>NW_024543066.1:22300000-32300000 GCF_018167655.1 Microtus oregoni | reverse complement strand
ATCTATGTTGGTGACTTTCTTTCTTTCTTTCTTTCGTTCTTTCTTTCTTTCTTCTTCCTCTCCCTCTTCCTCTCCCCCTCCCTCCCTCCCTCCCTCTCTCTCTCTCTCTCTCTCTCTCTCTTTCTTTCTTTCTTTGAGTCAGGTATCTTTGTAGCTTTGGAGCCTGTCTTGGAACTAGCTCTTGTAGACCAGGCTGGTGTTGAACTCACAGAGATCTGCCTGCCTCGCCTCCTGAGTGCTGGAATTAAAGGTGTGTGTCACCACCATCCATCTTATACTGGTGACTTTTAAAGAAAATGGTCATTTGAATTATAAAAAAAAAGCCTGTGACAGCATAGAAAATTGCATCTTTGCATATCCTGCATATTTACAATTATTAAAGAGACCCTTCACAAAAAGAATCTAGTTTTCATTGAAACATAGAGAAATACACTTCAAACCAAATGTGTACTTCCATTTGATTCATGCCTTTGATTTCTCTCATTAACACAGCTGGTGAACAGTGAATATACAGTGAGCTTAAAATAATCAAGACAGTTTCCTGATCAAAAAAGAAAAATGTATCCAATTTAACTGTAAGAATGAACAAGAAAAGTGGCTTAAAACACAAGCTGACCTGCTGTAGTAAAAGAGAATCATTTTAAAGGACTGCTATGCAGGAGAGCCAGCAAGAGTACAGAAACGAGGGGCAACAAGTATGATGACACTTGTAAAAGACTGGCACAAGGGAGCCTCTGCATACTAACCAAAAATGTTAACAGATAAAAAAGTAGTGTCACAAAACTATACAAGTGTTTTAAAAACCTGTCCAGAAACTCATTAAATAAAAATCACAGAAGAAAGTGTATTTGCAGCTAATTGTTCTTTACATGCAAAACAATAAATTTTTCAAAGGATATGTTAGCTTTATATTAAGGTTAGATGCCTTTGCCCATCTAATCTGTGGTTCTACCATGATTGCCCAATTTGCCTTTGCAGTTTTAAAAAAAAATAAGCAATTGAATTTTCTTGGATAAAATATTTAGAATAGAAAATAAAATTAACATAGTAAAAATGACAATCTTACCAAAAGCAATCTATAGATTCAACACAATGCCCATCAAAATCCCAGCAAAATGCTTCAAAGAACCCGAAAGAATGGTATTCAACTTCATATGGAAAAGCAAAAAACCCAGGATAGCCAAAACAATTCTGTACAGTAAAAGAACTTCTGGAGGCATCACAATCCCTGACTTCAAATTCTACTACAGAGCTACAGTACTGAATATTACCTGGCATTGGCATAAGAACAGACAGGAGGACCAATGGAACCTAATAGAAGACCCAGATATCAATCCACACACCTATAAACACTTGATTTTTGATAAAGAAGCAAAAAAAAAATCAAATGGAAAAAAGAAAGCATATTTAACAAGTGGTGCTGGAATAACTGGGTATCAACATGTAGAAGAATAAAAATAGATCCATACCTATCACCATGCACAAAACTCAAATCCAAATGGATCAAAGACCTCAACATAAAGCCAGACACACTGAACCTTATAGAAGAGAAAGTGGGAAGTTCACTTGAATGCATTGGCACAGGGAACCACTTCCTAAATATAACCCCAGCAGCACAGACACTGAGAGAAACAATTAATAAATGGGACCTCCTGAAACTGAAAAGCTTCTGTAAAGCAAAGGACACGGTCAACAAGACAAAATGACAGCCTACAGAATGGGAAAATATCTTCACTAACTCCTCATCAGACAGAGGTCTGGGATCTCCAAAATATACAAAGAACTCAAAAAATTGGTCATCAAAAGAAAAAATAATCCAATAAAAAAATGGAGTACAGACCTAAACAGAGAACTCTCAACAGAGGAATCCAAAGTGGCCGAAAGACACTTAAGGAAATGTTCAACATCCTTAGTCATCAGAGAAATGCAAATCAAAACAACTCTGAGATTCCATCTTATACCTGTAAGAATGGCCAAGATCAAAAACACTGATGACAAGCCGGGTGATGGTGGCGCACGCCTTTAATCCCAGCACTCGGGAGGCAGAGGCAGGCGGATCTCTGTGAGTTCGAGACCAGCCTGGTCTACAGAGCTAGTTCCAGGACAGGGTCCAAAGCCACAGGGAAACCCTGTCTCGAAAAACCAAAAAAAAAAAAAAAAAAAAAAACCAAAAAAAAACACTGATGACAACTTATGCTGGAGAGGTTGTGGGAAAAAGGCTGAGAATGCAAATGGTACAGCCCCTTTGGATGTCAGTGTGGCAATTTCTCAGAAAATTAGGAAACAACCTTCCTCAAGACCCAGTAATACCACTTTTGGATATTTATCCAATGAATACTCAATCGTGCCACAAGGGCATGTGTTCAACTATGTTCATAGCCAGAATATGGAAACAACTTAAATGCCCCTTGACAAAAGAATGGACAAGGAAAATGTGGGTACATTTACACAATGGAGTAGTACACAGCAGAAAAAAATAATGACAGCTTGAATTTTGCAGGAAAATGGATGGAGCTAGAAAACATTATTTTGAGTGAGGTAACCCAGACACAGGAAAGACAATTATCACATGTACTCATTCATTGGCGGCTTTTAAACATAAAGCAAAGAAAACCAGTCTACAAACCACAATCCCAGAGAACCTAGACAACAATGAGGACACTAAGAGAGACTTACACCGATCTAATCTACATGGGAAGTAGAAAAAGACAAGATCTCCTGAGTAATTTGGGAGCATGGGGACCTTAGGGGGAGGGCTGAAGTGGGGAGGGGAGAGGCAGGGAGGGGAACAGAGAAAAATGTAGAGCTCAATAAATATCAATAAAAAAGAGAAGAAAGTCAATGAAGTTCAGATTTATTTATCAAAAAAAAAGAAAAGAAAAATCACTCAAATAATGAGAATTAAAAAAATTTCAAGTACCTTAACTTCTTCACACAGTTCAGTAAGACGAGCTTCTACATCCATTTCCTCTGAAAGGGGTAAAAACTAATTAGAGGGAAGATTTCAGTGTTAGATCTGAAACTACCTTTAATATTACATGAAGGACAAAATCTTTTGCAATAAAAAGTTAATCCCTGATTTAACAAGATATTATGTATTGTTAAAAGTCATTTTTTGTTATATAATTCTGATTTACGTAGGTATGCTCTAGCATCTAGTAAGAAATTTATAATTAAAATGATAAGATCAACAGAAAAACACTAAAACAAATAACATAAAGATTAGTTATTTTTAAAGGAAGAGAATTAATTACATCAAGGTCTCAAATATAAATTTTAAACTAGGAAAATGAGTATAACTAAAATGAGCTCATTAAAAAAGTTATTCTCATACAAATGCAAGGATGCATCCTATGACTGACATGTTGCAACTGATTTCATAAAATAATTCACTGTCAGAAACATCAGTATCTTCTAATGTTAAGTTAAAATAAAAACCCGACAGCAAATGCTGCATAAATTCCATATACTAATTCTAATTTCACATTGTTCATCATCTTTTCCTACGATGTAAGAAAATCATTAAAATTGGATTTAGGTTATACATCCCATTTCAGAAAATAAACTTTAAAATTCTGTTACATTTTTCTAAGGTTTGTATCTAAGAGTCCAAATGCCTATTACAGCTAGTGAGCTACTTCATGAAAACATTCTTTGTGTGTAAGACAAAGGTCAGAGCTGGATGTTTTCCTGATTTGCCTGCCACATTATTCTGTGAGACAGATTCTCCCACTGAACCAGAACTCACTGTTTTAGCTAGTCTGGCTAGCCAGCAAACCCCAGAAATTCTTCAGTCTCTGCACCCCACTGCTGGGGCTGCAGGTACAAGCAGCTGCACCTGGATTTGACTTCAGTGCTGGGGATCCTAACTCAGGTCCTCACGCTTGTGCAACAGGCACTTACACACTGGCTGATAGCCTCAGCCAAAAAATCTTAAAGAAGGAGTAAAAGCTAAATTTAACTGCTGGACTAATGGATAATGATTTCAAAACCACTTACAGTTTTTTTTTTTTCTTTTTTTCGAGACAGGGTTTCTCTGTGGTTTTGGAGCCTGTCCTGGAACTAGCTCTTGTAGACCAGGCTGGTCTCGAACTCACAGAGATCCGCCTGCCTCTGCCTCCCGAGTGCTGGGATTAAAGGCGTGCGCCACCACCGCCCGGCTCCACTTACAGATTTTTGTCTCACTTTACAAATAATAATTTTTCTTTTCAAAGAATACATTATAACAATTAATAGAAATATAAAAGTAATCCCACTATTTTATCAAATTATCTTGAGGACATTTGTTTCAAGATTACAATCTAGAATATATCCTTCTATGATATACATATGAGTTTTCAACAGTATAATTCTACTTTACGTTTTCTGATATTTGCATCGTTTTCTGGGGAAATCTACTTGCTAGATTAAGCACTTTCAATAAATGCTAATTGTCATTTTTTATGGAGGTACCCCCAAAATTTTCCCAATATTTTCAAAATATTGGTCTTTTTTTTTTTTTAGTGTTTTGCTGAGAGAAATAATGCAATAAACTTACTTGTAGTACATGTCTCTTTAAGAACATTATTTTTGAAAGCAATAATCAGAGCTTAGGTTACAAGGTGAAGAGGTATTCTCAGGTAAGAGTTATGTTATTAAAAAAAAGAGTTATGTTATTTACAACTAACTTTTGCAGATTTTATGGTTTTGTTGTTGTTGTGTTGAGACAGGGTTTCTCTGTTTAGCTCTAGCAGTCCTGGAACCTGCTTTGTAGATCATGCTAGCCTCAAACTCAGAGATCTGCCTGCTTGCCTCTGCCTCCTCAGTGCTGGGCGGCATATGCCACGACCATACAGCTTATGTTTTAGTTTTAAACCAAGCCTTTTCTCTAACAAATCAAAATCTACTCCCCTTTTAAGACAAGTCTTAATTATATTAAGCAACATTTTATGAATGCAGAATGTTTACAAGCTAAGCAGACAGCTGGCAGTATACTAAAACTAGAAGCAGATTTTAATCACTGTAATGAAGGCTAAAGTATGCCACAAACGGTCATAATTTCATGCTATGAGTTTTTTTAATTTTACAATCACTTCATATGAGAATGAAACACTATGCATAACATTTCAATCTTAATTTTTTCTAGTGATAAATGAATTTTAAGAATAGTTTTAGTAAAAATTAAGCACCTCAAATCTTTCTCAGCCAGTATTCATCTGAAATACTATGAAATATTAACTTCTTTGTTTCAGTTTGTTCATTCATCTAACAACTGAGAACACAATTTTATTTCATTTGAAAATTTCAACAGCTATCCACAATCTTAAAAAAGTAACCATTATTCAAGGCCAAGTAAAAACTTCCAGAAAGTTAGCAAACTAGTTACTACTGCTATGCAAGTACAAAAGTCTAAAATATAATATGGAGGCTGGTTGTGGGGGCTCATGCCTTTAATCCCAGCACTTGGGAAGTAGAGGAAGTCAGATCTCTGTGATTCGACCAAAAACTGTATATAAATAACATGAAAGTGTGCAAAGTCAGATAAATGGACCTCTTCATTTAATATAAGTAACATTTAGATAATAGATATTTAGTATTATTTTTAAAAGTCTAGAATGATGAAAACATATGCAAATTAACTAAAACCATGAAACCAATCTGGGGTGTCCCTCTTCTTTATCCTTCCAAAGCATAAAACCAGCTTCAGCTTTTTAAGCACATTTCATTAAGGACTAGGCCTATCCAAAGTTGAAATTACTTAAAGAACACTAATAGTAATTATTGTTCAATCAGCAATTTTGCTGACATAGATGGTTTTTAAAAAGTGGTCATTATAAAAACCAGAATATGTGAAAGGTCAGAGAGATCACACTATCATTTTTACTTCTAAATAAAAACTTCAACATTACAAATCAATTAAATTAACCCAACTTATGTGCAAACCAAACTGATTATGTATATGAACTCTTAAATAAAAATGCTGGGAATATACTACATTGTTTACAAAGTTTAATTAACCTATTTGTAAACATACCTACATGCGTGTCGTTCTGGGCTCTTGGCTGTGCTCTTCTGAGGAGGCGCTCATAGAGGACCTGCATGCTGGCCTTGGCTAGTTATAAGGGTTGCACACAGCACTAGTTACTACACTCCTTTTACAACAAAACTTATTTGAATTTTCCAACTTGTTAATAAGTGTTGATAGGGCAACTGGTTAATTAGCTTATTAGAATTACAAATGATGTACATTCAAGTGTAAATTATTTTTAGTATTTGAATTATGCTGCTCAATATTTCTTATTCCATTATTATTTTGATGTTTTAGTTTCATAAGTTGAGAATTTTAGTGTTGGCAAGAGTCTCAGAGACCAGCTAGCTCAGTTTCCCACTTTCCCAAGTGCAGGTGTAAGGCTCAGACTCCAGAACTGACTCTTGTTTTCTGAGCTTCCTTACAGTGGAGCTCTTTGAATCCAACCAGTGGTTAATGATACGTTCTCAAAACACAATGTACATCATTTATCTAGGAAAAAAGAAGAGGGCAACAGAGCAGAAAGGAACTCAAAGTATTATTTTAAAAGAGGGAAGAGTTTAGTTTTTTCATAGCATAGTGCTTAAGAATTTTAACTTTATGCTTATTTGAAACATTAGGAAAATACTAAATGATAGAAAAAATACATATTCTCTAATCAGGAGCTACTTCATGTTCCCTTATTAAAACTAGTGATCACAATGAGGTCTAATAAGTAGTAAATTATATAACATGGAAATATAAGAGTGTCCACAATTCAATTTTACTACAACAAAAATATTGTTGATAATCTCAGAATGTGAAACATTTTAAACAATAGTATTTTTAGATATTCCTCTACAATAAAAAGAAAATATACATAGTAAGGTTTAAGGACACATAGTATTACTAATAAATATTTATTGAAGATGAGTCCAGATTTTAAAAAAGTCCCTAGGAAACTATCATAAGCTGCTCTGATGGGCTATACTTTTTAAGTAACACAATTAAAAAAAAATACAGTGCTATTTTACCAATTAATTCATTCAATAAATATATTCTCAGTAAGTATATATAGTATACTAATAATTTTTCTTTCTTTTTTAAAATTTTCAAGACAGTGCTTCTCTGAGAAGTCCTGGCTATGCAGGAATTTGCTCTGCTGACCAGGCTGGCCTCAAACTCATAGAAATTCACCTGCCTCTGCCTTCCAAGTGCTGGGATTAAGGATGTGCACCACCATAGCTCAGCAATATACTAATAATCTTATTCTCTAAGTTTTTTTATTTCTAAATTTGAAGTGTGGGCTTACTTTAGAATTTTGTTTTCTAATATTTTAAAATAAGTAATTGGGAATAATGTTCATACTCATTTAATAACTAACTCCTAAATTTAAATAAGGGCTTTTTTTAAATGTGCAATTTTATAAACTATACCTATAAGTCTAAAGTTATACAACATAAGAAATTTGAGATTATAACATAATGAATTATTAAGCTGAAGTTAATAAAAATAGTGCTAGCACTGTCTAATCTATTTGACAAGAAAAATGTTTTCGTTTCGTTACGTCAGACATTTTGCCAACAAACATGATTCCTGGTTTTTGAGAAATACTTTTTCCTCCCTTAAAATGTGACTCGTGTATTTTCTCCTGTGAAGACTATATGTTAAATCTACGTGAACACTGTATACTGTCAAACATCCTCACACTGATCCTTTAAGGGCCCAGGCCATCTAGCAAAACCAAAAGATGCTGAGCATTGCTGTGTGAATTTCTCCTGTCCACCCTAGCAACAAGTTGGTTTGTTATCACTGTTGCTGGGAGGAGAGGGAGAGAATAGGCGTCAGGGGGGTTATTTACGATGGAGTTCTGTCCTTTCATCTGTACCTAACACTGTGCCTGGCACAGCAGCTATGTTGAAGTCCAGTGACATTACCATTGCTAGTGCAACTGTACACCTCTGGCTTTCGAGAGATCTTACCCTTAGTTTCTGACCTGTCATACACAACACTTATGTCCTTCCATCTCCTTACCTGGAGAATCCACATGGTGGGTGCTGGGAAGTGAACCTGGATTCTTAGGAGGAAAAGCCAGTGCTCTTAATCACTGAGCTGTCTCTCCAGCACACCTTGCAATGTTTTATAACCTCAAACACACAACTTAAGAAAAAAAAACAAAATTTGTCACCTAGTCTCAAATCCAAAACTATTTAAGATAATAGTTATCATTTTAGAGAATGTATTGGTATTGTTAAATACTTAAACCCTAGAGGTACAAAGAATTATAACAGGAATAGTGGCTAAATAAAATTTTAAAAATTCCTAACTTATTGAAATAATGATAAAAACATCTCACTCTGCCAAGATAATTAAATGAGATTTTTTTATAAGCTAATATTTGAAAACTGAGATTTATAAGTTGACCATGAAGCCAGGCAGTGCTGGAGCACATCTTTAATTCCAGCATTTGGGAGACAGAGGCAGGGGATCTCTGTGGACTCATGGTCAGCCTGGTCTACAGAGTGAGTTCTGGACAACTAGGGCTACACAGAGAAGCCCTGGCTTGAAAAACTAATAAACAAGTGATAAATACTGCCCATGAAACTTCTGAGAAAAACTGAAGCTTGATTTAAGTAGTTTTAAAATGTTAAAATACTCAACAATGTTGTTTCTTAGAAAGAGAGCCCTGGAATAACTTAAAGCCTCATGGACATGCACAAAAACAGTCTAAGCACTGTACCTGCTTAGGCTCTTGAAGTGTGGATTGCACTTGCCTTCCCAAGACTCTGCTTTCTAGCATACTCTTAAATTAAACTTTAAGAGAAACAGAATACTGACATGACATATTATTTTAAAAATCTACTTAAAGATTCACTTCAATCTTAGCACAAAAAAGTCATTTCTCCACATTCTAAAAAAGTGTTCAACTTCACAAAGTGATTATCAAGGGTAGAAAAGATAGACTTGAGAGAGAAAAGTGAAGCACACAGGTCAGGAAAGCTGTGCAAAGCTGCTCCCTAGCGAGAGTAGTGGAGAGAGTGACTAGGAGAGGTCTGGCCACTTTTAACATACCCAGTTCTAGTTTCTGACAAGAGGGAATCTCTTCTGTTACCGTAATGAAGTAGCTGTGCAATCCCTTGAAGGCTAGCAGCAAAGTGGCACAAAGTGTATAATGAAAGTGATAGGCATGATGTAGGAAGGGTTCTGCAATGAGGAAGCTACAACCCTGGAAAGAACACATTTGGAAGACAAAATGTTAGTAAACAAAAATCTAATGTATCACACTTGATACCCTGAAAAAAATTCAACCAACCAAGCCATTGCCAGGTAGTTATTCTAAAACATGTAAGAAATTCATCAGTATTTTGATGTTCATCTAAGTGATTTAAATATAAAGCGTAACCATAGCAATTTCAGTCATGGATTTGTATAACACACTGATGAAACTGTGACTTTTTGTTATGATGAGGTTCCTATGACAACTGTTTTGGAGACACTGCTTTCACAGTCATTACATGTATCTCTTCTTTCCTAAGAATGCCCATGATCATGCTACTCGGAGCCTACTCTCAAGTCTGCCATTCTTCTTAAAAGGCTTCTTTGGATATTCCTAGCAGTTTTGCTAAAGGAACAATGGATGACAATAACAGGTTTACAACAGTCGGTCACTGTCAATGGCTGTCAAATATCTCTTCACTAAACCTGGTAACATTTTAAAATAAGAGGCTGATGTTCAAAACACATAATTAAACTAACCAATTAGTTCTGATTCTACTTATCTTTAAGTTATTGAACTCAAATAATTCATCAAAGAAACTACATTCACTTACAGATAAAATACTAAAAAACATTTCTTTTAAAATAGGGGGAAAATAAAATATGAAACAGGTTATACACATATTCAATGCTTACATCTGGCGACAACTGTTTTGTGTAGTTAACACCAAAGACTACACTTTCCAGAGTAGGAATCGCTGAGTCTTTGTTTTGTGTTGGTGCATTTCTATTCAACCAAGTCGTCTTCACAGGGCGAGGAAAGCTGGAGGAACAGGAGGCATGCTATTACTGTCTGAACAATTATTTTCATGTAGGATATTCACAGAAGAAAAATTGCAAAAATGAAAAGGGTTTCTGCAGCATTCTAAGTTCTATAGTATTCTTAAATTATCCTTTAATAATTAAAATCCATAAAAAAGTACAATGAATATAAGGACTCTAAGGCTAGATACTTGAGGTTATTTCTTTTTTTTTCTTTATAAAAATACTGCTTCTTATTTGAATAACAGGTTGATAAAACAGAGAAACTAAAGACAGACGCAAAAATGTTTCACACATACAAATCAGTAAACATAATAGGTCATAAGAGAAATGCACAAAAGACATAAAGAGATAAGTCATAAATGCAAATTCTTTTCAAACACGTAGATTTAGGACTTATAAACATATGGAAAGATAATTAAACTAATATAAATTAAAACTGTATTGTAGTGATAAAAACGTGCAGTATTTACTATGTGCTCATAATAGATTGTGTATTCAGTACACGGGAGGGGGAGGGAAATGGGAAGTGGTTGCGGGGAGGAGGCAGAAATCCTTAATAAATAAATAAATTTAAAAAAAAATAAAAAAAAAATAACAAAACTGATGTCAAATAGAGTATGCTTTCTGAAATTAAATGATTCTAAACAAAATAAAAATGGACTACTTGGGGCTGGAGAGATGGCTCAGAGGTTAAGAGCATTGCCTGCTCTTCCAGAGGTCCTGAGTTCAATTCCCAGCAACCACATGGTGGCTCACAACTATCTGTAATGAGGTCTGGTGCCCTCTTCTGGCCTGCAGGCATACACACAGACAGAATATTGTATACATAATAAATAAATATTTAAAAAAAATGGAATACTTGAGGTTATTTCTGTCTCTTTTTGAGAAACTAGGAACTGAAGCAAGGACCTTACAAACGCCATGCAAGTGTTTAGTACTCCAGGCCCCACCAAATTCTGAGGGCAATTCTATAGCTCACCTTCTTAGTTGATAAGTCAGATTATGTGTACGTTATTTGTCACACACACACACGCACGCACACCCACATGCACTCACTGCTTAAGTGTCACCCATAACAGCTGTTACAATAAGATTTGTGTTAGAAATTGTAGCCAGTTCAGAAATCAAATCTATAGGGGTATTTTTAGATTTGAGAGTTCTACCTACTGCCTACATCACTAAAAATTTTTATTTAATGAACTACAGAGCATGATTATATGATGAAACATAATTTTTTTCTCCCCATGGAAATAGTTAGAAAAAATATTACTCAATAAATGTGTTACCTAAAATAATACATATTATCAGAAGACTTATTTTCAGTTTTTAAATTATGTGGAGCAGGTATGTACACATGAATGCAGCTACTCCCAGAGGTGACAGATTCCCCCTGGAGCTGGAGTTACAGGTTGTATGACAGTTAATAAGTAGAAATAGAGGATCTAGGAAAGAGATAAAGAACACTAAAAATACATTCACATTCTCTTACATGGAACAAGTTAACAGTACAGCACACCACAAACTAAAATAAATTAAAAATTAACCCAGGTAGAGACTAAGCAAGGTTGCATGGTTATTTCTGTATTGTATTCTCTTACTTTGTCAATTAACTAAATTATAAAAATCACTCCATTTATTCCATACTTATGTAATAATGTTATTGATACTAATGGTCCCATGCTCTTGAAAATGTACCAATAGTTATATACTTAATATTCTTTATCACTTCAGTTTGTTATTTGTTGGAGCATATTTTCAATAGATTTACCTTATTAGTGGCTGGTGTAGTGCAACCAAAGATGCATGTACTGTAACGGACACAACGGAGAGGTGGAAATAATCAAACATGACATTCACATGATGATGCAGTCCTCTAGAGAGGCTATAGTGCAGCTTCAACGTTCGACTACTTATTAGTTGTAAGGCGTTCAGATCATCTGCCCTACAAAAAATGCAGTACATTTTCAAGGAATTAGGGAGTATTAAGTAAAGGCTAATATTTTATAAATCATGTAAACCTTTTTTTAAAGGCTTAATTATTTCAGTTTACAATGAGAGTGATTTACAAGCACCAGACTGATGAGGCGACCATATAAAAACAGCCAGATTCTACTCACAGCTTTCTAACAGTGCATGACCGGGCTATGTTCTCACTAACATATCTATAAAAACAAGTTCTTTTTGATAGCTCAATAATTAATATCCATCTTAAATTTTACTTCAGGGAGAATTCTATTTCTTACAAGGTCAAATCTTACTATAATAAATTCCCCAAAGTATGTCAAATTATTTTTACTGCATGAAATTTCAAGTGTTGCTTAGAGAACCTGAACATTTATTAAATGCATAGTGAGATCTGGTCTCATAAACAAACCACTTTCTAGTCAGTAAAAGCACTTTTATTATAGTCTGTCACATTTACACACACACAAAAAAAAAACACTGAAAAAGTCATAAAAATTATATTCAGATCACCATTTAAAATCCATGTATAGCATATAACTACCTATAGCTACTGAATTACCTACTAACTTTAGCTTCTTCTACTCAAGGAATTTTTATGACTTGGTTTTAAAAAGTACAAAAAAAAAACCAGTAGTAACTATATAAAAGTATTATCATGCCATGATAATAAAGAGGACATTCAGACTTTTGACTGCTGTATATTATATTGTCAAGAAGTATTTGTTAGACTTGTTTAAATTAAGGAAAAGCTCTCAGAAATATCATCCTCGTTTTAAATGAATGTATGATTGTATGTCTAGGTGTGTAGGGAAGTCCAGGGTAACTGGCGTCTCAGGAACTCTGAGGTTTAAAATTGAGGAATTAGGAGCACCCATCACGAGTGTCGCCAGTCTTGACCATTTTGAGTATCAATGCAGACCCACCCAGAGAAGCTACAACTAATGCCAAGAAAAATTCATCCAAGACCAATAGAAAAGAAGTCAGTTAAGTGCCTATTACTATAGCAACTGTATTTTTAGAGTATAGGGAAGAAATTCATAATTTTTCTTCTTGTTTGATTTCACTATCTGGTATATAGGCATGAAAGTGTAGTCCCAAGCTTCTCAATAGACTTTATCAGAACAAATACAACCACTTTAAAAGAGGCAAGAATGGAGAAAAGATTCCAAAAATGAAAATGGTATCAAATAAAGCCACAAGTATCTAAAGATGTTTAGTTCTCTGAACAGCCAGCCTACTTACGAATAATCTCCATCTGTAAAATGTAGATCCAAGGATAACAGAAAATTTATTTCTTCAAGGGTTTCTTCAATCTAAAGAGAAATTTATAAGATGCCTAATATTTATAAATGTTACAAATATGGATTGAAGTCTTACAGTAGGTAGAAATGAAGAGATATTTACCTTTCTTTCATCCAACAACATTTTAACTTTGAAGATCATAACATCATTTAAAACAACTTCTTCATTTTTATATAGGATCTGAAATGTTTTACTGCAAACCACAGCATCATGAACTGAAGCTGGAAAGGCTAATGTCATACCTAAAACAGATGAGATATACAACTGAGAGGTAAAAGACAAACAGTCCAAGTAATTAAATACCACGTTAAAGTACTATAATTTGCTATCACTCCATTGTCATTACCCACTTTATACAGAAGTGTTAAAACATTTCTGAAAACTTAAGTAATTTCTGATAAAAAAGAAAACTGAGTAAAAAGTACACCATAATCATTATGAAATTCCTGTATAGACTTTTCGACTTTTCTCTACTTGAAAGGCAAGTGAGGAAATTGTAGTTTACTAAACACTGTTAAACACAGAAAGGGGGCAACTTAGATTTCCACAGCTGACGTAAAAAGAAACAAGGCTGGCTTTTTATCTTTGTCACTGGGGCAGAAGCCTCCAATTCTCTGCAATCTCAGATTTCTTTGCTAAGGTGACCCAGGATGGCGTTGCCACACAAAGATGAAGACAAACATGGGGTTAGAGAACCAGCTTTCAGTCACATGAAGTAAGGTTACTATCTAGGCAGGAAAAAGAACCGGAGATTTGAAGTTATGTTGGGGGATAATTCAATCAATTCTGTATATCTAATAACACATCAATAAAAACTGTTGATATAGAACTTTGGGTGTGCTTCCCTGACTTGTAATACTGCAAATTCTTATCTACACAGGTTGGGCATGTGAGTGGTGGTAATGTATCTTGATTTTATGGAAAGAAAACAATGAAGGCTTATATATAGAACTTTATATATTCAGTCCTACATATTTATCAAAAAATTTGAAGTTATTTATTGATTGATTTGCTTATTTACTTAGCATGTCTGTATGTTTACCCTTGTGTGTGTACACATGCCACGGTGTATGTGTGGCTATCAGAGGACAACTTAAGGGAGCTGTTTCTCTCTTCCCATGATGTGGGGTCCAGGGATTAAACAAGTTACTAAATTTGATAGCAAGATCCTTTAACCACTGAGTCATCTTGCTGGCATACATTTCTTCTTTTGACTGGCTATGACAGGACACTTTGTTAGAATAATAAAGCTATACTAAAAATGTACTTTCTTGAATGAAGTGGATTCTTCTAGTGAATTATCAAAATTAGCAAACAGTTGAACTCAGTTGGTTAGAAGTAAATGCTGCTGGCCATTCAACTTATGACTGGTATCCGAAGTAGGGCTGTCTTCTTAACCTACGAAACCCCGTTTACTTCCAGAAATATTAATACATGAGAGAAACAGTGTAGAGTCCAGATGACTCATGAAAGATTTCCATATGGGCAATGTGATAGCGAGAGAGTCAGCGGCAGCTTAGCACTCTACTTTGGTCAAAGGAGGGTGGGGACATTCTGAAATGACCTGTTGGCATAGTCTTTAGCAAGGTGAGAGGGACTGAGATGTTCACATTAGGAGAATACCTTGACATAAAGGGAAACCCAGCAGGACAAAGAATGTGCATAAACACTTGCAAATAAAATACTTTGTAAAGTGGGTTTTAAACTGTATTTATAATTTTCTGTAACTTTGAGATATTTCAGAATATACATTTAAAGAAAAACAACAGCTCAAAATTCCATTCTGAATGTTTTAGAGAAGAACCGAGATGGAGAAGAAATTTTCAATACAATCTAGATTCTATGCAAAGCCCCCAGATAATTCTGATTTTCCAGTGGGCTACTTCCTCTCCTATATGTTCCTCTGTACATGTGTATTTGTTGTGAATGTGTGTTGGGGGAAGGATTGGGAGTGTGTATGAATGCTAAAGCTTGCTCTTAGGTGTCTTTCTCCCTCACTTCAAACCTTAGTTTTTGAAGACAAGGTCTCTTACTGAACTTACGGCTCACAAATTCAGTTACACTGGCTTGCCAGCGAGCTCCAGGAATTCTCTGGTCTTTCTCCCTCGTGCTAGGATTACAGGCTGCCATGCCCACCCTTATATATGAATGCTGGGATCCAAATGTTAGCTTTAATGCTCTCATGGTATGTACTTTACAAACTGAACCATCTCTCCAGCCCCTTCCTACACTTTGCACCATGACTGGGGCGTCCTTCTTCCTTACTGATGCTGTCAGGTACTGTCTTCCGTTAAAAACACCTTGTCATTAGACCACTGTACGTCAGTGACCACCCCACTCACTCTTGTGTCACCGAGAACTTAATTTCTTAAAGATTTTGCTTCTTAATTCAGAATTACTCCCTCCAAAACTACCTTATATATTATTCCTCATGAATAGTCAGACAGGTAAACCCTGCACCCCCAACTTTCTAGGTGCTTTTCCTCTTTGTGTGTTCCTGCCCACAGCTTTCCTTAGCTCCTCTTTCCTATGGTCATTTCCTAGAATTTTACATTACTTTTGACTGCAATTCTTCTGCAATATAGGTCTGAATCAACTTCCTGTTATAACTACACCTAGCTTCCCAGCTTACTTCCTCAGATAACAAGGTCTAACAACCCTTCGGGACATCTGAGTTATTCTATGACTCGTAGGCTTCTTCTGGTCTCAGCAATTACCTCCAAATGCCCACGTTCCTTCTTATCACATTTTAAATTGTTTCATCACTATCACAGCCTGTTACATATACACACCCTGTTAAGAGAATCCAGAAATGGTAACATGTGCCAAGAAACCCAGGGACTTTCAAAGCTGAAGAAAAAGGACTGACAATTCCAATGTAGCTTGGTAACTGAATGAGATTGTCTCAAACCACAAAACCAACCAACCATCAAACATCTTATTTTAATACATACACATACATACATACATATGAATAATGTGTATGTGTGGCTATATTATTCTTGCTTTAATATACTGGTTTGAATATCTCAATTTTGTTAAATCCAGCTCTTTGCTTAATCCATACTTATACCCACAAGCCATATGTGCCTGGGGAACAGTACACAACTATTTGGACTTGCTATGCTTTATATTGATGACCACTTATCTAAAGTCATGCTGACTTCTGAACCTGCTTGTTGCTCACATTTCTAGGTGACTACCTCACAGTTTATTTTTTTTCCCAGCTCTAGCCTTTAGTTTCTAATAATTTCAGTTCTTATTTCATGATATAATAACAGCAACAATAATAACCTATCAGAGAATTTCTATATGCTCTACTACCATATCTACCTGCAGATGATCCTAGACAAATTTACTATTTCTCTACTTCCTTTTTTAGCAAACAGCTCAAGTTCTTGGCATTTAGTATATTTATTTAATTCATATCCTCCCCTTATTTTCTATTCAGTCTATTTTGTTATAGCCAGAATTTTAGATGGCCCACCGATTCTTACATCCTGGTGTCCATATCCTTGTATAAATTCTTCCTACAAAGTTACCAGGATTAATGTTTGTGAATACAGCAAAAGTAATGGTATAATTTGTGTAAAGCAGAAGTAATGGACTTCAATTCATGAGAGTCTGAACGAGAGGCATGGAGCTAACTCCTAATACAAAGAAACTGTGAGAATGGGGTGCTTAAAACTAAGCTGGGTGGTAAATTTTTACACAGGAAAAATTAATTCACATTCTAGCTAGTCTCTGACCCATGCAACTGTGCATCAAGATTAATGAATTTTGCACTATTAAATTCAATGAAAAATTCTCAAATCCCACTTGTCAGCATCTGTCATAGTAACAATTTGTCTCAGTTTTGAACATTTTTAATTTGCCTTTCTGGAAAACACACTCTTGTGTTCTCCTGAGAAATTATTTCACTCATAAGGTGGCTAACTAGCTAATCTGCTATAGTTTTACAGATTTTAGAAGACACAAGTGAAAAGATTTTATAATTCCCCACACAGACAGTAGCTGTAAATCACTTATCTCACTTTCTCAAGTTCCATGGAAGTGATGGGGAGACTAGCCAAATGAATATCACACATGCCATACGTTTTTGGTTGCTTCAATCTTTATCAGCAGATATATGTAAATCTGTCTAACCTCTGCATCAGCAGGAGACATTCTCATCAGACTAGACAGTAAAATGTTTATTCCATGCTTCAAACTAAGACTTAATAGCCTCCAAAGTCGCCAATGAGTGTTTAAGTCTGTAATAGGTCTTCTAACTATTTCTGCTCACAAGATGGACAGTAACACAAGGAAGTACACAAAAAAGAATTTTTAACAATGCAGAAGGTCATATATTAAGATTCTTCACAACTCTTGACATTAGAACTCTGACTAAACCAATAAGCTAGATCTCCAGGAAATTGGGAAGCCAGCGCATGGGCAAAGTGCTTGCTATGCCAGCATGAGGACTTGATTTGGATTCCCTACCATGCACATAAAAACCAGGCATGGTGGTATTCACCTATAAGACGGCTCTGGGGGACAGGGATAGGACAAGACCCAGAAGTTGCTGGTTAGTGAGCTTTTGGTTCAATGAGAGATGATACTTCAAATGGTAGGGGAGAGAATGAGGAAGACCCAATGTCAATCCTTCTCCCACAGCAAGCACATAATAGCAACAAATACTATCAAGAATTCCTTAGCAATCTAAAATGAATCTCAAAAGGGGGATGTCCCAAGTTCTTACCCTATCTAATTATTCTATTCCCCTTCCTTCATCCAGCCATGATTAGAGAACTGAGACCTAGCAGGAATCTTTTAAGCATGTGAGCTAGAAATCAAACATTCTATTTGCATTGTTCTTAGATAAAAATGGGAAATACCAACCGTTTCCCAGTAGAGAGAACATCAGTTAAAGCTTTTCATAACTATCTTTTACTAGGTCTCAAAGCTCCTCACAATGTGGGGTGGAAAGACATTTATCGCAAATGCAGAGTTGCTATATATTTTTTCTAAAAATTGGTTTTAAGTTAGCATTTTAATCCTGTACACTTGTGGGTATGGTGTCGTAGCATGTAACTAGTGTTCAGTGGTAAAATCAAGGTAGTCAGCTTTGGTGGCCAGCACTCTACTCTCATGTTATTCTTTTTACACTATGACATCTGCAAAAGGGCTTAGAAATGGGTCAAAGCATGTATATACTCAATGTATTGTTCTGAATCAGAAACAGCTTTTCAACATGGTAAATGCAAAGTCCTCCATGAGGTTAAGAATCACACAGTCCTTTAGTTTTGGATTGAGCACTGCTATCTTAAACATAATAAAGATTTCATGAGTATATTTGAATAAATTACCATCTAACTTGTTAATTTAGTGGCCTATTTTCTTGCTCAAGTGACTATGGTGATCTTGCCTCCAGGAAATCGCAGAATGAGACTGACTGAGAGCTGTCTCCTCCCATCTTATATTCTTCTCTAGTGTTGGGACTAAGAGCATGTACCACTACACTCCTGGTTTCTAGTGTGGCTACTGGGATTAAAGGTGTGTGTTACTACTGCCTGGCCTGTGGCTGGCCATTGTGGCTATTGTACTTCTCAAATTTTCAGGCAAGCTTTATTTACTAAGATGCAAATCAAATGCCTCTATACACAATAATAGAATTCATTAAATTTAATACAAACTAGCATGTTAATATCTACAGTATGATAAAAAGATAACTAACAATTCTAATTTTCAGTAAATTTCTCTAAATATCAAAAGGATTGCATTGTGTTCAGCATAACTGGAGTCTTGGTATATTATTTTTATAATGTTTTGAAAACTACAATATCAGGTTTACATGGCAATTCTTTACAATTTTTAACTAATCATTTCACTACCTAACATCATGGAATAAAAACACATAACACACTGAGTATTTCTTATCCAGAATGCTTGGAATTCAAAGTGCTGAAGGTTTTTAACTCTTTCAGGTTGTAGAAAATATTTGGATATAAATAACGTGCTAGGAATGAGACTCAAGTCTAAAGGCAAAAAATTCATAAGTAGTTTATATGTGAAGGATGGAGATAATTTAATATAGCATTTTTAGTGTATCTCTATAGCTGGGCATGGTGATATATAGTTAAAATACCAGTATTTGAGAAGCTGAGTCACTAGAATGCAAAATTCAAAAGCATATTGTAAAATTCCATTATATACAATAGCCCAGGAATTGTAAATCAAGTATGTATGTACTTTCATTGTGTATCCTTTTAAACCACAACTTACAAACTTACACAACTAATACCACACATATCTATGTTTATCTTCATAAATATTTTCTTATGTGTTCATTTGTAAGAAACCAAATTAAGCTTGTTTTACTAATTTATTAAGAGGGAAATCAGAACAATCCTATCTGGTAATTCATGCTAACAGATGAAAAAAAGTAGAAGTATTTACAAAATACTATCATTGACTAATATGTTACTTCAATTTATTATTTTTAAATTTGAAATATTTTTTACTTACCTGTTGCATGTAACAAGCTGGCTTCTACTCTGTGGGGAATTCTCAGTGGGATTTTCATTGATGCACGAATTTGGTAAAAACTAAAATCAAAATAAGAATATCATTTTAAAACAAATGTTCCTATCTCTACAGTTTGCATATATTAAAAAAAATGGCCCAAATCTACCAGTTTCTACAGTTCAACAAGTTTCCCTATAACATTTTGCTATTTAATTACAAAATATTAGCATAGATTAAAACCAAGAGAAACTTAGCATATATAAAGATGAACAATAACCAAATCGAAGACCCAGATATCAATCCACACACCTACGAACACCTGATTTTCGACAAAAAAACAAAAAAATATAAAATCGAAAAGAGAAAGCATATTCAACAAATGGTGCTGGCACAACTTGATATTAACATGTAGAAGAATAAAAATATATCCATACCTATCACCATGCACAAAACTCAAGTCCAAATGGATCAAAGACCTCAACATAAAGCCAGACACACTGAACCTCACAGAAGAGAAAGTGGGAAGTACACTTGAACTCATTTGGCAGAGGAGATCACTTCCTAAATATAACCCCCGTAGCACAGACACTGAGAGTAACAATTAATAAATGGGACCTCCTGAAACTGAAAAGCTTCTGTAAAGCAAAGGACACGTCAACAAGACAAAATGACAGCCTACAGAATGGGAAAAGATCTTCACCAACCCCACATCAGACAGAGGGCTGATCTCCAAAATAAACAAAGAACTCAAGAAATTGGTCATCAAAAGAACAAATAATCCAATAATAATAATAATAATAATAATAATAATAATAATAATAAATGGAGTACAGACCTAAATAGAGAACTATCAACAGAAGAATCTAAAATGGCTGAAAGACATTAAGGAAATGCTCAACATACTTAGCCAACAGAGAAATGCAAATCAAAACAACTCTGAGATTCCATCTTACACCTATAAGAATGGCCAAGATCAAAAACACTGATGACAACTTATGCTGGAGAGGATGTGGGGTAAAGGGAACACTCCTCCATTGCTGGTGGGAGTGCAAACTGGTATAGGCCCTTTGGATATAAGTATGGGGATTTCTCAGAGAATTAGGAAGCAACCTTCCTCAAGTCCCAGCAATACTACTTTTGCGTATATATATACCCAAAGGATGCTCAATTGTACCACAAGGACATGTGCTCAACTATGTTCATAGCAGCATTGTTTGTCATAGTCAGAACCTGAAAACAACATAAATGCCACTCTACCGAAGAATGGACAAGGAAAATGTGGTACATTTACACAATGGAGTAGTACACAGCAGAAAAAATGACATCTTGAAATTTGCAGGCAAATGGACAGATCTAGAAATCATCATATTGAGTAAGGTAACCCAGACCCAGAAAGTCAAATATCATATGTACTCACTCATAAGTGGCTTTTAGACATAAAGCAAAGTAAAACCAGCCTACAATACACAATCCTAGAGAACCTAGACAACAAAGAGGACCCTAACAGAGACATATATGGCTCTAAACTACATGGGACATAGAAAATGACAAGATCTCCTGAGGAAATTGGGAGCATGGGGACCATGAGAGAGGGTAGAAGGGGAGGGGAAAGGAAGTGAAGGGAGTGGAGAAAAATATATAGTTCTGTTGTAGGACACTTTTCCCGGCCTCCCAGACTCCTGAAATAATCATATAGAAACTGTATTAATTAAATCACCGCTTTATCTTCTTATTGGCTAGCTCTTACATCTTAATTTAACCCATTTCTATTAATCTGTGCATTGCCACATGGCTTGGCAAGGTGGGCAAGGTTCCAGCCAGCATCTGTCTCTGGTGGAGCTATATGACTTTTCCTGACTCTGCCTTTTTTCTCCCAGCATTCAGTTCAGTTTTCTCTGTCTAGCTCTACTCTACCCTATCACAGGTCAAGGCAGATTCTTTATTCATTAACCAATAAAGGCAACACATATTCAGAAGGACTTCCCACACCATCTCTCCTCTTCTGTCTAAATAAAAAGGAAGGTTTTAACTTTAACATAGTAAAATTACATATAAGAAAACAGGTATCATGCAAGAATTACAGTTATAACATTTATATCTACTTTATCTTTTATCATAACTAAGGAAAACTATAACTATCTATTCTTCAACTCCATCAAAGACTCCAGAAAGATATAATATTACCAAAGTTAACAAGAAGTACATCGCCATATTATTGTGTTTTCTTTGAATTTTTGACTGTGAAGGAGCTAAGTACAGAGAGACATTTCATTGTACGGGCTGCTAAGCTAAGCCAGAAAATATATTTTAAAGGTATCTTGATTTCAGAATTTGGCTCTAAGAATATGTTACTTTGGAAAGAGGTTCTTCTTTTGTTTCCACAGAGGATGAGAACCTGAGCAATCCTTCCAGATTAATGTGGTTTGATGGACCAAGACCACCTGAAAGATCTCTGTGAAAGCCCCCCAAAAATACTTCGCCCATCAAAAAGCAGGAAGCAGTTTGGAGAGACCTACACCCAAACTCGGAAGTGATTGTTTATAAATGTTTGTTACATTTAAAGGGGGATAAGCTATAGGGATTTGCATTGGTATGGATCTTGGTTTATTGATCCAAATTTAAGGTTAATTTTTTATACTGTGTATATGTATTTCTGCTCTTGATCAGGGTATTGTGTTTGTTCAGTTTATTTAAATATATAATGTATAATTAAGAAATATAGGTTAATAGATAGTTATCTATAATAATCAAACTTGTAGTTATGTTAGTTAGGTTTTCTAGATGTGCAGATGTATTTCAGATGGATAGGTATTCTTCAGATCTTTCAAAAACTACAGAATATGGCATTTAAAATGTTTTTAAGAAATTGGCACTTTTCATGACAATGAGACACATCTACTTCAAGAGGAAGATAGGCATTGAACAGGCTCCTTAAGGCATTGTTTAGCCATTTGGGTAAGAAACTGCTCTTGCCTGAACTGCTTGATGCTATGCGGTATGAACTGGACATGCAGGACCCACAGAGAAAGGAGTGCTGAACTTGCCTAAAGGTGAGACGATCCTTCTGGATTTCTGCTTCATGAAAGAGTCTGTAAGACATTCTGCAGGACACAGAAGAAAGTGACTGACAAATTGCCAACATAGGCAGAACTGTCTTTCCTGCTTCATGGAAAAGTCTGCTGGATAATATCTATGGGCCTGTAAGCTGAAGATGGATGCTCCAACAATACAGAAGAACTTTGGGTGACTGTCCAGGCAGCAAGATATCTCTGTGAATTCTAGAGTTTTGGAAGTTGTTTACAATGTACTTCCTGTTTACTTAGGTAATATTATATCCTTCTGGAGTCTTTAATAGAGTTGAAGAAGAGATAGTTATAGTTTTCCTTAGTCATGATAAAGTAGATATAAATGTTGTAACTGTAATTCTTGCTTGATACCTGTTTTGTTATATATAATTTTACTATGTTAAAGTTAAAACCTTCCTTTTTATTTAGACAGAAAAGGGGAGATGATGTGGGAAGTCCTTCTGAATATGTGTTGCTTTTATTGGTTAATGAATAAAGAATCTGTTTTGGCCAGTGGCTTAGCAGAAATAGAACTAGGTAGGAAAACTAAACTGAATCATGGGGAAAGAAAGGTGGAGTCAGAAAGCTGCCATAGAACCACCAGAGCAGAATGATGCAAGCTGCCAGCCAGAACCTTGCCAGTAGGCCAAGAGACTCAAGTAAAATATAAAATAATAGAAATGGATTAATTTAAGAGATAAGAGTGAGCTAGAAATATGCATAAGCTATTGGCCAAACAGAATTGCAAATAATATAGTTTCTGAGGGATTATTTCAGGGCTGAGGAGCCAGGAACAAACAAGAGGGCTCCTACAACATAGCTCAACAAAAACAATAAGAAAAAAATAGAAACTAAGGATGAACAGCAGAAACAGAAGCAAATGTATACATGGTAGCTTCTACTTTACAGCAGGGAATGTGACAGTAACCTACAGGGATAGAAATGCACCTAAGATAATAAAACTGGGGTGACAAGAGGGCCAGCAGCTAACGGAACTTGCTCCTACTCCTTAAGTTCAATGCTTACAACCTTCATGGCAAAAGAGAACTGACTTCCAAAGGCTGTCTTCTGACTTTCACATGCTAGTAAGTGTGCACTTGTATATGTGTACACACACACAATATAACAAATGTAAAAAAAAAAGAAAATGTTCTTAATTGTGGCTTTGAAAAAGACATTAGATTAATTTTAAATAGATTTTCAAAATGGTCTTGACACACATCTGAAATTTTAGTATGCAAGAATCAGGAAGCTGGGGCAGAAAGATTATAACTTTGAAGCCAGCCTTCACTTTGAAAGGCCTTTTTCTCAGAAAAACAACAACAAAACTCCTCTTATTATAAACTAGAAGGTGCAATGCATACTACTGGGGGAGAAAAGAAATTACTAGTGTGACCAGCTTGAGCCCTTTAAGTTATAATGATGATGACTTGCACAAGATCAGCTAACTGGAATCCCAGCATAAACAGGGAGGCACACATGAAGTCCTACCTACAGCTAAACAGTTATTGGTAACTAATGCTTGTTGGGAGAGGGAGAATATCCATTTTCACTGGGATGAAACCTGATAGGTTGTTTGTTTTCTAATGAGACAGAAGCAAACTTCAAATCACACAGCTAAGTTTTCTAGGAGCTTTTCAACCTTCCATGTGAAGAATATGGTTAAATATTAAGTGAAATATTGCAATTTTTAAACATAAGTATGTAATACAAAAGCTTATTAAGACTAAACAAACACTAGGCGATATTTCATTTTAAACTTCTGAAGCAGTACTATTTATTAAGTGTCCAACTATAATCCTATATTTAACAATTTACACAAAGGTAGGCATTTAATATATGTTAGCTGGGAAAAAAACTCATAAAGTCTAAATAAAATTCATAATTATTTATCACAGAATCACAAATATCAAAAGGAACAAGATTGGTAAGGCTACGGAACCAAAGGAACCTCTCTGTAAATGATTGGTGGGCATACAAATTATCACAGCCATCAAGGAGAACAATAGAGTAGTTACCCAAAAAAGCTATAAATAGTATGATCATATGATCAGCAATTGAAATTCCTATGTGCACTCACATACTGTAGCATTACCCACAACAATTAAGTAGGCAAGCTGTTTACCCATGGACGATACAAGAAAATGGAGTGCACACCATAAAATGAGCTCTTAAAGGAAACTGTCATTTGCAGTAACACGAATGAATCTGAAAGGCAGTTTGCTTTGTTAAATAATCCAGGCACAACAACTTCTACGTCAACTTAGTTATCTGTGAAATCTCAAAAAGCTGAACCTGTGAAAGAGGCATGCAGCATGCTAGTAGAAGACAGAGGTAGGAAGGGTGAGTGGTGGGGTAAAGGCCTGGAGGGTGGAGTGTGTTGGTCAAAGGATACAACATTTCTGTTACAAAGGAAAATTAAGTCTCTGTGAGATTGTACAGTATGGTGACCATTCAATAATAATGTATTGCATACTTCAAAATTTCAAAAGAACTTTAACTATTTTTACAACATACTAAAAGATAAGCAGGTGAGGCAATAGCCAACCTCACTAACTTAAATAGCTTCAAAATTTTCTATATCAAAACATAACATTATATCCTATAATAAACCATGACTATATATTTCTTCTAAATATGAAAACGTCCCAGTTAGAATACATTAGGGAAAACCTACTGGATAGTTCTAAAGGATAGGACACTACCTAAACATTCTGCATCAAAGACCAATGAGCGCAAGGGTTCAGTAATACACATCTCCTTAATGGTGGGCCATGCACCCTGTTGTGACTACTCTTCCCTGTACTTAGGAAAAGCAACTATACAGTGAACCAACAGATAGGACTGGATCTGGCCCATGCCTAGTTTTCCACCCTGTTTAGTATTCCCATAATTAGCACTATCACACACTGTCATAGTATTTTGCCTAGTTTTATATAAAATGTTAGCTTAATTAGCAAATAAGGATATCACTTTGTTTCATACTTAGATTTTTTGGTAATAACTATCACCAGCAAAGCAGAGATTAATGTGAGAGAAAAAACACCAGAAAAAGAAAGAAAAGAAAATACTGTTAGAAAAGCCAATTCCAACTGTATCCTATAATCACTGGTTCAGAACACAGCGATTAGATACTATAAAAGAGAAAAATGAGACAATATCATTAAACATGCTAAGAATTCTATGAGTTCATTCTGCCATTAAATAAAAACTATAACTGAAAGAGACTAAGGCACAAAACCCTGAATATAACTAAATAAGAGAAACAAAACCTTATGCCTTTTCTATACAGGCTGCACTTCAGAGTAACCAACAAGTTAAGGAAGCAATGTTTCTCTTTTTAGAATCCCAGGTAATAATGACAAAAGAAGTAAGAATTAGAATACACTGTTTGGAAACGCCTAGTAAAATAATCACTCTGGGCAAAGACCTTCAAAGGACACTATCTATTAGGTTATAGAAAACTTTGTAAGAGCCGGCCAGGCTGATAGCACTGGAACAAATCTTGTTACAAAAAGAAGCAGCCAGACACTGTAATGTTCTGTAATGTATCCAAAAAGGGCACAGCACCACTTGAGCATTATAGCCTTTAAAAAAAAAAAAAAATCTAAGAGAAAATCAAATGCACAATGTGAATGTAAATTTTAATAGAATAAGAATGCATTTCTATGATACATTTCTTTTGGAACTAAACTTAACTGTATGAGGCCAAAAGTGTTGAAAACAAGGTAGTAGGTGGTAATGATGGCTCAGTGGGTGCAGGCTGCTTGCTACCAAGTCTGGTGGTTTGAGATTTGTATCTGGAAAAGAAAGAACTGACTCCCGCAGGCTGTCCTCTGATCTCCACACATGTGCTGTGCCACATGAGTGCCCACAGGCAGGCAGATAGACACACACACACACACACACACACACACACACACACACACAAAAGTACATATAGCATTAAAATTTTTGATTTCATTTATTCATCTGTTTGTATGTATGCATACAGATATGTACATGCTACAGTGTGCCTCTGGCAAATTCTGTTAAGAGGTCTCTCTGAATGGTTTCTTTCTCTCTTTGGATCCTTGCCTACTCCATGACAAGATGTAGGATGAAAAACTAAAAGAAAGCTGTGTCTGCCAAGCTGAGGTCATTCTGCATCAGCTAGTACTCACTCAACCTGTCAGCTGACTGCATCAATCAGTGAACCCAGCAAAGATTAGCCAAGCCAAACCAGCTTAGCAAAACTATTGGGCCACAGCTTTAGGAGTGGAAACACATGTTTGATGCAATGCTACTGTAAGTTCTGTACTTGTTATTAGCTGTTTATAGCTGCAGTACCACAGTAATAAATAAAAAATATAGAAACCAATAACTAGGATTGTTACCTAATGAAAATTTAAAGCACAATGACTTCATGGACAATCTAAATTATAAGAGGCAGAACAATAAAGAAGAAACTACAGAAGATGAGAAAATGGTAACTTATAGTGTGAAATGATAAAATATGTTATCTATAATAACTTAAAATGAAATGCCTTCAGAAACTTTTGGACATGAAAAAGCAATCATGAACAGCTGCTACTAGCTGAGCCCTGTAGGACGGAACAGGAGAGGAAAGGCTGAAGAAAGAATCAGTCACGCTACATCAGGCTTTCAGAACTACAGAGGGATGAGGACTTGGGTGTGGGGAAATAAAAAAGTCTTTGCTTCTGGTCTCCTAAAATAAGATGAATCAAAGATTATATCAAGAATGTTGAGCCGGGCGGTGGTGGCACACGCCTTTAATCCCAGCACTCAGGAGGCAGAGGCAGGAGGATCTCTGGGAGTTCGAGACCAGCCTGGTCTACAAGAGCTAGTTCCAGGACAGGCACCAAAGCTATAGAGAAACCCTGTCTCGAAAAACAACAACAACAACAAAAACAAAACAAAACAAAAAAAAAAAGAATGGTGATAAATATTTTTCTTCAAAATTAACCAAAAGGATTAAGGTAGGCTGTAAAGTAGGCATCCTTTGATTGACAAAATGCTTTTTAGGAAGTTTATAGGCATGAGCTCACAGAACTCTGATCCCCAAGTGGTTTTTGAAACATGTTTCAAAAACAATTACAGGTATGGACTTTTAAAGTATGGACTAGTCAGCCCATGGCCATAGCAGGCATACAGAATGCCCATAAAATATGAGTCCAAAAGGCTAGCAGCTAAGTTCTGTAACTTTCTAAACCAACAGAATGCAATGGAAGAAACAATATGCAAATTCAAGGGGCTTATAACTTCTGTATAAATATATATATATATATTTTTTTGATTTTTCGAGACAGGGTTTCTCCGTAGCTTTTGGTTCCTGTCCTGGAACTAGCTCTTGTAGACCAGGATGGCCTCGAACTCACAGAGATCCGCCTGCATCTGCCTCCAGAGTGCTGGGATTAAAGGCGTGCGCCACCACCGCCCGGCATAAATATATTTTTTGACTTCTGTTGTGAGAACTAAATCAGGCTAACCTACTGATGAATGAGAACAGAGTGGGGCAGAGAAAAGCATAGCAGGTTATTTTCATCTTTTTAATAAGATGGTAAAAACAAGCTAAATCCTCTCAAAAACAAACTCTTTTAAAGCTAGGACATCTCTTCCTGTACTTATGTAGTTATTGATCACCTGTGACCATGAGAACCACCTAGCCCAAGACGTGGGCTAAATTCTACAGAAAGATACTTAGTCATGAACCACTTCCCACTACTCCCCTACCCTGCTCCACCCCTCCCTTTTCCCTTGCCCAAGTTGTCATTAGGAAGCAGGTTGAACTTAGCAAGCAGGCTGAGCTTGAAGCACATCTCCAAAGAAAAGATACAAAAGACTTCCTGCCCTCCATCTGCCAAAAGAAAGGACATAAGGACGAAGAACTCTATGTCCCTGAAAAAGTGGGGATCTTAAACCTACATTCCGTAAAACCTAAGAGCTTCTCAAAAAAATGAGGGACCTTTAAGAACATTTAACCACTGTCCCCTAGGGCCTCAATAAAAAATGGACTCCTAACAGAGGATGAAGGAAACAGAAATCTGCAGCCAGTGGCCTTCTCCTTGGGAAAAGGATCTGTTAGTCAAATTGTCTTACAATTGATCTACATATCTTCTAAACTCTGTCTCATGTCTTTCTATAAATTGTTAGACTGACATAGGAATAGTGGAATTAGTTTTTTTTTTCTCTTCTCTTCTTGTTTGGCTAGACTAGAAATAGATCCAGTTACTTTTACCAGGTTTTGCTACACTGTTTCTTCTGGAATATGGGGAACTGAGTCAGCAGGCTGTGGACGTGAGCACTGGAGAGCACAGCATGCCGTACAGCCTTCAGAGTTACAGCTGAGAGCTACTGCAGATGCCTCACTGTGCTAATCCCTTTTTGTCTTTGAAAAGTGTTTCCCGTGCCTGAAACATTCATATAATTCAGGCCAGCCTAACACTAATTTTTCTTTGTGCCCTTTCCCAAGTGCTAGAACTTATACACATGAACCACCATAGATAGTACACTGCAACCATAAATTTTGCTATGTGTGGTGGTTTGAATGAGGATGGCCTCCCTAGGTCTGTATGCTTGAAATCTTAGTCCCCAGTTGGTGGAACTGTTTAGAAAGGGTTAGATGAGGGCTTGGTGGAAGAAGTATATCACTGGAGAGGGCTTTGAGGTTTCAAAAGACTGGGCCCAATTCCCAGAATGTGTATTCTCACTCTCTTTGCTGCCAACCTAAGGATCAAGATATTAAATGCTCAGCTGTTTCTGCTGCCACGCCTCTATTTCATCACCACAGACTCTAATTCTATGAAACTATAAGACCTATATTAAATGGTTTCTTTTATAAGTAGCCTTAGCAATGGTGTCTTATCACAGCAGTAGAAAAAATAACTAAGATGCCACATTAACAAAGTACTCATAGCAGTAGTAATAATAATTCTATTCTCACTTGGAAATGACTCACCCTAAGTCCACAGTATTAACTCATCTCCAGATACTACAGCTTTGCCTTTCCTTAGGACCTTCTCTCTAGAACTCTAGAAAACAACCACTTTCCTACATAGCCTTAAAGAAAGGACATATTTCTTGATGGTACATACCCAGCACTTGGAAGACGTAGGAACAAGAATTGTCATGAGTTTAAGGCAGCCAGTGCTATGTACCAAGATATAATAATAATAATGTTCATATTTCCAACCCTTAGCTTAAGTTGCTTTCCTATTAAAAGAATCTTTCATTTTATCCTTTGCCTATTTAAGTCTTACCTGAATTTTAGTCCTATCTCTCTGAGGTAAGACAGACAGATGAAAAAGGGGACACAAAGGGAGGAAGAAGTCCCTAACCTTATGCTCTAGCTTGCTGCTGAAAAGTTAAGAAACTTCAGTATAAAGCCAAAATTGTCTACAGATAATGACTGTTTTTCTAAAGACTGTTCAAACAAGGATCTGCTAAACACAAATGGGCTGGAGACATGGTTCAGTGGTTAAGAGAGGATAGTACTCTTGCAGAGGACCCAAGTTAAGTTCCCAGCTCTCCTGTCAGGTTACCCACAACCAACTGTATCTTGAGCTCCAGGGGATCTGATGCCCTCTTCTGGCCTCTGTAGGCCATGAATATGCATACACACACATAGAGGATTATTTAGGCTTAGGGTCTTTGTAACCTTGACATTCACTATACTAGTACTTCTTTCTCGCTATTAAACCTAAACAATGCACCTCAGAAACCACCTTAAATTTTCATTTACAAAAGAAAATTAAGATAACAAAAAGTAAACCAGCTCATATAGTCTTCTTTAATTTTTAACTTAAATTTTAAGATGTGCTTAATTTTTAAAACTTATTGACAATTACACACTTTATACATACTACGGAGATAGAGAATCATATAGACAAGATCGTACTGGCACTGAAATGAGACTTTTCTTGAGAAGCTCACATCCATGTTTTGGGTATGAACTGTGATTTTCCTAAACAATTCTCATTCTTTGTTCCTCTTAAATGCTGACTCTTGAGAGCACATTATCCTTTATCTTGGTAAGCTAACTGCTTTACCCTGGCTCACTGTGAAGTACTTTTCCTTAGAGCATCAAAGATATGGCTTTCTCTGAATGGAGATCTAAGTGGGGAAGAAACGCCTCAGGCTACACAACAGTGTTGGGCTGTGTTTTCCTATTGCTGCTAATATCAATGTAATGACTTTACTAATAGACAAATCCAGAAAAATGTCCTGCTTGATTTCTACACTTTCTTATACCTTCCAAAGCTTCATTATGCATGCTTTGCATATCTGTTTAGCTGTTTCTTTGTAAACAACCTTTCCTCCATATATGCTTTTAAACAGTAAAAATGAGACAGGACATTTTCACTAAAGCACCTCCTCAATGATCAATATAAATTCACAAATACATATTGAAAACATTCAGCATTATCACTAAATCCATGAGCATAATCCCCAAATATCTACTTAAATGAAATTACTTAAAGACTATAATAACCCGAATACAGCTCATTTTTAAAATATATACTTAAATAAAAATCTGTAATTAAATTCTTACTATAAAATGCATACCCTCTTTGGAATAAATCCACGTTGTAGAACTTGTTTAGCTCCACGGAGAATTCTACCATTGCTTGAACTTCAGTCATGTTTAATTTATACCCAGAGGACAAATCTGGCAACAGCACCTTAGTGAAAAGGGGGAGGGGTCATGAGAAGCACAACAGAAATGCCAATTTATAAGCCTAACTAAGCTTAATCTAACTAAATAGTACCCGAGTCCAAAGACTGCCAAAGAGCAGTACTATTTTTACCACTTAAGACTGGTTGATTATGAAGCTTTTCCAACATTTGTTTCCCTGATGACATCCATGTAATAATCTATGAAAGGATTTTTTTGTTAAGAAAATATTGATTAAAGAGCAAAGTAATTTTTAATTTAAAAAAGAAATTTCCCCTTCATTATAAAAGCCTAAAAGCATTCATTTTTACATAAGTTAAAACAAAAGGTACACATGCGAGTGAAAATGAAAACATTCACAGAGCCACTGAGATATATACTCATGAGTGCATTACTACGACTTTTATAAAACTGGTGTCAGCGGCATGCATATTTTCTAATCTGCTCATTTCACATAATTTTCTGATAAACATTTAAGCCAATAAGTTCATAAGTAACATTACTTTAATGTGACTATGATACCGTGAGTGTGTCACAGTCTAAACAGCCATCTCGTGCTGGTGGTGCTCCAGCGGCTTCCATCTTAACTATCAGAAAATGACAGACACCCTTACCAAGAGCACAGGCTTTCAAAAGCAATTTAGAGAAAAGAAGTGCTAGGAGACAATTCTCCACTGATTCCTGGTGTCTCTGCACCTGGTCCCAGCAGAGACACTGCAGTCTTTCCTCCAGGTTCTCTATCCTGGGACATTTGCGTACAGTTCTAAACATCAGAGACTGGGTCTCACTTTAGAAAACAGCCGATGTGAGACTATTCTACACAGTAAAGTCTTCCAAAGCAGAAAACAGGTAGGCCCACTGTCCACTAATCAGCGTTTCCAGACCGTCTAGCTCAGGGTTCCTCTTCTATAATTTATCCCTGTGTAGCTGTCACCTGGCACACTAGCTCGAACGCTCTGACTACAAACCATTTTTCTCTGACTGGTGAGTCTAGTGTCTTCTCTCAACCTTTTGGCACCATGGCAAGCAACTCTTTAGCATGCAAGCATAGTAAAATCTCCAACTTTCACAGCTCTTGAAAACATACTTCCTTAAAATTCTGCAAATATTCTAACTTATAATGAATTACAAACAAAAGAAATACCATATGCTTACCTCTGCTGATCAAATCTTCACTTTACATTATTAAATAACCAATCTTGTATTTCCAGTTACTGATTCTTGTTAAAAATATATTGTTCCCCCTAGGAGGAAGAAGCAATAAAATCTCAAATAAAATTAGAGATACAAAATCTATTTTAAAAATACCTATATATCTTTATGTATTACTTAATATTCACAATTTACATACAGGACCTACACCCTCCTCAAGGCTAGGGAATACATTTTAACTTCAGCACTATTATGTGTTTCTATTAAGGATTCACATATATAGACTGCACAGTGAAATATGGAGTACTTTCTTAATTCAGTGGTTCAGAAACACTTCTCAATAATACCTAAAACACTGGAAGCTTATCAATAATTTTTAAGATGTAGAATTTCTCATTTATAATAATAAAGTAGTGATTTTTGAAATTTCATGCATATGCATGCATTTCATACAGACACATATGCATAAAACATAGTATCTAAAATAATGACAAAAGGTTGTTTGACTACGCTGTAGTTTTCCTTACATTTCAAATATTTAGATGAAAAAGTCTGCCTTTAACATAATTGTATTCCAAAAACATTAAAATGATCATGTTCATTCTTCACTGTTTCTTTTGTCATGAGGGTGTAGAATGTGCCAAGTACTAAGGCTGCTACTTTAGTAATCTCATCAACAATAATAAAGATTAATATCGATCAAATCAATGTATCTTTAGATAAGAGGCTCCCCATTTCACAGAAGTAAGTATAGGTCAGTTCTGGATCCCGATGGGCTCAGTAATCACAAGGAAAGGTGTAAGCACATACAGTATAGTAGAAAGATAACAATAAGGTTTTGAGATTTCAGGCCTGAGATGTTGCCTCCCTCAGATTTTCATCGGCTTTAAGGTACACAGCATCCATCTCACATAAACCAGTAGTAACCCATTACATGGGCAAGAGATAAGTTTAGATCTCTTGTAAGTTCCTTTCATTTTGGGATCTCTGCTACAATAATTGGGCTTTTCTTATATAAAGAATTTAATATGAGAAGTAGGGTACAGCTATAATAGAACCCTAAAATATATGAATCAATTACCAGAGGTAGGGTACAGTTGCAACAAAATCCTAAGGTACCTGGTTTTAGCTCAGTAATTGCAGGCAACAAGGAAACACACTACTAAAATACTGATAAGCTCCCTTACATATAGCAAAAACAACTTGCAAAAATATCTACAATGACCTCTAAGACCAGGTGTCCAGAGCCCCAGAAAAGTAGCTGAACCACACTGGTTGTGTGTGGGTGGTTCTTTGCTGTTTACTTTGGCTGATTTGTGAGTCAAGATGGAAGGAAATAAAGGGGCAGAAACTGGGGCCTTGCAGCCAAATATTCCAATATCCTAAAACAGGATGACTACCTTTCTCAAAGGAATTCTAAAAATTGTTGATATAAAGAGTTAAGATTGGGTTAAAGGTGTTGCCGACAAGTGCCTGTTATTACTAATAGTTTAAAGACAATGGCCACTAAAATGAGAGACAAAGATGAAGATAAAGATAAAAATAAGGCTATTAAAATGAAGTAGGTATATAAAGAAAGGGCAAGCATATGAACCACATCCACAAAGGAAGTTTAGTGAGTTGCTATCACAGAAAATAGAAGAGGAAAATATTATGGAAGTCCTTTTATGGTGTAGGAGGTCCTTCTGTCTTTGTGTTGCTTTCACTCGTTAATATAGAAACTGCATTGGGCCCGTTGATAGGGCAGAACTTAGGCAGGTGGGGAAAACTAAATGGCATTCTGGGAGAAAGGAGGCAGAGTCAGAGAGAGACACCATGGATCCACCAGAGACAGACGCTGGAAATTTTACCTGGTAAGCCACTGCCACATGGCAATACACAGATTAATAGAAATGGGTTACATTAAGATGTAAGAATTAGTCAATAAGAAACTAGAGCTAATGGGCCAAGCAGTGTTTTAATTAATACAGTTTCTGTGTGGTTATTTTGGGGCTAAGCTAGCCGGGTAGCTGGGACAAACAAGTGGGCCCTCTCCTTGCAACACTTTAATTTTTTTACAGAACAGTATTTGTCAAAGAAATAATGGACAAAAGCCTGTGACTAGGTATAGAATTTGCAATAGCAGGAAGCTATGAAAGGAAGGCTATGAAAACTGAGCGTGAGCTTTAATGTAGCTGCATGGAGGTTAACACAAGGAAGAATCCAGACAGCAGCAATCAGAGGCCTCCTAATGCAGAGAACACAGGTGTTCTTCCACTGCAGGACAGAGCATCTTCATCATTCCAGTCCAGCATTGCTCTCAACTACAAAGTCTTTCCTACTGTTTGTTTTCCCAAATGGGAGACTTTTTACTATTCTGTTTCTGATTTTATCATAAAATATTGGCACATGTAGGAGGGATGGGGTGGGGCAGCCTGGTGTTTTATTTCTAGGTAACCGGACTTGCAGATCTCTCAGTGACCTAGGATTAATGTAACACACAGTGGGTTCATTTAGTTCTTTAGTTTTGTTTTGATTTAGGAAGGGATGTCATGTGTTTCCGACAGGTTACACATGGAACATCTGATGGCTAGAGTAGCAGACTGGTGCACTGCGTGCCACTTCTTTCCTCTTTTCCAAGCCAAATGGTTAGCTAGTCCGAGACTGAGAACAATCTCTTTTGATGTCAAATTATTCTGCCCATGGAATGTGGCCAACCTGACCCTACTCATGGAATATAAACTGAAGAAAAATCTTCGCTCTGAACCTCACTTTCTTCATTGTGTCTAGGATGGAATACATTTTTGATCACACAGATTAGGACTAGCAAAGAAGGAAAGGACTACGGACTCCAGTGTCTGAGCTGCTCAGACCGCTCAGTTTTACAGTCTTGAGTCCTCTGACAGTGAATGCACGTATCCATACCTGGTCTATGCAGTTCTTTCCTAACTTCTCTGACCTCAACTCCTAGCAGGCTGCCCTCTCCAGCCATATGCAACTCCTTTCTATTCCTTAAGCATGCTAGATGGCCCCAAAGTTTTTGCATCCACTTTTCTCTGGAGCTCTTGTCCCTCCAGGTATGTACATAAGTCACTCCTTTACCTTCTCTGGGGCTAGACTCAAAAACCAGCTTCTCAATTAGGCCTGCCCTGGCCACATCATCCTGCCACACCCTATTGGTTTCCTAAGTTCTTATGTCTCTTTAAAATATTAAAGACTTTACTATAGTAAGCTTTTTCATTGGCCATCTGCTCGCAAACTAACAGAGACTTATTATTGATTATGAAAGTTTGGCATTTAGCTTAGACTTGTTCCACTAGCTCTTATAACTCAACCTACTGATATTGATCATTGTTTTTACATCATAGTTTTTTTTTGTTTTTTGTTTTTTCGAGACAGGGTTTCTCTGTGGCTTTGGAGCCTCTCCTGGAACTAGCTCTGTAGACCAGGCTGGTCTCGAACTCACAGAGATCCGCCTACCTCTGCCTCCCGAGTGCTGGGATTAAAGGCGTGCGCCACCACCGCCCGGCCATAGTTTTTTTTTTTTTTTTTTAATCTTTCATTCTGTATGTCCAATTCTCTCCATGTCTCGCTGGAGTCTCTCTGGAGTAATTGGCACACCTAGATTTCTCCTCCTTTTCCTCTCTCCCTGGAAATCCCGCCTATCTCTCCTGCCTAGCTATTGGCCATTCAGCTCTTTATTAAACTAATCACAACAATAAATCTTCACACAGTTTACAAATAACCTACAACACTTTGCCTACTATCTTTTAAAATCGGGGTATCGCTACATATCCCATGCTGGTCCTGAATTTCCAATCTGTCTACTTCTTCTAAATAACTTAATTGTAAGTAAATGGTACCAAATCCAGTCTTATTACTCTTATATCTAAAATATAAACTTCTATAAAAATGGGAAATTCTGGTTACTGTTTATTGAGCCATATCTATGGCCAGACACATGGAAGGTTCTCAAATTTAATTTAGAAATATTTAAGATACTATTATTAAAGATTCCATGAACAGAAATGATCATTTTTCTCCTATCTAAAATAAACCAATTTGGAGAAAGGACTTATGATATGGATATATTGAAAACAGGCACCGATAAACAAGCGCCTTTACTGGTGTATATTCCCTCTCCTCCAGTTCCTATATCCTGCTGTGCTCTTTGTTATGTTGCTGCTATCGCCTTTCCTTACATCCTTCCCTTTTTACTAAGCAACTTTAAAAAGAATCATATAAATGTACAAATATGCAGATGAGGCTTATAAATCACTGTGACTGTCACTGTTACCCTCTAAAACACAGGCAGTTATATTTTAATGAATTGCGAAGAGAAATAAAATTTTTAAAAAAAGGTAAAGGGATAACAGGAAAAAGAAAAATTTAGGGCTCTTAGGGTCATTAAACATGTCTGTGATTCTCTTGTCACAAACTAGGTTTTTTTCACCTATGAAACGCTAAGCAAATGCTGCGTGACTCCTTCAGTTCTTGCTGGCTCTCTGCAAGAGGAACCAAACATATTCTGTGATCCTCAGTTTATGCTTGGTGGCAATTATTGGTGATATAAAATTTTCAAGAGGAAGTAGGAAGCCGTTTTTTTCCCCTCAAGGTAAAATCTTACTTTTAAAAGTTGTCAACTTTTGGTGAGGGAGGGGGACTTGATCAGAGGACGGGAAGGGAAATGGGAGGCGGTGGCGGGGAGGAGGCAGAAATCTTTAATAAATAAATAAATTAAAAAAATAAATAAATAAAACTTAAAAAAAAAGTTGTCAACTTTAAAAATTTAAAAATAAGGACAAAAACTGTACACTACAAGCCAAATTCAGAAAGTGCAAATTCATTCTATGGATCATCAAATCAATCTCTAATTTATACAGATTTTTATGACACTCACAAAAAAAAGGTCATGGTCTGTCCTGTCTCAAGAACTAAAGCAAGTGCTAGAAAAGCCTTCTTTCTTTTGCTACAGTTACGCTTAGGGCATTCTCCAATGCAAGGACCTTTCTGCAACCTCCACAAGCCATGAGAATCACAGCCTCTTGAACAGTCCAGGGCTGGCTCAGAGCCCATCAATTTAACCCTGGCCTCTGAAGCTATTAAAATCAGCTGACTTATCTGAGACTAAATGGTTTACTCTTCTAGCCCTGGCAAAACAGAATGCAGAACTCAATAATCTGGAGGCCAATCAAACGATCCGTTCTGCACAATTTCCTAAATCACCAACAGATAATTCAGTTGAGCAAGCCACAAACCCTAATCCAGACAAGGAGATGACTCTAGTACTCAGTGAGAAATTTATGTCAAAAAGCCCTTATGGAGAAAAGAAAGGATTTTGCCACTCCTGCCTAGCAAATCTGATAAACAGGGAGAAAAAAAAAATACCTTGTAATACCTCAGGAAAAGTTAGTTCAAGAAAAAAAAATTCAGTGATAATCTGAAAGTCATTTTTGTTCTTTCTAAAACGCTCTGTCCAAAATGGAGAACACAACAAAGGGGTGTCTAGTATGACCGAAGAACCGATTTCTTAATTTAATTTTAATCTAACGTGAAGCCACGTTAGATTTCCCTGCTGTGGTGGTTTGACTACAAATGGTCCCCATGGACTCATATTTGAATGCTTGACCGATAGAGAGTGTCACTATTAGAGGTGTGGCCTTGTTGGAGGAGGTATGTATTGTGGGGGCAGACTTTGAGGTCTCACATGCTCAAGCTACACCCAGTGTGGGTCACAGTTCACTTCCTGTTGCCTTCAGATTAAGATGTAGAACTCTCAGCTCCTTCTTCAGCCCCATGTCTACCTGCTTGATGCCATGCTTTTCACTGTGATGATAATGGACTATACCTCTGAAACTGTAAGTCAGCCCCAATTACATATTTTCCTTTATAATACTTGCCATAGTCATGGTCTCTCTTCACAGCAATAGAAACCTGAAGTAAGATACCTACTAAACCTAGCTTTATTGTGCTGGTACTACTTTGAGCATTATATGTAGCGAATTAAAAATATTAGGGCCAGACATGACATTACACACTTTTAATCCTAACACTCAGGAGGCAAAGGCAAGAGATCTCTGTCAGTTTGGGGCCAGTCTGGTGTACATGGCTAGTTCCAGGCCAGTCAGGTTATTCAGTGAGTGCTATCTCTAAAAACAAAACAGAAAAGGTGGGGTAGATTAAAATACGCTGATATATTTTATATATATATATATATATATATATATATTGAAGATTTAGTACAAAAATCATGTTTCCTCCGGGCGGTGGTGGCGCACGCCTTTAATCCCAGCACTCGGGAGGCAGAGGCAGGCGGATCTCTGTGAGTTCGAGACCAGGCTGGTCTACAAGAGCTAGTTCCAGGACAGGCTCCAAAACCACAAAGAAACCCTGTCTCGAAAAACCAAAAAAAAAAAAAAAAAAAAAAAAAAAAATCATGTTTCCTTTTTTATATTGACATGTATCTTAGTTAAGGGTTTGCAAGATTGGGAGGAAAAGATTTATTTGGTTTTGGTTTACACCTCCACATTACTGTTCATCATGGAAAGAAACAGAAAGTCAGACAGGGAAGACCTGGAACTGATGCAGGCCCATGGAGCGTGCTGTTTACAAGCTTGCTCAGCCTGCTTTCTATAGAGCCCTGGACTACCAGCCCAGGGAGAGCCCATGTAGGCCCTTCCCTATCAATAACTAATTAAGAAATATCCTAGAGCCAGATCTTATGGAGGCATTTTCTCAGTTGAGGTTGCACCTTTCAGGTAACTCTAGCTTGTATCAAGTTGACATAGGACTATCCTCCACAACATGTCTTTCAAAAATATTTAAAAACCTTTTATGTGTATGTATGGGTACTTGTGTATGGGTGCCCTCAGGGGCCAGATTCCCTAGTGGCTATGAGTTGCCTGACATGGGTCCTGGCAACCAAACTCGAGTCCTGTGCAAGAGTAGCAAGTATTGTTAACCACCAAGCCATGTCTTCAGAACTTCATTTACTGACTGACATATCTCAAGGTAGTATTTTAGATATAATATCCTTCAGTTGGTAGCTGAAGAATATTATATTTTTAGATATAATATTCTGTATACATTATCTGAAGGATAGTGTATCTAAAATGCATATATTATATATAATATATAATATATAATATATAAATGCATATATATGTATTTTAGATACACTATCCTTCAGATACTTCAGAAACTGACATATCTCAAGGCAGTATTTTAGATAGAATACCCAAAATTATTTGCACCTGTTTCCCCATTTCTCAGCATTTTTATGCATTTAACATGCAGAAGCACACAATGTCAGCATGCATGAGGAAGTCAAAAGTACATCTTGCAGGAATAGATTCTTTCCTTCTACTGTGTGGGGTCCATATCATCAGACTGGGAACAAGTACCTTGATCTACTGAGACAGTTCACCAGCCCCTCAAAACTAATTTCATCAGTGTTTAAAATGTGTGGTCACTAGAAAATTGTAAATCTCATGCACTCACAACCTTCTACTGTAAACCAGTCTATTCTGGCTAGTGTGCATACACTAATTGCCCCAGAAGTAGTTCTAAATGCATAGTGCTGCCATGCACAGCTTAAGAGCTACCAAGATACCAACTTCCCATCAGGGCAGATGAGACAGCTATTAGTACCAAATAACTGCCAAGGGATACTTTAAGAAACTGCAAGAAATGCTCCTACATCACCCACACTAATCCTAAAACACTTCCTCAACTTAGAAGTCATTAGTGTTTTACAACACTATGGATGGGGAAGCACCTGAAATTGAGAGGCAAAGCTCAGAAGTTCCTTAAGATGGACTGGACACCACAGAAATTAATTGCTCTCACAGAAATCAAGAAGCAGCCTTAACTCTTCAGCTATGGGATCACAGATACCTGTGGGATATTCTGTTTACTAAGGCAGATGGAAAAGGAGCTGAACAAATTAGAAATGCCATACTTGTCAGTCCAAGGAATATAAGGGCCACCCTTCCAGCAATGGTGGAGGCAACAGCTAGTTTCTGAATTCTGCCTGTAATTTAGGGTCTATAAGATAAATGGAATCAGAACCTGTAATAATGATAGCCCAAACAATACCCAAATGATACCAACTACAGAAAAAAAAATGTTCCCTGAAAGGCTCCTTGTTAGCATTTAATATATCATTTTCTCATAAGACATGAAATACTTTTTCCTTTAGTACTGTGAACAAGTTCATTTTTTCCAGATAAATACTATCTAACATAGTTTAGCTTGCACTTAAGGAGCCATACAGCTCACATTATGACAGACATGGAAACTGATCTCAAATGAAGGAACAGCAGATTCCCTCACAACAGGAAGACTATCTAAGATGCAAAGTTAATTTAAGTATGCTAATTAGAAATGATAGAGAAATGTTCTAATGAGGTTAAAAATGGGGTTACCTCAATGCATCTAATAGCAATGAATATAAAGTCCATGTCAGTTTCCTTGGGTTTCTCTAAAGAAATAATTAGGAGGCCTTAAATAGAAGGAACCTAGAAGTCTTGAGAAAGCTGTTTTCTTGTGAGTAACATAAAGTTCTTCTAACAATCCTGATTGTAGCCCACAACTAGCAGAAAGCTGGGCCTCCCGATGAAAGGAATGCTTAGCTTTCCTGAGTTTCAGTCTAAATTTAGAACTCTAAATTTACATAGCTACTTTGAGTTAATCTTGACCAAGTCATAAACCACAGCATATATACTGAAAACAATCAGCTGATGACATCTGGATTTGCAGTTTTTGAATCAAGTCTGCTATCGTCTGTAAATTCTGGTCCTGTGATTAAGTGTTCACTGACTGGCTGATTCTGAAAATCTGAGCAAATCTTATTCTTAGGTTTATATTCTTTTCTGGTTGACTGAGGCCATGACACCCTATCCATCTTTGCAAGCTTCTTGCAGACGCTTACCACGCTCAGTACTGGATCATACCCTGCCCTATATGGCCCAGCCAACCTGGCATGCAGCACCCTCTAAAGATCACTACCACTCAGATAACTTGTAACCTTTTGTTTTACTCAGAATCACTTGTACATGTACATATACTCAGCAGTAAAGCCAGCCACTCATTTAAAAGGGTGACTTGCTGCAAAACTGAACTCATGAGTGTTGTTACAGTAAAAAGGACACATTAAGTAAGGAAAATCATACATCTAGACATTTTGGATGGCATTCCTCACTTATCAAAAGTGAACTCTGAACTTAGCATTTTACCAGCCATTTGCACACTGCGTGAATACAGAAAATTTAAAACTACAGAACTAGATTCTCTTCTTTGGGGAGGGGAGAGGACAGACCTTCCAGAGGAAAGGAAAGAGTAGCTTGACAGACATGTTTCTGAACAGCTTTATTCTCCACTGATGATATCAAATATAGACCAAACAGCAAAGTAAAATAAAAGCAAATACAGGCGCTTACAACTTGGCACAACAACTCCTGCACTGGTAGCTTTAATTATGCTACTTGATTTATTTCTCCTAGAAGTCTAGAAATTAAGGTTCAGATGTTTGCTTCAAAGTCACATAGAAAAGAAACTATTTCAAAGTCACTTAGAAAGGAAATAACGAAAAAAGACAAAGAATTAAAACGTGTTCAACCCACTGCCTATATTTGTACTTACAATACTCTAAAGTCCATATTAGCACTGCTGTAAAAAATAGTTAATGATCATGAAGCCATAAATGAATGTGTCCACTAGAGGAAAAATTAGAACACAACACTAGTGGGAAAAAATTACCTTACTGAATTAACTATATTCAGTTTCCCATGCAATCAACAGTATTTCCAATGAAATTCTAAAGTTCTCACACCCACAGCCACACAAACTAAAGTATACTTTGAAGAGATCATCTATTCTCATTTCTTTAAAGTTTGTCTCTAAACAGCTGACTACTAGAAAGGAAATGCATTATTACCAATATTAGAACTGACATTAATTAGGAACTCTTTAAGATAAACAACAAAAAGAACACTATGTCAACGGCATAAAAAGGGCAGCAAATTTTAAGAAGGACAATAGGAAGCATTAGTTATTCTGAGAGTTTGTCTAGGTTTCCTTCTGTAACAAAACGGGTGAACAAAGAACTTTTCCTGTGGCAATGGACAAACCCTACTTCCATTATTATTTAGACAAAAGGAATATTCAATTTATTAAAAGCAGTTCATATAAACTTTTAAAGGATGCATTAGTGTAAACACAATTCTCCCAGCACCATAGACTAAAATGCCTTTGAATAAGCCACGCTATTATAAACCTTTAAGACTTCAGACGAGTCAACAAAACAAAAGCCTAGTGAAGCACCATGATCATGTGATGTCTAGTTCAAGGGTATGTTCAACAGTGCTTGAAATATTTCTTTGGTTACTTCAAGAGAAAACAAGACTCAGTAAAAATAATCAAACCTTTCTAAAAAAATATTGTAGGAAACCAAGTTTTCTTGACATCCTACGCTTCCTCGGAGTTGTTATTCTACTAGAAACTTTAATACCAGACCTGAATTCCAATTCAGATTTAAATCTGTTTTCTCAAATGGAAAAATTATATAATCTCTAGCTGGAAAATTAATGTTTAAAAGATAATATACACAAAGCACTAAACATGGTATTTGGTGCATGATGATCAATAAAAGCTGATCTTGTGACTTTTATCATCATTTTTAAATAATTCTATTCAGGGAAATATCTATTCAAAATAATACAGATCAAGTAAAACTAGTTATAATTATATTTTTCAAGTGTATCACTTGAAAATATCTTCATTTATAGGACCGGGGACTTTAAATGGAGAATGATTAGCTCCAACTAAAATTCAATGAATCTATTTGCAAAGGCTGGGAGAAAAGTCTACTAAAGATTTCAATTAGATTCTCAATTTACTGATTTCACTCCTAACATTTCCCTGGCTCACCTATATGAGGACTATTTCAAAACTCCTCTACAAGCATTACATTACTATGTGGTGGGAAAGTCGTTATGAATTTTACATAAAGGAGCTGGAGAAAACCCGCATTCTAGCCTTGTTTACCTGAATAGGGGACTACTTTTAAGTCTTAAAACCGAGTAAGGATAGAGCAGTCTGAAACTCTGGAGCTCTCAATTGCAAAAGACAGAAGTGATGGTTGGTACAGGCTTCCAGGGAAGTGACAGCTGGGGGTACACAGGCTTCCGAGGTCCCACACAGAGATGATAATCCCTGATGGTGTTACTTAACGCCCGAGGGGGGAGCAGCATTTCCAAGTCTAACTTACTGGCAACTTGAACACCATGTGACAGTCACCACTGTTCTAAAAACAATTATGAATGCTGCACTTGCATTCTATGGGGCAACCTCAAGGGATTCAATAAAGGAATACCAATTCTAGGTCAGACTAAATTAATTGTAGCTAAATGCAGCAACAGAAATGTTCTAGATGCCTACAGAGAACCCACTACGTTTGGTCAGACCCAGATTTCTATACTCACAAGATACTTTAGAAATAATTTCTGATTACGACTGGTCTAACAAAACTCCTTAAAAGGAAATATACACTATAATTTTCTCAGAATGGTTTCTTGGTTGAGAGATAATTCACAAAGTTGGCTTCATAATAACAAGAACTATGTAAAAAGTATTCTAAGTAGGAGATATCCTTTAATAGCACAGTATACCTGGCACCTTTATATATCTATAAAAGAGACCAATTTTTATGTTTAGCATATATAACTTGATAACTAAACATGTAGGTACATGTTAAAAACTTCCAATCTTTAAAATATGCAACCACTGTGGCGGTGCCTCGCTAAATTCCTGAAAACATGCGTGCTTCTGACATGTGCATGCTACTTTTCTGAAAGCCTCTGGATCCAGTAAGAATGCTCTTGGTATCACGACTCTGCAGCTAGTTCCTATTCATTCCTCAGCCTTTTTCCTGACACTCAGGACAAGCTAACCCCACGCATTTTAAATATCCATGCTTTATCTCCACTTGCTCTCTGAAATAAACACATGCACGGATCACACAGTTCTCTAAGTAGTGTTTTCCTCAATATCTCAATTCAAAGCAAAGGAAATCCTTGCCTTTTATATCTCCTAAACAATCTCTAGCAACCCAGAAGTCTTCAGGGACTATAGTTTACAGAAACTAAAGTGAATATAAAAGACAATAGCAAAAAACTAGAGAGTTACTAAAGATAGAATTCTTGTAGTTCCTTTGAGTACCAACTCCTGGCAAATAAAGCATTTATCTGCTTTATATACTGAGTGATCCAATGTCTGCTCATTGTGTCTGAACATTAACTAATCTAAGCCGATCCATAGTTCACTAGTATTCTACTAGATATTACACAGAAATCTGAAAAAAAAATTAAACTGTTTAGCTTGATCCTCAGAGATCTAAGTAGTCAACTTAATTGTTACTAATAGAAAATTAAACAAACATAAATGGCATATTTACACAGAAATTTCTGTTTGTGGTGGCCCCAAGCACGTTTAAATGATGAGGGCTGACTACAGTTAGATTACTGGGTTGCCAGCAGTATTACTGCACTCTACAGGTGGAGACACTGAGGTTAGAAGCTAAATGGTTTCTACAAACTACTACTGAGTTATACTATGGGTTCAAATCTCTTGACATTTAGTCCTGTGCCAGCTATATAACAGAAACCCCTTATTTAATTGCAAAGAAAATAAAAGCAGTTCACTACAATAAGAATGTGCAGATGGTGACTTTCTAATGGATAATTCCCTACAGATAAAAAGATCTGCTTTTCGAGGAAAACAAGCTTCTTTGAGAAACAGCAATGATTTTATTTGCATTGGAAAAGCATTTAAAATGTTAAATGTAGGGCGAATTCGTCATCATTCACGCGGAATGCTAGCTTTTCTAAGAGAAATGTGGTTTAACAACACCAGATCCTTCTGCTTTCTATGAGTAAGCCACCTTGAACAAGGAGCAAAACTATTTTTTTTTTTGCCTTGGTATTTCCCTTCTTAAAATAGAAATAGAAAAATTTAATTCCTACCTGGCATAGGTAGCATAAGAAAGAATTTATTGTCTGTGGGCTGCTTTGAGATTCCAGATTGAGATACATAATCCGGTTGGTCTTCAACCCTAGAATAAAGGCAAACTTTACTGAAAATAATTGCCTCGGCAGATGCCTCCAGAATACAACACTACACCACTATCAACAGAAACAGAAGTTTTACTTTAATTAGATCTGGCTCGAAATGAAGAGAAGAAAGACTCCAATTTTTTTTTATTAAATTCTTTTGCCCAATTCAAAAGATTAATACTTCTATTCTCCTTTGTTCCTCCTCAGTGAGCAGTTACCCTATTCCTGTTAGCAGAGACCGCAGACATTTATTAAAGAGAACAGACTCAAAATGATGCGACCAGGCGTGATAGTGAGTGAAAACACCAAGTCAATAAATTTGATATAGTAAGTTTTGGTTAAATTTCATTTCAGATTTGTTCCTGGACAACTAGAGTTACTGGAGCATTAACCTTTGCCAAATCTTAACTCTTTATAAATGGCCAGAGTGTTTCTCATAAAATAAACTGGTATACGTTTCTTAAAGATTCAATAACATGTACTGCCATTCTTCAGACGATATTTTCAGGAGAAGAAAGATGAAATCGACTTCTCAGGAAGTAACACTAGGGATACCGAGCGTATCTCCAGATTAGGTCGAAAGCAGAAGAGGCAAGGGTGTGTTACAACTTTTTAGGGATGTAATAAAAAGTAAAACAAATGGACTGAATAAAAAGGCTCCATCCATACAAAGAAGAAAAAGTTTTATGATGAGAAACCAAAAACCACCCAAGACGAGAGAATAGAAATCGGTTCAGCACGGAGGTTTTGGGAGCCACTGGCCAGAAAGCAATGAAGCAGGGTAGCCAAAGAGGTAAGAGAGTGAGGGCCTATGAAGGCAAGGTGGAACACAGAGAGAACACTAGCGCAAAAAGATGCTTAGGCACAACAACAAAACAAGCAAAAAGCCCCCCCCCCAACCCCACCCTCCCACAAGCTAATAACTAATAAAAGAGCTAGGATGAAGTACCAAAGAAGGAAAACAGTGTCAACACTCAGAAAACTGGTCAGCGAAGGCTGAGAGCTATCGACTGGGGATACACAGTCCAGGGGAGCAAATCGCGCAAAGCAGGACCGACAACAAGGGACCACCGGGGCCGAAGGGCACGCAGGGGCGGGGGGGAGAGCGGACGAGGGTCGCAGGGCCAGGCGGAGAAGACGGAGCGGGACGAGGGCGGGCTGGACAGCGGGCGCGAGGTGCGGGAAGGGCCGGCTGGGAGCGCCAGGCTGCGTGCCGCGCCCCTCGTGTCCCCGCCGACCTTCAGCGGGCCCAGGACCGGGCTCCGACCGCCGGCCACCGCCGGCTGAGGCCAGGACAGCGGAGTCGGACCAGACGACGAGGCCGCTTCCTGTCCGGCCCCGCGGCAGAGGGACCCGAACCGGGTCGCGGGGTCGGAAGTCGCGCGGGGCAGTGCGGGGCTCACCTCTCAAGCCGAGCGGCCTCGGCTCGCGCCTGTGCGGTGGAGGAGTTCTGCGTCCGGCTGGAAGGCGTCCTTCCCCAGGTCAGCACCATCCCGCCCGGGGCCCACTCACATCGCCATCGCAGCCACCGCAACCACCGCAAGCCTGGAAGTCGGTTCGTCACGGGCGCTCGGCTCCCGGCCCAGCGCCTCCGGAGAGCATGCGCAGTCGCATCGGTCCCGAGGGAGCGCGGCCAGCGAACGATACCTGCGTTCAACAGGTCCCGGCCCGCGGCCCCGCCCCTAGCGCGCTCCCCTCCCCCTCGCGCTACGTCCCGCCCTCTCAGGAGCGAGGCCCCGCCCCCTTTTGGGCTCCACGTCCCGCCCCTTTGGAGCCGCAGCCGCTGTGGCCGCGCCGGCGCCAACCGAGATTTCAAGATTTGGTCTCCTTTCCCGGCTCGCTCTCCCAAGATCCCGCGAGAACGGGAGGCTTGCGTCAATAAAAGGCGCGAGCCCGGTTGAAGTGGGAGTTTGAGGGATAGTGTGGAGAGCTTGTCAAGACTTAGAGGAGCCCGAAGAGGCCAGAAAGGTCAATTTAAGACTGTAGAGATTGCTCTTGGAGTCAGCCCTTCTCTCCTTGCAGCCCAGGCTGAGCCGGCCCCTGCGCCTCTGTTAGGGCAATAGCAAGGAAGCTGCTGAGGGTCCGTGCTGCCCCTTCGGGCCTCCTATATGGTTGTGGCGATGCGGGGATGCTGATCCATTAGCTTCTTGATTGATGGCATCTAAATAGAAGCTTTCAGATCTTAAACTCCATTAACAGAAGCTCATGTGAAATAGTCCCTCATTGATTAACCTCATCCTTCCTTTCCCACGGTCCCAGCAGAACACTGTATAGCACGCTAAAGCTTCTGTGTGTGACGAAAGCAGGGTTGCAGCAAAACTCCTCAACAGCTTTTGCTAAAAATGAAGGGGGAGGACGGATAGTGGCGATGGTTATGTATAATGAGAGTGGGAGTGGTGCCACTGATCTAAAAATGGCAAGTTTTCTGTATATTTTGCTACAATAATAATGAACGAAACTTTTCTGTTCACTTGGCAGTGATGATGTTGCCTTGTACCTTAGGCCCTTTGAAATTAACTGTTAAATATGATTTACCCCTTGGCTTTCCTTCATTTTTGAACAGATTTTTAAACAGGACTGAAATGCCTCAGTTGCCCTATGATAACCAGTCTGTTAACATTTGCATAAATGACTTCTATAGACAGAGCCGTAGATACTAAGGTGGGTGCCCACAGTATGCAACGGTAAGTGAGTATATTTCTGTAACAGCTATGAGACTGAAACTGAGGAAAGCGAAGTTTAAATATTGCACTTCCGTTATGGGTACAACAGCTACAAGTCCAAAGAGTAAATCTATCACTTCATCATGTTGTGATGTTATTTCATGACTTGATGGCCATGGTCCTGTGGGAAAAGCATGACATAAAAGTAAGCATGCCAATCCTCCAGTTAAAAAGAAAGCGTCTGACAATGCTTCGTGGCTCTCACCTGTAATCATTCTGTTTGACAGGCTGAGGCCAACCTGGGCTGCAAAGTGCTACCCTGTCTCAATAAGTGAATGAATGAATTGCCTTCTTTTTTTTTTTGAAGCTGATAGTGTTACTTGCATATGATTGTTGAATGGAGATAAGTGTAATCGAAGGCTTTACTACTTGATCTAAGTGAATGTATTAAAGGAGAAGATTGGAATCTATGAAAAAGAAATCCAGATTTATAATGCACGTGCCATAGTCTTCAATATATTACCAAGGAAACCCTGATTCTGCATAACTGATTAAACTGTAAAGTAGTTTTTACTATACAGTGCGAAAAGGTGCAAACAGTTACTTCTGGGTCGCAACTCAGGTTATTTGGGTTTTCAAATGACGAAGCATTTGCTTGGCTCAGAACCTGTCAGACAGGAGGTATTGCTCCCAGCACCACACCTCTGAATCACCTCTAAAAAGTGTAATTATCTAGTATCAAGTGGCAGCAATGGCAGGGCTTCATGAATTGTGCTCGTCTTTCTATGCCTAATGCTTACCTTGTTTTTTAATAATGTGATATTTATGCTAATTATCCCTAGCTTTATGATAGCAAACACATCAGGGCAGCTATCTTGTTCTCCTAATGACTCATGCATCGCCTCAAGAACTTTTAGCCAGTTCCAGCCGCATCTCTGGGTCCCGTCAGACTGCTTTTCTCAGCTAGCCTGACGTATCTTCTCGTTCACTGTAGCTCAGACCGAGCTCTGACCATTTCCCTTTTCCCTTTGTGTAGAGATCTGCTGCTCACAACCTTGTAGTTTCTGACAGTGTGACAGATTCCCTTACCAAGCCTGGAACCTCCCAGTCATATTGGATACTTTTCTGTGTCTCCTGTCTATTGCATTTCTATATCCTATTTCAGTTTCCAAAACTTCTGTATTTCAAAATGGTTTTCAACTCCAAGGGAAAGTCTGACTTGGAAAAAAAGGAAAATCACTTCTAGTGAGACCAGAGAAAGGGATTTAAAGCATAGTATTAATGGAAATGAAGGAGATTTGTCAACTTTAAGTTATTTATTGCATGACAAGATTTTTTGATAAGACTGTCTAAAATAATCAGTCATGCAATCAATATTTAAAGTTATTCTTTAAACATTAATTTACTATGAATTAAAGTCTGCATAAAAGAAAAAACTTACTGCATCAAATAAAACGTTTTTTATGTGTATCACTTCATATTTGCTGAACATTGAAATCAGTGTTCTTGCCTTTTTCAGGTACAGAAAATTTTAAAGCTGTGTACTTATTTTGAGTTCATGAATTCATGACCTAATTTAAATTTTTTTGTTTGTTTGTTTGTTTGTTTTTCGAGACAGGGTTTCTCTGTGGCTTTGGAGCCTGTCCTGGAACTAGCTCTTGTAGACCAGGCTGGTCTCGAACTCACAGAGATCCGCCTGCCTCTGCCTCTCAAGTGCTGGGATTAAAGGCATGCGCCACCACCGCCCGGCTTGGAAATCCTATTCTTACAAAGAAAGACCTTGTTACAAAAGAAAAGTTCCGTGCTTTTAAATAGTTCTGTCCCTAACTAGATCAATTGAATTTCTAGGCAATATCTGTAATTAATACTGGACAGCCCTTAAAAATGCATCCAACTCTAAACTCCAATGTCCACACAGAATGCAAAAGTAAACATTTAAAAATTCTTTTCAATAGGAAGGTTCTTCTTTACAGTTCTAGGTTTGCATTGGAACCATCACTATAAACACAGTAGTCAGAAAAGCTACAACAATAAAATGACATTTTTCTACTCCAGCTATCATTAGGCTTAATTTCCTTTACGGTCAACTACAAATTTGTTTATCCTTTTGTTTCCTATTTTTGAAATTATTATTAGTTGCTGAATTTATCTAGGGTGCAGAAAAAGAAAAATATACAGTATCCTGAAAAATGAGAATCTAGTTCTTGAATTTTTCCCAGCCAGATACTAAGCAGGCCCCACTCTGTTTAGCTTCCAAGAACAAATGAGGTTGGTCAAGTTCAGTATAGCATGACTGTTGACTAAAAATTCTTGAAATGTTATTTAAATAACTATGTCATTCAAAAAATTCAATTTAAACTTACCTAGGTCAGTAGCAAATTGTCGTAAGTGACTCTGTTTATAAGAACACCTTGAACAAACTCGCTGCATGCTTGCTTCTGCAGGTTAAGGGAAAATAATAGTCTTGGTGACGGATCTTCTTTTTGGTACCTTCATCAGAGAATATAAGACTACTTAGCAGTGTGTGTGTGTGTGTGTGTGTGTGTGTGTGTGTGTGTGTTATAACATTCACCTCTAATCCCAGAGTCAGATCCCTTTGTGAGTTTCAGGCCAGTCTGGTCTATATAGAGGATTCCAGATCAGCCAGGAGTACATAGAGACTTTACTTTACATAGAAAATTTGCAGGTGCCGTATAACCAATGTTTGTTCATTTTCCTTTTACTGAGTGAGCCCTGGAGTTCTAATGTACCATAGTGACTATAAGTAATAATAATTTATATGCTTGAACTTTGGTGACAATGTATCTTCAGTATTTTCATCACATACAGATTTGTGAAATGTTGGTTAACTTAGCTGTAATCATTTCACTATATGTTAGAATATCACTTTGTATACCTTTAATATGTATGTGACATTTATATGTCAATTATACCCAAATAAAATACATTGCTTTTTTTTCTTGCTTTTATCCTCCTTCCCCACTCTGTGCCCTTTCCCTTCTTTTCCTTGTATTTACCATCTACTGGTATCAGGTTTATCCCAACTTTGTTAAATAAAATTGGAAGTACTTTTTAGTTATATCACATATTATTGAAGATAATTATTTCTTTACCAATGTAACCTTAATCTTTTTTTATTTTCTCATGCTACCCACCTCTTAGTTTTTCTTCTTATATCTGAATATATCTGTTAGTTAAGACATAAAGCATATGTTCATAAAGAGCATAGTCAAAGAGCATAGGGATTATGGCAAAATGTTCTACATAAGTAATAATCTGTGTTTTAATGAATATATTTCTACATAAAAATCTCACGTTTATATCTGTATATATGCATAACCCATCCAGTATAGCTGGAGGTTTCTCTCCTACCCACTGGTTCCCAAATAAACACTCAGAGGCTTATATTAATTATAAAAGTTTGGCTGATGGCTCAGGCTTATTACTAGCTAGTTATTATAACTTAAACCATTTTTATTATTTTATATTTTACCATGAGGCTTGTGTCTTGTTACCTTATCTTACTTCCCCAGGGGCTGCTGGCATCTCCCAGACTCCACCTTCTTTTCCCCTGTATCTTTGCTTGAATTTCCCACCTGGCTCTATTCTGCCTGAATATTGGCCAGATCAGCTTCTTTATTAACCAATGGTAATAAGACATATTCACAGCACACAGAAGGGCATCCCACATCAATCCAACCTATCTTGGTCCAATCTGAAAACATTAGTTGTGCTCTTTATGGCTTTCAGCAACATCACTCACTACTTTGCCACTCAATCTTAATACTGCTTAGATTATAAATTTTAGGTATGTTTTGGTGGAATTCTCTATTTCTCACTATTTTGAAAATTTTGTATCATTTTGTTTCAAGAATGGTAAACGACTATGCCAAAACAAGCTTTGACATCTGTATATGTTTTATATATGTACAGCCACATCAGTCATAGCTTGCTGTGTGGGGTACATGCTAGTAGTACTCTATTTTTAAAACAATACTACAGGAGGCTGGAGAGATGGCTCAGGGGTTAAGAGCATTTGTTGCTCTTGGAGAGGAGGGGCTTCAGTTCCCAGCACCTACATGAGTTCCCAGCACCACAACCATCCATCATCCCATCTGCAGGGGATCTACCTCTTCTGGCCTCTAAAGGCACCAAGCATGTGCTTGATTCACATACATGCATGCAGGCCAATACCCATACCAATTAAGTTAATAAGTCTTAAGAACATTACTGTATATGCAATATACGTATCCTCAGTTTCTTCCAGGCAAATGTACTGTAATTTAATAGTTCTAGTTCTTCAGAGCCGGGCGGTGGTGGCGCACGCCTTTAATCCCAGCACTCGGGAGGCAGAGGCAGGCGGATCTCTGTGAGTTCGAGACCAGCCTGGTCTACAAGAGCTAGTTCCAGGACAGGCTCCAAAGCCACAGAGAAACCCTGTCTCGAAAAACCAAAAAAAAAAAAAAAAAATAGTTCTTCAGAACAAATGTCTCCATCTGAGTTTGATTCACCTGTGCAGCTCTGGGAAAATCATAATCGTTTAAAGCTCGACTGTACAGTGATGGAATATTGGAAATGTTGTGAGCATCATCACGCACAAAAGCACACAAGTTGTCTTTGGCTTAGCACTTATCACATGGAACGAATTCAATAGGAAAGTAACTATCATTTGGTTTTAGGAGGATTTTTTTTCCTAAAATAAATTTCCTATGTCTTAACCTTTGGAAATTTATCTGTGTTTGTGTTTTTACAAATTATCAGGGTTATTTTACCTCTTAAGTACATGGTACTGTTAGGTTTACTCCTGTTTAAAAAAAAAAGCAGGAGGGTGGGAGGTGAGGGAAGGCTACCCAACATGCTGTCTCTCCCCAGCCTTCGATTCTTCTCTCTATGCATGTTTGGTAGGAGAAGAGTGATGGAAATTCTGTCACTTGGCATCCTTGCAACACCAGCTGCCAGAAAGCAAACAAGCCAGTGAGTCAAGCAGTTCTGACAGAGAGGCACATGGTCACGACCTCGACACCAGCAGAGGTAGAGCAGCTCATTTTTCAGTCCTGTTTCATTACAAACTGTCACTTTGGCTTTCTCACTCTATACTCTCGAAGTCAGAAGGCAGCTTTGTGCTTGATGGCAAGCCTTCACAGCTTCATCTTGATCAAGGCAGGCAAACGTGACCTTTTATAACAAACGGCAATGCCAGACAAAAGAGAAACACAAAACATGATTGTGTTAAAGCAAACAATGCACCTTTCTGGGTATTGGACCCTTGGCCTTTGAAGTATTGGAAACCTGAAGAAACTCTGGGTGTTGGGCATTCAGCCTTTGAAATATTGGAAACCTAAAGACAGATTTTCCAGGACATTCCGCCTTTAGCTGCAGCACCCAAGGCAGATTACTGGTTGCTAAAATATGAATATAAAAACACCTGACTCACCAAATTATTTCCTAGAATAGTTAGCTGGGTGGAGGCTCAGCAAGTTAATAACTAAACCCAACCCTCAAGTCTGTTGGCAAAGGGCATATTTAAGCTTAATGATGCTGTATCCACCCAGCAAGATAAACGAGCCTTTGAGATCCTACTCTGTCGAGTGGGGAGAGGAAAATGACTCACGAGCCACCTGGGACATAGGCTGAGTGGCCTGTACTGGAGACAGTTTGAAAGGTGAGTCGGTGTGCTAAACCTGTCTTCCAGAGAGGGCTCTGAGGAAAGCCTGAGGCGGATGATGATTCAAGAGATGAGACTGTCAAAAATTTTGCAAGAGAATCACAGAATTGAGCAAGTTAACCTTTCTTTTCTTTGTTTTGTTTTGTTTTGGTTTGGTTTTTTTTGGGGGGGTGGGGGGTACAGGGTTTTTCTGTGTTGCTTTGGAGCCTGTCCTGGAACTAGCTCTTGTAGACCAGAGATCTACCTGCCTCTGCCTCCTGAGTGCTGGGACTAAAGGTGTGCACCACCACCACCCAGCCTGCAAGTTAACCTTTCTATTATGAATATGCAAACCAAGTGTTATGCTGGCTTAGAAAAAAAACTAGTCAAACATGTCCACAGCCCTGAAAGGTTTCTATCTGAATGTTATTATGTTAAGTCACCAAAAACATGTGAGGTGTCACCCTCAACGTCTGGCCAGCGCACAGCACACACATTTCTCCCTGTCTCTTATCTTTGCCTATTGTCTTGCCCATTCTTCAGTACTCTAAGATGGTATTTTGATAGAATTTCACGCAAGTTTATAGTTCTGAGAGATCATTGTGTCACATCTAACTCTCTGTGTTGGTTTTTACTATCAATAATTAACAAGCATGACAGCAAGTTTAGCCATCTGTATCAAATTTCTGCCATATGGTTCAGAATTATTTGAGGCGTAGAGTACTTTAGAGTAAATAGTCTTAGCTCATTTTGACAAAGACTATAATTTTGCTAGAGCAACAACCTATCTGTATATAGCCGGAATACAAGTTTTTAAGATATTGTTGGTAACTCTATGTAGCTATAATATATATACTTTTAATATTAAACTACCAGTGAGTCAAGTATCAAAAATATCAAAACTGGTATTTTAAATCTGGAACAAAAGTTGGGCATGGTGGCATATGCCTGTAATTTCACCTAGTACTTGCAGCAGAAGCGTCAGGAATTCAAAGTCATCTTTGGTTACATGGTAAGTTTGAGTCTAGTTTGGGATACATGACATTCTATCTCAAAAGAAAAAAAAAATAGGCAGACTCTCCCTGGTCCTATTACCGAGAAAAAAAAAATACATTGATATTAGTAAACTGAAATGTTTTTTGTAATAAATGGTTCCCCAGTACAGAAGAAATAAGACCATAAATATTATCAAAAATAATTCTTTCTTAATCAGGGTAGCATATACTCTAATACATGACATATGTATAACAAACGATCTATCTAGCATATTTGGCTGTCTCTTTTCCAGCTCCACCTAGTCACGTATTTCATGTTTACTCAAGCTATGCATGAAATAATTCATTAGACTCACGTGCACGAGATAACCAAACATCCCATCTGCAGCGTTTGCTCCTGAACCCTCACTTCGTTTTTTACCGAAGTAAAGATTTTCATTTCTAGAATAAGCTAGAATCTTGTAGGTCAAAATAAGGTTAAAACCTCTGAGGTTTTATAAGACTGAGTGTGCATGCCGTTCTGATAGGCTACATTCTTAAACTTCTGAGCATCTAGTTTCCTATTTCACACACCACTGTGCCGTCCCTCTCCTCTGACAAATGCCCCGTTGGGCAAGTTTAATTACAACAGATAGAACCCAGTAGTCAGGCCAGTCCAGTTACAGACAGGCTGTAACTCGTAAGGAGAAGTTCTGTTGTGTTAGACAGATTGTTCACCAGCTGGAGTGCACGTCTGCCTCTTTGCTTGGTTTCCTTATGCATGCCCGCAGTAGGTCATTATCATGAAGGACCTCCAGAAGCTGTGACTGACCCAGGATCTTTATAAGAAAGAGATGCAGTGCACCCAGCAAGGTATAGGGTATAGGAGAACGTAAGGTGAAGGGATGCTTCCAATAGAAAGGAAAAGGATAGTTCAAGAATTCAAAGGCTTAAGAACTGTATTCTGCAGGCCCTGTGTGTGGGTGCGTGTGTGAATGTCTACACAGGAAGGAACTGCATTGTGAAATAACCCCAGAAGCTGCCGTCATTCTGTGAAAGACAACAGCTCAAAAAAAAAAAAACCTACGTTAAATAATTTCATAACAGGAAGCAACACAATGGAAACTAGAGAATTATGATGTGGAAAAAAATTCTAAGAACTTAGAACAAAAGAAGCTAAAAATTTATTAAAAGCATATGTAACTGAAATTAAGAATAAATACAAAAAGAGTTTTAGGCATTATGGAAATAAAAGAATCAACCACTTGCCAGATTTTCAAGTGTCTATAGATTTATAGAATTCTCATCTATGTATTTTTTGAGATGATTTTCTTTTTTATTGATTTTTATTGAGTTCTACATTTTTCTTTGCTCCTCTTTCTGCCTCTAGCCTCCCCTTCAACCCTCTCCAAGGTCCCCATGCTACCAATTTACTCAGGAGATCTTGTCTTTTTCTACTACCCATGTAGATTAGATCTATGTATGTCTCTCTTAGGGATGCTCTTTGACCGAGGAATGGATAAGGAAAATGTGATACATTTACACAATGGAGTACTACACAGCAGAAAAAAATGATATCTTGAATTTTGCAGGAAAATGGATAGACCTAGAAATCATCATTTTGAGTGACATACCCAGACCCAGGAAGACAATTACCACATGTACTCACTCATAAGTGGTTTTTAAACATAAAGCAAAGAAAACCAACCTACAAATTTCATCTATATATTTTTATATTACAACTTTTTTCTTTTTTTTTTTTTGCTTGTTTGTTTGTTTTGTTTCAAAGATATGATCTCTCTATGTAACCTTGGCTGTCTTGGAATTCACTATGTAGACTAGGCCGGCCTCTGATTCTTAGAAATCCATCGGCCTCTGCCCCCTGAGTGCAGGGATTAAAGTCATGCACCACCCCACGCCAAGCTGTATTGAAACTTTCTGAAAGTCAAATAATATTAGCAAAGAGCTGAAAATTTTGATGGGACAGATTTAAAACACTGAAGGAGTGCAGCGGAATTGTTCTACAGGGTAAAGGATGTGTGTGCCATGCTTTATTTTGTTCACATTAGAAAAAGGCTTTGTTACTGTTAAGAAGTAGAAATGCCATGTACATCATGAGGTGAGGTGTCAGAGAGCTATTGATTTATTGTGGTGTAATATCCAGTAAGAACACTTCTGAAAATCATCTGTACTCATGTCTAAACAGGTGAATACAGGAAGAGGCTACTGAAGTCAGAACTTATCACACCACGTGGGCCATCATGGAAAGTGTAAAGGAATAAGATTCTTTGCCATGATGTCTAATTTATTATAACAATTTCCCATGACCTGTGTGGACTGCATTTCCCCCTTTACCTTTAGGCACAAAATACCTCTGTTGTCTTATAAGCTCTTTCCTTCCTTCCTTCCTTCCTTCCTTCCTTCCTTCCTTCCTTCTGTCCTTTCTCCTTCTTTCTTCTTTCCTTTCCTCTCTTCTTTCTTCCTTTCTTCTTTTCTCCCTCTCTCTTTTTCTCTTTCTTTCTGCCTTCCCCTCCCTTCCTTTTTTCCTTTCTTTTTTTTCTTTCTTTTGTCTGTTTTTCTTTTCGGCAGTTGAAGAAAGGCATTTACTGGGGCTAGGAAACACTCATATGCAGCAGCCACACAGAGAAAAAGACCCTCTGCAAAGCAGAGGTGGGGGTTTGGAAGGCAAGGACTCCAGTTTCCTCATGAGGACTGGGGTTTTCAGTATCTGAGTTTTCCTCCCCTGCTTTAGGGCTAGTCCGTTAGAAGACAGATAAGATGGTTGATTAGCCCAGAACTGTTGAGTAACATGCCCTGATCAGGTCTTTGATTAGCAGGGGCCAGCTGGTGGGAGACAAGTCCATAAGGCCTTCCTTTCAAGCTGCCAGGTTTTTCTTCTCAAGTCAAGAGGTTGAGGAAGTTGCCAACCATCTTGGAAATTAGCCCCCTTTTTGACCTACCCATGGCCTCTCTCCCTATCTTTCTGCCTACCAGGGAGTACTAGATTATTAGAGAGGCAACTGAAGAGAGATAGAAAGAGAGGCTCAGTCTGACCTTAGGTGGGACCATGTGTGTTCGTGGTGATGGGCATCTTGTCACCCATTCGTGTTGATGGTCATAATGTCTACAGAGGAAGATGGGATATTGCCTCTTATAGGGATGGAAATAGGTGGTAAATGATGTCCTTAGTTCCTTAGTTATAGGGAAGCTGGGAAGTGTAATCCTTCAGCAGAAAATTAGTAGGGAGTTTGTCTAACCTGGCCTCTCATTTCTCCTTTTTTTAAGGTCGCTGTAACTGCTGTTAGGGTACTTGGGAATGACAACTGCTCTTCTCTGCTTCAGGCTGACAATGGTCGAAGATGAAGATGCAACAGTCAGAGTTCCTCAAATGAGTGCTCCTAAGTGGCCGTACTTAGTCAATAGTAATGATCCGGATCTTAAGACAACCATTTGGTGATGGTGTGTATCTTTGGAGTTTGTCATATGAGTGGGGTAGCATCACATAAAACATGGGATGCTTAGTAATCTATAATCCCTGCTGTAGACATAGTTAGAAAAAAATAGTTGGGGAAAGATTTTTGTCCTTATTAGAGGAAAAGAATGGGCAAGAAAATCAAAAACCCTGTGCATGTTTTGTCATAGGCATCAATGAGATTGATGATTTTTACCGTTGCCTACCATAAGATGTACACCACAGAGGATACCATTTGTCTCGTGCAAGAGTTCAAAAATCCTTTTATCCATCAGTTTAAGTTGAGAAGTTGGCCATTGAAAAATTTTTTTTCCTGTAACCTCACGGGAACATTACAAGACGAGGTTGATGAGTGATGGAGGAAGGTCATTGATTAAAAAATAAAGAAACTGCTTGGCTGGGCCTCATAGGTTAAAACATAGGTAGGCGGAGTAAACAGAACAGAATGCTGGGAGAAAGAAGCTGAGTCAGGGGATCACCATGATTCTCCCACTCCAGGCAGACGCAGGTTAAGATCATTCCTGGTAAGCCAGCTCGTGGGCTACACAGATTAATAGAAATGGGTTAGATCGATATGTAAGAGCTAGCCAATAAGAAACTGAAACTAATGGGTCAGGCAGTGTTTATAAGAATACAGTTTCCGTGTAATTATTTCGGGTAAAGCTAGCCATGAGGGCGGCTGGGTGCCGGGGACGCAGCCCCGCTGCCCTTATTATAACAGATGAGGAATGTTTTGATATTTGTTGAAGTCACTACTAGACATCAGCATCTGTCAACACAGTTTCTGGCATCCTTGTTGAACCAGGAAAGCATGATGGTTAGGACACATAATAGAGAATCAACAGTGGGAAAGAGTGTCCAAACAGCATCTCGTATAGTTAAGTATAACATCTGAGGACTTTAAAGAGATACACAAATTGGTCATTTTAATCCTGGTTATACATTCCTTCTCGGTATTTAACTGGGTCAAGGCCAGCTGACTCTCTGTTCCTGAAGGCTTATGTGTGCTTGGGAAGAACCTTGGCTCTTCTAGTTCCTCTTTAGCCAGTTAATCCACCTGTTGCCCGTAAGTCAAAGGCCTTGCTTGACCACTGCTTTGTTTGGAATTGTGGAGGTGTTTTTCCTCTGTGCTGGCCCTCCTCTTTGTGGACTGGAAAGTAGTTAGAGTAAAACCAGTGTCATCTCCATGGCCTCCCTGAGCAAGAGAACAGGTGATGTTCCACAGCTGCAGGACTTTAAGAGACGTCCCACCACTTCCTGGGATTAGATGATCTTGGATGAAAAGGGGGAAGGCATTTTCCCTATTCGTTCCTCTGTCCACAGCAGTTTAGGCCTCCAAATACAGTGACTGAACACTCAAAGGGTCAGTATCAGCATTTTATTATTTTTAATTAACCTGTAGTGTTTAGGTGAAGCTTGAGCAGAAACTAAGTACTTTTAAAAGAAACCTTGATTAAACACATGAAGTTTACTAGAATCTGTTAGCTAGACTCTGTGGGTCTACCCTGAGGTATACTAGACTGTCTCCCTCATTACAGAGCACCCCTAAGTGTAGAATGCCATTATAATTAAAGGGCTCTCCTGGGGGCCACTTTTTATTATATCCTAGGGGATATCATAAATATTTAGACCATGTATAGATTGCGAAAAAGACTGACTGTTATCATTTATGATGGGGGGACCTGAGGCCCATCCCACTAGGTGGGGGGTGACCTGAGGCCATGCAAGTCCCCTGGCAGGTGGAAGACAAATACAGCATGTAGAGAGAAATTGGGTATAGATTTTATTTGGTGGGTATTCAGAACAGGGTAAAGAGTAAGGAGTTATGGAGGTGGGGAGAAGGGGAGAGAGAAGAGTGGGATAGAAGAGAAGAAAGAGGAAGAGAAGGAAGGGAGTGAGGCAGAAGTTGCCTCTTTAGAGAGAGAGAGAGAGAGAGAGAGAGAGAGAGAGAGAGAGAGAGAGCACTCACAGGCTGGAGAGGAGGCAGGAGAGGAGGCAGGAGATCCACTTGCTGGGGGTGGGGCGATTGAGAGTGGGCAGAGCTTGTCTCTTAAAGGAACAAGGTACCCAGGTGACAGGCCAGGCCAGCAGATTTACACTGACTCCCTCTTCCTAAGCACCTAAGGGTCTAACTTGCTCCAGTTACCTAGGGGGCAAACTGGTAGAGAACTTGAAGGATTGGTGGAGGGTTCTGTCCCCATCTGTCAAGTGAAAACAAGGTTAGGAGAGACCATTAGAGGTTCTATTAATCCCAAAGATGGGAGGAGAAAGACCACCGACCCAGATCATCATGGCCAAATTAATTAAAGCCAGGAGTTAATTAAAACAAGCTTTTTTATTCATGTACATGGGCTGCCTCCCACTAAGATGGGTTTGAGAGGTCAGCATTGGATGTGAAGACAAGGATTTTAGGGTTGGGGGTTCCTAAATGGGGAACTTGGCAGGCAAAATTGGCAGGGTTATAGGAGCGGAACATAAGCATAACAAGTTAATCCTACATGGGCTCCTGAAACACAGACAACATGGAGGCAAGGTAGTCATAGGTGGTCGTATAACCCTTTGAAACAAAGGTAGGGTTCAAGTTGGCTATCAACAACTTTTTGAAACAAAAATAAGCTTACCACTCCTGGAACAGGCAGTACAGAACCATTTGTATTTAAGGTTACAGGTAGGTGACATTGCCCATGTTTGGTTGGAAGTGTCATCCCAGCCCCTAGCACCCTAATATCCAAGGAGTCTGGAATGTTTGGGTGGAACTTTCCATCCCAGGCCCCTGCCCTGGGAGTTGCCTCAGTCCAGACTTTGTCTCTGAGAAAGCCCGCCAAACGTGACCCCTCCCCAGGGAGCCTTGAGACCACTCCCATAGGCTATTTAAACTGTTCCTCAGAGACAGAACACGTGACCTTTGCCTCTCCTGCCTCTCCGTGGTTTCCTTCCTGTCTCCATCCCTGGGGGGCCTGGAAGGCCACCCAGGAGTGCTGGCATCCATTAAACCTGGCTTTTTCTAATTTGGCTTGATTTGGATCATTGTGTTGGCGGAGAGGTTTGTTGGGCTGTAAAAAAAACTTTTCAGTCCAATCTTTGAGAAACAAAAATTGATCAGGGATGAGCCTAATTTGTCTTTACTATAAGATGGCTTTTACTCCTAAAATGGAGGCAGGTTCTTCAGTTCTTCTAAGCCTTCTTGAGTCTCTCACTCCAGCATCAGGAGAGGCTGACTCCTAGCCAGTCAAAAGGTGGTGACTGGCTCAGAAGTGAGGAAAGAACCACAGAGCTAAACAACCTCACGTGGAAGTTTATCAGGAAGTTAGGGGTTAGAGGGGGCTAGAGAAGGAAGTGAAGGGCTGAACAGGTGGGCGGAGCTTACTTAAAGGGACCCTTTGCTGCCTACTTACAGAGCCATACACAGCCACACAATACTCTTGCAATAGGTGATGGGGGCCCCTGGGCTGGCTAGGTATTTTCTGAATGCCCCTGGGTTGCGGGCTGACTAAGTGTGTGGGGAGGGGGGGAGGAGGATGGAGTGGTGGTGGGAGGTGCCAGATGGGGGAGTGGAGGGGTGGGGTCAGTACAATGTGGGAATCCTAACACAGTTTGGTCCTGGTTCTAGCTTACCACACCTGCAGCTTCTGTCCTCATCAGTTTTCACTTTTACCCTAGGTGTCATTGTTAGGTGTCAGCTTCGGTCCTCATCAGTTTTCAATTCTACCCTAGGTGTCATTTTTAGGAGGAACACACCAGCTCCCTTCAAACTTCCCCTGCAGGAGGCACTGAGGTAAGAGCATGCTACTTGAACCTTCCCTGTTAGGACTGATCAAGGTTAGGGATGACATGGACTCACAGATAGAGCCTTTTGTTCCATTTCTGGTATCTACATAATGGCCTGGATTTTTTGTAGTACAAACCTAAGCAACCTCTAGCTCCTGCAGAGTGGACTTGAAACTTTGTTGTATCTCAAATAGTAGCCTAAACAGAAAGGACTGGTTGTGGCTTTGGGGTCCCCTTGATCTCCTGTTTGTCCTTTCTCTTAACTACTTTTTGAATACTATTTACATCAGGAGAGATATGTGAATTGGGTTTAAGTCCCTGGAATCTAGGGTAGTAAACAGAAAACAAAGCAGAATAAAACATTAAAAAAGAGCTTAGGTGGTGATCATGCTAGGTTTTGTTGTCGTTGTTTGAACTCTTGTTACTGCACCTGCAAGGCTCATAACTAAAACTTTAATGAAAAAAAAAAGAAATAAAGGAAAGAGGCGGACATGACTGCTCCTTGTTATGGTGGAGGAGAATGTTTATTATAGACAAGTGGGAGAGTATAGCCAGAGGCAGAGACATCTGAGAAAGTCCACTGAGGACCTGGACATGACTCTGACTGAGCTGAGCCATGTCGGGGAGAGGCAGAGGAGAAAGGAGAGGGGAGAGAATGGGACCAGGTGTCATAGCTAATAAGCACTCAGGCAATTTACATAGCCACCCAGGGTCCTCAAGCCCTATGTGACCTATGTGCTGCATGGTCACATCACATACACATGGTGCAGATACTTAAGCCCTTGTGCACATGTGTGAACTGTGTGCATACACTGGGCAGCCTTTAAAAGCTGGACACACCCGCTCTACTCTATCTCTTGTTCTGCTCCTCTTTTGAAGAGGTAACTACTGCCTCCCTCCACCTCTCTCTCTCTCTCTCTCTCTCTCTCTCCCTGCCTCCCTCTTTTCCTCTCTCCTCTACCTCTCTCTCCCAGCACCAACTTCCTCAGCCTGCACACGTGTCTTTCTCCTAATAAACCCTTAAAGTGGGTTTTGTTGTGTGTCTCATGATCCCTTCTCACTCACGCCCGGTAATTTCAGTAGCCAAGAGGACAAAGATGCATAAAGGGGCAGATAACCCAAATAATCTGTATTACATAGTGAAGAGCTTCTGGGGAAGGGCAGACCAGCCCCAGGACTGGAGAGTTCTGGGTAGAGGGAGGAGTATACCAGTGCCATTTTGTAACAGGTAGGGACTGATGGATGCTGGCAGAACTTTGATATGTTGAATAGGCACCTCAGCTGCCATCTGTCCTGGATTTGAAACTTAACAAAACCCAAGTAGAACATTAAGGGAGATAAAATAAAACAAAGCATCTTGGAGACCTGGTAGCATCTCATTAGTCTAATAAATAGGAAAGAGAGAATAACCTGAGGGCTCAGTATGCCCTGGAAGTTATAGGGATGTTACCATACTTGGTTTATGTTATTTGCTTACATTAACCAAGATGGTGGTGAAGTACATGACTGCTTCCATATTGATGAAGTCACTAGCCAAGATGACAGCAAGCCACATAAACCCAGATTCCTGATAAAGCAAATGTAATAGTTTTAGTAAAATGCTGCAGGTCCCTGAGTGATGAGTCCTGAGACCATGGCAGGTCACGAAGGCAGCTGGGTCCCAGGCAGGAAGCTGCATGGTGGGTGAGAGACCAAGATGGATAGGCATACCATGCAAAGTGAGGTTGGATATTTATTTAGTGGGTTATGGAAGGAAAGGGGAGAAAGGAAAAGAGCAGAGAGAGGGCCAGAGAGAGAGAGAGGGGAGGGGGAGAGGGAGGGAAGAAGGGGGAGAGAAGGGAGAGACAGAAAGGGACTCATGCTAGAAGCTGAAGATCAGCTTGCCTGGGGGGTGGGGGTGGGCGTGGCTTCTCTCTTAAAGGGACAGGACAGACCATTACAGTGACCGCCATCTCCCATCAGGCCCAAGTAGTCCCAGTGATATCCACATATCTCACAGATTAAATGTGTACCTACCTGATAAGTATTTTTGAATCTCTGCCAATGCAATAAATCAAATCAAGTCAAATTAATAAAACCAGGTTTAATCTAAGCAAAACAACGCCCTCACAGGTGACTCTCAGAAAAGGGAGGAAGAGAAGTCACGTGGCATATCTATTTGACCATAGTTTAAAGACTCTGTAGGTGTAGTCTTGAGATGCGGGGAGAAGCTGCCACTGCTTGGTGGGCTTTCTGGGGAGCAGGATTTGGAGAGGGAGGAAGGGGAGGGGTGTTAAGACAGAGCTTCTAAGGAAACAGTACCTTTATAGCCTCTTTTGAAAAGAGGACCTTTAGTTGTTAGGATAAAAGAGGAAGTAGTTTCTATGACCCCAGTAGGTAGGCCCCAATTAGCAAAATAAAGAAACAGGGGAATGAATTTCATAGTGTCAGCTTAAATTAGCTGTAATCAGTTTGCCTCTCTCAGATAATTTCTAGTGAGGGAGAGAGAAGAATCTTAAGCATCCAATTTTAATTTAAAACAGTTGTTGGCCTAAGTGTTGCTGAAGAGACAGACAAGGAGATACAGGAGCTCTGAAAAGTCCAAATATACCAGCACCATTTGCCTCCGGGTAGAGGGTAATGTTCTAAATTTCCCTAAAGATATGGCTTCTTTAGGTACTCTCATCAGAGTTCACCCTAACCACTGAGGTAACATAACTAGGCCTTAGGTTAACAGTGCAATTTTAGTGCTCGTTTACAGATCTCTAGTTACCAAACATGTCCACTGGCCTTGTAGGGTGCACAACCATGAGAATTGGGAGGTCTGAGTGAATCCTTGTTTGAGAGAAGAGAATAAAATATTCAGTCCCATTCTAGGATGAGGAAAAGGTACCTGCCGTTTATGGACACACTTTCCTGTCCTGATTTCTTACCTTGGTGATCCTCAAAAGAAATCCCAAGTTGAGGTCCTCAAAAATTACTATCTTCGGAAGAAATCTGGAAATGATACAATTCAGGTATCTGGGATGGGTTCATTTTCTCTGCCAGTTATGGAATTAAAAGCCAGGAGAAATCTGAAGCCCAAATCTGAATCACCACAGACAGAATCCGCAGTTGAAGAGGGCACTTACTGGGGGTGAGGAAGCACACACACATGAAACAGATTCAGAGAAAAAGACTCAGGCAGTGGGAAAAAATCCCCATGAACTCTTTCCTAAGTGACATTTGACCTTTTTTTTTTTTTTAAAAAAAAAAAAAGTTTTTACAGTTTTTTTTTTTTTTAAAATAAGAAGATTATCAAAGGAAGAAGCAGGTAAAAAAGATTTTAAGATGAGCTGCCCAAAACGAACTTTCCCTATTCACTAGCTTTGTCTGGCAGGAGGCCTGCTGGTAGCCACTAGTTCCTACCACTCTCCCATGGGCTGTGAGAAAGCCCCATGGCGGCATTTTGCAGACTTCTGATTTAGTGATAGGTAATTTTGAATCCTTGATAGTGGGTTTCTCTGCCGACACAATAAGCCAGAATAAACAGAATTAGAAGTCCAGGTTTAATGATCCAAGCACTCTCTGAGAATCTCCAGTTAGTCAGAAGTGAGGCAGGGGAGGGAGGAAGAGAAATCACATCGCAGGACTATAGACAGGAGCTTAAATACTCTGTGGGCGTGGTCTTGCGCTTTGGCGGAAGGGCCTGGACTTTTGGGGATTTGGGGGTGGGGGGCAGGGTTTGGAGAGGAAAGAGTGGGGCTGAGGCAGAGCTTCTAACTGAATTTAAGATTTGTTTATTTTGAAGAGTTTATCACCCCCAATTTTATTTATAGATTTTACCTTACTAATTTAATGCTCATTCTTATTTTTATTTTCTTCATCCCCACTTACTTTGCTGCTCCAATTTCATTGTCTACCCACATTTATTAACTAATTATTGAAACTTTTTTTAAATTTGTTGTGCTAGACTTTGAATCAGGGGCCTTATGATGCTAGGCAAGCACTCTACAACTGAGACAAACCCCTCCATCTTCAAGGGAGTGTTATTCTTAACCCTCCAATGTTTTATGAATAGCTGTCCAAATATGAAAAAGACTGTGTTTTTTAAATGATCCCTGTAGAGATTAGTTATTTATATTCTACAGCCAAGTGTGTATTGTCAAGGTTGAAGAGAACCGTATTTCCTTGTATAAAGTGCTCTCGACTGCCCTTTATGTTAGGAGTGATACGTGTAAGCGCTTTAGGCCACAGTCCTGTACAAGAGAAAGCCTCTCAGGCTTGTGTACTACGCGTGGAAAGCTCAGGTGTTAGACTGGTGTTTCTTGGATTCAGCCTGGTACTTTAGATAGCTTGTTATGTAACTGGTTATCTAATCTTTCAGAGTAGCCAAAAGAAAGGTTGTTAAAACAATGACCTTTCGACCTTGCTTTCTTTTTCCAATAACAAATGTACAGGTTAATCAGCATACCCAAGGCTTCCTTCTCATTAATTGTTTTTAAATTCTAGGAAATGTCACTCAGTGGGTGCTGGGTGAGATTTTATTTTAGGATTGAACTCTTTCTTTTCCTCCTACTGATACTCGTCTTATTAAAGATAGTTTTTGAGTGTGTCTTACCTGCAAACTGTATTTACATTTTCCCATATTTTGCTCTCTTCCCTCCCTAATTCTCTCTTAAAATCATGGTCTTGTCTTTAGCCATTGTTACGTGTGTGTGTGTGTGTGTGTGTGTGTGTGTGTGTATGTGTGTGTGTGTATGTTTGCTCATCCTGATATTCATTTGGTTGCCATTATGGGTGTATTTAGAGCTGGTTGGGACTGGGTAATTTGTAGGGCAATTATCCCTAGAGGAGACTGATTATTCTTCTCTCAGCAACTATTAATTGGATAGCTCTAGGGTAGGACCTTGGAAGATTTCTGCCATCTACAGCGACATGTCTGCTGGTGCTGTGATTGTGTGGGTCTTACTTAAGCAACCATATTTTTGAGATTTCATAGGTGCACCTTGCCTGTCATAGAAGACGCTATTTTGTTGGCGATGTCCTAGTCTTCTGGTTTCTTCAGTATTTCTGCTCTCTCTTAATCAATAGTCTCTGAGTCATAGAGGTAGGAGTTGTGTCGTAGAGGTATCGGAGTTGTGCAGACCATAGTCGGTGATTCCCTGCCAGTGGACCAGCTGTGGTCTCTACTACAAAAGGGAACTGCAGGGATTGAAGGCTACACTTCTCTGTGGATATAGGGATAATTATTTAGAATGCAGCTAGAAATTATACTGTTTTAGGATAATGGGGATAATAGGTACTCATGTAGGTCGGTGATATTAGCCAGGTTAATAGTTAGCTAATTAACTATTAGTAGTTAGTTAGGCTTATAGCATTGGGAATGAATTCCGTTCCACTGAGTGGCCCTTTGGCCAATTGGATAGCTGTTGGTGACCCCTAAGATGTGAATGCCACTATTGCATCCTTAGGGATACACCATGCTATTCATTGTTGTGTTTTACAGCTGAGTGGTGCCATCCCTGGGCTGCTGGTCCTCAGTTCTGTAACAAAGCAGGCTGAGCAAGCCATGGGAAGCAAGTCAGTAAACATCACCCCCACATGGCCTCTGCAACAGCTCTTGCATCCAGGATTCTGCTCTGTTTGAGTTTCTGTCCTGACTTCCTTCAGTGATCAAGTGAACTATGGAAGTGTAAGCTGAACAAACCCGTTCCTCCCCAACTTGCTTTTTGGTTATGACCTTTCATCACAGCAATAGAAACTCTAACAAGTCCTCACTCTGTTTCATGGTTCTACAAATCTGTTTTTGTAGCAGTTTTATGCTGTTTTTATGAATGTGATTCTGTAATATACCTTGAAATCAGGAATGGTGGTACCTCCAGTATTGCTTATTTTGCTTAGGATTCTTATGACTATACCATCAGTTAGGTTCCTTTGCTGCTTTCCAATTTATTGATTTGTTGACTGATTGATTGATGAGACAGGATCTTTCTCTGAACCTAGAGGTCAGCAATTGTAGAGAGGCTGGATGATCAGCAAACTCCAGAGATTGCCCCTCTCACCTCCTCCCTTTTCCAGTGCTACACGACTGGCAAATGCCACCAAAAAGGCTATACAGACTTTTCTCTGCTTCCGCGTGAAATTTAGGACTGTGTTTTTGTGAAGAATGGTGTTAGAATTTTGATGAGAATTGTTGAATCTGCATATTGCTATCAGTGGCTGCATTAGTCAAGGTTCTCTAGAGATTCGGAATCAGTTGAATATTTGTATTCACAGACACGCACACAAGACATAAATGAAAGGATTTGTGAAATTAACTTATGCAATATAGTTGAAATAGTTCAACAACACCTGTCTCATACCTGAGAAGAAAAGAAAATCTATGCTCAGTCTAGAAGGCTGGAGAGAAGGCTCAGCAGTTAGGAGTACTTGACTACTCTTTCAGAGAACCCGGGTTCAATTCCTAGCACCCATGTGAAGTTCACAATTGCCTATAACTCCATCTCCAGGGGATCAGACACCTTCATACAAACATACATAAAAGCAAAACACCATCAGTGCTCATGAATGAAATAAATAAATTATACTTAAAAAAATAAAAGCTTGACGTTGGTGACAAGCGCCTTTAATCCCAGTACTTGGGAGGCAGAGCCAGGCAGATTTCTGTGAGTACAAGGCCAGCCTGGTCTACAAAGTGAGTTCCAGCACAGTGTAAGAACCATTAAGTCCTGTCTCAAAATACCAAAATTAAAAAAAAAAAAACCGTTTAGGTTTATAATTGTTCTATAACTTTAGTGTTGTTACACATACATACCTATCATTCAAGACTTCTCTTGGTGTCCATGTAGCACTAATCAGTTCCAATAATGAATGATAAACCATAATTGTTTCCATGTTTAGTATCTTGGTTAACATTTCAATTTTGTTTCTAGGTTAAACACAAATAATCAAAGATTGAGACATAGTCTCCCCATGATAAAAAAGGCAATCTCTACCCCGGTGAAAATCAGAAGCTCACTTCTCTTTCCCTTTAGGAAGTGGGTTGTTTCTCTATTTGTGGCTAGGAAACTATAGAAACTGTATCTGAAAACATTGCTGGAACAAGAAAACTTAACTCTTTTCAGACTGATGATTTGACACGACCAGTGCTGAACCTGTCAGTCATCTGGAACTAGGTTGATGGTATATTTAGTGTTGAATGGATCTTGGCAACGTCTGATCAAATGTTTCCCAATTAGACTTCACCACAGCCTTGGGGTGTGAGTCCTCTGAGCCAGGACATGGGTAAATATTTATAAAGACCTGATGCACAGCTGCATTCTTGTTAGTTTAGTAGGCCATGTGGGGAGATCATGCTCATGTCTAAAATAGGGATGCCTGATAATAATATCTTTGGATTTAATATACTATATTTACCTTTTAAAACATTTTAAGAATTTATGTTATTTTTTTTAAATTATGTGTTTGTGTATGCATTTGTGTGTGGATTTGTGCACATTATTCCTTTGCCCACAGAGGCCCAAAGTGTCAGATTCTCTGGAGATGGAACTATAGACAGTTGTGAGCTCCCTGGTGTGGGTGTTTGATCCAGTTCAGATCTCTGGAGGAGCAGTATGTGTGGTTAACCACTGAGCTATCTCTAAAGCTCTTAATACATGTAAAATCTTCCAAACATAACCTTCGCACAGACCCAGAGGCACAATGTGACCAGCACCCTAGTGGGAGCTGCATTCCCAAGAAAGGCAGTTTACTAATTCCTCCCCTCCCCCATCTCAGTCCTCTTCTTGCTCCTCCATCTTTTCTTCTTCTTAATCCAGTATTGGGGATTGTACCTAAGACTTTGCCAACGCTGGACAGATGTACAGCCACTGAACTGATCCTCAGCCCTTATTTATTTTGATAAATAAATACACTCTCAGGGCCAAGAGTGTAAACACGGAACAGAGAGACTGCACCAGTTCTACCCGATTGTCAGCATTTCGCTGTGTGGATCGGGCAAGCCATTTATCCTCTCTGAGGCTAAGTTCTATGGCGTGTATATAAAGTACTAATTGGCAATTTTCAACCTGAAGTTCAAGGACCATCCTAACTTCTTATTTTAAGTGTAGATCCCCGAACCTTGTTGAACCCGCCGAGCCTTGGAACTGGCATGTTTATTAAACTCTCAGAAAACCATGAGGCAGGTGATTGCTTATGTCCTGTTTGAATGGAAAATGATGAGATAGAATTGAAATCTTGAGAACTTAAAATATATTTTCTTTCACAGCTTTGTATTTTATTTTAGAGTTCTATGGTTATATGAATAAAAGTAAATGTATGGGCATTCTAATACAAGATACTAAATATACATTGGTTACCCTTGTTAGGAGTAAGCTGTAACATAGGTCTAAGGTGCCAGTTATCAACATAGCTTGAGATTATTCAGTGTGCAGGCACAGAATTAAAAAGATTGTCCCCACATCATTAAAACCTTTTAATACAGGAAAATAGTAAAAAACAGGCAAGCTTTTCTCCGGGACCCAGCGTTGTTAGTGTGGTAACAGCGGGCAGATAGCATGGGGAGTGCTACACAGTCTTATTAGGAAAACTAAGTAGTTGTTGCTCATGTTCTCAAAACAACTTTATCACACAGCTCATTTAATTATAAAATAAGCTAAATATAACACCCAACAGATTGGAGATGGCCTGCTGCCTGGTTCGTTTTTACTTTGATTCCGCATTCCTTCTATGTTTTCTGAACTCTTTTGTGACGAGTAAGAGGGCGAATGTAACTCCCTATAATGTTAAGCACCTTCCTAGGGAAATTATTTTTCTCTCTTTTTTAAATTTCCTTTTTTCTCTTTTAAGTCATTATAGAAAGTCATGGGTCACATGGTATTTTCATACCTATGTGACACAACACGTGGTTTTCATTCTCTCCCTGCTGCAGTTCTTACACTTTTCTTTCCTCACATAGCCCCCTCTGCTGCGTTCACGCCACGTGTACCTCATCCTCTCCGGCTTCAGGATGTAGTACAAGCATCTCATCATTGCAGTCAGAGAATGAACTAACTCCAGCGGGGAACCCCGCCCCCCCTGCCCCAAGCATCTCGCACAACCTTGCTCAAGTGATTAGCTTCTCCTCTATTCACGTGAGATGATCATGTGGATCTCTGACTTCGCTCATGTGTTTCTGCGGTGGTTTGAATGAGAACAGCTCCCATAGGCTCATACGTGTGGATACTTGGCTCTCAGTTGATAGAACTGTGTGGGACGGATTAGGAGGTGTAACCTTGTTGGAGGAGGTGTGTCGGTCATTGGGGGTGGGCTTTGAGTTTTCAAAAGATACCTGTCATCTCCAGTGTGCCTCTTACTTGTGAATCAACATGTGAGCTCCCAACTGCTCCCATCATCAAGGCTTTGCTCTGCCATCTTGGACACTAACCCTCTGAAACTGTAAAGTTCCTTTTATAAGTTGCCTCAATGCCAGGTGTTGTAGTGCACACCTTTAATCCTAGCACTCAGGAGGCAGAAACAGACAAATCTCTGAGTGTGAGGCCAGCCTGGTCTACAAATTGAGTTCCAGGACAGCCAAGGCTACACATAGAAACCCTGACTCAAAAAACAAATAAACAAGCAAAAGTTGCTTTGATCATCATGTTTTGTTACAGAAATAGAGAAGTAACTAAGACAATGGCTCATAGTGATATTTATTTGTGTTTTATTTATTTTTTTAGTTTATTTATTTATTAAGGATTTCTGCCTCCTCCCCACCACCGCCTCCCATTTCCTTCCCCCTCCCCCGATCAAGTCTTCCTCCCTCATCAGCTTGAAGAGCAATCAGGGTTCCCTGACCTGTAGGAAGTCCAAGGACCGCCCACCTCCATCCAGATCTAGTAAGGTGAGCATCCAAACTGCCTAGGCTCCCCCAAAGCCAGTATGTGCAGTAGGATCAAAAACCCATTGCCATTGTTCTTGAGTTCTCAGTAGTCCTCATTGTCCGCTATGTTCAGCAAGTCCGGTGTTATCCCATGCTTTTTCAGACCCAGGCCAGCTGGCCTTGGTGAGTTCCCAATAGAACATCCCCATTGTCTCAGTGTGTGGGTGTACCCCTCGTGGTCCTGAGTTCCTTGCTCGTGCTCCCTCTCTTTCTGCTCCTGATTTGGACTTTGAGATTTCTGTCCGGTGCTCCAATGTGGGTCTCTGTCTCTGTCTTTGTCTCCTTTCATCGCCTGACGAAGGTTAATATTCAGGAGGATGCCTATATGTTTGACTTTGGATTCACCTTCTTATTTAGCTTCTCTAGGATCGCGAATTATAAGCTCAATGTCCTTTATTTATGGCTAGAAACCAAATATGAGTGAGTACATCCCATGTTCCTCTTTTTGGGTCTGGCTTACCTCACGCAGGATAGTGTTTTCTATTTCCATCCATTTGTATACAAAATTCAAGAAGTCCTTGTTTTTTACTGCTGAGTAATACTCTAATATGTATATATTCCATACTTTCTTCATCCATTCTTCCATTGAAGGGCATCTAGGTTGTTTCCAGGTTCTGGCTATTACAAATAATGCTGCTATGAACATAGTAGAGCATATACTTTTGTTGTATGATAGGGCCTCTCTTGGGTATATTCCCAAGAGTGGTATTGCTGGGTCCAGGGGTATAAACTTTGCCTGAAGATCAGAGAGTAAAACAGCTGCACTGGTCGGCCTTACAGACCAGGCAGTGGTGACACACACCTTTAATCCCAGCAGACACCCTAGTTGTCACAGAAACCAGGTGGTGCTTGCTTTTAATCCCAGTGGTGCAACCCTTTAATCCCAGCTCTAGAAAGGAATAAAAAATGCGAGGAGACAGCTCTCAGTCAGGCTCATTCTGGGATTCCTAGAAGCAGGATCACCATTTCAGACTGAGGTAGAGATAAGAGCCAGTGGCTGGTTGCTTTGCTTTTCTGACCTTAAGGTTGAACCCCAACATCTATCTCTGCATTTTTCTTAATCGTGCTACAATGATTCATTTCTTCTGCCTTTCCTCTGAATTCTTTAGCTAATGAACTACCTTTCTTTCCCCTTAAGACAAGGCCATTTTAGGAGAATTCTGGTTGAAGAGGATTGATTCGCATCAATTAGACTTAGCAGCACTGTAAATGTAATTGACCCAGTGTGTTAATACACCCGTCGAGCAGATTTAAAGTTTATGATTGTCAGCGTGGTGACTAATTCTTAACAGCAAAATTTCCAGGGGATGATAATCATCTGCAAATTATTGGGTGAACAAGGAGATTAAGTTAGTTGCTCTCAATGGTGGTTGCCACCAACATAAAAGCCTGATGTATACTTCGGCACTGTTGAGTAAATGAATCTACTTTTCCTTTACCTTTTTCATGAAGATGGATATATTTAAAAGTAACATCAGAACATATATTTCTATTTTTATTAGGAGGAAATCTACTTTGTAGACATTAGTTAATGTGTTTCAGATAAAAAGAATTAATAGGGTATAAATTGGTTCCTGTATGTTTGTACTTGTCAACTGCCACAATCACATGAGCTGGTCAAAAGACTTTTAAATACAGATTTTTTTTTTATTTAAAAGAACCTTCAAATGCATCCCACCAACAACTATTGGAAATTTAAAACAACAATTACAATTACTTTGAATGTGATTCAAGAGTCAGAATTTATTGTCTATTCTATTATTTTCTGTCTAAGTTTCTAATAATTTACATTTACTTTTCAAATCATTGTTATTCTTCAATGGTACTTTTATTTGAGTAAGTATCCATAGAGTCTTAAACTCTGCTGTTGCAGCTTAGCAGAGGCCAAGGTCATGTGTTCAGTTCACACACAGTTCAATTAACTCCACTTGCCTAGGGCCTGCAGCACCACTTCAAACTGTCTCCGGCCATTGTGCAAATGGATGTTATTGGACCCCTGAGGCATAGTCTGAACGAATGGATGGATGTGTGCACATCTGTAGTTATTAATGGAAAATCAATCAGAAGTCCATTCACTCTATGTGTAGTCACTCAGGAATGTATACAAAGCGCACTGGAAAACAGAGTGCTCGTGTTTTAAATTCACGTCTTTAATTATTTATTTGTGTTTTATCTTTAAAGACGGAAGAAATGAGAATTATGTGGGAAACTTCCCTTTTCATCTTTCCTTATCGGTAATCTGGAGATTTTTCTAGTAATTCATGTGTTTCTCAGAAGGATTGACCTTTTGTTTTATCACCACAAGGGTGCCACAAATCTTGCCTCTGATTCTCCTCTTACCCTACTTGACAGATAACCACATCCTCTCATTTGGTGCTGGCTGTGTCTCAGACATGATGACAAAGGCCAGATTTGACTGTATTGGGCACCTTGTCACCAAGGGTGCTTTTAGCTCTGGCAAAGTTGACTTGTCAAAATCAATGACACTTTTTTTTTTTTTTAAATTTCAGCTACATTGTCTACGTGTTCCAGTGTGATTCAATTCAAGGACATTTCAATGACACTGTGAAGGCTGAGATTGGGAATTTTGTTGTGAAAGGAAAGTCGCCTCCATCTTCCGGGAGCAAGGTCTCACCAGGATCAAGTAGGGTAATGCTGGAGCCGTCCACTCTGAGGAGGTCCACTGGGATCTTCTTTACCATGGGGAAATCCAGGGATCACTTGAAGCCACAAGAGTCATCTTTGCTCCTTCTGCCAATGCCTCCACATTTTTGAAGTGTGAAAGAAATGAAATAACTTCTCCCAGATGATCTATAATGAAGTAATAGGAGCGGCGGGGCTGCATTCCCAGCACCCCAGCCGCCTGCTCGGCTAGCTTATGCCTGAAATAATTACACGGAAACTGCATTCATTTAATCACTGCTTGGCCATTCTCTTCTAGGCTAATTCTCACATATTAATTCAGCCCATTTCTAATCATCTGTGTGTAGCACCCCAAGGTGCGCTTACCGGGGAGATTCTAGCCTAGTCCATCCTGGGTCGGAGCTTCATGGCGTGTGTCTGCCCAGGAGCGGGGCATGGCGTCTCTGCTGAGGCATCTGCTCAGGAGAGCAGAGCTGTGGAGTCTCTGACCTCACTTCCTCTTCCTCCCAGCATTTTGTTCTGTTTACTCCACCCACAGGGCCAAGCAGTTTCTTTATTGGCCAATGACCTTCCTCCATCATTTCCCCTTTTTCGGTTTAAACAAAAAAAAAAAAAGGTTTTAACATAGCAAAATTACATATTACAAAACAGTTATCAAGTAAAAGTTACAATAATCTTTATCATAACTAAGGAAAACTATAACTAACTATTCTTAACTCCATCAAAGACTCCAGAAAGATACAGTACTACCTAAGCAAACAAGAAAAAAGCAACTTTTAAAACTCTAGAAATGACAGAGACATCTCGCTGCCTGGACAGTCACCCAAAGTTCCTCTGTACCGTTGGCCCATGGTATCCAGCAGACATTTCCATAAAGCAGGAAAATTCAAAGTCAGTTCAGTCACTATCTGTTGTGTCCTGCAGAATGTCTTGCAGACTCTTTCATGAATCAGGAACCCCGAAAGATCATCTCGCCTTAGGCAAGTTCAGTAGTCCTCTCTCTGCGGGTTCTCTGTGTCCAGTTTATGCAATAGTCCAGGCAAGAGCAGTTTTTTGCCCAAATGGCTATCAAACTCCATAAGGATCCTCTTCGATGCCCATCTTCCTCTTGAAGTACATTGGTGCTGCCAGGAGCAGAGTGTCTCATTGTCATGAAAAGTCCTAAGTTATTAAAACATTAAATGTCCTATTCTGTAATCTTTGAAAGACATGAAGAATGTCTATCTAAAATATATCTCTATATATCTAGAAAATCTAACTAACATGACTACAAGCTTTACTATTATCGATGATTATCCATTAACAACCTATATATATTACATTTTTAAATGAACTACACAATCACAACACCTTAATCAATATCAGAAATACATATACATATAACAAAATTGACCTTAAATCTCTATCAATAAAGCAAAATCTATACTAATGCAAATTATTCATACCTATATCATATCCCCCTTAAAATGTAAAAGAACGTTTATAAACCATATTTGGGAACATGGGCGCAGTTTTTTCTCTCCAAACTGCTTCCTGCTGAATGGGGGCGTCGTTAATTAGGTCTTTTGTGGCGGACCTCTCGACCGGCGATGAAGAATGACCACCACACCAGGATTCCACTCAGATCACGCTTTTACTGGAGTGCCCTTGATTGACGGGGAGCATGGAATGAGGGGCGGGAAAACGAGGAACAGGGAGCAGACGGGAGAGGCAGCAGGAAGCGAAGGGGCCGGGGTGCCCTAAGGCAGCCGCTTAAATAGGGAATTGGCACACGGGTAGCCCTGTGATTGGCTGCCAACAACAGCTGACACCAGACCGCATCGGGATAGGCTCAAGGATCCTCATCCTCTGCGCATGCGGGAAGCGGGGACGCGCAGCTCTCAAAGCCATAGCCAAATATGGAGTTGTTTATAACCAACAAGACAGGATGTCGGCACCATCTTGTAATGGCGATCCTGTCCGGCTCACTACAAATCCCCCTTATTGTTTGTAAGCAATGAGCGCAGGACTAACGTCATCCAATCTGACCCCCACCTCATGATGTGTTGGTCGATCGAGGATGGAAGATATTTTCCATGGACACACCTTCCCCTGTGCAATGGGTACTCGAGGAACCCCGGGGGTGCAAAGGCTGTGTCGCAGGAACCTACAACCACACACCTTCCCAAGTGCAATGGATCGACAGATCCCATGGGGTGCAAAGGCTGTGCAGGAGGAACCTACATCCGCACACCTACCCAAGTGCAATGGATCAATCAACAGATCCCATGGGGTGCAAAGGCTGTGCAGGATGGAAGCCCTAAGCGTCTCTTAGTGCTGACAACCATATCTGGGGGAAGGAGCCACACTCCAGGGTAGCTAAAGCCTGAGAGATTATAACCTTATCCCAATATAGCCTTATCCCTATTGGTCTGGGCTCGAAGGCAGCAAACCAACCACAGGCACAACATATAGCCACCCAGGCAGCTTGCCAAAAAACATGCCCATGGAACTGAAAGCACAGGGACCCTTTCTCTGTAATGTTACGTGCTTCTCCTAAAAGGGCCACTTTAGACTTATAACTCAAGGTTTCTATCGGTGGTAAAAATCTGGGGAAATCATGGCGAATGGGCATCGCCTTTGGGAAGGCTGACAGGCTTCTCCTTCTGTGCTCCACCTTCCCCTGGATCCACGTCATCAGGGATGTTAGCAGGAACTTTCTCCAGCGACTCAGCCTCTTCCTTAGGAACTTCCTTGATCATGCGTGTCAGCCGGCTCGGAATCCAAAGTGGAGCCTCTTGGCCCTGTGGAAAAACACATACAGCTCCCCTGGATCTTGCCACCGCAAGATCCGGTCCATACCATTTGTTATCCAATATATCTTTCCACATCACATATTCCTTTTGTTCCATAGGGCCTGCTGCATGCTTTTTAGCTGCTGCAGTACCCGACTCATTCAGGTTTAAAAAGTTAAGTGTGAAGAGAGCAAGGGAGATTCTTTCCCTGGGGGAGGCGGATTCAGCTATTCCCCCTTTTTGTTTTTGTAGAATTTCTTTAATATTTCTGTTGGCTCTCTCCACAATACCTTGTCCTTGTGGATTGTATGGAAGACCCGTAATGTGGGTCACTTGGAGCTGTGCGCAAAAGGCACGAAATCCATGGGAGGTATATGCCGGGCCATTGTCTGTCTTCAGGCGTAGGGGTTTTCCCCAGGCAGCCCAGGCCTCAAGGCAATGTGTTTTTACATGAGTCACCTTTTCTCCCGCTAGGGGCGTGGCATGAATAATGCCAGAAAAGGTATCCACTGATACATGTAAATATTTTAATTTGCCAAAATCAGGCAGATGGGTAACATCCATTTGCCACAACGCGTTAGGTTGTAGCCCTCTAGGGTTGACCCCAACATTAGGAGGGTATAAAAAGGTCACACATGAAGAACAGGCTTTAACTATATCTCTGGCTATCTGTCTGGAAATATGAAAATTTTTTTCTAAGGGTATTGGCAGGCACATGCCAAAGCTTATGAAAATCTCGTGCTAATTTTACAGGGTCCGAGACGACCAAAGCCATGGACCGGGTAAGGCAGTCAGCCAAATCATTGGCCTCAGACATGGGTCCTGGAAGCAAAGTATGTGCCCGAATATGTCCAATGAAAAAGGGATTATCCCTTTGTAGAATGCACGCTTGAATTTGACATAAAATATTGGAAACTGTACTTGAATTTTTAACAAAGGCAGCCACCTCCAATGAGGCAACAGTATTTACCATATATTTAGAATCTGAAAATAAATTGAAGGGTTTTGAAAATCTTTTAAAAACTTCCAGCACGGTCATACATTTCGTGACTTGTGGGGAATCAGGTCGAAAATCAAGCAAAATGGGTTCCCTACCTTGAATTACTATGGCACCTTTGCCAGTTTTGGAGCCATCAGTAAAAACAGTCAAGGCCATATTAATGGGCTTTTTAAAGGTAACCTTAGGAAAATACATTAAGTTCCTTTCCACAAAATTCAATATGGGATGTCTTGGATAATGATTATCAATAAGGTTAGGAAAAGCGCAAACCAAAACAGCCCATTTATTTACTGTAGCTGCCAATGTCTCCACCTGTCCCTTGGTATAGGGAATAATTAATTTATCTGGCATGGTTGCAAAAGATGTTAAGCAATGTTTTATCCCCAATACCGCTTGAGAAGCAACCAACTCAGGATAATATTGAATAGCTTTGGTACCTGAAGAATTACCATGGAACCACCATAAAGGGCCATCTTGCCATAGCACCCCAGTAGGGTAATGTGTAGTTTTTAAGATGCATAAGAATATGGGCAAAGCAGGATCGACTCGGCACAATTGTGCCTTAGTCATTGCTTTCTCCACCTGTTTTAAAGCCTTTTCAGCCAAGGGGGTCAAAGTTCTGTTCGAGTTAACATTTGGATCACCTTCCAAAATAGAAAACAAGGGCAACAACTTTGCCCGGGGGATGTTTAAATACCCCCTAATCCAATTAATATCCCCCAATAATTGTTGAAAATCATTAAGTGTCCTCAAATGATGGGTGCGAATGGAAATCTTTTGAGGGGTCACCCTCAAAGGGGATATAATTGCCCCCAGAAATTTTATAGCAGTAGTCTGTTGGATCTTATCAGGTGCCAAGACCAGGCCCCAACGGCGTAGAAAAATGAAAATATATCTACATCCATCTTCATGTACAAAACTTAAGTTCAAATGAGTCAAAGGCCTTAGCATATAAAAATTATGTTGAACCTCATAGAGAAAAATTTTTGAAGCACATTTTGTCACGTCTTAAACATAGCCTTAGTGGCACAAACATTGTGAGAAACCATAAATTATATCTCTTGAATTGAGAAGCTTTTGTATAACAAGGCTAGAGTGGGAAAAGATCTTTACTTATTACAGACCTAAACTGAAAATTCTCAACAGACAAACTTAAAAATGACTGACACATTTAAAAAATGTTTAAACATAACAACCTTTAGCCCTCAGAGAAATGTAAACCAAAACTTTGAGATTTTATCTTAACCTTGTAAAAAATGACCAAGATTAAAAATTATTGTTAACAATTTATGCTTAAGAAAATGTGGGTAAAGAAAAAACCTTATTGTTGGAAGTGTAAATTGACACAGCCATCTTTGGATCACACATCGTATTGAAAAACCTGAACAAATCTAGACTCCTCCAGCAGGAAGAGAAGAACCAAAAATCCAGGACTAGCCGCTTCAGCGACCCTGCATCAGGAACTAGCTGAAGACAAAACCAGACTGCAATCCTGATAACAATCCCGATAAACAGTTGAGTTCTCTCCTTGTGATTATTAGCTTGCTGTTTTAGGAACTAGCTGATTATGACCTGGGGAGTGGTCCCGAGGCAGGGAGTCCCCCTGAGACCACCATTGGATTTTTGGAATTTATGACCCTCCCTGAGTATAGGGCTGTGGCCTCTTTTCTTAAAAAATTTTTTTCCAGGTCACTAAGGGTCAAACTCCTCCCCCGCCAATCAAAGCCATGTGACCTCAGCAAGGACGGTCTCCGGCGAGCCATGTGGGGGCCCGCGCCATCCCTAGACCTTAGTGAGAGTCTCCCCAGCACTGGGAGTCTCCCATTAGGTCTATCTTTTAAAATTAGGCAAATATTTACCTCAAAACTTAGCAATACCCCTTTTGGGCCTAAATACATAGTTGTTTAACCACAAGAACATGTGCTCAGCCTTGCTTGGAGGTGTGGCTGAGTGGAGCAGTTGTGCCGACCTGATCCAGGCCGGTTACTCCGGGCTAGGACAGAGGTTCAAGCTGGTGAGCCTCACCAGGGTCCCGCTGCGCTATGCCCTGAGGCCCACACTGGGAGTGGCCTAGCGTTCTAGCCTGTCGGTCCTCAAGGCAGGTCCTGTGTCTGTAGCTTTGCATCTTGGAGCCACAGCTGTTCACATTCTACAAAATCTGGAGGCCTCGGTAACTCGAACCAGAAGAATATAATTCCCTTCCTTAGCATATCTTGTTTAGCAGCCAGATCTCTATCAAGCCTATCATAGGATGACACATTAAGGTTGCCAGAGGCGGCTTTCTCCAGTTCTTCCTCCTCCTCAGACCGATCCAGGCCCGCAAATTCCTCCAGCGCTGGATAGAGGGGACTTCTCCCCTTCTCATTAGCCTCTCTTTTAGAGAGGTTTGTACCAGGATCCTTTTCTCTTACTTTTTTTCTTTCAGGCCTTTCCAAGTTTCCTCCCTTTGAATCTGAATCTGAAAAACTGTTCTTGTGTTTAATACGGGCCTTTCGCCCCTCTCTCGGAACGTCAACGCTGTTCCCTGTTCTGAGGTTGCGGCTGGACTTACGGCAGTGCAACCAGAGACAGCAGGCCAGTATAAACATCACAAACGCCACGAACACGAGACCAAACACCCAAGAACCCACTCCCACAAACAGCATACTTGGGGAGACTGAAATTAGCATACTGGGAGAAACTTACCGACGTCGCCACTCCGCGTGTTGAGTTCAGAATCCTCTTCGGCCCTTCGCCTGGCGACCGAAGTTCCCGGGTTTTCGGCACCAGCTGGCGGACCTCTCGACCGGCGATGAAGAATGACCACCACACCAGGATTCCACTCAGATCACGCTTTTACTGGAGTGCCCTTGATTGACGGGGAGCATGGAATGAGGGGCGGGAAAACGAGGAACAGGGAGCAGACGGGAGAGGCAGCAGGAAGCGAAGGGGCCGGGGTGCCCTAAGGCAGCCGCTTAAATAGGGAATTGGCACACGGGTAGCCCTGTGATTGGCTGCCAACAACAGCTGACACCAGACCGCATCGGGATAGGCTCAAGGATCCTCATCCTCTGCGCATGCGGGAAGCGGGGACGCGCAGCTCTCAAAGCCATAGCCAAATATGGAGTTGTTTATAACCAACAAGACAGGATGTCGGCGCCATCTTGTAATGGCGATCCTGTCCGGCTCACTACAGTCTTTTATGGTATAAACTGTGTGCTAGTTTCATCTCAGTTGGCAGTTGAGTGAAGCAATTTTTTGAAGGCGTTCACACCAACCCTTCAGGAGGGTGTGGTCCATCATACCAAATCAGAATAGAAGAAATGAACAGCGTCTCATCCTCTGTGAAAACAAAATAAGAAACTCCTTTCCAAAGCATCATGTCCTTAGATCCAAATTTCAAAGTCAAGGCATTTTCACAATATTTATGTTGGATTAGTTCAGCAGCATTTATAAATAAATATCTTTTAGCATCTGTTGCTCCTTCCTCAGCATTTAAATAATTTAAAGAGAGCATAATAGCATACAGTATCAAAATTCTCTGTGTATTTTCCATCTTTGTGCAGCTTTGTTTTAACCTCTATTTTGTTTATTTTTACTTTTAACTCTTTGCTTTTTGAGACAGGTTCTCTGTATCTTTGACCTGAAGTAACTCTGTAGACCAGGCTGTCTTTGAACTCTCAGAGATCCGCCCGTCTCTGCCTCCCCAGCATTCGGGATTAAAGGTGTACACTACTACACCTTGAACTCACAGAGATCTGCCTGCCTCTGCCTTCTAGGCCCTGGGATTAAAGGCGTGCGCTACCACACACAACAACTCTCTTCCTTTTTTTTTCTTACTTTAAGAACTTCAACTTTTAGCTTGCACATATTTTTAACACACTTTAAACCATTCAGAAATTTTCTCTGTCTTTGAATCTCTCTTTACTGTATATCTCTCTTTTTCTGACCACATGAATCTTTAATTTACCAAGCAATATCAGTAGGATTAAAGGCGTGGCTTTGCTGGCTGGATCCAGCCCATTCCTTAGCTTTCCAGCCTCATGGCTGAGGTACTGGCTGTAGCCAGCAAGCAAGCTTCAGCAGCCTTGCTTGCAAACCGCACAAACCGCCTGCGTAAAAGAGTCAGAGTTTGCCCTGGCAGGACAGCCCAGAAAGCTGGCATTTTTAAACGGCGCAGCTTTTTTCCTGCTATGGCTGAAAACCAAAACGCATGTGTTCAGCTTTTCGTCAACACCATTTAAGTGTTTCGTGGCAGGACCTCTTAATGAGCTGCAGGCTTTGCAGCTAAAGCTGAGTCAGGAAGCCTCTCTTAGATGAGGCGCTTGCTTGCCTCTAGCAAGCAGAGTAGAACCGAGAAATTGCTGCTACCAAGAAACCAGGCACAATGCTTTCATTTTGTTCTAGAATTACTTCCCAAGCTGTCTCAGGCTTTATGTGGAAGCAGTTGTCCACGTGGGCGCCATATGAAGTAATAGGAGCGGCGGGGCTGCATTCCCAGCACCCCAGCCGCCTGCTCGGCTAGCTTATGCCTGAAATAATTACACGGAAACTGCATTCATTTAATCACTGCTTGGCCATTCTCTTCTAGGCTAATTCTCACATATTAATTCAGCCCATTTCTAATCATCTGTGTGTAGCATCCCAAGGTGCGCTTACCGGGGAGATTCTAGCCTAGTCTATCCTGGGTCGGAGCTTCATGGCGTGTGTCTGCCCAGGAGCGGGGCATGGCGTCTCTGCTGAGGCATCTGCTCAGGAGAGCAGAGCTGTGGAGTCTCTGACCTCACTTCCTCTTCCTCCCAGCATTTTGTTCTGTTTACTCCACCCACAGGGCCAAGCAGTTTCTTTATTGGCCAATGACCTTCCTCCATCACTATAATGTCTTCAGGACCCCTAGCCACATAGCTCTTCTAGCCGAGGCCGCTCACGGTGACAAAGTAGGCACTGTAGAGGGATTCATGACCTCAATATATGATCTCATTGTCACCCTGAAGACTGTGGATAGGCTGCTCTTGGAAAATGTAGCACAGTAGCTAATATGTTACTAAAAAATTATCTGTGTATCTATTGGTGTTACAAAGGCTGGTGGGCCAGACCATTCCTGAGCTGTGTGGGAAACTCAGTGACTTGGCTTTTTGTGTACCCATCCCTAGTACATCAGACTTGCCAGATGGGAGAAAGGTGCTAAAACACCATGACCTCAAAGGTAGTGAGGCAGGCTTTGGAGGGGCACTCAAGAACATCTTGGATGTCACTGATGACCGGGCAGCCTCCTGTGACTTTGAGAATAGAATCCACACTTTCATATTTAGTGCCAGAACTTGAAACGTCCCCAATGACCGCTTTACCAACTTTTATTTCCTGATAGGACAGTGAGTTCAGGTCCTTCATAGCCCACATGGCCTCCTGAGAATAAGACCACCTTGGACTGGTGGCCCCCACAAGAACACAAGAAGAGGGGCTCTCATGCTGGAGAGTGTCTTGTTCCAGGTCAATCTCCCAACATACTGAGATTCTCCTCTTCGGTTTCTGTCTCAGACTCTGTAGACTCAAGCCCTGTACCATCAGGAAATTCTGTTGCCCTCAGCATGTACCCTATCCCCCTCCCCACTAGACTACTTTCACTGGGTTTCTGTATGGCACATGGAAACAAATGTAATCTTATCTCGTACTTTTAGAACATTTTAGATTAGGTCATGATTTGGAAAGCTTTTGGAGAGACTTGGCACATAAACAAATGACTTTCTCATTATTCTTTTTTTTTCACCCTTATCTTACCTTTAAAAAATGTTCAAAAGTGTTCAGAAAGATGGTTGGAAAAGTTTTTGGCGTGGCGATGGGAATTTCAGTTAGTGAGGTATATATAGTTCAGGGTTAGGGTTAGACAGAACTGGAGGTAAGATTAGGGATAGGGCTGGAGTAATTAAGAAATGACAAGCTGGAAAATATTTGAAAGATTTATTTCTTAAAATTAAAATTGTGTGTATATCTTTGTGTGTGGATGCATATATGACTGTGTGTGTGTGTGTGTGTGTGTGTGTGTGTGTGTGTGTGTGTGTGTCCATGAGTACAATGTCCTTGGATGTCAGAAGAAGACAGATCCCTAGAGCTGGGATTACAGGTGGTTGTGAACCATCTGATGAGGGTCCTGGGACCCAGGTAATAGGTACTGAACTTGAGTCTTCTGGAAGAGCAGCATTTATTTGCTTTTAGCCATGAGACCATCTCTTTGTCCTGAAAACAGTTTTTGATATTTCAATTTTAGGCTGTGGTTTGACTGGCTACCTGTCATTTTGTTGCTCCATGCTTGTTCACAGATAGTTTATTTCGTGTGAGACACCCCAGACCTTAAGTCCTTACACAAGAATCCGTATCAATATATTTGTCAGTTTCCTCCCTCTGTAACTTTCAGACAGAGACATCCTTTTCAGGGTTATCAAAGTGGGAGGGAAAGTTTAGAGTTCATTTTTTTGTTTTCTGAGAAATTGAGCTCCAAAGAATTCTACCACTGTCTAATCCTAATCATTACAGTTTTCCCATGTGACATCACTTAGGCAACTCTTATGTCTTCTCATCTTAGTGAACCGCTGATATCAGGACCTTGCAAAAGCATTATGTCAGAACTTGGTAATATGAATTTGCAAGCCTTAAGCCATTCCGTCCATACTTCATAAGCTGGCTAACTGGATCCTTGTTTTTTCCAAATTATTGTACTTTCCAGTTTTTAGTAATAGTTTTCTAAATAATGAAGAAGTATATTTAGTTAAGTCTTTCTCTACTTCTGTGTTTATTACTGTATATGACAGACTGGGTAATTTATCCCATAGTTCTAGAGGCTGGGAAGTCCCAGAGCATGGCATTGGGTGGGGGTCTCTTTTTCTTGCATCATAACGTGGAGGTGGGTATTGCATGATGGTACAGGGCAGGGAAGAGAGAATAAACTGGATCTTATAACAAAGCCACTCCCAGGATAGCTCATTAAGCCATGAATGCCTTCGTCCCTTCCTGAGGGATTTGCCTTGATGATGTAATCACTTCCCAAAGGTCTGAGCTCTCAAATATCACTGACTTTGATAATTAAGTTTTTAATGCATGACTTAAGGAACACTTTCAAACAATAGCAGTCATGTAACTTATTCATGAATATATTCTTGCCATTAAAAAAATCAGCCATTTTAAATAAAGCCCGAGTTTTCTCTGACCACCTGCATGCATCCTCTAGCAGCTTTTCTGGAAGCAAGAAGTTTCTGGTAACATGTACTTTTACAACCCTTTGTGTTGTGCAACCCACGTCACAGGCTTTTGTAGTACACCCGGCTTGTTATGTGGATGCTGGGAGCGGAACGCTTGTCCTCATGATTGCACAGCAAGTGGTCTTAGCTTCTCACTCAGTCACCTTTCCTGTCCCCAGAAACAAAACAAAATACTATGTACGTATGTGCCATACACACATTACTATAGAATGTGGGAATAGGCTGGTTAACATGTATAGTAGTACCCTTATTGATATTTTAGCAGTTTTCTCACTCAGAATATCTATTAGTTGAATTTGCTCCATTTGGTTAAATTATCTGTAGATATGGTCATGCTCCAGATTTCTTTTCTTTAGCAGGGCCTGGCTCAGTTCTGGTCGTAGCCCCTCGTGTTTCCTTTTTATTTTGGACCCACATTAACACGCTTAGAACCCCTGTTTTCTTTAGTTGATGAGCATATTCTAATCTCAGCGAGGAAACTGGTGACAAGTCAAATAAAATTGGCCATGGAGATTGTCTTTTCTTATGATTTTCATTCTCTCTTTGATGAATATCTAGTTCCAAGTGTCAAAGCTTATTTTTTTTTTTGGGGGGTTTTCGAGACAGGGTTTCTCTGTGGTTTTGGAGCCTGTCCTGGAACTAGCTCTTGTAGACCAGGCTGGTCTCAAACTCACAGAGGTCCGTCTGCCTCTGCCTCCCGAGTGCTGGGATTAAAGTCCTGCGCCACCACCGCCCAGCTAAAGCTTATTTTTTTAAGTATAAGTTGTAATATTTTTACCTTCTTTCCTTTTATTGTTTTTTTTTTATTTTAAAAAGATGTATTTGCTATTTTTCCTTATGTATATCCCTAGCTCTTTTAGCTACTGAGACATCTACCCAGGACCTTTCTTAACGTTACAGAGGAGTGAAAAAAATAGAGAAAATAAAAGATTTTGGATTCAGTGCTAGTTTTTTTTTTATATATGACACCCAAAGAAAAAGTGACAAAACAAACGGCAAACTGGAATTTAAAAGATTTATTTTAATTTTACACACACACACACACACACACACACACACACACACATTGAGACAGGGTCTCACTATATAGCCTCATCTTGTTTAGAACTTGCTATGTAGACCTGGCTGGCCTTGACCTCAAACAGATTTACCTGCTTTTGCCTCTGAGTGCTGGAATGAGGGCACGTACCACCATACCTGGCTGATTAGCATATGTGTGTGTGTGTGTTACTTGTGTTAATGTATGTGCATGTGTAGCCTGGGTATATGCACCTGTGCACCTGTGGAGGCCAGAAAAGGGTGTCAGATCCATCGGAGGCTTTTGTAGTACACCCGGCTTGTTATGTGGATGCTGAGAGCGGAACGCTTGTCCTCCTGATTGCACAGCAAGTGGTCTTAGCTTCTCACTCAGTCACCTTTCCTGTCCCCAGAAACAAAACAAAATACTATTCCGGTGTCTGTCTACAGAGTATGCCAATATGAAGTGAAAAGATAGACAGGCATCTTTTTTTTTTTTTTTTGGTTTTTCGAGACAGGGTTTCTCTGTGGCTTTGGAGCCTGTCCTGGAACTAGCTCTTGTAGACCAGGTTGGTCTCAAACTCACAGAGATCTGCCTGCTTCTGCCTCCCGAGTGCTGGGATTAAAGGCGTGCGCCACCATCGCCCGGCTGACAGGCATCTTTATAGTCAGGCACATGGCTTTATTCCCAGCACTTGGGAGGCCGAGGCAGGTGGAACTGAGTTCCTGGCCAGCTTGGTCTGAAAGCGAGTTCTAAGACAACCAGGGCTACATTGAGAACTCCTGTCTTGAAAAACAAAGACAATTAACAAACCAAAGGAAGTGAAAAGATATGTCATGGAACAAGAAAGACATTTGCAAATTATGTACTGGTTAGAGACATAAAAAACTATATAGAGGACTTCATACTAAAAAGACAATGCAACAGTAAGTTAGCAAAGGCTTCAAATAGGCATTTGTACATAGAAAACAGACAGTCCGTATGAAAAGATGATTAGCATCATCGGGATGATGTTAGGGATATGCAGATTAAAGGCTTAGTGTCACATTGTCATGCACCAGTCATCAGCAGGTATGGATGAGGAGAAACTTGTTATTAGCTGATTTTGTTGTGCAAACATCACAGTGTGTTTATATAAACAAAGATAGTAGGGCCAGCTGCCCCACATGGCTTCTTGATGCAATCGAGAGACTCAGGAAATGAGACTGGTATGGGCAGCTGCTATTATTATACAGCACAGTGTTTGTTTTTCAGTGACTTAAATAGAAGGCATACACTCTGCACTAACACAGAAAGCAGAGCATACTGAACACATAAACCAGTGATAAAGGTGTTTGTTTTCATTATCAGGTATCATGAACTGTGCGTGATTGTATATGCTGCAATTTTACAGGACGGGCCAGTGCAGTGGGTTCCTGCCGGCATCTGTGTAATGCATTGCCCCAAGCTGTTACAATGGCTAAAGCACTACTGGAGGACAAAAAATTTTCAGCTTCATTATGATTTTATGGTGCCACCAACGCATGGGGTGAATACTGTTAGCCTAAATGCCGCTCTGCAGTACGTGGCTCCGTTTCGCACCGTGTAGGTTGATCCTAAGAAACAGACACACATTGAATGCAGTAGAACACTTAATCCTAGCACTCAGGAGGTAGATGCTGGTTGACCTGTGTGTCCGAGGCCATCTTGGTCTACAGAGTGAGTTCCAGGCCAGCTAGCACTACTCAGTGAGATCCTTTCTCAAAGCAAACAAACGAACAACCAAGAAATCACAACTCTTCCTCCGAAATACCGGAAACAAACAAACAATCATAGTCCACCCCAGAAAATTGCTGTTGGCAAGCAGAAAGTAGAAGGTTTATACACCCCTGGTGGGACCGTGGCATGGTGGCGGGCCAATGAATACCTGTTTGGTAGTTCCTTAAAACTTCAGTATAGAATGATCAAGAATCCATGGATTCTACCCGTAGGCATATGTTCCAAAACCGGGAAGAGAGATAACTGAATACTAATGCTCATGACAGCATTATTCACAATAGCAAAAGAGGTGGAAACAAGCTAAATGTCCACCAACTGCCGAATGCATAGAAAAGGCATTAGAGAATGTTTTCAGCTGTGAAGAGCAGTGAGGTCATCACATGCAACAGAGGCAAACCTTGAAGACATGCTAAGCGAATGAAGCCAGTCACAAAAGACCATGCATTATATGATTTCACTTATGTGAGAGTTCTATAAGAGAAAAACCCACAGATGTACATACAGTAGGTGAATGGTTGGCACAAGGGTGTGCGTGCGGGGATAGGCATGAAAGCAATTTTAAGGAGTTAGAAATATTCTAAAATTAAAATGTGGTCACGGTCTTACAACCTGCTCTATGTATGAAAGCTTTGAATTGTGCAGTTTCAGTGGTTGAATAATATATGTTTTTTTCTTCCAATAAAACTGATACTACAATGGCAGTGAAAATTAGCATGGTGATTTATAATTAGCTAACTCAATTGAAAGGCATTTTAATGGTTTAATTGCCCTCGTTTTCTTTTTTTCTGGAGAGAAGAATATTCCTTTAATATCAAATAAAGACACCATGCAACAGCCTAGGGAAGAGGTGACTGCAGAGGGAAGATGGCTGAGCTTTCTTTCCCTAGCCTGCCTGGACCCGAACAGCAGATCACCAGCAACTTAGGAGTCTCTCAGTGAAGGGGAGGGGGAGAGGCTGGAAACCAAGGCTTGAAACTTAAAGAGAGGATGGCAAACAAAGAGAGGCCTGGTAGATAGAGGGGTGTTAAGGGCTGAGGCATCGTAGTGAAGTTCTTCATCAGTGGACATGCCCTTGGTAGTGCGCAGGATGGAGTCTTTTCTGAATCATTGGGATGCTCCTTGGATGGGATCTACAGATCTGCTGGAATTGAGTACTGGCGGGTACCAAAGGCAAGGAGAACCCTCTCTGTGATGTACTATGCAATGTTGATGAGAATAATGCCAAAGTCATCCCGGTTTGGAAAACGCCTAAAATGTTTTCAGTTTCATCGAACTGGAAATGACGTTGGTGTTTCTTGAGTTCTTGTTAATCTCCCTTATGCCGCCCAGCAGGAAACCAGTCCTGTGTCCCTGCCATTGTCTCCAATCATTGAGATTAATTTACTCCTGCCTGCCACTCCATAGGCCTTGCAGAGTGTACTCCAAGCACCTCGTTTATGTGTCTTCCCTTTATATCTAACTAACTTGCAGGCGTGTGCTCCTGATGGTTTATGTGTATGTAATTTATATATACCTATGTAGAATTCAAAAGGGGACCTGTGGGTTTTAGTTTCTATAGTTCTCCCTATTACTATTCTGTTGTGATATTTATTATAGTAAAAATAGATAAATTTAATGGAAAAGATTTTATTTTTACCACTAATTTTCTTCCTTATTTCCACATATGCTAATTTATAAAATTCTACTATCCTAAATTTTCATCCAAGAAAGCTAAATCTGGTATGAGGAAAAAAAAAAATCCTTACTAATTCTTCTATTTTTTTCTTTGACTCAAGGTATTATAAATTTTTTGATGTACACTATACCCACAGGATTTTGTGTCTTATTTAACATTACTTTTTAAAATTTTTCTTCTCTGTTTAATTATAATAAAATTGCACAATTCCCCCTTTCCTTGCCTCCCTTAAAACCCTCCTGTATACTTTTTCAAATTTGTGGTCTCTTTGCTCATTAATTGTTGTTACATACATACATGAATAGTTATATGCACATAAATTCCTACATACATAAATATAACTTGCTCCATCTATATAGTGCTGCTTACACATGTATTTCAGGGTTGACTGTTTGGTATTGGGTAACCAATCAGTGTGGTTTTTTTCCCACTCACTCTCAGTATTTACTTAGTTGCCTTCAGCTCTTGGTGTAGGATGGAGGTCTCCTGGGCTTTAACATACTTTTAGGGGCTGAGTCTCCAAGCCCATGCCATCTAGTGGTAACACTGGAGAATTCCTGGTCCTCTAAGGAGAGCTAATGCACACATGTCTAAGAAATTTTAAGAATCATCAATAAATTAACAATTAAATTTTATCTTTATTCTTTAATTCATAGTACAGAACTATGTGCTTAAATAAAAGTTTTATAAATTTCTCTGTTGTAATAGGAGCGGCGGGGCTGCGTCCCCAGCACCCCGGCTGCCTGCTAGCTTATGCCCCGAAATAACAACACACAGACTGTATTCATTTAAACACTGCCTGGCCCATTTCTATCTAGCCTCTTCTAGGCTAATTCTCACATATTAATTTAGCCCATTTCTAATCTTCTGTGTGTAGCACCGCTAGGTGCGCTTACTGGGAAGATTCTAGCCTATGTCCATCCTGGGTCGGAGCTTCATCGCGTGCGTCTGCCCGGGAGACGGGAGCATGGCGTCTCTCTGAGCTCACTTCCTCTTCCTCCCAGCATTCTGTTCTGTTTACTCCACCTGCCTATGTTTTAACCTATGAAGGCCAAGCAGTTTCTTTATTGCTTAACCAATGAAATCAACAGATTGATATATGACACTCCCACATCATTTCTCTGTCATTTTTTATGTTGACTGCTTGAAATACAAATGGGGGAATTCAAGACACATCGATTTATTACTAGTTCCAAAAAGTTTATAATTGAGACAGTTTGATTTTAAAAATATTCATGTTTCTAATATAGACATATGACAATTCAATAATCTTTTATTTTTTCAGCAATAGAATTGACCAACAGTCAATTTTAAGTTGGTACATACACATGTAAAATGGTGGTTACAGTCATTGTTTTTGTTTGTTTGTTTGAGTACAGCTTTGGAGCCTGTCTTAGAACTCACTCTGTAGACCAGTCTGGCCTTGAACTCACGGAGATCTAACTGACTCTGCCTCCCAAGTGATGGGATTAAAGGCATGTGCCACCACCACCTGGTCATAGTCATTGCTTTAAATTAAACTTTAATGAATTTGTCACAAGTCACATTTTGGGGTGACTTTCATCGTGGTCTAGCCATGATGGGTTTGTACATTCCAGGGTAGAAGTGTGTGAATTAGCAATGTTAGGTAGGAGGAACAAAAATATGAAAGAAATACAGAGACACAGGATACTACCAAGAGGGCGATTCAATGTATACTAAATATTGAATTTGCCTACATTTAATTTACGTATGCTTTTATACCCCAAAACAAAAGGGGACAAAGACGGCAAAGACTGCTTTAACAATGATACAAAGGACAACCAGAACATTTACTTGTATAGTACTATTAATAAAAACTCAGAGACAGATATTGGGGTTCAACCCGAAGACTAGAGAAGCAAGCAGCCAGCCACTGGCTCTTACCTCTACCTCAGTCCAAAAATGACAATCTTGCCTCCAGGAATCCTCAGAATAAGACTAACTGAGAGCTGTCTCCTCCCATCTTATATTCCTTTCCAGTGCTGGGATTAAAGGCGTGTGCCACTATTGCCCTGGTTTTTTTTTTTTTTTTTTTTTTTGAGACATGGTTTCTCTGTGGCTTTGGAGCCTGTCGCCCTGTTTCTATGGCTAAGAAATGTGGCTACTGGGATTAAAGGCGTTTGTCACCACTGCCTGGTCTGTAAGGCTAACCAGGGTGGCTGTTTTACTCTCTGATCTTCAGGCAAGCTTTATTTATTAAAATACAAATGAAATATTATTATATACTTGCTTCAATACTTGAGACATCAAGCCATTATTTCCTGAGTATAGCATTTGATGTTTTGGGCAGGATATGCAGTAAACACATCCTAGACCAAGTATCCTGTAGGCAGCCATTTTCTAGGTCAAACCTATTTTAAAGTGAAGGAGCAGGGATAGGCTTGAATTCTCTGACCTTTGGTCAGGGTGGAACAGATGCTCCTCTATGGGCCATCCTAATGTCCAAAACAGCAAGTAGCCACACTTTAGGTCAGGGTTTTTATTTTGTAGCCACACCTATTGTCAACAGCTTTGTTAGAGCAAAATAAGCTCAAACTCTTTGACCTCCAGTCAAGGTGGAACAGGCTCACATATGTGGGCCCTCACACGAATTGAAGACAGTTTTGAATCACAATAGGTCTCTGTATCATGTTTTTGTTTAGGAGATTAACGAAGTTCTGTCTGTCACATTGAAAGTCAAGAATAGCCTGTCTCCTTTCTTAGAATATGTAAAACCCAATGGTAGTAATGTCTATATGTACTGGCAGCATTCTAATGGTGCTATTTTAAAATTGTGTTATAAGTAAGAACGTTGTATTTCATAGCAAGCTACACTTACTTCAGAATAATCTATGTCAATAAAATTGTCAACAAAATTTACTACAATGAGTTGGTTTTATTCAGTGGCAGAAAATATGCTTTATTCAAATTAGAAAATTAATATAATTTACAGTGTCTCCTTTTCCTCCTATTGGTAACATTGATATAAATGCTAATGTAAGAAACAAATCACTGTGTGGTGTCAAAGTTTGTGTTCCTCGGACTCATCAGCTCCTGGGACATCCAAAGTTTTGCCTTTGGGCTTTTCTCTATATTTTGTATGGCAAGCATGATGGGAAATTTCCTCATCCTTTTGACCCTGGCTTCAGATCCTCACTTACACCCTCCATGTACTTTCTGTTGGTATATTAATAGACTAAAATGATATTAAGACAAGTTATAAAAGTCCATTTCTACTCTAACATGTAAGCCAAACTAAGGGCTTGCAGGCCTATGAAAGAGAGATGAGAACCGTTTAATATTGAGAAATGAACTTTTTTTTTTTTTGGTTTTTCGAGACAGGGTTTCTCTGTGGCTTTGGAGCCTGTCATGGAACTAGCTCTGTAGACCAGGCTGGTCTCGAACTCACAGAGATCCGCCTGCCTCTGCCTCCTGAGTGGTGGGATTAAAGGCATGCGCCACCACCTCCCGGCTTGAGGAATGAACTTTAAAATAAAAGTGGAATATCATTTCCCAAAAAGTGGAAAATGTCCAAGATTAATTTAAAGTGTAAAATACGATGCAATTGTTTAAAAGAGAGAGGAGAGGATTTTATTTCTTTAATTGTGAACTCATTTTAGCTCATTTCTCAGTAAAAGCTAATTTACGTTTTGAAAAGTCATGTTAGAGATGTAGGTAGCCTCTTCGGTCATAACTCAGGTAAGGATGTTGACAAACCTGCTTCCAGATACGCAGTTGCTGAATTTATATTCAAAAGAACCAACATGTTATTATTGTGGATGAGTTTAGAAGGCATAAGCTTAGAAATTAGCCCTGTGTGGATTGTGTGCTTGGAGAATGATGGAGAAGCTCTATGTCCCTGTAGAAAATAGACTGAGGGCTGTGTGTTTATAAGCCTTTCAGTTGCTCTCTGTTAGCAGGGCTGTATGGTGAGGACGGAGGATGAGCACAGGATCAAATTCTAGCAAAGAAAATCAATGGGTTTGTCCCCTCTGCTTCTGGGATGATGGCATTCTAAAGGAAAACATCTAGGTTTTTGTTTCTTTGTTTGTTTTTCTTAGCAGATTTCAATTCATGATCATACAATCTAGGGTGAAGGCTACTGTAGAAAACCCCTTGCCAATGTCCATACAATTTGTCTTAGTCCACTTCTGTCTCAGTTTGAGTGCATATTTTCTTCTCCTTTCTTCCAGTTTTGCTGAATCTCCATCAAAATATTTTTGGACATCTACATGGAAAATAATAATTTGCCTTTCTTAGGACAGCCTACGTGATTTACTCCTTAGAGGTTTGGGTCTCACATTCTAGACACTTGAATGCCAGGGTCGGAGAAGCAAGCCAGGGTGTTCACTTTAGCCCATAGGTGTCCACTCACAGTTCTTGGGAAGAAAAGCAGATGAAATTAGTACCACAGTGAAAGCGAAATGTTCCAACTCGCCATGGGAATGCACAGCTTCTATTGAGATTGAAAGTTCGCAAGGGTATGGTTTTCCCGTAAGAACTGATCCAAGCAGAAAGTATGCGGAGTCCCTGAGTTGTCTCTTTGAATCTGTCCATTATTCATGAGAGAAAGAAGAGGAGATCTAAGAAGTTGGGAAGAAATCTAGGGGAGCACGTTATTCCTGGAGCCAGACCAGAGTACTCAGCAGGAAGAGGTATCCATATTTCAAAGAAAACTCTCAGGATGGAAGAGAAAAAGAACCAAGTCAGGGGTTTTCAGCAAGACTTACCAGAGGGCTGCTAACGTAGTTACAGACTGATAACAGAAGGGGGCAGCAGAGAGCTGCCAGTGTGGATGGTTGAGAAAGGTCAAATTCGAAGATAATCAGCAGTAAAAAACAAGGACTTCTTGAATTTTGCATACAAATGGATGGAAATAGAAAACACTATCCTGAGTGAGGTAAGCCAGACCCAAAAAGAGGAACATGGGATGTACTCACTCATATTTGGTTTCTAGCCATAAATAAAGGACATTGAGCTTATAATTCATGTTCCTAGAGAAGCTAAATAAGGCGAATCCAAAGACAAACACATAGGCATCCTCAGGAATATTAACCTTCATCAGGCGATGAAAGGAGACAGAGACAGAGACCCACACGGGAGCACCGGACAGAAATCTCAAGGTCCAAATCAGGAGCAGAAGGAGACGGAGCACGAGCAAGGAACTCAGGACCACAAGGGGTGCACCCACACACTAAGACAATGGGGATGTTCTATTTGGATCTCACCAAGGCCAGCTGGCCTAGGTCTGAAAAAGCATGGGATAAATCCGGACTAGCTGAACATAGCGGACAATGAGGAATACTGAGAATTCAAGAACAATTGCAGTGGGTTTTTGATCCTACTGCACATACTGGCTTTGTGGGAGCCTAGGCAGTTTGAATGCTCACCGTACGAGACCTGGATAGAGGTGGGCAGTCCTTGGGCTTCCCACAGGTCAGGGAACCCTGATTGCTCTTCGAGCAGATGAGGGAGGGGGACTTGATCGGGGGGAGGGGGAGGGAAATGGGAAGCGGTTGTGGGGACGAGGCAGAAACCCTTAATAAATAAATAAATTTAAAAAAAAAATGTGTGAAAAAAAATGCAGGGGGCGAGGCTGGCGGGAGAGTCAGAACTCCTCCCTGTGAGGGTTCTGAAGGATCAGAGAGGATAATTAGGGGTCTGTGACCTTCAGGAGACATTTGACTAGAGTTTCTAGCCCTAGGATGCTTGTCCTAAAAGACCATCCAATCCAAACAGCTGTCAGTGTGGCTGGGCGGTGAATGGCCCAGATCCTAAGAGAGTCAGGTTCTCCTTTTTCTTCACCTAGACTTTTACATATCTCCAGCTAAATGAAGGGCACAATATTCTTAGCTATACATGTATCGACGAGCAAGTCTTTGTCTTTCTACTCGTTGCACGTGAACAGGGTTTCCACAGAGTCTTTCAGCACTGTCTATCTGTGCCACGCCTGTTACTGATGTCTGTGTAACTGCTTGGGGACTCCCACTTGATATTAATACAAATTCAGAAGAACGGGATGGTTTAAATACTCTGAATGAAGCTTCCCCACTGTTTCTGGCCAGTGCTTTTTGTCACACTTGCTCCTAGAAGTGTGATGGGTGAGACCATTGGCGGGTCTAAGCTAGTAGGGCTAGCTGAGAAGTAAACTGTGCTCTAGAACTAACCTCCTCATCAGCACAGGTTCTGCATATCCAAACCCAGGGGCTCCTGCTGGCTCAGCAAACATTTCATTCTATCCACTGAGATGTCTCACCAGCTCCATCACTTGATTCCACCTCACATCTTTTTGTTTTGTTTTCCTTCTTCTTCTCCCCTCCTCCCCCCCTTCCTCCTCTCCTCCTCTTCTCTTTCTGTTTCTCCCTTCCTCCTCTTTTTCTTTCCCTCCTCCTCCTCTTCTCCTTTTTGAGACAGAGTCTCATTATGCAACTCTGGTGGGCCTGGAACTCACCAACACAGCCTTGACTTAAAGAGATCTACCTGCCTCTGCCTTCTAAGGGTTGGAATTAAAGGTGCACATCACCATGCCTGGCTTTGACCTCATCTCTTGAATGCTGGCCATTGAGTTTTGATTTTACCTGATAGATAAAGGTTTACAATTCTTTTTAGGGCTTTAAGGAGGATTTGAAAAAGTGGATATTGTTACCAGCAAAAAAAAAAAAGTGCATCATTTGAAAGATTGCACAGAATCTTAGTGGCTTTTAAAATGGCCCTTCGTCCTCTTATGAATGCATGTATATAACCTATGTACATGATGGGGAGACACCGAAAGGTTTTAAGACTTTAAACTTGAAGCTAAGTTTATATAACATCACAACACACACACACACACACACACACACACACACACACACATATATATAGCTATATATAGTTATATAACAGTGTAACATTATAATGAAAAGAGGCTTTACCATAACCTGTGATGGGAAGTCTGGAGAATTATCAGATCTAACAGTAGGAATGAGAAATTTGAATAGAATATGATACAGTATAAATAAAGAAGTCAGCAGGTATAAACATACTTTAAAGGAAGAACAGAGGGGCTTAATTAGCTATCAGATGTATGGGGGAACCAACTGATTATTATTGAGTGTTGATAAAGTGACACCTGAAGATGCTAGAGTCTAGCCAATTGATGGGCCAACTGACACCAGAGCACTGCCCCCTTTAAAGACGGATACTGTTCTATATGAAGTAAATCGGTATTTGTAAGTCTCTATATTGATAGAAATTTCAAGAACAGTAAACTAGCATGTCTACACATCTTCTAATTTGGCATTACCACTTTAAAAATTTCATGAGAAGGAAAAGAGCCAGGAGGGGAGAGAGATTACAACTTACCAAAATTTCAGAGCTGGCATATTCCTGCATATGCTCCCTATCCCTTTCCCACTCCACAATCTGTTGCTTTAATTCAAAGCAGAGAGCACACTTTTCTGTAAGTTATATCTTTCCCATTATTTCTCCAATTCTTTATGTTTTTTTCCCCCTTCCATTTGATTCTCAGCTCAAACAAATCACTTTTCTGTGAAACCTGCAACTAACTATTGCTATTGGATTTCTATTCAGTTCAGGTTGGGAAACTCACGCAAACTTCTGCAGTTTCCAATCTGAGTTTGCTGTATTGCTAGGGTGCATGGAGCGTGAATAACTTTGCCTAGAATTGCATTAAAAGCATATAAGATTTAGAAGATATCAGGCTTGCCATAAATTAAGAACAGGTATTATGTGTGGTCTGTGGAGGATAAAGCCAAATAAATTCAAGCGTGCAAGAGAAGATTAATAGAAACTCAGTCACTTGGAAATTCCTTTGATTGCACCTCTGTCAGGAGGTATTCAAAACGGTCCATGTTTCTTAATTCAATAGGTTTTCTGAAAATTTTTAATAATTTCTCTAATTAGTCTCTCCAGTTATTTCATTTGCTCTTGTCTCTGAGCAAGGATTCCTTCAAAAACATGTCTTTTCATTTCTATAATTAATCTCAACTTTTCATCTCTACATGAAACAGATCCGCTTTCTCCTGCTCTTTCCATCGCCATGTCTCCTTCCTGGCTCCTTCTCACCTGTTTGTGCGAAAGTTCATACGAATTCATTATTCTTTCATACAGTCTATCTTCCTTCTGTTCTGTAGCCAGAGGTTTCCAGCATAGCCTGATTTTTGTCAGCTCTACCTCATCTCCCAGGCTTGTTGTACAAACCAGGTTGGAAAAGATAAAACTGTATTAGCAAATAAATACAGGTCTCAATGTCCTGATGAAGGTTAATATTCAGGAGGATGCCTATATGTTTTCTTTGGGTTCACCTTCTTATTTAGCTTCTCTAGGATCCCAAATTATAGGCTCAATGTCCTTTATTTATGGTTAGAAACCAAATATGAGTGAGTACAACCCATGTTCCTCTTTTTGGGTCTGGCTTACCTCACTCAAGATAGTGTTTTCTATTTCCGTCCATTTGCATGCAAAATTCAAGAAGTCATTGTTTTTTACTGCTGAGTAGTACTCTAATGATGGAGGAAGGTCATTGGTTAATTATAATAAAGAAACTGCCTTGGCCCATTTCATAGGTTAGAACATAGGTGGGTGGAGTAAACAGAACAGAACGCTGGGAGGAAGAGGAAGTGAGCTCCAGAGCAGACACCTCAGAGAGACGCCATGCTTCCAGCTCCCAGGCAGACGCACGCCATGCCCCAGCTCCGACCCAGGATGGACTTAGGCTAGAATCTTCCCGGTAAGACCGGTGCTCACAGATTATTAGAGATGGGTTGATCGGGATATCAGAATTAGCCAGTAAGGGCTAGAGCTAAAGGGCCAAGCAGTGATTTAAAAGAATACAGTGTCCATGTAATTATTTCAGGGCACAAGCTAGCCGAGCAGGCGGCTGGGGTGTTGGGGACGCAGCCCCGCCGCCCTTATTACTACAGATTGGCGCCCACGTGGACAACTGAATCCACAGAAAGCCTGAAAAAGCTTGGGAAAGAGTAAAGCATGTTTTCTTGATAGTGACAATTTCTCGGATCTACTCTGCTTGCTAGAGGCAAGCAAGTGCCTCATTTAATAGAGGCTTCCTGACTCAGCTTTAGCTGCAAAACCCTGCAGCTCATTAAGAGGTCCTGCCGCGAAACACTTAAATGGTGTTGATGAAAAGCTGAACGCATGCTTTTCGGTTTTCAGCCGTAGCAGGAAAAAAGCTGCGCCGTTTAAAAATGCCAGCTTTCTGGGCTGTCCTGCCAGGGAAAACTCTATTTGAGGCAGGAGGGCTGGCTACCGAGAGAGGACTTGAGTGTTGTCTGTTGTAGCTCGCTGGCTGGCAGGGACCTTGAAACGCCATAGAGTTGTGGCTATAAACATGGCTGCAGCCTGTATATCTGCCATGAGGTTGGAAAGCTAAGGAATGGACTGGATCTAGCTGGCAAAGCCACGCCTTTAATCCTACTGAGATTGCTTGGTAAATTAAAAACTCATGTGGTCAGAAAAAGAGAGATATACAGTAAAGAGAGATTCAAAGACAAAGAAAATTTTTAAATGGTTTACAGTGTGTTAAAAATATATGCAGACTAAAAGTTGAAGTTCTTAAAGTAAAAAACATAAAAAAAGGAAGAGAGTTGTTGTGTGTGGTAGTACACACCTTTAATCCCAACACTTGGAAGGCAGAGGGAGATTGACCTCTGTGACTTCAAGGTGTGGTAGCACACGCCTTTAATCCCAGTGCCTAGAAGGCAGAGACAAACAGATCTCTGTGAGTTCAAGGTGTAGTAGTGTACACCTTTAATCCCGAATGCCTGGGAGGCAGAGACAGGCGGATCTCTGAGAGTTCAAAGACAGCCTGGTCTACAGAGTTACTTCAGGTCAAAGATACAGAGAACCTGTCTCAAAAAGCAAAGAGTTAAAAGTAAAAATAAACAAAATAGAGGTTAAAACAAAGCTGTACAAAGATGGAAAATAGACAGAGAATTTTGATACTGTATGCTATTATGCTCTCTTTAAATTATTTAAATGCTGAGGAAGGAGCAACAGATGCTAAAAGATATTTATTTATAAATGCTGCTGAACTAATCCAACATAGATATTTTGATGCCTTGACTTTGAAATTTGGATCTAAGGACATGATGCTTTGGAAAGGAGTTTCTTATTTTGTTTTCACAGAGGATGAGACCCTGTTCATTTCTTCTATTCCGATTTGGTATGATGGACCACGCCCTCCTGAAGGGTTGCAGTGAACATCTTCAGAAAATTGCTTCGCTCAACTGCCAACTGAGATGAAACTAGCACACAGGTTATACCATGAAAGACCTAATTAATGACGCCCCCATTCAGCAGGAAGCAGTTTGGAGAGAAAAAACTGCGCCCATGTTCCCAAATATGGTTTATAAACGTTCTTTTACATTTAAAGGGGGATACGATACAGGTATGAATAATTTGCATTAGTATAGATTTTGCTTTATTGATAGAGATTTAAGGTCAATTTTGTTATATGTATAAGTGTTTCTGATTTTGATTAAGGTATTGTGATTATCTAGTTCATTTAAATATGTACTGTATAATTAAGAAATAGGTTGTTAATGGATAATCATCAATAATAGTAAAGCTTGTAGTCATGTTAGTTAGATTTTCTAGATATATAGAGATATATTTTAGATAGACATTCTTCATGTCTTTCAAAGATTACAGAATAGGACATTTAATGTTTTAATAACTGAGGACTTTTCATGACAATGAGACACTCTGCTCCTGGCAGCACCAATGTACTTCAAGAGGAAGATGGGCATCGAAGAGGCACCTTATGGAGTTTGATAGCCATTTGGGCAAGAAACTGCTCTTGCCTGGACTATTGCATATACTGGACACAGAGACCCCACAGAGAGAGGACTACTGAACTTGCCTAAGGTGAGATGATCTTTCGGGGTTCCTGATTCATGAAAGAGTCTGCGAGACATTCTGCAGGACACAACAGATAGTGACTGAACTGACTTTGAATTTTCCTGCTTTATGGAAATGTCTGCTGGAAACTATGGGCCTGTAGGCCGAAGATGGATGCCCCAATGGTACAGAGGAACTTTGGGTGACTGTCCAGGCAGCGAGATGTCTCTGTCATTTCTAGAGTTTTAAAAGTTGCTTTTTTCTTGTTTGCTTAGGTAGTATTGTATCTTTCTGGAGTCTTTGATGGAGTTAAGAATAGTTAGTTATAGTTATAGTTTTCCTTAGTTATGATAAAGATTATTGTAATTTTTACTTGATAACTGTTTTGTTATATGTAATTTTGCTATGTTAAGTTAAAGCCTTCCTTTTTTTGTTTAAACAGAAAAAAGGGGAAATGATGGAGGAAGGTCATTGGTTAATTATAATAAAGAAACTGCCTTGGCCCATTTCATAGGTTAGAACATAGGTGGGTGGAGTAAACAGAACAGAAAGCTGGGAGGAAGAGGAAGTGAGCTCAGAGACTCAACAGCTCTGCTCGCTGGAGCAGAGACACCATGCCCCGCTCCCGGGCAGACACACGCCATGAAGCTCCGAGCCAGGATGGACTAGGCTAGAATCTTCCCGGTAAGACCGGTTCTCACAGATTATTAGAGATGGGTTGATCAGTATATCAGAATTAGCCAGTAAGGGCTAGAGCTAAAGGGCCAAGCAGTGTTTAAATGAATACAGTTTGTGTGTTGTTATTTCGGGCATAAGCCGAGCAGGCGGCTGGGGTGCTGGGAACGCAGCCCCACCGCCCCTTATTACTACACTCTAATATGTATATATTCCATACTTTCTTCATCCATTCTTTTATTGAAGGGCATCTAGGTTGTTTCCAGGTTCTGGCTATTACACACAGTGCTGCTATGAACATAGTTGAGCATATACTTTTGTTGTATGATAGGGCCTCTCTTGGGTATATTCCCAAGAGTGGTATTGCTGGGTCCAGGGGTAGGTTGATTCCAAATTTCCTAAGAAACCGCCACCCTGCTTTCCATAGTGGTTGCACAAGTTTGCATTCCCAGTGTACCCCTTTCTCCACACCCTCTCCAGCAAAGGCTATCATTGGTGCTTTTGATTTTAGCCATTCTGACAGGTGTATTCGTGATCCTAGAGAAGCTAAATAAAAAAGGTGAACCCAAAGAAAAACACATAGTCATCCTCCTGGATATTAACATTCATCACGTGATGAAAGGAGACAGTGACAGAGTCCCACATTGGAGCACCGGACTACAACCCCAAGGTCCAAATCAGGAGCAGAAGGAGAGAGAGCACGAGCAAGGAACTCAGGACCGCGAGGGGTGCACCCACACACTGAGACAATAGGGATGATGTTTCGGGAACTCACCAAGGCCAAATGGACTGGGTCTGAATAAGCATGGGATAAAACCGAACTCGCTGAACATAGCGGACAATGAGGACTGCTGAGAAGTCAAGAACAATGGCACTGGGTTTTGATCCTACTGCAAGTACTGGCTTTGTGGGAGCCTAGGCAGTTTGGATGCTGACCTTACTAGACCTGGAAGGAGGTGGGAGGTCCTTGGACTTCCCACAGGGCAGGGAACTCTCATTGCTCTTTGAGCTGATGAGGGAGGGGGACTTGATTGGAGGAGAGGAGGGAAATGGGAGGCGGTGGCGGGGACGAGGCAGAAATCTTTAATAAACAAATAAATTAATAATAATAAAAAAATACAGGTCTCTTAGTGACTCAGCAGACGCCTCTACACTTCCATGTCATTCACTTCATGCCCAGCAGGTGTCTAGGCAGCTTTCTTGCACTGTTCCCTTTTGGTGGCCACCCAGGGAGCCAGTCTCCAGGACTGGATGTTCAGTGCAGCCCTGCAGTAGGTAAGCATTCTGTCTTTAGCCTGATAGCCACAGAGAGTGTGTCATATAGAAGGTACATTTGATTTCATTTGCCCAGACCAAACCGGACTAGACCTGGATCTGCTCACACTCACTTGCTGAGACCTTGAGAATGCATCAAAGAACATGGATATTTGATGACTGCTTATTGTCTTGATTTCCACAGTAGCTACTGTCTCATAGTTTCAATGTTACAATCACGTAGCTTTGAAGGAATGAAAGAGCAGCCAGTTTGTCATGGGCATATTCAGTGTCCTTCAGGTCATGACTAGCTAGTGTTTTGCACGACAATAGTGTGCAGACAAAGCAGAAATACTGAATCTGAAGTAGTAAACTGGCCTAGAATGGCCTGACGTTTTTAAATGGTCAAAGTGAAACTAGAAAGCTATGAGAACTGCCTGGGATAGTTGGAAAGGGAAACTTAACAGTGTTTGAAAGGTATTGGGGAAAAAAAATTAAAGCTATTTTATTTTTCTACTTTATTATGTTCAAAAGTATTCAGATGAAATTCATTATTTTATATCCTTGGATATAAAGGGAAGTATGTAACATTTTACAGTTAAATTTTTGAAATTTAAGCTACACAGGAGAAGAATAGTCATTTTTGAAGAAGCTTAAAATGTCTTTATTGCAGTTTATTAGATGGAAAAGGGAAACAAATGAACAAACAAGAAAATCAATAAAGCAAACATTCCAAAACAAAACGAAGTGGAAGATGTTAGGGTGGATAATATGATCAAAATGCATTGTATAAAAAATTTAAATACAGGAAAGGTGGTGGTGGCACACACCTTTAATCCCAGCACTCGAGAGGCAGAAACAGGGGGATCTCTGAGTTCAAGGCCAGCCTAGTCTACAAGAGCTAGTTCCAGGACAGACTCCAAAGCTACAGAGAAACCCTTTCTTGACAAAAAATTTTGTAAATATAAATTAAAAATGGGAAAGGGAATTTTATCACACTTTAAATTCAAGTTGGAGGCAGAACTTCTGAAAATAATTGAGGTTTGGGGAATGTCTGCTAGGAGTTTTGTGAACATCATAATTAGACGGATATGTTTAATCCTTCTGGAGTGTTGCAATGAACAAGAATCAGCCTTCATAATAAGCTACATCCCATCTAAAGAAAGAAACTTTAGTACACCCTTACCTGCCTGCCTGCCAAGCAGAGTTTTCAAATTCTTATAAGTTCTCCTCTGTACTTTCAACTCCTAGAGACTTGAGCATGAATTATGGTTCAAAGACAGTCTGCTGAATAATATATGCCCATGGATAATTAAAAAGTGCTCTTCCTTATGGAAGCAATGCTTTAGATATGAAGAAAATGTTTCAGATACAATTCAGAGGCCTGGAATGTGTCTGAGATTCCACATCTCCCTCATCTTCCTTGAGTCATCTTCTGCTCTTGAGACTTGGTACAACCGCTGGAGAAAATTCCAGCATTTCACGGTCCAACCATCCTTCTGACCACAATTAGGTCTATGCAGCATTAATCATACTGAACTTTCTTCATTTTATATTTCTCCATTTTCTTGCTCTTCTCCTTCTGTCTTCTTATACATAAAAACATCAATATTGCAAAAATGTTATTGTAATGCTTTAACCCATGTGGACATGGCATAGTGTTTAAACTATTTATTGCTCATATTTTTTTATGTTACAAACACTGAAAACCCTTTCTGCCTATGCCTGTTTTTATGCTAATACCATGTTGTACTGTTTACTACGTTTGAATATGAAAATTTCCCCATGGCTTCTTGTGTTTGAATGCTGGTGGCACTATTTTGGGAGGTTGCAGAACCTGCTGATGGACATAGAGCTACCGGTGTGGGTCTTGAGAGTTTCTGCTGGCTTTTACTGGCTTAGCTCCTTGCTTTCTGATCAGCACTTAGTAGCAAACAGTGGACACACAATTCTGCCATCACTGGCCAGGCTTGTCTGGCAGCTCTATTCCTTCACCACCACTTAGAACTGGGAACCAAAAGTGAACTCTGATTGGTTGATGTCAGGTATTTGGTCATAGGGGAGAGGCAGGTAATTACTATAGAAAATTGGTGCCAAGAAATCGGGTCATTTTTGTGAAAGATCTGACTTTGTGGTTTGTAGCAACTGGTTTGTGGAAGGGATGCAGAAGTTTGGCCTCCAAACTGGATGCTGTTAGAAAAGCTTCACAAGCCCTTCTGGTGGGAATGAAGACATGCAGAAGTCTCAGAGAGGTGTGAGCATTTAGGACCAGCCTCACCAGTTTTCATAGAGAAAGAATCAACACTTTCAGGGGTTTGGTTAGAGCCTGTTCATGTTACTATTCCTCTTCTGGGAAAGAATGTTTTTTATGTCCTAACCATATGCTGAAAAATTAAGTAAATTTTAAAATAATGGGCTAATGTATTCAGTGTAAGAAATTTCAAGGCAGCGTAGCAATTAGACTGTGTCATGGTTATTGTTGACTGATTACAACCAAGCTTGTAGTGATAATTCAGATCAAAAGGTAGTGCATAAAGATGTGAAAAATATGTAATTTGGCAAGGACAAAAACAGGGATGAGTTTAATGTGGACAAGGTATGTATAGACAAAGTTGCTAAAATTGTTATAAAGATTAGTGCCATTAAGGAGAAACTGGGGATTTGTGCCAGATAATATGGGAGACACCTTAAGGATAATATTCTATTCATCGAAGTGGTTTGTGTGTGAAAATGTAAGCCTACTTGAAGAATTTTTCATTGAAAAGGAAAGTGACCGGCAGGAGAATGCCTAGGTAAAGAATGGTACTAGGATACGCTGCCCCAGACAGTTGCCTAAAGAATAGTTTCCATCGCTCAGCAATGCAGGCCCCTGGATGCTGATGCAACGGCGAACAAAGCGGGCAGGCTACATCTTGCATAGTGTTCTATTAACCTTGAATTTCTTAATGCTTATGAAAAAGGAACAGCGTCAGCAGAGAGACATTGGATAATAAAAAAAGAAACTTTTAAATCAAATCAACCGGTGTATTTCAAGGCTGTGCTGATTGCAGATTGGAAATCAGGAGATGTGCTACATTGGGGATGGGGTTTTGTTCTTGTTTCCACGAGAGAAGAAAAGCTATTAATACCATCAAAATTCAGATTTGAAAGGGAGAAACCTTGTGAAATGACAGCTCATATGCAGAGGTGACAATCACTCAGGTGATAAGAAAACCTCATAAGGGTTGGGGCAGGATTTTTTTGAAGATGAAAATACACATCTTCAAAAAAATCAAGAGACCTTGGGCATTTAGATGACTAAAGAAAGAAAGGAAACTATCCAGAAAGGGTCACCAAGCAAGAGAAATCTGATTTATGATGACATGTCATCTGCAGGGTGAAATTTCATCACCTAAGCATGTATACACCTCTTCTTAAAAATCAAAGCTGGCTTTGGAGTTAGACAATGGCTATCCTTCTCTAAATCCAACATGTTGTTAAAGAAAAATTCAGAGTTTTTGTCTTTTATCAAGAGCTATCTGGTATGGGACAAAAAAAAAAAAAGAAAAAAGAAAAAATTTAGGAAAGATTTTACTTTTCCCCATAAATATGTATGTCTATATGAATGATGTTTACGTTTTCCACAATGAACAATAAATCTTCCTGCAGTAATCTATAAAGTTTCCAGGAAGAAGATCGGATCCCACAACAATGACTCTACCTGATTGATATGACATCATGATGCTGATAGCGCTACTTTAAGACCAGTTTTGGGTACCAGCTGCTCAAGATGACTCCAACTTGGTTAGCTGAAACGGTGTGCCATCTTGCAACACTCTGACCAGAACTTCAAATGAGAACTTCAAAAAACCCCTATCAACTACAAAGAGACTATTTGCAATTATACAAGATAGTAAACTTGAAACTTAACCACCATTTTAGTTTAACAGGATCCCATAAAAAGAACGTCACCCCTGTGACAGCTGGAAGTAATTAATTCTAAAAGATGATGTTCCCTTTCCCAACAAAGTTTGTCCTCAGGGGTAGGGGCATCAATTAGGGGTTGATTATAAATGGTATAGGGTTGGGGTTTGGGGTGGAAATTATGTAGGCTCAGGGATCTTCTTTAAAAAAAAAAAGGAAATTGAATGGGATAATAGATATATTAGTGTGAGCTTACTCACACTAATAATAATAGTGAGTAATAGAGTGAATACAAGTGAGCTATTTTTATAGACAATTTACATTGCTATAGATTCTTGTACATTGATAAAAATTTAAATTATATTTGTTATATTGAATATGGTCTTATTTCTGTTTATGATATTTGTACAGCTATGCAAAGTTATTTTGTCATATTGTATGCATGCATGTTTCTACCTCTGCTTAAGACATTTTGCATGTTGATCATTTTTAGGATATATTTATCATATTGCACTATACATTTCTACTTCTTTTTTTTTTTTTGGTTTTTTCGAGACAAGGTTTCTCTGTGGTTTTGGAGCCTGTCCTGGAACTAGCTCTGTAGACCAGGCTGGTCTCGAACTCACAGAGATCCGCCTGCCTCTGCCTCCCGAGTGCTGGTATTACAGGCGTGCGCCACCACCGCCTGGCCCTACATTTCTACTTCTAATGAAGATACTTATACATTGTTTACATTTTGAGGTCATTGTCCTCATTTACTGCATAGTTGTTTAAAGATTGTCTAATATTCTAATATGGAGCCTTAGTCTTTAAGGTAATAGGTATTAATAATTATAGGTCAATAGTCATCCATGTTTGTCATACTTATATTCAGACTAATCAGGTTCTTTTAGATACACAGAGATTGTATTCTGCGTAGATAGGTAATCTTCATCCTCTTCAAAGAATTGTAAAATATGACATTGAAATAACTTAGGGTTCTGTTGACGTGAGACACGACTGCTCCTGGCAGCACCGATCTATTCCTGAGAGAATGTTGAGCACCGAAGACACTCTACTTGGAGCTTGTTTTCTTCTTGGCAAAACTGGTCTTTGGGCAAGGAACTGCTCATGCATCAACCACTGACAAAATACACGATGTCCAGACAGGACAAGTAGGAAAAAAAAAAGACTGTCAAATCGTGCCAAGACAGGGTAAGATGGTTTTTGAAAAATTTTCTGCCTCTGAAAATGTTCTGTCAGTTAATCTAAACCTTTAGCCAAAGTTTGTTGCTCCAATGTTGTAAATGAGACTTTGGGTGATTTCCCAGGCAGTCAGTTGTTTCTGTCATTTATTGCACATTTTGGAAGTTGCTTGATTGTACTTCCTGTTTACTCAAGTAATATTATTTCCCTTCTCAGATCTTTGATGGGGTTAAAGACTAGATAGTCATAGTTACTTTTATCTCATGACTTAGCCAAGCCAATTTTAATACAAAAACTTAGACTTCTTAGAATAATTATTAAAACATTTAGCATATGTTTCTTGCTTAATATTGTTTATACTGGTTGTAATTCTATTTTTTTTTTATTTTTTTCGAGGCAGGGTTTTTCCGTAGCTTTTTGGTTCCTGTCCTGGAACTAGCTCCTGTAGACCAGGCTGAGATCCGCCTGCCTCTGCCTCCCAAGTGCTGGGATTAAAGGCATGCGCCACCACCGCCTGGCTGTAATTCTATTTTTTATACTTGATATTTGTTCTTACTGTGTATAGTTTTGTTTTGGGTTTGGACCTCTCTTATTTAGACAAAAGGGGGGGGGGGGTGCTGGGAGAATTTCAGCCAATGGCCTTTGAGATGTTGGACCACTTTGGGCGTGGCTTTGGAAACTATAAAAACAGATGTGTAGAAACAAAATGTGTGTGTGCTTTCTCTCTTGGCTGCTGGAATCAATTCCCATTTCCTGTGCATGCAGAGGACTATTGATCTGTGAGTTCACCCCTAAATAAAGAACCCTTTATTATACTCAATTCTGAGCTAGTGTGGGACTTCTTTATCCAGTCCTCTACTGCTCTTCAATGTGAACATTAAGCTTCATCTCTCACTCAGTCATTCGACCATGGTGGTAGAGACTAAAGAAATGATACTCTAATATACCACAGTACTAAGTTAACATTTGTTTAGCGATAGTAAATAAACGCCAATGTACTGTACAATATTTTCAACTTAGGATTTCCTTTCTTTGGTCTTTTGCTGTACTAGTGATCGACTCTAGGACTTGTGTATGCTGTGCAGGCACTCGGGCACTGAGCTATATCCACAGTCCTCCCTTCCCTTTTGGATTTTGAAACTTCATCTCATTAGGTTGCCCAGGCTGCCCTCAAACTTGATTAATAGTCCAGGCAGCCCATAAACTTGACATTCCTGTCTCAGTCTCCCAACTGGCCTGTACTACCTGGCTTGGCTCAACATCAATTTCTGTGAATCTATTTACTTAAAGAATTTTTTTTAGAGGATTAGACAAATCCTACCTGACTAGAGCAAAGGCATAAAGGCTACTGTCCCTTATCATAGTAATATATAGTAATGCATAGAAATTTTCTTATAATAGAAACTTGGGTCTGGATTATATGAATCACCCTCACTAACCAGGCGACTTGATTGCAGTAGCAGATGTAGACATGTAAATCATATTAAAATTGATTATGATACTTAAATAAGAGCGTTCTGGATCCCACAAGAGTGTGTTGGAATCTATATGAAGATAGTATCATTTCCCTCTGTCGTAATTTTAATCATACTGCCAGTGTGATATTTAAATTGCTTATACTAGAAAATTAATCAAAGAGCCTCCTCATTCATTTCAGTTTGCTTCTCTGTGGTGTTGGCTCACAAGCAGAGAAATAAGATGAGATACCATATTTAGCTTTGCACTTAATTCAAGGTTATGAGGCTCAGTTAGGTGTCTTTACACCTAAAAAAAAGCCCTGTTTAATGCTTTTTTTCTCTGCCCTTGTGGCTTTCTTTTTAAATGGGATCATTGCTAATTCTCCTCCACGAGGGGAACTGGAAGTATTCTGAGAATTCAGAATAAACCAGTGCTTGGAATTTAATGAGGAAGACACATCTTACATTTAAAAACTGTATTTCAATTATCAAGAGATTGGCCTTAGGTCACAGTAAGGTTCCTTTCAAACCCTTCCCTCCCCTCTCCTGTTTATTCCCTCTTCTTCCTCCCATTATGTTTTTTTAAGAGGTGAAATATAGATTGTGTTCAGTCTGTTTTTCTGATTAAGTTCTCCACGACTTTTCTCTATAAAGACACACGTGTGTATCATGTTGGCCATCTTTTTCTTACTACGTCTTCTCTACCCCCAGAATACTTAATTCTATATACTAGTACTTCTTAGGACATTGTATTTGACCTCTTCACAAGAGCATCATTCTTTCTCACCCGGAGCTCACTTTTTTTTCATCACGCCTTGACGATCTGTGGAACATGGTAGAGGAGCAGACAAAAGTTATGTCTAGTCTCACCTAAACACAAAACCAAATTATATTCTCTGCCAGGAGTGGATAAATAAGTCCAACTAACTGATTGTCAAAAGAGGCTTTGAAATACACTGGGGATTTAATACAAAATATTTCAAAGAATTTGCACTGGACTCGATGGGGAAAGGCAAACTAAAAGAAGAAATCTCAGAGTTGGATGCAGGAGATGTGAGGGTTGAAGGTGGAGGGGAAGACTCGGAGGAGTTAGGGGTGAAGCTATTCAAAATGCACTGTGTGCACTTTTCAAAGAAATTGTTTTCTTTTCTTTTCTTTTTTTTAAAGAAAGAATTTGCACTGCAGACACTGGAGGTTTTCTGTCCCTTGGGATCAGTAAGCCTTCAGCCCAGAGCAAGGCGCTTGCTAGCTTGCTGCTTTTAGGCAAATGTGTAGTGGAACTGCTTTCAAGTATAAAGGAGGTTTTGACTTTTAAAGTGTTCACTGAAAGAAGAGCTTTTGCTTCTTGTCCTAACCTAGTTAGACTTTACCCAGCAGACACTTATTTATGGAAAAATAAGCGCTGTCCTTGTCTGCTGTTAGGATGCCAGAAAAATGATGAGAAGAACACACTGGGTCCATTTATAAAATAAAAATATTTTAAGCCAATACTGACAGCATTCCACCTAAGATGCTTCAGATTTTATGGATGTCTGTAAATTTACAGAAACATTTTTTTCCCTGTTAAAAAGTTTCTCTTGGCTTTTGAAGTCTGAAGTTTTACTGTTTGATATTGAACTTAAGAATTAATGGGTATGTGGGAGCTGCTAGTTTATTTGAGCATCACACTAATCTTTTCGGATGTATAAAATTGCGGCTATGAATGCATTGGTTTTAGAGCTATGCGTGTCACTGATGGACTCTGCACATCTTGAATTAATTGGAAGTAGGATTTCCTGCGGAGAAATATTTGTTCTAGCTAACATTTCTAGGCTACTATGTACCCAAGACAAGGTCAATGCATATTCATAAGGATTGCTTTTTGTTAATGAGGTTGAAGTTGAGAAAAACGTTGACTGGTGATGTTATGGCAAATACCATGTATCTTGTGAATATTGGTGAAATCACTCTGTGTTTATATGTGTATGTGTGCATGGCTGTGTATGTATTCATCATTCTCTGTGTGTGTTGCATGTAGAGGCCAAAGGAGGATATTCAGTGGCTTCCTCTGTTGCTTTCTACCTTATTGCCATACAATAGTGTCTCTCATTGAACTGGAAGCTCACCATTTTGGCTAGTCTGTCAGTCTAGAAAGGTCTGGGATCATGTGTCTTTGTCCTCTAGTGCTGGGGTTATAGGCATGCACAACCACGACTTTTTATATAGCTATTGGAGATTTGAAATCAGCTTTTTCTGTTTGCAAATGAAACAAACTTGCTCAGTGTGCCTTCTCTCCAGCCCCTAAACTCTTAAATTATGCTAGTGAACAATTTGTTTTTGACTTCTTAGCTCATTCAGTATAAATTGTTACAAGTTGGCTTTATTTTCTACAAGCAACAAAAATTTTTATTAAAATATTTCTGCAATAATAATTAATAACAACATCTAACAGCCACTGAATACTTCCCTGTGACAGGCACGTGCTAAGCAATCGACACATTGAATATATCATTTGACAGTACCATCCAACACAGTGGTATCACTAGTCGATGAAATTCGTTCTTTGAGGTTTGGTGACTTGACCACATGTCTGATGATCTGTGTAGTTGGGTTATACCAACAACTCTAAGATTTATGCAGCAAATAGAGATGTAACACACTGAGTCTTCCCATCAACCCAACAGCATGTCAGAATAAGAGAATAAATAGTGAAATGTTCTAGAACTTCTCAGTTGAACTCCAACTGCATAATTATTAACCTGTAAATGTTTGTGGTCACATATGAAAACCACTAGCTACATGCTACATATTAATTAGCTTTTTTAAAAAAGTACAGCTGTCCATTCATTAGTTACGTTCAAGAACTCAATAGCCCTTTGTGACTGGTGGGTACCGCGCAGATTACATACAGGACACTCTGCCAGCACAAAACACTAGGTTGAGCAAGGGTTCTTTCTCAGTTTCATTCTTACCTTTTTCTGATGAAATTTCTGTGAAACATGGACTCAGGGAGAAGTCCGGCAGACACCTTTCTATTCTCAAAACCTTAGCAAATCACGGTTTGAGATGGATCTACTTGGCTGGTGACTCACTTCATTAATTTTTTAAAATTCTGTTTATTATAAATTTTGAGAAGAAAAGCATTTCCAATATTGTCCTCAAGTTTTGTGATCCTCATTATTTGGGATTTGTAATGGACTTTGCATGGATTCTGTTGCTGTTAATATCTTTATACTCAGGAATATTAGGTGTTTAAAATACTTCCAGAGACAAGAAGAGAGTATTTAACGTTCTCCAAAATTTGGAGTTCTTCCAATAAATAGATTTTCAGGTTTCTCTGCTAAGGAGAATAATGCTGCTTAAATGATCTGTTTCCTTCACATTGAATTCCCATTATTGTCTAGTCATTTGAAAAATGGCCTTGTCTTTTGGAGATGGTGCATATTGTTCTATTTTAATGTGGTTTCATGAATAAAACAAACAAGGAGGAATGGCCTTTCCTTGAATATCTTTTTATTACTATGTATTTGTAAGTAGGAATCACCATTTTTCACGTCTTGACTTTAAAATTAATGAATAAAAGGAGAAAATGCAGCTTATCGTCTATATGCTGACATTATGGGTACCTGCTGAATTTTTTTTTTTTTTTTTTTATTTTTTATTTTAATTTATTTATTTATTAAGAATTTCTGCCTCGTCCCCACAACCGCTTCCCATTTCCCTCCCCCTCCCCCGATCAAGTCCCCCCCCCCTCATCTGCTCGAAGAGCAATCAGGGTTCCCTGACCTGTGGGAAGCCCAAGGACTGCCCACCTCTATCCAGGTCTCCTAAGGTGAGCATTCAAACTGCCTAGGCTCCCACAAAGCCAGTACGTGCAGTAGGATCAAAAACCCACTGCAATTGTTCTTGAGTTCTCAGTATTCCTCATTGTCCGCTATGTTCAGCTAGTCTGGATTTATCCCATGCTTTTTCAGACCTAGGCCAGCTGGCCTTGGTGAGATCCCAATAGAACATCCCCATTGTCTTAGTGTGTGGGTGCACCCCTCGTGGTCCTGAGTTCCTTGCTCGTGCTCCGTCTCCTTCTGCTCCTGATTTGGACCTTGAGATTTCTGTCCGGTGCTCCCGTGTGGGTCTCTGTCTCTGTCTCCTTTCATCGCCTGATGAAGGTTAATATTCCTGAGGATGCCTATGTGTTTGTCTTTGGATTCACCTTATTTAGCTTCTCTAGGAACATGAATTATAGGCTCAATGTCCTTTATTTATGGCTAGAAACCAAATATGAGTGAGTACATCCCATGTTCCTCTTTTTGGGTCTGGCTTACCTCACTCAGGATAGTGTTTTCTATTTCCATCCATTTGTATGCAAAATTCAAGAAGTCCTTGTTTTTTACTGCTGAGTAATACTCTAATATGTATATATTCCATACTTTCTTCATCCATTCTTCCGTTGAAGGGCATCTAGGTTGTTTCCAGGTTCTGGCTATTACAAACAATGTTGCCATGAACATAGTTGAGCATATACTTTTGTTGTATGATAGGGCCTCTCTTGGGTATATTCCCAAGAGTGGTATTGCTGGATCCAGGGGTAGGTTGATCCCGAATTTCCTGAGAAACCGAAACACTGCTTTCCAGAGTGGTTGCACAAGTTTGCATTCCCACCAGCAATGGGTGAGTGTACCCCTTTCTCCACAACCTCTCCAGCAAAGGCTATCATTGGTGTTTTTGATTTTAGCCATTCTGACAGGTGTAAGGTGGTATCTTAAAGTTGTCTTGATTTGCATTTCCCTGATCGCTAAGGAAGTTGAGCATGACCTTAAGTGTCTTTTGGCCATTTGAAGTTCTTCTGTTGAGAATTCTCTGTTCAGATCAGTGCCCCATTTTATAATTGGGTTGATTAGCCTTTTACGGTCTAGTTTCTTGAGTTCTTTATATATTTTGGAGATCAAACCTTTGTCAGTTGCAGGGTTGGTGAAGATCTTCTCCCAGTCAGTGGGTTGTCTTTTTGTCTTAGTGACAGTGTCCTTTGCTTTACAGAAGCTTCTCAGCCTCAGGAAGTCCCATTTATTCAATGATGCCCTTAGTGTCTGTGCTGCTGGGGTTATACATAGGAAGTGGTCTCCTGTGCCCATGTGCTGTAGAGTACTTCCCACTTTCTCTTCTATCAGGTTCAGTGTGTTCGGACTGATATTGAGGTCTTTAATCCATTTGGATTTGAGTTTTGTGCATGGTGATAGATATGGATCTATTTTCATTCTTCTACAGATTGACATCCAGTTTTGCCAGCACCATTTGTTGAAGATGCTCTCTTTTTTCCATTGTATACTTTTAGCTCCTTTATCGAAGATCAGGTGTTCATAGGTTTGTGGGTTAATGTCAGGGTCTTCTATTCGATTCCATTGGTCGACTTCTCTGTTTTTATGCCAATACCAAGCTGTTTTCAATACTGTAGCTCTGTAATAGAGTTTGAAGTCAGGGATGGTAATGCCTCCAGACAATCCTTTATTGTATAAGATTGTTTTGGCTATCCTGGGTTTTTTGTTTTTCCATATAAAGTTGATTATTGTCTTCTCCAGATCTGTGAAGAATTTTGATGGGATTTTGATGGGGATTGCATTGAATCTATAGATTGCTTTTGGTAGAATTGCCATTTTTACTATGTTGGTCCTCCCAATCCAAGAGCAAGGGAGGTCTTTCCATTTTCTGGTGTCTTCTTCAATTTCTTTCTTCAAAGACTTATAGTTCTTGTCAAGTAGATCTTTCACTTCCTTGGTCAGGGTTACCCCAAGGTATTTTATGCTATTTGTGGCTATCGTGAAAGGTGATGCTTCTCTGATTTCCCTCTCTGCTTCCTTATCCTTGGTGTATAGGAAGGCAACTGATTTTTTGGAGTTGATCTTGTATCCTGCCACGTTACTAAAGCTGTTTATCAGCTGTAGGAGTTCTTTGGTAGAATTTTTGGGGTCGCTTATGTACACTATCATATCATCTGCAAATAACGAAAGCTTAACTTCTTCCTTTCCAATACGAATCCCCTTGATCTCCTTATGTTGTCTTATTGCTATTGCTAGAATTTCAAGCACTATATTGAAGAGGTATGGCGAGAGTGGACATCCTTGTCGTGTTCCTGATTTTAGTGGGATGGCTTTGAGTTTTTCTCCGTTCAATTTAATGTTAGCTGTTGGCTTGCTGTAAATAGCTTTTATTATATTTAGGTAGGACCCTTGTATCCCTATTCTCTCCAAGACCTTTATCATAAAGGGGTGTTGAATTTTGTCGAATGCTTTTTCCGCATCTAGTGAAATGATCATATGGTTTTTTTCTTTCAGTTTATTTATATGGTGGATTACATTGATAGATTTGCGTATGTTGAACCAGCCCTGCATCTCTGGGATGAAGCCTACTTGATCATAATGGATGATTTTTCTTATGTGTTCTTGGATTCGGTTTGCCATTATTTTATTGAAGATTTTTGCGTCGATGTTCATGAGTGAGATCGGTCTGTAATTCTCTTTCTTGGTTGGGTCTTTTTGTGGTTTTGGTATCAGGGTAACTGTAGCTTCATAAAAGGAATTTGGCAATGACTCTTCTGATTCTATATTGTGAAATACCTTAAGGAGTATAGGTATTAATTCTTCTTGGAAGTTCTGGTAGAATTCTGCATTGAAACCATCTGGTCCTGGGCTTTTTTTCGAAGGGAGATTTTTGATAACCATTTCTAATTCTTCGCGAGAAACCGGTCTATTTAGATCATTCACCTGGTCTTGGTTTAGCTTTGGTATATGATACTTATTTAAAAAAATGTCCATTTCTTTTGTATTTTCCAGTTTTGTGGCATACAGGCTTTTGTAGTAAGATCTAATGATTCTCTGAATTTCCTCTGTGTCTGTGGTTATGTCCCCCTTTTCATTTCTGATCTTATTTATTTGCGTGTTCTCTCTCTGTCGTTTAATTAGTTTGGATAGGGGTTTGTCGATCTTGTTGATTTTCTCCAAGAACCAGCTTTTTGTTTCATTGATTCTTTGGACTGTTTTCTGTGTTTCTATTTTGTTGATTTCAGCCCTCAGTTTTATTATTTCCAGTCTTCTACTTCTCCTGGGCGCGTCTGCTTCTTTTTTTTCTAGAGCTTTCAGGTGTGTTTTTAAGTCCCCAATGTATGCATTCTCCGTTTTCTTTAAGTGGGCACTTAGTGCTATGAACTTTCCTCTTAGCACTGCTTTCATTGTGTCCCATAGGTTTGAGTATGTTGTCCCTTTATTTTCATTAAATTCAAGGAAGACTTTAATTTCTTTCTTGATTTCTTCCTTGACCCAGGCGTGGTTCAGTAGTTGACTGTTCAGTTTCCATGAGTTTGTCGGTTTTTTGGGGGCAGCGTGGTTGTTGCCTTCTAACTTTAATCCGTGATGATCTGATAAGACACAGGTGGACACTGAGATTTTTTTGTATCTGTGGAGGTTTCCTTTGTTTCCGAGTATGTGGTCAATTTTTGAGAAGGTTCCATGAGCTGCAGAGAAGAAGGTATATTCTTTCCTATTTGGGTGGAATGTTCTATAGATGTTTGTTAAGTCCATTTGCTTCATTACCTCCAATAATTCTCTTAATTCTCTATTAGGTTTCTATCTGATTGACCTGTCCCTTGGAGAGAGAGGTGTGTTGAAGTCTCCTACTACTAGTGTGTGTGGTTTGATGTCTGCCTTGAGTTCTAGTAATATTTCTTTTACATAAGTAGGTGCTTTTATATTGGGGGCGTATATATTCAGGATTGAGACGTCCTCCTGATGAATTGTTCCTGTTATGAGTATAAAGTGACCGTCTCGGTCTCTTCTGATTGATTTTAGTTTGAAGTCAGTTTTGTTAGAAATTAGTATGGCCACACCTGCTTTTTTCTTAGGACCATTTGCTTGAAACACCTTTTCCCAACCCTTTACTCTGAGTAGGTGCCTGTCTTTGTGGTTGAGATGTGTTTCTTGCAAACAGCAGAATGTTGGATCCTGTTTTCGTATCCAATCTTTTAGCCTGTGCCTTTTTATAGGTGAATTGAGCCCATTAATATTAAGTGATATTAATGACCAGTGGTTGTTTACTCCGGTTATTCTTATTGCTTTTGGTAGTAGAGATTGTGTGTCTCCTTTCTTTGAGATGTGCTCGTGAAGGGTCATTAGATGCCTGGGTTATTGTAGGCAGTGTTGGCAGTGTTGGATTCCTTGGGTTGCGATTTTCCTTCTATTACTTTCTGTAGGGCTGGATTTGTGGCTACGTATTGTTTAAATTTGTTCTTACCCTGGAATGTCTTGTTTTCTCCGTTGATAGTGAACGATAGCTTGGCTGGGTATAGTAGTTTGGGTTTGCATCCATGGTCTCTTAGCTTCTGCAGAACCTCTATCCAGGACCTTCTGGCTTTCATAGTTTCCATCGAGAAGTCAGGTGTAAGTCTGATCGGTTTACCTTTATAAGTTACTTGCCCTTTTTCTTTTGCAGCTCTTAATATTCTTTCTTTAACCTGTATATTTTGTGTTTTGATTATTATATGGCGAGGAGATGTTTTTCTTTGATCCAGTCTGTTTGGTGTTCTGTATGCTTCTTGAATATTTAAATGAATATCTTTCTTTAAGTTGGGAAAGTTTTCTTCCATAATTTTGTTGAAAATATTTTCTGAGCCTTTGAGCTGTGACTCTTCTCCTTCTTCTATTCCTATTATTCTTAGGTTTGGTTTTTTTATTGTGTCCCATAGTTCCTGAATGTTTTGTGTTGAGAATTTGTTGGCTTTGCTGTTTTCTTTGATCTGTTCGTTTATTTTCTCTATGGTGTCCTCAGCATCTGAGAGTCTTTCTTCTAGCTCTTGGATTCTATTGATTATGCTTGTTTCTGTAGACTCAGCTCGTTGGCCTAGATTTTCCATATCCAGCTGGTCCTCAGTTTGTATTTTCTTCTTTGCCTTCATTTCAGTTTTCAATTCTTGAACTGTTTCCATTACCTGTTTGATGGTTTTTTCTTGGTTTCCCAGGGTATCATGTACGTATTTACTCATTTCTTCAAACTTTTTGTTGTACTTCTCATCCATTTCTATAAGGGCATTTTTTACATGTTGTTTAAGGGACTCTATTATCTTCATAAAGTCGATTTTTTCCACTTCTTCTGTGTTAGGTTGTTCAAATACTTCTGTTGTAAGATCATTGGGTTCTGATGTTTTCATGTTGTTTTTCGGATTATTGGGTGAGTTCTTGCCTTGGCGCCTGCCCATCTCCTCCTATTGATCCTATCCAATGGATCCTTTAGAAACCGGATCAGGTTTCCCTGCTGGCCAAGGGCTCCGCTTACAAAATGCCCTCACTCTCTTTTGTGGTTCCTGCTGCAGGCCAAGAACCCTCTCACCCCTCCGAAGGATCTTCAGGACAGGACCAGGCTCCCCTTGTGCCAGTGACCTGGCCAACCAAAGGCCTACCTCTTTGATTCAATTGTAGTAGGGCGATCTGCTCTCCTTATTGCAGCCTGTCCCAGCTGCTTGGGTCTGGCCACCGCTCAGCCGCGTCTGGCGCCGCCGCCGCTGCGCCGCGTCTGGCGCCGCCGCCGCTGCGCCTCTGTGCGTCTGGCGCCGCCGCCGCTGCGCCTCTGTGCGTCTGGCGCCGCCGCCGCTGCGCCTCTGTGCGTCTGGCGCCGCCGCCGCTGCGCCTCTGTGCGTCTGGCGCCGCCGCCGCTGCGCCTCTGTGCGTCTGGCGCCGCCGCCGCTGCGCCTCTGTGCGTCTGGCGCCGCCGCCGCTGCGCCTCTGTGCGTCTGGCGCCGCCGCCGCTGCGCCTCTGTGCGTCTGGCGCCGCCGCCGCTGCGCCTCTGTGCGTCTGGCGCCGCCGCCGCTGCGCCTCTGTGCGTCTGGCGCCGCCGCCGCTGCGCCTCTGTGCCGTACCTGCTGAATTTATTCTAATTTGTGAAGGTGTATAGAATGATAATTTCGGAATTGATGGGCTATATTCCAGATGGAAACCTGTTTCTATGGTAACATTGGGTACTGCATTAACTAAAATTGCATATGAACAAGATGATTCCCCTTCTCCAGAAAACTCATTAAAAACTGTGAAAAAGGGCCAAACCCCATTCCAGTTCCCCATAATGATTATTTTTGTGGGTTGTGTTAAATATTCCTAGATTGCTCTTCAGGCTGACGAGGGAGGGGGACTTAGTTAGGGGAGGGGGAGGAAAATGGGAGGCGGTGGCGGGAGGAGGCAGAAATCTTTAATAAATAAATAAATTAAAAATAAAAAAAACCCAAAAAAATCAGTTTCATAAACATCCAGGTCAGTGCCAGAAGACCATGATTAGATAGGTATCTTCACTAGCATTTCCATTGCTGTGACAAAACACCAGGGGCAAGCGCAGCTTGGGAAGGAAAGGATTTAGTTCAGCTCACAGCTTGTATTCTATCACAGAGGGAAGCCAGTACAGTAACTCAGGGTAGGATCCTGGAGGCAGGAGCTGAAGCAGAAGCCATGGAGCAACGTTGCCTAGCTGCCTGTGCTTGTTCCTTGCGGGTTTTTGATAGCATCCCAGGCCACCTGCCTAGGCGTGGCTCTCCGACATCTCTAACCAATCAAAAAAATGCCTACAAGCTTGCCAACAGGCTAATCTGGTGGGGGCACTTTCTCTCCTCAAATGATTCTAGCTGGTATCAAGTTGACGTCAAACTAGCCAATACAGTTGAGACTCTTAGTAATCGGTTATCTGCAGGAGCATTTCTCTAGAGGGATTCAGACACAAGAAGCAAGTAGGAACTAAGACCTTGGGGTAAGCATTTCTGACATCGGAGCAAAAACAAGCATGAAGAGAAGGCGTAAATAGAAGACAGAGAAACTACAGTGGTGCAAGAGGAGAAGATGGGGCAGTTGAGACAGGGAATGGAGAATGCGAAGATTCACAGAGAGTTGTGCTATCTTAAGCTTCTTGGAAGTTTTTTTTTTTTTTTTTTTTTTTTTTTTTTTTTTTTTTTTTTTTTGGTTTTTCGAGACAGGGTTTCTCTGTGGCTTTGGAGCCTGTCCTGGAACCAGCTCTGTAGACCAGGCTGGTCTCAAACTCACAGAGATCCGCCTACCTCTGCCTCCCGAGTGCTGGGATTAAAGGAACAGTCATGAGCTACAGAGTATATCATAGAGTATATCATATCATCAGGTATTTCACTGCCTGACCAGTACTGGGAGATAAATCCCGATGGGAACTTTAAGTCGGGGCTATGAGCAGAAGTACAGATTGTCTTGGTTACAGATTGTATTTTCGAAGATGTCTCTGTGCTGAACAGCTTTGGAAATACAGATAGGTCTTTACATGGAAGAAAGTCAAATTTTATTACTCTCCATATGATGCATATAACTGCTTCCAGAGGAATGTCTGACAGGCTTCCTGCCTCCTGATAAACTCTTGTTTTCTGAAACTGTTGTTCAGAATACCCCGCTGCCTATGCAGGTATCCTTGACACTGTGGTTTTGGAGGCTCAGAATACGGATGCTTATACTCGTGCTATAGCTAATACTATGAATTATAAACTGTCCTTTATCTTTGACCCATGAATCTCATGTCTGCCAGCATCTGTGGATATATGGCAGCCCTCTATAAAACTGGCTCCTTTAAAGTAACTCTGGCTTGGAAATGATTTTCCCCTCCAGCGACTCAAGCCCTGTAGTATTTAAAAATGATATAACAATCAGGTCCCTGTTTCTCTGGGCTCTGGCAGGGTTGGAGGGCTGCTGCTGTTGGATACAGTGCTTGTTCTTCTTCTTAGGTCTGGCCGTTCCTCCTATATTTTTTCTAGTATCTGTAACTTGTAGTGAAGAGAGCCACTAGTTAGTTCCTGGCCACTTAGCCCTGAAATAATCACACAGAAACTGTATTAATTAAATCACTGCTCGGCCCATTAGCTCTAGCTTCATATTGACTAACTCTTACATATTTATTTAACCTATTTCTATTAATCTGTGTATTGCCATGTAGCTGTGGATTGCCAGATAAAGTTCCATTTGGCTCCAGCGGTGCTACATGGCTTCTCTCTCACTTCACCTCCATTCTCCCAGCATTCTTTTTAGTTTTCCCCACAGAGCTCTGTTCCCCTATACCTGTGCTATAGGCCCAAAGCAGTTCCTTTATTTATCAATGGTAATCACAGTATACAGAGGGAAATCCCACATCACATCCCCTTTTCTATTTAAATAAAAAGAAAGGTTTTAACTTTAAAATAGTAAAATTACATATAACAAAATAGGTATCAAGTAAGAATTATAGTTATATATTTATATCTATTTTAACTTTTATCATGACTAAGGAAAACTATATTATTCTTCAACTCCATCAAAGACTCCAAAAGGATACAATATTACCTAAGTTAACAGGAAGTACATTATAAGTAACTTCCAAAACTCTAGAAATGACAGAGACGTCTCACTGCCTGAACAGTCACCCAAAGTTCTTCTGAACCATTGGGGCATCCATCTTCAGCCTACAGGCCCATAGTATCCAGATTTTTCCACAAAGCAGAGAATTTCAAAGACAGTTCTGTCTATATTGGCAGTTTGTCAGTCACTTTCTTTTGTATCCTGCAGCATGTCTGGAAGACTCTTTGATGAAGGAGGAACCCTGAGGAATGGTCTCACCTTTAGGCAAATTCAGCAGTCATTTCTTTGCAAGTCCTGCATATCCAGTTAAGCAGTCCAGGCAAGAGCAATTTCTTGCCTAAATGGTTAACCAATTCCATAAGGAGCCACTTCGATGCCCATCTTCCTCTTGAAGTTATTGGTGCTGCCAGGAGCAGATGTGTCTCATTGTCATGATAAGTATTAAATTCTTAAACATTTTAAATGCCATATTCTGTAGTCTTTGAAAGGTTTGAAGAATGCCTATCTCTCTGAAATACAGCTCTGTGCATCTATAAAATCTAACTAACATGACTATAAGTTTGACTATTATAGATGACTATCTATTAACCTATATTTAATTATACATTACATTTTTTTTCTTTTTTTATTGAGAAAATGAGAAAAAAAACAAGTTTCCACCTCCTCCCAGCCTCCCATTTCCCTCCCTCTCCTCCCACCCTTCTCCCCCTCCCCCCACTCCTTTCCCCCTCCCTCTCCAGCCCAAAGAGCAGTCAGGGTTCCCTGCCCTGTGATAAGTCCTAGGTCCTCCCCCCTCCGTCCATATCTAGGAAGGTGAATATCCAAACTGGCTAGGCTCCCACAAAGCCAGCACATTGCGTAGGATCAAAACCCCTTGCCATTGTCCTTGGCGTCTCATCAGCTCTCATTGTTCGCCATGTTCAGAGAGTCCAGTTTTATCCCATGCTTTTTCAGTCACAGTCCAGCTGGCCTTGGTGAGCTCCCAATAGATCAGCTCCACTGTCTCAGTGGGTGGGTGCACCCCTCGTGGTCCCGACTTCTTTGCTCATGTTCTCCCTCCTTCTGCTCCTCATTAGGACCTTGGGAGCTCAGTCCAGTGTTCCAGTATACATTACATTTTTAAATGAGCTGGACAAACACAATACCTTAATCAAGAACAGAAATATACACATAATAAAATTGACCTTAAATTTCTATCAATAGATCATAATCCATACAATGCAAATCTCTATATCATATTTCCCTTTAAATATAAACAAACATTTATAAACAATATTTGGAAATTTAGGCATAGTTTTCTAGATCACTTCCTGCTGATTGGGGGCATTGTCAATCAGGTCTTTCATGGTGCATCCTGTGTGCTAGGTTCACCTCAGTAAGCAGTTGGATGAAGTAATTTTGAGGGGTATTCACAGCGACCTTTCAGGGGGTATTGGTCTATCAAACCATATTAGTCTGGAAGCAATCTACAGGTTCTCATTCTTTGTGGAAACAAAGAAAGAACCTCTTTTCCAAAACAACATATTCATAGACTCAAATTTTGAAGTCAAGAAATCTTTAAAACATATATGTTGGCTTATCTTAGCAATCCCCAAAATCAAATGTTTCTCTGCAGCCAAGAATGTTTCAAAGAAAACACATAGTATATATAATCTAGACTTTCTTTGCATGTTCCATCTTTACATGGCTTATTTTTTTTTACTCCTGTTAATCTATGATTGTCTGTACTTTATCTCTTTAAAGATTTTACCTTTTTAAAAACCATTTACTTCTTTTTATAACTGTCTTTAGTCTTTTTCTTCTCTCTCCCAAGCCTACACACATTTATATAACACTGTGACTCATTTAGGGGTCTTTTATGTCTGAATCTGTCCTATTGTGATTCTGTAATTCTTTACTGTTTTGAAGAGCTTTTAAAATGAATGGTAAGTAGTTTGGTTGCAGACGCTCTGGATGCTGGCTCTGCCTCTCTCTACTTTCAAAATGGTGGAGGTACCATTACTGACAGCTCTGGGACTGCCAGGTAGGAGCCATGCTCAGCACTTCAACTCTGAGAATGAACATGCAGCACATAAACCCTTTTTTTTATCTGAGTAATAGTTAAATATGCCCTATAGCACACTGTGTAGCCTGGGAATATCTCTGTGTATGGTGGCAGGAATCTGTCATGTTCTTGGCTTGTGCACACCAAGTAGATCTGATCTTGTTGCCTGTCCAGGCAGAGAGTGCTGAGCTATGGGCATGGTCTCAGCTACTTTCTTCCTGACTCCGAGTGGGCACACAAACACCCAGACCCACAAATGCCATTCAAATGCTCCATAGCTGGAGTTCATGCTGGCAGCATGGCCCGGAAAGCTGTCTTTTTAAAATGGCATGGCTTTTTCCTGCTACTACTGAATCAGGAAAACCACTCTTAAAGGAGCTGCAGCACACCACCAGCAAACAGCAAGAAGCTGTGTTAAACTTTGTCTCAGGTTTTTAAGTGGATTTTAGTTTGCCATGTTGGTGCCAATTTGTAGGGAAGAGAGCTGCTAGTTCCTGGTTGCTTAACCCGAAAATAATCACACTGAAAACTGTATTAATTAAATCACTTCTTGGCCCATTAGGTCTAGCTTCTTGTTGGCTAACTCTTACATATTTATTTAACTCATTTCTATTAATCTTTCTATCGCCATGTGGCTGTGTCTTACTGGCTAAAGTTCCATTTGGTTCTAGCAGGGCTACATGGCTTCTCTCTCACTTCACCTCCGTTCTTCCAGCATTCTTTTTAGTTTTCCCACCTAGCTCTGTTCCCCTATAGCTATGCTATAGGCCTAAAGCAGATCCTTTATTTATCAATGATAATCACAGCATACAGAGGGAAATCCCACATCAGTAACTTAAAGGGCATAGAGACATAATTTTGCACATTCATTGCCTTATACTGTTTTTTTTATTTAGTAATACCGCCTAGTTTTAATCTTTTGTGATATAATTGTGTAAAATTATTGTATGGCAAATTTGTTTAGTTGGCTTAATTTCTTTCACCAGTAGATTGCATTCCCCCAATGAACATTGATATCTGCGTAGTGAATTGAGATGTCCTATTCCTCCTTGGTTTTGGCTGCTGTAAACCGTTGTTCAGTATTCATACTGTGACTTGCCTGGATGCAACAGTGTCTTGATAAGGTCGTTCTAGGAGAATTTGATGATATGCTAATATTCAGTACACAGAGAAGACATTGATGTGTCAATCAAGAAAGACTACAATTTTTACTATAAAGGCAAATCTGCCCAAGGATATAAGAGAAAAGAAGCATCTTTAGATTCTAATTTTGCTCCTGTTTTGTCCCTTGCATAGAAACAAAATACATCTGATTTCGATCAGCATAAGTTTCAACTTGTTCTCCACTGGTAAGAAGTTCATAGCATTTGCTCTGTGATTTTCCAGCATGTCCTCCATAATCCAGACCAGGACAGCTTTTAAATTCCAAAAGCAGCAGCAGCAGGGGCAGCAGGAGCAGCAACAACAAAAAACAAAGGCTCATAAAAATTTCTGTAAATTGCAACAGCAGCTTCCCCACTCAACAGTTTGAGAGTTCCTTCTTCCAGTCTCTCCACTTGCAAGCTCCTGTGGGACAATGTGACCTTTGGAAAAACATACAAATTAGGGTTTTAATTAGCAATATTATTCACACTCCAGAAATATGGGAATTCTAATGCATGGGCAATTAACTTGTCAATTTGTGCCCAATCTTATCTTACTAATGTGCAGTGATTGGTGTGAAAAAGAGAAGAGCCTAGGTAAATAGAAAATATGACCTATAATTTATAATTATACACATGCATTGGCTTGCATTGAAATTACATTTTGAAATACTGTGTAGCTTTTAACTCTTTGAACTAGGTTTTTGGGCAAAAGCCATATTTTATTTTGTTATTTCCTTTTGGAGCTTTTTTTCTGTTTATATGGCTTAATTTGTATCTCTAGTCAGAATGCCCATCTGTTCTTTATGGGTTCTGGGAATAAAGTGCAGATTGTACATTATTTTTTTTTCATAGAGAATGAAGCAGAATACAGTTAAAGGAAGAACACATCTGCATATTTATGAGACAAATAAAAATAATACAACCATTAAAAGTTTCAGGAGCTTACAGGTTTACAATGACAAAAATTGGTTTGCTTTTCTTCAGGTTATCTTTCTTTCAATGTTTTTTTCTGATAGTGCAGCTGAATCAGATATACTAACATTAAACATATTTGAAGACATTCAGATTATGTCAATTCCAAAAAGTATCCAACTTAAAAGGAACTAATTTCATCGCTCTTTCTCTTGGATTGTTTTATGTTTGCTCTCAGCTGGAAGAGTTCCCAACTGTGACTGTTCATGCCCACAAATACGTTATGAGAGTTTATTTAATTTACATACAAAGCTCATGGGAGCTCATCTTTGCCACTAGGAAAGACCACACACTTTTTGAGTCTTTAACTCAGGTTGGTCAAATTCTGTCCATCATATCTATCATGGCTGAAGGAATAAATCTGGTAAGAAATACATACTTGGTGCATTCCTGGAAGTATAATATTTCATTGGTCCCTTGTCTTTCTACTAAGGAAAAAGGCATATAGAATGTTTTTGGAAAAAGACACAAATCTCTAAAATGTGCTCTGTCCATGAGAATGATATTTTGCTGATAAAAATTATTTCTTAGGGATATCCCCGCCCTGCTCCAAAAAATGTCCGGAGTTTAATAATGTTTGATAGAACCACAATATTAAGCTTTGAGTGTATTTAAGAACCAGCTCTGTTATAACTGCTTGTTGACTCTGTCGCTTTTAAGTCTGATAGACAACCATTTCTGACAGGGCTTAGCATTTATAAAACACTGTTGAACAGCCTTAAGGATAGAATGAAGACCATATGTTACAAAAATGTAATCCAAGGTCTGCCACATCTGCTCCTCCACCGTGCTGCTGAGACATGCCCGGAGAGCTTGCCCTTAGCTGCTGTGTGTTGTCAAGATTCCCTCCCCTTTCACACTTGCAGAGTCTGTTCCCCTTCACAATGTGCTGGAGGGCAATGCTTTGGCTCGCGCCTTTCCAATGACTCAGACAAAATAGCACTTAACAGGCCTGGTGTGTCGTAAGACACTGGTAGCATATAAGAACATCTCTGAGACTAAGCTACTCCAGAAACACAAGCTGATTTAAATGTATATGAGGGCAAATCTGCATAGTTGGGATTTAAATCATAAACCAATAGTTTAATCACACTTTCAGTAAGTTCTTACATAGTAACTATATGATTCCATGTTATTTTTATTGCATGTTAAATAAAAAGCAAAAATATTTTTGTTAGGCATCTTTGCTCATTATGACTGGAAATATTCATATGAATAGAAGATCATTTTTGAACTTAAAGTGATATTTTTACTTGAATACTTGAAAGCTATCATAAAGAATCCCATGAATTTGACATTAAGCAGTTTCCAATCCATCAATTAGCTGCTTGTTACCTCATTTGGGCCCTATATTTGATTGAATTTATGTAGATACTGTATTTCTATTCCTCCTCTTTTTTTCTTTAGCTCATATGATCTTCATTTAGGTTGTCTTCAAGTTGGTAGTGATTGATGACCTTCAAAATGCAATACAGTGACTATGAAGTAGACTGAGCACAGTCTTTGACATCTGGTAGACCTGAACCTGAACCTCAGAAAGACTCCTTACTTCCATTTTGGTCCTAAGGAAGTCAGTCTCTCAGAGACCCGAGTTCCTTATCACAACACTGAATCAGGAGAAGTGATTTTACACTATTTCTGGGAAGATTCTACATAACATATTTGTCGCATGGAGGAATCACTCACATAATGCCTGGTGGTACCAGTCTGGTTCTCTTTGGCTGATATTATTTATCAATATCGGAAGAAAAATCGGCTTCGAGGTTGGGAACAGTTATTCATAGTTTATAAGAGATTAGATGCTGTCTTGTTTCTGGGGTAACCAATCATCCTGTGAGCCTGGCTGGAATGAGGATGAGAAGATGTAGCAGGTTTTCTTTTGGATCACCAACCAGCTCCCAAACCATGACACAGAGACTTAGTTACTAGTTATGAGTACCAGCCTTAGTTTAGGCTTGTTCCACTAGTTATTATAACATATTAACCTGTTTCTCTTCATCTACATTTTGCCTTGGGGTTTTCTATCTTTTTTTCTGTATGGCCTACATTATGTCTGTCTATCTGTCTGACTGGCCCAGGGCATCTCCCTTTCTTTCTCCCTTGTTCTCTCTTGAGTCTAGATCTCTCCTCCTACTTATTCTTTCTGCCTGACATTCCTGCCTCTCCCTCTACTGCCTAGCTATTGGCCATTCAGCTTTTTATTAAACCAATCAGATGCCTTAGGCAGGCAAAGCAACACATCTTTACATTGCTAAACTAATGCAGCATAAACAGATGTAACACATATTTGTCTAGTTATGGTAATATTCCACAATATGAGGAGGTTCCCAGGATGTGGACTTTTGATACTAAAGTTGAGGAACTACTGAAAAATCCAGGAAGAGTTGATCACCTGAGATGTTTTACTATATATAATTGAGGATAGGGGTCGGTGTTTTTGAAGAGACACTATGCTTGTAAACCAAAGTCAAAGGTTTGAACTGATGAAGGGCCATTCACAATAAGTATTAGGACAATTAGGCTTTACTATGTTTTATGTATTGAAGAAAGAAAGTACCTGTCTCCTGAGAAAAGGGTCTTTGTATTTTTTTTTTTTATTCTTCTCTCATACAGTACATCCCAACTACAGATCCCCTCCTCTTCCTCCCAGATTCACTGCTTCTCCATATCCCTTCAGAAAAGAGCATGCCTCCCAGGGATAGCAACTGAACATTTCGTAACAACATACAACAAAGGAAGGCACAAGCCTCATATCAGGCTTGGGTGAGGCAACCCAGTAGGAGGAAAAGGGTCCCAAGAGAAGGTGAAAAAGTCAGAGATCCCCCCCACCCCACACTACCATTATTAGGAGTCTCACAAAACACCAAGCTAAACAACTGTAATATATATGCAGAGGACCTAGCGCAGACCTATGTGATTGCCTCTTCTATCTCACTGAGCCCCTATGAACCCTGCATAGCTGAGTCTGTGGGCCGTATTCTCCTTGTGTCCTTGATCCCTTTGGCTCCTATAATTCTTTCTACCCCTCTTCATCGCGGTTCCCCTCCCCCACTTCCTGCCCAACTCCAAGGGGAGAAACCCAATGGAGGCCTCCAACCTGAACTCTCCCTGCCTTAGGTTTGCCTAAGGGCCTCTGCATCAGCTCCCATCAGCGACTTGAGAAAGGTTCTCTGATGATGATTGGACAGAACACCAATAGGAATCTTTTTACTGATTTGTTTTTTTGTTTGTTTGTTTAGTTTTTTTGTACCCTGGGTCTCAGGGCTATCCAGCCTGAGATATCCAGCCTGAGATCCTGGTCATTCCAAGTAGTGTTGGGCATGGGCTCCAGAAGGTTATCTCTTAATAGAGCTGTCTATCCTGGAAAATGGACCCGCCGGGAATGAACGGTAGCTGCAAACTGTAACCCAGCTATCTAACAGAGATCATTGCTTCACACAGAGTGTGAATTATCTTGCTTCATGACCTCTGATTTGGGTTTAATTCTTTAGGCTTCACTGATGATTGAAGGGAGAATGGTTTTGGAACTCTGGGAGCTGGCTGGAGTTACAGACAGCTGTGAGCCACCCATCATGGATCTCTGGAAGAGCATCAAGTGAACCACCTCTCCAGTCCCAAGTTTTATTATTTTAGATATGATCATTCTTTTCTCTAACCTGAAGGTTGATTTATATATACTTGGAAGCTGGGAATTAAGAGTGACATTTGCATCTCAATGCTCCCTATATATACAGATTTGCAAGTCCCAGGCTATGCGAGCTTTTTGATGGCATGGTTGTTTAAAAGACTAAGTAAGTCCTTTTCCAATTACTTTTAGCAGTAACAAGCTTCTGCTGCTTTCTGGGCTGAATCTTATTAACATACAGTTTTCTGTCTCAAATTACTTTGCTTCATTGTTGATGCTGCACACATCTGGTATAAATGAGGTCAGGTTGCCTGGTTTGTCCTGTGAATAGCCTTGAGCATGCTCTCTTAGTCTAATGTTTGTGTGCATGTTTGTAGGAAACAGAGATTATTTGGTGAATAGCTTTGACTCTAGTTTAACCTCACATAAAATCATTATCTTAATTAAGAAGAATCTAGATTTAGAATGTATTCCTCTATCCATTGTGTGTCTTTGTGTGTATTTAACCACATGCAAAGTTCTTAGGTTTCTGTATTGTCTCTGAACCAATGGATCTTGACTGGACTATTTTTTAGAATGACTAGGATAAAAGTGCAAGATGGCGTGAAGGATTTAAGAAGTTCTTGTGCCTATGGCCTATTTCAGGTCAAATATCTATGTATTTCTGGGGGGTGGATCCTTGTATTTGAATTCTTTTAAAAGATATGTTGTTCCTTCTTTTCTTTTCTTCTCTTTTCTGAGACAGGATTTCTCGGTGCAGGCCTAGTTGCCCCAGATCTCTCTCTGTACACCAAGCTGGCCTTGAACTCAGAGATTTGCCTGCCTCTGCCTCTAGAGTGCTGAGATTAAAGGCAAGTACCACCACCAGCTAGCTGATACCTTGTAATTTTAATGTGATCTTCTCAATAGCTTTAACGTTGGCAATAGGTTAAAACAAATGAGGATGGCAAAAAGTTCCCAGTTATCAGGCCATGTGTAGCAGCACCACTATAATTAGATTGAAAGAGAAGTCTACGTTCTGTTTTGAAGGCCTTCTCCCCTCATTCTCTAGTGAGCCCTCAGATTCTTGTGTCTCAAGGAAAAAGTGGGAAGCATGTGCACAGTGAAATCAATGCCCTCCTTTCCTGATGCGGATACTGAATGCAGGTTGATGCAAGGGCCAGCATCTGGAAAGAGGATGCTGTAACTGTCTCCTCTCCATGGCAGCCTCATTAAGCCTGTGTTGGAATTCAGGATGGAACCTGTGAAGAAAGTTTCCTTTTTGGAGTTCTGAATGTCCACTATGGAAAAACCTCAGGTGAATGAATTTCAGGGATGCAGTCACTAAGAGGGAAGGAGGGAAAGGGGGTTGTATACACACATAGAAATTAATGACAGAAGGGGCCATTTTGCCTTATCCACCCCTTAATTATTACCACCAACTAACAACTGAGCAACTAATTGTGATAATCATTAGGTTAGAAGACAGCTAAACTATTTTAAGATTGAGTGTAAAAGACTGAAATTTAGTTCATAACTTACCCCAGTCTGTAACCACAACAAAGGAACTAAGTGGTAATATCCTCGAATGACCACTTGGCTATCTATCTCATCTCTTGAGTCTCTACAACAAGGAAATAAGAGCAAATCATCCGCTGGTCCCAGAGGGTGACTCTATTTTCTATGGTTTAGGGACAATGGTGGTAGGAAAAGCAATAGTGGAAGGAGGGGTCGAGGGGGAGAAAACTGAAAGTAGATTCTAAAAACACTTGAGGACAGCAATATTGGGTCATTAGTATAGTGAAAGCTAAGTTTGGGGAAATATTACCAAGAGGCTGGTTTATTGGAGCTAATGATTTTTCCTTTAAATGTATAAATGCGCACACATGCACACCCACACAAACACCCACACAATACACACACACACACACACACACAAACACACACCCCTACCTCATCATATACCAGGGGCTGGATAATGGGGATAGGGAAAATTAAGACTCCATGCTCAAAGTTCTTCTTCTTCTTCTTTTTTTTTTTTTTTTTTTTTTTTTGGATTTTTGAGACAGGGTTTCTCCATAGCTCTTGTAGACAAGGCTGGCCTCGAATTCACAGAGATCTGCCTGCCTCTGCCTCCCGAGTGCTGGGATTAAAGGTGTGCACCACCACCACCCGGCAACCTTTGGCTCCTTTATTCACGTATTATTTTCACTTAATAAATTTTAATATTGCTTAAAAATTTTTGAGGATTTCATACATGAGACAAGGAACTATATTATCAGAAAGAGATTTTGCTGGTTGTGTGTGTGCACACATGTGTACGTATATATGTGGGTATGCATATAAATAGAGTCCAGAGGTTGATGTTGAATGTCTTCCTCAATCTCACTCCTACTTTTGTTCAAATTTTGTTTTTTTGTTTCTGTGTTTTGTTTTGATGACACGGCCTCTCACTGAACCCTGCCCTAACGAAATTGATGACATAAAAAAGAATACAGAGGTATCTAAACTTCGAGAACTCGGATTTGAGTTCTTACTCCCTCTGTGCGCTTCCCCTCACTGATGTTAAAACACCTCTGCAAAGTGGGGACTCTCCATAAAGGTTCATTATGAGACTGAATGAGTTATTCTTCATAGGGGAGCCTCAGAAGGCATAAACATTCTACTCTGCAAAGGCAAATATTATTTCAGCAACGTTTGATAAAGACTTATAAGTTTTATATGCGGGATACAGATTGAATACTCTGTAGCAATTAAACCTGAAAAAGGCAATTTCCCAAATGTCAAAACCCTTACAATATTGGGAAAGAATAAAGATGTATGTGTGAATGAATAACTGAAATGCAAGACAGCAAATAGTAACCATCTTAAAAACATCCCCAGGACATTGGGTCTTTTTAGCAAACCTCCATGAAACTGGCTCTCAAAGTATATACAGGGAAACATGGCAGTCCCTGTCAACTGTCTAGCAAGGGCAGACACACAGCAACAATACGTACAGGTAAGTACAAACTCTAGAGAGACAGTGCACACTGGATTTGCCCAAGTCGGACAGAGAGATATGCAGGAAGGCTTGGTCTAGATGCTCAAGAACCAAGTTTGTTGGTAGGAGTTAGAATTTGGAATTTGTTTTCAAAGCCTGGATTTTCACTTGTAAATGAGGTGGAAAAATCTGACACTGGATAGACCAGCCCTATATGCCTCCTTCCGCTGAAGCGTGCTCAACTTACCAGGAGCTAAATTCTTAGAGGAAACTGACACGGATGTTTAACAAACGCTGCTGATGAAGCAAGTCAATGATACAGAATTCAGAGTAAGAACCCCGAAGCAGCAATGGTCACAATCCACCTGACAGTTTGCATGAAGCTTGTTTACGACTCCCATTGGTATTTTTGCCAAAATACCACTGTGGTAAACCCTTGAACATAACTCCATCAGAGCACTGATTTGGCAACCAGTAAAAGGGACACTTTTTTTTTTAAAACTAACTTTTGACATCCTTTAATTTAGGAGTTAATGGGGGAAAAAGAGAGTAAGAGTCAACACTCTGCTGCAGAAGGAAATGAAGAGCTTTCTTCAGCACCGTGTGCATGAATAGGTGTTTATGAGCATAGTCCTAAGTAGGCAAAGCCTCTTGTCAGAGAATCCTGAGGCCGATATGGCTTGCTATATATTTCCCTTAGCAACTTAACGTTTTGAGCCTCATTTTGTCACTCGTAAAACGATAATGCTGATGAGTTATGTATTTTAAAAGAGAAAACTTTTAAACATTTAGACATAATTTCTGGCCGTAAAGAAGTGTGCCTTCTTCTATCATGCTCAGGGGAAGTCTTTAACCAGCATAGACTGAGACCACACCAGTTTGATTCCTCCCCTTCCTTGTCATCCTCGTAAGTCCTGTATACCCTGATGTCCTTGCTGGTACTCTCTGAGCAGGCCACCTCCCGGAATCACTGCACTGATGTTGGTGCCCAGTCAGACCCTCCTGGCTATAAGCTCATTCGTTAAGAACAACGGCTCTTTCTCACCTGTCCAGATCCAAGCTGCGACTGCATCAGTCATGGTTTCAGAGGGACTGGAAGTGAAAGAAGGCAGGAGGAAGGACTCCTGTGGGTGCCCCTAGGAACCACTGGAATGTCTGTGCATGTCTTTGTGGCTTTTCTGGCTAGCTGTTTGCCTGTGAGCTTACAATCCACATGGCTCTGGGTGAGAAAAGGTATCCTTTAAACGCCATGGGCTGCTGGCAGAGTCTCCCCCAGTTACTCAAACGTCTCTTTCTGTATAGATGTTTTTTTTTCTCTCAAGGTTGTGGCAGTTTTGACCTCGCCTAAGATTTTTACTCTTGGAGTTTGCTATTTTATGAGGTGTGTGCTCTATGGCTGAGTTGCATCCCCAGCTAGAATTTGATATGTTGTCTGTAACATAAGATTACATTTAGATTTTGTGAAAGCAAATGCATACTTTCTTTAAGAGATGTACATTCAAAGAGGTAGTAATGTTTTGTGTTATGTCCCCTCTGCCCACAGCTGTGCAGAAAAGGAACTTAAGAACACCCGCTAAACTGTTGTAAAAGTGTGTCATCCCAAAGTAGCAAAGCTACCAGTGATTGTTTTATTTCCTATTGCTGTATTTTCTAAAATGTTTGCATATTAGTTCCAAAGCAAAGAAACTGTGTATGCATAAGAATGCATACACACACACACACACACACACACACACATATATAAATAAAACAAACTTGCTTAATAAAGGGACTCAGGGCATTTGGTCATCATGAATGAAGGTGTTTTGTAGGCACCAGTTACTGGATCTGCAGTGATTGGTAGTGACTTTTTTTGACCTATTGACAATTCAGTCAATAAACCAAGATATTTTCTTCATCACTGACTGTGAACACATGCAGATGCCTTCAACTTAGTTTCTCTGCCAAGAAAGCAGAATGGCTGCATCTATTTTGTTGGATCGTTACAAAGTACAAAAGAGATTATGATGAGAAACATTCTTGAAAAAAATCATAGAGTATTATTGCCAGGAAGGTATTGATGGCGAGGTGAGCTTGAAGGACAGGTGTGCAGCAGCTTTGTGAGAAGAGCCAGAGTAGTGATAGCTGAAAGTAGGAACTAGAAGGAGGCTGTCAGCTGGTTTGCCTTGATGGTGCTAGGTGGATTTATACAAATATTTTTCTTGATTCTTTTGGAATTTTACATCATGCATCCCAACACGTTTATTTCCCAGTCCTTCCAAGTCAGCTCCCCACCCTCGTGACCCATCGCCCAAAACAAATTAAAATTAAAAAGAAAAGAAGAAAGAAACAGGTGTAATTTCTGTTATGTATATCCTCACTGGAGCATGGTCAAACTCTTAGTACCTGCCCGTTAGACAGAGCTGAGTCCTTCCCCTCCCTCTCCCCCCACCAGAAGCCATCAGTTGTGGAGAGCTAACTTCAGCATCCTTATCACACGTTTAAAACTCTTCGGTGGCTTCCTGTTTAAGCTGGAGAGGGAGTGTTGGGGTGGGGGTAGGGCTAGTTACAGAAGCCTTCCGTGTCCCCCTTTCTCAACTGTGAGTTTGCACTTATCGATATCACTGCAAAAGTAGCCTGCTGCTCTTTCCAGTCAGCTGGAGCACAGACCACGGGTTTCCACATGTTTTCTGGTGAGAGCACAAACCACGAACCTGCCTCCCTCGCTCCTTCCGCTCCTCCCACCCCTCGGTTGCCTTAGGACCATGAACCCAGACAAGGCCCTTGGAGGCAGACAGAACCATGGATGTCAGCTTGACCCTCAGGTGACAGCACAGACCACCCTTATCAATATGACCCTCAAAGGCAGCAAGGCCTATAGACATTAACAAGGCTTCAGGCTGCAGCTCAGACCATAGACATCCACATGGCCTTCTGTGGTAACACGGCCTCAGATGTCAACACAGCTTCCAGCTGCAGTAGAACAACAGACCCAGATATGGCCTTCGGTGTACTTCATCATGGGATCAGATGGCATCTCACATCAGCCTGGTCCTCCCTGCTGCGCCTGCGCATCTCCAGTTCTCCCGTTCCCACTGCTCTGCTTCCCTATTTTCCCTATCTCTCTACCACATTCTTGCTCATAGTAGTTGGCCCTGTCCTTGAGGCAAGGTGATGCGAGGCAGGGCAGCCTCTCCTGGTGGATGTTTTGAGTAGCTGTGGCTATTGTCAAGGGATGTTGTTATTTTATTTATTTTTTATTTTATTTTATTTTGCATGTAGTCACATTTTCTCCCGAGAGCTAAGTGAACCACCACTTACTGAAACAGAGTGAGGTTGAGGGAGGAATAAAAGCAGAGGAGAATGAGTTACAAAAGCAAAACAAGTCAAGCTAAAATTTTTGTGTGCCAGGTTCTGTATAAAGCTTTAATTTAATTTATAATGTACTTCCATAAGAAAAGTGCTGGTATGGGAAGTCCTTCTGTATATGTGTTGCTTTTATTGGTTAATGAACAAAAAAAAAATTGGCCTGTGATAAGGCAGAGTAGAGCTGGGGGATGGTGGGAAACAAGATAGGACACTAAACTGAATGCTGGGAGAAATAAGTTGGAGTGGAGCTTTCAGAGGAGAAAGACACAAGCTGCCAGTTGGAACCGTGCACATAGGCCATGACCCTCGTGGTAAACTATAAACTAATAGAAATGGGTTAATTTAGGAGATAAGAGTGAGCTAGAATTATGCATAAGCTAATAGGCCGGGCAATGTTCTAATTAATACAGCTTCTGTGTGATTGTTTCGGTTCTGGGCAGCCAGGAACAACCAAGCAGCCTCCATACGACAGAGTGCTTTTATTATTTATTGTTTATAATAAGTAAACTGAGTCAGAGAGATTCATTTTTCTTGAAACAAAAAAGCAAAATTTCTAGAAAGTTGAAGTTTAAGCCTAAGCTGTGGGGCTTCCAAGCTCACTCCTTAGGGTTGGCTTTGTTAGCTAGAAGGCTCAACTTGCGGTAGTTACTGAAGAGAATGTATATGGCTAATCAAAAACAGAGTTGTTTTTAACTGTTCATTTTGTCTTTCTTTAACAGACCTTTTTGAACAATCAGAGTGCATTGTATTTGTGTATTTGTCTTTCGAGCAGTCCTAAAATGGAATCAATTATAACACTTCACTTTTTATACATGCAAAACAACAAAGAATTAAGTATTTGCATAAAGTCAGTTTTCTACTCCATAATAGGAAATCAAATTCTTTGATGCCATAGACCAGAATCCAAATTTCAGGATTACACTGCCATCTAGTGCAGAGAGAACATCTTCCCACAAAGCAGAAAGTAGTTAATGGGCAGATGCCATGGGATGAAACCTAAGGAAATGTATGTTTAAGATTTCTCCTAAAAGAGAAAGAAATTTCAGGATCTTTCTATGTTTTATTACTGAATGTTAGCAAGTAATCCAGGAGCTCAATTTTTATTATTGATATTATTGAGTTAAAGAATGATGATAGTGCAAAAGAGGAGACATAGGTGTCTATACTTATTCTGCCAGGCATATTTTAAAATAGACGTCTAGTAAGGAATGTATTGCATGTGTTCTTTTCATGTGCTCTAGAGGTCTCATGAAGTCTTACGAGTTAAACTGATAATTATTCAAAATCTTATTCTGCAAATGATGATCATACATTTACAGCTCACAAGTCAATACCTGTGACAACAAAGGGGAGAGGCTTAACGGAGTTGAAAACATGGCTTGAATAGGCAGTTCTCAGCGGAACTTCATCATCATCACCATCATCACCATCATTATCACCATCACCACCACCACCATTACCACTACACCACTACCATCATCATCATCATCATCATCACCATCATTATCACCATCACCACCACCACCATTACCACTACACCACTACCATCATCATCATCATCATCACCATCATCACCATCATTATCACCACCACCACCACCACCATTACCACTACACCACTACCATCATCATCATCATCATCACCATCATCACCATCATTATCACCACCACCAGCATTACCACTACACCACTACCATCATCATCATCATCATCACCATCATCACCATCATTATCACCACCACCAGCATTACCACTACACCACTACCATCATCACCACCACCACCACCACCATCACCACCACCACCACCACCACCATCATCATCATCATCATCATCTGCAGCAGCATTTTGGAGCCTGTTAGAATGTAAATTCTTGGACCTGCCTTAAATCTTGTGAATCTGAAGCTCTGGGACCAAGGCTCAGTAATCTGCTTTAAGCACTCCAGTGATTGATTCCAATGGAGCTTTTGGCTTCACTGCTAGAAAAGAAGGTTTGCTCTACATAGAGAAACATGCTGATGAGCCAGCACGCATGATTTGGAGGAAGAAAACGAGGCTTAGGACACGAACCAGCTGCTGTAAACTTGGAGACCCACAGGCAGCAAATACAGCAACAGCTCCTCGAAGCACGTGTGCTATAGGGGTGGGAGCCTGGGGGATTGATTTTTCTCTTCTTTGGGGAACTGGAAATGAGCATATTTTAAAGGAAGCAAAAGTAATACCCTGAAAAGCTCTGGGGTAGGAAAAGGTTAAGGCTGCCGTGTTTTTTTTTTTCTTTTTTCTTTTTTGTATTATCATTCCACAGTGCGAGCACATTTATTTGTGAGTGATTGCACAGAGAAATGACAGTACCACGGGGCCCTGTTTGCTTGCTATGGGCCTCGATGATTAGACTACAATTACAGGCATAGAAGCAAAATAAACAGATTTTAAAATAGAGCTTTGATCATGGTGGAGTTTCTTTACAGTAAAACTGAACCCAGACTAGGACAGTGGGAGTCTTAGTTTTAGCAACTCTCTGATTGTTAATCAGGCTCCCAGCCAGAGATTTCTATGATAAATTTCAGCTCTGGCTGTGGCTAATTTGCTGCACCCTGACACAGGTGCCATGTGCTCCCGGGCACTGTGTATCCTTTACTCTTAAAACAAAGACAGATTAATAAGCTTAAAACTAGATTTCATTAAGAAGCTAGTTAAAACACTCCTCTTCATTTAAACCTATAAAGTAATTAAATATGGTGATCACAACATCTTTAATTATTGTCATCAGCTCATTATTACTTCATGCAAAACCACCTTTCAAAGAAAATCAGATACTCGTGTAGAAACCAAGGAATTCGCCCTACTAGTCTGTGAGTTTTGTGTGATGCCCCAAGTTCTGTATCAGGAAGTAAAGGGCATTTTCAGGGGCCATTGTGCTCCAATCCAGTGTAAACATGAGTTGAGACCCATTACTGGCTCTGTGATCAATAAATTGACTTGATCATCTTTGATGAAAAAAGGGGGGGAGTAGAAAATAAATCAAAAACTATAGTATATTTACATACATAGATGTCATTTTCTGAAACTTTCACTTTAGTTTTATGTATAAGTTCTGCAAATTGGTTTAAGCCATTTTTCAAGCAACGTCAGAATCCCTTTCAAAGACACACCTAAAAGTCTCATTGGGTTCTCAAAGACTTATTGTAGTTTCCATAGCAACCAGAACAAAGTCTCAACCCTTCAGTGCCATTCAAGATCCCTCACCCAGTTTCCCCTATTCACTGTTTTACAAAATTTCCTGTCTTTTTAGTTTTCAAAAGCTCAAAACTAGAAATACAATTTTTGTTTCCCTAATCCTTCCCTTTCCAGTCTGCTTCTTCAATCTTTTCTCTTCATCCTTATTCAGTCTTCCTTAATATTGATCACCCTAGAGCAGCCTTCCTTTGTAAACAGAGCCCTCTTGTTCATTTCCTGGCTGCCCAGACCTGAATATTCACACACAACTATATTAATTACAACACTGTTTGGCCTATTAGCTCAGGCTTCTTATTAAGTAACACATCTTAAATTAACCCATTTCTATTAATCTATGTATCACCATGAGGCTGTGGCCTAGCGGTAAAGTTCTGGTGTGTCCTTCTCCTTTGGCAACTACATGACATCTCCTTGTCTTCGCCTACTCTCTATATCTCTGTTTGGATTTACCACCTGGCCTTACTCTGCTAAGACACTGGCCAAAATAGCTTTATTCATCAACCAGTAAAGCAACACATATACAGAAGGATATCCCACATCATTCCTGGCCCTTCTGTCTCCACTCCTCTCTCTAGCACACAGTTTCCTCATAGTTTTCATTTAAATTCCAACTGAAATTGTCTTATAGTGTGTTTGGTGTCTCTCTCCCCAACCACATGTAAGCTCTATGGGACAGAGACCTGGTCATTGTGTGTTAGAACTCTAGGGCTGAGTTCAAGGTTTGATGGAGGAGGGACACGGCTGACTAATTATAAAAATGTCTCTGAGCTCAGCTTGTTATTCCCCCTGTGTTTCCTCCCTGCTTTTTTTTTCTATGATATTCTGTTTTCCTGCCTAAGATGTATTGATATTCCTTATTATCTTGGTAGGCTTCTGTTCACCCTTTCAGAGTTCAGCTCCTGGATGAAAGATTTCCCCATGCCCTTGGATTGAGTTCATACTTGGCAGTCATTTTTATTATCAGTAGTGCAGTCATCTTTCATTCCCTGATATGTTGTGAGTTTCCTCGAGGCAAGCATGTGCTTATTCATGTATTTTTGTCTCCTAAACTCCTAGTATGCTATGCAATACAGTTATTGGATAAATATTTATTGAATGGTTGAACAAACAAATGAAAGACAATAGATGATCAAGAAAGATGATTGCCTGCGACAGAGCCCCCTAATTTAAGTTATAAGTAATGAGTCATTTTGATTTATAGAAAAGGAAAGAGGGTATATAATATATACAGTATAGCATATTTGCATATAAGGTGGAGAGTTAAGTTAACAAAATTATTTATTCCATATAAAACTGATTACTTAAAATGTCATGTTTTCTTACTGAATTTACAATCTGTTGTAAATGACCAACTTTCCTTTCCATGTGACTTTTCGGGGAAGAGTCATTAGGTAGGGGGAACAGTGGTTAAAAACTGGGCCTGGGGAGATGGTTAAGAGTGTTTACCACTCTTGTAGAGGACCTGAGTTCATTCCCTAAGGCCTGTGTTTGTTGGATCACAGCTGCCTGAAATGCCAGCTCCAGCGGATCCGATGGTCTCTAAAGGCATCTTCAGTCATGTAAAAAATCCGACACAATACACATAACTTTAAAAAAGAAAAATATGGAAAAGCTTAAGGGTTTTCAACTTCAGGGTACAGTTTGATCCAGACCAGACAGTGAAATTCCATCCTGATTTCTGTGAGACCTTAATGCCACGTTAGGAAATACAATTAATGACAGATAAGTTAAATGGAAGAGACAAAAGTATCTTTAAATGTTGTGTGTAGCTTTTTCCCCCTCAGGTTTACTTTTTTTTTATTTTTTTGGTCTTAATAAAGCTGTTACCTTGTTCTTCACTATTTAAAATAAACAGCCAGCCTGGAAAGAAGTCTTGTCACTCATGAGCAAGCTTAGTTCCCCTCGATTCTTTTATCTTTTATTTAAAGGCCTGATCACCTGTTTTCTTATTTTAGTTGTAGAGATTCTTTCAAAGTGCGCTGGGGAGGGGCACACATAAAGGGGAGTTCTCTAAAACCCTTTGCAGGATTTCTGAAACACTTACAGGGATAAGAAAATCTGTCCACCCCATCTCTTTTTTCTTGCAGATCACAAATACTTAAATAGAAATTCCTTTTGGGAAATGCCTTTCTCTCTGCAGAGAGATGCTTGATGCTGCAAGATGGCTTGTTTCCCATAATTTCAGGCCATTAGGATGCTCCCCAAAGGTACAATCCTCTTTTTACATAAACTTCAACTAGCTTAAAGAAATAAGCAGGGCTCAGGCCATTCATAGCTCTATTCTGAGCCTTAGGGATTGGGGATTTGGACAGAGAGTAAAAACCTTGTGGATAGCACCACATAAGAAACAAATGTCCCTTTCTGGGAGAGAGAGGAACCTCTGATGAGTGGGCCAGAGAAGAACGCTATAAAAAGAGAGTAATTGCTTAATCAAAGTCCAACCAGAGCCTCTCCAGTGAGCTGAGAGAGGCTGAAGCAGAAGAGATCTTATTGAAGCTAGAAACAAGTAAGGGCTGGGGAGATGGGTCAGTGGGTAGTGTTTTGGCCTCACAAGCCTGCCAGCCAGAGGTTGAATCCTGGAACTCACGGAACAGAGAGGCAGACCTGGCAGTTACCTATAATCTCAGCCCTAGGGGAAGATCCCCCAACACAAGCTGGCTAGCTACGTTAGCTGGAATTGGCAAGTTCCTGGTTCACTGAGAGACTATGTCTCCTTAAATGAAGTGGAGCGCTAGGAAAGAAGACGCGCACTGTCAATTTTCAGCCTCTGCGGGGTCACGCACTCCATTCCCCACCACATGCAAACACACACACACACACACACACACACACACACACACACACACACACACTAAAATAAAATAAAAACAGCAATACTACTTGTTCTGTAATTAAATAAAAATTTAGCGAGGTAAAAACATTGTCTGTCCTCTAAGATGGAACCAGAAGTAGGTCATCCTATGCTTGGGGGGACAGGCCATGGGGCCTGCTGTTCCTTCTCCAGAGGTGCTCAGGTTCACGACGAGGCCCTGTGCAATTGTGACAGTGGTGTGGGCACACCATCTCTCAAGGTCTGCGATCCTAGTAATTTTCTTGCTTTGTTGTTCATCAAAAAGAATGTGTTGTGTACTCCCGTGTATGTGTATGTTCAGTTTGACACTATTAACGTCAGAGATTGAGAGAAAACAAGTAAAAGTATTGAGGTTACTTCTTATCAAACTTTCCTGCGGCGATTTAGAGTTGACACGCAATGCCCAGCAGCAATGATGCTTGGGACAGGCGCCCGGGTCTGTATCTTCATCCTCTCATCTAGTGGATAATGTTGGGTTGAGTCTAACTTCGTGCACGGCTGTGAGAACTGTACACTGCTAGGCTGTAGGCACGGACAAGAGGAGGAAACAGACAAAGAAGTGTTACCAGGAGAATAAGGGTGCCAAGGAATGAGTTTTGGGTCAGATCTGTTATCTTTGCCTGCCTCACCTGATTCCCCCAGTAACTGTAAGGGAACTGTTTTCATCCTGTTTTATACATAAGGCAGTCAAACAAAGGAAGGCTAATTACCCTGCTCAAGTTCATATAACTAACTGATAAGCTAGGAGAAGTGGTTGTCTAGGTTGTCTAGGCAGCAGGGCTCCAGTGAGTTCCTGCACCTTTGCCTCCTGATAGGCAGCTCTTTGCTGGGCCCAGGGGCCACTAAAAGCCTCCTCTGTGCCCTTGTAACAGTTCTAAAAGCCTCTACTGTGCCCTATAGCTGCTCTAAAAGCTCCCACTGTATTCCTATAGCAGCGGGCTGCATTTTTCTGGTGAAACTCCCCACATCCTGATTTTTTTTTTCCCTTGCAGCAAGGCTTTCCCCCATTCAATCCCTCCTTCAGTGTAACCTTGTTAGCTCTGAGGGCACACCCCTGGCTGGGCCCCGGCTTACAGGCTGCCTCTCCCCACCCCTTTCCTTTGCTTCAGTTTAAAGAGTTGTTAGACATTGTCCCTGACTCACTCTTTGCTTTTAGCCCTGTGAGGGGCAAGAAGGACCAAGATTGGGGCCCAAACTCAAGAGCCTTAGAAAGAAGGAGAAGGGGCCTTAGGGGGTGTAGTGACTCCCCAACAACCCCTTCTTCTTAGTGACTATTATAAACCAAAGAGAACTGACTGGAAAGATGAAGACCCGCTGGTAAGCCCAGGACTCTGGAGGGAGGTGGATGAGGCTTTTTGCAGTAGTGGTAACGTGAGGGGAGGTGAGAGACAGCGAGAACCAAGGGGCGATCGGAGGTAAAGACAGATGAGAAAATATAGCAAGTGAGTAAGCATTTGAGATAGGAAAAGAAGAGGCAGCTATGGGAAGAGAGGGGCAGGAAGCAGAGATAAAAGAAAGCAGAGACAAGAAGTAGAATAGTAAGTGAGATAGGGAGACATTGAGAATGTGTGATTGGGACAGTAGGAGTCAGAAATGCTTTTATCTGCAAAATTTCTTAGTCAGCTTTCAAAATGGAAATGTAGGCAGTGGTATGCCTTGGGATTTGGTTGCTGCCATCTGTGAGGTTTTTGGGATTTGGTTGCCGCCATCAGTCAGGTTTGGCAAGTTCCCATAGGAAGGAATTCCCGTTTGGGTCATTTCTTGTTTTCTCCTCTTCAGGAAGATTCCAGTTTTCTTCTTTGCATGCAGTTTTCTGGGACCCTGGGTATCTGCGACTCCTAAGCGTCGTCCAAGTAAGAGCCATGGTTTATGGAGTTTGAAGTAGCTCTTGCTACTGGAAGCAGGCAGGGCTGTGATGGCGCCGGGCTGTGGTTGGGTGAAGACTGGTTATGCCTCCAGCAGTCCTTTACACCTTCCCTCCTTGTTCTGCACTGATGGGTTGTCCTGTACAATGTTGAGCCTGGAAAGGGAGTCCGCACTGAGCTCAGTAAGCAGGAAGAACAGCTATGCCTTTTCTAGAGCCTAGCATGATGCCTCTTCAGACAGTGAATGGTACATGTTGAGTGAATGCTGGGGTGGATGGATGGGTAGGTGGATGGATTTCCTCAAAACACTGGGGTCAGGAGGATAAGAAAAAAAAAATATTTGATGTACTTTTGCTGGGTAGGCCAAAGCTTAGGTTTTATTGAAACATTTTGCTGCTTCTGCCTTTTTTTTGGGGGGGGGTTGTTGTTGTTGGTGGTCGGGTGTGTGTATGTGTGTGTGTGTGTGTGTGTGTGTGTGTGTGTGTGAGGTCTAAGACATCTCTTATCAATGCAGGAGGGGGCATTGCAGTTATAAAAACTCATCTTTGATGGTGATGATTCCCCAAGAACTTCACTTGTCTGGGAGTCCCGTTGAGGTGTCTCAAGGCTGACTCTGTCATGTCATTGTATGCTTAGAATCTGTGGTATTTAAGCAATATTTCTAGGTTAAACCACCAGAAATTTTCCAGACAGGCTCTGACCTGTGCCATCCAGGACACTCTGCAGCTCTGGTTCTACACGGAACAAATCCCCAACTTTTCCAGGCAGGAACATTTTTCCATCATCAATTATTATCCCTTCAGGAGAAGCTGAAGGTGAATAAATTCTAATCACTGAGGCATTGAGTTCAAGCTAAACACATGACTTATAAGCAAAGCTGTATAACATTGTATTTTAAGCAGTTGCTTGGTTTTAATATTAGTAAATATTAAATTAATTAATTAGCATCTTGTAGTGGATGGATTGGATGACATGGTACTACCTTTGCAGGGGTTCCTGCCAGTCCCAATGGTGGAACTGAACTGTGTCCCAAGATCAGGATTGGCCAAGATGACTTGCCAGGCAAGTAGCCCTGTATCATACTGGAAATTCAAGCTTTTAAATATAATCTATTTGGGGAGGGGACATAACCAGTCTCATTTCCAACTTTCTTTCCTTATCTCTTTCTGTAGGGTTTGACCTGATCTCTCAGTTCCAAGTTGAGAGAGCTGCATCCCGAAGAACGGTCCAGAGGGTGGTGGGGTCCACGGCACTACAAGTGGCTTACAAGTTTGGGAGTGATGTAGACTTCAGGATCCCAACAAGGTAACCCATCGGAAAGGGCTCTAATGAGCCTCCTTAAAGGCATTTGGAAATGCTTACAGCAATGCAATGTTAGAGGACTTTTTACTTTTCGGTAGTTCTTGGATTATTTTAAGATGAAGGGCGGGCTTGGGGTACAGCTCAGTGGTAGAACTTACCTGGCTTTCATTAGCCAGTGGATTAAATCACCAGGAACTCCTAAAGAAGAAAGAAAGCCAAAGGAATGTGTTCCTATCAATCATTAGCACCTGAATGCTGCTCCTCATGTTAGGTTGGTAATTTACTTTCCATTCCAGGAATGAAAACATCCCTGAGACCATTAGACATCAATTCGGGATATGTTCTTAGTATTTTGTTTTCTGTTTTTCTGTAATTTGTCTGGTTCTGACTGAAAGGACCCTCTGTGAAAAGCACCAGAAGTGAGGCATAAATTTAACCAGGAGCCGCAGTGTGGTTTGAAGGCTCACAGTGGAGCTGTTCAAGAGTCCCAGTGCTGAAACAGAACCACACACACACACACACACACACACACACACACACACACACACACGGGAAATAATTATAACAGAAAAACTGATGGAGATATACATACAGCTTTCATTTTACTGCTATCATTTCTTGGAATTAACGTGTAAATTCTTTATTGCTGAGGTTCTTTGGTATATGTGAATTGAATAGCTGTGTCATTGTAACAAATACCCTTCTCTGATCTAGGTTTTACACTATCAGCATATGTTATGATCAATAAGATTACTATATGGTTTTGGAGTCATTATTATTTTACATATGTCAATTGTACAAGCTAATGGTTTCATCACAAAATTTTCAGACATGTGTATCGTGTACTCTGCTGGTGTCCAGCTCCCAGTTCCCTCTCATTTCTCCTCCTGAAATAGTCTTCATATGCTTCTGTGATGAGGAATGAGATCTGCGCTTCTGTGTATGTGAACAGAAGGATATGTATTTTGAATGGAGTTAGAAACTGCACTGGTTTAGGAAAGTGCCATTAGTCAGTTCTCCTACAGGGTCCATGACCTCCCGAGCCGCAGGTGGTTGGCTAGGTTTGCAGTATCAGGCATGAATTCCCTCATATTAAGCAGGCCTTAAAGCCAATTAGATGACAACTGGTTGTCCCCAAGATGCGGTGCCACTATTGCACTTTTGAAATCCTTTGTCATGCTGGTCACTGTTGTGGTCTGTAGGCGGCACAGCTGTGAAGGCCTTCTGGTTGCTTTTCTCCCTAGGCACCTTGCATAAGGCTTTTCCTCAGGAAGAAAGATTTCAGGTCAGACCCAGTTCAAATCCTCCAGGTTCTGTGTCTAAAGTGTGTGGTATCTTCAGCAATAAAGTCTTGCCTTCAAATTCTTGGAAGAAACCAAGAGCAGTAGCAATAACTACATTGTTTGAAGACTCTCTTGACTCCCCGGGTTTCTCATGCCTAGTACTAGGCTTTTGGTTAAATAGTTTGTGGTTCTTAGGGTGATCAGTATTGATTGTCACCACATGACATAACTTTATTTAGACTACATATATATGTACTTTAAAAATACTATACTATATGTATTTTTAAGTAAAAATAATCCAGTGTGATTCTATGGCTTTTCCAAATATCCCGAGTGTGATTTATCCCTGCCCATTATCCCCTTTCCACTCCTCTCCTACGCCATTCCCTCTGTTTCCCACTGTCCCCCCTTCATTTCACCTGTATCATATGCTATTTCCTTCTCTCACGAGACCCTTCTTACCCCTCCACCACCACCACAGTCCCTTCCTACTTTCTGCTGATATTCAAGGTTATATACACAAATCTAGAGATTCAGAGCCAAGAATGGCAAATAAGAGAACATGAGGCTCTAGATTTTCTGGGTCTGGGTCACTTCACTCATACATAATATTTTCTAGTTTCATAATTTACCTGAAAACTTCATTTTTCTCAAGCAATTGAATACAGATCTATCACCTGACCGTGTCTTTCTGGGGGATAGGCACTTGCTCAGCTGTGCTTGTTGCCACCCTATTCACAGTAGCCAGGAAATGGAAGCTGCCATCGGTTTGGGAATGTCCTCCAACTGATGAATGGATAATGAAAGCTGGGTCCATATCCACTATGGAATGTCATTCCTTCTTTTTAAATTACTCACGCAAAAGCTAGATGACAAAGAAGGAGGGGATTGGAATCATTCTCAGGGAGCAGAAATGCTTTTTTTTTTCCCCAGAGAATATTCTGAGACAGTGAAAAAACATTCATAGGCGGTTTCTTCATTGGAGAGAAATATATCATACAAAGCAATGCTAGACAGTCACAATTTTTACTTATTTGTCTTTATAATTACTGAAGAATCAAGAGACATGATTCTGCTTCCGTTTATTCTTTATTTTAGGCACAATAGCTTTCCATTCTCAACTGCTGTTTACAGCCTAGTCTGCTTGTTTTCTCTAGCAGCACAGACCTTAGCTGTCTTCGTATTAAGGTCATAAACAAATATTTCAAGGTTCAAAAACTTTTGAATCTTTTATTTGAACCCACATGGTTCTCCATTTAAGGAACTTCGTGAAGATTGGAATACAATAAATCATTTATAGACGTAACTTCTTTTAAATTATGTATGCTGTTGGGTTTACTTATTGATAGGCATAGCATATTTTCAAGAACAGAATCTCAGGTGTTTAAAAATACATTAGGCAGCCTGTTCTGTATATTAGGCTTCAGAGACATTTAACAGTCTTCGGTACACTCAAATATGTATATTTTATTCATATGAATAATGAGGCAAATTTTCTTTATTAACCTCTTAACATAGTATATGCTAAAGTATTATTAACATATTAGTCATAGTTACATTTGTGAACAGAATCATTTGCTCTTCATATGTGTGGAGGGAGATGACATACACATATGAACATACTTGGTATGCCCGTGCATCTAAGAATGAAGCATTCTGTGAGTGTTCCAAATGAGGATATCTATGAATGAATAAATTTGGGGTTTTTCTTAGAGATTATTTTGGAATAGGCATAGTTCCAAAAAATATGGAATCAAAGGAACTGCGACAATCCAGTTGAGAAAAATTATATTTAAAACAAGTATCTGATCTTGGCCATCCTGTTTGGGGTGGATGGGTGTGGGGTAGGTGGAAGGTGGGGGGAAGTGGGAGGTGGAGAGGGAGAAAGAATTGGGATTGGTATGTAAAATGAGAAAAGATTGTTTAAAAAAATAAATTGAAAAAAAATCAAAACAAAAGGAAAAGAAGAAAAAAGTATTTGGAGTGATGTGGTAGTTCTTCTATTGTGGAAAAAATAGGACTTTAGATAGTTCTTTTGTCTTTCTCAAATGTATTCTAAAGTGTTTTTTTTTAAGCACATTCTAAAAACTTTTGTATACTTTTACAAAATCGTGTGTGTGCGCGCGCAAGTGTGTTCATGTGTGCTTGCATGTACACCTGCACACACACACTATGCTTCAATTCAACAAATGTCATATACATGAAATCAATACCCATTGTGATATTTCTTCTTGCCTTTCTTCCCTTCATCCTTTGTAAGAAGGAGCTAAGCACATAAGTTTGACCTTCAGGAAGGTTGTTTGGAACTCTCTGTCTTAGTGAGTAATTGTTTTCAATTTTCCTATTAGTAAACACATTTCACATTTAGTTTTCCTCGCGTTTCTTGTTGAGGAATTTTCTTATACAGAGAAGAAGATGAAACGAAATAACTTTAAAGACTTTGAAAGCTGACGTTAGTATTTAAAACCCTGCAGGACTTGCTTCAACAGAAGATCTGTAGATAAGTGTAGATAGATAGGTGGCAGATAAGGATGGTCTTAGGGATGCTGCTGGCTTTAGCTTCCATTTAAAGCAGCGAGGAAAGTAACTATGATGTAACTTTAGGAGGTGGACTGAGGAAGCGTGGAGCTGGAGGGGAGAAGGAAGTGCTGGTCGCTCACTGCCCGTTATTCCTCCAGTCACCAAACAACGAGCTACCGCTTCACTATAATCCTTGAAATCCCTAGAAACGCCATCCTTAGGGTGAAGAAGCCTTTAAAGAGATGCTGGGTTGTTTGTTACTAATTCTCAACATATGGGTCCAGAAGGCAAAATTTGAGAATAGCCTGGCCATTATAAAAATACCAAATAATTTTAATGTGTGTAAAAAATTAAAATCCAGTTGAATTAAATAGTTTTTTATAAGCTAGTAGATTTGATTTAGACTTCAAATGATCACCCTCCCTCACTTTTGAAGGAAATGTTGCCCCGAACATTGCAAAAAAAAAAAAAAATGTGGTTTTGGGTGGGGTGGCATTGCTAAATGGTGGCTCTTTGGGTAGAATAAATAATAATATCGTTGAGAGCCTTCACTAGTTATGAGGGAGGGGGTTCTTAAAACTGTGTATTTTAAGGTGGAGCATTGATGTGCATGGATGATTGAACTATGATGGTCTGTATAAGATGTCATCAGAGAACAAATGCTGCATAGTTTTCCTACACTCTAACCCTTCTGCAGGGCTAGAGTCTAAAATAACACAAACACCAGAAATGGTAAATATGTATAAGCACAGAAAACAAGGTTTATATTTATTATTTTCAAATTTTGCTCAGGCATTTGTATCCCAGTGGACTGCCTGAAGAATATTCCTTCTTAACCACTTTCCGGATGACTGGAAGCACACTTGAGAAGAACTGGAACATTTGGCAGATCCAGGATTCCTCAGGGAAGGAGCAAGTTGGCGTGAGGATAAACGGCCAAACAAAGTCTGTCTCGTTCTCCTACAAAGGACTGGATGGAAGTCTCCAGTCGGCAGACTTTTCACGTTTGCCGTCCTTGTTCGACTCCCAGTGGCATAAGATCATGATTGGTGTGGAAAGGACCAGTGCCACTCTTTTCCTCGACTGCGTCAGGATTGAGTCCTTACCTATAAAGCCAAGAGGCCAGATTGAGACCGATGGCTTCGCTGTGCTGGGGAAGCTTGCAGACAATCCTCGGGTTTCTGTTCCTGTGAGTATAAAACCACCAAGTTCCACCACTAATTCTAGCTGAAGACAAACTCAGGTGGCTAAGCTCAGCGCCCAAACATTCTGGATCATTAGCTACAGGGCATACAGTGAACAGTGATTCACTTTGTAAGGTTTATTAAATACATCCCACTACTCATTCAGAAAGCACTCACCACCAGCTTTGAGTGCCATGTGCAGTACTGACTTTTAGTGAAGCAGATAATCTTTTTTTTTTTCCTTGAAGGAGGTTAAGGTCTACTTGGAATTAAGGTGTTAGACACTCACTCGGAGCATTCATAGCCTTTGAGACCACTTACAAGGAGACCCACACTAGTTCAGAACATACCATGTATGTATAATGAATTAGATTTTTTTCAAGAAAAATTAGAGATAAATCGTGAATCCAGTTAGTCAGGGAGTTTATCATTTTTGAAAGCAATAAATTTTGAAAGGGAAGGATTTGGATCAGCCAAAGAAGGGAAGATAACAGTAAAAATGACTGAGGGAAAACAATTCAAGAACAACTAGGATTAATTCAAAAGTCTAGACACTAATTGATTTGAGTAACATGTATGTATGTAAATGGAGTGTTTGTGGGACATAAGTGAAGGCTAGTGAATGTGGATGGTAAAATGTAAAGTAAGGAAATCAAATGATGTTTGATAAGCTATATTATATAAAGGGCATGAGATGTATTTACTTAGAACTAGACTTTGTGTAATAGACATCTGAGGGCATTGAATTCCCTGGTGCTAGAATTACAGATGTTGTGAATAACCGATGTCGGTGCTGGGAGACGAATTCTGGTCATCGGCAAAAGCAGTGCAGGTTTTAAACTACTGAACCATCGCTCTTACCTGAAGTAAAGAATTTTAAATTCTGTTCATTGTTTTGCTGGAGAAATCCATTGTGATGGAAGTAAGAAAGTGACATCACAATTGTATCAGCTAGCACCTTCTAGCTCTATCATTTTGAACACTGGGTAGCAATTCTTTCATAGAATTTTGACAATAATTTAAAAATACAACCTTAGAGGGCAAGGATTCTTTGGGGGAAACAGAAGAGGATAAAATTCAATATAAATAAACTGTTGATGCTAATACAGCTCTCCTACTGTATGGAGCTGTTATATTCTAGTCACAGAGTCTATGTCACAGAGAGAGCAAGGGTGACACGGTAGTTTTGAATTGTTTCTGCGCACTTCTCTGGGAAAAAGAGGCTTTCGGGGATCTCAGTAATGGAATTGTTCAAATGACTTGTTTTTACAGGAAGTGCAGTGATGAGTGTGAAGGCTGGTGTGAAATTTCTATATTCTGTGATAGACAGGGAGCAATTTGGAGCTGCCACATTGCTGCTCTGGCTCGTAGACTCTTGAGGAAGTATTTCTTCACCTCATGAGTCATCATGCTTCAAGCGGCTGGGTTAGAAAGCTGATGCGGCCACTGTTGTAAAATGCTCAAATTCTGTGTAGCAGGAACTCTGAAATGACCCTGGAGTGTTTTTCAGACAACACAGCCTCTGCGATGCCAGTGCCATTTCTGGACCCGGGCTAGGGAGTGAAGGCCTAAATGCCTTCTCAAGGCACTGAGTATTAGTTGATTAAAAAATGGATTTGTTGACCTTAAAAACACTCCAAGATCTTATAATTCTGGTTTCTGGATACTATTAAAGATGCCTTCCAATTGTTTTATTTCCAGTGTAGCAAAGTCTCAGTATTACTTTGCTATGCTGTATCTCCTTTGGCTAGTTATAGATTTTCTGAAAAACCTAGTCTCACACCTCAGTGCGTAGAAGTTTATGTTGTCATCTTCCGTTTTCTTCCTCACATGTAGGAATGCATCTGAGTGTTACACGGTGCTTCTGGGATAGTAAGGAGCTTTTTAAAGTCATCATGCTGACACCAGTGTTAAAATAATTTGGTATAGGCACATGCAGTCTTTCCTTTTCAGAATGAATTCTGGATCCTTGACCCCTTCCTGGAAACAAAAAAGATCTGAGCCCAAATCCCCACTAAAGTTCATTATTAAGTGGTGTTGGTGGTATGGTAACATTGATAATTATATGGAAACTATAGGCTAACAAATAAACTCTGCTTCCATCAAAAACATCAAAATGATATTATCATACTCAAACTTTTCCCTGATGTAGCCTTCTTCCCTTTCCTCCAGCTCCTCATCTACTTTCTTCTTACCCGATACTTCTTCCTCTTTTTTTTCTCCTCATCCTTCTTAGGAGAAGAGTGTACAAGAGTAGTCCATTTTCCTTGAAGAAATCATTTCAGTGTCTTTAATATAACAATTAGATGTTTTCAAAATCCTGTTTTTCTAACTTTCTGATCTTTAGAATAATTTTATAAGATAACCCAAGGTCTCCTTATTAAAGGAGATGGTGTCCAAGAGAATCCTGGAGAGGAGAAAAAAAACGGTATTTGACGTGGATGGATTCTCACTTGGAAACTCATATATACCAATTTATTCCTTTCCAAACGTCTAAAGACTTTTTATACTACCCCTCATGGTTTAGAACTAAAGCAGTCAAGCATAAGTCTTCAAAATCCAAGTGCCCCTGAGCTGGCCCAGATCCTGTTTTTACCTTATAGCCTGTCATCTTGGGTTTTGCATCAATTTTCCTAAAGGCGGAAGTCCTTGGAAATTATTGAAGACCACCGCCAATTAGCTACTTCCTTTAAGGTCTTAAAGGGCAATGGCTAGTGATATGCATGTATCTCAAGAAGCAGAAAACTCATAATAGTGGGTCACCTGTCTCTCAGTTTGGGACAGCAAGTACTCAGTGTCAGTTTCTAAGGATTTTTTCAAGTTAAAAATAACATGAAATAGCTTGAAACCAGAAAAACATCTACATTTTTTAGTATTTTCCGAATACAATTGGATTATTTCTAATTTTCAACATGTTCTATTGGTTGAATATTTGTTTCAGGGTCAATTCTTGCTTTTTTTTTGTAAATAAACCAAAAGCAAGATATTCTCTCCACAGGCATTATCAGCTATCAAAGGTAGGTATAAGAACTGCATAATAAAAATGGAACCTAGACATTTGATAGATCACTAATGCTGTAAGACTCGCTTATGTTGTAGCTGTTTGTGACTTTCCCCATCCTTCCTATCTCGTGTTCCTTCTCTTTTTCTAAATTGGAAAAAGAAAACAATTTCAAGAAGCTTTCATGAACATTCTTGTGGGCTACAATTCAAACCCATTCTCATCATTTATAGTTATTTAGTGGGCTCAGAGAATTTTGTATTTTTCCCTTTGCATATCTGTAAGTTTGTTATTTTTGATTTTAAAGCAATAAATTCCTCATTTCCTATTCTCCCCTGTGCCTGTAGCTTAGGATGGTGCCATTTATCCTACTGCAAAGCATGGTTCCCTGGCAGATTACCATGAAAACATGTTACTTTATGACAGGTTCTTTATTGTTTGTTGTCAACATGATTGCCTGGGAGAGTTATTTGGTACAGCTCTATTAGAAAACAAAGTTAGCCGTTCTCCCTTTCCAGGGATGCACTGCATTGGGAGTTTGGTCTTGTTTGAGGGAGGATAAAAGTTTATGTGGATTTCCCCATATATAACTCAAATCATTCTTCTCTTTACCTGTGCATATTCCCAATAAATCACCATAGAACATGACGGATTTGATGCTATGTGAAGTGTATCTCGGAGGCCTTGCTGTAATTTTTTTCCTTCAGATTTAGAGAAAAATGACTGAGTGGGAAAAACCATTGCTAGAGGAGCTCTCTGTCTTTTTCTTTACTCTGTAGCACTGGGTCACTTTACATGAAAATGTGAAAACAGTGCAAGGTTCATGAACAATAACCTGGGAAAAAAGATGTTTGATGTTGTAATCAGCATTTCTGGCATTTGAGAAATATACGAAGCTATGGTTTTAGTGATGTAAGCAATGTACAATCCTTGTGTTCTGTATTAATACTCCTTTTTAAATTGTTTTTGAGACAAGGTTTCTTTGTTGCTTTGATGCCTGTCCTGGAACTCACTCTGAAGACCAGGCTGGCCTTGAACTCACAGAGATCTGCTTGTCCCTATCTCCCAAGTTCTGGGATTAAAGGCATGCACCACCCACGCTTGGCTGTTATTAATATTAAACAACTATTTTTAAAAAATATTTACTAAGTTACAGGTGTACTTTATGTGACTAAGAAATACAAAAGTTAATGCCTAAATGGAGGTTACATTCTGGGGAGAGGCACAAGGAGGAGCTGAATAGTTCATAGTGTACCAGGAAATCATAAATGTTATCAGGGAAAGCGGAATGGAAGGTTGAGCTGGGGCTCATTCAGGAGTAAACACTTTTGAGGTAGCTTTAAGGACCTGAGGTAATGGCCTGAAGATACCTCAGAGAGGAAGGTTGCAGGAAGAGAGAACATGAGTGACAAGGGACAAGGATGGGTGTTACCTGATATTTGAGTGCTACTTGCAAAGCAGGGAGACTAGGAGAGGAAATGAGAAACAGCCAATGAGGTTGCAGAGTCATGTCATTAAGCTTCTGAGGCAAGACGTTGAGCAGGCTGTTAGCTGTGAGCTTTTGGCGTTTACGAGCCAGGATCATACAGGAACTGAACCCTGGGAGCTGTGAACATTTATGCATTATGAAAGCCATCAAGTCACGTCGTAAGTGTAGGACTGAAGACTGTCTTCTGAGATGTCCAGGATTATTGCCACAACGAGGAAAGACTTAATAAAAAAGGTGGCTGTCATAGCGAAGTGAAGGAGATTGCTGTGTCCTGAAAGTTGAGGGGAAAGACTGATTCAAAGTGAATGGCACAAGAATTGTTTCAGATGCTGGATAAGCCACATAAGAGGATGACTGACAGTTGCCTGTTGGTTTTAGAGACCCATGAGAGTGGTTGGATCAAAGATCCGCTGGCCTGGTGGGAGTGGAAATCAAGGTGGAAAGGATTCAAGAGCAAATGTGGAGAGGTGTTGGAGACCGAGTGTAGATTGTTTTGAGCTCTGTAGAAGGAGGTACAGGTAACTGAACAGGAGCTGGACAGCTTGTGGAATTAGGAGAGGGATTTATTTCCGCTTGGCAGATACCTTAGGACGCATTGCCAATAGCGCAGTATGTAGGACTTCTTGAAGCCTACTGTAATAGCTTCCTGCCTGAAGTATCAGACATGCATGATCAACGGACTCTTCATGAAAGTCCCTTCGAATTCCATCCACTTGTTACCATATTTATCCACTGAAGAAAAATCTTTGATGCTCACACTCGAGCATTGAAATTCCTCAGCTTAGAATTCATAGTGTGGAAAGCCCTGATGCGTGCTCTGCCTCAGCTAATCCCGGTCCCCCTCTGCATACTCTGTCCTACCTGTGGGCTTTGTCCTAGTCCCTCTCTCCAAAACCCCGGGTTTAGTCTTTCATTGCTGCATGGGAAAATCTCACTTGCCGTTTGGAACTATTCACATATTATGTGTTACATGATGGCTTTAGCCAGGAAAACATTTTACCATCTCATGCGCTTTAGCAGTATTGCTAAAAATACTTTTTCAGTACATATACACCCTTAAGTAATATTTTGTGCCTTCCATGATGTTTATATCTAAACACACAATTTAGTAAATGAATATATTCCCAGTGTGCTAACTCCAGGTAGGACATCTTCTCCTGTCACCATTCTGCCCATATTTAATTCTATTTCCAGCACTATGTCTGAACTGCACTATGTCTGAACCACACGACTCATTTTACACAACACTTGATTCTGAGGCAGTTCAGAACTTCCTGCTCAGTGCCTAGGAAGTGCCATCTGGAGACATTTCTTGATGATGGAAGAATGCAACATCTCAGCAAAAGTGGTACATCAGGATAAGATCTGAACCCTCAGTATTGTCAGCAAAAATTAGCTTAGGTGCTTAGTACCAGCAAATTGTCAAAATAATTTCGTTAACAAAAATCACAACTTGTACCATTCTAAGTTAGCTGGAATTGAGTTCAAATACTTAATCTTTCTCAACAGCCTAGCAAAATAAGTAGCCATGGTTGTAACACGATTAATAAAGACTAGAGAGTTGGCATCTGGGCCCCAACGCTAACGTCCTTCCATTAGCTGAGCACTACCTTAGCTTCAGAAATGAAGTTCTCTGAAGGTTTTTTTTAGAGATGAAACATTTGGATAAGGCCAAATCTGCACAGGTGTGAGGACTTTCCACTCACATCATCCCATTCTCCCTGAGAGAAGGAGAAGAATTTCCTGTTGCAAACAACGGCATTTCCTGAGGCGCATCTTGCCTTCATAGATTTTTTAGAAGGTTCTAGTTCTCTATTCGCATTTTCCCCTCATCTTACAGACTGGGAACTGTTTGTGCATGGGTGCTATCTGGCTTCCATACCCTGTCTCCTCGGTGCTTGCATTATCCTGGGCTTTGAAATGTTGACTGAAAACCTAAGTTAAAATGTTTGTCACGTATGTTTTGTCAGGGAATATTCAAAGAGCACGAGGATCCCAGGTATGAAAATGAGAAATCAGCATTTTGGCTGCATAATGAAACTGTTACAAAAGCGCTCTGCCAATCTTCCTTCAACATAATTAGCATGCAAATTGGAATTCACATTGCTTGCCAAAAAAATGGTTGTTGTATAGCTGATTATTAGTGTGTAGGTGTTTATGTGGATATGCAGGTGTGTTCGGAAACCCTTGATCACTTTGAACAGCCCAGCTTGTATTCACAGATGAAATGCATTTCATTTCTCCATTTTTTTGTGCCACAATTGCATTTTCTGCATATTTAAACAGGTGCAGCAATTTATCCAGAGCGTTTTACAATTTTAGGATGACAGCTTAAAGAATGACTTCAGGTTTGGAAGAGGTGGCTTTGACAAACTATCTCAAAGAAGGATCTACATTCCCTGGATAGCCATCTGATCAATGTTCCTCAGGGTGATCACTTTTCAAAACTAGTATTTCATGGACCTGCAGTGCATACCGAGTTTGCATGACCAATCCACACAGGCCTTAGTGAATAAAATTGTGTGGTGTAGTCTTCTATTTTGAAGATTGGGGATGAGAAATATATATTTTCGTATTATGTAGTTTGTTGGAGAAAAAGAGCGATAATTCTCTTTCCCATGTGCTATTTTGCAATGCATGTGTATATGCAGTTGCGTATAGGCACAGCTGTTGATCTTCAGAGGATGTTTCTGGGTGTGTTTCTATAACAAGCACACAAATGGGGAAAGTTTTGACTCTTTAATGAAAGGTTCTTAGCTTAGCTCTGGTGGTTCTAGAAGATGATAGATTTAAACATGTACAGTTTTAATTTTTAGTTCTTGCTTCAATCCCCCTTTAATATAGATGATTGGTTGACAAATATATTGGTTACCTGTATCAAACAATATGTCACATTATGGAGATAGTGTGCATTTTTCAGAAACATTGGGAGATGTAGAAGAAAAACTATTAATTTAATATCTGAGACATTTAGAAACTTGCCCTTTCTCGGCTCTATGAGCCGCTACAAGTGAGTTGACTTCTTCTTCACACTTTGTCTGTGCCCAACCTTAAGTGACATGCATTCCGCTGTCATTAAGTCAAAATTCATTTCAATTCTTCTTCTCATCTTCCTTTTAAAGCTTCTATTGCAACTGAAAGTAAAACTCAATTTTTTTTTCCCCCAGTAAACAAGACTAGTCTGATAAAGGTAGTGTTTTGCCGAAGTGGTTTCTTTAACTCTAAGAGGCTGTGTAGCTTTGCAAACTTTTTGAGGAATGTCTTCATTCTATTGTTAAGCCAGCACAGCACAGTGCTCATGCAATCTGTAGATTTCCATTTTAACGTCTGTCCTGATGGCTGCTCAGGGTTTTTATTTCATTTGACTCTGTCCTTTTCACCTCCTTGTAAGAGGGGCACTTACCCACTTACCCTCAGCTTTTCTCTCCCTACTTTTTTGGAAGTGGACGACTTCTCGTTGTTTTGTCTCAGGTTTAATTTTCTACATCCACATCTCAACTCTGGATGTGTGTGCGTGCAGCAGTAGGGAAACAGGTATCTCATATCTTTCTAGAGCTGGGAGTTCTAGAATCCATTCGGCAGGTAGGAAAGAAAGGGAATCATGATGGGCTGAAAAGAAGGCCATGGTGTTTAAATCTGAGACCTAGCCACCTAACCAGCTGCCTAGGGCCAGTAGAACCTACTGACCAAGAAAGAAGGAGCTAATTTTGATTGCACAGCAAGGAACCTACCTCCCCAGAAGACAGGCTGGCATGTCTTTGGCCTTCTGGTGGGGTTTGCAGGTTTTCTTGTCTTTCATTTAAGACTATCTTCAGATTTAGACCTGGAAACCCTTGGCTTACCCTGTTTCTTCCTTGTTTTAATCTTTCTCCCTTAATAGCCTACTGAGAGCATTAGAAGTTGTCAGGACTAGGTTTCAAGTTTTTAAAAGTTTATCTCTCTTCAAACATGAGTACTCATATACAGAATTGAAATAGTTTGAACTCTCTTCCAAAATAGATTTCTCCACTATTCTATGGAGGATGTTTTCTTCAGGAGTAAGTTTTCTTTCTTCCATCTGTTTTGTCTGTAGTCACCTCTTGCTATTTCTATCTCTAATCTCATAGGTGAAGTTTAAGAGTGTGTTTCCTGTGGAGATGGCAATCCTGGTTTTCAGGGTTTGCTTTGGCCATCCATGAACCATGTTTTAATAGCATCGACTTCTAGAGGGTGTGGCCAGGACAGAAATTGTTGACCAAGGTTTTCTGTCCTGCCCAGTTCTGCAGCCGTTAAGTCTTAAAGAAACACACAGAGGTCTATATTAATTATAAAACTGATTGGCCCATTAGCTCAGGTTTCTTATTAACTCTTATAACTTATCTTAGCCCATTATTCTTATCTATGTTAGCCACGTGGCTCGGTACCTTATTCAGCAAGGCTGTCACATCTTGCTTCCTCTGCGTCTGGGTCACGACTCCAGACTGAGCTTTCCTCTCTCCAGAATTCTCCTGTTCTCATTGCCCTGCCTCTATTTCCTGCCTATATTTCCTGGCCAATCAGCATTTTATTAAAAATAATACAAGTGACAGTGTAAAAGACCATTGTCCCACAGCATTCAAGAATAATAGGCTAATGTAAGTTATAAGAGTTAATAAGAAGCCTGAGCTAATGGGCCAATCCGTTTTATAATTAATGTAGACCTGTGTGTGTTTCTTTGGGACTTAATGGCTGCAGGACTGGGTGGGACAGAAAACCTCTGTCAACAAGAAATGGGAAGTCAATGCCAATGGTCTGCTTCCAGGCTAGGGCTACACTGGAGTGAATCAAATCTAAGGACATCCCCTGCCAACGAGCAGAGGAATTTGGAAAGGTTTCCAGACAACTCCACTAAAAACTCTTCTCAGGAAAAATTAAGAGCTGTGCTTGCTGTTCTGCTAAGGATTATAGACCATATTAAAAAAAAAAAAAAAACAACAACAACGAAACACTCCTCTTTGACCTGATCTCTCCTGTCTCTCGCCAGTTTGAACTCCAGTGGATGCTGATTCATTGTGACCCACTGAGACCCAGGAGAGAAACATGTCATGAGCTGCCAGTCAGAAGCACGGTGAGTCCTTGAACCACCTGCAAAAGCGACTTCTCCCCACCTCACCTTCTCCTCAGCACCAATCTCTCTAGATCTCTCCTCCCACTTTCTCTTTCCCTAGAGTCTGCCTTGCTATACTGACTAGCTTGGAATTAAAGAAACACAGGTCCTTCTTGCAACCTGGGGGCAGAAGCGATCTCTGAACAGGCCAGTGTCTGCTACACTTGGCAGCTCAGCATCTCCAGAAGCACTGGTAGTCTGCTCCTCTGTAAGGCACAGAGCCTTGGCAGGCTCCTGGCACAGTCAGCAATCACACTGAGGAGGGGTATGCATTCAAGCTGGGTGCAGCTGCCAGGAAAGAGTTAAAGGGGACCGTTGTCATTCTATCCCTCCTCCCAGACCTGTTAGCTCTCCTCCAATCCCCAGGACCCTCTCCAGGCCATTCATAAACAGGAGGAACCCAGGTCCCCTTAGCAGGGCACCTTTGCAACCTCTACTCCCAGTGCATTTGAATGTCCAAGTGCCACTTTACAGTGCTCAGCTGGGTCAAGGAGTCTGGAAGGCATCAGGTTGCAGAGTCCCACCAGAGGATTAGCAGAGAGCAACCAGGATGGCCTGGACTGCCTGGGGCCCTGGAGCACTTGGGTTGCCACTGCTGCTGTCAGGGCTCTGCTTCTGTGCTGCTCAAGTAAGTTGTGCGTGGGTTTGCGGGGTGCTTGCTCACTTTCTCTCCATCTTTTTGTCTACAGCCCAGCCAGACCACTGATGACGAGGTAAGCTGGGAACGGGAAAAAAAAATGAAAAATGCTGCATTTTCCAAGTGTATGGTGAGAAGGCACAGAACACTCTTAGGGCTCTCTGGCCAGCTGCCCTGCAGCCTGGAGTACCTCCAGCAAGTAGGGTCCGAATCGGAACCTCGGGGGACCCACTGATGTGGGAAAGGGGGCCATTTCTCCCACTCGAACACTGGCACTAAAGGCACAGTACTGGAGGGCTTAAATCTGCCTCTTGTTTGTTTGTTTGTTGTTACTGTTGCTTACTTATCCTTCCCCTCGATCCCGGCCCTATTCAAGGGCAGGCTGATGGGCAAGGCAGAAATTCGAGCAAGCTTTTTCCTGCCACAGGAGAGAAACCACTAAACCTCAAGATCCTGCTAGCAGTTCAGAAGTGAAGCCTGGCGGTCCTGGATCCCTTTAGAACTCTAGTAATGTCTCCAGAGTCTTTCCCCACCCCACCCCTGGCAAGGGAGAGTGCAGCAGCCAGGCAGGGAGGCCAGGGGAGGTATGAGGTTTCACTTACAGAGACCCCATTGTAACCTGTCTGGTCCTTGGAGTTCAGGAAAACAAAGTCTTTCTTGATGAAAGCAGCCTTCTTCTCTCTCCCTCTTCTCTCACCATTCCCTCTCCCTCTAGAAGCAGAGGGGGGAACACATTCCCTAAAGCAACAAATTAATACCGTTTCAGGCGCCAGTATTCCCTGCAGACCCTTCGAAACAGTAGCCTGCTTGTGACAAGGGACACACAGGGCTCGCAAAGCGAAGGGTCCTTCTGAAATTTGTGTAACTTTGGAAGCAAGGCGCAAACACCTATTGTCAGGGAGTGTCATGTGAAACAAAGTCAGGTTCCTGAATTCAGGGCTCTACCAAGCCATACCTCCCAAACCTAAATCCCCCCCCCCCCTTACCCCCACGCACGCAGCGAGCTCCCAGTCTACTGGACAAAGAAAGGCTTGCAGCTGTAAAGAAACTGTTTGTCCCGGGACTGCTCGAGCCTGACCTGCTCCATTCGAGACAAGACTGACCTGCAGTGACGCTATCAATGACCCCCATAGTCATTTCTTAGTTTCTGTTGGGGGAACGTTAGATACCCGCTTCTTCTTCGCAATTTCTGTCTTTCTGAAGCCTTCTGAGAAAGTGGTGCCAAGCGAACTTCTATTTGTAGGCATTAATTCTACTCCACCATGGACAGTGTATCTCATAGGAGGTGGAAACACACTATATTTTGGTTCTAAAACTTATCCCATCAGAGAGGCGTTCTTGTCGGGGTGTGTGGGGATGGAGGGGTGGCAAGATTTTGCTCGGTTGCTCTCGATGGTGCACAGTGTTCTTCATTAATCCCTGTGCGTTGTTTTTGGCAGAGAGGTCCTCCTGGTGAGCAGGGGCCTCCAGGGCCTCCTGGGCCTCCTGGAGTTCCGGGCATAGATGGCATTGATGTAAGTTTGTATCTCCTTTGTTCTACAAGACAGACCTTTCCCATACTTCTTTGGCTTTGGATGAGTTTTTAGAAAGCACCTCGTGACCCCTTCCTGTCACCCCCAAGAAGAGGTGCCAGTGAAAGTTCGGGGTTGGATACTGTAACCTGGGGATTGTTATAGAGGAGACCTAGACCTGTTGCCCCATGGGGCATGAACTTTCATCTTTAGGCCCTCATCCTGGCTTCGCTCCATAATTTTGGGGTGTGAACGCCTGAGACTGTCCCGTGGGTCCCCAGCTACTTACTCTTGCTTACCTATTGCTTTTACTCTTTTCTCTGTCTCCAGGGTGACCGAGGTCCAAAGGGTCCCGTGGGCCCTCCGGTAAGTTGACTGGCGTCATGGCACCTCACCTCCTTCCTTGAGATATGTTTGTACCCGTGTGTGTTTGGAGAATCTTAAATTTGCTTTGTTTTCTTTCCCTGCCTCTCCTTCTTAGGGTCCTCCTGGAGACCCGGGCAAGCCAGGAGCGCCAGGCAAGCCAGGCACACCAGGCGCTGATGTGAGTAGAGAGAGAGAGAGAGAGTGTGTGTGTGTGTGAGAGAGAGAGAGGGGGGGGGGGGAGAGAGAGAGAGAGAGAGAGAGAGAGACTGTGTGAGTGTGTGTGTGTGTGTGTGTGTGTGTGAGAGAGAGAGAGAGACTGTGTGAGTGAGTGTGTGTGTGTGTGTGTGTGTGTGTGAGAGAGAGAGAGAGAGAGAGAGAGAAAGAGAGAGAGTGTCTGTTTGAGTGAGTGTGTGTGTGTGTGTGTGTGTGTGAGAGAGAGAGAGAGAGAGAGAGAGAGAGAGAGAGAGGAAAGAGAGAGGAGAGAGAGATATGCTGTGGTACCCTGCAAAGTGTCATGGGAGGGTTCCACCGCACAGAGCTTTGGCATCTCAGAAAAATGGTGAATTTATGGGTTCCCGTCTCAACAGTCTCTCCCTATTCACCCTATGAACGCGCACCTCCACTGCCTGCATAGGGAGGAAGGTGGCGGCTTGTGGGTTCTGGTGAGTGGAGGGCTAGGTCTCACAGTAGATGAGCTCTGCTTTCCTCTGGAACTCCCTGGATTAATTAGAAAGATGGAGTTGCAGTGACGGCTCAGTGGTTAAGAGCTTTGGCACTGTTCATCCAGACGGTCGGGGATTCTAGTCCCAGTATCCACAAGGCAGCTCACAACTATCCCAAGGGATCTGAGGTTCTCTTCTGGTCTCTGGGAACACAGCGTGAATGTGATACAGGGGTACATGCAGGCAAAACACATGAAATAATAAAACAAAAAAAAAATTAGAAAAAAACCCCCGGCTGAAATCAAGATGGATGTAGGAAAGAACAGGAAGTATTTCAGTTCCCAGTAATATAAAAAATGAAAATTTGTTCAGAGTGAGTGGAGGAGTGTGTACGGATATAGTAGGGGCAGGGAGTGGTCAACACAGAGACACAAAAACTTAAAATTCAGCTTGGGAAACAGGAAGCTAAGGATCGGTTTGAGATGTTAGATGCTCAGTTATATGGTAAATAATACCTCCCCAGAGTGAAGTAGTCCCAGTTCTCAGCATGCCCACTACTCATAGCTGATTTGGTCCTTCATCAGGACTTGGCATTTGTCTGTCTCTGGGTTGCAAAGAGATGGCATTTACTTTCTAGGTTCCTCAAGTCTCTCTCCCATCAACTATCCCTTACTTGTTTTGCAAAACCCAAAGGCTTTTCTAAAGAAAGCCAGCACCTCAAAACCTATACCTGCTATTTCCAAGAGTTTTTGCCAGTGACAAACAAAGCTCCATTGTTACGAGAGAAGCAACTGGCTGGATTTTAGTTGTTACTCTGACATGTGTATTTTGTTGTGATTAACTTGGTGCAGATGTCTATATGTGTATTATTTAGTGTGTCAGGAGCCACCCTTTGTTTTACAGTTCAAAGTGTGTGTGTGTGTGTGTGTGTGTGTACATTTCAAATATGGCGACACATGAGCTAGCTCCTGTGGATTAATGTATGGATAATATCAACTCATGTTCGGATACTACAAGTGAGATTATGTAACTTGTTGGCTATCAAGATTTTTGAAATTGAATTACTTGGAATTGTCAGATCCTAGTAAGGCTATTTCTTAAATGCCAGGCCACTAGGTCAACTACTAGTATAGTATCAGTTGATTTCCTCACTAGTTTTTTTTTTTATTGAGCTCTACATTCTTCTCTGCTCCCCTTCCTGCCTCTCCCCTCCCCTTAATCCCTCCCCCAAGGTCCCCATGCTCCCAATTTACTCAGGAGATCTTGTCTACATTTTTTTTTTTTTGAAATTTCAACCAGACTTTCCTTTTGGAGGAAGAGAAAATTTCAGATTAAATTTTAAAAATTGTGCTAGAAACATAAATAATTTATTTAAAATCTTGTCTTCCTGTTGAACTTTAATTTCAATTCAGTCCGAATGCTAGAATTCAGTGTCCCTCAGTCTGTCTGTCTGTTTATGTGTCTAAGGTGTTGCAGTGTAGCCCAGCCTGGCCTGGAATTCACAATACTTCCTCAAAGTGGTAGAATTACAGGTTTGTACCATGGTGCCTATAATGGCCCAGGTAGTTCCTCAGTTTAGTGGTGCTTTTGAAACTTGCTTAACAGTTTTTTTTTCTTAATCTCAAATTGTAAGTAATCTTTTTTTTTTTTAAATTATGCTCCCATTTGGACAAACAAACAAAAGTGTTCTGAATTTTGTAGTAGTAGACTAGGAAAACAGTTACAGGTTGGTTTGTTCTGTCTATATTTATAGACAAGAGTGTGGGAAAGACGCACAGGATGCAAAAAAGACACCATTTTCAATACTGGAAGCTGTACGAGCTTGTTAGATGATTACTTCTATCTCTAAAGGGTTCCATAAGAAGAAACCAAGGACAGAAGAAGAAAGCAAAAGAGAGGAAAAGAGAGGTGGGAAAGGGAGAAAATTCACACATGTGCCAGTGTCTTAGGCATTTCTCAATCTGAGAGAAAATTACTGTGGCATTTTCATATACTTGGGGCATTTTTCTCAAGCATGGTCACAAATATTCTCCCTTCATCCTTACCATAGCCTAAGAAGAAAGTTGTTCTAATGCTATTTTTCCAATAAAGAGGAAAATAAAAAAAATTATAAGGTTAAATAACTTCCTCAAAGACCCAGAGTTACATAGGTGCTAAGACAACAAAGACTTTCATATTTATTGAATTCATTTTGGCAACTCAGTTCTACCTCGAGCAGGTACAAATGAGTTTCTTAATACATTGGCAGTCATACCACCCTGAATATGCTGGATAGCATCTTCTTAATAGATGGGTGGATGGAAAGAGTAGAGGAAAAGAGTGGCAGTGGATTTTTAGTACCCAAGTTACCAGCTAAGAAGAATGGCATGTAATACGGTAAGGGTTGAAAATTATTGATGATTGGCACCCAGTGATTGCTTGTAAGTATTTTAATGTTGCATTTCCTTCAGTTTTTGAATTAGAGTCATTTAGGACTTCTTTTTTAATTTTTATTGAGCTCTACATTTTTCTCTGCTCCACTCCCTGCCTCTCCCCTGTCCTTCAACCCTCTCCCAAGGTCCCCATGCTCCCAATATACTCAGGAGATCTACTTTCCATGTAGATTAGATTCATGTCTCTCTTAAGGTCCTCATGATTGTCTAGGTTCCCTGGGATTGTGATTTGTAGGCTGGTTTTCTTTGCTTTATGTTTAAAAACCACTTGTGAGTGAATACATATGATAATTGTCTTTCTGGGTCTGGGTTACCTCACTCAAAATGATATTTTCTAGCTCCATCCATTAGCCTGTAAAATTCAAGATGTCGTTATTTTTTTCTGCTGTGTAGTACTCCATTGTGTAAATGTACCACATTTTCCTTATCCATTCTTTAGTCGAGGGGCATTTAGGTTGTTTCCAGGTTCTGGCTATGACAAACAATGCTGCTATGAACATAGTTGAGCACATGTCCTTGTGGCACAATTGAACATCCTTTGGATATATACCCAAAAGTGGTATTGCTGGGACTTGAGGAAGGTTGTTTCCTAATTTTCTGAGAAATCGCCAAACTGATATCCAAAGAGGCTGTACCAGCTTGCACTCCCACCAGCAATGCAGGAGTGTTCCCTGTATCCCACAACCTCTTCAGCATAAGTTGTCATCAGTGTTTTTGATCTTGGCTATTCTTACGGGTGTAATATGGAATCCCAGTGTTGTTTAAATTTGCATTTCTCTGAAGATGTTGAGCATTTCCTTAAGTGTCTTTCAGCCGTTTCAGATTCCTCTGTTGAGAGTTCTCTGTTTAAGTCTGTATTCCATTTTTTTATTGGATTTTTTTGATGACCAATTTCTTTTTTTTAAAATTTATTTATTTATTAAAGGTTTCTGTCTCTTCCCCTCCACCGCCTCCCATTTCCCTTCCCCTCCCCCAACTAAGTCCCCCCCCCCCCTCAGCCCGAAAAGCAATCAGGGTTCCCTGTCCTGTGGGAAGTCCAAGGAACCCCCACCTCCATCCAGGTCTAGTAAGTTGAGCATCCAAACTGCCTAGGCTCCCACAAAGCCAGTGAGTGCAGTAGGATCAGAAACCCATTGCCATTGTTCTTGAGTTCTCAGTAGTCCACATTGTCCGCTATGTTCAGAGAGTCCGGTTTTATCCCAGGCTTTTCCAGACCCAGGTCAGCTGGTCTTGGTGAGTTCCCAGTAGAACATCCCCATTGTCTCAGTGTGTGGGTGCACCCCTCGCGGTCCTGAGTTCCTTGCTCGTGCTCTCTCTCCTTCTGCTCCTGATTTGGACCTTGAGATTTCAGTCCTGTGCTCCAATGTGGGTCTCTGTCTCTGTCTCCTTTCATCGCTTGCTGAAGGTTAATATTCAGGAGGATGCCTATATGTTTTTCTTTGGGTTCTCCTTATTTAGCTTCTCTAGGATCACTAATTAGAGGCTCCTTGGTTTATGGCTAGAAACCAAATATGAGTGAATACATCCCATGTTCCTCTTTTTGGGGATGACCAATTTCTTGAGTTCTTTGTATATTTTGGAGTTCTGTTTGATGTGGGGTTGATGAAGATCTTTTCCCATTCTGCAGGCTGTTGTTTTGTCTTGTTGACTGTGTCCTTTGCTTTACAGAAGCTTTTCAGTTTCAGGAGGTCCCATTTATTAATTGTTTCTCTCAGTGTCTGTGCTACTGGGGTTATATTGAGGAAGTGGTCTCCTGTGCCAAAGCATTCAAGTGTACTTCCCACTTTCTCTTCTATGAGGTTCAGTGTGGCTGGCTTTATGTTGAGGTCTTTGATCCATTTGGACTTGAGTTTTATGCATGGTGATAGATATGGATTTATGTCCATTCTTCTACGTGATATCCAGTTATGCCAGCACCATTTGTTAAATATGCTTTCTTTATTCCATTTGATATTTTTTGCTTCTTTGTCAAAAATTAGCTGTTCATAGGTGTGTGGATTAATATCTGGGTCTTTGATTTGATTCCATTGCTCCTCCTGTCTGTTTTTATGCCAATACCAGGCTGCTTTCAGCACTGTAGCTCTATAGTAGAGTTTGACATCAGGGATTGTGATGCCTCCAGAAATTCTTTTATTTTATAGGCTTGTTTTGGCTATCATGGGTTTTTTGCTTTTCCGTGTGAAGTTGAGTACCATTCTTTTGGTCAATCAGGACTTCTGGATCTGTTAAGTTTTCTTACTGCTCTCTCATTGAGTTGACATTAGAGCCTTTCACAGTCATTGAGAAAGGACATTTTTGATAACAGTGAGTAATAGCTCCCTCAGAGGGCATGGGCGCCTCTGCCTAGCCTCTGGGTAATAAAACACTCAGTAAGAAAGCTTTGGAAGAACTCTTTTGACAGTGATATCAGGGATATTGATGTCCAATCTCTTTGTCTTCTACTCTTTATTTCACAGTGAAAGTTACACATATTTTTGGTGATGATTCTGAAATGATTATTGGATGATGTTTGTCCAAATCTGAGAAAGTGACTTCATTTCCCATGGGCAATGGATTTTGATAGGTTTGTCATTACAGCTATGCTTCTAGTAGTACACTTTGTTGTCAGTAGCTGAGCTGCTGGCGTGCTGGAAGGAAGCAAGAGGCAGGATGCTGGGGACAGGAATTTTCTGACTAATGTGATCAAAAGGCTCAGGGCACAACTCCAATCCTGTTCTATATGAAGCTCTGTCTGCCTAAACACCCATATAAAGGCAGTTCCCCCTGCCACTGGAGAGATTTTTCTCTGTAATTTCTTTGAAGTTAGATTTAGAGGGTTTTATTGCAAATTGGATTTTGAAAATTGTGCATGCTGTGTGTGTTCATGTATTTCCAGTCTCTCTTCCCACCTATCGACGCCTGGTCTTCTTTTCTTTTGTATTTATATAGAATAGAGAAGCCAGAGCCTTACACCCAAAGGACAGCTGTGTTACTCTTATGGATAATACTCGATAGAGAGGTTGTGGCAAGTGATGTTTGTTGCAGAGTGCCCAGAAAGCTCTGTAAACAGTATTTAATTCTTACAGGAACCACACGAGACAGGTGCACATAGGAATGTGGTTAAATTATATGATACCAGACAGGCATGATGTTAAATGCTTTTTTCCCTTTCAATGGGATATGTGTCCCAGCAGGAGTAGTTGGTTAAGACATTATTCTGAAAGGTCAGTGTTCATTGAAGAAATCTGAGGAGGCAAAGAAGTGTCAGGCTGTGGTTAATACCCAGATGTTTGTTTGTAGGGACCTGTCTGAATGAGGAATAGCATTAGAGTACTGTATAGCTAAGCAATGTGCACAAACCTGCAGCAGTAGGTAGGGTCAGAGCTGGGCCAAATAATCAAAGAGGACATAGAAGGACCCTTCTACCCAAAAGGTGAACCAAAATGTAAAGTGTTCATTCATCATGCATTGACTGTGTTAGATGCCAAGGGGCAATGTGCTAGGACTCTATTAAGTATGGAGTCCTTTCTCCTCCTTTTTCTTTTGTCTCCTCTTCTCTCTTTTCTCTTTCCTCTCTCTCTCATTCCCCCTCCTGTTTCTCATCTTCTCTCCACTCTTTCCTATTTTGCCGAGACATGGTCTTGCTTTATAGCAGCCAAACAACTTGAATGTAGCCGCAACTGGCTTTGAACTAATAGCTTTCTCACCTCAGACTCCTGATGATATAGACTTTATGAGATATTTATATGCATGTATACATAAATACACATACGCATATATACACACATATTTTTATCTTTAGGAAAATAGAATTTCAAGATAACATTACATAGACAGCATCTGAAAATATCTGGATTAAACAGAAAAATAGTAAAAACTGAAATTTATCTGTCAAATGTGGAAAATGTGGCCTGCATACAGTATTATTATGGTTTCATCTCTCTACTTTTATATTTAATAAGATGATTAAATAATTATTAATAGAAAAGAATAGATAGAAAGTACATTTAATACATCTTAGAATGGGATATGATCACTAGACATATATACTAGGCTTAAGCTATACCCAGCAGATAACATACATTGTTACATGTTTTAATAAGGAAAATGAATGCTTTCAAGTTTTTTTTTAATCAAAAGTTAATATTCTTTACTAAGTCGTTGCTAGAAGATGGCTGGAGGGTATAAGGTGGCTCTAAGTAATAATAAAATTATTTGTCTTTAATTTATTCTAAGAAAACATTGCATTAGCTTTCAAAACATTATTGACCCACATCTAGGAAGACATACAATATTTTTATTTTGTAGGTGAAGTAAAGTAGACACATAAACATAGCAAAGGGGCAGAATCAAAGCCCATCAGACTCAACTGGAGAAAACTGAAGACACTGCATTTTCTCAAAGCAGAGATTTCAAAATTTCACTAAGTTATTGAACTTGTGGGCACTGCAGTTACCAAATCATAAAATTTTCAAAAAAAAATGAGAAGTCAAAAGCAGATCCCATGTAAAGGGTTTTAAATAAGGATATGTTCGAAAGTGTTACTTGATAAATACTTGTGCTATCCATGTGCAAACCAACCTACAGTTAATTAGTAAAATAAAAAAAAAAATCTGCCCAGTGGTTTTTCTAGGCTATTACGACAGTGCTAACATCATTTTCTTGCTTCATTAGGGATTAACAGGACCTGATGGATCCCCTGGCTCTGTTGGACCAAGGGGACAAAAAGTAAGTTAGCCTCTTGGTGTTAATTATATAGTGTCCTCAAATGCCAATGAAAACACCTCAAGAGAAAGTTTGCGAATCAACTGAAACGCTGAACATCTAGTAGGCTGGATTAAAGATTTCGGTATCTATTCAGTTTTCTTATATTCATATTCATGCTTCAAAGAAAGAAGAACAGTGAAACTGGTTTTATTTATTTTTTTTTTAGGGAGAACCTGGTGTACCTGGATCTCGTGGTTTTCCGGTAAGTACTAGTAGCGAGAAAGCAACAAAACTGAAAACCTATATTTAGATAAAAATTCTTCCAGTGGGAAGAAAAATGTAACGCAGTTTCCTACATAATACACACAACAAAGGGCCTATGAGCCATTGGGATAGTAAGTACACTATTGCGGCCACAAAAGGTCAAAGGTATGGGATAAAGCAGGCGTCCCTATCAGGTGGGGTTTCTCAAAGTGATTTTCTTTGGAGACAGAAGGAGTGAGTCTTACTCTTATGTAGCCCAGGCAGGATTTAGTCTTGCAGTGATCCTCCTGAGGTGTGAACCACAATGCTTAGCTGCGTCTGGCGCTTCTGCCTCAGTGCTAGGAACCATTGAGCAAAGGTCCAAGTGTGGTCTAGTGTAAGTCTCATGATGCGTCACGCCCCTCACAGCTGTATATCCAGATGAGCTGTTGCTCAACAGATGTGTTCTTCACCAGAGAAGCGCAGTGGTATCTCTTCGCGTGCAGGAGGACTCGGCTCTGTTCTCCTTTCTTGCTGTTTTCATCATTCTGTGTCCTCTCCCCATTTGATCTCCTTTCTTTGCTTCCTTTTTATCAACCTTTCTCTTTTTTATTGGTTGTCTTGGTCCCCTGTGATAGTTTTATTTTTGCATCATGTATACAAACATATAACTATTATATAATAATATATTATTATATTATAAATGCATTACAATATAAATATTATTTGTATAATTCTCTATAAAAATCTAGAATACAACAACTTTAAAAAAAAGTGATGTTTGTCTTTCCAAGACTGATTTGGTATGCTCTCCATGCTCACCTCCAGTAGCACCCGTTTTCTGGCTTGCTGGAGTTTGTTGTATACAAGACTCTGCACTGGGAATTGCGAGGGGAGGATAAGTAAGATGTGGCTTCAGCCTGAAATAGTCTGGCGTGAATAAAGGGATATGAAGGACAGAGGAAAGGGAGAGTCAAATCATGATCTTTAAAACCAAATAGTATATTCCATAAAGATCCCATTATGAGAAGTATTATCAATTTAATTTAAATATCTATTAAAGTGACTGTGCAGAAATATAGTCATACTTGTTAAAAGGGGTACATCTGTTTTCAAAATATTTTTATTTGTGCATGTGCATAAGCCTGCATGAGTTTATGTGTACTCTGCTCATGCAAGTCTCTTCAAAACCAGAAGGCACTGGATTGCCTGGATTTGGAATTGAAGGGGATGTGAGCTGCCTAATGTTGGGCAGGGCTCAGGACGTCCGTAAGAGCAATAGCTCTCTTACCCATGGAGCCAGTCCATATTACTGAAAAAAGGTGTTACTCCTTTGTCTTTCTGTGCCAACAGCTTGTTTATAGGAATGTGTAAATACCATTATTACAACCTATAAAGCTGTGTTGTCTTAAATACAGGTTTCTTATACAGATGAAGAAAATCTTTAGACTATCTGGTTGTGATGTGCCTCTGTGAGTGAGGGCGAGCACACATAGCTTCTTCTGTGAGTGATGGCGAGCACACATAGCTTCTTCTGTGAGTCAGGGCGAGCACACATAGCTTCTTCTGTGAGTCAGGGCGAGCATACATAGCTTCTTCTGTGAGTCAGGGCGAGCATAGAAGGCTTCGTTATTGATTTTCTTTTAAAAATCCTTAGCAAAACAGTACTGGTAAGCATAGAATCAAAGCAAGGCTTCAGGGACGGAAACAAACTCCTGGCTTTGTCTGAGGTAGAGTGATATTGCTTCCACCGTCCAGGGCTTTCCAGTGAGCACTGCTTGTCTATTTACACAGTGTAAGAGTTTCAGCTTCTTGTGCATTGAGCCATGTCGATGACTATGTTTATATGATGTTCAAACCTCAAGCCATAAATATTTTTATTTTGATCTTTTAGGGCCGTGGCATTCCAGGACCCCCTGTAAGTATCATTTTATTGTTTATAGTTTTACACATTCTAGAAAATACTCTATTTCTAAAAGTCTGACCTAACCCTATACCTACTACTCTAACCAGTTTTGTTAAATGAATTATTGTCTCACTGCAAGCCAGCATGAGAAAAGATGGGTGATTCTAAGTCGGTTCTTTATCAGTTTTCATATCATTTATGATAGACTGTAAACACTATTACAAATCAGATTGATTGTCCCTTTGATTTGTTGACTTCAGGGTCCTCCTGGGACCACAGGACTTCCTGGAGAACTTGGCCGTGTAGGACCTAGTGTAAGTACCATGGTGCCTTTTGGTTGACATTTGATCCTTTGAAAGAAGGTGCTACTGTTGCAGGCAGTGGGGTCACTGTGCATCTCCCCCTGAAATTCCCAATACTGTAGGTGAATTTTATTCCAGTTAAGCATTTCTTCCTAACCTGCAGCAAATTGAGTTTCAAGTTAAAGATATCATCCCATTATTACACTTTCATCTAGGATTGGGATCCAGTGTCTTTTCTGTTAAATTATCCATATGAAATTAAACAATATCACTCAGTTATCACTATAAATACCATACTAGAAGCATTAAATTATAGCCAGGATTTTATTCTAATTGAATAGAAAGAAACTGAAATTGACTGAGAAAACTGTTGATAAAAAGTGTTTTGTGTGATATTCTATAAACACTTAAAAATTGATATGAGAAGCTAAGAAATTATAATCTCATTGAGGGGAGGAGTCAAATGCCATGTATCTTTCTTGCTCTATACATGTGTTTCCTGTATGCAAAGTTACTTACATATATGTTACAAATGAATGAATTATGATTGCATATTTAAAATAATTATGATGTTTTTGACTTTTTATGTAAAATATTAAGAAATAAGATGTACCAATAGTAAAAATAGGGCATTCAGAGTAATTTGAACCCCTTTTCATCTGAATGGATTATTTTAATTTAGCTATCCTTGCTTCACTGTCCATTGCAAGAGTTCAGTGATAGCTCAGACTAGGGGTTGCAGAGATGGGTCTTCCACTCTCAATTTAGGGCTGGGTCCGTGCTTTCTTTTGCTTTAATTATCTGAATAACACTAGCAATACCAGCTACTCTGTTCTGTAAACCAACTGGATCAATCCATGGGATTTCTGATCTGTGTTTCAAGTAGGTAGAGGGATAACGCTATAGATAGCTGACTCGAAATCTGTGCCCCCTTTCCATGTCTTTCTTTGCTTTGTTCTCTACCATGGTAAGACCAGAATTTCTTTGTTTGCCTGGTGTTGGATAACTAATCGGGTTTTGGTGGTAGGCTCACGCCTGCCTGAGTTCTGCTTGACTTTCTAGCAATGCCTTTCTCTCATGGCTCCTTGGTTTTATGAACTGTATTCTGAATCTTGTGTAACTACTGTGTCTCTATTTTGAAATGGCCTAGGGTGACCCTGGGAAAAGAGGACCACCTGGCCCCCCTGGCCCCCCAGGACCCAGTGTAAGTAATTTCCACCTTAAATTTCTTTCGTATCTGAACGGGAACTAGTCCTAGAAGCAAACATGGAAATATTTATAAAGTCATTGTTCTGCATTTCCAAAATGGCTACTGTGTTTTTCTTCTCTTTTCTTTTTCATTTTAATCTACTCAGTCTGTTTCATTTTACAACCAGAAACATAGAGGAACCACAATAATCTAAAGGATGCTTTCCCAGAGAGGTCTTATTTGTTTACAGCTTTTTGATAGTTGTGATTTCTTAAGAGCTTAAAACGTTGACATGAGAAGAAGCATTTTCATGCGAATTAGTTCTTGCTAAGTTTTTCAAAGTTGAAATCAAAACAATAGTTTAAGTATGTGATACTCTATATTTTCATTCATGTGCCAGAATTCCCCACTTTCTACACTGTCAGTTATTTCATCTCCCCAAAGAGTTAACCAACTATAGTTTAGGGATCTTTGAAGGAATCACCCATCAATAAATCTTCAAATATTAACATACATTCTTCTATTTTTCCTTGTATTTCATAAAATCAATACCCTTATTATAGTTTTGCACCCTTGTTATATATTACAAAATAGATTTTGAAATTTCTATCATTCATAACTTAGAGTAAATCATCTAGTTTTATTTTCAATTTTTTTTATTTTACTTACTTTAGGGAACAATTGGATTTCATGATGGAGACCCATTGGTAAGATTTTTCCTTTGATTACAATATGGTTTGTAACTCTTTCTTATTAGTATCTATTAATATAAAACAATGAGTTTAATCGTGGTGTTTTATACGTGTGTACAACGTAATAGTTTTAAAGACCGTGTGGTCTTCAGATGAGCTGTCTTTCAAATGATCTGACTGGAATTTGCTTGTTCTCCTTTAACCTGGATGGCAGAGCCGTGTGGACTGTTCTCTCACACAAGGGTTTTCACTGGAGAAGGGTCACTGTTTCTGTTCACGCCTTTGGCTCTATGCCCAAGGTGTGATTTCCCATGGGAGTACTCCAGTTTCGGGAGATGTTTTATGTCTAGATGAGTAGTCAACAATGGCAAACCACACTCATGGAGTTTTGGTCTATGGTGAAAGGCTGTGACCTCAGGATGGCGCTGTTTCAGCAGAGAAGGAAGAGGCCAGACAAGGTCCTGCTACAGTCTACTGTCTAAAGAATTTCATTTCTTTTATTAGATCTGAAATAAATACGATAAAATGTTTACATGTAACATGTGGAAGAGGAGCACATGGCAGGATGACTGTTGAATTCTCCATGCTTTTCTATAAAGTTAAAAGAAAAACAAAGGAAAGGGATATTCAGAGTTGTTTAATGTTTATGATTGCCTTGGGACTCTGTAGCTGGACTCCTTGAAAAAATATTTCTCATTTTCACAAAGTAGGTGCTCTAGTTTACCTCTCTCCCTCTCTTTGTCAGTGCCCCAATTCCTGCCCACCAGGTCGCTCTGGATACCCAGGCCTTCCAGGCATGCGGGTAAGAAGAATTCCATTCCTTTAAAGAGTGGCAACATCTAACCACTGGTCTTGGTTAGATTAGTCAAGTCTGCCATTGCTCTTTCTGTCTGTGGCACAAATTCAGCCTGGAAAATCTAACTAGTGCCCCTACCGAGGTGCAAGTGTTCAGTTATAGAATGTCTGTAGTTAGCGAGGAAATGCTCCCAGCATGCACTGGGCCAGGAAACTTGAACATGAAATCCAGGACTGGATGTTTGTCTTCTATAGGGGAAAATGGAGGTATGGATGTGGGGGGAGACTGTGCATATACACTGTGTAGATGAGAATTTGAGAATGTCATGGTAAAAAAAAATAATTGGGGGACCTGTGCAGAATAGATTTTCCTGAAGGTTCTTTCTCTTACTTTGCCATCATGATACTTAAAAATGTCTATTTTGAAAAAAAAAAGAAAACAATTGTTTTCCCCTCCATTCTCTGAATTTGAAGTGATTTTGAGAAATTCCAGACCCTTCTTGCTCTGCTATGATTGGAAGACGCTGGGCTGAGAGGCACAGGTTTCCAAAGGGTTTTCTATAATTGCAGTTTGGCGAATTCTCTCAATTGCAATGCTGTGGAAGGGTTAGACTTATATGGGAGGTGACTTATTTTTCCAAAACACCAGAGAGAGGCTGTAGAAGGAATTCTAATTGGTCTTAATAATAAAATCTCAGAGTCAGATGTTAGGGGGTGAAAGCTGAGAGAGCAGAGGAACAGAGCAGTCAGCCACTAGAGAGTTCTCACCTCTACCATTGCTCAGACATAAAGGGCGATCCTGTCCAATGACTGTCTCCTCACACTGTCTAGATTGCACCTCAGCCTGCAATGAGTCCCCCTTTCCTCCTGCCTGTATTCCTCTCTCCACCCAGCCATATTACTCCTGTCTCCACCTCCCTAGTGCTGGGATTAAAGCCCTGTGATCCCAAGGGCTGAGATCACCTTTGCGTGAAACTCTGTTTCTTTTAGACTGATTCAGTCTCGTGTAGCCCAGGGTGGTCTTGAACTCACAAAGATTCGTCTGCTTCTTTCTCATGAGTCCTGGGAGTAAAGGTGTATGCCACCCCTCCCTGGCCTCTAGTGGCTTATCTCTGCACTCTGATCTTCAGACAAGCTTGATTTGTAAAAGTGCAAACACATGATCACTACAAGAGGTGGAAGTTCCAGCAGACCTAATTTGAGAACTTGTCTCACAGTTTGCTGGGTGTTACTGTTCCCAGCCCATGTGAGATTGGCACAGCTGGGACCCCCAATCCCCTGCTGCGGTGCAGCTTTTGTTTTCACTCTTTGCCCCTTCTCTTTCACACTTCCCAGGGAGGAAGGAAGTAATGCTGCCTCTGAGACACCTACTCTCATGCCAGCCCTTCCTCTACCTCATGGAAGGAGCTGGCTATAGAGCAGGCAAACGAGATTTCAGTGTGGTTATCTGGGAGCAAGGGATAGCTGGGCAGCTTCTGAAAGGGTTAAGTTTCTTGTGCTGGAGACTTTCAAAGCTAACTTTGGTGGGGAAGCTGGGGAAACTGGAAGCCAAGGTGAGCATCACCTTGCTGCTGAACTGACTGGCAGAGCAGGTGTTAGTCTAGAGGAGTGTTATCCTCCTGATAAATGAATAAATAAAGCTGATGCCTATTATATACATGAGTCACATGGTGTACATGGTGCTATTAAAGCTTCCAAGGCAGTGTTGTGCTTTGTGACATAATCTTTTTTCATAGTATTTTAACACAAATTTAGAGAGGCAGAACAATTTTAGGAGCCTTCTGGCCGCTTTTGACATCAAACCCAATGCAGCTTTATTTATTTGTGTTTTTATTTTTTTTTTATGTTTGTTAGGGTCATAAAGGGGCAAAAGGAGAAATTGGTGAACCGGGACGACAAGGACACAAGGTAAGGGAAATGAGCATTTAGTGGGCCAATGTGATTAAGAGATAGTGTGAATATCCACTACAAGGAATTCTAAGGAATAGTAAAGTGTGATGTGTTATTTCTTTGGAAAGTAAATGCTTGTGTATTCTAACTACAGTTTTCTAAACTGTTCAGTGATTGAAATGACAAAGAAAATGCCAATTTTTTTTTGCCTATTTGCCCCATATTGACTGCATTTTCTTTGTTTCAAATAGGCCATATTTTGATTTTTTTTAATCAAAGCTGATGACAGCCAGACACTATGTCCCTAGTTGTTTTACCTCTCCAGAGTTCATGATAGCTGTAAAGTTGTACAAGTGTTTTGAAAGTCAGAAACACGGGATTTAGTAGATAATTGGCTTCGAAGTCCACTTCTCTAGACTTGAACTAATTTGTCTGTTTCTTTCTCATCTCCTTTCACCATAACTTTGACATGAAGTAGCTGGTAGTCAGCAATATTATCCAGTTAGAAATGTAGAATCTTGGCTGGGCAGTGGTGGCGAATGCCTTTAGTCCCAGTATTCGGACTGGAGGATGGTGCAGAGGCAGAGGTAGAGGCAGACGGATCTCTAACTTTGAGGCCAGCCTGGTCAACAAGAGCTAGTTCCAGGATAGGCTCCAAAGCTACAGAGAATCCCTGTCTCAAAAAAAACCAGCCAAACAAACAAACAAACAAACAAAAAAAGAATGTGGAATCTATATTACACTGAGGTTGATATACCCTTCCAAAAAAAAAGCTGAAAAGTACTTGAAGCAAATCAGCTTGGTTGCCATTTCTTCATCTTATAATTTTACTCCCTGCATAGTGTAGATTCTTTCTCTTAGTAAATTTTATAATATTTTACAAAACCATACCACTATTATTAGTGCAGGATTGCTAGATTTTGTTGATTGTGTCTGTCCATATAATTACTAGGTTATGGTAAAATATTCACCTTTTTACTCAGTAGTAATGAACAGGAGAGGCAATTTATTTTTTTGAGTAAAATATCTTTGAGTATTAACATCCTTGAACTCTTCATCCCAAATCAGTCTGTTAAATAACCTCACTTGTATAATCAGGATAAATAGGCCATTTTCTGTGCCCTATTATTGTTTGCACATTATTTTCAGTCATTTAATATGAAGGCTGTGAATTGCTAAGGTCTTTTTATTGATCTGGAATGAAACCACTGGGTTTCGGGTGTCAAACCTGAATAAAATAGAAAAGGTGAATGTCCTGTTTCTCTGTGTGCCCGTTCCTCCCCAGAATTTTAGATTTCTCCATTTTGAAAAATCAACCAATATTTATCAGCTACTCGCTATGTGCCATTGTTTGTCCAAAGTTCTTAGAGTTCAGAAGAAAACAAAAACAGTCACAGGGGACTGATTAAATTGAACATGACATACTATTACACCAGAACACTAGCTAAGTCACTAAAATGGGCAAGCAAGAACGTTAAATCACACTCAGAGATTTTTTTTTTTATTTTTCTGTGAGGCGTGTGTAAAGCAGACAGTAGGCTTCCGTTCATGCCAATATTTTTATCCCCTCCTCCTGTGCTGTGGGCCCCTTTCCTTTGGAGAACCATCTCTCCCTTGTCCCGCAGGATTTAAAACTGTTGATCAGGGCATTTCTCCCTAATGTCCATCAAACTTCTATTTTTGGTGCCTACAAATTAGCTATACAGAAACTATTTTTTTTGCATGTTAGGCAATTGGATAAACGTCCACTTTGATGTTGAAGATTCCTGTAGTTCCTCTGATATTTTTGTGCAAACCTAAACTTTAAGTAGTGACTTTCAAAATTGGCTTAGGAAGGTGGGATGGCAATAGGTCATTGATGACCGAGCCCTGAAAGAACTGAGCCTTAACTGAGAGCAGAGGGGCCTGGAGGTCTGCAGTTGGCACGCGGCTCCAGTCTGTCTTTAAATGTATCCTGCACATTAACTAACGAAGATTAAAAAGCTTTGTGAATACGAGTGAAGTCCTAATAATAAAATTGTGGTCCTGGAACCATCAATCTACACTTCAATCAGCATCCATTTTAAATTCCTCCAGGGACATGATGATAAATAAGGTCTCCTAAACTTGTCATTTAGAATTTGTGACTATTGATTGGGTGAGTCCGTTTTTATCTGCAGGAGAAATGTTTAATTCAAACATATTACTTCAAGTTTTATTGGAAATCTATGAGGAATATGCCATATGCTGATAAGAAAACTTTCAGTCGACTATCAATCACTGCTGTTTGTACAGCGATGTGATAGCTCTGGAGGAAAAGCAAGTACCAATTAATCATATTCGGGAGGTGCTGGAGAGATGGCTCAGCAGTTAAGAACACTTGTTGCTCTTGAAGAGGATCCTGGTTCAGTTCCCAGCATCCACCTGGCAGTTCAACCCAGTTCCTGGGGATTCTGGCTTCTGCCGGCACTGCCTTCACATACACATACATCCAGGCAAAAAACTCATACACATAAAGTAAAAATAAGCCCTTGATAGTACTCACATAAAGATTACCCACTCCCATGAACTAGCCAATTTCAGTAGCTTTTAACTTGGGACTACCTCTTTCCACTGTCAATCGTAAGTTCTAGTAAAATACAACCTGAATTTATTTATGGTACTAAAGCAGTAAAAATTTCATAATTCATTTGGAAATTAAGTGCCAAGGCTCGTGAGATGGCTCTTGTGAGTGGGTAAATGGTCTTGCCGTCAAGCCTACCTTAGTTTGATTTCCAGAATAATGTGTTATGGGAAAGAACCAATCCCATAAGTTGTTTTCTGACCTCCATAGATGCATATGGTATGTGCATGACCCCTCCAAATAAATAAATAAATGCAAAAATTAAATGTAATTCATTGAAACATAATCTAGTTGTTTTTTACACTTAATGTCTAAATGTTATCTATTAATACTCTATTAAATTTTCTAGGTGTACTTGGTTATTAGTGTGTGTGTGAAAAAACCCTGTAAATATAATATATAAGCTAAGGAAATTATAGTATTTTACAATTATATTATATTTATATAAGTAGTATCCATTAATCTATTATATATAAATATGATATAAAATTATAAGCAAGAAAATGAGTTAATAAAATATGTATATTCATAATTGAATGACAGAATTGATTTTAATATGTAATATAAATAAGAAGGTTTCCTCATTAATAACATCACAATTAAAGATACGTATTAACACTGAAATGTAAAGTGTTATATTTAGTATTTTCTCCATCCGTAGAGTTGCCTTCCTGTAAGAGACAGCCATCAGACTTTTCTCTCTTTCTTCAATGATGCTGGAGACTTGAACTTAGGGCTATGGCGTGCCTAACCAGTGCTCTGTCATGGGGCTATATCCACAGCCCGGGAAGCAGACTTCGTTATAGAATATTCTAACATTTTAAAGTATGACAGAGTTTACAAAATAACAAAATGTCCCAATAACAACTAGATAATATGAGAGACGTTCCCAATGACAATAAAAACCCACGTGCAGATGGCTTTGGACAAACCAGCAGTATTCAAGTCTAATATAAAGAAAATGACAAAACTTTCTTCATTAAATAAAAACAGAAAAAAAGATTTTACTAAGTAGAGTAAAATACACTGACTTCAAGAATAAAGCAGAGTAGTATACGTTAATACAAAACAAATGGTGTTTTTGTGAAGGTACCCCAGACAATTCTGTTTTTAAAATTCATGTGCATATGTGTGTCTGTGTGCATGATGTGTGCATGTGTGCGTGTGTGTGCATGCATATGTGTGTGTGTGTGCGTGTGTGACTTGTGCATGTGTGTGCGTGTGTTGTGTGCGTGCGTGTGCATGTGTATGTGCACGTGTGTGTGTGGTGTGTGCATGTGTGTATGATGTGTGCATGTGTGTATGATGTGTGCATGTGTGTATGATGTGTGCATGTGTATGTGCATGTATGTTGTGTGCATAGGCATGTACACCTGTGTAAACACATAGAGGTCTGCCAAGCACACTGGTTGTTTCGTTTGATCAGTCTCCATTTATTCCCTTAAGACAAGATCTCTCAGTGAACCTGGAGCCAAGCTAGCAGCCACAAGCATCAAAGACCCTCCTGTCCCTGCCCTGCCCCCATAGCACTTGGGTTATAGGAACATGTGCAAGCCATAAGCAGCCTTCATGTAGGTTCTTTGGATGCACACTAAGGTTCTCATGACAGCACAGCAAGCAATATTACCCACAACACCATCTGTCCCTTTCTGATCAGCGACTCAAGTTCATCTGGAAGAATAAACATTTAGGCAAATACGAAAAAGAAGAGTATCTATAAGTAAAACATATAGAGAAATTCTTTCCTCTGTAGATGAAAACATATTAAAAATTCGGTAAGTAAAAAAGTTTTGGTAGTAACGACATCACAGCAGGTCAACGGTAAAAATCAGAGCTCCCCATCTCACATTTCCACATTATATAGAAAGTATTTCTTAGTCAACGCATGATACTGAAACAAGTGTCTGATCACCACAGCAAAGACATTTTTAACCAAAAATTAAATTATTAATAAATTTTTTTGCACAAAAATTGAACTATGGAATGGTTCAAAGGAAGTATAAATGAATACTAATATTCTTATTGGTGAAAGTGACCTTTCTGTTATTGATATCATGGGCATAATCTATGAAAAAATTGATTGGATGTATTAACATTGTTTGTGTGTAAATTTATGATAAGAAAAGCCAAAATGGAAATTACAACAAAGTATCTTACAGTAAAAGATTTCATGATGTGATTATATTTTCCTAGTAACACTTGCAACCTAAATACCCTCTCTTCTTTCTCCCCTCCTGGCCTTCCTCTCTCTCATTAGAAAACCTTGAAAGAACAGCTTCTAAGCAGTATCTCCCTGAATGACTCCCTGTCTGCCCATCTGTATTGCCTGAATACCATGCAATTGACACAGACTACCCATATAATTTAACAAGACACAGTAGAATCATCCAGAGGATGTCAAACACACTTCACACCCTGAGCAAGACCTGGCGTATTCATTTGCTAGTTAATATTTACTGTGATTTTTCTCTGCTGCTTTTTAGGGTGAAGAAGGTGACCAGGGAGAACTGGGAGAAGTTGGAGCTCAAGGACCCCCAGTAAAGTATTTTTTAAAAGATGTTTACCTAGGATAAGCAAATCTTTGTAATGGCTCAGTATTATCTTCTCTTTAGCGTGTGGATTAATGGTTTACAGCATAGGAACTTGGTATTCTCTGTGCTTCCAGCCGGCCAGTACCAGGCAACCACTACTTTTTCACAATAAGAAAGAGTCCACATTGTCCCTTCAAGAAATTTTTAGAAGAAAAGTTCTATGTAAAATCATATGTAACCTCCAAGACGTCATAACCTGAAAGCAAATGTTGAGCCCAACAGGACAATATGTTTTAATTTCAGCAGTGCTCTGGCATGACAGAAGTAACATCTTGTATGCCTTGAACACGAAGTGGGTTAAGTCCCATGGGATTACTGCAGTTCATTCCAGAAAGTAATCAGACATTAGAATGCTCTTAGTGGTTCATAACCATGCCTCTTACTGCAGTCCCACACCTACTGTGACGTACAATGGCTGGACATAACATACTTCAAGTTTAAGATGTTTTCTAGGTTGGAATTCATGTTAATTTTGTACCATGTGGAAGCGCAATTGTTGGCCTTTGTCCTAGTCTAAATTACAGCGATAATAAGTGTTGAGGCTTCCTTGAGCATTTGAAGCTTCCTAAAATAAAGCCGATGTAAAAGGCTACCAGCAAAGAGTCGGAAAAGACAACTCGGGATCCTTCTCCTGCGTTGATCTTCTCCTCGGGACTACTCTTTTGTAAAAAAGATTTTACTTCTTTATTTTATGTGTATGAGTGTTTTGCATGTATGAATTGCACCATGTGCATACAATGCCTACAGATGTCAGAAGATGCCTTTGAACTCGTGTTATAGACAGCTGTGAGCTGCCATGTGTTAGAGCTGAGAACTGGACCTAGGACCTCTGCAAAAGAAGGAGTGCTCTTAACTCCTGAGCCATCGTGAGAGGCCCCAGAACTGGTCTTTTAAAGGGGCGAGAAGGGCTGTAAAGATCCATGCTTTTTAGAGTTTAAGGCTAAAGGAAATGGTGATGAGCATCTAAGAAGTGATTTCTTCTTCTGGGCCACATGAGATCTTTAAGAGACGTTTGTAGGAGAGCGAATGTTTGCTCTTTCTGAGTCTTTGCAAGGAAGCATTAAGAAGCTGAACTTTTACTTCCTAAGAGATAGTGCCAGATAGTGTTATTTGTTTGCTTTTGCTTTTTGGATCTAATGAAAATAGGTGTGGGTTTATATATTTTCAAAAAAATCCATTCTCAAAGATTATGGAGTTATGTTGTGTAGCTCAGCAGATCGACTGGGAATTACTGTCATCATCTGCTCACCTCCTGGTGTTTGGGAGGAAGATGTTCCAATGTTTCGGGTGAATTCACAGAATTTTACCTCTTGACATAAAAGCACACTTATAAAGCAATACATATATTTATAAAACTGTCTATGGTGTATTTTTATAAGGAATAATCATTTTAAGGGCTTATTCATGTGATTCCTGTATCACATCTACTTATTAATTTTTTATGTACAGGAATTACCCACAGCGGCAGTAAACAAGTTACATAAGTTAAAACGCTGAATCTGATATGGCCGCATTTCATTGGAAAACCTAAGGTGCCAATCCAGCCTGGTTCGTACTGTACTCAGGAATTTTGAACACTTTCTGACTGACGTGCAGAGAGTTTGTGACTGAGCTAGATAAATGAAGGCTGATTCTAGAACTGTCCATCTTTGCTGACTGTGAAGATGAAGACGATGGCCACCTAAAGCACCTTTACCTTAAGCCAATGTGAGAAGTTGGCAATGTCAAAAGTATCTAACTTCCTTTCTATGGAACATGCACTCACAACTCCGCCCCAGGGAGCACCCAGGCTCACCCTTGAGCAGGTAGCACATGGAAGAGACTTTTCAATACTGAAAGAGTGTTCGAAAGCCACTCCGCTTTTTCATGCTTAGGCTTAGTCACCTCTATGTCTGTGATTTCTTACCATGTCATGCTGGAGTTGAGAACACTCCTTATCATAGAAATAGCGTGATAAATACTGGTGACAGGTGGTTGTTGGGCAGTCCAGCTCTATTTCTGATAATACACTGCCTTCCTTTGCCAGCATGGATTTGTAGGTAGCTATTATTTTAAAAGTTAAAATAGTGCTACTCCTCATGGACCTCAAAAGAGGTGGCAATGAGAGTGTGGGTTCTACCCATGGGTTAAAAGATGCCAACAACACTGTCGTAGTTGCTTGTATTTACTTTTTTAAGCCATCAATTATTGTGTTCACTCAATTTGTATAGAGTTATATAAGCCTTTAGAATTTTACCAAAGGATTTTAAGCATTAGAATTTTACTTGGACCTTTCTTTTTATATTGGAAGTGTTTGCCTGTGTATACTGTTGCCGTCTCTTAATGTCTTCTTTCATTATGGTAACATGCCTTTTCTGGATCAGCATCTGCAAAAAAGTGTGTGCTTTGACAGAAATCATTTGCCACCCCTCCCTCTTGCTTTTCCAGGGACCTCAAGGTCTGAGAGGCATCACAGGAACAGTTGGAGACAAAGGAGAAAAAGTGAGATATCTATAATAAAGACATAATATAAGAGTGATTTTGCCTCCTGTGGCATCCCGTTTTAGTTTATCTTTTACGTGTTTATATGTTTTATAATACCCAATACAATGCATATTTTGTAAATATTTAAAATGACAAGAAAACCATGTGTAATTATTAAAGAGAGAGGCATTTTCCACTAAATATTTTTGGTGGGATTCCTGGCACAGAACCCATGGGCTTGAGGCAGTACTGTCTTGGGCAAATTAGGGTAAGTGGGGATGAATTGTTCCAGATTTATCATTATTTGTAGCCAGTGCTCACAGTACTGACACAATGCTGGGAATGAATCTGGTCCAGCATGGCTAAGACAAGGGAAGATAGAAAGGGAGAGATAGGGTCCTGAGACCATATTAGCTGTTTTGCCTTAAACAGGGGCCATACAGTTGTAGCCATAGACACCAGCCTGTCCTTTGCCAGTCTCAGAAGTCAGGTTTTTTTGACTCTTGCCATGCAAGGCATCTGCAAACTTCAAGAAGAGTTTGAAGATCGGGCTTGCACTAAGTGCATTACTTCTTTGGAGAGGCAGGTAAATAGATAAGCAATTATGATACAATTAGGGAAGACAGAAATCTGCAGTCAGGCAGTGCAAGGAATGTGCAGCAAAGCAGTGGCTTAATCTTGATATGACATCTGGGAGGGCGGGCCCATGACAAAGCCAACCTCAGAAGGTGATAGGAGGATGAGGTGCAGGTGATGGTGAAGGATGAAGATGTAGGATGCTCGGTGGAGTGGCCCTGTCTTTGCTCTATTCAGAGCCTTTTCCTGCTAATTTGTATCAGTTCCACAGAACATAGTAGTTTTTAGCTAAGATTTCATTGTTGATATACCATGTATATAAAAAAAACAAAAACAAACAAACAAACAAAAAAAAACACTTTTCTCAAGAGCCACACACCCTGTGGGTTGCAGGCCTGACTTGTCTACCACATTTTTTTTCAATCTCTCTTCTCACACTCGATCTTTCTAGATATTTCTCTCCTGTTTTCTCCTTTCCATCTCCCCTAAGGTATTTTTTTTTTTTTAAAAAACACACAACACTGAAGTCCCACTTATTTTTACATCCACGCTTCTTTAAGTAACATTTGATGCACATCTCTCAGTTATTAACCAATAAATTCCATCAATTTTGATACAGTGAACCCCCAGGCTATCGTTTTACCCCCATGGATTTAAATCACCCCATAAAATAGGCGACCTCTCCTTGAAGCCAATTACTGTTCTTGATATGCTCTTTATTGAGGTATTTCTCCATTTGATATGTTTCAAGATTTTTCATTTCTCTTCATTTCTATCAAATTGCTTCAAAAAGACAGCTCCCCTTGTGAACACAGATGTGGAAGGGTTACTTAGTAACAGCACTTTGGGCCTGAGCTCATGCTGAACTGCAACACGGCAGAGAGCGAGTGCATCAAAGCCATTTCCGTAATGCAAAGGCTGGGGTGTGCTCTGGTAATGCAAGGTGAATGATGAATTCAAGGTCTTTTTCCGGTGTTCTTAATCCTTTCTTTTCTGGTGAATGGAGAAGGGCTCTGCTCTTTCCAGCTTTTAGTGATCAAAGAATTTCAGGGCTCTGTGCCCCCTCTGCTTCCACAGTGTGTTTTTTTTTTCTCCCCTTTGAGTCCACGTATGTCTGAACTTTCTATCAAATGTTTTCTAGTTTTTCATTCTTCCCCGGTCCACCTGGTTATGCCGGCCTGACATCTATCCAGTGCCTTTGACCGCTTTCTGCTTGTTTCTATCGCCTCCACCCTTCAGCTACTTCGTTAGGAGACCATCTGTCTGCCCACTTGAGTCATCTTAGTGCTGTCTCATTTGCTTTGGGATGAGAGGAACATCTCAAGATGGGGCATGCATTTTGTTAGGGAGAATATGTAGGGAGCACAAAACCCACTGTAGTTTTGTTTTCTAAAAAAAAAAAAAAAAAAAAAAAAAAAAACACCCTTTGGTTCTAATGAAGAAAATGAAGAGATGGTATCTGTCCTGTAACCAAGTCTGAGACCATTTCCGGAGGTAATGTAAACAGTTCCTATGCCATTGCATTATAGAGCAAATTACTATATAGAAAGTAATATCAGTCCAGGAATGGGTATGTCTAGATTCCTCTTGGAGTCTAACAGTTCCCTCTTCTGGGAAGGGGGGGGGGGTGGTTTCTAGAGCCATAGAAGTCCTTCTCACACTTGTGGCATCGCAGAGTCCACTGTAGCTACCCCTAAATTCACACTCACCTAGTGGCTCTAGGACCCCTAGCATTAGTGAATTCCCATAGACGTCCTGAGCCTTTTGAGGCTGCCTGCTGAATCTTGTTCAGTAGATCTGCTAAGTTCTGTGAATAAGGACCAGTTTTCTGTTCATGCCAGCACTTGAGTAGAGAGCCATGGTTCACCTGGAATATACAGAGTGGTATCAAAGGCTGTCCCAAGTGCTCTTGGCATGATGAACAGTACACACTAGTGGCTTCATGTCCTAAGCATCCTATGAATTATTCTTCAGTGTTCATTCACAAATACAGTACGCGATAAGAACATAAAGTTTCCTTTTCGTCTGGCTGGTATGCTTCTTTAGAAAGATGATGATGCCCTTTAACTTGCATGACTGGTCTGAATTTTATTTCTTTGTCTCGTTTTCAGGGTGCTCGGGGATTAGATGGAGAGCCCGGGCCACAGGGGATTCCAGGTGCAGCTGTAAGTAGCCTTTTTCTCACAATCAGGGACAGATTTTTAAAACAAAGATACTCTCCCTTCCATTCCCCTCTCCTACCCTTCCCTTCTCTACCATCCCTCCCCTGTCCATTGTTCTGATATATCATCTTGCTATGTAGCCCTGTCTGGCCTTAGACTTGCAGTGATCCTCTGGTCTCAACCTACTAAATGCTGAGATCACAGACGAACACTATCACATTCAACCAAAACACATGTTTTGAAGGCTTTACCCCATTTACCCCAGTTTTCTTTTCTTTTTGCCTTTTCTATCCACAGGGATAAACATAAGTAACTTTTACATATAAATTATTGAAATGAAAAATAGAAGCCAGGTCTGACAGGCCAGGCCTGTAATTGCAGCTACTCAAGAGGCAGAGGTAGCAAACCCCCAAATTCAAGGCCTGGTTGGACTACAGAGTGACTTCAGGGCTAGTCTGACCAACTGAGTGAGACCCTGCCATAAAATAAACAGAGGGCTGGGGATATAGTTCAGTGACAGAGTGCTTTTCTAGCATGTGAAAGGCCCCAGGCTTGTTCCCCAGTGCCAATAAATAAATAGAAACCTGGGCAAAAGTTTTCATATTTATTTAAAAATTACATATTTTCCCTTGGGTGCAGAGAACTATTTCCCTGGTTTTCTTAGGGGGTATGTTTTGTGGCTACCTGCTTATATGGTTGCATTTTTCTTTTGTTTAGGTTATTAGGATACTTTGACTGATAGCTGTGACTATGTTTCTGGGGCCTAGACTGTTCAATCTTTTCCTCTTTGCTGGTTTCTGATCTCCTTGTTTCATAGTTTGACTACTATGTACCCATGGGTCATTATTCACAGATGAAAGAAATCATTATTACTCATCTATACCACAAAAAGGTAGACATTACACACATAAAACAGAATTTCTCACTACCAAGGTACAATGGGGAAGGCAAGATAGGACTCATTGATGAGCTACAAGATCAGGTGCTTGAGTTGGGACAGAGGCAGTTTGCTAGAGGCAGTTTCCAGATTGCTCTGGAAAGGCCTTCTGGGAAAGGACGCGAAGTGCAGGGGGTGCTGTTGGTGGTGGTGTTATTTGTGTTACCGCAGGGAAAACGTGTGTTTTGAGAAGAGGAGACAGAATGGCTCAAGTAGAAATGCATTATGGGTGATGCCAATGCCAACCTGAGCAGTCTGAGCTGAGAAATGGCAACAGAGAGCCGGATTAAGCTTGGAATAGTTTAACAATTCAAAAACCCTATATTTTAAGAAAGACATCTTCTCATCTTTTGGGGGTTGGAGAGATGGCTTAGTGGTTAAGAGCACTGGCTGCTCTTCCAAAGGTCGTGAGCTCAAGTCCCAGCAACCACATGGTGAGTCACAACCACCTGTACTGAGATCTGGTGCCCCTTTTGAGAAAGTGGCCTGGTCAGTTGTCCTCATCAACTTAGACCATGAAACCCAATGTGGACAAGCTCAACAGAATTGCCATATACGGGCTTCCCATGCATGCTTCAGCATTGCCAGGGTATACGTATCACTTTTTCTTCTAATCTATTGCCACATATAACATGTATCATTAGTTGGATACTTTTTCCAGAAACTATTATTGAAGAGGGCACCAAATAGCAAAGAGAAAATCCAGGTGTCCAATTCATCCCTCAGCCTACCATAACAGCCCATGAGATTAGCTTATTCGTACAAAAAGTGAACAATGTTGCTGCTTTAAAAGTGAAATTCAGTTTGTTTCACGTGCACATCCAGAGTGCAGAACCATCTTGCATCTAGAATGGAAACAAATGACACACAACCTCAGTTAACCTATGTCTATATCAGTGATCAAGTTATTTACTTTTGCGGACAAAGAACAACATTCCTCAATAGCAGCTGGAGAGATGGCTTAGTAGTTACAACACGGGTTCAACTCCCCGCACCCACGTGGCAGCTCGAAATCCATCTACAACTCCACTTCTAGTGGACCTAACACCAAGGCAAAACATTCATATACTTAAAAAAAAGTTACTCAGTAGTCTTCAATGTGGATGATGTTTTCTAGCCTTTGGGTACCCCCAGTAAGCAACTTCTGTTAACATTAGGAACTTTTGTGTTTCTACAGGGTGACCAAGGACAGCGGGGCCCTCCAGGAGAAGCAGGTCCCAAGGGAGACAGGGTGAGAACAGATGAGACCTCACCACGGCAAAGCAACCTGATTTTCTGAATTATCTGTCGATTTTGTGTATTTGCATGACCTGTGCACTGTGCTCAGTGAAGATGCCTGGTTTCCTCTTCCTCTTCTGCCCTGCAGGGTGCTCAAGGTTCCCGAGGAATTCCTGGATCTCCTGGGCCGAAAGGAGACACGGTATGTCCTGAGCTGTAGGTGTCAAATATAGTTCCCAAGATGGCTGACTAGCGGTGGGATTTCAGGAAATAACGTAGAGAAGAGGAATGTGGCTGTTTCTAAGACACAGTGTGCTCTTTGTGTGTCCTTAGGGCTTGCCAGGTGTAGATGGTCGCGACGGAATACCTGGAATGCCGGGAACAAAGGTAGCTGTGTGGCTGAGTCCTGTGTGAATGCGGAGAGCTTTTTTCTGCACAGCTAAATTCAGCATTTCCATTATATCATTACTAGGAAGTTTTCTTAAACAGCACTGCTACTTTTTCTCCTTTCAACTTTGAAATTGCCAACTGCAAAATTCTTATTAAGATAGCACACTTACTTGCTTGCTTTAGGAACTCAGTAAAATAGACTCATTGACGAAAGTCGTCTGAAAGAAACTCTGTTTGAATATGTGCCCCTTGTCCTACCCACCACCTAACCCGAGCTAAGTAATTTCAAAGTACACCTAAGGTTAGCTGCTGGAAAAATATTTTCACCTGAAATGTCTGCAGTCTTCTTTCATCGAAGAACACATCCGTTCATAATGGCACAATTGTGTGACTAACAACTTTGCTTTCAGGGTGAAGCGGGAAAGCCTGGACCTCCGGGTGATGTGGGCTTGCAGGGGTTGCCGGTACGTGCTCCTCTTGGATTGCTTACATGTTCATGTTTTATGGATGGGGTAAAAAAAGATGAATTCAGAGGGATGACTATGTTATGAAATTTGTTAAGTTTTGATGGAAAAAATGATGCTCTATTTTTTTTGTTTTCTTATTTTAATGTTTACATTTTTGATGTTTTTTCCCCCTGTGATTAGCTGGTCATTTGCCCAAGAAGCATAAAGAGAGTAGTACATTATGTGTACGCACCATTTAGCTTTATGGTTTGGGTCTGCCTTCTCTACTACCTTCCTTGAATAGTCCAGGGCAGTGGGCACTGCTGCCTCTTGTCTTACTTTTAGCCAGTCTTGCAGTTCTTGGTAGCAGGGCTGAGACACGAGGAGATTGTAAGAATTCTCAGGGACAGTCTGAGAAAAGTTACCAGTCTTGGGTTAGGTGATATTTTGAAACACTGCAACTGGTATTTCCCTTTATTACTATGACTGAAAATTCATAGGAAATACATTGTTTGTGTTTTTTGAGTCTCTGAAGGCAAATCTTTTGAGTTAACAAAGGATATTTGGTAGTATCAAGAACTGACTCCCAATCTGTTATGGCATCTGGCACTCTGTAAGCTGCCAGGGCATATGAGGACTCCCAATACTGAAATGAGGGTTTTATTATTCTGTACAAGAAGTAATGTCACGTCCCTGTAGCATCTGTCCTGCCCGGAAGGTTGTCTGTTGATGTGAGGACAGGGTTGAGTTCTAGCTTGAAAAGTCATTCCGAAAAATAGCTTTAGCTTGGAGATTTTCCTTACGGTTCAGCCTTAGCAAGCCGGGGACAGCAAAGCAGAGCTGGCTGCACACCATATGTAGGTCCCGCACTGACCCATTTGGGAGATGGCAGCCTCTCCCACACTGCTCTTGAGGCTGCCATGATCCCTTCCACCTCTTCTCTGACAGCTTTGGTGTTTGATGGATTGTCAGATGAGATGCCTAAACCCAGAATCTGTGTGTATTCTTTTAGGGTGTACCTGGGATTCCTGGTGAGAAAGGCGTGGCCGGTGAAAAGGTAAACAAACAAACAAACAGACAACAACAACAAAACAAAAAACCCTGTCAGTTAGCATTCGCTTTATCCCTTTAGAAGTTTATTTTGTTATAATTTTAATACATTCCGTCTGGATTTGGTTTTATATTTAACTACTGGGAGAAATCAGAAAGCAAAAAGCTTTAATGGGTCACGTGCTCAATCTCTTTCCCAGCTGCAGAAATCTGCTGACCAGACTTCATGAGAACGTCAGCCTTTCGCTAGGATAAAAGACAGAGGCAGCCTTGTGGTTTCTGGCTATTTAAAATAGCGACTATACTATTAATCCATAGAATGAATGTTGGACTATATTCTACAGAGAATTAAAGAACAAGTTATTAAAAACAACAGGAGAAAGAGAGAAAACAAAGTGCTAACATAGCTTTTCTTACATTTCTTTAGAGTAAAGTAGGTGAAACATGACCTGGTAGAACTTGCGGCTGGTGAGGCGGTGCAGTTTGTGAAGAGCTTGCCTGGGTTTGTTCCCCAGAGTCCCTGTAAACGGCCAGGCATGTGCTCACAGTCCTCAAAGGACGCCTTCAGCTTGGTGAACAGCCAGCTTAGCCTACATGATGAGTTCCAGGCCAGTGCAAGATTGTCTCCCTAAACACAGGTGGACCAATGACACACAAAGATGTATTCTGGCCTTCACATACACACAGGCGCAATCCATCCACAAACATACATACACACGTGCACATGTGTGAACATGCATTCATATGGACATACAAACACACACCTAAGAAAGAGATTATGTATCCTCCCAGAGTCCCAGTGCGAAACCAGGAGATCAGTGCTATTAAACGCATAGCGTGGGTAAGGCAGGTTGATGGCTGCATCCGCAGTCTGAATTACTCTAAATGTTGCATTTTTTTGTCCTCAGGGTAACACAGGTGCTCCCGGGAAGCCTGGCCAGTTGGGAAGTTCAGGAAAACCAGTAAGACTGCACTTGAGTTTTCAGTCAATTACAATCCGTCGTGGCCAGGAGGTGATCACTAACTGTTTCTCTACCTGCTTTTCTTTTCACAGGGCCAGCAAGGGCCTCCAGGAGAGGTGGGACCTCGAGGACCCAGGGGTCTCCCTGTGAGTACTCCTCCCTACTCTCCCCTCTGACCATTTCGCTTTGTGTCCCTTACTTATGACTGCATGAGTGTTGGAGCACGGACATGTCTGTCTGTCCAGACAGACAATAGCTTGGGACTGCTAATCTATATATACAGTGTGTCTTCTTTTCAAAAAATGGTAACAAAATGGTGCTTAAAAGAAGCATAAAGTCCCCCCCTCCACCGAGACAGTGTTTCTCTGAGTTACGGTACTGGCTGTGCTAGACCTCACTTTATAGATCAGGCTGGCCTGGAACTTACAGAGATCTGCCTGCCTTTGCCACCTTCGTGCTGGGATTAAAGGCACATCCTACCCCTGGCTAGGGCTTTTTGTTTTCATCTCATGTTGGAAGTATTTTAGTGTGGTTCAAAACCTTTCTAAAGATGTATAATTCACACGCTGTATAAATTACCCAGTAAAAATAGACAAGACCCTTATTTTTAGTATATTCATGAAATTATGTAGCCACCATCATGATCAGTTTCAGAATATTTTCATCGCCCATTGAAGAGACCCTGTCCTCACTTTCAGGGACTCAGCTCCCCTTCCTTCAGCTCTGTGCCTCCCAGCTCCCCTTCTGTCCCTATGGCACGGCTGATTCTGAAAGTGTGTAGGAAGGGATCCATACAGTATGTCCTCTGTCCCTTGGGATAGTGGCTCAGCATTCTTGTGCTCTGTAGTATGTTCCAGCATTTCTTTCCTATTTACCGCTACGTAGCAGTTAATTGTGTGGATTAATCACACAGATAGATCCCATCTCTTGCACCCATTCATCCAGAACAGGTATTTGGTCCTCCACTTTTGGCTGTTTTAAGTATGCCACTCTGAGCACATGTGTCCACACTTTTCTGTTGATGCCTTATAGCTTCTCTTGAGATTATGTTTACGAGTGACTCTCCATTTAAACTTCGAGAAGCTTCCCTATTTCTTAAGTGCAAATATGTGAACTTGTGTATAAGGATGAACTTAAGTACTTGTTTTATAGACAACACAATCTCCTACTAGAGGATACATTTTAATCCTTAGAGAGAAACTGCTCAAGATTTTCATGCTGGGGCCAAAGAGATGGCTCTTCAGTTAAGAACACTGGTTGTTCTAGTCCCAGCAGCCAGGCAAAAGCTCACAACTGTCTATAACTTCTATCTAACAGGATCTGTCGCCCTCATATGGTCTCCTTGGGTGCTGAATAATGTAGTCAGTCACACCTGCAAAATAAAAAGAATTCACAAAATTCACATTATGTGCTTAACTCTGACGTCCTAAAAACTCTCTGGCCTTCATTTTCAGTTCTTAGTTGCAGTCTTCTCAGTAATAAAAACAAGGAAGCAAGCAAACACTCCAAGAGAGAAGATTAAACAGATCTAAACATCCTTCCCTTGAAGCCTTTCTTGAGTGTGTGGAACGAAGGTTTCCATGCTTGAGAAAGTGAACGCTGCCGGCTGTCTGCTTCTAACACGTGTCTATAACTGACCCGTATCAGGCGGTTTCTCAGAGTTTCTCAGCAGCCAAAGAAAGCAGCGCCTGTTTCTAGCCTTGCTCTTTGCTCGCTGATGATTTTTTTCCCCCTGGGTTTGAAGCCTGTGAATTTCTAACTAAAATGCTTGCCGTGAGTGACTTTCCAGGCACTGAAGTTAAAGCCAGATCATATTTCTCAGGCAGTGAAAACACTGCGTGACTGACTCAGGGAGCAGAGGAAGAGTCCGGGAATTAGTGTTTTTGAGATGGTTTCCTGTTAAATCAATTTATTTTTAGCAGAAAGCTGTGCATGGGTGAATTGAACATTGATTGTGGGTCTATTGTGTACTAAAAAAATGCACCGAACATACACACCCACACACATGCACATGCACGCACACTCATGCACACATCACACAGGGAATGCTTGCTGTTACCGGGTAAGTGAAGGGAACACAAGCTAATATCTCTCCAGAGACAGAACTTGAGAAGGACGTAGGATCAGTCCTTCTCTCAGGTGTGGCGAGCTGCTTTAGACAAGGTTAGCAGGTGGAAGCGTTGGGATTTGAACTTCAGGTTTCGCTTTTCACATTTCTGTGGGTCTGTATTTTTCCTTTTGTTCCTGTCACTGAGGCCCAAAGCATGACCCTTCTGCTGTCCTAGTTCCTGTCTCTAGCAGGGCACTTCGATCTGTCTTCTTCCAGCCCCTTTTTTACTGAGCTTTTTGGCTTCTGTTTCCTTCACCCTGGCTGACTCAGCACCTCTGGGTTACTGCAGTAACTCCTGATTTGCTTTATCAGCTCTAGTCTGTACTCCCTCCACCAGTTTGTCTCGATAGGACACCACTGATATCCAGTGCTTTCTAGTCCTCTTGCCTGTTGTGTGATGTGTCATATCCTTGCCTGACACCCTAGGATACTGTGGGAGAACCCATAATCACTGGGATGAATGAAACTGTCAAACACAATCCCAAAAGCCCCAAGAAATGGTAGTACCTCCTGCCTGCACACTCCAGAGTACTGGTCTTTTTAAAGTACAGTTTTCATATTATTTTTCCCTCCCTCCTTCCCTCCTTCCCTCCCTCCCTCTCTTCCTCCCTCCTTCCCTCTCTCCCTCCCTCTCTCCCTCCCTCCCTCTCTCCCTCCCTCTCTTCCTCCCTCTCTCCCTCTCTCTCTTTTTTCTTCCTTTTTATCATGTGCATGTGTGTATATGGTGTTCCCACGTGTATAGACACATGTGGCATGTGTGTGGAAACCCAAAGTGGATGAGAAAAATCCTTCCCTGCTTTGCTTCACCTCATGCATGGAGTAGGAGTCCCTCTCTTAAATCCAGAGCTCACTGATGGGCTGTTCTGGTTAGCTGGCTCATTCCAGGGATCCTCTGTCTTCATCTTTCTTGTGTTGGAATTCCAGGCTGCCGTTTATATGGGTTCGGAAGATCCCAGCAAACTCTTCAACCCTGTGACAAGTGCTTTAGCCGCTGAGCCATCACCCCAGTCCTTTACTTCCCACTTTTGACATCCGTGCTGAGGTCACACTTACTTCTGTAAAGTTCACAATTAACTGCTCTGATACTTCTTGGTGCACTGTTTCCCTGTGTCAGCTTTTGCATTTATCTAGTTGGAGCTCAGCTCCACATCTATGAGTCATCATTCCCTGCTGAGTTGTTCTGAAGTTCATAACCCTTGACCCCTCTGTGTTCCCTCTGTGACTTTCAGGGAGGCTGGAGGGTATATTTGCTCTCCCATTTACATCATTTTGTAGACAGATTCACACATTTCTATTTACGGTTGGTGAATTTGATCAGATTTTTCTGTAAATCTCAAATCAAACTGAGTAGAAAGGCTTTGAACATATGTCTAATGTAACCCCGAAGCAATTGATTTTTGTTGATTTGATTGCAAGAAGATTAGGGTTTTTTTTTCTTCCATTTTGACCTTCTCAACTTTCTTAATTCTGTGACCCTTTAACCATACAATTATTTTCATTGTTACCTCATAACTATAATTTTGCTATTGTGATGAACATGATGTAAATATGTGTGTTTTCTGGTGGTCTTATGCTACCCATGAGAAAGAGTCATTCAACCCCTGGAGGGGTTGAGATCCTCAGGTTGAGAACCACTGCTTCAGTCATTTCATGGGAACCTCTACCACACACAGTAGGCATTCTCTGCTTGGTTTATAATTGGTGTGAGTGGCTCTTGATTCAGAGCAGGCAAACAGACTGGCCTCGAATGTGGCATTGCATTTTAGTGGCTCCTAGCCACTTTGAAGAAGCCTCTTTGAACTTGCCAGGCTTTTGGATGAGTGGATTATGTTTGCTCTGCTCTCTTGGTTCTAGTGGGGATAGCAGTCTGCTGACTTACCTCCTTCTGAACATCCTGTGTCCCTGTTGTACTTTTCCTGGAAACCTCCACCCCATCCTAACACAACAGTCTCAAGCAGAGAGGTCTCCATATGAGGACCAGATGGTGTGTTTTTGAACAGTCTAAGCTGCACCCCATTCTGCCCAACCCTCGGCAATGGTGTGAGAAGCTCATATGTGTGACGGTAAACTTTCAGACAGATTTCTCTCTGCCTATGTATCGGCGAATATTTAAAGCCATGCAAGATAAATACAACTGTATCATATCGTAAAACTGAATCCTTTAGAACATCCTTGCAACAAATGGAAAGTTATTCCCTGAGGTAGAGCTTAGGTGATTTTCCAATTTAATAGGAAAACGAATTGATAAAAAGAAACAGTCTAGAGAAATCAAGATTGATCTTTTGGGTTGAATCGGCACCTTCCCTTTTTGTTGTTGCCAGAGAGAGGCACTCAGTACACAGAGCAGACTGAATATAATGATGTATAATTTCTCACTTCTAAAATTTAGCCAGCATGCACCATGCTATTTATTCTTCAGCTCATTAGCATTTGGGGTAATTTTGGAAACATGGGGAGTATGAGATTCATGACAAACTGAAGAGATGGAATAGAGTCGATCCTTTTGGGAAACAATCCTGGTAACATTACGTCACACTAAATTTTCAGATTTTTTGTGATCTTTTATAAATGTCTATTAGTTCCTATAGAAGGGAAGGGACATCAAATTGAAAAATCTGGTGCCTATGTCTCTCTGTAGTTGCATGCTGTCACGACCATTGCATGACTTTCAGCTGGTACCTGTTTGCCCAAATCTGCTGGTATAAGACATTTAGCTATTTTTGAATTTAAGATTTATGAGACGTTTCAGTCTTAAGCTTTTATTTGAAGTTTAAGCAAAGTTGACAAAGACAAATACACCAACTTCTACTGATTCCTGGGTGTTTGTTACTCTAGAGGCACAGAATTAGAATCAGAAGGGAAGAGGGATGAGTAAACATAGGGATAAACTCCCATGCAGCCCAGATCTGCACGGGATCCTCCCAAGAATAAACCAAAGGTTCTATAGTTCTGATGCTCGGTCTTTGGAAAAGAACTCTACTATTCATCCTTGATTGTGATGCAGCAGCATTGACTCTTTTACTTAGAAGTGAATTAGAAATGAATACTTGAGACTCTGTTGGAGGCCAAACTTTCTGCTTTCTTTGGATATCTGCTTTTCCTCACCAGCGATTATTTGTTTTTAAAATTAATGTCATGTTAGACCAATGACTTTGGGGATCTGTGTCACAATGGAGCAGAGAACAGTTTGAAAATGCCACTGGCATATGTATGCTGAAGAGAAGCCATCTTGAATTTGGAAGGTCTAGGGCAAATTAATTGGAGCAGAAGCCAATCTTCTCTTTCGTTGCAATTTTTAAAAATTAAGCTTGTTCTCTGGTAATGGTATACATGTATTTAATGTATTATGAACTCACTTACCCCATACATCCTACCCTCCTCCTCACTCCTCACACAAGCCCCCCCACCCAGCTTTTATTATCTTCTTTTTTTGTCTTTATTTAGGGATTCAATGAGTTTTGCTAGGGTATCTGTGTGAGCATATGTGTAATTCAGTCCCTGGAGCATGGGGGACTCACCAGAGCCTATACTACTGGAGACAATGACTCTCCTTCAGAGTTAACGAAAGAGAAGGTTGGCTTCTGCTCCAATTAATTTGCCCTAGACCTTCCAAATTCAAGATGGCTTCTCTTCAGCACACATATGCCACTGGCATTTTCAAACTGTTCTCTGCTCCATTGTGATACATATCCCCAAAGTCATTGGTCTAACATGACATTAATTTTAAAAACAAATAACCTAAGGAACGGTGGGTGCATGAGCCTTTCTTGTGGTAGGTGTCTGGAGGGAGGAGAGAAGATAACTTTATAGATGGATAGAAAAAAATTGTTACAGTGACCACTTTTCATCTAGATTTACATCCTTACAGCTGCTTCTATCCTCGTGGCCCTGCCTCTGGTTTCCAAGATGCTCAAGGGATTAAGGACCAATGTATTATTCCAAATATTTACACCTGACAGGTTAATATAAATTTTATTGAAAAGTACTTGAGAGCATTGAGTTTCAATCACTTACAAATCATCTGAAATGACTACAATGAAATTATATTCCACAGCCAGAGGCTGTTGTAAGGTGTTAACCTTTAGGGAGATCAAAAGTTCAGAAGGTTTATGGATCTTGACACCTCGTTCAACCTAAAGATGAATGAATAACATATAGTCCAGAATAGGCCAGGAGCATTTAGAAGTATCAATTATTAAAATGGAGCTTTTATATCATTTTAAAGGAAAACAAACTCAAATTATTCCTCCTAGTTCTTTGATAGATCTCGAAGGGAATGTGGTTGATTGTGTACAAGTGTTCCACTCAGCTGAACACAGCATGAGGTATACAACAGGCTTTAGTCAGATCACATGAAATTGTGGTGAGTTCTTAAGAATACAAGTAAAAGACACTCATCACCTTCTCTCAAAAGTTTCTTTTCTTTAAAGGTTAGGGTTTCAAGTAGAATAGAAATTTGAAGACTTAAATTTCAAATTAAAAAAAAAAACAACAACTTGAAATTGGCCCAAAAAATAAAATTGGCATTGCCATTAGCAAATCTTCATAGTGAGTCACTTTTCAAAGTCTGTAATCCTTGAAGACATATTTAGATCTAGAATGAGGGAAACAAGACATTTTATCTCAGAAAGTTTATAAATGTCTTCCATCTGTGCCTTCTTGAGGTGCAGTGATGATTCACAGACGAGCATCTCTGTCTCATGTTTTCCTTTTCATGCCTCTCTTGAGGTAAGCAATCACTTCCAGTTGCTCCTTTGAGGTGTCCATAGACACAAGAGCTTGCTCGGCATCACAGACATGGCACCATGCCAAATGGATAAGTCTGGAATACCCCAAGAACATGCATGCCTAAGTGTGGGCATAAAATGTGTATATATATAAATATCCATAACGTAAAATAGAATGTGACTTACATGCTGGGCCTTGCTAATTGTCATTGCATGTACAGACTGTGGATATTTCCAATGTCCTGCATCCTTGGAAGAGCACGAGCAGGTCCCGTGAAGAGTGTGCACAGAGGATAATTAGATCTTGATAGAGTGGCTTGCACCTTCAACCGCAGTGAAGGGAGAGGATCTTGGCAACTCCTAAATTTTAACAAAAACCTATATGGAATGTTATTTATTTTTTCATATAACAATTAAGCATTTGACTCTGGCCTAAACATACAGCTGATGACAACATGTATGTTTTCACAGGGAAGTAGAGGGGAAGTAGGACCAGAAGGGTCCCCAGGCATAACAGGCAAACTGGTAAGTGATGTTTCCAATCTCTACGTGTTTGCTTCCTACAAAGCAGATACGGTTTTTGAAACAGGAAGGGGAAGAAAAACCAATTTACAACAGGTTGTCTGATCAGCTATACATTTTTTGTTGTATATGAAATGTGAAACTGGAAATATGGAATTTCAAATTCTATCTATCATATCCTCCGCGAGTATTTATTTTAATCAGTGTGGTTTGAATGCGTTTGAAAATCTAGAGAGGCTTGGAGTGCTGCATTTGGCATCTGCCTCTTCTTGGAATGGAAGAGAACTGTGGATGAATGCCGGCTTTTGCTTCTTGTGTAGCTCCTGTTTACATAGTAGAGGCGACAGCGGCCCATGGGACCTTGACTGAAAGAGTCTACTGTTGCTGAGTTGTGCAGTGGGAACTCAGAGGTGGGGTGGAAGGTGGGAGGCCACTGGCCCCTCTTCTGGGTTACAAGACGGAGCCAAACTGAAGGGGGCAGCTCTAAACCAACCACACATTAAATTTAGATATGTGTTGATACCCCAGCGCCCTGTCTGGCCTGTCAACATTGAGTATTGTGGGTACTGCGACTTTGGAGATTTCTCTGTTTGTTTTCCAGGGACCTCGTGGGAGCCCTGGCCTTCCTGGCTTGCCTGGGCCCCCTGGACTTCCTGGAATGAAAGGCGACAGGGTAAGAGATCCAGCATTCTACACGCCTTTTCATCTGGAATGATGAATCCTTCTTTGTTGAGAAATCAAGCTTGCTTTGTCCAGTGACGACTGTCTCTAACGATTATCACAAAGAAACACGTGAAAGCAAATGAAGTTAGCGAGAGATGACACTGAAAAGAAAGAAACAAAACAAAAAAGTAAATTCCTGGAAGAAAGAGAAATAAAGGCTGAAGTACCAGTTGTAGTTATAGTTTTTATTTAGTTCTAAGTTTATATTCCTATCAGTGAATGTTCATTAACATGGATATAGTCAAAGAATGTTCCCCTGTTGCCAGCGATTTTGAGAACAAGTATCAATAAGCACAGGTCTCATCTGGTCCTCATTTAGCAGCGAGAAATGGGGAGCTCTCAGTCAACACACCATCCATCATTCCATTCGGGGATGTTGGCTCATCTGAAATTGCACACACGACTCAGAATACTGAATAAGTGTTAAATCTTATTCATTTCAGGGTGTATTTGGCGAACCAGGTCCCAAGGGTGAGCAGGTAAGCTGTGTGGGCTGGTTGGTGGTATTGGCTATATGCCACTTCTCAAGGGCACGGCTGGCTGGTTTGCGGGCGTGGTGAACGATGGTGACTCAGAGCTTTTCTCCGTGTACTGTAGAGCGAGTGAACGCTACAATGAGGTTTGCTGTGCAGCCAGGCTGTGTTCATATGCTGGAGCTAGCGGCTGTCTCTTGTGCTGTGCTGTGCTCTTCATTTGAATAGTGTGGCCCCGACTCTCTGGCTTGCCGGGTTTTAGTCAGATGACATGGACTTTCAAAGCCACAAAATAGCATTTTAAGTATTGTGTAATTAAGACCTCAGCAAATTAAATGTGTAAATAGAGTCAGCCCTGTGTCTGGATACCTATTTCTACTGTAGGGTGCCACTTTCAAGGGTTATTGAACTTTAAAATTTCTAGATATCCTTGTTGGCTTAATGAAATAAATTAAACTCAGTCAGTAACTGATACCAGGTCTCACCTCTGTCCTCTCTCATCTACTGTTTTTTTTTTTTTTTTTTGGTTAGGGTTAGCCTGCTGGTATGGAATCGAGAGCTCCTACATGATCCGTGGGGGCATTTGGGCACCTAGAAATGCTCATCAGTGTTGATTGGTTAATGCTGACTCATGAATAGATGATTGAAAAACATCTGACATTTTATCTTAATTTTTTTTAGGGTGCCTCTGGTGAAGAAGGTGAAGCTGGGGAAAGGGGCGATCTTGTAAGACTTTTTCTTTTAATTGGGGATATAAGACTTCGAAATTTTTGAAAAAATACGATTTCTCTTTCTGACCCTCTTCCCATTATCTCAAAGGCTAAGTGGGTTTTCCCTCTACCTTGACTGATGATTCCCGATCCTGAAGGAAGGAAAAGTAGTTGGAGATGTAGTTTTAAATTTCTGCAGAATTCCCTTAGAGATAGCGAATTCTTCCATGGTCTCACACGGAGACATTCAAGTTGCTCAGATAGTACTACAGAATGTGTAGGAATACAGTCTAGCAGAAAAACCGTGTCTCTTTATGGTCAGGGAACTGTGGCCTGCAAATATGGCTGAGAGCTTCCTATCTTCCCCTATAAGCTCTGGAGGAATGACGCCCATCTCCAGAGGGTGAGACCGCCGGGTCTCCAGGACAAGGACAGGGCACACTGTCTGTGTGCAGAGCTTCAGGCTCGCTGCCTCATTACCATGGTGGTTTGGGCGGGAATGATCAAACCTGATGTGGAAATGTATGCCTGAATCCTTCTGTGGTCAGCAAGGTCTTTCCTGTGAAGTAGCCTTACAGCTCCTCAAGAGCAGAGAAACTGTGTGCTAATATTTATTCAGACTTATAGGGTCTGGAAGAAATAGGAATGAAATGTCTGAACTGGGCCAAGTTGCTGGAATTTTGTTTAAAGGAAATTACTGAGATTACCGCATTTTAGCTTCTGTAATGGCTGATCATTTTATGCGCCTAGGGAATGTTTTAAAATTTAAATCATTCCATCTTGTAGTGGAGATATGCTAACTCTTCAACCGAACTCATCCAAAATTAATGACGGGAAGATCGCCTAGGTGGTTTTTTTTTTTTTCTTAAAGACTGAAAGCGTGTATATTTTGTTCGATAGATTTTGGGGAATGAGTTAGGAAACATAGAAACATAAAAATAAAATGTCAGTGTATAGTTTTAAATGTCTACCGTAGTTGGTAAGAAAAGCTCTTTTATTTTATTACGTATAGATTTTCATTTTTGATGCTGAGCGTGTATATCTGGGTGGACTTCCCACAGCTCTGATCTCAGCCTGTCAGTCAACAGCTCAGTTGGCCAGGGGCTGGGAGGTGGCCTTGCTCACACAGAAGCACAGAGTTGGGTAGCCGAGCTGGAATGGCAGCCCACATTTTGAGTGAACTGTTTGCTACAATTCTGGGCTCCATCTGCATATGGTTTTCTGTATGTTAGCAGTACAATAGCATTGGAAAACATGGTTTAGGAAACTGTAAAGTGAATGAATTGTACTAATCTAATTTTGTTTTACTGATTTAGGGAGATATGGGATCACCTGGCCCAAAAGGATCTGTAAGTATGATGAAATTAAATGGTACAAAATTAAAAACATAAATAAAGCTGTAGAAAATGTAATATTCCGCTTCATGAAATGGTGGTATAAAATTAAATCCCACGAAGGACTAGGAGGAAATAAGTCTCTAAATTTACTCTGTAAATAATAGATTGGACCAGTAGGAAAAAAATTCTTAACTGTGTAAATGGATCTAGCTTCTGAACCAACCACTCTAAAGAAGGGGTTTGTTTTGATATTCTAAAAGGCTCAGTGGATGTTACATTACAAAGCCCTGACACCCTCCCTAAATGGGCCATTTCTTAAAGGTGGCAGGCACTCTGCAGTGAGGAGAACGGCTAAATCTCAGCGGCAGCCACGCTTCTGCGGAATGTTTCAGTAACTGTCTTAATCTCCCACGTGTTCTAGTTGAGGGAACAGAGAGAGAAGCCGAGCACATAACAGAATATAACAGAATCATCAGAACCACAAAATGATCAGCTTCTTCCATTTTGTTATTTTATAGAAACTAAGCTCATGTCCTTGAAGTAGATGAATTCAAAGTTGTAGACCTAATTCATAGGAAACCCGAGGCATCTTGCTAATGTGCATATCAGCACAATCTGGAACTGAGAATTTAGAGAGAAAAGGGAAGCTCAGATGGTAATCTCAAAGGCCATTACTACTGGCTTCCAATGGATTCTTACATTCTCTCTGTTTCTGAAATATTCCCTATTTCTGTCTTTATCTGACAAATTATCTCCTCAGCAGCTAACTTAACCCTACTAAAAAAAGAACCCATTACATATCGCTCTTTCCCTCTGAATCCTAAAGAAGAACTTAAAAAAGATAACCATTGTAGAATCAAATCAAGCTCCCAGTAGAGTAGACCACACCTGTCTGGAAGTGTTCTTGATTTTTCCATTTTGTCTAGAACTTTGGAGAGCTAGAACTTTGTGTGTTTTCTGTGCTTTTATATACTGTGCCATATAACACTTCCTAGTGTGAACTGACTTTTTCCTTCATAAGAATTCCTACCTCCTACTTCCACATGTTGATCCCTCCTCTACCTTATCTGCCAGGGGCACCCACCCTAACTTGGTTTCAGGGCTCAGATGCAGGCTTGTTTGTAGGCTGCAAGCACACTAGCGTATGCATGCAATCACATTGTATGAACATCCCTTCCTTTAAACAGCAAATTTCAAGAATGTTTGTGCTTAAGAATACTTGACCAGGTGGTAGCAGCACCTGCCTTTAGTCCCATCATTTGAGAGGCAGAGGCAGGTGGATCTCTGTGAGTTTGAGGCCAGCCTGGTCTACAGACGAGTTCTAGAACAGACAGAGCTATTACACAGGGAAACTCTGTCTTGAAAAACAACAACTAAAGAATACTTGAAAGGAATGGTTTAAAATTGCACTGACTATAAAGAGTAAACCCTGATGTGTTTGGTGAGAGAAATTTTATGTCATTGTCTAGAATAATTCGGTGATGTTCAAGGAACAGATTTAAACTATAAAAGAAAAATTGATCATAATGTAGTGACCAACACTTACTGCATTCTAATTTGGATGTATTAGGAATTAGCTCTTAATTCATCCCTTCTCTTCTACCCACTTCGTATATGACACTGCCCAAGCAATGCTGAAGAAATTGAACTGTCCTGCCCCAGAGTCTGGAAAATAATTTCCTAACATAGGAGCTTTTATCGTGCACTCGAATGTGAGCTCAGATGAAAACCCAAGGTCTGCTCAGTGCACAGAGTTGAAGAACTCTTCCTGGGAAATCCAGGATCCTTATGGCATCCTGATCTTTGCATCCAAGAGCTCCTGTGCTTTGTTCGGTAGTAATCTTATCCATCGCCATCAAGAGAGTGTAAAAATGTGGCCAGTTCTGGAGTGCATGTTTAAACTTCATTTTGGCATCTCTTTGGTTTGTTTTAGAAGCTGCTGGAGTTTTTCACCTGGGTACCTGACAGTTTTGCAGCCTTTTGCAGTTTTAGATCTCTTTGTTGGTGTTGCTTTCCAGCTAGTCTTTCAAGTTCTAATTCTCGTAGAGAGGCCATCTTGTCACGTTGACTTAGATGAATATTATTTTCTTTTACATCATAAAGCAAGATTGAGAAAGCTTGTGGGACCTAGTCTGGGAGCATGTGGTGAATTTGTGGCTTTACGTCTTCCCTTGGGCTGCACACATTGGAATATTTGAAACAGCTCTTCACAGATAGATACTGCACAGGAAAAAGAGGCAGGGTGAAGTCGCTCTATGAACATCCCCACCTGCAAGATTAGCACTCCCGGACTTCCTTTTGTCCTGACACCCCCCCCCACTTCCTCTTGTCCTATAAATTTTCATTCTTATTCAGAACAACAGTATGCTGTACTGCTTGACTACAAATTGCAACAAATTTTAGTCTCACAAAAGAGTGAATTTGTAAAGTCTCTTTTTAAAAGCAGTTATTATATATGAAGATTTTAAAAATGCTTTTAGTGGTGCTTTCAGGGGGAAAAACATGCAATTTGTGTTGTATGTATGCCTCCATGCTGAGGAAGAGAGTGGTTTGCTGGTTAGCTTCTTTAATATTTAGGCTTTAATTCCCTTATTACTGAAACTGTGAAGTCGCCCCCCCCCCCTTTAAATGCATCACTTTCAAGGGTATTCTGAGTGCACTGGCTTAGTTAATGTTAGCATTTTCTGATTCCTGTTTATTACTAGTGTCTTCAAGTTCATCAAAAACATCTTAGAAAAGTCAAATACCATAGATTCTTGGATTGTTACATTGTTATACCTAAATAACACATCTTGGAGAAAACCTTTGACTAGGAAGAAGTTTTTTTTTTTTATTGCCAGAAAATGTTACCAACTGTTTTTTAAAAACTAATGACAGGCTGGGGAGACAGCTGGGTGGGTAAAAGGACTTGCCGTACAAACTTTATGATCTGGGGCTGGGGAGATGGTTCAGCGGTTAATAGCACTGTTAACCTGCTCTTCCAGGGGACCCAAGTTCAATTCCCAGCACCCACATGGCAGCTCACAACTGTCTGTAACTCCAGGATCCAACAACCTCACAGAGACAGACATATAGGCAAAACCACCAATAAAATAAAAATAAATTAAAAACCAAAAACAACAACAACCCCCCCCCCAAACTTTATGATCTCAGTTAAGATCTCCAAAAATCATTTCAAAGCTGTTGATGGTGGCGTGAGTCTCCGTAGCCCCAGCATGCCAGTGGGAGATGGGAAGCAAAGACTGGGGACTTTCCAGACAGGCCAGAAAACTTGGCTTATGATATGAAACAGCAGAAAGATCCTGTCTCAAACAAGGTGAAAATGTGAGGCCTAACTCCTAAAGGTTGTCCTTTGACGTCTGTGTCGTCATCCCCCCCCCCCAACACACTCACAACAAACAAACAAAACAAACAACTTGCTTGTACCAGGGCCGCGTCTTGGTGGTAGGGCATGTGTAAGGACCTGGATTCAAAACCAGGAGGAAGCCTAAAACCACTGACTTGTTCTTAGGAAGCGGCTTAAGGGATGGCAAATGAGTCCTGAAACTGATCTCATCTCAGTGGAGATTTTGAAATAATAATAAAATAATTATAAGTTTATTTAAATTCTAAGTGGCTGGTGAGTGTCTATAGTTGAGGTAACTTCTAGACAGACACCACTGAAGGACCTAAATGGTAGAAAACCTAAAATTCCACCTAAATATTTGTATTGATACTAAGCAGAACATTGCTTATGTCTAGCCCCAGTTTCATAGTGCACTCTTTGTTCTAGGTGGGTAATCCTGGGGAACCTGGCCTGAGGGGCCCTGAAGGAGTCAGAGGGCTTCCTGGAATGGAAGGACCAAGAGGACCTCCTGGACCCCGGGGTGTGCAGGGAGAACAAGGTGCCACTGGGCTGCCTGGTATCCAGGGCCCTCCGGTGAGTGGTCGACACATCCCAGGGTTTTCTATGGGTATAGCTCCATTAATCTCAACCAAGTTCTTCAGCAGTAGCCCTCTCATCGATTCCGGCACCTGGTTCCTTGTGATGTCTGTCCTAACAGCTTAACAGTCTTCTATTTACGACTGTGAATACAACCTGTGCTTTTCTTTCTCATCCTAGGGCAGAGCACCAACAGATCAGCACATCAAGCAGGTTTGCATGAGAGTTATTCAAGGTAAATCAATGGCAGGGTTGAAATATTTCCATTGCCCGCTTTTGCTTCTTTAGCTTTTATTTCTGTATGTGTGCAAGGCTAAGTTACCAGCTTTAAAGGTGGGAGATGTTGAGTGATGTTAATACCAGTTATGTTATGAGGTGATGCTTACCAGCTTATAATAAAATATTATCTTCTCTCTTAGCCTTCTCTCCACTCCCCATCCAGGCTCCATCTCTATGGGTCTCATCCACCCCTTTCCAGAGGAGAAGCTAACATAGGGAAACAAATGCATATACACATGTCATTTTCCCCCCTCATTTGCAACACAAATTCCTAGGCATCCCCTCTCCTGAAGATGCTACCCTTTAGTGTCTATCTGGTATGGTTTTTAGGATCTCACAGCCCAGGGCCCATGAGTAGCATAAGGACATCGTTGATACCCACTTAGAACATATGTTTAAAAAGTAACAAGTAACAGTTTCCCGAAAAATGACTTGAAAAAAAAGTATTTCTGTATTCGTTAATCTTGATCTAAATTTATCTAAGGCTATGGAAATCATTATTCATTTTAGAGTTTGCCTACTCATAAAACCACAGAGAAAATGAATATGTACAAAAATACCCCCAACTGAGGAGACACCATAATTTTGGCACTTTCTGCAGAAAACCCTCTTATTATGGTAGAATTGTGTCCCAAAGGAATGCTTGTCTTTCACGTGCTGGTAGACAATTCACTCTGTCGAGTAGACTTGTAGAATTCTCTAGAACCAAACGAGAATGAAACGAATATTTCTGTATTCGTAAGCCAACATAAGTCTCGTCACTGCACACACTTTATTTTGGCTCCTATTTGAGCTTTAAGCATTACTAACATATCTGGAAAATTATAATTTTATGTTTATAAATTAAGAAATTCAAAATAGTCATACTTAAGTAATTTTTAAATTGTTGGATCAAAATGTGTTTTTAGTTCCTGTTTTTTTTTTTTTTATTTACCCTAAAGCTTTAAAAACAATATTGCACTAGAATACTTGCCTCAGCATTTTAATGGGGTGGATTTTCTTGCCTTCCACAGCTTTGGAAGCTGATTCTGAATGTATGTAAGAAGCCCACAGAGTTATTAATTTTTAAGACAAACTGTGACTATTTTCAAGGAAGGTTATTTTTAATGATTGTTACCTACTCCAAACATGAAAACAAACTGGAGGGGAAAGAATTATTAGAAGCCACGAATTCTCATGATATTTCAGATTATAGAATTGCTTTGAACCAAAAAAGCTTTTAGTTTCGATGATCGATCTCAAAGAGTGTCTGAACCTTAATTTTGAGCTATGCTTCGGTTTTGTTTTGTTTTGTTTTTTTAAAGCTCCGAGACAACATTTCCACCCATGCATGATAAAAAACTCAATTTCTTCGCATCCTGGGGTTTCACCGAGTACCAGATAGGATTCTGGTGTCTTTCTCAAGGTTCTGGATCACCACTCCTCTCAAAACCCCCTCACCCCGAGTTGTCTCAAAATAGCTGTGCCAGATAGATCCAGGGCAAGCTCAGGAAAGGTCGCTGGGGATGTTATCCTCTTCTCCTGGGCCAATCGTTGTGTTTGTGACCTGCAGTCTTTTTTTTATTATCTTTCAGAGCATTTTGCTGAAATGGCTGCTAGTCTCAAGAGACCAGATGCAGGAGCCTCAGGTCTTCCTGGGAGGCCTGGTCCCCCTGGGCCTCCAGGCCCCCCTGGAGAGAATGGTTTCCCGGGTCAAATGGGAATTCGTGGTCTCCCTGGCATTAAGGGCCCCCCTGGCGCTCTTGGGTTAAGAGGACCTAAAGGTAAGTTTTATCTTATTTTCAATTACGTGTATGTGTCTGAATATGGGGGTTCCCATGGAGGCCAAAGAGTGCATCAGACACCCTGGAGTTGGGGTTGTAGGGACGTTTGTGAGGTGCCCAGTGTGGGTTATGGGAACTAAACTCGCGTCTTTCCCAAGAGCAGTGTATTCTTTCCAGCGGCGGAACCCTCTCTGCAGCCCCAAAGTAAGCTATTCTGCCCAGGCGCAAGACACCCTTGCTGCCCATTTTCTTTAGATGTTTGATCTGCACCCAAACTCACAGACTCAGAAAACTCCGAGACTCTAAAGTCGTTGTAGGGATTTCTTAATATAGCATCTAGTCTAAGGATGTCGGGTGTCTGTTAACCTAACAAAGGCGCAGGATATGTGATGGTGTCGCGGATTAGCGCTGTTCCCCTCCTCTTTGAAGAGTTAGTCTGGTACCTTCATTCTTGATGGGCTTTTATTTTCAGCCTCAGGGTGCAATCTAACTTGCTTCTTTCCTTAATCTAAAAGCAAGCCAAGTGCTTGTAGCCAGGAAATGTTGCAAAAACAAAACACAGTTTTGTGAGCAGGTAAGACATTCGTAGAGCTGACAGAAAGACAGGGTGCCTCAGACAGCCTTTGCTAGTGGAGGTATGGGAGCCGAGGTGTGTATGGATAATTTATGGAGAATTAAGTAAATCGAGGAATTTCTGTGCTGTGACCAGTTGCTGACAGCTCTCCAGGGAACTTCAAAAGGATGTGACATAAAAAAACAAGAGCCCCCCACATTATTTTTAACATTGTGATGCTCCAATTAGGGGCAAATATTACGCTGTGAAGGGTCAGAGGGCAAGTCAGCTGCCTCTTCGGATCTATAAATGAGTTGCTGATGTGGTTGGCTAACTGCACCCCCAGTTGGAACAATTCGTTTAATTACTTTTTTGGCAGGTGCAGAGCTGTGTGTTAAAAATGGACTCTAATTGGGACGCTTGTAAGTCTGGAGAGATGAGGGAAAACACAGAGCGCTCTGTTCTTCTCAGAAAGTGTCCGGTGCTTATGCATCTTTGTCCTTTTTTGCACTAGCTCAGGACTCTGTTGCCAGATGAATCTTGTGGGCAGTCCCATCCACCCTGAAGACCATGGCTTGGGTGGGTTATTGGGTTAGTTGGACCGGTTGGACCACAGGCATCAATGCAGCCTTCCCCGACTTCACATGCAGTCAGCTTTCCCTGAGTGTCAAGAACAGCCATGTGAAAGGCTCCTGAAACCTTATGAAGGTCTCCAGTTCTCTGCCCCACCCCAGACACACTGAATCAGAAACTCAGGAGGGAGCCTAGTACTTGGACTCAACAGAGTCTCAGAAGATCTGATGTGGTCAAACATCAGTGTACCGTTCAAGTTCCTTAAATGGTCTAGGGAAATTAATCACAGAAACAGAAAACTCACATCCCTGTTCTCTTTAGCAAATCAGTGATTGGTTCAGATCTTGACTTTGTGCTAGTACCAAACTTTCCTCTAGGCAGCTTATGGAGCCCCCTCCTCCAGTCTGGGCTGCATGAGGAATGTCCCTGGGAATTTTACAAGCAGTCCAGCAGCAATTCCCCTTCCAGACTCTCAGGATCAGATCTGGGCTTTGGGGGTTTACGATGCCCTCGCGGTGGTCTTAACTGTAGCCAGCATTTTTGTTTTTTTTTCTTTTCTTTTCCTTTTTAAAAAAAAATTATTTATTTATTTATTTATTTATTTATTTATTATGTATACAATATTCTGTCTGCATGTATGTCTGCAGGCCAGAAGAGGGCACCAGACCTCATTACAGATGGTTGTGAGCCACCATGTGGTTGCTGGGAATTGAACTCAGGACCTTTAGGAAGAGCAGGCAGTGCTCTTAACCTCTGAGCCATCTCTCCAGCCCATACATTTTTGAAGTGCTTTCTGGAGGAGCTTTTGGCTGCATGGGACAGCGGCTGTGTGGAGCAGGTTTGGCTCTAGCAGGAGAGCCTCATCTGAAAGGAAGAAAAGCACATTTCCAAATTTGGACCCCAAGAGAGGCCTCAAGCACGAGGCTCATTTTTCAGTCCCTGCTGGGTGACAGGGGTTTCTTCTTCTTTAGTGGCCACAGCACAGTCTACCATCCAGTCCTTCACTCCCAGCCTTCCACCCCTCCCTCCTTTGATTCCTTTAAATTAGAATTTTCTAAGGTTTACTTCTGAAATCTGGGGTGGAGGCAGGCAGGGTAGGTGGATTTCATTACCAGCACTACAACTAATTAAAAAATACACAATTCTAGGTAACTGACCTTAACCTTACTCCACCACATATAGGACAGTAATATTTAATGAAAAATATTTTATTCTACTAGTCAGAAGCTTACAGCTTAAAATTTCCCCAAGAAAATGCATTCTACTGTGTTGAAATTTGAATTTTGAGTCATTAGAGATGCTCTTCAGTCTGTCTGTCTCTTTTCCCCACTTTCATCTAAGAAGAGGAGATAACGTGAGACTCACTCTTTCATATAGTCACTTTGAATCTTTTCTCAGAGAAAGAAGGAAAGTAGGAAGCTACACTTATTATTAGGGCTTTTGATAACCCAGTCTATGTCTTAGTCATTGTTTTCCTCTTGACCCTGGAACATTTATATAAGAGCTCGTCACCTTCCCCAAGTGTCCCTTCCCCACCAATGTAGACTGACATCTCCGTCCACATGGGTAGTTCTCCCTGACACCATAATACGTGTAACTGCACACATGCAGGACCAGTGTCCATGCGGCATGCACCGTTGTACGCATGGCGGGGCCGAAGAGTGACAGCAGAGCGGCCTTCTGCTCAGTTTGCTTAATGTTTTATTCGTCTTTCTGCCCATAAATCTCATTTGTAAATGTTCACAATTAGGATTAATTTTTAAGCTCCTTTGAATAAAGGCTGTGCATTTTTAGACATTTCAGTGTGAGCCAAGCAGATGTGACAGCATGGAAGGGAAGGTGTGAGAAAATACATGTTGGAACGGTGATTCATACGTTTACTCTATTAATCCGCTCTTGGGGGCGGACGTGCAGAACATCAGTTAGAGCTTGTAAGTAATGAAGGTGACGTAAACAGCATCCAGAAAGCTCAGCATCCTGCTTTTCCTCTCAGCCTGGCTCTCACTTCATACTCCACCTAAGGCTTTCTCGTGTGTGTGTGTGTATATATATATATATATATATATATATATATATATATATATTTTATTTACATGTGAAAACATTTTGCAGCCTTGTTTTGCAGTTGCCGAGCCCCCAATTTCGACTGTCTCATAAATGCCTTGTGCACATTTGGTTGCCACCCGCAGGATATCCCCAATCAACTCCAAGTTAGGAAGTGAAAGACACTTGCGATAGCACGCTTTAATTTTTAAATTAAGTTTGCTTTTGATAATATTACATTTACACCGTTTAAAAAGTTAAATGCGAGAAAGGAGTTTAGTAAGGACTTTCTCCCACAAGCTTCCTATCTGCTTAGTTTCCTTTGAGGACTTTTTCTTATGATAAAGAAACCCATAGAGCCCTACAAGTGATGCTGTAGAAATCTGGGGACGGAGCTTTGTCTGCCCCCTTATGAACAGAGCCACATTGTCCTTCGGTAAGCAATCCGGATTTCATTTGTTTTTCATTTAACAATATGTCCAGGAGACCACGCCAAAGAGTTTCCTGTGATTTCCCCAGATGTGCAGCTGTCTGTTCTGTGGCCGTAACTCAGTGTTTACCTTTAATGATCCTTTTGACAGTTTCTAGTCTGCCGTTGCTGTAGCAATGTGGAGCGCACAGCAGCACACACATCTCATCTTGGTCCAAAATATTAACACGGACTTCATTGCTGCTTCTAATTCCAACTCCATTCCAAAGTATTTTGCTGTTCTGAGAGTAAAGGTCTGGAAGGAGAATTCCTGGGCAGCACGGAGCTCCATTTTTAATTTGATTGTTGTTGTCATAACCTTCCAATGAGCTCATGCCTAGTTGCACTTTCCTAAGCAATACACAGTTCTTTGTTTCTCTATAATCTCAATATGTTTGCATAACCATAGAACTTTTGCTAATTTTATAGGATAAGCATCTCTGTTCCTTTCTAATTTGTGCTTATCTGGAAGCAAACCCAGGGGCTCTCTCATCTATGCGACAGCCCTTTCTGTTTTCTTTTCATGGCTGCCTAATCATGTGTTGCGGGAGGTCCTTTCACTCCTTCAGCCAATAGCCGCTGAGATACCACACGGTCCTTCCGCTCCTCCAGCCAATAATCATGCAGTTTGCTCATCCTTTTAAAATTAATTTTTCACTGCTTGTGTGTGTATGTGTGCCTGGTTGGGCATATGTGCACCATGTATGTGCAGGTGCCTGTGGGGTCCACAGGGGGTGCTCGATCTCCTGGAAATGGAGGTACAGTGAGTCACCTGATGTGGTTCGAGGAACCGAGCCTGAGTCCTCTGTAAGAACACAGTGCCCTTAACCACTGAGCCATGTTCCCAGCCCCGTGTTTTCCCATGGTTCCTAGACATTTGATCACTTTGTGATTTATCCTGTCGTTTGATAGATGTTTAGCTGTAACTTCTTTTCCTCGTGGGCTCCTCACTTTTTCTAAGCATTTGATAACTCGCTAATGCTTTCCACTTGAGATGTCACCTTCGTGGCTGGAAGGTGGTTCAGAAGTTAGGAGCACTTGCTGCTCTTGCAGAGGACCCAAACCCACGACTGTTCTAAGCACCCACATCAGAGCACTAGCACAAATCTTTATCCCCAGTTTGAGGGGACTCTATGCCTTCTTCTGGTGTTTGCAAGCAACTCACACACATGTGCCCATGCACACACACACAAAAACAGACAGAAAACACAATGAAAGTAATTTTAAAATAAAAGATGCCATCTTTGTTATAAACCAAATTTCTCATACATATTTGTATCTATTAGGACCTTGTGCCTCGTGGATGAGAACTACATCATTATGATAGGTTTAATTACTGGTGGGATTAAGTCCTTGGTACTACTTTCCTTGGGTGAACTTTATGGCTATTCCAACCTACGTGATTTTTAAAATATAAGACAGGATTATCTTCTCTGGTTTAGTGCACTTTAAAAAAAAGGGGGTTGTAATCAGTATTCCGCTTAGGGAGAAGGATGACGCTGTATTGGGCTGTCAGTCCACTCCAGGATGGTTTCCAAGCCTTTTCACGTGCATTAGAAATGCTCAATTTCTTTCACATGTTACTCGAACATTTCCATTAAGCGCATGTCTAGTTGTTGAGTATTTTAATTGCTGCTATAAATAGCCTCTGCCATTTCTCATAACCGATGGCTCTTTGTATATGTGAAAACGATTGATTTCGGGGTATTAATTTTGTATCCTGCTAGATGACTGAATTCACTTATTGCTTGCAGTGGTTTTGAGCCAATTCTCATCTTTAAAATATATGTTCCCATTATTTAAAAATAGAAATGGTTTTAATTCTCCAAACCAAATGATGTCCAATAGTGGCAAAAGAATATTCTCACTCTTCCTGGGTAAGGGTCACCGTCAAGGGTTATGCTTACAGATTGAGACAGATTTGATCATATCAAGGAAGGATCCATTGATTCTCGCCTTATCAAGTGTTTTACTGAAAATGAACATCCAGTTTTGTGAAACAGTCATTTCAGGGGCTACAGATCAATCCTTTGTTTGTTTGTTTCTTCTTTGGTCTGTTGATATGCTTTTGGCCTTGCCTCATGAGTTTGTGTTTCTTTCAAAGTTTAAAATACAGAAATTTATTGATATATTGAAACGTAACATTTCTGTAATGAAATGCAGGTGACTTGGGAGAGAAAGGAGAACGTGGCCCTCCAGGAAGAGGTCCGAAGGGTTTGCCTGGAGCTATAGGTCTCCCAGGTAAGTGAGTTCTGCGGTAGAAGGAAGGGAGGAAGTATGTGCGTGCGTGGAACATTTTAAAGGAAGTGCTGCTCAGTCACTAAAGCTTATCAAGTACCATCATGGTGGGCACCGAGTTTTCACAACTGACTCTAATGAAGAAGTAAGTGATTTGTAAATCAGGTCTGCTGCGGTCTGCATTCCTTGCCAGCAGATAGATATCAAGGCTTGAACTATTAATTTCTTAAAGGAAACTATTATTTCCTTTAAAGGAAAATAGTATCAAGGTCCATTCTCACTCCACTTATTAAAAAAATTTGCAATGAGTGCAATTGTATCCATGTCTAGCCCAGGTGACCATTTATTTTATTATAATTATTAATCATTACTATTAGTTGGTGGTCATGGGAATCAAGCCCAGGGCCTGGCACACACGAGGCAGGTGTGCTACCATCACACTACAACACTAACCCTGACATTTTACAAAATCCAGAGCAGTCGTTAAAGGAATCCAAGTTCTCAGTTACTCACGTGGTACGTGTAGTAACTGAAATTTTATTTTAAAAGCTTTCCTTTCAGATACCCAGACCCTCCAAAAATCCACCCTGCCCCAAACAAACATTGAGGGAATTCATCTCATAGCTGCAAAGAACTCCACGCAGGAGCAGGTCAGAGCTGTGTGGGCCAAGGTGACAGAGCAGCTTCTGTGAGCAGCAGAATCCTCTCCCTGGGCGCTCTGTGTTCTCTTTCCACATGTGGTGTTGGGGTCTGGCCTGAAATGGACTCGTCTACTGGGGAGGTGACTTGTAAACCCAGCTACTGAAGGAGCTCTGTGGACCCAAGGCCTGGCTCAGCTAAGCAGTGGGTAGGATGTGCAAGCTGCCCCCTCCTGACAGCTGAGGCACAGCTGGGGAAGGTTTGGAATCTAGTTGAGGGCAGTTAGGGACAGAGAGGCGGGAGGGAGAGAAAAGAAAGTAAGGTGTGGCTTGTTTCAATCACGGATTTGGAAAACTTGGTTTCGAGAAATTTAGGAGAAGAAATTACCATTTTATAATTCTGCCAGAGGTTACATATTTAATCATGGCTATAATTATAAAATTATGACAAAAAATAAAAAAATCCTTGCTTTCCAATTATCTATTTCATTGCTCTCGGGAATTGCTTTCTTATTAAAATTTTGGAGGGGGACTGAATTTGGACAGAGCTCAAACGCTGCCAATCTAAAACTGTGATTTATGAGCCTGTCCAGATATTTTCATAAATGAATATTTTTTATGGTTGGGTAAAAGAAAAAATCTAGCTGGACTTTGAAGTATCAAGAAAAAGACTTTAGCAGACAATAAAATGTGGGTTTGTTGATGGCTGAGACAGAGAGAGAGGAAAACAGTTCGCACTATGAGTACCCCCCTTTGACACTGAGCATCATATGGGGCTTTTTTTTCTTTCTTTTTTTTTTTACATGGGTCATCTCTCCCTTCCTTCCATCTTTTTCACACTGATTCTCTCCTTTCTCCATCTCCCGCATCCTCCATCTCCCGCATCCTCCATCTCCCGCATCCTCCATCTCCTTTCTCCTTATCCTTCATGTATACTTTCATCTCAGTTTCCTTTGGGGGAAGGCTTTGTTACTTTGATGAGACAATGACATCATTGGGTGAATTTTGAACTTCAGATTAATTTTCAAAAATATAGGCTAAACTTCCAAATCATGGTCACTGGAGAAGGATGTTCTGCTGCAGGTTGCTTCTCCATGGGTTTCAGTAGACTATAGGGTTAGCATTTACCACTCCCCAGGGTGCATGTTCAGGCCTGTGCTTTTCAGACAGGTTCACATTCTCTTCTTTGCACCGTGACTATATTTGCCTAATTGGGTCAGACACGTCCCTGACAAGGGGTTTCCTGCCTGAAAGCTTAGGCCCTACCATCTAGAAACCCGGGTTCAAATCAGGCCACGGTCCTTTCTTCACCTTATGGCCTTGGGCCAATTAGTTTCTCTCTGTGCCTCAGTTTACTTGTTTACAAAATGCCAGGGAGGTCATTCTGAGCGTGTAATCTTGAGAATCACCAACAGGCAGTCACGTAAAGTGTTTAGGACAGTTTCTGACATGACAGTTACCACGGAATGTGGCCTATTAGTTCAGTTTTGCTTTTGACATTGACGAGGGGAGCTAAGGGCAAAGCAGAAACTTAGTGGAGCCCTTACAGCCCAGCGTTTACTCCTGCTGCCCTTAGTGGGCAGCAACAGGGAAGCTTGCTCTTCATTGGCCCTCCTCCCGAGGCACCGGCCTTCCTTCATGTCATGACTGTGGAGACCTGGTCGCTATGGTCATTCCACTGCTTAACTGTCCAACAAGTGGATGAAATTTTAAAAACGAATTTCCTAATAGAACTTAGAATGTGGTTTTGTGGTACTTTCCAAATATAATGCTAGTAATAGCATTCTGCGCAGGAACTTGTTGCCAATCTTCTATGTAAATACACATTTTACCTGAAAGTAATATTGGCCTCACCCTTTTTAAAGTTTTACCTTTTAAAACTTTGAACACATTTCAATTAAAATCTACTTAGTATCACTTTCTTTATACCACTTAAGCTCTAATTTTTAAATTTCATTTTTAAAATATGTTTTAAATTGAATTAGAATTACCTCGTTTTCCCCCTTCCTTTTCTCCTTCCAACCTCCCCGAGTGCTCTCTGTCTAATCCCTGCATGTCCACCTTGATTATCATTGATAGCCTCTTTTTCTTTATGATTGTTATACACACTCACATATACATGTATATGTATGTACATGTTAATGCAATCTGCCAAGTCTGTTGGTGTTGGTATATATATTCATGTATATATATATTCATATATATGGTTTAAGGGCTAACTAGTTTGCATTGGACAACCCATAAGGGGCTCATCAGAGGGAGAGGGTAATCCCCTCATTTGTTAATTGCCTATAGTTTTTTTTATCTAGGCTTGAGACCCTGAAAAATCCCCCCCTCCACATTAATATTCCATTGTCATTGCCATGGCTCCAGTCTTGTTTAGTAGCCATCTCCAGGAGACAGTTTCCCAGGAGACTTCCTGGTGTTTTAGCTCTTATGGTCTTTCCACACTTTCTTCCTCTGTGTCCCTGAGCCATATAGATCAGGAGCTGTAATGTAGATGTGTTCCTTGGGGCCGGGATTCCCACGATCAATTTTCTGTGCCTTGTGTCCAGTTGTGGTTTTCTGGTTATCTCTATTGTTGAGTTTGGTATTTAAATCCAATGGAGTGGGAAAAGATCATTTCATCATTTTTTGTGCAAACATACCTAGCATTTAAACACTGTAATGAGTACCTTTAATAGCTATCGGTTGTTAGAATCCCTGTCATCTTTCTGTGCTGTTTCTGCTCTGTCTCCCTTCCCAGCGACATCTCTCTGTTCAGTGGTAAGCATTACATGCTCTGGGATTTTTGGGTGACATTGCTTATTATAGACCAGATGTCATCATTGTAATGTTGATTATCATTTTTGGCTATTGTACCTTGTTATTTAAAAGCAGACACGTGCTGTATAGTTTGTTAGTTGAACTAGAAGGGACAAACATTTAAGGACTATAGTCCCAGATGCAGGTTCCTAGGATTTGTGGTCCCTTTTCTTCCTTATTTCCAGTGACCACTGCTCTCAGTTCCTTCTTATGGAGCAGGATTCAGAACCACGCCCCCTATGGGTGTATCTAGGAGAATATATGCCATTGAGGAGACATGCAAAGCCCAAAGAGTAGGTCCTTGCTAATCCCCACGCTGAGAATTAACTGTAGTTAATCCTCTCTTTATTTTGGCCATACACAGACTGGCCCAGGTGTCACACACCCTGACAACGGTATCTCCGGTTGTAAGTGGTAGAGGGAAATATTTGTGTTTCCTGAGTCTAGGTTCATATAAAGCACAAAATGACAGGTTTTCCAGTGTGATTAGTTTGTCTTTGTCACCATAGTTACCCGATGCGGGCATATCCCCAACCTCTTATTTTTCCGCCTCTCTCCGAGAGCTGTGCAGATCTCATAAATAACCTCAGGGCCTTTAATCCCCCTCTTCTTCGTTCTCTCACCAGAGCTAGCTGGAGCTGGTGCTGAGTTAGGTCATCTCATTAAGGGACATCCTCGCACGCCTGCTGCCACTGAACTGCTCATGTGTGACCAGTAACTCAGCACTCAGAGCTTTCCAAGGAAAAATATTTAATAATAAATCCTGACTTCTCTGTGCATTCAAACTCACCAGGGAAAGGAATAAATTAAATAAAGAATCTTGTGAAATAGCACAGAAGTAAGCTCCACATAGAAAAAAAAAATGTAACTTTGGGGCAAATCCCCAAAGATTAAATAGTCATTCCATTCATCATCAGATCGCCTACTTAACGCTGACAATTGTCTGTGTGTCTTTTCCCTTCATTTGTGTGTATACCTTATTTTATTTTGTAAGGCATTAGGGGAACGGGCTTGTCTCCATCAGTGTAACACGCCTGCCCCCTAGTGTCAGGAAAACTTTTGGCAGTGTGGCCGTTGATGCTTCAGAAAGCCCTGTAGCCATTAGGTAGTTGGTGTGGTTAACAGGCCCACAGACTGGACAAGGAATTCGGCGGGCTCTCCAGACCCTAGTCTTCTCAGCACAGGCTGAACAAGGCATTCGGGGGGCTCTTCAGATCCTAGTCTTCTTAGCACAGGCTGGACAAGGCATTCGGGAGCTCTCCAGATTCTGGTCTTCTCAGCACACAGAGAGCTTCAGCTGGACACTGTAACGTAGCCTCTCAAGCTAGCATTTGCGCTGCTCTGTGAACAGTGGCAGTGAGTCCTCTCCAACTGGAATCCAATGTCACCCCAATATGAGGCTCCCTATCCGCTAGTCTAGAGCACCCTGGGGAGCAAGCTGTGGCTCTCAAGAAATTGATAAGCTATTATGGTAAGGCCATTACCTGACCTCCGGCATGAACACAGGACAAAACTCACTGAAGTAAGTTAGTTTCTTATGACAGAGACCTCAAATCGTAAATTTTTGTAATTGTGGCTCTTTTTTATTTCTTAGTCAAGTTAGACCCAACGAATTCACCACCAGCATCACCCCCACCACACATATAACCTCAGGAAAGTTGGTCAATCATTATTTATGGAAGGTTAGTTCACTTAGAGTAGGGTGAAGGGCCCTTATCGCTAACTACAATGTTTTCTAGATCAGCGACTTGGAGACTAGCCTTCTAACTCTGTTTCCATATGAGGGAGATGAGGTCAACCATGAGCACAGCATATGGCATGTGAGAGAAGGGCACTATGTGATGCTGGGGATGCTGGGGGTGCTGGGGATGCTGGCGATGATGCCATCATTCATAGCTACAAGGGTGTGCATTGCTGGTGCCCTTGCTGAAGGCTGACTGGGGCTAACTGGGGCTCTTCTAAGATGAGGCTAGGGTAGCAAGGGACAGTGTCACTGCCTCTACGTCAAAGGTTAAGAAGAAATTTGAATAAACTCAGCAAGTTAAAATAAAACAAAATAAAATGCCCATGTCCCTTCAAGTGTGATAGGTCCGAGCCAGGCATGGTAGCTCCTGCCTGAAATCCTAGCACTTGGGAGGCAGACGCAGGAATTGAAGGCCAGCCTGGGCTACGCAGTGAATGAGGCCAGCCTAGTCTACAGAGTAAGATCCTCACACTGCTCGCAGTGTGTTAGCTGGGAATATGTGAGTGAAAAATGGAAGAATCTTTCTGTTTTTGCTGTTGTTTATTTGTTTGAGCAGGGTCAGACTACACATTACTGACTAGCTTTGAATACTATATGTTGAGCATGCTGGCCTCGAACTCATAGAGATCCACCTGTCTCTGCCTCCCACGTGCTTGGATTAAAGGTATGTGCCACCACATCTGGCTGAACAAATTCCCTTAAAGGTGTGAGCCACCACATCTGGCTGAACAAATTCCCTTTAACTTAAGGTTTCAGGGAGGGGACTAGTTTACTAACATGAAAGAAAAGTTAGAACCAGTGTTCACACCCAAAATGGGAAGGTCTAATTTGAATCATGGCTGTTGTTTCCCTGTGGTAGCAGCTAGCAGGAGCAGGCCTGGGGCATCCATCCTCCATCTCCCACCCACTCACTGCCCTCTTGTGTTTCCCCAAACAGGCACAGAGCATTCGTCCTGTTGGTGGATGACGTTTGTTGCCAAGGATTCTTCTCTCTACAGGCTTATAGTTCTTGGCTTTGAGTGTGGGGGTCCTCTGTGACAGCCATTCAGCCATGCCTTTGCCTTCCAAAAACAGCTGCAGACAATATGTAAACAAATTGGCACTGCTGTTTCTAATACAGCCATTTTTACAAAGAAGATTTGGCATGTGAATTGAGGTAGCCTAAACTATGCTACCTGCCTAGAGTTGGCCTAATTTACACTCCTTGCCTAAAAGTTGGCTCTATCTATGCTGCCTGCCTTGCACCCATAGTCTTTAGACTTGAATTCTTCTTGTGAGCATGGTCATTTTCTCCTGATCTTGATCTGATTTCAAGATGAACTTGACATATCTAAGTGGGACATTCCTATTGATAAAGTACATGAAAATCACCTTTTGTATGTAGTTAGATGTGTCCTATTTTTTTGAGCTAAAAAAAAAGTCAACCTGACCTTCAGCTGTCTCTAATGTCAGGGGATAGATAGAGAGGTCTGTGCTACAGGAGCTGTTGTGACAGCCTTTTCTATAGAGGCTGTGGATGAGAAAAGCCTTTCTCCCATTAGAGAAAATGCGTAATCACCTGCTTCATCTTAACTTAGAGTTGGATAAAAGCCTATGAGATAATTTATTGGAAATAACACATTTCTGCTTAACTGCAGCCTTAAGATGCATAATTCAAAGATAATTATGCTCCCGTAAATCTTGCTAATGGTTTGCCCTCTAACATTGCTTCGTGCAGTGCTTGATGTAAAACACACAGAAGAATGAGATGTGTATAAAATAGGGTCTCCCACCCACCTTTACTTCAAAATATATGAGATCTGCAATAATCATTCCATTTATTATGACCAGGTCATTATAGTAGGATGTATGTAATTAGACCACTAAAACAGAAATAAAGACCAAAGACCCTGGAAAAAGCAGGAGAATACCTTTACCTACAAAAAAAAAATGTGCAATTGAATGTGAAGATTTGGCTTTCAACTTCTCCACAGAATGCCTACGATAAGAAAACTGAGACAGAATAAGGATCCCTGTAGCAAGACTGCCATAGCGAATGCAGTTGCTTCTACGCTGCTATCTTAGAATCACTTTTGGGATAATAGAATGAAAGCACTGTTGCTGCAAAGAGGGACACATTCAATAGAAAGTCCTCTTTGTTATGGGCACTCTGTCTCAGGAGGTGCCAAAATAAAAATGTCTACAAGAAACTCACTGTGGAGAAACTCATGTCGGGGTAAAATTATGGAATTTTGTAGGCAGCATGGTGTGATCTTCTAAAAGACATTAATAAATAATATTTGATATTTGAGACAGTCCCCCATTTAACTGATGCTGTCAATCACAGAATTTAATAACAAACACATCATCCCATTTTGTAGATGATGAAAGTTAGAGTTTTTTTTCTTTTACTGGTTCTCGTTGTTCATAGAGTTACAACTTAAAACCATTTGTCCTGAAAGTCTATGTTTATCTTTGTCTGGCTATGGATCCCTATTAGAAATTAGGGAAGCTGCTACTGCTCATAAATCAGCCCAGCATGTGTGATTCTGAGTCTTCCGGTAGCCAAGATGCAAAGTCAGGTGAAACCGACTTTAATAGTGCAGGTAGTCACTGACTTAAGGTAGTTAGGTTTTTCAGTGTTGTGAGGATATGAAGCGAGACAAATTTAGTAGAAACTTCACTTAAAAATTCTGAATTTTGATGTGTTTTGTGGAGTCAGTGATCTATAATATGATAGTCTCTCCTGATGCCAAACAAAGTTGGCTATGCACTCACTAATGTAAAGACCTGTACCTTGCAGTTTCTAGTCGTGATGCTTGAGAGCTTGGGTGCGATATTTACTTAACTGTGTTGTCAACATAGCCACATTATACACTGAGGGATGCCTGTGCCTTTTACTTAACCCACTAGCTTCAAAATATTATTGTGTCAGGTTTAAAATTTTGCTATAAAATATTTTACACCTTTTTCTGTTAAGCCTTCAAATTTCAGCTTTATTTTATACCTACAGTTCACCTCCGTCTGGGCCAATCACATTTCAGTAATCAGTAGCCATATATGGTCAGAGGCAGCCATGACGGAAATGTGAGAAACAGACACGGAAATCCCTTTCCGCCTTTTCCATGAAATCCACGTCCACCAATGGGGTTCCCCGTTTCATCCTTGTGCATGATCTCCAAGGGCATTGGCTAAGCATCTTGTTGCATGCACCCTGCTGGGCTGTATGGTCTAGCGTCCTCTGCTAATCGATAGTTTGTTCACACGTGTGGGTTTGTGTCTGTTTTAGGTGATCCCGGCCCTGCCAGCTACGGGAAAAATGGCCGAGATGGAGAACAAGGTCCTCCAGGAGTGGCAGGAATTCCTGGTGTGCCTGGGCCCCCAGGTCCCCCAGGCCCTCCTGGTTTCTGTGAGCCAGCTTCTTGCACCCTGCAGTCTGGTCAACGTGCCTTTAGCAAAGGGCCTGACAAGTGAAAGCCTTAGCGTTAGGGGTCCTCTTCACAAACCATGCCTTGGAGAGGAGCAGGGGGGAGAAAAACACCCAGAGCTGGGGCAATGACTAAAAGTTTCATCTTCAGCATGATTACACAAGTCCTACTTGACAATCAGATTTAGAAAAATGGTGCTATTCATTAAGTCTTGTTCCTTGTTTATGGAAGGAAGACTGGTGTGACATCAGACAAAAATCAAATTCAAATTCCCTTTAGCCGAATTTATAATCTTCTTCCAAGGATCTTGAACTTTAGTTTGTTATGGATAAATATGTGATTTATTGTGGGCCAGTGTGCCAACGAACATAATCAACTGTCCAGTTTACCTCAGTTGCTATCGTTATCTTCATTTCAATTCAGACACTGTTCTCAGATTATTAATTCAGTTATATTATTAATTCAGGTATTGCTAGAATAGTAAGGAAGAAACCCCACTACATTCAATAAAATTGGTGCTTAAATCTTTCTACGAGCTGTGTCATGGAAGTGATCTATTTACATCATACAGTGGTTTCTATCTTTATTCTGAATTTGTGACTTGTATGTACTGTACTCCAAACCTATTTGTATCTCCCACATCAAAGGAAAGAAGTAATTTTAATACCCTGACATACATACATTTTATTGTTGACATTATTTATTTAAAAATTTGAGGTAACATCTCTGGTTGTACCAAAGAACAAATAAACACAGTTTCATAACCTTTTGTATGTTTCTAAATGAGTAATTGTGTTAAAGGCAGTTAAAAGTTAATTGAATTTGTTTATATACATTAAAATTTTGACTTGTTGCTACTTCTAAAATCGTGTTTGTTTTACTGGTTTATTCCATCAAGAGAAATCTGAAAAGTTCCTACTAGCCCATAGAGTTACCCTGGGACAGATATTGTGTGTGTGTGTGTGTGTGTGCTGAGAAACTTAATAGATTTCTTCGAAATTCTAATGAAAACTATGACATCATTTCTCCTAGAAGAATGCACTTTGTGCCGTATTTCAGAGAGTTCATGGTGCCCTTTAATCTAGACTTGTTTGGTCTCTGGGTTAGTAGCATACCTTCATTTTAGAAGTTATTAGCTCCTTTTGGAAACCTCATTGATGCAAAAATGACTAACCTTCCACCACTTTTTATAAGCTTTACAAAGCAACTTATCCAAAGCACCACATATTTTTTTCTAAAGTGATAGTTTAGGGTTACATTATGGCAATTAAATACATGTGTATAATATATCATAATTAAATCAGGGCAATTCTCCTTTATAATTATTATTCTTCAACTATTATGCTATGTGTTGGGAATTGTGTGTTTTAGTCATTTGGAAATTCATCATAAATATTTTCAACCTGTAGTTGTGCTGATATGTCAAAGATGAACTATAAGTAATTCCTCCAGTCTGGGTTTTGGTGCCCTGTCCTAAAAATCTTCCTCTTCTGTCTCCTGTGATCCACACCCCAGTCTCCAGGGACAATTCCATTCTAGTTTCCATAGAACAGCAAGAATGTGTGGCATCTGTGTTTCCAAGTCACATGACCATCTCTACTTCCATCCATGTTCCTGTCAATAAGATACCATTGTTTTCGTGGCAGAACATACAAAGAAACATTTCTTTGTTAATTCATCCACTCAAGGGCACATTGGTTCCATAGTTTGGGTATTGCATAGTGCTGCAACAGACATAGAGTGTTTGTTACTAATAGACAGGAGTTTGTTGTTAAAATGATTTAATCGTCTTTGAACATATATACAAACATACAGTGGTTGAATTTCATGTTATTTGTACTTATAGGTTTATATATATTTTTGATTCCCATACTATTTTTCATAATGACTTTATTATAATCCTCCTAAGAGTTTGTAGGGCTTCTCTTTTCTCTACATACTTGCTAGCATTTGTTAGCGTTGGTTTTTATTATTGCCATCTAAGTAAAGCTGGATTGTGGCTTGTTTCACATTCTCTAATCATCACTGAGATCTTGTTTTATACGCTCATTGGTTATTTATATGTCTTGAAATTTTGAGAAATATCTGTATTTTTTGGCCATTTTACTACTGGATATTTTTCTTCTTCAGTTGAGTTTACTACATATTCGGGATCTCACTCATATACTGGAGAAACAGTTTGCTCATAGTGGACAATGAGGAATACTGAGAACTCAAGAACAATCGCAGTGGGTTTTTGACCCTACTGCATGTACTGGCTTTGGGGGAGCCTAGGCAGTTTGGATGTTCACCTTACTAGACCTGGATAGAGGTGGGCGGTCCTTGAACTTCCCACAGGTCAGGGAACCCTGATTGCTCTTTGAGCAGATGAGGGAGGGGGACTTGATCGGGGGAGGGGGAGGGAAATGGGAGGCGGTGGCGGGGAGGAGGCAGAAATCCTTAATAAATAAATAAATTAAAAAAAAATAAAAAAATTAATAAAGTTCAAAAGGCAAAAAGAAACAAATAGAAAAGGAAAAAATGAAATTATTCCTATTTGCAGGCATTATGATTCTATCTATAATAAACTCAAGAGAGTCCAGCAGGAAACTTTTAGAATGAATGAACCTTTAGCAAAGCAGCAGGATACAAAGTAAGTGGCTGTCTAACCTCCTGACAATGAACACACGGAGAAAACTGTCATGAAAGCAATCTTTCATTATAGTGTCAAAAAATATAAAATACCTGGGAATAATCCTAACTAAGGATGTGAAAGTCCTCTACACTGAAGATAACAAGACACTAGAGAAAGAATGAAAAAACCTTCCATGTTTACAGCTGGTAAAAATAATATAGTGAAAATGGTTGTATTACCAATAGTAAGTTATAGATGCAGTGTGATCCTGTAGACAGAGGCTGCTTATTTGTTCCTGGTCGTTCAGACCCAAAATAATCACACAGAAACTGTATAAATTGCATTACTGCTTGGCCAATGGTTCTTGCACATTTTTAGCTACCTCTTACATCTTAAGTTAACCCATCTCTATTAATCTGCGCATCATCACGGCCTACTGGCAAAGTTCCTTCCAGCATCTGTCTTTCGCAGCAGCTACAAGGTGTCTCCCTGACTCCACCTACTTTCTCCTCTATCTTTGCTTGGAATTCCTGCCTTACTCTATTCTGCCCTGTTATAGGACCAAAGCAGCTTTATTTATTAACAAAACAAATTCACAGCATGCAGAAAGGAATCCCACATCACCTCCCTTTTTTTGTCTAAATAAAAAGGAAGGTTTTAACTTTAACATAGTAAAATTACATATAATAAAACAGGTATCAAACAAGAATTACAGTTATAATATTTATATTTCTTTTATCTTTTATCATTACTAAGGAAAACTCTAATTATAACTATCTATTCTTCAACTCCATCAAAGACACCGGAAGGATATAGTATTAACTAAGTTAACAGGAAGCGCATCACAAGCAACTTCTAAAACCCTAAAATTGACAGAGACATCTTGCTGCCTGGACTGTCGCCCAAAGTTCTTCTGCATCATTGGATTCCTGGGTGATCTTGGGGAAAGAGAAGAAATCACGCTGCAGGTCTAGGGACGGGGTTTTAAATACCCTGTAGGTGTGGTCTTGAGCTTTGGGGGAGGAGTCACTGCTTGGTGAACTTTCTAAGGGGCGGAGTTTGGAATGGGGGAAAGTGAGACTGGAACAGAGCTTTCAACTTGAACATCCCAACCTTCTTGGATATATAGGCACTGGTTCAAGACTATCTACTTCCTATGGCATGGAACAACATGAAAGGGAAAGTTAGGAGTCAGTGGGCTCATGTTTAGTGACCCCGACAGAAGAGCAGATGTGCTGCTCACTGGGACATTTTGAAAAGACAGAGGGTGGAGGATTCCAATTGTTGGACAGACCATTCATCTTGGGTAGGTGCCCACTTGAGCCAGGAGAGGTGGTACCAGCACTGATGTCCCAGGAGTTTGGGGGAACGGCACGCTAAATTGGGAAATGATGTGTTCCAGGAGTAACTGAGCCATCACATCTGCTGTTTCCCTGGAGGTGGAGAATACCTCTATTCATCCTGTAAAGTTGTCAGTAAGAGTTAAGAGATAACGGAGGTTTTTTTTGAGTGAGCATGTGGGTGGAGTCAACCTGCCAGACCTCACCAAGGTGATGTCCTTGGTTGGTGTCCCTGGTACTGATGCAGGGGCTGGTGTATTGGAGGTCCCCCTGCAGGTTGGCCTTGGCACATGTCTGGCAGGAGGAGTGAACATGTAAAATGCAGGTTTGCAGGTGGGTGGGAACAAATAGGGGCTCTGGAGACTTTGATTAGTTTCTACCAGGCCAGATTTCTTAATACAGTAGCAGAAGCCTTTCCCCAAGAACAGGCAGGTGTCTGTAGGACAGCTGGAATAGATTTACATCTGAGTGTCAAAGAAAAAGGCTATGGCTTTGGGTTAAAAAGTCATTAACATTTTTCCTAGAGCCTGGCTTTAGCCTGATGAAACACACCTTTAAGTCTACACTTAGAGAACAACCAGAGGAAATACATGAAAGAGGTTGAGCGAGAGAAGGAGGAGGAGGGAAAAAGGGAAGGAGGCTGGGGAGCAGGGAGGAGGAACAGAGTTGAACACACCCGCAGACTTCCATGGCCTCTTTAATGCTAACCTGTTTCAGAGGAGGAGGAGTGGGCATTTTAGCAGCATTTTGCTATATGTGGCTGGAGACAGTACAGTAACGCTGAAAAAGTCTCCATGCACTCCCAAGAGCTGGGCCCAGTAAAATCTACAGAAATTGAAGGACTCCTGAACGCTATCTGTAGTCAGTGCTCTATCTGTTTATCGGAACTGCATTTATCACTGCTAAAACTCTGAGCCTCCAAAGAATGTTACATCTGAAACATGTTTATCCTGTACTATGAAGCCAGTGAATGAGGCAAACCTGTCTGTAGTTTTAACAGGAAACTTCACTAATGAACTAAGGTGCAATGAAGGAGGTTGTGGCTTTGGCGGTCAGGGGGAGAAGTGTTAAACTGGTAAGTCTGTCGGTATCCTAGTCACAAACACCATCAGCTCTGAGGAGGATAAATTTCACCTGAGTCATTTTCTCGAGGATCAGGGGATCATTATCTGTTAGGTATATCTAAACTAGATAAATATTGTTTAAGCTCAACTTTGATATATATGTATCACTCATATATATATATATATATATATATATATATATGAATGAGAATATCTGAACATACTGAACATATCAAAGAAGTTGATCCTTTATGAAGTAATTTATATGTCTAAGTACACCACTACAGAACAAAACAGTTTTCTCTATGACTTTGTTTACCGAATTAGCTACAGCTTACAATGTTAGTAAAAGCAAGAAGGTGAGATATATGTTTTGAAACTGTTTTCTGTCAGCCTGAATAGACCTTAGATAAGGAGAGACCCTTTGTCAGACCGTTTAGGTCACCGCCTTGCTGCATCATAAAACAGGAATACCTCAGTCTCTGGTGTTCCGCTGTGGTCAGAAGACATAAAGCCTAGTCTTAATCTGTGGAAGGCAAAACCAAGTTTTAGCACTGTAAACAATCTAGTCAAGGGGATTATTCTTAACATTGTGGAATCTGGCTGCCTGCAAGATACATCCCTGTGCCTGAATGCTTAGAGGTGCAGCTTTAACACCTCAGTAACCAGCATTGTTTTGAGTTCCATCTTTCATAAACCTTGTTTTTAGGACAGGAATTGTCATACAGAAATCTATACTAATCTAAAAATGTATTGGAGACCTAATGTCTCTTTGGTGGGGCCATCTCTAAGTGGTAATTTTTGTTTAAGATGGTGTGAACTCATATGATCTCCCTCTTTTTCAACCTTAGTCAAAATGGTGTATTTAATTAAGGTGGTGGCAGACCATGTAGTGTTTTCCAGAACAGTTTCAATCTGGAGTTACCAGCTTTACATATTTTAAATCATATCCAATTTCTTAGTTGTTTTTGTTTAATAGGGTAGAACAGCATAAAATAAATTTGACTGTCATTATATCAGATTCAGGGCTAGAAAAGCCGAGAGGCAAATTCTGATCCCAGGCAGTTAGCTGCGATAGTAACAGCTGACACACGGAACACACACAGGCATCTGAGACCAGTCAGAAACAAGCATGCAGTGGCCTCACGTTTACACATCCAGCTGAACCTGATCCTTACTCACAGACTTGACCGGACGTTTTCACAGAAAGACAGGCAAGACTTTCCCCAGGAAAACCATGTCAGATGACCAACTTACAAATCTTGAAATAAGGAATTACGGTATCTAGCAGCACATAAGAAACCTTAGCAATAAAAGCCACTTCCTGGCCCTGGTGGAGGGGCAGCAGCATCCACCATAGCTCATATAGGGCCAGCCCACCACCAGCGCGAGGTCCTGCCACTCATGGTGCCCTCTTGTGGGCAACAGTGTCCAAACTGGGCAGGGGGCTGCAGGCTTGCAAACCCCATGCACTGGAGCCTGAAGAAGGTGCTGCGGAGGAAGCTGCAAAACAGAGCAGCAGCACAGGGGAGAGCGGGCAGAAGCATGGAGTGGAAGAGTTGGAAAAAGAGATGTTTAGGAGAGAGGAAGTAGAACCCTAGAGACCCTGGAATGTGGCTCAGCAGGCTCAAAGAGCCAGAGCCATGTGTAGAAGCTAAGCCGAAGTCCAAGCTGAGGGTCTCCCAGGCCGTTGGGGAAGCAGGGCAAACAGTCACATGCTGGTCATGAAGCAGCCTGCTTCTCCAGCTTTCCCTTACGGGCTGTAACGTACAGAAGGACGAGACATTTACACAGTTCAGTGTGGAAGAGCAGGCAGGAACAGAGTGTGGGGAAGGGGTAGAGATGGAGAGAACAGAACAGGACAGGAGGCAGGAATTCAAAGCCCCTAAACATGGATGAGGGAACTCAAACTAACATCTGGTGTGAGACAATCCCAACTTGAATAAATTTTGTTGGAGACACCCCAGGAGTGTCTGGGGATCGAACTTGAACCCCCCGCAAGTACCCATTCACAAGCCTTTTGCCTGGGATCAGAGTGTACAGAACTGCATCCAGTTTTATACATTTACAGTCAGGAGGGTTGTGCCTTTGTGAAGACTGTCTCCCCTACAAGGGAACCCCAAGGGGCAGAGACTGCCTCTGCTTTAGAACTGGCTGGAGTTACCTTGGCAGGTAACCTCGAAGCCTTTATCACCAGAAGGGTTAAAAAGACTCAGAAGGGATCCTGGATCCCTTATAGGATTTTGGTTTGGAAATGGGTGACTTAGCCAGCAAGTCTGGTGTGTCCCGGGTGGGATGAGTAAGAGGAGAGTGACTTCCCATGGCTATGGTTAAATCAAACATAAAATCTGTATCATAAAATTTCTTTACATTTTTTTTTTTGATTTTTCGAGACAGGGTTTCTCTATAGTGTTGAAGCCTATCCTGGAACTAGCTCTTGTGGACCAGGATGGTCTCAAACTCACAAAGATCCGCCTGCCTCTGCTTCCCGTTTTTAGCACGTAGTTCAGTGCTTTCATCTTGAATTGTTCTAAAGAGAAAGGTTCCAGCTTGGCTACATGTCAGCACCATTTATCTAGACTGTCCTTCCCCTGTTTGGAAGACAGCTTTGAGAATGGAGGCATCTGCGACAGTTCTCTATGACATATTATATAAAAATGGTATATGTTTTCTATGACACAAAATAACAAGTGCAAAGAAACAATCTTTTCATCAAAGTGCTTTTATTTTTAATTAGAGTGACAATAACCAAATACAGGGAAAGAAAAATTAAGTAATTAAACATGTTCCTCAGTCCTATAACATCGTATTCATAAGAAATAAAAAAATAAAATTTCAAATATCAGTTCACCCAACTGTTACACAAACTTGATGCATATTGAGGCAGGACAACAAGACCCACAGGTACAGTAATGTTGGGGACAGCCACTTACAGACAGCTTATGCAAAACTAGCACATCCCAAATGGCAGGAACAACCAACCCACTGTAAATCTCAGTTAAATGAAACAGTTGACGGGAAGCACTAATATTTGATGAAAAACTTGCAAAAAAAAATGTGCCTAGTGAATGCTCCCCGTGAAAGACAGCTGCTAAACCAGGCAGGCCTACTATGCATCCCTAGCAAAGAGAGATCTCCACATCTTCCTTGATGTGCTTTAGAGATTGGATAGTGTCGATCAGAGAACGTGTCAAAAGGGGAATGTGTAGACAGCTGAAGTTGCTGAGAAACTGGCATATTAGTCAAGAGCAAATGATTTCTGGTTTCTTTCTACTCATGCTTCCAAGGCGGGATGATTTGATGTGTAATCCTAATAACCAACAGGCTGGTTAAATAAGTATGAAAATAATTTTCTAGTCTGAGCACATATATTTGTTGATGATTTTGGATAATTGTCTTCTGTTTGCCAGAAGAGTATGAATAAGTAGTCATATCATACAGTTTGGTGACCCATGTAGAATATTTTATATTTCAAACTGGTTAAACCAATATTGCTACCCTTAAACATTATCAGATCTGACCCCAAATGTGCTTAATTTAAATCCCTGCTTCAAAGATCACTTACAATTGAATTATTTCATTTTGGAGGTATATTGTTTCTGAGGTATAAAATCTCCACGTTTGAAGTTAACCAATATTGGTGAAAAATCTCCCCTAACACAAATAATCCCAAATAGCAAGAGAATTACCTTTAAGCATGCTGGTAACCCTCGGGAAGGGAGTATATAAATGGCACTAAAAATGAGACGTTAGTGAGCTATTTCTTTTGTTACAAATGGAAAATGGCCATAAATAGTCTAAAACTCTAAGACAATATTCGTGCTTAGGCCTTATAGGTTATGATTTTTGTGTAGTAAAATACTGTCCAGTTGTGTACTTAAATTGTTTTTATCAACTTCTGATGTTGAACATTAAGTATCAATGGCTCAGTAAATATTAAATACAAGTCGGCCATTTATAATATTGTATATGCAATACACGCGCTCAAATGGCATTGAGAAGGTTATCCAAATACCTGTAGCATGCTTGATAGATCTGGTTATTGGCAAGAGGGAGCTGTCTGATAAATATTTGTGTCTTAAAAACTGTCAAGTTACACTAACTTTCTGTTTCCCATGCTTTTGTGTGCTGCCGTTCATTCTACATTTGTAACTGAAGAGAAAAAAATGGAAGGAATTGACTCCAAGGAACGTTTTGGGATCCATGTCTTCTTTTTCAAGTTTATTTTGATGTGTTTTTATTTGGTCTCCAGGTTCACAGTTGCATGTGAGAAGACAATACTTGTTAGAGAGCACCCACTTAATTTATTGTAAGGGAATATGAAGGTAAGGATAGTTAAGAATTGTTTAAGCCATTAGCTAGTCCATATAGACATATAAAGCCACTGGCATATTTTGATTTAATTAATTTCTGTTAGAAAACATACTATATATTTAAATATGTATTGCCATGCTAAGAAACTTATTATAGGAGGAACGTTAGTCACGACTCATCTTAGCTTTCTAAGAGTTCTCTCTAGCAAGAAGTCCATCTTGATTTTAACTTCTGTTAGAAGAGAACATCATTTTGGACTCACTCTTACTTCTGTTTCTGTTTATAATTCTCATCTGAAATCAATACACCGGGCTTTGCATAGTTTGCCAGGGAGGAAGGTCATAAATTCAAACTGTGAGGCCAGTGTGGTAGACACTGAACCTCCAGTAGAGCAGTCCCGGGCTCCACGGACGCTGTGGGCTTGCTCTTGGAGTGAGGGTGACTGTAAAGCCTCAGCGTGGCTAAGAGCTAACAGAACAGAACTGGGGTGGAGCTTCAGCCATGGAGAAGGACGGAAGTGTAGACAGTGTTAAGAATTGCACCTTAGAGGTCCCTGATTTAGAGTGGATTCCTTTATTGCTGAGAGAGGCGAGGCATTCCTGACGCATAATAAAGCGAGAGGAACCAAGGCCGACAAGCGTATATTCACTGGGATTTATTATAAGTGAGGAGCATTCCACTTGAAGTGAGTGTAATAAAACTCAACCTTAAATAGCTGATGAAGTAAGATAGTGCACAAACAAAATGGAGAAAAATACATCCCAAGTGTTATTTTAAAAATAAATAGTTATAAAATAGTCCATAATACAATCTGAATTCAAATTCACTACAAGTATTTATCCTTTAAATACACCTTAAGAACCAAAGCAAAATAAAAAGTTGTAAAATTAATGTTGATGCCTGTCAGCTTGTTATGGTCAAGCAACGCCCAGACTCTTGTTACATGCTGAGCAGTTAGTCCGGAGTTTAGTGATGCTTCCATTTCCAGCATTCACTTTGGGCAAGCCTGTGAAGTAACCAGCTGACATCTTCAGTCAAACCATACATCACTACTGAAATCAAACTTGAAAATTTTTCTGTGTAGCTGTTTCTTGCTAGACTAAGTTTCCTCTTTGTCTTTCGGATAATTATTTTCTTGCTGATTTGCTTGCCTGAATCAGTGTTCTCTGGGTCTGCTTGGAGCTGCATTCAATCAAACCAAACTGATGAACAAAGTCATGACTTGGTTCAGTGACATGTTGCTGTGGTAGCTCCAGCTACACTAGTAAATAGAAACAGAAATAACCTCTTTTTCGGTGTCCTGGAACTCCTACTCATTGAATATGTTTAATCCAACAAACGCCACTTTACACACTGATGATGAAGAAATACAAGTCAATGGGCTACAACATTACTCTGATGCACACGACTTAAAGGGCGATAATTAAAACTCTCCTGGGATTCTCCTCATAGAGGTTCTTTAATCTCTGAGATGAGAGGAATACAAAGGGAGAGTATGTCCCACTCTGAAGCCAGGAGAGAAAACACCGTGTGTCTTGGTGTGGTAGATACGTCAAGACAAGTGTAGAAAGTAAGTTAAGGACAAGGGCAAGTGTCAAATCTGTTCAGCTTTTTTCTGGGTCATTCAAATCACCTCAACATCACTGCACCCAATTCTCAGTCTTGAGCTAGTGCTACCAACACTAGAAGAAGGATGGCATTTAAAATAAAAAGGATGGCATTTTGAAAATCAGTTTTCTTACTTATTTTTGTAAAGGGTGACATATTTCTAGAAAAATAGACATTGTACAAATTTAATTGCAAATTTATCTTGAGCAATAAGGAGTTTAGACATTGTGTAATGTGTAAATAGCTCCTTGTGCTAAGCTAAATGTGTTTCATTTGTCAGAGGGACACCTGCCCTGTCTGCAAGGCGGGAGGAATACTTAGTGTGTGCACATTAGTCACCAAAATGCAAAAGTGTCATAAGACAGCCTTATAGCAAATTCACATGTCGCATATAGGTATACACATAATAAATAAATACAAATGAGACAACCAACAAACCAAAAGCTATTGTGCCTGCTTCATAAAGCTACTGAAAATTCTGAAAAACGCAAATTAATTAAATGAATAACAAAGAATATTTACAAAACAAAAGTGCAAAGGCCAATGTCTGGCTTAGTTGTTCACCAAACTTTTTTAGGGTTTAGACTTCTGGGAGTCTGTTCAGTTCTGAACAAACTGCCGCCAACACCATCTTGTGGACAAAGGAGGTATGTAATAAGTTTCTCAGAAATGCTGAAGAGCTGAACCATATCTAAGACATAGCCATAGAAATTGCTTATAAACTCAGAATCAAATGGTAATTTGTATAGGCAGTATATTGTGGAGTAATTCCTTAAGCTTCGTAGTAGGCAAAATTTCAATCTTCAACTATATCGTGAAAGACAGAAAAAAAAGCACAAGAGGTCAAAGTCTTTAAATGGCTCTGATCAAGGTAAGATGTGGAAAATCTCAAGCCAGACTGCTTCTGTTGTGATTGGAAGTAATGGTCAACGCTTTCATGTGGAAAGGTCATTCTTCTCTCTTTTCTTTTGACTGTAAAAGCCAGCAAAATGAACTGGGAATAGATCTTCTCTACATAGGAACATTTCTAACTAAAATTGCTACCTGAACTGGCATAAAATTTAAAAAGAATCCTAAAATCCTTGTTGATGGGAAAAAACCAGTTGTAATATTGTCATCATGGCCTATAATTATTTTGTATTTAAACATATGTGTAGTACGAATGAGAGAAAACTAATAATTCTTCTTCTTGCTAAAGACAACACCCGAAGTAAACAGTTTTTTAATTATTTTTTTTAATGAAAGAAATGGTTATTTAGAGGGACATTTCCTATTCTACTTGGGGGACCAAATTATCCTGTTTATTTTTATCGAAGGGTTGAGCACCTGCCAATCTCTTTGTTATGCTAGTTAGACTGAGTGTTCCTTGTAGCCCTTTGTTATAAATAGAGCTGAGGCCAAAAAAGAAAAACAACTTTCCAAGATGAGTGAGGGTTTGTGCTATGTAATCTCAGGCCCCTCTCTCTGGTTACATCAGACTTCGTCACATGCCCCAGTTTAAAAATGAGCTTGAATCATGGTGACAGGTCACTCTCAATATGTATCATGTAACATTTATCCCCTCCTCAAGTCACATGAATCAATCTAAATCCTTGAAACAGAAATAAGTCAGCCTCACAATCACAGAAATTAGAAAAAGGAAAAATAATAACTATACCACTTATAAGAAAGGTTTCTGTTCTGTGGAACTGAAGTGAATGCAATTGAATATAATTTACAAAACAAGAAATCTTTTTATACATATGAACTGATCAATAAAAAAACCCAAATGCATTGATCACCAGTCACATGTTCATGAAAATATTAAAATTATGAAATAAATATGTTTGAATAAACCAAAAAGCAAAAGGATAAATAGCTTGTCAATTAATATGAAAAATAATCTTTGAAAACATATAAAAGTCTTAGCTTTACAGCAAATTCAAGTAAATTAATATGTGCCAGGTATTTTGTAAGTTTTCAGAAAAGTTAACAAATTGAAAGCTCAAAATATACACATAGCACCATCTTTTCACCTTATGTACATGGGGGGGTAGACTGTCGTTTGATTATGAAGATACATATACAAATGTCTGCATCTTCCAATTGCATGAGTTTAAAACACAGCACCATTGCAGGTATTGCATAAGAAAGAAAATAAAAGAATAAGCAACAAAATGTTTAAAACATTGGGAATAAATAAAGTAGATTTGGAAAATAAATAAACTTGGATGGAAATACACAGCGAAAACTCAATATTAAATACCTAAAAAGCTATATTTATGCACAATTATGTTGACGGCACCCGGCCAGCAGCTCATCTATTTGTAAGGAAAGCCAGTTCAAATTATGGGTGCGTTTGAACAAACTCTGCCTTACGTCAGGCATGCTTCCCGGGAAAACCCTTCACAGCTTTCCCCACTCTCAGGGGGCTTGCTTTCCTAAATTCACTGCCTGCTTTAATTAGTAGGTAGAAAACACCGTCCTATCCTGTGGAATATGTGCTGCTCCTTGAGGTGTGAATTAGTCTCTGTGACCCGAGGGCTCTGGTGGTGTGCACTCAGCTTCCGGGGAAATCCAATGAATTAGATCCCAGCAACGTCTGTCCTTGTGCTAAATATTCTAGACAAGCAACAAAAAGTTGCTCCAAACAATGAATGGGTAGGGAGTATAAAATACTGTTGGATAATTCAGCTAACCCCACTGGAGTTTTGCTTTCTTTTAGAGCATATGTTTGTTTATTTATTTTCTCCCCCGGAGCTGAGGATGGAACCCAAGGCCTTGAGCTTACCAGGAAAGTGCTCTACAACTGAGTGAAATCTCCAAACCCAGAACACTGTAAGCATGGAGTGCCTTTCACGTAGAATCTTCATGTTTTCTTTGCAGAACCGGACTCTTTCTAAACAGACATCCATGATTCTCCTTAGGATGGTGTGTGCTCCACCTATTCATTGGCTGGCACTTCACCCTCACTTTGCAAGGCGAGGACTCTTCTGTTTCTGTCACTACAAGTCCTGTGCTTTGCCCTAATGGTGGGTCTGGGGATCACAAAGTCAGAAATAATTTATGAAAGAGCACAAAAGTCTTGCCAGGCTACTAAAGTTTGTAAAAATCCAAAGACTTGGTACTTTGACTTTACCACCAAACACCTCTTAGGGAAAAACCATTTTCTCCATCACTGGAGACTCATTGAAGTGAGCATAGGGTTAGTTTGGTTCCTTCTTTCTCTTGTAGCATATGTTCAATGTCATGAGGAGTACTTCAAATTGAGCTCACAGCAAGGAAGACGCAAAGTCATTTCGACGGTTAGCTATGCTCAGTTTGGGGGCTCCCTGATAAAGAGTCTCCCATAGTTTGTCATTTGAAAAATAACTTAAAAGTGGATCTCTTATTGCCTATTTTTCTGTATAAATAGAATGAATGTAGAATGGTATAAGACTTCTCATAAAAAATCAGTCATAGGACAATCAACAGCAGTAATATGCTGTCTCAATCTCAAAAGAGCAGAAAAATGACTTTCAAGCAACAATTGTAAATTTAAATATGAAGAAAATATCAATATAAATTTCAAAAATTCAAGTTCAGAAATCAAAGTCTAACCATGTTGATGAGTTCACAAATCGTATGTCGTCTGTGGCCCATATCACCTCATGGGATTTCTTCTGAAGAACCCGTGACAGGCTCGCTTGCATTTTCATACGAAACTGAGTAGAACTCATGGCCACAGTAAAGCAAAATCACACAGAACGAAGTTGGGAAACATCTGAAAATACTGACTTCCAATTACTGTCAGGATAGGATTCAGATGGTGGCTTCAGACGTTTGCGCCACATCAGAGGCAAAAAAAAAAAAAAAAAAAAAAAAAGCAAAGAAAACCGATCCAGAAATCATAGGCCTTGACAGCACGTGGCTGTAAGGCACGGATCAACGGCTCCAATGGCACGGCGATCTCACCAGGAACGAGTCTTCTCTGTAGTGTTCATTTTCCACCTGCCTTCTGCTGGGCAGAAGTCATAGGATAGAGGCAGTCTTCTGGATTACACCTTCCACTGGGGCCTGGGGGTCCTTGAGGCCCTGGGGCCCCTGGTGAACCTGGCAAACCTGCTGCCGATGAAATAAAATACACCGTGAGAATGCCGCTCACATGCGATCCTGCCTGTCCGTGTCTCCCCCCCCCCCCACACACACACCCGCCATAGGCCATTCAGCTGAACGGGTAAGGCCCACGGGGGCGGGTGGGGGGGGCGGGGAAGAGGCTCATCTTTTAGAGGCCTGCATGCATAAAGATAATATGTCTATTACCTGAAGATCCAGGAAGGCCTGGACTCCCTGGCAGCCCAATCCCAGGTTCTCCTCTTTCCCCCTTCTGTCCTCGGTAGCCTGGGTGAGAGATAAACACAAAGAGAGATAAGAAAACATGAGTATTCAACACTGGCATGCTCGTGGAAGTCCTGTGTTCTGAGGCATGTTGATTCTTCACTCATTATACATTAATATTCATTTCACATTATCAAACATGAGACACAAATGAGTACAGTAATGCATGAAGGATCTGATAACTATGCAGCTAATATCTAAAGTTAAAACAAACCAAGCTTTTGATAGTGAGTCTTACTTTTAAAAATAATAAAAATAGGCCCTACAGGGGTGGCCCACACCTTTAATCAGCACTTGGGAGGCAGAGGCAGGTGAATCTCTGTGAGCTCAAGGCCAGTCTAATCTTCAAAGCTAATTCCAAGACAGTCAGGGCTGTTGCACAGAGAAACTCTGTCTCAAAAAACAAAAGCAAAAAAAAAAAAAAACAAAAAAACAAACTAATAATAATAATAAATCTTTAAAAATGCATTGTAAGTACTTTGGAGACTTCTCAATCTTTCACAATGTGGCAGATAAAATTTCCGGTCCTTTACATTTATAAACGGTCACAGTAAAGCATATTTGTGTTGTTATCTTAACTGATTTGACTCAAATTTCTATTTTGCCAACCTTGAAATTGTGAGTTGTTTGTTCCTTTTATTTCATTTAATTAATTGATTATTTCATTTCATAGAGTCTATATTGTTATGCTGTCTTGTTCTCATATGAAATAGAATTTATTTCTGTATATTTCTTTCCTATTTTTTGTATGTAGACTCCATCAGAATTTCTGTTGAAGAGAGCTCACACACCTATCATAAACATATAAGAGGAGATAGGAACAACATATTTAAGGATATATCTATAGTACCAAAATTCTCATTATTAAAAGCTTGGTTTGTTGGTACTTTATATATTAGCTGTGTATCTGTAAGATCCTCCATGTTTTATTGTATCCAACTTGGTATTTATCTTTACTATATTATAAATATGAAATAGAAGATTAATATATGATGAGAGAAGCAGCAGTGTACACAGCATGAGCTCAGAAAATAGCCTGGATTCTGAGGGTGTTGCTTTCATATGGACAGACAGACAGACAGACACACACACACACAGAGTGCTCAGCTTCCCTGGTTCTGGTTCACTAACTGACTGCTGAACCCTTCAGCCATTTTGACAGTCTTGTCCTTTTGTTTCCAAAGGACACCATTGCTAATTGTTTTGTTCAGTCAGAACTATCCTAGGACTGTCAACCAGTCTATGGGCCACTGCATTAAAAACAAGGGTTTGCCTTGACTTAGAAGCTGCTGTTACCTAAAGTTTAAAAGTTCAAAAAGAAGAGCAACGATCCCCAGTATTGTCCTCTTAAAATTGATGGCAGTGGATAGGTAGACTAGATCCTTTGCTTCTTCCTCCCCCATCCTCCTCCTCATCTTCTGCTAACTTACATGCAAAGTTCTTTTAAAAGAACACCAAATCAACCTCTCTCTCTCTCTCTCTCTCTCTCTCTCTCTCTCTCTCTCTCTCTCTCTCTCTCTGCAAACTTTATTTTTCTGCTGTATTTCCAGCAAATTTAACTTTACAAAGAGTTGAAGTGTCAATAAACAGCGATATTCACTGTCAGAAGCCCCACGGGGGAAACAAGCAGAGGCAACAACTTATAAGTGTGTTTGTTGTCAGAAACTCTGGTGGGACAGAATTTGTGTCCACTTCAGTAGATCTTGCCTTAAAGAAAACTGGAAATCATGTGGGGGAATTCCTTCAAACTCAAGAATTGCACTCAGATCTCTGTTAGAAGTCGTAGTCTGTGATGCTGTGATGTACACACAGCCGCAGGCTAAAGCCACAAAAATCTCTTGCAAAAGGGCGGCTCCTCTTCTTTTGATTAGTTGCCTGTGTAGTGAATATGAGTCTTGTTTTCAACTGCTCCCCCTGACATTTTTGACATAGAGTTGCCCGTGACAGAACCTTCCAGATCACCTGGAAAGGTGCCTGGAGCGATGAGCATGTGTGGGAAAGGCAACTCCAGTCGGAACTCTGTTTTACCAGGTCACCCTATTTCCCATCTTGTGTATTCTCTTGGACTAGAAAGGTTTGAAGGATCCATCTGAATTTTTCTACTGGTATTAACCTGGCTTATTCTTCATGTGGTTTGAGTAGCATATGCTCAGATGGCATTTAGAGGTCTTTCCAGTTCTCACTCATTCTGACTTCAGAAGAGACTCAACGAATGAAAGATAATAGTCACCCTATATAAGTGCAAATGGGGAGGGACTTGGTCCTGCCATAACTTGATATGCCAGGCTTAGTTGACTCCCCATGGGAGGAGGCCACAGCCTCTCTGAGGAGTGGATGGGGGTAGGGGATTGGGGGAGATGGGAGGAGGGGAGGGAGGGGGAAGTGTGATTGGTGTGTAAAATGAGTAAAAAAAAGAAAAGAAAAAATTTAAATTATAAAAAAATAAGTGTATACACACAGAAGACTACCTATGAGTCTACACACTTCCCTTTTCTTCAACTCTGAGTCAAACCTACTGACCTAAGAGAAATGGAAGATGGATATTTGTTGGGCCAAAATTATCTCAGGGCCTGTACCTCAAGGCCTGTAGGACAAAGAAAAGCCAGATTAATTAAGTTTGAGGGATAGTCTCAAAGCTACTGAGGATGAGACAGCAATATCTAGGTAGACATCCCTCCAGCCAGAAGAAGGGCTTGGCTATCTCTCATTGGCTGGAGGTACCCCCACATCACATGATGTCACTTAACCTACATAAGCTGATGCTCACAGTAGTAAACTGAGCTCCTTCTTTGACTTGACTCCATATCACTTCTGATTGTCCTGTATCATGGGGCTGTGGATCTGACTGTCCTGCGCCATGGGGTTGCAGAATGGGCAGATGCGCACTCACCCAGTTTTCCCTGGGGAATAAGGATAAGGAGGCCTGGCAGCTATTTAAGGAAACAATAGTGGTTTTGAAAATGACCATAGAGGCCAACTCTTATGCTGACCTCCCATTTAACTTGATGTGACTCATGTCTTTCGTAGTTATCAGGTGCAGTAGGTTTTCTTTTGCCGTCAGTTTGTTTATCATGGTTCAGACATATTAACTAGGCATTTCTCTGTCAGAATTCATGAATCGTCTGAATGCAGACCTATCGAGTCAGTTTGCAGATTGCTAACCACATTTTTTACAGAATAGCTGTGTCAGGATAACCGAATCAAGCAAAATTTGAGAGCATTTGTCTTTTCAAGTTGTCATCAGTGGGACACTTCCTTTTTTTCCAACTTAAGTTTGTCTTTAGAGACTTTAGAAGTCATACAAAATATCCTTTAAGGTAGAGGATTTCAATAAACCCATCTTGGGCGCCAGATGTAGACACTTTCAATAAATTAGTCCCACACTAGTTCAGAATGGAGTATAATAAAGTTGTTTTTTTTTTTTTTTAAATTTGGGTAGACAATCCTCTGCACGAATGGGGAACAGGAACTGAATCCAGCAGTTGAGAGAGTACACACATTTTTACATTTGTATTTATATTACCCAAGACCACTCCCAAAGTGGTCCAGCATCTCAAAGGTCATTGGCTGAAGGGTTCTGATAGCACTTTAAAGATCATAAGTTATCATTACCTGCCCAAGACCTACCCAAGATTAAGCTATCTAAAAGTTCTGGCATTGATGGAGTAGAAGACCCCCAGGCCCTGCCCCTTACTAGGGAACTATTGACAGTGGCTGGGGAAGGGGGACTCATTCTTTTTTGTTTGTTTTATTTTGTTTTGTTTTGTTTTGTTTCTTGAGACAGGCTTTCTCTGTGTAGCTTTGGAACCTGTCCCAGAACTTGCTCTGTAGGCCAGGCTGGCCTTAACTCACAGAGATTTGCCTGTCTCTACCTCCCAAGCACAGAGAGGACTCATCCCTAATGGATGATGTGACCACCGGTAGGTCCTAGGGGATGGCTCTACACCTGTGCACATATGGGGAGCCCTAACTGGACTTAGTGAGTTATTAAAAGACAGACAGGAACTTGGGGAGGGCCTATTGAGGGGTCATGGGAAACATGGATGGGGAATGGGGAATATAAATCATTATATTTCCCTGCATACATTTATGAAATTCTCAGAAATGAATATAAGTTAAAAGAAGATTATATCTATACTTTAAAAGTTACCATCTACAAAACTCTACTACACAATCACTCTAAATGCCCCCCCATTAGGTGTTAGCCCCAAATGACTATTGTAGCAGAATTTCCTGACTCTTTCTTCAGTTTCTTTAAGACTCTTTGAAGAGAAGCCTTGCCTGGCAGTGAGATGGAGACAGAAACAACTCTAGGATCCTGCATAACAATAGAGCAACAGAGAGCATTGATGTTATTGTTACACAGGATTTCATGAAGGTGAACTTAGAGTAGCAGGCATATCAGTTTTAAATTTGCAGTAGTAATATTTATCACTAGAAAATAAAATATTAACAAAATAGTTCACAACAAGTCATTACACACATATCACACATCTGTTTTAATTGCAATTAGCATGTTTTAAATATTGAGGATTAAAAGCCTGGCAAATACAATATTATACTTGTACATTACCTTGGGGCCCGGGGTCTCCCGGGGGCCCAGGTAACCCATCCTTCCCCGGTGGGCCAGGCCTCCCTTGAGCTTGAGCGGACAGCATTGCTGCTGGCAGCTTAAGTTGGGACAGAAACACAGCCATTCTCTCTGCATTCGTGAAAGAAAAAGATACATCACAAAATGGAAGTGTTTTTATGTCAAATGATTTCCAAATACTTTTCTAAGAAGTTGAAAAAAAATTCAGTTACTGATTTAAGCACATATTATATACCAACTGGTCTGACGGCTGTGTTTTTATAAAACAAAGAATCAATTGCATGAAGTTGTTTTTGTTAGGCTCTGAGGGATACATCTTTGTGAATTAAGTCCTTTAACACAAGATGCTTTCCCAAAGGGCACATCAAAGGCATTGCCACTTATTCATTTAACAGACTGCCTGGAGCACAACACTATGTATACGGGTTCCAGAGAAAATGTCCAGTGATGACAGAGAACATTAAGCGAACACACCCTCTCAGGGACTCACCATCAGCTCACGAAAGCACCTTTACAGTAGGTGCAGTGGGGTGTAACTGCTAAGTCTTTGACAGTTATTAATGTCGTGGGACTTTGAGATGAAAGTGAGTATACAAAACTGAAAGTTAACATGTCAGATGGGCTTAGGGAGATGACTCGGTGGGTAACAGTGATTGCTGCACAAGCGTGTGGACTCCAGTTCAGACCCTTGGCCCTCCTGTAAAAGCTGCGAAGGCTTGTGTGCATCTGTAACCCGAGTGCTCAGAGGTCAGAGACAGGAGATCACTTGGACGTCTAGCGATCTGCCTAGCAGAGAATGCAAAGTCTAGGTTCAGTGAAAGACCATGTCCCAGGGAGTAAGATGGAGGGTGGTAGAGGAGGACATTTGACATCCTCTGTGGCCTGTGTGCAGGCACTTGGTCACATGGGACGTATCCCAGCCAATCGCTTCCTGCCCTGCACACAGACATATGACACCCCCCCCCCCAAACACAAGTAGAACCAAGAAAACTGGTGTGCTAATGAAACTTGGAAGAACCATAAAAAAAAGTTCAAAGACTATAAGTATGAAAATATGAATAAGAATTTTCCATTTAAAATCAGCTTCTGAACATGGTATATTATTAACTAAGTTAACTAAGCATTCTTTATTTTATTTTATTTTTTAAAAGATTTATTTACTTATTTATTATGTATACAGTGTTTTGCCTGCATGACAGAGGAGGGCACCAGATCTCATTATAGACGGTTGTGAGCCACCATGTAGTTAGTTGCTGGGAACTGAAATTAGGATCTCTGGAAAAGCAGTCAGTGCTCTTAACCTCTGAGCCATCTCTCCGGTTCCCTCTTCATTTTATTTTTTAAGTAAAAACATATTTGATTAAGGGTCTCATGCAGTTCAGGCTACCCTTGAACGCCTGGGGTTCTGGCTGCTACTCCAACACACCTGGCTCAACATTCTCTGTAGCAGAGCTTTTCATTAGGGATTGTGGACTTTGTTTTGGAATTACGGAATTTACTCATTTAAGCTGATCATTTAAGTAAGAACTATTACCATGTCTTTATGAAGCTCATATATTATAAAGGATGTTTCTAACCTGATGTCTCAAACTATTCCCAAACAGCTGAGCATCTTCAGCTCAGTCTGAGACAGCGGATTAGGAATCTGTCAGCTCATGCAAGACATTTCTTGTCACTATTGAATTGTTTGTTATTAATTTCAGACAGAGCGTTGCTCAGTTAAATTTTATCTCAAGAGCATACTCAGTGTTTTAGTCTGGAATTCATTTTGAGAAAAATCATGATTTCACTTGTCTATAAAGGCTGCCACGAGACTCCTTAAACTTGCTTTGCTTATATTTTATATATTTCCATTGTAAAAATCTAATATATGGGTGATTAATTTTTAAAATATAAAACTAGAAGAGGGTATAGTCTTGCCATGATAAGAAGAAGCTGGGTGGTTAATGTGTCTCCTCACCACACAATTTCTTCAAAAAAAAAAAACGGTCTTAGTAATTCAAATGATTTCACTGGTAAAACTAACTTGCAGCTGAGATGGCTCAGCTGGTAAGGATGCTTGGCACTAACCCTGACGACCTGAGCCCAATCCCTGGGATCCACACGAGAGGAGGAGGCACAGACTCCAACAATTTTTCCTCTGGCCTCCACAAATGTACCAACACACATAGGTGTGCATGTGAACACACACACACACACACATACACACACACACACACACACACACACACCAATAAATAAGTGTTACAAAACATGCTTAGTACCTTTAATGCCTAAACAGTTATTTGCCACCCTAATTTTCTTCTCTTTAAGCTAAGAGGTAAATTTACAAGTACTTTGTTTTGGGAGGATTTTTAAGAACTTTAGCAAAACACAATTATTTTAAACAATTACTCCTAGCTGTAAATGAACTGGCTTTAAGCTACACTAAGAAACAGTCATCTAGCATAAACTAATTAGCTCTTCTGAACCCTACCCTAATGCTCTATAATTGAAACTAATAGTTTCTTAGCATCTAAATGAATTGCGGAGGCCTGTATTCTTAATTGCCTTCCCTCTGTTTTCAGGGCTCCTTAGTAATTTAAACTGTTTTTTTTTTTGATTCTGCTTTCTAATGAGGCAGAAAATTAAAGACTTTGGAAGAGGTGTATATAAACCATTCATATTCCACCTGCCTGGGCAGAACAAGAGGAGCAGTCACAAGAGAAACGACTGGTAGGCGAGGCTGAGCACTTGGCTTCCTTGGAGAATGAAGTTCCCGTGACAAGGCAGACATTAACAGGGATTGAAGAAGTAAGGGACACTCAGGTGTCACCCAGTCCTCATCTGCCTCTTGTTTCACAAGTAGAAATTATAACTTATTTTTCAGAAGACAATTGAATCTTTTCTCCTAACTCATTCACATGTTGAGTTGCCCACGTTCTTAGTATAACCTCATCTTATTTTCTTTTGATGCTTCATTATGGAAGCACTAGTTACATGATAGATCAAGGGAAGTCCTCATCACTTGATAATATTGTTATCTTTTAGCCTTAAGGATAAAGAATTGTCATTCACAGGATTACTAAACTGTTCTAGAAATCACTTTTGGGGGTATTTTCCATGACTTTCCCTTATATCTTATAATTTTGGAAAATAAAATAACATGGAGTTTTCACCTATGGGGCAATACAGCAATAATTTCTTGTGATATCTGAATTATTTCCCAGTTTCATTTAAATTGCTATTTTATATTTTGGACTCATTTATTTTATACAGTTCACAATGCTGTATTTGTTCACAGTCTTTGTAAAGTATGTTATTTTGAAATGTTGTCATGGGTAAATACAGTGAATTGAACACTCGCATCTGATTTCAGTCTCCTGGGGATGCTTGAAAAACAACCAAGACATTTTTAAAATCACGAAGCTCAAGAATGAGGAGACTCTAAAAGGAAAAAAGTAGCTACACGGTTTTTGAAGCTGAGGGTCAGATTGCCAAGGGATATTTGTCTTGGTATAAAGCAAGAAAACTGAGACTTTCCACTGAGAACAGAAACCAAATTTAAAATGCAAATTCTAGAGACTCAAAATGGGGATGTAAGTTATCTCTGGAAGTAAGAAGCAAAGGAAAGGAGTTGAAATAAAGTAAATAGATCAAAAGCTTAAGTATAAAGTGGTAGAAATGTTTCTCTAAGAATCTAAACAGTCTACCCTAGCTCTAGCAACTAAAGGGTCCCTTTCTAAAAAGGGGATGGTCTGGGGGAGGAGAAGGATGGGGAAAGTGAGGTGATTATTATTCCATTAAAAGGTAAAATGAATAAATGAAGGGAGATAGACTGTCTCTGTATTGACAACTCCAGACTTCAGCAATAATCTGGCTTTAATACTGAAAAAATAATGAATAAATGAATTCCTAAAATGCTGCTGAGCTGACAGTCAAGGTAGAAAACCGAAATGCATTCATGGAGAGACTTAAGACACTGAAATCCAAAGACCTTCATTTAGAATGCCCAGCTGGCTACCCCATTGAAAACCATGATTGGCAAATTCTACATTCACTTTCAACCATCAGTTATGTATTTCAGAACCCATTTTTCTGTGTGAACAGACAACCACAGCTCAATAGAGATAGAGGGAATCCTGTAAGCCGCATGACCGATTCTGGTTGAGTTCCTGGTAAACAGAAGTTGTAAATGAAATTAACAGAATATGTTGTGGAAAATACTTACTGTATCTCCCATGATGTGTATCTATTGGATGATGTGTATATTCACACACACACACAAATATCCTACTTATAGATGCATATCTATTTGATGCTGTGTCTATGCACAAATATATACACACTTATAAATATCTTACTTATAGAGAGGAAAGAGATGTTACCTTGAAAGAGTAGAATGGGATAATATGTTATACTCATTCAAATACACGTGTGTGAAATACGTGTGAAAATGGAGAAAACATGGGTTTTCTGAACATTGGAAACCAAACACAGAAATAAACCTAACCTTCCTTATCTTCCTCATTGGCAGGTCAGACTTTGAGGGTTTAAAGAGTGGAAAGAGTTTGTTAGTTTATATACACTATTTCATAGTTTTCCATATAGATGCAAATGCTCAATTATTTTAGGGTAGGTCATAGCAAAATCTATGCTTCTCTGATATGTCAAGCCTCTGATTTATGTAGATAGCATCGCTGGGAGCTGCTAAGTCCTCCTAAGGACAAAAGATGCTAAGCTGAGTCATGTGGATGACATCTGTCTCTGCCTTGTGTGATCTGATCACCCTACCTGCAGAAATGCTTTGACATATTGGCCAATCAAAGTGGGAATTTAATCTAACTTTAGAATGAATGCATGCTTGTGTATTACTATGCAGCTGGAACCTAGGTTTGAGGTCATGGAGAATCACCTCCCTCCATTACTTGGGGTTGGGAATGAGCATTTAGCATGCTGAGGGACAGGGTAATGGCCTGTAGGACAGCCCAAGGTGAGAAGCCTGTGAGGGTCACCTATGAAGTTCAAAGGAGATTGATAAATCCCTGGAGGAGAGCTTGAAACTTGGGTCCTGGTGTAGGGTTTTACACGAGGAGCCACCTGGAATAAAGCATGCAGCAGGACCTCCTGAGGACCACCTTGGACTCCTGCTGGAGACGGAGGACCCTTCCTGAGGCGATGGCCAGGCATGGGTGTGGAAAGACTGCAGGAGCTCCCACTGACATCTCCTCTAGTGAAAATGCTAAGAAAACAGTCTGCAGACGAGCGTGTCTGAACCCTAGCACTTACGGTACTGAGCTAGTTCACTGAAACTGTTTTAAAATGTGACAATTAATCTCTGCCTTTAGAGAAGGCTTTGTGGAAAGGGAAACTGACCTGGCAGTGCTATGATTTGTGAAAGAGGAGTTTTACCTTTTTTTCTTCTTGGAAAATGGTGTTCAGAAGCCATGGAAGAAGAGCAAATGGACTGAATGGAAATGGTTTGAGGGCAAATGAACTTAAGTGTTAAATAACCACACCGTAGGTTCAGGCACACTTTGTGTGGGAGAAGATAGATTTGCCAGGCTGCTGTCTGGGGAGTGAGCAGGAGAGGGGATAGCACACATGGAGCTGGAGGCTAGAGATTCCAAGCAAAAAACGTCCTTTGGCTCTTTTTAATAAACCATCTTGAGGAAAAGGTTATCTGTGGCTTTGGTGGTAAACAAGCTCTCTCAAGGTTAGAGTATCCTGCCATTCACCGGGACCCTAAGTGAAAGGCGTTGGGCGATATGGGGTGAAGCTGGGGGACACAAGGGTGAGAGCTCTAGAAGAGATTTTAGAAAATACCTAGAGTCAAACTTCAACAAACAATAGATTGATAGATAGCTTATAGGTGCAGAAGGAATCCGATGACATTTGGAAAGGCCTAAGCCTTGATTCAACTTAAAATTTGAAACATTCACATTTTATTGCTGCTATTACTACTAACTTATTATTTATTGTTATTGTTATAGTGTGTGTATATGCATGGCAGGTGTGCCAAGGTGTGTGCGAAGAGGTCAGAGGACAACTTGCAGGAGCCATTTCTCTCCTCCCACCATGTGGGTCCCAGAGATGGAGCTCAGGTTGTCAGTCTTGGCAGCAAACACCCTTACCCACTGAACCATCCTGTCAGCCCAGCTCTTGACTTTTCAATTCAACATTTCCATCCACAATCAGAATGATAACATGGTTATACCTTTAGAGATGACCCAAAGCTCTGTCAGCCATCTGACCTTTCATGAATATTCTAAACCATATTTTCAGGTTGGACCAATGTCAGAACATAAATCACTTGAATTTTATTTGATTTTGTTTTGTTTATTTAATTTAATTTTTTTTGGTGTTGTAAGTCAAACCCAGGACCTTAGACATGTCGAGCAAGTGTTCTGCCACTAAAGCTACTTGATGTTTAATAATATCAAACATAATTTCACCTGTTTAAGGTTTTTAAAATAACACACAATTAAAAACTCTTAAAACGTTTTCAGAAGGAAGAACCATGCTGTTAACTGATGACTCAAAATGAATGACCAGCAAGTATTAACTGTTGAGAGAAAGCATTGATGGGCTGGGATGTGGCTCAGCTGGTAAGTTTCCACTAGTGTACACGAAGCCCTAGGTTTAAGTGCAAGAAAAGCAATAATAACCCTGGTAGGATGGTCAAGCACTATAATCTCAGCACTTGTAAGGTGGAGGCAGGAGCATCAGGAGTTCTAGGTTATCCTCTGGCTACATAGGGAATTCAAGGCCAGCATGGACACCGCGTTGTTTTATTTTATAAACAATGCTATCTTGGGCTTAAATATCTAGAGCTGGGGCAGGCAAACTTACTCTGAAAGAGCCAGAAAGTGAATATGTAATTTTTTGCTGGCTACATGAAATCCGTCACATCTATTCAACTATTCACCTGTAGTCTGAAAACACTGAAGAAATATGAAAAGAAGTGAGCATGACTGTACCCCAAACCACTTTATTAGAAGCCAGATCTGAATTTAGGTCATTTTAAATATGTCATTTTGATCTTTTTTAAAAATGAGGATGGGAAATCCTCTAACAAATATATAGAGCTGTCCTCAGCTTGTGGGCCATATAAAAGTTCATCTGTAGCAGAAGGAAGTGGCCGGGAGTCTTTAGTTTGCTGACCCTGGTATAGATCAAAGGTCATTGTAACCCACCCTGGTTAAAACCTTCATGGGTAAATTAAACACCTCCCCAGGGTGGCAGGGATGGGGGAGCTGGGCGTACTCCATAGAGGAGGAAAATCAAGATGGAGTGGGATGGGTATTGAAATATTTGAAAGACAGTTACACCAACAGCACCAATAGAAGGTCCTTCATCCGTGTGGTTTACAGACAAGTGGCACGGAAGGGAAGTTCAAAGAGAACATTTGACAGCATAAGGCAGACATTTCTGTGCGAAGGAGCTACCTCTCCACGAAATGGATCTGCTAAGGTTGCTGTCACGGAGTCATCTTTCATGAATGTCACTAAAGGAATTCCCCAAGAGGGAATGGGAAGTGGAGACTTGTTAAACATTCGGAACTATTACAAAGCGAATCTAACCTTCAAAAATCCGTAGGACCTCTTGATTAATGTACTTTTTGATTTCTTCAAACGAAACAGCATCAGCCTAAAGGAGGAAAAAGAACGACTATTAAAAGAGAGCAGAACACAAGTAGGTGAGAAACGGAAAGGTTGGGCTTGGGAGACCTTTGGCGGTAAACATCTGCCAGGCAAAATCTCCAGGCAGTGCGCTGTTTTGGACAATGAACACTGTTTGGTCAAATGCTTGGATAAACTGAAGTTCATAGTTGCTTTACAAGTAACTGGGATTATAATCAGTGATGCTAACACTTTGCCTAAGAATGGCAAATTTTCAATAGAGAACACCTGAGATACCCGAGTAACTACAAGTAGGTAAGTGTTGTCAACTGAATGCTTAGTCCTTTGACAAGAAACCACATTTATTATAGCCATGTTTTGATGACATACTTTGAAATTTTCAGAAGGGATCTCTCACTTTTCAAGACTGCCAAGATTTGAAGGTATCTTAGTGCTATTCTTTGTTTGCACAGTTATTCTCTGAGGCTTCCTGTATGGCAATGAAGACAACGTTGCACACGTGAGAAGCTGTGATGTAGAGGCTCCCTCCTATGGCCAGTCACACACTTTGAGGAATGCATAACAAAGCCCAGTGGGCTGTGACCAGATGAGGGACATGAAATATCTGTGGGAAATCTCCATGGGAGGTGATTTTCAGACATGGTCCTGCTTATTCCTACAAATTAGGCTGATGCCCTTAATCTGTCAAAGTCCCTGTCTTGGCGAGTTCTCCACCATTCTCCCCTGATTCCTTCATCATGTTTGCATATCGAGTATATATATATATATATATATATATATATATATATATGATAATAAGACTGTGATCTTGTCCGTGCACAGCAGTCCACCCATGTAGAATGCAAGAAGGAAGAAGACAATGTGATGTCCCCATAAGGTGCTGATTTCTATTGCTCAGAACTGCTACCTTGTCTTCAAGGTGCATGAGAAAAGGTGCATGGGAAAACTTGAATGAAAGTAGTGAGAAGGCAAGGTGGACACAGGTCTCACCCCTAACCAAGAAGCCATCTGCAGCTAACACCTGCTAGCAAAGAGAACTCTCAGTTTTCTCCAGTGGAGTGTCACCGGGCAACTACACTCCAGGGTGGGTCACATGTCCTGTTATCCAATGGGAAACAAACTCAAAGGCATTTGTGTGGATTTCTTGTTTGGTTTTGCTTTGTTTGAGCATTTTTTTTTTTGTCTTTCTGGGTTTTTGCCTGTTTGTCTTGATTTTTGTTTTTGTGGGATTTTTTTTTTTTTGTTTTTTGATTTTTTTTTTTTTTGGCTTTTGGTTCGTATGTGTTTTGAGAGAAAGAGATAAATTGGGTGAGTTGGGTGGGTAGGGAGGTGGGGAGGATCAGGGAAGGGGCAAACATGATAATATACATTGTATAAAATAGGATCAGCACATAACTTTAAATAATGGTCCAGACCAGCTTATTTCATATGTTTACAGATGACTGGTATTTCTTTCATTACAGAAAGTCACATGGTCAGTCTGAGCCAGGAGCTCCACTTACCGGCATGCCGGGGATGCCTGGAGAGCCGGGAGGGCCCTGGTGGCCAGGTGATCCTATTGAGCCCTTGCTTCCTGGGGGCCCCACAGGACCTATAGCCCCTTTCATGCCCATAAGGCCTGGTTTGCCACGTTCACCTTGTGGGCCTCTGTCTCCTGGAATTCCCTGATCACCCTGTTTGGGGAGAAAATAAGGAGTTACCCTTTCTAGTAACGCTGTGACTAATAGCAAAGTCAAGGGAAGTGCCCAAGGGAAGTGTGCGCCCACAGCAAGTGCTTCAGTTCCATGCCTTCAGTTCATGTGCGCGACTCTGGGAAGTGAGCATGAGCTGAGGGTGACGGACAGGTGCTAGAGGCCTCCCCACACTTCCCGCACTATTCCTGGGTCTGCAATGCTCTGCAAAAGACTCACCTGTATTTCTCTTGATTTTAAAAAAATAGTGAAAATAAGTGAACAATCACAGGTATTGATGTGATCATAAGGTACTAAAGGAGATAAAGAAGCCATGTAGAAAGAAAACACATGCCTGTAATATCAATGGCGTTGTCTTATAAAATGTATCAATACGTAGACTTCTCAGCTCATGTCTGCAGAAACTTCCAAGATTAAAAAATATTAACATACTTGGATCTATGATCTGTATTTTATGATCATGTGAACCTTTAATTTTTTTTTTTTTTGTGTTTCAAGGCAGAGTTTCTTTGTATAACAGTCCTAGCTGTCCTGGAACTAGCTCTGCAGACCAGACTGGCCTCAAACTCACAGAGATCCTCCTGCCTCTGCTTTCCAAGTGCTGAGATTAAAGGTATATGCGCCACCACCGCCTTGCAGAACATTTAAATTTTTATGTATGGGACCTGGTGAGATAACTGAGCTGACATCTGTCACCCATTGTCACTTCAGGCCTCAAAAGGGAGCATGGCTTCCACCACCAGACTTGATGTGTGGGTTTAATCCACACGCGCAGGCCACAGGGTGGAGGCCGAGAACTCCTCTAGACTCACATAACTCTTTTTAATTTTTTTTTCTAAAAATAAAATGTTTGTAGTGTTTATCATTAAGAAAACTGGAGATAAAATAGCTGCTTGGAAAAAGAGGATTAGGGAAGCCATATATAGTCATTGCATATTCGTAGTAGAAAAAATGTTTACAAAACACTGCCAATCTGATTTCGAAAGAATATATACTTTACATTGATTATATGTGTACATTAAACATAAGAGTGAAACATTAAAATACATTCAAAATATCTAATGTTTATCCCTGTGTAACGATGCATGGAAGACTTTTTCTTCTTCAATTTATGTTATCTTGTTTTTCATACTTCCTTCCATCATCACAAATTACTTGCGTAATATTTTAAAAAATGCCAATAAATTAGACACCAGTACACAAACACATATATAGACACAAACATAGGAGCAGCCCTAAAAAGGACTATGAGAAGTAGCAAGGCTTGTGTAACTTAAACTGGGAACACAAGTCCTACTAGGAGATTATGATTCCTTACAGAAAATGCCGGTAAGTTCCAGTAACAGCACCGGCGGCCTCCAGAGTTCTAACAAAAGTACACCCCACACCTGCGTGCGGCACTTCACATTCCGTTCCCTTACTGCTCCTCTCCAACCTCAGTTTCCCCACTCCACTTAGCGTTCCTGTGGACCAGTGTTTCTCAGCCTGGGCGGTCTTGCTCCCTGGAAGGCATTTCGTGATGCCTGGGTACTGACAGCGGAGGCATGACGGTGCGGCTGCATCAGGACAGGGCCAGCAATGCCAGCAGTGTTCTGCAATATGCTAGGTGGCCAAACAGCACAAAAACTTACCTGCCTCTACGTGTCAATACCACTGTGGGTGAGAAATACCTCTGCTGGCCAAAAGAATTTGGGTGGTGGTTGTAGTTGGCCTATGTGTCTCAGACAGGAGGGTGGTAAAACCCTTAAGAGGCAGACTCATGGGCACAAAGACCAAACAGCAGGCACACTGTCCACATGGCTTGCTCAAGTGTGGCATCCTATTCCTAGTGGATACATTGTTTTGTGTACATCCTAACCATTTCATGTCAGGAGAACCAAAGTTGTCTACAGGCTTCGTTGTGTGGCTAAAGAGATGGATGAGTTGTATCAGACAGGTGGGAGCATCAACCACAGTAGTGATATACATACGCGCTCTCCTTTGGGGCCTCTGTCTCCAGGTTTACCCATGATGCCCTGGAAAACACATGTCAACACTAAAAATCATTGCTTACCAAGATTTTCCATCAGTCTAACTGACCCAAAACTGGTTCTGAGGTACATATACTTAAAAAGTAGAAATTTTAAAAATTCATACCATTTAATATTTTTTCCCATACCTGAGCACCTGGTAATCCATCTTTTCCATTTATGCCCTAAAAAGATAAAAAAATTATCTATCTCATGTCTATATACAGTCATAGTTAAACACACAAAAATATGTTACATATTACTTCATATCTTGGTGAGTCTGAATGGCAAAATTGAATAGAGAATCTGTACAGCCTTGTGGCCCCAAGTTCAAATTTTGATTGCCGTTTACTGGCTCCATTGACCAGGCTCAGGAATTTAGTCCATCTGATTAACACCAGCATCTTCACATACACAGTGAAGAATGTAAGAATGAGTTTACAACCAAGAAGGAAGCACAGCAACATGGACTTGTGGCATCACCCAAGACAGCTTCCTACACCTCCTATGAAGAGTGACGGGGCCTCAAAGCATTGAATGAATGGATGAGCTGTGGAGATATTTTATACCTCTGTTGTGCAAGAGTTTTCTCTGGGATAAACCTTCCATCTTGGAAGGAAGACTCAGGATAGTTTAAAGAAAGACGGAACACTCCATCCTTCAGGGAAGCTACTTAAAATTCAGGATAAACAACCTGAAAGCTTTAGGAAGTTCCTGAAACTGACCATATTCACTATGCTCCTCCTTTCCAAGGTTAGATGATCAGCAAGGACTTCTGAGAGATGCCCTTAGATTGGCTGAACTGCCTGGAAACAGTGGAAGAATTTGGAGAACACACTCTCCATCCTGGTGAGCTGCCTGCAGGTTGTGCACTGAGCGCCAGGGCTCCAGCTTTTGTGAGCATTACCCACGGTGATGCAGCTTTCTGGGCATCATTTGTGCGCCTGCCAGGAGCTCCTCACCTACACTCCTGTAAGTCACGCCAGTTACACTCACTAGTTGACCAAGCTGTGCTTCACAGGTGTCCTTTCTTTGCTCTGCTGTTGATTCCCTATCTGTCTGGGGAGACACTCACTGACATCTTCCTGGGATTCACATCTCCACAACAACCTTCTAGCAGTTTTAATTCCAGGTTCCCTCTCAGCAAACGCTGCCACTTGGTTCTGAGGGAATTTCATAACACGGCCAGAATGTGTTCCTACTATAAAATAAACCATCAACTGGAGAAAAATGATTATTTTTCGGTTTGAAAGAATAGTAAATGAGAGCTGGGAATCCGTAATCGTAGTTTTTGAGACTATTAGGCAGTGACATTTTTTGTTTTTATTAGAAAATGAGAACTCCTGGGACCTCTAAAAGGTATTCTGGAAGTGGTCATAAACCCAGCCCCCTAATGGAGATTTGTAAAACTGACAGAATGGCCTGTCAGTTACAGAGGGAGGAAAAGGGCTTGGGGTCAAATCAAATACCCAGAGCCCAGCTGCAGAAGCGGCTTTGAGATGTGATTTGAAGAGAGAGAGATGAAGGTGAGGGAGCGGCATTTCCTAGCCAGCGGGCATGGCATAGACACACACTGGGAAAGCCTGAGAGACTTTGATTCACGGGCACAGACTCCCCAAGGACACAGCTGCAGACAGCCACCTGTTTAAGGCCGGAAACCACGCTGGCATCTGTTGCGGTTGGTAACCCAACCATAGGCTCAGGACTTCTCTGAAGCGCCCTGGGAATTCTGGAGAGCGCTTTAACTAAGGATATGTTACCTGAAGCGTATAGTTCAAAGACTTTTTTTTACCCACCAGAACACTAGCATCACAGGTAAAGCTGATTAAAGAGAGCATGAGAAACAACTGTGACGCCTGAATAAAAGATAAATCAAATGTAAAACTGGAACTCAGGTTTGAACCTTTAAATGTACATGTTTCTCTTTTTCAAAAACATCCATACACATATACAAAGAAACACGATCACATTTATGCCCCATTTTTCCACCAACTCTCCATGAGTCCCTCTCAATACGACCCCTTCTCAACTTTATGTTCTCTTCTTTTGATAACAGACTAAATCCAAGCTACACCCCTGCTATACTCCTAGGCATAGGGCGGCAGCGCCCCAGTGGGAGCTCCCTCAGACAGGAAGGAGTGCCTCCTGCAGCAGTTTTCAGCACCAACCATTGCTAGCATGGAACAGTTGCTCAAAAATGTTCGTTCAATGAAAAACAATTGCCAATTGTATTATATACGGGGGAACTCAATCACAAGCCTTTTGTGGGCTGACTCGCAAGGGTTAGGGAGGAAAATTTGTCAAGGGGAGGTGACAGGAAGCTCAGAACATTATAGTGTTCACTCGGTACTTCCTATAGCCAGCACTGCAGGTCTCTTCACTCTGCATGCCACCCGATTGACTCAGGGAACACCCTGGCATAGATCGAGCCCAGAATGCCTGACTCTGAACAGCACATGCCTTTTGTTTCCTGCATTGCCACCTCTGAGGAGAGGAAGGCCAGAGAATTCATCAACTCTGAATGTCAGAGAAATAGCGAACAAAGTTCCTATGATTCATGATACTCATTTTCAGTACTTCCCTTCCATACATGACAGAGCAAATGACCAAGACCTTCTGTAAAGAAACTTTGATAGGCTGGATAGGTGACTCGGAGGTTAAGAGCACTTGTTGCTCTCCCAAAGGACTGGGTTTGGTTCTTAGCACCCATCTGATGGTTAACAATCCTCTCTAACTATAGTTCCAGGGGATCGGATGCCCTCTTCTAGTTTCCACATGTACCAGGTACCCATATGGTACCCATATGGTACACACATATACATGCAGTCACGCATACACATAAAATAAAATACATATTAAAAGATGAAAAATCTTTAAAACAAAACTCAGAGCTTCACATGCCTCTCTCCGGCCTCAGGACACTCTCGGCTCGCAATAGGACCTAGGTGTATAACTGCTGGGTGGGTGTGACTGTCACAATGTCATATCAATACACAAGCTTTTTTAGGGCTCTGGGCATGACTCATTTGCAGTAATGGTTATTAATGACATTGTCAGGACAAGAACCATAGTAGGTTTTCTTCCTTAGTTTATCACTCAGGCGCCATGCCAGCAAGCTGTTGGCTTCTTCCTATCTTAGGATGTGACAGGACATTTAATTTGAACTCTACTGAAGTTACTAGACCTAAGATGTTAACAACGAGTCCACTTTAGTGGCACTTACAAAAATCACATCTTTCCCCACACCATTGTTTAAATGATAAGGATACCACATAGAGATCTAGGAAACTCCTGGAGGAATTCCCCTGCCAGTACCCCAAATTCAATATTTAGAACCTGTCTGCACTTCATTCTGAAGCTGCTTGCTGAGATCTTCGGTTTCTGAGGAGGAAAGTGAAGAGACAATACATAGAACATCTCTTAGGATAGCATTATCTGTGTCCTAAGTACTTACTGGTCTCCCCTCTGGTCCCTCTGGTCCAGGAAAACCTGTATCTCCAACAGGCCCTCTCTCACCCTAGAAGTGTGAGCCAAGAAAGAAGTTCATTGGTAAAAATTTCTTTAAGATAGCACCTAGATACTACAACAGCGGTTCTGCTGCTAAATTGCTGGTAGCTCACCGGCTCCCCTGGTACTCCTGGAGGGCCTGGGGCACCAGGTTTCCCCTGTAAGAAAACCAAATAAAAGTGTTAGGAACCATCTTATGGATGCCATGCATTTCTGCCTCCACAAGAGTGTAGGGTACTGTCTATTTGGACTAGTACATGTTCCAGGGCACAGTAGACCCCAGAGGCTGTAAGGTACACACTACAGAGTCCTGAGCGGGAGAGGGAGGATATTATTGAACATGTATCCTCATTGCTGGATCTCCTTAAGTCTTTTTTTCCTGGCAGTTCTTTCCTACTCTAGGCCAATGGTTCTCAACATTCCTAATGCTACGCCCTTTAATACAGTTCCTTATGTTGTGGTGACCACCAAGCACATTATTATTTTTTTTGTTGCTTCATAATTGTAATTTTGTTACTGTTATAAATTGTAATGTAAATATCTGATATGAAAATAACAATGTATTTTCAGTGTTACAAATTGACCCAAAGGGGTCACGACCCATAGATTGAGAACTGCTGCTCTATGGTAGGAGATGGAGGTGGGAGTTTGGGGAAGGTGTACTGGTTGGTTTTTGTTGTTGTTGTTTGTCAAGTTGATGCAAACTCGGGTCATTTAGGAAGAGGAAACCGTAATTGAGAAATTCCCCCCTCAGACTGGCCTGTGGACAAGTCTGTGGGACATTTTCTTGATTAATGATTGATGTGGGAGGGCCAGCTCACTGTGGGCAGTGCTACAGATGGGCTGATGGTCCGGGGTTGTACGAGAGAGCAAGCTGAGCAAGCCATAAAGTGCACGCCAGTAAGTAGTAGCCTTACATGGTCTCTGTTTCAGTTCCTCCCTCCTGGTTCCTGCCCTGTTTGAGTTCCTGCCCTGATTTCGCTGATGGATGGGCTGTGTTCAGGACACATTAGCCAAATAAACTTCCTAAGTTGCTTTTGGTAATTTTTTAAAAATCACACCGACAGAAAGCAAAAAAGGCAGAGGTGAGAGGAATTTACGTCAAGTTCTGAGTTTCACAAGGGAGCTCTTTGTTGGTAAAATAATATGAAAAGAAAACATTTTATTTGAAAAGCTGTATTTGGGTAAAAGGTTGAGGAATATATCCCCCCCCCCTTCAATGTGCTATGGCCTAAAGAACAAGAAGCAGGAAACCCTGGAGCAGACAGACCACAGGAAGAGGTAGGGACATGATGCCTCCACAGTTTGAATTTCACATGTGCCCTACAGGCTCATGTATGTGAACACGAGGTCCTCAGCTGCTGAGGTTTGGGGAAGTTATAAACCTTCAGGACTGTGGTTTTACTAGCAGAAACAAGCTGGCTGCTCAGAGGCAGGCCTTGAGGCTCATATCCACTTCTGGTTCCAGCTGGAGCTCTCTACTGTTTGATCTACCGACACGTAGAAAAAACATTTCAAGTTCTTTCTGCGTCTGCCCAGCCTACCCCAGCAGCTATGCCTTCCCTGCCCTGATGTACTTGTCAATGGACTTTGAGCCTTAAGCTGCTCCATCAAGTATTTTGTCACGAGGATGGAGAACGTTACTAACACCGGGGTCTGGCCAAGGCAGGAAGTGAAGCTCAGAGCATCAGATTGAGTTTACCTTGTTATCTCTGGAAGAGGACCCCCTGCTCTCCCGGGCTACCCAGGGCTGGGAAGGATATTGTGGGGATAGAAGGGAGCAGCTGAGACTTTAAAAGGGAAGGGTCTCATTTTTCAACCTGTTTTAGAATTTTAGAATTCAGAGAAGGGAGAAAGACGGACATTCTAGAGAAAGCCCTGGGTTACCCTGGAAACAGAGGAAAAAGACAGACTACTGTGTTCTAGGAAAGGCAGGATTGGGTATGGTGGGTCTCCACTGAATAGTCATGGCAGGCCCAACTGGCCTTAGCTTTGCTTCAACTGCAAGAATCACCTCAAGAGTTTTAGACAGTGCACAATACATCTCTGTCTCTGTCATCTGTTACAAAACTTGACATGTACTCACTTGAAAGTGTATGGCACAGCAGCATTGAGTGCATTAATAATGTCTTGTAGTCATTACTACTTCTGTACACCCTCCTAACTGCTCTGTTTTCCAAGGACCAGTTAAAAAATACTTATTTTGAATCGCACAATTGCACATGTGTAATATGACAGTTTTTACCCTTCCCTAATTTAGAAGTTGCCAAGTGCTTCTAAGTGTTGTGAATGCTGCTTTTAAAGCAAATTTATCAGCTGTGAGGTATTCAAATATATGTCTGATATTTCAATCAAACTACAGCCTTCAAAAGTATTTCTGGAATTTCTCATTTAAACTATCTTTTGAAACTAATACACATACTTTAATTACTTTGCTGGTATCTGATATGGGAAGCCCTTTTGTATATGTATTGCTTTTATTGATTAATGAATAAATAAGCTTGTTTGGCCTGTGATAGGGCAGGATAGAACTAGGTGGAAAAACTAAATTGAATGCTGGAAGAAAGAAGGCAGAGTCAGTGAGATGCCGCAGGAGACAGACACACTCGAACCTTGCCAGTAAACCATGAGCCTCATGGTAAAATATAAAATAATAGAAATAGGTTAATTTAAGATTTAAGAGCTAGATAGAAATATGCTTAAGCTATTGGCCAAAAAGTATTGCAATTAATATAGTTTCTGTGTGTTTATTTTGAATCTGGGCTGCTCTTTCAGGAGGTCCAACTAAGGAGCACTTGAATGGTGTTTGTGGGCTGGGTGCTTGTATGGCCACTCAGTGATTAGGAGGAAAGTGGGAGACACCATGCCCATGGCTCAAGACAACCCACACCGCTGCCTGGGCAGGTGGTGGGATTGGGTCTGTTGTATGTAATTTTACTATGTCAAAGTTAAAACCTTTTTATTTAGACAGAAAAGGGGAAATGATGTGGGAAGGCCTTCTTTATATGTGTCGCTTTTTTTGGTTAATGAATAAAGAAACTGCTTTGGCTTGAAATAGGGCAGAGTAGAGCTAGGCTGCAAAACTAAATTGAATGCTGGGAGAAAGAAGGCAGAGTCAGTTAGATGCCATGTAGCCACCACAGGGGACAGACATGCTGGAACCTTGCTGGTAAACCACAAGCCTCATTGTAAATATAAAATAATACAAATGGATTAATTTAAGAAGTAAGAGATATCTAGAAATACACTCAAGCTATTGGCTAAAGAGTATTGCAATTACTATAGTTTCAGTGTGTTTTGTTTGGGTTTGGTCTGCTGGGAATGGCCTCTGGCAACAGATATCTAGGAATATTTCTCTGAACACAGACAATTTATGGTAATAGTAGAAAGTATGTTAAAGTCACATGTAGATGGATATAATGGGAAGATGAATTTCTTTGTGAGCATGAAAACGTGAATGTAAGGGAACTGATTGAGATGGCATTCTGAGTATGGTTCCAAAAAGAGAGCCCCCAACGCTAATGAGGAGGAGAGTCAGATGTGTGTGGAGGGTGTAAGATTAAGTGTGAAGTCCGTTTTCATGAACAATCTTCATTGTATATAAATTCTAGAGAAAGTATTTTTCATTTTTTGCCTTGACAATTGTACACATTTTTAGTCTCGGTATGGACAAATCTAATAAAGAATGTCGTTCTCTGTAAGGCGTCTACATGATGGGTAACATTTTGTTATTTATTTGAGCTAGTTAAATGTGATAGTGAGAGGTCCATGGACCTTTTTAGGATGGCGGTAGATGGCAATGTATGGTGGTTGAGGGTCTTAGGTTGTATACAGTGATGCTCAGTGGTGTTAGTAAAGGAGCAGTGGCGTGGGGCTGACAGTCGGGCCCCTTCTCATCTTCAGGATGCTCCTGCTAATCAAGCACACGATTTCCATGAACTTTCTTGTAATATGATGCTGGACTTTCCCTGTGGGGTCACCTGCCAAGAGGATAAATGGCCTCTTACTCACATACCGTGACCACCAAATTTTAATGAGGGCATCACGAATGAAGATCAGAATTGTCCCAAGGGCTTGCTGAAATGATTTCAACCTTTCTGGGAGCACTTCCTATTCATTTGCAAAGACCTTGATGAGATTAAAGCATTTGACACCAGAGAGCAACAAAAAATGACTGAGAGGACTGAAGCCTGGTTTACGAGAAAACATTAGCAGCAATAAAGCTCTGCTAATAACCCTGGGTGAAGTGAGCACCCAGGCAGACTGCAGTTTAATGTGGGAGCCCGATGCACATGTCCCTCAGGGAGATAGAGAACTGCTGAAATATGACAGGGACAGAGGTATAAAAAGTGAGTTTTCAAAGCTGTGCACACACACACACTAATGCACAGCCATGTGTAAAATGATTTCCTCTCTTTCCATGAAAGAGACTTGGGAAGGAACAAAAGGCAAAAAGGAGGGGAACAGTCAAAATGAAGAACAGACATGCTAGAATCAAGAGCAGCGAGACAGGCTCTGGACAACTATTGCCATCAGCCACCATATACTCAAAAACCCTTCATCACTAGCTATGGACTGAGATGGAAATGCATATCTGAAAAGCTAACATGACACAAGCCAAACTCACCGACATGCCGGCTATTCCTGGGGGACCTGCTGGGCCTCGGTCTCCCTGTTGAGGTTAAAATAGAAATGGCTACTTATAATGATAGCTATATACTCTTTTCTTTTATAATCATTGCTCAAATAGTAATTTGACATGCTATTGTGGATGGAGAAAATCTCACAAGGCGCCACCCCTAGATGAAAAGTGCAGAGGGAAGAAGGGAGGGAGGGAGGGAGGGAGAGAGAAAGAGAGAGAGAGATTTTCAGTCTTCTTCAAGGATGAGCCTCCTGATTGATTATCCAACTAGAAGTGGGCAGCACACACACACACACACACATACACACACACACACACACACACACACACTACTAAATGGCCTAAACAGACTACATTTATAACAAATTGTTTACATATGTGAGTAATAATGAAGAGAAGGCCATGAATTGGGCGGGGGGGCAAAGGAGTTGGAGGCAGAGAGGGAGGGGTAGAAATGTTGTAAATAGAATACTTATGTACACAATTAAAAGAAATTGGATTTGTAAAGCCTTTGTTGAATATAATAAGTGCTATTGTTATTAACTTGTATGAAGAAAACTAGAAAAGCAGAAAAAAATGTATACACAATTCAACCTATTATATTTTCATCCTCTAAAGAACAAAGTAATTCATAGTTCTAATGAAAACCATTATTTATGATATTACTTTGGCTTATTTCAAGAGGAAGCCATGCATTCTAACAGCTAAAGTTAGTCAATATTTAAAATTCTACACATAATAAAAATTACTACCATGATCTGAAAGATTAATCACACTGAATATCTCCTGAGAATCTCTTCTTCACCTACTCCTGTTGGAGGCAGGGTTAGAATAAGAAAGACTGAGAACTAAAGATCTGTAGTTCTCCTCCAATGACCAGTCAGAAGATCCGTGCAATTGTTCTGACTCGGGTGCCTTCAAGAGGCAGTGTGTTTCAGATGTGGTAGACATTGCTGTCCGTGCTGGGGATGACATGTGGAGAGCAAAATGGCAATTTTATTGAGCAGAACCCATAGCTAAAAAAAAAAAAAAAGGCCTCACAATTTTGCTTAGAGATGTAAAAGAAGACTTGATGAAATAAAGAGATATGGAGCGTAAGACCATGCCATAATTTATAAACTTAGGTGACTAAACGGGAATAATATACCTTGTAAGTTAAGGGGAGACCCAAACAGGAAAGCTATACCCTGTAGGTTAAGAGTTCTGTTTGTAGTTTTCCTCTTTGTCCTGTGAAAGTTAGAGTTTCTATTTGTAATAAAAAAAAAAAAGTCTCAACCGGGCGATGGTGGTGCACGCCTTTAATCCCAGCACTTGGGAGGCAGAGGCAGGCGGATCTCTGTGAGTTCGAGACCAGCCTGGTCTACAGAGCTAGTTCCAGGACAGGCTCCAAAGCCACAGAGAAACCCTGTCTCAAAAAACCAAAAAAAAAAAAAAAAAAAAAAAAAACAACTCTGTCCTGTACAGGTTAAGGTTTTTGTTTGTAGTTCAAGAAGAAACTCCTGTTTGTTCTGTAGTAAGTTCTTGCAAGTTAAAGTTTTTATTTGTAATCAGGAACAAGCTCCTGTTTCTTAGATCTGATTTAAACTGCTTGCAACTCCACTTACATGATGTCCATCCTTCCTTATCATTGTACCCTTTTAACAATGTATAACAGCCAGCTCTCTCACCTCTGGGAACACCTTATCTCTCCTATAAAAGGGACTTCAAGAGGTCAGCAGGGGCTGCTTTCTCAAACCTCAAACCCTGACTTAGGGGGAGACAGCTGACTTGGTCAGCCCCCAAAATACAGCTGGCTTTAATCGGACACTGTGGATTTGGTCTTTTCTCCTCTAGAAGGATCTTAATAATTCCTCCATAATTTCTTCAATTTCTGCCTCTAGGTTCCTGCTCAAGTTCCTGCCCTGACCACCTGATGATGGAGTGCGATGTGGAAGTGTAGTCAAGGAAACCCTTTTGTTCCTCCAAGCTGCACTTGCTGAGACTATTTTATCACAGGGACAGAGAGCGAGCTAGAAGCTTAGATAATGCCGGAGCCTACCTCGGTCTCTTCCATCCCCTGTAGCTAAGAGCACAGCCAGCACCATTCCTCCAGTGGCCACAATGAGCAGCACTGTTTGATATACTGGGGTCACCTTTCTACCCTGCCCCCACTTCTCAGACCTCACATCTAAGACTTCTGCGTTCACGCATTGACGTTCCCATTATCGCTGGAGCTGGTGGCATGTATCCGGGTCCTCACATCTGTGGTTTCTGCTTTATGAATTGTTCTTTCTTCAGACTTATGTGGACGTGGCTAAGTCACCTTCCTTAAGTCACTGCTCTTGCTTTCTGGGATATCATATGATTGATGTTGGAGGACCCTCCACTCCCACACCAAGCACATGTGATATCCTTTAACCTGCTCTACTTTCAATTTCTTTCTGTAGCATTTTCTGAGAACTTTGTTTTTTATCGTGTATTCCCCGTTAGTCTCTGTATCCCTCCCTGGAAAACAAGTCCCGTAAGTATAAAAGCTTCACCTGTTTCCTTCTCCTATACTTAATAAACATAAAGCAGTTATTGGCATAATAGCAGGTGAACATACATTTCTTAATAATGAACCAACACTGCCTCTGTGCTTACCTTTACACCAGGAAATCCTTCCAGTCCTGGCAAGCCCATCGCACCAGGCTCTCCCTGTAAATGGGAAAACGAAGCATGCAGGAGCAATGACCAAAGGTTTATAAGCAATGATTTAAAGTCGAGGTCTTTTTATTGCTCATATCCATCAACTCTGATTCCCAACCAGGCTAGTGAACGGCATCCTCTATTTTCAGGCCCTAGGTATATGAACGTAGCTTGGGAATTAAAGCTATCCTCCAGGCGCGAGTCTGTTTTCTGATTAATTATTTTTACTCTGATTAAGAATCTAATCAGGATGAATCCCTGTAGTATATTAATAACTCCAATTTCAGTAAGGATTAGAATGAGGAGCAGATTTTAATAAAGTTTGCCAATTTGGGAGACATCTGGGGTTGCTAGCTTACGATCTAATAAGATTGGACTGTTTAAGAGTGAGCGGAAGTGGAGCTCTCGAAGCAGACGGTAGCATCCTTAGCATGGATTGTAAATGCTTAGGAAGATAACCCCACGAGTGGCACGGTCAATAATTTAAGGCATTGCTCAAGCTGACAGGTACTGAAAGCGGATAGACCAGCACTTTGTATGTTCTATTGCACGGTCCCAGTCTGTGGGTCTTTAAGTAGCATTTGGAAAAATCTGTTGAAAAACACTGATGATTTGAACAAAAAAAAAAAACCATTTTGACCAAGAAAGATAAGAGTGGGTCCAGAGTGAGGCTCAACAGTTGGCTGCTTCTGCAGAAGATGGGGGTTCAGTTCCAAGCATCCACAAGGTGGCTCACAACCACCTGTAACTCCAGTTCTGGGGGACATGATGCCCTCTTCTGGCCTCTTGTGGGTACAGCATACATGTGATGCATGTACATATCAGGCACAGAAACATAAACAAATCTCTAGAAACATAGAGAAATAAGTAAAATGGAGTTATTTGATAATTTCTTGTGAATTAATTACTTTTAGCTAAAAATATTTTCTTAGGACACTGGCTGCTTTAAGGCTCACAACCCTGGCAGGTGTGGTGGCGCATGCCTTTAATCCAAGCACCCGAGAGGCAGAGGTCACATCACTGTGAGTTCCAGGCTAGCCTGATCTACAAGTGAGACCTTGTCTCCAAACAAACAAACAAACAAAAACAAATACACTAGAAAAGCGAGCTTTCAAACTGTATTCTCTGTAGATGCATTTTTGCATAAAATACAGTTCTGCTTAGAAAATATTTCTAAAGCTGTAACAACCATTATTGTTTATCCCCGTATTATATAACCTAATAAATGCGTGTGCAACTTGGTACATTTTATGTTTCAAAACATTTCTTTAGTGTTCACTAATAAATAACCTGTCAGTCACAAGAATAAAAACTAAAAAGGTGTTTAGAGTCTAGTCTGTGAAAGTCTGTGTGAGGAGGCCCTGAGTTATCGATGTGTGGAATATATTCTGGTATCATGCCATCTCTTTGTTTACACTTCCGGCAGTCTTTCCTTACAACAGAAGAAGTAATCAATTAATTAATCAGCATTTGTTTGGGAGCAGATAATAATTAACTATTTAATTGAAATCACTTTGATATTGAATAACTAAAAAAGAAGTGTTCTGCATCAGGAAACCATTCACTTATTAGTATATCCAGCTGAAGGTAACCTTTTTCTCTACAGAGGTTTATTCAGGAGAATATTACTGCTATGTGTTATATCTTGAATCTTAACTATCTTCCCAAAGTGCATGAGTTTAAGGGCTGATCTGCATGTCCTTGCACACAGACGCAGGACTCCTGGGGATTCTGACCTCATCAATTAACCCACTAGAGATTTATAGCTTAACAGGCTTTAGGGATGGAGCATGGTTGTAAATGAAGACTGTGTTTCATTTCCTGCCACCACGAGGCTAGCAGCTTAGCCCCACGAAGTGTTCCCTGGTCCTCTGACTCCCCACAGGCCCAACAGAGCAGCTGACAATGGACAGAAATCTTTGAAACTGTCCATCAAAACTAGTATTTCCTCCTTCTCAGTTGTTTATCTCCAGTATTTTGTCAGAGTGGCACACAGCTGAGTGAACATGTCAGAAACGTGAAGGATATCCAGGGAGTGCATTTCCTCTGCCCACCAATGTTGGGGTTTCAGACATGCGCGCTGGAAGGTACAGTCCTTCCACTCCTTGTTTATTCCTGTTCTGTGGGGCGCTATTTCTCTATACCCAGCACACCGTGGGTGGGAGATGATGATAATAGCAAGGGGTGTGTTCACGTTGTATGAATGTTCACACATTGTTTGATTCCATGACTCCATATTTCCAGTTCATATTCTAAACACACAGACTAACCTTCAATTAGTTTTTATTCTTTGCCCTGCTGAAGCTAAGAAACATGGGGCCTAATTTCTTTCAATTTTACTCAAAAGGTCTTAGTTTTTGACCAGCTACTTTCCAGCACTAATAAATTGTAATTTATTCTCCAGGATAATATGTTTTTAAAATGTTCTCACCTTAACCTACAATTATTAATGTGAGAACATGAAAGAATGTTCCAGAAATGTCAGTGAGAAGTCTGAATTCATCTGTATAACTCAGAGGGGTGCTGTTCTACAAGATTGTAAGAAAGTAAGACTAGGGGAATTTTTATCAATACGATGAAAAAATAGAAACAAAACTGAACACCATGTTTCTGGATGTACACATGGAATAGTATTTTCAAAGATACAAACAAAGAAAGAATGACCAATCACGGAAAAAAGTCTACATAACACATTTGGGATTCAGAATATAGTACTTAGGACTTGAAGTAATTATTTTAGGGTAAATCACATAGACATCTAATAAAAATAATATTCAGTAACAAAGATAACTTCTTTGGTAAATCTCTCTTTGAAAATATATTTATATTTATATATTAAAAGCTATTTTCTATGGTTCGTCTCTTTTATGGTTTAACGTTTATTCAGACAGCTTTACCAACTTCAATTATAATAAAAAAAAGACTGGTTTTTGTTTGTTTGTTTGTTTATTTCAGAGCAACCGAAAGTGTTTTGAAAGCCTATTTCAGTGTTAGGTACATTTAAGTTTCAGGTCTCTCCTCAAAGGCTAAAAGGCTATACGAATGGAACATGAAGGATGGAATATTTGCTTGAAAAGGACATGGCAGGGAAAGAAATGCCAAAGGTTAAAGGGAATCTAATTGAATTTGGCAGAAGTTTTGTCGCGAGGCTCCACGGCTGAGAGGGATGCTGCGAACAATTATCACCCTTTGGGCAGCTTGAGGACACAATCTCCTTCTTGGCTGAGTGTTAACCTCCGGATATATTCCACTCAATAAGCAGGTTTATGACAGTCTGCACTCCCTGCAGAATAATTGCCCGAGACATGCAAAGTAAATAAACAGTCCTTTCCCCTTTTCTTGCTGGCGAGATGTCAGACATATTAAGGAATTTCTCTCCCTTAAGTATTTCTCTTCCACGTGCTACTTAAAACTGAATCAATCACCAAAAGAAGGCCATTAGAGAGAAGGTTCCATTTGTCAAGAGCCTTATATGTGCCTTCCTATATCAGAGGATGATTTTTAAAACCTGCTGATGTAAAGAGTCCCTCAAGGGCAGGGACAGCATCCGCACTAATGCATCCTGAAAACAAAGGACGCGTTAGCTGGCATATCTCCACCTGCTTGCTTGTCTCTGACACCTTAACTGAGACACAGCTAAGATGGCAGGCCGCCTTTGCTTGGTTACCCTTTGCAGTGTTAACCAAGACTACCGCACAGAGGTAAGAGCATACATACCACTGGGCCGGGATCACCTTTTGGGCCCTAGAAGAAAAACATACAGAGATGTCTTAATTGTAATGAAAACACAGTTACAGAATCTGAGGCATTTTTTTTCTTCAAAATGCCCATTAACAAATGTAAGGATGGTACATATTTTGCTGAAGTTTGGATTTGAAAAAGAAAATTAAGAAATGTGACTTGGGGACGAGAGGAATTGCAGCTCAGTGGTTAAGAGTGCATAATTCTCTTCCAGAGTACCTAAGTCCAGGGCTCGGCACCCATGATGGGTGGATCTAGCTCCAGGAAATCTAGCATCCTCTTCTGGCTTCTAGAGGCATTGTGTGTATATCCCATGCATATACTTACACACCACTCACAGTAACAAACTCTAAAGAAGCAATATGTTGCTATTTCTGTGAGCATGATTAGACGTTGATTAGAACTGAGTTTTGCAATGGAAAAGTGGCACTCTGCTAAATATTTTCCATTAGAAAAGGTTTGTGAAATTTTTCTTTTATTTAAATTGATTTCACTTATTATTTACTATGTCTGTAAAATTTGGTTACATTTGTGGCGTTCAGTTTTCACTGAGCTTGAGAGATCCCCCCACCATCAATCATTACTGTGGTCGAGCTAAAGCAACTTCAAGATATTCATCTGTACTTACAGGGGGTCCCGGGGGTCCTGGGTAACTGGGAACATTCATTCCTCCCTTCAAAGGAAGAAAAAAGAGATAAGAAGAAAATACAGAACCCGACAAGGGGAAAATGATCGCAGGTAACTAGACATGGCGATACCTGGATTTTGTACAAACTGCTCATGCCGTTTCCTTCATTGAGTGGGACACCCTTAGGGAAGAAAGGAGATGCAGAAGTGAGCGTTTGAACCTCAGTCATTTTACCAAATGGCATTCTTCTGATATTATTTTTTACTTAAGTTTCTCTATTCTATACTTAAAGTGGATTTAATATAACAAACAAGCTATCATCGTGTCTCAATGTCTCAAAATGGGAAAGCGGAAAAAAGGAGCCTGAGCCACGTCTGGAGCACCTGGATGTTTCCCGTTTGGGTTTGAGTAGTGTTCAAGTCTGCAGACGAGGCACTAATGTATTCGGAGGGAAAATATTATTTGCTCATTAAAATTCAGTTTCTGAGTCGCCAATTAGCGTGTTTACAGCCTGCTGAACTGCAGGCAGCCGGGTAGTAAGACTGATGAAGATGTGAACAGGGAACGATTTGGTACTGCAAAGTGAGGCTTTCCTACAGTATCTTCAAACCAAACAGAAAACTGAGGTGAACTGGAGGACAGCTTCACTCACAATCCCGTGTCGGCACTTCTACAAAAAAATCCCTAATACCTGGGGAATGTGGAGAAAAAAAAAAAAGAGAGAGAGAGAGAGAGAATCCATAGTACAGTTTGAAAATTTCCATCCATGTTAGCATGGGGAAAATGCACATGAAACATTCAGTTTGGAAGCACCTAGAAAGGACATTAAAGTCTTAGATTAAATATCCAAGTGTTTATTTTCATTTTTTGGTATTTTTTTTTAATATCTCAGAAGCAAAAACGAAGAAGCCATCATTTCATGCCGCTTGGGGATAATGGTGGTGTGCCCAGCAAGCACGGTTCTCACGCATCTGCAAAACAGCAGGGAGGGAAGAAAAAGCTCTGCCTGTTTCTTCTTCTGCTCTCGTTCATTGGGGAATAACTGAGCAGGGGCTATATTTTAGTATGCTATGCCCGGAGAAGACGTAAAAGACTTAGGAGACTTCTAAGAAAGTTTCCCGGAGAAGATGTACAATCTGTCTCAGAAATGAATTATTTTTGAAGAATCCAGAAACAAGAGGAAGATTTATTAAGCCTGATATAAAAACACAGGTCTCTTGATATAATTTTTTTTCCATTGAGAAGAGGAGCTTATTTTAGAACAGAACACCAGGAATTTTCTGTCTTGCTCCTTTATGAAGAAAGAATCAGATGAAGAACATGTTCAAAAAAAGAGAGAGTCGAGCAGCTAGCTTGTGTGCAAAGCATGCAACTGTACACAGGCTCCTAACAGCCACTTTAGGTTTCAGAAGGCTGCCGCGAGACACTACCTCTCTCTCCTAAATTTGCAATGCGAGGAAATAATGGCTGTGGACCTCAGGCTTGCTGCAATTCGACCAAGGCCCCACATGAGGGCAGACTTGCCACAGCGTCCCTGGAAGAATGAATGCAAGTCTGTGGAGACCATGGGGACAAATGTCCAGGGCTCTCGTGAATTTTTCTCACTGCATGCCGTAGAAGGAGAATTCCCTCACGTCTCAAACATCACCCACCGGTGAACACACACAGCGTCTTTGAAAGTCCGAATTGCATGAGAAAGAAAGGACGTCCTTTCAAAGGCCTTTTATTTTCTGAGATGGTAGAGGGTAGTCAAATGATTCTCCATCCTTTGTAGGAAGTCTAGAGGCAGGCCAGCGTACAGCCATGCATTCTGACTCCACACACAACACACACACACACACACACACACACACACACACACACACACACACACGGGAAACTCAGAAGACATAGCTTTCAAGCATCTAAGCCATCTGCCTTATGAGTCTTAAGTGCACAGAATTAAAGTGTAAATCTTAAACAACTCACAGGGGGTCCAGGAGGTCCAGGTTTCCCAGGTGGCCCCTCGCTGCCCTGCAGGAGATATACAGGACCAAATGAATGGCTTGGACATTTCCACTCGAGATTTGTGATCCAGGTTGTCTGAAGAACTGTCTTCTAAAAATCACCATGGCCTATAATATTGCCTCTGCCTTGCAGTCTTTTTCTGCTTACCTTGCTCCTTGGCCCAGTAAAATACATTTTCCCTACTCTAGGAACGTGAATGCCTCTCTCCAACCTGTGTGAACTCTAGGGAAGGACCCTTAGCTTCACTGGGGGAAGACAAGCTAGGTGACCTGCTATGGGCTTTGAGTCCAGTGGGGGATTCTCTCCTCCTCTGTATACATGGGGAAGAAGGGGAGAGTTCGTGCACAGATTGCAGGCTCTGAGACTGTGCCTTCACCAGCCTTCACTCGTGGCTTCACCTCCACCAACTTCAGCTTTGTGGAGCCAGAGAGAGCATTCTAGCAAATTTAGCCAAAGTATCAAATCACACCCGTGTCACACCTGTTGGCTAATATCAAACTCTACAACCAGGTGAGTCGTGTCTTACCGAGCAGAAGTGACTTTGGTATGACATCACTTAAGAGAAATGGCCTGTTCATTTTGTTTGTTGATACCATTTAAATAGCCTTAGGTTTCTGCCTATAGGAGACACAAATTGAAAACGAAGGGGCACTACAATAATCGCTTACTATAAAACAGTAACTAGTCTGTGATTTGAACTGAGACTTGGAAAACGACTCTTACAAAGCACAGACTCCTTACCAGCTCACAGCCAGCAATTGTTGGAGCCCCTTTGGGCTCTTCGTCAGTTGTTCCTATAACTGTGCACTGTTTGTAGAATGGTACCTTTATAAACTTTTCTATGTTGTGGTTGTCAGGGACAGAGATAACACATGGTGAATTGACAGAGTACCCAGAGGGGCTAACACACGAAGTCCAGGAAATTTGAGGGATGCTAGTCCTCTTCCAGAATTTGGCAGACGATTTTATTTCAACAGTCACCTTTTTCTCATAACAAAGCATCACCAATCATATATTTATCAATTTAAAGAAGCTGTGATGGTTCTCACGCAATGCACCGCCTGAGAATGTGTGCACTGAGTAAGCACACTGTATCGATGGCCACTGTCTCCCCAGGACATCCTCCGTCCTGCTGACTGCCGGCAATGTCCTTTGAGCATTACATCATAGTGCTCATGAGTCAACAGTGTGTGCCTATTGAGAACACGTCTTTTCTTCCTTCCTGGCACAATCAGAAGTCAGATTCTCATTGGTGCCCTCAAGCTCACTTCAGTGTGGAATTCCCATTAACTTCAAAGGCCAATCTAGGACAGAAGAATTTTCATAGAAAATAGAGAGGGGAAAAAAAAAAGGCTGGTGGAGCAGAGAAAGATTCGTGAGATATTAGCAGGATAAGAATGTGCTGTGGCTCTTCAGAACAAGTAGGTTGTTTCATTTAAGTGTCCTGGGGGATACTTTGCTCCTCGACGCCACCATGCTCCATTGCTCAGGGAGCTGGCATCCTGGCAAGGGTGCAGGAGACACTTAGCTAGCTTATGTGGCCCCTTGGCACTTAGTTCCTTAACCTGAATAGTTTTAGCTATTTCACCATTTGTGAGTCTATGCCTGGGCTGTCACTGTAATGCCACCTTCAGTCCTACACCCGGACAGCCTGGTGCTCTTGCGCTGTTGGTCTTCCCGCCCTAACACAGCACGCACGGCCAGCTGTGAGCTGTGGTGGTTCATCTTCACTGCCCAGCTGATGAGATTTAGAATCAGCATGGAAACGCACCTCCGGGTGTGTCTGTGAGGACATTTCCAGAAATGTCTAGCAGAGCAGGGGAAGACCCACAGTGGATGTGGACACCATTATCACACGGACTGGAGTCCCCACCGAACAAGAGTACCGCACCAGCATTCACCTTCCTCTGCTTCCGCCTGCAGGTGCAGGGTGACCCCAGGATCTCCTCCTACCATGACCTCGCTGCCGTGATGAATGCTATGAACAAACCCTTCCTGCTTTTGACGTTGTCTCAGATATTTTGAAGTAGCAGCAAGAGTAACCAATACATTCTTTCCCCCAAGAAGCACATTTTCAGTGACTTCCCACTATTGCCTTCTAGGGCCAGCATTTCCAGATTGTATCACAAGACCTTAGGTTACTGATCATTGTCTTTATAGCCGGTACTGCATCTGGAGCCAGAGAGCTTGTTCAGAATCTTTGGGCACTCCTCCCCCAAAACTTACAGCATGGATCCAATTCACAGGGTGATGAATTAGATGGACCCTTTGGGAGACAGTTAGGTCACAGGGAAGAACTTTCATGAATGGGATCAGTGGCCTTATAAAGAAGCCCAAGAGAGCTGAGTTACAGTTGAACTACAAAAGAACTCATTTAGTACATGCCCTTTGTGAACAAGAAGATGGGCCCCAGCGGCTGCCAAAGCTACCAGTGCTTTGACTGGGGACTTTCCAGCTTCTGAGGCTGTGAGAGGCGCTGTTTAGGAACAATTTATAATATTTTGTTATAAAAGCCCAAGAGATTAAGACTCAGGCACAGCTGGAACTCTCTGATATGCTATTATCAATCCAGCTGACCTAGATCTCTTTAGGAGACTTGGACCAGTCACTCTTCCACAGAGACTCATGGCCTAGTCTCAGACTTCAGTTTCTGGATTTTCTCTTTTGTTGTTGTTGATTTTTATTGAGCTCTACATTTTTCTCCGCTCCCCTCCCTGCCTCTCCCCTCCCCACTTCAATTCTCCCCCAAAATCTCCATGCTCCCAATTTATTCTGGATTTTCTAAATCTCACCCCAGTGTTCTCTCTCATCTTACTTTCCTCTGGGAACGTGCCTGTGCTCACACCCACTTTTACACCAGCATCTTTGCACGCACACTTCACGAGTGGCCACTTTCTGACACCATTTGCTCTTGTAGGCTGTTCTTGATTGCATGGATCTCTGAGCAAATGGTTCCACCTTACCCATAACCCAAGCCCCATTTTCCTCTGTACCTTGTCACCTTTGGCTCCAGTGGGACCGGGGTGTCCAGTTCTTCCTGTTAAGCCCTGTGAAATGGACAGCTGAGTTTGTCATAGAACCAACAAGTCAATGCTCAAAGGATGTTGGAAGTTGGTTGCTAAAACTTACCCATGTTGAAGGTCATTTAATCTTAATTAAACCAGTTCTACAAGTTTATATTTCTTGAAGCTGATACTGCACCTGTATTCTCCTGATAACTCTTTGGAAGGGTAAAATTTCTGTCTGTGGGTTTTTTCACCTTGGCCTAACACGTTTAATGACCTTAATTGGAACCTTTTGATACACTTAAGAATTTAGTCTTGCTGTTTAAATGGCAATTTACATAACATTATGTCTTTCTAAATGAGGCATAATTTTGGTAGCGATCAACATTTTAAATACTCTAAGACTGGGCAGAATTAACAATGTGCACATTAAGTTATGTGATCTGCATTGTAAAAAGGAAAACAAAAAAATAAGTTTAATTCTTCTTTGAGAGTAGAATGAGCAGTAATTCTTGTGGTTTCTTTTGCAGTTCTCTTCCATAATTTTAAGTTTTACTGTGCAAGTTTGTTTGACATACTTTGCATATCATATGTGCAAGCATAAATGATAAACTTTTAATTATGGCAAACCCATGATTCAAAACAGTAAGGAATGATCACACTCTTGAGGGATAAAAATAATTTCCTGGCATAGAAGCTTTAAGAGGAGAAAGAAACAGAGAAGTCAAGACATCAACTGAGGGAAGTTAATTCAGTCAGGAAAATGCATTATTTGGGACCAACTTATACAAACATTATTTGTTGGTCTGAAACTCAAGTGTGATTGTGTATCCAGTCTTTTACCCGGCAATTGAACTTTAGAATTGCTTAGAAATAAACTCCAAATAAGAGACTTGGTTTGGCAGGTTGGAAAATATAACATATTCTGTTCCAGAAAACAAGATAACCCAGAGGCCATATTGTTGTGTTCAAGGGGGCAGCAAAACAGTTTTTTTTTTTTTAAAAATTCACATATAGGAATAAAACAAATTAAAACTGATAATCTTTAGCCTGTTATTTTTCTTTGGAAAAGTCTCAGCTTGCGTTGCATCTGAATCTCTTGTCCAAGGTTAGCACCAAAATTTGAAAGTAAAGAGATGATGCACCTGTGTATCAAGCTTTTATTTCCAGTGGAGTGGGAGGATGCTCTTTGGCTTGGCCAAACTTTTGACAGGAGGTCTCCAGGTCACTAAGTGGCTTAACTGATCTTAGAGGAAAATTGGAGGTGCTGATGGAAGCTGCAAAACAATGGCTGATCTACAGAGAGCATGAGAGGCCCCAGGAATACTAATGTACCTTGTAGCATTCCTACAGGTATGACCTGTGAGGAAAATAGTCTTATCAAATACTTACAGGAGGTCCAGTTGGGCCAGGAGCTCCTGAGAGGCCAGGGATTCCTTGAAGACCCTGGAAGAAACAGTTTCTATCATAAAGTTTATTCTAGGAAACAAATCATTTTTGCAATTCAAATATTTTTATTATTGAAAATTAATCATGGGCCTTAACTAATTGAGAAACTTGATATGTAAACCTATAAATAACTAAAATGAAAAATTATCTGTATGGGTGTTTGCTTACATATATATCTGGGTACCACATGTGTGCCTGTTGTCTGCAGAGGCCAGAAGAGCACATTAAAACTGGAGTTACAGATAGTTGTTAAGTCACCACTTTGGGGCTGAGAATCGAACCTGGGTTTTCTGGAGAGCAGAACGTGCTCTGAGACATCTCTCCAGTCTCTAAATACCAGGTTCAAAGAGTAGGTGTGGCAAGCTAAAAATGCCATGGCACAGGATATGTAACAAAGGTAATTGAATCTGTTGGTGATCCACAGAACATTTCTGGTGTTCTATGATACCAGCCAGCAGTAGTATTATTGAGAATTGTGTACTACTCAAACATGCAAATACAGGCTTTGGGTTGCTATAATACCAGTGGGCAAACATTTGCTTGCACCAAAGCTTCATCCAGCAACTGGCAAAGTAAAAAAAAAAAAATGCTTTAGAATATACTTAGTTTATCTGTTTGGTTCACTATAAGAAAAAAAAAAACTCACCTGTGAGTTTACCTGAAAAAATATGGCTTAAGCATCAAAGTGAATGTCTTTTCCCACCCCCTTCCTTGGATTGCCAAGATAATAATTAAATGGGTATGGTTGAAAAACTGGCACATTTATTTACATTTGGGAAGAATTCGTAAGGTAATTTTATTTCTTTATCAGGTGTTCACTACAGGATATTAGCTGAATACATCCCGTAAAACCCATAATATGGAAAGTTTCACAATTACTAAATTACTGTCTAGAAAAACCAGTGGATGGCATGGAAAATAGATGTCACAAATGTATATAGCAGAGGCTAAATTTGTAAACAGCTAGCAATTCATTTCTAAAATGTGTGATTTTTTTTATTTTATCAACCCAAATAGATCATTTTTTAGTTTTGGAAATTTGTGACCAAGTTTATTTGAAAATTCTGGATTTTCAGATTTTTTCTTTCTTTAGCACAGGGAACTGCATCTGTTAAGAGTGATGTGGTGAGATCCCACCAGTGTCTGCAGAAGCGTTTCTAACAGCACATGAACACATGAATTCTTCTGTAGAGGAGTGTGATGTTCTGATAGGACCAGAAGACAGACCAGACCTGTGTGAGTTTGTGTCAGACTTTGCCGTTAGTTGGATTCACTGTCAGCCTGAGTGAGTTTTCCAGATTTTTCAGAGGTTTCCTGGAGTTTGGAGTGTGGGCCATCCTTAATACTCCAATGACCACCTCAACGTGTTGTGGGAACAGATGGAAAATTTAGGTTTCTACAGTTTTGTGTCTTTGCCAATTTTTCTGTAAGAGGTTTAGATCACTTTTTAATCAAAGAAGATAAATTAATCGCCCTTTTGTTGTTTCAGATTAGCATGAAATGCGTCAAGTTCTATACTGAAGGGCTGGGTTGTAGCTCAGTGGTCTAGCACTTGCCTATCAGTCATGAAACTCAGGCTTTGGTTCCCGGCAGTGTAAAATACCAACCAACCAACCAACCAACCAACCAACCAACCAACCAACCATCCAACCAAACCAAAGCCAGACCCAAGTTATGTATAGAATGGTCCCATTCTTTCAAGATTTAATCCCCTTTATCAAATAAAATATTCTTTTTAACTGCTTTAATATTATTTGTTAAAATAGGACTCCTCTGTCTACTGTTCTTAAATGATTATTTTTATACTTATTATAGAGACCAGGTGACATAGCTGTGGGAGAGTGATTGCATCTTTTATGAAACATCAGCAAGACTGAATTGGATAGAGGTTCTTTGAACCCATAGGGAGAACAAGCTCAGCTCTTCCAATTCTAAATAGGATCACAAGTTATTTCAGCTTTATTCATGAGGTGCCGTGGTGGTTTGAATGAGGATGGCTTCTGTGGGCTCGTATATTTGAATGTTAGGTCCCTATTAGGGGTGGTGGTGGAACTGTTTGGGAAGGATTAGGAGGGTTGGCCTGTCTGGGAAGGATTAGGAGGAGGTAAGTCACTGGGAGTGGGCTTTGAGGTACCCAAAGTCCATTCCAGGCTGGGTTTCTCTCTCTCTCTGCCTTGTGCTTGTGGATAACAGGTAAGCTCTCAGCTACTGCCCCAGCACGATGCCCGCCTGCCTTCTGCTACGTTCCCCACCCTGATGATTATGAACTAACTCTTTGAAAGAGCAAGTAAAGCAAACCCCCAACTATATTATTTTCTAAGTAACCTTGGTCATGGTGTCTCTTCACAGCACAGCAATAGTAACTCAGACAGAAATGATCTGAAGAAATACTAAAAGACTCTCTTTGAGTGTGCAGAAATGGCTCACATACTAAGTCTTAGGGAAAAATCTCCTCTATATTTGTGTTAAAGAACATAGTCATTTTTCCTTCAAGACTCTACCAGTCCCATTGGCTGTCTGTCTGTGTGTACACATGCCTGTGCATGTGTGGACCATTCCCATCAGAATGATAGACTGACTCTTTTCATTTTCCTAGTATTAACTTCATGGTCTAATTATAAACAGATTTCTAATTTTATAAGTAGAAAGGAAAAATTTCTATGGGGAATTTCAATGACCGAAATTTAGGCACGTGTATCGTTAAGTTTATCTTGGAACATCTATGTTTCCATGTTTTTCTATACACACCTGTTTCAGGTACGCATGTGCATATTTCTTCCTCTCTCTGCTACTTTACGTCTCAACTTTGAGTTTGTCTAGAGATGCTGAGTGAGGTTTTAGGCTGTCTAATTTATAAGCATGGGACTCATTAACCTTTGATGGCCACATTAAACTTTAAAATAAACCCCACTGCATAAGTAAAAACCATCATTCTCAGCAGTCTTTCTCTCAGCCACATGAAATTTGTAATAAGAGTGGAAAGTTCCTATGGCGGCCCAAAGGGCAATGAGATGGTTTTGTCAGGCCAGACAGCCACTAAAGAAGACAGACATTCAAGATGAAGACAGCCAAGTTAATTACGTATTGCCAGATTCAAGTACCATTAAAATCTATTGCATAGGTATCCAGCCATCATTTGTATACTTCGCAATGAATGATATTTTCATGTCTTGTTTGTCATTCATTATCATAAACTATTATATGAGTACATAAGTCCAAAAAAGAATTTTCTGAGGCTCATTAGGGCAGGATCTGTGTTCTGTTTGCGCCTTTGCAACTTGGTGCTGAGTCAGAAACATAGGTGGAGAACCTGGCTTCCAACACTTTCGAGGATTGACAAGTGAGTGATCCCTCTAACTTAATAAATTATTGATCATTATAAAATCAAAGCTCTGAAAGATATGCTCTACCCCTGTACCTTTTCCACAGAATGAGGAATAGATGTCTGTGGTTTTGTAACGTTAGATAGAATGCAATCTGTTAAGAGAGAATAGCCTGTTGGCCAGTTGGTCAACATTTTATTCACTTAAATGAATCAACGAGCTCTGTAACAAAGGTATTCTTTGAGTCCAAGCAGATAATGCAATTATGTTTACTGTTGTTGAGCTATGTGAAAGATCAAAGTAATGTTGCTTTGTTCCTTTCAAAAGACCAGACTAAGTCAGTATGTTGGGCCAGGTTTATTCATGCTATGATGTAGAGAACAAGGGAAAAGAGCCTTCTGAACTCCATGGGTCCTCTGCAGATTTCGTGTGATCCATGTCAAAGAGTGCACAGAGTGTACCTAAGAAAGACCACACTAAAATATCGAGGACTATAAACCATGGGTTCAGCTCACCAAGACAGTGAAATACCTACAGAATCAATAAAATTTAATGTCTAGTGAATTTAACAGAGTCACTTATAAAAAGCCCAAATTGCAATCATTTCTCAATCTTTTTTTTTATTACTGTCTGAATTGCCTCTACAGCCCAGCTCTGGGATCTAGGCAGTTAACCTGCCTGCCTGCTAAAGCCCATTACTGCGCTTTGCTTCACCAAAACCTGTGCAACTCCAGGAAGCAAAAGCTCATCAATTCTTACTTGTTTTCAAAACACAAATGCCTTTAATGTTTCATTTAGAAATGAAAATAAATGCCATATTTCTTATTCTTTAATTTTTTTAACTTGGAAAACAATCCCAGGCCGATCTTAAAGGTTTCTAGAACACAATGAATATCAATAAAAAACAATAATAAATGATGATAACTTGTAATGTGAATACAGTTCTAAGCAGGAAAATAGATGGACTTTATAGTGTCATAATTTCCCACACTACCATCAAGGTTAATATATGCCAGATGGCTTTCTTACTTTCATTAGGAGAGATTAGCACCAAAACTGTTTAAACTAACAGCAATTCATCATTCTAATTGGTTTTTCTAAGAGTTAATGTGAATTACGCAGGACAAGAAGGATATCCTAAGCATCACTGTGGTTTACAGTCGGGAATTTACACCATTATCTCGAAAGCACGTTTGAGTTGAGTGCTCGGTCCTGGGGTGGGTGAGCTGCTGACCTCAACCAGTATGCATAGACGCCTACCACAGCTTATTTCTCCCAAGCTGAGCAGAGCCATGGAGAAACCAACGTTGTTAAAGTTCAGTCAGGGCACAGGGGTCTTCCCTGGCTGGGCCCTCGGGTCTATGCTTTTTCATTTACCCTTTCCATCTCTTGGCTATCCTGAGGTTTGTTTTTGGGAGTTTCACTCTTCTTTCTTTTCTTGTAAGGACTCGGATCACTACCTGCTACCTAAAAACAAAACTCCCATAACTTTTATATCAATTATTAGCCTTATTTTGTGGCTCCACATCTAGACCACTGGAGATAAATGTGCATCTGTAATTACCAAACATGTGTCACTTTGAAACATCTAACTGTTCTTGGTTTTCAATGGCCTCGATATTGAACACGCATTAGTGAAAACTCAGTGTCTTTCCTTTGTGGAATCAAATAGAGAGAAGCAGTAGCTGAGTGTTTTATCGGAGAGTCTCTTACCTCATCGCCTTTCTCCCCATGCACTCCAGGGTAGCCCCGCTCTCCTTTGCTTCCCTAGAAAGACAGCAACTTCAGTTAGCACTGGACCATTGCAGTATTATTTGTAACAATGGGAAAAACATCACCCATCAGAGCACATGGGGTGTGTCCTTTGCACAGGGCCATGGGATAAACTGATAGCATCATCTGGACATGCCCTTTGCCCCGTGTTAGCAAGGTAAGTTTCATAGGAGTAGGGTATTTTAAAAATGGGATTCTCCATGTTTCATTTAGTTAGAATCTCACAGAAGACTTTCTTACCTTTGGCCCCTCTCTGCCTGGGACTCCTGGAGGACCCCGTGGTCCTGCATCCCCCTGGAAGACAGAGGAGTCAGACCTGCGGGAGGACACCCAGTAGGTGTGCTGCAGGACTCACAGGCATGCCAGCAACCTCTCACCTTCCTGGCTGCTGAATCGTATCTTCCAGGTTCCCCAGTACCTCCTTCATCCCCTTTGTTGCTCTTCAGCCCGGGAACACTGGCTGGACAGTTGCCACAGAAGTTCTAGTGAGCATAAAGACAGTTTCACTGAGCGGTTCCTAAAACCTGTGTATGAAGCTGAGGTTTGATCTATTTGCACCCTTGTCAAACGAGCAATTGTGAGGCCGCTCTACCCTCAGAGACTGTCCAATCTGAAAGATGGCTTTTTGGGGGTAAATACTGAACAAGCCTAATCTGTAATCTTCATTTACAATAGTGGTGAACTTTTAATTAAAACACACACACACACACACACACACACACACACACACACCTCTGCTGCCATTTCAATGGAAAATCCCAAACAAATAGTAGGGGTGGGGAATATAATTTGAGAACACAATCTGATAAAGTTTGTGTGTGTGTGTGTGTGTGTGTGTGTATATATATATACACACACACAATATAGAGCAAAACCTCCAGATACTGATTTCAGAAACATTTTCAGTTAGATGATTCCACTGATGATTTTAGTGGAATTCATATTTAGTAAAATAGGAAAAACATTAAAAAATGATAAAAACCGATAATTGTTTTAACGCAACAGAAACATCTTAGATTTATTTGATAACAGTCTCATTTTCTTCAGTTAGATAAAGCAAGGGAAACTGATTTTTAATAAAGGTTTCTGAAAAATGACTCAATATTATTTTATAGAAATGATTAAGATGCATTCATCACTAGTCAGTGCTCAATCTGCTTCTAAGAGACCTGCCACACAGATTAACCCAGAAAAGCTGGGAGGGATGGTTCGGGGTTAGCATCAGGCCAGGCGCTCTCAATGCTCCAACCGAAGGCATCTTAAAAAGCAGAAAGCAGCTGACAGCTTGTAAAAGGCTCAGGCCTGGAGCTTGAGTCAGTGTGCTGGGTTCCAGGGTCAGGATTTAACATTATGTTATTAGATTGCGTCCACAGGTCAGTCACTAAATCAAATTCTGGAATTTGGGGTTTGGGTGGGGGCTACTTGCTTCCCCTCTTTCTTCTGTTGAATAAAGGTCGTTGGGATCAGCTGCCAAGATTTCCTCTCTGCATCTCACCTGTCCCCTCTTTTGTGACTCAGAACCTCACTGAGATGATTCTGGGATGTGTCAGAGGAGGCTGCCTGGGCAAGACTGTCAGCTCCTCACATCCACAAGACCCCTGAGGGTCTGGTTCTCCTCTTGAAAGAGTCCACTCAGTCTGCTGTCTGTTCTGTGAGGCATCCCACACTCTATCAGAACATTTAATTCTGCTTAAGTATACAAATTTTTCATCCTTCAAGGATTCCAGCATCTAATTCCTACAATCTTGTCTTTTCTAACATTATAGCTGTTAGAAAGAATCTGGGGCCTAATATCCGAGGACGTGCTTGCCTGTATCAGTATCACACTTAATCGCTGTGTATCTGGGCAAATCACACAGCTACTTGGGGTTTCAAGTATCTTCAATGAATGAGAATGGTCCTCCAGCCTGAGCTCATAACATTTTGGTAAAGACTAAATGGGAAAGAAATTAGTAAGGTTGCACTGACTGACACATAATTATAATTCAATATGAGAGCTCCTTGAAACCCTCACAAATATTCCGTATTATAAGAAAATGCTGCTTTCCTTGAGTTCCTAATAACCCCTCCAGAAGTTTTCTTTTCTTTTTTCTTTTTCGTATTTTTGAGACATGGTTTCTCTGTAGTTTTAGAGCCTGTCCTGGAACTAGCTCTCGTAGACCAGGCTGGCCTTGAACTCACAGAGATCTGCCTGCCTCTGCCTCCAGAGCACTGGGATTAAAGGCATGCACCACCACCTCCTGGCCAGAAGTTTTTATATTAATATTTATATTTACATATATTTACCTATCTGTTCTTGAGACTAGACTATGTCTTTTGATTGGCTCAATGCTATAACTCTTCATGTTTACATGTATGCCATTTGGCAAATCATGAGAATAAACACCAGTTGTATAAGGGAAATCACCTGTTAAGTGTGAGTGGTGTACACTTAACAGTTTAACACTTTCTCTTCATCCGAAGACAGGAAATCTCAGAGTGAAATGAAGGGCTACATTTTCATTTGGGATCACCAGCTCTTACTAGACAGCATGGAGACTACATAAACATAGTCTTACCCACTGCCAGACCCCCAGTCTTACTGATAAAACATAGCAAAGTATTTAAGAAAAATGGTAGCCATAGTGAGTGCACATGAGTGTTTGCATGTGTGTGTATGCATGTGTGAGTGTGTGTGAATGCATGTGTGTGCGTGCGTGTGTGTGTACGCGTGCGTGTGAGTGTGTGTACACGTGCGTGTGAGTGTGTGTGTACGCGTGCGTGTGAGTGTGTGTGTATGCGTGTGTGTGTGCATGCATGAGTGTGTGAGTGTGTGTGCGTGCGTGTGTGTACGTGCGTGTGTGTGCATGCGTGTGTGTACGCGTGTGTGTGTGCATGCGTGTGTGTGTACGCGTGTGTGTGAGTGTGTGTGTGTGAGTACGTGTGTGCGTGCATGCCTTTGTGTGTGTGTCTGCATAGTTAAGAGCTGGTCTGAAACTTGTACTCCTGTTTCAGGCTCTTAAAGCCTCGAATTGCAGGTGTGTGCCATCATGTCTCGCCTGAGGTACTTTATGGGATGGATAATCAGTAGAGATAATTTTTGTTTAACAGGGTAACAGATTGTTAGGGCGATTGTTGGCGTTGGAATTTTATAGCTCATTTTGTAAAATTCCATGATATAAAAACTCAATCTGTAAGTGAGTGGCATTGGCTTTCTTCTTGAGACTGCCCAGAACTGACAGAGTGGCAGACAGGCTTCAGGGCAGTGAGCCAGAGGGGGTTGGAGAAAGGAAGAGAAAGCTAGTACTTGAGAGGAGGCAGGATCTACTTTAAGGTATCAACGATGTCACCCCTTCCTGTATGTCATCTCAGTACTGCCTTCCTCCATCTCCGTATCCACAGTGTGGATAAATGGACCCAGAAAGAAGGCAATGGGAAGATTGGTATAAATGCTATACGCTGTAATAAGACATGCATGCTCTTATGTCTTAAATGTTTTCTAGCAGAATTTGAACTGTTTCGGATGAGCAGTTAATTGTTCTATCTTTGGTAGAAAGTTCCTTTTTAACCTTTTCCACACACCGACATCTAATTCCTTTTATACCAAAAGAATACCTTCAGCAAGGCGCCAATGTCTCCCAAGAGAGGAAGTGCAATCTGTAGTTAAGAGAGAGAAACTCAAATCCGTGGCTATTCGCATATACATGAACATAATACGACATGAACATAGAAGTTGATATGTGTTGTGTGTTCCTCAAGTGCCATGCCAATTGTTTTGGAGATGGTGACCCTAACCAGCAGGCTCACTGGCTTAGCTTTATGTTTCAGGGCATGAAACTTACACATAGTACGGCTAGAACCAGAATGTGAGAACAGTCACTGTTCCGTCAGCAAGATCATGCGAGCTTACATGTATCCTTGCTTTGATCATAAACCTGTATGTTAGAGATTCATGACAAGGGAACCTTTATGTTTTCCCTGTGCTGTTGGTTTTAAGTAATATAATGTTTTATTTAATCATTGGGTAAAAGGAAATCACTCATCAAGCATATTATCAGGCTTCTGAGAAATAGGAAGATTGCATGGGGAGTCTGCCTTAAAATTAGCTCTTACAGAAATTCTAATGGTACTTAAGTAGGGACAAGACAGACACCTGGGGCGTGTGGGCTGTGGTTGGGCCACGGGTCTTCAAATGTCCTCTCAGAGGAACACTGTATAAGCCCGAGTGACAGCTGACAGGATGTGAGATGAGGGGCACACGATTCAGCGTTGGAAGTAAAGAAAGCCAGATAATGCTGCCGCATGCGGCTCCTAAGGGCTCAAAGGCACAAGCAGTGTGGGAGGGGAGAGATTCTGAGAAGACGCAGTGAGGGGCCAGGTTTGGATTTTATTATACAAACTCAATGGACAATATAATGCTGTGTGCCATGTGGCCTCTCAAAACTGTAAGTGTTAGAGCTGGGGCTATTGAAAGGGACTTACTGTCACTCATAGCAAGGCTTAACATGAAATAAAGCTATGTAACACACGGTTAGCATCGAAATGCGTTTTTCTGAGATTTTCAATCCAATTTTCATAATTTAATCATTGCATCTGTTCAGAGGCACTCAATCAATGGCTAGGTACCACACTGGAGGTAACTTACCTGCAAACTTTCATTTAGAAAAATGAAATTCATTTACTCACCCAGCATTAGAAAGACTAGAAATTGTGGCTATCTGTTTTATCTCAATTTTCCATGGAACAAAGACTTTAAATGCTAAGGCTCAGCCTGGGGCAAAATTGTACAGCTGAATTATACCCTTAGGAAATAAGAATTCATCACACACGCACAATAATGCTGACCCAGCTTGAATTTTCCCCCCTCTACAAAATAATGGGGATAAACAAAATCACCAAGTAGTCACGGAGCATGGCAATTAGTTTGGACAGCAAAATTTGCTTGGTTGGCTGTTTGGCTTCTGGGTGCATTAAAGATACATAAATCAGGCTTTGCCTGCCTACATACCGGGTCACCTGGGGGGCCTGGAAGGCCTGGCTTCCCGTCTCTCCCTGGAGGTCCCTAAAAACAGAAGTCGCTCATTCAAACCTCTGCAAGTTACAGCTGATTAAAACAGACACGGGTGGGAGCTGGGGAAAGGTCCTTACATCATTCCCTGGGGTCCCTGGAGTTCCTGGCAATCCAGGCAGACCTCGAGGACCCTAGAAAAATGAAGAAAACAATGTTACTAGGATTGTCTTTTGAGCAGTTTCCGGCAATCAAGAAAACTGAACTTCTTTTGTGCGTAGTTTAGTGAAGTCACTTACCTGAATACCTGGCTCTCCGGCGGGTCCTTGGAAGCCCTGGGTAAAAAGAGAGAGAATTATCTAACTTCTACCAGGGATATTCATAAATGCCCCATCCTTTACTTAGCAGAAAAATGAGGTTTGGCACTTGCACAATCTGAAAACTCTGTAAGTCTTGCACACAGTTTCTGGTGGGCTCACCATGACCTCAAGCCGTAGTTAGAGAACCAGATATTCAAGGCTGGATGCACAAGACTTTGCTCACTTACTTGGATTTTTTTTTATTCCACTCTGCTGCTGCACACTCAGAAGTGTGCAAGCAATGTGTTCATATCCTGTCAGGTCAGAAACCAATTGCCCATGGGGCTCAGGAACCTGAGCCTCCTTTTTCTTTGTTGACTCAGTTTTCTCTTCTTCATTTGCTTATTATTTTTTTGAAAGTAGATTCTTCTCGCATACAATACAATTCCAAGCACAGTTTCCTCTCCCTCCACTCCTTCCAACTCCCTCTCCTTTCTTCTCTCCCTCAGACCTGCCCTACCTAGGTTTCTTCTGCAGAAAAGAGACGGCCTCCAAGACACAACAACCAAACACAGCAGCACAAGATGCAATAAGACAAGGTAAAATCCCTCATGTCCGGGCTGGACAAGGTGACCCAGCAGGAGGAAAAGAGTCCCAAGAACAAGCAAGAGAGTCAGAGACTCTTCCACAGTTAGGAGTACCACAAAAGCACCAAGCTAACAGCTAGAACATGTAAACGTAGAACCTGGTACGAACACATGCGGGTTCTCGTTTTCCTCTTTAGAAAAAGCAGGGCCCAGTATTCAGTGGTGGGCGTCAATGGCTAACTAACAGCACCTGGAGTTATTTTCTACTTCTGGAATGCTGAGGTTTGGAATAACTCAAGTGAGGCTGAAGTTAGCCAAGAACCCAATGACATTCATTCTGGCTATGTATATCTTTGGGTCATTGAATTTCTGGTGCACATGACTTCAGTTTTAGCACTTGGGAGACAGAGGCAGGCCGACTTCTGTGTGCTCCAGGGCAGGCAGTCTTAGGCAGTGAGATTAGCCAGTTATCCCTATGTAGTGACACCCCATCTTTAAAATCTTTTTTTTCCTTTAAAGCAGTTGGTATCAGCATTTGCTGGGTTCTTTATTTTATTTAAAACTATTCATAGCATCGTTATTATCTAAGCCTTTTTGTTGCTTTTTTATTGTGGTATTTTTTCCTATAATCTTGTTACCTGTTTAAAGAGTTATTGACATAATGTTTTATCAACTGTTAAAGTAGTGTGTAAATCAATGGTTTCCATTCTGGCATTTTCACACACACATTGCTCCAATGGGTATCCCTCCACCATTGCCCCCTCCTGGCCTGTTTTCTTCCTGGTGGTCTCCATTCTCACCATAAGACATGCCTTCTGCTTCCCTCTCAGATGTATTTCATTACTCTCTCTTTTCTTTCCCTCCCCTGCTTCCATTTCTACTTATGTGACTTACACACACATACACACACACACACACACACACACACACACACACACACTTACACATGTACTATTTGTCTTTCTGAGTCTGGCTTATTTCACATAATAGAATGATTTCCAGTTGAATCCATTTTCTGCAAATGTCATGATTTCCTTTTCCTTTATGGGGATGAATAAAACTCTTGGTGTATACACATGACGTTTTCTTCATCTGTCAAGAAAGCCCCTGGGCTGGTTCCATCCCTTTGCTATTGTGAAGAGTGAAGAAATAAATATCAATGTGCAGTCTCTTTGGGGTAGGCTGAGCTAGAAGGCTTCTGGTATGTTCGCAGAGCAGGATAGCTGGGCCATGTGGTTGTTCTCGTTTTAGTGTTTAGGAGACCTCCTAGTGATTTCTGTAGATGTTGAAGTAGTTTATATACACACCAGTTGTGCATGAGAGCTACACTTTTCTCAGAGTATTTGTCTCTGAGAAATACTCAGGCGATGATAGCTTTTTCTGACTGGGGTGAGGTGTGTGTGTGTGTGTATGTGTGTGTGTGTGTGTGTGTGTGTGTGTGTGTGTGATATACTTGTGTACACGGGAGTCTTGGTGTTGGAAGCCCTGGAACTGGAGTTACAGGATGTTGTGGGTTGCCTGATGTGGGTGCTGACAGAAGAACTTGCTTCCTTGGAAAGCTCACATATTCAAGACCTGAACTGATGAGTCATCTCTCCAGTACCCAAAGTAGCTTTAACTTTTATTTCCTTGATGGATAAGGACGTTAAACACTTTAAAAGTTATTGATTGGCTATTGTGCTTTTTCTTTTAAGAGCTATTTAGTTCATTAATCCATTATTGATAGAGGAATTTCTTTCTTTCTTTCTTTTTTTGGTTTTTCGAGACAGGGTTTCTCTGTGGCTTTGGAGCCTGTCCTGGAACTAGCTCTGTAGACCAGGCTGGTCTCAAACTCACAGAGATCCGCCTGCCTCTGCCTCCCGAGTGCTGGGATTAAAGGCGTGCGCCACCACCGCCGGGCTTTCTTTCTTTCTTTTTTTCTTTCTTTCTTTCTTTCTTTCTTTCTTTCTTTCTGCCTTTAGTTCTTGTAGTTTTTATAGATTCCAGATATTAGCACAGAGATGCCATCTTTACAGTCCTCTCCTGTCCGGTGGTTGCTTCCTTTGCGGAGCAGAAACTTCTTAGCTTCACAGTTTCCCAATTGCCAGTTTTTAGCTTTCTATGCTGCTGGATTTCATTTCAAGAATGGTTTCTGCATAGACCTGTATTTCGAGGAGTTTTTCCTCATATTTCCCCTATAGTTTCTGTTTTTATATTAAAGTCTTTGATTTATTTTGACTGATTTTTTTTCTTCATGGTGTATGATATGGGTCTATTTTCTTGTATATCTGATGATCTGTTTTTCCCTGCACCATTTGTTGAAGAGGCTATTGTTGTATTCCAATGAATCTTTTTGATACTTTTCTCAAAAACTAAATGGCTGCGGCAGTGTGGATTTATTTCTGGGTCTGTCATTCTCCTCCCTTGGTCTACATATCTGTTCACGTGTCAGAACCATGTCGTGTTGGCAGTATGGCTCTATAGTGCATGTTGAGATCAGGTATTGTATTTCTAGAATTTCTCCTTCTGATTAGGATTGCTTTTGCTGTTCAGGGTCTTTGGGCTTCTATATACATTTTAGCATTGCTTTTTCCAGTTCTGTGAAGAACATCATTGGAATTTTGACAAAGATATGTTGAGTGTATGGGTGACTTTTGGTAATATAGATATTCTCATGGCACTAGTTCGGTCCATTTGTGAGCATAAGTGATGTTGCCAACTCCTAGTATCTTCTTCAGTGCCTTCAAGTTTTCATTGAACATGTTTCTGCTCTCTCTAGTCAGGCTTATTTTTAGGTAGCGCCCCTTCCATGCCTGGCTAATTGAGCGAGAATTTTCCCCCTGATATTTCTTGTTAAGTTTCTTCAATGCTATATAGAGAAGGTACTACTTTTTAATGATTAGTTTGCACTCTGCTACATTGCTGAAAATGCTTTACCACTCTTAGAGTTTTCTGGCAGTGTCTTCAGGGCCTTTAAAGGCAGTGTAGGGTGAAGTAGTGTCTGAACCGCAACAATTTGATTCTGTCCTTTCCTGTTCATATCTCTTCTATTTTTTCTCTCTTCTGACTGCTTTATGTAAGACTTTGAGCACTGCAATGAAGAAGACTGGAGACAAAAATGTAACCAACTGGGGTGCAATAACTTGACTGAATATTACTTACCGTCCTGCCAGGGATTCCTACCCCTGGTGGGCCTGTGTCCCCAGGGGAGCCATGGATACCTGGTAGTCCTCTTTCCCCCTGTGAGAGCAAGTGCTCCTGTTAGGATGAGGTTCCAGACATTTGCATTTCCAGTTACATTTTCTTAATTATTAATTCTTTTTAAAATTAGCTATGAAATCTGTATACCTTTGGCCCACGTGGGCCAGGTGCACCAGGATTTCCATCTAATCCCTAAAAGGAATAAAAAAAAGGAAGATGATTACATTTATTTTTCTACATAACTAAAAAAAATTAGAAGTTATCATTTGAAAACATGATTCATTACCCTTCATTTTACTTGAGTAAGCCTCATATTAAGAAAAGAGAGAAAATTTTAGAAAGTTCTAGATTTTGCATAATTAGCTCAAAATATAGGGTTTTATCTGTGAAATTAAACACCTAATCTTCAGAATTATTGCCATTGATAATTGTTATAAAATGTAGAAAATAGGCCAATCAAATAAGCATATTGGCTTTTGGGTTTTCTGGTAATACAATTTCCTGCGTCCTGAGTAGAGCATGGATCATATACACTCTCTATGAATGATGGTCTGTGGTTATGTCCTTAAACTCCAGAAGGGCAAGGTTGAGCGTTTGTTTTAAGGCAGTGTCCTAATACGGTCTATGGCTCACAATTTGTGTTTAAGGATTTATAGATCCTTGAGGAACCAGTACATAAGGTTCTGGGACCTTTGAAACATCTCAGTTTATCTGTAAAATACTGCAGCCTGTGTATCTTCTGCAGCTGAGACCTCTCGGCTTACATCCAACATTCAAATTGTTTTAGCTTTAGGAGCTATGGTATAAGATCTATCCTTCCTTCCTTCCTTCCTTCCTTCCTTCCTTTCTTCCTTTCTTCCTTCCTTTCTTCCTTATTTCTTTCCTTTTTTTGGCAGGCTTAAAGACTACAGTTGTATCTTGAACCCGGGGGCCCAGACTTAGCAGTACATTAACTCTCAAGGGCAATCCTAGTGAAAGGGTGATACTTACTGGTTTCCCTGGCAGGCTTTTCCCTGGAGGCCCAGCATCACCCTTTGGACCTGGAAGTCCAGGAGGGCCTAGCCTTCCACCTGCATCTCCCTGTGAAAACAAGATGAGATTCTTTCTTTCTCTGCTGAGGTTAATGATGGGAAGCTGGAAGATGGCAGTTTCCATTGCTTTATTTTGTCATAGCCAGGCAAACTTCATCTTTGTGTTCACTTCTGTACTCACACCCTCAAAAGCATTTACAAGTGCCTAGCTCACTCTAGGACCTGCCCTTGTTATTTTAAATACATTCACATTCTGAAACGAGTTCTGTTATATAAAGTTGAACAGTACCAGGAAACACAGACTTGTATATAAAATGTGGAGGCTCCAAAATTTGAGCCTATTTCCACCTTGACCAAATATCGGAGAGTTGGAATTTATTTCTAGAAGACAATAACTCCTTCAAGGTTATTGTCTGTTTCTACCTCAAACAAAGGTTCTACCTAGATTTTAGGTCTGTGGGTTTTGCTCTCCCAAGGTTATTGTCAACAGGTGTGGCTAATATCCAGACTTGTAGTATTCAGGAATAGAGAAGTAGATATGTTTTTACCCCAAACAAAAGTCTAAGGGTTCAACTAAATTCCAGTTCCCTTGGGAAGGTATCAATGGATTCTACTTAGAAAGTGGTTTGCCTACGAACGTTTTGGTCTAGGGTGTGAGCATTTCTTATCTTGTTCTAACCACAGGATGTTTATTTTTTTAATTTATTTATTAAAGATTTCTGTCTCTTCCCTGCCACCGCCTCCCATTACCCTCCCCCTCCCCCAATCAGGTCCCCCTCCCTCGTCAGCCTAAAGAGCAATCAGGGTTCCCTGCCCTGTGGGAAGTCCAAGGAACCCCCACCTCCATCCAGGTCTAGTAAGGTGAGCATCCAAACTGCCTAGGCTCCCACAAAGCCAGTACGTGCAGTAGGATAAAAAACCCATTGCCTTTGTTCTTGAGTTCTCAGTAGTCCTCATTGTCCGCTATGTTCAGAGAGTCCGGTTTTATCCCAGGCTTTTTCAGACCCGGGCCAGCTGGCCTTGGTGAGTTCCTGATAGAACATCCCCATTGTCTCAGTGTGTGGGTGCACCCCTCGCGGTCCTGAGTTCCTTGCTCGTGCTCTCTCTCCTTCTGCTCCTGATTTGGACCTTGAGATTTATGTCCGGTGCTCCAATGTGGGTCTCTGTCTCTGTCTCCTTTCATCGCCTGATGAAAGTTAATATTCAGGAGGATGCCTATATGTTTTTCTTTGGGTTCTCCTTATTTAGCTTCTCTAAAATCACTAATTATGGGCTCAATGTCCTTTATTTATGGCTAGAAACCAAATATGAGTGAGTACATCCCATGTTCCTCTTTTTGGGTCTGGCTTACCTCACTCAGGATAGTGTTTTCTATTTCCATCCATTTGCATGCAAAATTCAAGAAGTTTTTGTTTTTAACTGCTGAGTAGTACTCTAATATGTATATATTCCATACTTTCTTTATCGATTCTTCCATTGAAGGGCATCTAGATTGTTTCCATGTTCTGGCTATTACAAACAATGCTGCTATGAACATAGTAGAGCATATACTTTTGTTGTATGATAAGGCCTCTCTTGGGTATATTCCCAAGAATGGTATTGCTGGGTCCAGGGGTAGGTTGATCCCCAATTTCCTGAGAAACCACCACACTGCTTTCCAAAGTGGTTGCACAAGTTCGCATTCCCACCAGCAATGGATGAGTGTACCCCTTTCTCCACAGCCTCTCCAACAAAGGCTATCATTGGTGTTTTTGATTTTAGCCATTCTGACAGGTGTAAGATGGTATCTTAAAGTTGTCTTGATTTGCATTTCCCTGATCGCTAAGGAAGTTGAGCATGACCTTAAGTGTCTTTTGGCCATTTGAACTTCTTCTGTTGAGAATTCTCTGTTCAGCTCAGTGCCCCATTTTCTAATTGGGTTGATTAGTCTTTTACAGTCTAGTTTCTTGAGTTCTTTATATATTTTGGAGATCAGACCTTTGTCAGTTGCAGGGTTGGTGAAGATCTTCTCCGAGTCAGTGGGTTGCCTTTTTGTCTTAGTGACAGTGTCCTTTGCTTTACAAAAGCTTCTCAGTCTCAGGAGGTCCCATTTATTCAATGAGGCCCTTAATGTCTGTGCTGCTGGGGTTATACATAGGAAGTGGTTTCCTGTGCCCATCTGTTGTAGAGTACTTCCCACTTTCTCTTCTATCAGGTTCAGTGTGTTCGGACTGATAGTGAGGTCTTTGATCCATTTGGACTTGAGTTTTGTGCATGGTGATAGATATGGATCTATTTTCATTCTTCTACAGATTGACATCCAGTTTTGCCAGCACAATTTGTTGAAGATGCTCTCTTTTTTCCATTGTATACTTTTAGCTATTTAATTGAAAATCAGGAGTTCATAGGTTTGTGGGTTAATGTCAGGGTCTTCTATTCAATTCCATTGGTTGACTTCTCTGTTTTTATGCCAATACCAAGCTGTTTTCAATACTGGAGCTCTGTAATAGAGTTTGAAGTCAGGGATGGTAATGCCTCCAGACGATCCTTTATTGTATAAGATTGTATTGGCTATCCTGGGTTTTTTGTTTTTCCATGTAAAGTTGATTATTTTCTTCTCCAGATCTAACCACAGGATGTTTAACTATGAATGTAGCCCACAACCTTTAGTTGGTATGTTCATTTCCTTGTATCATTTTAATGCAGTTTTTTAAAAATCTTACTCTTATTTTTTGGGATTGGGGTATTTTAAGAAACTGGAAATTAAATGCAGGTGATTTCAGTATTCACTGAAACTCCCTCCCGGTATTGTCCTATGCTTCTGTTTTATTATTTTCACTCACATCTTCGCCCTCTTTACTATTTTTCTGATCCCCGTGTTTCCACCCTGGTATTTTTGCTGAAGCCGGTCTCTGACAATAAAACACGACACAAAGGGCACGACTGTTCATGAAGTTCTTTAGATGATCTACATACCTTATTCCCTGGGGAGGACACACCATACTGATATGCCATCTTCACACACATCCAAACAGATGGTAAGAGGCAGAAAGACTTTTGAGAATTCAAAGCTTGACCTCAGCCCTAACATTTTCATTTTCAAGTTAGCTCATTTGGTTACCTGAAATTTCTGTGCCATATCCATGCCCGCGATGATGCATGACACCAGGGGCGCATATCACAGGTTATGTGAATGTATTTCCCTTGTACTAATAAGTCCTGGGAGGCTCAAGTCTCATTAGGCTAATCTTTGGCTTCTCTAGTGACTTTAGAATCCTTGGTTTCTTCTTTCTATTTACTTACATACTGCACAAAAGTAAAGTTTAAACGGTACCTTCTCTCCTTTAATGCCTTTTATCCCTGGGATACCATGTTCTCCTGGCAATCCCTAGAAAATACAGAATTAAAGGGAAAGAGCAGTTAGAACCTCTCTTAATGTAAGGGGATGGAATTTTAACATCTCTCTATAAGGTAATGCTGATTTGGCCTAACGGGAAATGTTATTTGAAAATACGTGGCTTGTTGTCTCAAGTGAAGTCAACAGCTATAATGGGAATGGGAAAAGAACTGAAATGTTACACCTAAGAGGAGGGAGGGTGATGGTTGGTGGCATTGCAACCCAACTTAAGTAGTCAAGATACTTTTATTATGTTTAACCACAAAACCACAGTGACTCTTTTCCTTTTGATTTTATTCTTTTTGTTGTTGCTATTGTTCCTAGACAGTTTAGTCTAACCGGAGGATTTTGTGGTTAATCTTGTGTTATCAATATTTTCTCTTTTTATGGTGTCTTTCAAAGGGTTATCTCAGATGTGGTCCAAAATTGGCTTGTAGGAAGAATAAAAAACAACAAACTTTCCCTAGGCTAATAGTGGTGATGCATGCCTTTAATCCCAGCACTGGGGAGGCAGAAGTAGGTGGATTTCTGAATTCAAGGCCCTTGTCTACAGAGAGAGTTCTAGGATGGTCAGGGCTATATAGAGAAACCCTGTCTCCAATAAACAAACAAACAAAACCTTTGCCCTTTGGATTGGTTGTTCAAATTAGCAAGCACACTATGATGCTAACCAGGAGACTCCAGGAGGCTCAGGCCATAAGCATTGGAGCAGGGAAAGAATTCATGGACTGCTCCCAAGATGATAGAAAAGGAGCCATCTCAAGTCTGCCTACCTAGAATCCTAGTCATGGACAGAGAAAGAGTCACTGTGAGCTGAGGCCAGGAATTTTCTCCATTTTGATCTAGTATCTGATTGTAAGCTCTCAATTCATATGGGGAGCCCAGGATATTATCCAAGGGGTAGAAATCTGGGGGGAATAGATGAAAAAAATGCTTCCAAAGAGCATGAGGGTTTGTCTGTGTGAGAGAGAGACGGGGGGGGGGGGGGGCGGAGAGAGCCCACTACAGTGACTTTATTTCACAGAACACTGGAAATGCTTGCTGTCTTTCTTGATTTTATCTTATTTCCTCGGATATTTCTACTTTCCTCTATTCTACAGTAGTATTGACTATGACAATTGAGTTAACCTGAGTTTCAAAGATTGGATTATTAGGCTCCATCCCAAAGGACTTCCCAGTAGCAACCCCCCACCCCCGACATCAGAAGTGACATTCTGGGTGGTGGCGGTGACCCATGTTTTTAGGAAATGTAGTATAATTCAGCTCATTGATATGTTCTTTACGACAAATCCTAATCTCAATTTCATCTCAAAATATTGAAGATACTATACATACAACATCTCCTGGTGGTCCTCTGGGCCCCATGGAACCTGCAGGTCCTTGCTGACCCTAAAATAGAAGATAATCGATGCTTTAACTCTGCATGAAAATAGATTGTATCTGAGTGTTGGTGAAATACCTTGTGCCCTTGACAGGGTAGAGACGGACTTCTCAGCACCCCACCTTTGTGTCCAGTACTGACACATGCTCTGAGCTTAGCTAGACAGTTCTGAGATGCTTCATTTAATGGGTCTGCTCTTATCAGCAGGTGATAACCAGGTAACTGGCCTCATGCACTGCTAGGAACATTCTCTGAGAGTCTCTCTCCCACCTCCCCCAACTGCTTTTTCTTAAGACACTCCTGCAGAATTTCCTCTGGGGAATGCAAACATCTCAGGGATGCATAATTTTAGTGTAGAAGCAGAGCCTGAATCCTTCCTCTCCCTGTCAAGAACGTGGCACAGGGTCATAGATTTAACTGATATTGTTTACTCTGAAAGCTTTTGTGGATGCCATTGTGAACTGCCATTGCTCTTAAAAAGGATTTTGAAGTCCCACTGTATAGCAAAAGGCCTAGCTTCTGTGCCTGTAACAAATGCAGCCAGTGGTGCGGTGGGGAGGGAGGTCACCATGGAAACGAGATAAAATCTCTGAGAACATCTGTGAAGAAAATGAATGGCATGCCAAGGCCTTTGTGCATACAGGATGGCTGTAATTCCCACATTATTTCCCAATAGTGACTCCTTATACACCTTAATATGTGAAGTACATACCTTTAGCCCTGGGCTCCCTGTTAGACCAGGGGGACCAGCATCTCCAGGTTCCCCCTAAATGCAAGAGTGGAAAGGAAAGTTAGATGTTACTATTATTTTCAGCATCTCATGAAGGCTGCAAAGGTGAATGAAGAAATGCGGGGGTATTACCTTCATTCCCTGTGGTCCTAAAAGGCCGGGCTCTCCCTGTAAATAAAAGAGTTGCCATATGGTTCATTGCTGAATCCAGATAGGGTTGGACATCTTGATACTTTAACTGACTTTCTATCTGTTAGCATACAACAAAGTGGACATTGTGGAAGCAATGTAGTCCAGCAATGCTCACCCTAAGACCAGATCCAGAACCCTTATTGTCAGGAAGTAACAAAACTCCTCATTTCATTTCTTTACTTGGGACAGCACATACGGTAGTTTGGATGTATTTGACCCCCATAAGCTCATGGAGAGTGGCACTTTTAGGAAGTGTGACCCTTGTCGGAGGAGGTGGGAGGACACAATCCAGACTTGAGGATGCAGGGCACACCTTTAATCTGAGCCACACCTTCTGTTGGAAATGTGTCACTGGGGGTGGGTGGGCTTTGAGGGCTTTTTCTTAGGCTTCACTCAGTGTGACAATCAGTGGACTTCCTGTTGCCTCTGAGTCAAGATGTAGGACTCTCAGCTCCAGCACCACCTCTGCCTGAATGCTACCATGCTCTCTGTGATGAAGGACTGAAACTCTGAACTATAAGCGAGCCCCCACCCTAAATATTTTCTTCATAAGGATAGCTGTGGTCATGATGTCTCCTCACAGAAATAGAAACCTAACTAAGACATCATGGCATGTTAGCAATGAGCCATTCTCCACCAATAGTCAACCTCAGATGAGAGGCAGGATAGAATAGGTTAAGTTCAAAAGAGTGTGTGCTGGTAATCCTACTTCCAGGTGCTTAATAAAAAGAGAAAAATTGTATGAAATAGCACAATCTTTGCTTATTTTCCATGCCTCACTTGAAAGTTCAATCCTTTGCCTTTAACAAAAAATTTAAAAACCTGTACTCACTGTTTTAGTTTTATAGTTTAGATATTCTTCTACTTCTTCTCCCTCCCTCCCTCCCTCCCTCCCTCCCTCCTTCCTTTCTTCCTTTCTTTTCCCCTGAGACAGGATTTCTGCCTTGGCTGTTCTGAAACTCCCTCTGTAGACTAGGTCAGCCTTGGCCATTAACTCACAGAAATCCGCCTGCCTCTGACTCCAGAACGTTGGGATTAAAGGCATGTGCCACCACTACCTGCCAGTTTAGATACTCTTAATTGATGACTTTTATGACATTGAAGTATAACCACTAATAGCAGTAGGCTACAAAAACCAAACCAAACCAAACCAAAACCCTGAATAGGGCTGGTGAGGTGACTAAGAGAGTGAAGGCAGTTGCCCCTGAGCCTGAAGACATGAATTCAGTCCTCAGGACCCACGTGATGGAAGGAGAGAGCAGACTCCCACAAGCTATCTTCTGATCATCATATACGTACCAAGGCATGCATACAAAATGTGGTACACACGTACCATCCCCGTAAAATAAATGTAAAATAAAAATACAAAAGAAAGCCTTCCTAACCCAAATCAAATGTAAAAGTGTTACCACAAGATAGCATTGACCAAGCATTAAAAACAATAGTAAAAAACAGCAGAAGAGAGTACAAGCTTCAGGAACTTAGTCTATCAAATCAATTAGGAGCCGAACCACAAAAGGGAGAGAGAATCAAAGAAATAGAAAACCCAAGGCAGCACTGAACAGCTACTTACTCTATCTCCCTTTTCACCTCTGGTTAAAGGCTCCCCCTAGGAGAATGGGCAGAAACCAGAATCAATTATAAACACTTAGAAATCAACTCTGACAGGGGTAAGTGAGAATGACTTTACAGATTCCTCCACATTCCCAAACGAGCACAGAGTTAATCATTTTAATACCATTTAGGGGCTCCCAACAGCAGTCAAATTGAAATGCTGCCCTAAGCTAAACCTTCCTATTCTGAAATGAAGACGCACACACAAGCATCCTTAGCTATCAAGAAGTTGCTATTATTATATCCATCTACAGTAGAAGAAACTGAGGCACAGATTGGCCACAATTCTTCAGGCTCACTTCCTCTCCAGTGGTGACTGAGAAGTTTGCATGTGCCTAAGGATGAAGCCATAGGATCTGGATGAGCTTGGTGGCTGAGTGTGGGGGCGAGAAACAAGCACCTCTTCTAAATGAACCAAGCTGCCCTCTAGTGCATGCCGGGGGCTAACTTTTCTCATGTTAAAGCCATAGATATGTTACCTGGTGTAATCACACAAACTGTGATCTATGTAACGTAATGTCATTTTTTGTTATGGGTTACTTTTTACATGTTAGATCAGGGCCTTGTTTATAGTCTTACTTTGCATATTTTCATCCTAAAATTATGTGTTCAACTACTAAGGCATTCATGGTGGGCCACTTTGTTTCCACCTTTGCTTGTAACCTTGATATCTACATTGAATTCCCCACTCCCTGGGGCTTAATCCAGGCCAGTGCCTTATGGAACTGAATCCTAAATTTTCTCATCTTACTTTTTTGTTTGGAGATTAGGTTTCACTAAGTTGCCCAGTTAGCACCTGAACTCTGTATCCTAGGATAGCTTTCAACTTGTGGTCCTCCTACCTTATCCCCCTGAATAGCTGGGATAACAGGCCTGTGCCTCCAGGCCTGGTTCAAAGTCTACATTGATTGGTGTTGTTTGTAGGAATCTGGTTGACTGAGGTTTCCAATTTAATCTCATCTCCTCTGAATACTAACTGGGAGTAGCCATTTGAAGTTTTTGAGCCCCCTTTTCCTTATCTATAAAATTGTGAATTTTAACTAGATCCTTCTGTATACATATTTTAGAGCTCTGATACATAGCACATACCATCATATGCTAAACGCATGAACATTGCTACTAGCTAGTCAGGCTTGCCAGATGGTTGAGTTCCAGGTTCAAGAACACACACACACAGACACATACACTAAAAGTTGAAACTGGATTTTGTAACTAGGCTTCTGTTATTTCTTAGGTGGTCCTATCTGAATACAAATGAGGTGATGGAGTTTTCTTTTCTTCTTTTTTCCCCACGCGAGGAAAAGTTTTCAAAAAAAGCAGCCACAGCGATATTGGAAGGCGGCTGTGCGAAGTCACTGTGATCTCACAGAAACCAGGAAGGAAAATAACTTCAGAGGTGTGCTGAGAGCAATTGTTTGAGCAGAGAGAGAAGCGTTTTCAATTTTTAAGACAAATTTGTACCAGTCTTGATATATTGATTGTGTTTCTCACTTCAGATACGGTGTTCAGTCATCTCCAGGCAACTTAAATGGTTTGAGTGTCTGGGTTCTGGAACCAGCCTAACCTATGTGCAGAATGGGCTTCCTCAGGGGACTTTTTATATGAGTTACATGAGTTAATATATAAAAGATCTGGTGCCTGGCATGGTGTGTACTTGCTTCAGAATCTGATCTACACGGCTGTTCAGACTGTTAGAAGTAAAGGGCCATGGAATTGCTGCTGGGAAAAGACTTTTAATTCTTCATCTGTTTTTTTCTTTCTCCCTCTGTTCTCAAGGATAAAATACTTACGGGTTCTCCTTTCTGTCCTTTAGGGCCAACAGACCCTGGAAATCCTGGCATCCCAGAGTCACCCTGTCGAGACAAAACAGAAGAGAGATACCGCCTGAGTGAAGAGAAATTCTCCCTTCAGCCTCAGAATCCAGCGGCCTGGGTCCAGGGCCTCGGTGAAGCTCCATACCTAGGCAGTCTGTTTGCCTAATAAGGAGTCTTTGCCCTCCTCCATGCCGTAGGTCTTCCAGAAGTCCGTAACATTTTATTAGGACATTTAAAATTAATGCGGAACAATGTTAATTATTTTTCAAGGACAGGACACATAGAGGAGAAAAGAATTACAGTTTTGTTCTGGTGTAGCTAAAACATTATTTACTTAATTTTGCCTTTAAATGACACAACAGTCTGCTCCTGTTTTCTTTTCAGGACTAATTTCTTATTTTGAGTGGGGTGGGGGGAGTCAGTGATCGCAGAGAGAGAAATGAGTCTGCCCCAGCATTTCCCCATGCTATGTGGATGACTGGCTGGATACAAAGAGATCACTCTCATGGATATGGTGACAGCAGCAGCTTAGAAATGTCTAAGATGCCCTGGTCAAAAGTGTTGAAGAGGGATTTGTATGTGGCATGGAAAGAGGACTTTCAGTTGGAGAGAGTGACCCTCGTCGGGGCAGAACATGCTCTTAACTGCTGAGCCATCTTTCTAGCCCTGATATATGATGCATCCTAGCAGAAATAGAAAAACAAAATGCATCTTGTATATCCCTGGCAGTACTTTACCACATTGTAGGTGGTATGTCTTATTCCTAAAACCATCCCCGTGTGGGCTGGCGGAGTCCACCATGAGACAAGTGGCTACAGCTTCCCACCAGCAGGAGGCTCCGGCGGGTTACCAGCAGTGCCGGGCGCCGGCTCCAGAGTCCGGCACCCGAGCGGAGGCAAAGTTCCCATCAGCGGGAAGCCACGCGGCAGAATTCCCATGCAGCGGGCGCATGTGAGCAGACCCATGGACACAAAAAGTAGCCATAACAGCATTTATTAAAAGGGAGAAAGGGGGAGAGAGAGAGAGAGACAGAGAGAGACAGAGAGAGAGAGAGAGAGAGAGAGAGAGAAGGAGAAGAAGGAGGGAGGGAGGGAGAGAGGGAGGGAGGGAGGGAGGGAGGGAGGAGGAGGAGGAGGAGGAGGAGGAGGAGGAGGAGGAGGAGGAGGAGGAGGAGGAGGAGGAGAGAGACCAAGCCCACACCGGGAGAGAGCAAAAGAGGAAGATGGCGAGTGGAGGTCAGAGGTAAAAAAGGAGTGGGCGTGGCTAGGGCAGGGACCGAAAGAATAACAGTATGTGATTTCTAGAGAGAGTAAATCATGTTCGATATAGGAAGATAGAGAAGGCAGTGAGCACTTACGGCACCAGTGTGTAAGTAACTGGTTTGGAAAACTCTAAACTGACCTCCGTGTCACTCAGCAGGTTTGTGCTATAACATCCCCAGAACATAGTCATAAAAGAAGCATACACCTGACAATTCGACTCATCTCGTTTACCAGAAGTAAGCAAGTGTAGGGGCTAGGAATAACTTAAAAACGCACATCTGCTCAGAATAACAAAGGATGGGTGGAAGAATGAAGGTCGGGGTTAAGATGCTGTGATGTTTGAACCGAGGTAGGCAGAGCACCAGTGACGGACAGCAGAGGGACCGAACAAAGCCTGCGCTCTGCCCTCCCTGGGTGGGGTTGGCCTTGGCTAAACCATAGGAACACATCTTGCACATGAAATCTCGCAAATGTTTAGGTCTAATATTAGACACATGTGGGTTCTTTTCATGCTTGAAATGCATTGCAGTGGCTTATCGCAGTAGATATGAGTGGAAAGGCAGCGATGAATTTGTGGAGCCTCAGAAGACCGTCTTCCAGCCCGACGGTTCTGATGCTGCTTAGAAGGTCATGTGCTGTTGTTTGTGCCACATTCTGCTCCAGGAGAAAGCTGCCGTTTTCCCAGGAGTCCTTGCTCTGCCACGTTGTCCCACAGTCATTTGTACCGACCAAATAGATGCAAATACATGACCCTCCACCCCACTTTGGGGTGTGCAAAGCCATAGAAGACAAGGCACTAAGAATGGCAATAGCTCATAGCAAAAAAGAGCTAAATGAGGCCTTATGAGCAGAAGGCACAAACAAAGAAGAAAAACGATGTTTATTAAGAGACCAGTTTGCTTCCAGGTGAGTTCATCTCATTAGATCTTAATCCTAGCATCAGTTCTTCCTGTAGATGATGCCTACTGTACAGATGGGGACACCGATGTTTGGGGCAATGAGGTGGCTTCCCAAGGTAACACAGCAGCCAACGCCATAGTCAACGTCTGATCCCAAAGCTGATGCTCCTCCCACCCCTCAGTGGTTCCCAACCCTGAGGGCATGTCACAATCATCTCACATGTGTTTAAGTAACAGAAATACTGGTCTCGGAGTCCCTGTGTGTGAGGCCTCAGAGCAGGCATCTGTTTTCCTCATCCTCTCCCAGGGGGTCTATGTACAATCAGAATTCAGAGCCCCTGGCCACATTGCAAGCATAGTCAGAGACCCACACTAAGGCGTTTACATTTTCACTGTGGAAAACACAACTTTAAAAAGCCAAGAGATGGATCCAGAATAGACAGGAAGTGGAAGTGCAGGTTGAGTTGACTTCCTTCTTCCCGCAGTTGCTACACTAGGGTTTCCCTTTTTACTCGATGCATGGTTTATTGGCAGTGGCGCTCCTTCATGATGGGTAATTTAAAAAACCCTTCTGTTGGTGCACCGGTACGAGGCTCAATGACAAGTTCCCTGTAGACTCTTCTATATCATTTATTTGGGTAGGGTGACAGGACAGATATGCCACCAACTTTTCCTGACTCCCCATTAGATTCTGAAGCAATTAGAAGAGATTCCAAGTGGTGGAAACTGTCCCTGGAGTTTGAGATACACCTGTTTTCCAGAATCAAGTTTCTCATCAGCGAGGTCTTAAGAATTTCGAAGTGACATGTGCTTGCCAACGAGGAGGGCGACGCAGAAGCCAGCTGTTTGGTTTCAAGAAATGAATCATTTAAATGCTTTAAGAGTGTCGCACCCCCTTCTCCACACAGCTGTGCCACGTGACAAGCTTTGTGCCCTGTTGACCCCGCAGCCTACGTCTGTCCAATAGTGATGTCTTGCAATGGAATGCCTTCGCGAGGATGGGATGGCACTACAAGCTGTTGACTCACAGGAAATAGTGTTGTTCGAAACCCAAGACACTGGAGTGACTTGGATTGCTATGGAATCATTCTCAAATCGTTTTCAGAGTGTTCATGTTTTATTTATGTATTCTGCAGGCTTTTCCTTTTGAATGGCCAGTCTATAAGGAATGTACGGTTCCTGCTGAGAGGATCTCTTAGCGACACTTCCAGGAGAGAGACTCGCCATCTTTTGAATAGATTGTGCTGATTTGGAAGACACAGACGTCCTATTTCTTGGTCTCATGTCACAGTATCATGCCCTCAATCAAGAGAACTTTTACAGGGCGAATGAATGAAGGCAGTTCTCACAGGCCATCTGCCTGCAGAATATAATATTTTTCAAACCTTCATATTCCTGTCTGCAGATTTAATGGGCTTTTTTTTTTTTCTCTGACCATGCGTCTTTGACTGTGTCCACACTCACAGTCCAAGGTCATCACGGCTTTACAATCAGATGGGAGTGGAGTGATATTTTCCGTCGGAAAGTTAATCTGCCATCTTCACAAATGATAAAACCAGGCTTCCGTGTGCGAGCAATGAAAAGGCAATGGAAGCACACTGGTGTTTGAACTTGAAAGCTGTTTCTGAAATAATTGCTTGGCTGGACTACTACTGGGCATGATGAACCCTCACGAAAACAAAACAAAATAATCCCTCGGCAGCCTCTGTTTTAAGAACAGAAAACCAGTGAGATTGAGCCATAGGCATTTTGCCATTTGGATCTTCCTTCAGATGGTTTTGGCTGCCTGCAAGGATTCCTGACCATTCTTTTTTTTTTTAATTTTTTTTCTCGTCTAATTCTTTTATTTTAATTTTTTTAAATTTATTTATTTATTAAAGATGCCTGCCTCCTCCTCACCACCACCTCCCATTTCCCTTCCCCTCCCCCATCAAATCCCCCTCCCTCATCAGCCCAAAGAGCAATCAGGGTTCCCTGCCCTGTGGGAAGTCCAAGGACCACCCACCTCCATCCAGGTCTAGTAAAGTGAGCATCCAAACTGCCTAGGCTCCCACAAAGCCAGTACGTGCAGTAGGATCAAAAACCCATTGCCTTTGTTCTTGAGTTCTCAGTAGTCCTCATTGTCCGCTATGTTCAGCGAGTCCGGTTTTATCCCATGTTTTTTCAGACCCGGGCCAGCTGGCCTTGGTGAGTTCCTGATAGAACATCCCCATTGTCTTAAAGGTGTTTTATTTTTATTTATTTATTATTATTATTATTATTATTATTATTATTATTATTATTATTATTATTATTATTATTATTATATACAGAGCTAGTTCCAGGACAGGCTCCAAAGCCACAGAGAAACCCTGTCTCGAAAAAGCCAAAAAAAAAAAAAAAAAAAAAGGTGTTTTCTCTTGACAGATCTCCTGCCTTGTAGCCCAGCCCTGCTCAGCAGCGCCCCCAAGGGGCAGCATCCAGCTGCTAGTCAGCAGTCAGGGGAGGTGTGCCTGCTCACAGGGACTGCTGCCCCCTGTAGGTGAAAGAGTTTAATGGTTTTGGAAACAACAAAAACAAAAAACCTGACATTACCTTTTCTCCTTTTGGGCCACCAGCTTCGTGTTCACCAGTTCCCTGGGGAAACAAACAAACAAACAAAAAAGTCCAGTTGTTTTTAATGCATTCAGTCTTTAAAAGCAGCTAGCCAAATGTTAGTACTTCATGTTTTATGTATTCTGTGTAACACTTCGGCAGACATTTTTGTCATTCTCATTCTTTATTCCTGTTAATGTAATGAATATTCAATCTTGTTAAAATACCGCTAAATAAATATCTCCAGCGCCGGAGACCCCGTTTGTTCTTTCCTGGTGATCTCTACAGGGGAAACATCACAACTCAAGGGCCTGACTCCCTTCTCCATATGCGTACCAGCCAAACTCAAGTTGCTGTCTGACGCTCCTGCTTTTTCTATCGCAAATATTTATTGCCTTAATTTGACTCTGCTCACCCTGGGAGGATGATTGTGCTTGTCAGCATGCAGAAAAGGTTAAATATAAATTGCTAAGAAACACTTAGGCCTCAGAACCCCCTGGGTGTTGAGAGACAGAGACCATTATTAAAGACCGGAAGAGGACAGACAGGCTCTCATTAGTGAATTTCAACAAGTGTGGTCCAGAAATCCTCCACCGAAAATTTAAGCTGTGCAGAACCTGTAACTGGACACCTCAGAACTGCAGCCAGGTGACCCCGGCCTTTGCCTAGCACCAAATATTGACCAGTCAGGACTCCCCTAATCTGCACAGTAGAGACAGAAAACTGAAAATGACATGTGCATGTGGCTCGTGCTAACCTCCCAGACCCCAGCGCTGACCGGTTATGAATGTCCCCTTTCCTGCAGAAGGAATTGCAGGCTGGGAAGCATAGTAAGTCACCCTGCTGGGATCAGGACTTCTCCGAAGTAGGGTCCTGCCTATCACTGCCTTGGTGGCTACTGGTTCTTCTGTTACAGGGCATACTGACTGCTCTTATGATGGTTTAATGAATAAACCTAATTCTCTTCTTCTCTGGTTTAGAGTGAATTTGTCTGTTGATCACCAATATGCCCCGTGTGTGCCGTGCCTCTGCCTTCTCAAAAAATGCTATCATTGCTGTTATATGAAAATGGACAGTTTATGTAAGCTGTAGCTGAAGTTGGCCAAATTCTTCAAACGTTTTATCTTGCCTTGGTCAGTCCACCTGTTCTATCTTCTGCAGACACAACAGAAAACACTGTTACCACCAGAGACTTGCTTCCCATTCTTGAACAACTTTTCCAAGATCTAAATGGCCTCAGTGTTCCCAGCAGCCCGGGTAATTGATGCAGTACTAACTTCAGACACACTTTCTCTGACTCTAGCTTCCCTGCTCTTAGAGCATCTACTGTAGGAAACTTGTGCTCTCATGGTTTGAAGAATTCCTGTCCTGGGCTTACTGTGATCTCTGAGTGGAACCTGAGCTGCCCCTGTCCCTCTTTGGGCTCCCTCTTCTGATCTTTATCTCTGTCTCGGGCTTTTTTCCTTCTCTCCCCATCTAACTGTAGAAGGTTGCTCTTCCTTCAGACTTGGCTCTTGGTTAGGGTATTGTTTAGACAAACAGAAGTTCATAAGCCTATCATGTCTCTTCTTCTCTCTGTTTTAGACTTATGTATCTAATTCTAGAAGCAATTCATACTCAAAAAATTAAAATATAGAATGAGAACCATGCACACATACATATGAGAAGAAAAGACGGGGTGACACGAACTTTAACACTGATTAATCCAGAAGTAGAGGAATGACAGTGACTGTCTTCACAAAGTATTCCTGAATAGCTTTTAAAAAATATTAATTTTACTTTATGATTGAAAAATAATTAGGGGATGAGAGCTGCACTTATCCCTCTTGTCTACAGAAGCTAGCCCGTTAAATCTTGTATTGTCTTATATCCCCTTTCCCCTTTTTCTGAGACAGGCTCTCATGTGGCTTAGACAGTGACTTAGTAAGCTTAAGTGGCCTTAAACTTACCATGTAGCCATGCCTGGCCCCGAACTCCTGATTCTCCTGTCTTGACCTTTCTAGTGCTGGGATTATAGGCACGGGCCACCATGCATGCCTTCATCAGTTTTTTTTTTTCTTGTCCCTGTTGGCCATCTGGTCTAGCCTCCCTAATCTACACAGAAGCAAACTCCAGATAGTTCCTGAAAACACTAGTCACTTTGACATGGTGTCAGTCACTGTTCCTAAAACATCAGCATGTCCCCCTAGCTGTACTTTTGCTTGGATATTTTCAGGGATGCTGGAATGTGCTTTTGTCTTTACACATGACCTTTAGATTTTGAAGCTCCAGGTGCATGGAGCACAGGGCAGAAGAGCATGGAGTATCTCTGGTGAGGGTTTATCCTGGTGTATGCCAGCAAACTCCAGGGTACCATACCATAGCTGAGGTAGTTTGGATATAGTAATTTCCCTGTAGCCTCAAGTCATACTGTTCTAATAGTATTCCCAAATTTTGATTTTCTGATGGCTTTAGTCTAGAAAGTCATCAAGATCATCAGAACACGGTATACTTGTTTTACTCTGTAACCAGGTCAAGAAATCCAGTTATTCCTTGGGAAAGTGGAGGAAACCATGCATTTAATCTTGACTGTCATCTTGATGAGATTTAGAATCACCATGGAAACTGATCTCTGGGAATGTCTGTGTAGGGGTAATCTAGACTAGGGAAACTGAGGTGGGAAGACCCACCCTGAATATGGGTGAGACCATCCCATAGGGCTGAGGTTCTGGACTGAATAGAAAGGAGAAAGTGAGCTGAGAACCGGTATCCATCTCTTGCTGCTTCTTGGGGGCTGCTGCAATGGGACCTGCTGCCTCGAGCTGTTACTGCTGTGACCTCCCTGTCATCTACCTGCCAGCCCCAGAAAACCCTCCTTTCCTTAATTGCTTCTCTCAGGCATTTTGTCACAGCAGCAAGACAAGCAACTAATTCAGGAAATTAGGATTTAAAGTTTAGTTTTTAAAAAAACTCTTTAGGGACCAGAAGGGTTGACACCAAGGAAGGCTTTGTTTTATATATCCTTGTTAGATTTAATTCTGTGTTTGAAAAGACCTTGGAGTCTGTTTTTGGACAAGAGTTTTCCGTCCTTTGTAGTCTGTGAACATCAGTGCGAAGTTATACTTTGATACACGGAAGGGAAATAGATGATTTTGCTATCATTTGTTTTGGATCAACTGCTTGGAGAAGGGAACACTGGGATTGGTTGCTGGGAGGTATTGCATCAATCTCCAACAGCTCAAACTGAGCCTCATGATGGCACAAGATGATATTACTGGGCATTTTCAATGTCGATCTTTGAAAACATATCAGATGTATGCCGCACTAGTACTCAGCGCTCAGTCTACATAGAGAGCACTCCACTTCCGTGTACGGAGCTCAATGCTCAGTCTACATAGAGAGCATTCAACTTCCGTCTACGGAGCTCAGTGCTCAGTCTGCATAGAGAGCACTCCACTTCCCTGTACGGAGCTCAGTGCTCAGTCTGCATTAAGAGCACTCCACTTCCGTCTACGGAGCTCATGACTTTAAAAGGTGATGGAACCTATCTAAAGGTGACTAAAATTTCCAGAGATAAAGACAATGAAGAACAGCGTGCCTTGGTAGTGAGCAGACTTTCCTTCGGAGGACAAGGGAGTTGATGTTGCTTGCAACCAACCCAACAGGATAAGAGCAACTGTCTGAAAATGATTTCTGTCAGATGAGGGAAATTTACTCTCTTTTCCATCATTGCACATGAGAACACACATGTAATCCTTCCAACTTCACCCTCCAGTGAATCGCTCTCATTTTCCTCTCTCTTCTCCCTTTTTCCTATTATTTTTGATTTGTGCTGTGAAGGGAGAGGTTTCTTAGGCCCGTGGTTCTCCTTTGGGTGCGACAGGGAAATGCAAGCGCAGGCTGCTGGAATGAGGAACAAGCCATCAGTCTTTTAGTCTGGAGCAGGGAGGGGACATGTTTGAGGAGTGTGCTTGCTGCCCGCCCTCCCCTGAGCAGCTGCCTCAGCAGAATCTGGGCTGTGCACCAGCCATAGCTCCTGCCAGAGGGAGAGCTGAGGTCCAGGACTCGACGCAGGCGTCACATAAATCAATGCCAATTTAAAAGGGAAGATTGTTTTAACCTTGGAGTGTCACTTTATATGTCTCAATACATGGTCCATTATTTAATCTCAGCTCCTCCTCCTCCACTCTGCTCATTTGTTATAGCCAGACCATCAGGCGTGCAACAAACTGCAAAACGCAACAACCTTACTATCCCAGACCAGATGGGGGTGTCAGGGGCAGTGCCGAGAGAAAAATGCATCTGGCTCATCACAGCACACTTGGCCCTTTGCTTTGTGAAGAAGACACGGTGACAATACAAAAATAGCATTCCTGAGTTCGAGACCAGCCTGGTCTACAAGAGCTAGTTCCAGGACAGGCTCCAAAACCACAGAGAAACCCTGTCTCGAAAAACCAAAAAAAAAAAAAAAAAAAAAAAAAATAGCATTCCGTGTGGGTCACGGGGGAGGGGCTCCCTATCGATCCTTGTGGGACCTCAGCGTAGGCGCCCCATCTACTCTCTTGAGGAAACAGAATAAACTGTTTAATAAGCTACCTCCCAACAATCACAATAGACATAAACACTTCTGACTCAAAAGGGTTCTGTTGCGTTATTTCGGGGAAAAAGCAGCTTTGGTTCCTCTCCCTGTACTCTCATCTTCCAGCCCCAAAGTCACATGCAGAGCACACGTGAACTAACGTGAAGCTCAGCTCGTAGTAGCGACGATAGTAACGGAGGTTCTTTTAGGAGAGACAACAGCTGAGCTCCAGGTACCGGTGTGCAACTCTCAAAGCTCCCCACTCAGCTGCTAAGCTCAGTTCCCCTTAAAGCAAGTATAACTTTAAAGTCTGAAAATTAACGTTTTCAACTTCAGTCTCTAAAGTACAAAGGTTCCATATATTTTCATTTAAGGGCAAAGCGACTCATCAGCAAGAAAAAGTATATCTAGAACTAGTGTTGGGAGACCTGGAAAGACCCAAGCCTTAAAAGTTTCGCAAAAGTTAGCAAAAATTTAAGCAGCTGAGCAGCGACTTGGTACATCTGTACTGATGGGGAGAGGGACAGATTATAGCACCTCAACTCTTCTAGCTGACTTGTGACATCAACTTATTCTCATTATTTTGAAGCTTTTATTGTAAGTCCTATTTTATAACAGTAGAGGTCATTACAAGTGTCCTTACGCTGATTCAATTTAGATACCCTTCAGGCTTACATTGTTTTTTTAAAACTTGCCAGCTTATGTTTAAAAAAAAAGTTGGTATCAATTTAGTTAAGATATTTAATAGTCGGGAAACACTTTAACCATCCTAACATAGCACTCCCTGGAAAATCTAAGATTCAAGACTGGATCATGATCTTAAAATTATCAAGAGCCAACAGAGTGCTTACATGTTTGATTTTAAATTTGTCAATTATGGATTTCCCAGGCCTTTCCATTAAATTTAATTTGGCGAACAAAAGACTGAGATTTTTAAATTAATCAATTTGTCCTTGGAAAGCAATGAAAAGGTAGTTTTGAGCACCAGGTGTCTTCAAGACTTGATTTGGGAGCTTGAAGAATAGAAAGAACACTAGCTCCTCTGGCAGAAGGCCAAAGTTCAATTCCCAGCACCCGTACAGTGTGGCTCACAACTATTTGAAACTCTGTTTACAAGGTATCTGACACCTTCTTCTGGCCTCTGTGGGCACCAGACATGTGTGTTACACACACACACACACACACACACACACACACACACACACACACAGAAAAATAAGTAAATCCTGAAAAAAAAGACTTGATTTGGAATACAGGTTCTTGGAAATGTGTGAACAAAGGTGCAGTATTGGTTCCAGAAACATATAGGGAACAAATGCCAGAAAACAAAGCAAAAACACAAGGGTCTGTCTCTACTTTTTTCTGTGGTACAAGGTATGAGCGATGAGCTGGTAGCTACAGAAAGGACCCCTTGCTGTCCTTTTGGGCAATGAAAGACAAAATGACACTGTATTGGTTTCTCCATGTGATTAGACCCCATGTGTTGTTCTTGAACGATGAACCCATCAGTGACTTCATTCCTACCTGTGTAGTCATCAGCTCGGGTACACTCAGGAGCTAGGCACTCCAGTGCTTCCATGGCAGTAGTCTTTGTTCCAGGTGTGGTGAAAGAAGAAGTTACAAGCTAGTCCTATCCATCCCTGGGGAGGCTCTCACCCTTCATCTATGGACGTGTGCCTGGGACCTGTGTCTGGAGAGGTTCAGTTGTGGTATGACCCAGAGCTTCAGATAACAAATAATTTTTTCTAGCTCTTCATTATCAAACTATGAACTATGACTTCAAACTCTCTAAAACCCAACTCTTGGTTTATAATATGTCTAGGAACCTTTTAAAGATTTAAATTGGGAAACATAATGTTCAGTATGGGAAAATGTTTTGAGCATATGTCTCAAGGTCTGAGATGTTAGGAATTAAAAATGCTTTTGCCCCCTACACATATAACCACATAAAGATCTCTGCACCCATTAGCTGTGTGAATAAAGAAGCTGTACCTTATTGACGTAGCTGCCAAAAGTCTGCTGTAGTCCTTGCAGCCCAGGAGGTCCCTGCAGGAGAAAGCAAAGACAAACACATTTCCTGAAACACTGTGTTTTTAAATAATACACCCAGAATCTATTTTGTCAAATATTCTATTGAATAAAGAATTTCATGGTTATCAACATAGAATCAGATTTCTAAAGTTATTTTTTCTACGTTAAGTCTTATATGAACCGGAAGTACAGTCATAAGTGGCAACAGGAAACATTTACATGTTCAAGCATCATCAAACTCTCTACTAAAAGGAATTCTACCCACTATTCCAGGAAGGACGTCATAACTTCAGTTTATTTCTGTGCTTTTCACAGGATGGAATGAGTGTTTTGCAGAAATGCACAGTACCACATATTGTTAACATAAAATGTGGGGAAGTACATTTTTTTTTCTGTTGATTTACTCTTTAGAATTGTTTGAAATGGGATACACATGAATCCTAAAATGGGATACATATTTTAGACCAGGAACAGACATGTAAAACCTTACTTCTAAGGCATTTTAATACTGGCAGTTATTGTCTTGGGACTATTTGCTTGGCATTATATCCAGCTTCGGCTGGATAGAAATATTAAGTAGACAACCGTCCATCTCTAGAGCTACCAGGAAAAGAGGTAGAGAAGAGTTCTCTAAGATTTTTAAAGGTTACATTTTTGAGAGAGAATTATAAGAAAGACCAAGTTTAGCATATTTTATGAAGGAGCTGCAGTCAAGTTAGACTGAGCTATCTCAGACAGGAGATGCATATACTTCATCTAGACCTCAAAATCTAGGAGGAGAGAAAATCCTACAGAGGCAAAATTCCCCGTGTTTTACCTAAGAAGATAAATTAGATGATTGAACAAATTAAGGAGCCCCATTGAGCAAAGAATATTTTTAAAGAGAGAACTTAAGTTTTGAAATGTCAAGAAAAATATTTGAAGAAACAATAGCTAGTTGTGTTCTGATTCAGGTTAAGATCTTAGGAGTGTGGACATACTTAATGCAGGCTAACATTTTTTTTTGCCAGGTGTTTCCTACAAATGGCTTGTGTTTGAAGATCATTTAAATATGAAATCTTGGTATTGTGTCAGTAAACACAGAGGACATGAGGGTGGGGTGATGGATTCCTGGGAGCAAGTTGCTGTAATACTTGAGACAATAATGGGGCCTGCAAGCATTTGAGCTGGCTGTGATCAGAAAGATGATGCTGTTACCTTGCTTGGAAAAAAAAATAGAGCCAAAGAATTCTCATGATGTCATGTACTTTTCCATCATACAACCTTGTGTAAAATATTCCAGGTTAGTTAGATGAAATAATGAGGAAGTCAACCATTGAATTGAGGGCAGCTGTAGACTTTCTAGCCCAAAACATAGAGTTAATAACTTATTCTTCACAGGAGACAAGCTATTCCATATATGTTAATACCATACATATTCCATATATGTTATTCTTTCTGAAAACATATATGAGGCAAGGAGAAATTTTGGACACCATGAGTAACAGCATCGACTATGTGTTAAAGCACTAAGGAGTCTAAGTGTCAAGAATTCAGTCTGTGTGTTCATGATAGGAACCTTTATAGGCAATTACTGTGATACGATGAATTAATTTAGTTTCATATGCCTTCTTCAAGTTTGAGAATTGATTATGATGGCTTCTAAGTAGAGTAGAACAATTAAAAATATTGCCTCTTGAATAGAGTCTAAGGATCAATCAAATACTAACATTCCAAATTTATATGGTGCTAATTGTGTGCCATTTATTATGATTTAACTCATTAAGTTCTTGCAATGCCATTGCAATAAATGTGCCATCACTGTTTATGATTCAAAGATAAAGAAAGAGAAAGTTAGAGTTGTTAATTGGCTCAAACTCAAATCACTGTCATCTGGTTAGGCTAAAATTAAAGTCATTTTTGACCTATTCTTTTTCTGTTGCAACTGATGTGTATTCATTGTACATAGTGCCACGTTTCATGAGAACAGCTTCTTTCAAGTGTATCATGTATTCAGTCATATTTATTGTCCAGCATCCCAACCTCATTCTCTTTCTTCCTGCTGGACTTATCCCTGTATCTTCTGTTTTCATCGTGTGTGTATGGGAGGGGGGAGGGCGTGTTTAAGCATCTATATAAAATCTAGGACCCAAAAAATGAGAGAAATCATTTGATATTTGTCTTTCTGATTCTGACTTTTGTTTAAAATGATAATTCCAATTTGCATTTACTTTCTACTAAGTAACCTAATTTAATTCTTTATGGTTGACTAGAACTTCATTGAGCATACATGTATAAACATTTTCTTTCCTTCTTTATCTACTGGTGGATACCAAGGAAGATTTTACTGCTGGCTGATATGAATAGTGCTTTAATAAACATGATATGCAAAAGTCTTTCTTATTAACTCAACATCCTTTGGGTATATTCCCATAAGTGGAATATCTGGGTTATAAGGTAGATATATTTCTGTGTTTTGGGGACCCTCTGTACTAATTACCATAGTGGCTGCACTGACTTACATCCCAACTAGTAGTATATAGGGATTCCTTTCTTCATATCTAAAATTTTGTTGTCAATTATTTTCTTAGTTGTAGCCATTCTAATTAGAATAAAGTAGAATCTCAATGTAGTTTTAATTTTCATTTCTTTGATGTCCAAGAATGTTGAACATATTTTTATTATCAATTTGTGTTTCATCTTTTGGTAACTGACTGCTCATTTTAATAGCCCTTTTATTGGCTGGGTTGGGTTTTTTTTTTTTTTTGTTTAGTTTGTTGAGTTCTTTCTCTCCCATTCTATAGGCTGTTCTTCACTCTATTTGCTGTTTTCTTTGAGGTACAAAAGCTTTTAGATGTTGTGAATTGCTGTTGTTGGCAGTACTTCCTGAGAAGCCTGTGTCGTGATGTGTTAACTGTTTCAGAGATTTGAGTCTTACAGTAATGTCTTTGATCCATTTGGAATTAGATATATTTTTGGATTTTTGTACAGGTTGCAAGTGAGGCAGAGATGTCTCCAGTTTCATTTTTCTATATATGGATATCCAGTGTCTCCAACACCATTTGTTAAAAGAGACCGTCATTCCCCCAATGTATGTTTTTGCCATATGTGTCAAAAACTAGATATCTTTATCTATTTCATGACTGTATGTCTGGTTATTCTTTTCCTTTGCTAATACCATGTTAATTTTCTTTCTTTTTTAATTTAAAATGAATTTTATTTTCATGCAGCATATTCTGATCACTGTTTCCCTCCCTCATCTCCTCCCAGATCCCTCCCACTTTACCACTATTCCAAATCTGTTTTCTATTTTTTTATCTTTAGAAAACAAATGGGCACAAAGTAAAAACAAAACAGGACAAAATAAAACCAACCAACTAAATAGACAACACCAACAACACCAACAAAACAAAGAAAAAGCAGAAGAAACATATGCATACATAGAAACAGAACCCCCAATCAGAAACCATAATATACGAGCAAAAGATCAGCACGGTAAAAAAAAAAATCTCAAACAAAGCACTATGAGACAAAACAGTCCACAAAATTATATCTGAATTTGCTTCACGTTGTTTATCTACCATTGGCCATGGGTTCTTCCCTTCAGTTGGTTTGTATTCCCAGTGAGACTCCTTTGGAGAACTCAGGCTGCTTGTCAAGGCTATAAGCTTTCTCCACAAGCTGATGGGAAAGCCCTACTGTTGAAGACAATACCTATGCAAATCACTGAATGAGGGGAAAGATTGGGTGCCTGCCTTGAGCCTTTGCCTCTCCTGACTCGTGTTTCGTGGTACTGGAAGGTACTGTGGACACTCTTAGAGTAGAAAGGTAAACACCAAATCTGTAGTGTAACATGAAGTCAGATATTATAATACTTCCAGCTTTGTTCTTTCTTCTTCAGATTACTGTGACTATCTGGAATATTTTTGTGGCTCCATGTGAATTTCAGAATCATTTTTTTTCTAGTTTGATTTCTCTGTAGAATAGCACTGAAATTTTAATAGAATTTCATTCAGTGTGTAGATTATTTTTGATAATACAGCCATTTTCATAATATTATTTCTGTTGATCTCTGAGCATGGAAGATGGTGATGGCTAATTGCTGCTTGTCAGCCTGACACATCTGGGAAGAGAGACATTCAGCTGAGGAACTGACTCTATCAGATTGACCTGTGGGCACATCTATAGGGATTTTCTTAATTGTTTGCTGATGTAGGAGCAATTGGCCCATTGTGAACAGTGCCGTCCTTAGGCAGGTAGACCTGTGCTATGAGAGAAAGTTGGCTGAGCAAGACAAGGGGAAGCAAATCAGTAAGTAGTTTTTCTCCATTGTCTGTTTCAGTTCTTGCCTCTTGGACCCTGTGTTGGCTTCCTTTGATGATGGACTATAACCTATAAGAAAAATACATGACCCCACGAGTTGCTTTTGGTTGTGGTGTTTATCACAGCAACAGGTATCAAATCAGAAAAGAAATTTCCATCAGTAAAGTGAGATGTTGGTGTGATCGGCCTAACTATGTTTTTTGTTCTTCTTTTCTTTCTGTCTTTGTATTGTGATGACATTTGAAACATTAGGTTAGAAAAGTCAGTGAGTGGTGACCAGAGCTTAATAGGCTCTTATTGTGGGGGTTTAGAAGATAATGTTGAGGGAGAGGAACAGAGAAAAATGGATACCTCAATAAAATCAATTTTAAAAAGTTAAACAACAACAACAAAAAAAGGAAGATAACGTTGAGAGCGCACGGGCAGTAAAGTCTGGCTTTGCAAATTTTAGAAGCAACTTAAATATGTTGAATTAAGAATCTGTGAAAGTTACCCCTGATAACGGGGAAGGGAGGAGGAGGGGAAGGAGAGGGAAGCAGATGAAGAGGGACTTGGCTTGAGGCTGGGCTTGCTCTCTGTCTTGCACAATTGAAAAGTGTACCAGCCCAGGAGGTGCAAATCCTTCTCCTGGGTTTGGATAACACTGGCAAGACAACTCTGCTGAAGCAGCTCTCGTCTGAAAGCACCAGTCAGGTTACACTTACACAGGGTTCAGACCTCAAAAGTGTAGCGTCACAGGTTTTAAACTGAAAGGATGGGACACTCACTGGGGGGGCAGAGGAATACCAGACCATGCTGGGGGAGTTCTTTTGAAAATACTGAAATTCTTATAGATGTAATTGACAGTACAGACAGAAAAAGATTCAATGAGATGGACCAGAAACTAATGGGATTACTGTAGGAAGATAATCTAAGTCGTGTGCCAGTGTCCATCTCTGCTAATAAGCAGGATCTGCTCACAGCAGCCCGGGCCAGCCTTTGAGACTGGGGAAGGACTGATTTTACACACCCCAGCACCGACGCTGACATATTCAATCTCACGGGCAAGGGCAAGTAGGATGGCATGAACTGAGCAATCTGCAATTGTCAATGCAAAGAAGACATAAAATGAATGCAGACACTGGGGCTGTGGGAGCTGAATTCGGCCCCGAAAAACACTGATTTGCTGCTTTTTGACCAACTGCTTTTCCATCTCACATCTGTGTGTAGAGAGAGGACCGCAATTTAAAAAGGAGCCCTGTTCTGGCAGTTGATTTTAACTGATCTCTGAGGTTTAATATAGGTTTTCAAACAAAGGAATTATATTATTTCCTGCGCGGTGGGGGTGTCTGTGGAAGTGAAACCTTCGCTTCACCGGGATAACCAATGCTGCATCTGGAGCTTAGAAATCAAGAGTGACTAATAAGAGACCAGCATCAGTAAGGCACCACCTTCTAAGGAGATGGCCTGTTTCCTTCCTCAGGGTCAGCATGCAAGCCGTGGTCCACAGGACGCTGATGCTGCGTTTCCTAGCTGGCTGCCTAACTTGTCTCTATGAAGGAGCCACGTGGTCCGGGGTTTGCTCTTGTGAAATCAGCAGAATCCGAGGGCTAAGGAAGAGTAGCTGAGACTTGGCACCATGCGGCAGGGTCAGAGCGCCTGAAGAGAGGCCAGGAGGCTATGGGTGAAGGTGCAATTTCAGTTGCCATGGAGACCCCAGCATCGGAGATGCCTGGAAACTGGAACACAGCTCTTTCCTCCTTCTATGGTCCTTTTAAATTTATTTCTTCAGCATTTCAAAACATGAACTGTAGAGGGATTTTACTTCCTTGACTAAATTTATTCCTCGGTATTTTATTTTCTTTGAGGCTATTGTGATTGTGTCGGTTTTTCCGACTTCTTCCTCGACGTGTTTGTTCTTGGTAAACAAGTGACTGGTTTTGAATGTTGACTTTATATCCTACTTCTTTGATGAAATGTGTAACAGTTTCAAAAGTTTCTGAAACTCTGGGAGCCTTTTTTTCTATATAGATGACATCATGCACACATAGAATTTTATGACTTCTTCCTTTATTATTCATAGCCTTTATTTCTCTTGTCTTATTGCCCTAAAACTTCAATAGCTATAGTGAATACCGAGGCCCTATCTCTAGCTAAAATCACACTTGTAGTAATTGTCATCATAGTTTTTTTTAGGTGTTGCCGTAGAGAATGCAAGATGATGACTCTTCTTGGTTCACTTCTCATACCACAAAGAGTGTAGTGAGCACGTCTCATCCACCAACACCGTGTGGCTAGATGGAAGGATAGAAGTGCTTTGCTCTTAGCTATAACCCTATTGCTTAAAGGAAAGTCCCATTTGTTTATTATTTTTCAATTATTAGTTCTTTGAGAATTATTCGTTTCTTGCCTCTCTCATCCACCTGCATGCATTCTTTCAATTTGCCAGAACATTTCAGAATACGGTTGCAGTAAGAATGTGTCCTCTTGCATATTGGGAGAAAACATGGCTGAACAATGCAAGGAATGTATGTGTGTGAGGGGAGGGGCTTCAAAGTAACTCCGAAGACAGGAAAATAGCAGCAAAGCAAACAGGGTTAGCAAGGCAGCAGGGTGTTGACAGGAAAGTTTGCGAGAGAATTGGGTATGGTTCTATGTAGATGGTTATCCGCCCCCCTGAATACAGCTGTAGTCCATGGACACAGAGCATGTTCTGAATGTAGAATCCTAATCTTGTAAAACTCACCTTTGGGAGTAGAGAGGGAAAGTCCTGGTGGCTCAGTGTGGCTGTTTCCTCTAACACAGTAGCAAGAATATAGCCCACTGTAAAGAGCCACAAGCCAATAGAAAAGTGAAAACAGTTATTCAGATACCCAGAAGATCAACACATCTACAAAAGTGACACCCGTATTTTCACATCTTCTTGTTATGAAATGTCCTGTCTGCAAAATAGTGCTCCGCGTGGATTTGATCTGAAGTGTTAAGCTCTACTTCTTAATCAGATGATGGGCATTTATGGTGATGTTTTCCTTCTAACTTCTTAGTCAGTGGAGTACTCCGGGTACCATAAATTCATGGATTACTGTAATAGAGATTTATTGCTGACAGCCCACTAGTGCAGCAGTACTTTAAATACGCCCTCCCAGACAGCTGCGGAACCACACTACAGCTGAACGCAAACGCTGGCAGAGATAGGGAAGAGTCCATGGACACCGACTTCAGCTAGCGGAGAAAAGACTCACTTGATTATTTGAAACATGCAGAAAAAAAACTCCAAATAAAGCAGAGGATGATAACCATGGATAAACTCCAAGAATATATGTGCCAAGAGAAGCTTGGTTAGAAAAGCAATATAGACTTTGAGGTCTTAGAACTGAGGCATTTCTATAGCCACATCGTCAAAAAATGTGCTATTTTTCCTAGCTTCTCTTCTAGGTTGCAGAATAGCTGGGGAAGACTCAAGGAATCAATTGTTTCAAGTTTAGCAAGTGCCCGCAGTCCTATCGAGCATCAATCAATTCTAAGAAAGAAGTTAAAAATGGATGGCGACAAGTCTCCAGGCAACACGAGCTCCAGGGCATCTAAGAGGTCATTTTCTCTTAAAGACTTGTGTTTAAGAACCAGTTGAGAAGACACTGAGACAAGTCACCCTCAGTGAAGAGGAGGGGACAGTCACAGAGGGCACACCACCATTGGTTAATCCACTTACATGTTCTAGCTAAACAGAATACAGCTTTGTATAGAAAGAATATCAGAGTCTCTTGCCCACAACAGAGGCTGGCAACATGTGTGCAGGTGAATCAGGGCTATGGGTTTTTGTTGTTGCTGTTTTTTTGTGTGTAGAGCTCTGATTCTTTACTTGGATGCCCCAGAAGATACAAAGCATTAGATTAATGTGAGTAGCACACAATTATACAGCAGCTTTTAATGACTAATGAACTCCAGGGAGACACACCTCCATCTGGAACACAACTGTACTGATGCACACTGATTTGAGAGGTCTATAAACTTAGCATGAGTAGAAATGTTGAGGTTGCAAAGAACCGTGTCTGGTTGATACACGGGATTAAAGCTCTGTCCATTTCGGGAACTTTGTACCTTCAGCAATAGTCTTAGTAGCATTTAAGGAATCTGGCTAAATCCTTGCTGGATGTGAAGAGCAGAAATACCATGACATCTCTCACCAGTTACCTCAGACATCCTATCACACCACCGTGGCGTGACATGAAGAACTGTGGCTACCATCTTTTTAATTGATTTCACTTGGGGCTCCGCATTCTTAAAAGGTCTGGTGAATCTACTGTTAAAATCGAGGCTTTCTTAGTGGCTTAGCCGTATTGTCATTTTTCAGCAAGTCCACCTAGTATGCAAAGCTCAAAGAAATAAGTGTGCCTCCCTCGTTGTTTTTATCATGAACTCTGTCTGCATGTCTGAGTGTTTGATGTAGATTTAGCCCATCTTAAACACTGCATCACGATCTTAGTGGTTCCTCAACGTCTGCTTATTCACTGATCTTTGCTTGTTGAGTCCAACTCTGTTTAAAAAAAAAAACCAAGAAAAACAAAAAGCAAACAAACAAAAAATCACTCTTTCCTGACTCATAAGTATGCCGACTATAACTATATAACTATAACTACAGTTATATAACTATAACTCATAACTATCCTCGAACTATCTCAGTACCACTTATCTCATTGTACCATAGCCCTTCAATGTCTTATTAGTACAAGGAGGTCCTCCCAGGACTCATAAATAGGAATTGTGAGCAATACGCAACTACCTCTGGCCTTATGGATTTCTAAATAATTTCAGTAATGACCTTTGAAATATCAGAAACGTCTGTGAGGAAATTTTTGCTAAGAATACTCTTCAAGTTATAGTAAAATTAATTTTGCTTTAAGAACAAGTAGAAAGCTAATTATTGGTCAGTTATTTGGGTTCATATTCCAAGGATCATTTCCACTGTTCAAATGGCTAGCGGGAAAGGCAGAGAAGTAATTATTTTTTCATTGATAATTAAGATTTTCATGAGGAAGTCTAAGATCTCAGACATACGCATAGTGACAATGATTGGAAATGCTAATGTTACAATGTTTCTTTTTCTCATATATGTCCCCACATGTGACACATTGTACAGGACTTAATACAACACATTTACACTAAGTATAGTGTGTCATATACTGATACACAGTCTGCTCGGATGAAAACTTCTTGAGGCCAGGATTTCAATTACTATAGAGATTCAGCATTATAACACCAGTCGTGGAATAGGGAAATGTTCCAACGTATGCCTCACCCCCCAATTCCTGGTACCAGATACTGTCTGAATTCAATCAATCGTTGCTTTTACAAGAAAATGTTTATGAGAAAAGCCCAGTTCCTCCTTGTTTGTTTGGCTACACTTACAGATGGTCACGGAAAGAGCAAAGAGCTCGCTGCTTCTAGGTTCACAGAGGGCAGGCCCCAGATTCAGATTAATCTGGGAACTTGTCAAGTCAATTGGAGGCAAAGCTGTGGGGAGCACTGCTTAAGTAGGAAAGAGATAATGGGTGGGAATTTGACTAGAATTACAACATTTGAGATTGGACTATAACTCTGAAGGAAAAAAAATCAATAAGGTTCTTCAGAGAGAAACAATTCGAGAAAGCATTGTTTTGTTTCTAGGAAACTGAGATCCTTGGGCACAAAGAGATTGCTCAGGGGTTAAGAGCACTTGCTGCTCTTCCAGAGGACCTAGGTTTGGTGCCCGGCACCCACATGATGGTTTTCAAAAGCACCTATAAGTCCAGGTTTAGGGAATCCAAAGATGTCTTATGACCTCTGTAGGCACCAAGCATACAATACATACATGTAGGCACTCAAAATACACATAAAATTAAATAAATGTAAAAATGAAACATAGATCCTTTCATTGATCTTAGTATTTATTATCAATTGGTTTTCCCAGCATTTCTTGAGATTTCATTCTGTAAATTAAATGGATGTAACTTCACAATGGACCACTTTATTGGCCTGCATCTACTGTAAATTGCAGTGAGAAAGGAGATGGTGACACTGGCTTTCTCTTCTACACTTATGCATTTTTGGGAATCTGAGTGCAAGCATGTATACATACACACATACATATACTACATATGCTCACATATATGCACACACATACATGTGTTGGCATGTATGCAACAACAAAAACAATGACAAACCCACAAATAAACAACCCAAAACAACCACAAAAAAACCCCACCAACAAATACATTCCATATACTCAACTATCAAGACAGGATTTATGAAGCTAGAAGACTCACTGAGTGTTTCTAGTTGGGATTCCAGTGGGACATCCTAGATATGTGGCCAGCTACTTCATATTAAGCCATATTTGAGGGCTGCTGGGAGGCGAGACTTTTTATCCATACATTCTACCTACTCCTTGGTTTATGCCTACAGCTCCACAAATGATCCTTATTTTGTTGTTATTACGTTCTACTACCACCTCAGATGCAAATATTCTTGGATGATGCAATTCTAAAGTTTCATATTTCATAGTTCATGGTAAATCTATAAGTATCTGGACCCCCATTTTTCCTCGATTGCAGGGTAGGGTGATTGCAGAGACGATAATCTAATCTGAGCTCACGAGAGCTTAACGAAGTGGGCACTTGTATGTTCCCCACTGGGCAGATGGCAAAACTAAGTACTTTTCCCATCCAAACTACACAATTATTGACTAGTTGTGGCAGAATCAAGTGCGAAATGCATTTCATTCTACTACACTAGTATGAAGTGTTCTTTATGTAGTTATCCAGACCAGGTGAGGTGGGGAGGGAAAGGAAACATTAACTTGGAAGAAAAGCAGGAGAAAAGAGTACCAAGAGAGGGAAGTGGTTCAATAAAAAGCACAAAAACTCTAAAATCAGGAGATCGCACTACCCCCAGGTAGAGCATCTCACTTACTATTGCTGGGCTCTATGGAAAGGAGTGGCTTCTTTGGAGCCAAATCTAGTTCCCTTCAACTATCAGCGGTGGGAACTCAGACGAGAGTACAACCAGAAGCTGGGTTCTGAAGAAGATCCACATAGAGACAAAGAAAGTCAACCGGGAGGACTTTGACAGTCAGGAGATTTGAGGTGTTTTCCTTAAGTAGTCCTCCCTATGTGCTTTTGTTCTCGTTGACAATCAGATTTAACAAGGTATCCAAGCATGTATTTATACCAACAGCGTTGGACCAAGTTTCTTTACAACGATTTGAACAGAGGATGGTTCGAAAAGAAAAACAAAGCAAAAAAAAAAAAAGATATAAGCAGATGGTCCTGATGTTGAATGTTGGATGCTGAAAAGCAAGCATCAGCCCCGTTGTCCCGAATACAGTAGATCCAGGGGTAAATCCCAAGGCAGACATAAATAGTGACAAGGCGGGGGATGATAAAGTGGGGGTGGCTGTAATAACAATATTAGTAAGTCATAGCAATTACTCGTGAGGATGGTAGCTGTGACAGCCCATTTCCTCTGTTTGTGCTGCTATAGCAGAATACCCCGGACAGGATAGTTGACAAGCAATAGATTGAATTTCCCATAATTCCGGAGACTGGGGAGCCTAACATTAAAGTTCTGGCCTCTGATCTCATGAGGACCTTCTTGTATCCATATTTGGCAGAAGGCAGAAGGCCAAGATAGCGAGCTGGCCACACGCTGGGGAGATTTCCTTTATGAACTGCCTTAATCCTGTTAATGAGGTCAAAGGCTAACAGATGTAGATTAAACTCAGAATTTGAAAGCAAAGCTATGGAGAAGCTTTGGCTTAATCATCTCTCCAAGTCACCATCTTTCAATAGCGGGAATGTGGATTGTGGAAAGAACACGTTAAAATCACAGCATAGGTGTATTTATTATCGCATTAACTATTTCAACAATCCAAGAAGGGGACTCTCCTTCTTTTATATGTAGGACTAAATAATTTACTCAGGTTCAGCCAGTGGAGAAGAATCTGGTTTTAACCCAGGCCCTGTCTGAGGCCACAGCTGTAATCTTTTAACTCTTTCTCTGAAACTGACAGGGAAACGAAATCTCAGCCATCTTTTAAAACCAGTTAAAAATCTCCAGATGGGGGCCATTCTGTTGTGAAAGATGACAGAACGCCTCAATATGATATAGGATCAATGAAGGCCACACAGGGACAGCTTTGGAATCTGCCATAGCATTTCAAAGACCTCAGTGAGAAGAAGAGATCGAGGGAAAAGTGCCAGAATAGGCCCAGAGAGTGAGGAGAAAGAAAACAACACAGAGACAATGAAATCCCTGAGGACTTAGAATATCCAGACAAGACAAGGGAGGAAGACAGGGCAGCTGCGAAGGAAAAGGTAGTAAGACTATGACCTCCGTCACAGCAGTCAGAGCATCTGAGGCTAAGTCACACCAGCGAGGGTCGGAAGTCTCTGCATTTACACCACGGGAAGAGAAAAGGAGAAATAACAGTTTGCAAAGGCGGCGGAAGAAACTCTGTAACCAAAAGAGCACAATCGCCTAGGGAGAATGTTGATGATAGCAAAGTCCCGTGAGCACAGAACCGGAGAGAACATTGGTTGTGAACTTGTCACGCAGAGACAAAGAAATATCCTTCTAATAAGAACACAGCAGAGCCTCTGTTGTCTATCCTAGAGGAGGCACTGGTACATCAGCACTGAGGGACAGGGAAGGCGTTGAGTGACTTGACAGGGCACTTTGGTTTCAATATTTTGGGGAGATTTTCCCTATATAAAAAAGTTTGCCGCAGTCACATGCTCCTTCTAGGTGAATTTCTGGAACTTCTGGGTAGTACTGTGACCCATGACATTCAGTACTGTGACCTACAGCCTTCTCCACTGTGACCCATGATGCTCCTTACTGTGATCCACTGTCTTCAGTACTGTGACCTAGAGTCTCTGCACTGTGGCGTTCAGTCCTGTGGCCCCTCTTATTCTCCCATCTTGGTGGCATATACTCACACCATTTCTGTAAAGATTTATAGCTCTTAAGGGTCTCGGCCTGAGATATTACCAGTGCCCGGTTCTGAGATTTAGAAGCTGTGTGGTTAACAGGTGAGGGATTTGCAGAAGAGGCAGCCTCTTGATCTTGAAGGAGAATTTTTCCTGTCTGCCACTTTGGACATTTTTCAAACTTGTCCCTCTGTGTATTCTAGGAAAGCACTCACTCGCACTGGGCTTGTCTGTTTCTGGCCTGCATACTGAGCTGTGTAATTGAGGGAACTCAAGCATGGACAGTTCATGGCTGTATGAATAAGCAAACTGCTCAATATGTGACCTGATTGTTTTCCAAAATTGCACAGGCCCCGGTTTCACTTGTCAGTCTGGAGCAGGAGTGGGAGGCTGAGGCTGAGACAGTGACTGCTTTTCAATGGGCATAATTAATCCATTTCGGGAAAACAGATTTTCGAAATTAGGCTAGGAATTGCAAACATGTTTAACCCTTTACACTCCAAGTCATGGAAGCATCATTTTTGTAAGGTGCATGTTTCCTTAGAGATCAAGCTAATTCTTCTAAACCTCATTGCATTATTGACAGACAGTGCTTTTTGACTGATCCCCGTGGCATGGAAGCTAGATAATATAAATGATTCCTCCCCAGCACTGCCACTCTCCTTACTCACCCACTAAACGTTCCATACTCATCTCTCTGCGCTATGTCCCCCCCGGAAGAAAAATAGTATTTGTCAGCTCCCTGCAATCTGAGGAGCAGCAGGAATCTTTCAAGTCCTTGCCACCACAGAAGCAGCATCAATTATCCAGTGCAAGGTGATAAAACCAGGGGACATGAAAGCCAGCAAGCATGGGCATGTGTGAAAATAATTGTTCGTATCCAGCGGTATCCCCAAAGGATCACCACCAACCAAAGCTACACCATGGGGACAGCTGTGCCTCTGACCTCCTTGTCTGGCCTCTGGAAACCTCTGCATATACCACCCAAGTCAGGAAGAAAGTCGGCAGCCTTTGTCTATCAGCTCTCCGCACCACCATTTACTGTAATTAAGTGATAATATTCGCTCCCTTTAAAAGCACCGAGAGAATGACAAGGCTTCCTGTGCCCAGAAAATGAAATTTTTCAGGTACACTGCTGAGACTCAGGATAACCAGGCTGCTCTTGGTGGCTCTTCCACAGCCAAGTAGCATAGCGGCTAGGAGCAGGTGGGAAATTCAAATAGCTGGCCACACTGTGGATTGCTGTAGACAACGGAGAGATTACAAGCTTTATTTTATAAGAAGATTAATTCCTTGCTTCCAGCTCAAATGTTTGATACTGCTTTTGCCCTCATTTCCATGCTGAACTAATGACAAATCCGCACATGGCAATCGAGGCTCGACTGAACCCCTTTGTTACAGAAAGTGTTCAGGGTTGTTGCGGAGGGGGGGAGATGATGGTTTTACTTTAAAAATATTTAGTGCCATAGGACAGAAGATTCTAGAAGAGAGAACACTGATGATCTTGGGGGTAAAGACACGGTTAGTGACAGTGACCTTTACTAATTCTGTAAGATGGGCTTCCTGGTTTTAAAGATGGATTTGAAATACTGCAAACACATGAAATGATACAGAAAATAATATAATAAAGTCATGAATTTGGGAGGTGGGAGGGCTCCCAGGACCCCACCCCCTAACTTAGTAGCAGTAGACAGTTGATGGGCGCTGGGGGGGGGGGGAGAGAGAGAGAGAGAGAGAGAGAGAGAGAGAGAGAGTTTCTTTTAAGCACATAGCTTTTGGTAGGTTCATGTGGATGGCCCAACACCCAGAAGTATATGGATAGAACAAATTGTCCTTGGATTACTAAAAGAAGAAGGACACACTTATTTAGGAGGTGGTTGGGGATAGGAAGGAGTTAGGGGCAGAAATTGGGAGTTGAATATGATCAAAATGCATACATTCTCAGAGAACTAATAAATATTATATTAAAATGCCTCGTGAAGCCACAATCTAATATTATAATCAAATATTAACTGTGGGCCATATTTGCTCAAATCTGCATCCCATTTAACAAAGTTAATAGGCACGTCAGAAGTTGCTTCCCATCTTATTTTCTTCAGATTTCCTTTCATGTTGCAGACTCCCCAAGACAACCCTGAAACCTCGTTGCCTCTCCACTCAGAGAATGCCCATTGATTGGTCTTTCCCTCTGCTAAACTGAACTGTAGTTGGGCAGACAAAACTAATGTCATAGGTGGAGCTGAGTCTCGGTTTGCTGGGCCTGGAGTCTTGCTAAAACAGAAATGGTCTTTTTCTGCTGACCCTATGAAGTTCTATAGCTATAAAGCTAAATACCCAGTCAGCATCTTTTGGGGGTTATTGAGATAAGTGTGAATTATAAAATTATTTCAGAAACAAGTCCCCCTTTCTGAACATAAAAGGTTCTAATAAATCTGATTGCGCTTTGCTTCCTTACACCTCAATCTTTACCCAACACAAAGAAATCATGAAAATTCATGTACTGGGCCAACTAATTACCAGTTTAGTCCCCATAGAATTTCAAACATCGGCCTCACTGTTGATAGAAAGAACATAGATTTGTCTAAATAGTCAACCTGAGAAAGATGGAGATGCAGTCAGTAGAAGATGAAGATGACACCTCTTCCACCATTGTCTAGCCATGACCACAAAAGACTTAGGGGAGAAAGGGGCTAATAATGTCCCATGACTGCTGCTCACTGAGAGAAAAGGGGGAGTGGGAAAGCAGATCTGTGCGTTGGGTTTGAAACCTCAACCTGACACCCAGCTGCCTCACGCGCACGTCTACTTATCCTGTGGTCACAAATTGACGCTGGAATTTTAGTAATGTTGACAACAGCTGTTTTGTCTGGAACCATGACCCCAATAAGGGACAAGTGGCAGTAAAAATAATTAATGGGTCAGGTCTCCAATTTTTAGATACTATGTGTCTGTATTTTTAAATCTACGGATATCATCTTATTTTTCAATAAGTAATGAAATTATTATCCCATCAACTCAAATAAGTGGTTAGGTTTATTTTCTCTGAAGATATTGCCATTAAAGTGCTTGGCCTTTAGTCAGTTGATAGACAGAAGAGGCCAGGATCACTGCTGAAATGAATATGTAGAAAAGCTTTGATGAACTGGATTCCCACTGAAACATGTGCCTCAAAATGCACACAGCCGTGCACAGGATATTTTAATAAGAAATAACTCTGCAGTCTGATATTTTGTCATCTGCCTTATTTAGTAGTCTGAGTGTGGTTTAGGGCACTAACTTGTTTTGGGAGGCGGTCATTCTATCGGATACAATGGCGTTTTACATTTGCCCCTCAGTGCACTGCAACAGTCGGAGAAGGAGGGCACAGAGTGGAGGACAGTGGTGGACAAGAGGGAACACATGCAGTAGTTCTGTGGCTCTGGGATGTTTGGAGGGTGGGCAGCACCGTGCTAGGACTTCATCTGACCCAACTTGTAGCCCATTAGAGAGCGTCAGGGTTAGCAGTGGAGGGAAAAGACTGATATATTTGTGTTAGAATTCCTATGTTTGATAAAAAAAAAATTGAATCCAGAGTTCACACCAAGGTTGAAATTAAATAGGCTACAATCAAATCTTTGTTTTTTTTTTTCTTTTGGCAAACAAGTCTACTATCTTGATGTGGGAGTCTCCTCTGTGTGCTGTGATTACCATTAATGAATAAAGGAACTTCCTTGGCCTGTTGATAGGGCAGAACTTAGGTAGGTGGGGAAAACTAAACAGAATGCTGAAAGGAAGAAGGCGGAGTCAGAGAGAGATGCCATGGAGCTGCCACTGTGGGAGATGAACGTGCTGAAACTTTGCTGATAGGCCACAACCTCGTGGTGATATACAGATTAAAAGAAATGAGTTAAATTAAGATGTAAGAGTTAGCCAATAAGAAGCTTTAACTAATGGGCCAAGCAGTGTTTTAATTAATACAGTTTCTGTGTGATTATTTCTGTTCTGGAGGCTGGGATGAACAAGCAGCTCCTCTTTCAACACTAACTGTCTACTCAAAGACTAAAAATGACAGGCTAAAATTTAAATCATCTTCATAATAATTATTTGACTCAGAAAAGTGATTATTTCATCACATTAAAATGAAAGCAAAATCAATCAATCAAACAAACAAACAAACCCCAAAAGACAACCAATTAAAACACACATGAGATTTAACAGAAAGGAACAGTAAGCACCCAGTTGTTTTAATTTCTGCTTGTACCACTCTGACTCCCACTCTTATAATAAGGCCTTCATATGATAAAGGTTCCCATCCCTCATCCTTTTCTCAAACTAAGTTTTCAGTTCTGTCTATTTTTTGAACACATCCATCTTTCTGGTTGGAAAGCTCTTGTCCATTTTCCTTGTGTGGCCAGTCCCTTCTTGAATCATGTTATTGACCAGAGAGATACTTCCTTGGGTCACCTCTTTTACACCTTACCACGTTCATCACTTTATCTGCACAGAAATCCTCAAGTAATGTATCATTCTGAAAAGGTTTTATCTCTTATTTGCTTATTAACCACTGTTATATGCTCCCCCGACAAAAGTGTTCAATTATTAAGCAGAGACCTCTGTGGTTTGCTCTTCTGCTTTTGAAAACACTGTATGTACACTGTTTATAGTAGTGATTAAAAGATGACTGCATTGGTCCGCCCTTATCTGCATAGAGTAAACATAAAAACCTCAGTCGATACCAGGCAACCACTAATAAACAGTGGAGATATAACCTCACATTTGTCACGTGTGAACTACATGTTCACAATGTGTACATGCTTTTGAAGTTGGCGGTACAAACAGTGCAAGTTTTGTACCTTTTTCTTTTCATGATTTCACAAATAGAAGACTTAATTTTTTTTAACCATAGATCCTAGAAACCTCAGCAAATAATGTCCCTTTAAATTGACAACTTCTGCCTTCTCACTTAAAGTAAGCGCATTTTCGCTTTGGCATTTCAACCGCGGTTTCACTACTGATGAGATTTGAGTTAAGTAGAGTAAGCGCTGTGTTAATACCATTTGTTATACTATGGTGGTCAATCTGATGACAATGGCTACCAGGCAGGTGCTATATAGAAACCGGATACAGTGGGCAAGGAAGGAAGAAGGAAACAAAATGAGGCTTCACTCAGTATAGGGTATAAAGGAAAAGTTATGAATTATTTAATTCTAAAATTTCCTTAACATTGTTGGACCATGGTTGAATATAGTTAACTAAAACCACAGAAAATGAAACCGCAGATAAGGGAGTACTGTTTAAAATGAATTAAATTTTGCACCCCAAATTTATTCCTTTAATAAAGGGTGTTCAATCGGTCACACCCTTTGGGGCCGTGTGATGACTCTTGTTTTAAAGGGAAAAGAAAGTATTTTACAGTGACGTTAAAATCAAAGTAAAAATAAGGTGGCCATAAATATTTAAGACCAGACTGTTGCCCTAGAAAACAGGCATTTCTCTGGAGTGGGCGCCACAAAACTCACGTCTATATCAGCATTTTACCGTACATGGGCATTCTAGAGAAGCAAGGGCTGGGACTGAATTGGCAACTTAATGAAGCGTCAAGCTGATGTTAAAAGCTACTGTCACCGGAATGATAAATATATTTAAAATACATGAGAAATAGAAAGTGCCACAAATCATTAAAATAAGGTTCTAAAATTACACTTACTCACAGCTAAACCCCAAAACACGTTAAAAAGAAATGTCCAAATCTGCCTGTTTTCTGAGAAGTGTCTTTGCCTAGAAAGTTTCCAATGGTAACAGTAGAGGGCGCTGCTGGCCCATATTACATATTTCTTGAATTTTGTTTTTTCAGCCTAAATCGCTCTGCACTCAAATGTGACATATTTGAGCCCACTGCTGGATTCTCATACCGCAATAATGAAACAATCCACAGAAACAATGCCGGAAAGAAAATAAAGATGGTTTAAAGCCATGCCTGTGATAGAAAGAATAATAACGCATTTCAGAACTAACGTGGCTTTTAATCAATGCGCCTTACCGAGACGAAAAAGAAAGTCAGCGTCAGGGGGGTGGGCTGTCACCCGCTACACTTAATGGCTCATTAACTTCTCTGTCTTTCCCTCCTACTCCAACTCATTTCCACGGCTCTCCAACCTTTTCAAAGGAAACTAAAAACTAAGATGCTTACGGATACCCTAAGGCGTCCTGAGTTTCCAGGCTTTTCAGTTTCGCTATAGTAACAGGGGGTCACTATTTCCCATGGCATACCCTACTCAGGTCACCAGAAAGCTGTTTCAGAGCGATGTTTTTATTACAGTGTGAGGAGCATGTGGTGAAGACTCAGAGAAGATCCCCAGTAATAAAATACAGCATCTCAGATAAACCAGTAAACCAGCTCCGTAAGCTGGAAAGACAGCTTGAAGCTGCGGGAGAAAAAAAAAACAAAACACCATTGTATTCCTTGTCTCAGCTGCAGTAGTGACTTGGAAACAATTTCTCTGTCTCTTCAAGAGTGGGTTTACATATGGGGAGTAAGTATTCAACATGTAGTGTGCTCGTTTAAGCAATTCAAAGATAGATTACATTTTCGGTAGCTATATCTTGGGAAACTAGAAAGGAGAAAAACGACATTGGTTCCACTGTAGTTTTGGACAAGCTCTTCTACCCAGAATGCAAATAAATGATGCTCAGAGCAATCCTAATATTTTTACTTGCATACAGCCGAAAATTTCTACGCATACATGGCAGCTGGTCCCCCTAGCCACCGTAGGAAGTAGGTGGGGCTGGCACTATGATTTCATATTTACAGAGAAACCAGTGTCGGGTACACGGTCTGGAAAGGGTTGCACAAGGGGAGGGAGATGGCACCTCCACACCCCAGGCTACCTTACATTCCTGTGAGGTGGGTGCCAAGAAAAGTCAAACAATGCTTGGGTGTGGAAGGCTGGTCCATATCGAACCGTAACCGGGAAGAGCTCAAGTACAATAAAGGTGGGTTTGGGGCTCAAATCTGGAGTCTGAATTCTGCTTCGCTCTCGTGCACTCTTGGTTTGGTGTTTGTAAGCACTGCTTATACTGTTTCAAAATGAAGATAATTCTGACTTCCCAAGGCCGTTTCGAGGTCTAACATAAACATTAGTACTGTAATCAAGCTTCCTGGGTTCCCCACACCTCTTTCTTTCTCTGTTAGACTCTTCTTTCGTGAGGGACTTGAGTGTTCTTATATTTTGCCTCTCTGGAAAATTGTTCTCAATTATAATCTTAGCACATCCGAAGATATTATTCATTTAAGGTATCTCTATTTAATGGTTTCCTTCTGCTCTTGTTTACTGAGTCCTCCAAATTTTATGTATTGGAAACTCAACCATTAAATTCATATTTAACAGTATTTGGAGGTGGGTGGGATTTTTGAGGATGTAATTAGTATCAGATGGGGCCATGAGTGTGAGGTCCTCATGATACAATTAGTGGCAGACAGGGATCCTGACACCCCCACCACGCTATTGTTCAAGAACGCCCTTACCAGATGGTGGTACCATGTTCTTGGATTTTGCAGGCTCTGCATGTATGGGCATGGTAAAAAGCAAACACTAAATTAGATCCAACCTCTCCACCTGGCCAGATACCACACATTCTTTTCCAGTATCATCTGATAAGTGTATTCAAGGAATCTTCTCTTTGCAACAGATGGAGGTCATTACAGAAAACCACAGTCAATCAGAATGCAGAGTTATGGAGTCCTGTCCCAGTTGACAGCACACGACTCCCATAACGAAGGCTCAGGGATCACCGCTGAAGTGGGGTTGGAAAGACCGTATGGGCCAGAGGAACAGGGAGTTTGCCGTGAGACTGTTTCTCTGAGGAATGTCCGAAGCTACACCCATACATTCTCACTAATACGACAGCTGAAAAATGAGCGGAGCAAGGACAACAACAATAAACATGTCATATCGGACGGGAAAAGAGCACAGGGCCTCAACTCGATACAAAGAACTACAGGCTGCTAAGGAATGATGAAAAGAAAAACAGCCTTCTCCAGGGAAGAGCACACAAACTTGGCTATCCAATTCCAAATGATTAGTTCTGAGAATACACATAAAAGTAACAGCCATAGACTGAATAGGCTATATTTAGGAATCTATATGTATACATATATACATGCATGTACATATCCATGTGTATATAACAACAATAAATGAAAAGAAAGGCCAGGAATTTGAAGGAGAGTAGGGAGGTGTCGGTGAGGGCTTGGAGGAAGGAAAGGGAAGGGGGGAAATGATGTATTATAATCTCAAAATAAAACGACACATTGGCAAAAGTCATTTAGGAAATTTGGAAGCATTTGCCTTTGTATAGATATGTCTGCCGCTTGACAGAAAACCATGAAAAGTGATTTTAAGAAATATGTCCCGCATAAGTGAGCAGAACTAGCCCTGGCAACCAACTGCAGATTGCATATATGAGCCACAAATAAGTCTTCCCCGAAAAGATAAATTTCCCCTGATGATAAAACTGAAATGGGGTGAGCTAATCTGCAGTAATGTATGTGACATTGAGGCAGTGACTCATAACTTAGGAGCACTCTTCAGTAGACATAGTAGATGTCCTGGTTAGTTATTAGTGTCACCTAGACACAGCCTGGAGTCACCTAGGAATGGAGAACTTCAGCTGAAGAATTGCTTTACTTAGATTGGCCTTGATCATGTCTAGGAGAGATTGTCTTGACTGATGATTTTTTTGGGGAGAGCATCCACGCCCACTGTGGGTGGCACCATCCTTAGGCAGGTGGGTCTGGGCTATATAAGAAAGCTATCTGAACAAGCCAGGGAATGGGTCAGCCAGTACCATGCCTCTGTTGTTTCTGCTTGAGTTGCTGACCTGATTTCCCCTGATGGTGGCCTGGATGTGTAAGTCAGGTAAACCCTTTCCTCCCCAAGTTGCCTTTTAGTCAGAGTGATGTATCAGAATAAGAGAAAAGCAAACAAGGATAGTCAATACCTCCTTCTAGAATTTTGTTTTTTCCCCACTAGATTTAATTTTCTTCAAATGTTAGTCACACGGCTCTGTGGATACAGCCCTTTCTATGCACATCCTCCTGCGTGTGGCATGCACACGCCCACCTAACGCACACACAGCACACAGCTCTTTAGCTAACTCTAAAGTTATAGAAAGCTATTCCTTGTAAATGATGTGTCTTTTGGTTGAATCGTTTCTTAGGGAGGTGAGAAAATACAAATTTGACCCCAGAAGAAGAAGCACAGGTAAAGGATGGGCTCCCGCTCTTTAATTATTTCGAGTTGCTGCAGGCCATCAGAGATCTCCCCTCTGAGTCCCAGCTCCTTTCATCTTCACTGGCACTCCCCTAAACAACAACACTGCTTTGATTCGGCAAATACCCCGAAATTCCCCAAAGGAAAGAGTGTTCTCTTGAGGACATTGAGTCAAACACTCTATCTTCAAAGGTTTGTCCGCTGGAGACTCACATTCCTCAGCTCCTTTCCAACTCAGATTGATTAATATTAAAAAAAAAACAAACCCTCAAACATAGTGTTATAAATACTTCAGTTATTTATTTATTTCGGGCATATTGCTTTATTTATTTGATTAGAGGTAAGGTTAAATTTTCCTTCGTTTTGTTTCTATATTCGCACTTGTCACAAGCCATTCTTACACTCGCTTTAGGAAATTCTAAGTCTGGACCACTGGGATGAGTCACACAACGTCTCAATTCTCATCTAGAAGAATTTTAGCCTCCTACCCACCCTCTCTTAGCTGTCTTATCTCCTGTCATAAAATAGGGCTTGTGTAACGCAGAATACAGTTCTGGAAAAGACAAAAAAAATATTTAAAAATAGACTAGACTGCTCTTAGTAACCTCTCTCTCTATATGGAAATAAAATACAACAGCTCCAAGGGCCAGCCACACTGAGGCAGCAAGCATCCTGCGGAGATTTCGGGGTCAGTAAATCTAATAGTTCCAGTGAGTCTCACTTGCCCTCAGCAATCTGCTTTCAGTGTGTTGCTAGAGTGACCATCGGTGAAATCTGGCCTTGTCCCTCTCCAGCTTAGGCCCTTTGTTTACTTTCATAGCTTTCCGTGAGGTTTGCCAGGACCCTGCAAAGATTTGACTTCATCCCTGTTGGCCTGGGGCTGTGCCTCAGTTGTCTATGGCAGGGAGCCCACCTCTACCCACGGGAGGCTTGACAATTCTGGGTGTTTGTTCACACTGTCTTCCTCCTCAGGCACCCAGCTGGCTCCCTCCCTGGCTCTATTTGCTTTACTTCTCAAGCCTCAATCTTAATCCTTTGCTGGAAGTTTCTCCAGGAACCCATCTGTGCTATCTTCACTGCATTCTCTTCCTCACCCCACATTGCCCTCACCTGAACTTGAACCTCATAAAAAGCAAGGACAGTGTCTTCTTCAGTTTTTCAAGTCCAGCTCCAGTTACACACTTAGTCGGACCCTACATAAATGTGTGAAATGCTTGAACAATGAAAATTCGGTGCGACTAGATTCTTTTGATGAGTTAGTTAGTGAAAACATTAGTTATTATGACCTTGAAAAGATTCAATATGAAGAACGCTATTCATTTCTAATCATCTGGGAAGCAGCAGCTCTCTTTCAGGAGGACCTTGAGTTTAGAAAAATTACGTGTTCAGTCCACAGTTACACTGTGAGTGTGGTAGACACAGGTCATCAGTTTACCCTGTGATGGGAACAGCCTCAAACTGATGAAAACCAACGGGACCCTAAGATGAAGTTTTGATGATGCTTGAATGAAAGGAAAGATTTTAGTCATTTAGAGGAACCAGCCTCCTTAAATCACATCTACCAAGCAGACAGGAACCAAAGGCTTGGCCCAATGTTTTCTTCTTCAGTAAATGCTGACCTATGTATAAAACCCGTTTATAGTCTACATAACTGTTTTCTCTTTTTCTTAGTCTTAACAAATTGGCTCTTTTATTATATTAAAAAGTTCATAAACCATGTTTATTTCAAATACAAGATTTAACGAGAGCTCTGAATCAGAGCCATAGCTGAGTTTAAATGTTAATACTTAAAATATGCACACACCTCCCCTAACGACTCTAGCAATAAACTGAAACCCGTGAAGCATAGTACTACAAATCCTTTCTCTTGGTCACGTATTTCTTCATCTTCCTGACCCTTCAGTAAATGTATCTATCAGTAGCTGAGACCTCCCTCTAGATTCCAGCATATTCACCTTCTCCCCAGGCCTTGGGCCCACTTAGTGCTCATGCCTTCATCATCTAGATTCCCTCTTGGAGACAAGTCTTGAGGCCCTGTCAAGTATTTAGGAATGACAAGGAGGCTTCCCCTTGCCTGCCAGCACACCCTTACTGTCTTCTTCAAAGCACAATTACTGAAAATGTAAGAAGCGTTCTTTGTCTTGCCAAAAAAAAGTACAATAAAAGTCAACATCCTATCCAATTCAACTCACGCTCCCTTGTTTTTCCTTGTAATCAATACTAATCAACAGCAATGCACTGCTGATAGCCTAATCACTTGCATGGATAAAGGGCAATGAAATGAATGAGGCTGCAATGGGCGTGTTTATTTTGCCACGTGACTGCAGCCTTGTTACTCACTGGTGGTCCTGGAGGGCCTGGGTTTCCTGGAGGTCCTGTCTTCCCTCGTCTTCCCTTGAAATGAAAAGAAAATAGATTAAGTGTTGTGGTTTGATTTCATTTTAATATAACAATATTAGGCAGCAATGTGGAAGACAGTAAAAGTATTTTTAAAAATAAGTTTAAAAAACAATTCCAAGTCCACACAACTCTTGCACATCAACGAATTCTGAAAACTGTGGGCCAGTACACTACCATGTTGGGGAATATTCGGCCGGAAATGTACTGATTCTAATTGCTGTTGACCTTTCCCGTGCAAATTATCTTGACACTCCACTCAATGTTTGATGACTCTGCAGTTCTAGTTCAGATAAAAATTGCAATTTAGATGAAATAACAAATGTTTTTTCAGCAGTTGGAGAAATGGTTTAGTGGTTAAAAGCCCCACCTGTTCTTCCAAATGACCAAGGTCCAGCTTCCAGCACCCCCACACAAAAGTTTTCAACCAGAGGATCTGTCACCCTCTGCTGGACTCCATCGGCACTCAGGTAGAGGATGCAGGAAAGACGTATACAATAAATAAAAATAAAAATAAATAAAATCTCAAAAAAAAAAGAAGGTTCCGAAGGGGGTCTGAATTCTAGTGTGATTAATTAAGGCACCCAGTGACTAATTAAGAAACTGGTTTAAAGCCTTGGGGCTAAGAGCCCTGAATCTGTACTTCAGAAGGACTTCCAGGAATCCTTACACTCACTAAAATTTGAAAAGCGTCGCATTGATCAAATCATATATCCTATCTACAGTATACAAGCTAGCTCGTTCCTTCCAGCTGGATAAGTGAACTAACTGCATAATTCTTGCAGATCACTCATTATTATAGCTCAGTGTTCACACTTCCAGATTCATGACGGGCTGAATTCCAACCGCAGGGGCCAGAGACATAGACTTGTGGTGATATGGTTAATAAACTGCATGTCTAAAATTAAATAAAAGAATTTAGGTGCCATTATTATTATTGTATATGCGTGGAGGTGCACTTTTACATATGGCTTCCAGGGTACCCACTGAGTCCACTCTCTCTGGCCCTAGCTATTAGTTAAAAAATCACTTAATCTTTTTTCCCCTTAAGACAAGGAAAATACCTTTGTTTGAAGCAATATGTTCTGAATGAGGAAGATTTCTGAGCTTATGTTTCCTAAACACTGCAATTCCACCCCAAAGACACGACTTTAGTAAGAATGATGTTGCCATACTGAGAGGTACTTACACAATTATGGCTCCATGGCAACAGTACTTTTAAAAGTAAAGACACTATTAGGTCAACCTTTTCAATGTTTTTGATATGTTTGAGAACTATAAGTACAGAAAAGCCCATTGCATTGATGAATTTTATTCAGGCTTGATGTTGGGTAGGGCGTCTAAACAGCAGCTGGGTCTGTTGGTTCAGCTTTGAGAAGTAAGCAAACATTATGTTGTGACTGGGGCGAGAAATGTTCCCATTGCTATGGGAGAGAAGTCAAGGGCAAACTGTTAGGGACTTCATGTAATGGCCGCTCCACTCAGGGACTCTGACTGGCTGTGGTTACCTGCGCAAGGCCTGCATGGGATTGAGCTGTCAGCATTCTGTTAGGAGTGGGGAAGGATCTCAGGAGGTCCCAGTCCTAGAGGGGACTAAATGGCCGCTGGGGGTGGGGATGGAGTTCTTCAGTGGTGCCACCAAAGGTGAGTGTCCTTGCTTCCACACCCTTGCTTGTCCCATGTTTATGTAAACAACCCTGATTTAACCCAGTGAGTCAATTTTTCTTTTTCTTCTTTTTTAAGAGACAAAAGCAGGAGGGGGATTGGTTGGGAAAACGAGTTCAGAGGGAGGTGAGGAGTAAACATAATGATGAAAATATGATCAAAATACATAATATACACGTACAAAATTGTCAAAGAATAAACAGAACCCACCCTTTCTTTAAATACTTCTAAGATTCACATTCACAGAACAGAAAACGCACTCAAATCACCACAGCCATAGAGTTAGTGGTGTTTCCATATGCTTTCTGTTTAAACACTAGAAATTTTGGCTTTCTTTGGAAGGACCGTAAGATTGGAAAGAATAGGTAATTTTATATTCTGTGTATTTAGTGCAGATTATACATACATGCAAGAAGCTAGTCTTGCAGTATATATATTCTGGCAATCGATATATTTGATTTTTACTAAATGCGAGGCAATTGCCTTTGAGAGCTAAAGGAGGATAAGGAGTTTACTCAGAAGTAGAAGCATTGTAATTTACTCATTTGCAAGAGTACTAGAAATGAAATCAAAGACCTCTAAGCAGGTGATCCATTTCTTCTGTAAGCATGCATTAGGTTGAGTTTAAGTTAAAAACCGGAGTGTCGGGTTTGTTTATAGTCCCCTTTCTTCAAAAGAGAAATGGGTATCTGTTTGAACTGGAAGCAGGGAAAATGAGGCTATTGATCAATTTTTATCACAGAGTTTACGCCAAGACAAACCAAGTGTCAGATTCCATAACACAGCGTTGATGTGCTACTATGAGGACCAAAAAGCGTCCACGGTTCTGGATGGAGAGGGCAAGCATCCAGACGCCTTCATTTCTCCACTGATTTACGTGATGTGTTACACAGCCCTGCCGGAGCCCTATTGGGCTTACTGAGTGCAGGGAGGGCTGGCTCGCTAGTACATCCTTCCAAAGAGTGGACAAGCAAGTAAGATATTTGCGAGGGTTGTAAACATAAAGGAACATATTTGTGAGGGTAACTTCGGCCAACACATATTTTCAGCTTAAGGCCTGAGAGTCTTGTAAGTGCCAGAAGCATATTTGAACAATTTGAAGTGTCTGCTTCACAGCCCCCATCTCCCTCCCTCATTCTAGCTTTATTAAGCATAGCATAGGGAATAGGCGAGGCAGGACTGAAATTTCAGGTCCCAGTCTCAGTGTCCTGCAGAGGGCACTCTGGCACAAGGCGGACAGAACCATGAGGGGAACTTCAGAGTATGAGAGAGATATTAGAGTTCCCGTTCATTGTCAGACATTGTCTCTCTTCCCTCCAGGAAGCTCCAGGATCTCTCTCTTACTCCCCTCTGGAAGGTCACAGCAGCACTCACAGGAGCTGCGCCATCTCCTCTTCTTCTGCAAAGTCTCTCGAGTCTACCCCAGAGCTAAGAAATTTCTCTCTCTCTCTCTCTCTCTCTCTCTCTCTCTCTCTCTCTCTCTTTTCTACTGCAAAGTGTATTGTTTGGGGGAACAATAGAAAGAGTACTTTGTTGCTGATACTTTAGCCAACACAACAGGCACAAACCTCTATTCACATTAAGACTGAAATTGGGTTTCTTCATTACAGTAAGGTGTCAAGATTTTCTTCCCAAGGCTCTGCAGCACTGGCTGGGAGCACATGGGGCTTGGAGTGGGAAGGTGTAGATGGGAGTGTTAGGGAGGAGTCCACCATGCTGATGGGGGAATGTTTATTACATGTCTGCCTCCATGCTTGTCTCCTCTTGTTTCTCTCCTTTCATCTCAAGTCTTATTATAGGTCCGCTGTAAAGGAAGACAAAAAGTGGGAGCTCGGATATTCACAAGAAGGGAAATCCTGCAGATACCTCATCCAACTGCAGATCTAGGGGAGACTGTCCTCCTTAGGGCAGCTGCTTTCAGGAGGTTATTTCTTCAGAAACAGCTTTGATAAACCTCACCCCACAAACCTCCCAATGCAGAGAGATCTGCCATTCCTGCCTTATGATGATCAAGCTAATCTAATACATTCCCGACAACCAAGGTAGAAAGCATAAAATCATAGATTTACTCCAGCCTGTTACCCTGGAAACCTCAGAGAGTTTTTCTGTTTGGCAACCGTAGAAAGATTTTGAGCTACAATTTAGATTTCTGCCCAGTGTTTGCTCAAACCCAAAACACCAGTTAATATGGATGGTCTCTGCCCTAGGCTGGCGTTTCCAGAGTGGAAGGTCTCAGATCTGGGAATTAGCATCTCCACTAAGTCCTGTAGAGCATAGACCCACAAGTCTCATAAAAAGTAGTTCTATCGGTTCACTGATTATGTGAAACTGAAAATGATCTTTGTCAAATTAAGACGCAGCTAGGCTGGGTTAACTGTCTTTTTTGCACATATAAACATTATGTGTACGTGTGAAAGTTCCATTGCTATACAACGGTGTTTAAAAGCAGCCACAAGTTTGTTGAAGATTTCAAAAGAGATTACTTGTAAAAAAAAAAAAAAACAAATAAAAAAATACCCAGGAAGTAGTAAACCATGGGGACTTATTAAACCATCCTTCGAACCACCAAAAAAAAAAAAAAATACCCAGGAAATGACAAGTGTTGACAAGGATGTGGGAAATGAATACCTATGGACTGCTGGCAGGACTGCCCAGTGGTGCCATCGCTGGATAAAATGTTATGGTGCCCAGAAAGTTGAAAATAGGACTGCGTATGGTCTTCTGGGAACATACCCCAGTACATACTTCTTGGGGCTGAAAGCATCCCAGGGACTCACAGGCTGCTTTTGATGGAAGCATTGACTCTTCTCTGGAGCCCACAGATGTCCCATGGGTAACTCAAAGCAGGATGAAACGTGGTATCTCTACCTCTATACTTGACCTCGGCCTTTGCTAACTCTTGTTTGTCTTCCTGTCACTCAGACAAGTTCGTCATTTTAGGAGTGTCTAAAATTCCTAATGCAAGCATCCCAAATTAACCCAATTACTTTTCTCTCACTCAGAGGCTAAAGACAGTAAGGTAAGAGCAAGATATTTTCCTGACTTCGAGGATCATCATGTCTGATGGACATTGACCATCTGATGTTACAGTACCCGCTGTAGACCACAAAGGTGGCACCAAGAGTCTCCAGCCATGGCCCTAAACCTGAAAGAAGACCCTGTAGTCATGGCTGCAGGCAACGGTATTTCATTCTCTAACTTACTCTTTTTCAGCGATTGCTCCTTTCCAGCTTACTGAAAGTTCCAGGAACAATGAGCCTTGTCGGCAGGCCATCATCTCCCCTGGTGCCAGGAAACCCAGCACAGCCAGAGCTGAGACGACAATCAGTCAAACCACAGTTTGCACAAGGCTGCTTGATTGTGCATGCCTTTCGGTCCCAGATTTTTTTCTTCTATTGTCAGCACCGTGAAGACAGAGTGAGGAAGGCACCAGATTTGCTCTCTTTCCAGTGTGACCACACTGAAAAAATATTTTCCCGTTTCTGCTATCACTTAGCTCTTTGGTTAGAACTTCAGGGTTCTGAGTAATTGACCTTAGTCTCCTGGGTTCCCCCGGGGTCAGGTTTCTGTCCTAAAACTCAGGTAACACAAAGTCCATTGCAGTAATATTCTCAACAGCGATGAGATGGAATCAATCATTTCCCTCCAGGGAGAGACAGCTAAGCCAAATGCGGTACACACATACAGTGGGTTGGTACTTAGTCTATCAGGATGAACATTTTATAATATGGCATAGCATGGAGGGGCCTTCATCACATGACTCACTGAAGTAAACTGTTCACATCCTGACAAATACTTCATGGCACTTTTCGTATTGGCAGTTGAATATTCAAATTCATAGAGACAGAAAGTAGAATGGTTGTTTTCAGGAGCGTAGAGGGCAAGACGAGAGGAGTTGCTGAATGGGGAATTTCAGCTTAGGAGGTGAAAAAGTTCCATAGGTCTGTTTTGCAACAACGTGAATATAGCATGTATTTAAAAATGGAAGAATGATAGATTTTATGTTACAGGCTATCATCTCTGGAACCTGGTAGTGCAAGAACTGCCAGTTCCTTTCCTTCCCTATCCTTTTACTACTTGATCCAGTCTTCTAGTTCATCATGTGAAACTGTTTGTAATGTCACAAGGGAAGTTACTTGGGGGCTGGAGAGATGGCTCAGAGGTTGAGAGCACTGACTGCTCTTTCAGAGGTCCTGAGTTCAATTCCCAGCAACCACATGGCAGTTCACAGCCATCTGTAATAAGATCTGGTGTCCTCTTCTGACATACAAATATACATGGAAAGAATGTTGTATACATAATAAATAAATAAATCTTAAAAAAGGAAAGTTACTAAACCATAAAGAGAAATCCTTTACAAGAGAGCGACCATGAGCTGGCAAGATGACCCAGTGGGTAAAGCATTCGGACACCAGCTTGATGAGCCGAGTTTGATGATAGCAATCCACATAAAGGTGGAATGAAAGAACTGACTTCACACAGCTGTCCTCTTATCTTCATGTGTGCTGTAGCATGTGCATGCCAGTCTCATGCCTGCATTATACATATATACAATAATAAATAATGTATTTTAAAAATGTGCAATCAACCCTGAGTTATACATATGGATGTATAAGAACTAACATAACAGTCAAACGTCCATAAAAAGTCCAAATAAAGTAAATGTTATGGAATAGTATATAACATTTAAAAATGAGTGAAATCGAACTATATAGAGCCATATACATTCTTAGAAGTGTTATGTTGGGGCTGGAGAAATGGCTTACTGGTTAGGGATGTGTACTGATCTTCAGAGGATTTCAGTTTGGTTCCTAGTGCCCATGTCAGGAGGCTCACAACATCTGTAACCCTAGGGAGTCCAATGACCCTTTCTTCCCACCTTGGGCACCTGGTCTTGTGTGTACATACCAACAGGCAACCCCCCACCCTACCCCACTAAACAAGTAAAATAAATCTAAAAATTTACAAGCTTGATGTTGATCAGTTTATACAGAGGACCACGCAGGGAGAACAAGACTATGCAATTAGGAATGACAATGAGTGACCCATGTGGATGACAGTGACTTATGGGAGCAACCACAAGGGGCATTTCTGCTTCTTCAACTCGGTGCTGGTTACACTGTGTGTGTTCATTTGGTTAAAAATTACCAAGCCACACCATAGTAAGACCTATCTTTTTAATGCACATTTAAGTAAACTTTCAAAATGAAACCAAGATATTCTCACAATGGAATAAACTTATTCATTGAATCTAAATAACAATCTATCTGTATTTGCTGTGTTCAAGGCAAAACAAACAAACAAACAAAACAAACAAACAAACAAAATAACTAGTGACAGAGGGTGACTATTGTCAGCAAGCCATCAAGCAGGCCAGGCTATTAAAATGAACGACATCGGCAGGCGGGCAACAGTGAAGCATCACCCGATCCTTTCAGGATGACTTGCAATAAGAACACACGTGCATCTTAAATTTGATACTTAGAAACACTTCTCCCTCCACCAGCATTCCACAGAGAAGAAAACACATAGCAGACGATTGGTCCTTATATAACAGGTGCTTTTTGTTGTTGGTAAGGGTTGTGAGGATGTAGAAGGAGTTACGGCAGGAATTAGACTCAAATCAAGGGTTAATATAGAGACCCCCAAACCCACAAACTGAAAGCTGTGTCCAACTGTGTCTCCCCGGAATTGCTGATCGCAAATGCAGGTGGCTCCTTTCAAGTATTTCTCTGTTCTCCTGCCTGTCTGTCTCATACGCTTAGGTACTGGCTTAGTCCAAGCAGGTATCAGGGATATGTCAAGGGAGAGCAGACAGTGCTTTGACTGGCACTCACAACTGTGAATGAGGTGTTAATTACACAGGAAAACATTAGTGTCTATCTGGGAAGTTTGAATTTCTTTTTTTACATTGTGAACGGAAAGAAGATTCATGACTGATGTCGTAAAGCGTTACCATGTTTCAAAAATCAAGGCTAGGGGCAAAAACGAGAAGCACATTCTCACGTGAGGAATGTGGAACATCCCAAGTGCACTTTCTCTCTTTGCAGCCGTTTAAAAATACATCTGCGACGGCAACGGCACTAGTCATAAAGGTCTTGTTACTTCAGGGATCAGACAAGAGGCTCTTGTAAGGGCTGGAGAGAGGATGTAATTCAGTATGAACAAGAGATTTGGAATAAGTTTAGAACTGTAGAAAGATGAATCCATACTGCTGCCTCCTCCACTTGCAACGGGATCTTAAAATCTTCAAATCATTCCACAAGTTCTCAACTTGCCTCCCTCGCTTCTTTCTCTTTTTTCATCACTCCTCCAGTGTGTGTGTGTACATGCATGTGTGTGTGCGTGCGTGTGTGTGAGCGTGAGTGTGCGTGTGTGTATTTGCTCCCCCTTTTCTTTTCTCTTTCTTTTTAAAAAATCCTCCAGTGTGTGTGTGTGTGTGTGTGTGTGTGTGTGTGTGTGTGTGTGTTTGTGTGTGTGTGTGTGTATGTGTGTGTGTGTTCATCCAAACCATGGCATATGTAAGAAAATCAGAGGGCAACTTCCAGATGAGCCCGTTCTCACCTTCCACCATCTAGATTCCAGGCACTGCTCTGGGATTCTTGGGCTTGGCAGAAAATGGCTTTATCTGCTGAGTCATCTTGCTGGCTCCCCTTTCTTTTCTTTAACTAGACTTCACTACTAACTAATGATGGGTTTCAAAACAAACTGCAAGCTGTCCTGACATTTATTGTCTAACCCCCCCTGGGCTATCCTGAGTAAATGATGATCTGAATAAATACTAATACTTCACAAGAACAGGATTATAATGTCCCCTCAGAGTGGAGAGTCTTATCACTTGCAAGTCAAGCATTTTCTGCGTCTGTTATTCTCCCTTTATTACTATGACTTGTTTTGTTTTGTTTTTTTGCACGTGGTAGTTGCAGAGTGTGGCTGGATGCTGTCTTGAGCATGTTGTGATGTGTATCAATACCCTTGTGACACACAGGGAAGGTGGAAGCTGCAAGTGACCTGCCTTCCTGCTTCACATTTTCCCAGACTGAGGAAGTGGGCTTCAGCTCCACACTCCATCTCAGGGACTGAGAATGGGACCACCAGGTTTCCTCATCCCCCAAACCTTCATCATGCCTCAGGAATGTGGGGTTATTGTCTTTCATGTTTAACAGGGTAGATATATAGTTTCAGAGTTAGAGCAGGAACAATCTGCATGTAGAGGGACACATGACACAGGTAAATGTTATTGTCTTGCTTACTGGAAGTGCTAACGTGAAAACAACGTAGTGACATTTACCCACAAACCTATGGGCAAATATACCCACAAAAATGCCAGATAGCTCACAGTGTAAGTCAGAGGAACAAGAGCAAACCCTGAGTTACTGGACAGCATCAGCAACAAGAAACAGTCAATAACACTTAACACTGTGATTTCCATCAGGGTACATACTCACAAGATACGTTTTCAGAGTTTTTGAGTTATATGCTTTAGACAATATATCCTTAAGAGTTGGAATTTTAGGGTCAGTTAAGTGGCTTAGAGCATAAGCACCAAGCCCGATGACCCGAGCTTAATCCTGGGGACCCACAGAGTAGGAGAAAACAGACTGCAGCCAGTTGTCCTCCGACTGCAGTGTGTACACACACATACACACGACAAACTAAAAATGAGGGCGAAAGTCAAAAGCTGGAATTTTAGAACCACATGCTCATTCTTAAAGACCAAATTGGCCAGCACCGAATACATCCGCGGGCACAGATTTCAGTTATTAACACACTTCTGACAAATGAAGTGGATGCTGTAGCTAACCCCGAGACAAAACTGCAGGTCACGCCGTTAGGAAACAAAGCTTTGCCTCACACAGTTCTTGACTGACTGAATTGCCTTTGGGTATTTAAATGCTGCCTTCAGAAACTAGTCCTGTGGAGATGACTTATTTAGGAAAAATTGACCATCAGTGTTTTACCCAGGGGTGCTACAGGGAAATGCTCCAAGATGTCTGCGACTTGGGTCCTGTCTCCCAGGAAGAAGGGGCGGGCAGTCACTCAGGGATACTTGAGAACTCAGCTTCTTCAAGGTGGGCAAATTACAAAGATGTGCCTCCCAAATGTGCTACTTTGTGGCACTCTCTCCAGATGTCACTTTGAGGCCAAGGGGCCACATGGATGACAGGAAAGGATGTACAGGCAACACAGATTCCATATCCCTAGCGGCAAGACAGAAGTGCAGAGTCTCCCTGTTGGCTTTGACTAGATGCTTCTGTGCCAGCTCAACGGGGATGCGTGAGTCGCCTGCGGTTTTCTTCTCTGACTCTTATCACCAATCTAATTCTGTAGGCCTCTCTCAGGCCACCCTCATTTCTCCTTGCACAAGTGATTAAATATTACAAAAATACATTGATAGTGTTCAAAATCTGAACACATGGGTCACACTGTTTTGCAGATGCTGGCAATATGTGTGGGGTGGGGTTTTTGAATTTCTTGCTGTTGTTGTCTTTATTTGAACGTTATTTTTTCTTCTCTTAAACTTAACATACAGTGTCAGTTGAAACTACAAGTGGGTGAAAGTAATTTAGACTCTGTCCTTATCAATCTACCTCCTCCAGGCTCTCATCGGTTCTAGTTTCCAGAATAAAACAGAGACTTCCTGGAAAGGCTGGAGCTGCTGAAATCCCCTGGACCACTTCCCAGGTGCCACGTGTTCTCTTGTGTTCTTGTTCTGTTCTCTTGTGGCTCTTTCTCTGTCCCCCTCTGGGGAAGTCTCTTGTTCCCAGCATCTAGTAAAGCTACATCTGGTAATATATATCCTAAAATTAATGTAACTGAGCCAGCTTTTTCAACTGCATGAAATGTCCGCTTTGACTTGTAAGAATCTCGTTTGCTTGCCTGCTACCTCTTCGCTGTTTTGTAGACATTTCCCCCACTTTGAGCTCATATTTACCAGTCATTTATTGACCACCCAAGAATCATTTAAGCTTTGCAAGTACCTTGAAGCCTGCTCTCATGAAGCATACGTTCCCCTGTGGACAACGGCAGTAAAAGATAACATAAGACCTTAGCATTGGCGACTCCAATAAAAATCAGTTTATACATATTTATTTGATAATTCACTTTGATGTGGTTCCATTTTATAAATGAGATGAATGTGTGATAAAGTGATTTATCCAAGGTCATTGACTAATGAGCAACAGATTTAGGACTTGAATCCGGGCAATCTGGCTGTACCATCACTGCCCTTTACTGCTAGGCTATATTTATTGTTTATGTAATAAACAAACACACATAGGAATGTTAGGTTGGGACAAAACTTGTAAAACAATATAACGAGGCAAAGAGGCAACTCTTCTGTAGGAAGATGAACTATTTTGGAATAACATGGAAAGTTTCAGAAGCGGTCTGAAGCAAGCATGTCTAGGAGCCATGTAAGGTCTGAGGACCAGGCAGCAGAGGGGACAGATGCAGGGGACAGACGCAGGGCTTGCTCACGGAATGGTGAGAAGCAGCTGGCTGGTGAAGAGTGAGTGGCAGAGTGGCTGGATTATGCTGGGCTTTGCAAATTACACCAAGGGCGCTTAGTTAGAACTCCGGGCTGAGCTCATTGACTGTCACTGGAAGCCAGAGAGCTTTGCCTCTAAAAGGCCACCTAGCCAAGATGCAGCCAGCACCTGTGTGGGTCATCAGAGTCGTTTCCACAGTAAATCTGCTGTACTGCCGCCGCTTAACACAGGAGGCCAGGAGAACTGAAGTAAGATGATCTGAATTAGAGTGTTTACAGCAAGGCCTCCTTACAGCTGTGCAGCCACTGAGGCCTTCATTCTATGTAAAACACTTCTACCTCACGTGAACCTTGTGTGTTACTAATTGTGCTAGCTACTATTTGCTGTTTACTCAGAAAAGGTGTGTGAAGAAGACAGCTCAATTTCCCTCTTCACCATGAACTATGATTTTTAAAACAGAGAAAATTTTTTTTAAATGTAAATAATGCTACAAGACTTATCCAAGGATATTAATAATTTAATGAACTCGCACTCCAGGGGGAAGAACGTTCTTGAAACATGTCAGGATGGATTTCCAAGGGAAAGGCCTAATTAGCAGGGTCTGTGGCATGTGTCATCACGTGGAGAAAAGAAGATCTAGTCCCTGTGGACAGAGTGGGAATTAGGCTTTCAAAACGTTAACTACTCCAGTTACTATGTACGATTAATGAGCAACATGTCAGTGGGCTGGTCTAACTGCAGCCGAAGACCTGATGGAGGGAGAAGGACACGTAAACTCGGACGTAGAGAATATGTAATGTAGTTTATAACCTCACGTGCATTATGGCTAGCCTATAATTTAGGGAACTCGAGGGAAGCAAGGTCGTGCTTCAGAAAACCGATGCTCAGTAGTGACTAGAGGTCCCAATGACGTTACAAATGAGAACACTGAGACGTTAGTGATTTAAAAAAAAAAAAAGTCCCTCGTGTTAGATCATGTCTGGAAAACCAACCACTGGGAAAAAAAATTTAAAGAAAGCTATACCACTACTTTCTCTTAAATATTATTATACTGATATTTTGAAAGTCACTTTAATGAAACCTGATTTACTTCTTTGTCTTTATTTATTTATTTATTTATTTATTATGATGCACTGAGTCCAATGAGAACTATCCATATCTGCATAGTTATGCGGTCATCCATTGGAACATGGGAAACCCACCTGAGGCAACACTCCTAAGGAAAACTGGCTTGCCCTCCTCCAGCAGCTACTCCCCGGCAAAAACTCAGTAGCTCTCAGTTAGAGTGCAGCCCCATGACCCCTCCCCCATCCAGGCTAGAATGTTGGCTGACATGATCTCCTGCCAAGAGAGAAGTTGTGGGGGGAAGGGGTCGATCTGATCAAAATGCATTGTCTGCTTGTGTGACTTTCTCAAATAATAGATAAATAACATTCAAGACTTTAAAAAAAATTAAAAGATATTCAGAGCAGATTATTTGTGCACAGCAACCCCAAACTGGAAATAACACAGGTGTCCTCCAGTGAGTGTACGGTTAAACAGAGTATGGATTCACTCAGAACATGAACATCACTCACAAATAAAAACAATTAATTTTAATATTGAAAAAGAAACCTGATTTAAATCCATACAAAACGTATGCAAGTGAAATCTATTTGAGGTAAAAAAAAAATCTCAAAGACAAGAAGGAAAATTCAGTGTACTGTCTGTCTGTGAAAGTCTCCAAAATAACATGGTTATATTTACATGTTCAAGTGGATTTTGGAGCTTTTGATGCAGAAATCTAAGGTTTTTGGGATCACCAGTAAGAAAAAAAAAACTATAAAAGCTAATGTGAGAACCAATTAAAATTGGATATTTATTTACTTCTCCAACAAGAAACAATCTGGCAATGAAGAACACAAATAAGTAGGGAAATAAAGAAAGACAATCTTAGATAGATAAAAATATGTGTCCACTATTGAAGGTTAAAGAGAAATCTGCACATAGATCCAGTCCCTGACACTCGCACAACATGACAGTGTAATCTGGACGTATGCTTTTCTCTTTTGCTGCATGCCTTTCCCTCCAAACACGAGTCAAGGCTGTTTAGAGACCCCCACTCCTCATGCGCACCAGCCCACTTGTCTATTGTCATATGCAGCAACATGAATGGCTAGCATGGTCCTGATTAGACATGAGGTGTACTTACGTGTTGCAGTTATAGTTTATATTTTAGTAAAGAATATCATCAATTTAACAGGAACCAAATGGAAAAAATGCACATCAAATTGAGAAATCAGAGCTCTGGCCATTGGCGTTCCCTCTTGCTCATTAACTAAGCAAATCTGACCAAGCAGCAAATCTCTGTCTGTGATGTTTCTACTGTAGGAATTAAAATACCCACGCAGAGGCAGTGGGTTAACCACACAGAGACAGTGGGTTGGTGTATGTGAACACACTAGAGATATCTTCTTTAACAAGAAATACATAACTTTGTGAAGGCATTCCCATTGTCTTCTCCTTGTTACTAGACTGTAAGTTTCTTTATGGCAGGGGAGGTATCAAATGAGCAGTACTCTTTACACAAATGTCTACCAATTTCTGGAGAGTTTAATCTGCGAGGGACCATGGAAGTTAGCCATTCCCTTTAATTCTAGAACACACCTAAGAGAACTGAACCCTAAATACTCCATTTGTAAATTAGATTATTGTTATTACTATATGTTTTGGTGCTGGGGGATTGAACTCAGGATTTGTATGTACTAAGTATCCACTCTTCTATTGAGCTATACCCCCGCCCCTTAAAATACAGTTACTTAGGCCAACCTATTAGCCTAAGAGAAAACGAAGTCTATAGAATGTACTGTCTGACACAGACATGAACTACTTATAGAAAAGACAAGTAGCAGAAATGTCTTTAAATTGACCAGGCATGTGGTCAACAGCTCTTTTCCTCACAGTAAGAGTAAGAACAAGAAGGATGGCTGGCAGATTAGAAGTGTATAGTGTCTCACAGACAGAGATAGCATCCTCAGCTTTAGTCCTGGTCTCTAAATGAAGTAAGCATTCTAGATATCATAAGGTGGCAAACAGGGGCCTTTAATCATCATCAGCTGGAAGCTTCAGTGACCTACAGGGTTGAGTTCAGCATGGTCCCATGGACTCTCTGACCTCTGCTCCCTTTCCATCCCATTCTTGCCACAGCAGCCCTATGAAGCTCCTTAGAATTCATGTCTCAGAACTCTACCTCTTCTCCTTCTGCCTGCATAGATTTCCCCAGATCTGAGTCTGCTCCCTCAGCTCTGTGATATCTTTGGTCAAAAGTCATCATTTTTGCAGGGGCACTTTCTCTGATGTCTCCTCAGAACTCACTGTCTCATCCTCCTGCTTTCCGGCATTTTGTTTCATATCGTCACACACACAAAGCTTACATTACGACTATCTGTATCAGAATGGGTGCCATGAAGGACAGAGGCTCTTGTATACTGCAGAGATGGGGAATACTTCTTCAGAGGAAAAGACAGCAAGTATTTTAGGTTTAGAGAATCACTCATTTTTATATAATTATTCATCTTTACTGTTGAGCAACCGAAGAGGCTACAAGAACAAAAGGGCATTGATGTGTGCCAATAAAACTTTATTTACAAAAGTTGGTGACAATGGGAGTTAAAGACTCTCATTCTGTTTGTTGCTCTTGGTGAAATGCATTGAAATATAATAGATGCTAATTATATACTTTTTTGCTTTAGGACTGAGCTAATAAGGAAAATGGGATTAAATGTAACTTCCAAAATGATGAGCTTATAGTAATGAGGAAAGCTGTGACTACATTCATTACTATACTTTAGACAAACATCAATATCAAAGCTGTGAGATTAATTATACCTTGAACGTTCTTCAGGATATGGTGATGCTTATGTTGTTATTTTGGTTAATGCTGTAGATTCCTTGAAATTATTTAGCCAAGAAAAATTTAAAAACAGATCTTATCCAAAATAGGTAGCATTAGAAAATGATAAATTTTAGAATTAACAACTAGTGATAAATTCAGAGTATTTTCTTCAAGTCTTAAAGAGAAACAAAACACCACAGATTTAAGGGAAATCCCTTTTACTATGACAAAGTTTTGTTATGAAGCTGATGCTGGCCTCAAACTTAAGATCATCTCATCCCCATCCCATCTGGTATTTCAATCATGTCTCCCATACCTGGTTGGAAAGCCTTCTCAAATCACCTAGAGTTATTTCCCTCACGTCTGCCTATGGGTAAGTACTCTCATGAGTTTTATGCTATACTTCTGGTCAATGGTACTTTTCTGAATTATGTAAATATGCCACATTAATACATACAATGTATTCCGTTTTAACATTTATCCTTCTGTTTGTGTGTTGATATTTTAAAGTATGGCCAATCCTCAATTCCATTGTTAGTAGGTGAAATTTTCAAATGGAATTATCCCTAAGTAAAGGAATACAGAAGTTATTAGATATTTAGCATTTTATGAGCTAAAGGTTAAAGTAGCTTTTGAGGTCATCCATATAGGGATACACCAAGAAGATCAAGCCTTTCATCCAATGAAAAAGCTAACAAGCTGAGAGACAGGAGGATTTAGCAACATTCCATTATTCTCTGCTGGGAAAACCTCATCCTGTAATGTCAATTTTGTGTTAAGTCTTCCAACAGAATACCCCACTTTCAATATTTTAATTTATCCAGCTGCTTTTGAAAACACAAAACTCGGTATCATATGGCACTTCTCCATAAGAGCAAACATAATGGCAAACATTTTAAAATTGCATCTAAGTACAAACTGAGCGAGTTGAAATTGAATGTAGGCAGACTGCTGCAGAGTCTCCAGGTGTAGGAGCTTTGAGACAGAGAATACGGTTCTAAGATGGTTGAGATATCCCATGCTTTTTCAGACCCAGGCCAGCTGGCCTTGGTGAGTTCCCGATAGAACATCCTCATTGTCTCAGTGTGTGGGTGCACCCCTTGGACTAGCTGAACATAGCGGACAATGAGGAATACTGAGAACTCAAGAACAATCGCAGTGGGTTTTTGATCCTACTGCACGTACTGGCTTTAGGGGAGCCTAGGCAGTTTGGATGCTCACCTTACTAGACCTGGATAGAGGTGGGCGGTCCTTGGGCCTACCACAGGTCAGGGAACCCTGATTGCTCTTAGAGCAGATGAGGGAGGGGGACTTGATCGGGGGAGGGGGAGGGAAATGGGAGGCGGTGGTGGGGAGGAGGCAGAAATCCTTAATAAATAAATAAATTAAAAAAACAAAAACAAAAACAAAAAGATGGTTGAGATATGGTGACCTTACTAATGCCTCCTGACATATGTCATACCATCAAGGCATGGGAAGGGGAATGAAGAGTTTGCATGAAGCATGTGTGGTCCATAAAACACTCCTCAAAGGTCTGTGTCATCCTGTGTTATAAATAGCTCCATCATGGGGCGCTGCGTGTCTCACAAGTGTCTGTCTAATGACAGAAGGAAGACTCAAGACTACTCTGTAGCAGCTTTAGAAGTATCAATAGTTTTCTGGGGGAACCAACGATAGTTTCTTTATTTAGCATCCCAGTAAGTGGAAAAACCTACCAAACAGCACCTGTGAGTGTCTATTGGTGGTGCTCCCAGGCTTTAATGCGCCAGGAGCCAGGGGCACCAGGTACCACAGATAGAGCTACTGGCCTTAGGGGGAAAAGGCTCCTTTACTTAGCTGCAGCCCTACCCTGAGGACCACAGTTGGCTGGGTTTCACCTCCCAGCTCTCTGGAGTTTAGTCGCACTTCTCGAGAGAGTAACCTGGGCAAGAGTGCTAGGCAACAGATCCAGAAGTGTCCTGAGATTCTGCATGAGCCCCTGAGCTTTCCCTAAATCGAGTGCTAGAGGATTTCCCTGTGCTCAAATCATCAGTTAATGTAGAAATTCTGATACTCCATTGTAGGCTAGGCACAGGCAAGAAAATAGAGTGTTTTGTACAACTACCATGTGTGACTTTTTATGACTCACCTGTTCTGTATTGTTACACTTTAAAAAATATCCTGTTGTATTCTACATCTTTAATGATGTCTATATTATGAGTCAATTTATGATTTATTCATGTATTAAAATGCGCACTATGGAGAACCTAGCAACTGTAAGAACAGAATTGGTCTGGAACTATTGGTTAGAAACGAACTCTGTTCTTGCTCTGTGGCCTCAAACACAATATTGTAACCTCTTTAAATTCCAGTGTTTTCATCTGAAAAATGGAAATAATAACCCTCAACACAGAGGAGTGTTTTGCTAAGGGATAACATCCCTTGTGGGGATAATCTAGGAAAATGCAGAATTACATGTTATGAAGGCTATTTTTATTGCCAAAGTGTTGCATGCGTTATCAGTACCCATGAAGCGATCTGAAAATTTTCTGTTTTATCATTTCGTTAAATTTACTTATTCCAAACTCAAGTTTGTTCATTTCCCTTAAAAAATAACCTGTTAGCATAAAATCTTTGAGTTAATTGCTCGCACAGACCTTCCCCAGGATGCCCTACACTGTAGTTCCTCCCTGCTTGTGTTTAGCCGTCATACACCCAGCCTTTCTACTGAGCTTTAAGGTGTTTCAGCTTTGGAAGGTCACACAGTGTGTCAGCTCTTGAAGCTCTTTGAGGAAGACGGATCTTCAGATCTTACAAAGAGAATCAGACTGTTCACACTTCCCCTTTTCCGGATCATTTTATGCTCTACCTCACAGGAGGAAACACCCAGAAGAGTAAAGGAGCTAATCGTTATTTCTTCTTAAAATACCTTTTCAGAGATTTCGTTTAAAAGCCAGTTTTCGATTCACTGGCTGTTATGCCCTGCATATATCCTTTAAGGGAATTATCCCAGAATAAATGAAAATGGATAATAAAAGATGGCTGTTGCCATCCTAACTCTGCTTAGTACATAGGACACAGCTAAGGGTTCACTGTGTAATTTACTTGTTAGAGAGGTGACCCGGCTATGTGTATATTTCTCCTAATTACTACAAAATTAAATTATTTTTAAAAGGCTAATAATATTTAAACAAAAATAAAGCTAAATATATATGCCTACTAATTTTTGATAAAGACATGTCTTTGGAGAATATATATGTATACACACACATATATATATGGATATATATATTGGAGAAAAGTCACAATCTTTTCTCAAATGAAGTTGGGAAATCAGTAATTCCTTATGTAGAAGAATGAAGTTGGGGTCCCATTTCTTACCTGTGTAAAAATCAGAGTTCTTTATGTATGATCTGAAACTCTGTTAGAGGACAAATTAAGGAAAATTCTTGAAAACATAGTTAAAGTCAAGATTTTTCTGGAATGGACTTCAAAAGCTTAGGAAATAAAGTTAAGAGTTGAAATGAATTTTCATGAAATTAAAAAAAAATCTAGTCCTCTCCACATTAAAGGAGATAATTAAGTGAACAGGGGAACCGATGTCAACTACATGTCTGACAGGACTAATATCTAGAGTACATAAAGAACTAGAAAATTAATAAAAAAAAACCTCAGTCAACTTACAAGCTAATGAAATGACTAATTTTCAAACACACAGCCAAGAAACATAGGGAAAAAAACGGGCAATTCCTTAGTTATTAGGAAACTGCAATTTAAGTCTATTCTGAGATACCATCTCCTCTCAGGCAGAATAGTATCATTTAAAAAATGACAAGAAATGCTGGCTTTATAGAAAGAAAACCTCTATACATGGCTGGTGAGAATATGAATTGGCTCAACTATTATGGAAATCAGTTTGGACATTCTTCTAAAAGCTAAACTATGTACCTATCATATGGCCATTTTCTGGGAATAGAACTTCCACTGAGATCCTTGTAAAGCCATGGTTTTTGCAGCACTATTTACGATAGCAAGGATGGCGGCAGCCTAGGTGTCTTTAAGGAGATGGGCGATATAGGGGATGTTATACATATACACAGTGAAGTTTTATGTAGTGACAAAGAAGAATGAAATTAAATCATTTATAATCAAATGTATACAAGAAGAAATCATCATATTAAAAGCATATTAGAATCAGAAAGGTAAATATGTTGTTTCATTTGTGCATCTTAAATTTAATATAAATTCATAAAATAACACACACACATGGGAATGTGCAGTAACACACATCCTGGAAGGCAAGTTTGTGTTTCTAAATGTTTAAACTTTTTAAGTTTTTAAAATTTTTTTATTTATGTATGCATTTCTCTCTCTCTCTCTCTTTCTCTCTCTCTCTCTCTCTCTCTCTCTCTCTCTCTCTCTCTCTCTCTCTGTGTGTGTGTGTGTAGGACAGAGAGTGTGTGGGTCACCTGAAGCTGGAGTTACACATAGTTGCTAGGACCTGAACTTGGGGACAACCTCAGAAGTTTACCTATCCCTGTAACTGCACCATCAGACCAAAGCACTGTACAAGAACTAAGCTCCAAATTATATTTTTTGACAGTGTAGTCTACCATAGTTCTCTGCAGTGCAGTCATAGTTGTGGGCAAAGACGCTGAAGAGGAAATTTCTTCAACACTACCATCCCCTACAATCACCAAGAATTGCTGCGGGGATGTTACCTGCATGCTAGTGAAGAGGCAGGGACCACGATTCAGGAGTTTTCTTTGTTTCCCAAGTGGATACATACTAGTTTTTGTATATGTCAGGCCATAGAATTATTCTACATATTCATGTCACAGTTTCAAGGAAACATCTCTGAAGCCTTTGCTCACAATTGCCTCAGCAATTATGTTTCTTTTGTAGTTGCAGCGATTTAAAAAATTACTAAGAAACTATTAATGTTTGTATTTGAAATAGTGTACATTGGGTTTAATTGGCTTTTTAAAATCAGTATTTGTTTTTCCAGAAATCTTTTTGTCTTTGAATTTACATTTAAGTTTTTTGCATACATGTTGCTAATATTTTTATGGTCCCACTGCCTCATTACCCAGCACACAATTGCAGACAGCATGCTGTGATTTAATGCTTCTCCCAAGAATTAAGAGACTCAGTTATGTTTAATCACAATGCCTAGTAAAACCACACTTAACGGTTTTGATCTGCATTTCGTCAGACTGTTTTGCAAGCCTCTCATTTAGCTTATTTCTATTATAATGGGATGTAAGAAATTTAGTGAAAATTGTTTTGCCTTAAGTCAGTAGGAAAATACAGTTTCCTTCTTTCACATGAATACAAAATAAATAATGAAATGTAGCTTAACAATTCAAATATGTAAATAAATTAAAATACAAATCGCCAAAAAATTCTGTAGACGCAAATAATCGCATTTTTCTCAGGGCTTCGCGTGCTCTCTTAATGGCTGACTTTAATAAAAGTCACAAGTGTGTAGACCTGCTGTTTACAACTCAGAGGAAGCCAACAGAAGCTGTAGCTCTCCATGAGCTCCCTGCTACGCCTTGATGGATTGTTCCACTGGGAGGGTCCAGTGATTCCAGGCTGAGATTGTACAGCCATAGTTAACTGTTATTAAAGTTTCCAAGCCAGCATGTTCAGTTTATGGACACATCTTTGCTTGTTTACGGTTTCCTGAGTACTACAGTTCCACTACTTCTTCTACTCTGCAAGGATGGTTCACCAACTCATCTTACTTGAGACAGGATCATCCTCTCAATTCTTTTAGTTCCCTTTAGCTAGGCAGTTCCCTTTAGCCTAGGCTAGCCCAGGCTTTAAGAGAAAGCAAATATAAGGCCAACTTTAAAGAAATGGCTCCCAATAGATCAGCTCCACTGTCTCAGTGGGTGGGTGCTCCCCTCGTGGTCCCGACTTCTTTGCTCATGTTCTCCCTCCTTCTGCTCCTCATTAGGACCTTGGAAGCTCAGTCCAGTGCTCCAGTGTGGATCTCTGTCTCTATCTCCATCCCTCACCAGACGAAGGTTCTATGATGATATGCAAGATATTCGTCAGTATTGCTATAGGCTAGGGTCATTTCAGGTTCCCTATCCCCAGCTGCCCAAGGAATTAACTGGGGACCTCGGCTTGGGCACCTGGGAGCCACTCTAGGTTCAAGTCTCTTGCCAACCCTAAGGTGGCTCCCTTAACTAAGAATTGTGCTTCCGTGCTCCCCTATCCAACCTTCCTTTATCCCAATCCTTCTTTTTCCCCAAGTTCCCCCCTTCCTCCCCTTCTCCCGTTTCTCTCCCCATCTCCCCTTTGGACTGTGACTGAAAAAGCATGGGATAAAACTGGACTCTCTGAACATGGCGAACAATGAGAGCTGATGAGACGCCAACGACAATGGCAAGGGGTTTTGATCATACGTAATGTGCTGGCTTTGCGGGAGCCTAGCCAGTTTGGATATTCACCTTCCTAGGAATGGACGGAGGGGGGAGGACCTAGGACTTACCACAGGGCAGGGAACCCTGACTGCTCTTTGGACTGGAGAGGGAGGGGGAAAGTAGTGGGGGGAGGGGGAGAAGGGTGGGAGGAGGGGGAGAAGGGTGGGAGGAGGGGGAGGGAAATGGGAGGCTGGGAGGAGGTGAAACTTGTTTTTTTTTTCTCATTTTCTCAATAAAAAAAAGATTTAAAAAAAAAAAAAAGAAATGGCTCTTTAACCGAGGTCTGTTTCCCTCTGTCCCCATCCTCTTCCCGCTTATGGTGCCTGTTACGGTTGCATATGAAGTTTACCCCAGGGATGGATACCTTGCTTCTTTCACATCTAGCTGTTGGTGCTATTTTAGGAAGCTGGAGGACACAAGTTTCAGAGGATGTACCTGTGAAGGTCATCCCTAGTACCACTTCTCTCCTCTTTCTTCCTGCTTCCTGTCTGCCATCCTGTCATATACCAGTTTCCCAAGATTGAAAGCTTTCATCTCGGAGGGCAGTTTCTTAAGACATAGATGTAAAAGGAAAGGAGACCAACCTGATATTTTATGACTCATAAGCAAGTAAAACAAGGAGCTGTGAGGGGAGGTAAAACAGTGCATCCTGCAGGGAAGCTCATTAAGACAGGATGTAACCAGTTCAAAAGAACTCCAGGAAGGCCCTGAAACTGACCAGACTCACTAGTTCTTTCCCAAGCCCTCTGGGAATTTTTCTTAGCCAAATCTAGCCACTTGGAAGCAGTGACGCACTGAGCTACCTAAAAACGGCTGAGACCAACTGAGACCCCTACATGGGAAAGTCTCCACCTTATTGAGCTGCCTGAAAGTTTGTGGGTGTATGAGAAGGCATTGGTGATGCACCTGTCTTCGAGTCACTTCTGTTCCTCTAAGTAACACCTCCCCCCCCCAAAAAAAAACCTCATTTGGTTTACAAAATTGAACTTTGGTGCTCTCCGTACTTTGGTCTGTCTTCATGTTCCTATCCTGGAGTGAGCACACATTTGTTCATGCCTTCCCTGGAATAGTGTCACACACCAGCCCTCATGGATCCAAAATCAATGGAACCGAAGGCTGTTAACAAAACCTTCCAAAACCATGAGCCAAAGTAAGCACTTCCTCCCTCTCAATCGTCTGTGTCAGGTGTTCAGCTACAGCACTGAGCAAGCCAGCTGATACATAGTTCCCATTGTTCCCACAGGGCATCAGTAGGCACAACCTCCGTGACTATCTTTTCTTATTGGCTTTTTCTTCCCCTTTAATGAGTCATCCGTCTTAGTGATGAAGTAGCTCATTCTGTGATCTCTAGGTGATGGTGCAGAAGTTTTTCTACTAGAATAAAATCGAGGATCCTAAACAACGATCCTCTTTCTGAGCCATATATTCCCCGTGCCTGTTATGATTTGTGTTCTCACAGGAAGTCTGCAAGTCTCTCTAAGTTGGATCATGAACAACAAGATCTGAGAAAATTTCATAGATTTGTTCATCTTTTTTTCTAATTGTGCTCATGACCGAAAATCTACTTAACTTTGAAAATGATGTGGCAAAAAAAAATTGCTTTTAAGAAAATTAATTATAGATAATTATATTTGAAACCAAGTAGCAAAATATAAAGATATATGGAGGGTGTGTGTGTGTGTGTGTGTGTGTGTAGAGGGGAGGGAATAATTAGAATAAAAAGTTAAAAATGAAGGCTTTTTCTACTTAATGCCATAGGGCCATGGTTCTCAACCTTCTTAATTCTGCGAGCCTTTGATAAAATTCCTCATGTTATGGTGACCCCCCCCAATTATAACATTATTTTGTTGATATTTCATAACTGTAACTTTCCTACTGTTATGAATCATAATGCAAATATCTGATAAACAGGATATATGATATGTGACCCCTGTGATAGGGTCGTGTGAGCCCAAAGAGATCACAACTCACAGGTTGAGAGCTACTGCCCCCAAGAGTTCGCCTATTTCATTTTCATTGTTTCTACTTTCCTTAATTGAGAAATATTTAATCAAAGCAAATTAGGCCCACTCAAGTCACACAATTTTGACAACATAAGGAATAAAAGTAAACAGTGCACCTTTTAAATCTTACATTAGAAGCCTAATTCTTCGATTAGGAATTTTTATTTCATCCCTCTTGTGATGGAGGAAAAGATTTTTATCTCTATGGCAACAGCTGCAAAGGAGTACACAATATTCACCCCAATCAGCTCTCATGGAAAGGAATTCTAGCTTATAGTGAGTGAGCACAATAGTATATACAGATCTAAGACGCCAGAAATACTCGAGCCGTAAACCGGTCTCTTGCTTTGGCAAAGATGCTTCATCTGCACACTTCAGACATTTCGTAGAATTCAGGAAAATGAGAGTTGAAAAGAATGAGCTCAGAGATATAAGACATGAAATCTTCAGAAGCAATAAATATAAGGATAATTTAATTTTAATAGTGTTTTACCCTGACTCTATTTATATCTTGCCAATAAAATTTTCTTAAAATTAGAATTGTCTTCCAGAGAAACATATTTATAAAATAAAATTTAATGTTTTGTTTTAATATACCTGAAAAAAGGGGTTTTTAGAAAAGACATCACTGCCTTCTAAATGTGACTTTAAGCTATCTCCCTTTTAATTCTAGTTTATGGGCAGGGGAGAAAATACAGTGGTTAATGCACATGCTAGCAAACCTGAAGACGTTTAGTCCTCAAATGCAAATAAGCTCTGGGTGGGTGAGTAATCCCAACCTCTTAAGGCAGAGGTGGGATCTCTAGAGGCAGCTGGCTAGCGAGATGAGCTCTGGTCTGCTGAAAGACCCTGCCCCTGCCTCAGTAAACAAGGATGGTTTCTGACATCAACCTCTAGCTTCCATCCAACCTCCAGTGTACACATGTGCATATATACACACACATGTGAGTCCATTCATTAAAACACGCGTACACATATACACTACATATGCATGCAAGTTGAGAAAGAGAATTCTTAGCTTCTGAAAATGATAGCCCCCAACCCTCTGACTTTCTTAAGATTGGCAGCATTTCCTCAGAACACATCCTCCTTATCTACTCCTAGATGTAGGGGTTACCCCAAGTTCAAGGCCCTGTCCCCAGTCCTTTCTTTCTGAATCCAGTCCTTTAGAGGCAGTCGGCCTTCAGTATCCTGCCTCCTCTGGAGATTTCCTACTAGTAACTTCTCTCCTCTCTTCTTGAGAGTTCAGATGACTTTATCTTTATTTACCAATACTTTCTCCTTTAGTTTTATTATTTTATGTATATGAGAGTTTTGCCTGAATGTATGTATGTTCCACATGATAGTGCACATCATGCCTGAAGAGAACAAAGGAGGGCATTGCATCTTCTGGAACTGGTGCTGTGGATGGCTTTTAACCACAGTGTGGGTGCTGTGAATCAAACCTAGGGCTTCTGAGAGAGTAGCCAGTGCTCTTAGCTGGGGAGCCATCTCTTTAGCCCTGCTCACCCTAGGTTATAAGGGCTGATGCTCTTCTTGCCTGCGTTCCTTAGCTGTAGCCTTTAAACAGATTCTTCTCCAAAAGAAAGATTTGCTCTATGGTTTCTTACTGTCATCAGAGACACTATCATTATTTTCAAATTGTTCCGAAATAACTGAAGACTTTGTGTGTGTTCTGTGTCAGTTTCAGACATGCATATAATTAGTTTTAGTTGTTTTTACCATCAGGCTATTGCTTCGGGTCTCTGTTCATTTGCTCTTCTCAATGTTCACAGTATCTGGCTAGTTCACTTGCTTAGGTAATCATGTTCTATCATCTACCTTACATAAAAGATGCACAGGTGCCCTCTTCCTCTGCCTTTCCTGTCATAGTGCGATTATAAAATTTATTGTGTTGTCTTTGCTTCTGCTCAGAAGCCATCAGATTCTACACAAATGGCATTGATGTCTGTGTTTTGCTCGACCCCTAGCCCAGAGCCATGCTTAGTTGGTGGGTGATTGCCACTAATTGCTTTTACCCAAACCTTTCCGCAGAGGTCTCCTTTGTTTCTATGAGCTGCCTGTTGGGAGTTAACTGGGAAATTATTTCCCATATTCCAACCCAGAAAAAGGAGGCACAACCGTTTGCCCCAATGTGGGATAAGGTCTGTGTGCCCCAGAGAGCCCTGTGGATTCAAACTCTTCTAGGGTCCTCTCAAAGTCACATGTCCCTGTTTATTGCTTTCTCTGTGTGCTTCAGCTGCTCACAGGTTCCTTTCACCAGCTGCTTCAGTATTCTACCTCTGCTTTTAATGAACACCAGGGTAGCTAACTTCCACAGCGTGTCACAGAAAACATGAATTCAAGTACTTCGTCCTCATTTTTTTCTGTTATCTAGCTCTTGTTTTTTCATCCCCTCAGTGTACAGGGTTAAGTTTGATTTCTTTTGTAAGAATACTCTCAAATACCCTAAAAAGAAAAACTTAATAACATGGTTAAATAAATGTATACAGGTATGCAGATGTTTTATGTGGAACACTTCACAAAAAATACCATCAGTGGAAAGTGTGAAGACATGATCAAGGAATACAGTCACTTTCCTCAATGGTATCTTAGTCTATGGCCCTTTCTTTGGCTTGTCTTGATACTTTGGTTATGAGTCTAAACTTTAATGACAGGCATCTCTCCATTCCAAGGGTTGCTTTTTTTTAGAGTGTCATTATGATTGAGCATACGCAAGATTTATTTATTATTTATGGGAATATATGTATATATTGCAAATTTCATGTGCATTCATGTATTAGGTGTTACTTTAGATATTCATTAGTCATGTTTTCATAATACCGTCTCTGACATAAACAATGAAATAGTAGCCTTTGCTAGTGCTAAGGGTGGTTGTAGTTTAGCACATGGTTTCCATTCCGGAACCACAAACGATAGCCATGCAATGTATCCTTCTTAACTGCAGTGACTCTGAAGACCACCGTGGTGAACACAGCCACATAAATACAAACATGTATGAATGTGTTTGTATTGAACTAATTAAAAACTATCAAGTGGGTATCCCTAATTTCCAATGAGAACAATTCAAAGGACTTTTAAAAAAGGAAAATGAGGAAGAGAAGGGCATGAATTAGCTTTTTCTGAAGATTTCAAAAATGACTCTGAGTAGTTACGTCCATCCCACATGGAAGAAATGTCTGGTTTTTCAACGGCTACGTCATCGCATTTACTTTGCACCCGATGCTGTCTCTTGAGACTTTTGGTATGATACTAAAATATTTGCTTTCAGAATTCCCTTGTCACTGAAGGTTATTGCAGATACTAGAGCTGTGTAAAGTTGAGGTTTGAAATGTAGCTTTTGGGCTTTTAAATCTTTAGACTATAAAAAATGTTCCATTGTTCCTCATGTTTCGCCTTAAAAAAAAAAAAAAACCCTCCACATTCATAGTTCCCACACTTGTTCTTGGCGCTGGCAGCCATCCGCACACATATTCGCTGTCTCTCAAATGGATGGAAAAATGTTCTGCTTGACATTTTCCCTGGCAAAGTTAGCAAATTCTCAGGAAGGTGCTCTGTGTGATGTGGGTGCAGCTAAACCAGGGTGCAGGAGGCTGAGTTAGCACCGCCCACTCTGAAGAAACAGCTCCTTCTCTTTCCTGTCCCTGTACCCGCCCTCCCTGCTGCCCCACCGAGGGCTTCTGTGGCTCTGTAGGTAGCATTTATAGGATGCTTCAGTAGACACCTGTCACCAGAGAACATTCAAAGTGCCTCTGGTTTAATTCTCTAATATACCTGAGAGCCAAGTTGTGATAAAACAGACACATTTACATTAGAACTTGAAGCGGTTTTCCTGGAGTTGAGTTAATCCCACAGCTGAAGCAGGGTGACTCCGACAGCCACCCTCCCAGCTTCCTTCCCCCTGGCCGGGCAATTCTGGCTATTAGCTGCTGACTAGATAAGCATGCCCGGGGAAGCAATGTGTGCCTTTCTCTTCACGGAGACCAGAAAGGATCGGCTGCACCAGTGTCCCTTTTAATGTGTGGTCTTAAAGTGAAAATTGAAGTGGATCTCAGGTCAGTGCTCCAGTTAAATTCTCAATATTCTCCATTTTAAAGATATGCAAATTCGTTTTTTTATGTGGAACCACAAAGTCGATAATATTTCTTCTTATAGAGAAAAATATAACTTGTCCTTCTTTAAAACACTATTGGGTTTTTATGGCTTTGGTTTCATTTGATGGGCAAGAATGACCCTACCTGTCCTTTTTATTTTTAATTCCCCCCCCCCTAAGTTATGGCATTTTCATCTTCTGGAGATGAAGCTCTTTACAGGCTGGTCTTTCTGAAGGAGGCTCCATGATGGGCCTCTTCCACGGCACAGAATGGCTCTTACATGGATCTGTAGAGAAACTGCTCACAGTCAGTTGCCCATTTGGATACCACGAAAGGGCTCTTCTTTGCTAGTCACCAAATGGAGATAGTTTGCACAGCCATTTTATTCCACTACAAGTCATGTCACTTGGCCCTTTGTTTAAATGAATGTAAGAACCTTAGCTCATTGTGCCTCGGCGATCTATTTAAGTATTGGGTTGTAACCAGAGGCTACAATCGTTTTTCCTCCTCACCGATAGATAGTCCTTTCTGAGCATTTTATCTTTCTGGCTTAAGTTCATAGCAGGCACCACTAATTGGAGTGAGTTTTACCACAATGGACCACAGACACATTGTCAGTAACTAGCTGTGACATTTAACTGGATCTGAAGGATGGCCTTTTCTCCCCAAGTCCAATCCATGCCTGCTGCTGTCTCCTTCTGCCTGACTTCAATTAGACTGAGCTAGAAGTTGTCGCCATACGTCTTGTCTCTTGGATTTATAGATCCCATGAGGCAAAGCGCGAGAAGCAAAACTAGAAGATGTTTACCACTGATACGCAACTGTACCTTTGCCAATATATATTTGATATTAACAAACATGGGAATCTTCTCTGCCTTCCTGTCTTAACTCAGTGCTTCAGCAGATATACATACACACAAACACACACGCAATTTTTATTTGATGAAGATTTGGGAAATACTATATACTCAAAGACTGCTACAGAATCTATAAAATGGAATACTTAATTAATGCAGATTTGATTACTTTATACATTAAGTCTGATGCTGGGTTTTGTATACTCAAGCAAAGTGTTGCTGAAATTACATACCTCTTTCCTGAATCCTGTGTGCGTTGTTTAGCTTCTCATTCGTTCATCTAGAAATTCTAGAAATTAAAGATGCTATCTCACATGACATCTCAAGATAATCCTCATGGGGAAAATGTCTTCATAAAATAGTAGAAAATATGCCATCTGTGTGCTTGCAAGTATATGACATTTGCAGTAAGCATGAACCATGGGTTGTAGAGTTCAGAATCTTAAAGATACTGTCTACAACAAATTTACATACAGACTTAAGAGAGACTTCTTTTTCTGTATTTATGTCCTAAGTAGGAATAGAGTCAAAATAGTTTTTAAATAAAATTTTTGGAGTATACATTGTTAATATATCCATCGTTTTTTCTCAAGGTCAATATCAATTTTAATAAATAAGAATAGCAAGTTTATCTCTTCTGTTTTTAGACAAAGTCTCACTATGTGTCCTTGGGTGGTCCTTGAACTTGCTATGAATGACAGGCTGACCTCAAACTCACAGAGAACCGCCTGTTCCATCTAGCCTTCCAAAATGCTGGAATTGTAGGCATGTGTTCCATGCCTGGAAGCTTCCTTCTTATTGTACGTAAAATTAATCAAATGACTCCCTGAATTCATTGCAATTCGTCATCATCTCAAGTAGCCGACTTACGCCCCTGTAAGTATGTGAAACTGTGGGTTCACTTAACGAGCAGTTTCTTTAATGGCTTGGCTGTCTGAGATGATTTGCATAGGTGCGAAGTTACTGCATCTAAATAAAATGCTCTGAAGAAAGAGACAGGATAATGCTTTAAGCTCAAAGCCAAAGACCTGTCAGAATGCTGTGTCTTTAAAAGCACAAGAAAAGGACATAGGGCAGTGGTTTTCAAACCTTTTAATGCTGCACCCCGTTAATGCAGTTCTTCAGGTTTGGTGACCCCCACCATAAAATTATTTTGTCGCTACTTCATAACTGTACATTGCTTCTGTTGTGGATTGTAATGTAAATATCTAATAGTCAGGATGTTTTATATGCCAGCCCTCTGAAAGGGTCACTCAACCCGTCTCAAAGGGGCTGAGACTCACAGCTTGAGGACTGCTGATGTAGAGGCACAGCTGCACATGGGAATTGTGCTAAGTCCCACAGAAACAAACAGGCTTGAGGAAGAACTGGCTCGGGTGAGTGCTGAAGTCTCTGTTGGTTTCCTAGAAGCAGAGGCTTTGACGGCTGTTGTCCTAGTGTGGGGTCAGTAAACCCAGTTATTATCAGAGCATCATCTGTGTTATTTATGCTACCTTTGGTAAAGCGTATCACCCACATCAGAAATAAACAAGAAGGAAAGCGAGGCGCTTGCCAACAATCCTGGCAAATTTACTCGTAAAGCAAAGACCGAGGCCTTGGCTTCTCTACAGTAAGAACATCAATCTTCACGTCTTCCCCTTCAAGGGGAAGGAAGTAGTAGTGAAAAGCATTTTTCTTAAATGACTTCTCTTGATCATTACACAGTGTCGCTAATCGAGCTCTTGTAGGTGATGTGCCCTGCCTCCCCTTTCACCGTCTCTGGATCTCCAGGCTGGAGATGAGAAGGATGATCATTTCTGGCACGTACTTTGTACTCCGTATAAGCGGGCCTTGGTGGGTGGTATTATGATCTACATTTTCTAAGTGAGGAAACAGGTGCAGAGGGCCAGAGGAACTCACTCGTGATGACACAGTCAGGATTGAAATTCCATCGGTCTGGCCTCAGAGCCCCTGTGGCTCTACTCTAACCGCCGTCTTGCCTGTGGCATGAGAAGTAGGCAGACAGGCTACTCTCCCTGACTTCCTTTCATTTTGCTGGCTCCAACATCATGAAGGAAATATGATCGTTCCTTTGCCACCAAATCTGGGCAAGTACAATGGGGTGGGGTCCGAGCGACTCCATTTCTCTGTGTTCCGTTAAATGCAAGGATTCCTGATGCCAGACAGGCCGGGCATCTAGCTCTGTGAGGGAAAGTCATCCACACCTCAGAATCAAAGGAAGAAATCAAGGCAGAACTTTCCATGCCTGAGGGCAGGCTCAGGTACACAGGGTAACCTGGCAATATGACGAAGGGGGTTATGAGGAAAGTTATAGGAAAATTGAAAGTATTTCTGTTAGTATTGACATTAGATTCTAGTGACAGAGGGTAAGGATGAGATGTCATCTTTGTCTAACAATGCAAGTGCATATAACATGGTAACTAGCTGACTAATTGAGGCTCATTTTTAGACTTAGAATAATTTTTTTTATAAGAAATCGTATTAGCTTCACATTAAACTCACATTGTTCACATATATTCAATGTGTATATAAGAAAAGAAGAAGGCTACATTGAATAATTATAGCTTTTTTTTTATACGTTGGGAGATTCTATTATAAAGAACTTCTCAGGGAATCTGTCTCTCAGAGGGGATCTTTGTCAAAGTCAGCTCTCTTGAGGTATTTCATGTCAGCACCGATGAACACATGACCTGCCACCTGAACTAAGTCACTTAGCACAAATCTTTTCTGGGCTTCCATCCAGTTCCAGTCCCCATTGCTGCTTCTGCTTCCTCACAAAGACCCCTCTCATTTTCTTATCCCATCTGTTCCATTTTCTCTTCTAAGGCCTTGTCTATTAATCAATTGAAATTTATTCCTCGACTGACACTGGATCCGCCTTTTTCTCTTAACAATTTTTTTTTTGCTGACGTTGCTGCACATTGTGTGTGTGTTGTGTTATGTGTGTTGTGTTGTGTGTGTTTGTGTGCACTTTTATATGTCCCATGTGTGCTCAGGAGGCTGTAGCGACCAGTAGAGGACTCCAAAACCCTGGATCTGGAGTTTCCCTATGGTGAGCCACCATGTAGGTGCTGGGAACTGAACATTGGACCTCTGCAAGAGCAGAAAGAACTATTAACCTCCAAAATATCTTTCCAGCTCCTGATGTGAGGTTTAACCCTACTGTTTAAACCATAAGTGTTTTTAGAAATAATTTATTTTATGTGCTTTGGTATGAAGGTGTCAGGTCCCCTGGAGTTATAGACAGTTGCGAGCTGCCATGTGGGTGCTGAGACTTGAATCTGGCTCCTCTTGAAGAACAGCCAGAGTGCTTCCCAGCCCCTCTCCACAAATGTTAAAGCTCTCTCCTTTGACTTCTTGGTCCTGCTTGTATCCTGGGTACCTTCCTACTCCCTTCTCTGTTCTCATCATAAGCTGAACACTCTCCAGGCCTTCACATAGTGTGCCTTCCCTCATTCCTCTCAAACACACAGTATTCATAGCATAAGATCAATATATATTAGCTAAATTGTAAAATGGGTATTGACTAATAATGTGTTTAAGACTAAAAGTGTGAGTCAAATATTTTACTTACAGGATTTGAAAAAAGTTAAATTAATAAAGTTGATGGTATAAAACAAAGATGAAAATCAGGTGAAGAAAACATTCCTATAAATCTCAGATACACACTGCCATAGGATGTTGCTGAAATTAAAGTTACTCTTCAAGTATAAGAACATTAATTTTTATGGCTTATTAAATGAATAGGTTTTAAGCTAATGTCAGTTTAAAGGACAAATAAAATCAACTCATTAACATTTCAAACAGAGTTCTCTTTAAGTACCCATAAAACAGTATTGTCACTGAATCGGATAGAAATCTTTTTATTATACAGAGAGAGACAGACAGACATAGTGTCTTAATAAAAATAACTTAGCAATACATACCTATTTCTGTAATAGTTACATTTTCAATGTATGTCTTTACACCAGACTTGTTTGTTATTTTTTTGTTTTGTTTTGTTTTTTTGAGACAGACTTTGTCTGTAGCTTTGGGGCCTGTTCTGGAACTAGCTCTCATAGACCAGGTTGGCCTCGAACTCACGGAGATCTGCCTGCCTCTGCCTGCCAAATGCTGGGATTAAAGGCGTGCGCCACCACTGCCTGGCATATAATTGTCTTAATGTGAGATACTGTTATGTGTGTAATAGCAAAGGAAATCTAGAAGTTAATGATTTATCTACTATTAAACGTTCCCCTTTAAAGACATTGTGCCTAGAAGTTAAGTCCTGGGGACCTGTCATGCGTTTTATATTCCATTTTAACAGTCGTAACAAGAGTCAGACACCTATAACCAAATTTGCATGTTTGCTGACTGTTGATCAATATATTTTTATAGTTACAGATTTTTTCTATAGTATTTCAAAATTCAATGAAGTGGAATAATTATAAGTTTTAATTTCAGAAGGTGTGTGTGCATGCTTGTAAATAGGTTTATGTGTGCAATGTGTGTGTATTTGTGTTTGTGTATTCAGACATGTCTACATCTCACCTATACGTATAGTTAATGTGTTTTAAGGCTGAGTGATACCTGGCACCCTTAAAGAGAAGAAATGGTGACACTTAAGGATATAAGGATAAATCTACAGGGGAATTATATTAATTCACTTCCTGTTTAAGTAGCTCATATGGCAGAGGAAACATCATTGGGCACATTCAGAAATTAATTTAACTATGGATAATACTATTTATTTTCTTTGAAATACATGGAATTTTTGAGAGAGCAGTAGAAACAGGGACAAGCTATCCACAACAGTGATTATAAAATCCTGTTTCATTATCTACTGTCTGAAGCTGTTGCTCTTCAAAGAAAACAGAAAGAAAGTAATAGGAAATAGTCTGGAATACACACATTGATAAGTGGGAGTATATTTGCCTTAAAATTGTGATTGAGCTATAGTTCAAATAATTGCCTCTGCAATTATAAAAATCTGTCAGCTTTATTTATCCTTTGACCTATCTTTTTCAGAAGTGAAAGCTTTGATAAGGCATTGTTTCAATGGAAATGTATTAAAGCAAAAAAAAAAAAACCAAAACTCTCATTTGAATAAAAACTCTCATTTGAATAGTTTTTTGTTTCAGCTAGTAGCTGACAAGTCTCTCATAATCATCTTACAAACACAATTAAGAAACGTGGGTGAGAAGGAAGCAGAATTCACATGCATTGTATATGCTCTGATTAGCATGTCACAAGCCTGTTATAAAATGGCAGGCTGTGCTGCTGTTGCTTGGTTTGGCAGGTCTTTTCTGTTTAGAGTTTATTAATGATTTCAATGATGTAAAGATGTGTCCTGTTTGACTGGAAATCATGATTTTTATACTTCAAAATAACAAAATCACAGGAACATAATGTTCAAATAATAGAAGATTAGAGACTGAAATCCAGAAGATGAAATAATACAAGGTTTGTTCCAACACTGTGATATAAAAAGACAACCATACAACAGAGAGAACATGACTGGGCAAATGTTTTCATTCTAACAAAAGAGGGCAGTGTTTACCTGAGCACATGCCAGCACAAACCCAAAGCATCATCCCAGACTAGAAACATCTTAGAAAGCAGTGAATGTCTACTGTCCGTGGTATGGGGCTTACCCCACATACTGCATTGCACCCTATTAAGACTATATATTTCTAGTTCCATTCTTGATACCTGCAGGAGGTCATTTAGTGTTTCCTGGGACAAACTACCAGCCTGCAGTGGGCTTAGGAAAACATACAATGAAGGAAAAACGTATCAAGAGAATCCTTTCTTTATTAACCCAAAAAGGCAAAGCTAATAAATTGGTCTTTAGATATTTGAGGTACAGTGATATATTTGAAGGGTTTGACTTATTTTACATAGGGTAGAAATGAGATTAATATGAACAAATGAGAATAATTTAAGGTATACCTGGGCAACAAGAAAAAATACGACCTCTACTTCAGGAGCTAAAAGCCAAGTCATTTGAATACATGTTACAGAACTCTTATCCACCCTGCTGTAGCACTGATAATGCCTGATTTATGTAGCACAAAGGCTTGACAAACAGCATATGAGAAAGCATCCAGAATCAACTGAAAACAGTTCAACATGACCCAAGGAAGGTGTGCCAAGAGTCCCAGTGGAGTGGACCAGTTACCAGAATCCTTCAGGGATTCCCTTTCGTGGAGACACAGAGATTCCGCTCTGGCCAGAGATAGAGTTATTGTGTTATGTCCAACTATAACTGATATTCACTTATTGCCTATTTCATCTCGGTTAAAACCAATAAATAATAATTAAATAAGAGTTACAAAGAGTCACTAATGTCAATTAGCTAATTTGGGTCAAGAGCACAGCTAATATCCACAGTTTTTAGAGAATATGTGATAGACTGGGCTTCAACCAAAATACTCCTTAGCTTAAGGATGAAAACTATAGCCAAACTATTCTAGACCAAATTAGGGCTAATTTATTTTCTACAAATAATTGTCTGTAGATTTGTGCTGCCAATTTTGAAACTCTGTAGACTTTTCTGACCTTAAACTTCTGTCAGAATCTCTAATCTTATATTCTGTCTTTGGCAGTCGGTACCCCATATGCACCTGTTTGCTATATTTTTATTTTATTTTATTAGTGCTCAAAAAGAATTATCCTCCAAGTTAGCAAACTCTACCAGCTGTTCCTAGCTTACTTACCCTTTGACCTTCTTTTCCAGGTGGACCTTGGGGGCCTTGGATCCCTATGGAAGCCTGCGAAGAAAACGGAACACATGTTACCACTGGAGCTCTGTGCACCTGCCATGAAAGAATGTAGTGATAATTGATACTCATTTCAGTGGTGAAACCTAACAAGTTCAAGTCATTTGAGCTCCTGCAATGTTAATATATCAGTATGTCAATATATTAATAATGATAAGTGGCTCTTCCTGTTTCCAGAAAAGAGTAAATGGAAGTTCTGAGTCAGACGAAAGGGTAAACAAATGAACAAACAAGCAAACAATCAAAAAACCTCAAAAATACAAACAAAAAAACCCTCTTATTACTGAAACCCCATATTGTCAAACTACCAAACACGGAGGCTAACAATATTTATAAGCAGAAAAATTACCTTTTACATATTTAAATTTTATAAATAAATTACAATTTTGTTGAGAGTAGCTTTGTATAGTTTTAGAAAACACATGATTGGCTTCAAATATGTCTATTTATAACATGTACCTTTTGGTACCTTACATGTTATTGAATGATTTCTCTTATTGCCATCAAATGATGAAGGAAACCCATTATTTTTCAGACCATAAAAATGTTGATGAAACCCCAGGAGCTGTTATTCTGAAAGTCAGCTTTTTGAATTTCAGAAGAATTTGTTATTACAAGATGCCCTGCTCAACCTGAAACTGAGACTATATCACTCTTCTTTATCTTCAGCAATTATTATTTGGTATGGGATAATTCTGTATTCTGTCAATTATATTTTAAATAAATGCTGATTGGCCAATCAATAGGCAGGAAATATAGGTGGGTCAACCAGACAGGAAGTAGAGGCTAGTCAATGAGAATAGGAGAATTCTGGGAAGAAGGAAGCCCATTCCTCTCCAGTCCTGCTCAGACCAGGAAGAAGGAAGATGTGACCTGCCCCGCTGAAAAAAGTACTGAGCCATGTGGCTAACATAGATAAGAATAATGGGCTGATGTAAGTCATAATAGTTAATAAGAAGCCTGAGCTAATGGGCAAATCAGTTTATAACTAACGCAGACTCTCTGTATGATTTCTTTGGGGCTAAATGTCTGTGGGACCTGGTGGGAAGATAGAAACCAGGCAGGACAGAAACCTCAGTCAACAGAATGCCCACGTGGACACCTGCATCCACATAAAACCTGAGAGAGTTTGAGAAGTAATTCTAGACAGAAAAGAATAGAGTAAAGCATGGCTTCTTGGTAGCAGCAATTTCTTGGATCTGCTTTGCTTGCTAGAGGCAAGCGCTCTCATTTAAGAGAGGCTTCCTGACTCAGCTTGAGCCACAAAACCCTGAAGCTCTTTAAGAGGTTTGCCAAGGACATAACCCATTACTGGACATTATATAGGATGAAACATTTATTACATTGTCTGTACATAGAGAACATTTAAAATAGGAAGGCAGAAAGATAAATAAAATTGCAATTCCCAAATGAAATACAAACACACCAAATATCAAATTTTGAATCCATAAAAAAAATTTTTTTGAATCCATGAAGGCCAATTTTAACTATGATCATATTCAGTGCCTACACTCTGAGGCTTTGCAGATGTACTATCTACTAGTAAAGAGAAGGAAAATCTACCTAAAATTAGCTTCCTAGTAATTTGGCTTTACTGGAGTTCTAAACAGCACTAAAGCACCAAATGCCACAACCTTGAATGTAAATGTATATAAAACAAATAATGCAATGCATGGATAGTACATTTTTAAAAAGCTATTAAAGAATATATGTCTTAAGCAAAAAAAAAAAAGGTCTGCCATGAAACACTTAAATGGTGTTTATAAAAGCTGACCGCATGCTTTTGGTTTTCAGCTATAGCAGGAAAAAAAACTATGCTGTTTTAAAAAAACTCTGACCCTTTCAGGCAGGAGATCTGGCTGAGTGTGGTTTGTGAGCACATTGTTGCAGCTTGCTTGCTGGCAGGGACCTTGAGTTGTGGCAATAAACATGGCTCCAGCTGGTACCTCCGATATGAGTCTGGAATTTCAGAAAGCTAAGGAATGGGCTGCATCCAGCCGTCAAAGCCATGACTTTAATCCTACCCATATTGCTTAGCAAATTAAAGACTCATGTGTTTAGAAAAAGCGAGAGAGATACAGTAAAGAGAGATTCAAAGATGAAGAAAACCTCTAAATGTTTTACAGTGTGTTAAAAATATATGCAGGCTTAAGATCTCCTATGCTCTTGGATGAATTAACATAGTAAACTGGTAGAATTAACATAGTAAAATGGCAATCTTACCAAAAGCAGTCTACAGATTCAACACAATGCCTATCAAATCCCAGCAAAATTCTTCACAGACCATGAAAAAACAATACTCAACTTCATATGGAAAAGAAAAAAAAAACCCAGGATAGTCAAAACAATCTTGTATAATAAAGGAACTTCTAGAGGCATCACAATCCATGACTTCAAACTCTACTACAGAGCTACAGTACTGAAAACAGCCTGATTTTGGCATAAAAACAGACAGGAGGACCAATGGAACTGAACAGAAGACCCTTATATTAATCCACACACCTTCAAACACCTGATTTTTGACAAAGAAGCAAAAAACATCAAATGGAAAAAAGGAAAGCATATTTAACAAATGGTGCTGGCATAACTGGATACCAACATGTAGAAAATGAAAATAGTTCTATATCTATTTCCATGCACAAAAGTCAAGTCCAAATGGATCAAAGACCTCAACATAAAGCCAGCCACACTGAACCACATAGGAGAGAAAGTGGGAAGTACATTTAAACTTATTGACACAAGAGACCACTTCCTAAATATAACCCCAATATCAATGTCACTGAAAGCAACAATTATTAAGTGGAACCTCTTGAAACTGAGAAGCTTCTATAAAGCAAAGGACATGGTCAACTTGACAAAACAGGAGCCTACAGAATGGGAAAAGATCTTCACCAACCCCACATCAGACAGAGGAGTGATCTCCATAATATACAAAGAACTCAAGAAATTGGTCATCAACAGAACAAATAATCGAATAACTAAATGGAGTACAGATCTAAACAGGGAACTCTCAACAGATGAATCTAAAATGGCTGAAAGACACTTAAGGAAATGGTCAATATCATTAGCCATCAGAGAAATGCAAATCAACTCTGAGATTCCATATTATACATCCCGTAAGAATGGCCAAGATTAAAATCAGTGACGATAACTTTTGTTAGAGAGGATGTGGGGTAAAGGGAACTATTGGGGGAGGCTGTTTGTTCATTCCTGGCTGCCGAGAACTGAAATAATCACACAGAAATCTGTATTATTTGCAATAGTGTTTGGCCAATAGCTTATGCGTCTTTCTTGCTAGCTCTTATTCTTAAATTAACCCATTTCTATTATATTTTACCATGAGGCTCGTGGTTTACCAGTAAAGTTCCAAGGCATCTGTTTCCTTTGGCGGCGGCTACATGGTGTCTCATTGACTCTGCCTACTTTCTCCCAGCATTCAGTTTATTTTTCCCACCTATCTATTCTTCCAAAGCAGCTTCTTTATTAACCAATATACAGATGGGCTTCCCACACCATTTACACAATGGTACATTTACACAATGGAGTACTACACAGTGGGAAAAGTATAATGACAGCTTGAAATTTGTGGGCTAATGGATAGATCCAGAAAACATTATATTGAGTGAGATAACCCAGTCCCAGAAATACAAATATCATATGTACTCATAAGTGGCTTTTAGACATAAAGCAAAGAAAACCAGCCTACAAATCACAATTTCAGACATCCATGAGGACCCTTAGAAAAACATACATGGATCTAATCTACATGGGAAGTAGCAAAAGACAATATCTCCTGAGTAAATTGGGAGCATGGGGATCATGGGAGAGGGTAGAAGAGAAAGAGGGAGGATGGGAGAGGAGTGGAGAAAAATACATATCTCAATAAAAACAATTTAAAAAATAAATAAAAATAACAAAATTCTGTATAAATTATTGAAACAGATATTCGAACATTAGTACAAAATTTCTGATTTTTGCTAATTGTCAAATTCTTGACTTCTTCACCATGGTTGATGAGTAAAAGCTATACATTTATCACTTTGGTTATTTTATATAATTTGGAAGAATAATGGTATGAAAGTATGATGAACTTCCATTTTACTATCTTAGGAGTAAAACTTGGGGACTGAGAAATTGATCAATTTTGTTTGTAATTTAAAAACCACTGTCAAAATGATATATAAGCATGGAAAGTTGGCTCGTTAGCCTAATTCCAAGATAACAACAAATTCCTAATATTTATGAGTAAACCGAATGTTGAAATTAAAATATACCAATATTAATTACAGCATAATTACAGAGGCACATTATTTTGTATGAGACTGACACATTCTTGGCTCTAAATGAAACTCTTCTCTTTTGCCCTCAGGAAAGCTACCGTATTTCAAGAATAATCAAACTAATACACAACATTTTTGATATTCATCCAAATGCTGACAACTCCTTCAATGTTTTTAAACATGTTTCTAAAATTCATACACATTGGCTATCATCAAAGGAATATGCTTAAATCTTGGAAATATTAGAACTGTATTCCCTTTACAAGTATGGAAAATTATATTGTGAAGTCTGCACAATAATGCAAAATAGTACATTTTATTTTGAATGAGTTCAACATATTAGGAAATATGAGAATCTTTTGTGCAAAGGTCTACTCGGGAAGAAAATGGTACACGCATAAATGCCAAGTGTGCCATACAGCCACAAGCTCTGCTCCTACTTCACTCAGGCTAAGTGAAGGAGCCAAGTAGCAGATTGATGAAAGCTCACTAAATTCTGTTTAATCTTGAACAAATAACGTCCAATTAAAATTATCCACGGCATCTTATATTTAATCTTCGCCATGCTGCCCCAATGCTCAGAAATTTTGCTCCTGGTGTGCTGGATAGTGTTATCAAACTCAGGACGCAGGCTGCTGTGTGTAATGCCCTGTCTTTGATCCAGCTCCAGTACTTTTTATACTGCAGTATGGAACATTAGCTGACATTTACAAAGAAAACGAGTTTTAATATTGACAGTAGTAAAACAGATCCATCAGTTACACACACATAACATTTTTCCAACATGAGAAATTGTGATTTGGGGATATTTTTATTATTTACAGTTTTTCAAGCCTATATTCTTTCCATTTAGTAAGGCCAAGCAATGAATTTATTCATCACTAACTATGAAAATCAGAGATCTACTTGAGTGGTTGGCTGCTTGAATTAAATGTGAGAACTCAGCTCTCATTTCAGAACCATGCTGTTGTATTGTCTTACTTGGCTTTGTAAATGATATTCTGTATTTACTGTATTTAACCTTTCCTTTGATCCTGAGTTCTGGAGGATAGAAGTTATTATATATTCTGTTTCTACCTACTTACACCATCTACTCAATACAATGCAAAGTAGGTCAAATCATGAAGAAGAAAACATTGTCATAGAGCAATGCTTGGTGATGCTAATGGGAACACAACTCTCTATACATACAATTATTATTGTTTTAATAACTTGATTTCACTATTGCATTAGGGAAGTAATTTCCCCCTTTCATTTCAGCATTCCATATTCATAAATATCATCCTTTTACTTTCAAGTCTTTTTTCATCCTGTGCTCTATAAGTGAGAGACATCATGCGATACTTTAATTTAGGGTATCCTCCAGAACTTGATGATAAGACCCTACTGCTGAAGACCCCATATGCTTGAGCCTTATAATATGGAGGAATCAAACTGGTAATGACCTGAAAGCTTCATGCCTACTGGCTGGCTTTTTCATTGCTGGAAGTGTCATGTACCCTACTTGGAGAGAAGTAACGCTCAGTCCTACCCAGAAATACACTCCGTGAGCTACAATAATGATCAAAATGGCAAGAGAGGCATTGTAGTATAAAAGTGGCATGAATGTTTTGGGGATAAGTAACCTCTTCTAATTTTACCAGAATTTAAGCCCTGCCGCATAAAAGGAACTCTGAACATGAGTCATAGTATTAAATCGACTTCTAAAGACGTCTCATTATGCATATAGATTAGGCTATTTCTCAACTTTCATCAGAGAAGCTTCTTCTTGTAATTATGGTGATTAGCACAGAGACTCGAAATGGGTCAATGCAGAAAATAACAAATGTGGGATTCCCAGCACTAAAATGGGTCCTCAGGACCACGCCCTTTCCTCCTGAGGCTCAAGGGTTATCACACCAAAGGAGCTGAAAGATTTTAAGAGCCATCAATTTAATCTCTGTATTCCGTGTGACTTAATTAAACTCCATTGGGTATCACTTTTCCTTTAAGAGACAGAGAGGGTGGGTGGCTCCTGTGAGAAGGGGTTTGCTGGGCAACCGGACACTTACACACAGGACTCAGTGGTTGTCACTGCATACACAAGACTATCGGAAGATCAAGCCAAACCAAGTCTTGGTGGTGAACAACTCCACCCCTAACCGAGGAGCTATGGACAGTTTGAGCAGCTGGGAGAGGGAAGTCAGTTTTCTTTCTTTCTTTCTTTTTTTTCATTTTTGCAATCCCAGAGAGAATATCTATAATCCTACCCCATGAACATACTGGCAGCATTAAGTGGATTTTAAAAAAGGAGCATATGGATTGAGAGATGGAGTAAATAGGGTGGAAAGTGGGTGGAAGGAAATGGGGGATTGACTTGATAATGATATATTGCACACATATATAAAATAAAATTGCAGATAATAATAATTATCACTGCATGTAAAGGAAGTGTGTGGCCTGGCATATGTGTGGAGGTCAGAACACAATTTTGGCGAACATTTTTTTTCTTCCAGATTCATGTGGACTCTCCGGCTTGTGTGTCAAAGGCTTTTACTGTCTGCATCTCCTCGTGAACCCAAGGATAATCGTCTTTTAGAAACTGGCTTGTTTCAGTTAACACGATGATAATGATGTGCCATCCATTTAATTTAATTTCTCTCTTCTGTGTGACTTAATAAAACTCCATTAGGTACCACTTTTTCTTTATCGATGCACCTGCTCTTTAACATTGGACTGACTTTGTTACTCATCTGCTGTAAATATACATCAATAAACATAAGTATGCATGTTTCTGTGTTGCATACTGGCAAAGAGGCCTTTGGACATGTACCTATGTGTGGGTATCATATGGGAATTTTATTTTCTTTTTTATAATTGCCATAGTGGCCCTACCCATTTTACATTGCAGTCAGCTGTATAATAAGGATTTGCCAGTCCTCCCTATCTTCATCAGTTTTTATTTTGTTTCTTTTGCTTTCTTTGTTTTGTTTTTGAGACAGGTTTTTTTTTTTTTTTTTTTTTTTTTTTGTAGCCCTGGCTGTCCTGAAATTTGCTACATAGACCAGGTTGATCTCCAGCTCACAGAACTCCACCTGCCTCTGCCTCCTGAGTGACTGGATTAAATTGTAACTGGGGTGAGATGCAATTTCAATGTAGTTGTGGTTTTTATTTCTCTTGGGCTAAAGATTTTTTATATATTTATAAATCATTTGTTTATCTTTTGGAAATGTGTCCAGTTTATTTGGTAAATTATTTACTGGAATATCTCCTATTTTAGTATTGACCTTTGAGTTCTATACTGTTTATTAACCCTCTTTCAGATGACTAGATGACAAGATTTCTTTGCTTGTCTCTTCTTTTGGTATTTTTTCTTTGCCATGCTGATGCTTTTCAGTTTGACACGATTTCATTTGTTACTTAGGAGTCCTTATTCAGAAAGTTCTTGTCTGTGCCTATATCTGGGCATATTTCTCTTATGGTTCTCTCTAGGTGTTTCAAAGGTTCAAGTCTGTGATCCATTTGAGTTGATTTTGTACGAGATGAGAAACAGAGACCTGGTTCCAACCTCGACACATGAATATCCAATTTCCTCAGCACCATTTAGAGAAGCTATGGACTTTTGTCTAGTACATGCCTTTGTCACTTTGGTTAGAAGGCATATGGCTATTGCTATGTGGGCTTATTTCTGTGTCCTCTGTTATAATCAATTGATTTACATATCTGTTTCTGTACCAGTCAGTACCATGTTGCCATTGTTACTATGGTTCTGTAGTAGATTAATAATTGGAGATCAGGTATTGTGATACCTCCAGAATTGCTCTTTTTTTGCTCAGGATGGTTTTGGCTTTTTATATCTCTCTATTAATCTTATAACTAACTTTTCTTTTTTGTGAATAATGTCATTGGAATTTTGATGTTGTCATGAATCTGTAGATAAATAGTTTTCAGTAATATAGCCATGTTCACAGTATTATTTCTGCTGGTTTATGTGCTTTGGAAAATCTTTACATCTTCTAATGTCTTCTTCAGTTTCTGTCTCTGGGGTTTTATAGTTAGCACTGTAGAGGCCTGTCATCTCTTCACTTAGGATTACTAATAGTTAATTAATTTCCAGGCTAGTTCTTCTCTCTCTCTCTCTCTCTCTCTCTCTCTCTCTCTCTCTCTCTCTCCAGGGTTTCTCTGTAGCTTTGGAGCCTGTCTTGGAAATAGATCCTGCAGACCAGGCTGGCCTTGAACTCCCAAGTGCTGGGATTAAAGGCGTGTGCCACCACTGCCTGGCTACTAAAGTTCCTTTCTTTCTGAACTCATTTATTATGGTGCATAGAACAACATTGATTTTTGCATCTTAAATTTGCATTCTGTTTGCTAGAAGTATTTATGTAGTTTCAGACTTTTCTAATGAATTCTTTAGAATATTTAAAAATAGGATCACAATATCTATAAATAGAAGCAATTTGAGTTATTTTCATACTTCCATCTCTTTTTATCACAATGTCTATAAATAGGAGCAATTTGACTTATTGTCATACTTCCATCTTTTTATTTTTTCCTGCCAATAGGGCAAACTGAGGATTCAAATGTATAGGATTACACTATATCTAATATTAGTGCGGAATAAACACTCATGACTCATTTCTGATTTTAGAGGAAATGTTTCCAGGTTTTTTTTTTCCTTTTTTTTAATTGAAAAAAAAACTTCCGCCTCCTCCCAGCCTCCCATTTCCCTCCCCCTCCTCCCACTCCTCTGCCCCCCCCACTCCTTTCCCCCTCCCTCTCCAGTCCGAAGAGCAGTCAGGATTCCCTGTCCCGTGGAAAGTCCAAGGTCCTCCCCTCTCTATCCAGGTCTAGGAAGGCGAGCATCCAAACTGGCTAGGCTCCCTCGAAGCCAGAACATGAAGTAGTTCAAAACCCAGTGCCATTGTCCTTGGCTTCTCATCAGCCCTCATTGTCTGCCATGTCCAGGTTTTTTTCTCTTCATTCACTATAACGCTTACAACATTGGTTGTAGGTATATCACGTGCATCCTGTATTTTTTAGGAGTATGCTCCTCCCAACCCTTTCTGCTTAATCAGGGACTTTAATAATTGTTTGGAATGTTGGGCTTTTTAAAAGGTTGTTTGAAAGTCCCTTCATCTATCTGTATTATGTTACATTCATTTACATGATATGAACAAATCCTTGCATCTATGTTCATGAAGAAAATTGAACTATAGGCCTTTATTTTTGTATCCTAATCTTAGAACTGATTTAGGATTATACCGACTTCATAAAATAAGCTTGGTGGTGTTTCTTCCCTTTCACTTTTATCAAATAATTTGGGATAATTAGGCTTTTTATTAGTTCTTCTTTAAAGACCTATTAGAATTATGTCCTATGCAATCTTGTTCTTTTTTATTTATTTAGGTACTTTCTAGCAATACTTCAATCACATTTCTTGTTATTTGTTTATATTTTCTCAACAAATTTTGGTACACCAGTCAGTGTATGAATTTATCCATTTCTTCGGGTTTTCCTGTTTTACTTCATTAATGTCCATTTTTAACACCTCTGAAAAAGCATTTATTTAAGTCTTTATTATGTGTATATGCATATTTCTTCATGTGGATATGTGCATGCGAGTGCAGGCCATGAAGACCGGAGGGATCATTCTGGAGTCAGAGTTAAAGGTGGTTATGAACCACCCAACTCGGGAAACAAACTCAAGTTCTCTAAGAGAGCAGTAAGCCCTTCAAAACACTGACCCTTCATTTTATCCCCAGTGACTCTGTTTGGGTCTCAATTTAAATCTGAGTCCTTTGCTTTTTTGGTTAATCTATTTAGTTGAAGATTTGGTGATTTAGCTTGCCTTTTCAAAGAGATAACTCTGAAAACCTCGCTCCTTTGTGCTATTATGGGGCTTTTCATTTTATGGCAACCGGATATTCAGTCCTTCTCACAAATGATGGGTTTAGCTTGTTCTTTCTTTTCTGAACCATACAGGGTACCATTTTAAACTGATTTATGTGAAATTTTTAATGGACACATTCACAGCTCTATGGTTTTAGAACTGTCTTTGTTGTTTACCAAATATTCTGCAAATCAACTTTCCCCCTGCCTTTTTCGTTGTTCTAGAAATTAAAAAAAATGCTTCAAATGTCTCACTAATCACGTAAAATCTTTGAAAATACCTGATTGATCTCTATGTGTTTGTTCAGTTCCTAAGTTTTTTCTTTGTATTGATTTCTAATTTTATTCCATTATAGTCTGATAAAGAAATATTTTTCCATGCTTTTATATTTGTTAAGACTTTCTTTATGGCCTAAATAGTGCTCCACTTTGGAGAAAGTTCCTTGGGCTATGTCGATGAATGGGTAAGCTGCAGCTGTTGGACAGAACATTCCATTAATGTCTGTGAAGTTCATTTGATCTGAAATGTAGTTTCCTCTGAAGATCCATTGCTGACATTTGTTTGGATATCTATTGATCAAAGTCAGGTATTGGAATTACTCAACATTATTGTATATGGAACTGTCTGCTCTTTTGTGTCCAGCAGCATTTGTTTTAGGCAGCCTGGATATATCAGTGTTCAGAGTATATGGATTTACAGTCATATTTTCTTATTAGATTGAGAAATTTAACTCTCATTCATCTTCCTCATTCTGGAATTATCATTTTGTTGATACTTCAGTCTGACTTGTGGTTCGTTAACTAATGAATCACACATTGACTGAATTTCATCTCAGTTATTAAACTTAGTAAAATCTTTGGTCACTCCCTCACCCTATTGTGTATATTTTTCTAGATTTTTGTATTATTAACTGTTTAAACACGTGGTGCATTTATATGTTTTTTGAATGTTTTCATTCATTTAATTAGGTACTGAGTGCCTATCCCTTTAATCTACTCCTGCCATTTATTTAGTCCGCTATAAGGGTATCTGAGATAAGGTTATATCTAAAATGTTACAGATGTATACACTCACTTTTGTGAAAGAGAAACCTGAGATTGTATTTAGCATTTTTATAATCTAAGCATCTATTTGTTCACCTGTTGTTTGTCAATGGAGTTCTGGATGTTAAAAATGTTGACAAAGAATGGAGTTCATAAGACTGATCCATCTTTTGGCTAAAATATGTAGAATGCGGTCCTAGCCAGCTAACACATTCCAGTGAGTAGCTGTTACAATGTGTTACATTTCACATAGTTCTCTCTGGACAATGGCTGATTATTTAAGACACACTTGGGATTATCATTATGGAAGCTGGTGTAAATATTTAGCTGAGAAATGACTTAGCATTAAGTGGTTCAGAACAGCACTTTGAAATGTTTGGCAAATATAGCAGATGTTTAGAAAAGTTAATTGGATAGATTAATTGCATTTGAACACATTTCCACTTGTGAAAAGAGGCAAGATAAGTTCATAACTTCTCAATCAAAGAAAGGAGCTGAATTAAATCAAAGTGTTTTCTTTGTAAGTGTTATCTACACCCCTTTGTCAGGAATGCTGAAGTACAGAACACGTAATATTATCTTGACTAAAATGTTACATGGGTAAGCATACTGTAAGTGTTATGATTATTGCTTTATAATATGCTTCAAAGGCTTGAAACATAAGATTACGCAGTATCTGCATAAAGTTTTAAAATGCTACCACTGTTTTCAAATAGAATATATGATGATAATGCTGGAAACAGTTCATCTGTCAATGTAAAAAATTCTTATTATTTGTATGAAAACAAGAACAAATTCTTCTTAGCTGTGTATATCAGAATAAATTATTTTCTTTTTAGTTTTTTTATTAGTGTTTTTTGATTAAAAAATGTTTGATTCAAGACAAAGTGACTACCTAAAATAAAATGAAATAGGATCCAATCATAAGAAATGTTTTGAAATATAAAATAAAAAATTTATGAGAACAATGTAAAGGACTCATTGGTTTATATTATATTTAAGAATTAGAAGGATACAAAATTTCCTTAGGATATATGTTAAGAAAATTAAATCTGTATTTATTTCAAAAGTCTATGGTTTTATTATAAGTAGTTTTCAATGCACAGTAGTAAGTGGGTGTCTTTAAAATGAAGAACAGTAAAACACCTTCCACAGATTGAAGAAGTCTTTATCAACCTTCCCAGGAACATGAACATGCGATAGTTTTTCAGTCTGTGGCTTCTGAAATATTAGTGTGCAGCAGGGATTTGGTCATCAGCCTCTGTAAACAAGTTTCCTAGCTGGATGGACAACCGATTCCCACCAGTAGTTAAGTACAGAGCCTTCTGTCTATTAATTCAGCCCAAAGCCCTTGAAGTTTCAGTCACCAGACACATGCGGTTTCTGAGGTACAGTTTGGAAGTAACCTCAGCCTGTGGTGGGTGAATTCAGAAAACAGAGCCTTTTGTGTTAGAGATTCTGAAATAGCTATTCTTTGTTGCCATAAATGAGTTTTCTAAAACTAGGAATCGTATAGGTTAAAAATGCAACATGTCTTTGGATTTGGAAAGGGAGACATCTATATTACCCACAAACATCCCTCCAACACTGATGTTTTGCTCTACTGTAGAGCTTTCTACTGGCTTGTTGTGTGTACACCCTCAGCTTCCTTTCTGTGGGCACAGGACCTAGCACTGCCTCCTGAGTCTGGCAGGTAAGAATGGATGAATGATGATTGAGATTCTAATTCTTGCCATGGCTCGCAGTATTTCTGTCGTAGGTAGCAGTGAGAACACTGATTGCCACAGATACAGAAAATCCAACTCAAATGATTCCACTATTCTCCCACAAATCCCACTTGATGTCAAATAATGCAAGAGAGTTTTTACTACCTGTGGGGTTAGGGATGAAAGCAGACACTAGCGTCCCACTTGAAGAAGTTTGCCCTTTATTACAGAAAGACACATAACCTGTATTGCTTAACTTGTCTCATGCTGACGAAGATTTATTTTGAAAGTATTTACTCTTGAAAAATAGAATTGCACAAAAAATCAAAGAATCTGTGTAAATTCTTAACTAGTGACAAAGAGAATCGGTAAAGTTGCTTAAAATGCGTGTGTATGGAGCTGGCTCAGTTAGTACAATACTCACTTTGGAAACATGAGGGCAGATTTTTCTCCAGCCCCCACACAAAGGCCAGGCATTGTTGCCTATATTTAGAATGATCCCAATTAGATTAATTAAAATGGAATCTGTCACAAGGCATGGTGGCACACACTCATAATTATGACACCCAGGAGTTGGAGGCAGAAGGACTGTGAGTCCAAAGCCAGATTTGAACACAGCAAGACCCAGTCTCAAGTAAACAATTATCCTATTTAGAATATTAGACTCTTAGCACTGGGAAGATAGAGATAATAGAATCCGTGGAGCTCCTAGGCCAGTCAACATAATGCCATGAGAGATTCTTGCTTAAAACACAAGCTTGTTGGGTCCTGAGGAATGATACCCAAGGTTGATCCCTGCCCTCCACACACACCCATACATTCATTTACATGCATTCGCACACATATTCACACCACAAGCCAGCCGTACAAATAAATAAATAAGGAAAGAAAGAATGCCTATATCATTTTAAATACCAAATATAATTTTTCATTGATAATAACTTTTAAATTCACCTTCATTTATTGACTACAAATATGTTCATATGGTGGTAATTCCACCTTTAAATTATTCTTGATTACAATTTTAAAAAGAGGATTTATTTCTATGTACGTATGTATGTATGTGCATGTATATGTGCATATGTGCCCAGGTGCTTGGAAGGCCAAAAGGGAATCAGATCTCTCTGGATGTACCTGGATTTACAGGTGGTTGTTAGTCACCAGACATGGGTACTGTGAGTACTAGAAACAGCTTGGGTCCTCAGGAAGAACCTCAAGTGCTCTTGGCTAATGAACATCCTCTTTGATTCTGGCTTACATAAATTTTATTTAGATTTATTTTGACCCTGATTTAATGAAAGAAATGGTTTGGTTGTCGTTAACTCAGTGCTCTTTTGACAAAACTAGTAGTTCATAATTTGTCAACTCCACTTCTGTGATCTGTTTGATGACTTACATGAGAGACATATGGCAGCTTTAATATTTTCCCCCTTTTTTTGTGTGTGAGTATTTGTTTCCTTGAGACAAGGTCTTGGTATTTTCAAAGCCAGCCTTGGACTCACAATCCTATATTCAACACCTGTGTGCCATAATTATGGGTGTGTGTCACCATACCTAGTGACATGTTTCATTTTAATTAATATAATTAGGATAATTATTTAGAGTTTGAGACTTGCTTTTTCACACATTCTTGGCTACATGAAGATTGTCATAAATATTAATTTAGACATATGTTGCTTTAAAATATCTTCTAAAGATTGGCTGTGTGGCAGAAAATTAATTTAACATCATTAGCAACTCTTGTTATTTAGAACTTTGCAGAATAAATGATTGGACTTTACCAAACTCTCTGGAATTTCAGAATTAAAATGAAATTAATGCTGAGATATTTACTCTATGTGAAACACCGTCATACTTACTGCAGACGACAATGCAGATGCTTTAAACAATACAAAGATGAGGAAGTTGTAACTGATTAATGTTATGAAAACCACAGGAAACACAGAAAAGTGTTTTGCACTGTATTAGAGACATTTAAAAAGTGTTAATGTATTTAAAGTATAATTCCCTTTTCTATTCTTTCTACTAGCCCTGCTCCTTTATACCCGAGGAAGTCATTTCCTAGGGAGGATTGGGGTGGTGACAAAGTTGAGGATCAATTGAATAAAGACGATGAAAGAATCCATGCTGGACTTTCTATTGCAAAGAAAGGGTTGTTTAATCAACCCAGGGTAGTAGTTTGGAAAGTGATCCTCCTAAGACAAAAGTGCTTCTAAAGATCGTGTTGTTCCTCCCTATAACCCAGAATATGCTTGCTCGTGTCCTCTAGTAAGCCATGAATGACCTGGTGCAGAAAAAGAAGAGGCAGGTCTAGTTATACCCTATCAGAAAGCGGATGTAGAAATGGCATTTCCTTCTGGTTTCCTTGTATGAAGTTCCAGAAGGATGGAATAAGCCATTGTTCTTGTTTTCCCTCTTCTCAGGAAACTAAGAGAACCAGCAATACAAACAGAAGTTGAACTTCTTGGCAGCACAGTCTAAGGGAAATATTTTCCTGTCTGCAATTCAATACTGGCTCAAACTGTCACTCAAGTGCTTGAGTAGAAAATAAAATTCAAGACATGCTAAGTCTCTGGAAAATGTCTTTCATTTCCCATATTTTGCATAATTTGCTTAAAGATACATCTACATAAATAAGGACACAAAAGCAAAGCAGAAGATGACAAGGAAAAGAAGCAACAGCAAATCAATGCCAACCAACAAAAAATGAGAAAACAACCATCGACAAACCAACAAACAAAACAGAACAACCGATAATAAACAATCAATGAAAAAAATGAAAACAAGGGACATGGCCGATGAATTTCCTGTCCAGATAACCTGGAAGCTAACCATGGAGAGAGAAGAAGGCCTTAGTTGGGTTTCAGAAAAGAAGAAATGGTGAGCAGTGTGGAAAGAATGAAAGGCAATTACAGGAAAACAAGAGAGTCACAAATGCCAGGAAACAGAACAACATTAAAAACAAGCAAACAACCCTATTCAACAAAGGAGATGTATACACCCGACTCTGTAAATAACACTTATATTTGTAAAAATGCAAGCATATTAATAACAAAAATAGTACTGCTGCTGTTCACCCTCTCCTCTTCCGGACATGCATGTCATTTCTGGGGTCTGTGTGATGTCGTAGATGAGGGAGACTATCCATTGCTGTGTTTTCTGGTTCAAAACAAATGTGAATTGTGATGATACCCGCCAGTCCAGAGACTGAATTCACACATACTTCCCCTAAAGTGTAAGAATCTATTTCACATCTTTGTCAACATAATGAACTACCAGTCCTTTTAAAACACCTTTGACTGGTTTCATTTGCTTACTCTTACGAATGAACATAGGTATGTCTAAGAGCCACCTGATATTTAAATCAATTTAGTCTTTGTCTTCTGGAAACTGAGTTCACATCATTAACTACTTTATTGAACTGAGTTTTGATTTTTTAATTTGCTTGTGAGAGTCTTTCTGTATATTAGGAAGTATAATCCCCTATGATAAATGATAAATATTTCCCTTTTGGCCATTCCATGGTATATCTTTTTAAAAACCAAGTAGTTGTTTATGCGTATGATACATATGCATTTTTTTTCATTTATACTCTGTTCTTTGACATTTAAAATTCACTTTTTGGGCTAGCAAGATTCCTCAGTGGCTAAAGGCACTTGTCAGACTTGACAATCCGGATGCTGATTCTGGAATGTACATGGTAAAAAGAAAGCGCCGCCTCCCTGCATGCTGCCCCCTGACATCCACCAGCATGTCCCTGCACATCTACACCCCCCTGCTGACACATAAGTAAATAAATACAAAAGTCTATTTGTTACTATTAAAACCCCAACATTTCTATAAAACATTTCAGTTCAGCTGCCCATCTGTAAAATCTTGATCTATTCAGTACTTTTATTGGCATACTCACCCGAAGAGATCCAACTTTGTTTTTCTAAATACTACATAGTTAATCCCAACCCCATTTATCTAAAACATGAGTTTTGTGATAAGTCAATCAGAGTACTACTTGATTTTTGACTCTGTAAATATATTGATTTGGGAAGAATCAAATTTTCATTTGAAACACCGAATGCAGCGAGATTAATGAAGCTAATTCTCAAAGGTATTGCGTGAAGAATCAAACTGAGCCCTTGCAATAGTCAGAGTGTGCATGATTTTCGTTTCTGGCAACTTATCCGAAAGCACGCTGAAGACAAGCTTCCCGCACTGGCAGAAGTGATAACTGCACTGCAATGATTTACTAATTTGGGTAATAGAGAATGGCTTTTATTATAATGTAAAATTTGTGTTTAATTATCACCTTGTCATTAGACTCAATTTGTACTTAATGGTGCCAGGACCAGAAAAAATGTGCTCTACAAACTGAATCAACCCACGCGACAAAGCACAGCATCGGGAAAAGTACCAAAGTGGCTTCTTAAGAGTTACTTCTTCATTCACAGGATCGCCAAGAACTCTGGGAATTTACACTAAAAGGTGGATTTTGAAAATCTATGTACTAGTAAAAGACAGTTATTGCATTGCTTATATTTTCTGTAATATTAAGTCAGGAAATATATAATAGCTGGTTTTATACTGAGAAAAATATCTGACCCTTGATAATGTTACTGCGACCAATGAATCCAAGAGCCAACGGTTTTCGGTGGAAATATCTTTCAGCTTAACAGGCAAATACCTATGTACAAATATTTTCTAGAGATTCACCTTTTAGAAGCTGGAGTCACACTATGAAGCTATGTAAGTGCATCTATTTTGCAGGCTAATGGGTAAAGTCTTTGCCACCTGAATTCCAGTGTCAGTAGCACCAACAGGATTGATCATGGCATGTCACACAGACCCCTAGGATATCTTCAGTCACTTTTCAGTGACTTTATTAGGTTAGTTAAATGGGTTGGGTGTACTCTCCAAATAAACAGACTGCGGGGATATCAAAGCCACCTAATTTTCAATTTTCAAAACCCTAGGAAATTGGCATGAAAGCAAATTATAATTAGTGTTTTCATAGTATCTCAAAGAAGCAAAGCAATCAGAAAATTATTTTCTTGCTTCTGAAAAGTAGGCGGGGTGTCTAGTGTATAAATTAAGAGACTCTTAGAGTCAATGCACTCTGAAGTCAGAAGAACACAGAGCATCAGAAGCAAATACACAATAGTGAAGAAGGGGAAAATAAGCACGGCCAATATCAGCTTTCCTTGCATCATGTAAACTGACCTTCTTCAAACTTCCTTTCCTCAACTCATCCCATTATCCCAGCCCTCAACACCAATAGGCACTTGCTGGGACCCCAGCAGCCACAGTAGCTAGGGAAGCAGAAGGCTAGCTGCAGATCTCCACTCGTCTCTCCCCTACTCTCCCAGCTCTAGCAGACCACCTGCTGCAGACACCCTACCCTTCCCCATGGGATCTCATAAGTCTTACCCTGAAAATTTACTTCCCCCAACACACTGCTTTAGCCCTGCCCCAGCTTCAGTGCACATTCCCTGAGAGCCAACCAAGCGAACTTGCCAGAGAAACAAGTAGAATGACAAAGCAGGTAGGTGAGCTTCAGGTCTTCACTTTCCCCTTCCACATCCAGTCTCCCAATCTCGTGGTCAGCTCTGTAGCAGACTGCTTGTTGTGACTTTGGCTCATTCTCTACCCTCATTCCCAGGAGGATAAGCAGATCCTGGTAGAACATCTTTCTTTCCTTCCTCCCATGTGTCCCCTCAGTGCCCCTACCAGCCCATCCTCAATCCTAAGGGTCAGCTCCCAATACCTAGAAACACATTTAACCAGGAACCTCCAGTGGCCACACCTATCAGGTTCCCAGAAGAATTTATTACTAGGTAACCCACAGCCAGCACAATTTAAGTACCAGAGAGGGCAGCAGAAAGCAATAAACAAAACAGTCACCCAATAATGACAAGACATACATCAGTACCTGTAATTACAGTCTTGCAAACCAGAAGCCTAGATGCCAGTGTAAAAAACACAATCAACAACAGCAAAGACAATGTATATCTCTACTAGAGCCCTCAAAATTTACTACAGTAGGCCCTGAGGAAATCGCAACCTAGCTAAAGTCCAAGACAAAGACCTAAAAAGAGCCTTTATGAATATGATAGAGGTCCTTGAAGAAGAAATGAATAAATCGCTTAAAAAAATTAATGAAAACTTAAATAGTGGAAGGAAACAAATAAAAACGTTCAAGACCTGAAAGTGAGAATAGAAGCAAAGAAAACTCAATCTGAGGGGAATTTGGAAATGAACTTGAGCAGGAATCTCATTGTTAAGCCTTACCAACAAAATAAAAGAGATGAAAGAGATAAACTCCGGACCTAAAAACATGATAGAAGAAATGAATGTGTAGGTCAGGGAAAACATTAAATTTAAATATTTCCAGCTACACAGCATTCAGGAAATCTGGAACACTATGAAAAGACAAAAATTTAAGAATAATAGGATTAGAGGAAGGAGAAGAAATCCAGGACAAAGGCAGAGAAAATATTTTCAACAAAACCATAGAAGAAAAAAATTCCTATCCTAAAGAAGGAGATACCTATTGAGGTACAAGAGCACCATATACAGACTGGAGCAGAAGAGAAAGGCCTCTTGGTACATTATAATTAAGACATTAAATGTATAGAACACTGAATGTATGGAACAAAGAAAAAATAAGAGCTCCTGGGGATTTGCTAACTTTGCCAGAACCTGAGAGGAGATAGCTACTGCTGCAATACAGATAAACACATAAAATGTAGCAGTAAAATCACTCCCAGTGACATTCTGCTATACTCATAGAGAAGTTCTTGCACAGTATCATCAGAGAAACTTCCTCCTGAAGCAGATGGGAACAAATAAAGAGATCCACAACTTGACATTATGCAGAGAATGAGAGACCTTGGAATGTTCAGCCTGAAATAGAATGTCTTCATTAAATCCTTACTCATAAGGCCCAGGGAACCCTACAGCAGAAGATGAAGAATGGTTGTCCTTTGGGTTTGTATTGTGGCTTCCAGTTTAGTGTTTTTATGGAATTCCTGGGTGTGGGTATGAATGGAGTTCTACACCTATATCTGTTTCTTGTACCTTTTCTAGGGCTCTTTTATGTTTGATTTTTCCCTCTTTTGATGTATTAGTTTTTTTTGTCTTACTACATTATATTATATTATATTGCATTATTATTGTATTATTATTCCTTAGAAGCCAGTTTGTTTTCTTTTTCTTTTTTTTTAAATTTATTTATTTATTAAGGATTTCTGCCTCGTCCCCACAACCGCTTCCCATTTCCCTCCCCCTCCCCCGATCAAGTCCCCCCCTCATCTGCTCGAAGAGCAATCAGGGTTCCCTGACCTGTGGGAAGCCCAAGGACACCCACACACTAAGACAATGGGGATGTGCTATTGGGATCTCACCAAGGCCAGCTGGCCTAGGTCTGAAAAAGCATGGGATAAATCCGGACTAGCTGAACATAGCGGACAATGAGGAATACTGAGAATTCAAGAACAATTGCAGTGGGTTTTTGATCCTACTGCACGTACTGGCTTTGTGGGAGCCAGTTTGCTTTCTTTTTTCTTTTTTTTTTTTTAACTTTTTTTTTATTGAGAAAAGAGAAAAAAAAAACAAATTTCCTCCTCCTCCCAGCCTCCCATTTCCCTCCCCCTCCTCCCACCCTTCTCCCCCTCCCCCCACTCCTCTCCCCCTCCCTCTCCAGCCCAAAGAGCAGTCAGATTTCCCTGCCCTGTGGTAAGTCCTAGGTCCTCACGCCTCCATGCATTTCTAGGAAGGTGAACATCCAAACTAGGCTCCCACAAAGCCAGCACATTGTAGATTTAGATGAAAGTGGCGGTGAGGAGGAACTGGGAAGTGTAAAGGTAGGGAACCCAAAATCATGACATATTATGTGACATAATTTTTTTTTTTTAGGGAAAGGAAACTGCTGTGGGACAATGGTTTTACCCTGTAAAGATTTGTTTCTTACACTTGTTTAAAAAAATGCTGATTAGCCAGTAGCCAAGCAGGAAGTATAGGCAGGGTGCCCAGGCAGGAAGTAGAGGTGGGGCAATGAGAACAGATGAATCCTGGGAAGAGGGAAAGTTTCAGTCCACAGTCATCACTTAGACGCAAAGGAAACCACACATAGAGCAAGCAAGATGTGACTGCCTTGCCGAAAAAGGTACCAAGCCACGTGGCTAACACAGGCAAAAGTTATGGGTTAATATGAGTTATAAGAGGTAATAAGAAGCCTGAGATACAAGGTCAATCAGTTTATAATTAATGTAGACCTCTGTGTGATTTCTTTGGGACTTAACAACTGCGGGAACTGGGCAGGACAGAAACTTCAGTCAACAGGAAACGAGCAATCAACCAATCAGCAATCAATCAATCAATCAATTAATAAAATGCTCATCCTTGAAGAGTAGAGAATCAAAACATTTCTTTGCATGGTCTTCACCTATTCACAGTACTAAACAGGAAAGGGGACAGAGCAATGATATTTAATTGAACGTTGGCTTCTGTGCTCATGGTTTTATCACTTTACATGTATGATCTTATTTAACTTTATCAATGTTTAGAAACAAAATTATTTCCTTTTATTGATACATGAAGAGAAACTTTCAAAAGATAACCCTATGAATAAATGGCGAATATTAACTAGTAACTCAAATATGTCTGACATCAAAACAATACTTCTAATATATTTAACTTGTACTTTTCAAAGAAACTTGTGGACTCTAAGAGGTATCTGAATATGCTTCATTTTAACCTGCTTATGAGGATTCAGGTTAGGCTTAATAACGAGACAACTCTTGACATTTTTGACTCGTGAATATGATAAGCCTTCTAGAATATTTTATATTTGGAAGGACAGTGTAAGACTGCGCTGTAAAATTGCATGACATTCTGCAACAAAAGGGATGAAAAACCAACAATGCCATAAAGAGGAATAAGGCTAGCCATGCCCCGGGGGGAAAGCACTCAACAACCAGGCCTGTTTAGAAACGGAATGATTCCCCAATACAACTTGCAGTGGTAGAGGAAAGAAAAGAACAGCTCTTTCCTAGGTTTTGTTTTAAAAAAAAATGCAATACAAAGACCTGGTTATTGCTATAATTCTCCATAAGCTCATGCATTTCCCTTTATCCTGTTAGTGACTGACTGTCCTAGCTTAGTTTATGTTGCTATGATAAAACAAAAGCAACTTGGAAAAGAAAGGGTTTATTTCAGCGTACTGGCTAGAATCAGTCATTAAGGGAAGCCAATGCAGGATCTCCAGGTAAGAACTGAAGCAGAGGCAATGGAGGAACACTGCTTACTGGCTTGCTTCCTGGGGCTGGTACAGACAACTCTAAATCCTGCTGCCTAGGGACAGGTCTGCCCACTGGGGTCTTGACTTTTCTATTTCAACTAGCAATTTAAAAATTGCCCCAAAAAGACAAGTCCACAGATCAATCTGATAGAGGCAATTCATTGTGTGAGGTTCCTCCTTCCCAGGGCGCTGTAGTTTGTTTCAAGTTGACAAAACCTCATTAGTAGAGCAGCTAACTTCTCTGTTGTTTTACTGTTCAAGTAGAGGCACCGACAAAGGGAGCCCATGAGGATGAAAACAGTTCTAGCATGGTTGCCTGAATCTCCTTGATTATTATATACCCTTAATAATAAAACAAAAACAGTACCCAATGTAGCACCTTATTATTTCCCTTTGGTAGTACACCTAGGCCAAAGTGGACAGAATGAATCTCTAAAGTTTACAAGGAGTTGTGCATATCATTGATGTTCCTGGACTAATGTATTCATTCAAGAAGAAAGTTTAATACAGAAATGTAAGGAGACTGTCACCTAAATTTTTAAGATAGGTCTGTTTCAATCACTTATGGGGTTGGTTCCAATTCTTGGATGTGGGGTCTCAAAGAAATACCAACTTGACTGATCTACCTACTCGCTTGGAGTCCTGCCATCAGTATCTTTTATTAAATAGCATGTGAGATAAGCTGCAGAGTTTTAATGTCAACTTCTTTTGGTGAGATTAGGTGCAAGCAGTTGATGGTGTGGAATACTCAAGAAAAATGGCCAGAAGTCAAGACAGCATAGAAAAGGAGAGTGGAAATTGTAGAAGACAGTGGGTCTTTCTGTGTGTTATTTCTGTGTCTGCATGTCTTGTGAGATGGATATTATCTGTTCTTTTGACCATTCTGTCATTTTTCCTGTGGTGCTAAGGATTGTTTTGCCTCAAACTCTGATCCTGTTGCTACAGCCTCCCATGTGCTAGGGTTGCTGGCATTCACTACCATGTGTGACTGAACTCTCCTTTAGAAGATTTTTGTTTCTAGCAATGCAAATAACACTTATTATTTGGAACATCAGAGATTAATCCTTTCTCTGGACAAACGGAAATTTTTTCTTATAGTCCATTATAAAAGTATTTGGTTTCCGTATTTTGGAATTGCTTAGCTTTGACAAATTCACAGTAGGTCCAGCCCTGACCTGGGTGCTTCGAATGTGAGATGAGAGCAACAGAGATACGACCCAGCTCATGTGCTTATTCTCAAGCTCTCACATGCCTTTTTCTCTGACTCAGGAGTCTCACGTCTGCGTTGAGGTTTCAGGACACTGTAACAGGCTAAATGGTCTTTCAATAGAAGCATATGTCATGACACATCTCTCATAGTTTTTGACACTGGTAATCTTCTGTGTTAGTAACTGATAGTTAAGCCATTCCTTATACACAGAGAGAGTGGTGAAAAGGATATTTAAAAAATAAATTGTTGAAGAGCTAGATATTAAGAGTATGTAGCTAAAGAATGCTTAAACTGTTTGTTTGTTGGATTTTTTAGGGTCTTGGGAATTGGGCCTTGTGGTAATGGGAACTGGGCCTTGTTGTATAGGCTAGGCAAGCATCTACCACTTAGCTTTAGCCCCAGCCCTGTGGCTAAAGAAATGAGAATTACCAAGGAAAATGGTAAAGGAGACCTATGTGGAATTCCCCTCTGTATGCTGTGAATACCATTGGTTAATAAAGGACTGCTTTGGACCTATAGCAGGACAGAATTTAGCAAGGTGGGAAAAAACAGAACTGAATGCTGGGAGAAAGGAGGTGAAGCTAGGGAGAAGTCATGGAGCCACCATTGTGATGATGCACAGGTTGATGGAGATGGGTTAAATTAAGATGTAAGAGTTAACAAATAAGAAGCTAGAGCTAATGGGCCAAGCACTGATTTAAATAATTCAGTTTCTGTGTGATTATTTCAGGTCTGAGCTGCCAGGCGGCCAGGAAACAAACAAGTGGCCCTCTTCACAACAGGAGACTATAATCAAATTTTAGAGTTTCCAATGAGATTTATATCTTTGGTTTAACCCTAAGTGTTAATAAGTGACATACTGGAGGTGAAAATGAATAAAATAAGTTGTATATTTCACGTTAGAGTCTGATTCCTGACCTTATGCACAATGTTTCCTTAATTTTTCTTCCAAAGATGAATTTATTAATAGCTTAAACATATAAAGCCCTAATTACACATGCAGGATATTTAACAGATGGTAGGATTTTCCAATCAAGGAGACAATACTATTTACTCCAAAACATGGCTTTGAAATCAAGCAGACACAAGTTTCGTAATAACTGACATCAGCATTGCTACTGCTGAAAAGTTTTGGTGCAGGAGAAGTCAATCACTTGTCCAAATTTAATTAGCTTTAATGTACTTCATGTGATGCTCAAGGCACTATTTTACATTTCCTGGGGGGGGTTGCTTTCAGTGCAGGAATGGATTACATTATAATAATATGTTCGTCAGTGTGGTGAAATGTATTTGCTTTTTTAACCTATGAAGAAATAATGTTGAATACCTAGATTGCATTCAGCACTGTTAATCCTGAGAGATGCAGCTCTACATTCGATAGACAAGAATCATGTCCTCTTAGAGGTCATACTGTTGATGGAAAAAGAAGAAACACCTGGAGTGGATTCATCTTACATTCAATAGTTTTCTTAAGATGAAATAAATTTTACCTAGACAATGTGATTTTTATGAAAATTATTTTAAAACATTTTTAGAAATTGTTTCATAAAAATCATTTACTTTCACACATACTAATATTTATTTGTGATTCATATCAGCATAATAATAATAACCATGAATAAGTGTTCAGTAGTGGTTTGGGGAGCAAGTTATTATTTTAAAATGTTTAATATAGTACCTCGTTTAACTACAATATTGTAAAGCACAAGAAATTACATTTTGTAAATGATGAAACTTAGACATAGATGATTAAGACGCATGGCCAGCTTCAAACTCATGTCAATATATTGCCTAAAATACCCTGGATGAGTTCTTGCTATGCTATCAAATGGGTGGAATAAGTAATCAGAGAGAATCTGATTCTATTCCTGAGAGAGGGTGCGCACTGAAAAAGTCCCACTTTGTCAATCAACATGAGGCTCCCCTACACATTTTTTAAAAATGCTTTAACAGAATGGGATGGAATTTGACTAATTTTGATGTAGATTAATAGCTTGAATTGTATGCACTGTTGCACATAAATTTTTGCTCACTTTATAATTCTCTAATGCATTTGAGGTATATTTTCCTTCATTTCCCTAGATTGCTTAGCATTTCTTTAACATGAGATAAAATAGGCTATCATAAAAGTCCCAACATGCCAATTTATTTCACTTTTAGTAAAGTGAACTGTTGAGGTTTAAAATGTGTAATTTAGATGTTTGATGAAAACAATTCAAAATGCGTTCTGAGAAAGAAGCAAAGTGTAAAGTGAAGGGCAGGATAAGCTACTGTCAAGTTATTCATCTAATAAAAGACATATAAATCATGCCCATGTCAAGCAAGTTGACTGTATGTTTTCAAAAACATAAATCTTCTCTGAGGCTAAAGCATAAATCTTTCAAAACCTTTAAGCATTTGACTTGTCTGTATTTCTGCAAAATATATAAAAGTAGTTTAAATAGAGGCAGTTTCTATTTTTTATTTGCATTCTTGAGATTCTTTTTTTGTCCATGAGCAGTGTGTTTGCATCATTTCCATACCTCTTTTTTTACCCATCCAAGCAGCTCCTATTCTGATAAACTAATTTACTTACAGAAATATTTGACTTGCAAATTTAAAAAACACATTTTTTTAAAAGTAAGACTTTAAAATTTATCTTTACTCTTATTTTGCGTCTATTGTTTTCTTCCTTCGCATGTGTCTGTGCACCACATATGCTCACAGCCTGTGGAGGCTGGAAGAGGGCATAGGATAGGATGGGAAGGGAGATCAAAATACTTGGGAGAGGCCCTGTGGGTGCTGGGAACTGAACCAGGGTCCTCTGAAAGACCAGCAGGTGATCGTAGCCACGGAACCATCCCTACAGCTCCCTAAAGCACCGATTTAAAAAAAAAATGTGTTAAAGCATTTCTACTTATTTTCTCAATAGTTCAAAGATGCTCTAAAAAATTCCAATATTGAGTTGGATCACTAGTTTCAAAGATTTAAAATGATTTTAGGAGAGTTAAAAATGATTTTTAGGACAAATGTTATTCATGTAAGTTTAGTGATTGAAAAAAACATGCCAAAAGTTCAGTTCATTATATCAAAGATGAAAGTAATCTTAAGTAGAATGACCCTTCACTTATGCTATAATATGAAGACATATGTGTACATGTGATATCTATGGCACATATACACTATAGAGCAGATAGATGTTGAGTCTAGTCAGAACAGAAAAAGTATTTTAGCTGAAATCTATATAACAAAACTTTTGCTAAAAAGAGCTCACCATAGCTCTTTTGGGAATTCAATAAGAAAGCATTATTTAGTAGGTGAGTTTGTAATTCTAATGCAAGTAACATCTTATATTACAAAGTAAACGTTTATAAATAACCAATTTCCTTGGAAATAACTAAATGTCTGTATATAGTACCACCTAACTACAGCTGAATAAATGGTTGTAGACTACTTGCATATTAGCTGCCAATCATGATTGAAAAAGGCTCTGATTTTACCTAAGTGGTTGTTTAACCGGCCAAAAGTAAGGCTGGCCCTGTTTATCCTGGTGTTCCCTGTGCTTATTACAGTGTCTATGTGTGCTAAGCATTCAAGAGAGGGAGGAAGGTGGGCAAGATTCTGCATCACTTGCTGAAGAATTGTCTTTTCACATGCTGCCTCAGAGAAAGAATTATGTCAAGACTTCCTCCGTGTGTGTGCTTTATGATCTGGGCATCAGGTCATCTGTTAACGGAGTGCCATTTTATTTATAAATGGTCAGCTGAAAATTTCTCTCACTTGCCTACAGTATTTAGGGTAGTTATCTCTCTCTCTCTCTCCCTCTCTGTCTGCCTCTCTCCCTCTCTCTGCCTTCTCAGTGCCTCGTTTTCACTTAAGTAGGGTTTATCTGGGCCCCAGGGAGCTGGTAATCAAATATCATTTAGTGAGCACAGATGAGGCACCTCTGCTGCTGACTGACTTAACCTTTGGCCTCTGTCTAAACATATGGTGCCATGTGGAGGAGTATTTAATAACTTGCCGGTGAGACAGGGCCAGAGCAACACAGTCATATTCCTGGGGACTAAAATTAGGATATATATTACATGAAATAGCACTCTGTGTCTTCCTCACCTGTCTCTCTTCTGACATGACATGCAGAAGCCAGAAGTGATGGGAGCGGGGGAGGAGAGGGCCAGCCAACTGTCTCATTTCAGTCATAGCCCCCGTCTTGTTTTTGAAACCACTGCTGGGGGTTTTAGTAAACCCCCCAGTTCAAAACAGCAGTGACTTTTTTTTTTTTACTTAAAGGGAATCTGATTAATCATGAAGGTAGGAAGAACACAGAACATCCACAGTTTAAGAGCCTGCACACAACAACTCCATATTTATATAAAATTAATGACAAGTGATAACTGTATTTAAATATAAGGGTTTACATCTAATCAAATGTAAGAAAAAGCTAATATCGCTTGTCATAATTCAAACAATATGAACAAACAGGGAAATCACTAAATTTAAGAGGAGATTTCAAAGGAAAAATCTTCATGTTTCCTAATAACTTAGATAAATCACATCTCAGTCAAGCAACTCTTAATACTTATAATAAAAATATTCTCATTTAGACTTGATGTTACCTTCTTTGTATATTATAAATACCAGCCGAAGAGATACTTTAAACTCAGTGGTAATTAGGTCTTTAAAACATCTTGATATTAAGTACATAGGTTTCCTATCATTACCTTAGAAACAAACTGACTCTGCAAATGGTTTTCCCAACCTACTCTTTTAAATAATTCATAAGATAAATTATTATTGCTTATTAGGCTATTTAGAACTCTTACCCTAAATGATATCTATTGTGCATCAGTATTTGGCAACGATATCGGAAATAACACCATTTCTGTTCTAGTGGTAGCCAGGAAAGTCAAGGAAAACTCTAAATTAGACACAGTTCTTAAACTCATAATTTAAATGTGTGTATCAATATGAAAGATACATTCATATGGAGTTATTCTTTGTTAATAATTTACTCAATTAGAAAATTTCAGCTAGAATCATGGCACTATTTGAATTTATTTGACTTTATTTGGGCTAATAAAAGCAAAAGCAGTCAGCTGATAGCAGTTTGTTTGAGATTTTGATAGACTACTTTATTTCCCTTCTAAGAGTTCAGCGAAGTGCTAAGAAGTGAATGAGTAGATATGGTTACGACTTACTATAAACCATAGGTAAAGCTTGTATAAACTGTAGGCCAAAGACTTATCCAGTGTATACTTTAATAATTACCAGACATATCACAGGGATTAGAATTCAACATTGACTCCCCCTTCCCTTCCCTGTGAACCTGAGAACATTGAGCAGAGTCAATGTCCAGCGGTAGGGCAATCCATTACATCTGGTTGTTATCTTGCTTTTAAAAACCTGAATAGTGGACAACTTTCTGAGAAAGTGGCTTAAGAAGAAGCAGAAAGCCTCAATGAACAAATTACCTTGAGAAGTTAAAAACACTCAGTTTGAGAAAAGTCCTTTAAAATGTGCCGCTTTACCAGTTTTACCCAAATCTTTTGTAAGAGCTAATATTTATACAAACTCTGTCAGAGTAGAAAGAATCTGGCAAGCTAAATTACTAAAGCTAATATAACATTAAAAAATTGCCAAAAGATAATATTCACTAAATTCCAGTCACTTCTGGAGGGCAAACAATATGTCAAGCAATGCTAGATATGCTTGGAATTCCAAATAAATTACTTTTCTAAGTGGGTCATTGTAACACTTATATTCAATGTCTTGCTGTCTAACTCTTATTGTGCTGTTTGTCAATGAGCAGAACTCTTAAAAAACTCTTGTCTTTGTGGAGTTAATATTCAAATGGAGAAGGAAAGTGAAAACAAAGTAAATGTAATAAACACAAGTTCTGAATACATTAGAGCATCAGAAAAAATGAGAAATAAGAAAATATGGACCATAATGATGGGTATTAGAAACTCGTGTCCTTTCAAGAGAAGGGTAGCCTATGTGGTCATCGAGAGGATGATGGGTAAACAGAAAGTGTCCATGGGCAAGGAAGTTGTCTATGTATTCATCAGGGGGAGCAAAGAGAAGTGAAGCTTCTACGACGGGAGTATGCCTGGAAGTGGGGGAGAAGACAGGCAGAGAGGGATATTATGACATCAGAAAGAAAATAATAACACAACTTCAGAAACTCAGGTGAGAATTTAATTCTGTAAGGCTTTGTAGGCCATTGTATTACATGTGGATGTTACTTTAGATCACAGCAGGAGAAGACAGTGAAGGTTTTGAACAGAAGAGTGACCAGGGATGTTCTGTTTTGTGCGTTAAGAAATGGCATAAGAACAAGGACTCGGTGGTAAAACGGTTTTTTCTTAGTGCGTGTAGTACCACCGTAGAAAACTCCTAGGAGAAAAAAGAAGTCTCTAGGAAGACAAAAGGAAGAGCAGGGAAATGGCAGATTGGTTGACTGAAATAACCACGAGGCACATGGTAACAATTACGAGTCAGTGGGAGTGGAAGAGAACGTGAGAAGCAGTCAGACCCTGCAGGGTTTTCAAAGGTAAGGCTAATAAAAGAAGTAAGCATACAAAACTTATGTTTAAATAGTCAACACGACTAAGAAAAGTACATACAATTCACTATTACATAAATATGCGCCATGTTTCCATAAATGGCCTATCAGTTCCTATTGGACCAACACCCAGATGATTATCAACTATGGACCAAATATAAAGATACAGATGATGAAAAAGGATGCAGTGTAGGCAAATGGATGGAGTGTAGTAGTAAGGAAATAAGCTATTTTTTCTAGTTTTAATTTCATTATAATTTTTGCTTATCTTTTCCTGGTTACTATGTGAATTTAGTTGTGAATTTTGAAATCCAGGAAGAATCAATCATACATATCTCTTTGAGTGCACTTGTGAAAGCTGGCTTTCCTGCTTTTGTTCCTTTGATCATTAGCTCATAGGAGTTAGGGACAGTGAGCCAATAAATGCAGCCAGTGCACCGAATCTTAGAATAAGTGAAATAAAGACTTTTTTCCTAGGATGAAGGATTTCTATAATCTGAAAATTTGATCATTTTTTCCTATTTAAAACAATGTTAAATCATTCTACTATAGCTTTATCTAATATGTAAATTGTATAAAGTATGGTATGTGTGTGTGTTTGCGTGTGTGTTCGTGCTAACAATCACTTGAATAAACTGGAAATGTAGGGAGATACAGAACCGGAGTCAATATTTGAAAACTTAAGCAGCATGGGGACTATTTTCTTATTTTTAAGAAGTGTAGTCTGAACACAAGGTCATATCTGAGTTACACAGTAGCTGAAAGAAAAGCCGGCAGGCAGCTAAATTGAAAGATTCAAGTTTAGCATTTTGGGCAAAGGTCATCCCTGGAAAGTCAAGGGGAAGGGTTTACAAAGCCCTGAAGAAATGTTTGCCACAGATTCTGATTATAAATACTGTTCAAATCTCTGCTGATCCTCTCCAATTTATGGGGAAATTTTTAAAAAGTAAGGTTAGAACTAGTGCCAACCAGAAAGAAAAAAATTTATAAAATAAATTCAATTGATGTAGTTCATTAAAACTATTATTGGACTGAAGAGAAATAGAAGAGAATACAGGATGTGTGCTGGTTAGTTTGGGCCAACTTGACACAAATCCAGACCTATGTGAAAGATAGGAATCTTAATTGAGGATTGCCTCCATCAGATCATTCACTAGTGTGTCTGTAAGGAAGCTTCTTGGTTCATTATTAAGGTGTGAGGGTCCAGCACACTTTGGGAAGTGCTCCTCACTAGTGATGACCCTGGGATGTGCTGAGTAAGAAAGTAGGCTAGGAACACCATGGGGAACAAACCTGTAAGAAACATTCTTCCATATCCTCTGCTTCAGTTCCTGCCTCCAGGCTCCTGCCTTTGAGTTCCTGCCCTAATGTCCACTGTAAGATGAAATAAATGCTTTCCATTCCAGGTTACATTGGTTATGGTGCTTATCACAGCATAGAAAGCAAGCTATGACAGCATTCCTCTAACTCATCACTCACAGGTGCTGGTGGCCATGTCACAGGAGCTGCAGGTGGCAATTGAAGTGCAAGGTGTCAGCCCACCAGGGTGTGACTCCCTGATGGGTGACTCTCAGACAGGCATGGCCCCCGAGACCCTAGACCCTGGAATGTTTTCAGCTTCTGCTGTGCCTTTCCAATTTTATATTAAAAGCTTCACTCAATGATTCAACAGTAGACCAAAAACAACCAAAACATTGGTGAACCTGACAACAGTGCAATAGAAATTGTCACTTCAAAAGAAGGAAAAAGGCACAGAGGCGCAGCTGCGGCGCCAGACGCGGCGCAGCGGCGGCGCCAGACGCGGCGGAGCGGCGGCCAGACCCAAGCGGCGGGGACAGGCGTGCAATAAGGAGAGCAGATCGCCCTACTACAATTGAATCAAAGAGGTAGGCCTTTGGTTGGCCAGGTCACTGGCACAAGGGGAGCCTGGTCCTGTCCTGAAGATCCTACGGAGGGGTGAGAGGGTTCTTGGCCTGCAGCAGGAACCACGAAAGAGAGTGAGGGCATTTTGTAAGCGGAGCCCTAGGCCAGCAGGGAAACCTGATCCGGTTTCTAAAGGATCCATTGGATAGGATCAATAGGAGGAGATGGGCAGGCGCCAAGGCAAGAACTCACCCAATAATCCGCAAAACAACATGAAAACATCAGAACCCAATGATCTTACAACAGAAGTATTTGAACAACCTAACACAGAAGAAGTGGAAAAAATCTACTTTATGAAGATAATAGAGTCCCTTAAACAACATGTAAAAAATGCCCTTATAGAAATGGATGAGAAGTATAACAAAAAGTTTGAAGAAATGAGTAAATACGTACATGATACCCTGGGAAACCAAGAAAAAACCATCAAACAGGTAATGGAAACAGTTCAAGAATTGAAAACTGAAATGAAGGCAAAGAAGAAAATACAAACTGAGGACCAGCTGGATATGGAAAATCTAGGCCAACGAGCAGAGTCTACAGAAACAAGCATAATCAATAGAATACAAGAGCTAGAAGAAAGACTCTCAGATGCTGAGGACACCATAGAGAAAATAAACGAACAGATCAAAGAAAACAGCAAAGCCAACAAATTCTCAACACAAAACATTCAGGAACTATGGGACACAATAAAAAAAACCAAACCTAAGAATAATAGGAATAGAAGAAGGAGAAGAGTCACAGCTCAAAGGCTCAGAAAATATTTTCAACAAAATTATGGAAGAAAACTTTCCCAACTTAAAGAAAGATATTCATTTAAATATTCAAGAAGCATACAGAACACCAAACAGACTGGATCAAAGAAAAACATCTCCTCGCCATATAATAATCAAAACACAAAATATACAGGTTAAAGAAAGAATATTAAGAGCTGCAAAAGAAAAAGGGCAAGTAACTTATAAAGGTAAACCGATCAGACTTACACCTGACTTCTCGATGGAAACTATGAAAGCCAGAAGGTCCTGGATAGAGGTTCTGCAGAAGCTAAGAGACCATGGATGCAAACCCAAACTACTATACCCAGCCAAGCTATCGTTCACTATCAACGGAGAAAACAAGACATTCCAGGATAAGAACAAATTTAAACAATACGTAGCCACAAATCCAGCCCTACAGAAAGTAATAGAAGGAAAATCGCAACCCAAGGAATCCAACACTGCCAACACTGCCTACAATAACCCAGGCATCTAATGACCCTTCACGAGCACATCTCAAAGAAAGGAGACACACAATCTCTACTACCAAAAGCAATAAGAATAACCGGAGTAAACAACCACTGGTCATTAATATCACTTAATATTAATGGGCTCAATTCACCTATAAAAAGGCACAGGCTAAAAGATTGGATACGAAAACAGGATCCAACATTCTGCTGTTTGCAAGAAACACATCTCAACCACAAAGACAGGCACCTACTCAGAGTAAAGGGTTGGGAAAAGGTGTTTCAAGCAAATGGTCCTAAGAAAAAAGCAGGTGTGGCCATACTAATTTCTAACAAAACTGACTTCAAACTAAAATCAATCAGAAGAGACCGAGACGGTCACTTTATACTCATAACAGGAACAATTCATCAGGAGGACGTCTCAATCCTGAATATATACGCCCCCAATATAAAAGCACCTACTTATGTAAAAGAAATATTACTAGAACTCAAGGCAGACATCAAACCACACACACTAGTAGTAGGAGACTTCAACACACCTCTCTCTCCAAGGGACAGGTCAATCAGATAGAAACCTAATAGAGAATTAAGAGAATTATTGGAGGTAATGAAGCAAATGGACTTAACAGACATCTATAGAACATTCCACCCAAATAGGAAAGAATATACCTTCTTCTCTGCAGCTCATGGAACCTTCTCAAAAATTGACCACATACTCGGAAACAAAGGAAACCTCCAGAGATACAAAAAAATATCAGTGTCCACCTGTGTCTTATCAGATCATCACGGATTAAAGTTAGAAGGCAACAACCACGCTGCCCCCAAAAAACCGACAAACTCATGGAAACTGAACAGTCAACTACTGAACCACACCTGGATCAAGGAAGAAATCAAGAAAGAAATTAAAGTCTTCCTTGAATTTAATGAAAATAAAGGGACAACATACTCAAACCTATGGGACACAATGAAAGCAGTGCTAAGAGGAAAGTTCATAGCACTAAGTGCCCACTTAAAGAAAACGGAGAATGCATACATTGGGGACTTAAAAACACACCTGAAAGCTCTAGAAAAAAAAGAAGCAGACGCGCCCAGGAGAAGTAGAAGACTGGAAATAATAAAACTGAGGGCTGAAATCAACAAAATAGAAACACAGAAAACAGTCCAAAGAATCAATGAAACAAAAAGCTGGTTCTTGGAGAAAATCAACAAGATCGACAAACCCCTATCCAAACTAATTAAACGACAGAGAGAGAACACGCAAATAAATAAGATCAGAAATGAAAAGGGGGACATAACCACAGACACAGAGGAAATTCAGAGAATCATTAGATCTTACTACAAAAGCCTGTATGCCACAAAACTGGAAAATACAAAAGAAATGGACATTTTTTTAAATAAGTATCATAAACCAAAGCTAAACCAAGACCAGGTGAATGATCTAAATAGACCGGTTTCTCGCGATGAATTAGAAATGGTTATCAAAAATCTCCCTTCGAAAAAAAGCCCAGGACCAGATGGTTTCAATGCAGAATTCTACCAGAACTTCCAAGAAGAATTAATACCTATACTCCTTAAGGTATTTCACAATATAGAATCAGAAGAGTCATTGCCAAATTCCTTTTATGAAGCTACAGTTACCCTGATACCAAAACCACAAAAAGACCCAACCAAGAAAGAGAATTACAGACCGATCTCACTCATGAACATCGACGCAAAAATCTTCAATAAAATACTGGCAAACCGAATCCAAGAACACATAAGAAAAATTATCCATTATGATCAAGTAGGCTTCATCCCAGAGATGCAGGGCTGGTTCAACATACGCAAATCTATCAATGTAATCCACCATATAAATAAACTGAAAGAAAAAAACCATATGATCATTTCACTAGATGCGGAAAAAGCATTCGACAAAATTCAACACCCCTTTATGATAAAGGTCTTGGAGAGAATAGGGATACAAGGGTCCTACCTAAATATAATAAAAGCTATTTACAGCAAGCCAACAGCTAACATTAAATTAAACGGAGAAAAACTCAAAGCCATCCCACTAAAATCAGGAACACGACAAGGATGTCCACTCTCTCCATACCTCTTCAATATAGTGCTTGAAATTCTAGCAATAGCAATAAGACAACATAAGGAGATCAAGGGGATACGTATTGGAAAGGAAGAAGTTAAGCTTTCATTATTTGCAGATGATATGATAGTGTACATAAGCGACCCCAAAAATTCTACCAAAGAACTCCTACAGCTGATAAACAGCTTTAGTAACGTGGCAGGATACAAGATCAACTCCAAAAAATCAGTTGCCTTCCTATACACCAAGGATAAGGAAGCAGAGAGGGAAATCAGAGAAGCATCACCTTTCACGATAGCCACAAATAGCATAAAATACCTTGGGGTAACCCTGACCAAGGAAGTGAAAGATCTACTTGACAAGAACTATAAGTCTTTGAAGAAAGAAATTGAAGACACCAGAAAATGGAAAGACCTCCCTTGCTCTTGGATTGGGAGGACCAACATAGTAAAAATGGCAATTCTACCAAAAGCAATCTATAGATTCAATGCAATCCCCATCAAAATCCCATCAAAATTCTTCACAGATCTGGAGAAGACAATAATCAACTTTATATGGAAAAACAAAAAACCCAGAATAGCCAAAACAATCTTATACAATAAAGGTTTGTCTGGAGGCATTACCATCCCTGACTTCAAACTCTATTACAGAGCTACAGTATTGAAAACAGCTTGGTATTGGCATAAAAACAGAGAAGTCGACCAATGGAATCGAATAGAAGACCCTGACATTAACCCACAAACCTATGAACACCTGATCTTCGATAAAGGAGCTAAAAGTATACAATGGAAAAAAGAGAGCATCTTCAACAAATGGTGCTGGCAAAACTGGATGTCAATCTGTAGAAGAATGAAAATAGATCCATATCTATCACCATGCACAAAACTCAAATCCAAATGGATTAAAGACCTCAATATCAGTCCGAACACACTGAACCTGATAGAAGAGAAAGTGGGAAGTACTCTACAGCACATGGGCACAGGAGACCACTTCCTATGTATAACCCCAGCAGCACAGACACTAAGGGCATCATTGAATAAATGGGACTTCCTGAGGCTGAGAAGCTTCTGTAAAGCAAAGGACACTGTCACTAAGACAAAAAGACAACCCACTGACTGGGAGAAGATCTTCACCAACCCTGCAACTGACAAAGGTCTGATCTCCAAAATATATAAAGAACTCAAGAAACTAGACCGTAAAAGGCTAATCAACCCAATTATAAAATGGGGCACTGATCTGAACAGAGAATTCTCAACAGAAGAACTTCAAATGGCCAAAAGACACTTAAGGTCATGCTCAACTTCCTTAGCGATCAGGGAAATGCAAATCAAGACAACTTTAAGATACCACCTTACACCTGTCAGAATGGCTAAAATAAAAAACACCAATGATAGCCTTTGCTGGAGAGGTTGTGGAGAAAGGGGTACACTCACCCATTGCTGGTGGGAATGCAAACTTGGGCAACCACTCTGGAAAGCAGTGTTTCGGTTTCTCAGGAAATTCGGGATCAACCTACCCCTGGATCCAGCAATACCACTCTTGGGAATATACCCAAGAGAGGCCCTATCATACAACAAAAGTATATGCTCAACTATGTTCATGGCAGCATTGTTTGTAATAGCCAGAACCTGGAAACAACCTAGATGCCCTTCAACGGAAGAATGGATGAAGAAAGTATGGAATATATACATATTAGAGTATTACTCAGCAGTAAAAAACAAGGACTTCTTGAATTTTGCATACAAATGGATGGAAATAGAAAACACTATCCTGAGTGAGGTAAGCCAGACCCAAAAAGAGGAACATGGGATGTACTCACTCATATTTGGTTTCTAGCCATAAATAAAGGACATTGAGCCTATAATTCATGTTCCTAGAGAAGCTAAATAAGGTGAATCCAAAGACAAACACATAGGCATCCTCAGGAATATTAACCTTCATCAGGCGATGAAAGGAGACAGAGACAGAGACCCACACGGGAGCACCGGACAGAAATCTCAAGGTCCAAATCAGGAGCAGAAAGAGACGGAGCACGAGCAAGGAACTCAGGACCACGAGGGGTGCACCCACACACTAAGACAATGGGGATGTTCTATTGGGATCTCACCAAGGCCAGCTGGTCTAGGTCTGAAAAAGCATGGGATAAATCCGGACTAGCTGAACATAGCGGACAATGAGGAATACTGAGAATTCAAGAACAATTGCAGTGGGTTTTTTATCCTACTGCACGTACTGGCTTTGTGGGAGCCTAGGCAGTTTGAATGCTCACCTTACGAGACCTGGATAGAGGTGGGCAGTCCTTGGGCTTCCCACAGGTCAGGGAACCCTGATTGCTCTTCGAGCAGATGAGGGGGGGGGGACTTGATCGGGGGAGGGGGAGGGAAATGGGAAGCGGTTGTGGGGACGAGGCAGAAATCCTTAATAAATAAATAAATTAAAAAAAAAGAAGGAAAAAAAGAATGATAACAATGAACAGAGGTTAGTAGATAAGTAGAACACTATTTAAAAACCCAACTATACGGAACTGATATCTCAAAAGAGAAAAAGAGATATTAGAACAGAAGACATACTGGAAATGAGCAAATTTTCTCAAGGTATATGAAAGCTATAAACTGAAAATTTCTGAAACTATTTAGGACAAAGTTAAACATATGTACACATAACCGCATCATTAGTAAATACCTAAAATTGATGAAACATAATGAAGGCTGTCTATGAAAACTGGGACATTATGATTGGTGAGTTCTTATCATAAATAATAGAACCTAGAAGAGAGGGGAGAGGCTTCAAATAAGTGGTCAGACCAAAGCCCACATCTTTCATTAATGTGTTAAAGATATTCATCAAGGCAAAGTAGGACTTATACTAGGCAGTGAGATGACATTCACTCAGAAAATATATAAGGTAGTTTATTATATTGAGGTGTTTAAAAAAAAGAATATATATATATATATATATAAACATATGCAGAAAAGACCACAAGTCCAACATGTAGGCTATGTAAAAAGTTTGCCAAATAAAGTGGAAAGAGATTTCTTTTGCCAAATCCAAAATCAGAACAAAACAATCATAAAATATAAAACTCTGGCACACTAAGATGCAAAAAGGCCAGCTCTACTATCTTCTTTATCCAATACTCTCTAAACTTCCATAAAAACATCAAACAGAAAACAAGAAACAAAAAGATCATATTTAATATGAAACTTATGAGCTTTCATGCTTGTGTCATACGAGGACATTTTGGAAAGATGAGAAAATCGTTCTAAAATGAGAACAGTATGGCTAACTATGAGGAAATATATGAGACAATAGAAACAAATCTGATATCTTACTAAGGTCATAAGTATTTGCCAGCATGAAAAAATATGAGAGAGTAACATATTTTTTTCTGCTTTTTAGAAAAACCACTGTCTCTATATAGTGTTTGGGGTGGTCTGTTCTTTTTCTTATTCTCTTATTGATTTATAATGTCTTCCATATTATAATCCAAAGTCCCATAAGTATTTGAATGTGTTACAGGGTTTTGAGAGTCCTAAAAATAAAACATTTAACAGTGTTAAATATTGTTGAAATGTAGTTACTTTTAGAATTCTCATAAATTGACAAGCCAGTAATTTGTGTAGTTACTTTGGGGAGGGGAATTAGACAGTATCTTGTTAAGTCGGACAAAGGACATTCTTTATCACACAATGACTTTACTTGTAGGTATATAGCCAAGAACACTCATGTTCATGAGAGATAAACACAGAACGATTCATACATTGTTATCAAATGAAAACATCAACAACAGGAAAATTAATCCATATTTATTCATGCAAAAGTTTTCTACCTATTGGAAGATTGTAAGTCAGCTAAAAAGAATAAATAAATCTAACCTACAATATCCTCACAAATAAACCTCAAAGCCTGATGAGTATCAGCACACATCAAATACTTCTTCCTACCAGAATAGCATGTATGGGAAACATCTAGCCCAACATAACTTTAAGAACATGCCTATAACATAGACATGTAGTAAGTACACATTATTATCAATATAGTGACTCTTTAGAGTAAAAAGACAGCAGTAGACATCAAATAATATTTTTCTTATTTAGAAATATCTAGGGTGGTATCATTGGTTAATAATGCTGTCTACATTAAATAATAAATATAGTGTCCATTATGTCTCATATTCTTCATTAAACAGGAGGGAATGCATGCTTGCTATTCTAAACTGGACAAAAGCCTATGGTTAGAGAGATCACAGGCCACAACAACCTATTATTATTGTTTTCTCCAAATGGTCATGCCGTCAAATTGCTTATTAAATATTGATCTGTATCTATAGAGTTGTGCTGATCTCAATCTTGGCTATAGAAACTCTTTGTTCAGTGAGTAGCAGTTACTTCCCTACAAGTTATTGGCCAGAGACGCCCAAGAGATACTGGAAGCAACAGAAACTATTGCCATTGCTTTTGATATTTTAGCTAGATGGCAAGACCCTAGTGCTGAAGACACCACACAGTTTGGTTGTAGGCTACAGAGGGATTAATCTTGAAATTAAAAAGAAGAAACTCTCCCTGCTGATTGTTTTTCATAGTGCTATAATGTACTATGCAGGATGCTGGGGGAGAAAGGGCACCAATAGTCTTGCCCAGTACTGAATACTTCATGCTACAATATTGACATGCCAGCCAAGATGTTTCCACAGGTGCCATACTGGTCAAAATGCTTAGGGCAGTGACCAGTTTCCTGCTGACTGCATTTGAAGGCTGCTCTACAGGAAAGAATTCATGGCTGGTGTTTTAAGCATAGCCAAGCCCCAAGAATATGGAATTCATAGGCCTAGTGGTATTGATTTCTAAGTGGTCCTGTTCTTAAACTACCTTTTAAGTATTTGTATTGATGGTTTAAAGTTTAAAATATTTTTCTTTCTTTTTTTTTCTGCTCCCAACCTTGGTCAGAGAAATTTGTAACTGCAGTGGGTAGTGGTTAACACAGAAGTATTACTAGAGGTGTTGAGTACAAAGACTGAATGTAGTACAAGAGCTTGGGTATAGGCGGGGCTCTCTATCAATCCACTTCTCTACAGGCCCAGGGAATGTCTTAGAGTGTTAAGAAAGAATCTAAGATAGGGATGGGTGCTGCGAAATGTGGTCCTGTGGACATGAAATCACAGTGATCATGTTTACTTTTGCAAGACCTGCACAAGATTGAGGCAGTTAAAAATTCAAGCATATTTTCAAGGTTGACCATTTAGTACTGGACAACCAATTGGTGTGCTTTCTTCTAGTGAAGATCATTTCTCCCATTCTCAGTATTCTTCAGCTGCCTGTAGTTTTTTGTGTAGGACTGAGGCCTCTTGAGTTTTCTTCTATTCATGTTATTATGTCTATTGCTCTCTTTGGTCAGGTTGTACCTATATATTTATTTTTTATTTTTTTTATTTATTTAATTTTTTTTTTGAGTCAGGGTTTCTCTGTGGTTTTGGAGCATTCCTGGACCTAGCTCTTGTAGACCAGGCTGGCCTCAAACTCACAGAGATCCGCCTGCCTCTGCCTCCCGAGTGCTGGGATTAAAGGCGTGTGCCACCACCGCCCGGCGTACCTATATATTTAATATATAATATATATATGTGTGTGTGTGTATAAACAACAGTTAATGAAAAAAGAGGTCATAAATTAGAAAGAAAGCAAGTATGTGTATATGGGAGGTTTTGAGGGAGGAAAGGGAAGGGAACAAATGATGTAATTATAAATTATAATATCAATTTTTTCTTATTGTGGAGGGACAAGGACTATGGAGACCTATCTGAGGACATACTGTTAGTTGATAGGTGTTGAAGAAGGGAGAGTAACTTTCCTTTGTGTTTAAGTATTTAGAGAAGATTCTTGGGCAAGGTTTTGCAGATTGTTTCACTCTCAGATTTACTGGGTTGTTCTTGAGGTTATTCTTTAATGTTTTGTTATTTAGAATAATCTGGGAAAGCTTTAAATAAGGCATCTGGGAAGGTTTGAAACTTTATTCACATAATGTCCAAAGTCATCATTCAGATTTGTAAAGCCAAGGAGACTGACAGAATAATTAAAGGTTAAGGATAGAAGAGACATGGGGGGTAACTCATCTTTATGCTTTTAGTTCCCAGATTATTCCTTTTTTCCTTTCTCCCTCTCTCCTCCTTCCTTTTATCCTTTCTTCCTTCTCTTCTTTTTCTTCCTTCCTTGTTGGCCTTCTTTCTCTTCCTCCACATCCTGATTTTTTTGTTTGTCTATTTGGTTTTGGGTAACTATTTCTCCTCTCACATGGTAACTTTGGAGTTCTGTCTGTATGATCTGTGAAGATGAACCTACAGAAGCCAAATGTTATCATAGGGATTCAACTCTGGAATCTGAACATGAACTATGTTCACTAAGTCAAGAATGAATTTGGCATAGAATGTCTGTGGAAACAGCAGTGCCATTTTGGTCAATCTTGTCAGCCCTGTCCTCCCTATTTTCTAAGGCGTCCTGTACAAGGAGAAACAGTCGGTGGCTGCGGGTGGCCGAGAGCATAAGAACTGCTGCAATTGGGCTTCTCTGGCGAATCTGCTTCCAGGGTTCTGTCCTTCGTTCCATTGCACCAGCTTTTCTCTTTTTCTTGCAAATTTGGCTCCTGTCCCTCCTTTATCATCTTTCTTCACTGAGACCCAGTTATAGTTATATGTGAGAAGTTAGAAAAGTCCAAATAAGAAATAAAAATACTGTCAATGAGAATAGATGGTTTTGGATACTGTTTTTAATTATTTACAATGTGGTTTTACTTGAGCCAATAGCCAAAGCACAATGATTCACGGGGATAAATAACTGCAATAAACTTAGCCCTGCACAAACTTCCTGCATGCAAAGAAATTATGCTCAATTGTTATTTTTCTTCATTCATTGTTAAAAAAATCTTTATGTTAAATCAAAATGAGTAAGTAATATGGTTTAAGTGAGGAAAATAATCCAGCCTTTTCACTCTCCTTACCCAGCTCAACAGTGTAAACTCGGATAGTCCTTAGTACTCTATGACTTGGAATTATCAACACTTGTGGATTTGCTTAGGAAATAGAAAAATCCCTGTTGGACTTGCCAGTAGATTGCAAATATGTAGTTTGAAGTTTATCCTTCACAATGAAGTCATCAGGACCAAATATTAGATATTACTGAAGGGTCGAGTCTCTCCCAGAAGTCTCTAAAGTGATCATGCTAGTCATTTCTTATACAAATACTAAGAGGTGACTCCAAAACGTTTGTTCCAGAATTTCAAGAGGAAGTTGCCGAAATCGCTAGGTGTGCTTTCAAGACCATGGCTCTCAAACTATGTAGGAGTTGCCTTAGGAAAATTTAACCTCTGACTGCATAGTTTTTTTTTTCCAAGAGGTTCTAACTTCTTGGTATAGACGATAGCCTAAAAGTTACATCTTTTCAAAAAGTGCCTGCGGTGATTTGAATGTGAAGTAAAGATGGAGAGCCACTGACCTGAGCCAGAAAGAGCATTAAGCTTTGTTGGAGCCATAGACCGGGGGTACCTTCAGCTTTCAAGTAGGTACTTACTGAGAATCTATAATTTCTAGTCTCAGCCCCACACTTACAGAATAAAAACATGCACTTGAATAAGATTCCCTGGGGGGCTTCTGCGCACTTTAAATTTCGAGATGCATTAAGGCATCTAACCCAGCAGGCATATTGGAATCGTTGGATTAAAGTTGTAATTGAAAGGTGTTCCTAGACCTAACCCCCTCTACTTAATCACGCCATTTTGTATCTTGATTTTTGCCAAGGTGGTTCCCCAAGATAGAGATATTTCTTAATTGCTGTTCCGTAAGTCGAATTTCAAAACCAGAGTACTCCAACATTTTTTTTTTTTAAATTGCGGGCAAAAACAAAGCTTGTTTCACTACAGTTTTTATAAACAACGGTTTTTCACTCCATTTTCATATTTAGCTTGACTTGTGGGGCTTTAAAAATGTACTGGTTCCACATTAAACTTATTAAATTAGAATTTGTGGGGAATGGAGGCCCAATGCTGGAATTTGCTAAAGCTTTCTGGGGGATTTTAGTGAGCAGCTGGTTTTGGGAACTATTATGGATGAATTCTTTGATGTATTTGTCTTGTTTAATATATTATAGAACAGTTAGTCATTTTGGCTTCCTGAAAGACTGGTATCAGTTACTTCAATAAATAAAATATTAACCTGCATTATAAGACGAATTAAATATTTAGAGCTTGTAGGTTGATATTAACCTCAATTCACCCCTATTTATAGATGACGGTTAATTGTCTACATAAGAAAACGAATTAATGGCAAGCCTATCAAATAACAATACCCACATAACATTATTATTTCATTTTTTAAAATGCAACACTTTTCATTGGGACTTGGATTTGCCATATCATTAGATACCACAAAGCAAAAATATCTTATCTTAATCTCCGTAAGTGCATCCTAGATGAATGGCAGAGACCACCATGGGGTGTTCCTTAGCAGAAGGGCTTTAGCTGCTATGAAACAGGCACAAGGAATATAGAATCCTATACAATTTCCCAGGTGAGACTCCAAAATTCCATTTCAAGTGAAGTGATAAAGATCACATGTCAGCCTTCAAACACAAGTTGAAAATGACTAGGAAATCAAATGACTGAGTGAAGTAGTGGAATTAGCTGCAGCACAGCAGCCATGCCTTGCACAGATAAGCAAGCCTAACTCTAAATGAAGCCAAATAAATTTTAATTCCAAAATGTAAAAGTTCCTTTCAAAGTCATTTTGTTCCACTTTGAAAAGAAAAACCTTAAAGAATCTGACTATTCTTAAGTAAGACCCTTTTTTGGCTTCTTGAGTTTCTTGTATACCAAGAAATAACTTTTCTTTAAATGCCAGTTGGAAAATGTGAGCAAGATATTACTATCATTCCGTTTGGTGTGTTCAGCTTCTAAAAAAATTACACATGTATAAAATCAAAACTCCTCAAATTCCTGTGCTCTACAGACAGCAATGCTTCATCCAGAGTGTTGGGAGACATCCTTACAATCCCTGACTTTCTACCATCATCAGGGGTCCTCGAATATTAGTGACTTTAATGCTTCATTTATATCACCCATAATATCAACACAAAATTTGACAAACCTACACTTGATCTTTAAAAAAGCCTTCTTGGGATGGAGAGATGGCTCAGAGGTTAAGAGCACTGACTGCTCTTCCAGGGGTCCTGAGTTCAATTCCCAGCAACCACATGGTGGCTCACAGCCACCCTCTTCTGGCCAGCAAGCATACAGATAGACAAAACACTGTATAATAAATAAATAAATAAATAAATCTTAAAAAAGTAAAACAAAAAAGCCTTCTTCTTTTCCATTAAGCTTAGAGTATTTCTTAAGTTAAACAAGAATCTTTAATGCTCTATGTAGAAAATAAGTTGTACCTAAATGGAAATATTTTGCATATTTATGATTAAGTGCTTAAGAAATGATGAGATATTTAATTGATAACTATTCTATCATGTGTGCATTATTACATTTTCTTATGAATCTTTTGCCATTTTATCATTTGCAATTCTTACAAGGAATCATGGGAAAATAACAATACCCTCTGGCAGGTTTGGGGGCAAAGTAACTATCAGTGGGAAAGTGTAGCTGTTGGCTAGACATCATGGGACACACCTTTAACCACAGCACTTAGCAGGCAGAGGCAGGCAGGTCTCTATGAGTTCAAAGCCAGCCTAGGCAACATACTGAGTTCCCGAGTTCTGGGTGAGCCAGTGGTGCTCAGTAGTGATACCATGTTAACTGGTTGGGTGGGGAGAATAAAAGAAAAGGGAGGAGAGGAGCTATATGTTCTCCTTACTGGATGGTTACGTCTGGTGTTACTTTTAGAACTTTTAGACTAAGTAGAACTTTCTATTCCCATTTACTCACATATTTTATTACAAAAGAATGTGCAATCAAACACAGAGCCATGGTATTAACCATGGTAAGGATGTAGAGAATTGTTTGAGGTAGGTACTGATTACAGACTCCTGTGGGAAATAATCTTAAGACTTTGGGTTAAGTTCTTCACTGTTCAGGGAAGAATCCCATCTGTAAAAGGAGAAGGTTTGCTAGTCATATTCTGATTTCACTATCAATTCCTGTAATACTACATGGCTTAAATTGTATTTGCTAGTATGGTTAGCAAATAGAACATTTTATTTCTTTATTTATTTTGGTTTAAGATTACTTACAGTTGAGGCTGGTGGCCCTGGAGGTCCCATATCACCCTAAAATAGGTGAGAGAAAAGTTGCAATTACCATCAGCACCTTTCTACACATTATTTCAGTTTCTGGAAAGAAGCAATACATACAGATAAATCTTTTTTATGTCTTTACTTATTCTTTAAGAATTTCATATGATATATTTTGATCATCTTTTTCCCACACTTCCCAGTTCCTCCCAGACTCCCACATTTCCCTACCACAAAATTCATAATCTGAAAAGACATAAAAATAGATTTTTTTCTTGATAAAATTTTCTACATAATGAGAGCTTTATCATGTTCCCCTTAGGGTTTATGATATAAAAATCGCCTTGTGTGCCCTTGTGCTTTCTGCGGTAGCAAAACGTGTTTTGAAAAACTAAAATAATCTAGTTTTCTATTCTTTTGACTATGAATCCAAAATTAGGAAAAAATTATCTTTCCAAATACGGTTACTTGCCAACAGAGCAGCTGGGAAGCGTCATAGCGACAGATAATTTTTCTGACAAAGTTAGCATGAGCATCAGCAGAAATAATAAGTGGGTCCCCCCCCCCCGTGCCTTCCAGCTGCAAGGAACAGTTCCCACCACCTCTCCTAGGTTCTGCTTAGTAGGCACCACTCGTGTCTGGGGCATTCAGAGGCTTTTCCTCCATCTGAGTGTTTTCCAGGGCTAGGATAGCTTTGTTGACCTACATGAATCCAGACATGTGTGTTGGCTATTAAAAAGTCTTTGAAAACGCTGTCTATAGTGAGAGTGGTGTACACTTTAATTCCCAGCTCTAGAAAGGCAGAGGCAGGAGGATATATATGATTTTTAAGGCTAGGCTAATTGACATAGCAAATTTCAGGCGAGCCAGGGCTACATCGTGAGACCCGGTTTAAAAACAAAGGTTTTGAAAAAGTGTCCACTAGCTCATGATGTGTTACTGCAGTGTTTTTCTGTCTCAGGGGCTCTACTCATTTATGAGAATGCTGTCATTAGGCCTGGGTGTTTTTTCCTGTGATTTTTGTTGCCTAGGACATTATGGAGTCCATGTTCCTGTAGAGCGTGCCATGGGTCTGTCATGCCAATTATATCAAGGTTTTTTCTTCTTCTCATTAAACACAATTATCTCTAGTTTTAAGACATAGCATTGTATATTCATTATTTTCGCAACAATTTCACTAAAATAACAGTTGTTAAGGAACTAAAATCAGTCTCTAAAAATTGCTCTGTGACATCATCTCTAGTTCAAAGAGAAATATGTAAGATGGACAAGGAATTCTGCATCTGTTGACCATGGACAATAAAATGCAGAATGCACAACTCCCATGAAATCAGGGTTGCTAACTTACCTTACTCAACACAACCCTTTCCTTTAATATTTGTTAGCTCTCACTGAGAGGCCACTGCCAAACTCCTTTTATAAAGTGGTACACAAGAAATGGAGCATTTAATATAAGGCTGAGGCATGACGTTAGCTTCCTTCCCTCCAAAGCCTCCTGCCTGATCATTAAGGTGACAGCTTGGAGTTGTTGGCTGAGTTTCCTGACATAGGACACCTTTGCTAATGTGGTGTTGGGACACCTCATGCTGTCAAGCAAAGGTGAGAAACAGGAGGTTTCACACGTGTGTTAATGTCAGCTATGGCGGCACACACAGTCTCTCACACTAAAGCAACCAAAAGGCTTTCCTTGCTTAGAGGATTTTCATATAACAGCCTTCCATTAATCTCAAGATGTTTGTGGCCCGGGTCTGAAAAAGCCTGGGATAAAACCGGACTCGCTGAACATAGCGGACAATGAGGACTACTGAGAACTCAAGAACAATGGCAATGGGGTTTTGATCCTACTGCACGTACTGGCTTTGTGGGAGCCTAGGCAGTTTGGATGCTCACTTTACTAGACCTGGATGGAGGTGGGTGGTCCTTAGACTTCCCACAGGGCAGGGAACTCTGATTGCTCTTTGGGCTGACGAGGGAGGGGAACTTGATCGGGGGAGGAAGAGGGAAATGGGAGGCGGTGGCGGGGAGGATGCAGAAATCGTTAATAAATAAATAAATAAATAATAAAAAAGATGTTTGTGCAACTAGATGCGGTCTACAAACAGTCAGTTTCTGGGGAGGTGGGTCTTAAAACAAGGTCGGGACACTCAGGGGTAGATACAGTACCTTTTCTCCTTTTGGGCCAGGTGGACCTTGAGGACCCAAGTCACCTTTCAAACCCTGAAAAGAACATAACAAAAATCATTTCGATATAAGAGTCACCAAAAGCTTCAATTACTGACAAATTATTAGTAAGAAAACGAAGCATGTTTTCCTGAGCTCCCAAATCCCATTCTTCCCTTTGTAGTGGAGAGAGAGAGACAAGCAACTGGCACCAATGTGATAAGCAACATCTGTGCTGTGGTGGCTTCAGATACATTAAATCAGTGCGAGGCCTCAATACTGCATATTTGTGCAACTTTCCTTCCTGCTAAAATCACATTAATTCACCATCTGGGGGAACATCATTTAGATCTATATGAGCTTTTAAGTATCCTCTTTGGATTAAATTTGTGGGTGTTGTAAATACCTCTGATTTAGCATTGATTTAGTCTTTATAAAGCTTGCCAAAAATTCATGAGTTACATAAAAAACATGTTCATTTCTCTATCAAGAAATTTGATTATTGGGAGGAGGGCTACAGTAGCTGTATTCTCCTGTCACTCACTGGGCTGGAGCAAAGGGGAGCATCCTGCCCATCTGAAAGTAGGTTTTAGTTTTCTAATTTCTTTCCTATAAAGCTATCAGATGGAACTACATGAGACAGAGAGAGAATGTCAACTAAATATCCCCACAAGTCCTTTGGACTCGTGGGTGTCTTAGAGGTATTTAGGTGACATCAGCCATATCAGTTCACAGTAGAAACAGAGGACAAGTTGGATGGACACATCTTGATGATGTGGCAAATAGGAAAGATATCTTCCGTCATCTTTAACACATCAGTTGAGGGAGAAGGAATAAGGAAAAAGGAAACACTCAGGAGTGATATTACACACAGTTTAAGTCCAAACGTCATACTATCCTAGCTGAGGAATCTAATTATTGCTACCCTGGCATTTTGTACTAAGTAAATAACATACAGGTAGGCATTCAATATGGAATCCAAGGACAAAGTGAAATAATAAAAACAATTAGATAAGACCATTTTGTTACAGAGAGAGTGTAAAAACCATTTCAGACATTAACAACAACAAAGGCAGGATAAAGACCAGACCTTCATTTTGCAAATCATTCAATTAAAAAATCCAAATCCAAAAGAAACCAAAATCAAAAACAACCAATTTTGAAATGAACAAATACCTTAATATGTTTTTAATCATTAGTTTAGTGTTTAATGAATATATCTGAAGTGCAGTAGTCTACTATATTTTGGATTATCCATCTATTCCTTCCCCAAACGCTAGACACTTGTGAGTAAAACCTGGCAGAGGAATATCTTAACCACTTGTAGGGAGACAACTGCCATTTCTGTGAGTGGATTTCTACCATTTATCCAATAAACCTTCACCAGGTACCCACATAAAATGTATAAGCAGTAGTAATTTTCAAGAGATGCTCAGAATTAAAGTGGTGAGAACAGTTAGTAAGATGGTGGCATTTAACAAAGGCTACTTTTTTTTTCAGGACACGTAAGGCATTATTAATAGTGCCTTTTGCTCTATTTCACACTCAGGTTGACAGATATGTAACAACTGTGCTTTAAGTCATGGAGAATAAAATGCAGTTAAGAAGTACTGTATTAATCAAGCTTCGGCAACTATGGCCATGGATGTAGACACATGTAACTCATGTCCCTTATGACAAAGTACTGTGAGGCTGAAGCTATGGCTTTGTAATAGGCTCTGAAAAACAGCTCAGTAATGCTTTTTACAAGTATGGTTTTTCTCTTCCTGTCATGCCGATGCTGCTATCAATGTTATTGAGTGCCAGAGGGGTAAAAGAAAGACACAGTGCAAAAGTATAAAACACGTTTAGAAACGGGAGCCTTTGTCTTTACGCTGAGCTGTGCCTTCTAGATAGGAGCGAGATGCCGCAACTAGGAAATCTCGATGTTGTGGTCTCCTAAACAAGACCTAAGTAATGATAACACCTGTTGACATGACGGAGCAGATAAGGGAAATTTCAGAAGGCCTTGTCTCTAGAGGACAGCTACAGCAATCAATGACTGCAAGAAAGGAATAATCCATCTTCTTCCCCTAGGGATGTGGCCAGTGATAAATTATCCAATCTTGAAAAGGGTGGTTGACTCTAAACACATGTACATAATAACATCATTAAATGGACTCAGTTTTCTCCCTCTCCTCTCCTCTCCTCTCCTCTCCTCTCCTCTCCTCTCCTCTCCTCTCCTCTCCTCTGCTCTCCTCTCCTCTCCTCTCCTCTCCTCTCCTCTTCTCTCTCTCTCTCTCTCTCTCTCTCTCTCTCTCTCTCTCTCTCTCTCTCTGTGAAACAAAGAAAATTATAGCCAAGGTCATGAGCATGAGAGGGAGTAGGGGGGAGATATGATAGAAATTAGAGGAAGGATGAATAGAAATGATGTAAGTACAGGAGTCACTTAGGAAAGGTTTATTAATCTATGAAAACTTTAAATTAAAAAGCACAAAACACCAAATGAAATGGATACTTAGCTTAAGACTTGGATGGATATCTATTATTAAGGCTTCCAATAATATTATTGTACATAAAGTGAAGAGGGGGAGTTTTCTCTCCAAGAGTAATGAAAGCTGAGGGATGGCGTCACATCAAGCAAATGGATTTCAGGATTTTTATTGGAAAATACACTGTTCATGTGATATAGCATCTTAAAATATCCTATAGTCTAAAATAATATTGTTTGTTTAAAAATTTAAGCTATTAATTCCTCATCCCATCTACTGATGAAATCTTGTTTTCTAGCAATGGCAGCGTCTATCACCAAATGATACCTCTGGTTTTGTGATTTCAGGGTTTGTGTTATTAGTAGTGCACCTTGCACTGGAGTATGGAAAGAAGTTTTGCTGATTATTTTAGAAAGGTCAGATATGTTAGTTCTGAAATGCTTCAAAGATCAAAATGACTATGTAGAAGAGACTAAACTCGGTGACTGAAATCTACTTTTCTGAGATTGTATAACTACCTGAAAACAAACTAATGAAAGAGATAACCATTAAAACTAAATATGCCACATTTAAAAGATTTTAATGGAGAATGATTACATAGTTCTCACTGTGTGCTGAGTGCTATTTTAACGCTGTATGCATCATAATGCCCTTGATCCTCTCACCATCCCTGTGAGCACGAATAATCTTATCATCCTCCATGTAAATAAAGACAGTGAGAGAAGAAATAGGGCAGCGTGACATGCAGTTACGGGAAGAGCTGGGGTTCGAAGCAGACAGCCTGACTTTGGTGCTCACAATAGTACATTTATAGTACTCCCTCTAAAGTCTGTTCTGAGATACTATTGTGGAACACATTTCATACTGGGCCACAGTCAGAATCACTTAACAAGCTTTTACGTTTTGCACGGCAAATTGTAGAAATTTAAAAATCTTATAATTTCTATATTGCTTAGTATGCATCACTTAAACTGCAATGAAAATATGTTTATCAATACTTTAGCATTTAGTCGAAAGATCACACACATGTATACATGTGCATGCATATGTGCATGCATTTGCACATATTCACACACACATATTCTGGAAGTTATAATTCCTATAGTGACTTGACTATAGAGAGTTTAAAATCACCATTAAAATTCCATACACTCCCTAAAAAAAAATGTGCCTGTAATTACAAGGGCAGCATGAATTGTCCCAAGTGCTGAAATACTTTGGTATGGAGTCAGGAGTTTAGCATTAAAGAATAGGTAATTGTGTATGGAATGATTTAGTAGAAAAATGAGACCTTTTAGTAGAGCATTCAGAATTAAAGAATGATTTTACTGTTTCATAGAATAAAATTGATTAAACTCTTCATGTGACTTTTTTCCTTTTGAAAATAACTTGCTATAATGCCCTGATCTAGCTAGAAAATAAAGTTGGCAAAAGACTAAATTTCAATTTCTAATAAAAGCAATTTATGAAAAATATTGTTACTTACCACTGCCACAAATGGCAATGTCATAATAGCACTAGATTCTTCACAAGTAACTGGGTTTTCATTAACAATGATAAAGGGGTTATGTTTTAGCTTCCCCTCTATTCAAGTACCAAGTTACATATATGTAAGACATCTGCCACAGCACCTCCAGGTCTTTCTTTCTCTTTCATCATTGTCTTAGGTCAGGCTTCAGTTACTTAGGCATGAGACTACACAACACAGTGACTGTTTCTAATAAAAGTAAGATGCAGCAAACAGCAACTGAAAACTTAGCCCAAGCATTCAATAAGTACTTGGTAGTATAATACACCTTTACTTTCTTGATAGGACTATAGAAAGGACAGAAAACTAGACAAAGACTCAAATTGTATCTTAGAAATGACTCACCCTTAGCCATAAGGTGGGACTTACAGGAAGGACAGGCCTTGTCAACTGGACAGGTTCTAGATTCTCCCAGGAGTCATATCTCGGGGACTGTCTGAGAGGAGGCTTCTATATTGGCTTAACTAAGATGGGAAGACCCTAAGTGCGGGAGGCACCATCCATGGTCCAGATTCCAGGACTGAATAAGGGGAGAAACAGCGCTGTCACCAACTTCCTTCTTTCTTTTTCTGGACTCTGGATTCAGTATGACTGGCTGTCTCATGTTCCTCCCACTGTGAGTTCCCTTTAATGATTTGACTGGACCTTCAAACTGTGAGCCAAAATGAATGTTCCTCACTTAAGTTGCTTATTGCTAGATTTTGTCAAAGCAATGAGAAAAGAAACTAACACTGCAATAAAGTGCTTTCTATACTTTGGTTCTCAGTGTGTTCCGGATTTTCCTTCTCTATGGTCATAGAATTGGTCAGTTATTAATAGGAAGAGTGCTGGAAGCCTCAAATTTTCATAAAAATCATGTCAATAGTAAAGGTTTAAAAAAGGATTTCTCGGGCTGGAGAGATGGCTCAGTGGTTAAGAGCATTGCCTGCTCGTCCAAAGGTCCTGAGTTCAATTCCCAGCAACCACATGGTGGCTCACAACCATCTGTAATGAGGTCTGGCGCCCTCTTCTGGCCTGTAGGCATACAGACAGAACATTGTATACTAAATAAATAAATAAATAAATAAATAAATAAATAAATATTTAAAAAAAAAAAGGATTTCTCCATCACTTGGCAACAAGACAATGAAATCATAAAACATTGTCTTACTTGCTCCTTCTATAACCAAATTCCTTTACCTGCAGGAAGCAACCTTAAAGGTATGCAAAGGAATGAAATTTGACAAATAGATGTGCTTCATTTTTGAAAAGTTGAAAAATTAAAATATGTGCACCATACAATAGACACATTATTTATGATTTCAATGGGCAACTGCTTTGAGTTCTGAAAGGGCTGATTCTATAATTACACACCTGTTAGAAGTTATAGCTGTCATGGGTATAGTTTCACAAATTAAAACTAATTATGCTCCAACATATGCTTCTAGCAAGATAATACAGCTTTTAAAATAGTGTAACATAAAGCATGTTACAGGTATATCACATAATCCCTACAGGACTAAGAGATCTAATAATAATCAAATAAATGCTTAATAAACAGGTAGGGGAACCAAGAACCTCAGAGATAGACTGCTCAATGCCTTATTAACGTTAAATTTTCTTAATGCTAGTGATAAAGGAAACAGCTGTGGAGAGACATTGGACAACAGAAAAACACTTCTGAATTAAATCAGCTGGTGTATTTCAAGGATGTGTTGACATCAGAATGGAAATTGGGATATGTGCTATGCTGGGGAAGGGCTTTCACTCTTGTTTTCACAGAAGAAACATTATGGATACCATCAAAATTAATCAAGATTCAGTTTGAAAAGAAGAAACCTCTTGATAAAGTGAAATAACAGTTCATTCACAGAGGTGACAATCCTACAGGTTGTAAGGAAACCTCACGAGGGTTGGGGCAGGGTTCTGTTCTTGTCTTTGCAGGAAAATAGGAAATACCCATCTTCAAAAAGTCATGAGATCTTGGACAATTAGACGCCTAAAGAAGCAAAAATAGTTACAGAAATAATCACCAAGCAAAGAAAAATCTGACTTATGATATCAATATTCTCTGCAGGGTAAAAATCTCACTACTTAAAGATACATATCTTCTCACTTCTCAGTATAGGGGTAGTCCTGACTCACTTAAAAAAAAAAAAAACTCCTCAAGATGATTCTAACTTGACTAGCTGAGGTGGTGCATCTTCTTACCACACTCTGGCCAGAAATTCAAATAGAAATTTCAACAACAACAACAACAACAAAAACCCTACCCACTACTCAGAGACTATCTACAATTGTTATAGGCAGTATCCTTGAGACTTAACCAACATTTTAGTTTTTTACAGGATTCCATAGCCCCCATGACAGCTAAAAGTAGTTCTAAAAAATGATGTCCCCTCTCCCTACAGATTTCGTCTTCTCAAGGTTTTGGATAATTGCCATCTGTGCGGAGTTGATTATAAGTTTTATAGAGTTGAGGTGAAATATGAAGTAGGATCAGGAATCTCTTTTTGAAAAAGAAAAAAAAGGGAATGGATGAAATGGGATAATAGGTAGACTAGTGTATCTACATGTGAACTGTTATAAACAATTTACATTGGTATAGCTTCTTGAATATTGATACATATTTAAAATTATCTTTGCATTCCTAAGATAATTTGTATATTAATACAAATTCAAATTTAATAAATTTCTCCACAGTCCTAAAAGATTGGTCTTCAGCCTTCCTTCCTGCTGTGAATGTCTACTGCAAACAAGATAGATTTCATAATATCTTTAGAGATGGCAAGGATTTCAAAGGCTTTCAGGTATTACAGAATTGAATATAACCTTGGTAGTGTTCTTTATTCTTGACTCATAAGAAGGAAGGGCAATAATTCTCCAGGAAAAGGGAAGGATATGTACTGGATTCAAAGATTTCAAAGGCTGTGGTATACTTTAGCTTGACGAAATCCTGTATGGGATGGTTAGGGGGTCATTGTTTTCTGGAAGAGTTTATACTATTAGCACACAGCTTCCCCCCCTTTTTTTCTTCCCCTGTTTATATGAATATCACCCTACAAACACAACTTTCCCTGCAGGGAGGCATTGGCAATGTGAACTATAAACTCTGACTGAGAACGAAGGTCACGGATGAACGTGTGCTGGGAGAAAAATGACAGCAAAAGCAAGGCTTGAAAACAAATCAAGCAGGAAATAGAGATGAAAAAGGATTAGTGTGGGTAAGGACGTGTGTGAGACAAATGAAGCCTATGGGAGCCCGGTGATGGAGCTGAAAACACTGCTGCAAATTACCTTGTGTAAAACCTACCTCCATCCTTCATTTTGTTTGAATGTGGCTGGTTCTGCCAAGGAGATCTAACTCTAATTGCGTTACATAGAATATTTCAGTGGTAAAACTAAACAGAGCATTATTAAAGAGGGAATTAGTCTTATATCATGTGCATTAAGGCCAGCCAGACCAGTGTCACCTTTGGCCCTGGTTCACCCTAGAAAGAAACAGTTTATACAATAAAAAAATGTTGTATTTCAAACCCTTTACTAAGAAAAAACAGGAGCTTTATAATGTTTGGATATCTATGAAACAAAGTGATTAATTTGTTAACCTGCTGAAAGAAACATGTATTTGAAAAATAAACAGTTCTGAGCCCTAAAACTAAAGAAGTTCAAAGGTTCAAAGGAATCCTGCATAAAAAATGATTAGAGTAGAATTAGAGCAAGGATTATTTCTTTTCTTCTATAAGCAAGAAATAACTTTCCAGAGGGCAATTTGGCAATGTATACCAAGGATCTTAAATCAGTTCCTTCCACCTGGCCCTGTGATTTTTCTTTAAGAATGTATCCTTAGGAAATAATCAGATGAGAAGCTTAAGGCACCTTATAATAAATGCAGTGGTATTTACAAGAAACATTCCACATTCTTAAGAATAAGGAACCGATCCAATAAATTACTGCATATAGATGAATGGACTCTGGTGCAGCCACTAAAGTCACGTTATGATTTTATGTTATGCTTATTTTATACTATAAAATTATTAGTATCTAAATAGTAGAATGCAATAAACAGATTGAAAACTCCAATGAGTGCATGTTAACTAATAAGTATTTTTTTTAAGAGAGTGGTCATCCCTTATTACATCCTCACCGTCATGCAAATCTAAGGGAACTTTGTGGGAAAGAAGGCAGAAAGAGCTGGAGAATGGGGAGGAGAGCTGTGAAATGTCTGCTGGACATGACAGCTAATCACACTCATGAACACAGAGGAGCTATAGTAACCTGCTCCAGACCTGACCTGCACTAGACCAGGCCAGTCAAATTTCTAGCATAGTTGGCAAAGCTGCTTGTAGGCCCTGCCTTAATAAGGGGCGACTGGCAGTCCGCATATATTTTTAGGAACACACAGTTATTCAAAATGGCCATGAATATCATGGTGGATAATACATAACAATAGTGACACCTATTTTTGTTCAGTTTCTCTCTGAAAGATGTATTTACTGGCATACCATGTAAACCTACAGCACAATTCAATTTCTGAAAAATGCTATCTACCTATCACCTGCACATCAGCTTTCTACAGGTCTTGGGAGTAATAGTGGGGAAAAAACAAACCAAAGCAGTTAAAGTGGATGCTTGATGCATTCTAGTAATTATGAGTGCTTCTTCTCATTTCATACTTTAGTGTTTTTTGCTTCTTTTCCCTAGCAATAAATATGTATTAACTGCACTAGCAGCAATGACTTAAAAATAAATACATATAAAAAGAATTCACTCCCCCCATAGGTCTGTGTTGTGTGATACAGTGTAAGTGGCTAATACATTTAATGGCATGTGTATAGTAAGTGTGTGCATGTGTGTAGTGTTTGTTGTGTGTAGAGTGTGTTGTGTGTATAGTGTATGCATATGTATGGTGTTTGGTGTGTGTTTTGTGTATAGTGTGTGTATGTGTATAATATGTGTGTTTATATATGTGATGTGTATATAGTATATGTTATGTGTATATAGTGTATGTGTGAGCATGTGTATGCAAGACATAATATGTTTGTACTATACTTTGCATCACTAATGTGATTTTTTATTTCTATTCTTTCGAAATTTTTTTCAATGACCATTATTATTTGTACTTGCAAGAATATTAAAATGGACATCCAATCTTAAGAACTAGTACATTATAGAGTGAAATACTCCACAAATAGAAATACATATGTGTCATCTCAATACTCTTAAGATTATTTGTATCTAATGAAGTATAAATAATCATTGGTGTATAATAATATACACACAGGAACAATAATGTGCACAAATCTAATTTTCACAGTGAGCAGAAACTAGAACGCAGCAAGGAGTTTAAGGCTAAAGCGATGGAGGAGGAGTTACCCCAGAATTGTGATGTGCTCTGACAGCATGTGGCTCTTTGGATTAGCATCTTAAAAAGTTAAAAACTGGTTCTCTATCCAGTGAGACCGCTCAGAGAGTAAAGGCACTTGCGGCAAAGCCTGAGCACCTGAGATGTGTTGAACCCACATGGCGGAGGAAGAGAGGAATTGATTTGTCCCACGTGTGGGTGATGGCTTGCACACCTTCTGCACCCACCACACAAAAGACATGAACAAACCTAATTTTAAAAATCATTCTTCAAGTCAGGCAGTGATGGTCCACACCTTTTGTCCAAGCACTTAGGAGGCAGAGGCTGCAGATTTCTGTAAGTTCAAGGCCAGCCAGGTCTACAAAAAAAATCATTTCTCAATTGTCCTAGACACAATTAAGTGACTCATTTTAATGAGTCCTACACATTTTCTATTATGACAGAACATTTAATTGAAAATGATGATGCAGAGAGAGAGAATATTATGTGTGACAGAAAGCTTAGGAGTTGTGAGCATTGCACTGTGGGATGGCATTCACGGGGTGGACAAAGGACCAGAGAAGCTGCAGGTGAAAAATGACAAGATCACTATCAACAGGGCTGGAGAGTTGGCTCGGCTGAAGGGAGCACTGACTGGACCCAGGTTCAGTTCCTAACACCCACGTGGTGGCTCACAACTGTCTGCAATCCTATTCCCAGGGATCTGACATTCTTTTCTGGCCTCCAACGGTATTAGACACACAGGTGTTGTATAAGCTTAGATGCAGACAAAACATGCATGCACATAAAAATAGATTTAGAAAAAGAGTCCCATTGACAGAGAAAGAAAATATTTATCTACTTAAAAAATAAAAAAAAAAATGCCTTTAAGGCATATAAAGTTGTTAATAAAATGCAGTGAAATTTGTGGCATCAGAAGACAAATGGAATTCCCTGGGTACAATCAGAAACATTTAAAATTTAATTGACAACAAACATAATCTTGAATTTGAAATAATTCTGGAATTAGTGATTCATGTCTGTGCTACACTGATATGTCTAATCTAAATTATGTGAAATCTAGGGTTCAGCTTTCATCACCTCAAAATAGAACAAAATAAAATGATGGTCCCTAAAGATGAAAAAAAATTAAGTCCTGTACCTATTAAAAGTATATGTACTTACAATGACATTACAAAGTTAGATGATAGTGTTTGTGATGATGGTAATGATGGTGTTGATGATAGTAGTAATAATGGTTGGTGATGGTGGGGATGGTGGTAATGATGGTGATGATGAACATGGTGATGGTGGTGATGACGATGGTAAAGATGTTAATGTTGATGGTAAGGATGGTTGTTGTGGTGATAGTCAGAATGGTGGTGGTGATGGATAAGAAAGATGGTGGTGGTGATGATCATGATGGTGAGGATGGTGATGGTGATGTTGCTGATGGTGATGCTGATGGTGGGGCAGTTGTGGTGATGGTGAGGATGGTGGCAGTGATGGTGGCAGTGATGGTGATGTTAAGAATGGTGGTGGTGATACTGAAGGTTAGGATGGTGATGGTAATCCTGATGGCGAGAGTGTAGTAGTGATGGTGAGGATGGTGGTGGTGATGGTGAGGATGGTGGTGGTGATGGTGATGATAATGGTGATGGTGAGGATGGTGGTGATGGTGAGGATGGTGGTGATGGTGAGGATGGTGGTGATAATGGTGATGGTGAGGATGGTGATGGTAATCCTGATGGCGAGAGTGTAGTAGTGATGGTGAGGATGGTGGTGATGGTGATGATAATGGTGATGGTGAGGATGGTGATGATAATGGTGATGGTGAGGATGGTGGTGATGGTGATGATAATGGTGATGGTGAGGATGGTGGTGATGGTGATGATAATGGTGATGGTGAGGATGGTGGTGATAATGGTGATGGTGAGGATGGTGGTGAGGGTGATGATAATGGTGATGGTGAGGATGGTGGTGAGGGTGATGATAATGGTGATGGTGAGGATGGTGGTGATGGTATGATGTCTGTAATGAAGATGCAGTGAACAGAGCTGATAATCTGATGAAGTTTTTTCTGTAGGGTAAGAGGACATGGCATGATAAAGAGCTAAAGAAGCAGCATATTGTTTCAAACTGATCTCTAGTTTAAAAATAAGTTATGATAAGCACCAACATTCTACATTTGAGGAAACTAAAGACAAGAGATTTCAAGAAATATGCCAACGTTCCTAATTCAATTCAGGCACCCTTCCTTATAGTCAGCATCCTAAACCTATTAAATTCATTTTTTTAAAGAAATGTTTCAATTATGAAGCTGAAATACAGCACATCTGGCTGGATCTCTTCAAAGAAAGAGACAAAGTTGTTCAAAATGTTCTCAGCATGGGTTTTAGAAATAGAGGCACAGGGATTGGAGAGCTTGCTGGTCTAACTTAGTGGTCTAGAGCGCTTGCTGCTCTTCCAGAGTTTGGTGGCCAGAACTGACATCAGGTGGCTCATAGTTGCCTGTAACTTCAGCTCTTAGGGGATGTGATTCCTTTTTGTCTCTATGGGCACCTGTGCTCAAAAGCACACACACACACACACACACACACACAGAGAGAGAGAGAGAGAGAGAGAGAGAGAGAGAGAGAGAGAGAATAAACAAATATTTATTTTTAAAAAGTAAAAATGGCTGGGCGTTGTGTTATTGAAGAGTGTGCAACTGGCAGAGGAATGGTGCATAGTAAAAGTTTGTTCACTGTCTACCCCCATACCTCTCTATCTGTCACCTATCTCTTCTAATTTCAGAACTCTTGGCCACTCTCTCTTGTAGATTGTCCTCTACACTGCACTGTATTTACCATCATCCCAGGCTTCTACTCACTATAATCCAGAAACCAGCCTATCCTCTACTCCATGAATCTTTAGTAACGGCAACTAAAAATGTCCGTAGACATTGCTAAAAATTCCCTAGAGTAATGCTACTTCCAGTGAAGAAAAATTGCTGATATTTCTTGCACATATAAAGTATCTATGTAGCATATTTGTTATATAAAACATTATAGTGATCAAAATAATACATAGTGTTAAACAAAAAAATTAAATAATAAATGTGTAGTTAGCATTTAAGTTAATTTTGGATCCATCAAACAATCACATTGTAAGTATTAAAAAATAAAAAAAAGTATAATTGAATGTAGCAAAGACTCATAGAAAATAATACATCCCAAAGCATGGAACAAAATATTCAAAGTAGAGAAAAGGTAACATATTTGATAAATTATAAACAAACTAGTAATATTACAATAATCTAAATTAACAATAACTTTGAAAAATATTACTTGATGGTATATTATTTAGCATAATTATTAGACAGAGAATTTTCAGCACTCATAGGAAAAAGAAGGTTATTCCAACTGGTAGTCAAGTAAAGGGTGTGTAGGTTAAAGAGCAGAGGATATAGGAGAAAATGCTGGATGATAAGATCGCAAATTCTATACTGGAACCATATGATCTTTTCAGTTTCTCGGTTTTAAATTCTATCATTGTTCGCAAAAAGAAAGAAGTGATGAGCTCTAAACTCAGACGAGAAAAACATACATTCATGTGTTGCATATTTAATAATTCTCAAACAAAAGAAAGTCGAAAATAGAAACCAGCTGCTTCTTTCTTTCCATTGGAAGAAAATGGGTAAAAACAAAAACAAAGCATTAAAAATTTAATCTAAAATAAAAAATACTTACTTTGATATCAGGGGATATTAGAAAGTATGATGAACATAGATTGTTTCTTGATATGTGACTCAGTTTTAAAAGATGAAATATGAAAAATAGAATGTCTGAATATTTCTTTAAAAATATAATAAATCATGGAAAGTTTGACTGATGGGAACCTAAAAGCAATTCTAACCAAGTATGAAAGACACATGGGAATTAAGTGCCACTGATAAATTTCCCATTGCCCATTCTTTCATGAAACTGTGTTAAAATCATATCATAACTTAATGACCCTCCAAATAAAACTTCAATGCCTCTGCAAAATATGTTTTGTAGTAGTTGAATAAGAATGGTGCCCATAGACTCCTATATTTGAATTCTTGCACCCCAGTTGGCTGAATTGTTTGGGAAAGTTTAGCAGAGAGATGGCCTTTTAGGAAGAGGTTTGTCCCTGCAGGGATGGGCTTTGACATCTCAAAAGACTTTTCCCAGTGTGCCTCTCACTGCTTCCTACCGGTGTGGATAGAGATGTGAACAGTCAGCTAATCCTGCCACTGCGTCTTTGTGGTACTATCATGAACTCTAACTCTCTGAAAACATAAGCCCAGTTAAATGCGTTCTTCTATACATTGTCTTGGTCATAGTGTTTTGTCACAATGGAAAAGTAATAGATGACCTTAATTAACATTGATCTCTCTCTCCAGCCTGTAAGTGTTGTGATTCATTCTATCAGAGATCACATATGGCTATTATTTTCATCCCTTTTCACTGGTACAGCTCAGAGACTATAAGTCACTTAATGGTCAAAGAACTTCTGTTATTCCAAGTTACTGTTCAATAAAAGCACATACACATAAAAAACTTTCATTCATTGTGCTTAACTTTGTTTTGCCCACAGGCCTAGGGTCTTTCTTTGATTTTAGCTGCAGCTGGGGGACAGTTCTTGAAAAGTTTTGTACACTTGCCAGCGTTGTTGTTAAACTCAATCCTCTCCTACTTTCTTTGGTTTTCTGTTTTGTGATTGTTCTGAAGCCAATAAATTAGTTTGGCCTTGGCAAGATAGAATAGAAGGGTGAGAGCAACTGATGCTCTTGGAATACCAAAGGGTAACAAAAGTTAGTCCATTAACATATCAGCTTCTAGAGAAGGACAATTCCAAGACACTCTCTCTGGTTTCCTGAGGGATCTCAGTAGCATTCAGCCCCAGGTGCCACCAAGGATAAGCAAGCTCACAAACACATTCTTTCCGAACCTCCCTTGACTTCTAATACATTCTCTGGATCCCTCCAGTCTTGTTTCTTGAGATCTGTTTCCAATTTTATACCTGAAGAATAAATCATTCAAGAGTCACTTTCAGTGGGGTTCATTACTTCAAATAACTTGAAATACAAAATGAATGTCTAACTAAATTTTTCTCAAGTCATTGGTATTCAAAACAGACTGGGTGTGGTGGTGCACACCTTTCATCCCAGCACTTTGAAGGCAGAGGCAGGTAGACCTCTGTGAACTCAAGCCTGATCTACAAACTGAGTTCTAGACCAGCCAGCCAAGACTGTACAAAAATGAACAAGCAACAACAACAACAGATCTAGAAAGACAGTCTTCGTGATGATTTGCTGACTTAAACATGAAAGAGTTCTGGTTGAGAAATACTTTCACCAAAAGCCTATTATTGTTTCCATGGTCTTGGCTAGGCAGTTAGCTCAGCTAATTGGTGCAGGAGGAAAATTGATCAGTTGACAGTTCCATGGGCCGTGCAGAATTCAAGATTCTCTTAGCATCAACCGTTGGGAAACATACAAGCAGGCAATGGTCACTGGTGTTCATTAATGCAGTTTCAGAATTTCTAGGCTCCTTAAACCTAATTTTTGTAATAGACACACAAGAGAAATGTTCGGAACTGTTGCCATAAGAAGCCACAGTTAACCAGTGCACCATGGGAACCGTGACAGTCGGACATTAGCAAACTGCTCGTTATAGCCTACCCCTTCCAATCACCTACAACTCTAGTTTCTATACTATAAATAAAAAACAGTAAGAAGCAAGTCCTTTGCAGATTAGTTGAGAAAATCTGGAGCAAGAGAGTGAGAATGGAGAAAGGGAGAGGCAGAGGGGAAGTGGGGGAGGGGTATCTTTTCTGTAAGAGGAGGCAGCACAGCAATAAATCCTGGTTAATGGAACAGAACAAGAAAGTGGTGCTTTGGGGGAAAGCCAGGTCCAAAGGGATGTCTAAAGGAAGAGATAGATGATGGGGAGAAGCAAAACATCAAATGAGACATTAAAGGCCCATTCCTCAAAGTTAAGAAATCTGGGCTGACTCAGCTCAGATGTGCACATAGTAGGTCTCCCACAAACACGTCTTAGAGGAAGGTCACAGGTAATCCTGGGTAAAGCAATGGAATTTGAAATGAGAATGTCAGTCTGACTTAGGCCTGGTGCCACATGTAGAACAAGTCCCCCACAGTGCCAAATCTCCTGTGTAATAGCCTGACCATTTCCAAATTATAGCAATGTCAGCAACAATATTTCAGGCCATTTCCAAAATCCCTCATTTCATTTTATTTTGCTGATGCAGAAAGGAAATGAAACGCGATCCACATTTGGGAGAAGCATTTCAGTCTCTTGCAGCTGCTGCCTGGTATCCGGACAGAATGACAGATCCAGGGAATTCTCCACAATCATCGTGGGCCAGTTGCAACTTGTTCTGGGAGTTATTGCTCTCTTTGCTGTCTCAAACTCATTTCTTGTCTAAGTAGGATGAACCTTTGAGAGGGTTTTTTCCTTTGTTGGTTTGAGAATAAATTTTTTTTAATTTAAAATGAATTGTCATGCACTTATAATTAACAAGATGCTGAGCATTAAGAATATTTTGATAGGAAATGACTTATTTTCTGACTTGTAGTTTCTTTATCCATAAACTTGAGCTGAGGAGTCACCGACCCCCCCTCCCCACCGGCTTTCTGTGAGCTAACCTGTGAAAGGTGTTTATGAACTGCCCATAAATTGTTTTTGCAGAGCATCCCTTACTCTAAATTTATGATGCTGAAAACTGTGTGATTTCTTTCTTCTGGGTTGAAACATCCTGTTCTGGAAGGAAGAAGAGAGATCACCCAGACTCAAAGAACTAACAGGCTCGGTAAGCCTGGAAAGTTACTAGAATCCCAAGGCTGCTCCACAAGTTTATAAAGCATTGAACAACCAAGGGATGGAAGATACTTCTCTAGAAAGCTCTATGAGTCTTCCTCAATGCTGGGGTGGGCCTTTGGCCTTTGTATCACTCATGCTCCTGTAAGAAATACCAATAAATCCATTGGTTCCCCAAGCTAGATTATATGGACTCATTTCCTTATTCGATGATCAGGTCCCCCCAAGGGATTATACAACATGCAGTAAAATGAGATAGTGTCTGAAATCGTAACAAGGTACTCTGGTGTGTAGAGAGTAAGGTGGCACCTTAAGCTACTTATTATTAGATCATGTTGGAAAAATGTGAATACTTTTTATGTACTACCTGTGACTATTTCATCTGTGCTATTTTTACCTTTACAACATTTTATGCATTTATTTAGTTTTAAATATAAAGTTTTAAAAAGTTGATTTACATTATTATTATAATAAATGGCATGCCTTAATTCAATTCACTGGACCTTGACTGAAAAAACACACACAACTCTACATCCAAGATTGGAAAACATTGTCAACTAAATTAGATTTAAATTGCTAGAATAAGCAAGCAAAGGTAGCCCTATTGAACGTTGGATATATTTATATGATCATAAGCTTACTTAAATCGTGAAGTATTAAATAATCAAACAACTTGATGGCATCCCAAGTTTATGTAAAGCCGCATGCTAGCACTGCGGATGTAAGACCTCAACACTGCTGTTTAGAGAAGAGCCATCTACGGTCATCTGCAAGGGGAACCAGGGCATTAAATGCTGCATGAGTTCAAGAGTAAAGAAAGTACTAAAAGCAGTCAAGCTCAGGGACTTTTATGATGCAGACAGAAGCTAAGTTAGTCCTTGCAGTACATTAAAACTTAAATGATCTGTCATCATAACAGAAGGAGCTTCCAAACGCATGGCTCAAGGTGAAGTGACTCAGGGGCTAGGTGAAAGTTCTTTTACTGACCAGACAAGGCAATTTTAGTATCAATAAGGACAAGGTCGATGGATTAAAGCAGACCCATAATACCAAAAAAACAAGACAGTAAAATATAACTAACTGGCAACCATTTGTAGATACTAGAAAATCAACTTACTTAAAAAAAATGTATATAAGTGAAAATAGTATTGAACAAAACCTTTTTACTGATGTCTAACATGGGGTAATTAGGGAATTGATTCAAGAAAGTTTCTTCCTATAGAAATAGTATATCTAATAAAATAGAGGGGATAGTAGAGTTAAACTATCATTAATTTTGCTGCCGTAAAGGTAAGAATGGATCTAGATATTGATGATAAGTGAATGTTACACACAGAAGAAGACATTTCAAGGTGGCATGAGAGACGTCCAAGCTACACAAGTCTGAGGACTCAGGTTCAGACTCCTAGCACCCACATTAAAAACATAATATCAAAGCCCTGTAAGAGGTGCATTCCCATGATCTAAGGTTTGGTGTGGCATAAACTGGCAGATTTCAGAGCCCACTGGTCAGCCAGCCTAGTCAAATAGAACTCCAGCTTCAGTGAGTCACTGAACCCTGCCTCAGAAACTAAGGTGGGGAGTCCTTGAGGAAGACACCTAAATGTGTCCTCTGGGCTCCATATGTGGACACACTTGCATGCATATCTGCACACATATAAGAACTGAAAATAAACTGCAAAAGTCCAATAACTCTCTTAGACAACTCAGAGGAAAGCCCAGCAAGTAGAGTGTATTAAGCAAAATACAGAACAGCAGAACTCTAATCTAAAGTAGAGGATTAGACAAAATAAACAAGAAATATAAAAAATTAAAAAATATATACCTACAGGAAAGAAAACATGAAAACATCAAAACCATGAATTATAGGCATAGATCGGGGAGAAGAATTCCAGGTCAATGGCATAGACCAGATCTTCACCAAGATCATAGAAGGAAACATCCCCAAAGTAAAGAAACACCCATACACATGCAAGAAGCACACAGAACACCATATAGACAAGACCAGAAAGGAAAGTCCCATGGTATATCACAGATAAAACACTAAGTATGTTTGCTAAAGAAACTGTAGTGAGAGCTACAAGAGAAAAAACACAGGTCACACATAACGAATAGAATAACACTGATTCTTTTTCAAGGGGAACTTTGAAAGCTAGAAGAGCCTAGAGCAACACATTCCAAGTCCCAAAAGACCGTGACAGTCAGCCTTGACTAAGATACCAAACAAACTTATATGCTAAATTAAGGGAGAAATAAAGTTTCAGAATATAAACAGCCTTACAAAGTTTATATTTCCCAAACAAACCTAAAAAAACAGGAAGCTCTACATAAGGATAGAGAGAATAGAGAGCATAGCTGGGAAGCTGGGGAAGAAACACAAAGCTGCAGTTATTAAAACACAGAACATCACTGAAAATGCACCGCCATGAAAATTCAACAGCATGATGACTAATTAGTACACACATTTCAATGATAACTTTGAATGTCAGTGGTCTCCGTTCTCCAACCAAAAGACACAAGTTGATTGACTGGATTAAGAAACACAATCCATCTATTCTTTTTAAGAAACACTCATGAACTTTATAACAATAAGCAGAGCTTTATGGTACAAAGCTGGCTGCAAGTGCTCCAGTCAGGGTGTGCTCTTTTCTGAAGGGAAACAGAGTAGCAGTAGATCTGGACAAAGGGGGAAGGTGTTGGGAGGAGTGAAGGGAGAGAATCTGCAGTCAGGATGTACTGTATGAGAGAAGAGTAAGGAGAGCAAGAGCAGAAAAGAAAGTTCTCCAATTGGATGGAACCAGGAAGCAAGCAGTCATCTCTAGCCTGTTATCTGATAAAACAGATTTCAAACTAAATCTAATCAGAAGAGTTAAAGAGAGACAGTTCATTCTAATCAAGGGAACAGAATAAAGACCAGCAAGCCATAATAACCCCGAAGGGTACAGTAATGGCATTCATACCTTGGCAGTAACCAACAGCTCTCTAATTGGACTTGAGACCTGATCAAAAGTGAAACCATGCTTAGTATTGTAAATCTAGCCGACTATTCAGGACTCGTGAAATCACAGATCTTGGAGGAGAACTTAAAACCACCATTTACTAGACCAGCATCATCTTTATCCACATTCTAAATATGTGTCCTTATGCCCACAAATAAGTCTATTCCTCATTCCTTACCAAGGAAACGTCTCTTTAAACAGATGGAGACCACCACAGATTACCACAACAACCAGAACACAGAGTTTTGGAGCCTGTACCAATGAATTCATCTGCAACACAATTCTTGCACCTAAGGCTCAGGGAACATTGCAGAAGAGGAACAGAAAGATGGTTAAGAGTCAGTTTCATGGAGTTTCCGGTGAGTCTCTGTCTCCTGGTAATGTCAGAACTTACAACCACAATGTATCACTAGCATGGCTGACTACATATAAGATGAACAAGAACTACAGGCAACTAAGGAATTCCAAGAACGGGAGAAATATTCTTCCCCAGGGAGAAGCACACACACCAGTTATTAAATATCAAACTGCCAATCCTGAAAACATACTTATGTGTAACCTTATGTAAACTAAACAGGTTATATTTAGGAATATGTGTATATACGTGTGAATTTGAAAGAGGGCAAGAATGGGTAAATGAGAGGATTTGGAGGAATGGAGGGGAGAAAGAAATGATGTGATGATAATATAATCTTAAAAATAAAATAAACAATAAAAATAATAAAATATTTATTTAAACATTAAAAAAATAAAAGAAATAATTAAAAAAAACAAGAGAGTTATCTTTAGATGAAATTCTCAAGCTCAAATCATTACACTGAGGTCTCACATAAAAAAAAAGTACTGAAAACAAATAAAAGGACAGAGGAAGGGGCAATGACAGGAAAATAGACAGTTAAAAAAAAAAAAAACAGCAGAAGGGTAGCCAGGTAGAATGTATTGAGCTAATTGGAGTGCCCACTAAAGCAAATTGTTAAAATACATTTATCATTTTCTAGTGGTATTCGACCTTTGAATACCAAAAGACAAGAAACAAGGTTTGATAATGTTATATTGGGAATGCAAAAGGAAATATCATATAGAAATTCATGCACACTAAACTGCTTATGATAAAAAACACACACACAGGACTGGAGAGATGGCTCAGAGGTTAAGGACGCTGACTGTTCTTCCAGAGGTCCTGAGTTCAATTCCCAGCAACCAAATGGTGGCTCACAACCATCTACAATGAGATCTGGCGCCCTCTTCTGGCCTGCAGTCATACATGGAGGCAGCACACTGTATTGTATACATAATAAATAAAATCAAAAAAAAAAAAACACACGCACACATACACACACACATACGCAGTAAAAATTGCCTCAAAATAATGTTAAATGGTGTCTAACTGAAACAAGGTTGACTTGGATTAATGTCAGCCTCAGTCATTATGTAGAAGGCACATCATTATCCTAGTCTCTAACCTTTTGTTTGTTTAAAATTGTCCAAAGTAATTTTACTCCCATTCCTAAATACATTTTAAAAAATTACACAGAGATAAATGGAGTTTATTTCACATGTCCACAAATAGAAATGGGATAGCTACATACATTCACTGTTAAGCTTTCTGATATCCCTCTAAGAATTTCCTTAATACGTCAGAGGACTGGGAACAAAGGCAAAGACTGCCCTTTCACAGATGGTGTATGGTATGAATATAAGATCTTGCATGCATGCCCCTCATCTATGAGATTCAGCTCACTCACTTGCCTCATCACAACACTAGGGCTACACGCTACTACTATGTCCTCTCTCTGTATGATCAAAGAAGGAAAAGGTGAAACATTATCTCTTATTTAATAAGGGCAGATGCAGAGCCTATTCTAGCTCCTGATCTTTTGTCAACATATAGTTTTGTAGATGATTTTTGACAAATTAGGCAAGATCTAGTATGTGTAAAAAATGTTAAGAAGGCTAGATCAGGGAAATGACAAAAGACACCTATAAGGGCTGGAGGTTATTGGTTTGGATTAGAGCATGGGATTTTTCTGTAAAATGAAGTTAGAAATGGCAGGCAGGATTTGGAGCAAATTGAGAAGAACTTCAATTTTACCGAATTTCTGAATTTGGGTAAAGTGTGGCGGGCATTTCTACTGTGAGAAGAATTAAAAGATTTTGGATTCATTACATCATATAATTCCACATTTTATTATTCATTTTTTGAGGAATACTGTAGAATGAAAGAACATGACAGGGTTTAGACTGTGTGTGTGTGTGTGTATGTGTATGTGTATGTGTGCGTGTGTGTGTGTGTGTGTGTGTGTGTGTGTGTGTATGTGTAGTCTGTTTGTATGTACGTGTTGGCACAGCTTGGTGAATCAGTTACAACCACTAGTAAGTTCGTAGGACTTGAGGGGGTAGAGGTGGTAAGTTTTGATTTGACCCATTAAAATGGATTTTGCAAAAGACCACAAATCTTAGAAGTAAAGAGAATCTATAAATTGCTTTTAAATTTGTACTTAGACCTCCATGGTTCCCTGTTGGAGTCACAAAGCTAGGTGACTTCCCATATGTGCCAACGTGGCCTTGGTTCCTTTGCTGCAGAAAGCAGATACTATGCCTGCTGTGGTATTTTTCCCAAGGGAATGTTTACAGAGTTGTTATATACACTGTGCAGGGGAAGCGTACAGGTAGGGGACAGTGTTCATTCTATAGGGGACTCAAGGTATTCATTCTCTGTGTATATGTATTTAGAGGTAAAAATAACCACTGCTCTTTAATCTTTCCTTGTTGTGCAAGGATTTCTGAGGATACGTCTTACAATGCAAACTTCTAAGGCATATGGCTGCTTCTGATCTAGTGGGCCAGGAGGTTTTAATGTAGGCAGTCTACAAGCTATGCTGTGAAAGACACTGAGTATAATTTGTATCTGGTGTTTCTCATTACAGTCTATCCATTGGTAATTAACAATAGCCTCAGTTTAAACAGAAACACACAATCTCTCACATTCTGCCATGCAAAAAAAAAGCTAGTTTTTCAATTCACATCAATACGCCATAAACTGCTTTGCACAGCAATTACTAATTTTGCTAGACATTCTCTATGTGTGCTATTAAAACTAAAGACAATAAAATTAAATATAAATGTCATTTTGTCTTTTTCTCTTTTAGAAGATTAACAGACTTGAAAATTTATTTTTGTATCTTTTATGTTTATTTTATTTGTATTTTATATTTATTTAATTAGACATATTCAAGCTTACATAGGTAAAGCAAAATCTCTAACTAAAATATGACATGAAAAGAATGCATGTTTTAACAAGGCCCTCAACCGGGCTTTCAAAAGACCCCGCTGGGCCCACTGTAGCTGTTACAATCTATTAAATTCAATTTATATAGGTGGAAAGTCCTTATTATGCATTTTATGATAATACGCATTGTAAGATGTCCCATGATAAATATTATCCTCACTACAAGACCATAATGGTTATTAACTCAGTAAAATTAATAATAGGCCTTTTAAATGATCCAAACTTTTAAAGATTCTCAGGGGAGTACTTTTGAAGTGAAGTGTTGAAATAAAGGAATCCCTACAATTTTGTGAACAAAGCAATATAAGCTTAAAATATTTTTGAAAATGTTCACAAATGATAAAAGAATCTTAGCTCCGGAATTCAGGTGATTAGACTTTCTTCTCAACTCTTTTTTAACAACTGTATTTATAGCTTCTAATCATAACTCTCAATTCCACTTTTATCATTCACCTAAGCAGTCTTAATTTTTCTGACTATGTTATCCACAGATGGGCCAAGATAAGACATTGGAGCCTCCCTCACCCTTCTTTATTACTCTATCAGGAGTCGCTCTTGGGCCACACAGTTCTGAGCACAGGGATGATTTGTAGTGCCTCACGCTTGGCATTAATCATTTCTTTGAGGTGAGCGCCTCTGCAAGTCAGAGCTTGACAAAGCCCAAAGTGGGATCAGAACATTTCTCCAGTGCAGAACTTAGGCTGACTGTAACGTTGAACCTTGTACTACTGTGATTTCCCCACCGAGGAACTCAAGTTTTGCAATCCTGGTGAAAATAATTTCTCCCTAAAAAAAAAACCTATGTTGGAGTGCACTTTATATTTCAAACCCTGTGAATGAAGAATATTAAAATCAGTGTGGCGGTTTCTCAGCAAATCCTTCCTTCTTAACAGTCAAAAACTGTCAAATATCTGCCCTGCACCCCTATACTCAGTACTGTAGTGTGTACACTATTTTGCATGCCGGCAGGAAGGAAACTTAAGAAACGAGAGCTTGAACGGGAGTATAGACGTCTTTGTTCACATGGCATGGTTCTCTAGTTTGCCTTCCTGTGGCTCTGCTGAAGAATTCTGAACAAATGCACCCTGGGCGAGTAATGCATTTATTTAGCTTTTAGGATACAGCTCATCAGGAGGAAAGCCATTGTGGGAACCCAAGCCAAGATCCTGGTGGCAGGAACTAAAGCTGAGATCATAGAAGAATTCCGCTAACTGGCTTGTTCCTCTTGGTTCATATTCAACCAGCATTCTTATACAACCCAGGCCCACATGCTCAGGGTTGCTATCACTCACATTGGGCTGGCCACTTCTACATGAATTAACAATTAAAAAAATATGCCTCTGAGATAGGCTAATGGGCCCACAGGCCAGTCTGCTCAAAGCAGTTTTTCAACTGAGGTTCTGTCTTCCTAGGTTCAAGGTAGATAATTACAACTAACTGATACATGGTGACCTAGAAAGTCATAGACCTTGTCTCAGAAATAAAGTGGAGGGAAAACTAGGAAGCTGCCTTTCATCTCTTCATTAGCCTTTGGCCACATATCACTCATCAACACGCATGCATATAACACAGACACAGACACACACAGACACACACACATGATACCTAGTAATAATTCTAACAAAGGTTATCTCTAAAGTGAAAATTACAAGGCATTATTAAGAAGAAAATAGATCTTGGCTGGAAAGATAGTTAAGAGGCAGCTGTAATTACCTGTAACTTCAACTCAGGGAACCCAATACCTCTGGCTTCCATTGACACTAACATTTATGTACTCACATGTTGGTTATTTTTTACTCTTTGGGTCTTTGAGGGGGCCCTACCATCTAGCTCCCAAATAATCACATGGAGTCTTATTCTTGCTTATGAATGCCTGCCTTTAAGTTGGCTAGTTTCTTGCTAGCTTTTCTTAACTTCAATTATCCCATCTATCTTTTGCCTCTGGGACTTTACCTTCCCCTATTCTATGTACCTTTCTGTACTTTTTACTCCGTGGCTTGCTGTGTACTGGGAAGTTAGCCCCTGGTGTCCGTTTGCCTTCTGCTTCTCTTGCTCCTTGATCTTCTTTTTCTTCTCAGCTTCTCCTCCTATTTATTCTCTCTGCCTGCCAGCCCCACCTATCCTTTCTCTTGCCTAACCATTGGCTGTTCAGCTCTTTATTAGACCAATCGGGTGTTTTAGACAGGAAAGTAACACAGCTTCACAGAGTTAAACAAATGTGACATAAAAGAATGTAACACATCTTTGCATCAATAAACAAACATTCCACAGCATAAACAAATGTAAAACATCTTCAACTAATATTCTGCAACACTCAAGCTCACAGACACACATACATACACACATTAAAAAATAAAATAAACCCTAAAAAAGAATAAGAAAAAAATATAAGTAGGTATATTATGAATTGGATGATTCTAATGAAAGACCCCCGTCCAGCTTGCTAAGCAGCTTAGCACCAGATAAAAGACCCCCCCCCCCCGCCGCCCAGCTTGTTAAACGACTTAGCACCCGTAATGCCATTTTACAAGGCTTGTACTGAATATTCAGGGTTTGAACAAAGGGCAGTGGGGGAGGGGGAAGGAAATGGGAAGCGGTTGCAGGGACGAGGCAGAAATCCTTAATAAATAAATAAATTAAAAAATAAAATAAAAAAAATAAAGTGTTGTCAAGCACTATAAAAAAAAATAATAAAAAAAAAAAGCTGCCAAAACTAGCTAGAGACACCTGTGGCTGGGCCAGGGGAGGAACAGGAATACCGAGAATGTGGCTAGGCGCTGTCTGTCCCAGGTGGGGTGGAACGGTGAAGTCTGCCCTAGATAAGAGCCAAGGCAGCCCATATCTGAATTCTCGGGAACTAGAGACCTTGTCCCAACCTGAACTCGGCCACATTCAAACTGACCAATGAAAACCCTGTAACTATGCTTCTCGCTTCTGTACCGCGCTTTTTGCTCCCCAAAACATATATAAACCCATTACCCCGACCTAAAGGCGCACAAGTCCTCTGAGAGACTTTGTCGCCCCAGGTACCTGTGTATCTGAATAAACCTCTTGCTGTTTGCATCCGTACAAGTGGTCTCGCTGTTCCTTGGGAAGGGTCTCCCCAGAGGAAAGACACTCTTGGAGGGTCTTTCATTTGGGGGCTCGTCCGGGTCCCCCATGTCTCTTATGACTTTGAATGGAATCTTCCATTCACTATAAAAGATCCAATTAAATTACATACCAAAAATTTCATTCAAAATATCAGCAAGTTGTTTGTGAGAGCTGAAGGTGACTGGTTAATTTTGAAATTGATGTGCAAATCCTAAGATACTAGTTTGCTCAAGAATACCTTAAAGAGCTAGAGATGGGTGTTTGTGGCTGTATGCTCACTCTAGATGAGTTACCTACCCAGTGTGTGTTGGTACCAGAATGGAAAATATGTAGGCCAGGGGATCAGGTTAGAGATTTCTTCCTCGGTTTCTTTCTTTCTATTTTCACTTCCATTAACTGATTCAGCATCTGTGAATTCCCTGTCCCACTGCTACTGTGGCATTACCATTGCTGTTCTCACAAACCTACTTCAATCTCATTACTGGCTACTTTAGCAGTTACCTACATTGTGCTACATTTGTAGTTAAAAACTTTCAAAATTTAGCTCAGAAGCAGAGTGCAAGGCCTTATGTTTAATCTCCTGTACCATTAAAAAACAAGACAAAATTGAGCTAACATGCATACGTATTGATATTATATACATAAAATATATATGTTATTGCAGATGTTAAAGTGTTATCCAATATTTATATATGAATGACAATACCTGGAGTTAATGAACCTACAAAATACAAATATGTATTTAGAAAGTGTTATGAATTTAACATTTATTAATATGAAAATATAATTTACACATTAGCAGTATTTCAAAAATATAAACTATGTATAATTTCATGTTTTCAAGTTAAACAAGCAACCATTTCTTATGTTCTTGCTATTTTCTTCTTTTTCTTTATTTACTTTTTGATGTGCTGTTTATCAGGCCCTGATCCCTGGGCACTCTACTAGTGAGCTATAACCCCGGTTCTTTCATTTTTAAATGGGTATTTGGTCATCTGGACATCATATTTTATCAGTGTGGTGTAGGCACTTCTATTTTATTTATCCAAACTCACATAATCAAAACTGGATATATATGCAATATACAATCTTGTCTTTCAAAACAATTGGCCAATATATGTATGTGTGTATATTATATATTATTATATACAGTTATATACATTATATATACAGTTTTACAATTTTAAATTCTTCAACATTATCTTCTGTAAATTAATTTGAATCATGTCCAATTTTCTTAAGTATTTCCACTATACTCTATGACATACCATAAATAATTCAATTATTTCTTGCTAAGGACATTGAATATTTACTGTTCTGTACCATTATATATAAAACTACAATAAACACCGTTGTATTTCCCACATGGAAGCACTCTACACGGTTTGTACTGTATAACTAATAAGTGATACTTATATTAAGACATTTGTGGGCCAACTGTGCAGATCTCAGTAAATGGTTGAATTCAGCTGCCTCCATTAGGACTTGTATTAAAGCTTTATCCTCCTTCAAGCCATAAACACCATCATTTGTCTGTGACATACTTCACGGTAGTAGGATTCTCAAGATGGTGATTGCTAGGTAAAAGGATTATGCATTTTTCATTGCAGAACAGATGTTGCCAAATTGCTTTCCCAAAGAGAATATAGCTCTGCGCATACCACCAGCAATGCATGGGCATGCCTTCGCCCTTGAATTCCATCCAGCAACAGGTGCCAAATGGGTGTTAAGTCACGTCTCATAATTGCTTTAAATTACACATCACAGACTGCCATTAAGCTCCAGATTTACTGTGTTAGCATTGTGAGTTTACTACTGAGTGCCTGCTTGTTCATTTATCTTTACACACTTAAAAACTGACTTACTTGGGGTTTTTTTCTTGTCAAAAATTTAAAATCCTCTGGAGAGAGCAAATGCTAATTATTACAGTGTTGGTAGAGCTATCGTTTTTAGTTGATTTTGCTTATTAAGACGATCGTGTGCCACTGCAATGTTCGATTTTTATATGGGTAAACAATCTTTCTTTTTAGTCCTGTCTTTTCACATTTTGGTATACATACCTTGTTATTCGATTTCACAAATACAACATATTTACTTCGCTTTGATTTTGGCTCAAGTCTTTCACCAATCTGGAATTTGTTGTTGGTAGGGATAAGGTATTCCTTCAGATGGATAAATTCAATAGTTCCAGAGTCTGTATAGAAAAATCCTTCCTTCCCAACTTGATTGGAATTTAAATAATATTCCAGTTTTAGAATAGAAAGGTTGAGTTCCGGGCTCTGAGGCTTACTTCTATATGTGATGTAAGATGTACAACCATGCAAAATCGCACAGCATGACAGTTCTGAGCCTCTATCTAAGAAGAAATGAAGAATTGTGTAATATCTTGGGCTAGTAATTATCCTAGCAGGACCCTGTGTGCAAACCTGGCTGAATCTGAGCCCATGAACCCATGGTGGCAGAAAATAACTGAACCTGAAAGCTTCCTCCAACCTCCATAGGATGGCACCCATCCTTTGTAATCATCATAAACTCACAGGTGGCCACCTGTCCCCTGTAATATTATTAAACAATGCCTTTAAACTTTAAAAGGAAAAGCAATGCTATGATGATAATGACTGATAAAACAAACATTTCTCCCCTACCCCCTAAATGACTATGTTCATTCATTAAATATCCATATAAATGTCAAGAGATAGTCTCCAACTTTAAAAAGTAATTGAAAGCATTTTAGAATTTTTATGGTATTAAATTTGTGTATTAACTTTGATCATTGAACTATTTTAATGGGTTTTTTTGGAGAGCAAATCAACACGTATGCCTTTAGACTTTATTCTGTACTCATTTTTTTTTTGTTAACAGATGATGTGGAAAATCTATCTGTATTTATGTTGCTTTTATTGGTTAACAAATAAAGAAGCTGGCTTGGCCCATGATGGGGCAGAATAGAGCTAGGTGGGAAAAACTAAACCGAATGTTGGGAGAAAGTAGGTGGAGTCAGTGAGAAGCCATGTAGCTGCCTGCCGGCAGGAGACAAACATCTCTGCTGCCACGGGAACCTTGCCAGTAAGCCACAGCCACATGGCAATACTTAAGATATAAGTGTGAACCAGAAACATGCTTACGCTATTGGTCAAACAGTATTGCAATTATACAGATTTCTGTGTGATTATTTCTGGGCAGCAAGGAACAAACAAGCGGCCTCCATCAACAAACAAATATTCTTTCTGTTCTTAAGATTTCTCAAAGTTGTTATTGACTTTAATATTTAATAACTCATTTATCATTTTTACTTCAGTTATTCCTGGGTAAATATAGGATATCAATTTTCAATACATTTACTATTAATAAAGTAACTTTTCTTATAAATAATTGTAATATTTTTCTAACAAGTTCTCCTAAGTTCTCTTAAAACTCACTTTATAGTCAGGGATTAGTATCTTTTTTCCAATTCATGTGATTTAATTTTCATGTGAAATAATGGTGATGGACATTTTGCTTTTAGGTATTAATTTTGCTAATTCAATTTCTAATACGTTTTTTCGTTTTACAATCAATATTTACTGTTGCATTTCAGTAAAGATATTTTATCAGTTCCTATTACCTGGGTATTTTATTAAGAGTGACTACTTCATGCTATTCAAAACTTCGGTCTGTGCCGAGAGGGCAGCTCAACCAGACCCTTTAATTGGCTAATTCAGTACACTTGATAATCCCTTAACCTGAATCTTCACAGTCATCCTTCTCTAGCCCCGTTTTTTTTTTCTTGATGAATAGTTCAAATCTAACTACTAACGTCTTATTTAATACATTTGCATATGTGCTTATGAATGAAATCCAGCAGCGGTAGTTTAGGTTTCAATGACTGTGCGAGTGAATTCCGGCAACTTCCTGGAAACTATCTTAGAGCATTTTAATGATTTAAACACTTAAACAATTTAAGTCTTGGGTCCATAAAGCCAAACTCAGAAAACCAATTGCTCCTTTATTTACTGGGGTGTTTTCAGCTACTTTTCCAGTTTCTTCCATAGCAATTGAGATAGCCATATTTTCCAGGTGTTATTGATTACATTTTTACATCTTTTAGGTTATGCAGTTGGCCCGTTCAGGTTGCATGTTAGAAAATCCACATTCTTTTAGTCCATCTACTGTCCATGATCTTCTGCTACTAGTTTATCTTATTTCTCTTCCTACTTTCTGTCTACTTGAATTTTATTCATTTTCTTGATCACACGTTAAACCAACATTTAAAGTTATTTTCCCTCTCTACAGATGTACGACTGTTGTGTTTCATAAATTTTACTGACTATGTTTATTAATTCACTGTTACTATTTTACTTTGAAGTTTCTTTTTTATTTCAGAGTAAAATCTGTTTTTCTCTATTTCATTTGATTCTTTGAAATAAACAACATTTGTACTGTACCATTTCACACTTGTGGCAGCTTTGGATTTTCCCTATGGGTCTGGGTGTATTTTCCTGGGTGTTTTTTTTTAATGACCTTCACTTCATTTACTCTATTTCTTAGTGTGTTCTCCACTTCCCCATTTTATTATTATATACAAGAATGTGTTTTACAAAATGCCTACATTTTATTTTTACCTTTTGCGGCCAAAACAAAATTTTATATATGTTAACACATGTGCGCGCGCGCGCGCACACACACACACACACACATACACACATTGGGGGCTACAGAATGGCTCAAAGGGTAAAGTGCTGGCCTTCCAGGTATGAAGACCTTAGTTCATATTCCCAGAACGATCTGATGCTTGATGAGATACAAAATACCTAAAGGAGAGATGGAATGGAGAGGCAGAAACTCTAGAGACAACAAACCTTGTACACAACAGTGAAGAAGAAACCTTGTCTCAAATAAGGTGAAAGGCAAGGCAAGGGTTGTCATCTTGACTTCCACACACAGACTTTGGCATACCTTTATTGACACACGTGATACATACATGGACACACATGCACACTTCTGAAAAATACCGCTCAGATAAATGGTAAAATGGTTTCTTTTTTTCTCTTTTCCTCCTTCTCACTTCCCATGTTCTTACTTGTACCCCCCTATTTTTCACACTTGGCTTCTCCCTCTCTCTATCCTCTCTCTGTCTCTCTGTCTCTCTCTGTGTCTCTGTCTCTGTCTCTCTCTCTCTCTTTCTCTCTCTCGGCTTAGCTTGCTAAATCCAGAAATACCTTGCTTTTTTCACTTCTCAAAAGCCAAGATGTAATCCTAGTAAAAGGAAACTGTTGAATCCATGCTTATCAATTTGTAGATGTAATACAGAATCCCTGCAGTTTCTCAATTAGTAGAGCAGATCAGAGTAAAATACTAGACACCTATTATTTTTCTTGTTGTCTTGCAGTTGTTAAGTGACTGTGCCTTCTCATTAGCAGGTAAAGTCAGTAGCTCACCACTTAACACTTGACAATCAAAAACAAATCACGTCTGAGTTATAAAAGAAGTAGCTATGTTTCTACTCTCTCTCTTTCTCTCTCTCTCTCTCTCTCTCTCTTTCTCTCTCTCTCTCTTTGTCTATCTCTCTGTCTCTCTCTCTCTCACACACATGCACACACACACACACATTCACATTTACTTAAAGGAAAATTAAATGATTGGATTAAATTGCCTTAGATTTTGGCTAGCAGAATAAACTTATGCTAGAGGTCAAAATTATTCTGCCCGTTTAAATAAGCTCTTGAGTTTTGATAAATGGTGAAAATAAACAGAGAACTTAGTAAAAGTCCTATTCATGCCATCCCAAGTCTGTCAAAAGGGTTTCGGCCTCTAATCTTCTGTCTTGAGGCTTCAGGTAGGCATTCTCATGAGAGGATTCTCCCAGAAACAGCCAGCTTCCTCACCAAGGTGGTTGGTTGCTTTTGGGTCTGGTAATACTTCTGCAGAGAAAAGGGGTCTAAATTTGTCAGGAACTGAATGTTCCCTCTGATGTTATATTTTGATGTTTCCCTCTCCACCATCTTTGGACATTCTTCCCAAAGCTGAGCTTCAGTCATTTTTCTAAAGTGCTTTTCTTTCTCCTCCAGTGGTCACTGCTTTCCATCACGCTTCCTATACATCCCCCATAATGCATTACACTGAACTTTGAACTTTCTTCTGCCTCTTCCTGCTATGAGACCTCTTACTTAGCCCCTCAGTGCTCACTAATGAATAACATTTGACCTAAATTTACCTCCGTCTCTGAGGCACTATGTGTTCCTTTCTCTTCCTCCACACCCCATTCTACACAAGCCCCCAGCAATCCCTTGTTCCCTGGAGGAGGTTTTGCCTTTGTCATGTTATCTGAGTGCTGAACACAGCATCTAGTCTGCAGTAGGTCCTCAGTGATCAAATCAACGAATAACTGAACAAACAAATCTGGTCTAAAGCCCAGTATGTGTTTGAAGGGAGTCTCTGTCTTGCCGAGTTTCATTGACATCAGACAGGCTGGAAAAGAAACTGAAGGTCTTGCGGGGCGGTGGTGGCGCACGCCTTTAATCCCAGCACTCGGGAGGCAGAGGCAGGCGGATCTCTGTGAGTTCGAGGCCAGCCTGGTCTACAAGAGCTAGTTCCAGGACAGGAACCAAAAAAGCTACAGAGAAACCCTGTCTCAAAAAATCGAAAAAAAAAAAAAAGGAAAAAGAAAAGAAAAGAAAAAGAAATTGAAGGTCTTGTAATTAATTGATTGCAGCAGAGACTCCTGGGACCAAGATGGACATGAAGATAGGGAGGACAGATGAAGGACAGATAACTGATGTGAGTCTCAGAATCTTAAGGAAAGGCTGGCCCGCTACACAATATCTTCATGTTAATATATATATATATATATATATATATATACACACACACACACACACATATATATATACATACACACATACATACATTTAATGGACTTTAAGGATTCTTGGTAGATACCTGGATTTCATTACTTTTAAAGCATTTTAAGGAATTTATATGGAATAAGATGATTTCTAAAGCAAAACTCTTGTCTTATGATTTCTGTTTATAATTGAGTAAAACATTTAACAAAGGATGGGTTTAAATGTTAGTTGTTAGCGGGGTAAAAAAAGTGATTAAGTAACAATACTTTTTTATCTTCAGATGTGTTTAGCTATTGCCCAGAAAAAGGATTCTTTTACATCATTTATATTAATTATTCAAGTCACCATAACTCCTATATATAATATCCACAACTCTTATAAGGCTAAAAGTGTGATAACTGTAATAAAACAGAGTTAAAGGCATACAGTGTACCATAAGGCCCCCAAAGAGAAGTGATCACATATAAATTTAGATACTTATATTGTGGTTCAAGATAATTACCTTCCTATAGCATAACCCCTCCATATTTTCAGAGTTTAGGCCAGCACACCTGTGATTCTAGAGGAGGCAACACAGCCTCTTTCTTTATGTTCCCAGGTGAAGGCTCTGAAACAGCCATAAAATTAACTAGAGTTAGACTAAGGCTCTGTTCATTGATACACTGCCTAGGTGATTCAGTGATCACACCAGAAAGAGTAATCATTGCAATTTCTGAACTGTGTCAGTATAGTGGCATATGAAGGCAGCAATGAAAAATCTTAGGAGTCTGTGAATTTATCATTGGAGCCCAAAGCAACCCTGACTCACCTGAGATGTTAACAGTATACCTGGTAGTACATACACTGCCTTGGACTCACCAAAACATTATCAGAGCTCAGGTGTATTAGCAAAAATAACAGATTTTGACTTACAGCAAATAGTTTTTAATTATCTTCTATCAGCATTAATGAGAAAACCCATGAAGACGGTTTAACAAAATCTGAATAAATGGTGAGAGCCAATGTAGGTGACCTTCTAATTTCCTGGTAACTAAGAAGGAAGCTTTGATTCAACCTGCGCTTATGGAGGGAAAGGGGGGAGCTGTCATGTGTCTTCACCACAACTGCTGCTAAGATATTATCGTCATGATCATCAGTAAAGCTTAAGAGGCAGCAATATCCCTATCACTGAGCTCCTGGAATGTAGCCAGCTACTGCCATCTGCATTGCTACCCTCCCAAGGCTGGACAATTGCAGGTATATGAAATAACATCCAATGAAATCCTTGCTCCAAGCCTCAGTGCTGTCTAAGTGTGTCCTTGTGTCTGATCACGCAGTATGACCAACAGACAGGGAGAGGCAGTGAGGAAGAGTACAGCAAATGGAAGTGGATGCTAATGGTTTGCTGGGTCTTGTCTCATTAATCCTCCCCTGCTATTAAAGAAGATCATTGGTAGAGAGTTATGCGGCTTAAAGGGGATCATCAGGATTATCAAGGAAAAGTGGAATCTGGAGATAGTTTCTTGAAGATATTAGAAAAAGAAGAGAAGGCTGACCGTAAGCCTGGATAGTAAGCTCACACAGGCAGCCACCGCACACACTTCATGTTCAACAGCAGCTGTGTCAATGCCTCTGCTTGCTGTCCAGGAATTCTCCTATTTTGGTGAGACACAATCATTCTGCAATTGCTATACAGTGAGTTGTTTATACAATGATTCTGAAAGAAGTTCCCGCAGCGGTGGTTTTTACATAAAAGCGATGAACCTGTCAACTAATATTTTGTGACATGGATGGCTTTTCCAGCATCTAGAATGTCAAATTTTGTCAATAATGTATACTTATGAACTTAGAAAATTACAAGATTATGAAATTATTAACCCATTCCACTTAGCACATTTTAAATCACATATTTTTGTTTCATACACTAAACTCTGTCATCAAATGTGAAGACAGCGTTGACCTTTTAAATCACATATTTTTGTTTTATATACTAAACTCTGCCATCAAACATGAAGACAGCCTTGACCTTACTCTTAATTTAGAACATGGTCTCATTCAGAAATGTTCAAGAATAGAGACGTGGGAAACAATTCAGCGATAGAGTATTTTCACAGCATGTGCAGAGCCCTGGGTTTAATCTTCAGAACCGCAAAAAAGTTCAAGGGTGGTAACAGTGGCAGGAATGTATAATAGACCTCTTTCCTGGAATGAGAAAACACTCTCCAGTCCCCTGCTGGGGAACCCATACATTTATATTAAAAATGAGTTGCTAGAAATGAAAATGCTGAGGAGAAACTCACAGGGATGTCACAGAAGTAAAATGAGGGTAGAGAATGGGGTGGAGGTTGAGAAAAGAACGAGAAGTCAGGAAGGGAGGCAGCAGAGGGCAGATGAAAGGGTTGGGGCCTAGGATGGCCAGGGCAAGGAGAACTGGAAGACAGAGCAGAGACAGGGAAACCTGGGAGCCCGAAACCTGAGTAAGGACTGGGGGGCATGAAGTGAAAGTCAGAATAGGAGCAAAATCACTAATCACTGATTAACAAAAACACTTCCAACCTACAAATGACCAGGTTCTCCTGCGTGCCCCTTAAGCACCCCAGATTTTATTTCTTCATTCCTTAAATTATGTAAGAGAATGAATGAATAAGTTTCATTAACCAAAGTACCTTAAGGTCACTACAGTTAACAGCCCACAATTTCACCATAATTAAAACTAAAAAAAAAAATTTATAATACAACAATCAGTAGATACTTCTAATATTGTCACTAAATTTAAAAGAGAGTGTCATAGCTGGCATTAAACACATTATATATTTTTACAGGTAATATAAAGCTAGACAGCACCTCCCAAAATGTAATTTGTAAATAATAAAAGTTGAAGTATTTTAATCAATTTATTCTATGCATATTTTAGCATACTGCTGAATATGTTAATGATTTATATCTTCACCGCGATGCAATTACAATAATCATACACACAGAATTAGTGTAATAGAGCAAGTGCATATGCACATACATTAAATATCACATATATGCAACTCTGCCGTACAAGTTAAAGAGCGAGATTTTTAAGAGACGAGATATTGATTGCAACAAAATATTTACCAAATAATTTGAGAGGATGAGAAGAAACATTCAACCTTTTCCACACTATTCCCTGGTGGTAATGAATGAATTAATTAAATTCTGTTTTGTGCTAAGCATTATGCTAGGTGTTGCAGATAAAAGCAAAACAGTAGGCTGATATCTTCTGTCATGGCATGTCTATTTGACTAAGTGGAAATGAGTATAAAAAAACCTACTTGTCGGAAAGTTATAATTGCAAACTGTGATAAGTAATTAAAGGTGAACTACTGTGTTAAAGGCTTAATGAGAATTTATGACAGCAGAAATATTAACTTTCAAATGTAATGACTGAATAGAAGTAAGGTAATTGCGATGGTTTGTTTTGATTGTTAATTTGACACAATCTAGAATAACCTGGAAAAGAAATCTCAATGAGAGAGTGTCTGGATTAAGTCAGCCTGTGGGCCTATCTGTGGAGGGTTTTCTTTTCAATTACAATAATTGGAGTGGGAAGACCTGCCCATCCTGAGTAACTCATCCGCTATGCAGGAGGTCCTGAACGTAACAGAAGAGGAGCAGCGTGGTATGAGAGCACGCATGTTGCATTAATTCACTGGGCTTTATTGTGAATGTAATGGCTGGCTGCTTCGGGTTCTTACTGTCTTTACTTTCCATACAACAATAGACTGAAATTTTCACAGCAGCAGGAAAGGAAATAGAAGCAGTAAATGAAGGGGAGCAGGATTTACAAACCCATGCAGGCAACAGTGGGCAGAAGAGTTTGTCGAAGTCAAAGAACTGAAAGACGAAAAGCAACTGGGGTGTGGGGAGAAAGATTCCTGGGATAAAGTGCAGGTCAGGCCCTGCAAGGCTTTATGTACTGTATTGGGGGTTGGACCTTAACCTAGTGGAAAGCCATGAGAATGTTTTTATAATAGTAGCCATGTGCTTTTTTCCTAAAGATTCACCTGGCCACAGTTTTGGAGAGTGGAAGAGAGAACAGGATTTGGTTCATGAGTGGTTAGGATGTGGTGGTGTTTAAGCAGATGAAGACAAACAAAATCAGTTGTATGTAGTTTAGAAGTAAAATTAATATTGCTCCAAAAATCCCAGGTACTGTTAAATAATAATGTGTTAGTCATGTTATATAGACAGAGCTGTCATGTTGCAGTTTAGTGGGAATTTCTTAAGAGTGAGGTATTACTCGCTTCAGACGGACAGTCCTTAGGACATGTGAGACATCTGTAATTCCCTGTAAGTGCATCCATTCTTTTCTTTTGGTTCACATCTTGCTCAAGACCATGTCCTTTCAAGGATGGTACTTTTTTTGACGCATACACATTTTCCTCTGCAGTCATCCACCACCCTTCCAGCATTATTGCTGTTGACTTTCACATCAAGTCTTGAGAGGATCCCATGCCATGCCTTTACTTTGTTACTTATATAACTACTTAGAAGTCAATAAAAACATCACCACACCAAAATTACTTAGCCAAAGTTACCAAGAACACATAGAAAAGAAAGGTTTCCAATCAGGTAATCATTAAATAAAATAATATATAGTCACATATTTAAACAGTCTATGATTATTGGAAATAATACTTGAAAAAATTAACATTTGTGAAAATGATTCTATTTGTATATATGCATCTCTCTTTAGTATGCCATTTTCTGTAATTATTAATGAATAAAAGAGGGTTAAGTATACTTTATTTTAGTATTTATTCAATAGCTCTGTAAGGATTTGGGGAAATAACATACAATCTGTACTGACTAATGTTAAGCCTTTGCCTTGGCACTGCCATTCCTGAGTCCCAATTGCCTGCCACCATGGATAATTGAAAGTTGGCATGGTTATTCCCATACCAATTTTCAATGGCCACACATAAATTTCTCTGATTTTTGAAATTATAGTTATTCTACTCCATCTGTTCTCTTCATTTTTCAAGTCAGTTGTCAAATGATACATGTGAGTCCCAACTAAAAGCTTGAGAAGTTTCTCACGTGTTATCAGGAAAATGAAATAATTCTATATCAGGCTAATGTTCAGAAAAAATTCACAAGGTGAACCACAGGAAAATTCACAGGAAGTAAGGTGACAAGTTGACATTCGCTTTGTAAGGATGATGGTAAATTGCCTCATTGTAATAACAGGGTTTAGCAATCTTGCCTTAGTTCTGAATATTAAATATTAAGCATAATTGCCAGGAAAGTTTTAATAGTAAAATTCTGAAAATATATTTCAATTCTGACCTGCTTTTTCCATTTATTCTAGCAGTTTTATTGTAACTAAAATTAAAAAGCACACGATATTAAATAGAAGTAGAACATAATTCATTGATATACCTAATGAGTACTTCTTTTCTAGAACCACTACAATGAGTTTTATTTTTCTATAATGGTTTTACGTATAAGGTGGTGCTGTCAATCAAGTTGGAAAATATATTTTTACAGTTTCTAAATCCTACTAAGAACAACTAATGTATTTAAGGTTATGAGAGAACAAAAACAATAAAATTGTTAAATCACTCAGCTTCTATTCTAAACTATTGATTTAAAGGTAAGGTAGTTTTTATCATTTGTGTTACTTTTATTAGGAAATCTAGCATTTTGTGTTCTTCCATATATCCATACTTTCTGCAACCAAGAGGTGAGTGAGGTCGGAATCACACCTCTTGAACCTGGGCTGGTTTTAGAACCCACTTTCTAATAGAACATTGTGGAGATGTGGCTTGCTGTTTAAGAGACAGAAACATCGAAAGGCCTTACAAGTTTTGGCATTTTTGCATATTGTCTTTGGATCCTTGCCTTGAGAAAAGTCTGTGATGACGCTTGGAAAGAGAGCAGTCCTCTAGAATAAAGACATGCTATGTCTTAAAATCTAACGTAGATTAGCTACCCTCAGTGAGTATCCTAGCTCAGGAGGTGATACTTAAGCAAACCCAGCAAGATCAGTGTGACTATAGAATCCCTGAGCTAAGCTACAGAAAAACAGGCTAAACACAGCAATGTTGGTTTGGGGTTATTTGTACTGTACAAGTAGCTAAGAATTCTGAATACTTTATTTACTTGTTTAGAGGGAAAGTTAAGAATTAACTTTATACATCTTAAAAAGTAAGCATAGTAATTATGTCAAAATACCAATATTTTGTGTATTTTTTGTAGTACGGCTACTGATGAATTAGTTTTAATAGAACATATTTTATTCATTAGGCATTTTTTAAAAAATTCCTACAGCTTTTCTGTTAAAGAGGAATTGGGTGTTTTATAAAGGAAATCCCATGGTAAAGAACCCACAAAGGTTCACACAGCTGACAGAGCAAGATGGACTACAATATAAGCATACAGCAATCTATGATTCATTTATCCCAATCACAGAACACCATGAGCACTGCAAGGAGTTGTCAATCTAGTCTCTCTCTGGAGTGCTACTGGAAAGGCCAGAAGCTATGTTCCTGTTCTTCTACATAAAATGTGATTAATTTTGGTCCATTAATGAGTCATTTTTACCATGGGCATACGTGGACAAACTGTGACACGGCTATAAAGTATCTCAGCTAGTGTAGACTTCTCCAGCTGGTAAAGGGACTTCTTGACTGACCTAAAATTCTTCACTAGACTATCTAGAAGAAAAGTTTATGAACACTGAATAAGTTCCTTCTTTGGCCATTTTCTCATGCAATTTTATGTGGTGAGATCATGGTTCCCCTTTCAGGGTTTCAAGTTCTTTGTGTCTTTAACAGGACAACATTTACGTGAACAACTGAGTAGAGCAACCACATTGTTCTGTGTGCTAGATCTTAGAATATTTGGAGTCATAATCATGGTTTATTGGGGCAAATAATTACCACTGATTGTCTAATTGGGTATAACCATGATAGACACTGCTAGAAGACCATGTTTCAGTTATGTATTTATGGGTGACATTTACTTGTGGTACTGGTACAAAATATTGTCTCTTTTTTTAAGTTTGATTATAAATTAAATGTACATCATAATCTATCAAAAATAAATAAACAAGACTCTACCATGTACATTGCATCCCACTTTTTTGTCGTTATTGTTTCAAGACAGAATTTCTCTGTGTATCAGTCTTGGCTGTATTGGAACTCACTTTATACACCAGAGTGGCCTTGAACTCAGTGACATTCACCTGCCTCTGCCTCCCAAGTACTAGGATTAAAGGCCTGTGCCCCCTCCACTCAGTGCCCACCCCACATACTAGCTTAGCATTTGCATACCATTTTTACATGTGTAACACACTATATGCTGATGCTACTATATTCTAATTCTACATTTACAAAGCAACAGAATAGCAAGAATGGGCTCAATACTGCTTTTTCACTTGACTAACACCCAACATGAACACCAAAATCAAAATCATGGGTGGAGACATTTTCTAATAAGCATTGGCCATCTCTCCTATTGAACCAGCAAAAACAATCACCAGAGAGCAACCCTACTGCATGTAACTAACACAAGAAAACTCATTTTTTAAAAAATTTACAGGGGGACCACACACAGACATATACATGTGTTACATCTTAAGCTGGCATCTGAAAATGAATTATGTCACCTAAAAATTGCCTGATGTGGATTTATGATTAAAGAATAGAAATGTTTGGTTACATGGCTTAATTATAAATGACACCATACAGTTTTCTAGCCATACAGTAAATATATACACATACATATTCACATAGATATGCATACAGGTAAATAACTCTAGGTTAGAAAACACATATTTGTAATTCAACTTATTGGAATTTTTATGTTTTATAGTATTAAATAGTATGTATTTTAAAGAACCAAGTAAAAATAGGGCTCAGTGGAATATTTTTCCAGCCGACACTCTCAGGTAATAGATATGAACAACATTTATAAAACCAGAGGAATAGATGGCTAAACATAATTTTATGACTTACAAACATGCATCATATGGAATTTCAGCATGTAAAAAGGACTCTGATAACAGCCCAACAATAAATGTCACATTCCTAGCCATTTACAGGGTCTAGTTTTTCCAGCGGTGATTTTAAGAGAGTGGAAACCATATGCATTTGTTAGTTTTGTAGCTTCTTTATTGTCATTAGTTTAACCTAGAGTAGGAGAAAACATCAATAAACAACATAGTGGAAACGGGTCATTTTCATAAGCCTAAACAAGAGTCACCACATCGTGGACATTCAAGGCTAGAGGTGCATCAAGTGCTCAATGCTGTCAGCACCTCCCCGGCTCAGTTTACACAGAAAGAACTCACGCTCTCATTTTATTTTAAATTAAGAGATTTGAAAATCTTGTTCACTTTAGTTTCCCAAATAAGAACGCTGAAAGTAGCTGAAACACCGTATATTTCCTTACTAAGTATGTCTACGGTCACTATCACTCAATAATCAATCAAAACCAACTGCATTTTAGGTAATAAACCAGGAAAAATATGGCTGCCAACTGTCATTCTTTATCTGCAATGGTATTTCACAGCAGGTTTAGCAGGACCAGCTTTTCAATTTCTCCTTATTTACTTCATGTATATGAATGTTTTGCTTACATATATGCATGTACAACACGTGTGTGCTTGATGCCTGCAGATGCCAGAGAACATTAGCTGCACTACAACTGAAGATACAGTTATGAGCCACCTTGTGGCATAGTAAATTTTTTTTTAAAAAAAAAGCTGTCTTCTTAAAGAATCCTATCTGATAAATAACTATTTTTGAGAGGACAAAGCACCCTTATGGTAAATTTCACTTTAAAAATGACTTGGCTCAATAATGTGCATGGCTGTGATCTATTAGTGGGAGTGCAAGTTGGTACAGGTCCTATGGATAACTGTATAGAGATTTCTCAGAAAATTAGGAAAGATCCTTCCTCAAGACCCAGCAATACGACTTTTGGGTATATATCAAAAGATCCTCAATCGTACCACAAGAACAGGTGCTCAACTATATTAACAGCAGCATTGTTTGTCATAGCCAGAACCCTGAAGTAACCTAAATGCCCCTCAACTGAAGAATGGACAAGGAAAATGTGGTACATTTACACAATGGAGTACTACACAGCAGAAAAAAATAACATCTTAAAATATGCTGGCAACTGGATGGATCTAGAAAACATCATATTGAATGAGGTAACCCATACCCAGAAAGACAAATATCATATGTACTTGCTCATACATTGTTTTTGAACATAAAACAAAGAAAACCAGCCTACAAATCACAATCCCAGAGAACTTAGACAACAATGAGGACCCTAAGAGAGAAATACATAGATCTACTCTACGTGGGAAGTAGTAAAAGACAAGATCTCCTGTATAAATTGGGAGGATGGGGGCCATTGGAGTGGGATGAAGGAAAGGGGAGAGGCAGGGAGGGGAGCAGAGAAAATGTATAGCTCAATAAAATCATTAAAAAATAAACCAAAATGCAAATTATTATTACTTGGCATGTGATACCTCTCTGAGTTATTGTTCAGAGTGTCTCTAGAGACTCAGAAAATAATTTAGGCTCTTTCCCCTGCTCTTAGTTGTCCAGCACTGCGTGGTAAGACCCTCTTGCTGAAGACACCACGCACCTTTGCTGGGGAACATAAAGAAGTGAGTCCTCAACTTACTGGGAAATATCATCTATGCTGGCTAGCTTTCATGCTGCATAAAGGTGCTGTGTAGGCTCCAGAAAGAGAAAAGATGTCAGTGGTCTTACCCAGCACTGGGCCTTGCATGTTACAGTATGGCTATATTAGGGAAGATAGTAACACTGGTGTAATAGTGACACACAGAGGTCACCAATATCTGTCTGGGTGGATTTGATGCCTGTTCCACAGGGAGGAATTAGTGATGGGTACTGTAAACACAGTTATAAGCCAATGACTGGAGAGAGGAGCCACTATTGTTTTGCTAAATGATTATATTGTCAAAATGCCTTCTAAATATTTCTGTTTATACCCATAGAACTAGGCTACTTCCCACCTTGGTCCAAGAAGCTTCTTTTGCAGTGGGTAGTAGTTAACGCAGAAATTCATAAACATGAGTGCTCAGCCGGAAATGAGAAGACACCTATATAACCCCCCCCCACACACACACACACAAGGTCCAAAGAACATCATGGGAGGAGCGATGGAAAGATGGAAGAGCTGGAGGATGGGGAAGAGGAAAGAGTGCTGTCAAGTGCCATCTCTAAACGGCAGCTCAGAGTATCATCTTCTGGATATGACATTGTTCTTGCTCTCATGAATAACAGCAACAGTGGTTGCCTGTCCAGGATCAGCACAAGATCAAAACTATCAGAACTCCAGAATGAATGAGGAAAACGCTCATAAGGCCCCACTCATAACTGAGGAGCTATCGGCAGTTGGTGGTTACTGGGGGAGAATTCTTATTTTTTGGGGGTGTGGGAATATGGTTACTAGTAGGTTCCCTGTGCTCTGGTAGATGGCTCCACACCATTTGCATATAAGAAGCACTAATTATCCTCAGTTAATTAGTTATAAGAAGGAAAGAAGAAAGAAAGGGAAGGAGGAAGGAAGGATAAAGGAGGGAAGGAAGGAGTGAGTAAAGGAGGGAAGGAGGGAGGGAGGGGGAAGGAAGAGGAAAGGAGGGAGGTAAGGAGGAAGGGAGAGAGGAAGAAAAGAAGGAAGAAGGGAGGAAGGGAGAAAGGAAGGAGAGAGAAAGGAAGGAAGCAGGGAAGGAGGGAGGAAGGGAGGGAAGGAAGAAAGGAAAGGAAGGAGAGGGGAGAGTGGGAGGGAGGAAAGAAGGAGAGGGAATGAAGTTCAAAGAGAACAGTTTTATGAGGGTTGTAGGTGGATATATTGTATTCATGAAATTCTCAATGAATAGACACAATAGTGTTTAATATGTGTCTGTATTGAGAACACAGTGTTTCTCTTGTCATCATTTCCTAGGGTATACATATCACTTGCATTGTATTGGGTATTATAAAATAATTTAGAGACAATTAAAATACTCGTGAGTATGTACATAAGCCACACAGCAAGTACATACATGAGTATGCACTTGAATATCTGTGGATTTTTGACATGTTCAGAGGAGTCTTCAAACCAATCTCCTATGGATACCAAGGTACAAACAGACAAGTACTTCATAAATCAAAAGTTTTTGGACTAAAAGCAGTGCATCTGTAAACTGGACTTTTGTGGAACCTCTTGGGCATTCCTAGTGAGTAAATCAGGCTGAAGTTTTATTGTCTCTCTATGTGTAAATAGCAGACTTCTGAACCTGGTCTCCATTGCCTATAGAAACAACACCTGGAAATCAACACAGAGCATGCTATCCATCAGAGTCAATATTATCTTTTACCATAACCATGTGTCCTTGATAGATAGGAAATTCCTCATAATCTCCTGAATTACTTAGTCCACAATCATTGTGTTGTGTCTCAAATTTTAATTGTGTCACTCAGAAGCATCAAATTTTAAACATGGGAATGGAGAAAATAGGATAGTTTAAGAAGAAAGATGTTTGTAAAGTAATTATATGTTAATTCTTCCACAAGGAAATGCTATTGAAGTGTAGTTGGCTGAGTTTGTTCAGAAAAAAATGCATTGCAAGCAACCCAAGAACGCTGGACTCTTGTCACATCAAATTGAGACCTGTCAGAGACTTTTCTTTCTTTTTCTCATAACCAAAGTCAACCACATGACCTTATTTATTTATGCTATGGAAAATGATTTATGGATCAAATATAAAGCTTTTTACAGTTTGCAATACTGAAAAGAATCATTTAATGTACAGTAAATAGTAATCAAAGCAGACCTTCTAAGCTTAAAGGTGATTACATGAATATTAAATCTGGCTATAAATCATCAGGATTACGATTCTCATTACAGTCACTGTCTTTTCTCTTTGATGCTTATTTCTTTCTACCATATTTAGGGTATTCTCCATAACTGTTTCCACCTTATGGTTGAAATTGGTTGCTTGAATGCAACACTCAATAAACATGAGGAAGCAGAAGTAAAATCCTAGGTGCAAAATACATGGAATGGGTGTTCTTTGTAAATGTTTGATTAACATATATTAATTATACACAGTAATGAATTTCATTGCGGCATTGTGATGCATGTACATAATGTATGTTGTTCATGTTCCACCTATGGGAATCTGTTTAGTACCACAAAATATCAGCTATGTTCAGAGAATAACAAAATAACCAAGTTTCAAGGTGTTGGTGACTACATCATAGAAAGGATATTATTCCTTACTTAGTTTCATTCATTCCTACAGATAAAATTCTGTATAATGAACCAAAACGTACATCTAAATAAGAATTAGAGACACAAAGTAGGATCAAACCCCAGTGCCATTGTTTTGATCCTACTTCATGTTCTGGCTTTGTGGGAGCCTAGCCAGTATGGATGCTCACTTTCTTAGACCTAGACGGAGGGGGAAAGACCTTGGACTTTCCACCTGACTGCTCTTCGGTCTGGAGAGGGAGGGGGAATTTTTTTTTCCAAGAGACATGGCTTGATAATAACTATTATTCTAAAGCAAAAGTATTCAAGAATTTCTAAAAAACCCATTCAAAGTGGTTATAATTTTAATGGATTTTTCCTCAATTGCACGGTTATTATATGGCTATCTTCTCCTTTTTATCTCTCTTTCCCACTTCCGTGAGGGAGAGTAATTATTATGTAGCTTACAACATGTGTAATTTGTACTGTAATTATAGAAGATAATCATTGTCTCTATAAATACTTATAGGAGAGGCAAATAACTGATCGCTGCCCGAAAGCTAAACGCCAGCAACGCTGGCTGATTTGAGAGCACCCGTTCCACCTGCAGAGCCTGTTTGTACAGGAAAGACTGTTCTTCTGCTTTTCAAGGACTACAAGATGACTTGGTAATCCTTTCTTAGAATAAAACACTGCTTGAAGGTATAAAATGCAGAGTTTAATTTTGTGAGCGGGTGATGGACTGACACTTGGGTTACAGGGATGATATCTGTCTTGGTTCCTCAGGGACTACACTCTACCAGTATCTAACCTCCTTTGAGCCCCAGGGTTCCCAGGTCCATGGGTTACATCCACCTGACTGGCTCTGCTTTGCTTGCTTCACTAGGAGGAGTTCGGGGCTGAGTGGGGTACGTCCTTCCAAGGTTCTCACTGGGGACTAACTGCTTTGGGAAAAGCACTTGCAGTCTGCAGCCGTCCCCACACTTTTCTCTGCCTTTGCATCTGTAACCTTGTGGCATCAATCAAAGAGTCAGTTTCTCATACATCACCCACACCTTTTAATCACCCCTATATTAAACATTTTGGAATAACTCTGATTTTAGTGTGTGCTATTTTTTCTGTAGCATTTAGCTCTTTTGTTATTATTTTTTCCTTAACTTCCCCTTAGGAAATATTCCACTGATAAACAAACCAGTGTCCATGCTAACAAAACTTTTAGCCAGAGATATAGTCATAGTAGATAAATGACACCATAATATAAAAATACCATGTCCAATAAATATTTGTATCTTTTATATATAAATGAAATAAATGTAACTAAAGATGCCTGAGCAAGTAAATTTAGAACAATTTCTGTCAATCACCAATATATAAAAGTTACTCTAATTGATTCAAATAGTTTTAGTTCCACTATAAAATTATTATACATAATGTATAGAACATATGAAAGAAGCTAAATGTCACATTAAACTATTTTGGGAGCATAATTCTTTGATGGAGGAAGGTCATTGGCTAATAAAGGCACTGCCCTGGCCCATTTTATTGGTTAGAGGATAGGTGGGAGGAGTAAACAGAACAAAATGCTGGGAGGAAGAGGAAGTGAGCTCAGAGACTCCACAGCTCTCTCGGGAGCAGACGCCTCAGAGAGAGACGCCATGCCCCGCTCCCGGGATGAAGCTCCGACCCAGGATGGACTAGGCTGGAATCTCCCCGGTAAGCGCACCTTGGGGTGCTACATACAGATGATTAGAGGTGGGCTAAATTAATATGTGAGAATTAGCCTAGAAGAGAATGGGCCAGGCAGTGTTTGGAGGAATACAGTGTCTGTGTAATTATTTCGGGGCATAAGCTAGCCATGTGGGCAGCTGGGTGTGGGGGACGCAGCCCCGCTGCTGCCCTTACTGCTTCATATGGCGCCCACGTGGACAACTGCTTCCACATAAAGCCTGAGACAGCTTGGGAAGTAATTCTAGAACAAAATGAAAGCATTGTGCCTGGTTTCTTGGTAGCAGCAATTTCTCGGTTCTACTCTGCTTGCTAGAGGCAAGCAAGCGCCTCATCTAAGAGAGGCTTCCTGACTCAGCTTTAGCTGCAAAGCCTGCAGCTCATTAAGAGGTCCTGCCACGAAACACTTAAATGGTGTTGACCAAAAGCTGAACGCATGCTTTTTGATTTTCAGCCGTAGCAGGAAAAAAGCTGCGCTGTTTAAAAATGCCAGCTTTCTGGGCTGTCCTGCCAGGGCAAACTCTGACTCTTTTACGCAGGCGGTTCGTGCGGTTTGCAAGCACAGGCTGCTGAAGCTTGCTTGCTGGCAAGGACCTTGAAATGCCATAGAGTTGTCACAGTAAACATGGCTACAGCCAGTACCTCAGCCAGGAGGCTGGAAAGCTAAGGAATGGGCTGGATCCAGCCGGCAAAGCCACGCCTTTAATCCTACCCATATTGCTTGGTAAATTAAAGACTCGTGTGGTCAGAAAAAGAGAGATATACAGTAAAGAGAGATTCAAAGACAAAGAAAATTTCTAAATGGTTTACTGTGTGTTAAAAATATATGCAGACTAAAAGTTGAAGTTCTTAAAGTAAAAAACATAAAAAAAGGAAGAGAGTTGTTGTGTGTGGTAGCACACGCCTTTAATCCCAGTGCCTAGAAGGCAGAGACAAACAGATCTCTGTGAGTTCAAGGTGTAGTAGTATACACCTTTAATCCCGAATGCCTGGGAGGCAGAGACAGGCAGATCTCTGAGAGTTCAAAGACAGCCTGGTCTACAGAGTTACTTCAGGTCAAAGATACAGAGAACCTGTCTCAAAAAGCAGAGTTAACAGTAAAAATAAACAAAATAGAGGTTAAAAAAAAAAGCTGCACAAAGATGGAAAATACACAGAGAATTTTGATACTGTATGCTATTATGCTCTCTTTAAATTGTTTGAATGCTGAGGAAAGAGCAAAAGCTACTAAAAGATATTTGTTTATAAATGCTTCTGAACTAATCCAACATAGATATATTGAATTTGGATCTAAGGATATGATACTTTGGAAAGGAGTTTCTTATTTTGTTTTCACAGAGGATGAGACGCTGTTCATTTCTTATATCCCGATATGGTATGATGGACCACACCCTCCTGAAGGGTTGCAGTGAACATCTTTAGAAAATTGCTTCGCTCAACTGCCAACTGAGATGAAACTAGCACACAGGTTATACCATGAAAGACCTAATTAACGACGCCCCCATTCAGCAGGAAGCAGTTTGGAGAGAAAAAACTGCGCCCATGTTCCCAAATATGGTTTATAAATGTTCCTTTACATTTAAAGGGGGATATGATATAGATATGAATAATTTACATTAGTATAGTTTTGCTTTATTGATAGAGATTTAAGGTCAATTTTGCTGTATGTATAAGTGTTTCTGATTTTGATTAAGGTATTGTGATTGTGTAGTTCATTTAAATATGTACTGTATAATTAAGAAGTATAGGTTGTTGATGGATAATCATCGATAATAGTAAAGCTTGTAGTCATATTAGTTAGATTTTCTAGATATATAGAGATATATTTTAGTTAGACATTCTTCATGTCTTTCAAAGATTACAGAATAGGACATTTAATGTTTTAATAACTGAGGACTTTTCATGACAATGAGACACTCTGCTCCTGGCAGCACCAATCTACTTCAAGAGGAAGATGGGCATCGAAGAGGCTCGTTATGGAGTTTGATAGCCATTTGGGCAAGAAACTGCTCTTGCCTGGACTATTGCATAAACTGGACACAGAGAACCCGCAGAGAGAGGACTACTGAACTTGCCTAAGGTGAGATGATCTTTCGGGGTTCCTGATTCATGAAAGAGTCTGCGAGACATTCTGCAGGACACAACAGATAGTGACTGAACTGACTTTGAATTTTCCTGCTTTATGGAAATGTCTGCTGGATACCATGGGCCTGAAGGCTGAAGATGGATGCCCCAACGGTACAAAAGAACTTTGGGTGACTGTCCAGGCAGCGAGATGTCTTTGTCATTTCTAGAGTTTGAAGTTTCTTAGTTCTTGTTTACTTAGGTAATATATCTTTCTGGAGTCTTTGATGGAGTTAAGAATAGTTAGTTATAGTTATAGTTTTCCTTAGTTATGATAAAGATTATTGTAACTTTTACTTGATAACTGTTTTGTTATATGTAATTTTGCTATGTTAAGTTAAAGCCTTCCTTTTTTTTGTTTAAACAGAAAAAAGGGGAAATGATGGAGGAAGGTCATTGGTTAATTATAATAAAGAAACTGCCTTGGCCCATTTTATTGGTTAGAGGATAGGTGGGAGGAGTAAACAGAACAAAATGCTGGGAGGAAGAGGAAGTGAGCTCAGAGACTCCACAGCTCTCTCGGGAGCAGACGCCTCAGAGAGAGACGCCATGCCCCGCTCCCGGGATGAAGCTCCGACCCAGGATGGACTAGGCTGGAATCTCCCCGGTAAGCGCACCTTGGGGTGCTACATACAGATGATTAGAGGTGGGCTAAATTAATATGTGAGAATTAGCCTAGAAGAGAATGGGCCAGGCAGTGTTTGGAGGAATACAGTGTCCGTGTAATTATTTCGGGGCATAAGCTAGCCATGTGGGCAGCTGGGTGTGGGGGACACAGCCCCGCCGCTGCCCTTACTACTTCAATTCTTCTTTACAAACACTAAAGGATTACCTTTTCACCAGTTTCTCCTTTGGTGCCTTCAAGTCCTTGTTCTCCCTGCAAAAGAAGAGCATCTTGTAAAGTAATTATGGTTCATGGGATTTTCATAATAATAACAATATTTCTAAGAATAAAATATCAGTGATTTAAATAGTTTCCTGCGATATGAAGTCCTAAGCAAACACTAAGCAATGCAAAGTCTGAATAGTACAAAATACTCAAGGATCAGCTTTTTTGCATATTTCCTTATCTTCCCAAAAGATTACATCCCATAAATTCAAGGCCCCTGCACATTAAAGGTCAAGGAATGATACCATCTAGATTTGCTTTGAGAACGAAGCAGCACAGACTGAGTTTGCAATTCTTTTTGTCACTAACATCTCATTAAATCCAGACGACACAATCTTCCTTGAAACCTACCTTCCACATGAGTATCTAACGAGAGGTTCATGAGAGGGTTTAGAGTTGAGTCCTCTACCCCCAGCCCCAGCACTTCCCTGCACCTGGAGCCACAGGCTACTCTCTGTTTTGCTCATGTGGTTTACAGTCACAAAAAGAACTGTTTTCTAAGTCTAGATGGAGGAAGGACAGAGATGAGAGCAAGGAAAAATAGATCTTGATTGAGGGAGCCATTATGGGGCTAGCAAGGAACCTGGCACTAGAGAAATTCCCAGGAATACACAAGCATGATCCCAGCTAGGATCCTAAGCAATAGAGGAGAGAGGGCCCAAACTGGCCTTGCCTTGTAGCCAGACTGATGAATATCTTAAATGTCACCATAGAATCTCCATCCAGCAACTGATGTAAACAGAGGCAGAGACCTGTATCAAAGCACTGGACTGAGCTCTCAAAGTTCAGTTGAAGAATGGGAGGAATGAGAATTTGAGCAAAGGAGTCAAGACCATAATGGGTTCACCCATTGAAACAGTCTACCTGAGCTAAAGGGAGCTCGCCAACTCTAGCCAGACTGGGAAGAAACAAACATAACACCAAACTAGTCCCTCTGAATGTAGTTGACAGTTGCATTGCTGGGGAAGACTGGGGCAGGGCAGTGGCACCAGGATTTATTCCTACTGCATGTACTCTTTTGGGGAACCTATTCTCTTTGGATGATACCTTGCTTAGCCTATATATAGTAGGGAGGGCCTTGGACCTTCCCCAAAGCAATGTGCCTTACCCTCTTTGAGGAGTGGAAGGCGTGGGGTGGGATGATATAAGGGGAGAATGGGAGGAGGGGAGGAAGTGGGAACTTGGATTGTATGTATAATGAAAAAAGATAGTTTATTTTCTTTAAAAAATAAAAATTAAAAATAAATAAATTAAAAAGAGAATTAAAAAGAACTAGCAAAGAAAAAGAAAAAAGAAATTCTGAGTCCTTCAGCATATTTCTAATCAATAACTGATCAATTTCTCTATTACCTCGTGCTTGAGCACCTGGCAGACATGCATGGTGTCAGATGTGTGTTTTGTATATTGGGTGATTCCAATTCCTGACTATATCTTGCAACTGAATGAATAATAAAGACAATTCTGTATAACCTGGTCTAAAAAATAAAAAAAAAGACAAAAAAAAACCTGTTTCCTATGCCATCCTCTAAATCTACAAAGTGCAAGTGTTTTTTTCCTCAGCTGAACCCTTTCCAATTTCATAAGTTTATTTTTTGACTTAATTTTTCATGAATAAACTAATGTTGCTCCCACCAAGCATTTAGTAAATGCTCACTGAGACCCTCCTATACATCAGGGACCTATGGTGTTTGAGATGGGTTTTATCTGCCGTCCACTCATTCACTGGGTGTCATGGTGTAAGCCATCCAGCCTGTATCTTTATAAGAGACCGATATTTGTGTTTGCTTGTTTTATTTTTCTATTTAAGTTTTTAAAGATAAAATGTTATGCGGGTCAGATTGTCCTTGAGTTCACTATGTAGCTCATAATGATCTTGACCTCCTGATGATGCTCTTGTCTCTATCACAGAAGTGCTGGGATAACAAATAAACACATGCCATCATACCTAGCAACAGATGAAAAGTCTCTGATATCAGCTTTTTTGTACTGCCTCCACAAAGTGGTATATGACATAATTAAAATCCACATGTATTATATAGATTAGAAGGTGAGCTCTTGTTATCTATACATAGATAATTTATGAGTATATTACTACATGCATAGTCAAATAAATGTATATAAAGAATGTAGAAACTTGGTTAAATAATTATTTTCTGCTTCTTTTGTTCTCAAAATGTTACTAGCAAGCAATATATTAATTCGTAGGGATTTTTATCATGAATGCATAGGCCTGCCTTCCTTTTGGTGGTGTTTCCCCTAAAATACAGACTTGAATTCCGTCTGGTAACTCAAGCCGACACTGAAGCTGCTGAAGCCCGTAGCGCACTGGCCACGATGTCAGCATGATGCAGCCACCACAAACAGCTGCTGGAAAGTCCAAAACCACTTCCCAGCAGATAAATCTGCACATCCTCGGCTTGCAGCTCAGCTCACAGACGCGGCACATGCTGTACCAGTGGGGTTTATCTAGAACTACTGGGAAGTGTACGGTTTCATGGCTCCCGCTGCAGTCTTATTATCTCTACAGGGATAGGTAAAGAAACGGTTTTTGTTTTTTATTTTTTAAAAGCTCTAATTCTAAATGAAAATGTGACTTATCAAATGGCATTTCCGGCTATGGAAAAGCAAAGCATAGATGCATAGCGACTTCAGACATTTTGTTATGAAAACCTGCAACCTTCTGCCACACGTCGAAATGACTGCTATGGCTTTGGGGCGGAGGCATCTAAAATTGCATCAGTAATGCTCTCCCCTGTGGTGAGATTGTCTGGGCTGTATCACAACAGCTGGACCCACCGGAAGCGACTTCTTTTTGCTCCAGGAATCTAGTGTATAGTAGTTTCTGTGTACCCAATGATGCATGGCCCATATTGTTGCTCTCAGAGCAAGAAAGCTGTCCTTGGATAGGGAGTAAAGGATCCAGAGGATCCTTTTGGTTCATTTTGGTGAAGAGAAAGATGTGAGGCACAGAAAGACTCAGCCTGGGTGGTAAAAAATTTCTCCTTCATCATGAGCATGAATGTAGATTCTATTTATTATTATTATCATTATTATTATTATTTATAGGGGATTGAGTCTATAGCCTCATATAAGCTAAGCAAGCACTCCACACTGAACTATCTCTTCAGCCCTCTTCTTCCTTTTCCTTTTGAGACATGATCTCACTAAGTTGTCCATGTTAGCCTTGTACTATTAGATATTTCGTGACATCATAAACATTTTTGCTTAACTCAATCTGAGAAGCAGAACACATGAATGTCAGAAATGATAAGCAGAACACGCTGTTCCATTGTTCACTCTGACTGAAAACAGTCAACATGTTTCTGATGCAGCTTTAACACCTCCATGGCCCTTAGAAGGCATCTATACTGATTCCTCAGGATGGCATGCTGCTAACACCCTGGAGCAAATGCTTCTTTGAGAGGTCTCTGAGAAGGAAATGCTTCTTTGAGTCCTCTTTGGAAGGATGGATTTATTAGCTTAGTTTGTAGGAAACATTTATAAAACCCCTTACCTTTTGACCAAGTAAGCCTGGAAAACCATGGATGCCATTTTCACCCTAAAAAGAGTAACCAAAATAAATCTTATTAGCCACAATAATATTGAGAAAGACCCACACACACACACCTTTTGTGTCTGTTGATTGTTTTTTTGAGACAGAGTTTCCTGGCTGCCCTGGGACTTGCTTTGTAGACCAGCTGGCCTCAAACTCACAGAGAACCACCAGCCTCTGCCTCCCAATTGTTGGGGAAGCTGCAGTGTTATGAGGTAAGGTATTTTTTTTTCTGGCTATCTGTCACATGCAGGGTCTTTAAACTTTTGTCAGGTCACAACTCCAGAACAATCACCTCAAGTTTTAAGATAAAGGGACGGAGGCCCTGAGATGCTAAGTCTCATAGTCCCGGTGTCATCCAACTTACAGCATCGCCTGAGATGTCCAGCGCATGCTCAATGTGTGTTCTATATGTTATGAAGTAATCTCTTCCCCCCCCCCTCTCTCTCTTTCTCTCTCTCTCTCTCTCTCTCTCTCTCTCTCTCCCTTCCTTTCTTCACCTTTGCTTTAAAATATCTGGGCAAATTAATAAATGCTTTTTATGGGATAGGCATCATTCCCTGAACAAACTTATCAGTGAGTTACTATTCTCGTAATCATCTTATATGAATGGACACACAGTAACTGGTCTTAAAACTCTTCTCCCTGAGCTGTGGCCAATGTCTTGCTTCCTACATGGTCTTTGTCAACCAATTTAATAGTAGTTTCTAACTTACCTAATATAAGATATCACATATGCACATATGCATAGTCCTACCACATTAGAAACATGCTTATTTCCTTATCCATATCTGTTGACTGCTGTGAAATCAATTCTACATGAAACAGTTCCCTTTCCACAGGGTCCCTGCCATGGGCATAAACATTTTCAGCAGATACCTATCAAGTTTTGTTACTGGAATTCTTGATCATTGCATTGACACTTCTGCTCTGGGGAGAGCACACCAGCTAAAAGATGCTCTATGAGGGTTTCAAGCATTCTCAGTAAACCCTTGTCTGTTTACTTCAGTCTAGGAATTCACCATGGCTCCCAAATGTCCAGACTCAGGCAGCTCCAAACAAGCTAGCAATGCTCTGACCTGCTTTACTTCTGTGAAATAGTTATTAAATTCACTTAGCAACAGTTTATAAGCATTCCTGAAAACATGGGCATTATTTCTCATAATAATAAATACCTGAAGGAGATTTCAGTATATTATGAAGAACATCATGTCTTCAAATTTTTCAATGACAATGTGATGCTTTGCCTAAATATTGGGTTCTTAATTTTATTACTAATACTTTTTTTTGGAAAGTTTTACTGTTTCTTTTTTTAAAAAACCAGAGATGTACTGTCATATACATGCACATTATTTTAAGAGCTAAGGTTTTTATTTGTTTAAATTATCAAAGTATTCTATAGTGTAGCTGCTGTCATCATAGTGAGGACACGACTTGGTTGTGATATGTAATTACATGAGGATGCATCCAAAATAGCATTCATTATCAGCGTGCTAAGTATTTCTACCACTTAGAAGTTATTACAGCTCTTGACCCTAGGCACCAGGCAGCACAAGTAGAAAGCTGTAGTAACATCTGATAAGGAGATAACAAAATTACATTAAGTATCCGATACCAAGGGGGATTCTGTGGGAATAGAGCATCTACTACTCATCACTGAAGTATGCCCACTTGTCCCTAAGAAGCATATTATTTTCCTCAGTTGATCTGATATAATATTTTATATCATATTGCAAATTACTCAGGATAACAAGATACAGCATATAATCCATTAAAGCACAAGGATACGGTATTTACCCTGCCAACAGCCCGTTTCGGAGAAAAGGGAGTGGTGATGGTTCTTCCCCTCTTCTTTGCTAGCTGCCAACATTTACATTTCATGTGCCCTGAGTGCTGGCCTGGGTGTGTTGTGAGTTGATGCTTTGTGAATATTGGAGTTGAAATACGGTGTTCCCCTATGACAAGTGTTAACTGGTCTCTTCTCTTTCCCCACATAGAGACTTAAAATCACCTCTAATTGTCTATAGACCATAAGAGGAGTGTGAGCATCCTGGTTCCCATCATTATATCAAAAAAGGGAGGAAAATATAGAATCACCATAAAAAACTTCAAAGGACATAGTTCATGCTAATGACAAGTATTGGTTCTGTAAAACTTCAAACTATTTAGGCTAGTAGCAGCAATCAGTGCTTATTCTGAAACACAGGAGCAAAGCCCACAGAGGTGCAGGCAGTCGGGATAAACCCAGATTTACATATAAAACCAGTATTTGCCTGACACTACTGGAAAAGCATGTATCAGTTTTGTGTGTGTGCACACGTGTGTGTGTGTGCATGTGTGTACATTTGTGTTTATGTTTCTGAATTCCTGCTGCCTTTTTCTCTAGTACCATCCTAAAGAAGGCATAGATGCTTCTCTTTTATTTCCCAATCAAGATTTTAGTTTATTATTGGAAAAAGTTACAACCAAGAGTTTTAAAGAAATTATACCTTCCAAAACTCATTTCTTGGGATATGCTTTCTATTCATGCCTTTTAATTCCTGGAACACACCTGGTGGGAGGAGCGAATTGACTCCCAAAAGTTGGTCTGTGACCTCCCTGTGTGCACCACTCACACATGAACACACTCTTACCAAATTAAATCAGACATTAACTGTATTTATATATCAAACACCATTATAAGCTTCTAACTAACGTTTTTTGTCTGATTCACACTGTGGAGCACAGCTTTCTGAACCAAAATTTCTGCCAAATCTTCCAGATCTTATACATGACACCCATTTGGGTCACTATTAAGGCTTCCATTCAGTAAACAATTAACAATAGTTTGGAATCTTAAAATTTGACCCTGCTCTTTGGGCAGTCAATACACCTTTTAAAATGTGGCTTGCAAAACTCAGCATATTATGTCAGAAATGGTCCCAAACAGAACAGAAAGCAAGACCATTACCCCCCACCACACACACACACACATATGCCATGCTGTTTTGGATGCTAAATTGTTCTTCTATTAATGTATTTTGCTTCTAAACTTGTGTTTGCATATACTGAGTTTGTAAGCAAGTATAAACACTACTAATATTTCCTTTCAAATGAAAAATTTCTATTTCCAATCCTTTTTAAGTTATACATGTGTAAGTTATAGTAAGCTTAAAAACACTAAACATCTTAGAAATTATCAGGGAGGTAGTAAAAGTTTCCTTCCACACCTAGTGAAGTTAGGGAGACAGCAACTTTTGTAAAATCGTATAAAAATCTGAGATTCCATGAAATTAATATAATCTTCTTAAAATGGATCTGTCCTAAACAAAGATTTGGGCTAATTATATTGTCAAATATAGGTTAAATACAGCCTCAATAAGTTTTAAACTGCAAAACCAAGGTAGGGAAATCAAGACCTTTAATCTGAATTATCTACTGAAAGATCTGATTGTGGAAACAGACACCTGCATTGCGCACTCCTCCAAGTGAAAGATGATTTAAGATACAGAGCTCGGTGCCATCAGCCAGCTCCTAATTGTGGATGGTGAGATACCAGTCACGGCAAACCATTTCCTGTCCAGAGTATTCCTCGTGATGAGTAATTTATAGTGTGAGTCCGTATCAGTTACCTCTGCTAGGGCTCAGCTGTGCCTCGGCCATCAGTTAACTTAGCGTTGGCCTTGCAGTAAGCGATCATGGAACCTTAGAGAATGAAACATTCCTTGAGATAATATAAGAAGCGAAGGGGATTTTCAATCTGAGACAGGGTGCACAGAAAGCCAGATAACAAAGGCTGGCTATGCTTTAGAAAGCAAGGAGGGCAGGAGACCAGGAAACGGGAAGCAAATTCCGGAGCTGTCATACACCATCCCTATTACATTTCATTCTAGAAGGCAGCACTTCTAAACATTGCTAGGTAGAGTTCCCTGAAGTTTGTTTTTACAGAAAGCCTTGGGAGTTCTTACTAATTCACCTTTCCCTTTCATCACTCAACGTAGTTGTCTAACAGCTGCTTATTTCCCTTCTGGACTTTGGGGTTAAGTTTCTTTGAGCTCTGCATAGCTCAGCAAACACTTATGGAGGTTCTATTAGCATGGGTGTCCTCTATCAGCATGTATGTCCATGTGTAGGCATCACAGATTAAAAAGACAATGATTCCTTCTAGTCCAGGAGCTCCCAGGGCTATACACACACAGATATTGGTGATGTAAGCAAAATACCATGTGAGGGGAATTGAGGAGCTTCCAATTTTGCTTACTGGACTAAAAACTTTCATAAAAGAGCTGCATGATCTTGGAATGTAGTAATCAGTAATGATGATGGTAAAGGATCAAACTATCAATTGTCTGAATCCATCTTCAATCTTTCAAATTTATCTGACAGCTTTATTTAAGATTGTATAGTGGTACATGTGGTCCTAACTGGGCTGGCTAAAAGATGCTTCTAATGGAACCACTTCAAGAAAGCTGTCTTCTAGAGCCACAAAGATGACTTAAACTGTTGCAGATATTTCTTTAAATCCACTGTTCAGTGTATCAGCAATCTACATGAGGAATAAGATAACTAGCTAGTTAGCTAAGCGATGTAATATTTATGTACTAGATACCAACTGCATGTTAAACCAAAAAGGGACATTAGCAGACTGGGTTTCGGAAATCTGGCTAACTGTTTGGTAAATAAAAGTCAAGTGCTTGGGTGCCAGCTAGGCTGCATGTGTTGAGTTCGTCCTCCATCTGTTGCGGTCTCTGCCAACTGCTCTACTTGGGATGTGAGTGGAAGGCATTAGAAGGGAGAAGCCATTAAGAAAGAAAGTCAGCTGCACAGGGAGCAGGTTTCTTCTGCCTATTTCTCTACTAGCTCTGTCCTCACAATTCTGCTCATTGCAGTGATGGATCCTATCAACATTCACCTCCTGACAAGACAACGACGAGACAGTCCACATCAAAGCCAGAGTTTTTCACCAATAAAGTTTTAGCCTTGGAACTTTAGCCAGTGAAACTAGAAAATATCACAGTGAAATGATAATTTTTGTGTCATTTTCTATAAATATTGGTTATTATAAAAATTCCAATGCTATGTCTGCGTTTGATAAAATTTTCATTATTATATTTTTTAAATACACAGGTAGATAAGATGACTTTTTTGCAAAATACAAGTTGATTACATAACTAATCAATAACACTAAAAGATATTATTAGTTTTAATAGAAAGGTGAAACATAATCACATTGAGATTGTTTTTCTTACAAACAGCATATTTTTTATTGGTAATACTTGACATAAATGTAAGACTGGTATTTTTGTTCACATAAAGTTCACATTTATTTCTTCAGCCTTGACAAAATATCCTATTGTTCCACATGAGCTAAACAAAGATGACCAATAGACATGCCAAACTGGACAGGGGAAACTCATGAGTCTCCACCCCTACACAAAGAACTGAAAGCAACTAAGGAATGTTGAGAGCAAGAGAAATGATCTTCCCCAGGTTATCCAAGACCAAATGCCCAGCATGAAAACATGAACACAAGTGATATCACACAGGCCGAGAAGGTTACATTTAGGAATATAACAGAACACACACACAGATATTCATGGAACAACAATTTAAAAGGAGGCCATGAATTTACAGAGAGCAAGGAGAGGCATATGAGAGCATTTGGAGGGAGGATTGGGAAGGGAGAAATGTAATTACACTATAATCTTAAAAAGTTCCTTTTCTCATTGGATAAAGTTGTGTGTTCTTATTTAGAGGTTTCAGTTTCTATAATCGCTATGTGCAAATACATATTAATTTTTTTCTTAACTTAGGGAGAAACTGTGGAAATAAGCTTAATTCTGATTGTCTACGGAAAAATTAAGTGAAACTAGAAATGCAGAGAGGAAGCCAAATGGCTTAAACAAAAATTATTTTCACTAAACGCCTATAAGTTTTTTAGTCTCCGAGGCATTAACGCCACATCTGGACCAGGCTAGAGCAGAGCTCATTAGGATTCACAGCAGCTACAGGACCCGTCTGCACGTTCATAAACCGAAGCAGCATCTGCCTTTATTTCCTGGAGCTGCAGTATTCTCTCAAATGCCTTTTTAGGAAAAGTCAAGATTCAAACATCACCATCCTTTCGTTTCCCAGCAGAAAAGAGGTGCAGAGACAATTAACCATGGATCAGACTTGTTTGTGCTCATGCCAGTGCAATGGCTGGGGACCCAGAGGTTATGGAGAAAAGAGCTGCCATCGAACGTCCGGTATAATGAGGGTAGTTTAGCAGCTTATTATGACAGGCAAGTTAGCAACTGACCCATTGTGTTATTAGATGTAATTCTTCAGTATCTTAAAGAATATGGCTTTTTACCATTACAGGTTATTTTAATGAAGTCATGGAACTAAGTTTAATGTCTTTGATAGTGAGTACTCTGTATGTATATGTTCATTTGCCTGTGTGTTCATGCATGAGCATCAAAAGCATATTTGGTAAAAGGTATAAAAGGTAGATTTTTCTATGTTTTAGGTCAACTCAGAGAGTAGTCATGAGTGGGCTACTGTCTACGGAGTGCAGATTACAGATCTCTAGAGTCACCTTTGAACACGTTGGAAATATTTCAATTCTAGTTTTGAATTTGGAAAAATGAGCAAAATCAAACCGTCATAGTTTCATAATTCTTATTTGTGTGGGTAAAACTGTAAAATCCTCACATTGGGTGAGTGAACTGGTTTTCAGTAATTCTCAGGAGATGGATATAATCTTCTGCAGGTGGTGGAGCGAGAGGATCTAATGTTAAAGACGTTCATAGACTTAAAGATGGGGACACAGCACTCTCTGGAACAGAATTTAGAGAGCCAACGTCACAATCCACTCCCTAAGCTGCAAGGCAAATGGATTTGTGCTTTAATTCAAACTGAGCGCGAAAGGAAATCTGGGTCTTTGGCCACATCCAGATGATGCCACAGCAGGAAGGCTGGTGTGGGCAGAGTGTCACCTTCTAACTCCACTTCTTGCAAGTTATGAAGCTTAAGGAAGTTCTAATTCTCTTTATATATTAGATCCTAAATCAAAAAAAAAACTAACAACAGCTCTGAACTAAAAGGTCTTTAATTATTGAATGAGTTAATTTAAAGGAGGCTCTTGGCAGTGTTTAGAACATAATATTTATTACATAAGTGGCTATTGTTATCGAAGTAATACAAGTTTGTGATTCTATGTGTAATTATTTTGAAGGAGTTCACTAGTTTGGAAACATCGCATTTTTTTGTCAAAGAAGCCAAAGACACAGATGATAATTTGAGTTTTATTTTAACACTACTGCTAAATAAATTTTGAATAAGATTCATTTCCTTAAGTGAGTTCTAATTTGGTCTCATTTTAAGCCAGGATTTGGAGCAAGAACATCAGCAGGCTGTATGTTTGAAATATATCTTCTAGATATCAAACATTTATGCTAGTCACTAAGCTGCCTCTTCTATGAACTTCTAATTTCATCACTAAGATAAACCACAAGGGGTACGTGTATGATCTCCATTTGATAACGGAGAAAGATTGCTGTACTGGAACCCACTCCAGGAAGTGTAACTCTGCTTGCCTAATGTCAAGTACACACTAATGACACTAATGGGATCTATGTTCTACGTACTCTAGAAGGAACAAAGGAATTTAATAACTCTTTCCTCCTGCTTGGCATGGCGATAAACACCTTTTAGCCCCACACTCAGGAGAGAGAAAGAAGCTTGAGGATTTGAGTTTGAGGCCAGCTTGGTCTACTTAGTGAGTTCCAAGCCAGTCAGGACTGCAAGGTGAGACTGTCTCAAAGATAGATAGATAGATAGATAGATAGATAGATAGATAGATAAAAAAGTTATTCCTCCTTAGGTGAAAGTTAATCAGTTAGAAAACAAATATTACTTTAGCATCATTTAGGTTCTATTTTAGTTATATTTTTACTACCGCATAAGTAAAATAGACATTATTGGAAAATAATCTTATTTTTAAAAACTATTGATATCTCCCTCAAACAATGGACAATGTACTGGCACATAGAGAAGTAGGAAGTAAAACAAATTTTTGTATACAATATGCAGACAGTGAAAGCAAGTATGGCTCCCCAACTGGAGTTGCAGGACGCTCAGCCACTGTTCACATCACCAAATTTTCCCACCTTAGACAAGAAGGACAAAGTGTGTCTGTATGTGCATATGTGTGGGTATGTGCAAGGGTATGTGCATGTGTGTGGGTATGTGGGGGGGGTTGTGTGTGTGTATGTGTGTGTGTGTGTGTGTGTGTGTATGTGTGTATGTGGGTATGTGTGTGTGTTTGTGTATGTGGGTATGTGTGGTGGGTAGGGGTTGTGTGTGTGTGTATGTGTGTATGCGTGTATATGTGGGTATGTGTGGTGGGCAGGGGTTGTGCATTGTGATTCTATGCATTCCTGTATTTCTTTCTTCTGGAAACTCATCTTGCCTATCTACATAAGCTTACCAAAAGTAGACAGGTATTTACTGTAGAATGGAACATTCCCCTATGAACCAACAATAGCTAGTTTACTAAACGTAAGCAGAATTTCAGGTGAGCGGCATATGTGATGCAGACAGTTGCTGTTTTGTGATATTTGACAGGAAGGCTCTATGTATAAGGTGAGGAACGCCTACTCAGTGTCTGCACTGGCTGATAAGGGTAATTTGTTAAAAAAAATATAATTAAGTGCTATAATTCTTTATTCTTAAAGTTCAAATGAATCCATTCTCCAAAAATACATTTCACAAAACAGTGTTATGCAGTGTATTAATTTGCTTCTGTCTCCACAGGGCAAAGAAAAGCCACCTTGGTTGAGTGCCACTTTGTTCAGGATCTTCACTAAGAATAATTACTGCCATCACTTCACCAGATGTCTAAGTACAGGTCTATCTTACAACAGAATTTGCATGTGAATAATTTATTACAATATCATATTGGGGGAAATACACATTGAAACTAGTGTGCAAATTTTGCTTAATAATGTTCAGAATATGCCTAATTCCATAATCATAAATCAGTTTCTGGTTTAAATGTAAAAAATATTTCCATTTGAAAACAATGCGCCAGAGGTGTATGCACCATGGCGTGTTGCCTACATACTTACTCGAAGATGTTTCAACATGTCATATTTTTATTTTGACAGTACTTTCTTTTTTGTGTGTGTTTAGAATTACTTTTTATTATTTTTTGGTAATTCTATACATGTATACAACATATGTAAAGCATATAGACCCACCATTTTCACCCTCCAACTCCTCTAGGGCTCCACATTCCCCCGCCCCAACCTATCTCCATCATTGCCATCTCCTGCTATCCCTCCTCCTCCTTTCAAACCGTGGAGTCCAGTCAATGCTACCAATATACGCGTAGTAGTGGGACAATCCATTAGAGCAAGGGCAACCTGGCCGGGGCCACATTCCTAAAGAAAACTGACTCTCCTCCTAAGAGGTGATCAACAGTTCATAGTTCCTCAGCTAGGGGTGGGGTGGCACGAGTTCCTCCCCATTCATGCTGTAAACTGAGCAGTCTGATCTTATGAGGGTACTGTCCTGAGTGAGGTAAGCCAGACCCAAAAAGGGGAACATGGGATATATTCTCTCATAATTGGTTTCTAGCCATAAATAAAGGACATTGAGCCTATAATTCGTGATCCTAGAGAAGCTAAATAAGAAGGTGAACCCAAAGAAAAACATATAGTTATCCTCCTGGATATTAACCTTCATCAGGCGATGAAAGGAGACAGAGACAGAGACCCACATTGGAGCACCGGACTGAAACCCCAAGGTCCAAATCAGGAGCAGAAGGAAAGAGAGCTCGAGCAAGGCAAGGACGTCTAAATTTAAGGGGAAAAAAAATCAATAACACTGAAAGGCAGTAACTAAATGAAGCTCAGTGATGCTATTTGGCTGACATGAAAGATACCGTAAGTTCAATTAATGAAAATGGGGAAACATAGCTGTGAAGATTTGTGGTTCTATTCATTTAATCACATACTATATGTGAACCAATCATTTTCTTCAGAAATTTATTTATAAAAAACAAGACTGAAGAGATGACTCGGCCAATAAAGGTTACGCTCACAGGCCAAAAATCAAAAATCTGATACAGTATTTTTATTACAAAGCAATAGGAGCATTTTATCTGAAATGTTTAACTAGAGTTTGGTTTAAAATTTTGAAATTTAAAAGACTGACATTTCTTCATTAGAGTCAAATCTTTGTAAAATATATCAACTATACCATCGAATAAAATAATAGTGACTTGCTATTATTTTCATTTTGCACGGGCTCATTAGAATTACATAAAATAAATGTTAAACCTTCGATTATAGAAGTGAGGAAACACCTTCTTTTCCAGAAGTGTTAAATGCCTTTCACAACTGAACGAAACTAAAGTTAGAAGCAGAGCTGGCACCACCATGGACGCAGACCCTGGGATGAGTAAGTGGTTAAAGACTGAGTTAAAAGAGGTATTTATTTTGGGGGGTAAAACTTACAAAACACCAACCATCAGGAAGGGAGCCTAGTTGCTGGAGCAGGAGCCGGAACCAAGAGGCTTTCAGCTCAAAATAGACCACGCCCCAGTGGGCTGGTATTTCAGCGGCTATTGGATGAAGGGGCGGAAGGCGCTTCTGTAGCACTGAGTGTTTCTCTAAAAACCAGGGCAATGCTCGCCACTAAGTAGGGTCTCTAAGCTGCACGGAACTGGCTGCAGAGAAAGCAAACTAAGCTGATACTGTATTTAGCTCCACTGGAAGCCGAATGAATCTGGACCCTGCGCGACTCTTGGAAGCAATTGAAGTAGCCTGGATGCAAAAGAAAACTGCTCGAGGTACCTGGGGAAGGAATTAACGGACAGTTTTACTTTCTTTGTTTTTTTTCCCCTAACATTAGTTGTTCGAATTCTCAGAACACTTGCCTTTCAGTTAAGAAAATGAAATGTCAAGAGCCAGAGAGGCGTGGCCAAGTTCACACCGTTCAGCAAGGAAGAGTTGGACTGATCCCTGCATCTTTCTCCGCGGAATTCACTTTATTACCTCTGCAGGCCGTTTACCTATGCATGGTCCCCCCAGTTGTAAGACGATGGTAGGAATGCTAGGCTGACACTCTGCACAAGTTGATAAGGATGAAATAGTACAGAGTAGAGAATACCCGAATGACAGAACACACGTAATACGGAGGTACATTTCAGAAAAGGGAGTCGCTTTCAAAATGGAGGCCAGTCAAGAGAAGGAAAACGGACTCGGCAGACCTGGACTCAGTTCTCAGCCTCAACCTATGCTGTTTGGGCAGTAATTAAGCCTCACTAACCCTCAGTTTTTCCATCAGTAAAATGGCATTATTAATTTCCAACATGAAAATTTGTATGAGAGTCAAACACAAAAGCACCAAAAGCATTGGCCTCAGTGTTTGCACACGGTGAACAGGGAATACGTATATTTACTGTCTGGAATGATTTGCATGCTTAATGAGATTTAAGTCGTCTTTACATAATGTGTTAATTATTTTGAACTTTCATATAATGATACCAAAAGCCAAGGAGCCCACGATCCACATACTCTGTGGAAGTCTTGAGGCCCTGTCAGGCATTAATCTCCTTCCAAAAAAAAAAGCTCAACTAGATTATGTAAATAATCATGAATTTCCAAGTGAGGAATTGAAGTCTCTTTTCCCTTTGAGAGGAAAGCACAGTCACCTGACCATAGTATAAATAAATTTATATGATTAGCTAAAAGACACATTCAAAATACCAGAAAACATTACAGTGTAGTTGAGCTTGTCCAAGGGAAGACAAACCTTGACACATGGTTTCTCGCCTATGAGTGATTGCATACTAATAGGTCAAGAGCTTAATTGTAACTTTCACACATTGAAAGGGAGTTAAAAAACACCCACAGTCAAACATGAGGCAGAGCTGGGGAAACCCCATGGAAGAGGGGGAGAAAGGATTGTTGAGCCAGAGGCATCAAGGACACTACAAGAAACCCCACAGAATCAATTAACTTGGCCTCATATGAACTCATAGAGACTGATCCAAACCTAGGGAGCTCACATGGGTCTGACTCAGGCCCTCTGCATATATGTGACAGTTGTGTAGCCTCATATACTGTGGGACTCCTGACAGTGGGAGCAGGGCCTGTCTCTGACTCTTTTGCTGGCTTTTGGGATCCTTTCCTCATACTTGGTTGCCTTGTCCAACCTTAACATGATGGGAGGTGTCTAGTGTTCCTGCAACTTGATATGCCATGTTTGGTTGATATCCATGGGAGTCCTGCCCTTTTCTGAAGAGAAGTGGATGGGGGAAACAGAGGGGACATGGGGCTGGGACTGGAAGGAGAGAAGGGAGAAAAACTGTGGTCAGGATGTAAGAAAAAATGATGATAATGATAATATTTCAAAAAAGGAAAGCATAATCCAATAAATGAATCTTAGATTTCTTTTTCTGATGTATTTTGGTGGCTGTATTGTTTTTTATATTTGATTTCACCAGCACTGAAGCAAAGAAGGTACCTTCTGAGGACCACTGGCCTCAGTCAAGGAGTCCAGACCACTGTGAGGAGTGACCTTTTGTTGCGTACATATGAAGACTAGCATACCTTGATTGGAATGCACTGGCATGGGTCTTTAATTTCCTGCTTTCCCGGCAGATATAAAGACATTTCACCAGTGTGAGTGGTCACCCATGATGGAGTGGTACTTCCAAGGTTGTCTTGCTCAGGGCACTAAAATCCCCAAAGAGAATGAAGAGAATGATGTCAGTTCTAGATGCTCGTCCTATAGAACCAGAGATAGTTACAGCCATCCTTCCTTCTTATTAACCAAGCATTGTCATCCATGTTTAAAAATTATCGCGCTTTTGTTCTATCACAAATCCTCCAGTGTGTTTACCCACACTGACAACACACAAATAATATATGAAAACTGATTAGCTAAGTATAGTAATATTGTACATTTAAAATATTATATACAAGACTTTACACAAGCAAAATGTAAAAAGTATCTGGCAAACAAAAGTTTAAAATCACATACATTTAATTGATAAAATATAATTACCACAAGAAGTTGGCTATAACTGTACATAAAACTGGAAGTTACTTCTTTTCACATGCTAAGGTCATAATTAGTTAACAATAAGTATACTCTGTTCTGCTCCAATGTCCTTTAAAGTTATAAAAGTGGAGGATATCAAATCTTGTGAGTTTAGAGCATGCGGAACAACATAAAGTTAAGTTTGGTTAGAAAGAGAGAAAATCTTCCTCCCATCCCAATTTAGTTAAGGAGGCAAAAGAGAGAGCAATTAAGAGTGGAGACTGCTTTAGCAGAGAGGCCAAGGGCAGTTCTCACCACCTACAGCTGAGCTGTTATTCTCGCCTCTGACGCTCTCTCCTATTCTTCTGCACCTGCACCCAGAGCATATATCTACACGCCCACAAGCACACGCATGCACACGCCTCACATCTACATACGTAACTAAAAGAAATACTTCATAATATAGAGGAAAATTGATTAGCAAGGTGGTTCTGAGGAGAATGGCTCCTGTGGACACCTGACACCACGCTGGTCCTAGGCTTATCCCTTTATTTGCAGCTTCGGTAAAGTGAAAACAACAGGTGGAAGAACATGCCAGCTGCTCTGTGTGCTACAGATTACACGTGAGGGGAAACACGTTTTCAGGTTAAGAATATGAGTGATTCTTGGGGGTTTTCTTCTGTGGTGTGAGACCATGGTGGATATCTATTTTTGCCCTTATATTTATTTACTTCTTGTATTTACTTTCTAAAATAAGAATTCATAAATTGTTTTTTAATAGATAGAACTCTAATACTTTTGATAATAATAAAACCTGTAACAAACAGCACCCGAGACACTGGGATTAGATTCCTATGTTTAGCCCTAGTGATTTCATGCTCTTTGCTTCTAGATTCGGTGATCACTGGATATCCTAACACATTTTTAAAACCAAGATCTTAAAAATTATACTCAGATGAAATAATAGCACTACTCAGACTATTTATTCTTCCCAGATAACTCACTATTTTCTAAGCAGTTTTCCCCTTACATCATCAGTCATGTGGAGTTTGCTTGAGTGGTGGGTTTTGAACTCAGGTCACATGGTTCTACAGTAAGTGTTCTTAACCACTGAGCCATTTCTCTGGACCCCTTTAAAACGTTTGTCAAAAATAAAAAGCAAAGAAGACGGTTGCGATCAAAAGTTCGTCCAGTGTGTCTAAATGACTTTTGTATGATTATCTTATTTAAGTGTCCGTGAAATGTGTCAGGTTGCTATTTATTATTAACTACAGAGTGGGTGGTGACGTCCTCACCACAAATAATTATCAACATGAGAACGACTGTGTTTGGTTGTTTTTATATGCTTGGTATGAATTCCTTACTTATTTTCAACTACAAAACCAATTTCCAAATAATCCTTATAAACATTATTTTTATTTAATTTTAAGGTTAGCAGTGTGAAAGTAACAAGAACTGTTAACAATTGTGACGTCAAGTCTTACTTTAGCTACTAAAAGTTACTTTATCCAATTCTTCACCTATACATATATAAACCATTTTTATAGTACCATAGTTTACATAAGGCAATGAATACTGGTCAAGAATATTACATTTACAGATATTAAACCATCACTGTATTACTTTTAAATGGCAGAAGATGGTTATTTTAAGAACCCTAATAAAATACAATCATAACCACTTAAAAGAAACTTTTGGATTTCATGATTAAAGGTATAGGCTCAGGCAGCCTTGGTATTTCAAGTCTGTAGATTGGCATTCAAGTTATCTTTTCAGATATTTATAGAAAGATATTTGGCAGACTTTCACTTCGCTTGGAATGGGATCCATAAACTGAGTTTGAGATGTGCTTTGTACAGCCAAGTTATATAAGCAAGACAAAATATTTGAAAGACTGGAGTTATTTGGCTAGATTTTCACCCTGCTACTCAAACTGCATGAGAGAAGGTATGTGAATTCTTGAATTAAAAATCCCTGGTTAAAATTTCATGTAGTCTTCTTAGCAAGTGTAGAAATTTGGGGAAATTTAAGATTCAAAGAAATAGAACTTTATCAAATCTTGGATTTTTGTTTTCTGTATGTGCTTTCGGTGAGTTTTTTAGAATTATTCCCTTCTCACAACTTCGTAGTGGACAAATCAGCAAACGAAGAGGTTCTGTTGATTTTCAGCAGAAATGACCCCCAAGGGCTCAAATAGTTCAACACTTGGTACCCGGATGTGGTACTGTTTGAGGGCTGCCCTGCCTTGGAGGAAGGGAGTCACTGCCACGACCTTGAGACTTCCTAGCCTTGTCCTACTTCCAGTTCTTACTCTCTGCCTTGTTTTTAGGCTGAAGAGGTGACCTCTCAGCTTCCTGCCAGGTCTACCTTCCCCACCACCATTTTGGACTCTTCCTTTGGAATCATAAGCTAAAAAAAGTCTCCCATGAGTGACCTTTGGTCATAATATTTTGTCAGACAGTGTAAAACAAACTAACACATACTTCGACAATCTTTTGCTAACAATGTGATAGATATGAAAGAATTTGAAAGTAAATCCTCCATCTCTGTCTAATTTGTACTTCAATCAATTAAAAACAATTATTATATTCATAATATTATATTATGGTACGGAGGACTAGTGCAGTGAGACACAGAACACACTGACTCTTTTTTTGTGGGAATGAAGAACATGGATGTGGGAGCAATGATTTGTCTAGAAAGTCAAGACTAGTTAACATGGGAGACTACTCTACTGGGTTGATATTTCATTGCCAACAGGGAACCACTAAGGACTTTGAGAAAAAAATGACCAGACAGGGACTCTGTTCATGTAAGTAATTTTTTTTTCTTAGTTCGGTGTCTACTAGTACCATGGTTAAAAGCAAATATCTACTGTAGGAAAACAATAAACATATAATCTAGTGATTTAGAGACTCATTCTGGTCATGCCGCCAAGAAAAAAAGGTGTGCTAGAAAGGCAGTTGGCAGGATGCTGTGAAAGCCAGGCATCAGGTAAAAGCGGATTTGGCAATGACAGGGAAAAGAAAAAATAAAAAATAAAATGTATCACAAAGCAAAACTATACAAGACAGACAGGCTGACTTAACTTAAAGTGTGAGTCCAATTAATGCAAAAAAGACCTAACTTTAATTGGGGTAGCACCTCCAGTCAGCTGGGGTCTCAGATGAAACAAGAGTGAAAGGTTTAGGGGAAAGATGTTAGTCCTCTTCGAGCTATGCTAAGTCCAGAGTGAGAACAAATCACCATCAAATTGCAATGATCAACCCGGTGGTTGAAGTTTGGGCAGGTACTTGGAAGGGCTCCCTACTGGAAATAAGGGCTCATCCATCCAGTCTCAGGTGAGATACTTCAGACTGTCCCACACACAGAATCTGCAGACCTTAAGTTAAAAGATAACGAACATGTGTTCGTGTTTTACCCGGTAAGAAACTTAGCCTACCTTAGTAGCTGCTAGGTCACAGCATGATTCCTTAGCTAGGAAGTCTGCATTGCAGGAGATTATGAGCCGGTGAAGTTCAATCTGTAAAAGGTAAATAGTAATACGCATCATTGGTGTTGATAATCAAATCCAGGCATTAGGAGCTATAGCAATTCAAATAGAAGGAAAAGAAAGTTAATGTAAGTGATGGATACATAACATATTTATGGCGTTCAATTTTAAGTTATGATTCATTACTTTAAGGATCATTTGAGAAGCCATCAGTTACACAGGAAGATCTTCAGACAGGAAATGAGTTAATGGTCTCAAGCAATAAAAATGAAATGTTGAATTAAGGAGGCAATAGAGACAAACATTTAATTAGAGATATATTGCTATGTGCTACCATATACTATTGTACAAAATGGCATTTAAAAGTAAAACTTTGCAGGAAGGTAGACGAAGGTGTGGACATGGAATGGAAAAGGCTTTCTCTTTAGGTCCAAACGTCCTATTTGAGGTATGAAGTAAATGTGTCATTCCTAATAAAGTAAACAGAAGATATTTAGTTTTCACCTATGCTTAATGAAATCTGCATAAAGCCTATTGATTTTTTATTAGTGCCATCCTCAGCAAGACTCAAAAGCTGAACCCTGTAGCACCTGCCTGAACTACTCATATTGCTGACTTTGATGCAAGAAGAAGGTTATCTCGAGGCTAACTTGAGTTATATGTGGTTTTCCAGACAGTCTGGACCACCTGAACGATCCTGAGTCAATAGCACTAAACCAAAAGACTCACAATCTTTTTACAGAAGCTTCTTCTACTTGCAGAAGAGTCACTTTTTTGGCATTTGGGCAGCTGGTGGTACTAGAGGAAGGAGCGCTGGTTCTGCTCATGGAGCTGGCTCCTGACAGGCCACCCATGCTTCGGTGGGTGGCTCTACACCCATGCATGTACTGGAAGCCTCGGGTAGATACAGTCATTTAGAAACAAGGCCATGAAAGGGAAGGTGGATGTGGCAGACTGGAAAAATGGGTATGGAGGAAGATGGTGGACATGAACAAAATACTTTGAATGAAATTCTCTAAGAAAAATTAAAAATATGTGCTGAAGTTTTAGTACCATTGTTATAAAGGATACAATATGTACTGGACCAAAAGACAATAAATTCCAAATTCGCCTTCTAGAAATTAAGATTACACTTTGGTGGTTGAGTGAGGTATCTCCGCAGTTAGGGGCACTTGCTGAGCTTTAGAAGACACAGGTTGTTTCCAACACCCACATGGAAGATTATAACCATCTTTAACTGCAGTTCCAGGGGATTTGATGCCTGTTTCTGGCTGTCAAAGGCACCAGGCATGGACATGGTGCATACTAAGTACATGCAAGCAAAACACTTATACACATACTATAGCTAAATCTAATGAGCATTCCATTTGAAATAAACATGTTTTCAAATGACTGGATGAGCAGTTACATGCATATCTGTTAATTATTAGTGTCTTTTAACAACATAATTTTGATCAGTAAAAGAAAATAAAAGTGCTTGTATCCAGTTAAAATATGTAGGGTATATCTTTAAAAAATAAATACATGTGGAAGCTGATTTTGTTCTCCAATACCATTGCAAGGCGTCCCGGTCTGTAGATTATAAAGATGAGTCACAATGGTGATGGACCACATTATGGTCTCTGCTTCCTCCTTCATGGAAGCTTTGTCAAAGACCCACTTAGTATACTGTACAGTGATAAATGATATGTTAATAGTTACAGCCACCATTTATTGACATATTTTAGTTCTACTACAAGCTTAGAGGTTTTGGAGAGCAAAGAACAGTAAGGATTTTTTTTGTTGCTGTTGTTTGGTTGATTGCTAGGTTGGTTTTTCTTTGTTGTTGTTTTAGGGTGTGTGTGTGTGTTTCTTTCATATTCTAATCTGTAGAGACCAGATTATGAATAAGTAACCATGGTGCAAATCCAACACTATTACAACAATCAACTCCACCAAATCTGTTTTGTAAGTGAAGACACTGACAAATTAGCAGATGCAAGCTGAGATTGTGACTCAAGCTAGCGGGCAATCTCTGTGGCCCTGTCATGTCCCCAGGACAGGCTGTTCTGCTCTGCCTATTCCTCATCATCCTGACCACAGAGCCCGACAGTCTTGTCTTTCTGATCTGCTCACGCACAATCTCTAGGAGAAAAATGCTTTAAAAATCATGTTTCCTGGCCAGGTGCTGATGGCACAGGCCTTTACTCCCAGCGCTCTGGAGGTTTAGGCAGGAAGATCTCTGTGAGTTTGAGGCCAGCCTGGTCTACAGAGAGAGCTCCAGGACAGACTCCAAAGTGACACAGAGAAACCCTGTCTTGAAAAACAAACAAAAGATACATATTTCCTAAATATGTATTTGTATCTATACATCTTTCCTTCCAAACAGATCTTTAGAAATAACATACTCCCAAACTTTATTTCTGAAATGCGGTTTCAATGTCAGCACTTTGTGTCTACACCTCTGGCATTTATTCCCGGTCATCCGCATTCAGATTTCTGGAGACTTTCTTACCATTTTACCCATAAGAAAATATTTAGCTATTAAATATAGGCAGATCTCTCCCTTTAAAGATCACAGCCCTTATTTTGCAAGAAAATCGACAGTAAATCTATATCACCTTAGCTTCAAAATGTAATTTTTAAAGGGCCTTTCATCTGAGTTTTCCTAGCTGTCTGCTCATCCAAATGAGCCACTGTTAGATTTAATGACTGTTTTTCTGTGCAAAGGAACTCTAAAAGGACATTATAAGTTGTGGAAAATGCAGTAAGTAAAATTGCTTAAATGAATTGCCTATTGTTCTTGAAAAAAACATCAGATAGTCTGGAACCATTTAAAGTTTGCCTTTTTCCCATCTTTTTACTTAAAACACAAAAGTTTGGCCAAGTTTATACTTTCTTTGTCTCCTATCTTCAATTTTTTGCTCAAAGTTACTCCCAATCATCTAGTGTTTAAAGGCATGATACATTTATTTTAAATTTGCTGACTGGAAAATGAGGTTGAAAATAAAATATAGAATATAATTATTTGAGAAAATAGGGTTGGGAATAAATATTCTTCGGATATTTAATGACATTATAAACATTGATGAGAAGGAGGTTTGTGTGTGTGTAATCATTAAAGGAGGAAATGGGTTCCTCCCTCGCTTCTTTCCTTCCTTCCTTCCTTCCTTCCTTCCTTCCTTTCTTCTTTCCTTCCTTCCATTTTTCCTTCCTTCCTTTCTTCCCTCCTCCCTCTGTCCTTCCTGTTTCCTTTTCCTTTCTCTTTCTTATACTGAATCTTCTGTAGCCATGCTGACATTATACTCACAATGTGACTAAGAATGATCCTGAACGGAGCTTTCCATCCCCTTGCCTATACCTTTGCAGTCTGTGGTTGGAGACACACCATGAACCACCATGCCTGGTTTATGTGGTACTGGAGTTCAAATCTCAGGTGCCATGCAGGCTATGCAAGCTCACTTCTTATGGAGTCACATCCACGGTCCCAGGAAGCCTCTCTTAATGATATATTTTGCTTTAAATTAGAGATGATGGAAGTACCGTGTAAGTATTACTATTACACTTACGTCCACAGGCTTGCCATCTGAAGCTCGCGCGGCAATAACTGTCTTCCCATGAAAATCCACAGAGTCCTTCTCTTCCGTGTGCCGACTTGCAATTAGATTACAATCCATATAGAGAGAAAGGACTCGGGATTGCACACCAATGCCAAGTTTATGCCACTGACGATCGAAGAGAGGGCGGAGTTCTCGATTCTTAAAAACGTAGTTCAACAGATCCCCCTCAGCACCACGGAATATAAATTCTATCACCTTCTTTGTGCCGTCAATCACTATAGAAATCTGAAAAAAAAAAAGATAACAGAGTATCTCTATATGGCTTGAGACTCAATGCTCAAAATTAGTAAAGCTCTCAAATAAAAGCTCCATGTGTTCAACAGTGTGACTGAAGAACTGGCTAAACAAGAGACAGTAATTGTGCCTGCCACACTGGTGGATACAAAAGAGCAAGTATTTTGCTTCAAGTGTGTTAGCATGAAGCATCCTTCACAAAAGAACATAAAAGGGTGTACATGCGTATACAAATGCAAATGATTATTTCACATTTATAAATGCAATCATAACTATATACTTGTGTTATGATTTCATAAAAGTGTCATTTTATGAAGTATAAAAGTTATTGATATTATCACATACCTAAACATGCTCATCTATGTCATTGTTCTACGTGAGTATGCAGACTACAATTTAAAAGAAAAACAATATATGCATTTCTTTTTACATGACAACTGACATGGTCCTTTTAAGCCCTTAATCATTTTCATGGCAAAGATAGATATTTTATAGATGACATGCATTTCAGTTCAAATTGTCTTCCCATCATAAAATTTTGAACTATATTAACAGAGAAGATCAGCCAGAGCTAAAGGTGTCCAATGGTTATGTACAGAAGTGGACACAAATGAGTGATGCTAATAACTAATGTTCAAGTCTGTAGGGTGCTTGCGTCATCACTTTGGCTCCACCGTCATTTCCACAAGGTCTCCTGGGTTCTCCACTCTTCCTTCTTGTTCAGACATAGCCCATCACACTTCCTTCAGTATAACTGTGCTGTATAAGTTCTCATAAATGTTCTCCCATTATATAGACTTTCTGCTCCATAAGAACATGACTTATGCTTTTAAAAATCTCTTATTTTCTTTTGATGTGTGTGTGCATGTGTGTGTAAGTATGATGCACATATGTTCACAAGAATGTAGAAACCAGAGCTGACATTAGGTGCCTTTAATCAAGTGCTCTCCACTTTCTGTATTGAGGCCAGGCCTCTCCCTTGAACCCAGAGTTCATTGATTTGACTAGTCTTGCTAGCTAAACTGCTCTGGGAATCCCATCTCCCACCTCGTGAATGTTGGACTTACAGGTGAACCCCACCTTCACCTGGCATTTATGTGTGTGCTGGGGTTCTGAACTCCACCCCTCAGTTTTGCATGACAAATGCTTTCCCTTAGACACTGAGGTATCTCCGTAGACCTAAATTTCTTATTCTCATCACTTCTTCGCATAAGGCATGTGGCTCTTATTTGTGTTTATTGATGAAACAAATAATTGTTAAGTATCGGGATAATATATGATATTAGTTATGAGAGGAAGTGAAGGTCATTAATGGGGTGAAGTCAGTCAATTAGCCCCCGTAGAAAGAAAGTAATTTCACTGTCTTCAGATAAAGTATGAATCTCTAGGGCTGGAGGCACGGTTCAGTGGTTCAGAGCGCTGACTGCTTTGCAGAGGACCTGGATTCAAGTCTCAGCATCGACTTGGTGGTACAAATTGTTTATATCTCCAGTTTCTGGATATCCTGAATCTCTCTTATGGCCTCTCTGGTTATCAGATAAGGACATGGTGTACACACACACACACACACACACACACACACATGTACATACATACATGTAAATATTTCGGTACATAAAATAAAAATAAATCTTTAAGACAAAACAAATCTCAAACCTCTGGTGTACTAATTCCCACATCGTTGATATCATCAGTGCTTTCCTATTTATAATGCTTCCATTTTCTGTTGATGAGTCCTCTAACCAACACAGTATTTGAGTACTAACTATGTCTGTTTCCAGATTTGGGTGCACAGCACAGAGAACCATCTGACCTAATGAAACAAATTAACATCTTACCTGTGGCATATTCTGCTGGTTTAAAATCCGCCATAAAAACCACCGCTCCTTCTTGGTGCTTCTCCGTACTCGAAACATGACTGCTACAGAGTACTCCTCAGGAAGGCCTTTGGGAAATATCTTACTATGGGAAGAAAGCAAATAACTATTCAGGGGTGACTCACGGTGTCCAGGGAAGAAATCCAGGTATGAACCCTGTGAAATGTGATCTCTCAGTCATAGAAACTCTCAATCAGTTTATAATTTATTGTTCATTTTTCAGCTATTAGAAATACGGATGCAGTCATGTCAGCATTTTCTATGTAATTATTATTGTAATTCCCTAATATGTAATCATCTAATATGGTTTTGATAAAGGTTTTAATATGTAAACGAGTGGGTAGACTACAGTAAGTAATATGTTGTTCTCTTATTGAGGGGTGTCTAACAGACAAGTTGTTCAGATGAACATCAGTGGTTTATCAAAATGAAAGTGGTCTTCCCTGGTGGTTTTTGGTAGAGAAAAGTAGAGATAATTTCAAAAAACATTGATTATAAATCAATGAATATTTTCTGATGAAATTTTACCATATTTATCTCTTGCAGAGGAGTTCCTAATGTTGACCTCTTGGTAAGTTATGATGACACTAAATTGAATGATATTTAGCTTTATTTGTCTTCCTTTAGAAAAAGTAATCTTTCTATATGGTAGAAGCAAAACATTCCCCCAATATCCTTCTACCACAGTCTCAGGTTCAAAATATTGGTCTTAGTAAAAACACAAAGAAACAAAAAAAATTCACCATATACTTATCCACATAGTCATTTCTATTAGATAATAAGTAGTGGTTAATTTTTTTATTGAATTTTGGAATTCTGCAATATTGTAATATTGCTTTTGTTTTCTTTTTTTAAGTAAGAAAGTATGTCCCTTAAAGACAAACAGATTTGAAGTCATCGTACATAAATAAAGCACCAAGCACTTAATTCATAACTACTAACTTTGAATATTATTCTCAGCTCTACTAACAGTGATAACCAAGACATTGACCACCAGACTGTTATGGAGAACACTGAATTTTTATTTTTTCTCTTTGTGTCAGACTCAGAGTCACATGGAGTAGAGAATTTACAAAGAAAATATAAAAAAGATGTACTTGCTTAAGGTTGTAATTTACTTACTTGATTAAATAGAGCATTCACATATGTACCTATAAATATATTACTATGCATACATATGTATGTGTGTGTATGTGTGTGCCTCTAGAGACAGACAGAGTACGATGCCAGCCTAAGAGAGTTTTGACGTTATGATAGTGGGAAGGTGACAGACATTAAGGGGAAACAGTACTACAGGCTGGTGAGAAACTAATTGAAGCTTTTATATTGCTAAAATATTCTCTAATATGTGAATACATTTTAATAAATACACTTATATTCTATAGCATTTAATGTGCATTTCTTACTTTCTTTTATTTTTTATTTTTGCTGAAGATCCTTATTCCCTATTTTTTTAGTTTGGAAATAATATTAGACAAAAAAGCAGATGCAGGTGATTTTTTATTCATATTCAAAATGGCCCATGAAGTGGTGAAGACAACTTACGTCTTCAGCAATGAATTTGGCACAGGAACTACTACAAATGTACATTTGGTACACAGTGGTTCAAGAAGTTTGGCAAGAAGAGAAGAGCCTTGAAGCTCAGTGACCAGTTATCAGGAGTTGGTGATAACAATTGAGAACAAGCATCTAAGCTGCTCTACTTCCAAGTACATGTGAAGTTAACAAAGACTGCAAAGTTATTCCATGATCCCTCAACATTTGATCAAACCAGAGAGGCAAAATCTCAGTAAGTAGGTGCTTAGTATTTAAAATGTCCCCTTGAATTGTCATTGTCTGTTATTCTACGCAACAACAAACCGTTTCTCAATCAAACTGAGTTGTGGAACCAAAAGAGGATTATATACCAGCAATGACCATTGAAGAATACCAAAGCACTTTCCAAAGCCAAATGGTACCAGAAAATTGTTATGGTCACTGTTTAGTGGTCTTCCTCCAGTTTCACTGGCTAAACCTTTTTGAATTCTAGAGAAATTGTCATTTATGAGAAGTATGTTCAACAAACTGATGACAGGTGTCAAAATCAGCAACATTTGCAGCCACCATAGCTCATAAGAAAGACACAATTCTAGGCCATGCTTAACAGCACACTGCACAGCCAACATCTCATAGTTCAACAAACTGCGCGGTCAAGTTTTGCTTCATCTGTGATATTCACCTGACCGCTTGCCAACCAACTACTATTTCTTCAAGCATTTCAGCAACTTTTGCAAGAAAGACACTTCCACAATCAACAGGATGAAGAAGTGCTTTCCAAGAGTCAATCAAATCCTGAAGCACATATTCCCATGCCAAGAAACAAGCAAACTAATTTCTCATTGACAAAAAAAAAAAAAAAAGTGCTGACTACAAGGTTCTTCTTTTACTTAACAAGGCTATGTTTCAGCCTAGTCATAATGATTTAAAATTCATGGAAAACTGCATTTCTTTGTTTTCTAATATAGGTTGTTAGCTTGATATATCTGGGGAAATGGAACATCAAATAAGGATGAGTAATTGCATCCATCCCATTAGAGACTAGTGTGCACGTCTGTGAAACATTGTCTTAATTACGAATTTAAATTGGAAGGTCCGGGCAACCATGGACAGTGCCATCCTTCAGTGGCTTGGTTTGGGCTGCAAAATAAAAAGTAGCCGAGTGTCAGCCTAGGAGCAGCCAGTGTGCAGCATCTCTGCATGGTTAGTGCTGTAATCTCTAGCCTTGAGTCCCTGCCTTGGTTTCCCTGATTTTAGACTGGAACCTGAAAACTGAAAGAAACCCTTTCTTCCCCAGATGACTTCTGGTCTATCACAGCCATAGCAAGCAGTTAAGCACAGCTGAATTTTACAGTGTGGTCCTTTCTGGATCCAGATATTTGATGCACTGTACTCATTTGTGATACTGGAAGGCAGCAGGAGGCCACAGGGCTCCATCAGTCACATGATGATGAGAGTAGAAACCTGGTCTGCAGTGCACTGTGCTGCTGACCTATGCTGTGAGGGAGACAGGTGAATGACATATATTCTCTACTTTAAATATATTCAAATTAATAAAAACATATTCATTTGCTTATATGCTGTTATCTAGGTCTAGAGAGAAGGTTCAGCACTTAGAAGCACTTTTTGCTCTTGCAGAGGACTTGGGTTTGATCCCCAGCACATGCAAAGAAGCTCACAATTGTCTGTAACTCCACTGCCGGGAGATCGAGTAACTTCTTTTGGTCTCTGTGAGCACTGTATGCACATAGTGCACATACATTCATGCCGTCAAACACTCATAGACATAAAATTGAAAAATGATAAAGAAATCTTAGGGCTGGAGAGATGGCTCAGCAGTTAAGAGCACTGACTGTTCTTCCAGAGGACCTGAGTTCAATTCCTAGCAACCACATGGTGGCTCACAACCATCTGTAATGAGATCTGGCGCCCTCTGGCCTGCAGGCATCCATGGAGGCAGAATGTTGTATACATAATATATAAATAAAATCTTTAAAAAAATGTAAAAAAAAATCTTAAAAATAGATGAATTAACCTACGTATAATCTAGATTTATTTTGTTTGTTGAGAGTTTAGCAAAAGAAGCAACAGACCTTACCACAACTACATTATTATATCCCTTTAATTAATCAATTAGGAAACAACTTTTTTTATCAATTTCCTGAAAATAAATCCCAGTAATGGGATATTGTTTATTCTGGGATTTTTTTCCAGTATCAGATAAAATTTTTACTAAATTACTATTGACAATTACTGTGTTGTTTGAAGTAGTGTTGCTGACTTAAACATAACAACAACAACAACAACAAAGCAGGCACAGATACCTGCCACTCTTTGGGAATATTTAAACCTGAAAGGTGGGCACATGTAGGGTTGAAGAGATAACAGGAAACTCACTTCCAAATGGAAGCTTTGAGTTAGGTGCCGCAAAACTACTGTTGAAGGGAATCCCAAGCCCCACATTAATCCCTTATCACGTGTAATAGTAGTTGATATTCTACTTTGCTTTCAATATGAAAAGCAATGTCTCGAGACAGAGACCCACATGGGAGCACCGGACAGAAATCTCAAGGTCCAAATCAGGAGCAGAAGGAGACAGAGCACGAGCAAGGAACTCAGGACCACGAGGGGTGCACCCACACACTGAGACAATGGGGATGTTCTATTGGGATCTCACCAAGGCCAGCTGGCCTAGGTCTGAAAAAGCATGGGATAAATCCGGACTCGCTGAACATAGCGGACAATGAGGAATACTGAGAACTCAAGAATAATCGCAGTGGGTTTTTGATCCTACTGCACGTACTGGCTTTGGAAGAGCCTAGGCAGTTTGGATGCTCACCTGACGAGACCTGGATAGAGGTGGACGGTCCTTGGGCTTCCCACAGGTCAGGGAACCCTGATTGCTCTTCGAGCAGATGAGGGAGGGGGACTTGATCGGGGGAGGAGGAGGGAAAGGAGAAGCGGTTGCGGGGAGGAGGCAGAAATCCTTAATATATAAATAAAAAAATGTAAAAACAGTAAAAAAAAAAAAGAAAAGAAAAGCAATGTCTCTGTTGGCATGATAAGTCAATGGGCATGCCTCATTGCCCAGCATTAGTTGGAAGCTTTTACCAAGGGCTCTTCAAATGCTAATGTGTCATGGTCATTTATCCAGATATATTTCTTTTTACCCAAAAAGATTACTTTTGTTTTATACCTAGTAAATGATGTTCACCTGCTACAAGCATTTTACAAGTGTGTGTATGTGTGTGTATGTGTGTGGGGGGGGGTAATGTAAGAGTCTCATGGTTCATTATAGAATTTTGCTTCTTCCGACTCATTCTTGTCTTTACTCTCTTGTTGAAGTCACTCTAGCAGATTTGGAGCTCAGTTTGTTTAGCTGATAAAACCCTCACCTCCTTTGTGGTTGGGTCATGACGGTGGTAAGTTGGTAACATGGAGCTCCATATTCACACGCTTATCAGGCACACATACACAGACAAACATGGGAGTATTTGCACAAACCTATACATGTACACGTACCTACACTCACTCCCTCATTGGTTTCTGCAGAGGCTGATTCCTCTTAACCATGCAAGCTTCAGCAATCTGGTGGGGTAGATTCACTTCTTACCAATATTGCCCACCTACAACACTGAAGGTTTAGCTCCTTGCCCTTGTTCAGTCAGGCACATAGTCCCCAATTGCCTTCTCTCTTCTAGAATGAACTATAATTTTTTGTGATTTTTTTATTGTTTAATATCCCAGCCTACAGATGTATTTGCATATTTGAGTAAACCTCTTTTTCAATCTTTAATGCATCATTTTCAAATGGTCTCATAATCTTGCTTTGAAAATTATCTGTTCTCTTGCTATAAATCAGACTTCCTCTGACCTGGCTGTACAACTGATAGCTTCTAGCTCACTCATCAAACTAATGAACAGGACATATTTGCCATCCGTTCATTCCTTACCCACTGCCTCCTGAATTCTAGCATTATTTCAATCAGCTAGCCCACTACCCTCTTCTCAGCCACCTTTCCCACTGTTCGTGCAGGTTTGAAGACTACTGGCACATATTTTTTTTTGTTGTTGTTTTTCATGCAAACTAAGCCTTAAACCGCAGTGGCTACAGGTCCCTGCAGGGACGACTGAAATGTAAGTTCTCTGGGTGCTTACATCTAATCCACTCACCTATATGTCCTTAGCAGCTACAGCAGTGTCTGCACAAAGTAGATAATGCATACAAAGCAAACAAATAACTGAGCTGAACTTGGACTGTTTTTCAGAAGAGAACATGACTGACCCTCAATATACTTCCCCCATTTTGATAGAACAGTGAATACATAATATTTCAAAAATTCACAAATTCCTCTTATGCCTCTGTATGAAAACCAGAACAGTAAGTTAACCACAGTAAAGTGACACTGGTCCTTATGTAGAGGACACACATGAGGACTGTAGGCAACAGCCCAGTCCATCTACAGGGACAGCTGTTAAATAGTTCCAGCCAGCTGGTACCATATGGGAACATAGATTCAATGTTGCCAGATCATCCATTTTCCCATAGAAGCCCAAAGCCGAAAGTCTAGATTTATACCTAAAAAGTTTAGAGTTTTAAATGTTGGCAATTAATCACATTTTTTTTCAAAAAAAAAATACTGTCCAGACCAACAATGGACAAACCGAACAAAGCCAAGGAACAGCAGTTAGTAAACTTGAAATTACACGGCTGTCAGCTGAATTCTAATATAGAACACTATAAAACTTTGAAAGGTGACAAAAGGAAGGCCCTAGCCTACACTTGCTGCTTCTTCAAACCGATTGAGAGTGGAGAGTGTTCTTGGGACATAAAGAAGTAATATAAATTGGTTCAGAACAGGGAAATGTTAAGGTGGCCAAAACCAGAATTGCATGATACGAATGGAAAACCTAACATTGAAAGTAAAATCAGTTTTAAAACAACTTATTAATAACAAAGCAAGATGGCAGCTGTTGGGGATTCTCACAGTGATCTGTTGAAAGAGTAGAGTTGTGAGGGTGTAGTGAGAGATGTCTTAAAATACCTTGTCTCGGAGTCACAGACCCTAGATCACTGTCAACTGTATCTCCAGGATTTGGTGATACTTAATGCTTCTGGGACTCCTGCTTGCTGTTTTCACCAAAATGCAAGGGCTTAGTAAATCATTTCTTAACCCACTTCTCTGAAACTCCTCATCTGACTCCTCTTTGTGGGTGATTCCTCTATCTTTATTTCCATTCCTAAGACATTTACTAAAGCCACAGTTAGAAATGCTGTGGAGTCTATGAGCTGGATGTAGTCTCTCCTGGGGAGTTCATGGTTGTGACTTTCAGCTTTGCTTCCATAGCGAATACCAAGAGTACAAGAAGAATGGGAAGAGCTTGTCCTCTTACTCCCTTGTTCTGTGTGTTTTTGTCTCTTTTTCCTCATTCATACAGTTTTCTTTAGACTGTTATTCCCATTCCCCTCAAGGTCTCTTACTTTGTCTGGCTGTGTTCTCTGTGCCTTTTCCAATATTTCTAACAGATAATCTCTCAGCTCATGCTTTCACTCTATTGGCCCCAGGCAGTAGGAAGGGATTGTGGTGTGCAATTCATAGAACATGCCAAAGATGGTCTTATAAGCATTGAGTTATCTGCAGTGGGTAAGTTTTGGAAAATTTTGTTTTCTACTCATGAATCTTAATATAGTTGATCCATGGGTAATTCAAATGCAGAGTATTTAACATGTACATGTTTTTATACGTGGAGTATGTTTTGCTGTTTTCTGAGTACTTTATGACTGGAAAACACCATAATCCAATGTGAATATGAAACATTTAAATTTTTAAAATGTATTTATAGCCTATTCCGGACAATGTTCCATGCACACTTAAGAAGCACATGTATTTTTTTATTTCAGGAAGGAATCTCCCCCAGAAAACGGTTAGGATAAGGTATCTCACAGACTTCAAGCTTCCTATTTCCTTGAGAATTTTCTACCTAATGGTCCATTAATCTTTACATTTGGTATTGAAATTTTCCACATTTTTTATTGAATTATCTATGTCTGTCTTCAACTCTGTTAGAGTTTGTGTATTTTAGGGCTGTAGTGTTGGGTACATATGTAATGATCATTGCTATCACCTTTTGAAGCATTAAAAATGATACATTATAAAAATAGCCTTTCCTTAAAGTCTATTTTGTCTGACATTTGTATAGCTATTATAGGAGTCTTTATAGACAATAGTGCAATCTTTTAATTCAGACTGAGTGGCATATTTCTTCTCTTATTTTTAATGATTTTTTTTACTAAAATTTAAAAAAATAGAGTATGTCTATTTTAAATTCTACATATATGTATCATACTTTTATGAATTTGGTAAATGTCTGAGATTCATATAATAATCATTTAGATGAGATCTATACTTGTTATTTGCTGTTTGTTTTCCACTTACTTTATGTTTTTATTGTTCCATTAATTATTTATTAAATGTTATTCTACAGCGCCATTTTATTCCTTTTAAAAATATACCATTTATGTTACTTTCTTACTGACTGCTCTCCGTATGATACCTAACATAGATTTACAACACTGTGGTTTAGATTAATGACAACTTAATTTAAATTACACATATAACATATTTTATATATAAATGTGGTTCTTATATAACCATTTCTTCTCATTGTGTTATTTATGCTTCTTTATACTTTATACTTTATATACCTATCAACATAGATTTATAATTATTGATTATATACATACACGTGTATTTACACCTATGTGGGTTGATAGCTCAGTAAATTATTATCTTGGCCCACAAGCAAGAGGAAATGAGTTCAATCCCAATACACACAGTAAAACAAGGCATGATGTCTTGAACTTGCAGACCCAGCACTGATGAAGTAGAGAAGAGAGAGACCCTGAGACTCAGTTATAAATCTTCCAGCTCTGCTCTAGGGGTGCACTCATAGGGTACTAGATAACTAGAGTACACTCAGAGGGTACTGGCTAACTTGGGTACAGTCATATGGTAATGAATAACTGGAGTACACCTAGAGTTTACTGGATAACTGGGGTACCCTCAGAGGGTACTGGATAACCATTCAGGAAGTAATCTACAGTTCTTGTGAGTCTTCTGGTTAGGTTTATCCAGAGCTCCAAATTCATCCAAAGTTAGACTCTTAAGGCCTTCTCAAGTCTTTCCTGTCTTTCCCCACAATCTTATGAACAGCAGTGTCTGGGTCCTCCAAATGGTAGTTGTAATTCTCTGATTGTTTTCTGCTATTTCCCAAAGGAAGAAGCAACTCCTATTGAGCGAGCTCTGCCCTGGTAAAATAAAGATGAACTTTAAATATCAGCCAGGTAAAGCCAGGTCTAGGAGGATTCTATTACGAACCCAGAGCCCTTGTTGCCACCCTCCAGTGGCTCCTATGCTGCTATCAATGCCTGCTAGACTTAACCAGTCATTAGATTGTCGTAAGCCCTTGCTGTATTGACAGACTTCTGAAAACACTGACATAGACAATTTTAGTCCATATTCTCTTTGCTTTAAATGGAGTAAATTCTTTTCCTTTTAACTCTTTCACTTTTTAGAAAAGATCAACATTGCAGTTATTTTAACTCGTTTTATGGCAAAACAAAAAATAATGAAACAACTCTTTGTCATCTTCTACTTGGATTATCACTGTGCTCATCTCTGACACTGAACACAAACATGGAATTTATATTTACCACAAAGTCTGTCAGCGTTTCAGTGGGGGCACTAATGACGTTGTATTAAAGAAAGAAGCAGTTGAGCAAGAAAATAGGTAAAGACTGACTCAATTCTAGGGTGAAACTTAAATACTTCATACAACAAGGTTCAATATCATTATTTTCAGCAATTTATAATCTAATTTTAAAGTTTAAATGTTTTATATCATGAAACTTCTCTTGTGATAAAATGACTACGTAATATAATTAATATATAACAATTACACCCTCAAATATGCAGGGAAGGAATGTCTCTGGTGTGCATTTGTAGAGGATGAAGATCTTTATAATTATCATATTCCTCTTTCAGAAATTTATATTCAGTCTTTGAGAACAAAATACTAATTTTATTTTTCTTGCGAAGCATGTAAATTTTAAAGAGAAATTTCTATGCTGTAAAAATAAGATGCTAAAAACGAGATCTGTTCCTACCGTCTTGGTTTTGTGTTTATAGGACACACACACAAACAGCCAGTGTGACACAGAACAGTTTCTCTGGGCCTTGCCAAAGTTCTATTATAAAAGAGGCCATATTGGATTACTTGTGTGCTACCAGAGAGATATAATGACAGCTTGCTATGCCCAAGATATCCAGCCTGAATGTTTTTGAATGGAGTGTAATTTCCTATAAGAAACCCTACCCACTGCTTATTCAGTGATATTGCCATTAAGGAAAATATTGTTAAGCTTTACTCGAATAAATATATATATATATAGCTTTGCTATAAATTATCAATGGAATATTTTTTGACTTCGCCCTATTTTATATTCATTGCTTCTAGTCCAATATCATCCATATAAATTTTAGCCCTAAGCATTAATATTAACCTACTTTTGAGGGCTCAATGGAATTTTGAATATGACATTGTTTTCCTCTGGGTGTCAAAATTGAGTGAGATTTCATTTTTTCCTTTGTATTTTCTACATTTACTCATTTTTTCCAAAGAACATCATCTCATTAATGATCATTTAAAAATCCCAACTGACTCTCGCCCTCTGGAGGCAGAGGCATGCAGATCTCTGAGTTTGAGGCCAGCCTTGTCTACAGAGCCAGTTCCAGGGCAATCAGGGCTACACAGAGAAAACCCTGTCTGAACAAACTAAAGCCAAACAAAAAACAACAACAACAAAAAACCCACAACTGTTTCTATTTAGAAAAAAATAACACTAACCAATAAAATGACTATATGTTAACTTGTTTTCTTCAGACCTAATAATATAGTAGTATAGACTATACCACCACCTCTTCCTAATTCTCCAAATGCCACATGTATTCATAGGAAATTAGTTAGGCAAGTTTTTTGAATGGTGATAAGTAGACTAATAATTACATTTCTCTATTATAATAGGTAAATCTAAGTCACTAAAGTCTGTAATTACCACTTTACATCAAGGAATACCCTGAAGCATCAGAAAAGACTGAAAAGGAAAACATCAAATGAAAATGTGCCTGAGTGAATATTTTCTCTATATACTTAAAATTCATCAATTAATGACAAAACCCTAAGACGTATGAAACTGCATTTTATTTTTAAAAAAATTCCATTTAAAGTATCCATGAAAGAATTCATTGTTCAGAACTTTAGACTAGACTGTGCTGATCCAAATTGTACATTTGCTATATTCTCTAGTGTTTTATTTTTCCTTGCTGATAATGAGATTTCTTGCTAGGCAAAATTTATTTAATGCCATTAGGAAGGATAAATAAGATAACAAAGTTTATACAGTTTTGTATTGTAAGAAACTCTTGACAAGAAAGAAAGAATGACTTTGGTAGAGAATGACTGTGTACTTTTAATTATTGTGAAATGGAATTGTGCTTCCAAAGTCATTTAAACATGCGGTCTGAGGTCAAAAAGTGTGGGAAGGTGTCAGCATTCTCTCTAATTCTGCAATGCTTTCGCTGAATGCCCAAGCTGGTGATAGCCACTGGTAGGCTGCTCCTCCTCCCTGGATAGTGCTTCTGTTTATAAAACAGACGCCCTGCTAGCCCTAGACCTTAGTCAATATTAATCCTTGAAAACCAGTTACACCTTGTTACCAGGTTATCTAATAATCAGTTCTCACTTGGGAAAGTACAGAGTCGAAATCTGCAGGGATTATGATAAAGGATGGAAATTTTAATAGTGAACCTAGAGGGAAGACCAAGTTTGATTTCCAAAATATCCCTGAGTTAGCCAGACCAAAATGACACACCTCTGTTACGAGATCCGAGCACTCAAAAAGTCACCTTGAGGTATGGAGGGGAGAGAAAGAAAGAGATGTGGAGAGGGGAGGGAGAGAGGGAGAGAGGAAGGGAGAGAAAGAAGAAGAAGAGGGGAGGAGAAAGAGGAAGAAGGAGAAAAAGGAAGAGGCAAAAGAAGAAAGAAGAGGAGGGAGGAGGAGAGAGGAGGAGGGGAAGGGAAGAGGGGGAAGGAGGGAGATAAGCCAGAAGGGAGCTAAAACCCTGGTCAGCTTTGTCAACTTCCCTCTTGTGTGTGCGCTGGACTCACATGCCTATGTTTCTCCTGGGCATTTCTACTTAGAGGCCAAGATCCTGGCTCCAGTCACTACCTGATGCATCGCCTTGCTCTACTTTCTTCAGTCTTCTGAGACTTTAATAATTTACCATCTTACACATTTATCACCTATTTCCAACACCATAGAACAATTTCCATGAAAACAGGGATATGGCAAACTTGCGTCTGTTACACAACCATTGGGACTGTGACCTGTGCCATTTCAGAAACCCACAATGCCCGTGATCTTGTCCTAGGTGCCAAATGAGCCCGAACATCTATGTTCACCTGCTTAACCTTAGGAAACAAACAACACCATATTCTATTCGACAGGAAAATGGCAGAAGAAGCAATTAAAGGACCAGGTGATGCTAAAGTTTCATGAAAAATTTAGAAACAAAAACTGTCCAACAATGAGCCCACCAGACGGCCATTCCCAAAGAGGAATGTAAAATCCCCACAGAGATTTAAGACCACTGACGGGAAAGCACTAACACCTGAAGATTTCAACAAAAACGTTATTCAGTATTAGCCTTGCATTCTTGCACATGTTTCAGGCCTGAGAAACCATACACTGTACTCTTAATCTGAAAGGGATCCTGACAGTAATTTTTATCAACCACCTTAGTTCTGAAGTGAGAAATCAAAGCCACAGTACATAAATGATTGCCCTTCCATCCCTCTGCCAGGCAGAGATCACGATGGGACTTGAACTCATGACTTTTTGTTCCAAGGTCAGCTTTTCACAGGAGATCAAGTTGCTTGCATCCTCTTGGTTACAAATAAGATTCTCCTCATTGTTTCTGATCTGGCTTAAAAGTAATCTTTTCAGACTCTGATGAAGAAAAGAGGTCTCTAGTTCTTTTCCTGAGCATGAGGGAGTGAGTAAATTAATATGAGATACCAACGTTACAAAATCTAAGGAAAGGATCGGTTCCATGTTTACAATCAGACAGTGATACTAGCAACAACAGCAAATCCTGTTTGGTCTCTAAGGAAAATAGTCACTGTGACATTTGTCCTTCCTAGGCGCCTGGTATCCCTGAGGTTGATAATTACAGCTCCTTCCCCTCCTGTTATCTGAGTGCACCAGGAAGTGTCACAAAACACGCAGTAATATCTTTAAAATGGGCTACTTAAGGCCTTAGGAAACATATATGCTAAGGAAGGTAAAATGAGAAATAATTGCCATTATAAACCTGAGAGATTACTTGTTTATTTTGGACAAGTGTGTCTTTAACAGTAACTCAGCTTTCAGGAAGGAGTGGAAATCTCGAGGGCAGTATATACATCAATAGTTACACAGTCGGACAAAAAGGACTGAAGAATTGAGAAATGTCTGTGTGTCTTGTAGAATAAAGGTACCAGAATGAGACTTTAACACCCAGGGAAGAAAACAAATAGAATAGTACCCTAATTAAAAAGATAAAGAATTCTTTTTATCAAAAAAATACAGACTTAATTCACTTTATTTTTCTTGTATAAAAACCCTTCCTTATGTGTTAGCCATGGCTGGAGCCTGAGCCATCTGAATGGAGACTGAGCTGGGGTTTCACGGTGGAGTGTGAAAGGGGCTGAGGAGCCTAACTAGGGTACTTAGTGAACACAGTCCAAAGGTCAGGGGTCAAGTAGCTGTACAGCTGTGACCTTGGCTGGATAGCAATCCTAAGGGATTCGTGGCTTAATTTTTTAAAGCTAGAAGCCCTTCTCATCCGGGAGCTGATGCTCTCCTAGGATCAGGGCAGACACCTTGGGGCAGGTCTACTATGTATTAGGAAGGCCATCCTCTTCTCTTGCTCGAAAACCCCCCAAGCACACACTGGACCTGTGTGTTTGCCAGAGCTGAGGAAGGCAATGAACAACCCTTTAGGGTGCAAAGAAATGATCATATATCTGACAGTTGTGAACAATGATTGACAGGAGAACTCTTTGCTCAGATCCTGGATCAGTGTCTGTTCCACCCCGTTCATCCAGAGTTTCCAAACCAGGATCTGGCATTGCTACCTACCCACAAGGCTAACTTAATGAAGGTAAAGATTACCCGCGTCCCACAAGGACAGAAGAATTCAACCGAGCAAATTGAAAGGCAGCCCTGGCTGACCAACTAATGAGAAGGCAGCAGGGCCTGACTCCAGGGGACAAGTCTTCACTGCCCACCTCCTTTCCAGGTAGCGGGCACTGGAAGTCTGACAGATTCAAGAAGAATGACACTGAAAATAGCTCGCTTCTAAAATATGCCCAGATATGTACCGGCTTGGCTGTTCTATGGGGAGAAGGAAGTGTAAGACAGATTGATTTATTCCCCATCAGAAGCTTAGATGTTTCTCTGATGAGAAAAATAAAGAGCACAGCGAACAGTCATCAATTTTTGTTTCTTGGTGTGTCAAGTCATTTCCTTGTATAGAAAGCTCAGCCTGGTGGAGTTTTCTGCCTTCCTATGGGGATCACGGTCTGCAAGTGGTAAACAGCAAGCACTTCTGTCTCACACACAGAGTAAAAGATAAAACCAACTGCGGAGTAAGAGGCCGGGCAGAGAAACAACCTCCTAACTGCTATTTCCTTTCCGCAGACTTCCTTGTAATAAGGAATTTGAGGCCAGGAGGAACCTATGAAAAACAAGAACAGAGATTTTTTTTCAAGCTCTCAGCGCTCATAAACCACAAGAAGGAGGGCTTAATTGTTTTAGAAAACCTTTACTTCATAAATTATGTTCCCCAAATCAAGTGTAATTTGTTCCTAAACAACAACGTGTTGAAAAGGCTTAAGTGTTGATTACTGGGGTCCCAATGCTAATTCTTCAAGCAGCTCATGGCCCGGGGCTTTAAGGAAAGCGGCCTTCAGAAGAAAGCTCTGTTCCGGTAGAACTAAAGCGAGTTTTCTAGATCATCGTTAACAAGACGGACATTTGTTTATTTTTTTTCCTTTTAAAATGAAAGACCACATGGAAAAAAATTCTATTTTTAAACATTAAGAACCGGCTTCCAAATTAATTCTTCCATTCTGAATAAGTGTGAGGCAGGGTTCATGAAGAACTTCCGTATTTACCAGTATCGCTGAGGTCTCTGCCTTGCTGAACGTCTTCCAGGAAGAGAAATATGATCCAAGTTACATTTCCTGAGAGTGAAGTGAGAGATGCCTGCAGTTTATAGTAAGTCATTTCTTTCCCAGCTGACATCCACAATCACCTGTCTCCTTACAGGCGAGTGTGGCTAGCTGGGCTGGAGAGTCTGTCAACATGCCTTCCCTCAGGCTTGGGGATAATGTTTGATTTCAGAGTCACAGAGAGTCTGAAATCTTAGCCTTTTTGTGTTTGCTAAGAGGATTCAGACAGATGGGTTGTTAATGGGAAAACAAAGCTTGGTGATGCTCTAATAATTTCTCGCCCGTTCTGGTAAGCACTTGCTCATTGTGGTGTTGAAATGACTTCCTGCTGAACACAAGCCCTCCTGCAAATGCCGTCCAGCTTCCCAGGAAAAACAAAACCAAAAACACCATGGCGGATTAAGCGAGTTGCTCTTTGGAAAAAGGGAACCATCGCAAGTGAGTTCTGTCAGGTGTTTCTCACTCAAGGAAGAGCAAAACATCCTGAGTAAAACTCAGTCTTCACAAGAATCCCTGGAGATCAGAAATGATTTCTGGGATCTGGGTGCTTGGCGTCTGCTTCAAAATCCACTTCAGAAGTCTCACACCTAACTGAAAGCTGGGATTTCTCAATGGCATTCACACAGTTCCTATTTTATTTTCCTAGGGTGTATGCTACTGCTCCCAAGCCTTTGACTTTTTAGATGAATGAGGTTCACACTCTTCAGACCTGCACATACGGCCTTTCAGAATAGCCTTGCCTGTCTCGACTCTCTCCCACTGTGGTTCACTAACAGCACAGGATTCTCTTAGTATCCCTCCAAGTGCCTTGACCTTTAAAAGGACTTTAATACTCTCTTTAACAGACATAGCACATGCTGTCCCCCAGCTCATCTAGCAAATCATACTTTTAATCCCAACCTTTCAAATCCTCTGTAAAACTGTTCTTCATCTGCTCTCCCAGAGTGCATGTCATATATATATATATATATATATGACATTACATTCCATAATAGCTAATTGTTGGCCTCTCTGGCTTTTGAGACAGAAATAACTTGAAAGCATGGACTATGCCTTTCTTCATCTTTCAACTCACAGTGAGCACCCATGATCATTTAGGAATTGAGTGAAATGCTTTGCAGAATTTCTTTTCCTTCAGTGGCATCAAAGCTGAACTTAACAGTGACATAATATCATGAAGCGCTCTTCTCTGTGGTCCTCCTAAGAACAGATAATTTTATGTGATTATTATGTGTATTAAAAAGAGCAAGGCAACATGAGGGCAGCTGAAAGAATTGATCATATTCATATCTCTAACTTTTGAGCCTCATGGAAGGAGAACTGCGAGTCAATAGAATTTCTTTACTGAGAATTTTGTGGGGCTATGCGGGTATACTGTGTGGCCTCAGTGCCCCAGAATCAGAGGTGCTGCATCCTTAACACACCCCTTCAAAGGATGGATGTGTGTGTAGCTACAGGGTAACTCTGTAACCCGAAGACTGAAGATGAGCAGGTCTGAACAGAATTTCACTGGATCTTGGGGAGCAACATTTTCTTGGATAGGAATTCCAGCAAGGGTAAGACCAGAAATTTAGAGAATATTGATGGAAGTGGACTTACTATTTTTTTTGTCTTGTTTCAATTCCTATTTTCTTTATAGCACTGGGAATTAAACCCACCCCACGGGCATTACATGTGCCATGGTAGTAGTCAGTGCTGGAACCACTGGGCTAAAGCCCTTGCTCAACCATATCTTTTTGTTTTAAACATGTACACATGATGAACATCCCTGTGGTTCCCAGAAAATAAACCCAAATATTTGGGGGAACTGACATTTCCTAGATAACCAGGTAAGGAGGAGGTTTCACAGTGATGGAGGTTTTGTGTGCTCATGACATCATTTGGACCCCCAAATTGATCGAGTCTTCTCAATATAATTGAGACCAGTTATGTGACTCTGGCCAAAATGAGATCAGAATTGTGGGCAAAATTACATCGAACGTGAAGTGTATTGGAGCACAAGATTGAAGTAAATTTGACTGAAGACATCGGCAGGGAATGAATGCTGAAGATAGGACTGCACAAGGTTTTCTAGGCTACATAGCAATCCAGTTGGCAGGAATGAGAAACACAGGTACGAGAGAGACATTGTAATGCTGATATGATTGGCACTGGAAATGGAAGAGTAGTTACTAGGATCTCAGAAGAAGACATTTTTATAGGACTGAAGAAATCTTGGTCAGATGTGAATGGGTTAGGGGATGATTAAGAAAATGTGTGAGTCACATGAAGGGTTTGTGAGTGAATGGGACTGTTTAGGAAGTGTTTCTAGACTAGGGTGGGATTAAGAATATATTTGAAGACTAAGAGGCTAGGGTACTATGAAGAGACAAGTTGAAGACACAAGTACAAAGGATCAATTGTGGAAGAAGGTCTCATAGGAGGTTGGCTGGGAGGAGTCTAAGATCACAAATGAGGAAAGCAGAAAGGCCACCTCTGGAGAAGACAGCTGAGACAAGGATTCCAAGATGTAAAGAGGAAGATGAGAGGGTTCAAGTAAGATTGCCTAATTCAAGCCTACATTCAAGCACCTAGGTGTTAATTCTTACAGTGCCATCATGTGTGACAATGCTGATCAAAACTTTTACTGACAAATCTATCACCAATGCACTTAAAATGTCTAGTCACAGCAAATCAAATTTTTCTTCTCAGTTATTTGAATATCTTATTTTTTGTTTAAATGTTATAAAATATTCACCTTTTTAGAGTATTTTAAGAAATCTAAGTTGTCATTAAAATGAGGCCATGGACAAGGTAAGTAAAATATATGTACCGCATAAAATAATATAAGCAATTTTAGGCTACCATTTTGATTAGTCTTCATTGCTAAGAAAAAAAGTTGAAATGGTAAGAGGTTTATGAGCAATTAGGTACCACAGTTATTCTTCCTTGGTTGACATAAATCCTAAAGTTTATCACTGAAATTGTGCTTTTATCTATTTATTTGGTAGCATCCAAGAGTAATTGTAAAACTATTTTATGATTATAGTGATATTTTATAAAAATAGAGTCCTACCACTTTATAAAAAGTCTGTAGAGTTGCTATAAAGGTATTCTTATATAGCAAGAAGTCATATATTACAACCATCAATTCTTTAACTAATTCAACAATTTAGAGCCAGAGAGGTGAATCAGTGGGGGTAGAGGTGCTGGTAGCCAAGACAATAAACTGACTTCAATTCAATTCAAAGCCACATGGTGGAATGAGGGCACCAAATTCCTCATATTATCCTCTAAGTCCACGTTAGATGTGATGGTATGTTTGCATACACACACACACACACACACACACACACACACACACACGTGCATGCACACACGTACTAAATAAATAATAAAAAAGCAAAATTGATTCATAAAATTTAAGCTTTGCAAGCATTATAAAAAACAACACATTTTCCAATTCCTTAAGTTAATTATTAATTAATCTTCTCAGGACTGTTATGGGCTTAATAAGATCAGAGATGTGTGAAGCATGTGCTCATCCACCTGGGTTATTTTGTATAGTGTGAAAATGCTCCCCAGATATGCTCATAGGTATTTTGATTGAGGCTTTTTCCTCAACTGAGATTTCCTATTCCCAGGATTGAATCAAGTTGACAGAAAACGTGTTACAAGCCTATCATTTGATCTCATTTCCTCTCACTTCCTGCCCTTTCTTTTTTCTTTTCTCCCACCACAAAGTTATATCCTATTTATATGGGGTTTTTGTTTTCCTCTGAATACTGTTTGCTCAAAGATACAAAGCTGGCCTTCAATTGCTTCCCTTCCTGTAACATGAGGGCCTGCTTGTTGGGGTTTCTGTCCTCCCACCAGGGCCCACAGCCTTTAGCCCCAAAGAACTTACACAGAGAGTCTACATTAGATATCAACTGATTGGCCCATTAGCTCAGGCTTCTTGTTAACTCTTATAACTTATATTAACCCATTATTTTTATCTATGTTAGCCACATGTCTCTGTACTTTTTTCAGTGAGGCAGATCACATCCTGCTTCTTTGGTGTCTGGACAGGACTATGGTGGAATGGGCTTCCTCCTTCCCAGAATTCTCCTGTTCTCATTGCCCTGCCTCTACTTCCTGTCTGGTTGTCCTGCCTATACTTCCTGCCTGGCTACTGACCAATCAGTGTTTATTTAAAACATAATTGACAGAATACAGAATTGTCTCGCACCACCTTTCCTTCTGCTAAGAGAACATACTAGCTGTTCCATTGGAAGAATTGTGTTTTACATGGCTAGCATTCTGCTCCACTATAGCAAGTGGAGGGGGAAAAAACACTGTTTTCCTAAGAAATGGAAACACAGTCACTTTCTTTATATGCATTTGAATCTAGAAAGAGGTAAGTTTGTAAATGGACATCAGTATTTCACAGGCATTTGTTTTCATTTTATTTGACAGAGGGTTTAATCTTTGAAGGTGATTATGAGACTCCTTACTTTACTAATATATTGATATTACTTTACTAATATATTGATAATATATTGATAATTGATAAAATATTGATGTGGGGTTCCCCTCTGTATGTTGTGAATACCATTGGTTAATAAAGAAACTGTCTTGGACCTGTGCAGGGAATAGAAGTAGGCAGGAAAAACTAAGCTGAATGCTGGGAGAAAGGAGGTGGAGTCAGAGAGAAACCATGGAGCCACCACTGGAGACAGACATGCTGAAACTTTGCTGGTAGGCCATGACTTCATGGGGTTAAGTGGCCAGGAACTAACTAGTGGCTTCTTCACAACAAAATATAAGTTAATATTATGCAAATAAAATCTCTTCATAGTGTCTTCATTCACAACTCATGTGAAATAAAAATATTTAAGGTTTATAAGTGGGTTTTTTTTTCCACTAGCACTCCAAAGAGATACAAAATTTTCAAAGTTTCTGAACAAATAAGATTATCTGTCTCTGGGTTCACACTCAAGTGAATCTTCAATTAAAGTGATAGCAATGAACATCTATGCACTTGTGATCCGTTACGCATGCAGTTTAGCTTTCCAAAATAATACTGAGTTGTGTGAAATCTGAAGGAAAAATATTCAATTAACTAAGTCTGATGAGGAGAAGATAAAATCTTATCAAGTCTTCCTAGGTGACCAACAAGAAAGGCACGTGGACTTCATATGAAATACAGTAAAGCGGTCGGAGCAGGAGGATTTCCATAACCACGTGACTTCATAGCTGTAATCTCAAAAGGATCTCTTTACTTTCCCTTACAATTAATGCATATTCTTAAATCTCCTGAAGTGTTATCAGTAGAGACAGTGTAGTAAAAATGAAAGGTTTTAGCCATTTAGCAGGTGTTTATTTCTTATATTCTTGAGGATATTTGTTCCTTCAACTCAGTGATACTGTGCTTTAAAATGATGAGTAAATGAAGCAGTCTCCACCTATCAATCAATACAATTTTTAAAACATTGTATTGAGTATTTAATTACCACTTTTATACATACGGAATTGTCCTGAAGGTCCTTTCTAATTGTATTATAGAAGAAGTTATGTAATAAATAGTTAATATGTCAGTCAAATCAAGTATTATTATGTTGCTTAATTTCTGTGATGAAAAGACTTAAGGACGAACTTGAAACATATTGAAATTAGATTATCAGGTTCTGTAAAATCGTTGCATATATCTGGCTTAACTTCTGATCATTAATTTATATCCAACCAGTTACAAAGTAAATTTGAGAGAAAAAAATAAAACTTTCAAGAACAAATAAACAAAAATTCTAGAGGATTTTGCGTCATTTTTACATTTTTATAGTCATTTTTATGTTAAATCACTTGTCGATAGATAAAAATGTCCCTGAATTTCCTAAAGAGGTCTGAGATATTTTTTGTAACTATTGTTAATATTTCCATACATTATTTAAAACGTCTACAAGAGTTATCTTTAAAATCCTTCCGATCTAATACTAGTAATTTTGCTAAATAGTTTGACTTGACTTAAACAATTCCATAGTTATGAGCCCAGCAGTCTTCTCTTTCCATTTTAGAATGTATGAGCAGTGACTCACCTCACATTCTTAACGGCGCCAGATGATAACTAAGGAAGTACCACCGTGATGACATAAAGAATCATGTGTAACAGTCAGTCAGTCTCATAAAGCAGCTGGGCAAGGTTTTAGCTAAGTCACATCGCCCTTATATAGGAAGCTTCCTCTCTCAAAACAAAAGAATGTCCAAAGGAAAGCCCAGGGGACACATAGTCATTCTCTATAGCTTAATGGAACTGCAAAATGATCCTTCAAAAACGCGTAGGAATTAGAAGCCTGTGTCAGAGCTCTGAGCACAGCTTCATGCCTCAGAATTCAGCTGGTTTTAAGTACTTGGAAAGGACCCAGCTAAGAGCGAAAAAAAGTGAATCACGGGTTAGAAAACAAGCCCTTATGAGGGAAAGAATGAAAATACTGAAAATTGACCCTTACACGCATGGTGCTTAAAGTTTAGCCTCAATGACAGAGTGGTGGGCTTCGAGCCACATGGCTTAACCATGTTGAACCGTGAAAGACCGGAGGTTCCAGGTGCTTCTCAGACCAGCACAAGAAGAAATTATCATTGTTGTTGGTGTTATTAATTATTATTATTTGCTGGGTTTTTTAAAGATTTCTTTAGTTTTAATTATTTCTATGTGTGAGTGGTTGTATACATATGAGGTCCAATAACCTAAGAGGTCAGAAGGACAGAAGTTTTGGGTCCTTCTGGAACTGGAATTGCAGGGTTCCATAAGGAGCCAGATGTGAGTACTGGACACTCAACTCAGGTTTGGGAGAGGAACATGTGTTCTTTTCTTTTTTGTTTTTTTTTTGTCAGATTAATTAGCAGTTTTATTTTTGGAGGAACCTCCATACTGATTTCTATAGTGACTGCACAAGTTTATACTCCCACCAACAATCTGTAAGTTTCCTTTTTCCCCACATCTCTGTCAGCATTTGTGTTCTTTTTTATTCAATTTTTTCTATAATTTTTTCTATTTTTTTAATGGCATGTGTTCTTAACAGCTGATCTGTCATCTCTGCAGTCCCTAGTAGCTGTTTCTTTCTTTCATATATTTAAAGTGATGGGTTCCATTATGGTGTTTTGATGCATAGTTAGTTCCTATTGATCCTCATCCTCCCCTTCCCTCCTCATCCTCCTGGTCACTTCCCAGTTGACTCACTTCTTTCTCAGGGCATGTGTACTCTATACCATCCTTTTAATTTTCCTCTTCCTTATTTTCCCCTCTGCATGGCCTCCTTTTTAATTTCATAATTATATATGAACATATATGGATAGCTACCATATATAATATTTATTTTTTCTATTATATCTATGTATAAGAGAGAAAATACTCAGTATTTGTTTTTATTAGCCTGGGATGCTTCACTTAATGTAATATTTTTATGTTTATTGCTATTTTATTTACAATAACTAAGAAGTGGAATCGATTTTGTCTCTCAGTAGTTAAACAGATGAAGAAAATGTGATGTAATGGGATCTGCTTCAGTTGGAAAGCTAAAGGAAATCATGACATTTGTAGGGAAATAGTCAGAGCTGTAAAATTTGTAGGGAAGTGTAACTTTTCCTGTATCCTGTATCTCTCTAATAGGTTCCGGGAAGGGAAGACAGACTCACATCCCTTACCAGTGGAAGCCTGGAACAGTGTTCAATGCTGAGTCGTAGGATGTTCGATGTTTGCTGACTGAAATAAGCGTTGATTGCATAAATTAGAGGGACTTAAAAATGCTGCTTCTCATTCATCCTTTTAGCTGAGGGGAACCATTTAGGAACAGCTATGGCAGGTGGAAGACACACCTGCTCCTGTTAGCAATTGCATAAGGGTTAAGTTTAAAAACAACACCTTTGAATTTAGAACCACATGCCCTAACTCTACAGACGACTTCAAATAACACAAAGTATACAAGGATATGAATGTGCTGGGACAGAGCTAGTACTCTATCGGGATCTCTGAAGCTGGCTCTCAGGTCTACAAATCAGTGTTTTGGAAATAATCCTATGTGGAGCGTAAAACCCCTTTCCAGTAGTTTGGAGTGCTGTTTGTACTCCTAAAAACCTGAGTTTGACTAATGACAGCTGACGGTGGAGGAGAGGAGGGAGGGAAACCCGCAGCCAGGATGTACTCAATGATAAATCAGAAGATTCATTTCTTGAAATTTATTCCCTATTTCCTAATCCAGCTCTGACTGTGGTGGCTTTAGGATCAATAATACATAGAAACTCAAAATTTATGAACACCTTTGTATTGTTAGATTATTAATAAAGGCTCACTAAGGGAAAAAAAAAACTCCTTCTGGTCAAGAGAACAGAATCTCTGGTGACGTAACATCCCAGTTGGGTCAAGTGAGTAACCTCTGCAAGGTCCAGCTCCTAGGAAGGCAGGCTCCTCTCAAGCCAATCTAAGGAGAGAGGTGGAGCACGCTCTCCTTTAATGTGGTACTGTATCTTTTCTATGCTGGATTCTTCCCATTGCAGTGTCCTACAGAGTGCATTCATGCAGCTTTCTGTGCCCGCCACCTTCCTGAAATACACAGAAGACTGTAGTGTTTCCCTTCTCTTCTATCTGTTCCCTAAGCACACCTTACAGCTGCCTGACTCCTTGCCATGCAGTGGCTTGTCTTCCATGGGTCTGACCAACATGCTTTTCTTTTCTCTCTTTCCCCTTCTGTTTCTCTGGGGAGAGTTACGGCTTGACTGCTCTGAGAGTTTTTCATTTAAACTCTGATAAAATTAATTTCAAGATTCCACTTGAATTCATTTTTAAATTCTTTTAGCAGTAAGACTAAAACCCCTAACAGGGGGAAAAGCTTCCTCTGGAAAGATAACTCAGACAACTAAAAGCACGCCACCCAGAATCTTTTAAAGCACAGAGACTCACCCTTCGTTAGCTCAAGAAATACTGAAGAAATGAACAGGAGTTTCAAATCAAGAAAAACACACCAAGTTGTCAAGACACACTTTAGTCAATATAGTTTTACATGTACAATAATATAGATATAGATAGGTAGATATAAGTATAGATATCTTGAGGACCCTTGTCTGAGCAAACTTTGGGTGTCAGACAGGAAACCAGGCTAAGGATATTGAATGTACTCTAATAGGTTTCTGATCCCCACATTTGTGAGGCTTCTACCCTCATGAATGTCAAGTAGAATATGCCAGAACAATAAAAACAAGTTTAGGCACAGAAAGCATTTTCATTTTCCATATAAAACAGCATCTGCCTTTTCCCATGCTGAGTCTGCAGGGCAGCTTATTTACAAATATATAAATAGCTGCAACTTTACTCCAGGCCCATTGAAAAATCAAAACGGTATCATGCAAGAGAAGCACCCTAGCATAGTTGGCTCCATGAGGAAAATGTAAGTGGAGATGAGCCAAGCGACTTGACACTCACTGGTCAGCTTAACCAGACACCCTCCAGTTTCCTGTCATGGAGGAACCCACGGTTATGCTCTGCAGAGTCAGATAATTCACCTTCATTGATTGTCCAGAGACTGGAGAGTGATTTCGAGCCAAAGGTTGAAAAGCAAACTTCAATTCATTGGTAATCCCGTGGGCTCAAAGGGAGATCACCTCATAGTGGCAGTACTTTTAAAATCAGCTTATTCTGCTTTCGTGAAAGTTCGGTGAATTTAGAATGACTCACTCTAGTCAATTCTTTTCCCATATTGCCAGACTTACAGGGATTTAAATCAACAGGAGAAAAGAAGTAAGAAAACTAATGCATCTTAATGTTTGAACAGAATGTATTGCCTTTCCTAAATTTATTAAGTAACATTATCTACCAAGAATTAATCCCTCTCCCTCCCTTCCTCCCTCCCTACACACACACACACACACACACACACACACACACACACACTAGCATGTATCTTGCTTGTCCTTACAGCATATGCATAACCAAGCATGGAAGTGTGGGGCTGTCCTCAGTGTCTCCTCATGAGGTCACCTGAACAGCTATACCTTATGGCACCTAATGACAATCACTCCTTATATATACCTGCAATATCAAATCACGCTCTTCCTTAACATCTTTGTTTCTCATCAATGAATGAACAGAAGAATGCCATTAAATTAAAATCTTCCAAAGCATCACAAAACAGGAAGTTTAAAAGGAACATTTTACCAGGAAGTGGTGGCGCACACCTTTAATCCCAGCACTCAGGAGGCAGAGGCAGGCAGATCTCTGTGAGTTCAAGGCCAGCCTGATCTACAAGAACTAGTTCTAGGATAGGCTCCAAAACTGCAGTGAAACCCTGTCTCGAAAAGCTAAAAAGAAAAGAAAAGAAACATTTCCAGAGGGGAAAAACGAGTTACAAACTTAGTCTGTGTCTAGAATCTGAGGACAGACAACAAGATACATAGACGCGTGTCGAAAGTAAGAACACTCATGCATGCTGTATGCACTTTCTCAAAAAGACATCTGGGCTGAATATTAAACCCAGGATGGCTGCGCTGCTTATTCACAACACTGCATTGATACACAAGGATGTTCAAGTTTGAGCCAACATATAAATGCCAAAAAACCAAACTGCAAACCAATTTCTCATCACTTCCAGCGCTATTCAGTATTTAGAAGAAGGGCCCACAAATAAACTGTTGTTTTAATTCCCCACAAAACATAGTATATAGGAATAAATGCAGTAGCCATCTTTTGTCTCTAGATCTATATTGAGCCTTATGTTGCAAAGTTCACTTTTTAAATTACTTTTAAATTTATGTCTACTTTAAATGCTAACAAGATTACTCCAAAAGGATATGTAATTTTCTGAAGACTTTCTGCCTGTATACAAAAGATTGGATTGCAGAATTTTATAAATAAATACATAAGTCGTATATTCATTACAGCATTGAGGGGCACAACTGAGCTTTTATATTTTTGAGCAGGAATTTGGAATATCCTTAGAAAATATTTTTTTACTATTGTTGAAATGAAAACGAATTAGTTTACTCACCCAGTGTCTCTGAGAAGAAGGGCACTTCCCAACTTGAAACAGGTTTTATCACCTTCGCAAAATGCACGCCTCAGAGCAAAACTCTCTCCCAGATCAAAGCCTGTAAACGGGCACACGCTATTAAACCCAGCAATAAACTCGCAGACAGATTGATTTTCTTTAAAACAGGAACTTGTTATCACATCTACAGGTTGATTGATTTAAAATAAAATCCTTCTGTTTGAAATCAACAAATATGCTCGATTTCTTTTTTGTTTATTTTCCTTTTAGGGTACAGGAGAATAAAATCCTCTTTGCCTAAAGAGGCATGGCTATCTTTCTGAAGAACAGTTCATAAGTAGAGGTCTCTCTGGCTTCAACCAGCCTGATTGCACAACCCTCCCACCTCGGCCTGCCCAGTGCAAGAGCATACTGGATGCTGGGAGTGCAGGCATACACCTCCACTGTTGCTTCTCACAGGTGTTTCAAAGGAATACAATATCGCTTCACTTTAATTTAGGAGCTGACCTAAACAAATTGTGATGGTAGTTCATTGTACCCTCTCTAAAGTATAAAGAGAGCATTAGCCAGAATAAAAATCATAGCCATTCTTTTCGAATCTAAACAGCCTCTTACAAAAGTATGCTTTAGGGGAATTATACAGATGTTCCTAATTCAAGTGTGAGCTATGTGTTATTATCATGTACATGTGAGAGAGTTGAGGACACACAGAAAGAGAATATGGAAAGGAAAGGCAGGAAGGAAATCAAAAATAGGAATGTTGACTGTGTTGGTAGAATATGCCTATGATACATTTTTGAGACTGAAGTAGAGGAAACTTGAGTTTGAAGCCAGCCTAGGCTACACAAGGAGATCCTGTATAAAACAAAGAAAAAAAGAAAAAGCAACAATAACAACAGAACCAGCAAAGGCAACATTAATAGCAAAAGAAAGTGTAAAGAAAAAAACATAAAAATGTTACACCAACATAGTGTGTAGATTATGACTACATCTGGTTGCTATAACATCGTCTCGATATTCTTTCCTCTTTTAAAAATTACAACAGAAGTCACAACTTTTGTGATTTTGCCATAACGTTGGTTCTCCACCAAGGTGAGATGTTGTTACCTGAGATTAAAAATTTAGAACTCTGCTGATAGGATTTAACCTGCAGCATTTACTCCATTTCTCGGTGAATGTTGTGATCTTAATGTCTTATATTGGGAAAGAAGCAGGCTGGCCCACCTAGGCAAGGCTTCGGTCAGGAGGATAAAATCTCTGGCTTGGTGGAGACCTAACACGCCATCTGGGCAGAGTCAGTGAGCTGGCTGCGGAGCCACCCCTAGAACGGGGATGGAGTGAGGTGGAGGGGGATGGCCTTAAGTATTTTAGTCTCTCTGAACTCCCACTCCCCAGAGCAGTCTCGTATTGCTGCACCCACACAGTGTGTGGTCACTATGGATGGACACTTTGCACAAAGTGCTGCTCAACAAAGGATGCTCACCTGAAACCTGAAGTTTGCTTCTGTCATCTTGATATCCCTCCATCCTCAGTATCGGGCAGGTACTTTCTATTTAAAAGACAAGCATGGATTATTTGAACTAAAATTTCCATCCTACATTTTCTAAATAAAGTTCAATGCTACTGTATAATCAAAAACAAAATAACAATGAAAATAAAAATAAACTGAACTACCTTATTAAATTTCTATAAGGTGGGGATGAAAATCCCCATCCCATAGTATGTCTATGAAAATTTAATGGTATATCTATAAAAAAATAGAATATTGCCTGGCCCGTGGTGAGAACAGAGTGATGCTGGCTATTATTATCACTATTACCCAAACATCCTCCATGTTTCTGTGGAGATATATATATATATATATATATATATATATATATATATATATCCACAGGATTTACTTAACTTTCATGGCTTCATTGGACAATTAAATTCAATGCATATTCTCTCAAATAAACAAGTGAATTATTGCTATATTTTATCATAATCTTATTCATATTTTATTTGATGATCCTAAGCCTTTATAACAGAAGGGGACATGAATGGAACAAGTTAAATAAAATTAGAAAGCAAAGAAAGTTCTATATGATAAAGCTGAGGATGTTAATACTTTATAAGCTTGTTCATAATACTCATGGATATATATAAAGTTAATCTCTACTCGGCGAGTTTACATGTCCAATAAAACCACGTAATAATGTATATGCATATATTAGTCTTTGAAGTAATATGCTTAACTCTAACTCAGACTATAACCACAAATGAGGTAATGCTGCCAAAACTGCAAGCCATTTTTCAAGTCATGCCACTACACAACAATACAGCTACACTCTTAAACTAAGTGCATCAAACCTTTTACATTGTATCATCACAGGTTCAATTCTCCACATCAAAAATTTGTGTTTGAGTTTCATGTCTTAAAGGTCATAGTATGGAAAGGAAATAAACCATTGATGGCAAACTGACCATCTACTGGGCTGAAAGTGACAGCCTCTGATTTTCCAGTTAACGTCTGACTGCCTCAGCCCTTCATTTGATAAGAGCACTTCATAGCTAGAGCTGTGGCCAGGATCAGTGTTGCATATTTTACTAGAAGAGCCTCAAAGTCTAAGTGATGCTATCACATCATTGGCAAGTAAGAAGCAAATAACATATTCTTTCTGAATGACAATTAGAATCGCAATTTCGATAGATTGGTGTGTGTGTGTGTGTGTGTGTGTGTGTGTGTGTGTATGAGTCTTTGAAAACTGACAAGTTTATTGTCTGGTTTAAATGGAAAAGCAAAGATAGCGAAAGGCAAAGTTGAACAATAACTTAGAGACAAACCATGAGATATAAGGAATCATATCAAAATGGAATATGCAAATTATCAACTCACATATTCCATGGCTTCGGTGTACATATAGAAAGACATCAATCAAACAGAATAGAAGATCTAAATGCAAACCCTTCACATGTAGCTCCACTTACAGCAGAAACTATTGCCATTCAGTTGGAAATGGAGAGTCTTTTAATCAATGGGACCTGGTATTATATATTGATACAGGAAAACACTGACTCTTGATATTTCTTGTTTTTTATACTACATGAGGAAATTGGAGAAAATTATAAATGTTAAACGAAAACATAAAGCAGATTTAGTGAAGCATAGAGCTTGGTGAACCTGGAGAAGCAAAGAGCTCTGGAGAGAGACAAAGCATTGCTGTCAAAAGAAACTATTGATAAATGGGGTTTTGTCAGCTGAAAGCATGTATTAATCAAAATATCAGAAGTGTGAAAGACAAGCCAGAGAATAGGAGAAGGTATTTCCAATAGAAGCATCTTAAAGAAAGAAGGCAAACCACACATAAGGAGAAAATATCCAATGAATCCAGGACAAGCCCTGAGCTCCCACAAATGAGCAAAACATAAAAAAGTTTATTTCCAATACACTCTAAACTTTTTAAGCACTTTACAAAATGGAATATGCAAATTACCAACTCACATATTCCAAGGGGTGTCACCCCATCAGTAGAGGAAACCACTGAGAGTCCATTAAATGACCAAAATTAAAGAACTGTCACTCCAAGTGTTGATGAGGCTGTGACAAACGGCGAACACTTTCAGCTCGTCTACATTGCTTGTAGGGGCCGAGAGCGGTGCAGCCACTTGGGAAAACGCTCTGACAGTGTTTACTGAAGCTAGCGATGCATGAACTCCAAGAGAAACTCAGTGACCCAAGAGACAAGAGAGCAAAACAGAAATGGAAATGACCTTTTAGATAAGAATGCCTATGTTATCATTACTCGTAGAGTTACAACCTAAAAGTTCATCAAGAGGACACACTGCAAAATAAACAATGAGAAAACTGAACAACAGTTTAAAAAGAAAGATTTGGCTTGATACATTGAAATGTTTGGATATTAGAGGCAAAGTAAGTGGTGGAGTGTCATTCCCCTTAATATATACTACCTATTCCATTTATGTGATAATTACACAGCCAATCTCTGCGGAGAAGTGATTACCATAGGGGGATCTGTATACAGAGCAAGTATACAGAAATTTTTTAGAATCCAGGAAACATTTTATGAATTTATTTGAGTCATAGTTACATTAGTGTACATATAAACATAAAAATTCAGTATATTGTGCTTTTAACATTTACTGACTTTAGACTATATAAGCAAAATCTCAACACAAGGAGGAAAGTAGTAGCTCTCTTGAGAAAATATTTTAATTTAAAAGTAGCTCTAAAATTTAAGTGATTAAAATATCCCAATAAAAATGTCTATTGGCTATTAATGTCTATATGGCAATATGCCATAAGAGGAACCTTGCGTCCTTCATAGGCACATAGAGGAAAGATGTAGTGTGTGATTGACAGAAGGAATCTTTGGGCAGCAGAAGGGCTTCCCCGCTGGGAGACTTGGGAAGGGAGGAGGAGGTATGTGGCCTGTTTCCAGTAGGAAACTGTAAATCTCATTTCAATTCTTCCTAGGGAATATATGTTGATGTCAACAGAATAAACACATTGCTTTGGAATAAATGAGATTCAACATTCCCAGCAATATGTATGTATTTCCCCACTAAAAGTATTTCATTTATAAAACATTAATGCTGTTTCCTACCTTTAAAACACATGCTTTGTTGTGAACAGCTGAACAAAACAAATTAAAACTAAGTGTTTTAAGATTTCAGGGGTAATAAGATAAATTCATGAAGATATATGAATTTATTGCATAAAAATGAGGAAAGAAGTAGTGGCATTTCCTATCATAAGCTAGCAATGCTAATCAATTTAAATAGTGACATATACATTATAATACAAAACAGTAGAAGTAACACTATCACAAGTTGGGCATGTTAATTTATTCAACTATAAACATATAAACATACAGGTATATTTTAATATTAATATATCTTTAGACTTATGCCGAAGATTCAAATGTTTTCTTAGGCAGACAGGGCCAAGCACAGCAACTCTGTCCCTCAGAGGCTCTCAGGAGTATTTCAGAGTAATGAATATCATCTTTCTATGGATGATACATTGCTTGCCGAACTCGACAGCTTTTCAAAAGCGAATAAAAGTAGCTTTAACCAATGCATGCTAAAGTGTTAATGTTAATGATTGTCAGGCTTCATTTCTTCTTTTACATGACTTGAAAGACCTGGGCAGTCTCCAGGATAAATGGGGTACTGAAAGGAGCCACAGGAAACAAAAGGGAAGTCATCTAGCTCAGCTTAGCATATACCATGACTTGATTGAATAACATCTTTCAACACTCTTGTTTCCTGGTCATCTGAAAGAATCATCCTGGAAAAATAGGTCATGCAGCTACTCAATGAGAGAGTAGAGAAAAACACATTTCCTGCAAACCAACTTTCTCTCGTTCTGTATTGAACATCTCTCAAAAGCATATTTTAAACAAAATAATGACAACCTAAGAAACTCTTTCCATTCTTTTTTACATATATATGATTTTTTTCAAGACAGGACTTCTCTGTAGCTTTGGAGCTTGTCTTAGAATTTGCTCTGTACATCCACCTGTCTCTGCCTCCAGAGTGCTGGGATTAAAGGTGTGTGCCACCACCACCCAGCTTGGGCTGGAGAAATGGCTTAGCCATTAAAGGCTAGGCTCACAACCAAAAATGTAAGACTCTTTTCATTCTTTAATGAAATGTATTTGTTCCCATCATCTGTTTTAGCTATGTACTTAAGAAATGAATCCTGTTTCACAATACACTAATAGATCTAATCTATTAGTTCTGGTCCTCATTTTACCAGTAGGCATGACCTACTAGATCTTGGGACTGGTTTACTTTTCTTCTTAAAGACATTTTAAAATATATGTGTGTATTTGAGTGGTTTGACTGTGTGTATGTATCTGTACCACATGAATGCAGTACTCTCAGGAGCCAGAAGAGGGCACTGAATGTCATGGTACTAAAGTCACAGGCTGCTCTTAGCCTGTCATGAAGGTACTGGGAATTGAACCCAGATCCTCTGACAGATCAGTGAGTGCTCTCTTAACCACTGACCCATCTCTCCAGCCTCATAAAAATGTGTCCTATGCTTGGTAAGGATATAATTTATATTTTATCTTTGCTAAAATGTATGGATCTGAGGCTGGAGAGATGGCTCATCAGTTAAAAGCACTTGTTCTTGCGGAGGACCAGGACTGGGTTCCTAACACCCACCTGGCAGCTTCCAACCATCTCAAATTCCAGTTCTAGGAGATCCAACACTATCTTCTGAAGTCTGCAGACACCAGACAGACACTCATATGATGCACATGCATGTATGCAAACGAGACACTAAACACATAGAATAAAATAGATGTATCCAAAAATTGAAACAAAGATAAGAATAAAGTGTACAACATCTCTGCACATTTGCATTTTAACAGTAGCCCCCCCACACCATGGGTTTTACATTACAAAATCTTAGGAACTCAAAATGAATTGAAATATGCAAATATAAAATGGAAAAATTCTAGAAATAATTTTTTAAATTTAAATTTAATTTCAGAATATTGGGGTTTTTAAATTTTATTTTAGTGCCAGCTATTGCTGTCAATATCTCACTAGGACTAATCTATAGATAGGTCTTCATTATAGGTAAGTAATGTATACATAGGAAAAACAGTGTATGCAGGATTTACTGCTACCCATAACTTCAAACACCCACTGGAAGCCTTGCAATACATCTCTTGTGGATAAGGGATGACGCTATCATAGGTCTCAGATAATCATGACTTAAGTCTTTCTGAGAGAGATTGTACACCATAAATCTAGAAGTCCACCATTTGTATGTTATCTGGGAATAAACAAACAAAGCACTTTTTCCCAGGAGAACTCACAAGACAGCGTACATTGCTCTGGTAAATGTGCCAGAGTCCATGGTCCAGCTTTTGACTTTGCAGACTTAGAAATCAGATGATTTACAATCACAGTAGCATGTGCCCCTATCCCCTGTCCCCGACCCTCTACTCTCCTGCCCCTCATTCCTTTGACTCCTTTCTCCTGTCTTTGTGACATTTCTCCCTCATGTTGAGCAGTAATCGGTCTCAGAACCTTTGTGCTGGCTGCTTCTCAGGTGTCCATGCCGTATTCCCACAGGCTTTGTGCTTCCACTTAAAAGCCCCTGCATGAGCCCAGCCTTCCCTGCCTGTCTGATTCTTGTATTACATCATATAGGATTGCCCAATATAGTGGATAAACAGAAGATTCATAACCAAATACCAGATTCATAATGATAATATTTTAACGTCAGTATGTCTGATACATTGTCTGGAACATCCAGGCACGCTTGAAAGCATCATTTGCTATTTATCTAAACTTCAAACTTAGCTTGGTTTTTGAGATTTTATCTGGCCACTTTCCCACACTCTGTGAGCCCAGAGATGATGTTAGCGTGGACTACAAAGATAACAGCGGGGATGGGGAAAGGCAGAAAGGATGAGCTGCAAGAATCAACAAGCCGTGGCGGTGAGAGAAGGGTTCATTAGACAGCATGCGTATTAATCAGCGACAGTTAGGAGGAGCTAGAAGTGTTCAGACTGAGGAGCCACTAAATAATTCAAATGGCTGGACAGAAGTTCATGAATTAAGGGCATGGGAGTGTATAAAACTGGGAAGCTGGGTACAACACAGAAGCAATCAATACAGTAAAGAGACAGCACACAGAATGTGAGGAAATGACTGCAAACTTTTCATCTTTTTCTGGAGGTTGATAGTTAATAACCAGAACATGTGACTCTAAAGTCTCGACAGCAGAAAAGACGCTGACAAATGCATTGCAAACAAATGCATTTAAAACGTTTCACCATCACCAATCATCATGGAAATGCAGATTCAAACTCAGTGAGAACATCTTGTTCCAATTTTAACCAACATGAAGACAAGAAATAGATGGGGATGGTGAAGAAAAAGGGGATCTCTTGTTCACTGTTAATACAAATGTGTTATTACATTTTTTGAGGGAAATACTATGGCGCTCCTTGGAAAACATAAAATGGAACTAAATATGATCCAACTACCCCACTATAAGACATTCCCAAGTGAACTGGAATTCTTATACCAAAAGATGTATATTTCTATATCTATTACAATATTATTCATAACAGTCAAGCTATAGAAATAACCAAAATGTCTATTGACAAATAACGGGACAAAGAAAATGCAGAAATTTTAACCATGAAGATGAGTGGAATCTTGTCATTGGTAGAAACATGAACAGAAATGGAGGACCTCATATCAAGTGGAATAAACCTGCCATAGAAATAAAAATACCGTGTGTTCTTGTTCAGATGTTGGTGCTAGGGTAAAATAGTAGTCACAGGAATCGAAGCTGGTGTGAAGGTGAATGCCAACTTGGAAGGATCTAGGATCACCAGAAAACAAACTGCTTGGTATATCTATAGGGGACTTCAGTTAGGTTAATTGCAGTGAGATGACCCATCCCAAGTATGGGCAACATCATTCCATAGGCTTGTGTGCGGGACTCATAATAAGAGGAGGAAGGAAGCAAAAACACCAACATTCATTTCTCTGCTTCCTATCTGAGCGGCAATGTGACCAGTCACCTCAGTCTTCTGGTACCATGACTTCCTGGACATGCTGGAAACCGAACCCTTAAACTATGGGCCAAAATAAACCCTTAGTGGTTTATGTCAGATGCTCTGTTTCAGTAACTGGAAAAGCAACTAACACTGAAGGATGAAGGAACAGGAGGTGGGAATGGATTTCAGTGTTCAGTCCTAGAGAAGGAGCAACTACGGCTAACAATAATTTATTAGAAATTGTATAAGTAGAGAGAAAATAGAATTTCAAGATTTCCCAACACAAAGAAATGTTTAAGAATATATAAATCCTTTTAGTCTCATTTGTCATCACACACACACACACACACACACACACATATATATATATATATATATATGCATAATTGAACTATCACAGTGCATCCCAGAAATACATACAAATATTATACGCCAATTAAAATCTTTATCAACAGAGGGAGAAGGAAGGAAGGAAGGAAGGAAGAAGGAAGGGAGGAAAGGAAGGAAAGAAGGAGGGAGGGAGGGAAGGAGGGAGGGAGGGAAGGAAGGAAGGAAGGAATGAAGGAAGGAAGGAGGGAAGGAGGGAAGGAAGGAAGAAAGGAAGGAAGAAAGGAAGGAAGGAGGGAGGGAGGGAAGGAGGGAAGGAAGGAACGAACGAAGGAGAGAAGGAAGGAAGGAAGGAGGGAAGGAGGGAAGGAAGGAAGGAAGGAAGGAGAAAAGTAAGGAACGAAGGAGGCAGGGAGGGAGGGAAGGAAGGAAGCAAGGAAGGAAGGAGGGAGGGAGGGAAGGAAGGAAGGAGGGAGGGAGGAAAGGAAGGAGGGAGGGAGGGAGGGAGGGAAGGAAGGAAGGAAGGAAGGAGGGAGGGAGGGAGGGAGGGAAGGAAGGAAGGAAGGAAGGAGGGAGGGAGGGAAGGAAAGAGGGAGGGAGGGAGGGAAAGAAAGAAGGAGGGAGGGAGGGAGGGAGGGAAGGAAGGGAAGGAGGGAGGGAGGGAGGGAGGGAGGGAAGGAAGGAAGGAAGGAAGGAAGGAAGGGAGGGAAGAAAGGAAGGAAGCCAGAGGACTGGCCAGACGTCTGGACTGCACTATGTAGTCTAGGTAGCTGGCCTGCAGGTCTCAAGACTTTGACTGTCTCTTCCTCCCAAGAGTCAAAGTTACAAGATTGGGCTTTAAAAAAGGGGGATCAAAGCATTCTTGGGGGATCAAACTCAGGTCATTTAGCTTGAAAGGCAAGCCTCTTACTGACTGAGCTATCTCTCGTATTTTTCAAAAGCTAAAACAGAATTCTTATTGGATAGAGGCAGTCAAGGGGCGGCTTACTCATTGTTCCTAGTTGTGCTTCAGATCTCTGTGCACTACTTTCTATGTAGCCCAGGCATTTGAGAAAGTAAATCAAAGGCTAACAAAAGTAGACAAAGCATGCTGGGCTATAATATAACAAACTACTATGAAAAAAAAGCTGCCAATGGGGAAAAAAGAGTCATAGCTATTTTGGGGAAAGGTCACAAAAGTACCTCCACTACTTATCTTTGATTCAAACCTCTTCCTCCAAAAAAAAAAAAAATACCTGGTAAGGAGCATGTTCTCTGGTCCCATGCAGGCGATAAGTACTGCATGTGTCCCTATGAGGGATTTTAGGTGGTCCCATATGAGCACTGAGATTTACTAAAAATTGAGAAGACAAATTTCTATATGGGGTTAATGGGAGATTTTTCTGTCTACAAATATAAGCTATATTTCAGAACAATGACTTTTACCTCTAAGCTGGTAGAGAATGGACTTTGTGAGGTTTCTGTGTTTAGCTTTCAGCCTGTGAGAATCCTTCATACCAGAGAGTACATGAAGTTGGAAAATTGTTTGAAAAATATTCTCCTAGATGGTACCCTGCCATCTATTTTACCTAGGCTTTTCACTCTGGTGTTTCTGTTTTTTAGGATTTCTTATAATAATTCAGTACTCACGTTTAAGGCCACATTAAGAGATGAAACTAACCATGTGATATGGACATTTCTATCATAGAGGATTCAGTTTTAAGCAACTGACTAAGCCAATTTAAAGGTTGTGGAATATTGTATATGTTAATACATTTTTCTTCTCTGCCCTGAAAGCTGAGCTTAAGCTGTTAAGGTTGAAATTTATCAATATTATGAAAATACACAAATGTATCTTTTTCCACAATGTGAATATAAAGCAAAATGATCAAAAATGGGAAATAGCTGAATTCAAGATTTTTCAGTTTATGATATGGACTCTTCCATATTATTTTTGAAGTCTGTCCCACTCACAACGATATTCCAGGTCCTCATTAAGGCTGCCATTGAGCGGAGGACGGCAGTGAAGCCTCGAGTTATCCTTTATTACATTACTTTTAACTGTAAACTGTTGACAACCTCACCAAGTCCAGAACTGAAACCCTAGCCTCTCCCTCAGATTTGCTAGATTTTATTTTTAGATGTAATCACTTCCCTCCGGTAAATGGTTAGTGACCACACACACAGGTCTGCACATGAGGAAACTAAAAAGGGAATCTTGCCCCGTGAATCAGACACACAAGACACGACACAAGAAGAGTCTCCTGCCAGGCCAGGCCCAGTGTGTCATGTTCTCCAACTGTCCCAGGGATGGTGGTGTGCTGACATTTTCAATTAATGTAAATGATATTTGAGATGAAGCAATTTCCATGGCAGGCCCAAATGCACTTCTTGCTCTGCCAAATGGAGTGAGAAAACTTGGAGTTTTCTAAATTAATTTCCTTTACTGCTACCTGCTTTGGGAATCTTATTACAATTCAGCTTCTTAGAAAGAAAATTTTTCAAAGAAACCAATTCAATTAGATATTTGAGGCTATATTACATTTGGGTACTTTTATATACAATATAACTTATTCAAAGAACTGTGATATTCAATGTAGAAAAGTAAAACATTCAGAAAAATTCCAAAATATGGAATTTGGGTTATGTGAAATGATTGAGTTCTAGGGATATTCAGTAGACAGGGCCATTTTGGCTAATACTAATAATGCTTTCTGTACTTGTATAGAAGAACATATTTTAGTGTACTTTTTACAAAGTAGAAAGCAATAAATGAGTTATTAAAGCTGGAGATTAAAATAAAATAACAGAAGATAACCAGATAAAGAATAGTACAGAAAAAAAATTGGCATTTAATTATCCCAACAGTGAGTATTTTCCCAAGTGCTTCACAGTCATCCTGCATTAGACTCAAATGGTTGGCTTGTCAAAGATGGAAAGTACTGACTTTACCATGGCTTCCACGGCAAATGGGAATCTCTGCTAGACAGTCAGGAATCAGTACCTGCTGTGATTCTTGCTCTTGCTATAACCAGAGTCATTTGTGTAAATCCTTCAAACCATGTTTCTACTCAAAGCTATTTCCTACATACTAGCATGGCCAAAAACGCTGTACCACTCAGCTAAAGATTTATCCTCCATTCTAGGTAAAGGAAGCCCACCTACTCATGTTAAACTGCAAAACATAGCACCTTCGCTTCCTAACAAAACAAAAATTTAAGGGAGCAGATTATCAGAATATAGTTGCTTTCTCTAAGTAACTTTCTACTTTAACATGGCTGCAGTTGTTGGGCAGCATAGTTCTCCCTGAAAAAAGTCACATTCCCTCAAGACCACATGACAAGCACAGAGTATCATAAATACGTAATAGAAAATTTTAATTTTTGCGTGAATTGTTTTTAGGAAATGGGCTTCCTCTGAAGTTAGTGATAAATTATCAAGATGTACATAGATTTGCTAAATGGTTATAGGTGACAGTTTTTATTTTGTATGTGTATAAACTAAAAGACCTTTATGAGATGGAAGTTGTCCTATTCATCAAAATTATTAAGAAATATTCTGAAGAACATACACAGAAAGATTCAGTCTGCAGATCTCAAGATAGATCACCGTCTGTGGTTATTGTTAGAGTACATCCCACGTGATCTTTCCTTAGCAAATGACCTTATATATTCACTTCAATTTTGCAACATGAAATGCATGAAGGTTGATGATCTATATAGGCACGATTAATTTTAAAAGTCAGTGATAAAAATGAGTGCTCCAAATTGCTGGAAAGACCTTTGGGAGTATTTAAGAGAAGATTCATAAATTTAACACTTGAAAATAAATGTTATCTATTTCTTGGATACTGTAAAGATTGCCCGCCCTTTGTTTCTCTCATCTGAGATACCGCAAAGCCGACATATAATTAAACTCTATTTCTTTTTACACTTCAGAGACTGTTTTTCACTTTTTCTTAATTAAGGGCAGACACATCCTTGTTAATCCTAATTAGTGGTGAGGTTTTCGACTTATAACTTGAACAAATAATTCTTAGAGGCTAAATTGTGAGATAATATCATATAGATGCACAGAGACATGCAAGCATATAATCACACTTACAAGTTCCAATTACAGAAAAAGATAGGATGCATCTGAAAAAATCTGGAAGTTCACCGTGGGCACTTTCTGAAGGTCAGTGGTAGAAAACAATGATTTCTCTTTTCTGGATCAGTAGATCTAATCTGTAGCCTCTCCAATCTTAACAAGATTTGCTTTGATGGATTTTTTTTTTAATGATTGAAGGACTATAGATAACATTTATCATTCAAGGAGAGAGGTGACCCACATACCTGACTTGTCCCTGACCGTCACACAAGTGAAAGCAGGAAGCAGGAACATTGCCACCCAGGTCCACAGTTTCCAAGAGCCAGTGTGCCTCATTGTGCCGTGAAACCATGGGAACAAATGACCATGAATCTGTAATGGCAGAAACATTCCAGTTGAGATTCTGTACTCTGCTCCATCACAGCCACAAAGTCAGTAGCAGCAAAGAGAAAACAATTGATTTCTATATATCATATAATTTTATATGAGGGTATATGATGCTCTAATGTGCAACTGTTTCAATACATATCTTAATCTTTATGAGTGCTCAGGAAATATTTCTAGATCTTTCTTAGTTAATTAGTCAATTAACTACTAATGATGACAGATACTCCTCACTTAAGTTTTCTCACCTTTTCAACGGTTGTAAAGCTATAACATTCAGATGATTTCTTTATTTTAAAAATTGTAGTAAAGGGGCTGGAGAGATGGCTCAGAGGTTAAGAGCATTGCCTGCTCTTCCAAAGGTCCTGACTTCAATTCCCAGCAACCACATGGTGGCTCACAACCATCTGTAATGGGGTCTGGTGCCCTCTTCTGGCCTGCAGGCATACACACTCACAGAATATTGTATACATAATAAATAAATATTTTTAAAAATTGTGGTAAAATATATTGTAATGCAAAATTTGTATTTTGACCATTTCTAGGTGTGCATGTCAGTGTAATTAAGGTCGTTGCCACTGCTTTCCAACCCCCACAGCTATCCATCCCAGCAATTCTTGTCAGTTCACAGAAGTGGGTATCTTTGACTGCTCAGTAAACCTTCCCATCTCATTGTCCGCAATTCCTGGTTATAATTCCACTTTCCCTGCTACACGTGGAACTGCTGTAGGCACCTGAATATTGGTTGATTCTGCAATCATTCCACTTTGCCTTCTGGTGACTTTGTTTTACTTAATGTGATATCTTTGGTGGTGGTGGTAGTGGTGTGTGTGTGTGTGTGTGTGTGTGTGTGTGTGTGTTGTGTGTACTCACAAAGGTGCCTACAGTCTTGGGCTTATGGGTGCACATATACATGTGTATGTGTGGAAAGTGGAGATCAGTAAGTACCAGGTGTCACTCCTTGGGAGCCAGCTGCCTTCCTTTGTGACACAAGGTCTTTCATTCAGAGCAGGCTGACTGGTTAGCGAGTTCTCTTCCCTGTGACTGGGTTTACAGACACACACCACCCTATCCAGTTTTTCACAAGAGTTCTGGGAACTGATCTCTGGTCTTCACGCATGTGCATCAAGCATTAACTGACTAAGAGCTTTCCTGGCCAATAGTATAAGGACCTAAAAGCTCATTTGTGTTGAGAGGTGTGTCAGGAATTTCTCTTGTTTGGGGCTAGATAATACTTCACTGTTCCTAAGTGCCCATTTTTGTTCATCATCCATCAGTGGATATTCATTTGTTTCCATCTATTGGCTGCTTTGAAGGCTCATTTTGAGCAAAGATGTACAGCCATCAACCTGTGCCTCCACTTACAATTCTCTTGGGTATATGGTGTGAGAGGTCCTGCTGTCTATGGGTTGCTTTCATTGGTTAATGAATAAAGAAAGTGCCTTGGCCTGTGATTAGGGCAAAACTTAGGTAGGTGGAAAAAGCTAGGCAGAATGCTGGGAGAAGGAAGGTGGGAAAGAGATGCCATGAAGCCACCAGAGTCAGACATGCTAAATCTTTCCTGGTAAGCCACTGCCACATGACAATACACAGATTAATAAAAATGGGTTAAATTAATGTAAGAGTTAGCCAATAATAAAATAAAAAACACCAATGATAGCCTATGCTGGAGAGGCTGTGGAGAAAGGGGTACACTCATCCATTGCTGGTGGGAATGCAAACTTGTGCAACCACTTTGGAAGGCAGTGTGGCGGTTTCTCAGAAAATTCGGGATCAACCTACCCTGGACCCAGCAATACCACTCTTGGGAATATACCCAAGAGACACCCTATCATACAACAAAAGTATATGCTCAACTATGTAAATAGCAGCATTGTTTGTAATAGCCAGAACCTGGAAACAACCTAGATGCTTTTCAATGGAAGAATGGATGAAGAAAGTATGGAATATATACGTATTAGAGCATTACTCAGCAGTAAAAAACAATGACTTCTTGAATTTTGCATGCAAATGAAAGGAAAGAGAAAACACTATCCTGAGTGAGGTAAGCCAGACCCAAAAAGAGGAACATGGGATGTACTCACTCATATTTGGTTTCTAGCCATAAATAAAGGACATTGAACCTATAATTTGTGATCCTAGATGATGGAGGAAGGTCATTGGTAATAAACAAACTGCCTTGGCCCATTTTGATAGGCCATCCCTTAGGTGGGTGTAGTAAGCAGAACAGAATGCTGGGAGGAAGAGGAAGTGAGGTAGATGCCTCAGACAGACGCCATAGCTCAGCTCTCGGGGACACACGCGATGAACGATGAACCTCCAACCCAGGATGGACGTAGGCTAGAATCTTCCTGGTAAGCGCACCTTGGGGTGCTACACTCTTTATTAGAAATGGGCTAGTCCAGGTGCGAGAGTTAGCTGAGAAGAGGCTAGATATAATGGGCCAAGCAGCACTTAAAAGAATACAATTTGTGTGTTGTTATTTCGGGGCATAAGCTAGCCAGGCGACCAGGAGCTGGGACGGCAGGAACACAGCCTGCAGCTCCTACTATACCTAGAGATGCTAAATAAGAAGGTGAACCCAAAGACAAACATATAGGCATCCTCCTGAATATTAACCTTCATCAGGCGATGAAAGGAGACAGAGACCCACATTGGAGCATCAGACTTAAATCTCAAGGTCCAAACCAGGAGCAGAAGGAGAGAGAACACGAGCAAGGAACTCAGGACTGTGAGGGGTGCACCCACACACTGAGACAATGGGATGTTCTATTGGGAACTCACCAAGGCCAGCTGGCCTGGGTCTGAAAAAGCATGGGATAAAACCGGACTTGCTGAACATAGCAGACATTGAGGACTACTAAGAACTCAAGAACAATGGCAATGGGTTTTTGATCCTACTGCACGTACTGGCTTTGTGGGAACCTAGGCAGTTTGTATGCTCACCTTACTAGACCTGGATGGAGGTGGGTGGTCCTTGGACTTGCCACAGGGCAGGGAACTCTGATTGCTCTTTGGGCTGACGAGGGAGGGGGACTTGATTGGGGGAGGGGGAGGGAAATGGGAGGCTGTGGCGGGGAGGAGGCAGAAATCTTTAATAAATAAATAAATTTTAAAAAATAAATTAATTAATTAAAAAATGAGCCAATAAGAAGCTGTAGCTAATGGTACATGCAATGATTTAATCACTACAGTTCCTGTGTGATTATTTCAGTTCTGGGTGGCCAGGATGAACTATCGGCCTCCTCCTATAGGTATATGTTCAAAGATGAAAATGCTAAGTGAAGCACATGGTTCTCCAACTTTTAGTTTCCCAAGGAGCATCATGGCGTTTTTCCAAAACACCCACACCATTCACATGGCCAATAGTGAAGGGTACTGATTTCTCCATATCCTCTGTTACACTCCTTGTTCTCTTTCTTTTTGATTGAAACTGTACTAATGGTTATTAATGTTATAACTATAACAGTATAGTTATGCTATACTAATGACTCATTGTGGTTTTGATGTGTCTTTTTCTAAGGATTCTTAATGCTAAACATGTTTTGTGTACATTATGGCCATTCTTATGACTTCTGTGGAGAAATGACAGTCATACTTTCTCTTTTTAATGATTAGCTGTTGTTGTGCTTTCATATATTCTGAGTTTTTGACTCTTTATCAGCTTATAATTAACAAATGTTCTCTCTTATTTCACAGGGTTCCATTCAGTCAACTGACTGTATCCTTTAATACATACACTTTTAAATATATCTTATTGTATTTTTTCATTTATTGCCTACATATTTGGTATAAAATACCATGATTCAGAATTTTTAAACACAATTTCATCGTTCATGATTTTGTTTGAGAATATTATATTTATATATTATGGATTAATTGACATAATAATATTTTACATGAAGTATTTTGCTATGGGATTGCATTCCACTCCTAAAATTACAACTGCACAAATGCATTCTTCATACTATTTAAAGGGAAACTGATACATGAAATGCCAAGTGGACATTTTATAATAGTCTGTTGACATCACTGCTTTTAAGAATTTATATTCTCACTCTACAGGTATTACAATGAAAGTTTCAGCATACAAAATCCATAGAGGGCCAGGAGGGTTTGCTCAGTGCTTAAGAGCACTGGCTACTCTTCCAGAGGACTTGGGTTTGAGTCCCAGCACCCACAAGGCAGCTCACATTGATTTGTTACTCCAGTTCAGCTGATATGATGCCCTATTCTTGCTTCCATGGACATCAGACATAGAATAAATGCATGCAAGAAATCCATACACACACAAAACTGTGACAGATAAAATAAAATATATTTAGATACCTATAACAATTTTTCTAAATTTAGCATTGTTTGAATTAACTTTACTGTAGTGAATTAACAAAAATGGAAATAATTTGGAAGGAAAATGTACTTTATCCCTCAATTTTACTTGACAAATACACTTTTATTAGAAATAGCTATTCAAGAGTCATAAATCACTTATTTGCCATTATCTACATTTTAATAAAGAGCCAATCATGAAAGAATTCATCACACAAATGTCTAAATTCTGTCAAGAGTGTCTCTTGAACAGTAAGCCCACCTCCTTTGATAGTCTACATACACATGCCAAATACTTAATTCAGCATTTTGAAATTAATTCAAGATTCTAGATATTTCTGGATGAATAGCTAGAGGCAGCAATTTCAATGTTAAAACTGTATGTGTGGTTCTAAACACCAAACATCTGGTCGTATGTCTTATTTATTTTGAATTCTAGTACATACATACTCCTAATCCTCACACAACCTTGCAAATTGATCACAGCTTTTATTTCTTGTCTGTTAGCAATTGTTGAATCAATGTATTCTGGTTCAAATAAATTCTATAGCTAATTTCGATCCAATTGTCAGGAAGATCTATGATTTGTTTTAACTGGGGGATTTCTCTTAATTGATCAATTAGCACTGTAACATAGTAGTTAAAATCATGACTTCCTGTGTGAATTCTCCTAATTGTATGCAAGTTACAGAACATTTTTAAGTTTTGATTCATTCACCTGTAAGCTAGGCTCACTGACATTGAACTATGTACTCTGAAGATGTCTGCTGTTATTTCTGCTAAAGAATAATTAGTCTAATTTGCAGCTACATTTATCTCTTTTGCTCAGGTTGGTTTGGTATCTGCAAAGGAGAAGTGTTAAATGGTTTTAGAAATTCATTTTCATCAAAACTTTGGTTCCTGCTACAGCGACAAAGAACTAGAGAGCGATAATGTTGCAAGTAGATCTTGACATCCCCCAACAATTTTTCAGAGACACTCAGAGGATTACAGACTCAGCATTAACCTTATTTGTCCAGAGTGTTGTAAGTATAAGACCGTATACTTACAACATTCAAATGTTTGAGTACTTGAGCCTCCTACCACTATCTTTCAGTGAGATTAGCAGGAACTTACACAAGAATCCATTCACTCCTCATTTTAACTCAGTCCTTTCTGAATTTCCAATAGTTAAGCCTTCATCCTTTTGTAAATACTCACTGGGTTCCCTAACTTCACATTACCCAGAACCTCTTCTAACCTCCCTACAGATCCACTGTTTTGGACTTGACTTCTTCTATCTGTCTGTCTGCTTGCCTACTACCATCTGTCTATCTATCTATCTATCTATCTATCTATCTATCTATCTATCTATCATATATTTATGTATCTATCAGTATGTCCATTTATCTACTATCATCTATCCATGCATTCATGCATCCATCCAACCATCCACCTACCTATCTCTCTTCTATCCAGTTGGTTACCTCATTTCTATCATCCACTTTCTTATTTCACGAGCATGTATTTTCTAGATTTTTGTTAAAGTTATGCTGGAGGCATTTTCTGGGTTGACTACCAATAAAATTGCCATGGAAATAACTTTTCCATATCTTTCTGAGTCTGTTCGCTCTTTTCTCCCTGTCTCTGTCCCAGACACAGGCTGAGTTTAGGCTGCTGGTTGCTGCCCTAAGTTTACCACTGTTTACCTCCTTGGATTTCTTCATCCTTGGTTTTAACCAACAACCCTCATATTAGAATGTGGCAGTTTTCTATATGTCCCCTCAGGTTTAGGTAAGATGATTATCAAGATAGCTTTGTAAATTAATTCAATTAATTCCAATGTTATCACAGTCTAGTGCTCTGCCTTTCATGGCTGAAGTTAAGCTCTAAGACAAATGTCCCAAGTCTTCCCAGGTCAGTGACATACCTAAAGCCACAAGACAATATATGCAGAGGCAGAAGTTTCTTAACACCCTGGAATTGCTTTCTGAAAAGCCTGTACATGTCCTGATGAGGTGGCCAAGTGGTTAAGGCGATGGACTGCTAATCCATTATGCTCTGAAAAGCCTGTACAAAGCCATCTACAATACATTTTTAATAAAGTATAGAAAATATTTGTTCTATGTGGTTTCATTTTCTAAAATAAAACATATTTTGTGTGTAGCATTTATTTTACTATTTATGGTTCAGAAAGATATGCCTGCCTCTAATATTTACAGGGTACAGAGTATTTAACAAATGCCTAAATATTTGAAAAAAAAGTGGGTTTTTTTTTTTTGGTTCTTCTTCTTCTTTTTTTTTTTTTTTTTTTTTTTTTTTTTTTTTTGAGACAGGGTTTCCCTGTGTAACAGTCCTAGCTGTCCTGGAACTAGTTCTTGTAGACCAGGCTGGCCTCAAACTAACAGGGATTCACCTGCCTCTGCCTCTCGAGTACTGGGATTAAAGGCGTGCGCCACCACAGCCCGGCCTATTTGAAAAAAAAAATTAAAAGAGACTAGGAACATTGATTTTAAAAACACACATTTTCTCTTTCTACCCAAGCAAATATCTTGGTCTGGCAAGATGGTTCAGTCAATAAAGGCACTTGCTGTCAAGCCTCAGGAACTGAGTTTGCTCCCAGAACCTACATGATTGAAGGAGGAAGATGAGACACGCTTGCCTAGGCCCTAAGTCTTGTAATTCCACAGGCATGAATGCTCGTGGAATGATCCGTCTGGAAGCCTTGGGTTCAAGTCCAGGTTTGCTTGATCAAGAAGTTTTTGTTACTACAATTTGTCATCTAATAGCAAGGTGCAGGGTGTGGCTCTCAGATCATTATATATCACATCACCTCCTCATAAATATTCATTTATCCCCTGTCAAGATCCCAATCAGAACATTGATAGTTCCTATCCAGATCCATACAATGTAAAGGCATACTTGTGTGTGTGCTCAGCACTGACAGGCCTACATAGACAACAGTGGACCTTCTAAAACAAACCTCTGAAATCCTGCAGGTAGCCCTGCCTGAAACCTATTTCTCACTGCTATGACAGCAACAACATAGTGGATGTCTGGATGCCTAGTCCTGATCACTACTTGTAACCCAAATATTCTCCTCCACCCCTTGCTGACCAAGTAAGTTTTGGATACTATCTCTTATTCTTAGTACACTTATCAAAATCTGTAAAGCTTTTATAAAATCTAATAGATTTTTAAGAAAGACAAGTTTTGAAAAATTCCATATTATGTTTTATAACATAAAGTCTATATTTGTACACAGAAAATATGAACAGCACAGGAAGGATCAACTGAAAACTTTATTCCTTAATTTCATTGATATGATGAGAGCCCTACTACGTACCATTAATTGGGTGGAGATATAGCAATGAGTCAAGTAAAAGTCTGGTGTTAGGGCTAAGAGATGACTCAGTAGTTAACAGCACTTGCTGCTTTTGGAGATAACCCAGGTTTGGTCCCCAGAACCCTCATCAGGCAGCTCACTGCTGTCTGTAAATCCAGTTCCAGGGAATCTGATGCCATCTGGTCTATATGGGCACCTTTTTAATGTTATAGACATAAAGTCAGGTAATACACATACACATAATTTACACCTACTTGTGTAAATAAGTGCTTGATGTCACTGTGGTCCACGAGAGAAAAGTAAGTAGGGTAGATGCCTAATTTTTAAATCAAACTCTCTTGACTATTCTCCTGTATGTCTGTATGCAACTCCACCAGGAAAGTCTCATTGTGTAAATAAGCAAAACAACAGGTGTCACACATCTGTTCTCTTGTCAATGTTGAGAATCTAACTTTTATAAAGAGAAAAATCAAGCCAGCAGAAAAGTCATCAGAGTTAAAAATCCTAAGCTAATAATCAAATACAACTGCTTTGTAATAGATGTTATTTTATAATTTCATCATTTCTTTTACTAATGAAATTAAAGTCAGTCTACAGAAACCTCCCACAACTTGAACGAGGTTTCTACCTCTTAAAAACCGCACAGAAATCTCACCTTTATGCTTTTGTTACAAATACTGTCAAAGTAGGAGCACACTACTTCAAAAATCATCTTCAATTTCTTCTTCACTCTCTATGCACTTCAGACCTGGAGAGAAGCCTGTCATATCTCTGTAAAGCGTGTCTTTTGAAACCAGGCACACTTTCTCCACACACAAAAGAAGTCTGTTCACTTTGGTGCCATCACTAGTCCTGGAAGCTACAACAGATTCCACTAGACTCTTTTCTAGTTGTTACAACAGCTACAACAAGACTCTTTTCCTCCACTCTTGTTTCCCCAACTTCCATTTCCCAACTGCTGAAAATTGATCTCTTCTTCTCCTCTTCTCCTGACAAGGCTTTGTAGGTATTCCGGGATAGCTGCACACCAGTGATTAGCACAGCAGCGGAGTGCCAGATTGCAGCAAAGTGTGGGAAGTCCTGCCTAAGAATTCTTTCTCTAAACCCATGAGGGCTCTCTTTTCCATCCTCGGTGGTATTTCATTGTGTACTATGAAGCAAGGGACTTAAGGCTCTGGTACAGTGGAGCCTTGCCTCCCCAGCTCTCTGCCTATCTACTGCTTTCCAAACTGCCCCATCAAACTAGAAGCAGGACCCCAAGTACCATGCTTCTGCCCATGCTTTCAGGATTTGCACTGGGCATCAAAAAAAGGGTTTTGTACATAATAAGCTGTTTGTGCTTTTTATACTTTATTTATTTATTTATTTATTATTTTCTTATTTCCCGCAGAAGCATTCTTCCAGTCTTCTCACCACCTGGGTACTCTTACTCATTCTGCCTTTAACTTGCTGTTGGAAAGCCATCTTCTGTGTGGTCTGTGAGCACCATCCAAGGCAAAGTTCGCTAGCCCCTGCCTTTTGAGCTCACTGATCTCCTCTCCTCTCCATCAGCAGTCTCTACTATGCGGTGATAACTTGCTTGCATTGTCTCCACTCTTAAAGGAAAATAAATGGTTGCATTTTATTCGTTCATCCCCTGCAAACCTAGCATCAGTAGGCAGCTATGAGACCAGCTGGCAAAAGGAACACAGTCTCTGGCAAATTTGTAGATGAAAGCAAAACAGATATTGAGAACTATGAGCCAATATAGTGACACCTGGACTACTTCATATTTGTAGAGAGATACATGTGAAATAAGGAATTGTAGGGAAGTATAAAAAATTGCAAAAAGTTGGCTTGATGAATTTAATTCCGCGAGATTCAAAAACAATAACAGTATTGAAGTGGGTCTTTGGCATCACAAAAAACACTCCTTGACTGCGAATATTTGTACTCCTGACCAATTTGCCTAAATACTTCAAAGTTCTATAAAATTACTCCTTTCATTTCAGAAATAGTGCTCACTTTCCTGAAGACATCCACCCCCAAATTCTATATGCACACACCTAAGGGCGTGTCTCCCTTCTTGACAGTGCATCTGCTTTGTTGACATGCTGCTCGCAATGACAGCTGTCTGCCATAGCTTCGCAGATACCCCAGATCTCAGCAACTGCGGCTTGCCCACACTGCCTTCTTGTTGGTCTGTTGGTCTGCCATTACTGTCTTTCTGTTAAATTCAGTGTGCAGCCTCCTCACCCGGGTGTCTTGCTGTTGGTCTACACAACAGCATCCAGCGACCCCTGCTCCTCAGCCTCTCCATTCCAGTCTTCTTGCCATCTCTCCTCATCCTAGACTTCACATCAACTGTCCTTTCTGTCTTACCAGGCACATGAATGCTCCCGCTCGACACCTTTAAGCCTTTATGCATGCCGTTCCTTCTGTCTTCCCTGCTTGCTCTCCTCTGCAAAGCCTATCTGTTCTCTGCCTCTTTGGATGTAAGCTCTCGACAAGGCCGGCCTGGCGTTATTGAACTCAGCTCATTCATTCGACTTCCCAGTCCGCAGTATCCCTTCAAGGCTATGTATTAGTCTCTGCTGCCCCACTTCTTTGTATCCCTGCTTGCTTTTCATTCGTCATTTGGATTTCCACTTAAGACGCGTTCTTGTGGTTCCTGTCTCAAGAATCGCGCACTCAGAACCCACTGCCCATTTCTGCTGCCTCAGAAGAAAACGAACTGAGATTTCAGCAAAAGAGATCAAACTGCAGGACCAGAAAAATAGATGGAAAGTTTCCATTTTGAAGAATACCATGGACTCCCATCTGTTTGAAAAGGATTTGAGGAGAACAATGATTCGGATACAAACATAATTGCACGGCTTTCTTCCCTTCCCTTGGGCATTTCTCTTACCTGTCCATATGGAGCCGCTCTCCCTGCTCTATTGTCACAGATGTCCTTTCTCAGAACGCCTCACTTAGGTTTCTGAACACTCGCAGAAACCGTTCTGATCAAAACCACGTGGAAGCACCTGGCAGCTACTTCCAACATTTCCTCCTAGAGGGAGAATGAGTTCTCTAGCCCTGGCAGCTACTTCCTCTTTTGTGCCCTGAACGCTCAGATATTGTCCTGTCCGTTTGTCTGGGGACTGGGAAATTACAGTGTGCACCATGAAAATATCCCGCCGCCCCCTTTGCAGGAGCCTTCTGGCAAGCTCTTTACTTAGAAAGGGCCCTGCAGCTTTGCTTGCCTTTTCGGGAGAACCTAAAGGCCACCCTTATCAAGCCAGACTTCTTTCCCTTCTCTCACATAACAACCAACCATAGGCCTTGGTTTGTGCAGGACTGTTGCTTTCATTAGCTCCCTTTCTAGGCGGTGGGGAGTGGGCAGATGTAAATTCTTGTAAAGCGCCTTTACCTCCTCTCCTAGGAGAGGCTGGAAGTAAGTAGTCTCTGAATTGGCGATGGGGTGGGAGGAGGCAGCACAATTTATTTCTGTTACCCTTCCATTTCCCAGCCTCGAGCTAGGTCTCACATCACCCGCTGTCGCAGTTCCTGGATGGTTCTATTAAAAGTATACATTTTCAGCATCTGGGTCCAATTCTTTCTACTGCGGAGTCTACTGTCCCCCGAGACCCACCATGCGTTCCCCACTACCTCCCATGCAGTGGGGAACCTGCGCACCCACTCGACTGGTTCCAGAGCCCTCCACGACCTAGCTGGGGTAAGGTTAAGCTTCATCGCCCGCCTGCTTCAAAGGAGCTGGCTTGCGCGGTGGCGCGCTTGGTTCCGGGCCAACAAACTTCTCCCGGACCGTGCGCGCCGCCTCCCTCCTCCCGGTCGCGGTGGCTGCGGCGCCGGCCGGATTCCCGCAGAGCCGAGGGCCGCGGGCGGAGGCGAGGCGGCGTTCCCTTGCGCTGGGACCCTGACGTCCCCGCGGCGGCGGCCGTGGCAGTGAGGACGACGGGGAAGGCGGCTGCGCTCCGGCCATATGCGCTGCGCATTCTGCGGGTAGAAGGCACAGGGCCGGGTACTCGGGGACCAGTCCCGGATTCTCGCCCCTGACAGCCCAAGACTGGCTCAGAAACCCCCGTGCGGGTCGAAGTGGGTAACTCCTTGGAGGACTGGGGTGTCCGAGCTTGCGCGTCCTGGCTTTCACCTCTCCTAACACTGCATCCCAGTCCCAGACCACAGCCCCGCAGAATTCGTAGCTTGCTCTGTGCGTACCCCTGTAGATTCTCCTTCAGTGTCCGTTCCACCCGCATCAGCATCGCTCACACTTCTGCTTTCCCAAACCCACCCAGAAAACCCACCGAGAACTAAAGTGGAACGCGCGAGCCCGCGTGACCTGGACGCACAAACACGAACCACATTATAGGTAGCGTATCAAAGTGGCCTGATCTGGCCAAATGCACTCGGTCCCCTCGGCTGGAGCGTGGGAATGCGTAACCGCAGGTGGGCAGATTGACCCCCGAAATATGTGCACATGTGCTTTACCGTTTTGACATTTTCTTAAAAAACAGATGCAAGCAAATGACCAGAAACACAGCATATGACAGAGACCGGGCTAGTGTGGGCGACATCAAGCAAAAGGGCCAGTGGTAGAGCTGAGCAGCTTACCTTGGGTTGGTGTCGGAGCCCCTGGGAGGCGCGGTGGAGTCCGGACAGGTCTGCCGCACCACCGCGGAGTGGCCCGCGCCAGCTCCCAGCGAGTGGAAGCGGGACGCATCTCTGCCCTTATTCGTCCCTCCACTGTGACCCTCCCACTCGGTGAGCACGGAGGACTCCGCAAGACAGTCTTCAGCCAACTCGTGCCCAGGTTTTCCTTGATCACACAGAGCTGGGAATTAGGTCTTTCAGGCTTCTGTTTTAATAGCAATATCATAGAAGCAATGACAGTTGGAGGCAGACCCTTTCACACTTCTGACTATGAAGAGTCCTCAAAGTACAATGTGTGGCGTACGTTCACAGGTAGATAATTGCCCTTTTAACAGTTGAGCTAAAAATAAAAAGGGTATCATGTATATTTTATTTTTCACTTCCTTGTCTGGCGTTTATTTAAAGTTAATCGAGTTGGCGCGAGTTCTAATCACTATCCTGTATGTAGGTTTGTGTTTGCATAAAGGTATATTGTGACTGTTAAATACATAATCCTCCCACGGAGTGACGTTATAAACACTGATCTTTTAATTCTTTGAGTTTTCTTTTGATATGTGGAGGGAGTGGGTATAGCAGCAAATATACAGAAAGTATGTATGTATTTTCAGATCGATACTTATAGTAGATGTATAAAAATATTTATATACATATAGTGTGTGTGACTTTTTAAATTCTAGAATTTGGAAGATTAAGCCAAGGAATAGAGAACATTTAACGAGTTTTTTTTTTTTAGTTACATGTTGACACAGTTGGAGCTAAAGATGTATTATTGATCCATAATGATGGAAATCAGGAAAATGTTACCTCAGAACCATGGGCATAAGCACTGAAGGTCACAAACCAACGTATACATAAAATCAAGGTGGCAAAGATTTAAAAAAAAAATACGCAGAACGAAATTTAAAAGCTCATTTTCACCTCATCGGAGTGAGACCATTACAACATCAACTGGTGGGTGTTAAACACACCTGTAACCCTGAAGAAAACACTGAACAGTCCGAGAGTTCTCAGGGTGCCAGGAACCACGTTTCTGTCGGGATTTCAAGCAGTCTGATGTGTGATTTCTGTTACCAATTTTTGGTTGACTCTGGAAAGAGGCCAAAAAGGAGGCTATCACGAGTCGAGCGCCCGGGGTGACCATTTGGAGACATGATTCATAAGCCTTTCCTGGGCTTCTGGTGAACCTTTCCATTTGCTCAAGTATCCTTATTTCACTGGCTTTCCCATTTGTCAACTATAGTTTAAATTTGCACTCTTTTTATGCCTGGGTTTTACAAACTACTAAAATCAGGTATTTGCATCCTACTCAAACTCTTTAAAGGAAAACTTTAAAGCTATATGGCAAGACATCCACAATTTTGACCCCACTGCTCCAATGTTTCAATAATTTCATAACCTTTAGTGTTTATGAAAGAACTAAGCACAGTTTTGTTTCTGTCATGATTCTCATTTTGTTACATATAACACTGAACCAACAAAATTTTGGACACCATTAGAAACGAATAAGTAAGTTTAAAACACTGTTATCAGCTACCTTCTCTGTTCCTAGATACATCTGACCGAGTGTGCTCTCTCTCTCTCTCTCTCTCTCTCTCTCTCTCTCTCTCTCTCCTTCCCTCCCTCCCTCCAGGAAATGGTTTGAATCTAGACTGGTTCTATGATCCCAATCAATTTTGTCCATAAGTTTTGAGGTTTTATCAAGTTTTTTTGTTGACTTTTAAAGTGACCTTAGGTAGAAAGACAATTAAACCAAACACCTTTTATTTATCGAAGTCAAATACAACTCTAAATGGTCCCCTTGACTCTGAAGCTGCTGCTGGGAGAGGGGGACGTCTCTGAAAATAGCCGAGGAATTTAAAATGACTAAATTCCCACAGCAAGCTATAGAACTTGTCACATCCAGCCTTTCTCTCTCTCCTCTCTCTCTCCCTCCTATCTCTCTCTCCCCCCCCTCTCCCTTCCTCCCTCTCTCTCTCCTCAAATCTTTAAGATTTAAAAATCACAACCTACTTTCAACATGTATGCCTCATAGAAGACACAGTTCACTATTTGTGACCCATGAGAGACAAGTTTCTTTTGAAGTATCTTAAATCTTCATATTTTTATATGCTCTGCTTACATAAACTAGACACATTGCAACCTATCTTGATACTTTGGGCAGATTAAATGTATCCAATGTGTTTCTGTTAAGGTTCCAGTCTGGACATCTATCTTTCAGTTTCCCGGATTTTCTGCATCTGTACTCCCAGCCAGGCCGCTTCTTTTCTCCTTTGTTGTTTCTTTTACTTTTCTCCTTCACAGTTTCCATTTCTTCCTAGAAGAAAGAATTCCAGCATTGCCTCCAGCTAATTTCTTAGTTACCAAAACATGAAAGTGTTCATTCTTCATTGACTTTTCAGGGCACAGGCATACATGACTTCCATGCATGTCCCATGGAAATACTTCAATGCACCCATAGTGGATGAACAGAACTCACTGTTAGCTGTAATTGCCAAATCTGACTTGTCGTTGTTCAAATGCCCTTCCCATTATACTCCTTTCTAAACCAGTGTTACATTACGCCATTTTTATTCATATCAACTCTAAATTCTCACAAATCATCCAAAGCAGGCTAGGCGTCTGGTGATTTTAAAGTCTTGTTTTGCCACTGTTCCTGAAAAATTCTTGTCACACAGAAATTAATATTCCGCGGTTCGCCTTTCTCTTTGCTTCCTTTCCTGGAAGAATCTATAGCTCATGACGTGGACTCGGTTTACAAGCGATGGGGGAGGGAGCACAGCTGCATCTTTCTCCTGGTTTCTTCGTCCCTCTTCCTAGGATCAGTGACACTGAAAGGAAATATGATAAAACACAAGTGACTGGCCGAGTCATGGAGACAGTTTAGCAACATGCGCTAAGTTCTCAAAAACAATTTAAGAGCGACAGAGTGACATGCCCGGGTAGGAAAATTAGTCACCAGGGGGGGAAATCCCCAAGAGACAAATTACCCAGAAATATATATATGCCATAAACTCATGATGAAATATTTAACCTCGTTAGCTTTAGAAGAAATACACATTCATTTTTTAAAATTCTTTCTTTCACCTATTTTGCCAGGATTAAATATTGGTAATTGTGAGTGATGTTGGTAGAAGCAAAGAGCATGCTCCACAACTCGAGAAGTATAGAATAGCTCAGTCTTGCTAAAGGACAACTTAGCCACATGCATTTCAAATGAAAAAAATAATAAAGCAGGGTGGGGCAGGTGTCAATTGCATTGTAAATTCCTATAAAACAGTAACTCTGGCTATTTTGAGGGTAGGATTATAGGGATTTTCCTTCTTTTGCTTATCTGTAGCATATAAAGTTTCTACAGTGCACATGCAACTCTGCTATAATAAAAAAGCACAACAGTGTGTGTTGTTCTGCTCAGGCATGTTGATAAAGCTGTGGTCTTATGGGAATCAAGAAACTGGCCTTGTCAGTACTTTTCAAAAAAATCAAATAAGCCGGGCGGTGGTAGCGCACGCCTTTAATCCCAGCACTCGGGAGCCAGGGGCAGGCGGATCTCTGTGAGTTCGAGGCCAGCCTGGTCTACAAGAGCTAGATCCAGGGCAAGCTCCAAAACTATAGAGAAACACTGTCTCAAAAAAAAAAATCAATTAAGAGCATTTTGGATATAAATTCATATGTAACTTGGTTCATTTAAACTGGATCTAGTGAATTCATTAGGAAATGGGTTATCTATCAAGCCATCAGATCATTTAACATATATTTCAAATGGATTGTAAATCCAGAAGCAGGTTTAATGTAGCCCTGCTCCTTGGTGTTTGCCATTTGGTAAGAACACACACTCACATGTTTAATTACAACATTAAGAGAACATGCAAAGCATCACAGGCAAAGGAGATCTAAGAGATGAAGACACATCAGAGAAGACCATCTTCTCTTGTGAAGTTCTTAAAATTATAGTAGATGAAATACCATCATCTTTTTGCCGATCTGAATAACTACACTTCCAAATCATTGCACAATCTTACTTCTGGGGCGGGCATTGGACTTCTCAATTTGTGAAGTTGTAAACTCATCATGTCACCAATAAATGCTTGCCAACAACACCAACAAAGGGTGAGAGCACATGTCTCTTGTGATGAGAACGTGAGGTTTCTTGTTTCCTGCAGATTTAAATCCTTTCCCCTGGAATTCAAGGGAGTAAACTCTACCACCCCAATCTACTCCTACCTGTTCCCTCAATCAGAATCAGATTCGGTGACTTGGAACCACAAGCAGAGCGTGTCTAATGCTCACTCACCCTGCCGACTCCTGCTAAAACGTGGGAGAGCCACTGAAATTCTGCCAATCAGTCAGGGATTATTTAGGTGTCACGGTTAGCATGACTCCCTTCCTGCCACCCTCCACATATACAAACCTTCCCCTCCCTCTGTACAGCACGGTGTAGGGTGCTGCTTCAGTGACAATCTGTGTTCCTCTGCCCGGCTTCTCACATATTTCTACACCTGTATGTCTGGAAGAGGCCAAATAACCAAGGACATACAATTTTTAATGATGACAATTATGGATTGAATATATGAAAAAATGATAGGCTCATTTTTTCCCTTCTAGTTGAGGGAATTACATTACCCCACTGATAAAATCACTGGGCAAAGTATTCTTACCTTAAAAAAAAAAAGCCTCTAGAGTATAGGGATTATGTGGACAGCAATACATCAAGACAGGACTGCCCTGGTTTAAAACAGGATTGTATGTAATCTTTACTTTTTCCTAATTCAAAATTAATTTCCACTATTAAAATTAGTATATAATACCATTTGATTTCTTATTACTCTTTTGTTTGTTTATCTTTTGTTTTTTGAGTCAGAGTTTCTCTGCATAGCCTTAGCTGTTCTGGAACTCACTCTGAGGACCATGGTGATCTCCAATTCACAAAGCTGAGTTATACCTCTACCTCCCAACGCTGGCATTCTCCACACAGCCCGACTTCTTCCTATGTTACAACTCTTAAAGGATAAAATACTCTCTATTTGAACTTTGTTGTTATTCATGAACATTCTTAAGCAGCTTATCCCACCTACAAAATAATTTTAATAATATCTCAGTATTGGCACAATACTGCTAATTTATTAGCTAGGTTTATGTCCACAATATTGTGATTATGTTCCCTGAAAATTCATTGCAGTGGGCATTTATTTTTCATTCAGAACTTACTTAGCTTGATCAATAAAAATCATTAAATCAAAATGTGTTTCTAGAGAGTTCATCAAGTATTGTTCATGATGCTAAGTCCTTTCTATACTTGGTTCTTTAGAATGTGAAGTGGCTCCATTGTCCTACTCAGACAGTGCAGGCCCTGGGCTGTGAACAAATCACAGGCAGAGTGAGGATTTTCTCACAAGCCTGTCTCATTCCACAGCCAGGTGTCACTTCACTAGGATATAGGACCTTCTCTTCAGCAGCTTCCATTAGATCCTCTTGGAACTTTGTCAGTGCTACAACCATCAGGGGGTTGGATCAGCAGGCATTCTGGAGAAGCAGAGGCCCACAAGCCCTGACAAACTTACAGCCCGTTCCTCACTAAATGTTACAAAAAAGAAAATACATAAAGTCAGCAAAGCAGTCCTGCCTAAGAATAAATTGATTTTACATCTCATGTAGCTCAGGCTGGCTTCAAACTGTGTAGGCCATGATGACCTTGGATTTCTGGTGCTATTATTCCCACTTTAGAGCCAGATCACCATCAGGTGCCACCAAAATCTGTTTCCTGTAGTGATAGGCACTGGAGCCAGGGTTCCATATTCTAGGTAAGAATACCACAAACAGAGCTACACCCTGAGCCAGCAAATCATCTCAAGGAATGCAAAACTGGGGATGGTGTTAAATGGAGCTAGTGTTATTTTATTTACTCAGATGCCCTGCTGCAATGTGCTTTAACTATTTCCAATAAAGAACGAGAGTTACCAGACAGCAAACTGGGTAAAGGGCATTTCCCAGCTGAATACTCAGCTAAGGTATGAAGACAAAGTAAGAAAATTCTGCTAGACTCTGCTCTCCATCACGGATGACAGAATTCCCTGTCTTTCCAATATTCAAAAATATTCTTGCTGTCAAATAATGTTACCACAAGCCTGTTTTTTACCTATCTGAAATATAATATGTTTATAGAACCCCTTCCAAGTAATCAGGAGTGGTCATGCAACAAGTGAAAAATTATGAGACTTAATTACTCTATACACGTTCTAAGTCACTTCAAGTGTTAGCCAAAAACCACAGCTCTTTTTTTTCTTTTTCTACATAGATCTGTTGTATTTACACACCCCACTTCCAGCTTTGTTGTTGTTGCTGTCATTGTTTGAGAAAGGGTCATCCTATTATGTATCCATAACTGTGCTGGAACTCATAGACATTCACCTGCTAGTGCTGGAATTAAATGTCTGCACTGCTACACCAGGCCCATGTTTGTTTCATTCTTGAAACCTCAACATAAGCTTTAGTGTTTCCGATAGCCACACTGAAATTTCCTAAGCACATTATTTTTCAAAGGCTTTGTCTCACTAACTGCCTAGCAGGTCCCCTCATTGCCATCCCATCTCAGTGTGGTCACCGTTAAACTGCTTCTGCTGTATTGTCATCACCCCAGCCCTAGAGATGTGGACTGCTTCAGGAGTCTGCTCCCAGCCAAAGCAGAAAATTACAGTTGGAATGTGTGTGACCTGCCCACTTCATGCTGAAATTCTAACCCTTTAGAGAGATGGTCCAAGAAGTTTGGACCTTTGAGCAGTTATCAGGACATGATAGTGGAGCCCTTGTGAACATTAGTACTCTTGTATAACAAGCCTGTAGAGACCCTTGACTGTAGACTGAAGCTTCTGTCCTGCCTAGTCCCATAGTCGTTCAGTCCCAACAAACAGACAGAGGCTTATATTAATTATAAACTAATTGGCCTATTAGCTCAGGCTTATTATTAACTAGCTTTTACAACTTAAATTAACCCGTAATTCTTATCTATGTTTAGCCACATGACTTGGACCTTTTCTCTGTGCAGCATTTTTATCTTGTTTCCTCTGCATTTGCCTGGTGACTGCAGACTGAGCCTTTCCTCTTCCCAGAATTCTCCTAGTCTGGCCACGCCACCTATATTTCCTGCCTTCCTACTGGCCAATCAGCATTAGTCCCTGTGAGTTTCTATGTGCCTCAGTCTTGTTGTGTCTAGGAGGCCTCATTTCCTTGCAGTCTTCTATCCCCGTTGTCTCTAAAATCTTTCTATCTCCCCTTCTTCAAAGTTCCCAAGGACAAGAATGAAGAGACTCGATAGAGACAATCCATTTAGGATTGGGTGTTTCAAGGTCTCTACTCTCTGTACATTGTTCATCTGTGGGTCTCTGTATTTGTTCCCATCTACTGCAGGAAGAAGCTTCTTTAATCATGACTGAGCAAGGCATTGATCTGAGTCTAGAAGAATGCCATTAGGAGTCATTTTATTGCTGATCTCCTTTAGCAGAATAGTAATAACTGGTTTTCTCCTAGATCCCTGGACTGCCTAGTCTCAGGTTCTTTTCTACCCTGGGTGAATTCTATCTCATGGAATGGAACTTAAATCCAACCAGATAGTGGTTGGTTACTCCTATAAGCTTTGTGTCACTACTGCACTCGTGCATCTGACCTGCAGATCACCAGTGTAGACCACAGGGTTTGTAGCTAAGATGGTGATTACTTTATTCTCTGGTAGCACACAGAGTATTTTCCAGCACCATGAACTCTAGACAGTAATGTTGAAAGTTCTAGGTAGGCACCAGTTCAACTTCTTCATGTTCAATTAGCTGTGTAGGTATTGTCTTCAGCAATAGGGCCTTGCCATCAATTTGTGGAGAGCAACCAATAGTATTGGATATAAGCTGGAATGTTTGGGGATTCCCATGGGCCCCTTTGGCCAACAATACAATGACAGGTAGCCTATCACTCAAACCGGAGGCTTCATTTGGTGATGAGAGATACTTAGTTGGGGTCTGTCTCTGCAGTTATAACATTTAGATCTTCTTCATATAAGTGCATAATTTAGGAAGCCTCTACTGTATTAGGTTTCTATATGATCCTCCAAATGACCCTTAGTTTTAGCTGCCCCTTTCTGTACTCTTTCTCTCATCGCTTTTTCTTCCTCCTCCGCATTTCATCCTCCCATCCCACCGAACCCCAATCCATCCATACCTTTCTATTCTATTTCTCCTTCCTAGGGTTTCCTAGAGTTTCAGGTTTCCTCTCTAGTCCTTACTTTATACCTAACTTCTTTTGATACGCAGACTGCTTATCAAAGATTTAATAGCTGATATCCACTTGTGGGTGAATGCATACTCTATTTGTCTTCTTTCTGGATATGTATTACGTTACTCACCATAATTTTTTTCTAGTTCTATCCAATTACATAAAAATTTCATAATTTCATTTTTAACAGCTAGGTAATATTCCACTGTGAAAAATGTGTCACATTTTCTTTATCCATTCATCTGAGAACATTTTAATTATTTGATTAAAAATTAAATTAAAAGCTATTTTAAAATTTTTCCAGCCTTCAGAAAAATGAATAGAGGATACAATATCTAAAACAATAGATATGTCAGGTGTTACAATTTGCATTAGAGTACCAAGGGTAGGTACAGAGCCATTCTGAGAGATTTATTATCACATTTGAAGTGGGTAGGTTTCAGGGGAGGAAGGTTGAGCTGGAATCTCATGAACTTCTCCAATATTAACCAGACTGAAGGAGTGAGGGCTGCAAAGGAACCAGATTGTTTTTCCCACAGAAGGAAGGCTATTAATAGCTCTTCATGGTCCCTGAACTTCAACTGGAGTGCCAATAGCCCCAAATGATTCTTTTTTCTAATCACGCTGGACAAATGAAAGTAGGAGAAGGAGACGGTGGAAGAAGTGGAAGAGGATTCCAGAAAAAGATCTTAAGCAATGAACCTTTTTGCTGCTCATGAATCGTAATTATCAGCACAGAGACTCTTGCAGATATACAGAAATGAAAAAGAAAATTAAGCTTTGTGTTTTATAGATGTTTTATGGTCTTAGAGAAATAAATCAACTTTAAAATAACATACTAATCCAGTATTTAGGGATTTTTTAAAAATAAAGTTGATTGCATAAGACTTGGCAAAATTCTATTGAGGTACATTTTAGTACTTGGTTGGGTCCTGAAGAGCTCAGCTTCCAGACAGCCCGGCACCTTCGTTACTGTTCTTGTAGTGGTCCTGCCCTACACAAAACCCAGATCTCCTAGATGTTTAGTGCAACCATTGGGGGGAAATAGATCATTTTCCTAACATGTCTTCATTTATTTAATGATCCCAGAATGTTTGAGAGGCTGAGTTTATTTTAAGAAAAGATGAAAATAAGCCAGTTATGAACAATTAGTATTCAGTATGTATATTTTAACATTAAGATCCCAGCAGGCTTCATATAAACAAGGTAAAGTAAAAATTGGTGGGTTTTTTTGAAGTAGTTTATATGGAAATATAATTTTGAGATTATTTATAAGCAAAACAAGTGGTTTTTTTTAATGATCAAAGTCTGTCTAGTGTACAGATTTCTGTGTCTCTCATTGTGTCATTCCAATGGTGTGGTCTGCAGTAAAAAAAAAAAATTCTGAGATGATTCTGCTTCTGTGACAAAGACGCTTTTCACTTGGTTGTACATAGAGGGTTTAAAGATGGTGGTCAGATAGTTACTTTTTTTCCAAACATGGACAACTTTCAAGAATGAAAGGAAGATTTATGAACATTATAATAAGACAATCGACATAGGTGCCAACATAAGAGCCAAATATTTAAAGCAGATAACTTGGTAAAAGAATGTCAAAGGCTATAGAGCCTGCTCTACTTACCTTTAGATTTAGGAGTTATTTCTAGGAGCCAGATTTGGGATATAGTAGCGGTGGATCAGCCAGAGCCCTGATGGTTGTTCTGGGACAAGTGTCTGCAAATATTGTCAGTATTCTCCCTTTATCTCCAGATGTTGTCACTCCTTCATATCTATGCTACTGAGTTGTGTGTCTTACAGTTCTAAAATAACTCCCTGGATGCTTGCAAGCATGACTGTCCTCTAAGCCAAATTGAGTCTCCTGTTCTAGCTTCTGCTTGGTGCATATTTAAGGTGATACCATGGTCTTTAATACTGTTGTCCGATTTATCAATGGTTTCATATTGGCCCTCACCTAAATGACTTTATCATCATTGTGGATACTTTTTATAGTGAATCCAATATCCACAACTCTGGATTGTGTTATCACATTCGGTATAAAAAGAATGGCCTTCTAGCATGAATGTCTGTGTGCGCTTTCCTCAGAGAATGTTGAATGCATCGTTGGGCTTAAGGAATCCCTATAAAGAAGGATTGTGTACTATAAAAAAATTGGAGGGCATGGACAAAAGAGATCAAATGCTATTCAATATCAAGGAACATGCAGGCCCAAGCTGGCTTCTTGATAAAACAGGGGCATTTACAATTTGCAGCTGGCTTCAGTTAATACCTTGCTCATTTACAAGGGTGAAGCATTTGGCTTTCTGTTTTAATTGGAGGTGCAAGAGAAAATAGAATCTCTTTTCATCAAATAATCACCGAAAATGTTCAACTGCTATAGAATTTTACATATATCATGATACATATAACACACACAAGTAAATCCCAATTCAAAAATATTTTTAATTATTTAATTACACTTGTTTATTTTGAAACAGCTATTAGCAAAATAGACAGCATTACACGATCCCAACATAAACAGTGATGGGAAAGGTCTTTTAAAGAAAGATAATTCCAAGTCTTTTATCAATGTTTTGGACTAACCAGTCTCAAAGTGTCGTCGTGATCTTCTAGATTAAATCAACACAGGACAGTGTTCCTATGGGCCAGTGCTCTGTAGGATTAGATTTGTGAACAGCTACCTCCTAATGGCTCAGAAGATCTGAAATCCTCACAAATATTTTCTTAATGTATGTTCAGCATGAACTTCAACGCATATTTATGGAGTGCTACCATGTGCTAAGCTCTGTTGTCGTCTTGGAGATCCAGACCTGAGCAAAATGAACGTTCTACCCTTACAGAGTTTATATAACAAGGAACAAGGCAGAGAGTATTGCAGAAGTAAGGGAATGATATGTATGATGTCAGAAAGTGACATGTGCAAGAGAAGAAGATAAGCAGGAATGGGGCAGAGCTTCCCAGGCTGGGCCAGGGCATAGCTAGTTTCTCTTATATGAAGGATTTCCAGGAGACCTCACAGAAAGAGCACATTTGAGTAAAACCTGAGCGAGGAAGGGGACTGACGTGCAGAGACAGCTGGAGTAGGAGAGGAGAGTGTGGTAGGTAACAGGGAAAGCTAGCGAGCAAGTCCTCATTTGATAAGGTGCACGGTGGAGTTGATGAGGTGCGTGGTGTGTGGTGGATGCAAGAAGCCCCAGAAATGGCAGTAGCTGCAGAAACAAGCAAAGGCCTTAGGAGAAGGTGTGAGAACCAGAGGGTTCTGTGTGGCCTGTCGCCAAAGAGCAGTCTACTGCAGAACCCCAGCTGGTGAGAGAAGAAATGCTCACTTTGGTCTGTTTATCCTGCTAAATTCTTTCCAGCCCTTTGCACTCTAATCCTTGGGATTTTGGGGTTGTATATATAAAATAAGATTTCCTTGGTAATTTTTAGAATTTTGTTTTTGGCAAAGGGTACAACAATATTCACTCACCGAGGTGTCATTCAAAGGAGAAGCAAGAATATTTTTCTCCAGTCCTGGAAATCTTGATATATTTAGGTGCTAGATGCACGAAAGGATGCCTGACTTATCTGTTATGGGAAGGAAAAGCATTCTTTTCCGAGCATGCACATATATAACTATGCACAATTAGTGTGGGTATTTACATTTTCAACTTTATTCCTAGAAAATAAAGAAGCTAGCCTTAGCACAAATTGCATATAACCTTTTATATTGTGTACTCATTAGCAGTTAGATTTGTGTAAAAAAGTAGATGTTTTCTTCAGCAGAGACAGCACCAAAGGACAATTAAACCTCTAGTAACAAATATGATTTCTGCCATATGTGTGTGACATAAAAATACAGGTAAGTAAGGCTACAGCATCTTTAGTCTTATGTCTAGTGTCTTAGCATCTTAGATGCATGGCTATAAGCTGTAGAATCAGAGAGAGCCGGGTTTGAGGTCAACTTTTGATACTTTCATGTAAGTAACTTAATCTTACTCTTAATGTCTACATGCGGTGGATCTAAAAAGATTTCTTCAAATAATTAATATGGATATTAATTAATATCGGAAAACTATAAGATATATATTAATTGCTCCATAGAGTATAGTAATTGTCTTTTCCTTATCTTCTTCATTCTCCTTAATCCCTAAATTCAGCCAATTGCCATTTCCTATTAGCCCTTCACCAGAAGGGATATGAGTTTGGTTCCTTTGTCTGAATTTCCAAACCAATTAACCAAAGAACACATTTATTCATTCAAGCAGTGCTTGTTGAACACAAAGAGAGCCACCAAAGGGACTCCAAGGTGCCATTAAGCTTTTATTCTAAATTGCACTGCCTTGAATACTAAATTTAGATGAAGGGGCCACACAGTATCCAGCATAAAGCCTGTTATTAGGGATATTCCAAAATGTCCCCAAAAGTGGCATTATAAAATTAGGAAAGAACATTCAGATAATTTTGTATAAACTTTTTAACTTTCAAGTAAATTTTAAGGATAGACCAGCATTTAGGTGATGCTTCAAGTGGTGAGAATCAGAGCAGTGTTACTTGTGAAATAAGAGAACTCTTTGTCTGATAGAGATAGAACAATGAAGTATGAAGTGGTATTGTCGAGTTCTAGAAAGAGTGGCCAGTGGCATTGCTGGAGTTGAAAATCTCAAAGTTAAAATAATTAAGGATCTAAAACCAAGAAAGAGATAAAGTGTGTGTTAGCAAAAATTGAATGATATAAACAATGATCAAGTGAAAACTTTAGGAGTAGACACACACACACACACACACACACACACAGAGAGAGAGAGAGAGAGAGAGAGAGAGAGAGAGAGTAACAGAATAAATGGAAATTAATAGCAAATTCCATACAGTAGAAGGAAAAACTGGTAAAACTGGTAAGGACTGATCAGGACAAAGTAGAGTTATCTAAGACAAAATGAAAATATCACTTGTGAGTAATTAGAGTTTTCATATTAGAAAGTAGAAAATAGATCAATAACGTGGGGGAAGACAACGTGGCTCATGTTTTTCTGGGTCTGATGAAAGCTATTATGCCAGGCAGTGATGGCGAACGTCTTTAATTCCAATACCCGAGAGGCAAAGGCAGGCCGATCTCTGTGAGTTTGAGGCCAGCTTGTTCTGATGAAAGATATAAAAGTCAAAATTCAAGAATATAAGTCAAAAGGGGCAATCACAAGTAGAAACGTAAGAAATAAAATCATATAGGGGTGGGGAAAGCTATAATTTCTAATGAGCAGCTAGTTTTGATTGTGTGTTTCTTAACATAAATGATGTGAGGCAGACAACAGTGTAAAAAAAATCACTGAAGAATTTGAAATAAATAACTTTCCTAGAATTTCAGATCACCGCCTCCCACAAGGTTGTTCTTAAAGCCAAAGATAGAACAATAATTTCTCAGGGGCTGGAGAGATGGCTTAGATGTTACGAGAGCTTGTTACCCTTACAGAGGACTGAGCATGCGTCGTCCACCATTATCGTCTGCAGATATCTCCAGCCCCAAGAGCTCTACCACCTCTTCTAGCCTTCACAGCCATCTGCACACACACAGCAGACATATAAACATGCAAATAAAAACTGAAGAATCTTAAAAACAGAGCCAACCAACAAAAACATCTCTCAACAAAAGCAAGGTATTTCTAAGCCAGCGCATACTAACAAAATCTATTTAAGGGACATTTGGCAGACACAGTGAAAACGATCCTAGTTGACAAAACAAAAATTCAGAAACAGAGGAGGGGCAAAAATAAAAGGAAAATAAGTAGGTAAATTGCATAGGCTTTGGCTGACTAAATCAAAATGCAATGGATTATTTTCGTTTGATACACACGTGTTTGGCGCTGCTGAGATGATGATGCAGCCTGACAGCCTGTGTTCTGTCTAGAGCACTCACCTGGTGGAAGGAGAACACTCCTTCTGCTTGTCTTCTGGGCACCCACACCCCAGCGCACATACAAATAGATACATACATAAACAAACAAATAAATGTAATTAAATGTTTTAACGATTTCTTTTTATTAGTTCTGTGTGTAGAGAAATGCCTGCATGTGGGTGTGTGCACACAAGTGCGGATGTCAAAGCTGGAGTTACAGGTGCTAGTGAAGCCACTTGCTGTGGGGTCTGAGAATCCTATTTAGGTCCTCTGGAAAAGCAACAGGTGCTTTTAACCACTGGGCTATTTCTCTAGTCCCAAATGTAATTAAAAATTTTTAAAGGTATCTGTATCGTTATATATACATAGAATATACATATGTAAAGTAGAGACTAGACTATAATGTATGTGTGCTTAATGGCACAAAAGAAGGTAAGTAAAATATCCAAAGTTTACTGTGTTGTTTTGAAAAAATACAATGACTAAATAAATCTCATCAGGTCTCTAATAAGCTAGCTATTTATAGTTTATGTTCTATGGGCATATTCAGTCCTTCAACACAACATAGTCATCTTTAACATTTATGGTCAAGAATTGAAATAATCAAGTTACAAAACTTCATTTAAGAACATTTCACGCCAGGCGGTGGTGACGCACGCCTTTAATCCCAGCACTCGGAAGGCAGAGGCAGGCGGATCTCTGGGAGTTCGAGGCCAGCCTGGTCTACAAGAGCTAGTTTCAGGACAGGAACCAAAAGCTACGGAGAAACCCTGTCTCAAAAACAATGGCAATGGGTTTTTGATCCTACTGCACGTACTGGCTTTGTGGGAGCCTAGGTAGTTTGGATGCTCACCTTACTAGACCTGGATGGAGGTGGGTGGTCCTTGGACTTCCCACAGGTCAGGGAACCCTGATTGCTCTTTGGGCTGACTAGGAAGGGGGACTTGATTGGGGGAGGGGGAGGAAAATGGGAGGCGGTGGCGGGGAGGAGGCAGAAATCTTTAATAAATTAATAAATTAATTAATTAAAAAAAGAACATTTCACAATATTTTAAGTAATCCTTTTGTGTTGGGCCACATTCATTTCTCTGTGCCTTCAGAAAGCAGCAAGTTTGACACACCTATTAGATTATGTACTTTCACAGAATAGTGAAAGATTAGTGGAAGCTACACATTCTTACATGTGGTTGATGGAATGGGGAAGAAATTCATGAATGTATGAATAATTTAAAGGAGAATACAGAGTAAAGAACATATGAATTAGAAAAAAAAGCACATGAGTACCTCTATAGGTAATATAACTGAATGTTAGACTATTAATATTTTAAATGCAGCAATTTCCCTATATTTATCTAGAAAAAAAATGTATTCTGAGACCACAGAGCAAACTTGAAATTGCAGTTACTACTGAACCCTGTACACATAGTGTTTTATCTACATATAAATATCTGTGATAAATTTCAGTCATAAACTAAGCAAAAACAAAAAAAAGCAAAAAATCCTATATAACATTGAGTATTTAACCTTTTGCTTTAAAACTCAACCCTTCATGCAATTTTGAAACACAGATTGTCTTAGTCAGGGTTACTATTGCTGTGATGAAACGCCATGATCAAAAGTAATCTGGGGAGGAAAGGGTTTATTTGGCTTATACTTCCAGATTACAGTCCATCATCGGAGGAAGTCAACCCAGGAACTCAAGGAAAAACCTGGAGGCAAGAGCTGATGCAGAGGTCATTTAGGGTGGAGCTGCTTGCTTCCTTGCTTCCCCTGCCTTGCTCAGTCTGCTTTCTTATAGAACCCAGGACCACCAGCTAAGGAGTGTCCCCACTCACAATGAGCTGGGCCCATTGCCATCAACCACAAGTTTCTTGATTAGTGCACTACAGATCTTATGGGACTTTTTCTCAATGAAGCTTCCCTCCGTTCAGAAACTCTAGCTTGTGTCAAGTTGACATAAAACCACCAGGACATAAATACATGTTACAAACTTTTAAAATATGCTACTTATATGTTAACTTATCTTCATGTTTATAAATGCTCTCACCTCGTGCTCATTCTTAGAAACACAAAACTGAAAGTTTATACCATGTTAGAACTTAGAATTTTTGAGTCAAAAGAACTGAACTGAGAGATTGTGCTGACAGAAGGGTTCTATGAAAGCAATGGGATTCAGAGATGTTCAGTTTTCTCCCTGCAGTCTCTGGGATGGGTAATGTCAGAGCCAGCAGTGAACCCCAGTTCTTTAAAGCTGGATAATGCCTGCCCTTTCTTTATACACTTTACTCATTTAAGAACACTTGCTGACTACATTGTATTTGGAAAACAGAAAATAGTGTCTGACACCCCTTCCATTCTGATACAAATATCATGCTAAATATCTACGCATATGTGTTTATATGTCAGTGTTTTTAGGTACAATAATAACATTACTATATTGATATAATCAAATATAAAATGTTTATTTTATTTATATTATATTCTAAAACATTAAGTATTAAATATAAAGTTGACTTTTCTTCCCTTCAAGCATAAAAAAATTCATTTTGGTCCTAAAATCTCTATTTATAATGCTTGCATAGAACCTCAGCAATTACATAAGATCTGTCTCTTCTAGAAAGTTTTGGTTTGTGTCTATTTTTTAAGTATGTAAAATCATTCTGAACATACTTGTTAATGTACAATCTCCCGAACTTGAGACCACTTCTCCTAACCCTCTTATTCAAATTGTCTACCTTCTTGTGACTTCCAATATATACTAGTTATTTTTTAAATAACAATGAAATCAGCAACTTGTTGGGGGTGGAAATGTGGCTTAGTGTTTGAGAGCCCTTCTTAAACTCCAGCTCCAGAGGATCTAATGCCCTCTCCTGGTCTCAGGAGAAACCTGCACTCATGGGCACATACCCACACACCTCACACCCTTATTAGTTCAGACCTTGCTGTTCGTGCTTTTCTTCTTGACTGGAGACACACTGTGACCAGTCTCTTTACATCCCTGTAATGCTGCCTTCCCTACCATGATGGACTATATTAAACTACAAATCTAAGATCTGTCTTACATTTCTTCTTCTTGGGTGTTTAGTCACAAAAAGAAGTAACTGATATAATGAGCACCCATTTCATTGCGAAAACAATCACTCTTTATGTAATAATAAAAGTTATGGACTTCATGTTTGTCAGAAACAATATTAGCATCATACAAAGATCACAGGAAAATATGAGCAAATAATTGGCTAATAATATAAGTTAACACTTAAAGCTATTTCATGTGCATTGGGACTGCAAATTTAAGTATACCATAATTGAGATCATCATATAAAGTGACTTTCTTGTTTTTCTATAACTGATCAAATCTTTATTGCTTAGTTAATCTATACATTGGAAAGTGGAACAGGAAGTCTAATTGCAGTCTTCAAATGGCAATCTAAGTATCTGTGCAGGCTAGATATGACAATCCTAAAATCCTGTGAAAATGCCTAATTATCCTTCCTCTATGTCTCTTTTACATGTTATTTAGATCTTCAGGAGAGGACTGTAAATAAAATATTATCATTCTAGAAAGAAGGAACATGCTAGCTTCATGCTAGTCCTTGAGTATGCGTTGACAAACCAGTCAATGGGATATTGTCACCGTTATTGGTGACAATAGAAATAGCTAAATCCCAGCAGAACATGGGTACCTAAGAAGACAAACTATGGTGGTTGGTACTCATTCTCTGTGTATTGTCCAGTGTGCATCTGTTGCACAGGTCTGATGCTAATAAGCCTACGTAGGCCCTTTCAGGATCCATTGCCATTTTTGAGCATGTTACATCTCCTTCTACTGATGCTGTCAGCACCCCTCCTGACTGTCTCCCCAACTCTCTGAATAAATCTCTGAACCAAGGAAATAGATTTCTGCTACATCATAGCCCCTTCTTCCAGAAAAGAAACCTGTCTGCACCTCTATTTTCCTGGACTTTAAATATTTCTTACAATTTGAATTGTTTGTGCATATGCCTGGGTGGGGAAACACATGCATGTGAGTGAAGGTGCCCAGAGAGTCCGGAGGAAGGTGCTGGGAGATGAAGACCTTGATACCAGGAACCAAACTTGTGTCCTATTCAACAGCAAGAAGCACTCTTTCCAGCCCCATTTCCTGGAACATTTTGACTTTATTTAAACAAGCTTCTTAATAATTTTTTGATCATATTCGCCGCTGCCCCCTCCCAAATCCTCTAATCTGTGTATCTACTCAAATTCATGTTTTTGCCCTTTTTCTAAAACCCATCAAATCTAAGTGCCATTTAAAATGTATGCCAGGATGTCAATAGATGAATTAAAAGCTTTTAGTAACATTTACTTACAGATTGTTTAATTTTTTGTTCTAGAACATTTTACAATATTCCTAGAGGACTATAGACCAATTTATTAACTTTTACCTTTGAGATGGTAATATAATTACATTTCCTTTTTCCCTTTCCCATCTCCAAGCGCTCCCATATAAACCCAATCCAGTTCTTCTTGAAATTATTTGCCTATGTCACTAACTGATCATGCATATATGTGTATATATATGCATATATGTGTATATATGCATATATGTATATATATATTCTAATTATAACATGGTCAGATTGCATAATGTTACCTATATGTATATTTTCAGGGCTGGCTATCTGGCACTGAACAACTAATTGGTCGTTACATGTTCAGGTAAGTGTAGTCTTCACCCCTCATCCCGAAAACTTTTCTTTGCAACAGACAGACAACATTTCAGAAAACCTCAACCAATCAAAAATGCAGAGTTCAGAGCTCAGTGCCAATGGATCGATCTACAAAATACTCCCACCCCTAAGACTCAAGAAACATTGCAGATAAGGGGTCTGAAAAACAGTAAGAGCCAGAGGACCAGGGAGCTTGCTGTGAGATTTTGTATCCTGGTAATATCAAAAATTGCTCCCATAAAGTCTCACAAACATGACTGAGTGTGAGCTTCTCCAGTGCGAGCTGAACAAAGATGACACCAGGGGACCTGCCAAACTGGATGGGAAAGCCCACAAGACCTCGGCTCTACACAGTGAACTGAAGTCAACTAAGCAAAGCTGCGATCAGGAGAGGTGGTCCTTCCGGGGAAGAGCACATCAATTGGTTGTTTCGTACCAAAGTGTCAGCTGTGAAAATAAACATACCTGCAGCGTTGCATGGAATGAACAGGTTATATTTAGGAATATATATGCATATATGTGAAATCACAATTAGTCAAAAAAAGATCAAGAGGCCATGAATGTAAGGCGGAGGAGTGGATATATATGGGAGAGTTTGGAAGGGGGAAAGGGAAGAAAAAAATGTAATCAAACTATAATCTTGAAAAAACATGAAAAATATATCGGGATATAACTTAGTGGGAGAGCAGTCTCCTAAAATAAATGGGACATCCAGATATACCCACTAACAAGGCTGTGGGGTGTTATAATATCTCAGAAATAAACTTCATCTTAACAAAAATGTTAGCCTGGGAGACGGACATTTGTGTGTGCAAAGGCATCCATGCAGAGAAGAACATCTGTGGAGTCACGTCTTGCTTTTCCACTTTATGTGAGCTCCAGGGATGGCTGTTGCTCGCCAGACTTGTACAGCAAGAGCTGGTACCCACTGAACCTTCTCTCCAGTCCCCAGCAATGTTTGTCTTAAAAAATATGTGTATGTTGTGATGCTGGCGTGCTGAGGGGAGGTGGTTTAGTCTATTTATGTATTGTTGCCAGATTTCTGTGACAGGCTAAACATGTTCACCAAGATATTGTAGCATGTGCATTAAATATCAAACCGCGGATGCGCTTTTAAAAATTAGATATGCTAGAACTGTTTCTAAGTCTGTCTCATGCAATGCATAATAATTCTCTTCAGTCTCATTGGGGACAAAAATAGAAAGTTCATATGGTCCGCTATTGCTATTTATAGTTTTAATGACAAAAGAAATCTAAGTTTTAATAAAACAGAGACTGGGTATGCTGTCACCAAAATTTTAATATGAGAAAGTCAACATTATAAAAATAAACAAGATTGAAACTGGACCTCCTGTTATTTCGAGGCATTTTTTTTCAGGCTAATTTTAAAAAGACTCAGGCTCAATCCCAGGCATTTGAACTCACAAGCACAGCTTGACATTGTCCTTTAACTCCATGCAACTCTAATGCCAATATACGATAGCAATAAACACATGTCTTCCTTCACTAAATCAACTACCAGTTGATATCAGTTGGATCTTTCCTTTTATGAATAGTCGGTATTCTGTGCCTTCACAAAGTGGCTCCCATGTGAAATGGAAACATTAGGGCTACCTCAAATGTTGGCTTTCTTTAAAAGAAAAGATATAGATAACATAGGAAAATGCATAATTTTGTTTACTTATTTATGAAACACTGTTCTGAAATTTTATCAAAACTAAAACTACCCAGGCTACATCTTATCCAGGTCAAAATACTGAAAACTTTTCCAGTAAAACTTGGTATGTTTTATTATGACAACATAAATTGAAAATATTTTACCTGCTTGTCTAAAATGTTCATGATCGTGTTTAGTGGTTTTGTTTTGTTTTTCAGTATGCTGTTTCTTGTTGTGACTCAAGCATTCTCTTCCACATAGAAGACTTCATCCAATAGTGCACAAAGAGGACTGCTCTGGGAGTCCTCCCCACCGAAGCAGAATTATTCCTTTTTCTAGGTTCTCATCTGCAATAAATTAAATCTGTTAATTATTCTAAACTATCAACTTTTATTTAAAATTGTACATCAACTACTTTAGAATAAATGAACATTTATTTCTACCCACACCCTTTTGCGTTCTCACGTTTATTCAGATGTATTTCTATAGGGTTATTTAGGGGCAAACAAAGGTGACAGAAGCTAAGCTTGCATTCATAGTCCTGTCACTCATTGTACCACCAGTACTGGATGCACCCATCACCTAACCCCTAGGGGTTTCAGTTCCTCAACACATGAAAGAAGACATTGAACTCTGTGGTATGGGAACATTCTAGCATTATAAGAGACCTGGATCAATCGTGGACCCGCTGGGAAACACCCCGAAGACATATGCTCGAGCCTAACACTTCATAACTTTGTGACAATCGACTTCTCTTCTCTGTCCTGTGTGTTCTCTGATAACCTTCATTATGCTTCTCCCACACCCTATGGTACCAGATTAAATAAAACTGTGAACTCTGGAAAGACAGATTCTGCATTTAACTTAACTTTAATATCTACTTTAGTGATCTCAGTGATGTGACTTCAACATCTGCTTAATTTTTCAAGCATTTCTTTATACTTATGCATGCATAAGTATGTCCATGTGAGGGTATGCGCACAAGATGACCAGAGCCCCCTTAAAGCTGGAGTTATAAACTGTTGTGACTATGTTGGTTCTGGGACTCAAGCTTAGGTCTTCTGCAAAAGCAGTAGGTGCTCTTAACCAGTAAGTCATTCTTTCAATCCTTTAAGAATCAAAAAATCTATTTTGTAAAACTTTAACTTTTTTCTTCATTTTTCTCAGTATAATTGGCACTGCTAATCCTAATGTAACAGGGTTGTTCTTGAAAGTTCTATATCAACTGGACACAAACTCGTGTCATCTGAGAGGAGGGAACATCAATTGAGGTAATACTTCCATAAGAATGGGCTGTAGTCAGGCCTGTATGGTATTTTTTAAATTAGTGATTTATGGGGGAGGACCCAATTGATTTTAGGTGGGGATAACCTTGAACTGTTGGTCCAGAGTTCTGTAAGAAAGCTTGCTAAGTAAGCTATGACTGTTCCAAGGTCTCTGTTTCAGCTCCTGCCTCCAGCTTCCTTCTCTGATTGAGTTCCTGCCCTACCTATTTCCAATGATAACCTATAATATGGATGTATGAGTGAAATAAACCCTTTCCTCCCCAAGTTGCTTTTGGTCACGGAGTTTCAACACAACAATAGTAACCCTAACTGAGATAAGTGTTTGCATGATAAATCTATGTATTAAAATGTAAAATCAGATGATTTGATTCATGAGCCCTAGAAATAGTCTATGTATTATTTTTTCTAAAGTAACCTCACCAGTTTGTCATTTCTCCTGTAACTGTTGCAATACCCAAGAAAAAGGGAGGGAGGGTTTCTTCTGGCTCGCAGTTCAAAAAAATGTGGTCCATCATAGCCAGGAAGGCATGGCAGTGTGAAGAGTTTGGTCTGCAGTGCCAGCAAGGACACAGAGAAAGGGGAAAGCCAGTGCCATCCACATTCCCTCTTATTCCCTTCTCAGCTCATCTTATTGGGTGCACACACACACACACACACACACACACACTCATACACACACACACCTTGTTAATTTTCTAAGTATTTATTAATTCAATCAAGTTAATAATGAAAATTAAATATTAAAAACATAAAAAAATAAAAAAGGTAGCTCCTACTCCACCAGAGGCCAGGCCAGCAACATGAAACCCAGGTAAGACTGTCCCCTGACCTGGCCTGTGCCTGCTCAGCATAACTCTCACAACCTCTCCTCTCCTTGTCACCATATCCTGGCCCACATCTCTAGCAGAATCCTTCTACCACATCATAGCCCAAGCGAGCTCCCTGAAAACCAGGTGAGCCACTACCCCACTCCATACCCTGCCTGTACCCACCCAGAATAACCCTAACTGCTCCTCTTCTCCTTGTCACCTTATCCCAGCCCAACTTCTGGAAGAAACCTCCTATTCTACTGGAGGCCAGGGTAGCATCCTGAACCCCAGAGGCCAGACTGGCATCCTGAACACCAGAGACCAGGTTGGCATCCTGAAGACCAGGCAGAAGCCTCCTGTTCTACCAGAGTTAAGTCAGTATCTTGAACCACAGTAGACCTGTGGTCAGTGTGGGGGCCAGCCACGAAAAACTAAATCTGGCCAGGTCATCAAAAGGAAGTTTCTTTACTTCCAACCATTATCACCTGGGACTTTGGCCAATGATAAATTTAAGTGGAGTCTGGAGTCTAAATAGTTTACCCTGAGACAATGCCTGACAGACCTAGATTACCCAACCCCCACCCAAGAGCAGACCATTCAAAGGAAATCCCTGGCATTCCAAGCACTAAAATAAAAGTGCAGGCAATACAAACCTGCCAGCACTTCACCAGGACACCCCTAGACAAATATCAGCCAATCAGGGGTCCTGAATCTCAGAGACCCTTCACCCCCGTTTACTACTATAAAAACCCAATTTAATTGCACGCCAGGCTCTCCAGATATTTCAATACGTTGACCAAGTTTGCAAACTTGATTAAAATAAAGGCTCTTTGCTTTTACATATGGGACTTGGTCTCCTTTGTTGGCTTTTGTGGGAACCCACGGATTTGGGCAGAACAGTCAGATCAGAGGTCATACACAGAGTCAGAAATCCAAACCTAATCTTGGGCAGCAAGTCCTTGCTGGATCAGAGACCATCCAGGTCATCAGAAGTCCAACCCTTAACTCAGACAAAAGCCCTATACTCAATCACAGACCCCTGCAGTCAGAAGACCAGGGAGGAACAGAAACCGAGGAAGAAAACACCCACCCAGCAGTCCAGACATTGGCACCTATCATCACTCCAAATCTAAATGTCTAAATGTCAGTGTAAGAACACAGACAACAACAGCCAGGGCAACATGTCACCACCAGAGACCAGCTATCCTGCTACAGTAAGCCCTGAATTTTCCAACACAGCTGAAGCATGAGAAGATGACCTTAAAACCTACTTTATGAAGATGATAGAAAGTTCTTAAAGAGGAAATGAATAGATCCCTTAAGAAAATTGGGCTGGAGAGACGGCTCAGTGGTTAAGAGAACTGGCTTCTCTTTTAGAGGTCCTGAGTTCAATTCCCAGCAACCACATGATGGCTCACAACCATCTGTAATGAGATCTGGCGCCCTCCTCTAGCGTGCAGGCATACGTGGAGGCAGAATGTTTTGTACATAATAAAAATATATTTTTTTAAAAAAAAGAAAAGAAAATTGAGGAAAAGATAGCAAAAAATTAGAAATCAATAAATCCCTTAAAGAATGTGAAGAAAGCCAAGAAAAACAAATGAACGATTGAAGGAAATCAATATAATTGTACAGGACTTGCAAATAGAAATAGAAGCAATAAAGAAAACACAAGCTGATGGAATTCTGGAAATGGAAAATCTAGGTAAGAAAACAAGAAAAACAGATGAAGTATTACCAATAGAATATGAATGACTGAATAAATCCAGACCCCCCTAGCAGGAAAAAATAGAGCCAAAAATCTAAGGGAGAGAAGTATCAGAAATCTAGGATTAGTCAGTTCAGTTTCAGGAACTAGCTGAAGATAAAGTTAGATTGTAATCTTGACTATAATCTTGAGAAACAGGGAGTTGCCCCCTTGTGAACATCACGGGTATTTTTGGAATTTTCTATGATGCCCTCCCCACCCCCTTTTGGGATTACTGGGCTGTGGTTTCTTCCTATAAAACCCCCTTCTCCAGGTCACTCAGGGTCGAACTCTTCCCCTGTGTGGGTTATGACTCTTGGCCCTGGTGCACTGGTTCCCATCTTGTCAATTAAACCTCGTGTGATTGGAGCAAGGACGGTCGCTCGTGAGTTACTGGAGGGGGGGGGGGTCGTATTTTCCCGAGACTTGAGTGAGAGTCTTCCCACACAGGGGGTCTTTCAAATACAAGAGATGAAAGAGAGAATCACAGGCACTGAAAACATAATAGGCGAACTAGATGCATCAGTCAAATAAAAAATGCTAAATCTAAAAAAAAAAAAAATATCCCTGACACAAAACATCCAGGAAATCTGGGACACCCTGAGAACAAACCTAAGCATAACAGGAGTAGTAGAAGAAGAATAATTCCAGATCAAAGGTCCAGAAAGTATTTTAACAAGGCCATAGAAGAAAATTTACCTATCCTAAAGAAGGAGATGCCTATAAGAGTACAAGAACCTTACAGAACACCAAATGAGAAAAACCTCTCACCACATAAAAATGAAAACACTAAACACATGAAACAAAGAAAGAATATTAAATGGAGACACTAGAAGCTGGAAGGGCCTGGACAGAAGTCTTGCAGATTCTAAGACACCATAGATGCCAACCCAGACTACTATACCCAGAAAAACTTTCAACCACTGTAGATGGATAAATTAGATTATTCCATGATAAAATCAAATTTCAAAAACACCTATCCATAAATCCAGCCCTACAGAAGGTAGGAGAAGGAAAACTCCAACCCAAGAAGGTTAACTATACCCATGAAAACACAGCAACTAAATTATCTCACACAAGCATAACCCAAAGAATGAAAACACACGCAATAAAACACACATACATTGTCACCACCAACAACTACATCAAAATAACAGAAATTAATAATCATTGGTCACTAACATTTCTCAATTTCAATAGGCTCAATTCTCTAACAAAAAGACACAGACTAACAGAATGGATGCAAAAAACAAGATTCATCCTTTTGCTGCATACAAGAAACACAATCCATCACCAAAGATAGAGTAAAGGGATAGAAAAAGATTTCCCAAGCAAATGATCCCAAGAAGCAAGCTAGTGTAGCTATTCTAATATCTAACAAAATTGACTTCAAATCAAAATTAATCAAAAGAGGTGGGGAAGGACACCATACTCATTAAAAAAAAATCCACCAAGATGCCATCTCAATTCTCAATATCTATGCCCCAAACACAATGAAATCCGTGTTTGAAAGGAAACACTAATAAAGCTTACATCACACATTGACTATCATACATTAATAGTGGAAAACTTCAATTCTTCACTCTCAACAACGAATAGATTATCCAGACAAAAACTAAACAGAGAAATATTAGAACTAACAGACATTATGAACCAAATAGATCTAACAGATATCTACAGAGCATTTCACCCAGACACAAAAGAATACACCTTTTTCTCAGCACCTCATGGAACATTCTCCAAAACTGACCACATACTCAGTCACAAAGCAAGTCTCAAAAGATACAAGAAAATTGAAATAACCCTCTGCATCCTATCAGACAACCATGTGTTAAAGCTAGATTTCAATAACAGAAACAGCAGAAAGTCTACAAACTCATGAAGAATGAACAAGTCTCTACTGAATGAGTACTGTGTCAAGAAAGGAATAAAGAAACTAAAGACTTCCTAGAATTCAATGGAAATGAATTCAACATACCCAACTTATGAGACACAATGAAAGCAGTATTAAGACAAAAGTTCATAGCACTAAATGCCTACATAAAGAATTAAAACTTAAAAACACACCTGGAAGCTCTAGAAGAAAAAGAGCCAAAAGCACCCAAGAAAAGTAGACAACAGGGAATAATCAAACTGAAATCAATAAAATAGAAACAAAGAGAAAACATAAAGAATTAATGAAACAAGAAAAAAAAACATAAAGAATTGATGAAACAAAGAGCTTGTTCTTCGAAAAAAGCAACAAGATATACAAACTGATAAATCTTTATCCAAAGTAACTAAATGTCAGAGAAAGAATATTCAAATTAACAAAAACAGAAACAAAACTGGGGACATAACAGACTCTGAGTTATTCAAGAGAAATATTAAGTCATACTTAAAAACCTGCATTCCATAAATAAGAAGGTGAATCCAAAGACAAACATATAGGCATCCTCCTGAATATTAACCTTCATCAGGCAATGAAAGGAGACAGAGACAGAGACCCACATTGGAGCACCAGACAGAAATCTCAAGGTCCAAATCAGGAGCAGAAGGAGAGGGAGCACGAGCAAGGAACTCAGGACCACGAGGGGCGCACCCACACCCTGAGACAATGGGAATGTTCTATCAGGAATTCACCAAGGCCAGCTGCCCTGAGTCTGAAAAAGCATGGGATAAAACCGGACTCGCTGATCATAGCGGACAATGAGGACTACTGAGAACTCAAGAACAATGGCAATGGGTTTTTGATCCTACTGCACGTACTGGCTTTGGGCGAGCCTAGGCAGTTTGGATGCTCACCTTACTAAACCTGGATGGAGGTGGCGGTCCTTGGACTTCCCACAGGTCAGGGAACCCAGATTGCTCTTTGAGCTGATGAGGGAGAGGGACTTGATCGGGGGAGGGGGAGGGAAATGGGAGGCGGTGGCGGGGAGGAGGCAGAAATCTTTAATAAATAAATAAATTTAAAAAAAATAAAAAGATAAACCTTAAGAAAAAATAAAAACAAAACAAAAAACCCTGCATTCCAAAAAATTGAAAAATTTAAAAGAAATGAGCAAATTTCTTGATACATACCACTTACCAAAGTTAAATCAAGATCAGATAAACAATTTAAATAGACCTGTAACTGCTGAGGAGATCGAAACAGTCATTAAAAGTCTTTCAACCAAACAAAGCCCAGGGCCAGATGGTTCTAGTACAGAATTCTACCAGACTTTCAAAGAATAGCTAATACCAGTACTCATCAAATTATTCCACAAAATAGAAACAGAGGAACATTACCAAATTCATTTTATGAGGCTACAGTCACCTTAATACCCAAACCACACAAAGACTCAGGAAAGAAAGAGAATTACAGACCAATATACCTTATAAACACTGATGCAATGGAAATACAATCCAAAACCAAGAACACATCATAAAGCTCATCCACTGTGATTCAGCATGCAAAAAAATCTGCCAATGTAATCCATCATATAAACAATCTGAAAGAAAAACAAACATGTTATCTTCTCATTAGATGCTGAAAAAGCCTTTGACAAAATCCATCACCCCTTCACGATAAAAAATTTGGAGAGATTAGGGATTAGGGATTCAAGAGACATAAATGCCTTTATGTAATAAAGGCAATCTACAGCAAGCCAATAGTCAACATCAAATTAAGTGGAGAGAGTTCAAACAATTCCATGAAAATCAGGAACAAGACAAGGTTGTCTGCTCTTTTCATGTCTATTCAATACTGTACTTGAAGTTCTAGCTAGAACAATAAGACAATAAAGGAGATTAAGTGGATACAAATTGGAAAGAAAAAAGTCAAAGTATCTTTATTTGCAGATGATATGATAGTATACATAAGAAACCCCAAGAATTATACCAGAGAATTCCTACAGCTGCTAAACACCTTAAGTGAAGTGGTTGGATAAAAGAGTAACTCAAAAACATCAGTAGCTTTTCCATATACAAATGATAAATGAGTAGAAAAAGAAATCATGGAAACAAAACCCTTCACAATAGCCATAAATAACACAAAATATCTCAGTGTAACTTTAACCAAGCTAATGAGAGACCTGTATGACAAGAACTTTGAGTCTTTGAAGAAAGAAATTGGAGAAGATATCAGAAAACGGAAGGATCTCCCACGCTCATGAATTGGTAGGATTAACATAGTAAAATGACCAGGACTTCCAGAGACTGGATGGACCAAAGACCTAGGATTGAACTGAACAGGACTGGCAAAAAAAAAAAAAAAAAAAAAAAGTCAATGCCTAATGATATTCCACTATACCATACATTGGTGCCTAGAAATATCAGAAAAACTTCATCCAGCAACTGATGGAAACAGATGCAGAGACCCACAACCAAATATTAGGTGGAGCCTGGATAATCCTGTGGAAATTGTAGAAGGGGAGGGAGGATTGTAGGAGCCAGAGGGGTCAAGGACACCACGAAAAAACCCAGAGAATCAACTAACCTAGTCTCTTCAAAACTCAGAGAGACTGAATAGCCAACAATAGAGTCTGCATGGGACCGACCTAGGCCCTCTTTATATATGCTACAATTATGTAGCTTAGTCTTCTTGTGGGACTCCTGACAGTGGAAGGAGGGGCCATCTCTGACTTTTTTGCAGGCTTTTGGGACTCTATTCCTTGTACTGGATAGATTGCTTTGCCCATTCTTCATACAAGGGGAGGTGCTTAGTCTTACTTGATATGCTATGTTTGGTTGATATCCATGGGAGGCCTGTCTTTTTTGGAACAGAAATAGAGGAGGTGGAGGAGGGGGAGGAGGGGAAGTAGGGGGAGGGACTGGAAGGAGAAAAGGGAGGAGAAACTGTGGTCAAGATGTAAAAGAAGAAAGGAAGGAAGACAAGAAGGTGAATAGTTGTATTTCAGTTTGTAATTTTTACTTCATCATAACTGAACCTATCCCTACCTGCTACTTACAGATTGTAATAAGAAACATGATTGAAAAATAGTAATAAAGAAATGAAGAATAATCAATCCGAAAAGATAGTCAAGTAGGAGAATAAAAGCAATAGAATTTTAAGACTGAAAATTTTGTTATGGAAACCTTTATGTGTGCTGAAAAGAGACAATTACTACATGGAAAGTTTACCCTGAGGAAAATATGAAAACAAAACTTCTCAGGCACAATTTATAAATCTAGGCAGTTGTTTTCATTGGACATGGATGTAGCAGCATAAAGAAGTTTTTCTATATTTATTTTAATGTATCAAAGGCAAACAGTAAAAGAATGCAAGGTTTGGAACTTACTAGCAGACATTATTTTTTTTTAATGCCAACACTACAGCATAGTTGAAATGGAAGAAGATATCAGGATGTTCTTTTACAGAGACACTAAGTAATAAAAGGAATCCAGAAGGCAGAGAAACTTGAACTTTTATGGTATGTGGAGAAGTTAAAACACAGAAGCTCTTCAAAGTCAAGGGAACCTATAAATGAGTAAGAATGCTTCAGGCAAGATTGAAAGCTGAGCTGGGAGAGGAGGTAGTGCTATGAATAGCGTGTTGAAATGTAAACAATTCAGCCTGCTTACTGGCCACAGAGAAGCTGAGATGAGAGATACAGGCTGATACATAGAAAGAGAGAAATGAGACAAATGATAAGTGATAGATGACAGATAGGCAGATGGAAGGATGGACGGGTGTGTAGATGAAACTCCACATATTCCCAATTGATTGATGGTGGCTGTTTTGTTATGTAAATAGATTAGAACAAAGGAAAAGTTAAAGAGAACTATCTCAGTAAGTATGGATCACAGCACAAGTAAGGTGTAATGTCCAAATGCATAACCAAGTTGATAATGAATCCTTTAGATCTGAGATGAATTTGGAGGTCCCATATTGGGAGTTCCAACCCCAAAGCATATAGCTGTGACCACGGACAGCCGTGTTGCTTATGGCCTAGGACCATTCGATGATGTACGTTTCAGCTGGTCCACATGCCTGTCTAAGGCAGCACCACCAGGAGTGAGCAGGAGAAAGGGGTCAGAGACGAGTGAGGTGAGGCTTTATCTGCAGAGAACCTCGATTCTGAAAGAAGAGACAGATGTGACTGAAGCAATGGCAGAAGTTTTCTGGTTAGAACAGAAAATATAGAGTTATAAACAAACTTCTGAGTCTGGAAGAGAGAAATCCTTCTTCCCCCAGGGAGAAGAGCATAAAATGGGTTAAAGGTACAGCATATGCAAATGTACAGGAGCAATACAAATGCATAGTCCTTCTGTTCTTCCATCCTTGTTTCTTTCCTCCTTCCTTCCTCCCTCCCTCCCTTCCTTCCTTCCTTCCTTCCTTTCTTCTGTCCTTCCTTCCCTCTATCCATCCATCCCTCTTTTTTCTTTCTTTTTACTTTTGAGACCAAATCTTGCTTGGTGGCCAAGTCTGATCCCAAACTTTTCTTGCCTAGGCATTCTAAGTGCTGGGGTGAATTACTGTGGCTGACTGATTTACATTGCTTTTAACATCTTGATTTATTATTAAGTCCACTTACTCATCAAAAGGGTAAAACAGGCATATAAATACATATTACATATATGAAAGTGCATATAAGTTTTAATCAAGAAATGGGTAAATAAATAAATAAGCCCATTGCTTGGACATTAGCCTCGCTCCTCAAAATGGAGTCCCAGAGCTCCAACAACAGCATCATGAGCCTTCACAGATATGACAATTGTCTGGATCTACCTCAGACTGAGAATCCTGGGGGTTGATCTGGTATTAGCCCATTAGTTCTCCTGGTAATTCTGATGCCAATGTCTGAAAAATGATGCATTTGTATCAAGAATTCACCTCTACTTGTGAGGAGTGGATCTTGAGAACTCAGAAACAAATCCCTTTTATTTCAAAGGCTTATTTAACTTCATAGATATCAGGACTGTGATTTTTAAAATTTTAGAACCACCCAAGAGCCCTTTTTGTGTTACGTGAGATACAATGACACCTAAGCCAAATGGATTTTCATATCACCTTTACAGAACGAAAGGAAAGTTATTTAGTGTGAATATATATGTACAATTTAAAAGGATTCTTAGGTACATTTTAGTGTCATGGGGAATGTGACATCTGTACTCAGTGTAAGGAGAAATCATCCAGAAGAAGTAGCCCATCTTCTTGCTTCATGGAGATGTATAGGAAAAGCCTATTGATATTGGCTTTGATAATGACCTATTGTTATTATACCAAAATCTCTAAAATGAAGAATAAATTTACAACAGTTTATATCAACTAGAAAAGCTGATGGGTATGACCCAGAAGGGAAAAGATGTGAGCACATCATAGAGATATCCACAGTTTTATGTTTACTGGAGGATCATTTTCAATCCCCAAGACATGGAAACAATCTCAGTCTTCCTTAGAGGGTCAGTGGGATAAATTGTGGTATAGAGCTACAGGAGAGTATTGCTCAGCCTTTGCAATGGAGATGGTGCCACTTATAATAGCATGAGTCAACCTGGAAGACATTAGTCTGGGCTACTATTGCTCTTGTGAAACACTACAATCAAAATCAACTTGGGGAGGAATGGTTATTTGACTTGAATATCCAGAGTCAGAGACCACTGACAGAAGCCAAAGCAGGCATTCAAAAATGGCAGGAACCTAAAGGTAGGAGCTGATGCAGAGACCATGGAGGGGTGATGCTTACTTGTTTCTTCCCCTGGTTTGCTCAGCTTGCTTTGCTATAGAACTCAGGGCCACCAGGCCATGGGTGGCACCATCCACAATTGTTTAGGTCCTCCCACATCAATCACTTGTCAAGAATATGCCTTACATGTTTGCCTACAACTTTTTATTTTCGCTGAGTTTTATCTTTTTTAAATCATTGTATTTTAATATTGGCTTCTGTTTAGTGTTTCTTATTTACTGTTTACTGTATGCATTTGAGGCATGGGGCATACTTTGATTAAATGAAACTCTCTTCACATCCGTTTTCAGTACACAATGTGCCAGCAATAGTCTTTACAGCAATAGTCTTTGCACTGTGCACTGGGTCCCTAGATTTATTCATTGTGTTGGAAACCTGTGTTGCTCTAAACAAAAGCCAACATTAAAATTCAATAATTATAAAAAGATAAAATTTCAGTGAAAGTAATGAACTTTGAAAACATCTCTGTCTCTTGAATCTTAAAAAAAAAAATTAGAAAACGATTGGAATTTACTGATACACCACACCAAAACAGCAGTTTTGCAAGAGAGAAAAATGATTGCAAGTCTAACTGTGTCCAAGAAAAGAATGGGCCATCACAACACATAAGGCAAAATTACGAGGACCACAAATCTTTATTCTTTCCATAGATTGATAGGATTAAGGAATAAGCCTATTTGTGATTTTTGCTCTTATAGTTCTGAGACTTCCAAAGGCCTTTTCTTCTTATTTAGTCCTTACTTCAAATTATCCCAACCTTAACAAAGCAGCTGTAGGTTATAGTCTACACTGAAAATACAGTTTATGAGAATGATTGGTGTTGTGTCTCAGCAACAAGTATTCCTTACTAAATAGAGTTGGGGGTTTTTGTGGGTTTTGTTGTTGTTTGTTTTTACTAGATATACTCTATGGTGGATTGAAGGGAAATGGCCCACAAAGTGAGTGAGACACTATTAGGAGGTTTGGCCCTGTTGGAGTAGGTATGGCCTTGTTGGAGGAACTGTGTCACTTGGGGAGTGGGCTTTGAGATCTCCTATGTTGAAGCTACATCCAGTGAGACAGACCACTTCCTGTTGTCTGCTAGTCAAGATGTATTAACTCTCAGCTCCAGCTCCAGCACCATGCCTACCTGCATGCCACCGTATCCCACCATGAGGATAATGGACAAAACCTCTGAAAATGCAAGCTGCCCAATTAGATGTTTTCCATTAGAAGAGTTGCCATGGTCATTGTGTCCCTTCACAGCAATAAAATCCTAACTAAAACATACTCTTTTTATAAAAATTTGAAATAATTATCACAGTATAAAAGAAACATTAATAACATGTATTTGACTTTACTTTTATAAGATACACCAGAGATATTTTAATAATTGTATGAAATTTTTTTGAAAACAAAAAATTTCTCTCTTGAATTTCACAAGTATTGTTATTTAGTATTTACCTCATTTGCCTTCTTCCTCTCCTCCCTTCAATGTCTCTCATGTTCCTCCTAATTCCCTCTCAGATTCATGAATTCTTATTCTTTAAAAGTCATTGTTGGTCACACACACACACACACACACACACACACACACACAATTAGAAATATAACCTACTCCCTTTATTGTTACTCCTATGTATATATTTAGGGCTGGCCACATGAGATTGAATAACCTATCAAGGGGCTCATCTCTGGAGCAGACTGATTATTCCTCACTTGGCAACCATTAATTGTCTGTAGCTCTATATCTAAGGGTGTGGCTTTGTGAGACTTCCTTCATCCATACTGTCATGTCAACTGATGTGACCACTCTTCAGGTCACAGTTAGGTGACCATATTGTTGCCATTTCATGGGTGTAGCTTCCCTGTCTCACTGACATGTCCAGATCCTCTGGCTTCTGCAGTCATTCTCCTCATTCCTCCACCTGTGTCCCCTGAGCCTTAGGTATAGGAGCTGTATTATAGGTTATTGATGGAGCTGGGTACCCTATGGTAAGCACTTCTCTGCATTTTGACAAGATGTGACTTTCTGTAATAGTCTTTGTCTACTGCAAAAAGAAGCTTCTTGGGTGAAGTGTGAGGGTTAAAATTACTTGTGTAATTTATGGCTTTTCGGGAGCATTATCATCTCAAGTGGCACAAGTTTATTAAAAAATTGCTGAATAGTGGTGGTGCATGACTTTAATCCCAATCTGTACTTAAGAGGCAGAGGCAGGCAGATCTCTGAGTTCAAGGCCAGCCTGGTCTCCAGAGCAAGTACTGGGGCAGCTAAGGCTACACAGAGAAACCCTGTCCCAAGAGAAAATTAATAAATACAGAATATACTTATGTATTATAGGAAATGTTAAGTAAAAAAAAGAATATGATTCTAGAGTTCTTCTTCAAATGCATACTTATTTCTATGTATGCCTCTTTTCTTCCTCTGTCTCCTTATTTCCCTCTCTCCCCTGTCCGCAGGAAAGTCTCCCTTCCCCTGTGTTCCACACTCCCATGCTTCACAACACCTGTGTTCTGCTGGTCCCCTTTCTAGAACTCAAGCCCCTACCTGTCCCACACGGTCCCTTTTCCACTTTCCTTGTTTCTCTGGTTACTCTAGGTTATAGAGCCACATCTAAATTTTTGGAATAGGATCCACAAATAAAGGAGAACATGTTGAATTCTTTGTCATGCTGTTTCTGAACAGTTTAAGAGTAGAAGCATAAAGATCAACAGTTAGGGAGCCTGCATGGGACCGACCTAAGCCCTCTGCATGTCTATGACAGTTGTGTAGCTTGGTCTGTTTTTAAGGATCCTAGCAATGAGATCAGGACCTGTCCCTGGCACTTAGCTGGCTTTTGGAAACCTGTTTCCCATGCTGGATTACCTTGGCCAGACATTATACAGGAGGAGGAACTCAGTCCTACCTCAACTTGATGTGCCATGTTTTGCTCAAGCCCATGGAAGGCCTGTCCCTTTCAGAGTGGAGGTAGAGGAGGAGTGGATTGGGAGGGGAAGAGGGAGGGGAAATTGTGGTTAGTATATAAAAATAAATAAATAAAAGTTAATTAAATAAAATTTAAAGAAAGTTCAGTGTGTAACGGTCTGTCCTGTCCCTTTTAGAGGCAAGCCTCACCCACTCCCTCCACCATCGTTGAGGCAAGCAGATCTTCCTTCTGCTTCCAGCCTGAGTTCCTTCCTTTCTACCTCTCTCCCAAAGAGGTAGCATGCTGCTCCTCTTCCCCCCTCTGCTTCTCTCTCTCTCTCTCTCTCTCTCTTTCTCTCTCTCTCTCTCTGCTCTTCTTCCTTCTCTCCTTCCCCCTTCCCTTCCATAACCCACTAAATAAATATCCAACCTCATTCTGCATAGTGTGCCTTGGTCTCTCACCTGCTGCACAGGTCCCACGCAGGCTGCCTTAGTGGCCCATTGTGGTCTCATGCCCACTGCCCACCGCCGCCACTTGGGGACCTGAGGCATTTTATTTTTACCATAACACAGTATAAAAAAATAAGCACATACAAATGAAGAGAAAATGAAAATGGGAGGGATTTTTATGAGTAAGTTTTTAGTGCAAAGCCTGAGTTTTTCAAAGTGACAGCAGGAATAGAAAAAATGGCATTAGTTGTGGATGTGGATTGAAGTGTTTCCTAATGATGACAAGGGTATCATGGTTTGATTTGATCAAGTGTATCACAGTTGTAATCTATGAAGACTAAATTTTGACCATGAAAGCTAAGAACTTTTGGTATCAGACATCAAATAAGTGTCTTTTTGTGCTAACTGACCTTTATACCAGTATTGACGCACCTTCTGGCTCTGGAGATGTATGTTTCAGGTTATCCTGGCAATCATAGGAAGTAAAATTGATCTTTCAGCCTCCAGGCTAACTTGCAGCGACCATGGAAAATGACAATTCTAAAAATTACACCTGTGACAAAGTTATACAACGTCAGCAGCTCTCCGTTTCTCATGAGTGCTATCCCTCGCTATGTGATCATATTCTAATCAAATGCTGAGAAGAACTAATGGATTACTACAAATTGTCAACTGTAAAATTCATTATAATGGAAAAAGAACTCACAAAGCTGGGGAAAAAATGCTGTCAGGAGTAAAGTCATTCTGATTATTAGCCATCAGAAAACGTCTCCTTGAGTGGAATCATAAAGAGAATGGCTGCTTGGGTTCTAAATCATGAAAACAGAACGCAGAAACCAGGGAAGCAGCTTAAGACTTTTACCCAGGAAATATGATCAAGAATGAATTGCACATTAAAAATAAACACTCTCTTCAATTCCCCAAAATAAAAGCTAGACAGAAGTAGGTGAAAGACTGAGGAGGGAGTCTTTTCCATCTGGCGAAGGGACAGTTTGAAGAACCCATCTGCAGAAGTGGGTTTTTCATATGCCAGACAGGAAATGAGGTCTTGCCAGGATAGCAGTAACATTTCCCCCAACTGTCAAGTGATGTTTTTCTCCCCATATCCATTGTCTTAGTCACTGTTCTATTGCTGCGTAGAGACACCATGACCAAGGAAATTCTTATAAAGGAAAGCATTTCTTTGTGGCCTTGCTTACAGTTTCAGGGCTTTGGTCTGTAATCATTATAGCAGGAAACATTGCAGCAGGGATAATGGGGTAGGCACTCATGGTGCTGGAGAAGTAGCTAAGAGTAATATCCTGATCTATTGGTCAAGAGAGAGGGAGAGAGAGAACCTGGCATGGAGTTTTAAAATCTCAAAACCCACCCTACCCCTACCAATGGCATACCTCCTCCAGCAAGGCCATACCTGTCCCAGCAAGGCCATGCATCCTAATCTTTCTAATCTTTTCAAATAGTACCACTTCCTGGTGACTACAAATTTAAATAGTTGAGCCTATGGGGAGCATTCTTCCTCAAACCACCACATCTATGTCTAGAGAAAGGTAACTGTTAATGACCTTGGCAGTGCCTGGGTGGTACTTGTTCCTCTATCCTTCCCATTAGGGCCTCATGTAGTCATACTTAACTCTTGGAGTCTTAAGTAGAAGCTCAGTGAATAAATTTTAAGCACATTTTCTGCAATAAACCATCAAGAGCTTCAAGGAAGGAACTGAGCCTTGTCTTTGTTTACATTCTTTACAGTATAAAAAGTTAAATAAATTTAAATAGATGTTTGTTACAGTGTGATCCAGCAATAACACTCCTGAGTATCTACCCAAAGAAACCCAAGTTACCATAAGCAGAGCTTCCTGCATGCCCAGTATTATGAAATTGATCACAAGCCGGGCGGTGGTGGCGCACGCCTTTAATCCCAGCACTCGGGAGGCAGAGGCAGGCGGATCTCTGTGAGTTCGAGACCAGCCTGGTCTACAAGAGCTAGTGCCAGGACAGGCTTCAAAGCCACAGAGAAACCCTGTCTTGAAAAACCAAAAAAAGAAAAAAGAAAAAAAAAGAAATTGATCACAAGGCTAAAGGTCAAACCTAGATGCCATCAACCTATGAACGGATAAAGAAAATGTAGACATGCACAATGGAGTGGTATTGACCCACAAAGAAGAATAAGATTCTTTTGTTCCTAAGAAACTGCAGGGAACTAGAGATCATCTTACTACGCCAAATAAACCAACTTTACCACAACAAATAGTACACCTTTCTCCATGTACAAAATTTAGCTGTGTGTGTGTGTGTGTCTGTGTCTGTGCCTGTGCGTGTGCGTGTGCGTGTGTGTGTGTGTGTGTGTGTGTGTGTGAAGGCAGCAGAAAGGTAGAGAATAAAGGGTCATGGTTCATGCATAACATATATACACGAAAATGTTGCAATGAATATACACTATTTTTCAAAGCTAATTTGGATGCTGTCTGTTTGCATTTTAGAGACATTACTTTATGGTCCCAGGATATGCTTGTGATCCCTTGGTAACTAGGAAAGTTACAAGCCAAAATAGTTTATATCCATGACAACGGATTTAAAGAAAAAAAAACCCACAGATTTGTGAATGGACAATTTCTGTGTCCTTCAATTTGTTATTAAAGAGCATAGGCTGAAGGCGTTTGCGCTAACTGCCGGTTTTAAGATGGACATTTCACTTCCCGTTTGTGGAGTTGCTATTAGGCCAAGTGAGGCAATAGGCAGGACACTGCCTTGTACGGTGTATACCTGGCACTGAGGTGTGCATATTGTTCATCGCACCAACTGGGACTAGCTTTCTGGAATGTGTCAGACATAATCGTAGAAAGCTCATTGTACGATTAGCAAGCGTGTGGCCACACCTAACATTTCCATACTGACTTGAGGAGGTCCTCCTTGAAGTTCCCACGTTCTTCACAGATAAGACAATCCACTCATTCACACTACAAACCATCGCTTAAGAATATAAAGAAACCTGTAATGCTTAATTCAATGCCTGGCACAAGCAGCGTGCTCACTGGAAGCCATTTTCCCCTCTTTCTCTTCTAGTTCCTCCTCGTTGCCATCATTGGCACCTCAGAGGTGCAGACAGTTAACAAGAATCTTCAGGGAAAGAGCCAACGCTACTCCAATGCCAAAAGGAACCAAACCTCCCAGGCCTCCCAGGTTATAATCATGATTTCTCTTTTCCATAATGATCTTCATCTGAGGGTCTGCAGGGTTTCACATGGCTGGAGAAAGTAACTAGCTTTAAAAGACCAAAGACCTGGCCGGGGTTGGGTGGGGGCACTCTGACCGATAACTTTACTTGCTGTCTAAATGCTACTTCTTTTATGGTTACTCTGGAATTTAATTTCTTTATCTAACACATGACATCACAGGTAGGGTTGAGAAATAAGAAAGGGATTATGGAGATGGTTAACAGACAGCATGCGTCTCTAGAAGAAGAGGGAATGGCGAGACAGCTCTGCTGGTTGAGGGACTTGCTCTGCATGTGTTAGGGTCTGGGTTTGGTCTCTAAAACCCATGTAGAGGTGGAGAAAAAGAACCAGACTCCACAAAAAGGTCCTCTGACTGTATGCCCCTCCCCCCCCTCCGATAAAAAGCAAATAACACTTTAAAGGTGGGATTAGGAGGGGATATGAGATTAGAAAGGGTGACCGGCGAGTCTGAAATTCAGAGTACATCCTTCATCGAGCCCTTGAATTCAGGCGCTCTGGAGGGTTGGAAAATCAAGTACAGGCAACTGCAGAGCGCCATCTAGTATTGGTTGCTAGAACTGCAGCCGCGTTTCTGACCGGCCAGAGGGGAAATTCTTCACTGTTGAGAATTCTTTAATTATTAAGATGCTGAATTACAGGTGTTGCCTCTCTATGACCACAGAGGGGGCAGCCTTCTCTGAAACAGCCGCTGTTCAGCTGACAATTTAGAGTATCTCGTAAAAAATAAATAAGCTACAAACAGACAGCATCCGAGGTTGTGCATGCAAGACAACATCAAGGCACTCGTTACGACCTGTTTCCACAGCTGTGGAAATTTGCAGTAAGTTTAATTTTGGTGCAAAAACTCGAGTATATTTCAGAAAAAAATAGTATTTTTTTAAAAAATAAAGTTGGCATTTTATAAAAAGAACAAGGTTTTATTTAACAACAATTTTAATTCCAAAAGTATCTTTTGATCTTGATTTAAAAAATTAGCTTGAATTTTCTGAAAATGACCCACAGCACACAATATTCCCGTCATCTTAATTTCTCCTTGACTTAGCAATCACATTGTTTATTTCAGATAATTGTATGTAGACTCTGTCTTGACACACAATCTGGAACCACCGGGAAGGGAGTCTCAGTGAGGGATTATCTCGATTAGATTGTTTATGGCCATGTCTGTGGGGAAGTATCATAATTATGTTGATGGATGTGGGCTGCAGCCATGCCTGGGTTTAGGTCCTAGATTGAATACCAAACAGAAAACCAGTCAAGCAAGCACGCTTGCGTTCATGTCTCTCTGCCCCATAGATGCTCTGTGACCAGCCACTTTGAGCTCCTGCCACTGCGACTTGGACCTGGGATCTGAAATGGATTCTTTGTCTTCCACATTGCTTTCATCGGGGTATTTTACCAGAGCGGCTGTTGAGATTAAGACTGTCCCTGTCCTAATTCAGTTCCGATCACTGTGATGAACGCTGTGACCGGAAGCAGCTTAGGGAGAAAAGGGTTCATTTCATCTTGCATTTTCAGGTAACAGTCCATCACTGAGGGACGTCAAGGCAGGGACCTTGGAGGCAGAAACCAAAGCAGAGACTAAGGGCGAGCATCACTTACTGGCTTGCTCTCCTTCTCTTACTTGCTTGATTTTTAAAAATACTACTGATAACCCTGTCCCAAGGTGGCAACACCAACACTGGTCTGGACCCTCCCACATTAATCGTTAATCAAGAAAACGCCCCCACAGGCTACTCTACAGGACAATCCGATCGAGGTATTTCTCAGTTGCGTTTCCCTCTCCCAAATGACACTAGCTTGTGTCAAATTGAGAAAGAAAAAGAAACTAGCCAACACTGTATAATTTTGATTGATTTGGACATTCCTCCAGTTTAGTCTACCAAGCGTATGTAAATACTGCGAAAAGATTAAAAAAATAGGAACGTTGTTTATTATTTGATTTTTTTTTTTTGATTGGTTGGTTTTTTTGGGATAGGGCCTAACGTCATAGTCAGATGAGCCTGGAGCTTGGATCTTTCTTCCTCAACTGCTTTGGTCCTGAGACTACAGGTCTGTGATACTCCCAGCGACAAATACCGTATTTTTCCAAGAAGGACTTTTAAAAGAATGAATCTACAGACTCAGTCAGCCATCTTGAACTTCCTCTTTTAAAAAGACTTTCTTCATAATACTCTTGTTAAATTTCCATATAAACTTCTAAATTTCTCATTAGTTAGAGTGAGCATTGTCACCTTTAATCTGACAGAAAATCTCTTTAATAGTTTGCCTAAATAAATTACATGTTATTGGTGATTCAAGAGCATAATGCTTTGACTTCATATGCCATTGTAACATTTCAAAGGCACTAAATCACTCATTATAATGGAATCACTTCTCTGACAGTAAACGTCATGTAACAAATTACTTAACCACTTCAATAGTTTTCCTTTTCTATTCTTCAATTGTTCTCTTTATAATTAATTGAACTTCAAGGGCATTATTTTTTTCCTTTAGTGTTATAGTTAGAACTGCATTTTTCTCTACAGAGAAACAGTTATCATTGGTGCTGATGTTCCGTGGTTATTGGAAGGAAATCATCCTTCCATGCAAGTCATGCTGCTTTTGACTCCAGCCCTTCTCAGGGGCTAACCTCTAACTAGATAAAGCAGAGCCTAAAGAAAGGTGAAAACAGAACCCCCTCTGTGGAGTCCTGACGCCCTGCTGAACTGGTCCCCTGTCCAATGCCCTCCCCATGCTGTGCTCTATAAGGCAGTGAACTGATTTATCAGTTATTCTTCATTATCTTTTAAGAATGTGTCCTATTGTTTGCATCTATAAAAACCATATTTCCAGTCTTCTCTAAAATATTGCTTAGGGTTCAGATTCTACTCAGTGAGTTTCAGGTTTTAAAAAAAAAATGTACCTGTCAGATACCAAGAAGAAAATTTAGGTGGCAGCTAAGGGGGACACGATCAGTCACTGGTTTTCCAGATAAGGCAAAACTTAGTTCTGTAGAATATTTCAGTGAAGCTGACAGGTATAAACATGCTTCTGTTTTCAAATTGGCTTTTAGTGTTCTAGCAAAAATTTTAAATGTCAAGAACTAAAATTATTTGTTATTCAAATTAAAATATGTATATAAGGCTTAGCAAAGAATCATTACATATGTTATTTTGGAAAAGTGATTAATTCAGAAATGTTTTCCTCCCAAAGAGAATCATTGTCATCTTTTTCTGATAATACAGAAACTGTGTTTGGCTATATAACTGCCACCAAATAATTTTTTGATGTTTTAACCTAGAAAGGCAACTCAAAAACATATAAATCCCATATAATATATACAAAATATATGCCACCCCCTACGATAAATGTTCCAAACAGCATCTTTCTTAGAATTGATAAAAATACAAATGTCAAGAAGAATTTGCAGTCTGAAAAATAATAAATAGTGCTCATTGGTCTCCTTCAACATTAGTGGTCTTAATTTCCTAAATAAAAAGACACAGACTAACAGAGTGGATACAAAAACAAGATCCATTCTCATGTTGCATCCAAAAAAACAAACCTTAGCATATGATATGTCTATGGATATGAAAAACGGGAAAAGATACTTTAAGCAAATGGACATAAGAAGCAAGCTGAAATAGCCATTTTAATATCTGACAAAATAGACTTGAAGCCAGAAATAATCAGAAGAGATACAGAAGAGTACTATATATTCATCAAAGGAAAAATGGCCTTTACCCCTATGTTCCAGTGTATTTAGCATAGCCTTCTGTAAGCTACCAAAGGAGAAACATAAACACCAAGCCAATCACAAAGTCTTTGATCTATAGTGGTGTCCTGCCTGCCATCTATGCTAGTGTAATGATGGCACAAAGTTTGTGTGAGTAACCAACCCACCTTTGACTTGACTATTGCCTATTCCACAAGATGGAACCCATACCTGAAACTGCTTGTATGAGCAAGATCTTGAGATTAACTCCTTGAACCTAGGGTAAAACTATGTACTACTGTTCTTTTAAAATAAAAAAAAAGCATCAATAAAATGATTCCTAATGACATTCTGCTATATTCAGACCAATGTCATGCTCAATTAGCAACAGAGACACTTCCTCCTGCAGCATATGAGAAGGAATACAGAGGGCCATAGCTAAACATTACACAGAAAAGGAGAAACCTTAGAACACTCAGCCCTAACCTGGATATCTCCATCAAATCCTTGCTCTCAATGCTCAGGGAACTCTGAGGAAGAAGAGACAGAAAGAGTGCAAGAGCCAGAGGGGATGGTAGACACCAAGAATACAGAAAAACTGATGAACACAGGAACTCAAAGATACAGAGGCAGGATGCATAGGGCTACAAGGATCTGCACCAGATGCGTCCTATAGCTGAAAGGAGAAGTGAACGTATGCTCACATCCTGTGGCAGAAGCAGTCTGCTATTGATAACCATTTGTAAATGAAAACTTAGTTTCCTCCAAAGGAGTCTCACTGGGTAAACAAACTACTCCTAAGGGTAGACATCATGCGCAGAAGTAGAGCGCCAACAGAAAGCAAACTTAATGGCACTTTTGGACGTCCCTTTTCTTGCAATGTCATTGTGAGCTCAATTGGATTAAGGAATGTCTAGAAGCGCACAACTCTGGGTGTGTCTATGGTGGAACTTCCTACTGTGAATGTTCGGGCCTAGTCCATGAATTAACTTCTTGATGGAGTTCAGTATGATGATAGCTTTACAAGCAGATGGAGAAATGTAGGTCAGGAGGCTGGGACAAGTTGGAGGAAGTAGATCACTGGGGCATGTCTTTGGGCATGGTACCTTGCAACAGGTCCTTCCCGTGCCCCTACTTTGTCCCATTTCCTTTTTCTTACCACCATGGTGGACTGAAATCCCTGATACTAGAAGCCAAAACAAATCCTTCTCTTGGGTTACTTCTGCCAGGCATTTCATAACTGGTCGCAAATGATCTTAAATATTAAAAGCATTAATTATCTAAGCATTTTAAGGAAAATAATTTAGACAAGGTGATCTAAAATAGAAGCAATGAAATTAATTTGAAAGTATTCATACTCTTCATGTAGCTTTTTATTTTCTATTATAATTCCCTGACCCTGTCCCAATTATTTCTACTCAATGGGCTCTTGTGGTAGACAGTCAACTGTGAGATTTTATCAACTTGGCTGAACCTGCATCTCATGGTACCATGTGTTCTTTATACAGGTGTGTTACAATAGCTAATGGTTTTTCTGACATCTTGATATTTCTGTTCTGAAGAAAGGACCACATGGTGGATATTCTATCTAGTCTTTTCGAAGCTTCTGGTAAGAATGAACTTTGTGAAAAGTCTCTATTTCTGTGACCAGTCTGCATATCTGTGTGATAGTGATACTGAGTGGTAGACTTTGGAATGCAGAACCTTTGGTGTCTCAAAGATTCTGATACTTTTCCCAGGCTAATGATAGTTCATGGAGACACACAGAAGTCATAAATATTGAGTGCTCCTCCACACAGTTTCCCACTTGTCCTTCTAGTGAGTGCCCACCTGTTGGACTTCAGGAATGTGAGATGGAAGTCTAAATTGGATTGGAGTGGGAGATGAGATTGTGTTACAATGAGGACTTAGTTCATTTTGTGTTTGGGTCCCGTGCTTGTACTTGCTAATAGATATCCTGAAATCACTACATTTCCCAAGTTCCTGTGAAGCACACCGACCTACATGTTTTACAATCCTAATTCTACACTTTACCATCAAAATAGAAAACCTCTAGGTAGGGAGTCTTGGAATTTTCAATTTTAAAAACTTTCTTGTATGCCAGGCATGGTGGGGCACACTTCCAATCCCAGCACTTGGGAGGCTGAGGAGAGGGATCATGGGTTTGAGGTCATTCTGAATTATATAGCAAGCCCGACACAGCCTTGGCTGCCTAGGAAAATCATTTAAAGCAAACAATGACCCTTTGATTGACAAGTTTAATTACTTTAACACAGTTTTCTCAATATTGAAAGGATTGCATTGAACTAAAGAAATGTTAGAGTTAAAATATGCACCTTCTCAATCATGATTGTCATGTTTGCAGCTCTGTTGGTGCTTATCACCATTCAACAGTTCATAGTTGCCTATGAACTGTTTTGCTCTTTTATCCTTACATCACAAGGACCTTAACAGTACACAGTGCTTCTTCTCCACCAATGCCCAGGAGAGTTTTTAAACATACTGTATCATAGGAATGGTTGTTTTATTGAACTTAGTTGAAGATATAGATGGACATTTAATTTACACTATGGTTTCACACCCAGGATTTTCCTGTCTTGACTAACTTAGCACACTTGATATAAAGAATGAGTCTGAAATTTTTTCTAATGTTTAAATGGCTTAATGTTTAATTAAATAAAGCAACATTAGGAAAATTTATTGTGGAATTAACATAAAAGAATGTGACGTGTGAGACACAGAAGTCAAAATTCCATTAGAAGGGATAGTCCCTCATGAAGTGTTTTGGTTCAGTGTGTTTGGTATTTCAGTGGCCTCTCAATGTGAGCAACAGACCAACTGCAATGCAATGGAATCCAAGAGGTCAAACACATAAATTAATTACATTGAAATCTGAAATGCAGAACTCTCCAAAACGATGCTTTCTATTTAAGTAGTTCATGGAATGTTTTTGGAAATTAGTCTTCAATATTAACAAGCTGTTAGGTAGGCTGATTATTGATGGATTTATGCAGGTATATTCCCTGGTAATGAGCATAAATTATCTGCAGCAGGAGGGTAGTTAAACATCAGAAGGAACTTGATCTTATGACACGTATGAAGTTATAGAAATAATATTAGTCAGAAGAAATACTTAAGTTATTCATAGATGATGAAAAAATTATTATCTTATCAGCCTGAATTATGCAAATGAAACTCTCTCAGGTGCATACCAGCTATGTCAGACGTGCAGATATAAATAGAGTTTATTAGGAGAAAAATTATAAAAAGAATAACGGCCATGCTGAACTCATTGGCTTAGGTCAGGCAGAAATAGGATGCACGCACCTGCCTGGCAGTCCAGGTGAGACTCTCATCAGCTCTGCACAGATTTACAAGGAAGAAGGTCAGAGGACATCTGCATAGTCATGTAACAGTAGACGCCCGTGTTTGAGCAAGTGGCCTTGCTAAAAGGGGGTAATATTTGGAAACCAGTATCTGGTGTCAGCCAATTCTTCAATTGCACTAAGTGACCTGCAGAGTCAGCTCTCTGAGAAGTCACGAAAGGAGAAGAAAATAAGCCTTTGGCACCATTCCATTTTGTCATTGTCAGTCAAGCCCCTTGGTCCCTGGGGATGAAATAAATGTGAGCATTCCCTAGCAGTGAGTGACTCCAGATGAATATGTTTTCCACTTTGTTCTTGGGGGTCAGGCAGTGATGCGGCACTGGCTGGGAGCAACGCATGGTGGCACACGCTAGGTGAGACCTCTAGTGCCAGCTCAGATGAAGTGGCCCACCACACGCACTTCTTCCACCGAGCATATTAGTTATTTTTTTTTCTCCTCCCTGCAACAAAATTGCTAGGAAAAGAATCTAACTCAAAGGAGGGAAGATTTATTTATATTGTGGTTTAGAGAATACAGTTTGCGGGGAGCTTAGGCCATGGCAGCTCAAGTGTGTGACTGTGGCTTCTCACATCCTACAGGGTCAGGACACCGAACACTTGAGCTCTAAGCAGGGCAAAGCCATAACCCCCAGTGACCTGCCTTCACCATCATGCCTTCCATCCAAAAAGGTTCCAAAACTTCTCCAGACACCACGAGCTGTTCAAATGCATGACCTTGTGTGAAACATTTCATATTCAAACCACAGCATTGACTAGTATCAGATACTTTGACAAAGGACTTTGAAAAATTACCTGAGGACTCTGAAAAGTCTAACAGGAGAGAAATTAGAGAAGAAACCAAAACCTCAAAGGATGACTCTTACTGTGGAAAAGAATGATTCTGCTTTCCTATTTTATTCCCTACTTCCTTCTACCCTTCTCCTCTTTCTCCATTTGCCCATCCCCCGATTATGATTACTTTCCCTTATGATTTTGTTTCTGTCTTTGTTTTGTGTTTTTGAGATCTTTATATGCTATTTGCCCAAGGTGGCTTTGAACTCATTATTCACCCAAATTCTGAGACGATATCTCACATCTGAGGCCCGAGCAATGGCTCAGTGAGTAGTCAAAAGAATCAAATGTTCTTACAGGGTACATGCGTTCAGTTCCCGGCACCCACATGGAAGTGTGCAACTGCCTGTGACTGCAATTCCATAGGTTCTAATAGCCACTTCTAACTTTCAAAGGCACTGCACTGCACAAACGGAGACATTCATACATTGGGGTCTACAGTTCAGCTGCAGCCAAGGGCGTGTTCATGTCTGAGACCTGTTTTAGCAATGAAGGCCATGAAGATGTTAGTGGTCTGTGTGCTGCCTGTGCCCATGTTGATGTCCATGGGCAGGCCTGCTGCGGAGGCTATATTAGTGTCAATGACCTGTGTTTTGGCAGAGGCCTGTGCTGATGTCTGTGCTCTGTACTGCCACCATGTTGAGGTCTGTGGCACATGTTGGCTCTATGTAGAAGCCTGTGATCCATGTTCTGCCTGACTGAAAGGGCAAGGAAGCTAATTTTGTAGTGGTATCAATAATGCAGATGTACAGTTAAAAAAGAGAGACATAGAGGGTTTTTGAGACAACCCCTACCTCTACCCCACCCACTCTTCCCAAAAAGTAACATCCTAGACAGGAAACCATCAAAGAAAACTCTTAAAATTGTGATAAGGAAGCTGAAGTGTAGCTCTTCAGAAGTGAGGGTTCCTGGTGGGGTTACTGGTGGGGAAGAAATCAATTTTCTTTAAGGGGCTGGTTACTGGGAGCTTGACCCTGTTCCAGTGAGGAGTATATGAGCAACACAATTTGAACTTGTGGTTTCTTCTTCTTCTTCTTCTTCTTCTTCTTCTTCTTCTTCTTCTTCTTCTTCTTCTTCTCCTCCTCCTCTTCCTCCTCCTCCTCCTCCTCCTCCTTCTTCTTCCTTCTTCTTTGTCAGGGTTGGGATAGGCCTGGGAGGACTGGGACATGAATGTGATGGAGTGCATAATGTGAAATTATCAAATAATCAATAAAAATATTACATTGGAAAAATGACTTAAAATAAAAAATAAAATCCTTTTAAAACACATATATGCTACCATGCTGAACCATCACTTGATTTCCATTCACAATTTGCACTAATTCATGCAGTCATTAGACTAAAACTACTAATCCTAGTGCCCACAAAATGATTCCAATGTGTAAGACCTGTAAAGAATCCTTCATATTCCACCTCCCTATTTCTATTTCTCTCCCAGATGTTCTCCCGTCTATCAGCCTTGACACACAAGCATACAACATTAAACCATAACCTTTTCTTTCCTTGTTTGTCCCCAAGATTTCACATTAATATTGCAATATAAAATACAGTACAACTTTTAAAGTCTTAGAATCTTTAATGTTTTCAACACTTAAAAAGTCCAAGAGAGCTTTAAAAATTCAGTCTCGGGGACTGGAGAGATGGCTCAGTGGTTAAGAGCACCACCTGCTCTTCCAAAGGTCCTGAGTTCAATTCCCAGCAACCACATGGTGGCTCACAACCATCTGGAATGAGATCTGGTGCCCTCTTCTGGTCTGCAGGCAGAGTACTGAGAATACTGTATACATAATAAATAAATAAATCTTTAAAAAAAAAAAAAAGAAAAAAAATTCAGTCTCATAACTGAGCTCTTATAAACTAAAAAAAAAATACACACTTTCTTATTCCAAGAAGGAATAATCATGGCACCATTCAATCAAATAAAAACAAGGACAGAAAATAAAACCCGCAGCCTAAACGTTTAATTGATGCCATCTGGAACTCACTCGTGATCTAGACTCCAAAAGTCTTGGGCAACTGCACTTCTCCAGTTCGGCTACCCATATTACATGTAGCTCACACTGACTCTGCTCCATAGTTGCCATAGTCCTTAGTGGATGTCCCACAGCCCTGGCATCTCCAGCATCCTGGGGTTTTCTGCAACTCAGTCTGCAGCTTCTCTTTTGGCCTTTACTGGCTTTCTTCTGAGCTTACCACGCCTACCAAGACTCAAGTGTTCTCCTTCATGCCTTGAAAACCAGTTATGTGAGAGATTCTTACACTTTGTTTGCCAAGTAGATGAGAAGCCTTGCACCCTGTCCTCCCAGTGGGTTCCAGCTTCTGTGTGCTCACCTTGAGGCAATGCTTGACAAAACATGTTGCTTCAATGATACCCGTGATTCTTATAATCACAGGTGATTATCAGCCCCAACTAATCAGCACCGATTGTCCTGGTTAAGCAAAGGTTTCACTTCAGTGGTTCTGATCTTAGGCAATAAACTTACCGGAACTTATTTATACCAGTCCTGATAAGAGTATTGGAAGGACTCTCAAACTTTCCCCTGAAATTTCACAAGCTAGTCCTCAATTGTGTGCATTTATCTCAACATTCTTATCTTCCAAGTTAAGTTATATCTTTTCTAGCTCTAAGCTCCAAATGCTTCAACAAGCCATCCCCAGAACAAGGTGGTCAAGTCTGTAGCAGTGATGCTTTATGAACCCTGGAACCAATTTCCATTCCAGTTTGTTTTTCTGGTGTCGTAACAAACCTCAGGAGCATAACCTTTCCACAATAGGAAGAAAGAGGTTTATTTCAGTTATAGGTCACAGTCTATCATCAATGAAGCCAGGTCAGGGGATCAAGGAACTGGGATGCAGGAACTAAAGCAGAGACTGTGGAGAAATGCTGCTTACTGGCTTGATTTATGACTCATAGTAAACAGTTATGTCATTTATATATAAGGCCCAGGTTCAGTTGCTGAAGGATGGTGATCACCAACAGAGGGAGGGCTCTCCTACATCAATTCTTCTTCCCAGATGGTTAGGTTTGTATCATGCTTGATATATGCATGTGTTGGTGCTATAGACAACTAACGCTTGCATACTAGGAGAAAGATAGAAAGAATGTAACTATAGGATAATGTAGTTGTTCAATAAGCCTTACCCAAGGCTCAGACCATTATCAGAGAACTTCAGACAAGAGCAAGAAGAGTAGACAAGAACAGAAAAGCAAACTACTGATGTGAAATCAGCATAACACACAAATGATGAACCAGAATTTAATGGAGCCTCCCCCCAAAGTGCTTAGCAGAAAACTTTAGCAGAATCTAAGATTTCATAAAATAATATTTAAAATGCTGTCAAGGTGCCTCAGTGGTTAAGAGCCCTTCCTGCTCTTACAGAGAACCAGAATGTGAGTTCCTAGAAATCACATCAGTCAGCTTACAACCGCCTGTACTCCAGTTGTAGGGCACTCAATACCTTTGTTTAACCTCCGTGGACACCTGCACACGTCTCAAAAAGTACATGATGATGGGTATACATCCTGATAAATGTGCCACTAAGTCATTTAGCTGTTGTGTGAAAATACTAAAGTTGTAGTTATAAAAACCAGCATGATACAACATGACTAAGAAACATAATTTTATGTGCACACTACCATCCACGTAGTTCCTTATTGACTGAAAGGTTGTTATGCACTGCATAATAGTATATAAGTACATGTTATACATTGTCCATATTGAGCATCAAGTATAAAGAGCTATCAGACACCTAGAATTTGATGTATGTTACTCTTCATTTTGCATTTACACTTATCTTTCATATTTATATGTCAGTTCTAAAAGGTGTATAATTAGAATTTTTAAACCCAAACATAAAACAGCTGTCTTTTTAAATGTTTGTTTTTATATTTCTTATTTGTGTTTTCTATCAGTGTAAATATATGTCATTTACATGCAGGTGCCCATGAGCTAAGAAAAAGGCTTCAGATCCCCTGAACATGGAATTGTTGGCGTGACAGGCAGTTGTGCCCCTCCACACGTGGGTGTTGGAAAATGAACACAAGTCCATATTCTCCACAATGCCTCTCCAACAGTTTCGTTGTTCTCTATTTTGTCCAACACTAGAGATATTGCTTCAGTTTTTGTTCATATTGGTAGATATAAATCATTTATCATCTGTTTGCTTCATGAATTTTGTTGATTAATAGAGTTTGAATATCATTTCATATTATTTGTCATATATGTTATTTGGGTCAGTATGGCAGTATTAAATTAGAAAAAAACAGGCAGTACACATCTGTGGTGATACAGGTCATAGCAATTGCTATGTAGTGAAGGGATGGGTAGTTTTTGTTTATCAGAGGGCTTACATTCTTGAAGCTTTATGCATTCTGAGCTGGGTCTCATTGGGGCTACCAGGGATACTTAGTAACATTGATTGAAATATAAACTGCCAATTGTAAACTGTATTGTAGCTGCTATATATAGTACCAAACTGGGGAGGGGACCCTCATCTAAACAGTAGGAAAACAAGGCCTATAGACATATGAGGTATGGTTGCTTGCCAGTTTTGTAGATAAACACGTAGTAAACAGATGAGCTCTGAGGTCGGAGAAGGCTGGAAGCTACCTGCTTCTCTGACAGGAGAAAAACTGGGTGCTCTTTCTTCTTTGTCATTGGGATAAACACGGAGGAATGAGGATGATGCTAAGTAGGATGATACCCAGGAAGTGTGGCATGGATAAGCCATTTACAGGACTGCAGGCTCTTTAGTGTTTGGCTAAATAGATTCCACAAGAAAACAACAACACATTTTTCTTCTGTGACTTGGCTTTGCTGTGGTATATTGCTGGTAAGACAAGCAAACAGACAGAAAACATCACTAAAATATGCAATCAGGATCAAGTTCAAGGGAATGCAACCAGCACACGCTCAGGAAGCCTCTCATTCAGAAGCTGCCCGCGGCTTAGCCAAAGCTTCAGCTATCACTATCTTGAAATTCTTAACAATTATATTTTGAATTTGTTTTTGTTTTGAATCTTAATTTCTGTAAGTGAAATCTGACCAAAAATGTTATGCCTGAACAGAGGAAGATACATAGAAGATAGGAGGGGAAAAAAATCCCTGCATTTCAGATGTTTTAAATCCCTTTCTCTAGTTCAACAAATTGTTCAGTCAGCTGAATACAGTGGCAATGTATAAAGAGGATAAGTTTTGTATTTAGAATATATGTTATATCTACATCTGTTGTAGAATTAATCACTGTTGTGACTTAATGAGTGCTTTGAGATTTCTTAAAATATTTTTTCCTTTGTGTATTTATTCTGCATGTGAAGGGGTGTGGTATGCTTACCTGTGCTATGGTGTGTGAGTGTGTATGTGTGTGTGTGTGTCTGTGTAGGCCAGTGGACAACTTGCAGGAATCAAATTTCTTCTCCCACCACATGGGAGGAGATTGCAGATTGAATTGTCACTCTGCTCAGTGGCACCCTTAGTCACTAAGCCATTGTGTTAGCCCTCTGACTGCTTTTAATTTGGTAAAAATGTAATTTTCTGTGTTACTTAACTAGAAAATGATAATATATCACGGATCAATATATGTAACTCAAGAAAATTGATGAGGTGGACTAACCCTTGTTACTTGTATTCAAGGTATATCTTTTGCACCAGATTCAGGTAAAATCGTAGAATGGGAAAAAAAAATCTCCACATAAAAGCAATGAATGAAATGTCTTTGGAAATTGGAATTTTGAATTTAGGGATTTCCAACCTGTTGTCTTTGGCCTCTAGGGGAGGCCAGGGTCCTCTATGATTACTGGAGGAGGCCAGGGGTCCTCTATGGCCACTGGGGGAGGCCAGGGGCCAGGCAAGTGACTGGTAGACAGAACACGGCTTAGAGAGTTTGTTCAAAGTGGTGATTGGGTACCACCGAAAGAGGCACACAGAGCAGATGGGCAAAACAAGAGTAGGAGGATACACTGGGACATGGCCACCAAAGCTGCTGGCTGCCTCAGGCCCAGGACATGTGGGAGTAACAAGCTGGCTAGCATATCACAGCAAAAGAGCTTGCATTCCCTTTTATAAGTAAGCCCCAAAATAAGAGTAAAGTAAAAGAGACTGTAGGAAAAAGGTGAGACAAAATATATTAATAAAAAAGCAAGAATTACAGAAAGAAATATGTCTAAACAGTGGGTTCCTAAAATCAGGATAAATTATAAGCATGGCTCAAAGGAATTGTTAAAGACCTCGAGTAACATTTCTTACAAAGATTAGTGCCACCTTCCTGAAATGTTTCTCATTCATTTCACCCACCAATCCTCTAATAACCCCAAGTGCACACTGTGACGCTGGGTTGTCAGCTGGACAGCTTTAGGATCTTCTTGGAGATGAGCCTCTCAGTGTGCCAGGTAAGAGGTTATCTTAATGGCTTCAACTGAGGTGGAAAGATTTGCTCATTATGGGAGGTGCTGTTCCCTGGTTTGGCTCCTATACCATTTAAATGAAGAAAGGAAACTGAGCAGCAGTATGCAGCCCTCCCTTGCTCTCGGTTTCTTTACTGTAGATGCTGTGTGAGCAGCTGCCCCCAGCTCCTTCTGCTTTGGCATCTCTGCCATGATGAACAAACTGCTCCTTGAACTCTAAGCTGAAATAAACCACTTCCTCCTTAAAGACACGTTTGAGAGAATGTTTTATTATAGCAAGAGACATTCAGATCTGAAGCCATTCAACTTTGTTTCTAACTATAAACAGTCAGATTGGGGTGCTGTAGGAATTTCTACCACCACTAGCCTTTAAGTTATCAGCCCAATTGGCCATGGCCTCTTATTCTATTTATGCCGATCTAAAGCACGAGTTGGGCCTCTTTTCCGGCCATGGGATGCAGTTGCTGTTCCCTGTTCCAGCAGAGGATTGTGATCTGTGAGTCTACCCCTAAAAGATAACCCTCTATTATTATGAGCTAGTATGGGGTTTCTTTTAAGCGTCCTTCTTCATCAGGGAATGGATACAACGAACAACTCCATTTCTTTTCCCTGGTACCTTGTGCTTTTTAGATGCTGGTGCAGTGGACCTCCAGTGTCTTGACTATTGCCACATTGATGTTCTTATTCGTCCAAGGTAGTACAAAAGGTCATACTGGTGGCCCACATTGGGAGATGTGGTGGTGTCTACTAAATCCCTCACTTGGTCCATATATTCCCAGACTAACAGCCGTGTCAGTATCAGGGGTCACCTTCTGATGTAGGCTAGCTTAGAGCCTCACTGAAAGCTTGAGGCTAAACTTTGGCATGCTATTTCAGAGACCCAATTTTCCAAAAATGATTTTGGTTCCAAAATTTCTTGCTGCTCATAGAGCTCTAAGGCATAATTAACTCTGGAAGTTCTGCTTTCTCCAGAGCCCATGTTCTTTACATGGGACGCTCACTAAAGATCAAAGTCTTCTGCACATTGTCTCCAGTGAAGCTTATTTTCTCTGTTATGATATATGTAAGGGAGACCTTCTAAAACCTTCATAAAAACAATAGTTGCTTGGGGCTGTCCTTCCATTTCGTTTCTCTGAAACTACCTAAAGCAACTGTAACTTTCCTTATTAAAATACAGATATGTAGGACTGATGTAACTGCTCTGCCAGGAAACCCCATTTTGTACAGGCCAGTACACATAGATTTGTAATTATTATGTATTTTTAATTTTTATTTTTGTTATTTCTTTCTGAATGCATGTTTGTGTGTATGTGTATGTTTTAGTTGAGTACACATGAACATGTATGTTGTGAGTGTGGAAGCCAGAATTGAATGTTGAATGTCTTCCTCAATTACTTTCCTCGTTCATTTTTGGGTCAGGGTCTCTCACAGAACCTGGAGCTTCCTGATTGGTTACCCTGGCTGACCAACAAGACCCATGGATACTTCTGTCTCTGCACTCCCAGTGCTGGGATTTTAGGCATGTCCCTCAAGCATGTTTTCTGTTTGTTTGTTTTGCTTTGTTTTATTTTGTTTACAGTGGCTATTTGACTTATTCAATAGACAAGAACGCATGGACAAATTCTTATATGACAACCTTGAGGATACAAGAAACAGAGCCTTTGGACTAGAGGTGCAGATGAAAGAAGCTGATAAGTAAATAGATCATTTTAATATGTCACAGCCAGTGAAGACGCTGGCTAGTGAGTACAGGTCTGGGTAATACAAAAAGGCTGTTTTAATTAGATCTTCTTTCTTAGTTATAAAGACAGAGGTTCCCTAAGAATGCCTCAAGTCATGTGGAGTTTATTAAAAGACTTCACACAGGAGTAAGCAAAACAGACATTAGTGCTCATTTGTTCTAGCTTCCGGCCAGTCTAAGGAATACATCAAACCAAAACCCACAAGAAGAACTAACTCTTTTTGGTAGCACTGATTTTCATCGGCTTCAGGAATGTAAAAGACATTTTGAACCTCACAATGTTTCACCCATAATATTTTCATCCCTTGTGCTGTCTACTCTTGCTGGCTAAATTTTTGTTTGCCTCTTTCCTTCTGAATCATAGCTTGTATTTCTTGCCTCTTGATCCTGGTGTTGGATTCCTCAGCGATTCCGTTCTTCAACCTCTACCGCTAGATGTTGGCAACTGCCTTCTTTCTGTGTATCTTCTTTGCTTACTGATTACCCCCTCACTACACCTTCCTTAAAGCTTCCAGAGTAGGTATTCTGTTTATCCCGATTTTAAACATGGGACAAAGCTCTAGAGTCAGGCATGGTGGCCTACTCCTTTAATCCCAGCACTTGGGAGTCAGAGGCAGGTAAATATGTTCAAGGCAAGCTTGGTCTATGCAAGAAGTCCTCTGTCAACTCTCTAAGAAAACTGTAAATCAAAATTTTTATTCTACATTTTATATTTTATTTAAAAATCTTACAAAGTTATAGGTACATATTGGATCAAAACTCCAGTTGAATGCCCTTCTATAATTTAAACTTCTTGTCCTGCCTGCACTGGGCAAAAATCAGATGACAATATAATAGAATGTGTTGAATTTCCTTGATTGGAAAAAAATTTAACAAGATGGATAGAGGCCATGATTAGTCAGGACTCACCAACCCCTCGAAAATCTTACTGGGTGGTTAGTGTTACAGTCACATTGTAAACAAACGGTTTTGTTTTTTTTAATATTCCTAACTTACAACCCATGTTCTAATGCTTTATTACTAAAATATACAATAATAAGTAGTTCTGTTTGAAGTTGCAGTAGTAATTGGATCAATTAATGCAAACCCCACTGGTACTAATATCACACTCTCTCCAAATGAGGAAGAGAGTTCACACGATTATCAAGACTCCACTTTCAAACCGGCTCTCAAGGATTATTCCCTAGATCTACTTAAGCGTAGAGTCTGATGACACTTAATTACCAAACAAAGACTGGAAATTACCACTTGTACCACATACTTAGGGGAACTGAGATTTTCTACGGTTGTGTTATTGAAATCAAAGTCCCCAAGCAGATTAATTCTAAAGCCAGACATGAGTATTGAGCCCAGGACTAGATAGCTTTGTTCCAGCAAGGTACCATCATGTATCACATTAAAATAGTGTCATTAACACAAACCTCTGGAAATTGTGTTAGAACTTTTTAGCTTTATAGGGTCTACAAGCTCCAGGCATTTGCACACAGATTCATAATTATAGATATCTAAATGACATAAAATAACTTGACACTGAGCTGGATGGTGGTGGCAAACGCTTTTAATTCCAACACTCGGGAGGCAGAGGAGGCAGGCAGATCTCTGTGAGTTTGGGGTCAGCCTGGTCTACAGAGTTAGTTCCAGGACAGCCAGAGCTGTTACACAGAGAAACCCTGTTTCGGGAAGAAGAAGAAAAAACAAACAAACAAACAAAAAACAACAACAAAAAAAAAAAACTCGACATTGGATTCCTGCAAAGATTTTTTTTTTCTTCAATGGGATACATCTACATATTTTCAAAGCTTGAGAAACACTATGTAATCATATAAAAGACAGAAAATTTTATTCTCATTTAAATTGAAACTGGAGAGTCAGTGCTCAAGATAAATGCGGTCAAGAGGAGAAAGGGAAAGCCCAGATGTTTAGCAGGTTTGTGAGGGGGAGTGGCATATTAGTTCAATAGGAGATGGAGGGGGTGCAGGGAATGCCCAGCACGTGCTGTGCTCAATGCAAAGTGTTGGTTGTAGGTTTCTAAGGAAGTCAGAGACAGGAAGATGAGTTGTTTTTTTAAATTGCATAGAGGACAAAACTTCACTTTGTATTGTTCAAATTTTTTTAAATACAACAGATTAGTATTATGAATACAAAATTAGGCTGAAGGGATTTAGAAATGGCTCAGAGATTAAGAGTGTTTGCTGTGCTGGAAGAGGGCCCAAGTTCATTTCTCAGCACTCACATCAGGTGGTTCACAATAACCTGTACCTCCAGTTCTAAGGGATGCAGTGACCTCACCTGGCCTCTCCAGGTACTCACCTTTCTCTCTCTCTCTCTCTCTCTCTCTCTCTCTCTCTCTTTCTCGCACATGCGGGCACACACACACACACACGCAAAATGAAAAATAGAATAAAAATAAATGTTTATTTAAAACGAGAGAAGATAGACAATTTTAACAGCTGATAAAATACACATCATAAAATTTAAAAAAAAAGACAGCACAATCTAGATTCTGGTTTCACAGTATCAAAACTTGGGTCTTCCCACTACCCACAAACTTCTAGTATCAGGCACTGGACACATATTCCCAACACAATACATCTCAGGTCCTGTCATTTGTTACAGTCCCAAATAAATTGGAATAGAGAACAGAGAATTCTTGGTAGCAAATCAAATACCTGGATATCCATCAATAACAAATCTAACAGAGGATATATGGGCCATGTGAATATATCCCACTAGTGCTAACTGAAAAGCATTCCTAATGCTAAATAACACTGCCAATGCTTAGGGTTTATGATTTCTCAAATGGCATGCCTCTGAGAAGTGTGACAGAAGGATAGTTCCATGGGAAGGTCCAGGAAACAAACACACAGAAATTGCAAACCACTTCAGGAAATCTTGGGAGAATGTGGTGGGGACTCTTTCAAGACCCTGAGAAATGTCTATGTCAGTGGGGTCCGTAAGTGGAGGCTTCATCAGTGCTGTGGAGAATTTACTCGTGCAGGCATGAGTGTAAAAGGTGGTGCTATCGAAAGGACCTTAAGGAAGCTTAATTACTCAATTACCTCTCAACAACTTCTCCAGAGATGGCGTTTTCACTTTCTAATTATATTTTTATGACCAGAGGCGTTCCTTTAAATGTCAGTCCGTAAGACTAGATTAAATGAGAAGTCCCAAGATCACACAGGTTACAAGGCAATTAGAGCCTAGTAAACAGATGCTTGAGCTGAGCAGCTGGGAAAGACTGAGTAGAATTCCAAACTCCGTTGAAAAGTTGCATTTGCCTACAGTTGTCATGAAACAAATGTGGCACAAAGGGGAAATGGGTAATTCCCTAACTTGTGTAAAATTCCATCTTTCCTTAGATGCTTGGAACATGTCAGTCCTGGGAAAATATTAATTAGTGTGGTGGCTTAATAAAGCAAAAGAAAGAAGTTAAAGGAATAATAAAGGAGTTTCTTGAGGGTATTCTATCACATCTACCAAAGCTGTTTTGCACTTCAACTTGGGGTCAAAATACTCTAATGTGACATTCATCAGATACACACACATTTCCATACTAATAAAATTAATTTTATTTTTTTATTTTTTTTTAAATTTATTTATTTATTATGTATATTCTGTCTGCATGCCAGAAGAGGGAACCTGATCAAATTACAAATGGTTGTGAGCCACCATATGGTTGCTGGGAATTGAACTCAGGACCTCTGGAAGAGCAGCTAGTGCTCTTAACCTCTGAGCCATCTCTCCAGCCCCAATAAAATTAATTTTAAAAATCAATATTTGATATTCAGTTAGTTATGGGCCTCTCCCCAGTAAGGTCTCATTTATTTGATAATATATAACTTGGCACAATCCTTAAGTTGTCTGTAGCTAAAAATGACTAAAATTGAGGTTAAAATGAAATGAGCACAGAAAAATATGGGCTGAAGTTACTTGATCTACTGAGACTTGATTCACTGGATTAGAGAGTAAAAAGTGTAAAATTTAAATGAATAAAACTTTAGCATCAAAATTAAGTTGATGGGGCTGTTCAATGTGCACTGCTCTTGTTGAGGACCCGAGTTCAGTTCCCAGCATCTGCTTGACACTTATGGCCTCCTGTATCTCCAGCTCCAGGGTATCCAACATCCTCTTCTGAGTCCCTGTGTGTGCATAGACACAGGCAAAGGTACACATATAGATACATAATTCAAAAATTAAAATAAATATTAAAAATAGTAGAAATAGTGAATCTACAAAAGTAAAGTTTTAACATTGTTTCTTTTTATATTCAGGACCAAGCCTGTTAGTGCTTTATTTTTTATGGAAAATCCCAATAACATTAACTGGTTTATATTTTTCTGAAATAAGGAACATTGTTAGTAATAAATCTGGTTTTTGATAATATAAAGATGAAACATTATACAAGTAATTGGTTATGCTGCAGAAAATTAGAGCCTTTTCTAAACCATAGGTATCATTGCCTGTTTTCATTATACACAATAAAAAGTGAACAATGGTATTGTTTTATTAAAGAGAGCTATTGAGCCTTTTCATATTAAGAAACATCAGTTTCCTGTTAACTATGCCAAAAATACTGTAAGATTTGTTTTCTACTGCTGTGCATCATAAATATTTGAAAAATGAAATCATCTCTTTGCTTTCACCAAGATCCTCCTGCATGTCCTCTGTGAAAGTCTTGACTCTTCTGCTGAGTGTCTTCTACTTGTCCCCCAGGTAGATTCTCCACTCTTTACTCTGTTGAGAACTGTAGTAATAAGGGCGGCGGGGCTGCATCCCCGGCACCCGGCCGCCCCCACGGCTAGCTTTACCCAAAATAATTACACGGACACTGTATTCTTTTAATCACTGCTTGGCCCATTTCTCTTCTAGGCTAATTCTCACATATTAATTTAGCCCATTTCTAATCATCTGTGTGTAGCACCCCAAGGTGCGCTTACTGGGAAGATTCTAGCCTATGTCCATCCTGGGTCAGAGCTTCATCCCGGGAGCAGGGCATGGCGCCTCTCTCAGGCGTCTGCTCCAGAGAGGAGAGCTGTCGAGTCTGACCTCACTTCCTGTTCCTCCCAGCGTTCTGTTCTGTTTACTCCTCCCACCTATCTTCTAACCAATAAAATGGGCCAAGGCAGTTCCTTTATTAGCCAATGACCTTCCTCCATCATTTCCCCTTTTTCGGTTTAAACAAAAAAAAAAAAAAAGAAAAGCTTTAACTTTAACATAGCAAAATTACATATAACAAAACAGTTATCAAGTAAAAGTTACAATAATCTTTATCATAACTAAGGAAAACTATAACTATAACTAACTATTCTTAACTCCATCAAAGACTCCAGAAAGATACAATACTACCTAAACAAACAGGAAAAAAGCAACTTTTAAAACTCTAGAAATGACAGAGACATCTCGCTGCCTGGACAGTCACCCAAAGTTCCTCTGTACCGTTGGGGCATCCATCTTCAGCCTTCAGGCCCATGCTATCCAGCAGACATTTCCATAAAGCAGGAAAATTCAAAGTCAGTTCAGTCACTATCTGTTGTGTCCTGCAGAATGTCTCGCAGACTCCTTCAAAATGAATCAGGAACCCCGAAAGATCATCTCACCTTAGGCAAGTTCAGTAGTCCTCTCTCTGCGGGTTCTCTGTGTCCAGTTTATGCAATAGTCCAGGCAAGAGCAGTTTCTTGCCCAAATGGCTATCAAACTCCATAAGGTGCCTCTTCGATGCCCATCTTCCTCTTGAAGTAGATTGGTGCTGCCAGGAGCAGAGTGTCTCATTGTCATGAAAAGTCCTCAGTTATTAAAACATTAAATGTCCTATTCTGTAATCTTTGAAAGACATGAAGAATGTCTATCTAAAATATGTCTATGCACATCTAGAAAATCTAACTAACATGACTACAAGCTTTACTATTATCGATGATTATCCATTAACAACCTATATTTCTTAATTATATAGTACATATTTAAATGAACTACACAATCACAATACCTTAATCAAAATCAGAAACACTTATACATATAACAAAATTGGCCTTAAATCTCTATCAATAAAGCAAAATCTATACTAATGCAAATTATTCATACCTATATCATATCCCCCTTTAAATGTAAAAGAACGTTTATAAACATTATTTGGGAATATGGGCACAGTTATTTCTCTCCAAACTGCTTCCTGCTGAATGGGGGCGTTGTTAATTAGGTCTTTCATGGTATAACCTGTGTGCTAGTTTCATCTCAGTTGGAAGTTGAGCAAAGCAATTTTCTGAAGATGTTCACAGCAATCCTTCAGGAGGACGTGGTCCATCATACCAAATCGGAATAGAAGAAATGAACGGCGTCTCATCCTCTGTGAAAACAAAATAAAAAACTCCTTTCCAAAGCATCATGTCCTTAGATCCAAATTTCAAAGTCAAGGCATCAAAATATCTATGTTGGATTAGTTCAGCAGCATTTATAAATAAATATCTTTTGGCATCTGTTGCTCCTTCCTCAGCATTCAAACAATTCAAAGACAGCATAATAGCATACAGTATCAAAATTCTCTATTTTCCATCTTTGTACAGCTTTGTTTTAACCTCTATTTCATTTATTTCTACTTTTAACTTTTTGCTTTTTAGACAGGTTCTCTGTATCTTTGACCTGCAATAACTCTGTAGACCAGGCTGTCTTTGAACTCTCAGAGATCCGCCTGACTCTGCCTTCTAGGCACTGGGATTAAAGGCGTGTACTACCACACCTTATAGTCACAGAGGTCAATCTCCCTCTGCCTTCCAAGTGTTGGGATTAAAGGTGTGTACTACCACACACAACAACTCTCTTCCTTTTTTTTTAACTTTAAGAATTTTGACTTTTAGTCTGCATATATTTTTAACACGCTGTAAACCATTTAAAAATTTTCTTTGTCTTTGACTCTCTCTTTACTGTATCTCTCTCTGTTTCTGACCACATGAGTCTTTAATTTACCAAGCAATATCAGTAGGATTAAAGGCGTGGCTTTGCCGGCTAGATGTAGCCCATTCCTTAGCTTTCCAGCCACATGGCTGAGGTACTGGCTGTAGCCATGTTTACTGCTACAACTCTATGGCATTTCATGGTCCCTGCCAGCATGCGAGCTTCAGCAGCCTGTGCTTGCAAACCGCACGAACTGCCTGCGTAAAAGAGTCAGAGTTTGCCTTGGCAGGAAAAATAATGCCCAGAAAGCCGGCATTTTTAAACGGCGCAGCTTTTTTCCTGCTACGGCTGAAAACCGAAAAGCATGCGTTCAGCTTTTCGTCAACACCGTTTAAGTGTTTCGTGGCAGGCCACCTCTTAATGAGCTGCAGGCTTTGCAGCTAAAGCTGAGTCAGGAAGCCTCTCTTAGATGAGGCGCTTGCTTGCCTCTGGCAAGCAGAGTAGAACCGAGAAATTGCTGCTACCAAGAAACCAGGCACAATGTTTTCATTTTGTTCTAGAATTACTTCCCAAGCTGTCTCAGGCTTTATGTGGAAGCAGTTGTCCATGTGGGCACCATCTGTAGTAATAAGGGCGGCGGGGCTGCATCCCCGGCACCCGGCCGCCCCCACGGCTAGCTTTACCCAAAATAATTACGCGGACACTGTATTCTTTTAATCACTGCTTGGCCCATTTCTCTTCTAGGCTAATTCTCACATATTAATTTAGCCCATTTCTAATCATCTGTGTATAGCACCCCAAGGTGCGCTTACCGGGAAGATTCTAGCCTATGTCCATCCTGGGTCAGAGCTTCATCCCGGGAGCAGGGCATGGCGTCTCTCTCAGGCGTCTGCTCCAGAGAGGAAAGCTGTCGAGTCTGACCTCACTTCCTCTTCCTCCCAGCGTTCTGTTCTGTTTACTCCTCCCACCTATCTTCTAACCAATAAAATGGGCCAAGGCAGTTCCTTTATTAGCCAATGACCTTCCTCCATCAGAGAACTCCAGTGGGCTAGGACATAAGGCTCTGCACCAGATACATCCCTCTGCCCTCTGCCTTCCTGTGAAGTTCATTTAAAAGAGGCACTGGCTTAGGATAAGAGAGTGGGGAATAGTGGATATGTATTGATACTCTCTAGGACTGCTAAGTCGCTCTGTCCTACGTTTATGTATTTTGTTCATTAAAGCTACTTCTTATTTAGGAAAGGGGACATCCTCCGAAGAATGATAGTATATACTTGCTATCCCCACTAACCACTCGGGTGGTTTTCCTCTATCCTGCTCACAACTTTGTGTATAGTCTTTAAACTCTTAAATCACCCTTTCCAACGTACTCTTCAGTCTGCTAGAATATTCATTAACTGGTGGACTTGTCTCTTCTTACTTGACTACCTCATTCTTCAGAGTTCAAGCGGTGGTCCGGACAATCTGATAACGTGTAGGTAGCCATACTCAGGGAACCACCTTCCTATTCATCTTAGAAAGAAGTTAAAATCTCGGTCACTTCTCACTGAGTGAGAAACCACTTTGGACCCCCTTCCTTCAAAAAAAAGTTTTTCCCCCATTTTTGTTATCCATACTTCCTTATAATTCCCTTTCATCAATTCTGTTGCCCCAGTTCTCATTTACTCCTGAAGTAAGTGTTGTCTTCATGGCCAAAAACCATTCTGGAAACACTGTTAATAACACTATCAGTCTTCACTACGCTTGACACTGACAGCTCACTGGTTCTCAAGCTGTCTTTGCTTTGTTTCTGAGATATATTGTTTATTTTTTTCTAGACACCTCTTTTTTCTTTTTTTTCTACCAAAAAAAATTATGTTGATTTTTAGGATCATCTGTCTATATATTAGTCTCATTTATACTTATTTTCCCTAGGAATTTCACCCCTTGATATTTCTTCAATTTTCAGTTGAGTGCAGATTAATCCAAAGATTTATCTCTGTGGTAGGTCTCTTGTCTGAGTATCCTCTCTAACAGTTCTATGACCAAAGGTCACCCCTGCCCTCAGGCAAGTCAAACCCAAGATACCAAATCAAATCCACTATCTCATTTCCTTAAATCTAAGGTGCCATTGATTATAAAATGTACTACCATTTCATAAAGTATTAAGAGAAAATTTAGGGCAATTATAGTACTGAATTTTAAGACAAATGAATCAGAGGTGTCAAAATGTAAAGGGTAAAGGTACACTTTTATCTTCAATGAGTAGGACACATGACTTTCCTCGTGTGTTTACGGTTCTTAATCACAGGCATCTTTCTCTGCCAGTTTCCTCAGACCAGAATCAGAAAGGCATCTCTAATGTTTGGTTTTGCTGAGTATTCGACTATTCAGATGTTTAGTAGGTGCTGCTGAAATGGTATTCTGTAGACAAAATATTCCCAAGAGAATCAATGGACTCAATCAAATAATTCTTGTGGATCTAGATGTGATTATTCAATCAGTTGAAATATCTTGAAAGCTAGACTCATTTTCCTCAGTTCTTTCTTTGCCTCTTTAGATAAATTGCAAGGACTGTCCAATGCTGTCACTCCTTCAAGAGTTTTAAATAGATTTGTTGGTGCATAATTATGTACTCCTAAAGTAGGATGTCGCCAAATTTGTAGGCGACAGAGGAAAGCAGCTAAAGGAGGCTCCAGGAATAGAGCTGAGGGAGTCATCGCCAGCATAGTGTTGGTGGCGTTGCTCTTACTTTCTATTTTGCCTGAAAAGGAAAAATCTTCTTTGCTTCTTTTACCAATTTTAAGATTTGATCATTCAGTTTATATTCATTCAAGGAATTATCCATCCCTTCCTCATAATTAGTATTCCCTTTATTTTCCATAGGTTTCTTCAGAACAGTCCAAAGCAAGTGACATGAAACTGACTGGAGATTTTCTCCTTGCTTGCCTTTTCAATCTTTTTTTTTTTTTTTTGGAGTCTGTTCCATATTTTTTCATCTAAAATGGCTTTTTCTGGAAACCAGGAATTATAATCATAAACAACCTGAAAGGGATCTAATAGTTGTAATTTTGATACTTGTTCTCCTCTTTAAAAAAAAAAATTCACAAGCTCAACATAAGACAAAGCCTTCCCTGGTTTCTGCCCAATTATTCTCAGTCAATTCCTTCTGTGAGGGTTTCTACTCTTTTATCTCATAGCAGACTTCAGGTTGCCCATTCAGGTGCCTCTTGTGTACTGTTCTAGAGGCAGCAGGACCTTGGAGAATGGAACCGATGATTGAGGTGAACTAAAGTCTTGTGCAATAAATACCCAGCTTTATTCAAAGCATCAGACAATTTATACTCTGGGGGTTAAGGCGAGTCACGTGAGTTAAGTGGACAATCACAAGGACAAGCCATATATGGTAAAAACATGTTTTATCCCTAGAGGCATATAAAGGATAGTTTAAAAATTAATTGAATAACATCAGCAAGCAATTATGAGTATTAAAGTAAACTCACTTCCAATTTGTACACCTACAAGAAGCATGAAAGCACATTCCAAGAACGATTCTGTTTTGAAAAAAACTGAGGTCATAAGTCCATAGTCTTTTTATTAAATAATTAATTTGTTGGAGTTTTCTTATAAGTACTCAAAATTCTTCTTTTATGACTCCATCCTTGGGCTGTGTTTGGACAATCTGTTGCATGGATTTCAGATTTACCTAGCCAGTAAGTCTCCCACAAACGCACAAGCTAAGCTAATTCTGCTTGTTCCAACACTCACTTGTGTTTATTACTTATCACCCGTCTATCTTATCTATCATCTAGTTACCTATCTTGTTCCTTTTCACTTACCTCTGTATCTTTAATCTACTGTTCAGTTTGTTGGAACCCTAATACAGCATCTTTCTACATTCTTCTTCATTCACCATTCACATCTAGATACCACGTCTTGAAAATTAATCTTTATTACCATTTCATAAATTTATCATGTCCTTTTATATTGACAGAATTGATGTAGCTTCATTATCTCTTGCAATGACTCTATCAACAGCAGCAAAATTAAAGACTCATGTGGTCAGAGAAAGAGAGTATACAGTAAAGAGAGATTCAAAGATGAAGAACACCTGTAAATGGTTTACAGTGTGTTAAAAATGTATGCAGGCTTGTGAGCGAAAAGGATAAGGTTAAAGTCCTTAAAATAAAAAAGAAAAAGAGAGTAGTTGGGTGTGGTGGCACACACCTTTAGTCTCAACACTTGGGAGACAGAGGCAGCAGACCTCTGTGCTGGGATTAAAGGCGTGTGCCACCACCACCCAGCTTTTTAATTTAAACATATTAAGCAAAGACTCAGATATAGAAGTTGAAATATAGTTTCTATCTTTCTATAATTAGAAATTAGAAAATTTTACAAAGTTTGACGGTCAAAACCCACAAGAATGACAATGTCTATCATTTGTCTATCAATTTTTAACTAGTTCACATGCTATACGTTTGATTAGCTATAAGATACTTCAGTTTAGTGGGTCTCAATCTTCCTAATGCCTCAGCCCTTTAAGGCAGTTCCTTATGTTGAGGAGACCACCCCAACCATAAAATTATTTTTGTTGTTACTTCATAACTTTAAGTTTGCTATTGTTATGAATCATAAAGTAAATACTTGTATTATCTCATGGTCTTAGAAGACCCCTGTGATAATCCAATAAAAAAAATGGAGTACAGACCTAAACAGAGAACTCTCAACAGAGGAATCTAAAATGGCTGAAAGATTGCTTTGTTTAATATCCTTAGTCATCAGAGAAATGCAAATCAAAACAACTCTGAGATTCCATCTTACACCTGAAAGAATGGCCAAGATCAAAAACACTGATGACAACTTATGCTGGAGAGGTTGTGGGGAAAAGGGAACACTTGTGCATTGCTGGTGGGAATGCAAGCTGGTACAACCCCTTTGGATGTCAGTGTGGTGATTTCTCAGAAAATTAGGAAACAACCTTCCTCAAGACCCAGTAATACCACTTTTGGGTATATATGCAAAAGATGCTCAATTGTGCCACTATGTTCATAGCAGCTTTGTTTGTCATAGCCAGAACCTGGAAACAACCTAAATGCCCCTTGATCAAAGAATGGATAAAAAAAAAAAAGTGGTACACTTACACAATGGAGTACAACACAGCAGAAAAAAACAATGACAGCTTGAATTTTGCAGGAAAATGGATGGAGCTAGAAAACATTATTTTGAGTGAAGTAACCCAGACACAGAAAAACAATTATCACATGTACTCACTCATAGGTGGTTTCTAAACATAAGGCAAAGAAAGCCAGCCTACAAACCACAATCTCAGAGAACTTAGACAACAATGAGGACACTAAGAGAGGCTTAGATAGATCTAATCTACATGAGAAGTAGAAAGTAGAAAAAGACAGATCTCATAAGTAAATTGGAAGCATGGGGACCTTGGGGGAGGATTGAAGAGGGGAGGGGAGAGGCAGGGAGGGGAGCAGAGAAAAAATGTAGAGCTCAATAAATATCAATAAAATATATATAAAAAAGGAAAAAAAGAAGACCCCTGTGAAAGGGTCATTTGACTCCCAAAGGGTCAAATCTATAAACCATTAGCATGCAAAAACTGAATACAGAAGGTCGCAATTTGAATTTAAATTTAAGGTGGAAAATTCTGCAAAAATGAAGCAAACAAAAGTACATTATGAAAAAAACAGATGTTTGCATCAGGAGAGGAACCCTATTGTTATGAAAAAGAGCAGCATATGCTACCAAATATATAAATAAATCAAAAGCATCTTTTGTTAAAAGCATTGTGTGTACTATGAATAATTTTAAGTATGAGTTAAAATCAGTTTTTAAAAAATTATATATACTTACAAACTGACATTATGAACTGTACATCCAAGTTTTTTTCATCTTAATGCACATAAGTAATAAGTTTGACATTTGATAATGAAAAACAGTTGGAGGCATTAAATGATTTTAACATGTCTAAACTATGAATAAATCATTTCACTTTAAGAAAAATCTTAAGGAGACTACCATGCATTGCCAGTCTACGCAGAGATGCTTGTTCCATTAGAAGATTATGAACACCATCCACTAAGAGCCCTTCATTGTAGAAACATGAACATGTGGATGTCACAGTTCGCATCACCATACGGTGTGCAATTTAATTTTAGGATGGTAAGTTGGAAAGTTGCCTGTGCATTTTTAAATTAAAACACCCAGGTATTAACATGTTAGTGGCATTTTCTTCTTGGCATGCTTTTCCTCCCTCTCTCCAGTGAAATAGATGTGCTATGTTTGAAATGTACCTTATATGTTGGTGTGAAAAAAATCTCGAGTTTGACAGGAAATGTAGACATGAGCACAGTTTTTCATGAATTGGCTCTTGTGCAAAATCTTCTGGCTCCCCACTGAGTTAAATATAAATGAACAAATGTGCTCCTAGAACCAAATAGGCCCCACAATCTTATGTGTAGAGGACCTTATAAACACAATCGAGCCCCTTTCTCAAGGAAAAGAAGAAACTTCTTAGGGCTGTGATGAGCAATTTAGGGAGCGCACAGTAGAGTAGCTATGAGAGAAAATAGCTGATATAATACTGCAAAGAAAAGGCTGGCATGCTTCTGCTCCCTCGGTCCCACATCAATCTTCACCCTAGATCACTCCTAAACCCTTTGGACAGAAGATTAAGTACAAGAGAAACTAGGAGCGCAGAGAACTAAATACTATATCAACACATTAAGAATCAAGACAGACAAGTGCAAAGTCACCAGACAGTAAAGCTTTGATGTAACCTGACTGAAGGAATTAAAATAGCTAAAGAAAGAATTTGTCATTCAAAAGAGGGATTATCTTTGAGACAAAATGACAGTCAGAAACACAAAGTTTAATGCTTATTTCGACTTAGTCTAGTGTTTTCAGTTTCCATAAAAGTAATGCATTTCAGAAATTTGACTTAACAATGCTCAGCTATCTAACGATATGAAAATGTCAGCATCTAAATATATTGTCAATAGGTAATTTGGACATATAGCTCTGTATGGTTAATTTGCACACAGAGTTTAACTTCACTGTGGCTTAAATGCAATTTCAGCTACAAGCCATATATACATGTGTATGTTTGTGCATATGTATGTGTAAGTACCCACACTTCAGTTTCCTTCTTGCAGTTAGAGTGACTCGGTGCAGAGCTAAGTTCCTGTTCAATTCTCTGAGATCCTTCTGAGGTTGCAGCCCTCCCTCGTGGGCTCCCATCAGCCTACTTTTTGCAGGTGCAAGCCGAAAGAAACTCTCCATCCCTTTTCTTGGCTTCTGAAGAGTCCAAGTCCTTTCTTCTCACTCCTATTTTTGTGTCCAAATGACATAACTTTCTTCTAGTCTGTTCATCTTTCCCCTTTATTAATAAATTCAAAGTCTTCTGTGTTTTCTACTAATTCTTATATTAGTCTTCTTTTGAATTTTGTTTTCTAGTTTTATGGCTGTTAATCAGAATCTTACCTTGGTTTTCTAAAAGTACTTCATAAAAGGATGGTGGCTACATACTTACACCTCGTTGGGCCCCAAACACACTCTCAACTGCTCGGCTCAAGGAGGAAGCATACTTTGAGTACTTTGGGAAGCAAAACTAATTGTCTTTGCTCTAGTCTTCCTATTTAGGCCAAGAGAATTCTCTGGAAGACCTACTTCAGTGAAGTTGCACTCCTGTGGCACCTTGTATTAGGAAATCTCAGTTGTCAATCTGATGAAGTGTACAATCACCTGGGAGACAGGCACATCTTCCCTACCTCCCTTCTCTATATTTTAATTTTAACAGAAGCACATCACTTGTCCTCCCCCATCCTTGCCCTGTTTGTCTTGAGCTGTAAAAAACCTCCCACCTTGACTAGCCATAGCAATACATTTTTATGAAAATATCTCTTACATTCAAAGAAATTGGACTCTGTGGGGCCCAACCTCACAGTCAAACTAGAAAGTAATACTCCTTGAGATCACTTAAGATTTAACCTACTATCCTACTATGGTAATCAGTCTGTTTAAGTTTAGTCTGCCTTTAAAGAAAACAATGTACAAACCAACCTTATTTGTCTTGACTTCCCCATGCAATTAGCTTTACAACCTAAGGCTAATACATAGGTTTAATCTTAAATTATGTACTCTCCCATGCTGCTGACCCAGAGCAATTTATACGTATTTGTGTGTTATAGTTAATTGTTATGGAACAATCTTTTTGTACACTGTGAAGATGTGTCTTTGCCAAGGTGTCTTCTGATTAGTTTAATAAAAGAGATGACTGCCGGGAGGTGGTGGCGCACGCCTTTAATCCCAGCACTCGGGAGGCAGAGGCAGGCGGATCTCTGTGAGTTCGAGACCAGCCTGGTCTACAAGAGCTAGTTCCAGGACAGGCTCCAAAACCACAGAGAAACCCTGTCTCGAAAAACCAAAAAAAAAAAAGAGATGACTGGTCAGTAGCTAGACAGGAAGTACAGGCAGGATAGCCAGACAGAGGACACTGGAAGGAAGAAGGGTGGAGTCTCAGAGAACATGCCATGTTAAAAGAAACTACAGCCATGTGGCAGAGGGTAGATAAGAAATATGGGTTAATTTAAAATATAAGAGTTAGCTAGTAACCAGCGTGAACTATCGACTAAGCATTTATGATTAGTAATATGTCTCTGAATGGTTATTTGGGAGCAGCTACAGAGACATAGAGAAACTCCGCCTACAAAAAATCATTTGCTGAAAACAACCAACAGGTTAGAAGCAACCTCATAGGACAAATAGTCATAAGAATTGGATTTGGAACGTTAGGCAAATGCATAGGCTCTGAAGGCAATTACATTCTGCAGTCTGCAGTGCTTTTTGGAAGGTAGGAGGATCTACAGAAGGTGGGTCCGAATGAAAATTAGAATACTGAGGGCATATCTTTTGAAGGGACTCAGTTCTCTTTCTCTTTCTTTGCTTCTCAGTCACCATGAGGTTAAGTTGTTCTCCACTATGCCCTCTTATATAATATACTGTGACTAAGCAATAGGATAAAGTAACCATAGGTTGAAATCTCTGAATCTATGGACCAAAATAAGACTTTTCTTTTTATAAGTTGATTACTTCAAGAATTCTTTCTTAGTGATGGAAAACTGACAAATGCAAAAGATCTCAAGGAACCTATTTAGAGAATTTAAAAATGGACACAACACAGAGATATACAGAAAGCTGTTGTCTGATTTAGGCCTGAACAAATTATACCCACTGTGGAATGGGAACTGAATCCAATAGAAATATGCAGAAAAGAGACACTGATTATTCCATGGCAGAACTAGGGAAATGCAGCTTCACTGGGCATCAGCTTGTGTTCACAAAATTATTGATCACGTGACTATTTCCAGAAGAGGATTTGGGCTATGTGAGGAGAATGGGGGTGACTGGCCCCGAAATGTTTAAGTTATCTCCTCCAAACAGAAGGCCTACTGGGGAGAATTAAAGACCTGGGCAGGAAGAAGCAAGGCTCAAGTATGCCCTGCAGCTAATGGAGAAATTTTAAGGGCTTCAAATTGCTTTAAGGAAAATACAAGAGAGGTCTCCAAAGATGTGCATAAATCTCTACCAGAGCCAAGTTCTACACTGAAGCCAGTCTGTGAAGTTACCAGTTCACCTCAAACTTGTTCTCCCCAAATTTCTTCACATTTCTGTTCTGATAGCTACTGCTGACTTCCAGGAGGAAGTAAGTCTAGGGTGTATAATAGTATCACCGTGTAATAAGCTGTAGAGATTGTGACCTTCATTTCATAAACCTTGTTTTGACTGCATCCTAAGTGTCTTAGATTCCTTTGCTAGTGCAATGATAAAATACCTTGGTAAATGCAATTTAAATGTGGAAGGTTTATTGGGCACACGATTCAGGGTTCCAGTCCAGCATTGGGGGGAAGTTAAGACAGCAGAAAATTGAAGAGGCTAGTCACATCCACAGTCAGGAGCAGACATCCATGAGTTCATGCATGCATGCATGCATGCATGCTAAGTGCTCAGCTAAGCTCAGCTTTTGTACAGGAACATGAAATAGTACTGGCCATACCTCAGTTAACCCGATAAGAAAATCTCTCATACGTCCACAGGCCAACCTAGTCTAGACAATTCTTCCTTGCGACTCTCTTCCCATAGGTTCTGCATTGTGTCAAGTCTACAGGCAAAACTACACATCACTACAGGATTTATTTATTTAACTTAAAGATGCACGAATACACCACAGGACCCAGGCAATCATCCCAGGATTTCCCTCAGCTTCATTTATGGCAATGCCTGTTTTGTCCACTTGAAAATACTATAAGCACCTACAATCTCATTATCAGTATGTTTATATACTCTGATGTCTTGTGTGAAACCACCATGTAAATTAATAGGTATTCGCAGATGAAAACATCACGTGATAACAAAGTGCCCTGGCAAACAATGACGTGGCTTGATCACCAGCAAATTATCAAGTCATTTGGGCAGCTAGTATTCTTTTCTCCTGACTCATTCCTGCACCAGGATGATTTATGCTTGGATACTGGGAACAAAACCTCGTTTGGGGAAATCATGAAGGCCCCTAAAACTCACTTGAACATTAAGTGGCGCAGAAGACACTCTTGGTAGAGATTTTCCGAAGCCACCGCGAAACCCAGGAACGTAGTCTGAGCGTGGCCGGGCAGCGTGGTGACGTCACGGCACGTCGGGTGCGCCCCGCCCCGGTTCGGCTGGTCGCCAGGGGACGCTCGCGGGTCGGGTCGCCTTGGCAACCCTCCGCTCCGCCCCTCCACCCCTTTAACCTTTAGGCTGCGCGGTTCCGGGTCCCTCTCCGTCCCTATCCCTGTCCCTCCCCTCCCCTTCGGGCCTGTCGGAACCAGAAGCGAAGATGGCGGCGGCGGCGGCCGAGCTGGTGATCGGCTGGTGCATCTTCGGCCTCTTGCTCCTGGTAGGGGAGGCGCTCCGAGTTCTCCTGGGCTGCGGAGGTGGGAGGAGGAGGGCGGGCCAGCCAGGGCCCTGCGAGCCGGGAGAGCTTCCTCACTCGTCCTGCTCTCTGCTAGGTCCGAGGGTACCCCAGAGGAAGGTGGGCGAGGTGCTGACTCTCGAGGTCTACTCCCTAACTTCAGGCTCTGTCTCTTGTCTGAGGACGTGGCTGGAGGGTCTGTTTGGGGCCGAGCGACCCTCGGGGTGGAGAAGGGCGTGTTGGCTTTGCTTGGTGTCCGCGCCGCCTCTGTGCCAGTGTCCCGGGCGCTGCCCTGGTCACTTGTTTGTTTTTCTAAATGCCCCATTTCTCCCACGTGCTCCAACCCGTGGGGTAGTAAGTGCCCAGACTTCCCCGTGCTCATTGTGCGATTCTGCCTTGGTGACGCGAGTGTCACGTTCTAGATGTCACATTCCACCTAGAACACCGTGAGCAGGAGTATGGCCAGTGTGACAGCCCTCCTGTCAGCCAGTGTTAGGGTACCCTAACACTGTGATTATACTGCTACCTCTCTGGCCTCAGGTGCCGTCTTTCCAACCGTCTCGTCTTAGATTATTGAGTGCACAAACTCTACTGTCATGGCCCTGAATACTTTGGTTATCACTCTGCTATCAAAAGGCAACAGGCTCTGTTCAGTTTGCTACTCTTTGGGCCTTTTACATTGTCAAGCCTTTCCTTGCTCTTCAAGGACTTTAGTCCTACAGTTATTCAGTGTTTACATTTTGAAACTCGTTGGACGTAGTTTGTCCGATTCCCTAGACTGACATTTATGTAGTGTGTTTTTCTAGTAGTTTTTCACCAAGAACCACATACACATAGCACTTGTGTAGCGTGTTCAGGGATCCTAAACCAAATCTTTGGTTCAAGGATAGTACCCTCACTTTCACAAATCCCATTGCCCTGGGCCATTTTTGGGGGGTGGGGAGTGTGAGGGGAGGGCTATTGGAAATCCCTAAGGTGTTAGTGGTGTAGTCTCCAAAGCCATGCAGTCCGTCCTTAGAGAATTCACTGACTTTTCCAGTCTATTTATTTAGAAGAAAATAAACATGTAACCAGTATGAAAGTATAGTGGGACTGTTTTGATTAATGAAAGAAATTAAATCACAATAGTTTTGCTGTAGACCATAGAAGGATACAAAGGGAATAATAACATGGCTTTTATAAAGGACTGATATGTGGGAGACATGGATTTTTAAGTGTTGAAAGACAAAATATGATTTTGTAAATGAAATAGAACTTGGGAGAGGACGTGGTTGGAAGAAAGTGTAAGCGGAAGCAGACTTTGGAAAGTTAGTGAAATTGCATCAGCAACAATTTTGAGACTGATAGAATTGAGCATAGGTGAGGTGCAAAAATCGCGATTTATTCAAAATGAAGTTAATGTCAGTCTGTTTAGTGCTTGGCTTATTAGAATGGATCTGTATTCACGTCTGCTTCTCATTCAGGCTTGAAGTAAGTTATTTCGGCTGAAATGTATGCACAAAATCTAGTCTAAGCGGTGTGGAGTCAGAAGTAGAGGATTGCTTTTGATAGCTGGGGATATTCTTCGTGACTGCACCAGAAGTCAGCAAACGCCAGCGTCTTCAGGTTCTGTGGCAATGTGCAATCTAAAACACTGGACATTTTCTTTACATTCAAGGCTGGTAGTCCAACTTGTGCTTTCAGTGACTCTTTTACCCACTCCTCTCTTCTTCTTCTTTTTATGTGGTCTTTTTGTTACTCAGGAGGAGGTGCTGGTAACTAAGTGAGGTGCATCCTCAAAACATGGATACATTGTATTATGTAATATCAGATGTTACATTTATTGAATCACCACAGATCTTGTCAGAAATGTCCTGAGAATTTCCAAGTACAGAAAAGTTGTCAAGCTCACAACTTGTACTATGTACAAGTTTTACAAAATTCTAATTCTCACTTGAAAACTTGAAATTTTAAATTTCATTTTACTTATTCATTTGTGTGATGTGTATGTGTGCTGACCTGAGGGAGCACTGCAGGTATGTGTGGTGTGTGTGTGTGTGTGTGTGTGTGTGTGTACCTGCACTCAAGAGTGCACCACGGTGTGCTGGTGGAGGCTGGAGGACAGCTTTCTTCCACTGTGTGTTTCGGGAGCAAACTCTGCTTCGGCAACGACACCTTTGCTGGCTAAACTCCCTCACTGACCCAAAAGCATGAATTTTGTCACTGGCAACAAGTACTGTTGGATGTATTAAAGTGATATTTTGTTTATTGTTGTTCATGTGATAAAGTCCATTAAAAAGCAAGGGCAGTGGTGGCGCACGCCTTTAATCCCAGCCCTCGGGAGGGAGGCCGAGGCACGCTGATCTCTGTGAGTTCAAGGCCAGCCTGGTTTACAAGACCTAGTTCAAGGACAGGCTCCAAAGCCACAGAGAAACCATCTTGCAATAATCAGTGGAATTTCGAGGAAAGAATGCGGTTGCTTGAGGAAGGTTGCTTGGCTCTCAGCTCCTTTAAGTGTTCAGAATCTTTGCCTGATAGCCACCATCACACTTTGGTATACAACAGGACATTATGCATGCTTTTTATCTTACTGCAGAGCTTAAGGCCCATTGGTTGGAATTTAATAAAGTGAACTGTCCCTGTTTCATCAAACACAGTAACAAGTTAGTGTGTGTGTGTGTGTGTGTGTGTATACGCCCGTGTGTGTGTATGTGTAGTGAAGAGTGCAGACTCGGGGTGCGTTGGTCCCATTGTCTTGTTTTATGATAATATACCAACAGTGTTACCTGCAGTGGTTTATCAGTCGTGCACCCGAATGTCGGAACGGGTTTTTAAAATGATGTAGTAGTTTTCAGTTTTTGAATCTCTAGAAACACAGGATCTGCGGACTTCTCATTTTGAGAACGAATGTCAGCTGTGTAGAGAGGGTCAAGTAATGAGTGTTTCCTTTTTATGATCTTTGACAAACAAATTGGATGTTAGTTTTTAGGGCCACATGCAGAATAATTACATTTGGTCCCTTATGCTCTAAAATGTAAGCACTTTTACTGACTTCCCCATTTTCTCAGTAATTTGGCCTACGCCACCTTCCAGCTCTTTCTGTTACTACAGAGGCAAGCTCCATTGTGTAGCGCACATTTATTAGTGTTCCTTGAGGTGTGGGCATCACCTGTGGAGTTGTGACCACTCCATAGTCTGTGGGGAGCCCCATTAAAGTAGTCTAATAAACTCCCTGGGATCATATCTGCTGCTTAGTTTGACAAAACTCTTTAGCGTCCTCATTCTTTCCTCTACCCCATTGGTTGTCAACCTTGGCCGTTTGTTAAAACCATCTAGGGAGTTTTTAAAATCCTAGTGCCCAGAACAATTAAATCCAAACTGGGAAGAGTTGGAGAACTATTTTAAAATCTTTCCCTGGTTTAATAATAGCTTTTTAAAAGAAAAGAAAATGCCCTGAGGTGTTATTTTATGAGGTATTAACTACAATGCCATTTGTTAAGCAGTTACTGTAGCTATGCAGTGTGCTACACAATAGCTCGTTTAATCTTGAAAACCCATTCCAAGAGTTTTCGTTATTATCTTATAGGCCAGGAGAATTTGTTCATTATACAATTACTATTGTCATCTGTAGCATAACCTAAAAGAAAACATGGGGTCCTCTTAAATTAGCCAAAACCTCTTGCTTGGCCATTCTACCTGGCAGCTCTTTGTAAGCTTGTCTCTCTGAGTTTAGTATATGCTTTCTGTGCGCTTGCTGTCAGCTTCAGCTTGGTAAAAAATGCTCATGAGTCTTTCCTGAGATCTGTAAATGAATGCACTGTGTTAATGAGTTCTGTGTTAAGTGCTATTCCGTATAGAGAGAAAAGACTCAGCTTCCAGTGAGTTCAAAACAAACTTGAGGAATGTTTACAAGAATTTAGAATCCACCTTAGAAACTTATTACATGTTAATATAACATTTTATGGACAGTAACTTCCTGAAAACAAAACAGACCAACAAAAAGTTTGAACTTTTAAACCAGAATTTGAGCTTAAGTCATTTTTGCTGTGGTTGTATTATTATTATTATTATTATTATTATTATTATGCCTAACATCTAGCTTCTTTTTCTTTTCACTTAATCTTTTCCTTTTTGTAAATGACAATGTTGAAATGACAGCAATAGGAATGACATGCAGCTTTGATGAATTTCAAATGCAGTGGGCCAAGTGAAAGAAACTGGACCCAAAAGATGAGCTGAAACATGAATACATAATGGCATTTGAGAAATGATACAAAGTGTAGGGACAGATTGCAGGGAGTAGTGGTTAGGGCAGAAGATGGAGAGTGAGGTTAGCCAAGACAAATCAGAATGTTGAGTTTAGCGGAAACTTCTTGGTATCGTAATTGTGGTAGAATTTGGATGCTTACAGAACAAGTTTTATGGTACAAAGTAAGTTTGTGTCTCTGCACTCCGACAGATCTCGTTTAGAACAGTGGTTCTTACTGTTGACTTATAAAGCCCTGATTCTTGAGGAGCCCTACAGATTGGTTGATTTGCTATGGAGTAGGAGATGCATAAAGGTATTTAAAAACTACTAAGATAACTCTAGCTCATAGTCAGGGCTGAGGACACTGACTTAGTATGTGTCGGCAACTCTCTGTTATGGGGTAGAACATAGGAGCTCAAAATGCAGTTCCTGACCGCTGCCACGATCATGTCTGTTAACATAGAGGTGTTTGGAGCCTACCTGGGTCTCTATTATGAAGCTCTAGGAGGTGGGCCTGGCACCCTGCCTCAGCAGGTCCTCTGTATGATCCCAATGCTGCCTAATGATGTAGAAGCCTAGGACCTATGTATGCTCTAGAAAGGTATGAAGAATGCCACTCAGCTAAAGATGTGAACCCCATTACCTCTGGGTACAGTTTTCACAGGAAATCTTGTTAGGCACATGAATCTGTTTTCATTATTGGCTTTTCTTTCCTTTTTTTTAACTTGAGCAGCAAGAGTTTATTTCCGCTTCTGTTTCCAGGGGAATAGTTCGTAATGGTTGAATGAATGCTGGAGTTGATAGCAGAGAGATCGTGAGGTAGAGAGAGTGAGAAACTTGAGGCAGAGAGAGTGAACTGGAAGTAGTGAGGATATATACTCCCAAAGTCCATCCTCAGTGACCTATTCCTCCAACGAGGCTCCATTGACTAAAATTCCTATAACCTACCCAAACTGTGCTACCAACCACGCAGAGGACCATGCATTTAAATATCAGAGACATGGGGGTAAATGCCCTTTAAAGTTTGTATTATAGCTTTTGTGTGGTGGTTAGCAGTTAACTTCTAGGTGGATGGCGTCTTTGGGAATTTCTGGTACATTTCCTTTAGATTGGAGAGAGACATTGGGTCATGACATTGCATGTAACTATTAATGTTTGCTGCAGACGTATGCAGTGCTGCATTGTTACTCATAAGGTGTGGATTTACGTAAAATTGTACTGCATTTTCATTCATAAGTAGAGTTTAACATTCTATCTTGTGCAAGTTAATAAAAGTTTTCTTTACACATGTAAAAGAAGTTTTTGCCAAATAAACTCCAAATACAGGTTGATGTTAGTGCTAAAGGAGGTATGAGGTAGTAATAGGTCTTTCTTTTTGCTGTGTTTCAGGCTATTTTGGCATTTTGCTGGATATATGTTCGTAAATACCAGAGTCAGCGGGAGAGTGAAGTTGTCTCCACTGTAACAGCTATTTTCTCATTGGCGGTTGCATTGATCACGTCAGCACTTCTGCCAGTGGACATATTTTTGGTTTCTTACATGAAAAATCAAAATGGTACATTTAAGGTAAGTGTTGCTGTGCTTTGTGGTTATTTTTTACTTGTGGGTGCTTAGCAGTTGTTTCATTAGCAAACCGGTGTATTTTGTCCTTCCTTCCTTCCTTCCTTCATTCCTTCCTTCCTTCCTTCCTTCCTCTCTCTCTCTCTGACTCTGTCTCTCTGACTCTCTCTCTCTCTCTTTGACGTGTGTGTGTGTGTGCGCGCGCGCCCTTGCATAGGCATATAGAGTCCAGACGTGCACATCAGATATCATCTTCTGTCCCTGACCCCGAAGTTTGGTGTTTAGGCAAGGCTGGTGGGTCGCATTGCCTTTCGCATCCCCTGTCTCTGCCCCACCTGTTTAATGCTGAGGATATAGGTGTGGGCAGCCATGCTTGGTTTGCATGTGGGTGCTGAGGATCTTAACTCAGTTTCTGCTGCTTACACAGCAAGCTAGCATTCGTTGCCACCGAACAACTTTTCCAGATCTGTTTTCTTGTGTGGGAATAGGTAAGTGTAGAAATGAACTGTAAAGAATGAAAACACAAAGTGGTAGACTAGATGCAGACAACTATCTTATCTGAGAATCTGGTGTGGGACAATTCTGTATTCTGTCAATTATGTTTTAAATAAGAGCTGATTGGTCAACAGCCAGGCAGGATGTATAGGTGGGACAACCAGACAGGAAGTAGAGGCAGGTAAAAGAGAACAGGAGAATTCTGGGAAGGAGGAAGCCCATTCCCCCCCCAGCCCTATCCAGACACCGAAGAAGCAGGATGTTACCTGCCCTGCTAAAAAAGCTGCTGGGCCATGTGGCTAACATATACTAGAATAATGGGTTAATGTAAGTTACAAGAGCTAATACAAAGCCTGAGCTAATGGTCGGATCAGTTTATAACTAATGCAGATTCTCTGTGTGATTTTCTTTGGGACCTTACCGCCTGTGGGAACTGGACAGGACATAAACCCCCACAAGCAGGTCCTCATGTTATAAGAATCATCTGTTCAACATCTCAGCCAGTATTGGGAGTCATTTTTTTTTTAATGTGAAAATACTTCATTATAATTGCTTTTATTTTTGTGCTTCTTATAATTCCTTTGCAGCATATTTGATTTTATTGACAGTGATGGCACAAGTAAATGTTTTAGAAGGACTTTAGTAAAACAACAGAACAGCATTTACTTCGTAGAGTATAGAGAGAGTTTGCTATGCTAGCAGCCATTAGACTTAGCTGAGTGATTTTGGCCAAGTTCCTTAACTTTTCTCCACTTTGGGTTCCTCATTTTAAAAAGAAAATACATAGCCTAGAGGAAGTTCTTTTTTAGTTATGTAAATTTCTTTTTTTCTTTTTTTTTTCCCTTATTTTTGGCTTTTTTCGAGACAGGGTTTCTCTGTGGTTTTGGAGCCTATCCTGGAACTAGCTCTTGTAGACCAGGCTGGTCTCGAACTCACAGAGATCCGCCTGCCTCTGCCTCCCAAGTGCTGGGATTAAAGGCATGTACCATCCCCGCCCGGCTTAGTTATGTAAATTTCTTTTGTTTCTTACTGGCTCAGCCTCTGTGAAGTGGGTACCATATGTCAGTATCTGCACATGGTACTTAATAAATAGATATTTTTTAATTTTCAGTAATTCGTAGTGTTTTAATAACTCTGATTTTGGTTCAAATGCCTTCAATAATTGATAACTCTTTTGTGACTATGTTTTGATATATTCTGACTGTTGCAGAAACTAAAATTTCTTTTTCTCCTATAGGGAAGACTCCTAGTTAGTATTAATGGAGTCTTAGTGTGTGCCAAAGTGTAGTGTTGGGAAGATTGATGGCATTGACTGTATTGCATCTGTCTATTAAATGTTTGCATACATTGGACCCTTTGACCTCCCAAGTAGTCCTATGAGGTAGTTAGATTACCTATGGCTTTATGGGTGAAAAAACAAAACAGAGGTTAAGCCTGAAAATATATATATAAAAAAATTTGAAACTCTGCTATCTGCCTCCAAAGGTCTTCTTTCATTTATTTTTTGTGGGGGAAGATGCCCTTTTAATAAATATACTTTTCAGTTTAGTTAAAAGTCTCTTCCTGTCTTCATTTGTTTTCATTCAATTTTTCATTTAATTTATATTTTGTGTTTTACACTGAGACATTTTAGGAGGAGATGATTATCTTCAATGGTTTCATTAGATTTTTTTGTTAATTTTTTTTAAATTGTTGGTCAAGAAGTAAATACCCTTAATGATCTTAGATACAGGTAATTAAGTAATTTATCTTAGCATTATGAGGCCATTTTTTCTGATGTCATTTTAGTATTAAATTACATGGAAGTGTCTAATTTCTTGTGATTGCGGTTGGGTACACAGCTGTGTTTCTTAGATAAATGATTCTGACATTGTAAGAATGTGGGGGTGTTTTTATTTTGAAGTAGTATAATGAAATACAGGAAGTACATAATTATCAACTTCTGGGCTATTTTTCTCCTGCAGTCTGTGAAATTAATGTATATGTGTATGTATGTGCATAACTGCTCTGACATAGTACAGGCAGTGTAATTATCCCTCGCATAATTACTGTCTGAACTGAGATTGGTTTTAGTTTTGAATTTAGAATATTTATTTATACATTATAGAGAACTGTTTTCATCTTTGAATTTCTAAAGTAAATATTTCTATGAGCTTATGAACTTTGTTACATATTGTTGATTTTTGGTACTCATGCCTAAATTAGTAGTCTTTTTTGGGTCTCAGTTATCTTCCTTCTTAAACATTTAGTCTGTGTTCATTAGTTTTTCTTCTTTTCTCAGTGCGAGGGATCACGACTCAGGGTTAGCACACGCAGGCCGGTACTTTACCAGTGAGCTGCTTTCCTAGCCTTGGTGTTGTTTACGTTGGGAACTCTTATTACACTTATAAGAAGAGTTGTACCATTTTCCTTCTGACTGGGCATGTGGTTCATAGGCAGAACACTTGCCAAGCATGTCTGCAACCTTGGACTCTGGGTTCGAATCCAGTTTCCATATCTTATTGTCTCTAGTTTGTTTATTTTTAGCTCCTATAATCTAAATACTGTGATAGTATTTTTCTTGGTAACTTTTATTTGATTTTGAATGTTACTTTTATTGTTGTCATCATCTTCATCATTATCATCTCAGTGTGTAACCCTGGCTGGCCAGAACACCTCCATCCTCCTGCCTCAGGCTCTCTAGCACAGGGACGACAGATAAACATCGTCATCCTCATCACACCCAGCCCCACGTGTGTTCTCATGTGCATGCACGCACTGTGTCTTTTATTCCTGAAATTGTGTTCTTGTTTGAAGCCTATTTGCTGTCTCACCAAAGTAAAAACGGAAAACACACACATAGTTTCTTCCTAGCCCAGTCTTCTCTCCGAGTTCTTGCTCAGTTCTGTTCAGTTATATTATTTTTATATGTCTAATTTGGCACTACTCTTGCTCCTATTTTAATGGTGATAATGACACCCCGGAGATTTTTTGCTTCCTGAACCCTAAGAGTCAGTTCAATGTGGGCGGTGAGGTGAGGAAGTTGGGCTAGGGAATGCTGATAATGTTTGAGGGCTTTGGTTTATAGTAGTGGTTCTCTAGTGTGGACCGACCCCTCTGGCAAACCTCTGTCTCCCAAAATGTTTACATTATGATTCATAACAGTAGCAAAATTACAGTTATGAAATAACAAGGAAAATACTGTTATGGTTGGGGGGTCCCCACACCATGAGGAACTATATTAAAGGGTCACAGCATTAGGAAGTTTGAGAGTCACTGTGAGAGGGAAGTGGAGGGGCAGTGCAGGTACTTTCACTTGCGGTGGTTATGTGTTCCTCTCTGTGTGTCTTATAATGAAAGTTACTGGAGTTGTGTATGTTATGAATCAGAGAAGGAAGTTTTTTTTGAGACAAGAAAGGGTAGCATTGTAAGAGTAGTGTCCTGAAGAAGGGAAGGGACTAGAAATCTCAATATGATTGTGATACAGAGGAAATTGGGGTCCCCTCTAGGTGTTCTCGGTCTCACTAATAAAGGAATTTAAGAGTAGACTCAAGTGGAAACTGAAGGACTATTTTATTAGCGTTTAAAAGAAAACCCCAAGTCTGGCCAGCTGTAAACTTCCACTGCTGTGCAGAGGAGAAGGGTAAACGCCGTGCCATTTAAGCTGGCATGGAGGGCAGAGACATAGAGATAAAGGGCGGGGAGGGGGGGAAGGACTAAGAGAAACATTGGGGGAACCCAAAGTGATAGGGAAAGCGTGCTGAGAAAGAAGAAGGAAGTGAGTCACTCTAAGGGGAACCGCAGACTGACTTACAGGATGCATGGCTGTGGCCTCCAGTACGTGTGTACGCCAGTACAGTATTTCAACAAGAACTAAGGATTCTGCCTGTGTCTTTAGCATGGATTGAGGTGAGCCCACTGTCTTAGGGGGATTGTCCTCTGCTAACTCGAATGTTAGGTCTCCACCCAGGCCACAGACCCTATTTTCTTGACCAGAAGGAGTTTTTCCTTACTAGGCTTTTATTGCTACTCTAACTGAAGGATTGACTATAAAGTAGTGTGGACACTTTGAAGAAGATAGGCCTAAAATTTGAGTACAAATAGAGATGAGTTTTAGATTTGTTAGTAAGTTGAGTCATGTCTGTATTTTAGAGTCAGAACTCTGAGACCTACTTCTAAGTGACTGCTTCCCTTCCTGTTGGTGTTTTGTCCTGGATAATTGTTGTAGAAGACTCTCCTACACTAGATACCTGTAGCCTTGGACTTCCCTTCCCCTCTGCCAGCCTCTGATGTCTCAGGATATTGCCAGATGCCCTGAGAGAAAGGAATTGCTTCTGACTTAGAATCCCTTTCCCAAGGTGAGGCTATTGCATGAGAGTGGGGAGGGCTGTGTTGGACCTCAGGTTGTCCTGAAGAAGAGCAAAGGAAATGTGTGTACACACCAGTTATGCCCTTTATCTGTGGAATCCAGAACCCCCTGAAATATTCCAGTCTGTTAGTCTCTAGTCCTAGTTCTTGATTGTTCCCCATTCCTCTGGCCTTTAAATAGCTGAAGTTCCCATTAGTTTCTGCTCTGGGAGACAAGAGTTTACAAACCATATCAAGGCCATAGCAGTTCCCAAAGTGTGCTAGAAGGAAGGCTGTCTAAAATCAGACCCTTGGGAGGCAGGGCAGCATAGAAAGCCAATACACTAACTGCCTTTGCACCCTGTTGTATACTTTACACATACTTGGAACTTCAAAATAACAGCAGTTTAACTGGACTATTATCTTAAAAATGGGTTAGACAGAAGAGCCCTCTAAATTAAAAGATGTTAAATTTCAATGAATATTTTCCATTAAATTACTTTTATACTTTCTATCCTTAATTTATATTTTGAAATTTGGAATTTCTAAATTTTAACTTTGAGTGGTTTTCAGTAAGGACAGCACTCTCTCAGATTGTCTGGGAAATGTGTTGGAGCTTCCTATGATGTGTAACAAAGAAAAAGAGAGAAATACAGTGAACTTCCAGCTCACTGATATGATCATCTTAAGATCCTTTTTACTTTTCGACTTTGGTATATAAGGAATCATGAGGGACGCCTGGCTCTGAGGAGCTGACATGTATGATTGTGTCTGTTCTCATTTGGGGGTCTTAGGATAGTGTTCTCCTGGGCCATAGATTTTTTTTTTTTCAGTGCTTCGCCATGGTAGGCAGTGGGTCCTACTTACAATTTCAGTTTCTGTGTGTTTGGATGGCTTCCTTTGTTGAGTTTTTAAAGAGAGAAGTTAAATGTGTTGAAACTGTTGGGTGCAGTGTGTTCTGTTCGCCTTACTCTCAAGTATTCCAGGGCACTTTTTCTTAAATAGACCTTAGGCTTTAATATTTACATGATATTTTATCTTAAGAATTTTTGATAAACTTTTTCTCATCTTTCATCTGGTCAATGATGTCTTCAGCTTTGTTTTTGTTTGTTTGTTTGTTTATTTGTTTTTTTCTTTTCCTTTTATATTGATATTTATTGAGCTCTACATTTTTCTCTGCTCCCCTCCCCGCCTCTCCCCTCCTTCAACCCTCCCCCAAGGTCCCCATGCTCCCAGTTGACTCAGGAGATCTTGTCCTTTTCTACTTTCTACTTCTCATGTAGATTAGATCTATGTAAGCCTCTCTTAGTATCCTCATTGTTGTCTAAGTTCTCTGGGATTGTGGTTTGTGGCTGGCCTTCTTTGCTTTATGTTTAAAAACCACCTATGACTGAGTACATGTGATAATTGTCTTTCTGTGTCTGTGTTACTTTACTCAAAATAATGTTTTCTAGCTCCATCCATTTTCCTGCAAAATTCAAGCTGTCATTTTTTTCTGCTGTGTAGTACTCCATTGTGTAAATGTATCATTTTTAAATCTATTCTTTGATCAAGGGGCATTTAGGTTGTTTCCCGGTTCTGCCTATGACAAACAAAGCTGCTATGAACATAGTTGAGTACATGTTCTTATGATATGATTGATCATCCTTTGGATATATACCCAAAAGTGATATTACTGGGCCTTGAGGAAGGTTGTTTCCTAATTTTTAGAGAAATCTCCACTCTGACATTCAAAGGGGTTGTACCAGCTTGCATTCCCACCAGCAATGCAGAAGTGTTCCCTTTTCCCCACAACCTCTCCAGCATAAGTTGTCATCAGTGTTTTTGATCTTGGCCATTCTTTCAGGTGTAAGATAGAATCTCAGAGTTGTTTTGATTTGCATTTCTCTGATGACTAAGGATGTTGAACATTTCCTTAAGTGTCTTTCAGCCATTTTAGATTCCTCTGTTGAGTTCCCTGTTTAGGTCTGTACTCCTTTTTTTTTTTATTGGATTATGTGTTCTTTTGTTGTCCAACTTCTTGAGTTCTTTGTATATTTTGGAGATCAGACCTTTGTCTGATGTGGGGTTAGTGAAGATCTTTTCCCATTCTGTAGACTGTCGTTTTGTCTTGTTGACTGTGTCCTCTGCTTTACAGAAGCTCTTCAGTTTCAGGAGGTTCCATTTATTAATCGTTTCTCTCAGTGTCTCTGTTGCTGGGGTTATAGTTAGGAAGTGGTTCCCTGTGCCAATGCATTCAAGTGTACTTCCCACTTCCTCTTCTGTAAGGTTCAGTGTTGCCTTATGTTGAGGTCTCTGATCCATCTGGGCTTGAGTTTTGTGCATGGTGATAGATATGGGTCTATTTTCATTCTTCTACATGTTGATATCCAGTTATGGCAGCACTACTTGTTAAATATGCTTTCGTTTATTTTGATATTTTTTGCTTCCTTGTCAAAGAACAGGTGTTCGAAAATGTGTGGATTGATATCCAGGTCTTCTATTCGGTTCCATGTTTTTGATTCTTTTTTTTAAACGTTTTTTTAAACACATTGCGCTGCATATTTTTTGGTAAAGAGCCATTAATCAAAATCAGAGGTGCAGACTGGAGTTTACTGGGCTATAGGTTTATCTGTACCTTTACTTTCTTTCTTATGTTTACTTTAGGACAGGCAGAACAGTCTTGTCAGTGGGTAAGCTAGGTATCAACTAGTTTGAACAGTTCCTGGTGTGCTAGAATATTGTGATTGCTGTGCACCTTAAGACTGGGTTCCTGGGTTCACAGAGTCACTGCAATTCTTTATTCTGCTCCTTCTGGGTGGGAGAAGAAAGCCCGGTTTGGGCTTCTTGGTTGCCAAAAACGCAGTAAGAGTTCAAAAGCCATCCAGTCATTCATTGGACAGTACTGTTTAAATGATGTTTATACGGTCACGTGTCTTGGTTTGTCAGATTATTTTTATGTTAAATTTAACACAGAATGTATAGGTCATAACTCATCTTGCTCTAATATATAAGAGATGGTTTTTCCGCCACAGTTTTGAACTTTCTGTTATTAGAGTCCTAAGTTGTGGGGATGGGTGAAAGGCTTCTATAATAACCTTGTGATGTTTTATCTGTATAGCAATTCAGAAATTTCTTATTGTTGATATCCTTCAGTTTTTTTTCTTGCCTTTGGTCTGTTGTCAAATGACTTTTAGAATGTCTTCATTCCATTATACCTAAGTTATGAAAATGATGAATTTAAATTATATTTTCTAAACTTAATTTGTTTTTTTTTTGTTGTTGTTTTTTGTTTTGTTTTTTGTGGTTTTTTTTTTTTTTTGCTTTTTTGCTTTTTCGAGACAGGGTTTCTCTGTGGCTTTGGAGCCTGTAGCTCTTGTAGACCAGGCTGGTCTCGAACTCACAGAGATCCGCCTGCCTCTGCCTCCCAAGTGCTGGGATTAAAGGCGTGCACCACTCTAAACTTAATTTAAATAACAGCTATGAAGGATGAATGCAAAGGAGTTTGAATTAGCTTTTAGGTATTTTTAAAAGGTGTGTACACTTGTGTCAGTCAGTGTGCTGCTTAGTTCACGTCCACTTCACACAAACATGAGTCACCTGGGAAGAGGGGCCCTCAACTGAGAAATTGCGTCCATCAGATTACCCTGTAGGCAACTCCATAGATCATTTTCTTAATGATGAGGTGGACAGGACAGCCCTACTGGGCAGTGCCACTTCTGGACATGTAGTGCTGGGTCACGTAAGGCAGCAAGCTGATTAAATCATGAGAGCAAGTCAGTAAGCCATGTCCTCCATGGTCCCAGCTGCGGTTCCTGCTTGCAGTTCCTGCCCTGACTTCGCCGTATGATGGACTGACTGTAACTTATAGGGAAATAAACCCATTGCTCTCCTGGTTTTGGTGAAGTGTTTCAGCACACCAACAAAACCCCAAGCATAGCAGTTACTTTGTGTTTCTGTGACAACATGTCTGTCAGAGACAGTCTAAGGGAGGGAGGGCTCATTTTAGCTCGAGTTTCAGTGAGTTAGTCATGTACTCGGACAGACATCCTGGTGTGGGAGCATGCGGAGAGGCGAGGATGCAAGCTCACCTTGTTCTTTCTTCATCTGCGGCAGGGCTCCCAACCCTTGGGATGGTGTGATCCTCTTTCTAGGTGTGTCTCACTTCCTTAATTCTTTCTGGAAAAAAACCTTCACAGGCATACTCAGCAATCTATAAATCCTAAAGCCAAGTTCTAAATATTGCCAAGTTGATGATGAAGACTGCCACAGTGGCCAATATCCAGATTTTCTAAAGCACAAACCACAGCTGTTTTTCTGCATCAGTTTTTCACTGTTTTCTTTTGCTCTTAATACAAAATGCAAAATACTTAGACTGACCCCCAAGCACCTCCAACGTTGGCCCTTCCTGTGCCTGCATTCACTCTGTGCTGCCTACCTTTCCACAGCTGCTGAGTCTCCTTGAGCTTCTTGTGCATTTTTTTTCAAGCCTGCTCTATATATTCTGTTCTCTTTTCCCTCTCTGTATCTTCTCTCCGTTTTTCCGAGACTGCCCTTTCTTCCTTGAGTCACAGCACTCCTGATTGTTGTTCCCCGCGACTCCGTGTTGATGCGTGTGTGCTTATTTGTCTGCTCTCATTTCTTGTTGAGATCATCCTTTATTTGAGCCAGTGACAGACCCCAGAGATGATACTCAGTTGTACTCTGCATGTTAGGCAAAGCTGTTGTTAAAGAGAATACACTTACTGTTTCCCTTTTATCCTAGGAGTGGGCAAATGCCAATGTCAGCGTCCAGATTGAGAACACTGTTCTGTATGGCTACTATAGTAAGTATCGTTGCGTTTCATTTTCTCTTCCACCTGCCAATCAAATTTAGAGCGAGACTACATGAAGAATCTTAATTTTGATATTAGTTGCAAGATTATAGTTTTGAACACAAGGAATAAATAATATGCATTTGTTCTTAATATTCTGAGACATTTTAAACCTTCTCTGTGTTCATTAATTTTACTTGTAACACTTGTTGAGCTATGAAAGGAGACAGAGACAGAGACCCACATTGGAGCACAGGACTGAATTCTCAAGGTCCAAATCAGGAGCAGAAGGAGAGAGAGCACGAGCAAGGAACTCAGGACCGTGAGGGGTGCACCCACACACTGAGACAATGGGGATGTTCTACTGGGAACTCACCAAGACCAGCTGGCCTGGGTCTGAAAAAGCATGGGATAAATCCGGACTAGCTGAACATAGCAGACAATGAGGAATACTGAGAATTCAAGAACAATTGCAGTGGGTTTTTGACCCTACTGCACGTACTGGCTTTGTGGGAGCCTAGGCAGTTTGGATGCTCAACTTACTAGACCTGGATGGAGGTGGGGGGTTCCTTGGACTTCCCACAGGACAGGGAACCCTGATTGCTTTTCGGGCTCTGGGGGGGGGACTTAATTAGGGGAGGGGGAGGGAAATGGGAGGCGGTGGCTGGGAAGAGACAGAAATCTTTAATAAATAAATAAATTAAAAAAAAAGAAAAAAATTTAATCAAGTTATTTGAAATCTCCTCCATTGTGTTAAATGAGCCATTTCCTCCACTTGTACTCTGTATTTGATACTTGTGTTTTCTAGCGTTCCTTCACAGACTTGAGGGTAGTAGAGTGCACTCTGGGGAGCTTCTTCTACTATGCCAGCTTTAATCCAGGGGCCATGATCGCTTGGCCTCTTTTCCTTTCTCCTCTCATCTGGTATTAGACTGGAGAAGGTGTAAAGAGCCACCTAAGTGCTTCCTGTTTGTGGATAGTCCCAGATTCAGGATTTCCTAAAATAAGGTTTAAATGTATATTCCGGAAACGGATGCCATTTTTAAATCAGTAAGTCAATGTTAGTAAGATTTTACTAGGTTATTGTATTGGAAACTGAAAAATACACAGACATTTCAAATGCAGGAATAGTTAAGAAAATCTGTGTGTGTGTGTGTGTGTGTGTGTGTGTGTGTGTGTGTGTGCGGGCGCGCGTGCGCATATGTCAGATCTGAGCTCAGTTCACTCCTCCCGTCATAGGAATCCTGGGTGTTGAATTTGGGTCAGCAGAGTTGGGGTCACACCCCTTACTCACTGAATTATTTTGCTGGTCCTAAGTGAATGATTCTTTTTCCAAGAGGCTTACTTGTTGAAATACGGAGCCGCGGGCTGTGTCCCGCCACCCGGCTAGCTTTACCCGAAATAATTACATGGAAACTGTATTCTTTTAAACACTGCCTGACCCATTAGTTTTAGTTTCTTATTGGCTAGCTTTTACATATTGATCTAACCCATTTCTATTAATCTGTGTAGCCCACGAGCTGGCTTACCAGGAATGATCTTAACCTGCGTCTGTCTGGAGTGGGAGAATCATGGCGACTCCCTGACTCAGCTTCTTTCTCCCAGCATTCCGTTCTGTTTACTCCGCCTACCTAAGGGTTGGCCTATCAAATGGGTCTAGGCAGTTTCTTTATTAATAAGAAATCACTCCCACATCATTTCCCCTTTTTCTGTTTAAACAAAAAAGGCTTTAACTTTAACATAGTAAAATTACATATAGCAAAACAGTTATCAAGCAAGAATTACAGTTACAATATTTATATCTATTTTATCTTTTATCATAACTAAGGAAAACTATAACTATCTATTTATTCTTCAACTCCATCAAAGACTCCAGAAGGATATAATACTACCTAAGTAAACAAGAAATAAGAAAACTCTAGAAATGACAGAGACATCTTGCTGCCTGGACAGTCACCCAAAGTTCTTTTGTATGGTTGGGGCATCCATCTTCAGCCTTCAGACCCATAGTATCCAGCAGACATTTCCATGAAGCAGGAAATTTCAAAGACAGTTCAGTCACTATCTGCTGTGTCCTGCAGAATGTCTCGCAGACTCTTTCATGAGTCATGAACCCCAAAAGACCGTATCACCTTTAGGCAAGTTCAGCAGTCCTCTCTCTGCGGGTTCTCTGTGTCCATTTTATGCAACAGTCCAGGCAAGAGCAGTTTCTTGCCCAAATGGCTATCCAACTCCATAAGGATCCTCTTCGATGCCCATCTTCCTCTCGAAGTAGATTGGTGCCGCCAGGAGCAGATATGTCTGATTGTCATGAAAAGTCCTAAGTTATTAAAATATTTTAAATGCCATATTCTGCAGCCTTTGAGAGATATGAAGAATGCCTATCTGAAATATATCTCTATATATCTAGAAAATCTAAGTGACATGACTACAAGCTTGACTATTATTGATGATTAACCATTAACCTATATTTCTTAATTATACATTACATTTTTAAATGAACTACACAATCACAATACCTTAATCAAGATCAGAAATACATATACATATAACAAAATTGACTGTAAAATCCACACCAATGCAAATTACTCATACCTATATCATTTCCCCCTTTAAATGTAAAAGAACATTTACAAACAATATTTTGGGAACATGGGCGCAGTTTTTTCTCTCCAAACTGCTTCCTGCTGAATGGGGGCGCTGTTAATCAGATCATTTAGGGTGTAACCTGTGTGCCAGGTTTATCTCAGTTGGCAGTTGAGTGAAGTAATTTTTTGAGGGTGTTCACAGGAACTTTTCGGGAGGTCGTGGTCTATCATACCATATCGGGATAGATGCAATCCACAGGGTCTGGTCCTCTGTGAAAACAAAAGAAGACCCTTTCCAAAGCATCATATCCTTAGAACCAAATTCTGAAGTCATACCCTCATGATATCCGTTTTGGTTCCACTTGGCAGCCCATAGAATGAAATGTCTCTCTGTACTTAGCTCCTTCACAGTCAAAAATTTTAAAGAAAACACAATGTACATAATCCAGACTCTCTGTGAATTTTCCATTTTTACGTGGCTTATTTTTCTTTATTTCTTTTAATCTCTTAACTATGTATACTCTGTCTCTTTAAAGACTTTACCTTTTTTTTTAACCATTAACTTTATTCTCTATATTCTTTTTTTTTTCTCTCTCAAGCCTATGTACATTCATCCAACAGTGTGGTCTTTTATGTTTGAATCTGTTTTATTGTGAATCTGTAACATTTTTTTACTATCCAGGAGCATTTCTTAAAATGTTAAGCAGTTCTTAAAAACTTAAGTTACGCCATGTACAGGTAATACGGTACCGCCTGTGTCCTGCCCAGTTGAAACCTTAAATGCGCTGGTTTTATGGTAATTACGGTAGTTCCTGCCTGAGACCAGCACAGTTCAGCATGGCAGAACTGAGCCAAGCAGCTCCTGCCTCAGAGCCATTTGGTGCCCCTGAGCCACACACAGTTCCAGGCACACAGCAGTCCACATTGCCATCAAGCAAGCCGTAGAGCTTTACTCCAAATGCTCCATTCAAAAGCTCTGTCTCCCACAGGAGCCAGACAGAGATCGCAATGGCGGCACAGCCCAGAAAGCCGACATTTTAAAACAGCCAGTTTTTTCCTGCTGCTGAGTCAGGACAATTTCTTTGCGGCACGCAACCCACAAACAGCAAAAAGCTGTCTTAAATTCTCTCTCTCTCCTTTTTAAGCCCTCTCAGGTTTTATGTGGAGTTCATTAGCATGTTGGGCGCCACTCTGTTGAAATATGGAGCGGCGGGCTGTGTCCCGCCACCCGGCTAGCTTTACCCGAAATAATTACATGGAAACTGTATTCTTTTAAACACTGCCTGACCCATTAGTTTTAGTTTCTTATTGGCTAGCTTTTACATATTGATCTAACCCATTTCTATTAATCTGTGTAGCCCACGAGCTGGCTTACCAGGAATGATCTTAACCTGCGTCTGTCTGGAGTGGGAGAATCATGGTGACTCCCTGACTCAGCTTCTTTCTCCCAGCATTCCGTTCTGTTTACTCCGCCTACCTAAGGGTTGGCCTATCAAATGGGTCTAGGCAGTTTCTTTATTAATAAGAAATCACTCCCACATCACTTACTGGATTGTAATTCAGTAGTTTTGGTTCTGTTCTGTGTCTTTCCTCCTGCTCCATAAGAACCATGAAATTCCTTTAGTTTAGGTTTTAGAAGATTTTTATAGTATTTATATAGAATGCATTTTTATTTACTTGTTTATTTTTATTTTTAGAGCTTGAAGAACATTTTACTAGTGTTTAAGAGGAAAACATAGTGCAAGTTGTGGAAAAGCTTAGCTGCTGCCAGGAGAGAGAAAAAAATAGTAATGCCCTTTAAGAAATGATGAGCCCTCCCATGTACAGAAGTCTGCTAGTCAGCTGAGAGAGGAGCCTCACGTCCCCAATATGTGGCTCAATACTTCTGGTTAATATAGTAACCACAGACGATAAGATATAAACAGTTCTGTTTTAAGTTTTCTCTCCAAATCCTCTGAAATGATAGAAACGACCTCTTTAAACATTCCTTTCTGGGGACTGTGTCTGCCCTCTGCCACAGTACAGTCACCACCCTGTAGGCCTTGTGACAGATAACCAAACTTGCTAGTGAACTCTGAGTCTGGGGGAACCACATCTTATCATTGAACTTGGCTGTCACAGCAATGACCTTTTGTTACCAAGGTCACAAGACACTTGTAAATAAAGTTATTGCTTTAGGCAGACTTTTAAATTTGATTCTGTCAGCCTATAGAGAAGGATTTTAGTATTTTCTGAATCTTCCAAGGATAGTCTTTGTCTCCTCAAAGATAAAGTGTCCTGGTCTCATTTTAAATGCAAAGGAAATAATCTAATCATTATTAATAGTGGGGTGCCTTGGGGGTAGAGGGCTGAATTCTCTGCAGAAGATTAAGGTGTGCTGAAAAATCATCTGTTGGCATCTCGATTTTAGTTTTTCCTCTGGTGGCCAGGAATAATTTGCATTGTTTTCTTGCTTTTGGACTGTTTGTTGTGTGTCTGGCACTCGGGACTGACATTATGGGACAGAAGCCAACTACTCCCACTCCCTTGACTTGACCATTTTCAGGAGTTCTGGTGGTTGTCCTTAGAGCAACGGTCTGTCCATGTCTGTCAATTTGTCTGTAGTTTTGTTTAGTTGTTAATTGTTGCTCTGTGTTTTATTTATTTATTTTTAAAGTAGCTCTTTTACCAAAACTGACAAGCTGCCTCTGCTATGGGCAAGCTGCACCCGCAACTCCTTTAAGCCAAGTATCACTGCTGCCCAGAGCTGCAACTTGAAATAATTCAATGACGTTGTGTAGTTACAGAATGCAGTGTCTGGGCTTGCGGGGCAGCTTTCTCCAGTGCCCATGAAAATTGGAGCCAATAGGTAACAAGGCTCTTCTCCTTAAACGTATAGCTTAAAAAACTGAAAACAAATTGTCTGTTTTAGTGTTGGAATGCATGAATGTTGCCACTACATGCTTATGTCTGAGTGGTCTTGAATGTATGAGTTTACTGTGTTCTGTATGTCTTGGTTACAGCTCAGCTGTTACTATTGCAGCCAGCCACCCAAGCTCAAAATTTATCTCTGAGCATTCTGGCCATTAAAACTAATAGAATAGGGATCTAAATGTCAATTGGATGTAGATCATATTAAACTTGGTTTGTGCTGTTCTGTTTTATTAAGAAGCTGGCTCTGAAATCAGATTATGGCCTACCCTTTCTCAGACTCCCACTTGCTTTTAAAGTCTCTCTCTCTGGAATAAAAAACTGGCAGACAAGAAAAACAAAAACAGAACAACCAAAAATTATTGGTTTATAAATTTATTGGAATGAAATGAAAATGAAATTTATGCTTTGGCAATGCTGAAGCATGCATGGGCAGTCTATACATGGTGGCTCTGTTGAACTTCTCCGTATTAGGTTTCATGGTCTAAGTTGATGAGGACCACTGACCTGGTCTCTTCCTCAAGAGGGCACCAGATCTCAGTACAGGTGGTTGTGAACCACCAGTGTGGTTGTTGGGACTTGAGCTCAGGACATATTTAAAAATCTTTAATATTTGGTTTTTTTTTTTTTTTTTTTTTGGCTCCTTGTCCGGGAATCGAATCCCGGTCTCCCTCGTGACAGGCGGGGATACTCACCACTATACAAACAAGGAAAAATCTTTAATATTTGTAACAAAAAGTTAACTGAAAACTTTAACACAGGGTTAATAATCAAAAGGCTACATAGGTAACCTTAAAACAGAAATCTAATCTATCCATGTCTATAGTTCTGGGCAAATACTCAAATGTGCAAACTTTGCTTTTTAGCTTCTTTAGTTCCATTTCTGACTGTTTTTGTCGACTAAACTATGTCAACCTCAAAACATGGTTTTTTAAAAAGTTTAAAGGTTTACCTTAAAGAAGGCTCATGATGCAGGCATAACATTAACCTTGCTATGCACTGTGGACCTCACACTTCTCAGTGAATTTTCCTGACCCATTACTTTTACACTGTGTTACAGATGGAGAAATTGGTGTTAGTGATCATCCTGTTAGTGAGTGACAATGCCCAAAGTGGATGTTACAACCTTAGCTGGGGCTATTTGCTGTTAAGGGAGCTAGCTGCTTTCTAGTCAGTGGCTCTGGGAGTGTGACCTGTGGGAATAATTAGTAGTATTAAAACCCCAGCGCAATTTCATGATCATCTGGGATCTTTAAATAATTCAGAATTGTTCCAGAGAGATTCTAATTTAGTGTGTATGTCTTAGTTAGAGTTTCTATTGCTATGAAGAGACACCATGACCATGGCAACTCTTTAAACATTTAATTGAGCTTGGTTCACAGTTCAGAGGTTTGGTCTATTATGGTCATGGTGGGAAGTGTGGCAGCCTATAGGTAGATGTGGTGCTGGAGAAGAAGCTGAGAGTTCTACACCTGGAATCACTGGCAGCAGAAGATGGCTTGACCATCTGAGAACTCAGAGATCACTCCCAGTGACTCACTTCCTCCAACAGTGCCACACCTACTCCAATCAGGCCATACTTCCTAATAGTGCCACTCCTGGTGAGCAAGCATTTAAGCACGTGAGTCTCTGGGAGCCATAGACCACCAGAGGGTGTGATAGACAGCTTGGAAATCTACTAGTAAAAAGTAATCATTCTGATTTAGCACTCAGGTTGAGAAACCGTGGTGTGAGTGGCTCTTCATATGACATCTCGTGCGCATGTGTGGAGAGAGTTGGAGGCTGCAGACAATAATACTGAATCACTGAGATCTACTGCAGACAATAATACTGAATCACTGACATCTATTTTGACTGTTCTTAAAGTGTATGTTTTTAACAACAAAAAAATCTACTTGCAAATTATTTGACAGCCATTTTTTCATAGACTAGTGAAATTAATATATCTTCTCTAAGCCGAACCCAGCTTTTAGGTTCCTTAGACTGTGGAAGAACTGGAAGTACAGCTGCACCCCCATTGTGCCCAATATCCCATGCCCTGGTTTGATAATCTGCCTGATCCACTCTGTTGGCGGGGGTGGGGGTGGGGGGTGGTTCTCTCCTGCCTGGTTTCTGTCCTCCCACCAGGTCCCACAGACGTTTAACCCCAAAGAAATCACACGAAGGTCTATATTAATGATAAACTGATTGGCCCATTAGCTCAGGCTTCGTAATTGCTCTTATAATATATATTAGCCCATTATTCTAGTATATGCTGGTCACATGGTCAAATAATTTTCTGAACCTTTTTCAGCGGGGCAGGTCACATCTTCCTTCTTCTTTGTCTGGACAGGACTGAAGAAGAAAGGTCTTCCTCCTTCCCAGAATTCTCCTGCTCTCATTGACCCGCCTCTACTTCCTGTCTGGTTGTCCGGCTTATACTCCCTGCCTGGCTACTGGCCAATCAATGTTTATTTAAAACATAATTGACAGAATATAGACAATTCTCCCGGACACCACTCAAACCTGGATAACCATTGTTTATCTCTCATCTGGTTTCTCACATTTAAAAGGGGAGGGTGGGACTAAAATTTTGGACAGTGAGGCTCACAGTTGCAGTCACATACATCCTGCCACGCTGTTGTGAGTGCTTTAGTGTGCTCTTCCACGGAGCCATGAAAGCTCCCTCCTCAGTGGTGGGTATTTAAGAGTCAGTTTGCTGCTTCCAGGGGGCACTGAATGCAGTCTCCAGCCTTCTCTCCCTCTGAAGAACACAGCGAGTACAAGTATAGTTTGGACCCGCTGTTGTTCCTTCTAAAGCCAGGTTTATCCACTGTTGTTCTGGCATGATGCCTAAGTTCCAGTGTTAGTGCAGCAGAAGGGCGGATACCATCCCAGTGCCAGGATAACCAGTGCCTGTGCTGCAGGTGAAACAGTCCCCGTGGGGACATCTGCAAACCTTCGAATCTAGAAACCATATTCTTACTGATCTGTTAAATTCATGGAATTTTGTTTTGTTTGTTCATAGAAAGTTTCCACAAGTAAGGCCTAGCGCTGCTGGGTAGTCAGTGTTCGGGTAGTTCCCATCTAGTGGGGGTTACTGCTGCTCACTTCTTCTTCCTGGAACTCAGTGGAGGCTGAAAAGGGCACCCTGCTGGTCCTGCCTCTTTGCTCTCTGGTCACAGGGTCTTTAATCCCGAAGCTCCACCTGGGGCATCCTCTTACCCAAGACCCTTTAAGGGTTCATTTTACCCTTCTTGTTGTTTCTGTATCTTTCTTCGTTGTTCTCATACTTGTGTGCAGTGTGACAGACTGCTGTTATGTGGCACTTTCGTTTTCAGCTCCTCTTGACTTTTCTGTTTAGGTCTGGTACAGCGTTCTCCTTGTTCCTGTCTTAGTCGCTGTTCTACTGCTGTCAAGAGACACTGTGACCAAGGCAACCCTTAAAAAAGGAAAGCACTTACCTGGGGACTTGCTTGCAGTTTCAGGGGGTTAATCCGTGATCATCATGGTGGGTAGCGTGGCTGCACACAGGCAGGTGCCAGAGCAGTAGCTGAAGACTTGATGTCCTTATTCACAGGCAAAGAGAGAGAGACAGACAGACAGACAGACAGAACAACCCTGGGGTCTGGCACCCTAGTGACACATCTCATCCAGCAAGTCCATACATCCTAATCTTTTTCCGTTAACCAGGAACCAAATGTTCAGATGTAGGAGTCTATGTGGTCCATTCTTACTCAGACTACCGCAGTCCCTCTGGTCTCTTTCTCTAACTAAATGGTTTCAGGTTGACTGTTGTCTTTAGCTTTCTACCGTTTCTTCATTGTAATTTTTTGTGCTGTTGCCTTTGTTCTGGTGGTTGCTTTAACTGTACTTGAAAGTGTAGTATGGCAAAGCCAACCATTTTACCGCTTACCGCCTTACAGAATTTCATTTAAATGTATTATTCTGGCCTTCACCCCTCCCTTCACCAAGCTGCCTGGTTCAGGTTTTGGATGCCTATTGAGGTTGTAGAAATGAGGAGTGCCCAAATCCTGTGTGGGAATTCATAAGATGATATTTATTCTGTTCATCTGTGATTTTCCTTTTGGTGACCTCTAAATGCTTTCTCTTCCTTAGCACTGGTTAGTTCAAGTGATCGTGTTTTGTTGTTTCTTACTGTTAATATTAATTACATTAATATGCTATAGTTTACTAACATAGTGAGCACATGGTTGTTCTTAGTTTCAGCTAACTGAAACACGTCTTCCAACAAGATCTATGTATACATTAAATGATTTGGTCAAATTATGTTTTGCTCCTATAGTGTAAACAATTCCAGATTATTAAGCTCCTTTCTTTCTTTTTTTTTTCTTTCTCTCTTTTTTTGTTCTATGAAGAAATTCTGTAGTGAAACAGGAGTGTCAGAGAAGACACATATGTAGTAAGTTATGGACTAAGGGAAGATAAAGTAGACCTGACCGCTTTCAACTTCTGTTTCATTGTCAGAGTTTGACTACTTGAGAGAGCCTCTAGGAAGTTAGTCCTCATTTCCTGTTGGTTAATTGCTATTTGTATCTGCCATCCTTCCTGCGTATTTATTTTATTCGTGTGTTTACATGTATGCTTGTTTGTGTGTGCACCATGAGTGTGCAGGTATCTTCTAAGGCCAGAAGAAGGCAGGGATTCCCTAGAACTGGAATTACGTTTGATTACCCAGCGCAGGTGCTGTGAACCCTCTGCAGAGCAGCAAGTGTTCCCAGCTGCTTAGGCATCTTTCCATCCTTTTCCTGTGTATTTTGAACCTGAAATTAGTCTTGCTTGTCTTGTGTTACTTTAATAGAACAGTGAGACTGAGTGTATTGAACAGAAATATGTCGGGTTACAGTACTAGAGCCTGGGAAATACTGCGATAGAATTACTCGCACCTATAGGGCCTTCCTGTTGTATCATCCTGTGACAGAAGAGCAAAGAGCACAAGAGACCCATCCTTTTACAGTCTGCATAGTCCTAAGATAATGACAGCAATGTGTTCATGAGTGTATAATCTAGGCATCTTCCATCAAGTCCTGCCTTCTAGCACTGCTGTATTAGGGCTCGGGCTTCCAATACATGAGCTTATCAGGGCTTATAACTCCTAGAATCTTGTTTGAAAAAGCTCATCGGATTTATCAGAATTTTGTGACTTTTCTACCTGCAAATGCTGATCAAATAGTACCAGTTCCATACTATGAAGGTTGTAGACACATGGTTAGTAACATGTAAATAAGTATTAAGTAGATGTTCCTGCTGATGTCCATTCAAACCCTATCAGAGATTAGTGATGGGAAAAGTCGGTATTGAAAGCATTCATGTACAGTCTTCTTCATGTTCATCTGTATGGCAGTTTTTATTTTGGAAATGTCTGTAATGATGTATTTAAGTGCTTTCCAGACACGATAAAGGCTGAAGATTTGTTGTGACTCAGATCTGTAAAGTTCCTTTGGTAAGACAGAGTGTCTTGTCCCCTGTCCCCTCACCTTTTTAAAAGAAAGTGTTGTAAATCACCCAGGATATTCCGAAGTCATTTCCTCTTCATGTAAAAATTGTTTTCATTGTCTCCAAGTAGAAGCTAGGAAAACTGAAGCATCTTCATTTGTGTGATCTGCACATTCTGCATCTGAACAGACTGTCATTTGGTCCCCTGGAAGTCACAGACCTTGCCCACTTGTGATTTCAGAGACGCATGAACCTACGGGTTTTCTCCTTACATCCCTCTATTCCTTTGAGTGTTCCTGGTTGGTTCTTTGCTGTCTTCTCTGCTGCCTACCTCTTTAATGTGTCAGTGCCCCAGGGTTTAATATTCTGACTTGTTCTTTATCTCAATTAATCCCTGGCTTATTTTAAACTGTTTAATCTTCAGACCAGTTCTTTATCTCAGTATCTTACTTGTTTCATATTGTGGCTTGACTCAGTGACTTCCAGATTTAAATCTTGGTGCAGATATCTCTTGAACTTCATATTCCAGTTGTAACTATTGAAGAAATTTCTACTAAGAAATCAAAGATACTTCAAATATAGCACAGCTAAAGCAACTAACTTTCAGCTTGCTAGACCTCTTGATTTTCTTGTTTGCCGTGGACAGAAATTGGAGGGGTAGAGTTTCTTCAGATTAAAAGCCTTGGAGATATCACTACTTCCCCCCCCCCATTTTTGTATGTCAAATATGGCGATGTTTTCTTATGCTTGATCATCCCAATTAATTCAAAATCCAATTCCTGCTCATTACTTTCTTGCTACTCTGCTGCTTAAGGCACCATTGCCTCATCTTGGGTTATTGCAGCAGCTTTCTAATACATTGTTTCACTCTCCTTTGTCCCAGAGTATTCATGACATGGTTATCTTGGAGATTATTTAACAACATGTGATCCTGTCCTCATCTGCTCAGAGCCCTAAAATATTTTCTTTTTTTTTTTTTTTTGGTTTTTCGAGACAGGGTTTCTCTGTGGCTTTGGAGCCTGTCCTGGAACTAGCTCTGTGGACCAGGCTGGTCTCGAACTCCCAGAGATCTGCCTGCCTCTGCCTCCCGAGTGCTGGGATTAAAGGCGTGCGCCACCATCGCCCGGCAATACTTTATTTTTTTTTCAGTCACAGGAAGAGTAAGTTGTAACTGAAATCCACTGGGCCTTCTGGGATCTGGCATTTTTCATCTCCCAAACCTCTCTGGCCTTGTTTCATACAACTCTCTTCTGTATGTAAATGCCTAAGATTGTCCATGATGCTAATGCTCTCTGCCTCCTCAGATCTGTGCCCTTTGTTGCCCATTCCTCTTGTGTGCTGGACCCAATAATGTGCTTTTAACAAAGAAAATTAAGCAAAAATTGTGGTTTATCACTTCTGATGTGGGGCTTTAAGAGATGAAGTTTTGCCTTGCTTGTGCACCCTGGCTCTTTTCTCTCTTTTGCTTTGATTAAGCATGCTGCCTAGCAGTCTCCTGCCTTGTATAGAATGGCTCACATAGTAAGGGAATGAAGTAGCTTCCAGCCACAGCCAATGTGAAATAGAATAGACAACACAGTGTGCTCAGAGGCAGATCCACCCCTGGTTGACCCTTGCAGTAACTGCTTGTGGCCAGTTGTAGCCATGGGAGAAATTGTGAGCACTACCAGTGGGTTAAACTTTGCTTATATTCATGGCCCATAGAATCTTTGACAGTTCATGTTCTTTATAAATGTACTTTCTGTTCTTTTTGTTGTTGGTGGTAGTGCTGTTTTTGTCTGGATCACATTGTGTAGCCAGGCTTGCTTTAAAGTCAGAATCCTAAATGTTGGGATTACAGGTGTATACCATTGTGCTGGTTCTCCATGCCCCTTTCAGCCATGAAGTTTAGGCATGCCATCAATATCTATATTTTCATCAGTATCTATTGCTGTGATGAAACATTTATTTAAAAATAAATCAATCTTGCAGGACAACTTAACCTCAGGCTTCAGAGGCCTCAGTCCAGGTTCGAATCGATTGCTTTGGGCTTGAAGTCAGGCAGAACATCTTGATGATGGGAATGCAGTGCAGAGCTTCTCGGCCCACACTGGCTCGGATGCAGGGGAATAACAGGAATGGCCCAGGACTAAATAGATCCTCTTCAAGTCCTGCATCCCTCAGTGGGGGGCCACTCTCAAGGTCTCACCGCCTGCCGACAGTCCACTCAAAGTTAAAATAATCATTGAATTAAATATTGGTTAGAGCAGAGCCCTCACAGTCTGCTTCTGAAAATTCCTCATGGACATACCCAGAAGTGTGCGTTACATCTCAATAGGTGTAGAGTGGGGTGCAGATAATTGTGAAGTGAGTATTTCTTTGCATTGAGTTTCCCACGTGTAAATGGAAGAAAGATTTCTTTGCATTATTGTATAAGTGAGCCTAGAGTAGGGTTTTGGCCATAATCAGGTAAGAAGATTGGCAGATTCCTCCCCACCAATAGAAAATTGAACTAAAATTGAATAAAACTCCACTACTGAAGTACTTTGGAAACCAGTGTAATGTCTATAACATGTGGGGAGTTTAAGAATTGCTGCAGACTATGTTGGAGTTACATCGGTCCTTGACTACTAGCCACCGCTGCCTGCCCTGGCCTGGAGCCCCAGGTTGATGACTGGGGATCTGTCAGGCAGGCCAGGCCACAGGGCAGCTCTAGAAGGACTGCTCAGCTGCGGGCACTCATTTTGAGTAGTACTTTCTTGTCTTTGGGTGATCATTGGTTTACTCAGACACAAAGACAGACACCAGAAAGACAGGCTTGGAAAGGATCAAAACAAAGCAGGAATTAAAACAAGAATCAAACAGCTGAATAAAGAACTTAGTGGAAATAGACTTGACAGATTTAACGCAGACAGTTGTTGATCAAAGAGACAAAGCAGGAACTGCATTCTTCCAGCAGTGCAGCAGCCCAGAGTGGGTGCTATCCAAAATACAGAGCTCAAATGGTATTGTGTCGAATGTCGGTTCAGTGCCTTGTCAGAGTTCAGAGGACCGTCCATGCTAGGGGTATAGCCGTTCATCAAACAGGTTTTCTATATGTTAAATTTAGGTGGCCGACTTCAAAGCAGCCACTGTGAACTGGTTCAAAGCATAAGGAATTTAAAGAATTAGAAGGAAGTGAGGCTAATGGAAATTTTTCTATAAGGAGCTAGAAATAATTTCTAAAAGACCAAATAGAAATTCTGAGATTGAGGAGTTAGAATAGAGAAATGAAAACTCTGCTAAAATACCCCACTGGTAGGTTTGACATGGCAGGAGAAAACCTCAGTGAACTTGAAGACAGATGACCCAATCTGAAGATACAAGGAACAGAAAGGTTGAAGAGAAATCAATAGAGCTTCAAAGTACTGTGTGTTAACTATCAGACTCTTTCCAAAAGAAAAGGAGAAAGAAGGGGCAAAAAGATAGAGGAAATTATAACCGTAACCCAGCCCACACATTTAGGAGTCAGTGCAGCTCAAATAGGAAGAACAGAGAACCACTGAAATGTCACTTGAGAATGTAGCACAAAGGGGAAAAAGTCTTAAAAGTTGGGAAATTCCTGAGCGCTTTTGTGAGATTTCTAGCTGGTCCCTAATGGGAAACAGTGGCAGCAGAAGGCACTGGATTCCAGTAGTCCAGGTATGGAAGAAATGGACAGATTAATTAAGGATCCGGTAAGCACTGATATTACCCTTCAAGAAGTGAAGACAGAGTAGACGTTCTGTGGCAAAACTTGGGAGAAGTAATTGCTAGCAGGACTTCCCAAAAAAGATAGTGAAGAAGCCCTTCAGGATGGAAGGGAATAACACTAGACTGTAGGTCACATTCACTCGCATGCACACACGTGTCATCAGAAAGCTTTGTAAGGTAAATGTTCAGTAGTTAATATAAAGATAATTTTTCTCCTTTCATCCTTATAAAATAATCAACTTTACATAAAACCATAATTATAACACTACAGTGTTGGGTTTCCTTCGTAGATAAATAGATAGGCAAGTCGGCTGACAACTCAATAGTAACAGTAAAAAGAAAAAGGGGAAAAATTGGAACTATACAAGAAAATAGCTCATATATATAGATAGATATAGATAGATATAAATATATATAGATACACACACACACACGCACACACACACACACAAACACATCCCTGGGACTATTAGTTGGAATTCAATTGCAATAAATTAAGGGATGTATTAATTCCTATAGCAACCACCAAGAAAATCATTCCAAAAATATACACTGAGAAATATCAGAAATCAAAATGCTATACTAGAAAACAATTATTTAATACAAAATAAGAGAATAAAAGAGGGGGGCTGGGAGGCATGGAGAGGAAGGCAGGAGTAATGATGAGATGCAAATGGAAACTGTAAATACATCTTTATCAGAAATTATATTAAATGTAAATGATGTAACTACTTCATTTACATTAGCCATTGATTGACAAAGAGGGTTAAAGTAATCAGTTTCCTCTCAGATCGATAACTTCTATTCAGGGTTACAAATAGAAGAAAAGTAAATAGATTAGAAAGAGATACCATAAAAACAGTAACAGCAGCAGTTGCAATAAGTGTATTAATATCAGACAAGATGAACTTTAAAATGAGTATTACCTGAGACTAAGGGATTTCATAGTGGCTAAAGAGCTAATATACTAAAACATGTATTAATAATTTTTAATGTATTATTAATAATGACTATAATTATGTAATATGTTCTAATCTTGGGACCCAAGATACAAACAAAACATGATTGGCTGGTTGTGGTGGTGTATACCTTTAGTCCTGTTTATTTGGGAGACTGATGTTGATGCATCACTTGAACCTCTTGAGTTCAAAGCACTATTTTGGATCCATAGAGAAAGGAAGAAAGATAATTGCCAGACAGGGAGAACATAGTTGTAAATCATATGACAAGAAATGAGCATTGATGCTATTGCTATTAACCAATCATAACACAAGCTGATCAGCTAGAAATGAGCAAAATATTGAATAGGCATTCTTACTGCTGGAAATAAATGAACGGCTAATAAATACATACAAATGCCAGCATTATTAATCACTAGACAAATATATTTCTAGAGAGCTATGCTGAGATGGCTGCTTAGCTGAGCCTGTCTCCTAAAGTACAGCTGACTTGGTGGTTTAAACAAGCAACTTCCTCATGAGGGCCTGAATGATCTAGTCCTGTAGGAGATGATAGGGCTGTCTGTCTACCTTAATGTCATGTTGCCTTCATCCCCTTCACTTCACACTGGAGATGTTTCTGCTGGGGTGCCTGATCGGGTTCATGGTTTCTTACTACTCATCAAATACTTTTTAGAATTTGGGGAGCATTAGCTGTTCAAGTCCATAGCAGATTATAATACACATATTGTCAAGTATACAGAGAGTCTTCGAATGCTGCCACTGGGGATGTGAAATGGTACAATGCTTTAGAAAACAGCTGTAATTTTCTTGTAAGGTTAATCTGTTATATGACCCTGTAGTTCCACTTCTAGAATCGACCTAACTGAAGCAGGCAGTACCCACAAGCCACATGTATTCACAGTAGCCTCAGGCTGTGAATAGGAAAGCCTGAAGCTGGTGAAGCTTAAAGAAATGCTTGCCCTTATAGTGGACTGTATATTCGGAAGCTGAATTAGACATCAGCAAGCCCCTAGGTGTTCACTTGCCTGTGGTGTCTGCCGTCGGTGCTGCAAATGCACAGTTGAATACCTGCAACAAAGATAGATACACAGCCATTGAAGCATGCTCCTTTTTATGTCAGCATTTGCAAAAACAAAGAACTTCTGAGCTTAATGAGGAAACCAGATGAAAAAGATGATCATGAGTAATTCCGTGTGTATGAATTCAATATACTGAAAAGCCAAATGTCTGTATCAGCGGTTGCCTCAGATTGGAAAGCAGTTGGATATTCCTTGCAGACTGCCACAGGCAGCCTCTTAGAAGTACTCTAAATGTGGACCGTGGTAATAGTTACACAAGTCTTTAAATTTACCACCTCTTTCCCTTTGGCATATGTATTGTATGAGTTTTGTCAGAGTAAATTCCTTGTTAATATTAGAGACAAGTATGGCAGTCAGTATAGTAGCTACATAGCTGGAAAGTTGAGGGCACTCTTCTGGGCACTATTAGTTGGAGGCACCAAGGCTTTAGGAAAAAAGTCACTGGGGTGTGACCTCCCAGAATACCTGACACCCTTTCCCCCTTTTCCTTGACCATTGACCATGAAGTGAGCACTGTGTTTGACCATGCTCTACCGTCTGGCAGCCCCACCGTCCGCTCACATTAATCCACCTTCTTCGACTGACTTCTCCAAACTGTGAGCCAAATTAGCCTTTCAGGTATTCATGATAACATGAAACTTAACTACTTAACTTTTGTTTTTTATCATTTTATGTGCTTTTCTGTAGTTGGAATCCCATGCTTAATTTGAGGATGAAAAAAAGGAAAATGAGACTAAGTTTTGAAGACAAAGACTTAGGAATTGGAATGTGCTTCTTTGCCTTGTGTGAATCATGGCCCCGAGAGTCACCTGTTTGTAAAGTTTATTGCCTTGTACCTGCCTACTGCTATTTCAGCTAATGTCTGTGTAGCTTTGAAGCAGGCATTCTAGTCGTCAGTTGCTAGACAACGTGGGAGTAAACAACAGAAATTGCCTAATCTTTTTTCCTGGTTATTTAATTATCAATTATTCCTATTAAAAATAACCTTGTAGTGTGAGCTGTAGAATAAATACTATAAAGAGGGAAATAACAACAAATATGAACAAAATGAGTATTGTTCACTGTACCAATTCCAAGCTGATGCTCGCCAACAACTATATTCACCGTTCTGTATTCTCAGTGCGAATACAGGAGAATGCTGAGTGGCTTTGCTTTTCTCTGAATTTATCTCACTTATCTCTTACATTTAACAAAGTAGCTGAGAAATTAGCAGTGTGAAAAACAGCCCTTATGTTGCAGTTTCTCTGCATCAAGAATCTGGATGCATCTCAGCTGGGCCTCCTGCAAAGATGCTAGGGAGCTGTCTGTGGGTGAGAGTCCTCCTGAGCATCAGCTCCCCGAGTTCTCACTTGCCTGGTGACCAGCAGCCTGAGTTTTGTACAGCAGCTTTTCTGTAGGCCATACTACAGCATGACAACTGGAGTCTCTAGAAGAAAGAGAGGGACCAGGTAGTCAAGATAGAAGCCAGAGTCTTCTGTGATGTAATCTCAGAGTGACTTTGATTACTTTCTTTATGTTCGTCCCAAGAGTTGAGATGTTGCCTCTTTTCCTTATTGCAATATAATCTCCTTAGAGTAGGGCTCTGCATTTTTATTTAGGTGTATGCCTAACTCTAGAGTGACGGCTGAAGCATATTCACGGTGCTTAGTCATGGAACACATTATCTAGAGTCTTTTTCTCTGGATGGAGAGGATCATTCCACTTAGGGGTTTTATGTCTTTTAAACGTAATACAAGCTACATAGGTTAATTATTAGTTGGCCAACTTTGCATGTCGTAAAAAATCAGAATTGGTGAAGATGGTACAATTGCAGTGGGTTTTTGATCCTACTGCACGTACTGGCTTTGTGGGAGCCTAGGCAGTTTGAATGCTCACCTTACGAGACCTGGATAGAGGTGGGCAGTCCTTGGGCTTCCCACAGGTCAGGGAACCCTGATTGCTCTTCGAGCAGATGAGGGGGGGGGACTTGATCGGGGGAGGGGGAGGGAAATGGGAAGCGGTTGTGGGGACGAGGCAGAAATCCTTAATAAATAAATAAATTTAAAAAATAAATAAAAAAAAAACAAAAAAAAGAATTGGTGAAGATGGTGGCATTTTAAAAAGTTCTTTGCTGCATTTGATTTGCTCTTCTCTCATTTAGAATTCTTCAGGCACCTTGCATTGATACAGGCCTGTGATTTTTCTCTTATCTTATTCTTGTCAGGTTTATGTATGAAGACTCAGGTAGCTTTATAAAATGAATTGAGAAACCTTTCTCTTGGAGAATGCCGTGGATCACAGAGCACAGCATGGCTTCTCCCTTCCATATCCTGTGGGTTACTAATTACCAAAGGGAAAAGACAGTTTATACCACCATTCCTGGTCCCTTAATGAGTAGTCTATTATCAGCAGTAAGTTATCAAGTCATTCGTTATGAAACCTTAACTGTGTAATGGTTGTTAATTCTTAGAAGCTGTTTGGGAATGCTTCCAGTAGAGGGCGCGGCATCGCTTTCACCCTCTCCCTTGCACAGGGAGCAAAGTGTGATTCCTCCCTGGCCGTTTTGTTCTCAGTTCCGCAGATGACCAGGAAATAGCAGCTATCACAGCAGCCGGAATGGGAGGCTGGCCAGGGCTGATATGTTATCTCATAAGAGTCTAAAATTCATTTCTTCTCTGCTCTTCATCCTCAGCTCATAGTCCCTTAAGATCAGAACAAGTCCAAAATGACACTGTGTTATCAATTTCAAACAGGAAACAGGAGAAAGGGAACAGAAACTGAAAGGAATATAGGTATTGGGAGTGTAGCTCCCCTGTGTTTCTTCAGCAGTATAAATGTTGAAGAAATTTGAAAATGTTCTTATTCCCAGAGTATAGTATCTTTGTACTTTGACCCTCCAAGTTTAAAAGTTTTGTGATGACTAATTATCTTTAGGGTTGGGGACTGGACCTTGGCAGGCCAGGCAAGCATCATACCACCGGGCTAAATCCCTGTGCTTTTTTCACTTTAACTTTGAGACAGGATTTCAGTAAGCTGTCTAAGGTGTTCTTGAACTTGTTTTTAGCCAGATGGGGGATGAGGAGGAGCTTGAATTTATGATCTTGGTACTTCAGCCTCCAAATTAGCTGGGCTTACAGGTCTATGCAGAAAGACTTATCTGTTACCCTTTATCATAGTGCGTTGGGTTAAAGGTTAACCATTTTACTGGTAGTCAGGAGGAAAATATTCTTGAATTTGAATACTTCAGAAGCCTGGTATATTTAAGTCCATTTTATATGTGCTGGCCTCTAGTAACACAAAGCATTTACAAGGTGGATTTCTTGCTTTTTGTGTATCTAAAGAAAAAGAGTGTGAGAGATTAGCATGTGGTCTTTGCCAGTCTCTCTCTGTTTGCTTGTTTTGCTGGTTCATGTATATTAAATTTATTTAAATTTCCTAAGAGATCATGAGTTTAATTTGTGTCAATTTCTATGCATGTGAGATTATTTGTTAATGTGATCTTTGATATTAATAGGCTTCTTAGCCCAAAACCTGCTTACTGTAATTTGTTTTTTTTTTTTGATTTGGTAATGGCAGTCTTTAACCCAAACACAAGTAAAAGTACACTTTATAAAGGTGTTGGGATTTATAGGGTGTTGAGGGTGGAGTGAAGGAGGACGTCCTTTGCCAATGGAGTCCGAGGCACATCTTTAAATGAAAGTACTGGTTCATGACAGTATAAGAAACTTTTTTTTTGCTTTTCTGTTTATAGATATAGAAAGATGATTGAGAGATAGAAATAACCCAGGAATAAACGTTAATTTAGTTCTACCTCTACAGTTCAACATTTATGAGCTAAAGGGCAGAAATCCTGATGAAGGGCACTGAAGAAAAATAACCTGATAGAGAACATGGTTTAGCCTGGGATTTCAAGAAACTAGCATTTAGGGAGGGTGTCTGGTGTGTTTTGTGGCCACTACCTATAGAGTACAATCGCTGCAATTTTTTCTGATTCTTGCTGCCTTGTAGAAGTGTTCACTCTCGGAAAGTCTTTTCCTCTTGAATTTTCCTCCCAGTCAGTCTCTGCCCTAGACAAGTTTTTTTTTTCTTTTTATTTTTCTGATTTCCCATGAGACTAGTATGGCTACTTTGTAGAATTTCTTTATCAGTCATAGAACATGTACCTTTGGGTTCAGGGCTTGTTTTATTCAGTATAAGATCTGTGAACTTCATTTGTGTAACACTGCCCAGCTTGCTGTATGTCTTTTGTATGAATGTATAATCAGTCTGTTGGCAGACATCTGATCTTTTCCGTTATTTTTAACCATTGCAGATAATTTAGCTTGATTGGTTTGAGTTCATTGTTGGTTTACTTAACATTTTCCTGATGATCAGGTCAATAAGCGTCTTTAAGTGTCCTTTTGGTCTCTGTGTGTCTGTTGTCTTTTGGTCTCTGTGTATCTAATTTGTGAGTGGTGTATTTCAGTTAGTGCAGTGATTGTAGATTCATCCATGTTATAGTGTATGTGTAGTGTATTTGACTAATGGTCGTTCTGCATATATGCTATATTGTACTTCATTGTTTGTCTATTAGTGAACCCCAGGTTGTAGCTGTGTTTTTGCTATTATAAATAATGAAGCTTTGTGCATGGAATGCAGTTATGAAATAAGCCAGACACCATTTTTTTAATTCTTTTGGATACATATACAAAAGAATAATTTTCACTCATAGTAGTTGTAACTTTCAGAGTTTGAGAAATCATTGTAGTGTTCTCCATGGTGACTGTACCATTTCACATTCCACAGGAGTACACAGGTTCTCTGTGTCCTTGTCAACCTGTTATTTTCTCATGTACAGTCGTCATTCTTAGTGTGTGAGCAGGTAGCCTTGCTCTCTTGTATGGAGGAATGTGATATCTACTGCTTGGTAACTGGTTTATGAGGCTGTTCTGCTATTATTTTTCTTGAATTTATGTCTGTGCAAAAAAAAATGCTGATGCACAGATTGGAAAAACAGGTTTGGTGGATCTTAAAGTCTCCAAAAGTTACTTACATTGTTTTCTTTACTTCATAAATGTACTGGATCTTCATTCATGCTTTAAGTTTTCTATTAAATTAAATATTTTACTATCTGAAAATATTTCAAATATAATATTATTTTAAAGCAGAAAAATAATTCCTGCCAAATGACTCTGAATCTAGTTTTACTGATTTAATGGTATTCTTACCTTTTCTTTACTTTATTTAATTCAAGATCAGTGTGCTAATTCTATGTATTTATATTTAGCATAGAAAAATTATTTCTATAAACATTATAGTATTATTTTAGCTCAGTCTTTACTTGCCAGAGTGGCTGGTAAATATTGGGCTGGAATGAGTTCAAAAGTTAATTGAAATGAGGCAGTGGACATGTCTGTGTACTGTACACATAATAATTGAAATGAGGCAGTGGACAGGTCTGTGTACTGTACACATAATAATTGAAATGAGGCAGTGGACAGGTCTGTGTACTGTACACATAATAATTGAAATGAGGCAGTGGACATGTCTGTGTACTGTACACATGATAATTGAAATGAGGTAGTGGACAGGTCTGTGTACTCTACACATAATAATTGAAATGAGACAGTGGACAGGTCTGTGTACTGTACACATAATAATTGAAATGAGGTAGTGGACAGGTCTGTGTACTGTACACATAATAATTGAAATGAGACAGTGGACAGGTCTGTGTACTGTACACATAATAAGAACCTGCATGTTAGCTTCCACAGTTGCCATCATTAATTTTGTTATACATTGCCTGGAAGATAACTTGTGTTGTTATATATTATTCTAATCTATTTGTTGATTTATTGGGATGGAAGAGGACAGGCTGTTTGAATACTAACAGAGTTAGGATTACAGGACATCAGTTTGGTAAATTTGATTGTGCCATTTGTTGTTCATCCCTACAGCCTTGTATTCTGTTATTCTCTTCTGTGTGTTCTTCTGGATCCCCTTCGTCTACTTCTACTATGAAGAGAAGGACGATGATGACACCAGTAAATGCACTGTGAGTTGTCTCAATCGAGAGTGGTCGTCTTAGTCAGAGATTACTTCCTCGGTTTTCAAAACATGGCATGACTGTACTTGACTTTATTCTAGTTCTCATTTAGACCCTAATAACTTAGACGATACAGGAAACTGTTTATTTTTTCTGTGCTTTGGCTTGGCTCCCTGTCTCTAACTTAGAGGTTAGAGTACCCACCATAACCTTGCTGTGAGTGTTGGGTAAATTAACTTATATAAATGCACAGAATAGTGCCTGCCGTGATAAATGTTGTACATAGATTTAAATCACACACACAAGCTACGTGGTGGTGCTGCACACCTGTAATCCCAGCACTTTGGAGAAGGAGGCAGGAGGATTGCAAGTCTGGATTCACAGTGGTTTATAACATATATGTGTTTATATAGTTGTTAGATATTTATATTTTATAGACATAAACATGTATGTGTTATGCCCAGATCAGTGAGGTCCCCCAAAAATCAACAAGGAGACCGGAGTTCTGTATGTAAAAGCAAAGAGCCTTTATTTTATACAAGTTTGCAAACTCAGTTTATCAGTGTGTCCAATGTATTGGAATAATCAGAGAGCCCCGAGCTTAGTTAGAGTTGGGTTTTTATAGTAGTAAAGGTGGGGGTGAGGGACTTCTAAGGTTCAGGACCCCTGATTGGCTGACATTTGTCTAGGGTTGTCTCCGTGAATGTGTGCTGGCAGGTGATCCCATCTACAATGGTTGGAACTTTAGGAATTTCCTTTGGACAGTCTGTTCTTGGGTGGTGCCTGGGTAGTCTCAGTTCGTGGTCCTTCCTGCAACCAGGTATTGCCTTAGGGTAAACTACTGAGACCCAGGCCTCCATTAAGCTTATCAGGGCCAGGCCCAACACTAGCAACTGATAATTGTTGGAAGTTAAGAACTTCCTTTGGGTTGATCCATTTCTATTAAGCTAATCATGGCTGGATCCTACATATGTTCATACATAAGACTATTACTTATTCTTAGCCAGACATGGTGACACATAACTTTAATCCCAGCACTTGGGAGACAGAAGCAGGCAGATCTCTGAGTTTGAGGCCAGCCTCGTCTACAGAATGAGTTCTAGGACAGCCAGGGCTACACAGAGAAACTCTGCCTCTAAATAAATAAATACATACGTACATACAAGAAGCCAAACAAAAATATTGCTTATTTTTCCATTGCTTTTGGTGATTGCATTAAGGGTATTTATTATAGGTGTTGAGTGTTATTCATTTTGGGGAATATTTTTCTATTTTGACAGTTTCACCTTTATGTATTCAGCATGTACTTTTCAAAAGGTCTAACCATTCCAGATTTTAGAATCTTGCAAAGACACATAAGATGCAAAAAACTGATTATAGTTTTCTTTAAATTTAATTTGAAGGCTTTTCTGTTCAACAATTGAAACTTTGTGCTCTTGATTTGAAATGTATATTTGCTATGAAAGAGAGCATTATTGTATTGTCATAATACCTCTGTATATAAAGGCTTGCTAAGTGATATGTTTCCCTCCTTGGCCTCTAGCAAGTTAAAACGGCGCTCAAGTACACTGTGGGATTTGTTGTGATTTGTGCACTTCTTCTTCTTGTTGGGTAAGTCTTGATTTTTCATTGTGCCAGTGGGAAATAATGGGATAATAGTAACAAAAGGTTCAGTCAGAAAAATTTAGGCAAGGAAAAAAACAAGGAAAAGAAAACTAAACAAATGGCCTTTTATGTAATCACTGTGTGAAGACGCAGTGAACTCTGGTTGTTGTGTCTAGTCGTTTCACACATCTCTGTATGTACCTTCTGTTATTACTTTTTATACAAACACATTTATGTTTTATATATTGTATTTTTCCCATTCCTGGGACGTTCCATTATTAACACTCCTGCTGCAGTGTTTTGGGTGACTCCTCAGGTCTGGGAGTGTGCATTCCTCAGCTGATGATGGCAGGCCCTTCTTGGAGGACAGCTGTTCATGTGACTGAGCTCCCAGGACATGCGTGGTGTTCGCATGTTAAAAACTAAACATTAGAGCTCTTATGTTTGACCTTCCTGCCAAATCTTTGTCAGTGAGCTCCCTTCTAAATCCTTCTGTCTTATTTCAGTAGAAATGTCAGTGAAGTTTCACACTGACTCACACATGATTTCTGTCCTTGTTTGTTGTAGACTTTCGCCTTTGTTAAAATAGATCTGATCATTTCACATTTTTATAGCAAAATAAAATGGTCCTTATTTGCAACGATGCAGTTTTTAAAAAATTGCATTAAAATTCTTCTGATACTATAATACAATTACATCATTTCCCCTTTCCCTTTCATCCCTCCAAACTCATGTGCTCACATTCTGTTGAGAGCATACATTAGGTGGCAATATGTACCTAATTTTTGTTTATAGTTAATTTGGTGGGTTTTTAATAAAATAAGCTTTATTCTATCTGTAGGATTGTTTTGCTTTCATGTCTATGTACCTGTGTGCCTGGTGCCTGGGGCCCAGGGTCTGGGACCTGGAGCCTGTAGAGATCAGAGAGGGCATTGGACCCTGTGGAATTGGAGTTATAGACAATTGTGAACATTCATATGGGTGCTGGAAATTGAACCCAGATCCTCTGGAAGCACTCTTAACCACTAGCCATAATTTGGTGTTTTATATTTCAGTAACTAACTTACAATACTTTAAACATTCATTAGATGCAATTGTGATGGGAATGAGATCTGCTGTGGCTTCTGTGACTCCCAAGGACGATGGAGCATATGTTTCCCATTCAGTTACATTCCTGTTTTGTTTTTTTTTTCCTGTCTTGCTGGGTCATAAAAGGGGTGCATTGAAAGACCATGCATTCAGGCTTTTGTTACTTGTTTTAGCTACGGAATATACTTTCACAAGCCCCCTTTCCTACTAGAGAAAGCCAGTATTTATGCTAATTTTCTCTGATGACATGAAAATCTTGTCACTTAGCCTGTTACTTAGACCAGGGGGTCAGCAAACTTAAGGGGCAGATAGGAAGTAAATGCTTTAGACGTACAGTGCAGTTAGTTTGTGTCATTTGTGGGTCCTTTTGTAGCTCTGGGGTAATCATAGACTCAAAAAGCAACAGTAAAACTTACAGTTTCATAAATATAGTCACTTAATATGTGGCAGATCCCTGATTTAGAATGTGACTGAGAACTACCAATAAAATCACCTACCCTGCAGAAACCAGTGTACAAGAATCATGAATTAAAGACTAGTAATGTTTCAGTTATCTAAGACTGTGTTCTTCTCAGTACCATATGTAAAGATTTGAATGAGGCATGTATGTCAGTTAAGTGATTTACTAAACTTTTGAGAATTTTTTTAAATTTACCTTTTGTTTTCAATACATCCCCTCTGCAGTTTCTTCTACTTCACTCCTTCCAGTCCCCACCCTCACCTTTCCTTTTCCCCACATTCACTCCCCCTCCTCCTCTTCTCCCTTCTTTTCTACTTCCTTTCAGAAAAGAGCAGGCTTCCCAGGGATTACCACAGCATAACAAGATACAATAAACTCGGCACAAACCCTCATATCAAAGCTGCGTGAGATGACTCAGTAGGAGGAAAAGGGACCCAAGAGCAGACAAAAGAGTCCTAGACACTCCTACTACCACTGTTAGGAGGGACTGCTAGTGTGTGTGTGTGTGTGTGTGTGTGTGTGTGTGTGCGCGCGCGCAGAGGACCTAGCTGGGATCCCTGCAAGCTCTGATTACCGCCTCAGTCTCTGTGAACCCTTTAACACTGTGTAGTTGATGTCTGTGAACTATGTTCTGGTGTCCTTGACCTCTCTGGCTCCTACAAAAATACCCTGGTTTCTTTTCTTTTTTCTCTTTCTTTCTTTCTTTCTTTTTGTGGAGGGGGGAGTTCAAAACAAGGTTTCTCTGTGTAACAGCTCTATCTGTCCTGGAAATAGCTCTGTAGACCAGGCTAGCCTTGAACTCAACAGAGATCTGCCTGCCTCAGCCTCCTGAGTACACCACCACTGGGTCCTAGTTTCTTGGAAATGGGTTTCCTACTGGCACATCTGTAATTTGTTTCGCTATGGTCTGGTGTAGGTTTGACCTTTGTTGGACTCATCATTTTTGTAGCACTGTGGGCTTGTGTCCATGCTAGATCTTGGGGCTAGAAATGAAAGTTGAGGGTCTCTGTTCTCAAGGTTCACACATAGGACTCATGTAAACAAGTGAATTGCAGTGTTTTGGTGCTCTAGTGAGAGATGCACACGAGCGATGGTGCGAAAGAGCAGAAGTTTACTCTTCTCTATGGAATCAGAAGACTAGCAATGAGTGGCAATTGAGCTGAAATTCAGATTGCTCGGTCAGTTAGTTACCTGAAGAGAAAAGGCGAACGGCATGCAGACTGCAGTAGTTTGCTCATGCTGCCATAGCAGAGTGCCACAGACCAGAAGGCTTAAACAGTGGACATTTCATTTTCATATTTCTTGAAGCAAAAAGTCTGTGATCAAGATTTTGGCAAGTGTGGCCTCTGGTAAAAATTCTGCCTGACTCACAGATAGCCACTTCTTACTATACCATTTTTTCTCTGCTATGTGGAGGAAAATGTTTGGTCTCTCCACTTATTTCAAGGGTACCAGTCTTAAGGGACAAGGACCCCACTCAGGTGAAGAATGACATAAGAAATATGTGACTTTAAACCACCTTTCCCCTCAAACTAACCAGCAAACAACCAACAGACCACAATGGGATGTTTCCAATGATCACACGGACCACTGTCACATGATATCACACAGCTATGTAGGCTCTAAGTCTAGTGTGCGCTGTTTAAGGAATAGTGGATTTTCTCTACTTAGCCATGAGAAGACTAGAGATGTGTGATTGTGACTCCAGGAAATTTAATATATATGACTCTGACTTAAAAGTTATAGCTCTCTGAAGGATGTGAGGACAGGGCTCTTGGGGATGGTGTTTGAGAAGTGATGTAGTAAAAGGTAGCAGGGTCAGCCAGGTAAGCATCTAGTCGTTGAAGTGAGTAAGGATCTGAAAGAGCAGTTTCTCAAGAGAGCAGGAAAGAACAGGATGAGCCATTGGGAAGAGGGAGAGACGTGATGTGCTAGTTGAGGATAGGAGGTGAAAATCTTGTCTTTGATTGCAGTAAATTCATCTTTTCAATTTCATATCCCAGGAAGCCATTGGTTAGCCTCTCCTTTGCCTCTTATACACTGAATTAAGATAATTCAGTAAGTCAGCAGAGTGTAGAATGTTTTTCCTAAGCAGCTTTTTAGGTTTATTATTTTAAGTGATGAGAGGGAGAATTCTAATCTTACTGTGTTCCCATTCTGTTTGTTACTGTGCCTGTGGAAACTGGGGTTGCTCTGTATTCGCTGTTTTTGAGAAAGGCAAATTAAGAAGATCCTGATTTGACTTGGCTATATCTGTCCTATTAAACTATAATTCTCGATTGCCAAAAATCATCATTTACTAAATCCTGATAGTCAAAAATTAACTGCTTTTGCCCCCAGAAACTAATATATCACATCATTATTTGATTTTAATTGCCTGTTTATTAATTTTTGAGAATTTCACACAATTATATTTCACCAAATTCACTCCACAGTCTTCACCTTAACTCTTCTTATATTTGTCATATATGTTCTAATCATAGTTAAAATGAAATTTTTTATAAAATATTTTTCTATGCTCACAACAGAAAATTTCAAAATATACTTTGTGGTCTCTAAAGAAAAAGTTATGCTAAATAATTGAGTTATTATATCACTACTTCTTTCTTGCTTATTTTTCTGTTAAATAAATCTTAGTAGTTAAATTAATTATTAATAGTATTGATTTATAGTATATAGAAGTTATTTTTTTAAAAGCTATTCTTGACTTCTGTTTGATTTTATTGCTGGACAATAAATGAACTTTTTACATTTATGCTTGTGCTTTTGAGTAGTTACTTTTCTTTCTCAATGTGATAAGAATTGAAGTCTTCAAGATTAAGAAGACTCAAGGCAATGCAAATAGTTAGAATTGCCCCCTAAAAGGTGGGAATTGAACTTGGAGCCTTGGTATGCTAGGCAAACCTTGAGAAACACTGTACCACTGACCTGTACCTGCAGCTGACTGGTTAGGAATTAAATAGCCTGGCGTATATATCCCATTCATCTTTTCAGAAGAACTGGAGTAAAGGTTAGAACACTAAGGTTTAAAAGTAATTGCTGTTTTGGGAAAATGTTTTCTATACAGATACTTTAACATATCAACATATTCATTATTTCTTCTATAAAAACTGCACACACCTTACTGATTTTCTTATAATTAAATTAGCTTAGGAAGGAGGTATGAGAGTTATCTTTTGCCCAATAGAGTGGTTTCCCATATATGTTTTCTTGGGACATCTGCTTTTTACCTGAAAGTCTTGATGTCTTGGTTTATTGTTTGGGGCTAGAAAATAATTTGACTATTTTGTTTTCTATTTGTTTCTTAGTGTAAGCTCTTGTAGTTGTGTCTGTGTGAGTGTGCTCCTCTTGCTTGTAGATTAGAAAACAAAAAACAAATGTATTATTTGTATTGGGTAGGATCTTGAAAGATATTGAAAAGAAGAAAAACAAAATCAATGTTTAGTGTTACTGTGTAATATTTATTGTTTATTGTGATGCATTTTATTTCAGTTTACATATAAATATTTTGAAATGATTGTATGTATTTATTTCTCTGCTGATTCACCATAGAATTTTTCTTATATCATGGTTCAGAATGAGTATGTGATACAGTTAGTACACAGATGAGAAACCCCCAGGCCTCTGTGTCGTACAGGTTAGTAAACAGTTAGTTCATAGATGAGAAACCCCCAGGCCTCTGTGTCATACAGGTTAGTATACAGTTAGTACATAGATGAGAAACCCCCAGGCCTCTGTGTCTTAGAGGTTAGTATACAATTAGTACACAGATGAGAAAACCCCAGGCCTCTGTGTCCATACAGGTTAGTATACAGTTAGTACATAGATGAGAAAACCTCAGGCGTCTGCGTCCATACAGGTTAGTATACAGTTAGTTCATAGATGAGAAACCCCCAGGCCTCTGTGTCGTACAGGTTAGTATACAGTTAGTTCATAGATGAGAAACCCCCAGGCCTCTGTGTCGTACAGGTTAGTATACAGTTAGTACATAGATGAGGAACCCCCAGACCTCTGTGTTGTACAGGTTAGTATACAATTAGTACATAGATGAGGAACCCCCCAGACCTCTGTGTTGTACAGGTTAATATACAGTTAGTACATAGATGAGAAACCCCCAGACCTCTGTGTCATACAGGTTAGTATACAATTAGTACATAGATGAGGAACCCCCAGGCCTCTGTGTCGTACAGGTTAGTATACAGTTAGTACGTAGATGAGGAACCCCCAGGCCTCTGTCTGTACAGGGTTAGTTTTTGGAAAAAAATGAATTTTCTTTTAAAAATCTTGAAAATTGAGTTTCAGACCTCTCAGTTTTCTATAACTTCCTTTGAGGCGTTTAAACAGAGTTATCTTTTCCTTTAGTGCTTTTGTGCCACTGAATCTTCCCAGCAACAAGAATTCTACCGAGTGGGAAAAGGTGAAGTTTCTGTTTGAAGAACTTGGCAGCAGTCGTAAGTATTGAAAACATTTTCTCAAGTAATTCTTGTCTTGTGTTCTTTGGGAAAATTAGCAAGTTTTTATTTCCCCAGGAACTTAACTCTACCATTATTTACTTAAATGAGGAGGTTTAACTTGTTCAAGCTGCCTTCCAGCTATTATGTAGGTAGCTTCTTCAATTTTGCATGAAGTTACCATGTTATTTATAAAGAAACTTTAATGTGCAAAGTATTTTAATGGACTTATTATTTTAATGTGCTTTTTAATTCTTTATGATAACAGAGTAACATGTTTAAAAAGTATGATAGTGGCATATTGATTTTTATTTTAAATTTTTAATAGAATGCTCTATGATGCTATTAAAGATGAAGTAATATTTCATTGAGAATGTAAATTACATGTTTCATATGAATTAAATAATGTTTGACTGTAGCACCAGAACACGTCAGGATTGCTTTTCTTGAAATTCTAACAAAACAAAGCCTAGGTCATAGAGAATAGGTTAATAGTTGAAGATTTCATTAAGACCCTCTGGTTGTATGCATATTGATGGAGGAAGGTCATTGGTTAAATAAAAAGAAACTGCTTGGCCCTCAATGGTTAGAAGATAGGTGGGAGGAGTAAACAGAACAAAACGCTGGGAGGAAGAGGAAGTGAGCTCAGACTCCACAGCTCTCCTCTTGGAAGCAGACGCCTCAGAGAGACGCCATCCTTTCCTCTCCTGGGCAGATGCACGCGATGAAGCAAGCCACCATGTTAGACATGCTGAATCTTTCCCGGTAAGACCGGTGCTCACAGATTATTAGAGATGGGTTGATCGGGATGTGAGAATTAGCCTGTAAGGGCTAGAGCTAAAGGGCCAAGCAGTGTTTAAATGAATACAGTTTGTGTGTTGTTATTTCGGAGCATAAGCTAGCCATGTGGGCAGCCGGGGTGCTGGGGATGCAGCCCCGCCACTCTTATTACTACAGCATATGTGGGGGTGGGGCATGGGTATGTGCACATGAGGACAGGTGAGGACAGAGGTGTTGGGTCCCCAGGAGCTGCTGTTACAGATGGTTGTGAACCCCCACTTACAGCCCCATGTCGGTGCTGGGAACTGAACCCTGGTCTTCTGCAAGAGCTGTAAGAGCTATGAGCTGCTGAGACAGCTCTCCATCCTGTGAACCACTATTTTAAAGGGAGGAATCGGCAAGTTCAAGTGACTACATTTAAAGAGTTCCTTAGTTTTTGAAAAATAGCTTTATCATTAGAAAGAGAAATTAGGTTAAAACAGTAAAATATTACTCAAAACTTGTGTGTGTTTGAACATATCAACTAATTCTAAACAAAGGTAGCATCCTGCCTTTTATAAACACCATACTGAGGTGTTCCTGCTTTGTGTTTGCTCTCTCACAGTCCTGTATATCCTTGGATCGGCCTTCTTGTTTCTTACCCAGCAGGTGCATTAAATAATGATTAAACTGCGCCATGGGATCTGTCGTGCAGCTTGTAATTTTCTCGCCTTTCACTTGATGCTTCATCTTGGACACCAAAGTCCCTTAGTATCTCCTGGTGGCAGCAAGAGTAAGGACAGTGGGACTGGCACTGCAGTCACTGTGGGTTTGTGGCCTTGACCCCATGGCTACACTGGCCACTGCTCTTCTTGCTGCTAATTCCTTTACCATTTTGGATTGCTTTTCTGCCCTAAACATCAGTGCTTAGATGGCAGCATTCTTGATTTTTGTCATTATCTTACAATTTTGTCCCTCTTTAGTCTCGGTTTTATTTTATGTTAAATCTGAAACACCACATCTTACATAATCTAGTTATAATATATTTTAAAGTCTAGTTTCATTATCCAGCTGTACTTTCTTGTGTGTATGGGTATTTTGCATGTATGGATGGATGTCTGTGCACCACATTACATGCCTGGTAGCATGGAGGCCAGAGAGGAAATCTTTTTCCTAGGAATGGGAGTTAAATATGCTTGTGAGCTGCTGTGTGGGTGCTGGGGATTGAACCTGGGTCTTTTGGAAGAGAAGCCAGTGCTCTTAACTACTGAGCCATCTCTTTAGTCTCTACCCAAGAGTTTCTAGTTTCATTTCTCCCATCCCACTTCTTATATGTTAGAAATCAAGTACATTTAACTATTTCAAAATGTTTACTTAAATGTGTTCTAAAACAAACATATTGTGCACAGGCATGTTATGTAAATATGTGTGGCATATCTGAGTTCAGTCAAGGTGTAGAACAAGTCTAACAGCAAAATTTTGCTTAATGTACCAGTCAGTTAATATCATGTCCCATGTTGTAATTTATTAAACTTTATGTTGCTTTACTTGTTTAAAAGTATTATCAATATATTGCCAGTTTCATATATATCTGGCTTCTTTCACTGAACAGTGCTTTAAGATTAATTTATGTAATTGTTTTTTGTAGCAAAGTAATAGATTGTATAACTATGCCACAACTTCTCAGTCAATAGGATCTGTTTATGTCCATTCCCAGTTACTGATCCTATTTTATCAAGGAAATATCATTCTCAGTTAATAATAGCTATATTTTCATAGTATTTCTTTATGTGACCTGATACAATTTTGTTGCACTGTAGACTCTCGCTCCTGACCTTCCTAACTTGTTAGATAGCATTTCTAATTTATTTGGTTGGTAGGGTTTTAACCTCCACAGTGGCAATACCAGTTGAGGTGACAGGGCATTAGGGGCATTTCCCAGGCCCACCCCTGGATGCAGAGCTAGGTAATGGATAGCTGCAGGGAGAAGTGGAGTTGTTATCCAGTTTCAGGAGGTCACCCCTGAGTGCGTGTAAACAAGAGCAACAGTGAATGAACTTAGTAAGCTGTATACAGGCGTAATAATAGAAGAGATCAGAACTTGAGTGGGTTTGGAGGCTGGAAGCATGCGCAGAATTGGAGGACAGGTGGAAATGATGTAAGTACAGTACTCATGAAATTCTCAAAACAATTAATTTAAATAAAATTTAAAAATAAATCTTGAAAAAAAAATGAAATATACTCAAAATTTTAGGCTACATATAAAATAATATTTTCAAATTAAGGAAAAATTAACCCCAAATTATCACAACTAAAGGAAGGCAGAAAAAAAAGAGAAAGGAAGGGTATTCCTATGTAGTCCAGGCATGGGCTGGGGAGATGGTACCTCGGTGGGCATGAGGACATAAGTATGGATCCTGGCCACCAGCATTAAAGGTCTGTAACCTCACAACTGACTGGAGATGGGAGGAGCCCCCAGGCTTGCTGGCTTACATAGTAGGTCTACATGAATTGCTGAACTTCAGGTTCAATGAAAGACCAACGTGGAGACCACAGAGGAAGACACAGTGCAGACATTGCACCTCCACCTTTACACACAGAAGTGGACACAGAAGACAAGCTCCATGTAATCCTTTTGTCGTCTTATTATGTATCTAATAGTTTACTGATTTCTTTTTATGTCCAACAGTTAAACTGGCTTTTCTTCATAATTTTAAAAGGTGAAGGAAAGAAAATCTTAGCTGATCTAAAGGATTGTGTGAAGATCAATTTATAGAGTTCTTTAGAATGTCTTCTCTTGAATAGAATTGGCACTTAAAGGACACAGTAATATTTGTTTTATTCCTTCATAATGCCTAAGGAGCCTTATTTATATATTTTACATTGCTGTAATAAATATAAACATTAGAGTATTAAAGATGTACATTAACCGTGTGTTTTCATTTTCCACAGATGGTTTAGCTGCACTGTCATTTTCTATCAGTTCTCTGACCTTGATTGGGATGTTGGCAGCCATCACGTACACAGTAAGTGCAGAGGGGGTCTGAGCTCCACACAGCAGCGTCCTTTGCACCCGCCTGTCTTGTACTTCAGTCATCTATGCACTGTCCTTCGCTCTTCAAATTAAGAGATTGAGAGGACGATAAATTTTCAATAACTTGGTCACAGTTATCTGTTTGCAAAATTAGTACTGAGAAATGAATCTTATAACTTGTGAATGAATTACAACTAGTTCTATCCTGTGCAGTAAGTGGACTTAGTGTTGGTACGTGCCAGACCCCAGAACCGTAGGCCAGTATGTTACTAGCTTATAGATTTGTTCTGTCTGCACGTGTACTTTTACAACCAGACGCTGACACTCCTCCAGTCTGTAGAGCCTGGTGCTGTATTTTCTAGCTTTCTGATTTTGTTCAAGTGTCTTTTGAAATAGCAAGGCATGGCAGACTACTACTGTGTATACACATTGTTCTGTGGTTGGGTGAGATTAAGAAGAAAAGGGCCATAGTCGATGCTCTGTCTTACCCCTTCCCCACGGAATTGTATAAGCAGCATCTAAATGATCTGGAAGCTTTTGAGATTAATGAAATTATGCATAGAGCCTTCTTGATTCTTGTAAAGATGGGAAATACTGTTCTTCTGGAAACACTTTGGGATATCTTTCCTTAGACATAAAAGAGATGGGCTGTTACTCTAATAGCAGAATCAAGTCATGTTACATGATCATTCGTGTTTTCTTACACACAGAATTAAAAGTCCTTGGACTGGCACGATTGTTCAGTGGGTAAAGGTATCTGCCACTAAGACTAACAGATTCTGAATTTGATTTCTGGAACTAATTATCCACACACATGTCCAAATACACACACACAGAGAGAGAGAGAGAGAGAGAGAGAGAGAGAGAGAGAGAGAGAGAGAGAGAGATAATGTATAAAGATAATTTTTTTAAAAATAGCCTAACAAACATGCATATATCTTTAATATCTTGAGGTGCTTCTTTGGGTACTGAGTTTTAGTATTCATTTTCAGTTTTCTATGTTTTAATGCATTATACATAAGGAATTTGCCATCTGCTAGTAATGGGTAGTTATCTGTCTGCCTCACAGAGTATGTTTATAGCTTGTTAGTTATTTGTCTTTTGCAGAGAAGTCACAAATTGTAACCCAGTCAGGAGTTAGACCTGGGGCTACTGTTCTCTGGCTGGTCTGATATACTGATTTTGAGTTAGTTTCTTAACCTTCTTGAGTCTGTATCTTCTAGATTAGAGGGGACTAGGAGAAGTTTCACAGGTGTTTGTGAAGTTCGAGGTATTGTTTATAGAAGTCCTTGGTAATTTACCGGGAAATGAGACAAACGGTAGATGAAAGATTAGTCAGGAGAAACAAATGGACACATGAGGAAACCGATGTGTAGTGCCACTGTCAAGAACTCCATAAGGCCTAGGAGTCACCCTGCTGGAGTCTGCTGCATTTCTCTGGATTCTCTGGAAGTATGCAAGACTTCGGAGTCAGAGACAAAAGACTTGGTTAACCAATTAGCAGCGCTCCATAGACTAAATGTTGTCTTGTTCAGGTTTCCTGGGTTTCAGTTTCCACCAGCAACTGTGTGTAGAATCAAAGGAAACATGAGGTGAGACGCATTACAGAATAGGAATTCCAGCTCAGGAAGGCTGAATCATTTATATGGACAGTAAACATGACTGCCCTTCTTCCAAAGGAACACACTGCCTGTATCTGTCAAGGCTGTTTGCTACCCAGATGGCCTTCAAATGAAACTATGGGTGTGTGTGTGTGTGGGGGGGGTGATCAGGTGATTCCTGACTTCTAATTTGTGAGTTAGGAGGAAAGTGAGTGAAGTCACTAAGACCATTTGAAAGAAAGCTTCCTGCAGGAGCAGTGTTATGATATAGAGAAATAGATGTTTGTAATTCACTAACTAACTTTATTTTGTGTGTGTGTGGGGGGGAGGTATTGCCTGCATGTATGTGTACCGCTTGTGTTCGGCTGCCTGCATAGGCCAGAAGAGGGAACCAGATCTCCTAGAACGGAAATCCTATCGTAGATAATTGTGAACTGTCATGAGGGTGTTAGGGATTGAGCATGGGTCCTCTGCAAGAACAGCCAGTGTTCTTAATGCTGAGCTATCTCTCCAGCCCATAGAAAAATATATTTAACTAATGTTTCATGTTGTTCAAAATAGAACTTTGAAATTTTTTCATTTAATAATTTAAACCAAATGATCATGATGAATTTAAATATTCTTAAAGCTGTTTTTCTCAGACACAAAAGAGTGACCTTCACAATAGCACTAAAGTAACCGGAGTACCACTTATTACTAGTATTGGGACCCAGAGGGCACTGAGGAGCTGCAGAGTAGAAAGGAAGGCTCTGAGGTCCCAGGTCAAGGAAGAGGTTTCTGGGGAGTGGCCTAGGAGTCACAGCTTTGCTTTAATAAAATGGAGGTTCTTACTATGAATCTCACATTCAAGACTTCCCTAACCACTCTGTCATTGCCGTTTCTTCGTGGTCAAGGTGAATAATATTTCAGAAATTCAGTATGATGGTTTAACTAAACAGTGTAACAAGTTAGAATCCACTGACTACGTATGAAATAATTGTTGTTAACTTTGCTGACAATTTAGTTTTGTCTACACCAAACTGCAATTTCTACTTCTTTCTTTTCTCTGTGAAACTTAAAAAAAAAAGCAATTATATCACGAACAGTGAGGAAATGAATTATTCAAATATGTACAAGTCAGAGATGTATTCATAATTGATGGTTAGTTGGAATTGGGCGGATGTGGAAAAAGAATAAATATCATTTAAATAGCACCGGAAATATGCTTGGAGCACAGTGAGATAATATTTCACACCTAACCCAGGGCTTGGCATTTTATCACTGATATTGGCAGTGGAAGGAAGGAGAGTGTGTAGAGCTGAGTTAGTTTGTGTGGGTTTTATATGACATCTCCTATCTGATCACTTGCTTCTCTGATAGAAATGGGCCAGTAATCTTAACTTTATTAAAGTCTAATCAGAAACACGCCAGTTCTTTTGGAAAGTACAAACAAAAGACAAAAATCAACCCACAATCATTTGTAGATGGCACCTTTAGTGTAAATAGGTAATTAATGTTACTAATTATATTTGTTTCCAATTGATCTACAGAGGTTTCCAACCTCAGATGGAAGGGATTGATTGGCCAGCTTTTGACGCGTAGTGTGAAAGAAGGCGTGGCAGACAAAGAGGCAAACTGCTGTGACCCTGTCTAGATAGAATCAGCTAAATAGGAAATGGTGTCTCCTCCAGAATTCATAGCTAATTTTTGTATTGAATTTACAGTCATTTCTAAACCAACAATTTGTGGGTTTCATATATGTTTAAACTATATTTTATATATATACATATATATATGAATTTCATGTATATGTATTTAATTTAGTTTAGAAACTAGTTGATTATTAAATTTTCACTTTGCTTCTGACATTGTTTTGTGTCATAAGGATTAGCTATGTAATCTTACACACTCAGTTTTTAGAGAAAGAAAAACTAGATTAATCTGCTTATTATTTTAAGTTTAAGTTGAAAAGGGAGCTGATACCTTTCAAATTTAACAAATGAAACCTCTGAGAATACATATCTATGTAGATATTGTAAATTTTCTTGGTGCCACCAAGTGGGGAAATGTTAAATTAAGATATTTTCATGCACAATATGGCCAGTGGTGTGCTTAGAGACAAGATCACTAACTGCATACTCATCAGGGGACCTTAAAAATGTCATATGTGATCCTACTCTATGTACATTTACTATAGATTGGATTTAGTGGCCATGTGTAGTACAATATTTTCTTTATACTGTTGAGAACTCATAATGTGTCTGGTTTGCAGTATTCTCTGCTCATGTTTGGGATCTGCTTTGAGGCTGCTAATGCACCAATCAGTGAATTTACATTGTTGGGTTGTTTTTTGTCTCACCATTAAGGCACTACTTAAGGAGAAAAGTATATACCTACTTCTGTCTGTCTGTCTGTCTATCTATAATCTATATACATACATATGTATGTATGTGTGTATGTATGTATGTATGTATGTATATGCAAAACAACTAAATAGTCTCGTCCCTTCTTAGAACACAGAACACTTTACCGTTGCTCTACAAAAAGCCGTGCAGTTGTGTTTGATCTAGTGAATGCTTATTTTAATCTTTGTGTTTTTGTTTTCCTCCAGTCTGTCTGGACTGTTTCTATGTCATGCCTAAGACCATCTTAGATAAGCAGGTGGCATTTAAACTCTGTATTTTATACCAGCGATGCATGTAGCTCAAGGAAGGTGACTATTCTGTAACCAGGACTGCATTGCGTTGTGCTAGGGACACGGCTGTGTCATGACTTTATCTCATCGGCAGTTAGAAGAGTGTCAGTGCCAGGACATAGTCAGCCTTCCCTAACGGGAAAGGGGAGACGATGTATGTGTCCTTATAAGGAAGACCTAAGTCACAACACGTGTGTCACTGAATTATGGGTTTTACAGTGCATGGGGAGTGTTTGTTTATTTTCCATGTCCTTGTTGTTGTCCAATCTTAGCAAAAATCCAAGAATTTTGAGTCAAAAACATCATTCTAAGTAAGAGAGTAACATATATAAAAAAGTTTCCATCCTAAACTGAGCAGGGAAATAAGATAGAAGAAATGTTTGAGTTTTCTGCATAGTGTTTTTAAACACTTTGGTTGTTGATTTATTCTTGGAAGCAAAACAAAACAACAAAAATTGGAGGCAATTAGGGCCAACCTACAAGCATTTTAAAGGCTTATCATGTTAAACATGTCAGCTTCCTAGAAATCCACTGGAGGGCAGTAGTAAGCAATAAAAGTGCTTTGTACACCCCCCCCCACACACACACACAAAGTATGAAGTTAAATTCAAAAGATTATTTAGAAACCTTAATATTTTAAAATGTTTATTTCAAACTTACCAAAATCTAGACATTAGAGTTAAATTTTTGATAATCATTGAAACTTAAATGTGCAATTGAGAAGCAAGCCAAAGCTGGGTGTCCAGGCAGTGGTTACTGCCTTGTATTTATTTAGTACCTTCTGTGAGACTTCAGAGAAAGGTGGTGTCCCCTGGTGTCCTCTTCAAACAGGTTATTACCATAGGAGTCTTCTTATTTTTTAAGTCCTTTCCATGACACTACTGAGCAGCTCACATTGGCTCTTCTACTAAGCACATTAGTGTGTGTAGGAAAATAACTCCATGTTAAGAGGTCTCTCTTCTGAAGGTTTTTAATCAAGTATTATCCTCATAGGCAAATTCTTTTATCAGCTTAGTAAATGTTTTAGAATAAAGAGGAAGGAAAAGAATTGGGACCTCGTCTGAACATATCAAATAGTCTCCATGCTTGTTACTCAGCTCTAGCTTAGAAGCCTGATTAGCCAAGTTTGGCAGACCAGTAATGTCGACTGCACATTGTTATGTATTATAAGCAAGACACATTTGCAAATCAGGGCAAGTTTCTCAGGCGTGGCGTAATTAAGCTGACTTGAAGTGCACTGAACTTCCCTCATGAGGCGGGGTAATAAGTGGCATTCTAGGGAGGGCCCTGCTTGTATTAAAGAGTGACAGCAGAGTTTGGAGTGGCTCACTGGAGTGTTTACAGAGTGGTGAGCAATTGGGGGGGGGCAGGGTAACAAGATGATGGAAATGCAAGATTGTTACAAGAGCTCTAATTCATGTTAAAAATTAGAAAAACTCCTTTTTAACACAATCTTTAGTGAGAATTGGAGAAGATGTGTGTGCGCGCGCACGTGTGTGTATGTGTTAAAAATGGATGGACAAGGAGAACCGCACTGGCTATAGCAGTTGAGGATACTACCTGCTGTTTCTCCTTATCTTCTGCATTGACCCTCAAAGCACTTTCCCAGAATCCTCTCCTGTGAGAAGGTTTTGAATGATATCCTCGTGAGTCCTAGAGACTCTTAAAGGTTATTAATTAGAAGATAGCATAGTCTGGAGTGGGTAGAGCGTGATCACCTTGAAGCAGCATAGAAGATGAACATGAACTAAGTCAGAGCACAGAACAGTCAGGAAGATGTACATAGCCAGTGCTGTGACAGCAGACTGAATTGGGAGCGTGCTATAAATAATGACTAAAGCAACGGATTCCTATTGCAACAGTACTGGAGTTACCATGTTAAAACCTCAGAGCTGTTCAGCACAGAGTGAGGAGCCCAGTTCGTGCCCCTTCCTAACTATGGGGAGAATGAGTAAGGTACTGTGGTTGTGTGCATAGATGACAAGCTTGTGTCTGGTTCAGAGTCTGCTGTTGTAACCACAAGGTGATAGTTGTCAATGTTTCTTAAGTACTTAATGTGTCTCTGAATAATGACCACATAGTGAAGGAAATAAAGAAATAAGAAAGAAAAGAGGAACATGACTATTCCTAAGTATGATGGAGGGGAAGGGTTCATATGTGGAAAACATAACCAGAGGCAGGAACCTCTGAGAGTACAGAGTGGACATGACCCTGAGCCCATATCATGTGAGGAAAGGGGAGGGGAAGCCGTGTGCAGCAGCCAGGAGGCTCAAAGAGAGTGGGCAATTAAAATGGTTGGATTATGCAGGGAAGAGAAACCTTAGCTACTTGTCATGAGTTTGAAATCTAACACGTAACAAATGCCATTGAGTTTTATGTTGGTGGATATAATAAAAAATACAATTTGGGAATGGAATATGGAACTGGATGCTATGTTTATTTTTAATGATGGAAATTAATTGTTGAAATATATATATGTATATATATAAAGATTAGTAAAAAGTTTGGTTATTTGTACATAGGATATTAAGTTGTATATAGATAATTAGTCTATTCATCAAATATCAGGAATATATTCTAAAGGTTTACTTCATGTAATTGGAGAAAATTATTTTTATACTAATAAAAATAATTTTTTACCTTTTGTATTAGCTCATACTATTTTAACATTATTAGTCTGAAGTTGTAACTTACCACTCTGATCAAGTCAGACTAATTCGTTTTAGAAACATATTTGTGTATGTATAACTGTAGTAAATAAAAGAAATCTAAAATAGTGAGTGTGCTCAGAGCCATGTAGGCACGTTGCTAGGTAACCAACTTTACTTATTCACTTCTGCTCACTTTCAAGTTATCACTCCGAAGAAAACCAGTTTTGAACTTGAAAATTGTATATAAAATGTTTTGAGTAGCTTTAGTAAAACATGTGTATGTTCCTTCCAGGCATATGGCATGTCAGCCTTACCTTTAAACCTGATCAAAGGCACGAGAAATGCTGCTTACGAGCGCCTGGAAAACACTGAAGACATTGAGGAAGTGGAGCAGCACATTCAAGCGATTCGATCAAAAGTGAGTTCCCGTCTTGTCATTGGAAGCGTGGTTGACCTTATCCATCCTGATGTGAGTCTGCCATGAACAGACCCAGAACATCTTACATTGTTTGCATCTGTGCAACAAGTACTTCAAGGATTATGTCCCTATTACTAGTTTTCTATGCAGTATATAGGTTAGTGGCAACTTGAGAATTTCTGTTGGTGTTTTAACAACTAAAAATGGCCTGCTGCTTGCTTATGGACAAGACTTTTCCAGTTCTTAGTCACCTGGATTTTATTGTAATGTGGTTTGTTGCCTCTCTTAGGTTCAAATTTGAGTATTTGTTGAGCAGTTTAAGGTTATTTTAATTTTGTTTGATTTAAATGTATTTCTAAGCGCATGATAGCAATTTTTCTTTTTTTGTCGTCTTCAAATAGCATATTATGGATTTATTTTAACAATAAGAAGGGCTTACTTAAGTACTCAGCTTAAAGGTACAGTGTGTCCGCTTGGCATGCTCTGTTAGCCAAGCAACTCTTTCATTTTTAATCCATTATCTGGCAGGGATGGGGGTGATAGGCACATGCCATAGCACATGTGTGAAGTCAAAGAACAGCTTATGGGCATCAGTTATCTTCTCTCACCATGTGAGCTTTGGGACTGAAGTCAGGCCGTCAGGCTTGGCAGCAAGCATCCTTCCTCACTAAACCGTCTAGCAGGTCGTGGAGCAGTTCTTTATGTATTCAGGGATGTGAGTCTGCATCTCTCATCTGGGCACGGCACAGAGAACGGGCACGCTGATACAGAGCTGACTGTCTCCTTTTTCATCACCATGGGGTAGTGCTGCCTGTGTTCAAGGGTATCCTTTTCTTCCTCACTTAATCCCAAAGTGTGTTTTCCTAACTTGGTAAATTCACAGTGAAATTAACTATCAAAAGTCCAGCCTTTAAAAACTTGATGCCCCAAAAGATCCCTGTAACCCATAGCAGTCTACCCCGTCTCATACTGTGAAATGGAACCAGTCTGTTTTGTAAGAGTCCCTGGCATGTTAGCAGTGCTGAGGCTGCTACAGTGCCAGGGTCTTGAGACCTTGTACAGTAGTGAAGTCAGGTTGATAAATCCACCATACAGTGGCATAGGGTTAACATCCGCATTGCAACAAGGACGAACAGAAAGATAACAAGGAAAGTGAGCAGACACCAAACCCGAAGTTCCAGGTTTGGCTTCTAGGGCTCCTAGTGACATCATGTCATCTCTAAGAGTGAGCTTAGGTGGCTCTGCTCTTCCTGCTTTGTTACTTGGTGGCACATGTCACACGCGGGCTCTTTTGGTTTGGTTCTACTCAGTGTCCACAGCTTGGCTTTGCCCAGCAGATGTCTCACACTTCTGGCAGCTCCCATATCCTTGGGTTTCCATTCCAGCTTAAGCTTTCCCTTCACAGCTCTGGGAGAAGCCTGCTCAGGAGCTCTCTGCAGAAATCCCATCCCTGCTACTTATTGCCAGGCCTGTGACTTTCTGAACCTTGCTGTAAGCCTCATAATCTACTCTTGCAGACTGCAGGTTGAAAATCACGATTGTGAATACCACCTTCTGATGCCAGCCTAAGATACAGCCTGGTCCTTGGCCCACATGTGCAGTGGCCTCTGTGTATCTTTGACAACCTAGGAGGGCACTTCATTTGATGGCCATTTCCCAGCAGACTGCCCTGAAGGAGCTATCTTTCAGGAATCATCATTCAAATGGATTGAAAATATTACTTCTTGTAATTCTCAATGGGCAAACTTTCCTTCCAGCCCCTTTTCCACCAGTCAGTGTGAAGTCTGTGATTGCTCTGCAGAGGTGCTGTTCTCAGAAACACTTACTGGCGTTTGTCTGTATCCATGTTGGTTACAACTTTGTGCTCTTCATGCTCCCTTCTCTCTAAACTCTTCGTTTTTCCTATCTGGACGCTCCATCTGCTCAGCATAAAGCTAGGAAGATTGAGCAGTCGTCCCACCCCAGCATGAAGGGTATGCTCTCTTAAAACTTTCTTTACCTTACAACACAGCCGTTTCCTTTGGAACTTAACTTTACTCAAGTTCTCAGCACCTGGACAGAATGCAGCCAGATTCCTTGTCAAAATGGAACCTGAATGGGCTTCTCTGGGTTCTTGTTGGAGGCTCCATTCCCCTCTGAAACCCCTTGAGCCCCCCTTCCACTGTCCAACATCCTGGACTTCCGAACTCCGACTGGAGTGATCCAATGAGATAAGCTATTAAAGAGGTTGGTTGGTTTCAGTAGGGCCTGGACACTATGGAGAGATGTCTGTCACTGTGGGAGGTGTCTCTGAAAGGTAGTTCAGCTATTACCTTCTGTTTGTTCTTTCACATTAAGGCTGCAGTAGCATGGGTGTATGGTTTGGTTTTTGTTTTTGTTTTTTCCAATGAACACAATTTTTACTTGGGCTCTCCCTTGTTCCATAACCCAAGAGGGATTGAACATTCTTCTTCCTGACTTTTTTTTTCCTTTTTTTAATTATTTAATTATTTATTAAAGATTTCTGTCTCTTCCCCTCCACCACCGGCCATATCCCTCCCCCTCCCCCTCCCCCAGTCAACTCCCCCTCTCTCATCAGCCCCAAGAGCAGACCGGGTTCCCTGCCCTGTGGGGAGTCCAAGGACCTCCCACCTCCTTCCAGGTCTAGTAAGGTAAACATCCAAACTGCTAGGCTCCCACAAAGCCATTATGTGCAGTAGGATCAAAACCCAGTGCCGTTGTTCTTGACCTCTCAGCAGTCCTCATTGTCCACTATGATCAATGGGTCCGGTTTTATCCCATGCTTTTTCAGACCCATTCCAGATGAGTGTACGTTTTGTGCCTTAATTGAACAGTATGGAAAATCTCCTTTTCCATAGTGTCTTTGCGTCTTTAAAATAGAGCCCCAAGTAGATATGTGTGCTTCTAATAAAGCAGGTGTGTTCTTTATCTTTTCTGGATTTGTTTCTATGGAATGCTTTTATGAATCCTTATGTTCACGTATCTTTAGCGTGTATTAGAAATACAGCGGAAGCACACATCAGGCAGCTCCTTTTCAGCACAGACCCTGGTCAGACTGGGCCTGTTACATTGTTTGAGTTGTGCGTTTGCCTGTGAGTGTCCAACTTTAAAAAGGCTGTTTGATTATTTTGTTGAGACTTCAAGGATTTGAAAGACAAAACTCTTGATTTTGTTCTATTGTTTGTAGAGCAAAGATGGTCGACCTTTGCCTGCGAGGGATAGACGTACCTTAAAGCAATGTGAAGAAAGATTACGAACACTTAGGAAAAGAGACCGGCACTTAGAATTCATTGAAAACAGCTGGTGGACGAAATTTTGTGGTGCCCTGCGTCCCCTGAAGGTAAATGGAGTTTTAAAAAAATTACCCTGTCACTATTTTGCAAGCTTATGTAGGACCTTTAGAGAGGTTGAGTTCTCCCTTGGCAGTATTGTACCAAGGCAACTTAAGAACAAGGACTTTGGAGTTGAAATAATCAGGTTTGAGTCACTGCTCTGTGGTTTGGTAGTTTGAACAAGGCACATAACCAACCATCAGAGATCCACTTACTCCTTAAAATATGTCATTAGGAAATTCAAGTGAAAGTAAAGATAAGTAGTATAATAAGCTTGTAGCAAATCTTGTGGGTCTGAACTGTGCTGTACATGGGAGAATGGGGAGGCATACTATGTCTCAGGAAGCTGCCTTAAAGTGACAGCTTGCCTTGTTAGATGAGCATCTAGAAGTATGTAAAGCACTGTTAATGAACTGGAACCCATTGTTTTCTCCCTTTCAAAATCCATTGTTTGCCAGCTTTCTGTTTGTGCTACTGTGGTACCTAAGGCAATAATGGTGACTCTGGAAAGTAATTGACACTGTTAGCTGCACATCCAAGTTTATGTGTTCTACACTGGGTCTCAGAGGTCAGAATCATATATACAGTAATATGCAGTTTGAAATTTATGATGCTCATTACATAGATTGACTTATTAGGTGTAGACTGACATATGCTCCAATTCCTATATTTGGTAGACTGCAACTGTAGTCTTGTAAGTTCAAAGCCAGCCTGAACTACATAATGAGATGGTCTCAAAAACACAAAGTAAAATAATGTTTCAGAGAATGACATAAAAAATGAGTCAGACAGGTTGAATTTTGTTACTATTTTATTTACTACCTTAAAAGCTACTCTTTTGACTTTTTAAAAATAACAATATATTGTCCATGAAATTAGTTAATTCTAGGCGGTCAGCTTTCTGACCATCTCTTGGGATGCTTGCTTGAGCTCTCTGACTGTCTCTTGGGATGCTTGCTTGCTTGTATAATTTTGTGGGGCTGTGGCTGAGATTAAGGGTCTTGTGTATGGTAAGAAAGTGCTCAGCCATTGAACCATGCACTTAGCTCAGAATGAAATTTTTAAAGGACCCCACCTTGGTCCTTTCTCCTAAGGTGATTTATCTTATTTTACCAAAAATCTTAAGTTTAATAATAAATTCTTTGTATCATCTAATGAACATTTATAATAAAATCTAGCTTTGTCATCAGCTGCCTTCATGTAAGCATATGTTTTTTCATTGAACATATGTTTAGAATTTTTAAATCAATTTTGTTAAGTATATGGACTTATTTTTTTTTTTTTTGGCCAAATAACTATGTCAATGCGTAGAACTCCCACAAATGTCTTTAAATCGACTTTGTGCTCTGTTCCCTGCAGCTCAGACCAGGTACAGTGGTCTTACACAGTTTAGTTTAAGCTCTCAAGAATATCATAGATGTGAAACACAGAAATGCCTGCTTTGCCACAGCACAGTGCTATATGTTTTTAAAATTTATCTTTATTTTTGTTACCTCTTTTCATACCATGGGTGTACAAGCACCCCTGGAAACCACAGCAGCCTTTGTGTTTCTGGAGAGGGAGTTTTACAGGTGCTCTGAGCACCTAGAATGGGTGCTGGGAGTCAGCTTGCTTGTCTCTCCAGCCCCAGCACTGTTGCTGTCCAGCCACGTTACTTCATTTTGTATCATGCACTCTGCTTTACTGCCAAGAAGTAATCTGGTGTGTCTATATCCTGGCTTGCTTATCTTCTTATTTTCTTTTTGAGACTAAATCTTTGTGCAAGTACGGGTTTTCATTGATTTTCTGTGGATAAATACCTTGCAGGAAAGATTTTCCATCTACTGTTTAACGGATAACTTTGTGAGAAATTGCCCGTTTGTTTTTTCCCTCCAACTGGTACACTGGTTTTATTCATTTAATAGTTTTAGTTAATATATCACTCTTACTTGTGGTGACAATCTCAGTATGCATTACAGTGTGTAATCATCAGTGGGTTTTTCTACTATGACATTTTATAAAATCATTAAGCTTTTTATGTCAAGGATTTTATCAAATAAATTCACTGCTTGTGTCTTTTCCCAATTTGTGGCATTATTTTATCTTAATATTATTGTGCTATTATTTCTTGTATTTTGGTGAAATCCAATTTATTTCCCATTTGTTCTATGTTCTCATAAATTTTTGTCTCTCTTAAGGTAGTTTTCTCCTACATTCTCTTGTAGAAAATCTATAGTTTAACTCCAAGTTCATATTTGATTAATGTTAATTTTGTGACTTGTTTATTTTTATATTGGTACCCATCTGTTCCAGCGCAGTTTGCATAGAGATTGGCTTTTCCCTCCTTGAACTTGGGCAGCTCTCACTCTCTTGGGGTATCTGTCCAGTGTTTCTGAGCTCTGCCCCACTGTTCTGGATGTCCTTGTACTGAAGCTTCATTAATGGAACTTTATTGTCAACCATGAAATCAGGCAGAAGTTTTTCCAATTTCATCTTCCTTTTTCAGAGTTATTTTGACATTGGTAGATCATTTCAATTTCCATCTTGAATTCTGTAACACCTGTTGAAATGTCTACTAAGATTATTCTGAATTTGCACAATCTAAAAGTAATTTGTGGAGAAGTGATATTTCAGCATTACTGAATTTCTAGCTTGTGAACTATTTATTTATATCTCTCTGTCAATTTTTTTATATTCATTATAATATCTTCATAGTAGCTTAAAACTCCAGCAACTTATGGAAGCAGATTCAGAGATCCATAGCTAGCACTGGGCCGGGCTCCCAGAGTCTAGTTGAAGAATGGGAGAAGCGATAATATGAGTAAAAGGGCCAAGACTGTGGAGAGAGAGACAGAGAGAGAGAGAGAGAGAGAGAGAGAGAGAGAGAGAGAGAGAGAACCCAATATATTTCAGAACTTTATATCTGGATAATAGGGACTACGCCTTTTCTCCAAGTCCATGTGGAAAACCATTTATAATGTTATCTGGGTCAGAAAGAAGAGTACTAGCATATTTTATAAAGTAGATATAGTACGCACATTATTCTAAATACAGCTTATTGAAACTAGAAATTTAAACGAAATCAATAAACTAAGGCCCCTTCCACTTGAAAATTAATCGTATAGTCAACACCTCCTGAGTGAGTAGACAGCAGAATTTCTAAAACTTAATGGTTTACCTGAGCACCCCTGTCCAGATGTTGCAGACCTACTATTTAGTAGTCTGTGGTAATCAAGACGTTTCGGATTTTGTAAGATTTCCATTTTCTATTTTGGAATAAAGATACTCAATGGGTAAACTTTACATAAGTAGCCAAAGCTTGCAAAAATTAAAATTTGAAATACTCACACATTTGATAAGGAATACTCAAGTCTGGAGTAGAAATGTATCAGAAGGCCTGGGCTCTTTCTTCCTGTTCATTCTGATTGTTGAACTAATGCTGTTTCTTCAAGTTGTTGAGCTGATGCTTCATGTCTTTGTCGGGCTAGAAGATCAACTAAAAACAGTGATCAGAGAAATACATAGCTCAAAACACAGTGTCAGTAAAAATGGAAGTGAACACAACATTCCAAGCTACCAAAAGGCTAACAAAAGATAAAGCCACATAAGAAAATAAAGTTGAGAGCAAAGGGGAAGAGACAGGTCAATTAGTGGCTCCTGCCTAGAGCGTTTGTTTTCTAATAGGCAGTCCCTGACTGACTCCATGAAAAGGAACTAGGACTACCCAGGCAAATGCCTGATTCTAATACTGTGCCTGGGAGAGCCAAAGATAGCTGAGAGCAGCTTTCTGTTCCAGAAAGCAAGGAGAAATGCTCAGAACAGAAGGGACCAACTTTTTGAGGTCTACCACTGGGTAAGTGTAGGACCATTTAGGTACTGAATAGTAATATTAACAGTATACATAGTAACAGTAATGATAATAGTTCCATGAATAAAATACAAATCTATGAGTCTATATTGATGTGAGTGAATAAGCCAAATAAAGCTCATTAAACAAAAAATTAGAAAAACCCAGCATGCTAGAAAACAGAATTCAACAGATAACGTGTACCGTTTCTAGGAAGAGACGTATAGATGCCGAAATTAAAGGCAAACAGTTGCTAATGATAAAGTTTTGCCTCTTCTCAAGTCTAAAACCACAAAACGTATTAGAGAAGGAAAATGGCACTTTTACAGTAGAGAAGCCTCATCAGTCGTCGGACAAATAGACTTGATTGTGCTTCCTAATATGATCTATTCGAAGGACTCAGTAACATTTCTCAGCTGTTTTTTTTTTTTTTTAACTACTCATGAGAAATAGAACATTTAGCTTGAAGGACGTTCTATAAAATAATTGCCCCGGTCTCAAAATGTCAAGATTATGGAGAAAAAAAGTAATTAGGACTTGATCCAGACCGAAGGTTACTAAAATGGCAGGAGCTGCGTGAGATGCTGGGTCGCATTTTAGACTGAAGGAGTTTGCTTTTCTGTAAACGACATGAATGACGCGCTTCAGATTTGGCTAAGGTCATATGAGAATTAATTTCCTGATTTCTGTGGTTGAATTGTGCTTATGTTAAAAACATTACTGCTTTTTTAGACATAGATATGACAAAGCATTTTATCTATTTCTAATCCTCAAACTGATCCCTAAGTATACACGGCAAAAATAATAAAGGAAAGTAAGCTGCGACCCGTGGAGAATCGGGTTGAGGGATACACCGGGATCTTTGTACTGTCTTTGAACATGGCTGAGATGAAAATAAGAAGATGTATATGTCTCCTCCGGATACTTCTTCCTCCTCAGGCTTCCCTTTATCTTACCAGCCCTCTTTCTTCCAGCTATACAAAAGTCTCTTTCATTAGCATGATAGTGTACTAAATAAATTGCTTCTTGTAGATAACAAGGAAAAGTCTCTGCCTTCATGAGCTGATGATGCATTGATATCAACATGAAAATTTGTGCAGCTTTGAAGTATTACACGTGGTGGAGCTGAAATCTTTTATCTTTCAGCATTTAAAATCATATTAATGGCGCCATTCTTAACATAATTCTGTTCACATAATCATAGTTCCCTTTGATATGGCCTGTCAATCCTAAACAATGGAAACCATGTGACTTCCTTTGATCTGTGAGGAAGTCTTGGTGACTGATGAATATAGTACATATAGCATCAGTTCAAGGACTGGGACCATTGGCAGTCCAGGATGCCTACCGCCACTGCACACAGGAAACCAGATGGTTGCTAGGGAGAACAAAGGTTAGTTACCATTCTTTTCAAGCTCTTCAAATGAATTAACATGACCTTATATGGGTTAATAAGCACTCTTAAAGACACCCGATGTGAAGAGAGTGATAAAGAGCTTATGTTTGAAGTAATGGTGGCATACTCATGCAGGTTTCCTGCACTGCACAGTCTCAGTCTCCACATACTCCATACCTGATGTCTGGTCACTTGCTTAGGAAGAAGCGACATGACAGGGCGGTCAGCAGTGCCACTTCTTTCTATCCACCTTGATGCATGATGCCCATGCACCACAGCCTTTTCCCAAAATTGCGATCATCCTCTGGAGCCAGAGCTACAGGCTGTTTTGTAAGCCACAATTAGGGTGCTGGGAATTGAACCTGGGTCTTCTGGAAGAGCAGACAGGGCTCTTAAAGACTGAGCTGTCTTTGCGTTCACAGTTATGTGAGCCACCTGCACAGGCACACTAGCGTACTTTTTTCAGGAGGAAGACTGACTGTAAACTCCTGATGATTGTTAGCTCATGTGGAACTGAGCTTTTTTAAAAAAATTTATTTATTTATCTTTACTTAAAAATTTCCACCTCCTCCCATTCCCCACCCCCTCCCCCCATATCCCCCCCCCCTTTCCAGTCCAAAGAGCAGTCAGGGTTCCCTGCCCTATGGGAAGTCCAAGGTCCTCCCCCCTCCATCCGGGTCTAGGAAGGTGAGCATCCCACAAAGACTAGGCTCCCATAAAGCCAGTACATGCAGTAGGATCAAAACCCAGTGCCATATTCTACCTAAGGCAATTTATAGATTCAATGCAATCCCCATCAAGATCCCATCAAAATTCTTCACAGATCTGGAGAAGACAATAATCAACTTTATATGGAAAAACAAAAAACCCAGGATAGCCAAAACAATCCTATACAATAAAGGATCTTCTGGAGGCATTACCATCCCTGACTTCAAACTCTATTACAGAGCTACAGTAATGAAAACAGTGTGGTACTGGCATAAAAACAGAGAAGTCGACCAATGGAATCGTATAGAAGACCCGGATTTTATCCCACAAACCTATGAACACCTCATTTTCGATAAAGGAGCTAAAAGTATACAATGGAAGAAAGAACGCATCTTCAACAAATGGTGCTGGCACAACTGGATGTCAACCTGTAGAAGAATGAAAATAGACCCATATCTCTCACCGTGCACAAAACTCAAGTCCAAATGGATTAAAGACCTCAATATCAGCCCGAACACACTGAACCTGATAGAAGAGAAAGTGGGAAATACCCTACAACAGATGGGCACAGGAGATCGCTTCCTATGTATAACCCCAGCAGCACAGACATTAAGGGCAACATTGAATAAATGGGACCTACTTAAACTGAGAAGCTTCTGTAAAGCAAAGGACATGGTCACTAAGACACAAAGGCAACCTACTGACTGGGAGAAGATTTTCACCAACCCCACAACAGACAAAGGTCTGATCTCCAAAATATATAGAGAACTCAAGAAACTAGACTTTAAAATGCTAATTAACCCAATTAGAAAATGGGGCACTGAACTGAACAGAGAATTCTCAACAGAAGAAGTTCAAATGGCCAAAAGACACTTAAGGTCGTGTTCAACTTCCTTAGCAATCAGGGAAATGCAAATCAAAACAACTTTGAGATATCATCTTACACCTGTCAGAATGGCTAAAGTCAAAAACACCAAGGATAACCTTTGCTGGAGAGGCTGTGGAGGAACGGGTACCCTCATCCATTGCTGGTGGGAATGCAATCTTGTGCAACCACTGTGGAAGTCAGTGTTTCGGTTTCTCAGGAAATTCGGGATCAACTTACCCCTGGACCCAGCAATACCACTCTTGGGAATATACCCAAGAGATGCTTTATCAAATGACAAAAGCATTTGTTCAACTATGTTCATAGCAGTATTATTTGTAATAGCCAGAACCTGGAAACAACCTAGATGCCCTTCAATGGAAGAATGGATGAAGAAAGTATGGAATATATACACGCTAGAGTACTACGCTGCGGTAAAAAACAATGACTTCTCGAATTTTGCATGCAAGTGGATGGAAATAGAAAACACTATCCTGAGTGAGGTGTCCCAGACCCAAAAAGATGAATATGGGATGTACTCACTCATAATTGGTTTCTAGCCATAAAGAAGGACCACGGAGTCTACAAGAGGTGAACCTAAAGAAGCTAAGGAAGAAGGTGAACCCAAGGAAAAACATATAGTTGTCCTCTTGGCTAAGGGAAGTAGACCAAATTTCCGGGGAGAAAATGGGATCTTGGGGATGGGGTAGGATGGGGGTAAAGGGAGATGGGGAGAGAAATGGTAGAAGGGAAGGAGGGGGGACCTGGGAAACAGGAGAATTGGGATAAAGGAAAGGTGGATAGGGGAGCACGGAACCACAATTCTTGGTTAAGGGAGCCAGTTTAGGGTGGGCAAGAGACTTGACCCTAGAGGGGCTCCCTAGTGCCCAAGATGAGGTTCCCAGTTGGTTCCTTGGGCAGCTGAGGATTGGGAACCTGAAATGACCCTATCCTAGAGCAATACTGACGAATATCTTGCATATCATCATAGAATCTTCATCTGGTGATGGATAGAGATGGAGACAGAGACCCACACAGGAGCACTGGACTGAGCTCCCAAGGTCCCAAGGAGGAGCGGAAGGAGGGAGAACATGAGCAAAGAATTCGGGACCACGAGGCGTGCATCCACCCACTGAGACAGTGGAGCTGATCTACGGGGAGCTCACCAAGGCCAGCTGGACTGTGACCGAAAAAGCATGGGATAAAACCGGACTCTCTGAACATGGCGAACAATGAGGGCTGATGAGACACCAAGGACAATGGCAGGGGGTTTTGATCCTACTTAATGTGCTGGCTTTGTGGGAGCCTGGCCAGTTTGGATGTTCACCTTCCTAGATATGGACGGAGGGGGGAGGACCTGGGACTTGCCACAGGGCAGGGAACCCGGACTGCTCTGTGGACTGGAGAGGGAGGGGTGGGGAGAGGAGAGGGGGGAGGGGGAAAGGGGTGAGAGGAGGGGGAGAGGGGTGGGAGGAGGGGGAGAAGGGTGGGAGGAGGGGAGGGGAGGTGGGGGGCTGGGAGGAGGTGGAAACTTGTTTTTTTGTTTATGTTTTTTTTCTTCTTTTCGCAATAAAAAAAAAAAAGAACTTATAAAAAAAAAAAAACCCAGTGCCATTGTCCTTGGCTTCTCAGTCAGCCCTCCTTGTCATCCACGTTAAGAGAGTCCAGTTTGATCACATGCTCCATCAGTCCCAGTCTAGCTGGCCTTGGTGAGCTCCCATTAGATCAGTCCCACCGTCTCAGTGGGTGGGGGCACCCCTCGCAGTCCTGACTTCCTTGCTCATGTTCTCCCTCCTTCTGCTCCTCATTTGGACCTTGGGAGCTCAGTCTGGTGCTCCAGTGTGGGTCTCTGTCTCTAGCTTCATCCATCGCCAGATGAAGGTTCTATGGTGATATTCAAGATATTCATCAGTATGACTATAGGATAAGGCCATTTCAGGCTCCCTCTCCTCAGCTGCCCAAGGATCTAGCTGGGGACATCTCCATGGACACCTGGGTACACCTCTAGAGTCAAGTCTCTTGCCAACCCTAAAATGGCTCCCTTAATTAAGATATCTACTTCCCTGCTCCCATATTCACCCTTCCTCCAACCCAACCGTCCCATTTCCCCCATTTCCCCAAACTGTCCCCATCCCCCCCCCTCACTTTTTTCTCCCCATCTCCCTTTTCCCCCATCCCACCCCCAAGTTTCCAGTTTTTGCCTGGCAATCTTGTCTGCTTCCAATATCCAGGAGGATAACTATATGTTTTTCTTTGGGTTCACCTTATTATTTAGCTTCTCTAGGATCACGGATTATAGGTTCAATGTCCTTTATTTCTGGCTAGAATCCCCTTATGAATGAATACATGCCATATTCATCTTTTTGGGTCTGAGTTACCTCACTCAGGATAGTGTTTTCTATTTCCATCCGGAACTTGAGCTTTTTAAACAGTGTCTGCTTCCTCTTCTACAACATGATACCTGAGGTCTACACTTCAGTTTCTCATATTTTCCATTCCTGTTATCTCCCTTTTTGAAAAATAAAAAGTGAATCTAATCACACACACACACACACCACCACCACCAACAACAACAACAACAACAACAACAACAACAACTATAATGCTTTTCTTAACAGAGTATTATGTTCCATCTAAAAAAATTGTTTAGTTTTTCCCTTTCCCGTTTTGTGTGCATGTTCAGTGCATTTGTCTCATCTCGAGCAAGTGTTAAAAACAGTCTGCAATGCTTAAGCAGAAGCCATTTCTTACAGTTCTGGAAGCTGGTAGGCTCAGTTCCCCTAGCTGTCACTTCCTGGGTGAACATGTCTGCCTTTTTCTTTTGTCCTTACCCAGTACAGAGAGCAAAGCTTTAATCTCTCATTCTTCCATGGATACAGTTCTATTGTGAGGGGTCCTTCAATGTAACCACATCCATGTCATTTCTTCCTAAAGCTCCACCTCCCAAAGTGTCACTTTTGGAGTGAGGGCCTCTGTATACAAATCCATGAGGTGGGAATGTTCATGCATTTATAACATAACAGTAGTACGTGGTGGTTATATTATAAATAGCCTAAATCCCTAGGTCAAATACACTGTAAAGTTCAAAATTTTTCATTTTTTACAAAATAGGCACACACACATACCTCTTATTAGCCTTTTACCTGCTTTAGATCTCAGTTGTTTTCTTCAAGTTAGTTTTATAGTGGGCGACTTTCTATGATTCTACAATTTTTTTTTAAATTTAATTATTTATGTTTATGGGTGGTTTGCCTGTGTATGTGTATGCACCATTAGCATGTTTGGTCCTTGAAAGCCGTAAGAAAGCATCAGATCCCCTTGACCTAGAGATTAAGATGGTTTTAAGCTACCATATAGGTGCTGGAATGGAACGCAGTGCTCTTAACTGCCGACCTTTTCTCTAGTCCCAGACGGTATAAATTTTAAGTAGTTCTTTTTGTCTCTTAGTTTTGCATGTTGAACAAGGGTATTGTGTGCCTGTCACATTCTTTGCCCCAGAGCTGAGCTCCATGCTCTTCCCTTGGCTTTCTCTAGTTTGTCTTCAGCCTTCTATCTGTGGAACCTGAAGGAATGCGGATCAGCTTCATGCGATAAGTCCTTCTCTGCATCCTTTGGGGTGTGTTCTCCCTCCTCACTCTCCCTCCCTCTCTTCTGCTTTGCCTCACTCACTCACTCACTCCTTTCAGTGTGTGGCGGGTATGGTATCTTTGATTCATTCTACTTGAAGTTTCGTAAGAATATAGGTCAGTAGTTTTCATGTTTGAGAAGAATTTGGGCATTATTTCTTCAAATATTTGTCCTCTTTTCTTTAAATCCCATTGTTTTTATTAGCCCACATGTCTTTAAAATTGTTCACTCCTCTTTTTGGCCTCTTCTGTGTGTTCCTTGGTGTGGCTCACCTCAGTTAATGTCCTTCTTCCTTCATGCTTCGGCTGCTCCCGTCTGCTCGTGAGCTCTTCTGACCTTTTGCTTCAGTTTTCCTGTTCTCCCTTCAGCATTTCAGTCCATGTTTAAGTGACGTTTTTATCTTCATTCGTATTGTTTATTTGCTAAAACATCATTTTAAGGTATTGATTATAATTTTTTAAGGTTTTAATCAAATTTAAAGGTTTTGTCTATTAATATCAAAGTCTAGATTTCGCAGAATGCTTATTAATTCTTTTATCTTCCTTGTATTTATCATATTTTCTTGTTTTGAATTTATTTTCATGATTTATTTATTTGTTTGTTTGTTTGTCATATCCTTGGGTTTGGGGGTTCTTTATTGGCATTTGTTTTAGTAATCCTTATGAATAAATTCCACAAGGTTGTTATTCTTTGCTGTGTGTTCACTCTAGCTCCTCTCAGTTAGTATGCTGATTAATAGAGATTTTCTTAAATTCTTGCAAGCCGTGAGTTTAGACTGCCTGGACATTTCTGTGTCTGGGTGCAGTACAACACGGCGGGTGCCTCTCAGCTTAGCTTTAGCTTTTACTCCTTCCTGCGCAGTCTCAGGCGGGAGTCTGCGCCTTCTTGGATCTTTCCTGAGCACAAACATACACATTCCTTCTAGAATGCTAGAAAGTATGAGAACTCCAGATTCCCAGTGGACATGCCATTGCCTGGACCTTCTTGTTAAAGCTTTGGTTAGTGTAATTTTGTGCACTGTCCACTAGCGCTGGCGGCCATGCAGTCCCTGGATTTCTTGTCACTGTTGGCAGTCATCGCTCCTACCCAGAGGCCTTTAGCACTGCCAGGACATGTACAGTCCTCTTTATGAGTAGCTTCCTCGAGAACCACCAGGCCGCTTAAATTATGGTGTTTTTCTGGAAATGATGCTTTCTTTCAAGGAGCTTCATCCTACTTCTGTGTGCTGTATTACCTCCAGATGCTGCCCTGTGTGGTCTGTTACCTCCAAATGCTCCCGTGTGCTGTGCTACCTCGAGACTACTGCCCCTGTGTGCTGTGTTACCTCCAGATGCTGCCCTGTGTGCTATGTTACTTCCAGATGCTGCCCCTGTGAGCTGTGTTACCTCCAGATGCTGCCCCTGTGGCTGTTTTCAGGCCATAGCATTAGAGTAGGATGTTTGGAGCTAGGACAAGTTCAAGTTTGCTATGCCCTACCCCTGTTAAGCCACATTATCATGAGTTCATGGCCACAGATTGCTCTCTGCTTTTGGTTAATGTCCGTAGTGTGGAAAAGGTTGTTTCATTGGTGCTAGCTCCTTTGCTGCTTTTATGGAGAATAAATGCTTCACGGTTCTTACTCCATGACTTTTGCTGGCACCACCTCTACAGTTTAATTTTCATATAGAAATTGGCATCTTGGCTAAAGCATAATCTGTGGCTTCTAGGTCAACTCAATATTCTCATTACTGGTGAGATATTTAATTGCTAATTTAACTTCTTGTATACATGCACGTTGGAGGAGCATAAAGTATTTTAGATTCTTTATTTTATTCTGTGATCTTAAGTAGCTAATTAAATAGTCTGACTCATATTTAGACTGGTAAGACAGCTAAGGATTTTTGTATTTAATGTTTTTGCCAAAATGTAACAAAAGGGAGTCTTTGGATCTTCAAGGTCTGTAATTTCTGTGTCATGTTTCAGGACCTCTAATTGGAAGCTGGCAGTTTTACAAGCTGTTTCTCACTAACAGTTAGGAAGAGATACGCTTTACCACTAAATAAATAAATTAAAAAAAAAAAAGACACCGGCCTCCATGTTACATGGGCAGCATACATTGGTATCTGAATCTAGTACTGAAGGAAGATAGAACTTCACCCCTTATAGTGACCATTTGGTACCACAAAGGAATGACTTCAGAGTTCCTTGTCAATAAAATCCTTTTTTGTAATGAGTTCTCAGTGAGGTCCTGTCTTATGAGATAGGTCCAAGGACTGTTGCTCCCCTCCATGAGATCGTCTTGACCCTCTCCTTTGCTGTCCTTCCTACTCCTTAAGCCCCAAAAACACTATGTTTGAACTGTACAATTCACAGAAGGCAAATCTGAACCTCTTTGTCAAATTACTATCTGATAAGCTCATCTTGATATGGCAGATAGAATAATATGTTAGTATTTACTTTTATCCTCTCAGCATTCTGAAGCACACTTCATGTGAAATGAAATTTCACACTTATCTGTTCTTATCAATTCTAAAGGAAGAGGTAAACAGATCTAGCCTGTACTTAGAACAGAGCCTTTTTTAATCCTATGGCCTTGCCAGTTCTTTACCTTGACTCGAGTTTGCCTTGAACTTAAACAGAATCAGCTAAGCAAACAAACCAATAAATAAAGCTCAAGATTTTGCTGCTAAAGAATCCATCTCTTTTTCATTCTGAAACAGTTGTTTAGAAATTCATTTCTGATATTTTGTTTCCTCTTTTATGTCCATTCCTAAAACCAAGTTTGTATTGTAGGGGATGCGTGTTAAAATACTTTATGTATTTGCCACAGAAACATAGGACAGTTCCTCAAGCTGATGCTGTTTCTGAAGAAATTTCACTTACTTCTCTGACTTGAGATCTCCTTAACAGTACATGTACGTGCCTGTGCATGGGTGTATATGTAGGCGTGTATGTGTGAGTGAAGTTAGTTTTCTCTTTAATGTACTTTTCAGTAATAGAATAAAATGTTTTCAATCAAACTAAAGTTTTCATTGTTTACTTGTTAGCTAAGACTTTTTAAATGTTTTGCTTCTTTGCATACACATTATTGACCAAAGTGTCTTGATGGAAATTTTGGTACAAAAACTGGGCCTATATACTAAACTAAATTGCACCTTGTATAAGATCATTGTTATGTGGTAGCCACTTATGTCAGCTTACTGATTTTATTCTTTCAATATTAGTGTTTAGGACGGTATTATAATGATTGTATCTTTCATTTTAGATCGTTTGGGGAATATTTTTCATCTTAGTCGCATTGCTGTTTGTAACTTCTCTCTTCCTGTCAAAGTAAGTACAGCAGAGATATTTTCTAAAGCACATATACAAAATCTTTGATAGCATCCATTTTGGTGCTGAATTCCATTAGTGTAGCCTATTCTACCTAAAGTGTTGTAGAGCATTAGCCCAGAGAATCGCTAAAAGGTGTATTGACAGTATTTCCTTTTTACTTATTGACAGTGTCTGTGAGACATTGCAGCGAAGTTTAATTTGCTTTCTGTGGCTCAGCAGAAGTGGCATGCTTAAGTTACGATGCTCTTCTTTCTGGCTGGACTGGAAATGTGGCAGTATAATGTAAATTCATTCTTCACGGTTTCTTTCAGTTTAGATAAAGCTCTTCATTCAGCTGGAATAGATTCTGGTTTCATCATCTTTGGAACTAACCTGAGTAATCCACTGAACATGCTTTTGCCTTTGTTGCAAACAGTAAGTAACATGCCAGTCATTTTACACTCCAGTAAAGCATCTGCCCCGGTAGAGTCATTGTCATGCAGACTTGCAAAAGTCAGACATGTGTTGGAGCCATATGCTAAGTTTTTATTTGCAAATTGTACCTAAATTGACGTTGGTTTATAGATGATTATATCTGTGTATTGGCCGACTTTTAATATGAGATACTTACTACTACCAAAGGTGAACTCTTCCAGACCAATTTAGTTTTTAAATTTTAATTAAGTCTTTTTCATATATAAAAATACAACATAATTGATTTTAGAATTTTTTCCTTAGGATGTTACTATTAATTACATAATAATAGTTGGGATTTTATAAAAATATTTTTTCATGGTATTCTCATATTAGCCTAATCTGAAAGGTGATTAACATTTTAATTATCAAATGTAAATAATTATTTCAAGCTATTTTGTTTTAATTTCTAGAGCTCTCAGAGCTTGGCTTTTAAACTTGATTTTCATCTTTTTTTTTTAGGTGTTCCCTCTTGATTATATTCTTATAACAATTATTATTATGTACTTTATTTTTACTTCAATGGCGGGAATTCGAAATATTGGCATATGGTTCTTTTGGATTAGAGTAAGTATATAATATCTTCTGGCTTTTGTATTTATTACTTTGTACATTATTTCCATTGTGGCAATTTATCCTCTTTGTTAGTTTGTGTGTTATTTGAGAAAAAGTCTTTGTAGCCCAGATTGGCCTTAAGTCTTCCTACCTTTCCCATCTTTGTGCTAGGATGACAGCGTGTACTGCCACAGCCCGCTCTTATATTTAGAATATATTATGTGTAGTATGATACTAAAAGTGAAAGACATAACGTTATGTTCCATGTTAACATAAAAGTACTTTCTAGAGCAGGAAGTCTTACGTAGGAGTTGTTTACACACACACACTATTTCTTTCAAATATTTAGCAGTGTTGAGAAACATTTTTTAGTTAGTTACTAGGACTGCTGTGGAAGTGTAAGGATTAGGGATCAGGGATGCTGCCAATTAAACTTCTGAAGTTGAGAAACCTTGGTCTAGAAGGTATGCTGTTTGTCTTAGCCTTTGATTGCTTTGGGCATACAACAAACACACTGAAGTTCAGAGATTCCCCTCCCTGGTGGGTGTCAGAGACTGCTACTGTTAGCCTCTTTATTCATGAATTCCCCACCTGTACATTTACCCAACCAAATAGATGGAATAGGGCTGACCTTTGCCCTTTCATTAGTCCTTGAACATCATAAATACTGATACCCCACCTGTGGTAATTATCCGTAGCATTGGCATGATTTAGAGTACACAGGAGTGTCTGCATAGACTCCATGTAAACTCTACACCCTGCACTCACTGGAGTTGAGAATGTGCAGATTTTGGTGTCATAGTGAACTTTGGACCCTCCATCCCCATACCAAAGACAACTGCAAACATTGCTTATTTTCTTACATGCATCCTGAGAAAATTATAAATTGTAGGTTGATGCTGAATCAGATAGACATCACTTTTAGATATGAATAAAAGAAAACATAGTAAACATGCATTTGAACTGAAGAAAAACTTCTTTCTGTGGGGGGAATGCTTCAGTGGTTAAAGTACGAGACCCAGTAGTGATGTGACTTTCAGTTTCTCATTAGGAACATCTTATTGTGTGACCACTCCTGTGCATAAGGGGATCTCAGTGACTATATCGTCATCTCATCCAGAACAGAATTCTGTTAGCCTGTAATAGGCTGTTGTCTGGTAAAACAGCAGGAACTAGTAAAGTGGGGCTCACCATTACAATGGACCAAGTCACGTAATTCCTTAAGTTACAGTTAACACTTGAGTTCCTCTTTAGCACAGATAAAAATATCACATCTATAATCAGATTACCATAAATGATCATAAGCTAGTTTTTAAGACAGACTATAGTGTGAAGGTATTAGGATATTGTATCTCCTGAGTAAATTGGGAGCATGGGGATCTTGGGGGAGGGTTGAAGTGGGAAGGGAGAGGCAGGGGCAGGGAGGGGAGCAGAGAAAAATGTAGAGCTCAATAAATATCAATTTCTTTGAGCATAGGCTCTCTGATATTATTTCCAAGTACACATAAGATTAATGCTGAAAGTTTTATAGGAAAAAAGATCTTTTTTGTTCTTTTGTTTTCAAGTTATTAGTGTTTGTGTTAGAACAATGGGACTGTGTCAGTATGTCCCCATTACATAGTGGCCTGACTTAAAGCTTCAAAATAACTTTGGTTAAACTTTGTTCCGGTTTGTTTTTTATTTTCCCCAGTTATATAAAATCAGAAGAGGGCGAACCAGGCCTCAGGCACTCTTATTTCTATGCATGATACTCCTGCTAATTGTCCTTCATACTAGCTACATGATCTATAGTCTTGCTCCCCAGTACGTTATGTATGGAAGCCAAAATTACTTAATAGAGGTAAGTGCAGTAATTAAAATGCTACTATTTTTGTATTTTAGAAACACTGATACAATTGAAAGAAATAAAAATAAATTAAAACAAATTTAGAAATGTAAAAGCAAATTTTATTTGTTAATTATTAAATTTATTTTTGACAAAACTGGTTTTTCAATACTTGTAAACATATTTATGTTTGTTTCATACTTTTAAAAATAAAATAATTTCATTATAAATATACATTAAGTGGATCCTGTGATACCAAGCTTTTCATAAGCACTTTATTAGCTAATACTCCTAATGGTTCTACAAAAATTAGCACTTTTAAATACTTCTACTAACTGTTGCCAAAAGTCGCAGAGTGTACATCATGTTTGTGAATTGCTCCTATAGCTCAATGAGAGAGGTTTCCTGGATATTTTATCTGTGAATAATTGGACTTCTTTTAAACATGATGAGTTCCTTGGTGCTGTTTTTCTCTTTTCTTGATATGGTTGACTAATAAAATCCAACAATGCTTTTTATGTTTAATTGAATATAGTGAGCTTGGATTTTTGACAATTTAAAGTATTTTTGCCATATTGGATTCAACATTTGTCTAGTATAGTGTTTGCTTTTCTGTTGCTGTGATCAACACCATGGCCAAGGCAGTGTACAAAGGGAGAGTCCGTGTATGATGGCAGGAGTGGGCAACAGCAGGCATTGCCTAGAGCAGGACGCCAAGAGCTCACATTTTAACTGCAGGCCCAAAGAGGAGAGAGTAACTGGAAGCCTTTTTACTCTCAAAACCCCCTCCAACCTCCCCCCATGATGTACTTCAGCAAGCAAGATCTCACCTCTCACACCCTCCCAGAGTGGACCACCAACTGAGGACCAAGTGTTCAAATACTCAAGATTGGGGAAGGAACTTTCTCTTTCAAAACACTACTCTATTTCCTTTTCCTAAAATGCATGTGGTCATTCTTCCTAACAGTTTACACTGGACCTATGTTTTTCCCATTGACCTCCCCATCTCCTTTCTCTTGTACTTCCTCCTTTCTATGTTTATTTTTACATGAAATAAATAAGTAAATAAATAAATAAATAAATGCACATCAGTTCTTGTATCACTGACATCTCAGAAAGGCATTTCTAAGAGAACATTAGTAATTACTAACGTAGATGCAACACTCCAGTCAGATCATGTGGTACAGGAGCCTGGGAACTCCGTGCTAGATCATGAGATCACATGAACTGAGTGTGATTTTGCAGACCCTGTAATTCTCCTGCCTCATCACTTACCTGCTTTCCTAGCTGATACTCAGCAACTGTTCTGGGAGTGAAAATTATTCTTTTGTATGAAGAAAAGATATTTTTCCCTGTTTGCTTTTTCTTCCTTTCTTTCCAATTTTCTTTCCTCCATTCACCTTTCTCCCCACCCCACCCCCACTTCTGTTTCTTTTTGTGTAGTGGGGAAGGATACTTTTTGAATAAGTTTTTGTTGTTGTTCTTGTTTTTTTTTGTTATTTTTTTTCCCACAATCTTTCTGCTTTGACCTCCCATATGCTGGGATTTCAAATGAAATCCAAGACTCCAGGCTTTTGCCTTTTTCTTTTTTGTTATCAAGCTACTCTGAAAAGAAATTCAGTTGTTTACTATAAGACCTAAATTATTGTTGCAAAAGTACTTTAATATTAAATTTATAGTATCTTTTTGTCTTACAGTTTTTATTAAATTGATCTTTTAGAATATTAGATGTCATTAGTATAAAGTAGAATATGAAATTCGCAATGTGATTAGCCCAGATACATTAATGACTGCAATATTTTTATTTTAATCATATTTTTATCTTTCAGAGCAATATAACTTCTGATGTCCATAAAGGCAACTCAACCCTTTCTGTGCCAAAAAGATGTGATGCAGATGCCCCTGAAGGTAAAGCAGCTATTGTCAAGCTGTTTAGAATTTGTAATTTGTAAGACTTAATAAGGTAGCCTACAGGAAGGAGTCATGCTCTTGGGAGAATGATAGCCAAAGAGAAGTTCTGGGTCATAGACACTGAAGTAGCATTTCAGGATTGCAGAAGAATGTATTCAGTATGTGCATCAAGATCAAGCAGTTCCCTGCCAAAGAAAAAAAGGACACAAACAGTTTATTTTGAAGTTGCACAGTTGTGTTGTGTGATCATGGGAGTTGAAAACATGGTTAGTCTAACATTGCGTGTTTTTGCTTATGAGGATGAGGGTTGGAATGATGCCTGAAGAAAACTGCAGGATTTTAATGAGTCCTGAAAGGTCTGTGGAAGTGACAAAAGAACCAAGAAAAGTTTTAAGTAAAGGCAGAGAAGTTAGTTCATGATTTATTTTTCTAAAAGTTGAATCTGATAGTTTTATAGAAAAGGGGTTTGAGATCAGAGCATGGAAGTAAATTATGGAAGGAAGAATTCTAGAATGATCCAAAACAGATGGAAAAACTTGAATAAACTGTAAAGTGCAAGATGAAAGACATTGGTAAGAATAGAGAGAGGGGTGAGGGTGTTGAGGTCACTGGAGACATGCATGCTAAGAACCAAACTGAAAGGAGGAGACGGCAATGGATGGAGACTGGAATTCAAAAACGTCATTTTCCAAAGGAGAGCAGATAAAGTGCATTGGTGGATGCTGCTCATTCGTTCCTAGCCGCTTAGACCCAAAATAATCACTCAGAAACTATATTATTTGCAATACTGTTTGGCCAATAGCTTAAGTGTATTGCTGTCTAACTCTTACATCTAGAATTAACCATTTCCATTATTTTAAATGTTACCATGAGGCTTGTGGCCTACTGGTAAGGTTCCAACTGGCAGCTCGTATCTTTCCCCTCTGGCGGCTACATGGCATCTCCTGACTTCACCTTCTTTCTCCCAGCATTCAGTTTAGTTTCTTCAACCTAGTTCTATTCTGCCCTATCACAGGTCAAAACCACTTCTTTATTAACAGATAGTAATAAAACATATTCACAGCTTACAGAGGGTATCTGACATCAAAAGTGGATACAGAGCGGTATGCAAAACAGGAAAAATTTTAATGATTGATGATCATAAAACCAGCTGAGAGTAAAGAGGAATATGAAGAAAGGAAGATGTTTTGCCTAAGTCATTTCTGAAATGCACAGTAGCGCCTGGGAGAGACAGATTAAAAACTAGAAAAGCCATGCATGCAGAATGAAGGGTTTTGTTTATCTAGATTACCAGAGGCTTTAGGAGTTTATGGGATAGAATTAGGAAAACAGAAGGTTGTGGGTCACCTAGTTCTGGAGGACATGACACTAAAAACATTCAAGACAGAACACTGCAGAAAGACTGTGGGTACCACTTTTTCTAAATTACCAAACTGGCTACTGTTCTACCATGATCTGAGGGTTAGCTGGAAGTACCAGAAATATTTGATCATCTCAGTTCTCCATGAAGTGTAAATTCAAACCATCCACCAGGATTTATTGGGCTATGAAGTAAACAATGAAAGAAAGTGGCAGTAGTTTCTGATAGTTCATAAAAGGGCTCAGAAGAATTTGTCTAAAAATAAGCTAATGATCAAGATAAGTATGTATAGGGAAAGAGAGTAAGTTACCAATCTGTGCTTTTCTTGAATCAGTCAACAGAACTGACATGATTGATTCCAAACAGTAATTAGGTTGTTTGGGGAGCATGTGACCTTGAGGGTTGAATTTAAGAAAGCAAGTTGGAAGTTCAGGGTTGGAGAATATTGTGTTCCCAGGTGTTAACATTAGAGATCCCTAAACACAAAATCTCATTCCATTATTTGAAGATTTCTTGAAATAAATTCATTGTCTTATTAGGGTATTAGAGTAGCAGAACATGTAATCTTCTCTGTAAAGCAGACCTCATTTTTGTGTTCATTTTGTTTTAGTGTATTTGCTCACATAATAGAGTAGAGCCTTAAAAGAAATCAAATAATCTGTAGGGTCATACACTCAAATACTAAAATATAAATTGATATGCCATCCCAACTAGATGAATTATTATATAGCCAAGTAGACACAACTGAAAACATGATTTTATATATATAGATATAGATAGATAGATAGATAGATAGATAGATGAGATGTAAAAGGAAAATGAGAAATATTTGCATGATGAATACTAATGTTCAGAGCAGTTAGGAGAGAAGCTGTGCACTAATCTTACTGTAGAAAGAGTTGGCCACTAAGTTTTATAGTAAATAAGCCTAGCATTCAGGGATAATTTGAAATCCAGGCTGCATAGATAAAATGTTTGCCAGTCATTTCTCTGCCAGCAAATGCAAGGTGACCTGAAACCGTTTATCTAAAGTACTAACTGCATAGGTTAGGGCTAGGGAATTTATCCCCACCCATACATATTTTTTTTTTGGCATGGAAATCATAAAAATGGGAAGAAAGCCATAAAGAACCACAAATTATAAACAGTTCTAAAAGTACAAGTCATAATAGTATGGATGAAACATCTAGAAATGGCACCTGAGCAGTTGCCTCCTTCTTGTGGCAAGCAGATGCAGCCTGGATTCTGAGAAAGCCTGAGGAACTGGGCTGACAGGGTGAGCCTTCAGCCTTAATCTGAGGAGCCAGGTTCCAAGTCTTACATTTAGTGTTTTTCCGTTTTGTTTAAGAGAGAGAGGAAATTTTATTAGTATTACATCATATGTCCTTTAATTTTTAAAAACAGTTTTGTTACCATTTTCTAAATAAAATGGAAAACTCATTCCAAGCAATGATGTCATGGAAGTCACAGACGGTATATGGACACTGGCAGAAACTGACACCTAGGTCAGTAGAGAAGACACAGGCTGGAAAATGAGAGAGGAGACAAGACTAGCAGTTTACTACCCAAGAAAATGCCATGTGTGGTGGTCAGTGATGTAGTTGCTTCTTAGTGATTAGAAAAAGCTTTTATAGAATATACTAAACTACAGTACTAGAGAATTAAGGAGAGAAATTCTAAAATGAAGGAAATTCCCTATCTTAATATAGCTTTGAAGTACTCTTAATAATTGTTTGTAAATCTAATTTTTAATACAGACTCATACTAAAAGACACTTAGAAGCTCACAATTTAACCAGTTCTTACCGAGGTTTTTTGCAAAAATGAATGTATTCTTAACTGTCTCTCTCTCTCTCTCTCTTTTTCTCTCTCTCTGTCTCTCTGTCTCTGTGTGTGTGTGTGTCTATTTGTGTGTGTGTGTGTATGTGTGTTGGTCTTAACTCTGTGTGTGTGCGTGCACACGCGTGTGTGTGTGTGTCTGTGTGTGTGTATGTGTGTTGGTCTTAACTCTGTGTGTGTGTGCGTGCACACGCGTGTGTGTGTGTACACACGCGTGTGTGTGTATGTGTGTGTGTGTGTGTGTGTTGGTCTTAGCTGTCAACTTGATACAATCTGGAAGCACCAGGAAAGAGTGTTAATGAGAGGTTCCAGGAAAGTGAGTATAGAGAAAGACCTGCACAGATTTAGTGTTGGAATTATCAACACTTTAGAGTGGCTAACTAGAGGGAAGAGTGAAACAAGCTTAAAATACCAGCAGGCACCAAGCTAAAAATGAATAAATAAATCCCTAGCAGATTTTCAAATGAGCCTAATAAAATATTTAGCGATAAATATAACAGAAGTGACTGAAATTAAACTCAGTGTAGAAATCCTAAGATGAAAGGAACATTGAGTAAGATGTAAAGAAGAAAATAACAGCTATACCTCCAAGGAACTGGATAAAATCTACATCAGGCAGTCAGAATCAGCATCGCTGAAGAGCACATGTGATTTGTGCACCTCATAAATGACAGCCTGACAGCACTGGGTGACATGAATCAGTGGATTAATATCATACACAGCCACACTGAAGGGCAAACTGCAGGAATTAGCCTGGGCCTTCAGAAGGCAAGTGTCATAAAATGCAAGAGGAAAAATTGTTACAAAAGTAAGGACATAAAAGGGATATGCTCAAGTGGACAGGTGGAAAATACACGGAATAAAACATATCCTATAAATGATAAATTTTCTGGGTTTGATACCTGTACTATAATTAAAGCACTTGGAAGACAGAGGCAGGCAGACCTCTGTAAGTTCGTGACCAGGTTGATCTACATAGTAATTTCCAGGACAGCCAAGGCTACATAATATAACCCTGTCTCAGAAAAACAAATAATCAACAACACCAAAATGCTGAAATACTGGACATGCAAGTCTAATGTTTCTTGTTAAGGAAAACAAGAAAAGCCAGTCTAAATCCTCAAGGGCTGCTTTTTTTTTTTTTTAAAGAATGTCCCAAGGATAGACCGAGATTGGAAACTACAAAAGTTAGCATTTCAGAGTATCATTTTGGGTTTAATTGCACACTTTTTTTAATCTAATTTCACATTATTTATATAGGTCTTGACATTTAAATGTATATCTATTCTCTTTCTTAAATTCTTTAAGTTTAAGTAGTATACCCAGCAGTTTAACACAGTGTATTTTGCCACACAAAATAACAGGCTTTAATAAGTATACATGTTGGTGAGTACCTGAACATGCCCTGAGCAATTTCAAATAAAAGGATTAATTCCTTGTGAAAATAAGTTAAGTCTTTCTCATTTGCTCTTAATTTTTAAATCTTTAGTGAAATATTTTGTCTTATAGTTCTTTTTCTGGTATGCATTTTTTATTTAAGTTTTTGAGAAATTCATACAGAAAATTTTATTTATATCATCTATTCCCTTTTTTCCTTCTAGCTCCTTTTGTGTCCCCCACACTGCCTCTTAAATCCATTTCTTCCTTAATTATTGTTACATATATGTGTATATATGCATACATACACACAAACACATGTAAATTACAATCTACTGGGTTTATTTAGTGTTTCTTGTATGTCAATGTCTTAGGGCTGACTGCTTGGGATTGGGTAACCTGTCGGGGTCATCCCTGGAAAAGACTGTCACTCCCATCTCAGCAGCCACTGATTGCCCATAGCTCTTCATCTCGGGGTGAAACGTCCCCCAGCCATGCTGTCATAGCCGTCCAAGTTGTCATTGTGCAGATCTTATTTAGACAGCATAGGCTGATGAGCCAAGAACAAAGGCAAGTTGACAGGTTGTTTGCAGTTCTCCAAGGAAGCACTTAATGGTCCTAGTGACAGTGTTAACCAGTGGTCAGAGTCTGGATATATTTTAGATGTATAGGCAATGGGCTTTGCTGAGGAGTCTAGGTGATGACAGATGAGAAAGCACTAGGGGTGATGCACATTTAAGTGTGGTTTTGTTGTTGCTAATTTGGGGGGCGGTGGCTGTACTTTAATTTTTTTTGTTACAGAGCCTTGCTACATAGCCCAGAGTGGCCTTAGATTCTCTGCCTCAAACTCACAGTCATCTTGCTTGAGCCTCTAGAATAGTGAGATTGTAAGAGTAACCACTCTTAGCTTAAGTCTTAATTAGAACGTATTAGCTGAAAGTTTCGCATTGTTTTTGATAGTATGTAAAATATTCTCTTTAACAGCCTATTTGGACTTACTGAAGTTATTGCTGAGCCTGATCGACTTGTAGTTTAGGGGTCTTCCTTTATAGATAGAGAATTAATAGTGTGACTTATTATTATACTTTATATAATGCAATCTTATTATTATAACTAATTGTGTAACTTATTAGCTTCTCAAAGCTGCAGTTGGGTACTACAAAATAACTCATTAGGTTATTCTCAGGACCAGAAGTTTCTGTGTGGTTTTAATATTATTTACTGCCTTATAGATAAGGAAGAAAGCAAAAGAAAGCTATGCAGCTCTAATGAGACACAATGTTTATGTGAATGTAGTAGGCTAAGTTTTATATGACCAACTGGTGATAAAAATGAAATTGGTAACATTCTTTCTTACAGGAGCAATGCGTGTATTTTGGCATCTTGGAAAGGGTTCAGACAACCGCTCCATGCTCCACCCAAGTAGCATAGGCTGTCCTCACATTCTCCATGTAACAGACCCTCCTGCCTTCACTCCCCAGTACTGGGACTGCAGATGCGACCACCATGCTTAGCTTAGGCCTTCTTAAATATAATCAACTCCCAATACAAATTCTATTCTAAAAATTCTATTATTAAAAATGCTCACTATAACACTTAACTCTTCTGTATAGAATACCTGACGCTTTATTTTTATTAACCTGGTGTGATTCATATATCCTTGAAATGTAATAAAACTACTTCCTTCAGATTTTCCATCCTCTTCAGATCAGCATTCACCCCCACACACACCTAGTTCTTCCAGTGAGTTTTAACAAAACGTTGATTCAGCTGTGTGGCATTTGTTCAACTTTAAGTTAGTTAGTACGACTCTGCTTTTTATTGCTTATTTCCTTTGTTTCCCTACCATCTCACTTGCCTGGTTTTATATTGTCTCTCGAGTCATTTTAGTTGGGTGTGCCTCACGTGTGCTGTAGACACCTGAAGATAGTGCCCCCCTGCCATGTGTGAGGGGGTTAGGGGAGAGAGAGAGAGAATCTCAGAGCTGGCCTTCACTTCCACCTTGTTTGAGATTTGACACAGGGTGTCTTATGCTCAGGCTCCTGGCCTGAGTTTCACTGGATTCTCATATCGCTACCTTCATCTGACCTAGGAGTGCTGAAGTTACAAAGGCACGCTGTAACCCCACTATACAGAGTGTGGGGCTCCAGACTCAGGTCCTCACACCTAAGCAGATGCGCTTTACCCACTGAGCCCTCGCTCCATCCTGAAATTGATTTGGAAGGGTAAAGAAATTTAAGTTATTTTACTTTCATTTCCTCAGAAAACTTAGAGAGCTAGAGATGCGCTGGATTGGGATTCAGGGGAGCAGGTGGACACTGGCAGATGGGAAACAAGGATCTCCCTCCCTTTGTTCAGTCGGGAATCATCCGTTAGGATGAAAGATGAGCAAGGAGCTAATTTACAGGCATTGTTCTCAGAGTACTTGCCACGCTCTGTAAATAACTAAATATAGAAGGTACATAAAGATAACAAATGCCATCGCATGCTTGTGTATGGATTTTTAGGGAACTTCATTTTTAGCAACAAAGCCAAACTGACAATATTTTTAATTTTAGAAAGCTTGCATCGAAGACACACCTTTAAAAATGGAGAGCACATAAACAGTGCGCTTGGGAAAATATTTAAATACAGTTTTGGTGGTAGGCCAAGTAATCCGGTCTAAGCCAGTTTCGAATGTCACTGAGTGGATTACTAGGCCTCTGGGGAAGAAGGATTTGATTTCACTTGCACTTGCTTGTGCCGGCTCAGCTGCTGCCCTGTAATCCCTCTTCTGGCCCTGAGATTTCTAACTCAGTCAAGTTTTAACTCGCTAAGTGTCCTCCAGTGTGGAAATGAATAGAACGTCTACTTCCTTGTTTAGTCTGCCATTCGTGTTGAGAGTTTGGAGTGACACTTTCCGGATAGTTTTATGCTTGTACATAAGGCTCGTGTAATACTTAGCCAGAGAAGATACTCTCCTTGCTTTTCAGTGATTTTATATTCCTGTGTTTCTGTTACAATGGCAAGGCTGTATAAGGGGAGACGGATCTACTGGGGCTTAGATTTAAGAAGAGTTGCCTTCCATCTTGATGGAGAAGTACGGCAGCTGGTCACATGTTGTCCGCAGTCAGGAAGCGGGGTAAATGCAGCTCTCTCTCTCCTCTCTCTTCTGTAGTCTGATGCCCACATTCAGTTACCCCTCCTCTTCTCTCTGGAAACAAACACACAGGTACATCCAGAGATTGTCTCCTGGAAGACTCCAAATCCAGTCTAGTTGACCATGAAGAGTGATCATTACAGTTTTAAACAAAACTTTCAAAAAAATTTTTTTTTCCTAAGTTCCAGCTTATAGTGTTTATTTATAAACACTTGACTTGACTAACTTTCCAGCCGTATCTCTTGTTGTGGAAGTGTTCACCTTTGAATTTCTTGGCCCGTTGAGGTTCAAGTCTCCATAGAGAAAAGCAATGAGCCTGTACAAGCTAGTGATGCCACTCATGCCAGAGGAATTGTTCCTCACTCCTGTGGGACTCACAAAGAGTACCGCACAGCCATTTGCAACTCCTGAGAATTGCCATCATGTTATCTTATTATATATTTCATGTTACTTCATGAATTTCATTATATTTAACAAAACAAGAATATTAGCCGTCTCTTGGTGCAGGATCTTTGATATTTCTCAGTCTGTGTAGTGATCCTGGGAAGAAAGGATGGTAGCCATCTTTACAATTCACAGGCGCCATGGTTCACATAGCAGAGAGGATAAGCAATAGTCGCCTGCGTAGCTCTCGGGCTCGGGAGCCTAACCCCTCATTCACCACAGTGGCCTTTATTTTTCTATGCTTCATTTTGAAGACGTACTCAAGGGTCTTGTTTTTACATCCTTAGACTCCTGTCTAATTAAGAAAGTTAGAAAATGTTCTGTTTAGCAGTCTGAATTTTTAGTAAGACCAAGACCATCCCAAATTTTCTTTTCATTCATCATATTTAGTATGATGGCAGGTGAACGTTCTGTGCTTTAGAGTAGTCAGACTTATTTAATGAAAGTAACAGATGATTATCATCTAACTGTGAGTTACTGTGGAATAACTGTATAACTGAGGAGAGTAAAATGTGGGAGGAGCAGAGTAAATGATGAAGTACCCTGTTTAGGTGTCTCCCCTGGTGCACTGAACCCCAGCACCTAGTTTAAAACCATGAACTTGAGTGCTCCAAGGAGGGCAAAGACGTGTTTAGAGCCAGCATTCGGTGGAGGATCATGACATCAGCCTAGACTACATAGGACGCCCCTGTCTACTACTAAACAGACACAGTTCCCACAGAGGTGGAAGGGTGTGACGAGACCGTGGGGACTCAGTCAGATAGGAATTTCACTGTCACCCTCATGGGCAGATGCAGGAAGGAGGTTGTATCCCTGCTGACTGCATAGTTCCCTGCCAAAAGATTGATATTGGGCAGTTCAGAAATGCATGTTGAGATACACTGGAAAGGGTCAGAGTAAATGAGATGGAGGTTATTTAAATATTTGCATAATGGATCTCTAGGACAGGTCTTGTGTTCTTGTAAAATATAACCTAATTTCTAGTTTTTCAGAAAACTGTGCGTCAGCCATAAAATTTAGGAAAGTATTTTAGATCCTGTAAATAATAATAAACTGGACAGCAAAACTCCCTGCTTAATTTTGTTTCAAGAAAAGAGTGGCACTTAGCATTATTAAAGCTGAGAAGATGGTTCATAAAATACAAATTAAAGGCTTATTTTCCTATCAGTAGTAGGATATGATAATAGCTCCTAATTGGATGTTTGGCCCCTGCCCATTTCAGATGTAAGTATGTAGAAGTCATACTGTCTTTCTTAATAGATGGGAAAGAAGTTGCTTTGTAAGTCTGTTTTCTTCTGGAGAATAAAGACCCCCTGCAGGGAGGAAGGTTGTTAAACCCTGTGCAGCAGCAAACACTGCGTCTCTCACAGCTCTGTCCAGCCGTGCTGCCATGCCTGTCTGAGTCGCTTGAAACATTTCCTCGGACTTTGCTGAGGACATGCATTTGTGTCTGTAACTCCATGGGAATAATGAATACAGTGTGACTGTAAAGTCCACCGCAGCTATCGAGTAACCTGCTTTCTGTTTGAGCTCCATTTTATTTGAAGGAGAAATATAAATGAATTGGCTTTTTATGAAGGCTATAATTCTACAGGAGCCATCTCTGTAAACAATGATAATGGGATTTCTTAGAAGAACCGGCTGCTTTTTCAAGAGAGTGCTCCGAGGGGGATGGGAAGGCAGTAAAGTCCTCTCAAGTGTGAGCTGTCCGTGAGAAGCAGTCTCTATAGAAAGTGCAGCGTCTGCTAACCATATCTGATTACACTTTCTTTTATTTTTTTCCAGGCGGGAGAGCCTTTTTTGTTTTATATGTCTGGCACTTCAAGTTGTACTTATTTCTCCATTTCAAATAAATTGAACTGGCCGATAAAACTTTTATTTTTAGGATCAAAATTATAATATTGACATTCTCTTTTTCTATGTCATAATAGTCAGCAGTTTAACACTGGGTGATTGAGAGTAGCTGTGGCAGAAGCCCCCACCTCTGTCTGACGTTCACTGTCTATGTTTTAGCCGATAGTTGGGCAAAGGTGAGTCATTGGTTATGAAAGGAACAATTTTAACATAACTGTCTGTTTGCTTTTGCAGATCAGTGTACCGTTACCCGCACGTACTTGTTCCTCCACAAGTTCTGGTTCTTCAGTGCTGCGTACTATTTTGGCAACTGGGCCTTTCTTGGGGTAAGTAGAGGTAGCGCAAGCACGACTCCTCCCTTTACACTGCTCCACCTGTAAGCTTATGTGTATCTCAGTAGTCTGTTAGAATCTCAGACTGCCGTTGAGGGGTTTTTAAAGGTGTAATTTTTGTGTAAGTGAGTGAATGCCATGTGTGTGCAGGTAGCCATGAGCCCAGAAGGGGGCCAGATCTCCAGGAGCTGGTGTTATGGGAGGTTGGGAGCTGCTGCGTGTGGGTGCTGCAGACTGAAGTCAGGCCCCTGGGAGAACAATATTACCTCTGAGCCATCACTCTCATTCAGTGCGTTGCTTAGGTGGTAGATAGTAGTAACACCACATCTTTGAATTTACAGGTATTCTTGATTGGATTAATTGTGTCCTGCTGTAAAGGGAAGAAGTCAGTCATTGAAGGCGTGGATGAAGATTCGGACATGAGTGACGACGAGCCGTCTGTCTACTCCGTGTGAACAGCCTCTGCCCTAAGGGCTTTATGAAGCTGGCTGATTATCTGTTATTCATTTTCAAAGTTTTAAAGTAACATTAGGGTGAACTGTCTAGCTTTCATCAAAAATGAGAGCATGGCTATTAAAAAGAACTTTATTTTTTATGTTTTCTGAAGTAACATTATTGTATCCTAGATTAACAATTTAAATTGCTATAATAATACTGTGTAAATACAATATTTCCAGGTTGGTGAGGGAATGTCTGTGTAAATTTTCTTTATTGTATAATAGTGTTAAATTTATTAAAACCTTGCAGAATTTACATTTCCTTTGTTGCTTTTCAAAAACATAAGAAGTCACTTGTCTTGTGCCTTAGGGTTTCTGGAATAATGTGAAAATTTTAAGTGTCTTCCTCTGATAGGGTAAGGACCGTGTCATAGTATTGCTCGTGGATAAGCCTAACTCTCGTGGACAGCCTGTTTTCAGTTTTGTCCATCAAATTATTAGTCAACTCAAGTAGAGTTCGTGAAAAATTGTTAAGCTGCTTAACATTCCAGAGTGTTACAGGTTTTATTGTTCAAATCTTAATGCATTGAGAGTGTTGCTACCTCCACAGGAGTATTTAGGGCACGTCTATCAATGTAGATAGTATTTGTTTATAGAAGACTTTGAAATTTGTATTATCATAAGTGGAAATATCAAGAATAATGAATGCCGAAAATTGAGTTTACTAAGAGTTGTAAGATAAATGATATCATACTCTGCTATTTTTTCATTTACTGTTTGGAAACTTATAAAGGAATACTCCGAATGTGTTCTAGGTAGTGAAAAATAAAATCTAATTTGCTAATGTCAATTAAAACTCATTAAAAAGTATTTATCTTTATGCTTGACGTAAAATATTTTAATCTCCTGGAGAAGACTTAAGAGTTAACCCCTATCTGCAGATGAATCTTTCGTGCCTGAGGGCCAATAGCACTTTGTTCTGGTTGATTCCCTGCTTCACCTGATGCTCTTCTCGAACCTTCATGTTGCCCTTTGCTCCTGTCGTGTGCCCCCCCCTTATGTTGCTCGCTAGGATGCCAGTCTCTTCTGCTCCTAGTTTACATTTTAGGTGGACCACCCTTTGACCTCCATCTGATTACTTTCCAAACACTAACCTTTTGGTGGGGGTAAGGTACATTACTGTTGTAATTGCGGTGGGTTAAATTGATCCCCATTATCGACACACTAAGCCTCCCTGTTTGATTTTATTTTATTGGTTTGATAATGGCAAACAGCCTAATCTGTCAGTCAAGGCTCCCTGATTATCCAACCCTTGCATACCAGGCTCACCATGAAGCCGGGCTGCTTTTAACTGCCTTTCTCTTTCTTTGTGTGCTCCAAGACCGCTTACCATGTTATGCACTGAATATCCACCTTCCAAAGTTCACGTGCTGAAGTCCTCACCTGGTTCCTTAGACAATGGCTATTTAGAGGCCCCTGAGAAAGGTAATTTGGGTAAAAATAGGCAGTTAAGTGGGTCCTTCATCAACAGCTGGGATGTGCAGGCAGCACAGGGAGGAAGCTGTGCAAGGGCACAGAAGATGGCCGTAACCTATAAGCTAAGAAAAGAGACCCAAGGAGGACCCAGCCCTGCCAGCTGCTGCCATGTCTGTCAGGAAATAGGCTTTCAGCTTTCAAGTCGATGAGTCTGTGGTGTTTGTCATTCAGCCGAGGCATGCTAACACATCCTGAACTTCCTCACTGAGTGTTCTAGCAAGTCCTGGCTCCTATCAGCTTTTCCTTGACATTTAAAGAAAAACTGGAATTAGTTCATTGCTTTGCTGTGAAAGCTTTCACTTATTTCTAAATGAAGCCTCTAAGCCCTCGTGTGAGTTTAAGGCCTTTCTGGTGTTTTCTTTTGCTCCTGGCCTTCTACGCTATTCCCACAGCATTTGTGAGTGATTCCTCACAGCCAAGACTGTTGAACTGTTCCTTCTGCTTGTCATGCCCAGTCAGCCTTCCCGTTGCCTCCTAAGAAGAGTCTTATTTTCCGACCCTTGGGTTTAGTGTTGCGTTCCTCCTCTAAGCCCCTCGAGGAGGTGAGATGCTGGCTCGTTGCTGTTCATGTGGACCTTGTATGGGACAGCATATTGTGACCACCTGCCTCCATTTCTACCTTCCCTGCACTGCAAATCCGTGTACAGATCACCCAATTTTCTAACTGTTCTGGGGACCCAGAATAACTTCTTACATGTGGAAAGTGCATGTTTGATAGGTGAATTTGCTAATTTGAAGATGTAAACATGTCTACATTGGTTAAGCCTACATAAGCTGTATTTTTCTCTAAGTGTAAAGAGGCATATATGCCTTCTTTGAGATTTTTTTTGCTACTTAATAAGTTTAGAAATATTTATTCTAATTCTTCTATATACTTATAGGAACCAACTTCTTAGCTTGCTTTCTTTACATGTTTTGTTATTTAAACAACAAAATGTAAATGTATATTTTGCCACTCTCATCTCCTGTGTGTTTAGAAGCCTACTTTGTGCTAATACCACCTTGTCTCTCTCCTGATGGAATGGAATGCATTGGGCTTTCCGTTTGCAGAGAGCTGATTTTCAAGTGTTAGGGCTTCCACTAATGAACAATGTCTTTCCTTTGAAGTCCTCGCAGAAATGCCTAACTTAGAGACTATCTAGAGCATTGAGTTTCCAAAAGACCAAAGGCCCTCATGTTCCATGCAGATTTCAAAGTGATTAATTTATTTAGCCATGTAGAAGGGAAATGAGAAACCTGGCACCGGCTTCTAGACAGCTCAGAGCTCTGTACCAAAGAAGTAAAACCACCTTGTTGCATAAGAAAAGAAAACCGGTTAGAAGCTCCAGCGGGGGGAAAGCAATATAAGAATGTTTTCATGAGCCCACATGATGGCTCAGCAGGTAGATGCTGCATAGTCCTTACCACCTGAGTTCTGTCCCAGAATCTCAAGGTAACCCTGAGACTTATCCTCTGACCTCCACATGCCTGCACTCTGAAACCACATAGATTAAACTAATAGTGTTTTCTGCAAAGGTCCTCTCTGGATGTTTCGTATTTAGAGTAATGCACTACTTTAGAAATAACCCACAAAGAGCAGTAGTTGTTGGCTATTGCAGTGAAAGTAGATATCAGGCTGGGTTACTTTGTCGTCTGTCACTGTGACAACCTGGAGCAGGATCACATTGGAAGGAAGAGCGATTTATTTTGATTCCCAATTCCAAAGATTGCAGTCCATTTTCTGCTTGCATTAAACCTTTTAGAAAGACCAGGCGGCATGGTGGGGAGCACACTGGGTAAAGTCCCTGGTGGTGTTGAGGTAGCAGCGAAAATGTGGGGCTGAGATTCCGATATGCAGACCCAGAGCACACCTCAAGTGAACTCAATTCCTTCCACTATATATATAAAATTAAATAAAATTAAAAAAAAAAGGAAAGACCTTAGATGAAAGGATACTAAAACCTTCCTATCAAGGGGTATGCCGGTTAATTTTTTGTCGACTTGACACAAAGTGGATCATCTGGGAAGAGGGAACCTCTCCCTCAGACTGGCTTGTAAGCAAATCTGTAGGACATTTTCTAGATGAATGATTAATGTGGAGGCCCTGGGCCACTATGCATGGTGTCACCCCTGGGCAAGTGGTCCTGGATTATGTAAGAAAGAAGGCTGAGCCTGTGCAAGCCATAAAGCAAGCCAGTAAGCAGTACTCCTTCAAGGTTCTGCTTCAGTTCCTACCTCCAGGCCCCTGCTTCAGTTCCTGCCCTGACTGCCTTCAGTGATGGAGTATTACCGTGATATAAATCATTTTCCCCAAGCTGCTTTTGGTTATGGTGTTTATTTCAACTAAAACCAAACTAGAAGAGAAAATGACCCAGAGAGTCTAAAATACTGCTGACAGACCTGACTGTTGTTTTTCTGAAAACTGTGCAAGTGTTTAGAACCTTGAGCTAGAAGAGCCATTGAGTTGTCATGTAGGGGGTCAGCAAATAAACCCTTTGCTCGGTTTTGGTCAGTGTTTTATCATTGACCCATAAAAGCAAACTGAAGGGAAGGGGTGAGCAGTCGAAAGGGGCTGTCAGTGCTATTGTGTGGCAGCACACCCCACCCGAAATATGTTGGTATAAGAATTGTTTTGAGCTAAAGGTATTTAGAAAAAAGCAAATGCTAGGACACTGGCAACTTGTCTTTCTAAATGGAGATGAACCCCTCTACAGAAGCTCTGCTCCATACTGGTCATCAGCTTTCCCCCCCCCAAAAAAAAATGCACTCTATACAAATTGTTCACTAACCCTTCGCTTCCTCGCTACTTGTGCACCATCAATTGCCTGAAGCCAACTTCTGGTGTCTAGTGGCCTGATGTCTAGTTCCATTTGCGAGGTTCACTGCTCTTGTCCAGCTTGGAAGCATTCAAGTTCCATACCACAGGTTCTGTGTTGTTCAAAACTCAAGTGGGCACGTATGATTTTTCTACTATTAATCTTCTGTTACTGAGCCCCGACTGGTGTGCTAAGATGGATAGAGGAAAGATTATGTTCTCTCGCTGCACTTATTAGGGTTGTGAAGGTAATGTAATCGATTATGCAGTCGAGCATCTGACTGATGGTGCATGGGAGGAGGAGGAGAGAGAAATAATTTAAGGAGGAGGTGGAGGTGGGGGGGAGCTGTCTCAAGCAAACAAAATGCTTTTATCATAGCAACTTGGTAGGTGACACTTAAAATATACAAACACGGGGTTAATGATGCTTTATAGTCTATAACAAATATATTAAAAATAAAAATCATACTGCTTATGGAGAGATTTCATTAGAAGATAAAATATCCATTGCAATTATATGTGAATCAGTCTCTGAATTCCCTGGCAACCAAGACTAAAAGATGGTAGATGAAGCCTTTACACTTGAGTAGCAGTACTCAGTTTACTACAGATATTTCCTTGTTTCTTCCTGTTTTTCTCCGTGATATTGAACTCTAGAAGGAAGTTAGAATAGGAATCCTTACGTAGAGAAATTGAATAGTGAGCTAATGACTACTAAAAATTCAACAGAAAAAAAAAACATATAGAGATACAGAATGTTTTCTTGAGAAAACCTGGCTGCCCATCAAGGATTCTCAGTATACATTGTGTCTATGACACTTCAGTTATTTTACTCAGCACACATAAGCCCCTACATATTCCATATGACAGTGGCTACTGAGATAACTACAAACACTCAAAATTTCCAATGATGAGTTGACAAGGAACATGAAAGTTATAACAAAGTCAACAAATGAATATTAAGCCATAAATTAAGCCTTTTAGCTGAGGCCCAAGATAAGATGACTTACTTTAAGTTTTCCACATGGTTCACTATGCGTTATTTCTACCTCAGGTCCATACTAAAGCTGCTGACCAAGAATGAGGTCAAGGTTGAGTATTACAGTACAGGTGCATTAAAACCCAGCATCTGTTGTCCACAGACAAAAGTGCTTTTTGTGGTAGAGAAGCAGATGGCCAGCTGTTGCAGGGAGGCCGCTTGTTTGTCCCGGCCATCCAGCCCTGAAATAATCACACAGAAACTGTATTAATAAAATCACTGCTTGGCCCATTAGCTCTAACTTTTTATTGGCTAACTCTTACATATTAATTTAACCCATTACTATTAATCTGTGCATCACCACGAGGTCATGGCCTACCAGCAAAGTTCCCACATGTCCGACTCTGGTGGTGGCTCCAAAGCACCTCTCAATTCGGCCCTTCTCCCAGAATTCAGTTTGTCTTTCCCACCTACCTAAGTTCTGCCCTATCAACAGGCCAAGGCAATTTCTTTATTATTAATGGTAATCACAGCATACAGAGGGTCTCCCACATCAGCCAGTTTACCACTTGAAGAGATTACATGGCTCACCAGTGGATTCCTTCCAGCACTCAGCACCAGGGTACTGGATGAAGGTGCAGTGCTTGCCTAGCATGCGCAATGAATGCCTCAGGCTGATCCATGGAACCAAGACTGATAGTATGTCTAAAATTATATTATTTGGATTGGAACCAAAGTTTATTTGATGAAGCAATTTAATATATTGATATTTCGGAGTCTGCTGTGTGGTTTATTCTAATACTTAATGGCAAGAACAACATGATGGCTAATTTTCATTGTCAGCTTGGTAAGACTTAGGATCATCATGAAACACTTCTGGGTATGTTTATGAGAGTGCTTTCAAAGATTAGAGTAGGGAAGACCCATCCTGAATGTGAGTGGCACTGTTGGGTCTACTGGAGGTGAACCTGTGGTAGTCAATCTTGATGGTGAATTTTATTTTGAGGCACCATGGAAACATGCCTCTGGGTGTCTCTGTGTGGCTGCAATTAGAAAGGTCTGACAGAGCAGAAGAGACCTACTTTGAACATGAGTGGCACTGTGCCTTAGGCTGGGATCCTAAGCTGAATTATATGGAGAAAGAGAACTGACCAGCAGCGTTCATTTTTCTCTGCCACCCAACTACAGATGCAATGTGACCACTGCCAACTTGTTTTCCCTGCCGTGATGGGCTGTGTCCTCCAACTGTGACCCAAACTGAACCCTTACTTCTTCACATTGTATTGCTCTTTTCAGGAGTAGTATGGTCACAGATATGAGAAAAATAGCAAGCACAACTAATCTTGATAGCAGTTTCGCTAAATTTAACTGACACTTTTTGAAAACTTCAGATGTGTGTGTAAGTAAATGTTTATATACGTAATAAGGTTTCAGTCTGTGTAAGGAAAGAACAGTCTTCCTATTAAGAGTAATTTATAGGAGAAAGAAGTTTGTTCCTCATGTGTACAAGAGCTCAAATGCTAGCTTAGCATCAATATAATCAAGTATGAAAGCCTTTGGTAATGGATTTACTAATGCATTTGCTCAAATTGATATTTAAGTGCCTAGTGTATTAGAAACAACTATATGCCAGAGACACAGAAACAAAATAGTGCCTATATTCAAGGTGTTGGAAACCATGAGACACATTTAAAACTAAACAGTTTGATGCTGCAAGTGCCATCAAAAACATGTGCCATCCTGTGACAAGGCTGAGAGTTGTGGCTTCAGCATAGGAAGGTGGAGGCTCTTGAGATAACAAATGCCAGCCCACTTACAGTAATCACTTGTCCAAGTGGAAGGAGAGTGGATGCTGTTGAGTGAGTCGGTAAGGGAGGCAGAGACATCATGATGGGCAAAGTGGGAAGTGAGTGTGCTGTTTAAGAGTGGGACACCTGGGTAACTCCAGGTGAGGAGGGACTGGCTAAGCTGTATGAACACGTGGCACTCACTAACCATACTTCAACCTCAAAGTAAGTCAGGCTTGAGGAAGTGGGGACCAGAAATTGATGAGAACAGTGGTATTTCATTTGTGTTTTGATAAAGAAAGCTTGCCTGAAGATCAGAGAGTAAAACAGCCTCCCTGGTCAGCCTTACAGACCAGACAGTGGTGACACACACCTCTAATCCCAGTAGCCACACTAGTTTGCCATAGAAACTGAGCGACAGTGGTGTACGCCTTTAATCCCAGCACTGCAGAGGAATGTAAGACAGGAGAGAGTTCTCAGGCACAGTCTCATTGTGAGGATTCCTGGAGGCTGGATCACCATTTCGGACTGAGATTAAGGTAAGAGCCAGTGACTGGCTGTATTGCGTTTCTGACCTTCAGGTTAAACCCCAATTTCTGTCTCTGGGTTTTTATTAATTGTGCTAATATGTGTATTAATCTTCAGCTCCACTGTGCTAAGAACCCAAATCACTATGGAACACCTTTCTGATGCCAGGACTGGGGAGGAAATGTTGGCATGTGCCACAGCTGTACCACTAAGCACAGTGCATTAAGTTAGTCACTCCGCTGGTGAAGCAGAGAAAAGAATTCTACATTCACAGTGTGAAAGTGAAACTTCCTAGTACCTGTTATTTAGGAATACCCCTTTATTATCGTAAGCATTTGCACCCTTTCTGTAAAAGGGCAGAGTAGTTAGGGATTTCATACTTGGCAGGTAGGCTACACAAAGATTTTTTTTTTGTTATGTATTCTGTTTTCGTTTCTGTTACTTTACAACCCTTTCAAAAATAAAAAAAATAATCTTCTAATTCGATTTGTTCTGCTTATTATATAATATGACAAACTCTAGAGTCCCCATTAATTGCATTGCTTAAAGTGGGTTTGTTTTCAGGAGTACAGTCCAGATGACCTATCTAGACTAACCCTAACCCTGTTTGTATTTAAGGACAGAATGTATGTAGGCCAGGTTAATTCACCAATCGGATCCAGGATGAGTTCAGTTGCTCAAGCAAACTCTAACTTCATCATATATGGGGGGAAGGGAGGGTTAAATCAAGTTAGGCACTAATGGGGCAACAATGCCCCACTAGACATCAGAGGATAACAAAAATTGGCGGTAGAAAATATTCCTAACACCCAGTGCCAGGAATGGGTTTCTTCTTTTGGTCAGTGAGCTAGCATAGACCCCCAAACAGGACAGGCTATTGCCAATGCTCTCAGTTATACTCCAGAACTTCACGGTGAGAACCTATTGCTGAAAAAAACATACACTTGAGTCATAGAACTTGGAGAAATCAAAGTGGTACTGACCTGGAAGCTTCATCACTACCAGCTAGCTTTCATAGAGTTTGAAATGTCTGTGAACACTAACAGAGGAGAAAAGTTATCATCAGTCTTACCCAGCTATGCAACCATGAAAGCCACAATAGCTGTCACCTTGCTATTACATGCCCAGTGTAAATCCCAGCCTCCAGCCTCCATCGTTGGAGTCCCCTCCCCCGTGCCCCTGTGCCTCTTGAACCTTGACCCCTCCCCAAGGAGGGTCAAGATGGCCCGCCAAACCTTGACCTTTCCCTAGGAAAGATCAAGAGCACTCCCATGGGCTGTTTAAACTGTTCCCCAGAAAATAAACATGAGGTTTTCCCTTTTCCTCTCCAGTTGGTGACTTTCCGTTCCCCTTGGGGCCACCCAGGAGCGCAGGTGTCTAATTAAAGATGGATATTTTTTTAATCTGGTCTGATTTGGCTTGATTGGGATTATTTTGCATTGGCAGAGAGCTCGCGGTAGAAAATATTCCTAACACCCACTAGTACAATAGTGGCATAAATGTAATGGGAGTAACCAACTACTTTTACAATAGGATTTAAGTCCTCATTCACACAATGAAACCCATACTTGGCAATGTTATGGGGGTAAGAAGCTGGATTTAAAGAGGTTCTAGGTCCTAGGTTGGAGCATACTGTAATCATTCTGCTAATTGGGCCTGGCGTTAAGCCAACTCCTAATAGCTTTAAAATCAAAACACAACCCGACAAAACTTACTAACGTAACTCTTCAGTGACTTGATTTTCTTCAAGCTGGTTTTCAAAACTGCACATAATGAAATTCAAGAGTAAAACATCACAGTAACTCAAGCGCAGAGGCAGTCAGAACCGTTATTTAGGAAACAGAAACCACTGGACTATGCCTTGGCCACATTGCTCTCAGTTCGGTTAGAAAGGATAACAGTGCAGTCTTTGTCTCCCAGGCTGTGTTTTCCGCTTACTTTATTGTAGAGTGAAGTACTTCTCTTCAGTTCTTCACAGAACATTTCAAGTTCAGAAAGTAACATTTGTAAAGCTTTTTCCACCCTTTCAGAAATGAAGAAAAATTTGTACATGTCCCATCGCTACAGAGTATAAAATCAAAATAAATTTAAATGAAACCTTTGGTGTCACTTTGGGGGCTACAGTTTGTATTTGGTACATAGACTCTGGTTTTCTCATATCTCACACATTTGCTGCCCCTAACAGTATAGCAGAAGTACAAAGAAAAGACATACGTTAAGTCAAAAGCCAACCTGAGTTGCTTAGTAACAAGATGACTTTAGAGGAGCAATTTTTATTTCTATAATCTTTCCTATGTAAAAACAAATTCACATTTCCTATCTTGTTAATTATCAAAAGAATTCACAGCATCCAGAACATATTAGGCTCTCATCTGACATTACCAATAATCCCTGCACATGCACAGCCTTAGGAAAACATCATGGCGTAAGATATACACAATGCCACACTTCCCACTTATTAACAATGCACACTGACTGATACATGCTCCAGGAAGGCTGTTATCTGAGCACTGGACCTTCTGCTCTATCACTAGAGTTCAAATAGATGGATGTGTGAAATAAGTAAACTCTAACACCAAAGCAGCTGGGTGCTGACATCACAGTGCAAAACCAGGCACGTATATGACCCACACCCTTGTCATTTATTATTTCCTGTGAACTACCTGACCAGAAGAGAAGGACTATAAAGATATCTAGCAAAATATGGCCCTGACCAAAAGATATTTATCATTCATGGATTTTTCCCCAAAACTTGAAATTTAATCTATAAAATTTATAAAAATAGATAGATGGTTACGAAGGGCCAGGTGAAGAAGGAACTACTGATAAAGGGTAGAAAGATTCAATTATAATATGAACAATTTCTATAATCCTAGTGATTATAATTAATAATAATTCGTACTCAGATTTACAGAGAAGAATATAACTATTTTTGTGACACTAGTTGAAGTGGGAATTATGCTAATTATTTTGACTTTAGTAATCATTTCTCAGTGTTTATGTATATCAAAACATTACATTGTATACTTGAAAAAATATATAAAAAATCTTTGCTAATTATGCCTCTTTAAAACTGTAAACAAGTTAATTTTTTAAATTACTTTTTATGGCCAGAACAGATGTACAAGAAAATTTAAAGGCATAAGACTACCAATATACGATTAATTGAATTTTTGTCTTGGAGTTCATGTTTTCATCTTCTCCATTTGTTTTGCTTGGGGCATAGGTCTTGCTAGATTTCCAAACAGGCCCCAGCCTGCGCAGCTTTATTTCTGTCTTTTACTCTTGTCAGTCACAGTCCTTTTACTCTTCCTCCCAACGCTTTGAAAGCTGAACCTCTGGTGTTTCATGTACACTACTTTGAGCATCACTTTCCTATGAAAAAGATGGGGTTTCATGCATATCAAAGATGGACGGCCTCCAGGAGCTTTCCCAACATGGTAGCTGTCTGTTATCTCAATCTTTCCCCATTTGGTTGCAGTAATTTCTCCAGGGGAATTTCATTTCTTTCAAAACTATCACTTCCCTTTAGTTTAACAGAAAAAGGAAAACTTTCAACCGGGGAAGCCCCACGATTCTCAGCATGATGCTTCTTCCATGTCTCATGACTGAGCCCCAGTCGGCTCGCTTCCTCGTGGATTCTTTTATGACTGCTGCAGAGTTCTTGCTTGATCCAGTTCATTTGATATAAAAGGGTGTATGTCCCTCCTGGTAGACATCAAAATGCTGCTGAGAAATGGATCTGACTCAGCATATTTAAACCTCTGCCATAATTGTCAAATAAAGCAACCGAAATCCAAAGACCAGGTTGCTTTAATTACATAAAAACCATAGCAACTTCAAAGTTGCACCTTCTGTACAGACTATCTGATTGAATTGATAAATTGATATTATGTACAGTATTTAAACATTGGGCACATGTACAACCACCAGACGGGGGAAAAGCCAAGAACTTACTAGATTCATAATACCTAGAATAAGCAAACTTACTGTTGTCATGCTGAGTTTAGCTCTCAATCTCAGTATCTAATTTTGTGCATGCTCACCATGCAGAAAACCAAACCCCTTTGTGTTTGCTGCAGTGCAGTGATCTCGATCCACAGTTCTACCCTGGAGAAGTCAATCACCCTGGGTGAGAGCAGAGACTGGCAGAACTTGATCCTATGTTTGGTTCAGTTGCATGTCTGCATTGGGCACATTCACTCTGAGAAGGAGCCACAAAAATCCCCCAGTGGGACGCTTTGGGTTTAGTAGGCAGTCGATTCTATTATTTTACAAATTGGTGTTCCTGCTCACAATAGAAACTTCTCACCCATCCCACAGTCTCCATAATTGAAATAATTGTTTGTTCTTTGTCCTACTCCCCTCCCCCGGTGTTGTTTTTCATTTAATTCAGGAACTGCCCCTTAAGCAAATGCAATTGTAATCTGCAGGACTGGCCAAAGAAGTCAGGCAGGAATTCTGTTCTCTCAGGCACTGGCTCTATCAAAACCACTAAAGGAAACTTTATCTAGATCTCTATCCCTCTATAGAACTAGGATTCAAAGGTTGAGGTGAAATTTTGCCCCCTCAGTGAGGCTGAATAGCAAGTAACTAATCTCCTCTCCTGGCATGTTTCCCTGCAAACCAGCATCCTTCTGCTCTGCCCCCACTTAAGAACCCTAGCTACAAAATGAGTTCCAAAACAGCCAGGACAACCCTGTCTCAAAAAAACCAAAGGGGGAAAAAAAAATTCTTGCTACACATGGTTCTTCCCTACCACTTCCTGTCAGCTAGTTGCTGACTGAGCCTCCTGACCCCTGGTTAAGTTTATTTAATCAAATAAATGTAACACATCTTTGCGTCATTAAACAAATATTCCACAGCATAAATGAAAGTACACATCTTAAATTAATATTCCACAACATTTCACCCCAGTCCCCTCAACACAGATACCACTATACCTATACCCGGATAAAAATTACCTTTATTGGGAATATTTAGGCATGGAAGATTCAGCAGACAACTTTCTGTGGAAAGAAAAGAAATGTCAACAGTGTTACGAGCCATATTTTTGTCTGTTTGTATGTTTTTGTTTTGCTTGTTAGTCTTGAGATAAGATCTGTTTCCATATCCTAGACTAGCCCATTACTCTAGGATCCTACTGGCTCCACTCACAAGTGTTGAGGTCATTGCTGTGCTGTGCCTGCAAGTTGTGTAGTTTTTAAGAGATCTTAGAAGATAACTTAGTCAATCTTCATGAGCAGATATTGACAAAAGAGAATCTAGACAAGTCTTTAATGACAGCAAAATTCTTATGATCGTTGTTTAAGAACAGCAATCATACGAGGTGACAGTTACATCCTCAATACGAACTGAAGCGTGGCATAAACTTGTGGGGCAGAACCTGGGTGACGCTGCCATTTCAAGGCAAAAGGAGCAGAAAGGTACAATCACAGCTTGGAGTAACTCACATTTCATACACAGACTCCCTCATGAGATCTTGGGGAAAGACAGATTTGATGAATGAATGACACAGTCATTGGGCATCAATAACCACAGCCGTCATTGCCAAGCCTCCTCCCCATCTGTAAATGGCAGTTGTAGTTGAGAATTATCTCCAAAATCCAGGATCATCTGGTTGCATATAATTTACAATCTTTGCTCCAAAGCAGTTCTGAATCTGACTGACAGTCAATCAATAGAAACATGATGGTGCCTTCTAGTAGCCAGCAAGTATTCTAGAACAGACTTCTTAATATCTTCACTGTGTACCTAAGCCCTACCTTGAGATGTTTTCATGGGGACTCCAGGTAATTGTGTATACAAAATAAGTGGTCAAGACAAGCATTTACTAGTAGTAAATCATAAAATAAAAATAATTCTTTGCTCTCTCTCTCTCTCTCTCTCTCTCTCTATATATATATATATATATATATATATATATATGCTATTGTTTACTGAAGGCAAAAGCTACCAAGCTTGACTATTTGGATATGCCTCTATATTTTTATGTAATGAATCAGATCATGGTTGAATATTTGATAATGCAGAATGCAAAACATCTTCAATGGTTTCCAGATTTGATCTGTATTGATCCTCTAATCATCAATACCAATGACACCACTTCATATAAATGGTAGAAGCATAATCGTACTTTTCAGAAATTGCTTGAAATTCTGTCCTATTCTCTGGCCAAAATTAATTTATTTTTAATGAAACTTAAGTCAGCACCTAAAATATGAGTTTTTAAAATCAAACGTTCTAACACAACACGAAGACATACTCGTTTGGTTTTATATGCAGAGGACTGGGGTAAGAAAATACTGAAAGATTTTAAACCGTTATGCTACTCTAAGATCAGAAAGCTTTATAAGAAGGTTTTTTTTTTTTAAAAAAAAAAAAAGCCTCTGCAGTTCATAAAAGACAATAGTCTTGAATTTGAGCCAAGGTGTTTCAGATAGCTTTGTTGACTTTTTGAGTGGAATATTGGGATGCAGTGCCAAGTACACAAGATTACAGTTAAGTAACATGATCCATCATTGGTGACCACTATATTTAACTTCAGATTCCCTTGTGGTTTTTGCATGTTCAGATATATTTTACCATTGTAAAATTTTCCAACCTCCATATTTAGCTATACATCCCCATACAGATTTGTAAGCCATAGTTAAATACCTGGGAGCTCTACAACATTCTACCCAACACTAGTAGTTACATATTTCTCTTGTCAGCACGTGCTACATTTTCCCCAAATAATATCCTATGAGAGGCTTCAAAACCATTCTGAGTAAAATCATTTTTAACTGAAATTATAGCAAATATTTTTCTGGCTTCAATGCAATAAAACTAGAAATCAGTTACAAGAAAAAAATTTAAATACTGTGGTGGTTTGAAGAAGAATGGCCTCCATGGGCTCATATATTTAATTCTTAGTCATCAGGGAGTGGCGCTACTTAGAAGGACTAGGAAATGTGGTTGGAAGAAGTATGTCACTGAGGGGATGGCCTTTTAGGCTTCAGAAGCCTAAGACAGGTACAGTGGGTATCTTCTTCCTGCTGCCTGAGGATCTGGTTGTAGAACTCTCAGTTTCTTCTTCGGCATCATGACTATCTGCATGCCACCATGCTCTGTGCCCTGATGACAATGGACTAAACCTCAGAAACTGTAAGCAAGCCCCAATTCTTTGTAAGTATTGCCATGGTCATGGTGTCTCTTCACAGCAATAGAACACTGACTAAGACACACACAAATACATACAAATTATACGATCTACTTTGTGTATATGGGTGTATGATGTGTTTTTGTGGAGAGTGTGTCTGCATAAGTATGTACCACAGAGCACACTGCTAGGGGTCAGTGGCCACCTCAGTCAGGGGCCCTCCCCTTTCATGTCGTATGATACACTGTTTCTTTGTTGTTCACCACTGTCCACGTCAGGCAGGTTAGCCCAAGGTTCCTGGGATTCTTCTGTCTCTACCTCTTACCTCAGTCGAGTAGCCCTGGGATTCGAGACACATGGTGTTGTGCCCAGCTTTGTGTAGGCTCTAAAGAGTCAAGCATCGGTCTTCACACCCAGCAAGCACTTTATTCACTGAGCCTTTTCTCCATCGCTATAAAACCTAGTATACAATAAGGGTTTGAGGCAAAAAAATAAATAAATAAATAAATAAATCAAGAAGTAAATTTCTGTGTTCTGTTTTTTGTTCTTTGAGACAGTCTCACTTTGTAGAATAAGCTGGCCTTGAACTTACTTTGTGTCCCCTGCTAACCACAAGCACTATTCCTGCTTTAGATGCCCTAGAGCAAGGATTATGGACATATACCTCTGTGGCTGGCTTTGAAGCAGTGAATTAATTTTTTTTACAATAAATCAAAGTGGAGACATGACATACTTGAAATAAATCAAAATGGAGACACAATATACCCAGTACTTAGAGGTAAGTGTATAGCAATCAGTGTCCACATCAAAAAAAGCATGGTGATCTTGAATAAATGACTTGTCTCTGTAGCTTAAAGAACTAGAATGAAAGAAAAAACATTAAAGAAGAAACAAATGACTGTATACCACAAAACACAGACATCGGTGAAACAAAGAACTGCTTCTATAAAAATATAAAATAGACAAAAAGACTAAGAAAATAAGACAAGACTCAAAGAAAATATGTATGCAAGGGGAAAGATTTTATTGACATGTCACAGAAATATGTGGGCTCTTTGGAAATTCTTTGCTACAGTTCTATGCCAGAAAATTTGATCATCAGAAAAAAAGATTTCTGGGCACATGTATCTTACTACCACTAAATTATGAACAAAAAAGAACTCCCGGACTGAACAATGATAAGTAACTAAACTTAATCATGGAGTCTCCATCAAAGAAAAGCCCACAACCAGATGGTTTCACTATTGAATTCTACCAAACATTTAAAGAGCTGCCACAATTCTTGTCAAATATTTAAGAAAATAAAGAAAATTTCTAAACAGCTTTACCTTATATGTTGATAATACATATCTATCCTAGACATATCTAGGAAGAAACAATCAATTTAGAAAATACCTCCATAAGATTGGTCTGTAGCAGGGCAATGGGAGGTACAGTGACCACAACTGAGCTTCTGAACCTTCAGTTCCTTTATCTGGGGGAAATAGTCATATCCTATGAACGAAAACTCAAGTATATCAATGTAAAGGAGGTTGTCAGACTATATATGCATATATATACATATATATATACATGTATATATATACACATTTATATTTTGTGTTCTAGTATAAGTCATCTGTTTCCACTTTCAAGCAATTTATTTGAAGATCTATTGTCCTATCTTTGTTGTTGATAATAAAGAAAAATTTTTTCATGTGATATATTTTATCATAATTTCCTGTATCCCAGCTCCTCTGAGCTCCCTCTACCTCCCACCTACCCAACTCCAAGCCCTTTCCTTCTCTCTCCCTCTCTCTCTCTCCCTCTTTCTCCCCCACCCCTTTTTCTTTTGCTCTCTATCTGGAAAACAAACAGATAAAGAAAATAAACAAGCAAATCACAATGAAAATAGATGGAAAGATGGCTCAATGGTTAAGAGCTTTGCCTGCCCTTCCAAAGCAATTCCCAGCAACCACATGTGCTCACAAACATCTGTAATGAGATTCGGTGCTCTCTTCTGTCCTGCAGGGATACATGCAGGCAGAACACTGAATACATAATAAATAAATAAATCTTTAAAAAAAAAGAGCATAGAAAAAAGGAGAAAACACAAACATAGACACACATGCACACATAAATCCACAAAACTGGAAAACAAAATATAAAAAAAGAGACCAGTAAGATGAAAGAAATTCCCAAAAAAGCATTATGAGATAAAAGGTCTACAAACAAAAGTTTGTCTTATGATAGCCATCTACTATTGAGGATGGGAATCTACGTTGTGTGATATTTTGACCACATTCTGACAATAAAGCTTGCTTTAAATCAGAGGGTGGAGCTCACCTTTAGCTGACCAAGCTTAACCATAGGGGTTTTGGAGGACTGACGACAGATCGGTGACAGGAATTAGTAAGGCAAGGCTGAAAGAGGACCTCAGGCTCTTGGATGGAGAAATGGAAAAGATGGGAGGTCATTGGTGGCATCTCTGTTTCTTCTCTGATCATTCAGGTTCTTACCCTGATATCTGACTCATGATTTTTTTTATTGATAATGAATTATTAGGTAAACACTTTACCTGGCACCCCATGTCGGTACCATTTGTAGGAGTACTTTTCTTTCCTATTACCAGTTCCCAAATAACTGACACTGAGTCTTATATTAATTATATGTGCTCAGCTTATTACTAACTAGCTTTTACAATTTAAATTAGCCCATTTCTATTAATCTCCATTCTGCTACGTGATATTGCCCCCCTTTCATCTTGTACCTCTTGTTTCCTCTCCATGTCTCCCTGGCAACCCCTCTGACTCCATTGCTCTGTTCCCCAGTGTCCTTAGTCTGGTTCTCTCCCTGAGAGAAGAGGTTTGATAAAGATGTCCCATTTAGGCCTGGGTGTTCTAGGGTCTCTCACTCTTTGCATATTATCCAGTTGTGGTTCTCTGTGTTGGTTCCTATCTATTGCAAGGGAAGCTTTCTCTGATGATGCTTGTGTTAGACACAGATTTATAGGTGTGACAGTGTCTTTGGGAATCATTTTGCTGCAGTGTTTCTTTTTTTTTAATTTATTTATTTATTCAGGATTTCTGCCTCCTCCCCCCAACCGCTTCCCATTTCCCTCCCCCTTCCCCGATCAAGTCCCCCTCCCTCATCTGCTCGAAGAGCAATCAGGGTTCCCTGACCTGTGGGAAGCCCAAGGACCGCCCACCTCTATCCAGGTCTCCTAAGGTGAGCATCCAAACTGCCTTGGCTCCCCCAAAGCCAGTACGTGCAGTAGGATCAAAAACCCACTGCGATTGTTCTTGAGTTCTCAGTAGTCCTCATTGTCCGCGATGTTCAGCTAGTCCGAACATGGGATGTGCTGCAGTGTTTCTTAAGTAGAACAATTGTGTTTGGTTTTCTCTTAGGCCCATGATCTGCTGAGTCTCAGGTTCTTAACTACCAAGTAGTGTGAGGCATGGCCTCCATCTTGTGGGGTCAACCTTAAATCCAGTTAAAAAGTGATTGGTTGCTCCCAGCATGTTTGTGCCAATGTTGCATTAGCATATTATTCAGGCAGATCACTGTGGTAGATTGCAGGGTTTGTAGTTTTTCGCTTCTCCTCTGATATTATACAGAGTACCTTCCAGTAGCATGAACATAATCAGCATGTATTAAGGCTTTATTTAGTCACCAGCCCAACTTATTTGTATTCAATGAGGTAGGTACATGTTGTATTCACCATTGTACTGTCTTAATGTATAGTAAGAAATCAAAATGGAACTAATGTGTATCCCCTACTCTTCAACTGTTAAAAAAATAAAATACCCTATAAGAACAAATATCCCACAAAAATCTGGAATTAGTAGGCATTGTGAAAGAAAATGGAGACCACACTTTAGCCAAGAATCCTGCTTCTCTGTTACTCATGTTGTGTTGAATCCTGTCTAAAGAGGGACTGTTTAATGGTTTTAAGTCCTGAACCAAAGAAATTATCTATTCTGAAAATCTAGGGAAAAAAAAGGGGGCTAAAGGAATTTGAGGGAATTCCTTGATTTTTAAAAGTTCATGTTATTAAAGGCAATGTTTAAATTTAAATAAAAATTCTGATTTGCAATTGAATAAATGGTTTTCTCAGAAAAAAGGGTTGGCCAGCAGGCAAATCTGTGGACTATTTTCCTAGTTAACGATTCATGTGGGGAGATCCAGACTACTATTGGTCAGTGCCACCCTATGGAGGTGGTCCTGTTGTAAAGAAGAAAGCAAACTGAGCAGGCCATAAGCATCCTTCCCCTTCTGCTTCAGTTCCTGCCTCCAGGTTTCTGAACTGGTTTCCCACAATGGGCTGTGATCTGAGAAATGTAGGCCAAATGGAGCAGCCTGGTCTCCCCTAGTTTCTTTTGGTCTTGTACTTTTACCACAGCAATGGAAATCCTATGACACTTTGATAGCAAAAGCACAACAAAAGGGGAGAAGACAAATCTCCTTAATTAATATACATGGCAAAACTCCTCAATGAAAAAGTGAATTCAAAAGCACATTAAAAAGACTAATCACCTTGATTAAAGTTGGATTAATCCCAGAAATGCTAGGAGTATTCCACACATAAAAGTTAATAAGTGCAATACACTACACAAAGTCAAAGTTATAAACAACAAAAATTATATGATCATATTTGACAAAAATTCAACATCCATTATAAAATTGCTCAGTAAATTAGAAATAGAATAAATATCTCAACATAGTAAAGGCTATCGGTAATAAGTCAATGATCAATATTTTATTGAACAGGAAAAAAAACCTAAAAGCCTTTTCACTAAGATCTGGAACAAAACAACAATTTCAGCAGATGAATGAACACGGTACTGAGTCTCTTACAGGAACTGGGCAAGAGAAAGAACTAGAGAACATCAAAATTACAAATAAGTCAGATTGTCACTGTTGGCAGGTGATATAATATTACATATTGACAGGCCTCACTATTTCACCAAAATTTAAGAAATGGATTATCATAAGCTAAAAACTGAATATCTCAGGATATAAGACTAACATACAGAATCTAATAAAATTTCTATATATGTATAGTGAATTACCCAAAATAGAAATCAAAAGGATTTTCATTTCTAGTTATTAAAAATAATAAAATACCTATTAATAATTTAGTCAAAGGGGAAAAAGTCTCTATAAAGGAAATTTTAAAACATTTATGACAGATACTGAAAATTACACAGTAAAACAAAAATAGAGTAACAACATGTGTTCATGGGTTGGGAGAATAAATACTGTTGAAGTGGCTACAATATCCAGAGCACTCCCTAGAGTCAACAGAATCCCAATCATAATACTAATAATGTTCTCTATATAACTAGAAAATGATACCTCAAATTGTATTGAACCTCAAAAGAATCATGTTGACCAAAAATAGCTAAGGATGAGGGATGGCCATACCTCCCTTCAAACGCACTACACTATTACAGTACAGCACAAGGACAGACAGAGATGACTGGTACGTTTAAGAGAGCCTAGATGCCAACTTACACCCCCACAGCCGGCTGATTTTTGACAAAAGTGCTCTGGGAAGAGTATGGTATTTTTGATAAGTTTCATGGGGGTAAACTGGATAGTCATATGCAAAAGAACAAAACAGTGCTGATCTCTCCCAACTTACAAAAACAAAATAGATGAAAGTCTTAAAATATAATAGCTGAAACTACTAGAAGAAAACTCTAGAGAATTGCTTCATTGCATTGGAATGGCCAGGTCTTTCTTTTATAAAACCCAAAGAAACAGAAACAAAAATAGATAAATGCATCAAATAAAAAGCTTCTGGTTATCAAAAGAGATATTAATCAAAGTGAAGAGGCAGCTAAAAGAAACAAGAAAATATTTATGACTACAAAATCTGACACAACCAAGATATATACATATAAGGAAGTCTGAAGCATCAATAACAAAAGAAAATTATAACTTGATAAAAATGGATAATATACCCAAGTAGGCATTTTTTAAAAGAACATATATAAATAGCAAATACATATCAAAAGGTGTCAAGATAATCACCAAGGAAATGCAAGCCAAAACTTCATTGGGATAACACCTGTTGTACTAGCTACTTTCAGGAAGAAATAAGGTAAGAAGAAACAAGCATTGGTGAGGATGTGAGATGTGGGAAGCTCTGCCCACTGTGGCAGAAAAAATATCAGTGTGCACACACTGTGAAAAACAATGTGCAACTTCCTGAGAGATTAAAAATACAATTGCCCTATGACCTAGCAATACCACTCCCGAAAATCCACCTGAAAAGATATGAAACACCGCTTCAATGCAACAGCCACCACAGGCTCACATTTATTTAACGCACTATTCTTAATAACCAAGTCCTGGAAACAATTAAGTGTCTACCAACTGTTAAATGGCTTTAAGCCATCACAATACACATAACAGAATATAATTACATTGTTAAAAGGGGAAAACAGTAATGGAATCCTATTATTTGCAGCAACATGAATGGCACAGGAAGACAGCCACCACATGACTTTATCCATATGTGGAATCTAGAAATGACGATCGAGCAGAAACTGAGAGTTAGAATAGTTGTTATGGGGCCAGTAGGGGAGAAAGAGAGGCAGAAGTGTAGAAATGCAGGTAAAGGGAAATGATTATACTGACACGAGAGAAAGTTCCTTGAGTTGTACTGGGATAGTGGTTGACAACAGACTCTGATAACATGCCCTATGCTTTTTAAAGTTTGATGAAAGACTCTTGAATGGTTTTAGTAAAAATTATGTTAGGAAGATATTAATGCTGAACTGAACATTGTATAATACAGACATAAAGAAAGCTATAACAGGATGTTCTAAAAGTATGAACACTGTAAATTGGAAAAGCTCCTGTTATTGTCAGTTACCCCCTCAACACACTCTGCACTGTGTTTGTGGATGATATGAAAGACTCCGCTACTTCTCCAGTGCCTGCCTGTCTGCCTGCCTGTTTCCACACTCCCTACCGTGATCTTTATGTGCTTACCCACTGAAAGTGTAAGCAAGCCCCCAAATTAAATGTTTTCCTTTGTAGAAAGAAGAAAACATAATCTATCATTGATATATACCAAGATTGTTCAATACTAAACATGTGTATTTGTTTTCTCATGGTGGGGAGTCCAGAAGAAAATTGAAAATTGGTCAGATTTCAGAAGTTAATCATACATATCTTAGTATATAGTAATTCACAATACAATTTAATATTCTGACTTAAAGAGCATAGGGTGAGGTAGTTAGGAAATGATTACTACTCTAACAGAATATTCATTTTGAATAAAATTTTGTCTTATACCATGATTTCAACCCAATTTCATATATATCAAAGATTTCAATGTATAGAAAAATAAATCATATAGCAATACCTAAGAGAAGATAAACATAAACTATTGTTTAAAGAATATATTTTAAAATTTAACTCTTTGTTTTACTCAGTGTTCTATTGCAGTAAGGAGAAACCATGACCACAGCAACTCTTATAAAAGAAAGCGTTTATTTAGGGCTGGCTTAGAGTTTCAGAGGTTATTATCAGCATGGAGAATGCATAGCAAGCATGCAGGCATGGTGCTGGAGAGGTAGTGAGAGTTCTACATCCAGATCCTTGCAGAGAGACAGAACCACCTACTGGATCTGGCTTGGGTTCTTTAAACCTCACAGCCCACTCCCAGTGACACCCCTTCCTCCAACAATGTCACACCTCTTAATCTTTCTGAGTGGTGTCAGTCCCTGATGACTAAGTATTCAAATAGATTAGCCTATGGAGCTCATTTTTACTCAACCACCATACCCTGAAGGTTAAATAATTGTGTAGAAGGGTGATAGAGCAAGCCATACACTCCTCATCTCAACAGAGAATATTTAATGTAGAAGAAGTTGGATGCACAGTGTCAGAAGGTCCAAGGGCACAGGGTCAGTGAAGACATGAAGACTGTGAATTGCACAGTGTGGATCTTCTGTTACCACTGCCCTTATCACTACCACCCCATCTCTAGGAGCAGAGAGAAGACTGCAGTTCTCTGATGCTTGGCGTCTGGAGTACCTGCCGGCCTCCTATTAATGTCCAACAAGAAGCTGAAGGACAAGGGTGCCTTATCAAAGTATCATCTGTGGCACTTAGAGTTACTTTGGTTATGTTTAATTTTATTAGGGCTAGAAATAGTCACCTTTAAACCTGCACAGTCATATTTAATTGGCTCTACAAACACTAAAATATCCCTGTGGTAAAAGATAATAAATACAGTCAAGACACCGACAATGGAATTGCAACATAAAAAAAAAATCATGTTTCTGGCAATCACAGTAGCTAAAAAAATACATATGCTCAAATAGAATGGAATTTTGACAAAGCAAATATATATATTATTCAAAGTGGCAGTGGGAGATAGAGATAGCAAGGAAAACTAAGACAAAGGGAAAGTCCATTAATATGAAAATGTTGTGTTAAATGTGTTAACATATCATCACATCATGGAATATTATATTCAGTACAAAAATAAATAAATAAAACTGGCTCAGAATTTGGTCTAATGGAGTAAAGGCACAAGGACCAGCTTATTGTCCAGACTGTGGAAGATCTAAGCTTTACTGGACTTTCAAGATAACAAGTTAGCCTGCCATCGCCCCATCCATACTACCAAAATAGAGACTTGGATCAAAATAAAAGCCATATTGTTCGTGACGCATTGGAGCAGGAAGTGGTACATTTCAGGACTCTTTCAAACGCGCTTGGGAAGATTTTTTGAGGCAAACTATGTCATTAAATGTTTAGTAGCATCATGGAGAATTGCCTCCTTCCTAAGTTTAACAATGACAGATACTAAATAAAGTTTAAAAGTTTAAAGACGAAGAAGAACAAGAACAGCACTGGAGAGTAATCAAAAGCAAGGGAAAACCTGAAGGAATTCAGCTTTGAAAGTAAAGAAGTACACTGAGTAAAACCCACTTTTAAACAACTATTTCTCAATGGGCCCCTCCAGCCTGCAGGGAACAAGACCATTAAATCTCAAGCAAGGAATTTCTTACTATACTGAGGTATCAAAGGACAGAAGGAGCTGCCAAAGTATCTACAAACAGAGAGGGAGATTTTACACTAGAAGGTGCACTTCTTAAGGAAAGTGCCCAAATTTGTGGGGAGAAATTCCCTCCCTTTCAAACATTTGTGATCTTGAAAACATACTTCAAAGGGAAAGCTTCAAAAGCAATCAGAAGAAATTAAAGGCATGTATATTGAAATAGAAAAGAAAAACTGGCTTTGCAGCAAGATCTATGAAGAAAATTCTTGAAAAGATGAATTAAATAAGGTCAAATAGTTTAAGGATGATATAAAATACCAGTTGCACTTTTATATACAAGTAATGTGCTGCCAGAATTTAAATAATATAATTTCCCTTAGTATTAAGATTTAAGGTGACAAATGTATTCCAGACTTAGAAAACTGTAAAACATTGTTGGGAAAGCTCCTAAGTAAATAAAAAGACATTCATGAATCAAAGGCTCTGTATCTTAAGATGTAACGTATCCCCCAGATTAATATGCAGATTCTGGAAAATCTCATCAAAATCTCAATGCATTTTTTTTTTGACAGAATTTGTCACTATTTCGCTCTAGCTAGCCTACAACTTGCCATGTAGGTCAGGCTGGTCTCAGACTCAGAGATCCACCTGCCTCAGCCTCCCAAGAGTTGGCATTAATGGCATGCCTACCTTCTAAAGTATTTTTAAATGGTCATGGAAATGGGTACATTGTTGCTCAACTGTAATCCCAGTACTCAGAAGGCTCAGAGGGAGGATCATTTGAGTTTGAGCCAGGCTCGAGACCAGCTGGGTCAACAGTGTTAAAACCCTGGCTCTCCACCCTCCAGCAAAACAAGTGGAAAAAGGTAAAAATCTTTACAACTTATTGTACCTTTTCCAAGATACTATAAACTATCCCAAAGCACATAATATTGACATTGAGATAAAATGATACTTCCAAAGAAAGTAAATGGCAGAATCTATTCAAGCATCAATGAACAGCTGGTTTTATATGGTTACAAATGCAACTTGTTGGCTAAAGATAGTCTTTTCTTCAAACACTGCTGGAGCAATTCCATACACAGCATTTAATATGAGATGGGTCATAGATGACCTTAAACCTAGACATTGAGTGGGATGTGGTGCATGCCTGCAATACCAGCACCAGTATCACAACTTTGGAAGATAAAGGATCAGGAGTTCACAATGGGCTTCTGCTGCATAAGGAGTTTGAGGCCAACCTGGCCTACAAGAGAGACTGTCTCAATCAACAAGCAAGAAAAGAAAGAAAAGAAGAAGGCGAGGAGGTTGAGAAAGAGGAAGAAGAAGAGAGGAGAGAGAGAAAGAGAGAGAGAGAGAGAGAGAGAGAGAGAGAACAACCCCCAAACAAACAAAGTAAAATAACAACAGAAAACCAAAACAACTAATAAATTTAGAAGAAAATTTAGTGAAAACTTTTGGGAAACATTTGGGTAGCCTCTTTTATACTTGCAACATAAAACATAAAGGAACAGAGTTATATAAATTACATTTCATCAAATATGAGAAGTTCTACCACTTAAAAGTTGTAGATAGAATGAAAAGTCCAGATTACTGAGAGGAGATATTTGAAAACCATGGAAAAACTTGTATTTATAACAGATGAAAAGCCATCAAAAGTCAAACGTGAAAAGTTCTCTCCATGGTTATTAGGAATCTCCCTTCCACAGAGGTGCCTGCCAGTTCATCCAGCCATGGCTCACAACAATCGGTAGTCTGCAGATGATGACAGAGAAAGACCTCAGGACACTCTGATCCTGAAAGAACAGTATTGTTCTTTAACTAGAAATTGAGGAGGTGCGGGGAAATTAGAAGACAGCTAAAGGAGCCTTTGAGAAAAAAAAAAAAAAACATTTTAGTATTCTCCATGCTACTTTCTACAATGACTGTACCAGTTACAATCTACCCAGCAGTGAGTGAGGGTTCCCCTTTCCCGAAACCACACCTCATTCATGGTCAGTCATTTTCTTGACCTGAGGCGATCTGACTAGGGCAAGATGAATCCCAAAGTAGAGTTAATTTGCATTTCCCTAATTGCTAAGGTTGTTGAACACATTCTGAAATATTTCTTAGCCATGTTTGTGTCTTTTTTTGAGAACTAACTGTTCATAGCCCATTTTTCAATTGGGCCTCTTGTTTTGTTGACTCTGCTTTTTTTGAGTTTTAAATATTTTGGCTACTAATCCTGTATCAAATGTAGAGTTGGCAAAGATTGTCTTCCACTCTCTGGGCTTCAAAAATCTCATTCTAAAGATGTAAGGATGGCCAAATTGATCATGTAGAATAGTGGATTCTCTTTGATAAGGAAGTGGGAACACAAATACATTAAAATAAACCTCAGAGACAAATTAGGGTACAAAATAGACTTTCTAAAGAAAATGTGTATAAATTTAAGTGATTGTAATATATTTATCATATAATCACATAATCAAACTAACTTCTAATATAATAATCATTAAATTACATGCATAATTATATATGTATGATAAGCAATTTAAAATTTAGATAGGAACTGGAGTTGTAGCTCAATTGTTAGAGTGCTTGCCTAACATGTATGAGGCTCTGGGATCAATTTCCAACACCATAAAAAATAGATGGGCTGATATATGCCTGTAGCCTCAGAACTCAGCAGGGGAACCAAAAGTTGAAGTCATCCTCAGAATCACCAATTTAAAGGCATCCCGGGCTACACATCTCAAAACATTTACAGCTGGGCTACGGTGGCGCTGCCTTTAATCCCAGCACTTGGAAGGCAGTTCTTCAGAGTTGAAGGTCAGCCTGCTCAGAGGTGAGTTCCAGCATAGCTGCGGCACTCAGAGAAACAGCCTCTCAAAACGCAAGCAAACTAACAAACAAAAATCAATAGACAAATTGAAAGGGAAGATAATCACAAAAGAGAAAATCCTGCTCATCTGGAAAACAAAAGCAGGCCCAAAAGCACAAACAAAAGAGGGAGGGCGGAGGGCGTGCCAAAAGAAAGGTCGGTCTGACAGCCCGGAAGTACCACTCCTTCCCGAGAGCCTACTGGGTAGCAGGTCTGGGACCCAAACTCAGGAAACCTCAAGACTACAGAAGACATAGTATGTAATTCATCTCTCTCGCTTTAGCTTTTAATAACAAAACCTTCCCCCAGATCTCCACGTATGAAAGTTTAAAAAGGTTGAAGACATTTAAAGTGAGAAATGCCACGGAAATATCAAACTTCACCGTACCAACCAGACTGAGTACAGCCTTAAGAAGTTTGACGTGAACGAAGTACGAACACAGGCAGGTCTCAGGCTCTGTAAGGGCAATGCAGTGAGTTCGATGTTAAATGTGCCTCTCAGGTCTATCTTAAACTTTTAAGCAGATTTCTTTTTCCCCCATAGCAACTTTCTGGGAAAGGAGGGCATATTTTCTCCACTGCCTCTTTTAACTTTTTAACCAGAGATATTTTGCTTTTAAAAATGTTGACTCCATATCTTGCTAAAATGGGAATATAGGATTGAATGCTCAGATGAAAGGGGTGCTTTTGAAAAGCAGATTTGATTAAGTTTTTGACATTATTTATAAACTATAAACTGCTTGTATTCAGATGGCCTTAGGGACTAAGGAAACACGAGGAAGTGGGACACGGCCACTGAAGAACAGTGGATAACTTTTTAAAGTGTGCTTGTTATTGCTTTAAATCAGTCTACTTATTGCCTGTACATATTTGTTTTCTAAATCGTAAGTCAAAGCTGCGTGTTAATATTTTCTAATCCTTTGACAGTGTTTATATAAATCTTTTATACTTTAAAGGATCCTTGCTTTTAACTTGTTTGTGAAAACCCTGACTTCTTTCGTGCTTGAGCGGAGCAGAATGAGCAGCCATCAGTTGCCATTCTAGCTAGGAAGAATGACCACTGGTCCCTATAGCCAGCCCGGTGGCCGTCAACTGTAAGACTAGATGAGATGCTCTACTTGCAACTCACAAAGAGTGTTCTAGGATCCCGGGCTGCAGAACTGGATGCGTGGGAAGGGGTCATTGTTTAATCTGGCGTGACACAATGGCCTTCTTGAACACCCAGTGACCAGTGACTAATTCAACGTCAAAGGCCTAAGAATCTGGAATACTTCCTGGCCCATTGTTACTGGTTCTGACCTGACTTTACTGCAGTTATGGTTCTGAGCACAGAACACACAACTGTACTTTGTACTGTGCATGCCAAGACATCATACATTGACAACACGGCCTGGAACAGATTAGCTCCCATTCACTTCAGGACTTATGTATGATAATGGGTAACAGTGTTTTTTACTGTCCATACCAAGTTTTCTGCTCTTTTAGAAATATAACGGTAACCCTAATCCTAAACCATATCATCACTCCTCAGCATGTAAATATCAAATTAGATTATTTTGGATTGTTTTACATTAGAATGTTTCATTTTAAAGCTTGCTGACAAGAAGCTACATTCATGGTCTTACTGTCCTGGAACTCCAGGCTCCAGGATTTAAAAATCCTTTAGAATAGTTAATTTTCTTATTTTTTTAAACATTTCCTACTAAATTTACACACATATATATGTTATATATGTAAGTGTACATATATACACATATACATTCATGAGTGTTTTTGTAGACATCATACTCATCTGAAAAGTTAAACTGTACAAATTCTCTGAAACGCCACAGGGATGCATTTTTCTGAAAACATCTCTTGACCCCAAAGAGACTGACCTTCCACTGGACCTTGCAGTCAAGTTGATGATAAACCCTGAGATAGCTTACAACCATGCACTTAGCCTCATGTCCTGTGTGCTCAGCTTGCTCAGGTTTAACGTGCCACTAAGGGAACAATGCAACCAACTTTGCTGTGCACTGGATATCTCATGCTATCAACTTTCACAACAGAAATTAAATGTGTAGCTTTAATCTTCAGTTACGTATTCTTCCATGCCCTGACCCAGGATAATGTATGTGGATGTAAGCATTTGCTGTGTAAAGCAACCTTAAGACACACATCCCATAAATATAGTAATGAACATGTGGATGTAGGTAGATTATTACCTATTGAGATTTTAAGGACTTTTTAAGGGTCTGCTGGAGTCAGTAAAGTAACTTCTTCTCTTGTAAAACTCTATTAAGAAAATTCTGTAATTAAGTCCTCATCTATTTCCCATGCCATATTTCCTGTGTTGTTCAATAAATACAGAGAAAAATGCTTTGTTAGGGTCAGATAGAAGTCACAGAAGTAGAAGTAGAGAATTGGTACTCACTAGAAGTCACAGAAGAAGTAGAGAATTCAAATTTGTGCTTACTCTTGGTCCAGCTGATCCACAATAATTCCTAAACCTAATTGTTATGTTACTGTGTTTGGATCCCATTACCTGTTCTTGAACACCTCAAGGCAGCGCAGTGGCGTGCTTCCTAGCAATCCCTTCCAGGCTCTTACACTTCCCTCTGCACTCTGGGTCCCTTCTGTAGCTGCTCCCAACAGCAACCTCAATTGAGTTACTACGGATTCCATCTTATTTTTATTTTTCCCTGGACTTGTTTTATTTATCCTATTTAATAGATATCCCATCCACTTTCTATCTCCTTGAGAATAGGTTTTATCTTCTTCATAAAATCATTTTGCAACAAACATACTTTGGGGTAATGTTTATCTCTGAGCTCCTGCAGTTTTGTTCTACTTTAGTGTGGACAAAACGCTAGTGGGAGGAAGGTGTTTACACCCAGATTACTGTTTTCTGTTTATTTGCCGTCCCTTGAATTTAATCTAAGGAGTTTTGTGGTTCTGTTGAAAATGGTGTTTGTGTCCTCTGTTCAAGGTCACATATGCTCATTTAAGACAGTAACTAAAATGAAACTCTAGAGTTTTTGTTTCTTGCTCATGAATATGCTTCTGAGAAGTCTGGTGCTGCTATGGCCGATATCTAAACTCATTAATAAATGTGATTTTAGAAAGGAGACTGATCCCGGCAGCAACGATCCTTTTGTTCCCTATTCTTTAGATCACCAAACTACTTCAGTGACGTAGAGACACGTTCCTCGGGGACAACAAATGCCCTGTGATTTCCAAGGAGTTTTTATTGTTGTTCTTTGGAACTCTATACTCTAACTACCCTCTTCGAATGATGCAGGTTGACTTGTTTTGGAAACTGATTCTTCCTCAGTGGATGTTCTCAAGTTTCTAGGAGTAAAACATCACTCTGTCTGCAAAATACCCACTGGCTGACAGCTCTTAAAAATGGATTTGCGTTCATTTTATTAAATGTGTCTGGAAAGACCAGAGAAATAGCCATTTGCTTCATTTAAACCACTTTGTTTTAGAAGTGTTTAGTTTAGAGATGGGGGGGGGGAGCAACTAAGTTAATCACAGTTGTATGTTCTCATCCACAGACCTTCATTAACTTCATTAGCTCGTATTGATGTCCTCTCCGATGCTACAAGGTGATTCTTCACAAAGAAATAAATACTACTTACAAACACGTAGTTTAGCCAACTAGACAAGGGAAGAAAAACATCCCTCCCCTTCTTCTGAAACCCAATTTGGTTTTCCTGTTTTCTTTGGTCCCTGTTTATTTTGCTGACAAACTGTCCTGGCTAAAAATAATTCAAACTGGTGTGTGTGTGTGTGTGTGTGTGTGTGTGTGTGTGTGTGTGTGAATGTGTGCCATGGTGTGATTGTGTGTGGTCAGGGGAGACAGTTTTTGCCTCCTACTTGATTTAAGGAAGGCCGCTCTTGTTCCTGCCACTCTGCTTGGCACTCAGCCTGGCCAGCTAGTTTCCAGAGGATTCTTCTATGTCTCCCATCTTGGCTCTAGGAATGCTAAGATTGCAGATAGATACGATCACGTTTGGCTTTTTACATGGGCTTCAGGGATCTGAATTCAGGTCTCACAGTTGCTTAGGGAACATTTTTACCCATTGAGCCATATCCCTGTCCCTCTACCTCATCTTCATCATCATCATCATCATCATCATCATCATCATCATCATCATCATCATCAAGCCAGGGTCTATCCTTGACCCTGAAACTTCCTATTTCGACTAGTCTGACTAGACAATAAACTCCCAGGACTCAACAAGCCCAGACCTAGGCTTGCAGGGACACGCCTCCACAACTAACTTGTACATAGATCCCAAGGATATGAACTCAGACCCTTACTTATGCTTGCATAGCAACCATTTGACCTACTGAGCCACCTCCCCGACCATCTCAAACGGGCATCCTTATTGCTTATATTTTTGTTAGGTTTACCTCATTGATGAAAAAAGGAAGTAAATTTAGAGGTAATTTTAAAACAAAATAATTCTAACTTTATCAAGACCTTTGCACCTTCAAACACTTCAGTAGTTAAAAACTCAGATCCAGTTTATATTTCTTAACTCCTTCATCTGGAGATATATTTCCATAGGGAAGTACAGATTCACCGAGACTGCTAAGCTGTATAGACTGCTAAGTGTATGAAGGAGGTCACCTAGAAATGTCACTGATGTGAGGAGCATAAAAGGATTTCTGAGTAGATCAGTTAAAGATGTGATAGGAAAAAAAGTGAAGGGAAATGGGAAACAGAGCTATGGAGAGCCAAGAGATAAAGCAAGACATATCAGGATTCGGATGAAGCCAGTGTTGGATTGCTCACTAACAATGGTGTCTGTCAGAGGTGCCCCTATCTCGACCTCAGTGGAGATCTGCATGTGAATCACTGCCGAGGCCCAAGCACACAGGCCTCACAGAAACCTGATGGGTGTCACGGCAAAGATGAGCATCTGGGAGGTACAGAGAAGCTCCTGTACTCACGGAGAGCAGTGAGAACAGCAGAATCGGGATAAGACCTCTCTACGGAATTGAGGAATTTGTAGATTCACAGTTAACTGGGGAGATTTGTCTCAGGGGTTTGAATGCAACCTTGATGTGAAGCTAAAACCCACTTTGCCCACAGAAGTGAAGTTTCCTTATGGAGGCTTCCGGTATTGGCACCTTTGCAAACGTGTGCTCAGGTTTTATTATATACTTATTTATTTAGCACTACTGGATGTTGTTCATCCCTCTTTGGGGATAAATAAAGGTAAAAAAATTAAAATTTGCAAATAAGAAATGGAAGTCAAGCAAATGGCACAGGGCATAAAAAAGAATTCCTATCAGAAAGTCTTGGCAGGTTGAAGGATGCTGAATTAACATGGAACCGAATTAACATTTATCAGCTGTGCTCGGATGTTTGCAGAGATGGGCGAAAGACATGTCTGTGTGATTTGGAGAGGACCCTTGAGAAATAAAACATCCCAATCCTCTAAATGTACTCCAGTCATCTGCAGATTTGCTCACTGCCCAGAAGTGTTGACATTGACCACCGGGACAAGTCCTCCCGAATTCTAAAAATGTCAACAAATGAACACAAATCAGCTTATGTCCACAAGCCCTTCAACCGAAGAAGACTTCACTTTTGCTGTTTCTATTTCCCTTCCCAGCTCATCAGGCTTTGACTCTAATATTGAGGTTCAGCCATGTCCTTGTTGGCTGCACTAGAGTTTCAGGCATAAATCCAACTCTTTCGGCATGTAGTATGCAGTATGGTCAGTATGTAGAATAACCTCCATTTCTGGGTCTTCCCAAGCTAAGTTTGAGTAAGGAGAAGTGGGTTCACAACTGAAGTATTAAATTAGAACAGGATTGCAAATGTGTATTCAGGAGCAGACACAGAAAAACACAGAGTGGATTCATGTGTCTCATGGGTATGCAAGAAGGCATAAATGAAAGTATGCAGGTGTGGAGGGGAACAATGCCAGGTAACTGGTTTGATTGTCCTACATTTTAGTTTTTTCTTTCAAGACCAGGTCTCCCAGTGAACTAGCTGTCATTGATTCAACTGGATTTGCTGCTGAAGAATGCCAGGGATCCTCACGTTTCAGCCTCTGAAGTCCTGGGCTCACCAACATGGGTTGCTTCACCTACCTTTATTTTTTTTTTTACTTTGTATAATATGGGTCGGGGTCTTGGACCAAGGTCCTTATGCTTTCATGGCAAGCACTTTGTCAGCTGATTTATCTCCCTAGCCCCCTAAAATAGCTTCTATCTGAAGTATGGAGTCCCACCCATACGGGATTCAAAATGTAAAGAGATGATTACTTGGGAAACATGACTTAAGGGGCTATTTCTGACTGCCAGATGACCAAGTCCCATATGAAACTCCAAGGATCATGGAGTGCTATTCTTAGAAAGAAAAAAAAAAGCTATTGCTCTTAATCTCATAAAAGTTCATTACTGGCTCTACGATACAACATACCAGAAACAAGGCCTTATGCTACCTTTAGAAAAATCATCGATTCTTCCTGCTTTGAGCCCTCCTTATTTCTTGATTGTTCCCCTTAGCGGACTCTTTTCAGACAGATTTCTTTGCATTTATCCTGACCAAAATTAGTACTGCACAGATTTTAAATTTTCTTGGAGTCAAAGAGTGACCAGTTTCTAAAGAATTAGAAAGCTTTATTTTTTCCTATCTACGTCTTTCTCCTCATCCCTTGTCATACATATGCCACATTCATTTTCTTTCCTTTCACCAAAAGGTGCTGCCATTCTTTGTGGTCGGTATTCATTGCTTTTGCATGGAATGATCTGCATTTTCATCTCCCCACATCACCTAGCACTTCAGAGCAAGCTCTGTTGAGCATCATGCTGAACGAGCATTCCCTCAGCCTTCAGTTGCCTCCTGTATCACTAGTCTACTTATTTTCGTCATAGTAGTTATCAAATTACAAGGCTTGTTGATTACTTGTTGCTCTGTCCCCTGAAATGTCAGTGGCATGCTAGTAAGGTCCTATTTGGTCATGGTTATTATGACTGTACCCTCAGCACACAGCACAGTGCCTAGCTAGTCATAAGTGCTCAGAAAATGTATTTCGAATAAGCAAATGAAAATAATGGGGACATTTCAAACCTTCTTGTCATGCCTCACTCTACACTCTATTTATTGACATATATTAATGATTCTGACATTCTGAAGATACTGGAGAGGGTCGGGGAGGAGGGGAAGGCATGTAGCAGTCCATTTAACCAAAAATACCCGTATTTGACTGTGTAACTGCTGGGAGCAATTAATTACAAAACTTGTATTAACTACTTTCTTCATTGCTGAAATGAAATACCCAATCGGAAGCAGTTTAAGAAGGGGTGTCAGCTCACAGTTTAGATTCTGCAACCCATCATGGCAGGGAAGACAGAGCAGCAGGTGTGTGAGGTGGCTGGTCACACTGCGTCTGCAGTCAGGAAGCAGAGAGAGAAGAATGCTGGTGCCCATAGCACTTTCTACTTTCTATTCAGTCCAGATCTCCAGCTCAATAAATAGATGCACCCACCTCAGTCGACTCCATCTAGAAACCAGCTCTCAGATGTAGCAAGGGTTTGATTCTAGATCCTGTCAAATTGGTGATCCACGTCAACCATCACCAGACACTTCCCAGTGGCGTGAGCAGCATGGAAGAGAAGCAACAAGGGTGATGGTGCCTCGGAGACCAACAAACACATGAGGAGTTACAATGAGGAAGGACGTCACAAAGGAAACATGGTCACCGGGACCTGACCATTATGGAGGTCCAAGGAAGCCAAAAGTCAGAGAGTTTTGGGACTTGTTTTTAGTTGAGATCATTGTGCTTCTAACTCAAACGAAGGTTCCACCTATTTGTAAATCCATCTAGTTGTGTGTTTGTGTGTGTGTCTGTTTGTGCGTATTGTCTGTATGTGTGTTTGTGTGCCTTTCCATATGTTTGTGTATCTTTCTTTGTGTTTGTCTGTCTGTGTGTTTATGTGTCTGTCTGTATTTTGGTCTGTGTGTATATGTGTGTGTGTGTGCGTGTGTTTTCCTGGACAAATCCAGAGAAGCAGAACGTGCTGATTAAAAGCCTGGGTACTGAAGCTGTCCAATGTTGGTTTCTTTATGTATCAGTTGTGTAACTGACTGTATCAATTGCTTCACAGGTGAAATGAAATCAGAAAGCTTTGTTCTGGGGATTTAAAAATCTAAAATAGATTCACAGGTGTGAAAATTAAGAAGTGTACCTGTCAGATACTAAATCCTCAGCAAGTATTAGTTCTCATGATAGGCCTCTTTTTTACTTGAATGACTTTCTAATCTGATCTCAAAAGCTATGAGAAATAACATGTGTGTGCAGGACGTCGGGGTTGGAGTGAGAAGCTTATCCACGCTAAACTAAGTGGAACAATGCATCATTTCTATTAATACGTAGTCCCGCAGAATTCATCTTCAAAATCTTTTATTACATCAACAATTAGAAAGTAGCAGGGACCTCAATGATCCACCCAAATATTTTTTCCCATCCCCCACTGGCAAATGGAAGTGGCTTTTCTTGTTATTTCTACCTCTGGTTTGCTAACATCTACTAGTCAGGTCTAGCACTATACTTATTAGCTTTCTCTTAATCTAGGAACATTGTAGAATGCTGTTCTAGAGATCGATAATGTAATTATAAAACAAAGTCCCCCGTGAATATAAATTAAAGATGACTCCAGAGAATTGTTGCTGAGAGAATGTAGATGTGTGTAAGCCCACCTTGAAGAAGCAACTGATGAATTCAAAGAATAGCAGACCAAAATCCAGCAGCAACAGATGGTACGTTGGATACCAGTATTATAGAATGATTGCTAATTTATGTAAAGGATCTCTTTTGCTTTTTCAAACAATAAAAATATTTACACCTGAAGAGATGGGGATTATTGGGAATATGCGAGTATAGAGGAGCTTCTCACTCAGGAATCCAGCTGAAGCCTCTTGTCAGTAAAGAAGCAAGAATTCTAGAACAAGTAATGACTCCTTAAAGCCGTGCTTCATTTCAAGCTATAAAGCTGAAAATTTCTAGGAATCTCATCAGAAATACCATTCATAGAGAAAGGGCATGTACCATCCCCCCTCATTTGAGCATTCCTGGTGGCACATGGTTTTATTTTTATCAGATTATAATTTCATCCAAAGCAATTGTAGAGTCACCCTATAATTTCATCAAAAGAGAGAAAAAAGGTAAGAAAATTTATTTTATTAGCACTCTATTAATTAAGGTTCTCTAAAATAACAGAACTTATAGAATACATTTTTAATCTATCAATCAATCTATCTATGTATATCTTATCTAAAGGGATTTATTAGAATGACCTACAGACTGTGGTCCAGCCAATCCAACAATGGCTGGCTGTGAACAGAAAGTCCAAGAATCCAGAAGTTACTTAGTCCATTAGGCTTGATGTCTAAGCTGGTCTTCATTAGGTACTGGAATCCCAAAGAAGTAGACTCTAATGCCAGTAAAGGAATGCACTTGCCAGCAAGGCGAGAGCAAGCAGGCAAAGAGCAAAAGCTTCCTTCTTTTATATCTTTATATAGTCTTCTGGCTGTAGGTATGGACCAGATTAAGGGAGGGTCTTACCACCTCAAAAGATCTGGATTAAAGGTATGTCTTCCTACCTCAAAAATCTGATTTTGAAGGGGATCCTCCTACTTCAAATTAAGCAAAATTCCCTCACAGATGTGACTTCCTTTTTTTTCATGTATGAATTTATTTATTTTTTTAATTAATTAATTTATTTATTAAAGATTTCTGTCTCTTCCCCGCCACCGCCTCCCATTTCCCTCCCCCTCCCCCAATCAAGTCCCCCTCCCTCCTCAGCCCGAAGAGCAATCAGGGTTCCCTGCCCTGTGGGAAGTCCAAGGAACCCCCACCTCCATCCAGTTCTAGTAAGGTGAGCATCCAAACTGCCTAGGCTCCTACAAAGCCAGTATGTGCAGTAGGATCAGAAACCCATTGCCATTGTTCTTGAGTTCTCAGTAGTCCTAATTGTCCGCTATGTTCAGCGAGTCCAGTTTTATCCCATGCTTTTTCAGACCCAGGCCAGCTGGCCTTGGTGAGTTCCCAATAGAACATTCCCATTGTCTCAGTGTGTGGGTGCACCCCTTACGGTCCTGAGTTCCTTGCTCGTGCCCTCTCTCCTTCTGATCCTGATTTGGACCTTGAGATTTCTGTCTGGTGCTCCTATGTGACTTCCATTTTTTGTATTTTAGTCAATTCTAGATCTAGGGAAGTTGAAAAATAAGAGTAGCCATGATAGCAGTCTTTTGAACTATAATTTATAAGCTACCTAGATGGTATATATGGCTAAATCTAAGTAAGACTGGTAGTGGCTCTACTTTGGGGAGCTCATACTCAAACTTAGCTCTTACCTTCCCCTGGGAAACTCACTTGGACATGTCTTCGTTCTCTGTGCACATCTCTCCATCTCCAAACCCTCACTTAAAGCCTACAGGAAATAATCTTTAATCAAATCTCCAGCTTTGCATCCAGCTGGCTAGGTCTGAAGTCCTTTTCTGCATCAAAGCCATGAATCCTGGATGGGATTGAGTCAAGGTTCCTCAAAGATGTAGGGACCTTTTGAGCCTGCTGAAGAGGACAGTAGAGAGCTGGGTCTGCCCCTCACTACTGAAAAAAAAAAAAAGCCAGGAGAATAACAACATGTCTTACTAATTCTTCTATTGGTATGACAGAGACAAGATGATGAAGGCAACTCTTATAAAAGAAAGCATTTCATTGGGGGCTTGCTTATGGGTTTCAGAGGGCGAGCCCATGATCATCTTGGTGGGGAGAAGATAGGCATGGCATTGGAGCATTAGCTGAAAGATCTGCATCCTGATCCTCAGGCAGTGGAGAGAGGGGGGCCAGAGACAGATACACTGGACCTGGTATGGGCTTTTGAAATCTCAGAGCCCACCCCCAGTGATGCACCTCCTCCCACAAGGACACACCTACTCCCACACCTCATATTTCTTTCTCAACTGTTCAACAACTAGCGACTAAGAATGCAAACATTTGCACCTATCTTGGGCCATTTTCATTCAAACCAATACACAGCAGAAACCAACATTCATGTGCTCACTTATCTGAGGGGCCATGTGAAATGAAAGCAGAAGGTCAGATAGAGGAAACAGAGTCAAGTAATAGTCTTGGAGTCAAGAGTTAGAACAAAACCAAGGTAATTAGAATGCAATTATCAAAAATCAAAAGGGCTTGTTTCTGAAAGAGTAGAATTGAATGTTAATTTATTCAAGGACTTAACCATATCTGAAGTTGAACAGAATAGGAAATCTTAATAAAGCTAGAAATAGAAAAGAAATGTTAGTATAAATATACATCATATTTATCATAGTAAGGAGCTGACAATGTGTTTGGGATTTTCTTTAATGACACAGGAATGCATTTCCAGCCTCCAATACAAAGATCACAGCTCAGTAAATACAAAAGTGGATGCTGCCCGACTTGCAATTTATACTTAACACATATTTTAAAATGTCAGCCTACAATTTGACTCCCGTTTCTTTTTAAAATTTATGATTATGCAAACAGTAAGTACGTGTAATTCTATATAATTACAGTGTATAAAATACTATCAGAGAAAATTTTATACCAAAATGCATAAAACACACATATATTTATTACTTTATATTCAAATATAGAACCATGGTTTTGTAATAAAAATATCAGGTTCCAATTTTAAGTTCTTCTGTTGTCTGGAGGCAAGTAAAACTGTCCAGTTTAATGAGATGTTTGACACTCAAGTTTTAATATTCTTCAAGCCTCAAAGAACTACATTTCTACAATAGCACAGTATTATGATCAGTCTGAACAAGGAAGAACATGGGGATTAAAAGCTGAATAGTCTCCAGCTCCAGGTTTTCCTGTGTGATGAGCAGCAGCTTTTAGAAACTGACACTTTTAAGAGAACTATATTTTTTTTATCTCTTTTTATCATAGGGATGCCGTGGACTTTTCTTGGCTGTTAGACATTCTTTTGATAAGGGATTTATTTTCTATCATGTCATTAGCATATACACACACTTCCACTGTCTTGAGATAATTGCAGGCTCGTTCGCTCTCTGGTTGTTTGTTGGGTTTTCTACAAGGGACTCAGGATGCGTTTCGCTGCTGTCTAATTACTTGGCTGCAAATTAAAGAATGGATTTTGGTCGCCTCACTTGGACTTTCTATCCTTCGCCGATCAGGAAAGAATTCATTAATTTTCCTCTTCACACACAGAATCTGGCCATGCCCAACAAGGGGGGGGGGTTATGTGTTCTGTCTTCTAGAAAAATGCGAGCATGGGTCCATTCAGTGCACCGTGCTATTTTGATTGCTGAACCAGGGTGCATCCAAGTGATCTGCCTTGATAAAATTAGTAGGAAGCTGTCAAATAGACACTGTGATACCAGAGGAGAACATTGCAAGTGACATCGCTATGACATTTGCAAACAGAGCTTTGAAGGGTTGAAGTAGTTGTCCTTGCACCATGAGATCAGACTAATGCTGCTGCCTCCTGTTTGGAAGGACGAGTCGGCACAGAAACAGGGCTGAGTGGATGTGGGTTTCAAAAGCCAACTTTCCTTAGGCAGCGTTTTCAAAACCTGTTTGTTCCTTGCTTTAACTGGTGTATTAGTCAAGGTTACCTAAAGGAACAGAAATGATAGTTATATATGTGTTTATGCATACGTATCCTTGCATTATATATGCATGTGTGCACGTGTGCATGTGTGTGTGCATGTGTGTGTGTGTGTGTGTGTGTACACTTACAAGATATGGTATAGTCCCAGGAGTTCAATGATAATTATGTCATATCGAAAAGGCTGAGAATCTGGTAATTTTTCAGTCCCCAAGGCTGCATGTCTGAGCAGTTCCAATCTGGCCCTGGGGGACTCTTGGAGAGCTGCTAGTGTTTGATCTATGGTGGAATCCTAGAGAAGTTTGTTCTAATATCAGAGAAACTTGCTATTGGGAGTGAGGGCAAGCAGGCACAAAGCAAAACTCCCTTCTTTTGGGTCCTTTTATCTGGAATGTGTGGTCCAGATTCAGGGTGGTTCTTCAGGCCACTACAGCCCGCTTTACATAATCTGATTAAGGCATCCTTCTTAGGAGTGCCCAGCATCCTGGATATTAGTTGATTCCAGGTGTGGTCAATTTGACAACCAGCATCAACCATCATATTTTACTGATAATTAAAAGGAACAATTTCACACCAGTTTAATGACTGTGACTCCTAAGCCATTTGCTTGGCTTTCCTAAACCTCAGCTTCCCAATCTGAACAACGGACATTGTCCTATCATTGAATTATTCTCAGGAATCAAGTAAAATAATTAAGGGAGCTTAGCAGGAGCCTCACCTAGTGTAAGATTCATAAATGAAGCTATCCTCAGGATCTTCTGTGTTCTAAAGGTACCTGTGAGCTTTCACTAAGACACCGTGTCATCTGTAGTACTTCTCAGTGCGATTGCAACTCTCTGGGCAGAAGGTCCTGTATCTTAAAGTAGGGAACTTTTTGTCAACAAACCCTTGAAAAAAGTTTCTCCAGGAATCTGATACTGGGAGAAGAGAAGGACTAACGTCTTAATGCCAGCCACAGGAATAAATTGCCTTCTAGGAGTGACGTGGGAGTGTCATATATCAATCTGTTGATTTCATTGGTTAAGCAATAAAGAAACTGCTTGGCCCTCATAGGTTAAAACATAGGTGGGTGGAGTAAACAGAACAGAATGCTGGGAGAAAGAAGCTGAGTTGAGGAGTTGCCATGATTCTCCCACTCCAGGCCACGCAGGTTAAGATCATTCCTGGTAAGCCAGCTCGTGGGCTGCATAAATTATTAGAAATGGGCTAGTCCAGGTGCGAGAGTTAGTCGAGAAAAGGCTAGATATAATGGGCCAAGTGGTGTTTAAAAGAATACAGTTTCCATGTAATTATTTCGGGGCATAAGCTAGAGCTACCCATGTGGGCGGCCGGGTGCTGGGGACGCAGCCCTGCAGCTCTTATTACAACATAGGAGAGATTCCACACAGTTCTGATAACTGGAGTAACAGGTGCTGTCAGTGACAGATGGGATCGCTCCAGCAGGAAAGCACGCTTCATGCTTCTCCCCCTGTTTAAGCGTAAGCCTTACTTTAGTACCACAAAGATGTACTTGGGAACCATTGAACCTTAACCCGGCCACTTCGGATGAATCCGAAACCCAGAGAAAATGAAAATGCTGGTCTCAGTGACACTTTTTCTGGGGAGGGGGATGCTGGCCTCTGTAATAGCTTTTCTGGGGGGGGGTGCTTTGTTTTATCTTTCCATCACAAAATCCCCCCTCTAGCCATCTGCTTTCAATTGATTTAGGCCTATCTTTGTTGACAGTGCCGTTTTAGGAACTAGCATATCACCTGGCATTTGATACTGGCACGGACTCAAAGGAACTTCATGATGTATATCTCATATCCTGGGGTAATGTTGTATGTGTTTTTCTCCTCAGATTGAAGCTGTTTTATATTCTAAGAAGAGACAGTTAGATAAAAACAAAGCAAGAAGCTATAACAAGGGGGCTCAGTGGTTCGTAGATGACAAGAGTTTGTCTCCTAGTACCATGTCAGGGAGTTCACCACTGCCAGTAACTCCAGCGCTAGGGAAACCAACATCCTCTTCTGGCTTATAGGTGTATGCACACACACATGCATGCACACATATACATACATAAATGAGAATAATAAGATAAACCTTTTTAAAAAAAGAACATGAAAAGACAAAAAATAAAAAATGAAAGAAACACTAGAACTTAGTGATTGCACTAGGGAGAAGTTGGAGAAGCAGGGCTAAGGATTTATTTTAGCTACAAAGTAATAGAAAGATTATTCTGTCTATGTAGTAACTGGCCAGATCACTTTAATTATGAATTTTGAATCACCTTCTAGATCAGTTCAACCTTTGATTTATGAGCTAAATTGTACTAAAATAAGTTTGACTGTGTCCAATATGGCTTAATGAGATTTCTTTATATAAAAAGATATTATTGGCTATTATTAGTTCCATTCTTCTGAGTTTAAAGACTATTTGCAAATGTGATCAGTACATCTTCCAATTTTTTGTTTATTGCCCTATTTTTTTTTTACAGTTTGTTTTTTACAATTCATTGAGCACCTACCATGTATTACCAGTCCTTTATAATCAAACATAGAAAATCTCTCATCGAAAGATTGTTACGGAAAAATTGCTGTCAAGCTGGCATCTGTTATTTAGGGACAAATACCCCAAACTGGCATCTCCCTTCAATGCTGGCTTTTCTAAGCCTCCACAGGTAATGCAGCTATTTTCCTCCCTTCACCTCTGCTTTCTTTCATGCTCAGCTGTGTTTTGCCTGTATTCCTTGCTGCTTTTTGTTCCAGACCCTTCTTTCTTAAAATAAAGTTCCTGAGTTGCTCCTATCAGCAGGGAGACAGGCTGCCTGCAGAACCCTCAGAGGCAGAGGATTGGAAACTCAAGTTTTTTAATTTAAAGGTTGACTAGGTTACCCTGCAGCACTGAGGTGAGTGCTTTGTTTGTCTGTTTCATCAGCTTTTGTTTCTTTTCATTGGTTTATTAGAGAAAAAAAGAGGCAGGTCTGGGAGTTTCTGGGAAAAACAAAACAAAACAAAAGATCAAGGAAGAAATCCCAGCACTCACAACCTTTGGCCAAAAAGGTGAACAAAACTCCACCTTGAGCAGACTGGACCTGAGCCCTGGGAGTTGGGTGTTCCCTTTCCGGGGTGATCTGGTGAGTTCTCCTTGCTGTGCTCTTAGAGTTCTGTACATATTTGCAGGGTGCCCAGTGAGGACGTGAGACCGGAGTGATGCCCCCCATCCCCCATCTCCATCCCTTCCTCTCTGTTTCTATAAAGGTTCAGTCATCAGCAATGAGGGGAATGAGACACAGTTCTGAATGATCACACAGCAGCCTCAGGAGTTGCTCCAAACTTCTAGGGACTTAATTCAGGCCAAACCAGGATTCCTGCCTTTGGTAAGGAAATAGACATAGCCCATGGGACTAGACTGAGTTGGAGATCTTATTGAAGATAAGACAAGCTTAGAGTCATTGGAGAAAGGAAGTAAGATATAGCAGTGTGCATGGGTGTGGGCTTCTCCAACAGGTGATCATAGAAAGTTAGATATGCATATACGCATGTGGGTACGGCCTCCTCCAGGGAGAGCCGCAGTAAATTAGCATTAGGTAGTTACACTATTATGGTGGCTCTTGACTTACTTCTCAAAAGATGGCTAGGATGATGATGATGATGATGATGATGATGATGATGATTTTGTCTCTTTTTAGTTGTGGGAGCAAATTCTCATCTCCCCTTTTCTTCTTCTTCTTCAGGCTTCCACTCTTGACTTGAATATTTCTCTCTCTGGCAGCCATACTTGAGTTCTCTACAAAGTTAGAAGAGTTGGGGGTGAGAAATGAAAAGAATTCCCTTTAATCATATCGTAAAACAACCTTCAAACCTGCAAATGGTAACAAGAGATTTAAAAAAAAAAACAAAAAACTTTCAAGTCTAGACATCCCTTGAGCTGACTTACAGTCTGGATCTGGAACTCTGTTGGGTAGGCCTCACAATGAAGTAAAGTATGTGTGGGCTTCAAAAAACTCGTAATAGCTAATTTCACGAGACTCTTTCTTGTTAATCCTCAGTGAAACCTTACAATTTAACTCTAATTTAACTCAGGGAAAGCAATTTTGAAAAATACATGGTGATAACCACATAATAATAACTCTCATCCATCACGTAGAGGGCTCTGTTTCTGAAGTGTGCTACTTTCCATGGCCGGCTCCAATCCACTGACAGCTGGGGCTCCGGCCTTTGTGTGGATCACTGATTTCTTCAGGAGGTGACTGGAAGGTAAAGCAGCCTTGGAAACAGGAGGTTCTGACGCTTAACTGGGACACACACAGGATGGCTTACAGGCTAGTCACTCTCTGAGCTGGCCAGACATACCTTTCAGTCAGAATTACCCCTGAGCCATATGCTTGTTAAATATTTCAATTATCAGTACTGCATCATTTGCATCCAGTTTCACATGATGTCAAGAGGTTCCTGTGCTGTCCTGAAATCTATCCCAGGCCAGGTAGGCATATACATCCTAAGTCAACAGCTCTAGCCCAGAGCCAGAGAACCTTATGGATTGGTTTGTTTTTAAGATATTTTTTTGCAAACCCTAATTTTGTGACTCAAGAGATGATCATGTATTTGTGTTACTTACCTGTGTCAGGCAACAGATATATACAATTAGGGCTGGTTCTCATACATCCTCAATCATTCGTTAATGAAATTCTGACTATATTCCTGGCTTTGAGCACAGGTCACTTACCTGATTCTGAGCATCCTCGAGACTCAAGTTATTACCATGGGGTAGTTTTCCTTGGTGTCACAGTTTGCCCAGCATCTCTTACCTAGGTTCTTCTAGTCTAGCCCAGTGGTTTGCAGCCTTCCAAACGCTGTGACCCTTTAATACAGTTCCCCAGATTGTGGTGTCCCCCAACCATTTCTGTTGCTACTTCCTAACTGTAATTTTGCTACTCTTATGAATCATAATGTAAATATCTCTGTTTTCAGATGGTCTCAGGCGACCCCTGTGAAAGGGGTGCTCGACCCTCCAGGGGGTTGCGACTCCCAGACTGAAAAGAGCTGCTCTAGTCCCTTGCTCCTCAGAGTGGAGTATAGTTGAGAATTACCTGAAACCTTGTTTGAAATGCAGAATTCATTCCCCCTAAGCAGAATCTGCATTTTAACAAGATCCCAAGGTAATTTGCATGTGTTTAAAGTTTGAGAAGCAATTCTTTAGTAAAGATTACTTTGATTTCTTCTGCAAGGTTGTGGCTGCCCCCAAGTCACTGAGGGGAAAGTTACTGACACTCTTTGTGCAGAATGTCAAGTACTCCAGCTAAGAGGACAACTCTCTCTCCAAGTGAATCTATGGTCACGTTGACTGAGATGCTGTGTGGATGATGGTTTTGCTTTTCAGCTGAAGACTTGCTCTTGAAATTCAATTCTGAAGCATTCTGTATAGCTGGCTGACTATCAACCTGGTACCCTTGAGACAACAGTCCTGTCAGCCCAGTAATAACTAAAATGATGTACAATGTCTCATATACTTGTGAGTGCCAGAAGTTGTGTTTCTAGTGTTGATGTAGGGAAGGGTTAAGATATCAAACAAAATACATGATACAAGATTAAATTTGAATATCAGGTAAACAACAAGTGCTTTAGCATTTATAGGTGAATGTTGCATAAGCTCTTTATATGCATAAAATACCCTTAATATCCACAGTACATACTTATACTGAAAATATTGTTATTATTTATTTGGTGTTCAGATTCACTGGGTGTTATATATTTATTTGATATTTGCTTAAATAATGCAAATTAACGAGAAGTCAGAAGACAGGACTTGAATATCAATGGTTTTTACGCTGCTAAGGCTGGAGTTCAGATACTCACCGGTGCCAGACAACTGATCTCCTAGTGAATTGTGTTCTCAGCCTTTATATTTATATTTAGACATAGCACACGAATATAACTTCTGAGCCCTCCAGCATTCCTCTCTCAGTGTTAGGACAGCCAAATTTATTCCTATCAAATTGGTGAAGAAAGCCAAAGGAAGAGACATCGATTTTTGCATTAAAAGAGCCTCCTCTTAAAATGGCTATGCCCTTGATAAAACACATCAAACACCAGCCCAAAGCTCAAATCAATGGCTGCGATGTAAGAAAACTAGGTATGCTACCAGGCAATTAGCTGTCGACAGCTGTTATGCTCAACAGCAGCTTCGACAGAGGTGTCCTTTGAGAGACGGCACTGCTGCTGAGAGAAGGGTTACTCTCGCACACCACAGTCAAACGTAGCAGATATCCCTGTGACTCTTCAGGCATAAGAAATAGAAAAATGCTTGCTAATTCGGCCTTAGAACTCAACCGAATTAAATTTGACAAGCATTCCAAAAAAAAAAAAAAAATACATACTTTTTCAGGTAACTAGTTGCTTCAGCAGCTTAGATGATATGAAAAGCAATGAATTGGATGGCAATTAACTCCTTGGGCGAATTATTCCTGTGGATTTAGTGAAGTGCAGGCTATGAGCTGCTCCTGGGTAAGTGTAAAGTGAATTTTACCACAGTGGTATCTTGCATTGGCAGGCTTTTAAATATATATATATATATATATATATATAGATAGATATGTAAAATTAAATGCCGTAAGCAAATTGTTAGAGAGGATGATTCATTTTACTGCTCCAAATTTTGAGGCATCTAAAAAAGGGGGAGTTGTGTCTGTAGAGGATGATAGAGATTGATATCAGACAGAGGAGGGTACCCTTCTGTCACAAAAATCAACTACAAATGGACTGAAGAACTTAATGTAAGACATCAAACTTTGAAATACCCAGAGGAAAACATAGGGGAAATACTTAATGACATATACACAAATAAGAACTTACTGAAAAATATTCCAATAGAACAGAGAATTATCCCAAGAACTGACAAATGAATTAGAATTTGCAGAGCAAAGTACATGACCACTCAAATGAAGAGGTCATTTACAGAGTAGGAAAAAATACTTGCCAGAGATACAACAGAGTGTTCATATCTACAATATATAAAGGAAAAAAAATACTTAGGGCTGCAGAGATGGCTCAGTGGTGAAGAGAGCACTGGCTGCTCTTGCAGAGGAGCCAGATTTGGTTCCCATGACCCAATCCCCTGTAACTCCATCTGCAGGATATCCAATACCACCCTTTGGCTTCTTTGGGAACCAGGCACATACCTGGTACACAGACACACAGGCAGATAAACACCCAGACATAAAACAAATAAATATAGAAATAAAATTGAACACACAACCAAAATATACTTCAATCATACAATCAACCAATTGTTCAGTTGTCAAAAGAACTTCCAGTGGGCACTATATATTTGAGAAAGAACTTCTTTGTATCTACCTTACCCCAGTCAAAATGCATCTCATCAAGAAAATAAGTAGCTGGAAGGTGGTGGTCCACACCTTTAATTTCAGTACTCGGGAGGCAGAGGCAGGAAGATCTCTGTGAATTCAAAGGCAGCCTGGTCTACAGAGAAAGTTGCAGGACAGCCAAGGCTACACTGATAAACCCTGTCTCAGAAACCACACAAACAAACAAATAAAAGAAAAGAAGGAAAGAAAAGAAGTAGCAATAATTTTGGTAGAGAGTGTGGGGAAACAGCACCCGTAAACACCAGTGGTGGACATGTAAGAGGGTGCAGCCTATAAAGAAAGACATAAGTGTGGGAAGCCTGCAAAACCTGGAAATAGAACTAACATATGCTTTAAAAATTCCGATTCTGCTCGGTGGTGGTGGCACACGCCTTTAATCCCAGCACTTGGGAGGCAGAGGCAGGCGGATCTCTGTGAGTTCGAGGCTAGATTGGTCTACAAGAGCTAGTTCCAGGACAGGAACCAAAAAGCTACAGAGAAACCCTGTCTCAAAAATCCAAAAAAAAAAAAAAAAAATTCCGATTCTGGCTATACTCAGAGTACTCTAAGTTGAGTTGCCGCATAGGTACTTGCTTATGTTCATTGTTTATTGTTTTACTGCTCATCATAGCCAAGAAGTGGAACCATCTCAGATGACATAACAGATAAACAGATAAAGAAAATAGGACATGGCGGATATTTTTTAAAGAAACATTTTCTTAAGATGATCTCTCTGGAGATTTTTAAATAAGGCAGACTCAGAGTGACAAATGCTTTATATTGTCTATAACATGCATAATCTAGATTTAAATGTGTGTGTGTGTGTGTGTGTGTGTGTGTGTGTATGTGTGTGTGTAGAACAGCAAAGTGAACAATAAGACCACAAGGAAGGGTAACTTTCTTAAGAGAGGCTAAAGTGGAGAAAAGAAAGTGTAATGAAGTATGTGTTGAAATTGCCAGTGCTCTTTGAGAATGATGGAGACTTTCTTGAGGTGCGCATAACTCCAGGTGCACATAAATCCGGGAGCTAGGGTCTTGAACAATAAACAATCCCCAATGCCATCCTGGCCAGTATCTTCAGGTACTTTGTCTCATGAGCTCCAAGAATGACTTTCACTGACAGTGGAGAAGTAAGTTTCAGGAAAGCACTTCATTATAGGTGAGAGTCCAGGAGGAAGGTAACAGGAAGAATGGCCCTGTTGCTGGGAGATCCCTACCTGAAAGATCCCTACCTGGGAGATCCCTACCTGGGAGATCCCTACCTGGGAGTGAATATGGCTTCACTGGGCTGAGGCACAGGGTAGGTGTGAGCTGCTAAGTCGAGGTGTCACCTTCAGGGTGTTCATGTGCCTCTCCACCCAGGTGTCAAGACTGGAGTTGGAGGGACACGTTCTAGGACCAATGGAGCATCCAGTCTCTCAGAGCTTCCGCAAAGCTGTGCTCCTTAAGCTGCTGCAGGAAAGGAGAGTGCCCCAGTTTGGTACCACAGCTGTGATAAACATCATGAAGCAACACATCTTGGGGGAAGATAGGTTTATTTGGCTTACATGTCCTGCTTACAGCTCATCATTGAGGGAAGACAAGGACAAGAACTCAAACCAGAAACAGAGATAGGAATTGTGGAGGAACGCTATCTACCAGTTTGCTCCTGAAGTCTCGCTCAACTAGCTTACTTTTATGAAACGTGGCCACCTACCAAAGGGTGGCACTACCCTAAGGGACTGAGACCTTCTACATCAATCGTCGGCCTGTAGTCCAATCCAATGGAGGCAATCCCTCTGTTGAGGTTCCTTTTTCCCAGGAGTACTGGCTAGTTTTAAGTCAACTTGATACAAGCTAGAGTCATCAGAGAAGAGAGATCCTCAACTGAGAAAATACCTTCGTAAGATCCCACTATGAAGAGTTTTTATTAATGATTTATCAATGGGGAAGGGCCCAGTCCACTCTGAGTGGCCCTACCCTTGGATTGGTGGTTCTGGGTTCTTTAAGAAAGCTAACTGACCAAGCAAGCCAGTCAGCAACACCCTCCATGACCTCTGCATGAGTTCTTGCCTCCAGGTTCCTGCCCTCACTACCTTTGATGATGAACCGTTACATGGAACCGTGAACAAATAAACCCTTTCATCCCCAAGTTGCTTTTGGTCCTGGCGTTCCATCCCAGCAATAGAAACCCTAAGTAGGGCACCAGGTAGCTCTATGTTGTGACAAGTTGACTAAAAGTAACTGGCACAGAGAGGAAAAACAACAACAAGAACACAAATCAGGGCCCTTTATCATTTTTGCTGTTTGCTCGCTAGCTGGTCCAGAGCTGCTGATAGAAGCAGGGCGTTTCTTGGTTCTGACCAAGACAGAACTAGTTGTGAAGTGCAAGACACAGAGCTTCACATGCCAGTCCCAGTTCTAACAGCCTCAAACTGCCTCCTCACAGGTCTTTCCTCCTTCCTCATCAACAACAGTTCCTAGAGGGGCTTCTTGGAAACTAAGGGGACAGCAGGAGAAGTTCCAGAGACTGAAGGACTGAAGGGAGAAGAATGATGAATGAACCATAACGGAAAGGCTGTAATACTATCCACTACTTGGTGTACTGACCTGAAAAATCAAGGACATAAAATAGATCTGATTATCATTTCGACTATTTACTTTTATGCATAACTTTAAAGTTAAATAATAAAACTTTGTATTAAGCAAAGCACAAGGGCTGCCCATTTAGAATGGAGCCACTAAGATTAGCATTACAAATAAACAGCAACTCTTTAATATCAGATATCTAAGACTCGTATTTTCTCTATGACTCCATAAAGATTGTGTTTTGGCAGTTTGGTGATTGGAATGGATGTTTTTATAAATATTTATGAGGCAAAGGACATAGTCATAAGGGAAAGTGACCCTTTTTCTCCCTCCCAATTTATGGCTGTCAGGGTCTCCCTTTTAAAGTATTTCTTCCCATAATCCTCTAGAGAAGCTCAGAGAGGGGGAGGGAAGGCCAACACCACAATGCAAATATTATAATGAAGTTGAGGTGTGAGGATATAGACTATTCATTAGTACACACTGGGAAGACCATTTCCTGGTCCTTAGTTAAAAAAGATAGTAATAGCCTATCTATAGCCTGAAGGATGCTAACAGCAATAAGGCATTTTTGCCCAGCTGGAGACACAGACACCACGACACAGCTATATGTTTCTTGGTTGCTGCATATCCAACAAATATCCCATTTCCTTAGAAGACAGCTGACAGTCCATAGTCACCAGTTAAGAAATACTGTCTTTGACTTCAGAACTGTCATACTTTGAAAATGGAAGTGTTTACAATGAAGGCCGGGGCTTGGGCTCTACAATCGATTGGCAGTCCGCAAAACCAAGAAACGGGCTGTGAATTCTTATCCCTCAGATCCATAGCTCAGGCCTGTCTTCTGACTAAGAGTATGGTAGGACCCTTGTATGCTTGGCTCCTTCGTTGATTTCTCTGAGATACACCTATATTGTTTATATGTGATAACTGCATGTCTCTTTGTTATTGTTTAATATCCCACTATGTGCACGTGCAGATTATTATCCACTTTTTTGTTGGTGGGATTTAGAGTGTGGTTATTTAGATTTGGGATCCTTATGATTAATACTGTGGCACTCAGGATGTAAGCAATTTATTTTAATAGACAATAGTTTTACAGGACAGTTTCACCAATACCCCATCCCAGCATCAATGTTACGACTTCCTGTCTTCACACCAGGATTTAGCACTGTTAAGATTTTAAAGCCGTGGTCATCAGGGTGGAAGTGGTACAGTTTCTTATAGTTTTAGTTTGTTCTCTCTTGATAAGTGGATGATGCTAATCACCATTCTCTCTACCTGGTCATTGACAATTTCTCTTTTGAAATTTTTTTTTTTTTAATTAAAGTGTTTATAGTTCCCCATTGGCATGTTGTTTTGGAACATACATTCTGATACAAATTCATTCTTTTTAAAATAAACATTTGTTATTTTTTAAATTTATGCGTATTTGTATGTGTATGCATGGAAAGTGCATGGGAGCGCAGTGCCTGGAGAGACCAGAGACCTTGGTGCTCCAGTCACAGCTGCTCTGGGCCACTTGGCATGGGTCCTAGGATTGTAACTTCAGTCTTCTGTAGGAGCAGCAAGTACTCTTAAAGTGCTGAGCCACCTCTCCAGCCCGTCCCTCTGTCTCTACATAGTCAATGCACGGGTTCTTTCCTGGATATAGGTGTCGGCTCTTGTTCTTTAGCACAAATTATTTTAAACTGAGCTTTTATTTTAGAACTTTTGGGGGTGTGGGGCAAAAGAAGCAAACATTTTCTATGTATCCCTCACCCACTTCCCTATGTTACTAATGCTCTACACTCGCATGGTCCATTGCTGCAATTGATGAGCCAATATTGATACATTAATATTAATGAACCCATGTGTTACTGGTGTTTCCTATTTTTCATCTAATGCCCCTTTTCTGTTCCAGGTTTTTATCTAAGCGATTAGCCATAATTGTCGTGTCTCTTTAGCCAACCTGTGGTGGTGACAGCCTTTGTTTGGAATGATCTTGAAAGTTGTGAAGAATCCTAATCAATTGGACTATAGCACGTCTCTCTTCATAGAGATTTGATTGCTAGATCAAAGATATATGTTTTTGGGAGGACGGCCACAGAGACGACATGTTGTCTTTCTTATATCGTTCCAAGAGCTTGCACTCGTGTATGGCGATACACCTTCAACACCCCCAGTCTCATCCAAAATACACACTGCTGGGCAGAGGAAATGGATCAGTGGTCGTGTATTTGCCACAGCAGTTTTGAAGGGAGAACTTAATTCTCTCACTGGAACAAGTTAATATAGAAAATAGCCCCCCTTATTTGTGGGTTAATTTTCTTGTTTTCAAATTACTCCGGTCACCTGCGGTCTGAAAATACTAAGTGAACATTCCAGGAATAACTGAAAAGTTTAAGGCTGTATGCTTTTTTTTTAATGATTTATTTATTTATTATGTATACAGTGTTCCTCCTGAATGTACATCTCCATGCCAGAAGAAAGCACCAGATCTTATTAGGGATGAGCCACCATGTGGTTGCTGGGAATTGAACTCATGACCTTGGAGAGCAGCCAGTGCTCTTAACCTCTGAGCCATCTCTCCAGCCCCTGTATACGGTTTTGAGTAGCGTGGTGAATTCTCTGTGGGTCTTACCCAGGCTACGAATCACCCCTTTGTTCTGTGTATTCATGTGCTACATTTATGATGGTTCGCCAGTTTTCCTGGGACTTTCAGACATCCTCTTAGACTGTCCCTTAATAAAAGAAATCGGTACTGTACTCTTATTTGAACCGTGGGTCATATCTTCTGAGTTTAACATTGCTTAAATGAGAAAATGTGTTCACATACTATGTAATTTAAACATTAAGTGCTTCAGTGTGCATGAAATCAAGACATACATTGATAACAATGTCTTTGTAGTCAATCTGCTTAGAATATTTTAGGAATACTATTATATGTGCTTAACTACAGCACAAGATATGCTTTTACAGATGCTTGATATTGTTACGGTGTGCTTGGTGGTGGTAACACACTTCTTTAATCCCAGTACTCAGGAGGGAGAGGCAGGTGTATCTCTGTGAGTTCAAGGCCAGCCTGCTCTACAGAGCAGCTCCAGAACAGCCAGGGCTATAACACAGAGAAACCCTGTCTTGAAAAACCAAAACCAAAACCAAACCAAAACAAACAAAAAAAAATCAAAAACATATTAGTGTGGTGCTTACCATGTTGTTGGTGCTAAAATAAATTCTGTAACATGTTGGACTAAATTAAATTAGACACAATTCTATGATATTTCAGAGTAGTAAATGTGAGGGGAAAACTCTTACGTATAACTTTCTATATATGGTTCTGTGTAATTTGGCTAGAGGATACAATTATAAAACAATTGTGTGGAACCTCATTTTGCGTATAAAATGCATGTTGTGACAGAGAGCCAGCTTCATGATGCTTGTGTTACAAGTGACTTTTGAACATACTTATCCACCAAACCTATATGTTTCCATAATGATTTGGCTTAGAGTTGCCTGTATCTGAAAGACGCCTTCTAGTATATTTAACTAATTTTTGTCTTGCCCTCTGAACACAGCCACATACACAAATTTATATTTTTGCTTTGGACATTTTTACAAAAAGAGATTGGCTCCAGAGGACTTGAATTGTTTTCTAGAATTTATAAAAATTAACATTTAAAAGTCAAAATAAAAATGTGGTTGGTAACAAAGAAAAAGGAGAAAGGAAGGTTTGTGCTTTCTGAGTGTTAATCCCCACTGCCACAGCCCCTCGGAAGGACTGACAAGCTGCTGCACTTGGAACCTGCTAGGTTCCTTCTTTGCCTGTGCTCTGGAAAATGTCCAGCTTCACACCTTCATAAGGATGATGGTCCACGGGGCCCAGAGTCACTCAATATACCGGCCCAGAGCCATTGGAGGGTTAATTAGAGAATATTTATAAAGCACTTCAGAAATGAAATAAAGTTCTTCAGATGCCAAAGTTATTAAGATATTTGGCAGCATACTCAGAAAGTGGAAATGGTTATGCTGGCTTAGGTTTTGCTTAATCTTTAAAATTTTAAAGAAAATCCAATTTCTAATTTAATTCAATAAATGTTTACTAAGCACATATGGTCTTTGTTTTAGGATTCTCTAGAAAAGAAGAATCAATAGAATTAATATATATGATTATATATAAAAATATACGAATATAGAAGGTATATGCTAGAACGACTTACAGGCTGTGGTCCAGCTAGTCTAACAATGGCTGTTTACCCAATGGATGGTCCACGAATCCACTAGTTGTTCAGTCCATAAGACTGGATGTCTCTGCTGGTGTGCAGTGTATGCCAGAATCCTAAAGTAGACTCTAATACCAGTGAAGGAATGGACAAGCCGGTGAGAATGACAGCAAACAGGCAAAGAAAAAGCAAGCTTCCTTCTTCCACAGAAGGTGTGGCCCGGATTAAAAGTGGGTCTTCTCACATCAAAAGATCTGGATTAAAGGTGTACCTTCCCAACCTCAAAAGACTGGGATCAAAAGTTGATCTTTCCACTTCAAATGATTTAATTAAGAAAAAAAAATCGTCACAGGTGTAGCAAGCCACTTGGGTTTTGGTTGCTTCCAGGAGTAGTCAAGTGGACAACCAAGAGTAATTTTCAGAGTTCTCAAAGACAAGGCAAAGGTGAATAAAACTTTCTCCTTCTGAAGGGATTTACTAGTCAGAAGCTTGCTCTAAGAGATTCGAAGAATGTTAAAGAGGTCTCTGTGAGTGGTTATTAACTGGAGCTAGAAACTGAGCTTTAGAGCAGGAAATATTTTACATCTGGGCCTTGAAAGATGATACATCCTTGACAGAGGAGATGCTGGGAAGAGGGTTGTCCTGTTTCTATTGTTGTCATGAAACACTGGAACCAAAAGCAAGTTGGGAAAAAAAGGATTTATTTGGCTTACACCTCCACACTGAAAGAAGTCGGGATAGAAACTCAAACAGACAAGGGACCTGGAGGCAGGAGCTGATGCAGAGGCCATGGAGGAGTGCTGCTTACTGGCTTGCTCCTCAAGGCTTGCCCAGCCTGCTCTCTTAAGAAATAAGGTTCACCAGCCCAGGGATGGCACCACCTACAATGGACTGGGCACTCCCACATCAGTCACTAATTAAGAAAATATCCTACAGGGCTGATTATAGCCTGATCTTATGGAGGCTCCCTCCTCTCTGGTGACTTTAGATTGGGTCAATTTGTCTTAAAACTAGCTAGCACAAAAGCAGTTAGAGAAAATCAAGGCTGAACGGTAGGAAAGACATTTCAAGGAAATATCATTAGCAAAATACTGTACCTCAAACGAGAAGGCTGGACTGAGATGGTTGAGTGGGGTCAAGTAAAAAAGACCTTATTCAACAAAGCAAGGAAGTCAGTAAACAGCTACTGGAGGCTTTTGGGAAAGGTCAAGGGGCCTCGGTATGTATGTGTGCTTAGGACGTCACTGGACACAAAAGTGGGTACTAAGCAATTATTTATGTAGTATTGAATGCATTACATTTTCTTACATTTTTATGATGACAACCGTTTTTTTTTTTAGATGCTTTCCTAATTTCAAGCAAGGCCATGGGTCAAGTTTCTGCTAAAATCTGAGCTGTCTTTTAAATGTATCTGTTGTCTTCCTTGCAGAAATGCTTCTTTTCTCCTCTTCCCCCATGGCACCATCCTACTTTGAACCTCTCTAGTCCCAACCTTCTCCATTCTCACTTGACCTTGTCAATAAAGGGCTACCTGGCTCAGCCCTGTTCACAGCATCTTTCTTTTCTTCCAGATTTTACTTATTTATTGGTTCCCCTGATGGAAAGTGAGATGTACTTATGAAAGTCTGTGACCCTTTGTAAGCGTTTGGTGCTCAGGAGGAATCACTGAGGAAGGAAGTGAGGAATACCAGTAGAAGAAAAGCAAAGCTTAAGTGTGTGTGTGTGTGTGTGTGTGTGTGTGTGTGCTCTTGAGAGCTCTGAAACCTAGACTTTATGCAATTCTGCTTCAGCGTCTCTATGTGTCAGGGAAACATAATGGAATAAATTGCATGTCTTTGTTATACAAAGCCAGTGAATTTTAATATTTTGATAAGATGTTTAGTGAAAAGATAGGTACGTGATTACTACTCAGTGAAGTTAACATAAGAGATAAAGAATGAGTTGGGTGTGATGTCTCATGCCTTTAATCTCAGCAACTCAGAAAGCAGAGGCAGAGGCATGTCAGTCTCTGTAAGTTTGAGGCCACTCTGGTTGACATAGTGGGTTCTGTGACAGCCAGTACTACATGAGAGAAGAGAACTTCTCATAGATACCCTAAAATGTGACATGAAAAATATCTGATTTTAATCACAATAGCTTAGTCCAGTGGGTCACACCTGGCAATAACTAGAGACATTTTTATTTACTGAGAAGTGTTGTTAGTATCTCACGATAGAGGGCAGGCATGCTGCCAACTGTTACAGTGGGCAGGATGGTGCTTCATATCCAGTACCAAGTGTAGGCAGCACCAGAGCTGAGAACATTTTTCTTAGACTGAGTGGTCAGTCCTATCAGTTAAAATATAACTGAATGAAACAGTTAAAATATAAGACTACCTACTGAGCACCCCTGGTTGGGGCATTGTAGGCCAGAGCCTATGGAAAAGGTACCTACTAACCCAAAGAGAAGGGCTAGCCATTTGAGTCTGAAACAAACTTTGTCTATTTGTTAACATGATTCAGGAGAGGAGAGGGAATGTAATGAACTTTGGCTGCAGATGGGGGCACGGTGACACAGAATGGCTAGTCAGTGCCCATCCTTTATTAGCTCAACATTTCTCGGTACATTACACCATTGTAATGGCGTAATGTCTAGGTAACAATCAGAAGAGATGACATAGGTCAGATTTTTCCCCTATCTTAAAATGAGATGCCGTAAATAAATAGAACAGTCTTGATAATTAAAGATAAAATTAATTTTTTTGATAGTTTGCCAGTGAAGCCAGAAATCTCTCGAAATGAATTAAACTATATATTGCAGATGATTTTAAAAGATGTCTAAAATGCTTTGAGTCTCTTTTTAGAGGGTCGAGCCCTCTTCTGTTTCTTGAGATTGGGTTGTAATAGCAGCTCATGTGAGTTGACTTGGGCAAAACAGATATTATGGCGCTTAAACTGAGAATTGGCAGAATTCTCAAAGAAAGAAAGAAAGAGGAAGGGAGGGAGAAAGAAAGAAGAAAAACCATAAAACACTACACACACACACACACACACACACACACACACACACACACGCCACATGGCTCCTGGCTTACTGTATTTTAAATCACTGCCTTGCCACTTATGAAGTCCCAGGAGAAGGAATCCCAGCAAAGACTCAACAGTCTTTTCTGAGGACACACCCCCTGGCCTCTATCAAGTCTTCAGGGTACTGCATGGCAGTATGAGGAATGAGGCAGAGCCACCCAGCTCACCTACCTGTAGATTCTTAGCCCTTTGAGACTGAGCAATGCTAATGCTTATTATCTTATTTTTTGAGATAATTTGTGAAGCACGACTACATAACTAACATAAATACACAGCATAAGTTGTTTATTAAGGACTAGTACAGATAATTTATATGAGGTTTAGAGATAGATTTTCCAAAAAGGTCCTATGTGAGAGATAAGATTTCAATTCAGAATTATCAATTACGGTATCAGTTGTTGGAATAGATTTCCAAGGATTTAATACTGGCTCTGCCTAAGTTTATGGCCAATTTGCTCAACTTCCCAGGTTTCAGTTTCCTCAGAATTAGGATAAAAAGCACAATTTTACCTTGTTATCATAATAATACAAGCAAGCCTTCTCTAAGGCAACTTTAATTATAACTTGACTCTTATCTGGGGGAGGATGGCGCATCCAGCTTTTAAAACCTGCCTAGTGCATGCACACAGGGGGTTGATGTGGCCATATCATATGCAGATGACGGGTTCACACACGTGCGCAAGGGTTTAGCTGAGTCACACGTGGATGTAACCACGCATGTGGGTCACGTGGGGTCCTTTCACATTCAGGCACTTCTGCCTGAGGGCTTGTCTACACGTGTGTCCTTCTAGAACCCGGAAGTGCAGCCTTATTTTTGGCTGAATAATTACAGTAACAAAGACTAACAATTGGATTAGCTCCCCAAAATGTTCTGCTCTAGGAGTAGACAGACACTTCAGCAGTTAAGTTTCCAAACAGCTTTTGCAGAGGACGGGCATTTGGTTCTCCACACCAGTGTGAGAGAGCTAACCGTGCCTGCAACTCCAGCTCCAGAGGATCCAATGGCCTCTTCTGGCCTTTGCAGGCAGGTTCGTTCATCTGCACACACAGCCCCAATTAAAAATAGAAATAATCTTTTTAAAAAGTATTCTGGTCTAAGCTTGGCATGGGGAAGTATACCTTTGAACCCAGCACTTGAGAGGCAGAAGCAGACAGATCTTTGCGAGCTCAAGGACTGCTTGGTCTACACAGTAAGTTCCAAGAGAGCCTGAGCTACATAGAAAGTAAGACTTTGTCTCAAAATTGAAATAAAACAAAAGTATTCTGGTTTCAGCTACCATATGTGCCAGCCTATACTAATATTTCTTTGCTGCTGTTTATATTAATGATATCTTTATATGAATTTTAGATATTAGATACATACCTGAAACTTGAAAGATTAAAACCCAAGACAAAATTTAGGTTTAGAGAGACTTTTCTGGGAAATACCTTTTTGCATGAGTGGGTACATTCAGTCCAGCTCTTGGCCTTTGCTGTCAGTCACCAGCACCCATGAGCTTTCAGAATAAACCAGGCGTAGTTTATTAGTTAGGATCACAAGTAGGGCTAATTGAAGATCTGACAGTGGGAGACGAGGGCAGAACAATCGACCACTTTGGAATATTTTTCTAAAATTTTAACCCGACCTTGACGTAGCAAAATGGAGATAAATTTGATATTTTTTGCCAAAATAATAAAATGTGAGAAAATAAGTCAAGAGCGTGCTTTTCCTGCTAAAAGTACAAGAAAGACGGATTCTAATCAGATTTATTAAATGGAGGTAAGAATAAAATCAACAGACCTTGAACTGAATGATCTGTTAGAGTACAGAAAAGATGAACGCTGTTCAAGAGACATGTGAGCAAAAAGGAGACTACTTGGTGCCTTTTGTTTTGTGGAGAAAGAACTTTCCTTCATTAAGACTGACACTATTTAGAACATCACGATGTCACCGCTAATCAGCGTGCATTTTATCCGAGGGTAATCTGTGTGCACTTCAAAGATGTCTGTAAAGTGAGGCTGACTGTGTTTTGTCATCTGCGAGAGGATAAAGCCGCGAGCAACTGTGTTTCAAATCCTTTCTTGATGTAAATTGTTGAAGCCCTGAACAGAAAAAAACCATGTGGAAAAAGAATACTCCATTTTAAAGGGAGACAAAGATTTTGATAATGTTAATATTGCATCCGGAAACTTCTGTTCCAAAGAAAGTTACAGTTTAAGAAGATAAAGATTCAGAAACAAATAACTATAGTTACATTTTTCTGTAAATAAAGATAATGGCAGTTCCAATTTTATAGGGGTGTTATGAAGATGGATTATCATTTCAAGTTAATATTAAGGAATATAGAACGATCCTTTGCACATAATTTATGTTATGTAAGTGCTTAAGTACATAAACATAATAGTTTTTAGGATGCAGACTATTAGGGCAGGAATAAATGTGAACAGTGATAGCTGAGAAAAGGGCTGGTGCCTAGAGGAGCATGGGAGGTGCCTGGCCACATGCGTGTGGTCACAGTTATGCTAGCATCCTCCAGTGTGACAACTGGTGATTTTCCTGAGGGCTGAAAATGGCTTCATCTTTTTCTTTCTCAGGACTAGATCTACTTGCTTAGTTTGAGGTGATTATTTTAGACTTTTCTCTGTTTTAAATCTCTTTTACCGGAATTTGTTGTACTTTTAAAAAATGCTTATTTGGGGGCTGAAGTAGTTAAGAGCATGAAGTAGTTGGCTGCTCTTCCAGAGGACCTGGGTTCAGTTCCCACTACCCACATAACTGTCTGTAACTCCAGTTTCAGGAGGGCCAACACCTTCACACAAACATGGATGCAGGCAAAATGCCAGTGTATTTAAAAATAAAAAAATATTTTATTTTAGACTCTGATTTTATTATGGTACCTGTTTAATAACCATGGTACAGTTGTAACATGGGCTTTCCTATTATAATCTATATTCACAAATATATATTTTACTGAAAGAAATAATGATAATTGAGAACACTTGTCTTTTCTGAATCAGGTTTAGATGTTCAGTGGTAATTGTAACAAGTCACATTTGCATTGGGGGATATACCTCACAAAGTAGTTCCTAGAAATTAGTGAATTTTATTCTTATAGCATCGTTACATAAACATTAATATTGTTCACCTTTTATCTGATGATGCGACAAGCAAGGGAGGCGTCTTAGTTTGCTTTCCGTTGTTGTAAGAAACACCATGACTGAAAACAGCCTGGAGAGGAAAGGGTTTATTTGCCTTCCACTTCTGCTTGCCACAGTCCATCTTTGAAGGAATTCAGGAAAAAAACTCAGAGACCTTGAAGGAAAGATGCTTACTGACTTACTTCTTATGCACCTTAGAACCATGTGTGCAGGGTTAGTACTCTCTACAATGGGCTGGGCCCTCCTATAGCAATTATTAATTTTTTTAAAAATATGCCCATGAAGCTTGCTCAAAGGCCAATCATAAGGATATATTTTTCTCGCTTGAGTTTCTCTCTTCTCAGGTGACACCAGTTTGTGTCAAATTAACCAAAACTAACCAACACAGGAGGAAATTTAGCCTAAGAGGAACTGGTTTACCTACCCTCAAGTCCACAGAAAGTGTAGAGTTGGGAGATGCCAGATTTAAATTATTTTCTAACTTATTTTATTTGAACACTCAAGATTTCACTAGTAAGCTAAGATCAAGTCAAAGAAAATTAAAGATGGTTATCTGTCTCTTCTTTTTGCTAATGTTTTATTCTCTCCATTCCTGCTTAAATACTAGGTTTGAATATTATTTAATTATTATGATTATCCTGAGTCTTCTGATTGCAGGCTCAGCAGACTGTTGAAGAGGTCTTCATTGTTCTCAGAGGAACCAACCCTGTGTTTATCTTTAATACACAGGCTCCTGAAAAGTGAGACAGTACATGTATGTTGTTTCAGTCGCCTTCTTTGATGTACTCTGGAGTGATGGTTACACACTTTAAGACTTTCCCAACTGTCCTTCACTGGAGCTAAGAATAGTAGATAAACCGTAGTGCATTTTTCTGTCAGTCCTGGGCTGTTGACCTCTGCAGCAAAACTTTTTGACATTACCAAGCTGTTCTATAATCTGTGTCATTTTTGGACCTTTTCCAGATCAAGTCTACCTATAGAATTATATAGTCATCATTTACCCAGAAGTGCCATAATGGAGGGACATCAAATGGCTTGTCCTAGCGTAAGAATATGACTCACTAATGCAAGATGGGCCAGATGTCTGAGGAACACTTTATTGCTGTCATAAAAACAATTAAGTAAGACCTTATGAAATATTTTCAAAGAATCATCATAATTTTATGAGCAAGCACAGAAATGGGGTTTTTTGAAGCTAACAAAAACCTACTATTCCTTTACCTTAGCACAAAAGTTTAGAATAGAAAAAAATACTCATAATTATACTTTTTCCTAGTTCTAATGTCATTCATGCGTACAATGATAAAGGGGAAAATATATTTAACAGCATATGCCTGTCAAATAGAGCATGATTTCAGTGAACAAAATACGATTCTTCTCAACCATTCTTTACCCAGCATAAGACTCAGTGCTTTGCCATTACTGAGCTCCTCAAAATGTTTTTCAAGCTAAGCACACAAACTAATGGCAGCATGTAAAACTTTCCAACATTTCAGGTTTGCCTCAAAGCTGGAATCCCGTCATTGACACTGTCATTCAAATGGCTGACACATGACTTATTTATAATAAAACATATGCCACAAAAGCAAACAAACAAAACCAAAACAAAAGAATTAACCATAAAGAAGAAATCAAAACCAAGGTTTGGAGACATGGTTTCCATGTCCAGTTTCTTGACCTCCTGCATAATTTTTCTGCCTGGTTTCATTATCCATGAAGAAAGAGGGAAAATCCCACTACATTCTTTCCTACAAGGTTATGATATAATGTTGGCGCATACTCATTGAAAAACACCTTCAACATTTTCCCAAGGAAATATTAAGTTATATCTGCGAATGTGAGGAAGTTGAAACTCACCTGTCACTCTGGCTTCAGAGACATGGGCTTTCTGTGATCATTTGCTATCAGGACTCAGTTCAGTAAAGGAGACTGGAGAGGAGTGAAGGCAGGAGAGGGTAGGAACAACCACTGGCTGCGCTGGATGGAGGTACTGATGCCATAGGAGATGGGAGGGATGGGTTGACAGTTATGTGATCCAATATTTAGTTCCATTTACTAATGCAAGATTTTTGCAAAGTGCTGAAGCTCAGGTGATCATTTATGTGCATATATATATATGATTATGTTAACTTATATTTATATTGTGTGCACATGTACATAGGTATAGAGATGCAAACACAAATACTTAAAGCTTAAAGAAAGAGACCATGTGTAATAAATAATTTTTATAAATCCTGGAGCAATATGAGAAATATGTACATTTGATTTTCCAGCTTTGGAAGATTTATTTAGCAGTATTTACCTTCACATTGCCTAAATTGTATTCATAGAATCAGAACCTTAAGAAATCCCTAAAATTTAGAGTTGTGATGAGAAATCCAAATAGGATACAAGGGGGCAGACTGGTCTAAGAACTCGTTATAAAATTTTACTCATTCTTTAAGGCTCCATCGTTTCTCCTTTGAAGTAACCCTGACCTTCCAATGTCCCCCATCCAAAAACTTACTCTTCTGTTCTGCCCCTACTTGCACAAATCTTTTGAGGTTTGGTCTTGATACCATGGCAGAGAGTGAAGAGGGCAAGCCCTGGCAATTGGTTATCTCTCTTCAGCTCAAGCAGACAGCCTGGAACTCAGAGGAACTCAGTGGACACCATTGATTCCACTAAATCCCATGTGTGTTTGTGGAATGTCAGGTTGTCTTTAACTTCTATCAAGTCTCATATCTGTCTCTAGTCACCTGCCATGACTTCATATCTCAAATTTTATTATCTATCTATCTATCTATCTATCTATCTATCTATCTATCTATCTATCTATCTATCTTTCTGAACTGAACTACTCTCAGGATCCCTAACAGAGTGGGTGTCAAGCACTGTTGACAGAGTGAATACCTACAGATTGTTCTATTCTGTCCGGATCTGTCGTCAGATGTTGAGTTTTAATGCCATTCTGAACAACGTTCAGCTTACTAGCTGCTGTTAGCTCTCTAAATCTCGTGAAGCATAAGCTTACTATAGAAATGAAAACATCATTTGCCCTCTAGGTTGACTGAAGACAAAATGAGATAATGCAGTTGATGGACAGTTATTCTTATGGTTTCACGATTGTCTGATGTTTAAGGCTGCAATCAGAGTAAGCGCTGTGTGTGTTTATGTCTTCAGAGTTGAGCACAATGGCCTCCAGCTTGACAGTGGGTAATTTCGTGTTGAGAAAGGGGGCATTTCATAGCTGAAATTTTATAAAGGCCTTTTTTGACCATTCATATTCATTGTGTTCCACTGGTCTTAGCCCATGAAAATTTCCAACCCTTATCTAAATAGTTTTTTTTTTCTTTTTAACAGAAAGTCATCACATAGTAGACACTATAGAACCTTGGTTATGGGCTCGGGAGCATTTCCTCTAATCATTTTCAGTTAGAAAGGTTTGAAGGACTGTGTCATCAGAAGGACAGAAAAATAGAATCCTGGCTGGAGTGTCAGGAACACATTCAGGGCAGTACTGTGTAGCCGGCCTAACCAAGATCAGCTGCTACTGTTGTGTTAAACCACCATTGCTACCGACAGAGGTGAACTACCATTGTGGACATTACCCTCAGACCACACTGTTACTTCCATTTACAGCCACATAATAGATGCACAGAACCCCCGATCTCATTTCCTTAGCTTTAAAGTATATTTTTGAATTTATGTGTGTATGTGTGTGTGCATGTGCTGTGTTTAAGTACCTCCAGAAGCCAGAAGAAAAGAACATACCACATGGATCTGGAGTTATGATTGATTGTGAGTCACCTGGTGTGGCTATTAGGAATTGAACTCAAGTCCTTTGGAAACATACACCCTCTAAAAGAGTAGTAAATGCTTTAACTACAGACTCCAGAAACCTCTCCACCATTGCAGTATAGTTAAGGTTTTTGTTTATGTAGCGATAGAGAAACATGATTGTTTATGAAGTTGAAGGCCAGTTATTGTGCTAGGGTAGAGTAAGTGAGAGAAGGAGGTACTCATGGAGTGTGACAATTATGGTTTCTGAACAGTAGGGTATAGCTGTGCAGAACCTATTGAGTTGGACATTAAATCTCCAAAATAACTTCCCAAGCTCATATTTTAAAACTTAATTTTGGAGATGTTGACACTAGAATATGTGTCTTTGGGAAGTTGTGAGGCCAGGAGGGTAGATTTCTCCCAATTGTGATAATGTCCTTGTAAAGAGACATAACAGAGGGTTCCTGTATTTCTGCCATGTGAGGACACAATTGGTAGCTGCCTTCTTTGAACTAAAAAAGAAGGCCCTGTCCAGTTATTACATCTGCTGGTGCCTTGATTCTGATCTTTTCTGCTGTCAGAATTGTTTTTAAAAATTATTTATAAGCAGACCACCAAATCTTGTTATTGAAGCCTGAATAGAGAAAGAATAGGAAGGAAAGAAGGAAGGGAGGGAGGGAGGAAGGAAGGAAGATGGATGAAGGGCGTTTGGGAATTACACACTGGAATGGTTTATTCCAAGGATATTTCTTACAGCCATGCAGCTTGATTACCTGAGTTTTAAATGAGATTGTAGTTGAGGGCAGGAAAGGGCTGGGTAACTTGGACTCAAATGCTAGCGAAGAAGCATGTTTGGTTCAATTGACTCATTCAATGAAGAGTCAAGGGTCGCAGAGACTGGCTCTCAGATGTAGTTTCTGCTAGGACGTGAGCTGAGGAAGCTGGGAGAACTTGGCACATCATGCCTCCTGGGTCAATTTGCTGCTAGTTACCAGTGAGACACGATCTTCCACTAGTCAGAGACCTACATCTACCTCAGTGGAGACAAGCATCTCTGAATTTCTTCCTTGGTGTAGGAGGTTCTTCTTTCTATGTGCTATTTTCATTGGTTGAATAAAGAAGCTGCCTTGGCCTTAGATAGGGCAGCCCCACATTGGACGTCACTCTTTAGTATGGAGGAGTGGGCCGCATCCCGCTGCCTGGCTAGCTTAACTTTGAAATAATTACACAGAAACTGTACTCATTTAATTTATGCCTTTGATATATAAGCTTTAATCATTTTGTCATTAAGTCTATAAAAATTTTAAAATGATTTCTTTATTTTTATTTTATTTGTGTTGATGTTTGACCCATATGTATGCCTGTGTGAGGATGTTGGATCCTCTGGACTTGGAGTTACAGACAGTGTGAATTATGTACATACATATAACGTGTTCTTAAAAACATATACACCCCACATTCCTTCCCCCCTCCATCCTTGCCTCTCCACCACTCTTTGATCTCAAACGTGCTTTTTATTTAAACCTCACTAGCTGGGTGGTGGTGGCGCATGCCTTAATCCCAGCACTCAGGAGGCAGAGGCAGGTGGATCTCTGTGAGTTCGAGACCAGCCTGGTCTACAAAAGCTAGCTCCAGTAAGGCTCCAAAGCTACAGAGAAACCCTGTCTTGAAAAACAAAAACAAAACAAACAAACAAAAAAACCCAAACAAACAAACATAAAAAAACCTCACTAAATCCACTTAGTGCTGCTTGTATATCCATGGGTGTAAGACCATCTACTGGGGCATAGGAAGCTTCTCAACTCCACATCCTTGAGGAAAACCAACTTTCCCTCACATCACCATCAATGTCCAATGACTTCTGGGTTAGGAATGGGACTTCGGGAGCCTCTCCATCGTTCATGCTGAGACCTGATCTTGTGTAGAAAAGATTGACCACAGACTTAAGTATATTCTTCCCTTTGTCTTCAGAGTGGTAGGGTTACAAGTGTGCACCCTTTCATCTGAGTATAGTTTATTTTCTTGATTATTCATTTATTATTGTTAATGCCTTAATCCATCTCTCTTGTATTTTTGATGAGAGTAGGTAAATGATGAAATGTATTAATAAAAAATGCTGTGGATCCCAAGTGGCTGCAGTGGGCAGCAGGCCATGAGACCATGAGACCATGCCACAGGTCACCGAGTGGGGGCAGGCAGCAGACCCCAGAGCAGCCAGTCCCAGGCAGGGGCAGCACACAAGACCTCACTGCAGGTCTCCAAAGGCAGCTGGTCCCCAGCAGGGAGCCAGAGGCAGTAGTGGGCAAAAGACAGAGACATGGATAGGCATACCATGTAGAGTGAGGTTGGATATTTATTTAGTGGAAGGGGAAGAAGAAGAAGAGAAGAAAGAGGGGGAGAGAAGAGAGAAAGAAAGAGAGAAAGGAGAGACAGAAGCTGTCTCTTTGAGAGGGAGATGGAAGAGGAAGAAGAACTGTCTGCCTCAATGGAAGGGGAAGGGAGTGGGCATGGTTTGTGTCTTAAAGAGACAGATCAGATCATTACAGATGAGTATAAAGTAAGAAAAAAGAGAGCCACATCATATTTCAGTATTATTGGTAAGCTAATCTTTTGCTACAGATTCCCAAGTCTTCTGGTAGTGCTAAATTCTGATTTATATTAACATTTTCCTATGATAGCTTACTTGGTATTGTTTGTATGATTCTCACTAAATTTCTTCAGTTTTAATTGGTGAAAATTGCATTCTTTTATTGAAAAGTGTTTACCCTTTCTATCCTATTTAGCTGTTAAACTGAATAAACATGCAAATCACACTATGAAATTTAATGAAGATTTCAATTGATAATCATTACAAAGCATTAGTTTGAGGGTGTTGGGAACAAATATTTTTGCTGCCACACAAAGAAACACATGAGCAATGAAAAAGTAACTTGGCAAGGTAATTTCTTCCTGCTAGAAGAACACGCTCTGATCTAAGCAGGGTTAGCAAGCACACTGGGGCAGGAAGGTCACTTAGTTTTCAATCCAACACAGGTGGTGATTATGTCCCCACCCCCTTGCCTAGGGCCTGACTTCACTGTGTTTAGCAATTGGCTAATTTTAAAAGAGTAAGCACAAAGAAAATGAAGGAAAGAGACAAAAGGTCTGTCACATCAGTGCATCAAGTTTTGGGAATGCAGCTGGGGTATTTGTATTAGCAAAAGTTTTAGTAGGTGGGGGAGACTATAATACTTACATAAAAGTTTTACAAAGTAGGGGAGATTTATAATATACTGGCTCTTGGTGGGCTAGCTGTCATCAATTTAAATTTTTTTTCACAAGAACAATTGAAATAATTAAAATATTTGCATATAAAATATTCTCAAATAGTAAAACCTTTATAGTGTGTTTGTGTGGTATGTGTGGGCTGTGCGTGTGTGTATGTTTGTGTGTGTGTGTGTTTGTGTGAGCCTGTGTTTGCATATGTATCTGGAAGCTAGAGGACATCTTTGGTGTTATGCCCAGATCCCTGGGTCCCCCCCAAACCACCATGGAGTCCAAAATTGTTTGTAAAAGCCTTTATTCAAGCTTGATCTTGGACCCTCTGTCCATCTGACATAGTGGTGAGGTCAAAGAGCTACAAGCCCAGTTGGGTAGGGTTTTTATCATAACAGAGGTTGGGGTGAGGGGGTTTCTAAGGTTTAGTCATGACTGACTGACATTTGTCTAGCGGTATCTTGGTGAAAGGGGCTGGGTATGTTCTGGGCTAAGAGACATCTGGTGATCCTATCTATAATGGTTGGAATGGTAGGTATTTTCTTTGGAATAATAGATATTTTCCCCATGGATTGTTTATTCCTGGGTGGCCTCAGTTTGTGTACTTTCCTGGAATCAGGTATTGTCTTAGGGTAAAGTGAAACTCGGGCCTACTCTTTGACTGGCTGGTCTCTATTGAGTCTACCATGGCTGGGCCCTACATAGGCACTAGCCTCAGGTAACATGTACCTTGCTTTTTGAAACAATACTTCTCACTGACCTGAAGCTCACCATGCAGGCTAGACTGGCTGGTGAGCAATCTCCAGGGACTGTTAAATCCTTGCTATCTGTTGCTGATATGAACAAGAGATTAAATCAGATGATAAGGATAAATCTGATGCTACTGATGAGGGACAGTAGAGAACAAATCATCTGATGGTAACCAGATGGTTAGCATTATCAAAGAACAGTGTTGAGAGACAAGAGGGAAATTGTCAAAATTGAAATGGAGTCCCTCTGGTTTTGGTAGCACTTGCCTAGATCCTAGTTTAAGAACCTGGAACAGAGGCCTGATGTGAAAGATGACCCATACTGTGAATATGTTTTATTGCCATTGACTAATAAAGAAGCTGCTTTCAGCCAATGACTTATCAGAGTGAAGACAGGCTGAAAAAGGTATATATAGAGAGGAGGCAGAGCCAGAGAGAAGCAATGTAGCTGCCCACAGGAGACAGATGCACTGGACCCTTTTCAGTAAGCCACAGCCATGTAGCAATACACAGATTAATGGAGATGGGTTAGTTTAGAACATAAGAGCTAGCTAGCAATATGCTTAAGCTATTGGCCAAACTGTATTAGAAATAGTATAGTTTCTGAGTGATTATTTTGAGCCTTAGTGGTCAGGAATGAATGAGTGGCCTCTGGCAACAAAGATCAATCTAAGCCTCTTAGCAAAGTCTCCGTCTCAAAGAAATGAGATCAAGTGGCTGGGCTAGCTCTTCCAGAAGTAGCTAGAGCCAGAGGTTATGCAGAAAAGTTCTTATGACCTGTGTCAAAAATCTAAACTAAGTCTTTCTATCAAATACTATCAAACTTGTGGTTTAGGACAATGAATTCAAAGCTTTTGATCTCACACTTAGTAAGACTTTTATACAAATGTTATAACCAAACTCCCTTTGTTAGCACAAAGCCTCCCTGCTGAGTTCCCAGAATTTGATGGCCTGGAGTTGTGACCCCTTTTCTTCTTCACCCTCTTTCTTTTCCTATGTGCTAATTCTTTTTAGGACTAGCCAATCCAACAAGAGCTCAGACCCCAGCCAATAGGGAAAAGACAGTTAGTACTAGAGTTAGAAGAAAGACTAAGTGTACTTCCTGACTTCCGTTTATTCTTCAGAGCTCACACTCTTGATCAATGAAACAAGTTTGCCTTGCTCAGGCACTTTAGAGTGGTGGTGTTTTTTTTTTTTTTTTTTTTTTTTTTTTTTTTTTTTTTTTTTTTTTTTTGGATTTTTGAGACAGGGTTTCTCTGAAGTTTTTGGTGCCTGTCCTGGAACTAGCTCTTGTAGACCAGGCTGGCCTTGAACTCACAGAGATCCGCCTGCCTCTGCCTCCAGAGTGCTGGGATTAAAGGCGTGTGCCACCATCGCCCGCCCGGCTTAGAGTGGTGGTTTCTTTCATTGTGGCTGTAATGATCTGTCCTGTCCCTTTAAGAGACAAGCCATGCCCACTCTCTCCCCCATCTACCAAGGCAAACTGTTCTTCACCTTCCAGCCAGTCTCTTCCTTTTCCATCTCCCTCTCAAAGAGGCAGCTTCTGTCTCTCCCCACTTCTCCCCTTCCCTGCTCTGTTTCTCTCTCTCTCTGCCCTTCTCCCCTTCCCTTCCATTACCCACTAAATAAATATTCAACCTCACTCTGCATGGTATTCCTATCTATGTCTCTGTCTCTCACCCACTGTGTGGCTCCCTCCCTGGGACCAGCTACCTTCCGAGACCTGCGGCATGGTCTTGTGGCATGACCATCTGTGTGTCTCTCCCTGTGTTCTCATGTGCCATCCCTGCTTGGGTCTGGCTGCTCTTGGGACTCCTGCCTGCTGCAGCCAGTAGGGAACCTGCAGCATTTTACTAATCCATTACAGTGGCCCCACTTAGTTCCAACATCTGGTAACCTGACTCTACTGAATGTCTCTAACCTTGGATCCCATGTAAATTTTGCTTATGTTTGATGCAGGCATATATCACTTCAAAATGAGTGTTAAGACAATGAACAAGGAGTTTTCCTGGCCCGCCTGGCAGGAACAAACATGCTCATCTCTATGGCCATCAGACTATTGAAGCCATGGAGTCTGAGAAAGTAGAAATTCCCTAGGAACCTGCTGCAAGAGGAAGAAAATGTTGCATGCCTGAGGGAAGCCAGAGTAGGGTCTTGTCTCCAGGAGAAAGATTGACCTCTTGTAAAATGACCTTGTAGGTGAGGCTTAGTGAAAAAACAGAGGGCAGGGAGTCATCTTGCATGGATGGCTCATGTCTTCACCTCTCTCCACTTGTATTTAAATCTCCCCTTCAGGTTAGTGTCAGGTATTGAATGCGGAGGGAGCTGTAGAGAACTGTGGATTGCTGGAGAGTGGAGACTCACTGCAGTTAGTAATCTCCTGGGCAGAGACAGAGGGTCATAATACCATGACAGGTTCTGAAGAGGATCTGAGCCCCTGTGGCAGAAGTGAGAATCTGTTCTAAACAGGACAGGGAAAGTATATAGGAAGAACCGCAGCCAGGTGTTCTGATCTCCAGGGTGGAGACAGGGAAGGGGTGAGATATGGACCAGCAAATCTGCGGATTAGAGACACACAACACAGACAATGCAGGGTGCCTCTCAGCATCTATTAAAGAGGGGAGAGCTGCCGTGAAGCAGTTGTTAGATAACTTACAGTCTTGGGTTGGTACCCCAAATATAGACTGAGGGGCATTGCATCTCTTTGTGTCTCTTCTCAGAGTAGGCATACTGAATAAATCCCCCTATTCTACTTTTAGTATTTACTATTTAGTATTTACTATTAAAAACTAACTATCATTTATAGACCCCTGCTATGTCGCAAAGTACATCAGGACTTCAATTCTTAACTGTAACTTGTGTCCATCGATCACTGCTCCTCAGCTCCCTTCCCTGATCTTCTCCACATCTGGTAACTAACTACATTTCTAGTTTCAACTTCTATGACATTAACCTTCTTATATTCAACGTGTAAGATCAAGGGGCACTTGTTTTTATGGGCCCGGCTTATTTGATTTCATGAAATCATCTCCGTTTTCGTGTCTGTTTTTGCAAATGACAGGGTTTTATTTTTATTTTTGTGGTTATTATTTCATTTTGTATATGTACCCCATGGTTTTCTATTATTCGTTCAAGATGACGGAAAGTGAATGAACGTTCCCATTTCTTGGCTGTTGTGGACAGTGTTGCAGTCACCATGGCAGTGCAGATGTCTCTTTGATACACTGATTCCTTTGGCTACGTCCCCAGGAGTGGAACTGTTGGATGCTGTCGCAGTTCTGTTTTTTAGTTTTTGAGGGAACTGCTTACTTTTTTCCTGGAACAAGGGCACTAATTTCCCATCAATACTGTTCTAAAGTTCCCTTTTCTCACATTCTCGTTGGCATTTGCTTGCCCTTTACCTTTTTTTTTTAAACAGTAGCTCATCTTGCTGAATTGACAAAGTTTCTCGTTGTCTTTTTTTCGATGTACATTTCCATGGTGATAAGTGATGGTGATTTTTTTCTTTTTTTAATCAATCTATTGGCCACTTATATTTCTTCCTAAAAACAAAACAAAACAAGAACTACAGGGGTGGAGAGATAGCTCAGCAAAGGTGTGATTTTGGTTACTGGCTCACAACGGCTTGTAACTACAGCTTACTTATTTATTTATTTTAATTCTTTATTTAATTTATTATTTGTTCTTTTATTTTGCCATTAAGCTTGTGGGCATTCTTACAAATCCTTGATTTTTGTTAACTTCCTTTTCAGGACACACACACATACAAATAAATATTGTTCTTAATGAGCATAGTAGCACATACCATTAATTCTAGCACTCAGGAGGCAGAGGCAGGTGGATCTCAAAAGAGTTCAAAGCCAGTCTGGTCTACATAGTAAATCACAGGCCAGCCAGGGTTAAACAGTGAGATTTTTGTCTCAAACAAGGAAAAAAAAAACCCAGTACAATATATAGCAATAAAATAAAATAACAATAAAAATTCCCTCTTATAATAATGTCATAAATATTTAGAAGCAGTTTGTTTTTAATCCCTTTTCTTTTAAAGCATAAAACATAGCTCCCATCCATCTAATGTTTTCTTCAACCCCAGACATGGTTCAGTTTTGTGTTTGATAATGTATGATGGCCAACTCTTCAGCCTTCACCATGATGTCAATGTAGCCCTTCATCTACTGAATTTAGGTTCCAGCTCTTCGTGGTTAATCCATTCTGCTATAATTAGGCTTCCAAGAGTCTGATTGTCACCTGCGAATGCCAAATATGCTTGTACACCATGTTTCACATTTCCTCTGCAGATCCAGTGAATCCAGGAAACGACCGCTTTCAGAATGTGCAAATTCTCACCACCAACCTGCTGAGAAATTCTTTAGCTCTAACTCCATAACTGTTGGAGTTATATTTGCTCTCTCTTACTGACATGTAACAGGGGTTCAAATAGTCACTTATTTTGTGTGCACTTGTTATAAATGTTCTTGTGAGGTATCCATCAGAGAAGACTACTCAGATATGGGTTCAAGCCAGCAGAATGCCTTTATTAGTTGGCTGGTAGGTAGACTGGGGATCTTGACTAGAGTGCCGCCCTGAACCTTTCTCAGGGTGAACTTTTTAAGCACAAAATCCACACCTGATTTAGCAAAAATGTTAGACGTAAGAACTACAGAAACCAAAGAGAAAAGTTAGTGCACTTGGGGACTTTTCCACTACTATGGACTTTGATGGGGCAGGGTGTTGTTGCCTGTGTGCTGGGTTCCAAGGACTGAATGACACTTCCATCATGGCGTCAGTTGTGCTATGGGCTGGGGCCTGTTACAATGTGGCTGAACATAGAAGTAGAGTGTTGGGCTTTTACTCTCTGGCGAAGAGAGTGAGGCCACACCTGTTACGAAGGGCATGGCTAATCAGCATGGAAACTCCCTGTGGCCTTTCCTGGACAGTTTTGGACATTCGGATTGCAAAGAGGGTTAGATTATTCCCCGAGGAAGAGAGCCAGTAAGGAAATGTGTTCTTTGAGGTAGGCAGACTAAGCTGCCACGGTAGCTGTCCTGGGTAATTTCATTAAGACAGGCCACTTTTTTCTGCACCATTTTAATTCAGTCACATTCTCCAAGATATTTCTTTTGGCTTTGACATTTCCTCAGAGTAATTTGAAGGTGGAGGCATAATCACGGAAATGAAATATTTCAACTTCTCTCCTAACTATAGAACTGTGGAGGGATAAATGCCAAGGCTGGAACCTTGCAGAAAGGCTTGCTGTTCCTAGAAGAGAGATAGAGCCCCCACGTGATGAGAGCAAGAGCCGGTCTGAAAGGAATGTCACCTAATCCCAGACAGATCACAAGGCTGAGAGCCAGGTTAGGAACATGGTGAGCCCTGCCGCGTATCCTCAAGACTGAGTTTAGATTTATTCCTTGTCATGTAGTGCAACAAGAATTTCATCTAGAATCCAGGTGAACGTGTCTGGAGGCAGCTGGTGCCCGCAAAATGACTCTTTTAATTCTGCAATTCTTTGCCCGTTGACAGCTTGTGTCAGACAACGGGTCTGCAGTGTAAGAAACGGTGGGGAAAGGAGGTAGTTTAGCAAAGCTGAAAAGGGCAAGAGAGAGCCAGGGTTGCCTCAGAGATCAGCGGGGGTTTTGTCAAAGCCTTCATGTTGGATTCGAACTGCTAGTTTAGGTTTTAAACGCTGCCCTCCCTCTACTTCCGCTTCCCTCTCTTGTCCCTCCCTTGTTCCTTCCATTCTTTCCTCTTCTTCCTCCTTCCTTTTTGCCTTCCTTCCTTCCGTCACAAGAGCCACTGTTTATAGTGCATCAGTGCTCACTGGGGACCTGTACAGACTGATCTTGGGTGCCGTTTTACTTGGGGTCGTACTGTCTTCATTCTGCTGATAAAAGACGTCTGCACGTGTTTCCAATCCCGTTCTTTATATTCTTCCCGTTTCCAAATGCAGAATGGTCTTTTAGGTCCTTTCCTCCCCCACAGAAGTCTTCCTCTGAGAGTGAGTCTCACTTTCTTGTTAGTAACTGTACTGTGCTCCAAATCAATCTCCCCATGAGCAGTGTTTTCTAACTGTACGTCCTGACCCATTTTAGGCCTGGAGATCAATTCGATGGGTTGCAACCGGTGTTTAAGAAAGGAGTAGAATATATGATAGTGGAGTGCCGTGCACAGTGGAATTATTGCTTGTTTAGCTATATTGATTTAGTTAAAGGAGAGTGTGCAAGATTGCATCCTGGAGTGCATCTTGGATAGGGATGATTGGTAACTTCTGTTGCGGGATAGCGGGGATTCATGGGTGCGTGGTGCTAGGTGTCGTCACAGGCTACAGTGTTGAATGAGCCCAAGCGTGATTGCATTCAGATGTTCTGCTTTCTCTTCACCTTCCAGCTGGATCCAGTTCTGTTTACAAAGCCTTGTTCTTTAGGCACTTTTGTAAGCCCCTGGGACCCTTCCTGTGCATTCCTTGGTTGGACCATTTCGATCAGCAAAGGTCTCTAAACTATGCTGAGTCATGGGAATTAAGGGTTAAGCCCTGAATATTGATGCTGGAAGAATGAGAAATGGGGAAGGGCAGTCAAAACTGGTGTCACAAAACTAAAATTAATACGGTTTACCCCATCTGCCTCACCCTGAAAATATAAAGAAATGCAAAAGGGAGTTTGCTAATTAAAGTCAAAGATCTCCTCAAATGGAAGGCAATATTCTGATTACTGGTAACATCACTGCCTTTTTAATGAAACTCAATACTTCACATCACCCTTAATTAACATTCAGTAAGAGCCTCCTGTTAACACTTGGCGATTAGAGGTGGGATAGATTGTACGGAGTAAAAATATCAGATAAGACAGTTTCAAGCATGAAAATGTGACTCTTTGCTCTTTCAACCAATTTATTAAAAGATTATATGGTTTAGGATCTAATCAAAGCCTTGTACAGTGCTTTGTTTCTTTACCATCCTACAGATGTGGAAGAAGCTAGCATTCCTCAAAGTGGGTACTGACAACTACATGTACTCTCTTACACTGTGCTGAGAGCTCTTCCTTATGCGCCGGTGCCAACCAATCTCTAAGATAAACAAGCCATCTAAAGTTCATTTGGTAAGCCCCACATTGATGGAGGAAGGTCATTGGTTAATTATAATAAAGAAACTGCTTGGCCTCATAGGTTAAAACATAGGTGGGAGGAGTAAACAGAACAGAATGCTGGGAGGAAGAGGAAGTGAGCTCAGACTCGACAGCTCTGCTCTCTGGAGCACAGACGCCATGCTCCTCTCTCCTGGGCAGACACATGCGATGAAGCAAGCCGCCAGGTTAGACATGCTGAATCTTTCCCGGTTATTAGAGATGGGTTGATCCGGATATCAGAATTAGCCAGTAAGGGCTTGAGCTACAGGGCCAAGCAGTGTTTAAATGAATACAATTTGTGTGTTGTTATTTCGGGGCATAAGCTAGCCAGGCGGCTGGGGTGCTGGGGACGCAGCCCCGCCGCTCCTATTACAACACCACATGTATTTGTTTACTTACGTTTAAAATATCTGTTGTGAGGCAGAGGCAGGCGGATCTCTGTGAGTTCGATACCAGCCTGGTCTACAAGAGCTAGTTCCAGGACAGGGTCCAAAACCACAGAGAAACCCTATCTCGAAAAACCAAAAAAAAAAAAAAAAAAAAATATCTGTTGTGAAACACAGGAAACTAACACCTTTGGCAAAGGAAGGTGGCTGAGGGGTGACAAAATCTATTTTTCCCACTACTTTCAGACAGTTTGAATTTTTTCAGAAGTCTATACTAAAATATGAAAATTTCTTTTTTTTCTAAGAAGAAAGTACATTTACTTTATTCATTCTACACAATAAGAAAGTTACTTTTTTCAAGGGCAATCATTATCTCTTATTTCTTTTCTTCTTTCTTCCTCCCTACCTTTCTTCCTTCTCTCCCTGCCTCACCCTCTCTCCTTCCCTTTTTTGCCCCCTCTCTCTATATGTGTATGTAATATATGCATCTATACACACATGTACATGTATACCCACACATATATAGGGAGAACATATATATGTATACACACATAGAGACTTTATTTTGCTTTATTTGTTCTTTTATCGCAAACTTTAACACATTAAGAATGAGAGTCTCTTGAACAGCCTCCACTAGGAGAATGTAGCACTGGGCTGAAGCTGTTAGCCTTGATTATTGCTAAAATACACGAGACTTGGAAGTTGATGATTTCTCAACGTGACATTTGATCCTTGTTATTTAGACCAAATACATTTGGCACATTGCCAGCGATCAGCCATATCTGCTTTATTATTTTACATACAGTATGATCACTTGTGTTTCTACAAATGTTCCAGACCTCAAACAACAAATCATGCACTAGGGAAATAAAAGTCCCCAGTGACTCAGGTTCTGTCACGCTCAGTGGTGCCTCTGAAACAGACTGGTCTGTGTTGTCCAGTGTATTCGTAGGGTTAAATCTTTGCTATTGCCCACCCCTCACCAAAGACATCGCTATGAATACGTATGGCACATTTTATATTTATGAAAGGGATGAAAAAGCCAGGTGCAGCGTGCTGATTTCTAAAAGTACTGGACCCCACTGATCTGTAAAGAATACTTGGGCTGTAATCTGCTGAAGACATTAGGAAAGAAAACAGCTTTGTGACTTCTAATCAGTGTGGATATCCATACCCACTCAATAACTAAAACATGCACACATCTCCAACAATTTATATTTTCCTTATTTTCTTTGAAGTTTTCAGTACCCAGAATAAAATTAATCTTCACATGACTTTCTATTCTGATTTAGAAAGCATTGTTTCCTGTGTGTTGGGTTAGCATATTTGTTCTAGAGACATAAATGTTAGCATATTTGTTCATAGTGTATGTCCAGGGTGTGTGCTTAAATGGACTAAGTGGGGGCACTATTAACAGTCTATATGTGCAAAGTTTTGTTGCCAGATGTGTAACTGTGGGATGAAATCAGCATAAATTTTTAGGTTCAACTCTATGATATCTAATTCATTGTATGAGTGTTATAAAGAAGTGTCAGTTTTCTGCTGATCAACTTGCTTGCCATCTGCTTCGTGAGGGGATATTTGAAGTCACGCCACTTAGCAGCAGTGATAATTGTGGTAATTAAATTTGGGCAGCTGATACCCCCTTGTTTTCCTCCTCTCCCACTTATGGGAGAGGAGAAAAACAAATGGGCCTGAGTGACAATGGATGTGCTTAAGCAATTTAACCCCCAGAATTCCTTCCTTTCCACCCTCTCATTGCTAATCTTTCTCTCTTACAGACAATGATCCTGGTGTCTGTTCTAATACTTTCTATGAATTTTGCAATGTAAAATATATCATCACAGCATGAGGATCCAGGAAAAAACAATTGTAGGGAAAGGCCACTGTTGTTGAGAATGCCTAAGACTCTGAACTGAAGGAACCGGTGGCTAGGAAGAAAACAAGGGAGGGAAGATGGGAGGGGAGAGGCCATTTTCAGAGTAACAGATATCTTAACGCTGAAACAGATCCTGGATTTGGCAAGGGTTTATAAATCGCTTCAGAGATAACCTCTGACCCATGTTGGCATTTCTTCTTGCATCTAGCAGTCAGTTATTTTGGTCAGTTTCGGTAATAAAGCAAGGGAGCTGATTACCTCAGAATATAGATGGTAACTTGTAGGCAGCAATATCCTTAGGCTTTCATTTAGCAATTAAGCTATTTTATTTAAAAATTACATTTTAATAAATCAACATGTATGTAGGACCTACAATACGGCAGGCATGTGCAAAATGAGAAAGGAGAAAATCACTTCCAGCAGCGGGACAATTGCGTGCAGCAGCTCCAGAGCGATGGAGCAATTGTTCTGGTCTTGTAGTTATTGTTAACATGGGAGAGATAATCTGGGTAAAGAAAACGATGTACAGTTGTGAGTCGCGAGTCTTGGAGGTACGTTATTCCTTTAAGAAGGTAGTTGGAATAAAAGACCCCTGTATTTTGAAGGTGCCAGATCTAATACTCTATGTAATCAATAAATTGCTAGCCTTGGTTTTACTGTGCGTGTCAATAAATAAATAAGCACATATTTTTAGCGTAATATTTTTACTGATTATTTGGGAATTTCACATAACATACCCTGATCACCCTTACTTCCCAGTCCTCCAAGTTTTAATCCCTCACCCTTGTGGTCTCCACCTTGCACCCATAAAAAAATTTTTTTTAAAAAGGTCCAATTTGTATTGTTTATATACTCATCAGAGCATGATCAAACTATAGGTGGCCAGCCCCTTAAAGAAAAGTGAGTCTTTCCTCACCCCACCCCGAAGAGTAGCCATCTATTGTGGAGAGTTACATTTCAGCATCTTTATCACAACCTTTAAGAGTTCTCTTCAATGGCTTCCTTTGTAGGTTGATACTTTTTGAGGGGAGGGTGTGGGTTGTCACAGAAGCCGTCTATGTCTCTCTTTCTGAACTGAGTCTGCCGTCATTGATGCCACTGCAGAAGAAGCTTCCTGTCCCTTTGATGGACTTATGCAGGGTGTCTTGTGAAGCATAGACCGTGGACATCCACCTGACCTCCTGCATCAGCATGAGCCTTGGGCCTCAACATGGTCTCCGGTGGCATTCTGGGCCACTGATGCCAGTATGGTCCCCAGTGTCAGCCTGGTCCACAGACATCAACATGACTTCAGGCAGAGTCCAGACCACAGACATCCACGTGACTTTAGGTGATAACCCAGGCCACAAACATCAACTTGGCCAATGGCTGCAGCATGGACCACAAGCATCAGCATGGTCTCGATTATAAACCTATCCTAAATAATTCAAGCAGATGAAAATTTCAAGATAGAAATTACTGGTTTTTTTTTATATAACTTCTGTTTCTTGGTAATAATGCATGGTTAATTGTATTTGTGTAGATTAAGAATTCTTTGGTGGGTTATTACTAGTTAGCCTCTGGCTTTCTAGTAAGTTGCTACATAGATAGAATATAGAAATAATATAACCAGAAATGCATTTATAAAGATTTGTTTATCCTGTTCCTCACCCCGAGCAAACTCTTACCTGGATATTATATTATCTCACCAGGAAAAGTTCTAAGGATGTCCCCTGAATCAGTTAGGTATAGTTACTTCAGAAACTCCCACAAGAATTCATCACTTACTTTCAAGAAATAAAAGTTTCTTCAAACTTGTCTTTACAGTGACATATCTGCATGCCTAGTGACCAAGTTACAGGGCTTAAATTATAATGATTGGTCTTTAAGATGGTGTGTAAGTGAAGTGGGCGCAGCTACAATCATAGGTTCAGTTCTACAGTTGGATGCTTTTCTGGCCAATGGGATGTAAGGCAGTGTGTGAGTGGTGTGTGTGTACATGAGTGTGTGTGCGTGCATTTGTGTGTGTGTGTGTGTGTGTGTGTGTGTGCATAAGGGGTGTGTGTGTTTGTGTGTGTGTGCATTTGTGTCCATGTGCGTGCATACGTGTATGTGTGTGTGTGTGTGTGTGTAGGGCTGGCTAGCAGCAAGACAAGGCCCTGTACCTCCAGGGGCTGCTTCATCACCAGGGTGAGTGATGATAGCCTAGTGCTTTCTTATAACCATGGGGCCTTTAGGAGACCACGTTTAATAAAGGTAATTTTGGATTTCATTTTTTTTTCAGTTTGCAAAGGGTTCATCTGGACATAACCCCAAGATAAGTGGAGGAGCAGTATAGAGATAGATAGAAATGTCTTCAGAGTAGATATGTGTTTTGTTTCATTTTGTTCTTTTAAAGCAGAACCATTGGGGTGAAATGAGGTTTTTTTTTTCATATCTCATTGGACAAATTATTTAATCTTTCTGGCTGTCAGTTTCCACCTGTAAGTTAGGGAAATACTAAAATCTACATCAAAGATAGAATTAAATGAGTTGTGTGTAATTTGTGCTTTCTTCTTTGGTCAGTTCATTTCCTTTGATCCTGTTCCATTTTAACACCATGGTGTTTTATTTCCTGATTTTTAATTGCGCTGTCTATATAATGCGAATAAGTCCTTATTATATTTGTTAGGAAAAATCATCCCCAGCTCATGGTCTGGTATTTGCATCTGTTATGCATCTTTAATTTTTCTTAATGTGTGTGTTTATGTGGGCATGCATGTCCACATGTGTCATTGCATAAACATTTACATATCTAAGATTGTGGGGGCCTGAAGCTGGCATCGGGTGTCTTTCTTGATTTGCTCTACCTCCTATATTGAGGCGAGGATTTTCTCTCAGCCTTGACTTCACTGTTTTCTTAGTCAGCCTAGCCAGCTTGCTTCAGGGATACCCTGTTTCTGTTTCCTGTGTGTTGGCATAGTCAGGCCACATTCAGATATCCTGTGCTTTCTGTTGCTGAGAATTTAATACACAAGGCCTATGTTTACATAATTTCCATCCCCTTCTCTCCTCCCTCCAGCTCCTTTCAGTTTCTCCTCAGTCCTCTCAAATTCCCATCATCTACTTAACTTTTAAAACACAGGTTCTGTAGATCTGTACTCTGGAAAATACTTTAGTCTCTGAGCCATTCCTTAGCCCCTGCTTATTATATATTAAATATGACATTTCAAAAAAATTGAAGGTGGCAAAATGATTCTGGCCTCCAAGATGATTTCTTCAAGTGTGCTTTGTTTGGAAGGTGGCTGGTCCTCCATTGTATTTCTTGATTTTCCTGCTTCACTTTGACATGTTGTTATGTAGCTTGCAGACCATTTTGTACATGATATTTGACATCTCAAAAGAGTGCATTTTCAAATATTTAGTCAGTTGTATGCAGTCACATGAATTGGATGGCTTTCCTATATTGTCAAGATTTCAATGTCCTGTGTTATGGGCTTAGTTTTCTAGAATTGTTTTTTTTTTTCAGTAGTATATCTTTTTTTTTTATAATTTTTTTATTAAGAAAAGAAGAAAAAAAAAACATAAACAAAAAACAAGTTTCCACCTCCTCCCAGCCTCCCATTTCCCTCCCCCTCCTCCCACCCTTCTCCCCCTCCTCCCACCCTTCTTCCCCTCCCCCCACTCCTCTCCCCCTCCCTCTCCAGTCCACAGAGCAGTCCGGGTTCCCTGCCCTGTGGTAAGTCCTAGGTCCTCCCCCCTCTGTCCATATCTAGGAAGGTGAACATCCAAACTGGCTAGGCTTCCACAAAGCCAGCACATTAAGTAGGATCAAAACCCCGTGCCATTGTCCTTGGCGTCTCATCAGCCCTCATTGTTCGCCATGTTCAGAGAGTCCGGTTTTATCCCATGCTTTTTCGGTCACAGTCCAGCTGGCCTTGGTGAGCTCCCAGTAGATCAGCTCCACTGTCTCAGTGGGTGGACGCACCCCTCGTGGTCCCGACTTCTTTGTTCATGTTCTCCCTCCTTCTGCTCCTCATTGGGACCTTGGGAGTTCAGTCCAGTGCTCATGCGTGGGTCTCTGTCTCTATCTCTATCCATCACCAGATGAAGGTTCTATGATGATATGCAAGATATTCGTCAGTATTGCTCTAGGATAGGGTCATTTCAGGTTCCCAATCCTCAGCTGCCCAAGGAACTAACTGGGAACCTCATGTTGGGCACTTGGGAGCCCCTCTAGGGTCAAATCTCTTGCTCACCCTGAAGTGGTTTCCTTAACTAAGAATTGTGGTTCCGTGCTCCCCTATCCACCTTTCCTTTATCCCAATTCTCCTGATTCCCCAAGTCCCCCCTCCTTCCCTTCTACCTTTTCTCTCCCCATCTCCCCTTACCCCCATCCCACCCCACCCCCAAGATCCTAATTTTCTCCCCGGCAATTTGGTCTACTTCCCTTAGCCAAGGGGATAACTATATGTTTTTCCTTGGGTTCACCTTCTTACTTAGCTTCTTTAGGTTCACCTATTGTAGATTCCGTGGCCCTTATTTATGGCTAGAAACCAATTATGAGCGAGTACATCCCATGTTCATCTTTTTGGGTCTGGGACACCTCACTCAGGATAGTGTTTTCTATTTCCATCCATTTGCATGCAAAATTCGAGAAGTCATTGTTTTTTACCGCAGCGTAGTACTCTAGCGTGTATATATTCCATACTTTCTTCATCCATTCTTCCATTGAAGGGCATCTAGGTTGTTTCCAGGTTCTGGCTATTACAAATAATACTGCTATGAACATAGTTGAACAAATGCTTTTGTCATATGATAGAGCATCACTTGGGTATATTCCCAGGAGTGGTATTGCTGGGTCCAGGGGTAAGTTGATCCCGAATTTCCTGAGAAACCGAAACACTGACTTCCACAGTGGTTGTACAAGATTGCATTCCCACCAGCAATGGATGAGGGTACCCGTTCCTCCACAGCCTCTCCAGCAAAGGTTATCCTTGGTGTTTTTGACTTTAGCCATTCTGAGAGGTGTAAGATGATATCTCAAAGTTGTTTTGATTTGCATTTCCCTGATTGCTAAGGAAGTTGAGCACGACTTTAAGTGTCTTTTGGCCATTTGAACTTCCTCTGCTGAGAATTCTCTGTTCAGTTCAGTGCCCCATTTTTTAATTGGGTTAATTAGCATTTTAAAGTCTAGTTTCTTGAGTTCTTTATATATTTTGGAGATCAGACCTTTGTCTGTTGTGGGGTTGGTGAAGATCATCTCCCAGTCAGTAGGTTGCCTTTGTGTCTTAGTGACTATGTCCTTTGCTTTACAGAAGCTTCTCAGTTTAAGTAGGTCCCATTTATTCAATGTTGCCCTTAATGTCTGTGCTTCTGGGGTTATACATAGGAAGCGATCTCCTGTGCCCATCTCTTGTAGGGTACTTCCCACTTTCTCTTCTATCAGGTTCAGTGTGTTCGGGCTGATATTGAGGTCTTTAATCCATTTGGACTTGAGTTTTGTGCACGGTGATAGATAAGGGTCTATTTTCATTCTTCTACAGGATGACATCCAGTTGTGCCAGTACCATTTGTTGAAGATGCTTTCTTTCTTCCATTGTATACTTTTAGCTCCTTTATCAAAAATGAGGTGTTCATAGGTTTGTGGGATAAAATCCGGGTCTTCTATACGATTCCATTGGTCGACTTCTCTGTTTTTATGCCAGTACCACACTGTTTTCATTACTGTAGCTCTGTAATAGAGTTTGAAGTCAGGGATGGTAATGCCTCCAGAAGATCCTTTATTGTATAGGATTATTTTGGCTATCCTGGGTTTTTTGTTTTTCCATATAAAGTTGATTATTGTCCTCTCCAGATCTGTGAAGAATTTTGATGGGATCTTGATGGGGATTGCATTGAATCTATAAATTGCCTTTGGTAGAATTGCCATTTTTACTATGTTGATCCTCCCAATCCAAGAGCAAGGATCCATTTTTTGGTATCCTCTTCAATTTCTTTCTTCAGTTCCTTAAAGTTCTTGTCAAATAGATCTTTCACTTCCTTGGTTAGATGTACCCCAAGATATTTTATGCTGTTTTTGGCTATCGTGCAAGGTAAAGCTTCTCTGATTTCCCTCTCTGCTTCCATATCCTTTGTGTATAAGAGGGCGACAGATTTTTTGGAGTTGATCTTGTATCCTGCCACATTACTAAAGCTGTTTATCAGCTGTAAAAGTTCTTTGGTGGAGTTTTTGGGGTCGCTTATGTACACTATCATATCATCTGCAAATAACGAAAGTTTAACTTCTTCCTTTCCAATTCGAATCCCCTTGATCCATTATGTTGTCTTATTGCTATTGCTAGAACTTCAAGCACTATATTGAAGAGGTATGGCGAGAGTGGACAGCCTTGTCGTGTTCCTGAGTTAAGTGGGATGGCTTTGAGGTTCTCTCCATTTAATTTGATGTTAGCTGTTGGCTTGCTGTATATAGCTTTTATTATATTTAGGTATGACCCTTGTATCCCTAATCTCTCCAAGACTTTTAACATAAATGGATGTTGAATTTTGTCAAATGCTTTTTCAGCATCTAATGAAATGATCATATGGTTTTTTTCTTTCAGTTTATTTATATGCTGGATTACATTGATAGATTTTCGTATGTTGAACCAGCCCTCCATCTCAGGAATGAAGCCTACTTGATCATAATGGATAATTTTTCGGATGTGTTCTTGGATTCGATTTGCCAGTATTTTGTTGAGGATTTTTGCGTCGATATTCATGAGTGAGATTGGCCTGTAGTTCTCTTTCCTGGTTGAGTCTTTGAGTGGTTTTGGTATCAGAGTAATTGTGGCTTCATAAAAGGAGTTTGGTAATGACCCTTCTGTTTCTATCTTGTGGAATACATTAAGGAGTATAGGTATTAGATCTTCTTGGAAGATCTGGTAGAATTCCGCATTGAAACCATCTGGTCCTGGGCTTTTTTTTGGTAGGGAGGTTTTTGATAACCTCTTCTAATTCTTCGCGACTAACAGGTCTATTTAGATTGTTCACCAGGTCCTGATTTAACTTTGGTATATGATATTTATCTAAAAAATTATCCATTTCCTTTACATTTTCCAATTTTGTGGCATATAGGCTTTTGTAGTAAGATCTAATGATTCTCTGAATTTCCTCTGTGTCTGTGGTTATGTCCCCCTTTTCATTTCTGATCTTATTAATTTGCAAATTCTCTCTCTGCCGTTTGATTAGCTTGGATAGTGGTTTGTCAATCTTGTTGATTTTCTCCAGGAACCAGCTTTTTGTTTCATTGATTTTTTGTATTGTTTTCTGTGTTTCTATTTTGTTGATTTCAGCCCTCAATTTGATTATTTCCAGTCTTCTACTCCTCCTAGGTGAGTCTGCTTCTTTTTTTTCTAGAGCTTTCAGGTGGGCTGTTAAGTCTCCAATGTGAGCTTTCTCTGTTTTCTTTAAGTGGGCACTTAGTGCTATGAACTTTCCTCTTAGGACTGCTTTCATAGTGTCCCATAAGTTTGAGTATGTTGTTTCTTTATTTTCATTGAATTCCAGAAAGACTTTAATTTCTTTCTTTATTTCTTCCTTAATCCAGGTATGGTTCAATAGTTGACTGTTCAGTTTCCATGACTTTGTATGCTTTCTGGGGGTAGCATTATTGTTGAATTCTAACTTTAATCCATGGTGATCTGATAAGACACAGGTGGTTACTAATATTTTTTTGTAACTGTGGATGTTTGCTTTGTTACCGACTATGTGGTCGATTTTCGAGAAGGTTCCATGAGCTGCAGAGAAGAAGGTATATTCTTTCCTATTTGGATGGAATGTTCTATAGATGTCTGTTAAGTCCATTTGATTCATTACCTCCATTAATTCTCTTATTTCTCTGTTAGGTTTCTGTCTGATTGACCTGTCCATTGGTGAGAGAGGAGTGTTGAAGTCTCCTACTATTAGTGTGTGCGGTTTGATGGCTGCCTTGAATTTTAGCAATGTTTCTTTTATGTACGTGGGTGCTTTTATATTAGGGGCATAGATGTTCAGGATTGAGACTTCATCCTGATGAACTGTTCCTGTTATGAGTATAAAATGCCCCTCTCCATCTCTTCTGATTGATTTAAGTTTAAAGTCAACTTTGTTAGAGATTAGTATGTCCACACCTGCCTGTTTCTTAGGTCCATTTGCTTGATAGGCCTTTTCCCAGCCCTTTACTCTGAGTAGGTGCCTGTCTTTCTGGTTGAGGTGTGTTTCTTGTAAACAGCAGAATGTTGGATCCTGTTTTCTTATCCAATCTCTTAGCCTGTGCCTTTTTATAGGTGAGTTGAGTCCATTGACATTAAGTGATATTAATGACCAGTGGTTGTTAACTCCAGTCATTTTTTTTTAGTCGTAGAGTTTGTGTGTTTCCCTTCTTTGTTTTGTGTTGGTGAAGGGTCTCTAGATGTCTGAGTTTTTGTGGTCATTGTTGGACTCCTTGGTTAGTGATTTTCCTTCAATTACTTTCTGTAAGGCTGGATTTGTGGCTGCGTATTGTTTAAATTTGTTTTTATCCTGGAAAATTTTATTTTCTCCATTTATAGTGAATGAAAGCTTGGCTGGGTATAGTAATCTGGGCTTGCACCCATGGTCTCTCAGTTTCTGCAGTACATCTATCCAGGACCTTCTGGCTTTCATGGTTTCCATGGAGAAGTCAGGTGTAAGTCTGATAGGTTTACCTTTATAAGTAATTTGGCCTTTTTCCTTTGCAGCTCTTAATATTCTTTCCTTATTCTGTATGATTTGTGTTTTGATAATTATATGGCGAGGGGATGTTTTTTTTTGATCCAGCCTATTCGGTGTTCTGTATGCTTCTTGCACCTTCATAGGAAAATCTTTCTTTAGGTTGGGAAAGTTTTCTTCTATAATTTTATTAAATATATTTTCTGGACCATTGAGCTGCCCTTCTCCTTCTTCTACTCCTATTATTCTTAGGTTTGGTCTTTTTATTGTGTCCCATATTTCCTGAATGTTTTGTGATGAGAGTTTGTTGGACTTGCTGTTTTCTTTGATCAGTGTGTTTATTTTCTCTATGGTATCTTCAGAATCCGAGAGTCTTTCTTCTATCTCTTGTATTCTGCTGGTTATGCTTGTTTCTGTAGTCTCTATTCGTTTACCTAGATTTTCCATGTCCAGCCGGCCCTCTGTTTGTGTTTTCTTCTTTGCCTCCATTTCAGTTTTCAGGTCTTGAACTGTTTCCATTATCTGTTTGATTGTTTTTCCTTGGTTTTCTAGGGTATCATTCACTGATTTATTCAATTCTTCAAACTTTCTGTTATATTTCTCATCCATTTCTATAAGGGCGTTTTTTACATGCTGTTTAAGGGTGTCAATCACTTTCATGAAGTCAATCTTTTCTCCTTCCTCTTGATTAAGGGGTTCTTGTCCTCCCGTTGTGAGGTCGCTTGTTTCTGGTAGCTTCATGTTGCTTTTCAGCTTGTTGGGCGAATTCTTGCCTTGACGTCGGCCCATCTCTTCTTCCAAATGCTCCCTATGGATCTTCTTTTACCGGATCAGGTCTCCTTGCCTACCAAATGCTGTCTCTCCCCAATGTTGGCTCTCCCAATGCTGGGTCTCCTGGCGCCGAAAGATCAGGCCTCCGTGCTGGTTGGGCAGCTCGCAGACAAAGCGCCTACCCCGCTTGGTGCAGGCAGGCCCCAGAAACAAAGGAACTGCTGCCCGCCCGGGAGCCCAGGGTACTCGGACCCAGCGCCCAGATAGGCTGGGCTGGGCGATGCCACGCGCCAAAAGAGGGCAGTGGGGGTGAAGTGGGGAGGGCTCTGGACAGAAGCTGGGTGGGCCAGGAAGAAAGAGGCAGCACCCGGGGAGTAGAGGCCCTGCAGAGAGCCCAAGCAGGACAGGGGGCCAAGAAACCCCCGAGCTCCCCGTCCCAGGCTGGCGCCGTGGGCCAGAAACTCACCCCAATGCTGGGTCTCCTGGCGCCGAAAGATCTAGAATTGTTTTTTAAGTTGATTTTTCTCCCCACTTTGATTTCTGCTGGTACTATATTCTCTCTCTCTCTCTCTCTCTCTCTCTCTCTCTCTCTCTCTCTCTCTCTCTCTCTGTATGTGTGTGTGCTCATGCTCCAGGGGAGGGCAGCAGTCAATGCCAGGTGTCTTTACTAATTGTTTCTCTATCTTATTCTTTGAAGGAGTGTCTCTCAGTGAAGCCAGAGCAACTGATTCAGGTACACTGGCTGGCTCCATGCGCTGGGACTCCAGGATTCCAGGTAAATGCTGGAGAATGTGACCTATTTATGTGCTGTTGTGGACTGAACCCAGGTTCCCACGCTTGTGTGATAAGCAGTTTGCCAATGGAACCATCTCCTGCACCTCCTTCTGTTAGTTCTTTATTGTTTAGTTTGTCCTGTCTTTATAGCTGCCTTTACCATCTGCTGGGGCTAGTCCTTCATTAGACAGCTTCAAATTTTTGAGAGAATTTTCCTCCTTTTTTATAGTTTTGTTTTAAAGTTTGTGTGATATTTTGAATCATTTTACTTCCAAGTTTTGAAAAATTAGTATATGACAAAAGTCCAAAGAATTTAGTGGGAAGTGATTATCCTCCTAGCTCTGATTTCTGAATTTCTGCTTCAAAAGCAAAGGACTTCATGACCAAAACACCAGCTCTGGAGACAGCTTCATTGTGTCTGAATTATAGCTTATAATTATGAACTATATTAATGTAGGTAGATAGTTTACCGTCTCCATGCCTCCGATTCCTTATTCTTTACCTGGATATAAAAATGTCTCAAGCATTTCATTGTTTGGGTCAGTAGTGGGTTGTGGGTTGTGACCCCTTTGCGACCCTTTCAGAAGGGTCACCTAGGACCATCAGAAAATACAGATTTTTACACTACAATTCACAATAGTAGCAGAATTACAGTGAAATGACAATGACAATGAAAATAATTTCACAGTTGAGGTCACCACAACGTGAGGCACCGTAGGAAAATGTCATATCATTAGAAGGTTGAGAACCACGGGTTTAGGTGAGAAAATATTATAAATAAACCAGTTAGTATAATGTCCCATCTGTTGTAAGTAGTCTGTAAAATTTAGCGATTGTTGCCACCAGTAGGTTGCCTCGTGAAGCCATTTCTGGAGAGTACATGCTGGCAGAAACATACGCACGTTACACAAACAGCTCTAAGCCAAGTATCTACAGTTCTGCCACTGTCTCGAAGGTTAACGATTACCAGACAGAAATTATCTTTATCAGCGTGGAAATGCCCTAGTCCTTCAATATATTTCGTGATATACCTCGGTTGTATGTATCATTTATTAAACAGTCTATTGGTAATGAGTATTCAGTTTGTTTCCAGTCTTTTTTTTTTTTTTTTTACTAAAAACAATATCGAGTGGAAAGAGTACTTTGTCAAACTGCAACTGGGTTATTCCCAAAAGTGTAAGTGCTAGATCATGTTGGGTTTCATTTGGCTTCGTTATTTTTTAATCAACTCATACAGTTATCAATAATGAGTGGCACACTGTGCCTGGTACAAAATACTATCCAACTTTTTATTGCAAATCTATGAGGTAAAATATGGAGTCTGCATTTACTTGACTACAAGTAAATTTCTTTTCCTTCGATATGCTTTAACATTGCATTTAGTTTTATTTGAAGAGTCTGTGATTATATTTTGGCCATTTTAAATTTTTTTGCTTTTTGTTCATTTTGGTATGTAAGAGCTTTTGCAGTACTACGAATATTTTGTCTTTTATGTCTGCTGCAAGAATCTTTTTTTTTTTGGTTCTTCACTTGGCACTTACTGTTTATAATTTTTCATGTATAATATAGACATTTCAAGCTGCTCGCTAGAATCATTTCTTTTGAATTTTGTTAGTCCACTCAAAATTCTCTGTTGGATCATGGGTTGGGCCATAGCTCATACTTACTCTCTGAATCTACTGTGTGATATTGAGGAGTGAGCGTAAGAGAACCAAGAGTTAGAAATTAAGCTTTTGAGTTCTGATTGTGACCAAGCCACGAGGCAGGCCATCTGGAGACTAAAGTAGTAGAGTCAGAAGAAGGCCATCATTGTCATAGCTATCATGGTGGGAACTTGATCCCTTCTGTTCTAGGTGAAGGTGGCTGACTGGTGAACTTTACAGTCATAAGGCATGTAAGTTAACTTCTTTCCTTGTCTTGGTCATTAGAAATGTTTTCTGGGTCTAGCATTTAATGTCAAAGACTTTAAAAAAAAGGAAAAAAAATCCCCTTTTCAGGTATTTATGTGTGTATCAAAAATGATTACACATATAATTTGTGCTGTCATTACAGATGCTGAAGCCAAAGCAGAGTGTCTCTCTCTGCTTATCTAAAAACTGATTTTTTTGGTGCACAGTTATATGGTGTTCTTGACAACAGTTGTGATGTTTATTGCTCACCACACCGAAGAGAATATTGTAAGGAAAAATAAGAAACACTTGATGACTTTCTGCCTTACTGAGCAAGTATATGAAGGGTGGCAGATGCATATGGCTTAAAAAATCAGACGTTCTATTTCATGTCTACTCTGCTATTCCTGCTGTGAGCTCAAAGCATTTTTTTTTTAATCCATGAAATCTCTCCTCTTAGAACTGCTTCGCTGAACTTTATTCATGCTCAAATTTTTTCATTTTTTGCCGTGATATTTTATAAAAATAACATTTAACTTAATGAGAAAGTTAAACTCATTAAAAAATAATTTTAGGAAATTTGAAAATCAAGAGCTCTAAGAAGAAAATGAATACATTATTAGCTCATTATCCCTGGTAGTATCTTAGACAGTGGAATGGTCTTTCATATGTTCTGTTATTAGATAATTAATAAGTTTCTAATTTGAATATTTGTATTGCTTCTAGGATTTTGCTTTTACAGTAAGTATTGAAAATAATATGATTATACATGCAAATTCACCACACTCAGTGGCTAATTTGGGTGGCACGAGATGAAGAATGAAATTTTGGATTGAGAGCTAGACGTATTTTAAGGTCGCTGGTCGCAGCTCCTATGGTGTTAGATGCCCACAATGGATAAGCATCTCTTTCCTACACTCCTCAATAACATTGACTATTAAATTTGAACATTTCTACCAACTTCTGGATGAAATATGTAATTCCATTGTGTGTTTCAACTTATATTTATTGCTTACTAATATGGATAAAATATTCTTAGTTGACATTTTGTTATTTTAAAAAGATGATTAAGTTTAATTTTGTGATATTGGACTCTATTGAGTCCAACATTTATGAATGATCATTAAATAATGATGACTTTAATCTTTTAGTTATAATATAATATACTGAATATTTATTAAGATAAAAGTGCCCTGAGTCTTGAGTATGTGAGTAAATGTATTCATGGGTCATATGTGTGTATATACACATGCACATAAAGATATATATCCTACTTATACTTGATATTTACACACATATATGTGTGTGTGTTTATAGGCATATATATTGGTAGACTATACTTATACTTGACTTTTACATATACATGTTTATAGGTGTGGTTCATCTCATAGAAACATGATTATGTATTGTTTTATTTTAGATTCTTAGATAAGAATGCAATACAAACATTAACTTACTGTTGGTTTTTAAAACTGTGTTTAGAACAATACCACTGCAAATGTGTTTGTTAAAATAATAATATTTATTTATTTTGTGTGCATGTGTGAGTGCCTGGGTTCATGCAGGTGCACTGTGTGCATGTCCACCATTCACACAAGCCAGAAGAGAGTGCTCAGTTCCCTGGAACTGGAGATGCAGATGGTTGTGAGTCTCCCACTGTGGGTATAGGAGAAGTAAGTTGCAGGAACATCTCTCTAGCCCTGTTTATGAAATTTTTGTGTAAGCCTTGGGATTCTCTCTTTGTGAGCTCTCCTGAGTGTCTCCCAATGTTGCTTCACATACAAAATCTATATTTTTCATAATTTTATACATGTATAAAATGATCTATCCATCTCTGCTTTCCTCTCTTTCTCCAACCATTCCAACATGACTCCCTCCCAACCTCATGTACTCTTCCTCCTCCTCTTCCTTTTTTATTTCTTCCTTCCTCTGTTTTTGCATAATTTGACATGAAAAGTCCAAGCTGACATGAAAAGCAACCATCACATTGCCTTTAGACTCACAGGACAAACATCAAAATGAACATAGAAAACTTGTCTGCAATTTATCAACAAGGTATATGTCATGGACTATATAAGGAAATGCTATGTATAAACTTCTACCAGTGCTCATTTAAGGACATTGCATATGCAAGATAGTTTGAAGAACTGCCTTTTGACGAAACTTACAGTCTCAGAGTTATATGTAAAGACAAACAATTGTGCACAAAGCAGCAGGATTTTTATCTAGTATGATTGCTCAACTCTAAATGGGACGTCTTTCTCAATACCCTTAGCATCACAAAGACTCACAGAACATTTCAGACAAGGAGGTAGAAATGTAAAACCGGAACTCATACCTGCTGCAGTTACCTACATGAGACCTATCCAGTAAGCACTTGAGCATAGATGGGAGAGGGGATCTACATGTTCCATCCCTTTATAGACTCTATGTCCTCTCATTCTCCACTCTAGATTCCCGCTACACCAAGTTATTCTATTCTTTCTTGTTTCTGTGGTTAGTTTAGCACATATACTCACATCTAAACACTAGGATCTAAGAAACACAAATAGATGACATATGTCATTTTGTCTCTCTGGTTCTGCATTGTATCACCGAGTATACTATGTTCTAGTTCCATTCATTTACCTGGGAATCTCATGATCTATTTTTTTCTTAAAGTGAATAGAATTCCATTGTGTATATGTGCCACATTATCATTATCCACTCATCAGCTGAAGGACAATAGGCTATTTTCACATCCTACCTATTTTTATTTACAAATAGAAAGGCAACAAACATGACTGAACAGGTATCTATGAAGTAGAATGCTGAATGTTTGGGGGGATATGTGTTGGGGTCTAGTGCCAGCCCGGACCCTAAATTATTTTTCTGGACCAGAGGGGAGGCATGGGAATAAAGACACACCCACATGGCTTTATCGGGAGGGAAATTTTTAGGGATCCCTCATGAAATCCTGAGTTTACATTCTGAAAATCCTCCCCGTTTATTCTCCAAATTGTCTTATATATCAAAACATAAACTGAAAGGGAAATTCATTAGCATTCTGTTCCCTAGGTAACCAGGTAAATGGCTGTGGTCATGTCCACACATCTCCCTATGCCTGCTCTGTCATGTCTTTTCTATGTTCCTGCTCTCTCATGTAGGCCGAATTAACGTCTCTGTTCAGGCATCATCCAAATTACAAAGAAGAAGCAGAAGAACATCCTGACCCTTTGTTAGGGATGGCGGCAGGCTAGGTGACCACCTTCTGTGCAGCAGGTGTAAACTGTGGCCTGAGATTCCGGTCGCCATACCATGTAGAAAAATAAAAAGGAGTATTAAAAGGCCAAACACCCTTTAGTATGGCAGAAGGAAGATCTCTTGTCTTTTGCTCATTTGGCCTTGCCCCTTGCTGTGGCATTGATTTACTCTGTTGTTGCTCCTGCCGAATCTTTCACTGACATCAGGACCAGTGTTTCTAAACCTCCATACGGACTAAGGGGCCAGCAGCTTTCCAGGAACCTTTCAGGGTTTGAGAGCCATTTGGAGACTTCTGAACGATCCATCCTCAAGGACTAAAGTGCTCAACTTCTTGGGTATGATTCAGCTGTTGCTACTACTTTAGCAGAAACTAAACAATTCTGTGTATCTATATGTTCATCTGTGTATTCTTTTCCTCTAGGGAATCGTGACTAATACAATCATTTGTCCAATTCAAGAAGACACCTAGGGCTACTGCTTGTGGCTTTGCGTTCCTAAGATGTCCTATGCATTTACATCATTTCAGTGCAGGGGCCTTGGTCACTACTGCTGTTTTTCCTAAATCTTCCTGTGGGCCACTTGTCATCTGCAGTGTCTACATTATTAGATTGAACTTTTTCACCAGTTTCTTACATTATTGTAATAATTAGGAAGGATAAAGAGATGCTTGTGAAGGAGGAAGGAGGGGAAGAAAGGCATTGTGGGTGTGGGTGAAGTATAATAACTCGAACAGGCTATTGAATATTGGAAAATGGAAATACTGTTTCGATAAGAAGTCTCCTCTTTAATCCCAGCACTCGGGAGGCAGAGGGAGGTGGGTTTCTGTGAGTTTGAGACCATCTACAAGGACAGTTAGGGCTGAGAAACCCTGTCTCATAAAACCAGAAAAAAAAATGTCTCCCCTTACTTCCTATCTAAATACTCCAGTGTCTTTCATTGGTGGAGTGCTTCAAGTGCATTTCAAGGACTTGTAATCTCTTATGCTATCCTGCCGTCCACCTCCTCCTTAGTGTCTAGAAGCCCCCTTTGAACCTCTTTGCCCTTTCTTCTGTGACACTGGCCACACGGAAGCTCTTTCCTTTTCACACACACACATAGTTAGTGTTGCTGGCCTTTGCTTTTCCACTGATCTTTAATTGGGATATTTCCCTTGCGTCTTCAAGCTTGTCAGTTTCACACCGTCTCGCTCATGACATCCAGCAGAGGCATTGGCCCCCTCCGCTCCCTCCTACCAGACTTGACATGGTTGAAGTGCTCTACAGGCAAGAGAAGCTTTTATCCCAGAAATAGCGAGAAACTTCACGAACTGAAGGACTGGTGTGTGACCTGCAAAACAGAAAAACGGAATTGACAAAACTGGGACATTGCTGCCTCCTCCTGATGCACCAAAATAGAACACATTCAGCCGACCCCATTTGTAGTCTGGCGTCGGAGTGCTCCTGTGTGAACAGTCACATGAAGGCACAGAATACAATCTAAACAATGGCAAGGACATATAGGCATTTCATATGTATGTGGAATTCCTTTAAAGAGATAGTCACTGTAATGTCATAATTTCCTAAGAGAGATCATTATTGATGATCTATTTTGTGTTTTGAAAACCTTTCTTCCTCAATTTTCATGAAAGATTTCTTGTTGACTCATAGAGTGCTAAGCAACCAAACATATAAGAAAAATCATGTAGTTTTGTGTTTTTAAACTTTCAAAAAGAAAAAAAAAGCTGATAATAAAGCAGGGTAACCAGACAACCTAACAATGAATTGGGTAGAAAATCAGAAGTTTTTAACCCACCGCTCTGTGTGTGTGTGTGTGTGTGTGTGTGTGTGTGTGGCAGAAGAACATAGCAAGTGTCTTCTATCACTCTCTACTTTAGTTTCTGAGACACGCTTTCTCTCTAAACCTGAAACTTGCCATTTTGGTTAGACTGGTTGGCATGTGAGCTCTTGGTATCTTCCAACATCCATTCACAGTCATGTCTGGCTTTTGCATGACTTCCAGAGACTTACTTGATGTTAGTCTATACTCCACGGTAGAAGAGAGCCAATGTGTCACAGATTGGAATGGGTATTATAGCCTTTGACACCCCCTACTTTAAAATGACACTCATGTTTAATTGTATTGGTTCTTAATAAGAGTAAACAGTATATAGCATCGTAATTTGAAATTTCCTTTGATATTTCATATAACTATCTATCAAATTTTGGTCATATTTTAAACTCAGCTTTTATTCCCTAGGGTTACACTCCCTAACCCTGTCAGATAGAACTCATTACTTATATTTTCTCTTCCATAACATTTTGTTCAGTCATAGCAAAGGAGCAGAGCAAACTCCATTTTGAGAAAGAACCCCATTTTAGACAGGACCTAACTAGGCGGGGGGGAGGGGTGTGTGTGTGTGAATGCAGCCCAGCAAAGTCATAAACATTCCCAAGAAACTGCAGACAATGATCAAAGTGACCCATCAGGGTATCCAAGCAACATCTGTTTACATCTGCTTGCTTCAAAAGTCCTTGTAGGTATCTGATTAATGGCTGTTTTGAAATTCCCCTATACCCCAATCAACGAATTCAAAGTTTTGTACTTTTACCAAATCCCGGAATGCCAAGGCTTGTGCCACCCTGTTTGCAGTTTCTCCTTTAAAATCCCCTCACCCTGAAGCCTTGGGGTCGCTTTCCCCCACCCGCTTGTCAGTGTGTTGGATTATAGTTCCACTTAGCTAACGGGTAAACAATAAACCCCAGTTTTGTGTCAGATGCCAGCCCTGTGATGGTCTTTGGGGGTTCCACGTAATACGGGTATAACAATAGCACATTGTAATTTATACTACTGTTTTTGAAGAGAATTATGGGTGTATTGAAGAACATGTGTTATGTATCTGTGGAGAAAAGGATCCTGGCCAGATGTGATCGAGCACACCTGTAATCCTAGCTACTTGAAAGGTAAAGGCCTACTTGGACTACAGGTTAAATTCAAGGCCAGTTTGAGGAATTTAAAACTTATCTTCGGAATCTCTCCCTCAAAACAAATAAAATGAAACAACAAAACAGTCCAGATCACAGCTACAACAACAACAACACACAGTTAAAAAGATAGAGGGTCGCCGGGCGGTGGTGGCGCAAGCCTTTAATCCCAGCACTTGGGAGGCAGAGGCAGGCGGATCTCTGTGAGTTTGAGACCAGTCTGGTCTACAAGAGCTAGTTCCAGGACAGGCTCCAAAACCACATAGAAACCCTGCCTCGAAAAACCAAAAAAAAAAAAAAAAAAAAAAAAAAAAAAAAAGATTGGGGGTATGTAGGTCATAGGTCACCATAGGAAGGCTTTATTTGTAGCATAAATCTTGGATGCAATCCCCAGTGTCTCCTCACCCCTCCATGGGCGCACACATGAGAGAAAAAGAAAAGGATCCCATTCAATACTGACAGTGGCTGGCTTTGGATAGTAGAACCATTTGTAATCTTTGAAAAGAAAAATCTTTTGGCTTCTGTTCTTTCAAATTTGCTGTTCTTTCAAGCGTTCTTTTCATTGCTTCCATGACGAGTGTGTTAGCAGTGACAGTTCTAGGCATTAGATGCTATGCAACGAACAATGCAAGGCAAAGCCTCTCCACTCAGATTGCTATATTCTTCTAAAAATATGATATTTTCATTAATTCTTTGAGAACTTCATGCGTGCCACCCACTGGATCATGATTGATTCATCAGAGGCCACAAAGGAGTTACATTCTTATGTGAAGACAACGAAAATTAAAGTAATGAGAGGAAGAGGCATTATAAAGGAGGAAAAAGGGGGAAGAAAAGAGAAATAAACTTAAACTATTTGGTTTGTAGACATTAGATTCTAGCTTTCACTATTGTACGCTCGTGCTTTATTGAAGCTATATTTCTTCCTTATAACACAGAAATAAGTTGCCATCTTTGTTACCTCCCTCTACATGTTAGCTTTGGTTTAGTGCTATTGTTAAGTGTTGTTTCTATTTATGTACGTACATACATACATACATACACATCCACTAACCTACAATATTATCAGAATTATAGGATTGAACCACTTTGATGAATACTAGACATCTTATTAAAGAAAAGTTCACACATAGAATTAGGATAATGCAAACTATTTAAGAGTTGGACTCGATGAAGAATCTAATGTTCTAGATAGATGATTGTTCTTAACAATGATTCTGCTGGGACCAGGATGACGATAAACTATTACCTGTCCTTCCAAGGAAGGTAATTGTTAAATCTAATGATGACTTCGGAGAACAGAGTAGCAATTCTTTGGTAAAAATTGATGCTTCTTTTCTGACACAGGTCTGGGACTAGGAATTTAGTGGGTGTGGCAGTTTCTTTGCTGAGAGCACTGTTTGTTAGTCAGAGAATCAGGAGGTAGCCGAAGGAGCCAGAGAACACTCCAATTTCTCTATCTATCTATCTATCTATCTATCTATCTATCTATCTATCTATCTATCTCAGGGAAGATCAAGGAGAGAGCACATGCATTTGCTTCTATTTGGAAAAAGATAATATGATTTGGTCAATCATGGAGGAAATAAATCACAAACTGGTCACGCCTGAAGTAAGAGATAATTTGTATAAAGCAGGTAGGGTCCTGTTTAAGATGTCATCATACTCAGAGTTGATCATTAGCCTTTTTCATCCTTACTCCTGTCCCCCATAAATCTCTCTTTTAAATGCACATGTTGAACTTGTAGTGGCCAGTACTTCCAAATATGACTTTATTTGGAGTTAAGGTCTTTCCAAGAAATTAAATAGAGATGAAGTTGACAGAATTGGCCCTAGACCAGTATGGCCATATTCTTAAAATTAGGAGAACATTTGAAATAGGGACAAAGACACAGGAAAATGCTGTGTGGCATGAGGGCTGAGGATCAGGGTCTTCACGTCAAAAATGGTGAAGATGGCTGGGAAAGAGGCTTGGAATAGTTCTCTTCCCAGCCTCTAGAAAGAACAAACCCTGCCAAATCTAGACCTCAGACTTTTGGATTTCTGGAGTCTATGATAATATATTTCTGTTGTTTAAGCCACTAGGTGTGTGTGTGTGTGTGTGTGTGTGTGTGTGATTGTTTTTATGACAGTCATAGCAAATTCATACAAACAGAAAAAAAGAGCGTTTTTCCAAGTAACTGACATGTGAGAAAGACATTGCTAATTGTTGCCTGATTAATCAACAGTATTTGTCAATGGGTGAAACTATATGTATTTGATGGTGGGGGTAAGGGTGGGTAGGAGACAGGAAGCTTGCATGAAACTGTATATAGAGCTGTTAGACTCCCCTGGTCCCCTGTTCTCACTTATACTTGTGAGACATTCTTGACTAAGCAAGGAGATTTGTTTGCTAAGTGATTTACCCAACAAAGCTCTTGACACAAGCAAAATGCATGTCCACTTATTTTCCTTATCCTGTGATGATTGTGGGGTATTTAAAGAGGTAAGATATTTGGTAAATTGACATAGTTTTACTATTTATCATAGATAGCATTTATAAGCGCGTCTTATAGTTCTCTAAAAACTGTGACTGCTATAGCATCCCCCAGGGTTCACATATTTGTGGCTCAGTTGCCTGCAGGTGGTACTATTGAGAGATAATTAAACTCTTAGAGGCGGGTCGTCATTGGAGAAAGGGAGGTGATTGGCTGAAGACTTCCCTCTTCTGGGTCTCCCATTTTGTCACTGTCGTGGAAAACTGACTGCTACAATGCCTTTGCCTCAAACATGCTCCTTGTGACTGAGAGACTTATTAGTTTCTAAGTATACTATTGTTTTGTTTTGTTTTTTTTCCCCAGAGTACTGTAATAGCATAATCGTCTTCCTGTGGAAACTAAAGGTCAAGTCCTAGGACTTCTTGTTGCTATGACAGATATTATTTGGGCTCCCATTGCAGAAAAAGGCAAATGTCAGAATGAAGCCAAGCCAGTATGCACTTTATATAAAGGGAAAAGTGTCAGAATCCTACAGATGATAGTGACGTTTATATCCATGACCCTATAACTCTTGAGTGGAACTAAGGCTGGTAATGGGGACGCCTGTGTCTAATGAGGACAATTTCTCAACATACAATATTTGTGGCATATCTAATTCATGAAGTTCTTTGTATTTAAATTTTTCTGGAGTTTAAATTTAGTGACAGCTGCTCCCAACACCTGCCTTCGGAGTGCAGTGTCAGAAGTGACCTTCAGAACTATGCAGAACATGATACTAAAAAAGAGATGTGATGACCTTCAAATTATCTACAATTGTAAAGAAGGTTACCTATCCTCATATTGACCTTGGCATCACATCCTTTTCTCTACAGCATCGTGCTGATAATAATTAGTCATTTCTGAAAATAGTGCATCCCATGCACTATTAAAATACAAAATTACTATTAAAAATTTTAAGAATCACTGAAAATCTAATCAGGTATGAGGACAGGAGATGGGAAATAGAGAGAGGGGATGCAGGGAAGAAAGGGTTTAGAAGGGAGTAAGTTCAAATTAAGGAAGTATGACAAAGCTTTATGGAACCCACTAGTTTGTAATGTAACTTAAAATGCAATTTTTTAATAAAAGGAGTTTGAACAGTGTCACTATATGGAGAATAATGTTCCTCCTAGAAGGTATGGGCCATTAAATGAAGATTTCATTGCCAGACATAGGTGATGTGGAATTTCCCTTTATATGTTACAAATACCATTGGTGAATAAAGACACTGCCTTGGCTTGTTGGTAGGGCAGAACTTAGGTAGGTAAAATTAAACAGACTTCTTTGAGAAAGGAGGCAGCGTCAGAGAGAAGCCATGCAGCCTGGCCCGAGACAGATGCTGGAACATTACTTTGTAAGTCACTGCCACGTGGCAATACACAGAGTAATGGAGATGGGTTAAATATATATGTAAGAGTTAGCCAATAAGAAGTTAGAGCTACTTCGGGCTGACGAGAGAGGGGGAGTTGATTGGGGGAGGGGGAAGGAAATGGGAGACGGTGGCGGGGAGGAGAGAGAAATCTTTAATAAATAAATAAATAATAATAATAATAAAAAGAAGTTAGAGCTAATGGGCCAAGCAGTGATTTAATTAATACAGTTTCTGTGTGATTATTTTGGGACTAAGTGTCCGTGAACCAACAAGTTGCTCTGTCCTCCTACACATAGGTTCTCATCCTATAGCTATTGGTCGGAAAGGCATGAGAGGCTACCAAAACAATACAAGCTGTTGCTCTTTGTTACAGAAAGATTATTCCACAGTAGGCCTCATCTCTAGCTAGGGAGCTATTGGAAGTTGATGGCTATGGAGGAATGGAGACTTATTTTCCTTTGGGACAGATGGCTACTGGTAGGCTGCCCAGGCCTTAGTGGATGACTGCCACATCTACAAGACTAATTAGACTCAGTAGGTTAAAAATAATAACAATTTAAAAAGAACATATGGCATACAGACAGCCACCCTAAGGACCTGCCTCACAAGGGTGGACTGACCAATTCCACTGTCATCTGGGCCCAGATTCAGTGCAGTGAGTAGTTACACCCCAGCATCTACTCCATCTACAAGCCTCTGGAGCAGGAGGAGAAGCCAGGGTTGTTATAGGAGACTGCTTGTTTGTTCCTGGCTGCCCAGACTTGAAATAATCACACAGAAGCTATATTGTTTAAATTACTGCTTGGTCAATCACTTAAGCATATTGCTAGCTAGCTCTTATATCTGTGGTCAACCCATTTCTATTAATCTGTGTATCACCACATGGCTGTGACTTACCGGGTTCTGTCCGGCATCTGGCATCTGTCTCTGGTGGGGCTACATGGCTTCTCCTTGCCTCTGCCTTCTTTCTCTCTCCCAGCATTCAGTTTAGTTCCCCCCTGCTCCCACCTGGCTTTACTCTGCCCTATTACAGGCCAAGACAACTTCATTATTAATTAACCAATAAAAGCAACACATATGCAGAAGGACATCCCACAAACACAGGCTGCAGAACCAGATCCAGGAAGAAGTTTTAGCCAAAAGAATGAAAACTTGAAGCAAGGCTGTGAATGAAACCATCACCCACCACTTCTGAGTGACTCAGAGGAGCCTGAAAGACCCATGGAAGCTCTGAGAAGATATGAGGTTATGGCAGAGGAATCTGCAAAGCTCAGAGTATACCCAGAAATAGTAGAGAAAGGCAGGTTCATAGGAAGATGCTTTTTAAAAGTAGACTCACAAAATTGGAAGGGAAGATAACAGATCAAAGCCAGATGTGTAGAGAATAATTGCAAAACTAAATATGGAGACACTGTGGTCCATGCTGTAGCCAGAAACCACATGGAACTCATGATCTATGGCATTGCTGACTGCAAAAGACAAGGAAGCTTCTTTTGCAGTGCTATGTATGACTGCAGACTCATAGTTGAGAATGACAGACATAGAAGGTTTTCGTGACAACCTTTTTCCCTCTTCCCCAAACCCTCCCCCAAAGGAAGAGTCTAGACAGGAAGCAATTGGAAAAAAAACTAAAAAATTGTGATAAGGATGCAGAAGTGCAGCTTTTCACAGTTGATAGCTTCTACTGGGAGTGGAGGTAAGGAATCAGTTCTCTTTAGGGGACTGGTCAATGGACATTTGACCATGCTCCAGTAAGTATACAGGCAACACAAACTGGACTTGGGTTTTCTTTTTCTTCTTTTGTTTTTGGGGAAGGTCATAAGTGTGGGGTGGACTGGGTGGACTGAGTGGACTGGGAAATGAATGGAATGGGTGCATTATATGAAATTTCCAAATAATCTATAAAAAACATGAAGAAGAAGAAGAAGAAGAAGAAGAAGAAGAAGAAGAAGAAGAAGAAGAAGAGAAGGAGGAGGAGGAGGAGGAGGAGGAGGAGGAGGAGGGAGGAGGAGGAGAAGGAAAATTGAAAGGCAGATGTATTTTTGGGTCCTGGGAGTAATTGGAAGGGGTAATGAGGTATGCTCAAAACACATGATATATGTACATGAAATTTCAAAGAATTAACTAAAAATATATTTTAAAGATTCACATAAATAAGAATCCAGGAATACAAAGTCACACGATGCCACTTAGTGCAAACTGTTTGAATGCTTTTCTTTGACACGGAAGCAACTTCAACTAGATTCTCCGGCATCATATTCTACAGTTCTGAGAACGAAAATGGAACTGATCTCTATGGATGTTCCTTTTGAGTGTTATAATCTGGTCCAACACACCTCCCTTACCTCTTGTTTAATTCTCTTTTAGATAATAATTTAAATTCATCTTTCTCTTTATATCATCATCACAGCACCAAAAAATCTGGATAGAACCCTTTCATAAAAGTTTCTATTTTAAGAAAGATGGTTGTCACTCCATACTTCATTTCTGAAGACTAAAGAACTTTATCCCTCATCCTAGTCTTTGTTATCATCATATCCTGCCATGCCATTTTCATCATCCTTAAAAATTTCCCTCATTGCTCCTTAAATACGTAAACTGAGATTATGCCTATGGAAGAAGGCACCCATGGCCTAATTTCATTTGATTAATTTCTTTAAAAATGAGTTTTGAGAGAAACTCATGCTAATATATAATAAATTCATAGTCTTTTATCATTTCCAACTTAAAAAGAATGTTATCTTTGTGTTCAGCCAGAAATTTCCATAACTTGTGTATGCTTGGTCTAAGACTGAAAGAATCATATACTTACTGTTGCCATCTTTACTTAAATATAATAACAAATTAAAGTTTTCCAGCAAGGTAAGAATATAAGATTCATTGTAAACCAGGAGAAAAGACAACAATTATATTGGGTATTTCTGATTCTTTCAGTCTTAGACCAAGAAGACAGTTATTTTTGGCTCTCTTGGTTTTACTTTAAAGAGATATCTTTTATATAAGTCAGAGTTATCTAGTTGTTATTTATAGCATTCTTTTCAAATCGTATATAATCTGTCCATTTTCTGTACAGTGTTTGTATTAGTACATTTTGAACATGTAATGCATGCATACCACATGAATGTGTAGTGTGTTGTGTATTGCATAAAAGGGGATAGAACCTTCTGGATTCTCATCGTTTTGTCACACTGGAACATCTGACAAATAAAATGGATGTATATATTTCTTAAACTTGGTTACATGTATTTAAGATATGTAAAAGTTACGATTTTTGCTTTTGCTACTTAAGCTTTTTTTTTTTATTTTCCTTATTAAGTGAACCCAGGAAGCCATGCAGAACATTGTCAGACACATGAATCTAAATGTGTGGTATCTCATTTCTTTCCAATCTCACACTTTTTCTAAAACAAGCTTACATTTAAGAAAGCTTTTTAATGAAGGAGGAATGAGGACTTAACAGATGGCAGACAGTCGCTTGTTCCTAGCTTTTGAAATAGCGTACACTGTCCTGTAAAAAACCCATAGAAGCAGAGAGGCAGAAGGGAAGATGAAAGGTATTTCTCATCAGTATGTGAGAAGCAGGTGGGAAATTGATGGAGATGATACAGTTAAACCAGCTAGAGGGAGTGAGACCCAAACTGACTGACAATGTAGGGAAATACCACTAAACATTCAACGAGGAAAATTAATTATTTTTGCAGCAAGGAATAATAATTATTTGTGCAGAAAGAAAATACAGAAAAGAGAAAAAGTAGGGGACTTAGCATATGGCGAGCATTCAACACAGCAGAAAGTCTGCCAGTGGACCTCCTTACCTTCTTGTTAATTTCTCCTTGGATGAGCAACTTTCTGCATCAAGTGCAATGAGAATACGCAAACTTCACAGATGAATGTCCACTGTGTTTACAATGCTGAACAAAGTGGTGACGATTCTGATCCTGAGTTTTTCTTTAGTTGGGGAAGGATTAAGGATTTCAAAATATAAGGAAACAAGTATGTGTCCTGCAGTTTATGCCAGATGCAATGGGGCGGAGGATGGAGGTGGATAGAGGGCAGTATGGCTGCAATGGAAATGTAGGAAGTGGTGAGAACTACTTTAGACAGAATGATGACATCATCAGCTTTTTCAGGAAGACAATACTTGACATAACATATGGAGTCCAAGCAGTTATTGCTCAGAGTGTATTCTGGTCAGAAGGAAGAATCTTAGGATTTGAAGGACACAATGGCCTTGGTGTTGTGAAATATTACTTTAAATAGGCAAAGATGTGCTACAATTAGTTATGCTGTATTTGTTTATTGATGTAAAGATGTGTTACATTTGTTTAATGATGCAAAGGTGTGTTGCTTTGCCAGCCTAGGGCACCTGATTAGTCTAATAAAAAGCTGAACAACCAATATCTAAGCAGTAGAGGAATAGGCAGGGCCAGCAGACAGAGAGAATAAGTAGGAGAAGGAACCTAGACACAAGGACAGAAAGAGAGGGAGACCCCTAAGACTAGCTATCTAGACAGTCACCAGCCAGACAGACATGGAGTAGGACATACAGAATGAAAGAAATGTAAAAAGCCCCCAAGCAAAACATAGATGAAGAGAAACAGATTAAATTAAGTTATAAGAGTTACTGGGACAAGCATAAGATACGGCTGAGAATTCATAACTAATAATATGCCTTTGTGGCATGATTTGGGAGCTGGCTGATGACCCAGAAGATAGCCTGCTACATCTTAGTGCTTGCTGAGGTTAAGGGAGACCAGATAGGCCCCAAAAAGGCTCAACTAGAAGGGTTGTGATACCTAAGAGACTGTATTTGAATTTTTTTATTTTATTCCATGCAATATGGGACATAAGTGGAGTGTTTTTAGTAGAAGCAGGGTCGGAAAGATTTACATTTTTTACTAGGATGTTTTAGCTGTTGTTATTGAAAAGGGCTACTGCAGAGGAGGCAGGACCGTAGGTAGATATGATTATGTAGGAAAGGATAAGAGTGTGTTTTCTTATAGCAGTGGCAGTTATGACGAAGAAAAGGTAATGGAATCAAGATAGGTTTGTAGTAGAATTGACAAGATTAGGAGATGGATTCGAAGAATGTTGAGAGAAGAAAGAATAAAAGGCAGTTCTGGGTTGAGAAACTTGGCGATGTCATCCGTGAGAATAAAGAAGGTACATGGGATAAAGTTTGTTTCGATCATCTTAGGAAAGCAGACACTGTCCTCAGCAAGGGGAGTGGAGAAACCATCAAGGATGAGATGCAGCTGTGGTCACAAGTGCCAGGCCTCCTTAGCCTTATTCCCCAGGGAAAAGTGTGTGCGCTATCCACCGATTCTGTGGCTCCACAATGCAGGACAATCAGATCCGCAGCCTCATGATGCAAGACAATCAGATGTGATAGGGAGTTAAGTCAAAGCAGGAACTCAGTTTATTACTGTGAGCGTCAGCTTATATAAGTCAAATAACTTCATCTAATGTGGGGGTACCTCCAGCCAATGAGAGACAGCCAAGCCCTCCCTCTGGCTGGAGCGGCATCTACCTAGATTTCACTGTTTCATCCCCACTCGGTAGCTTTGAGATTATCCTTCAAACTCAAGCCTGGCTTTTCTCTGCCCTACAGGTCTCAAGGTACAGGTCCCGAGATAATTTTGGCCCAACATCTTTCCCTTTTTTCTTTTATATCCCACCCCCTACCCTGGTCATTAAGCCGGAATAGCCCACCGGGGAGAGAGTATGGGTCAGGGACACCCCTATCTGGAGTTTTGGTTTAGATACTCTCAAATTGAGAGTTCATCCATGTGGTGAGATGTATCAAGCCTATCATAATGTACTCAAAGGGCCATGTACCTGCTCTATCTGTTTTTGGAATGCTTGTTTCAGCCTTTAGAGAATGCATGAGCCAAAAAGACAGATCAGTAAACAAATAACCATCGGCCCAATTAGGGAAGAAATAAGTGTGGTAAGCCATGGGGACCAATTAAACCAGGTCTCATAGGGGGTTCTTGACTTAAATGAATCAATATATTTTCTTAACTCATCTAGGGCTCTTGTAACTATCCCAGAATGGTTTGTATAGAAGCAACATTCTTCCCCAAGTGCCCTGCAAATTCCTCCCTGTTTTGTAAACAGCAAGTCCAAGCTTCTCCTATTTTATAAGGTTACCCTTTCTAAGGAATCCAAAGACTTTTGTAAATAACATACTGCAGTCTCTGTCTTTTCCAAGGTCACTGTCAATTGCGAGCCAATTATTTCCATTTCTTGTAAAATCACCAGGGATGAGGTGCCAAGAGCAGTCCCCACCACCCCTAGCCCCATCAATGTGGTGACAGCCAGAACCATTAGGGGCTCTCTCTTATGCCTTCGGGCCAGGGATTCTTCTTGCATGTGGTAAATCATGTGACAGAAAATTAATGCAAGCAGGCAAGTATCGTTGTGCTGAATGATCAATGGATCAGACAGGCAGGAGTAACCCCCGTCTCTTGGCAGATCCAAAAATACCCGTGATCTTTGGGCATCCTCCATGAAGCTATAGACCCATCAGCCACATCACACATGAGAATAAGAAGAGGGTGTCTGGTGTACAAGACACAAGTTGCATTTGACATCTGCCAAAGGGGATAGTCAGTCCCAACATCCCCCCACCCATTTCAGGGTTTCCCCATCTACAAATATCAGCTTTATCTAGTATCTCATAAAAGCCATTTACCCCAAAGGCTTCAGAGAAGTAGTGGCTGTAAGCAAAGCCAATAGACCTCAGTGGCTTCAGGGTGGGTAATGTTTAAAGCCATAAAATAAGGTGAGGCTTCTAATACCCCTACATCTCTAGATGGCTGGGTGAAGGATACTTTGGCGGAGGGGTTGAGGTATGTAAAGTTGAGTTATATACAGACATGTCCCCATGGGCATTAGCTTAGAAGCAGGCCCCTGCATCCAAGGTGGATCCCCAGGAAGTATCTCCATTCAAAGCATGAGTATAAGGCCATGATCATGCTTTTTTTGGTATAGCCTTAATCCCCACATCTTCCCAAATAACGAGGATAGGTCCTTTTTATTCCCCTGATCTGTAAACATTAATACCAGAGGGTTACAAGTAAATTGAATACAACTTCCATATGGGGGTTCCAGGATAGGGGTACCTGGGATCCAATATCCGGTCCCAGTCTTCTTACAGCCCCAGGAAAAACAACAGTAAACAGGAGCTCCTCCCACCATTGTCTCCCCACCCCCCACAGTTTCTAATAACAGAGGCAGTTTGGTTGCTTCCTGGGCACACATAAAAGATGCCTGCAGGAGGGCATTTCTCCTAAGGACATGAGAACGCCCAGGCTCATTAGGGTAAGATGCCTGGGGTAGGGTACATCCCAGAGCACCTCTGCATTCAGGTTTCCTTTCGATCCCCGGAATCCAGTCTCTCACGTTTCAGCTCCCACATGACAAATTGCAGAGGTCAAACATCAGGTCAGGCCACTATGTCCAGGGTGTTGTCATCTGAGAAATCTGGTTTAGGATCCCTCCAGTACCAGTGCTTGACAAGATCCACATCACATTTTGTGGTTGGTAGGGGCTTGCTGCCTGGACCTCAGTCCCTGTGAGAAGAATTAACTTGATTACCACCTAGAGGGCCATCTGAAATAGATAATCAGGCAACACTTTCCTCAAGGGACATTCTCCTTTGGGCAGTGATGATTTTTCTTTTTTTGTGTTTGATTTTAAGGCTTGTCTACCATAATCTCTTTCTTTCTTTATTGGTCATCTGGATCTTCCCCATTGTACTGAGGGGAGGGGAGAAATTTTAGGTTATGAGCAGGTATCCACGTAGGCATTTCCCCTCTGTTTGGGAAGATACATCCTTATTGGCCTGTGTCAACAAGAGATGTGGGCTCCTTCCACCTAACCATTAGGCAGGGGCAGGGCCTCGTTGGTAGTGATCCCCAATGTTTCTGGAATCTATTTTGTTCATCTGATTTTTGAAAATTTAAAATATTGATGGTTAATAATGCCTTTTGCAGTTGTAGATAGGGGGAGACTTCTCCCCCTTTTTGTTTTATAAGGACCTCTTTGAGATATTGATGATGTCCTTTGACAATCGCTTGACCCTGAAGGTTGTATGGGATCCCAGTGATATGGGATATATCCCATCTCTGGAAGAATTCTTTTAGTGTTTACTTATAAATCAGGGGCCATTGTTGGTCTTGACCTGTTGTGAGAGCCCCAATGTAGCAAAACACTGTAAGAAGTAATAGCTAAGCAGCATTGAAGAGGCTCCTTATCCATCTGGGCAAGAAACTGCTCTTGCCTGGACTGTTTAACTGGACATGCAGGAACCCCAGAGAAATGACCGCTAAACTTGACTAAAGGTAAGATGGTCCTTTGGGGTTCCTGCTTCATAAAGAGTCTGTGAGACATTCTACAGGGAAAAAAAAAAAAAGACTGGCAAACTGCCAATATAGGCAAAATTGTCTTTAAAATTTTCTGCTTTGTGGCAAAGTCTGCTAAATACTATGGGCCTGTAGGCTAAAGATGGATGCCCCAATGGTATAAAAAAACTTTGGGTGACTGTCCAGGTAGTGAGGTATCTCTGTCAATTGTAAAATTTTGGAAGTTGCTTGCAATGCACTTCCTGTTTACTTAAGTAATATCGTCCTTTTGGAGTCTTTGATGGAGTTGAAAATGTTTAGTTGTAGTTTTCTTTAGCTATGATAAAAGATAAAATAAATATAAATACTGTAACTGTAATTCCTATTTGATATCTGTTTTGTTATATGTAATTTTACTATGTTAAAGTTAAGACCTTCCTTTTTATTTAAACAAAAAAGGGTAGGTGATATGGGAGTCCCCTCTGTGTGCTGCAATTACCATTCATGAATAAAGAAACTGCCTTGGCCTGTTGGTAGGGAGGAATTTATGTAGGCAGGGAGGACTGAATTGAATGCTGGGAAAAAGAAAGACAGAGTCGGGGAAATACCATGGAACCACTGGAGATAGACGTGCTAAAATTTTGCTGGTAGGCCATGACCTTGTGGTGATATACAGATTAATAGAAATGGGTTAAATTAAGATGTAAGAGTTAGCCAATAAAAAGCTAGAGATAATGGGTCAAGCAGTGTTTTAATTAATATAGTTTCTGTGTGGTTATTCCAGTTGGGTGACCAGGATGAACAATCTGCTCCTTGCAACAACGGATAACTCCTAGTTGTGTCAAGATGAGAAAAACAGTGTCTGAGGTAAGGACATCAAAGTCATAACCCACCAAGGTTGTAATGTGAATATTCCAGGAGAAATTAGTCTGAAGGCCTTTTCTGGTAATAATCTCTATACCAAAAGATAAAAGCAAATGCATTTTTGCTAAAAAGTTAGCTCTGCTGTCACTGATGGCTGAGATTCTACAGGTTTGGGGTTTTACTGTAGAATGGATATTTCTTGCTTGAATTTCATTTCAATAGCATTTATGGGTACACGTGATGACAGAAACCTTAATGAGTTTCAAAGATTATGTTCTGCCTGGCAAAAGGGGAGAAAATCCAATTAGGAATTTGCAACATTAAAGGCTAAGCCATCATTAATTTTGCATTTACTTTTTTTTTTTTTTGCTTCTGCTGCAGCATCTAGAGAAAGTTTTGTTGTTTGTGTCTGTTTTGTTTTTGCCTTAGTTTGCATTTTGTCTTCATTCTTTTCACAGTTGGATAAGAACATCATCATTATGTCGCCTCTAGGAATCATTCTGTCATTCTCCTGCTTTCTGACCATAATAATAAACATCATAATGAACATTTTGAAGTAATCTTTCTACATTTATATTATAATGATGCTAAGTAATTATTCCTTAGTACATTCCTATGTAAAAAGAAATGATCTTATGGAGGCCAGAAGAGAGCAGGTAAAATTGATGGCATTGTGACAACTGTTGCTATCAAATCATCACAAGAATTGTTTGCTAGGTGGAAAATTTAAGTTTGTGAACACAGTGTCTTATTTATGAAGAAGAGAGTGACAAAGAATGAGTTCATGGCTTTGGAAAAGTTCAATTTCAGTTATCCTAAAGGCCAGGAGACTGAATTCTACATAGATATACTACTGAATTATACAACTAAGTGCATAACCCACAGTGACTAGACTACTATAATCTATTTATCACACACACACATGTGCACACACATGCACACACACACCAGACTTGGAATAGAATTAATTTTATATAAAGCATGTTAAAAACAATCTTTATTCATCAGAAATAAAATACAGTCTTAAATTTTCTAGGGACTTAAATCATCGTGACTTTCACTGTTGTGCTTAACTTCAGTGTGAAGCCCTCCTCCAGAGAGTGAAGAAACATTAGTCTTTTTATCTTTTCTCAAGGGGGTCACCAGTGGGACTGCTTTCATTCTTTTGTTTGCTCTTAGTGCTCCTTGCTTCCCCGGTTCCTTCCTACACTTAAAAAAATGCTTTTTGTGTTTATTTCTTATTGGACTCATCAGACTGAATCAATGTCTTGGGAGATTTAATGAGTATGAAGCAATTTTAAGATGTATAAATATGTCTTTGCTATTCTTACATTTATTTGCTTTTTTCCCTTTCTTTCTCTTTTTCTCTTTGTTTTCTCGTTTTTCTTTTTTGCTTTCTTTTTTTTCCTTTTTGGTGGGCAACTATATCCTTACTATGTTTGGGAAGCCAACTGAAGAAAAACCCCAGGGTCCAGCCTGAAGCCTAAATTTAGGTAGATGTGTTTCTTGAAGACCTGTGTAGCCAGATAGAGACCCTGATTGAATGCTATTTCTCTAGGAAAATCTCTACGTTGGATGCATTCTAAAAGGAGTCAGCTCTCAATAAAGTCAACTTGAATATTCTAAAGGCTCTCTTGGACATCCCAGTACCTGATCCAGTCAAGGAAAAAAATAAAGAGGGGTGGAAGAAACAATAGGGGGCAAAGAAGGATGAAAGAGGTGTAACATGAGGGCCAGGCTCAGAGTTTCTGTCCCGCCCCGTCCCCCAGCCCTTTAGTCCCAGAAAAAAATCACACAGAGTCTACATTAGGTTATAAATTGATTAGCCCATTAGTTCAGGCTTCTTATTAGTTCTTGTAGCTTATATTAACCCATTATTTTTATCTATGTTAGCCACATGGCTTGGTACCTTTCTCAGCGAGGCAGGTCACATCTTGCTTCTTCAGTGATCTGGGAAGAACTGCGGAGGGAGCTTCCTACTTCCCAGAACACTCCTGTTCTTGTCGTCCAGCCTCTACTTCCTGTCTGGTTGACCCACTTATACTTCCTGCCTGGTCAATCAGCATTTATTTAAAACATGATTGACAGAATACAGACAATTCTCCCGCACCAAAGAGGGAAGATGAAGACAAAGGCCTTCTCTGTGACCCAGTTAACTGCAATGAAGAAATTGTGGTCCTCCTGTAGTACCTAAACCCTAAGATAAAGGGCATCCTTGTGCAGCTAAATCTGGTTATTTGGGTAAGAAGCTACTTTTGCCTGAATTGCTTAGCAGTATGCTGTATAAACTGGACATACAGGTCCTAAAGAAAAATGACTACTAAACTTTGCCAAGACAAGGTAGGATAGTCCTTTAGATTCCTGGGTCACAGAAGAAACTGCCAGATATTCTGCAGAAAACAGAGAAACATAACTGACAAACTGTCAATATAGGTGGGGCAGTCTTTCAAATTTCCTGATTCATTGAAAATTCTGCCAGACAATATGGGCCTATAGGTAGAGGAATTTGATGGAGGAAATTCAGAGACAGACAGCTAAAATTAAAGACCATTTGAGGGTTACCATGGAAGCTTAATATAGTAGGAAATTTATATATAGATATATATAAAATCTAAATGAAATTGCCAAATGGTAGAGGCAACAGAGCCCCTACTGATCATCTCTTGCCACCAAATACAACTTTCTGTCCTAAGACTGGGTTCATCTAATTGAGTTGTTGGCCAAAGGGTTACCATGGAAGTTCCCAAACAACCCAAACTGTTGTCAATAATATAGGTTGTTCTCCATAAGTAGACAGTGGGGTCCCATTGCTAAGGACAACACCTACACAATTTATTGAACATGGAGAAGTAGAACTGGTACCTACATTCTAGCATCTTTGGTAAATGAAGGTACTCTGCATACTACCAAAAGAGAAACAAACACCAACCCAGCCAGGAACTGTTTTATCTATAGTGGTGTCCTGCCTGAAAGATATGCTAGGGCAATGTTGGCACAACACTTGTAGGAGCAGCCAATCAATGCCTGATTTAACCTATGATCCACTCCATGAGGTGGAATCCACACTGGACACTGCTTGGTTCACTAAAAAATTGAGACTAGTTAGTTCAGGGACCTTGGGTAAAGCCAAATACTATTTTTGAAGTATTAATAAAAATCTATTAATGGCATTCTGCTATCCTCATAGATCGGTTCTTTGCTCAGTCATCATTAGAAAAGCTTCCCCCTGCAGCAGATGGGAACAAATACAGAAACCCACAGACAGACGTGTAAAGAGTGAGAGACCTTGGAACATACAGCCCTAAAAGGGATGTTTAAATCAAATCCTTCCATTCAGGGCTCATAGAACCTTGAAGAAGAGGCAAAAAGGGTACAAGAATCAGGAGATGGAGGACACTAAGAAAACAAGGCCCTGTCTGGATCAGCATGAGCCTTTATTAATTCAAAGTAACTGAGGCAGCCTGAATTAGGTCTGCACAGGTCCTGTGTGTGTTTGTGTGTGTGTGTGTGTGTGTGTGTGTGTGTGTATTTTAATGTTTTTATGGGATTCCTGAGTGTGTGAACCCTTCTCTTGAGATCTTTCCTGTTTGTTTTATGCAATTCCACTGTGTTGTTAGGTTGTTGTGATTTTTTTCAAATTAATTTATTTATTATCTCATGTATTAACATTCTGGCTGCACTTTCTCCTCTCTCCTCTCTTCCCAGTTGCTTCCCCTACATTTCTTCTCCCCCTAATCCACTCTGCCTCCTTTTCCCATCAGAAAAGGGCAGAACCCCCAGAGATATCAACCAAACATGGTATATCAGGTTGCAATAAGACTAGGTCCCTTCCCTCATATTAAGGATGGAAGAGGCAATCCCATAGAAGGAAAAGGGTGTTAAAAGCAGGCAAAAGAGTCAGAGACAGCCTCCTTTCACACTGTCAGCAGCCCCACAAGAAGATCAAGCTTTACAACTGTCACACATATGCAGAGGCCTATATCAGTCCTATATAAGCTCCCTGGTTGTCTGTTCAGTCTCTGCAAGCTCCTATGAGCATAGCTTAGTTGAGTCAGTGGGTTTTCTTATGATGCCCTTAACCCCTCTGACTCCTATAATTCCCCCCTCTCCCTTTCCTGCAGGATTCCCTGAGCTCTGCCTAATGTTTGGCTGTGGATCTCTGCCTCTTTTTCCCTCAGTGGCTGGATGAAAACCTCTCTGCTGACAATTGGGCTAGGCACCAATCTATGTATATAGCAGAATATCATTAGTAATAATATTACATTTAGTTTCTGTTATCCCTTATAAGCCTGTTTGTTTACTAATAAGGGACAGAAAGGGAGTGGATCTGCATGGGAGGGGAGGTGGGGAGGAACTGGGAGGAGTAAAGGGAGGGAAAAGAATAATCATGATATATTATGTGAGAAAAAAAATCTATTTTCAATAAAAGCAAAGGAAAAATATCATTGTGCTTCCTAGAGAACAGGAAACAAATTTTTGTTACAATTGGAAAAAGTTGAGCTCATTTGGTTCAGCTAGTTTCCTGTCCTGAAGAGTGTTGGTCAAGATATCATTGACTCCATCAGATAACGTTTTAACCCCAAGAGAGCTGGCACCTATGTTCCTGTGGGTCTTCGCCATTAATGCCAACAGCTCTGAAGGATGACTATGGTTCATCAGCAGAAAGATGGTCAGCATAAACCCATGGGGAGATGGCTGGTGAGCACTAGCTAGACTTTTGATGTATTACTAAGTGACTTTATCCCAAATTTTAATTTCATAAAATGAATAGGGGGGCAGAGCATTGAAAGCCAGGGTCTCCCACACTGACAACCCACATCATCATGCCCACGTGTCTCTTATTGAAGAGTGAGAATTGACTTTACCTTTTACACATTTGGAGTAAGGAAAAGCAGACCTGGTTAACTTCTAGAGGCCTGCTTTTGTGTTTTCAGAAAGAGAAGCTGTATTTAGATCCCAGGTTGGGATTTCAAATAAAGAACATTTTAATCATTAGAGTAATTCATTACCCACTCTCCCTATATTTCAATTACCCCTTAAACTACATACAATTATTTGCAATAGTAATATTAAATAAAAAATAATAGTATTTATTGAGTACTGATTTACAAAATTTTGCTTCAGTCTGACTGATCAAATGCAATTAGTCAACTTCATATTTACTTCAATTTGATGGTGTTTCTCTTTTTAACTTTCTGCATTACATATAAAATTCTAATTTTTTATGTTCACAATTAATTTCTAACTGTATATGATATTTCTTTAAGTATAATGTCTAACACACTTATGTTATATATAATTTCAAAATGTTTTTGTATGTGAAAAATTTATATTTTAAAGCAATCATACCATAGCTGTCTAAGTTGGTACACAATATAGCGAATATAGTCTCTTGCGCTCTTATGTGGGCTTTTCTGCGTTATTTATCATTAGTTTTCTAATCTCCAGCCCATCATTTTACTTCTGAATTTCAGTTTCTTCATTTGTAAGATGAAGATAATAATTGTGCCTACTTCATCAGGTTATCATGACACAGTCAGTATGATTCGTGACAAGGAATAACACGCAGTAATAGGCAGCCGTAAAAAATTTCTTTTTCTTCTTAAAATTCTAAGAAGGTCTTATATCCACAAAGAAAGTTGCCAAAGGTCAAGGACCACATTTATATGGGCGTTTCCGTAAAATGTTCTACAGTGTACAATGTACTGACGTCTCTGATAAATGCTATTCAAGTGTGTCATTCTGAGAGTTTAAGTAGAATGGACTTTGAAAACAGGAGCTCTCTGCTCCCACAGGCAAGTTGCGTTTGTAGAACACACAGTAACATTTTTTTTTCTTTCCAATATTTAAGAGAGGAACAAGAATGGCTGAACTTGAGTTTCAGCAGGAAAGAAGTGGAGCCATTCTGTGTTAGATGAGTCTTTGGAGTCATTGTTGGGCAGCTGGGTGAAGCTGGACATTGTGTGGGCCTTCACTTACTGTGAGGTCACAGTATCCTAATTTAAGCAACTAACCTTTGCTAAGTGTCATTTAGGTATAGACCATGGCTCCTTCTTGTAATTTTGTACCCCATTGTGTTTCATTAAGTAGTGACTTTTCTTGCAACCAGATTTGTTCCAAACCCAGGACAGACTGACAGTGATCTCTCACCAGGGCTCTGCCACACAGCGATGCTATTGGGGTATAGGTGGACTTCAGGATTTTATTGTTAGTTTTAAGTTACACATACCTAGAAAATCAACAGCAGCGCTAATGAGTATTACCATGGAGACTATAGTTCAAAATATCTATAGTGGAAACATATATATGTACTCCCAGAATGTATTCAAGCCACTTCCGGCAGGCACTCTGTGAGTCATGCTACATGGTAAAAGCTGTAGTGCACGCTCAATTCTGATAGGGGTTCATGTAGATTCAGTTACCTGTGCACAAACTTCACGATGGTGGCAAAGGGACAGAAAGCAGCTGCCTTTTGCGTCACAGACTGACTAGAGTAGAACCTGACGTGTGGAGATTGTTTCCCTGTTTAACAGTAGTCTTCTGTTGACAGTCATGCACAAAATTTAAGAAAATTGGGAACAGGAAATCTACTGTTTAAAATACTTTGTCTTATAAGTGATATTTAAGCACACTTGTCAAAATGTGAGTACCAGTATTTAATAAGCTCCCACCATCAGCTGATTCAAAGCAAGAGAAATCTACATATACTGACTGAACATTTGTTCTGATAAATGTCATGGGTAGAGAAGATTCATCACTTAAGCCAGACAATGTGGCTTATGTCTGTGCTGGAGGGGTAACTGAGAAGGCTGAGAGCACCCACTTTTCTTACAAAGTCCCAGAGTTCAGTTCCCAACACCCATGTAGGACAAGTCACAATTGTCTGTACCTCTATTGCCATGAGATTGGGGCCCTCTTTCTAGCTTCTGCAGGTACCCATCCTCACCTGTGCACATACACAGATGCATACACAATTTAAAAAGTAAATCTAAAGAATCTCACAGATACATTAACATAAACTGAACCTAGAAAGATGTTAAATAAAATATAAAATCACAGTAAATAAATAAAGTCACATATTTTTATCATACTGCATTGAGTGGTCATACTGCATTGAGGGTATAGAAAAGTTTTAAAATAATTGTACTGAAAGTAGTTTTAATTTAATCTCATTTTATGCTACCTATAAATGTAAAATATTTTTTATAAATGAAGATTGTTTGTTCATTTCCAGGCCACCCAGATCAAAATAATCACACAAAAACTATTAATTAAAGCACTGCTTGGCCAGTAGCTTAGGCATATTCCTAGCTAGCTCTTACATCTTAAATTACCCCATTTCTATTATTTTATATTTTACCATGAAGCTTGTGGTTTGTTACCTCCATCTTGCTTCTTGGGCAGATACATGGTGTCTCTCTCCTTCGACAATCATTGTGAATTATACCTTACAGAATGGCCACATTGAGCACCATTTTGTAAACGGAGACTGTTCTTTAGTTCCGATCACTCATACCCAAATAATTTTTATTTTTTTTTTATTTTTATTTATTTTTTTTTTGAGACAGGGTTTCTCTGTGGCTTTGGAGCCTGTCCTGGAACTAGCTATTGAATTTTTATTAATTGAAACACTGTTTGGAACATTGGCTCGGCTTTTTATTAACTAACTCTGGCATCTTAAATCAACCCATTTTCATTAATCTGTGTATCACCACAAGTCTGTGGCCTCCATGTAAGATTCTGGCATTACAGCGTCTTTCTCCTTCAGCAGCTATGACCCTGCCTTCTCTCTCTCTCTCTCTCTCTCTCTCTCTCTCTCTCTCTCTTGTGCACGTGAGCATGCTGTTCAGATTTCCTGCCTGGCTTTACTCTGCTGAGCCATTTGCCTAATCAGTTTTATTCATCAACCATTAAAGCAACACATATACAGAAGGACATCCCACATCAATTTAAAAGGTTTATGCATTCATATATCATCAACTAATATGCCTATATTATATGATATAAGCAAAGAACATTACAGAAAAGGCTTGGGATCTTGACCCAGTGAGAATCTAGAAATCAGAATGAGAGACTAGCTTCTGTGGAGAGATATGTGGGGGCCAAAGTCATATTGGGATGGCATGCATGCTCAGACGCGAAAGGCAGCATGGTGCTGCTCTGTCTTGTGGCTGTGGCAGTCCAGGCCTAAGCATCTAAACTAGAAACCAAGGGGAGATAAAAAGGCTCCTTTTCTCAGAATCCTTACTTCCACTTCCAGTCTAACTTTGTCATTCCTTAGCTGTATAATCTATGCAACTTACTTTTCAGAAAGTAAAGTTACATATCAAAAATGCTCATTTTTGGCATTATTTTGGAGGATTTTTGAAGTATTATATAGTATATTTGGTATTAGCATACCAAAGCACATGCTGGCCTCCAGGCTCACTCAGTACTCTCTCAGTACCCTAAACTTCTCCAGTCCAAAGGTTTTCCTTCTCCCAGGCTCCCACACCTGTAAAACCCTGCCACTTCAGTCATGCATGTGCTCTCTCTCTCTCTCTCTCTCTCTCTCTCTCTCTCTCTCATGACCTGGTTCAGTATGCTGGCCATTCCACCACTTTCTCTCTCTGCTCTTGTAGATGGTGGGAGCAGTGGGCTGTGTTCCTGCCCAGCTAGCTTTACCCGAAATAATTACATGGAAACTGTATTCTTTTAAACACTGCCTGGCCCATTATTTTCAGCCTCTTCTTGGCTAATTCTCACATCTTGCTTTAACCCATATTTAATCATCTGTGTAGCACCATGAGGTGGGGCTTACCAGGAAAGATCTTAACCTGCGTCTGTGTCAGGTGGGAGAATCATGGCTACTGCCTGACTCGGCTTCTTTCTCCCAGCATTCTGTTCTGTCTACTCTGCCTATCTAAGCTGCTGTCCTATCAAAAGGGCCAAGGCAGTTTCTTTATTAACCAATAGGCATTTGACCCTCCTCCATCATGCTCTGGACTCTTCCAGGTGCTTCTGGCTGTACTCTCCTTTATACATACAATAAAAACCTTCTTTTCAATCTAACCTTAGAGAGGAATGTCCTCAGGTTATACAACTACAAAACTATATTTCCTGATAATTATTATGTGAAATTTAATTTTATTGTATATAGGAATTACTTGCAAGTCCCTTTTTTATTTTCATTTCAAGGTGATGTAAGCTGACACTATTCCGATTTTGTAGAATAAATTGTGGATATATTACTATTTGGTAGACGGAGTTATAGAGGATTTGTATCTGTGAAGGGCTCCAAATCTTTTATGAATAATTTTATCCGTGATTTCAGTTCATCTTGCATCTTAAATCCTTTTACTGAACACCTTATCCCTTTTATTCTCTTTTTGCTATTTATTAACTTATATTGCTTTATCAAGATATTCCCATACACTTTCATCTTGTTTCACATATCTGCACACGATCCTATTGTGTGCAAGACACTTCTCATAGACCATCTGTTCTTCGGACAGAGCCCTGCTGGCAAACAGCGTCGCCCACCTACCAAGAGATCTTGAAAACATCTTTTGTAGGCTTTCTAGTCTACCTGCAGGTGCTAAGAAATTCATATTTTTATCAGCCCCCGAGGATCCAAATGCTATTCAGGAAGCTGGATTAATTACTGCCGCCAGTCATCGCTAGCAGACGTACCACACTGCCCTCGGCTTTCCGTGAACTAGCCTGAGTCTAAATGGAGACCATGCAGAGGATGAAGGCAAGAATAATGGAGGGCTGATCAGTGGAGTCTATTTGGAAATTCTTGGATGTTCTGTTCTCACTCAAGCCTCAGCCATTTCCTGGAAGTATTCTCTCCTAGAGACATTGAAACATCCTGTGAGTTCTCTGTCTGCTTTTCTTGCAGCCCAAGAGCCTTTTCTGACCTGAAGATCTCTATTTCCTTTCCTGGAAAAAGCAAAATTTTTATTTAAAAATTTTTTTTTCCTGCAGAATCAGGGATCAGAACCCATTTAAAAACTAATTTAAAGACCAATGTCAAGTTGAAATCTCAACCCCCATGATCTGGTGGGCAGTACAGAGGAATGTCTGCAACAACACATCTGCTTACTACGCTGGCAGAATTCAAATTCCATTTTCAAGACATATTTCAATGGACTGGGCTTTGCTTATTTGTTTGTTTATGAGTTACTAGCATTGTGGTTTTCGATCTCATTTTCATAAGTATGTTAGGTTAATATCTCTAGGAGTAGCTTCAGGGTAAGTTAGGGAAATAGAGAACAGCTTGAATAGTTAGATTTTAAGTCAGAGCTCCCAAACCTGGGTGTACTGCAGAAACATTTGGAAGAATTTTTTTAAAATTTATTTTAAGTTTTTAAGAACCAGGGGAACAGGGAGATCATGTCTTCTAGAAATGTCAGAAGCTCAACCTATAATGTCTCGCCAACATGGCTGCCTAAAGGTGATCTGAATAAGGATGGCAATAATTGACATGCCAACATGAAGAGGGGAACTCACCAGAACTCAAGCTCACACAAAGAACTACAGGCCACTAAGGAATGCTGACAGCGGAAGACACAGTCTTCCCTAAAAAGAGCGCACCAACTGATATCCAATACCAAATGGTCAGCCCCAAAGTATACATACTAGGACATTATACAGACTGAGCAGGTTGTATTTAGGAATGTGCGCGTGCGTGCGCGCGCGCACACACACACACACACACACACATGAATGCACACACACAACAATAATGAAACACAAAAAAGGCCATGAATTTGAAAGAGAGCAAAGGAATATATAGGAGAGTTTGGAAGGAGGAAAAGGAAGGGGGAATAGCAATATAATCTCAAACAATTATTTTTAAAAGTAGTTTTCTAGAAACTGTAATATAACATCACAACATTGAGTTAGAATGTGTAAGGTGGGCTCCACAATTACGCCCAAGTGTTTTGGTGGAGGGTCACGGCAAGTGTTCCTGAACTCAGGAGGCTTTCTCCAAGAGCATAAAGGGAATAAAAAGAGGCTTCTGCAGGCCATGGCTTTCTTCACAGTAGGCAGGGCTAGCCCAGGGCATGAGGCAAAGGAGGGAGGAAGGTACTTCTAGAACCTACAGACAGACTTCACTTCGTGGTATATTCTTTTTTGAGAAAGAACATGTCTTCTGATAAGGATGTCACAAAACCGATAGCAACTGACAAAAAAAAAATCAGGACAATGAACAAAATGTTCAGAAACAGTGGAGGAATAAGGTTTGGGGGAATATGGGCAGGAACTATTTTACTTAAACAAACAGAAAGTCTTGAGAGCTGCTCTGTTCCTGAGCCATCTGACAAGTTTTTGTTCCTTCATGATCTCACATCTCTCCGCAGATAGACAACTGCCTGCCTTCCCCGGGGATGCAGGCTGGGGAGGGCTGTCCTCACTGCCATCTCAGATGGTTAAGTACGAAGAATTGGGAGCAAACAACCTTCACAGGCTCAAAGGAACAAATATCAGTTCCCATATGCCTCTAACTTCGTTTTCTCTTCAGCCACGCCTGGCACTTGTTTCTAGGTAGGCTTTCAGCTGACACTGAAATCAATTCATTTGTAGCACTGCTCTAGGAGCCCCGCCGTAAGCTAATGGAAGCAGACAGACTACACATCACTATTTAGAAGCTGCAGGCTGGGCTTATACAAACAGACTTATATCTTATAGATAAATAAGTGGTGTAGCTCCGCAGGGGACATGCCGCCTGAAAGTTAGTGCACGAAACGTTGGGACTCTGACATGCGAGTTCCTGACAAGCCAGCACCTTTATGTTTGCTCCATAGGACAAATACAAACAGGAATCTCATTAGCTTTTTCTTTGTCGCTTTAAATATATATATATATATATATATATATATATATATATATATATCTAATACTCTGTTAGGAGATGACATGGATGTGCGGTTTCTAGACTCAGGAAGCATGTCATAAATAATAAAGGAAGACACCGAATGTGGAATTACACATAGGTTATGTTTTCTCTAAAATTCAGGCAGGGACCCTAATACCCAGTAGGATATTATTAAGAGACGTTCAAGGCCAGGGGATAGAGCTTAGTTGGTGGAGGGCTTGCTTAGTTTGCAGGAAGCCTTAGGTTAGATTCACAGTACTTCATGAACCAAGAGGATCAGAAGTGCAAGGTTATCCTAGTGTACATCTTAAGTTCAAGGCCATCCTGAGGTACACAAGACCCAAGAAGGTGGGGTGATTTAGTTTTAAGAGCTCCACCCATAAAGGTGATTACCATTTAATTAAAAAAGAAAAAAGAACTGAAGAGGATGGCATACTCTTGTATCTTTCTGCTTTCCACCACTTGGCGTAACAGCTTCCTCTCAGGATGGCGCCATCTTGAAAGCAGAGAGAGACCCTCACCAGAAATCAAATATCATATCACCTTGGTTGTCGACACAGGAGTTCTCCAATGGGAAACAAATTTCCATCGTTTTTCTAGCTGTGGATGCTTCTTCAGAAATGCAAGGGCAAATAAGAAGAGAGCAGGGCACGCGCGTCCAATCTCTTGTATCTATGGAAACGTGCAGTGCCTCCTGATGGCTTTATGTGGCTCACATGAACCTTGCCTGAATTCCTGTCATATGGAGCTTGATGACTCCTCCCGAGACAGACCTTTTTCTTTTTTTTTTCTTTTTTTTGGATTTGCACATCATAATTCAAGTGTTAGAAGATGTTTCTGAGTGCAATTCCTGCAAACCTGTGAGCTCATGCTTGTTTGGCTAACTCATTCAACTAAGTTTCACAGATACTTTGCAGTTGCCTCTAATATGGGTACTTTTGAAGTAAAGTTACAATGTAAGAAATTACTAACTCTTTTTTTTTTTTTTGATTTTCGAGACAGGGTTTCTCCGTAGCTTTTTTGGTTCCTGTCCTGGAACTAGCTCTTGTAGACCAGGCTGGCCTTGAACTCACAGAGATCTGCCTGCCTCTGCCTCCCGAGTGCTGGGATTAAAGGCATGCGCCACCATGGCCCGGCTGAAATTACTAACTCTTAAAGTACATTTTTATTGGTTGTAAAGGATGGAATCACATGACCCAGCGGATGTAATGCAATAAATATTCCAATATCAGCTAGCCACGCACGTGCCAATTGATTCTAATTATGCAAAGACGAGCAAAATGTGCCAGGCTGGAGGAAAATTTGAGCTCCTTTGAAGATTATCGAAGTGTAGCCAAGCAGACAAGGGAAGGGTGGGTAGTACAGCGTGAACCTAGCTGCACAGGCAAAGCAATGTAGGAGGCGAGTGAGCATAGCCCGTGCTGCAAGCTATAAAGAAGCTGGCTTGTCTAGAAGAAAAATTATTGGGAAGTGTGTCACTTAAGATTAAATGCAAGTGACAGAATGATCCTAATTAACAGAGACTGATTAAATGTGGAATTGCGTTTCCATGGAGAACCCCAGAGGTATGGTGGTACAGTGATGGTAGGGAATGAACTCTTTCCAGCTTTTTTTCTTTATATGCACAGTAATTAGTCTGTCTTTCTCTTAGGTGTATTAATTCTGCTGGATCAATAAAGACGCATTGAAAGAAGTGCGCCAGGGTTAAACATTGACAATGTACATGCACAGCTCTTATCTCCAGAGGGGGTAAGAGAGCATTCATTCTGGAGGCAAATGTGAGTGACAGGGACCACACCAAAGACGACAAACCTAGGTCATCTCAGACTTCATGTTCCAGTGTGGTAACAGTTTCACCAAGTGTTTATTCCAACAGAGCAAAGGAAGTCACCCATCAACACATTTCCCCAAGCACACTAGTGGGAACACCAGGTGCATAGGCTTTGCCAAAGCGAGAGAATCTCCTGTGTAGGCTTTGGATACTGCCTTAGGACATTCTTAGAGTTTGGGTTGGTGGGAACTGGGAGCCAGTGGTCTGTTACTGTGCATGTCAAGAACAGAGCTGGGCAAGGAGTAGCTGTTATTAAGGAAACTAAAGATAGTCTGGGATAATTTGGCTCCTCATCTGCCACACTAACATCACTAACATTCTAATCAGCCACTCAGCCTTTGTAGAAAGTTCAGTGCCAGGTAGGGCTTCTCTTGGAGAACTTTAGCTCACAGTATCAGATATGTATAGTGGGGAGAGAGAAGAAGAGAAACAGGAAGAGGGTGAAAAGCACCGCAGCTACTCTGTCTTATTTTAGCAACACAAATCTACATGTTATTGGGTCAAAATATCACCAGGCAGGAGCCCTGATTTACTAATCAATGTCTGCCTCAGGTGTACCATGTAAAAGAAGATAGGTTTTCAAGCACCTCTGATGGTGGGTACACATTAAACATGTTTATATGAAGGTACTTAGCAACGTAATGAAGCCCTATGTCTTACCATGAGAAGGGTACCCACAAGCACTGGCTCTAACTTCAGGGCATGGCTTGTTCGTGCCTCTGCACTCGATGCTCCTACAAATTTATTATAGTTTCACAAAGTGGAGGGTTTGGATTTCTGCCATGACTTGTCCAACTTTTGCTCTGCTATATAGGCTATAGCTATGCATGAGGTCATTTACATGCGAGATGCCTTCGCTAGTTTCTTACCATTATTCCGGTCAGGAATAGACACTAGTAGTGGGAAGAGGGAATATGCTTTAAGGGTGCTGCTGGAAGTCAGGTATACAAATATACTCATATCTCATTGATTATATTGGTCCCCAAAAATTCAAATTCACATGAGAGACATAACCTTCAATTCAGACTCCATACTTTTAAAAACATGGTGACTTTGTTAATACAGAAGGTAACCGTGAACATTGAAACAGCTAGTCAGTAGTGCCACAGAAAGTGACTAGGAATACAGTAGAGTTCTTTGAATCAGGGATCAGCAAATGTCTTCCATGAAGGGCTTGATAGCAAACATTAAATTTTGTGAACCATATTGTGTTGCACAAGTTCTAATTGGTCTTAATAATAAAAACCCAGACCTAGATATCAGGGCAAACCCTAAAAGATCAGAGAGAGAAAGGAGCAAGTCACAGCTAACTTCTACCTTGCTAGCTCGCTAGCTCCTCAGCTGAAAAAAGGGTTGATCTCCTGTCTCCTCCGGCCTTATAGTCCTCTCTCTGCCCAGTCATATCCCTTCCTGTCTGTACAGACCTCCAGACCTCTAGGGTTAACTAGTGGCTAGCCCTGCCCCCTGATCTTCAGGAAAGTTGTATTTGTTAGAGTACAAACAAGATATCAGCACAATACTGGCTCTGAAGTAGCTACTCAGTTTTGTCCTTGTAGTGATAAAGAAGCCACAGACAATAAGCTAGCAAATAACCACAGCTGTCTTCCAGTAAAACTTTATTGACAAAACGTCGGTACAGAATAAACTTTGATCATTGGCCTGTATTATGAATTTGATGTGATCAGTGGGAGGCATTAAGATTTCCTAATAAAGCTACATGAACAGGGAGAAGTAGCCACTCCTGATAAGGGACTCAGACCTGGTCCATCACAAATTAGACTTGCAAATTTCTGAAGTTATTTTGCCTCACAGGCTGACAGTCGCCTAATTTTGCTAATGATGGGATTGAGCAGAGATGCTCTCAAGTTATTTTCAACTTAAAAGACTCTGGGAATACCAGAAATAGGAAGTCTATTTGGAAACCTTTCAAGGATCCTGGTGTGAAGTATGGGGGAAAATGGAAAGATGATGCCAGGGACATTTTAAAGAAAAGATAAGCAGAAGACAAAAAGTGGTTGGCTGGATGAGAAGAGTTAAGGAATGTTAGGAACTGCTTGACTAGTTTTGATTGGGATGTAGGAAGGGGGAGCTGTACAAAGTGCTGAGTGTTGAGAGGCTGGTGAGCACTGAGACAACAGTGGTTCTGTATCCGTGATAGAAACACGGGGAGGATCTGCCTCCAGCCAAAGGTCGCGATGGAGAAAGGCATTTCCTCAAGCCAGGTTTTCCCTTTATGTAAGAGGTTGGCAAACTTGTCTTGTAAACACGCAGACAGCAAATATTCTACACTTTTCAACCAAGCAGTCGCAAGCACAGCTCTCCCTCTGTCACTAGTAGTACGAAGAAAAAAAATAGAAACAATGGGGTAAAGAAATCAGTATGGCTGTGTTTCTACCTAACGTTACTTACGGACCCTGGAATTTCAATTTATGCAACATGGATATATCACAAAATATTTTCTTCAGCCTTCAAAAGATTATAAAAACAATTCTTAACAATGTTCTGTATTAAAACATGACAGGCCGCATTTAGTACTAGGGCCAGTGACTTGCTGGTTCCTGCCACATGAGCAGGCGAGTCCACAGAACCTGGAGTGTGTGCTGCGCTCTCTGACCTCCTGTCTCTGTGGAGCTGGAGCAGACTCCATTATCTGGCTGCATAGACAGGGTCTGCCAGTTTGAGAACCAGTATAGAAAGCTGTGTGGATGTCACCCGGTGTCTGCTTGTTGACCTCCTATATTCAGGACTAGAAATTCACTTGCTCACCTACATAAACTATATCTTCCAACACAAATCTGTCTGACTCATGTTTTGGCCTATGAGATACTCAGTTTATTTGGCTCAGAATTTGGACGGTAAGAGGAAATATATTTATCATCTTATAATGGTTGCTTGTTTGTTTTTCTGTTTTATAGATTAGACCAGTGATTCTCAACCTTCCTAATACTGCAACACTTTAATACAGTCCTTCATGTTCTGCTAACTCCTGAACCAGAAAATTATTTTTGTTTCTACTTCATAACTGTAATTTTGCTACTGTTGTGAACTGTGTTGCAAATATCTGTGTATTCTGATGGTCTTAGGTGACCCCTGTGAATGTTCAACCCTCACAGGTGGTGCGACCCCCAGGTGGAGAGCCACTGCGTTAGAATTTGGATTGCTCTAGGTTGGGGTCCTATGTGTCTTCCACATCTAAAATAGTCTCAGGTGACTGACTGAAAAAATTTTACAAGCCCTTTTATTTATGTAGTATTTCAATAACTCTAAAGCAGTATAACATACAACTTAAAAATGACCCAAGGATATATTCTAAAGCTAATCCTGGGGGAATCTGGCAGGAAATATTACACATTATGCTTTGAATAGAACCATTGGAGGCAAATATTTCTTTATCTCTTACACTCAACTATATCGTTATAATCATTGCCATATCTTACCTATACCGGTATTTGTAATGTTTAGGACATAGAGGCAAGTATTTCTTTTATATTAGCTTCTATCAACAAATGTATAGATCACATAAAATATCTTAATTTTTGACAGGAGAGAATTGAGATTTAATGTAATGGCTTACCCACTGCCACTCACCCTATTGGGTCTGATTTGAGTGCAGTGGCTTCAATAGTCACAAACCTAATCTGAAAATCAGGAGTTCCCAACACAGCTATGAGTTAGAATCATTTGGGGGAGTTTAAAGGAGATTTCACAGTTCAAATCAAAAGCCATGTAGCATATTAATATAATTCCCTGGTGCCATTTCCCTCTCACGTACTTGAGCTTTTCCTATTTAGTGAACTTGACCTGAGGTGAGACCCTGTACATCCCAGAGCACAGAAATCCTCTGAAACTTGGAGACACCCCCCAATTCAAAGTAGACACAACTACCTGAGAAACAAAAGCAGAACAAATCACACACGCAAACATTTTCATTGCTGAATTTGCAAACCAAACCAGCTAAAGAGAGTGCTCCAAATTCTTCGTTAGGAATAGTTGGTTTTCTTACTTTGATGCAGCAAGCGAGAGAGGTCAAGCTGTCAAGGAATAAAGTGCAGACCTGTAATGTCCAGGAGAAAGCAGTTCTTAGTCTGACAACCAGGGCTGTGCATGAACTTGGAGGCGGATTTTCCCCAGGTACTCTGAGACGAATGCAGATTGTCAATTCTTGACTGTCTCCCATAAGAGTCCCTGAGGAGAGGATACAGACAAACTGCCTCTGGTTTCCTGACCCATCCAAATTACAAAATACTAAATTTTATTGTTTTAAGCTATTGAATTTTGAGATTTATTTGTTACACTGTGGTGATTGACCTGCATGAATCCCTGTCCTAACATCTTTGAGAGACCGAAATACATTTCTATTCTAGAAAACAAAATTTTTCCAAACCAGGAAACTAGTAAGCAACTCAGATCATTGCTTTTTCTTGCATTTTCCTCCATTCCTTTTCCTTGGCAAATTTTCACCAATTATTTAAAAAATAAAAGGCAGCAAATTTACAAGAACTAGTTAATGATATAAATTACTTCAATCTTCGTGCACTAATGCACAAGGCCAGGGTTCATCGAGTGCCAAATTTGGTAAATTTTCTGGTAGTGTTATTAGTTTTGCTTTGCAGTAGATGGAACAAATTTGTATTTGACCTTAATATATCATTTTGTATTTTACCATCAAATCAATGCAAACAACTGGCTGTTTACAATGATTACAGAATAATAAATGGAAGAGAATATGTAGATGGTTTTGAGTCCAAGTTGCATGAGCTGGTAGATCCTCCCTGGATACTTATGTGCATGTGTGTATGTCTGTGTGTGTGTGTGTGTGTGTGTGTGTGTGTGCGTGTGTTTGTGTGTGCATGTGTGTGTGTGTGTGTGTGTGTGTGTGTGTTTGTATGTGTGTGCACATGACTATGTGGAGTGTCAATGGCCATAAAAAGCTCTATTTTGAGGAAGATTTCAGTGTAATTATCTATAGAAAATTCTTGTTTAATTTCATGCTGGAAGTAATAAAATAGATCCCCCACCTTCACTAGAGGATTACAGTCTGGTGATGTTAAAATGGTATTTGCCTAAAATGCTAATTGTTCATTATTGCTCATAAATCTTTGGTCTCACAAATCAAAGTCTGAGTTTGCCAATTAGCTTTCACGTGGTTTTGTTTGTTAGGATGACAGATAGCTTCTGGGTCACAGGCTGCACATGGAGGAAGAACAGCAAAAATAATTTAATTTTATTTTGAAATTTTTTTATACTGAAATGATTTTAATTATTTATAATGGCCATTCCAATACATTTACTAACAGGTTATTTGCTAAATTGTCATGCGTTTATATAGCAATACCCTATAATTATTTAAACAATACTGTAGAATACTCTTTATGAATTAGTAGCGAGAACTTTGCCTTATATGGACGCTTAATAAATGTAGATATTCGCGGCTGGAAACATCCATCCCGTGCTGTTGGTACCAGATTCATATTGTTTAACAGCACTCCTCTGTGAACTGGATGTCTTCTGGGAGATGACTGCTATGAGTGAGTTATTAAGATAGCCTCTCAGGAAAAATCAGAAAGAATGATTGCTTTTCCATGATGCTACTTTGCTTAATAAGGCCGTGTTTTTTCCTCATGGAACGCACTGTTTTGAGCTCAGGTAATGAGTGTGCACAGGCGGAGCCGGAGCCTGACATCAGTTACTTCAGGCTGTGCAGGGTGGGAAAGCTCTCCCTGATATCAGGTGAACTGACAGCATAAACAAAGCTGCAGCATCAGGGAGACTTCCTACTCCTGTTTTTATTTTCACAGATGTACTTTATGCAAAACAGCATGAATCGACATGGAGCTGGGGCTTTGTTCAGAATGTGCTACAAAGACATATATGGAAAGCATAACAACTGTGTGCTACCTCTCTTTAATAGGCCTTTCTCCTTTAGCTCTTACAAGAAATGTTCATATTCATCTTTATAACTATTTGGTAGTTAGTAAAGGCTTAATCTGGGAATTTTAGAGACTTGAAAACATATGCAGACAAGAAAACAAAATTACTAAGAATTTCACAATGTAGTAATAATTATTATTTATTGTTTTGGACTAATTCTGTTAGTGTATGTGTTGTGTTGAAGTTTATAAGTGTTTACATACTTTGTGTGTATGTGGTGAATGGCATATTCTTCCAACTTGCAACAGTCTCTCCAAATTCAAACAGTAGCCCCAGGAAGGAGGGGAAGCTGGTGAGTCTCAGGTGGTAAACAGGAAGTAAACAAAAGTTCTCTTGTCTGAGAAGAAAAATGCTCCAACCGTTCTTGAGGGACCCTACCAGCAGCATACAATGTAGTATACAGTTCCAGCTGGTGGAGATTCTACCAGCCAAATGGCAGAAAATGATGCCAGGACTCATCACTCATGTCGGGATGGGTTTTCTGGTGATGCAGGTGTTTTTGACCCATCCCTGCTCCTTGTGAGCAACCCCACACCCATACTTCGGTTAGTCACTCCAATCAAAAATACCTCATTTCACCAATTCAATATTTAGGCACTTGCTACTTTGATTTGTCCAGGGCTCTATTTCTGGGGTGACAAGACATCTGTGTTGTGTTTCCCTAGGAAAACTCTGCCACATTACTGTATGTGTGTGTGTATGTATGTATGTATGTATATGTATGTATGTATGTATATGTCTTTGTGTTTCTGTGTCTGTATGTATACATGTGAAAGGCTGGAAAATATTTCATTTCTCTGCTGGGCCCTTTTGGAACCTTGAACTACACCCCAGGCCCCAGGATAAGCTGAAGGCCGACCCCCTAGCTCACAGCCAAAGCTAAAGGCCATGGGACTCCTCTTTAGAGGAAGTATTAGTTAATGAAGACACAAAGTTGGTGACTGCAGCCCATTCCCTCACCCGTAGTTATACGTAGAATGTTGACCATTCAACTTCCCCTATCAGCTGGGTAATATTTCAAACAGCTCTTGAGGTTAGCAAAGGGTCAGCAGATGTCTGGAGGATGTAACCAGGGGGGCTGTTGCTGTGCCCCTTAGTTAATAATAGCCTATCAGGAGCTAACAGCTGAGCTTTACCTAATCTTTAGCCAATTGTGATATAGGATAAGTAATTCTGTATTTTGAGATTGTAACCTTAATACTGTCTTGTGGTTCTTGTCTTTACATACCCCTTACAAAAATAGACAGGGTCCTTCTCCCTCCATCTGCTATGTCAGACTGTGAGGCAGAGGACCTGTGCTAGCCCATACTTAATAAACAAACCTTGCTCTTGCATTCAGAAGTGTGGTTCTGTGGTGGTCTTCTTGGGGGTCCTAGGACTCAGGCACAAGAGGACGTTTTCTTTCATTTGCTTTGACATGAGGGTTCTCAACACTGCTAAACTTGTTTTTTAGACTAGTTTTAAGCATGGATATTACAGGATGCAATGCTACTGACTACCTTGATCTTTAGGAATTTTGCAGAATTATATGCGAAATATAGCAGAAGGAAAAGTGTTACATGCTGTGGCTACATAGAAAATTCAAGGGATACTGCATATTTGAACTTATACATGAGATAGACAAATTGGCTGACAGCAAAAAGTACTCACAAAAATCAACAGTGTTGAGATTGGAGAGCTGGCTCACTGGCTTCAAGAGGACCAGGGGCTATTCCCAGCACCCATGTTTGGTGGCTTAGAATTCCTCTTGACTCCAGACCCAGTGGATTTGACACACTCCTCTGGTCTATGTACTTTTGCACATGTGACAATATAAGTAGAAACTGCTTGTTGGTTTCCTGGCTGCCCAGACCCAAATAATCACACATAAACTACATTAATTACAACTCTGTTTTTGGCCTATTAGCTCAGGGTTCTTATTAGCTAACATTTACAACTTAAATTAACCCATTTCGATGGAAATAGAAAACACTATCCTGAGTGAGGTAAGCCAGACCCAAAAAGAGGAACATGGGATGTACTCACTCATATTTGGTTTCTAGCCATAAATAAAGGACATTGAGCCTATAATTCATGTTCCTAGAGAAGCTAAATAAGGTGAATCCAAAGACAAACACATAGGCATCCTCAGGAATATTAACCTTCATCAGGCGATGAAAGGAGACAGAGACCCACACGGGAGCACCGGACAGAAATCTCAAGGTCCAAATCAGGAGCAGAAGGAGACGGAGCACGAGCAAGGAACTCAGGACCACGAGGGGTGCACCCACACACTAAGACAATGGGGATGTTCTATTGGGATCTCACCAAGGCCAGCTGGCCTAGGTCTGAAAAAGCATGGGATAAATCCAGACTAGCTGAACATAGCGGACAATGAGGAATACTGAGAACTCAAGAACAATTGCAGTGGGTTTTTGATCCTACTTCACGTACTGGCTTTGTGGGAGCCTAGGCAGTTTGAATGCTCACCTTAGGAGACCTGGATAGAGGTGGGCAGTCCTTGGGCTTCCCACAGGTCAGGGAACCCTGATTGCTCTTCGAGCAGATGGGGGGGGGGACTTGATCGGGGGAGGGGGAGGGAAATGGGAAGCGGTTGTGGGGACGAGGCAGAAATTCTTAATAAATAAATAAATTAAAATAAAAAATAAAAAAAAAAGAAAAAAAAAAAAAAAAAAAAAAATAAATTAACCCATTTCTATTATTCTATGTGTCACCATGAGACTGTGGCCTACAGGTAAGGTTCTACCATCTGTTTCCTTTGGTAGCTACATGGTATCTCTTTGACCCTGCCTTCTTTCTCCCTGAATTCAGTTTAGTTTTCCTGCCTAGGCTGAAGCAGATTCTTTATTTACCAATGGTAATAAAACATATTCACAACATACAGATGGGAATCCCACATCATCTCCTGTTTTCTGTCTAAATAAAAACAAACAGTCTCTGCTTACAAAATAGCACCCACTGTCTGGGGCTTGGAAAAACGTAAGACCTAAAAAATCTTAAATAAAAAAAAAACAGTGCCTTTAGATCCACACAAATGAGAGCCAAGCACAGCTTCTGGGTTGTCATACATTTTCAGGTAGACTCTGTTTGCTCGTGGCAAGCACAGATGATGCTCTTTTAAGAGAAGGCTTCCTGACTTAGCATTAGCAGCAAAAGCTGAGGATCCTTTAAGAAGCAATTTCCTGGTTTGTGCTGGTGGCAGAAATGGCTCTGCCTCCTTCAGGAGGTCCTACTTAAATGGGCTTGTGAGCAGAGTGCTACAACTTGTACAATGAATGGCAACATAGACCCGCTGCATCCCTGCAGCTGGGACAGTGAGCACGGCTCTTAGAGGTGAAGAACATAACTTTGTCATACGGAAAGGCCAAGAGAGGTGGAGGCAGCATCCGTGACTGCTGCGACCACACTGCCTACCATTTTCAAATGTTTCTTGTCAGAAAAGGAGTTCAGATACACAACAGGACAGATTCAGGCAGAAAAGACCTCTAAAGGAGACTCTGTGTTTAAAAAATGTGGTGTGAGCAAATCATTATATAAATGGAAAAAGTAAAACAATAGTCCCAATCTGTACATTCTTTACACAAAATTTCAGGCAGACTTTTTAAAAAAACAAAACACAATTGTAGCTTAGGTGAAACAATTAAAGGGGGATCTTTATGACACCAGATGTGGGGCTGCTCTCTTCCTAAGTCAGGTCTGGGTATACTCAACTCCATCAAGTCAAAGGCAATGAGAAAGTCAGTCAAACTTCTGTTGTCCCCCACCTCCCCAAATGGCTTCTCAGAAACCACAGCTAATCTGATGTATAGAGTCCCAGCCCCCCTTACTCCCTACCCACTATCATTCCCTCTCTTGACCTCTTCCTCCCCTCCCCATCGACTCCAACCACGTAAGCTAGCCTGAAACAGTCTCCCAGGTAGTTCATACTTGTTGGATTCACCTCCACCCCAGACCCTGATCCTCAGCTCTTCTGAATTGTGGGACTGCCAGTATGCAATGGCCAGTTGGGGTAAAGGGGAACTCACATCTGGTGACTGAGCAGGGACTCAATCAAGCAATGAAGGGTTTATTAAATAGGACATAAAATACTCAAATCATAAGTGAAAATATTGATCCATTTCTCTATGGCCAAAGACCTGAAGTGCAAAGATAAATGACTGATTTAGTGAAGGTAAAAGATTAATATGGGAATTACATAAGCTGTCTATACGCCCAGAAAAGCAGCATGCACATCCATTTATCCACCCATAGTTTGTCCACTCCTCCACTTACCTAATTGCCTGTGATTCTAAGAAGCTGAATAACCAATACACATGATAATATGTTCAACTTCAGTACTTTTTCCAGTTAGGAACTACTGAGAAGGCATTATGCTATCAATTATTTGGATGGGGCAATTTGAATACAGAATAACTAGTAAAATTAGGTTAAATACTAAAAGAACATAAAGAGAATTTGTAGAAGCAGCAAACATAGAAAACAGCCACTGTTCTAGGTGAAGAGAAAATGAGGAAGGGAATTATGAATTCAGAATGCTCTGTCTCTTTCTGTCCCTAATGCAGAAGATATGAGCAGGGACAGGTGCATGGGTGCAGAGAGGCACTAGGTAAACAAGCTGCCAGAGGGGATGTGGGGGTCGGACTACACGTGCAAGTCAAGCACAGGGTGGTGTGGCACTGGACATATAGGTCACTAACGTGTGTGTGCTATTAGGCCTCATAAACATCAGTAACTGACTATTGTGTTGGCTTAGAAAAGCAATAAAAACATGATGAACTGGAAAGAGAAGCCTTTGCGTGGCCGGGCTTTATACTCCTCAGTGGCCTTGATTAGCAACAGAGCTCACTATTCAAAGACATATCCTGCTCTAGTAGCACAGAGGACAAAAAGGATCAATTTGGAGCTGAGAGTCACTAAAATCGATTACTTGTAGGATGGCAATCAGAAAAAGCGCAAGCAACTTAGCAAGGGGATTCCGATGGTAGAAATTCGACAGGAGTGATTGCATCTGGTATCGCCAAAGATGCTATTGAGAATAGTCACACACTGCTGGCAAGAGCGCAGGGAGCACATCTGTTTCAAACAGCAGCTGGCCTGGCTGATGTCCATGCCTCATTGTTAGCACTGCAGCCCCTAGACATAGCGGAGGTGATTTGGCGCTAAATGCTCCAGGAATGAGGGTGCCTAGCCAGGTCGTGTTCTTAATGACTAAACATTGGACACGGCCTAGAGGCTATCAGTAAGAGTGTGACAAGCACATGGTGATCCTTTAGTTGGCATTTTAGCTGGGCAACAGTCTGCAGGGAAAACTAGGACTGTAGGTAACATTCATTACATCCTGAATTGCAATATCGAGCGGGGTGAGGGAGGGAGAGGAAACAGCTTCGAAAGCTTCTTTAATATTCTATGATCTAGATAAAATTTAAAAAGCATATTAATACTCAGTTTTAAGCATGAGATGATTTTATTGAAAAGGGGGAAAAAAAAAAAAGAAGATCTTCCAGGCCATCTATTGTTGCTGGTTCACATATTCTTCTTCATGGTTCTAACTGTTAAAATAATCATAAAAACTATTTTAACCCGTAAGAAAGAGCCGAGCCCATGATTGGATATTACACACAGGCTAGTGCCTGGCAACTTCCACTCCGTGTTGTTTATGGAAATGTAGATGCGGAAGACATGTAACAACTTCATGGGGGCAGGCTGTTGCTTCGTGGAGGAAAAGGAATTAGTAATTTTGTAAGATTAGAGGAGAAGAAAATTAAAGTCTGGGTTTGGAGGGAGTACATTCCTCCTTTGCTATGATTTTAATTTTTCTGTACATTTAATATAATTAATTGATATCACTTAGAAGAGAGTACGATGCAATGTGTAGGCATGTAGTTTAGAGATTTGAAATAATAAATTGGAGACATTTTCTGCATGAAATAAGCAGTAAAATTGTTTTACTAACAGTTCTTAATGTCATTTATATAAATGTGTGTATTTAGAATTAAATCGGCAAGCATAATTCATTTGTAATGTTAGTTTGTTGTGCTGCTTTCTAATCTTCAGGAAGAGATAAGGAGAGAGCAATTTAGGGCAATAAGATATGAAACAGATTTGAGGATGAAACAGAAAATTATTGGAGGTGGAAAGATGAGGAAGGTATAATATCAGAAAAAATTCTTCTAGTTATGTTATTTTTAGACATGAACTCCAAATTAATGCTTATATAATTAATTTTTGGGAAAATAAATTTGTTCAGATTCTCTTTTGATATTTTCAACTTTAAAAATAAGTTTGTATATGAGTACTATTTAGATAATTTCCAGCCCCTCCACCTGCATTTATTCATGTTTCCCAACTCCTTCTCAACTTCATGATCTCCTCTTTTAATTATTGTGGCCTATATGTATGGATATATATGTATATGTATATAAGTATATATGTACACACATATAAATAATAAATATATCCAGTCTGCTGAGTCTATTTCATGCTGTGTGTTTGTGCATTTGTTAGGACTGACCATTTGGGGTTGGATAACTTATTAGGGGGTTGATCCTTGCAGAAGACTGATTCTTTCCCTCTAAATGACCATTAATTGTCTGTAATTGCTTACATAGCTTAATATTTTATCAACTTGACGTAAGCTACAGTCACTTGGGAAGAGAGAACTTAAATTGAGAAATTACTTACACCAGCTTGCCTATAGGCAAGTCTGTGTGGACATTTTTGTGAATGAATGATTGATGTGTCAGGGCTTGTCTTAGGGTTTCCATTGCTATAATCAAACATCATGACCAGGAAGCAGGGTCAAGAGGAACCGAAAAAGCATGGGATAAAACCGGACTCTCTGAACATGGCGAACAATGAGGGCTGATGAGACACCAAGGACAATGGCAGGGGGTTTTGATCCTACTTAATGTGCTGGCTTTGTGGGAGCCTAGCCAGTTTGGATGTTCACCTTCCTAGATATGGACGGAGGGGGGAGGACCTAGGACTTAACACAGGGCAGGGAACCCGGACTGCTCTGTGGACTGGAGAGGGAGGGGGAGAGGAGTGGGGGGAGGGAGAGAAGGGTGGGAGGAGGGGGAGAAGGGTGGGAGGAGGGGGAGAAGGATGGGAGGAGGGGAAGGGAAATGGGAGGCTGGGAGGAGGTGGAAACTTGTTTTTTGTTTATGTTTTTTTTTCTTCTTTTCGCAATAAAAAAAAACCCTCAAAAAAAAAAAAAGAGGAAAGGGTTTATTTGGCTTACACTTTCATGTCACTGTTCATTATTCGAATGAAGTCAGGGCAGGAACTCAAAGAGGGCAGGAACCTGGAGGCAGGAGCTGATGCAGAGGCCATGGAGGGGTGCTGCTTACTGGCTTGCTTCCATGCTTTGTTCAGCCTGCTTTTTTATAGACCCCAGCACCACCAGCCAGGGAAGGCATCACCCATAATGGGTTGGGCCCTCCCCCAATCAATCACTAATTAAGAAAATGCTTTACAGGTTTACCTACAACCTGATCTTATGGAAGCATTTTCTTAATTTAGGTCGTCTCACCTCAAATGACTTTAAATTGTGTCAAATTAGTATAAAACTGTCCAGTACAGGGCCCATCCCACTGGAAGCAGTGCTAGTCCCGGGCAGATGGGTCTGGGTGAAACAACAGAGCAAGTGAACAAAAACCATAGAGAAAAAGGCAGAAATCAGTGTTTCTCCACGGCCTCCACTTCAGTTTCCTTCCTCAGGGTTCCTATACTGAGTTCCTGCTCTGTCTTCCTGTCATGATGGACTGTGGTTGGAACTCGGAACATGTAAATAAACCCTTTCTTCTCCAAGTTAGTTTTGATCAGAACTTTTTATGTGGTAATAGAAACCAATTAAGACACTCTTCATTTGGGTATGGAGCATTGTGGATATTTTCCCCCAAGCAATGTTGACATTGGACAGGTGTGGTTGAGGTGACCATATTGTTGAGATTTCATGGGTGCAGTTACCCTGTCACATATCAAAGATACTGTCAGATAGCAGATGTCCTGGTTCTGTGGCTCTTACGATCTTTCCACTGAGTTTTTGGCGTAGGAGTTTGACTGTATATATAACAACTGGGTTGGGCACCCCCACAGTACCTTGCTCTCTGCATTGGGACCAGCTATGTCTTTCTGTAATGATCCCTGTCTGCTTCAAAAATAATATTTCTTGATGAGGGTAAGAGCTACACTTATCTGTGGGTGAATATTTAAAACAGAGTTCGAAAGGATACTGTTTTGGGAAAGTAACCACAGTAGGTTTTCCTCTAGTGTCTATGACCTCATTAGCAATGGGTAGTTGGTTAAGTTTACAGTACCAGGCATGAATTCTCTCCTACTTTGTCGGTCTTAAGTCCAATTAGATAGCTGCTGGTTGCCTTTAAGGTATAAATGCCAAGGTATTCCTGTAGGTATGTTGCTATGATGATCATTGTTTTGATACATTGGTTACACAGTTGGGGAGGCCTGCTACCTGTTTTCTCCCATGGAAGCTTACATATTGCCTCCAGATACCATGAAGCTGATGCTCAACGAGGAAGGTTCCAGGTCAGTTGCAGTTCTATTCCTGAAAGTCCTGTGTCCAAAGTACAGAGTGTCTTCATCAGTAGGCATTACCTTTAAGTCCCGGAGGCAGTCAAAGGCAACAGACCTGTATTACTTTGGCATTCTCTTCAACTCCCCTGACAAATCTCAGCAGGAAGGTTCCCATGCTGGCATGGTCACTGTCACTTTTGCTAGTCTATGGCTCTTAGGGGGAGCATTATCACCTCAAGTAGCAAAACTTCTTCCAGCATAAAATATATGTGTATTAGATAAATAGAAAATAATACTTCCCTCTCCTCTTTCAAACATCCCTGTTTTTAAATTCTTATAAAGAAGCAGAAATATTTGCAGTACAGAGTAAAATTCATGATGGACCTTTGATGGAGGAAGGTCATTGGCTAATAAAGGCACTGCCCTGGCCCATTTTATTGGTTAGAGGATAGGTGGGAGGAGTAAACAGAACAAAATGCTGGGAGGAAGAGGAAGTGAGCTCAGAGACTCCACAGCTCTCTCGGGAGCAGACACCTCAGCAGAGATGTCATGCCCTGCTCCCTGGCAGACACACGCGATGAAGGTCCGACCCAGGATGGACATAGGCTAGAATCTTCCCAGTAAGCGCACCTTGGGGTGCTACACACAGATGATTAGAAATGGGATAAATTAATATGTGAGAATTAGCGTAGAAGAGAATGGGCCAAGCAGTGATTAAAAGAATACAGTGTCCGTGTAATTATTTCGGGGCATAAGCTAGCCGGGCAGGCGGCCGGGGTGCTGGGGGCGCAGCCCCGCCGCCACCCTTATTACTTCATATGGCGCCCAACGTGGGGCTCGAACCCACGACCCTGAGATTAAGAGTCTCATGCTCTACCGACTGAGCTAGCCAGGCAGACGGCTGGGGTGCTGGGGACACAGCCCCACTGCCCTAATTACTACAGACCTTTAATCAGTGATGGATGTCTGAATATAGGAAGACCTTGGAATGCAGTCGTTTCTGTTATTGATTTGGGGGTGAGAAAATCTGAGTCATAGAGAATAATACAAAAAAGAAACTCCGAGGCGGTAGCCTCATTTCAAATGGATGGAATTCTGAGAATCTGTTATGCCTTTGTTGAAGGTCACAAGGCCTGCTTTCCTTATGAGCAGTGTAATGCAAATGGGCATTAAAAATGAGTAGTCTTATTTAATTTTAATTTACTTTACATTTTACTGCAATATCTGCCATGGAAGTCATTCTAAAGGTGATTTTGAAAATATGACCAAACCGAAAATAGAGATCATTATTATAAAGGCTAGCGCACTTTCAAGGAGGTCAAAAGCTCTTTCAAAGAATTAATTAAAATTTGTGGCTCTCTAGAGAAGTAAATAAATGTTATGTTTTTTTTATGGAATAGTAATGTTCGCCAACTAAAGTATTGTGTTGGTGTGAACCTTAGCTAAAAGTCAAATAGTGGACCATTATCTAGAATGTTTAGAAAACTCAGATTCTAAATTTTTCTCAGATTTGTTTTCCAGTAAAGCTACCATATACCTAGTTGTCTTTACAAGCATTAATAAGTGAAAAAACAATAAAAATTAAGTAAAGAAAGAAAAGGCAAGCAAAGCGGTAAAACAACAAATAAAGTTTAGAGTTATGGTTTTAATCTTTAACTATTTACTGGGGTGTGTGTGTGTGTGTGTGTGTGTGTGTGTGTGTGTGTGTGTCCCTGTAGGAGTTCAAAGAGGTCAGAAGCCAGAAGTGAGCATCAGATCCCTCAGGGCTGAACTTACAGGCCCTTGTAATCCAATATGCAAGAAAATGAACTCAGGTTCTCTGCAAGAGCAGTGCTAACTGTTGAGCCTCCAGACTGACATTCATCTTTAAAATAAAGTATGCACTTGAACTTGAGGGTTTTACCTATTTTAGCCACATTGTCCTGTTGTATATTTGATTTTTTACTTCTTTAAAAAACGTTACATGGCTGTGAATGATTGCTAAGTATCCATAGACATTCTCAGTATATGGTTTGACACATGAAATATATTTAGCTTTTCTCTTGAAATATGGAGTTCATTTCCGATGAAGTGAGTAATATATCTACCCATGTAAATGAATTGCTCATTAAAAGCATGCATATGGTTATGTTCATTGCAAAATGAAAAACAATTCAATGAGGAAATTTAACAATATACAAAAACATTTGCAAAATGATCTTTTAGAGCTTTTAAAGTGTAAATCATCATATTTCAATGACAAGAGGATAATTTTTCAGATTCTATAATATATAGTCTATAATCATTTGATTATATTACAATTCAGAAAGATATATACTTACTGTATTCAAAATTGCAATATTTTCAGTGTAGAACAGTGATATACATTAATGACACATTTTAGTGGTGATGGGGGAATTTCACATGTGTCTAATAAATGATAGTTGCCTAAATTTCATGGATGAGATGAACTGAATATTAATATTATAAATATGAAATCATTGGGTTTTGTCTATGGACTTCACACAAGAATTCATTTTTATTAAAAATGCATTACTATTGCTCCAACAAATTTATAAATTAACTCTAAGATCCAAGGAATAAGTCCAAGGAAAATATCCAATTTGGGTTGCAATTTAACACATTTTCCCCAGAAATCAATTTAATGGATATTGCTGTCTTACATTTTTCTTCTCCTGAGAATATTATAGAGAAAGAAAAGCTACACATAGTGATAGTCTTAGCAATAAGTTTAATTAAGATAAAACAGGATTAATTCATTGGTTGGACTATGGAGTTGGCAACATCCAGGTCTTCCTCTATCCTGCCAAAATCATCATCCCATAAGTACGTTTGTCAGCTACTTCGGAATTGTGGGGTTTCCTGTCAAGCTTTCCTGAGGAAAGTTTAATTTCCTTTTCTTTTTAAAATGGAATTTTCCCTTTTACTCAAGATAATTACTTCTAAACCTTTTGGGAACTGTAAAGTCCTGTGGTCACCACCTCAACTGCCACTGAAATTGCTTGTCCCTGAAAGATGATAAATGTTTATGATTTTCACAGTATTGGGAAACTGCTCACTTCTGACCTGAAGTCTCCATTTTCTTCAGATGCACACATGTGATGGAATATTTATGACAGTGTAGTAAATTAGAGCATCCTTCATCTCTTATCTTCTGGATGTAGCAGGAGCGTGTTAAATCCTTTCTCTTAAGTGCTTTGCAAACACCTGATTTGGTATACAGTCCTTTTTATCCTCTTCTTCCTTGGTTGATTCATTTAATGTCTTCCACCCTTAACCTTTAGGAATTGGCAGACAAATCAATTCGTGGTCAGTGAGGAACTGTTCCAGACTAATCCAGGCCCCTTTCCTATGACACTTTGGCAGTGTTATGTGCTACTTAGGGTTCCTCTTCACTAGAGCATATCTGTTTGAACTGTGAAGCAAATTTCCAATACCCAAACTCATCAACTGAACGCAGGCTTGAAAAGAGAAATGTCAGTCAGCATGTGACTAATTTGGGGCCTGTTGATCCATAAGGACTATTCAAGCTGGAGGCTATGGTTGGTTGACACAGAGATGATCATCTTTATCAATAGTGTAAGCCAGAATTCACAAATCCAAATCCTAGATTTCTAGAGATGTTCATTATTCATTATTTTGGAATGTCATGCAGGAGACTATTCACACATGGATCTTGATAGATAGATAGCCTTGTTATAGTAACAAATAATCCTCATACATATGTATTTTAGGTTTATTTCCTGTTGAGGGCTATAGTTCTGCCTCATATAGTTCTTTGTCCAGGATTTAGGATAATGGGGTGGTTGAGATTTATAATCTCAATGACCTAGTAGCAAAGGATAACAAGCAAATAAATGCAAGAAAACCAGACACCTCTTTTTCTTCCCAGTCTCTAAAATTTTATTTTCTTATTGCGACTTTACCTTTTTTCATTAATGATAAATTGGTAGCTTCTTCTGTCTTTATACTGTGCAACAGTTTAAGAAGCACTGGAGTCTGATGCTGTTTAAGGTGCACCTCTAACAAAAATTCTTGTCACTCAGAGTTTGGCCTGATGCCCAGCACCTTCAAAAGGGCATGGGAGCTTAGGAGGAATATAACATCTAAAGCCCCAACTGAGCCCTGTCAAACACAAATCTTCATTTTAACAGGACTGTTAAGTAATTTTTAAGTACATTAAACCTTGAGCAATAACAATGTACAGCACATTCTCTCATAACTACTCATTAAAACTATATGATTAAAAGTGGGTCAGGAAATATCCACCCACAGGAAGATACAACTAATCACATGGAAATGGGTAAAGATAAAAAAAACTCGTAGGAAAGAAGCAGACCCAATAATACAAATTATAATCCAGAAGCTTCTGTTTGTGTCTGAAGATTAGTTATTTCAATTATTAGACATATATACTAATATAGTTTTACTGATGATTTCACTTTTATCATCTTCAGTGAAGAAACATCTACTCCCTATAGCACAGAACTCCTGCTAAGTGAGGTAAATATACAGTTGACACTCTTGCTAACACTAAGGTTGAGGCAAAAATACCACCTGTGCTCTTCCCTTCCAGCCCTGATCCCAGTGTTATCCTAGTGGACAATTTCTTCAGCATCTCCTTAGGGTTGTCTACTCCAGGGTATCTTAAATGTTATCCATGCATAGCCTCTTTCACCCAATACATTTTTACATGACCCCAGATACACAAAACAGGTTTATTAATCAAACACATACCAATAACAAAACATATAAGACTATTTTAATTCAATACTTCAATATTAGTGTGATTTGCTATTTATTACAAACAAAACAAACTTACATATAAATGTGATGGGTGTGTTTATTTTTACAAAAATATTTAAATCTTGGAAGTATACTTGAGTCTACAAAGTGTGTAGCATCTTCAGGGCTTTATTTCCAGCCCTATGCCTTATTTCTGGTTATGGTTTGCCCAGGCTCCTGTGCACCTTTCAGTAAAAAGGATTTATATTGGAGGTAAACCTCAAGAAGAGCTTGACTCCAGCTTCCCAAACTGTTCTGTAACATCTAGATGGGAAGAATGCTACCAATTTACGTTTAATGAAGTCCACTAAGGACACAACAAGAAAATTAATTTAGCGACTAGAAAAAAGCATTGATCAGTATTTTTATTTTATAATCACCACCTTTCAGAATGCCACATAGATACACACTAAAATGACAGACATGTCTAGGGCCATTTCAGATATTGATATGGGATTCCTCTCTGGATGCTGTGAATATGTTTCATTACCATTGGTTAATAAGGCAGATACTTTGGCCTATGGCAGGGCAGAATAGAGCTAGGTGGGAAAACTAAACTGAATGTTGAGAGAAAGAAGGCAGAGTCAGGAGAAGCCATGTAAGTGCCAAAGAAGAAAGATGCTAGAAACTTACTGGTTGGCCACAGCCTCAAGGTGATACATAGATTAATAGAAGTGAGTTAATTTAAGATATAAAAGCTAGTTGGGAATATGACTAAGCCATTGGCCAAGCAGTGTTGTAATTAATATAGTTTCTGTGTGATTATTTCAGTCTGGGCAGCAGGAAAAAAAAAAAAAAAACAAGCGTTCTCCCTTTACAAGATATTGCTGGCCAGGCTGTATTTACCTCAGGTTAAAAGTTGTCCACCATTTTAAAATATAAAATTCAAGTAAGCAATCAAACTGGCAATTTTTAAAGTGGTACGTTCTAATACAATATGGTCCAAAAACATAGAATTTGTTATTTACACATTGAAGAATGGTAGTAGGAAAATATTGTTTGTTTCCATAATCAAGCCATTACAGTTCTATAAAAGCAGAAAGCTTTGTATGGACACACAGTAGTAGTCTGAAATCTGGTAGAAGGGTTTCATACAATATTCATAGGTTTGACATAATGCAACAGGCACTTGCATGTTCAGAACCAAGGTTCACTGAAGGCAGGATGTAGCACAAGCAAACAACACAAGAATTTTCTCAGCTTTATTACTTGTATGGTTTAAAATTAATTCTTAGTCATTGCACACCTAGACTCATTCTACCATTGCTATGTTTTTATTGTTATATCAATATTCAGTAACTCTATATAGGTTCACAGCTCACAGTTTAAGAAGTTGAGGTCCAGGCTGGTCTTCTTGTATCCCTGCTTGAGCCAAGCTACTCAGGTTAGTGAAAATGGAATTATATGACTTTTGCCATCTTAGCAACACAGAGAGTAATGGCATTACATAATCATTTTTCACTAGGACATACCACACCACTTCTTTAATCTAGATCTGTACTTGGTTTACAATGTAGGTAAGTCACACTGTAGGTATCTAGTATGTCTGGGTCACTATTCTAGGGCTTCATTTTCTGATTGTGGATTTTTTTTGTTACTTTGGAATCTAATTCAAGTGCTCTATCTCTGACCTTCAAAGGAGTCTCTTACTATGTCTTTTTTAATATTTGTGTTACTTGGATTTATTTTTAGTTATTTTTTGATAATTTCATGTTTGTTTTTATATTTCATATTTATATTATTTATTATTATATAATTTTCATTTAATTTGCTATGCGTACCTTCACCCTCTTTTATCTCTATTCTTGTCAAAACTCCATTTCTTCCCAAGAAGTCCTTTTCACATTGATATCTTTTGGCTTTGTGTTATGACCCACTATGTTTAACCAAGACCAACTGTGTGACCATAGCTTTGGAGTCTTGCTGGAAGTCTCACTATTGGCTACACAAATAAGGCAATGACTCCTCTACTCCCAGAATCCATCAGTAGTCAACACTTCATCACGGAAGTGTAGAACCCAAAAGTCACTTCCCTCATCCATGAATGACTAATAACAGGGCCATTCTTGTGCAGGTCCATTCAGGCAACCATATTATTGTGTTTATAACTGTGGCATGTCCAGAAAATGACGTTTTGCTGCTCTCCTCTCTGCCTTTTGGCTTGTATTCTTTCTGCTTCTTTATCTACAATGTCCCCTGGCCCTTGGAGAGGTTGGTACAAATGTCTTATTTAGGGCTGATCACTCACTGTCACCTACTCTCAGTACCTCAAGTCTTTAGACTTACCACTATTCACTGCTAAGATAAGCTTTTCTGATTCAGGTTTAGAGTAGCAGCATTTCTCGATGTGCATAAACATAGATGTTTAGAAGGCAGCTTAACATTATGTCAGTTTAGTTAAGCACCACGATGTCTCCAGCCATATGCTTTTTACCTAGGTTTATGATACCAGGTTATGAATTCTGTCCAAAGGAGAGGGCTTTAAATTCAATAAAAAGGCAGTTTGTTACCCTTGTAACCATTGAACAACCATCACACAAGTAGGCATACTTACTTGGAAGGTTGGTATTATACTTTATAATGTTCAACATAGCTGAGTCAGTTCATAAATTCCTTCCCCCTCCCATACCTTGCTTAATAGTGTCTGGCATCATGAATCCAGCCAAGAGGGAGGAAGCTTCAAGTTCAGTTCCAGTTTTACTAGGGCTTTTGAATGGTGTTGTCATGGAATTCCCATCCTGAATCCAGGTAATTCATTATTTGAAATTGATATTGGGAATTTATACTAACTCTTAAAATTAATGCTGCAAGGTTAAGATTCACATTCTTTAAGAAACTGCAAATTTTTTAAATACTTGATGCCATGGTGCTATAAACATAACATCTATTCCAATTTAAATTCACGTATTATACTTTATTCAATGTAATCCATCCCTTGCCAAAAAGTCTTCATTCTAATACCATACTTTTAAAAAGGAATATACTTTTATTTCTTTATTATACCCTAATACTACTTTTATTTGGATCAATAATAGATTGATAGATAGATATATGATAGATAGATAGATGAGAGATAGATAGATAGATGATAGATAGATGATAGATAGATAGATAGATAGATAGATAGATAGATAGATAGATATTATGGATATTATACTCAGCTTGACAGGATCTAGAATTACCTAGGAGACAAGCCTCTGGGAAGTCCTTTAGAGATTACCTAAATTAGTTGGGAAGATCCACTGTGACTGAGGGCAGCATCATTCCATGAGTTGGGTTCCTGGACTGAATAAAAGGAAGAAATGGAGGAAACTTTCTGTTTCCTGGATGGACACAACGTGACTTGTCACCTCCAGTTTCTTCTGCCATATCATCCTAGTCATGATAACTATCACCTATTTTTTTTTATTGAGAAAAGGAAAAAAAAACAAGTTTCCGCCTCCTCCCAGCCTCCCATTTCCCTCCCCCTCCTCCCACCCTTTTTCTCCTCCTCCCACCCTTCTTCCCCTCCCCCTACTCCTCTCCCCCTCCCTCTCCAGTCCAAAGAGCAGTCAGGGTTCCCTGCCCTGTGGAAAGTCCAAGGTCCTCCCCCCTCCGTCCATATCTAGGAAGGTGAACATCCAAACTGGCTAGGCTCCCACAAAGCCAGCACATTAAGTAGGATCAAAACCCCGTGCCATTGTCCTTGGCTTCTCATCAGCCCTCATTGTTCACCATGTTCAGAGAGTCCGGTTTTGTCCCATGCTTTTTCAATCACAGTCCAGCTGTCCTTGGTGAGCTCCCAATAGATCAGCCCCACTGTCTCAGTGGGTGGGTGCACCCCTCGTGGTCCCGACTTCTTTGCTCATGTTCTCCCTCTTTCTGCTCCCCAATGGGACCTTGGGAGTTCAGTCCAGTGCTCCAGTGTGGGTCTCTGTCTCTATCTCCATCCATCACCAGACGAAGGTTCTATGGTGATATGCAAGATATTCGTCAGTATTGCTATAGGGTAGGGTCATTTCAGGTTCCTTATCCTCAGTTGCCCAAGGAACTAACTGGGGACATTGCCTTGGGCTCCTGGGAGCCACTCTAGGTTCTAGCCAGAACCTGGAAACAACCTAGATGCCCTTCAATGGAAGAATGGATGAAGAAAGTGTGGAATATATACACATTAGAGTACTACACTGCGGTAAAAAACAATGACTTCTCGAATTTTGCATGCAAATGGATGGAAATAGAAAACACTATACTGAGTGAGGTAACCCAGACCCAAAAAGATGAACATGGGATGTACTCACTCATAATTGGTTTCTAGCCATAAATAAGGTCACAGAGTCTACAATTGGTGAACCTAAAGAAGCTAAGTACGAAGGTGAACCCAAGGAAAAACATATAGTTATCCTCTTGGCTATGGGAAGTAGACAAAATTGCAGGGGAGAAAATTGGGATCTTGGGGGTGGGGTGGGATGGGGGTAAGGGGAGATGGGGAGAGAAAAGGGAGAAGGGGAGGATGGGGGGAACTTGGGGAAAAAGGATGATTGGGATAAAGGAAGGTTGGATAGGGGAGCACGGAAGCACAAATCTTAGTTAAGGGAGCCACCTTAGGGTTGGCAAGAGACTTGAACTATCACCTATTTTGACTTACAGGTCCAGGTGATATAATCCTTCATTTAAATTTCTTCTTTTTTTTATGGAGTTTATGAGGTTTATTGCATAGGAAGCCTTAGTGAATACCAGCTGTTGTATTGAATGGCTTAGAAAATCATGTAAATTTCTTCTTGTTAGGTATTTTGGCACAGCAACAAGACACGTCACTATACAGTATATGAGAGAGGTACTTTTAAAAATTGGCTGATATGATGACAGCAGCAAGTTTGAAATCTGTTGAAAAAGTTACCAGACCAGAGACCCAGAGAAAAGGTCATGCTTCATTCACGTCTGAAGACTGACTGCTGAAAGAATTCCTTCTTGCTCAAAAAAGTACAATATTTCTTCCACTAAAATCTTTCACTCATTAGATAAGGCACATTGTGAAAGTCAATCTGCCCCATTTAAATAAACTAATAGGAATATTAATCTCACAGTAAAAATAACTCCCTAATAGAAACCTCCAGAATAATATTAGACAAAGTAATCTACCAAGTAGACATAAAAACGACCACTTCATTTACTTCTATGGACCTTAGTTAGAAGGAGATATGCACCCTTAGATCTTAGTTGCTATTCAGAACTCCGAGTGTTGAGGATCACTTTCTATAATGCTTCCATGCTGAAATTATCCCAGAGGAGCTGGAAAAGCTCATGAAGCTTGTATCTTAATCCAGTTTTTACTTACTCAGATACAAGGTAAAATGTTGTTATCTGAAAGAATCAAAAATTTGGCATGTAGATCAGAAAGGAAATGAGGCGGATGAATGAAGACATAGGTTGAGCTTATGAATCTTGACAAAGAATTTAACGTTTTGACTATCCGAGCTCTCATATTCCTTCCAGAGAACATAGAGAGTCTTTTCAGTGGCTTTTTAATATAGGTGCATAGGTCATTATGACGTAATTAATGACAATACTGTCTTTGAGATATGAGATGGCATGACATAATGTGAAATCCTTTGCCAACACTATTTTTGAGAGTTTGAGGCATAGTGTAAAAAGTTTGCCAAAGTAGGTGGGGAAATCTATAACAATAGACTTCAAAGGAAAAGTTGCAAACACCAGAAAACAATACTTTTAAATGCATAAATTATGGATATGCAAGGTCATGAGAGTTCTATGAACTGCCAGGGAATTCTTCCTTTCAGATTTGCATTTGGGGTAGCCATGCCACTAAGGTGCAGATTTTTTTAAGAATCCTTATGCAAAACTATCACTTTTGAAACAGCCATACACACACACACACACACACACACACACACACACACATTCATACATATATGTATACACAAAGGTCAAGATCCAGAATAAAAGATGCAGTTTTCCTGATAGACAAAGGCTGATCCTTGTTGGCATGCTACGAGAAGATGGACATGCTTTGCCTAGTTACAACATTCTAAAGAAATCTTTATGATCTTCTATAAGAGAAAGAAGCTTGAGCTTCTTTGGAAATGCTACGGAGTGATTGAGAAAGCCAAATAAGTTGCGGTTAGTGAGACAATTTTAGCTCCGGTTTGGTTCTCTGCTGTGATCACCAGGAAAAACTAACTCTAGTGATCAAATAAATAATCTTTCTTTGTGTAGTCCCCAATAAAATAATATCTGAATATCTATCCCCCTTTAATATAAGTTTTCACTGGTCCTATCTGTTTTAGTCAGTGTTCTATTGCTGTGAAGAGAAACCATGGCTACAGCAACTCTTATAAAGGAAACCATTTAATTGGGGCTGGCTTATAGCTTCAGATATTTATTCTATTCTCATCATGGCAGGGAGGATGCAGTACCATGCTGCCATGGTACTGAATTAGCAGTTGAAATTTGGAGGACGAGTTGCCTTCAGATCTGCAGGCAGCAGGAAGAGAGAGACATTGGGACTGGCTTGGGCTTTTGAAACCCCAAAGCCCACCTCCCTCTCAGCCTACCCTTGTGACATACTTCTTCCAAAAAGGCCATACCCCTTAATCCCTCTCAAATAGTGCCTCTCCCTGATGACCAAGCTTCCATACCTATGAGCCTATGGGCACTCTTATTCAAACTGCAACACTATCTTAAAATAGATTTTACTTTTCCAAATAGTTTTAGAGTTATTTTTCAGAGTAGTTACTGTGGCAAAAGCGAACATAAAGTACAGAGGGCTCCCTTGATGCTGCTACTCCTGTGTGGTCTCCCTGCCATCAGACATTTTTAAATGTAAAATTGCCATTCTCTAAGGAGAACTTGAATGGCAGTGGAGGCCCTAAGAAACTGTCATTACCCACATTTTTTTCTCTGCCAGGAAAGTTTTCTGTTGATTCTAAAACTGCTCAGATTTATCTTCTCAGGCCTTTGAGATGCACTGGAGTTCCTGGGAAAAGGAAAGGCATTTGACTTTACTGCTGTTGGCTTCTCCCTACATCAGTACGATGACAGCTAGGTACTAAGGCACTAATTATGCTTCTCCCCAAACAATGGCCCGAGATGCCATAATTATCCCACTATAAGAGTTAATGGCAATCATCATCCCATCCTTTTTTCCATGGCAATGAGGGTTTCCATTATAAGATGCCTTAACTTTGATTTGGTGATTGACTATTTTCTTCTGTGCATCCCTTTATTCTCTCTCTTCTTTGCATTGCCAATGACTCCCGTGATTCTTCAGCACCATGGTCTCTGGGCTCTGTTCCTCTAATCAGTAGGGCCTGTTTTTGTTTGTTTTAGGATGCACATGACTATTGACAACACGATCAATGCAGTCACCATCATCAGAGGAGGCACTCATCTGAGGGACCATTCTCCTCATTTGGTAGGATCACTTGCTCCTGGACTGTGCAAGCCACTGATGTTACTGTTACACATCACTGTCATGGTTTGCACACATTTGGCATGATGCTGCTTACAGGGTGTGTATGCTATGTAGACACTGTAAAAAGCACCCAAAATATGTCATCTCATTTAACCCCTTCGGTCAACCCTGATTTCTGAGTTTCATGTCCACTTTTATGAAACAGCTGATAACCGAAATTTAGTAAAAAGCCAGTTATTTGAGCAACATTACAAGACGATCTCCAACAGGAACAAATGCATAACCTCCTTTCATAACTTTTATTTGCTGACTGGATAGTGTCTTTTGTTCCTTGTCATACATTATTTTAAATGGGACTACATTGGCACATGCCATGAAAGGAACAGCCATTTCTTTAGTTGATATTCACTGTTTCAATGGACTTTTGGTGACCACCCCTACGCCAGATTTCAAGAACTCTACATTGAAACAGTGGGCTCTGTACCAAATGATTCTCTGTTAACCAGTCGAGACCCACTTTCTTTCTATTGTATGGGGCAGTCTGCATTCAGGCAGAAGTTTCAGAGAACCCATGTTGCTTTAAAATGGTTAAAACAAAGTTGGCTTGAGGTTGCCATCCTCCCTTCTATGTGGTTTTGTCTCCACAGGTCCCTGTGGGGTTTGATTTGTCACCGTTGTATACGGGTTAGTGTGCAGCCTCTCAGGAGGTTGGGTTACTCTATCTTCTCACTTGACTTGTCTCTGTTGTATATGGGTCAGTGTTCAGCCTCTCAGGTTGGGGTACTCTGTCTTCTCATTTGACTTGTCTTTGTTGTATACAGGTCAGTGTTCAGCCTCTCAGGTTGGGTTACCCTACCTTCTTCCCACTTTGTTATTATCTGTTTATTACCTGTCAGTCTTAGTTTGTTCCTGTGGCAAGTGAGAATCATGATGGATTTACCCCATAACAGCGAATGTTTAAATTCCATGTATTTGAGCCAGAGCTGAGCCAATTTAACTAGACATATGGACAGATCTGCTTGACCCTGGATTACATATCTATGGCCATGGTTTATTAAGTATTTCTATAATTGAAGAGAGAAGGAAGTGATGATTTGAGCAATGTAAATTCCATAAAACACTTGTCTAGAACAGAGAATCTACTGTATTGCGATTCTTGCCACAAAGCCTCCCTCGTATAATGGCCTCTCCCGTAGATATGTAGAATATTTACCTTATTTAAGCAAGTAGAAACATATGTCTCAACTCTTACTTGCACATCCTTCCTTTTATATGTCTCTCAGTGTGAGTTCAAATTAACATTGCCATCTATAAAAACTTCCTTACCTGTATCTCCATTTGAAGATGCTTTGCATATGTTTGATTGTGGCGCTTATGGGCTATGGAAATATGACTGCTCCGGGAGATCGACAACTTCTTCTCATTAATCTGTTCCACACACATGTTGAGAGCTAGCTGTATGCCACTGCTGCCTAAGGGAACAGAGCTCTGGTGGCAAACATCTGGCAAGGGCTCCTGCATTTGACTTTGTCAGTTTGGGGTGGAGAAATGTGTTGGTGAGCTGTGACTGGGACATGTCAGAAATGGAAAGCAGTTTGGCAAGGAATTGGTCAGCTAGATCATTGGGAGGTCGAGATGTTAATTATTTTCGATGGAGGCCTCGGGTGTTCTTCCTGCAGTCATACTCCCTTGAGAAGCCTAGGTTGTTGCTTTCCTGTGTCATTACCGCAATCTGCCCTTGGTCCTTCCCATCTCCTTTGTCCACCCATCATGCCTGTAACATCTATCAGAACTTTTACTGTATCATGGATGTTTGCTTAATTGTGTCTCTCCTTTAATATTTCGCTTATACCTTCATGGGAAAGCGGGAAGTTTACCCATTCGTCAGACTGATAATTATTGATTAGAGGTAATCTGTTAAAGATAAGGAAGGCTGTGCTAAAGTAAATCCACTGTTTATATTTCTATGATAATCATCATAGAGTTCATAAGGGCTAATTATCCCCAAAGTGCTAAAAAATCCACTATTAGCCATAGATCATTTATATTCTCTGCGCACTGCTTCTTCAGGAATGCGTGTGAAGAGGAGAGACTGCAAAGTAATGAGAGCTCCATGCAAAGAAGATACATAAGCTGCTGGCGAGCCGGGGATTAAAGAAGGCTTTACTGCTACTTCCAGTAATAAGAAGCCATGATCAGTGGAAAGCCAGCAGAGAGATGCTCTGTTTTCCTCTCACAGCAGTTTGGGTTAGACGTGCTCCAAGACCATGGTTTTTATCATAGTCAGATGTATTCTATCACCCTCTGGTTCTATCCTATTCTTTCCTGTATCTATCAGCTCCCGTATCTCTAGTTATTTTTCCTGTATTTCTTTTTATTTTAGATCTCAGGTATCGTATATTCAAAGATCCATTTAACATGTTGTGGGAAAGTTTACGGCACTGACTGCCAACCCTTATTGGGAGCTCTGGGATGGTTACTGAAAGAAGCAAAGAGACTGGACCAACTTCAACTTCTCTTGAGATCTAATCATCCCTGAACTTCTTTCTGACATGTAAAACAAGGCCTTTCTTTTTTTCCTGGCCCTGTTCTACTCCATAAAAGATTAGATTGCCCCTACGAAAGCAGAAGTCCCAAAGCAGAACTCAACTACACAGTTAATCATTTGTTTGTTTTTACTAAATTTTTGAGATAGGGCCTCTGTCTAGTCTAGGCTAGCCTGGAACCCAGCCTAGAAATCATTCAGTAGCCCAGAGCGGTCTTGCTGTCTCAGTCTCTGGACTGTTAGGATTACAAGTGTGAGCCACCACACCCTGTACTTCTCTCTTAATATTTCTTAGCTGAAGATGGCAGCATGCCTAAATAGTAGCTTCACACAGCTAAAAGTGCCTGTATATATATATATATATATATATATATATATATATATATATATATATATATGTGTTGGTGATCATTTGGTAGCATCTCATTAATAATTTACATAGCAATAAACAATGTTTTAATGTTTGGTAGTCCTAAATGTAGAGGCTCACTTCAACACAGGTCCTATGTGTAGCTGTCTCAGGAACTACTTTTGAAGGGGCAGTGTCTACTGAGCTTATAGTTTTGGCTGTGGTCTCTAGCTGATCATAAAGCAACAGAAGTCAGGTTTATTCTTGAATTTTTTTAAGCACACACATACACACAGACACACAGACACACACACACACACCTCACTAAAATAGGGAGGCATCTCTTGTTTCTTTCATCAAACCTCTGTATGAGGTTGTCTTGTGATAAGCAAGGATAAAAAGCTAGAATGGTAACAGGTGACATGTTATTCCCAAACTTTGTAGTTTTCTCATTGCTTTTCCTTCTTGCTTTGTAATCCCATTATGATTTGTCCTCATCTCATTGCTTCTCTCTGCAGTTTGTCACATTGATTTGCCAGTTTCTTCAGACGTTTCTTCAGAATTAGCTGGGGAAGAATCCTGTGTCCCAACATCAAGTTTGAAAACATCCTGAAACCTCTTCTCACCCACTTATAACTCAAAGACCTGGCTATGGACATTGTTGCTGTGGGTGAGTCTTGTCATTCTCTAAACTTCAGTTTAAATGCCATAGTGTATATCTCAATAGATTTCATAAGCTGACTTTACCAGCATGTAGACCAAGAACCAGAATCCTGTCCTGAACCCTTTTCCTATTCTCCTTCAGTACTACCTGCTCTCAGTAGGAGTCATATTACCTGGACTAATAGGTGATGCTTGTAAGATACATCTACACTGGGTCAGAGACAGGGCTTAGCCAGTAAAGTGCTGTACAAACTTGAGGGTTTGTTTAGCTCCCCAGCAACCATGTACTAGCTAAGCAAGGTGAAGAGATCATGATCTCACTGTTGCGAAGTCAAAGAGGGGATGATCCCTAGAGTCCACTGGCCAACAAACCTAGCCAAATTGGTGAGCTCCAGGTTCAGTCAGAAAACATGTCTCAAAATAAATAAATAAAATGATAAGAGACCGAGGATCTGATGTCAATGTATGGCCTCCACACACATGTACATGCATACACAAGTATATGCACACCTGCACATAATCTTTTGTATATACACACACAACCATGCAGAGAGGTAGGGCTTGAAGAGAGAGAATAGAGAGTGAGTGAGAGACAAGAATAGAAGATAGATAGATAGATAGATAGATAGGGAAATCTATACTGATAAATGTGGTTGTAGTTATTAGGGTCTTACTATAGACTGGTGATGGCCATCCACCCTATTACTAGTATATCAGGTGTTCTCACTCTAAGTGGTCAAGCCTCTAGTAATTCAAGACATGACATGCATGTTTCTACCAGCTACCAGCTCCCAGGGCATTCTCTCCAATAGGCTTGTGTTCTCTAAAAGTCCCTGTGCTCATCTGTTCAGATTTCAGGGTTATACTGTGATGTTAATTCTTTGATGAAGTCACAGAAATAACTTATTTTCCATCTGGTCTGTGTTTTTCTTATAAACATTGGGTGACTTTGTCCAGACAAGGTCTTTGTATGTGGGAGCTGACAATGGCAGTTGAACATCTTATTTTTATAAATAAAATATATGAAACTTTGAGTTCTCTTCTCCATTTTAAACAATGTAAAATTTACAGTGTCTCAATTAAGTAGATTTTTTTTAAATAAAGAAAACTAATTATACTTAAAGCCAAAGTAGTCAATACTAAGTGATTTAAAATTGGTTTTGCACATAATTCCTCTGTACCCGTGATTTCTCTTTCTCAAAATAGCTACCATTTGAAACAACTGTCCTGGCCCAGAGAAGACCTTCCAAAGTGGTTGGGAATGTAGGAAAACATTCAAGATGCCTACTTCTATAGGACACAAGGTAAGCTGTGAGGAAGAAGGTTGAAGCCAACAGAAAAATGAAGTGTTCGGATGATGGCAATGAATGATCTAGGCTATCACCGGCCTCCATTGTTATGTCTTCATTGGAAATAGGAGGAGAAAGAGCGAGGCGAGTGCTGTTATGTAAAGGACCTTGCAGAGGATGAGATTCATTCTCTTCATCTTTTGAAAAGTTCTTTTCATTCCTAGGGGCTTGCAGAGTTTCAAAGCATCGGCATCATATTCATCGTCAGAGAAGGCTGATCCTAGTCAAACTTTGACAGCCTTCTGAAGATCCACTTCTCTGACAGTGTGTCTCCTCTAGAGAAGAATGGTTATGTATTAGCGTCTGGGATGTTAATTGCCGGCTTCTATGAGTTATATCATCAGGTTCTTAATTTTTTTTCCTTGCATGCCAGGTGATATCCTTGGAGCTTATGTTCTTTGTGAAAAGTACAGTGCTTAGAAAGTGAATAAAATGCTTCCCCAAACATGAATGCTTAATTGGCAAACAGAGCTCTGTCTCTTAAATTGCCAGGAAATTATTTATAATATTTTTTTTTGCCTAAATTGTCTCTATATGAGCTGTCTGCTGCTATTTTGAAAACACTCCAAAAATCAATGGCTTAGATGGAAAATAAAATTTATTATCTTTCTTGATTACTGAAAGTCAAAGGTGAAGGTGTCCTCTGGAGGCCAGAAGACATGTTGGATTGTCTGGAGCTAAAGTTACAGGCCTTTGTGAAGTTCCTCTACAGTTCACGCTATCAGAACTACAGTTCTCTGGGCTGCATACTTTCTCGCCCCTAATCCTGAGCCTTAATAAACTTCTCTTTAGAACTTATTGGGTCTTAATGACTTTTTTTCTGGACACAGCTCTTCTATTCAGAGGAAATTGATGTACAAAGAACTGTGATCCGAAGCAAATATTTTCGCCTTTAATGTTTTTCTTTCTAATATCATGTCACAGAAATTGAAAAGCTAAAACTCACAGAGCACTGGTACAAGAATGTAGAATCATTGTGGAACTACCCGATCACGTGATCCAGAAGTCTTTGGAGTTGGTTTTGAACAGCAACCTGTAAAAAGTAAGAGATTTAGCAAAGGAACCCTAGAATGCTACAAGAGAAAACTGATGGGTAGTTTCCATGAACTTAGACCTGGATGCTGATAGGAATGCATGAAGTAAAGACTATGCTCACTAGGTTTCTGCTAGGAATTAGAATAACAGTCATGTGTATTATAGTCTACATATCTCTGAAATGTGGGTTTCTGTTAAGGAACACTGTTGGGACTAATTGAGTCCTGGCTTTCAGCTGCTTTTCCCTCCTAGAACCTTCTAATTGAAGTTACTAGAAGCTGTGCCTAGCTTAGAGGATCAGAGGATGGGATTTTCACCTGTTCGCCATTGACTGCATTGTATTTAAGCCTACATGGTGTTAATTAAAGGAGGGGTTTTCTGAACCAGTGTTGGGAGGTCCATCTGTCTCTGAGTCTGTATTATCAACCTCCAAGGCCTTGCCCGAAGCTCCCAAACTGGGGCCTAGCACATAGAGCACAGACTGGAACGCAGTGCGCAGCAGAACACTTCATGCTCTTTAGACTACAACTGATAAAGCCATAGGCGTGGGACTGCCCAAGGCCTTTGGACTTCAGTTGATATTACCACATTCAGTAGATGCCAGAGACAGAGTTATTTATTTAATCTTTGGCCTTCGATGTTTTGATCTTGCTTTGACTTCCTCCATCCTTTGCTGTGTCTCCATTCCTCCCATTCAGAAAAAGAATATTTACATTGTTACGAAGAGACAATATGAATAGTTTGTGCTCTTATGTATGTAATTAATGTAATCAAATTACTACTTGGTGTTATGCCAGCTTAATACACATCTTTGCCTAAAACTGTAAGACTGTTTAAAAGTAAAATATGTTAAAGTTTTATTTACATGAACTTATATCTGCCCACTTGTTAAAGTCCCTAACCCTCATGTCGAGAAGGCCAACACTTGCCAGAAACTTCAACCCACCCAAGACTTATTATTGAAGATTTGGTCCAGAGTTGGTAGGGCTGGGAGGTCCTAATAGCACAGCCATAAACAAATGTGCTATCAGGAAGCGGGGTCTTCGAGGAAGTAGGTAACTGGGGGTTGAAGAAAGGGAGGGAGAAGAATCTGTGCACTAGCGTTCAAGCACCAATTCATTTCTCTCTGTCCTTGAATGTGGATGCAGTGGGACTAGCTGCCCAGGTTCTTGTCACCTCGACCTCGCCTCAAGGATGGATGTGTCCCATAGTAGTGAGCCAAATAAATTTTCTTCTTTAAACTGCTTTCACCAGAATAGTTTGTCACAGCACTAGAAATCAACACTAAAACCAAAGTAAAAATCGAGTTGCCTTTTTCTCCATTGTAATTTATGTATAATATATATAAAGAGAATAGCAAAATTATACCATCTTTTGTTCGCCAAAAGAATATTTGAAATAATGTGGAGTTAAGTATTGTGAATAATGTTAGTTTAGAATGTGAGGATGGGGATAATATTGGGTTGAGCAGCAAACCTGTTTCCAAGGGAAGCGCACAGCATCCTGGAAATGATCTAGTGACTGTGTGGCTGGTCCCAGCAGTGATGCGATCCCGAGAGGACCAGTGTTGGGGTTGGGAACAGAGGCAGCAGAAAGGAGTACTCTTGGATCCATTAACACTTCTGTGGACAAATGATTCAGAAAAAAATAGGCAGGCTTAGCCGGGCGGTGGTGGTGCATGCCTTTAATCCCAGCACTCGGGAGGCAGAGACAGGCGGATCTCTGTGAGTTCGAGGCCAGCCTGGTCTAGAAGAGCTAGTTCCAGGACAGGAACCAAAAGCCATGGAGAAACCCTGTCTCGAAAAATCCAAAAAAAAAAAAAAAAAAAAAAAATAGGCAGGCTTCTCACTTTCATTGCGTATGTTTTCGTACCGTAGAATTTGAAGCAGCATGAACATAGTCTTGTGAGTAGAAGTATCAAGTTCTTCGAAATTGTCTGTGGCTGTGTGTATGGCATTTAAAATAGCTGGTAATTTTAAATATCTTTGTCACATACCTACCCTGGTGTAAGCACAGAAACCTGCTTTCATTGAGAGAGTTTTTGAAATTCCATTTGATTTTCAAAGTAAAATTTTATACATTATTTCTGAGTTTACAGTTACATGAATGTGTATGTTTATAAAGAACATCTTATATATAACGTCCCACTGTTGAAGTTTCCAAAAGATTTATCCAATATATTGTTTAAATTATTATGTATAATTACTAAATTGCTGTGTATATGGGATAGTCTATTTTACTTGTTGTGGTATAGCATTCTGGAAATTTTACATTAGCTATATGAAATTCTTTGTAGATGTTATACCTGAAGTCTAAAACCTTTCTCCTTTAACAGGTATCCATTAAAAACAGCAAAGTAAAATGTATTTTTTTTTGCTTACAGAATCTGCATGCTACTTTATTGATTTTTTAAAAAAAAATTCAATGGTAGTCTCTCTCTTGTCGCATAATCATTCAGAGTAAGTTCTGGTTAATTTCTAGAACCAATTCTCCCCACTACACTACAGTTATTGCACTTCTTTGAATATCATACGGATTGTCTGGCTTAGTGTCATTCAGCTCCCCCCCTCTTTTTGACCTTCCCATATTACGGAAGCTGGCTAGCTATGCAGTATACGTCATCACTCCCTTACAGCTGGGCTTCGGCATGGGTTTAAATATCTCCCAACAGACACTTAGGAACTTGGAGTTAGACATGAGCAATGACAGGAATGTCTCCAGGAAAAAAAAAAAAAAAAAGCAACATCCCCCAAGTCCTTGTACCTGGAAAGCCTCAAGGTGACTTTAATACAGGTACATCATCTGTCTTAACTTTTAAAGGGATGGCTTACTAAAAAAGGTTATAATGTGACATAGCGTATCAACACAGCAGTTCAGAAAGGAGTGGAAATTCTAGCTGAATGTTAGCAGTGGAGAGGGCGAGTATGGTCAGGCCCTGGATACACTTTAGAGCTGATCCAGACAGTTTCATGAACTGAATGCTGAAGTCAAGAGGTGACTCTCCCACCGGATCAAGAACGCTGCAAAATTTATCATGATATGCTTCCCTGTGTCAGATGCTTCCCATAATTCAAAGAAGATGGGGATAGGGAAATGATAATTGGCTAGGTAGATATGATAGGTGACCTAGTTAAGAATAGTTATTATTATAAAGTTGAGCATAAAATATACAGAGGAATGGGTTTAAGAGAGCCAGCAAAAGGGCATTTGTGATTAATCTCAGCCAAAAAATTGAGAAGTGATTTGGAGAACAGTTGATTCTGAATGTAAATGATGCTTTCAAGGCACTTTTCTCTAGGAAAATGTGACAATGAGATTTATACTAAGATTTATGTATTGGTTTTCATTCCTGCTTCCTGGCACAGAGACTCTCATCCCTCCAAAATTTCCTGTGCAATGGGAGTCTCTTTTGTTTTAATGAAGTGACATTTGTTGGGATTCTAGGTGACATTTGCTTATCAGAAAGAACAAACCATGATTAGAAATTCATAGTTTTCAGCCCTTCCCCAGTCCTCCAGGAAGATGAGAGAATCTGGAGCCTGAGTTAAGAAATGATCTTTCCTATTAGACGAAGATTTCATAAAAGTTCTTACTGGGTTCGGAGAGCTTCCAGATTGTTGAACTAGCAAAAGTCAGTAGAGATAGTGGCCTAGGAAGGACCGTGAATGCTCAGTAAGCCATCCTTGTACGTTGTCCTGTGTGATTCTTTTGCAACTTGGTGCTCCTGGGTCTTGTCCTTTAGTAACTAACTAGTAATCTAGTGCACTCTACTGTTAGAATTTCATGTCTAAAGTAGAATGCAATCTTGTATGTATGATCCTTTAACATGTCGGACCTAGTGTTATCTTCAGGTAGATGATGTTCAAATTGAATTGGGCCAATATGGATGGATTTGTGTGGGAGAACTGAATTGGTTGTGTGTGTGTGTGTGTGCGTGTGTGTGTAAACTCAAACCCTGTATCTGATGTCAGAGCAATGAAATAAGAATTGTTGAATATATAGCAGTGACACTTTTTTTTTTGCTTTCAATACAAAATCAATGTAGCAGAGCTAAATGGCAGCAGACAGAGGGAAAGAACGGGTTTATTAACTATGCAAGAAATAGCCATCCATTCTAATATACTTAATTAGTAGATAAACTCTGCGATGATGTAGGGCGGAGTGGAGAGAACTGAATGATGGCCTTAAGTAGGGAAGAAGGATTAGACTCCCGTGCTCACATAGATGGGGTGGGGCTTAGATGGGCTCATGGGTAATTGATCTTTAGTAGCAAGCAAGGAAGCAGTATGCACATACAGTTGGGGGCCTGAAAGCTCTGTTTTAATTGACTTAATTTTATCAGTGAGACCAACAATTGAAAATTAATTTGAGGTGATTAATGGATTAATTAATGACTAATAGGGAAGTGGTAATGTTATAACATTTCAAGATTAATTAAGGACCAATTAGGACTCCATTCAGTACCTGGACACAATCAGATGGAAAGTAGGGGAGGCTGGTAGTGAGAATTGAATCTACATTTTATTTTGAAGAAGACAACAGCAAATTCTAGGTAAGATAGCAGAGCCTCAAGTGGTAAATTGTCAATTCAACATAACCTAGTGTCACTGGAGAGTCTCAGTGGGGTCTAGCTCTGTAATTTTGGCCTTGGCCATGTGTTTGGGAGGTTTTCATGACTGCCTCTGTTGATGTGGGGAGACCAAGACAATGGTTGGTACCATTATTCCCTGATTTGGAGCCCCGAATTACATGAGTGGGAGAAGCTAGCTGAGCACTAAGCACATGTGAATTCGTTCTGTGTCTGCTCTTGACTGAGAAGGTGATGTGACCAGCCATCTCTATCTTCTACCTCCGTGACTACCCGAAAGGGATGGGTCGTAATCTCGACTTGTGAGCTAATGTAAGCTTTTTCTCCCCAAACTTATGTTTTGCCATGATATTTTTTACCACAGCAATGTGGGGGGGGAGGGGAGTAAAAAGTAGGACAGAGCCCAAAGGAACACCTGGGGCTTGAGGTAGGCACTGATTATGGCTGCGAACAGAACCAGAAAATCAAATTAAAGCTATGAAGAACAACTGAACAGAGGAGGACAGCTCCATTTAGTCTGCATGGATTGAGAGAACCTGGTCTTAGAGCAACCAGATCCCGACAGAGGTAATGATGCTGATCCTACTTCTGCTATTTTCCTCGGCAGTAGGGGGGTTGGACAGATGCATGGATGCCCTTTGTTGCTTAGAGTCTGAGATGTTAGGGTAAACCAGAAAGTGTGGAATTCAGTGCGTTTTACTTCTATCTACATAATTCCAAATTATGGAATGTTATATATTATGCAGGCGTTTTGTGGATACCAGCAAGCATTTTTGAACAAAGAGCTGAATGTTAGGTTTTTCCAAACGTGGTGTCTGACATTTTGAAATAAGGCTGTAATTTATTTATATGAAGTAAAATTCCAAAATGACATAATAATGTATTCTTTTCAAACAATTCAAATGTTTATATACATGATACTAGTTCTGTGATGTAGATTGCAATGCTATTTATATTGGGTGAGAAAATTGGATAAGAGACTTGAGAAAATTGGGTAAGAGACATGGAATATCTATGATCATAGAATGTAAGCAGCAAATTCAGAGTCCAGTTTTGATTTGGAGTCTATGAATTTACCAAGCTGTTGTATTTCAGACACTTCAGAGAGTTTCACTTTACTTCCTTCATTTATAACCTTAGATAAACTCTTTAAAAGGATAAAACTATTAATTCAGTCAGGTCAAGCCTTTAGAACAAAATGCTGAAGACTGGGTAGCTTATAAGCAGAATGACTTCTCACAGAGCAGAGGCTAGGCATCTAAGATCAGGGTTTCTGTATCATGGTGTTCTGGTTCAAACCTTCTTCTAGTTTGTACACAGCAAATGCCTTGTATCCTTACATGGTGGTAAAAGGTCTAGAGTACTCTCTAGGTCTTCCCCACAATGGCAGCACTCTCCCATATGAATGTTATGACTCATGACATAATGACCTCTCTAATACTGGCCTCCAAAGGATGTCTCCTCTCCTTTGGGGATCAGGCTTTCAGCATGCAAATTTGAGGAGAGGGAAGGGTGACACAACCAACCATTGTATTGCAAAGGCCATCCTGAAAAATAATGTCTTTCTTTAGATCCATGTTGCAAATTCACGCCCACGTCTTGTAGGCACTGATATCTTTCCACCAACTTCACTAAGAACTAAGTGACCTAAATCAGCAGGTGTTCCAATTGCATATGCTGTAACTCTTTCTGCTTGGGGAGTCTAATACGTTCCAATTTATTTTGTTTAAAACAGCATCTTCTGAAAGTTTTTTTATACAAAGAAGACAATTCTCAACTTGAATGTCAACAAAGAAAAGTGTTGATGTGGGTTGATGTGCGAGGCAATTTGTAATGGAGCAACCATGCCCTACCATTTCTCCCGTGAATACTCTATTTTTGACTGCAGACAAGTGTGTGCATAATGCGAGAATAAGAGGCAGGGAGAAATGGTGTCTCTCTTGCACCTGCATTCGTCTTGGAGGCAGGTGTTCAGCGTTGCTTTAAATAAGTGTTGGTATAATATGGTGTGTGTGTGTGTGTGTGTGTGCTTATCACTGTGCCAGTGCGAGTAATCAGACACCAGAAAGAGATCTGTGCTTAAAGAAACCTGTCGATAACTCGACAAAGTTGGTCTCATAAAGAGCTAATGGGCTTCACTGTTAAAGTGCTTGCTTGGGAGACCATTATGAAGACAAAACTTCTAACAATTCCAGTGGTAGTGTGAGCAAAATCTTCAATTATTTACTATACTCTATTTTAGGATCAATATTCCTTTAATTTATTCCGTTTGGAACCAACCAATAGCTTATATCTCAGTATTTCACTGTGCTATCCAGAGAAGGTTGTTTATAAAGAGTATGTGTGTGTGTGTGTGTGTGTGTGTGAAGGTTTATAAAGTTCATTGTGATATGTGAAAGCTGGCAGAGGTGACAATAAAACACATTAACTGTCTTTGTTAGGAAACATGGAGTTAGGAATTGGTGGCCTTGTTAGGCTTTATCGACCGAGCCCTCTGATTTCCCTTTTTTCTTACCTTGCTGCTTTTCTGAGATGGGAAGAGAGTGGTGCAAGCAGCGGCAGGCAAAGTGACTTTAATAAAAAGCTAGCACAGGGAAAACCTCAAGGGAATTTTTAGAAACTCTGACTTCAAAGCCAATTTTCTGCTCAAAACCTAAACAAGCTGGAAGTGAATAGTCTACTGATTCCTTCACTGAAAAGATAGATTTTAGTGATTAAGGAAAGAATCAAGAACTTCTAGCTCATTCCTTTAATTTTTATGCTGTTTCGATAATAATGGGTGCTTTGTGTGAATAATGCTTTAATATGATTAAAAATAGAATAATGCTAAAATGGATGAGTTGAATTCCCTGTACACAGGAAAAACACAGCTCTCAGTTCAAATTCATTCTAGAGCCAAATATAAGTGACCATATCCTGGAAACATAGATTCAGGTCATGTCAAATTCCATGTACCAACATGGTAACAGTCTGATGAAATTTTTCTTCTACTATTTTTTAATTTTAAGATTATAATATAATTATGTAATTCCGCCTTCATTTTATGATTTTTTTTACAGTATCAGACCAAAATAAGTCATAAATTAAGGAATGTTTCAAATACATTGGTGAGAAGATGGCACAGGTGACTTAAAGCAAGGAAGGACATCACTGCTACAACCTGGGCTGGGGTCCCAGGACACTATTAGCCTTCCTAGTTGGTGGAAGCTAGCGGTCTGTGATATTAATACGTTTCAAAAGGTTGACCTATTAGTCACAGGACCGCCCTTTCTTCATTTGTCCACTTGCGTTGCTCTGGTTTTTTTTTTTTTGTTTTATAATGCATTCCATCTTGCAATTTGACCCTAGAGTACTTTCTATATCAGTATGTGGAGGGTTTCCCTTCTGTTCTCACAGCTGTGTACTGTTGCTTTGTGTAGCTGTGGCATGATTTCTCCCATTCATAAACACTGAAGATTTTTTCTAATACGTTCACAGCAAAGTCATTTGCCCTATTGTGAACAAGTGTTTGTTGTTATTTTATGTAGTGAAACTATATTTGTGAGGTTAATTTCCCAGAAACCCCATCCTTTCAAATTCACGACTTGGCAGGCTGTGTTGGAGCCAGATTTCTATAAAAAAATGTGTTTGGATATGAGTGTCATTTCGAGTATGTGTTCACATATATGTAAGTGCCCATAAGTGTCAGAAAAGCTTCCTAGAACTGGACAGGAATGGGTTGTCTGATGTGGATGGTGGGAATGAAACTTGGGTCCAGCTGCCAGAGTGCTCAGCTGCCGGGCCAGTTCCCCAAAACTACCAAATTATATATACAAATATCTGTAGGCAAATTGTTTCATCTCAACAAGGAAGCATGAATATGATATGTTTAGGCACATTTCTCATCTCAGTAAAAGAGTGTAGGGGCTTATAAAAGGGAAAAGTCTCATAGGTTGCTGTCTTAGGGTTTCTATTGCTGTGAAGAAACACTATGATCACGGCAACTCTTACAAGGAAAACGTTTAATTAAGGGGGCTCACTTACAGTTTCAGAGGTTCAGTCCATTATCATCATGGTGGTAGCATGGCAGCATGCAGGCAGATGCGTTGCTGGAGAAGTAGCCGAGAGTCCTACATCTTGCAGGCAAGAGGAAGTCCACTGAGACCCTGGGTGGTATCCTGAATATTATAAGAAACCTCAAAATCTGCCCCCACAGTGACATACTTCCTCTAAATATGTCATATCCACTCCAACAAAGCCGTATCTCCTTATAGTGTCACTCCCTATGAGATTATGGGACCAATCACATTCAAACTACCACAGTTGCTCTCCACAAACCGAGGGCAAGGCCCCGTTGCTGAGACACCTACCCAACTCATTGGACATGGAGAAATCAAGCTGGTGGGTACATAGAGACTTCACCCTTGGTACTGGAATGTATTCTACATGTTATCAAAGAGATGTAAATACCAACTGAGCCACAAACTCTTTGATATGGATCATTGGTGACCTGGCTGTAAGGTATTCTGTGGGCACAAAGCTTGTGGAGGTAACCAATCAAAACCTAATTTGATTGAAGGCCCACTCCACAGATGGAACCTATACTTGATATTGCTTTAGTGACCGAGAACCTGAGACTAGATTGCTCAAGGACCTACGGTAAAACCAAAACCAAAACCAAATATTACTGTTTTGTTTTTTTTTTTTAAAAAGCCTAGTAGTAAAATGACTCCTAATGTCATTCTGCTATACTCACAGCTCAGCCACTATCAGAAAAGCTCCCTCCTGCATCACGTGGGGACAAATACAGAGACCCACAGCCAGACATTACCTAGAGTGAGAGACCTGGGAGCACTCAGCCTAAAGGGAATGCCTTCATCAAATCCTCATCTAGGGCTCAGAGAACCCCAAAGAAGAGGCGGTGGAAAGACAGAGAGGTTGGAGGGCAAGGAAACAAAGACCTCTTAATCAAGATGATCAACTCGAATATAAAGTCACAGAGACAGAGGTAGCGTGAACAGGGTCTGCATAGTGCTGCACTCTTTGGGGTTCTACAGCTAAAAGAAAAAATGGACAGATGTCTCTCTCCAACACTGAAATGGACAGATGTCTCCATCCGTGACCCAGAAACAATCTCCAACTGATAACCATTTAAAAATAAAAATTGTGGTTCCTCCAAGTGAGACTCACTGGGGAAGCAAACTCCTCTTAAAGGCAGACTGCATGCCCAGCAGTGGAGGTCAGCAGAAAAGGAACTCAATAGCATCTTCGGAGGGTGTTTTATAGGGTCATGTCAGGGCTCTTCCTTTTTTGTTGTTTTTAAATTGTATCTTATTTTTTAATTTTTAATTTAATTTTAATTAAAATTTTATCCTCTCTCCTTTGTCCTACAGGTTCTTTGCATAAATATTATGACTTCCAGTTTAAGGTTTTTACGTGATTCCTGACTGTGCGAACAAGTGAGTTTCTTTTCTTGTGCCTTTTCTTGGGCTCTTTTCCTTCTGATTGTTTATTTTGTCCAATCCAGAGGTATAGCTTGTGTTTTATCTTATCTTATTTAATTATATTATTACCCCGTAGAAGCATGCTTGTTTTCTAAGAAGAGACAGAAAGAGATTGGATCCTGATGGGAGGGAAGGTGTCAGGGAGCTAGAAGGAATAGAGAGAGGGGAAACCTTAATTAGGATATATAAGTCTATTTTCAAGAAAAGGGAAAAAGTTCAATAGCAGCTAGAAAACAGGAAAGTGTGTTGGGAGTAAGCCACGTGTTTCCAAGATACAGTATGGAGCAGGTCAGACAGACTAAGGAAAACAGAGCACAATGAATTGCGTGTTTCAGAAAATGCTGCTGGGGCATGAGTAGACATTGCAGCTTAGCTCATAATAAGAATGACTGGAAGCAGAGAAGAGTCGCAGGGAAGGCCATAATTCTACTTTTCAGGACTTCAGAAAAATACAAAGCTGGGGGAGTCATTTTCTCTTCAAAATTCTCCTCTGGTTTCATTTGCCCTTAAAAGGACGTGATACCTTTAAGGTGGCACTCCACCTGCCCTGTTTGCTCTAGATCTTGTACCCCACTTACTTACTGAACTCCACTCATATGGCCAGATCTCCACGTCCACTCTACAGTAGAGCTCTTCACCTTTCCCCCCCTCAGCTTAGTTATCGGATCCCCAGAGAAACATGCTGACCCTAAACTGAGTCACATATGCTGAAATGTTTTAACTGTTCCCTCCACTTTCGCCTTGTTGAACTCACCACAGCTATAATTAGATTTTTTTGATTTACTTTCCACTTGCTTCCCCCAAACTGAAAGCTTTGCAAGGCCATGAAAGAACTTGCGGTAGGACAGAAGGACAAGGAAAGTTATAATGGCAGGGGAATGGAAAGGAACCCTGCATTAGGGAGCTGCCTTTGGCAGCTGAGAAGCAATAATCCCAGCTCAAAGAACATTTGCTATAAAAACTGCCAACAGCATGTTGTTTTCCTTTATATAGTGTCCCTTTCATACATAAATATTTAGTGTTATAATAGTAATAGCTGAGGTTTAAGGCCCGGTTCTATATACCAGATGATGACTGAGAATCTCAAACAAAACTTGAACTTAATACTAAAGACCAAATGGCTGTCAATAGCTATGAAAGAAACACTGTATCTCTTGACGAAACCTTCTTTGTGGCAGCAATACAGACATTTTCTCACAAGCTGCAACCAACCCACAGTATTTTTATTAGCTTGCTTCTCTTGCTTTTATTACACAAAGAAGAATATAATATATATATATAATATATATAATATATATAATTAGACATGAGGAAGTGTGCTCTATAATCAATGGAACTTCATTTATATTGAAAAGTTACTTCAATAAAATTGATTAGAGCAGAAGATCCCCACCATCCAGAAATAAAATTGAATCAATGGTACTAGAAGCTTGGCATGCTGGGAAATTCTTTCAAGGGTGAGGAAGGCGCACTGGGAGCTGGAACTCAACTTGGGTTACACGGGGAGATCTTGTCTCAAATATGTTTTATCTAAATGCATTGTTTTTTAATCTTTAAGAATAAAACTATGAGCTAGGTTTTTACATTAATTTCAACAAAAATTTTAACATGGGAAGAAAATAAATAGTATCTCTCATTTAAGAAATAAGTATCAGTAAACAATGTTTGTTTTTTAACGTTCTAGAGAAGTATGTTGAAGTGTAACTAAGACTATGCTGATCCATCTCCAGTTAGCTGAATGAATACATAGTACCTGGCTGGAAGACTGCATTTTCCTTGCTTCTGTGCCCTCAAATGAGGCCATGTGGTTTGGAACAGAGTGGCTGAATTCCAGGAAAGCACAAAACACTAGGGGGAGCTCCAAATTCTGAGCACAAACCGCTCAACATCTTGTCAAGCTTGGAGATGACACTGGAGTGGAACAAGAAAAGGATTGATGACCCATGGAGGATTGGGGCAGGGAGCTGCTGAGGGGCCAATAAAAGCTGCCTGGAAATGTTAGCAGTTGCCTGGACGCTGGGAATACAGCAAAGGGCTTGGTCCCTTCCAGTGTTAAGGTACTGGGAAAACAAATGAGTATTTCTACAAAATTTGACAGTGGTAGCTTAGGGCCATACTTCAGCAAAGTCCTGAAATCTCACCTCCACGCTGCCAAAGTGTTAGACCAGGTTTAGTTACAGGTAAAAGGAAAACAAATACTTCAAAATAACAGCAGCCCAAATACTCTAAAACGAATCATCCATAAGGTTATTATAAAGACACTGTTGCCATCCGGTCCTCCCTCCCCTGGCTTTTGCAATCTTTCTCCTCCCTCTCCTGAGCCTCGAGGAGAAGGGGTCTGACGTGGATGTCACATTTACAGTTCAGCACACCTCAGATGCTTTTCTCCGCCCTTTAATCAGTTGTGAGTCACCACCGAAGTGCACAAAGCAAATTCTAGAACGAGGATTTGAACTCCGATCCTCATACTCGCACAGAAAGGTCTTACCCACTGAGCTGTCTCCGGACTGCTAAGCCTGTTTTCTTATGTGGACTCTAGGGATCCAAACGCAGGTTGTCATGATTATTCAGAAAGCATTTTACCAGCTGAGCCATCTCTCTCCCTAACCCAAATCTTTACCTTTCTATGTAGGTGGCTTGTGGGCACTGTTGCATGCATGCATGCATTTGTGAGGAGGCCCGAGGCTGGGCATTGAAAACTCCACCTTATATTGTGAGGCAGTCTTTCACTTGAACCACAGGCTTGCTAATTTGGCTGGTCTAGCTTGGGGGTAGGTACAATGGGGACGAGTGCAGTAAAGTGTCCTGGATCTGCCTCCAGAGCCCTATGAGTACAGATAGTATGTCACCTCCATGTGTCATTTACCTATGTCCTGGGAATCCAAACTTTGATCTTTAGGCTTGTATAAGTGTTTACCAAGTGCCTGCTTTCACCACTTGATGCAATCCATTTTGGGGGTTAAGGTTTCAGTATATGAACACGGGGTTGGAGGTGAGGAGTACACCCATTCTGACCATAGCAATACTCACAACCAAACCTGTTTACTTGTTATATTTTCTTTATATAATGAACAATTACAATTTAAAATAGATCTATATATTCCTCCCATAACTTTTGTGTAATACGTTGAGAAACAATAAGTTTCTTATATGGGTGAAGATATTGCATTCTTGTGAAGAAATAATATTCCCCACATTCATGCAGATGTGCATGCTTACATAAGGATAAGTCTCAGTACGCATTTCCTATGACAGAGCTATCTAGGGTGCTAGAATTACAAGCCGTGTTTCTATTTTTTTATCTGACTTTTTAATCAGATGAAAAAAAAATTAAAGCCATTTTCTGAAGATCTTTTTAGGTCCTTCCAGTGTTCTGCTCAGCCCTTTGTTGTTCACGTTCTGAATAAATAATCTCTCAGAAAATGAAGAGTTACTGTCGGGTTGTGAGTAGCACCCCAGTAGAGCTGTTCTCGGGCTAAATAGGTTTCTGTGGGCTGCTCTGTCCATGACTCTTAGCACTGAACATAGGAGAAAATGCATTTGGGGTTTCAAATAGCACTCCTAGGAATAAAGTGCAGTGGGATGGGGACTTGGTGTTCTGTTCTAGTCACTCTGTCCCTTTGGCAATCACTTGCTCTTTCAAGCCATTGTGAGGCTGGGAACAAGGGGAGACGACCTGTGCTTGTACTTTGAGTGGCAAGTTTAATTTAGACTAGCTCTGGGAAATTTGACAACAAGGTTCCATCACCTCCCTCTGAACTCCTTTCACCCCTCAAATTGGCCCCAGCTCCTCCAGTCCCGGCACAATTGGGGTTGGACTTAAGCGTGTACACAGAGCTGTTGGTGCAGTTCAGCCCTTGGGAGCCGCTGGAGCCCGGAATAGATTGTTGAGCCCTGGAGAATGCCTTTTAAAATTGCATCTCTGGTTTCCTGGGTGATGTACACATCTGCAGTCATGTGAGAACAATACACAACTTTGTTACTCTAAGTGTGGGCTACTTGAGTTCATGGGAGGAAGGAGGAAAATGAGAACCCGCACAACATTTAGATTAAGCTTCCTGTGAGAGAAGGGACTTTGGGAATATACTTTTTTATTGCATAGTATTATAATTGAAACCCCATAGGGACAACATAACTCAAACCCCAACTAATGAATAATTCTTTTACTTCTCTTTAGTATGGAAACAAGTCTCCACTAGATAACCACAGGACACTTTGAGCTACTGGTGTTTAAGAACTTCAAATGACTGTTACAGGGAGTTCTTACATTGCCCAGTAATGCAGGAACATTATATACTTGTGTGCCCCGAAATCCTACAAGCAATCATAATAACAAATAGGGAATCTGTGTTTGTTCTGTGGCCGTTAGAAAAAATCAAAACATTAAAATCTCTTATTGTTGCTTTGAAATATAGAAAGAAAATAGAAAATGGGAAAAATGCATATTAGCCCATTTGGGTTTAAATATTAGAATCCTTAATAATGGAATGGTTTATAAAATCTTGCCCACAGTGGCTCTATCTGTAGTTATGGCTTTGGACAATACATCACATGGTGGAAACAAAACACAGTTGATAAGAATGCAGATCCAAATTTACACGCAGAGTGGATTGTCAGTAGATTTATTTGTCTTAACTAATCTGAGAGTGTTGCGTGATGTTTTATTCGTGTTCTGACAAATAAAGCTTGTCTGGAGATCAGAAGGTGGAGCTAGGCACTAGTTAACTATAGATTCCAGGCAGTGGTGGCTCAAGCCTTTAACCCCAGTGCTCTGGAGGTCGAAGAGGAAGTGATGAGGTGGGACAGGGAGCGAATCGCTGCCCTTGTGATGCAGGAACAGAGACAGGTAGGAAGCAACTGGTAGCTGCTCCCAATTCTCTGATCTTCAAGTATTTGACTTCTGATTTTTTTGTTGTTAAGACTAAGTAGGGTCCTACTTCGTAAGAGAAAGGGAAAAGTTTTGGGGAAAACGGTAAAGCAGTTTTATCTCAAGAAATGGGGAGATGTTCTGATTTCAGCAGGCCAAGAACTGTACTGACAGGGATTAAACTAAAACTTTCTCCTACCTTTCACGCTTCCTTTGGGTCACAGTGAAACACAGTTTGTATATCATCCCTGTTCCCTTTTAGATTAGTGCTACCCATAGATCCATGGATTGAGCGCTTGGTCCGTGGCCCATAACTCAGTTATGATGTAGCAGAAACAATTAGAGGTAGGGCTAAAGAGGCAAGTGGTGTTTTTTTTTAGAATTTCATACATGTATTTTGATGATATTCACCCCAAATCTTCCCACTAAGTCCTCTCAGAGCCATTCACACCCCAAACCCTACCTCCTTACTCTCCTCAATTTTGTGTCTTTTTTTTTTCCTCAGTAACTCACAGATTTTAATTTGTGATTCCCATATACTATGGTGTGGTGTCATCTACAGGAGTGAGATCATCCTACCAAGTGCCACACCCTTATTAAAATAAACTGGCTCACCTCCCTTAGAAGTCATCAATTGTTCCCGGCGTTCAGTTACAGGTCAGGGCTCATGAGTCCCTTGCACTCCATGCTGGATGCTTCACTGGCTTGGTCATGTGAGGGTCTTGGTCATGTGTTGGTCTTGTACAGGCAGCAATAGGTTCTGTGAATTTGTGAGCACAGCAGTCTTGTTGCATTTAAAAAGCAGTGTTTTGCTTTGGTTGTCCCTGACCTCTGGGTTTTCCAATTTCCCAGATCCCTCTTCCAAAATGATTTCTGAGCCCTGAGATAAAGAGGTACCATTTGTGACTGAACACTCCAAAGTTACTCTCAACCCTTTGGCCAGTTGTGGCTTTCTGCATTAATCATTTACGATGTAGAGTAACTTAACTTCTCTGCTGAACTGAAGAGCTACACTAACCCTGGTTCAAGACAGGTTCATCATCCCCTCAAAGTGGGTTGTGGGAGCCATTTCTTACTTTTTGTGCCCCTTCATTTCACAGCTGCCATCAAGCGAGCACCTTGTTCCAGAATATATCCTACTCCAATGTGCCGTCTTGAAAAAGGCACAAGGCAGTGGGACCAACTAATCATAGACTAAAGCTTTCAAAACTGGCATCCAAGATAAGCCTGTCTTTCTTTAATTTTATTATTCAAATATTTTTGCTACAGTATTAGAAAACTAACATACTGCTGGAAAAAAAATAAAAATGTAGTTAAAAAATTAATCCATCATCTGGATGGCTAACATGAAATTTGAAGAAAGGAAATTTTATAATAAGCAGAATCAAGATTATCTCCTGAGTATGAGAACTTTTAAAAAGTAAAGGTTTGTGCTCATTGAGTCAATTGGTAGAAAAAAAGATTTTAAAAATGATTTTAGAGCATAAGATCATTTGTCAAAATAGCTGTTAGGAAAATAACAAGAATGCACAAGAATAGTAAAATAAAGTGGGGAGATTGGGCCTGTGTTTTTAACATATTTTGTAAATCAATCTTGGTAATTATTAAAAGCAAGAATAACACAAAATGTAGAGTTTTTATAGAACCATGAAAGATAAGTAAATACGTTAATTTATTGTAGAAAAAATGATTATAGAAAATGTCTTTATGGATAGAAACAGTAAGAGATTGCATTAATGAAAAAGGATTAAGAATCACTATAATTTATCTGCAGTGTTTTCTATTTGCCAATAGAATCACATTTGTAAACAAACAGGAAATGGCTCTGTGGCTGACGTTTGCCAAGATAATAGATAGCCTAGCTTAGGAACTGTATTGATTTCCCAAGTGGAGCTTAGCAAGCTTGAGCAGTTGGGACTATAGCAATCCGGCTGACAAACTAAACCCTGATGATAAATGTGAGTCGGTCCAGTTGGAAGAAGAAAGGAACTTGTAGGGAGCCTCAGCAATTACTGTTAGATATGATCATAATTAGCATATATATTAGGAATCTGAATAAGAAGGAAACACCAAATTAATGCAACAGTTGAAAAATGAGCTAGGAGCATTAGTTTACAGCGGCAAGGATGATAAAACACAGGTAAGTAGAAATCAAAGAAGTGCTTCAATAAAAAAGACATCAAACAAAGAAAAGACGACCATTTCTAGGAGGGTTTAATCTGAAGCTCACTTATGTGGATATTCTGAAATTATATAATAACTAATGGTACCTACAAAAACAACAAACATGGGCATATTAACTTGTCAGGACCTTGCCAGCCCAGTAAATTATTATGCCTGCCTACACAGAGATATCATTTGTAGCAAGAAATTATTACAACAGAGTGCCTGGATTGAGATCTCTGTTTCTAGACTATCATATGCTACATCACACATGCATACAATATGTGATAATGAAGGCAATGGAATTCTTATGAAGTGTGAAATAGCACAGGGTTCCCCTTTTCTGACCACAGTGGACTCAATGGCTGTTCATCCTCAATATAGACGGTAAGTACCAAACAATGAGTACTCTCAAGTGAAGCCCTGAAGGAGGTTTCCATTATGAGCTGGCTTCCATGCTGAAAACAGAAAAGCCATGTGAATGAGCTCCTTGCTTCCTGCCTCCCTCTTGCTCATATGATTCTGATCACTTCTAAGCTTGAAACTCTCTTTTGCATCTTTTAAGTCCTCTGATAAATTATGAGCCAACACTTCAGTGATAATGGTTTCAACTGGAGAGTTTTTTTTGTCCAAGTGACCGACAAGAATCAGTGAACAGTAGATGTTATTTAAACCAAAATGCAGGAGCCAAAGAACTTTCTAAAAGTGTACATCAATGCCAAAGCATCTGTGTTCATTGGGGGTATAAAATGGACATGTACGTTTTGATTAAACAGCGAAGCTAATAAAGCCAATGAAAAACACATCAGAATCTACAAATTCATTAGAGAAGGCTCTCCAAGGCCCACTGCTGGAAGAGAGCCCTGTTAGCAAATGAAACAGAAATAAAAAGTATTCCTCCTCCTTAGTCTGCTTGGGAAAATATCTCCTTCACATTTTATTGTTTTTTTTTGTCCTCTTAAATCATTCAAAATTATAATTATAAGGGCAATTATATCTACTTTGTCCTGATGGCCAAGTCAATCAAACCCATTTAAATCCAGTTTTATATTCTTTTCTCATTGCAGAGCAAGCTTTGTTTTGTTACTGCCTTGACACAAAGGATACCTTCCTTTTACAAAAAAGTAAAATTTATCATCCTAATTAGTAAAATGGCCTCAAGAGTGAATCTTTGAATGCTCTAAGATCTTTTTACTTATACTTGCACTGGAATTAAAACTTCTACTGAAATTTGAAGGAAAAAAAAACATAATCCAGAACTATATAGTAGAGCAGGCAACATCACTGCAGAACGTTGAGACATGTAATAACTGGCATTTAAATTTTCATGTGTGTGGTGTACATGTGTGTGTTGTGTTTATGTGTAGGGATACATGTGTGCAGGTGATGTGTGTGTGTGTGTGTGTGTGTGTGTGTGTGTGTGTGTGTGTGTTTGGGGGATACGCCAAGAAAAAAAGCTGAACTTTTTTATTCCTTCAGTTGTTGAGATTTATTTACATTTATTTTTTTGCGTATGACTGTTTGGTCTGCATGTGTGCCTGTATGCCACATTCATGCCTTATGCCCATGAAAGCCCGAAAATGACATCAGATCCCCCTTGAATCTGGAGTTACAGATAGTTTGGAGCTGCTGTGCTAAGAATCAACCCTGGGTCCTGGAAGAGGAGCCAATGAACAGAAGGCCTGAGTCATCTCTCTAGCTCCTCTTTATTTCTCTTAAGATGTTTCTTGTTTAATAGCAATCAGCAGCTGATATCAGTTAGACTATTGATAGGCACCTAGAAAGAGACTTTCTTACTTCTTCCTTCCCCTACAAATGTAAGTATTCATTTTCAACCGTATTAGAATATTTTTCTGTTAAATGCATTTTTATTTAGTCTTCTCTCATATATTATATCCCTTCCACAGTTTTCTCTCCATCCACTTTTCCCAGTATATTCCCTACGTCCCCTCTCCCTGAGATCTATTTCTCCTTCATTTTCCTTTAAAAAAGAGAGCAGGCCTCCCAAGGGATAGCAATGAAATGGCATAAGAAGTTACAGCAAAACTAGGCATATATAAAAGCACAAAAGACACCAGAGACACCAATCTAATGCAAACCGTCTTGGTGCTCTAAACACACAGCTGAGTAAATACAGAGGTTTATTAGGTGTATATTAGGGTGAGTTTATGGCAGGTTTGATTTCACCAAAGTATGCTCCACGCACTGGAAGTGTGTTTAATGGGGAGGCTTATTTAAAAAGTTTAGTCCCAACTTTGTTTCTCCTGTAGAAAGAAAATTATATCAAAAAGGTGGGAATGAGCCAGTTGGTGGTGGTGGTGCAGGCATTAAATCCCAGCACTCAGGAGGCAGAGGCAGGCAGATCTCTGTGAGTTCGAGGCCAGCCTGGTCTACAAGAGCTAGTTTCAGAACTGCTAGGGGGCTGTTACACAGAGAAACCCTGTCTCTAAAATACAAAAAAAAAAAAAAAAAGGTGGGAATGTTACAAGTACACATTTTATTTTGATGGCTTGATTGTGATTTAAATAAATTAGTTGGGATGGTGAGTCTTATCTCAGCAGCCTGTGAGTCTCTTCCAGTGTCCTCTTACAGTCCGCATCAATATGCATTTCTTAGACCCCCATGAGAGAGGAGTAATTTGTTTCCAATTTACAAAAAGAGGAGAGAGGCAGAGAGAGAAAAAAAATCATAATTTTCCTAGAGATGTATAGCTTAGTTTGAGAGAGGAAAGATGCTTGTGTGGGGTATGTGGGAAGGAAGGGGGGGGGGGGAGAGCATGAACATGCATGCTCAAGTATGCACTGTTTGCTTGCAAATGTCCCCATGGTTGATGTCTAGGGTCTTTTTCAATCTCTTTTCCCCTTTTATACAGAGGCAAAGTCTCTCACCTGAAACCAGAGCTCACTGAATTGGTTAGCCTAGCCAGTCATCATTCTCTAGAGATCCCTTTTCTGCCACCACACCTTGAGCTCACAGAGATCTGTCTGCCTCTGCCTCCCAAATATTGGGATTAAAGGTGTGTGCCATCATACCCAACTACTCTCTTTCTTTTTTATTTTAAAGACTTTAATCTTTTTCTTTTCTCTCCCAATCCTGCACATATTTTTTAACACACTGTAAAACATTTAGAGGTTTTTTTTTTGTCTTTGAATCTCTCTTTACTGTATATCTCTCTTTTTCTGACCACATGAGTCTTTAATTTGCTAAGCAATATGGCTAGGATTAAAGCCGTGGCTTTGATGGCTGAATCCATCCCATTCTTTAGCTTTCTGAGATTCCAGCCTCATGGTGGAGGTACCGGCCAGAGCCATGTTTATTTCTGGGTTTATAGGCAGCCTGTGACAACTGCCCAGGTTTTATGTGGGCACTTAGGATTTGACCTCCAGTTTTTATGCTTGCATAGCAAATACTTTACTCACTGAGTCATGTTTTCTCTCCTCAAAAAGGTTTTTGAAGATTACTTACTCAGCCAGCTGTGTCCCACCCGGCTAATTCCCTCAAGTCCCATATTTGGTAACCTCATAATCAAGAGTGCTTAAAATGTTTCTCACTTGTTTAAAGACTGGAGAAGCAATGTAATAAGATTCTGTCTGGAATTCACGCAGTTGAGGTTTAGTGATACCAGACATAGCCCACCAAGTCACTGACTCCTCGGGAAGCAGAGTTCTTTGGCACCCAATCTTCAGCTTGTACTCTTTGTCTCCACAACCCTGGATGGAGGGCTCCATTGTGCTTCTTCCTCTGCAGACAGAGGTGGCTAGTGATCTGCTCAGTGTGCTATTTATGTTAGAATATGACTAGTAGAAAGGACTCTTCCCTTCTGCTGGCAAGTAGTTAACAGATTCCCAGCCTCAATCATGTCTTCAAAGTTTTTCCCTGTGTCCACTGAACTTCCCTAAAGAGTCCTCATCTGTCTTCAACAGTCTGAAGACTATTTTGTCTTGGTGATGAGGAAACAGTGATTTGCCAGAGATAGAAACATGGCAGAGTCAAAATTAGCTTGTTACCTCTCCGTCTTTCTGATTCTAAAGAGCTTTGACAAATAAAAAGCCCAAAGTTTCTAGCTGTCTATCAGAAATAGAAGGAACAGCCAGTCTGATTAGTATGTGTCTTAGCTATTGTTTTATTGCCATGAAGAAAGTCAAGACCAAGGCAACTTTGAGAAGAAAGCATTTACTTGGGGCTTGCTCACAGTTTTGGAGAGTTAGTTCTTGCCCATCGTGGCAAGAAGCAAGGTATGAGGCAAGGAGGCAGAGTGCTGGCATAGTAGCTGAGAGCCCATGAGAGCCATTCTCATCCAAACCACCACAGTATTCATGAGAAAAATGAAAAGAAAATTAGAAGAGATGAAGTTGTAAGTCTTGCCATTCAAAGAGAAATGTTGCTTCTTAACTCATTATTAGCATGTGACTAATGAAGATAAAATTACAGTTGATGCATTTAGCCTGTCTGTGTGTATTTTGGGAGGTGGAATGCATGTACACATGTATGGAGAAGCCAGAGGTCAACATTGTCTTCTGAAAAATCATTTCTCCACTTCATATTTTGGAGACAGTTTGTCGTTTGGAACCTGGATCTTATTGCTTTGGCCTGACTGATTGGTCTCTTAGAGATCCTCCTGTCTCTGTGTCCCTCACACTGGGATTACATGTATGTACATGAACTTAGATACTTATTATGTTGGTGTGCTCTGCAGCAAACCCTTCCCTTTGGAATCATCTACCTCAATCTCTCTTTAGCACCTTTTAATAGCCCCTAAGCATCAGCCTTTATATATGATTTAATGTTTGCCTGGCTCCTAGGTTAAAACGATTGGAATATTTGCAGAACATCACAAAACTTCAGCCTCTTCCAACCCTAAAGCTAAGATGAGATAACATCTGAATCTCACAGAAGAGATTTTTCCTAATCATATAAAGACATTATCTAAATTCCATAGAAATAATTTGCCTGCCTTACAATGTCCTTCTAGTCAATGACTCTTCCTGTACTTTGTAAACATAATGATTGTTTTGGTGACTTCAGAAGGTGCTGTAATACTTTCCATGGGGAACATGCCATTCTGAAAACCTGAAGCCTTGTATTGAGCAATGGACAATCATACTGTCTCAGAATACACTCATTATTATTATTATTATTTTAGTTTTTTCAAGACAGGGTTTCTCTGTAGCTTTGGAGCCTGTCCTGGAACTAGCTCTTGTAGACCAGGCTGGCCTCAAACTCACAGAGATTGGCCTACCTCTGCCTCCCAAGTGCTGGGATTAAAGGTGTGTGCTACCACCACCTGCCTCAGAATACATTCTTTACCTTCTTTAAATCAGAGTGACTATTTTCCCTTGACACCCACATAAAGTGACATAGCCATGCACATGGTATCCCGTCATATTTCCTCTCCTGATAACACTCAAGGGGAGGGAATTATGCAGAGTGCAAACACGGAGGGGTGAGAATCTCAGGGGAATCTTTGGCTCCTACTGCAGGAGCTTTTACAAAAGTTTTATTTCCTCCTATTTATTATAGAATGGGGTAATACTGATTGATTCCAGAGTACCCTAACAATGTTAAGCCTTCCCACAGCCTTGTGAGCTAAATAACAGTAATGGCTTTTCACTTTGTGTTTCGAGGAAAAGGTTACTGCGGAGCACCACGCATCTCAACAGGACAGGTTCAAACACACCTCCCTCTTTCCCCTCTGAGAAAGCCAAAGGTCCCTAATGTCCCCATTCTTTGTCTCACATAAATCAGCTAAATGCTTTTATTCTGAGCCATCTCCTGGAGAATAAAGTCCATTAATCAGACTTGCTAATGTTTTAGGTAAACTCTCTTCTTATCCAAACCATGAACTTTGAGCCATCTCAGCCTGAGCCAGCATACATTTCCTCCCTGAAGAGCTCTTCTAAGGAAAGGTTGACTGACCTCAGGGTAAAGCACTCTATAACCAGTTGCCCTATCTGGACACCTCCAACCCTCTTTCCTTCACCAGCTTTCCTACCTGTGGGTTTGTGCAGCCATGTCTATGTTTCCTGTAGAACAAACTCTACTGACTCATGATGTCTGCTCTCCTCTCCTCTCCTTGCTCCTCAAACTCTCCTGCTTAAATATCCGTATTAAAATTGACTTTTAAGAATAAATATTTTTAAAACCCCAACTCTGCTTTAGAACAATAGAAAGGAAAAGCCTTTCTGTGGAATGGACTGCCCCAGGTCTGGTAGTTAGTGCATGTTCCCATTGTAACTGCACTTTCCCCACTTAAGAGAGCACCAATCATTTCTAGCTAAGGAAACCTAAGACCAAATTTGTTCTCTATTTGACACTTCTATGCCTTTTAAGGCAGCATTCTATTCAGCTAATGCGAATAATTTCTTAAATCATTGCTCTGAGAGCAGAACAATTATTCCTGTGTCCCTGGCTGCTGTGCGCTGAGACAATGGCTTGAGTGAATCATGCAGATATCTCTCCACAGCCATCGTCCCTTTCCTTGGAACAGCTAATTAAAATTATCCCTCTCAGACCCCAGCGAATTCAATATGGTTAACTGAAATTAATACTGGGCTAAAATTGGGATAAATTAAATTCCTTTCATTCTATTTATTTGATGGTTGTTTTATTTAATTTGATCATTAATGTTATTATTTTATTATTTTGGTGTAGGGAACTAAACCCATGGCAACCATATGTTTACTAACTCTTCATAGATGGGAAATAAAATTACCACTTAATTTTAAAAGCTACCTTATTTATAATTGTGTGTATGTGTGTGTTCTCACACTCAGATATGCATGTGTGGGGGTGTCCATGGAGGCCAGAAGAGGGCTTCAGATCCATTGTAACGGGAGTTATTGGCCATTGTGAGCCAACAGAAATAGACACTAGGAAGAAAATTTCAGGCCACTGCAAGAGCAGTAAGCGCTATTGCTTTTTTACTACTGAGCAATCTCTCCAACTCCTCACAATTATTTTTATTCAAATACTTAGGTCAAGATGAAAGATGTGTAGTCCTTTGCTTTGCTTGTGTCGTGGGACTCGGGTGAATAACGCAGAATTCAACAAATGCTAGTTACACTCTCTGGTTTCTTTTGGGATAGTTTTTGATTTTTAATGAAAATAGATTTGAAATTATAGCTATGATGTTTTGCATGTTTTTCATAAACCTAAACATTTTCTTTCCTCTATTTTTATAAAAGCTTTGGTCTGGCTGATATTATATTATTTAATCATTTACTCTACCATAAAATATAAATAGAAAATGCCAAAGTTAAAATTTAATAAGGGACTAACTCTTGGACATCGAGTAGGTTGAAATTTTCAAAAATAGAATTGCTATAATTACTTAGATTAATTAATAAAATTCATACTTTTAATTTGCCTTTGAAGACTAAACACTCTCTTCGTACTTTAAGAATTTCATTCTTACACATGAGCCTCCTCTTGCCAAGCTTAGGATTGAGATAGCGAATCAGGATTCAAAGTTAATTAATATTTATGATGGCAAGCAAAATTTTAGGTCTCTAATAGACTGGGTTGTTAGCATTAAACACTTGATTTTATATTTGAATAATGTAAAATGAATATGACATAGATGGAAGAGAAAAAAATCAATGTAATGATGAATGCCTGATTTGAAACTCAATATGCTTTCATAACCACTAGCAAAGTAGGAAGCCACCCAGTTAGCGTGCAGTGCACCACATAACATATGCTCACTGGCAATTCGATGAGAAGCCTTTTAGTTTTTTTAAATAGAGGGAACCCTGATTGCTCTTCGAGCAGATGAGGGGGGGGACTTGATCGGGGGAGGGGGAGGGAAATGGGAAGCGGTTGTGGGGACGAGGCAGAAATCCTTAATAAATAAATAAATTAAAAAAAAAAAGAAAGTCTGACTTTATGGCAATTAAGTGGATCCATGTCAAATCATTTTATCATAATCTTCACTTATCTTATTCACAGCTAAAAGACCATGTTTAAATATATTAAATAATATTGAATCACATAAGCCAACATGATGAAGTTATATTATTTGGATTTGGGATTATTTGTGTTCTGGAACACTCTATAACTCTCTGACTCTTGCTAAGTCTGTCAAATCAGATGAGTGTCTTATGGATTAAGAAAAATGAAAGGCCATGCTAGTAGGGTTTCTGACACACTAGACTAAGAAATGAATGGAAGAATTTGCTCCTAAAATAAAATACTTGAGGAATTTTTTTTTTTTTGCAATTAACAGTGAAAGGCATCAGCTATTTCTTCTAAAAATAGACAACCAGTATTGTCCTTTGTTGTGTAATTGTGGAATAATGACCCTTTTCAACAATAAGTATGGCGATATGACAGTGTCTACAGCTTGACTTCCATACTCAGGATGCAGCCAGGTCTGCCCCACTTCCTGTGGCCTTGCTTTATGTGGACCCCAGCATGCAGCCAACAACCCTCCCTTAACCTGTAAATGATCAAAGACATCTTGTTCCTGATGTCTTGATGACTTTCTTGTCCCTGGATCCAATCCCATTCTTCTCTTCATAGTCCTTAGCCAATGGCTACATAATAACATTGGAACATATTAAACAAGTACTATACCAGTAGACAATAGCCCAGATTCTATAAATGTAAATTGCCTTGCCTCACTCATACTTATACCACATCTTGCTTTGATTTTCCAATCAATTTTAACTCAAGAAAGATACTGCAAATGAAAATTTCCCATTCGATGAGAAGCATCATTCTTATAGAGACAGTGTGGGATGAACCCTATGGGACAGTGAGGGTTTCATACATTGCACTATGCATTGTCTCCTCTTGAAAAGGAAAAGAAGACACCAGTATTGAGCTAAATCATATATGCTCAGATCTGAATTTCTAGTTTTTTTTCCTAAACACACACACACACACACACACACACACACATTTCCAATTATTATTTAAGGTCTCATCTTTGTAATTTGCAGAGACTATGAGCTGGTCTCATCAAACAGTAATGAGTGAGCCGCGCTGACACGTTTTATTTTGTTCATCAAATTGCCTCCCATCTGGAAAGAGATCCTCAGTGTTAGTTCAATAAGCGATGGAACCCAGGGAGGGGGGACGAGCCACGTCTCCACATTGATTATAAGCTACTTCTTTCTGATGGAAAAGGATCTTGTTGTTGCAGTAAATTAGCTATTGGAAAGGCTCATGGTTTCTGCCAAAGGCAAAGCAGAGTGGACTAGAGGAGTGTGGGTTAGCTGGAGTTAAGATGGTAACAGTCAACTGGGTGTTAAAACGAGAACCCAATGACGAGAAAATAAGTGGAGTTTCTTTTGATGATATAGCAACATGCAGTATGTTTCCTGGAGCAAGAGCCTATGATTAGGTTCTTACATCTTAGTTTAGTTACTTTTTTCAGTGCTTTGACCAAACACTGGACAAGAAGTAACTCAAGGGAGGTAAGATTAGTTTTGACTCAGGGTCTGAGGGGCAAGAGGAGAAAGCTGGCTGGTCACCTTGCATCTTTTCTGAGGAAGTGAGGAACGATGATTGCTTGTGCTCAGATCACTTCTTACCATTTAGTCAGCCTGGGGATAAAGTCCAGAGAATGGGTTCTACTTCTGAGGTAGATTTTCCTGCTTCAGCGAACCTAATCAAGATGATCCCTTATAGGCTTTGCCAGTGGCTTGTTTCCTAGGTGATTTTAGATTCTGTCAGACTGACCATCAGCATAGCCACCATACACCTGAATGCCCATTTTGCAAATACATTGAAGTCCGCTCACAGCTTTTAGTAAACGAGTTGCATAGACATCTTTCTTGTTGTTATAAGAGAGAATGACGCTGGCTCACATAGCCACCATCACATCAGCCTATATGGCTACCTACCACACCAGCCTTTTTCTTCACATCCTGTATCTGCCTGCCCAGTCTGCTTGTGTGAAGATTCTCTATTGGGGACTTCTGTCCTTAAACTTGTATTTTGTTCCTCTGTTCCTAGCGAGGGCCTTGAGCTCCTGAAAAACCTCATTGACTCTGGAGATACAAAAGACATTTTAGCTTCTCAAGCACATAGATACCTCTAGACAAAAACTGTCAGCAGGGAAAACTTGATATTTCGACAGTGTCCTTGACCCACATCCTATGAGGAAAAAATAAATTATTTCTTAAAAAAAAAAAGGCCAGTCTTTCTTGCTTTATTACCTCCAAACACTATGAAAAGACATATTTAAATTCTGTGTCCTGGGAGGCCTGTAAGTTAGGAGTGGCTTGTGTGTGGTCTCCTTCTAGCACCTCTGTTGGGTAATTGAGCAACACTGTGACATTCCCTAAGCTACAACTCAGATGAGTGCTGCAAGATGATCTGATTTATAAAGGCCTTTTGGCTTCTAATCTCTATGATATAGTAGGTAATGCTTCGCAAATGGCATTTTTATTAGCCTGTGTAATAAAATACAAAATCATTTCGGTTGACAAGTATTTGTCTGGTCGATTAATGTTTCTGAATACATTGTTATTATTTATCATTATTTAACCTTGGTTGAACTCTGGTAGTATTGTCATTGAATGAGACATGATCTGTGTGCTTTAAGGAATAGCTACCATATGATTCAAAAGTAATATATGCATGTAAGTTATAGAGGCAAGCAGAAAGCAAGGGAAACTTGGGGATAAGCTTGCATTTAGTAAGCCTTTGGTTGATTAACATATACACATACATAAATATCAGATTATATATATCATGCTTGTTCAGGCTTTTTCTGTCTACTTTTCTCCATAAAATTTATTTGCCTTTCCTACTGGATTTCTGGAAGTTACAAGCCTAACTTAGAAATCCGTATTTTCTATGTTCCCTATTGAAGCCCCAGTAACTTATATAGTTCATGATACAATGGTTCTCTGTTGAATAAATGAAATGTTTATAAATTAGGTGGGTCAGTAAGTAGAGGATGCTGGCCTTGCTGAGACAAAGAGTTGGTATGTATGGTCTGTATTTTGGGAACTACTTTATAGCCTCTCTTTCCTAGAGTTCTGTAAAATTTTATTTCATGTATCCTCTTCTTTGCATTATGTCATGCAGGCATCTTTGATTCCATGACAATGCCTCTAACATGCTCCTAAAACATCATTCTTAATTTTATTTTAGCTTACTTAATTTGAAACGGAAAAGCTTTCTTTAAAACAGCCCCTATTAAAATTAACTATCAATAACACCCAAGGGAGACTGAGACAGGGGAATGAGTGCTCACTTCCCAGTTTGCACTATGACAGCATCTTCCTATAGGTTAGCAAGCACTTGAAAAACAATCATCTTGTAAAGAAAACCTCCCAATTAATCAACACAAAGCACATTCAAGTGTGTAGAACTTGAAAGATAGCAGCTGTAGGCATTATTCTTTCTATGAATGCCCAGCTGTTTAGAGAAAGATAACAGCCACAGATGAGGGAGAGAGTGGGAATTGGTTCTGATTTCAAATTTAGATGACCATACCAGTTTCTTGGAAAAGTACATCTTACTAATGGTGATGTTCAAACATTGGAATTTTATGCTATTAGTTCTTGTTATAGTTAACTCTGATGAAAACGCTTGGGAATGAAGATGAGATTTTAATAGAGGTGGGCAGGGATTGCTGCATCTTTACAAATGTGCTTGTTTCGGGGGTACATGAGTTTCTAATAGCAACATGGATAACCAGAGGAGGAAGATCTTGTCGGTTCTGTATCCAGCCAGAGGAATGAGAACCAGGGAAATGTACCTTCGAACATCATATCTGTCTCCTTACAGAAGCGTAGTCATGACTTTATAGCCCAACTGCGTTTCTTAGCTTAGTGCTATCAGGATGTGAGCATCCTTTTACCCAGCAGGGAATACTACTGTGCAAGACCAGCTGTTTTAATAGGCATTGCTGATTCACATGCAAATGAAGTGCTCAATGAAGAGGTTGCACAGACATTATATACTACCATGCAGGTGATGGTTTATAATAGGTTTAGAAACTTGTATTTATTTGTTTGTTTCTTTGTTTATCGTGTGTGTCCTCATGTGTGTTGCATGTACTTCCTGTGTATGTGAGCAGCCCAGTTAGACAATTTATATCTTCTTCACTTGCTTGCTAGCTATTTGCTTGTTTGTTTGTTTGTTTAAGACAGGGACTTTCTGGAGCTCACTAGTTTCTAAGGTGGCCGGTCAGTCCCAGGGATTGTCCTGTCTTATCCTGCAAGTACTGGATTTCAGACAAGTGCCACTGCCCTCTGCTTTTGAGATGTATGTTAGGGATCCACACTCAGGCTCTTGTGCTTGTGCAGCAACCTGTGAACGTGTTCGTTCAGAGTGTGATCTAGATTTTACAGTTTAGAAAAGAAAATCTGGTTCCATGGAAAGTGTACTAAGAATAAGGAGAAATAAATAATTAAAATTATGAATCATCTCTTTCATATGACTTGACTTACATAATTAATGTTATGGAGTCTTGGACTCATTAAAGATCAGGTGGAATGATGTAGGAGTATTTCCACTGTTTTCATTTAGATGTTCTCCTGATGTTCAGCTTACCTCTGCCATACTGCAGAAGCACACATGTTCACTTTGTGAGAAAAAGAAAGGGGCTTCAAGTTCAACACCTGACTGAATGAAAGAATGTCAACCCCAAGATACCCCCTTTCATTCGTGGCAACATCTTTATACCCTTTCAGAAGAAGACAGAATTGTAGTTTAAAAGATTTAATGTTCTCTGGACAGATCACGCAAGATAGCACATCATACTCCAGATCTGAGAGAGGATGAAAGATAAGCCATGAGACACACTGATAGGAAACATAAAACAGGATACCTTTCCTTGGTAGATTTAGAACCATCCTCCAACATAAAATCTCCACATACTCCTGGCACCAGGAAGAAGATGTCAGCTTTCATTTTATTTAATTTTCAAATGTATGCCTGCTCCACTACTCTTCAATCTGTGTTCTTCTATTTAAGTTACAAAGTCATTGAAGGGAGGGGATACCGGAGATAAGCAGAGGCCAAGCCTACTTGATTTGGTATTCTAAACTGAAGATAAGAAATCAACTCCAGATGATATGCACGACAGTGAAACTCCCTGCTCACGGCGAACAAAAACAAGCTTCGGTCACATTTTTACCCATTCTGGACTTCCGCAGAATATCCAACAAATGTGCTTCAACAATTCAGTGGTAAATTTTCAGAAACATGGAGAAGCTGAACTGGAAGAATTTGCTTGTCAGCTACCTTTTCTAGATTGTATTTCTTTTCCAAAAAAAATGCTTTTTTATATAATATTTTTATATTTATTTTTATTTTTAAGCACATTGGTGTTTTGCCTGCATGTATGTCTATGTGAGGGTGTAGATCTTGGCATTATAGACAGTTGTGAGCTGCCATGTGGGTGCTGGGAACTGAACTAGAGTTCTCAGGAAGAGCAACCAGTGTTCTTAACTGCTGAGTCATCTCTCCAGGACCATTTTTTTTTTTTTTGTATTTTCATATTTAGCTGAGTTTATATCTTTTGCTCCTGCTCCCAGCAAAGACTGTTGATTAATGATAATTACCATGTCCCTTGCCTGAATGCATCAGGTAACTCTGAATCCAGTTTTTGTCAAATATCCCATGGTTCCATTTCGAGTTCAAGTCCTCCACTGGAACAATCCATGTATTTTATACTGTGGTCCCGAAAAAGCTCATCCTTTTGACTTTTCTTGAGGAACTTTCCTGATGACAGCATTGTCTTGGGTTCACTCAGCTTGACCCCCCCTGACAGCTTCTTCCTTGTGACAATCACCTGCATGCAATTTTGGTCATATTCCACGTACCTCCTTTTAACAAGTCTTAAGTTAGATCACTGATGGATCCAGTAGGCCACAAATATTTGAAACATACAGTTCATTAAGTTTTGGCATATTTGCATGAAGATGAGACCATCACCAGAATGAAATAATAGAATATATATCTATTACCTCAAAAGAGCTTTTAATCTCTAGGCTGAGTTTCTGCAGGATACTAGATCATTGCTGGAAAAGAATAGGCAGAAAAGACTGAACGTGTGTGTGCAGATGTCTCCATCCTCTCATTCTTACTTCATTCCAGGGGTGTTGTTACAAACATGTACAAGACATTCATCTCTGCAATCAAAATCGTTTTATCACTTCCATACAACACTGCTGAGCAGTGATTTTGTTTCTTATGCCGGAAACAGCTAGCTACCAATCTCCATTCCTTTACTCTTCCTCGGTCACAGCTCCCTAGAGTTTTGCTGGACAGAATATACTCTTCCTGCTGCCAACCTCATCTGCGAGCTTCCTTTGCAGTTCCGTGGGCTCCAGCTCTGACCAATAGGATGTGAGTGGAAGTCTGAGTGCAGCATCCTGAAGTAGCCAGAAAGGAGAGTGGATGTGTGTCCTTCTAGCTTCTGACTGACTGCCACTGAGTTCCGATGGCCATCCGAGAACCGTGAGAGACAAACTGAAAATTGAAGGTGGCAATATAAAAACAAGAATGGATTCCTCCTAGAGTTAACAAAAGAATAAAAACCTATTCGTGTTATTGAAGACCTTGTTACTTCTGGCTTTTTGTTATTGAAAACTATATTCTACTTAGATTGTCTTGTTATCATCAAACTACACTTTATTCATTGTAATTAGAACATGTTCCCTATGGTCTGGATATTTGTGCCCACCCCCTAACTAATTTCTGATTTAGTAATATTAAGAAATGGGGTTTGGGGAAGTGATGGGACCATAAATGTTCTCACTAGAATAGACATCTGGTGAAAGGAGGCTGAGGCTCTTGTCTATGTCTTTAACCAAGTGGGGACACTCAGTAGGCTCTGTCGAAGAGGAGTGAGCCCTCATGAGAGTTGTGGAATTCCAAATAGCATTTGGAATCCTCGGACTTTCCAATGGCAAGAAATACACTTGTGTTGTTAATAAGCCATACAATTTATGATTCTTTCGCTATTGCAGCCAAATGGCTTAAGACAAGCTCTGTTTTATAAGTAGGAAAAACCGGGAAACAAAGTGGATAAGTAAATAAAACCTGCCTTTGGGTTGTCTTACTGAAATGATCAGGCACTTGTGCTAAAATAAATCCAAGGGTAAAGAACGGACTGTTTGAAGTCAGTTCCAGTGCACAGCATGGACGTGTGGCAATTTCTTTGGAAGATATGTTTTAGCAAAATTGGCAACTGGGAAGAATGGCTTAGTTTCTGCATTCCTCCCTGAAATGTAGTTCTGTGGAAATCTGTTCTTCAGAATTATTCTTTGAACAGAATTTGGCTGGATACACTCTTCTTGTTTATTTGATCCACAATATTAATATTTTTCCCTTCTCTGGGCCATTTCTGTTTTGCATTCGTGCCCATGTCAGTTAGAAACTTTTGAAATGGTAACAAGACTTTATTTGATACCATCAAGTAAATAGCCTGGCAGGGTGCTTTTTCAGAGATATGTTATGAAGGACTGAGTGTTAAATATGCCATCATTCTATGCTTTCTCATATTGAAAACGCCTAATTTGACGTTATCTTGTCGCCACAGCTGCGCTGATTTTCCTCAGCCCTCTCACACCCCTAAACATTTGAACTCCTTTATTACACTGGTTGATATTATGTAATGAAAGTAGTTTCAAATGGCCGCAACATAACAGACGTTTACTGCTGCTGAATTGAAATACCAGGCTCAGCAGATGAACAGGTTGCCTAGCAACTGATACTGCAAGCTCCAGCGACTGCTCATGCCCACTGAGATTGACAAGGGAGCCATCACTGGTTGCCTGTAACGTGCTATTTAGCAGTTCTGACAGTGAGACCAAAGCTCCCAAATGAAGATGTATGTGATTAAATATAAAATTTGTCGAATCTATCAATCTACCATCCAGATTGTCTTTAAATATATAGATATGTAGTCAGAAAGTTTTCTAACTGAATTTCTTGTATTAATTAAATGAGGATGGAAAAGGCCCTAGAGGATGGAGCAAGTAGAAAAACTAATATATGAGCAGAATAAAATACAAAATAAAATTACTATGGGCTTTGGCTCCCCATTTTGGGTTGGGGTACAATTTAGTTTGGCTCTAAGTCATACCTCATGCATGAGTAAGTAGGCATGTCCAAAAAATTTTACCTTAAAATATAATGAGCGTGAAATGCTTCCTGAATGTCTACACAGGTGGAGCCCCACGCTCTGCTCATTCTTCTGTATGGAGATGTGGTTGTGTGTCACGCTCCAATTCCCCTGAATCGCGGCACTTTGATGGGGAACGGCAGGCTTTTAGACACTGGCAATGAGATTTTTTTTTAATGATCCAGGTAATTAACTTTCACGAAATAACATTTCTCCATGTTATTCCTTATTCTCTAGAGCTTTCAAACATGCCAACAGGAAGCACCATTCAAAATGTATCCCCTTAAAGTGCTTTTTAAATCCTAGTATTTGTGACAAATTTTGTGACATATCCAAGCAAAGAGTTGTAATATCCTTTGTTTTTGGGAAAATGAAGTGAGTCATCTTAAGATCCTCCATATTTCAAAAGCAAATTATTACTTATAACTACGACTTTATTTTAAATAATATCAAATTAATACTTTAGTGTATGTTTCATCTGGAAATTAATATTTTCATCTTCATGAATATGAAGTACATGTTACAGTTTTAAAAATACATGTGCCCTTTGATCCAGCAATTATACTAATAGAAATTTGTCTTAAAATAGGTTCCCTATATCCAGAAACATACTTTTAAGAATATTCCATAAATATTAATTATGAGAGCAGAAACCTGGTAACCTAATTTTCCACTAATAGGGTACTGGTGCCGTGTATTTTTCTATAGCCATGTATCAGTGAATTTTTCATCATTGTAGCGATACCTGAGGGAAACAATTTGAAAGAAGAAAAGATTAATTTAGGGATTCAGCTCGTGATTGCATCTGCTGGAGTCATTAGGGTTTGCATGGGTGTTTGGGGGGGACAGGAAGCAGAGGGAGAAGGGACTTGGGGCAATATGTAACTGACAATAAGACACTCAGCATTACCCATTTTCTCCAGTTTGACTTCACCTCCCAAAATAGTGCTGCCAGACATGGGCTAAGCACTCCACAGGGGAGTTTGAAGTGTGTGTGTGTGTGTGGGGGGGGTGCGTTTTCTATTCAAGTCATCAGGTGCTATAAAATAGAATACAAGGTATATGTGACATATACAATACATATGTGTATATACTCGTATGCATCTACATCATATTAAATAGGTCAAAACAGCGTAAGATTATGTAAAGAAAACCACTGTGTCACTAAAAGCTCTAAGCACATACACATTGCAGGTTTTCTATAGTAGTTACTTTTAGAAAATATGAGTTTAAAGTACAAAGTAAATGGAATAGAAGGTGAATTATTTTTGTCATTTTCTATAAGACCTTTTTTTCCCCCCCCCAAAATCAGAGCAAACATGGTGTTGGAGAGATGGTTCAGCAGTTTTGAGTACTGGCTATACTTACAGAGGACTTAGGTTCAGTTGCCAGCACCCATATGATGGCTGTAATTCCAGTTCCAGGAGACCTGATGTTCTCTTTTGGGCTCAGTAGACACTATATGTACATGGTGTATTTTTGTTCATACAGGCAAACCATTCCTACACCTTCAATTTACAAGTACAACATAGTATTTAAAAACCCAAACATGTGTACTTCTATGTTTTAATGAATGGTAAAGCAGATGCTATTTAGCAGCAATAATTTATAAAATATTGTTTCACTTACGTTTTCTGCATATATACATATATGAACTTAATTTCTTTTCTTCCATTTTGGAAAAACATATTTTTAATCATTGAATCTCTAATAATCCTATTAAGAAAACTATTACACTTGGTGTTCCTAGATCTTCTTCCTGTCCTAGGTGTGTTTCTAGGGTCTTAAGCAAATTAACTCATGAACTTTCAGAATTACAAGCAATTATCTTTTGAAAAGTCCTGAGAAGAGCAAGGGATTAAGAACACACAAATGTAATACTGATCTCTCATTTTTTTTTAAAGCCCCAAAGCCAGTAATGTAATTATCTCCTATTAAGTTTATTTCATCCTTCAATGAAATAATGAAACAAATGTCAGGGAAGTAGAGTTATTGCTTTTTATTACCTCATGTGCACAGAACATCTATAAAAGACCATGTTGAATAAGCATTCTGTGGGTTGTATGATGGGCTTGTCTGTTTCGATTGGTCGTTTCCACCTGATACCCCTTCTTCAGGGATGCGGTACTACATGTTTGTTAGATAAAAATAAGACTCCTCTAGGAAGTTGGCAGTGGAAAGACTAGATTAACTGTGTGATGGTTTCCTACTACCGTTCCCAAAGGAGACAATGCAAAGAATTATTTTTTATTTCTAAGAGTACCAAGGAGGGCTGGTTTCGGGTTACTAAGAGCTTTTTAAAAGGGGAGCTTTAGAGTAGATGTTGTGAGAATGCATGGGAGGCGTAACAGGTGACCTCTTCAGAAAGTGCACAAGGTCCATAATGAACAAATACATCACCTTTGAGGAAGGGGTCCACTCAGCCTTCTAATTCCTTACTGAAATGATGCAAGATTTGTTGCTGGTGCTTGTTTTTCTCCCTCAGGCATCTTTCCCTACTTGTTTTAGGCCTCTTTCTCCTTTACATGAGTGCAGAGGCTGTGTAAAAGTTCTTAAAAATATTTGGCATTGGTTTTTAGGTTAGGTCACAAAGTGAGAGGTGTCATCATGGCATCTTCATACATATGTGCCAATATACTTTGTTCTTCTGTGTTCCCGTCCCCTGATACTCTACCACATGTCCCCTTGTCTCTTCCATCTGGTTGGATTAAGAAAGCCTGAATATTTTGTGTTGATTTTTCTTTTTATTAGTAAAGCATAGAATAATCATATTCTATTCTTCCATCTTTCCATCAAAATTCTGTATTCCAAGACCTGTGTATTCCTCATTGCCATCCTCTGGACACCATGTCTGGTTTTCTAAGAATATTCCCCTTATTTGTTGTCCAGTTCATAGTAGTCAGCCCTAAAATAATATGTACAAAAACAGACTCAGCAGGTTGTATTTATACATCATGCACACATATGCACACATATATACATATATGTGTATGTAAGAATAATAATCAGAGATAAAGAAACTATCAACTCAAGAGTGATGAAGTATGAGAAGGACTGGAGAGAGGATACTTGTGAGGAGGTGAAGAGAAGGAGGGAGAAGTGATTTAATTCTATTTCAATTAAAATGTATTTTTAAATTGTGAAAAGGGGAATATGGCTCTGTAAAGGAACTCAACATATTATATAATGAAAAGTAAATATAACTGAAAATTACCTCTTTTAACAGACACTCTATATGTCCATTGAATATAGTCTGGTGTATCATTTTCACATACTACCTCAGGCTCATGCTGGTTATTTTGCTTAACAATTATTCGACCTCAGAGTCAAATATTAGATCCTTCATTGCTATCTATGTGCCACAGTCTAAACAGAATGCCTCAGTTTTATAATCTGTAAAATGAGAATAATAATAGTATTGATATGAGCATAAAATGACAGTTCATGTAGGTCATTTCTCACTATTTTAGTCCATATTAGCCATAGAAAGCAAGTGAACCCAATTTATGCACATTATTAAATAGCTTTCATTATTTCCATAATGCCTGTCTTAATGTAGTCTCTTGAACAACAACAAAAAGACCATTTTCACATTATTCTGAGCATTGCATTGTGTATGTTTTCTGTCATTATCAAAACAGCGTATAAACTACTAGATTTCAGGGGTCATGTGAGACACAGCAGGTTATCACTAGTGTTCAACAGGCTGACCTATTAGATGAGTGATTATCTGATAGACAGCCCCACCTGGTAAGGCTGTGGAGTTACTGGCTGAGCTAGCTCCCTAAATTCTTACCCTAGGAATGTGGTTTTAACCAATGAAAAGGTAACTCTTGTAATTTCTTTATTGTTCTGCTTCTATCCTAATTCTCCTGTCCTATTTCCAATTTCTCTGTAAGCAGAGACTGTTCTTTTGTTCCTGGCTGCCCAGACCCGAATAATCACACAGAAACTATATTAATTACAACACTGCTTGGCCTATCAGCTCACTCTTCTTATTAAGTAATTCCTACACCTTAAATTAACTCATTTCTATTAATCTGTGTATCACCTTGAGGCTGTGACTTACTGATAGGTATCCAGTGTCTGTCTCTTTTGGTAACTGCATGGTATCTCTTTGACTCTGCCTACTCACTCTCTATATATATCTCTGTTCAGATTTTCCACCTGGCTTTACTCTGCTATGCCATTGACCAAAACAGCTTTATTCATAATCCAATAAAAAAACAACACATATACAGGAGGACATCCTACATCATCTCCCCTTTTTCTAATTAAAAAGGAGTTTTTACCTTTAACATAGTAATATTACATTTAACAAAACAGGTATCAAGCAAAATTGTAGTTACAATATTTCTTTGTGAGTCTAAGGTTTCATATCTAATTTATCTTTTATCATAACTAGGGAAAACTGTAACTATCTGTCTTGAACTCCAGCAAAGACCCCAGAAAGATATAATATTATCTAAATAATATCATTTCTTTATTATACATTATACTTTTAAATAAGCTGCACAAACAGAATGTCTTAAATAAGAGCAGAGCTACATATACACAGTGTAACAAAATTGACTTTAAATTTGTATCAACAGACCAAGATTCATACCAAGTATTCATTTCTATATTAGATCCCCCTTATTTCCATTAACCATTTATAACCACTCCTTTGAAAATGAAAATAAACATTTATAAACAATTATTTTGGAAATTTGGGTGTTGTTTTCTCCAATCTTCTTCCTGCTTTTCTTTTCTTTTTTATTGGGTGAAGTATTTTTAGGGTTCACAGAAAACTTTCGAGGGATTTTGTTCCATCAAACCACATTAGCTTAAAAGGAATCCACAGTTCTCATCTTCTGTGGAAAACAAAGCAGAACCTCTTTTCCAAAGCAATATATCCTTAGGCCCAAATTTTAAGTTAAGATACTTTTGTGTTTGTTTAACTTAACAACCTCCAGAAACAAATGTCTCTCTGCAGTCAAAAAATTTAATAAAAATACAATAATATGCATAATCTAGACTCTCTGTGCATTTTCATCTTTATGTGGCTTATTTTTCTTTATTCCTTTAATCTATGACTGTCTGTACTCTTCTATGTTTACTGACTCTTTAAAATGATTTACTTCTTTTTATAACTGTTTATACTCTTTTTTCCTCTCTCCCCCAAGTCTACATATATTTTTAAACACACTGTGACTCATTCAGAGGTTAATTTTTGTCTGAATCTGTCTTTAATGCACATCTCTCTTTATTGTGTATCATTTTCTGACCAGGAGTGCCTTTTTAAAAAAATGCTAACAGGCATGGCTAGCATCAACTCATGATCCTGCCTGTTTGTTCTGCCCATTCCAAAATGTCAGAGGCAAGTTCACTGTGTCTGTGAGCCATGCACACTACCCCAGCTCCAGGGATGCAGTGGAGTCTATGATGCCATTAAGTAATTTGTAACATGCTGCTCACACACCCTATTTAAGTGCTTGACTTCATTAAAGAACCAGAGTTCATTCTGCCAACATGAACCAGGAAGCTGAATCTTTAAAAAGTCATGCAATATTTTTTTGCTGCTAACGCCGAGTTAGAAAGACTTCTCTTAAAGGAGCTGCACCTCTGCTTGCTGCCAGCAAACAGAATCTATCTGAAAAAATGTGGCTATCAAGAAGCTGTGCTTCTGTTTTTTTGTTTCTGAATTCCTTCCAAAGCTCTCTCCGTTTATATGTGGATGTAGTCATCCCACATTGGCGTGCCATTTTGTAAGCAGAGACTGATCTTTTAGTCCCAGCCTGCCAGACCCAAATAATCACACAGAAATGATTTCACTTATAGCACTGTTTGGCCTATTTGCTCAGGCTTCTTATTAACTAACCCTTACATCTTAAATTAACCCATTTCTATTAACCTGTGTATCAGCATGAGGATGTGGCTTACTGGTAAGGATCTGGTATCTATCTCCTTTGGCAGCTATATAGTGTCTTTTTTGACTCCACCTACTTTCTCTCTCTCTCTGTATATCTCTGTTCAGATTTTCTTCTAACTCTTCTTTCTTCTTTACTCTGCTAAACCATTGGCCAAAAGAAGTAAAGTAACATCCATACACAAGTATGTATTACTTCTCCTTGTTTCTTCTAGCTTTTCTTCTTCTATTCTAAAAACTCTTCTCTAAGAGCCTTGAAGTAATAATAAATTATTACAGGTCAAAATTACTTAGAAAATTGATTTGAAAGCTGAGCTATTGCCATGACAACACAATGTCCCAATTCCATTAGAGCAAGAGCATGAACAGACTGGGTGGGGGAGCACAGTGCCCAATGACACCTTTGAGGCATAGGTCTCTTTCAGTAGACTGACAAGCAGAGCATTGGCACGCTTTCCATAGTGTCCATAGTTGGACATCTGCAACTCTGAACTTGTACATAGCTGTACGGTTTCCAACTTATAATCTATTTACAAAAAACCTTTAGTTTAGTTTAAAGTTTTTCTGAGGTTAAAAAAAATAGGTAATTATGTGCTGCTTATATTAGACTGAAAGGAAATTGCTAATTTTTGATATTAGTTTGATTAAAAAGGAACAAAGCAGGATTTTATGTGTCTACAGTCCTCATGGGACAAATAGACCTAGTTATGAAGCATGTCCTAGTGTATATTCTACATACTAAAACTATATAGCTAAATGAAAAGTCATTTTCTTGACCATCCACAGATACATGTGCTCAGTAAATGGAATATTTTCATGAGATTAACACATGATCAGTGGGGAAACATCCAAAGCTATTCTTAGTGAAGAGACAAAGTGATTTATGAGAGAAATTACAGGTGGGAGCAACTGGTTTCTACAGTCAATAACTCCATGGCCTTTCGAGGTGAGGATCCCTATCAGAGAATCACTTATCTGGTAGGTTGGCCTGTTGAACACTAGTTATCACCTGCTGTATCGCTCATAGCTCCTGACAACTAAATCAGATAAAATACAAGGCAAAACTCCAAGCCAATGGAAACCAATTTTTTCCTTTCATCCATACTGCTATTTGCCCTCTGGGTGGTATTTCTAGAGTGCTGTGCCTAGACAGTAATACCATAAACAAATATCCTAGTCTTAGTTCTGTATTTATCCCTTGTAGTTCTGATTCTATTTGGATAGTATTTGTATTTTACAGGCATCACATAAAATAAAAATTAAGACATTACTGTAGTCAGGTTATAAAAATACAAAAGTGACAATTGTTGCTTTGGCCTTTGGGAATCTGTCAGGGTTTCTATTTCTGTGAAGAGACACAACGACCACAGCAACTCTTATAAAGGAAACATTTAAGTGAGGAGGCTTGTTTACAGTTTCAGAGGTTTCCTTTACCATGGTGGAGAGCATGGCAGCATTGCAGGAAGACGTGGTGCGGGAGTAATACTGAGAGCTCTACATTTTGTAGACAACAGGAAATAGACTGAGACACTGGGTGGTATCTTGAGCATAGGAGACCTCAAAGTCTGCCCACACTGTGACACACTTCCTCTAACAAGGCCATACTCAATCCAATTTTTTAAAAAGCCACATCTTCTAATAGTGCCACTCCTCATGAGATTATGGGGTTAGTTACATTCAAACTACTACAGAATCAGAAAAGATACTCAAAGGTGATGGAATTTGAGCTGAGATTGACATACAGTAGCATTGTTACTGTGTCAGTGGTGCTTATAAAGACACAATTCTACATCCAGAGGGAAAGCCCTATGTGTTATTATTATTTCTTACTTTGTAGACTTAGTGATTAGTATAAAGTGTGTGTGTGTGTGTGTGTGTGTGTGTGTGTGTGTGCATCTGTTTTTCCCTAAAGATACGGATGGAGAGAGTCAGAGAGAGGGAGAGAGACGTAAGGCTGGAAAAAGCAGAATTCAATTCTAAAGGGTTTTGAAAGTTTTATTAGAGACTGGCAGAGAGAAACTCAAGAAGGTTTCTTAAAGTATGGCTGTGAAATAATTAGGTTTTTATTTTAGATAGATAACCTCAGACAGCGATAGAAAGAAGATGGAACTAGGGCAGCAGCAGAGGGAATGAAGGTAATGGAACTGACTGATTGATGGGACTTTTAGAGGAGGTACCAGTAGGACTCGTGGTTGATGGAAATGGCAGGAGGCGAGCAGACAGATACTGGGTAACTTCAGGCACTGAGCTTCATTAGGAAGAATGGATGGAGATCATGGCACCAGTGACTAAGGTAGATAAAGATACTTGGGAAGACAAGGTCTTCCATCCTGCTCTGTATGAGTTTGTGATAGCAGTGTGGAACAGGCAGGTGAAAAGGCTATCAAAGATTCAGACTAGTGAACAGTCTGTTTGTCAGTGGTGTGACAGTCACCAGCATATGCTGGGATCAGGTTAGGAAGCCAGCATTCGGACGCTGTACAGCTTGCCTGGGTTACTCTTTCTGGCTAATAGAGTTTTAACCGCAACTATAAGGGGGGAGGTTCTGCTTTCTCCAGGTAACAACACTACCTGGGGTTTTCCTTGGGATCTTAAGAGGACAATAGAAGAAGGAACTGAAATAGCTGCACACCCTAGGCAATGACGGGTAATACACTTGACTCAATCTAGTCGGGCGAAGTCTTAATAAAATGATCTCAGGTGCTCACCAATCTCTACATGGAGATTTTTTTTTGTTATGAAGCAGGTGAAGTTCTTCAATCAAATGTGATAATGATAATTATTTCTTTCCTTTATGGCTTTTACTGTTCCTATTCCAGAAGGTACCGTTCATAAATTCATACATAATTGATCAAATTTCAGTTTTAGCACAGAGCCATTAGGATGGCATTCAGAGACCTTTATTCTAAATGTGTTATACTTAATACGTGTTTTTAGCTGTTACTTCATGATTCTTTTCCATATGATTGCTCTTTCTTCCTCTATAATTTAACCCCCAACATGTGCTCCGAATTTAGTTCGTGGGGATGGAAGAAAGAAAAGCTGAGGAACATTGAGTTAAGAATTGAAAATTATTCCCTCGACTCCTCATAGGCAGATTAACTTCCTAATGGTGTCCAGCTGGAAACGGTGACTCCCACAGGCCTACAGTGTGCATACTATACTGCTTCCTGAATAAACTATGTTAAAATATTTTACTATCACTTCTATCTGTGAGATTTTTTTGCCATTTTTTTTTGTTGTCTGTCCTTGAATAATTGCACTTAAACTTTTAATAAGATATTCAAGTGAGGAAAATGTACAATCAGCTGAGAGAGAGGTGACAATCTGGCAAGATCAAGGACCTGAGGGAAAGAGAAAATGGCAAGAGGACAAGAAGGAATTGCAGCAGTCCGCTTTGGCCCCTAAGTCCCTTCTTTAAAAGACCTTTTTCCTTAAATTGCTCATAAGCTGTTCATTGACTCATCTAGGTGAGAATTCTCATGAAAATGAATGCTAACTCACTGTTTTATAGCTTCTATAATTCCTGGGACATTTGCCCGTCTCACACCTGGCCCATTTCCCAGGCTCTGTTATCTTCACTGACTACACAGAGATTCTGAATTCTTTTCCACTGTCTCTTGATATTTCTAAGCACCTGCTCTCCCGGGTTTGCCTGCGTTTAAAGGGATTTGATGATCTGTCCCCATCTTCTCACCTCTGCTCTGAAATCTAAATTCTGAATTTTCTTCCTAGTCCTAGAAACCCTCTTAATTCTGTACTATGAAATAGATTATACTGGAGGAAAAAAAATGAAATAGGGTTAAATTTTATGGAAATCAAAAGGGTATATATAATATGAAAATTATTTGATGCACTAGTATTAAACAGAATGCTTTAAAGTTCATTAATTTTTCTCAAAAATAGAGTGCATTTAATCCATTTAATGTAGGACCCTCTTTTGACCTTACTCTTTGATTCCCATTACACTGCCTCACCCTTAAAGTTCAGTGGTATTTTATCTCTGCTGTAATTCCTCATGGGTTATACATCAAGTGGAACTTTAAGGTCAAGATTCATATGCTAAAAACCAACCAAAGCAATGGAACAATCTAGATACCATTTCTGTCTTCACATGTGAATGGGGTCCACTTGTAGAAAGATCTCTGGTGGCATCTCAAACATCCCAGGAGGCTCTGAGGCATCTCTCCAGAGGTTCTTTGAGTTTAATGAGCTTTATCTGAGAAAGAAAAAAGAATGGATTTCTGGTAGGAGAAAAGTTATCTTTGACTTCTCATTGTTCTGGAATCCACATTCTACTTTCAGATATGTTATTTATTTATAATTGATCTTAAATAGCCTTGCTCTATTGACCTTGAGTGTATATTTTTAGTCTTGAACTGACTTCTCTTAGTACAGCTCGTCTTTGTTTCATGGAAGTGAAGGATATTGGAGGTTGCTGAGTGCTACTTGGTCTTGGTTTTGCTATTTATGACTTACTGACTCTGATAGGTACTGCATTCCTATTGTATTTGGTTAAGCTTTGAGAATAAACCATTAGACAAGAGCTACTTTTCAAATCACTCTGCCGATTTTACTTCTTATGACCAGACCAATCCTGGGAAAGCAGGCTAAGCGTTTTCTTCCCTTTGCAATGAAACCACCACATTAGATGGTGCGGCTGGCATCCTCCTGGGCTGTCATTCTTCTCCTTTTGGCTGATTGATCTTTGAGTGAATTCTGGTGCCCTTCACTTGATTTCCTTATTGTACGGTAGAAGCCACAGTTCCCACATTATCTCTAACTCTGATCTCTAGATGACATTCAGGTTCGGTGACTACCACTCATGAGTAGATACTCGCTAAAGCAAGACTTCCTGAGACACACATACTCATCAATATCTTCTGTTGAGTACATTCTTAATCATCTCCTAGTCTACATATTCCAAAAATACCCATCTGACACCCCCCCAAAAAAACTCATGTTCTGCAATTCCTTATTCTACCTTTAATCTTAGCACTTAAAGTGTTGTTCATGCAACAAATACTTCCACCATCCATATGAATGCCAAATTTAGACACTGTAGTCATTTTCACAGCTTCCTTTTTTTCTCACCATTTAGCCAGCCAACCATCATTACAGGTAATTTAGCCACTCAAGTAACACTTTAATCTGAACTCGTCTTCCTACATGGATCATATTCTCTAAAGAGATGGTCGACTTTTATTACTATGTCACATTCTGACTTGTCTTTCCCATATAGTCTTACCTGGTCTAGTCTTCTCATGTTTAAAACATAATGATGTCAAAAGGTAGACCAAAACTCTCCAGTTTAAATAGTTCAAAATTCCTCCACTGTTTCCTAGAATAAAGACATTTTACAATCTGGCCTATGATTGTAATTCTTCATTGTACAGAGCTGCAAACTCCTCCGCAACTCTCCTGTGTTCTTCAGTACTTGGTCCTCTTCAGATGAGCCATACTTTCTGTTTGTCCAGTCACAGGGCCTTTGTACTAGACTAATGTATCCATCTTCAGACCACTGCTCATTCACTGCTGTCTGTGGAGATGAACTTTAATTTGCAAACAAGTCAAATTCTCTGCTGATAATTTCTCACGGCACTGTGTCTTATCCCTTCTCTTGTCTGCGGAACTCTTTTGCTTCATGAATTCATGGGTAACTGCAGTCTCCTCAATACCCCATGCTCTATAAGGTTTGGAACCATATTATTTTCATCTACCACTGTGCTATAGTTCTCAGCAAAGCTTGTAGTACACCAGAGGCGTTCAATGACCATTTATTGAATGTATAGATGTATTAACAACTGGAATAGATGTTTTACAAGTGATACTCCTGGATAATTATGTATATAGGTTTGGGGTAGACTTTGTATTTGTATCCATATTTGTCTGTGTTGCCTTTGATTTGTCCACAGGAAGTTGATGGTACAGATTTGTCCTAAGCCTCATTACCAAGGCTCCTCCATTTTTCTGTGTCCCTTGGTTGCATCAGCTGTAATCCTTTTTGTTTTCTTCCCTTAAACTCTTTCCCTTCTGTTTGCACAGGGAAACGAGTGACAGCAGAGAGGTATTTAGTCTGGACTTCCTGTGCATTTCCTCCCCATGGTACTGGTCCTTTTCTTCTCATTTTTAGAGGCTGCTTCCTTGTAATGAACCAGGTATGGCTTTGATAGCTGTCATTGTCACATTGCCTTGCCATCTATTGCGTTGAGCTTTGGTTGCAGGAGAGAATTGTCATCTTTCTGGATAAAGGTGCTGGCAGCTCATACCCAGAGCTTGCAAATGGTTGGGAGGATTAGTTCAGTTATCATTGATTCCCTCCAGGATTCAACCCATGAGAGCTGCTACAAGTTCAAGTTTTTTTCTATGAGGATTACACGGGCTGAGCAAAATCAAGTGTGTGCTTTGTTTGTGAAGTCATGTGCCCTGTGTGTGTATATCCTCATCCATAAAAGTTCTATTTCCAAGCTCTTACAAAGTCTCCAGTGGGTAGAGAACTTCAGTTATGCAAGATGAATAAGTTCTAGAGATCTGCTGTAGGAGATGATGCTCAACAGTAACTTATTGTGCACTTACCACAGTGGATTTAACGCAATGGGTTTCTTTCTAAATGGTCTTTCTGACCTTAACAAGAAAAAGAGGCATATAGATATCTGCTTCTCTTCTTGATTGTAGTGACATTTTCTTAGATACGCATGTGCACAAATTCATCAAATTATATATATTATAAATTTGTAGAGTTTGGTCCATGCCTCGACAGCCCCATGAGCTTCCCTTTCTTCCAGGCACCAGTTTTGCCAGGATCATCATCTCCAGGCAGCTCCATCAACTCTTACCAAGTTGTCTGACTTCTTCCCAGGCTCTGAAATGCCAACTATGTTGAGGCCGGCCGGCACTTGATATCAAGAGTGGTATCATCTCTGTAAAGGGGGATACCAAGCAGACAATGATCTCTGGCCTCCTGTAATCTTGGAGTTAAAGATCTCCAGCAGTGGCCATCCTGCAATCCACTGGGGTCAGCTCAAATGAAGCCAAAACCTAGAGGTTCACATTAGATTCTCTGCATTACCATCTCCTACAGTAGGCTCTCCTCTCCTACTGCTACTCCTGTTACCAAACCCTCACTCTTCAGTGTGAACCCTGTTCCTCACCTGCTGCCCAGTACACAGCTGCGGAAGCAAACCAGCCAGTTGGGCTGCAGCAGTAAACCAGGGAAGTCTGGGTTCCTGCTTAGCTGGGGCTTTGGAGACCCAGGCAGAACAGGGCAGTATCACTTTTTCCTGCCAGTGTCAGTGTCCTGCCATCATTGATTCTGAACCCATGGATGAGGAGTCGCTGATGTTTCTGGTGGCAGAACTGGTACTGAACTGAGCCAATGAGTTACCCAAACAGGCTGGGGCAGGATGAGTCTGACTTCACTGCAGAATTTCCCTCTGGCTGCTGATGCCAAGTGTTCCAGAAGATCGAGAAACAGAGAAACCAATTCTGCTCTAAGTAAAAGTTACTGGCAAGAGAAAGAAATGTATTTTTATATGTAAGCAGTGTTTTCTGTCATGCCAGTCAGCTCCCAAATAGCCACATAGATCCTTATTAATTATAAATTTTGGGCTGATATGATGGGGGAGAGTCTTCTGGCTTGTGTTAATTTCATTGGTTAAGTAATAAAGAAACTGCTTGGCCTCTGATAGGACAAAAAATTAGGTAGGCAGAGTAAACAGAACAGAATGCTGAGAGAAAGAAGCTGAGTCAAGGATTCACCATGATTCTCCTACCGGACACAGACGCAGGTTAAGATCTTCCCTGGTAAGACACCTCGTGATGTTACAGGGATATTAGAAATGGGTTAGATCGATATGTAAGAGCTAGCCAATAAGAGGCCAAGCAGTGTTTAAAAGAATACAATTTGTGTGTTGTTATTTCGGGGCATAAGCTAGCCAGGCGGCCGGGGTGCGAGGGACGCAGCCCCGCCGCTCCTACTACAACAGAGCTTATGCTTATTACTAACAAGCTCTTACATCTCAATCCATATTTCTTATCTATGCTCTACTACATGGCAATACCTTTTTTCAGCATGGCATATTCATCTCCTGCTTCCTTTGCATCTCCTGGCAACTCCCATCACTCCACCTTCTTCTTGATGATGTCCTCTTAGTTTGGGTCTCCTGCCTAACCTCTTTTTGCCTAGCTATTGGCCAATCAGATCCTTATTAAGATTGCAGCACATCTTCAGTGTATAGAAAAAGGATTATCCCATAGCTTTATATGTATATCAATAAGCCTAATTCTAAAAACAGTCATAAGAGCCAGAGCCTTGTTGTAGACTCCACCCTGTTCTCTTGTGGGGCCTCCATCAGGCTTCTCCTGTCATGACCTTTCACCTCTTCCTGCCCCATTCTCAATGGAGTTACCTAACTCCTTTTGCTTCTTCCTCAGTTCCTGTCCTACCTCCCTTCCTCTCATTCTTTCTCTCCCAATTCCCAAATTTATATTTCCTACTAATTCTGAAATTTTAATTTCTCTCTTTTTTTATAAATTTGTCTATTGTTCTTATTCAGATAATAAATGCACAAGATGAAAATTCAAATAGTTCTCCAGGGCCTCTCATGAGAAATAGAAATAGCAACCTTAGCTGTTTTTTTGTCACTCTTTCCTATTATGCATGCAAACTAATATTCAAAAGGTATTTTCTGAGAATCTTATACATATCAAGCATTATTCTAGCTGCATGGAATACATCAGTAATAAAATAGATTAAAAACCCCTGCATTCGGGGGATTTCTATTTTCTCAAAGAGGGTAAGAACAGAGAATACAGAAAACTCCACCAATCAAGAGGTTATATAGTGTGCTTGATTGTAGTGGAAGCCATATGGAACAAACAGCGCCAAAGGAGAAGGACCCTGAGCATGGTAAAGAGGTGCACACACAACAGGTGCTCAGATGAGTGTCACTGAGCAAGGCTCAAGGGTATGGTGAACTTGCTAGATGTGGTCCAGCCTAACAGACTAAGCATGGAGTGATGCCTACCATGTCCATGGAAACCAGTATAGCTAGAGCAGAGTCAGGCAAAGGAGATGAAAGAGACCAACAGACAGGTAGGAGGCATGATTTACGTAAGGCAATGAAAGTCAACACTCTTCTTCATTCCTGTAGAGTTTCATTGGGGTTTTATCATACTTATGGACAAATGATGCATATCTCCTTTTAGTTTTATATTTTAGGTAGTTTCTTATTTTTTAAATTTATTTTTTATTTCATATGTATGTACTATATTTACATCATCTCTAGATCTGGCTTTTATTCAAAAAGTATTTTCCCCCCTTTATCCCCTTTTCTGTCCCCCTGTTCCCTTTCAACTTCACTGCCTTTAAAAAAATTATTAATGTTACATAATATATGAATAAATATATAAATACAGCATGCTGAGTCCATTTAATGTTGTTCATATGTACATAGTTTTAGACCTGACCATTTGGCATTGGGTAACCAGTTCGTAGGCTCACTTCTGGGGAAGGTTAAATCTCCGTCCCTTTCTCAGGCATCCATAATTACCTCTATCTCTTCATTCAGGTGGTAGACGCTGTGAGCGTTCTCCCAAACACATCGGCATGTCAATTGGTGTTGTCATTGTGCAAGTTTTGTTTAGGTGAACACATTTTTTGATTTCTCATGGAGAAGACAGAATCACACAGCAGACTTCCTCTGGTTCTTCCAGTCTTTCTGCTCTCTCTTTTGTAATGTCTCCTAAGCCTTGGGTGTAGGGGTTATGTTATATCACAGGTCCGGGCAGCCCACAATCAGTTGATCTATGTATTTTGATCAGTTGTGAATCTCTACCTGATGGAAAAGGAAGTTGTTTCTTTTTTTCATGAGGGGTGTGATCTACACTTACCTGTGGGTATAAGGATACATGGACACATATTTAGAACAAAGTTAGAAATGACAGTGGTTTATGAAAGTGACAGCAGTAGCTTCTCTTAGATTCATTGCCTCACTAGGTATACAGATGACTAGGTTTGCAGCACCAAGTGTAATTGCCCTTTGCTGAGCTTGTCTTAAGTCTGGCGGCTTATTTCTCCTCATTTAAGGAGAGCCTAGTCTGTCATACAGAAGCATCAGCATATGATCTGTCTTTTTTCATTTTCCAAAAGTTGTATTATAATTTCATTTACTTAAATTACCATCGATTATACCAATATCTTAATGAGGCAGATGCTAATAAAATTTGATCAGTACTGTCTCTTTTTCCTTTATCACTTGATACAGGGTGATCTTACTAACTTAGTGGTTCTCAGGTTGTGGTGCCTGCGCCCCAAGGGTCCCCCAGATCCTGGTGGAGGCTCGGAATGAACACTGCTCTATCACCATGCCAAGACAGTGTATGTATTTTCCATGCTATTGGTATTTGCCCACTAACAATGTAAGACTCGGTGGTAAAAGTCACGATGCTGTAATTACTTCTAGACACTCTTAGGAGGAAAAAAATCAAAACATAACTCAAAGGTTCACAGATAAACTGCATTAATGTATCGGCAAAAATGATCACTTGTATTAAATCTCCACACTTAAATACCTTCCCTTTTCATTTCACAAACAATGCAAGAGACAGTGCACACGCTTCTTGTTAAAATACCGTGGCAGTCTCTGAATACCTCATGCTCCTTCTAACACGATGAGAAGAGCGTTGAGATCATTTTCAAACTCTGATTGGGGCTGCACTCTGGGTGATCCCAGAGACTGCCCATGTGAGGACAGCCCTGGCCACAACTCAAGGTCCTGACATAAATTAACAGTGACAACAAGAGCCTGAGCATTCTGAACGTAGCGAGCATGGCTTATGGAAGGGTAGCCATGGCGTGATCCTGTTGTGATCCAGAAAACACAGCTTCCGGTGTTCTGTGGGCCTCTACTTCCTGTGGCTTAAGCTTTCCGTGTTGGCCCTACCGCCGAAGTGGAACAAAAGTTTAAATCAGTTTGCTGGAAACTTTTTTTTTTAACCTTTAATTATTCTTTTACTGTTTTCTTAAATATCTTCCTGTCTGGGGTACATGATAATTCAGAAGCAATTTTCCTGTCAGCATGTTTTCTTTCTTGCTTTATTTTAATTTTTTTTAAGGATGTGAGTGATCATGAAGGGAGGTAGTAAATGTGCTAGGGAAAGTTTTGTTCCAGAATTAGTTTTGCAACTCCCATTTTGAACTTCAACTGAAAACATTTATTTTTCTTTAGAAAACGGGAGAATTAAGTGTGTGGCTACGCTGATCATAAAACAGTGGTACAGCAATTCCCACAAAGCTCGGATTTCAGACATTTGATGCAAAACAATCGGAGAAGCAGGCTCCAAGAGCACATCTTTCTTAGCACTTGGCTGGGCGCTTGATTGCAGCCATGCCTACTTACCTCCGGTGACAGGAAGGGCAGAGTGCCCAGTTGTGTTTTAATGGCTCAGATAATTCAAATGCTTGTCTGTGATGTAAGCATAACTTAGGTTAAAAAAAAAAAAGAAAAATTCTATTATCTGAAATTCTCCAAGTGCCCCAAAACGTCTTAGAATACGGACAGTACACGCTGTGCCTTTTCTCTTTTGACATGGATGGCAGAGAGATGTTGAAGCAATTTCGGTGATATTTATTATCATGTGGTTAGGCAACCTTGTGAAATTTCAGCATGGGCTTTTCCTATAGGAAAGACAGACAGTGAGGGTCTAAGATTCTTTGTGATTCTTCACTAGATCAAGGTCCAGTATGTTTACCTATAGCTGAATTTTCAAATACGCCCAGGCAAGTGATTTTTTGTTGTTGTTGTTGTTCTTTTTTTTTTTAAATGGTTATTTGGGATTTTATTATTGAACTATTAAAACATGTTGAAGTCATTTTATAGATCATACCAGATCTCGAAAATATTCATTCTGTCTTTTCACATCATCCTAAAGAACATTGGCTGCTCTGTAAGATTGTTTGTGGTCCTTGGTTCACAATAATTCTTTTTTTTAATTTATTTATTTATTAAGGATTTCTGCCTCGTCCCCACAACTGCTTCCCATTTCCCTCCCCCTCCCCCGATCAAGTCCCCCTCCCTCATCTGCTCGAAGAGCAATCAGGGTTCCCTGACCTGTGGGAAGCCCAAGGACTGCCCACCTCTACCCAGGTCTCGTAAGGTGAGCATCCAAACTGCCTAGGCTCCCACAAAGCCAGTACGTGCTTTCTCCAAAAGACTGAGGCCTTGTGTTTCTTTTGGCAACCCCAGATCAAACTTTGTGGCTAAAAAGCAGACACAATTGTAACAAGGGCTGCAAATAGTCCACTGTGTGAAGGGAACTTTGTGTTTGTCATTGCCCTGGGGAAATAGTTCTAGAATGTTCCCAGAGGTGGTGTGGCAGGCAAAGGAGACTGAGCACAATGTCAAACTGTCGCTGTTTGACATTGAACCTGATAGTTCTTCAAAAGAGGGGGCAAGGATTCAAGTACCCCAGGCAGAAATTAACAAATGACCAACACACAATTAATGTATCTTGAACGCTATAATTTCATATTAGAGAACTGATCTGGCCTGAAGTGAAAGTAGAAATCTCTTATGGACAAGGTGATGATGCCACCTCACTGGGACTGTCACCCTATTGGTAGCAACAGGTTGCTTGCTTGCTTCTCAATTTTTATTTTATTTTATTTATTTACTTATTTTATTGTTTTTCTTTTACCCATTAACCCCCTTATCTGCCCTTTTGGTCTTTCTGGTTATATCAAGAAATGTCTGAAAATGTTGCTTTTGTTACTTTAGCCAAGTAGGGAAAATAGTCTTTGTTTGGTTTTGTTTTTCTTCTTCACCCTCTTCCCCTTTTCCCTCTCCCCTACCCTTCTCGGCCCTCTCCTTCTTTCTCCTTCTCCTCTGACTCCTCCTTCTTCAGAAAAAGAGATGTGTTGTTGCTGCTGGGAATGATCAGTTAGCTTGTTTTTAATGCTTTCTCTTCTTACAGGAGAAAGAGGAAATTCTAGACATCTTTGATAGATTATGCGACCTAGTGATGCATGCTAATAATAATGGTTCCTGTAATATGGTGGCTTACAATGACTACTGTACAAAATATTCTCTTCTCTTCTTTCGAGAGAGTTTTGAAGTATTCCAAAGTATTAAAAAGTAATAAAAAAAATCCACTGTATCATTAAAAAGAAACATTTACCAAGTGAAGGAAAAATAATGCTCTAAGCAATTGTACCCAAGAGCAAGATGAGGTACACGCCATGGTGAATGTCTCCCCTTAGGAAGGAAGCATAGAACTATGTACATTGCTCTTAACCAGGGCTGGCATTACTACAGCGTCCCATCAGACTTAGTGATTAGTAACTTTATCTATGGGAATACAGCCACACTCCATCTTCATCGATGCAAATGTCCTCAATGTTACCTTTGGATATTTTTCTGATCAAATGAATCACGCTATGTATTAATTTTAGAAGTCTCAGAATTGTAGACTTGAATTTAGACTCTCGGGAGACCACAGATTCAACATTTTGTGCTTCATTGATCTGCCGGGCTGCCTAGGAAGCAGAAATAGGCCCATGGTCTCTATTTCTCTCTCCTTTTCTTCGCTGCCACACATATTTCTGTCTGACAGATTCTTTTAATTCCTCATACGTAACTAATCAGAACAATTGTCTCTTCAACCCACTAGGAAGAAAGGGCTTGTTTTTACAAGGAGTCAAGAAATGAGTCTGAATGATTGTGTGCTTAATCTTGATTGCTGTTTTAACAATATATAGAAATGTACCTCAAGCAGCTTGAAAAATGGCATGATTTTCTCCAGACATTCATAATATTTCTGTGGTGCAATAATATTTTTGCTATTATGCTATATCATACATACTGGCTGGTTTTGTGTGTCAACTTGACACAAGCTAGAGTCATCAGAGAGGAAGGAACTTCAGTTGAGGAAATGCCCCCCTGAGATCCAGCTGTAAGGCATTTTCTCGATTATTGATGGATGGGGGAGGACCCAACGCATTGTGGGTGGTGCTATCCCTAAGCTGGTGCTCCTGGGTTCTAGAAGAAAGCAGGCTGAATAAGCCATGGGAAGCCAGCCAGTGAACAGCACCCCTTCATGGCTTCTGCATCAGATCTTGTGTCTAAGATCCTACCGTGTTTGAGTTCCTTTCCTGACCTCCTTCAGCAATGAACAGCAATATAAAAATGTAAGCCAGATAAACTCTTTTGTCTCCAACTTGCTTTTCGGTCACGGTGTTTCATCACCGCAATAGGAACCCTAACTAGGACACTATAGCTTAGAGAAGCAATTTACTCTAGAGACATAGATGCAAATTCTGAGTTAGAAAAAGAGGCAGCTTCATTCCTTCTGACCATAACAACTGGCACACAGCTGGAACAGCCCTGAGGCCAGTCTTTGAAGGCACCCCTTGGTTCACTATTCCTGCTGGTGACTCTCTCCATCTCCATCACCTGTACTTTTCTTCCCCTTCAAAGGTTTACCATGCCTTGCCATTCAGTTGCACTACAGCGCCTACTGATTTTTCTTTTTCGCACAGGTTTTCTCCACAGTGTTGATGCTTTGTGGTCCCCAGGAGTCTTCCTTGCTTTTGACTAGGAAAGAAGCACACAGTTGTTTTGTCTCCAAATTGCTTTCTATAATATATACCTCTGTGCGTCTCTCAACTCAGCTGTCAATTCTTTCTCATTCTTCTTTTCTCTCCGTCCTCCTTTTCATTCTTTCTGCCTTTCTTTCTCTGTCTAGTTCCTCAGCCATTGATCCCTAAACATAATGACCAGATTTGTTGAGTTTGTTGCTGAAAATAAAAACAAAAGCACTGATTACCAAGCAGAGTGGTAAATTGATTTTATTATTTAACTTATATTTTGAAACATTATCTTTCATCATGCTTTAAAATAATCTTGTTAGCATAAAGACTTCTAATATGTAGAATTATGTAAACATTATTTGGGACATAAAAAAGGATCCATTTCTAAATAATCTTTGTATTTTGAATCTTAGGCTATGAACAAGAAATGGAGTAGACTGTTCAATTCTCTTCATAGTCAAACTCAAATATATCTAGACTACCCATTGTTTGACCTGGGGCCTTACAAGCATATAGAATACACAGGAATATTTTATACAGCTAGATAGGTGCTTATGAGTTTCCTTTGGATGCACAAAGAAAGCAGGAGAATTTCTCCTGATGAGGAAATAACATTGAGAGATTTTTCTGAGTGTCCAATAAATTCTGGAAACTCTACAATGATAGGGCTGAAAAATAGGAAGTTAATGATACCAATTAAAATAGGGCCAGGAAGGTCTCTGCACAGCTGCGCTGAAGCAAAGCCTTTGGAATGGTAAGCGAGGGCTAGCATCCTGCTTATAAATACATGGTTGTCATAATGTCGATCTCAACGGAAAGATGTGCTACCTCAGCTCTGTGATGCCCCAGAAACATGTTGCATAAACAGGGAGGGTCTCTGCTTGAGTTCCTGAGAAATATGTGTGCAGTCTGACTACGGAGAACGGCCATGCTTGCTTCGTTGGATTATCTTTTAGAAGAAATGATGTGAACTGATCTCTAGGATCTGAGGATTTGGGATCTGCCCCGAGAAATACCACACACTACTTAACGTTTGTGTATTTCGAGAGCCTAAAACTTTTTCTTCAGGTAAATATTTTGCAACTCAGTTAAAACAATCAGTGCTAATAACCAGTGCCTGGTCCCTGTTGAAGAGGACCAGAATGGATTTCTACGAAGGGCTCTCTGGCTCTCCGCCAAGCCTGGCAGGCTAGAGGTTTGTTTGGCTTCCCCTTCCTTATGCTTCTCTGCAGTGAGAAACACTCCAAGGCTGGTGCTCCATCACAAGTACCGCTCCTCTGAGTGGCCAGAGCAGTTTCTTATGCACCTCGCTCTCTTCCTCTCTAAGGTAGCCGACTCATAAGCTTCCTGGCAAGCGAGTGCGCAGGTGAGCAATGTAGAGAGCCCACAATAGTGTTTAGAGTCTCAATCCAAAACATGACAAATGGCTGGCTTAATGTTTGCCTCGCTCCATGGCGGGAAGTGTGACTAGATTTCAGCCATCTGATGACAGTCCAGGGATGAGACTATGCACGAAATGCTCCGTCAAACACTGCTCATCAGAAGAGACATCTGATACAATTTATCTGTCTGGAGGCAGCTTCTCCAGAACTTTGAAAAATAGAGGAAAATGAACAGTTGCCTAAAAAGCTCATCATGCCCCGAGATCCTAAAACAAAAGCAAAGGCTATTTCCTGGCACAACGAGCTCATAGTGGAAGCTGAGGAGGTCCCTGAGAATATTTCTGTTTTCAGAAAAGTCTAATAGCAGAATCTTTCTGATGAGTCTTGAGATGACTAGATGCTAAGGGCAGATGTGGCCCTGCTTCCCTTATTCTGCTTTTCTGACCTCTGGGTTGCTGAGAGGAGGGGATTGCTACAGAAGGGTGCTGCCAGCTGCCTCCGGTGCGCAATTTCCCCGTGTTCCAGCGAAGGAGAAAATGAAGTAGGGCAGTCTCGGAAAAACCTTGTCAGGCTCCAGCCCGGAACTCACTGGGCAAACACTTAGCTGTGTCATTAAAGACAGCAGGCAGTCAGCATTCATATAGAAATAGACCTAAACTCATTCACCTTATGCTGTTTATAGAACGCAAATGGCGACAGGATTATGCTGTTATAGAAGATGCAAAGCTTTATCTGCCAATGCACCCAGCACATTTGACATGTCTCCCTCCAGAATTCCTCTTTCCCTGAGCTAATACTGAAGCAAGTTATTGATGCAGATTTTATTTTGAGAAACGACACTTTATTCTTTATAAAAGAGTTAGAACTAGTAGTTGTTAGTCACTACATTGACGAGGTGTGGCAGAGATTGGGGATGCGGCTCAGTGGTGGAGCGCCTGCTGAGGATGACCAAGGTCCTTGCTTCGGGCCCCAGAATGGCAAAAAAGTACCACAGCTGTACTGAGAGCAGGAACACACACAGCTCATCTTTTTTTGATTGCTTTCACGTTCTCCCCGCCCCCACTTTAATAGCAATTCTGCAAGGAGAAACAAATCCCCAAGTAAATAAAAACATTCCTCAAGACAGCATGTGCCTTGTATTTATGATCACTTGACTTGCATGTAAGTTGTCTGAATTATACTCCAAATTGAAGTTTTCCATAATGTTCTGAGGAAATACTAGATGATTCACTGTGGGATAAATCCAAACTCTCCCGGCTACTCTCTATATTAACAATTTGCTATGATTTCTTGAAGGACTGGCTATGCTATCCTCCTCCCCAGTTTACAGAACAGACAGATGTGAGTCACCTCCTGGAGTATTCTTTTCTCTTTATGACATGATTTTATGGCCATGAAATAAAATGAGTAGAACAGAACTCTCATCTGCCGATAGAGTCATCATCACGAACATAACACTAAACTCACAATTTTTATGCCATACTTATCTAATTGAGAAACTAATAGTAATTACCCTGAATTGTGTTGGGCAGGAAGCTTATCCTGTATATACCAGTGAAAAGTAGAATCACTTAAAAGCTATATGCTGGGTTGGGATATAGTTCAGTTTTGGAATGCTTGCCTAGACATGTCAAAGGTCTTAGGTTCCATCCCCAGCAATGCCTGTGCATTTAAAAGATTAAATGTATCTTGAATACTGACCTTAAAAACAAACTTCTTTTGAATATATGATAATACTATACATAAATGCTGTCCTTTTTGTATTTAATAGAGAACTTTGGGATTTCTATCCCTTGTGTTCTTAGGTTGAACCAAACTCAAACTTGACTTTTGAGGATGTTCTCGGTTATTTTCCTCCCATGCTTCTGTAATTGTCTTCTGGCTGATTTATCTTAATTGATGACGAGTCTTTGCTCCTCCCCTATCACCTGTTCCATATTGGAGAAGTTAGTCACTTCGGTTCTGTCTTTGCAAAGTAAAATTAGTGAGATGATGTGCTATTAGGTTAATTTTTATTAAGTGGATAGTTGTACACACATCATAATCCCTTGCAAGGAGGAATTCTTGCCAGAGGCTTGGTGTTGAGAGTTCCTGAACGTGAATGAATTCCCCACGTGGAAAGAAAGACATACTCTCCTTTTGTTTGTTTGCTTTGTTTTCTATCTAGATTATTGAAAGGCTCTATTCTTGTGCGTGTGTAATTTGGATTGAAAATGTTTCTAATTGTGATTCATGTGTTTAGTTGGATCAGTCAGGATTCTCCATAGGTGTAAGAAAATATATGTCTACATGAAAAGAGAGAGATTTACTTTTAAGAATTAAAGCAAGTGATTGTGGGGACTGGCAAGCCCAGTAACTACAGGGCAACCTAGCAGCCGGAAACTCAAGAACGAGCTGATGCCACAGCTTTAGGGTTGAGGTGGCTAGGATGCAGAGTCTCCTGTGTCTAAGGGAAATCAATCTTTTCCTCTTAGGGTCTTTAACTGATCTGATGAGGCCCATGACATTATGGAGAATAACCTGTTTTCCTCAGGGTCTACCAACTTAATTGTTAATCTCACCTTTAAATATACCGGGGAAGTTATGTCTAGACTGTTTACAGAAACACCGCATTTATGGTCTACTCCTGCTGATGAGTAAGTTACAGACCACCCTGTGGCATAAGAAAAAAACATAAAGATACCTCTGTAGAAGTCAGGAAGGTGTAATGCTGCTATTGACACATAATGGAGCATGGCAGTTCTTAGCAAGCTCCTCCCGATCCTTTGTCTCACAGAAGACATGCTGGCATTGATCTTGGAGACACTGTGAACTGCACAGCTAATTGCCATTTCTATATTTGCACTGGTTGCTTGGAGCTCAGAGCCATCACATGGCACAGGCACAACCCCAAGACAGAGTCTAGGACCTCAAGGTAGACATTTTAGGGCTGGTGTAGCTCTGTCACCTTGATTATCCTTCTTTGTATTTTTTATTTATATGTATCTGGACATTTTCCAGTGTTCTTAGAGTGTCCTTTCCTCTTTCCTATGAAGTTCAATTATGTTATTAAAATTCACTTTGCTCTCAATGATGCCAAGTCCCTTGAAAATAGAGATGTTTTCTTGTTCATAGTTGAATCTCTAGCTCTTAAAGATGTGGAATGCCTGTCACAGGTTTGAAATAAATGTATTGAATAAATTAATGTATATTTCTTTATAAGCCGCTCACCTCTCCAGTTCAGAATAGAACACAAGTTTATTATTTTGGGGATGATATTTTATTCCAGTATGTATTTAAAATGTCTCATGACCTTCAAAACATAACTCTAGACTTTCAAAGTGTAGGGGGAAGAAACAGCTACTAGTTCAAATATTATTATTTTTTTTTGAAAATGGGTACAATTCTGAGATGGCAAAATAAAAGCATGGGCACTGAAATACTGACCTTTGATCATCAACTGGGCCTCTTTTCTTTTGTGGGAGGTCTGCCCTTCTACTGTGTCTGGGCCATTTGGAGGCAGATTGAATCAATATTATAATAATAGTTCGAGAGTCTTCGTGTGCTGCGTGGGTGGTCTCTAGGAGGAGATCTGTTTTGACACAGCAACTTCTGTTCTTATGGAAAGTGAAGAATTGCAGATATTCTGGCTGTTTTGAGGTGACTTTTCTGTACTGCTAAGTTCATGACAAGGCCCTTCAGTCTACCATCCTTTTCTGGTACTGCTCTACGAGTTGAATTGTACCAAGAACGTTCTCCCCAACTTGACTAAACTTTAGACAAGTCTCTTCCCTCACTGTTCCTCTGATCTTACTTTTCTTATTGCCTTTCCTTTAGAAAACTTGTAAATTCTTTATCTGCCTCTCTGGGATATAAAATTTTAAAGCAGATTCATGCCAGTTTTACCTGCCGGAGGCATTTTCTCAGGGACGTGGGAGCCATCCCTTTGAAATGTAATATTCAAGGAAGAACATGTGTCCACCTGGTAATTCCATGGGAGGCAGCAACCTCATTCTGTGTGAGCCTGGCTGTGAGTTTAAGCTTTGTATATCTTGACATAAAAATACAAGGGACTTTTTATTGCTTGAGATATTAGTAGACACATTTATTCCTACCTCCCTGCTTTTAGAAAACTTTCCAGTCCTTTGTTTCAACTCAGACTGATTCTTAGACTCTTTTTGCAATATTGCTCCCACTGTGACTTTGGCTTTGTCCCTAGATATAAGGTCTTACTGACATTTTAAAGACTCACTTAAAAACCAGAGTTGCACCTTTTCAACATGTCTAAAACAGCATGCCATACTACAGAAATGAGCAGGAGTCTAGGTCAAGAGATGTTTGACAAGCTCAGAATAACAGCATCTGTTGGGGCTGACAAGGTGCCTCAGTTTTTAAAAGCACTCGCTGATCTTTAAGAAGACTGGGGTTAGATTCCCAGCACCCACAAGGTATCCCAAACCATCTGTTACTCTGGTTTCAGGGAATCTCTGTCTTCCTCTGGCCCCTGAGGGACCTGCATGCATGTGGTACACTGCCAAAAATGCAGGCAAAATACACATACACATAAAAATGAAAGCGAATACTTTTTAAAAACAAAAGTAGGTGCTGTCCTTTCGCTTGTTGTATTTACGATTGTCACTTTGGATTGAGTTCTGCTAAAGAGTCAGGCTTATTTTTTTTTTTTTCTAAGACAATGCTTTCTCTTAATCACAGTTAGGTGAACCCTGGCAATTTTGAAAACATTTCAGCAGGCTTAATTTCTACCTGTGACCATTTTCAACTTTATCTGAGTCTATGTGTATGGATTAATCTTGGCATTATGGTATGCATAGTCAGGCACAACTGTACCGATTGTCTGAAGGCACCCCAAGTGGATCTTTCGTTCTTGATCTCTAGAACACTAAAAATACATACACATTTGAAAACTAAGAGTTTTGCAGTGGGACGGAGGCCCCAGGAGTGACTGTGATATTAGTGAATGAGAAAGCTGATGCATTTCGGCTGGGATGAAGCCAGTTTTGTCCTGACCAGTCTATATCCTTCTTCTTTTGACTGAAATCATCTTGATCTCACTGATTCTTGACACCTGGAATCATGCCTCTGGAAGTACCCATCAAATCTGTACTCCATAGAACCATCTATCTCTCTTCAGTTTTATAGCACCCTGCATTGAGCATTCATATATTGGAGCCAGACTATTACGATGCATTTGGAAAAGAGCATCAGGAAATCGCCTAGCCCATGTGTATGCCAGAAACTACTTATTACAAAAATCTCTCCTTCCCTGCAGTTCTTAGGGGAGCCTGTGGATGAACCCCTTGTTTCCAAGTTCCATAAGGAAACTAGACACAGACCTTCCCAATTTCTTCTCTTCGTTTCAGAAATTGAACCATCTGTCCAGGCTACCAATCTGAACAAACTATTTGGATAATTTAATCAAACTTTAGTTAGGCAGCTTGCGTTCTTCAGGCTCTGATCTTTGAGTTATCTTTGAGTTTAAATAATTTTTTAAAAAATATATGTAATCAAACCCTGGGAGACAAAAAAAAAAACTTCTTAGAGTTGACTCCCCATAACAAGGGAGACTTCCCCAACTTGCTTCTTCCAACAATTGGCTTTTTATTCTCCTTTGCTTGGCAGCCACAAAGAAAATGCTTTCGTCCTGATCTCTGATATGCTTGTCTTGTTCACTTTGCAATAATGCCCTTGCTCCCATTGCAATATTTTCAAATGAATCTCTGTCTCTAACTCTGCTTTTGTTGCTTGATACATGAAAATGATTGCCATTCTCATCGATTTCCAAGCTAATTATTTTTTTGTCCATTTGTATGTTCTAATTTTCCTGGTCCCAAAATCTATTTACTGTGGCACTGTACTTATCATAGCTACAAATCTAAATGTAGAAGGATATCAGGGACAAGATGGTTTTGTCACCATGGAAACCTTTGTGTAGACTGCAATACTAGAGACACATTAGTTTTGTAACTTCCCTGAACTATGAGAAATCTGTAGAACTTCATTAGTGGATGCTGACATGAACCGTGGAAAACTAGAGCCCAATGACATTATTTGTGGCGGAGTGGGGAGGGGATGAGGATGAGGATGATTTTAAATCTGCACACTAAACTTCCTGAACCATGGGTTTAATAACTGACTTTTTACTGGTGGTTTTTACAGATGGACTTGAAAGAAGTTCACGTAGTTTACCTCATCGACCTCGTGTTGCTCATGAATCAGTGATAAGAAAACCATTGGAATATCATCTATACCTAGATTAAGTACAAGTAAAACCACGCCTAGGATAGACAGGCAGATCCACTCAGGGTTGCCTGCCACTCTAAAGAGGCTATCCATTTCTGCTATGGTAGCTCCTGTTCTCCTACTCTATGGTAGCTGGCGTGTTTCCATTCCAAAGCCTCTGTTTCTTATCTGAAAATATTCCCACAGAACATTTCCAGTCATCATCTGAATGGGCAAAGTGGCATTTTGTGCCAGGGAAATGGCTTCCGTATGGCAGCCAGGAGACTTCAGCTGTCATACTGGGGATGTCATTTATTTATGGTGAGCTTCAGGAGGGCTCTTGGCCTCTCTCTTTCTTAATGATAATCAATGCATCCATGTGTGTGTAGATACACAGATGTGTGCTTGTAGGTATATATGGGTGTGTAGGTATGTGTGTGTAGGTATATGTATGTAGGTGTATGTGTAGGTATGTGCATGTGTGTGTGTGTGTGTAACCCATGGAGGCCAGAGGCATCCAGTCCCCCCAAAGGCAGTTATTGGTAGTCATGAGCCACGTGAGTGCTGAGAAATGAACTTGGGTCCTCTGAAAGAACAGCAAAGTGCTCTTTACTGCTGAGCCATAGGATAGTCATTTGTTGATTCACATGCTCTTACTAGGAACAAAAAGAGATGGTGCATGGTAATAAGCACGTATTAATGCTAAATAATATTACTTATTTTGCATGAGCATCTGATATTTCCAATAAATTCTCAGCTACATAAAAAAGATCTTCCAGAATGCTAGCTGCCTAGGATAGTAGCAAATCCATCACAATTGCTTAATACTTCTCGATGGGTGACTTGATGAGCTTGGCTGTAAGAAATACTAAAATAAATGCCACGGATAATTTAACAAACATTTATTGTGTGAAATTTATTGTGCTAGGTCCCTTAAGAAATACAAAATGGATCCGACATGAAATCTGCCCTTTAGGCACTTACAGTCTACCAGGGGATATCAGAAAACGTAACAAGATAGAAGGTCTGAGAGCCCTAGAAGAAGTACAGAGACAGCGTTCTAAGAGTTCACAGGGGAAATTAATTGTAGCTCAGAAAATCATGGGAAACTTCATCAAGAGGAAGTTCATGTTTCACATGACGTAGAAGTGAAATTTTGACATGTGGACATAGCAAAGACGTCTAGTGCAAGGGCGCAAAGACCCTGGAAGGTTCTGAGTACAATCAGCTGGAAAGGAACTGCCCAAGATTAGATAGTTGTTTCCAGCTAAGGAGACAGCTGCCACTCAGTCTTGAAGATGTGTTTGCGTGTGCACACACGGGTGTGTGAGAGAGTGGGACAGAACTGAAAAGGAAAAGACTAGAATGAGGTTTCCTGAACTGAGGATTCATAAGTAGTTTTCAACCTGTGTTCTTAAAATATAGATTAAAAAGAAAAAAAAAACAGAAAAATGACCCATGCCGATCACTTGGCATACCTCCTAGCCAACCCAAAATTCCAGCCCCAAATATTTCAGTGAGCAATTTCTGATTAACAGCCAAGAAATATTGGCTTGCTAGAAATGCAAGGATTTATTCAGGACAGTAACTATTTAAAAGAAATATTAATCTAATGTGTTGAATTTACATATTTTTAAACTTATTGAATTCATATTTTGAAACAGCTAATGCAATTTTTTTCAAAAACCCTGAAGTTCTACAAATGGGAGTGAGTGACTTTCTATGCAGTCTTCATTCATAGCTATAGTCTTCTGAGATGAAGCAGAGAACTATGGGTTTTAATGTGTGTACACACACACAAAAAGACATGTGTGTGCATATGTCAGAGAAAGACATATAGGGTGGGATAAAAGGAAGAAGAGAGAGTCAGAGAAGGGGAGTGCTTTATCGAATATTCCTTCTCACCAAAAAAGTCATCTTATAAATTCAATAGGACTATACAATTATATCATAATTAGCACTTAATTTATTGAAAAATATTATGTTATACTCCTTTTTGCATAATGATACCACTTCAATCTTTAAAATCTTGTTAAAAATATACTTTTAACACCTTGACACTGAGAACATTTTCAGCATGGGACAGGGGTTCTGCCTGAGCTGTGCAGTTAGGGCTCCAGCCGGGAGGTGCACTTGAAGACAGAATCACCGCTGTCTCTTCCTCTCAACTTGAGTGCCAGGGTCCCCCAGGGTCCCTCAAGGTGGCCAAGGTTTCCAGGAGAAGGAACTGACTTACGTGAGTCCCATGACAGACCACACAGCTCAGGTTTAAATAAAAGCTAATCAAATTAAGCATTCTAGGACATTACCTGCAATGCTTTGGACTGCAAGTTACACACTGTCCAGCCACTCAAAGGCCCTGGCAATGCTGGATTCTTTCTTGGCCTTTCTTGAACATGTGTCTGAGCAAGCAAGAGCCATCTCTATGAGAGAGGGCACTGGGAACTCCTCTTGCGGCGGGCTCATCTCGGGCTCCTTACTTTCAATTGCATCTATTCTCTTCCGTGTATGCAGAGCAGACATTTAAGGTCCTGAATAAGTTCATTGATGTTTATGTTATAAAGAGCTCCCATAGAAATAGTTTTCTGTGGAACATGCAGCAAACTGAATCGCCTCACACGTTTTCCCTGGATCATTTTCTGTTTAGTAAACTACTGTTTTCTGCCACCCATCATTTTGCCACAAGACAGAAAAGAACGTAATGTTATGAAGACGATGATGGTTGCGGATTCCTGACAAGTCCCTTTTACACGGTACATTGTTCCAAAGGGCGTTTAAGTAGGAGATACAGAAACACTATGCAAACCTATTATTACACTGAGAAATCACTAGGCTCAAAGGAGTGATAATGGTATGCTGTTAAAACTCTGAATACATTTTCAGTGTCGGTATTGAAAAGGAAAACTTTATAAATATGTAAATTTCTGTTCAACAAATCCAAAATAAAATGCACTAAAAAACTGATATGTAGACAAAAGTTTATTTACACCATACAACATTTTAAATATTTTATACACAGCTGCAGCAGAGAAAGCTACTCAGAGCCTTCTAGAGAAAACTGCAATAATAAAGATGTGAAATATATTATTCATATAAAAGTGAGATTATTACTTTATTGCATTTAAAGCAATGAAGAATGTAGCTCAACAAACATTCATTTAATGACAAAAACTTTTGCTTTTATATTATAAAGTAAAAAGTGTAGTAATGGCCAAACAGACTGTTATAAACTTTAAAAACTGCATAAATATATACATTGTGCTTCATGGTGAAGTTTTCTGAAAACTAAACCACATGAAGCTGTTACAACATGAATCGTTGCTTGAGGTTTATCTATAAAGATTGCCTTACAAATCCATTCCACGGGTACTTACAACACGGGGTGGTGAGAACTGTACACTTGGCCGTCTCTCCACTAGCCTGACCAGTGAGAAATTACCATACGGAAACACTGATGTGGGCACAGGAAGGTCCTGACAGAGAGGAGTCACACTGTCCTGGTGGAAATGTCAGGCTTCCCAAGTCTCAGGGTCAGTGTATCTGATTGTGTCTCCACCTCAGTGCGCTTTGATTGTGTTACACTTCGGTTTGAAAGTCACCCTCTTGCACGTCCAGAGGCAAATTCAGACATTTCTCCCACTCCGCAGGCCTCAGCTCCAGAGCATCCTTTGCCTCCGAGTCTAAGACATTGATTGTGGTGTAATGTGGGTATTCGCTGGGGGCCTTGAAAGTGTCCCATGGGTTCTTGTTTGCTGCAGGGTTCTCCTGTAGAGGAGAAGAACAAAGCTGTTAATTTGATTAGTAATTATTGTAGTTTACAGGATTCCGCGATGGTCAACAATTGAGGGGAGGGGCAAACTGTAGTTTCAGTTTAAATTTTCTCTGACAGGACAAAGCAAAGAATACGCTCCTAAGTTATCACATAAATTTAAGGCATTGAAAGATGTGAATAGTAACGTGGAAGGCAAAGCAGATGATATATCTCAATGTCATTATGACTGCTCAAAGAAAGATGAAGGAGAGTGAAGTTACTGGTAAGAACAAATGTAGAAAATCTGAAGACTGTGGCAGAAATTTTAGTGAAGGAAACAGATCTGCATATAGTTCTCAGGACATCCTATTTAATGCTAAACCTAGTCGTCATTTACTGAAAAAAAATGAAGTCGTTCTTTCCTTCAAGAAATTAGCATATTTGAAACTCATGTGTTGTTATATTTTCTTGCTTTGTGGTTTTTGGATGCTGATTCTCCGTGATACTCTCTGTGATTGGATGATATACCCATCATTCTTCCTTTTAAAGATGAGAGTTGTATGGTAAATGTATCCAGAAATATGGAGGGAGAGGCATTTGAACATGCGTCTAGCCTCTGGTCCTCAGTGTGTTTTAGTGTGGATGCCTGTTCAACTGCCATCTTGTGTAGCTTAGTAAGTTCGTGAACCGACTCCTGCAGCAAATAACCAAATAAATACCTGATAATCAAAGATTCACTCATGAATTTGATTTAGTTTAAATCAATGCCATTTAAATATTTCTGTAAGAGGGGCAGTTTGAATGGTACAGAGTTAGCTGAATATCATCAGTGAACAAGATGGAAATCATGACAGAACACTCCTTAGAAGAAAATTCAACCCAAGCACGGAAACAACCAGCAGTTAACCTGAAGGACACCAAATTAAGTAGAGCACTGATTAAAGTTGAATTTATTTATTGTTGCAAGAGGAGATGTCAAGTGAGGGCTGTCATTTTTACACTAATCCAGGTTTTAATTGGATACAGAGTTCATTTAAATTTATCATTATTCATGAGAAACAACTGACCTTGGCTTCACTAAATCATTCCCTTATACACAGTTCCTTTCCTCAGCTCTTTTTATCTTCTATTAGCCCTTGAATTCATTCTCCAGTATTATTAAGATTCTTCGAAACTTTGTTCTCACTCTGGGCTTACAGTAAAATAATTTACTTGTCACATGTCTTATCCTCCTCCCCAGATCTGGTCTCCAATTTGTTATAATCAATTACTAAGGGGAGCACAGATTTGTTACTTGGTTTTTATATTGGTTCCACTCAGTACTTCAAATCTCATATCAAGTTACGTACAAGAGACATTGCCTATAGAAATACTGATATCTATAAATTAAATCCTAAAATTCTGAGTACATTAGAGGTTTTAGGAAATAGTCTTATTATGAGGAAATCAAAGACAAACAACTAATAATAAAGACCCAATGAGAAATGAACTCTTAGGAAAGGTGAAGGAGATTATTCAGCTTTACATACTAAAAATGTCACGCCTCCTTTCCTTCTCGTTCTGTTCCCTTCAACCAATACCCTGTATTGACTGCTTTTCCTGGCTTTTATATTAGGTCCAAAGGAGGAAATAATAAATTCCACCTGGAAACACACAATGGTCCACTTGGGAGCCCAGGATTCAAGGCCTGATACATACAGGTCCACATATCAATTCCCTACTGCAATATGAAGTGGCCTTGAGCAATGTATTCATTCTACCTAAACCCTAATATTTGAATACTTGCTTAACAGAGTTAGGCTTTGTAGTCCTTGGCAAAGATGTAAGGTCATATGTGAATCAAACCTTCTTTTTTTGAAAACAGTTTTCAAGTGTCAGTGAGGAATTAAATCTGTACTTATTATTTATTAAGTATATTTATTACAGAAGGTGATTATACTCAAATGAAAGTTACATTGAGTTCATGACTATAATTTCACAGAGAAAGGGTTCTGCAAAGCAAATAATGTATGTTGATCATAATTCCTCCTTCTACGATCTTGTTTTATCCCCACCCACCTTGTTCATTTCACATCTGTGTTCCAGTAAAAGTAATATGGATGATAAAAGGGATGGCTTCTGTTTGTGAGGAGAAGTGGCTTTTAAGATGGCACAGGAAGGCAGGACTGGCTAAGGACACGCGTGTGATTAAGACTGCGTGGTGGTACAGAGTATCAAAATTCAGAATGCTGAGATGGCAAGCTATGGTAATTGTCATTTTTATTCATTCTAGTTGGCATGAAAAAAAAGCAGCTGAAACAAAACATGCAGATGATGAAGAGAAACCAGAGAAGGAGGATCTTCGCATGCCAAATTCCTCAACTTGGAATTTACTTTATAGGCAGAAAGCCTGGACGTGCTGTGGGTCACCTGAACCACCAAGCATCAACGGAAAGGGTCATCCCTATGGATTCTACTGCAGCAGGTCCAGAGTGAGCCCATCTATTTTAGACAGGAGCAGTGTTTAAAAGGGGTTTCTGGAACTCTTTACTGCAATGGAAAATCCAGTTTAGCCCAACTCTGACAGTTATTCAAAATGCTGGTTCATTTGCTGTTAAGTTTGGAACAGATGGGCCCCCCTTCCCCATTTAAAAAATATGCACATAAACTAAAGTCACCAAGTTGAATTATTGGCAAAATATCTAGATACCAATTGCATAATGGTATTTCTCAGCATATGATCAACTGAATTTCCATGAAGTTCAGTATTAATTTATAAATTGGCTTTCTTACTCACTTCTGTTATTATCCTGAGTCACTGCCGGCTTGACCCTGTCTCATCCTCATTTATCAATATGTAGTAGTCCCTTCAACCAGAAGTTACCTACCTGTCCTTCCTTGTGGAATTGTTGCACACTCAGCAGCCGAAGCAAACAGACCTGGTACAAGGAGGCAGTGAGCTAGTGGCCAGTGGCCAGGGTCAGTGCCCACAAGCAGCTCATCTTCCTGTATGGTGGGTCTGGCAATGGGGGTAGTGTATAAACTCTCCTAAGAGAAAGGGCCTCATATACTCCATGCCTCAAGTGATTGTTAAACTGTGAAATAGCTGAAAGGGATCATTTAATTCTACAGAGAGAGAGAGAGAGAGGGAGGGAGGGAGGGAGGGAGGGAGAGAGAGAGAGAGAGAGAGAGACAGAGAGAGATAGCTACATAGTCTGGGAGAGGCTTCAATGGAGGCCTGACTATAATGATATGAAATGATGCGACCTGTAAAAGTTCCTGAGTTTATACTGTTGTTTGTCTTCTGAGTTCAAGTGCAGGAGGAGCAGGGAGTTAAAGGGAGTGTTAAAGCCTAGTAATTACAGTACCACTGTAAACCAACATACACAGAGCTCCCAAACATGTTAACTTGGTGTCGGGACACATCAGTAAGAGCAGTGCTAAGTGATCAAGAGAATTCACAAGCATCCAAGCATGGCAGGCTCCTTGAACACTCCCAACAGTCGATGGAGCCAGGAATGGCCTAAAGGTCCAGGAGGTTTAAGTTCCTCCATCTCTCTTTTCTAGTTTGTTCCTTCTCCATTACTGTCATCCTTTCTTTGCTTCCTTCATTGGCCAACCTACTCTCGTTTGGAGACAATGCAAAAGAGAGGATGACTCTTCTAAATGGTCAGGAATCCTTAGAAGCTGCTTGAAGGAAAGAGGATCTTGACTAAATTGTGCAACCAGTCAGGGTAGAAGAGTTTCATCTTGGGATCATCTAGAGCCACCCACTGCATTGTTGGGTGTTGTATATACCTTCCTGCCTAGAAGTGAGAAAATGGACTAAATTATATTTTGGTGTCCTTTTGGTCCCACCTGTTAGAGTTCTGCGTAATGGCCATCATTAGCAGGGGTGGGCAGCTGTTGTACAACAGCAGCCTCAAGACAGAAAAACTGAGATTTCCTGACAATGTCATTCACTTTCCAATTAGGCAGTTTTTCATTAGCAATGTATCCCTACAAATTATGTGACTGAATTAAGGATAATGAACTCAATTGCGTGTTTGTTATTAAGCAGGGCTGAATAAAGGATCTTCTTTTTCTATTCTTGGATATTTGGGACAATAGTCAAGCAGCAATAACGACTGTATCCTTCCCCGCTCCCAGATGGTAAATATTTATAAATCTCTTCTGGAAAAGGTGCCCTATTGCAGAGATGTGGTGTAATTAGCAGGCTATTTTGGTTGTTAGGAAACTGAGACACAGACATTTGTGCCATTAATGATTTAATACCCAGACCAGTTGTTGTCGTAATTTACACAACAAGGGGAAATTACAATCATATTATAGCAGTCAGTCAGCTGTAGCTGTTGCATAAGCCTTCCAGACTTGTAAACACAACCTCTACTTTAAAAAAAATGATGTTTCGATGTTTATTCATTTTATTTTCTTGTTAGCTTTCAATATTCCGAAATGAGCAGCTAATGTGTTTAGTCTAATCTCAGTGGTGTTCACTTTCCCTTGCTGCTAGCTGAAAGTTGAAGATTTCAAAATGGAGGAGTAGAAAAGAATTGCAAAACATGCAATAGTATACATGTCTTCTATATGTCTGGCATTGTGTCAGAGCTGTTAAAAATTGACTGAGTTATTATTGCTGGGAAATAAACTCATACTTGCCATTTACCAGTAACTTACCGTGACCAGGAATGTATAAGTACTGAAAGAAATGAGGGAAACTTATGAGGATATACGTGTGTTTCTTCCTTTAGTTTTTTATACACTGATTTCATTAGCTAGTTGGGCAGACTAAGACTCATAAGATGCATGTGGAGGAATCATAGAAGATGATCAAACACCATGCTATTCATATATAGAGATTGGAAATAATATAGGTAAAGTAATATACATTATACCTTTCATCTATCTATGAACCTCTATCATTATCTATCATCTATCTATCTATCTATCTCTCATCTATCTATCTATCTATCTATCTATCTATCCATCTATCTATCATCCATCTCTATATATCATCATCTACCTGCATCCATCTGTACATCGATCATTTATTTATTCCCGTTTGGAAAAGAGCTACCCATGGGCTGCATTGCCTGGGTAAGGAGCACCACATGTGAGCTGAAGAGCTTGTGGGAGGCAGCAGAGCTTGTCCACCTCAATGCCCTCACTCTTGCTTTCGGGATGTTGCAAGAACTAAAGCAAAATCATACCATCCATTGCTACTTTCTGTGTCCCACGTAAGTAGAGGAAGCCTTAGGAGCAAAGACGTGCAAGACTTGCTCAAGCTCAGGTAGTTCATGGCTGTGCTTTCAAGTAGATGGAATTTCTAGAGTCCTGGCACAGTCCACTTACCGGTGAGAATGAAGCCTTCTCTGAAGCGATGACTGTGCCGTGTGCTGAGTCACAGCATAGAGTTAATTTTATGGAGTCCTCTAAGATGGCAGTGGTATGAATGAATGAGAAGGAAATGGTTACAACCAACAACCCAAGTTCCTGATATTGGCGTTGATCCAAAACTCTCATCCCTAAACAAATTTCTTTTTTAGACCAGTATTATGTTTTGTGGCCTTAAAATGGCAGGCATTAGAATAACAATGGGAAAATTTAGCAAACAATTTGGCGATTTGAATTAACTGAATTTTAATTGGTGGGAAAATGGCCATATGAAACTGACCTGTCTTTTACATATAACTAATCCTAATTAAAGCTTATTAGGGAGAATCTTTGAAATTAGAACCAAACACCTGAAGATTCTTGTCATTCCTTCTAAGTCTCCTGGTCACTTCCCAAGTGCATTTTGGGCTTATTAATTTTCCTATGTACACTAGGGTTTTTTTTTGTTTGTTTGTTGGTTTTGTTTGTTTGTTTTATAGCTGTCCTGGAGGGTAAGGGGCACAGCTGGCCTCACGTGTGGCTGTGGATGCAGAATATACTCACCATACTGCTTGTATTTGGTATGTCCCGAAATCTGTCCAAAGTCTGAAACTTCTGATTGAGTTCCTGAAACAACTCCATATGTCTCTTCCTCGTGTGCATGACCTTCTGCAAGAGAGAACAGGGCGGCTTGCATTCCTAATGTGACTCACATGTTCTTAAAAGCTGTCTTGTACTAAGGGAAGCTAAACCAGGCAGGAGACAGGAGTCCCCAAAGACACCACCTATGCAAATAACATGTCCCACATTTTTTCCTATTCCTATTTTTTTCTGAGAAAGAAGGGCTTTTTCTTTCCTCTCACAAGATTACAAAAAAATATAAGTTTCTCCTTCTCATGGGTGCATTAAGACATAGTCATCATTCTTGTGTAAGATTTTTATCCCTTAAAAGTGAAGTCTGGTCTGCAAAAAATTGTTGCAGTAATTTTAAAATGTTAAAAATTTGGACTTTGTGAAGCTCACGAGTTCTTGATGTTTGTCCTGGGAAATATTACATCTTTATGTCTTACTTTTATAAACAGTGCAAACATAGCTTGCTGCACTAAAGGGGAGCATCATCCCAGGCCCCGCTGTTAATGCTGACTCGTAGCTCTGAAGCGCCCGAAAGATGTGTGCAATCTAAGACCGTGCACTCTCCATGCGAATAACCGCTGAGCTTTGCAAAAGGGAAATCTGGCCCATAGGTTTCATATACTTGTTTACCAGATGGTGCAGAATCTTAGCAGTCACGGTTCGGAGCACACATTGTGTGGCCGATGAGCTATTAAAATCCCAGGTACAGTTACATGCCTTTCTTTCAACTTCATTATAACCCAACAATGGGCTTGTAAGCAAAAATGATCTTGGGGTATTTGAATATTTTCCTATTACAAAACATTTAAACATTAAAGTCAGAGAATAAATTCTCTGTATTTACAGGTGCTGTTCTGCGGTGATGTTGATTTTCAAAAGTTACGAATCAGCATCTTGGTCATTTTGAATGACTCTTAAGTTGTGTTTAAGAGTCCACAGCATTTTAAAACCTAAACATCTGAACACCATTTGCTTGTGTGGTTTTAAGGAGGCTGTTAGGTCTTATGTCTGGGCTCTGATTTTAACTTTTGGCTCACTGTCTTAGCTAGCAAACATTTTCAGCTGTAAGGATTTGTTGAGAAAATAAATACATCTTTTGGGGTAAGATTGGCAACTCTTAGGGTTTTTTTTGTTGTTGTTGTTGTTATTGTTTGTTTTTTCCCCTAAAAAAGATGCTTACAGAGGGGACAAACAGGGAGAAGGACAAATGGAAAGTTAAACTGAATCTTATTACAAAATTCCACCCCCTCTGCCGACTTTGGTTTCCTAACCTCGGGAGTAGGACCTAGGTAACTTCACTGTTGGGCTAGGGTCTTTTGTTTTCCCGCTGCCTTACACTCATGTGAGAGAATCCTGCCATTTTAAGACATGCAATAACCAATTTCCATCTTGCTGCTGGAGCTCTAGGACTTGGCTGTTGAAGAATCAGGTGGTTGAGGATGAGAACACGGCAGCATGACTCATGATGGAACGTGAAACATAGCAAGCAATTACCGTGCCATTAACTTCCCATCCGTCTCAAAGAGAGTACACGAAAACAGGCTTGTGGGGTTCAGAGAGAAGCACCAGGCAAACATAATTTGGCTAGTGATGGCTGATGGAGATTTATGAGAGTGACGATTTGCATAAGCAACTCAGTGAAGGGATTCTGAGGACCACGTAGCTGGCAAGGTAATTCCGCGTATCCTGTGCTCAGTAGGCAAATAATAGTTCTATGAAGTACCAGGTCCTAAGACACTCATTGAATTACAGCCCTGGGACACAGAGAACGCTTCAAAAAACAGCCACATTTTCATAGTAATGAACATTTCTTCGCAGTCATTTTCTTCTGTGTAGGAGTGACGCCATACTAACATCACTTCCCTCAAAAGATTTTACTGCACCCTTTAATGCATTCTGATGAATGCCTCACAGTGTGCTAAATGCTAGAGTAACAATGATGAAAAAAAATAAGGCTAAATTACTGCCTTCTATTTGGTCAAAGTCTAATGAGAACACCAGAATTAATGGCATTGTAATCCCAATAAGTGGAAATTTGTAGCTGTGATTAAATACATGAGGATGCTATACAAATTAGGGAGGAACTATGGGAAATACAGATAAGACAATCTCCAAATATTTACAAGTTCGTATTTAAGTTAAAAATAATTAATTATGGTTCTGATTGTCTATATTTTCCCCTCTCTCACACTCTGTTTTGAGAATTCTGATTTCTAGCTCAACATCCACCCATGCTCTTGAATCTCTTCTCCTTGGTGAAACCATCCCTCTTCAAAGACAAGCAATGCATTGTACTGAAGCTCCTGACACCAAAGGCACAGCATTTTTGCTACAGGCATTTGATGACTGTGTTTTTCAGGTGGCTTCGTTTATCCTTTACCTTGTGAGCTGATTTTACTGTGTTTCGTGTGAGTTTTCTAGTCTCATGTTGCTAGCAATCAAATTTGCTACTCTTCCCTGGCCGAGAGCTAAATGAGTCCATATCTTTCTAACAGAAATCTTTTTGTGTGTGTTTGTGTCTTATTCAAAGTCTTGTCATGATTCTTGCAATAGAATACCTTTGTTTGAAAAGCAAAGTCTATGTCAAGCGTCTCACTGGGAAACTTGATACCTTACCAGATTGGAGGTTTTATGGATATGGTCTGTTTGAATGAGCAGCACTTGATTCTGAATTTGATGGGTTTTATTTTAAAAACTTAGATTGGTTGGACATACTAAAAATATACAATGAAAAATATAAAGTTATGGTGGCTGCCAATGCTATATAAACAGAGATCATTTTGAATATTTCACATAGTTCCATGAGAGGTATTCTAATAATAAAGCTAAAATACCCTGCAATAAATAGGGAGGGAAATGACAATTTGGATGCTGAAATATAGAGCCTTTCCTACTTGCAAAAATTAGTTGCAAATATATTCTCTTGCCAGATGATCATTCTGAATTGAAATGGCCACCATGGCACTGCCAGAAACACCATGGCAATAATAGCCTACATTCTGGAAGAGGTATCAATTACAGCTGCAGTAAACAGCTCCCATCTCTGACCCAGGCTCAGCTTGGCTTTCCCTACATCATTCCTTCTTTTTCACTGTCTCAGTACATCTTCCTACCTTCATTGTGAATGAGAGAGGTTCCTTCAATAAGAATGCCAGCTTTACGAGAGGATGTTGAAAAATTTCTTTCCAGTGATGCTCTGGACTGGAAACTTTCGAAAGCTACACTTTCAGCTTTTACAAAATGTTAAGAGTTTCTTCCCTTTTCCTGCTTCAGAAACTTTTCATTTGTAGCATTTATACTTTTGGTGATCTTAGACACCTTGGTCGATTTTTTTTCATGCTTATACAATTTATCGGTCCATTTCAATGGCTTTTCCCAGATCGTGGCTAACCTAAGGATTTGTTTAGTTCTTTCTTTCTTTTGTGACTTAAATATCCTGTTTCCCAAAGCAACCAACTTCTATGAAAAACTCAATTTATACTTCATATTTTGAAAATCTTAAAATGAGGGTAAAACTCTAACATATATTTAACATGTACTTTCTATGTAAAAGCACAAAAATATACAGTGTTTGGCAGTATCTTCAGAATTGAGTTGCTTTCATCATATTTCACTGCAAATACTATAGGAGTGTTTTGCAATAAAAAAATCAGTGCATAGTAATATTCTTTTCCACTCAGATTAATATCATTTAACATTGTTTTGAAAGATTCATGAACCTCTGTCCAAGATGACCGCCAGTCTAACCACATGTATATGCTCTCCCAAGCAGCTTAATTCTTTATTTCTTTTTCATTTTTTATTAAAAACATTTAACAAAAACAGCAACAACAAACAACAGCAACAACAATAAGGCCTCTCTGAGTGTCAGAAACTTTTATAACAAAATAATTGCACCCTTTGGAACCTGTTAATAATTGATATTAGAGAAATAGCGATGTGTTGACGAGCGCACTCGTAATAACTTGGAAATTTTTTAAAAGTGAGATTATAAGGCCACCTGATGTCTTAAACACATACTATATCTTAAGAATTCTTGAAGACCCTTTAAGTTCTTAGACTATGCCAAGTCTGATAGCTCTAGACCTGTGAAAATTCCATCAATTTCAAGTTTCATGGCCTGAAACAGGAATCCCGGTCTCACTGTGGTTGCAGCTTCAGCAATGAGGCTTACCTGCTAGGGCTATCATGAAGATTTTACAAAGGATGTAGAACACATGACACGTGACCACATAGACAGGAGCTACCTATGAGGAGGCAGCCAGTATTGTCTTCCTAATGCCTCACAGTAACTCTGGGAGGCAGCAGCCGTGACCTCTACTTCATTGGCTAGGCTGCTGAAGCTGAAGAAGGCAGTTTGCTATTGCAAGAGATAAGTGCATGTTGCTATCTTAGATGTATTCCAGAGATTCAGAAAGCATCCTGCTAGAGACTGCTGAGGATCTTAAATTATGCTCTGTTCAGATGGGAGAAGAGAGAACTAGGAGGGTTTCTGCATCATCCATAGCAGGCCCTACCTCTCCAGATATCGAGTAGCTGAAACTATTTTGCAGTGCTGCAATGATGTTTCTAAAGTGGGCTCTCATGGTTCTCCCTCAGGACACCTCCTAGCGGGCGATCTCTTCCTCTATGCATCCTTGACATGGAACACACTGTCTGGCAGTCAATAGCCGCTTAGTGAATGTTCGCTGGATGAATGAAATCAATGGGATGACATGGGCACATCAGCAAGGGCGATCCCTGCATCATGGAAAACTACTATAAATTTTATCATCTCCTCCCATTAAAGACAATTCTCTATTGGAAGGAATATTTACTTTAAAATTTTTAAAATTATTTTCATATTGTGTAAACATATGTGTGTCTGCGTGAGGGTATGTGTGTATGACTACAGGTACCTGCTGAGGTCAGAAGCATTGACTCCCCCCACTCCCCAGAACTGGAGCTCCAGGTGCTTGTGAGCCATGGGTGCTGAGCCCCAAGAAGCACTTGTGCTAATGACTCTAGGCAGCAGCCCTGTCTTCTCCTTCTCATCCTGTTAGGCATTTCCACCCCCTCCGTAAGTGGTTTTGAGGAGCTGACAGTGGCTTTGCGATGAACTGGTGATTTTCGCTTTCCAATTCAGAAGTGTGAATCACAGAGCTGTGTTTGAACTACAGAGAAAAAGCCTCAAATATAAAAAGATGTACTGGTATGTATGGGTTCTTAACCCTGATGGGAATTGTTAGGAGATGCCAGACACTCTTAGTTCACCTTAGAGCACAGGGCTGGAGAACCTGTGTTCACACGAACTAGAAACATGTTCGGCGAGTCACCATTTCCAGCCTTCGAATTTTATAGCCCTATATTGCCATTGTCCGTATCCATCTGTAGCTTTGTTCATTAGTGCTCTGTACATTCACTCTCGTGAGAGTGGCCTTTGGAAAATGATCTTTAGAGAATGCCAATACTCATATTGACTTTTAAAAAAGGTGCAGGTTGAAGGGGTTAAGCCTGTTGCTAGAGGATGGTGATTTATGGTCCATTACCAGGTCAGAGTATCAATACATTCACAAGATGGAAGCTGCATCCTGGAATTATGCCCACATATTATGTCCAAATATGTGATGATTTGGACAAAAACATACTTTGGTTTTCATATAAACTGTACATAGGGAATATATAAGAAAACCGAACAAGTTATACATTTTGTCATTGCCCCTCAAGAGTATTCTTGGTTGTAAGTGCATGATTTTGAAACAGTTTAAATTTAATCATATGGAAGAGATGGATACAGTCTAGGATTAAATTGCTCAAATTGCTTGCCCTCCAAATGTGTCCTAAAAAATACGCCCTGATTGCTTAATGGATTGTACCTGCTGTAGGGGGTCAGGGACAAAGCAGGAAGGAACCTGTTTTGAACGAGACGTTTTTTGAAATAATATGCCTTATATATTTAGAAATTAATATAAGCTACATGTTATAGCTTAGCCTTGTTTCTAATGATATCAAATTATTCTAAATGACTCTCTCTAACATGCCCCTAATTCTTCCAATAAAAGTCAAGCCCTGTGAAGAATGGCTCCATTATCCAACATCTCATTCTGCCCTCACTCCCTGCTCATGACCATTGATGAAATTCATGGATTTGGTGGCTCTGTGGGGTTTCTCTGAACCTTCAGAGAAACATCCTAAGATATTTTAAAGAATACATTATTCAAGTGGAGGAATGAAACATGGTTTCTGATTGTGTTTTTGGAAGAGAAGGTTTTTTAAAAAATCTCTCTCTATTTTTAACTTGGAACAGGTACTATTACGCATTACAGAGTCATTGAAGTTATTTGTGATTGTGTTTCTAGGAATTCCTTGAGCTTTGTCTCCTCCAATAATACCAACTTTAGCTGCTTGATTCTGAGAATCACCTTAGGCACCTCCACGCCAACGTCACACTGGAACTCATCCTAACCAGATGTCTATTCTCTTCCTTGGTTCTGTTCCCCACACATATAAAAATGCAAGCCCATAATGTAGGCATCTTTGTCCTGCCTTTCCATACCCCATTCAGTTATTGGCCAGACTTCACAGGTTCCACCCGTCACGGTCAGTTCATCACTCCCTTCCTAGGTTAGCCATTTTAACTGATATTTCCATCTTCTTGTTTTACCCTATCAATCTATTCAGAATATTACCAACAAAGTCACCTTTAAATTATTTGCCAGATGGTAACAAGTTACTCCGTACTAGTAAACAAATAAAAATGCTAAACAAAGTTTAGTCAGACAGGCTTAGCAGCATGTTAGGTAAGAACTTCTTTTGGAGGTGTAACATTTTAAGTTACCCTGTTTATTTCTTTTCCATTGACCTTTGTTTAAGAGAATTCTGGCTATTGTTTTGTGAACGTGCCACACTTTAGCCAATCTCCCTGCAGTCTCTTCCCTCTGGAGTTTCAACCTGCCCTTCCTATCCTGGGGTTATGTTTGATATGCCCATCTGTGCAATTCAGAGAGGAAACTTCTGAAGTGCTGCCTCCGTACTTGCTTAGTATACTAGTCTTTGCCTTAACTCACGTTTCATTCAAAAGCTTTTTGTTAAAGCAAACACCATTGAAAATCAGCTGGAATTTAAATCATTCATTCACTCATTCCACAAAGAAACATAATGAGTGTTCAGTGTATATCAGGATCCCTGCTGAAGGTGGAATACAAACCAAGAAATATGTCGCATAACATAGAAATAGCGTTATCGTATTTTCTGTATACTTCCCAGAGAGCAAGTCTTTCTCTATTTTATAGCTCGTCTGCCTTTTGGGTTATTAGTTCAGGAATGCAGTATTATCCTGGAGGCTGTCAGTCTGAAAAAAAAAATTTTTTCCACCTAGAGTAGCCAACAATTTTCAGAAGTTATTATTTTTATCTTCATACAACCATTAGATCTCAGCATGATGTTTTCAATCAAAATTTGTGTTTGCTTTCCTCCCTCATTTTACTCCTGATCTCCTTCCCCCTGTGTATCTGCCTGCTTTCCTATGCCATGTGTCTCCGTGTGACATTTAATCTCCCCTATTGTGGTCCTCTATTTAGTGTCGTCGTCTATACCATCACACCCCCTTATTTACATGCATAAAAGTATTAAAAGTTAAAATGTGCATATAGGAGACATGCAATTTTTCTTTAAAAAAACTCTTCCTGAGTCACCTCACCTAATGTAATATTTTCCAGATCCATCCATTTTATTCCGAATTTCATTCCTCCTTATGACTTAATTTTATTAAGAAATTCCATTTTGTGTATGCACCCCATTTCCATTCCTGTGTGGATGGATATAGAGTCTATATCCATTTCCTTGATAATATGAACAATGTGACATTAAACATGGGACAAGGAGGGCTTTGGATGTATGCCTAGGAGTGGTGTAGCTGGCTCATGCTGTAGGTCTGTTTTAAATTTTTTTGGAGAAATCCTCATGTAACAGCGAATGATCAATAAGGGAAAAGTGATGTCTGAGTATCCTCCGCCCCAAGCTTCACCTCCTGCAGTAACCATGCGATGATGATAGTAGTCAAAGGGGTGAGGAAATGGCACAGTTCTATGCTGCAGATATCTTTGCTAACACTACGGTTCTATGTTTGGAATACTAGGCATAGCATCTGCTTGCTAGCGGTTGCCATAGAGAATAGAAGGAAAAAAGAGCAATTTTCTCCTAACGTTCTCAGTAACACAGTGTGGTTTAATTTGTTTCCAGTTTTGTTCAGACCATATAACCCTGGCTGGCCTGGAAATTTCTATGTGGTTCAAATTGGCCTTGATCTTACAAAGATTCACCTCCCGAGTGCTAGGATTTCATCTCCATGTTTGGTTTTGCTATTACCTAACTTGTTGGCTGTAGTTAGGCTTGATGGTAGATCTAGGTTTTTACTGTTTCTTGTCATGGAGTTCTAGTGAGCTCACTCTTTTGGAATAACATAACGGATTATTACTTTCAGGACTACACACACACACACACACACACACACACACACACAAATTTATGTAGCCACAAGAAAGGTGATGCTGTACACAACATATACAAGCCATATGCAAACAGATACAGTTTGCTTCTTTATTCCTTTGTTACTTAGAGGACTAACACAGTATTTTTCCCATAAAGGACACAAAGACTCAAATGTGGAGACTGATAAATATTTTTCTTGATTTTTTTTCTTATGCATTTGGTACATTTTTTTAAAATTTTAGGTTTCAGTGAAATACAGATTTTGTGCTTGGTGACTATGCTAGAGCTGCCTAGATATTTGTGATTTAAGCATTGAAGCTAGATTCTTTATCATTATTTTGTGGCATACACCCCGAGTTACTACAAACAAAATCATTTTCCTGGGGCACCATCCTTCACCATCGTGTCAGATACAACCGCTAAGGCACACATTGATGTGTGCTGTACGCTATAGAAACACAACACCTACTCACACAAATGAAAAGATTGAATCAAAAGTTTCCATATTCCAGGAGGCACCTATAATTTTGGAGATATCAGTTAAAATATTGAGTTCTGTGTATGCGTCACAATGGTAGGAATATGGCTGGAGAAATTTATCATATATTATACCCAATTATGTCAGCGAGCTATGAATCACATCCAATTATCAAGATGCATAAGTGCATTTATGTGATACTTAAACATCATTAATTTTGTGCTGAGCACAGGCTGCATAGACAGCATCATTTTAGTGACTTCCAACATCACTATCACGGCATCAATATAAATTCAATGCAAATTGGAAAATGAAAATCTCCATCTTGTTTATATCTGTGAAAAGACATCTACTAAACACAGGCATACATTGAATAAACGAGCTACTGGGAGAAACAGAGTTTGAATGTACCACAGATAATCTCAGGACAGGAATCACAGCACAATATAGGCCAGTCTCAGACTAAGCTTTGCTCGCCAGCCAAAGCATTCCCTTGGGATTTCCACAGGTGGGCATTGAAGTCACACTGGACCAAAATGGCTTATGTTAAAAAAGAAAACAAACAAACAAAACCCCAGGAAATTGGCATTCCTATTTCACAATGAACAGGTTTGACCATTTAACTTCTAACTATAAGTTATCTACTTTTACCTATTATAAAGTAGACCTTTACTTGTCTAGAAAATGTCCTTAGAGGAGTAACTAGAAGTCTAAACCATTTACTTCCAGCCATGTAGAGAGGAAGCATCCTAATTTTAGAGCCCTGACTTCCTGAAATAATGATTACACAATGGCAATACTATATCCACAGAGCTACAAACGGTGCTGCTTTTGAGTGCTTACAAATCAATCTTGAGTTAAATAATTAAAATTATAAAGCAATTCATGGGGACTTACCTCAAAGTCAAGGTCGGAATACCGCGATTTTCTTCTCTGTTTTTAGAAGAAGGAGAAAAGCAACAAAGTTATGTTTAGTCAGTTAAACCAATAGAAGTCATTACATTCTATGAAAACAATCGCACTTGCTCTTCACCTTATGCCATTTCATTAAGATTATTTTTCTGATTCCGAAATTTTCCATCTACATGTTTTTGTCACCCCGAACTTCCTTGAAAAATTGAAGGCTAGAGAAACACAGACATTTTCCACCGTGAGTTCTGACATCAGTTGTCAGTTAGGAAAGATGCTTCTTGGGAACATTCCATCTGCCTTCAGTCTTGAAAGAGATGCTAGTTTTAGCAAAAACCACTTTGCAGGCATGGAGGATTAGAAGTTGTATCAGAAAAATAATCTAGGAACGTTGACACCTCCCACCAACTGATAGCCAGCTTATTTTTTTAAACAGGCTCTTGCAATGTTGCTCAGGCTGTTCTCGGCACTTAGGGTTTATCTTGCCTCAGCTTCTGGGGTGCCGAGACCTCACTCTCATGTCAAGCAAACTCTGTCTGCCTGCCTGTCTAAGTTCTGAAGTTCCTAATGTCAGTCTTGTACAAATTTCTCAGAATGAGATCATCTCCTCTCCTAGTCCTTCTTGTTGCTAGTTCTTAAGAGCCAGACAATATATATATTTTTTAAATCCTATTTCGTCAAACCACCGCTATTCCACACCCTAACACCCTGTCTCACAGTGTTTCTCTCTGACTCTAAATCTGTTAAACAACATCCAAAATCTAGTTACAGATACGCGGGCATTGATGAGATAAAGCAATTAGGCAGTGGGCTTGATAAAATCAGGAAATGTGATTAAAACAGGATGAAAGCAGGCCCCTGTGAGGATGTGGCTTTCGTGATTATTAATATGGGGGCAGTATTTTTAGCATCTGCTCCAGGGAGCCACCAATTCTTAAAATGGATGAGGTGTAGAGGGAGAGGCCTGTAAATGTCTAAAAAGATCCCTGCATTTTTAGAGAACAAAGCAAATCTCTGCCGTGCTTTTTCTTTAAGTGGACTCTCCGCCTCTCCTTGAAGGGGGTGGGGAAGAAACATAAGGGAGACATGCAAACCCTTTGGGCAGGTTCCATTTTGTTTTGTTTTCCTACTCCCAGCTCAATCCCCATAACCTTAAAGTCACTAGCTTCTCAGGCTTCCGGCCCCCTGCGGATTCACGGCAGCTCTAGTTGCTATTATGACTGTTGCTCGCTAGGAAAGACAAGAAAAGGACTCGTGAGACGCGATTTTCTGCAGCTAGCACTCTAATTGTCATTAGAAAACCAGACCCTCCTGTGCAGCCTATCCTCAGGAGCACGTGTCGGCAGACAGAAGGGCTAAAGGAGGAAACAGGGACCGTTCTCATTGGGGTGGAGCTGCTGAGCGCGGGGAATCCACTATGAAGAATACCGGGGAGAGGGCAGGAAGGGACACGCCTTATTGAAATGGAAACTCAAACACGATGCTCTCTCATTTCCTCCCGGTCTCCATCAGCATGCTGCCTTCATGCTGGTGACATCCTTGGGAGAGGAAGGGGTGTGAGAACATCTCTAAACAGATCTGGCTCTGCACTGCCCTTTGCGGCAGTCTGCTAGACCGCGTGTCAGGGCTTCCGTTCTTGGCTCCTAGGGACGCTGGCTCTTCCCAGCACTGTGATTCAGCAAGGCACTTTTTTTCTTTAATAAATATGTGTTAAGCAAAACTCTTTATAATACAGAAAATCTAAGCATGAAAACATTTAGTTAAAAGCAGTTATTATGAAACATTAGTCACGAGCTTCACATTCCTTCTGAAAATGAACCGGTGGAATCTTTCAAAAGAGGTTCAGCCAGCAAGAAGGAGAGAGCCTTCTGCGGCTTGCTCCGAGGGCCTCTCTGCTGCCAAAGGTGAAAACGGCCATATGTTGCCGCATTTGTTTCGGATCACAAGGCACTGCTGCCTAGGAACTGGAGATTTCGGTGCACACATGCTGCAAAAGGCTCCATGCTGTAGGAAGTAGAGGGAACGACGGGAACCTAAAGAACCCAGCACCAGATTCCAGCCTAGAATCCCAAGGCCGCCTGTGTCTACATGCCACAGGGAAAGGGAAACAGATGTTCCTACAAACGGCACTCTCCTTCTCTCTTTTCTCCTATTCAATTTCATTAAAATTAGAGCCAAACAAAGGGCATAGCAAGTCTGGCAGTCTCCAAGATTAGATGAAGGCATGAGCAAATGAATCACACAGATTTTAATCAAAACCCGGTGGGGTGGTGGGAATGGTTACTAAATCAATCAGGGAGGTTTAAAGATCAGCTAGTATGGGAAATGTGTCAGGTGTTTTAAGTTCAAAGGGAAAAAAGGGGTGTATGGCTATTCACTTCCCTACGAGACTGAGTGCTTCAACCTTGTGCCTCTTATAAAGTGATTTCACATTTGAACATGATAACCACTCTGTGGAACTGTCGGAAAATAGTGTTATTTTATGAATGAGTGTAACTGAGAACCAGTAGTTTGACCCAGAAGGCAATCAAGTGAACAGTGCTGAAAACTGAGGTCTGATTATAAATCCAGTGTTTTCCATGTGAGGTCTCCCTAGCTCAGATATGCAGAATAAGAGTTGACCAACAAGATGTCTCGGGTATTTTGCTTACTGTTCTGGAACTGAGCAAAAGTCACACCGTGTTAGGGTAAAATCAAACCAAAATAAAAAAAAATATGTGATACCGTTCTACTAGACCAATTATGAGCAATGCTACAACAAGAAACAGATGTGACACTTGCTGCTGAAAAGTTCAGTTATCTATGTATCAAGCCCTGACACATGGGCAGTCCAAGGGGGAAACCAGAAAAATACCAACCCATTTTGTATTTGTGTGTGTCTACTCCGTGTGCATATACATGCAATGTTTGGGAAAGTCTTTCGAGGCTGAAGTTTGCTGAGACTGTGATTCACCTCCATGCTTACTCCAATGTTCCTCTGAGCCCTGCAGAATGCCACTGTAAGGCATGAGAGTGGCTGGAAATATTGACTGTGTCTGTATGTCTATTCACATGTGTGTACTCATGTTCCTGTGTGTGTCCGCATGTGTGTGGGGGCTAGAAGACCTCAGGTGTCGCTCAGGTACTGTCCATCCTCTGTTTGTTTGTTTGTTTTCTGTCTTCCCAGTGTTGGGGTTATAAACATGTGACGCTGTGCCTGGCTTTTTTTTTTTTTTCAGGTGGGTGCCAGGGACTGAAATGGAGTCGTCATGATCACAACACAAGCGCTTTTCTAACTGACACATGCCCTCAGCTCTGACCATACATCTAAACAAAGAGAATCAACTAAGTATTCCAGCCACACGATAGTTTTTAAAAATAATTTGATAACTAAAAAAATTACATGTAAAATTAAAGCAAGCCGACGTGACGATAAATTTTGGTGAAGATACGAGTCTCCCTGCCTACAAAGCCTACATTTCCAGGGAACTTAAACCCCATCCTTCTTTCGGATGCAGTTTCCTTTTTTGCAGTCCTCCACTCAGAACTCATCCCAACTGCGTTATGCTTTTAACACTCCATTAAAATTCTTGTCAAAGGCCTTTAATGAGCTCCATTTGGACAAACAGCAAGGTCAATTTTCCACCCTCATCTCCCTGGACTCTCAGAAGCTGGAGAAAGTTAATCACTTTTTCATTAAAGCTCTCATCAGCTCTCGGCTTTTTCTTTCCCCCTTTTGTTTTCTTCTTTCAGTTACTATGGCTCCTTTTGAAATCGCCTTTTGCTGGCTGTTTCCTATGCCTGGTCTTTCTAAATGTGGAGCTTCTGAGATCTGTTCCGTCCTGTATGCTCTCCTGGATAACATGGCTTACCCCTTAGGTTTTAATACTACCTTCCAATAGACAAATATCCTTTTTTACATGGTCGTTCTTATCACAGATAATACTAATAACTAGTCAACCAAGACAAAGTCTCAGAACTGTCCCTCCTATACTCATATCCCTCATCGTCCATATTAAATCCACTCGTGGGTTGTGTATTTGATCTCTGAAATGTACCTACGTGTCTGTCCCCTCTTTTGCCACCTACATGCTTGCCTCGTTAGTCCTATTTAATCAGCCGTGTAGCCTTAGCATTTGGAAGAGGATATGTCACAACAGCTTGTGGCTGCCAAATTCTTGACGAGTGATTGAAGGAGTGTAATATGACAGCCCCAGAACTTAAACTCATGTGACCTTTGTTTTATTGTTACTGTCTTAAAGAAGGATCTGGATAACCAAGTGACCTACACACAGAGTAGACTGGCAACGGAAAGAGTCAGAACAATTGATTGGGAAAGCATACCTTTTACTGATAGAAGGGAGACATTCTTTAAGATCCTTTAAAAGTTGAACAAAATGTGTCATGGTCTCTGGCTAAGCGGGCTGCTTAGTGCATGTGCGCCTAGAGAAGCCTCCACGTGAGACTCTTGTAAAATGATAAATAATTTCTCGGGGGAGCTATGTCATTCTTTTGTGTCACTGAAAATTAAACTGGACAAGACACTAGACGATTCACAGCAAGTAATGAATCCCATTGACTAATGAATGGCAATATGAACGCTATTAAAAGTTTCTATTACAGGGTGAGCAATGGACTCACTCACAGGAAGAAAGCTTTGATAACAAATCCATTAGAAATAGCTGCGGCAATGAAGTCTGGGAATAATTAATTTTCTGAAATGGCTTTTATTCACGCTAATTTTGTTTGTATGCCTGCATAAAAGATAAGATTCTCTAACCCGGGAGCAAAAACAAAGCAATAAAAATGGGAAATTTTTCCTTTTACCAGATCTACACGAGAAAAAATATATATATATAAAAATGAACCATGGTTTCTGCGCATGGTGAGTTTTATATGGTTTCTGTTTGAGACAGTACCTCCTGGTTCCCAAGTGAGACCATATCACAGTCTGTGTAAATTCCTGAATATCGACTTAATAGTGTTCAAGCTTCTTTACAGACACTCAGAGTGGGACACTGATGACATAATTATAATACTGCCTCACATCTGAAGTGCTCCTTATAATCTTCAGAAGGCTTTCATGTAATTTGATCCTCACACCAGCCATGAGGTGGTGTGACAGCCACCATGAAGTGACATTCTCACTAAAATATTTTACTTCTGATAACCATTCTGTTGAGTGCTCTGTATTCTGTATCCAGGGGCAAAGCCTAGAATGGTATCTCATCCCAGTCATTTGCAGTGAGACTTATCTGAGATCTTATCCAGATAGATATTCTTAGGAACAGAAGCAGTCAGATTGGCTGGAGTAGCAAAACTTTCCGTAGGTAACAACATAATGCTATACTGTACTACATTAACTTTCTCTGTTATGTAAATGTCTTGCAGATAAGTGGTACCAAGGCAAGGTGACAAGAGAGTGAAATGTTAGGTCACATTCCTTAAGAACTCAAGAAAAACATATAGTTATCCTCCTGGATATGGGAAGTAGACAAGACTGCCGGGCAAAAAATTGGGATCTTGGGGGTGGGGTGGGATGGGGTTAAGGGGAGATGGGGAGAGAAAAGTGAGAAGGGGAGGAGGGGGAGAACTTGGGGAAACGGGATGGTTGGGATAAAGGAAGGGTGGATATGGGAGCAGGGAAGTATATATCTTAATTAAGGGAGCCATTTTAGGGTTGGCAAGAGACTTGAACCTAGAGGGGCTCCCAGGTGCCCAGAGCGATGTCCTCAGTTAGTTCCTTGGGCAGCTGAGGATAGGGAACGTGAAATGACCCTATCCTATAGCCATACTGATAAAAATCTTGCATATCACCATAGAACCTTCATCTGTCAAAGGATGGAGATAGAGACAGAGGTCCAAATGAGGAGCAGAAGGAGGGAGAACATGAGCAAGGACGTCAGGACCGCGAGGGGTGCACTCACCCACTGAGACAGTGGGGCTGATCACTTGGGAGCTCACCAAGGCCAGCTGGACTGTGACTGAAAAAGCATGGGATAAAACTGAAATCTCTGAACATGGCGGACAATGAGGGCTGACTCAGAAGCCAAGGACAATGGAACTGGGTTTTGATCCTACTTCATATTTTGGCTTTGTGGGAGCCTAGCCAGTTTGGATGCTCACCTTCCTAGACCTGGATGGAGCGGGGAGGACCTTGGACTTTCCACAGGGCAGGGAACCCTGACTGCTCTTCGGACTGGAGAGGGAGGGGGAAGAGGAGTGTGGGGAGGGGGAGAGGAATGGGAGGAGGGGGAAGGAAATGGGAGGCTGGGAAAAGGCGGAATTTTTTTTTTAAATAAAAACAAACAAATAAATAAATAAATTAAAAAAAAAAAACTCAAGTGCTAAGGAAGCTGAGAAGCCACAAAGGGAACCGTGAGGTGACCGATGGATTAGCAGAAGAAGCCAACAGACCTCTAAGATGGATGGGCAAAGTAAGATGACAGTGGGACTCTATCCCAGGATTCGGGCACCTGACAAAAGCAGAAAGTATTTGGAAGCTATGGCACCAACTAATGTCAAAAGCAGGAACAGAGTAGAGCTCTCCTCCATATTCACATCCCCCTCAAACCCAGGCTCTGGCCAGGGATTCATGCTGGCTGAATCCAGCAAGAAATCAGCGACAAACGATCCTGTACTAACCCTGAGCGATGAAGGAAAAGGGGAAAGAATGGGTCATGACCAAACAGATGTGGGACATGTTCAGTCATAAGCTGTTCACTAAATTGTCTGTGTTTCAGACTGAGAGCAAATGCTGGCCAACATTAACTGGCAAAAAAAGTGTATATAAAATTTCAGAAAAATAAACCAATAGGAAGCACTACAAATCCAGAAATTGTGCTGACCTTCCTTTAAAAAATGTAATCTTTTTATAATATGCTTTCTTTTTTCCATTTTTATTACTGAATATCAACATGTAGAGGAATGAAAATAGATCCATATCTATCATGATGCACAAAACTCAAGTCCAAATGGATCAAAGACCTCAACATGAAGCCAGCCACACTGAACTTCACAGAAGAGAAAGTGGGAAGTACACTTGAATGCATTGACACAGGAGACCACTTCCTAAGTATAACTCCAGCAGCACAGACACGAGAGAAAGAATTAATAAATGGGACCTCCTAATACTGAAAAGCTTCTGAAAAGCAAAAAAACCCACAATCAACAAGACAAAATGATAGCCTACAGAATGGGAAAAGATCTTCACCAATCCCACATCAGACAGTGGTCTGATCTCCAAAATATACAAGGAACTCAAGAAATTGATCTTCTAAAAAACAAATAATCCAATAAAAAATGGAGCACAGACCTAAACAGAGAACTCTCAACAAAAGAATCTAAAATGGCTAAAAGACACTTAAGGAAATGTTCAACATCCTTAGTCATCAAGGAAATGCAAATCAAAACAACATCTTATACCTGTAAGAATGGCCAAGATCAAAAACACTGATGACAACCTATGCTGGAGAGACTGTGGGAACAACTAAGGATGTTCAACTGAAAATGGATAAGGAAAATATGGTACATTTACACAGTGGAGTAGTACACAGCAGAAAAAAATAACAACATCTTGAATTTTTCAGGAAAATGGATGGAGCCAGAAAACATCAGATTGAGTAAGGTAACCCAGAAAGACAATTATCACATGTACTCATTCATAACTAGTTTTAAACATAAAGCAAAGAAAACCAGCCCACAAATCACAATCTCAGAGAACCTAGACAACAATGAGGTCGGACCCTAAGAGAGACTTACATAGATCTAGTTAATCTACATGGGAATTAGAAAAAGACAAGATTCCTGAGTAAATTGGGAGCATGAGGAACATGGGAGAGAGTTGAAGGGGAAGGGAGAGGCAGGGAGGGAAGCAGAGAAAAATGTAGAGCTCAATAAAAGTAAAAAAAATAAAAACAAACAAAAATGTAAACTTTTACTCTTTGAGAAGTCTCTCAAATGTATTTATATCTTATTCACGCTCTACTTCTCTCCCTAACACTTCCTAGATCCTCTCTCTTCAGCTTCCCATCCAGCTTCTTTTCTTTCTTTCTTTCTTTCTTTCTTTTTTATTAATTTATTTATTTATTAAAGATTTCTGTCTCTTACCCACCACCGCCTCCCATATTCCTTCCCCTCCCCCAATCAACTCCCCCTCTCTCATCAGCCCTAAGAGCAGTCAGGGTTCCCTGCCCTGTGGGGAGTCCAAGGACCTCCCACCTACTGAGGCCAATTTATGCTACTCATATACTCACAAGTGTGGGACCATCCACTGGAGCAGAGTCAACTCATGAGGGGGCATATCCTCAAAGAAAACTGACTCCTTGAGCTCCCTTAGATGTCATCGACTGTTGCTATCGCCTCAGCTAAAGCTCATGGCTAATGAGACCCCCATGGTAACACGTTGACAGCTTTGATCTTGTGTATGTCTTGTGTGGGCTATCACAGCTGCTGTGGATTCATGGGTGTAGAAGTTTTGTCATTTCCAGAACTGACTTGTCTTTTTATAAATAATAATGCACTTATAATTTTTGGACAATCAATCAAAAGAACTACATTCTAAAATTTAAACTAGTGCTTAGGCTCATGATCCACCCTTGTCACTGTTTATCTTTCTTTGTCCTTCCTTATGCATGCATACATCATGTACTCAACATATGTAGTTACCCGAAGGTGAATATTTCCAGTGCTGAAGACAATTTTATCTTCGCCTTAAGTGATGTAGTTATGATCACTTGGGCTATATCACTTATGAAAACTTAATATTGCTAGTTTTACATACTTTTATAAACTCAAATTCTAAGAATTTTCAGAATTGCTTAATGGATCATCCTGGGAGTGACCACAGTTAGGGCAATACCGTGTAACAGAAACAAAGGCACAATGTAATAATGGGCATGGACAAAATGTGGATACACTTTTGTGCCAAGGAACTCCATGAATGTCTTTAACATTTACACCCAGTAATTGGGGGTTAGGAGAACAAACTCCCTTGGAAGCTGGAGCCTTTTCTGACGGTGCAGCAACAGTTGGAGCCTCCTCCTCTCTTTGTTGCTTCTTGCTTACTTGAATAAATGCTTCCACCCACTCACCCACTCGGGTCCCTTTGGCTTTCTTCTTTTTCCTCCCTCAACTTGTGTATTTTCTTGCATGCTGTTTTCTGATGACTACTGAATTCTGTGCTATCCATTAGCAGCATTTGCCCTTCTTGTTCTTCTTGTCACCTCTTTTGGAGGCAAACTCCTGAGCTAATGTCACAACTTTACATTATGTCTATGAATAGATCATGCAACAGCTTGTCATTGCTGCACAAGCCTCCCAGGTTGCATGTTCCCACATATTTAACCTCTTATTTCATTTGGATGGGCCAAAGACTTGATAGCTTTATTTCTTAGATGCTTGCTTTGTCTCCTTGAGCAGATGCTTTTGCTTTCGAGATTAGAACAACTTATTTAAGTGTTGTGAGGATTAATTAATTCTGTTCTAAGATGATTTGAGGACTTGCTAATGAAAAATTCTATTAAAATGGTAATTTTTAGTATTCACTTTGTTATGTATATACTCTCTTTAAGTTGTTTCCTAAAAGGTCACCTAAGTGGTTACTATTAAACGAAGAACTTAATTTCCTTCCTTTGTAAAATACAATCTTTGTGATCACTAAGTCTTTGAAATGTGAATCTTTTGTCATATATATGTGTATATATCCAATATTTTGCTTAGAAATAAGATTACAGAAATTTGAAAAAAAGTTACAATACTCAGAAAATACACTCAATGCTCAGGTACACCAAACCTGCATAACATCAACCTCAGTTGGGTTTTAGATGTGAAATGTAAAACATTTCACAAAACCTAAATTATTTTAGTGCAATTCCATTCAAATTTCTTCAAAGACTTTAAAAATAGTCATTGTACAGAAGAAAATTACCACATTGTTCTGATTAGTTTTCATGTTATATCCTTAGATATACTCTTATTCAAACCCCTTAGAAGACTTTGCAGTTTTGCATGAACATTTTGTAGCTTATGCTTATGTAGGCATTATTATAGTAGACAAAGTACTATCTGTGATATAAGGTTATGATTGGGGTAACAGTAGCAAGCCTACTAGTTTAAAAAAATGGATGCTTTCATCCAGGGACATGACAGCTACTCTAGAATAGGATTAGGTTTGCTGTATCTATCTACATCTTTGATTTGAGAACAATCCAAAACATGGATTTATGCTGAAACTGTCTTCTAATTGAGGTTAATCCAGAACTTAAGACTTTCTTTATAGTCTAGTTTTGGTCTAGAGTTTTCTTGTTCTACTTGAAAAAACTAGAACTATCTACATTTCATGTTCTATTTTAATTTAGACTGAGCATTGCTTTGGGGAATCTAGAAGAGCAACTAGCCTTTGGGGACCTCTGCATCTTAGAACATACATTATCAGAATAATTCTGATTGAAAGGCCATGCAACCAATTACAGTGATTTTCCTCTAAATAATGACTAATACAATAATATACATTAAAACAATTGGTTATTATATATACATATATAATAAATAAGAATACATGTTGGTTTTTTATATAGACTATCTTAGCAGCGGTTTATAGCAAGACTTCAAGATGTAGGACATGTACAAATTAGTAGCAGGGTAATGGGATATGTTATTAGAAAATCAGATATCTGATTCTGTGAAGCCTGCTTGCATAATTCTAAAACAGTATGAATTAACGATAATTGTTAGTAACCCCCTACTTCATTGGGAAGAAAAGAAGATGAGGGTAGTATACATTTTTACTGCTGATGGCCTTCTGTAGGGCAAAGGTCCTTGTCTGACTCTTAGTCCTGAATCTTACTTAGTATGCTTAGAATGTATACTTTGAGCCGGGCGGTGGTGGCATATGGGCATGTTTCATCCCAGCACTCGTGAGGCAGAGGCAGGCAGATCTCTGTGAGTTCAAGGCCATCCTGGTCTACAAGAGCTAGTTCCAGGACAGGCTCCAAAGCTACAGCGAAGCCCATTCTTGAAAAACAAAACAAACAAACACACATAAGAATATATGCTTGGGAGCTCAGTCCAGTGCTCCAGTGTGGGTCTCTGTCTCCATCCATCACCAGATGAAGGTTCTATGATGATATGCAAGATATTCGTCAGTATTGCTCTAGGATTGGGTCATTTCAGGTTCCCCATCCTCAGCTGCCCAAGGAACTAACTGGGGACCTCGGCTTGGGTATCTGGGAGCCACTCTAGGTTCAAGTCTCTTGCCAACCCTAAGGTGGCTCCCTTAACCAAGAACCGTGCTTCCGTGCTCCCCCATCCAACCTTCCTTCATCCCAATCCTCCCCCTTCCCCAAGCTCCCCCCATTCTCCCCCTCTCCCCCCTCTCTCCCCATCTCCCCTTACCCCCATCCCACCCCACCCCCAAGATCTCAATTTTCTCCCCGGCAATTTTGTCTACTTCCCATAGCCAAGAGGGCAACTATATGCTTTTCCTTTGGTTCACCTTCTTACTTAGCTTCTTTGGGATCACCAAGTGTAGACTCCGTGACCCTTGTTTATGGCTAGAAACCAATTATGAGTGAGTACATCCCATGTTCATCTTTTTGGGTCTGGGATACCTCACTCAGGATAGTGTTTTCTATTTCCATCCATTTGCATGCAAAATTTGAGAAGTCATTGTTTTTTAACGCAGCATAGTACTCTAATGTGTAGATATTCCACACTTTCTTCATCCATTCTTCCATTGAAGGGCATCTAGGTTGTTTCCAGGTTCTGGCTATTACAAATAATACTGCTATGAACATAGTTGAACAAATGCTCTTGTCATGTGATAGGGCATCTCTTGGGTATATTCCCAGGAGTGGTATTGCTGGGTCCAGGGGTAAGTTGATCCCGAATTTCCTGAGAAACCGAAACACCGATTTCCAAAGTGGTTGCACAAGATTGCATTCCCACCAGCAATGGATGAGTGTTCCCCTTCCTCCACAGCCTCTCCAGCAAAGGCTATCATTGGAGTTTTTTATTTTAGCTATTCTGACAGGTGTAAGATGATATCTCAAAGTTGTTTTGATTTGCATTTCCCTGATTGCTAAGGAGGTTGAGCATGACCTTAAGTGTCTTTTGGCCATTTGAACTTCCTCTGCTGAGAATTCTCTGTTCAGTTCAGTGCCCCATTTTTTAATTGGGTTAATTAGCATTTTAAAGTCTAGTTTCCTGAGTTCTCTATATATTTTGGAGATCAGACCTTTGTCTGTTGCGGGGTTGGTGAAGATCTTCTCCCAGTCAGTAGGTTGCCTATTTGTCTTGGTGACAGTGTCCTTTGCTTTACAGAAGCTTCTCAGTTTTAGTAGGTCCCATTTATTCAATGTTGCCCTTAAAGTCTGTGCTGTTGGGGTTACACATAAGAAGCGATCTCCTGTGCCCATCTCCTGTAGGGTACTTCCCACTTTCTCTTCTATCAGGTTCACTGTGTTCTGACTGATAGTGAGGTCTTTAATCCGTTTGGACTTGAGTTTTGTGCATGGTGATAGATATGGGTCCCGATGAGGAACAGAAGGAGGGAGAACATGAGCAAAGAAGTCGGGACCACGAGGGGAGCACCCACCCACTGAAACAGTGGAGCTGATCTATTGGGAGCTCACCAAGGCCAGCTGAACTGTGACTGAAAAAGCATGGGATAAAACTGGACTCTCTGAGCATGGCGAACAATGAGGGCTGATGAGAACCCAAGGACAATGGCACGGGGTTTTGAACCTATGTAATGTGCTGGCTTTGTGGGAGCCTAGCCAGTTTGGATGTTCACCTTCCTAGAAATGCACGGAGGGGGGAGGACCTAGGACTTACCACAGGGCAGGGAAATCTGACTGCTCTTTGGGCTGGAGAGGGAGGGGGAGAGGAGTGGGGGGAGGGGGAGAATGGAGGGAGGAGGGGGAGGGAAATGGGAGGCTGGGAGGAGGAGGAAATTTGTTTTTTTTTTTCTTTTCTCAATAAAAAAAAGTTAAATAAAAAAGAATATATGCTTGGAATACTCAATAGTTAAAGACTAACACTTAAAATAGTCAACATTCTATAGGAATAAAACAAAATATTCATTCTGAATAATAATATTGATCTGATATAAATAATGCTTATAATCAATGTGATGGCACCACTCACAGAAATGTTCAATTTCATATTAACAGATTGTCTTATAGGAAAGGATTTAGTTTAGCTTTGAATTTGCCAGAGCACCCAGTTATTATTTTATATCTGAAAATGCCTTCCATCAGTTCAGTGAAACCTCAGGAGGGTCTGCTGTATTTTCTTTAGGTTCCACTTAAGTCCCATGGTGAGAGAATTAGGACTGATTAGTATAATTTTAAACACATTGGACTCTACTTTTTAATAACATCTTGAACCAGGAGGTTTAAATGTACCACTATAAAACCTTTATGTCAAGAATCTTAATATGCGCATATCAGAAACCCCACCAAACCTGGCATGGATCGTCCTATCACTGACATTATGTGAATTGGCCTGTATGCACTTCAAATACCAAGGAACAGGTTAATCTCTATGACTCACCTCTAGAGAACTCATGGATATCGTAGATCCAGTTTCGCTTCTTGACAGTCCTGTGTTATCATCCAACTCGGAGGCCATGAAATTCTTCACAGCCGTGCGAGGCTCAAAGGGTAAACTCTGCATATGTTCCTGGGGTGCAAGATGCTGATCTAAGTTCATATTGAACTGGTCCATGACAGGGGGATTCATACTGAATTCAGGATTCACTTTGTAGTGCAATAGCCTTTCATGCGGCAAGGTTTCCATGCCAATATTCATCTTGCTTTCCTCTTTCATTGTTGGCTGAGTATTTACAGAGCTTCGAGGCATCACAATATAGTCACTTTCCATCATTCTCTCTTGAGGGTGGACTATGTCCATATCAGCCCCTCTTAAATTGTCATCCGTGCATAAGTACACAGTTCTCCGCAGTTCATTGTTCTCTTTCTTCAGACACTGACTGCTCAGCTCATTCATACTCATGGGCATGTGCAGGCCTGTGGGCTGCTGGATGATGACTTTGGAAATGACGTTCCCAGGCAATGTTGAATAGCTCAGCCCTTCAGGGTTCGTTCCCTTTTCTTCCTCGTCGTCGTTTAGAGAGATCCTGGAGAGTGTTCCTGTTATTGTTGCTGCTCGGCAAGGACCGATATCCTTATGGAGCACTGCAAATTTGACCATAGCAGTTAATAAAAAGAGAGCATTTCTTTTTATCGTTATATGCTATTATTTATCTTCCTACTAAACACTCTCTTAATGAAGCAAAAGAAAAATAATCTTTTAACAAATCGTTTGTACTTGTTTCTTCCTAATCCAAGTTACTGAATTTTTATTGATTCTGTTATTTATCTGATATTGATTATTGATTGTTATTGATTCTCTGATGCTGCCATAGAGCGTGAGCAGACTATAGATAAAGCATATCTGAAAACTGATTAACTGGCTTTCAAAAAGTACAAATGTCTTTCCATGAAAAAAAAAAACACTGCATTAATTTTCAAGCAAAGGATATACTGCCAGAGAAGATTTCTCCATCAGTCCACTTCAAAACATTTCCATAAAAATGTAGGTTTTAGTTACATTCATGTAGGCCTTTCTTCTAAAGTTTTCTAGAAGCTTTGATCATTAAGACAGATTCTTGAGGGCTGAGTGTGGTGGTACACTCTTTTAATTCTAGCACTTTGGAGGCAGAAACAGACACATCTCTGTGAATTCCAGGCCAGCCTGGTCTACATAGTGAATTCAGGACAGCCAGAGCTACATAGTGAGACTGTCTCAAAATGAAACTGGTGTAGAATTACCACAAAGCATAGCAACATAGTAGAAAATTTCATCATGTATAGCTAAGTAGAGAACATTTGTTTCTGAAAGCATAAAAACTTTCAGAATTTTGCCTATTATTGTCCAAGTTTTTAACAGAATAATAATTATGAAATAGCATAGAAGTTGAAAACCAGATTCTTGAGAATCTTTTGCTACTATGAAGAAATGAGGAAATGAACCCTTTTAAGTATTCCAAAGCATGAATCACTCAGACAGTACCTGCTCTCTTTAGAGATGCTGTATCTGTCCTTGTACTTCCGTCTCTTTGTTTCCTATATGTAACATCATGCTAATTATTCATATATAACTTTTAATGAATACACAATATGGTTGTAGATTTTTTATATTTTACATTTTTATGTATAAAAATAAGAAAATATTAAGCTTTATGATGTGATTTCTAGGAGCCCAGAACTGAGACTTTAAAATTTAGTGCAGTCAACATATGCAGAAATCTCTAGAAAAATTCTGAGGGAAGATGAGGATGAGCTCAACTTAAGAGGGTATTGGCCAAAAAATGAAAACAGAGAATAAACAAACTGCAACTTGTTTCATAATAACACAGTGGTACTATTCTGCATTGGAAAGGCTTAACCCAGACTGCAGTGCAGACAGGGAAAAAGGAATAATCTATCATCAGACAACATTGTGCATGCTGAAGGGTTCGAAGCAGCAGCTCTGGGCAGAGGTTCTGTGACGAAATTTTTCAGCACTCGCAATGCATCTGAGTGACTTGAATGTCTTCTAAGACCCTGGCTAGTGTGACCCAGGCCCACAGTTTCTAGTCTAGAAGGTCTAGGTAGGTCTTTCAAACTGAATTTCTGGCAAGCATCGGGCAATACACTGCTTGTTTGGGTACCACATTTTGTCAAACAGTGGTTTGATATGAGTAGCTGGTAAGGAAAAAAACAAAAGTGTCTGTTCTCATTCTTCCCTCTGTCAAGAACTCTAAGGAGTAGACAAAGAGAGGTAAGGAAGCTAAACTGAGGGTGGATGATTAGGAATTAAATAGATAACTAATCATTGAAATAAGTTCAAGCCTCTGACACAGCCATATTGTATTCTACACACGGGGAAACTTGTGCCATGGCGTGTGAATTTTAGAGATCATAAAAGATGGATAAGATTTGTTTTCTATAGGAAAGGACAATTCCTACTACCCTCACAGTTTCAAATCATAGCTGGTAGCTTACGACTGCGGTGACCATACCTCACTCAGAATGTTTTGATTGAATCCAAGAATACAGATTAGTTTCCCATGTGACTGTGATTATGGCAAGAAATATGATGTGACATTTGCATAGATTTTAATGCTCTGAGTTGAATCTGAAAACAACCCATAAGGGAGTCTGGAAGGTAGGAAGTGGGTGCCTTTCCCAAAAGAGCAGGTTCTGTAATAGCTGTCGTGACATTTAACTCCTTTGTAGACAGTTTGGAGGGAGACGTAGAAGGTACTCTATCAAACGTTCACTGGCTACACCATCTGAAATAGATGCCCTCCTGAAGGAAGTTAAGATGACAGTGTACAGGGATAAATACAGGCTGTTTGCTTTTCTACAAAAACATACCAGAAACATAGCTTTTTACATAATCTTAGGAGAATCCTTGACAGCACCTATAAAACACGGTAGGGCTTTTAGATGAGAAGATGATGCTTGTACTGAAGCATAAATCAGATGTGAATGCACACCACATTAATACAAGTAAATAGCTAACTTGATGAGAGCTGCAAGGGTATGCATATATGTGCACACTATAATTTAAATTTATTGACAAATTGGGGGCTATTTTCGGCACCAGGCCTTGGAAGATGCTATTAGAAATGAATGATGACACTTGACTGTTAAATCTGAAAGCAAAAAGCACTCAGATTGAATTAAACGATAATTGATTTCAAATATTCGGGTACTCAGGTATATATCCACTTTCAATGTGAGTAACGATAGCACAGAGAACAACAAATCCAAGGAAAAAGGTGGTACATTTTGATGCGCTTTGGAAGACAATTTCCCAGCTACTAAAAAACATCCAAAATAGAAAATAAATATTTTTTTAAAAAAAATTAAAAGCCCTCTTCTCTAGTGAAAAATTAGCCAATGATTAGAGGACAGCTACCAGTACACACACACACACACACACACACACACTAGTAGTTTACCAGTTTAGTGATTGATATTCTCTATATGATAAACAAGGCAGCTATAGTGAGTTGCCTTACAAGTGCTCTTATTCACGAGCCTGGAGGTTTATGACATATCTAGTAGTTTCTGCTGGTATGGTGCTCTCAATAGTCTATTCCTCACTTCCCAGTTCTCTACCTCTCTCCTCTTTCTATAGATCCCCAATGGCACAGTGATTCCCACTGAAAGATGCCACTATTCACTCACCCAAGTATGATGCATAAAGCATAGCTATTTTTAAAACATCAAAATCCACAAAATGATTTCATATTCCTATAGATTATATTTAAAAGATCAAAGTCTTCTTACCTGATCGACAAGCAATGTCTACATCCTTTTCAAAGTCTGTCTGTAACAAGAAATAAGGCACAGAATCATCATTTAATGAAGATGTCAAATTTTTTAATATTAAAATTCTCTGAATATTATAGATTTATAGCTAGCTAGCATTAGTTTATTGTTTTTGTGCAAAAGTAGATTCTCAAGGAATAATCAGAATTTCCTAGAGACAAAAACCCATGGAAAATGGAATAGTTTTGATATGGTAACATAATACCCCATATAATATGACAGAATTTTAGCTGGAAATGGTGGTTCCAGTGGTAATTCTAGCTACTTAGGAAGATGAAGTAGAAAGATTACATGTTCAAAGCCTATCTAAGCCAGAGAATGAGGTCAAGGTCGGTGAGACCATGCTTGGTCTAGAAGTTTAAAGGGGTGGAAATAGGGATGTAGCTCAGTTGGTAGAGGATTTGCCTGGCATGGCTGAGGCCCTGGCTTCAAACCCCGCATATTAATAAAAGTGTGAGTGGTGGCACGTCTCTGTAATCTATCACTTGGGATGCTGAAGGAAGGAGAATCGTAAGTTCTAGATCATCCTTGGCTTCATGGTGAGGCTAGCCTAAGTTACATGAGATCTTGTCTCAAAATTAAAAAAAAAAAGTTGGGACTATAACTCAGTGGCTGAGCCTGCACAGGCCACACAAAGCCTTGGTTCACTCTCCAGTACTTCCATAAATTTTAAGGCAATAGCCTAACTTGAATAAAGCAACCAGAAGGTACCCTTAAATAACTGACTTTGGTTGTTGTATTTTATGCTTCTAGTTTTAGTGTGTTACCTGCAGCCTCTCAAAGGCCATTGGCTAAAGGATGTTTCCCATCAACCTGTGATACAATATTCTCTAATACACTTATGGTAATGCTTATACTGCTATCGAATTGTATTTTCTCTGCTGTAACCAACGGCTCTCAACTGCAGAGATTAAAGATGAGGGCTAAACATCTATTCCTCTGGCCTAGAATCTTCTGGATATTGGTACCTCTTTCTCCAAAATTCATATTTTAAACAAATCAGCTTATTTTTATGGTAAAATCAAATGAGCCTGTTGTAAGCAAGTTTTTCAACTAGATTCCTTTTTTTAAATATTAGTTTTTAAATTTTTATCACTGCTGCTACCACTCTTATTATTATCATCATCATTATCGTTATTATTGCTATGTGTAGATAAACATGCTCACATGCTGAAGCACACATGTGGGGGTCAGAGGGAAACTTTGTGGCTGCGGTTTTCTCCTAAGTTGAAGTGGGTCCTGGAGATCAAATTCAGGTCACCAGGTTTGCACAACAAATGCCATTACCTGCTGTAACCGCCCAGTGTCAGTATATTAAACAGATTTTTATGGCTATCTGGTTTTTGTAAGGAACTGATTTTGTTCCTCATCTTTTAGCTGCTAACATATTGCTTAGCCATGTTTTTTATGTTCCATACAATAAGAGAACAGTTATGCTGCAGAAAGCTCATTCCGATTCAGTCTCAGTTCTGTTGATGTTGTTGGTTGGTTGATTGTCTTGTTTAGAGACAGAATCGCGCCATGATGACTAGAGTGGCCTTGACCTGGGGATCCTCTTACCTCAGCCTCCCTCACAGTGCAGGCATTCCAGGCATGCACCACTCCCAACTTCCACTTCTGTTTTGGTGACAGCAATTTTATCTCATTTCTAAAATTTGCCGAAGTGTTTATATCTATAATAGCCTTCACTCCAACAGAACACTGAGCTTATGCTCAGGATGGACCCGTCACTGGAGGGGTGCCTTTTCTCTGTTTTAGTTTCATGGTGCTTTCTTTGGGCTGTATAGGTGAACCACCATTATCTGTGGTCACCTTTAAAGATGCATATTTAACTGCTTGGAGTTGCAGCTCCTCTAATTATTCTATAATCTTCAATTAAGTATGAGTAGGAGAGGGGAAATGATCAAAATTTGTTTTATTAAATTCTCAAAAATTAATAGATAGAAAGAAAAAGACCATAACACACACTGAGAAAAAAAGGGTAAAGTCCATAGTGCTCATGTGTAAAAATCATTATTTTGAATTGGATTCTAGACAAGGTGAAAATACTCTTCACTGTTGTATAGGACACCAATGTAACCCACAAGAGAGTCAACAGCAGACCTTTGATTCAAAGGCAATCCAGAAATAACATTTACTGGATGTTGAAGTAAAAAGTATTTATTTTATGATTTATGTATTTATGTGGTGTGTGTGTGTGTGTCTCCATGCTTGTAGGAATAAATGGAGGTCAGAAGAGGGAATCAAATCCCTTGGAGCAGGTACTCATGAGCTGTAGATGTGGGTGCTGGAAACTGAACTCCAGACCTCTGCAAAGGTAGAAAATATTTTAATCATTAACTCATCTCTCCAGCTCACAAGGTTTTAGTCTTAATGAATTAAAAGCAAATTCTGATTTTATTCTATTTTATTAATAAGGAATTTGTTATATATACATACATATATTTTTCCCTAAGAAACCATGACTTAATTATCATCCAGAAGGAAAATAGAAGCTCACCATGATTTGAGCGTGTCCATTAGGAAAAGAACTTGAAGAATCAGCATTGATCGGATCCTGACAGTTTCTCAACCGGCATCTAAATGCATCTTGTACCTGTGAATAGGAAAAACACATCGATTTTATTTTTTTCCTCAATAATAACTAGATACTGTCCATATTGCCCATCCGTTATGAGAAAACTCTATCTTTATTTGTACAGTATAAGCCTCATCTTGTTTCCTGGCTGGCCTGGAACTAGTTATGTAGATCAGGCTGGGATTCTAGAGAGAAGTGCACAGAGATCTACTTGCATTTGTCTCCCTGGTGCTGTGGCTGTGATTATGAGCAGCACTACCATGCATGACATTGCTTACTTCTTGATCCAAATATAGGGGTACTTGGCTAGGGTCACTGGCCAGTGTATTGGACACTTGTCATCGTCTACCAAGTTAAGTGTTGGAACTCATGAAAGAGCATGATAGCTATTTCTGAGTTAATCCTTTTCACTCCTATTGTATGATGGGTTTTTCTTCTATTGTTATAAACCATGTGCATATTGTTGTGTGTTTGTGTGTGCGGGAGATATTGTTATTGTGTAAGGTACATAACAGATTTGAACACTACGAAAAATAAAATCACGCAATGATCTCTTGGCTAGAATTGATTTATGATTTTTCCTTTTCTGTCTCACATAAGAAACTTGTGTGAAGACTATTCCTTTTCTCTATTCGTGTCTATGTCCCCAGACACAAAAACAGGAAACAACAGACCAATATAAAACAATCTCTTGACTTCTGGTTGATTGACTTGGGAAAGATCAAATCTCTTGAGCTCAGTCAGACTCCCTTGACATCCCACCAGGTCCCGGATGCAGCGTAAACATCTCACAAGAGGTTCCCAAGGATGTTACATTAATTGTTGTTATAACAAAAAAATCTCAGCAGAGACAAAGAGCTGAAAGGGGAACATCACTGGTTGTGGAACAAAAGCAACACCTCAGCAACAGGATGCACATCCCACTTCCTGTGGTCCCTTGGGCTCCTCCCAGGTTGTTGATGAATATGTTCACAGATGGTGACTTATCACAAATCAACAGCCAGGTCATTCATTTTTTTAATCCTTTGTTTGTCTAACTCCATGTGTTTGATATTCTCCTTCTCATCTACTATACTCTGTTTTTCTGTTATTAAAAGCAGAGCTGCTGTTCTGTTTTCCCTATGTTGAGTCACTATTATAGACTACAGGATAGTCATTTGTGGATCTTCTCTTTGGAAAAGCACAGCAATATAACATCCTGTCTCAGTTTTGATGCGAGATGTGTAGAACATATACGTTGGCCAGGAAGCAAAGAGGACAAAACAGAACATAGTGGATCAAAACCTGAGCCCACTAATTTGTTGATTTGGGTCTGAAATGTGGACCTCAGTAGTCACTGTCACAAGTCTGCTCTGTCAGTCCTATAGAGACCTGAACATGCATCTCCTCTCGACCTAGGGTTCTCTGTCTGGTGGGGTAGCTAACTTCAGTGAAGTTGAACTGAGAGCAGGTGTCTTCTGACATCTTCCATTCTACAGTGCTAACATTGCCAATCTCAGATTCCTCCAAAAGAACCATCAGTTCCCTAATAACATTTCTTTGGTCCAACACATCAATTAAGAGTCCGGCTGCGCCAAGATCTACTCCAATTTTTTTTCCCGAAGATTACATAAAACAGGACTGAATCACTGAGCCTCTCACGCTGAGGCAGACATACCCAGGATAGAGCAAAAACCTATTTCATCATCAGTGTTTTCCAGAGATGCCTTTTTAGATCAAGATATCATTGTAGGTTATAAAATAATACATTAAAGATAGAAAATTGGTAATGACTTTAGTGTTTGCCTGGGTGCCATTATTTTTCTGTGATTCTAAAGTCTGAAGATGGGAACACACAATGTAAGAGTGTTTTCCTTTTAAAAGTCCTATAAAACATTGTTAGAAAAACAGGTTCATGGTAAATTCTGTTTCTACCGCAAGGCTACTGTTAAAGTACATTTAATAAAGAAAAATAAAGAATATGTTAGGAACATTGCCTCTTGGGGGTTTGTCACATGAAGATTCCCTTCAAATCGACTTCAAAATACCAGCCTATATAAAATATGAAACACTGTGGTAGGAATGAAAGCTGCCATGCAAACTGTATCCAAAGCTCCCTGTCCTGCTTTCACTGTCTCTTGTTTCTCTTGATGTAGCTGAGAGGTGGTTTGATGGATGCCTATCTTTGTTCTGTTACAATAACTGCATCAAAGTGTCAGCATGTTGGGACATGGAATTTTGATTGACCTAAATATGTGTTCCTGGGCCCTGGTCCCTCATATATTTAGCTCTAGAATAACTAATTTCCCTCCTTAGAAAGGATGAGAGTTGTGTGCTTGCACCGACAGTTGCAATATTAAGCATTAATTTCTCTGACCCTTGCTAAAGGTATTTTTTATTTCAAAGCTATGGCCAAAACGTTGTCAAGTATTTTACAGCTGACATTTAAAAACATGAAAAAGCAAATTCTGTAAATTTCTCTTCCAAGTCATTGTCTTGTTGATTGAAAGAGATAAAAAAGAAATATCTTTTTCAAAACATATACTTACACACACACAAAATCAATACTTTTTACTGCAAAACTTCCAGGTGTAACAGTGGGCTATTACAAAGGGCACATTTACATTGGAGAATGACATCAGCTTTATTTTATCAATATGAGAGAGAAGACGGAAAAGCACACACATCTTCCACTATGTTAAGGCCATTTTAAGGTTCTTACAGGTGTCATAATTTAAGAATTAGATTCTAAGACAGTTTTAGTGCACAACTCTCATGCATAAGGATTTCCAGGGAAATTTCATTTGATTCCAAATGCTTTATTTGATTTTTTTCTTTAAATCTGAAAATACACTGAGACTATCATGGTGAATTGGCATTAAATATTTGCTCAACAGCATGGGAGGAAGCGATGAGACAAGATGCACAGGGCGAATCTTCTTACCCCAGAGGGGCTGATGGGAAAAGAGTGTCTAAGAAAAGATAGAGGCACATGCAAGCACTGTAGTAACTGAATGTTCTAGCAGGCACACAAAGAGTTTGGTCCCTGGGTAATTAATGTGAATTATACCAATAAAAAGCTGGAATTGGCTAAAATTCAAGTGGTAGACAAACATAAAAATAAAAAACAAAAAGCGAAAATAGATCGATTATTGTATGCCATCGTACGATTAAAGTTCCCCTGAATCTCCTATACCAAGGTTACATTTACAATGATGAGCAGCAACTGTTCTTTATTTACGATTTATGAAGAACTAATTCTTTACTTTAGTTAATAGTTCTATTTAAAACTATTATCAAAACTTTTCTGAAGCCTGGTAAACTCGATTTTTAAATGAATCTGTGGGGGAACCATGAAATATTTAACATTAATTATGCCACACTTCATATCTAGATTATAAAATGTCTTCTCTTTGAACCATTCTGAAATAGGTCTGTCATTCTAAATGATGATCAGATGGAGCTAAAAGTAAGAGGGAGTAGCAAGGGACAGATATGCCACTGCCTTTAAAATATTTAGAGTACTTTAAGGATCCCTGATGGTCTGGAGGGAGATAAAGGTAAGGACAGAAGGCGGTATCTTTAAGAAAACAGCAGTTGATATCAGTGATGTCTCGACTAAGTTTCAAAGCAGCTAGGGGGCTTTTAAAAATGTCTAGAGACACAGTCTTTCTCAATGCACACGTTTTTTTGGATGATATCTGAGTTCAAAGTAGCTTCCAGGGGAATGTCTAACTCCTGTCTCTCCCTCATGAGGAGAGACATTTTGGTTTTCTCACAGCCACAGCAGAGGCAGCAGCAGCAGCAGCAGCAGCAGCGGCAGCAGCAGCAGCAAGCCAAGAGCTTCTCAATTGGTCCTCACTCCCGAGGCAGCTGGCAGAGAGTCACTGTGCAAAGTCCATGCCAGATTTCGAGGTTTGCAGGATAGGGGCACCCAGAACCCTTGGCAGTGTTACAAATCCGCGAAGCCTCCCAGAGAAGAGTTTCACAGTCTGAAATGGGTTCTGGATTTAGCTAGCTGCTGAACTGCTCAGACCGCAAGTCTTCTCCCCTAAACTATGAGAAAGTCTTACTTCAAGCTACTCTTTGTGAATGTTTGTGAAATCACAAGATCATTTTAAGTCAGGATGACACACATTTTTTTCCCTTGTATTCGTTTGTTATGATTTCTGGGGAGAGGGCTGTCTTACACGCTCCGCGTCATCTTAAGTCTTGAGTCTACAATCACATCTATTGTTTCAGACTTGAACAAATGGCACAGAGTTTTTTTTCACCATAATGTATTTTATATTTAATCATTAAATGAATGAATAAATCTCAGTTTCATAAATATTACGGCAATTGACATAAGGAGCATGAATGACTTGACATTTAAAAAATATTGCTTGACTTTTCTCCTAGTGAAAGAAAAAAAAAAGACAGGAAGGTTTGTCCTTTGCTATGCCATGAAGGGTTCAGGGTGCACTCTCAGATTCAAGAACTGGTGGAGCTTCATTGGGATCCCCCAATGCTGAGGGATCTACCACTTGCTATCTCAAACGTCCGTGCTTTTGACCTTCAAATCCGTTTTTTGTAGCCCTCTTTGGGGGACACTGAGACTTCTTTAGACCGTCTTTCAAACACGCGGTCTGGAAATGTAGCTGTGTTCCTTTCATGTGCAAATGTGAGGGGAAAGAATTCTTCGCTAGACACCACGCCTCGCACCTTCCCAGGAGACATTTCATTCTAGCCTGGTGCCATAGCCTTTGAGACAGACAGGCGTGCACCGAGGCTGCACAGAAGAGCAAGCTCACGCTTCGAGCCTGCAAGGGCGGCGCTTGACATTATTGCCATAGGTGACAATAGCTGAAGACGGAGCCATGTTTCTTGCTTCAGAAGTCCTCATTCCTGAACGTCATTCTATTTCGAGCCTTTCAAATTTACTGAACAAAGCCTGGACTACTTTAAGCCAAGGAATGAACCAAAACAAAAGGACATTTGGAAAAAAAGGAATAACCAGATATGTTTTCCTTTTACTCCTTTTGTCAAGACACATGCACCACACCAAAATCACAGAGCTAGAAGGTGAGCTCTTGTGGGTATGAGAGGAGAGGGAAGTGGGAGCCGCTTGTCACCCTGCCAGTGTCAGGTCTCTGCTCACTGTAGGCAGCATCACGATGCTGCTCCCCAGAGTAGGGGGCATCTGGGAGGAAGACGTGACTGGAAGAATTTAGAGCAGCCATAAATCACAGTTGGGTGCTCCCTGGTAGGCACACCAGTATAACAAGTTGGGTTTTAAGTTCCCTGTGTCTGAAGTCATGTCTTCCATCAGATGTCACACATCTGTTAACCTCTTAGGCTTCTGCATGGGCATATGTCTGAAGATTCAGAAAGATGCAGATGTTGACTATGTAAGTGGAACAATGAGAACCCGGGGAAGCCTAATTTAGAAGCAGTAAGATCTACACTCCTTGTCTAACAAACAGGATGTGGAGTGAGGTGAGACTTTTGGCTTCTGGGGAAATGTAAAGACCAACAGCATGCCGTCCTCTGCTGGGCCGTGTCCAACCGAGGCTTATTTTGTCGCCTCTTGTCATTCTCCTGCTTCAAGGCACATATTTTATTTTACTAGAAACAGAGCAAAACAATAGAATCTTTAGGTGATTTTCTTTTGGAATTTCAAATTCAGTCTGAAAAGTATGACGGTGTTAGTAAATGAGTTGACTGTCTCTTAATCCATGTGCGATGTATCTGTCTTCTGGGCAAAATGTTACAATCAAACCCTGATCCTCCCCACATTGGGCCACTTACTAACTCTATAAAACACAGTCATGGCTTTTCAGGTACAAGTTGGAGTAAGTAGCTGTCATCAGGACCATCAGATGCTCTAACTGGAATTGTGATATGATGCAGGGAGGGAGGAAGGAAGAGAGGGAGGGATGCAGGGACGGAGAGAGGGAGGGAGAAGGAGGGAACACAATTCATGTTTATTTTAATGGTTTTCCTTCAGAATTGCTTCACAGGTTTGGATGAATATTTGAGGTCTCATCTGGTGCAATCTGCCTTCATGCCAGAGCCCGGGAGAGAGAGAAGAGGATCTTAGCCCTGATACTAATGTCGTCAACCAGCCCTAGGATGCTTGCACAGGGACACAACAAGATCATCCATTTTAATGTGTAAATTTTAAACACCCCCTTTCTATTTAGTGAGGGCTTTATTTTAGATGATTTGGTATCACAGTCTTGTTATTTTCCCCCTCTGACATCAAGCTGCAAGATTGTCTCAGAGCCTGGCACAGCTAGAGCCAGAGATGAGAAGAATGTGCAGGGACCAAAAAAGTGGTTTCCTAGCAACAGGAACTATTCCAAAGGTTTCCTAAGTCTTGTGTAGTTTCATTTCCATAGCAATGAGGAGAATAGTAAATAGTATGTGTTCTTATCTGTTCGATCCAAATGAATTCTAATCACCAAATACAGGAAACATCTATACTTGTATTACAAGATTCAATCTGATTGTCTAGAACACATATTACTGCCTAGATTAGGTGTAATGTATTTTGATAAATCAGATGCCTGAATATTTTAAAACTATTTTTCTCTTTTTTGGTTTTGTCTTTTTTTTTACCCTTAGAAACACTTGCTAAAACAATCAAAAAGGACAAAGTTCTTGTAGAAGAAGAAACTATAGTGTAAGAAAAAAATGGTATTCAAATACTAAGTTTGTCAGGTTTAAAGATCAGGAACAGATATTTAGATATTCAATTTTCTTTTTATCGAAATAAAGAAGAGGTTTGGGCAGATGGCTCAATGGGTAAATTCTCCTGCCTTGCAAGCAGGAGAATCTGAATTTGAATCCCCCGTGTGTGTATAAAAGAACCAGCATAGTGCTAAATCTATAACCCTGGCCCTTGGGGTAGAGGTGGAGGCAGAAAGGAGGAGCCCTACTTAGACCTCACTGACCAGTCAGCCAAAGGCAGACTTTTGGGTTTAGTGGGAAAGTCTGTCTCAATGAAATAAGGCAGAGAATGGCAGAGGACACCAGAAGCCCTGCTTTGGTTCCATGGACAGCACACTGGTATATTAACATATACTGCATCCATGCAAACACAGAGAAGTTCAGGGGTCAGTGCCAGTGCAATTATCTCTCCCTTCTTCTCACATTTTTCCTTTAACATTGATCCCATCAAAAGTAAAATCACAACCAAAATACACTCTCTGCATTATGTACCCTAAATGTCACCATTGCAATTGTTCATCCCTCCTGGAAGGACAAGACTGTATTTCTCTTCCACAACGAATGGGCAAGTCAATATTCATAAAAATAGCAACAATTAAAGAGAATCAAAAAAAGAAGAAAAAGGAGAGGAATAAGAATATGTATGCACCCAGACCCTTTGAAATTACTCTGAAGAAAATAGCAGAGAATAAAATGATGAAAAAAGCAATAAAGACAAAAACTGTATTCTTAGGCCTCTTGTGGATTATCAGCTAAGAATTACAAATTAAGTACTTAAAAGCCACACATTACAACTCCGTATTTCACAAACATTGTTCTATTTGCTTTGGTGTACTTTTCTGGAAACAGTACTGAGAGGGGGCACTGAGGCTATGGGAAAAGGGTGTTTTTTCTCTTATTCTACATTCAGTGTTAGGGAAATAAGGTCACAATATGAGACAAGTCTACTGCCAATGTCAGGAGATACATGTGCAGATTAGAAAGACCCATTGCCTTCAAAGAAGCTTGCTGTGATGCAGCCCATATCATGTATAAAATGGTTTAAATTATAAATGTAAAAACCTTAGCTCTTTAGTAACAAAATTTCTATAGGAATTCTGAGGATCACTTGCCCTTAACGGAAGTGTATGGATTTTTTATCAGGGTTACAGAGTGTTTATATGATTCAGTGAAAAATAAAAAAAAAGAATATGTTCATTTTAGTGTTAAAACTAAAGAATGTTATAATAATTCACTGTGAATTTGTCAATAATACAGTTACTCATTTTGAATTATCCACTGAAAAATATCAGAGAAAATGACCATGCTTTTGCTCCTGCTAATAGGGAAAACACGTATTTACAGATTTCTTATTTAGTAGAAGCACTTGTTACATGGTTTGACTTAATTGCACTTAAATCATGTTTTTGACAGCTACTCCTCTAATTAGAAAGTACTGAAAAGTTCTGATTGGTATCAAGAATTTTTCTGCCAAATATTTTTCTCCCTGTAAGCAGCAGAGATTTGATAATAAGCCATCATATCTGTCATTTAAAATTCTGTTTATTTTGAGGAAAGACTAGCAATGTCTAAAAATGAGACATGAGTTGGGCATGTGGCTTAGTGGGTAGAGAGCTTGCCTAATATGCACAAAGTCCTGAGTTTAGGCCCTAGCACAGATAAAATTTACACAGTAAGTCTGAGATTACTGTAGGCTACTCGACATCATGCCTTTAAGAGAAAAGAGAGAATTCATCTAAAGGTAGAATGCTTGTCTATGCTTTCATAACTGGGGTATTCATTTCTTCTGAACATTGCATGCAGATATGTCTTGTACCTTGTTTAAAGCCTGCTAGAGTCCATCCTTAATTGTCAACTGAAATGGCTCTGTGCCTATTAATTTAGAAGAATTCTGTTACTTAAAAACGTTAGAGGAACGTGAGTAAAAGAGATGTGCACTATAGTCATAGTTGGAAAAGAATATAATCTACATTTGCATTCAATTGCTTTTTAACTGTCATTACTTAGCTCTATAAAGAGCTCGATATTTGGGAGATTTTAGAAGTGATATTTTAGGTAGAAGTTGGTGAACAAGGTCTGACAGTTGTACGCTACTTTAGACGTTGAAGTTGTGAAATATCCCTCCCTTGCAAGATGAAGAAGTCACACCTCATCTGTTTTCATGGCTTCTCGTCATAGAATATTCTTAGAATACACCTGTGAGTTTACTGCTGACATCTGCGCCTTCCTGAAATAAGGCAGAAATACGGCTCTTCCCACCTAATAAATCAGGTAGAGGCCTTTCGTTCCCTTCACACATCGCTGTAAAACGAAGGGGTGTGTGCTTAGAAGCACGGGCACTCTGTGATGTGTACAACACAAGTTACTCAAGCACACTCGCTAACGTGGACTGACAGTCGACCGGTCTCAAAATCACACACATGGCATGGTGTCAGCTTGTTCTTGAGACCCTACTCGTCCCCAGAGTAAACACTGAGATGACTCATAAACCTTGTCAACACTGTGTCGGTGCTTGCAAGCACCCTGGATAATTTTCACACTGGTAGGAAAACAATATTTTGGCCCTAAACCACACAAGTCTGCTGTCTCTCGCTGTCTTAGCGATGCTTGGTACCTGTCAGGGTTTCTAATCCAGAGAAGGCTTCCTTTTCCGAAAAGTAACTGAAACTGTGACCCAGACAAGTGCTGGGGTTGCAGGCCTGTAGCTCCCAAGGACACTGACTGCCTGGAGTGCCTTAGTATGTGAAGGTTTTGTAGTTGTTGCTAAATACATCCAAATGAAGATCATTTATCTTTCGGAAACTTTCAAATGCAGTTTGCATGGAAAGTAACATTAGTTAATAATAGGACCAGGGATATGCTATATGTAGTAGCTATATCAGGAGACAGGGAAGAAATAGCAGGGTATGATGTCTATGAACAGTGCATTTAAGGCATGCCCCCTTTACCCTTTCTCCCTCAAGTTTCTCCAGCATGCCTAGTTTTTTCATCTGGCTTGAATCTGTTCCTGGTTCTTGGCACCTCTGGATGCGTTCCCCTTGTACAAACCACATGTATTTCACCCTGTCACTTTATGAGTGTCCAAGTCTCCTGACTTCTTCCTTAGAGTTTCTTTCCGCCTTTGAATCTTAAGCAACAGTGAGTGGAGAAGATCAACTTAGTCTGAAGAGCAGGATTGCAATCCAAGATCCCCCTGGTTAATTAAGACGCAGGTTCCCACGTTTACTTATCTCTTTCACAACAGAAATCAATTCCTCACCTCTCTCCGAAGAATGCAATGGACCATGACTATCACGAAGCCTTGTAATGAATCAAACACAGCAAAAAGGATTTGGAACAATATGGAACGTTTGTCTGTCATGGCCAGAACTGCAGACATCCATGTCAGAGCCAGAAGGGGCAGCACTACGCAGGAGCTCCAGAGGGAGGCCCTGTGGAAAGAGAAAAGAGAGCAATATTACGTAGTTGCATGCCACGCTCTAGGCCATAACCAAACCCCCCTTCACTCTCCCAAAAAGCATTCTTGTGTGTGGCACCAAGACTATTAACTTGGAAACCACTAAACAAATAACACTTGAGATTTGGAATTATCTTTTATAGACTATCCCGCAATAGTTATAAAGGTAGTTGCCCAATTATAAATACTCAAGTATTAGCAAACACATTTTTTTTCCATCATAGCATTTTCTCACATGCACATGTAAACTTTTTAACAAGAAGATGTAAATGATTGGGACTAACATGGCGTTACTGGCGGTGGTGGCTGACAAAGCTGTTGTAGAAACTACTCCACACTTGGCACATTTGAGCGTCAAACCGCTATGAGGCTCACTCATCTGACTGCAAACAAACAGAACACCCACAAAAAGAACAAAAATATTGAATTGTCACCAGAAAAGTTGCAGCTGCAGGTTATTTTTTAAATACTATTTCATGCAGAAAAGGTATACTTATCAAGGATGAATATTCTAGATCACTTTACAGATGCAGTTAAACCATGTATTCTTCCTGCAACATTCACATTTTAACGCTGTGGGCTCTTGGAGCATGCAAAGTATGTTTCTATCACTTACATTACACATGGCCCTGTGTCTATAAAATACAATTGGCTAATACATTGATTTAAACGCATGCATGTGCTTGTACCCACATACAGTAATAACTCTTTATTCAGACCCATGGTAAACGAACATGTGAGGACTCCAAGACTCAAAGATTTTCATTGTCATATGAAGAAGTTTCAAATGTTAGGAAGACTTCCAGAAATATTAATATTATGGCAGGAGATCTAAGAAAGTAAAATATGTATCATACATATATGTATATATATGATATATATGTAAAGACTTTGAATGTGAGAGATGAAGTTTCTAACTCTCCAGATTCTTACTCATCAATGCTTGTTCAAATTATAGGATGATCTGAATACAGAGACTGATAGAATGAAAGATTACATAATAATAAAAGAGCATAAGACATATTTATAACAGTAATTAAGTTCAAAGTAAGAGATTAAAACATACAACACTTAATGATCTATGTGGGGCCAAGAATTCAGATTCAAAATATGTAGATCTTATCTATTACTTTATGGAAGCAGAATGAGACTAAATAGAAAACATTTTGCAAGCATTTCCCTTGCAAAATTGTTCCCTGAAACATTATGGGTTTATTAGTACATAAACCTCCTAGAAAACCCAATAAGAAACAAACTGAATCAAAATTCAAAACTTTCCTGTGGCTAACTTCTGCGCTCCATGCCCACGCGGAGTTAACGTCTCCTATGTGTTTGCCATGTAAGTCTTTACATTCATGATAGAGTGGAGCTGTGTTATTGTGTATAGTAAGTGGGAGATGATGGAAGGCTTGATTTCTATTCAGGGAGTACACTCAGGTGTAAATGGCTCTCATGTGGGATAAGAAAACCTGAAGTCTATCAGATTGATTGGCAGATCTCATGAGGATAAAAACAACCAAATAAGGGTTTGCACTGAGGCTGTAAATCATCCACTTTCTGGATCTAACTAAGCAGGGTCTTTATGCCAACCACACATGTGCACAAACTCGAAGTGTGGTGTGTGTTTTCCCCTATGAGTAGTTCTATGACCTTGTTGAGTTTTGTTTCCAAAGTAGCACCCGGTTGAGTTTGCTCTCGTTGACTGCATAAATCTCTCTTATCTCCTCTCGAACCTTCTAATCAGAGGACCCAGACAGATGTCCTTTTTAAAATGTCATAGATGATTATGACAAACAAGTAGACAAGAACACAACTGCCAAAAATACACCTGAGTCTCTTTCTTGTTAAGCTTAAACACATTATTATTCAAAAGGCATGTAGTCATCATTTACTTTTCTTTTCACAAAACATACTAGATATTTCTCAGTTTAAGAGTACCTTCCCCCAGGCTCCGAGGCAAGATTGAAAAACCAAAGATTATGTAATAATAAGAATGATGATGCTGATGATGAGAATAATAATAATAATAATAATAATAATAATAATAATAATGTAATCACCCAAGATACAAATGTCTTAATCCTAAAAACCTGATTTAAGTATGAAATTTTCTGATAAATTTGAAGCAGGGTTCAAAGTACTTCATCTTTCTTTGAGACTTGCAGTGGTCTAAAAGGCCTACACATTCTTCCCTTACAGTAAACAAGTTGGGCAGCTTTGGCATACAAATGACAGGAATGGAGTAGAGTGAAACACCAAGAAAAATGTATTTTTCTATAGTTTATGTGATCTGTACATAAACTAATGAACCGTGGAAAACATATACTAGATTCTAAATTGAGTTCCTACCAATGTAAAATAAGCGTTTTTTTGTTATCAAGAGAATTATACACTCATAAAGTTATAAGCCTAAGCGATGATGAGACACAAAGTTGACTTGTCCATATTGTCTGATAAATACATTACCATCAGGGCACAAGATGTGGGCTGCTACCCCACTCTCCCCATGTTGTTCTGTCTGCTCTATCATTACCATAGACTTGGAGTCCACTGCGCTTGGCCCTTCTCAACTCATTCTATTATTTTTAGGAAAAGTTAGTTAACTATTTATTTTTAGTATCTAACATATTCCCTTGAAAAAAAGTATTCTCTCCTCCATTCGAAGAAAGTTCACAGAATGTGTTAAGGGTGTGGTGAGCTAACTTCCTTGATTTCAAGTAGATATAACAGAGCAGTTTAATACATTCTACAAGAAAACACCATTGAAAAGAAATTGAGAAAATATAATTTTTGTTTTGATATTCCAAAAATATACATTATAATTTATATTGTTTTTAATCATTCCCACTTTTTTTATATAATATATACTGTTATTTTCAATAACTCACCATTGGTTATTTTATGTATTAGAAAACGTTTAATATGGTTAAAATGTTACACAGCTTTTCAGGCTTGTTTTATTATTTATTAAACATTTATTCATTCATCCCTTTATAAATATTTATTAAGGACAAAACTTAGAAAGTTCTTAGAAGTGATTATAAAGTATAAGAAAGACAACAAATGCAGAAATAGAAAAAAATGGAAGAATGAATAATTAGGCCCTATATTTTACTTTAAATAATATAGTCTAGTTTCATAAAATACACTTCTCTTTATGTATATATCCAGCCAACCTGAAATAGCCAACTTGACAATTAGTGAAATCAATTATTAAGCCAGTCAGCATAAACCATGTTCATTGCCTTCTCAGTGCATCTGATTAAGTTCCTCTTTGATGTCTTTATTATGCTCGTCACTGCTTCTCTGAAGACTAAAAGTAACTTCACACATTCATCGTATTTTTTTGAAGTTTCCTTTATTCACACTTCAGATTAGAGAACAAATCTGAATCTATATCTACTGGGTCTACCTTAGAATTTGTGTTTGACAAATGTTGAAGCTTGGTCGTTACCTCGTTAGCTCTCCTGTGCTGGGGACAGTGATCATAAGTCTACCTGTAGAAAGACTTGAGTATCTTTGTAGAAGTCCCCATGTGAAGAGGAAGGCACCGAATCAGGGAAATTTATATGAATTCTAAGAATGCTTTTAAAATTAGGGGTTTTCAATTATAATTATCATTGCCAAATGTAAACCAAGCTTGACATGATGCACTAAACAATGAAGGGAGAAGAGAAACACTGGCCACGAGTTTGAGGAATCCTCAGCACTCTGTTGAGCTCATCTCCCTTTCTGACCTCAGTGTCTTGGATGATGAGGTCATGGTCAGGTACATTGCTCATGTTTTATTGCTCATTCCATTCATCATAAGATTCACTGTTTATTGGGTAAGGCCTGTCATTTGCTAATGTTCTTTTGAAAACATTATGCACATTACTTCATGTATCTAATGAGGCAAAAGCAATCTTCCTGTTTACTGGATGAGGAGACAGGGCATAGGAAAGATGAAGTAACGTGCCTCAAGACACATGTACAGCGATCGCACTAAAGAGTTATGACTTCGACTACCTGCTTTAGGAGTTGTTGATGCCACTGGTATCAGACTCAACATTTTCTATGCAGGACTTAGTCCAATGAGCAGAAGAAATGGTTACTCTATTCCAGCTACAGGTGGTAAGCTAACAAGGGTAAATCTGTGAAAAGCTCATGTCAAATGGAATAGAAAAGTCAGTGTCAACATCAAGTTGGGAAAGTTTAGAAACTAATCTGTAATGAAAAACAGTGTGTAATTTGAAAAGTTCCCCTGTGCCAGGACAGACCCTTCTTTGATTCTACTACTAGGGTTTTATGTGAGCAATATTGAGGTTTTTATTATTATTATTATTATTGAAAGCTGTTAAATTTAGTTTTTTACTAGGGAAAAGAACTGTCTAAGCTCTTACTTTATAATCATCTCATAAATTATAAGGACAGAAAGATTTTTAATTCATCACCAGTAAGTGATCACATATTATGATCGATAAAAAAATCATAAAATATTTAAAACAAACAATTATAAGAATATGCCTTGAATGAAGGTACTTTTTAATAGAAAGAAAAAAGTTGTCCCCCCCCCTTTTTTTTTGATCTTTCGAGGCAGGGTTTCTCCGTAGTTTTTGGTTCCTGTCCTGGAACTAGCTCTTGTAGACCAGGCTGGCCTCGAACTCACAGAGATCCGCCTGCCTCTGCCTCCCAAGTGCTGGGATTAAAGGCAGTTGTCCCCTTTTTTGACAGAAAAGATCCATGAGAAAATCAACAGCATCAATATCTCACTCAGATATCTACAAATCCTTAGAATGGGTTATCGCTGTAATCTAAAATGCTTCGATAAATCTACACAGGAGGTGTTGTTTGATATTGCAATAACAGTAAAAATGGGGCATCTGCTTTTATAGATATTGTAGATGGTAAATGAAAATTACAAATAACTGTTCTAGCAAATTTTAAATCTGTGACAAGAACAATGCTTGATAAGTATCCATTTTATATGAAATGTTTTATTTTGTTTTGTTTTTCTGGTCTACACAATTAGCTAGAGAGGAAAGAACAAACAAATAAATCACTTTTTTTCATTCAATTTAGATGTTTGGGGATCCAGTGTGAGTAAAGATTTGGGTTTTGAAATCCCTTATCTCAGGACAATTATCAAGACATAGTGTTAGATCTTAATAGATGGACAAGGAATGTGCATACTCCATATCTTCTCAACGGTCTGATTTATTGCTTATATTTAATACACAATATCAGAGAACCCTGAAATGGCAGAATCTACAGAAACATTAGCACATCAAGAGCAGAGTTTAAGGCCCAGACCCACATAGGTGACAACCCGGACCTGGACTATGGGATTTACTTGTAAAGAACCTTCAATATCCACCAATGGCAGCTTACCCGGCTCTGTGTTTGAGCTTTTTATCTAGGATTCCATCTCTGGAAACAAGTTTATTAAATACCAAAATGCCAATCACCATGTTGACCTGTCAAATAGAAACAAAGTTGACCTTTCAATGATACTGAAGGGGATCAGGACGCTGTTTCTCCAGTAAACAAGCCTTAACCCCTTACAGAGGGCAGGACTCTAAGGAGTGATGTGAATGACTTCTTAAAGGTGTAATGAGCATCTGAACAATGGTGCATGCCGGTAATATTTAGAGTCCACCAAATGCCATCTCATTTCCATGGTTTGCAGTTTAACGTGGCAAAATTAACCTTCGATTGCCTAGCTTTCAAAAGGCACCAACCCCCCTTCAATCTGGTCTTAGTCTTTCTAGGGAAACTGCATAAAACAATGGACTAAATGAGTTTTATTCCATTCTTTAAAGCCAAAGCATTTTAAATATCCAAGCAAGGGGCTGGGCTGAGTCTAGGCAGGTGAAGGGACTGAGGATTTTCCACTAGCAGAGAACACAGAATGGCTAGCTAGTCTCTGCAGCTGTGTTGTGGCTGCTTTCTCCCAGGTTTGGGGACTTTCTGATACACTCTTTTCTAGGAAGGGAAAGCCTATTCAATCTCCAGATTCCTTCAGAGGATGGAGACTGCCGTTAGGTCTTAAAATACACTCTCCTGAATGCATCTTTTCAACTTCTTTCAAAGACTCCTTACATGGCCTTTTGTATAATACTAATGACGTGAAATCAGTAAGAAAATGTTCTGCTGATAGAAGGCTGAAATCTGTCCACTTGCTGGTATGAGAAAGATCCCAAACCTTTCTGTTAATAAGTGATTTAGGAGACGTCACTCTTAGTGTCAGAGCAATATACCACTCATCAGAAGAATGTACCTTGTACTTCATTTTACTTGAACTAAGAGAAAATATAAGTTCTAGGGATTCTATTAATTAACAACTTAAAACATGAGAGAATTTATGACCAGTAGAGATCCATCATATTGGTGTTTCAATTGTATACATACTGGCTATTCCTTCATTATAGGATTATATGTATGTTAACCCAGCAGCTTAGGAAAATAACTCAAATAATTTGATTAAAAATCCAACACAACAAACAAAAGTGTTCCCAGTCGTTTCAAGTTCCCTATGCTTGTCTGTAACACTCATGTCTTCAGTGTTGTGGTTTGGTATTGTTTCTTTCTTGTAAACCATGGGCAATTTTTGTTCCCTGTTATAGCTTTGAAGAATGAAGGCTCTTTAAGAGAAGAAGCCTAAAATAGTGTTACTAAGAAAGAGGTTTCCAGTGTCCAAGTTATTGAATGAGCCATTCAAAGAACTGAAAGGTAATTATCTCGCAGATAGCCTAATTGAACAGTGATATGTGTCTTTGTATTTAATATATCTTTTTTTCCTCCTTCATTTTCGTCAGAATGATGAGTGATGAGAGAAGGAGGGGGACGGAGGTCGAGCAGGAGAGAGACAATGGAAAGAGAGTAGAAAATTTTACATCTTATAATTTTTAAAATTGGGAAACTATTTTGTTATTCTAAAAAGAAAATGATTAAAGTCTTTGTAGTTAACAGCTACTGGTGGTTTTTAAGTTGGAATAATATTGACCCACCAAAAATATCTGGAGTAGTGGTAGGCAAAGGGAAGGATGCTACTGAACATACTAGAATATGCAGGATCGACTGTGGAACAATGACATATCCATTCTAAAATGTTTCTATCACTGAGTTTGTGAAACTGACAGGTATGTATGTATACATATAGATGGATAAATGATAGGTAAAGATATTTGGAAATGGCAGTCTTGATTAATTTCCCTATTCATATATAAATACATTATACAAGATAAGATAGAGGTTTAATGATATAAAGGATGGGATTTTATATATTATAGAGGAAGGATTTATTGAAATTCACTTGAGCTTCTTCACATATCTGGAATCACTGTAGGAGGAATTCCACTCTCCCAAGTTTAATAACCTCCAATACTTAAATATGAATATTTTAGGGTAATATAAGATAGAAAGCAATTGATATTAAAATTGATGTAGTAAGTAGTTGGACTTTAAAATTTCCACCAAACGCTTTATCAAACTTCCCACTCTAAATGAGCCCCTGTAATCTTTCTGCTTTGCTAATCCATCAAGTGAGTTTCAGAGTTTACCAGGACAACAGCGGCTGCAGGTCCAACGAAGGCGTAGAGCAGTCCTCCTTCAAGCGACAGCCAGCAGCTAAAAATAGCATTAGAGAAAACTAACAAAAATCAGTGATAAGCATCAGGCCACTGGACTGTGGTGCAAGCAGCATCGGTTAGGATTTGACCTTGCAGTGTTGGCGCATTTCAAAAATTTGTAGCTTAATATTTAGAAGCCATAAAAAAAGTAGGATTACAGCATTTCATGAGGAGGAAACACTATCTACCCCTCACTACTGGGCTTTATCTTGAGGCAGTTAAAATATTTTAGACAAATATTCGTATAACACAATTTCTACTTTTATTTCTTGCAAAGAGATTATCCCAACAAATATTGCTTTACCTCCTTGGCTGACTTTTTCCGAGGGACTTCAGAATTGTAACAGCGTGTTTACAAAATCTTCCTTCAGGCTACTGAGATACTGGGAGAAAGTGTCTTAAAAGATATCGAGGAAGGAAATAGATAACTCATATTTGCATGTGTGTGTTTGTGTGTGTGTGTGTGTGTGTTTTCTTTTTTCCTTTAATTTTACTGTTTCCCAGACTACCATGAACATTCTCTGGAATAAGTTTGTGAATTAGAATGAGTGCAACTGTGTTTCTCCCATTAACTAATGTCACCAAGAGATGCAGGTTTGCATGGACAGCGCTGTGGAATTTTCGGGGGCGTGGTGGGGGGGATGTTCATGCTCTGAATCAAAAGGAAACGAAGAGGTCAGAGGGCACAGAACTGGGAGTTTGCAGATGGAGCATGTGCAGTTGCCCACAGTCCGGGCAGAGCTGAGGAGACAGTGAGGGGCTGTATCTCACGGCTGGTGTGGACCCAGGCCCGTACTCACACAACTATTTTCTGCTATTTGTCCCTTTCACCAATCAGTCCATGCAGCCAGTGAGCTGCCTTCAAAACTTACAATCTGTAGTGGTGACTGCACTGTGCCTCTTCTAACAATGATCTGCTCTATTATTATTGAGGGTGTAGTTCCATAAATCATGCATTTGCCAAAAACCAAAGAAAATGATACATTTAAGAGAATAAATGTGACTCTCTAAGTTATAGCTTAATTAAAACTTTAATCTAGTAGCGATATATACATACAAAAACATTGACAAACATATGTATATTTGTTTAAAGATAACACATGGCTTGGCATGCTTTTGAATTTTATAAACTTGAAAGTGGGACCCATAAACACTAGTAAGATGTTTTATAAATCTTTGATTTATACCTAAACAGTTACTTCAATAGAAAAAGTAATAACAAACCAATTATGTTATAGTAGTCCTTAAATAAACACAGCATTTTCTTTCAGTGATATTGACTGAATGAAAGAAAATCAAGACTCCCCAAATGAGGAGTTTCCCCAGCTCTAAGAAGGAGTCTTTGTGTGGGATGGGCAGGTGAAGTGATGCCCTTTTCTATGCTCTTAATTTGGTGAGTTCAACACGTGGCTTAATTACTAGTAATTCCTAATTTACACCTGGAAACAATTACAGAATGTCACGTTGTAACGTTTATTTATTCAGTAATATGTACACTCTCCATTTCTCAACTACATCCTCGATATGAAAACTGGCATCATAAACTATGAAAGTGTATTGCTTCAAATTAGAAACGTTACACCATAAATTGTTTCTTGGACTTTCTGAGCATCACAGGCATATGGTGGACATCACACCCCTTTCTAATTTCTTCCACAGTCTAGGCATCTTCTACTATAGAATCTGTCTCCTGACCAATCAATTGCAGCATAACACCACCACGTAACAACAAAACCTGCATTAATAATAGCTAGTGATAATAGACATCAGTGATGTCTGTAACTGAGAAAAGAGTCACATCCTAAAACACAATAATAGAAAAATAACATCAAGTTTTTACCAATTCTAACAGAGAGTATTTAAGTTTTGGAGTGTACAGTACATGTTGATGTATCTTTAAAGGAAAATATTTTGGTCTTAGGAAGAATTGGAAACAGGAATGAGGATTCTTAATAGTTGCATCACTTTCTTAACTTTTACGCATAGAAGTCACCTTCTAGCATTGCTAATGACTCCGTGACAAAGTGAATGGCATTAGGAGGCAAGACAAATAAAACCTGTTTGGTAACTTGCTTACTTATCACCATGGTTAGCATTATGGATGGACTTACTAGTGATCCGTGCCGTATCCCTTCGTCCTGGTGAAGCCTACAGATGTGGCTACTACTAAAGCTGGCAGTCCTGCAAAACAGCAAGGCGACATTGCATATTCAGGTGACATTTCATCTTCAGCTACAGTCACTTGTGCACACTTGCCCAGGACAGGCCTGGGCAGACTTTAGATACTCAGACCGCAGCAACTTCTGTTGGAAGAGTCACCTCGCAATGGATGTTTGTATTGCAAACTTTCAAGTGTGAGACTACAAGAGGCAGGTGGGATTTTAACTTAGTGCACTGCCCTGGTGTTGCTAGGTTACCACTGCATTTGACATGCTTTTAAAGGGAAGTAATAACACAGATTTAGTATATCTTTTAAGTTATTTTTTCCCTAGGGGTTTACATCATTATAAAGGAAATTTATAGTTAAAAATTAACCAGAAAGGCAGAAAACTGGATGCCCTGGTGTGATGGCCTGGCATAAGAGTGGAATATTCAGCTGGCCACATATTGATCCATTTCAAGTTTAACTTATAATAAGAGCCCCAAAATAATTTTCCCACTTAATAATTTCTTTTCAGTTTACTTATAACAGTAACGATGTACGAACAGAGAACGCAGTTACCTGAAAATCTAAACCAGCTCTAACCCTAAGACTTCCTTACTACATATATACACATATTTGGACATGCAGTATTTCTAAGCCGAACATGTTTACTCTTTCAGTTAAAATGAAATCCCCCAGTTGATCATCCTCTTGGTTCACCCTTCTGCCTGTCTCCCCATTCTTCTTGCTATTTCCTTTCTCCTGGGAGTCTACTCTGCTAAGAGTGTATAAATTCACCAGCTTTAAACACAGAACTGTGGGAGGCATGCCAACGTCACCACGTTTACACTCACAATATAAATTATGAGTATGAAACTCTTCGTCTCCTTCCTCTGCCTCACCCTCACCCTGCATGTTATCTGCTGACTGAATATTGTGATTGAATGATGGAGTTCATTAGAAGCAATCAAGCACACATGTATACCCTAACAATACCTAAGGAGTTAGTAATCTTTATTTCATATAAATTGGACTTCCTTTGTTTACTAAATTGATTTTGGCGCGTTTCTCTTCACTGATATTCTACACAACTTCTTTGCCGTACAGAGAATATTGATATTACCTGTAACTTTGCAACTTTTCAATCCCTTTCTTCAAGATCTTTAGTAGCAATATTAGATAAAGAAGCTCTTGGTTACTGGCAAGGAAATCATTCTTTAAGAAAGAGCTTCCTGTACTTGCCGTTTCTTCCTTCGATCTATGGTCCTAATTCACAACCAAAATGAACCTTGGTTCAGAACTGCCATCATTTAAGAAGGTCTTTGTCATGGAATCTAGATAAAAATCTTACCAAACTCCAAGTAGAACGTATTCTCTACCTTTCCATTTGCTTCTAAAAAGAGTCCTAATACATCAACTAAATATGAATACACCTGTGCTGAATGCTGGCAGATAACTGTTAAGTGGTTTTGATCGTGTGTTTCAGGATGAATTATTCTAGTCTTGGAATAAGTTCACTCGTTCAGAATTGCCCAGATTGTTTAGAACACCCTGTTCTCATTGTCTGCTATAACAGCGGCAGGATGTGAGCGAATGTGCACACATGTATGTGTGCGTATGTGTATGTCTATGTGTGTACTCATGTGAGTGGTCTCAGGGTGGGGATTTTAAAACTCAAATACAGACATGAAAAACCCTGTCTTTTTTTCTAAAACTAGATTTTTAAAAATTAATTATGCTTTCATTCAAACTGGTCCCATGAAATCACTGATCGTTGAGATGTCTATGCCATGAAGCAATTGGAAATGTTCCCCAATAATTATGGGCAGTGGATTAATTAATTCCTAGTATGGCAGCAATTGTACATTTCTACTTTTGAGAAACCCCTTACCTACATGTAAAGTTTCCTTGCCTCTCTGATGGTTCCTTCCTCCTCCCCTGTGCTTTTTTTTTTTTTTTTTTTTTTGGAATAGAACACATAGAGAATTTCTAGGGTTTTCTATATGTCCTGTGGACATCCTGATTTGGGTGCCCAAGCAATTCAAAGCATTTTGTGATTTCAGAAAATATCAGCAGGGAACACATTGTCTTTCTAACTTTAGGTAGCTCAGGTCTCAAGATACACAATGTAGTACACTGAATGTTTATTAGCTAAAATCTTTGATAATTATCCCATTATAAAGTTCCAAATGACCCCACGGACGTTTACAAAAGGGCTTCTTCTCTCACGTTTTTGCACTTCATGTTTCAAGTTAGATACCTTAGTAATGTGGCCACAATCACTTTTTACTATTTTCTGATGTCTCTCCCACTGTCACATGAGCAAAACATGAAAAGTATATGCTTACCCCATCCAAGGCACAGAAAGCGTTTCCGTATAAGGCGTGTCCTGATTTTTCCAGTTACAGCCATATATGACTGCCACGCTTCTGTCAAAACCCAACAGAATGAAGCCAGGAAGAAAAAATGCAAGAATGCAGTGGTGGTCGTGCAGATGCTCTGTGGAGACAGAAGGAAGCGCATGCTCAACCTGGGCAGGGACCTATGATTCAGAGGACCGGACTTTCCCTTCCCTATCCCTATCCTTCCTTTGTTCACAGACAATCCTACTCTGTAGTCCACACGGCCTTTAGCTTGTCATCCTCCTGCCTCAGCCTCTTGAGTTCTATGATTACAGGGTTCTGTGACTACTTTCCACTTGAAGAGGTTAAGTTCTGATGGAATTTTTGCTTTGAATAAAAGCGAAACTATTTACAGAAACTAGAACCCTTACCGGCTCTGGTCTCTATACTGTATACAATATGGGCAGCACAAAAATACGTGTCCTAATTCTATTTATGTTCTCAGTTTCTTTAATGAGGAGAACCCACACTATGCACTTAAACTCAAGGAAAATTAAAATTACTGCTTTAGTTGATTTTTTAAAGATAAAATTATGGAAATGGCACTTTCTTTAGTTTAAGAGGCAGACACGATGTATAATGGTTTTAGTTCCATTCTTTATCTCTCTTATTTAACCAGGGATTCTTCTTTTTTGTTTCATCTGTGTTGATGTGAAGATTATACTGGAAAGCTTAACAGCTTTTCACAAGAAAGAAAAAACACTTTGCTTTTATATGCATGTGATACCCGTTATAACAGTGAAATACAACAGAAGGTTCAGCCAATAGTCTAGAGCCAAGGTAGGTTGCAATGTAAAGTATTTAGTAGCTGCATTTGATGCTACTGCATTGCCCTGCCTGTCTTAATCAAGTAATTTTGAAGAGCTAATTGAGTCACTGGCAGTACACAGCTATGAGTTCATAGATATTTGTCTTCATGCAATCTAATCATCCTAAATGCGTGGGCCATTAGCAATGCCTTGTCTACAAACGAACAGCAGCTTCATTTTAGTAAAAGCTGCTACTTATTTCCCTATTGGTACGACTTCTTTGTGTATATCTTGTTGTAATACAACTCCTCATAAAGCAGAACCAGCAACAGAAACAATTTCTTTCTTCGTCGGTCATCCATTCCAGAAATTAAAAATAGACAAAGACGTTAGGCCACTAATTAGACATTAGCAGGCTTGAAGGCACTAGAGATGGCCTCCTCCCTCATAGTCAATGAAGTATAAAACAAGAATCAAGAAATGCAGGGCTCTAGCACTGATCAGAGGATGGCATCCTGACCTATATTTCCGTCTCAGGGAAGAGATGTGATGTCTTGAACGGCCTAATTGATAACTGGTTTCTTGGGGTCCTGACTTTTTTCAAAGACTTTAAGAATCAGTGCGAATGGGCCTGTGTCACTGGGGAGGAAAGCTGTCTGTTCCAGGGATTTTAAGAATCGTACAAAGCACACATTGGTTGTTGTTACTGTTGTTCACGGGTTATATTTGCCAAGGTGTAGTAGCATAACTTCTAAATGACAACTTTTTAAAGAACAATTTTCAAGTGACCACTATTATTTTCCATAAATGCTATCAGTTCCCACAAGCACCATTATTCTGATGTGCAAAAATTCAAATTCTTTAATCTCTTTTCCCCATACTCTCCACACTTGACATCAGTAACCCTGCAGATCAAATACTCTCTAAGGTCTCACCAGGATGAGACATTTCCCCCTGTTAAACCTCAAACTCTAAGCACCTCTTTCAGATTCCTATGCTGGCACCTTTTCAACCATTGCGATCACCTGACCCACCTCAGTGACTTCGGCCACAAAGCCCTCTCTTTGTACCCCTCTCAGTTGGCTCTCAACTCCCATGATAGGTGGGTCCTCATACATCACAATTCCAGATTTGTGACTCACTAGCTCCTCAGTTCGTCACTGACATTTGTTTTGCTGGCCTTGTCAAATTAGGCTCTACTCTTGAACTGTCACGGATGATGAGAACTATTCTATCACAAAAGTCAAAAGCAGATTTAATTTAGTAAATTAATTTTTTATGCTGCTATTTTCTTGATGTGTAGCCTTTACCCCCAATTCTTAGGAAAAGTAGAAAATGTTTTCTGAAGGCAACTGAGGTAAACATATTACTTCTAATGAACCAGAAGCTGCGAGTAATCCTAAATTACAAAAAAAAAAAAAAAAACAAAAAACAAAACAAAACCTAGATAAATCACACTGCAGGTTGGTATTCCAGCCCTGTGCTGGGTATCTGGATAAGAACACCACAGAAAGAAGATAAAGGATGAAAATATGTAAATGTCAAGGAAGGCCTAACATCGGTACAGTAGTACTTCTTGAACAGAGCAATAAAGAAATGGAAAGAAAGAACAGCATTTAGGGACTATCATGGAAGAATTTTTCAGAACTGAATGCAATCTTGGCTACGGGGTAGATTAAACAGGAAAGGCACACATACACACACCAACAAACACACATTCCTAAATACACTGCTGTGAAATTGTTAACATCTGGAATGAGACTAAAATTTAAAAGTGTTCAGAATTTAAATAATGATAACTTACAAAGGAGTAAGAATCAGAGGGATATTAAATTTCTTGTGAGCCACCCAGGATCCAAGAAGACAGTGAAAAAGTGTCCTTGTTCTAATGAAAGAGAACTTTGAAGTTAGAAGTCTACACCTAGGCAAACTATTATCCAAGTGACAGGCAGAGATATATTTTTAGAATTGAAAGGGACTTTGAAGTTCATTATTTTAAGGTTCTCTCTGAAAGAATTTCTAGGCAATATAAACCACCAATAATGACTTCAAGAGGAGAGAATGGGATCAGTAAAAGATAGCAAACAAAAGCAATAAAATATATTGAATCTAAATAAAATTTTATTTAATATATTTCATATAATCTTAAAAATACAGCTTTCTAGATACAGAATTCAAAAATAATAGCAGTGAGGGTCAAAAGGGAATAGACATGAGGGCTACAAGGAAACAGAGAAAAATAAGAACATGCCAAACCTCTGTTTTCCCCTTCTGGCATGTTGGAGATACTGAGTGATATATGACAGATATATTTGAACATTTATGATCACTATGATAAATTAAGATAGTCATTATAAAGTATTAACAATATATTTAGTAGTTAACAAAAGAAAAATAAAAGTAAGAGACATCATTACATTCAATTAAAGGTAAGGAAAAAGGAAAAAAAAACCAAAATTCTGATACATGGGAAAATGTTTTTAAAAATAGCATAAATCACAATAGCTTTAAACTTCAATAGTGGTCAAATTTCTTGATAAGTTAAGATACACATCAAGTTCTTTGTGACTTGTCCCTTCCTGATGCCTGGAATCTCCTTCAATTTTGCTTCCAAAGAAATCCTGATTCCCAGAGCTAATAAATGGAATTATTAAAACCTTGAGCCTCTATGATCTTACATAAAACTACAGTTTTTTAAAAAAATGTTCTTTAAGTGTTTCTGTATCTTAAAAGTTCTGGAATACTGTAAGGCATCTAATTAAAGATCTCGACAATTGACTTAATTGCTGTTGAGTTAGTTTCAGGAAATTGTGTTTTCCATGGGAGTTATCCATGTCATGTGTATTTCAATCTGTTAGAATATAATTTTATATCAGAAATGGAAAGGGGGACATAACAACAGACACAGAGGAAATACAGAGAATCATCAGGTCATATTTCAAAAATTTGTACTCTATAAAATTGGACAACATAAGGGAAATGGAAAACTTTCTGGATAAATACCATTTACCAAAATTAAATCAAGACCAGATAAGAAAATTAAATATCTGTAACTGCTAAAGAAATACAAAGTCATCAAAAGTCTCCCAAACAAAAAAAAAAAGCCCAGGACCAGATGGTTTCAGCTCAGAATTCTACAAGATTTTCAAAGAATAATTAATACCAATACTCTTCAAATTGCTTCACACAATAGAAACAAATGGAACATTGCTAAACCCTTTTTATGAGGCTACAATTACCTTGATACACAAACCACAGAAAGACATTACTAAGAAAGAGACAAATTACAGACAAATCTCACTCATGAACATTAATGCAAAAATACTAAATAAAATACTGGCAAATAGAATCCAAGAACACATCAGAACCATTATCCACCATGATCAAGTTGGCTTTATTCCAGAGATTCAGGGATGGTTCAACATATGAAAATTTGTCAACACAATCTTCCATATAAACAAATTGATAAATAAAAACCATTAGATGCTGAAAATACAACATCAACAAATACAACATCTCTTTATGATAAAGGTCTTGGAGAGAGCAGGGATACAGGGAACATACCTAAACATAATTAAGGCAATATACAGCAAGCCAGCAGCCAACATCAAACTAAATGGAGAAAAACTCACAGTGATCCCACTGAAATCAAAAACAAGACAAAGTTGTCCACTCTCTCCATATCTATTCAATATAGTTCTTGAGGTTCTAGCTAGAGCAATACGATAACAAAAGGAGATCAAAGGGATACAAATTGGAAAAGAAGTCAAACTCTATTTGCTGATGATATGATAGTTTGCATAAGCAACCCCAAAAATTTTACCAAGGAACTTCTATAACTCATAAACACTTTCAGTAATGTAGCAAAATAAAAGATAAACTCAAAAATCATTAGCTCTCCTTTACACTTATGATAAATAGACTGAAAAAGAAATCAGAGAAACATCATCCTTCACAATAGCCACAAATAACATAAAATATCTTGGAGTAACTCTTGTTTGACAAGAACTTTAAATCTTTGAAGAAAGAAATTGAAGAAGACACCAAAAAATGAAAAGATCTACCATGTTCTTGGGTAGGTAGAATTAACAATTCTATTAGGTAAAAATGGTAATCTTATGAAAAGCAATCTACAGATTTAATGCAATGCCATCAAAATCCGAGCAAAATTCTTCACAAACTTCAAAAGAATAGTTCTCAACTTCATATGAAAAAGCAAAAAGCCATATAGCCAAAACAATCCTGTACAATAAAAGAATTTCTGGAGGCATCACAATCCCTGACTTCAAACTTTACTATAGAGCTACAGTACTGAAAACAGCCTGGTATTGACATAAGAACAGACAGGAGGACAGATGGAACCGAATCAAAGACCCAGATAATAATCCACACACTTTTGAGTACCTGATTTTTGACAAAGTAGCAAAAAATATCAAATGGAATAAAAGAAAGCATATTTAACAAATGCTGCCGGCATAACTGGATAGCAACATGTAGAAGAATGAAAAATAGACCCATATCTATCACCATGCGCAAAACTCAAGTCCAAATGGATCAAAGACCTCAACATAAAGCCAGTCACACTGAATCTCATAGAAGAGAAAGTGGGAAGTACACTTGAAAACATTGGCACAGGAGACCACTTCCTAAATATAACCCCAATAGCACAGACACCGAGATAAACAATCAATAAATGGGACCTTCTGAAACTGAAAAGCTTCTGTAAAGCAAAAAACACGATCAACAAGACAAAATGACAGCACACAGAATAGGAAAATATCTTCACCAACCCCACATCAGACAAAGGTCTGATCTCCAAAATACACAAAGAGGTCAAGAAATTGGTCATCAAAAGAACAAACAACCAAATTTAAAAAATGGAGTACAGACCTAAACAGAGAGCTCTCAACAGAGGAATCTAAAATGGCTGAAAGACACTTAAGGAAATGTTCAACATCCTTAGTCATCAGAGAAATGCAAATCAAAACTACTCTGAGATTCCATCTTACACTGACCAAGAATGGTCACTGGTAAGAATGGGCAAGATCAAAAACACTGCTGACAACTTATGCTGGAGAGGATGTGGGGTAAAGGTAACACTCCTCCATTGCTGGTGGGATTGCAAGCTGGTACAGCCCCCTTGAATAGCTGTATGATGATTTCACAGAAAATTAGGAAATAACCTTCCTCAAGACCCAGCAATACCACTTTTTGTTATATATCCAAAGGATGCTTAATTGTACCACAAGGACATGTGCTCAACTATGTTCATAGCAGCTTTGTCATAGCTAGAACCTGGAAACAACCTAAATGCCCCTTGACCGAAAATGGATAAGAAAAATGTGGTACATTTACATAATGGAGTACTACACAGCAGAGAAAAAGAATGACATCTTGAAATTTGAAGGCAAATGGATGGAGCTAGAAAACATCAGATTGAGTGAGGTAACCCAGACCCAGAAAGACAATTATCATATGTACTCACTCATAAGCAGTTTTTAAACATAAATCAAAAAAACCCAGCCTACAAATCATAATCCCAGAGAACATAGACAACAATGAGAACCCTAAGAGAGACATACATGGATCTAATCTTCATGGGTACTAGAAAAAGACAAAATATCCTGAGTAAATTGGGAGCATGGAGACCATGGGAGAGGCTTGAAGGGGAGGGGAGAGGCAGGGAGGAGAGCAGAGAAAAATGTATATCTCATGAAATCAATAAAAATGAATATGATTTTATACAATTCTTTTTTTTACAACTTAAACCATTTCATTTCTAATGTTGCTTACTCGTGTTTTTCCTTTCTTTCTTATTAGTTAATTTTTTGAAACAGGAATTCACTTAATTAGTTTTTGCCTTCTGAGTACTGGGAACGCAGGCAAGCTTGCACTTTCATTTCTTATTCGATCTATTGAGAAATCTATTTTAACAATGCTTTTCAAACCTTAGTTATTGTTTAGTTTTCCTTAGAAAAATATTATAGAGTTCCAGAGTTTTTTGTGTGAAATATATTTTTTAGTGCTTTTTATTTGACAAGATTTCCAAGACTCTAATATAATGAACACTACTATGCTTTTCCCATCCTTACCTCTTAAATGCCTAAAAGAAATTAAGCAATGCTATACATTTGGCTTGTAGATACTTTAAAAATAAAAAAAAATGAACCTTTTAAAGAGAGACACAAGATGCAAAAACTTCATGAAATATAAAGTTAGAGAAGCTTGGTTTTGCTAAAGTATAAAGAAAGAAACAGAATACTGGGATGAAGCTTTTCACCATAATGTTTGAAATTCTGAAAAAAGTGGTAGCATCTACAGAGCACACTTATGGTATACATTGTACATTTTAGTGTGTGAATCAAATTATTTACTTATTTATCTGATTTCATTATTAAACTACTGATTTTTAAACAAAAATTTAATTAAAATGACATTTGTCTTGATATTCACACATATAGGACACGAGCATTGTAATCTTGGAATACAGGCAATTACTTGACAGCATGAGAAGAGAGACATCCTTAATAATCATCATAGCACGTTTGAAGGCAGTTTTTTTTAAAGTTTGCTCCTAATAAATGTGGATTTACATTATTCAGAAGATGGTAGTTCTCTAATCTAAAAATGAATTATGTTGAGGATAAATAAGATAATGAATAAAAGGAGCTTTAATCAAGGGTAATATATACAATAAATATGAGTTTGCTAATAATTACATTACATTAGGAGTTTAGTCAACTCCATGAATTTTTCACTGTTAAAACAAACAGAAGATATTTGACTACCTCCTAAAGAATGATGGGAAAACTAACTTGTCAGATACCTATTCCATCTTCAACACTGATTTTGCAGCAACAATAAAATGGGAGTATCTTACACAGGAGGTAGTGGAGCTCTGAGAAATGAAATAGCTGAAGATGCTTAGTTATTTTTACTAACATGTATTACCCTGTACACTGAAAAACTCTTGACTTTGCTTACGTTGACTTTCCCTGGTACATCATAGCTCTTGAAGTCACTCCAAAATGTTTTTCACATACAATGACTATAAAATGTGAATCATTATAGAAATGATTATCATCTACATAATCATGAAATAAAGCAGATAAATGTACCGTTTTCATGTGTAATTTTTTTGGTTTTATAGATGTCACCAACAAATGTCCTTTGAGGTCACCCAGAGAGATCACCTACTCATAATAACATAATTCATAAAAGTCAATGTGAAAAATGTCCATCAATGCATAAAATTAAGTGGAACTATTACATAAAGATTCCAAAGAGAAACTTGAATGTTAATGTCATGTTATCTAATTTCTTGTATTCCATAATTGCTATAGCTTGTAAACACACTGAGCGTAATATCATTTATAGGCATTTAACAATAATTCTCCTTGACCCAAATACTTAGCCTGTGCCTTCTACTTCCTCTTTGTAATAATGTGGGACATTAGCGGAAGAGATATGATGAGTTCCTTCTTGTGAACTTTTGTTCACCATTAAGTGCCAGTTGAAGAGTTAAGGGCAAAGGCAATAGGTTCTTGAGTTCATAATCAGCCTGGGCTACCTTGTGAAACTTTGTCTAAACAACAAAACAAAAACAAATATAAATGAGCAATGGTGGAGAGTTATAAGGAGAAACAGCATAAGATCTCCCACCACTTTGATTGTGAAATTTGAAGGACATTATTTTCTGTATCATCAAGATCGCTGCCAGAAGACAAACTCTAAATGCATAAAGTTGAAGAGAGAGTTAAATATAACACAAAGTAACTGGGTGAATGAATTGTAAAAGCAGTGTTAATTATTAGCATCTTTAATATCTTATTTGCTAGTTCCTGTAATTTCATATTCAAATAAGGCAGTACTATGAAAAAATAGAAGCCAGATAAGTGTGAACAGAGGTAAAAAAACATGCTCCATAGATGTCAAAAATATGTATCTCAAAGAAAACATGCTCATAATTTGAAGACCTTGAAAAGATTATAACGAACAATGGGAAAAATCTAATTTTTTGAAATATATCTTTTGGCCCAGACACTTGTATCAAACATATCAGGTACCACATTATATCCTGTTGTTTGCTGGTTTGTAAAAATGGCATCCTTACTTAAGATGAAATGAAGGTTAATTGCTAAATAATGCCACAGTTTAAATAAAAATTAATAATTTAAAATCTTCAAAGTGTCTTATAAGCTCTAAGATATACCTGGGAGTTGATTTGCCCTCAATTCTGTGTCTGTAGACAAATCATTTGTTAGTGGGCTCATACCCTAACTCAGATACTCCCTCACAATTTATAAACACTATCCATATCACCAGAGATAATGATGCAAATAGAAGTTGCTTTTTCATGAGCTGAACAAGGATGGTAACAACAGACATGCCACTCTAGATGTGGGAAATCCATGAGGCCTCAACCCTACACAAAGAAGCACAGGTAACTTAGCAAAGCTGGGAACAGGAGAGGTGGTCCTTCCCAGGGAAGAGCACACATATTGGTTATCCAGTGCCAAATGGATACAAAGTACATGTAAATATATATATACATATAATAACAATCAATGAAAAAGGAGGCCTTGAATTTAAAGGAACAAAAGAGAAGTGTATGAGAAGGTTAGAAGAGAAAAAAGAAGGGAGACATGTTATTAAAAAATTACAATCTCAAAATAAACAGAAAAAAGTTTCTTTCTGAACCAAATACTTTTCCTGTTAAAAGAATATAGTAATAGAACTCCTAATGGTATTTGTTGTGGGATATTACTTTAACTATGTAAAATGTGTTAAATTTGTTTATATCGCAGAATGGAATGTTACATTAACTATGTAAAGGTGTGTTACACTTGTTTATGCTGCGTTTGTTTAACTATGTGAAGATGTGTTGCTGTTTCACCTTGCCTGCTTAAGGCACCTGATTGGTCTAATAAAAAGCTGAATGGCTAATAGCTAGGAGTAGAGCTTTATATCACTGAGATAAGGAAGGAGGAGAAATATTGGCTCAAAAGAAAGAATGAGAGAGGAGAGAATAAGGAAGAAAGGGAGAGAGATGCCCAGTCAGTCAGCCAGTTAGACATGGAGTAGGACAAACAATGTAAGAGAGGTAAGAAGCACCAAAGCAAAATGTAGATGAAAAGAAACAGGTTTGTTTAAGTTATAAGAGCTAGTGGGAAAGGCATAAGCTAAGGCTGAGCATACATAACTAAGAATAAGTCTCCAAGTCATGATTTGGGAGCTGGTTGGTGGCCCAAAAGAAAAAGCCTGCTATAGTTATACCCATAGCTCAGTGTCCCTCAGTCATCACCAGGGGCTTCTTGTGGCAGTAGGTGGGTGCTGATACAGAGACCCACAATTGGACAGTGTGCAGAGAGTCAGAGACTTTAGAACATGTAAGTCCTAAATGGAACGTCTTCAGTAAACCTCACCCTTCAGGGATCAGGTATCAACGCTTAAGAGGAGGCTGAAATACTCACATAACCTTCACAGATGTGCCACAGCGCGCATGTGCGCATGCACACACACACACTTACACACACAACAAAGAAATGTAAAGGATTATTTTTTAAAGCATTTAGAATTGCTTTCAGCGTTTAGCGCACATAGCTAACAAAATGGCAGCAAGGTTGCTGTGATATGTAGGCTTTGGGAATGCTTCTTGGGTGACTTATTGTAAAGGAGAAAACATTTTTCTGTCTAGAAGACATATATACTGTTTATCATGTTTTCTCAGGGGTCCTGTTGGAACATAAAATGAAAGTATGTTTTTATTTTGAGGGGGGAGAGAAGATCCTACGTTTTAGTAGCAAACTAGTAATCTTTTGACCTCGCTGTACACTCTTATCACCAGGGTCTCTAAAATAAAATGAGTGCGTTAGTGTTGCTGGCATCTGAGTGGGTTCAGCGTAAGCAACAGAATTTGTAAGGCTCCCAGGTGATCCTAATGGGCATCCAGGGTTCAGAATCAGCAGTTTCGATAGAGACTGCTTCTTGGCAACAGAAGATGCCAAATGTTTGATCTTCCACTAGGTATCCAGAGTCTCACAGCTGCCTTCTAAGAGGTTGGCAGAATCTCAGTAATAGTAATAATAGCTACCATGCCCAGTTTCCTTAAAGCATCTTGCCTGGACTCAATTCTTAAAGTTACTCCCTCGAAAAAAATAATAGAAAAGAAACATTTGCCTTGGCTTTCTTATGTTCATTTAAAATGCCATTTAAATGGATGGACTTCCTTTCAGAACCTGCTATGAAAATATAAGTGAATAACTAATATTCGGAAGAATTCTGGGACAATGAAAGCCATGAAAAAAAAAAAGGAACCTTATAGTAATCTTGTGCTTGGCAGTGTGCAGGCAAGAAACAGACTTCAGCTGACTCTGCTTTGGCACTCTCGGCGCGTGTGGGAGGAAATCCCTGTTGCTAACCAGCTGACCAATTGAATTATGCTACGTGCCACTATCAGGCTTTGTCGGGGATCTTGAGTGTGGAGATCAATGGAGAGAAACTGTTTCCATAGAAACAATCTGAGATTGTTCCTTCCATTTGTGACTATCGTCCACATTCCTATTTAGCCACCTCTGAGCAGTCCAAATAGTTCAAGTCCTATCCGTATAAAAATGACCTCCTCGCTCCCCCTCTTTACCCTGCTCCTTCTTTTGTAATTGGTAGCAGTGAAAGAACCCTATTATCACTAACGAGATGCCAGCTTTGAAATGTGTTCACATTTAATCAATTATCAGTTCCTATTCAATTATCTAATAGTGACCCATTAAATCCATGGTCTCTTCATTCCCACAACCCTACCTGAGACTATCTCTCGCTCTCTCAAAGAAGGCCACACCAAGCCATCCCCCACCCCCAATGGTTCAGCCTCTGTCAGCAGGAGTGAAGTGGAGCTTCTAATCTGGGCGTGCCTTGATGGGATCCCTGCATCTTGCTCTCAACAGATGCTCAGTGGACATGTTTGCACCAGCTCATTACCATTGGATAAATGACTCAGGGCATAGGACCACAGGTTCCAGTCTTCTCTGTGCAGGCAGAGAAATATTGATTTGTTCTTCTCCTGTTTGGAAATTTCCCTCCTTGTTTACTTATTCACTTGATGGTTTTGAGACAGGGATTCAGTATGTAACTAAGTACTGGGGAAAAAAGGCATGCACCACTACGCCCATCTTAAGAATATTGTTTTTACAAGTAAGGGGTCCAGGCATCTTTGAAAGGGTATCCATTTAATGGGAAAGAATATCTTGCTCCAGAAAATCTCTAGATATTCTTGTTACCATGTCTTTTCTTTTGTTTGCTTGTTTGATTTTTTGTTTGTTTTTGAGACAGGGTTTCTCTATGTAGCTTTGGAGACTGTCCTGGAACTCATTCTACAGACCAGGCTAACTTGGAACTCACAGACATCTGTTTGCCTCTGTCTCCCAAGTGCTGGGATTAGAGGCGTGTGCCACCAACATCTGGTATTGTTAGCATGTCTTAAGAGATTTTTTGCTGTTAGGATATTCAGGGTCAAAATACGTATTGCATATCCAGTCTCAGAGAATATTAAATTAAATAGCTTATGAGTGATTTATTTAAGAATATAAGCACATAAAACTGTGTAAATATAAAAACACTTGCCAACAATTACAACACAGGTGCTCAGCTCAGATAAGTGAGGTCAGGAGGATGAAGACACTTTTAATTTTGAATTTATATTCCTGGAGATATGTTCCATAAAATAATTGTTTCACATTACTCAATTTCCTTTATCCATACAGAACACACCAAAATTTTGTCACTACAACTGACTGACTGCTCAATCTGGAGCCTAAAGGGATTAGCAAAAAGGTTGACTGAAGAGAAGGAAGGAGGCAGCCAATCGGCTTATATTACTTCCAGAGCATGAGAAGTCAAGAGGTTACCATCCACTCACTTCTCCCTTGTTTAGGGACAGTGACAGCTGGCTGATGTCTGTGGCTAGACACAGAGCTTTCTTATTAACACCATTGCCTCTGATGGCCTAGTAAGCTGATCTGAAGCCAGAACAGGAAGAAGTGTCAATAAGAGAAAAGAAGCCAAAGCCAAGACCATTTGGTCAAAAATAGATCTTACAAAATATTTTAAGCATAGCCCTTTATTTTTATATCACAGCTTTAAATTATACTGTTTAAAGCTGGGCGGATGAGCTGAGAAACTCCCTCCATTTTTACTTTCAAGCACAAAAGCAGAGCAGGGAGAAGAAAGCTTTCCAAGCCCTGGCTGAAGGGAAGAGGGAGGAGAGGGGTGGAGCCAAAGGGAAAATGTGTTCCCCGTCTTCTCTGGAGAGCTGTAATTTCATTCTCTTCGCTCAGAGTGGGTGAAAACTGTTCCTCTCACCCCACCTCCAACTCTGTTCATTCCCGTACATCTCTGTCTTCTGAGGAGAGACATGGTCAGGGCAGACGTTAGAGAAGGGAAGACAGAAGAGACCAGACTCCCACGGAAAGAGTGCCTCTCTACAGTGTCCGCCTAGTCCAAGGAACCCAAATCTGTATAAATAATTGAATCCTTTCAAAGCAAGCTAATAGGACACGAAAAATACCCAGTGCCTCCTTATCTGTCTCACTCAACTCAATCTTATATACAACAGTATGTATTTCTAAGAGAAATTAGATTGTTATTGACATTTGGCTCTTGATTCCAACTTCTCAAGGCATGAAGCCTCTTCTTGTTTGTGAATGAACACTTTCCTGTCAGATGAAAATATGTTTTCCTGAGTTCCTAGGGTGGCATTCGATGCACGCCTGCAGCAAATACTGACTGGATCACACATCCCACACTTCTTGTTTTCCCTCCCTACACTGATATGAAATTATTTTCTTTTGTATCATCAGCCTCTCACTTTGAAATTCTTATTTTTATCATGATTTCATTGATTACAGCTTCTAAGGAGAAAGGGTGTCTGTTTCCTTTTTATGTCCAGTATAGTATCTGGCATGTGTGTAATAGTCAGGAAATCAACTCTGCCGTCAATAACTTCAAAGAGGATTCTGGTCAGAATAGACATGTGATTGCCTACAGATGCTGGAGCAGCGGTCTCTCATCTCTGTTGTAGAGAGGACTGTTTCTCCCAATATTTGTTCTCTCTCTGTTCTCATGATAGAATCTTAAAAGCACACGAGTCCCTGTAATGAGAATTGAATTTTCCACCCTTTACTTAGGTTAAGGTCACAGGATTAGAGTCTTGATAAAGAAGATACACAGAAGCATATGCTGACTGCAAGACATAGCCTTCTCTGTTCCATTTTCTGCTGTGTTATCAGATAGAACACATATATGAGAGCTGGATCCAGAGCAGTTGCCCAGGCCCCAGAATAAAAATCAGAAGGAATTTATTCATTCCTTCTCATCACACCTATATTATGAGAGAAAAACAAATTTACTTTTTATTTTTTTAAAAAAATGCCATTTCTGTCCTTGTTTCCATATAACTCAAGAGTAAATCTAAATGTTATACTTGGTATCAATAAATACAAAACAAACATTTATTATTTTGTCCTGAGTTAATAAAATACTGTTTATGATGCTTGAGTAAATGCAATCTTTGGATCAACGAAAAAACAGTAGAATCATGTGTGACACTCTAAAATTAAGCCAAATATTGATATTTAATTTAATAAACTCAGAGCCATATCTTACTCATTTCTACAAAATTTCCCTTCAATTCCCCAACCAATTAATGGTATTTGTGAACTGTGGTTATTTCACATAGTAGTTTAATACAGACGATCTCATTGGATCCCTATGTTCTATAAGATAGTAGTATAATTCCTATGACTAATTTTATGGCTGCGTAAAATAGCCTCACTAAACCTGAGTAACTCTTTCAAAGTCACACTGCATCATGAGAGCCAGGACTCAAACTCACCTCCGTTGTTCTGTCCCAGCTCTCACTTGCTTCTCTGTAAAGGTGTGGCCCCAGTGGGTATCGGTGAACTAGGCATTATCTTATTATCTAGATAATAATTAGGGCCAGAGCAAATCCCAGACATCTAGAGCTTCACACTAATAAAGATTTCTGTCTTGGTTCTCAATGCCTCCCAGATACCTGCATTTCAAAGTAAATATGTGGATCTGAAAAATATTATACTTAGAAAGGTAACCCAGACACATAAAGACAAAGACCTCATGGTGTCCCAACTCCAAATCCTTAGATTTCACTATATCACCTAATGTAACTTCAGAAACCACAGAACTAGAAAGGAACTATGGGGAGAGGAAGATGGAAGGAACTCTAGAGATGGGGTAAGGAGGACACGGGTGGTATGAAGAAGGGAAAAGGAAAATGATGGTTTCACATGGGCAGGGGAGGGAAAGTAACAAAGAAGGAGAAGAAAGATGGAGAGATAAATAACAGTAAGGATCATGGGGAAATTACAGGGAAATATTATTTTATAAACGCAATTAAAATATACATTAATATGTGTTTATATACATATATAGATAAGTAATTTAAATAGGATTACATGACACTGGGTGACAATACTTTCTCCAGGAGCCACAACCCATCTAACAAATATCCCAGGACATGTAAGGGAAAGCTGCTTCCTCGCCATTGTTCAGAGGAGAACAAGAGGCCCATAAAACAATGTAGGCTGCTGCCATTGCTCCTGGTTACCCCCAGAACTTGAAAGGGTACCCCATTGTTGATGACACAACACACTTAAGACACGGGACTTAAGGAATTGAGCTGTTATGACTTGGGTGCCTCTGTTACTGACTCGTGACTTGTTCTCACAATATTGGTGTCAAGGGAAGAAAGTAAGCAATGGTTCTACTTAGTGGCAAAGTCTATGGACCACCATAACAACTGGTCTGGAAATACATCCCAGATGGTAAAATAGTATATCTTGGGTTTGGTCGATAGCTGCCTAATCGGACTTAAGGCCCCCTGAATAAGAGGGAACTTAAGCCTGGTACTGGAAACTTAATCATCTAGTCAATGTTAGAGAGGTCATAAATCCTACCAAATAAGTTTTCTTTCATAATAGATGGAAGCTACTACAGAGCCACAGCTGGTACTTCTATAGCACAACCCCTCTACGTAGGCTAAAAAATACCACTGCAGAAGAGGTGGCAGAAAAACTGTACACGTCAGCGAACCAGGATGCCTCCTATGAGACAGTATCTTTCAGACATAACAGGTATGTTATACCTATGAAGCCTGAATAATATGATTCCCTATAGAAGTCCTGACTAAGGACCACCTTAGCCAACAGGCCAATAGGTATAGGTGGATGTCCACAAGGCCTCACCCCTAGATGAAGAACTACAGGTGGTTAATAGGTGCTGAGGGGGGATGATCAATTTTCTTCGGGGACGAATCCATTAATAGGTTATCCAATCCTAAGTAGGCAGTCCTAGACACATATACATACAAGCAATATTAAATGGATTCAGCAGGGTGTGTGTGTGTGGGGGGGGTGTAATAAATAGGGAAGAGCTCAGGAATCATGGGGCAGTTGGAGGAAGAGAGGGAGGAGTTTGAGGCAGGAGAGAGAGAGTAGTGTAAATATGTAAAGGAAGAATATTCGTGTAAAAATCAAAATATTTAAAAATTTAAAAAGACATTGATCTCAACATTCTGAAGTTGCCTGCAATACTTTGTATAGGGTTAAGGCTTTCCGGGATTTCCCTATCCATACTAACATGTCTATGATTCTTGTCTTATTCAGTTCATATTGGGCAGCCATGCTGTAGAGTCTTTATAGATGCCCTGAAAACTTACACTAAAAGTAATATTGCATAGACTGAGCAGGTTATATTTATGCATGTTGTAGTATGCATGTATGTATGTATATATATGTATGTATGTGCGTATTATGTATACACACATTATATCCATGTGTGTGTGCATGCACAGGCATGTATAAATTTGAAAAAGAGGTTACATGGGAGGATTTAAAGGGATGAAAGGGGGAAATGATTATAATTATATTATCTCAAACAATAGAAGAAACACATTTTTAGAAAAGATGTTGCATAAAAATATCCTCTGAGTTGATATGGTCCATCCCAGAGGGAAGCCTTTTAAGACTTAGGATATTCTAAAGGGACACCTCTTAAGAATTAGACAGTGAACAACTCAGAAGCAGCAAGGCATCTTTGAAACTTACTAGATGCACTAGCTCCCTCTGTCTCCATGCTTACCTAGCACTGTAGATACTGAAAGACAGTCTCCGATCGTTTCTGTTGCTTGGAATGGGCAGAGCTCCGATGAGTTGCCTGAAGGTGCTCTCCAGCATGCAGAGCTGCCTGTGAGCTGTGCAGTGTGCTCTGTGCTTCCTGCTTTTGTTAGCCATGCACCCAGAGTGGGACAGGGCTTTCTTTAATGCAGTGGCCCTTAAGTCATTTCTGCTCCTGCAAGTTACCCCTCACTCACCTTCAGTGAGTGAACTCCAATAAGCTCATTAGTTTATCAGTTTGGACATGTGTAGTATTGCCACTTAATCATCGATGCCCTATTTGGAGTGAGTAGACATTTGTTCATGTTCTCCTAGGAATAGTGCCATCCAACAGAAAATTTCTAAGCCCTCAGATTATCCTTGGTTCAATGTATCCATTAGAATTTCCTCTTCTATATCAAAATTGAATTCCTACTTTAATCTGAACAAATCCACCCACTATTTCAGAGTGGGTAGTCAAGGCTGTAGAAGTAGCTGCTGTACCAGCCATGCCCTCTGACTTGTTCCTTTAAGCTCCTACTGGACAATTAGCCCACCTAGGCCACTCCAACAAATCCAAAGAACTACACCGCAATCCTGGCATTGTTACGACCCATCTCAAATACAGTACAAAGACACTCATGGGGGAAACAACACATTTCTGCTCCTTGTGATAACCACAAAACCCAGACAAGATGCAGAGAAGAGAAGTTCGACCAGAGGTGAATCAAGACAAATCTTGTTCAGGCAGATATTTTGAAAGGGTCAGAGAAAGGCTAAGAAGAGTCACATAGAAGAAATGCTTATATTCTAACCTCCCTCACCTGTTACTCAAAGAGGAGGCTGCAGAAACTCGGAATGAGACAATATACAAATTCCTTATAAGCCAGAGATTATGATGTTTCACTTTTTTAAAAACTCGACTTATTTAATGTAGATTGCCCAAATTGGAAACCTCTTAGCTGTGTTTAAAATGTAGTGCTTGGCATAAGTGTAATTCTGAAACCCATGAGAAATTCAATTACGATACATATTTTAGTCAGCTCAAAATGGGTTTAGATCTTTACTACCATAATTTTATAGATGATAATAATATGAGGATAGATTTTTTTAAATCAAACACAGCACGTGATGAAAACGAAAGAAGCCAATAGTGGGGACATAACACCCTGTATTTAATACTCTAACTTGAAACTAGATGAACTTAAGGGAGATGGTAGAAAACTCAACAGCGAAAAAGAACTGTTGTTTTTAAGAACTCTATCTACTACAGTATTTTAACCCAAAACACAGAAAACAAGAAAAGAAGGAAGTAGCAGGCTTGTGAGTTATGAGTTGCCATGCAACCTGTCAGCTGTGAGCAGTTCCGGCCTCAAGGCAAATAGCAACAAACTCAATGGAATATTTTGGGAAATCTTAACCTCCGAAATCTGGGACAAGTCCTCCCACGATTCACTAGCTTGTGGCTCCCTGTGAGCACCATTAGAAAATTCCACTGTTCAATGAATCACTGCATCACATCTCATACATTCCCTACCACACTGGTCCTTAAGATGGAAGGACACAAGATGGATCTTTCGCTTGATACATGACTGCTGTTACTGCTCGCCACTGTCATCTCAGAATGGACCAGAGAGGCTGACCTATGTTCAGAAACAAAAATTCTTCGGTGGAATCTGAATGATTGACTATGTGTAAACTACGGGATGAATGGAAACTTTTGGATTTTTGTATAGTTGCTGGAGGAACTGGGCTCAGATCCATGAGGCAAGATTCATTTCTTCTTTTATTTTCTCTCTCTCTCTCTCTCTCTCTCTCTCTCTATCTCTCTCTCTTTCTCTCTCTCTCTCTCTCTCTCTGTGTGTGTGTGTGTGTGTGTGCATGTGTGTGTAGTGTTCATGTATGCACAAATATTTTTGTATGCGTGTGCATGTGTGTGGACATGCACATGGAGGCCGAAGTTTGATGCTGGGTATCACCCTCTATTGCTTATCTATTTTATTCATTTAGTAGGCTCTCCCAGCCAAACCCAGAGCTCATCAGCTTGATTAGACTAACTACCTAGCTTGCCCTTGGGATCCCTGCCTCGGTCTCCCAGGTGTGCACCTGTGGCCACCTGGCATACACATTGGTGCTGATGCATGTGCTCGTGCAAGTGCTACAATGACTTTAACTGTTGATCCATCTTCATAGTGGCCACAGAGAAAGTTTCTTAAAACTCAGTACTGAAGCCATTTATCTCTGTATTGCTGTGCCTGGTACCCAGGCTCTCAACTTTCTCAAGCTAGGAGTGAGAAGCAACAGGCAGGACAGACCGTAGAGACTGGAGCATACCAAATAATGCTGTCCATGACATTGATTTAGAAAGATGGTACATTTGGAACAACAGTATATCCATGCATGGTTGAGTTTGTTTAGATAATGTCATGATGGCAATGGACAATTCCTTGTCATATTTTGTATTTCTGTGTCATAAAAGAACACCCACAGCAGTCTAGCAACTTGTATATCAATACAATATGTACTCATAATCAATAGCTATCAGGGCTTAGAGACTAGAAAAAAAGTCTGTGTTAAAGGAAATACCAGTGTTGAGAAGTCAGACCTTGTCAGCAGTTAAACTAGAATTGCACAAATTTGGCAATGGTGTAAGTTTGTTCCTTACATTGGCTATTTGTTTTTTCCCCCCAACTCTAATCACAGTCTCTAACAGACTAACATAATATTTTTTGAGTTTGTTGCCTACTATTTATTTATATTTTTAAGATTAATTATCTTTTGAGATCATTTAAATACAACAAAAATCAGTGCTTAGTGAGTCAATTCATTCAGTCAAGAGTCTCCATAATCAAGATATACAACATTGATAGAAATGCTTCCTTTATATTACTTTTTAACAAACTGCTAGACCCAGCTTCAGATCATCCCTAGTCCAGTTCCTATACAAATTTATTTTTTATAGATACTTTATGGAAACAAAGTTGTGTAGTAGGTAGCCATTTTCTTCAGGTTTCTTTTTATTTTATTTTTATTGCTTAGAACAAACCTCAGAGTTTCTTTCTGCTTTCTTCTCTGTATAGTACAAATCATATAAACCTAGTATATACACTCATCTGTTGATGAACTGTGTCCAGTTTTGAGACATCATAAAGGGAATATTATGGAATGCTATGATATGTTTCTGTTTTCCTGAAAATATCTCTTGCTTTTGAAGTTCAAGACGAAACTTTTGCCAGACCTTGCAGCCAAGTTAATAATATCCCTTGGGATCATTAAGGCTGTGCACTTACCTTCTGTCCTACTATGTACTGAGCCTGCTTAAGTTTGACCTACAATAAAGAAACCAATGAAAGCAGCTGGACTATATACTGGATTTTCCATGTAATCAGTTTTTATAAACTTAAGGTAAGTATAAAGTTTAATATTAAATTATATACTCCTCCATGCTCCTGACCCAGAATAGTGTGTGTCTGTGTGTGTGTGTATGTATGTATGTGTGTGTGTGTGTGTGTGTGTGTGTGTGTGTTATGGTGATCATTTGCCGAAAGCAGCCAACATGATGAAAGCAGCCTTAAAAACATAAATATCTCATAAATATTGGAAGCCGCGGGTGGAGTGCTGAGTGCTGTTCTGGGTGAGTTGTGTCAGTAAAGTAACTTCTTTCCTTGTAAAACTCTGTTTAAAATTCTGTGACAAAGTCCTCACTCCTTCCTATACCTCATTTTTGTCACTATTCAACAATGCAGAGCAAAGCCTTTTCGTTAGGGACAGACACAACAGACAGGTGTCAAAGACAGACAGATCCAACATACACAACAGACTGTCAATACAGACAGACCACAGGCCACAAACTACAGACAGAAGGAAGGCCGAGAGAAAAGTGGAGCATTTAAATTTGGGAACAGTCTTGGTTAAACTACAGCAAGAGAAAGTTTTTATTTTTATTCCGTTTAGTGACATTGATGCAATGGGTGTTTGTATATAAGTCTTTGTGTGAACACAGGCTTTTATTTCTCTTGGCTACACATTTAAGCTTGAAGTTACTAGAATGACTAGGTTAGACTTTAGCTATAGAGTAATCACAGAAAAATATGTGTGGGTACGTGTGAGTGTGTTTCCAAAAGTTTCTTCCTGAAGAGGAAAGAATCACTGTGAGCGTGAGCAACATCATCTCACAGTCTGGCACCCAGAACCGATTAGGAGGGCTCGAGTGAGCTGGGCAGGAGCATTCATCTTTCTGCTTCCCACCTGTGGACTTGGTCTTCACAGTTGCCTCACACTCCTGAAATAATGGTTTCCCCACAATGATGAACTGTGCCCTCAAACTGTGAGCCATAAAAGCCTTTTGTTTCTCAGGTATCTTGTCACCAGGAGAAAAGTAACTAGTCCAGCTAGGTTCCGTGGTAGGTGCATGCATAACTTTTCAAGAGTCTGGCAGTTTTCACCCTTGACTACAGGAACATTTTACAATCCTATTATCTTTGTATTTCGGTGGTTTCCCATCTTGAACAACACAGGATGTGGGCAGTTCCATTAATCTCAGACATTCAGGGGGTGGGTATCCTTGACTCCTTTATGTATTAATGTGTGCTTTCTTGATTATTATTAATGCTGAGCATCTTTTAACTTGTTTACAAAGAATTCATATCTCTCTTTTGTGACGTGGCACACACATTTTAATTGATCTCAGAGCAACTGTGAAGAAATCTGTATACAGAAAAGTATAAATCTTCATCTTGGTTCTAGAAAAAGCTCCTACTTATAGTACTTCAAGAGCTTATCCTTGGAGCACAACTTCAGCTAATTTTCAATAAATGAGACAGGATCTCAAAATATCCTAACAAGAAAATATCTTGTTCTGTTAGCTAACAATCTGTATTAACTAGAAAAGAGAATTTTGTGAAAATATTAATTATTAAAATAATCTTCATGGTACTGTCATTATCTGACCACCCAGTGACTAGGAACAGGAAGTATTAAATGATGTTCCTTTGTCTTGTGATCAAGTATATATAGGATTAGTATAATGTAGGAATTTCAATTTTGATAGCCATCTTCCTTGAGTTTTCGTGTTTTGTTTAGACTTAGGGCTACATGCCGAACACTGTGAGAAGATTTTTATCTGCATTGCTTCTAGTCTCTACAATAATTCTTCTAGAAAGCACTATCATTTTTTTATTGCAATGAGAAAGGTGAGGCTCTGTTACAGTGTGTTACTTCATACCTTTACAAAAGTTATGGGCCACGCTGACAGTCAGCCTCAGTCCCAAAGAACTAGTCAGCCCATGATCTAATTTAACTACAAACCACACCTTAAATATTTGGACATTACAGATTCACACATTTTCCCATAACACACAGGAAGACCATACATGTCATTATGTAGAATTTTCTGTTTGGAAAACAACTTAGAAAACAGGAAACTGAACACACACTTGCAAAACACAAAGTTTATAGGAACAACTTCCCTCAATCTAGGCACATATACAATGGAAATAATAAAAAAATATCAGGTCTCCAAAGGTATTACATGTCAAAGTGGAAACTGAGAACTTAATTCTAAGTTTTCTACTCTTAATGTCTGCATCTAATATGGGCAAATAATGCAGTAGAAGAAACAACTGAACACAGACCTTTGACATGCAAAGACTGAAAAAAGCTAGTGCTAAGGAAACAGCTGATTGCTACCTATGACTAATGTAGGATTCCAAAGCAATGTAAGACAGAGAGGACAGCATCGCAGCATCTGGGACACCTACTTCCATACAGAAGTTCTATTTGTACTCTACTGTTACTATAGGAAAAGAGTCTACGAGATTCATGCTACAGGGTTTAAAAGAACCTTTGGAGGACCTGGCAGTGGTGGCAAAAGTCAGTGGTGGCACACACCATTAATCCCAATGCTCTGGAGGCAGAAGAGGATAGATCACTGTGAGTAAGAGGACAGCCTGGTCTACAAAGCAAATTCTAGAGCACCCAGGGCTACACAGAGAAACCTTGTCTAGAAAAATCAAACAAAACAAAACAAAAAAATCAAAAAACAAACAAGAATAGCAACAACAAACCAAAACTAAACCAAACCAAAAAAAAAAAAAAAAAAACCTTCAAAGGCAAATTTTTTAGATCAGGCTTTAAATTCCAAGATTCAGGCACTTCCTCTGCTCTTGTGTATATGACCTCACATTTTTTTCATTCGAAAGCAAGTTAACAGACTTTCCATAATTAATTACTGATTTCAGGGGGAAATTTACATCTATAGCCAAAAGTTTAAGTTGTATTACTTTCCCTTCACAAATAATGACCTGTGAAAATGTTTAACTTGGAAATTAGGAAGCCATTTATAATCTCACTTTCTTGAAGTGTTTGGTTTGGTTGAAGCTTCTGCTGGGATGAGATTGTTAAAGGGAGAAAAACCAAAGGTCGAGAGTAGATAGTGTAATACGTGCCCACTTTAGAGTGGGGCACGATCCACTGAGTGGAGGCGTTGCGTCCTAGAAAGCACTCTGAGGTCAATGGAAACATCTTTCGGGGCAAGCTATGATTCATATGACAAGGCTGCCATTGAGCTAATGTCAGTCGTACTTTATGTCTACACAAAAATCACAGACTCTTAGTAATAAAAGCCACTTTTCCCAACCCTTTCTGACACAAAAGGCTCTTTAGAAATAAGCCAGCCATATGTGAGATTTCAAACAGGGTGTTGAGAAGATAAATTAAAAATAGAGGGAAAAGGAGGGGGAATTTGCAATTAGAGATGAAACCCAAAGAGACTGGGCAATATGTCCTCAGTTCAATAGACGCTCAGTGTAAGATGTGAATGTTGAGTGTGAGGTAACACAGTACACAGCAAAAGAGGATGACCTGAGTCTTCATTCTCCTTTCAAATGGACTAGCTTTCCATAGGTAACATCCTGATAGCCTTTACTTCCTAAACTTCCCTTTACTTCCAGTGTATGATTTTAGAAAATTTGCAACTGTAAACTCTACTTGTGCCCCTTTGAAATGTCACTCTCCCACAGACCAGGCACATCCTCCTCAAGGACCTGCAGGCCTTCATCAACCTGGTGCCATAGCTCGAAGTCTCCGAGGGCTGGTCTCATAATTAGCAAATGCAGAAGGCCATTCATGCTGACCTCTCTCTTCTGCAAGGATTCCCTTTTCTCTCTTCAGTCTTCAAAAACCCTCCAGTGTTTGGTTTCAGAAAAGTTGTGTCCAATCTCCCACTCCCATTGCAATAGTCTCTCTCTCCCCCTACAGAAAAGAGAAGTCTTCCTTGTCATTTTTTAACAAGGGTGTAATGACTCCCACAGTAATTCCTGAATTATACAAGAACATGTTCTCCAGAGGACAAGCATAAAGTAAAGACATTCAGTAGGTGGTAGAATATGAATTCAACCTATGAGCTCCCCTCTTGGAAGACTGAGATCTTTTAATTCTTGTTATAATAGGAGCCAAACTAATGGCAAAATGCTACTTAGAATAATATCATTTGAGAGCCAGCAATTTTGAGTGCAATTTTCTTGTTTAAAAATAAACAGAACAAGAGGCGCAGCGGCGGCGGCGCCAGACGCACAGAGGCGCAGCGGCGGCGGCGCCAGACGCACAGAGGCGCAGCGGCGGCGGCGCCAGACGCGGCGCAGCGGCGGCGGCAGCACGGCGGCGGCGCCAGACGCGGCTGAGCGGTGGCCAGACCCAAGCAGCTGGGACAGGCTGCAATAAGGAGAGCAGATCGCCCTACTACAATTGAATCAAAGAGGTAGGCCTTTGGTTGGCCAGGTCACTGGCACAAGGGGAGCCTGGTCCTGTCCTGAAGATCCTTCGGAGGGGTGAGAGGGTTCTTGGCCTGCAGCAGGAACCACAAAAGAGAGTGAGGGCATTTTGTAAGCGGAGCCCTTGGCCAGCAGGGAAACCTGATCCGGTTTCTAAAGGATCCATTGGATAGGATCAATAGGAGGAGATGGGCAGGCGCCAAGGCAAGAACTCACCCAATAATCCGAAAAACAACATGAAAACATCAGAACCCAATGATCTTACAACAGAAGTATTTGAACAACCTAACACAGAAGAAGTGGAAAAAATCGACTTTATGAAGATAATAGAGTCCCTTAAACAACATGTAAAAAATGCCCTTATAGAAATGGATGAGAAGTACAACAAAAAGTTTGAAGAAATGAGTAAATACGTACATGATACCCTGGGAAACCAAGAAAAAACCATCAAACAGGTAATGGAAACAGTTCAAGAATTGAAAACTGAAATGAAGGCAAAGAAGAAAATACAAACTGAGGACCAGCTGGATATGGAAAATCTAGGCCAACGAGCTGAGTCTACAGAAACAAGCATAATCAATAGAATCCAAGAGCTAGAAGAAAGACTCTCAGATGCTGAGGACACCATAGAGAAAATAAACGAACAGATCAAAGAAAACAGCAAAGCCAACAAATTCTCAACACAAAACATTCAGGAACTATGGGACACAATAAAAAAACCAAACCTAAGAATAATAGGAATAGAAGAAGGAGAAGAGTCACAGCTCAAAGGCTCAGAAAATATTTTCAACAAAATTATGGAAGAAAACTTTCCCAACTTAAAGAAAGAAATTCATTTAAATATTCAAGAAGCATACAGAACACCAAACAGACTGGATCAAAGAAAAACATCTCCTCGCCATATAATAATCAAAACACAAAATATACAGGTTAAAGAAAGAATATTAAGAGCTGCAAAAGAAAAAGGGCAAGTAACTTATAAAGGTAAACCGATCAGACTTACACCTGACTTCTCGATGGAAACTATGAAAGCCAGAAGGTCCTGGATAGAGGTTCTGCAGAAGCTAAGAGACCATGGATGCAAACCCAAACTACTATACCCAGCCAAGCTATCGTTCACTATCAACGGAGAAAACAAGACATTCCAGGATAAGAACAAATTTAAACAATACGTAGCCACAAATCCAGCCCTACAGAAAGTAATAGAAGGAAAATCGCAACCCAAGGAATCCACCACTGCCAACACTGCCTACAATAACCCAGGCATCTAATGGCCCTTCACGAGCACATCTCAAAGAAAGGAGACACACAATCTCTACTACCAAAAGCAATAAGAATAACCGGAGTAAACAACCACTGGTCATTAATATCACTTAATATTAATGGGCTCAATTCACCTATAAAAAGGCACAGGCTAAAAGATTGGATACGAAAACAGGATCCAACATTCTGCTGTTTGCAAGAAACACATCTCAACCACAAAGACAGGCACCTACTCAGAGTAAAGGGTTGGGAAAAGGTGTTTCAAGCAAATGGTCCTAAGAAAAAAGCAGGTGTGGCCATACTAATTTCTAACAAAACTGACTTCAAACTAAAATCAATCAGAAGAGACCGAGACGGTCACTTTATACTCATAACAGGAACAATTCATCAGGAGGACGTCTCAATCCTGAATATATACGCCCCCAATATAAAAGCACCTACTTATGTAAAAGAAATATTACTAGAACTCAAGGCAGACATCAAACCACACACACTAGTAGTAGGAGACTTCAACACACCTCTCTCTCCAAGGGACAGGTCAATCAGACAGAAACCTAATAGAGAATTAAGAGAATTATTGGAGGTAATGAAGCAAATGGACTTAACAGACATCTATAGAACATTCCACCCAAATAGGAAAGAATATACCTTCTTCTCTGCAGCTCATGGAACCTTCTCAAAAATTGACCACATACTCGGAAACAAAGGAAACCTCCACAGATACAAAAAAATCTCAGTGTCCACCTGTGTCTTATCAGATCATCACGGATTAAAGTTAGAAGGCAACAACCACGCTGCCCCCCAAAAACCGACAAACTCATGGAAACTGAACAGTCAACTACTGAACCACGCCTGGGTCAAGGAAGAAATCAAGAAAGAAATTAAAGTCTTCCTTGAATTTAATGAAAATAAAGGGACAACATACTCAAACCTATGGGACACAATGAAAGCAGTGCTAAGAGGAAAGTTCATAGCACTAAGTGCCCACTTAAAGAAAACGGAGAATGCATACATTGGGGACTTAAAAACACACCTGAAAGCTCTAGAAAAAAAAGAAGCAGACGCGCCCAGGAGAAGTAGAAGACTGGAAATAATAAAACTGAGGGCTGAAATCAACAAAATAGAAACACAGAAAACAGTCCAAAGAATCAATGAAACAAAAAGCTGGTTCTTGGAGAAAATCAACAAGATCGACAAACCCCTATCCAAACTAATTAAACGACAGAGAGAGAACACGCAAATAAATAAGATCAGAAATGAAAAGGGGGACATAACCACAGACACAGAGGAAATTCAGAGAATCATTAGATCTTACTACAAAAGCCTGTATGCCACAAAACTGGAAAATACAAAAGAAATGGACATTTTTTTAAATAAGTATCATATACCAAAGCTAAACCAAGACCAGGTGAATGATCTAAATAGACCGGTTTCTCGCGAAGAATTAGAAATGGTTATCAAAAACCTCCCTTCGAAAAAAAGCCCAGGACCAGATGGTTTCAATGCAGAATTCTACCAGAACTTCCAAGAAGAATTAATACCTATACTCCTTAAGGTATTTCACAATATAGAATCAGAAGAGTCATTGCCAAATTCCTTTTATGAAGCTACAGTTACCCTGATACCAAAACCACAAAAAGACCCAACCAAGAAAGAGAATTACAGACCGATCTCACTCATGAACATCGACGCAAAAATCTTCAATAAAATAATGGCAAACCGAATCCAAGAACACATAAGAAAAATTATCCATTATGATCAAGTAGGCTTCATCCCAGAGATGCAGGGCTGGTTCAACATACGCAAATCTATCAATGTAATCCACCATATAAATAAACTGAAAGAAAAAAACCATATGATCATTTCACTAGATGCGGAAAAAGCATTCGACAAAATTCAACACCCCTTTATGATAAAGGTCTTGGAGAGAATAGGGATACAAGGGTCCTACCTAAATATAATAAAAGCTATTTACAGCAAGCCAACAGCTAACATTAAATTGAACGGAGAAAAACTCAAAGCCATCCCACTAAAATCAGGAACACGACAAGGATGTCCACTCTCGCCATACCTCTTCAATATAGTGCTTGAAATTCTAGCAATAGCAATAAGACAACATAAGGAGATCAAGGGGATTCGTATTGGAAAGGAAGAAGTTAAGCTTTCGTTATTTGCAGATGATATGATAGTGTACATAAGCGACCCCAAAAATTCTACCAAAGAACTCCTACAGCTGATAAACAGCTTTAGTAACGTGGCAGGATACAAGATCAACTCCAAAAAATCAGTTGCCTTCCTATACACCAAGGATAAGGAAGCAGAGAGGGAAATCAGAGAAGCATCACCTTTCACGATAGCCACAAATAGCATAAAATACCTTGGGGTAACCCTGACCAAGGAAGTGAAAGATCTACTTGACAAGAACTATAAGTCTTTGAAGAAAGAAATTGAAGAAGACACCAGAAAATGGAAAGACCTCCCTTGCTCTTGGATTGGGAGGACCAACATAGTAAAAATGGCAATTCTACCAAAAGCAATCTATAGATTCAATGCAATCCCCATCAAAATCCCATCAAAATTCTTCACAGATCTGGAGAAGACAATAATCAACTTTATATGGAAAAACAAAAAACCCAGGATAGCCAAAACAATCTTATACAATAAAGGATTGTCTGGAGGCATTACCATCCCTGACTTCAAACTCTATTACAGAGCTACAGTATTGAAAACAGCTTGGTATTGGCATAAAAACAGAGAAGTCGACCAATGGAATCGAATAGAAGACCCTGACATTAACCCACAAACCTATGAACACCTGATCTTCGATAAAGGAGCTAAAAGTATACAATGGAAAAAAGAGAGCATCTTCAACAAATGGTGCTGGCAAAACTGGATGTCAATCTGTAGAAGAATGAAAATAGATCCATATCTATCACCATGCACAAAACTCAAATCCAAATGGATTAAAGACCTCAATATCAGTCCGAACACACTGAACCTGATAGAAGAGAAAGTGGGAAGTACTCTACAGCACATGGGCACAGGAGACCACTTCCTATGTATAACCCCAGCAGCACAGACACTAAGGGCATCATTGAATAAATGGGACTTCCTGAGGCTGAGAAGCTTCTGTAAAGCAAAGGACACTGTCACTAAGACAAAAAGACAACCCACTGACTGGGAGAAGATCTTCACCAACCCTGCAACTGACAAAGGTTTGATCTCCAAAATATATAAAGAACTCAAGAAACTAGACCGTAAAAGGCTAATCAACCCAATTATAAAATGGGGCACTGATCTGAACAGAGAATTCTCAACAGAAGAACTTCAAATGGCCAAAAGACACTTAAGGTCATGCTCAACTTCCTTAGCGATCAGGGAAATGCAAATCAAGACAACTTTAAGATACCACCTTACACCTGTCAGAATGGCTAAAATCAAAAACACCAATGATAGCCTTTGCTGGAGAGGTTGTGGAGAAAGGGGTACACTCACCCATTGCTGGTGGGAATGCAAACTTGTGCAACCACTCTGGAAAGCAGTGTTTTCGGTTTCTCAGGAAATTCGGGATCAACCTACCCCTGGACCCAGCAATACCACTCTTGGGAATATACCCAAGAGAGGCCCTATCATACAACAAAAGTATATGCTCAACTATGTTCATGGCAGCATTGTTTGTAATAGCCAGAACCTGGAAACAACCTAGATGCCCTTCAACGGAAGAATGGATGAAGAAAGTATGGAATATATACATATTAGAGTATTACTCAGCAGTAAAAAACAAGGACTTCTTGAATTTTGCATACAAATGGATGGAAATAGAAAACACTATCCTGAGTGAGGTAAGCCAGACCCAAAAAGAGGAACATGGGATGTACTCACTCATATTTGGTTTCTAGCCATAAATAAAGGACATTGAGCCTATAATTCATGTTCCTAGAGAAGCTAAATAAGGTGAATCCAAAGACAAACACATAGGCATCCTCAGGAATATTAACCTTCATCAGGCGATGAAAGGAGACAGAGACAGAGACCCACACGGGAGCACCGGACAGAAATCTCAAGGTCCAAATCAGGAGCAGAAGGAGACGGAGCACGAGCAAGGAACTCAGGACCACGAGGGGTGCACCCACACACTAAGACAATGGGGATGTTCTATTGGGATCTCACCAAGGCCAGCTGGCCTAGGTCTGAAAAAGCATGGGATAAATCCAGACTAGCTGAACATAGCGGACAATGAGGAATACTGAGAACTCAAGAACAATTGCGGTGGGTTTTTGATCCTACTGCACGTACTGGCTTTGTGGGAGCCTAGGCAGTTTGAATGCTCACCTTAGGAGACCTGGATAGAGGTGGGCAGTCCTTGGGCTTCCCACAGGTCAGGGAACCCTGATTGCTCTTCGAGCAGATGAGGGGGGGGGGGACTTGATCGGGGGAGGGGGAGGGAAATGGGAAGCGGTTGTGGGGACGAGGCAGAAATTCTTAATAAATAAATAAATTAAAATAAAAAATAAAAAATAAAAAAAAAAAAAAAATAAAAATAAACAGAACAAACAAAACTTAATTTTCTATTTTGAGTTAAAGGACAGACATACTTCATTATTGATTTATTTTCACTTCTTTCATTCCAAAAGAGCTCCAAATTACCAATAGTTACAGCTCATTTATAAAATGACCCCAAGGGACCTTACTCCTCATACTGGGTTGCCTTGCCCAGCCTTAATACAGGGGGAAGTGCTTAGTTTTACTCTAACTTGATACGCCATGTTTTGATAACTTGATACTCATGGGAGATCTCCCTTTTCCTAAACAGAAATGGAGGAGTATACTGGAGGTGGGCAGGTGGGGAGGAGGGACTGGGAGGAGAGGAGAGGAGGAAGGGGAAACTGTGGCTGGGATATAAAATTATAGATTGATGGAGGAAGGTCATTGGCTAATAAAGGCACTGCCCTGGCCCATTTTATTGGTTAGAGGATAGGTGGGAGGAGTAAACAGAACAAAATGCTGGGAGGAAGAGGAAGTGAGGTCAGAGACTCCACAGCTCTTCTCTCGGGAGCAGACGCCTCAGCAGAGACGCCATGCCCCGCTCCCGGCATGAAGCTCCGACCCAGGATGGACTAGGCTAGAATCTTCCCGGTAAGACCGGTTCTCACAGATTATTAGAGATGGGTTGATCGGGATGTGAGAATTAGCCTGTAAGTGCTAGAGCTAAAGGGCCAAGCAGTGCTTAAAAGAATACAGTGTCTGTGTAATTATTTTGGGGCATAAGCTAGCCATGTGGGCGGCCGGGTGTGGGGGACGCAGCCCTGCCGCCCCATATTACTACAATAGATAGAGAGATAGATAGATAGATAGACAGATAGATAGATAGATTTAAAAACAACAACAAAAATAAACAAACAAGAAAACAACAACAAAAAGACCCCAAAGGCTCATGTGCTTAATAAATGCTTGGTTGTCATGTATGGGGCTGTGGAAAATCATTGGATCAGCAAGGTTCTGATGACATCAGTGGGTAAATCCATTGACAAACCCATAATTTCAGGGCATTATTGGAAGGTGGTGGAAGCTAAGATGTGATGCATAACAGAAGGAAATGGGTTACTTGAGGTAATCCCTATTGGGAGGGAATAGGTTACTGGGAGTTTCTTTCTCGTCTGTTTCCTGACTACCCTGCTACAAGTAGCCTTGGTTCAGCATGCCTTTTCTACTAACATGTTCTTGCTTGCCTCAGGTCCAAACAATGAAGTCAATTGACCAGGAACTCATACTTCGAAAATCCCAAGGAAAAAATAAATACTTCTTATTAAATTGTTTAATAGGATATTTTGCCACAGCAATGAAGAAAACCAACCAACATATCAACAGATGGCCTTCTTGGTTCAAATTTATGGTTCAAGTCACCTTCTAAAATCTATTTTCTTCTCATGTTTTTATTTGCTTAGCACTTACTGAGCTGATACATACACTCATAAAACTACATTGTGATGTATATAACTTAAATATGATACATAAAATATATAGTTTATGCATTATATATATAACTGACATTATTTATTAGTACACTAGCTCTACTGGAATTTAAACTCAGGGCTTCCACTCTTACCATACTGACAGAGCTCCTAGGATCTACAGTTGGTCACACAACCCCACATTCCACTATTACTGAAGTCCTACATCAAGCATGCCACATTTATCAATGAGCGAACGTGTGAGAAAGATGAAAGCCTGCCCACACATGGCAAGAAAACATGACTATGATGTCAGGTTTGATTCTATCTTGTCGACATTCACTTTAATATATTTCATAAAAAGCAGCAATAAATTTTCACACAGAACAATGACAATAAATGAGCCAATCTTCATCCTGTTGTGTCCTCTAAGGATCCAGGTGGTGTTTTGAAGGTGATGGCTACTACAGAGGTTGGTTTGGACTTTCCTGCTGAAGACGCCATGAAATCCCTTACTACGCTCTCTGTCTCCCTGACAGGAATAGGAATGATGGCAATGTGGCACAGCTCAAGTGAACATATCCTCCAATAGAAGGCTATAAAGTGAGGGGGATTATTTTTATTATGGGGAAAGTGGCCATCTGTTTCCAAAGAACTCAAGTGAGAACACAAATATCTCCTTCACGCGGAGCAGTTTTCAGATAATGGGCTTTTATCGCCTCCTGTGCTGGAACACGACTCAAGCTGAACAGCACTCTGTCCCAAAATTTTTGACATGTGGAGGGTTCTAATTATTTCCAAGGAAGAAATAAATTCAGATTAACATGTGAAAAAATGTTACCACGTCTCAGAATATACAGCTGGGAGATGAAGATCAGCGAGAAAAATAAGCAAAAATGAAATTAAGTGGGTAACAAAGGATACACGAGAAACACTGCCGCGTGTCTCGCTCGTGATAAAGCAAGACTAGGAAATGCCCGTTCGCATGAGGTGTTCACTAAAACTACCAGGGGTTCTTCAATCCCTAGTCATGTGCACTGAAGCTCTACTTAGGACAGCTGCTAACAATAACCCTATGTCTCTTTGGGTATCTGCCATCTTGGCTAACCTGAATTTTATAAGGAAGGGTTCCATGTTCAATGTGGGTAGCTGACATAACAGTTTCTTAAATGCCAATTCAAGCAAAGGAGATAAGAGAGCTACTCAGATCGACTGGCAAGGGATACAAACCATCCTGCACCTGCCATCATGGTATTACTAGGTTACCAGCATGGATATAATCTCTCCTAATTCCCCCAAGATGTTAACAAGATTTACTCATTCGTAGGCATATGCTATGAATAATAATATCCTCATGTCTCAAAAGAATAAATAATGGGGATAATAACAGTTCGATGAGAATAAACTACTGAAGACAATGAGAGAGCCAACTCTTGACTGCACTGTGGTTAGTCATGTCTTTTTCTTCTATCTTTCTTCTAGCTTCCCTAGCTTTTCTTTCTTGAGTGCATCAAGAATATTCAAGCCACTCCGGAAAGTAAAGATGGATTATTAAATATCTTTAATAGCTCACGGGTGAGAGTCAAGAGAAACAAGGTTCCCTGCCTGTTGTTCATGCGTGATGCTTCTGTTCCTAGGATACAGCTGTATGATTGATAACATCTCTAGTGGCTTTCACTTCCCCTTTCCTCAACTGGAGAGGTTCTGGGCATTATTTTTCCTAGGTAGCGTGACAGATCTTTTGCCCAGTCTGTGAAGGACGCTGACTGCTCTCCTCCACATTCCAAGGGCCTGACCCTCTGTTGGAAAACATGTTCTCTGTCTGCTCGTGCTCTATTACCCAGGAAAGTAACTTCAATTTAGAAACTATGAGAGTCAGGTGATACCCATTTCCTTAAACAAAAAAAGTGATGGCCAAGTTCCTCAGTCTAGGTCCAGCAGCCACAGTGCTGACTTTAATAAGGCTTCATCTGTTTTTCTACCTTAGAAATTTTAACTAAAAAAAAAAAAATACAGGGAAAAGACAGTAACTATCCGGTCAAACGAAATCCCACTGTTTTGTTTCTCTTCTTGCATTATAATTTATAGATGAGATCTGGATTTAAAAGATCCTTGCATTTACTGACATGGATAATTGAAAATTGGCTTCGGATTTTAGTAACATCAGGCAATAGAGTACTTTCCCTTTCTTTCCCCTGCCAACACTCAGCAGCGTCTGCTACATCTGCCAGAGCAGACTTGCTGCAGTGGGAGAATTCGTAGCTTAGAAACCGAAGTGGCAGAACAAAGCCAAACAGATCCGTGATTTTTCTCATAGCAACAGTGTTAGCAGAGATGAATTAGAAAGGGTGAGACCACGTTATGACATAAACATAGAGTTTAGGGGTTTTGTTCCTGAAATCATGGAACATGTTCCTTAAACCACGAGACATTGTTTCTTAGCAGAAAATGTCAAGGCACAAAAGTCTGGTGTACATCAAATTCTTGTGCCTTCTAGGAAAAAGCAAACAATCAAATCTAACCTAGGAACTGAATTGTTACATAACCCAGGCAGGATCTCTCCTCGAGCTTTAACCAGAGACCCAACGTGAATATTTCCAGCCTCACGGCACAGGCTTTTGTGTTCATTATATAAGAGCCATATGTGTAAGGTTTATTTTAAGAGCTAGCAGTGCACTGCCCTAGTAGAATGACACGTGAAAGGGATCCAGTGTGGGAAGTGTTGGAGCGGATTGTAGAGGACCCAAAGGCTGCAGCTTGCCATCCAAGGCTCTATCTATATTGGGCCTGGCACATCATTTAGTTGAATCACTATCACTTTCTTGCTCCTCTGCCTGGAATGCTGAAATATCCCACTTCTATTTTCTCCTTCTGTCCTATTTACCTTGTAACTCCATATGCAAATTTAGGTCCAGCTAAATATACAATGCCTTTTGGAGAATGACTTCTGAAATGCCCATGTGTTAGGAAAGGATTTAAATTGTCAGGAAACATTTTATTCCTCGGAGTCTATCGTTGTAATGCAGATTATTCTCTTTAGCTTAGATGAAACCAACTAACAGGCTAGAAAATATTACTACAGTCTGTATTTTAGATCTTTAATCAATCTACATTAATCAGAATATAGCCAGGGAAAGCAGAAAGGTCTCTGGTTGTTTCAAGAGCAGAATTTAAGGGACTTGGTTGAACAGGTCGGTGAAAAGCTGAAGAGATACACTGGGCAGTGATAGAGCCAAATCAGAAAGATACTCCGCACCATGCCACAGACCTTCAAAATCGGTGGTACTCTGAAACCAGTGCCCTGGATCAGCACTTTAGAAGACCTCTTCTCTTGACTGCCACGTTCTTTCCCTGCCTAAGAAACTGTGTCAGGAGAGCATACACACACAGCTGCTTCTATTACTTTCCAGACCATGCTCCTGCCCCAGCTTGAAGAGTCTAGGGCCATAAAATGAACATACCTTTCCCTAGACCTGTCTTGGCCCTCCCCAGAGCAACCGAGGAGGCATCTGTTTACAGGTGGGAAAGACAAGAGAGGTCAGGTGCATGGTCTTCCAAGTCCTGGCATGGAGAAAAATGTATATTATAACCCATTTGTGGAATTTTTCAAGTTCCTAGACAGTGGAGTCTGGCAGGACAAATAGTAGGGTGAGCAACCGAATCCCACCCCCTCATCTAATGAGTAAGAGAAAGCTGTTGTTTATTCTGTGGATTCCCAAGCCACTGGTTTTTAAAATATATAGCATTTTGAAGATATTTGTCAAAACAGAAAAAAAAATACACTATGCTTTTGTCTAGCGCTTTTTCCATATTGAGCTTATGTATGTTCTCTTCCCCAGGGACTTGCACACATTGGTACAAGAGAGCCCAAGCCCAGAATCCGGGCCTATCCAATGGCAAATAGACTCATGGAGACTCCCAGTTAGGAAATAAACAATGGAGGAAGTCCAAAAGGAGGCAGAATCACAAAGTAGAGATTCGGTCTGCCCTGACTTCACACACACCACCTCTTCTCACCATCCACTTTCCGCCATTGCATCACACTGATGTTACCGCCCAGGAAGAAAAAAGCAACAGAACTTAACAAAGGTGGAGTTTCCTATAATCTGAATGAAGCACAGCAGAGAAAGCAGCACAGAGCAAAAGCACGAAGATACTAAAGATGCTACATACTACAAATAAAAGCACTCTGCTGAGGGCTCCTTGATCTGGCTTATATGTTCTCTGAGGGAACACAAACACCTAATCAGTAAGAAAACAAATAATCCAATTATAAAGTAGGCAAGATGCCTGAATAGACATTTCTATAAAGAAGACTTACAAAAGCCCAAGAGGAATATGAAACCAAAAATGTTCAACATTCCCAAATCACCAAGGAAATGCAAGTTAAAACCACAATGAGTTGTTATCTCACACCTATTAGGATGGCTATTGTGACAGAGATGATAGATAAATGTTGGAGCTAATGTAGCTGTAGGTAGTGGAAGCCTGTATGGAGGCTCTGTGAGAAATTAAAAATAGAGCACCCATATTATCCTGTAATCTTACCACAGGGCATATATTCAAAGACATGATCTGTATGTCTAAAAGACAGTTACTATTTCAGGTACAGTGTAGCATTATTACATGACCCGAGTTACAGAATCAATCTAAGTATCTATATTCTTTGACTGTGTCCTCCATAGGTATGTGTTAGAAATCTAATACCCAAAGCAACAGCACTGAAGGGTGGATCCTAATAGAAAGCAATTGGTCCAGATAGGCAGAATGGATAGATCAAGCACTGTACCATGTGGGTTAAGGGAGTCTGGCCTCACTTTTACTCACGCGAGTGCTGTCTTAATTATCTAGCATCTACTACCATGGGACCATGGGATGACATATGAGAGGCTGGTATCTTGATATTAGACTTCCTATTTTTGAGTGTCATGAAGCAGTAAAATTTTTAGTTATAATAAATTACCAGTCTTGGTACTATGTTGTAATACCACAAAATGAACTTGAGGCACCGTCAACCAATGGATGAGTGAATAAAGTAACTGTGAAGCTTATACTTACTGTGACACTTACTTGGCCTTAAAAAAATAATGAATCTATGAATAGACTTGGAGGACACAATGCTAAGTGAAATAAACCAGGTACAGAAAGACAAATACCTCATTGCCTCATTATTTTAGAATATAAAAGCATTATCACATAAAAAGTGAAGAGTAGGGTAGTGCTATCAGAATCTGGAGGCAAGACTTTATATAAAGGATACAAACACTTTGGTTAGACAAGAAGAGTAAGTTGACTGTATTCAATAAGAACATATTTTGTTTTGAAACCGGCTAAATAATGGGCCAAGCAACAGCTTGCAGAGGTAGTAAAGGGACTTCACCATGTTGCGCTGGGTAGGGCAAGCAGGAAGTTCTGTATTTCCCCTAACAATGGTGCAGCTTAAGTTTTTGAGACAGGCTCCTGGAAAATGAAGAATTACAGAGACACAATAGCACAGATTCAGATGAAAAAGACCTAAATGAGACACAGTATGTTTTAAAAATGTATGTAAGCTTGGGAGAGAGCAGAAAAAGAGTATAGAGAGTTATGAAAAGAAGTAAATGGTTTTAAAGATATAAAACAAAGTCTTTAAAGACACAGAGTAGAGACAGTCATAGATTAAAAGAAGTAAAAAATATTAAGCCATGTAATGATAGACTATACACAGAGAGTCTGAATTATGTATACTATTGCGTTTTCTTTGAATTTTTTGACTAAAGAGAAATGTTTGATACCAGGGACTGCTAAGCTAATATATATATATATATATATATATATAGTGTGTGTGTGTGTGTGTGTGTGTGTGTGTGTGTGTGTGTATATATATATATATATATATTACTTTAAAGGTAAACTGATTTCAAAATATGGGTCTAAGGATATGTTGCTTTGGAAAAGAGGTTCTTCTTTTGTTTTCATGGAGGATGAGAACTTGTGGACTCATTTCAGGCTTATGTGGTTTGATAGACAAAGACTCCCTGAAAGGTCTCCTCAAACACCCCTCAAAAATTACTTTGCCTAATAAAAAGCAAGAAGCAATTTGGAGAAGAACTATGCCCATATTCCCAAATATTATTTCTAAATGTTTGTTTACATTTAAAGGGGGATATGCTATAGAAATTTGAATTGATATGGATCTTGGTTTATTGATACAAATTTAAGGTCAATGTTGTTATATGTATATTTCTGCTCTTGATTAAGGTATTGTGTTTGTGAAGCTCATTTCAAAATGTAATGTATAATTAAGAAACATAGGTTGATCAACAGTCATCTATAATAGTCAATCTTGTAGTCATGTTAGATTTTCTAGATGTACAAAGATGTATTTCAGAAAGATAGGCATTCTTTAAACCTTTCAAAGACTACAGAATATGGCATTTAAAATGTTTAAGAATTTAGGACTTATCATGGCAATGAGACACATCTGCTCCTGGCAGCACCAATTACTTCAACAAGAAGATGGGTTTTGAAGAGGCTTCTTATGGAGTTGGTTAGACATTTGGGCAAGAAACTGTTCTTGCCTGGACTGCTTGATGAACTGGTCATGTAGGATCTACAGAGAAATGACTGCTGAACTTGCCTAAAGATGAGACCACTGCCCTTTGGGTTCCTGCTTCATGAAAGAACAAAAAGAGTCTTCCAGACATTCTGAAGGACACAGAAGAAAATGACTGACAAACTGCTAATACAGGCAGAACTGTATTTGAAAGTTCCTGCTTCATGGAAAAGTTTGCTGAATACTATGGGCCTGTAGGCTGAAGATGGATGCCCCAATGGTACAAAAGAACTTTGGTGACTATCCAGGTAGCCAGAAGTCTCTGTCAATTCTACAGTTTGGAAGTTGCTTACAATGCACCTTCTGTTTAGTTAGGTAATATTATATCCTTCTGAAGTCTTTGATAAAGTTGAAGACTAGATATTAATAATATAGTTTTCCTTAGTTATGATAAGAGATAAAGTAGATATAAATATTGTAACTGTAATTCTTGCTTGATAAATGTTTTGTTATATGTAATTTTACTATGTTAAAGTTGAAACCTTCCTTTTTTATTTAAACAGAAAAGCAGAGGTGATGTGGGATTTCCCTCTGTATGCTGTGGTTACCATTAATGAGTAAAAAAAATGTTTTGAACCTATAGCCAGGCAGAACTTATCTAGGCAGGGAAAACTAAGTGAATGCTGGGAGAATAGAGGCATAGTCAGGGAGATACCATGGAGCAGCTGCAAGAGACAGGCATGCTGAAACTTTGCTGGTAGGCAACAACCTCATGGTGATGCACAGATTAATGGAGAAGAGTTAAATTAAGATGTAAGAGTTAGCAAATAAGAAGCTAGAGCTAATAGACCAAGCAGTGACTTAAATAACACAGTTTCTGTGTGATTATTTCAGGGCTAAGCAACCCGGGACTAACTAGCAGCCTTCTCACAACAGGTAAAAGTAGATTTAAGAATTCACAATACAGAAAAATTATAACATAAGAAGTAATTAGTGTTAGTTAGCCAGACTGATGATATATGTACACACACACATACACACACATATATATACACAAACATATATATTTGTGTGTGTGTATATACACATATATACATATACCAACATATATGTGTATATACATATATGTATTCATATATATATATTAGAATGTCAGGTGTTTCTTAAATAAAAGGAAAATGGAGGTGATTTAGTAGACAATTTATAGGGACTCAATAACCTAATAATTTATAAATTATTTATAGAAAATATTTATATTGGGAAACAAAAGTGATTTTTCTTTGGGATCATGATTAAGGATTCTAAAACAAAACATGGACTAAAGAGGCAAATGTCATGTTTGTATTAATGTAAATATCACATGATATGGAAGCCTTCATGATAAAATATGATCCCCAAGAAATACCTAAACTATGTATTTTTGTGGTAGATTTGGTCAAGAACAGGCAGTTGTGGTGAAGTGTGGCAGGGCACAGAGGTTTGAGCCAATGCTAATAATCTGGGGGAAACTTAGCAGGCCTATTGTTCAGATTTCAGGCCCTCCATCTTCAGATAGAAATGCTCTCTTCATCTGAGTGAAGAAAGGAAGCCCCTCACATTAGTCTTAGGACCTCCTTCAGAAGAGATCCAGGAGACACTGCCCGGTCATATGTCCTGTTTAAGGGAAGTAAGGCAGAGTGGAAGGCCAGGTATCCCTTCGATGCTGCCATTTCTCAAATCCCTCCAGCATAAACTATTGTATATGACACCAAAGCACTGTGTGTGAAGGTGGTGTGTCTGGAACCTCGTCCTTTACCATGAGAGCGGCTACAACATACATTTTCTTCATTGAAGAAGCCATGACTTAAGTGAGACCCAGCAGTTTTTCTAAACCAGGTTCAGGTCAATGAACAAACAATTTCTGAATCATTCAATACTGAGCAACAAAATAAATACAGTTACTTAATGTGGATGGGATAAATGAAGTTGGGATTCAATTTTTTAAAGGACAGGACAGTTGGAGAGAGGAGCAGAGCAGAGCATGCTTCTACTTCACATCCAAGCTGTGCTGCTCAGAAGTGGTCATTGTGTCTTCAGTGTAAACCCCATTTGTCCTGAGTTCTCTTTTATACAGGGCAATAAAAGTAGTTCATTTAGCACGTTATACCCTATGCCTATCATATAGAAGATGATCAGGGAATAATTAGTAAAGATGAAGGCAAAACCACTACAATAATGTACAAGTTAGTATTTGTGTGGTTCTGAGACTCACCTGAAGGAGGCCCCCCCTTACTAATCCCCAGTCAAGCAAATGGAAATTATAAAGGGAGCTTCTGCCTGTGATATCAAATATGGTAGACTCATGTGGTTATCAAATCATTATCTATGGCTCACTTAGACACTTATGAAATTTATTTTCATTTTGGCTTGACATGTTCATTTTTTTTTATCTTACTGTTTAATGCTTGTCAGAGAATAATACAGATATTAGAATTGTATGACCGTCGAGTATGACAGATTCGGAATGTAAAGAGGGTTAGCCGTACATTGACAAACACAATTAAGGACTTAGAATTTGACTTGGAGTGACAAGCAGCTATCGTTTATCACAACAGTAGCAGACAAACTAGCATTGCAATCACAAACAACCTGCACCTCTCCCATCGCTAACCTCGGTCCATAAAGGGTTATAGTTAACTTCTCTGCGATAAGACCCTGTTACTAATTAGTTTTTAACCACCAGTGCAGCAACTTCCGCTCATTGAGATTAGTGCTTTCTGTTTCTGAAACTCCCTTCTGTAATTAACCTTGCTATTATTAGCTGCAAAGCATAGATCCTATTGCCGGCTGCTTCAGGATTCTGTTTTCTATTTTCAATGGCCAGTTACTGTCAAGAGTTTCGGGGCCTATAACATCCACTTATTTTAATGAAAGATATCTCAATCCTTCCCTGCCCTCTTCTTTCCTTAGCAATTTGAACTGAAATTGTTTATTCATGGCCAGACCTGGGGCAGTTCTCATCTTGAGATGTATGTGTATCCATAGCCACTCAAAAGCAGAGCTTCCATTGCCTGTGGCTTTTGAACAGACCCTGCCCTCTCAGCTGAGACGCTGCCTAGGAACGGTTCAGAAGTGATTCTTCAGTGCTGAACCTGGCACTGCTTCCGAGGGTGGCCACACACTGATCCAATGGGAGATATGTTCCACAGCAAAAGACCAGCGAGATACAGTACAGTAGGCCTGTGAGGGATATCACTGAAGTATCACTGCAGACAGCAAAGAGAGAGACCGCTCTCCTGGCTCAGGTTGCTTAGGTATCTGTCTGCAGCAGAGGTGGAACTGTGTGGCAATTGATGTTTATGGGAGCTGAAAGGTACACATTCCTTTGCCAAAGATCAAAAACCTTGGTCCTAATTTGTCATTTCCAAGGGGACCCAGCCAAAGCCGGCTTTGGTGCCAGGGACAGGCAGGTGTGTGGGAGAGGCACAAATGGGACTGTATAATTAGAGAATTGGAGATATGGCGGCCTCAAATGTGGGGACCAACACCGAAAGGATGGGGGGGTCATAGAGCCTTTCCACTCATATCAGAGTTCTACTAAATGCACGGTTTAGGGTTGTCTTTAAAATTCAGGCCCCTACCTCAGCGTTATAATGTGGAAAGATGCATATCAAAATCCCCTTTAACACACACCATATGACTGGTTTACAGTTCATGGTATCGGTGTCACTCTTTCATGAGGATAAGTTGACTCTACCTCAGGAGGTCATGTCCAAAATGTCCTTTAATGATGGAGGAAGGTCATTGGCTAATAAAGGCACTGCCCTGGCCCATTTTATTGGTTAGAGGATAGGTGGGAGGAGTAAACAGAACAAAATGCTGGGAGGAAGAGGAAGTGAGCTCAGAGACTCCACAGCTCTGCTCTCCGGAGCAGACGCCTCAGCAGAGACGCCATGCCCTGCTCCCTGGCAGACACACGCGATGAAGCTCCGACCCAGGATGGACTAGGCTAGAATCTCCCCAGTAAGCGCACCTTGGGGTGCCATACACAGATGATTAGAAATGGGCTAAATTAATATGTGAGAATTAGCCTAGAAGAGAATGGGCCAAGCAGTGATTAAATGAATACAGTTTGTGTGTTGTTATTTCGGGGCATAAGCTAGCCGAGCAAGCGGCCGGGGTGCTGGGAACGCAGCCCCGCTGCCCTTATTACTTCACTTTAATTAGTAAGTGTCAGCTTCTCCTCCCCAATACTGTATTATTTCATTTGCTAACTATATTTTTATTTTAAAAACAGATAAGGGTACCGATAGAAGATAGAGATGATTCACCGAGGGGCTTCACGCAGGCATGAAATGTCACACAGAGGAGAGTATAGACTGTGATTGACAACTCTGTTGCTGTGGCGGACAACCAGCTTTGTTAACAGTGACAGTCATCTCCACACATAAAGAAAACTCAGTCTAGAAAGTAGTTTTGTCTTCTATTCTTTTTCCTTTCTTTTGAGATGCACATGTCTGTGCATGTGAGCGCAGCTGCACAGGTTTGAGTGGGACGTGCCAGGTGGTGATGCCAAGTGACATTTCTTCAGCAGCTATCCACCTGGTTGTTTTGAGGCAGAGTCTCTCAGTCCAGTGTTTGGCAATTAGGCAAGGCTGGTCGCCGAGTGAACCCTAGGTTCACATCTCTGCCTCCTCAGTGCTGGGATTACAAGTGCAGTCCCATGCTCAAATTTTATGAGCTGAGATGGAACACAGGTCCTCAGGCTTGGGCTCTTACCATTTCTTTATTTTTCTAAAACATATTTATTATTATTACTCTGTAGCTGTACATGCACAGCATGCACACACACATACACACATATTTGTGTCTATAAGAGGTGTACACATACTAGGATTCATGCATGTGCGGAAGCTAGAGGAGAGAACACTTGCAGAGGTCAGTTCTCTCCTTCCACTGTGAACCCTAGGGGTCAGAAGCAGTTTGTCAGGCTTTTCAGGCAAGTGTTTTTCTTCACTGAGCCTTCTTACGGCCATATCTTTATACATAGGCTTAATTATTAACTACAAAATCTTTGTATAACGTAAGTCTTCAGTTAAAGATGAATTCTGGTTTTGGTGGCACAAGCCTGTAATCCTAGCACTGAGGGAGTGAACGTAGGATGATAGGAGTCAAGTCCTTTCGGAGCTATGTAGGGAGTGAGAGGGGAGCCTGTCCTACTCGAATCCCTGTCTCATACAAACATACAAACAACTAATTGGGAACAATAAAACCGGACATGTATCCCAAAGTGTATCAGTGTTTATACTAACAGCTCTCTTGGGTGGGGCGGGGGCAAAAATGCAAGTACAGCCATTAGATTGTTGAAGCTTAAACCAGCTTTTCAAGACGTAACAAAGCAAAACAATCAGAATGAAATTTCAGTCCAGTTGCTAGACAACAGAAAAGCAAGCAACTCAACGAAAAGAAAGCTGTTTCAATTGCAATATAAAAGGCACTGTCAGCAACCAAGTCTTGGGCTTCTGCAAAATTCAGCCACCCAAAATAATAGAACACGGTGAGAATTCAAATCTCTACTCTTTGTAAGGGCATGAAATTTAAAGCAACCTTTAGTGAGCAATAGAAAACAAGAATTGTGATCACTGAGAATACCGAGGATACCACATATTGACTAGAAATTCTCAACTCTAGAAGATTTAAGTGGAAATTCAGGCAGTCATCCAAGCCACTTTCATCTACAGGGCCAATTTGGTCTGACATTATGAGAAGAGAAACTGAAGTAAATTTGTATTCAGAAGGTGTGTGTAATTACAAAGAGCATGAGCTATGGATTCCAGGGCACCTGCCTTTAACTCTTAGCTCGACCACTTGTGACACTGGCCTTCAAAGAGCCTCCATTTCTTGGAAACCAGTTATATTATCTACAATACATGGTGGAATTTCAACAAATCAGTATTGGGCAAGACATCTGGCGTGGTGCCTACTACATAAGAGATTCAGTTTGATTTTTTTTTTTTCTTTTCTTGCTGTGATAGTTCATTTGAGACAGGGTCTCATGTGGTTCAGGACGGCCTCAGACTTGTTAGGTAGCTGAGGATGACCTTGAACGTCTGATTCTTCTGCTTGCCCATTCTGCGTTCTGAATTCAAAGCAAAGCATGCATTACCACAGCCGTTTATCAGGTCCTGGGATGGAGTGCAGAGCTTCCTGCATGCCAGGATTACACTAAGTGAATTACATACCTAGTCTATCTTCCTGGAGTAAGTTCTTCCTTGATTATAATTTATTTTTATGATGCAAGTCACATATGAAAGGTCTTCCAAGCCTTAAGCCCATACATAAATCTCAAAGCATTTGGAGACCGAAAGAGGTTTCCACCTTTTTCACGCAGCAGCCATTCTCCGTTCTGTAAAGTGTTAAAGTGTTGCCACAGAGTGGCTTCAGAAATACACACGGAAGCTGCACAGTGCTGAAGAGGGGAGGCAAACATGTCCACACACATGTGACTCACAGGCACAAACTCAAAGATCTTCAGTCTTCACACTGTTTTTACTTTTCATTTGGATTAGTATTAATCACATGATGCAAAGAGTGTGTGAACTGAATGCAATTTTCTTAGAGTTACAGACTTAGCATAGCTGTTCAGACAGAACTCTTCATTAGATGCTGCAGGGCCTTGTGTGTCAATGAGTCTGATAATTATTAAAGAGAATCAGCAATGTGTGAGTCATGATAGCCTTAATCTCATCAGAAAGACTAACATGGTGGCCACTGCAATTACATATTTAGCAGCATGGGTATTATATGGAAATTTAACTCTCAATAAGATGTGAAGATTTTATGGGAATTTTAATTCTTTTCAGCTACAAGATTCATTCCCTTTCCTTACAGTTGACTGCCCTTGATTGAGGAGCTAAATGGAATCTGATAGACGTAGATACAATGACTTTTCAAAGCACTTGTTTTTGTTTTTAAATTCAGGTTTCCATTTTTAAAAGACTCCAACATAGTTTCTCTCCAGTTGGTCTAATATTTATGGTGGTAACGGCTGCATTCACCACTTGAATCCAGAACCATGTTTTGGCAGGTGTTCTGTTGAGCTTGTATCTGATCTGTAGCTCATTCAAGTCCGGGCTGCCAATCCTGACTCAGTGCACCTGGGATGTCTGGCACACTCCTCAAACACTGGTGGTATGACGATTAAGAAAGGACAGGTGAAGAGTGTCTCCTTTGAACAGTAGGGCTCCCCCAATGCTACCAGAAGTAATCCCTGGAGGGTGAGAAGCAAGAGGCTCCAGAATAACGTGGGAGGAAACAGGATGGGAAGTCGGAAAGAGGAATATAGACGCAGGGACAAGAGTCAAGTCAGGAGAGAGAGCCAGTGATTATGCCAATGTCCGAGAGACATGGGAACACAGAGTTTGGAAGTTCAGGGATGGATGTATTTATGAAAGTTATCTGCAACTGATAAACACCAACAAACATAACCAGTGTGAGTCTCAGGACACAGTTTCTTTCCAGATGACTTTCAGTTATTTGGCAGACTGCCTTTTAGAAGAGTGGCCCACTGTAACCGGAAGGGCAGCTTTGGGACAAGATTTGGGTGGGCACCACACTGAGAAGGGGAGGTGTGAATCTTGCTTCTTTAATCAAGGAAGCATTCAAACAGGTTAAGCCTTGCCTAGGTAAATGCTACACTGGTGGTAGAGGCTGGCACTCTCCTGCAGACAACGGTGTGAGGACACCAGACTCAAGTTCTGCTCCGGGAAGGCAGAACTAAAGCCAGATGGAGGTAGAGTATGGAGAGATCATACAGAAATCTCAAAAATATGGACGGAAGCCTGCAAGATGGTTTTGAGTGGGCAGAGGCTGTTACAATGAAAAGACTATTTCAAGATGACTACTATCGGAAACAGGTGTAAGGGGGTTTGGACCCAGAGGCATCTGCATGCCTGTTTAATGAACCATGTTTGTGCAGAAAGAACTGAGGAGACAAGACTACAGATGAATTTATTGAGGCCTCTATTTGAAGGTTAGCTTTTGCTCACTTGCTAACGATGCCGAGCACGGCCTCTGCGTCCTTCTACACAGTTCTCCTCCTCAGCATCCTGGTAAGATAGCTGGTATCACACATCAATCTTTATGGTTTATTTAAACCTTTCTACCTCTTGGGCAAACAAACTCAAAAGTAAGAACCTATAAATTCGGAAGCTTTCTCGGAACATCTTATTATGCCCCAAAGGTGTTGTATGGCTTTCTGTGTTAACTTTAATCATTTTTTTTTCATTTTCAATGAATAGCTATACTCTTAAAGCTTTTTTTTCCTCTGAATTTTCTTGCCAAATTTATGTTAGAAACTGAACTTTATTTCCGAAGTTTCTTATCTTAGGCTTCTTGATTCCCTCTGCTGGATTTCTGGACTTACCATAATGCCCATTTTAATATTATTGTTTTTTTCTTCTATGTTGTTAGCCTTTCCATTCAATCAAACAAGAAAAACAAAAGGCTTTTATCCTAGGGACCAGGCACTTGAGGAGGATTTTTTTTTTTTTAGTCAGTGGTCGAATTAAGTGTCAAGGTTCACATGAACCAGCTCAGACTCAGGTTATTGTTGAGGGCGAAACACACGGTGTTAATAAATATGAAGGCCTGCTCCCACTCACGTTTTCATTCCTGTGAGAAGAATCCAGGTAAACAGACAGATGTTAGAAAGGCATTTCCAACACTCCTTGTCCAATTTCATACAATGCCTGTCAGGTCTCATTCATTCCGACTTTGTATCCCTTTCAAGTTTGGTGCAGGGATCCTGACTCTGGTTGTCAATAGGATCAAGTGAGCTGTTAGAATTCTATTTTCTGACCTTTACCAAGAACACAGCCAGGATCAGTTATTGTTCTTGCCAGGGAAGCTGGACTAGAAACGTAGAGGGGGGAAATATGACGACTCTGTAAAGTGTACACAGAAAGGCAGCGTGCCAGCGGGAAGAGATGACCGTGGGTGTGAGCTGGGGATCACCAGAGAAAGGCTTAGGGTTCCACAGCCAGCTGGCCCTGCCACGTAAGGCGGAAGGCAACAGATGATCAATTCTCTCCCACCTCTGACTACTATAAGAGCATAAATCTTAAGAACAATGGTCACTGGGGCTTCTTCATCCATTACAAAGCTTAGAAGCAAAAGCAATTTGGGGTAAGGCAGAGGCATCTTGTGAGACAAGCATTAGCAGCCTATGAGTCACGGTTGTTCAGGGAAGAGCTTGCAGAGCATAGTAACTGCCTCATGCGGCTTTGGTTTTGGAGATGGGGCAAATGCACACACAGCTTGTCAGTATACCTAAACGCACTTTGAGGATGTAGTAGCGCTAATGGCTTACTGAGACTTCCCCTAGGTGTTCTGTGAATCTCCATGAGTGTGTCCGACATGGAGCAAAATGCAGGCCGGTTCACAGAAAAAAATACTCATGAACACCACTTGTTCATGACTCTATGCCTAATCACAGCTCCTGGCTTGACTGACTTTTTAACATGTCAACCGATGCGTGACCTTTTCTTCCCAAGACAAGACCGAGGTGTAAAAAGGTCAAGTCACTTTGTCAAACTTCACAGAATCACAATCTAAACACAGGTGCCACCACCTGGAACCCAAAGCCAGGCCCAGTGTCTCTGAAAGGTCTTCTGCTCTCAAAACAAAGCAGCAGCCACACCACCAGCTAGCTGCAGGCAGATGCTCCCTCTTAGCCCTGAAAGACAGGGGTGGAACTTTCTGGGGCCCCCACTGGGCCTGGTGGTTCTCTGGGGGTAACCCTTGGTTTATCAGTCTTATCTGATTTTCATCACAGTTTAATAATCTCTTCCTGAAAAATATTTTGTGTGTCGCCACCCTGTTACAAAACAGAAGTGAAAATGAATTTCTTTTAATATGTCTCCCAGCCCCACTGGCAGTTTCCCAGAGCATAAGTTTCCAATTATTTCCCGGGTTCATCTTTCTTTATTTCACTTTGGACATACTGATCTTGGTGCAACAACTCAGCGGCTCCCCTATTACCTTGTCCCCCACCTCCACCTCCTTCCAGCTGTTTGCTTTGAGTCTTTGCCATCCTCTGTGTACCCCACCCCCATTAGTCTATTATTCTCCAGCTCATTCTGATGCTAAATCGATGTCCTTAATCTGGTTTTATCCTCTATCTCGTGCTTAAAACATGCACATGCAATCTGAGCCGTAACACTGTTATAGACTGATAAAATAATAAGCTTAATTTAATGCTCTATAGTAGGTTTTTAAATATTACATTTGCCCATTTTATGTGTAGTGTGTGTGTGTGTGTGTGTGTGTGTGTGTGTGTGTGTGTGTGTTGGGGGTGGTATGTGTGCCACAGCCCACATGTGGAGCTCCAAGAGCCACTGGCCTGAGTCTGTACTCTCCTTCTACCATGTGAGTTCCAGGGGTGGAACTGTGGTGGTCAGGTTTGATAGCAAAGCCATTACCTCCTGAGTACTTTGTTTTTTTTTAACTTTAGGTAGTGCTGGGTCTCAAGCATGCTAGGAAAGCTCTCTACCACTGAGTTCTGCCTCCAACTCTCTCTTGAAAAGCGTTGACTCATAAGATGACATTTTTTTTTTTATATTTGAAGCCTCTTAAGAGGAAGAATTCTCCTAGGTTGATGTTTGTGTTTCTCTTCTAGATGATATCTAGCATAGTGAGAGACAAGCTTGGATGTGCTCACCTTACTTGTTCTGCTCCTGTGCTATACACTCACATTTACCACTAGGCCATTTATGGTCACTCAGTAAATAACTAGTCCATTATAATCTTTTAATTCATTTTCTACCTCTCTGACATATACTCTGTAAAACAGAATGAGTTTTTTATTATTTTGATGTGAGCTTTCTAAATACATTTTAAAGTTACAGTACATATTTTAATGTCAAATTCTGACAAATCACTGCTTATCTAGACTAGCCAAAGTACATTTCAATTCACTTTTTATAAACGTAGTTCAGGTTCTTCAATGCATTTAATACATTAAATTAGCATACATTAATACCTAATAACTAATTTGTATATTATAATAGACTATATTTAATTAATACATTAATATTATATTCATGAATAATAAAGTACTTATTTTATAATTGTATAGCTTTGTATATTATATAATTATATACAATAAACATATATTAATAATTTCAAGACACTACATTGAATTGTATCTCTTTCCCCCAATTTATAAACCTTTGGTTATATTTTTGAGGCAATTTTTCTCCTATCTCTATTTTGTTTTTTAGCATTCTGTTAATCTCACAAAGCCATCTCCTCATTTGGTTCCAGGAATAAACTTCAAGATCTTTCTGCTTTTTTCCAAACAGTGGGTGGGTTTCCATGTAAACAGCTTTTAAATTCAGATGCTAAAATCCTGATTTTCATTCCTTTTGCCAAATGTGTTTCATCTGGATCCATTTCTCCTGAGAAAACTGGGTGGGAGGCAGAAGCAAGACCCCCACCCCCACCCCAAGGGACTGGAGCGGCACAGTTTCCCATCCTAAACTCAAGAACACAAGAGAGCTCTTTGGGGAGAACAGAATGGGAACTCCCTACCCCCACCCCTTTCTCTGTGTGAGCCTCCTGAGCTAACCGCAGTCTATAGGGAGTTGTCCTGTCTTATGTTTTATTTTGTACCATTCTCATTACCACGGCCAAATCAGAATGACATTAAATTCTAAAGGAAGCTGGCTTAGCCTGGTCACCAAGGAGCTTCCTCTCTTCCTTCAGAGATACGCTATATCATGCTAAATTAAATACGTTTGATTTTATTCCTTGCCACAACTAGCCATTATGCAGTTTCAATTGGCACCCAACAACGGGTAAGGCTTTTTCATTTGTCTAAAAGAGTGGATTCTCCTAAAATGAGTCATTTAGCATGGCCTCACTTTTCCAATCCTGGATCTTGGCAGGATGCGCTACACTCAAATTACAGTGGCTTTGCCAGTACCATTGAAAACTCATACTGGCTGAACCTATAGCTCTGCAGGGTGAGGGGCAGCAGGTGCAGAGAGGCTGAGAACCTAAGCTCTCCCACCTCCTGGAGCCAGAAGCCCTGGGCTTTTACTGAGAGAGGAAATTGAGCTGCACCGGGGTGCAGCTCTCTATGCAGCAAAGTATTTGGCTTTGGTTCCAGTTTGCTGCAGGTTCTCTCACACCACTTGGTTCTCCTGCCAGTTTCCTGGAAAGTGAGCAAATCTCCTCTTGCTCTGCGTGTATTTGCCTATGAAGACGGACGGTTTCCAAATCCCCACCACCAATGGATGAGAACCGGGGAGTCTGTCCCTGTTGTACCCACAGTGTGATCAGAGAATGTTGCCTGTTTATCTATTTCTGAACACGTATGACAGGCAGAAAGGGGCCTCTGCAGAAGACCCGGATCAGAAAACACGCTCCAGTGCAGATGTATGCTCTAAATTACCAGACAAAGTTGTTCCATGGTCTGTGGCTTAATTAAATACTGCGAGGCTGACTGAACCGCTCAGTTCTCCAGGTACCATTGTCCTTTTGACTAAGCGTTCCTACTAATTAATTGGCAGGCTGCTGCATTTCAGAAGGGGATTTTGAAAGATTGGTCACTAGGACATTTCCATTTGATAGAAAAGCAGTCCCATGGAGATTCTGTTTACTGTTACAAGTGGAGGGATTTTTGTTTCTTTTTCATGTTTCTTGTGTATGTTTACTCTCTCTCTCTCTTTCTCTCCCTATCTATCTATCTATCTATCTGCCATTGATGTCCACCCTGGAGTATTTTTTCAGAGTCATTGGAGTTTTGAGAACTAGGCTCAGTACCCACAGTATGTGTTAAGCCTTGTTCCGCGCCTAGGAATGGAAATGGAAAGACTGACTCAAAACTGTTCCCCTCTCCTAGAAATGAAGGCAAAGTTGTGGTAGTACCAGCCATTCTATGCACTTCCTGCATGGTAGTTTATTCAGTCTTTACAACCCAAGACAAGGTAGACTGAGTTGTGGTAGCATTCCAATTATCTAGAGACAGGAAAGTTGAAAATGTGCCCAGCATCACATAGATAAGAAACCATAGAGTCTGGATTCACAACTTGGCACTTACAGGGACCAGGTCTTGATTTTAACCATAATATAACACCTCTCAGGATTATAGGCTAGATTCCATAATAGAGCTGGGAACTGCAAAGACAGGTCACTCTCCCTATGATGCCAGGAAAAACTTTTACAGTTCATAATCAACAATATTGAGTTGTTTGTGGATTTTTCATTGGGAGCCACAGGCTGCCTGACTAGATAGATTTCTGTTACAATGAATTCTTGGATTCTCTTGCATAGACTAGGATTCTGAGCAAACACAAAATTCAAGATACGCATTTGTAAAAGTCTCTGGGGTTTGCCATCCCCTCCGGGCTCTGTCTGACACCTCTTCTTTGGGGAATTCATCTCCTGCAGGTCACCTTGGAGCCCAGCCAGGAGACACTAGCAGTGACACCTCTCAGCTGTGGGAGGCCTGTGGCTGTAGCAGCTGAACGCTATAGGAGGCTTTCTGTACTAGATCCTTTTCTCCTTGGAGGGTTTCCCTAAAACAACAAGATGTGAAGAGGGAGGCCTGGCTACGTAGTGTAAGAAGATAGGAAGTCCCAGGCAGCTTCAGTGTAATGCAAATGAACAAGTCTTTCTTCAGACTTCCCTGTACCTCCTACTATAGTGTCTAGGATGTGAAAAAACTAAGAATGTTTTCTTAAAAGAGTTGAACTCTCTATATAAGGAGAGTAGGTGTGACCGGTCCAGAGGAGGGGGCTTTGACCCCCAGCCAAACATTGTCTACATTCAGTTGAACCAGTCAAGAGAGTCAGTATTAACCTTAAAACTGGTGGTGTTAGAATTTTTTCTAAAACATGAAGTGTAGTTATTTATGCAAATGTATGCGATTATATAATATCTGATACACATGAACTAGACAATGTCAATTTTTAAATATAAGTAAGACTTTGTTAGTAATTAAATAACTTTATAAGAAAAAAACAATAAGGAAAAAAGTGACCTTATGCAAAAGATTTAGCATGAGCAAGTACAAGTATCTCCAAAATGTAGAAAATTGTTCTTTGTATAGAACAACAAGAAAAATGAACAGTTATAATAATAGCTAACACCTATTACCACATTCTTAGCCATGTGCTAGGTACTTTTAAAGGCGACTCATAGAACCTAGCCCCTCTATAACAGCATAGATGGGTTCAATGAGAGAACAGTTCTGAGAAATGTATTGTTAATAAATATCATTGCTGTATACATATTCTGGAATGTACTTACACCAACTAAAAAGGCTATGATATCATTAGGCAACATAATCTGATGGAGTCTTCATCATGTATGTGAACCACTATGTCAAAAGCATCATATGCATGTGGATAGCTATATATCCATATATATGCACATTTATACATAGGTGAATACACACACATGGAAGTACCATGTGAAGTACTGCAGAAGAAATAAACAAGAAGAGAATACTTGGAATAGAATTCTTGTTATTCCTCTGGGAAAGCGATTGATAAAAACATGTAAACAAAGGTTTAATTTTCTTTTCAAGTACTCTCTGTTGCTCTTTCTAGATCATATCTAAATGTAATATCAGTCAGTTAAAATAAAGGCAACACTTTTAGCTATGACAGGAACTGTTAGTTATTTTATAATCTTTATTATCTTTAGTCTCGATGTAACCTTCTAAAACAGACAATCTTTCTGCTGCCAGTTTACAAAGGATGCAACTAAGCCATGTTGGATGGGGTAGGAAATTGAAGGCACAGAGATGTGCACATTGAATTGACATTTTCACTGGGAAAAAAATTGTTTTTTTTTTTTTTTACTGTGTACTGTGACTGGATAGACGCTCACTGATGGTCAGTAAACTTGACTGTCACGATGGAACCCCAAAAGAGTGATATGTAGAAGAGTTAATGTGAAATTTGTTATAATGTGCTTGTGAATAACTATCAGTGCTATTCATTAAAAACTGAGTGAGATGAAGAGAGGGACAAAGTATCAAACAATTGCGGGGGAGTCATTTGTGAGATAATAGGGGAATTCTAATACCTCAGTTGTTACACTGAATTAATTCACCACTAATACATGAATTGATCAAGACTCAGTTAATTAAAACCTCTGATGTTTAATCTTCTTTTAGTATTTTGATGAAATGAGGAAACAGTTATAGCAAAGTGTTTCTTGCCTTCCCCAAAAAGCAACCCATCCAAAGGTATGCATGTCTTTATCATGAGAGCAGATTAAAATTGCTTTTCCAGGGTGCCGTGTTGTATAAAAATGCTAAGAACAGTATGTCACAGAGTGCAATAACATTAGAATACTGAAAGTAAACTTGTGAGTTTCATATCTCAAAACTGTTTCCTTTAAAGGAACATCTGCCCTTCCCTTAACACAGCTCCATAACAAGGTAATAAGAAAATAAAATACTTCGTGTAAGGCTGATCAGCTTGAGCAAGCACAAATGCCTCCAGTGATGGCATCGAACATCCTTCTTGCTGTGTGACACAGTAGTGAAACAGTGGGAACAACCACAGTTGACACTATTAATCCCTTAATAACATGCCAGATAATTTTGGAAGTATGCCTCTTGTATTTTGTCACGGGATGCTTACAATAAGACTATGACATGAGTACCAATATCTTCCCCTGCATTTTATGGACTTGAAACTACAGCTAGAGGAACTGAGTAACCCTCCGGGTGTCAGCATAAATTTCAGAGTCAGGCACTGTACTCCTGGACTTGCGTTCTTTAACAGCATTTATCCCATCCCAGAAAAATGAATGGGGCTGGGGTGGCAGAAATGGCTCCATGGGTAAAGTGCTTGCTACCCAGTGCGTAGACCTGAATTCGGATACCCAGAATGTATGCAAAAGCCAGGCATGTACATCTGTAATCCTGGTGCTCCTCTGGTGAGATGGGAGGCAGACCCTGGAGAATCCCTGGCAATTCTAGGGCAGCTTGCTGGCATCCACATTCAGCAGTGAACAAAGTGAGGCCATGTTTTAAAGAAAGTGAGAAGCTATGGGTAATACATAAAGTTATCATGTGACCTCCATGTGTGCCCTTGATCATGAGTACACACACACACACACACACACACACACACACACACACACACAGTTGGAGGTAAGGGGAGCACTAATTCCATGCAAATCCTTGGTAGGGTTGATTCTAAAAACAAAGCTTCCTGAAGGCTGGCACTGTGGCGATTTAGGAGCTGACAGCTGCAGAGCCCTGTGAAGTCCAATGGAAGTGCTGACTCCTCAGATCTATAGCACATCCCTGAGCTGTGCCGGCTCCATGAAGACTATGCAATCTGCTGGCATTCTGTGTTTACCAGTGTGTCAAATTGGTATTTCTGCTGAAAACGGGTGGAACATAGAGTCACAGGCTAGGGTGCTTATGAGAGGAATGTTGGTAACTGGTATAGCACAAGTGCCAATACTCAGTTTGGAAATGCACGGATGAAATCAGAGTGTGAACTGTTGTAATGATTTTTTTTTTTTTACAAGACACAAAATTCTTAGGCTGATGAGCTACTGGGGGGGGGGGAGGCAGTGAGCTGGGCTAATTTCCTACCATCTGTAGCCTGGGCATTTATTCACTCAGAACTCCCCTGCTCCAAATCCTCCAAACGTAGCTCATGAAACAACGTCAGAAAGCCTCTTCATGGGGCCTGAAAAAGGAAAGGTTTGAACAAGAAACCCTTCCATATATACACACATATATATATATATCCATAATGCATTATATAATATATAATGTATTATTATGTTATGTATATAGTGTGTATATGTATGCTATCATGTATATATTATATATAATGTATGTATAATGTTATGTACAACACACACACATTCACACATTAATTATTGGTGAAACTATGTTTGAACATTTTTCTTTGGCAGAGAATTCCTCCCTCCGCATCCATCCCAGGGCATGCATTTACTCTAGATTGACTTGGATTTGGAATGGTTTTAACTTGAAAGGGTGTTTTTGGGATATTCTCTCCAAACACACACTGGTGTGTCAGCCTGACTTCATGAGATTGCTTGCTCTGATCTCTTCCTTTCGGTCCAGCAGTTCGTTGATGTCTAGACATTTGGTATCACTTGTGAATGTGGTCAAATGATCTCAGTTTCTTTCTCCTACTGGTGTTCATTCCCTTTAGCCAAACAGGGGGCACCGTGCAATTCTAGGACAAACCTCTTTATCATTCAAGCAGTTCATTGTCACATCCATCCACAACCTTCCCACACTGTTTCCTTATGAGAAAGCCAGCGTGTATAATACAGAAAAGTGAAGGGAAATGTCATTATTTAATGCAGAAAATGTGATGGATGCTTAATTATCATGAGGATGCAATGATCAAAGAGCAAGAGAATGGCTGGGCTTCTGTTGACTTCAGTGATGTGATAACGAATCCCACAGCACACATATTTGAATGTGATGCTTTTCTTATTTTGATGGATTTTCCTTCCTTTCAGAGAGAACTGGCCCTAGAAACTCAAGCAAAAATCATTCCATTAACTTCAAAATACTCAGAAGACACCCCAAATAAGTATTTTTGTAAATCTTTTGTACTTAGAAAAGAACTGCAAGCTCATTGAAGTGTTTAAAGCTGTATCTATTCTCAGGCATTATTCAACGTATAATTTTTATTTATATTTTTTACCATAGGGGTCCTCTTTAACCAAAAGATACATTTAAAATTCAGTAACAGATAATTTTTTATATTTGATCAGAAAAGATTTTCTGAATATTTCTTGTGTTGGTATGATTATATAATATATAGTTTGTGCCTTTATGAAAGGAGGAATAATAATAAATTATAATTATCTATAATTAATCTGAGTTTCTGCATCTCTAAAATAATGAATTTTTGAGGCTACAGTTGGGAATCTCCAAGACAATGAGGACTAAAAATTGTTAAAGCTACAGCACTTACTTTTCTTTTTAGTTTATTTTAAATAAAAAGTAGACAAATTTTCTTCTTACAGAAATTTCAGTTAAGTAAATATGTAACACACTATAAAGTAATGAAAATGAGAGCTCTTAAGCACTTTTTCTATGCCACATGAGGAATCAGATTTTTTGGATCCAATTCAGTGTGGTGGGTCTGTATGATTCTAGAAACAGGCAGGTTTCATCAGCTTATGATGTTCTTGACATCCTGCATCATGGACAGGGACAAGACACCAAAGGCATGGGATGATCACTCTTAATACAGTCATGACATCTCAAGCTCTCCCTTTGATATTTTCATCCCATCTTTCCCTAGAAAGAAAACTACTTATTTATCAAATCCTATGGGGATTGTGTGATAGTTAATAACAAGGTCCAGCAACAAAGAATGCTAAGAATGCATGAGGTAAGTTGGGGCACACAGGCAGAACATCAGTATATTTGTAAGATTTAGCTTCAATTTTTTTTTTTTTTGCCAAACATCCCAGTGATGCTTTATTGCTGCTCTGTCCAGAGCCTCCCTCCTTCAAGAAGAAGCATACAGCACAGAAAATACAAGAAAGTCTTGACAGATGCCAGTGGTATCTGATGGGCTCTTTTGGGGTTTTGTTTCAACCTTCCTAGCCAACTACACTGAACTTTCTACTGAAACGCAGAAGACAAAGGTGAAATAGAGCAGAGAGAGATAGATGGGAGAAAGGGAGGGAGTGAATAAGAAAGAGGGAGAAATAGAGGGAAGGAGAGAGAGGGAAGAAGAGATGGAAAGAGAAAGAGGGAAAGAGAGAGAATTATATGAGAGATCACCATTTTTGTCTGAACATGCAATCTCCCATGTTCCCACTACCAATGTCTCTGTAATGAACTCTGAAGGTTTTGTTTCCAGACATGAACCCTGCAAGTCAGGTAAAAATGTTTTGTTGTTTATGACCTACTGATTGAAGGGTAAATCTCACAAAATTGGTTTGACATTGAATCCAGAGCGTTTCCCCAGAGGTGAAAAGTTTGTGTGCTGGCATAACAAACATCGATTTCTTTTTCTTCCTTCTTAGACCTTTTCAACTATAACCTGGAATTGTGACCATTTCGGTATCTGGAAATCTTTTCATCTCCTTGACCTCGTTTTGCTCAAAATGTTCACTTCAGCTCCTTTTGTGTTTAGATAGTGACACGTTGATCCTCGATATCTGTAGTCGCACCTTGACTCGCTTTCTGTAAAGAATCCAGGACCACCCCTCCATCCCACCCATTCTCACCTTCCAGAGGTGTCTATTTTTACTCTGATTGAAGCATCATGTGTATCTCAGGCAGCTGGTGACTGGAGCAAATTTACTCCTGTTGTGCATTGTTCGGAGTCCATATGGTGGAAACCCAGACAAAGCTCAAAGACCAGCAGGTCCTCCCTCCCATCAGCAGCAGAACACAGCTCACCTGAAACCTCTGTGAACTTTCCCCAGCCCCAGAAGGTTGTCTTTTCTCCCTGCAGCACAGTCATTTCAGGGAATCACACAAAGGAACTTGAAAGCTACCACATTATTTCCAAGTGTTCATCCTGTAAACACCACCGAATGGATGTACAGAGAAAATGATCCAAGCCACAAGAGTTAAGTGCGTTTAATTTTTAGAGTGCGTGACCCCCACCCCGTTGCTTTGTTCTTTCTTATCCATCAGGATTAATACTGATGTGAGCTTTATGATGCTCGAGTACTACAAAGACTCAACAGAAACGATTTTCAGACCTATAATAAATACCACTTACGCAGAATGAAAAAAAAATTGCCATTTATCTAAACTGAAGGGAGTTTGTCTTTTTTTAAAAAAAAAACATGATATATGTGGTCAGTAAATGTATTACTCTCGGTAGTCATGTTTGTCTGATACAGAACTGAACATGATAAATGGAATTTGCATACCTTGGCCTAACAGCAAATGATCATTAGCAGAATCTAGCTAGACCCAATGCTCAGAGAAGTCAATTTCCAAGGGAGAACATGTAGTTTAAAATGAAAATAAGATAGATATAAAATAATAAAATAAAATAAAATAAAATAAAATAAAAGGGATCCTATGGCATTCTGAAATAATCCAAAAGTTATGTCTTGTGGATCTGGCTCCTACTTCAGTAGAGATACTGGAATCTCTGCTTCATTTCTGCTACCTCAAATGAGTTCCCTCACAGTCGCTCTGCCTGAGAGGGCACCATTTCTTACCCATGTGCCCTGTCTGATGCTCATCTTGATTCTTAACTGCCGGTTCTCTTTCAGATTTATTCCTCACACTAAAGCCAACCTTTTCTAAACTCTAATGCCTGTTCTTCATCATTATGGTGAGATTCTGGGCCCACCTCCACCCTATCCCAGGCCCCCTCTCTATGATCTTCAGACTAAGGTTGGAACTGCTCTACTGGCTACCTCATCACATTTTTCTTACGTCAGCAAATTTCAGTTTCTATATGGGCTCCTTTTCCTATTCCTTCCCATCCCAGAACTGTCCCTAACTCTTCCTCTCCATTCTTATTTTATTGTGTCGAGTTAGATTCTCCCTCCTGTCTTGAGCAGGACAGTAACCACACCATTACTCTCCTCTGCCACCTGGTTATCTTCAACAGAGTGGAGAATGAGACCTGGTTGTCTCTCTCCCGGTAGGACCTAGTGAGGAGGGAGGCAGAGAAAAAGGATCTACAAATCTCAGAACACATTTCAAAGTCAGATGGATAATCCTGCAGTCATTTAAACCAAACTCTCCTATTTCTACTTACTAGCCTGTGTGTGTGTGTGTTTATGAGCATGTGTGCATGTGTGTGTGTGTGTGTGTGCGTGCACTTGTGTGTATGATTTGTGCATGTGTGGCATGCATATGCATGTTTGCTTCTAAATTTTTACATGTTTTTACTTTTTTGATACTCTTAATTCTTAATGCTTTTGACATTTTTATTGAGCTACTTTTTCTTTTACTTAAAAGATGTGTGATATGAAAAGCAATATGGAATGTATTCACTGTGATTATGAAAGACTCCAATTTGTAAATTGCTGTACTGTAATTGATGCTCATATTTTAAAAGACTGAACCCAGCAAAGCCAAATTTTATTATTTCTTCCTGGTTTTAGAAGTGCATGTATGTGCTGTGTGTGTGTGTGTGTGTGTGTTGTGTGTTGTGTGTGTGTGTGTGTGTGTGCATGTGTGAGTGTGTGTATGTGTTTAGAAATACAACAGGTAAAAGGGAGATACAAGATAACGGAGATATGTATAATGGAAAAAAAACACCATTCTACTTTTTCCTCCTTTTTTCCAGTTCAAAATGTTTACATTTTTTACTTGAAACTGGTTAGATAATATTTTGTATGAATAATGTTTTAGCTTTAAATAGAAAATACATATTCAGAAAAAATGCTTTGCAATTAAAGAAACTTAGTTGCTTTCTTGCTAATTAAAAAATACCTGAAATACTATTTATAAGCAAAAAAGGCCACTGAATGAATGCATTTACAATTAATTTTTTTCTTAATTTTGATAAGTTATTAGACTGATTGTAATCCATGACTTTTGGAAGACCTTTTTCACTAATGTGTACATGGCTCTCCTTTTTAAATCACCAAGTAACTCACATATTTAACATATTCTTGTGTCCTAGTCACCCAGCATGACAGATGGGGTCTTGAAAATGTCTGTTTCTCCCTTATTTCACTAGCTTCTAAACGATCCCTTAACTTTCTCAACATGCAGTGGCCACCGGCCATCATTCTCATCATTGCCTAGCTTTCTTCACATTGATATATTCTCACAGGTATTCCCATCTATGTTTAGATATTTATTTTTATAGAACAGTCTTGGAGCATTCTTTCATTAACAATTCAAGGCTTTTTCAGTGTAAGAAAGATTATATATCCCTTTATGAAATTTGATTCTTTGAAGCGCAATTCTGTCAACTAATCTAAAACGGATGCATATGGGGCTGAGAGGTGACTTAGTGACTAAGGGTGCTCGCTGCTCTTCTGTTGGACCCGGGTTTGAGGCCGAGCACACACATGGCCTTTTATAATTGTCTGTAATTACAATCCCTCTTTCTGGCCTTCTTATGTGGTCCAGAGACATGAATTCAGACAAAAGACCCACTCCTCAACCTAAGAACAACAATAAACAAAGAAGAGAAGGTCATTCTGTCACCAGCATATTGGTTTTCCTGGGGGAAAAATGACTTTTTCCTCTAAAATTTTTTTTTCCTTTTAAAGTGTTCTTAGGTTCATAAATGATAAGAATAGGAAAACAAAATAGGAAAACAAATTTAAATTTGCTTATCATCAACTTTGCAAATTAAAGCAAATTAATTTGCAGTTAAAATGTGTGTTTTTTTTAAACCCATTTATGGGGTAGTGAATAGAATTTGAGATTAATTCTCGCTTCTTTCATCATTGTTATTTTCAATACGATTTTTACCCAAGGTTCAAACTGTTCCTTAAAAAGATTTATTCTTTGCTAGACTCAATGGATTTGAATTTGAATTTGTTTTTTAATTTTATTCTCAGTAAAGTATATATAATCACTGTGGTTTTCTTTAAAAGTCAATTTGACTATGTATGTAGTCTTTCAAGATAATATCAGCCTTGTTTTTTTTCTTAATACTGAAGTCTTATAGATCAATACATGTTATTGTTATACTAACGATAATCCATTTAGATTACACCCACAAGTCGACTCTTAAACAGCCTTGTAAAGTTCATTTGAGAAGTCCTGGCAAGTGGAAGCTGAGGCTCCCAGCAAGCAGAGGGAATGTTCCACATCCCAGCCTTTTCTCTCTGACAGACTTTCTTCTTGTTACCAAAACTTTGCTGATTTGCAATTAATTCATTTAACTGATGAATGTGCTTGACATTCTGGACCAAAAGCCCTAATCATTGAAAGCCTAGTGATCTGAAAACCCACTTTTGACAAGAATTCACTGCTGGAAGTCTCATAGCAAAATGTCAGCCATCGCGGAGTGAGCATGCTCGTTAAGTGTAAGTCCATCAATGGCTGCAAAAGCCGGTGCAGTTGAGTGTGTGACTAGAGCAGCAGAGCAAGGAGAAGCAAGGAAAAACGCGCTTTTTGTCTTCATACTATAGAAAAGTGCCCCTAAATTATCAAAATCGTCTTCAAATCTTCAATAGTATAACATGTATAATAACTAACATTATAAATGTCTTTAATATTTGATGAAAGAAGAATTGTACAGAACAGTAAATTATAATGTGACACTATAGAAAATTCTATTTGATAAAGCTAAAATGCCAAGAACATAATATGTAACTGAGTCAAAGCTTTACAGTCATATCAAGTTTACTACTTGTCCCTCCTCTTAGGCGTACCTATAAAATCATATGAGATGCCTGATGATCATTTGGGGCCAGTGAAAGGCAGTCATGATATCTCTAGATTTGAAATAGAAATGATTTAGGGCTAGAACTGACTCTTACAGAACTATCAAGGCTTAATTCCAAGTAAAGGACTGCAAACATTTTTGGCTAGATTGCATATTTATGTAATTGCAACTCTGAATAAGGAGAGACACTTGAAATGTAACTAACCTTGAATGCACTGCTACTAATGTAAACTAACAAAACACACATAGTAGCTTACCTCAACTGCAAAAGGATCTTTCATTTAAGATGACCTTTTTTTTACATTGAAAGACTTTTTAAATGATCCAGAATTTCAATATTTTATGTTCTATGATGAAATCTCAGGGAACACCAGTATTTGATGAATGCTGTCTTCAGACTTCATCCTAAATAATCATGTCTATGTGTTGTGGCTAAAATCTTGGCTCTGGAGCTACAAGCCTAAATTCAACACTTGGTTCTACTTTGTATTGACTATGCGACCTAGGGCAAGACATTTAATATTTGTAGTTTCGATACTTAGAAAAAAACCAATCTGGATTTGTTTGTAGATGACTGAGATGAGAGACACAATGCTTAGGACCTTGAAGAAGTGCTCATATGTGATGGGAGTAACAGTCACACTTAGGGTGAGGATGGTACCACTAATAGGAGTAGGATACTGGATAGTTGAGCTTGCATGTGCAAAACAACCATTGGACAGAACCTCTGTAGGTAGAGCTCACCTATTCTGTGAGAGATAGCACCACGAGCAATGGCAGCTTAGAGCCAATCCTGGGCTGCCAGTTTTCCTCTGTGAAGCGCTCTCACTATAACAGACTCTGCCCTGATTTCCAGCAAGCCTGTTTCAGGACTGGATAACAAAAAAAGGCCGTGATAAAGTCAAGGTGAAAGGATGCTTTTCTCTAATGAACAAAGACTGATCATGCATGAGAGAAGAGGAAAGTTAAATCGCTTTATTGATTGCTCCGAAAATCGATATGAAGTTTCTATCCAAACGATCTCTTCCATGCTGAGAGCAAGAACATTCAAAGCCAGAGGAATGAAGGGCCTGGACTCCCTCCTTCCCCTGAGCCAGGATATGTCAATACTTGTGTATAGGTCCTGGAGAAGCCTAGGAGTCTGAAAGCAAACCATCCCTCTGGCTGCCTTCAAACGTTAGCGGGGTCATCCCGTCAAAGCAGTGATTGCTCAGACAGAAATCTAACAGGAGCTGCAGTAAATGCAACTGGAGACGATGTCATGACTACTCAGTGTAATTGCCAGGCATGACCTCTTTCCCATGCCCAAAGAAGCTTCTTCAGAGTCTTGGTTCAATGATAATGCTTGACACCATTAGAAAGAGGATTTTAAAATTACAATCACACATTACAGAGCACTGGGAAGTGGACATGAGAAATCTTGAAGTACTCACAATATGGTTCAAACCTTGGATACCACATCACGATTTTAACAAGATTATAAAGTCAAAAAATAAATAAATAACACAACCCCACAGGACATAGCTCTTAAGAATATTCTCTTTGCTTTCTGGCACTAGTAAAAAGAAAAAGAAACCCCGAAATCTGAATTTTTAACAAATACTGAATGTAGATAATTTTGAAATTGTTTTGTACATAAATAAATGCACTGTACATTTATGACTGCTTTGAGGCTGTCAGTAATATGCACAGCTATAGCGAATCAAAATTTATATATTTGTAATTTTTGTTTGTTTTTCAAGACAGGGTTTCTATGTGTAGCCCAGGCTGTACTGGAACTAATTCTGTAGACCAGCCTAGTCTTGATATCACAAAGATCTGCCTCCTAGTGCTGAATTAAAGACAAGTTCCACCACTGCCCGGCCCTTAAAATTTATGTTTATAATGAAATAGCCAATATAAAAGTATCATTAAACTTTTCATGCTCCAATTTTCGAAGCCACAATTAAAGTTCCACAATTGGCAAACTGACTGACGGGGACAAGGCAATGGTTTTACTGCAAGGAGTTAGACAGAAAATGTGAGAGAGTAATGTCAGGTTGATGTGAATTCCAAGCCTAGTGACAAAGTGCTGAATTTGCATTTCATTGGAAATTAAATGCAACTAAAATCAATTTTCAGTGCAACTTTAAACAAAGTTTACTCGACTATGGCAATATTTTGAGCCCAGATATGTTCTATATAAAATGAATGTTTCATTTGATATATCGAGATACACTGCCTATTTATGTGTATTATGTATTTGTATGTACACATTGGAATGTGGCCTTCAAAAAGCTCAGAGCTCTTGAAAGAACTCAGCAAGTAAAAGCACTGTGCTATGGAAACCTGAAGACCTGAGTTTGATTCTGCAGGTTCCATGGAGGGAGAAGAAAACCAACTCCCCAAAATTGTTCTCTGATCTCTACACACCCCATGTGGCAAATGCATGACAGTATTCAAACACAGATATGTGCACAAACACACAAATAATAATAGTAATAATAACAACAATAACAATAATAGATTTTTATAAAGAAGAGTCCAATATGGAAGATATTTGGCATATTACTAAAATTAGTAACCTAACGAATTTTAAATTTCATTTTACATGTGTGTGTGTGTGCAAGAATGATTGTGCATGAGCCACGGTGGGCATCGTGAATTCAGGGTACAACTTGCAGAGATGATTCCTTCCTCGAACCGTGTAGGTTTTAGGTACTGACCTCAGGTCATCAGGCTTGGTAGCAACTGCCTTTCCCCAGTTGGACAACTGCAAACTGTTCTTGTAAGAAATCCTTTACAAGCTAAGATGAGACATTTGAGTGAGATTTTTAGCCATAAAAAATGTGTACTGAGCCACAAGGATGGCATGTTTACATACATATGCAACTCTAATGCCTCCAGAGACTCTGAGCTTGTCTTCCTTCATATCACAAATCACACAACTCATCGGAAAACTCGGAATTTCTCTTTTAATAAAAAAACAAGCAAACACAACATGTTTGAAAATTTTAGATTTTTTTGAAATTATTAAAATGAGTCATTCAACAAAATAACAAAATTTGATAGAAAAATTGTTCTTTCAATAAGAAAATAAAGCAGTATTTACAAAAACACTCTAAGAAAGCTGTTATCAACATTTCTTAATTTTCTTATCTTTCATGTTTTCTGAAGTAGTTCAAATAGTTTGACCCATTTCTGTAATTTCCTTTCAGTTATTCTGCATGTGCATAATGGGCACAAAATGGAGCAGAGACTGGAAAAAAAAAGAAACAACAAACTATGCCTGCCTTGAAGGCATGATCTGACTTCTGCAGATGAGTGGGCCGTTACCAGCTGGGAGGCTGGCTGGCTGGTGTCAGCACACCACAGAATTGGGGTGAGCAAATGGAAACGTTTTTCAGGACACATGGGGAGACAGCATTTGGGGAATATAACAAAGTAGAAACAAAGCGACCAGCAACAATTTCTATTTTTAAATTATCCAAGTACTAGGGTAGAGGAATGGGAGTCTGGACTTATTCAAGATTGGATCAGAGTTGTTTCTTTCATTTAGGATGTATAATTTGGTAAGGCTTTGCCTAGATCAGATTGCTCTTAAAGGTACCTTCATAATAAAGACACATTATAATATAATGAACACACACACATATATCTATCTATATCTATATCTATATATCTATATCTATATCTATTCCTCTTATGAAAAGTCAGGCCATGGAAGAGTTTTTGTGAAGCTGGACTTGGTGGCATATACTTTTAATCCTAGAACCCAGCACTCAGCACTCTGGAGGCAGAGGCAGGTGGATCTCTGCATTCGAGGCCAGCCAGGTCTGCAAAGCATGTTCCAGGACAGCCAGGGCTACACAAAGAAACATTGTTTTGAAAAACCAAATTAACCAAACAAACAAAGAAAAAAAACACCGAGTTTTTGTGGATGGGGTATAATCTGAAGATTAATGGAAGAGAGATGGTGTTAACGAAGAGATATTTAAATTTTGTTGTATAGGCAGCTGAGTCTCCCTAGGTTGAACCACAGATTATAAAGCATCCTGCAGAAAGGTGAGCAACAGGACATGGAGAGAGAGAGGACAGAGGCAGCAGAGCGTAATGGGATGAACATAGTCACAGTTTATGATCTACTTGAATGAAATGTCAAGATGAAACCCACCAGTCTGTGCAATGCCACTAATAACAATAAGAATTAAATAACTAACCCGTTTTGTTAAGTGATTCAGTGTTATTTGTGAGAGCTTTTCCATCTTAGTTCCTCCAGGTTCCCTCAAGGAAAATCTAACCCAGTCAGCTTCACTAGCAATCCTGGGGCTTCCAGTCATGGGAAGTCTTGCCAGAACAAGGCCGAGAACTACTACATAAGATAACGTTTCAGTTTGTTGCTGGCAAAAGGCTGTATCATCTGAACTCCGGTGAGAGATTCAAGAGAAGGAAATGTGGCGAGTGCAGGCAATTATATTTTGGATAGTGATCTGACCAAGAGAAAACCAGTGGGACCGTGCTTCCTGGGCAATGATTCAGACTTTCCAGAAACTTCATTCATTAATAAAATACACAAATGTGCCCTGCTATCATCCTTCCATTAATTCATCCCTAAAGTGCCCATTCCTAAGCATCCTGGTCTTTACAAACACTTCAGTTTAAACACAGTACGTGAAGCTAGGATCTGCATTAAAAAGTATAGGTTGCATTTTGTAATTTTTGTGGCTGGATTACCTCACTTGGTATAATTATTTTTCCAGCTCCATTCGTTTTCCTGAAAATTTCATATTTCTCTACATCTCAATAAAATTCCATTGTGTGCATGTACCACAATTTCATTTTTGACATCTCAGCTGATGGACATGTAGACTGTCTGCATTTTTTGACTATCCTGAATAGAGCAGCAATGAACATGGATACAGCAAAATTCAGAGTGGTTGAGGTATATGCCCAGGAGCAGTATATATAGTACATCCAGGAAAGACAGCAGATTTATTTGCAGATCTTTGAAAAAAAAAACCACACTGATTTCCACAGAGGCTGTGTCGTCCACAGTCCTATCAAAAGGAGAGCTAGAAAAGTTTAGGTGGGGTAAGAGCTAAGAGAAGGGTTGGGGGAGGGTCATTAAGGAAGAGGGGAGGATAGAAAGGGTTAACCAAAACTAAGGATTATGAAAAATTCTTATGGAAACCTAGTATTCTGTTAGTCTATTAAACAACAAACAAACAAACAAACAAATGAAGGAGATAAGATTGTCCAGTGGTTAACAGAATTTTCTGCCCTTGCATAAGACCCCAGGCTGAGTTTGTAACACACACAGAGAGGCTCACAATTGTCTGTAACTTCAGTTCTAGGGAACTGACTCTCCCTCTGCCTTGTGCAGGCATCAGGCACATTTATACATACAGGCAAACACCTATATACATAAAATAAAAATAAATAGTTTTAAACAAATATTTGAGTGCAGGACATTGGAAAATCAAGCTGCATCCTAGCCAGAAGTTTCCACCCTGCTGGCCAACTCTCATGGTGCCATGAAGTACTAAGAAAGCTGCTTGGGAAGAAGAGTCATCAATGGTCCTATCCAAATGTGCATCCCATGAGCTACAATAATGAACTGTTTAACACTGTATGCCTACAACTAAAACAGTGTCCTGAATATTGTTTTGGTTACTGTCTGCCTTCTGATTGGATTTAAGTCTTCCATATAGGAGAGAACTCATGCCTGGTACTGTAAACTTGGCCAAGGCCCTGTGGCTAGAGAAGTCATAGGCCCTAGGAGAGAGCTTAATGCTATTTTACCTAATGGACACGATATTAAGCTGTCTTCTAAATATGCATCCTTTTATTAGAGTATTTCTGCTATCAATCATCATCAGAGAGTTTATATTGTGTGTGTGTATGTGTGTGTGTATATGTGTGTGTGTGTGTGTGTGTGTGTGTGTGTGTCAGGATAGGGGGAGAGTTAATACAGAGACTCACCACTGCTGAAAATGTGGAGTAACTAACTATAATGTTTGGTCCTACAGGATATGTATGTCACTTCCTTCAAAGCTCAGGGAACATCTTAGAAGGACAGGAAAGACTGTAGATGTCAAAGGAAAGGGCAGAGTGCTATGACACTCTGTATCTTAGATGACAGGGTCATGGCAATCATGAAGTCAATGTAGCTGTGGCTGACAGAACACAGCCTGTACAAGATTAGACCTGTTGCCATCTTATCATGAGTGGGGTACTCTTGGTGCACTGCTCCTGAGGAGCTAGGTGTACTTAATGGGTTCCCTGGGGAGGGGCTGTCATTTTCCTCAGTGGCATATCTATAGTAAATAACTCCACACTTGTGTTCATGAAAACAACCTCAGTTATAATCAGTGGATCAAAAACAAATTTAAAAAGTAAAAAGAAAAGAAAAAAATTGATATAGTTTATTTCTCTTTGGATTATAAAATAAATAGAATAAAATTTTTAAAAATGAACAGAAATGGAGAGTATTGTCAGGTATCTAGTTTAGGAACAATGTTCTTTTTTTTCTGGTAGTTATATAAAAGCACTTTTTATTTTGTTTTTAACTTAAGGTCTCCCTATGTAGCTCTAGCTGTCCTGAAATTTCCTGTGTAGACCAGACTGGCCTTGATCTGACAGAGATCTGCTGCGTCTGTCTCGCCAGTGATAAGACTAAAGCAGTGTGCCATTATACCAATCTTACATAAAGACATTAGTTTTTAATTGTGGAAAATACCTCTTCTGACCATTGGATTCATTACTGTTGTCTTGGAACAGAGTCTACAGGACAGGCTGGAGAGTGTAGGGAGTGAGCATTTGCGAGGAGATGTAGCATGAGGATTAAGGCCTGAGTTCTAGCAGAATAAACAGATAACATGTGGCTTTGGAGAAAGGACTTTAGTTACTACCCAAGATAGGAAAGGCTACAAAGCACCTGTTGAGAAGCATGAAAGAGACAGCTATGAAGAAATCTTTAGCCTAACAAGGATAAGGTACAAAAGAACAGAGAATGACTGGAGGTTCAAGGTAAAACAATCACACCGATGGCTTCAGCACATGAAGATCTTTGCTGGGCTTGGGGAGCATGGGCTTCTAATATAAATCTTGTTCTGTGGGTCAGAGGTACCCTAGTTGTACTTTTCTTTTGTACTTCAAGAGAAGCAAACATCCTAAGGTGATTCTGCCTCACTTTGTAAACTGGCTTTTCTCCAAGAAATCTTAATTGGCTATAGCTTTGTCTTAGTATACTTACATATTTTCAGATCTAGGTGTCCTCCTTTGGTAAGAAATGGAGACTAGCTGCGTAATGATGCTGACAGATGCCTCACCAGCAGATGAGTACATGGCCTGGCTTCCTGTCACAGAATGCCTGCCATGAGATTTCAGGATGCTTGTGCAGGGACTTTAAACCTTCCCAGATGATAAGTCAATGTTAGCCGTCATCAAGTGCATCTTACAGCTGGAGGAAGCTGTTTCTCTCTTCCACTTGTGATGCTGATATTTCCTATGGTCAACCCTTTATGTTTTAGTTTCCTTATTTGTAATACAAGGCGTTTGAAAGACGTGAATCAGCAGCCTTCTTCTAACTCCTTATGAATCCCTGGGAGAGCTCTCCTGGTCTACCTCAGCATTCCCCTTGTCTCATTTCTCTAGTGAAGCCTCCTCAAATACATCAAAATTAGACACTGATCACCAACACTTAAAATAGGCTTAGAAATTTGGGGTCACTTTAAAAAACTGAGTCTGGATTCTTTTTGGCAGGGGGAAGGGTTGTTTTTTTGAGACAGTGTTTCTGTGTTGCGTTGACTGTCCTGGAACTCACTCTGTAGACCACACTATTCTACAAAGTCAGAGATCTGCCTGCCTCTGCCTCCCTAGTACCACCATTGCCCAGCTAGTCTGGAGTTCTAATCATAATGAGACAAAACTTGCACATGGGGCAAAGACGATATGTATCTCCATTAGATTGCTGGGTCTTCCAGAGTTACTGTGATCATAACATCATGCTGATAGGACATGAACTGGGCTTGGGAGAAGCTATGATTCACTCCGGAGTCATCACGTCTTGGGTGGAAATGTCTGCAAAGACAGTTAGGTCCCTCTGGCAAAAATCTCCTGTACCATCATCGTGATTTTTGGGAGGCCAACTTGAGAGAAAATTTTCTGGGCCATGTCCAATTATATACATGAAATTGGGAATATAATTAAGAATGAGCATTTGTATCCCTGGTGTGTGTCAGTGCTAATATTAAAAATTCACCGAGTAAGCAATGGCTCTGCTTAAGCTAGTATACAGACAGAGCAGTTCATCCCTCTCTCAAAAAGAAAGTAAACCTTAAAAACGTCACAGCAAAGTAATGTTCCTGTGTACTGTTTTTCATTACCTTTGGAGAGCTACTTCACAAATAAAGATAAATTATATCTACAATTAACATCTATCTAATCACTTTGTTTTCCTATCAACTGTCAGAATTATGATACTCCTTAAACCTTTCTAGGCAGCCAGGTCCCAACTACTCTCCTTTGGTGTATATTTCCCAGCCTCAGCCTTCATCTTTGGAGGTCCCTCCCCAGTGCCCCTCGAACCTTGACGGGTCCCAGGAAGGGTCAAAGTAGCCCGACAAACCTTGACCACTCCTTAGGAAAGGTCAAGACCACTCCCACAGGCTATTTAAACTGCTCCCCAGAAAATAAACACATGGTTTCCCCTTTTCCTCTCCAGTGGTCACATTCGCAGCTTCCCGTTCCTGTCGGGACCACCCAGGAGTACAGGTGTGTAATTAAACCTGGATATCATTTAATCTGGTCTGATTTGGCTTGATTGGGATTATTTTCCATCGGCGGAGTGGCTCGGTTAGGAAATATGCCTAACCCTTACATTTAGAAAATGCTGTGTATAAAATAAACTCTCGGACACACTGCTATGTTTAAAGGTCAATTGTTGGAATTTTTATAGCAGGTTGGTAAGAGTATTTGAGAAATTGTTGGTAAACGGTACGTTATTTTTTAATAGAACAACTGAAAGTGATATATATGTCTTGCCTCTGGTACTAATAAGTAGGTGAGAAAGTACTTTGTGCTTGTCGAGAACCAATATTATTAATAAAAAATCTAATGGAAAATGAAAAATAAGAATAGAAACTATTTCTTAAAACTATTTGCCCTTCATTTGCTTTCAGGTATGCTTACCTTTTCCTCTAAGTGACTTGTAGTCAAATATGTCAAAAATTAAAGCTCTCTCGAAAAAGAATGTCATAATGTAAGTATTTAAGAATGAGCAGACAAAGAATTAATAGTTTTTTTAACAGTCTTAATGTACCACTGTGATCCTCAAAATACAATACCCTCGGTTATGAAGGAGAATTTGATAAGCTATTATATCTCACACCTCATCCAAAGTGTACTTGGCTTAAGGATAAGAAATGTGTATTTTTTTCTTTTATAATATATTAATTTGGCAGAAAGATTTATTTTTTCACAGGACACAAAAAGTGCACTGAAGTCAAGGTGAGCTGACAGTGTAAATGTCACAGATAATATCACAGATAAACGCTCTCCAACTATGGGCTAGACTTCCATCTTTTCACAGAACACTACATATCTTAAACTTATTCTAATATTAAAACATAAGTGCCTAAGTGCATATGGAATTTTCAACTAACCTTTACTTCTTTTAATTCTGATCATATTTGAACATATGTCACAGAATTTTCCTTTTCTCAAAAGTGCAAAAATATTTTTTTTGCTTTCATTTTCAATACATATGGTTGAAATCAATCCTTGTGTGACGCAAAGCAATGATTTATGACACATGTCCAAATGTTATATATCAGTGTATACCGTGGCTTAGAAGTAATTCTATCTTGAGACATAGATTCAACTACAAATATGTTTATTCATTCAAGCCTTTCTTATTTTATGTGGCTCTTTAAAAGTAAATCTTTCAGATGGTTTTGCTGAGACTCAGCAATTTTCAAAACAGAAAATTAGATGTATCGAAATTAGCATATTTTGTTACAATTCTTATAACATCCAGCAATTCTGGAGTATGTTGGAGGTCTTGCCTGTTTTGAATTTGTTGCGTATGATCACACTTCATTCTAGATGAACTTTGATTCTAAAAGAACACATCACAGTTTATTATTATTTTGCTGAGAAAACCTACAAATCTTTTGTTAGCTGAACTCATGGCATTTCTGAAATTTTATCAATTCTAACAGCTGGATACATTTTTCTTAGAAAAACCATGCAAGTTGTTCAGCAACACTCATTAGGAAAGGCCACAGCTATAGATTGGCCTTGCTACCAGTTTTTCCCCTTGTAAAATATTTTTATGATAATTTTCTATTCAGTGGTGCAAGTGCCTATAATTACTCAAACACAAAGGCTATTGTAAAAGAATTGGAGATGATGCAAAAACACCCACAAGCAAGTGAACTGCTATGACTTTAGACAGAATTCTGTTTTTCAATATAGTCATTGAAAATTTCCATTAGGAAGTATCTTCGTATAAGAGACTGAGGGTAGATGGAGTCCATTTGCAGGGAGATAATGTCCCTAAATACCTATCCGACTGCTATGGATGCATAATCAACAAGACGATTCCATCTTTACTGCATTAATGTATCATTGCTAAATTACTGCAAAACGCAGTGGCAATTCAGATGTTTACTTTCTAACTATGAGGGCACGGAACTCTGAAAATTATTAATAAAAACAGAATCTGGCATAGAATACTTATTAAAAACTGAAAAAAGAAACTTCGTTTTTCTGTGGGTAAGATCTTAGGATTGTAGTGTGATAATGCTATCAAGATGGTTTCCATTCAAGGGCTCCTCACATCCACCTCTGCCACCTAGCCTCCGGCAAGTCGATCCACAGCTATTCCATTTTACCGCTAAGAAAGAGGTGTGCAGCAGGCAAGAAGACTTGCCCAAGTCTCTTTGACTTGGGGACAGGCTCTCGTTTTTGCTATAACAAGTTGAGTCAGAATTCATGACTATGAAGAAGTGCTAACACTAGTGGATGGAGCCTCACTTAAGGCCTGTCTCAGTGAGGGAAGGCACTCTGCAGGCAGTGCTCACTGACACTCGGAACAGGCCGAGTACTTCTGTGTGTCTGAATTGTTGTCCTTTAAGCTTGGTGAAGTTATACAAGTACCTACATTCATTACAGCAAAGCAGACAAAAACCGGTGTTCCCTGGTGTCATTGTGTATTCAGTCGCATCTACTAGGCATCAAATGGTAAAAAAAAAATATTAAATTTTTAAAATCTGACTATTAATATTCCTATCCTATCTTCCAACAAAATATAGAGAATGACTAATAAAAACTGCAAATGAGGTTTTTCACCTCATACACATATGTGCAGAAGCAGACATACAATATTGTATAATAAAAACATTTTCTGCAAAGCATATCTGTGTGAAAGATGTTTTCCATCCTGTGAACTTGAGTTAAACATAACTACACCTAAAACTCCGATTGGCTCCTCTCTCTTTGCTAAGAAAAATTTTGTAGTTTGGAGCATACGCTTTATTGTAACTCACAAGGGCAACCTAGCCACTTTAATGGATCCAGTTATTAATCTATCTTCTTATGATCTGAGCTATCCAGGTCTGTTACATGAGTGTCTTTCAGGATTATGTGTATAGAACGGCACCCGATTTCTACTTAAACATTGTTGGAATGGAAGGTGACAAAGGGACGTATACAACAGTCTCATTTAGAAATATAAGGCTACGGCCATCAACTAACTTGAATACAGACCCAGCAGTAAAGCACGGAAGGAATATAAATTGAGCATTAACAAAAATTAGTCTTTAGGGCGGCTCATCACCACCGGTGACTTCGAAGCTACATGTTATTTGAAATTAGCCCGCTGGAAGCTCAGCTTTTGTTGAATCTCTCCTGCCTGAAACTGCGAGTTTGCATCAATTTATACTGCTCTGACTCACTTTCTTATTAAGCAAATTTGAAACAATATGTTATTTTTGGCTTTACTGAGTTCCTTTCCCTTAATATCTTGTGCTTTTTTTCTCTTTCTTTTTTTTTTAATGGAAGGTCAAAGAGTTTAATAATCTTTCAACCATTGTTGCGGTGCATTTTTATCCTTACTTGACATACAGGGAAGCAGAGGCAAGTAAAGGATCACATGAACACACCTACCCAGGAGAGGCACAGACAGACATGCTTCTTCTTCTTCTTCTTCTTCTTCTTCTTCTTCTTCTTCTTCTTCTTCTTCTTTTAAAATCCACTTTTCCATTTCTGTGGCAAGCTTCAGTCACAGTGGTTCTGAACTGGGATCCTCATCACAGCCTCCTACAGAGCAGCTTCAATCTATTCCTCTCAACCCCAGGGGCACAGTGGGCTGTGAGAGCGTGAAGAAGGGGGGCAGAAATCCTCCAGGTGCTCCCCACTATCCAATTCCCTCTACTCTTAGTAGAAACACTATGTGTGAGTATCATCCCATATTTATGAACCCTGCTTCTTGAATACACTTCCCTTAATTAGTCTCCTTGTGGGAATGTTTGTCCCTGAACCAATTCTCCTAGAGGGTACAGCACACAGTCTTTAGAAATACAGTATTAGTCCTGACATATTTGATACATAAAGGTAACTGATGTCTTTAATGACACCATATTTTTTGTTTTTCTGATTAGAATAACTTTACTGCCTTTAATCATTCAGGTAATCACCTCTGTATCTGTGTAGGTACCCACTGGCAAGTCTTTGTCAAGATTCTGTGAAGAAGGACCTCTACCTGGCATTTCTTTACGCTTCTCTTCATTTCCGAGAATAAGTAATACCGATGCAGGATGAGTTTGAAAGCTGGAGGATGGGCCCCTCTCTCTCTGTATCGCTTTCCCTTTTGTACCTTAGTAGTTACCCTTAATCCACAGAGACTTCTTTACTTTTCTAAGAACTCCCCTTTACTGGCAAAAGAGTTGCACTCCTTAAATCCTTTTCTGTGAATACCGTTTGATTTTTAAAAAATGGAGCTTAAGTATTTTCTTCCTTGTGTTGTTTGCTGTAGAGATTTCATTCAAATTCTCCTCTTTTCTAATAAATGAACTTCAGAAGCTTTGCAATTATCCTTCTCCTGATAGTGGGGTAGGTGTACAAGCACATTCCAGCCATCACTAGTATAGAACAGCAACCATGTTTCTACAAATAGGTTGGTCTGCCAACAAGCATTAAGGCTACTGTCATGAGCTCCCTGCGGGGGACTCTGAAGAATCTAGTTTTTCCTTGATGTGCATAGCTTAATTCTATCATCATCAAAAGAAACTACAAACAAATGTCCACAGGAGAATATATCTAGAAAATCTACTGCTCTCACAAAATCCAGACTATCTCCCTTTCAGACACTGATGCAAACCAGTCAAGAAAATCCTGAATATAATCAGCAAATAAGATGGAAAATAAGGAACTTTTTCTCAATGCATTTCATTTTCAGTTAAGCTTATCATCACTTTCTAGCTGTGGAAATAGGTATGTAGTGTTTTGTTTACTCAAAATGACATAAAAAAATTTAATGTGGGTGTTTGGGGTAAAGAAATATAAAATAGTATTTTTTTTAAAAACAAACAAACAAAAAAAACAAAAACAAAAACAATAAATAATGAGACCAAATGAGAAAGTTACAGCAGGTGCAGGATGGAACACAGATACATTACAAAAATAAATCATTTTTAATTGAATAAGGAAGGACATTCAAGAAGACTTATCTGTGACATGAGTATAAGATTTATAGCATAGGAGTTAATGTTCAAAGAAAATAAATCAAGTTTCTTGACAGTATATAAAGCTAAAAAAGATAACACAGATACAATTATCCATATACTCATGCTTCCATATCACCAAAACATCTTCATGGGCAAAACTGGAATGCTATTTAGAAGTAAAGCACAGTCCATAGCCTACAGGAGTTCTCCACTGCTTGAAAAAGAAAACAAGGAGCACCTGCTATTATGTCATTAGTATAAAGGAGTGGGTTCTATTAACAGCACATAGGTGAATGTCTTTGTTTAACACCCTTATCTTTGTATTAATAAGCAAGTGAGCATCTGTTTTCAGACATTTGGTTGATGAGCAGCTTAGAAATGATTGAATAGTGAATATCTCCCATACTTTCATTTTTTTAGAAAAGAAAAGCCTTAAACATCAATAGTTTCAAGATTGCATATTCACTAGTGGGCTTTAAAACTTAGCAGTTACTGGGGGGAGCGGAAGAATGTTTGCTCAGCTTAAATTCTTGTCCTTCAGCTTTTTGGACATTGTTTTTTTAAATTTGGGAATGATTTTGATTCCATGGGAGACATGCATCTCTGGCAGCCTGAAAGCTTATTCTTAGCTTTGTACACACATTCCTTCTCTGTCTAGAATGAAAGAATATGCGTTTCACATGCTAACGAGAAAAGGCACTTACGATCATTTGATCTGAGAGATAGGCTGTCCCTTAGCTGGTAATGAATAAGCTCAAGACCCTTGAAGCAAATGAACCTAATTCGTAATTGCATTGGGTGTGTTGATGCAATGGAATTGTAGAGTATTCTGGAAAGCAAGTGTTCTACTTGGAAAAGAAAATATACTTAACAAGAAATCATGTACAGCATCAAAAAAAGATCAAAGCATTTAAGGACAAGAAAAGGGAAACCTTTATTTTTATCAGAGAACTTTCCCTAGAGCAGAAAATTGTCCCTCCAGGGACTCCTGATTCTACTTCAACTATTCATCTGCTCTATAGGAAACAGTAGCAGATACTCCAAATGCGAGGCATGGTGCATCTTATTCTCAAGTGTTTTTCTAACTGATCATAACCAGTTAGTGACTCTTGTATAGTCATTTCATATACACTCTCTATAGATGAATAACAGCAGGAACTGAAGACAAATATCAACTCCTTAGTGTAACTTGAAGATTGAATACAATGCCCACGAAATCGAAGGAAGATTTTTAGAAAATGGCAAGTTTATTTTAAATTTTATTATAATACCCAACGGGCCTAGATCAGACACATCTAGATGGAAAAAGATGAATGAAGTCGGTAGACTAAAACTCTGATTTCTAGAAAATATACAGCCGTAGTAACAAAAACCCTTACTGTTGGCATAGGAATGAAATGTATATAGGTCAACAAAATAAAGGTTCCAGAAAAAGACTCACACACATAGGCATTTGATTTTCACAAAGGGATCAAACAATTCAATGGAAAAGGAAGATCTTTCCAACATCTTAGATTGGTAAAATTGGAAGCCCACATGAAAGAGAATGACCCAAAACCCTACTTTCCACCATATTCAAAATCCAAAAACCTATTCTGATGTTGAATTCTAAATCTATATAAAGGCTAAGATTCAAAAGAAGGTTTATAATATTGATAAGTACTTTTGAAAATAATATTGATATGTATTTTATGATATGGAGGAGTAAAATGATCTCTTATAGAGAGGTCACAAAATATAAATCCAAAAAGAAAATGTACAGAGTTATAAAATTTATAAGTTCTCAAAAGCTGTCTGTCCTCTGGCCTACTCACCCCTCCCTACCCCTCTCTCTTTCATTAAAGGTGTCCTGCCCTCTTCTTTCTGGGCCTCTCACTTTGACACAGAATCAATGACTCTCTCTGTCTTTGTCTCCTCTCCCCCCAAAAATGTTTTATTCAAACAATTCAAGAGGAAAACAAAAACAAAACAAAACAACACAACAACAACAACAAAAAAAAAAAAAAAAAACCAAGGAGAGAAGCTTGGAGGTTCCAGTGAGTAAAGTTATATCACGTGACTATGAGGAACCAGGTTTGAATCACTAGTTCCCATGGGGGAAAGCTGGGTTTTGCTGTGGTATCTGAAAGCTCTGTACTTGGTGGGTGGGGGCAGGCAGATTCCTGGGCATTGATGACCCACCATCCAGTCTGAATGAAATGTCTGACTGAAATAATAAACTCCAGATTAGGGAAGACACCTCGTCTCAAAAAATTAAGTAGGACAGTAATAGGGGAAGACTCCTGATCTTGACTTCTGGCTTCTACAAATTTTTTTTTTCATGGCCGAGGACACACAATATCTTAAAAAAAAATAATCTGAGGAAACACTTGAACAAAAATCACAACCAAGAATGTAGAGTGGCCCGAGAGTTTGCAGCAAGGTGACAAACCTCACCAGCTACTGAGGAAGTGGAATTAAAATGTTGACAATGACATAAATATGGAGATGGCGAGACTTTTCTGGAAAGGGGACTGAATGGTGTGGCCATGGTGTGAAACCGTGTCTGTTAATTTCAAGTTAAACACACTCCAGTCTTTCTTTAAATTGTCATTTCTGAGAATTAAAAAAAAATAAGAGCATATATCCATATTTAGACTTTTATAATAATTTTAAATGGCTTCATTGATAGTAACAAAAGATATAGTGGGTTAAAAGAAGCAAATGAAGTTTTGAGGGAAGGGGTAGTGGGGAGCCTGGGGAGAAGGGAATGGGAGATTACTTGTTCAAAACACAATGCACATATATGAAATGCTGAATAAAAAATTAAAAGGATAACTATTCTAAATGCCTATCAGTTAGATATGGATGCCGAACCTGCTGCTGTAGCACAATGTGATAATTCTTGTGAACACAGAAGAACTGAGAACTGATAACAGTGATACGATTACATCTCTAAAAGAATGTTAGTCAAAAAAGAGTCAGAACAGAAACAATAGTCACTTAGGATTCCAATGACAGGAAATGATGGACTGGACAAAGCTAATATATGAAGACTGAAATCAGTACTGGTGGGGAGTGACTGAAAGGAGGCAAGTGTAAGACAGATGGACCTTGTAGGGTGTGGGAACGCCCCACATATCGACTGGAGTCGTGGTTCTATAGTAGATGCTGGTCAAAACCCATGGTATTTATTCACAGACATTTCACTTGAGTTTTACCCCCATTAAAATAGCATAAACTTTCAGTTACACGTTGAATAGGTCCCAGAGAGCTAGTCTACAACACAGAAGCTGTAGCTGATAATAACACGTAATAATTCACCAATAGTGTGAACCACACATGTTCTTAAGTCAAAGCCAGCAACTGTTAGATGACAGGTGTATGAATTACAGAATTCGCCACACAAGGGGTATTTATTTACTTTTTAAAATATTAAACAAGACTGCCAATATCAGTTAAATAACTAAGAATATGAAAAAAGCCTGATTCTTAGGGTAATGGAAAAATCATTATTGTGGTTTGGTTAGGATGAACCGAGTTTTCCAGAATAGCTTTTCTGAGAGCACTGCATTTCGTCTTCAAGACACTGGTAAGTGAAACAGGCTAGCCTAAGAATGGAAGATGGCTTATGGCAAAGAAAGCACGTGTGTGTGAAAGTCAGGGAGTGGAAAAAAGAGCTGTGTGCCAGGCAGAGTGCTAACAGATGGGCAAGTTTTGAAAGAGACTTCTTATCATTGCCCTTAGTAAGTTCAAATCAGAAGCATGGCCCACACTGGTGATCAGATGCCCACCGCTGCATTTGACAGTTGGTATGGCGGGAATAGTGTGAAAGAAGAGAGAAGGGCACATGAGGTAACGAGGTGGGAGAATGTGGAAGCCAAGACATGTGAGAGCTGGAGGGCAGTGTTACAGGCTTTGAATTTCATTCTGAGTGCAATGAAGCTCCGTTTATTCTGAGGGTTTCAAACAGACACACATCATGATCTGATTTACAATGCTAAAAGTCTGCCAAGGCTGGTTGTGGTGAGGAGTTAAGTAACTGGACAAATTGCACAGAACAGCTACTTGGAAGAGTTCAAAGTGGAAGAGCTGGTCACTGGGAAAACTCTCAGGGAAGGTCTCATTTCACCCGGAGCCTGTCATTCTGTCATCCTTGCATTCCTAACCAACCCTCAGATCGCTGATGGCCTAGCATTGCAATGTTATCAGAGACCCTGGTCCAGGGCCGCCCAGCTACATCAGTCCCATGTTCCTGACTCCCGGAAACAGGAAAGAGAATATCACTTTTGGAAGTCACTAGGTTTCAGGGAATTTGTTAAGTGGCAATCACTCACTAGTACAAACATATCTTTCATTCAAATAAAGGATCCCTTAGGCATAAGGGATTCATTTTCTAGCTTTCTTTCACAGGTTGGGAAATTTGTCCCATAGCAGTCTAAACAGTGATATATTCACTCTTGTTCCCAATCACCACAACAAAATCAAACATAAATAAAAATCTATATGAGTAAAGAGAAGAAGGAATTTGTATGTTGCAAAAGCAATGAACACCATTCTTATCCATTAGGAAAGATCTTTTTAAAATACAAATAGAATCTAATTGCTAGTGGGAATATAAAGAAATACAAATCACATTCATTTGAAACTTCTGTGGCTCTATTTATGTATGTATACAGATGCGCCATCTACTAAAGACATACACTAAACATTGAAGCCTCTTCTAGCCTGACATAGCACAGGGACATCTTGAATATTAATGAGTTATATTTCTATTTACATTTCCAATGTCAACACTAATCACTTCCTCTTTACATAAATCCTTAACTTTTGATTCAACCTACCAGCCTAGAATAAGTATACATATTGCAATGTACTCATTTTTTTGAATTTCATACATATTCAACTTCCTGGTTAAGAACTGGTTTTAGCTCAATCCCATGTCAAGGAATGACATTCAAAAACGAACCGACTTGCCATCCCAAAAGTTCAAAACCTGACTTTAATCTTCACATTCAAATGCATCTAGTTTTCTTCCTCATTATAGTTTCCTTCCTGATTATAAGTCCTTAGGCTTGCTGTTTGTGATCTAATATACATAATAATATCCAAGAAGGAGAAAATATATAATAATATTGAAAGGAGGGCTTGAGCCATAGATGGGGCGACTGTGGGGAGAACAACATACAGATTAACAGTGCTCTGCAGAAATCTCCCTTTTGTTTCTGATATTACATTTCTGCTTAAATTGTCAGCCAAGAGACTTCCTCTAATAAAAGACTTAATGTTTCCTGCTCCACTTTAGGAAGTTTTTCTTCTTCAAAGAAAGCAAGCTTTGTTGTCTCGCGTATTGGGCATTTGTTAAGTACTTTCAGCTTCTGTAACTTAAAAAATGCCCTATTTGGTTCTGAGTGATTTGATTCAAGCTTTTGTATTTAATATACTGACAACCTATAGTCACTACAAGTGAAGGAATTCTGTGTTCAGGTATTGCTCTTTTTTAAAAAAAAAAAAGAATTCAAAGTGGTTTGCACCCTTTTCATCTCTGCAGAAGCCTTTTCTTATATTGTCATTGGTTCCCTGTTCCAGTTCTGCAGGCTTCGTGGGCTAACTCTTAAGTAGGTATTTCAGAACTTGAGGTCATTTTTTTTTCTTTTACATAAAAGCATCAGCCTAAATATAGGCTAGCCTTGACTTACACAGAAGTTCTTCTGCTTGCATGTCCACTGATTTTCGAAAATTCAAGTTGCTTAAGGTTGGCAAACAACAACTCCAGATCAAACCTGTCCATACTCCTTCCTTTGTGTAGTGTCTTAAGTGAGCTGCTTCAGTAGAGTTCAGTGCAAAAGCCAGCAAGACCTGGGATGTTCAAAAGTCGCCCAGTACCCTCCAGTCTGCCAATCTTGCATGTAAGTTTGAACTATGTATGAAAAGGTTGCTTACTGTCCTACTGTTCACATTTCAGTCTCTAAGAGATATTTAGGGAAAACCTCAACAGCATATTGGCTCACTGAGAACTCTATTATAAGGACTGGGGACAGTGGGAGAGTGCTTCCCTAGCCTGGGTTCAGTCTCCAACACTACAAGGGAAAACAGCCTTTATTGTGCCTGTTACTTCCAGGGACCTTCCAGTTGCTTTGTACTCATGTCTGCTTCCTGTGACTTTATTTAGTTAACCAGTATTTTAGAGTATATTAGGGATTCTACTAGGCAGTTATACTTCAACAGATCTTTGTTAATATTAGCTAAACTTCCGACCAGTTCATATCATGTACCTAGAAAAAAGTTAAAAATCATATAAACACTTATTATTTTTACTGATTTTGTTGATTACATCGGAGAAAAACATAATTTTCACCCTCTTTGTAAGATTCTCAGAGAGCCTCTCAAGTTCTCATTTCTATTTCAGATAAAAAACCTGCTTTAACTCAAACATCCACCAGCAACATATGTTCTTTAAAGTATCTGCTAAGTCTTCAGAGCTTCCCTCAACTCCTTCATCTCATCACAGGATAACAGCAACATCATCAAAACATAACTGGGCTGCAGTTTTTTTCCAAACAGGGCTTCCATTGTAGAAGTGGCTTCCATTTTTTTATTTTATGCCTCATTGACGGAGCCCTAAGTTCATCCATTCATGTGACATTATTCATTTCATGTCATCTATAAAATAATACTATTCTTGGGAGTTTTAAAGTCTAGAAAAGGGCAGCTTTGAGACTCAGAATGGCCAGTGTTTATCAGCAAATGATGTTAGAAAAGAAGGTGACGACTCTAAAAGCAGAGGGAAGGTACAGATTTCATGGCGCGTTGAAGGGGCAGTAGTAGCAAGACAGCTCCGCCATGGCATGCCTACGGTGTGGTAGACGAAGGTCAAGCAAAGGAAAATAAAGCTAGGGTGACGGTGGTTCCTGTGACATGGGCTAGCCTCGAAATTCACTTCTTGCTGTCATGTCATTGATCCTGCTGGGAACCTTGGCAGCCTCGAGGACTACCTTTTCTCATTCTCCACAAAGCCTACTGACATCTCAGAAACAGTCCTGAGTGTGATGGTGTTCAAAACACAAAGGTCTTCTCATGATCCTGTTAGACCACCAAAGAGCTTAAGCATGGGACGACCAAAATCAAACGCCTGTTTTTCAATAAATGTAACAACATTCTCATGGAGAAATGGAAGACAAACTGCCTCAAATAAGAGGTAAGGAGCAGACCACAAATTGGCTGTGGTAATCCAAAGGAGAGGTTTAGAGGACCAGGTCTACAGTGGGGGTTAAAAGAGAAAGAGAGAGAGCAGGGATTGCTTAAGGCAAGAGGTTTCTGCACTGCACCACTCCCTGAGGACCAATGGACAGGTCGTAATCGGGGTACACCTGACATTCTCAGCTGCTGTCCTCGCACTGCCCTAACATCTGCTGAATGAGTGCTCCCTTTTGGGCAATTTCTCTTAGTTTTGATGTTGGAATTAGGAACAGTCACTGAACATCCAAACTGGCTTTCTTCTCTCTCAGTGAGTTCATTTGTGACATCTCAACCATTTTAGTAACTCCTGTCTTTCAAACAATTCTACTTGCATCCATCGCCTTTGCTTGTCTTGAACCCATCTTCTTCTTGTATTCTCATGGTCTCTGAAATTTTCTAAAGAAAGTTTGGCATTTATTTTTATTTTATTTTATTTTATTTTATTGTTTGTGGTCACAGTGGACTAAAAAAAAAGTCTCTGAAATCCCACTGAAGGACAAAACAGTTCTTCAATGCCAGGTACTGGGGAAGTTAAGAATTGAACTAACCATTCGTTTCTCTAGTTTGATCAAAGTTTCAAGGAATTCCTAAGAATCCCAGAAGAGAAGGCAGAATACCTCAAAGTAGACTCAGATGAGTTATATTTAAATCCTTTTACATAGCCAATCAACAAATTACATTTTAATAAATCTAAATAAGAGGCTTTTGCTTCAGCCATTAGATTCCTATATATCTGAGAGATAATAAAGACACATTTGGGAAATTATTGGCAGGAGTTGTGTTACAGGAAAAGAATTTGAAATAGCTACACTTTGAAAGGTTATAAACATGATTCATGAGTTCTCAAGGAAAAGGTCCATTTTTGTTAGGTCTCTTTTTTTGTTAGGGTCTCCTTGACTAAAACCTAGGAACTATATTTCTGTCACAGCTTTCTGCCTATCCATTTGAGTTTGGAGAAAACAAGTCCTAAGAAAACACATCTTTATCAAATTATCTCAGATACTGTCCAGAGTAGGAAATGCTAATCCTTCATAAAACTAACTGTAGCTACTGACTCCATAGACCCAAGTGGTATGTTTATGTAAATTCATTATTTGTATCTATTATTTAATATACTATTGTATTTTTGTATTTATCATTTTGTGTTCACATATGCATTTTCTCTCTTAGTACCATATGACAAAATATCTGACATAGAATTGTTAAAGGGGAAAGACCCCTGGTTTTAGAGGTTTCAATCCACAGTCCTTGTTCTGACACAGGATATCCTGGCAGCAGGTACACATAATGAGGCTGTTAGCTTCCAGGCAGGACAGGAGGGGAGCATCAAATTAACACAATGGGTACTGTCCCCAACATAAAACCCCGGTGACCCATTTCCCTCATTTCATGCCCACATTTCACAGTTTCAATACTTTACAAAAGTCTAGTCAAAGTTTAAACAAATCAATTAATTTAAAGACTAAGTCAAAGCTCTTATAATCTCCTAATCTTTGGGAATGTACTTAAGACACAATGAGAGGTAATCTTAACTAATACCTAACCTCTTAGGTATTTTCAATCCATTCAAGTTGGCATTTAAGATTTACCATCACAAGTCAGTCATTTAATAAACATCTGTCATGCTGACAATACCCGGACTATATAATAGCAATGGATTTAAGGATGGGTCTAATGAAGTATTAACCCCAGAGGTGTATAGTGAGGCTGGAAACAGGTAAGACTGCACAAGATGGTTGGTAAGCACTGATAAACATGGATCCAAGTGTAGGAATATACACAGTATACATGCACATGAGCTAGATCAGGTCTTTTGGAGCAATAGATGGCATTGAGATAGAGGAACAATGTTCTGGGATGAAGTACTGCATGGAGCAAGAAGTCATCAATTGACTTTGATGAGCCACAAGTGGTGTGGGACAATTGTCTATATTCTGTCAATTATATTTAAAATAAATGCTGATTGGTCAGTAGCTAGGCCGGAAGTACAGGCAGGACAACCAGATAGGAAGTAGAGGCAGGTCAATGAGAACAGAATTCTGGGAAGAGGGAAGCCCATTCCTCTGCAGTCCTGTCCCACCCACAGAAGAAGCAAGATGTGATTGCCTCACTGAATAAGGTGCCAAGCCATATGGCTAGCATAGATAAGAATAATGGGCTAATATAAGACATAAGAGTTAACAAGAAGTATGAGCTAATGGGCCAATCAGTTTATAGCAAATGTAGACCTCTGTGTAATTTCTTTGGGACTTAAGGATTGTGGGAACTGGGCAGGACAGAAACCCTGACAGCACACAAGCAGTGTGGTGTTGCAGGTGTGATGAAATAAAACCCAATAAAATAGAATGAGGATGGGGCATCACTAGAATGTTTAAGATCAATGTTTTCCCCAGTTTTCTAAGTTGTAGTACTCTTAAGTAAAATTTATTTCTGAATCCAAGTACATTAATGAAGAAAAAGTAGTGAATACAAAGATGATTAAAACATGCTCCAGTCCTTTCATGTGTTCACAATTTGAAAAATAACTTGCATAGACAATACATATGTGCATATATCAGATTTGAATTCTAGTTTGTCAGTTGAGCTGCAGAACAAATTGGGTTTAATGATGCTAGATGCAGCAATTGTTCCTGACAGAGACAGGACTGAGTTTGAGAACTGAGAGTTCAGCAGGCTTAGGGAGATGACATACTGGTCTTGTATGGGGTCGGTAAAGATATTAAGGGTAATTCCCAAAGTTCTGGCATATAAAACTGGTTAGAGACTGCAAAAAAGACATTCCTTTAAAAACTGTGTTGAGTTGGAATGAGGACCCAAACAGTGATGCTAATACAGAGTAGGAAATTGTGCAAGAGGAAATCTGGGCTCAAAAGTAAGCAGAATAAGATGATGATCACTACAGGAACCCAGCATTGTCACCACTATGATCACAGCAGACATCCAAGGAATGCTTACCAAGCACTGGACTCTGGGTTCAAAACAACACAGGACTGTCTTAGGTAGCCTTGACAAGAAGCTAACATGTCGGTCTGTGTATTGTGTTTCAGGTCATGGAACTAGAAGTGGAACATTTAGGATATTAAGACTTTTCTTCTCAAGACATTCTTAACCATCAGCCGCTGAGCGAGAGACTGATCCCTCCCAGTACAGGATGCAGAAAAATGGAACTTCAAGGCAGGAATTCTGGTTTTGTGGCCTTGGTTGGGTACAGAATGGAAGCTGAGAGAAGCATATTCACATGCCTTCTCTGAAGCTGGCGTCTAAGTGAGTGTGTGACTAAGCTTTGTCTATGGGCAAAGAATGTCTTAGGCAAATTAGCAGAAGCAGAAAGAGGGCTTGACACAATTTAAGATATCCAAATGCTGCAGAATTTCATTTTTAAAAGGTTCAAATCGGATCAAAGAAAAACATCTTCCCTTGCCTATAATCTTCTAATTAGGTCCATCCTTATTAAATGTCCCTTTAAAAACTACAGAATTAAAACGTGTCAAGTGGACTGGAGAGATGGCCCAAGTTGCTTGCTAAAGACAAGGCTAAGTCACATTTCAGTTTAGAAAACCAAAACAAACAAAGAGAAGCAACTTTGTGGAGTATGTGATTTTTTAAAAGTGCTCTAAGGCAGACATCCTTTGTACCTTTTACAGTTTTTTTAGTTGAAATACATAGCCAATTATACAATCCAATTCTATATAGTATAAAAACCCATGAGATCAAACTGTCTAAATATTGAGAAAATCATGCATAGCAAATAGTTTAGCTGTTTCTATTTCCCAGTTGATGGTGACTTTTGATTGAATACTAGTCTTCTAAGACTAAAGTTAGTTCCCCTCATTTTTGAGTATTTTTTGAAACTTTAATCTTTTGCGCTGGATAGAATGGCTTAATGTTATTTGATCATACTTTGGTATTTTTCATATGATGCAATACTAGTTAGTTTAATCTTTAATCATGTAGGGGTCCACCAATGTGCAAGTCATAAGGATCAACTGGTATTGTTTCAGAAAGTCCACACTTCAAAGAAGGCAGCTCCATGTCCTTCTTACCTAGTTTTATCTGCACATAATTAACATAAAACTCACTATCTAACACAATGCAAAAGTTTGGCCTCAACTGAGAGATTAGCATTTGGTTAACTGTTGTACAGTGATGAATTTCCTTTCATGAAAATACGGATAATTCATTATACATGGGTTGACTAAATACTGTTAGTCATTTCTTCCATTTGATTTTTGCTTGTTTGTTTGTTTTTGAGACAAGATCTAAGAATCCGTGGCTGTCTTGGAGCTCACTAAATACAACTGGCTGGCCTCTAACTCACAGCAATTCCCTTTCCTTCTGCCTCCTGAGTGCTGGAATTAAAGGTGTGAGCCACCATGTTCTGTTTATTTATATCCTTTGAATGAATAATATTTAATTTTCCACTGAGACATGCATCCTGAACCTGTTAGAGAAAGGGTCACAAGTTTATGCCCAATCATTCTGTACTAGCCATTGGATAAGGTATTTTTCTGATTGAGTCTTGGTGACTAAAGGCCACAGAATTCTGTTATAGAATGTGCTATGCTAATTTCAGAGAATATTTCCATACAGGTCATGGGCAAAGTATCAAAATATAAAAGACCTGCATTCTGCCTGAGTCTCCAGAACAAGTTTTGTTCATAATTTGTTAACAAGGATTGTTCTACTCACTCTGGGTGTGTGATATTTCATTTTAACTCAGTAGTAAGGTTAAGATGAAAACCCTGAGCTATCTTCAAATACACTCAACTTCTTGTTTGTTTATCATTACTTAACTACCATGGTAGTCAAAAAAAATAATTTTGTCCAACTTTGCTTCATTCTCTTGAGTTCTGTGGAATCTTTGGAATGATGAAGCACATCACACACTTTTGCAACAAAACAAAAATATTTGGGGGAACTTTGGTGAACAAGTAAACTATTTTCTGAGTTTATCTGTATCTGAAACATTCATTGCTTACTGCAAAATAACAAACAACATAAAAAATAATCTATAAAAACTACAGAATTACACAGGCCTTTTTATGATATAAACTCATGGACAGTCAATTTGAGTGAAACATGAATATCCTGGCTGAGGTTTTTGAATGTATAAAGAGATCAAAGGGCCAAGATACTTTATGAGAAAAGCTCAAAATACAATGAAGCAAGTTATAATTAAATTTTACAACAGCGTTTTAAGAGGAGATAAGATTGTGCCTTTGGTTCCTTATTTTACTGCCAGCTGTTGAATCTATAGTTTAAATATTGAGTGTACTCATATTTTAAACAGTGGATTATTTTGGATTGTTTCTACTCCAATTCAAAAGCAAGCAGAGAGCACAGCGTGCTAATCAGGTCAATTATATTTCAACAGAGAGTCGGGAGAAACTACACTTCAACCCTTCAGCACGATGCTGGACAGCAGCAGGAAATGCCAGTTTTCACACAAAGTAGACAAGATAGTAGTACCAGATAATTTGCTCATCAAGATTCTTTCTCCTACGTTTCCTTTTATTTTTTTTTAAATGGGGAATATTTAAGTCCTAGTCAAAACTTATCAGAAAAGTCAAACATAGGAATCAGACCAATTACAAATCATCTATAGTAGCAAAGAAGTCCTACAGATAACCCCAAAACAAATAAGACACATTTGGCTACTAGTCACTATTTTTAAATTTTCCTTCCTTTGAGTTTATATAGATTATATTTATATGAAAAATACACATTTTTTTTGCCGTGTTGTATGGTAACAACGTCACATAACCTAAACACATATAAAATCAAGTATGTTCAATTTAATTAGACTCAAAAAATGTATCAGATACATAATTGTTCCCCCTAGGAAATCTGATATTGTTTAGAATGATTTAGAATAAAATTTCATTTTTTTCAATTTTTAATCTCCTTATAATTCTAATATTAATAGCCCTAAGCTGTTAATGTAAGAACATCAGTGCAGAACCAATAACACAAAATTAATGTAGAATAAGAGAAAAACCACATGATCATCACCACCTACTAGCCACTCCTCCCCACAAGCATCAATAACTAGCAGCAAAAATTAGCATAGTCAATCTGGAACAAGCCCACTATGGTTCCAACACCACATGAAACCTATTCTGTAGCTAGTTTCCCGGGGAGAAACCATACCATAGAAAACTTTTCTTTAGTTTTTAATAAGCACACACCAGCCATTTCTCACAATCAGAAATGAAAAGGAAAGCAAGGCTTGTCTTATCTTGCCTCTGACATTCAAAATATTTGAAAGCACCAAGAAAAGATACTATTTTTAAAATGAGGACACAAAAACCTTGAAAAGGCTAAAATGGACATGTAAAGAGAATATTTTGTTCATTTATTTTTGAACATTCTAGCTTCTGGATATTGCTAACATTTAGATCTACACAATCACAATATGGTTGTCATTAGCCATGTGTTACCATTGAAAAATAGAGATGTAGCTAGTTTAAACGAGAGGCAATTTAAGTCTTAAAATATACTCCAGATTATGAAGACTTGAGGTGACAAAATATTCTATTAATAATTTTATATTAATTACACTGTTAAATAGTTATAGTGAGTTAAATATAACATCTTTCAATGATTTCAATTGTTCATTTTCACTTTTAAAAATTTAGTCAGTAAAAATGTAAGTTATGGATGTGGTTAGATTTGTATTTCTGTAGGTGAGGCAAGATGTAGGTCAGAATCTTAACAATAAATTTCTTAATAAACATTATAGAAAGATCTATTCTACTAGTTGCACTAGTAATTTCTTGTTACATCATATGAAATAGTTTTTAAAAGCATATATCCTACTGAACATAGATGTTCTCCACAGTGCAATGAGAGGCAGAACCCTAGAATTTAGGATGTAAAAAGTAATGGGTAGTAAGCATTTTATATGGAAACCTTCAAAGTGGGCTCAGTCTCAAACAGATTCTGGCTTGATTTGTTTTTCCTGGTTCCTGGACTCTTCTTTTGCATGGGGAAGTTCAAAAACAGTCAATTAAGGAACTGAGACTAGGGACTAAGTGAGCAAAGAGGATCTGCAGCCCAGCACACAGGGAGGAGGCAAACAGGAGAAAAGCATGGTAACAGAGTTCACACCACCTCTTCTTTCTCTCTGCTTCCTTCACCTTCACTTCTTCCAACAATCCTTTCCTTCTCATCTGACACATATGTCCAGCTTCATCTTTTCAACTCAGGTACTTTTGTGTCTTCTTCCTTCCTTCCTATTCTAATTGGTCTCTTGTTCACTGCTGGTCTTCCTTTCTGTCTCTCTGATTTCCATTCTCTTATCGATTTCTTCTAAGAAGTTACATTACTTATTCCTAACAAGGCCATGTACTAGCTTTTAATAAGTTTCCTATTCTTTTATCTCTTTGTGAAGAAAAAGAAACAAGAAACATATTAAAAACTCAAGAACATAGAACTAGTTTTTATTTTCTAGGCTAACACGTTGTTGTTTTGGTTTGTCTTAAGGATTAGCGGCTTACCCTTGGGTTTTTCTGGTCTGGAGCAATGTGGTTCAAGGAGAAAAGTATACCTCCATGGCCCTATTTAGACTCAGAATAGATTCCTTGGGTGGGAATTATGAATCTTAGGGTTGTAAGTTAGCAGGGTAACCAGACATAGTCTTTATACATGTGTTATATGTATCTATTTAAAAAGCTTCTAAAAAGAAGTATTGGAGTGTTTAACTTTAACCATTGGTTTTGGTGTTTGCAATAAGATTTGTTTTAATTACTTCTAAGACAATGAGGCCTGGGTAAATTAACTTGAGGCTGGGTTTCCTGCAGAATAGTTCATTAAAGATAGTCATATGGAAGACAATAAGGACATTCAACCAATATACATTCATCAATTCCCAAAGCTAGGACATATAGGTCCACTCTGACAAAAAGTAGTTATATGCTTAAATAGCTACGATTTTGCTTAGGTATCACAATGCTTTCAGCAAAGAAAATTTCCCAAAGGTCTAGACATAGTTGTAGACTCTGTGATTACTGTATATTCACCATTTTGAAGGTAGATTTTCAGTGATGCTATGATTATAATTCATTGATACAGTCATTTTAGTAATTGGTATGCAAATAAATTAGACCTAAACACAGACATTATGTTGAATTCAATTTGAATGCTACACAATTGGGACAATAAATAAAAAATATTGGTTGTTGGTGTCTCGGTGCTTTCAAGACTTACAGCTTTGATGTCACGTTAAACACATTTTCTGAGTATGATACAGTCTACAGCACTAAATAATTGTAAGCCAACCAAAGATTGATTGTTGACTGTAATAGGCTGTATTTAGCTATTCATTTATTCAGAAACTAAAGGAATAATTAAAATCACGTATTTCAATAGTTACTTGGAATAAATACTTAGACAAATCAGTAACCAACTATATGCTGAAACTAATGCACACATAGAAGCAGAAGCATTAGCAATCATACCTTATTGTGCGTCTGGGTCTGTCCAACGAGTATGAGAATATTGGATGAGATGATAGACAGGCAGAAGTTAATTAGAATTATGGACCTCTCAGAGCGGATGTACCTGGTCAGAGAGAGAAAGAAACATGACAAATTTTATGTCATGTAATTAGTGGAATTAACTCAAAGAAGGAATCTGACCCCAGGTTTCACTTAAAGATATGAAAAACCATTTTTAATATATATTTTCCTTAGGTACCCAATTTTAGAGTACATGGCATGTCAAGAAACCTTTAGACTTATTTTTTCTGTGATGTCATAATTGAGAGAACCTAACTTGTACATTCAGAGAACAATGCTTTCTTTTGTCCTAGTAAAAGTAATTTCTTCGAATTACATTAACCATTATAATCACTTTCTTACATATGCACATACATATTTATAATATCTATATCAACCAAGAGAAACACTGAGGCCCAACAGTAAAACCCCACCCAGATTTTGAAGCAACTCTCCTATATACTAGAAGGATGCATTACTTTTGTGAAGCCATGGACATCAGCAGCTACTCAAGCATTTTTATGTAGCTAGGCTGTTCCTTATGTCCTTGAGTGTCTCTTTGAAGAAAAAGAAGTAGCAGAAGTCTTTATATATAAAAATGATCTCAAGCGATCATTTACCATTAGACTAGAATACTCTTGGTGACATCTATATTTTACACTTAGGAAGATATATATATAGATATATATATATATATATATATAATATATCTGCTATATGATTTAAAAGTGCACTAAGAATGAAAGTAATAGCAAAAGCTGTTCAGAATCAAAGGTTCTACCAGCTGTTTACCATCAAAGGGCAGCAGTTATTTTGCTTAACTCTACCCTGGGATTGCCACTAAGTACCAATACTGTAAAAGAACCTTGTACATGATGTGTGTCTCGGTCTGTTATATTTGTATTATAACAGGGGACCTCATTCCATAGCTGGCATAGGATTTTCTATGCAATGATAGATGGAGAAACCAAAGATCTAGAGGAACTTCATGAAAGTTATAATCTCACAACGTTCTTTCCATTTTCTCACTTTATTTTTCAAGAGTGTGTAGGCAGCAGTCACACACTAAGGAAACTAAAGCAAAGTATAAGCAACACCAAGCCAGGAGGTGATGGCGCACACCTTTAATCCCGACCCTTGGGAGACAGAGACAAACCGATCTCTGTGAGTTTCAGACCAGCCTGGTCTACAGAGCGAGTTCCAGGACAGGCTCCAAAGCTACAAAGAAACCCTGTCATGAAAAGAACAAAAACAATACAAAACAAAACAAAACAAAAAAAACAAAAACAAACCACCAAAACACAAAAATTAGGTTTCATAATGTAAGGGAAATTTTCTTCACAAATTGGACTAATCTAGGTTGATAGCACAAAATGGGTTTCAAGAGTTGTTGTCCATTGTTCCTGCATTTTGAATATCTAAACATGACAAATCATACACCGGGCTGCTAAAGGTAGCAACAAATATTCTTTTGTTCTTTATTTTTTTTTTTTTTGTGGATGAAGGCTATAAATCTTTTCTGATGTTAATGGCTTCCATGACGATACAAACACACATCTTGACACCATCAAAAGGATTTCAGTGACATTTTCTGTTTATAAACAGAACAAAACTAAACCCAGACTGGGGAAATATAAAAGGCCAACTGGCTGCCCCAAATGCTATTGAGATGCTTCCTTTTCTTAATAATACTGAGGCATATTATTGCCTTAAATTCTGTTAAGAATTGTTACTACTTTCCATGCTCTCATATGACATTTTATATTTTAAAGAAAATTTGTGAATTTGTGAAAATTGTGTCAATAAGTTGACCGAGAGAACAAGTTGGATTGCCTTTTGATGTAACAGTGTATTTTAGCTAGTTGTATGGCTAGACAAAGAGAAAACAGCTTAATGTATTATTATTGTTACATTATCAACATAATCATGATAACCAAAAGTGTTAATGGCAAAGAAAGTGAAATCTCCGAGAACTGAAATCAAGTGGATCACAAATGCAAGGCAGGCACCGCCACTGAGCCACACTTTCAGCCTTCTTAGTTGTTAAGGAACATCTGGAAAGCACTACATGGGGGCAACTCCAAGTTTCAAACCAGCATATCAACTATAAAGTAATTTCATTTTAGAAAACACTAGAAAAAAATTAACCCTAAATATTTTTATTAGAGAAAAAGGCAGGAAGATTCCCAGCACTCTTTCAGCTGAATCAAAATGTTTTAGGGACTATGTACTTGTTGGTGTTTATGAAGCACTTTGAATGGATCTTGCTCCAAGATCCATTGAGAAACTCATGAATCTTCACACTTCTTTCAAGAAGTAATTATTATTTCAATTCTCCAATGGATAGACGATGAAGTGATGACCACTTAAGCCTTAGGAATCCAGATTTGTGCGGTTGCTTGGTACTCTTTTCTGTAATTCTCAACATCAGTCTAGATTTTGATGATTTTCAGAAATTCCTAGAATTTCATTGTAGTAAGAGACTGTTCTGTCTTTTCTGAATTTTAGAAAAATTCAGATCAATCAACAAATACATCATATACTGATTTTGGCCATTCATGTGTGTGTGTGTGTGTGTGTGTGTGTGTGTGTGTGTGTGTGAGAGAGAGAGAGAGAGAGAGAGAGAAGAGAGAGAGGGGGAGGGGCATGACAGAAGGTAGAATTGACACATAAACAGAAACTGCTGAAAACTGAATTTACTTCTAGACTCCAGTGGGGGTAAGAATTATAATGTTATTATGATTACCTAATATTAGCCAATTGCTTCATGTTTTTAAAAAGGGCATTGTCCTTCACTCATGGGAAGTTGGATTCTTCAAGCCTGTCAGTATGTTTTTACAGCACAACAGCCTGATTGAGTTTTGGACATACAATTCTGTTATTAACAATGTCATCCCAATAGCAGGCACCTTTCAAATTTCCTTTTTCACCATTATGTCAGTGTTTCTCTGCTGTACCATAATATTGCAGTGATGAAGAACTTCTGTTATGTACCCAGGCTTGAATGTATACACACTTTATTTTTTCACAAGACATAAAAAAATCCTAATGTCTTTGACTATTTAAATATCTTTCACAATTAATTCTTCCTTTGAAGAGAGTGAAAGCCACAGTAGACAGAAATGTTTTGTTTAAATATCAATATTAATCTAAATAAATATCCCTTATTAAATAGTAATTGATTTTTAATTTTTCAAATGATTGTATAAAACCCTAAGAAAACATAAAAGGCTTTGAGGTAGGCACATCAACTTTTGCAATTTTAAATATATCAAATAGTCAGGAAACAATAGATAATTATCTGCATACTAATGTAATACTGCATTCTAGACCACCTTAACAATGACAATGGTAATAACGCCTTTAACTGTTAAAATTATAAAATCCATTTAAAAGTTTGGTCCTATGGTACATACATATACGTTGTCAATACCTGAGTAGACACACCAAACCTCATAGGCCCAATTCTTACTAGCATCCTAAACAATTACCTAGCAATTACCCAGAAAAAATATTAAATTTCAACAGACTATGAAATAGATGCAATTTAAAATATGAGAGAAAATTTCCCAATAATTCCCTTTCCTATTTCTATGATATCCTTTCATCAAACTTGCTCAAAATCTGACTCACACCAAACACTAAAGTATGTGACCTTTTGTGGAGAACACTGGTATTTTCTTAATGCTTTTAACATCAGAGCAGTCTTTACTCATTGTGCAGGACATACTGAAATCATGTCTGGCACTCAAGAACTTGACATCCTATTCCTGCAGAGAAAACTTTGACTGTACAAACAGCAACGGATATAAACAATATATCACAGAGAAGGAACTTGAAACATATGAGAGTTGTGCTTACATGTGAGGAACTTGTTGAAATCTACCATTATATCAGCTAGAAGAAAAGTAGGCATGTGTGTTCCATTTATCTATTCTTACCACAGACAAATAAAGGGAATAAAGTGAGCTAATATGGTTCCTGTGTTCCAGTTCAATTACAGAAGTTCTAATTCTGTTACAAAAAAATGCTGCTTTCAATATGTGACGAAGACTTTAACACACGGAAACCAAGTTCTCCATCTCAAGTCTATTCATTCATTACATACCTCCATAGCGCTGCATAGACAACTGCCAAGGTGATCAAGGCTAGGCAGGAGAGGCCACTGCCTACTATGAGAGTTACTGAAGGGGTCCCAGAAGATTCCATGACCTGTAAGTTAAGGGGGAAAAAGAAAAGAAAGAGAAATTTGACATGAATAAAAACAAATTCTAAACTCGGAGAAACTAAGCTATCACTCAAGAATAGCATAAATAGTTGTTATGGTTACCAGATAATTAACCACAGAACACTCGGTTCACACATCCTCAAGCTCCAAAATGACTAAGTCTAGCTCACCTTTCTCTCACACTGTGAAGTAATGAAGTCTTCGGAGTTTAAAATGTTTGATTACAGCCCAATTGCTTAAAGTTTTCTCAAGGACCCCAAACTACAACTGAATCATCATTCACAGGTGAAATTTCCTTTGAGTGAAATTGGAAGCAGCAGGTTTTTGCTGTGCCCCTCACCCCAACTAAGTACAGGTTAATCATTTCACCATATGATTCTTGGTACGATTTGCCTTGCTACTCCTATTTACAAATCATGATGCGATGGTACACAGTTACTGAAAAACTGAAACTTTCTGACTTTTTACAACTTTGTTCTGAGTCAAGTATTCCCACATTAAATTTTACTTGCTTGGCTTCCAAGAATAAGAAGAAAATGGAATGCTATACTTAGGATCTTCACAGATATTTTTCTTATGAACAAAGTATGTGGAGATAATTTCCATAGTGCCAGTATTAGTCCCTAAAACCATGACCTTGAAAAATAAGCTTATAGCTTTTAAAATCTGTTATATACATAGTACAAACATCCAATGATCCAAATGGCTTCTTTTCTTAGACAGTAACATGACCATAACTAATGCAGTCAGCTGTTTTTCATAAATTTTTATATTAGAAGTTTGAAGCAATACACTAAGTGTGCCACAAAATCTGTATCAAATTATTAGGTATATGAATCATTAAAACGAGTAAAAGGAGTGATGTCTAGGCCAAATTTAGGCAGGAATCATTTTTTATCAGAACATTTATTTGTTATTATTTCAATTTTCTGTAAAATTTTGTCAAAATACATTTGGTAAAACATTTTTCTTTTGGACGGTTCTGTACAGCTCTCTCTTTCAGAAACTATCTTTTTTTCCTTTTGCAAAAATCTACATGCTTTTAAGGAATGCTTTTACAGTTCTAAACAACCACGTCTCCATGAAAACTTAATTTGATTTAAAAATACACATGTATCCAAGGACACCCTCAGAAAACCTGTACTGAAAATGTCCAATGCAGATATGCAATGTGTTCAGCTGTAGTGTCTGGGGTCTTCCTTCTACTCCTAACAGCATTGTCACAAATTCTCCCAGAACAGCCCTCCAGCTTTAAAATAAACGTTGAGTTGGCAATTATTTTTATATGGAAGTTTGCAGAATATTAGTGATATCAGAGTACATCTTCAATACTATACTGCAGAAATACCAAGTTATAAGACATAGAATTGAGTAGAATTTAGTTATCGCACACCAACTAGAATTCATTCCCCCAAGCTACTGTAGCTGAGGAGAAGAACCCGATTTTGCCACCCTGCAACAATTTTCTATTTCCCCCTTTGAAATGCAGTTCCCTGGAGAAACACTAGCCACAATGTCCCTGCCTTTGCATTAAAGCCGTGTTTTCCCTTTGTTACTTACTATTTCTCTAGGTTGCTGAGCCAAAATGGCGAAGGTAGAGAGCCGATCACATAAGCATTTCGTATGGGATGCATCGGTAAGCACAGTTTTACATCCCTGGGTGGACCACGTTCCCAAAGACTCGTTCCTGCAAAGGGGGTGGAGGGGAGATCGGGATAAATACGCCTGACAGCCAAGTCCGTAAAGAAGAAAATGCAGTTTAATTGAGAGAATCGCCTACTGTAATTCCCGTACAGGAAAAAAAAAATCTACTTGTTGTTGAACAGGACGTAATTTAGATGCATCTCCAGTAATGCTAAGCGAGAGTGGGAAAAAAGCAAGCAGGCGGTGGTGCGGCGTGCAGGGAGCTGTCCAGCGCCGGAGGTGCTGAAATCAGGACTAGCTCTGTCCAGCCCTCTGAGAGGAACGGCGGCGGCAGCAGCGGCACCAGTAGCCGCTGAGCGTTGGCAGACACTTGCTATGTTCATCGGATCGTTTCAAACACTCAGAGTGTAAAGAGGCTTTTCATATTTTCATCCCAGCTCTGATTCCAGGCCCGTGGTTTGGACCGTGAATGCTGTCTTTTAAAAGGCGGATTTCTCTAAAAAGCCTGCCTAAAAGGTTACATTGCTTGGGTTGGGTGATAGGATCTTCTCCGCTGCTGGAAAGGGATTTTTTTTCCCTTTAGAATTAGCTGCTGTGAAAATTTCACCCTGGAAACGGGAAGAGGCATCAGCTGGTTCCGACTCTCACTGCCTTTGCCTGGTATCCAGGGGAGGGGTGGGTTTCAGATGTAAGCTTCCCACTCCACATTTCACTTAGTCCAATGCTCCTCTAAAGCCCTTAATATTTCTTCCCCTCAAGACTCTTTGTCCAGGAGGAGAGACATTCAGCTAAAATCAAGTCCACTGAATATTTAGAATAAACCCACCCCAAAGTCCAGCAGGATGGGGGAGGGGGCCTGGTTCAATTTTCTCTTTGGTGTAGCCATTTAAAATGCTAAAGCATATGGTTTCTTTCCCACCCCAGCAGAACAATAAAAATGGTATCAACCTACGTCTTGTTAGTAGAGCTGGTGGCGACGGGGGAGAGCCCTGTCACCCCCTGCTGAACTACTCTATAGAAAGAGAGAAAAAGTGTGTGTGGGGGCGAGCTTCAAGGCTCAACCAATCAACTTTATTAACATTACACGTGCGCTGGATAGAATGCACCAATTGTCACCTCCCCTCCCCCAGGCATGGAAACTCTCCAGCTAGGAAACCTGTATGTATGAGTGTATTTAGAATTTAAGTCAAGTTACTATTTGTGTTAAAAATGACTCCAAAACTTGAAGGGGGAAAATAAACAACCACATGGCTTAGTGTTAGTTTCTAGGTATTGTTGGTTTTGCCTTTTACATTTCTTAATGCCTGAGGCCACTGGGTTAAGTGCACAGATAGTGTGTTTGAGATCAGTGATGGTTTCTCTCTGTCACTTAGATGTCCCACTTAAGCTACAGAGTATAGTTTACACTGTTCCTTTTTGGTGTCTATAGTGATGCCTTTTTTGATATTCACGGATTGATATCAAGAAGGAATAGACTATATTTGGGAACCATTAGGTAACAATTATGACCAATTTTAATAGAAATTTTCAGAATGTTGGTCACTTCAAATTTTTGTATATCTTCCATGATATCTCTCTATGCCAAATTAAAATTTAAAACTAAATGTAGTTTTACTTCTAGTATAACTGTTTCAAAGTATAATTCTAAATAATCATAGGCATGTAGTAAACAAATTATTTCATTAGCTGCATTCTCTTACTGTGAGTGTGTGTGTGTGTGTGTGTGTGATGTGAGTGTGTGTGTGCAACAATAAATCAAGGCCAAAATGAAAACCATTTATTTCAACTGGTCAAAGTTTAAAGAAGAAGATACCCTTAAGAAGCTGACATGTTTTAAAATGCTACAACTGTGTTATTAGCTCTGGAAGGCAGGTTGAATTCAATGAAATAACTGTCCTCTCAAGATGGAGCCTAGAACTTATGACTTCCACATGATGAATTTATGTCCAAGAAATGAATCCAATATCTTAAAGGAAAAGAACTTTACTGCAACCAAGACCTCCAAGAGACAAAGTTACATATTTATGTACATATAATGAGAGTTCATTACTAAAGAAATTAACATTATTGTACTCTGACTGTCAAATGCAAAGTGTGGATTCATTACAAAGTTGCTAGTCTCCAAAGATCATGTAAAATTTACAAGACATCTTTAGAAAAATGTGTCCATTTGCTTTACTCTGTACAGTGATTGCATGGCCGACCTTCACTAGCCCTAGGCAGAGGTAACTAACTGATTCCTAAGTGACAGTCCTTGACTCTTCCCTGTGCTCCTCCTCAACATGCCCCATGCCCTTTTCAGGTGTATCCTCTTGAGACTTTATCTCTCTTGGCCCTTCTCTAAAGTAGCACCCCTGTAATGATTTTATCTTATGCACAATAATGTATGCAATACTAAATATGGTTTAACATGCTTTTCCTGGTTTCAAATAAAATACAAAACACAATGTACTAAATCCTGCAGGAAGACAGCAGAATTTGGAGCAAGTGGTAGGAGAGATGATCTGAAAAGGTGAGAGAGGAGCTGTCAAGTTCTACATCTGGTTACTATTAAAAGTTGAATCACAAAAGAGGGATGTCATTCTGATGCTAAAGTATATAGCATTTCATAAAACGCCTTGCAATTTTATGACTGAGAACTCCTTTATTTAAGGGGCCAGGATCCCACCTGGATCAAGCTGGCCTCAAGCTCCAAATACAGCTGAGGATGACCATGAAAACTTCTGATATATCTGACTCTGCTTGCTGGGTGCTGGGATTACAGGCATGGGCCATCATGTCCAGTTTATATAGTGCTGGTGACTAAACTCAGGGCTTTGTTCATGCTCTATAAACATGAGTAACTGACCTACATCTCCAACCCCATAAAATTTTGGTTGTTTTTCAATTATTAGCCTATCCCTAACCATTATTATAAAACCTCTGGTATGTATTACGTGTATTTTCAAACTTTCCAAGTCTTACTTTCACTGTCTAGAGTTCTTTGAAAGCACAGCCCACATTTCTGATTGATTTCAGGGGTATACTGTAAAACAAACTGATAGGTGGTTGAGCTAATGAGAAGGGAAATTGTTGTCCTGTGCTGTATAGGACATGTTTTTAGACATCTTCACTGTTCTGACCATCACACTATTATTCCTCTGTCATAATTTTAATGATGCAAGAAAAGGTGTGACTGTGATTTTCTTTTTAAATGTGAAGCTTAGGTTGTCATTCATATGGGAAACATCAGACACTGAAATATGTGTGCAATGTAAAGATATAATTGAATAACAGAACCATAAAGTCAGAAGTAGATGCAAGGATGATATAGGTATCCACATTCTACTGAAAATTATACAGTTCCCTTTCATAATGTCTTTCTGTACATTATGTAATTTTTTTTCAAATAGTCTTTAAACACAGCTACGCTTGCAGAAATTCCACACAACCAGTAGATTCTTTGTTGGCTACACCTACATTCATCAGTGTTAGCTATTAGCTGTCACCTGCACATGTCTCTCTTGCTATTACTAGGCTGGCTAAAAGAAGGAGAACATTTTTCTGCACCAAGGATTTAAAAGTGCACTGAAAATGAAATAGAATGTAAGAATAAGGACTCTAATTGTGTTTACTTTATGACTTAATATTTATTCGAGGCCTTTATCCAACTTTCTAAGCATCTACATGGATGATTTTTGGATCACAGTGCTGGTTGTAATTTTAAAATTTATTCTTTAAAAAATATAGCATTTGTATATATCCTCTATTGCTTAAAATTACACATTGAAATTGAAGGAGAAGTTAACAGCTGATTGTTATAAAAAATTGTTTAGCTTTAAAAAAAACTAGCAAAATTTGTAGTAAAATGTTTCAAAACTGTTTCAGGATATTGTGGATTTAATCTTAACAAAAATCAGTACAAGTAGATGTTCCACTTTATTCTTCTACGGTTCAGCCATCCTTTCTCATATATCTCAATAAGCTGTCTTTAATATGATGGATTAAGATTTAGAAAGTTTATTACCACTTAGTTTATTGAGCCCACTTACTTAAAAATTAAAAATTACAACAGTAACTTTTAATATAGGGTTTCTGATTATATATCCCTCACAAGAAGAGTTATACCTTCTTTACCCAGCGTCACGTAGAAAAAAGAAAAATTTGAGCAGATGACAGCTAACAGTGAGCAGCTTTCTCCCAGCAGAATGTCTTCTGAAGAAATCCACTTGCTAATGATTTGTTTCTAAGGCTTAAGTAATTGACATTATTTTTTTAAACATATATTGCACTCAAATAATTATGTATAAGTGGTTCTCGTTTTAAGTTGCTTATGATATACAGGTTTAGAGAGTTCAGATGAGAAACTGTTCTTAATTTTGAGTAGAAAGTCTTTGATTACAGTTTCTGCATTTTGGAACCCTGTAGATGCTGAGACTTTACTATCTGTAGCCGTTGATACTATGGCTACACAATTTATAAAGCCAGAGTTTTGCTGTTACCTAAGTGATCATTTAATGCATTGTTTTTTAACCCTTGTTATTCATTCACATCACACAGAGAGCTTCAAAAATTGGCAGTGGGTGGGTCTTGAAGTTGACTGCTCAACATCACTGGTCTTTTTATGACACTTAGTTTCATGGAGAAGGAAAATGAAGCAGTGAACTTAGGACAATTGTTTTAAGTCAGAGTAAAAAGCCAAGCTTTTTCTCTTATTCTGAGGCTAGGGACTTTTAGAATGTATTTAAATTTTTATTATTTTAAAATATGTATAGGTGTGTGTGTTTGCACATGAGTATTTGCACATGAGTGCAAATTCCCACGGAGGCCAAACATATTGGATCTACTGGAGGCAGAACCGGAATTCAAGTGATTTCAAAGCATCTTCTTAGGTTCTGGGAAATGGGTGTTCTGGAAGAGCAACAGGTGCTCTTAACTGCTGAGTCATATCTCTGGCCCCACTACTGATTTTCTTTCTTTCTTTTTTTTTTTTTTTCCGAGACAGGGTTTCTCTGTAGCTTTGGTGCCTGTCCTGGAACTAGCTCTTGTAGACCAGGCTGGCCTCAAACTCCCAGAGATCCGCCTACCTCTGCCTCCCGAGTGCTGGGATTAAAGGTGTGCTCCACCACCGCCCAGCCTGATTTTCTTTTTAAATATTATTTTTATTGTATAGAAAGTCACAGGATTTGTCCAATTTTATCCTACTGAGTGCTAAGATTATGGTACAAAGTACCAGACCCAGTTTCTAATGTGTTTTAAAACAATACATAATAAAGATACCCTATGACATGTCTATGATGTTATAAAAGTCAGATCTAAAGATATGATATACCTATATTTTTATATATGTGTATGTATATGCATATACATATATATACACATACCGATAACTCTAAAAAGTGTAGCATTAACATGAAATATTTTGCTTATTGAGTGATTTCTTTCAACCACCAGGAATTTGGGAACCACGAAGAAGATAGTAGAATTAACACTGGAATTAACAGTGACCTTTTCATTCTATAAAGCAGGTTTATAATTAATCACCGAGAAACTGGGGACCAACAAGCTAGATCAACTGGTAAGGGTGTTTGATACCATGCCTGAAGGTCTGAGCTTGACCCATGTCTCCCATGTGGTGGGAGATAACTGACTTTCACAAGTTGTCTTCTGACCTACATGTTTGTGCGCACACACAGAAAAAAAATAATTAAAATATACATTACTTCGTTTCAAGAATGTTGAGTGCTTTGCTGATCGTTAACATTTCTACTCAGCACAGCCATATTTCCTGATAAATTCATCTCGTGTTCCTTATGTATGAGGTTAACCCTTGCAATGCCACATTAGAATTCTTGGTGCCTTTTGAGCTCTTTATCTTTTTTTTGAATCTCTGATTCGTTGCTTAACATTTAGTGGAGACTTAATGAAAAAAATGTTCCATCAACTTAATGACTTTTTTTTTTTTGGCAGTTTTAGGGAAGCTTTTTCTTCCAGGTACACTATTTTAGCTCTAGTCCACTTGCTGTCCTCCAGAACCAAGCAGACAGATCATTTGAGGAGTAACCAGGGGCTCTAAATAAACTCATCTATTTGCCTCTGGCTTCAGTCATCATTTAATGATAATCTCCGAAAGATTCAACGTTTCTTTCTTAATTATGTTCATTCCAGTAGAAAGACCCACATCAATACATGTTTATAGCATCATTTTCAAGTGCTTGATGAGGGAGAAGACACAGAAAAATAAATAAATGTAATTTTTAAAAGAAAACTGAAAGCCTGTTAGGGATGACGACCAGTAATCCTAGAATATGTTCTTTGCATTATTAAGTCAACAAATTATTGCAGAAAATGCTGTCGGGTCTGCCCTCAATGTCTAAATCACCACCATCTCTTGCTTGACTCAATTTGCTGCCGGGTTTATTGTTTCCATTTTTGCCTCCTCTCTCAAGTCCAACCCAGGGAGGCCATAAATATTCTAGTGTCAAATTATATCACTCATTAAAAAAATCTGTCAATTCTTTAGTCTTTTTAATTTTTCATTGCCCACCTCCAGCTCACAGTAAAATGCCAAGTCTTTACAGTGCTCTACAACCCCTGTACTGTTTTGTACCCAACTGTCTCTCTACTACCATCTCTTAAACATTCACTTTCGCATGTCTTTTCCAACTACAATGAGCCCCTTGTTGGCTCATGTTGGCATGCTGTGCTGGCTATTCCCTCAGTTCAGAATGTACTTTTCAGTTGTAAATATACTGCTCCCTACAAGTGGGAAAATAGCTGCCTTCATCTCATCCTATATGAGCCATGGTCAATGACTGGACAGTGTGAGATAATAACTCTCCATCCACAGGTGGTAAGAAAAAAATGTACAAATTCCATTTAACCCTTCCCATCAAGAGGTGGAGTTTATCCCTTCATCTCTTAAATAGGTCTAACTTGTGACCCTGATTGCACTGTATCGGAAGCATTGTGTGACTTCTGACACCATGCCTCAAGAGGGTTTACAGTTTCTATTGTGATGGTCTTGAACTGATACTGTGATGTTAAATAGCCCAGGCTAGCCTCACTGAGGATGAGAGACTGCCACTATCTAGCAGGCGTATGAGTGAAGCTATATTAAATCATGTATCCCCATGATGACCTGAAAGATGGAGCCTTGTGTATCACATCAGGTATGCCAAGCTCAATCCAATACTTGAACCAGAGAATTCTGATAAGCAGAGCTGTCATAAGCCAATTATACTCAAAGTAACTTGTTCTATAACACTGGGAAAAGCACCCAGTCTTTTTGAGATTCTCATTGCTCTTACTCTGATCTATGTTGCCCATTGCACACATCTCATCTGATTCAATGATTTTCATTTGAATATAACTCATACAGAGCTTCACAGATAACAACACATATTCACAAATTGAACCCTGTGTCAAGCACTGCAGTTGGTATCATTTTTCCAACAACTCAGATGACCATTAGGATCATTTGCACTAAAGCAATGTTAAGATATAATGCTATTGCATAGTATCAATTACAGTATAATATAAGTACAACTTTTATATGCACTAGGAAACTAAGAACCTTTGTGTACTTTTACTAAAATATTTGCTTCATTGTAATGATTTGGAACCAAATTTATAATATTTTAAATTTAATGTTCAAATCCAGCTTTGGTTGTCTTTGCTACTAGAATATAAATTTTATGTTCATTTCTGTATTCTGATTCTAAAATGGCCATTGGCATGCACATGGAAGCTGCTTAATGGGTATTTGTGGAGTGACTATCTAGTACAGATTTTGACCTTACATAGATGGTCTTTCTTACATGATTCATTAAACAAATATTTACTCCCCAGGTGGTAGGCTGTGAGTGAGGGGTGCTACAGCTCCACTTTGTCTCTTGGCACTTGAAAGCTCCATAGAGAATTTCTTGTAGGTGTGTTGTCCCTGCCCTTTTGTCATAAAATGCACATTAAAACCAAGACTACGTCACTCTCGAGATAGTCTGGCATCACTTACAAGAATGGTGGCACCAGTCTTATTGCCAGGAACATACTTTCTGTTACTGTTTTAAATTCAAAATAATAAGAGTAGAAAGGAGTGTGGGCAGAGCATTCAGGAAGATAGGTTATAAATATGTATGAGTGCTTCACCATGATTTATTAATAATTAAAGGTTAAAATATGCTACCTGTCATAAGTAATTATGCAATAAGCAAATAATAATAATAATCCAATTAATGCAAATAACAGCTAACATTTTGTTGGGTACTAATACTCAGTATTAGGTACTCTAGAGGAAACTTAAAACATATTTTTTAAAAATCTTTTTTCTTAGCCTGGTGGTCGTAGCACACACCTTTAATCCCAGCACTTGGGAGGCAGAGGTAGGTGGATCTCTATGAGACTGAAGTCAGCCTGGTCTACAAAGTGATTTTCAGGATAACCACAGATACACAAAGAGACTTGTCTCGAAAAAAAAAAAAAAAGAAAAAAAAAAAAAGAAAAGAAATCTTGTTTCTGTTATTGAAAATAGATCTTTTCTCATATAATATATCTTGATTAAAATTATCCCCTCTCTCCCTTTCTCCCAGTTCCTTCTCACCTCCTCTTCCCACCTGATCCTTCCTTTCTGTCCCTCTTTTGAAACAGGTTTTTGAGAGATAACAACCAAACATGACAAAATAAATTATAATAAAATGAAGCAAAAACTATCACTTTAAAGTTGGACACAGCAACCAAATAAGAGGAAAAGAGTCCCACAAGCAGGCACAAGAGTCAGGGACCCACTCATTCTTAAGTCAGGAGTCTTATAAAAATACTAAGCTAATAGCTATAATATATACTCAGAGAACCTGGTGTAGACCCATGTAGGCCCTGTGCTTGCTGCTTCAGTCTGTGAGTGCACACCAGTGATAGAACACACCTTTAATCCCAGCACTCAGGAAGCAGAGACAGGAGGAATTTAGAGTTCAAGGCTAGCCTGGTCTATAGAGTGAATTCCAGGACAGTTAGGGCTACCTTATAGATACATAGAGAAAACCTTATCTAAAAAAAAGCATAAATAAATACAAATAAATAATTCTTAACCTAAATGGTACATGGTGTGAAGAGATGCTGGTGATGACTGTTTCAGCTACATGAAAGGCTGCAGATGGAGGATCATTTGAGTCCACACATTTGAGAACAACATAGTGAGCTCAGAGATGGAGCCCACTCCATCTCAAAGCTTTGGGAAAAACATGCTGTTTTCCCCATAGGAAAAATGGAGATAAATTGAGCCTCTGCCTCCATCTAGGATAAGAGGACATGAGAGACAGCAGAGTTTAGAGTTAAAAGTTGCTTGAATCTCTCAGCCTAGTTAATATGCCTACATGAGGCCTGTACTGCCTATCTTTGGTGCTATTGTCTTGTCTTGAAAAGAAATAAATGAAGTCAAGGGATTGTGACTTTCCTAAGGACATCCAGATGATATCCGACTCTGCCAGGATTGGAAGCCAAGGCTGTGGGCTCCCCATCAGTTCCCCCTCCTCTGTTCTGTCAGTATGGGGTAGACACATTGAGATAGCACAGCCAAAGTTAGAAACACAGGGAGAATAGTCCAAAAGGGGAAAAGAATATTGCAACCTAAAACCCTGTAGAAAAAAAATGTATGGCAGGGTTTCATAAACAAGTGATTGGCCAAAGGTTAAATTATAGACGGAGTTGAGAATGATCATGGTGAGCTCAGAGGAGGCTACTGAGAGTTTAGTAGAGAGGTCAGATGGAAATTAAATTGTCAGAAGTTACAGAAAGACCTGTGTGATATAGAAACTTCAGCAACAAAAGGAAAAAGACCACATACAAGTCAGGTAACCCAAAACGAAATCCTTGTGAAAGAAGCCTTTACTTATGGTGGTGTCTTGTTCACTTTCCTATTGCTCTCAGAAAACACCATAGCCAGAGACAGCCCACGGTAGAGTTTATTTGGCCTTTAGATTCCAGAGGAGTAAGAGTCCATCATCACAAGCAGACATGACAGCAAGGGGCAGGCAAGGCAGCAGCAGTAGGAAGCTTAGAAATATCACATCCTCAACTGCAAGTCCAAGCCGAGAGCGAATTGGAAGAGAGATGAGGATTTACACCCTCAAATCCTGTCCTGATGGTGCACTTCCTGTAGCAAGGCTACACCTCCCTTAACTTCCCCACTCAGAGATGCCAACTGGAGACCATGTGTTAAAACACCCGAGCCTATTGAGGGCATATTCTCACTTAAGCCACCAGAAAAAGGTATCAGTAGCCTAACATCTCATGGTGTAGACTAAACAGTCACCAAGAAATAAAAACAGGATGCAGAGAGGAAGAGAAAGAACTTTCCAAATGGATCTTTAGTCATAATGACAGTGATGATGCTATAAAAGAGAGAGGAAAAGTTATTTTTATAGAAACTAGAATGGGAAGGACATCAGTTTTTTTCTTCAATAAGATAGTAAAAAATCTAATATGAAAGTTTCATTATGCCACTATCACTTTTTTCAGAGATTTCTAAAACTTTTGTAATGCTCATTTTATAAGGCACACTTTGGACCATGGATAAAAACAAAGAAACAAAATCATTTGGAAATAGAAATTTTAATGACATTGAAAATGTTAGTAGGTTTCTTCTAACTAAATTTTGAATGGCAAGTCTAATGAGCAACAAAATATATTTTATTTCTATACATAGTAAGAGCAAGCAAGACTTTCAGAGTTGTTCTTGAGTGTTGAGTGTAGGCAGGGACAGGCGATAAATTATTTTATTTATTTTCAAAGCGTTATAAAATGCTTTGGACATTGAGTGTTAGCTAATCTCAAAATCACAAAACAATTCACTCTATTTGGATTTATTTCCCTCAAAAAAGCTGTTTATCTGGGCTGGTAACCAATTTTTAGCCTGACATAATTTGCAACAGCTGAGATGCATAGCCCTGAGAACGCAGAATTATTGAAATAAAATAGAGCACATTTAAACATATGCTGTTTTCTCCCACTACTTAATAATCCGGACAAAAAGCCAGCCCTGGACTTGAGTAGACCATTGTAAAATAAAAACAAAGTGCATCCAAGGTCCTTCTAATTTAATATCAGCTCACTCATTTCCTCATCCTAATGGCTTTTACTTCACATGCCTTTTTTATAGAGGATTAATCCCAATTCTAATATACACAGAAAAAGGAGTGGACATAAATTTGCAAAGACTATACTGCTTGCTTCTGGGTACTAAGTTACAAGTATTATTCTTTGCTTCTTTATACTCTTTAGACTTTTCTGTGTATCTCGAGTAACTATACTATCATTATCACCAGAAACTCTTGAAACTCAAAAAAAAAAAGGGGGGGAAAGGAAGATGACACAATAAGGCGAATGCCTGGATAATAGTGTACATTTGTAGAAAATAAATTTTTTCTTAAGGAATTTTATGACTTAAACCAAATTGCTCCCTCACAAGAGAGCTTAAACAAAAATACGAAAATATCTCTTAAAAGGTACCTGTCTTTTTTGTGGATTATGGATATGAGTATTCCAATATTAAACTGGGTATTTTTTCTTCTCAACTGTTGTCATTTTGCAGTGTGTGGATATTTTCTTTTATACTACAGTAGTGTTGATATGCAAAAGTGATGCAATAATAGTTTAGTTAAAATTAAGACTTATTTTTAGTGATAAATGATGGCACACCATCAGAAAATGATCTTTTTCTATAGTTACACAAATACTCTCTATCCATTCATTGTGAAAGGCAAACAGATCTTTAAAATATATCTGTTATTTTGAATATGGAGCAAAAAAATGCCTGGTAAAACAGATGATATCAGCCTAGATGCATAAGTAGGGCCAGCCATGTCTCATAAAAATCATGCTACATGTCTTGGAAAGAGACAACAAAAGCTGTTCCTTTCCTCACAGGTCCTCGCAGCTCTAGCTCAACACAGTGTTAAACCTTAATTATCAAACACGGTTCGGAAGCATTTTAACAAAGCAGCAAAAGTTATATGGATGGCGCTCAACAGTCTTCCATGAGCTAAGACTTCATAACAACAAATTCAAAGGAATCACTAAGAAAGTACATCAGAAACCTCGTGGTCACTGCATACATGTGCACATGCCTCTAGCACTTACACAGATCTGGAAAAGGAGTTCTATGCTAAACATTTTGTTGCTACAACAAGGAACTAAAGGGCTAATTAAGGCTACAGCCTTGAATCCCTTGTCATATTTACATATGGTTCTGAGAGGACCATGAAAATGCAGTTGTACTCTCAGAATTACTTTAAAAAGAATTGAGGATTTTAGATCTTGAGATAATTATACTTAAAAAAATATGACCAATTATTGCCTACAAAGATAAATGTAAACAAATGTTCATTGGACCTTTACTTAGTTGAAATGACAATTTGCATACAGCAGTATTCTTTGGACTCCGAGTAGGGGTCCCAAGTGTTAGAGAGATGTGTCTGTGCTCACGCTGTTACGTCCCTTTTAGGAACCCGGGTATTAATGGAGAGGGAAGAGAAATGAATGGAGCTGGACAGATATTACTATTCATGAACACAAAAATAAAACAAAGTGAGGTCTAAATATCCCAGTAAAATGTTAACTAAGAAAGTAATTGGCCACCCAAATTGAGTGCTTCACAACCATGTATCTAAAGCTAGCACATTAATTTTATATTAATCCTAATATCCCTCCTTTGCAAGTATTGAATTCTTTGAAAAACTAATCAATACCCCAGCATTGCAGTGTTCAAAGTGAAAAAAGCTCATTCAAAGAAGCCAGAAGGTAAACGGTTTTTACTTATTACATAATAGAGATAAGTTCAACCACCTAATGAAAAGTTGTAATGACGGCTTCAGCAAATGCCAAAGACAATTCTCACTTTTTCCTTCTAATTTAAATCACACTTGGATTTGCTTGTGGTCATTTTCAAAAGCACTTCCTCACTTTCATCTCTGCTGTAGCATCCTGTACAAGAGAATAAATGTTCTTCTTCTGCATAAAGCCTTTATCTGTTGTTTTTAAAGCCATGACTGTGGGCCCCACAGTGGTGGCACACACGTTTATTCTCAGCACTTGAAGGGCAGAAGCTCATGGAGTTTGGTCAGCCTAGTCTACACAGTGAGTTCCAGGATGGTCAGTACTATACAGAGAAACCTTGTATTGGAAAATAAAACAACAAAACAAAACAAAACAAAACAACCCCACTGCAACTATGACATTAAGAAACTCATTTTCTAATTCCATCTGCGCCACTAGAGTGCTGCCACCTAGGTTACGTCCCTGTCTAACCTGGACTCATTGTCCCTGTTATCAATTAGACACTTGCAGATTATGCTTATTTTAGAGGTATTTGTAATCAAGAAACTCAACAAGATATCTATCGTTGCCAATTATTTATTTACAAGTTCTATGAGTCAAGCATTATAAAGAATAATGAAAATGAGCTGGGTCTGATGGCTACTGCCTGTAATCAAAGCATGAGAGCCTAAGGAAGGAGGAAAGCCATAGTTTGAGGCCAGCCTGGTATAAATATTGAGTTCTAGGCAGCTTCAACCCTAGTATAAAGTCTTATTTCAAAAACAAAACAAAACAAAAAAAATCAACCAACCAAACATCTCTCTGTATAGAACAAAACAAAATCTTAAGAAAATAAAGTTCTTAATAAAAATACAACACATCACCATACTATAACAACACAATGTTATTGGCAAGGACACTATGTTTGAGTATCAGGCAGCAGGAATTATGTATCAGAATTCTCCGGGGAGAGTTGGAGATGTAGCTCATATGGTAGTGTACCCAGCATGCAGAAAGACCTGGTTTGATTTCTACCATTGCTTACAGCAGAGTATGTCTGTGATCCTAGGATTCAAAAGGTGGAGGAGAATTACAGGTTTAAGGTCATCATAGGCTATATACAGACAGAGTGACATACATGACACCCTGTAATAAACACAAATATCTCTGGCAATATTAGAGTCTAGGGTAAAGCACTGGCACTTAAGAGAAATTAGTAATTAATGCCATCTATGAAGAAAAAGAGCTGACTTTATCTGAGTTTTTTGAGTTATTATAGATATGCCAAGAGGAGAAACAGAATCTTGAGTTAGCAAATCTGTTTGGGACCCTATAACTACATAGTCAACAGCTAAATGATGTCTTAAGTCATGGGCAGTCAGCGTAATATCAAAAGAAAAATTATATGCCACCAGGGGAAAGAATCTATGTCATATCCTGGCATGAAACGCAAAGGATGTAATCTTCCCACCCTCAGACCCTACCATTACCAATAGACTACCAATGATAACCTTTCATTCAAAGTTTGGAAATGTGCATTTAAAATAATAACCCAAGAAGTATGACTACCAAAAGTTACACATAATCTTTCATGAAATATTGAATCTTATAAACTTCTGACTTTGGGGAAACTTGAAGATAGATCTCTTGTGGAGAGTCCATAGTTTGCCTACTCCCTCTAAACAGTAAGATGTCTTAGGGTTAGGATGCTACAATGAAACACTATGACCAAAACAACTTGGGGAAGAAAGAATTTATTTTGCTTACATTGCCACATCACAGTTCATCATGAAAGAAAGTCAGCACAGAAACTCAGATTGGCAGGAATCTGGAGCCAGAAGCTGATGCAGAGAACGTGGAGGGGTGATGCTTACTGGCTTACTCCTCATGGCTTGCTCAGCCTGCCTTTAATGGAACCCAGGATCACTAGTCGAGGGATGGCAGCACCCACAATGGGCTGAGCTCTTCCTGATCAATCATTAAGAAAATGCCTTAAAATCAGATTTAATGGATGCCTTTTCTAAATTGACACTGCCCCCCAAACTCCCAACCCAGCTTTCGGATGACTCTAGCTTGTGTCAAGCTGACATAAGACTAGCCAGAACAGATGTTAAAAGAAATTGTAGAGAAACAGCTTCTGTGGACAGATTGGAGTCCCCAGGAGTTTATAAAATGCCCTACCTACCCATCTAACCATTGAGTGACTTGACTTGCCAATTATCAACTCTTGACTAAAGGGTCACTTGACCACAAAGTAACGCTCAGAGGGCATGGAAACCGATGTCTAATTTCATAACTGGTAAGAGTGTATGCAGAAAAGAGTAATGAAGAGGCAGGAGAACTGTTAAGAGGCTTATATAGCACGGCTTTTATTTTCTAAATTCAATGCAAGGTGATTTGTCAAATTTGATGGAAAAATTGAAAGAGCAAAAATGCTTTAATAAACTTACTGGTAAGTGAAATGAAGCTTTTTTTTTTTTACACACCAATTTAAATGTCCTAAAATACTTTCATAAATTAAAGAGTATGGACTTTCACCTTCTTTTCTGGAAAAAAAAATAAATGCTTTACTGTCTTTTTTTGTATGCTAGGAATTGAGATTTTTAAAGACTGGAAAGTCAAGTACACATCTTAACTTCACTAAGCACCTATTAGGAAAACTCAAAAAAAATAATCTATAATCTGCTTAGAAATTATAGGATTGTGACCAGTGTTCTGGTGACACATGGAAAAAAGTACAGAAAGCCATTTTTCAAAAAGTCTAAAGAAATACACATTGCAGTATAAGGTGTCCTGGTCTCTTTACTGCCCTGCTGTTTCTCTTCCTGATTCTTGCCAGCAGGCTGGTCCTTCAGTTCCTAAATAAGGCAGATAGTGAAAACTCGTGGTTCAAGGACAGTACTGAAACTTCAATGGTGTAATTAACATTTTAATGAGCAGTCAAAGCCTTTTGTGTTTGGGCTCTTAATCGTCTTTGTCCCTTGAGTGGATCTCAATGTTTTGAGCTCAGAAAACAAGGGGATTCCTTCTATGAGATTTTAAATGTGATCACCCAGGCCACAGTTTCAGTGGCTTCCTGCCTGTTCCATTGTAAAGGAGGTTCTTTTGTGGTTGAGTGTGTCAAAGGAGAATCTAATGTCACTTTTCAGCTCCGGTTTCTCTTTTATCATTTGCAGACCCTGCAACCACAACACTGACAATTCAGGAGTGGCTAATATTCTGTAAGTGATCAAGTAATTCTGAGTTCTCACTTGTAAGGTGCAGTGGGCTAACTACTATTTGGGAAACAAAGCAATTCACAGAGAAAGCATTGGATAATGCTTGTAATTTAATTATTTGAAATTAAATTTTGCATAATATTCCGAACGTGCTAAATTTCTTCAGGTCATTAAAAATAAAAGTGTTTCATGGTGCTGGAGAATTGGCTCAGAGATTAAGAGCACTGGTTGCTCTTCCAGAGATCCTGAGTTCAATTCCCAGCAAGCACAAGTAGCTCACAACCATCTGTAGTAGGATCTGATCTCTTCTGGAATAACGCCATACATACAGATAGAGCACTCGTATACATTAAAAAAAAAAATAACCAACAATGACAACAACAAACCTATTTCTTTGGAGCCTTCAGAAATAAATAAAGTATTTAAGAACAAAGCAACAATGTATAGAAAGCCACTTTAATAGTATCAAACACCAATCTTCATTACTAGGCAAAACAGACAGACAGGGGTACACTGTCAAGAAGAAAACTCCTATGGGAAAATTTTTAAGCATTTTAAAATTAAGGCTTCTAATGAAAAAGTCTTCCCTGTCATAAGTGATACAGTTCCACTGTTATAAAACGTGGCCTGATCCTGTTCTCATGCTTCCCTTCCCACCATTCTAGGTCCGTTACTAAATGCACACCAGAGCAGCTTGGTTCACACTTGGCTATACTTCTGCCATGACAGACTCAAGATAGACCAACCAGAAAGTAGGCCTGAGTTTCAGTTTACCCTAAGGTAACACCTCACTCCAGGAAAGACCATACACTGGAAGCACCCAAGCACCACCCAGGAATGGGCCAATCAGCAGCCAAGGGGAAAATACCAAACATTTCCAAAGGAAATCCCTAACTTTCCAATTCTTATAGATAGATGTTCCTTAGCCCAGCACATAACCATCGCCTTTCACCAAGACGCTCCTAGACAGGTGTCAGCTAATCAGGGGTCTTGAACCTTAGAAAACCCTCACCCCAACTTTTGCTATGATTAAAAAAAAAAATAACCCACCCCAACTGAGCTCAAGACTCTCTGATCATGCCAATGCCTTGGACACAAGGAGAGCCCAAGTTCGAATATGAATAGAGTCTGCTCTTTGCTTATACGTATGGGATTCGGTCTTTTGAGGGTACCGGCGATCTGGGCATAACACACAATATGTAGCACAGGATTTATTGTCATCAGATAAAAAGTGGAGAAGCAAAAATTTTGACATATTTTCCCACTGACAAGAAAGTCTAACTTGAGTTTCACTGAATAAGATGTGGAATGTAATGAGAATAGTAATAAATAAATAAATAAATAAATAAATAAGGCCTTTGAGGTTTATAAAAACAGCTTTGTCAGGAACCCCACTACACCCAAGCCTGCACCTGATAATCAGAACCCAGGGACATCACTCACTCAAGTCAACCAGACACAGTCCTAGACCCCACGACACTCACCTACTGGACGGCATATGAGCAGAGACAAAGAGCAATGCTCTGCTTTGGATTTTTAGAGAGACACCAGCCCCCTTGATGTGCCCGGGTGCTGGAGAGTCTCCTCGTAGATCCTGACCCTCGAATTGGAGAATTCTGTTTGATCCTGGACCTGACCTTCAGCTCACATAGGTAATCAGCCTCGGGGAGATAGGAGTTTAGAGTGTTACCCTTATGCGATGACCCTCAGCATAATAAAACATAATAAAATACAACTTTTGCTATACTAACTACAAGTATCTACCTTCTTGCTTGAGACACGGGCATTAATAAATCCACACAGGTACTGAAGCAGCTCAACCACTACTTTATTTTTGCTTACTGATTCAGTCATAAAACCAAGGACACTATGCACATTTACCTGTGAGTTACATAATACTCTCAGAGCTGCCGACTGGTTATGTTCCGGTGTCCTCCAGTTCTGGCTTTCTGTTAGCATGTAGAAATGCCTGCATAGTTAGTTAGCTGATTTTATGAATAGTTGTCATATGGTATCTGTTACAGATACAGACTTTATGTTGAGAAGGGGACTCCAAGTTCCCCACAGAGAAGCAGATGACAACATAACGTTCTCAAATACGAACAGCCTGCTCTGTAGCTAACTCTCAATGATTCAGAGACAACTCCATAAAAACAGAGATTTTTCTATTGAGGATGCATTTTGGGAAGACTGGTGTGAAAATGGTTTCGTTTCACAGTGGAACATAAAACTGACTTTGCTAATAGCAGACTTTCAACTCTGCAGTGTCAAGCCGAAAACAAATTACCTGTGTTCAAACATCTCTAAATGAGGCTGTTAAATGATGGCTTAGAGTTTAACTGTGGTCGTTTTTCTGGGACAGACTCAGATGGAAATGGCATTGAGAGACAAAATATCCTGAAGCAGTAATATTCCTGTTTCAGTGTGAAGTGGCCCCCACTGGCTCATGTGCTGAAATGCTTGGTTCTTGTGGTGCTATTTTGGGGATTACTGGAAATTTTAAGAGGCTGGCTTCCCTGGAGAGAGTTAGAGGGGATAGGTTCTGAAAGCAGCCCTCTTCTCCTTCCTATCTGCCTCTGCCACATGCTTCTGCTGTCGTGATGCTCGACCTCATCACAGCCCAGATTAAATGGAGACAATGAAACCTCGAAAACTGTGAGCCCAAGTAAGTTGTTCTCCCTCTGTGCCGTTCTTTCGGGTATTTTGGCCACAGCTATGCAAAACTAAATACAAATAGTGTCACATAACCAAAGTGGCTTTTGTACCACCTAGCACGTGAGAGAAAAGCGGTCGAGGCCTAGAGCATGTCCGTGTGATGGTGATCTTTTTTTAAATTGATTTTTATGGAGCTCTACATTTTTCTCTGCTCCCCTCCTTATCTCTTCCCTCCCTGCTTCAACCCTCAAGGTCCCCATTCACTCAGGAGATCTTGTCTTTTTCTACTTCCCTTGTAGATTAGTAGATTAGATCTATGTAAATCTCTCTTAGTGTCCTCATTGTGATGGTGATCTTATTTGATGAACTAAGTGCAGCTTTGGGAAAAGATTCATGTATTCCACTCTGTGTGATGACACAGATTCGCCTTAGCTCAAGTTTAGTCTGGTGACAGTGACTTCCCTTCCCTTCCAGATTTCTTGCTACCTAATTAGGCTCCTTTTGCTACCAGATTTGCAGAACAAAGTCTTCTATAAAAACAGACAGAGGATCTACAGAAAGTCAAGCACAAGAGAGGAAGAATTGGCTTTTTGAGATCCTCTGTCTTTGAACCAATAGCAAGTGCAAACATCTTATGGTATTTATTTATTCATATCTTGAGAATTAATGTCTCTTTTCTATCTAATGTGGCAAGTTAAAAAAAGACTGCTATTCATAATTGCTCAGCTTGTCTTCTTTTTTTCCTTCTTTCTAGAGAGACAAAGTACAGATGAACAGAATTCTGCTTTATACATCTAAACCAGGACATAATCTTCTAGGGGCTGTGGCTTATCTAAAATCCCAGTGTAAAAGAAGCATTAGAGATGGCCAAAAGTTGCTAATGGAGCCTATATTTGTACTGCTAGTTAAAATATGAGTTACTTCTTTGCTAGCAGAATTAGTCTTGACACTAATGGGTTCCACATATTCAGCTATATGTACAGTTACGGAAATGTTGAACAAAAGGTTTTGTATTAATATCACAAAGCCTACTTCCTTTAGAGCTGTAAGATCGGGTTGCTCTTTATCTGTCTTTCAGATGGAAATAAGGATTGCAGATATTCACCACAGTCATTAATGCTGTGTGCAGAAGTATTCATTCAAGACCTTCTTTCTTGGATACTAGAGGGTGTTACTTAAACATGAGCTTTCTGTGACAAACTCCATCTCACCTGTTCCAAACCAGTTTCTTTTCTAAAGAGACAAATGATGTGGGATTCCCCTCTGTATACTGTGAATATGTTTTTATTACCCTTGGTTAACAAAGAAGCTGCTTTGGCCTATAGCAAGGCAGAATATAGCCAGGCAGAAAATTTAAACAGAGATAAAGAGAGGGAGTAGGATGAATCAAGGAGAGACCATGCAGCTGACAAAGGAGAAAGATGCTGGAATCTTACTGAAAAGCTACAGCCTTGTGGTGATACACAGATCAATAGAAATGGGTTAATTTAAGATGTAAGAGCAAGTTAGAAATACACCCGAGTCATTGGCTGAACAGTGTTGTGTGATTATTTGGGTCTGGATGGCCAGGAAACGAATGAACAGTTTCCAACAACAACCAAACCTGTACAGAAATTAGTGGGAAGTAGCTATATCTCTAAGTTATATTAATTCTTTCTGGCCTCAGTGTTAACTCATGTATGCTTAGGAAGGAGCCAAGGATGGAGAGATAGAAGCACAACAGCCAAACCTGACCGGAATGGAAATGAATGCAAGCAACAGCTCAAAGGAGGGAACATGGTAACACATGGTAACACATCTTTCATCCGGTACTGTGTCTTTCAAGCAAATCAGGTCCCAGCTGTACCCACATTGGGACGTACAGTAGCCTTTGATCTACTGGGTCATTTCATGCTCACTCTTCCTGGGCCAGGCCCCCTTGAACAGAGTGCGGCATCCTTCTGCAGCATGGTGGTTCCCTTACCAGTCATGCTACAGAGCGATGGCCAGTTTATGACTGCAACATTCAGAGATAAGGGCGAGAGAAGCAGAGGCTCCACTGCGTTTTGCACTCTATTACTGTGTTGTCTCTCTCTTCACGCTTTAAAACAATTCTTTTTCAGTCCCTGTGTCAGGTGAGGAGTTAGAAATTAGCAGAGCTGAAGGTCATTGAGGGTGGACTCTTTCCTCATAATCAGCTTTAGGCCCGCACCTCATGCTTCTCTGTTATAAGATGTATCATAAAGACATGAAAAGTGTCACAGTAGTCTCCTTGGAACTGAAAATACTATGGGGCTAGAGACATGGCTCGGCAGTTAAGAGCATTTATTGCTCTTGCAGAGGCTTTAACTCTGTTCTTACCACTGAATACTGTGTCTTATAAACATCTGTAACTCCAGTTCCAGGGGATCCGATGCCCTCTTCTCGCCATATGGCATGCATGTGGTACACATACATGCAGGCAGACAAAATATTCATAAATATAAATTTCAATAAATCTTAAAAATAACAAAAATGAGTCTGCATTGTGACCCAGCCACAGAAGAAGCAAGATGTGACTGCCTCGCCAAATCAGGTACCAAGCCACATGTCTAACACAGACAAGAATAATGGGCTGATATAAGTTATAAGAGTTAATAAGAAGTCTGAGCTACTAGGCCAATCAGTTTATAACTTAAAAAAAAGAGAAACCAAATATGAGTGACTCAAGAACAATGGCAATGGGTTTTTGATGCTACTGCACGTACTGGCTTTGTGGGAGCCTAGGCAGTTTGGATGCTCACCTTACTAGACCTGGATGGAGGTGGGTGGTCCTTGGACTTCCCACAGGGCAGGGAACCCTGATTGCTCTTTGGGCTGATGAGGGAGGGAGAGGGAAATGGGAGGCGGTGGCGGGGAAGAGACAGAAATCTTTAATAAATAAATAAATTAATTAATTAAAAAAATTAGATGTAATTATAAAAAAAGAGAAAGAAAGAAAATAACAAAAGTAATTGTAAATATCAAGTGAAGAGAGAAACTCATTTTTTGTGTTTGTGGTATGAGTTTGATTTGGGGCTCTTTATCCCAAAGTTCTTCATCTTCTCAGATCTGCCCAGGGATCTCTGAAGATGGACTTCCTGTCTTGGGTTTACTTAAAGGTACTGTACTGAGAAAGTTGTTCTGTCTTATTTATGTCCACACTGCCCCTTTTCTTGGATCAGAAGAACTCTCCTGTAGCCCCAGCAAAGCCCTGTGGGGGACATATATTTTTATTGTTGTTGTTTGTTTGTTTGTTAGTTTTTTAAGTTAATGCATGAAGCCTTTATTATTATTTAACTTCTCTGTGGAATACCTGATCCTAACTCAACCCTTGAGAACCTGTTCTCTCTAATCGTAGGTATTCCATTGCAAATGACCCTAGGCACTAGACTTTGGAGATGGGATGTAGTTCTGATTAGACATAAAAGTGTCTCTAGGTTGGGGCTTCACCTTCTTAGTAAATTTCTATTGTCAGACATTTAATAGGCATTTTAGGGAGATGAAAAGATACTCTGCCATCGACGCCATTAAAATATTTAAAGTATTTGTCAGTTTTAGTAGCTTCATAAAAATATTCTAGCTGAAACAAACACTATTTAGATTATGAAATTCTCATCAGAAGAAGTTCAAGTAGATAAATCAATTCGAAAGACTTGAATAAATTCTCACCATCTGAGTCAACTGTGGGAAAGAATTAAAGGGGTTATCCACATCCTTCTAAGGATTATCAAAACCTAAGAAATTTATTTCAATATGTGAATGATAACTAGATATTTGGATACTTCTTCATTCTAGCAAGAAATCAGAAAATTTTGTTTTTATTATAGGAAGAAGCCTAGAAATCATCTGTAGGAATATTGACAGGATGGTGGCATCAGACTAAAGGGCTTGGGAATGTCTTATTTTATCCCTAACTCTTCAGGAAATGGAGAGGCAGGCTATATTATGTCCTGTCAATCTTACGACTCTTAATTTGAGAGAGAAAAAAATTGAATTTAGTTCATATTTTACCTAAAAAGAAAGTGCATAGGTCCTGAAACAATGGGCATTTGTTTTAAAGCAGAATATATTTGAAGTACATATTGTGCATTTGGTCCAGTTTCTTCTGCTGTCCTTTTCTGTTTTTAAAGGCAGAACTAGAAAATAAAGAATGGCAGAGGGTCTAGAAGATATATCCTTTCCTTATAAACATTTTTATTTTAATAATCTGAACAACAGACATTTGCACAGTATATAGAATTCCTGGACACATTTGACCCAGATTTTCATATGTTATAATCTGACATAACATCCATACAATTGGTCTAAATTATAGATTTAATATTAATATATATTGCTAACATATCTCTAAACTTGTTCTAAGTGTAACTGTATATTCATGTCCTGTTGTATCATCTGGGATCCATTCTGGGATTTTACATAGCATGTACTTGTCTTTTGCTTTGTTTTGTTTTTATTGTTAAGGCAATGTCTCATAGTTCTGATTTACCTGTAACCCAGTATCGACATCACACAGACCTTGACCCTGCAGTGATCTTCCTGCTCTGCTTCTCATTTGTGCAGGAATTTGAGGCATGTGTGCAGCTGCTGTCTGTTTTTACTTGTATTTATGTACTTACTCTCCAGTCAGAGAAAGTTCAAATTCTTTGTCTTCATAACATTGATAAGTTTGAGGAGAACTGGCCTCTTACATTGTAGAATGTTTATCTAGGTTTCAGTGTATTTCTCAATAACAGTTTGAGGCTATGCATTTTCAGCAGGAATAGCATAGAATCAATTTTTTTTTAGTACAATATATCAGTAAGCACATGATCTATATTACTCATATTTCTGGTGATAATAGCTTTGATTATTTGGTTAATATTAGATTTAGTAAGTTTCTTCACTTTTTCTATCAGTAATTAGTAAGTATCTTTTGAGGAGCATGGTAGCACTTTAAAAATCAAGATGGTATATCTGAACCTCTTATGGTAATAAGAAACCTTTTAATTTCTTCTTGACATCTGACATGCTTCAATGTCATTGCCCCAAAACCCTACCATACCACTCCTTTCACCAGTGATTAGTCTTAAACTGAAGCAGATTTGGAGCCTTGAGATATAGATAGATAGATGTATGAATGTAGAGAGAGAGAGGTCAGCAATGTATTGTTTGGTCATTTTTTGGTTCATCTTTGCCATAATTTCCTTCCATTGAAATGATTTAGTGCTTAAATATTGCTCTCTCAATATAATGGTGTCTCCTTTCCATAGAAAAATGAAGTATGTCTGAATCAGCAGAGGCACAGGATGCTTTAACTCTTAACCTAGTCAAGCATCAAAGACTACAATACTGAAGGTCTGCTGAGTTATCTGCATTGGTCCCTCATATAGTAATTTATAACTAAGCTGATGTCATGTTGTTATACCTCTCTCAAATGACAACTTGAGCATAGAGAGAGCTTTCATGCCCAGCAAATACATTCACATCCAAATGCCTTTTCTTTCTTACATCTTTCCTCCCAGGGCATGGTGTAAGAATTCCTTCCCAGCCCAGGTTACAGACCCTCTCTTCTGTAAAATTTCTTGTGATAATAGAAGCATAGCATTGCCCAGGGCTTTTTGTGCTTTCACAATATTTTTTATATGTATTCATTTATAGGAGAGAATTTATGGCATAGGGGTTAATTGTTGAATGTCTCTTCTCTACCACTCAATTTTCAAGTTTTTAATACCAGAGTCTTATAGCAGTCTACTCACAACCACAATATATAGCTTTAAGCATCTTTAGTAGTGAATATATGTTCATTGAATGAATGAAAAAATAACAGACAAATATAAAATCCCAAAACAAAAACAAAAAATATTAAAGCAACAAAGAGTGGGATACTTTGTTATTGATTTACTTATTGATCTATCCTCTATTCTGGATTCATATTCTTGGTAATAGGAAGATTAATGGCACCGCTTCCAAACATTCCAGTTAGTGCCCAGCTTCCCACATCCTCTTTCAGGGTCTAGGCTGGTGAATTCCCCTGACCTTTTTACTCATATATTTTCCACACACCTGTACAGATACAGGAAGCACACAGAACACAAAAGAATTGCCACAGCATGCCATTATTAAAACACTAAGTATACATAACCAAGAAAGAGCAATGAAAGGTAGAAAACAAAAACAAAAATACAAGCCACATATAAAGAAAACCCATCAGAATAACAACTGATTCCTTAATGGAAACTTTTGAAAGCTAGAAGAACGTGGATCCATGCATCCCAAGTCCTAAAGGACTATGATGGCTAAGCTAGAGTATTATAGTCAGAAAAAACATGCCATTATTGAAAAAAAAACCAAAAACATTCCTTGATATAAGCAGTGTAAAAAATATATATCCAATCAACTAAATCTAAAGAAAATACAAAAAACTGAAGAAGGCAATGAGCGTAACAGAGAGACTGTGGGAAGAAGTAGTTGAAAGGAAGCCCAAACTGGCCTTCCCCTGTGATCAGGTTGGTGACTACTCCAGCTGTCCTCATAGGGCCATACAGTAACTAATGGAAACAGATGCAGAGATACACACCCAAACATCAGGCCAAGTTGTGGGAATCCAATTGAAGAGAGGTAGGAGGGAATATATGAGCAAGGGAGTTCAACATCACTTTGAAGAAATCTACAGACAGCTGAATCAAGCTCGTGGGAACTCATGAACTCTAGACTGACAGCTGTGGAGCCTCCATGGGACCAAAATGGGTCATCTCTATGTGGGAGACAGTGGTGAAGCTTGGGCTATCTGAGGGGCCTCTGGCAGTAGGACCAGAATCTACCCATGGTGCATGAACTAGCTTTTTGGAACCCATTCCCTATAGTGGGATGCCATGGTCAGTCTTAATGCAGGAGGCTAGGGCTTGGTCCCGCCCCAAATTAATGTGCCAGACTTTGTTGACTCCTCATGGGATCTTTTACTCATTGGGAGGAGTGAATGGTAGCGAGGGGGCTGGATGGGAGGAAATGGGTGGGAAGAGGGGATGGGAAGGAGAACTAAGGTCAAAATGTAAAATTTAAAAAAATAATTAAATTAAATTGAGAAAGAAAATATGAAGCCATAATTATTAAGCCATAAAATATCACTGAAAACAAAACAACATTAAAAAATCAACAACATAATGAATACAATTAACACACATTTAACTTTAACAATCAATGCCCCCAATTTTCCAATCAAAAACACAGGCAGATTAAAAAAAATAGAATCCATCTATCTGTTGTCTACAAGAAATATATCTTACTTTCAAAGACAGACACTGCCTTAGACTAAAATGATGATTGAAAGTATTCTAATCAAATAGGACCAGGTAGAAAGCAGTCTTGCTATTCTAATATGTGGCCAAATCAACTTCAAACTAAAACAAATCAAAAGAGATAAAGAGTGAGGCTTCATTCTAATCAAGGGAGAAGTTTACCAAGAAGACATTACCATCCTAAACATATTACACCAAACCCTAGGGAGTCTTATTTGTTTAAAAATTTACTCCTGGATTTACAGACCCAGATTAACAACAATCCATCAATAGCAGCTGGACTGAATACCCACATTAAACAATAGACAAGTCATAGGAACAAAAAAAAAATAGAGAAACAACAGAACTAATTGACATCATACATCAAATCGGATTAACAGATACCTACTGAATATTTCATCCAAACACCAAAGAATACACATTCTACTTGGCAGCACACAGAAACTTTTCTAAAATAGACCATGTTCTAGGACACAAAACAAATCTTCACTATCAAAAAGATTGAAATCACTCCTTGTATTCTATCTGACTACAATGCAATAAATCACAAAATTGACAGTAAACAAATCTCTAGTAAATACACAAACTCGTGCAGATTGAGCCTGAATGATAAATGGATCAAAGCAGAAATCAAGAAAGAAATAAAATATTTCCTGAAATGAAATAAAAATGAAAACACAACACTTTACTCAACTAACCAAAAGAATGAAAAAAAGGACCCACATTAACAGACTCAGAAATGAACAGAGGACTATCATAAAAGACACCAAAGAAATACATAGTATTTTAAGGAACAGTTTTAGAAACCTATGCTCACTATGGGACTTAACGACTGTGGGAACTGGGCAGGACAGAAACCCTGACGACATGGGGTGACACTTCCAATGAAACAAACATCCCAGACTCTTTGGGTATATGGGTTCCAGGGGCTAAGGTGAAGCCTTAACCCAAACATTCCAGACTCTTTGGGTATAGGGGTGCCAGGGGCTAGGATGACACTTTAACCCAGGAAGTAATAACAATTAATGAAAACAGCAGACATGAATTCCAAAGAGAACAAGGAGGGGTTTGTAGGGAGAGAAAGGAAGGGAAAGGTGTAATTATAATCTCAAAAATTAAAAAAGAAAGATTTAAGGTGGCACTTACAAATAAACAATACAATATAAATATAATGCTACCTTTAATCCTAGAACTTAGATGACAGAGGCCTGTGACTCTCTGAGTATGTGATGAACCTGCTCCATATAGTGAGTTCAGGCTGCCTGGGCTGTGCAGTCAGATCATTCCATTAACAGAAAAACAAGCAAACAAATACAGATGTCAAAAAGCAGGCATGTGAGGATGAAGTCAGGAATACACAGGCAAAACTCATTTTACTATCCTCCTGCTAGAGATAAGATCTAAATTATCCTTGTAATAAATGCAATGATTATACAGGAAATATGACAACTATCAATAAACAGCTCTCTAAATATTATGAACTGCTCAGGACCATATAACAGAGTTATAAAATACACCATGTAGCAATTTCTATCAATACATGGCAAAGATTAACTTCAAAAGAAAGAAAAATGAGGCTGAGGATTGTTGCGGGAGGTCCTCCCACTCCTCCAGCCTATCACCGCTGAGGTACCAGCCCACTGGGGCGTGGTTTCTCTCCCTTTAAAAAAGCGGCCACTTCCCTCTTCTCTCTCTCTCTTCACTTCCTGCTCCGTCTGCGACTAGACTCCTTTCCTGGTTGCGAAGAGGGCTGTTGCCTGGGACAGTGATCTGTAAGTTTTTTCCCCTTTAAATAAATACCACCCTAATAATCATAACCCCGAATTGGTGTGGCATTGTTTGTGACTTACGCCTTCATTTTGGCGCCCAACGTTTGGTTTTAGAACCTCTCCTTTCCCCACTCGCAGCCCCGAGTTCGGCTTGGCGGCCCCAAGTTTGGCTTGGCGGCCCCAAGTTCGGCTTGGCGGCTGCGGACTTGGCGGGCGCAAGTTCAGCTTGGCGGCCGCGGGCTTGGCGGGCTCTAGTTCGGCTTGGCGGGAGCCCTCCCCTTCCTCAGCCGCCAGCGGCCTTGGACTCCCCACGTGGATTTAAACTCCACAGGCCCGCGTAGTCTCTGGCCGCGTGGTTTGCTCTTTTCTGAGTCATTTTTAAATCTCCCTTGCAAGTACAGCTCTTAAGTGGCAGGAACCAGAGCACGTGGTTGCTGAAAGCTGCAACCCCCCAGGGTGACTTGTTCCGTCTCAGGAATTGATTTAATTAGATTTATTTTGATGAGAAACTTGAATTTTCCAGTTTTTAACATCTACTAAGGCACTGAAACAGGACCATGTTTTCACCGCGACTCTGCAACAGCGCCACCTGCTGGATAATAGGTAATATTGCAGTTTTTGTTTCTAACGCAAATTTTACTGCTTTGTTTTCACTAATACAATGGATTAGTAAATTTATATTTACTAATACAATGAATTACATCATACAAGGTTTATATGATTATGGGGATACCTTAATTTGCTTGTTACTAGCCTTCAGTTTTCTTTTCCATATTCTATCATTAAGGAAGAATATGGCACTCCTAAGAACGATTGAATCTTTACGTACTAATAATGAACAGAAGAATATGGCACTCCTAAGAATGATAGAATCTTTACGAACTAATAATGAACAACTAATTGACAGGATTAAAATTATTGAAAATCAGAGGTTATCTGAACAAGTGGATACTATGACAGACAAAATTGATTCCATATCCAAGGGTATTAGAAAGTTACCTGAAAGGGTTCAGGCTGTTGAATTTGACGTTCAGACTTTATCACAAAGTTTTGATAAGGTAACAGACAGAATGTACCTCCAAGATGGGAATCTACATGATATACAAGAAAAGTTTAAGGAGGACATGTTATCTTTGAAGGAAAAAATTAAAGCTTTGGAATCACAGGTGCAGAATGGGGACCAAAAAATTGATACCTCAGTGAAATCACTGGAAATATATACAGGTCAGGAGATTCAGGATTTAAGAGAGACAATGATAAAAAGATTTGAAAAGATTGGGGAAATTATTGCAGCTGGTGAACAGAGTAAGGAGGCACAAGGACAGGATACAAGGCCTCCACCAGCTATTAGAACTGGCTTACCCAGGGTTCTAGCGACATACCCTATACTTAATTCTGAAAAAGCATCAACTTCTAAAGGCTCAAAGGGAGTCAGAGAAGCTAGATGGACGCCAATAGCAATGAATGATCTGAAAGAAATTAAGCAAGCTGTTGTTAATTTTGGCTTGCACAATGCATATGTAAAGGAAATGATAAGGACTTGGGCTTCTAATGCTAGAGCTACTCCCCATGATTTCCATCAGTTAGTGTCTGCAGTTTTAGATAATGGACCTTCCTTGATGTTTGCAATTTATTTCAGAGAAGAATCCAAACATATGGAACAGCAAGGAAGAGCAAAAGGTATTGAGGTTTCCCAAGATCAAATTCTTGGTGCAGGAGAATATGCTGATCCACAGGTCCAAGCTCTTTATGACGATGAAGTACTGTGTCTATGTCACCAAGCAGCTTTAAATGCTTGGAATAGGATACAAGATCCAGCAAAAAGGGTTGAATCATATACCAGAATTAGGCAGGGACAGAGAGAACCCTTTATTGACTTTTTGCAAAGATTAATTAAGGCTCTGGACATAGGGGTAACAGACCCAGAAGCTAGACGAATACTTCTTGAATCTCTAGCTTTTGAGAATGCAAACATAGAATGCAAAAAGATAATTGGGCCTTTAAAGTCTAGATCAGCACCTATGGATGAATGGATTCAGCATACGATGAATGTTGAGACGTTTAGCTATAATGATGAATCTTGGGTAGGAGAAGCAATTTCCAAAGCAATGAGGAGACATCAAACTGCCAGGTGTTTTAATTGTGGTAAATTAGGACATTTGCAAAGGAATTGCAGGCAAAGAATTTCTAGGAATAATATCTCTTCTGGGAATGACAAAAATAGGAGACCTCGGCCTTCAGGGATATGTAGGAGATGCGGTAAAGGCAGGCATTGGTCCAACGAATGTAGGTCAACAACAGACAGACGGGGCAATCCGATATCATCGGGAAACTCCTTGGGGGGCCTCTCGCAGGCCCCCAAGCCAACAGTGGCCCAGTCATTCCCAGTCACAGTGGAGAACGTGCCTCACCAAGAAAATTAAAAGCTCCAATTTCTGCTGTAAAAAGTAATACTGGTCTAAATGAAGAATTACGTGTGGAGGATGAGTCAAAAAACCCAATAGGACAGAGTAAACGTATATTTTGGCAGACTTCTATTAATGATCAAAGACCAAAGCTAAGAGTCTGTATAAATGGCACTTTTATTGAAGGCTTATTAGACACAGGTGCGGATGTAAGTATCATTACCCCAGAATCTTGGCATCCGAATTGGCCTCTTCAAGAGGTAGATGTTCAATTCCTGGGAATTGGAACCCTATCTCGTGTAAAACAAAGCACATGGGTTGAATGCATAGGGCCCGAAGGGCAAATAGGAAGACTAAGGCCATATATAGCCAATATTGCCATAAATTTATGGGGCCGTGACCTGCTACAGCAATGGAATACCCAGATTAACATTCCTGTATTTCCAGGAACTCATAATTCTGGGAAGGATATGATGAGGTATTATGGGAAAAGGTCACCAGCCATTCAGGCTGTACAAGAACATACAGCAAATACCAAACCTTTAGAGGTACCAACGGCCCTACCTTTAAAATGGCTAACTGAGAAGCCAATATGGACCAAACAATGGCCTCTAGCTGAAGATAAACTACAGGCATTGGAACAGCTGGTGCAAGAGCAACTAGATGCTCACCATATTGAAGAATCAACCAGCCCTTGGAATTCTCCTGTGTTTGTTGTAAAAAAGAAATCTTGTAAATGGAGAATGGTGACAGATCTAAGAGCTGTCAACAAAGTAATTCAACCTATGGGCCCACTACAATCTGGAATTCCTTTGCCTTCTCTGTTACCAAAAGGATGGCCTCTTATAGTTATTGATTTGAAAGATTGTTTTTTCACTATACCGTTACAAGAAAAGGATTGAGAAAAATTTGCCTTCACAGTGCCTACTTATAATAATTCTCAGCCTAATAGGAGATATCAGTGGACTGTCCTCCCACAGGGTATGCTCAATAGTCCTACACTGTGCCAATATTTTGTAAGTAAGCCATTGGAAATAATTCGTAAACAATTCCCCAAGTCCATCATTTATCATTACATGGATGACATCTTATTATCTGATTCAAATAAAGATACTTTAGAAAGGATGTTTGAAGAAGTAAAGAAAGTCTTGCCTAGGTGGGGATTACAAATTGCCCCTGAAAAGATTCAAAGAGGAAATTCTATTAATTACCTAGGTTACAGAATAGGGTTAGAGAAAATTAAAACGCAAAAGGCACAAATTAGGAGAGACCGGTTAAAGACTCTTAATGACTTCCAAAGATTGTTAGGAGACATTTCCAGTCTACGACCAGCTGTTGGGATAACACCTGATCTAATAGTTCATTTAAACAAAACCTTAGATGGTGATAAAGATTTGAATAGTCCAAGAGAACTGACAGCTGAAGCAGAAAAGGAACTGACAATGATTGAGGAAAAATTACAGGAGGCACATGTGGATAGGGTGAACCCAAATCTTAGCTGCATCCTAGTCATATTGCCTTCCAGAATTTCTCCTACAGGGATTCTAATGCAGAGGGAAGATATTATTTTAGAGTGGATATTTATACCTAATAAACCAAGTAAAAAATTAAAAACTTATGTGGAAAAGGTCTCTGAATTAATTATAAAAGGTAAGCTGAGACTTCGTCAACTAGCAGGTATAGACCCAGCAGAAATTATAGTGCCTTTTACTACTGAAGAAATAAAAAAGTTATGGGAAGACAATGAACCGTGGCAAAGAGCTTGTGCTAACTTTTTGGGAGAAATTAATAGCAACTATCCCAAAAGTGATAGACTTAATCTCATAAAAAGAACTTCTTGGATTCTTCCTAGAATTGTACGTGATGCTCCAATAACTGGAGCCCGTACGTTCTATACTGATGCAAATAAATCAGGGAAAGCAGGTTACAAGTCAGATGAATTGAGTAAGGTGGAACAAAGCCCTTATAATTCTGTCCAGAAGGCAGAATTATATGCCATTCTTATGGTGCTAAGGGATTTTAAAGAACCTCTTAATATAGTTACAGATTCACAATATGCAGAAAGAGTTATCTTGCATATTGAAACCGCTGAATTTATACCAGATGACACAGAGTTGACTTCATTGTTTATCCAGGTACAAGACATAATCAGGAACAGGCTTTGTCCGATGTACATAACACACATCCGGTCCCATACAGGTCTGCCTGGTCCTCTAGCCCAAGGCAATGCTGAGATTGATCAATTATTGATTGGAAGTGTGTTGTAGGCCTCGGAATTTCATAAGAAGCATCATGTCAATAGTAAAGGCCTAAAGAAAGAATTTTCCATTACTTGGCAACAAGCTAAGGACATTATAAAGAGATGCCCTACTTGTTCTTTCTATAATCAAACACCGTTGCCTGCAGGGAGTAACCCAAAGGGTACTAAGAGAAATGAAATCTGGCAGATGGATGTGTTCCACTTTATGGAATTTGGTAAATTAAAATATGTACACCACACCATAGACACGTATTCAGGTTTTCAATGGGCTACTGCCCTGAGCTCAGAAAAGGCTGATTCAGTAATCACACATTTATTGGAAGTTATGGCCATCATGGGTATACCTGCGCAAATAAAGACAGATAATGGTCCAGCATATGTATCTAAGAAAATGAAACGCTTTTTTGATTATTATAATATAAAACACATTACAGGTATACCAAATAATCCTACAGGTCAGGCAGTTATAGAAAGATCAAATCGTACTATAAAGGATATGCTGAACAAACAGAAAGGGACTGAAAATACCCCCAGAAATAGATTACATAATGCTTTATTAACCTTGAATTTTCTTAACGCTAATGAGAAAGGAACGACAGCAGCAGAAAGACATTGGATAATGGAAAAGTCTGCTGAACTAAATCAACCGATTTATTTCAAAGATCTGCTGACCTCTCAGTGGAAGCCAGGAGATGTGCTACGTTGGGGAAGGGGTTTTGCTCTTGTTTCCACAGGAGAAGAAAAATTGTGGATACCATCAAAATTAATAAAGTTTCGATTTGAAGAGGAGAAACCTCTTGGAAAGGAGAAATGACAACTCATCCACAACGATGATATTCATACAGGTGGTAAGAAAAACATATAGAATGGGGGCAGGGTTCTGTTCTTATCTCCACAGGAAAACACTCATCTTTGAGAAATTCAAGGGACCCTGGATGTTTGGATACTGACAAATGGAAAAATACCTGCCCAATAGGAAATATGAAGACAACTGAATGGATTGTGTAAGTAATATTAAACCATATTTCTAAATTTTTATAAAGCTGGTTTTGAAGTTGGACTTTGGCTCAGTCCCTCTCCAATTCCAAGCCTGTTAGTAAGAGAAAAACCCAGAGTTTCTGGAGTTTCTGTCTCATGTCAAGAGCCATGATATGGGACAGAAAGAAATATGAGTTTAGAAAACATCTTTGCTTTTCTTCATATCTATCATACTTTTCATTGAATATACCTATCATGTCTTTCATTGAATATATATATATATATGTTTATATATGTCTATATGATTAATGTTTAAGTTTTTCATAATGAACAATGAGTTTTTCCTGAAGTGACATTTGAAGTTTCCAGGAAGAAGATGGGGCCCCATAACAACAACTCCACCTGGTTGATATGACGTCATGATACTGATAGCGCTACTACAAGACCTGCTTTTGGTACCAGCTGCACAAGACAGTTCCAACTTGGTTAGCTGAAATGGTGCACATCTTATACAACATTTTGGCCAGACCTGCACAAAATACTCAGAGACTATTGGCAATTTTAAAAGACATTGATCTTGAAATTTAACCATCATTTCACTTTCACAGGATCCCCCAGAAAGAACGTCGCCCCCATGACAGCTGGAAGTAATTCTAGAGGACGACATCCCCTTTCCCAGTAAAACTTGCCCTTGGGTTTAGGGACATCATTTAGGGGTTGATTATAATTAGTACACGATTGAGGGTTGGGGGAGAAATTTTATACGCTCAGGGATCATTTTGAAAAAAAAAAAAAAAAAAAAAAAAGAGGGATGATGGGATAATAGATTTGTAATTGTGAGTTACTGTTTTTAGACAAATACATTGGTATAGATTCTTGTATATTGATACAAAGTTAAATTATATTGACTATTGTACGCATGCATGTTTCTACCTCTGTTTAAAACATTTTTTTATGTATTGACATATATTGTATTGATATATATATATATTGTATATATTTACCATATTGCAGTGTACATTTCTACCTCTGATTAAGATACTTATATAATGATTGTGTATTGATATATATTTGCCTACTGCAATGTATATTTGTACATTGTTTATATTTGGAGGTCATTGTCCTCATTTGTTTCACAGTCGTTTATTGTCTTAGTCTTTAAGTTAGATAGATATTGAGAATTATATAGACTAATAGTCATCTAAGTTTGTCATTTATAATAGACTAATCAGGTTCTTTAGATATATAGAGATTATACTCAGTATAGATAGATAATCTTCAACTTCTTCAAAGAGCTGTAGAAAATGGCCTTTAATCTAACTCAGAGTTTTGTGGTAGTGAGACACAATTGCTCCTGGCAACACCACTCTATTCCCGAGAGAATGTTGAGCACCAAAGACACTCCACCTGGAGCCTTTCTTTTTGGCAGAACTGGCGTTTGGGCAAAGAAATGCCCATACCTCAACAACTGACAAAGATACAGAGCATGCATCAATGGATAAAACAGGACTGTCATATCCTGCCAAGACAGGGTAAGATAGTTTTGAAAAGTTGCTTGCCTTAGAAAATGGTATGTCAGTTATGTTAGGCCTTAGCCAAAGTTGGTTGCTTCAACGCTGCTAATGTGACTTTGGGTGATTGCCCAGGTAGCTAGTTGTCTCTGTAATTTGTTGCATGTTTTGGAAGTTGTTCTACTGAACTTCCTAATTACCCAGGTAACATTATTTCCCTTCTCAGATCTTCGATGGGGTTGAAGACTATATAAATGTAGTTACTTTCTCTCATGACTTGGCCAAGTTATTTATTATACAAGACCTAAGCTAGTTAGAATAGGATATTTGTACTTATTGTATATAATTTCATAGTAGGTTTAGAACTCTCTTATTTAAACAAAAGGGGGAGGTGTTGCGGGAGGTCCTCCCACTCCTCCAGCCTATCACCGCTGAGGTACCAGCCCACTGGGGCGTGGTTTCTCTCCCTTTAAAAAAGCGGCCACTTCCCTCTTCTCTCTCTCTCTTCACTTCCTGCTCCGCCTGCGACTAGACTCCTTTCCTGGTTGCGAAGAGGGCTGTTGCCTGGGACAGTGATCTGTAAGTTTTTTCCCCTTTAAATAAATACCACCCTAATAATCATAACCCTGAATTGGTGTGGCATTGTTTGTGACTTACGCCTTCAGAGGATGATCATATAAGCATGAGAACCTGAGGTAGCATCCCCCGCATTTGTGGAAAAAGCCAGGCATAGTAGCACATATCTGTAATCCTAGTGATATAAAGAAAAAGACAAGAGACAGGAGCCTGTTGACCATTTCTTCAGTCTAGCCAGTCACTGAGCTCTAGATTCGGTGAAAGACTTTCTCAAAAAAAATATATATATATATATATATATATATATATATATGGAGAAGAACAAATGAAGAAGACATTTGATATCAGCGTCTGAACTCTACATGTATGTGTATATACTGTATGTGCGCCCATACATGTGTGATGTGTTTACACACACACACACACACACACACACACACACGGAAATCCCATAACAATAGTTCTGAATCATATATCTGTGATTGCAGTCAAGATTTGCTGAAGCAATGCTTAGCCTTGCCTCCTGCTTACATCTGTGATTTTGAAATAAAGCTTCCTGGAAACCAAGGCAATACATGTATCGTAATATAAATACAACACAAGAGTTAAGTTTACATTAATTAGCATCTTTATAAGATTTCCTTATAATAACAATTTTCTTATAATAGCAATGCTCCTACTAAGAACCAAAGACCAAGAATCAAAAACCCCAATACCAAACATGAGAAGCCCTTTTTGAATTGTTGGATAGAGTTGTCCAAAAGACTCCCCAAATGTATAGTCTATTGTTGTTGCCCTTGGAGGATGCCAGAGGTGGAAGATAAGACCCTATTGCTGAAGATACCACACACTTTAAAAGCAGGTCCCAGAGGGCCTTGTACTGGGACTGATCTAAATGCCTCCTTCCTGGGGACTAACTTTCATGGTACCAGAAGGTGCCATATAATCTTCCAAAGAAGAAAGGCAACCAACAGTTCTACCAAGCTTTGATGCCTATGAGCCACGTCAATCCCCAGCATGGCATGACAACCCTAAGGGGACAGTAGTGGCACACACACCAAGGTGGTAACCATCACCTCTCTAATTCAGCTTAAGACCAGCTTAACAAGAGGGAAACCATTGCTGAAACTGGAAACCAAGAAAACTAATCAGTGCTAGTGAAGTCACAGATATTGAAGAAGAACCTACATCCACTACTTTAATATATAAACATAATCCCAAACAACAATCTATAAACATTTGTTCCTACAACCATAGATAAATGTAGTCCTCATCTTCCATCACCTCTTTTGGTAACAAATAGAGACCACTATAAAAAAAATCACAAATATCAATAAAAAAATCAAATGCAGTGTTGAGAAGTTCAGTCCCAGTGGATACACCTACAAAACACTCCTCCACTTGAGTCTCAAGAAACATTGCTGAAGAAGGGGCAGAGAGATTGAATAAGCAGAATCAGGGATTTTTATGTAAGATTGTCTCTAATAGGTATGTAAGAAGATATATCCATAAAGTCTCACCAACATCACTGCCTAAGTATGAGCTGAACAAAGATGACATTAGTATATATGTGAACATATTTATAAGATTTTCTTGTTTCTAAAATTTATATATATATATATATATATATATATATATAAGAAAATCATGTTCATTTCAAAGCTTTTTGAGGTGCAAAGGGTGAGTATCATGTAAGCAGTTATCTGAGTTTTGTCATGGGCATGCACTTTTATTTTATACTAAATGTTTTCAGTCATTACACACACAAACTGACTTCACTATGAAATATAACTTTCATCAATGTCATGTGCTCACATAGCTTCATTAAATTAGTGGGCTAAATTAAAACTTTGTTCCAAATTAGGAACAATTTTTATATATTTCTATCAGAATATGCTAACTATGTGTAAGAGAGATTCATTATATTTTCATATATACTGTATTTAGACCATTTTATCCTCTATTATCCTATATTGTCCCCAGCCTATTCTCACTAATCTTTCTCTTCTCAATGACTTTCTTTCTGTTTGGACCTTGTTTGTTTTTGTTTTCATGATGTAATGTGTTTAATTAGGAATATTTACAGGAACATGGGTACCTTACCACTGAAGAAGGAAGTGTTTCTGCCTCTCTCCTCCCACCCGGGGAATGCTTTTGTCGAGCTATACCTTAACTTTGCTCCCCAAGACAACAGCTTTCTCCTTTATTACACAATAAATTTAAAACTAAAATCATATTTGCTGCCTCCTTCCAGCCACCTTTCTGCTGCTGCAGAGAAGTATCTCAGGCTCACAGGTCAAGGAAAAGTTCTAAAATGAGAAGCTTGTTTTGATTGCTGATGAATGTGACATGCAAAGACCCTCAATCAACCTTCTCGATCAACCTACATAGTCTTCTTTTGTAGCACATTAGGTTTCTTACCAAACCACTCGTCTCATTGTCTGTGGTACAATTTGAAAGAGGAATAATTGGTCAATTAAATATTTCAAATACTCTGCCTTCCCAATCAAGGAAGGGTCCAAGCACCCGAGGAATATGACTTTATGAATGTTCTTATGATAAAGAAACAACAAAAAAGGAACATATGTAATTTCTATTAGGGGGTCCTTTTTTTTAAACTTTTTTTTTCTTTTTAAGTAAAAGTTAGTTGAAAAAACAAAATAGAAAACCATCTTTGACCTTAAAATGATTTTCTTAAAATGTAAATTAACTCTTTTGTTTGGTCATCTTTAGAAAAATTCAGTGCTCTAATAGGGACACAGAATAGTCTGAATAACTCTTAAATATAAGGTCTGCTGTTTCTCCCATTTTAGTGCCTCCACTTTAATTTTTAAAATGTTGCTCCCTGTGATTATTTTTCACTAATTCAGCAAAACTAATTAAAAAGCACTACTGGAAAAGGTCTTCACAAAGCACATTTTATGAGCAAATCAGCAATGAGAGTGAGCTGAAGATTTTCAAATACTGTCATATTCAAAGTGAGGTTACAGTAACTTTCATTCCTGCACAGTCATTATAATCATACAGGAAAGTAATTGTCCTTTTACATCAGGATTTATAGAGGTAAGAAGATATTAACCTTATTTTGTATTTAAGAATAAAAAAGTTCACTATGAAGAATAATTAAAGTATTGAGTTTGTTTCTCTTTCTCTCGATATATTTGCTAGATTATGCAATGTCCAAACAGTTATACCATAAAAAGAAGGGGTTATGAATGCCAGATATGGGTAGCATGGTAATAATCTACACACGATTGAGAGTAAAGGATGAAATAATGAATAGTCATGTGAATTAGTGGTTAAAGATGGATGAGTTTGCAGTTATCTACCACGTACTGAACAGATACTGTTCCAGGCTATCCTAAGGCATCATATTAATGAAGGTTACTGCCCAAACACTCACAAGAGAAGCAGGTGACACTGTAGATCAGTAAGTCCCTACTGTCACAGAAATGAGAACACAGTAAGTGAATAGTTCATGGCAGAAAAGGCCCAGGACTTCCACTGGTCAAGTAGGCCTCCTTAAGCCTAGTTTTACATCTTTTATGATTCTGCCTACTTCACTGAGCTGCGGTAGCAGAGTCAAAGAATATAACGCAGGTAAAAATGCTTAGGCAAGGCTTGGCACTTATATGCCCTCAAAAACATTAAAGATTTACAAGTTTAGGTTTGGCAGAAGTCCTCAAAATTATTTTTCCATATAAATATGCAAGGAATGTAACCTAGGGCTGGTATGGTATTTCACTATGTCAGGAGCACAGTCCCCTTTATCATTTATTGCTCTATCCTGCATGACCTCTGATTCAAACCCCAGGAGGACGGATCCAGTTCCCAATTGCCCAACTTCCTTTCTTTCAGAAGCATAGAAAAATAAATACAAAGATGGTTTTCTCCCTTAACTTGAGACTATTTCCCCAAAGTACCAAATATCATTGCTACTTGCATCATTGACTAACTAGATTTAGATTAAAGGGAGGCATGGTAATATTATTACTTTTAATTATGAAGCTATGGTCTCAGCTGGAAATAAAAGATCTTTTATTATAGAGAAGCAGGTAGAATATTGGTGGTAGGCTCTGCTTCTGCCATATGAGACTAACGTAGCTCAGATTTACTGTCCATAAGAACTCCAAGCATGGAATGTCTGTCCCTTCAGAGTAGCCTTGGCACTCTTCATTTCTAATATCTTTGTAGAGGACAGGAAAGAAATCTAGGCTTGTTTATTCTTAGGTTTTAGAGATGTTTAAAAATATGTTTAGTATTTAGTATTAAATATATTTAGTATATATTATATTTAGTATTTACTCTAGTGGTGTTTTACATGAAGAAAACATAAAACATATTTTCAACTTAAAATGAATTCCACATTATTCCACTGTGTTTGCTAAGTATCACATTAGTCCTGTATGAAGTGGCATACCATGATCTTTTTAGAAATGAAAATACCATAACATATACATTCCAGACTATTTCTTGATAGGTATTAATTAACTCTTTTTCTTGCACTGGAGTCATAAAAGAAATAGTGACAACTCCATGCAGTTTCCTGGCTCTACAGTCATGGTAGCTTGAGGACAGACAGGTTAAGAGTCACTAAAGTAAAAGTAACTGATGGTGGTGCTTAGGAGGCAGGTTGAGTTTCAGATAAAATGCTTTGTCGCAAGCAAAAATATCAACTAGAAAAAAAATTAACTGAACAGATGGATTTTGTGAACCCAACTCTCACTATGCTTAAAATAACAAATTCAGAAGCAAAAGGAACACAAGACATCCAATTATCATACCAGTACATATATGGCTGAGTGTTGTATAGATTGTCCAGATCTATCGAAAATACTTCAGATTTTTTTTTCAAATTAAGAATTAATCATTTCATTACTGGCACAAAACATGTGGTGCACACAACAAGCAAAAGTACAAAATTCAGTGGAGATACTCTAGGGACTGATAATTCGAATGGCACTGGGTTTTCATATCTACACAGAACATGCAGGATGGAACAATACCACATCTCCGAGAGGGTTCACACGTTAGGTTAATGTAGAAGCTAGTGCGTAGTCTCTGTGTGGCACTGCTCAGTTGTCCGTTGGTAAATATCATTTGTCTAAAAATGGATTTGTTCAAATGTTGAGTTCTGAGAGTGTTAAAAAAAAAGGTTGGGTCTGTTTCTATGATCAGAATGATTGATTATCAAATGGTAACAGAGGCTGGGAGGTGGGAGGTCACACCTTTAATTCCAGCTCTCAAGAGACAGAGTCAGTTGGACCTCTGAGCTCTAGACGAGCCTGGTTTACAGAGCGAGTTCCAGGACAGCCTAGGCTACAAAAAGAAGCCCTGTCTCAGGAAAAAAGAATGACAGAAAACATTTTAAGGTGAAAATATTGCATTGGAGTATGAGACAAATATGTACATTACACAGAGCAGACTATCGGGCACCTGAACAGAAGTATTACTAGAATTCTCCTCAGATAAAATTTGGTGTTAAACAGGAGGAAACTAAAGCATGAAACTGCAACCAATATATTTTATTAAAGGTATTTCCAGGTTGTTGGGATGGCATATGGTGCCCGTTTGTGTGGGTTACACATGACAACATCAATATGTGTGTAAGTTGCAAGAAAGATTTAGCAAAGAGAATACGTGTTGCAGAGAATTAATTTGCATGTCAAGGAGTACAAAGTATTGCTGCTGGAGAGCGGGGCAGGAACGACTTAGTTATGGAGTGTAGGTGGCTACATTTCCAGGACAAGTATTTATTTTTCTCTCAAAATCCCTTGAGATTTTGTCATGAGTTCAATAATTCCAGATACATAACTAAAAATGGGTAAAGAAAAGGGAGGAATGGAAGAAGAAGAATAAGAGATGGGGGATTATTTTCTCCTCCTATCAGCAAAATCTCTAGAGAAACCACCATGTTGCTGTTAGTTAACAAGACAACAAGATGCAGCTGCACAGTAATAAAACCATGATAATGATGGTCAGATGAGCAGCAGCCCCTGCACTCCAGATTAGAGCTAACTTTTTAAACCTGTGAGCATCACTTAGCTCTAACTTCACAGTCCTTTTTTTTGTGTTACAAATACTTATTTTTTTAAAAAAATATTTTTAATTGAGGTAGAATTATATCATTTCCACCCTTTCCTCCCTCTGATCCCTCCCAGATACCATCCCCATGTCACCTGTCACACTGATAACCTCTTTTCTTTGGTTATTATTATTGTACTCTGCACTCTTCTAGGACCTCAGTACTCTGTTCATCAGTGATCATGATCTCTATGCAACTGCCACAAAACTACCCTTTATGTTGGTCATTTTCATACACTACTTGCTGTTATGATCATGTGCGAGCATCTGGGAAGACTAATTTATTGCTTGGTTATGACTTTTGAAGGTTGTGTAACTCTAACGTTCCGTGAAAGCATTTGAATACCTACTGCATGCTCGACCAGGGATGGTCTTCTGGCAACTCTTCAGGCTTCTGTGGAATTCATCACTTCTTTCAACCAGGGATGCTGAAGTCAGTAGCTACTCTCAGTGAAATGCCTTGTGTTATCGTACCTAGCTTTTCTTAATTCAGTAATTGAAAATATACATACATACATATATGGTGTTTATACAAATTCAACTACCTATACTCAACCTTGAAAGACCAGTTGGTGACTTAGTTTCAAATAGTAATTTAATTCTTACTATGCTAGATTATCTTACATCTATAGAACAATATATTCTGTTCTACCTAGGCAAATGCCTATTAACTCTTTGAGTATAAATTAGCAGATGGTTTTGAGCAAGAGTAGGAAAAGTCTATTATGCACTGCTTTAATAGATGGAGTTGGAGATAAAGATTAGATTGGTGTTGAATTTAAGGTAAACGAGGTAATGCAACTGGATAAGTGACTAGATTTAACAAAAAAAGATAGACTCCATTTCAGTAGAGAAAAGATAGAAGCTAACAAAATCTTTTATGGGTATCATGAATAACTTCTCAATTAGGTGCTGTCTCAATCTCAGAATTATTGTTAACATAAAAAACCACATTAAAAACATAAAATATTAATTTCAAGAGGCAATTTGCTTATTGCTGTTTCAATATTTGTAACTAAACCATGGCTCCATGGGAAGATTAATATTTAACAGAAACACTATAATTTCAAGTGTAAGTTCAATTCTTCGTGGTTTGGAATGCTCGTGGGTGACTGAAAATCACACTGGCCGAACAGCGTAGGAAGGAGAGATAGTGTACTTCTGTGGGCACAGTCTGAACGTCATTTCCAAGAAAGAATGGTAAAAGAAGGCTCAGTGTTTTCCTTAATATTACGTTTGATTAGTGACAAAACTGATATACTTCTGGATACAGTATTTGTGCAATTTTAAACAATAGAGTTTTTTTTTTTTTGTTTGGTTTTTCGAGACAGGGTTTCTCTGTGGTTTTGAAGCCTGTCCTTGAACTAGCTCTTGTAGACCAGGCTGGTCTCGAACTCACAGAGATCTGCCTGCCTCTGCCTCCCGAGTTTTTGATAGATGAAATGTTGGAAGGGATAGCCATAGCAACCACAAACTCATAGCAGCTGTATAGACTGGCAGCTGTGTATATCAACACTTGACACACAGAAGCTATGGAAGGGGAAACCACATACTAATGATCTATCTGTTGGTAATCATCTTCCTCTCAGACAGAGGAAGATCAGTGTCTAGTTGTGTTCCCACTGGTGAGCCCACCAGGCTTTTGTAGTTAGTTAGTTTTCTACAACTAAAGATTAGACACATAACCTCAGTAAAACTCTGTGGTGTACTAAACAAGATCTCAAATAGTAGAAAGGAGAGTGGGATTTGTAAGGCGTCTGTGTGTGTGCGCGCGCGCGCATGCATGTGCACGTGAGTGTAAGAGGTAGGTGAGGAATAGCAAAGCGGAGTGGAAAAACCATTCCAAAGAAAAGATGAGGAAAAGTGGAAACAGTTTTAGATAAATAAAAAGTTTAGACTACCTCGCCCCCCCCCCCAAAAAAAAGAATATAAAGACACTGTAGGAAGTATGACAGCTTGTATTTACCCGCCTACTGGGGCATGGGCTCTTATACTATTTGCGGGGAAGCCAAACCTGCTTGTGGCCCTTCTCTCTCATTCCCCTTGCTCCATACTGCTGGCTGCTTTTTTGGATCGCGTGATTCAACCGGCCAAGCGGAGGATTCTGATTTGTGAGTTTACCCATAATAAATGAGTATCTATTTCTCGATTCTGAGCTAGTGTGGGGTTTAAGTGTTCGACCACCGAAACATAAAGAAGCAAAGGAAAATACAGAGAGCAACTGAAAGAGCAGCCCATGCTAGCCATCTCTTGAAGACTTTGCCATGGAGTTTTTCAGAAATGGAATGCATCCACAGCAGCAAGAGAAGTCCTTATGGCAAGGGAGCGATGCGGGTCATGCTGTGTTGTGACTGTGCCATTGGTTAAAAGGGAAACAATCCAGGTTGAGGTTTCTAAAGAACCTAGAGAATGTGACGGGGGTGCGTATGAGGCATGGCTGCAGGAGGGAACAAAGCAGAAGATGATACAGGCTCTTGAGTTAGAGCTGCAAAGCATATGCACTTATCACTTTTTTTCATATCTATAACCACTCAAGAAACTCAGAAAATGTCCGCCAGAAACTCCAAACACAATGGGTTCTCACAATAACTTTGAGAAGCTCTCCTGACATTTCTCCTTTCTATCTCTCCATGCTTGTAAAACTTCCCTTGGAGGAACTAGGAGTTGACTCTCCCCGCTTTCCCATAGCACTTACTTGTAGACTTCCCAACTCTTAAAACCACAGAAGAAACACAGTGAAGGAGCCTTGCCCAAGATGCCAAAGCTTCCAGAAGGTCATCAGCCCACTTGTTTTGTGTAGATGCTTACTTTTCAGTTTGAGCAGAAATATTAAACCTTCAGTCATAAGCCTTAGTGGAATGGAAATGTGGCTTAGTCTGTCTTCCAAGCTCGCATCTTAGTGTCACCAGGGTTGAAAACCACAGGTCTCTGTCCTTCCCGGTCCACATGTCTCCCTTTCCTAATTTTATCTGTCAATGTGGGTTTAATTTCATTTGTAGACCGATGACAACAGATTGATGTTATAAAATTAGCCTTAATGTTCTCTCCACCACATCTGTGCTATATGCTTGCCAAACTAATGTCAAGCATAGGGTATCTAGAGATTTTCTTCAAGTTACTACGACCAAAGTAACTGCTCTCATAAAATGAAGGAAATGCTCTACCTATTTGGCTACAGCATTTCAGTTTTGAAAGACGTTGTATAAATCAATGCCTCACACCAGAACATAGCAGACCCAATATGCCTTTCTGATCTTTCAAATTAAATCTACTTCTGTTGAAAATGTGCATAAACTAGAAAATCAGCATCAAGTTCTAACTACCTGAACAGAGAAATGTTTCACTTCTTGTTCAGAAAGAAAATGCCAGAACCATTAATGATGCTTCTCTTCTTCCATCAGATTGTATTATAATGTCTCTATGGTTTCTTGAGAGACTCAAACACATAACCACTTATAATTTTTGTAAAATCTAGTAAGATGATGCTGATGACAACCATGATGACAATTTTTATTTTTTTAGTGAAGGACATAAACAATAGAGTTCAAGCAATCCCCAAAGAGTCCTCAATAGAGCAGGTAGCTAAGCAACAGCGCAAGCCTGCATCTTCTCAAGACCTTTCTACAATCCACATTTATCCCAGGCAACATGCTCTTGTTTCTGAGAGTGTTCCCACCTTCTAGGAGAAGAATGTTTCACCTGAGTTTCTAGTATGAGAATAGAATAAACTGTTCTTCTACAAAAAGGATGACCAAAACTAGACTTTTAGAAGCCTGTAGAAACAATAATTTTAAGATGCAGTGCCAGGAAAGTGTTATCCTTTTCCTGGATATGATGGGGAGAAACTTGTGTTTCTTGAGCCATTTTCCATACCAGGAAGTTGAAGTGCTATAAATGAATTGTCTCATTGTATTCTCATAGCCATGTTATAAAAATTTTTGTTATCCATTCCACTCCAAGAACCTAAGAACTAGACAATGATAATGTAACTTTACAAGGTCATCCATTTCGATTCACAAGTAGCTGTAACTCTGGAGCCTGGGTGGATGAGCTAAACAATAAAATACTCAGAATGCAGTTGCTCTACTAAGAAATTGCTTTCTTCTAAACAGCAATGTCGGGAGTTCTCCTAGACGCCAGGTGAGCAATAAAGAGAAAAATGAAGGGGTTAGAGATTCAGACTTGAGAGGCTTTGATTGACACACCCAGGTGTTCCAAAGAGCATCCTCTCTGGCATATCTGCCCTTTCCCTCCAACGCCAACTTCATCTGCTCTGGCAGAATCGATCAAAGCATTTCGTCACATGCTTTGGGAGGCTCATGATTTGCTCCAATAAGTCCATGCCTTGGTCAGTTTGACTCATGTTAAATGATCTGATTTCCTTTGAGTTTTGATCAATGGTGCAATTAGGCTATACAAATGATATAAAGTGATATAAATTTCACACGCACATGTACACACGATCTCATTTGTACATCATCTGTTTTCTTATTCATTCACTCATTCATTCAGTAGATTCTTAGTGGATTTAGATAAAAGCCACCACTTCTATTGTATGACTATAAAGCAGGACAGGGTTTATCCTCAGTTAATTACTCCAGGGTTGTTTCTTACAACTTTCCCTTGGGCTCTCCTATTGCCTTCTTCTCATTTAATGTGCTGGGCTTATTCCTGCTTTAGCACAGTGGAGTTGCTGCTGTCTAGCCATAATAACTTAATTTCTCCCATTCTCAGACGCTTACTTCATTCTCCACCAGCATCCTGAATAGTAAATGGCTTACTGATCCTGCCAATCTTGGGTGCCTCGTGTTTCCCAGGCTCCACTCTGTGATAAAATTATAAACAAAAACCTGACAAAATCCTTTTTATAGTCCAGCATAGAAGGCTAATAAAAGCTACCTTTGTAGCCTTTGTTTATTTATTATTTATTGCCTCAGTGGCAATGAGTTAATATACTGAATGCTATCCTTCAGCAGCTTAAGGATAGCAGAAGCATAAAGCATAACTGCTTTGATGAGATTATGATTATTCTTATAAATGCAAATGAATCAATGGCATAAGTAGACAAATCGCTAGAGAAGAGTTAGATTGGGTATCAAAAGAGAGAAGTCTGAACTAAGGGAAGACAGAGCGGATGGGTGAGCAGAAAGTGGACAAACCACTTGCAGATGAACTGTCCCTCAAAAGATCCCGGGAATGAGCCAGGCTGCTAAACTCTCTTATTCCTGTCTTCTATATTGTTTAGTTTTATTACCTTTATTTGGCATTCTACCCACATCAGTGAAACACCTGCACTTGTCCATAGTGTTAATGTAAAGATATTAAATAACACACGGCTCCTAACTCCCTGTGTCTCAGCTGTGGAATATGGGCTAGATGACTGAGGGACCTGGGAACCCCAAGTTTTGAACAGGTGAGTGGAACTTCAGAATTGAATATGTCAGTGCACGGTCTGTGGAGCATTTGATGTACTGTGTTTATCCTGTTTCCTTGAATTAGCATTCTCAAGGACATAAGTGACTGTAGCAAACATTTTCTTATTCTGAAGTATGATAATGAGTCAGTATCTTATCATAGTTTCTCATTTAAGTAAGCAAGTAAAAATCCAGCAAAAAAAAAATTGTTAAAGAGAAGCAGTGCAGTCTTTTAAACAATGACCACGAGGCACTTTTAAAAAAGTTAGGCCCATACATTAGTTCATTACACAGTGCATTACAATATGTAACATTATAAGCACATACCACATGTAAAACATATAAATCTGAATTTGGTGGTGGTGGCACATGCCTTTAATCCCAGTAATTGGGAGGCAAAGGCAGAGGCAGACACATCTCTGTGAGTTCAAAGCCAGCTTGGTCTACAGAGAGAGTTCCAAGACAGGCTCCAAAGATACACAGTGAAACCCTGTCTCAAAAACCAAAAAGAAACAAACAGAAAAACTACATAATTAAAAAAAAGTGGTAAATAAACTAGCTGAATACCATTATTAAATATATTGAATGAGGTAACCCAGACACAGAAAGACAATTATTACATGTACTCATAGGTTGTTTTTAAACATAAAGCAAAGAAAGCCAGCCTACAAACCACAATCCCAGAGAACTTAGACAACAATGGGGACACTAAGAGAGACTTACATAGATCTAATTTACATGAGAAGTAGAAAGTAGAAAAAGACAAGATCTCCTGAGTAAATTGGGAGCATGGGGACCTTGGGGAGGATTGAAGTGGGGAGGCGAGAGGCAGAGAGGGGAACAGAGAAAAATGTAGAGTTCAATAAATATCAATAAAAATATATTAAAAAGCTAAGAATATTAAACTGATCATTAAAATTTCAATTTATACTGGAAAACACCAGCAGGACTTTCCACCTCTATTTCCTCTCTTGCACTCAAGGGATATGAAGTATCTATACTGTTAGTATTAACAATGTAATCAGAACTATTAGACACCCACGCAACACGTACAGAGGTGGGTGACAGAGTGCTAAGGATAATTATTTCTAGTCCTCACAACACTCGGAAGAGTAGTAGCATCTTCCTGTTGCAGATAATACATTGCAGCTTTCAGAGGTGAAGTAACTTGTCCTCAGTAATGATTCAGTTCATATCTGTCCAACCCCAAATCCTGAGCCCTTGATGCTGCCCCTCCTCTCATTAGATGATCACCCTTTGGGATAAACTAGGGGATTGTCTCATTAAATCAAAACAAAACACATGAACCAGAGAGCTCCATTCTCCCATTAGACAAGCGATATGGACCGAATTGTGCTTCCCTAAAATTCATCAACTGAAGTGTGAACCCAGGGCCTCAAAATGTAACCACAGAGGAAGACTGACTGGTTGGATTCTTTACGGAGACTGATGTGATGGAGAAATTACTACGTGGAACTCTCATCAGGACTGATCCACATGAAATTGGGAAGGGAGACACTTATCAAGCAAAGGTTTGTGGGTTGTTTTTTTTTGTTTTTTTTTTTGTTTTTTTTTTTTTTTGCACCTGTGCATTACATCACAGACGTCAGAAGATAAATGGAAACTTCTATTTGGAAGTAATTTGATATTCTCTAGGCAATCTACATCTTCTCTCAGAACATTCAGCATTTCTTCTAAATCAGACTTTGTTTCTGAAACACAAACTTCAAAAGATAAATCGGACCTTGCTATGACATTTGTAAGAGAGAAAAAAACAAACAGCCAGAAGTTAAGCTGAAAATGGTATCTAGAAAGGTGGTGTCACAGAAAGAAAATGACGGGGCCAATGAAAAGCGTCAGCACTCTGTTTGGTCTGGCCTTGTACACATAAAACCTCCCTGTATTAATTCCTTCAAAATGTAAAATCAATAATCTCCCTCAGAGGACTCAATAAGAAGGCGTGGGAAGAAGAGTGCAAAACTAATTGTAAAACTAATTCAGCTAAATTGTTTCACACTCTGAAAAGATGGTGTCTTCAGTGTCAGGAGGGAAGGGGTGCCTATTATTTTAGAATTTTGAAGTATTGCCGCCAGTGAAACTTGGGTCACAGAAATGTTTCGAGTCTGAGGCTTTCTACAAAGATCCCAGAGGAGGTGAGGAGGCTTCTCCCTCAGCCCCTAGGGTGTCTTTTCCATCGTCATTGCTGTTCTAGATAGTGTGATCAGTGTTTCTGCTGGCTCCACCTTTCTACAAACACACATCCTTCTCTAGCCATTTGTCCACAAAGTAAACGTAAAATGTTAGCAGCTAACATGTCAGCATGTTACATATACCAGACACTTTACATGTAGCAGCACATTAAAATGTCATGATTTTGTAGTACAATTATACTCTGCTCTACTGAAGTGAGAGATAATACTAGCTCCTGAGGGCTACATAAGCCAACCATCTTACAGCTCGACCCAGGCCTTTTGAGCACTAAAATCCTTTTAGTGAAGTTAAGAGGTCAAGTGATTTATCATCATATTTGTAATATAAATGGTAGGGTCACCTCTAGAAGCCAATATGACTCACGTCCAGGCTCATTTTCACATGATCAAGAACCTTATGGTAGCAAGAATGGAATATGGAGTATTTCCTTCTTTGTCTTAAGCTGCCAAACTAGAAAAGCATTAAGAAAGTCATAGTTCTGGAAAACCTAAAAATACTCTAGTCAGAATATCCAGCAACAGTGTTTCTTGCCTCCCAAAAAAGCATGTAACTTAGCCAACATAGCCCCAACTGTATAAAAACATCCTGGTGGGAGGAAAGTGGTCAATAATGTCATACTAGGAGCAGGAAGCATCACCCTATACGTAGTCACATCAGGTTTTGCAATGCTGTGTTCTGTGCAATTTTACTTTGGGTAAGAGTCATAGTCCCATCATATGGCTTACAACATTCAAATAATTAAAATGATGGTGGGAGAGAAGATTTAGCATTTAAGAGTGCATAAGGACTTGTAGAAGACCTAAGTTCAGTACCCAAACTGGGTGGCTCACAACTACCTATAACCCCAGCTCTAGGACATTTACCAGACACTTCTCAACTCTGTGAGCACCCACATCCCATGCTCATATTTCACTTGCGCCTCTCTTCATGTACACCTAATGAAAAATAAAATAGATCTTTAAAACACGAACCCACATTTCTTTTCCTTTAGGAGTCTATATCACCCCCCTCTCAAATCAATACAGAAATAAGAGAGCAGATATGAGCCGGAGTGTGTTACTTTGAAGATTTACAGAGAGAAGTGAAAAGGGTGAGAAAAACTAAAAGAAAACATTATATTAAAAAAAAAGTATTTGAATGGACACAACTGTAAAATGGGACACAAACAGCTTTGGTTGCAGAGTAACCAAAGCCGTAGCTGCTTCCCTTTGTCTTGGTTCTGCTTTCTATTTCCCACCTGCCTAGGTTTCTAATGCTTCAAGTAAGGGAACAATGTTCTCTTCATTTGTGCTGTGCATCCTCAGTTGTGTTTTTCTGGCTAGAAGGCGCCTGCCCTCTAGCCATCCCATTCCTTCTAATCACACTTCCCTAAACTCTGGGAGCAAAAAGGGAGCTGATAGATGGAATACGGAGTCCTAAAGAGACCCGGATAAACATGGCAGGTAAAACTGGAGTGCGAGGAAACGGGAATGAACACAGGTATGGGCTATCTGAAAGTAAGAGTTCTCCACTGGGTTTTAGAGAGCAAGTCAATGCCTTGTCTGAAAGGCAGAGAGAAATCAAGTGAAGGGTAACTCATCTTGATGCCTTGGGTCTCATCATATTGAAAGCCAAGCTGATGACTACCTATCAAATTCATGGCCCCTGTATATGTTTATGTTCTGGGAAAAAATACACTGGGTAATAATATTCTTCTCAGTAGTGCTAAGCAAAGTGGAAACAAAATGTTGCAGAGTGAAAACATATGATGAATATATATGGCAAAAATCCCTCTTGTGCATGGATGCTTTTGGTTGCTTAGATGTAAGGTGGTGTAGCTTAGCGATGGGGTGCTTGCCTACAATTGCTAGGGCAGTGTTTCAATCCTATAACTGAATTCGAAATAAGGAAGATGGAAGCAAGATCTCATAGAAGATTTATATAGACATCCAAAGATATCAATAGCCCAGTTTTACAGTAATAGCAGTAAGAAACAAATCTCCCAAAGATCCAAAGTTTTAGTCATTACTGGTTTATAATATTAGTGAGAGAAAACTATAGCCTAAAATTTATGAGGGTAAGGATTATGGCTAAGTATTCTTAGGCCACCAGGAGAGTGCCTGAAAAATTGTTCTTCCTACACTCTGTTTATTCTAGCTTTTACTTCCCTAAATTGATGTGGACACAGAAGCATTAACTCATAGCTACCCATAAGGCTGCTACCCTCCTTTCCAAATTATTATTACTAATCAATCCAATCACAGCACTCAGCATATGAAAATGGTTTCTTCACAGCTTTCTCCATTTTTGTTTTTGCTTTTTTTTTTCTGTCCTCTCACTATCTTTACTTCATTTGTATTTCTGTTATAGCCAGGACACTGTCACAACTACAGCACACAGTAAGCTCCCTGGCATATAGTAGGCTGTGCAGTCAACTAAAGTGTATTTCCAATGTGTCCCCAACACCCAGATTTCCTCTGTCAGACCTATGTTCAACAACAAGATAATCAAAGCAGGAAGTAATTATTTCAAAAACATGCCAAAGCATCTGTGATGCAAGCACACTGCATAACCAGCGATTACTTTTCTTTTTTTAACACTAATGCTAATTGGAAAAGCCAATCCAATATAACTGTTTCAATGTTTGCCAATGGAAAAAAATCAATTGGTTGATGATCCCCATGATTTGTATGGGTTTTAGATAAAGGCTATGGCTTCTTAGCCATCCACCTGGAAATAAATTCCTTTATATGTGAAGAAAACCAAACCTCAGATTATTTAAAGTTCGCTTCGTGATTGACTTTAAGTAGAAACCACAATGCAATATGAAAAAGAAAGACATCAAAACAAGAGTGAGAAGCCATGGATCCAGCCTAAAGTTCAACAATGCTGTGCGTTCTTAAGTCAGTTTGTAAGAGTAGGAGGCTGCTCTCTCAGCTTTTTTTTTTTCTTTTGCTGTTTTGTTTTCTCAAGACAAGGTTTCTCTGAGTAGCCCTATCTGTCCTGGCACTTGCTCTACAGACTAGACTGGCCTCAGACTCAGAGCTCTGCCTGCCTCTGCCTCCCGAGTTCTGGAATTACAGGCGTGCACTACCACTGCCTGGCTGGTGTCTCTTCTAATGAGTAAGAATACTTGCTGATGGATCAGATTAAGGATCAGATGGAATTAAGCATCCCGTAAATTCAACAACAACAACACACACACACACACACACACACACACACACACACACACACACACGTATGAGACTTTATGGTTAGGGTCTACAAAATATTTTTCTTTTCTACAATAAAATTACATTATAATTAGTTAATTAAATTCAGCATACTCTATGTATCTTATAAAGAAAAGACAGCTGAATTTTTGGATGAACAGTCTCAGGTCAATTGCTGACTCATTGTAGAGAAAATTGACCCAAATTATAATAGATGTTCCCGCTTATAATTCTGAGAGAACCTCTAAGGACAGTCATATTGAGTTAGATGTTGGTTTTTTTTCTTTATCAAAGAGAATTATTTTCCACAAGAATGAAGGAGTATTATTAGTGTGTGCAGACTCTGACTACAGCTCCACAGAACACCTCACACAGTCAAAACAACAGACCTATACTCATCTTCTTGAGTTGTGTTGGTGTTGAATCCTAGAATCTTTCACTGCTGATGTAAAGCCTTTAATAGGGAATAATACCACTGAGGACAGACTGTGGTAGGCATGTTCTCCATAAGAAGTGCTGGTCTAAATGACAACATCGAGTTGAAGATGAGCTAGCACTAATTCCTATATGAAGCCACCAACTCACAGTGCCCCAGCATATTCTGATGATCGTCCCAGCTTCTTTTCTGATTCTACCACAGAAAAGAGATTGCTAATGAAGTTTGTAGTTTCTGACATTCATGCAGTGTCTCCAAATAGTCAAATGTACTTTTGCTTCCATTTCAAAACCCTTTGGAAGTTCCAGGAGAAACTCAAAGAAACACGGTGTTCCAGAAGAAACTCAAAGGATATAATATCACAGACTGCATCTGTGGAGAAAGAACATGGGGATACTTCTTTCCAATTAAATTTAAATTTTATCTTTCATTATACAAATATCAAAGAGTTCATGGGTTTTTTTTTACTCTCAAGTTCTAACTAAACAAAATATAAAAATAATTACATAACAGCTATGTTAGAAGTACAAGGAACTATCCTTAAAATGTATATATGTATACATTTTCTGAAAGTAATCAGACACTTACATCAACCAATCACATACTCATAGCTGGGCAACCTCCATAATAACTTAGCTTATGAATGAGCTAAAACTAAAAGGCTTTGAGACCCTCTGGGTCCTCCAGCATACTAGGCGATTTCAGGACTATGTGGGAAACCAGAACAGGTCAGAAGCTGATGTCTACCTCCTGTGTTATCTCTATCTGCTGTTTCCCCTTCTCACCACCCTGCCTCCCATCTCAAGAGCCTTCTCTGTCAGAAGCTAGGAAGCGTCTTAGAGAGCTGAGCTCCTGAAAGACCCTGTATGAATGTCTACATCGAAAACATCTTTCTCCAAACTGTGCTGAAACAGAAGTAGCTGATTCGCATTTTGCTTTTTAGTTGGCTGAGCTCCAAGAAACACATTTACCAAGTAAATCTTCAAAGATGATGATAAGCCACAACATGAATAGTGGGAAATGACATTATCATGGAAGGTACAACACTGTCTTTGTTTGAATATCATGAGTCACATAATTTCATTTTCAATGAAACTATCATTTCATAAAGATCCGGTGTAATGTGGGCTATTGGCTATTAATCCTGTCAGATTATTATCATTATGAAGATGACTTGTTAGAATTTTAATACATCAGTAGACACTTCATGCAAACAAAAGTATTCTTCATTCAAACCTCATGATTGCAAAATTCTTACCTATCTTCCTTTAGTATTCAAATTTCATACTATTAATAAACATTTTAATGTTTGTGCTCAAATTCTTTCTTCTTCTTTTTCTTCTTCTTCTTCTTTATTATTATTATTATTTTTGAGGCACTGTTTAGTCTGTGTAGCCCTGGCTGTCCTGAAACTCACTGTGTGGACCACTCTGTCTTCGAACTCACAGAGATCTGCATGTCTCTGCCTCCACCAATACCAACTGATATAATACAAGGCTTCAATAAGCCATTTCCTTCAAAAATTGCTTTCTTATCATATTTTTAAAAGCAAAATTGATTGTATTCTCTCTCAGTCTCACTTACTTATCCATAACCCTCACATACACAGACAAACAATATTAACTGATCTTGAGATCCTTTCATTTTTAGAAACCAAAGGAGGTAACAGATGAGAAGTAACTGCATTTCAGTTATAGCATTTAGCATCCTAGTTGTTGCCCCATAGCTCAAACTAAATATTGAAGAGCCAAATCAGATGCATACATGGGAGTAAAGATCCAAGCAGTAGACAGAACCTAATTTTACATGAGTATTGACACGTTTAAAGATAGGTTGTAAAACCCTAAATGACATCTTTTAGTAAAGCTGTGCCCAACAACAAAGATAAAATTTTAAATTCCATTTAGACAGTAAAGTGTCGCAAGGTAAATGAGGATTGATTTCGCTCTTTCATTTGATAACGTATTTAACAAGTTATTTGAATGCCCGCTAGGACACTCAGTTTCTTCTGCCTCTCTGAGAACTGGTTCTCTCTCTCTCTCTCTCTCTCTCTCTCTCTCTCTCTCTCGTGTGTGTCCCATTTCTATCACTTCTACCCCACCCCCAGGGTTTTAAATCTAGAACTTTACATGTCTTTCTTTTACTCCATTGGGTCACTTTGAATTTTTTTGCCTGCTGAGTTATTGTTCATAACCAAAGCATAGACATAGACTTAACCCACAGATACTTCATTGGAAACACAAATCCAAAAGACATTTGGCATCCGATACTTGTATAAGGCTGTCAGTTAACATTTGGGAATTCACAATATGCTAATTTGCTTCTCAGCGGGTACAGGAGTCATCTTGTATGCTTCACAATGTAAAAGTCAATGATAAGAAAGGCCTGCCTTTGAAAGATAAGGTGCATACACATTGTATTTCCTTCCATTACAGGGATTGAGATCTACATACGGAAACTTGAAATAAGATCAACATGTGTCCCTTGTAAAAGAAGTGATGAGGATGAATGTGGACTTTTAAGGGTTCAGAAAGCAGTTCACTATTCAGAGGGCCTGCAGTGTGGACGGTGGAAGACAAAAGGAATGCAGCAGGCCTAAGAGAAGTGTGCTTGTCTGTGTAGGGATGAGCGGCACTCTGTTCTCTGTGAAAATGGTCCTGGATCTAGCATTATGGTAGCAGTAGTTTTCCTTTCATGAAGGATTCGTGAGGGCTGACAAGTTCTCCCACCAGCCCCACGGGCAAGGAGAGTCAGTCAATATGTTAAAGCAATATGTCCACGTATAAACATCTGTAAAACTGCAAGATGAATTTTTGTGCTCCATTGTTCTTTGTTCCTGGCAGGTTGCCTTTATTTCAACAATAATAGAGCAAGTAATCCATACACAGAAACTACTAGATTCTGAATTTTCATTAAAGTTTTTTTCCCAAAACAAGTGAAACGATATTTATTTCTCCTGTTTTTTCATATACAAGTTAGCTTTTTTTTTAAAGAAGCAATTCAAAGATTCATCTTAGCCTAGAAAATCTGAAAAGAACTTACATAATGTTGAATTTAAAATGAGTAAAAAACAAAGAATCATTAGGCTGAAGAGATAATTAAGAGCACTGGTAGCTCCTGTAGAGGATCAGAGCTCAGTTTCCAGGGGCACCCACATATGGCGGCACAGAACCACCTGTAACTCTAGTCCCAGGCATCCAATGCCCTCTTCTAGCTTCCATGGGTACTTACACAGACATGAACATAGACACACACACACACACACACACACACACACACGTATGCAAACACTGTGGCAAATCTTATCATATCAGCATATAATGCCCATTTCTCTCTGCAAGTTTATTTTTACAGACAGCCTTAATTTCTTTCATTGACTTTGAATAATATAATTTAAGTCAGTTCAAGTCAGATATTTAAAAACATAAATTCTTAAGCAATTTTAAAATAATGTTTAAAACATTACTTTCTATTCAACAAGCATACTCCATTTAAAACCACGGATTATGGGTAATACAGATAACTATCAAAGCATTTTCATTTTCAGTGTCTTCCACCGAGTATGAAAAATTTCCTAATTTTCATCTTAGTTGATATGAAAAGCATCTTTTATCTTTTACAAAGAGAGCCACGTATATTTCTGCATTTATAAAGAATCTGAGGAAGCTAAAATCTTTTGAAAGTGAAAATAAAGTCCAAAGTCTTTACTTAGTTAAGTCAGCAGAGTCAAGGCAGCTTGCAACTTCAATGAAGATGCACACACTATTGCTTGTGCATGTTGCACATATCTGAGGGCACTAATTTTTGTTTAACAGAAAATCCCAGGTATGAATAATACATGCAAACAAGCTCTAGATGTATTCTGGCAGTATTTTACTTTAAATTATTCTTACTTTGTTCCTCTTTTGGAAGAGTTAGTGGTCACAGTAGTGGTATCCAGAAAGAAAATGTTTTTTCATTTTTTTGGGGGGGGGTGACTGCAGATACATTTTTTTTTTCTTTTTGCTTCAAGTTACATGAGAATAGGCACACTGCCAACAATCTGTCAGGTTCTCACAGCAGCACATGCCAAATGATGGAAATGGTGCTCCAGTTCAGCAGATGGGGACTTACTTCCTTGTAATAGAGGGACCATCAGAGAACCACTAATTACCGTCATGACATTGCACAGTTAGCAATGGTGGAACCACGAAACTGATTATTATTATTATTGCTAGAGAGAAAAATATAAAGGTAAGATCAGGAGCCTCCACTCCTGCTTGAGTTATGAGGATTTTTTTCAAGGCAGGGTTTCTTTCTGAAGCTTTGGAGCCTGTCTTAAAATTAGCTCTTATAGACTAGACTGGCCTTGAACTCATAGAGATTCCCCTTCTGGGATTCAAGGTGTGTGCCACCACCACCTGGTTTAAGTTATGAGGATTGATAAAGGTTTGTCCCCTATGTTGTCGACACATTATAACATATTTAGAGTTGTTATGCAACTAAGAACTTATTTTTAATTCAATTAAAATAAAACTATTGTAACATTTAATTTTCATATAACATAGAATGCAGGGAAGATCAGGGCCAAGATTTGTTTACATTGTTAGATCAATGAAGTATAGACATCTTTGTAAGCATGGTATCTTTGTAAGAGTTTTCTTCCTTAAAAATGAGTTTATGTATTCATGGCAAGTTGATTTTCATTCATTTCTTTCCAAATCTATGGTGTTTTAGAAAACTCTGATATATATATATATATGTATCTTAGAAATATTAAAATTTTTAACTGTAATTTCACAAGGAGAATAAAATATGGATCTACTTTGTTTCTTTACACATATCATACTTAATTGCTGAATAATAAAAATGTAGACTCAATAATCCCTGCATGCCTCTTGATGAGCTTGTAGTGTTTAACATGTACAGGAGAACTAAGTCTGTGTCTATAGAATTCAGCTCTTAAAAGTTATTGGAGTCCGTCACAGATTGAAATTGGATAGATTGGAGGCTTCTTAAAGATGTGAAACACTCTACTTTTTAAGTTCCAAGACTTTACTATTTATAAAGAGAGGCACTTAGAACAGAAAAAAAAAGTATCACGATAAACCAAATCAGCATGTGCAGTACAGGGCATAAAACTCTGAGTACTTGCAGCTTTTCTGTTTCAGCTGAACTCGTTCAATTGGAAATCAACTCAAGAGGCTTTTATAATACGGCAATTCAAAACACACTAAGTAATCTGAAATTTAGCCAAACAATGGCAAAATGAAAGGCATACACTTAGAGTAATACACAAAAACATAAAAATAACGCGGCACCTCCAAAATAAAGAGAAAGCTAACTTGTCCTACAAATTGTTTAGTTGTTATTAACCTGTGGTACATGGGTAGAGGGTACCATTCTTACGACAATAATATGAAACTTGAATACAACAGCCCAGAATGTCTTTCAAAGTTTTGCAAGAAAGTAGTTTAAAAAAGACAAACAAGATTTATTGAGGTTTAGTTAGCATTTCATCCCATGCTGAGCACAACTTTCTGATATTCTGCATTCTGTAGCCTTAAGTTCAGAGTTTGGAGCTGGCCATAGTATGGGTATGGATATTCACATCAGGAGAACTGGGAAATATTACAAATTAGGGCCTTTTTCATGACGAGTCAGTTGTTAATTACAGAGGCTCTTTTTGTTGAATGGAGTGGAGGATACTTAAGAATCCTCCAACTTAGGGTGCTTCTGCTAAAGTGGGAATAATATTGCTAATGAGGATAATAAAGGAAAATGATCGACAGATAAAGCAAGAGTCTTGGGTCAAAAGGAAGAGCAGAAAAGCATGCCGAAGACTGGGATAATCACTAAAATAACCTTACATATAAAACTGATAACATTTAAAGAAACATACATTTAAAAGATTATGCCATTATATAAACAAAATGGTAACATTTCAGCAGCTCAGAATTTAAAGTAACTCCAGGGTCTGTTGTTATTTTGTGTTTTTTTTTTTTTTTCTATTGGAGACAGGGTCTGACTGTGTAACTCTGGCTCCCATGAAACTCATTATGTAGACCATGCTGGCTTTGAATTCACACAATTGTTGATGCCCCTGCTTTCTCCATGCTGATTAAATGTGTGCACCACCACGCCAGGCTCTTTTTAAATGCCTGCTTCCGTGCCTGGAATTCTGCCTCTGTATCAACTTTCCACTCAAAACTTGCTTCCCCACTCTCTCAGTTTTCAACTTCTGGAAAACTTTCTCCTCTGTCATACGTAGTTCCTCTTAATGTGTGACTTTTATATGTGTTTCTTTAGGACGCTTTCCTACCTGTGCACATTACTGTGCGTGTTAACACTCCATTTTCAGTCTTTATGACCAATTCGTTTCTTCCCACATTGTTGAAGTTATCTGGCAAGTCAATTTCTGTAAGCAGCCTATACCCTGGAAGTCTTATTAGAAAAAAAAATGAATTTTATATAATTTGTTGAGTAAGGGAAACAAAATTAAGTAAGATTATCTTTATGTGAGAAATTATCATTTTAGTTGGCTTTAAACAATTTACCTCACTAAAAGGCTGGCAAAATGCAACAAAATGGGTACAGTAAAGGGAGGGAGATAAAGGCAGTGCTATGGGCATTCATATGAGGGAGAATTCATTTCTGGCTACAGAAAGGCAATTTCCAACCAAATTATTTTAGATGAACTTCATGGACAGATATCTATTGATGGAAACAAAACATAAGAAGATGCCATTCTGGCAGAAGAATCTGGGTGCTGTTGGAAGAAAAATTCTCAATGAGCATATCATGCTTCGGCACAGCTCAGGAGCAGGGCACTCACTGTTCATCACTTTTCCTGGACTGTGTTCGCAAGGCAGATAACATCTGTCTTCCGGATGAAAGAACATGAATCTTCTGAGTCCAGTTAAAAAATATCCCTGTACCCTAGCGCTGCAGTCGTCACTGATAACACAGCCCACTTTGAGCACCAGAATCACCAGGCACTTTTCATGTCCCCGGTGTGAAGTGCAGTTTGAAGAGCTGGCTTAAACAGTGCTGAGACTGTAGCTCCTGTGTCTGCAGTGAGATATGAGCCTCCCTGCGCCTCTGATCCAGTCTCTTTCAGTACAGCTTCAGTGTGCATGGGACAACAACAGGCCAGCTTAATAGTCTGCACACACGGAAGGCTGAATCTCAGGTTCTTCCAATGTTTTGACACAAGTGAAGCCTAATAGGCCGGATTTTATTTATTTATTTATTTATTTATTTATTTATTTATTTATTTTGTATAGGCTGGATGCAGGATATAAATAGGAATTCTGAAAAAAGCTGCCATGGACAACTGTGTGATTGTTAGGCTGAACTGTCTTCCTTTAGCTGGGAAGTCTGAGCAGAGAAGGAACCTTAAAGACAAACTTGAGATGAGGAGATCTGGTGGTGGTAGAAGATGCAGAATTGACTTGAGTTTGGATGAGACATTAGGACGTTTCCAGGGGACATTACCGCGGGGATTATGCTCACAATCAATTTGTGCCTTTTGGAAAAGACTTATTTTTATTACTTTTAATTTTGTGTATACATATATGCATGTATACAAAATCTATGTGTATCTAAAGTATATACATTTCTACATATTTCTGTACATGGCTCTGTGAATATGAATGTAGGGCTGTGAACTGAACTAGGGTCCTCTGCAAGAGCATCAAAACCTCTTAGCCCTACATCTTATCTCCTCAGCCCTACATTTCAGATCCTGAGTATCATTGGAAAGGGAGACATGGGCCTGATATGAAAACTAAGACAGAAAATGGAATTTTTTGAATTATCTATTAGACAAACTCTGGAAAAGAATGTAGAGTCAAGGGTAATTCAAAAATGTGCTGGCAGAGCCTGTATGTTCCTCTGAAAATTCTGCTTTGGTAGTCTAAGCCAAGAAAACTAGGCTTTGTTGACACAAAGGTATACCTCCACGGACACTTTTACACAAAGATGCTTACCTCGATGTTGTTTACTAGACTGAAACATTTAAAAGAACTTAAGTAGCTACAATTTCTGAAGTGATAAGCAAACTATTCCATGGTCATGAAATGACAATATTGACTAAAATTGAAGTACAACAATCTCATGAAATGTATTTTATCAAGATTATTTTAACAAAAGTGTTTTAAAACCATGGCATTATGTCCATCTGATAACAAATATGAAATGAAATGAAGCAATGAATCAAACTTTAAAAAAGGGTGTCATTTCAGTTGTATAAACTATTGAAAGGCTTGAAAGAGAAATTATTATTTTGTCTTTGGAGAAAGGGTTCTGGAATTTAATATGTAGATTAGGCTCTCTTAAAGTCACAGAGATCCAACTGCCTTTCCCTCCTGAGTGCTAAGATTAAAGGTGTGTGCCACCACACCAAAAGGAAACAAACAAAACAAAACAAAAAGGCTTCGAAGAGAATGTAACCATTTAGTAATAGAATTACGGTTCTTTTGAATTTGGTGAATTTCAGCATCAGTGGTATTGTCATAGTCCATACATAGTACCTTCAGAGATTAAAAATAAATAAAAAGTGTAATTATTAGTTCAGTTTTTTTCAACTGGAAAATATTTCTTTTTTTAAAAAAAAACAGGAATTCTGGAATCAAAAGTATAGGTAATGGATAAAATGTCAGTAAAATAAATGGATGATTTCATTTAAAATAATGACAAACATTTATCAGTAACTGGCAGAAGATTCATCTCTACACTTCTCTGAGAGCTGCATCTTCTAACTGGATTCTCTAATATATATATATATATAATATATATTATGTATGTGATATATAATTATGTGTATATATGTATATATACTTGATATATTTTCTATAAGAAATGTTTGGATGGATATTTGGCGTGAACTATCATCTTGTGTTTCCTCCATCACTTTTTGCCTAGGCCTCCTCCACCCTCATCATAAAACCCTATCTGCAAGCTCTCCTCACCGGTTGCTTTGTTTGTTGTCCTCAGGCTGACCCCTAGGAGTCCTGGTAATTCTCATCCACTGCCCCATTCTCTGAACCTTTCTCAGCCATCTGCCATTATTTAACCTATCCTTCTTCCCACTCCCTGTGGGTCATGCTCTCTGAAGAGCAAGGACAAAGCATGACAATGACTTACTATCAGATTTAAAAAGATCAATGCACATGGATAATTAACCATTGTAATATCCCTCCCTTTTATCCAATGCTTTACTTTTCTAGAAATAAATGTGCCCATCTTCATTTCCGTTGCTCCAAGTTCAGCCTAGCATTCTTGTGTGCTTTGCAGACTACAAATAGTCTCCTTATGCCTATCTTGTTCACTAAGTGACCTGAAAAATATAATTTGTTACAAAAATGAATAAACAAAGCAGGCCTTATTTTAATTAAATTAATTATTCATTGGCATCCAAGTTCTGTAAAAAATAGCTCAAATGCATCTTCTATTCCAGAGAGTTCTATCTGATCAAGGACATACTTATCAATTGTGCTTCTTTATTTCCTGTCTTCTGTCTTTACTGTGTCCCAGAAACACTGGCATTCCCTCTGGCCTTTGGTCTGACTGTTCTCAGAGCCTGGTGCTATTGGGCCAGACCCTCCGCTCAAAGGTTTCTTCTGGCTGTCCTGAAGACCATAGCATGAGTGTCTGTTTCTTGTGGAGCATTGTCCTGGCTACACAACTTTACAAGGTAGCCCTGTCTCTTTTTCTACAAAACAACAAAACTCCTTTCTGCTTTCTTACTTATTATCTCTGTGATGAGCTATATTTGGGCATCTGTGTACATTGGTCACTATTCTACCAGAACGCTGCATTATAACATTATGACTCCAAATATCCATGGTCATGGAAAGACAGATGTTTGTATCTCTTTCGTGCAAATATCTGGAGATAGGTGTTTAAACACAGCAGGAGATCCCAAGATCTTGCTAAGGACACAGGCTCAACTCTTTCTGTCCCTTTCTCCTCATTGTACACCCTTCAATTTCAAGGTCACAACATGGCTGAGACAGCTGTTACAGCTTTAGTCATGATGGATGAGACATCTGGCAAGCTAGATGTTACCTTCTCCCTGCATCTCACTGAAAGGAATTAATCATATAACCACACATCTCTGAAAAGGGGACTTGGAGAGGTAAAATCATGTGTCGGAATTCAGCCTGCTTTACTTCCCAGGAAGAGGAAAATGGAAAATGGATTACAGTGTCTTCCACAGGATACAGGGTTTCATATGTTGTGAAGTTTATTGTCCTCATCATGTATCTCCTTTTATTTGTGTACTTTCAGGCTTCCTCTGCAAGTAGTTGCAACATAGCTGCTTAATAGTGCTTTGTTTACATCTAGAGAATGACAGAGAGAGTTTCCCAGGTTGGTCTCTTATTAGAGATGGGAAGCTGTGTCCCCTATACACCTTAGAAAAAGGCTCCTCTAAGCTAGTCCATGTCAGAATCAGCAAATGAACCCAGGAAACACTCACTTCATCAACCCTTGGCTAAATCACATGTACATTTACAGAACCAGAAATAACCACTATTCTCTAAAAGGGAACTGTGGAAAGGATGTATCAAAACTTTGTTTGGCAGCCCGAGAAACTACAGCTCATTTGGGGACACAACTTATTTCTGAATTCGAGTCACACAAAATATATACATGATTAAAAAGAATGTCACTTCTAACTAATTGTGTTTATTAATATTCATCCGTTCATTCACCTGTGAGTTATACTCATTTACTGAAACTGAGACAAGAACTACACTGTCTCTGTGAAAGTCGCTGTCATGGCTCGCCATTGAACATTTGAAAGGTAGTTATTTGGAAATGAGATTTGTTGTCGGTATAAAGCCCACATGGGTGTCCAAATATTTATTATGAAAAGAAGTTGTACACAACTCTTTAATAGCTTTTAAAATGATTACGTGCCATAATAACAATTTATTGGTCTTAATGAAATATGTTGCGAGAGTAAAATTTCTTACTTTTCTTTTTTCTTCTTCCAAGGGTGACTGGAAGCTCACAAGTGACGTCAGTTACTCCCATTAGAGCTCAGCTGGATAGCTCCGGCAGAGAGGTTATTGATCACCCTTGTTTATAATCAAGCGCACATTCCACTTAGACTTCCTCTACTTTTAAGTAAAATGGAACTGCTGGCGACTGCCATCCCCTAACTCCATGCCTGAGTCGCTCATCCAGTCTCACCTTTCAAGGTTTTGCTCCCGTCTCTTACGATGATTTGTTCCCAATAGGAAGCCACCATTTCCCATGCTCGACTACAAACATCACAACTTTACCTGTATACTTTTATGGCAGGGAACAACCTTTGCTTTATATTGCAGAGAAGAGTTTGTGTGCTTTGAACAGCCTGATTGACCTCATAATGTCTTTATTGGGCAGAAATTACGCTTCTGGATCTTTCTATCTTCCCTGAACCTCTTAGTTCAACAAATACCAGTTAAACAAATACCAGTATAAGATAATATATAGTACTGTAGTGCGAAACCAAAGAAACAGACAGATCTATTCACGCAGAATTCAGACAGGAAGGCTGAGAAAGAGAAGGTTGCCCAGAGGTCTTTTGAAAGGGATGAAATACTATTTGTGTGGTGTGAAGTAAAAGAAAAAAAGACTTGTCATGAATGCCAAAAGCAAGCTGTTGAGAATCTGCACCATGTAAATAGCACAGATCTGGGGTCCTTTTAGCAAATTCCTATTTTCAACATTCACTTGCGTTGGAATGGTTTAAAAGGGAAGTCTTGTACTAGGCCCTGCTATAAAAATTTGGAAAATGACTTTTAAGTATCTCAAAGCAATTCAATCTAAAATACTAATAGAATGTTCCCGACATTTAAACATTCTGGGATCCTGCAAGAGCAAGGGTAAAGAAAATCCATTCCAAACTTTTTCTAAGGGTCAATCTCCCCTCTTAATGGTGATTTGAATCAGCAGTGCCTACAAAGACCCGAAAGGACCTCTTAAACTAACTTCCTAGTAGCGTTATTATGGTCCAAGAGTGTACTAGACTATCCTGAGTGAGGTAACCCAGACCCAAAAAGATGGACATGGGATGTACTCACTCATAATTGGTTTCTAGCCATAAATAAAGGTCACTGAGTCTGTAATTTGTGATCCTAAAGAAGCTAAATAAGAAGGTGAACCCAAAGAGAAACATATAGTTATCCTCCTGGCTATGGAAAGTAGACAAGATTGCCGGGCAAAAAACTGGGATCATGGGGGGCGGGGCGGGATGGGGGTAAGGGGAGAGGGGGAGAGAAAAGTGAGAAGGGGAGGTTGGGGGGAACTTGGGGAAACGGGATGATTGGGATATAGGAGGGTTGGATAGGGAAGCACGGAAGCACATATTTTAGTTAAGGGAGCCACCTTAGGGTTGGCAAGAGTCTCGAACCTAGAGTGGCCCCCAGGTGCCCCGGGCGATGTCCCCAGTTAGTTTCTTGGGTAGCTGAGGATAGGGAACCTGAAATGACCCTATCCTATAGCCATACTGATGAATATATTGCATATCACCATAGAACCTTCATCTGGTGATGGATGGAAATAGAGACAGAGACCCACACTGGAGCACCAGACTGAGCTCCCAAGGTCCCAATGAGGAGTAGAAGGAGGGAGAACATGAGCAAGGAAGTCAGGACCACGAAGAGTGCACCCACCCACTAAGACAGTGGGGCTGATCTATTGGGAGCTCACCAAGGCCAGGTGGTCTGTGACTGAAAAAGCAAGGGATAAAACCGGACTCTCTGAACATGGCGGACAATGAGGGCTGATGAGAAGCCAAGGACAATGGCACGGGGTTTTGATCCTACTTCATGTTCTAGCTTTGTGGGAGCCTAGCCAGTTTGGATGTTCACCTTCCTAGACCTGGATGGAGGGGGGAGGATCTTGGATTTTCCACGGGGCAGGGAACCCTGAGTGCTCTTCGGACTGGAGAGGGAGGAGGAGTAAAGTGGGGGGAGGGGAGAGGAGCGGGAGGAGGGGAGGGAAATGGGAGGCTGGGAGGAGGCGGAAATTTTTTTCTTTACAATAAAAAAATAAATAAATAAAAATAAAAAAAATTTAAAAAAAAAAGAGTGTACTAGAGCATCTTCTGCAGTTTCCAGCTTGCCTGAACTTTGCTGTTTAAGTACCTGAAGGCTGTTAGTAGTGAACAGAGGATTGTGAGAGTGAAATCCAAGGTCAAGCTGTCCACCGTCATCTACCTGGCCATCCTTGCCAGGAAAAAGTTGACGAGTTGCGATATTTATAAAGCTTGAATCTCTACCAGCACTTAAATTGCAAACCAGTAATTATAGAGCATTTGATTCTTTGTTCTGGAGTTCATGCTTACCTTTAAGGTAAGAACCATCAACTGATTTTATTGTACACTTGGAAAAGTCCATAATATCTATTTTATCTAACCATAACTAATATGTTATGGGATGGCTAATAGCATTGATATATAACATAAATGATGTAAAAAAGATGTATGTAAACAGTGATGTAAAACAAAAACAACAATACAGAAAGATGTAAACAAGCAAAGTAGGCAAAGAAAGTAAGAACAATGTGATAGCTAATTTCAGTTGCCAAGTTGATGAGATCTGGAATCAGCTGACAAGACTCTGGATATGCTTGTGGTGGTTTAACCTTGATCAGGTTAAGTGAAGTGAGAAGACCTGTCCACTGTGGGTGGCCCCATTCCCTGGGCTTGGATTCCAGACTGTAGGAAAAGCAGAAAGTGAGCTGAACACAAGCATTTATCCCTTACTGCTTCCTGATTATAAACACAATGTTAGTAGTCACTTCAGACTACTAACTCCAGGACTTTGTAGTCATGACTGACTATGCCCTTGTTCAGTGGGTAGAAATAAAAACTTTCTTCCTAAAGTTGCTTTTGTTAGGCCATGTTGTTACAGCATTGGAAAAGTAGCTAATACAAGCAAGGAAGGAAATTTGACTATGTTGAGTATGCACATAGGCCATGAAAGTCTATATATTTGCTATCTGAGGCCTATATGCTTTACAATAAACTCTATTTCTAGCAACCAGAGCAAGATTACATAATGTAGATGTATAATAAGCAGATACCTGTTACCCAGCACCTCCATCATGGTGATTTCATTTCCTCCCATCATCACTCACTCCTTTTAAGGGTCTATTTGTTCCTAGGCAGGATGGTTATAGAGAAACTCAGTTCTGTCTTGCATAAATTTCCAGGAACTATTGGTCAATCATTTCTCATATTGGATACAAATAATTCTGTTACATTACTTAGAGAAATTTCACAGAAAGAGATTTTGCAAAATTTTAAACATTTGTTTAAACATTTAAAAACTTGTTAAACATTTAAAAAAAACAAAGCCAGGCAGTGGTGGCACAAGCCTTTAATCCAGAACTCTGGAGGCAGAGGCAGGTGGATCTCTGTGAGTTCAAGGCCAACCTGGTCCACAAGAGCTAGTTCCAGGACAGGCTCCAGCTCCAAAGCCTTGAGAAACCCTATCTCAAAAAACCAAACCCAAACAAAACAAAGCAAAAACACCAAAAACAAAACAAAAACATGGTTACTCTGTGTAGCCCTGGTTGTCCTGGAAATCACTATATTGATCATGCTGGCCTTGAATGCACAGGACCTATCCTCCTCTGAGTACTGGGATTAAAGATGTGTGCAATCATCCCTGATTTGATTTACACTGAAATTAAGCATTGAAATAATTATGTTGCATGAGCCTTAATAAGTGAGGTAGACTAAATAATAAAAAGATACAATTCTATGGCAAGGAAAATCCCTTTTGTGATTTTTTTGGGGGGGGGACTTATTTGTAAATCACTAGTTGTTTACAGAACACTTTTCATTAATTGATTGATTGGAAAAGTGTCCTGACCCATTTTCAACTCGCTATATAACCTATGCATACCTCAAATTTGTGATCTTCCTGGCTCTTCCTCCAATATCTGAGATTATTCATATTCACGAATATGCTAACATGTACAGATATTTAAAGTAACCATTGGCTCTTCATCCTCCTCACGATGAGGCTGGTATCAGGGTAATTAGCCTGCTTCTTTGTGAATTTGTCATGAAGCTCCATTTCTTACTTCTTCATAGATTTGTTGTCCTATTCTAAAATTCTGCTCTTAATTTCATGTGTAATTATTAGGTAACTACAATCCCAGTAGCCTAAAACTGCTTTCTAACTCATAAAATTGAACTTATTTACCTTGTCCTTGTCTACTTCACAAACTGCTTTAACACTGATTAAACAATGCTCACTCGTCATTTATTGTATACTCAATTCTGCAGGAGGTCCGTGTAGTTCAAAGCAGATAATGTATACATTTCTCTTATGTTCTGAAAGATGATTCCTGAAGTGTGACCCTCAAATCTGTCCTCACATCCCAAAGATGTAAAAACTTTTCATATGAGTGATGTGGGCATTGCACCTCACTTTGCAGCTTCTACCAAGCCAATTCCCTTTCTAGCTATTTCTCTGTTTGTAGGGATATTGGAGAAGCTAATGGCTGTGGGCAACCCATTGAGTCTCCTGTAAAAGGTAGTCTTCTTCTTCTCAGTCTAGTTCTAGATCATCAGTTTAGCTCCTCTGTTCCCAGTCCCATCAAGTATGACCTGTATTAGGTTAGCTTAGATTCTGACCATCCATTTCTGTGGTATGGCTTCTGTATCTTGCTGTAGAGAAAATTCAAGGTCCAGGATTTTTCTGGGTTGTCAAGAAAGTGGCCTATGCCCCTTTTCTTCCTATACTTCTAAATACATCTGAGAAATTATTATCATTCCATTCAAAAAGATATTATTTATAATTGATGTGAGAGAAAGAAAACTCCAGCAAAACTCAAGTCCCTAAATTCAGCTAATCAAAATTATATTGTACAAATCAGGATGATCAGGCTTAGGGAAAGAGCTTATCTTTTGCAAACCTGAGGTTTTCTTTGGAAATATCTCATTTCTAAAAATGTATACTAATTATATCACTTCATGTCCTAAAAGTTTCAATAACTTCTAACCAAATACAGAATAAAGTTCATAATCTTCACACTGATCTTCAGAAATTTGCTTTGGCTCTCCAGACACAATGATCCATTTGTCATTTTCAAAAATGTACTGAAATACTTCTGTTCAAGTTGACCTCTATACACAGCTTCTGAGTGATCAATGAGGTACTCAAAAACTCAGCGAGAAAGAAATAAGGCTTGATATTCTCCTAATATTAAGATTTGAGTAAACTGCAGCACAACGTATAAGATATACAATATAAGAAAACAGAATAGCATCAAATCAAGATCCGAGTTCGATGAATCACATCTGACAAAAGGTTCTGATCCAAAGTACTGAAAGGAATTTTTAAGAACTCAAGAGCAAAACACAAAACCCTAAAATTTAAAAAAGTGGACAACAGATAAAGAAATTTTTAAAAAGAAGACTATGTCAACAGGTTCATTTAAAATTTTCCACATCACTAATCATTAGGAAAACGAAAATCAAAAGCATAATGGAAAAACAGTTTATCGCAGTAGGATTGAGCTTTATTCAAAAGACTTAAGGTTACAGTACTAATCAGGGTGTGGAGGTGAAGAGAGCCCTTGCACATGATCAGTTAGAATATAAACTAGAACAGACATCGCAGGCCACAGGGCATAGACTTCTCAAACCACAATAATAACAACCACACTTGAACTTCCCTACGGCCTTCTGTCATTTACAACATATTTAGAAGTGCAGAGTATGGTAATTGAAACAAGGGAGGCATGGACAGATGAGTAACTTTACGATTTCTCTCTCTCTCTCTCTCTCTCTCTCTCTCTCTCTCTCTCTCTCCATAAACACACACACACACACACACACACACACACACACACCACACACACAAAGTAAAAGAACATCTGTAGAGAACTGCTCACAAGTTCTAGTTGGGAGTAAAAAGCTCTGTGCACTATGGCACAGAAGACTGTCTTCAGACAACAGCTGCACAGGATATCTCAGAAAGCAAGAAGAAAGGATTTTGATTATTTCTACAATGAAGAAAAGATAAGTGTATGAGGAAATTTGTTTAACTTGATTTAAACATTACACAATGTGTACATGTATTGAGACATCACAGGGTGCACGATAAATTTATGTCTGTTTTTAAGGCTGTATGCATCAGTGAATGCCTTTTTTTAAAGGAAAAGAAAAGAAATAAAGTCAACATCACTAGGGATGGGACAAAATGAAAGGATATACTATCTCTTCCCAGGAGATAAGAACATGAAATCATAACTGTGAGTTCCCATAAAAGCACAAATTCAATCTAATGAAAAGGAAACATTTGATAAAGCAGATTTAGGGACATTCTGTATGTGAATTTGGCAAAACTATCCAGTTATGAAAACAGGAAAATACCAAGGAGCTGGCTTTATTAAAGGAGGCAGCAAAAACAGAACAGCTGATGAGAGCTTGGGTTATGTTCTTTCAAAATGGAACTATTGGGACACTTCCTCCAAACCTTGGATGGTGTGTTTCTGTGACTAGGTGGCTTCAATATATCATTGTAAATCTCCTTTCCTCATTGACAGTATTTTGATTATTTAGAAAAATTGCTTCAATATATGTTGAAAATACTCATTTATGTATGTGGAGAAATGAAGTTCTTATTAATGACTTACAGGGTTCATTGTAAGAATAAAAAGGCTCTTGTTATTTTTAGTAGGCTTTTGTTGTTTTTCAAAATAAAAATGCAGGGGGCAGTAAGAAATACACACACACACACACACACACACACACAACCTAAAGAATGAACCAAGTTCAGTTGTTAGAACACATATTGCAAAACAAAAAATTATTAAATATAAAGCAGGTTTAAAAAAGAAAACCAAGTGAAGAGAAAGGCAGAGCTCAAACAATGACTAAGCATCCATAATTCTCCCTAAAGATGGTTTCCTGTAGTCATTGTAAGTGTAATAATGCGGTTATTTTCATATCGAATACTGGGAAATATAAATAATGGTGGAGAAGATGAAAATATAGTATTTAATGTCTATTGACAGTATCATCTTTGTTTTATCTCACTTATTGCTATGTCCATCGGTGCCTATAAATGTGAACAGCACAGAGAAACACTATCATTTGCTGGAAAATTAAGTTTTCAGTCCCATTGTACTGTGATGACCACAAGACACACCTTTATTCAAATCTATAAGCACATACTGAAACTACATGATTACAAGGGTCTGCTCACTGTGAGCATCTCCTATATTGCAACGTTATAGAGTATCATGTGTTCAGATCTTCCTCAGATAGCATCCCTATACCATAGCACATCCATTCTTTAAGGTAAATGTCTGCTGAGTTCTTGCTACCATCATCCTCTCCTACATAAACTTATCTAAGAAGTGATCCTAGCATCCCTCTATACAGAGACAGCACAGCTGGATTTCCTTGTGATAGGGGATTGACTAGGAGGGTCTTATTCTTCTCTTCTTAGCAATGCAGTGGGGAGCCTGTTTGCCTAAAATGCAGCGAATTCAAATGATGGTATAGTACACGTGCCAGACACAACTGGAGATGCCAATGTTCTGAAATAGTTGCACTGTTTCATCAGTATTCTGGTATTTCTAACTACACTTCAATTTATAAAAACAAACCAAAACAACTCTTTTCCGATAAAGTTCTAGCATGTTAATAAAAAGTCCTGTACTTCAGCTTTGTTATCTATAAAAGAAATATAATGATATCTATTCTTTAGAATAAAAAAATCATGTTGTTTAAAATGTAAGGAAAAGAAAGAGCAACCCCAAAGGTATATGAAAGATCCAGAAACAGGCAAAGGGGATAAGCACAATTTTACAACAAAAGGGAGAATGTGGGCTTAATTTAGAAGGGTGATTAAGATCCATCAAGAACTTGGGGTTTCAAGATAAGAAAACCAACTTGAGAAAGCTACATGGGTATGGAAGAACATGATGTAGTTTGAAAAGTCTCCCTAACAGTATCTCTCCTGTGCATAGTTTGAAGGTCAAGAAGCGGATGCTGCAGAAGAGAGAGGACCAGAAGATGATGGAGACGTGACATCATTCTGCATTTAAAGGTTTAGATTTCTTTGGCCCTGAGGTTCTTGAGGTCGGGCTGCTAGACCGTGACTGGGTTTTGGAACTGGCCATCTAACACTCAGCAATACCTAGGAATGAAGTTCGAACTCTGAAGTGCAGAAGGGTGTAATCAGTGAAGGGTTTCAGTTTTCACCAGGTTTTACAAAGCGTCGGTGTCTCAGAATGGACAACTACCCTCAGGTCTTCTGGATGAAAATGAGGATTTTAAATGGGATCATGCCTTATAATATCTCTTTGGTGGAAGTGTGAGAGAACTTGTGGGGAGTAAGGAGAAGCCTTTGCAAACAGTTCAGACAGAATAAGGACTTGAGGGAGGAGGCAAAGTATAGGAGACTTTATGCCAGGGGTAGAATGACTTCCTCATTTTCCGAGGACCTGTGGAATGAGTATCCTCTGCTAGGCTTGACGACAGCTACTAGGAATAGCAGTCCTCACAGATCTGTGAGACTAAGAGCAGACTCAACGAGAGATTACTAATTTAATTGTAATTATATAAGTGCTATGTCTTTCCTTAAATTAATACTTCTGGATTTCAGGGACTATGTCTTACCTTTCTGCCTTCTTAGCTGTCCTATAGAAAAGTATTCAGTTCATGCCTATCTAATGGAATATCCTACTCCCCCCCTTTTGTGATAGTTTGAATGAAAATGGCCCCCAGAAGCTCATATATTTGATATTTGTTTTCTGTTTGGTGGAATTCTTTGAGAAAGACTTGAAAGTATGGCCTTGATGGAGAAGGTTGAGCCACTGGGAGTGGATTTTGAGGTTTCAAATGCTCACACTATCCCTAGTTAACTCTTGCTGCCTCCTGCTTATAGATCAAGATTTCAGCTCTCACTTACCGGTCCAGTGCCAAGCCTGCCTGCCTGCCACCATGATGGTAATGGACTCTAACCCCCTGGAATGCCAAATTAAATGAGCCCAAATTAGATGATTCCAAATTGAATCCTTTTTCTTTTGCAAATTGCCTTGGTCATAGTGTTTCTGTCATGGCAATAGGTAACTAAAGCATCTTCTATGATGTCTGAATACTTCTCTTTCTTGATAATGAATATGCCTGTACAGGCATCTAGACTGCTGCTGTGCTTGTCTCCTGTCAAGGAAGAATCATATTTAACCTAGAGTTTACAAGTAGGAAAGTAATAGCTGCCTTCCTTCAGGTTCTTCTGGGAACTACCTCAGTGTTTGGGAAAGTGATGGCATCTGTTGACCTCTAATCCTTGACACTTTTTAAATCTTTTTTTTAATATAAGATTATTTTATTATGTATTCAGTGTTCTGTCTCCATGTATCCTTGCGTGTCAGAAGAGGGTACCAGATCTCATTAGAGATGTTTGTGAGCCAACATGTGGTTGCTGGGAATTGAACTCAGGACCTCTGGAAAAACAGCCAGTGCTCTTAATCTCTGCATCATTTCTCTAGCCCTTTCCTCCCCTTCACACTTCTGTTCAGCCCTTTGTGATGCTTTTCTTCTCCTTGATAAGACAAAATATGAATGCTAAATTGATCTGTCCTACTCTGCCTTGATCTTCCTTCCTGTTTCATTCAGAGGAGAACTCTGGTTTTTCAGGTGCTGGGCACTCTACTAGGCTCAGGGGCAATAAGGATAAAGGAGTCACAGTTCTCTTAATTGGAACTGATAAACTCAGAGATGCCCAAGTCAATCGTCATGTGAGAGATGGGATTCTTTTCTACCTTAGGAAAAGGGCTGAGGACACAAAGCGGCACTGGACAAATCCTGCCTCCTGAGACCTCTCGATTTTAAGAGTGGTTGGCGAACACTACAGAATCACATGACTGTACCTGCGAGATGTCTCATTAAATACTTAGAAATAATCCCTTGGAATTTCAGAGGAAGCCATGGTGGGCACTAGAAATGGTTCCATTATGTGGATGCCTGAAGGCGATCTAGTTGAACACAATTATACTGAGTTTAGAAGTAGAATCTATTTAGAATATTCCTAAAACGAGCTCTTTGCAGACACAAAAATCCCAATCAAGCCAAATAACAACAAGCCAAATTAAAGAATATCCAGGTTTAATGGGATTTCTGCGCTCTCTGGTGGCCCAGAGGAAAACCCGGAAGCCAACAAATGTGACCACTGGGCGGGTCAGGGGAGCAGTTTAAATAGACTAGGGGAGTGGTCAAGGTTTTGGTGGACACAGGGGCGGGGCCTCCAAAGATGGCAGCCTAAGACAGGGACTTACAGACTCCACTTTGCAAATGCCCTATGAACTTTCTCCGTGGTATCACAAAGCAAGATGAAATACCGGCTGCTTAATCATTTTAAAGTTAGCAGGGCCGAACTTGGGAGATTTTTATTTGTTTGCTCATTTATTTTTGAAGGAAGAGGCAGAAAATATTTACATTTCCATCAGCTCCTTAGTCTAGCCTGAAGTCTTCTTGTTGACTGGTCCCAGACTCCTGCTACATTTCATCTGAGCTTAATGGCTTCTCAAGGCAGTTCGCTAGACCTGTAATTCTCTAGCTGAACAGATTAGCATTTGTAAAGTCGGGCTGAAAATGTTGCTTTACTCTGACTTAACGGTTTTTTATTTTTTTTTCCCCATATGGTTTGCCTGGCTTTGCTTGCTCATCTTGTAAATAGTATTTATCCTTTTCAAAATTATAACTACTTGTCCTTTCCTAAGCCTGCATCATTTATCCCACGGCGGTAAAAGAAGGGCAGGATTCCTGGTTTCAATAGAAATAAGGCTTCTTGATTAAAGTGGGAGCCGGGCATTTGATAGACTTCTGAGTGTATGAGGTAGCTTTTTCATTGTCATGGCTAGAGCTGAGGTCATGATAAAGAAAAGAGTTATTTTCACTTCAGTTGCTGTCTGGGGAACAGATGACCTGGAGCTGTCATGGCCCTGATGGGTAATAGTTAGGGCATCTTTCCCCCCTTCTCTATCTTTGAGATGATTAAGAGAATTGATAACACGTTGAACTAAATGTCAGCCAAAATCAATACCCGGGAGGTAAGAACAGGTTGAGGCCAGTGAATTGACTTCAGACAAATCAGCAGGCCAAAGGAAGAGAATCCCCACTTGGGGAAAAAGCTAAAGTGCCTCCTGGTACAGCAGCAAAGAATTATTAAACCTGGTGTTGGAACAAGATGTCACCAGCTACCAGAGAAAGGGTGGGAAGGGCACTTCGGTCAAGCCACTACCCGCCCTTCTCAGCTAAGAAGACAGCTTTACGTTACCGTCTCCACGAGACTGACAAGCTTTTGACAGATAGAGCATACCACGTAGTTCTCTGTGAAAACAACTGCTTAAAACTGAGACCGCATCATGCTGATGTTTTGCAATTCCTTATGCTTCTACAATAAATCGCTTCTGCTTGTCCTCAGAAATTCTTTGGATTTTTGAGATGAATTCTCACTGCAGAATCCCGGCTGGCTCTGAACTTAGTATGCCACCCAAGCTGGCTTTGAACTCACGGCACATCTCTTGCTCCAAAATCTTACCAGCACTGGAGCTGCAGCTATAAATCACGCCTGTGGGTTCTGGTTCAGAAGTAAAATCACCTGCACCTTATTCCATGAAATGTGTTCTGCTTGTTATGTTAATCCTCCCTGGCAAGTTTAACAGTTTGGGGGTAACTTATTAATTTACTGGGTAGTCTAAAGTACAGATAAAGAGAGAAAGGGGAAAAAGGTGTGGGAGAAGGAAAGGGAGAGAAAAAGAGAGAGTACTGAATGTTCATACTTACATATTTATAGCCATCAGTTGCCTACAACTTGTAATGCAGTTCCTTCTAAGCCCAAAATATCTCTCCTAGTACTCTATGCTGCAGGCTATTTTTATTTTCATATGAGCTTAATAATAAATGGGCAAGAGTGTAATAAATTCTTTAATGGGATTTTGCTCCATGGGTTTTTTTTTTACATAACCTAGGAGTTAGCTTCAACATTTCATTCCTGGGCTCAGAAGGTGAAGGCATAGATTGGCAGACCTGATTATCAGAGCTCCATCCGTAGGACTCACAAAGTCAAAGGAAGAACTGATTCTGGTACCATGGTACATACCTCCACATACATATACCCCATACCCAAAGTAAACACACAAGTAAATCAGTCAACCAATTAACCAATAAACAAAATGTAATCTTATTCTTAGTTGAGACGTAAATGAAAATTTGGAGATTCAATGGTTAAAATCTTTTTGAAGAGTGTACCGATTTTATAAATATAAATGAATATTAATTACCTAGATATGAAAGTTATCAATCAGAGGTCTGCAATAGCTTCCTTCCTAGCTGGCATCCATTGCATTATCAATTTTATATGCTAGATCCATCTATTTTACCCAGGTGCTTAGAAATAAACACAGCAATAGGTTTCAGATTACTGTTCTTAATCTTACACTAGCATCCCGGCCACCCTCATCCAATCCTCTCCACTCCATTGAATGTGAGCTAGAGATCAGAGGTCCTTTCCTTCAGCCAGAATGGAGCAGCCACATTTGCTTACTTGCTTACTCTGAAGGAAACCAGCTGCTATACTGTGGCTTACTCTACGGATGGGCTACCTGGTAACAGATATAAGTTCGTTAGTCTCCAATCTGCAAGGAACTGAAGCTAACCATTACAGAGAATCCCACCCTGTCAGTAACCTCACAAGTGATCTTGAGGTAGACGTCTTTCCTCCTAAGCTTCAGAGGAGACCAGAACCCAAGCAGAAGTCATGACTACAATCTGCACTAAGATTTGATTCAAAAGCCTGTGAGATCACCAACTTTTGCTTTCTTAAGTCATTAAATTTTGAGATGATTTGTTAAATAGCTGCTAATAAGTAACACATCTGAGATGCTTTAGATGTATGAATTCTGAAAATCTGTTTCTCATTCACCACACCAGAACCTCAGGGAGCTGACATTAGTAACTCCCGTTTTAACCAGTCTCCTGGAACATTCTGGTACCTCTCAGGTTTGAGAACTATTCATTTACAGGATGAACTCTAAAATCTGTAGCTCAGCCTACAAGGCCCTTTCAATGATAGCTTCAAAATCCACAGAGTAGCAACAGGTGAGAGCAGTAAGAGTGGAGGAGACTAGGGGAAGGCTGAAGATGAGCAGGAGTGGTCAAGAGAAGGGGCAGGAATAGAACTACCGGTATGATGAGCGAATGTGGTCTGAGTACAAGCAATTATTGAAAGAAACTGTTTTGACAAAACTCATCACTATGCACAAGTAATATAGACAAATACAATACCATGCTTGGACCAAAAACAAAATCAAAAACCAAAAATAAAGGCAAATGCCATATCAATTTGTCCCAACCAAACCGAACTAAAACAAACAAAAACCTTTGCTTAATCCTTTGTTAGTCATTTTTAGGAATTTTATGTTATACTCAGTTTATTAAGCTTTGTATATAGCTGAAGATAGTCTAATAGCCACTGAGTATCTTATTAGCTCCCAAAATTACATTAATTATGAGTACTTCATTTATTAATGAAAGTAATGAGAGTTGCTTCACATTACACACCAGGTTTTATTATAAGCACTTTCTATGTAATATGATAATGTCCTAACCAACACTTACAAGATTTGTGCTGTTATTATGTTGACTTTCAGCCGAAGATATAAGTTTCAGAGAGATTAAACAGTTTACCTGAGAGCATACGACTGCTACCTGGGGAAGCAAGACTTGACATAAGCCTTATCTTGAACTGGGCATTTTAAACTAAAAAAACAACACTGTCTCCCAGATCACAGTTCTTTTAGTTGCTTCTGGCCCTTCATTTCTGAAGACCTCTTCCACAAAAGTAGGTTCAAACATAATGCCATTATGCCACAGTGCATATATATTCATCATTCATTTAGGAAATATTCATTATACATCCCAGGAAATTTTCCAGAAAGTGCAAACTTAGCATTAGGAGAATGAACACAGAAGAGACATAGTTTATATTCTAGGGATAAAAGAAGCAGGCTCACATAGCTTGATCTGTTGCCAAAATTGTTCTATTGAAAACTTAGTCCCCAATGTGGTAGTCTTGAGAAGTAGCACTTTCAAAAGGATTAGATCATGAGAACTCTCATTCATGAATGGATTAATGTCATTATCTTGGAAGTGGTTTTCTTAACATGACAATGGATTTGCTTTTTGAAGGCATGAATGCATTTGGCCCCATTTTCCCCTCGGACATGGTTGTCATCTTTCATCCAGGGACAACCAACAAGAAGGCCCCATCTTTCGTTTATACCTGTTTATTAAACGTTGGAAATTCCATCTTCCAGATTAGAAGAAACAAAAACCTGTTCATAAAACTACCCAATCTCAGAAATTTTGTTACAGTAGAACAAAGTAATCTAACAGCTAATAAGAAGCACAAATGATTGTTCTAGAAGAAAAAAAAATAGCACTAAAAATGGCCAAAGATTAGAGAAAAACTGATGTTGATAAATGGAGTTTCTAATACTAAAAAGACAAAATTAGTGCAAAGGCATCTTGTGGCATGGATAGAATGCCACGAGCAGATAACAGCAAGTGTAAACTCCTGGTGAAAGTGTACTAAAAGTTCAAAGAGCATCAAGAGGGCCTGTGTAGCTTAAGTAGAGTTAGTTAAAGGCCAGATAGCAAAAGGGGGCAGAGAAAGCAAAAGAGCAAGGTAGAATTTTGAAGTTCTTCTAAACTATTAGAAGGGATGAGGAGTTTCTGTGTATGAAATGGGGATCATGGGAGGATGGAGAACAGACTGTACAGCATTATCTAATTTCAACCTCAATAGATAATTTTGGCTGATCCCTTGGGAAGTCAATGTATGGAAATGGTGGAGACAATAAGATCAATTAGTAAGTACACTTACAAACCTATTCCAATACACAACTTATCATGGAATCTTGGACCACAATGATGGGACAGAAGTGAAAACCGATGATTAAATTCTGGATACATTATGGGCAAAACTGATAGCAGAGAAAGAATGTTGTCACTTGGGTAATCATAGAAAAGTAAGTCATTGTCTTTAGCCTGAGCAATAAAAGATGAAATCGTTTTTACTGAAAGGTGGAAGAATGTGTAAGCCATAGGCTTTTCTGTGGCTAGAAGAGTTCCGCAATTTAGGTACCAAATGCTAAGTTTTTAAGGAATAGTATATCTAAGAAGGGATGTCCAAATGGAAAATCAGATGCACTTACATTCTGAGGAGAAACTATTGTAAGCATTAAAAAAATGTAGAAAGCATTAGTTTACTCATAATATTTAAGTATGTGAGATTCTGTGAAATCTTTAAAAGGATTATTATAGATAAAGCATGAAAATCCATGAACAAAAGCTTTTCTCACTCAGTTTCCCCTCTTAAACACTCACTAAATATTTACTGTGTGTCTGGCAAACAACCAGTCCCGATTGTCTGTGTAGCCACTCCTCTCTCCAACCTGAAATGCGAAGTAGAATGCACTGACATTTGGTTTTATATTTTATGCACTTTGTATACATGTAACAGGGTTTGGAACCATGTTGTTTGGATAAACTATTATCGACTATTACTTGGGTAAGAAAATAAGATATGCAAGTCAATTATTTTCCCTATTTGAGCAGGATAGCCACACTTACAATAGGGATGGGACAGAAAGGAAGGTCACACGTTTTCCTTGTGGATCTTTAAATCTTAGTTAATCATGAAAGACTTTTTGGAAATGTAAATTTAAAATAAGCCAGAAAATGTCTGGGAAGAATTTCAGGGACATGGAGAGGGAATGCGTTAGAGTTAGCTGAGACCCAGTTACTTACAATTTCTACATTTCATTCTATCTAGGAATACAAAGGACTCACATTAGATAAGAGTCATACTTTCTCAGTGTTCAGGCTCTTGAGAATAACAGGAAGACAAAGAGGAGGGAACTAAAATCCTGGAGAAATAAAAGAAGATGATGAACGCCATAAGAAAACTGTAGAATTAGTTCAATTCTGCCTTATTCAGATCTTCAAAAAGATTGAAAAATTGTTATAATCAAATGATATTACGTGTGCATCACTGTGTTTTTCTCCTTGAAGCTGCAGGAAGACAAGCTTCCTCTGCAAAGTGCTCTTAGGTTCACTTTGAAATATAGGAGGAAGAGATGAGGGCAAGAAAATGGAAAGAACTTCATGGAGAAAGTTTCTTCAGGACCAAGAGACATGGTGTAGGAACACCCTTCCCCCCAGATAGTCTCAGGAGTAGCAGTAATCAAGTTTATCAATAATTTAAATTCAAAATAAGTTTTATTTTTCTTTCCCCATTTTTATGAGGCTGTATTTAACTCCAGTGGATCATAAGTCTCAGCAGAACGTCTTTCAATTAGAGCGATACATCTATTCATATTGATTCCAAGACTGCTCAAGCCTCATTTTGAAATGTCTTCTTTTTCTTAAAAAGGAATTGAACATCAGTGGAGAGTGAAGAAATTAATACTTTAATGCAATACATGTTATCTCAATCTCAGTTTAATCACGGCAGGTTCTATGGAGTCACCGCTATAAGAGACGAGGGAAGGAAGATGCAATTACCCAAAGCTATTGACTATACAACTCAATAAGCATTAATCAAGTTCATTTGGTGCTTAAGGAACTTCAGCAGGTGTTGCCTAGGTGTGAGGCAGAAAGGAAATAAATTAAAAACTAAAATCCCTAAGTCCAAGTTCTATACAATATGGCAGGGAGGAGTTACAGAGGCAAGAACTGAGTAAGAACACCAGCACAAAGCCTGCTAGGATTTATATCTTTTTTAAAGCAGGAGCTCTGCACTAGACGGATCTAATTAAGAGTTGAGATAGGTGGGGAGATTGCATCAATCAGAATGATTCTACTGAAACGGAAAAAAAACACCTGTCCGAAGGCACATAGCATTCCCTTTAGAATTCACAGTTAGAACTCTTCCCCATGATGGAGATTGTGGGTGATATAACAATAGTTAAAAGTTGTAGGAGTCTAAAATAGACATGGGCTTTTCTTCATGAACAGAGTTGGCTGCCACCTATCCAACCATCTTATACTAATGTCAAAATTCAGAAATGGGAAAGGAAATAGCATGAGTACTTCCTCTTATTTTCAGATCGGAGAAGTAATTGATCCAAATCTATCTCTTCCTTGTACCACACATACAAGTTGCTCTATACTTCTTGGGGTTTCTGTTTTGAGACATGAACTTTTTATTTTTTTGAAAAGGAAAGGAAATGGTTTGGGTAGGGAGCTAATAGAGGTGCTTCCAGGAACATCAAGCTACTTCCTGGAAATAGGCTGTGCATAGCTCATGCTTCTTGATACTCTGAATGCTATCTCAAGTGTTCCTAGCACAAACTCCCAGCACGTCTATTTTATCCAGGTCTTCAGAACAGGGTAAGCAAGACATTTGCTGCAACTTTGTACTGCTAGTTGATTCTTTTAGTTTTCCTATGTCTCAGAGCTTACCAGGCACAATTTTTGTGCATTGTGGATATTTATTTGCTCATGGAGTCTTCATTTCAACCCGGCCACAAGTTACTTTATTATCAGGACTGTTTATAGATGAGAAGCCTGAGACTCAACAAGGACAAGTAACTTGAGCCTAGTTCCACAGCCTGGGATGGGAAGAGAATCTGAAAAATAGCTCATTTGCATGTAGAGTGGATGCCGGATCCTCCCTGCTGGCTCTCTTTTTCTGTGACAAAAAGAAATGAGGTATCTTGTCTGAATTGTAAAGTTAAGCCCCCTACAAGGCTGGTCCTCTAAGAGAGTGAAAGATTGGTAATGTTGTGGCTTGATTCAGCTTTTTTTTTTTTTCTCAGTTTCCCCGAGCTTAGTTTAGTAACTTTGAATTTGTGAGCCTCCCAAGCGATAGAATTACAGGTGTGTACCACTACACCTAGGTTGAGCAGTGCTGGAAATGGAACCCAGGATTTGTGGACCACAGTAGGCAAGCATTCTACCAACTGAACTACATCTCCAGTCCCTTTTTTTTTATTTATTTAGATGACGTTGCAATCCAGTCTTCACACAGTAATTGGTGAGACCATTTAAAAAATTAAACCAATAAGTCTTCCAGGTCCATTAGCAAAAAAAGCCCCATGTTCCTTCTCAGTGTATTTGGAAACGATCCAAATGTCCTACCATGACCTAAAAATCCTGCCTAATTCAAATGATGCTTTCCTCACCTAACATGTCCCAGCCACCCCAGAGCATCTCTACATTCATTGATGAGCAAAGGCAGTATAGTCTGGAGCCACTGTCCTGCTGCATGTGCAGGGGCACACACTCTTATCCAGACCCTTACAGCATTCTAGGCCATCACCCAGACTTACTGAATGGTCTTCACAGTGGCCTTTCCTGATAGGCAGTCTAACTTCTAGCCCTCTCAGCTGCTATGCTGACAAAATCATTTCTTATCATACTCTCCTCTTGTTTTCATTTCCTAAAATTACCTTGTTAATAATTATGCCAATGTATTATCAATGTATAGATTGCACCTAGAGCAGTGGTCTATATTGAAACAGATCTTCTCATTACTATAAAAGACAATATTAATATTTTGGAGAGAAATTAAGAATAGGTTGTTATTATTATTATTATTATTATTATTATTATTATTATATTCAGGACTTAAAGCACCAGGCAAGTACAATATCATTTATCTACATCTTCAGCCCATCAAGCAAATATTTTTAAATTAAATGAATAAGGATATATAAAACAGAGATACTGCTATAATTATAATTTGTTTCATGTTTATTTTATGACTTTCATTAAACTCCTACAAGAAACAGGAGAGCATATGTAGAAACTACTTCAGTAACAGGGACTAATTTTCTTGAGATATTATTGAAATAATAATATTAAAATAATTACTATTACATTTCTCTGACTGGAAGCTTCCTAATGAAGAAGAAAACAAAACAGAGCAACGATGACAAAAAAACCCAGGCAGATTTCTTCATTGTCTGGAATTGTTACCATCTTCTTCTAACTGCAGTTGAAATGTATGTGTTTGTAGAAGCAGATTGGACTACAAATGAGTATCCCTTATGACAGAGTTCCGTGCCTTGCATCTTTGTTAGCTTCAGTGTTGGAAGAGTGTGGATAACTGATTGGAATTGGTTGGGGGAGTTGGCTGCTCTAAGAATGATTCAGTAGATCCCAGCCTCAAACAATCCCTTGAAATTACTGTTGGCTTAAATTTGCTAGTGTCTACAATTTGTCATATATCTTGATAAAGAACAAAAGGTATTTGCTGAGGCATCTAGAGGCATAATGCTCTGAATTCTTTTTCTTTGTTTTCCCATGAAGCAAACAGAATATTGTGGGTTATTATTTCCAATTTGGAAGATGGAAACAAACAAAAACCTGCTAGCAGCCTAGATCAGAATATAGATGTTTGCCTTGTTTCACAGTTAATGTAGACAGTGTCCTGGAAGGAAGATATGTCTGAGAAGCCAGCATCAACAAGGTATCAGGCACCCAGTTTATTCCTTTCTCTCTTCTTATTATATATGTTGGACATCTCCTTCCACATGAGGCAATTTCTCATATTAGGTTATTAGCTGTCTGAGATTTAACTCGCAACTTTAATATAATGAATCAGGTTTTGAATTTTAGAATACTTGTAAAGTCTATTAAGCATTTCACAGCTACTTAAATAACCAGATGTCAGCAAAATGCATTTTCAATATTCTATGTTGAGTTTATCTCTTTTAAGTTGTCAAAGCTACTTCAATTTAAAAACTTTTAAGCTAATCATCCTCTACTTTCAAGACTCTATTATCTTAGAAAATAGCATAGACTGTGGTAAACAATGTAAAAGCCAATACCTGCTTGGGCAGATGGATGGGATTCTATACAGATTGGGTTATATGTGTGGTTTAGACTAACACATGATGGATATCTACTGTGAGTGAGGCATGGTACTCGGCATAGGAAATCAATTGGGCGCGTACTTGATTTTTAATACTGTGCTCTATAGGGAACTTTCAGTAATACAATTGCCATTACCATGTCCTGTGTGTGGTAGAAAAAGGATGTTCCAGAAATATAAGGTAAGAAGTGGAGTTGTGACCAGAAGTGGACAAAGAGAAGAGATGATGTGTGTGGATAAAGCTATTTTTGGCAAGGGGAACATGAGGAATGATGTTATGAATCAGTATGATGTTAGGAGAATCACAAGAGGGCAGCTACTGGGATGACCAGACAGAGGTGAAAGGGAAAGAGCTGGGGAAGGAGATGGGGTAGATCCTGGAGGTCACACAAATCATGTTAAAGAACCCATCTATACTTAATTTAATGAGTCTGAGTTTATAAGAAACCACTGAAAGTCTTTGGGTAGAAAAAATGGTACATGTGGGAGCCAAAGAACAGGGGGCATGTAATGTTGCCTACTGCAATTGCTGATTATCAGTGCAAGTTTCTCATCATCAACATAGGAAGTCTAAGTTACCCTCAAATCTTGACATTGAACTATAACAGAGACAACAGGCAAGTGCAAACCATGGTCCAAAGAGGTGTATATATTCAATATGACTATGATCCAGGAAAGTCAATGTTGGGAGATTTTTGGATGTTTGTCTCTAGTAATCAGGTTCATGAATACAGCACCATAGTTCATTTTGTTTAACTCAAATTATACAAGACCCATTTTTACTATTATGACTATAAAGTATTTTGTTATTCTTTCCAAATTGTAGTATTGACCCTTCTGGTGGGAAGAGGTGGGCTGTTCTGAGATAAGTCAAATGACATTTATCTGATACATCATTCAAAATGTCTCATATTCATATATGGTCCCAACATTAGTTTCTATCAACTTCAACTCTTCTTTAGAACAAACCCATGATTTTATACCTTGATTAAACAACTTTCTTTTTCTTTCAAAGATGACAACAATCTTTTAGAGTCAAGAAATCAACCCCTGGTTATTATCATCTTCTTACTCTCAACTCATTCATTATTCTATGTGTCTGAGGTTTTCTTCCTTCACTAACTTCCCTTCCCCTGTGTTAGTTCATTTGTTTGTCTATCATTCAAAATATTTAGAGTTATTAGATTTCAGAAACCTAGTACAATTCTCTAAATGTCAGTCATATAATTAGAAGCAGGTGTTCTTAAAGAAAACTTTGTTGTTTGCTATTTTTCAACATGGGTTAGCTTCTGAAGTCCCACAGTATGCTGTCTTTCTTAAATATATCCTATCTTTGACACAGACTTGAGAACTGAAAAAATCTGTCTTTATATAATTTCCTCTATTTTTTTAGATGTTTTAATTTTCATTGTGGGTATGTGTGTATGGGGGTGGGTTGTGTGGTGTAGATTTAAATTCAGTGCCTGTGGATATCAGAAGAATATGTGTGATCTCCTGGAGCTGTAGTTACTGGTGATCATGAGCTTCCCTACATGGGTGCTGGGAACCATGCTTGGGTTCCCTGTGAAAACTGTTAGAACTATTAACTACTGAGTCATCTCTCCACTACAAGTTTTCTGTATCTATTTTTATTCTCTCATACAACATATACCTCTGCAGTTTTCCCTCACTTCACTCCTCCCAGTGCCCCCTTCCCTTCTTCCCAGATCCACTACTCCTTCATTTTCCATCTTAAATAAAATATTTAGGTTGTTTCCAGGTCCTGGCTATTACAAATAATGCTTCTATGAACATAGTCGAGCAAATGTCCTTGTGGGATTATTGTGTATCTTTTGGGTATAGTCCTAAGAGTAGTATTATTAGGTCTTGTGGTAGATTGACTCCCAATTTTCTGAGAAACCCCCATATTGACTTCCAAAGTGGCTGAACAAGTTTGTACTTCCACCAGCAATGGAGGAGTGATCCTCTTACTCCACGTCCTTTCCAGCATAAGCTGTCATGTGCAACCTAGATGCCCGAAGAATACGACCTAGGAATGTATAAAGGTAATGTGGTACATTTATACAAAGAAGTATTGCTCAGTGGTAAAGAACAATGACATCTTGAAATTTGCAGGCAAATGGATGGAACTAGAAAAAAAAACTATCCTACATAAGGTAACCCAGACCCAGAAAGACAATCATGGTATGTATTCACTCATAAGTTGATATTAGATGTAAAGCAAAGAATAACCAGGCTACAGTCCACAAATCCACAGAAGCTAGGTTGAAAGGAGAACCCCAAGAGAGACACACATGAAGAGTCCTAGGGAGGAAAACAGTTAAGATCTGCTGGGTAAAGTGGGAGGGGTATAGAAAGGAGGGTTGGGGGATGGGAACATTAGTGATCAAGAAGAAAGAGTTGGGGGAGGGACAGAGAGGGAGAGCAATGAAAGACATATCTTGATAGAGGGAGCCACTATGGGGTCAGGAAGAAACCTGGTGTTTGAGAAATTCTCAAGAATCCACAACCATGACACCAGCTAAGACTCTTAGCAATAGTGGAGAGGGTGTCTGAAAGGGTCTTCCACTTTAATCAGACTAGTGCCTACCCTAATTGTCAGTATAGAACCTACCATCCAGAAACTGACGGAAGCAGATTTAGTGATCTACAGCCAAGCACTGGGCTGAGCTCCTGGAGTTCAGTTGAAGAGAGAGAGGAGGGATCATATGAACAAAAAAGCTCACAGACTATGGACAGAGAGCTGGGAAACCTGCATGGAACTGAATTATACCCTCTGAATGTGGGTGACAGTTATATAACTTGATCTGGGGGCACAGGTAGGGGAGGGCTGGCAGTGGCATCAGGACATATCCCAGGTGGGATACCTTGCTCAGTCTTGATACATTGCAGGGGGGCTTGGCCCTATCTCATGTTGGTGTGCCAGACTTGTTGACTCCTCACAGAAGCCTTACCCCGTTTGAGGAGTGGATAGAGGGATGTGAAGGGGAAGGAGGTGGGAGAAGGGGAGTGAGGGGGAAGAACTGGGGTTGCTATGTAAAATGAAAAGTAAATATTTCTAACAAAATCAATCAAACACTTTGTATCTTGGAGAATCCCTCCTGCAGAATTCACTTATATCATTCTATGATATTGACTATGACTCCAAGCTCAACTCTTGAGCACATTTTATAATCTTTTCCTTAACACTGTGATGTGGTTGATAGAAAACAAGTAAGATGCTGAACAGAGCATCCACTTGCCATTCTAGATCTCCTAGTTAACCACTTAACCATCGTGATACAAAGGATCTTTTTTTTTTTGATTAACATGAGTCATTATATCTGCATACATTTTATCTGTAATACTATATCTCAATTTAGTATCAGTTTGTAGTGCCTTGCTATAAAACAAGGTCATTTATATTTCTTTGTTATGCTGCTACAATACTGTACTGAAAGTTGTAGAAAATCGTAATTCCTCTGCCTATTACACTAGCTTTTAGACACTCAGCCTAACATTGTTGGTAACATTTTACACAAGAATAAAACCCAGCATGGCTCAAGCCTGGCATCCCGCACAAAGAAGGCTAGAATGGAAGGATGGCCTCAGATTTTGAGACTGGTGTAGGCAGTACAGCGAGTTTCAAAATCAGCTATGTAGGACTACAGAGTAAGACCCTATTTCAAAAGACCTCCCACCTCAAGAAAAGTAAGTGCATACAAATGCCACACACAGACACACACACACAAACACCCATGTGTATGCACACCTTCACACACATACACACGTATAATATACATTGCTGTGACGCGCCAATTTGATATTTAGAAAACAAAACCACATGCCTACTTCTGTCATGTCTTCAGGCACTAACCATGCTGGTGGACTTAAAAATGGTATTCCCAACACAACTGCCTTGTGGCTGACTTGGGAGGCATAGAATTAGCTATTTGTGTTCCTGAGATGAGGGGCAAGAAATTGACAGCACCTGTGATTAAGCACCTGCTCTCCTAATTACAGAATTGCAGATTAGATATTCTACCAAGCAATTCGCTTTCCACATTTCAGATTAAAGGCGCAGATTTACATAATAGGGGAACATTTATCCCACTAATGGTTTCTAATAAATTCATACTTGATTTGCATTAAGGAGCGTTACATTTGAGACATGAATTTAAACACTATCTTTTCAAGATTTGTCGATGGATGCCGTGGAAGCTACAAGAAGCAATGGCTCCTCAAGAGTCATCAGTTTTGAGGGAATCATTATAGAATAACTTGTGAATTTCAGAAACATAAAAATCAGATTTTAAGCTTGAAATAAATAAGATTATCCTTTCCTTATCACAAAAGATTTTTGTTTAAAAAGCAAAAATAAAGTACATTATAAGCTGTTGTTGCGCATTTTAGAATAATATAATAGGCATACTCTTTACAGTATTAAAAATATGTGGAGAAGAGTCCCTAGAAAGGGGTGTTAAGAGACATGAATTTCATGTATCTAAAGAAACATCTCATAAGCACTGACTTTATGACAGGCACTGTTTTAGATGAAACAGTGAAGAGGAAAATCATGTGGGACAGAGCATAAAGAACTTCGAAGGTCATATTGAAGGACGCAGGTTTTCCTTCTTGTAGGCTGGGATGATATTTGTATAAACATAGAAATACACACACACTTGAACTTCTTCTGTTGAGAATTCTCTGTTCAGCTCAGAACTGAAATCTCAAGGTCCAAATCAGGAGCAGAAGGAGAGAGAGCACAAGCAAGGAACTCAGGACCGTGAGGGGTGCACCCACACACTGAGACAATGGGGATGATCTATCGGGAACTCACCAAGGCCAGCTGGCCTGGGTCTGAAAAAGCATGGGATAAAACCGGACTTGCTGAACATAGTGGACAATGAGGACTACTGAGAACTCAAGAACATTGGCAATGGGTTTTTATCCTACTGCACACACTGGCTTTGGGGGAGCCTAGGCAGTTTGGATGCTCACCTTACTAGACCTGGATGGAGGTGGGTGGTCCTTGGACTTGCCACAGGGCAGGGAACCCTGATTGCTCTTTTGACTGACGAGGGAGGGGGACTTGACTGGGGGAGGGGGAGGGAAATGGGAGGCGGTGGCGGGGAGGAGGCAGAAATCTTTAATAAATATAAATAAAAAAAGAAATACACACACACCTTTTGTAGTAGCAAGGGGAAATTAATAAGTAGGATGAATAAGAAATACACACAGGGTTTGGGCAGTAAATACTAAGGAAAATGGTTTGGGAAGCAAGAATGAATCAGGGTGTGTGTGCTGGGGGAATGTTATTTCTTAAGGGTGTCCAGAAAATGTCCACATAAGCATCTAACACAATGAAGAAGCCACAGGTAATTCTGCAGCTTTCTAGGAGGAGCAAAAGCTACTTCCCATAGTGCCTGGTACATGAGGAAATGCTACAAAGCTGCAAGGACTTGCAAATGCAGCACCCCAGGAAAACAACCAAAGTCTGAAGCAGTTGGAAATTGTGCATGAGCAGCTAGCAAGAAGCAGGGTGACTAGCGACTGAATCCTAATTCCATTTTACATACTGACTTAAAGGTTCATAAAATCCTGCCAGGGATATTTCAGCTTCAAGGAGACATAATATCAGTATTGATGGGTTCGGCATCAGTGACTGGACGAAGACCAATCATTAACAAAATGTTAAAAGAAATTAAATTTTCCAACACTATACTTTGATCTTGATTTCGGCAGGAATTCTATTTATTGAGTGTCATTAATCAGAGCATGTTCCACAAGGAAAATTTCAAGTAGTTAAATCGATCTGTCCTCATACCTCTTCCCCCCCCCCCTTTGGAGGTTAATTTAGAATGGCCTTAGAAATTGACTGTGGCCTATGATGGCCCTCTGTGATTTGCATAATCCAAGGGCACCAGTCTTTTCTCTACTGCTGTATGTGATTGCTGCAGGCAAGGCTTCTTGGAAAAGACAACTATGGTCAATTAGTTTACTTGGTTAAGGATTGAAGCTAATTAAGTTAGAACATGAGGTATCTTCCCTATGTAGGCTCATAACTTGGTCTCAATACATCTGTAGAAGACAATCTAAGGCCTGACCAACTGCCCACAAATGCATGCTTTTGATTAAAAGAAGGATAGAGTGCCCACAAGGAAGTTATTGGTTGTGCCCAGAATATTTCACAGTGATGGTGAAATGATGGTTAGGCACCTTCCTAAAATCCCAAGTGACACACTGAATGGTCTTGAGTTGAGTTGTGCTAGGTACTTCCCTCGCCCATGACAAGCAAGACAAATGAACAGCGATGCCCTTGATATATCTCACCGGGTACACTGAAGGGTGATTTCTCAGTGGGTACCTTTGTTCAAGTGTGCACATATCCTAACCTAGGACATGATCAAGTGAGCCTGCATTTTCTGTTTGTTTTTTCCTATGCTCTAAATGAAGGCAGAATCCAGCTAAAGTTCTTAGGAACTGACCTATTTATTATCAGGGTCTTGGTCTCAGCAAATAAATTTAAGGCTTTCGCACACCAATTAGTATGTTGTTACTTAGTTTCAATTCTTTCCAAATTTTCCAGGCTGCTATGCTTGCACCTGAGAGGCCAAGATGCTGAATGGGCAAGTTTTGAAAGAGAGCGTGTTGTACAATGGCAGATGTGATGAATCACTGGGTTTCTTTTACAGGGGGCAGTTTGGGATGCACACAAGAAAACTGGCTCCTCTTGTCTATGCCGCACTACTAAGCAATTAGATAACCTTGAGGTCGAGAAGCCTCATTTCTATATAGCTGATACTCCAGCTAGTAACGGCTCTATCGAAGATGATCTCAAATCTGTGCTCTGAACTCATTCCCTACTTACAAGTGGGGAAGTTTCTGCAACTCACGTAACTTAAAAACCTAAGGGCTGAAAAATCCATAAGGCTTTTCTAAGAGGGCTAATTTAGTAACATAAAATACTTAGAAAGGCCAGTAAGATTTAAGAGTCAAATAGGAACTTATTAGTATCTCTTTTTCTTCTCATTTCTACATAATTCATAAATTACTCTCTTTCATTGGGAATCTAACAATAAAGTCATTTCTTCATATACAATGCAGATGTATCAAGATGATATACGGTCCTAACAATGAGGATATACACACAATAAAATAGTTCCCCAATGAAGTATGATTGAAATACCTGCATTGGCAGGCATTCTTTCCTACTGACAGAGCTAATGGAGCAGTACTCACATCAACTGGTTCCATTTGTGTACTGCCATTTGAGTGTTTACAGATTCTTTCTGTGGGAGTACCCCCAGGGCAGATGAGTGTTGATGGTGGGGAGTGATGAGGGAATAGGGGTCAGCACACAGGAACAGGCTGAAAGGGAGCCCTTTAGGTAGCCCTGACTTAGGGAAGTTCTGCCCCACTATGCACAATCAAATATCCCATAGAGTGAGAGGCAGAGGGAGGGAGTTATGAGAAATTCTGACAAACATAAAAGGCATGGCAAAAAAAAATCACACACAACCCAATACACACAAACATACAAACACTTCACAAAATTGGAAAACAAAATAACAAGCAAAAGACCAATAATTCACAGAAACGCCCAAACAAATCAATATGAGAAAATGTCTACAAAAATATTCCAGAATTCATTTTGTTAGCCATCTACCTCTGGGCATGAGCAAAGCCCGAAGTATGTGGTGAATGTACTCAGAGAGAGTCCATTGGTAAAGACTCATTCCCTTTGCAAAGTGCTTCCAATTACAGATAACCTCTTGTCAGAGATTGGAGCCCGTGGCCTTTTCCCTGTCTCAGCGCTGATCCCTTCTGGCTTGAACCTGTACTGTTCATGTACAGTGAACACCATGTCTGTGAATTCATTTGTAGCCCTGCTGGTTGAGAGGGTTCTGTCTGGATTAATCCATGCCCTCTGTCTCTTACTATCTTTTCGCCTCCTCTTCCACATGAGTCCTCGAACCCAGAAGAGAAGGTTCAATGAAGACAATCCATTTAGGACCGAGTGCTCCAAAATCTCTCATTTTCTACACATTGTTCAATTGTGGGTCTTTGTGTTAGTCCTCTTTGACTCTTACACATTTGCTTTATAAGTTTGTGTTTTAAACACAGAGGGCAAGAAAGGGCATGGAGTTGAGTGGGCAGGGAAATGGGAAGAAGCTGGGAAGAGCTGGCAGAGAGGACACATATGATCAGAATATATGGTATGAAAAATATTTTTAAGTACAAACTACCAGGCATATTGAAGAATGGCAGGACTGGTGAAAAGGTCTATTTTACAGCCTTGTACTTGATTTGTATTGAGTGTCTTCAAATGGAAACTCTTGGAATTAGAGTAAACTAGGGAATAAGGTCTGCTGCTCTGACTCCAGCTATATACTAGTTAATTTTTGAGTCGAGCAATCTTTCCCTCTAGTGTCTTCTGATGAGTATAAAGCAATTTTCTCACATTAATATTTTTCCTCTTGTAACCTTTGCTTTCCTTAGTCACTTGAATTATGATGTGAGTTTCTTCATATAGTTCTCCCTTTCAGTATTAATACCAGCTCTACAGTGAAACATTCTTATTTCTTATAATAATTTGTTAAACAGCATTTTAGAAACTTTATATTATAAATCTCATTAATTTGAAATTCAGGGAAGAAAAAAATAGCACCTCCAATAAAAAAGCACTCATTGTATCTGATAACTCATTTTAACCACCAGAAACCTGATAGTGAGCCAGCTTCCGCCTCCAAGGAGAAAACTTATGAAAACCTTGAGTAACTTGCCACTGAATAAAGCTTATTAAAGTTTGTTTTAAATCTCACTCTAATTTTGGGTGAATACTTAAATATTGGCTGCCACTGAGTAAGTTCGCCAGTCGTCTGTGAAGAATAAAGGCAGTAACCTGTCAGAACTATGACACAGCAATGCTGAGCTCCCAAACAATCTTGGAAATTGGTACAAATGGATATACTGGAGGATTACCTAGGTCACCATGGACTTGAATAGAGGGCATGACTTCTTACTCCACTTTTCCCAGTTTTGAGTCTATGCTGTTATGAAAACTAGGTGTGGTAGATTGCAAGGTATTCTGCATTTTTCTCCAAGTTGATGAAGTTTTCCAGATTCTCCCTTGAAGTGCCGTATGGTCACTTGACACTTTTGATAATAAGTACATGGAAGTAATGGTTGTCTCATCTGGGCCCATGCCAATTAACCTTCCATATTTGCTTTGGTGTCTTACTTTCTATTACTTCAGTGCATCTGACCAGAGAGCAAGCTGGAGTGCTGTCAGTAATATTGCCAATGTGTCCATCAGCCTGGATGCTCAATGCAATCTGGAGGCATATTATCCTATCAGCCTCTTACCTACCTGCTCTATTTTTAAAGAAAGAGAAAGATACTCATTTCATTTGAATCAGTTTATACTGAGGTTATTTTTAATAGATATTGCCATTTGTTATTAATATACTCAGTATCGTAGTTTCAGAAATGACTTAAAGCTACTAAGACTGATTTGTATGTGTGCTTGCTTCTAATCTATTACAGAATAAAGCAGTCAACCTTAACACCTAACCAACCACGGGAAATATATCCTTGGCAAGTCATGTAACATGGTGAACCAATAACAAAGGAAGGAAGTTGTTGAACATGTATTAAAATATAACTTACTGGAAAAGGAAAAAATGCAGCTTGAAAGCAAAATAAGTCTGTGTAAATAAAAGGGGAAATGATTAAGAAGCCACACCAAATGCAGAATGGAGTTTGAAGTGACTACACCTATCCATCAGCTTTGCTTTCTCATTCAAGGCATAAAGAGAACTTACAATAAGACAGAAGAAAGAGAAAAATGAAGCATTGTTACATTAGTCAGATGATCTGGTGGTTTGAATAAAATAGTCCTATTGGCTCAAAGGAGGCATGGCCTTGTTAGAGTAGGTGTGGCTTTATTATAGGAAGTGCATCACTGGGGGTGGGCTTTGGGGTATCAGAAGCTCAAGCTAGATCTAGAGGCACAGTCTCTTCCTGTGGATCTAACTCTCAGCTCCTTCTCTAGCACCATGTATGCCTAGATGCTGCCATGCTTCCTGCCATGATGGTAATGGACTAATCCTCTGAAACTGTAAGCCAGCCCCAATTAAATGGTTTCCTATATAAGAAAGGCCATGGCCATGGTCTCTCTTCACAGAAATAAAAAATCCTAACAAAGATAAATAGTAAGAATAAAAATATTTTCTGTTGGAAAAAGGTGTTATTTTATATACAAAAAGACAACTGAGAGAGGAGTTATGTTTTGAACTCAATTTTGACACACATATATCTGTGCATATTTCATATTCATAATTGAATATATTCATAATATTTCTAAAACCCTTGCTAAAGAACATACTAGGAAAGTGACACCATGTATTACTGATTTTTCAGTCACTGTCATTGTCTTTTTTCTTCATTGATGACAAAATCAAAGTTGTGCTTCAGTGTATTTCCTTGCATTTCATTCAACTATACATGGGATATCTTGTAGAAGGAAAACTTTGTTTTTCTTCCTATTTATTGCTAAAGTCTAACCTATTATGACGTTTCTAGATTTAACACTTGGCACTTTTTCTATTGCCCTAATTGTCCCCATAGTCTCTTTTTTGTCTATTATGGAACTTTTACTCTCAAATAGACTTTTCGGTAATTTAAGTTTAGTTATTGTTTATTTTTCTATGAAGAGACAAAATCATGAAGGCAACTATTCAAAAAGGAAGTATTTAACTGAGAGTTTGCTTAAGATTTCAGAGGTTTAGTTCATTATCATCACAGCAGGAAGCATGCCGCTCCCCACGCCCCCCACTCTCCCTTTTCACTGAAGTAACATCCTGAGAGCTACATCCTATCCACAGAATACAGGAAGAGAGAGAACTGTGTCCAGCATGGGCTTTGAAACCTTAATGCTCACCCACTGTGACACACTTCCTCCAACAAGGCTACATTCCTACTCCTTCTCATATAATGTCACTCCCTTATGACTAGGCATTGTAATATATGAACCTGTCGGGCCATTATTATACAAACTATAAGAATAACCATGATGCAAAAAATATATATATTTCTGAATTTTTTAAGTTAGAGTTGAAATTGCTGCTTTGTCATCATTTAGTCACAAGAAACTTTAAATTCCTAGTAATTAATATACTTTAATGTGCCAAGTTCTTTGAGCCAAGACAAGAAAATTTTAAAAAGGTATGAAAAATATGTCATTTTGTCTGTATTTACAAATTAATACACAGAAATTAATTTATGAAAAGCCTTTTTTGATTAAAATGACAATGCATTGGTTAAATTAAAAGAAGCTTTTAAAAAGATAACTACAATTTATTTGTTAGAACTAGCCTACAGATTGTATTTTCATGAAACTTATTTGGTATCAATGTCACCAGTTAAAAATCTAAAAACACAATTTAGAGCTTGTTTTAATGCATCAAAATTCTTAACCAATCAAGTATGATCACGATTTTTTTTTCCAATTAGTATTTACATATGTTAGGCTACTTCCAGATGAAAAAAGAAAATAAAAAGTTTAAAATGATCTATAAGAATCATTTCTTAACACAATCAGAGACATTACTTATTTGGAATTTTATATTATAATAATTATTATTTTTATTATTATTATAGAAAGCTTTCTATTGTTTTAATATCTATGTGAACACACAATCTTCAGAAGAGAAGAAAAATGACACTATACACAGGGTGTTTTGCAAAGCAACATTTAATCTTAGAAAAAATGTTTACTAAAACCTAGTCAACCTTCTCTGGATCCTGTAGTTTACAGAGATGTTGCTCTTCAAATTCCTTTGAAGCCTAACTAGCCAGCGTAGATTATTCTTTTGTCTGTACATTTACATATTATTTTAAAATCGATCCCAAACTATTTTGGATCTGTATGTGTGTCCCCTCACAGATGATCTCACTAAGTTAGGACAGAAATTACCCTTGCCTTATCCCCGCTTTCGAAACTGCTTAGCTTTTACTACACACTGAGGGTCATCTGTGTTGTGTGAAATAACAAGTGAAGTTCCTTGTGGTTAAAGAGAAATAAAAAAATGCTAGGCATGTTCTCATAGTACAAGTGGCAAAATAATACCCCTCACAGCAGTTGATACAACAATAAGTGCGTAATGTCCAGTAGAAACTGGGTTCTAAAATTCGCAGAAGCGACAGTGGTGAAGAAGATGTGTCAGGAGAAGGTGGAACAACTTGAGGCCCCAGGGAAGGGATGTTGAGTTAGTGGTAAAAATCATACACGGGGATAGAATAAACGATAGGAATATAGTAGACTGTAGCATGGCAAAAGTTTAATGTATATTTAAGAGTAACAATTTTCATATAGTCCATATAAATCCTTCTGCTGACTCCGTGAACAGGTGCATGGACACTGGACTTACATACCGGAGACTTGGCTATGGTTTGCAAGTGGTCTGTGTCCATCCAAGAGTCATGTGCTAGAAGGTTCATCCCCAGTGTGCTGGCTGAGGTGCAGTCTCAAGAAAGGCGGCTAGTGCCTTGGAGGGGTTGCCCTCAGAAGAGGCTGATGTACTTCTGAACGGACATAGCTGGCTTCTGTGAGGGAACTACTGTAGAAAGAGTACATGCTGAGCACACTTCTGAATTCCTGGATCCCTACAAATTCCTAACACCACTGTGAGACCCTCACTGAGACTAATTGGGAAAAGGATGTCCAATTTAGGACCTTTACTTGACCTTAGCCAAAACTCCCGGAAACAATTCCAATCTTGGACATTCTTACTCTAAAACTGTGAGCTTTCCAATTTAAAGTAATGTCATGCATTTAATTCTAGAAATAATAATAGTTATTATTATTTAGACTATTATGCTAGACTTGTGTCCAAACTTAAAAAACATTTTCTTCTCTTTGGTTCTACACATAATGAGAGTATTCACTGTCATATCACCCTCCAATTTTAATTAAAGGTGATTTTCAATATTAGCTTTCAGTGGTCTACTATTTGACCTCTATAATAATTCCATGATTTCTAATTAAATATCTTAGGCTGAAAGGTATTGAGTTAAACACTTCTTTTTCCTAATTTCAAATGAATTTATATTAGACTTTAATTTCAAAATAATTAATGGCTTTCTTCCAACATTTGAGATTCATGGCTTCTTTTCAAACATCATTCTGTTTTAATAGTGCCTAATTTTCATCTGGAGATTTTATTTTCATTAAAAATGCCATCAAAAATTGGAGAGCTCTAACACAAAGTCCTACGTCCTACAACATTCAATAGTGAACACTGAATAAAAATGTATTTGGAGAAAAACTAGGAGAAGCTTCTTGTAGGGTTTTCTACGAAAAAGAATGAGTAAAAATGGATCTCAAGCAATAGAAAATTGAATTATAGGCAGGAATGAAATATGAAAAGAAAAATGAGCAAATGAGAATATATTAATAATGTTCATATATATAACATTTAAAAACAAAAGTAAGAGCCGGGCGGTGGTGGCACACGCCTTTAATCCCAGCACTTGGGAGGCAGAGGCAGGCAGATCTCTGTGAGTTCGAGACCAGCTTGGTCTACAAAAGCTAGTTCCAGGACAGCCTCCAAAACTACAGAGAAAGCCTGTCTCGAAAAAAACCAAAAAAAAAAAAAAAAACAAAAACCAACGAAAGTAAGGATTAAAAATTAAAATAGTGTTATAAAATAATAGTGGGAAAATGAAGAGGACAGGAAGACATCTAACAAGTGTGCAGGAAAGGGTCAGAATACTGGTTTACAGTAGACTTTGTTACATTTACAATTTGAAATAAATAAACTAATTAAGTACACAGATCATCTAAAATCAAAAGTGCATCTAAGTGCAGAAAGAAAAAAAAATTCATACATTTAAATAGGGCCGAAGTGCAATTCAGTAATGGAGGGCCAAAACTCCAGACCATTGTTGGCCTAAAAGGAGCCACCAATAAAGAAAGTGTTAAATCTCAACATTACAACACCTTGCTTAACATGCACAAAAAAGGCTCAAAATTCAATCCCCAGAATCAGAGCAAAGGAAAGCAAGGGAAAGAAAACAGCAAATCTAAAAGAAGGAGACAGTCCTGGCAGAGTAGTAAAGGTGTGTGTGTGTGTGCGCGTGTGTGCACGCATGCATGTATATGTGTGTGGGAGGTGCCTGTCTGTCTGTACACATGTGTGGGGGTGGGGTGCCCAGGTCTACTTAATTCAGAAGAGTAACCTCTCACTTCCAGAAAAAATAGTTATGTCAAGTATGTGGTCACCCAAATCTCATGTGGAAAGGAGCGGCCTACAAATTAGGCACAGTGATCTAGAGAAGACGACCTGCTAAGTAAGAGAAAAAGATTCTATGGTCTGCATAGCTGTATCTTCAAAATATCCCATGTAGAAATTCTAACATATAATGTGTTCATTCAGGAGGTGGAATTTCTGCAGAGAATAATGTGTGACAGTGACCTCTGGAGTGTGATTAGTGCCTTTATAAAGGTTGCCCACAAACTCGTCCTCCTTTTTCCCATGCCAAGTCAGACGTAAATGCTTGCAGCAGGTTCTCACCAGTCACCGGATCTACGATTGCAATCTTAGGCATCCAAGTTTTTACATCCCTGCTGCTTATGAACTAAAGCAAGGGAATTCCGATCGCTTCGCAACGAACCAGATGCTATAAGACCTGACAGAAAATGGCCCAGAAAAGTTAAGAAAGCTGCTCTAGGAGAGGGCCGGGGGTGTTCTGCACCAAAGAGAAGGCCTGGAGGAGCAGGCTTCTCTTTCTGTTTTGTACAACAGAAGGACTCGCTGACCAGTGGCAACACCAGCAGCTGAAGCCCAGTGAAGTGACTTCCTGGGTGTTGGATATGAGCTGAGGCTACCACTGAGAAGCTAGGAGATTAGCAAATCCAGCCTGGAACATTAGCAGCTACCTGTGGCATGGAACCTTTTAAAGAAAGAAATTTAGAAATTTTCTATTTTCAATGTGTCAGACTATCCGCAGTTCATCAATAGAGCTTCAAAGGATATTTCTATTTAATCTCCTTTGCACCTGGGGCTCTGTCTCAAGTTCTTTCTAACTGCTTTATTGACCAGCAATGCCATCACCTGGGCTATTTGTTTTCCTGTGTCATTTGTTAATCCTTTGTCTCTTTCTGATGCTACCTCCCAACTTCTTTATTAAACTCTTTCTCTTCTCTGTTTTAATCTCACGTACATTACCTACTGTTTCAAGAAGTATCAGTTTCCATGGAAACATGTTTGATTCATGATACATACGCTGAATCCCTGCCCTCCTCAAGTTCGTAGACAGCAGGAGACATATTTCAAGAGCTGCCCTGGTTCAAATTTTTGTTATAATATAGATCTAGTCAAGCAACTTTTCTTTTCCCTTTCAGCGTCACTCACTTATGAATTAGACACCATTGTATGCCTACCCAGTGAAGTTCTGATGGTGAACACAAAAGCCAGAAAACACACCTCTGGATTCATAAGTAATTTGTAGTCTAGTGGTGTTCCAGGAAGTTGAATCACCTACTCTAAGCAGAGCCTGGAAGACAAGATTCACAACCTGAAAAGAACCGGTTATCAGTTGCAAGAAGGCATAGCGAGACCCAATTGACAGAGTGCTAATTCAGCACCCTGGCATGGAACATATATTACGTCGATCCTTAGATTTTAATCAAAGACAGGTATTGTAGAGCTTCAAGAAATGTGGGTATTAGAATTAACGTGAAACTAAGATATGAGGACCCTCCTAAAGTATCCAAGTTGTCTAAAGACCATCTGAAAGCCAATTTAAACAACGCCAAATTTATACTTTAAAAAATGATCTTAGGCCAAAGTAGCACCATTCCATTTACATGTTTATTGTATTCTTTGTTGAGAGAGTACTAAAAATAGATTGCTTGGCTTCAAGCCTGGGATCAATGATTTCTGAAGTTTTTTTCACTTTGCAGTGTTAGCTGGTGTATATCTGTGTGATTTACCAAAGGCAAAACACAGAATCAGGAATAAACTGCTCTTATAATCACCATACATCAATATCAGAAAAGGAACATTTTAAATTATCTGAATTATTCTTAAGGAGTAATTATCTTTAAATCATGAACCACCAGATTTGCTGAGTGCCCTTTTGTATTAAACTTTTGCCTTAAATTTTAATAAATGAATTAAGCTTTAGATTTTTGTCATATTGGCTTTGGATATGAAATTTTCAAAGTAAAATCAATGTGGTTAAAAATCCAGAAATCAGTTTGGCTTTCAAATAAAGTGACGGCTCTTAGATCATCTTTTTAATAAACAGCGAGGTGGCAGTGACCATTAGGAGTATGTTGCTCAGCATGGTGAGGTGTTCCTGTAAAGCCAGGATTTGGGAGATGAATCCCAACATTTGGTAAGTTGAAGGGGAAAATAACAAATCGAGGCCAGCATGGGCTACACACTAGCAAACTGAAGGCTAATCTGCTTTGCCTATTGAGAGCCCGTCTCAGAAAAAAAAAAAAAAAGTCTTAAGTAAGAGAAGAATTCATTTTAACTTTGTAGAGACCACACACAGAGTGAATTCAGTTTCTTACTTTCAAGAGTGTGACTGGGGCTGTTATTAAAACAGATAAATTGTTTGCATGGAATCTGATGCCGACTCTTTAAAGTTCAGGCCCTATCCTTCTTATCCTGGAAGATCTACAACATGGGGCTAAAGGAGAATTTTGAAGGCATCTGCATCTAGATGCCACACCAGGAGGTCTAATCTGTGGGTTTACTTCACACTAAGAGTCAGGCCACCATAGCAGGCAGCTGACACACATTTTAAGGCTTACAGATTGAAAAGCTGGTTCTTGTCTTGATATCATGGTGTCCTTAATATCAAAAATCTTTTGAAAAAAATACAAAGAAGATGGCAGTTCAGTAATCAAGGAGAGCCCACCCTGGATCTCTAGTACCCAAGTGAAGCCTTGGCACGATGCTGTAAGCCTGTGACCAGGTTTAGGTTAGGCAGATACAAGATGATTTGGTGACCTACAGTCTCAAGCCTTGACACTGTGCTGTATACCTGTCACCACAGTGTTGCAGATGTAAGGTGATCCAGGGAATCTATAGGCCAGTCTCGATGTGACTTATGTCCCTTCAAACATTTTTATTTTTAAGTATGTACATGTGTGTGTGCATGTGTGTATGTTTTACCTGTGTGGTTTGTTTCACACATGCTACAACACTAATCAGAACACAACTTCATAGACTTAGTTCTGTCCTACCTAGTTTTCGTGTGTTCCAGGGTTTGAACTCTGGTCATCAGGCTTGCTGGGCAAGTGCTTTACTCACAGAGCCAGCTCACCAGCCCTGTCTCTGAAACGAATGTGAAGTCAATAGAGGGAAACACCAGACATGAACTTCTGTTCTTCATACATGTAATCTAAGGCAAGTGCACCAACAGCCACATGTTTACACACACACACACACACACACTTGGGGATTGTAAGTAAATGCTGTGGGAGCTCCTTCCGCTCCTTCAGCCAATAGTCTTTAAGATACCAGCCCACTTGGGCATGGTCTCTTTTGCTTTAAAAACTGTTTTTTAAGAGACCACACCCGACTGGGCTGGTATCTTAAAGGCTATTGGCTGAAGGAGCGGAAGGAGCTCCCACAGCAAGTAAGTGAAGGTTTTTCCTATTTTAGAATAAAAGAACATTCCTCTAGTTACAAAAAAAAGAGGAAAAGGCCATATGTTTATAATGCTATGACCCAGTAGTGCTTTTGTTGTACATTTATTTCTATATACATTTGATGAATAAATAGTACATATTCATTTTATAACAGAGAAAAGTAAGACATAGAAAGACCAAATAGTTTTTTTCCCTAGCCTCTCAATTATGAACAGAAACTGTACTAGAAGCTGAATTTGCAGTTTTAAATCTAGGAAAATAACCATACTACCATATCCTCATTCACTAGCTAAATAAAGGGTCAGTTTCACTAATTGAATTATTTTCAGATAGTTTGGGAAGCTTGCCAGAAGGGCAGATTCTACTTGTGTTCAGTAGTGTAAAACCACAACCCATAAATAAGTGAAAGAATGGGGTCACCAGTCATTTTCTTTAGATAACACACACACACACACACACACATTTTTGGCAGAAAGTGACCATTTAGTAGTGGATATCAGTATTTAATTTCTAAAATTAAAAGCATCATCCTCCTAAAATTTAAGAAAGCATTTTTTTCCTTTCATAAAGTTTTAAAAGCAACATAGTCATCGAGACCTTATATAATTTATAAGAGAGGTAATTACACTCTGTGGAACAGAGAGCACAGAGAAATTGTTGTGGCAGATTTCAACATTATCTGATCTTGAGGCTTCATATCTTAAAAGCAATTTGTATAGTATATGGGTCAGATTGCCCTGCATACAATGATCAGATTTAACAGGAGTCAGAGATCAAAAGCAGACATATAAAGACAGGACACAGCTCAGACACTGCCACAACAGAGACAAATGGGAAGCTTTGAAACAAAGGGCTATTTGCATAGAGTACAGGGCACGCCGTTTTTCATATAACAGACGACTAAAGAATCCACGTTTGCGATTGTAGCTTAAGCATACCATCTTCAGGGATAAAGAGACAGCTCCATGTTAAAGGAAGATACTGCTCTTTCAGAGGACCCGAATTTCTCTCCAGGCACTCAGGTCAGACAGCTTACAACCACCACAGGTGTAGCTCCTGGGTACCCAACTCCACCGTTCTCACCGGCAGTCACGGAGATGTAAAATTAGAAATAGCAAAAATTAAAATAAAAAGAATACCACTGTAGTGGTTTGAATACAAATAGCCCCATAGGTTCATGTTTGCACACTTGCTCCCTTGTTAGTAGAACTATTTGGAGGAAGGTTTAGGAGGTTGAGCCTTGTTGGAGATGTGTCATCAGAGTGGCCTTTACAGTTTCAAATGCCCACACCAGAACCATCTCATTCTCTCTACCTCCAATGTGTAAGCTCTCAGATACTGGTCCAGCGTTGTACAAGCTTGCTACCATGCTTCCTGCCATGTGATCACAGACTAACCCTTTGAAACTGTAAGCAAACCCCAATTAAATGTTTTTCCTTTATAAACTGACTTGGTTATGGTGTCTCTTCACACCAGTAGAAGAAATGTAACCAAGACAACCATCTTCAATAACACACAAACATAAAGGCAGGAGAGAAAAGTTTGGTGGGGTGCTCATCATAATACCCATCATCAATTCCAGTACGAGGGAGGCAGACAGATTTCTATGAGTTTGAGGCCAGCCTGTACTACATAATAACTTCCAGGCCACCCGGAGTTAGAGAGACCCTGTCTCAAAAAATAAAAAAAAAAAGTGAAATTTGATTTGTTTCAAGTATATTCCTGTGAAAATACTATTGATGTAAGCATATCCTATATGAAATTAATCCATAGGTAATGGCCCATATCCTGATTTGGAAGATCAAATAAGTGTGATAATAAATAAAATGAACTTGGTGGCTCATAATGATAATGAAAATTTTCTAAATGTTTTTTGTTATGGGTGATGGTGGTGAGTGCTCGGTTATTTGCTTTGCCTTGTGCCTGCTAAACATGTGCTCTCCCACTGAGGTACATCCCCGCTCTCTTTTTTGGTTTTTACAGTTATGGATTTGATGGTTGAGATTAACTGTGAGTGATATTTAACTAGTCTGTGTGAATATATCTATCTAGGTGTTAGAAGTTGTAGAGATATTTGTGAGCAGAAAGCCCATAAATTTAATCCAAGATGGAGACACACTTGGATAAATTATCTCTTAGAATTGAGTCCCAATGAGGAGCAGAAGGAGGGAGAACATGAGCAAAGAAGTCGGGACCACGAGGGATGCACCCACCCACTGAGACAGTGGAGCTGATCTATTGAGAGCTCACCAAGACCAGCTGGACTGTGACTGAAAAAGCATGGGATAAAACTGGACTCTCTGAACATGGCAAACTATGAGGGCTGATGAGACGCAAAGGACAATGGCACAGGGGTCTGATCCTACGTAATGTGATGGCTTTGTGGGAGCCCAGCCAGTTTGGATGTTCACCTTCCTAGATATGGACGGAGGGGGGAGGTCCTAGGTCTTACCACAGGGCAGAAAACCCTGACTGCTCTTTGGACTGGAGAGGGAGGGGGAAAGGAGTGGGGGTAGGGGGAGAAGGGTGGGAGGAGGGGGCGTAGGGGGGGAGGAGGGGGAGGGAAATGGGAGGCTGGGAGGAGGTGGAAACTTGTTTTTTTTTTCTCCTTTTCTCAATAAAAAAAATCGTTTAAAAGAAAAAAAAGAATTGAAAGAAATTACTATTTAACTAACTATCAATAAAACACTTAATTAGAAAGCATCTGTAAAGTGTCTTCATGTAACACACGCTAATATAGTATTAACGGCTCAAAAATTATGCATTAAATACAAAGCTCTGGTTTGATATGAAAGTCCTCATATATTTCGTTGGTTTTTGTTGTTGTTGTTTTTGTTTTTCGGTTTTTCGTGACAGGCTTTCTCTGTAGCTTTGGAGCCTGTCCTGGAACTAGCTCTTGTAGACCAGGTTGGCCTTGAACTCACAGAGAGCCACTTGCCTCTGCCTCCCGAGTGCTCGGATTAAAGGCATGCGCCACCACTGCCCAGCTCATATATTTCTTATATTATTTACTCTTACTCTTATTTAATACAGTCTCAGTTTCATTTAATACTTATTTTTAGTGTAAAAACCATATTCTGTTCTACCTTATACATCTACTGGAGACCTACTGTTTCCCAACCAATTTCAGATGGAAAGCCATTGTGCCCCCTAAATAAATACATGTTCATATTCAAGTATTACCATTATTTCTCTTCTATTAAAAAATGTCTCCTTCTTTCCCCATGAAGAAACTTTCACACATCTTACTTCCTGTCCTAGCACCAGAGCCTGAAAAGGTGAACGCCTTCCATATTCTTTCCCTTCCCAATTGACTAAGACATTCCTTAAATCAGATCAATTTATAGTCACAGCTGTATGTGTGCCCAGTAGATGGAATATTTTATTGAGCTAAACACACAAGCAGTGGGAATGCACTCAAAGCTATTCTTAAAGAAGAAATGAAGTGGTTCATGAGAGAAATTACAGACAGGAGCAGCTGATTTCTACATTTCTCCATGGATTTTACCAGGTGGGGCTCCCCAACAGAAATCACTCATCTGGTAGCTTGGCTAGCTGAATACTACTTGTCATCTGCTGTATGTCCCTATGGCCTTCTGCAAAGGGAAGGGTAATTTTTAGCCATTTGCCATTCATTTTTATTGCTCCTTCATCCATATGATTATTTTATGTTGTTGTAGGCATTAAGATGACCTGCATTTAGGCAAATTCTAGACAGTGTTTGAATAATATTTTTTTGTAAATTGAAATATTGAGAGGTGACAAAGAAACATACCCACAATCTATCCCCATAAATAGTAATGAGAATTTAATTTTTCTCACATTTTTCACACCTGTTGTTCTCAGGCATTTCCTCTTTTCACTAAACCCTCTAACTCTGTCTCCTTCCCTTCAATTTTAAATCCCTAGCACCAAATACAAGGAAAGCAATTCTGTGTCATGTTTAACTAAAGAAGAAAGCTTGGCTTATGGGAGAAGTTCTAATTAACAGTATTAAGTCATTCATTTATTGACTAACAGTGGCTACATTTTTAATGTGGCCCTCTTCTTTTAAGTGTGGAGGTCCCAACTGCAGTAATTCAGCACCTTTAGTTTAGAGTCAAAAGGGAGAAGCTGTAAAGGAAGAGAAGTATGATGGTTTATGCTTTAACCTGATTGGATTAGAGGATTCTGCAGGGAACTGGCAGTGAGCATCATTTGTGGAAATGTGTGTCAGAGTTTCCTGCCCCTGCCATTTGAGTCAGTGGGATGAACAAAGATGATACAGCATCATCTGATTTGGGTGAGTACCATCCAATAAAGGCAGGGACAAATAATACAAATGCAGAGTAAATGTGAAGTCTTCCTCCTTCCACTTTAGAATGTAACTGATCATCTTTGACTGATCTGGAACATGAGAAATCTATACTCTCAAATTTGGAATCAGGACCTTATTCTAGAGGCCTCCTAGGTTCTCGGGCATGCGGTATCAGGGATTTTACTATCACCTTAGATGACTGTAAAGTCTTCAGACGTAGACTCAGACTTTTTTTTAAAAAAAAAAAAAACAACTCCTCTATTTTTGTAATTTTCATGGGAATGCTCAGCTTCCATAATTCTGTAAGCTTTTGCTCAAATAAATCCTTTCTTACATGTACATGCATATAGTATCTCTATGTGTATATGTATGTATCTCTCTGTCCCTCTATCATCTACCTATGTGTCATGTATGCATGTGTCTGGTGTCTACATACACACCTATCATCTATTTACCATATCTTTATCTCTGTGAATTTCTCACTTTGTTTGTCTTTCTGGAGAACCTGGAGTAAGACACTGAGGCAATTTTCTGATATTATGCACTTGTCTGTGTTAGAAACTCTTACTTTAGACCGCAGACATATGCAGTTCATATTCTGAATGACTAACCAGAGCCAAAACACAGGAGCCACAAATCAGAGTCATGAACTCAACTATGGCCCAAACGGTTGGCAGATACAAACTTTTCATTGCTCTGGCTGTTTTCCTTAATTCACCAAAATGTTATAAATCAGTTCTTAAAAACAGACCTGAAGGGCCAAGCAGTAGCTCTTGAAAAGCAGATATAGATGGAAATAGACTAAAACAGAAATCAGAGAAGATCAACATGCCTTCAAAGTTGGAGGTAAGCAGTATTGCTTTTTAGAAGCACTAGAGAAATCACAGATTAGTTAAAGAAGTTAAATTGTTGGGCCAGGCAGGTGCTTGATCCTCTTTAGCTTACTGTCTTAAACTGTTTGCATTGACGCAACAAAACAATAGTCTAGTGGTTTAATGACAACAGAAATTTCTTTCACGTAAAGCTGGAGGCTAATGAAATACAAGATGAAGTACTAAAATATCTGGTGGACAGTTTGTAAATAGCACCTTTTATCTATAACTTCAGACTGTAAGAGGCATTGGTATTCTCTAAGATATCTTATATGAAGGCACCGACCTCTCAAGGGCAATAATTCATTCCTTCCCAAAGGTATCACTAACTCTTAGAAGTGTCACTTGGGTATTAGGATTCTAACATATGAATTTAGGGTGTAGGGACACATACATTCAGACATTAGGAGATGCAAACAAAATGGTTTTATTGAAGCTTAGAAATACCCAAAAGAAAAGTTCTGATCTGTTTCGAGATGACTAGATTGCCAAAAATGTTGTAGATGTATGATACAGGTAGAGAAAGATAATATTGTCTAAGAAGCTCATTTGGCCAGCATTAGTTTGACCTGCTTGGATGTTTCTTGAGCACGAATTGCAGGAGAAAGCCTGTCTCCCAGGTGCAATAGAACTACAGATAGCAGCTTGCCACAGAAGATGTTATGGATGAGAAAAAGATGTGTACCACACACACACTATTCTTCTTGCCGGCTGTGTAGATACTATGAACTCACATTCTTTCCTATTAATTTCTTCTGTTTCAAGCAAGTATCTCTAAGCTCTTGAAGAAAATTTATGACAAAAATAAAAATAATTCCAGGAAATGGAAATGGAATGGCAGGCTCAAAAGGGAAGAGAAATAATTAATTTAAGAAAAAAAGAAATATTTTTCCCCTCATAAGATATGAAAGCATCTCATCATGAAAATAAGGCTGCAATGTAGTAAAGGTGGAGCTAATATTGAAAAAAAATCTTTGAACATTGAATGAAATAAACATTCTTGTACCACTCAAGACATCTAAAAGTAAGTTGCAAATATTAATCAGTCATAATTCTACTCTATAATATTCATACACTGTAGGTATTATTGTTATCCTTGTTTAGAGGAAAAATAACAGACGTGCAGAAAGGAAAGAATCAGCTCAAGGTTGGACATACACCTTAGCTTTTGTCCTCTCTAGTATAGTTAAGGCTTACTACATGGAATTATAAAAGGAAATATTAAAGACATGGAAACATGAAAAGAACATCAGAATCTTTTATGGATGTAGCTATAGTAAGATTTTTTGAAATGATAAAATCAATAATAGGAGGAATGGTCACTGAGAAGAAGACAGGTCGGAATTCTTATTTTATGTGACAACTTCTGGAAAAAAGAAAAAAGACACTCACTTGGTAAATTCTCTGAGAAACATGTAAAAATAATGTGAAATATCAAACATTAAAGAAAATTGAAAGGCTATTTATGATGCTACATCAAAGTCCCAAGTCTCATGTAATCTGTGTGACTGGTACCAATGATGTCACAGAACTTATTGTGGAGATGATATTAACCCTTGAAGTTCATCACAAGGTAGTTGTAAATCAAGTGTGAATGAATGTGAAAGGAAAGGGTCTTTGTAGCAGATCCATGCTGTGTAAGTTTTGTCTACTGGGTCCTGCTTTATTCATCAAAAATTTACAATCGCCTGCAAGAAGTTATCTAGCCTGCATCTTAGCATTCTCGTCTCTTCAGTTCGGTACTTCCACTCTCTGGGCACAAAGGCTACCCTGCAGCTCCAACTCCACATCTCTATAGTAAAGCCATCTTGAAGGGACTTCCTTCCCTTAGCATCTACCTGCTTCACTCCCTTCCTTCCATTAAGTCCACACTCAGTGTCACCTTCTCGGTGATGTCTTCCTTGGGTACCCTGTGAGCCTGCCTTCCTCTTATTTCCCTATCACTATTATTCTCTCTTATTTATCTTTCCACATCACAATTATAAGTGTGGCATATGACTGATCTTGCTTACTGTCTTCCTGCTTGTGTAACTAAAAGGAGAGCTGGTGTATGTGTCTGTTTAGTTCACCACTATAAAGCTAGGATTCAGAGACATGCCAGACACACTCCAGGTACTTAGGATATAATTCCTGAATGAAGGCTGAGCAATGTCTTCATGATTTCACAAGTAGGAACACAAGCTTCCAAAGTAACGAAATGAAGAATGACCTATACTAATATGCAGCAAACATTATTTTTAAAGACTTATTATTTTCATGAATTCTTTTGTCTTCGAGATTATAATATAACTACATCATTCTCCTCTTTCTTTTCTTCCCTCCAAACCACCCCATACACTTCTTGCTCTCTTTCAAATTCATATCCCCCTTTCCACTACTTGTTGCTAAGAATACATATAAATTGTATATACAAATAAATCCCTATATATGACCTGCTCGGTCTGTATAAATGTTACTTATATGTTTGTTTTCAGAGCTGACCATTTGGTATTAGATTACCAATTGTTGTAATCTTCTCTGGGTAAGACTATTTCTCCCCCTGCTCTCAGCATTTATTATTGAATTACAGACAATACATCATAAACTAAGAAATACACACACACAGCCGACAAGAGGCTTTATCTGTGACTTTGTACTTTAGAATATTTTCTGTAAAATAAGCCCTCTAATGCCCAAACCATTGCTTCCTCACGATGTAGATTTACCCAGCTTGAATATCTTCTCGTGTAACAGAATGAAAGGATAATGAGTTTTCCTAGGGAAATGGTTCTGTGTCCCACATTATTTTTAGCTTATCTGCAGACATCTATAAAAATCACAGACATTAGAATGTACTTTGTGAAGTAAGAAATAAAATCCCAGATTATAAGCCACATTTAAACAGATATAAAATGATAAGGGCTTAAACTTGGGGAAACAAACTAGTATTGAAATATAATTTTGTATGTTGTGATAAAAAATACATACTATTCTTTGTATATGGCAGTGAAGAAATGATTATACTTATACTTAAGCAACCAGGATCCTGGTTCATGCCAAGGAGAACCACCAGCATGCTGCTGGAGAAACATCTCCCTATTACTTGTGCTTTATAGGTCTAACCAGCTCAAACAAAAACCCTACTTCTTCCCATGGAATTGTTACAATTTCTTTAAAATTTCATAAAAACAGAGGAAAATTGTTTTTCCTACCACGATCCACCGCCTGCTGTTTCTTATTCCTAGTATTTATTTGGTATCTGAGATGCACGGTGGATGTCAGTCCTAATCTTCATCTCAACTACCCACTCTTTAAAGTTAGAGAAATGAAGACTCATAGAAATAATCTTGTCGCATGCAGGGCAAAATCTAAATCTGGTTAGAGTACCAAATGCTAGGTTCCACAACTGCTTTCTCATTGAATAGGTCAAGGATTGATTGCTACAATTTCCCAGGTGACTCTTGCATAGCCTACAGAGGCTGTTATTTCAACTCAAGTTGAGCTGCTCCTTATGCTTACTGCACCAAGCCATACAGCCTCTTGCTCTTCCAAGTCTAATGCCTGGAAGTCTCTTTCTCCAAATAATGCCTCATGTATACTTTCCAATTTTCTTCAGGTCTGTGTTCAAACGCTTTACCAGCAAGAATTATGTTGAACAGAACCCTCTGCAATCCTTACCATATCATTTTGCTCCACTTTTTTCTCAATTTTAAATCAAAAGATTAATTTTACTTTTATCTATTTCTGTGTGTTTTTGTCTGTATGTGTACAGGTCTGCATGCATGTGGATGCTCTTGGAGGCCAGAAGAGAGGCAGGAATTCCCTGTAGCTGGAGTCACAAGCAGTAGTGAACTTTACTACGTGGGTATTGGGAACCAAATCTGGTCATCTATGACAGCAACAAACTTTCTTAATCAGTGGGCCATTTTTTCAACCACTATTTGTTTTAAAGTACTTGTTACCTGCCAGCATTTCTCGGTAACTTACAAAACTTCTTGTTTATCATCTACACACATTAAATAAATGTTCCAAGAGGATAAGGACAATTGCTTTGGTCACTGGACTACTCCGAGTTCTCCTATGAATCTCTTACATACTAAGCATGAGTAAAAGATCATTGAATATATGGATAACATTTCACATCAACCTAACACTTCATCATACAGCAATGTGTCATGTTAATGATCATTCTTAGAATCATTCACTCCACACTTTCTCTGTGAGTAATTTCTAGCTAAGATAGGTATTTAAAATAAAATATCAATTATTTCTGACATCTGCGTAAGTCAGAAATTTTCTTCAACTGGGAGAAGGATATTTATATATTGGTATGTGAACTTACAGCGCTAGTAATAATAAAGTTTTGTATTATCTATAATTAACCAGTATTTGTCAAGTACCTAATATTTTGGTGAGTGAAGTAAAATTATATCTTAATCATGTCTATTTTTTTTTCATTTTTTGAGACAAGGTTTCTCTGTGTAACAGCTTGGCTGTTCTGGAACTCATTCTGTAGACCAGATTTGCTTAAAACTAACAGAATCCACCTGCTTCTATCTGTCGAGTGAGTGCTGGAATTAAAGGTGTGTCAAACTCTTTTAATGCACAATTATCATATACTCTGCATTTCAAAGAAAAGAATTGGAATATTGGTATCAGGAAGCAATTTTATTAATATATATCAAAATGTAAATTTTTCTCTTAATTATTAAGCAGTATGTTTTAAGACCTTACATAGTAACATATTCTTATTTAAATGAAGTCTATGCTTTCTATGAGGAGGAACAATTTTTGACAAAGCAGTTGGCTGTCTATGAGTTTCTAGTATCAATCTAATATTGGGCACATTTAGGCTGTGATTTAATATCCTTAACATTAACCCAATCTTGTGGTTTTTATGACCCCTTTTACTTCAGAAATTAAGATCCCAAAATGTGTTATGAGCCAGGGATTCTGGCAACTAAGGCACCTGAACATGGCTCCCACATTTGCCTACCTGAAGTCTGAATGTAGAGCTGAAATGAGGTAAATATGAGGAGCAGCAGGGTGCCACTTCTGCTTGCTTGGTGAATAACATCCCTGGAATATTCCTCTGAAACTTTGTGTTTTTGCTGGTGGCTTTTTCATTGGAACAGAAGTATTGGTTGTGTAGATAGCTGACCACGTTCCTTGCTGAAGATTTGGGAGTCTCTCCTTTAGGTTCATCCTAGTTGATCCAATATCATGTTTAATATTGCATATTCAATTTGCTAGAGTAGGTTGATTCTTGGCATGCTGATTGTGATCAGTGCAAAACCCCAGGACTCATCTTCAGTCAACAATGCAATGTGTAAGTTAGGTGGAGATGCTCTGGTCTCCAAGAAAGAAACAACGTTGTTTGATAATCACTGTATGTTTCAAATAGTGATACTGGGATCTATTTGCTTCCTCAGTGTAATTAATAATATAGCCAAATACCTCTAGGAGCTCCTGCCTATTGCTGTATCATATAGCCTACAGACTTAAAACTGTTAATTACGAAGTTATCTTTATGACTTTGGAAATGCATATATTGATAGAAGAATTTAAAAAAAACAGGGAAGCGAAATTGGTTGTTACAATTAGATAATACATGTTATCTTTACATGTTTTGAGATAGTCATTCTAGAAATGAATAAAGCAGCTCTGCACTGTGGGTATTAGCAATTCATAAAGCAGGCATCGGTGGGGGAACATGTGTTCTTCAGAGACCATTGCATAATAAGCTTCCAGACTTAATTTTAATCTAATTCAATAAAACACATCATACTCAGACACGAGATGACAAGACAATAGTTAGAGGGCACTGGAAATTTGTCTTGGCTGCGGAGCCTGCTGCCTCCGAGCAAAAGATAATGAAAAATTTAAAGATGAATTGTCCTTGATTCATCACTCTTGTTTCTGAACTTGAGATAATGAAATTTTAAACTAATGTTTACTCCTAAAGTATTACCTACTGCCTCCAAGAATTGTGCTTGACGTAATTCGATTCTTATTAGAGGACAATGATTTAGGGTGTGCTAATGGATTTCTTTCTATACTGCCTGTTTAAAGAAGGGTGTCCTGAGAGCTACAGAATTTCAGGAATGTGTATTTTAGAAGAATAACTTTCTATTTTATTAGTGAATTACACTACTATTGAGAATGTTAAGATATTGGAATTTTATCCAGCCCTAAAAACATCTATAGGATGTAAATTGAGAAGGAACTCTATTGATGCAATAGATGAAAGGGATAGTATAAAGGATTATACAAACTCTTACCCATTTTTGTAGCTATATTCTACCAATATCCAAAATCAAATTCACACTCACATTCACACCGAGTTAGAACTGTCATTAAAACATTAAAACATGCTGTAATGTTGTTGATGGATGGTTTGATTACAGATATAGGTAATAATTTTCTCCTAATTTTAATTCACAAGAAAAATAACTAGTTGAAAGTAGAGGAAGCATCCCTTGGGCTTTAAGTTCTGAAGTCTAGGCAGCCATGGCACTGAAGCACTAGCAAAACATGTGCATCGGTGGACATTAGCAAGCTCAGCAAGCATTTTGGTACCGTGCTTTTACAAGGCTCCACCCCCAGGCAATGAGCCACCTACCCAAGGACAATCAGCTGGTTAATAAAAGCTCCTTTCTGAAAACCATGCACCTTCATTTCCCCCTCGCAGTGCTAACCCCAAAGAAGGCATAGTAGTGGATGAATATTTCATCTTCCAAAAATTCTACCTCCTTAATCCCACCTGGGGCAAGAAAATGCCTTCAGTTTTTACTACAACCTATAGGCATAGGCATCCATAATCCATTGTCTTTTTTTTTTTCCAAATTTCTCTGACAGCTAACCTGCAAATCATCAAAGAAAGTTTTATTATTTTTATTCATGACTTTCACTTCAATCTAGGTCTTGAAAAAAAAATCTCGTTCATGTATAATCTTCTCAAAACCTACACCGAACCTAAATACAATTTCCTTAATTCCATTAGGCTTCTCTGCCATTGCATTCCAACAAGTCCAGGAGAAAAGCATATATGTGAGAGGTGTTTTCTGGAAGCCTAGTGTGGCTAATTATGTCTTGGTCTGGCTAGACTATGATGCTCAGCTCTTTGATCAGTTTTCATGTTCCTGTAGAAGGGGTTGGTATTTACAATCAGCTCACTTAAGGAAAAGTAAATTGCCCGGCATCCAACAGATGAGCCTCATCAAGCCAACTAAAGCTTTTCCATGTAAAAACTGAGGGCTCCTGGTGACGAAGGAATCTGCTTCAGGACTCTACAGAGAATCCATTCTGATTTGTCACATGTGGGCATGACCTACCGATTTTGACTCAGGACTGCACTATCAAACATTAGCTCCATGGGTTACAGAGTTTACCGTTGCCAGTTCCAAAATCATGCAAATCGGTTTTTTTTCAAGACAAATCTCTCCTCTGTACTTCTATTTATTAAAAGATTAGTTGTATTTACATTTATGTATGTGTGACAGAGTGGGGGGAGGAAGGAGAGAAGGAGAGAGGGAAGGAGGGAGAGAGAGACACACATAGAGAGATTCACAGAGAGAGAGAAAGATTCTGTGTGGCTATGTGCCCTTCAGTGCAGATCCCCACAGCATCCAGAAGAGGGTACCATCTCCTATGGAGCTATGGCTCCAAGAGGTTGTGAGACATGAAACAGTGAGATGCTGGTAGGGATCATCTTCAAGAGAAATATTCTTCCTTAACCAATGAGCTATCCCACCAGCCTCATTGCTTCTCAGAATTTCTTTGTCTCCCTGCCTCCCTTTCTCTTAAACTTGATGTAATTAGCACGGATTCAAGTCAGAAAAAAAAAAAAAAGAACAGTTTTATCTTCACTAACGGAAGAGTTGTCAGAAGTGGAAAATTTAAAACAAGGAGGGTATTAAACTGGGACAAATGGTAATAAAGGTGCAGTGATCTAATATAAAAAATTATGGAACCCAACAGGAGGTGACTGGTGTGTTTTCCTTTTTTCTTCCAGAATGATTTTACTTGTAATAGTCACTGTCTTTGCTATGAGAAACTTCCAAGACTTAGACTCTGGAATCCAGGAAATGAGGCAATGCAAACCTGTGTCCTAGTATACTTAACAGAGACCCCCTTCTTTTACCTCAGCTTGTAGGTGACTTCCATGTCACCACTGTGCATTTAAATCACACCTAAAGTAATAGTCATTCAATTATTGGATACTACAAAACATTATTAGGAAAAGCCATAAAGATAAAAATTATTCCCCCTGATCCTAACGAAAAAAACTTTGAATAAATAATTTCCCAGAAGCATAACATGCAGATATATAAAATAAAAATAAATAGACCTTCAATTTTTTTTTCAAAAAACATACTAATATGTTTAGTCATTTTATATGAATACAATTCTTTTGAAATAAATGAAATGAAAATGAAAATAAAATTTCTTTCCTTCTTACTGAAAACTACAAATTAACTGAAATTTATACATTATATTATAGTTACTAGCTATAATTTTATTTAGTTTCATATTTTAGAAATTGAGCTATTAATTTGTCATATCACTTGAGAATTAGAATTCCTATAGGAAATAACTAGAGAGGGATACGTATGTGCCCATATATAGGTAGATACAAAGTAGGTAAATAGAAGATAGATGATAGATAGAGAACACTTTTAAAAGGACCTGGAGAAATATCTTTGTGAAACATCCGAGATTTTCTCCACTGTCACACCTCTGGACCATAAGGACAATAGAGAACTCTACACAGACATTAGCTGCCTCAACTTTGAGGAAGTTGCATCCAGGAAAGTCATATGATTTTGACTAAATTGTGGAAAATAGGACATTATAGGAAACAAATTGTCAGATAATATTTTGTCAAGAAAAGTGGGTTTTCTCCCTTTTTTTTCCTTCCAAAGGTTGGAAAAGGATGGACCAGAATTGGAAGTCAAATAAAAGATGGCAAAGGGGCTGCAAGATATAGGAGAAGAGGGTTCAAGTGTTCTCATGGGAACCAGGGCTGGCTATTGTCACTAGACTGCTGGCCAGAAGAGGGAGGTGAAGAAGGGACACCAAACTTCCTTGTTGAGCTTCTGAATTTTTATCTTTGCTTGCAACAATGTCTGTATCTGTCCTCTAAAGAAACCACAGGGTCCACTTGTCATCAGCATTTCCTGCCTTCAAGTCATTTGGATCTTTGCAAGGATTCCAAATTAGTGTAACTCTACATGATTGTCCACATCCATTGAAAGTGATCCACATCCTGACACATGCCAAATACGCCATCACACTTGTAAATAATTCCTTTTCTGTGCAGACTATCCTGGAGAGTTTCTTTCTTTCTTTGTTCTCTTTTCTTTTTTTAAACAGCTATCGGCCCATGCATGCTCCATTGTTTAGTTCCTAATTTCTCATGCTTTTTACATGACTGAGGTGAGACGGAATTTTCACCAAAAATAGTTCATTACTTCAGTTAGAAGTACCTTGGAACCATGTTCCAGAAAACTAAATTCGAAGTGACTAAACCAGACAAACACCTGTGGCCATTCAGTTGATGAACTAGTGTGCTGGCTAGTTTTTGTCAACTTGACACCAGCTAGTCTCAGAAGAGGGAACCTCATTTGAGAGAATGCTCCCACCAAACTGGCCCAGGGATAAGTCTGTGGGATCATTTTCTTGATTCATGATTGACATAGCAGGGCCCAGTCAACTGTGGGAGGTGCTAACCCTAGGTAGTGACCCTGGATGCTATAAGAAAGTCAATTGAGCAAGCTATGAGAGCACAAGCAAGCAGGCAAGCCATATTCTTCTACGGTCTCTGCTTCCGTTCCTGCCTCCAGGCACCTGCCTTCAGTTCCTGCCCTGACTTCCTGAGTGCTGAAGTGTAGGCTAAGAATCATAGGCTGTACAAAACACTCTCCTCTCCAGGTTGCTTTTCACCATGGTGTTTTGTCCCAGCAAGAGAAACCCTAACTATAACAACTAGACTGGGGTCAGTTGCTTTATACCATCACCAAGGATGTATTTTTCTTCTGCTTCTACTCCGGGCTTCAACATTATCCAGTTTCATCCCAGTGCTGCTTTCTCAACGTTACAAGGCACCTGTAAGCAGTCACTAGGATGAAATGCTGGGCTATTCATGACCTCGCAAAAGGAGATTTGCTGTTCTGGAAAAAGTGGTGAGTTGTGGTTTGAATGATCCTAGTAATGTCATGTGCCTACCCTCAAGCAAATTACGTGGTTAAGAGTAAAGTCGGTTAATATACACATTGAGGCCAAATCCAAAAGCAAATAACTTGGTGCAGTGGGCTAAGTGCTTTCCCTGACAGTTGAGCTATTATTCCCAGAGGAAACAGAACTTACTCTATATAGCAAAACACCTCTTGATATAATTCAACCCCTGTTGATTTCAAAAGGTCTCTAAGTGATTTTCAGTGTGATTAATTGGGATGTTTTAATTTAATTAATTCTAATGTTTCTGTATAAGGATATTCCATTTGTTAATTAAACAAAAATCTTTTTATCAAAATACTTCATTAAATCTAAATAAAAATGAAATCCTCTCTGATATCTTTGATATTTTGTATAATAAACAATGTAAAATTAGTGTTAGATTAAGGAAGATGCCAGTTGACATGCAGGTATGGTCAGCTAGAATTTACAGGAAATAAACTGGATAAAGTTGAATAACAGCCTCTCAGAAGAAGTACTGGTGACTAATAACCACCCAGTTTGATAGCAACATGAAATAGAGCATTACAAAGAAGAAATTCAGAGTCTACCCAGAGAGACTGGGAGGTTGAAGCAACTCTCCTCCTCCCAGGGACAAAATTGACAACAGCTACACTTAAGATAGAGACCACAGAAAATCACCTCTGAACTCCCAGTGCAGATGTTTAAGGAGAACAAGAGCAGAATGCCTGTCCTTCTCTAATAACACCAATAAACTAACCTGCTCACTAATCTAGACCTGATGGAATGCTTTCTTAGGTTTGTTGTTGGTGCCTTTGCTGGGTTAAATAGATGTTTGCTCACATCTTTCCAGGCAAAACATAACCTCAGGCCGACACTGCCCTCTTCTTTCTTAATACCTCTTTCTCTTTTATCTTTTTTTCTCTTTGTTTCTTCTCTTTATAATTTTCCTTTGGATAGGATCTCCCAGAGAACACAGATCAGCCCAGTTTGCAAAATAGCCATGCCTCAGTCTCCAGACAGCGCAGGTTGTTTTAAATATCTGATCCCATTTTCTTACTACTCTCTTTTGATTCAAACTTTAGACTAACGACCTCATCTTCCCCCAGTTCACCTCTATCTTTCTCTTTGTACTTCCTCTTCCTTCCTCTACTCGTTCTCTATTAACTCCATACTAATCATTAGTCTTCCTGTGCTCTGTTTTCAACTCGTGTCCAGAGAAACAAATGCATTACTGTACCCAGCACTTCTTAGTATTCCATTCCTTTCATTCACAAAACAATTGAGACTTAAGAAGTGATAGTTTCTAACTTGGTTATTCCTGTATTTTCACAGTGGCTCTACTCTTTGACAGAGAATGTCTTAGCAAACAGTATTCTACTCTCAGGTATTTCTGTCCTGTTTCTCAAACATCAGTCTACTTGAGGAAAAAGATACCTCAGTCCAACTCTACTACAACCCAGAACTCAGTCCTCTGTGAGTGTTGCAAATATATTCATGGAGAGAACATGAGGGATAAAAAACCCAAATGATCTGACTATAAATGCTAATGTATAAATACAAAGACACAGAAACATGGCAGATCCAAGCTACATGACTTCTGTAAATTAATTTCCTCCAATGAGAATGAATTAGACAAAATCTCAGATGCAAAGGTATAAAGAATGATAAATAAATATTTCAAAGATAGCAAAGAGGATACAAATGCCTGAATGAATTCCATGAGAAGGCAAACACAGATGAATGAAATAAAGGTATGAATACAAAACACGGGCATGTTGTTCAATGAGCAGATAGAACTGCTTTTAAAAAGAAAGTGAAATGAAGATAAAAAAGAGAATACAAATGCATGACCGAATTCCAAGAGAAGACAAACAGATGAATGGAATAAGAAAATGAATACAAGACATGAAAGTATAGTCCGATGAGAAGATAAAAACACTTTTAAAAAGAGACAAACAGAAAGGTTGAAAATTAAAAATTTAGTAAGGCCATCAATATGGTAGGTATTTAAATAAGAAGTGAATCATCAAAGAAATCAAGATTTAAATAAGAAAATCTAGAATCACACACACACACACACACACACACACACACACGACAAACCACTTGAAATTCCTGCCTCAACTTCCCCACAATGATGGTTTGTAAAATGGAACTGTGAGCTGAAAGACATCTTTTTGCTGTTGTTTTGCTGTTGTTTCTTTTCGTTAGGTATTTTTTAATTCATAGAACAAAAAGGAAGCAATGACAGAAATTGGTGCTAAGGAAGTGGGGTTGTGACTCTGATAAAACTGAATATGTGCTTTTCATGACACGTGGCCTGTGGACTGTTAGTGGTTGTAGAAGAATTAGGGACCTTGGGTCAGAAAAGTCACTGAATGCTGGAAGCAGAGTTTAATGAACTGTTTTAGTGAAACCTTGGAAAACAAGGATACAGAGAGATGTGTGCACAATCAAGGCCTGACTTATGACACTTTAGAAGAACAGAGGGTTTTTTTTTCTTTTAATCCTATGCAGGGATGTTGCTATTCATGTGATACTTTTGGTTAAGACTCTATGGGTGGTGATAAGGCTAGGACTGAAGGTGAGCTGCAATTATCAAAGACATCAGCACCACTGAAGTGAAACTTCCTGTGGCTCATTGGCACAATAAGGAAATGTCTCCTTGACATCAGTACACTGAAGCTTATGTATCTGTGGTCCAGGGAGGCTGGAATAGCAGAAGAACTTGGCAATGTAAGCCTTGACTCTATGTTCTGGTTCTCAAGGTATGAAAGATTCATGATAGAGGTGGTCCTAGAAAGAACCTGAGGCCTAACAGTGTGTGGCAAAGTAGGAGTCCCTGTCTGGAGGCCCCAAGAAACAATTACATAAAACTGTGGAGGTGAAGCCTCAACTGGAACGGAGACTCTGGGGTACTGCGGATGCTACAGCCAAGGGACATCAGCCAAGGAGAGTGCAGTTATGGCATGGGGCCAGCCTCAGCCCAAGGTAGAAGCTGTGTGTGCTGCAGGTGGCTGACTTGGATGGGTGGGGCTACTTAAGCTTTTTGAACCTAGAAGGTGAGAAGCAGAGTTGGGCATGAAGCTATAGGATTTGATAATTGTCCCGATATGGGTTTGTTTGGATCTGATTGTTTCTTGTGATGATCTGTTTTTCCATTTACATAATAAGAATGCTAGTCTATGCCATCATATAGTTATATATTAGCCTCTTCTTTAAAGAGACTTTGAGCTTTTAAAGGTGAATTGTAGTTTATGAGGTTGGTGGAAAGAATAGTTTATGGTGTAAAGTGGTATGTTTGTGTGTCAAGGTGACAAGCCAGGGAGCTTTTGATGACTAGCTTTAATTGTTGACTTGTTTGGGATCTCCTGAAAAGAAGGGCGCAGTGAGATATTGTCTACCTAAGATTGGCCCTGTCTGTTGGAAGACTCTCTTAATTAAGAATCCCTATCAAGGAATTGGTGGTACCTACAGTGGGTTGTGACACCTAAAAAAATAGTAATACTCCATAGTCATGTCCAAAAGTGGTCCTACCCACAAAATCCCTCGTTGTGCCTGAATGGTTCTTACCTAGGTGGTTATAAGTCCTGTCAACTTAACAATTTACACTATCTTAGTTGGGGTTTCTATTGCTGTGATAAAACATATCCAAAGGCAACTTTGGGAAGAAAGGGTTTATTTCAGCTTATAACTCTCAGGTCGCAACCAATCACTGAGAGAAATGAGGACTGGAACCCAGGGGTTGATACAGAAGCCACAGAGGAGTGCTGCTTACTGATTTGTTCCTCATGGCTTGGTCATCCTGCTTTCTTATAGAATACAAGATCACCAGTTCAGGGTTGAAATCACTTATAGTGGACTGTGCCCTCCTACACCAGTCATTAATCAAGAAAATGCCCCACAGACTTGTCCACAGACCAGTATTATAGAGACATTTTCTCAACTAAGATTCCTTCTCAGAGGAATTGTTGTGTCAAAGTGACAAAATACAACCAGTGTAAACACTAATCAGAATGAATAGCAAAAATGATGAGAAAAAAATCAGAAAAAGATCCCCATTTGTAATTACTACAAACCAAACAAACATGTATGCACGTGTACACCACCATCCACCACTACCACCACCTCTTCCCATCACCTCCCCCAGTACCACTCCCCACCTCCACTACCACCATCACCATCATCACCACCACCTCCACCACCACTACCTCCACCACCACCACCATCATCACCACCACCTCCACCACCACCACCACCATCATCACCACCACCTCCACCACCATCACCACCACCTCCACCATCATCACCACCACCTCCACCACCACCACCTCCACCACCACCACCATCATCACCACCTCCACCACCATCACCACCACCTCCACTACCACTACCAACACCAACTCCACCACCACCTTCACCACCACCTCCACCATCTCTACCATCATCACCATGATGACCAAAACCTTTGACTGTAACTGAAAGAAAGAGATTAAAGTGGACAGAGTACCTCATGTGTTCACGGATCGGAAGAATGAATACTCGGAAATAATACTATAGCTAAAAGCAACCCATGTAGTCAATATAATTATTAAATTTCTGGTAGCATTTTTTCACAGAAATTGAAAAAAAATCTTAAAATTCATGTGAAAATACAAACTAACCTGGATATCCAAAGTCATCCTAATCAGAAATAAATAAAGTTGGGCCTATCTCCACACTTGATTTTAAGCTATGTTACAGAACCATTATAACAAAAGAACAACAGTGCTGGCGTAGGTTCAGATAAGTAAATTAAAGCAATAAAAGAATATCAACATATAATCACATCAAGCTACACTCATATAACTTTTTAAAATAAAAATTAAAGATAAACATTTCAGACAAGATAGCCTTTTTAGCAAACAATATTAGGAAAAATGAGTATTCATATGTAAAAGTGGGAAACTACATTATCCCTCATGTCATGTGTATAAATCAACTCTAAGTAGATCAGAGACATAAATGTGGTACCTGAAACTCTGACACTATTAGCAGAAAAAACAGTAATAAGAAAACAACAACAAAAAAATAGATGTAGAAAAAGATTTTCTAAATAGGATTCCAATAACTCAGGAAAAATCTAAAACATGGGAACTCATGATATTGATATCATCACCAGAAAAGGGGTCAGTTAATCCAGTAAAGAGGTAGTCAGCAGAGTGGAGGAAAATATTTGCTAGTTATAGAGACAACAAGATTAATACCGAGAATATACAAATAATACAAAAATGAGAAAACATAAAAAGCATAGATAATATGTTCTTTCAAACGATGAAATATAAATAACCAATAAATATGAAAAAATAACCCCACTAGTCATTAGAGAAATGAAAATTAAAACAAACTACATTGAGATTCAACATCATTCCAATCAGCATTTCAATCATTAAGAAAATAATAATTGGGAAGTTGAGATGGTTAAAAGCCCATATTGCTCTTGAAGAAGAACTGAGTTTGGTTTACGCACTCATGGGAAACATCTCACAATCTTCTATAAGTCTAATTTCATGAAATCTTGGGCTTCTGACCTGAAAGGGCACCTGCAGTCATTTGTACAGAACCACATACACACACACACACAAATAAAAATAAACCTAAAAAAAAAGTAGAAAGCAACAGTAAATGCTGTAAATCAGTCCAACCTTTATGGAAATCAGTATGGAGATGAAAGAAACAACAACAAAAACCACCTGAAAACAGGTCTGCCTAATGGCTCAGCTATACTGTTCCTGCCATTTTACCCCAAAGAATCAACATCACAGTGCACATTAATGTTTTCCAGAACTTTTCACAACAGCTAAGTAATAGAGGAATATGAAAAGAAAAAACTGATATTGATACACAGTGGAATATTTTTAAGCCATGAAGAAAAATGTAGGTGTGCTATTTGCTATAAAATAGATAAAATTGGACTTAATCACATAAGCAAATTAAGCCAGTCTCACAAAACCAGGTACCATGAACAAGTAGCCTCTGCCTCTTGAGTGCCAAGACTGTGGGTAGGAGTGGCCACATCTAGCAATTTTCTGGAAACACCATCACTAATTCAATAAGGAGGAGAGGACAGATCTCTAAGAGGTAGCCAGGCTATGGATTCTCATGGATGAACTGTGATGGTTAGTATGGATGTGAGTTTGAGAGACTAAGAGTGGAAACAAACCCCACAGAACCCTTTCCTGTTCTCTCTGCATTTGCTGTCCATCATGAGCTGACACAGCTAGAGGCCCTTAATAGATGCAGCACCTTCAGAATCTATGGATTTTAAATTTCAGATCATAATAAATTGTGTGTGGTATTCTGTTAAGGTAGCACAAATTAGACTAGGATGTTTTAAACTTCTATTATTTTTACAAATAACTTATTTTTTTTGCCACTTTGGAGAAAAATAACAAAGGGTAAGAACAAGATATGGTACAGGTAAAGTATTTCTTATGTGACTACTTACTCATTGTAGAAATAAATTCATAGTAAGCATTTGCTGGGGGAGGGGAGAAACATTTTCTTCAATGGGGTAATTGTAAGATGTCCTTGACTTTGTAACCAGCTCCCCAATCATGATCGTCTGAGCAACACTAAAGAAACTCAGTGGGTAGTCAAAGCAAATCAAATCAAAACTAAGCAAGACAAAGGGTAAGAAGGGAAAAGAGCAGACTAGTGAGAAGAAAGAGTGGATCAATAGGAGTAGGGTGGGAGGGGGAAGGGACACAAGAAAGGATAGCAGGATTCAGGTTGTGAAAATACATTATATACACGCATGCAAATACCACCACAATGAAACCATTGTGCATAATAAATATATACTAATAAAAATAAAGGCAAAAATTAAAAAAAATAAAATGTACCATAAAAGAGAAAAAATCTGTAATTTGACAAGTTTTAACTATGAGTTCTTTTTAGTAAAAGAACAGAAGGGAGAAATGGGAACAGAACTAGACCTGCTGTAACTAGAGTTGCCAAAAGCATTTATTTATTTCTTTTCTACTCTCAGGACTGCACCAGAACAACTCAGAGTAGCTATTGACTTGCTATCTCAGGTTAGAAGAGTAGAAATTGGGGTCCTTCCATCAGAATCCTGGAGACCTACTTCAGTATTTTATTTACTAGTGACATAATTACACAAGTCATCTACATACCACAAAGACTGATACTTTTCTACATAAAATAGGGTTAATAATATCTACCTTATTCGTTACTTAAATAAGAATTAAAACCCATAGTTTGCTTTCTGTATTATGGTGTATTGTCTGCATCATGGTATATTCAACAGTTCTTCATTCTTCATTGCTGTGCTAAAATACATGAAAAACAATGAATTTGAAAGAGGAATGATTTATTTTGGTTCATGGTTTTGGAAATTTCACAGTCCAAGAGGCTGGGTCCAAGGCTTTTGGTGTTAGTTCAGATAAAACCCCCTGACAATGGGGATGTTGTATGTTCTTACTGTTGCATGGTATCCGGGGAGCCAACAGAGACAGAGGAAGGGTCCGAGGCGTCAGTCCCATCAGACAGGTGTCACCGAACAACCCACTCTCTCCAACTAAACCCTGCTCACCAAAAAATCAATCTATTGTCGACTATTGTTGTAGGTTTATTGACACATCTCACTTCTCAATACTGCCTCCAGTTGGGGAAAATACTGCAAACACATGCATCTTTTGGCGGTACACTTTATTTCCAAACCAGAAAATATGACTCATTGAAATTTCTTTTCTCTGTTGAGTTCTTTAAAGATTAGTAGCTCCACATGTTTAGGTACGCACGGACAAAGAAATGGGGACCTGGGATTAGTTGGTAACACTGATGATACATTGCTCTTTGCCCCTGAATACCTGAATTTGAAAGCATGTCCAAAGAAGTGTGTCTCAGGAAACGTAACATATCTCTTTGAAATACAAAACACATTCATGAATTTTTTTTATTTATTTCATTAGTGGAACTATCATTTTTGAAAAAGCACATTGGCCAAATATGACATCAATTTTCTTTAATTTACTTTAATTTACTTAAATTAAATATATATATATATATATATATATATATATATATATATATATATGACCAGGGACTGGAGAGATGGCTCAGAGGTTAACAGCACTGGTTGTTCTTCCAGAGAGTTCAATTCCCAGCAACCACAATGGTGGCTCCCAACAATTTATAATGAGATCTGGTGCCCTCTTCTGGCATGCAGGCATAAATGTTGGTAGAATACTGTATACATAATAAATAAATCTTTAAAAAAATTATCAAATCAGAATCTTACAGGGCTAAAAAAGTTCTCATTAAAATATAAGCCACAGAATATCCTATAGATGGAAAATCCTTCTGTAGTCTCCCACTGCACTCAGGAAAGAAAAGGACTAACTCTTTGATATGAATAATTAACATTTTGGTAGAGGTTGGTGTGAATTCCAGTTTATGCTACTTTTTTTCCCTATCTAGGGTTGCACCCTTCTATACACTACCCCATTCATTTTTAAAGTTTAAATATTTAAAATTAATGTTCAAAAAAATAAAATAAAATTAATGTTCACTTTTCTTTTTTTAATTTAATTTTATTTTTTTATTGAGAAAAGGAAAAAAAGTTTCCCCCTCCTCCCAGCCTACCATTTCCCTCCCCCTCCTCCCACCCTTATTCCCCCCCACTCTCTCCCCCTCCCTCTCCAGTCCAAAGAGCAGTCAGGGTTCCCTGCCCTGTGGAAAGTCCACGGTCCTCCCCCCTCCGACCATGTCTAGGAAGGTGATCATCCAAACTGGCTAGGCTCCCACAAAGCCAAAACATGAAGTAGGATCAAAACCCCGTGCCATTGTTCTTGGCTTCTCATCAGCCCTCATTGTTCGCCTTGTTCAGAGAGTCCGGTTTTATCCCATGCTTTTTCAGTCATAGTCCAGCTGGCCTCGGTGAGCTCCCAATAATAGCCAGATCCTGGAAACAACCTAGATGTCCTTCAAAGGAAGAATGGATGAAGAAAGTGTGGAATATATACACAGTAGAGTACTACGCTGCGGTATAAAACAACAACTTCTCGAATTTTGCATGCAAATGGATGGAAATAGAAAACACTATCCTGAGTGAGGTAACCCAAAAAGATGAACATGGGATGTACTCACTCACAATTGGTTACTAGACATAAATAAGTGTCACGGTGTCTACAATTGGTGAACCTAAAGAAGCTAAATAAGAAGGTGAACCCAAGGAAAAATATATAGTTATCCTCTTGCCTATGGGAAGTAGACAAAATTGCCGGGGAGAAAAGTGGGATCTTGGGGGTGGGTTGGGTTGGGAGTAAGGGGAGATGGGGAGAGAGGGGGGAGAGGGGGAGAATGGGGGGGAGCTTGGGAAAGGGGGAGGATTGGGATGAAGGAAGGTTGGATGGGGGAGCATGGAAGCACGGTTCTTAGTTAAGGGAGCCACCTTAGGGTTGGCAAGAGACTTGAACCTAGAGTGGCTCCCAGGACCCCAAGGCAATGAGCCCAGTTAGTTCCTTGGGCAGATGAGGATAGGGAACCTGAAACGACCCTATCCTATAGCAATACTGACGAATATCTTGCATATCACCATAGAACCTTCATCTGGTGATGGATGGAGATAGAGACAGAGACCCACACTGGAGCACTGGACTGAGCTCCCAAGATCCCAATGAGGAGCGGAAGGAGGGAGAAGATGAGCAAGGAAGTCAGGACCACGAGGGGTGCACCCACCCACTGAGACAGTGGGGCTAATGTTCACTTTTCAAGTTTTCTAGTTGAGAACACCAGTATCCCACCTCTTTCTCGAGCACACCATTGGCTTTTCAGCTCCGTGCATGTCTCAAACCTCTTCCTGCCGCGGTCCTCACAGTATATATTCAGAACTCTCCCTGGTTGGGGAGAAGGGGTATCCCACTTACCATGCAAACCTCAGCCTGATTTCATTTCTTAAAAAAAAAAAAACAGCATTGTGGATTTCCCTAACTAAAATAGGAACTCTACTCCAGTCTTCTATTTCTTAACAGCTTATTCCTCACTATTGAGTTAATATCACAATTGCCATTACATTTACACATGTGTGCAAACAAAGGTACACACAATGAACTGGAAGAAGTGACATGTTTAAGACACAGTATTTTAGTTTTGTCTTATCCAAGTCCACAATGTCAGCTTCCTTATCCACAAGTCAGAGGGTTGTTACAAATGGAAGTGGTATTAGAAATTACTTCCATTCCACTTCTTATCCCGTGTTTCTGCTGTCTATCTAATACTTTTTCCATTGTGTACATCATAAACATCATATTCTATGATTGCTGGGCATCCATCCACTCTGGATAATTTCTCATAAGAAGAAGCCTACTGTCAAAAAAAGAGATATGAGAAGAAAAACTCATTCTCCATATCTTAACAGTATTTCCAATAAGATGATGAAAAACTAGTTACTAAATCATGATTTTTATTTATTGTGAGGGTACATTTAATAATACATATTAAAATGGCATGCATTTGAAAGTAATCTTTGCATAAACATTGAGTGAACTAGAAGAAAATCTTCAGTTTTATGAAAAGTAGGTTTTTGAATCCTTTGTTAGTGTACCTACAGAGAAATATATTTAAATTTTTGTATTAGAAAAAGACTAATTATGATGAAATGCCTTTATATACACCATGCAATTTTCATACAGAAGCTTAACAAAGAGTAGTCAATCCCTATTGTTTTGCTACTTAGAAATGCCATCATAGATTTATTTAGAAATTCTTTGGGGAAGATAATTATTAGAGAGATTTATGTGTAATAATAGCATGCAAATCTCTGATGAAGTAATACTAGGTTTTGAGATTTGGAAAATTTAGCCAGGTTATTGTTTAAACCTAGCACTGAGACGGGAACAAGTTCCTCCTGTTTTGACTTTTACTAGTAGGACAGTACTAGGCTGCATATGTGTGCTCCTGCAGTGAGCCCTAGCAGAAGCCTCTGAGTGTATGATACCGGGATGTTGTCTACCTTTGGCTAGTTAGACATTCTGCTCGTCTCTTACAGAGAAACAGCACAGCGTTCAGCTCTACATTAGAAATTACACAGAGGAGCATTGCCCCAGCCATACAATCCTTCACAATTGAAATCCCTTGACGTATGTGCCTTTTCTGCCTTTGTAATCACAGAACCTGAATCTAGTCTCCAGAAAACTGCTGAACCCACTGAATTCCTGTAGTGAACAAATGGCTCTGACCAGAGATGGCAAATGAGATGGATTGGCTGGAGGGCAGAAAATTCTGCTTCCTTCAAAGGGTGAGTTACTTTCTTTTACAGGTTGATGGAGGACATATAAATGTATCTTAGTGCGTTTTCAGCATTTGCAGGGATAGCAGAAATAAGACCCATAAAAGCACAAAGTAGTAGAAACCCAATGCCCAACAAGATCTGTCCTGCTACTTGTACCGACGTTCCTCTTGCCTTTAGTAATGGGCAGCTGGATAGGTGTGGCTATTTGCCACAAATGCAAAATAGTGTGAACGTTTTTTCTTCTAAGGGTCCTGAAGCATTTGATTCCTCTGTGTTTACCAAGATAACCAGAACACTCATTTGCTGGATTGTTGAAAACTGCCATGGTCTGAGTAGCCATTTGCCCTTGGGTATACTATTCAACCCAACCCACCCTTAGGTTTTCATCCATAAGAGGGAGACAAAATATATAACCTCACCATGGGGTTATTTTTAGTATTCGTTGACTTTTCTCTTATAAAACTTAAACTCCTAGAGGAAAACTGCTAGAATAGACAAATAGGGTCAGGACCAAGGGAGTAGGGAGAAGGAACTAATGAAGAGATGAACTATATAAGCTTGGGCCTGTGAGTAGAGAGATTCCTGAGAAATAGGAATGCGGCAGAGGACCATGTATGACTGAAGGGTACTCCATTATATCACCAGCAGAAGAGAGCAAGACAGGCATGTTGGAAGTGTCTCCTTTCAAACAAGAGGAAAAGAAGCAGCAGAGATGATGGTGAACATTCATGGTAGTTAGTGAGGTGGGTATCAGTGGAAACACTCATGTTCCCCATTGATTTCCTGTGTCCTTTGTAGGCTAGAATAAAGATGTGGAGGGACTAGGGTCTGGAATCAGATTACAATTGTTTTCAAAGTTAAAAGAAAAAAAACCACCTGAACATTTGTTGCATATGCGAATGTACGAAATACAAGCTTGCTGACCACACATCATATCCATTGTGCACCTCCTCATTAATTGCTTACTGCTTTTATTTGAAAGGACTGCCCTTCAACTTCTTATATGTAAGGGACAATTTTTAAGTCATTTGACATTAGCTGCACTGTGAAAAGCATGATCACTTTCTAAATGATACCAAATTGCTAAACAATTCATATATTGGTTGTGTTATTCTATATTTCCCAAAAATAAGAAAATACCCATTGAATAAAAATGGACAGAAGGTGAAACAGTAAAACAACAGACATATATTGACACATATTTTATTGTGTCAGATTGCAAATAAGTTGTTTACAATTGAATTGATCTCAGCTCCGTTTCCATGGATCCCGGAAACTCAAGTGATTCTATCTGTAGCCCTGACACTGCACAGGTACTTTGAGGGCTTTATCGGCAAGGAAACCAGTGACCCTTTGGAAACTACGAAACAGTGTTAGAAGTTGCCCAGATAAAAGACCATGATCCTTTACAATCTGTTAAATGTATTATGGACCAAGATGCTCATAGTAGCCATGTGTCTTGGTGTATCTAAGCTCTTTTAATTTTACTATTATTTTAAAGGAATCAACGTGGGACATGGCTGGTAACCTATGTGATTTATTGAGATTAAAATTTGTACAACAATCTGCATATGATTCAAAAATATATAGATCCTCTGAGAGGCATAAAATGGCTGAGGCACCCAGCACTTTCCTGATACTGCATCAAGAAGAACAAAGCAACAGGGTGTAGCTGTGTATTAACATAAGTACCCAAGGAAAATGGAACAGTAGGAAGTCAGAATCACTGATACACAGAGACCTGTGACAGCAGAATGGCAAGGGAAATAATATTTCAGGATTTGATGCCTGGACTCTACAGCTGAGTGGGATCTCTCTGGCACAGAGGTAAGGTCCAAAGAGAGAGTCCCAGGAAATGGACAGTGCACACAGTGACAATACATGCAAAGAGAGCATTTCACAACTATTTCCAGCATATATTCTAAAAGGTAAGAAATCTAAAATCTTCACAGTCATCGGGCTTCGGAAAAGAAATTCACTTGGAATACTTCCAAGGAGCTATAGTATGGGTGACCTTGATGGAATCTACTTTTCTTAATTTAGACTGCCGTAGAAGACAGAAGGCATGAGAAAGAATCCATCTCAAATACAAGGAATGGAGAGCAGTGGAAGCCGGGTGCATATTTTGATTGACTACCTCCACAGGAAATTAGATGATATGAAATCTCAGAGACTGAATTTAGGTGTTTGGAAATATGACTTTAGCAGAAAAGAAACAATAAAGACTGAAGAGAGTCTTCAAGATTATTGAGAAGTCATAAAAAACAAACAGTGAGGTGGTGGTGGCACACACCTTTAATCCCAGCACTCAGGAAACAGAGGCAGGAGGATCTCTATGAATTCAAGGTAAGCCTGGTCTACAAAGTGAGTTCCAGGACTGACTGTATAGCTACTCAGAAACCCTGTCTTGAAAAACCAAATAACCAAACCGAAAACAAAACAAAACACACTTACCATGAAATAATGGCAGAAAGCTCCCACTTTCAGTTCTCGTCGTCTAGAGAAACACAGGTAAGAAAAGTACTAAATCAAAGTTGGGTGCTGCTGAATGCCTTTAATGCCTGCACTCCGGAGGCAGAGGCAGGGGGATCTCTGTGAGTTTGACGCCAGCCTGGTCTACAGACAGAGTTCCAGGACAGCAGAGTTACACCGAAAAATCCCTGTCTTGAAAAACAGTACAGTAACAACAATAACCCATCAAAATTTCCCATCAAACCTGTTAGGTTAACAGCAGATTTCTGAGCAGAAGTTTAGGAAGAGAAAATGAATGACATATTTCAACTCTAAAAAGAGAGTAATTCTAAAACAAGATTATTTTACGTAGCCATGCTGTCCTGAGGAACTGGAGAAGTTATTCTAAGATAATAAATGTGAAAATTCATGAGCACCAGGCCATCCGTACAAGCTATCTCTCAGCCCTATACTCAGACGAGAATCAAAGTTAACTGCTGCCGTGATCCAAGGTAAAGTATAGGCCCCAGAGGAATGCAAGAGGGAGAAATAGAAAAGAAGCCAACATTATCAACCTAGTGTACACTATCAAACCACAGAAGTAGGAGAGTTAGATATGAGCATATAAAATTCCCAAGAACTAGGAGAAAATTAATAACACAGCTGACACAAACCCACAGCTCTCATTAATCATTTTAAATACCTTTTTTGTTTTGTTTTGTTTTTTGAGACAGGGTTTCCCTGTGTAACAGTCCTCCCTGTCCTGGAATTAGCTCGTGTAGACCAGGCTGGCCTTGAACTCACAGAGATCTGCCTGCTTCTACCTTCTGAGTGCTGGGATTAAAGGTATGCACCACCACCCAGCTAATTTTAAATACTGTTAACACTAGTTTGAAAGCACAGGTTTACAAATCAGCTTCCCCTGCCTTCAAGAAAAGCACTTCTGCAGTAAAGTAGTAAAAACTAAAGACGAGAACAAACAATTAGGCCATCAGGGATAGGTTTAACATGATAAAAGACACTTAAGAATAAAAATAGAAATATGGATAAGCAACGCTACTACAGAATGCTTAAAGCATAAATATATAATCAAGATATAGCAGTCAAAAATGCATATGTGCTCAGTAACTGACCACTCACTTTTTAAAACAAAAGTTACTGTGCCTGGGACATAGAGTCCAAGTCACAAGCAGTGTGTGTGTGTGGAAGGGGCGATTAAAATTTTACGTTTACCAATAAATGAGAAAAATCAATAAAAAAAAATCAGTTAATCTGTGCCATAGACCATATGGACATAACAGCCATGCAAACATTCCATCTACCATCTTTAGAAATATTTGATCGATGTATGGAACTTTCTTTCTAATAGAGCACAAACATGACTAAAAATAACTCTAATCAAACTCAAAAATATTGAAATGGTATCTGATATTTTTTTGATCATAGTGAGAGAAACTAGAAATAAAAAAAACAGGAAAAACTACATGAATTATTTATACATGTTTCTGCCTTTTGGGGACAACAGTTTATAACTATGGAAGTTAGCAGAAAAGTTTAAAAAATTCTTAAAATAAATAAAAATGGAAATAAATACATCAAAACCTGTTGGATATATCAAAAAAAAAGCAGTACTAAAGGGGGGTTATAGGCGATGAGTGACTCCTCTAAGCATAGTTTTAAAAATAAAAGGAACCATCTTAATGATGGGCCATAGACATCAGAAAAGAAAGAACAATTCAAAATCCAAATTAGCAGAAGGTAAAATGTGACGAAGACAGCAAATGTAAATAGTTAAACAAAGGTACAGTGAAAACAGAAGATAGGAAAACAGAAGAAATTGGTAAATCCTTAGAGTGAACAAAAAAGAGAGAAGACACTTATGGACAAAAATCACAGGTTAAAGGAGATATTATAACTGATAGAACAGAAATTTTGAATATTGGTAAATATTCTGAAAATCCATATATCAACACCAGAATTTCTAGAAGAAATACACAGATTTCTGAATGCAAGTAACCAACCATTCCATCAAAGAAAAATACAAAAACTTGTGCAGAACAAATAGTTAGGCAAAAAACAGTATCAATCCATCTCCCAACAAATGAAAGCACAACCCTGAACTTATTTTCTGATGGCTTTCAAACATTTAAATACCTGGCACCAGCACTCCTTAAACTCTCCTGAAATACTCATCGAAACAACCCCACAGTTCTCAAAGAATTCCAGAGTTGAACAGAAAGAGAGAGAGAGAAAACAAAAAAAAAATTTTTCATAAGGCCAGCAGTAACCTATTACCAAATCTGACAATAGCTTAACAAAAAAGAAAATAATAGATTTCCTGATTAATGTAGATGCAAAATCCTCAAGAAAATCCTATTGAATAAAATTCAATGGCTCTCCCAGAAAAACTCAAGACTATAATCAAGTTGGTTTCATTCCAGGCTTACCGGAATGGATCAACTATACACAAGTCAGTAAACATAATATGAAGGGCTTGGTGAAAGATGGGCAAAATCATATGATGATCTCAGTAGGGGCACAAACAGGATTTGGCCAGATGAATCTAATAAAGAGCCTAAGTTTTGAAAGAGAAAGCCTAGGGGTAAACATAATGCTTTTCTGGATGGGACTCCAAAAGTATAAGGGACAAAAGAAAAATGAGCAAAGAGGATTATGATGTCTAACTAAACATTTATGTATAGCAGAGAAAAGAACAGAATGATAATGAAACCTACAGATGGGAGAGAAATGTTGACCAGTTATTCATTTATAAAAGACTCAGAAAATTAACAAACAAAAATTCAATTTTTAGAATAGACAAATGATATAAATAGAAACTTATAAAATAAAGGCAATTGGTTATTAAAATATGAAAATATTTGTAGTATCACAAGCTTTTGTGGAAATATAAATTAAGTTATAATGAGATTACATCTCACCCCAGTGACAATGGCTCTTACCAAGAATAAATAAATGCTGGCTAGAATGTGGAGAAAAAGCAACTCTCACACCGCGGGGATGTAAAACCACCACAGTGGAAAATAATCACGGAGACTTAGAGACACTAGAAAGAGAAGCAGCAGGTCAAGGAGGTGTTTCTCAGGTGTACCACAGGAATGGTACAAACAAAGGGGACAAAGTCTGTAAGGCAGACGCCTGCATCCCCGTGTTTATCAAAGCACTAAACACAAAAGAATTAACCTAGATGCCTGCCAAAACACAAATAAAGAAATATGTTGTACACATGAAATCCAATATTGTTTAGCCCTAAAGAAGAACATAATTACATTAGCCACAAGAAAGTTGATGAGAGTAGATTGGATCTGTGTGCAGACTGATCGTGAAAGAGGGGTGAATGAACATAGCTAATAAGTGATGTGTTTACACATGGACGTATCACAATGAATGCCATTTATTTGCAAATATTTAATATATTGTAATAACAATGTCACCAACAATAAATGAAAATTATTTTTAAACATTAATAGAAAAGAATTTCCAGGAATTAAGAAGACACAGGAATGGTATATTAAATCACTAGGCAAAAGAGGAAGATTTTACTGAAACACATGTCATACATTTCTGTGTTGTTCTTTATGTATGTGCTTTTTCATGAGAAAGATGCAAAGCTCCAAATGTCCCTTTAACAAGCAGACTTTAAACTCCATCTTTTACCAAAATAAAGCCTGAAGTTTCAGGAAACCATGGCACAAAATAAATTGTAGGCTAGCGGTGATGCATGCTTGTGAATTCAGCACTGGGGATCTGAGGCAAGAGAATTGCAAGTTTAAGACCAGTCTGAATGACATGACAAAAATCCCAGCTTCAGAAGAGTTGTTATACAGTATTGGGAATAATAGTATAAAGTTAAATATCAGTTAGAAAAGCACTGAGAGACACAACCTGACTGCTACAGAATTTGTCTACAAGGTCTCCACTGTCGCTATCTGATAATTCTCAAACTTAAGGCTCTGACATAATATATTTTTTTCTGATTATGTCAATATATAGGTGGACTAGAGAGCTTTCAAAAATGATTTTATTTTTAATTATGATATGGAACTGGATGTGAAAAGTGCTCTCAGAGAGCAGAAAAAGCTGTCCAATTCCATGGAACTGGGGGCATAGGTGATTATAAGCTGCTCCATATGAGTGCTCAGAACAGATCTCAGATCCTCTGTACAAGTAGTATGTGCTTTAACAACCAATCCATCTCTTTAGCTCCCAAGAGTGCATTTGTAAGACTAGATGCAAGCAGAGACACCCAGTGACCCATGCTCTGAACTTTCACTTTGCCTACAAAATGGTGATATTGATGGAAGCCACAAGTAAGATGGTCGAATGTCCTCTAACTATATGAGATGATACAGAGATTTTTCAAAAGCAGATTAAAGCCAGGAATTTATTATAATGAGCAAATATCCAAAAGTTCATGTAAAATTGAAACCTCCTTTTTTTCAACAAATATATTAAAAACGTGATTATTGAGACATAAGTTTCATATTCTTTAGTTATGAGATGCATAATGAATTCTATAAAAATAACTTGGTCAATGTAGGCAGTGTGCTATATTAATAAAGCACTTTTCAATACTTACTTTGCTTAATAAAAGTTAATGGTTTCCCTATATATCATTTGTGGCAATACTACAACCATTGTATAGTTATATATCATATTTTTAACCTAAAAAAAAGAAAGTACACCAAAACCTTTTATACTTTCTTTAGTTCAATACATCTGAAGGTCCTATGTTCATTCAGCAACAAGGGTTAAGCTATCCTCCATGTTGAGCTCAGACTATTTTGAAGTAGTTTAAGACATCTGAGCATTTTAAGATTTTCATCTCAAGAACACCATGAAATGAACCCATTTCAAACATATTTATTTCTCTCTGAATTTTTAGCATGAGAATAAATATACATAGAGCAGAACTTCATTCTGAAACAAAAGCTACAGTAGGGAAGATGAAGTAAAAGAGTGGTGGAGAATCGTGATAAAGCCAACGAAAATGACCTCCAGGATATCACAGAAAGGTCCATCATGTTAATTTATTCATGATTCCATACATGAAGTCTATCAGAAAGGGTTGTGGCTTCCTTTGAATGAGGTCAGCTATACCTGGACTTTCATTACAACCCCAATCTGTTCCATAAATCAGATGTGGCACCGGTTAGACTCTTTTCTGCTAGGCAATCAGTATAACATTGCGGCAGCTCTATTTTCCATTTGAGACCCACCAGCCCTACGCTGCAGCCTTGCTGCTCACTGATCCATACCTTAACATCACTCCATACCCCTGTGACACGAATGGCTTGGCTCCTGGCTGGCCCAGGGTCTCTGGCCTCAATTACATGCCTCTGAGCCCTTAATTCCTGCATTTTAATAGTGGCTTCATAAAGAATGAAACACATTATAGACAGTTTTTAAAGACAGCTTTAGATGTAAATGAGAAATATTGACAACGAACAAAGATATACATGTTTGTTCAACACTGGAAAGCTTAGTGTCCTAGCACTGATCTGCTCAGTCTTGTTTATAAAATTCAGGGAAAGTGCTTTTCAGCTGCTTGGAATCACTACGAGAAATAAGAACGATCCCAATGTGAAGACTTCCAACTGGCCGAGCATGTGAATTCTCACTTAAATGGCATCTGATATATCAGGAGACACTCCAGTATGCACGCTGCAGTACATTGTGTTCAAATCCCCACCTCCTCTCCCTAGCTTAGTAATTTTGGGTAAACTTATAAGTCTCGGTGCTTTGTTTTGTACTACATAAAACCATTCAGACTAGTCACTTACACACATGCAGTATCATATAAAAGTCCCTTGCCTAGTTTGGAAAATAATGCTTTCATTTGTTAAAAAAAGATGAACATCAATGGTCAAGGATCTGATTCAGTGGGCAAAGATCTTGCCACCAGGCTTGCCATCAGGATGTGTAAGCCAAATTAACCCTTTCCTCTCAAAGTTTCTTTTTGGTCATGGGTTTAATTGCAATAATAAAAAACAAGCTAACACCTGAGTTTGACTCCAGAATCTACACAGAGGAAGGAGACAACAGATTCCACCAAATAATCTGCTGATCTTGACTCGGATACACACACAATCTCTCTCTCTCTCTCTCTCTCTCTCTCTCTCTCTCTCTCTCTCACATGCACACACTAAATAAGTCTTAATAAACTTTAATAAAAGAATAAATGTTGAGGAACAACCTAAATAAAAAGAAAATTCAAGAGCCTTTCAGCTTGTTAGTCCTGTGCCAATTCAACTTGAACACCTGCATTCTTTTGCCTACTCTCAAGTAGTACAAATATTTAATATTGTAGCTAATTTATTTACATGCTGTTACAGTTCTCCAGATAATCTTCCAAATATAACCAAATAAATACATTGTTTTTAGAAAAAGGTCTAGATGAAATTTCATTTCATTCCCTTATAAGCCTTTAAAGACAAGGCATGACATCATCATATACATTATCCCCTTCCTTACCAACAATCTGCTCTTAATTTAAAGAGTTTTTGGTTGTGTTTTAACTTTGAAAAAAATTTAATTGTTATTCCCTACTTACCTATAATCTACTCTTTACCAGAAGAGTTTTTGGTTTCATTTGTCTTCACCCTGAAAAGAATTCAATTGTTTGGGGCCAGGGCACTGTTAGACTCTGTGGAAACTACGGAAATGTGGTCATATGATGGGCCCTTTGCCTGAGACACACGATGGAGAATGAAATTTCATTTTGATACTTAGGACATACTATATTTAGGACCTTGAGAATCATAATATCATCACCAGTCACCAGATGTCTAGGAATGCTTATTACGGCTACAGAGGGTGCTTAGGCCTGCCCCTTTCTCTTTTCCCTCTATCCTCCCTTCTTCTTTTTTTAAGTTAAATCTATACTTTTCTATGAATACTGAATTCAAATGCCTTTACATAACAAAAAATTAAAAGTAGCTCTCTTTTCAAAGTTACTATATAAATGTAAAGTATTTGAAGGAAATTTCTAGCAATTAGAACAGTAAGACCCGGCTGCCTGTGAAATGAGAACTTGGAGTATGATTAAGGACACTATGTTCCCATTGCCCAGACAGCCAAAAAGCATTTAAGGCAGGACAGTCAGTTGTTTCACGGAAGTGAAGACTTGCCAGTTTTCACTATAAAATGGGACGGCTTAGTTTTAGTTCTCATACCATAAAAAACAGAAGAGAGAAAGAAAATTTTCCCTTCTAGAGGAAAAAACCCAAATGAAATATTAGTGCATATAAGCAGTTTTCCTCTTTTACGCCGGACTCCCAGAGCTGAGAGCATGACTACCTCTTTTTTTTTATCATTCTGAACCTAAGACAGTGGACAGGCACTGTGCCTAGTTGGATGCATTTCTCAGTATGAACATAAACAAAAGAGACACATGATTGTTGCAGGTTACTGAACATTAGAGTGCAAGGAAGTTTTTAGATTTATTTCCATGATACTGCTTTCTTTATCAACATCCTATTGATAGGAACACACTGGTGGTTTTCGTTTTGTTGTATTTTGTTGTGGTTGTTGTTTTGTTTTCTGTTTATAACTGTCCAGGTGAATAGAGATTAATATCTGTATTTCAGAGTGTAAAGAATAATACTCAATCTAAATTTCAAATCAAGATATCTATAGTCTTAGCTAGTAGAAAGAATAATCAATAGAAGTTAGATCAGGAGGCTGGCTTTGGTTTTCTACCTAGTAAGTTCAAGGACAGCCAATGACATAACAGGACTTTAAAACAGAAAAAAAAAAAAACAAGCGGGAAAAAAACTCAAGAAGACTGATCTTTTAAAAAGTGTAAATGAACACAAGATTACTTGCAAATATATTTTCAAAATATAGATGTCCTCAAAAGTTACAAGGAATGCTATAGTACAATAAAAGTCTCTCTCACACACTGGCACACACACACATATGCACACACATACATGCATGCACACACACACACTCATACACACTCACTTACACACACATACTCAGTCACTGACATAAACACATAGTCATACACTCACATGCACTCATACTCGCATGCACACATGAACACACATGCATGTGTGCATTCACACACACACACACACCACACACATATTCACTCACACACGGTCCTGGGATGGTATGCATCCCGCAAACACCAAAATAACTCTAGTGAGACTGTTTTCCTATAGAAAATACTATTCCCTTCTTTGAGTAAACATACAAATTTGACATGAATCATAACATTGATGTTACTTTCAGTGGCTGTAATTATTCTATTCTTTTCTACCTTGCATTTAGGATATTTATGTAAGAAACAAAAAATGCAGGTAAAGAAGCAAACATTGAAAAAGTTGTGTTTCTTATATACATGCATATATGTTCATGATGCCAGTAAGCCTGGCTACGTGCTCCTGAGTAAGGGCTGGTTAAAAAGAATCATCTCCTAAAGCCACGTACCATCTTTGCTTCTGACATGAAGACCGCACTTCTGTTATGTGGGAATGATGGAAATCTGTTTTCATTTCAGACCCCCATTTGGACAATCTAAATGTATTCAGGGCTGATATTTTGAAGTAATTCCTTAATGAATACTTAGTGGGAGGAAGTACAGCAGAGTGAGGAGCAAGTAATGCTATCATTTTATAGACATGCTGGCAATGAACACAACCTCCCTAGGGCAGTCTGCAGAAGGTTTTATTGCAAAGACCTTAGCACCGATGCATATGCAAAAGGGGTCTTTCTGCAATGCACAGTAACACAGCAGAAATCTCTGAAACACAGACAGATAAGCATAGGACACAAGGAAATTTTACTAGAATCTGAATGCAGAGAAATTTAGGATCAATCAGAAAAAGAAACACCTGTTACTGTCTTATTTGGTTTGTCTATTAGGTCTCACAAGTTCCTTAGATCATCTTATCAATAAGAACATATTGAACCATATGCTTTTTGTTACACGACTGTCCTACGCATTGTAGATTGTGGGGCTGTGTGAATAGCCTATGTACAGTAGATTCCAAGTGCACCCCTACGTTAATAAAACATCCCCAAGTGCTTACAAACATTGACAAATGTCAAAAATAACTGACTCATTTAAAAATATTTGATGTTGGTATCCAAACTGCACACATTATCATTTTACAGTAGTAGTTATTTAAATTAACTACAGGATTGTCATCTAACATTTCTCAGAAATACTAGTAGTTTGTATTGAAAAAAATTCGGTGAGGCTGGGCATGGTTTGCACATGTATTTAATCTGAACATTGCAAGACAGAAACAGGGAGAACAGCTGTGAGTTTGAAGCCAGCCTGATATACAGAATGAGTTCCAGGATAGCTACATAGTGAGAACCTGTCTTAATTTTTTTCTATGAATTGAACTGAAATTAAAAAGCTAAATAAAAATTTATGACTTTTTTCAAAGCTAAATGAAACATAACTTTTCGTGGAATTTTTAAAAGAAATTTCATGTGGAATATACCTTTCTTTCATAAAATGCTATATTATTTTAGATTTTACTAGGAAAATAAGAAGCTGATATTCATGTTAAAAACTCATGATGTTCCAAGTTAATACATGGAAAGTACTAATTTATATATGTAATATGATTTCATTTTTAGCACATTATTTTAATGTCTTCATAGATTCCTAGGAATTAGCAGCTTGTCATTTCCTTTAATTATGATGAATTTAAAAGGGTAAACTCAGATAATCTGCATTCTTTTTCACACACACACACACACACACACACACACACACACACACACCACACTGTGCTTGGATGAATGAGCCAGGTAGTGATAGAGACAGGAGGAGTCACATGGGAAACAAAGTATCAGAAAACAACTGGGACAACAAAGTTTAGGGTTTAGTGAAATCCGAAATTATTTCCTGGTATATACAACAGGACATAACACAAGCTGTTTTTAGTTCAACTGTCTAAATTCAGCTATATATATATATACTAACCCATTTTAATGCTAGTTTATTTCTGAATTTTCTTTTCATATAGATTGTAACCATTTATAATAAATGACAATGTATATAGTTTGATATTTTGATTTTTGTTTGTGAATGCCTATGTTTAAAAGTTTGGCAGTTTCAAATACAAGAGATAATATATGTTTAAAATAAGGATGTGTATCTACTTTGTGGGTTCTTAACTGGGGGTATATTTGTTAGCTGAGAGAAGAGTATAATTATTCATCCATAGAAAAGGGTGTTTTTGTTTCTATCAGTATAAAGAAAAAGCCAGAAGAATGGGAAAGTAAAATCTTTGTTAACTATACATCTGACAGGGAACACCTAGAATGTTTAAAGACCTATAAAACTTATCCTCCACAAATCATCTAACATCCAATCAGCAGATAGACCATTAAAGCAAACAGATAATTCTCAAAAGAAGAAATAAATACAAATGGCCAATATATAGTTGAAAAATTTTAGCATCACTAGTTATCAGTAAATGCAGGTAAAAACAGTTTCGACATTTAGAAAGCAATTCCACACATAAAAAAAAAAAACTTTTTCAACATCTGCAAAGCAATTTCACACCTAAGGCTCAGGGAACATTATAGAAGATAGGGTAGAGAGAGTATAAGATCCAGAGGATCAGAGAGTTTTCTGTGAGATTATTTCTCTTAGTAATATCAGAAGCTACACCCATAAAGTCTCCCAAACATAACAGCCCAAACACATGCTGGACAAGGTCAACACTAACCAAAGTAGACAGTGAAAAGCTCACAAGGCTTCAGCTCTTATATATAGGCAATTAAGGAAAGAAGGGAAAGGAAGGAATGGTCATCAGGGAAGAACATACAAATTGGTTGTCCAGTGCAAAACACTCAGGCCTGAAAACACACATATAAGCAACACAAAACTGGACAGGTTATATTTAGAAATATATATGTATATACATATACACATGCAATACAATTAGTGAAAAAAGAGGCCGTGAGTTTGGCAGAGAAAAGGGATGTGTATATAAGAGGATTGGAGGAAGGAAAAGGAAGAAGGGAATGTTGGAATTATATTCTAGCCTCAAAAAGTGTTAAAAATGTATCAATAAAAAACTGTTTTGAGGTTCTGGCTCACTTTCCTCAGAATGATTATCATTAAAACAGCAAAGGGCAGCAAACACTGGCAAGAATATGGAGGAAAGAGAACCCTTACTGTGGGTAGGAAGGAAGTCTACTATAGTCACCAAGGAAGACAGTGTAAAGATTCTTCAAAATAATAAAATAAAATGCCTACTTAACCCTTCTATACAATTTCTGAATTTATACCTGAAGAACTTTATTTTTTAATGATTTATTAAATATATTTTAACTATGTGTATTTAGTGTGGGTATGAGTTTTTGCATGTTCATGTGTGTGTTGATGCCCACTAAGGCTCTAGAATCCCCTGGAACTGGGGTTACAGACTGTAGTGAGCATCCTGACATGGGTTCTGGGACTCAGGACCTATATAAGAACATTATGAGATCTTACCATTGAGTCATCTCTCCAGCCCCTACATAAAGACTTTAAATTAAAAGAAGTATTTGTATGTCTATTATTTTTATACTCTTTATAACTGGTAGCAAAAGAACCCAGCTTAAACGTTCATCCAACAAATGAGCAGATAAAGGAATATGATGCACAATAAATTTTATTCAGTCATAGAGAAAAGCAAAATCACATTTTCAGGAAAACAGAACTAGAAACCACATGCTAAGCAAAATGATCTAGAATCAGAAGGACAAATAACTTAAGTTTTTTTTTTCATATGTGGAACATTGATTTAAATGCACATATACATGTATATGTGTGTGGGACCTGGAAATACTAAAAGAAGCTTACAATAGCAGGAATAGCATGAGAATACATAGGACATGAGAGAGAGGATTTTTGTAGGGAGAAGGGAACTAGCAATAAAGGGTGAGAATCGCCTTGGGGGAGAAGATGAATAATCAGAAGGTATAATGATTTGCAAGTATGAAATGCCATAATTGAACCCACAATTGATGTGCTTACTTAAAACATATATAGAAGGAACTCAGGACCGCGAGGGGTGCACCCACACACTGAGACAATGGGGATGTTCTACTGGGAACTCACCAAGACCAGCTGGCCTGGGTCTGGAAAAGCCTGGGATAAAACCGGACTCTCTGAACATAGCAGACAATGAGGACTACTGAGAACTCAAGAACAATGGCAATGGATTTTGATCCTACTGCACGCACTGGCTTTGTGGGAGCCTAGGCAGTTTGGATGCTCAACTTACTAGACCTGGATGGAGGTGGGGGTTCCTTGGACTTCCCACAGGACAGGGAACCCTGATTGCTTTTCGGGCTGGGGGGGGGGGCTTAATTGGGGGAGGGGGAGGGAAATGGGAGGCGGTGGCGGGGAAGAGACAGAAATCTTTAATAAATAAATAAATTTAAAAAAAGTTAAAAAAACATAAATAGGGGCCTAAAGAGATGGATATATGCGTAAAGAGCACTAACTGCACATGTATGGGTAGCTGAGTTTGGATCCAAACACTGATGGAAAAGTGCAGTGTGAGTGCATGCACCTGTAAGCCTAGTACTCAGGGAGAAGGGCCAGGTGGACCTAAGGGACTGGCTGGCCAGGCAGTACAGCCAATTGATGAGCACCAGTGTTGTGAGAAACTCAGTCTCAAAAATGAGGTAAAGACTTTTTAACATCAGCCTTTGGTCTCTATGTGTATGGGCAAACACACACACACACACACACACACACAGATACCACACATATACAAATACCACGTACAGATACCACACACACAAACACACACACACACACACACACACACAGAGAGAGAGAGAGAGAGAGAGAGAGAGAGAGAGAGAGAGAGAGACTAAGATACTACACATAGAGAACTTATAGTAATAAATAAAAAACAAAAAAGCACCTAGAAAGTGTTTTCAATGTACTTGGTGTGTTCGAAGTTTTCCAATATTTGAATTTCATAATGGTACAGCTGGCTCCAAAATGCATCCTTAAGAAAAGCTTATGATGGGATCAGTATTGGCCATAATTGTGAAATGTAGGATTATTGAAACCACTGCACATATTGAACATATAGAGCAAATTTGACTCAAGAACATAGAGTTGATTTGTTAGACATGCCACACTGACATGCAGGAAATGCTTCTCAGAACAAATCTAGGAAAGCTATAATCACCACAGACCAATGAAAATACAATGCATTTTAAGCAAATGATTAGTTTCTGTATCCTGCAGTAGTTACTAAAGAAAAACACTTCCTTCTCAGGAAATGGTTTGACTCAGTAATATCATCATCCAGTTGAAGCATTTCAACCAGAAATAATGCAGTGTTCTTATTAAGCTGGCCATTATGTACAGCTTAATTTTAGTCACAGATATTCTAATCTCATAACATGGTAAGAGACATCAACATGACCCATTATTGAACATTATTGAACATCTCAAAGATAAAAATTAAACAGAATTTAATATTTGATTCTCATTATGAGCTATTGCTTTAAAGTGAATTTGGTTTCCACATGCCCCCCTTTTGGTTTAATGTTAGAGGACCCCAGGGTCAACTCCTAGTCTTTATACAAAGCAAGACTTTAAATAGCTAACTCACAGAGAAAATGTGATTTCACTTTTTTTTCAAAGACTCAATGCAAATTCCATTTGCATTCCTGAGAGACCTTGAGATTTATCCCACATTTCTCTTGAAACACAGTATGTCATGCAGTTGAAACACAGAAGAGCAAAACCTCTGGGTGCTCCACTGTTCTCTGAGATTGATTGAGGCACTTATTGAGGTCAGAAAGGTATTGCTATACACTATAGTGAGGCTGAGACTGGACGTATGTGTTCGTATGTGTTCAGGGGAGACTGGAAAAGTGTAAAACTGACCAACAGGGTCACAGGGTCATCCAAGTATAAAGTGAAAAGATTTTGATAGAGAAAAATATTCAGTACTGACTACAGAAAAGAATTACATTGGCTTGACTCAGAGAAAAGATTTTAAGTAAATCTTAGAGCTTAGAGACTATAAAATAGGGTTGTGGAAGAGGTAGTATTTAGAGACTTTTTATTTAGAAATATTTTAATGGTGTCAAAAGGGATAACTGCAAATGTTTTTTTGTACTCTCAGGGAAAATGCAGATAACATAGATGATATGTTTAATAAGATAAGCAAGGGAAGGCAAGAAATGTTCTCCCACAGGCAGAATGCAATTGCCTTCAATTAAAGCAAGATCTCACAGCTTTGAGACTTGGGTTGGTTTTACATCCTTACACTATACATCATGATAGAAAAAAAGCTAAATTAAAGATTAAACTATTGACTATAACAATTTATACAAAAAAGTTATGAAGGCTAAAATTTTGCTATATTAAGAATACTCCAATTGTATTATTTTAAAGTTCTAGGAAGTAAAGGAAATTTCAACCAAAGAAAGGCAACAGAAGCCATAGAAAACTCCAAAGAGAAACAATGGATACAAATGCTTGCTTTTAATTGCCTTTAAGGGTGTTCTAGGTCTCTGTTCCTTCATTAGACTTTTGCTCATTATTGATATGTCCTTCATACTTATACATTATTAGCAGAGAAATAACCTTAAAACACAGAAAGGAAAAAAAACCCACAATATTCAATAAACAGTCCAAGCAAGCAAGGTGTATGAATTAATGTGTGTGTTTCTGCTTACATTGTGCTATCCCATGATATTGGAACAATAAATTTCAATAGCCATCTCTGCCTTGTTTCAAAAACTACTTCCTGATTACTTAGAGGTAAACAAATGCCTTTCATATTGCTAGAACTTGTGAACAAACACATAAAGATATTCCAAAGCACGATCTTTTCTTCCCCACACAAAGCTATTAAAACATCAATATTACTGCACTCAAGATGCTCTGAGAACACCATAGAAGTGGAATCAGAAAAAGCATAAGAGCCAGAGTTTGGGGAGGAGTGCTCTAAAACATTGTCTTCTGGACGGGATGTGGCTGTTGTACTCACAGCAGTAGTGGTTACCCGCACAAACCCTGGGTTTTGGCACCATATGTTAGTTAAAAGAAAATTATTTCGGTTCACAAAGCTGACCTGGGACTACCCTTCAGGAGAGCATCCTCAGATTAATCATAGGCTCATGGCGATAGAGTCATGAAGAAGCCTTGAAATAGAAAATACAAGAAGAAAATATAGAGTATCTTGGGAAATATAGAGTATCATAGGAAAGTGGATCAGAAAGCGACAGACACAGATGTTTCTGGATAATAGTAGTTTCTTGCTCAAAAGTATTCATTGGGGTGAATAAGCTTTATATCAAGTAATCTAGTCTAGATACCCTGTGCGCTAGGACTCACAAGGAGGGAAAACACCAGAGAAACATCATTTTATACTTCAAGCTTTTCCTGAACCCACAGTTGACCTGGGAAGGGAGACTGTAAAGCCTCACAGCACATACATCGCTGCATTATTCTGTCCAGAGTGAGAAAACACAGTAGGACATGGATGGTTTGTGCGAGACAGGAAGTATAAGAGGTAAAAGGTTTATAATCTAAGAAAGATTCGCATTAAGTGTGACTTGTCAACATCCCATTCTGCACTGGGAGAGACTCCTGAGACTTCACCCTATCCAGAGAACTATTCGACTTAATGGTTTCTGGGGGAAGGGAAATAATTTTCTCCAGTGGTATAGTCACTGGTGACTTTTCTATGTTCCAGGAACACCTATGCTCATAAAAGTTACCCTAATTAAACTTAGGGGGCCACCAAATTCAAAACAAAAAAGACATGACAGTGGGGAGGGTGGTGGGGTTGTTGAGAAAAACAAGAGGTTCAGCAGGAGTGGGAATGGCATAAGAGAGGGTAATGGGGGCTGAAAATTACTAAAATATATTATCTTTAAAAAAAGAATATATAAAAATAAAAGGCTGGAGAGATGGCCCAGTGGTTAAGAGCACTTGTTCCTCTTTCTGAGGACCCAAGTTTGGTTCCAAGCACCCACATGGCTACTCACAACTGCCCATTACTATAGCCCCAGGGCATTCAATGCCCTTTTCTGGCCTCTATGTGCACTACAATTACATGCACATACAAAAAACATTCATACACATAAAAAATAATAAAAAAGAATGTTACAACAAAACCGAAGCAACAAGGCAAACCAAAACCTCTTATTGCTAATCTGGATCTGTGCTTGAACTTCCTTCCTTCCTTCCTTCCTTCCTTCCTTCCTCCCTCCCTCCCTCCCTCCTCCCTCCCTCTCTCCCTCCCGTTCTTCTTTCCTTCCTTTATTTCATTCTTGTTTTTTTGAAACATGGTTTCTCAGTAGCTTTGGAGCCTGTCCTGGCACTTGTTTTGTAGATCAGGCTGGTCTTGAACTCACAGATATCTGTCTGCCTCTGCCACCCAAGTTCTGGGATTATAGGCATGTGCCACCACTGCCCAGCTTTACCTTGAACTTTAATGTTCACTGACCAATGCTCCCTATCTTTCATACTAATATTTAATATTTTGACCAAATATGTTGGTCGTGACTTTAGGCAAATTATACCTACTTTTTGATGTATGAGTCACTGCCAGTCAAATGGTCCAGTTACATTGCTATTGGTCAGAGTGTAGGATACTCTTGGTTTATGAGATCTAGTTTGTGATTCTTCACTGAAAGTTTGCCATGAGTCAATGTTCTAATTTTTGCTTCTGTTTAAAATAATAAGAATTTCCAAGAACAATTCAACACAATCCACTCCTAATTCAATATTCTTGCCCTTAGTCTGATTTCTTTTTCAATATCAGAACAATCTGGAGATTTACTAGATATCACAATCAAAAGCATCCAATAAATAACTTTGATTTAAAGCCAGTAGGCTTATTAGTTTTGATTTGTAATAATTAGGAGAAAGGAATATGCATCCAAGAGGGTATTACACTTTTGAGCACTTGACAGGCTCCTAAGGTAGAAAGACTATTTGATGTCTTCTAATAGATCCATAGCTTTTTTCTCGTTGTTAGCTTAAGTTAAATACACCTATGTTTTATGTTATTTTAAGTCCTCTTCAAAGTGCGCCAACACTTGCATTTCTAGATGATTTAAATAAGTGTTCAGTTTTACATACAGCTGACCTCCAAAAATAGCAAGGTCTTAAGATTTTTTTCCTACCATGAAGTTTGACAGGGGAATTAGACTTTTTAAAACCTTTTGTATAAATAAATACATCAAAACCCTTTAGTCTGCGTGATTATGGTGGTACTTGCCTATAATCGCTGTATTTCGAAGGCTGAAGATACTTATAAATTTGAGCCAGCCATAGCTCCATATATAGACTGTATCCAATGAATAAATACAAAAAATCAATAATGTTATTGTCCTTCAATATTATGGTTACTAGAGAGAGTCTACCTTGATGCTTTTTATAATATATAAAAATGTATTAAAAATTAATGGAAACAAAATTTGGGTAACTACAATGTTAAAGACACAATGATCAGTGCTTTCCAACACTGAATGAATAATTCAGTCTTTCACCTTTTAGATGCCATTGCAATGTAAAACTGGATAGCTAAATGGTCATTTTAATTAGGCTAGTTATTCTATCGTCTGTGCTAAAATAGAAAGCAGTTGGGTATAATAAACATCACCACCAGCACCTTTGTTAACACAGTGGCAATTTGTAAGAGAATAGTTTTGGAAAAAAGAAACTAAGTCTTCAATGATTTAAACAATTTCTAAGTGTATGACGTACATTAATTTTTGTGTGTAAGGAAGCAGAATTTCCTTTGCAAAGTGATGAATGTACATTGATCGTTTGTTGAAAAATTCCTGGACTACCCTCAGAATTATCATAATCTTTTGTTTAGCTAGTTAGCAAATTTTATTTGTTCTAGGTCATAGGTCCCTTTCTAATTGGTCCACACCTCTATCCCACCACTACTGTCTGCTCCTTTCACTGTCTACCCTGGATGTCTGTAGGAGCTTGGAACCTTATCTGCTATCTTAATCTGTTTCATCCACTCTTCCTACCATTATTGAAAGTAAACCACTCAACAAGCAGACAGGATTGGGGCCCTGCTGTTTCTTACTTTCCAGAAAAGAGAAACAAGGGTTGAGGCATGAGAGTACTGGATATTTTTTGTACTTCAAGACTCTGCCATTGACCATGAGAACGAATGTAAGGAATGGGTCAGTGGACTTAGCTCTGAGATGATGGCTCAAAATTACTGGGGTTTGAGGAAGTTTCTTTACTTTTTAGAAGCTCTTTGTTAGTGAGTAGGAAAAGCAAGGAGGCAAGACCCACACAATGAGAAAGAAGCATGCCATGTTTCTGTGAGAGTTGAGTATTCTCCAAATTATTTTTTAAAATATGTTCTAGTCTTACACAGAAATATTCCAAACTTTATCATAATAATTTTATTTCAAATTAATGCAAGACATGGGACTCTACATTTTAATATCTTTGTATGTCTAAAATTGAAATATTACATTGATTTAATTAAATTCCAAAAGTTTCTTTCCCTTAATAGTAAGAATATAGGAAATATGTTTATAACATTGTTAATTTCTCCTATGGTGTTAACTATGATCAGTGCACACATTACACAGTAAATTACATTTTCTAGACAGCTTCCTATTTCCTTTGCTGAATAGATAAGTTGCTAATTAAACTTCTAGAGCTGGTTGGCTAAGTTATAGCCTCTTGCTAATGAGAACACAGACTTCATTTGATTTTGTGGTTACATATCTACTTTTAACCTCTTTATTACATATCTGCTACCTTGTTCACTGTGTTCTACCAGTAGTCAATAAGGTGTTAGTGCAGTGTTGATACCCAAGGAATTATGGTCAAATAAATGAAGTTGTGAACGCATTAGTCAGCAGTGAAGATTAAATTACTTAGTGAATGAATAAATGACTCTTACACCCTCACTGCTGTGGTTGCTGTTTATTGGTTTATTAAAGTTTTAGGTGTCATATTATTATACTGTATGTAAATGGTGTGTGGGTGTAGAGGTCAGAGGGCAAAGCTGTGGAGCTGGCTCTTTCATTCTACCATTACCTGGATTCTGGGGATCAAACAAAGGTTATCAGTTTCTCATGCGACAAACCCTTCACTGGCTGAGCTGTCTTGCTGGCCTAATTTATTTCGCTAATATAGAAAAAAAATCACTTGATCTTCAATCAATCCCCACCTTGTTAATAAGCACAGGATACCATTTTAGTCAAATCTCAACAAGACAAGGGTTTATGCCAGGTATAACATTAGGATTACCCATACAGCTTTGATTTCGTGGACAATCTATGCAGTTGCTTGGGACACAGTACTGAATGACCCGTAGAAACAAAAAGGGCTTTGAAATAAATTAGGTTTGCATATTTGGCTACTTTATTTTTCATCTAAGTAGCAGAATTTTAAAAGTTAACAACTGTGAGTTCTGTTGAATAATAATTTCAAAATATAGTGTTTTAGATATATTTTGAAAAATCTAACTTTAAAAACAACAAACCACAATATTTACAGATCCTATTCTATAGGTAAGTCAGCAGATTTTAGTTGGGTCCCCCAAAATTCATTTTTCAAATAAGTTCTATTTTCAGTTGTTCTCAACAAGGGATGATTTTGTTCCTTTCAATAGAGAGGTGAATTTTCAATATTTGAAGTCATTTTTTATGATAATGCCCAAGGTAGCTGGGCAGCGGGGGTGGGGAGGCTGCTACTGGCATCCAGTAAGAAGAAGCAAGTAGTACTGCTAACAACCTGTAATAACAAAAGGTGTTGCTATGTGGTGGGGAGACAGAGAGGGCAAAGCCAGTGACATCGAGTCTTCTAGGCTGGTTTCATGACACAGATACATGGAGGCTAAATAAATTCTGGAAATATCTCAATTTAATGTGCAGGGTTTACAATGGTTGTAAAGGAAGTATTCCTTTTTCTAGAATTTCCATTACTAAAAGTATTTTATTCTCCAGTGATTTTAGGTTGAGACATAAGTGAATTATCAGTTTACTTAACAGCATAAGCATATACAATAGGTTGTATCTCTAAGTAATCTGAAAGGGAGAGAGCAGATTGGAGAATGGAAACTACAAAACAAAACAAACAACAACAATAAAAATACGATCAACCAGCCATCCTACAAAACAAAAATAATGCAAATGTTCATTTCACTCTTTTAACAAATAGTTTCTTCATGGCTGGCCACATAGTTCATTGGTAGAGCATTTGTCTAAGAAACTGTGACAAAACAACTTACACTTCTCTCTTGAAAGAACATAGGAAGAACATTTAAATTTTCAAGAACACACAGCAGTATGTTTGCCCCTATTTATCTCAGTACTGACAGCCAAAGGACACACAACACACACACACACACACACACACACACACACACACACACCCTTTAATATATAATTAGTGATGTGTACTTGAAATATACTGAAAAAATTGACATTGTATGCTCTTATATATTGTAGATATTTTGACTAATTTAATTATAATTTCAATTCTGGTAAGGGCTGGAGAGATGGCTCAGTATTGATGTATAATCATTAGGACTGGAGTTTGTATCCCAGCATGCATGTAGAAGCTGCAAACCCAGCAAACACCTGTAACCACATCTCTGAGAAAGATGGTGGAGATTGAAAGATCACTTGGTCTTTTTGGTATCCAACCTAGCCAAGAACACATGAACTTGTTTCAGGGAGAGATCTTGCTTCAAAGAAATACATAGAAGGTATTCGAAAAGTACACCTAACGTCTTCTCCTGGCCTCTTTGAGCATACACAAGCACATTCACACACACACACACACACGCATATATATATATATATATATATATATATATATATATATATATATATATGCACATATATTCACATAAACAAACACACACAAAGAAACAAACAATAAATATTTGAAAAATACTATTGCTAGTCTGGGGCCATGGAAGCTGCAGCTCAGGAGAAAGGCATGTGCCTAGAATGGACAAAGCATGCGTTCAATCTCCCACTGCTCCCTAAAATATATTTTTCTCTACACACATCATTGCAAAAATCTGACTTCACAACTAGAAAGCAATATGACAGTTCTCTTTAGATCACCAAATAACCTCCACTAATTGATCATTTGTTTCCTTAAAATTAAATTATTATCCTTTGTGTCTCAAGACAAATGCAAGCCTCCTTTTCTAAGCCTTTCATATCAATGCACAAGAGTTGCTTCTTTCACCAACAGCAGTTGATCAACCATTTAGCAGAACAAATTAAGAACTTATCAGCAATTATGAAAATCATTTCCTTCTCACATTGAAATAATTTGCGGTGCCTCAGCTAAGCACATTGTTATTCTGGGTGGCGTAGGTGTTACTGTAAGGCAATGTGAAAATAAGACCCTGAATTATGAATTTGTCCTGTGAACACTGAATCACTTTGTATTTTCTGTGGCAGAACAACTTACGTTTCTCTCTTGAAAGAACATAGAAAGAACATTTAAATTATCAAGAAAACATAGCGGTAGGTACAGCGTACATCTGAACTAGACAACTATGTACTTTGAAATCATACTTTGTACTCTTTGTTCATTTATTTTGTATAGCACTTATATGAATATAGGGAAGGGGAAGGCTATGCAAATTTGATATACTATTAAATACTACATTCTGTTTTAATTCAGTAAATATTTATTAAATTCTCTGGTCCAGGCACTGTGCCATACATTAGAAAAACAGAAATGGGTTCACAAAGCAAGGGATCCAAAGAAATCCATGAATGAAGACAGGCCTTCCAGAGAAAGCTAATGTTTTCAAGACAAATTTTAGTTCATGGAACTCTCAAAAATAAGTTCTTTTGTGTTTAGTATTTGAAGCAGAGCAAACATTTAAGAAAAATTCAGGTCAGGCTGAACGATTTATTAACATAGGTTTATTTATCAATAACTGTCTTTTTATTAAAGTTATGGTGAGGAGAGGGTGGCTTGTCTATAGCACAGAGGCATGATTCCTCTGGCTTCTTTCTGGAAAATGGCCTGCTATTTCTTTCATTAGCAATGTAGCGTATCCACTTATAGATCATTTTCTAGTATTTTCCTGTTTTCCATTTGCATGCAAAAGTTCCTTTATTTTCCCACTATATCCATTCTTTTGCACAGCTGCAATAGACTGGATACTTTTTAAACAACAGAAATTTACTGCAAATAGCTCCAGAGGTTGATAAGTCTAAGCTGCGAGCTTTCAGTGTCTGGCGATTGCTTATTTCTCACACACCATGCCTTCTACCCGGTACTCATTGCTTCCGCCAATGCTGTAGCAAAGTATTTGAAAAAGGTAACTTAAAGGAAGACAAAATTAATTTGGCTAGTGGGTTTAAAACAGATAGAGAAATCCCTTATGGTAAGAAAGCATCGTGGCTTTCATTCATTCCTCAACAAGCTGGGATACGAATGTTTAGTGCTGAGCTCACTTTCGCCTTTAACTTCAGGTTGGAACCCCAGCCCACAGTAGAGTGTCACCTACATTCAGGGTAGGTCTTCCCTTCTCCTTTAAATCTTTCTGAAAACCTTAAAGGCACACTCAGAGGCTTGTTTCCATGCCTCTGTCAATTTGACTATGATAATTAACCATCCTACATGACAAAAGGACAAACATATGCCACTCTATTGCTTGTAGACCATTTCAACATAGGAAATTTGGGAGATACAGATGTCCCAACACAAGCACCAGCATCCATTCAGCACATCAGAGCTGTTAGGATAACCAAATACTCTCTTTGCAATTTATTTCTACACGTTCAGTAGATGGTCATGAAGTTAACATCCAGTCGATACCTTCTAAGTCTTGACTATCTTGCTCTGAGTTTTGAAATAACTAGAAGTAAAACATAGTAAGAGAGACTCCCTTTGTAGCCAGCAGATATTGAAATGGCCTAGTTATCTTTCTTCTCTTCCATTTGTATTCTACATTCAAGTTATAAACTACAGAGGATCCATTCATGTATGTACTCCCAGGAAGGAAGCTGACGGTTTGTAGACTTTGGTAAGTAGTATTTTGCTGGAGTAAATTCTGAGATTGTACATTTTATTATTATGACTATATGCCTAATAGAGTGGCTTACACTATATGCAATGCATTGCTCTCATAATTGAGCCCAATTATTTTATGAATTTTGTTGGGTTAATAAAATTCTTGGATGTATATTTTAAGCATACAGGTGTTCTCATGTTGTAGCTCCTGGTTGACTACGACTGTGTTCCTTGACATGGTTGAAAACACATATGTGTATGTATCATTGTTTTAGTACTATTTCTGTTTTTAAATTCCTCTTCCCCCATGATCGACCAACCAACCAACTAACCAACCAAAAACCAACCAACCAACCAACCAACCAACCAACCAACTAACCAACCAACCATACAACCAACCAAACAACCAACCAACCAACCAACCAACCGAAATCCTGGGTTCAAGTTTCAAGTTCTTGTCTCTGTTTATAAATAACACTTCTTAAAACCTAGTAAACACAACTTTCTCCCTTGATCATAACTGCAATCACTAAGGACAGGAGATGGTGCCACCCGCGTTAAGAAATAGAAACTGTCCTATCTTCCTTGGCATAGGAAACTAAGCACACTACCCAAGAACAGTGACAGCTTTGTGGCACTTGAGGGAATTCAGGACAATGAAACTTTCCTGATTTTCACCAAAACAAGGTTCTAATGAAAATATTAAGAAAAAGAAATTGTAGACTGTAAGTTCACACCAAACAGTTATTTGGATAAAGTATTATACTAATTTCACAGCCTTATGTGCACTTTGTCTTAGAGATACCAATATATGTTAAAGAATAGATTTCCAAATTACTCTCTATTTATAGGCTGTGTTTTCATATATTTTTAAATGTTTTCTTTGGGTTTTAATCTTTGCTAATTCTCCTCTGTGATAGCAACTCAGCTTGACTTCAAGTGTAATTTGTAAAATATTGTGACTTGATTTATAACCCTGAAGTGTAATTACTTCGTGCCCATTATATCAGCAAATGAAAAGGATTAAACAGTAGGCTTTAGTTTCTACCAAAACCATTACCACTGCATGCAATACTATTATTTTTCCTCAGAAACCCTCAAAGTTAGATCTACAACTCTTAATTTTTAAGCACGTAATGAGAATAATTTTATATTGTTCTCATATTAATGAATGTTCTTTCAACCTACACTTTACTTATATTAAAGAATATTCATCAAAATTCTAAGATGTGTAACACACATATATTGTTGCTGTGGTTTAGATACTATTTGAATGTGTCCTCAAGGAACCATGTTGAAGCTTCCTCTCAAATAGGATAGGATTATTAAGGGTTGGGGTCTAGCGGAATGTTCTTAGGTCATTGGTGTCTCACCCTTCTTTCTGGCTACTGTTAAGTCACCTGCCATGATGCTTTGCAAGAGACAAGACTATTTTGTTTAGACATTCAGACATCAGAACTGTGGGCTATATAGTAGTAAGGCAATATAACCTTGGATTTCATTAAAATATAATAAACTAGTAACACCTTTTCAATAACGTCTAAAGATAATCATTAATTAAGTATGATTATTGAGAATTCAAGGCACAAACTTGTAAAGTCGTTTTTTTCTATAGTACAATTAGACAATTCTGAGCCTTAAAATAGAGCAAGGAAATGAAAGGATAAATATTAAGGGAAATGTCTAACCCATTGTTTATAAGATATATAAGTAAAGAAAAATTTTATCCTGAATCATTCAAATGGCAACAAATAAATATATCTCTAAAATTATTCAATAAGAATGTGTAAGTCACTTAAATCTTTCATCTTTTAAAAATCAAACTACAGATATTACTAACTTATGAAGTTTATCAGGAGCCTGTCTTCCAGCCAAATCCAAGTTATTGCTATTAATGATATGCCCCTTAATATTTTAGCAACATAAACTTTAAATTCTGTCCAAAGAGTGTGTTGGGGGACATCTCAGAGCCCCTAAGAAACATTTTATAAATCCAGTCTCTTTAAATACCCTCTCTACCCTCCACAGGTATGGTGCATAGACATATGTGCAAGAAAAACACCCCTGCACATAAAATAATTAAAAAATAATATACCTGCATAAAAATAGGGATCTACAAAGCAATGGAGCAGATGAAAAAATCATCAAGTAGAGTTTTTAGAATTGAGAAAACAAAAAAATTACATATAAGCTTTGTAAATGATTTATAGTTTGGACCAATCTGAAAAGAAAATTAGTGGACTGAATGTTCCACTTAAATGAAAAGAGACTTCATGCTCTTTTCCATCACAACATTATATCTTAGGCTGGGTAACACAATAAACAAGAAAAATTTATTCGGGAAGAACAAGGTTAAGAGTCTGCATCTGGTGATGGTCTCGCAGTCCTGAAGTGGCACAAGGTGCCACAAGGCAAGAAATGACAAACGACACACATAGTTGTCTCCTCTGACCATGCTCTCCACCAGCATGCAGTCATGGAGCTAGCTTGCTGAGATGCTCTTATCTGTTATTCATGATATACAAAGGCCCATCCTCTGAATACCACAGCTGTAGTCATAGCTGTTTCTGCCATCTTATGTCTTAATTGAAATTTAATTTCAACTCTTGTACTCAAACTATCCAAATCACTGCAGAGGAACAACCACAAAATAATGTTAACCAGAAATATCAAAGAGAGGTTATAAGTCAAGGAGGTCAAGAGAAAACATTCAGAATTCTAGACGAAGATGCGACAGATTATGGTGGAAGCTGTATTCGAAAAAATGACTGATTTCCAATGTAATGAAACATCGATTCTCTCTACCCTTGGGTACCCTATGCTGACACAACCTTGCAAACATTTTCATTAATTTATCCTAATGTGAACTATAATCAATACTTCCTGTGTGACAAAAGAGGAAAAGTACTTGAAAGCAGTGTTTTGGGCAGGTGTGGGCAATTTGTTTAACATATAAAGAGACTACATATTGTATTATTTGTGGCCACTGTTATTTCTGCTGTGACTCAGTTCTGCAGCTATATATAGCATAATAGTCTCAGATAACAAGGAGGGATGGACAGCCTCGCAAACCTTCATTCATGAAATCAGAAATCAGTAATGAGTCGTACCACGGGCTGGTGCTTTCAAGCCTTCATGATAGAGGGTCAAGGCAGGAGAAATAAACTATGGAAACATTTCCCTTCACTTGGATGTGAGGCGAAGAAACTACGCTCATGGACACAATGGGTTGCCCTACTACAGGCACTTTAATAAACTTTAAAAGGGGTTAGGTTAAAAGGGATTCATTTATACAGTAGCAAATTTAAGAAAATTTATTCGGGAAGTTAGCCATTAAGGGGTAATAGTATAAAGAAATCTATGTTGTAATTTAAAACATCTTTTGTTAGCATTCTAAGAATAAAAAAAAAAAACTTTTCCAAGGAAAACCAAAAAAGAAGCAAAGAAATTTTGCACCATGATATTATGAGAAAATGTGTATCTTTGTTGTTTCACACCATCAGAAAAGAATAGTATGGTAGAAAAACAAAATATATTTTCCTTTTAGTTTAGTTTATTCTTCCAGTGAAACTTCAACATTATAACTTGAAAAAAATTAATATTTTGTATGGCCTGCCTCCTTTTTGGAGACAGGGTCTGGCCTAGAACTTGCTCTGATGATCATATCTGTCTTCATCGAGATCTTCTGGACTGGAATTGTAGGCCAGCATGAGCCCCCACATGGGTGCTGAGAACTGAATCCAGGTCCTCTATAAGAACAAGTGCCCATAATTGCTAAGACATCACTCCAGACCCCATTTAAGCATTTTAAAAGAAGCATCTACCTTCTTGAATAGTTAGTGAGGCAAGGAAATAACAAAATATGCTTCAAATTGCCAAACTACAAGTGTTTAGTTTGAGTACACTAAAGAGCCTCTACTTGGTATCACCCATTTGCTAGGTTATCTTAGAAATCAGATTGAAACAAGATATAATGGCTGATGCGTGATCTGTTCTGCTTTCTAGTAACTGTTAGAAACATTTCTGGACAGTTAAATCAAAGCAGAATCAGATTACTTCTTAATTAGAGAATATATACAGGACATAGAAAGCTTTCATCTTTGCACAAAACTAAATGATGAGTATGTTTTGGATGTATAATGTCACATGCATGTACAGCAGGAATTAAAGTTGTAATGTATAAAAAATATAAATCTTGTTTCTTACAGTGTTAAAGAAAGACAAAAAGTGATGAATTCACTAACTGTAAAAGTAGGAAAAAATGGCATGCCTTTCCAGAAGACCAGGTAGGCTGTCCACAGACATCCCTTACTCTTTCTATAACCCCAAGCCCAGTTCTCAGGGTCATCTATAGTACTGCAGCAGAATACCTGGGGCAGCTTCCTCCACCCATCCATGCCTCTGGTGGATCCCTACACCACCTCCTCCTGGCCTCTCTTTCCCCCAGCCTCCAATACCAGCAAGCATCCCCCATGAACACATTACTGAGCAGGCTTGTAAAACAAGCAATACTCAGTCAACACATTCTCTGAAAATTCAGGGAGGAAAGAAAAACTAAGGAACAAAACTCCCAACCAACCGACATGAACTCAGAAATCAGCACCTAGACCTATAATCATCCTAAACCCCGATGCCGAGGCATAGGCATAGGAACAAAATCATTAGCAGCCAGAGCAATATGTCAATACCAGAGGCCAGCGATCCTACAACACCAAGTCGTGAATGTTCATCATAGTAAAAGAACAGGAAAAAGAAGTTAAAACCAACTGTATTCAGATGATAGAGGTCCTTACTGAGGGAATGAATAGATTCCTAGAGGAAAGCAAGGAAACGCAAACAAATAATTGGAGGAAATGAATAAGCCCCTAAAAGACAGCCAAGAAAAAACAAACAGTTGAAGAAAACAGGTAAAACCATTCAAAGCCCTGAAAATGGAAATAGAGGCAATAAAGAAATCACAAACTAAAGGAATCCTAAGGAAAAAAAAATAGGAATGCTTACAGGAACTACAGAGGAAAGCGTCACCAATAAACTATAATAGAAGGGAGAAAATTTCAAATGATGAACTACAATAGAAAAAAAGGATACGCTGGCCAAATAAAATAAAAATTAAAATCTAAAAAATTACTGGCACAAAACATTCAGGAAATTTTGAACAGTATGAAGGGTCATAACAGGAACAGAAGTAGGAGAATATTCCCTACTCAAAGGCCCAGAATATATTTCACCAAAATCATAGGAAAAATTTTTACTAACCTAAAGAAGTAGGTGCTTATAAAGGTACAAGAATCTTACAAATCACCATAGAGATTGGATTAGAAAAGAAAGTTTCTGTATCACATAATAATCAAAACATTAAACATACAGAACAGAAAAAGAATATAAAAAGCTGCAAAAGAAAAAAACCCAAAGTAATATATAAAGGCAGATCTATTAGAATTATACCTGATTGCTTAATAGAGACTCTAAAAGTCAGAAGGTCTTGGACAGATGTGCTGTGACTGTAAGTGACCACAGATACCCAGCATAAATGGAGAAGATAAGCTATTCCATGATAAAGTCAAATTTAAACAATATCTACCCACAAATATAGCCCTACAGAAGTTGCTAGAAGGAAAACTCCAACCCTGGGAGGTTAACTGCACACATGAAAACACAGAAAATAATCTCACACTAGCAAAACAAAAGGAAGGGAAACGAAGACACATATACACAGACACACATACACACATCCACTATCAACAACAACAAGAAGAAGCAACAACAAAATAACAGGAACCAAAAGTCATTGTTCATTGATATCTCTCAAATTCAGTTACCTCAATTCCCTAATAGTAAGACACATTAAAAGAATGGATACAAAAACATCCTTTGGCTTCATACAAGAAACATACTTCAAGATCAAAACTAGCCATTATCTCAGGGTAAAGAGGTAGGCAAACGATATTCCAAGAAAATGAAACTAATATGGAAGCTGGTGTAGCCATTTTAATATCTAGCAAAATAGATTTCAAACCAAAATTAATTAAAAGAGATGGGAAAGGATACTACATATTATCAACGAAAAAAAAATCCACCAATATGACATTTCAATTCTTAATAACTATCCTCCAAACAAAAGAGCACACACATCTAAAAAGAAACACTACTACAGCTTAAATCACACATTCACACATTGACCCTCACACACTGATAGTGGGAGATTTCAACACTCTGCTCTCATTAATGGACAGGTCATCCAGAAAAGAACTAAACAGGGAAATACCAAAGTTAACTAAAATTACAAACCAAAAGAACCTAACATTTATTTACAGAATATTCCACTCAAGCACGAAAGAATATACCTTCTCAGCACCTCATGGAACTTTCTCCAAAACTGATCACATACTTAGACACAAAACAAATCTAAACAGAGACAAGAAAATTGAAAAAACCCCTACACCCTGTCAGACCATGGATTAAAACTGGATATGGAGGGAGGGGTGGAAGATATGGTTCATTGGTTAAGAGCACTGACTGCTCTTTCTGAGGACCCAAGTTCAATTCCCAGCATCCACATGGCAGCTTACAACTGTCTATAATTATAGTTCTAGGGTACCCAACACTAATGGCAAAACATCAATATACAAAATATGAAAATAAATAAATTAAAAAATAAGAATAAAACTGGATATCAACAACAGAAACAAAGAAAGCTTGCAAACTAATGGAAACGGAACAACTGTCTATTGAATGATTACTGGGCCAAGATAGGAATAAAGAAAGAAATTAAAGACATCATAGATTCAAAAATGAATACACAATATACGCAAACTTATGGGAAATTGTGAAGGCAGTGCTAAAAGGAAAGTTCATAGCACTAAGTACCTACATTAAAAAAAAGAAGGAGGGATCTCAATAAAACTAACAACTTAGCAGTACACCTAAAAGTTCTAAAACAAAAAGAAGTAAGCACACCCAAGAGAAGTAGATGGTAAGAAAATATCAAATTGAGGGCTGAAATCAATTAAATTGAAACAAAGAGAACCATATAAAGAATCAAAGAAACAAAAAGTTCTTTGACAAAATCTAGACAGACAAATTCTTATCAAAACTAACTAAAAGATGGAGAGAAAATATCCAAATTAATAAAATCATAAACCAAAGGGGGATATAATGACAGACACCAAGGAAATCCTGACAATCACAAGGTCATACTTTAAAAAGAATCTGAATGCCACCAAATTTGAAAATCTAAGACATGGGCAAATTTGTTGATAGATACCCATTACCAAAGTCAAATAAAGATCAAGTAAACAATTTAAATAGACCTGTAACCCCCAGTGAAATAGAAGCACTCATTAAAAGTCTCTCAACGAAAAACAAAAACAAAAAGAAGCAAACAAATAAAAAACCCAAACCAAACAAACAGAATGAGCAAACCAAACAAACAAAGATACAAAAACTGCCCAGGGTCAGGCAGTTTTAACTCAGAATTCTAACAGACTTTCAAAGAAGTGTTAATACCAATATTCCTCAAATTATTCCACAAGATAGAAACAAAAAAAATATTGCCCAATCATTTTGTGAAGCCTCCGTTACCCTGATGCCCAAACCACATAAGGACTTAACCAAAATAAAAATTAACGACCAATTTCACTTATTAATCTTTGAGTATTTCAAAAATACTGAAAGAACCCACTAAAAAAATCATCTGTCTGAACCATGGTTCAGGAGGCTTTGTTATCAGTTAGTTGACAGAAAGTAATCATAGAATGTCAGAGGGCATGCAGGAGAGACAGAAAGACACAGGAAGTAGTAGGGTAGGGGTTGAAGTGATACAGGTTTTTCTGGTTTGGCTAAGCAGAAGCTTGGGTCTTTCAGAGATACCAGCAAGTATAGAGGGTAACAGGTTGCTATACAGCCTCACTGAACTAGCAGGTTTTCTCTCCAGCCTTTGAATCTCAAGTTTTATTCATAAATAGAATAATATAGATTTGGTTAAAACTATCTTTAGCATCAGTGAAACAACCAGTGCCTGCGGGGACAGAATTCCTGCCAGGCTAATATCCATGTATGTGTTAGACCACTGATAGAGAACCTGACCCATAATTGTGGAGTTGCAATTGCTGGCTGAAAGAGCAGTAGGTAAGGCACAGCCACTGTGCCAAAAATAGAACAACAGGTGGGGTTTGGGGATTCCTGCAGAGAAGGGGGAGGGGGGAATGGATTGTAGGAGCCAGAGGAGTCAAGGATACCAGAAAACTCACAGATTCAAGTAACCTGAGCTCATAGGGGCTCACAGCAATTGAACCAACAACCACAGAGCTTGTATGGGATTGACCTCAGCACTCTGCTTGTGTGTTACAGTTGTGTAACGTGGCTTTCTACACTCTGCTTGTGTGTTACAGTTGTGTAACGTGGCTTTCTATGGGACTCCTAACAGTGGGTGCAGGGACTGTCTCTGATTTACTGACCTTGGGACGCTATTCCTCGTACTAGGTGCCTTGTTCAGCCTTAATACATGGGGAGATACTTGGTCTTACTACAACTTGATATGCTATGTTTGTTGATATTCATGGAAGACCCGTCGTTTCATAAACAGAAATGGAGGAATGAATTGATGACATTGGGAACAGTGATGGCATCACGGGAAAGGACTGGAAGTAAAGGAAGGTGCAGGAACTGTGACTGGGACGTAAAATAAATAAATAAATTCATGTATTTAAAAACCTTTAAGTATTCAAAGAACAAAATTGAAGATGATATTAGAAGATGGAAAGATCTCTTATGCTCATGGATTATACGATTAACAGTAAAAATGACCATCCAACCAAAACCAATCAATAGATTCACTGCAATTCTTCTCAAAATCCCAAAACAATTCTCTACAGACCTTTAAAGAACAATTCTCAGCATCATAATGAAAAATGTAAAGCTAAACATATCATAAACCCATGATAGCTAAAACAATCCTGAGCAATAAAAGAACTCCTGGCACTATCACCATTCATGATTTAAAGTTGTACTACAGACCTATAGTAATAAAAAAAAACTGTATGATATTGTCACAAATCAGGTATATTGATCAAGGGAACTGAAGACATAGACATAAAACCACACACTATGGACACCTGAGTTTTGATAAAGAAGCCAGAAATACACACTGGGATAAAGAAAGCAACTTAAATAAATTGTGCTGATCAAACTTGATGTCTACATGTAGAAGAATACAAATATATCTATATTTATCACCCTGCATAAAACTCATGCCCACTTGGATCAAAGACCTCAACATAAACCCATATACACTGAATCGGACAGAAGAGAAAGTGGGGAATAGCCTTAAACTCACTGGCACAAGAATAGATATTTTGAAAATAATATCTATAGCATAGGCACTAAGATAAACAACAAATGGGACCCCATGAAACTAAAAGGCTTCTATAAGGCACAGGACAACTTCAGTAAGGAAAAATAGCAGCCTATGGAATGGGAAACAATTTTTTCATCAACTCCACATCTGGTAGAGGTCTAATATCCAAGATATATAAAGGACTCAAGAAACTACATATTAAAAAACAAAACAATTCAATTAAAATAGGTACAGATCTAAACAGAGAAGTCTCAGGAGAGGAATCTCAGATGGCTAAGAAAGACATAAACATCCTTAGCTATCAGGGAAATGGAAATCGACACTACTTTGCGATTCCATCGTACACCTGTCAGAATGACTAAGATCAATTAACGCAAGTGGCAGCTCATGCTGCTGCTGAGGTGGAGCATCTTAAACTTGTGATCCTCAAATGGACGGAAATAGAAAACACTATCCTGAGTGAGGTAAGCCAGAACCAAAAAGAGGAACATGGGATGTACTCACTCATATTTGGTTTCTAGCCATAAATAAAGGACATTGAGCCTATAATTTGTGATCCTAGAGAAGCTAAATAAGAAGGTGAATACAAAGAAAAACATCTAGGCATCCTCCTGAATATTAACCTTCATCAGGCGATGAAAGGAGACAGAGACAGAGACCCACATTGGAGCAACAGACTGAAATCTCAAGGTCTAAATCAGGAGCAGAAGAAGAGAGAGCACGAACAAGGAACTCAGGACCGCGAGGGGTGCACCCACACACTGAGACAATGGGGATGTTCTATTGGGAACTCACCAAGGCCAGCTGGCCTGGGTCTGAAAAAGCCTGGGATAAAACCGGACTCGCTGAATGTAGCGGACAATGAGGACTACTGAGAACTCAAGAACAATGGCAATGTCTTTGTGGGAGCCTAGGCAGTTTGGATGCTCACCTTCCTAGACCTGGATGGAGGTGGGTGGTCCTTGGACTCCCCACAGGGCAGGGAACCCTGATTCCTCTTTGGGCTGACAAGGGAGGGGGACTTGATCGGGGGAGGGGGAGGGAAATGGGGAGGCAGTGGTGGGAAGGAGGCAGAAATCCTTAATAAATAAATAAATAAATAATAAATAAATAAATAAAAAGGAAAAAAAATAAAAAATAAAAAAAAACATGTGATCCTCTTGCTCCAGCTTCCTAAAGAGCTGAGGCTACAGTCCTGCATCCATAGGAATGAGGAACAAATGGAGAATTATGGAATTTTTAACTATGTAAGATGTATTACATTTGTTTATGCTGTGGAGTATTACTTTACCTATGTGAAGGTGTGTTACATTTGTTTATACTTCCTTTGTTAGCATGTAAAGGCGTGTAACATTTGTTTATATTGCATTTGTTTAATTATGTAAAAATGTATTGCATTTGTTTCACCTTGCCTATCTAGGGCATCTGTTTGGTCAAATAAAAAGCTCAACATCTAATAGCTAGGTAGTACAGAAATTGGCTGGGCTGGTGGGCAGAGAAAGAATAAGTAGGAGGAGAAATCTAGGCTTGAAAGAAGAGAGAAAGTAGAATGCAGAAGAAAGAGAGGGACACACCCAAGAAACCAGGCAGTCATCAGCCAGACAGATAGGAGAAGAAGGAAAGTATGACATACAGAAAGAAAGGTAAAAAGCCCTGATATAAATCATAGATAAAGAGGAACAGATTAAAATGAGATAAGTTAGACTATTCATAACTAATAATAATCTCCGTGTCATGGTTTGGAAGCTGGTTGGTGGCCCAAAATGAAAAAGGCTTTCTACAGAAAATATTGCATGTTATGAGATGTTTATACTATGTAGCCTGTGTGAGAGATTGAGTGAAATAACAATATATAAACACTTCCAAGAGAGTTGAATTTAAAATTGGAGCTCTCAAGTATTAGATACAATGTAACACTTATATAAAGATAGTTTTTATATCGCACAACACTTACATAAAGATATCATTTACTCACACTAATGAATTAATAGATATCAGAAATTATATACAACAGGGGTTGCCTTGGTAATGGGTAGATATGGAGACCCAAAGTGAGGTCAATGAGACTTTTTAGCTTAGCAGCTTTATTTTTTAAATTTATTTAATTTTACTTTTAATGTGCATTGGTGTTAGACCCCCTTGGAACTGGGGCTACAGAAAGTTGTGAGCTGCCATGTGAATACTAGGAATTGAACCCGGGTTCTTTGGAAGAAGAGTCAGTTCTCTTAAATGCTGAGCCATCTCTCCAGGCCCTAACAGCTTGTTTTAAAGTTGCACAAGTGACATACAATTATGAACTGGTTTTTTAATTAAAAATAATTTAAAAATTTTAAAAGATGGAGATCTGATAAACCAAATTTAAAACACATTTTATAATTTCAACTTCACTAACATAATCATAAAATCATCATTAAGCCGGGCATGGTCAAACAATCCCTGCACTTGGGAGACAGAGGCAGGAGAATATCAGTGAGTTTCAGAACAGCCTGACCTACACAACCAGTTCCAGGGCACCCAGGGCTACACAGTGGTATCGTGTCTCAAAGACACATACAAACAAATAATGAATTTTTTATGCCATCCCTCTCCCATATATAAAACATATCACTATCTATTCACTCTTAACTTTCCTTAGAAAATTTATCTTCAGATTTAATCACCGAATCACTAAGATCATTGTAATCTAACAAGAAGTACAATTAAAACTGAATAGATGTAAACAGAAGGAGCAGGAATACCTTGCTCTTCACTGTTGAAAACTCACCTAGTAAAGGATTTTACCAGGAAAACACTCCAGTAAAAATTCTGTCACACTGGGAAACTTTTTGATTCTTTCACAAATTCTTCAGGGAAGCTATAGTGATCTCCTGAGATGACTTGTTTTACGATGCAAGGAAACATACCCCACCCTCTTCGACCATCCCCTCAAGTACCATGCACAAGCTTAATTTTGACAAGCGACTGATGTTCTTGGAGATGGGTACGAGTCAACTCACAAGCAGATGCTGAGAAAATTGAGTGTGATCGATTTTCTAAGGTTAACACTGACCTCAGACACCAACAGCCTGATAAATTAAAACTAACACCTGCTTTCTGAAAGAAATCTCACAAAAGGTATCCACCCAGGGATGCTTTTGTCATATTGGAGTGCTACATTAGCAATCCTAATGAGTTTTACTTTTCTTTAATTATTACATTTTTGGCATCAATATAGAAGTATAGTCTACCCAGGAAAAGAAGTGGGAGGAAAAAGAGGAGAAGGAGGAGAAGGAGGAGGAGGAGGAGGAGGAGGAGAAGGAGGAGGAGGGGAAGGAGGAGGGAGAGGAGAGGAGGTTGACGAGGGGGGGAGAAGAATCAAATCAAACTGTGTATTACTCACAGACATGCACAAATAGCAACAAAAAGGAAATTAAAATTCCTTGTATCTTTCTTTTGTAGAACACATTTAGACTGCTATAACCTTTGACCCTTCACTTGGCCACAAATTGGCATCCTAAGTTGCTCCTTAGAGTACACAACCAACATTTTCTCTAGCAATTTCTCAAAGAACAAAGCTTGGGAAAAATCTTACTAACATAGATTTCTCAAGACGGTTTTCCAAATGAAAGCACCAAAGGCAGGTGTCTGAGCACTCAAGCATCACCAGCACGAGTTTGGTTTCTCCTTAAGGCACTAGGGCTCCAAGAAGACAACCCCTAAGATATCAGAAATTATGCCACAAATAATTAATATCACTAACTTCTTTGGCCTCATGAAAAAAAAACTAATTTAAAAAATTTCATGAAGCATTCTAGAGCTGAACATAATTATAATCCTTGAAATTCTAACATTTCCCCTTAGACTCTGAAGTGATAGACTGTAACATCATAAAAATCTTAGAGATAGATCACATTTAGAGTGAACGACACTGAGAAAATGTTCAAGTACACACACCTGGCAACATTATCTGTCGGATTCATTTAGCATCTATTGGGCCTCCATTCAACAAAACAAAACAAAGCAAAAAAAATGTTTGGAACACACAGGAGTCTAAGAATTAACTATGTCTTTTTCGTCTTTCCGCATCAAAACGCCAGAGTTATCATTGCAATGATGACGACCTTATCCAGACGCTGCAATTAATTATAGGGTAACAAAAGGAAAACAAGGAAGAACCACTCATGTGTATTTAGTACCATTACTTTCTTTTGTCTGCGTGAACCCATAAAAGATATGAATAAATTTTTTTTAAAAATCACCCTATTTAATAACAGTACTCTTCATAATATCCATAAAATTTTCTTATTATTCTGATAACAGACTCCTTGTCTTGCATGTTTTTGCTAAATAGTCATAGAGATTGCTGTTTTCTCCTATGATGATAACATAAATTACTAAGGCACAGTATCGAAACAACATTTGAGTTTTAATAATTCTAAAATTTCAGAGCTGTAAAAAAAATCCCCATAGCGTTTGCTTACAAATTCTACAGTCCTATCTGCACAAGTAACTGATGATCATCACAAAAACTTCCATCACGCTGCTCTGAGACTGACGAGGGAGGGTATCTTCAGAGCAAAACCTGCATCCCACTGGGTTATAGTCCCATTCACTAGCCGATAGCTAAGAAAACTTAATGTACTTTGAGTATTTATCCCTATGTAAGATCACAAAACATCAGTCACTTACGATTTTGAGTCATCCCATAACACACAATAGGGATTCAAAGTGCCCTAAAAATAAAGAGAACAAAATATACCATGAGTAAACATATAAAAATTGTTGAATTATTGAAATACACATTGAATGTTGGCTTTATAATCTTGTAGTCAAAGATACGTTAAAGGGTTTTCGTTTCATCCTGTAAGAAATTCACATTTTCTTTCCCATAGATGTGGAAATTTTGTTTTGTGAAATTTTATCAAAACGATTATCTTTATTCCAAATATAAATGGTTTTTAGTATGTTGAAAAAAAACCTGAATGCTTCATATATTGTACGGTCATTTTATGGTGATTTCTATGTCCCATTCACTTCTCTGATTGTAATTGCTCAATTACATTATTTATGAAGACCAAGGCATTTACAACGTTATGCTAGAGTAAAAGGCCCACCCTACACTACACATGTACACATCCCATTACCAGGTCATCTCATTGGCTTTTCCTAGAGAACAAGAGAATTGCTAAATGTCTATTTCCAGAGCCCAGTAACAATGGAACTTTAATTAACCGGTCATATTTCAGTGAGGTCATATGTAATGAAACTCTAAGAAAAGGAGGTGCTAGATTTTATGCATCTCAGTAATGCTGTATTAAATATCCACCATGGCCTGTATGATAGTTTTTCTACACCCAGTTAGTCCAAGTAATTTGTTTTGAAGAGTCCTGATATTGACAAATGATTTCTTTCTGTTTGTTCATAATTGGCTTTTCACCCCCTTATATCTAACTCAATTCTTTATGTAAAATATTTATATATCTAAAAATTCTATCATGCTCCCTAAGAGTTTTTACTATTCCATTAAAGATATCCTGTGGCTTCATTTTCTCTTATTCTCCATGATACATACTTCCTGAGACATATCTTAAAGGTCCACTTAGGTAAATCATCCACTTGCATCCAGTCTGTGCAGAGCAAAGTGGTGCTATTTCCTCTCCAATTTAGAAAACATATTTATAATAATATAAACTAAAGATTATATCAGCTAGCTGGTAATGTCTTCCTGAACTGGAGTGCTATTACTCACATTGCCTCTTACACAGAGTCTATTGGGAACCTTTAAATTCTGACGTGGGTATCCTATACACTCACTGTCGTTTCTAAGATTTGAATCATCATAGGGTTAAGATGCACACATGACTGTATCCCCATCCTACCAAGTCATTGATGAAATCAGTGACCGGGCCAACCCAGTTTAAGAGGCACAGAGCTAATATGGACTGCTCTGTTCCTTTTTTTTCATGTAAACACGCTCCTTAGGAAACAAGCAAGGATAATTCAGTCTTTAGAACCCCAAGTCTCTAATTACAGGGCTGAAAGGAATGTCCTTAATGTCTAGAAAGGAGTCATGGTGGGACAAAAGATATTCACTGGATCAACTTTGGAATTTTATTAGAAATAAAAATCAGCTGCCGGGAGGTGGTGGCGCACGCCTTTAATCCCAGCACTTGGGAGGCAGAGGCAGGCGGATCTCTGTGAGTTCGAGACCAGCCTGGTCTACAAGAGCTAGTCCCAGGACAGGCTCCAAAACTACAGAGAAACCTTGTCTCGAAAAAACAGAAAAAAAAAAGAAATAAAAATCAGTCCCATTAAAGTTTATGAAATCAACTTAACCTCACTTATTTATTACACATTTTAATAGCTACATATGAATAACTCTAATATTTATAACACAATTTTACCACCAAAAGAACATATTCAAGGTGTCTTATCATCAAATAATCATATCCAAATACTATGTTTTCAGAATCTATTATATCATTAATATTCTCCCTTTTATGGAAAAGAATGGCCATAGCCCTATAGAAGGTAAATAAGAAACATACAAATGGAATGTTTCTATAACAAGCAAAGAGATATAAATATCACAAGTCAGAGATTCCTAAGAATGACACTAATAGTCTGTGCTAATAGCAAGAGGTTTTATGGAATGCATAGATCCTCACCCGGCTTTTAAGCGAAAAGTATATCTGCATAGTCATGAGATGGGGATACGATGGTGTCCCACATACATTTTTTTCCTGTCTTTATCAGATCTTATCTGGTTGTTCTTGGATTCATGATTATTGTTATTTTCTGATAAATATTAAATAGCTAAAATATTATATAGCTTTGTTGTATTTATCTAATATTTTATTCACAGCAGCTCATTATCCTTGATTTATCACAATGAAGAAGAGGACTTGGAAGTGCACATTTCATGAATATTAAATACAAGTGTAGGTAAGGAATCTGCTTTCTAGAAATCTTCCTTCCTTCCTTCCTTCCTTAACTTCTTTCTTTCTTTCTTTCTTTCTTTCTTTCTTTCCTTCTTTCTGCTTTTTTTGAGACAGGGTTTCTCTGTAGCTTTGGAGCCTGTCCTGGAACTAGTTCTTGTAGACCAGACTGGCCTTTAATTCACAGAGATCCACCTGCTTCTGTTTCCTAAGTGCTGGGATTAAAGACATGTGTCACTACTGCCTGACTGCTTCTAGAAATCTATGAGTTAAGTCAAACTTTTCTTTAGACACAGGATACTTATATACTTGATTTCTTTAAAGTTGTATACATGAGTGGTGTGTCTGGATGTATATTTGTGTACCATGCATGTGTCTGAGGCCTGCAAAAGCCAAAGACAAGAATGAATTCTCTGAAACTGGAGTTGTTACCAACAACTGTGAGCCACTATTTGGGTTCTGGTACTAGAACCTGGGTCCTTTGGGAGAGCAACCAGTATTTTTAACTGCTGAGCCACCTTGCTAGCCTCAGTGCTTGGTATTTTTCAATTATTTATATTGATTGAAGGTTAAAAAAGAGAAAACAATATCAGAGAGCAAATGCAACCTAATCATCAAGCCTCGGCTACCCCTTTAGCTTTTAGTGCCCCAATGCTTTAGATAAAGTTGTAAAGAAAGAATGTATCTTGTGGTCTTACTACACAACTTGGTCTATACTCAGTTTTATTCTCTAGTTTTACCATCCTTGTACCTCTTAGATTCTATTTCATGCTTCTCTCACTTCCTCTCCTTATGAAAATAATATTAATATCAGCCAATGAGAATTAATACTTGTGTGAAATGTACCATCCCAGCCGACAGCACAAAACAGGCCAATGCTTCTCTGGATGGATCATGCAGTGTAGTTACCGCTGCGTATGTAGACTTAGGCACCATGATCAATAACGGAACTTTTGAAGCTTTGGAAGTACACAGAACAGCAGGTATGGTTATCATCATACTTAGATGGACTCAGTTACATAAGGAATAGAAGGGCAAGTATGAAAGAAAGAGCAGCAACAAATGAACTCTTTAAAACAACGAAGGAATCCAAAACAGGCTGAGTGGCTCTTCCAAGAAAAAACTTATAAAATATTGGCTATAATTTTCAGATACTTCTGTTACATCGACCGTGCTACAAGATCTGTTTTGAGGAACTTATGGAAATCAATAATAGAAAGTCCAGTCTTACAGAAAGCAGGAAGAAAATGTAATGGCAAGAACTAGCAGACTGTAAGCAATCTGGGAAGGAAGCCACACAAGCTGGCTTTAAATTCATTAACTAACAAAAGTTGTCAGGTACATGGGACAGATGGGCTAAAGACTAATTTACCAAGCTGTCTATGTAATTGACATTTGAATGCACTGAAACTGCATACATTTGAAAAAGTTTAGAAAATACGCACTGTTGTTGTCAATTTTTTATCAAAACAAACAAATAATCTGCCTCCATAGATTCCAAACAAAATGGTACAATTCAAGTCAATTTAAAAATTCTTGGTTACACACTTTTACATATTTTAAAAGAGCACATGGCTCAAATTTCCTAATTACAAGACAAGACAGAAAAATGGCCAAAGTATAGGAGCGTTGGAAACGGGAAGGAATTTCTCATGTTGGAGTCTGGTTGAAGCCTCTGGGACCCTGAGAGTGGAAAACTCCAGAACAATTAACACTTGCTTAAGGCCTTTCCCCCTTTCTCAGCTGTAAAACTGAGATATACTAAAAACCTCACCAGAAGCCTCTTTTACAAAAAGACAGATTCTAAAATCCTTCTGTAACCCCTGTGACTCGTGGTGTAAAAATGGAGGGTCGTTTAGGTAACCATTACACAGTGAAATCCAACAGTTTCCCAAAATCTTATATAGGCTCAACACGAGGACATTTGGATCGCTATTCTCCCATACTCACACAAGGGTCTTGTTCTTCCCCCGAGAGCCTGTCTCCTAACCTCCACGACTAAAATCTATGTCAAGAATGTCTTTAGAGGGCTGGGGAGATGGTTCAGCTTTTAGAGAATTTAAGGCTCTCCTAGGACAGGAGTTTGGCTCCCAGCACCCATATCAGGAAGCTCAAAACTGTTACAGGACACCCAAAGCTTGCTTCCGGCTGCTGTGGGCACTTGTCCACATTACAGACACACAGACATACACACACTAAACACACACTCACACATTACACACATACATTATACACATACACACCACACAGACATACATACACACACACACATTATATACATACACACCACACAGACATACACACACACATTATACACATACACACCACACAGACATACACACACACATTATACACATACACACACACACACACATTACACACACACACCAGAAAATTAAGTCTTTAAAATGTTTTTAATATACAGCAACTCTTTTGAGTGCCCACACCCGTGCTCTCGGGTGCGCTTTATTCCTTCCCTAAACACCTTTCTATTTTTATTGAGCCTCAGCTCTCCCTTACACTGGAAGAGAAAATCTTTTCTGTCTGTGACACTGATTCTAATTTACCCATAGGAAAGTCCCCAGAGATTTAGGTGACACTTCAACCCGTGGAGGTAGCAGGACAGAGCTGTGTGTCAACCCCAGCTGCCCTCACAACTACTACAGATACTCTACGCTCTACCTTAAAGAGGCTTCCCTGTTTTCTTTTAGCTTTCTCTTCTGTCTCAACACCAACCAAAGCATGTATTTATTTAACAGCGGGGCATATGGTCAGCATGGTCAATGTGTTCCATTTGGGCGATTTTCTCTTTCCCTTTTCTGTGTACAGAGGACTTGACATCCTCTTATATGTGAAGTGGTTCTACACTGGTACTCATAATTGGATTCTTTCCCCCCTAATGGAATATTTTAAATACATCTAACTCTTGGGGATGAAGATGAGGGCAGGGAAAAGGGTCAGGGAAGTCTTACAAAAAGCCTACAAAATTAGTTGGTGAGAAAAAGTAATCTGTTGGCAGAAAGAACAGTTGGAGAAACCGTATTTTCTCCCCACCAAGCCAAGCACCAAGGCTGGCTGGACCTGTCTGGGGACACTGGCTCAGGTGCACAAGGCATTCTGGAGTGTCTGCAGGTAACCTGTGACTCACTGTATTTGGCTTTTAGTAAAAGGTAAAATCGGGGTTTAGGTTTTAGATGCCAATAAGGCATATTTATGTGATCACAAAGTTGCATGTAGAACGTGTGTAAAAGATCAGAAAGAAAGCCCACACTGTGCAAATGACATAAAAGTTGTACCCTGTGGCAACAAGTGGGTAATACATCATTGAAGCTTATCTTTCCTGTCTGAGTGAAACTTTGGGGTAGTGATAGATATGATAATTAGCATGACAATGATTTTATTTAGTATACATGTATTAATTCATCACTTTGTAACCCATAAATATATGGCAACATTATTTGTCACTTAAAAAATATGAAAAGATAAAAATCAGTATTGGAAGGTAGCTAGTCAGACAACCAGCAGGGCTGTAGGCCACTGAGGATGACCGGACCTTACAATGAGCATTGGGCCCTCCTTTCATTTCCATGATAACACACCAATTTGTGAAAGAGGAAGTTTCATAATTGCTTATCTTAGACTTCATAATGCCATGGGCAAGGAAGAAAGAATCATAAAAACTGACCATATAAAGATTTAAAATATCATTTAAAGGGTAGAAGTTCTAGGGTTTTGTTGAATTCAACAAGGGTGTCAAGGGAAAGCGATCTCATACTGGTAAAGCAGGAATAATATACAAATATAAATTTTCTTTAGTTTTAAAATCCATCAATCAGGCAAGGGTACTGGGAAGGCAGAGGCAAGCGGATCTGTGAGTTCGACGTTAGACTGATATACAGAGTGAGTTCTAGGACAGCTAGATCTACACGGAGAAACCCTGTCTTGGAAACCAAATCAAAATAAAAAGCAAGCAAGCAAACAAAATTTATGTTGTACAAGTTTTGGTCTAATGAATGAGATATGACTCATAGTCTGGTCCTGTCGGGAACATGGCATTCTAAACAGCCCACAAAATTTTAAGATTGCAATAAACTGTCAGGGGAGCACCCTTGCAGACAGCTGATTTTCCTGAAGGCATGGCGAGGAGGGATAACTCTCTCCTCATGAAGTGTGGGTTTGGACACACAAGAGAGCCCTTTCTCAGTGCAGCTGCCTGCAGATCCTCACTGCTATGAGGAACTTATAACTTGAAAAGCAGTACTTCTCCTTTTGCTTTTTACAGATCCTCTGGATACTAGTCAAAGCCCAAGCCTGAGTGCCCTGGTGCTTCTGATACTATTCCCTTCTAAGCTCCTCAACGACATGGAAGTGTTTGCAAAATTTATCTGGAACTCAAAATGTCTGGCTTTTTCCTCTTCCTCCTGTCTGTTTCCCTTCCTCTTGCAGATTCTGGCATTAATAGTCTTCCTTTGCTGCTCTTCTCCAAATCAACAATAAAACTGAATTAGAACTTCTTTTTGAATGTGTTTTATTTACTTATTTTAAGTTTTAATTATTATTATTATTATTTATCTGTGAGACTAAGAACCAGCAAATAGGGAGTTGTGTTCCCCAGGAACAAGCTGGCTGGTCTGTTATCATCCAGACTTCCAAAGGTTCATAGTTGGAAGATGTAGACGTCACAGGAAATTGCCTATCAGGAATGTCTTAACTTTTGCACTTTTCATCGCCTCTCGAATCAGAACAGCCTTAGCCTGTGGAAGCAATGCAAGTAAACAGATGTGGACACAAATAGCTAAAGACACAAAGAAGGGACACAAAGAAGGACAGTGCCTTCATCTTAACTACTTTAACATTCCTAGTGCTCTGAGTCAGATGTTCTAGAGTGATTCTTTCTATCACATTTAGTGATGCCACAGATACCAAGTTCTTCAGTGTGAATGAGAGCATACTCAACAGATACTACTATCTTTTCTTCATTTTCTAATTTTAAAATAAGGCCTTAGGTAAAAATAACCTGGTAGAGAACATACTTAATGTGTAAGAGCCTCTGTTCAATCTTCAGTGCAAAACAAGAAACAAATTAAGCACACACAAATACAAATACAACACACACGAGAGCACACGCAAATACACAATATACACATGCAAGAAACATACACTCACACACAGGCAAGAGTTGCTGAGTTTAGTTTCACCCAGGGGAATCATGTCTGATACTATAAGCCTGTGCCTGGAGAGGTCAGAGAACTCAAGAGGAAAATATACTACCATTACTTTCTAAAATTCAGTATAATTCCTAATTCATTCTAAATACTTATCCTTATAGCCACAGAGAAACACTGGTTTCATTTTTCATCAAAGAAGGTAATTTGCATAGCGGCAGGGCAGTCTATCCTCTGCCCACAGAGAAGTTCAGCGAATTTGCTACAGGAACATAGCGTAAGTACGGATTTCAGGATGTCTTCATTAGCAGTTTGTGCATGTCATCTCGTGCTGTCTAGGAGATACTGTCTCATGACATCCTTCAATTGTTTCCATTACCCCTCACCATCTTTCCTTAACCACTCTCCATGTCTGACGATTTCTTTAATGATGTTCCTACAGGCTAATACGAGAGTCAAGGAAAGATGTCCTTTAGAAAACAGTGATTTTTATAGGAGAGAGTGGTGTGCTTTAGTCCAGTTGACTATGAATGATATTCTCAATGTGGAGTATAGATTACCTTCCTCTTACAACTAGTGCTCCAATGCAGGCTCTATTAACTTTTGACTGCTTTGCGAACACATTACCACAAATATAGCAGCTCAAAACAACATGGATTTAGAATGTCACAGTTTCCACAGATCAAAAGTCAGTTGGGTTTTATTTTAATTTAGTTACTATTATTGTGATAAACACTGTGACTAAAAACAAGTTGGGGTTGGAAGGGAAGTCAGAACAGGAAGCAAAGGTAGGAATTTAGAGTCAAGAACTGAAGCATGGGTCATGGAAGAACACTGCTCACTGTCCTGCTGCATGGCTTGCTCACCCTGCTTTCTCACACAATCCAAGACCACCTGCCCAGGCGTAGACCATATTTAACTGGGCCCTACAATATCAATCATTAATCAAGAAAATGTACTACAAACTTGCCTGGACGTTATTTGATGACATTTCCTCATTCAAGGTTTTTCTTCCCAGATAATTCTAACTTGAGTCAAAAAAAAAAAAAAAAAAAAAACAGGACACATTTCTGCTTAAGAATTTTACATGGTCGAAATCAAAATGTTGGTAGGCCTGCATCCCTTTATAAAGAACCTGGGTGAGTCCATTATAGTTCCTTCCAGTTGTAGGACTGAGGTCCCACTTGTTAGTTAGCAACAAAGGGTTGATATCAGGTTCTGAGACCACTTCTGGACTTTGGGCTGCTTTCTTTGCCTTCAGTGATAGCAGTGACAAGTTGAGGCCTTCTTACATTGTTTTTGTTTGACCACATCTGGGAAAAGTTCTTTACAACCAATTTAATTAAACTCATTTAATTAAACCCAACCTATTCTGAAGACCTGGGACAACTACCTAATCGCAAAGTCTCTATGTTCAATCACTTAACAACATTCACTTTGAGCATACACATATTATAAATGTACATACATAAGACATGGGTTTGGATATACAATCACACTGAAGTCTCATATGACATGTAATAGAACACATTTACAGGCTCTAGGAGAGAAGGAGCTGGCAATTTTAAAAGGTCCTTGTGTTGGTATCTTGTTTGTGCTCTAACAAATAAAGCTTGCCTGAAGATCAGAGGGCAGAGCTAGTCACTAGTTAACATAGAGGTCTGGAGGTCTGTACAGACAGACAGAAGTCCTATGGTTGTGCAGAGAGTGGCATCTAAGGTGGGAGGAGACAGAAGCTTTACCCTTTTCTGGCTGACAGGTTAACAAGGTAAGAGTTGGCTGTGACTTGCTCCTTTGTCTCTCTGATCTTTTAGCATTTACCCCTATATCTGGCTCTGGGTTTTTCTTAAAAAGACCAATTAGAACTCATGCAATACAGCCTTAATTCTGCTTCCCACACAGAAGCTCAACCTGGCCTACTAGCTATTTTTATAAATAAAAATTTATCAGGATAGAGACATCTATTTACATATTTTATTTATATATGTAGATATAAATATTTATTTATGCATTTCCTGTGGCTGTTTTCAAAATATGCTAGCATAACTGAATACATGTGACAAAACTAATTAGGCATCCATGTACTACCTGCCATTTACTACCTGTCACTTCAAGAAAAAAAAATTGCTGATCCTTGCTTCAAAAATAGGACAATTATTCTAAAATATTTTCATGAAATAATAATAAGTAAACATTGTAGATAAGAAGTAAATGTGAGGAGGACTCTTTCTCATGTTGAGAAATAGAAACTATAAGTCAAAGAAGTAATTAGGGAACAACTTTTATCTTGCTTTTAGCTATTGGCAGAGCATCTATCTCCTTGTCTGGCTAGCATTTCAAGATTTTCCAAAAAAAAAAATAATCATCAAGAGTTTTAATCAGGCAAAATATCAGAAATTTCTTCCAAATAGACAAAAGTTAGGAAGGAAAAACAGTTGAAAAAGTGGCATTTGTGAAAATCATGGATTCATATATTGCAATGGGGAAATGATTTTCAACACTTAATCAACTTTGATAATCATGAAATTACTAGTGCATGCTGGGGTTTTATTTTGTTGTTTCTTATGCTTATCAATGGAAGAAAGCACTGAACATTTACACCATGTTTCCCTCTATAATTTATAAATAATATGGTTTGTGATCAATTTACATTCATAGAAATATATCAAATTTTATCATTTGTAAGTCTGATGTGTTATATACACGAATATGGTAAAGGAAGTAAAACATACAAGCCATATTCCTATAAGAATTTACATATATATCTACTTCAGGAACTCCAAATAACTCTGATAATTTGCTTCTCAGCATTGATAAACAGAAACAGTAGCATCCTACCTATAGTATTGATTTTTTTTTTTTTGGATCAGCCACTGCATCTATATTGTTTTCTGTTTTTTTTCCATTTTTTTTATTGAGAAAAGGAGAAAAAAAAAACAAGTTTCCACCTCCTCCCAGACTCCCATTTCCCTCCCCCTCCTCCCACCCTTCTCCCCCTCCCCCCACTCCTCTCCCCCTCCCTCTCCAGTCCAAAGAGCAGTCAGGGTTCCCTGCCCTGTGGTAAGTCCTAGGTCCTCCCCTCTCCGTCCATTCCTAGGAAGGTGAACATCCAAACTGACTAGGCTCCCACAAAGCCAGCACATTACGTAGGTTCAAAACCCCGTGGATGGAGATAGAGACAGAGACCCACACTGGAGCACTGGACTGAGCTCCCAAGGTCCCAATGAGGAGCAGAAGGAGGGAGAACATGAGCAAAGAAGTCGGGACCGCGAGGGGTGCACCCACCCACTGAGACAGTGGAGCTGATCTATTGGGAGCTCATCAAGGCCAGCTGGACTGTGACTGAAAAAGCATGGGATAAAACTGGACTCTCTGAGCATGGCGAACAATGAGGGCTGATGAGAAGCCAAGGACAATGGCACGGGGTTTTTTTTTTTTTTTTTTTTTTTTTGCTTTTTAAAGATTAGATCGCAAACCAGGAAGATTCAGAAGCATATTTCAATCCTAACAGAAATAATTACATAGTTATATTTTATTTGGAAAAACAGTAAATTTTCAGACTTGCAAATTTGAAACACATGACATAGCTACAGTGCCTTTATTTTCTAGTCTTCTAACTTATTTTTAAATGCAAGGGTGCCATCTACCTTGGAAAGACACAGTAGGTCTAGATTATCATCCAACAAACAGTCAGAGTGAGTGTATGTTTATGAACTTTTGTGTATATATAGATTCAAGCTACTGTCCTTATTTAAATCTCATTTTCAACAAAATGATTATCTTCACATATATCTCATCGAATTAAAAAATTGTATATTTAAAAGTTTAATTCTTAACATCAACAGTGATATGCAATACAAATGTCTTTCTGGGAAAACCAATATTGATAATACTTAAAAGCAAGGGATTGCTATGTCTAAACATTAAGCATCAGAAACTTTTCCTTTATAGCTCGTGGGAGTGAAGCTTCAACTCTGAGCAAGTGAACGGTGAATAGTGCACCGCTCATTAGTGACTCTGCTAGTTAGAGCGGCAATTTACTTTGCTAAATAGCATTTGGAATGGCATGGTTCCATATTCTATTTCCTGTTCCTATGGGTTCCCAAGGGCCCTATTACGTTTAACATACTATAAATGCTATTTGTGAAAAAGCTTTTTAAAAGGGCAGTTTCATTTATAAATGTTAATAGGCTTTTCCCTAGACTCACTATAACATGCAATTCCCATCTCTCTGTTTTATTCACAAGACACATGAAGCACGTCCCATGTGTATGTTGTTATTCTTTGCTCAGCACAGAACAGTGCAGCAGATACTATAGCTATATGAAAATCGATATATATATATATATATATATATAATAGCCGTGCATATATATAAGACATATATATATATACACACAGATGTGCCACTGTAGTTTTTTATATTAAAAATAGTTCAATTGCAAAGATAAAATCAGTGAATATACAGATGTGTGTCTATTAAGAAGCCTTAGCTTATTTGCTTCAGTGTTCACATTAAAACTCATTTTGTTATATTCTAACTGAGATTTCAATGTTTCACATAGGCTATTTCTTACCTCTTTAATGGAAAAAAAACTAATATCAGTATATGAGATGCTAGTATACGACTGGCAATAAATATCAAGGTATTCAGTAAATCAGTCACATACTCTTTTCTTCAGTGAAGAATAAAATATTTTTCAAAATCAAATTTTGGTGATAATACAAATGTAAATGCAATAAAAGTTAAAAATTCAAAACTATAAGCCCAAAGGCCTATCAAAACAGAATTTCCCACAGAAGCACGAGTCTAGAAGTGCAAGTCAGAGTCATGTTTGAAAATGTACTCATCAATACTAAAGGTCAGAAGGACATCAAATCATGCCCCTCCTGTGTTTAGTAAGCTCTTCAGCTTCCTATTCTTTCTTCATTTCATTTTTCATTGCTTGCTATATATTTGTTACACTGCCTTCAGAAATTGGAATCTATTCAATGAAAAATTTTTGGGTGGAATGCGATCAACATAATTACTTAAAATATTTTAAAATACACTGAATTATTTCTAAGTGAAATATTTCTATGTTGATTTTCATGTCACTATAGGATCTTGATGGTGCATAATAAAAGTTGTTTATAATCGAATCTATTTCCCATATATAGACAATATTTTTATATATGGTCTACTTTATTAAAAAACACCCAACTAAAATATGTTTGCAGAAATTTTTGACTCATATAACAAACATGTTCATTTTATTTATATATATATTTTAATTTTTAATTTTTTTTCATTTTACATACCAACCACCCATTTACTCCTCAAAAAGGGTTAGGCCTCCCATGGAGAGTCAAAAAAGTCTGGCATATCAAGCTGAGGCAGGACCAAGCTCCTCCCCCTTGTATCTAGGCTAGCAAGGTATCCCTCCAATGAGAATGGGCTCCAAAGAGCAAGTTCTTGCACTAGGGAAAAATCCTGGTTCCAATACCAGTGTCCCCATAGATGGCCCAAGTTACAGAAATGTCACCCACATGCAGAAGGCCTAGTTCAGTCCTATGCAGGTTCCCTAGCTATTAGTCCAAAGTCATTGAGCTCCCACTAGCTTGGGTCAACTGTCTCTGTGGATTTCCACATCATGATCTTGACTCCTTTGCTCATATAATTTCTTCTCCTCCTCTTCAACTGGACTCTGGAAGCTCGACAGAGTGTATTTCTGCATCTGCTTCCACAAATTACTGGATAAAGGTTCTATGATGACAATTAGAGTGGTCATCAATCTGATTACAGAGGAAGGCACCCTCTCAGTGATTGCTAAGACTCTTATATGGGGTCATCCTTGTAAATTCCTGGGAGTTTCCCTAGCACCATATTTCTCCCTAACCCTATAATGGCTCCCACTATCAAGATATCTCTTTCCTTGCTCTTCCTCTCTGTCCCTTCCCCCAACTCAACCATCCGGACATGATATACATTCACTCATAAGTTAGGTATGAGAAGCTAGGTAACAAGCAGGACCCTAAGAGAGACATACATGGGAGCCCCTGGGAAGGGGAAATAGGTAAGATCTTCTGAGTAAATTGGGAGGTGGTGTGAACGGGCAGGAGGAGAACACATTCATTTAAATAAACCTTGGTAAAGTTACAAGAGTGTGCTATGGTTTTAATATGAAATGTCCCTCACAAGCTCATGTATTAACACTTAAGTCAGCCAGTGGGATGATACAGACCCTTCCAAAGGACAGATCTAGTAGGAAGAGGTAGGTCTGAGGGGGCTGTGCCTTTGAAGGTTATACATGGAAACCAGCTTCTCTCAAAACTTCCTGCCCACCAAGAAGGGAAGAATAGCTTCGACCCTAACTCTCACCACTCTGCTCAAGCTCCTGGGGTCATACAACTTGGGCCCAAACCCTCTAAACCCAAGAGGCAAAATAAATCATTCCTTGCTGAAGTTGTCTTGTGGAGTACTTGTTCAGAGTTGAGAAAAGTAAACAATAAAGATTGTTTCATTAAAACATTTTTTTTGTGATTGTTCTTTTTCTATTCACCAGAATACATTTCTTTAGCATCTTTTGCATAAGAAGCAAAATACATTTTCTAATGCTGCTCTGCTTATCTGGTCGTCTTAGAATTACACTGCAAATAACATCTCTGATGCTTTACTGCCTATAACTATACAGTGTGTCTACACAAAAGGATAAGAACAAACAAAACAGACAAAATCTCAGGGAAGTTAGAACACATGAACAAATAAGTTTCTTATTAAAAAGCCACTGGGTCTCTCCCTGTTTTCAGTAATGCAGAGAAGGGGATACTAAGAATAAATCTTCAGCTTGGTCACATGCCATCGAAAGTAGGAAAGATCTAATAGTTTAAATATTAATTACAATGTTGGAAAGCCATTACAGAAAGATTTGCAGTTTCATTAAACAGTCCCGAAGCCTGCGGCCTCTTATGATAATGTTCTCAGGAAAGATGATTATTTCTTTCTATAAAACTAAGGCCGATTTCTGGGGGAAATTAGAAATTACACAATAGCAGAAACATCTGAGTTTTGTAGCCCAAAGGGAGTGGATGTAAACTCTCTTCTTCACTAATTACATGAACTTGAGAAAACAATTCAATCACTGTTTTCTTTACTAGGAAAATCGCCTTCATAGAAACATTGCAAGGAACAATAAAATAAAAACAAAATAATACCATACAAATCTGTATGGTCTTTTTTAATATAGGAGGGGGAATGGCATTATTAGGATGGTCTTGACAGGAACTACATTTCTTGCCATAATCAATTCACTGTTTAATTATTTAATTAAATGTGGACATGATAGGAAGTAATTTTGCATCTATGCCAGGCTGAATAAGACCCAGTTGCAACACTCAGCTGCAGCTGGATTGATTTAGGCAAAGACTCTGGTCATGCTGGCTTGAAGTCCTAATTCAGACTGCTAGGGCACCCAGAAAAGATGAACAATTCCTTACTCAACCTAAGTGTAAGAGTGAAAAAATTGAAACTGTAAGTATTAGCACTTTTACATGCCACCCTATATATTAGATCAATTAAAAAAAATTACTTTATGGGTGTTTTGCCTGCATGTATGCTTGTACATCTTATGGGATCCTTGAGGCCAAGATGACCAGAAGAGGGCATCAGAACCTTGGAACTTGAGTTCCACATTGTGAGCTGCCTTGTCAATGCTGGGAATTAAACCTAAATCCTTAGAAAGACCAGGTAGTGCTCTTAACCACTAAGCCATATTGCCGGTCTCATTACCTTCAATACTGAAACATAATATTCTGTAAGTTAATTCCCCACCTTGGAATTGTTCATAGTTTTTATTGCTAATGAATTTTAAATCCATATCACTTCCCCACTACATAGTAAGATAGATTCTTATTTGCATTCTGACTCCCAAGACATAACAAGAATTCAGTAAACATGCATGCTCAGAAACATGAACAATTTACTAATTATCCTCTTGGATAAACTGAAGTCAGTTTTATCATGAATGAAAGCATAGAATTACATGGTTGTCTGCTTTTAAACACGTTCATAATGAATAAGTTAATTTGTGATTATAGAAAAACAGAAAAATGTGCCTTAGTATTATTGTTAAAATAAATTATTATTAACCCCATTCTTGGGCAATTCTGTAAGCAACTCAATGTCAATGACATGATACTTACATTCGCCAAGTGAGCTAGCTCTATCTCCAAAAATGAATCAGTTGTTTTGGGTTCAGGCCTGATTGTGACCACGATGATTTTAGAATTAACGACAGTATAATTTCTGAAACAGAATAATAATGATTAAAAAGAGAAATGATTGATGGAAACTTTCTTTCATGCCACTCCATACCTGTTGGGATGACATTAAGTAATGCATCCCCAGGAAAAGCATAGACACAGGCTAATTATTCAGAGAAAGATGCAGTCAATGCACTCTTACGAACAAGCTCTCTCAGACTAGAAATTCTGGGGGAAACTAAAGGCATTTAATCCTTTCATATGCAGAAAAGAGGAAAGAAACAACAATACCGGCAACCTTCTGAGTACTTAAGTACAGTTTATTCACAACAAAAATAAACAATAAGTTGAAACCATCAGGCAACCTATGATTGAGTATAACTCATTTATCTTGAGGAAGACCTCACAGCATTATTCTTCAGGAGACCAAATATTCTTGCCAAGTGCTGCTGAGGCAGTTGTTTTTTTGAGTTTGTGAGCTTTGTGTGTGTGTGTGTGTGTGTGTGTGTGTGTGTGTGTGTGTGCTTACTTCTCCCAAATGCATGAAGATGGAAAAAAAAACTATGTGATATAGAGAGAAAGCTTGCAGAACTTTAATGCAATGTTCTCAATTCTAAGAAACATCTCTTCTGAAATACCTTGCCAAGTAACACTCACTTTCAAAGACTTTGTATTTATTCATATACATAACTAGAAAATTATCAACAGCTGGGCAATAGTGACAGATGCCTTTAATCCCAGCACACAGGCAGCAGAAGCAGGAAGATTTCTGTGAGTTTGAGGACAACCAGAGCTATACAGAGAATCCCTGTCTCAAAAAACAAAACAACAGGAATAATACCAAAAAGAGAAAATCATATAGATACTTTATATAAAACACATAAATGTTATAGAGAGCATCTACTATTCATAAGCTTAAAAATTTAACTGTAGTTTCTCACATTTTGAAGAAATAAGTCTATTCATTCCTCATTGATGGTCTGAAATAAATCATGTGTTCTTCTAGCAGACAAATTCTATGAGTTCATTTTTTAAAAAATTTGTTTGTTTGCCAAGGTAGCATTTCAACTTCACCCAATCTCAACTATAGACTTTAATGCCTCTGCATTTTACCATGTGAGGCTACCATCTATTAAACGAGAGCATCTCTTTCTGACGCTTAGCCGTGTCCTTGACTCCTTTGCAGATGATCCCACTTTTCCACGGTCTTAAATAAGCACAGATGTGCTATTCCTGTAAATCTCACTTTTCTGCCATTATAGCACACAGACTTTTGTGTTTGACTCAATTCAAAGTCCATTTTTGAAATTCAGATCACAAGTCAGCTATACTATAATTTATGGATTCAACAATTCAATAAGCTAAGTTTAAGTCACTTTTGGTAATTCAGCATTTATAGGTGAATTTATAGGTGAATTCATGGGTGGCTATTAGGAATAATTGTGATGTATCCTTTCGGTAGATCTATATTTTAATGTCTTGGGCAAGTCCCTGGGAACTGCTTGTTTATGTTGTAAATGTATGAGTCGCTCTGTTTTCTGCAGTGGCTGCATTGTTGGAATTCTTGACTTGTGATAAGGTGAAGTAACATCCAATATTCTCTTTGGAGGTAACTTTTCTATTTATGCTATTTGATGCACATTTTCACCACCAGTGAATGCTAGACTCTTCTATAACAGAGGGAGAAGGAGCATACTCTATATAGGATACGATTTTAACCCTTTTATCATACATTTAGTATTGCAGACAATGAATTCTGAAAAAATCTTAAACACCCAAGAAGGCATCCAGTGTGGTAGAAAGTAGTATGGGAAGAAAAAAGAAAACAAAAACAAAACCATACAATTAGTATATTTTATTTTCCTATTGAGAAAAGTGATTGCAAGCAGGGAGAGCTGGTTAATTATTCCGTTTCATTGAACATATTGACTAAAGGCAAATTGTGTTTGAAAGGCTATAAAACCAAGTGATAACAATTCAAGACTTCCCTTTGCCAATGGTGGTTTCTTTGTGGGTAGAAGTTACCATGGGTTCTGGTGAGAATTAATGGAAAATGAAATCTGCCAGAGCATCAGGTGAGTGAACACCTTAGAATGGATTCTGGAGGACCATGTGCTTCACTGCCAGAGAACACTGCATGATCCCCGTAGGAAAGTTTCTCAGGCCTGAGCTTGCCCTAAGCTGTGTGAGCACTTATTTAGTTTCTTGGAAATAAAGTACGGATGGATCCATCAAATTCTTTTACTCTTGTTCTGCTTAGAATAATTCTTCCCGTTACTGATAGAACACAAAGCACGATGGTCCTTACATTTATGTTAGTTTTTTTTTTTTTCAATCGGGATGTATTTGAATCATTTGCAATCTATGTAAGCGACTAAGCTACTGAAAAATGGGTATTTAATGTAGGAGTTTGATGTTTTTGGCAAGATATTCCTGAATTCTCTTTGTGTTTGAGAATGCAGATGATGAGCCATGGCAAATAAGGCCATGATAACCTTTGTACAGAGTCAGGTTCCTCTGTAACTTGGGGAATGGTCTGCTGAAAGGGTGTCTGAGTTACAACTTTGATACAGTGTGGGTATTACAGCATATTTGAATTTATTTGAAAAATTGTGGGTGTCAAGCTACACTTACGGGCATACCTGTCTCATATGTGTGATTATCCATTTGCTCTACGCATCACACAGGAATATGCACAGGTTGATTTTATCATCCAGCAGACCTTCCAGAAGACTGAAGTCCAGGGAGAGAAAGAATGGCTACTAACATTCACATATTTTTGTTTTCATTACGTCTGGTAGATGTTTATGCTCAAAACACATTCAAAAGAAAATAATCTTTTTACTATGTTTACTATGTTTATTTAGACTGTAATGTCAATATCACAGTAAGATGCCTAGTAAAGAAAAAATGAGCAGATTACATTATGCAGTGTCTCCTTTTTAAAAATGTATACATTGTGCAAAGTTGGCTTTAATTTATTCCATCAATTTATTATAATTTGCATAAGTGAATAGTTGGCTTCTGATGTGCCACGTCAGGCTTTGTGATCTCCTAATGCTTCCTGGCCAGTTGCACAGTGGTATACATTGCTAAGAAAGCATATCTTACAGCCAAATGGATTTCATGACTAAGTAATAAAGTCCTTCCCTGTCCTTGAGATTCTCACTGGTATTCACTCAAAGGAGAGTCAACTTATTCCTACAGACAGCAAAAGTGTGATTAATCCTTCCTAACAGGCATGGGACACTCAATGCGACTTCAGAAAATCACAGATTATTGTGAATGCTCTACGAGCATTCTCCACGAGACTATATAATTGGTCATAATAAAATGGAAATGATTGAAGTTATACCAACATTAAACTGAAAATCAACTGCAAAACAAGACATGCAAATATGTAAGAAATTAATGCACACTCAAACTACTAGTGGTTAAGGAAGAAATCACAAGTGATACTAGAAAATTCCTTAAGGTAAATAAAAGTAAAACATAAACCAAACTTAGGAGATGTAGTAAGAACAGTACTAAGAGGTAAATTTAGAATAGTAAACATAAAAGAAGGAAGACATCAAGTTAAAAAAACACACAAATTTAGACCTGGGAGAATGTTTGGAAATGTCAATAGGAACCAAAACTGAAAATATAAAAATCAACAAAACTAAGAGATGTATTCTATAATATCAACACAACTTACAATCTCTTAACTGAATATATTTTGAAGAAAAATGGTCTCTAGTAATAAAATTCAGAAATGAAGGAGGAAATATTTCATCTGGCAGCAGAAGAAATGAAGATCACAATTTCTATGAGCCATTCCTTTTGTGCCAACAAATAATATACCCTGTACAAAATAGGTCAGTTCTTGGATATGTGTAGTCTTTCAAGACTAAATCAGGAAGAAATTATTATTGGCAAAGATCTTTGGTTATAGATCTATATAAGTACAATGAAATATATATGCACAAATATGTGGAATAATATATTATATGTACATTTATTCATGTATATATACTATATGTATACAATGCACATGTAAAATATATTGCATAAAATATGAAACTAGTAAGAAGATTTAATTAAAAATGATAATTTTAAATATTATCAGCTGTGAAATCTCAAGGTTAGATGGCTACACTGGAAAATTCTTGGAACATTTTTTTAAAAAGCCAACTCCAATCCTTAAATTGAAGTAGATTAAAAGAGCAGTTCCTCAGTTTTTCAAGATAGAAAACCTAGAGCCCTGCTATACCACAGGTGGACATAGTTAGCTACAATGTCAGACATTTAAAAGATTTATGATGGAAATTTTCATGTTATATTTTTTACCACAAAATTTAATGTAGTGTAATCAAAAATCAGGTGAAGGGAACAGCAAAATAGATCACACAGGCAAAATATAGCCCAAAATAATATGAAAAAACATTAGCTGTTTATTGATAATTTTCAAAATTCCTAATCATTGTTAATTTTTACACTTACTATTCATGTCCATTTAAAAATGAAGACTTTTATAATGACTTTAATTAAGACCCCTAATTTGGACAAACCCAAAAACAACAGAAAACTTGGCATACTGGTCTTCATACAGGACTTCATCAGGTTAAGATAAATATATTTGCTTTTAAATTACAACCAAGAAAAAAAAATTACAACCAGGGAAGCCAGGCAGTGGTGACACATGCCTTTAATCCCAGTACTGGAGAGGCAGAGATAGGCAGATCTCTGTGAGTTTGAGGCCAGCCTGGTCTACAAGAGCTAGTTCCAGGACATCTAGGGCTGTGGCACATAGGAATTCTGTCTTGAAAAACCAAAAAAAAAAAAAAAATAAATTGGGCTGAAGAGATGATTAGCAGTTAGAATCACTGGGAGCTCTAGCAGAAGGTTCAATTCAAGCTCCCAGGTGGTGGCTCACAACTCCAGTTCCTGTGCATTAACAGTCCCCTTCTAACCTCTGCAGGCAACATGCACATACATAGTGCACAGCCACGCATGCATGCCAAACACCCATGCACATAAAATATGACAAAATAAGTGACTCTACAAACACAAATTAAGTTAAAATCAGATGATAGGTGGTTTGCTTAGAAGTTACAAATTAGAAACTCAGTTGTGGAAGTTGTAGTCTTGGTGGAGTGGGTGAGGTGATAGACTTGATTTCAAGTTTGGTTTTCTAACAGATACAGAATTTAGATTTTCAAAAGAAAGCAACAGAGTCCCGGATCTTGAGTTATGATAGTTATGAGCCACCAGGCTTCAGTGCAGGAATCAGTCTCCAGTCCTGAAAAGAGTGGCATGTGATCTTAACTGCTGAGACATCCACCAGCCATTTTTTAGCATTTTAATACTGCAATGCAATTTAATAAAACTGTAATAAAATAACATTAATAAAATTTAATAAAAAGGAATTTGATAAAATTCTAGTTAGACTCCTTTTGTTTCATGTTAATATAAACATTAAAATGCATTAAATACATGCTTTCATTTCCCTACGTCTTTCCACTCTTCACATACTCAGGAGTCATGGTTTCCTCAAAAAACTTGGATGATTGTTTACAACTCTTTGTAGAATCCGTGGCTTGATGTATGCTGGATAGACTATTGCTTTTTTCTTAGACATAGTTTTCTTAAGATAAATTGTTAGAAGTAGAGTGGCATCATCAAGGAAATAATATTTCTTAGTTTCTTGGCATTGCCAACTTGGCCTCTAAAAAAACGTAACAGCATGATATAAACTTTCTACAGCAGTTTCTGAGCTAGCCAGGCCATAGACATGAAATTTTAGATGTTAGTAGGGACTATGCACAGCTTCTCAGCTCCTCAATTGACCCTGTAGTCTAGGTTGACAGATTTAACCTTCCATCCTCCCAGAAAGGGGGCAAGAAATGGAAAATCTAGGCCTTGGTCATGCTAACCCAGACTGTTACCAGCTTGGCAACCCAAGATTGCCCACCTGTAGTCCTCTCCTGGGACACACAAGAGAAAAGAAACATGCGTATTTTGTGACTCAGAGCTGTGCTATGTGGCCCAGAGTGTCTTCAAACTCTCAATCCTCCTGCTCTTGTCTGTTGTAAGATAGAATTATAGTACTGAACCACTACACCTATATAGGTTGTCTAACAACTTTTAGCTAAAAGAAATTGTCTTAAAAATGGATAAGAGTAGGGTGCAGAAACCAGCACCTATATAATACAGACTCAATTGGAGCATACTTCCTTTATTTGAAGGAACCATTCAAACTGTCTCAATATTAAATTTTAGTTGTGGAAAAAAAGGTTTTATTCATTGTGTGTATGTGTTTGGGTGCGTGTGTGTGTGTGTGTGTGTGTGTGTGTGAGAGAGAGAGAGAGAGAGAGAGAGAGAGAGAGAGAGAGAGCGCGCATGCCACAGCATCTATGCAGAGGTCAAAGGACAGTTTTCAGGTGTCCCTCCTCTTCTCCTCATCACAGTTCACACTCAGGTCATCAGGACTGCTTCCAGCTGAGCCATCTCACTAGCTGTGAAATTTCTCAATTTTAAAGAGGGAGACAGCCCATCAGCAAAACAAAAATCATAGACAGAAGAAGAGTGGCATGCACAGGAAGGCAAAAGGGAAAAAAAACTTATATAGTTTATATATTTATATAATTTTATATATAAATTTATATATTTATATATTTATATAATTTTATATATAAATTTATATAATTTAAAAAGAACATGCAAATTTAATCTATGTTCTATGATGAAGGAAACATTCTTAATGATGTTTATTTGAAACATTATAGCTCACCATATTTCATAATTCCTAGTTTTGTTAGAAAATAATTATACCAAATTACAAAATTCTGAGACTGTAACAGTTCATTTTACATATCTGAAAAAAATTTTCAAACGTGGAATAACAGCACTGTGAGTGCTTAGTGTATATATTTCAGACATTAAATAACTAAAAATGAAAACTAAACACTAGCATTTTTCCATTCAAAGAGCACTTAAGCAGATGTCTCATCCCAAGCTTTCTACGAACTTCATTTCTGGATAACGATTGACACAAAGTGTCTCCTACAGTCACTTACTGATAACTACAAGTAATGCTTAGCATCTAAACACTTCTACTCGACATAACTGTACGGATTTATGAGGAACAGGAGACGTTTCAATATTGTTTACATATGTAATGTTCTAACAGAATAATTGACATATTGATCATTTAAAAACACAAATACTTTGTGAAGAGAACATTCCAAATCCTTTCTTCCAGTTTTTTTTTTGTTTGTTTTTTTGTTTTTTGAGACAGGGTTTCTCTGTGGTTTTGGAGCCTGTCCTGGGACTAGCTCTTGTAGACCAGGCTGGTCTCGAACTCACAGAGATCCGCCTGCCTCTGCCTCCCGAGTGCTGGGATTAAAGGCGTGCGCCACCACAGTTATTTTTAAATATGCAGTCTTTATTATAATCTACAGTCAATCAATTGTGCAGAAAAAACACATTATCTCTTTTTCTATCTGTCTGTGACTTTGTACTTTCATTTACTTCAAACTCTACACAAAGGTAACGAAGGTCTTCAGTCTACAGAAAATATTGTTACCTCCTACAATAAAGAATGCTTGAAGTTGAAAAGAAACTTTAAAACAACTCCCATATTTTACATATAAAAGCACAGAAACTTGCCCCAGGGACTAGATGAATCCATCTGGATCACGAGTAGGTTAGGATAGCCAGCCTTCCAGATGAATCTCTGTTCCATTCACTTAATAACTTATGGACTCCATTTATACATCATAAGAAACAACTGTCTTTGCCACAAGTTAACAAAATTTGAACCATAATTTTTTTCTTTTGCAAAAATGGCACATCCCTAGACAAATTTCCAATTTTTTTGACTATATTGATTTCTGAAACGGAACAATGTCTCTTCCTCATTGTACGTGAGATAATATTTAATTATATTATTAAGAACAGGATTAACCATGCAACTCTGTTGGCCTTTTTAGGAATGAAATGATCATAACAATCAAGGAATTAATCCCTCCAGTCTCTTATGTTGGATATTTATTTTGTATTCCCTATAGATCTCAGCAGCAAAGAGTAAAAGCATCATCCGTGAAGGGTTTCTATTTAAAGTTGAGCTGAAGGCAGATGAAGTAAATTACTGAGCGACTAGAGAAACTTTGGAAGCTTTTTAAAATGCTCAAGCTTTTAAAACAAGTCACCTGTTAGTGTCTAGATGAGAATTCTTCAGTGATAAATGTGATAAAATGAACTCTCTTTGGTAATAAGAATCTAACTTTTTTTTTCTGGGCACTTTAAACCTTGAGAAACATTGCTTTCTTTGACCTTTATAGGCCTTGGTTTTTTTTTTTTTTTAAACTGTAGCTATAGATACAAAGCCAGTTGAAAGGCTTAGAATAAACTTAGTAGTTTCAAAATAATTTTTTTTTTTAACAGAGCACAACCCAACTCAAATCTACCCAAATGAGCAAGTCCAAATTCAATCCAGAGAAGGGTCTCTGTGGTTGGGAGAGAGGGAGAGACCACACATCAATCATGACCCACCACCTACGTTAGTAATGAGCAGATAGAATGTCTGCAAAGAATAATAACCTGTGTCCGCTATCATGTTAGGAGGCCATTTTTGGCTGGCTTAAACTCTAATTGTTTTTATTTATTAGACTGTTTGCTACGCTTCTGATAAAACTGTACAAATTATTCATATGTTATCCTCCCAAAAAACATAAGGCTTTATTTATGAGGGTATGCGGGGAGAGCTCAAAGTAAGTATGCTGTGTTAACCAAAATAAAACTTGGTCTCCATCCTTGAGCATGAGGTGCTGTCAGGAAGTAAGTCACCCTGAGTAATAAGATCACTATGCAAATAGATGCAAATGATATTCTCTGTGCAATTTAATAAAGTGGGTGAGACACTAGAACACAGGGATGAATGTTGGTGGAATTATTAGTTGAACTTTTTTTAATATCTGAGATAAAAAATAGATGGATTTCTTCCAAAAATAGTCTCTGATCGAGAAGCATTTTTTCTTAATGTAGCTGTAATTGAAATTTTAGTTTTAAGCAAACTATCTTGTGCAAATGAAGAACAAGACCATATTTCCCCATTACCATGATTCTCTAATTTCCTATAATACAGAGAAAAGTGTCATTAAGTACAAAGAAAAGGAGAAGACAGATGAATTTTACAGTGACCCATTCTATTAGAGGGTGGTGAGGGTTTTTTTTTTTTTTAATTCTTTACTTTCTTATTTTCAGGCAAGTCATGATTAGTTACAAAAGACTAGTGGGGCTTTAATCAGATACCAAAATTGTCTTGGTAGTTGTTTTGAAATACATAATATGCTAATAACCTATTCATTAAAGTGCTCTTTTCTATTTCCTTTGAGAAGCCCTTTGTATTAGTAAAGCTATCTTGACTATTTCAGAGAATGAACTATAATCACATTTAAAACAAATTACAAAGATTACAACAGCTCATTCCTTTGTAGCTTACCTCAAAGTGGGCAAAATGAGGTCTAAGTTTTTATACAGGACTGCTCCAAGAACGAATACAGACGACTCATCCAATTCTAGAAAGAATAAAGTGAAAAACTATTAGTAAAACCACAGAAAAACACAACCATAAAAACTTTGATCTGTTAATCACTAGCTCATTTCAATACTTGTTCAAAGGCAAAGATAAAGACATGTGCCAGAAATTCATTCAGTCTTAGTCGTGCCCACAGTAAGTTAGCCCCATCACCTTGCCCACGTAGTTGTAGACAATAGTGTTTATGATGGTTTTGAATCAGTATCCATCTTTTTTTCTAACAAAACCAAGATTAGAACCTTCTTCCAGTCCATTAAAAGCTTTTCAATTCCCAATGATATTAGGGGAAATAGTCATATATCATAAAAAGAGTATGTTCAGGATCACCAAACTGAGAATTAAGACCACAGCGCCTCTTTTGAAGCTAATATGAGAAGGCACTTGAAACATTAATAGAAGTTAGTCCTTCCTTACATGTGTTACTTTCGCCAAAACAGTAACTGCAAATAAAAGTGCATTTGAAGTTGAGACATAAACAAACAACAGTGACGGAATAGAAAATGCAATCACATTTCCACATCTAAAGCTAAAGTGCTTTATTTTGGCCTGAAACTGTTAGTAGAGAAATATGAGCACACCAAGCTCAGGTCAATAGTTTGTGGTTCTATTTTCCCACTTTAATAAATCCCTTCTGTAAGTAAATCTGTTGATTTAGAGGCCAAGGACAAGTGCTTACATTTATAAAATTAGTTTACAAACATGTTTATAAAAGATTCAATATTATGTGATATATGAAGATATATATGATCTACATAGTGACCTGGTCAGAAATGTTTAGTTCATAGCTTATATTATTCCTCACATTACCTTTTGATGACACAGGAGTAAAAATGCTTTTGGGGATAACGACTCGATCTTCTGAATTTCTTGCCCAGTCCACCATGCCTTTCCGACCCTTCATCGGGAAGTTGATGTCTGTTAGGACAGAGGCTGCAGGAAGCTTCTGAATACTAGCCACTATTTGGAAAAGAAAGAAGACTGTCAACAAAACTTACTCTTAATATCACTGAAATCAAATTCATCAAATCAATTCTGAGTATACTCATAATTGAGTTTTGAGGTAAAGTGCAGTTAGCAGAGCATGAAAACACATGTATTTATTGGACAGCATTGTTATTTCAGGGTGGGGATGCTTTCATTTCCCACTAGGTTTCTTTGGTTTTAATTTGGAATCATACAATGATGGGCAAAGGTGCTGTGAGTGTCCTAAGGTGACAACAGCCATAGCCACACTGCTTGTTCACACAGGTTCCCTAGGGCAACTCTTCAAAGCCCGCATTTCCATTAAAAGTTCAGCATACCTATCTGGTAGGCTGAAGTATTTAAATTAGCTTGGCTTCAGAGCATGTCTTCTTTACGTAATTGTCAGAAAGAGCTGGTTATGACTTAGGCGGATCCCATAAAGACATGGACAATAAAACATGCATATTACTCAGACAAAGCATTGTCATAGTCTAAGTGGTGCGCCATGGTACCAATAATGATACCAACTACAAAGGCAACTTCATACACAGAAATATCAGATACATCGGTCACAATATAACCTTAAGACTTTTGCCCTAAAATTGCAAGAAATGTAAATATATATTCATATTGGGAATTGTGTTTTTACTACTAGAAATACAAGCTTAAAAAATAATTTTGATTTATTTACTTTTATTTTATGTGTGGGGGTGTTTTCCTGCATGTATATCTGGATACCATGTGGGTACAGTGTATGCAGAGGCCTGGAGGGGGCACTGGATCTCCTAGAGCTGTAGTGATGGGTGGCTGTCAGTCATCAGGCGGGTGCTGACAATTGAACCCAGGTCCTGTGGAAGAGCAGTCAGTGGTCTTCACCACTGAGTTATCTTCAACCCCTAGAAATACATATTTCAATACATGTTGATAAAATTATAAGTGATAATTTTTTTAGAAATCTAAGTGTATTTATTTTATGTAATAGTAACATTTATATTTACAGTACATGGACCTATATTTACAATAATGTATATAATAAGGTTTAAGATGATGAATACATAAGCACTATAAAGTATATACATTTTACAATTAAGAAATATAATTTGAAAATTTTATGTAGGCCTACGCATGTTCTCCATTAATGCTTCAAGTGTCCCATGGAAAATATAAGTGGAAAGATGATGGGAAAACTATAAAAGCTAGCACAAGTGGACAACTAAAGTAAAAACCATTAGGCGCTTCCTAAGTGGATTTTATTCTAGAGGAACTTGTAATTTAAAACAAGAGAGGATGAAATTAAGATTTTTAACAATATTAGTTGCATAAATATATTACTGCACCCCTGGCTTGGTTTCAAATTAAATTGGTTATGTATTATGGCAGTGCACAGTGAAATTATACTTTATGAAAGCTCTTTGTGGCTATTATACACATCCATTATCAGCACAGGATGGAATTTCATTTGGCCTGCAATTTGACATATTAAGCTTAAAAAGGATTTGCTAACTAAATGTTGAAGGAAAAAAAAGGTACTGGATAAGACATAAATTAGTTATGGATGTTAAATGCCACTTTTTTGAATAACGAGTATAATTATTTTAGTTTCTTTTTTAATTTTTAAAACCGAGATGCTTTTCCTTTCCACAAATAACCCCATTCAAATGTGTTCAAGGACACAAAACTTCAGCTGTGTATAGAAAAACAGTCAACACGTTGGAAAATATTTGTCCTTGGCTCTTGAATTATTAATGTTCAAAATTACATTAAAAGTCTTGGACTCTAACTTCAGTTGCCTTGAAGTATAGAGAAATACATATTTCACTAGCATGATCCAAAAGCTTATGAGAAGACATGACTGCTGTCTTTCCCATATTTTCTATTATTAAGGAAACTATACATGAAGTAAATGTCTGGGTCCTGAAATCTAATCATTTCTTTGTTTCTATGAACATTCACATAAAAGTAAAAATTAACACCAAGTAATGTCTAATGGAGGCTTTTTGTCTGCACTTGAAATCATGTTAAGCTGAGTAAATGTTGGATTAATACCATGTTTGTGAGCAGGTAAGTTGATTTAGTGATATAGGCATGCATTTTGCCCCACACAACACAGTCTTTCATTAGAGGTATTCTAGTGGTTAAATTATGATGACATAGACTAGATTGTACTTCCTAATACAGTATACAAAAAAGAAATATAAAAAGCGGTCAAATTCACTAATTGGTGCCCAAGTCTAAATGTCATAGTCTTCTTCATGAAGAGTACAGAAACAAAAATCTAATGATTCATTACACTTAGGCATGCAGTTTACAAACATGTGTATATATTTTTATAATATAAAGCGAAGCTATCTTATCTAGATAGTAAATCATGTTTTAATATGTGTATACAGTCAAACTGAACTAATTATCATGAGCAGCACTTCACTACACTTAACTTTTTCTGAAAATATGATGAAAAGGTTAATAAAACCATTGTAAAAGATATTTAAATAGGTTATAGAGTTCTGTTTTTAGTTTCTGAATTAACAATGTTTAAAACTAATATGTTTTAAAAACCAATAAAGTATTTTAATTTATACATATTTACCCTAAACCCCCCAAGTTGGGTGTTTAATGCTGACATTCTGGTTGTTCCTGAGCCCTAAATAGTTAATAAGAAAACATCCTTCTACAGCGCAAAAATAACTCAAAGGTGTCTTTTTCCCCCCTTTTTAAGTTCTTGTGTATGACATTTGGATCAATCTAATCCCCAAACCCTTCCCTTTTCTGCTGAGTTTAAGTGCTCAAACCCCTTATATAAATCTGGAACCAGTTAGTCTTTGAGCAAATGGGAAACACATATTGGATGACTACCAGGGAGGTAAGCTCCAAAAAGTAATTCATTAAACTATCACTTGGTAAACATATAGGTTTGGCTAATGAGACAGAAACAAAGTACACATGCATACTAGATACTGTGTTTCTATAGTAATTGGCTGATGAATTCAGTCATCATAAGCACCTAGAAGTTAGAAAGACTTTCCTCAATATTAGCTTTTAAAGCTTACAGAGTTTAGATGGAACGTGAAAGGATATGGTGTCTCTGGATAAAGAGAGATATTCCATGCTCCAGGAATTGCCCTGAGTTCAAAGGACTGTGCTGTCATTATAAAACTAGATTTAATTTCTTATGAAGTAAAATAGGTGACTCGTTATGGTAAACTATGGAGTGAGGCCACCAGACTGAGTTTAATATCGTGCCTTTGTTGGTCAAACTCTAAAAGGATCCTGGTTCAGTGTAAATGTTTTTACCAATTCCTAACTTTTTAAAACAGTATTAAATTTATTCTTGGCAGATTTTATACATGTTACAATATCTTGATCATCTCCACCTCCATTTGCTCCCTCCAGGGCTCCCCAGTACCCCTGCCCCAACACATCTCCCTCTGAGTCTCGGTTTTCGTTATCTTTCTTTCTTTCTTTTTTTTTTAATTTATTTATTAAATATTTCTGCCTCCTCCCCGCCACCGCCTCCCATTTCCCTTCCCCTCTCCCAATCAAGTCCCCCTCCCTCGTCAGCCCGAAGAGCAATCAGGGTTCCCTGCCCTGTCAGAAGTCCAAGGACCACCCACCTCCATCCAAACTGCCTAGACTCCCACAAAGCCAGTACGTGCAGTAGGATCAAAAACCCATTGCCATTGTTCTTGAGTTCTCAGTAGTCCTCATTGTCCGCTATGTTCAGCGAGTCCGGTTTTATTCCAGGCTTTTTCAGACCCAGGCCAGCTGGCCTTGGTGAGTTCCCGATAGAACATCCCCATTGTCTCAGTGTGTGGGTGCACCCCTCACGGTCCTGAGTTCCTTGTTCGTGCTCTTTCTCCTTCTGCTCCTGATTTAGACTTTGAGATTTCAGTCTGGTGCTCCAATGTGGGTCTCTGTCTCTGTCTCCTTTCATCGCCTGATGAAGGTTAATATTCAGGAGGATGCCTAGATGTTTTTCTTTGGGTTCTCCTTCTTATTTAGCTTCTCTAGGATCACAAATTATAGGCTCAATGTCCTTTATTTATGGCTAGAAACCAAATATGAGTGAGTACATCTCATTTTCCTCTTTTTGGGTCTGGCTTACCTCACTCCCTATCATACATCAATAGTATATGCTCAACTGTGTTCATAGCAGCATAGTTTGTAATAGCCAGAATCTGGAAACAACCTAGATGCCCTTCAATGGAAGAATGGATGAAGAAAGTTATCTTTCTTTTAAGAGTTTTGCTCATCAGAAGCACGGAGAAGTTTTGTAGATGATTCCAAAAGTATATAGGATTTCTTCCTTCATGATCATTTTGCTTTTTCAAAGCAAAATTTACTCATCTGGGAGATTACAAAGTTCTACCCTTTGCCCTTGTAGAAGTGAAAGAGAACAAAGACTCTGTTGTTCACCATTGTTGTGAGTGTGTTCTACATATAAACTGGAGTTAGTAAATTTGATGTAATAGCCCCAATATTAGACAGAAAAAGAAGGCATGAGGAAAGAAAACAATTGAGAGCAAGAGAGAAAAAGTACATGGATCAAGGTTGTAGGGATGAGCAAAATAGACAAACTGAGACCAATAAAGAAGCAGCCATCTACCTGCCTGTTTTACCCTTGGAACCCCTTTTTGCCCTTGACTCAGGTTCTGATTATTTCTTAGTTTCATAGACCTATTTATAGTTTGTGGTAGGTATTAATAGAAGTCACTATCTATCTCAAAAGTTCCAGTTTGGAAGATAAATTTCAGTGTCTGCAGTTGTTTGCATAGCATATGCAAAATGCTTGGAATAATCCCCCCACAACACATAAACTGGGAGTAGAGGTTCTTCCTTCTCATTCCAGCATAAGGTAGGTGGAAACGGTAGGATCGGAATTCAAAGTCTTCCTGGACTACATAGCAAGTTAGAGACTAACTCGAGAAACATGATACAATGCCTCAAGTTATATAAAAAAAAAATAAAAAGCAACAACAAGTATCAATAAAGACAAATTCCAAATTCCACATTTATTTTACAAATTCTGTTCCTTAATAGCAACTCCTGTAGCATAGGTCCAGCACTAACTAGCTCTCTGGGCTAAGAGATGACGGCATGGGAACTACACCAGATCACAGGAGCTTCGATGGACATGTTGGCTATTACTATGGGAGCCAATTTTCATGGAATTAAGTTTAAGAAAGCTACTACATGGCTAGTTATGTGTCGGAATAAAGTATTTAACTTTGGCTACATTATTTTTGTGTTTTTTAAGTGATCCGGCAAGGGATTTCTTCTTGAGTGTTTTATGGTAAACGCCTTCATACACATGCAGGCAGGAACTGCAGTGTAAATAAGCAGTGTTCCAGGGGTGGTGCAGAAGTGCAGCATCCAGGGATGTGCGCAAGAGTCTTAGGAACTCTATCTTGTTTATTTTACCTATAACATCTCTTTCTTGGTTTTCATTTTCTTACATTCTTTTTTTCTGTCTTCCTTTCTGATTGACTTTGCCAGAAGGAATCAACTTTGCCTCTTTGCTTTTTGGGAGTTTAGGAAATCACCCAGCTTAAAAATTTACTGCTTCAATAAAGAGACTAAATATCATGAATGACAAGCTTAGGGTTTCCAAGGCAGCTAAGACCCCAAGCAGCAAAGAGCCCGTGAAAAACTCTACTTCAAACATGATCCTAAGTGCTCAGTGTAGTGAGTCTCATTCCAGAGCACTCAGTGCAATAAACAGAGGAAGCATCCAGGCAAGGGAGCCTTGTAGCGATGACCAAATGTATAAGGAAGTACAGATGTTGTTTAAAGGCTATTTTTTTTAAACTGTCTTCTCCATTGTGGCTCTGTGTTGCGTCTCAGACATATTTGAAGTTTGCCTCACTTTTCACGATCCTTCAAGCTGTGTTTTCGTGCATCAATATTAGAAAATCATCCAGTTATCAAAATGGAATTGCCTGTGGAAACAATGCTCAGGACTGTGAGGGACTCATCTGCCGAGTTACCCTCAGGAGAGTATGCAGGCGGGCTTTGTCTGGACATGCTAGGATATACCTTTTGGGTTTGTTAGAGTATTCATAGAGAACAGACCCATGGACATGAACTTCTAGGCAAGATTTGAGGACTTAGCAGTTGAAAACTTTGTGGTTTGTATTTTTTATAGCAATTCTGAATCCTTAGTAAAACACTGAGACCCTAGGAAGAAAAGAAGGACAGCTCTTTTCCAGACACTTAATAGACAGTTGTTAGGACACTAACATAGACACCTTCCATTCATTCCTTAATTCATTCATTGAGAATTTGTCAAAGTTCTCTTCTGGACAAGACACTGTTTTTAACACACCACTTATCCAGAAACCTTGATGTGATATCTCATTTAACATTCAAATTGACTCAGGAGGCATTATCATTGTCAGTATCTTCACTGTGATTATCGGGCCTTCCTTTATGCGAAGGAGAAAATCAGACTCTGTTTAAGCTCTGATGCCATGGTTATAAGTGGTATCACGGGGATTCAAACCTTGTGTTGCCTGGTGCAGTGTGATTCCTTCTAGCATATTAACAACAAATGTACTCTGCTTCATTGTTCTGCTTTTCACTGAGAACAAAGGACAGATTCAGCCCGAGGCAACAATACACTGGCATGTCCATCAAATGAAAACGAGATACCATGGAAAATAATGGATTAAAAAGTAGCATATGTACTTTCCTTTCTCTGAGCTGTCTTTATGTTCTGACATCTCCATGAAAAATCCTATTTTAAAATTCTGCCACAGTGGTCTGTAGGAATCATTCAGATTATTTCCATAGATAAAACTTGAATTGTCCCCACTTTGGTTCCCCACCAGCATTGACTTCTTTCTCAAAAGGTGGGGATTAGAATGTTGAGAAAGAAACAGATGCTCAGCTGCCACTTTAATGAAAACAGCAGTAGCGGGCAGAACATCCTTTGGACCAGTGAACTCCATCACTTCCATTGCCACCTCCACCAGTGAAAAGTGTAAGATGCCCAAGCCCTATGGACACTGTATAAAATTTAGATGAGGAATCTCCTTGTGGTTACACATTCTCAATTAAAGGATCCTCTGTGATGTGGGATGTCCTTCTGTATACGAGTTGCTTGTATTTGTTGATGAATAAAGTTATTTTGGCCAACACAATAAATGGCTTAACCACACCATGTCAGTCATATTTTGGAGAGTATGTGTTATAAAATGACTGTTTTCTCTAACAAGTTAGGAAACAAAAATCGTCTTAGTGTTGCCGCTTACTGCATGCCATTTCAAATCCTTCTGACCACTGTGCTCTTCCTGTGTTACAAACAATACAGTGTCGAGAAGATGCCCACTGATTACACCAATTTCTTTTCAGTATAAAGACGCGTATGTCCGTGCTTGTTCAGAAAACACACTTACAAATTTCTGTTTTTCTCTACACAGATATTTCAGAATTTTAATCCTATCAGGAATACAAAAGAAGATAAGAGATGGGAAGTTTTTGCCTGTATACTTAAGGAGTAAAGACGAATTTAGAACACACTTAAGATTAAAGTCCTTCTCTTTGTCCAATTCGTGAAATTCTGAACAGAACTTCTATAGAAAAGGGGGCATTCAATTATAATTAACCAAGTATAAAATAATAGGAGGCTTGAAAAATGAAGCATTAATATTTTCTCACACTCTCTTTTATTACTTTGAAATAAGAGGTTGATTAAACCTTATAAAAAATTGAGCCAAGACCTCTGAGGAGCTATGGCTCAGTAATCGTCATCTTCCCCATAGTCACACATTCCCTGAGGAACTGTAACCACGGGGAGTACTCTATCTTAATAGGAGTACAGACATCAGTGTTAGAGTGTTAAACGTTCATTTGTGAATACATGCATCCCCCCAAACCTCCACAAAACCCCAGAGCATTTCAAGAACTGCTCTACCACTGAAATTTAGTGATTGAGCAGGAAGGATGAAGTCTTTCTCCTTGAAGGGCTGAAGTCTAGTTTAAGGAATAAATCCAACCTTTAAGGAAAAAAACCACAATTTTTAGTATTTCAGATTGTGATAACTGCCACCATGAGGAAGTGACAGATGAGGTCGACAACAGAAAATAGATCATGAAAAGCCCCTCTGAACAGGACCGTCTAAGATGGGCTTAGCAGATGGGTCTAAGCTAAGGAGGAAGGAATTGCCCATGTGGGCCCAGGGCCTACCAAAGGCCAGTTATGTTCCAGAGGCATTGGAATAATACAGAGAGATGAAAAAAAGAAAGGACTTTTTGAATAGGAGAAACATGAGAGTTAAGAACTCTTCAGACATCCCAAACTAACAATGATAATAGTATTAATAGTAATAATTGCTATTATGTTAATACTAATAGTAATGACATATTAAGAGTACAGAGGATTTAGATAGGGTTAAAGGCTCAACATGATCTTGGAAGTTACAAGACAAGGTCTGTATTTAGAACCTTGAAATTTATATTTATTTATTACTATTAATTAAGAAAGTATTGTAATTTATATGAAAATATAAGTTGGATATCTTCATGTTATAACTAACAATTGACATATAGGTAGGAATATGTTTTCCACCATGGAGAATTGGATATAACAACAATATTCAGCAAACACTAACTGCTCACTGATTCTATACAAAGCACAGTTATGGGTTCTGGGAATGTAGCTGTGAATACTAACAGTAAAGTTCCCGCCCTTGTAGTACTGGCATAGGATTTACAGAGAAATTATGATTATTATGAGAAACAATTTACAATCAAAAGTTAAAACTCTTCCTACAGAAAATCTTAGTTGCTGTCATCACCTAGAAAGCCCCTGAACTCATCCTGTCTCTGAAGCCAATCAGAGCTGGGGGAAAATTTTTGTCAGCTATAAAAGCTCACAACACTTTTAACCAACCTCACAAGAGACCTTAAGAACCAGGGACACTAAAACATTTATAAATCCCACAGACTCTAGGGCCATTTGATTAGTGTATAAAATAAAAAATAAAATTTGGCAGATGAATGTTTAGATATTATAAAGTTAAATTAGAAAGAAAAAGTACCTTCTAAAAATCAATGGAGCTGCAATTTGGCTTGTGACCAATAAATGCATGGAGAAGAAAACTCTCTCTGTGAGACACCAATTGCCACTGAAGGCCTTATGCGAGCGTATTATCGTCACACTCCAGAAGGCAACTGTGGTAGATGTTCCTAAATTACACAGCACCTTGTTTTGTGTAGTTATAATACTGGCCTAGAAGGATAACATCTTTTTCCTCATTGTAAAGTGTGCACCAAGCATAATGCTTAGATTTTTTTTCAATACAAAGGGTAGCAAATTTTAGTAGTAACTTTAAAGTTTTCTAGGGGAATAGACTAAGGTTAGAAGAAACGGAATATTGTCATCATAGTTACATATCAAGTCAGTATTAGAACCCATAACTGCCTCTGTTTGTGTATTACAAAATAAAGACCCCATTACTTGCCAGATACCAAATATATAGAACACAGAATCACAGTAGTAATTTAGGAAAGTTATTTTACTTGATTGTATTTTGAGAGGATAATCAGAGAACTTTAGTGATGAACTGACTTGTAGAAGGTCTGTTTGTCATGTAATTTTATCATCCACACGTCAAGCTATAATGCCAGCACATTCTATTTTATTGATTTTTTTATTATTAATTTTCAATCAGGCATGGTCTTGCTATGGTAGATCAGGCTGGCATCAAGTTCTCAATCACCTTACTTCAAAGCCTGGTGTACTGAGATTACAGAAGTGTGCTCTTATTCTTGATCAACATCTGTGAAAAGATACAAGAAGGGCATCCCCCACCTCCATGGACAGAGTGTTCATTTCTATTCTGAGACTGTTTTTCAGTTTGAAACTTCTGGTCAAAGCCTCTTACTGAGTAAAGGGAATTTGGAGAAGAGGACGAAGGCAGCACAGATTTGTTGGAATAGCCAAATAAACTCGAGTTTTTGAAATCAGGAAAGACCATGACAACAGGAAAAAAAATGAAAATAAATTGTTAAGAGAGACTTGTTGCCTCTGTTTTTACATGGCTACCATTACAGAGACAGAACACTATTGTCATAGAGATAAGCAATTATTGCCATAGAAACAGCTGAAACAGGATTAGTTTAATAGAGGCACAGACAGTTGAGCCCTTTTAGTTGAAGAGCAAAATTGCAAAGAAGGATACAATATGGCACTTTTACTAACTCTAAATCCTTACAACATTGCACAAATCAGAAGAGACCAGAACATTTTAAAAACTCAAGTCTTTCTTTCAGGAAGCTTTAGAGTTTAATCTTTCCATTTATACTCACAAGTGTGAATCTATCAGATTTTACAGGAATTTATCTTAAACAACAAGAAAGCACCCTTCACGGGAAAAGCTAGAAGTTCTCCATGGAAACAAAAAGCCATTCCATGTCCCAGATGGCCCTGCTCTTCACTCCCATGTCAGAAAGCTTGTCCCTGGCTGACGGCGCTAACAGGTCTCCTGAATGAGGATCAAAGCAGCTACTCAGTCCTGCAAAGTCCCTCTTCACAGATCCCTAGATGACTAAAACTCACCAACAACTTCATTAAAGGTACTAAATAAACTGAATTGAACACATTTGTCACTAGGTATATGTGGCAATGCCTGAGAAATTCAAGAATTCTCCTATATTCAATAAGAAAATTTAATTTTGAGTTTCTGGTTCTCAAGTAAATGATAATTGCCCTGAACACTTAAATATAAAGTCCACCTTCACCATCTCTGTTACATGCAATGCTTCCTATGGGCTGCACATTCTTCCTTCATAAGCGTGCATGTCTTTGGTGGGAAATATGGAACTTTTCATTTTCTTTCCCTATATGTTTCTCAAAGTGCTTGCAAATTATTAGGTAATTTATATGGTTAATGCTCGAAACTGCGGTTTGTTATCCTTAGGTTTAGAGAGCAAGAGGATTATCTCAGTGTGGATATGCGCACAAAAATATATTCAATAAAGTACAAAAGCCAATGTGAAGCTTCATAGACTCAGGACAACTATTCTTAGAGAATAGAAGTTCACTGAGATGTGTAGATTTTAAATCTGGTTAATTTTAGTATATAATGATTAATTTAATTGCAAGATTAAAAATTAAAGAATAAATAAATACAAAAAATAGTAATCAGTAGAGACAAAGAATTGTTCCTATAGTAACACATTCTCTGCTGGATGGTAACTCTAGGAATGAAGAATGAGTGAGTAACATGTTCATAACATTTCCTTGGCTAAGATAGGTTATAAAATATTTATAACAAGGACAATACAGTTATTCTTTAATATGTATAATTAGGGAGAAAACAGGATTTTAATGGAATACACATTTATGAAGACTGTTAGTACAAAAGAGAACAAAAGCCAGGAATAATTCAATATTGATATACAAAGCAGAATATAGTGTCAGTATCCCAAGAGTCGTAATCCAAGTCCTTAACAAACAGAGTGGCGTAGAGGGTGACTGCCTGTACAAAATAATGAAACAAATCTTTAACTCTCAATTACCAAGATGAAAAAGGAAAAATCATTCTTTCTGAAGGCCAATCATTGATACAGGATGAACCATGTGAGTGACCTCCACACTCACAAGGCTTTCAAGACAAATAACACCATGAATACCTGGACACCATAAATTTAGGACCCAAACTTTTGTTGGAAAAGCATAAGGAATGAGGAGTAAATAGAAACATTTTCTATCCACTACACCCAAATGGGACTTTTGAAAATAGATTTTTATTTGAACAATAGTTTCTATCTGACATTTTGTAAGCTGTCATTAAAATTGTTTACTCAAATGATGTGGACCTAAAGCACCCCTAAAAAGAAATTCTGAAACTTTCTATTATTTCTTAGTGGAAAGACAAATGAGAAAAGGGGTAAAACTTATTAAATAGAGATTCATAAATAATTATATACAATAGTCACAGCAGAGAATTTGTTCAGATTAGAAGTTGGGATAATGTCAGATATAACACAGAAAAGCTTGGGAGATTTGGGTTATTTAAAACAAAAGAAAATACCTATTCAGATGCTTTAAATGTCTTCAGTGACAAAAATGTTACTGAATAATGATCTGATGAATAATCGTGTCCTTGAATGTAAGTAAATAAGACAGTTTAGAGAGAGATGGATGTTTATGCAACTACTTTTCACCCTAATTTACTTAGAAGAAAGTAGAAACCTACTGATAATGCAACGTTATCATATTTTATGTTGAGGTCTAGAGTTTTAACTATGACAATACTAATGTTACAAATAAAATATTTGTGTGGTAATGATAAAATACTTTCAAAACTTTCCTTCAGTTATCACACATGGCTTATATCATTTGACTGGCTGCCTAATCTGAGGCACAGCTTTGTGAAATCATGTTAATGACTATTTCCATTCTGGCTCTCGCCCAAGGATTTAAATGATATAATGGTGTAGGGTAGTGATGGCTTCCATGGGTAAAATTGGTAAGTTACCCTGAAAACACATAGTATAGACAGTAAGAGTAAGGACTCATAAGTAAATGAGAAAAGTCAACACACACACACACACACACACACACTAAAATCTAAACTTTAGAGACACTTGAATAGTCACATGATAGATTTCTAACTTTAACTGTCCTAGATATGCTACAGGGAAATATCCCTGCATGTTTATTTTGTGTCTCTTGTTTTTTCTGAGACTATCTTGAATACCTAGTCTCATGAAATCTCCCTACATTAGCATCCATGATCTCCCTACATTCGCAAATACAATAATTGCTACCGTGGACATAATACCCTGTTTTGCTAAGAACTTCCTCTTTCATTCACAATCCAACCAACTTTCATGATAACTTCTTATCATTTCCAGTATCACCTACCCCAAGCCCCTGCATCTTCCTCCTGCTCTCAGCTATATCGCTCACATCTCATATAGATTATTGTTTATTGTTTTCCATTTTGTAGTCATAGCAATCTAGTAAAAGACTAAACATATAACATTATGCCTTTTTTTTTGCTCAAATTTAGATCTTCAGCCAAATGTCTTCCAAATCTCCTTTCATGCCATATCTTTGACAGCCTTCAGTCACCTCCACATTTCTGGAGTTCTCCCATTATTCCAGTGTAAAGCACTTGTGTGCACTATGGTCTTTACATACTGCTTTTGTTCTATTTGAAGTGTTTTGTCTACACATGCAATGGCAGTTCAAGTACTCAAGGTTTTTCTGCCATTTCCAATATCACTGGTCAGATGCCTTTCCAGACCTTCATGGAATGGAATCCCTGTCTTCACTCAATATTTCTAAACCTGGTAGATTGCTTTATTTCTCTTCACAGCAATTAAAACCATTGAGCATATTGGATGATATTTATTTGACATGTGTCTTATTAATATGAAACAGAAATTTCACAATTCCACAAGAGCAAGAGCTTTGTCAGATTCATTCACTGCCAAAGACTTAGAATGGAAAACAGAACATGACATGCCCTTAATGAGAGATGGAGACAATATCAAGTGAATTCAACATGAGAATCATTACCCACCACCTGTACAGGTCCTGGGACACACTTTAAATTGGAGATCTTAGCTAGGTGTACACGAGCCCATCCATAAGGCCCTCCCTGGTTGTTTGTATTGCTTGTGCCAAGAAAAGTTGAAATGACTTTTTCCATTAAACTAGCCACAATTTCTACCCCCAGACATTTGGAATAAGTGGATCAGTAAATATTGTGTGATTTAAATGAAGAAAAAAAAGAACTTATCAAAGAATTCATAGTGCTGTATATCATCCCAAGTCTTTTCTTCCAAACATTGGAACTATCTTCTCAATAGAAAGTGTATGATGAAACTATATTAAAAAAAAAAGCACTTTAATTTTTTTCTGACTTAATGAAAATTACTCATTTATTTCATGCGTCTCTCTAAAGACTTGTAGAGGGCTAGAAGGTGGGGGAGAACCTTACACATTCACCACCTAGTCTAGCTAACTGAACTGACGTCAGTAATACAAAATTTAAAAAAAAGATGCAAATTTCTCTATTTTGGGGACTTGGTGTCAACATGTGTCTTGTTTTTTAAGAAAGGAAGTGAAGCAAGTGATGGGGATGTGTGAAGAACAACCTGAAGCAGTGAGAGGAGGGAAATAAGTCTCCCAGGAGAAGCTAGGACTTGCCCACAGCTACAGCGTCGGGTTCAAATGCTGTTGCTCCCCAACTGAAGACAAGATGTGATACCAAAGCAGTTATTAAAGTGCACCGTGAGTTATAGAAATTACACAGATTTTATGCTGATAAAAAGACACCATGGGGAAAAACGAAGATGCTGTAAATGAATGTCTTTATTTGTATTCAATTAAAAAAATATCGAGTACCAATGATCATTCTAAGAAACCCAGTAGTATATACTTCTAAATCAAGATAAACTGTGATGCTTAACTTCACAAAGGAAAAATACACTCACTTTAGTGCATCCGAGACACCCACTTTATTGGTGTGCTGGGGAAGAAAAGGAGCTACATTCTCAAGAATCTTATATTTCAGGAATAACATTTGAAATTTTTTACAGTTGAAAATTCTAACATACGGTATTTGAAGATATTATCAGCCTAAAAACCATTCCCTGTTTGTCTGCTATTGTAAACATTGAATAATTCCTGAGAACTGTTGTGAGCCAGTAGTATGTGGGTGGAGCAGCACACATCTGTGCAAAATAAATCCTTGCAGACAGCTGACTCAAACTCTAAGGGATATGACCACTGACGCGTTGTGGAATATTAGTTTAAGATGGGTGGCATTTGTTTGTGCTGTGGAATATTATTTGTAGTGATACAAAGATGTATTATATTCTTTTATGTTGCATTTGTTTAACCCTGTAAAGCTGTATTACTTTGCCTGCCTAAAATACCTGGTTGGTCTCGTAAAGTGTTGAATGGCCAATAGCTAAGCAGAAGAGAGAAATAGGCAGGGTTGGAATGCAGAAAGAATAAATAGGACGAGAAATCTATAAGAAGAGAGAGAGGGGGAAAAGGAGGATTGAGAAAATGAGGATAAGAAGAGGCTAGGGACCAACACCCAGCCATATAGTTAGCTAGGAAGTATGAAGAAAAGAAAGATACATAGAATAAAGAAAGGTGAAAAGCTCAGAGGCAAAACATAGCTAAAGAGAAACAAGATAATCTACATTACAAAAGCTGGTGAGGAACAAGCCAAGCTCTGGCTAGGCATTCTTGAGAAAGAATAAGGCTCATGTATTTATTGGGAGCTGGGTGGTGGGACAGAGAGGGGGCAGGGAGAAAACAAGTACACTGAAGCCACCGAGGCCATGGAAACTTAAGCTCTGCTCACTGTCTATACTTTTCTTTAGAATGTTCATATTATCCCATCAACAATTACATACTTTACAAAGTTCTAAACTCTAAGCTTTATTAGAAGTAGATATTAATAGACATCTTTTTTCAAAATATCCTTTATTCTGTTGTTGACTAGAAAGTGACTCAACTGTTTTCTTTTTCAAGGAATTCTTATACAAACTACTTCTAAGCATTCATTCTCTTACACACGCCTTGATCATTTTCAGGGTAGGCATTACCTCACTTTCCTTTTGCCTTGTATCACGCTGCTGTCTTCACCACTGTCAACATGCACACAGACTCAACTGTTAAATAATGGTCAGATGGAGATGATCACCATATACGCTTATTGATTTGACTTCTACACTAAAATTCAAGATCCCAATTTTGATTGCCACTTGGGGATTGCCCTTTTCTAAATATCAATATTTGAGAGATGGGTTCAAATGTTGTTAGGATTAATATAACATTAATCCCTCCTTCCCTCCCACAACACTATCAATTATGGGGTTCCATCTATTCTAAACTCAGAGAGAATCTGAAATCCATGCTTACATTTAGTTTTTATTCATACTATTATAAACTCAGTTCTTCATTATGCCATGCATTGACTGCAGTTAAGAGCTTTTTTTTTTTCCCCTCGATTTACACTAATTATGTTTGCAGTCTTTCCCAATGGCTACACCTCTATTTTTTTTTTGCTATAGCATCCTTCCTACAAGAGAAAAATTCACAGTGAATGGCTGTGCACCATATGCATGAGGATGTCAACATAGGCCAGAAGGGGCATTAACCCTCTTAAGCTGGAGGTATAAATAAAGAACTAAATATTTTAAAGATAGCCAGTTACCTCCGTATCATCTTTGATAAGAAAACAATGGTGGGTCTCTGTCTCTGTCTCCTTTCATCGCTTGCTGAAGGTTAATATTCAGGAGGATGCCTATATGTTTTTCTTTGGGTTCTCCTTATTTAGCTTCTCTAGGATCACTAATTATAGGCTCAATGTCCTTGGTTTATGGCTAGAAACCAAATATGAGTGAGTACATCCCATGTTCCTCTTTTTGGGTCTGGCTTACCTCACTCAGGATAGTGTTTTCTATTTCCATCCATTTGCATGCAAAATTCAAGAAGTAGTACTCTAATATGTATATATTCCATACTTTCTTCATCCATTCTTCCATTGAAGGGCATCTAGGTTGTTTCCAGGTTCTGGCTATCACAAACAATGCTGCTATGAACATCGTAGAGCATATACTTTTGTTGTATGATAAGGCCTCTCTTGGGTATATTCCCAAGAGTGGTATTGCTGGGTCCAGGGGTAAGTTGATCCCAAATTTCCCTAGAAACCGCCATACTGCTTTCCAAAGTGGTTGCACAAGTTTGCATTCCCACCAGCAATGGATGAGTGTACCCCTTTCTCCACAACCTCTCCAACAAAGGCTATCATTGGTGTTTTTTTTTTTTTTTTAGCCATTCTCACAGGTGTAAGATGGTATCTTAAAGTTGTCTTGATTTGCATTTCCCTGATCGCTAAGGAAGCTGAGCATGATCTTAAGTGTCTTTTGGCCATTTGAAGTTGGACTGAAATCTCAAGGTCCAAAATCAGGAGCAGAAGGAGAGAGAGCACGAGCAAGGAACTCAGGACCGCGAGGGGTGCACCCACACACTGAGACAATGGGGATGTTCTATTGGGAACTCACCAAGGCCAGCTGGCCTGGGTCTGGAAAAGCCTGGGATAAAACCGGACTCTCTGAACATAGCGTACAATGAGGACTACTGAGAACTCAAGAACAATGGCAATGTGTTTCTGATCCTACTGCACGCACTGGCTTTGTGGGAGTCTAGGCAGTTTGGATGCTCAACTTACTAGACCTGGATGAGGTGGGAGTTCCTTGGACTTCCCACAGGACTGGGAACCCTGATTGCTTTTCGGGCTGAGGGGGAGGGGGGACTCAATTTGAGGAGGGGGAGGGAAATGGGAGGCAGTGGCGGGGAAGAGACAGAAATCTTGAATAAATAAATAAATTTTTTAAAAAAAGAAAACAATGGTGGGAAATGTAACCATTTGCTTGCTAATCACTTCCTTTCATCTTAAGTGGCTTAAAAAAACAAGCAAATTTTTAAAGAATCCAGCATAAATGACCAAATGTTCATTTCTCCAAAAATAGTTCCTTAGCCTTTCAATCATGTATTTCCAGTATTTGGTTCATGTGACAAGTGAAAAGCATGATAATTGTTATGTATTTATATAATTTAAAATTTTATCATATATGGAATCTTCGTCTGCACTTACACCTCTGCTCATATGTGTGTCTGGCACCCATAGAAGCCAGCCAAGGTCTGTGGAGGCCCAAAGATACAATTCTATTCACCTGTCTGATGGTCAGAGAGAATAGCTATGGCTACACGCCCTGGCCTAGGGTGTAGTTACTTGGTGTTTTGGACATCAAGATGACCTCTAGAGGTGTTATCCTCTCCACTCTGACCAAGGTTGGAGAATTCTAGCATACTTCTGTTTTTTCTTTTGAATTTGGAGGTTTCACCTACAGAATGACTGCCTTCAAGATACTTGGCCTAAGGTGGGTTTACTTCCTAAACAACAGAATTCTTGTCTCAAGAATTAATGGCTTCATGTGTTAAAGGATTGAAGCAAGTAACTATTCTGGTTGTCCTTTGAATCATGTTAAGACAGTCTTTTGCCTTCTTCCCTCATTTTTGTATTGAGGTATAAAAGTGTATGGAATATTAAACACAGGGCAGACCCAGTACTCAACTCAGAGGTCAGAATTCAGCATTTGGGATTTGCTGAGCTGCCCTTCCAGGACTATCCTATGCTTCTCTTTGTTATGCTCACTCACATATTCATTCTCTTTACTTATTTTTCTAATCCCCATGCCCCCTCTGTGGTAAGTGGTATCCTTGTTGTAGCTGGTCACTGACAAAGGTCATTAGATCCCAATGGACTAGAGTTACAGACAGTTGTGATCCGCCATGCGGGGCTGGGGAATTGAACCCAGGTCCTTTAGAAAAACAACTCACACTGCTGAGTCCTCTCCCTAGTTCCCTATGCAATTACTTTTTACTCTCCAAACATATTTGCTTTCTGGCTAAAACTCTGTTTACCTTGTAAATTATGGGCCATTGTCTTGCTCTGAGTTAAGGCTGTACTAGAATTCACAATTCTCTTGCTTCAATTTCTTACTGCTGGGATGGCAGATGAGCATCACAATATCTGAATCGATTCATTTGTATTAGTGACATCAACAAAAGGCTTTGCAATAACTTTGTTTTGTAGTTGAACATAATTCCTTGGCTAACAACAAATAACACATTACTGACCTTTGGATTCAGCTCAATGAATGCCTATTTAGTTCTACTGTGGGACAATGGTCTTGTATTCTGGAAAGATTTGTCACTTGTATTGGTTTAATAAAGTGCTGATTGGCCAGTAATCCGGCAGGAAGTATAGGTGGGCTGACCAGGACAGGAGCATACTGGGAAGAGGAAAGGCTCAGTCTGCTGTTGTCACCCAAACATAGAAGAAGCAGGCTGAGAATGCCTCACTGATAAAAGGTATCAAGCTACATGGGTAACACATACAAGAATTATGGGTTAATTTAAAATGTAAAGATAAGAAGAATCCTCAGCTATTAGGCCAACCAGTTAAAATTAATGTAGGCTTCTGTGTGTTTCTTTGGGGCTGAATGACTGTGGGACCAGGCAGGACAGACCTCTGTCAACATAGTTCTAAGTATAAAACTAAAACAATTATACTAGTCTTGTGAATGCTTCAACGACACATACATTGAAATTGGAATGACGCAGAGATTATCATGGCCCCCCAAGCAAGGATGACATAGAAATTTGTGAACTGTTTCATAGCAAAAATAAATAAATATGTTAATCTTGACAAGGTGAATAAATATAATATGATACATGGAGTTACTGTGAAAAATACATATGAAATGAGTGTTGATTAGACACATAAGATTTCATGGTTCAGGGGGAGTCCAGGTTTACTACATTTGGCTTAGCTCTTTTTTGGAGAACTATTTTTCCAAATGCCATATTAAATTTATTGATATTATATATCTTTTGAAAAACTGACTATTCTTGCACATTCTCCTTATAATCTCTTATTCATGCAAGTTCTAGCAAAAAGTAAATTTTCATTTACTAGAAAGTAATACACATGGAGATATTTTTTAATTAAAGATGTGTTGAAACTTTTTACTTAATCAGTTTTGGAAGAAAACTATTCGAAGATATATTAGTTTCCCTACAAAATTAATTGGACCACAGACCTTCTTAACTTGATGAATTAAAATTATAATCTTAAGCATAACTTATTATCCTCAATCTTAAGACTATTTTAAGACTATCAGGGGGTAAGGAAGAGGAATTATGAGAGGCATTGAGGATACTGGGAGAGCATGGCCCGCAGAATCAGCTAAGCAAAGCTCATCGTGAGTGGGGGCAGCTAATAGAGATTGAAGTGCCAATTGTGGAGCCTGAATAGGTCTGTACTAGGTGCTATGTATATATGTTATAGCCCTTGGCTTGGTGTTTGGGGAGGACTTTTGACAGTGGGAGTGGGTGGGGCTCTGATTCCTTGGCATGCTCTGGGATCCTTTTTTTTTCCCTACTGGGTTGTATTGTCCAGCCTTTATGTGAGGGTTTGTGCTGTGCTTGATTGATGTCCCTGGGAGGCCTGCTCTTTTATAAAGAAAAAGAGGTGGTGTGTGAGTAGAGGGGAATTAAGGGAGGGGAAACTATAGTCTGGCTATATTGTATGAGATAAGAATAAATAAAATGGAAAAAGGAAGACTACCATTCTCAAAAGTGACATCTTAGGAGGCAGTTACATTATGGGTTCTAAGCTCAGGTCCATTATTCCAGTACATTCTGCAATTATCCATCACTGAATTATGCAAATTGATGCTAGTAGACAAACCTTGGGAATTCCTGTTTGTACAGAATAGTTCCCAGTTTCAACCACCAAGCTATACCAAGGTCTTAGGCAGTGCTTGGAGGCAAATCAGGGATACGTAAGATCTCTTTTCAGTGGTCAGTCACTGATATTGTTTGGGATTTTTATTCATAGAATATAAGCTTTAGATTATGGATAATGAGACTGTATAAGAATTCAAAACAGCTGAATATTCATACTATTATGCGAGATTAAAGGCAATTGAGGTTAGTGGTATAAAGGATGACAAATATAGTGAATTGCAAATGAGTTATATAAAATAATCAAGCATACAACAATAGTTAAAATGAAGGTAAGCAATAAGTATTTATGATGTTTTAGTTATGGACAAAATACTCTGCAGCTAATAATAATAATTCTATCGGTAATTTGATATGTTATTATTCTGAAATATGTTAATCCAAAATTTAAACATATTTGATTCTGAAATATGTTTTGGTTCCTCTATATAATTTTAAAATACATTCCCCAAACCTGTCTGATATTGATCTGGTGATATATTTTATTATTTTATCTTTGAAACATCTTTATATCAGACAGGCCTCAAACACCTCAGACAAGTGTTGAGATTAGTAATAATAATAACCCTGATTTATCCAGAGCTCCATTGCCTTTATGTGAAGAAAATTGTAACATGATGAATAAAAGAAAATCTTTCTTAATCACAGTAAAATTAAGACAGGAAGCTTTAAGCAAATAATAAAACTGTAAATCTTCATGAAATCAATTTGTGTAATAGTCAAGAAGACAATTTCTTTGTTCCTTACCAATTTTCATCTGCAAAGAGAAATATGCCATTTGCACAATACAATTATTGTTGGCTCAGTAGGAAACACTGTTTGTGTGGGTTGTTCCTCTACAGACTCTCATGAAATGCTACAGTAACAGCAACTTTTGTGTGTGCTTATGATTTTATAATCTACTAAAGGGATCTGAGCAATCCATTGTGCCCTGGAAAGTGTTTAAAAAAAGCACCACAGTAGCATGCCTACCCATGGGGACATAGTAGCGTGTCCTCCAGAAACATTCTGGAATGTTCCATAAAAATATAACACATGTTCAGGATACTTTGTAACTCAATAGCCTAGAACAATGCATACATGATAATGAAGCTTCATTTTCCCCAAATTATTGATGTCTAATATTACAAATTATATTTGATAGATAGCAAGGAGTGCTTGGTAAATGTAAAAATAAGCATGCTTTACAAAAGCATGTGAAGAAACACACGATAGCCTATGAACACTAAAACAAGTGTCTGAAGAGGGAAACATGTATGTATGCATATGTATCTTCATAAGTATGTAATGTGTGATTCATTTCTACTGAAATATTCACTACTAGGTAAAAGACTCGAGATGCCAACGAAACCTACAAGGCTAAAGAAGCTCAGAACCTTACAAGACTCAGGACATCCAGAAAGTTAAGCCTCTGCATAGGGCACTGCTGCAGGTAGGTATATTCTCCCCTGGAGCACCTTTATGTTCGGCAGTGTTCCAGAAATGTGTAGGAGGAGGGCCCGCTTGTTCATCCCTGCCACCCGGCTACCTTAACCCCAAAATAACCACACAGAAACTGTATTAATTAAATCGCTGCTTGGTCCATTAGCTCTAGCTTCTTATTGGCTAAATCTTATATTAATTTAACTCATTTCTATTAATCTGTGTACCACCATGTGGCAGTGGCTTTCCAGGTAAAATTCCCAGTGTCTGTCTCTGGCAGCTCTATGGCATCTCTCTCACTCTGTTTTTTTCCTCCCAGCATTCTGTTTAGTTTTCTCCGCCCAGCTCACTTCTCCCACAGTTCTTTTATAGACCCAAAGCAGTTCCTTTATTAACCAATGAAAGCAACACATAGACAGAAGGACCTCCTACACCAGAAATGGAACTTTCATGAGTTTTATTCACAAAGTGACGGGCTTTTCAGTAATGCAGGTGCCTTTGATGATCCTCTAAATAACCAAATAACCACTCACCCATGTTCTTGTAAGTAAGCCCAGTAAACACGGTAGTTCATAAAGCCGTACATCCATGGAATATTTTTTAAGTCTGTCATTGGTGCCCTGTCTCTGTTCAACAGACATTTGCTTGCATGTTTTCAGGAAAAGCTGCGTAACACAACTGCAGTCTGAACAAGATTTTCACAGAATTAAAGATGACTTTGTGAAGAGCAGTTTCATGGCTCCTAAACTAGGTGATAAAGCAGTACCTGGGACTGAAATGTTTGGGGACAATTCCAAAATGGCTACCTTGTCCCATATGATATCACGTATATGTCTCCTTGCTGTTAGTGACAGGTATGTGCCCCTTGCTATGCAATTGCATTCAGTTGGCATATACTGAGCCACCTGAGAGTAGAGAATCCTGAAATGTGGAGAGTCCCTGGTGCTATCTTGTAGAATTGTGGTTTTCATTTGAAGAATGGGGTATCCTCTAAATGACCTATAAACTAAAAAATATATCATAATCCTTGGAGATATCACACAGGAGATGGGATTATTAGTAGGCTGTGGTAGCAACTGCACAGCACTTTCTCTGGGTGATAACATTTGTAACTTGGGCTCATGTTTCTGCCTACAAAGAACTTGTATACACAAGGAAGGTAGTGCAAATGGGAAGTGCACATGGAGACACTATTTTCTGCAGTAGTCTCTGGTTCAGAGGGAAAAATATCGAGAACAGAGAATGAGATGGAAGTGTTGACTTGCTGTTTCCGGCAGCCAGCTATATGTAAGGAAAAAAAGTAGAAGTTACATCTGCACTAAAAAGTCCTTTGTGGTCTCTCTAAACATAGAACCTTGGAAAGACTCAGATAGAGATGGAGACAAAAATGATAGAAAATATTTCTTAACTATGGCCTTTAATACAGAAATGGAAAATTCATGATCTAATGCACAGATGTCGGTCTTACTAATAGTTCAGTATAAGGAACCATGGTAATTGTTTGGGTTGTGAAAGGCTTTTGAACAAGAAATGAATGGTTTTAGAGTTTGGCTCGTATAGTTGTGAGACATAGCTGCAGATGGGATCAGTCAGAGTGCCATGGAATAGAGAAACTGAATAATTCAACTAACTACTCATGCCTTCTTGAGACAAAGGCTGAATAATCAAAGGCAGTATGGGGAAATTAGTCCCTGATAGACAAGCTCATAAAAGCCATTAGGGACAGTTAGCTATTGCCAACTGAGATCACCAAAAGTAGTAGGGACTGAATGATTACAGGAAAAAAAAATTAGTGTGGAAAATGTGCATTTTACAGGGGGGGGGTTGATGCCTAGCTCACCTAGTTTGATAGAAATGTGATCTTAGGAGACTAAAGAAATTACTTCATCAGTGTCCTTGAGACTTGCATGATGCTTCACGTTTTTCTAAATATCACGATGAGGGCTCTAGCATATCTGGATGATTTAAACTCTCACATATAAGCTGAGTTTATAAGGCACAAAAGCACTCAGGGGGAGATGAAGGAATTTGTAAAGATATAAAAAGAGAAACAGACAATGGATCCTATCAAAGTTACTCAAAAATAAATGTGACAAGATTTTATTGAACTAAATAAAAAGTGTACTTAATATGAATGTTTTCAAGGGACAGTTTAGCTGTCATTAGTGACAGATGGACAGTTTGAAGCCATTATGCAATGCCTAGAGTGTCTCAGACTCTAGAATACAGGCCCAGCTATGGGAGGAAAAACCTAGATCATAGCTTTTCTCCACCTTAGTCTTTAGGTATGTCAAGCAATATGAGCCATCCATACCATGACCATAATGGGTAGAAAGATGTCATAGCCACACAGTTGTGCCCCAGAGTGATAAAGCTGAGGGTTTGTTAGTGGAAAGTGACTTTGAATCATGGATGCCTAGATGGGATGGTGAACTCATCCACACCACTAAGTCTAACACTGTTCTTACAATAAAACAGTCAATATAAGTGATACTTCACTGGATCTAGAATTTCTTTTTTACTTTCTTCCTTCCAAATCCACAAATCCATTCACATTTGTTTAAAATGACAGTAGTCAATATGAAATCCTGTCCACACTCTATAAAACATTTCATGAATATAATGCTAACCTCTGAGTGTTTTACAAATCTGGGACATATTAGAATAACAGTAAAAACAACAATGAAAGAGTCTATAAAAAGAAGCACTATATTGTTGAGAAATGTCACTCACAGCGGCCATGAGGTCACTGAGGGAAGATCTCACTCCTAGCAGTATCCATGGGCCATGATGGTTATTGAGATGAATGTTGGTTGCATACCAGTATGGATAGACATCGAAATCACCTTCTTCAGATTTCAAGCAACATCAAGGAGGAGGGGATAGAAGCAGTGTAAGATGCAGGGGAAGAAATTTCAAGTAGGCATTTGTGCCACATTAAAACATTCCCTCATGGAGGGTGAGAAGGGAGCGAGCAAGGGAGCTCATAAGATTTAGGTAGCTAATGTAACCGCTACAAAGCTCAGGAAGCTGAGAAAGTTACAAGACACAAAAGCCTTGCCATCAGGTTATGCTCATTAGTAAACCATTGGGGAGAGAGGAGACCTTTGGGTGGAATTGTGTGCAGTTTGGATAGGAAACTAGGCAAGGTGCTTTTATAAATTGTCATCTACACAGGGGTAGGTCATTCAATGAGGCAGCAGCCTTTGGATTAGCCAGGCTCTTATAAGTAATCCCTTCTGTAGGCTCTTAGAAGTAGATATAGGAAACATATTGATTACCCAGGTTGGATTTAGGTGACATAATATTGCTTTGTCCTACAGTTAGTGCCCTACCTTGGGTGAGCAGATGTTTCCTCATCTTTCCCTAAGGAAAGTTATGTAATGATATGTATTCCAACGGAGCTACACCCTTAATATACATGGGACTTGGTCTACCTAAAACACAGCCATTGGATTTCCACAATGTCTTCCTCCACATACACCTAAAGCCTTGAATAAAGACATTATATTTGAAAATGTGTGCTGCAAACTCTGGCATTTAATTTCAGTAAGATTTCGAGTAATACTATTTCTTACCTACATTTCCAGTCATTAGGTATGAGTTTTGAAAGTCCATCATCCCCAATCCAACAATGTGTATAAAATCTTCAATCACCTGCATTAACTCTATCGAGCCTGGATAAATCTGGAAAAATAAGTGCAAGTTATACTAAATGAAAAGTCCACATAAAGAAATATAGAACGAGAAAGCAAAACATCCTTACATAATGAAAACACCATTGAGTTCTTCTTTATTTGGAGAAATGTTTACAACTGGAATCATCTGCTAGCTTTTAAATTAATAGTTGATTCTGATACCAGATGTCACATGGCCAGAGCTTCGGAAGTGACAGGATACACTAATTAATCTATCCAGAAGCTCAAGGAAACTTAAAATGTCTAGTAGATTGTCTACACATGAATATCATCATTTTATTTTAAATAAAACCCCTGGATTAAAAATAATACACTGAAATTGGATTTAGCGATTTTGGCTTAATATCTATATGGAGAACATGAGAAGAAAATACAAGTATTACTGCTATCACGAAGACATTTAAAAATAGTAAATCCTTGGATAGTCAATACCTTGTGAGAAATATTTACTTCTAATAATTGTACTAGTCATTATATGAACAACAATAGCAATAATTATAGGATTATAATCATAGTTATAATATAAATAATTTACAAGCATGCATGAAGGAAACAAACCTATGAGAGTTTTATACTTATTGTAGGCTAAAAATAGAATCTCAAAGAGGCTAATAATGTAGCTGAAGTCATTATGTAAGTCTGATAGTAATGGAGGCAGAATCTGTCTTTTCTCTCATCTGTCATCTATGTGCTTCTGTACCCGTGTTTTACACCTTTCTACCCAGTTACCTATGCATCTACCTAATAGCAAGTCAATTTAGGCCCACGCATTGAGCGTGCCCACCAACAGCACCACACACACAAAAGGACTGGTTTTCTCAACCATACATAACCTGGCAAAAGCTCTTAGTGTATGTAACAACAAAGACATCCAAGAACATATATACTTGGTATCATGTGTAAGCATTTGCATCACTGTAGCATCTAAATGGGAAAATTATGTGCTTCTAATTCCAGTTACTCTATTTTATAAATTCCCGAGTGGGAGAGGAAGAGACCTCATTTGCTGGATAGCATAAGGCAAAAGCTGTGAGGTGCTGTAGGAATTCCTTTAGCCAGTGGCCTTTAAGATACCAGCCCACATGGGCCATGGGCATGGCTTCTTATAATACTATAAATGTTGATGTAAATCGTTCTCTCTCTCTCTCTCTCTCTCTCTCTCTCTCTCCCTCCCTCCCTCCCTCCCTCCCTCCCTGCTTCTGGATTATGTTCCTGTGCCCTACTCATGCAGAGGACTATGATCTGTGAGTCTACCCCTAAATGAATAGTCCTTTATTATATGCAAGTCTGAGCTAGTGTGGATTTATTTTGTAACTTCCATCTTCATCTGGCACCCAAAGTGGATTAGGAAGGGGATTAACAGGACAGCCTGTAAATCTATATGTGTATTTTGCAAAGGGCTATGACTGTTTCTTCTATAAATCAAACACGGCCTGCATATGAAATTAATTTATCCACCTATATATACGCATATTCCACAGAAAACTGCAGTATTTAGCATCAGAAATATTTAGGAGGTCAGTCTTTTTCTCACCTATACAGTTATTAATTAAATGGGAATTCTGAAGCGATCATCCCCATTAGACAGTCACGGCTGACGTTCCTATGTGCTTAAAAGCTTCCTGATTCTACTGTGTCCTGTTTATTTCCCTGTGTGAACTTTCTGTTTCTCAGAGGGATGATGGCAAAATGAAAACAAGAGGCTTAACTTTCACTCTTGAACACAGCATCTCCATTTCCTTTACTTCCTCTTCCTTAAAGTGTTTGCTTTAGAAAACTAGTAATGGTAAGTAAGGCTCATACAGTCTCCTTGAAACTCTGGCAAGTCTTTCTAAACTGAAAAGAAAAGTTCCTGCCATCTTAGAGATCCAATAATTTCTCGCTTTAAAATGAAAACATCAGGGAAGTTGGTAGTTGGTGCTTCTGTCCCTTTGTGTCTTTTGAGAGTACAGGGCCTAAATCAACGGCCACATAAATTTGGGCTTCAAGTTTCAAAATTGTCTCCAGTTCCAAATTGCATAGCATTTGGAAGGGTAGAGAAGCTTATTTCCCTTTAGAGAAAGCCAATGAGAAAGAAGATAGATGGCACAATTACCAAGATGATGAGTGTATGACAGAAGCCGGTGAAAGTCCCTATTGCAGGACACGCAACTGTTTAGCTTGAAGACACAAATGTGGTGCTGTGCCTTGTGCCACTCTAAAGGATGCAGGGCTCCAGTCTATGAGGCTGCTTGTCATCTGTCTGCCCTCTGACTTCATGCTTGTTCAGAACTAGGTTCTTCATTATCTTCCATCATGGTTGTGGGCCTTTTCACGTTGGCAAGGGTCTAGGTTTTAAATATTATTTTCCTAATATTATAGAGCATGTAATTGGCAAGCTGTTTTGATAAGGGCCTCATGCTAAGTATTTCACAGTTTTCTGGTGATAGGGACTTTAGTGAAACAAGCCACTTCTCTCCTCGCTGCAGAACAGTCATTGGTAGCAGGTGATGAACAATGTTGTTTACATAAGAGACACCAGCTGAATTTAGATAACCGGATGCAGTTTGCACCCTCCTAAGACAGAGACATGAGAGTGGACTTCCTTATATAAAGTTTAGAAAAAATAATTACATCACTTAAATCTACCATTAACACCTGCCACAATGTCTATGTATGTGTGCGTCTCTGTGTGTATGTATTTGTATAGGGGTATATGGGGTGTGTGGTACATTGTTATAAAGTACATTCTTCTTTCATTTCGGTAGGCTATATTTTCAGTAAGGTTTGTGTGTGTGTGTGTGTGTGTGTGTTTTGTTGTTTTTTGTTTTTTTGAGACAGGGTTTCTCTGTGGCTTTGGAGTCTGTCCCGGAACTAGCTCTTGTATACCAGGCTGGCCTCGAACTCCCAGAGATCCGCCTGCCTCTGCCTCCCGAGTGCTGGGATTAAAGGTGTGCGCCACCACCGCCCGGCCTCAGTAAAATATTTTATCTAAATACCATGGAAATCTTTTTAACTGGGATTGATGGCTAGCCAGTGGGCTCTGGATGGCTGTATTTTTCAGAAATGTACATGTTGTTTGTAAGATTCTGATAACAGAGTTACTTGTTTAGTTTTCTACATTTACGCAAAGATTTATTTGCAGGTCTACTTTTGTTAAGTCTACTTCTCTAATATAAAGAGGGATCAGAAGGATAACTTTTGGTTGATTTTAACCCTGCCCCCCCCCTTTTTTAAGAAGTCACCTTTTGTGCCACTCATGTTTACCATGTGGCTGTGATTATGATAACCACAGTAAAAGCTACAAATAGCATCCTTTAAAATTTCACACTATCATTTTAAAACATCATTAAGGATCATTTGAATTGAAAAATGTATTAAAAAAAAAGAGAACCAATCTCAAATCACAACTAAACAAATTATGGATTCATGATTTTTCCATTGATAAGAATGCATGATACCATTCATTACTTGCTCAAGTTGTGACCTCCTGCTAAAGAACACCATGTGAGGAACTGCAGCCTGGTTTTAAATAGAGAATCATACATCCATTCTAAATATACCCGTAATTAATAGCTTTCTAGAAAGATACGCTCCGCTACAACAGCTGTATTCTGTGTGAAGACACCACCTCCTTACAGTTAGGGAACAATGCTGCCCTCTAGGCGAAGGCCAAGGCCAAGTGTATAATTCAAAGGAGCAGAAAAAGACAGACCAAGGTTTTAAACTAAAAGGTGATATTCCTCTGGCATTGGGCAGAAGCACAGCGTTGGTCCCTGGTAATGAGGCTGACCATGCTGTGCTATTTGTGGATTTTCGATCATAGCTGGAATAAGGGGCATGATTCATTTCTGAGGGCCTCAAATGTGGTTAGAAATGAGAAAGGATGTGGACAGTTTACATCAACTTCAGTAAATGCTCATTATGTTTTTCTGGAGTTCTTTAATCTTGGGATTTTTTTTTGATCAGAGTCAAGGATAAACTTAAAGCAATTTCATACTCAGTTATATCACATTCCCATGATAATTTAAAAACTATACTTCCCCTCTGTCCCCCTGGAAAGCACCTTTTGCATTGTAGGAAAATAAGTCTTACAGTTAGGACAAGATGTCAGGACAGGACAATTTTGAAGGACCTAAGTCACTAAAGAAGCCTGACAATCGACAAAGCATAGCAGTAAGTATACTCTGAACATGATTATGCACGGGAGTTGATGCTCACAACTCTTTTCTGAACAAGAATTCACATCTGTACATATGAGGCAGATTCTGTGAAGCATGAATTCCTTGCAATTGTTTTTCTCATTAGTAAATTAGCACAGCACTTCTATTGAGATATATGCTATTAGGTTGCCTTGTTTTCCCATTATCTAAAACCAGATAGAGGTCTAGTGTTAAAGTATAAAGCTGTCACATATTAGTTCCCTGAAGTTGCAAATTACATAAACATCCTTCTCCCCCTCCCCATATATTCACACAAAAACCCTCCCATGGGCTGATATTTTAAAACATGAATTGGTTTCTGTAAAATTAATGTGTTTTCACTTATAATGATTTCTAAAATCCTTTTATACTCTTGGAGAATCAAACTATAGGCTTTTCATGTATTTCATGCATCTAGTCAACTTCATCATAAATTCTAAGACAATCTCAACCTTACCTGCTGGGCATCTTCCCACTTCTCCTTGTTTTCTTCATCTAGAAGGTTGCTAACTATTTGAAAGAAGTTCTGAAAATTAAATTGGATAAAAAGTTTAGGATTGGTATGCGAGAGTGTGCTTTGCAACAACACCTGTTTGGAAAGGTTACATCGCATGAATAGCTGCAGCATTTCTCTACATCCTGACACATTCTTGATCTTTAAGGAGTCATTGGAGCAACATGATTCTCAGGGCTCTACATATTTCCCATCTGCATCCCAGAAGCAACCAGAATAGGTAAAACACTCTTTGTTCACAACGATTTATTCCACTGTCACCTAAATTATACTCATAATATCATTATACAATTATTCCTTTCAAATGGAATTTGCCTTCTTTAAAGAAGTCGCTTGTACTCATCAACCACAAGATATCCTGTGAACTGCAAACCGGGGCTCTATTTCATTGTTTCTAATAACAGCATAGTAAGACTATGATGATGGGCAAGCCTGACTAGATGGGCCCCCTCACTTGAAATTCTTATTCTGTCCTTCCTGATAATTTTATTTTTGCTTTTCAACTATCTATTGAAAGGAGTAAAGAAACATTCAAAATTTCTAGCAAAGAGCATTCAAAATTTCTAGCAAAGAGCATTCAAAATTTCTAGCAAAGAGCACATGTAACAATGCGTAATAAATCTAAACATGCCCTTTTTGAAGTTCCAAATCCTTACCAGTACCCTCAGTGCTAATGGACAAAGACTTTTTTATCTTCATCTATAATTATGCACATGACTGTCTGGTTTTCTCTTTCCAGGCAGACGAGCTCACTCTGAGGTTCACTTTTCATTGACCGTGAGCACCCTGACTACTGCACTCAACTCAGTCCAGCCACTGACGATTTCCTATGTGAGATGTCACCAGAAAGACTTGCCTGGGTTCTCACTGTATGCTGTGCCATCAAGATACAGGAGTCTGGAGAAGAGATAAGGGTGCCTCTTAGTGGTTGACCTGAGACCTACAGTGTCCAGCAGAGACATGATACCCAGACAGCGGCTGATTGGCTGTGTCCTTCGTTGTATCCTATCTAAACTGGTCTGTAGGGGATTCAACAGGCACATTTCAGCTCGCTGACTCGTTCACTAGCTTAGGGCAGGACTCCCCCGTGGGCAAAAATGATATTAATTTGTCAGTTTTGTTTGTCTTTTCTATATACAGCTTTTCAAAACAAGCATTTGCTCTCCTTCCAAATAACGTCACCTGGGTGTTTTTAGATGGAAAAACAAGGCTGCTTCGTCTCCTCTGCTGTGGTTTGAAGCTGTTAGTATCTATATTTAATTGCCCTATTTGTGCTATTTATTTTAACAGTTCCTGGCAATCACATGGCTGAAACATGTTTCGAGTTATAACCTCTGTAAAAGTTTTAGACTATTTTATGCAGCTGCTGGGGACAGGGGGAGGTAGTAAGTCTGCTTTAAACTCATTTTCAACGTGTTTAACCTCTCTGTACTACCTGCCATTTTTACCACTTAAAATTTCTTGCTTGGAGTGTTAACATTTTAAGGGCTTAGTCTACTGAGCTGTAACTCTACCTATGGGCAGAAAGAATTAACCTTCAGAGTTCTCCAATTGCCTATGGCTGGTTAACTCAGGAGGGGACAGGAAGCTAATGAAGCAAATGCTGTAGGTTTCATCCCTGTGCATGCAAGATGGCTATGTTGAGGTCCTTGACCTTGGTCTGTATCTTAACCCCTCCAGCTATCATATGAAATGCATTCTGCTGCTAACAAGAGACGCCAAGAGAAAAAGGGAAGCAATTTGTGCAAATGCATCTCCATTTCTGGAAAAACACTTCCCAAAGCATGTTTTCCTGAGAGTGGGTCAGTGACTTTTTGCTATACATGAAGGCCGCTGCACACACACACAATTCCTTGATGAAAATAATGAATTCAGTGTTCTCTTTTTTAAAATAACCAAGGGACAAACATAAAAGCATGAATTATTAATCCAAATCTTAAACCAAGCCAGCACAGACTAGAGAAAACACTTTGTATTATTTTTCAGGAACAATAAATGGGCCTTTATTGAATCAGAGTAGGAAGGCAGCTCAGATTAAAGTTCCCTTGTGATCTCATAGCTGATCGTATTTCAGAATAATCAACAGCCATTTTCTGACTAATGCAGGCCATGTAGGACACAGTGAGATGAGTGAAGCTTCAGTCATTGTCTGGAGTCATGGGGAAGGCACCTTTGGGCAGAGTGAATCTTTTTTTTTTTTTGTGCATCACTTTATCCTTAACATTTGCCCATAGAAGTAAAGGAAGGTGTTACAAAGTCATAATGCCTTGGGTTTGCAAATAAGAATCAACACCAGTCTTCTGAACTGACAGTAACTCTGTTGTCAGAATCCTGGTTGTATCAAATGCACTTAAAAACATGTGTATTGAATTCGGTTATATGTTTTAATCCACTGTGACTTGTTATACATGAACAGGCTGACAGAATGTAACACCTCAAACAAGACAATGTTTGTAAGAGCAGACTGGTAACGTTTCTGGACACCTGAATGACTCCTGAGTAGTCTGAAGACTCTTTACCTTCACAGTGTTCACTAAGTGCCCTTGGACCCTAGAGATATTCTTCTTTTGGTGATTAATGAATTTGATCATGTATGTCTGTCCCTGATATGTATCACACAGCAGCCTTTTCCTTTAGGGTCCGTGTGCATGCCTGTGTCTGTGTCTGTGTGTCCGTGTGTCCGTGTGTGTGTGTGTCTTTATTGAAACAAGGTTTGGCTATGTAGTCCTGTCAAGCCTGGATCCTGCTCTAAACTGGGCTGGCATAGGGCTGATCCTGCTAGTGTGGTTTCTGTGGGCTCTGATAACATTAATGCTTTAATACACTGATCCCATGTCTTAGACTTATTTCAAAAACTTAAAGTCTTGGCAGAGTCTCAGTGGTACAAAAACTAAAGAAGCAGATATATACTAAAATTCCCCTTTTAATGTTTTCTTTTAATTACAAGGTCCTGTTCTACTTTATTTCTCTAATCTGTAAAAGCCACCTGGAAGAGTTAAATGAATTTTGGAGGTAATTTATAACACTCTTCCTATTGCATATAACCTGTTAAATATAATGCCTTTTATGATAACATATCTTCCATATTATCTTTTTTTAATGATTTGCTACATAAATCGTATTTACTACTACATTATGGTGAACGCATAGCTACCATGTTGGTAAAGACTTCCAAGCTCATCTCTACCGCCTTTGAATATCTCCATCTCTTGCAGCAACAGCAAAAACAGGACCAATTAAATACTGACTTCAGCTTGGAAGTTTTCAATAGCTATCTCTCTTTTCACAGAATAAACCTGGTAATATGGGTTTTGTACAGTGTAGTGATTCCCAGAGGTCTGTTTAGCTAGAGGTGCTGTGCCAAATGGCTGTTGGACACAAAGGTCAAACAGGTATGACTGTGCTTTCTTGGTATGATGACAGAAAACTAAATGCATAATGGATAGAGAAACACAAACACCTCTGTGGCGATCAAAGGCAAGGTCCCAGAATAGAAAAAGAACAAAAAGAACATTTCATTTTGTGGGTAGACATCTATAATCTTGCTGTACTTCTGATTGGCTTCTACTTGGCAGATTTCTAATGGGCCATACATCAATTTGTGTAACTCATGAAAGAATCTTGAAGGTTCTAGTTGTATGAAAATTGAAATGTAGATTAGGCTAAGGACTTGATGTCCCCAAGTCACAGGAAATGTCCCCCTCCATCTTAACTCAGGAGCAAAATGTTTAGACTTCAAAGGGCAAAGATAACCCCGAAAGTAGAAGACCCTGTAATGTAGAAGTAAAGATCTGATACATTTTGTTGGCTTTGTTCAGGAGTGTTGCAATAACTCTAGGAAAGCTTAATGACCAGGAAGAAGGTGTTATCATTACTATAAAGATGAATAGTGTAGGATAAATCATTCATTGCCAACCTAGAGACTGGGTGATAGCTGCAAAGCCGGGAGTGATGTAGACTCCTGCTCTCCTCACTTTTCCCTTTCGCTGTTCTGCCCCGTAGTTTGTCTATAATCCAGGTGTATGAGTCTTATTCATTCCCCCAAACTATACCATCTTGTTTATAAATAAATACAGATTATAAGCCTGATTCCTGTTCTTCATGTTATAACTAACCTAGAAGACATGGAGATATTCTAAAGAGACACCTGTGTCTCTCAATCTGATTATGAGACTACTGAAACACCGGATCCTGAAAGAAATGGGAATTTCCCAAAGGAATCTCATGCTGGAAAAAAGAAAGAGTAGCAACCAGAGGGGAACTTGTTTCCCTGAAAGAAATCTCAGATAGCTGACTGCCTTACAATTGAGGCTGAAATCCAGATAATGACGAATCAATGGCGAACCCACACCTTGCCTGGGACTGCTCAGATGTGGTATCCTTAGTTCTTCATTTAAACATTGATCTCATTTCGGGGCACTGGAGATAGACTTAAGATGTTTCCTGGAACCCTTTGTGCCTCTTCCTAATACAGCCATATTAAAGGCATAGTGTTATGTGCTTTTCATGTTTTTGTTTTCTTGGTTTTTCTGTTTAATTGATCTATCGTGGACAAGTACTCAAGCTTTGCTTATTAGAGTTGCTAGGGCCCCTGTTCTGTCTCTAAAAATTCTGGTGACAAGGATGTCTAAATACGGTCTTTAGAGTAAAAGAAGCAACAACTTCCAACACAGCACCTATGCCAAACACAGGGAACCTTGCCATGCATCTCTACCAACAATACTCTTTGTCTTACAGATGCATTTGGAGAATATGTTATGTTTTCTCAGGAAAGGAATGCATATAGAGAATTATAAAAGCACAACACAGATATCACAGTGTATGGGGCCGAAGATGGAAGATAAGGATATCATTAAATATGCTTTGCTGCCTAACACAGTGGCTTTGGGCGGGGGGCGGGGGGAGGCAAAGGAAAGAAAGCATATAGTAATGGAAAGGTGAGAAAAGAAAGAGAAAATAATTGGAAGTATATTTACTTTTGCAAGAAGGTATATAGAGTGGTTTCTTTTTTTCTATATCCTTTAGTGTCCTGGGGATAGGAAAGAATCAACAAGACACGTGGAGTCCTGAACTCATCCATCCTAAAATCCAGTGCATGAATGGAGTCAGTAAATCAATAAGTAAATTTGAAATGATTACTTTAAAATTAGGGTTGTTGTGGTTTGAATGTAAAAGGCCTACTATGGGTTAAAATGTTTGTATACTTGGTCTCCAGTTGACAGTGCTATTTGGGAAGGTTGGGAAACTGGCATCTCAGTGGATGAAGTGGGTCACTGGGCATAGATCTTGAGGCCTCCTCTTCATGCTCTGCTTCCTGAGTGGGGATGCAATATGACTAAAGAGTCTCCTGCCCCTACACCGTAGCTTCCTTAACTGTTCTTCTGCTTCCCCTCCCATGAGGGATTATATACCTCTGCACTATGATCTAGGATAAAGCTTTTCTTGCTTTTGTCGAGTTATTTTATCCCAGCAATGAGAACATAACTAAGACAGGTGCATAAGACAGTGGGAAAGGGCTTAGCTAGGCTATCCAAAGCCCTTATTTCAATCCTCGGCAGTAAAAATAAATAAAGAAAATTAGTTCAACTAGTAATTACAATGGATTAAATTACAAGATTTCAATGTTGCTGATGGAAGGGCACTTTGAGATCCTACCATTTGGTGGTGATTGAGCATGACTCCTACTGTTTCAAAGATATTAAGAGACTTAAAGCAGATGCTTTAGGCAGAACATTGCTACCTAGCCTGCCACCTTGGCCATGTGAGGGCATAACATTCTTCCCTTTGGGAGGGTGTCATAATAATGTGCCATATTGGAAGATAGAGATTCTCCACAGGACAAATGAACTTCCTGTGGCTCATCTTGGACTAAGCTTCTATGTATTAGAAGGAAAAAAAAGCTCATTTTCTTTCCTATTTTGCTGAAACAGCCTAAATGGACAAAGAGAGGTTAAAATATAGTAGATTATAGAGAGACCTGAACTATGAATGGCAGGGGGGAAAAGAGAAAGGGTGGGGAGGGATGAACAGGTAGGGGAGAATGAGAGTGTGAACAGGGAAAGGGAGAGAGAAAATGTAAGAGGGAGGGGATGAACAAATAGGAGGGCATGAGAAACTTTGTGTGAAGAGACAGAGAAAGAGTGTGTTTGGTGGGGGATTATTAGTTAAGAAGTAAACCTTTATCTTTATATGATATCTAACCTGAGACCATCATGACGAAGAGATACTTTTAAATTGATAATTTGCCCCCTAAATATAAGTGGGAAGAGAAAGAGAGTACACATATCATGAATAAAATCCATCTAAGCAATTTTTAGAAAGAGAAAGAAAGAAATGATATTTCTAAGCTGGTCTTGAATAGGCTGGATAGAGTAGACCATACTATTCATAAAGATTGAAAAAGTCAAGGGTCAGGTAAGGTGGAGTCATCAACTCACAATGGTTATCTGCAAGTTAAAAATATAAGTCTGCTTTTGGAAGCTGCATAGCATAGCAAGTACAGTGCAGTGAAAGTAAAAACAGCTATCATAAAATAGTTTCAATTGCTGAGGGTAGAGAAGGTAGTAGCTTGGTGCACAGAAACACACGATGACAGATTGCACAGGGGAGAAGGCAGAGAATCAAACATTCATCTTTGGTTTCTGGCTCAGAATACCTAGGTTTAGAATAAAACTACATATGCTGTAGCCAGCCTGAGAAATACCTGCAATGGAGAGAGAGAGAGAGAGAGAGAGAGCTTAATTTTGATCTGGTTGAACATTAAGATTCTACAATGCAGCCAAGTGAAGAGGCCCAGGAGACACATTGACTTAATTCTAAATCTCAAGAGATAAAAGCGATATGAATAATTAGTCATAGTTGAAAACAGGAGCCCTTTGGGATAAAGAATATGAATATCAAGAATAGAGCTGAATAGGTAAAGTCAAGGTTAAACCCTGGAGCTAAGTCTACTAGGAAGAATAGTAAATGAGATAGGTAAGGGAGGACAAGAGGCAAGAGTGACAGGTGATAGAATAAAACACATTTGGAAGCTGATCCACGGGTGAAATTAATGTCAAGGCACACAGACTGATCTTCAGCTAGGCAAACACCCAAAGGCAACAGAAGATACAGTACAATAGAATTCATTTTTTCCAACCTTGGTGGCTCATGGTGGAGCACATGCATCGCATCTAGGAACACAGCTACAATATAGACTAATGCAGGCTCTGTTGATTCCCTGTGATGTGTGACACTACTTCTTGATCCCCTGGTGTAGAAATTATGTAGAAAAGGAATTGAACTCAGGCAACATTATGGTATGGATCAATTTGAATGTTCTTACATTATTTGTTTTTAAGTGGACAACCCCTCAAGTGTGGCCTGAACTATGTATGTACATTTTGTCTCAGGCAAGTAACCTGAATAATTTAGAATTGACTGGACTCAATAAATCATAATGTGCATTAGAGTTTTATGCAGAACATCTATCCAAGCAGGATATCTACTGACTTTGGGTAATTAGAAGCTAGCAAGGACTCAGAAAGACCAGAGACTATCATCCAAATCATCCTATAGTGGGTGTTAGGGCTGAATGCACATGGACCATATGATTCATGGAAAGAAATTAAGCACATGAAAAAAGCTGAGCTAATCTGAGGATGTGGGGTACCTAGTGCCAGGGTCTAAAGCTTCCAGGATGACCTGACCTGATAGTTGTGGGCATAGGTCTCCAATATCAGGCCTGGCTGTCCCTGCTGGGCCACATCAAATTCTCAGACCTGGAATACTTGGAGAGCAGACTGTTGAAATTCCTCTCCCAATATGTGCTGGTTTAGATGAAAACAACAAGCCTTCTTTTCGTTGCATCCTCACGGAAACTCTGACTCATTTTCTAACCAGCAGAAGGGTGTTGCTCTGGGATACACTGACTGTGATTCACTATGTTTTTTTCTCTGCTATGAAGCAAGACAACTTAGCCTGTAGAGGTTCCTAATAGCTTCAATCAGCAGAGTTTAGATGATGCTACAAGTCTCTTAGGGATAAGTTTGGGACCAAAGGCTCTGGTAAGAGTTAGCATAGTAAGTCGACCTCTGAGATGCTGCAAATGGGATGAAATGCAGGGAAAGAAGAGGATATTGAATTATTGGGGCTTTAGGGCATATGCTTGGTACTGCTTTCCAAGTCTTCATTTAAAAATGAAAAGTAAGGAAGTGAGTGACACTTACATGGCTAATTATAGTATATTTATTATTCACCTGTTGGCAGCATGGCAGAACAGCCAATTTGAAAAACTGTCAATAGTCAGTGTAGACAAAATAATTAAAAAAATCAAGACATGGAAACACTCTTTCTTAAGTAAGGCTACTTAGAGAATCTAAACCATCCAGGTAACCAGACAATATGTAGAGGGAGCTGCAAGGAGGGTAAGAACACATGTCAATCCTTGTTGCACTAGGGATTTAGGAAAGCATAAGTACATTCAAACAATGGGGGTCACACATTAAGCAAACTCCACTCTGATGTGGGATGTCTCTCTTTATGCTGTGAATATATTTTATTATCATTGGCTAAAAAAGAAGATTATTTGGCCAATAGTTAGGCAGAATAGAGACAGGAAGGAAATCCAAATAAAGTTACAGTGAGAAGAACAGCAGAGTCAGGGAGATGCCAGCAGTCACCAAAGGTGTAAGATGCCAGAGCATTACTGGTAAGCCACAGAGCACCTGGCAATGTGTAGATTAAGAGATGGGTTAATTTAAGATTTAAAAGCTAGTTAGTAATAAGCCTAAGCCATTTACCAAACAATTTGTAATTAATATTAAGCCTCAGAGTGGTTATTGGGAGGTGGCAGGCAGGAGAGAAACCTCCAGTTACACCACTCCTCTACCTAGAGAAAAAAATGATACCTGTAAACACAGCATAAGTCACATATATGATGTGACATTCTTGTGCCATCCTGTGCCAAAAGAGCCCAGCAGTCAAGAATAAGTGACTGCAGAATGCTCACCTCTAAATGTAATACAGACACTGCACTCTTTTCTCCCAAAGCTCAGGAATCAGTGCAGGAAGAGGATAGAGAGACTGTAAGAGCCTGAGACAGTAAATGACAATGACTCACTGTGCTCTTGATATCATAGGGCAGCTGCACACACGGACTCACAGCAGTTGTAACAGCATGCACAAGAGCTGTGCAGGCTCAATCCAGCCAAAAGCCTAGCTTGAAGACGAGGCTTGCGTATGTATTCCCAACTGTAACGAAGCTGTTATTGCCAACAGTTAGCTGCTGGGAGGAGGGTGCGTTTTCTCAAAGGGTGTAACCCCTGGTAAATCAACACTCACTCCAACAGAAAGCCACATTTCATGGACAGCACACACTCATCTTGATGGCTTAAAAAAGGAAAAGGATACAAAGTTGGATGGGTAGCGAAAGGAGTAGGGAATCTCGGGAGAGTTGGCGGATGAGAGATGAATATGATCAAAACACATTGTATGAAAACTGCCAAACAACTAATAAAAATACCTTCAAAAAATGAGTTCAGCATCTTGGCTCAGACAACATACTTCTGTGAACCATTAAAAGACCGGAAATACCTCTTCAGACGACATGCCATGAACAGCAGAAGTGAAAACTGCTCAGAATGTTCTGAGAAGACTCTGTTCTGGGTCACAGTTTTTCTCTGTGCATCCTTCTATTACTAGATTTAGGCATACCGGTTTGCTTATTCTTTTAGAATAGATTAATTCTCTGCTATGCCAGGGTTCACCTTATCTTTCTCTTTTGTGATCATAGATATTCCTCCCCAAAACATCTTTTCGACTTTTCTGCTTCTTCTCACTAGGTGGGGCGAGGTATGAGCCATACAAAATTATAATAATAATCAGTAGATCTAGTACCTAAAATTTGGCCTAGTCACAAACTGGCTACAAGTCAAAATTTATTTCTCTGGATTACACTGCTGTCCACATATTTAACCAAGTCCCTGCTCTGTGTACACAGTGAAGATGGCATTTGTCTTCTGATCTCTGCAGATCTGTTTCATCAGTGGGGAGTCTAAAGGTACCTAACTGTACGACCAAAGTAAATTTTAATCTTGACAACCCTCTTTTCAATAGTCTTGAACCTATCTTATAAAGAGTCTAGCTCTTTTAAACTCATTTAAACAAATTAGGAAAAGTCCAACAAATTCAAAAGCCAATACAAGCAGACCTTTGGGTCTTGTGGATACTCCTTTCTCTAACAATATCCTTTCCATCCTCAATTCTGCTACTTAACAATGGTCCCTTCTTGTCTGTAAATGTATTCTTAAATTCATGTATCAAACACTGACTCGAAAGGATCCCTTGACTACTCACCACAGAGTGAGGAGATTTCCCAACATCAAAGGGCTCCAATTTAACAGGAAGCTACCAGAGATTTTGATATCTCTGACTTCTGATCTCATGTCTTTCTTTTATATAAACAATAAAGACTGAAAATGTTAGAAAACTCATGTTCCTGAGTTAATCAGAACCTAAACAATGAAGGCTGCAAGCAAGGAAAGAAAACACCCAAGTTTGTAGCCACTGACGGGTCAGACACAGCCTGACTATTGCCTAATACTGTGAGTCACCATTAAGCAAGTCCCATTTTCCTACCCATAGAAAGAATGGGCCCTGTCACATGGTATAAATCATGTATACTGCATTCAACCACTCTAGCACGTAGCTTATGTCACACATTCACTAGGCCTAATTCCTCTTGAAACAATACTTCCCTTTAAAAATCTTTAAAAAGATGACATCTTGCTTTCTCTCACTGATCTGAATTTCTGTTTCAGATCTATCATCCAATGCCTGCAAGCTTAACAAAGCTGAAGGACCATTTGCCATACTTTATCAATTATCCCCTTTCTCTTTCTAAATCCCAAGAAAAGCAAAGGGAAGAATGGTCCCTCAATTTTGGACAGACATGGCAAGATGCTTGAGGACCAGCATTGTATGAAAATGTCTGGTTTTCTACCAGCCACTGTACAACTTGTCATAGGACAAGCTGCCTGGCATAGAGTTCTCAATAAAGCAGTGTTTAGAGGTTTTCATATTTTCCTGATCTGGGTTGAATTGTACTTTTTTCTTCTGATTTATATGTTGAAGTCCTAACACTTGATGATCATATGTGAGATTATCTAGAAATATTTCGATCAATGAGGGACTCGGGTTTAAAGAAAAATAGCATGGTTACTGTAGGTCTCTGGTATCCTTATAAAAAAAAGTAATAACACAGAGATACCAAGATACATGTGCAGAGAAAAAATAAGGAGCATTAAAAGATACTGATCGAAAGCAGACATTTACAAGCCAAAGAAATCCTTGAAGCCAAGTCTGTGGTCAACTCCTACCTTCAAATCTGAGATACATTTCTGGAGTATTTGTTCTGTTAGCCCTATCAAATAAATACAGCATCCAATAGTAATTAAAAAAAAACAGAAAACCAAATTTTGATAGTAAATGATAGTAAACACACAAATCTCAATATTACCTTAACTTTTAGCTAAAAAAAATGGGAGATTCTGAAAGAATAAAATTATGATGTTTTATTGTACTTTTAAAAATCACCCTAAATTATTATTTAGACACAAAAGGCAAAGAAATTGAGATAGCAAGATAGTTCAGAGAGTAAACACACTTGACACTAACACATGAAAGACCAACTTTGATCCATATGATTTACAGAGGAGAGAACCAATTCCTACAAATTTCCACTGACCTCCACAAACATCCTATAACACACACACACACACACACACACACACACACACACACACACCTTAAATAGGTGAATTATATCATGGATCATTATACTATGCAAAATAAGCCACATTTGGACAGACAGAATTCACGTTTTCTTTCACATATGAAATCTAGAATAGTTTTTTTTTTTAAGATAAAACTAACACAGGGCTATTTGGAAAAGAAAGGGGACAAGAGAGAGAGGAGAAAAGAAATGTAAATGAGAAGGTAAATGTTATATTTTGTATGCATGTATAAAAATTCACAATGAAATTCATTTATTTATAAAATTAATATAAATTAATAAAATTATTTCAATAATTTCCCGGCATCAATTAGCAGATAGATTGCAATGTGTAGGTTCACATTCATGTGCTGTCTTTCCTTTCCTACCTAACTGCTGTACTCTTTGCCCTTGGGAGTTTGTTCCTCCTCTCAGACAGGAGGGACAGTAGTTATTAGACTTGCAGGTCATGCAGGATAGATCCCTCTCTTGGGCTCACCTCTGGCCTTTTCTCCTATGGGTTTGTGTCATAATACCAGAAAGAAAAGGACCACAGCATCCCCCTAATATTGAAATTATCATATAAGAAGGTAGAAGTTTCAGGGCCCAATTGAGGCTCCTTAAGATTAAACTACTTCTTTCTGTTCAAATATATATAATCAACCTCAGATCTTGGGTAGGGATTTGACATTCTGATTGGCTCCAAGGACTAGAACATTCTGTTGTCTTGTCCTTTGCGGGTTAATGTTACTAATCACCGGGAGACTACTCCTTCGGAAGAAGATTTATCAGAAGACAAGGGAAGGCAATGGATGAAATAATTATCACCCCTAAAGAGATAATGTACTTATTCTCTTCAGAGATCCTCCCCTGTATATGATTGCTCATCAGTGCTCTCCATGTCCATGAAACAGAAGAGATAAAAAATTACAGAAAAATAAGGTAAACTTATAAAAAAAGAATAGTCTTTCTTTGCTAACCTTTGAAATGTATTATAAAAATTGTCCTCCTTTTCTGCCATTTTTGTACCAGCTGGCCCGGCACCCAGGCAGAAAGGGCCACCTGAGTGGAGACTAGTATAAAAGCAAAGAAAACCAGCCTACAAATCACAATCCCAGAGAACTTAGACAACAATGAGGACACTAAGAGAGACATACATAGATCTAATCTATATGGGAAGTAGAAAAAGACCAGATCTCCTGAGTAAACTGGGAGCATGGGGTCCTTGAGGGAGGGTTGAAGAGGAGGGGAGAGGCAGAGAGGGTAGCAGAAAAAAATACAGAGCTCGATAAAAATCAATAAAAGAAAATGTTTTGCCAAGTCCTCTTTCTCCATTTTGCATAGTTATCTGGCATAACCCATTCTTTCCATATGGTGCTCTAAGTTCCCAGATGTCCAGTGGTACTTGCTTCTTCCTTTGCCCATTTCCTATTCTCTTGCCAGGTTAGTATGTGAACAAGGATCAGAAAGGAACTCCAAAGGAAAAGATAGAGAAAGATCCTGGCCAATAATTCAAAGAATTTAGAGGAGATTGAAGAGCTCCAAACAAGAGAATCAACATTGCACAGACATCTATCCATTGCTTCTTAGAAAATGCTGAGGTTCTTACCAATTTTCAAAAAGAAGAAAGGCTTTCTGTGAGGCAATTAGTCCCTCCTATTCCTTTAAAGCATGAACAAGACTTCATCAAACCCATACTTGAATAAAACTCTCTCCTCTATGAGTCATCTAGTAAGAACCAAGGCCTGAGAACAATGAAAGATGTCTGATTTCATTTAAATCAGAACCTCTCCTTTAAATACATCTCCTTGATTAATAGATTATAAATTTCTTTAGAATATGATCTATATTTAATAAAGGCATTGAAAACCTGAGGTACGAGTCCCCTAGTTAATCTCAACAATTAAGAAGTAAATTTCTTCAGCACAAGTGACATGTCAAAGACTAGAGAAAGAACTGTGCTAAAGATAATATCAGCATGTCATAAAGATAATAAAGTGAATATTACTTTAAAATTGGATAGTTCATTAAATATTGCTGTAAATTGCATCTTAGGATGAGCCAAAGAGAAGAAAAAATGAGTTGGAAAATATCGAGTGTCACCAAGACTTGTTTTTTAGGACCTGAAGATTGTGAGGAAATTCGATGATCCTGGCATATTTGAGTTGCTGTTAGATCATGGTAGGTAGAGACTTTCAATAATTTCTTTCTTCATGGTATTTTATATAAGAATAGTCCCCAGAGGCTCATTTATTTGAGTTGGTAAAACTGATTGGGAAGGACTAGAAGGCATGGCTTTGTTGGAGGAGGTGTGGCCTGGGGCTGGACTTTGAGGTTTCCAAGGCCCACACCATCCCCAGTTAGCCCTTTTTGCCTTGTACTTGTGGATAAGATGTAAGCTCTCAGCTGCTATTCCAGCACCATGCCTTCCTGTCTGTGGCCATGATGGCCATGGACTCTAAACTCTGGGAACTGTGAGCCCCCATATTAACTGCTTTATTTTATAAGTTGCCTTGGTAAAGGTATTTTGTCATGACAATCGAAAAGTAAGTAAAAAAATGTCAAACTAATCAGTGGTGATGCACTCCTCAGTAGGCAAAGGCAAGAGGGTCTCTATGAGTTTAAGGCCAGCCTGTTCTACATAGTGAGTACAGGATTACCAAGGCTACACAGAGAAACCCGTCTGAGGGGAAAAATATGTACCAAATAGAAACTCGGATGAGATTTTCTTTCGTTCAAGATTTCTTTCTTCTGCTTTGTGATTCATTGTCCTTAAAACCCCTCCTTTTCTTTTCTCTGTCTCCCTTGTCTCCCCATGGGATGATCTGTCAGTTCAACACTCTTGTTTTCTTTATTAATTCATGTTACCTACTATGACAAACTATTTTTTTCTAAAAATAACAGTAATATTTAGGGATCTTGTTGATAGAGAATCAAATGTAAAGAGCAAATGTAATTTTTCTGACAGGAGAGGAGCTACACAAACAAAAATTAAACCTTGCCTTTGCCTATAAAACTACTGGATCAACAGATCCCAGTGTTAAGACTCCCTTAATAATCCCATACTGGGGCAAACAAGGGCTGAAGGTCTGGTGAATCCAGAGAAGGAATCTGTCTGCCAGAAAGATGCATCACACAACTCTGACATCTTATGCGGGATATTCTGGAGCCAAGACAGTGATGGGAGATTGATAAGCAAGACCACAGCTTGACCAGTTTTGCTTAACTATGTGTATATCTTGACCTGTAATGCCTCTTCCCTCCCTCTTCAATGTACTGTTCTTTCTACTTGGCATATGGCATTAGGCAGTTGTGACTTGCTGATTAGGTATTGACAGGCACTGGATTTTTACCATAAAAACTCTAATAACACAAAATCTTTTTTGCATTCACCCTCCTGCCCTCAGGGACTGTATTGTCCAGCATGTAGACCATTTCTTTTTTTATCATTTTCTTTTTTATTGATTTTTGTTGAGCTCTACATTTTTTGATGCTCCCCTCCCTGCCTCTCCCTTCCCCTTTAGCCCTCCCAAAGGTCCCCAAGCTCTCAATTCAGGAGATCTTTCTAACTAGCTTGGTCTAGACTTTCAATGTTCACACCACTGCTGTGCCTTTGATCACTCACTATGATTCTTTGTTGAGTGTTTCTGTACATGGCTTGTTTCTTGAAGTTTTTTCTCAATTCCTAATACTCCCGTGAATATTTTATTTACTACTGAGTTCAGATCTCTATGTGACTAGAATTTTTAAAATTTGGACATCCTGTACTTAAATATCTCAGATCCATGTGTACAATCTAGTGTCGGTCATATTTTTCCCACTGACATTGTAACCACCCTGAGAGCAAGCCTCACTCTTCAACTTTGTACTGCAAATTAAAATACTAACAATAAAAACAGTTTGGCGTACCCATTTTGTGGTCAATCATGCATCTAGCCTGATTGACTTTGAGTGTCACAACAATCCTAAAGGACGGAGACCATCTGAATTATTTATAACCTCTTGAAATGTTATGTCAATTTATTTACTTAATAAAATGGAGCTGTAATCTACAAATCAACAGTGTTATCATGGTTGATCACTGACATGTTTCTAGATGTGTACAATTTTGATTGTCTGAAGCACATGCTTCCATTTGGGGTCTAAAATAGGTATGCTCTCTTCAGTCTTTGTTTCACCTCTCATGCTGTGAACAAGTGCCCCTTGGATAGTTTATGTGATTCTATGTTACACACACACACACACACACACAGACAGAGAGAGAGAGAGAGAGAGAGAGAGAGAGAGAGAGAGAGAGTTTCACTGTTTAAATGGCCACAGCATGGTGTGATAAAGGGCTCCCCAGTGATCTGAAGAGCAAGGAGCATATAGTGTACTTTACAGAGGCAGGCCATGTGTTACATATACCAATATACATGTATCACTAATATGAATTAAACTGGGTGTCTTTCATCAGGAAGCCACAACAATCAATGTTAGTGTGATCAAATCATGAAAATGTTGTGACTAGATTCTCAAAGAAACCTAATCCCCATTTGGCTAGGGACCAGTGATTCAGTGTCAGTTCCGTGCTTGCTATTGTTACATATAATTCTAAGAATAATGAAAATCAACTATAGTCTTACACCTTAATATTGCATGTTATGGATGAAGAAATGATATAACAGAAACATAAGAAAGGGCCTTGGAATTCTGAGATTGATAATAGATGAAATCAAAGAAGAGTTTACACATACCTGTTCCAAGTATTCACTTTGTTAGACCTTTACTTCCGAGTAAGGGGGACTTGGGGACAAGCTCAGTCTTCTATAGATAGAATCAGACTTGGCGTAAAAGTTTCAATGGCAAAAAATTGTAATGAAGACATTTCTGCCTCTGAATTTGTTTGTGCCATTTTATTTTGTGAATGAGAAACATATTAATCTCCAAACATTAATATTGCCCTGATTCATTTTTTTTATTTTAACAAACATCTGAGTGTCTGCTATGCTTCAAGTGTTAAGTAAAGCTCCAGAGACATATTCATCCCCAATAAGATTAAAAGTAATACCTGAGGGCAGACATAACACTACAATGTCATGTGTGAGTGCTGCATAAAATGTGTTCACAAGGTTGCAAATGACCAAATGGTAAAAAATTCTTCTCATGGGTAGAAGTTGGTGAGAAGACCTTTGAGAAGAAATTATCCATGAGCCAAACCTTGAAGAATCTGTGTCATTTTGGCAAGGATCTACCACATAAAGGACTGACTGTATTCTGGGAGTTATGACCAAGAGTACAGACTTGGAGAAGAATAGACTTGAGAGAAAAAGGCTTCTGGAAGATGGTCTATCGACTCACAGAATAAAAGACTACTTTATCATCTTAGTCTAAAACATATAAGCATAAATTTTTCAATTTCAATGTCTCATTAATTAAAGAGGGATTTAAAGTGAAAAACAACAAAAAAAATTATAGAATAGTTACATTCCACAGCTCTTCTTTGTTAGAAAGATGCAAAGCAGTCATGGTCTAAAAGTTGGTATCATCTCACCCAAGAAAAAGCATAGTTTAAGAGTCATATCTAAAGATAAAAACAACATGATTTATGAGGAGCTTTATTTTTTCCACAAACCAGTTGATGAGGCCGGGTATGCCAGCCATACACCATATTAAATTCTCCTGTTGAAGAGCTGATGAGGTCTTGTTTGTAGTACTAATAATCACATAAAATATTTATTTGGTTATATTTTGATCCTTCTCTCTTGTGTTTCAAATTTCTGGCATTAAAACTGAAGAATAGATATTATATACATTTTGATGATAAACATCAATATGCAACAGTTGCCCATGAGACAGTGTTGAAAGGGGAAATGTACTTGCTTTAAGGTTAAATTTATTGCTTGTTAATTTTAATACAATTTGAATAGATGTAGCACACACTTGATGCACAGACATGCATACATGCATGCATGCAGAACACCCTTCCCCACACAGACAGCACACACACACTTCAAAAAGTACAGAGAGAAAATATCTTACTTATATTAAAAGCAGTAAGTTTCCTATGAACCGAAAGGCGAAGGCAACAACCATTATTTATATAGTTTATATATTTAATGGTAGGTTAATAGTCCTATGGATTTTTCATTAAATAAAAATTTCATTAAATTCTTACTATGGATTTTTCAGATCATAAACTATAATTATTAAAGAAGTAAACATAAAATCTAAGAACACAAGGTCCTCTTGGTATTTAGAAATTCAGATGAACACAAATTTCCTTAGAGATTTTAAGCCAAGATTAATCTGTCATGGGTGATTGTGATACTCTTTCGTCAACACATCAAACCCATTCAACAGATCTTCTTTGTTCCTGTCAGCATTGCTAGCCATTTCAAATGAAATATTCTGCATCTAACTATATTCAAAAGAATGGGACCTTTGTGTACAGTTTTACCTCATCTTCCTTTGAACTTTGGCTGTCATTTCCCAATTTTAGTGGGGAAGGCAAGGGATGAAATCAATCAAAAGACAATTCTTTGATTATTAGTTTGGCTGTAATTAAAACGAATTATTTGTTAAATTCCTTCTATAGTCAAGACCCTACACTAAAATTAACTTTAGGTCATGGGCTGAGGCTTTCCTAGGGTCCAACAATTTTTTTTTTCTCAAGAAGAGTCTCATTTGAGTGCAAAGACGGAATGGGACATAGGGGAGAAGATGCTGTGGATTTCTGAGAGGCACAGGACTCAGAATAATTTGTAAGGTCAAGACAGACTAAGGCAGTGTGGAAGCAGAGGAAACAATGTCACAGAATCAAGAACATGCAGCACATCTGGGAAGCAGTAACTGGCTAATGCGGCTAAGGTGACTAAGGTGCTGTGCCTGAATGGGAGCAGAGGTAATGAACATCATCCATAGCATACTAGACACCAAGGTAAAGGGCTGTCACTCAAGTAGCCTGGAAGTTCTGCTGACATATCAAGAGCTGTTCTAGGATAGCTAATAGGAGAACAGTGTGCCACATGGGTACAAATTAACCAAGATGTAAAGGAGAATAAAGGGAAGAGGCCACAGAAATAACTAGGTGGGGATGCTTAGAGGCTGGCTTAGCATACCAGTGTGGCTACTGACGAAAAGGAGACTGCAAGAGGTCTCATAAGGCAGATTCCACAACAAAGCAAGATGAAAGAAATCTAGATGATGCTGTTACTGACTAGGAAGTGGCATTTGTATAATGAAGAGCGGGAAATACATGATCACTTGTATTTCAGGGAAAAATCAGTTGACACTATATTAAACCTGGGGTCTCATACCATATCATCCAAAATGCTCAAGGAGATCTTATGCAGGGCAAGTAGAAGTTTACACAAAGTGCAGGAGATACTGAATACAATCATTAGCCCAAGTTTCCAATGAAATATGGGTATGTGCAGATGACTTTACATTAGATTACTAAAAGCAGAATGAAAGAGGCGTAAGATTTTCTGAATGATTCGAGGAACCAAAATTAATTTCTGATATAACTGAGGTGATTGCTAATCTGGCATTTGAAGTGGCGTATGATTTTTGAACTGCGATTGGGAGAGCCTGAGGAGAATTCTAGCAGAGGATGGAGGGTTTGGCAGGTAGTAGTAAACCAGAGAGGCACAGCTTGTGAGGGAAGGAGGAAGACACCAAAGTGCCTAGCACTCTGCATCACTGCTGAGCAGTGAACAGAGGTATGAGCCATGAAGGATCCTGTTTCACACTACACCAAATGACCCAGGAAAATCACTTTATGTGAGTAGTCAAATCTACTAATTTCATGCCCAGACAACTGGTCAAATTAAGTGTTGGATGATTGAAGTCTATAACAAGTAGCTCAATAAAAATGTGTTTCCGGTATTATCTGTTGGCACACACCTTTCATCCTAGCACTTGAGAGGCAGAGGCACACAGACATCTGAAATCAAGGTTCACCTGGTCGCCTGGTTCACACAGTATTTTCCTGGCCAAGCAGGGCTACACAGTCAGACCTTGTCTCAAAAAATCAAAAAAATAAAAAAGGAAGGAAGGATATAAAAACATGTTTCTAATGCAAATCATCAGTCTTACGTTTTTTGAACTTTAGCACTAAAAACCTCCAAGCCTTGCATTTTTGTCAAATTAGAGACTTTAATGTTGTGTTATGCATGGTGGTTTTTCTATAAGTATATGTCTTATGTTTTTTCTTTTATGAATATATTTTATTGTATATTATATCAAGGACTTCAAATACTAGCTTTTTATGACAGTGCTAATAAAAATTTTCAGAAGAGTAGGGTTAAATATGTATGTTGCTTACTTAATTTATTAAAAGATTAGACTATTTCTACAAGAAAAGTAATATCTTCAAGATGCTCAAATGATTTTAATTTTCTATCCAACATCTTTTCTATTATTGCCATTAAGATGTCAGACACTCCTGGTCTGGTATGGAATGCAGTGTGCATCATTCCTACACACATCAGCTTTCATTTGTCTATGGGATCTTCCTAGAAATATTCACGCCTGGATACAGATCAGAGCATTGGTGTCATTAATGATTGATTCCGTTGACAGTTCAGTGTTTTTCTTGATAGCAGAGTTGCATTTTGCTGGAAATGCAAAAATCAACTGAGCAGGAGTACATTTTAGTCTACAGCAGAAAAGGACTTAATCTAAACGTACACAATGACCTTACATTACCTATGCTGTTTCACTGGGCTTTGTTTTAACGGCAAGGCAACACTCAAGTGGGTTAGTACTTAGCAATATTATGGAGGTAAATGATGTTGCTCTAAGGTCTTCCATGACAAGGTCAAAAGGCTTCATAGAGCTACTGAGTTTCTTATTTTTCCATTTCAAATGATCCTCTATGTGCCTTACACTATCAGGCAAGAGTTCTCAATGTTAAATATGCTCTCCCTGTTTCAAATAAGAAGTCCTCATACAGATGTTACACTATGCCTTCTTTGCATGCTATACTTAATATGCTTTCATTATACCTAATGTACTTTTAATAGTCTCCTATGGCAAGATGGTGATATTAAATGTGGGAATAAAATATCCATGATACCACCTTGAATTTGCGATAATGCTTTTCATCCGCAGGCTCAAAGCACTTCACACATACGCTCATTTGGTCTTTCCTTGAGCTTTAATGTGAGCATTTTAATGGCGAGGATACTGAAGTGTAGCGTTTCTATGGGAATTGAGGTCACGGCCAGAGTCCACATTACACACAGTCAAGGTGTTTTGAAGAAGCAATGAACTTTCCTTCCTTCCAGCTACCTCCAAGGTGAGTATACTGGCGTCTGGGGGAGAGGAAACATTACACCGATCTTGTCTCTCAGGCTCTATCTCTCTTACCTGGACACCATCTGATGCAGGGATGTAACTTGCCCTTTTAAATGTATCTGTCACGTTTCTGAGGATTTCCACAGATACTAGAAGATCACCTGCATAGAAATTCTTCCTCTGCGTCAAATCCAACAGTGTCTTGGTGACCTGGGACATTCCATCACCTGCCAGCATCCGCTGCCCCTTTGCAAGGTGCTCTTTAATCTGTTAAGATCGAAAGAACAGAAAACACATCAGAATCTTCATGACTATTTCTCTGCATATCAGTTAACTTTAAAATAAGCGTGATACTTAGAAGGATTTAGGAACAGGAAATTCTATCCTACATGTCTAGGCCATTCAGGCTCTGGGTCCCAGCATTCTAGGCAGCATCATAGGTTGGGATCATTCTCGATGAATGGGTCTCAGGCTGGATCTTTTTATTAAGACCAAGTCTCACTATATGAGCAAGCAAAGGCTGTCATTTATGACCCCCTTGTCTCTAGCTGCCAAGAGCTGTGATTCTAGGTATGAGTCAAAATCCCTTGCTTTGGTCCTTTGATTTCTCTAGTTTGTATTGAAGGAGGAAACATGTTGTTTTGAGTATACTATAAAGAGGCCACCACCCTGCAATAAAGGTAAACTATATTAGCTGGCCACTGCCAGAATCTCGGTCACCCTTATGCCAGCACGTCCCATAGTCCGGACAGACAATAGGTCAAAAGTTATGTGGTTGGGTTGGTGTCATAATTCCTCCACTGGTAGTCTTGCCTGGACACAGGAAGTGGCCATGGATCAGGCTATGTATTCATTTTGCTAGGCATCTTAGCTGGTATTATCATTGTAGATCCCTGGGTGTTTCCTTTGTACCATGATTCTACCTGACCTTGAAATGGTCCCTTGAAAGGGTGTCCCTTTCCAGTGGGTTCTTTTAGTTCTCTCTCCCACACTACCCCTATCTGGTCCTTCATGTTCCCATTCCCATCTACCTCCAGTTCACCTAAGAAATCTCTTCTATTCCTCCTTCCCAGGGAGATCTGAGTGTTCCCCTTGCTGCTCCCTAGCTTCTCTGAGGCTATGGATTATAGCATGGTTATTCTTTACTTTACAGCTAATAGAAACTGTGATCAGAATGTAAAATAAATAAATAAGTTAATTAATTAAAAAACCAGTATATTTCATATAACCCACAGTGTAATAGATTAACTGTACAGTATGCAAAAGCTAATGTGAACATTGTGTATCTCCTCAGAACTGACAATCTTGAAGACTAGAATGTGTAATAAATTGAGAAAATGTAGTTTAAGTATAAAAATAAAAAAAACTTTTACATGTAACAAGTCTGGGAAGTTATTTAGAGGGATGAGATCAGAAATGATAAATTATAAGTCAAGTGCTGGTGATGCAGTCTTTTAATCCCAATAGAGGGAGGTGGATCTCTGTGAGTTTGAGTCCTGCCTAGTCTACAAAACTAGTTCCAGGACAGCCAGAGCTATACAGAGAAGCCATATCTCAAAAGTACAGAGGGAGTGAGGGAGGGAAGGAGGGAAGAGAAATTATAAAAACTTCATAATTGTTTTCTAAGTCAATTTTGGTTATTTGCCTTACCATCATAGAAGGAGCTGGAGTAGTATCTTACTGGCAGAGTACTTCTCTAGAATGTCAGGTTCGAGATTTGATCCCAAGCACATCACATTACTCCAGATAAAAGGGAAACAAGGAAAATCACATGCCTAAAATCCTACCAAATATGACGTTGAGGCAGGATTGTAAAGGCTAGCATGGGTTACATGCTGAGTTCCAGGCAAGCCCAGGTTATGTAATGACCACACTTAAACTCAAGAAGAGAGACTTGTCACAGTCTTAACATCTCAGTTTAGGAAAAATCTGTAAATATCAAGGCTTATTATAACATAATAGAAAGTTAGACAACTTTAGGGTTTTTATATAAAGAAAATGATAACCAAATAAAAATAAAAAAGATAAGATGAAATCCTCTCAATAAGGTTTTTCCAAGATATATAATTTCAATTAGTGTGATGGTCAAGACTTGACTGTCAGTTTTCATGTGTTGCTAATCTTACAGTACAAGAAGAGAGAAACTGTAGGAATTACAAGGTATGAAACGGAGAGAGAATAAATACCTAAGGAAGGCTAAACTTGACCATCACCATGCCTAACCTGTAATTAAAGTGATTTTAAAATGACAAAATAATCAAGAAAGCATGCACCAGAGAAATATTCAAGAAAGAATATTAAATTTTAATAGTTATGATTATTCCTTTTTAGTTAAGAAATATGTCATCTGGATCTGAGTAACATCATCGAGGATGCTTTTTTTAAAGTTCCATCCATTTATATGCAAATTTTAAGATGTCATTGTCTTTTTTTAACTTCTGAGTAGTACTCCATTGTGTGAATGTACCACATTTTTTTATCCATTCTTCAGTTGAGGGGCATCTAGGATGTTTCCAGGTTTGGGCTATTATGGATAATGCTGCTTTGAACAGAGTTGGGCAAATGTCATTGTGGTATGAGTATGTATCTTTTGGGTATACGCCCAAGAGTGGTATTGCTAGGTCCTGAAGTAGATTGATTCCCAATTTTCTAAGAAACCACCATACTGATTTCCAAAGTGGCTGTATAGTTTGCATTTCTACCAGCAATGGAGGAGTGTTCCCCTTACTCTACATCCTCTCCAGCATAAGCTATCATAGGTGTTTTTGATCTTAGTCATTCTGACAGATATAAGATCATATCTCAGAGTTGTTTTGATTTGCATTTCCCTGATGCTAAGGATTTCGAGCAATTCCTTAAGTGTCTTTTGGCCATTGAGATTCTTCTGTTGAGAATTATTTGTTTAGTTCTGTACCCCATTTTTTGATTGTATTATTTGGTAATTTGATGTCACTTATAAGTGGATATTAGATGTAAAACAAAGGATATCCAGCCTACAGTCCAAGATCCCAGAGAAGCTAGGAAACAAGGAGAACCCTAAGAGAGAAATACATGGATCCCCTTGGAATGGGGAAACAGACAAGACCTCCTGAGAAAATTAGGAGGGGCATGGAGAGGGAAGGTGGAAAGGGGAAGGGAAGGAGAGAAAAGAAGAGAACATGAGGGAATGGGATACTCAAGAAGGGGGAAGGACAGTGAGTGAGAGAAAGAATAGAGATATCTTGATTGAGGGAGCCATTAAAGGGCTATCGAAAACCATAGAGAAACCACTAGAGAAAATCCCAGGAATTTTCAAGGATGACCCGAGCTAAGACTGTAAGCAACAGTGGATAGGACACCTAAATTGGCCTTGCCCTCTAATCAGACTGATGACTCCTTAATTGTCATCATAGAACCTTCAACCAGAATCAGATGGAAGCAGATACAGAGATCTACAGCGAAGCACTGGGCCGAGCTATATGAGACCTGTCCAAGAGTGGGAGGAGAGATAATATGAGCAAAGTGGTCAAGACCATGATGGGGATACTCACAGAAACAGCTGACCTGAGCTAGTGAGAGCTCACTGACTCTGGACTGAAAGCAGACAAACCTGCATATAACCAAATTAGGCACATTGAATGTGGGGGACAGTTGTGAGGTTTGGACAGTTTGTGGCACCACTGGGTGGATTTATTCCTAGTGCTTGGACTAGTATCTAGAAGCACATTCTCTTTGGAGGAATACCTTGCTCAGCCTAGATATGAGGGGGAAGGTAGGGCCTTAGTCTTGCCTCAAAGAGAAGTGTCAAACTTTGTTGACTTCCCATGGGAAGCCTTACTCTTTCTGAGGAGTAGAAGGAGAGGTGGGGTGGGGGGATGGTGGAGGAAGCAGTAGGAGAGGAGGGAGTATGAATGGGAAAAGCTATGTAAAATGAGAAAAGACTGTATTAAAAAATCTTAATATAAAAAGAAATATGCCATCAGTTCCTTTAAGTATGGCTATCAAAGTGCATTTGATATTTCCTAAAAGCACAATTTTTGTATAGTTATATTTTAAAAGGTGTTATTTTTACTAAATCCTGCATTTTTGAAAATTGTAAATTAATTTCACTCATTCAGTATGCAGTGTGTGTGTGTGTGTGTGTGTATGAGAGAGAGAGAGAGAGAGAGAGAGAGAGAGAGAGAGAGAGAGAACTTAGCCATCATATAGACACTGTGCCTCAGACTAAGAGCTCATCACCAGGATACCACAATGACACACTGCCAGACTGAACTAATGCTCTTCTCCTGAACTACTGAGGACTTTTTACAATTTCCTGTTTTGGTCACATGTTCCATGACTTCCTGTTACTGTGCTATAGTATTTTCTCTCTTTCTTCCTTTATCTCTTACGAGACACTCAGATTTATTCCTTATCATTCTAAATAGACAAACCATAAGGGATTTCATCTTTGTGCTTGCTCTCATCCTGTCTATTTACCATTCTTACCACATTGACTATTCATCACGGTTGGCCATCTTCCTGTCCCAATAATCTTACCGTACAGTACAGCAGAGATCCATCAGAGCGTATTCCGCTGTCATGCACTAACTATACCTCTGCAGTGGAATGCAGGAAAAAGAACTTCAAAGCCAAGATGGCCCAGGCTCTGAAATGCATATCTTGTCACTGCTAGGAGGATTGGTTTCCTACCTCTCATATAATATGTGAAGAAAAAAAAACTGTGCAGTAAAGTGCTTTAAAAATCATTTGGTTCATTCAAATGAACTGACATAAACCCGAGATAATCCGCAGCAGAAACTATATAAATAAGGCCCTTTCTATCCCATGAACTGAGCTCCTCATGGGAGAACTCAAGGCTTGCAGCATCTTTACCCTTGTGTTCTGTGGTCTAGTCACACACCTTTTCCTTTCTCTCAAGGAGAGATAATTACATCCTTGGTGTGGTACCTTCCCATTTGCTTCTCCTTCTGTCTGAACTACTATGCCTTTTTGGTCACCTTCTCAGAAAGCTCTATCAAAAATGGCTTCCTTATCCTTCTCAATCACCTTATCCCAGTCCAATATACTCAACTTTACCTGCCAGATTTTGTTCATTTGGTTTATGTTATAATGTTGTCATTGACATTATAATCATTGACTTCAAATATCGAATGGGTGAATTAAAGGATGAATGAGTGAGTCACCATCTATGCTCTCATCATTGTTAGAGCATTGGAGTAAACATAAGTGTTGTCCCATCTTACTTGTAGACATCGTCAACAGCTAAAACTTGAATCGGTAGCTTGAGACAAACCAGAAATACGCAACAAAGAATTCTCTTGACTTCCAGAGATACTACAATAGCTAGGCAGAAAATGTATGGCTCAGTAGAGGTGGTTTAGAGAGTTCTGGAAGGAAGTAAATGGAATGTAGCCTGGAAATGCCATGAGGTCAGTTTTGTACTGACGTGTGCAATTCAGAGTCAGAGGACTTAGATTTCTCTTCTCCTGGAGCAGAAACAGCAGTAGTTACCACTCTGAATGAGCTCCGACTGCTTTAATCTAGTACTTCACAGTCTATGCCTGTGTCTGAGATAGACATTATTTTACAGATCTATGGGTGTTTCCCTTCACAGAATTAACTAGAATCTTTAAGAAGAAAACATTCAGGCATGATTTATGTTTGCAGTAGTTTCAGTTATGGGATGCACTTGATAGACTATCTAATCAGAACAAGGAAAGTAAGCTTTTCAATCAGTCTGTATCAGCAACACATCTAGCCTGAATTAGTATTAAATTGGCATCATTGCCACCTGACAGGTACTTAGTAGGCTTATGTCGAATGAGCTGTGCTCAGTCCAGTTCTTAGCAAACAGTTGCTCAGATCTTTCTAGCTCTCACAACTGGCAGTAATCAGCATCCTCCCGGACATGGTTGCTAAAAAGTACCCAGGGCAATTACCTTGTGATAAGTTTATGCTGGTGAAGACTATGCACAGCATTGACAGAGAACATAAAGAGTATTCCGAGAAAGCACATTTAATAGCTTGTACTTCACCAGGATTCACGTTTCAGTTCCTCTTTTCTCTCTGATTGGATAATGTATACTGGTCCAGAACTTTATGTCTTTTAACATCCAGTTCAGCAATAGTTTCTTCATCTGTTACCCATTTGGACTTGGTATAAAATAAGATGGTTCCTACCTCATGGTGATATTTTGAGAGGTACTGGAAGTTTAGGGAGGTAGGGTTCAAGGGAATGTGGTTTTAGAAATGTCCGTGGGGATGTGTTTGGGGAATTTATTTTTGCTGGCGCATTCCTGTCTGTATGTCTTGACTTTCTATTACTCCAGTGTGAGAAGATTTGCTGCATCACATGTTCCCTCTCAGAATCAGGATGTCCATCTCTCAGTAATAGTAGCACCAGACAACCATGGTGAGAAATGTGAGCCAAGAGCATCTTCCTTCTTGGTGATGCCTCTTCAGGCATTTGCCACAGCACCAAGAAGCTCGATTACATAATAATAAATGTTATGCTTAATCTTTAACATTCTCTTCCACTATTTAACCATATTCTATTCCTCCTCTCTTCTCTTATTTCAGACAAATAGCTTTTCTGTCATATATGCATCTTAAACTCTCCTGATTCCTACATGTGCTGGTTTTCCATTCATAGGATTTAGCTAATACAATGAATAATTATTGTAAACATGGGGAATGTTCTCATCCTTCAGGGCCCCAAACCATGGTTTGTAAAGTATCTTGTAGACCTGTTGCAGATGTATATCTCTATCTATCTATCTATCTATCTATCTATCTATCTATCTATCTATCTCTAGCAGAGAAGTCCTTGGGCAGTTCGATGGTCTTGGTTCAACTCATGCTGACTACCATGTGATTTCTATTGGCCCTTCGTTCGGGCTAGGAATTTCAGTTTCCAGAGTTATTTCTTTTCTCCCTCCCCCACAGTTCGCAGAAATGCCCTAGGTCTTGAGTTCACATAGTTTTTCTTATCTAGAAAGCCAGAGTAGCAACAGGGTGTCTGATTGTTGCCGGAGCCCTGGTAGGGCCCCTCTTCTTCTGTGAAGGTGGTCCTGAAAGCATTCCCATGAGGGACTTTGAATCTTAGCCTCCAGCAAGTGCTCTGGGCTCACGTATAACCTGATACTCCCAAAACTAAACTCTGTAACTTGGCCTTGTTTTTTTTCTCCCTTCCTTCACTTTTTTGTACAGATTCTCTCTTTTTTAGCTCATCTATACTTCAGTTTGTGAAAATAAATTTTTGTCATTCATTTTTTTTCCTTCCTTCACTTTTTTTGTACAGATTCTCTCTTTTTAGTTCAGCTATACTTCAGTTTGTGAAAATAAATTTCTGTCATTCAGTATGATCGCTGAAGTTTGCCTTTGCCTAACCTATGATTATATATTTCTGTTACTCTTCTAATGACATCTTACCCAAACTATTTATGACTTCCAAAGGAATAACATGGATCTTGTGTTAGCCTCCTGATTCGCTGTCTTCCCTAGTTTTACATGCTGCTGACAATTCCTCTGGTTAAATCATTACATTTCTTTTCTGCTTCACGAACTCTATTCAGATAAGTGTAATCATGACATGATCTCTACTTTCATGCCTCCTGGAGGTAATCTTGTTCTATCTTACATCATTGTCATATTACTGCATTATCTTTCCACTAGACTCTGAACTCCTGAAGGGCTTGTAGTTCACAGTCATCTCTGAGGCCCCAGTAATCTCTTTCATGTCGTCTGTCACACAGTGGTATCTCTTGTTCCATGTGCCTGCTAAACTGAAGTGAAACTAAAGAAAGATTTCCTTTTATTTCCTTTTTGTGTGTGCAATAAAGTAAAAGTGGCAGTTTGATGATTATTCAATATAAAAATATGAACTATTGGAAAACATTTGCATGACAGAATTGCCTTTTAGAATAAGTCTTCCCAAGAGAAGAACAAAATAATTGGTTATCTGATATGAAATGATCTGAAAACTTATACATTTAAGTAACAGTGCAGAGAATTAGAAGTTTGTATTTATATATTTTGGAATATATATATATATATATATAATATTTGTATTTGTGTGTATATAAGAAAATACAATTAATTTAAAAAGATGTCATGACTTTGAAAAAGAGCAAGGAGAGGTATATGGGAGGATCTGGAAGAATGAAACAGAAGGGGGAAATGGTGCAATTTTATTACAAATTCAAAAGATAAAAATAAGATTAATAATTTAAAGGCATAAAATTGATGTGATTTAGAATTGAAAACTTTGGAATTCGGAATTCAGATTTTAAAAATTTTAAATGTCTACACTTACAGTTCTTTCCTTTCACTCTTTTAAAAATAAATATAAGAAAAATAATATACAATTTACAAAGTAGTTCTATATGGCCAGTACAGGACTAGAAATGTTTCAGGAGAAATCTGAGTTTTAGCATGAATCTTATAGATGTCACAGACATCCGCAATTCTTTATGTAGAAATAAGGCTCCAGTCAGATTAGCTGTGAACCAGGACTTCAGAGCTCCTTAGCAGCGATTGTCCCAAGATTTGTTTTAAAGCAGTCTGAGTCAAGCCTGTCTCTTAGATATTATCATGGTTAGTTCAAATCTTAGAACTCATTTTCACTAAACATTACCAAAAAGTTTAATTATTTAAATATCAATCCCAGTTCCTTGCATCTTAAAAGGATATTAAATCTTTTCTTCCTCCTGAATAACAACTTAAGAAATATAGAACTTTAAGAAATTTACTACATTTTGAGGTATTTCTAATTATTTGAACAGTAACAATTTTGGACTATAATGTGTAAATGATCCTATAACTGCCAAGACCTACAAGAATATTCTTATGTAATTTTATTCAAATAAAGTAATGAGGGAAAAAATACATGATTTCCCCTGGGAAATAATTATTTATTTTTCTAATTTAGGTGTCAGAAATGTTTTTATGATTTTAGTATTTCATTTCAAATGATAATATCAGTAATCACTCCTGTTGACATTGCAACACTGAGAGATATTTCCTTCAAAGGACAAGCAGAAAGGTTGCTGTGACACTTATATATCATATTGCAAGATTAAGAGTAAAAGAAACAGGATGGTATATGAAATTTTTGGAGTGTTTGATAGTACTGAATAAAGTATCTTTGGTCTTTATAAGGGAGCATTAATGCAGGCTGGTCATGGTTTATAGAGTGGGCATATTACTGCACTAAATTTATTCTTTCCATTTTATACCACCCACTGCCAGCCACAGTTACCTCCATTGTCTCAATTCTTTAAAAAGGTCTATTATAGCTTCTCTTTGCAAATGATACACTTGATACAGCATATATTTATATATTATTTCACCAGTAACTCCTACAGTCCATCGGTAAGTTATATTAAAGATTCTTACTGCTCTGAATGGCTTCATTTAAAAATATAATTATACATGAGACTCCTTCACATTAAACAATAATCTAAATATATCTTTTAATTCATTTAATGATTACATCATATTTTTATGATCAAAGTCATTCACTTGGTACTGCTGTTAAGTTATTTATATGTCTACTTGACATCTCAGAATATGATATCCTAAGTTATGGTGTCTAAATGCTGTAGAGTTAGGACAAACATTTTAAAAATACAGAAGTTGGTCAGTTATGTGGATGAGTGGGTAAAGCTTCTTGCTCCCAAACCCAATGTCATGAAGGAGATAGTAGAGATTTACATCGTAGAGAGAATGGACTTCTCCATGTTATTCTCTCTTCTCTTCATGTGCTCTCTAATATTTGTGTACATGCACGCGTGCGCGCGCACACACACATACACATATACAATTAAGTCTTTTTTTTAAGTACAGAATCATCATTTTCTTCATGTTTTCCAGTACTTCAAACCAATGCCCAGTAAGAGAACTTTGAGTAGCCACTGTCTTCACCTGAAGACAGTTGACAGATGGGAGGTTGGGAGGAAATCTGGATTACTGAGTGAGAAAGCAGTGAAAGTCACAGATATGCTTCCTTTATGCTCAGATCCAACAGGATAGCCACACACATGCTGCCCCTTCAAAGCCTCTAAGTGAAATAATGGAAAAATGTGCATTAAGCAGACTCTGTGATAGCATGATGTGTCTGTTAAAGATCCATGTTTAAAGGTCTGGTTCATAGCACACAGCACCACTGGGTGCCTGAGAAAACATTAGGAAGAAGAATATAGGTGCAGGAGAGCTAGATCATTGGTCTCATGCATGGGTTTGAAGGTTTGTTATGAGACTGTATATTGCCACTATAGGGAAATCCACCCTTTACATTCTCCCACAAAATGTACTATCTTGCCATAGGCCAGAAATTAAATAATCAAACAACTACTGATGATAACTGTAAGTTAAAGAGAACCTTTGCTTCTTTTAAGCTGGCTACCAAAGCTCTCTTAGCACAGAAGGCAGCACTGTAGTGTCATAAATTGGCTAGCCCTGTTCTTTTCTATCTAATGCACAATATTACTAAAGCATGAAAAAAGCCCAACCAAGATCAATCCCTAATTGGAATGAGAACACACAGTCCTTGAATGTATTTGAATAAGCAAGGAAAGAGTATGAGGTATCCTGTAAAGGATCATGTTGTAGAGCTTAGTCCAGAACAGATGGATATAATATTTAAGAGGTAACTAGATTATGGGACTCTTCTCTTTCCAATGGACTCCCCAGTCAGTAGAGCATCAGACTCTTTCTATCTCAGGGACATGGGTTTATGCCCCACAGTGGGTGTCATTATGTAAGCAGAAACTTCTCTTTTGTTCCCCATTGCCCAGACCCAAATAATCACACAGAAACTATATTAATTACAATACTCTTTGGCCAGTTTTCTCATGCTTCTTATTAACTAACTCTTACATCTTAAATTAACCCATTTCTATTGATCTATGTATTGCCATGAGGCTGTGTCTTTACCTCATTTTTTATATATCTTGTTTCTTCAGCAGTTGCCTGATGTCTTTCTCATTTGGCAGCTAAATGGTGTCATCTACCTACTCTCTCTATATCCATGTTCAGATTTCCTGCCTGACTTTACTCTGCTAAGCCATTGGCTGAAACAGCTTTATTCATCAACCAATAGAACAACACATATACAGAAGGACATCCCAAATCAGTGACAGATTCAGAATTCAATAATAATTTTGGGACTTGGTAAAGATGTAACCAGGGTGGGAGAAGCAGTTCAGTGGGATCATGTTTTGAAAGGTATTTGAGCTTTAGGCTTTTCTCCTGTCCCATTCTCTGCTTCTGCATTTCTAGAAGGTAAACAAGTCTACTTCACATTGCCTCTGTTATGATGTCCAGCCTAATGAATAGTCCTATCAAAGAGAGTAGCCATACACGGAATGAAACTATTGAAATTGTGAGCCCCCAAAAATATTTTGTCTTATTATTAATTCCTTTTTTGTCAAGAATCTATCACAGTGATAAAAAGCTAGCTATTCTATACGTACCACTTGCTGGATACTGCAGCAAGACAACTGGTTCCAACCCTTATCAGGAGAACTGGCCCCTGCACTCAGGCTAGATTGTCCCATCCCTCACCATAGGCAAGGGAGAACTAACTGATGGCATTGGCATGGGAGTGCTGGCTCTGCCACCTCTCCCTAGGTGGGTGATCCAAGTAGCCCAGATTGATCAGCTCAGCTACCACCCATGCCAACAGCTGGGCCTTGGGTTTCTCCATCCTAACATCTATGCCATCTAAGACCTGCTAGGGCTCATGAAGGGACTGGTCATACAATACCAATAGGACCTCCATGATTTGTGTTGGCCATCTGATCTCCCAGAGGAGTTCTGGTGAAGATCCAGTGATGATGGCGTGCCAGAGACCAGGGGCCTTGATCCAGACCAGTGACTTATTTCAATGAACATTTGCTAATAAAGCTGACTGAACTAAAGGGTATAGTATGTGACACACCACTCCCAGTGCCACCAGAAGGAAGGAAGAAATGTTGGAGAGGCAGGAAAGAAGAAGCGAATTTTTTTCTTTCTTAGTTTTGTTTGTTTGCTTCCTTTGTGTTGATTTGGTTTGATTTTTCTGAAATTTTCTTATGGGGGATGCTGTAGGGGTTAGGGGAGGATATGGTAAGCAGAATTGGTGGGCATGATGTGAAATTCCCAAAGATTCAAGAAAGAAGTTATCTTTAAAACAAAGATAGCTATTACAGGAATAGAAGGCTTTCTGTTGAATAGAAAGAGCATGGTCTGAAGACACGGCACATCCATTGATGAAATTCCTGACTCTCCATAAACATTGTTAGATATGCAAAGAGATTGGAAGATTTGACTAGTAACAAAAGAAAAAGGAAGAGGGGGCGGGAAAGACAGGCACAAATTATTCAGATATTAAAACTAGATGGTAGAAAATCTAAATTAGGTATGATTAAAATGCTAAAGAAAATAGATGAGGAAATAGACAAAAACAAAAATAGTTTGCCTATTTTATAATGGAGAATTCCAAAGGAATTATGTATTCATATATATATATATATATATATATATATATATATATATATATATATATAAATCCTCGGAGTCAGTAAACTATAGCCTGCAGTTTGAGTTGAATTCATTGAATGTTTTTGTATAATTTTACTGAAACACAGCTATTCCCATTTCTTTATGTTTTATTTGTAATTGCCATAAAACAGAATATTTAGTTTTTCAAGAATCCATATAGCTCATGAATATGAATGCTTGATTATCACCAAGTGGCACTATTTGATAGGATTAGAAGGTGTGGAGGAAGTGTTAGAGGAAGTGTGTCACTATGAGAAATGGACTGTGAGGTTTCAAAGAGCCCAAAACAGGCTCAGTGACTTTCTCTTCCTGCTGCCTGTGAATCAGGATGTGGTAGTCTCAGCTCTCTTCCAACACCATGATGACCTGGATGTTACCATGCTTTCCGCCACCATTATGTCAATGGACTAGCCTTCTGAAACTGCAAGCCAGCTCCAATTAAACACTTTCTTTTATAAGAATTTTTACAAGGCAAAGGACATAATCAATAAGAGAAAAGAGCAGCCTACTTAATGGGAAAAGAATTTCATCAAACCCACATCTAACAGAGGACTGACCTCCAAATATAAATAACTCAAAGAACTAGACATCAAAATACCAAATAATCCAATTAAAATTGTGCACAATTTGCACAGAGAATTCTCAACAGAAGAATCTCAAATGACTAAAAGACAGTTGAGGAATTGCACAACATCCTTAGCCGTCAGAGAAATAAAATCAAAATGACCCTGAGATACCATCTTACACCAGTCAGAATGGCTAAGATCAAAAACACCAATGATAGCTTATGCTGGTGAGGATGTAAAGTAAGGGGAACACTCCTTTATTGCTGGTAGGAGTGAAAACTTGTAGAGCCATTTTGGATTCATTATGGAGTTTTCTCAGAAAACTGGGAATCAACTTACCTAAATACCCAACAATACCACTCTTGACCATATACCCAAAGGATACACACACATACTGCAAGGATATTTGCTCAACTGTGTTCATAACAGAATTCTTTGTAATATCCAAAACCTGGACACAACCTAGATGCTCTTCAACCAAAGAATGGAAAAGGAAAATGTGTTACATTTACGCAATGGAGTATTATTCACTGGTGAAAAAAAATGACATCTTGAAATTTGCAGGCAAATGGATGGAATTAGAAAAAAAAAAAACCATCCTGAGTGAGTAACCCAGACCCAGAAAGACAAACACTATATGTGTTTACTTATAAGTGGATATTAGAAAAAAAGCAAAGGATAACCAGTCTATAGTCCATGACATCAGAGAAGCTAGGTAACATGAAGAACCCTAAGAGAGACATACATGGATTCCCCCTGGGAAGGGAAAATAGACAAGATCTTCTGAGAAAATTGGGAGCATGGGGGCAAGGAAAAGGGAGAGCAAAAGGGTAAGAGGAGGGAAGAAATGGAGTGGGGAGGAGAACTTAAAGGAATGGGATGGTCAAGATGTGGCCTTGGAGAAACAGCACTAAGAAAAATCCCAGGGATCCTCAAGCATGACCCCAGATAACACCCCTAAGCAATAGTGGAGTGGGTGTCTAAACTAGTCTTGCCCTATAATCAGATTGATTACTACCTTAATAGTCATCATAAATCCTTCATCCAGTAACTGATAGAAGCAGATATCCACAGTGAAGCACTGGACTGGGCTCCCAGAGTCCAGTTGAAGAGAGGAAGGAGCGATAATATGAGCAAAATGGTTAAGACCATGATTTTGATACCTACAGAAACAGCTGACCTGAGCTAGTGGGAACTCACTGATTCCAGACTGACAGCAGGGTAATCTGCAAAGAAACAAACTAGGCCCTCTGAATGTAGATGGCAGTTATAAGGTTGGGGTACTCTGTGGGGTCACTGGCAGTGGAACTAGTATTTATCCCTACTGCTTGAACTGGATGTTTGGAATCCATTCTCCTTGGTGGAATTCCTTGCCCAGCTTAAATATAGGCAGAAGGGCCTTAGTTCTGCCTTAGGGTGATGTGCTGGACTTTGTTGACTCCCCATGGAAACCTTATCCTCTCTGATGAGTCGATGGAGGTGGGGTGGGGGGTAAGGTGAATGGAGCAGGAGGAGGGGAAGGAGTAGGAACTAGAATTGGTAAACAAAATTGAAAATATTTTTAAAATTAATTAATTAATAATAAATAGAATACCCCCCCCAAATGTTGCCATGGTTGTAGTGTCTTTTCACAGCAATAGAACACTTACTAAGACACATATAAAGTTTATTATATTTACTATTTTGTCAGGATGGAAAAATTTTGACAGCTTAATTAGTTTATATTCTGTTGGAACAGTAAAAAAATCAAATAATGGAAAACTTATTAGGAGATCACAAAGATGTTATAAAATTTGACATATTAATTATTAACAGTTCCAAGATTTAAATACTTTAACTTAAATCCAAAAAATTTACTGTATGAATTCTTGTAAAATAAATAGGCTTCTGGCCGTCTTAAAAGAACTTATGTTCTTTAGCTTTCTTTGACATTGCTGATTACTGAAATAATTATTTGAGTTCTAGAAGTCATGACTTGGGCAAATTCTCAGAGTTTGGCAATGTTACTGAAAAGGCAGTGAAATGCTTGGTCTTAAGTAGTTATAACACAAGTATCCACATTCCTGCAAGAGAGGATAAAAGTATAGATGCCAACCAATGTGTTAATTAGTATTGGTAATAGTTCATAATAGCAGAATGTATAGTAGATATTAATATCAATTCCATTTAATGGGCCTTTGAGTGACCTCTTATTGATTCAATGCGATTATGATGCTCAGCCATGGTCAAGACTACTGACACCTCCTCTCTGCTTCCTCTGCTAGTTGCTATCTTCTAGCTTCTGTATAACACATATTTATAAATGTTTCTTATGCTGCAGTACTCAGTTCATATTTGAAAATTAAATACTTGTGCTATTTTCTGTAACAGCTAACCCTGCCTTGGCTTCTTCAAGTTTATTATAGAAACAATAATTTTGCATATATTTGCCTTACTAAATTCTGATTCACAATAAGCTAATGCTGATACTAATTCCTTTCCCTTAATCAAGATCTAATAATAACATAGACTAACATTCTCTTAGATAATGTGCTTAAAATTTGTTAAATGAAATGGTTAGCAAATTTGTGGCGCATGTGCACATGTGTGTGTGTGTGTGTGTGTGTGTGTGTGTGTGCATGCTTGTGCTGTGACAATGGAGAAAAATTCAGCTGTAGATAAAGAACATGAGGGCAAAATAACAAAACCTATCTTATTTCTTTCTCTGTATATCCTTGCCCCGTGTCTTGGTTTATCTGTCTCTTTTCATCTCTAGCTCTATAGCTCTCTTTAAACATCCTTACGTCAAGACTCAAACTCTTTGGCATCTCTTGCCAGGATGTCAAACTTTCAATGACCAGATAAAGCATTCCTTCAAAGTTGGTGTGCTTGTATCAGGACATTGTAAAGTATAGGAGCAGAGAATTCAGGATCCGACTTTTAAAAGAGAAAATTTTTACCTATAACTTTGATTTATGTATAGAGGGCCTTTCACCAGGATAATATTGTCAGCCATTTCCAGTCGTTCATGCCATTGTTCAGTCTCTACACAGAAAAGGGAGTGACTTATCCGCCTGACAAATTTAGGAAAAACCCCTGGTTAGCGTGTTAAAATCCTTGGTAAGCGTGTTTCCATTCCCTTTGCTTAAGATATGCTCTTTTGCAGCAACATTTTTTTTTCTGACATCTATAATGCCTGTTTCTTCAGGTGTGTGTGTGTCTTTCTGTCTGTCTGTCTCTCTGTATGTATGTATGTGTGTGAATGTATGTTCACTGTAAAGAAGGGAGATTAATAAAAGAAAGAGCAGAGTATGTATGTGTGTTAATTAAGTTTAAGAAAACAATAGCATTTTAATGATTGGGTTTAACTTTGTATTTCATAGGGTGTACAAGCAAACTTCACAGGAGTTGATCTGTATTGACTAAAGAAGTCCACAATGTGATGATTTTTCTACAATTACTCCATATTAATACAAATTATTGGACTAGAAAAGCTGCATCTGTACAGTAATATGTGTTGTTTTCAAAAGATTAAAAATCACAAATGAAATGGTTGGATCTGAACTTTTTGACTGCCAATAGATTGCTGTAAATAAGAAAATAAACATTCTTGCACTATTTATATTATCTGTTCTCAGCATTGTACTCCACATTAGGGAAAGTAAACTAAAATAACATGGCATTTACCTTCTAATAACTCACACAAATTGTGCAGCATGATTGATCAGGAATTTTATATTTTAAACTGATTAATGACTCAATTTCCTCTATAATAACTTGTATATAATTAATATATTGATATAATTGAGACATACTCAGTTATTATTTATAGATGATAAAATTTATTTTCAAAATTAGCCTTTGCTTACTTATTTATGAAGCCATTATATGGATACACTATCTACATGTGTTTGCAACATATATTGTAATGTATAAATTGAAAGGTTAGAAACTATATGCCTAATTTAAATAAACCCACAGTATATTATAAATAATTTATTACAATTTAATTAGCTTTATGAATATAACAGCATAAAATAATCAAAGAGTAAATGTGAAAGTGACAAACTCTTTCAGAGGAAAGAATGCAATCTTTAAAGTAATTATGGTTTGTGAGACTCTCAATTGTTTTATATCATAAGCACTATTAAGCTTTGGTTCTCAAAGTTGGACTTAGGGACACAACAGGAGGGATTCTTTAGAGAACTTGTTTTGTCTTCTATCTCCAGCAACCTTAGTAGACTCTGCATGATGAAGATAACTGTAGACAAGTGTCATTTAAAACACAGATTGAGCCGGGCGGTGGTGGCGCGAGCCTTTAATCCCATATTAACTAGGAAGGGAGTACCCACAGTTGATATTCTCTTATCAGGGGCATATTCCCAACAACTGATATTAACTTTTTAAATGTGCAGTTCTTACAGGATTCACAATTTGAAATTTTATTTCTTCTATTTCATAGAGTGCGTCTACCTCCATTATTAGACAACCTGTACTCAAGAACATAAACTCATTCTTTGTTCAACTCAAAAGTTAAATACGGAGAGCAAAACTTTCTATGGAAAAGTGATAATTATTCTTAACTAAATCGCAAGGATTGGCTTATCATTTATTTAATCCCTGCAACTGTTCTATTCACTGCAACAATAAGAATTGTATAAATTGTATACAGACATATTTGGGTTGAAAAGGAAAAGAAGGTGGTGATATTGTGCTTTGGTAAACATTTGCCTAAAAGATAGGATGCCCCGAGAACAATCCTCAATATTACCAAACCAAACAAAACAAAATAAAATAAAAACCAAGATACACAAATGAAAAGAAATTTAAAAAATCCAATTTGATTAAAGTAGGCTATCTAACACTAGGGGCAAAAAAATCACATAAAATTATGCTATTAATGTCAGTATTCAGGCATCTTACTGGCCTGATCTTGGGGTTTACGTGCTCATCTGTAGCCATGAAGAGCCCCTCCTGTGCATGTTCCCTGCATTCTGCTTTAAAAGGGCCCTGTCTGCCTCCCATAGTTCTCTTTCTCCCCTTCTCCCTTTCCCCCTTCACTTTCCCTCAATTAAAAAACCTCTCCACCTGAGCTCCGTTGCATGGCATCTTTCTCGCTCACACTGCTTTTACTAAGTTACATCAGTTTATAATTCTGCAATCTGAATCAGTGATAGATCTTATTAGAAGATAGCTTACATATTATTCCTTACATTTTATGTGAAAAATTAAGCTATATATAATATTTCTATTATGTATAAATGCATATGTGTATGCATATACATATATGATGCTTTATATATACATGCACACAATCTGCATTTAAAAATTTCTACACTAAATGCTATCTAATACCTTTATATAACAAATCAGCAACAGAATGGACATTCATCTGGTTATGTAGAAAATATAAAAAAAATTGTATTTTTCTAGTACATATTTATGTAACATGTGAATGTATATTTATAATAAAATAAGGCCCCATATAGCCAATAATTCATTTGTGTATACATATAAACACACATTTGTATACACAATGAAAGAAATAAGACTATATGTGTTGAAATGATTATCAATTACATTAATGATAAGTTCCAATTTGATATGTGACTGCATTTGGTTTTAGGTTTTCTAAAATGAGTCTTTTGTTTTTCTGGTAACTGAATAAGTACCAATTTTACTTAGTTGGTGCAGTTATTGCCTAAGCTATTAATTTCATACACAAGAAAATTTTCACTATGTGGTTTTTGATTGACAGCGAGAACATGAAAAGCAAACATAAGCCCAGGAGAGCATGGGGGCTCTTAACATCACTGTGTTGGCTTCCTGGGTTTTTTTTTTTTTCCTTTCTATTTTCCACAGTGTTCACCTTGCCTGTATGTGGAGGACTTCATGTCGGCCAGGCTGAAATGATAGCAGCCTCTGAATACAGCAATGACTTGCACTTGAGCAAGACCAAGCAAAATTTATCTGTGTTCAAAAATATTCTGCACCATCACCATCAGAAAATCCTTTGGGCATATTTCATAAGATTCTGGAATTTAAAACACAGGAACGTGAATAGTATTTTGGAATATTACATTCTGTTAATAATTCAATGGTATCTGGGGGAAAGGGCCATTTTAGAAAATTTTGCCATATAATCTTTTGTGATTAATTAAGTTTCTGTGGTGCAACAAACCACCATGTTCTCTATATTTTAAACTGCATGAGAAATTGGGTATCTAAGTAACACAGCCTTGTCATTCTCCAATTACTGAAAAGTAAAAGATATTTAATTAACAGATGTACAGGTTGTAAAATAGTAGTGCAGTATTTAATGAAGACTTGAATCCATCCTGATACACTGTTGAAATTTTACATGTGAAACTGAGAACGATTTGGCTCCGGTCTTTCTCCCCTCAGACAAGGAATATTTTCACTTAAATTGCCAGGATCTATAAAAACCCAAGCTCAAGGAACAAAACAATTTAGCTCAGAGTCACAGAAATCAGTTTACGATCACATCCCTTTTTCCTTGGGGCATTTCTTCAGAGATTTTTTTTTTTTTTTTTACTGATTTGATTATACAACAGAAGGTTAAATTCTCACATTCTGATCATTAGGAAAAAATAAACAGAGCAAGTACTAAAGCTGGCTTTGCACCTACTGAATGCTGCAAGTGTCTGTACTCATTGGATATGCATCTTGCAAAGCTCGGCTGTTCCCAGAAGGCCACTCCATGAAGACTGAGAGAGCAGCGTCTGCTAGTGGTGCCTGCGTGTCACAAAGAACAGAGAGAAGCTTTATAGCAGGATACTGGAAGGCATAGCATTGGGAGGCAGACTACAAGCTGGGTTTATGCATTTTCTTTCTTGCTTTAGGAAACATGCACATGAAATTCTTTTGAATATTTTTGTAATTCATGAGTCATAGTGAGGAAGAAATGCATCAGCAACGTTTTTGAAATCTCTTCTTTGACTCCATTTACAAAGCATTTTACTAAAATCTCTTCATCAACTGCTTATTGGACAGACTTATTTATAGAGCAAGGACAGAGACACAACTTACTAAGCAAACATAGCATGCAGTTCAGGGCTATAAACATTATTGGGGGTGGATGGGTCCTCTTACTGTACCTGTGGCATTCAGTGGACATTGATTGAATGCCAGGTCTCCTGCAGGAGTTCTTTTCCACACCATGGATATCAGATAATCCTCTGGGCATATTTCATAAGGTGCTGGAATTGAAGAAGCAGACTTATGAATGTCAGCAGAGTTTATGCTCTCAAATGTTGGCACAACGTGTTCATCAAACGCATCTAAATGCAGAGTTCTTCCCTGTCTGTACATATAGAATTTACTGACATGTTAGAGATGTGCTTATAAAGGTCTCATTTAACAGTCTCTAAACCCTCACGGGTTCTTTATAGCTTCTTACACACACGTTTTAATTGAAGAGTCAATGGGGTTTTCAAATAAATGGACACATTTAAGAACATTAGTGAAAAAGTCTTACAAACTTCATTGAAACTACAGATGTTAATTTTCCAGTAAACCAGTTGTTTTGACATTGTTAATGGCACTGAGAAATATTCACATGCATATGCACACAAGCACACACACACACACACACACACACACACACACACACATGTCTAGCAATACTAGGCAACTGTTCTACCACTGAGCTATATCCACAGCCCAAGATATATGTTATTTCTTCATACAGGAATAGCCATGGTAGTCATAGTTGATTTTATGTAAGCATGTTGATTTGATCTTTATGCCTTACTGCTTTTTAAATATCAATTTATTTACAAAGCAAAGAAACAGAAAAGAGTCAGGCAAGGGTGGTGCACACCTTTAAGTCCAGGACTCGGGAGGCAGGGGCAGGTGCATGTCTATGAGTTCGAGGCCAGCCTGATCTACAAATCTAGTTCCAGGACAGCTAGGACTGTTACTCAGAGAAACCCTGTCTCAAAAAACAAAAACAACAACAACAACAAAAAAAAAAACAAAGCAAAAAAGACCGAAAAAAGAAAAAAGGGACAGAAAAATAAAAATAATATATCCACAAATGAAATATTATTTCAATTACTTCTTTTATTTTTTGAGATTATAATATAGTTACATCTTTTCTTCTATCCCTTTTCTCCATCCACACCTCCCATCTCATACCTCTCCTTGTTTTTTTCAAATTTGTCTCTTTATCCATTAATTATTGTTACATGCATATATGTATATATAAATACATAAGTAGAACCTGCTAGGTCTGTATTTTAAATCATGAAATAGTGAGATTCATCAAACATTGTACTTTCTACTTCAGAATTCATGAACCTATTTCACATTTCTGTATTTAGTTGATGAAGAATATAGTTGCACACATTAGCTCCTTAGGCTGTATTTTCTTTTCAAAGAGTGATGTTTCAGAACTGCACCTGTCAGCACAGGTCACCTCTCTTCTATTTCCTTTACGATGAGGCACCGCCGCTAAAAAGAAGAGGTCCCCCTGTGGTGGTAGACAAGGTGGAGGATTCAGTAAAGTTTGGATCCTAGAGTCTTAAGGCATCCCCAGTTTCCTTGGGCTTTCCCAATAGCTTCTTTGTTATTCATGATATTCTTCTGCCTCTCAGATAGTATATATGCATTTTTCTAGATTCTCACCGAAGCACAAGGCTATTGTTTTCATTCTATGAGGTCTTTGCACCATGGAAGATTTGGTGGCTGATTTTTCTTTCGTTAACCTATGTCTGGATGGCATCTTCCTCATCCCATCAATGTTGTGCTACCAGGCTTATCTCAGTCTGAACTCACTGAACTTTCCCGCAGCTCTGCAGACTTGCATTTATTCCTTTTCCGGGGAATTCCTTTCTCCAGGATCTTAGCTATTTTTTCTCTGGTATCCACCGATTACTTGTGGTGTTTTCCTGGATCCATCTTCTGAATGCTTTCTGCATGATCATCAATGCAAAGCTCTCTTTAGATAATTTCAAAATTAGCAACAATCGTAGCCTTTTAAAATAAGCCTTATTTAGAATCTCACATCCCTGGATCCATTTAATTTCCCCAACTATGAATAAGAGTTGCACACCATTCTAATATACTACATGGGAAAATAAAGTTGAAGAGGCAAATAAACCTGTTTTTTTTTTCAGAATTCAAACACTCCATTTATTGCATGTTAACTCTAGATGAGAAAATAAATGTAGATGGGGTCACTAAATGGAAAAAGAGTCATCAAGCCAGGGTATCCTGACCTCACCCCATCAGAATTAAAGCCATGTTTTTCTGACCCCTTAGAAACACCACCTATTACACAGGGACATGTTACACAGAATCAGGGTTCATCCTGGGACTCAAAGATGGGTTTTTATCCTTAAATTGGCCGTGGGAATGGGAGGGACACATAGAATGAATGTGTATCATACACACAAAGAAGCAAAATAACTCACCCCAACAATGTCAAACTTAAGTAAGGTGGGACAACCTTTCTGCACGTTTCCTTCCCCATGGAGCTCAATTAACAGCTGGGATACCACTTTCTGCAGCCACAACTGGTAAGTAGCCATAGCTCCTTATTCCCAGAAGCAAGCTGTGAGACTTTAATCGCTGCCTCGTCTAGGCCCCCAACTCATGAAAATCACATGCATCTGTCTCCTGCTGCCTCCACAAATTTCCCACACGCTGGCCACAGAGACCCAACTTTTTGTCTCCTAAGAGGAGGTCACCCCAGCAGGAAGGAAAAATATATCACTTTGAACTTACAAAGATCTGTATGCCTCTGCTTTTCTAATGCTGTTATTAAAGGCATGTACCACCACATCCAGTTCCAGCCCCTCTTGATGGCAGATCAAAGAGCTGAATCTGCTTTTTATTCCCTTATCAAAAGTAAAACAAACAATAACAACAACAACAAAGCCAATTTGCTGATACTCAAGACTCACCCCACCCTTGTCACTATTTCTTTCTTCTCCCTGTATGAACTCTGCTAATGACATATCATACTTTTCCCCATAACCGAAAACATTAGGTAAAATATATGTACATCTTACCCCACCCTTAATCCTCCTCTCTACTGTGGCCACTTATCGAAGGACTCATTCTGTCATAGCTCATGGATTTGTGTCTAGCCTGTGCTAAAGAGAACTAATAGTGCAGAAGGAGAGCAGACGGCTCCATGGTTCTTTAGTGTAGGGGAGACAGCTGAGGAAAAATGAACTGCAAATTAGGAAAAAAAATATTTCATACAGTAAATAGAAAATCCCATTTTAATCTAAAATCTGAAGGATATAAAAGGGTTTGGGGGCTTTCTGAAAGAAGTCACATTTGATCGAGATGGTCACTGTGACCACTCCAGGAAGGGGAAGCGATGCATGCAAACGCCGTAAATGCCAATGGGACATGAAGGATGACAGGATGGACAAAAGCTGGGCACCGGTGTGAGAGGACAGGGCAACACTGTAGGTTATGGGGGTGCTAGTATTCAGGCAGAGGATGATACGATTAAGTTTTCCACCTTAAGATTAATTTGCTTTCATGTAGACTAGAGGCAAAGATCTTCCTGGAAGCTAAAGCAAAAGCGTTATGATGACTGTAGGAAATGATGGCTGGACTGCAGAGCGAAACAATAGGAGCCACAAAGCAAACTCAGGAGGTAACTAAATGATTTGTGCAGCGAAGAGGACATAGAGTTCAAGGAGGATTCCTGCTGTCTGGGCTGAGGAACTATGCCTAGAGATGCCAGCTCACTGCTTGACACTCTCCCATGGCTCTGCGGGCCTGACAGGACCAAGGTAAGTGTGCTCACTATGATGAAAGGATGCCCAGGGCAACTTTAATCTATAATGGCTCTAATTTACTTTCCAGTGCATTAGCCTTAGAGAATTAATGTTCATATCCAAATATCCCCCACTCATCCTTCTCTATCCTCTATATATCTTACTTCAAATAATCTCTCTGGTAAATGTAAATCTCACTTTCATTTTTTGATGGATGAGCATAGGCAATTTTGAATTCAAGGTTAATATAGGTAGCATATAAAAGGAGAAAAAAGTCATGCGGATCTCTTTTCTCCAGCTCTGGTTTCTTTCCTGAGCTTGGTTTAAATATACCACCTGAGCTGTGATAGCAACTAGATGTTCTTGGGTATCTCAAAGGCGACCTGTTGGCATCATCTGTCCCTCAGTATTCTCCCTCAGAGGATGGAGCTAGGGGTGTAGAACACTAGGCATCTTTATTAAAATCTGACTTGGGCATCATCTTTCTAAAGCTTCCTCCCCTCTTCCATCCTGCTCCACATTCTCAGTATGCTTGAAATCCCTCTGACTCCTACAGCCACTTCTTGTGACTTTTCCACTCCACCTCCTTGGCATCATGAGGACTGCTCCGGGTCTCTTGGCTTTTGTTTAACTTTCCTTTAATCTTTTCTTAAAAGCACAAGTGTTGCACTTAAAATAAAACATATTTCCTTTGTGGCTAAGTGTTCCTTTTTCCACAAAGCCCCTCTCAGTGCCTTGGCCACTGGCTATATCAATTTAGCATCTCTCACAGTGGACTGAAGGCATTTAGCGGTGCATGTACCACCTCCAAGACGGTACATTTTAGAATGCTAAAATTGCTTCATTTATTTTTTTTGTCTGTTATAATGAACAGCACAGGTGCTTACCATACAGTAGGTACCCAAACTATATCTGTTAAATTGTTTTTACTGAGCAAAAATATCCACCTGGAAATTTATGTGATGATAGACGTGCGCCTCATTTTCACTGTCTTGTGCAGTGGCTACTAACCAAATTTGACTATGGAGTACCAGAAATATGGTTGCTATGTCTGAGGACTGGGTTTTAAGTTTCATTTAATGTTGTTAGTACAGATTTAGATAGATACCATTTTTGGACAACATTGTTAATAGATAATTACTTTATTTATTAAATACAACCACCAATAATTATAGAATACATTTACATGGAAAGTTAGAATAACTGTTAAAGTCTACAAGATTTGAGTATATTGCATAATTAAATACTATATATAACTAGTGTATTTTTAAGGGTTCTGACTATAGTTTATCTAACATGACTATTACATTTGAATATTTTTGTTCCATTTACACATCCAAGTTCTTTTCCATTATGTTGTCAATTATTAGCTTTTACTTTTGACATCATATGTCTCTTATTTTCAGTGCTTTCCATTTCAAATTTTCTTCAGCTGCACTGAAGACCTTGGAAATAAATTTCCTAAATCTATTGCTATACTGTCTACTATTTTCTGATTTTGACTGTATATAAACCAATGCAAGAGAAATTTTGTACAGTGAAAGACTTCATGTCCTTGTCGTGGTCTCAGAATGCCTTTTTGTTTAGTAATATTGTGGGAAAGACACATTCCTTCCCTGCTCTTCTCTGCTGGCCACTGTGGTCAGAGTTTGTGCTCATTGCGTATTCTGACCACTAGATGGCAATGGTGGGCTAAGAGGGACAATTGTTTTACTTTTGGGTCTGTATCAGAAACTAATGTTCAAAATCAAGTTGGGTAGCCATAGCAACGATCAGATGGGAACTAGGTGTCACTACTTAATATTTTTAAAAGACACACTGTTTAGATAAAAACAGAATATCTCATTTTTAAGAGAATATAATATTTACTGTTTAAAGGGGGCTGTGATAAAATCCTTGGCATCAGGGATTAACTTCGATGCTCTCCATTCTCACTATTGGCCTCCTGACTGAGATCTTGTCCAGTACTCCAGTCAGGCTCTCATGTCAGGGCTTATCCAATGTTGCTCTTACCTTACCTATCCCTCCTCCTTGTCCTCGCGCCCTGCAAGGATCATATCACCACCACTAATCCTAACTCAAATCTCACCATCTGAATGACTTCTTCAAATACCCGTCCTTACCTCTGCTTTTCCATCTCCCAAAGCATTTGTCAATCATTCTATTATGCTAATTTTTTTCTAACTCACTCTTTTGTCTGTTCTGCCTAGATCTATTTTCAATAGTGTGAGTTTCTAAGATTACAGATATTGATGGTGACTGATTAAAATATAGATATGCTTGTGTGTATATGTGTGCACGTGCATGTGTGCATGCGTGCATGTGTGTATTTAGATGTGGAACATGGTATGACCATATTCATTTTACTTAGAAGCAGAAAGAGAGGCTAGCTACTCTATTACATTTAATTGTAGTCTAAAGGTTTCCAGGGTGCCAGGTATTGATTGACTTAGGGTCTACAGTTGACTGAAAGCCTGGGACTCCTGGCTAGGACATCCTGCAGTGACTTGCACATATCCTAAATAGGATAAAGATGGTCACTTGCATACTATTTCTTGGTGAACCCACAATACTCAATTACTGACTTTCCTAGCAATAATCTATACCCTGATAAAGCAAACAAATAAAAAATAATAGCAGTTTTTCAGCCAAGGGAGGTCAACAGGGTTTCTGTTCTGTTTTGTTTTGATTTAACATCTCAACCACAGCCTCTCCTTTCTTCTCTCCTCCTACTCCCTCCTTCTACGTCCTCTCCAACCCCCCTCAATCCATCTCTCCTCCATATTTTTCAGAAAGGGGCAGGCCTCAGCAAAGCATGGCACATCAAGCTACCATACACCTCCCCCTGTGTTCAAGCTGGGCAAGGCAATCAGCATGAGGAGTAAGTGCCCAAGAACCCAGTCAATGCACCAGAGACAGCCCCTGCTCCCACTGATGTTCTGCTGTGCTGCACTGTGAATTGAAGTCTTGGATCAATTGTATTTACTGAGACAGATACCCAGTCCATCACTGATATAAAAGTAATAGGGCAGAGTCCAGCATTTCCAGGTTTATTAATAATATCAAAACTAATTTCTCAGTACAGATGACTGGGTATTCTTTGATGATTATATTTTAATCCATTAAGAAATATATCTATCTGTGCTCACACCAAAATCTAAAGAGCCATAGACACTGTAATATCAAATCATTTTCCCACCTTAGTGGTACTTCTGGAATTCATTCATTCAGCAAACAAACCACTTACTGGAAGACCCAGGAATAGGATATGACAGTATTCTAGTGTCCTTTCTATAGTCCGGATAAAATATCTTGACAGAAAGTAGCTTAGGGAAGGAAAGGATTTATTTGGTTTATGCTTCCAGGTCATAGGCCATCACTGAGAGAAGTCAGAGTAGGAACTCAAGCTAGAATTCCAGGACATAAATCATGGTCTAACGCTGCTTGCTGGCTGGCTCACATGCTCGGCAAATGTATAGATAGCTTTCTTATAGAGCCCAAGACCATCTCTGCAGCTTTGGTGCCGTCCTCAGTGGGCTGATCTGTCCTGTTTCAATTTACAATCAGAAAATTCCTTTGCAGTCACGCACACAAGCCAATCTGATCTCGGTAATCCCTCGCTTGGGATTCCCGCCTCTCGGGACTCTTGACTGTGTCAAGTTCAGAGTTAAAGCTAACTAGGGCATCCAAAGACAGTGTCTGAGTAGACAGAGTCAAAAGTTAGGTATGAGTAGAGGTCACTGAATGCAGGAGGAGGACACATAAAGGATGAGGTCATCATGGAACAGTGATTCATATACCTGTCTTGATGGATTTATTTTAAACCCGGGGAATTTATTATATTTTAAGTGTTATATTTGAAGTTTGAAGAACAGAGTGAAGGAAATTACTCCAAGAGGCTTGGGGTGATCTCCATCATGCAACTGAGGTCAACAACAAGAATCACAGGGGGTGGTAATAGGAAGTGGATGGGTTCCAAATCTACTTAGGATGGAGGCTGCTCAGTCCATGGCTGAATAGAAGGAAAAGTCAAGGATGCTTTAGAATTACAAAATGAAGACAGATTTCAAAGAAAACTGTCCATGGTGCTACATCCTGAGCTCCAGTATGTGACAGAAAATGCCCTGGGGAGGAGAGGATGACAGCAATTGTACTTGAGATACCTGAGTGTGTGCAAGTGTTATCCAAAAGGAGCTGCAACAGAAAGAGACTATTACACAAAACCATAGCCAAACAGAGTGCAGGGTTATTGAGCTCGGTTCCACAGGGCACATCTACAATACTACTCCCAAATCTAAGTCCCCACCTCAGGGAACATAGTGAAAGAGGGGGAAGAAAAATTATAAGACCAGAGGAATGGTAAGTTTGCTGTGAAACTGTGTTTTCTAGAAATATTAGATGGTAATATTAGTCTCAGGAAAGTGACTGCATAAACATGAGCTGAAAAAGGATAGCACTGATAGACATGTTAATGTGGATGGAGAAAGGAGGAGAACCCCAAAGGTCCTCATTTCCATACAAAGAACTACAGGCAACTAAGGGATAAGGAGAGTGGGAGAGACAGTCTTAGCCAGGGAAGAGCTATATAACACCAAATGGTCAGCCCAGTAAACACTAAAACAAGTAACTTTATACATACTGACTAGGGTGTGTGTGTGTGTTTGTGTGTGTGTGTGTGTGTGTGTGTGTGTGCAATTAAAGAAATGAGACCATGGATTTGAACGAAAGTAAAGAGGCATAAATTGGAGGGTTTGGAGGGAGGGAAAGAAGAGAAGAAAACGATCTAACTATATTATAATCTCAAAATAATTATTTAAAATTTTAGTTGGTGCCCGAAAACCATGCCCATGCCTAGGAGGGAATGCTGAAGTGGTGGTTCATAGTTTTGTTTTGTTTTTTGTTGTTTTTGCTTGATTGTTTGTTTTTTCTTTCTGTTTCATGCTACCTCTGTTCATCTTGTAAATTAGAAACTACCAGAGTGGCCTAAGTAAAAAATAAAAGTTTTTTTTTTCCCCAGCAATATGAAGCGCTCTTGTACTTTTATGTCTCAACACACTGCAATACCAACTGCACATCAGTTGCCAGATCCACTGCTTGGTACCCTTACTGCCAAGATAAAAATTCATTTGTAAGACACAACTGTACAGGTATGTAGTTACCACACTCCCTTAAAACAAGGTAGCAATTACCTAGTGATTAGCTGTTAATCTGTCTATTCAAACTGATTTACCTTCTCCTAAAAATAGCAGAAATTATACAGGGCTTAAATCAATCTGATGTAGAAAATTAGTTTTCCCCTCATATGCTAGAATTTCAGCATTAAAAGGAAATTGATTCTAAACTACCAAGCTAGCATGCAGAAGAAAGAAGAAAAACACACACACCACTCATGACCTCCACATTTCAAACTGTTCTTGCTGGGGAACTATGAATCATTGTTACTTTGTGAATTCCTTGTGCTGAAGGAGGAGAAGGTGAAAAAAGGCTAGTCGCTGAGCTCAGAGGGCTTCCAGCTTGGATTGCGCACATGGAACTTACTCCCCTGAAGGACTTATTCTTCTGCTCAGGTTAGAAGGAAAGGAGTTTATCAAATTCCATGTCGTATTTTGTTTGCTCATTTCAAATAGGGTCAGATTATGTGGCCTAGCTAAACTTGGAACATCCACTCTTTCTGTCTTCACCTCTGAAACGGTGCAAATAAAGGCACACACCGCCATCCCTGTTGTCATCACTGCCTTCTTTAGAAGATTTTCTTTATTTGTCTTCAATTTTATGTCCGTATCTCCATGATTGCCTCTTCTAAGTAAATTATGTACTTAAATTCATCAAATCTCTTGCTAATTTTTCAGAGAACTTCATTTTAAACAAGAAATAAAAGTGAAAAAAAAGCACCTAACCTGAAGCTACTCAGGAAAGAGCTAGTGACCTATATGGTCAGTTCAAGAGTTAGGCCATGCTTAGGGGTATTAACTTCATCTCCAAAAACTTTATTGTTCTGGTAATGAACTATTTTTTATCTTTAAAAATTACTTTTGAAAGCCGGGCAGTGGTGGCGCACGCCTTTAATCCCAGCACTCGGGAGGCAGAGGCAGGCGGATCTCTGCGAGTTCAAGGCCAGCCTGGTCTACAAGAGCTAGTTCCAGGACAGGAACCAAAAGCTGCGGAGAAACCCTGTCTCGAAAATCAAAATAAATAAATAAATAAAAATTACTTTTGAGCCTTGAAGCAAAGAACCCCTCAGCTCTTCACTTGCTTGCAGTTATAGATTGCCTGTTTGGCCTCTGTACAGTATTGTACCAGTTCAGGATGGTGTCTGGACAGTATTTTATTATATGTTCCAAAGCAAATTGTGTATTTCAGTCTACCAGATGAATGGTCTTTAGTTTTAATTCCTTAGCAAATTTAATCAGAGAGAAAACTTTAATATGTTCATGCATAGCTCCAAGCTATTCTGTAAGTTCTAAGAGAGCACACACAAGATTTTCCAAGAATATTGGATTTGTTTGTCATATTATATGATTTTAAGAACAGTTAACTATAACTATGTTGCCAAATGTACATGTAGGAAAATAATGCTTGGTTTCACAGTGGAGTAAGTGGACAAGATTCCTTGAGATTTAGACCACTGGCACCACTTCCTTCATGACAGGCGCATTCCGTTCTTTAAGAACATTATTTGAATTCACTGGACCAATGCCAGCCTGATAGGTTACTGTGAGTTGCCTTGAGAGTCTCTGGCCAGAAACAACAATTAGGGTTGCAATTTGGAGAAACTGAAGAGCTTAGTATGGAAATTTATGTATTCTATCTGATATCTATCGATTATCTATTTATAAAGGAAGATAGATAATTCTACAAACCGTAACTGAAAAATAAAATTATAAATTTGGTTTTAAAACTGTTCTTCAACAAATTAGTCTTAGAGATAACAATAAAATCCAGAAAGACTTAAAAATTATAAAGTAGGTATTAATATCATAGTTTATAATACCATCACCTAGTTTATTTAGATGATAACATAAAAATGTAACCATTACTTTCATTATGGCATTAAGGGTATAAAATATAAATCTAGCAATCTATTATGCTCAGCAAGGCTCAGCACAGTGTATGAGATGTCCAGATGAAAAGACACCATACACATGAAATGTGTTAGAATTGAAGCTAATATAATCAATTAAATGGACTATTAATAAGATATAAGAATGGGAGCATGGGCTAACTTTATAAGGTTTCAATGAAAATGATACATTCACAAGGTGGTGGAAAGGAGAAGACTCACCAATAGACTGACTACCAAGAGGCTTCCATAGCAATGTTCAGAGTAAAGGAGGCAAAGATATTAAGAGGGTCCAGATGGACAGTAATAAAAACTATAGTGAAGAAAGAACATGTACCATTGCTTCCAGAAAACAGTCTGTACAAGTGTGATTTCATTACATGTATATTTATATATCTATACATATATAGTACATATTTATAGTTGAGTAGAGAGAAGTATTGTTGCAAAGCTATTGGAGATATTGGGATATGAATATTGGTATATAGAATGTTAGGGTACGTACAAAATTTGGCAAGTAATGAGAACCTATGCAAGGTTTTTAAACTAAGTGAGTCATATGACTAAGGCCATAAACAGACCATACTAATGAGACAAACCTGTTCAGAAAGGATGATGTCATATGATTGATAGGAAGAACACAGAATTCATCAACTGCTATTAATCATCATATTTAGTAAAATGTTTTATCTCATTGAAGCAATTCCCTATACCACGTTGGTTCCATTTTAGGTGTGAAGACACCAATAAAAAAAATGTCAGTCTTCCCTGGTTTCCATATTCCTCACTTTATTTTTATGTTCCTGTACTAAAAACAGGCGTTGGCAAAGGGAGTGCACAGGGCCACCTCGGAAAGAAAGAGACGACTGAGAATCTGTCCTTAGGAAAGTGGCTGCTCAAATGCCACAAAGGAGTTGCTTGTCAGATAGAAAAGCTCTCCTGTGATAGATCCTGGTGGATCACTGTTGGCAAAGCATGCTGGGAATCTGTGAGAGACACGAGACAAATGGTAGACTGGCAGGTGTGTCCTGAAGGCTTTGCTATTGGTGAGAAGAAGGAAACAGCAAAGAGAATAGTGGGCACTGAGGCTGTGGGCACTCACAGCAGGCTACGCAAGGAACCAATAAGGAAGAGAAATACCAAACATAATATGAGAGGTTGGTGCTTCAGTGAGCATGGAAATAAAAGAGCGGCATGCGTTAATTAAAAATTTTAAGTGTCCTTCGATGCTCTGCTTGAAGATAATTGTTAGATATGTCCTAAAATTTACTTCTTTTGCTATGGTAATATTTAAGATGGAAAGAAGTAAAAAAAAATAGTAATATGTGTTTCTTTACTTTTCTTCTCAATTTAAGGTTGTTGCCAAATACTTCTAAATCAAACAAGGTGGCTAATAGAAGATTAGACAAAATTGATTTTTAAGTTTCTACCCTGGAATAACCTCTGAGAGTTTTCCCAAAGTCTTCTCTGATGAGCAATCTGCAAAGATGAATTATTATACTAGTTATCTCCATAGCAACAGGTTTGAGTGAAGGACTTGCAGTGCTACCCAATTTAAACCCCGAGTCCTTTGGCCCTCTGTGCTTCTTCCTTTATTCCTCCCATAAAATTCAGCCAATTTGTTCCCAGAACTACAGAGTAGATTATGTAAAAACAATCAAACACTTGTGCTTTGGGCAGGACTCAACACTATTTTGGCTATTTATTAAGCAATAAAATCTCTTTCATCCAAAGGCTATCGTCAACACCTAATTTACAATTCTGCTCTTTAAACTGTACCTGAAGTGTTTGACAAGAAGAAACAGGAGTCAATACCTAGTGCCATCTACTGTCAACACTAAACTCAGTGTCTGATTTTAGGTGAATAGCTATGTAAACACTCAGGTGTGAGAATATTTGCTGTTATTTATTATAGCCAAATACATTCACTTAAAACAATTGCTTTCACCTTATGAGGAGCTCATTAGATTTCAGCATAGGTGATGATAAGTTATAAAGATAACCTGTAATTGCAGACCTGGGGCTCTGTGATGCCCTCGAAGCAGCTTGAAGTAAAAGGGCACAATTCATAGCAGCTTGTAAATGGTTCCAGGAGTTTTCTCTTTGGATAAGGAAAGGAACACAATGAACTGACATACATGGGTTTATGAAAATGACTACAGCTAGCCTCTACATAGAGTGGCACATACCATTAATAACAGCATAACTTGCTAAGATTCATACACTTGTCTCTACAAAATATATACGCATATAGTTTTAGAGGACATGATTATCAACCTATTAGTCTACCAACCGGCACCTGAGGAGAAAACAAGTGAGAACAGCTGGACAGGGCACCTCCCCCACCGTCACACCATGAACGGAAATTCTGCATATGCATACTGTAACTTCTCACTGTGGAAGACGAGAAACACGGAAGACATGCTACAGCCCAGGAAGAGACACATGAGGAATGTCCTTGCTTACTGTTGTTATGATAAAGACACCATGGAGGGAAAGGGTTTATTGATTAACACTTCCCAGTAATAGTCCCTCGTGAAGGGAACTTAGGGCAGTGACCCAGAGGCAGAGACTGAAGTGGAGACCTTGGAGGTACACTGTTTACTGGCTTACTTACAGTGCTCTGTGTCCTCACACATCAACTATCAATCAGGAAAAAGCCTTCCCAGACTTTCCTATAACCAATCCAAGAGAGGCATTTTCTCAATTGCAGCTTCTCTTCCTAGATAACTCCAGATAGGGTCAAGTTGACAAAAAGCTAACCAGGGTACCAACTGCAGTAGGAATCTAGATCTGTTTCCGGGTACTATATATTCATATAAGACTTGATCGAATGATAATTAAGACCTTTTTTTTTCTCTTTATGGAACAGGAAAAATGAGGATTGGGAAGCTGAGAGTTGGACAATAAATGCTCCATTACTATTAAAAAAAAATCAGTAGCCTTACTTCTCTTTAAGATGGCCAAGAGAGGTCTTATTTTGTAAAAACCTAACACCAGAAAATTTGGAAATGAATTTGTCTACATTTGTATTATAAATACATTACAGACAGTATCCCTTTTCATTTGTGAAGAAGCATGAGTTAGAGAGGAATCTGCAGTCTGGGCAGTATGTCAACTTTCACCAATGGAGCTGAAGTCAAGGACTACGTTTCATTTCCGTGTTCCTTTTTAATCACAATTTAATCACGATTATTCAACTTTAGTAGGCCACTGCAGTCTGAAAGATGATCTGGAGCCATTATCATCATCATCAGCTTATTGCCATCAAAATATATATTCTCAAGTCCACGCAAGCTCTACCGAACGAGAGCCTTTGATGTTCTGTAGGGGGCTGAACAAGTTCGACTTCATGCTTCAACAAGCTGTTGGCATGAATTTGAAGGCCATCAAAGGTTTAAAAGCAATGCTTTCGACTGTGATCGGAGTCCTCTGCAAAGATGCAAGCAAAGAGTAAAGTCCTTTCTTCAATCCTTTCTTCAGACACAGTCTTACTTGAAAGAAAAGAAATTCAAAAATGAAATTACTCTACCCAAGTGACATCTCATAGATGGAAACAGAGGGGAGGAAGGCAGGCAAGCAGTGTTTTTATCTACAATATGACAGTGTGCATGAGGCTAATATAAAAACACATTGCAGCATCCAAGACTTGTTTTGCATTTCTAGGGTGACTGCTGCCCTCCTTTGGCACGCAGAGCTTGAGTAAAATACCACAGTTGCTTCTGGTCTCCCTTGGTCCCTGGCTCCCAATACCTCCATTTTCATTTCATGTTCCTGAGCACAGTCAGTCAGCAGGCTAAAATCAGCATGACAGACAAATCAATTGTTTTCCCAAGAAGAAAACTTGAAACTTTATTTGTGGATTAAGAATATGCCTTTCTGAAAGTTCCACGTTAGTGATTAGTGACTCCAGAACAATGGACGTTAGTAAGATGGTTCGCACGCAGCCAAAACTTACGTCTAGTCAGTTCATCAGTCATATTTGATTTCAGAAGAGTAACCAAGAAAAATGGGGGGGGTACGTGAATGAATGTTTCTCACTGCAATAGAAGGCAAAGCCAGTGAAGTTATTACCATCTCACCATTTACCCATCAGAGCCTGAGGATGCGCGATGAGACCGAGATAAATGAAATCATTATTTGGTGAGCTGGACCAATTTAAAAATGGGGACACTTAATTATCTCCCCTGGAGTGATTCTATTTCCCAACCAGGAGCACTCTTACTTTTTGGCCTCTATGGTTTTCCTTTCTTATGAAAACATCTTACTGGGGTGGGGTTGCAGTCAATGATGCCGTTTTAACATTGTCCTACTCTATTAACCCATAAAGGAAACCCTAATCTTGATGGGCATTTTTAAATATGTTTTGTAGATAATGTAGTAGCATTTGATTAAATCTAAATGCTTAGTTTCCATTAGTTATCTAGACAAAAATGTACATATGTTATATATCTCCTTTTTGACAACAGAGGGTTTCAGGGCATGGTTAATTAATCTGTTTTTGAATTCAAATTAAGTGAAACATTAACATAAATACTTGTTCTTCCCAGGACCACCCCCCCCCCAAAAAAGATCAGGAATGAAAATATTAAAAATAATACTGGGAAAAATACTGTTCTAAAAGAAATACTTGCTGAAGCTTTGCAACCGACAAACAGAAAAATGTCTTAGGAAATGTTAAGGTGATATGAACACTTTCCCAGTATGTTTTGTCAATGGGTAGATATGAAACAATATCTTGGCTGGGATTAGGACCACTATTCACAAAAGAAATAATAGTGACCATGATGAGGAAATCAGGGTTAGTGTCATTCTAAGACTTAGAATTCAGTGTATAAGTCAGTTCTATTGTGTAAAATTGTAAAATAAATCTTTATAAATATCACTGTTTGATAAAATGACTGCATATGAGGTGTTAGTGGAAAGACAGAACAAATATTATGTTGAAAATCCTATCCTCAACAGAGACACAAAGTTTTTAAATTAGTAGTTGGGTATACATTTTAATGCACAATGCACGTTGTGCAAGGTATCAGGTTGAATTATAGCAAAAAAAATTACACAGCAGTATTGTAAATGAGAATATTTTCGTCGCTGTAAAAGCACTAATCTTAAAAATCATTTAGCTGCCTTGAGTAGTAGGTTTCAATAGGGAGCTATAGATCTGTAAGTACATTGCCAGTGGTTTCCAATCTCCTTACTGAAGAGAGAGAAATGAAATGCTAAGACCAAAAAATACAACATCATATAAAATTGCTTTTAGTCATATGAGGTAATCTACTGACCTGTCTTAAATCATGAAGCCCAACAAATAAACGCAACGAGTCAAATATGCAACCTTTCTCCAAACCGATCTGTAAAATGTTTTTCAAACAGCAGGTGGCAATCTCGGTAAATCTGATTGCAGCTGTTCTGTCTTACCTATGCAGATGAAATGCAGTTGCGGACAGTTAACCAGCTTCATGCGTTAAAACTGGTTTAGGTACCTTCAAGTATTAAGAAGGTCTTGCTTCATCATGCTCTACCGTTCTAATGAAATTTCTCCTCTGGCAAAACAAATCTTTTTGTCTAAAGCCTGTTAATTCTCATGCAGTACAGAGATTTCATTGTTAATCTGCCTAGGCATCCTTCACAGCAGAGTTCTGTGTGCTATTTGTCTCTTATCGTTCTGAATTCACATGGCCTGAAGAATTAGCAAAATTAATTTGAGATCTCATGCCAAAAGAAAACCTGCTGACAAACTGCAAAACAGGAAACTCAGTTTCTGGCCCAGAGAGATGGATCTCTGGGTGAAAGGCATTTGCTGTCTTTGCCTGATGACCTCCCAGTATCCAGAAGCAGGAAGGAGCGAACTGGCTCCCCAAGCTTGTCCCCTGACTTTCACGTGTGCCTCCGTATTCACTCCAATAATATAAGTAAATGTAATAATAAGAAAAAAGACTCTAGTTTATGCTATGATTAATAACATTGAAGAGAGAAAATGCTTTTCACATTTTAATTATAGAGAAACATGGCATCTTGGTTACTGGGTAACTCTTAGAATACTTATATTTTTAAGTGGAGATGGTCAGTTTCTGTGACCAGAATAAGAACAGGAAACTTGTTGCATAGTTGCTTGTCTCGCTGCCCAGGCAAAGGTACCTTAAAAAACAGAAGATTTGTAGCTTGGTACAGTCCATCACAGAGGGGCAGGCGTGGCCGCAGCAGTCAGAAGAAACTGTCACATCACATCCACAGTCAAGAAGCATGCAGGGACTGGGGGCTGTGCTCCACGTCTTCTCCTCTTTTTATTGGAGCAGGCAGACAGAGTGCATCATCGCAACCCAAATAATCGACTCAAGAAAATTTCTCCCAGACATGAGCAGGGATTTCCGGCTGATGTTAGGTTGACAGATACAAGTCACCACAAATCTACCCTTTGTCACCTCGACACAGAAACACACCTCTTTCTATACATAACCTCAGCTCCTGTCATTATAGCCTAATGACTATCTCATAATTCAGAATACATTCAGCCTAACTTCAAAGGTCTCAGAGTTTTAAACAGTCCTGATACTGTTCAAAATGACCAAGTCCAGGCGTCATTGGAGACCCAAGGCAACACATAATTGTGAACTCCCGTAAACTACCAAAGTACATCCTTTTAAAGTGAACTAACACAAAGAAGTAGTCATAGGACAAAATGGAAAGTGGAGGGATAGTAAGGAATGGTCAGGCAAACACAAAAGCGCAGACAATAAATCCTGCAACTCCATGTTTGCTACCTGGGGCTTCAGATGGAAGCAGATGGAATCTTGGGAGCTTAAGTAGCCCAGCCCTTCCAGCTCTGCTGCCTGCAGCAATCCTAGCATCCATGCTGTCTATAGCCTTCTTTGCCGGATGTCCCACGGTTCAGGCATCTCCGACCACCAGAGGGCTCCACTAAAACATAAACTTTACCTTCAGGGTTTCATGAAGTGGCCTCTCAGGACCACTTTGCAAGTAATCAGATTGACACACTGCCTGGGTTTACCAGCTCTCTGGATTCACGGTGTAAGCCTCTGTGACTGCTCCGGTCTTGTATCTTTCCCATTTCCTCAGTCAGTTCAAAGTGATACTCCCAAGTTTGGGTTTCCAGCTCAAGTCAGAGACCTGAGTCCTCTGAAATATACATCCACTTTTGTGAGCTTACTCCGAAGAAAACTTCCCAATTCAGCTGCTCTCAAAAAGCAGGAAGCCTTTCCGTAACATTTTAGGTTCTCTCATTCAAATGAAACTGTGCTTCCCCCTGGAAGGAGCCTTTGGTGGGTAAGTTCTTGCACTCAGTGCACCTATGCTGTCCCCGCGCAGTCACGCCACCCTTGCATGGCATTAATCTCTTCACCAGTGACAGAATCTTCTGTTGTTGTCTACATTCTCCTTGCCAGAAGTTTAAAACTTGTCCATACACTTCTCATCATCAAAGCGCATGACTCTGGCTATATCTCCCGGCTTCAGTTGAATTTTCATCATGGTCATTATTATTATTGTATGTGTATGTCTGTGTATGCCTCTGTGTGGCTGTGTATATGCGTATGCATATATAGAATTCAAGGATAGAAAGCACTTTTACCCACTGGTCCTCTCCTTTACTTCTTGCTATCTCCCTGTAGGCCTGAATGAGAGCAGTAAGCAGGAGCACTGGCCCAACCTGAAAGCTATCCTGTCTGATGTTCCTTCCAACAAACACTTTGTCTAATACATTGCTCCTTATTCAAGTGCTCAGACAACGGATAAAATACAGCCAGATCACTGACCATATAGCCATACAGAATATCATCCAATTTGATGGTGCCCATGTTCACCTCTGAAGCCTATGGGCCAGGCTTCTACTGTGCACATTTCTCTCCTTCTTCTCCTTTCTACATTCTCTACAGAAAGGCTCAGGTTAGGTTTACACTTTTGAGGGTTCTTCTCGTTGACAGTTCAAAACTATCCTGCATTTCTCCCACTAACCAGTTCCAAACCCTAAGAACTGCAAGGTTAGTTTTATCGCGATAATGACTCTAGTTCTTTATTCCAAACTTCTGCATAGCTAATAATCGTGTCGCTGGAGCAGTATGCTCTGACAAAAGCAATTAGGAGTTTATTTTGGAGCACAGTATGGTTACAGTTTAAGACAGCTGGTCACAGATGGACACGACCACAGTCCTGAAGCCGAGGGAGGTGAACTGGGCCTGGCTTTGTTTTCCCCTTTTATCCAGACCAGAAGTCAGTTACCCTAATTTAGATGACTTCTCACAAACATGCCCAGCCCAGAGATCTGTCTCCAATGTGATTCTACATCCCTTCAAATGACAATCATCCCAAACCAATACACTAATGGGATAAACCCAGCAGACACTCACATTCTTTGAGTTCATTTCACTTAGCACTGTCTTGTATGTTTCCGTTAGTTTGGCCTACAGTATCAACCTAAAATAATGATTTTGACTTATCTGTGTCTCAGTGTGTCACAATTATTTTAAGGAAAGAATCTAGTTTACTAAAGGAGACTTTGCGAGAAATGAATAAAGTTTGGACAGTGTCTGCCCTGTGTTATCGTTTGTGCTTACATGCAAACCACTTTCATTAGCCATTACATTTTATATTTTATCCATGGTGATAACTTTATGATTGAAAATTGGACAAGAATGAGTAAATACAGATTTCTAAGGTCATCAAGGAGACATTAATCAGTCATAAAAATGAAAGTATATGAATTTAAACAATAGCTTTTGATTTCATTTGCTTAATGCTTAAAAAAAGTAGTAAGGTTTAAGAACATTTTGTCTTCTCAATAAGCAAATTTTATTACATAGTTGAAAAATATTATAATGATATAAATCATACTCAAATCAATTATTCTTCTTTGTGGTTATTTTTTGACTATCATTGTATTTCAATGTCACTTTACAATAAATAAATTAAAACTATTAGGATTATTCTAACATATCAGGAGAAGTTGTCATATAGTATTTTTAAAACAAGTATATTGCCAGGTATTAATATCAATCTTTAGATCAAAGACGTGTCATTCCTTACTGCAAGTGGGCGCACACACACACACACACACGTACACCCCCCCCCCCACATGCACATGAGATCCATCTTACCTGGGCACCGCTGCTCACTGCACCGTCTCACTTCCTCCCCTGTTCCTTCACACTGCTGTCCTGTTAAAGCTGCACCCTGACACGTCCTCACTCTCCTCTCCCAGCCTCCATCACAGGACTTGGAACATCCGCTCCAGTGACCCCATTGATTCCACTGACCATTGGCTGAAAGAAATAGGTCTCGCTTAACAGCAGTCGCGGCATGCACTGGTTTAGTAAATGTGTAAATCCGGGGGTGTTAAGATTCTTTCCATTTTTATTCATCTACTGTCAAGAATAAGCTTTGTACAAATATTGGACTTACTGGCCAAACACTGTGCATTTTGTGGTGCGAAGAATTACATAAGTGTGCATGACACTTCAGATGCACAAGGAACCTACTTTTAGAAACTGGAAGCCTAGTGCTAAACTTTATTAACTTGTCTATTATTCGATTTAAGAATCTCCAGATTTTTCAGACTTTATTATTGCAGTATACCGTAGAATAGACGAATGTAATGGTTTTGTACATATGAATATATAATTAGCTTTCATTTTATGACTGCCTGGCATGGTGCTTTGAGGTTTTATGAATTGTAGTTGTCATTTGCACAAAGCCATTGGCCTTACCTGTACATTCGGGGTTGTAGCACTCTCTGCTTTCTGCCCATGGTCCTCTGCACTCAGAGCCTCCGTGAGCAGCTGCCGTGCATTGCCGGCTCCTCTGCTGGGTTCCATTGGAACATGTCACCGAGCAGTGGCTCCATGAACTCCATTCCTGCCACTGTCCGTCAACTACGAAAGCAGAAAGAGAGACAGCATAAGATGCTCCAGTGGGGAAAGCTATAGAGGGAGCACAAGGTAACACTAACCTGAAAGATAAATCAATCTCAATCAAGGCTTCCGAATATTTGTAATTAAGATCACACTGCGTGAGATCCTATTACTACTTCCCAATACGTTATTACCCCCTTTTTTGTCATGAGACTCCTCAATAGGTTATTACCCACTTTTTGTTTCTACTTCATTTTATGCATTTTATTATGATGGTTAATAGCTGTTATCAACCTGATATGATTTTGAATCATCATGGCAACAAATATCTGAACATGAACAAGGATTGCCTAGATTTGGTTAAGTTGAGAAGACCCACACTTCATGTGATTAGCACCAAGCTATTGCCTGGGTATTCACTGGGTTGCCCTGTGACTCTTCCCTGTGTGTCTCTTTTCTTTAGTATCTTTATTTTTCTGCCTAACATTTCTAATCCATACATCCTTACTCTGGAGCATAAGAACCATCAAGGCTGGACCCTGACAATGGGTTGAGATTTTGGACCACTGTTCTCAGGTAAGTAAGAACGCTTTGAAGTGTTCTGGTCAGAGATAATGAAATATTTGGAAAATAAATTTGGAAGATACAGGGGAGAGTCAGGCCTGGATGACAGAGAGTTGGAAAAATCAGGAAGTTGTCAAGAGGTGATGCTCAGAGAAATGAAGGGAAGGATCTGGAAACAAAGCAGAGAAAACATATGGTAAGTCAAAGAGACCTGGCGTCTGATGGTTGGGATGCAGATGACTGCATTTGACCTATCTTTGGAGCTTCATTCACTTGTCATTCAATCACATGATTCTGAGATTGGTGATGAAGAGAGAAATGAAAAGTTTAAGTACCAAGCCCAGTTACCTCAAAAATTATCACATTATGCATGAAAACAATCCAAAGGTGAAAGGCAAGCATGATCTTTACATGCTATATGAGATTTGCAGGTTTTCACAGGATCTTCTTCATAGACAGGATAATTGCTAGGGCACTGTGACTTGACTCATTTACACAAGGAGACAGCACTGACAACTGCTAGACAACATTGCAGAGGATTAAACCCAAAACCGATGAAAATGTACAAATTAGCATATGAATGCTACAAATGCACTCGTAGATGGGGGGTCTACTTTTTTCAATGTTACCGCATGCTTCTTAATGAGCTTGATTATGACTGAAAAGGAATTTACCATCAATCATAAGTTCTACTAGAAGCTAATACTGCTGTGAAAATCCTCCCAGGCAAACCAGAGTCTGACAGAATGAGTAGGTAATTTCAAGCCTCATATGTAGCTATTAAATAGGGCTGTCGAACAGATATCTGGCTGTACTTAATAAACCTTGTGTGAGATTAAAAACCACAAAATGCCAATTTGATCATTCCATTCGTGTGATTTTAGTGTCTCGCTTTATTAAAAGTACCTGATAGAATCTTGTCTGGCCATGTAGCACACTTGCCAGACAAAACAAAAGTTCTAGTAAATCAATAAGACATTATAAATTATCAATGTATCCTCTGTTTTTGACATTCAGGCTGAATGTAGTTTTCATTCCAGATTTTGCTTTTAATGAGGATGAGTTAATATTAGAAACGAGGGACATTTTGAGGTTAAACACTGTCAAAAAATTCATAAGACACAACATATTTGAGATTTGACTAATTTAGGTTACCTAATCAGCCATAACAAAAAATAATGAAATTAAAGATAAATCAATCACTTGGACTTTTATTTGTTTTATTTTGTACTATTAATTAGAAGGTCATTTTATTGAATATCAGTTGCATTATTCTGAAATAATTGACTTGATAAAGTAACTTACTGTATATTAAAAATAAGAAAGAAAAATTAATACAAAATCCACTACAAAATTCCAGTGTGCATCCTGTTAGTGTGTTGGCTCCATTACTATACAAGCAGAAAAGTGAGGGCTGAGAAACGGTTCACTTACACCACAGTCACTCATGGATTTCCTCAGTGCCAGAGTAAGGTCTCGTCATATTAAAACAATTGTTGTTTGATTTTGGTTTCATATAAAGTCCTGATATTTTACAATATCGATTACTATGTACTAAGAACCTCTTCCCCTAAGCATTTTAGGAGCTGGCAGTCTCATTTTTACTGGATGGGAAACAATGGATCACAAGTTTCTGGGAAGTAGGAATTAAATTCTCTTTTTGACTTTTAAGCATCCCAAACAGAGAATGTACATTATCATTCAGGGGCAACTGCTGGGATATTCAAAACTAAAAGTCATTTATTAAGATAGAGGTCTCTATTGATCTAAAAACAACATTCTTCTTGGTACTAGAGAAAATAAATGAAAAACTCTGCTATCTGAACTGGGAAGACAAGTGGTAAAGAGATTGATTCCCTTTCAACACCCATGCTGGTTTTGTACTTGACCTGCTCTGGTAGAAGCAGCAGGCAGGCAATGTCTCTCCTTCCCTAGAATCAGTTCAATGAATTCTGTGAGCTTGTCACATGGCTAAGATGAATCTTGCAGAGTCATTGCAACCTGAGAAATTTGAATAGATCTCGATGACTTGTTCTATTATAAAACCATTTCTGCTGAACTCTGATTCATATCTTGGTATTCTGTCATGAAAATTGCTCCCTGGTAAGTTAGGATGATGGAAAAACTTAAAAAAGTTGAAGCTCATTACGTACTATTAACTCAAGGGTTCCAGAAAAGCTATGGTGTCAATGATGTTGCCCTGGACCTTCAGAGGGCTGTGTCGACTAAGACCGATCCAGCTCTGCTCTCATGATCTTATGAAAAGTATACGTGTATTGGTGAGGAAGACTTCCATCTTGGAGCCATGAAAAGAAAGTGATGATTTAAACAACGCTATGGGGAATCCCGTCAGGTCCCTTGGGAGATAGGAATGGCTGATTCCCATCGCTAAAAGGAGGCAATGACTGTATGTAACTGAAAGCTCCTGTGGTTAAAAAAGCAGAAAGAAAGTTAGGGCATAAAGGGGGATGGTGAGACCAGGAAGTGTAGAAGAGAGAGTCAGCTGATGTATGGGAGCCAGAGATCATAGGACACCAAAGACCGAGGAAGACAAGTAGCTGTGAGAGAATATGCAAATAGGCACATGAAATAATTTACATTTAAAACTGAAATAGTTTGTTGTTTGTGAAAGATGGATTACACAAGGGCAAGAACCCTGGAAGTGAGAGGAATTGGGGTTCTATAGTACGGGCGAGGCTGGGCAGGTTCTCTGGAGGGTGAGCTGACAGAAACAATAACGAGGAACCAGACTGATGCTTTGAATAACTCACATAGGGAAAAGGAAGATTCCTTTATTGGGCTGTTTGACCGGTTTACAATCAAGTGAGAGAACACAGTTCCAAAACGAAAATTTCCATGTTTATGATATTGAATTAGAAGTTCATCCAGAGGCTATTGCATTAAATTAAACCTTGTTTAAAACTGTGCCTCAGGTGGAGAAACGATGCAGCAGCGAAGAATGCTAGCTATGCTTGCAGAGGATCCTAGTTCTGTTCCCAGGATCTATGTCATGCAGCTTACTATCACTTGCAATTCCAGCCCCAGGAGGACGCACACACAAATACACACACACACACACACACACACACACACACACACACACGTTCATATGTCCATGTACACACATACAGCTAAAATAATTTAAAAATTGAATTTAAAAAATTGCGTCTCTATAGTTTCAAAATGATTTCCCAAGATCATGTTTGCAATCAGCTCACTTTACCTCTAAAGTTTTGCATAGATTAAAAGTGAGAAACACAATAGGATATTCCATACAGTGAGGTCCAAAGAAAGGAGGAGTAGCCATACCTACACCAAATGAAATAGATTGGAATCAAAATCAGTAAGAAAAGGCATTAATGGGTCAAACGTTGAATCAATATGTAAATTATATAAATTTCTCCAATTTTAAAACAGAGACACAATGTAGCAAAGCTTGTTACAGCTAAAGCAGAAAGGAGAGGAAACTCTTATGTAAGTCATCTTCCAAACCAAGTAAAGCATGAATTCCTGAAATAAATAGCATCACACTACCGCTCACAACAGTAAACAAAGGAGAAAAACTATTTAATAGCAGGAAGGAAATGATAGATATCTTGGCAGAATGAAATGACAGACCAAAACAAGCAAGGAAGGAAAACAACACAAAATATTAGCAAGATAAAGGCCTGGCTCTTTGAAAGAAAAACAAAGTAGGGAAACTTAAGCCAGACGAAGTGGAAACAAGGCTCAAATATATAAAACCAGGGCTGCAAAGGGAGACACTACAATATCGTTTCAGAAATTAAAAGGACAATTAAAGAATACTCTGAACAACCATATACAGCACATTGTTGCCTGTCCCAGAGAAACAGATAAATAAGTATCAAATATTTCATACCAAGACACAATCAGAAGAAATAGAGAACCTAAGCATACCAATAAAAAGTAATGAGACTGAATCATTAATAAATCTTTTATGAATAAACAAAGCAACAACAAACAAGCCAAACCAAACCAAATTAAAATAGAACCACATGTCACTGCTGGGTTCTACCAAGCATTTGAAGAAATACTAAGTTTTCTCAAATTATTATGAGGCATTAGAGGAGAAAAATTATTAAAATCTCTTATGAATTTAAATAGAGTGTCCCCACCATAGCTTCATTCATATATTTGGATGCTTAGCCACCAGGGAGGAGAACTCTTTAAAGAACTCAACGTGGGAGATTCTAGCTTTATAAAGATATATTTGAATGTCAGATCAATAAGGGGTGGAACTGTGATGCTTAATCTTGATAGTCATGCTGGTAAGACTTAGATTCACCATGGGAATACAAATCTGGGTGTGCTTATGAGAAATTGTCTATAGCAGCTTATGGCAGGTGGGAAGACCCACCTTATATGTAGAACCATTAGTATAGGTTCTAGACTGAAAACAAAGAAGAAAGCAAGCAGAACACTAATTGCCTTGTTTCCTGACTCTGGATGCATTGTGAGCAATCAATTCTAGCTTGTCACTAAGAATTTCCCACTATGATATACTACTGTACCTATGAACTTTGAGGCAAAATAAATTCCTCCTTCATAAAGTTTCCTTTATGACAAGTAACTGATACCCCAATGTCAGTTTTCACAAAACAAGAAAAGGCAAATTTTAACATTTCAATGGACCATCAAAGTCACAGATAACCAAAGAACTTTTGACAAAAAAGAACCAAGCAGGAGCATTGAACTATGTTTACAAAATGTGTTGCATGAGTGCAATAATCAAAACAGCATGATATTGGTATAAATATAGGCTAGTCAAGAACCACATACACAACTTAAAGTATATTCATGAATCTACAAAGAGCTTCTAACTACATCTATAGAGAATAGTTGCCAAAAGAAATAATGGGAAACTGAGTATCTACTTACAGAGGAATGAGATCAGACTCTGCCATTTACAGAAATCAACTTAAGTGGAATCAAAAGTTAGATGTAAAGCATGAAACTACTAGGAGAAAACATAGGGGAGATTCACCTGAATATGGACAAAAATCAGACCAAACAAATCATTGACAAGTGAGATTACATAAAACCAAAGTTTTTTTTTCACATTTTTATTTTTTTATTTTTTTTAATTACAGAATTTTTTTTTTATTATTGAAAAAAGGAAGAAAAAAAACAAGTTTCCACCTCCTCCCAGCCTCCCACTTCCCTCCCCCTCCTCCCACCCTTCTCCCCCTCCTCCCACCATTCTCCCCCTCCCCCACTCCTCTCCCCCTCCCTCTCCAGTCCAAAGAGCAGTCAGGGTTCCCTGCCCTGTGGTAAGTCCTAGGTCCTCCCCGCTCTGTCCATATCTAGGAAGGTGAACATCCTTTTGCACAATAAAATAAACAATCATAAAAGGGAAAACAACCTACTGAATCCAAAACAATATTTGCAAATTCTACACATAAGAGGGAGTTAGCATCCATAATATATAAAGAATTTCTTAAATATTGAAAAGACAATACTAACTAAAATTTTAGAATAAACAAGCATTCTAGTTAGACACTTTTCAACAGAAGAAAAATGTCTAGCATGTATTTGGAAAAAGAATAATAAAAGCCCAAATCAAAACTACAATGAAAAACATTTAAATATTAAAAAGACAAAAAACCAAAGTTAAAAAAAGCAAGAATTCTAGTTAGACACTTTTCAACAGAAGGCAAATGTATGACAAAACCAGATCAAGACTACAATGAAAGACCCTTTCCACCCATTAAGAACAGCTCTTATGATGGTAAGGAAAGAGTATCTTTACACTCTGTCAGAGGGAGTACAAATTTGTACATCCATTATGGAAAATGCAGATTTTCCTCTAAAAACAAAATTGGAATATGACCATAGAAATATTTGAAAATTGAAGAATCACCTGTAATCTTTTGTTTATTGTAGTAGCACCAAAAGAGCCAGGAGCCAAGAAATGGAAAATGTCTATCAAGTTATGGATGGACAAATCAAGTGTGGTATAACCACAAGAGACTTAAAGTAAAGCAATTGAAATCCTGGGGTATGGACACAAATCACACTGGAGATCATTAGGTTAAGCAAAATAAACCGGACACAAAAAAAGACACCTATCAGGTGACTTTGTGTGTGTATGTAAACTAAATGTGTTGATCTTAAAACTGGGAGGTTCTTTATGAGAGGTTGAGGGACATTAGGGGAAAGGAATGACATAGAAATATGTATTGATGGATACTGGTTTGCATTTAGATATTAGTAAGACACTCTTATATGCTTTACAGTGCTGTCAGTGACAATCATAAAGATTATTTTATTTAAGTTATAACGCTTTCCTCTCTTCTCCCCTCATAAAATACAAGACCTCATAATTTATTCTAGGAAATGCACACAGGTCAGAGTCATCTCTTTTAAAGTCATTTTCAAGTTCTTCCAATTTCATGACAAGCACTTTAGTTTGAATATTTTACTTTTTAAATAAATGTTATCTTTCAATTTAAAAACTCCTGTTGCTTCAGGAGTCATTCTACAACAGTGAATAAGAACAGAGAACAATAAGGCTTTGTTCTGAAACAGGAAAAGTCTGAAGATCAGTGTAAGCACTATGCAATGAGCTTCCTTACACACCAAAGTCACAGGAGACAGCCACACTTCACTTCAGCAATAGGACAAACTAGCCCATTTTCTAGGGCCAGAAGAATTACAGTGGCAAAGGCTGAATTGTTAGATCTCAGCTACTTGCATGCAATAGGGACTTCATCCTGGCAGACATAACCAAGCCAATCTGGAAGAAATAATAACTGTCTCCTCTTAAATTTTATATACTATCTTAGTAGATGCTGTTTTCTGTCTATTTTCATATCTAGATCAAGAGTAGTTAAGGGCAAAGAATAGGTAACGCAGATCACATCCCAGTCATTAGGTCTTATGTATTTTGGACACCAAAACTATTTCAGCAGTGATCCTATTTGAATATTGCTGAATGAGTAAATGGGACAGAGAGAGCACTTGTGAGCAGAAGAATCCTGGCATCTGGTTGTAAAGCTGTCTGATTTAATGATGGAAAAGCCAGGGAGCTCAGATTTGCATTCAGTTAGGAGTCATCCAGAAATCTGAAAGATCCTTTCATAACACAAGGCTCAAATGTTTGAAAAAAGCCTGACTTCTTGCCTTGGAAATGAGCAGAAAAAGAAAAAAAAAAACAAAAACTCTATGATTCCTATTTGCTATTTTAAAATGAAGTACAATAAAAGAAGAATCTAATAAAATATTATTTTTAGAAGTTGGAGATGCATATATATGAGAGTGAGTCTGATAGGGAGGGAGTTGAAATGACAAAAAAAGCTGTAATAAAATGAAAACCCTTATACAAATAGTGTACAACTGATAGAAAAATTTTTATAAGAACTTAAAGATCACTGGCACAGTGTTAAAACCCAAAATGGTATAAAACAAACCTCATCACCATAAAAGAGACCAGAATATTGAAATGAATATAAATTAATTAAATAATAAACAGGCTATTAATGGGGCAGCAATTAGTGTCAAATGGTAACATCCTCATGCAGAGGGAACTGCAGACCTTTGAACCCAGTGCACACAAGTGCTTATCATTGCCTGACTCACTGGGTCATCAGGAGGGCTCCCTGCAGAGGGACAGGCAGGCTACTCGCCCAGGAATGCTGAGGATCAAAACATTAGGTCAGCAGGACACTGAAACAGGGTTGTTCTGGGGCGACTATGCTTTGTATAGAGTTTGCTCTCTAGCAAGATTTGTAAAAATATGCAGATGTTCCTGGAAACTAGACCTGGGAACCTTCTGCACTGTGGGGAGTCTGGCTTCACAGGGATGCTTCTCTGGAACAGGAGAGCAGAAGGACACTTCAGGCCCACAGACAGGCAGAGATATTTGGTACTCACTTGTAGTTGCCTGGAAGAAGATTCTCTTTGACTCTAAGATAAGGTTACAGAGCTCAAATATTACATCTTGGGTTTATTTGACTTATATCCTTCAAAAGACCCTAATATTAAAGGAATATACGTATGCAAATCTTGTAAAATATCTTCCACTTTGCCTCATTTTATACTTTTTTTTAGTGTTTCTACTCATCAGATCATTCCTATCATATAGATGCTGGGCTCAATTTATAAATTTGAAAAATGAGGAATGGTAAAGGCAATAATAAGTTGTATGAATAAACATCAATAATTAAGAATTGGAGCTGAAGGTGGTCTGGCTTTCACACCATATTTAATTGTATGATTTTGTTTCCCACTAAATCATACAATTAAATTTGTTTTTATATAGTGTATACATGAGTGTTTAGATATATATGATATATTTATGATATAGAATATACCTAATGTATTTAGGGATAGATTTTTGATATAGAGATACTTCAGGTAATCTGGTCTCCTATCTGTCACTCTCATGTTTGTTACTCTTGATCTATTATTTTATTTATACTTTCATACATGAATATATTTCTGATTGAGAAATGCCAAGCAGAAACCAAAATGAGGGTAATTTTGAACCACTAGTTTCTCTCATCCTCCATTGCTAATAGGGGAATATTATAAATAAATCAAATTATATGCCTATTAATATTGAGGTTGTGAGTTAAAAATTTAAGATTTTATGAGAATTGTTTAATTTCAAAGGCAGTGATTTTATTTTGAGGCTATCGACTTCTATCATTTTCATATTGAGTATACAAGATAAATGAAGGTATATCATATCTGACATATTTATGTAGCTAAAGTCAATAAAAGCCCAAACCACTAATAATAAGCTTTTGCCCACTGGAGAAGTTCAAATAACAGGACCATCCAAAGATGGATTTGACATAGTTACATCCTACCATTATTGACAGCCCACCTATGCTTGGAGATAGGCTGTGTTATCACTCCTGGAGCTCCCCAACTCACAGAACATTACTGTGAAATATGTTTAATTCCATGTACAAGGCAAGATTATAAAAATAGTATAACCCACCCAGAGTACAAAATATGCATTTCTCAATGAACGTGAATGACTGGTACTTCTTTACCAATTAGAGAAAAATCCTCCCTTTTCATTACCTAATATATATATATATATATATATATATATATATATATATATATCCAATCATATATAATCCTAACATCCAATCCAAAGCAGCATTAAAATCTCACCAAATTACTTAATACACAAGCCTAAATCCCTTAATTAGCCCTTCCTAATTCTCTCTAAAAGATCTCATTGACAAGTCTCAGAGAGTAAGAATTACAGTAAAAGAATAAAAAAGACTCATACAATTAAATATGTCCTTATGAAAGTACAAAATCCCATCACCACTTGAAATTGGAGCAAGACTTAGAAATTTATATATATGCATATACACACATATATATTAAGCACACACACATATATATACATATAAAAGGAATATGTAGACACAGTAATTTGTTGGAGGAAACAAGTTGCTTATATAAGAAGAAAATTGAAGAGAAATTCTATATAATCAAAGGTATCGGTGGGCACCACCATGGATTAAATACTCAATTCCTTACAACAATTAAAATTTCAGAGAAAACAGCAACCCAAACAAAGTAAGTTGTACTATGTTCTAGCTTTGTTTAGACAAGAAAGATAGACCACAAAGACAGTAAAACACTAAGGCTATGCACGCAGCTTTCCATAATAACTCTGAACAAGCTGATCCCTTCTGCTGCTCTAGGCATCTATACATCTCCTATCAACAGCAGCCCTGTTCTCGGACAAGATATTAATGTAGCAAGGGTGATGGTGTTAATTGTCAGCCTGACAGAATCTGCAATCACCTGGGAGACAAACCTCAGAGCATACCTGCAAATCATTACTTAGATTAAGGTTAGCTTTTGAGTAGGCCTCTGCGGGATTACCTGATTGCATTAATTGATGTGGGAAGGCCCACCTTAATTATTGTCAGGATGATTTTTTTCGTCCTGGGATATCAGACTGTATAAAAGGAAGAAAAGCAACCCGAGAACTGGCAAGCATTCATTGACTCCACTCTGCTTCTGGACTCCATGCAATTGACTAGATGCTTTAAATCCCTTGTGCCTTGACTTCCTGCCCTTGAACTGGGAACCAAAATTACCCTTTGTCCTTTAAGTTGCTTTTGTCATAGTATTCTGCCACAGCAGCAGTGAAAGGTACTAAGACAGCAACTAACACCTAAAGCAGGGATGGCATAACTACTTTTTCCTTTCTTCCCTTTTTGTTTAGATGGCAGGAAGATTGCTTTCCCGTCCCAAAAGATGTGAAAGAAACTGGACCTTGCCTCAGGAAAGAATCTGATGGAATATTAACTGCTTGTGGTTGTTTACCAAAATACATAAGTGAAAAATATTTCATTATTTGATTACCATTATATGTCACACTTATAGTATCTTATAAAGTTGAGTAACATTTCTTAAAATAACAATCCCAGAGAACATAGACAACAATGAGGACACTGAGAGAGACTTACATAAATCTAATCTACATGGGAAGTAGAAAAAGACAAGATCTCCTGAGTAAATTGGGAGAATGGGGACCTTGGGGGAGGGTTGAAGTGGGGAGGGGAAAGGCAGGGAGGGGAGCAGAGAAAAATGTAAAGCTCAATAAAAATCAATTAAAAAAGGGTCTAAAATCCTTTTCTTGTATTTTTCACTGAAAAAATCATCATTCACTATTTTTTTTGTCCTTGCACTTTTTTTCCAAATCAGGCCAAGGCGCTATACTGTAGTTCTAACCATACTTTCCTAGTGGGTCACTTCCTATCAAGTCAGTATTTCCTAAGATAATGTCGAAGAAATCCCAGACAGCACGATTATATAAGAAAGGTTAGGTTCAATTTACAACCACTAAACTGCAACATTTTATTGAGACTAGAGAACTTCCTTCAACATTTTACACACTTATATGTGAATCTTCATCATTTCTTGAAAAGATGGAGTATGTATTCTTTTGGACAAAGTCTTGCATCTCATTGGTAATGATGACGGCTTTGTAGTCAGTGGCGGTGTCAGGGTTTAGCTATAAAACAAATATTTATAAGGAGATTCCCTAGTGGTTGTACCATATAGATCTTATATATTTTTAAATCATATGGGAAAAAAATTCTGATATAGAATGAAAATTTTGAAATGCCGTAGCTCTAAGAATCCCAATTCACAGTAAGGAAATTGGGATACAGGGTAGGATTTTGATCTGTTGTGGTATACTCAAACTCAATAACGAAAATTACAATAGGAAAAAAAAACATATAAATTTAAATATACAAATCAGACCCATACAGCTTACTTAGGGAAACAGAAGTGGGCCATATTTCTAAAAAGCTCTGAAAAGCTTTGAAAACTTAAGAGAGAAGTGTTCAGATAATGGCATGTGTCTGTGTGAGGTATGTACCTAGAGACGGAAGGAAAACAAATGATATCATGCATGGATTTTCTGGAAGTGATTTGCAAATAACAAATTATGACTTTTTGAGCCTTAGTATTAATAATTGAATTACTATTTAGGTGCATACTTCCAAAATTTATGGAACTCATAAAATTTTACACAGAAGTACATAAAATCTTATTTCTTTTTAGAGAATATTTTCTATTCTTTCTTTGAAAATTTCATACATGTAACATTACATTTTCTATCCATTTACCACTACTTTCCTCTGACTTCTAGTGGTCTCCATCATGTCATATAATTTCTAGAACATTAAAGGATTGCCTTATAACAAAGGACACTGACTTGAATAATTAAGAGAATAGATGGAACTGGCTTTGTGTTGGAAAATACACTTATAGAAAAGTCCCAGTAGGAGTTCCACCACGCTGTTTTCATACAGAGTCGTTTATGAACTGTTCTAACAAGAAGCCGTCCAAAGATCAAAGGAGGAATCTTTGTTTTAAACACTGTCTTTTGACATTTTTGTTAGCTATTTGTTATTCATAGTTTTGTCTATATCTTCCTGGATTTTAATATTGATGAACATGAAATTATTCCCTAAATTTTGAACCGTCTGGAACCAGAGATTAGAATTTCTTATTCTTGGTGCACTAACTATTTGCTTGATGTTTGAATAATATTGAAAATAAATATTTGATAATATTATGGAGGCTCTGGGACAATGAGGAGAATTATCAATGTTAGGTGATGTAAAACTGGAGTACTAGGAAAACGGAAGATGTTAAGATGATAATAATACACTCAACGGGAGATTATCTATACTGTCTTATGTTTCTCAGAAAATATTAGCGTTGTTCTTACGTGGTCAGTGACACGTTCCCTCCCTTGACTGAATGGCTGTAAAGAACAACATGAGGGGAAACAATTCTAAAACAAGTTTTGCTTCCTATGTCTGAAGGTAACAACCAAGACCTGAGAACTTTTTGTCATCCTTCACAATGGACAACTCTGTACAAATAAGCCTTTAGTTTAAAACAATAGTGTATACACCTAAAGAAATTCAGAAAAGATGAACTCAAGTCGGTACCACTCAAGAGGATGTATATCGCTACAAACACAGAAACCAAGAAAAAGACCCCGTTTCATCCACAAAAGGGACAGTAATTAGAGAAAACATTTTTTTCAGCAAGGCTCGATAGGAGCTGCATGCTTTCCATATGGCACGTCCACCAAGTGCAATACATGAAGTACAGTAATGCAAGCTTCAACAAGTGCCAACTATGCTTACCTGGACAGAGAGCAATATTACAGGGCTTGTGATGCGTCTCCGGGCCTTCACAGGGCCTCCCTCCATACTGAGGGGGTGTGCATGACCTGGTTCGTGTTCTTTGGCCTCGGCCACATGTAAACGAGCATAAGCTCCAAGGTGACCATTCCTCCCAAACTCCATGTACTGTAATAAAGCAAAGGAGCTTCAGCCATAAAGAAAAGACTCAAAATCACAGACTTCTTTCTGTATAATTAAGAAAAGATATCAATGAATACGATATGAAGGTATTTTGAAAACTCACTTTCCATAAAACTCGAATCAGACATTAACTTTTAAATTTAACTTCTAAATTTATTAAAATACTAAAATTCGATGTGCTTTTTCTTCTACAGTTGAATCAAAAATTTTAAACTATTCCCTTTTTAACATCTTTAAATGGAAATTCCCTTTCTTTCATAAGGAAAATTAATTTTATCTTACCAGAACTGAACTTTCAAAGTTAATTTATTTTAAATAGCTAATTTTCAATTTAATTCTAATACCTATGAAGCTGCAGAAACATGTGTTAGAAAATGAGAAAAATAGTATCCCTGAACATTGGTTGTATATATTTTAAAATATATTTTAAACTAGCATTTAAAATATTTTTCTCATCTAAAATTTTGGAGGTAAATTCATCATCTTTTGAGTAGGAAGCTATTTGAACCTCTGGATCTTCTCTGGTAGCATCCTCCCCTTCCCCAGGTCAAGGTAGGCACACTCTGTTTCTGAAATCCATAGGGCAAGAAGATTATCTCCCTCCTCTGACAGTTTGATGAAACTTGAAAAATTCCTAATTATAGTTCCAAAACAACACAACCAAAATATAGAAAAATAGAATTAAAGTAACCATGGAAATACCAATGCTCCAAATATCCCATTTTCCATAATTTAAACTTGAATGGAAACAATACTAAGTGTTTCTTCTGAGTGAGTACTGAAGGCTGTGTAAGAAATACTGGTACAGTTTACAGAAGTTCTCTGGATTTAAGGATTAAATCCTCTTTCTGAATGTCAAATTACTGCTCTCATCTTAATTATTAGCTCTAGGGTATTTATTTATCTTACACATAAAGCATGTACAGAGAGGCCAGGAAGAATGTACTCTTGAGAACCTTCTGTCTTGACACAGAGCCTTAGAACTCTGACACTGTCTTGAGCACAAATTGTTCGGGTCACTCCTGGGAGTAGGGAGTATAGACCCACAAAAAAAAAAAAAATGGCAGAAGCAGATTCAGTTTTCTTCTCCAACTGGTAGGTACACACAAGTCAATAGAAAGTGGCAAATGTACCTTCTAAACAAATGCAATATTTCTAGAATTTTCTTCATGATGTTAGCTTAAAGCTGAAATCTAGGTAATTAGCCAGTGCATTAACACAGACTGTTATTAGTTTTGTGGTTAAAGTACTTACTATCTGCTCTTTTATGGTCTTTAAAGAATGTTATATAGTTTTGTAAACTATGTTAATGTTTCATCATGCCACAGTGTAAGTAGATAAACATCACAAAGTATACATTAACACACAATTTTGCATGGTAATTGAAATAATCTGGCTAAATCTCAAAAACATTTCCCCCAAATAACACTTTCATGTTAAGGTATACCATTTTCTTCCGTTTATGTTGTTGCCTTGCTGCAGAAAGTTGTGAAAATATGTTCAAATGTTGAAAACAGCAGCGCAATTAGAGTATAATGCACTGAAAGTCATTGACTGAGTGCGTGGAAGTCACTGGAAAAGCTTTTAAAAAAACAATACTTAGAAAAAGTACCAGAAAGATGGGAAAGCTAATTTTTGTCACCTACCTCATAAAATCTGAGAAAAATGAAAGCTAATTAGTATCTACTGATAACAGAATATCTAATATTTCCATTCAGCGATGTACACACAAGTGTTATATAGTTTTTAAAATATGTTTATATGTGCAACACATCTATGTAAACATCAGTCATAAGATTTCTCCAAGTAATTTATATAAATATATTTTATTTTTAGTCATATTTTTTCAATTTTTGCGCTTATTTCTTGTTGACATACTTTTCAAACTAATGAGAACCTTCTCCACTATGTAAAGTGTTCAATACATTGTATAATCTTTTGTCAAATTACTATAGTACTCAAAGTACAAAGCACAATGTTAGAAGACATTAAACTTCTAAATTGGCAATTTTTTCTTTGAGAACCACAAGAACTGACAAGGAATCTTAGCAGCTTATTTAAATCATGATACTGGAATCAGAAAATCAATGTTATATAGACATTTTCATAGTCTGTATTGTTATATGTTCAGGTTTTGTGATTCAGTCACTTCATTTATGTTGCTAATTTCTTATGTAACAAGAAATTATTAATAGTTTGTCACTTTTAGAGACTATTGAGCTGACAAAATATTATAGCACATATTTAGACAATGTAAGATTTATATTAAAAAGATTATTCATAAAATTTATGTTAAGATCAAGTTTTCAATTTAATGTGAAATTGTTATATAATACCTTTTATTTTTCAGTAAAATGCAAAACTTCATGAAAATTATCTAGTGAATTTGAAAAATAGTATTATTAAAGTCATTTAATTTACATCAATTTCATTCTTTTTTTAAGTTTTCTTCATGTCCTTTGGTACCAGATATATTGCCATATTTCTACTTTGTACAAGCAAAAGAGAAAATAAAATATATAGAATACACAAAGCATTATCACCAGGGTTTGGAATAAATATCTGTAAATGTTCATATGATTTCGATTGCATTATATATAAAATAATCATTTTAAGGGTAAGAGTTTTACTCTAGAAAGAAATGAATATGACAACTCTGACGTTCCTTAAGAAAGAGATCCCAAATCATTCTGTAACCTATAGTAACTTCTACAGATGTAGTTCCAGACAGTGCAGATCAGCGATTATCAGCTGGTGGTAATTCTACCCACATGAGTGTTTCCTGATATCCGCAGACAGTTTGGCTTGCATCAGCTTGTAAGGAAAAGAAGTGCTACTGGCATTAAGTGGGTAGAAGCCAGGGAGGCTGGTAAGCACACAAAAGAGCAGTATGGCTCCCTTGAAACAAAGACTTATCAGGTGCAAAATGCTGGTGTTCAATCACCAGACGTTGAGAACTCTGAAGTGGAATGCAGAGCTGAAATTCAGCTGGGACAGTAACTAGATAATTGACAGTTGCTCTTTAACTTTCCCAATCTAAGTATAATCCATATATTCTGAATAATAATGATAATAATAATAAACCTTCCAAATTAAAAAGAACGGTCAGAGCAAGAAACTTGCAAAAGGTCTAGTGTGTATATGTGGTAGTGGATCTGAATAAAGAGAATTTGTCAATTAATAAAAAGTAAGTCACCTGTCATACTATCAAGTTTCCTTCATGGTACAAATAAATGCAAGCTCAAATGCTCTCATTTTGTAAAAGAGCTAATTTAATAGTCAATGTGTCCTCTTCTTGTCTCATTTCCATTAATAAAATGGCACAAAATTTAGAATTCCCTAGAATGACAAGGTCATGTATTGATTTGTTTTTATAAAGAAGTTCATATTGATGGAAATACTTCTTAAATTTTAAACCACTCAAGATTTACTCTTAATTTTTTACTGTTTTCAAGATATATCATAATAAAAATAATATTTACCAATATGGTAAATTTAAAAAAAAGACAGGATATGAAATAAATTCCTATTTCCTATAACTATGTATTTATTTGATATTTTAAAATAATAAATCCTAAAATTAAAAATAAAACTGATCATCAATTCAACAAACAAATCATTAGAGTATAACAATGATATACTTTTCTTTGTGAGCAATAACAACAAAAATTTAGAGAGAAAGAGTTTATATGCATGAAGGTAAAAGAGCTTCGAAACTGTTCACATTCTTACACATGATAAGGGTAAAAGTTTATAGTAATCAAAAGAGCTGTCAAGAACATATTACTCAGTTTGCTTGCATGAGACACAGGAAGTGCGAACTCAGTAATAGCACATGTGGGGGAGATTTGAGTTCTGCCACGGATGTGCTCACTTCCCAATTGACGGGCGAATCATCCCTCATCCCTCTCTGGTAGATGAAGACTACCTACCATATATGAACCTTGCATGTGTGTGTAACTGGTGACTAGTAGGTAAGCTTTGGAAGGTGGAAATCACATTGAAAACCAATCAGATTCCCACTTAGAAATATGTTTGTCATTAGACACTGTCCTTGTTCTGTGCAAATGATCTTGACACTAGGTACACCCTGAAAAGATAAATTTATAAATTTATATATCGATTGTATCACAATGCTCTGTTGATACTGTTTTAATTGATGAGAGCAGGGAACTTGACCCTGTAAATCATCATGTAAATACTGTGGTTAGGAATCATGGTTAAGTATCCCCCAGAAGAACTCATTCTATTCTACTCAAATAAGGATCCACAACGTTTACACTTGGGATCTGAAGGTTTCGGTATGATGCTCCAAGACTGTTTCTCCCTTACCTTTCTCCCCACCCAGCTCTTGTAATTGAAATATGTTTGGTCTATGATCTCTGCTTTAAGTCTTCTGCCATCTTTCTAATTTATGACTCCTTTACATTGTCCACCTTTGATCTGTACTATTTTTCATTACAGTTCTTTCTTGTATCATGCATTCTCAACTGATTCCTACTTTCTTTCAGTGGCAATTATTGTCCTTCCATTGATTAATGTGCCTTCTTTTCCTCGTAGCCTTAGTTTCTGTCTGTTTAACCTTGTCCTCCTCTATGGCTTTTCTATGTTTTATACGAAGAGTTTTCACACCTCATTGCATCATCCCTGTTATCTCCTGTTACTTACTTGTTTTTCTCTATCATGTGGGATCTTTATGTGTTTTTTAAATCAAAACCTACATAGCATAGAATTGTCCATGGAAACCATTTTAAATTTAGAGTTCAGCAGTGCTGAGTATATTCATGCAGCAGTCAAAAAGATGATCCGACATGTAAAATTCTGCAAATTTGAAGATTTATATCCACCAAACAACAGCTATGCCACATTTCCTATATGATTACATTTGCCTTTTCTGCTTGGAAATTGGCATTATTCCTGACCATTCTTCCAGGCCCCTCACTCTTGTTTTTATCAATTGAGAATCAGTTATCTCTGCAATGGAGAGCCCTAAAAGATGTTTAACTTGGAGGTTACAAAGCCTACAGTGCTAAGGCCTTTCTTTTAGAACATCTCCTTTTCGGAAGCTTATGGCAAGTCTATGAGAGCCTCGCTTCAACTGCTGCTGTCAGGAAGTTTGCAGTCACCTGGTAAGCAAATGATTGGGTACACCGTCAACACCTGCCTTGGGACTGACTGAGCAAAGTCCCCATTGCTTTGAGAGGGTGAAAATACAATAAGACCATGCACATCATGAAATAACGCAATTTTGATGTAACATACATTTACCCTAACCAGACCCCTGTCTTTGTTTTAAAGCAGTAAATGGATGTGATGAGAACAACCATTTCAGGATTATTTATGAAGCGAAATAAAAGACCATTCTTCAGCCTACTACACTTATTATTATTTCTTTTTCTGATAGGGTCAGTTGAATGGTAGGACAACTGATGACTGAAAAGCCGTCAATCACATGTCATATTTCTACTAAGCTTGAAAATTTTATTTCCTCATAGATGCAGTTAGTTTTTTTTAACAACTAAAAATGCAAGAAAAATAACTGAATTTTTATACTCTTTGAAATTGCTACAACATTTCAATCTTATTTGCATTAGGGAGATTTATCTAACATCCTAACTGCTCTGAAGGCAAAAATGATCACATACAGAATAAAATAGCACAGTCGAGAAAAGTTACACTTAGAGACTCTAATTTAAAAGCCTATACCCCGTTCATATGAAAATAACAAATTGTTCCAAATGCGTAGCATGACACAATTCAAAACATCCATAGTCGTAGTTGCTGCTAACACTACCTGGACAGAGGGCAGTGTTATTGCAAACCCTTGATTCTCTTAATGGGCCGCTGCAGTGTGTCCCGTAAGGTGATACACAAGTTCTGGTTCGCACCTGCGACCCTTGACCACAAGTAACTGAGCATGTGCTCCACTGGGACCACTCTTCCACACCAGATTCACCTGCATGCAAGACAACAAATAAACATGAAATACTGTCTTGATTATTCATCTTGTAATCATTGTCGCAAACTAACGGTGTGACATGCATGAATAATTTCAATGTAAATATATGACAGTATATACAAAAGTACAAAACATTTCATAGGAACATGAATGTAGAGGGATGTATACAATGCTGATACAAAACCTGCTTCTCATGAGCTTGTTAACAAAACCATTCTTTGCAAAGTCCATTGAACTATCAACACTGTGAATGAAGCAATCAATAGTTTTTGTTGAGGATAGTTGTTGATGTTTTCTTCAAGCCTATCTAGGGCCCTGTATTTGACGTCTTAAGGGGCAGAATGTATTTCTCTTCAGACTCTGAAGCTTTGGACGGGATGTTTTTGTCTGTTCTTGACTAGTTATTTATTGTAGCATGCCCTTCCAATTGCTAAAGACTCAGTGGACTTGAAAATGAGTGAGCAAGTTGATAATTTACTCCACATGGATTTCCTCCCCTTTCACCCTATGCTAGCTCTTAACTTTCTGGTAATCTGTAATATCCTTCTGCTCCCCTTTCACCCCTGACCTAAAGAAGTGACTTTTTAACTTCAGGTGAATGAAAGCTTCTCTATCATTTATATTAACTGAACATAGAACTAAAATTTATTCCAAAATCAGTTGTTATGAAGCCAGTTACTGCTGGCTTTCATAAAGGTTGTAGTGGTTGGCACAGCATTGAAACTATGCCTAGTTTTCTCATTATCTAAAACCAATGTATGAGGAGACAGGAAACATCAATTAAAAAAAAATCACTGGAGTAGACTTCTAATCCTATTCTGGCAGCATGACCAGAATGGATTTAAAAGCCTGACTTGAAATTTTGCCACTTATTTATATCAAACTCCCATCCAGTAATATCTGCAGTGTGTGTTTATGCTAAGCATGCATGGTGTTGTCAAAACTTTTTACAAGGGAGGGGTTTCTCAGAACTTTCTATCACTATTTATACAGGACAAGGAACAACATAGCTCCATATCATGTGTTCAGTACAGAATAACCATTTGGAATATAATTCCAAGGACAGAAATGTCAATCCATTTGTCTGTCTTGTTTTGGAGAGTTAATCAACGATTTAGGAGTATATTAAATGCTAATGAAGTAGCTGATTTACTAGCTGCTGCTGAATGAGTAAAGAATGTGTTTGCATCAGACAATCTTCAGTGAGAAATCTACTGTTAAGAGTTAGTCCACTGCTAGAAAACCTATTAGATGAAGATGTTGATTTAATATTCTGCTATAATCCACTTTCTTATTTTCACGAGGGCTCAGAACAACTAGTTTGCAGAGAAATACTATTCTATTCAAACTCTGTTAGCAGGATCATGAAGAAGGTGTTCTTATGCTCATCTATCATTATGCATGCAGAGGCATAGATAACAATTCATCGATAACTGGTTATCTATCAGAAGGCCACATGCTGGTAATTTGGATGTCAGCTCACATTAATTGGGATTTTCAATACTGAAACTGAAGTTTCAACTGGATGTACAATAATAGATCTCTCTTGATCACTTCAATATTTTAACCTTTACAAATTGATCTATGGCTAATTTTATAACTATCGAATTAGATGTCTGTGGTGGTTGAAGTTATATCTCATAATTTGCTTTATTACGTTGATTTATTATTTAACAAAACAAAAGCCATCATTTGGTGAGTCGGATGATAGGATGATGGTTAAAACTATCTATGCATATGTGTATGCATACATAAGCATACTTAATAATGAAAACATTAAGCTTAAAGTTAGGAAAAAGTAATGTATACTTAATGACATGCCAACCTGCTGGTGATGAGACTGAGTATAACTATTACGGCTCTATGTTATCAATTACAAGCCAGAAACGTAAAAATAATGTAAATTCTGGAAGCGAGATGACAAAGGTTATGAGGAAAAAAATAGTTCTACTTTTCCACAAACACAGTTTTTCTTTTTCTCTTGCATTGTAATGATAGACAATTTTAAAAATTAAACTTAGCCATAAATTCGTATCAAGGCCCAATTTAAAGTACAACCTCATACACGTATTTGGAAACCTGAGTTGGCTCTACGGCAATGATTCTGCATGACACTGAGCAAGAGAAGCAGTGGGCTGGGTCATGAGGCGTCAATCATAAATGCTTCCTTCCTCAGAGAAGCCTTCCTCAAAGCTCATTTTGCAGATGAAAATTTAAATAAAAATAAATGCATAAATAATAAATTTTATTTCAAATGTTGAATCAAAATTTGCCACTGAAATAATAGTCTAACCATCAGCTTGATCTTGTTGTATTAAGTGTTATTTCAAGTGACATTTTCACTGCAATTTTTATGCTACTTCCTTTTTTCCTAAGGTGTGAGGGTTATCTGGCAAAGCACATAGATGCATGCTAGAAATAGTTACTATGCTTTAAAAGAAAGATCTTTTGATGCACTGAAATAGTAAAGCATAAACTCAGCACCATTTTCAGTATATGTCTCTTTGGAGACAGCACAAACTCATCTGGTCACCATGCCAAGCATCGTGTCGACAGCTCTCTAGAAGTGAATATGCAGGCGCTTTATCCTAAAATGAATCATGAATGGAAACTGGAAAGCCTTGCAGTCAGCTGCATATTGACTCTGGGGGCCCTTGAAAAATTCATTTGTATTTTGAAATTCTATAATAATTTACCTAACTCGAAATCTACTTGTGAAAATCGAGTGCGATCAAGTGCAATAGAGAATTTAAAATTATTATCAAGATATTAATATAACATTTGCTAGCATGTTAAAACCATGAAACTAGAAGCACATTTAATGTAATGTTCCTATTTTAGATCACATCTCATGTATTCCTAATGCAGGCAGTTTCCCTTATGTAATAAATGGTTACTTTTCTAAACCTGTTTATAAACTAACTTTATGCCTATGATGCTGACTAGTAAGAACCATTAACATTTATCTTATTCTAGCTTATTGCCCTTAGCTTGGGTTTATCCCTTAAACAGACATATTTATATCTTATTTTATTTTCATTAACTATACATATATATACACTTATATATGTATACACACACACACACACACACATATATATATACACACAGATGTCTGTCTAACTTAGATTTTCATCCTACTTTACTGTATTTGTTAGGTTTTAGCTCCATGTATGTATGTGTATTATGTTCATACAGTTCCCAGAGTGGCCAGAAGAGAGTGTTGGATCCTCTAGAACTGGAGATAAAACCTGGTTGTGAAACACCATGGAGATTATGGGAACCTACCATGTGGCCACTGCAAGAGCAGTAAGTGTTCTTAACCACTGAGACATTTCTCCAGCCTTAAACTTTAATAGTAGCCTAATTAGTGTTCAGACTTGCCTCAGATACTAGCATTAGCACTAGTCCTCTAGTTATTCTGATAAAATAATGCTACCTCAGAAGAATGTTATTTAAAAGTGTTCACTCACCCTGACTCGGTCTAGAAAAGCTTTCGTAAGAATGAAAATATTTACTGATTGTATTGGTTTTTAAAGCCAGTTCACTTATTTGAGAAGAAATAAGGCATGATGGCTTTTGCTTTCTTTTTCCATGACAGATATAGCATATTATGGCATTTTACAATTTTATTACTTAGCTTCCCTCCATTGTATCATTTTTTGTTCTCATATTATAGTTAGTAAAATTTCACGACTGTGTATATGCAATATTATTACCTTGATTTGAAACAAGACAAGTTCTATAAATAAAACATTATTTTGTAAAATGTTATTGTGTGATAATTCTATTAATTAGTCTATGTTAACTTCAAAAGAAACAATATTTAAAAACTTCTCTAGTAATGCAAGTGCCTTGCTTTCAATTATTAATCTTAAAAATACTATAACGAATTTTCCTTTCTTAGTTCAGCATGTTAATTTAATATTAAAGTGCGTACAATACACATGTCTACATTTGTGTATTCAATGTTTGGTTTAAAATGAGTTCATGATCCTATTTCTTATAAATTCAAACATCAACCAATATTCCTAGAACTTTATTAAGGCATGGTCTTTCTGAGAAGATAAAAATATGTGTAAGTGTTTTTAACATTGGGCCCAGATTTATTTAATGAGTATGTCATCTACTTACCAAAGCACTTGTTAGTGAAAGAATATACATTGTGCAGAAAAACAATGACTGGAAAATCAGAAATAAATGTAAAAAATGTGATTACCAATTTCTAATTTTACAAATCAACATTTCATGACATTTAAGTTTGTCAAATGTTTTCCTTAAAAATTTAAATTGTCTTAATGTAAACAAGCATTATTAAATGGAATTAAAAAAAAACTTTGGATTAAATTGGATAATACTAAATGCACAAGCTAAAGCTACTAGATCTTGGATATTTAAACTTATGGTTCTCCATTTCATTCCCCTTGTTGACAAGTTTGAGGAATTAGCGTAAACCAATCTTGCTATGTCTTTCGTGTAAAAGAAGGACACATTTCTCAGACAGCAGATGTGTTCTCACAGGGAGATGGATGCCTACGGGACTGAGTGGTCAGTCCACGTTTTATCTCTCTATTGAGAGTAGAAATCCCCGAATCTCTGTTCACTGCTTCAATTATTTTGCTCCCGGTATCAGACAAAAGCACATTTCAGAATTTGGAAATTCACTTGAACAGAATACATTTTTGGACTTCAATAAGTAACTGGTTAAAATATAAATCTCCTCTTAAATAAAGTACACCAAAAGCAATCCTGTAAAAAAGTTCTCATTTCTGGGTCTGGCTATATCATATATTATTTTTAAAATTTAAACTGTGTGCTTATAGAATTAATTCTACATATCCTGTTATGAGAAGCTGAGCTTTAATTAATATATTAAAATATATCATTTATCTATTACCCAGACTCCAATTCTGTATTAATATTTGAATTTCTAAGCATTAAGCTAATGTACAGTGTTCTAAACAGATACTATCACAAAGAACACATGAACTGAAGGACACATTCGTTCTTTTGGAGAATTTCATTAAAATTCTCTGAATAGCATGTCACAGATCTGGTTATATAAGCATGATTTCATACTAATGCTAAAACAAACAAGAACCAGTGCATAAAATTTTGTAAAACCATAGATAAGCTTAGTTTTAAGTTTTGAAAAGGAGAAGCAATGAAAGGTTGGTCAGGTTTGCAACACTGCTTTAAAGATCTCCAACTGGGAGAGCCCCAGGCAATGTTGCTGGCCAGAACTCTAGAATTCTTACTCCAAGCAGCCAAATTATGGCCCACTGCAATTTCCCAAACTCTACAGACTATTAAAGAATAAATTCTGTGTGTATATATTCATGTATATCTATGAATTTCAAAAATTATGTCAAATAACGCACTTTTCAGTCACACTCAAATTTGTAGGAAGTTAAGAAATAATTTGATTGATGTAGGATTAAAGAATTTTATAAGCCAGAAAGTCAGTTTTGTTGATATTTAATTAGATGGTTAACTTTTTACTATTTATCTTCTGCAACAAATTTATTTCCAAATCATATATTAAATTATAAAAAGTCTAATTTCTATATCTTTTAGCAGCAAGCAATATTTAGAGATAAAATGACATATGGAAGCATATTTAATGTATCAAATTTGGTTACTTTGAATCTCATCAGCTTAGTCCTATTTAAATTATAGTTAATGAAAGCATCAAATCAAATAATTCTCAAAAAAGTAACTTTATTGCTTTCCTTTCAAAGTGTGATGAACCATTTTAGTGGCTAATTAACTTAAGGAATTAATAATACGTAAATCCTAAAGCATCCTATACCAAGAGCAAAGCAAGTATTACACATTATTTGTGTACTTTTCATTCATAGCTACTTTATTTATGGACTTTAACTGGTGACAAAAAAATAGCTCAAAAAAAAAATCAGCTCGAAAACTGACAAATGTGCAGCAAAGGATCATGGAAACATGCAGTGGTTTCAGTAAATTAACAACAACAAATAGAAAAATGTAACTAACGTATTACCAGTTTGTGCCATAAATTTAGCAGCATCAGCTTGTTCCTGAGGGACCCTTTTCTCATGGACAGATCGAGGTCGCTGACTTTTAATTGTGTGATCTCCCATCATTCCAAATTCTAAAGACAGAATAAAGGTATATGAAAGCCTGTGTGTAGACATTTCTCAAAAATTACATTCCTGACCCATGCAATATGTTCCTACACAGACCTAGAAGTTACTGATAAATCCACAGTTCTAACGTTTCTAGTCTGATCTGCTTGGAATATGTCCAAACTTTCTATACATCAGCTAGAAAATTTGCATCATGAACAGCTTTCAAGAAACAATCAAAACAGTCAATCAACGATACATCCGATAACAAGTCAACTCAAGTAACAGAATATATTGTACACTTCTCTGATAATGTTCTGAAGCCACATATCAGAAGAAAAAAATGCAACCACACTATTAATTGTTCTTCCTCAAAGAATTCTGACTGGGTGTCTGCTGCTTCTGGCTAAATGGTTGTCACCCCAACAAGGTTTCCAGCACCTTCAAAAGGAATGGACAGCTATGTACTCTAATTTTCGGAGAGAAATATTCAGAAAACGGATTGTTTTTATATTCACAGATGAGGTAGCCTTGGTTTGCCTCAAGGGGTAGCTTCAGAAGTTCTGAGTCTTCCTTGGCCTGAATCAATCAATTGAACACTTTCTCTAACCACATGTAAGGCTATGTGTTCTGAAATTTTTTTGTTCAAATGACAGCATCTAAGTTTTTGTTATTTAATTATTCTATAATAAATTACTAATAAAGTTAAAAATATTATCTGTTCCTAACAGACAATTAGAAAGAAAGTGTGAAGATGGAAATTATTCAATCAATAGATCAGCTACTGTGCAGTGCATTTACAAAACTTTGTGTGCTTAAATGGATTGTAGCCTCAGAACTCTGAGTTTGTGCTGTGCTCACTGAACTCTTACTGTGATACAGTGAAAGTCAAGTCTACCATGTAGAATGCTAGATGGCTCTAATTCCTAACACTCTGTTAGTAAAAGAAAATTCCTAGCAAAAATGACCTTCTCTTACATTAAAAATGTTACTGGTCTCTTGATACTTAAGAGTTAAAAGTTGAGGATGAAAATTTGACAAAAAGTTGTTTTACACTTCAGCTTTTTTTTCTCATCAATTTCTAAATATACTTCTCCTAAAATACAACTTATTTGCCTTGTATTTTGTAAGGGGCAATTCTACCAACTCTTGTCTTTTATGTAACAAAAAAGGTTTGTTGTTGTCTGTTCAATCAAAATCATCCAGTTATAACCCCAGGAAAATCAACTCTAAGAAATTCTTTCTAGATATTCCATTAAAGAATTTACATCCTGATATTTGAGAAGATATTGGAGAAGTCTAAATGTATGTCTTCTTTTGTCAGTTTGGATAATATTCAAGGATAGAAAATGGAAATATTTATAAAATATCAGTTTGCTAGAAAAAAATAAAATCACTATTTTTTCTATTCCTACCATCATTCCTTTATTCATTCATGTGTAAACTATGTGCTGTGTGAATCATTTCTCACTAAGCATAGAACTATCTAATTACCTTTAAATTTGCTCTTTAGAAAATTTTAACTATAGTTTTTCACTACTATATACTTAAAACTATTATGCAGTTGAAATGTCACTGTATCTTCAATAGCAAACAAATATTAGTGATAATTTATATTAACACTACACACCACCTTTCCCCTTAAAATTTTAATTCAACTTGCATGTTCTGCAAGTTTTTATCATTTCCCATATTTATATCAGAGTATATCTTTCCATAATACTGCTGGGGTCCTAATGCTCACACTAAGGTAGTTTTGGCATGAGAATGTAAAGAAAGAAAAAAAAATGTTTATCCCATATATATGACTTTTAAGTTACAAAGTAATAACAGAACCAATTTGATGGAAGACCATTCTTAATCTCAGTGGCAGCATGGTAATAACCTGTAATCTATCTTCTGGGGAAAAATATTGCAACATTAAGGAAAGTATGATCATGATGCTTAAGATTATGGGTATTGTTAATTCACTACTGGGGTAAGTTAAAAAGTATCACACTAAATTTCTAATAATTCCACAAACATAAGCAAAAGTCACATGCCGATTTTTAAAACTGAATTTAGACTATTATTTTATTTTCCTAGCCAAGTCATTTCTATATATCAAAAAATTACAATAAAAATAATACTTCAGTATCCAAATTTAGTGACCACCGATCATCCATATTTATTGATGAACAGTATATCCTAATGAATGTCAGTGCTGATGCTATATCCTTGGTTATAATATTTAAGAAAATATATCCTTCAAATATTTATAGATTTAATTACATCATACACAAACAAAAGTTTAAAGTGGAGTTGCTGATTATTGTGGCAATAAAATTTAACTAGCAAGTTTTTAAAGATGAGAATTGCATTTTTCTTTCTGTGGGGAGATCAAACCTAGCATCTTAATATACATTGGGCAAGTACTCAATCAATGTGCTATATCTGAAAACAAAATGACAATTAATATGTGGTCCTGTAATAGACAAATTACCTATAGTATATATAAGATACACCACTGATTTCCTTTCTTAGAAGGCAAATGAGAAGTATGGTGGCATGGAAACATATTCCAAGCCTATTAAGACTAAAGTATCAAATTGAAAATGAAATATGCTTCAATCTAACCAAGAGTGTTTTTATACAATATCTGCATTCCAAACTGTGAGAAAATATAAATCTTTTTCATCTAATTTTAACAAAAGGTAAGATTTATGACATATGTTCCATATAACATAAATAATGGGTTATTTTTGAAACATTTATGTTGCTTTTCATTTCCTTCATGATGGCATTATCTTCTAATGAAAATAAAGGCCAATTGGATCATTCAATTGTAGGAGACAAAACTATTTTACTAGTGTACTCTCATGTGGTCGATGTAGTTTGTAGTATTATGATTTCTGGATAATTTAAAGTCTTCATGAATGGTTGATTCCTAGTCATACAATCTGCATTGGCAAAGATAATATACTACATTAGTTACACAAGAAAAATAACCAAATAAAAAGATGCTCTGCATTGGTGAAAGCGATGGAAAGCAAGCTGTGAAATCAAATGAAAAAGTACAGCATAAGTGTGCGTATGGTGCATGGTGTATGGAAACAGCGAATTATTTCTTGTCTTCGCGTTGATGGCAATGATGAAGTGGTGAGCGAATAGCTGTTCATGTAGAAAGCCCAAGATGATTGAAGATGACTAGCAAGCTTTAAGGGTTTTCCCTCTGGCATTCACTGTGCTTCTTAATAAAAGCTGGCATTTCTGAAAGTTAGATGCATGAAAGAAAGGTTTTTGAAAGTCATCTTCTTTAAGTCTAGGCCTATGACTTGATTAAGCATGAGATCCTTAGGAAGAAAATGGACATTAGACTTTACTTTTGATCACCAGTTGCCAGTAACGGGAATTTTGTTTGGAAGTTGAGGAAGACACTAATATGGGACTTAATTTATCAAAAAGTTAAAGCACATCTACTCAATATTTTACTAATGGGTTTATTTTAAATATATGGACAAGCATTAATACTGTCATTTAATGTCATTTAATGTCAGACTAGCTTTAGAATTTACAGACTTCCCTATGCATTTCCATCGACATCAACTAACCCGTGAGAGGTCGCTATTGCTTTTCACAAAGACCCAAGACTAAGGCCCTGTTGATACACTGTTGGAACTGCACTACTGCCAGTGGAGGAGGAGCTATACCCTTGCTCAAAACTGTCTCCAAGGGAAGGTCTGCTCCTTCAGCAATGTCTGTAACAAAGACCCCCTTAATTTCAACCTCAGCAACAGCACCAGAAAGCGCTTTCATTTCAAAATACTATGGCATTTCCTTGGTCTCCTTGAAATACTGATTTGCCTAGAATCACACCAGATTTGTATTTTATCTACATAGAGATAAAATTTATATATTGTATAAATATACAAATATTTTTTTCTATCACATACAAACTTTTATTCTCTCTCTCTCTCTCTCTCTCTCTCTCTCTCTCTCTCTCTCTCTCGGATCTCATGTACCCCTAGCTGTCCTGGAACATGCTATATAACAAAGAATAAACTTGAACTTTACTACTGAACAACATATTCACCACCCATAACATAACTTTAAGTACCACAACTAGGAAACTTAAATGAGATTTTATTTATCAAAATTTAACAGGAGAGAATATCAAGTACATTGCAGTTGGCTAATGAAAAAGGTGCATCATTTGGTTGACATAAGATGGTGTAGATAAGCAAATTCTGTTAAGAAGCAACAACATATTCTATGAAGAAAGTTGATTAAAGTTAATGTATTCTAAGTTTACATTTTTGCTGGTATATAATTATTGAATTTGTCATTTATTTTCATATTAATTGGAATTACATGGCACAGTGATTTTGTACGTAAAGACATTCTTCTGAATAATAAAGTTGAAAAATACATAGCCACTAAAGAAAAACTAAAACTACCACTATTAGAATATTTTCTTTTACTTCTGCGGTTTCCTAATTTTTCTAAATTTTTAAATGTATGCAGACTTGAAATTTGCATATTCTCACTTCATAAGCATCTGCTAAGTACTTATATATCCAAATGTTTTATGAAAAGACAGGAGAAAGAGGCAATGATTGAAGTATTCACAATCAAAATTGTCTCTAAAAGTGGCATGCATTATCAAAAACTATAATTTTTCAATTATATACACTAGCTAGATGATCAAAAAACACCTTAACAATATTTACCATTGATTACAAAATAGTTTAGTTTTCTAAAGGACAGAATCAGTGACTACAAGACAACTTTCAAAGAACTCAAGAACGAAAGTTGCATAGTAAATTGATAAATTTTGAAAAACATGTAAATAAAATAGAAATGTTCTTAAAATGCTAGGAACCCAAGAAACTCATTAAATTTTAGTATGTCAATGGTTTGTTCTTGCTATACATTATTTTTATGCTTTATTACCAAATTTATATCACTGATTATAGGGATAAAGATGTTCTTTCTCACACTAGTGAAACAAAATTTTAATTGCAAAATACTCTGACATAAATTACTTTATTAGGTAGCTAACATACTTCTACACATGAATAAAGCATTAAATAATCAAGTATGTGTGACTAGCATGCTCACAGAAGAGTTTTACATGTTCTGGGGCATGTTTATTTCAATAAACTTTGATATTAATGTGATCTGACAAGATCTCAGAGAACCTGAAATATAAGCAAACTGAACTGTCCTTAGATATTTTTTTTTCTGCTTTTTCCAAGCTAGAACAGAGATTGGGTTCTTTCTGGCCCAGTTTCTGACATGTAGAGAGGTCCTGTATGAAGAGTTTTCAAAAGTGTCAACAAGAAAATGACAATGACAGGCAGAAATTTGTCCCGGAAGCTTCAGTGGAAACAAACCAGCAAGACAAGCACAAAAGTGAATGGGCCAGATGTTATCGGAGAAGCCAGATTTTCAACTTAGAGGATACTGGGACTTTGGTTAGAGGATACAGGAATTCGAAGAGTAGTTGATTTGTAGTCAGTCTGTATGAGTGTGTGTGTGTGTGTGTGTGTGTGTGTGTGTGTGTGTGTGTGTGTGTGTTTAAGTGTACCATGTGTCTGCATTGCCTGCAGAGTCCAGAGGAGGGTTTTGGATCCCAGGGGACTGCAGTTTCAGACAGTTGTAGCTGCTATGTAGGTTCTGGGAACCACGAGTTAACGCTCTGGGAGAGCAGTAAGTGTTTTGACCACTGAGTCATTACTCTAGCCAGTTATGGAAACTGGAAGCTATCACATGTTAAGGTTCTGGCAAAGAAAAAGTTAATGACTATTGATCATAAAGTTAAGAGGAGACATTCAAAGGTGTTCCTGGACATTAGAATGGAGGGGAAACCAGGTGAATAGAAACAAAAACATCTGTTGCTTTACTGGGAACTGACTGTGAAATTATGCTGCTACTAATAAAATGTAAAACATTTTAAGGAATTTAAGCAAAAGACAAAGATCCATGCCTTGAATTTCAGACTTTCCATATAAAGTCCATCATCTTTCAAGGCAATTTTTAGTTTGATGTTTTTCATAGGGCTTACCCTCATATGCAATACGGTAATACATATTTTTTTAAGAAATTGTAATAAAATTAATAGAGTTATTCTTCTATAATTTTAAATTATAGCTCATATTAAATGACACTTTTAAACTTGCCAAGTTATTTTTCATTTATTATTTAACAGCACCCAGAATAATTTGATTTAAAGCAATGTTACTGCATTTAGGCTTACTGGAAATTTTATAAGCTATTTTACAAAGATATTACATTATTTAAAGGAATTATTTAATGGAATGTTCAAAAAATAATTGAGATATTATTTCATAAAATATTGTGCCTTATTCTTACAATATTAATAAAATAAATGTTATCCAAATTTAATTATATACATGGTTGTTTAACCAAAAAGTAAATATATAAGCTTTAGGTAATAAATCAGATACATTCTTTTTTATCGAAAATATTCGTACCTAGAGTTGCCAAGTCTCAAAGTTTGCTTTTGTTTTCTGAAGGTGAGAGAGGGTGTTTTCCTTTTTCATTAATAATTTTTTTTCATTTATTTTATATACTGGCCACAGTTTCCCCTCCCTACCCCCCCACCCATCTCCCATCGACCCCTTTCCCATCTACTCTTCCTCAGTCTCCCATCCAAAAGGGGGCAGATCTCCTACTGGCATCAACAAAACTTGACACATCTGGTTGAGGCAGGATCAAGTTCCTCCGCACGGAGTCAAGTCTGGACAAGGCAACCAAACCAACGTGGGGAATATATTCCCAAGACAGCTCAAGTACCACGGGCAGGTCCTGAGCCTACTGCTAGAAGCACCACAAACAGACCAAGCTACGCAAGTGTTACACACGTGCAGAGGGACTAGGTCGGTCCCATGAAAGCTCCATAGCTGATGCTCAGAATCCATGAGCTCCCCAAGCTCAGGTCAGCTGTCCCTGTAGGTTTCCCCATTATGAATTTTTACTCTCATGACTCATAAAATTATTTTGCATGAGAGAGTGTTTTTATCTGTTATATGTGTGTACATATATGTGTGTGTGTGTGTGTATACATATACATGTACTTTACAGAAAACATGATATATATGTATTCATTTAACTTGCTGAATATATTGGTGAAGAGATGTATTTTTGGAGTATATAGAAATGATCAAGTAAGTGGTTCTGGCCACATCTCATTACTACCCTCATGTTTCTATCACTTACTGCAAAATAGTTATATATACACATGACATACATTTACTAAAATAGACACCAGGCCTGACTTTCTTAATGAAAAATACTCTGAAACATAGTGTCTTTGATTTCTAAAATAACCAGACACTAACTCGGTGTTTCCTTAACCTTGTAGGTTACTTTTCAGGGAGAAATAAAGATACGTGGTGAGCCACCTTTGCATTTTTCTAAGACATCAGATATTCTTACCTTTGCATTTTTCTAAGACATCAGATATTCTTACCATCAGTATACATGCAGTCAAGCTCACCTCCATAAATGAGTAGCATTGCTAGCGAATTCCAGGTTCTACGTGGCTGTGTAAGAATGCTGCACATTCCCAAAACAGCAGCTAACCTACCGAAAAAGTCAAGGCTACTTTCCCTGGCATGGTGACAAACAGTGTGGATGATGAGAAAAGGAAATGGGAAACTAGGAAATGCAGCTCATATTTGACAGTATCATGCCTGAACTTGGTGCAAATGCAAGTGCTGGCTAAACTGTCTCCAAATTCTCTTTATGTTCTAAAATTACACTTGTTCTGAATTCTCAGGGTGGAATTCAGTCTGTGAGTGACCACCTCAGCATACCTAGAGGCCTGGAAACTAGACCATGCCTGATTGAAGGTTATACAGATTTACAGAAATGCTTTTACATATGTGATTGTTTTTTAGTACATATAATATTATCTGGTTGTCTCAAAACATCATGTATCGCGTTTTCTTGATCCATTTCTAAGTAATGACGTAAGGTTTATCTTGTCTGCAAACCTCCAAACTTTCTAGTGCATATTGAAGTAAATATACCAAACATGCTCTTATAAGCATCTACAGTGGATGAAGTTTTTTAAGAAAAGAAATATTTTTCAGTGGTATTAGAGAATTGATGAAATTTATGAACATGAAATATATGTCCACAACATCACAGATGAGAATCTCAATACTGGAGATATGACAGAAAATAAAAAAGATAATTTTATATGTATGAAAGAGGTTTTGTAATTGCTCTTAGTCAGACATATAAGATTTATAAATATATAAATATTAACTAACATGGTAGCCCTTCATAACTTAATTGTAAGTTACCATCCATATTCAGATTAGTAACTTTTACTTAATGCTTTTGTTTATAGATTGCCTCAATTTAGACCTTACGTAAATGATTCAACTATTTTATTTAATGTATTTGTTAAATAAATATTTAAATTATGGATATGATATTCATGTCTTCACGTTTCAAATTTCTCCTTTTTATATACTTGATCTTCTTAGGTGTTAACTTAGTCTTAATCTCATGAGAAAACATTTTTTTCTCATTTCTTACTTTTATGTAATTTAATTATTTTATTTCTGGAAACCACACTTAGCAACAAATGTATTTTAATGTGGATGGGCACAGTGATACAACTTTGTAATCTCAGTTGTTGGGATGTTAGGTCAAGAGAATTTCAAATTGAGGTCGGCCTGAGCTGAACAGTGAGTTTAAGACCTGGTTGGGTGGAGTATATAAAAAGACCGTATCTCAAGTAAAACAACAAACAAACAAACAAACAAAAAATAAGAACAAGTCTGTATTCTTAGATTGAGCAAGGCAGATAGGAAATTAAAAGCCAACTGGGGCAAAGTTGTGAAGCTGTCTCCAAATAAAAAAAAAAGGAAGTCTGGAGCTAATAAATCGATGGTAGAGTGTGTCTACCTTACTTGATGAGGGGTTCAATACCAGTTCCAGACAAAACACAATATCTTAAATTTATTGATATGTAGATGTATGTGTATCTATAACTTTATCATATGTGTGTTTCTATACGCATATATATTAACACATATATTAAAGATACATGTACGACCTTTGAACGTGTCAGACAAGGAGGGGTGACTGAGAAGCCAAGGACAATGGCACTGGGTTTTATCCTACTGCATGTACTGGCTTTATGGGAGCCTAGTCTGTTTGGATGCTCACCTTCCTAGACCTGGATGGAGGAGGAAGGACCTTGGACTTCTCACAAGGCAGGGAACCCAGACTGCTCTTTGGACTGGAGAGGGAGAGGGAAGCGGATGGGGGAGGGGAAAAGGGGAGGGGGAGGGAAGTGGGAGGAGGGAAGGAGGTAGAAATTTTTAAGTAAAAATAAAAAAAAATAAAATAAAAAAGATACATGTAAGAATTTTGCTGCCAAAATATGTTTCATGAAGTGTTTTCTGTGAGGAAGCATTGTTTGAATTTGATAGATAATTTCACAAATCTCTTACAAATATTCATCCGCTATGCTTAGCTACAAGTAGCACAGAAGGGGAAGGCATGCATTGCCATCTTCTTGGTGCTTTCGATGCTTACAGATGTTCAAAAACCCTGTCTGGCTTAGTGCTTTCATGCTGACTCCAACTCCTCCCCACACTATTATGTCATCCGTGCACTGTTGCTTCCGGTATCTGTGTTTCCAATTCTTGGCTGTGCGTTTGATTTTGTACAGAAATATATAGTTGGATGTTTTAAAACATACCCGATATTCTTTATTTTTGAAATTTAAAATGATTGTATTTATTACATAAATTACAAAAGTTAAACCTACTTTTATCATGCACGAGTTTCTCCTTAGTAAGCTTTCCTACATTTATTTTTGGGTACTTGCAATTTCTTTTAGATTGGTATAAATTTTTATTATATTTTCTCATAGAAATCTTAATTTAGTTGTTCAAAATATTGAATATTTATTGTTTGATATGCACAAAAGAATACATTTTGACTTTACCAACATCTGTATACAGTATCTATGATACCATAAACAAAACGAGAAGTGTGTTGTCCCTTCCTCTGCCTAGACACCTGCATGCCATTTATATCCACAAAATCCTATCTGTATCCCATTTATTAATACTTTAGACTGAACTATTAGGTCTTCTGGCTTTATTTCTTTTTTCTTAATCTAGTTGGCTACCTATCTTGATATCCCAGTTCAATATTAGGTCTAGAAACAAAAAAAAATATTTTTATTTTTTCTTCTCCACTGAATTTTGAAGATAATTATAACTTGATTAGTTTCCAATGAAACTATTTCTCTTGCTGAGAGCATTCTAAAAAATTATTGTTGGGAATTGAGTTTAGTACCTCCATCATGTTGAGCAAAACCTCAAAGAACCTGAAGGCCTTGGATCTTTCCTTTTATCCATGGAGTTTTGAAATATGCCAGTATTATAGCCAGGCATTCATGTTCATTCACCATGTATGGTCCCTTGGATTCATCACCAGCACTTCAGCAGTGTGCCTGCAATATGCTCACCTATTTAAATAACTTTCAGATTTCTTTGTTACTTTTATGTTGTTGAGCTTCCGAATATCTCAAGTCTACCTTCATGCCAGCCCCACAATACTCACTAAGAATTTTCTGTAGAAAAAGTTCCTGGTTTCTGATTATTAAAGAATACATATAAAAGCAAAGAAGATCTCCACTTTCTGTTTCATTCTCTGAACCATTCTAATCATAGAAAACAGTCACCTGAGTTCACTTCGCACTCACCCGATAACATCAAGCAATGCGACTTCAGACTTTCTTCCTCAAACAAAACTCTTGAAAGTGAGTTACCTCTTAGAAACTATCTTGTTCATCTTGATCCCATTGGCCTTTGACTCTGCCTTTCCCTATCCCACACCTTTCTTGCAAAACTGACAGATTTAATTCTCTTCCTCTTCAATTTCGCCCTCTGTGACTTTCATTGCCTAGATACTCCCTCCACTATATAATGTACTTACCCCAGCTTCTGCTTGAACGTTGCCTCACTCAGAAATCCCACTCCACCCCACACAGCCAAATGTTATTTTTAAGTCCACAACTATCTTTAATACTGATAGGCCCACCACTATCTTTTGAACTACCTACGCTAACTATTTGCATATTCTGTATGCAAACTTAGCCTTTATGAAAACAAGCTAATTATTTCTCTTAGGACAGCTGCTTCTGTTGTATGTTTTAAATTTCTGCTTAACAAACTTTCAGGTCCCAAAATAAACATTTGATGAATAAATAAGTAGCGAAGTTAAAAATAAGTCAAGTAGAGATAGTATAGGAAATACCTCAGATTTATCAAAACATCATATGGGCCATTCCTGTGTGTATAGAAAGGCACTGGAACAGCCAAAGACATGAAATAAGATTCCTTGCCTAATAGAAGAGTAACAATTATAAGCTAGCTGAGGCTGTCACTCAGAGTAAATAGAGCTAATGTTGACAGCTGAGAAAGGGCATAAAGTTAAGGAATCTTGAGAAAGTAAGTGATCTGTGGAGGTGCATGCCTTTAATCTTAGCATTCTGGAAGCAGATTAAGGCAGATATGAGTTAGAGGCCAGCTGGATCTACAGAGCCATCTCCAGAATAGCCAAAGTACACAAAGAAAAACTGTTTTGAAAAAGGAGGAAAAAAAGGAAAGAAGGAAGAAAGGAAGGGAAGAGAGAGAGAGAGAGAGAGAGAGAGAGAGAACAACATCTCCTTGTACTTTATTATTACAACTACTTAAAGTGGAGATTAAAGGAAAGGGAATTGGTTTCATGTTGAGGCTGACATGAAGCAGTAAGGAGAAATACTCCAGAGGCAAAATACGAAGCAACAATAGAAAATCGAATACCTACATAGTGGGAAGTGTGGCCAGGTAGGAGTATATATCTATTCCCCAAAAGAATCTTCAATAACTAAGAGGAACTTGAACTCCTCATTCCCAATTAAGGAACAGCGCAAAGTGTTTCTTTAAATTTATGACATTAAAGGTTGCCTTAGAAGGATGGAGAATCTGTGATCCATTGTGGTTAAGAATTGGCTTAAGATACCACATTTGGTATCTTACATCAAGCAATCCGATTTCAGACTTTCCTCCTCAAACAAAACTCTTTTTTTTTTTGAGTGTTTCTTTTTTATTGAGCCTCCCACTCCTCCCCCCTCCCCCCACTCCTCTCCCCATCCCCCCACTCCTCTCTCCCTCCTCCCACTCCTCTCCCCCTCCCTCTCAAGTCTGAAGAGCAGTCAGGGTTCCCTGCCCTGTGGAAAGTCCAAAGTCCTCTCCCCTCCGTCCTGGTCTAGGAAGGTGAACATCCAAACTGGCTAGGCTCCCACAAAGCCAGAACATGTAGTAGGATCAAAACCCAGTGCCATTGTCCTTGGCTTCTCAGCAGCCCTCATTGTCCGCCATATTCAGAGAGTCCAGTTTTATCCCCTGCTTTTTCAGTCACAGTCCAGCTGGCCTTGGTGAGCTCCCAATAGATCAGCCCTACTGTCTCCGTCCGTGGGTGCACCCCTCTTGATCCTGACTTCCTTGCTCATCTTCTCCCTCCTTCTGTTCCTCATTGGGACTTTGGGAGCTCAGTCCAGTGTTCCAGTGTGGGTCTCTGTCTCTATCTCCATCCATTGCCAGATGAAGGTTCTATGGTGATATGCAAAATATTCACCAGTATGGCTATAGGATAGGATCATTTCAGGTTCCCTATCTTCAGCTGCCGCAGGAACTAACTGGGGAAAGACCTCAATATCAGTCCGAGCACACTGAACCTGATAGAAGAGAAATTGGGAGGTACCCTACAACAGATGGGCACAGGCGATCACTTCCTATGTATAACCCCAGCAGCACAGACATTAAGGGCAACATTGAATAAATGGGACCTACTGAAACTGAGAAGCTTCTGTAAAGCAAAGGACACTGTCACTAAGACAAAAAGGCAACCCACTGACTGGGAGAAGATCTTCACCAACCCCGCAACAGACAAAGGTCTGATCTCCAAAAAATATAAAGAACTCCAGAAACTAGACTTTAAAATGCTGATTAACCCAATTAAAAAATGGGGCACTGATCTGAACAGAGAATTCTCAACAGAAGAAGTTCAAATGGCCAAAAGACACTTAAGGTCATGCTCAACCTCCTTAGCGATCAGGGAAATGCAAATCAAACAACTTTGAGATATCATCTTACACCTGTCAGACTGGCTAAAATCAAAAACACCAATGATAGCCTCTGCTGGAGAGGTTGTGGAGGAAGGGGTTCCCTCATCCATTGCTGGTGGGAATGCAAACTTGTGCAACCACTTTGGAAAGCAGTGTTTCGGTTTCTCAAGAAATTCGGGATCAACCTACCCCTGGACCCAGCAATACCACTCTTGGGAATATACCCAAGTGATGCCCGATCATATGACAAGGGCATTTGTTCAACTATGTTCATAGCAGCATTATTTGTCATAGCCAGAACCTGGAAACAACCTAGATGTCCTTCAATGGAAGAATGGATGAAGAAAGTGTGGAATATATACACATTAGAGTACTACTCAGCGGTAAAAAACAATGACTTCTCAAATTTTGCATGCAAATGGATGGAAATAGAAAATACTATCTTGAGTGAGGTAACCCAGACCCAAAAAGATGAACATGGGATGTACTCACTCATAATTGGTTTCTAGCCACAAACAAAACTCTAGAAAGTGAGTTACCTCTTAGAAACTATCTTGTTCATCTTGATCCCATCGGCCTTTGGCACTGTCTGCCTTTCCCTATCCAACACCTTTCTTGCAAAGCTCACCTTTGATCTTTTCCTGCAAAGCTTGCTCAATGAAATTGGTAATGTCCATTAACCATGACAGTAAAATAGTAATGATTTTTGCATGTTTGGAAATTAGTTATGTAACCGAAGGATTAGAAATAAGTCAACAAATGTTCCAAATTATGCATGAGATACTAACTCTAACTATTCAATTATAATGAGCTTTACCATTAAGATGTAAGAGAAATAATTAGAATTAGTTTTGGTAATGAGAAACTGTTTCCATTTGGGTTACAACTCAATATTTTTTTAATCTGTCATTTTTCCAGTTACTTATAATCTCTCTTCAAATGTATACATTGGGTACATTATTCCTAATCATAAGGTTGAATACAGATGGGACATATTGGTTTTAAGATAATTTATTGAATTTTCACATGTTTTGCCGGCTTAAGACTAAAGCATAGAGGCAATATTAAATGTCAGCTATACTGAGGCTCAACAGGTTACATTTTTAAATGAATGCATGAAATGCAGAACTTCTAGACTATTTAGCATTTGACTGTGATCTCTATTATTGGGTATATTAATAAATAAAATGTGTGTGTGTGTGGAGAAAGGCACTCAGTAGTAAGAGGGAAAATCAGGAGAAAGGACTGGCTCAAAAAGTGTAGTTCAGTGCCAGAATGACTAAAGAAATAATCTTGTAAGTCAAGAAACTAAAGCAGTATAGACAAGAAAATCTGGTAAGAAATCTAGAACAAATTTAAATTATTAAACAATCAAAGTATTGAATTATAAAGCCTAGTGCTATACAAATAGATTCTTAATTGTTCTTAATAATTAAAGTTCATTCTATTTGGCTGGGCAAAAGTTAACCTAAATTAAATATAATTACAATGGAAGGATTAGAAATAAACTACACGGTTTATTAGGCAAGAATTAAAAAATGAGTTAAATCTCTGAGAACTTTCTATCAGCGAAACATAAAAAAAGAATATTTGGTTATAGAAAGGATTGAGCTCTTGATCTCTGCAAATTCTTATGCAGAGAGCATATAATGAATATCATAATAATCCATAAGATTTATCTCTGAATCCTGGAGTTGCTGAAATTACTACCTTTTGGCAACTCCATTTTCTACCAACTTTAAACTTCTGACACCTCTACATTTCATACCTGTTCAAAACTTGTCAATGGCTCATCATTTCCACTAGAAAGGCCCTAGACCAATGCCCACTAATCTATTACTTGGGCTATGGCTCCTAACAGCCCATCAACAACACTACTTCTTACCTCTATCATTACCAGGCCGATTTATTCTGCTTCAAGTCCATTTTTCACATAGCGGGCAGGCAGATTTCTTTGAAATGTAAAACACACTATATAAAGTCGCTCTGCAGTCACCTTGTCTACAGGGCTTCTCAGTGCTTCAAGCACAATGCCAACTCTCCCCAGTCACAACAATCTTAGTTCACTTGCTTAAAAATGTATGGCTCATACTTCTCTTGTGCTAATTGATTTCCTAATTAGAAAATTTATAATCATCACATGGCTGAATCTTTCTTATGAATCTAATTTAGAAGCTTCACCTCCTTCCCTCCCTGATTACCAAACACAAACTGTGTATTCTGTCATCCTCGATGTTCCAATTATAATTCTTTAGAAGTCCTTTTTTTTTTTTTTTGTTACGGTTGTAACCGTCAACATACAACACTCTCAAGTTCACCAGAGTAGAAATTTTGTCAGTTGTGTTTGTCACGGTAACACATAATGCAGGGAACTAAAATATTTTGGAAGCATAAAGGAAAAAAAAAACAGAAATAGTCATAAAGGAGAGATCATTTTTATTGAACAATGGCAACACCTAATTATACTCACTTCATTCTAGAAGAAATCTTCAGCTCTCCCTTCCATAACAGATGTTTCCTTTTATAGCGTCCAAATTTGTATTTATTCTACTGAAATCCTTAAATTGCACTGGTTCTATACTTACTTCCTATTAGTTTAGTTTTAGTTTTTCAAATGTGTTTCTTTCTTTTTTTAAAGAGATAAATGACATTTCATTCTTCATTATGTGTACATATATGTGGTTATTTGCACATGAGTGCCGCTGACCACAGGGACCAGAAGAGGGCATCAGATCTCCCAGAACTGGAGGTATAGGTGTCTGTGATGTGCCATGCGGTTGCCAGAAAAGAAAACAAACTTTTTAACAATGAAATCATCTCAGCAGCCCAAACGTCTGGTTCCACACTACCCCTCTGTCATTTGGTTTGTCCTTTATATATCATTTTTGGTCTTCTACATTCTAAAAATAATTTTAAATTTATTTCTTTTCCTAGTTTACATTTCTTTTCCTGTTCTTGGTATTTTTTAAAAATATTTTATTTCACCTTAAAAAATCATGTGTACACGTGTGTCTGTATGTTAATTTGAGTACATGAGATTAGTACCAGAAGAAGCCAGAGCATCAGATGACCTGGAGTGGAGTTACAGGTGTTGGGCATGACCTTAAGTGGGTGCTGGGGACCAAGCTCTGGTTTCTACATGAGCAGCACTCAGTTTTAACCGCTGCACCTTCTCCCTGGACATTCTTGTAGTAATAAGGGCAGCGGGGCTGCATCCCCAGCCCCCCAGCCGCCCGCCCGGCTAGCTTATGCCCCGAAATAATTACATGGACACTGTATTCTTTTAAACACCGCTTGGCCCATTCTCTTCTAGGCTAATTCTCACATATTAATTTAACCCATTTCTAATCATCTGTGTATGGCACCCCAAGGTGCGCTTACCGGGGAGATTCTAGCCTATGTCCATCCTGGGTCGGAGCTTCATCCCGGGAGCAGGGCATGGCGTCTTTCTCTGAGGCGTCTACTCCCGAGAGAACTGTGGAGTCTCTGAGCTCACCTCCTCTTCCTCCCAGCATTTTGTTCTGTTTACTCCTCCCACCTATCCTCTAACCAATAAAATGGGCCAGGGCAGTTCCTTTATTAGCTAATGACCTTCCTCCATCATTTCCCCTTTTTCGGTTTAAACAAAAAAAAAAAAGGTTTAACTTTAACATAGCAAAATTACATATAACAAAACAGTTATCAAGTAAAAGTTACAATAATCTTTATCATAACTAAGGAAAACTATAACTAACTATTCTTAACTCCATCAAAGACTCCAGAAAGATACAATACTACCTAAGCAAACAAGAAAAAAGCAACTTTGAAAACTCTAGAAATGACAGAGACATCTCGTTGCCTGGACAGTCACCCAAAGTTCCTCTGTACCGTTGGGGCATCCATCTTCAGCCTTCAGGCCCGTGGTATCCAGCAGACATTTCCATAAAGCAGGAAAATTCAAAGTCAGTTCAGTCACTGTCTTTTGTGTCCTGCAGAATGTCTCGCAGACTCTTTCATGAATCAGGAACCCCGAAAGATCATCTCACCTTAGGCAAGTTCAGTAGTTCTCTCTCTGTGGGTTCTCTGTGTCCAGTTTATGCAGTAGTCCAGGCAAGAGCAGTTTCTTGCCCGAATGGCTATCAAAACTCCATAACGAGCCTCTTCGATGCCCATCTTCCTCTTGAAGTACATTGGTGCTGCCAGGAGCAGAGTGTCTCATTGTCATGAAAAGTCCTAAGTTATTAAAACATTAAATGTCCTATTCTGTAATCTTTGAAAGACATGAAGAATGTCTATCTAAAATATATCTCTATATATCTAGAAAATCTAACCAACATGACTACAAGCTTTACTATTATCGATGATTATCCATTAACAACCTATATTTCTTAATTATACAGTACATATTTAAATGAACTACACAATCACAATACCTTAATCAAAATCAGAAACACTTATATATATAACAAAATTGGCCGTAAATCTCTATCAATAAAGCAAAATCTATACTAATGTAAATTATTCATATCTATATCATATCCCCCTTTAAATGTAAAAGAACGTTTATAAACCATATTTGGGAACATGGGCGCAGTTTTTTCTCTCCAAACTGCTTCCTGCTGAATGGGGGCGTCGTTAATTAGGTCTTTCATGGTATAACCTGTGTGCTAGTTTCATCTCAGTTGGCAGTTGAGCGAAGCAATTTTTTGAAGGCGTTCACACCAACCCTTCAGGAGGGCGTGGTCCATCATACCAAATCGGAATAGAAGAAATGAACAGGGTCTCATCCTCTGTGAAAACAATATAAGAAACTCCTTTCCAAAGCATCATGTCCTTAGATCCAAATTTCAAAGTCAAGGCATCAAAATATCTATGTCGGATTAGTTCAGCAGCATTTATAAATAAATATCTTTTAGCAGCTGTTGCTCCTTCCTCAGCATTCATACAATTCAAAGAGAGCATAATAGCATACAGTATCAAGATTCTCTGTGTATTTTCCATCTTTGTACAGCTTTGTTTTAACCTTTATTTTGTTTATTTTTACTTTTAACTTTTTGCTTTTTGAGACAGGTTCTCTGTATCTTTGACCTGAAGTAACTCTGTAGACCAGGCTGTCTTTGAACTCTCAGAGATCCGCCTGTCTCTGCCTCCCAGGCATTGGGATTAAAGGTGTACACTACTACACCTTGAACTCACAGAGATCTGTTTGTCTCTGCCTTCTAGACACTGGGATTGAAGGCGTGTGCTACCACACACAACAACTCTCTTCCTTTTTTTATGTTTTTTACTTTAAGAACTTCAAATTTTAGTCTGCATATATTTTTAACACACTGTAAACCATTTAAAATTTTTCTTTGTCTTTGAATCTCTCTTTACTGTATATCTCTCTTTTTCTGACCACACGAGCCTTTAAATTACTGAGCAATATGGGTAGGATTAAAGGCGTGGCTTTGCCAGCTAGATCCAGTCCATTCCTTAGCTTTCCAGCCTCATGGCGGATATACAGGCTGTAGCCATGTTTACTGCAACAACTGTATGGCATTTCAAGGTCCCTGCCAGCAAGTGAGCTACAACAGACAACACTCACGTCCTCTCTTGGTAGCCGGCCCTCCTGCCTTAAACAGTCAGAGTTTGCCCTGGCAGGATGGCCCAGAAAGCCGGCATTTTTAAACAACAGGTTTTTTCCTTCTGCTGCTGAAAACCGAAAAGCATGTGTTCAGCTTTTCGTCAACACCATTTAAGTGTTTCGTGGCAGGACCTCTTAATGAGCTGCAGGCTTTGCAGTTAAAGCTGAGTCAGGAAGCCTCTCTTAGATGAGGTGCTTGCTTGCCTCTGGCAAGCAGAGCAGAACCGAGAAATTGCTGCTATCAAGAAACCAGGCACAATGCTTTCATTTTGTTCTAGAATTACTTCCCAAGCTGTCTCAGGCTTTATGTGGAAGCAGTTGTCCACGTGGGCGCCATATGTAGTAATAAGGGCAGCGGGGCTGCATCCCCAGCCCCCCAGCCGCCCGCCCGGCTAGCTTATGCCCCGAAATAATTACATGGACACTGTATTCTTTTAAACACCGCTTGGCCCATTCTCTTCTAGGCTAATTCTCACATATTAATTTAACCCATTTCTAATCATCTGTGTATGGCACCCCAAGGTGCGCTTACCGGGGAGATTCTAGCCTATGTCCATCCTGGGTCGGAGCTTCATCCCGGGAGCAGGGCATGGCGTCTTTCTCTGAGGCGTCTACTCCCGAGAGAACTGTGGAGTCTCTGAGCTCACCTCCTCTTCCTCCCAGCATTTTGTTCTGTTTACTCCTCCCACCTATCCTCTAACCAATAAAATGGGCCAGGGCAGTTCCTTTATTAGCTAATGACCTTCCTCCATCACATTCTGGATATCATCCATTTTAGGTTGTATCTGTTGATTCTTCTGCATTTTAATGCATTTTTAAGATTAAAGTACTTTGTTTTATTTTATTAAAGGGATCACCTTACACAGTATTCTCTCTACCACCTCAATAGACTTCTGTAAGCCCTCACTGATAAATTTACAAGTGTTTTTTCATAACAATACATATCTTGATTTGGAGTTATTAAATGATGAAAGTGTATGTTCACTCTAAACACCATAATGCTATGTTGCAATGTTCATTTGTTTATTTTTGATTTGTTTGTTTACAAGAGCTCATCCTGCTATATAACTGGCATACTTTCCAGTCTGGTACATCCAGCACTTTAGTGTTATATATTTATTAATTCATATTAATAATTTTCCATTTTATATATGGCAACAATGGCTTTTAAATAGATTTTTTTGACTTGTCCATCATCACACATTAATATGTGCTGTGTCTGAGAATAAAAAAAAATTATATCCAATCACTATGCAAACTATAGTTAATCTCACACTGTCCTCAACAGGAAGTTGGATTATTGAGATATTGTAGAGCTTAAAATTTTGCATTGGTTCCATCTGATGCACAGCTGTGTGGCATTTCCATGATGTAAAGACCCAAGGATAATTAATAAAGAATTAGGAGAATGTCTGTTCAGAGAGTTTTCATCTCAGCTGTAGTTTCCTTCTATTGGTTTTTGTAGGTTTTTGTTCATCTGTCATGGGGAGGAGACCTTTCTAAATTAAGAGCCTCCCAATGTGAAGTGATATTAAGATGCTTTGCTGTTGAGTGGTGTTTATACTACGTCTTCCCCGTTGTTGCCACCATGGCCAACCAGATGCTTTTGTAATTTTTCCCTCACCCAGAGATATCTTTATTGAAGATGAACAAGATAAATTCACATTTAAAAGGAAACAGTCAGGAGTGTGAGTGCTAAAATACATTAGATTCATATCAGAAGTAGCATAGAAATAAACAGACATACAGGATATATTATAATTCCTTATATCCATGTTACTTAGACAGAATTCTGGAGTCCTTCGAGAGCCCAATGCTTTTAAACTCTAACAAAAAGTGTAACTACCGTAGCAATACTCAGTTGCTCTTAGTAAATGCCTGAGAAAGAACTAAACTCTTCCAGTCGACAATCTGTTAATCACTTAATAAATGTCACAATGGAATCACATTAAGAATTTAATTTTTTTTTGTAACAGTACTCTATATTTTGCTCAAAGCCTACGGTTCCAAAGAACAAGAATTTCCCATTACCCCAAAACACTAGTTTGATCTCCAAAACAATCCCGGAAAAATATTCCTCCAGACATTAAGATAAAAAAAAAAAGAAAAAAAAAAAACCACAAGCAACTCCCACATGATGGTTGACATTTTAGAATGACCTTTGTGTAGAATAAAAAGTCATTTTCCAAAAAGCCAAAATTCAAACTTTCCCAGAAACGAATTTGCAAATGAATAGACATTATGAGCTAAAAAAGGAATTACTACCCTGGATAATTTTTCCTCCTAACATTTCTGAAATCAGTAAAGTTAAGTGCCCAGATTACAAACAAACGCTCCATCCATTTTCACATCGCTCCTGCAGCACTGTTAACCCTGGCTTGGCAACTCTGCCTTTTTGCTTTTTAAATCACAAAACCTTCCTTCAGAGCCTTGGTAAATACCAAACTTATTTTTTACCAGTACCCAAACTGTCCCAGTGAATTTAGTAATTTCCAAACTCAGATCAGGTCTCTGGCTCACTGTCTTGACCCCTGATGCTGCCCTGTGATCCCACTCTGATGCTACAGACACTTACTCCATTCTTCCAGCAGCGGATTGTCTTAACATAGGATGATCAGAATCACTTAGATCCTACCCTGAGACAGTTCCATACATGATATCAGGACACAGAGGACAAAGTTCCCATGAAAAGGTCATTCTAAACGCAACTCACAACTGAGAGAAGCATCGGGATTTTCTTCCGTCTAGTCTTGAGACGGCTGGTACCTTTCTTTAGCTCTCACTTGTCACTGGCATTGGTATAAAAGAATAAAAGTTGGTAGAGGGATACCGCAATAAAAATTGTTATTTCACTTACATGCACATTCATGCGCTGGTTTTATTTTTTAGACTTGCAAAATTTAAAAACGCAAGGTTTTTTAAGAGAAATATGGACAATTTGAAGAACACATTCATCCCAGGCTTCTAAATTCTAGATTTTAAATTTTCCAACCCTTTAACATGTTGATGATTTTTCAGTAGCAACTTTAAAAATGTTAATTTTAACTTAGTCAATCATTCTCTTGATCATGATTAAAATAATAGCAACATGTCCAATATTTATGATTATTCATTACAGAAGTTTTCTAGACCAACAGACAATAAGTAATCAGTAACTGGTAATAATAAAATTATTTTAAGAAATTGTTTTCCAAGAGGGTTGAGGGGCTAAGGAACTGCTTCTATGTTTTGGTCACAGAAAAAAAAAATGACTAGGAACAAATAAAACATAATATTCTTCTTTTTGAGGCCATAAATAATGTTATATATCTTTATAATTTAGTGCTCCTGAAAGTTTTGGATAAATACTACATATCATTTTTTTTTTTTTACTAGAAAAGGAATCCTTCAAACAGCAGTAGTTCTACAGACTTCTAGGACATTGCAGTGAGGAGAATCACATTTGTGCGTCCACACGGATGCTGATGAAATGTAGCCATTTCCAAGTTTGCTTCCCTCTCTAACTTTGTGAAGAGAAAGAAGCAAACTGGGACAATGGCTGGAGGGAAGATTAGAATGGAATATTTGGGAAACTTTTTAACCTAATTTGGAAAACTCATTTACATTTTGTAGATAATCAAAACACTGCTGTGAATCCAGACAACATGGGGCTGGGCCTCTTTCCACACGATCCTAGTGGATGGCAAGGCTGGCGATGGAGGTCTGGGATCAGCCTGAAGCAGGCAGAATCTCAAGTAGGACACAGGTAGTCTGCTTGACCAACCAAGCAGAAAGGGAAGACTGCTACAGTTGTAATTGCTACAACAATAAAGAATATCACATTCTGCTTCAAACTACATCAATCTGTATGTGGCTTTTGAAATGTTCAGCTCACAATTAGGTATTTTTCTCAATCCTGATGGACAGTAAGTGGAGATGTTTTCTGTTATTAAAAGAGTGGAGTTATTAATTATTTTTAACACAAGATTGTCAGGAAAGAGCTTGTGTTCGTGTGATCCACATTTAAAAAAAAAAGAAAATGTCACTAACAATGAAAACTTGAGGCTTAATTGAAAGACCCTATATTAGACAACTAAATGATTAATTTTTTATACGAATAATGATTTAATATGCCACAACATGGTTTCAGAGCTACTATTTGAATATCAATGCAAATGTAAAACTTAAGATTATTTCAGAATCAGCCATGAAATGTAAGACATTGGGGATAACCACAATTATCGAAACAAATTCTTTCTTCCCCGCTTCTCTCTCCCTCCTCCCTTCTCTCTCTTTATTGTGTGTGGGGGTATATGCATGTGTATGTACATGTGTTGCATGCGCCTACACATGTAGAAGAGAATCATACCAAGCATCTTCCTCTCTTCTCCCTATCCTATCTTTTCTAACCTTTCACTCCTGATATAATCTAGAAATAAATACCAAGGAGTCTGTGAAACCACTGTCAATATGGTAACCCTTCAAGATTTATTGACTAATAGGTTACACTCTGCACTTTGTCTTCCGGATCATTTTACTTTATTATCGCTCAAGTTTTGATGCTCACCATTGGAATTTACCTCATCATGCATCCCCACTGTGTAACACCTGAAGTCTTTTAAAATGAAGTAACTGTCTGTGATTGAATAGGTGGAACCAAAACAAGAGGGGGAAAACACAGTGTCCAGAAGGGAAATTCCCTCTTTGCTGATCTGTGCTGCTTTAAGAGCCACTGTGTTTTCCCAGCGTTTCAATTACTGTATTCTAGTTCTGAATCTAGGGATAAGTGCCTTGGCTATGCATCTTATGTTCTAAGAAAACCACTCACTGAAACTTAAGTCCATGGATTAGGTTAGGCAGGCTAAACAATAAGCTCCACGGCACCGGACACCCGTGCTGGAGTAACAAAGGTGTGCTCTTCCATACAGCTGTCACATGGCTCCTGGCCATGTGAACTCGAGTGCCCTGCTTGCACAGAAGGCACTATACTGGCTAAGCCATGCCCCAAGACCCCTGAGCAATTTTTTTCAATCAATATCACACTAAAAGCCAAAGTTGGATGCACTAGTGATTCATCTTTTAAATATGTTGTAGAATTAAATTCTCATGTGACACTAAGAATTTTTTAAACATGCCTCATTTGATATTGTGGAAGAAACAATGACACTCTAATTGCCCAATCACTAAAGTGATAGTTATCAGGGTTTCAATTGGCTAGTTTGAATGCTTAGGGCAAGGATGCCTTGGAAACGATTTCAATATGGAAACTAAAGATCATAGGAGATATATAAAATCAGAATGTCTGGATATCCATGATTAGACATATATTCAAGGAAATGACCTAATTATAAGTGAGTTATCAGTCATTACATATTTTGCAACACAGCCAAGTACAGAATATTTTGTTTGGATTACATAACAGGAAGGTGTATGTGAATTGAATTGGAAAAATCTCTATAGGACATATGTCAACTGAGTAGAAGTTCATACTACTTTCAGAACCTCAATACAACACAACTGTGTGTATCTGTGTTAATGTATGCATGTGTGTGTGTATGTGTTCACATACACTTGTTAAGTGGCTACCTTACTGGCATGGAGCCAGATAGAAGAAGCATGTCACTGAGTCAACACATTCTTGTAGTAGTATGTCTTTTCTAGTTTTTGTTGTTGTTTTTGTTTTTACTTTCTCTATACAGGGCTTCTCTGTATAACAGCACTAGCTGTCCTGGAACTAGCTCTTGTAGACCAGGCTGGCCTCGAACTCACAGAGAACCACCTTCCTCTGCCTCCCAAGTGCTGATATCAAAGGCGTGTGCCCCCACCACCTGGTGGCTTTTTAGTCTTTATAGCAAAGATGTCTTCATGTAGCAGTTAAGGTGATACTTTCAAAAACAATCTGCATTTACTATTTCTTAAAAGCTTGCATATTACAATAAAAGGTCTATTAATGCCCTCACTGTCATAAGACTATATAAATGCAATGGCAGATTACTATTTAGAAAGCTATTTAAAGTCAGGGGTGGCTTTGGAAGTGATTATTTCAGGGGTGAGTTTTAGCGAACTGTGACTGAGAGAGGTTGTTAAGCGTCAATGCGAAGGTTCTTTCATCCCTAGGACAGTCCTCTGGCTTTGGAAAGAATGTGATTATTTCTCAACTCACTCAGTTTTTTGGTGAAGATACTGAAAGGAATGAAGGTCTCGCTGAGGCCCAGTTCACTTCCACAGACTTTATTCAGCGCACTAACTGCTTCTATCACAGGACACGGAGTGACCTGTGCCTCTCTCTAAAGCTTAGACTATGATTTTAGGATGATTATTTTCATGCGTAAGCTCTATCCTTCTGATGCCATTGAGTAGGAAACAGCATGTGTGGTTGTATGAGATGAGAGCATCTAGGCACAACCAGTCCTTGCTCAGCGCGGAGACAGGCTTTGGGAGAGATAATGTGCTCTCCTGATATCACGACACTAAAAAGCAAGCAACATATTCACAGAGGACTGGGGCACTCTCCACATCTGCTGGTGAGGTCCTGCATTGGCTGTTGCCCTGCTCATCAGATTCTAATGATGAAAATACATACTACAAGCCTGTGCCTTTAAATCTTAGTAAGAAACTCCTAGTGTACATTTCCAGTTTGTATATTAGGTTCTAATTCAGACATGTTGAATTGGAATCTCTTCTGGAAGGCTTCTGGGTGATGCTGTTTTAGCAAGCAACAAGCCATCATCGCAGCACTGGCGAAGAATCAAACATCCTTTACAGCCATCACAAACAGTCCACAGAAGCATCTGGCTTGGAATTATGTAAACTTTAACCGTTATGAAGCATCATACAACATCTATATCTCTGTTTTCGATTTAAATATTAGAATACTCTTCAGCGCAAATAAGCATCATATATATATGACAAACAAAACCTTGTCTAGGATGTGGTCTTCAATCTATGGTGGCAAGACTGAACCCAGGAGGTTTACACCAGCTTTATTAATTTTACCTGCTAACAATCCTAGACTTTGGAATTTTTTCCTATCTGTATTTAATGTCCATTTTCAATATTATGATTCATATCTGATATTCAACTTTCAGGCTGAAATTAGGCAAAATACATCTTATATACATGCTACTGAAAGCTAGCTTTCCTCAGTAAATTATTAATTCATTGAATGGTAATTCTGTTTATTCAAGATTTTCAGGTGAAATAAATAAAAAATGGCTTAGTCACCAGTCTGAGCAACTTGAAGGCACCATACATGTTATAGACAGTATGACCAACTTTTTGTATGCAGCTCTGGATATTTTCACTCAACATTAGGTCTAAGTAGAATTTTCTATCGAAAAAGTGGTAATCGGGATTTTCTTGGGAAATTTTCATTTCAAAAAGTTATTTGTTGACTGTTAGTTATAAGAGGTTTAGAGAAACAATAATACACAATCTTATTTGTGTTTCTTTAATTTTGGCATATCCAATGTTGTAAACCTTCATCACTGGCTTTTTCCTAGATTATTTCAAATGAGAAGTGAAATAGATGTTGGGAGGGGTCCAACTTCAAGTGAGCCTAGAAACACATGCAAGTTTATCAGATAGTCTAGAAGACTATTTGTTTGCACCTCTCACATGAGAAGGAATTTGATGGAACCTAGAGAAGTGGTGCCTGGGTAGCTAGTATAGAGATGGCCTTGGAAGCTTAAGAAGAAGCAAGTTCAAAGCACCTTTAGTCACAGGGCCCAGCAGAGCCACACCACTGAGTCCAGCAGAATCTGGTGATACAGAGATCACTTGGGGGAAAGTCCTCGCTTATCACCCCAAGAGAAAATGATTGTTATATTTGTATCTGGCTAATCAGAATTTTCTTTCACTTTTATACCAAGACAATAAATAGAGTTAGTTGCTTCAAGGTCTTATTTCTTTGAAATATTTTCCCTACACTTTGTTCTTTCAATATTACACAACTTCAATGGTGAAATCTGAACAGGTAAATTCTTCTCTGTAAAGTTACTCTTCAGAACCTCTTATTCTACATATATTTAAGGGAAACTAATTTCTTTTCTTTTTTTTTTTTTTTTGGCATACCACTGGGGAAATGAGTAGATAATATCCTTTGTGTACCGGCTCATAATGAACAAAGCAAACAATCTCCAGTCTACTGAAGAGATGACATGTTGTTTTGTGCTTAATGAAAGATAAATTAAAATCATTTGACATTGCCATATGCTAACAATCATTTCCTGAGCAGAAAGAACATTACCACAGATGGCTTGATAGATTGGCCTAGAAAGGTTGCAGGGAATAAACCCTCCATTCCTGCTATAGTTGTCAGTGTGGAAATAGGCACCCTCTTCAGTGAACACGATAGTTGAGAAATTATGTCCATGTCTCCCATTTTTGAATCAGGTGCATAATGTGAACAACTTTCATTTACTTGGATAAATCTTTTAATGTAAAGGTAAAAAAGCATGCAGTAAGATGTTGTGTGTATCCTCATACTCTAGATGTTGATCCAATTGCTGCCAATAATCATGTGTGAATAAGAAGCCACTCAGACTTTCAGTCATGACAATTATTGGACAAGTTCTTAACATTAATTTATATACTGAAAGCAAGGCGTCTTTTTAGCAATATCAACTATGGCCAATATATAAGATAGGTAGTATTACTATGTTCAAAATATCCTGAAACTTAATATGTGAATAACATTCACATTGCTTGGCATTTGTTAAAATTATAAAGTATTACTATATGTAATGATAAAAGTAGTATTTTCATCATTTCTAATTACTTGTTTGTTAATTGCTAAGTATTATCCGACATGGTTTCCAGTGTTCTAATATTGGAAGTATTCTCTGAACTGTGCATATTCATACTTTGTATATCTCCCGGCTTTATGTGAGGGTGATTGTGACAAGGGAAGTGGTATCCCATGTTGCATATCGGGTTATGAGGAGTCTGTGGATTTTTTCTGACTTTATTTATCACATTCTCCATTTTCTAGTCTGTACTGGAAAAAGCAAGTTATCATATTTGTCCTGAGTGTAGAAGCTCAAACAAAAATTTAGCCAGCCCTACAAATTATATAGTTTTTAACTAAACTATAATTGCACTTCCTCTTCTCTCCCCTCTCTCAATCTTTTCCATGTCCTGCATCCCTCACTCCCTTTAACATATAATATACATATTAAATACCACCTGATGAGTTAGCTGCTTGCATCTCCATGCACACACACACACACACACACACACACACACACACACACAAATTTCAGGACTGACAACTTGATACTGGATAATCAATTAGTGGGACTCATCATTTGGTAAACAATGATTCTCCCTTTCTTAGCACTCCTTTGTTGCAATAGTCCTTTGTCTAGGAGTAGGACCTTGTAACACGCTAATTTTAAAGCAAGAAATACTAGATAAAATATTATCCATGTACACACAACTGGGCAGGCTTGGAGAACAGAAGTAGAGTTCATAGAAATAGCAAAATCCCATTAAAAGGTCTAATGGAGAGTAAATTTCTTGGTGAAAAGAGACAATTTTCTGTACTATCATAAGAGTGGTTAAGACATTATTCGAATGGAAAATAACAGATATGACAGAAGCCTTATGAAAAAGGAAGGTAAATCTACAAACAGAAATCGAGGGCAAGCAAAGTGGGGCCTCAAAATAGGATAATTTGACTTAAAATTTTTTTGGTCCAACTTTATGATGAAGCATGAGTGAAAGTACAGGAAAAGAGGTCCTTGCACTCACAGAATAGCCCTAGGGAAAGCAGAAAGAAGTTAAACACAAATGTTTCTATCTTCAAAGAAAGGAGATGTGTACCCCACCTGGAATGCTGGGAAAAGATGTAGTTTTCAGCCTGGTGATCTTCTGCTATCACTAGGACTAGGCTTCACCCAAAACCCCCAGAATATTGCTTGTTTATTCCAGACTTCCCACCTCTGCCCAAGTCTTAAGCATTGCTTCTCAGTCCACAATACACTTCCATATGAGAGATGTCATTACTACATTACCATAGTCTAAGCAATTTCTGTTACCTTAGGGACAGGCCAATCCTGAAGCCCGCATTCTGTTATATTTACCTTAGTCATCTCCTTATCTTGAATGTTGTTTCTATAGAAGTCAACAGAACTCATATTCATGGAAGAAGTCATAAATACATTGTAAAGAGTTTCAAAGTAAACATGTCTTTAGCTTGTTGTATACTCAAGGATATGTTAGCTAATTGCCATCAGAAAATTTTTTTCCATAATTATGCTGCACTCAAATATGTGTAAAATAAATGATCTGGTGTCAGATTCCAAAAGTTTGAACCATCACTGGCTAAGTAAAGTCATACTGAACAAAGTTTTATTCTTGCCACTCCAAGGATCATTTCACTCCTGACCATGATACTTGCAGGGACTCCCACAGGTGATGGGAATTCAGCCAAAGTCATATTTTAATTTGATGTTGGACCTCAAGGTAATTACATGCAGTATAATATCCAGTGTTGGGCAGTGGCAGGACTAAGCAGTTTATACCAGGCATGCAAGCCTGAGAGTGCAGAATCAGTGTTCTACTCCATTCCATCTTGTTGAGTTTTCATGTTTGGTGTGATATGCATTCTTGAGTTATAGTATTTAAAATATAAGGTAGCTCTGTAAGTACACAAAACCAGCATAAATTAGGAGGCATTTTTGTCTATATTGGTAAAAACAAATACCACTTCTATTACTAAAACAGTAGGAAAAAGCCTTATCATGGGCACACTATTTTTCTCTCTTGCTCTTAAAAAGGTCTTCAGGACAGAATATCCTGGGCAGATTATCATTGGTGGGTAAAAATTCCTTTTGTTAAGCTCGTGTATATCTTGTTTCATTGTTAGAATAGTTATTTTATTCATAAATTCACTGGGAAATAACAGAGAGGAAACTGGTTGAATTTAGCAGAATGGATCACCCAATCTACTCCTTTAATAACTACTTGCAGTGTTAGAGTCATGCTGAATATTATTTTACCTATGTAAAGATGTGTTGCATTTGTTTATGTTGCATTTGTTTAATTATGAAAAGATGTGTTGCTATTTCACCTTGTCTGCCTAATGTACATGATTTGTCTAGGAAAAAGCTGCATGACCAATAGCCAAGCAAAGAATGGATAGTCAGGGCTGTCAGGCAAACAGAATAAGTAGGAGGAAAAATCTAGGAACAGAAAAAAAAGAGGAAGAAGAGAACAGGGAGTAAGTGAGGGACACACTTAGGGCCGAAGTCAGGCAGTTGTCAGCCAGACTTGGAGACAGCAGGAAAAGTAAAATATACAGAAAGAATGAAAGGTAACAAGACCCAAAGGATAACGTAGATAAAGAGAAACAGATTAAAATAAGAGCTAAGCTAAGACTGAGAATTTACAACTAATAAATTTCCCTTTCGTGATTTGGGAGCTGGTTGGTGGCCTAAAAGAAAACCAGGTACAGTGTTATTCATTTCATTGGTGATCCTTCAAATGTAATACAAAAATCTCCAGGTTCGCTTCCTATTTGGAGTTGTCTACCCACATACTTTTCCCACTGACCTTCTTGCTATTACTATCCCAATCATGTTCTTTTAAAAAGGTTTCTTGATGCCATGCTTGAGGTAAGGACCTTATTCTTGTTAAATGTATATTTTGCCATTGAGGGAGAGTTTTTCTTGGCCCATCAACAATATTCTCTGTTGTCACTTAAAATCTAGCTAACTAAGGTTTACATGACTGTTATAATATTTACCAATCATGATTAGCTAACGTGAAGTCTTTCAGGTCTCCTTAGAATACAACTAATGTCCTTTTGTGTTCTAACTTCCCTTAATACTATTTTTAAATGCTTTTCTATTATAATTAATATACTGATGAGAACAAAATATACTTATTCATGTATATAATGGATAATGACAAAATTACATAAATTGGTACACATATCTCCTTAATTTTAAATGAAAAACAGATTTATTTATTTTTATTGGATGTACCTGAGTGTTTTGTCCATATATTTAGGTACACTATGTGTGTGCGGTACCTTTGGAAGCCCAAAGAGGGTGTTGAAACCCCCAGAACTTGATTTACAGATATTGGGTACCAGTATGTGGGTCCTAGCAACCAAAACCAGAGCTGCAAATGCTCTTACATCTTTGAGCATTTCTGCCGCCCCAGTTTAAACTTTCAAAACTTCTTTAAGCCGGGCGGTGGTTGCGCACGCCTTTAATCCCAGCACTCGGGAGGCAGAGGCAGGCGGATCTCTGTGAGTTCGAGACCAGCCTGGTCTACAGAGCTAGTTCCAGGACAGGCTCCAAAGCCACAGAGAAACCCTGTCTCAAAAAACCAAAAAAAAAAAAAAAAAACTTCTTTAAGCTAAGTATTGACAACCATCTATTCTCTTATGGGAAATATAACATTGATTATACTTTGCTGTGCCACCAAACACTAGAAAATATTCTTCCTATCCTAGTAACTGATTCCTCTCCTTGCTCCTATTTTGTACTATAAGCTGTATTTTTAAATACTGCCAGAAATACATTTTTCTTCAAAGCATGCTCTTAGGACTTTCACTATAACAAAGTGGGGTTGAGTGCCAACTGACTCCAATGAAGCTTGCTCAATTGATAGAATATGCTTCGATCTCACTGAAGAATTTCCCCAAAGACAGTGTCATTATATGAACAAAATGAACAAAGAAGATCTGCCCTGATAGAGAGGGCAAAGAATCATTCTTAGCAGTGGATGGGTTCTTTTTTTGTTTGTTTTTTGGCCAAAAGAAGGAAAGGGACCTTGTGTGTCTTTCAGAACTGACACTCATTGTCTAGCTCTTGGATGCTCTGGTTTTGAGTCATCTAAACGTGACCAGAGCATCCAAAATTCAGCCATTGGAATTCAGAAAGTTCCATATCACCTGCTCTTCTGCTTTTCCATGTCATATTATGAGACTCCCATGTCATATCATGAGAATTTTCTTCCTCCAGTATCACATAAGGGTATTCCTACAAGAAATCCCCTCCAATCTCTATTGTCCCATCCTATTTCCTTACCTCCTGGAGAACATTGACCAGTGCAAGTGTTTCTATGCATTTTCGGATTAGAAAAACTAAATCAGAAGTGTTGTTGAATATAAAATTATGTCCATTTCTGCTGTTTTTTTCTAGTCATTCACCAAAGTCTAGTTTCTCATAGCACTAATTCTCCATCAAGTTAGAACAGTTATATAGCTTATTGCTATGCATCTTGTCCTCTTTGATGTGATTAAAGATTAAATTCCAACATGGTTTCTATAGCCTCTAAGTATGGTCCATGTTGTGGCTATTGCTGTGGCTTAGATACAAAGGGGGTATTTTGATCTTTAAATATAAAAATTTCCTTTCGTTTATATATTTATAGGCTTCAATCCCACAAGCCATCTATTAGGAATTACTTTTCCTAGCCAGAAGGATGTTGAGGATATTGTGATGTATTGAGAAGGGTCTAACCCAGCATAGGGACATCATTTTCTTTGATGATTAGATCAGGTGGTAGTCTTCATAATTTAACTTTAAACTGCAAGTATGACATCAACCATTCAATGCCCATCTCCGTTTCATTTCTTTTATTCTCTCTTTCTCCCTCACACCTACAAAGACACAGACTGATGTCACTGAAATGTGTATATTACTGTTAAAGGAAGCTGACCATTTAATTATTTTTAAACAGACACACACAGAGCAAGAAAAAAGACAGCAAGCTAGATGAGTTATATTGTTATATCTACATTTTAAATTTCTCAAGTTAAACTTCTATTAAAAATACCAGGTGTTCACTGTCCATATTTTATGTATTTTATTTATTTATATATATTTTTAAATTTTATTTTTATAACTTCTCTACTCATTGGTTTCTGACTATATTTACAGTACCAGACATGAACTCCCTTATGTTTTAAGTAACAAGTCAGACATTTTATTTACAAATTAATACTTTTGTAAGGCTTTTTCCCCAATAAGTAGTAGAGAACAGGTTTTAAAAGTTTTTAAAGAACACATACATGAATGTGGCTGAGTGTTATGGTTCATTTCTGCAATCATAGATAACAGAATTCTTATCAAAAAGTGCCATTTCTGAAGTAATACCACAAGCAAAAATGTTGAGAGCATTTTTATTTATCCAAATGTTGAGAGCATTTTTATTTTGATGGAGGCAGGAGGATTTTTGTGACTCAAGACTTTCTAGAGCAAAATAGCAAGATCTTATCTGAAATAAAAAGACAAATGGATAATCCTTTAGAGGACAAATTCCATATTGTGAATTCCCAAGTATCAGATCTGAGCATTCGGATTCTAGTGACATGTGATGGATCTTAATATTTTGTGTTTTAATCAATTATCTAGTGATTTATTCATCTTGAAATGCTGCTCCGAATAGGCGGCACATGGTGCAATACAGCAGTGGCTCATCACTGTCATATTTCAGAATCCACAACTTTTATATGCTTGTGTTCAAAACTATGAAATGTTTTTATATAAGAGAGGCTTAGTTTCTGTCTTCACATTCAAAGAATGTGACTAATATTCTTCCCCCTCACACAGAGAAAGCAGATCTGTGGAGTAATGCAGGGACAAAGCTGTTCAATTCCAGTTCCATAGTCTTTCCCAAGTTTAAAAAAAATAGCTCTCTTTAGACATGGTAAAGCTTTAAACCCTGAATGTTAAATATTCACTTACTAGATGTACAAAAATAAAATCAAAGAAATCCATAGAACAAAAGACCTCATACTCCAAGTAGCATGACCTCTTTGAAAGTTTTAATTTGGAAATATCATCTACACAACACTGAACCGAGCAAAACCTATCTCAGCAGATCGAACAGCAGGGCCACAGAGATGCTGAACCACAAAGAAGTTTATGCCAAACATAATGTGCTTGGGAAAAAGATTATTATCTTAATGACCTTATAGAATTTTGGGGCTTTGTGTTTAAAAGGTATGCTGGATATCATTTTTTAGCTACTACTATTTGCTACCAAAAAATTAATCTTGATTTTGAAAACATAAGGACTTTAATTTTAGTTTTTTCTCAACAATAATTCTTTTTTGATAACTTAAAGCAAGCAGTCAGTTAGTTATTACAAAATGAAAATGAAATCCTGTCTGATTATGCATACCAAGCACTGAAATAAAAAAATATGTTAATTCACAAAGCAAGTGGATTAATAGTTATTTGAAGTAACAAATTAAGCTTGTATCTTAACTCATACAACTTGAAGTGAAATGTTTATTTCAAATTACTGGGGCACGCCACATGCTCCTTAGACTCATTTGAATTTTTGAGATGAGAACAAGTTCGTGTTTTGATGGAGCTATCTAAATAATTACTCCATCTGCATTTCACAGGCCATTAATGCAATTTTTTTATACTAACCAATCCATCTGTGTATACAACATGAGTTCATAAGGTAATTATCTGCTCTCTAATATGCCCCTTTGGGCAAAGGAGGCAGATAAAGGGATCACTTGCTGTCATTTAGGGACTTATTTTGTAATTGTCACCATTTGGGAGTCATCTGTCTTTTATCTTCTCAAGTTTTCCCTACCTATGGTAGCGTATCCTAGCAACACATCAGAGGCAAGACTCTGTAACCAACTTGGTGAGGGAGTCTTTCTTTAGAAGAGACATCCTGGAAATTCAACAAGTCTCGCTGAGAAACTTTTAGCAGCAATATGGGACCCAAATAACTATTCGGAGACCTAATAATAAGCAAAATATGCCTTATTATTTCTGTAGCAAGGAGTATTAATAGGAATCCTATGTTCCTACTTGGGAAGTTTTATTAGTCTCTACTTCAATAAACATCGTCTGTTATGCAACTGATCCTGAAATAAGTTATGCTTGACTCAGTTGATGGAGCAACTGAAGAAAGAAGAAGTGGAATTTTAAAAGAGAGACATTCACTGGCATCACACTGAAAGCTGTTTACAACCTGAGAAGAGCTCTCAAAGGATGTCTTTTATATTAATATGCTTTATTATATCATGACATCATGTAAAATTAAATCCTATGTTATCGGCACATATACATCCTATGCCCTCTTAAGATCTCTTATGCTTTTCCATTGGATTTATGGAGTTATACCTCTGGATAAAGGACAGAGAATGGATCAAAAAAGGCATATGCAAATTTAAGTAGAGATTGGATGAGAATTGGTTTTTTAAAATTCATTGTTGTTTCCCAGGATCTTGGTATTAAGACTACACATGGGACGGGCACACACCTTTAATTATAACACTTGGGAGGCAGAGGCAGGTGGATTTCTGTGAGTCCGTGGCCTAACTGATCTACAAGAGCTAGCTCCAGGACAGGCTCCAAAACTACAGAGAAACCCTGTCTTGAAAAACCTAAAAAATAAAATAAAATAGTATGCATGGGCATGAATAATTATATACATGCAACTCAATCCTCAGCTAGAACTTGAAAACAAGTTAACATCGTTAAACTCGTAGTTTTGAAATAAGGCACTTTCACTCTTACTCAGATTCGAGTATGGTGGATTTCTTCCCAGGTGCCATTGATATTGTTTTCTCCTTCTCTCTCTTTCCACCTTAATTCATACACACACACACACACAGTAGTTATAGAATATGGAGAATCAAACTAAACAATAAAAAAAACCTGGTTGTCTTGGAGACAGATTTCCTATTTGCCTTTGCTAGAAGATATATAGTTTTGTCCCAAATGCTAAAAACTGTGTTTCATGTGTATAAAATTTTTTATATTTAATTTAAAAAATACATACCTTAAACAGTATCTTATTTTAGCAACCTTTAATCTTGCACTGTCGATATCATCCCCAGTGCAATAAAATTTATTAAGATATCCTATGCTTATTTAAGTAATGGAAACAGTTCAACCTACCAGCTGCTATATTGACTCGTACAATGACAGTAAGTAACTATTTTTTGGGGGGGAATAAGTTGGTCTTTATTTCTCCTGCCATTTCATGAAATAACAGGCTATTTGCCACCTTCTCTAAGAAACTGCCACTCTAGAATCCATAGCTTTTATGTTGTTTTGTTTTTCACAAGGTAAATGGCAGTAGTGTTCACCTTGCAGCATGACAGATGCCAGAAAATGCCCTGAGGTGATATTATCCCATGCTCCCACGGTTCACACAATGCTAAAGCTAGTGAAATAGATGGCCTGGTGGGTAAAAAGCCTGACTTTGACCCCAGAACTCTCCTAGTACATTGCTTTCCATATGTATGTATTATTATGCACATGAACCATTGCACACACACACACACACAATATAATAAAATTATCTTTAGAGAAATGTAAAGAATAAATCTGATGCGGCTATTACAGAAATAGTCAGTAGACAAACTTTCTTTACGTTAGCAGTAAGCCCCAGTGGGACCACAAAAGACAAAGGCTTTTTACTTGATATTTCATGAACAACAAAAGTTATGTGACTTTCCTCCCTGATAAGTGTTATTAAAATAGCATCTTTTAATTAATGCTATTTTATCCTTTTTGTACAATGGGTGTCCAAGCTACAATTTGCTATCTGTAAAGGTTCCCCAGGTACTCTTAAGCTGTTTTTTTTTTTTAATGCTGTTTTAAAAACAGCCAAGTTAATTTGTTGCAATCTCTCTTTAATGACTTGGGTCAGAGAGTTTGACTGATAGGTAAGGAATGCTCAGTCCAAACTAACTGTTAAATACCACAGACAAGCAGCTAGAGGCATGCGAAAAGCAAGGAACACTGAGCTCTTGCAGGAGCAGAGAGAAACAGGCAACGTTATAATATATAACAACAAAATAATTTGAGAGTCAAGTTTATCAGTGGAGTCATGGCTAATTTCGAGGAGAGACTCAAGGAAGAGCTAAGGAGTGACACTTTAATAGAGATGTGACGCCGGGCAGTAGTGGCGCATGCCTTTAATCCCAATTCAGGAGGCAGAGGCCGCCGATCTCTATGAGTTTGAGACCAGCCTGATGAACAGAGCTAGTTCCAGAGCTGTTACATGGGGAAACCCTGTTTCGAAAAATCAAATAAATAAATACAATGTTTTTTAAAAAAATGGAAATGTGAAAGAATAGAAAAAATGGAAGGCATGAATAAATGGATGGAGGCAAGAGGCAGGTGGAAGGCCTACACCAGGAAAATGCTAGCCTGTGTGGAAAACTCAGGAATTGGTGTGGCTGTGGCTTTCCTGGGAACACTGGGATCAGAGATGCTTCGTTGGCACCATGAATTAGTTGTATAGAAATTATTAACAAAGCAGGAAATGTCCCTAGTGAGTTTTAAGGAGAGGAATGTTTTAATTTGTATTTTAGGGATTTCACTGAAGGACAAGAGGAAAATTGATTGAAGTGAGACAGGAGTGCTTGAAAATTCTGCATAGCTGCATCCAACAACCCAGCAGTTTTAGCTGCATACAGTATTTACCCTCTCACACGTGGTTGCTGGGCACCCTATGCGCCGCTCATACAGGACACTTCCCTGTTGCAGGGAGAGTTTCAGTGCAGTACCGCTCTGAATCATCATTGTCCATGTCTTTCTGGTCTTGGCTATTCTGGTCTCCACCTTCTAATGGCAGAGTCCAGCTGTAGGGCCTCTATCCACTTTCTCTTCTTTGGCTTCACTCATTACCTTCCTGACTCCACTCTCTGACCACACCCATGCCTGCTTCACCTTCGGGACCTCTGCTGCTTCTACAGAGGATGCAGTTTCTCAGCAAATCATGTTTCAACATCCCAGGCCTATAATGGAAAACAGTTGGAACTGAAGGTTTTATAAGTACTTTGTTTCCCTGTATCCAGGAAAGCCCCTTGACTCCCGTATCACTTCGTAAGGATTTCTCAAATCTCCTTCCCACTGACTGGAAGTCATCTTAACCTGTTGATTTCATTCAGGCAGGAATTACAAATGGTCACGTAATCATATATAATCTACCCTAATAAGGCTTCATATACTTTTATTTCTGTTATTGGTTAATTGATTTTTACTAGTATTATAACTCCTTCAGGAAAAGTAATTCTAAACAAGATTGACTGGAAAAGTATTCTTACACCAATACTGTGACCAAAAACCTTGCAGCTACATGCCTTTTACAAGTCTGTCATAGAAATCTCACATTTCCAATTTCGTTTTCTTTCCTTTTGGAGTTGGTGTTTTAATTCCAGGAACATGGCCCCTTCACTTTCACTTTCAGGTTGTACTCTATCATTCTTTGTTACCTGCTAAACTAGCCAGTCTAATTTATGACTGTATTAATTACTCTTATATCAATCACTGTAAAAATACTTGAATACAACATTAGGGAGGATAAGTTTATAGACCCCGGCTTCTTAGCACAATGTGCCAATGAAGAAATGAAGGGAAGAAGCTCTGTGTATAAGAGCGGCAGAAGAAAGAAGTACATGCAGCCCTGGTAGCAGTGATGGCAGCCAGAACCAAGATGGACATAGCTTCAGAGGCTGATTCTTTGTGATCTACTTCCTATCCCTTTCCCAAAGCTTCCATATCCTTCAGATAGAGCCATAAGAAGGTGAAGGAAGATTAAATAAATAACCCTGTGGAGGATGTTTCAGAGTCCAAACATAATAATACTAACGTTTATAAAACCTATAATTTAAAGGCAATCACAAGTGTTACTTGCTCAAAACTTATAGTGATTTCTACTGCATGAAAAATCTCAGCTTCCCTCTCTTCATGGTATATATTTTGAGTTTGCATAAAATGTTCTATTTTGTCACGGCAAACATATTTGCTAAGGACAAATTGAACATCATGTCTTAAAAAACTACTTACCCGAAAACAAACCTTTATCAACATTTCACTCTCAGATTCTGTAGACCAAACTAATGCTGAGAATGACAAAAACCATAATTTGTTTTTGGACATTTAGCGCAGTTCCCTTGATAGGTGGTATACAAAATGAAGAACAAACACACTGATAAACTGAAAAGCTAAGTACTATCTTGATTTTTGTCTTTAAACTTAATGAGAAGAGACATATCAGGAAGAAAATGTCTCTAGAAGATCAATCATAAACTGTTTGCAAAATAAATTTTAAGTATTATTATTTATATAAATCTCTGAAAATATTTTGAACTATATAATTAAACAAAAGTCACAATTAGAGTCTTACAGCAATATTCATTAGTAGTTACAATCTTCATCTAAATGCAATCAGGCCTCAGTCTGGAAGGATGATTTGTAACCACCTCCTGCCTAAATGAAGTATTTTTATGTTGATTTCCTTGAATAAAATGGTATAGTATTTATACCTAATCTATGTGTAATGCTGTATACTCTATGTTAATTGTACAACCTAAAATAATTTAAGTCTTTAGATGAGCATTTATTACTCTTTAGGAAATAATGAGAAGAAAAGGGCTGCATACATATTGAATACAGAAGTTTTCCTAATATTTTCTTTCTTTCTTTCTTTCTTTCTTTTTTTTTTTTTTTTTTTTTTTTTTTTTTTGGTTTTTCGAGACAGGGTTTCTCTGTAGCTTTGGAGCCTGTCCTGGAGCTAGCTCTTGTAGGCTGGTCTCGAACTCACAGAGATCCACCTGCCTCTGCCTCCCAAGTGCTGGGATTAAAGGCGTGCACCACCTCTGCCCGGCAATATTTTCTATCTTAAGCCCATCACATGTAGAACTTCCTGATATGAAAGGTTAGTTGTATATATCCAAAATATATGTGCAATAATGAAACTGGAAATTATGTACAAAAATTTGGAGTTATTCTCATAAATATTACCAATAAGCTAGTGTATTGACATACAAATGGAACTTTGAAGACAATCATTTAATATATTAATTAGAATATCCATACTTTTATATCAGGGTCTTCCTTTTTTAAAATCTGGCTTTAATTCACTACTATAGACTCTGTTGTCTTTATCTATCAGGGATATTTACCTAACATAACTGGACCAGGAAATGTAATAGTTTTAATCAATGATAGAAATATTATGAATCAAGAAAACAATAAAGTTACTTAAACATACATGAAGAATGGTATTTTTCTCTAATTGCTTATTCAAATACCATCCAAAAAAAAAAAAAACCACACTGTGACTAGCAGGCCATGAATAGCATCAACTATCAGTCTTCTCAGCATATGGAAGATTGTATTTCTGTAAGAAAATTTATATTTTATTTATGTGATTATGGTTTAAGGTAAGAGCATGTTTGATAAATATCAGTAGTGACTAGTTATGTACAATTAACATTATGGATGATTTTAATTATAGTTAATTATATTATCTAGATTTTTTAGCATAGAATTTGTTCAAATATTTATTTTTAAAAATTACCTGTCAATAAGATGACATTTTGGAAATGTAGTATGAGTCAGTCTAACTACAATTGTGGAAAGTTATTAATAAATAAAAATAAAGAGGGAACATACATATGTGCACACACATCCATGAATGAAATTCTTTATTTCTAATTCATAAGTGTTCTACTTTTAATTGCTAGGTACTGAAATACTTGACAGCATAGTCCAGGTCATTGTTGCCAGCATGCATTTGTTAGACTGGAGATGCATGAAGAATTACACTAATGAAGTTTGGCTCCTAAATAGTGGGTATTGAATTCTGGGTCTATAAACAGGATATTTAATGGGAGGTGGGGACCTAATGCCCAGAAAATACTTATCAGCTGTCCTAGCAAGACAAAGTATCATAATTAGACAATAGTGGAGAACCAAGTCGTTAGGTCTGGAATGTGCAATGTTAATATTCTGAAAGCAACTGAGGGTAAAGCCTCAGCATGGGCAATGCTTCTCGTTAGCAGGCCAGTTATGCATTTTATTGGGAAGTGTTGTTACCAATTTTCTGAGTCACAGTCATCAAACATTCCAACTCATTAAATAGTCACAAACCCTTTCCTGAATTTATGAGTTTTAAACTTCTGCTTTTGTAGAACACCTCATTCTTTCTTATATATGTACATGACAATTTTCTAATCCTGTCATTTCTTGTTTTTGTTTGGTTTCCCATTTATTTGATCTCTCTAAATCTCCTTTCCTTTCCAAGCTCATATCCATCATCCTATGCTTTTATTGCCTCAGGCCAGTATTCCTACTTTACATTTGCCTATCTCTTCTCTCTCATCTCTGCTCAGGTTTTTACACTCTCTTTGCTTTGTCAATCTGATCCTGTCGCTTGTCTGTTCTAAACAATATAGTGTATCCTGGAAACACTTGCAATAAATTTTCAAATTAGAGGTCCGTCCTAATAAAACCCTATACATTTGAAAACAGCCCGTTTCATATTTCTCCCCACCCCATATTCTAGCAACAATTATTCTGGACCCTCTGCTTCTAAGTTCAAATTTTCAGATTCCACATGTAAATGAGATCACAGCATTTATCTTTCTGGGGCAGGGTTATTTCACCTAGCATATAATAAATAGTAATGCACTGAATGTTTTAAAAATCAATAAGCAAGACTTTTAACATTTTTACCACATCAAAAAATGATAAGATTCTGGGGTCACAGACCAGCTGTTAAAATGTGTACTGTTCAGAGTAAGCAATACAGGTGTAAACCTCAGGCATAACAGTGCCTCTGAGGGAGAGATGGGTGAGACTGATGAGTCCGGGAGCTCCCTAGCCTTCCAGTATAGCCAGTCACCAAGTTACAGTGAGAGACCCTGCCTCAAAACACAAGACAAAGAAAAACAGGATGATCCAGGATGCCAAACTTTGGCCTACATACATACGTGCACACATACTTACTTAGGTGCACACTAAAATATAAACAGCAAAAAAATTATTAAGAATTTGATTTGATGGATTTGCCAGGTAGGTTATTAATCAGCAAACTAAGCCAACTGAAACCACAATGTAACACAGATTATATATATATATATATATATATATATATATATATACTATATATATAATATAATCACAAATATGTTTGTGTGTCAATTAAAAATGAAAAACTCTCTAGATCTGAAGATTGGAGTCTAAAACATCTTTTAATTCTGCCACCAAATTATAGTCATGTGAAAATAACTTCCAATTACCTCATCTATAAGCCTCCACTAATACTTGGGCTTGTATAAATCCTTTCAGAACATTAAACTTGTAAGAATTCTTTTAGTGCCACAAGCTTCTTGCCTGTCAGTCTGCACAATGATTAAGCAATTATCTATGGCAATTATGCATGGCTTGCCTAGTACAGTTCCTCTACATTGTCTTGCACTGTTATTTAAATCCTTTAGGGTGAATTTTCTTTTCATATGTTTTTGTCCTTTCGTTCCACCTGTCTTACAACTCTGATATTAGGTAATGATTTTCCAGTAGTGATCTTCGACTTAGGGTATGGAAGTATGAATATGGTGAAAGTACATTTAAAAATCCCACATGAATTTTGTCTAATACTATCTCCCTAAGGACCCAGCTTTAATGAAAGAATAAATCTACAACACATCTCAAACGTCGGAACTTTTGTCTTTTTTGTATCCTTCCCCACCTCCTCCCAGCTGCGACAAATTTTCTTAGTATTAATAATAAAAGCTACTATATTGATCTCAGTATTTATCTAATATCATTTGAGTGTAATTTCTACAATCTTTTCCACACCTTATCCTGGATGCCTGGGTGATGTGTCTCAGGGTTCTTCTGTAAATTCTTTCCTTGTCCTGGAACATTAGACTTTGCTTATTTCTTCACAGGGTTTGTTCTTCTTGCTCTTTAGGTTTCAGTGTAAAACTCTTACTCTCAGAGGTAACATAGACTACTGACTCTCAGTCTAAAATGTTATTATTATTTTCCAGACATCCTCCATGTGTTTTTCAGCACTTATCCAGTTCCTATTCATTTGGGTCCTTATGTAATGTCTGTCTTTACCTGTACACTGAGCCTATGAGTAAAGAAACTATCAGTGTGTCTAACATAAAGGGAGAATTCACAAATATATAATGAATATCATTAAATATATGAAAGATTATAGTTAATATTATATTAATGTTAAAAATAAAACAATGGTTTCTAGAATTAGGTGGACCATAAAAATTCTGTAAATCAAAACTGGAATTCATTTTAAGTCGGGAGAAGTTTGGTCCCATATGCAGTGAGAGTTAAGACAGAAACCAAAGTGCAGTATTTCAAGTTCCAGGCAAATGCTCTTCTAATCCTGTTTAATATATAATATATCATTACACAGACACATATTGACAGAATCATAATGAAGGGAGCATACTGAAATTCTTGTTTGATTCAAGCATCATCAATTGAATTTTAATGTAATAAATTAGTTTCATATAGTTTTAAAGTCATCTTGCTTCAGTGTTTCACTCCATATATAACATAAATAAGAATATCAAAAACACTGATGGTAAGATACCTATTTATTTTTAATTTTAGTAGTTTGAGAAGGGGCTTTTTTTTTTCAATCATTCCCCAAAAGACAGAATAGTAAAGATAAACACTATAACATGGTCAACTATTGATAGAGGAAGGTCATTGGTTAAAAAATAAAGAAACTGCCTTGGCCCATTTTATTGGTTAGAACATAGGTGGGTGGAGTAAACAGAACAGAATGCTGGGAGGAAGAGGAAGTGAGCTCAGAGATGCCATGCTCCCCTCTCCCGGGCAGACAAGATAGCTCTGCTCTCTGCAGCCAGCCACCAGGTCAGACATGCTAAATCTTTCCTGGTAAACACACCTCGTGGTGCTACATAGATTATTAGAAATGGGTTAAGAGGCTGAAACTAATGGGCCAGGCAGTGTTTAAAAGAATACAGTTTGTGTGTTGTTATTTCGGGGCATAAGCTAGCAGGCGGCTGGGGTGCTGGGGAAGCAGCCCCGCCGCTCCTATTACTACAAACTATAAAATACTTAAGGAAATTAATTCCTCTTCAGTGCCTTTCTTTAAGAACAGTTTCACAGAATACTTAGATGAATCAATCTTCATAATAATTTCTTGATCTGAGACTTTCTCATTTCAGACTTAAAGATCCTGTGATAGAAATGATTTCTGAAAGATCTCCATGCTACATTAGTTCATCTTCCTAACAGAATTATTATTAAGGGCCACTTTAATAGGAGATTATGGCAAAAGGTATTTTTAGTTGTTTCCATGTCTGTTTAAAATAAACCAGTAGCTGTAGATGGGGATGCAGGCCTGTACTTTGTTGCTTGAGAAACTGAGGTGGGAGGAACAGTTGATCTCATGACTTTCCTCCTAACCTGAGAAACATAGCAAGGACCACTTCTCGAAAAGAAGAGTAAAGAAGAAACAACTATTACTGGTGCACAGGGATCATCCTGAAATATTTTTTATTAAATACCTAAACTGAGGTCTTACATGCCATAAGGGAAAAGAAAAGTCCTGAAGCCACTGAAGAGGATGAAGAAGATAGATCACTCAAAGAGCAAAGTTCAACTTAAAGGGAGAGATAGATAGGATATGTTTACAGAATAAGGTGAGGGGATGTGATGTGAAGGGAGATTATGAATCTTTTATGATCTCCATGTTAATAACAAAACTAGTGATACCCAAATGTTAGGTTTTCACTGCACTGTTTAAGAAAATGAGACAGGATTACATATCCAGAGAATTATTGCACATTTACATGGAAAACTGCCAACAGGAAATGAGTAACTCAGTATCCTGTGGCTTAAATGCTATCCTCAACAGTTTAATAGCTATTATTTGTATGCAAACTACATACATTACCAATATTGAATCACTACTTCAAAAGACTATTTTGTGAAATTTTGAAACTCTATAATCCAAATGTCTTTTTCCGTTTGGTCATAGAGCAATTATTTATCCATTATTTTCTACAGAAATAGTCTATATTATGTTCCAAATCAAAAAAATGTTAGAGAGTAAAAAAAAATGAGATGAATAGAAAAGAAACATACCTAAATCAAAGTTAAGAGCCATAAAAACATTAACAATTGCTAATGGGCTTAGATTATCCATTTCTAGGAGGAGACCAGTGTCAGAAAGAGGATTTGGGTATTTCATAGGATCAATGAAGAGTAGATTGTATGATCCCAGACATGTGTACACAAAATCGAGATGTAACTAGAATAAAAACTGAAATTATAACAATGTTTAAACATATCAAATATTTTTGACTTTATATGAAACAGATAAGTATGGTAATTATATTACATTTAATTAAGATATCATAAAGGATTTATAGAAAGCAATGATTAAAGGGTCATTTTTAAAGACAGATATCTCTGGAACAAGAGCCAAAATGCATTCCAATAAGCACAAATTTCTGAGACTTCATGATCCCTCATTTCTGAGATGGAGCCCCCATCTCCATGTCCTTATATCCAACATACTCAAGAAATGTCTGATTAACTGGACAGAGTTGACCTATTCAACATATATCCACCTTGTGCCAACATTATGATACGCAAGGAAAATGCAAAGTGCTTGCCTTAAAAGGAGCTGTGGGTTTGACAGGAAGTATTATTACAATTTTAGTAGAAAGTACTAGAGGATGCTGTGGGATGTGCCTTGAGGATGTGTCACTGGGGCAGTAAGAAAGCTTTTCCAAAGGGTGACAAAATGGCAAAGAGAGCCTTAATGAATACAATAATCCAGAAGTGTTTACAGTAGACTACAATTTAAAAATGAAAGCATGCTGTTTAATAGAAAAATGGAAAGAAACTCAAAGTAACAGGATATGGAAGAGGGTGGGATGAGATCTGAAATAAGGTTACAGAAAGGAGACAGGATAAATAACAAAGCACATGCTCTGCAGTCTGTCCTTGAACAGAAGAAACCAAAGGGGAGAAAAGAGACACTGAAGGCTCAAATCTACAACAGTTACCTTCATCACTGACAAAAGATGAGAAGGGAATGAGATGTGTACTCCTTCATTTCCAAGATTGTTTTCTTGATACTAAATATAGAATAATATCAAAAACCTTGTAAGGAATGGTAGCTTCAAAACTATTTGTCCCAAATACCTTCAAGACGCAAGTTATCGCCATATTGGCCCTTATTTGCAAGATTTGCTTTTGATGAAATTTATCTGTCTTTACTCTCCAACCAATAGATGATCAATTAAAACACATGCAAAAAAATATTTTCCACATGCATTTTAAATGTCTCATTAATAAATAATTAAATTAAATAATTAATACAGAGGGCACTCAACATTTTAAGCCATGTATTTTCTTAGTCTTCTTTCTCAGCCTTGATACAGCGGGAAGGGGCTTAGTCTCCCCTCAGCTTGTTATGTCAAACTTTGTTGATTTCCCAAAGGAGGCCTTACTCCTTCTGAGGAGTGGATAGGAGAAGAATGGGGTTAGGTGGGGGGCAGGGCAAGAGAAGGCGAGGGAGCCGGAACTGGGATTGGTAAGTAAAATGAAAAAAAAAAATTAAAGAAAAAAGATAAAACACATATTCCTATGAGGAACAGTAAAATGTCAAAACACTGCCTACAACATGTTAGGCAACTGATAGTGGTAAAAATGGATTCTTTACTGCACTGTTTTATTTTTAGAGACAATAGTACTCTTCTTATTTTTCCAATATTTTCTCCCTGGATGTGCTCAATGTGTAAACATTCCATGGTCTATTTGAGCTATGAAGCTACAATTGCAAGCTTGAGCTATGAAGCTACAATTGCAAGCTTTTATACATATCTTCTTTTTAGATTAGCCTGTGTCAACATGCTTTGATTCAGAACTTATTTACAGGATACTATGTCTTAGGAGACTTGTGCTTGCCTCAAGAGTAACAGGATCCATAGCAAACAGAAAGTAATAATGATACAATATAAGATATGGAGGGATTTATGGAAGGGGAGGAGAAGAACATAGCATTTAAACTCAATGAACCATAAATTTTGGCAGCCTAAGATTGTTTACATACATGAGAATGGCATATGGTCTCACTTATTAAAAGAGAGAATGCATACATATGTGTTTAGGGGATCAGAGGCTTTGATACAAGTTTGTTGCCAGTCTTTTTTGCTGTAGGACTTACTAGAAGATGGGTTACACTGTATTAAACACAATAGTCACTTCCTTACAAAGTACTTCCATCTTCCCTAGGCAGTGAGTCTGTTTATCTCTGATCCAAAGTCTGGATTTAGTTACAACAATCTTTAGGATATTAGGCCAATCTCCAGTTTGTGGTATGGCTCCATTATAAATAATTTTCAAACAACCTGGCCATATCTAGCTACAATGATCAAGTTTTTGTTTTTATCTTGTTTCCTTCTCTACCCCTTTTTGAAATGGGGGTGGGTCTCCCGGTGAACCAGAGTGCACCTTTTGGCTAAGCAGGATGCCCAATGAGTTCCTGGGCTCTGCCAGCCTAGGCCTTCTACTGTTGAGATAATAGGCTCCAGTACTCAGGAATAGCAGGCAGTTTGCATGGGTGCTGGTGGCTTGAATTTAGATCCCTATAGTTACACATTATGTAGTTCCCCACTATACCCCCACTCCGGCCACCAGACTCCACTATCAAAGCTTCACAGCAGATATAATTCTAGTAAATATAAATTAGTTTTCATTTCACGTCGACTAGCTGGCTATTGATGCATGTTGACTTTGACTGCACTTTGCAGAAGTGCTCCCTAAGGAGTGAAAAGCCTCAAGACCACTTTTGGCTCATTTGTCTAGAGCGGTTTTGAATACACAGCTCTAGTGACAATGTCATACCACTGCTACTATGTATGAGTTAAAACGTAAAATGTATGTTCCAATATTTTCTCCCAGGATGTGCTCAATGTATGTTAGTATTTATTTATTTATTTATTTATTTAAGATTTCTGCCTCCTCCCCTCCACCGCCTCCCATATCCTTCCCCATCCCCCAATCAAGTCCCCATCCCTCATCAGCCAGAAGAACAGTCCCAGGTTCCCTGCCCTGTGGGAAGTCCAAGGACCTACCTCCCACCTCCTTCCAGGTCTAGTAGGTGAGCATCCAATCTGCCCAGGCTCCTACAAAGCCCGTACATGCAGTAGGATGAAAAACCCATTGCCATTGTTCTTGAGTTCTCAGCAGTCCTCATTGTCTGCTATGTTCAGCGAGTCCGGTTTTATTCCATGCTTTTTCAGACCCAGTCCAGCTGGCCTTGGTGAGTTCCCGATAGATCATCCCCAATGTCTCAGTGTGTGGGTGCACCCCTCGCGGTCCTGAGTTCCTTGCTCGTGCTCTCTCTCCTTCTGCTCCTGATTTGGACCTTGGGGTTTCAGTCCGGTGTTCCAATTTGGGTCTCTGTCTCTGTCTGCTTTCATATTTTTGTAGACTTTGGTTGCAGTTTTCTGTTTGGGCAAATTGTTTTGTTTTATTGGTCTTTACTTTTTGTTGTTTATTTTGATTCTCTCTCTCTCTCTCTCTCTCTTTTTTGGTGTGTGTTTCATCTTTTTGTTTTAGTTCTTTAAGGTTGTTTTTAAGAGAGAGAGAAAGAACATAGTATTGATGGGTAGGGAATTGGGAAGAACCTGCGAGGAATAGTGGAATAGGGAAACATGATCAAAATATATTGCATTAAATATAATCTTCAATTTAAAAGTTTAATAAAAGTATAGCAGATTCATGGAAGTTTCATAAAAACAAGAAAGAACTCATTAGATTAGTTAGAAAAGAGAACAATCACATCATTTTGATTTTTTTGTCCTCTTTCCACATTCCCTCCGTATCAATGACTGCCACTTAATCCCAGCGTTTTTTTCTAAATAACAGTTTAGAAATCGTGATTGGTTTATGTTTTAAAGAACGTCCTGAATCTTAATTTAAATCTGCTTAACATAAATAACATTGAATTTTAAAGAATTTTTTCTGTGACTGTGCATTGCTATGAACTTTTAAATTTTTATACAAGATAGTATATTCTATTCCTGTTTGACTAAGTGGGGAATTGCATTTCATGGTTAGGTTTTATAGCAAATTCTGCAGCTCCATGGCAATTATAATTAAAATAAATACAGAGAGAAATTGAACATTCTACGACTGCATTACTTTAAAATATCTCAGTTTGGAAATTATTCCCTTTTGCCATGATTTCCCTTTTAAAAATTATATTTGCACAGAAATTGTAAGTGATAAATATTTTAAAATATTACACTAGGTTTCTCCCTGGGTTGCATTATGCTAATATAAAGTTGATTGGTGCAATCACATGACCATCAAACTATTTTAAATGCAGGAGAAAATATACCTAAGTTTTAGGTACATAGAAATGTGCATTTTATATAATATGCTTAATATCTGATTTTATTACCTATGGATTATGAGGTTTATGAACAATTAATTCATGCATCTTATTTTTAATTTTCTCCTTCAGTATAATTTAATTATCACCATATTTAACAGCACTTCATGAATATCTCTTAGTGTTGGCTCTTTCATATTTACATGCATTGGTGTTTTTGGTATAAACCATGGAATAAACATAAAGTTTCTTTTAGGAAATCACACCTATTTCTACTTAGTTCCTATCATCTGGATTAGGCTAAACCTAATTCTGTTCTCTGATGGGTGTTCCATAGAAGCAATTTCTTCTGTCCAATCATAGACAAGAGTCAGTTCAGCATGACAATAAGGTCCTGGGATGACACTGTGACTTTGGGTCCAGATAATGAATGACCTCTTTAGAAATGTCACTGCGACACTAGGAAGAGATTGCTCAGGGTTAGTAGGAACGTACTTTTTTATAAGTTGACAAAAGATGAATGCAGCTTCCTTAATTTACTTTCTTTTTTATTTGTTGTGGGTATGTGCACATGAATGCAGGTACTTTGGAAGAGCAGAATAGGGCATCAGGCCCCCTGATATGGGGTCACAAGCAGTGTGATGTGACTAACCCAAGATGGGTGCTGGGAACTCAACTCAGATCCTCTCCAAGATCAGCAAGTGCTCTTAATTGCTGAACCTTCTCTCCAGCTTCCAGATTTAGTGAGAATAAATGCAACAAAAAGCAATGAGAGTACAGAAGGGGGGACCTGGGGTGCAATTCCTGGCAGTATTTGAACATTAGATTCTAGTGATTCTACTTTACTCTCTGAACTTTACAGTAAATGTTGGTTAATTTTCTTCATGCTAAAGCCATTTTAGCAAATCATAGGAATAAAAGAATCTGACAAAAAAATTGCTGTCAGGACACAACTTTTGAAGGATGTCTTCTTGTGAACTGCAGACACATTAACCGCACAAATTTGTAGTATATCTGGTCTGTATATTTATATCTTCAGACACTTTCCAAGTCTTAATATAACCATCATAGAAACAAACACCTGACTTATGAAGCCCTGATGTATAAAATTTCCAACCCTTTAAAAAATTATTGCATGGCAGAGAGAGAATACGCAAATTAATAAGATCAGAAATGAAAAGGGGGACATAACCACAGACACAGAGGAAATTCAGAGAGTCATTAGATCTTACTACAAAAGCCTGTATGCCACAAAACTGGAAAATGTAAAAGAAATGGACACTTTTTTAGATAAATACTATTTACCAAAATTAAACCAGGACCAGGTGAACAATCTAAACAGACCTCTCAGTCGCGAAGAATTAGAAGCTGTTATCAAAAACCTCCCTATCAAAAAAAGCCCAGGACCAGATGGTTTCAATGCGGAATTATACCAGAACTTCCAAGAAGACCTAATACCTATACTCCTTAATGTATTCCACAATATAGAAACAGAAGGATCATTACCAAATTCCTGTTATGAAGCTACAGTTACTCTGATACCAAAACCACACAAAGACTCAACCAGGAAAGAGAATTACAGGCCAATCTCACTCATGAATATCGATGCAAAAATCCTCAACAAAATACTGGCAAACCGAATCCAAGAACACATCTGAAAAATTATCCATTATGATCAAGTAGGCTTCATTCCTGAGATGCAGGGCTGGTTCAACATATGAAAATCTATCAATGTAATCCAGCATATAAATAAACTGAAAGAAAAAAAACCATATGATCATTTCATTAGATGCTGAAAAAGCATTTGACAAAATTCAACATCCATTTATGTTAAAAGTCTTGGAGAGATTAGGGATACAAGGGTCATACCTAAATATAATAAAAGCTATATACAGCAAGCCGACAGCTAACATTAAATTAAACGGAGAGAAACTCAAAGCCATCCCGCTTAACTCAGGAACATGACAAGGCTGTCCACTCTCGCCATACCTCTTCAATATAGTGCTTGAAGTTCTAGCAATAGCAATAAGACAACATAATGGAATCAAGGGGATTCGAATTGGAAAGGAAGAAGTTAAACTTTCATTATTTGCAGATGATATGATAGTGTACATAACCGACCCCCAAAACTCCACAAAACAACTTTTACAGCTGATAAACAGCTTTAGTAATGTGGCAGGATACAAGATCAACTCCAAAAAATCAGTCGCCCTCTTATACACAAAGGATATGGAAGCAGAGAGGGAAATCAGGGAAGCCTCACCATTCATGATAACCACAAACAGCATAAAATATCTTGGGGTAAATCTAACCAAGGAAGTGAAAGATCTATTTGACAAGAACTTTAAGGCATTGAAGAAAGAAATTGAAGAGGATACCAAAAAATGGATGGACCTCCCTTGCTCTTGGATTGGGAGGATCAACATAGTAAAAATGGCAATTCTACCAAAGGCAATTTATAGATTCAATGCAATCCCCATCAAGATCCAATCAAAATTCTTCACAGATCTGGAGAGGACAATAATCAACTTTATATGGAAAAACAAAAAACCCAGGATAGCCAAAACAATCCTATACAATAAAGGATCTTCTGGAGGCATTACCATCCCTGACTTCAAACTCTATTACAGAGCTACAGTAATGAAAATAGTGTGGTACTGGCATAAAAACAGAGAAGTCGACCAATGGAATCGTACAAAAGACCCGGATTTTAACGCACAAACCTATGAACACCTCATTTTCGATAAAGGAACTAAAAGTATACAATGGAAGAAAGAGAGCATCTTCAACAAATGGTGCTGGCACAACTGGATGTCAACCTGTAGAAGAATGAAAATAGACTCATATCTATCACCGTGCACAAAACTCAAGTCCAAATGGATTAAAGACCTCAATATCAGCCTGAACACACTGAACCTGATAGAAGAGAAAGTGGGAAATGCCCTACAACAGATGGGCACTGGAGATCGCTTCCAATGTATAACCCCAGAAGCACAGACATTAAGGGCAACATTGAATAAATGGGACCTACTAATACTGAGAAGCTTCTGTAAAGCAAAGAACACTGTCACTAAGACACAAAGGCAACCTACTGACTGGGAGAAGATCTTCACCAACCCCGCAACAGACAAAGTTCTGATCTCCAAAATATATAGAGAACTCAAGAAACTAGACTTTAAAATGTTAATTAACCCAATTAAAAAATGGGGCACTGAACTGAACAGAGACTTCTCAGCAGAAGAAGTTCAAATGGCCAAAAGACACTTAAGGTCGTGCTCAACTTCCTTAGCAATCAGGGAAATGCAAATCAAAACAACTTTGAGATATCATCTTACACCTGTCAGAATGGCAAAAGTCAAAAACACCAAGGATAGCCTTTGCTGGAGAGGCTGTGGAGGAAAGGGTACCCTCATCCATTGCTGGTGGGAATGCAATCTTGTGCAACCACTGTGGAAGTCAGTGTTTCGGTTTCTCAGGAAATTCGGGATCAACCTACCCCTGGACCCAGCAATACCACTCTTGGGAATATACCCTAGAGATGCCCTATCATATGACAAAAGCATTTGTTCAACTATGTTCATAGCAGTATTATTTGTAATGGCCAGAACCTGGAAACAATCTAGATGCCCTTCAATGGAAAAATGGATGAAGAAAGTATGGAATATAAACACATTAGAGTACTACGCTGCAGTAAAAAACAATGACTTCTAGAATTTTGATTGCAAATGGATGGAAATAGAAAACACTATCCTGAGTGAGGTATCCCAGACCCAAAAAGATGAACATGGGATGTACTCACTCATAATTGGTTTCTAGCCATAAATAAGGGTCACGGAGTCTACAATAGGTGAACCTAAAGAAGCTAGGTAAGAAGGTGAACCCAAGGAAAAACCTATAGTTATTCTCTTGGCTAAGGGAAGTAGACAAAATTGCTGGGGAGAAAATTGGGATCTTGGGGGTGGGGTGGGATGGGGGTAAAAGGAAATGGGGAGAGAAAAGGTAGAAGGGAAGGAGGGGGGGACTTGGGGAAACAGGATGACTGGGATAAAGGAAGGTTGGACAGGGGAGCACGGAACCACAATTCTTAGTTAAGGGAACCACTTTAGGGTGGGCAAGAGACTTGACCCTAGAGGGGCTCCCAGGTGCCCAAGCTGAGGTCCCCAGTTAGTTCCTTGGGCAGCTGAGGATAGGGAACCTGAAATGACCCTATCCTAGAGCAATACTGACGAATATCTTGCATATCATCATAGAACCTTCATCTGGTGATGGATGGAGATAGAGACAGAGATCCACACTGGAGCACTGGACTGAGCTCCCAAGGTCCCAATGAGGAGCAGAAGGAGGGAGAACATGAGCAAAGAAGTCGGGACCACGAGGGGTGCACCCACCCACTGAGACAGTGGAGCTGATCTACTGGGAGCTCACCAAGGCCAGCTGGACTGTGACTGAAAAAGCATGGGATAAAACTGGACTCTCTGAACATGGTGAACAATGAAGGCTGATGAGATGCCAAGGACAATGGCATTTGTGGGAGCCTAGCCAGTTTGGATGTTCACCTTCCTAGATATGGACGGAGGGGGGAGGACCTAGGACTTACCACAGGGCAGAGAACCCTGACTGCTCTTTGGACTGGAGAGGGAGGGGGAAAGGAGTGGGGGAAGGGGAGAAGGGTGGGAGGAGGGGGAGAAGGGTGGGTGGAGGGGGAGGGAAATGGGAGGCTGGGAGGAGGTGGAAACTTGTTTTTTTTCTCCTTTTCTCAATAAAAAAAAATTATTGCACAATAAGATTGTTAAACAAAATTTCCAACAATCCATTAGGAGCCATTATAATTACCCTATTTTCCATAAACTAATGTTTTAGAGGTACATAATAAATATGTTCATTAGTCTTCTTTTCACCTGCATCTAAAATTAGCTTTAATTGGGTTACGGGGTATTTGATGTATATCTTATATAATAAATTAAGCACTTAAAATCCCCCGATCTTAAATTGGGATAAAAGTGTTAGAACGCTTTCTAAAAATGCATAAGAATAAAAGCCAATAAAAGAGGAAACACTCTATTTCATATTTTTAAAATTATCCCACCAGATTTACTTGAATATACTAAATAAATCTGGGTGAAATAAAGTAATTTAGCGTTTAATTTGATAAAAAGTTAATCATATAACATTACGAATTAGAGTCATGGAAAAGCTAACATAACCCTATTTGAAACTTAGACACTCAAATTCCATGAACGCTAATGGTTTGTGGTAAGGCCGACATACAGCTTGATTCTGGTTAGAAATTCAGCTACTAACGTAAAATTGGTTTATCCTAATTTTAGATGAATTAGGCAATGCTGGAGTTAAAGATGAAACTGAGTGGATCTACAAAAATGCTTTTCAGGGATGATTATCCTATTTCGTAACTAAGATGGATTATTAACCAGAAGGATTGATATAAATTGATATAAAATTAGTTTGAATTGTGTTTCCCTTTTGATTTCTCATATGCATAAATGTAAAGTGCTTTTAAATCAATAATTCACAATACACAACTGATGTCATTTTATCTTCAATACTTCAGAAGGAATTTTTAGATATGTCTAATTACCTCAAATAAAATATATCTGGGCTAAGCTGGGAACTTAACCCATTTGGAAATACCCTGTGTCCTGAAAATGGCATTTCAAAAATGCTGGTTTCTTATGGGCACAAGTAGACTGTGTGAATAGGCAAGTATGTTACAGCATTCAAGTCATTAGCATAAGATAGAGATTGATGAGATATTGAATGGGCTACAAATATAAACATCATACATTTAAATTCTTTCTTTCAAAAACAGGTATTACTTTCAGCATCTTTTTCTTTTTCTTTTTTTTTTATTAGTGTAAATTAGACTTTTATTGTTTGGTGTACTATTTCAGAATTCATTGACTCATTTAAACCTTCATGTAAAAAAGATGGTTGTTAAACATGAGTCTGACAGCCATACAGAATTGTGCTGGCAAGAAGTAACATAGCATTCCACAATTTTATCATCAATGTTATAGAGCAAATTTTTTTTTGGGGGGGGGGGATTTTATTTTTTTTTATTTTTTTAACTTTCTTTTTGTTTTATTGAGAAAAAAACAATTTTCACCTCCTCCCAGCCTCCCACTTCTCCCCCCCTACTCTTCTCCCTCTCCCCCCACTCCTCTCCCCCTCCCTCTCAAGTCTGAAAAGCAGTCTTTTTCTTAATGGTGGCAACATTTTAAAACTGTTCTCAAATGCTGCCACCTAAAGGTAAAGTTGAGAACAGCCTAACAGTGACATTTTTTAAAAAATACTTAAATATTTATATTAAAAAATTGAATCACCATATTACAGCCAAATATTAGATTATCTGTAAATTTATACCAGAAGATATAATGGATGAAAACAGAAGTATGACTAATCAAATAATTTGTAATAATTTTGTCAATTACTTTAGCAAAGAAAATAGAAGCCTCAAATACTTTATAAAAGAGGCAAAATAAAATAAGTAATGAAAATTTTTGGAATTTTATCACATCTTACAATAATAAATATATTAAAGTTTGTACTTTCTAATATGATTGCTGGAGCCTCATTTTTGTCAGTTCACTATTTTCTGTACAAGATAATATGTTTAATTTTGATACAAAGTGGGTAATGGTTACATAGATAAACCAGTTTAAATCTATAAGTATATTAAATTTATAAATATTTTGGGGAATTCTAAGTCCCACCTATAATCAAGACAAATTTGTTGTTTCCAGACAAAGGCAAAGCATAACGTAATTCATAGATTAATTATTATTTTAAAGATTTACTTACTTTTATATTATGTGTGTATTTTGCTTGAATGTATGTCTGTCTACTATGTGCATGTCTGGTTCCTATGCCTACCTAAAAGAGATACCATATAACCAGATGATATAGAACAGAAGTTTTTCACAGTTATAAAGTGCCAGGTAAGTGTTGGGCACCCAGACCCTACTACTAAGCTATCTTTCTATACCCCAAGTAGCGTTTTCAGCTATGTTTAGTAACTACTAAAAAACAATGCACTTGAGAGGGTGTGGCAGGGAGCTCAAGGTCAACCTCGACAACACAGAGTTTGAAGATAACTCTGGCTACAAGAGATCTTTAATCAAAACTGATTTTAAAAAAAAAACTAGACACAGTAGGCCTATTTTTCAATGGTTTCTCAATACTTAACACCAATAACAGAAAACAAAAGCACGTTGGTTAAGAAAAATATATATTTCAGGCATAGATCTGAGTTTCTACTTTGAAAAAAAAACTGCCCAGTGATAACCAGTGATAATGTCTGAAAATCGCATTACTTTGATTATATATATTTACATTCTAGTATTCATTTCAAATTTTGTATGAAAGCATTGCCTACTGTCTTCTTCCAGAAAGGAGCAGAATAATGCTTTTTTTTTCTATGTTCCCGACACAAGGCTGTAGTTAAAATGATTCTGTTAATCATCCTGAGCCATCTCAATAAACTGAAACTGTTCATTTTTGGGACCCCAAGGAAGACTTCACACTGCAGCAAGACTGTACAGCGGAGGTGTCCTTCACAAAGCAGTGGATCACATTTCTGATGACATCATTTTAGTTTGTCATTTAAGTGGTGTATTTATCCCCTGGAGAACAGAGACCATGTCCATTCCTTCACTCTGACTGTCAGCTCCTACTTGGAATTCTCCAGAGACATTTGGTGAGTCCATAATCCATTTACAATAAAAGATCAGATAGTTCCTTATTAAGTTATACACTCATATAAATAGTCATAAAATACTGTCAGTTATTTTTCCATAAATAACTTCTAGAAATTTCTTTGGAGTTCTATGATTTAAGCATGGAATACAATAGAAAACACAGACAACATAAAGTTTGCTATATACTGTTTAGATAATAGCAGCATTGTGGTTTCACTTGGCAAATACAGGGCACATTAATATGTGCCCTGTTGGGTTCTTAGGAAATTAAAACTTCTGACAAATATTGTCAGGAAAATTCAGCTTTTCCTTTATTTTTATATGTGTGCGTGTGCGCAGTGCATGCATGCATACATGTGCATATGTACACATGCATGTATATGTGGTGGATGATGACCCACGTATGTGAGTACATTCAGAGACCAGTAGATGGCACTGTCCCATATTGGAACAGAAGATATAGATAGTTGTGCACCTGTGAGAAATGAATTGAGTGTTGGAAACTGTTCTTTGGTCCTTCACAGGAGTAGAAAGTATGTTCAATTGCTGAGCTTTGTCACCAGACCCATAAAACTTTGACATTTTAACACCAAAATTATTTACTTAAAACGGGGGTGGGTGGGTGGGAGTGTCATGATTTCTTTATTTTTATCTAACGTGCTTAAATTGTATTGATATCATTTATATTTAAGATACAAGAATATTTGATATGAAAAACCTAGCCACAGAACTCACCGTTCTACTGAGTAAGAAATGACTATTTTATTCTTAAACTTGAATAATAATACAGCTGGACACATTGAATATTGTGTGCGCAAAACAAAAAAAAAAAGTGAAGCATCTGAATCGTGCCAAAAAGACTGTCCAGTAAGGCAAACTAGGCTGTTTCAAGGCTGAGAATGCAGCTGAAGAGTAGAGCCTGCCAGATACATTCAAGGCCCTGGGTTTCATTCTCAGAACTGGGCTCCAATGTGATAAATTCAGAGTCTTACTGGTCACATGTATTTGCTGCTCCCTGTGATTTTAGTGCCATATCTTGAACTAGGGAAAACCACATGTACAATATGGAATAATGATTTTCTTGACCCACTTAGCCCTATCAAATGCATCATGTGATGTAAGCATTTACTGATAAAACGTGGACCCAAGAATCAACTGTCTTATGAAAGCAGAGAGGGAGAGGAAGGTTGTTATCAAGGCTCTCAGGGAACACGCAATACCCACTATCCCAATTTGAAGCCTTTATATTAACATACATGTTTTCATGTGAAGCATAAGACATGCAGCCAGGCTTGGCTATTTTTTTATGGCTGGAGAATTTTGTCCATGAACCCAATGTATTTTGATGAAACACATCACAATTTATAATTTCTTTTGCTGTCCATAGCATAATGTTCATCATCAGCTCACTTTGATCAGTATACAGTGAGCTCTATTTACAGTCTTTTATGGAGTTACAAATATTATTCTGTATATCATGATTGAAAATTTATGAGAGCATATTTCTGGACAGCATCATTAGACAAACTAGCAAGATCTACCAAAGGAACCAACAGTTATGCCACACATCTAAATTCATGCATGGAATTATGACTAAAACATAGTTTTCTAGATATTAAAAATATAGACTATTAATATAGCTGTAGTCTTCCTAAAATATCTTGGTTTTTCTCAAGGTATAAATTTAGAATTTTTATTTACTTTTATTATGTGTGATTGGAGGGGGAGCTTGTGTCCCACAGGGAGGATGTGGAGGTCAAAGAGCAACTAACTGGAGTGAGTTCTACCTTACATGAGTTTTGGAGACAGAAATCAGGTCTCCAGTGAATGTCAGGGGAATTTACCTGCTGAGCCATCCCTCCAGCCTTAACAAAACTTTATAAATAGCATTCTCAAATTTGTCAAAATATGAGCCTAAGTATATTGATTCATTTAAAATCAGTTCGAAGTCTACAGAAATTTCTATGTGTAATTAATTAAGAGACCTGGGTTTTACCAAAACTACATGCACTTTAAGACAAGAATAAGTAAATGTGTTTAATAGTCAGAAGTTCATTATGCAAAATCCATAATATGTACTTATGATGAATTCATAGTTCTGAAAGCCAAGCTTTGAAATGAAGTGTTATTGGAAATGTAATAATAAATCATGAGTGCATTTGTGCTATTCCCAGAAGGTCATGTTTTTAAAAAACAGAGTACTAATATTTATATGAAATTCTATATATTTTTTCTGTTCAGCAAAAGTACATTTTAAATAATCGCTTTTATTATCTCAAGCCTTTTCCATGGAAGAAAGTTCAACACTATAAAGAGTGTCCCACAAAAATGTACATGGCTAGTATTCTAGAATGTCAAATTTCTTCAGTTAGGAAAAATTGGAAACTGCAAAATCTACCCAGGCATCTTCAATACTCAACAATTACATTTCTATTATTTAACTTCCAATATAATTTTAGAGTTTTCATTTAATATTTAGGGTATTCTGAGTTGTACTAACTAACTTAGAATAAAAAAAATATATGCTAATTTGTTAATAAAATATAACTCTAGTTCAAATGCATTGAATTACCATTAGGGAAATGTAATAAAAGCATTTTGAATATTTAATACCAATTCCTAGTAAATGAAGTTATCATTATTTTAGTTTCCCTCTCATACACTCCCTATAAGCCAATACTTTATCAATATTCTTTCCTGTGATGAAGAACATATATATTGTACATCTTATTTGGTTTTTCACTATCAGAGCCCACAGTCAACCCATGACAGTGGATCTGATTGCTATTATTTAAAAAATTGTTAACAATTATGAGGTGCTTGGGTGTCACTGCAATATTTGCTACAAAAGAAGAAGGACCTGGATTCAATCGCTTGAACTCACAAAAAAAAAGAAAGAAAGAAAATTTTGGCAGCCTGTATATTATTTTTACTAATTTTTTGAGCTCTATATTTTCCTCTGCTCTCCTCCCTTCCTCTTGGCATCATGCACATTTAACTCCGGTGTTAAAGAGACAGATACAGGCGACTGTCTGGGGCTCACTTTAGGCTAGCTCTCCAGGCTCATGGACAAACTCCATGCCAACGAGAGACCCTGTCTCTAAAAACTGGCAGGTGACTACTAAGGAATGAGTTGACCCAGACATTTATGAACATGCAGTTATGTACCCCTATTCAAAAGTACACACATGGATACATTTAAACACGCAAAAGGGAGGGAAGGAAGAAAGGAGAGAGGCCAGGAAAGAGGGAGGGATAAAGGGGTGATGGGAGAGTGAAAGGCAGGCAGGCCCTGGTTAATCAGTCAGTTTCCTTTTGAACAAACATCATCTTTAGTTGCAGGGTTCAGTGTTCCTTATTTTAATCCCATGCCTAATGCACTGACTCCTATTTTATCTCTGGCTCATATAGAAATCACATCTGTTATACAAAGCACTGCCCTAGTTCTTTCTTCTCTAGGGATTAATGACATTCCATTCAAGGGATTTTCATTAGCTTTCAGAGCGAAAAATACATGAAATGTGGCTGAAATCCAAGCAACAGTCTCACAAAGATTAACCAAGCCTAAAGCCAGAATATGTTCATCTGCTCTTTAGAAACTATTTTTATCCAGATTCTTCACTGATAAACCAAATAGGGAAAATTAATTCTCTTATGTATCAGTAGTAGGTATTTTAGAGTATCCTTGCTGGACTTTAACAATTTTAGCAGATTCAAAATTCATAAATTAATCTGTAAGTTTCAACATTGGTTCTTCTTCTCTTCAGTAATTACAGCTTTGAATTATGAAAACTGGAGAATGATCAGTCTACAGGGACTTAGTGTTTCTGTGAGTCTAACAGCCAAGAATAAAAATGTGTATTTTTCCCATATTCTTCATCTATAATTCCTTTTAAGGTGGCTCTTAAAAAAATGTGTCTTGACCAGGGAAGAATACAATGGAAACAATTCAAAATGAGACTCTTGTACTTGTCTAACTGTGCTATCATACAGAGCTACTGTGTCTCACAGAGAAGCCAAGTACTAGATGTCCATTCGAAAACACATTTAAAGACACTTAAAGGGGAAAATAAACACGCGCATCATAAAGTCAGTTGTGACTGAACTTTGGGCATGTTATTTCAAGAAATAAACACTTAATCCACATGATTAGGTAGAATAAATCACAAAATCAATAAAGAGCTCATAGGCGAAGACCTTATTTTTGGCAACTCCTAGGGAGAAAAGTAGTTCTATTACTTAAGGTAACTAAAGAAAGATGAACATTAAAATGGTTCTCACACTTTCAATTCAATAAATTGTACACTCTATTTTATCTTTCTCCTCTTACCTTCTTTGAAGGTAATTATCTTAGCCTTTTCTTCTTTTCAAATGGTAATACCTTTCTAATTTTACTTTTCACATTTTATATGTTTCTCATATATTTCTTTATTTAAAACTTCTACATGGCAGAACATAGAAACAGATGACTAATACATTACAACATTTTTATCTTGTTAGTAAATGCCAGCTATCAAGAATTTGTCTTCAAAGATAATTTTGCATTTCATGAAAACTAACAGGAGTTAAAATATCTTATTGATGTTTCCATACCTTATTAATGTTTCCAGAACAAAATTATGGTATGCATTCTACCTGGTCTCTTGGTGTCTAGGCCTTGAACATATGGAAATTTATATTTTCTGAATATGAAAGTTACAGTGAGATTACATAACTTATGTAATTTATCCACAACGAATAAATGTTTAGGGTGGTAAAAGAAGCTTTATTTACTAAAAGACAATGAAAGTCCATAAATTGATAGTTGGAATGTTCTTCAAATATGTCTGTTGAACACAATGTCTCCTGTACATGAAGAACGTTTATGCTCCTTTTGCCAGATAATTGCCTCCTGTACGAACAAGTAACCTATTATTCTTCCCATTTATGTAAAGTGGGAAGCCCTTCTTTGAGAAGAAAGCACTCTAGCTGGTGTTCAGGGAGTCATGTCAACTTCAAATTAGTATGTGGGATAGGGACATTTGGGAATACAAATGTTCAACTCTTTAACAACAAGCTTAACAAGAAAAATGCTTATTTTTAATGCTGCGAATGCTTTTTGAAAATTAAATTGAGTTTTTTTCCCTTAGTGTGAAATTATTTATAACCACCTCACCCAAAAGAACCTTTTTTGATTGTGAAAAGTATAATTCTAAGAGTCCATTAAATGCACCTGACCAAGTTAAAGAATACGTTGAATGCATCTCATGCCCTCACCTTTTCTGCAGACAGTGATTTATTTCCTGATTTCTAAAATGTTAATACTAATTATGCATTATTCAAAAAGAATGGAATAAAGAAATGTTTTATTCTTTTACCTGAGAACTGAAGGTGTAAATCAAAATTTTCCCGGCCAAGACTATTTTTGTTATTTAAAGGAGTAAATTATTCACAACAATTGCACTGTTCTTTTATTTCTTTCAGGTAATCAGGTCCTTTAACAATGCCATCCACGCACAGTGGTAAAAAGCTGGAATCCAACAGAAGCACACATATCACAGGAAATCTCTTATTTCTGCAGATTTTAGAGGAGAGAGTAGTTCTCTGAGCTTAAAGTAGAGGGGGTTTTTGAACTTAGAGGGGGTAAAGTCTGGGCTCAAACAAAGAAAAAGGTACTGTATAGTATAAAGGCAGAGCTTTATGAAGTTTATTCTATTCTTCCAGTCTACCATGGGGCACTGCTAGAAGGTAGGACATTAACAGTTCGTGGAAGTTATGAGGAACTTGAGTCAAGGTGATATCTACCATGGTTATTTTGATTCATTTTTGATGTGGGATTCCCCTCTGTATGCTGTGAATATGTTTTATTGCCATTGGTTAATAAACAAGCTACTTTCTGCCAATGTCTTAATAGAGTAAGGTCAGGCAGAAATTCAGAGACTAGAGAGAGAGCAAGAGGAGTCAAAGATACACCATCTAGCCTCTGAAGGAGAAAGATGCCTCCAAAACCTTAGCATTAAACTATGAGCCTCATGGTAAAATATAAAATAATAGGAATGCGCTATTTAAAATATTAAGAGATAGTTAATAAGAAGGCCGAGCTAATAGGCCTATCAGTGTTTGAATTAAAATAGTTTCTGTGTGATTATTTTGGTTCTAGGTGGCTGGGAATGAAAAAACAGCCCCTTCCCTATACACTTCAGTTTTTGTTTGTTTATTTTATTGTTTTCTGTTTTTATGCCTTATATTTAAAAAAGAATGAAAGTAGATGCAGAGATTCACTGCGAGTCCAGTTGAGAAGGTGGAGAGACTATATGAGCAAGGGGTGGGGTCAAGATCATGATGGGAAATCCACAGAGACAACTGACCTGATCTTGTGGGAGCTCACAGATGGACAGCTGGGAAGCCAGCATGGGACTGACCTGGACTCTATGTATCTGAGTGACAGTTGCGTACCATGGTCTTTTATGGGGCCCCTCGCAGTGGGACCAGGCCCTTTGTTGATGCATGGCCAGGCTCCTTGGAGCTTACTCTTTATGGTGGGATGTCTTGTTCAGCCTTGGGACAGTGTGGAGGGCCTTGGTCCTGCCTCAGCTTGATATGACATGCTCTGTAGCTTCCCAAGGGTAAGGAGGCCTTACCCCATGTGAATAGAGGCAGAGGAGGAGTGGATGGGCAGGGAACAGGAGAAAGGGGGAGGAAGGAGGAAGAAGCAGGAGAAAAAAAGGGAGGGGGAAACTGTGGTTGGTACGCAAAATAAAAAAAAATAAATAAATCCTTTGTTAAAAAAGGAATTAAACTTCACAGAATAGATGCTAACTGCAGGTTGCTGCTAAGGTGCTTTGTGCACATACCTTGATTCTACTATTTCCTGCCAAAACTAAGGCATTGTTAGAGTCAAGTTTCAATTTGTTCCTCCTTCATAATAAGTTGGCTGGTCAGCTGGTGAACCTACAGTCAGCAACTGTTACCTATTTGCCATCAAGATGTTCTCTCTGAGTCCCTGTGACAAGTGTTAGTTGGTCTGGAGGGATTAAGTAAAGGTTGGACTAGGAAGTGGTGCTTTGTTCTTGAACAATAGTTTCCATTCCCTGTAGATCACATGACAAGCTAGGGTCAGCTAGGACAATAAGGGTAACTTTCCACAACATCAAAGTTGAGCCTCCAGAAGTTATGAGTGGGTTTTATCCTCTCAAGCACCAGGCTTTGATACCAAATATTTTTGAAGAATGAAGGTTCTTCTCAGGTTCTATAGAGATAAACTCATACTGATTTCTGATAACCGTGTCCTTTAGGAATGCTGCCTACACTAAGCAGGAGAAACTGGAAGAGAACAGTAAACAGCAGCCCAAACTCTTCCACTTTTGACACAGGGTCTCATGTAGACCACGGTGGCCTAGAACTGGATATGTAGTTAACGATGATACCGAACTTCTGATCCTCCTGTTTCTACATCCCTAGTGCTGGGATATCAGGGGTGTGCTACTCCACTAGTGGTTTTTTTTTTTTTCAGTTGTAAAAGATGGACTAAATCAAGAGTTAAAAACTCAAATACTTTTAGAGGTTACAAAGGTTTAGTGAGTGGAGCATACTGTTTGCAAATGAGCAGGTGAAAGGGAGCTATGATAACCTGGAAGAAATGCTCACCTTCCCAGCCATTGGGTAACTGAGCCCCAATCCAAAGCTACAGGAGCTTCTTGTTCAAGTCCATCATGATTTCTCAAGACAGGGACAACAAGACTCTTACCTGTAATTTCCAAATGTTTACTAAATGTGTCAAAGTATCTGTGGTTAAATTCTGGCAATTAAAAAAGTTGATGACTGTTACCAGCATGTTATAAGGTTCATCCAAGCACTTGCTACAATATGATAATGAGTTTATGGTAGAATATTTAAATGCCATTGCAAATGGGAGAACTGGGAACATGATGCAATGGACTTTGGTCATAGGAAACTCATTGAAAATTATAAAGATAAATATATGAAGGAGGATGAATTTCTTTCAGAAAAACAATTTTCCTTTTTTTATTTGAAGCTGCATTTCTATGTATCCCTTATAAAAAAGTAAAGAAATAAAACAAAAGTTTATGCATTTTTGTATGTAGAAATGCATTTATAGCTGCAAATAAGGGGACTCCTTCTTATTATCTCTGTCTTTATAATGCTGTAGTCTGCACTGGATTAGATTTATGAAACAAATGATCAAATTGATTTGGGTATATAAATCTCATTTGTGAGGCTTTACATTCATCTTTCTTTTGCTTCCTAAATGGTTAAACTATTTTTCAATACTCTTAGCTTTTTTATTCCAGATTTTCCAGTCTAGCAAGTATAAGTGCCCACAGACATAATTATCACTCTAAATTTGAAGCATGCATTTTTTCATATGTAAAACATAGATATTCCTTAAAATTTCCACTTTAGAAAACCTCCAAATAATCTTTCTAGTTTTAATTGTGGGTAAATTATAAATATTAAAGAAGTATGTACCTCAACTACAGATCATTCACATTTATTGTAGGATTATGAATTGGGAAATCTTTGTTATTATCATAGAATTAACAAGTAAAAGATGCATATAATTTAAAATTTCAAAGATAAATGTGCAAGAATTAAAATGCAAGCATCTCATCATCATTTTCTTCATGTGTACTTTGGTTTCTAGCTGACTGTGGAAAAAGACAATCTTTGACGTCAAATATATTGGTTTCATGTCATCTACTAGATGAGGGTTACTTTGTCTTGAGATGCTATTAATAAAAGAATATTAAAAGAGTAAAAGAGAATTATAGAGATGATTTTTATGTGAAGTTAAAAAACATGCAGGTACACACACATTCACACAGATATATAGCACTACCTGGAGTATGTTTATAGAGCTATAAATCAGAATGTAGAATGTTCAATGGTCATAACCCTTCCCAGAAGTCTACATTATACTAGTACTATAGGCTGTACCTCATTACACATCTGACATATTCCTACACAGAAATATTATAAAAATATGTATCATAATATTTATTCAAAACATCTCAGAGAAAGATAATAATAGTTATCAAGGTTATAACAATTCCCTAAACAAGATCTTCCTATAAATAGCAGCGTGTTAGACTCAGTAAAAACATTCATTTCAGGAGCAAGGGAAAATAAATATGTACCCTTTAATATATGTTATAAAACTAATATATAACTGCTTATTCCAATTTTGTGTGTTTGATTTAAGAATAATATTGTGTGTAAGAAAGTATATGATTGATTCTCCACTAGGAATATCTTACTAAAGGTAAGAAAATGTATACTGGGATTTATTCCAATCTCTGACACAGAGAATGTTAGAGTAATTCCTCTTAAGAAGTGAGATGTAATTGCAGCAGATTCATCTCTGATAGCTTTTCAAGAGCCAAAGACTAGAGAATTGTTCTTATGACCACCTTGTAAAATATGGATGAAAACAGAGATACCACACAAGTATAATTCATGGTGAACATGTTGTGGTATAGGACACTCTCCTCTTAAGCACACTGGAAACTAGCAGGGAGATTCTCATTCTATTGTTTAATAAGATAGCTTCATGGGTAATTTATTGATTAATCCATACTTCTTTGAACAAAAGGATAACTTGGAAGAGGAAGAAGAAAGGATAGATGGCGTGGAGCAGGACTAGTCAGTCACATACTGAGCCTTGGATCTAGGAGGTAAATGAGTCTCCACAACCATGCAGAAATTGAAGGTGGAGACTCGTGCTGCATAACAGATGACAGCATTTTGACATGAGGACAAAGTTATTCTTCCAATATTGAATGTTCAAGATGGCCCAGAATGATCTTGTGCCTCTACATTTTGAATGAATAGGAGAAAAATCTTGCAGTACCCTTCAGACTATACAGTAGATATTTCACAAGACGGCCATCATTCCAGATATTTCTAGAAAGTATTAATGCCAAAAGAGGAAAAGACAGTTCCCTCCTTTTCTAGATCCTTCAGCCATTGTGCTCAGAAACAAGAGACCATGATTCTTTAAATTAAAATTTTACTAAACCAGACTTTCAGTAATTATTTTCATAGATAACTGCATATACTGTAAATAAACTATTTCTGGTGGTGTTACGGTGAGCAGAATCTTAGAAAGAAGTGGTAACTTACATTTAACCTAATAACTAACTCAAAATTCATTCACAAACTTAGGCCATACTATAAGCCAATAAGCACTTATCTCTATTCAGTATTACTTAATTTTAGTTTTGCACACATACGTAGGAAGTAAAGAAAGGGGAAGCACAGATCAAGCTTTATCCTGATGAACAGAAGAATTAGTCTTTCATTCTTTCAAGCCCTTAAAAGGTTAAAATTACTCAAGTTTTTCAGATAGACTTTGAATGTAAGAAGACCAGCTAAAATTAGGTACTATTGATTTATTAATAATGTCATTTAAATTATTCTGTTCATAACAAGTACCAATTTTCTGACAACTGTAATGGTTGAACTTTCAGAGCCTTAGTTCCCGCTGGTTTCCTGAGTGTGATCTTGCTGGTACCCCAAGCAGAGAGCGTACCCCGAGCTGAGGATGCACCATTAATTCTATTTGCTTTTACTAAATCTGAGCACTTAGCAGACACATAGCATAAAACAAAAATAATGGTGAGAATAAGAAAAGAGAAGCTATTGACTCTGTCCCCATTCCAATGACTGTTGTCTTAGCTGCACTATCCTTAAGATATGATCATCTACCACTCATGGTAAAACACAGTGCTTTGAGCACCTAGCTGGAGTGAGGCCTGGAAAATCCACACTGCTTTCTTTAAAATTGTGCTTGAAAATGGCATACCTTGTTTCTAACTTGATGCTTCAAATCAAGTCTGATGGTGGCTCCTTTCTAGATATTATGAGCTAGGCGGAAGATGTTAAGTTCTACTGTTTTAGCTTAGAAGAATACAGAAAGAAGAGTAGCAAGTGGACAGTTGTTAAGATATCATTTACAAGATAGTGCTAACTGTAGCTAAATATAGAGTAATCTATATGTATATATATATTTAACTATATGTAGATATAGCAGCACATAATAATTGGCTTAATGCCTTTTCTATTGCCATAATGAGACATGACCAAAGCAACTCATAGAAGAATAGTTTAATTGGAATTTATTTTATCTGAGGAAGTCTCCATGGTGGTCATGGCAGAGACCATAGCAGGAGATAGACAGGCATGGCGCTGAGACATTAACTGAGAGCTTGCATCTGATCCACAACCATAAGGCAGAGAGGGGAACCCAAAGAGAACCCCATCTGGGAATGGCATGGGCTTTGGAACTTCAAAGTCTGCACCCAAACAGCAAACTTCCTCCACAAAAGTCAAATTTTCTCCAACAAGGCCACATCTCCTAATCTTTCTAATGGTTCCACCAACTAAGGACAAACAAGTCTATCATATGAGCCTATGGGGGATATTCTCAGTTCAACCACCACAGTATTTAAATATGAAAATGTACTCTGAATAATTCAATAAACATGTATTTATGAACTAAGTGTCATGTAAGAGCATCTTATATCTACAATAGGTTTTCCTTCATTTTTCCCTCTGAAGTGTTGAAACTAATTCTAAACTTAACATAAATAATTCTAGCAAACTCAGTAGACAGTAGATATGCAACTTTTGAAACTTTCAATTTTGAGGGTACATTTGTTATTTACATGTATTTAAATGTGTTTTACTGTTTCAGAAGCATGGTGTACAATCACCAAATCTGTGGATGTTGAAAGAAATTTTAGTTTATAATCATAGAGCAAAGGAAAAAAATTAGTAAAACTTAACATTCACAAATCAAGTATTAAACAAATTCCACATCAAAATAAGCAGGAACAGGGGAAGGAAGGAAGGAAGGAAGGAAGGAAGGAAGGAAGGAAGGAAGGGAGGGAGGGAGGAAGAAAGAGAAGGAGGAGTAGATTTGTGGCCATAAGGGAATATTTTTGTGTTTGAATAATTTTGGAATCAGTTTCCTTTATACAAAAACTGCCCTTTTTGGGCCTAACTCCTTAGGTAGAAACAAGTATGGGCAAGAAGCAAAATGGAAAAGTATAAGAGGTGTGTTTATAGGCTAAGGTTACGCTAGAGCAGTAATGAGCAGTCCACAGATGCCTAACAGAATATCCTATCCAGATAGAGATGAAGAGAAATCTGGGAATGATCAGGGGCTCATATGTTTTTGAAAGAAAGGGAGTAAGGCATCAAAGAACAAAGGTATCCTGTTAATACCACAGGGACAAAGAGGTACCCCAGCTTCAGGGTGAAAGGAATGGGAGCTTAGAGTAAGATATGCAGTGGATAAAAACTGACATTTCAAAGTTGACAGGTGTCAAGTGTTAACACTGCAATGTCTTCTCTATAGGCCATTTCTTTGTTTAATAAAGTAAGGTGAGTTCCTTACATGATCAGTATATGCTCCAGGCGGTCACTTCTTTAATCTGACACAGGGATGGATCAAAAGAAAGTCAACACTTTAGAATGAGTTCAGAGATTAGAACAAGGGTAGGTGGCTCATAATTATAAAATATAAGTTCTACAATGAACTGGGTGTAAAAAATATTTCCCTATTACATATTCGTGATTGGAGATATCAATCTCCTTGGTAGTAGAGAATAAGAATAAAGCCATAGCTTTCATGTTTGTCACCACCTTTACCGTTACTTAAATTTAGATTATCATTTTAAAAACCATTCTCTGTGATTTCAATAATTATTGCACAATTTTAGGCTGGCTTTATACAAGATTTACTCCTAACTTTCAAGCATGACTGAAGTAGACCCCAAGCTAACAAAGAGCTGAGCAGGTACTAACTGTATAATTCAAGAAAATGTATATGCTTAGGGTGTTCATTATGACTGCTTAAAGCAAAATATTAAAAAAAATATTGAAGACTTTGGGCTGAGATGTGGCTCAGAAAAATTGCATCCCCTATGAACATGAAGACCTAGGTTTGGTACCCAACATTGGCTAAATTGGATGTGGTGACACCCTTCTACAACCCCAGCACTTAAGATGGGAAATGTCATCTGAAGGTCAAGCACACCCTTGGCTATGTGGTATAAAAGATCCCTCCCACATGCACAAAATATATTTATGATTTTAGCCACTTCCCTATTACTCACAGACATTCAGTTTAATAATATTTTATACCATTTCCATTAATGAAAACTGTTTCAGTTGACTTAAGAAGTTAATAATCATCAAAGAATGGAAACATTTTAAATTATTTGTCAAAAAATGAATGAGAGCATTCATTTATTTTAAGCCCATGGTTATTAAATATCAGGCTTTAAAACCTTTTGGAAACAATACAAGTTATGAAATTTATACTCAATTATGATACATGTTAATTGCTTTTCTCCAAAATATTATTTCTTTGTCAGATATTGTTATACAAATATACATCATATTTTGTTCTGCTGTGACCTACTATGATTAAATAAAAGTTTAAAACTTTGCCTGTGGATAAGAGTATATTATAAACATTAATGAGTAAGGTTCCCTGGAAGGAAATTTTTGGATCCTGAACACATACAATTATTTCTAGATATTTTTCCATGTATGGGATTATGACATCAGGCTTGGTCAGTAAATGTATTTTGCTTCTGAAAAGTCCACATGGTTTACTGTTTAACATTCCAAACACAGAAGTAACAAGGTCCACAGAGTTTAAAAAAGTAACCCATTATACTATACATAGGGCCAACATTTATTACTTCAGACAAAATTCTAAATAACTTAGCATGACTCACAGAACACGTTAATTCACTTCCAGCTAAATTATTACATGAGCTTTGACAGTCTGTGCTCATACTGTGTGAAGCACTGAAGGCTATAGATTTATATGAAATGAAAAACTATGCTGGTGACTTTAAAAACAAAAAAGGTTCATATAGGCTTACAACATTTAAAGATTTAAAATTTTATATCAAAATGGATAATATGAGCAAAACTTACTATTTAACCCTGAAAGAAGCTGAGTATATATGGATTCTGTGACCCTCAGATAACAGCTAAAGTTTTATAATCCTGAATGGTAGACATAATATTGTGTTTGTATTGATAATATTTTTCTCAAATTTTATGAAAAAATTTTAGTACTTTAAATAAATATTCATTACAATGTTTCATTTCTGCTAATATTCAACATATGGCATATTATTATATAATTTTCACAATTAAAAAAATTATTTGGTATTTACTAAGAGTAAAAGACACAAATGACAAAAAGGATCTTTGCACTATCAGGGCTATAACTAAATAACTAGAGAAATATGAGCATTCCTAATTAAGACACAGTTTTAATGCATCACACATAAGATACACTTTTCACATCTAATAGGAGATAAAGATGTTAACTTCTCATGGATGTGATAAATTAACAACTGTATTAAAGGGCGAAGATTTAAAAACCTATAGCAATTAATTAGAATGACCAATGACGAAACAGATAATTCACCAATATAGTATATGTGCCATCACAAAAGTGAAGAAAACTCAGCTCTTTGAGTAAATGCAAATGTCAAGGTTTTGACAGCTGACAATTATAGAAAAAGAATTGTCTCCAAGAGATGAATGAGTTCACTGTAGTACCTTCTTACAGTCCTAAAAGTTTTCAAGAGTATTTTATCTCCATGAAGTGAGAGGAGGAAAAATTAAGAGATAGGTTTAAAAATAATCCTAATGCAATTCAGTATATTTCTATTACTAATGATGAACATGCTACTTTATGACTGAGGGTCTCCTTTCATGGACCAGGCTGTCACTGAACCAATCATTCATGATCCTTCAGCCTCAGCCTCTTGAGAGCTAGGATTACAAGCATGTACTACAATTAACTATGAGAGATATTTTAAAAATAAAAGATTTTTTTAATTCAATAAATCGGGCATAAGTGTCTCAGAAACCTGACAATCATTAAAACTTGAGTGTTATTGGTGGACAATCATTTGAAAATGTATATACAGAACCGCAAATACCAACACAGAACCATTAGGGTTAATGTGTCCAAAAAGTTTTTATCAGAATAATCTTCACCAAATAAAATGAGCAGAAATAACTAAAAAGGTAAAAGGTTTTCCCAAAGGTATACATTTAATATCAATGAATGCAGAAGCCAAATAAAAAAGACCTAATAAGACACATGGCTGAAGACAAAAATTAAACAGACACACAGACACAGGGCACACTCTAGCCACAGCTTTGAAAGACAGCTAGTCTGAGATACACAGGATGAAAGCAAACCTGCCATCCATGTTTCTCTAGAGCAAACAGAAACATTTCACAGAGCTCCTCACAGGACAGAAAGAAAACAGAAAAGAAGGCCAAGGCTCCAAATAAATTATTGAGCAACAAAAGAATTTCTTACAAGTACTAGCACCTCAAAATTGTGTATTAATAACGTGAATTATAGAAAAACAAATTCAGATACAAAGTAAAAGAACTATGTAAAATTAAAATTAAAGACATATGAATAAATATTAAGAATCCAATCCTCTTTTATATAGCACTACATAATTAGAGATACTAGGAACAAGACTGATTGACTGAAAATCAAATGAGTGATGCAGAGTATGTTGGGGGAGTTATAGAGTGAGCTATAATTTTTTTTAATGAAAAGGATTAAAAGGATTAGAGACAAGCAAACTCTAGATAAGAAAATGAGACGAAGAGAATACACCAAAGAGATAAGTCCTGTCCAAAAACTAAACTCTACAAATGCAAGAAATGAATTTTAACCTGCAATAGTCCCAAATGAAGAAATGAATGCCCACTTTAAAAGACATGACATGTTTCCAGTCAATCTATGATTTAATGATATATGTAACCTACTGAATACCAGTACTTGCAAGATCTTGGCAACACCAAATAAAACAATAATATCATATACCTCCAGTTCTTAAAGGAAAAAAGAATGAAACTGTTATATACCTATGGGAAAATGAATCAAACTTCTATAATCATTCTAGATAGATAAACCATTCATTCTTAATGATAATAGACACATTCTCAACAAATACAACAACAACAATGAATACAATAATTCAGTGCCCGGGTGCCTTTTTGAGAAAAAAATTAAAATATTTAACTAATTATAAAATACGACCAGTTAAAAGATAAATGAAACAAAGATGGAGAACCCCAGGGTTCACTGTGGGAAGAATGGAATGGCGACACATCCTGAATCCAGATCCAGAGAACTACTAATAAAAGAAATGCAAATGCCACAGATGAGCGATATAAAAATAGAGCCCAATATTATTCACATGAGAAGGACTTAGTATGTGTAACATGGGAGTCAATAGGCAACTGAAAAACTGACTTTCGTAAAACACCCTAGTAACCACTCCCCTGTTCTCATCTTTCTTCTGTTGACCTGTCTCTCCACCCATCCCCTGCTATCTTCTCCCCCACCTGTCCCTTTCACTCTTTCCCCTTTAATTGAGCAGTTTTGTTGTCTTTTGAATAACACCAGTTAAACTGAAGTGTCCATGTATTCCTAAAACAGCACACACATTCGGATATTCTCAAAATAAATCAACCCTGTATATTCAGACATCCACCCGCCTGTCCACACATGCAAAGATCTTGTTGTGGTTTGGAAGAGGTGGGTAGAATTGTAGTGGTGAGAGACGCATGGATGGTCTTCAGCTAGTGTTAAAATAGTTGCTTTGAACATAGCGGACAATGAGGAATACTGAGAATTCAAGAACAATCGCAGTGGGTTTTTGATCCTACTGCACGTACTGGCTTTGTGGGAGCCTAGGCAGTTTGGGTGCTCACCTTATGAGACCTGGATAGAGGTGGGCAGTCCTTGGGCTTCCCACAGGTCAGGGAACCCTGATTGCTCTTCCAGCAGATGAGGGAGGGGGACTTGATCAGGGGAGGGGGAGGGAAATGGGAAGCGGTTGCGGGGACGAGGCAGAAATCCTTAATAAATAAATAAATTTAAAATAAATAAATAAATAAAATAAAAAAAAGAACATTGCGAAAAAAAAGAAAAAAATAGTTGCTTTGGAGTGGGAAAATTTATGTTTTCATATGAAATTTTCATTGTTATTTTAATTTTTAGAACAACTAAATCTATTTTGTTTAGGAATGAGAAGGAAATGTTCAACCACGAGATAATATTCCCAGGTTCTGTCACTGATCCCTAATTGAAGATCATTCACAAGCTTGCTCTGGATGATTCAGGTGTTGAATGCTCACGCACCTGTAGCTCTTCTAATCATCCCTGTTTCTTCTCTACTCTAGATAGAGGAGGAGATTGTCAATGAACTTTGAAACTGCAGGTTTAAGCATATAAGTTAGAACAGACTATTCCTTGACCTGCCCTGTAAATTTCCTACAGAGCATCTTTAAAGACATTTAAAAATATGATTCGTTTCCCCTGGTGAAAATTTAGTTCAAGGACGTTGAATTTTTCTTACAGCCCTTTTGCATGACTCAAGACTATTTCTCACCCGAAGATCAAAGCAAATGTTACGCTTTTGCAAAACCTTGACAAACAACTCTAACAGTCCAGTCATGCTGTAAGCCTCCGCACTTATCTCGCTTTCAGTAATCACGCTGGTGGAGAAATCTGTGCCTCTTCTTCTTTCCCGGAATGTACTTCAGACAGATACGGCCTTTTCCCCAACAGGGAAGATACATCAAAAGTCAACAACATCTTTGAACTGTCGGTGTTCAAAAAACAGTAGAAAACTTACAGAATACCAATACAATCTTGAGATGCTTCCTATCTGTAAATAAGCAGTGGTCCTTAAATTTATTATGCTTAGACAGGAGTGATGACACATAATCTTTAGCTTTTAAAATGAAAAAACGTCTTATTAAGTGAAACAAAAACGCTGGTTATATGATTTTGAGCGTCAGTCTGAATGTTTCTTTGTTCTGCTGATTCAGAAATTATGATAATACACTACATTGAAAAGTCTAAACATGTTTTTTTTGGAATTATATGAAATTCCATGGAAAAATATTAATGGATCTGAGTAAGATTCTAAAAACCAAAAATCAAACTTGTAGCTGGTTCTTAAGCAAAAGCAGAGATATATTTAAGCCGTCTTCCACCCAGAAGGCTGAGAATGGATACAGTTAAAAGCTTGGCAACCCATGCTGTATGTAGGGCCAGGCCACATCTGACTCTTCCAGATGTTTGTGTTTATCCAAGATTCTTCCTACCTAGACCTTTATCTTGTGTATTGTTTCTCTATTAATAGAATCCATCCTTATGTGAGATGTCACACATACATTACAACAGCCTAGGTGGTCTTCGTGCTATCTGTAGGACCAAGCCACACTTCTGTGTTTATCTCAGTCATTTTCCCTAAAGCCTTATGTTGAACATTGTTGCTCAGTCAATAGAAAATATCTTTATGGAAGCATTCATATGTACTTTGTAAAGTTTCGATGGAAGCATTCTTAAGCTTTGTTTTACACACTAAAATTAGTTCAATAGCATCAAGAAACTATTTTTCAAATTTTTGCTATGCTAAGGTATTCCTAAAATGAACAGCTGGCATCAGACTCACTGGCTACCGATTCGCATTGAGCCAGATTTCCTTTTTCCTCATACGGAACAGCACTCTGTTGTCTGGTGTTTGCGGAGACACCTTCTCCTATAGACACATACACAGCATGTGTACAACATCTGGAGTCACTTTTACAGCCCACCTTATTATAGTCAGGGCTTCTCTTGTGCTGTGGATGTCTGCTCATCCCGTTGTACAGCGGTGCCAATATTACAGTGCCTAGACCGTTACATACAGCTTTTCAATGGGGCTTTAACCCCAGCTCATCAGCCTTGCACAGTAAGTCCTTTCCTCACTGGGCCACTTCCTAAGCCCTAACAGGCTTTTTTTTGCATTTTTTAAATTTTATTTTTAAAAATTTTTATTTTTATTTTACATACCAATCCCAGTTGCCACTCCCTCCCCTCCTTCTATTCCCTCCACCTCCTCTTCCCCCCACCCTCCATCCACTCCTCAGAGAGTGTAAGGCACATTGCTTTGGGGAAGGTCCAAGGCCCTCACTACTATGTCTAGGCTGAGCAAGGTACCCGTCCAAAGATAATGGGTCTAAAAAGCCATTACAAGCAGTAGCGATAAATCCTGGTGCCAGTGCCAGTGGCCCCGCAGTCTGCTCCAGCGATATAGCTTTCACCCACATTCAGAGGGCCTAGTTTGGTCCTGTGTTGGTTCCTTCCCTGTCTGGCTGGAGTTGGTGAGCTCTCATTAGCCCACGTTAGCTCTAACAGCCATTTTTAAAGACATAATTTGAAAAGTTAAATTTCGTAGTTTTCATTCTTTAACATTTCTTCATAACAATATTATTTTAATTCTGATTTTTTTAGAAACAGTGTTGCTATTATTGCAGTTTATACAAAAATCCTTTTTTGTATATATTAATTATCAAGATGGAAGATAAATTAAATGGAGCCTTGGACTGAATAACTGGCAGGAAAGATTTATTGTTTTCCTCTTATCTTCTCTTATTGCTTTTTCTTGAGGTAATGAAAAACAATACCCATTCTTATATATTTAAAGTTTATACACTTTTGACTTTTATAAAATAAATGTGTTTTTAATTGTAGGTTATTGTTACCAAACACTAGCTTATACTTAGGACTTATTCACGTGCTTATGTGTTTGAATAATTTCTCAGTTCCATGACTTAAATTACTCATGCTCTAATATCACTGTTTCTTCTTTCTTGATGTCTTTCTTTCTCCTGCGTTAATGCTCTCATTCTCCCCAAATATAATTCTCAACACATAACTTCTGACTTACCTTCTATAGTTCACCTACTTCTTTTGATTTCACTTGCTTATGCTGAAGCTTAAAGTGTCCAAAAGAATACAATGTTACCTAATTCTATGGAGAAATTGGGCGGATTGAAATCCCCAAGAGGAAACAATAGAAACTATTTTGCTTACGTTATAATATAAAAGAGCAAAGCTATAATTTTACATTATATAGCAACAAGGAATACAGAAATATTTCTAATTTGGAATTCCCTTGATGACTACTTACAGTAAAAAGAGAGAGAGATAGAATAAGCATGTATGTCTCTCACATTCAAGGAAATGTAATTTTTTTTTTTTTATTTCTAGGAAACAGTTAGTTGAGCTCCATGTTTCTTGCTTGTTTGATACAGGGTCCTGTGATTAGTGCCAAGCTGACTTCAGACTTGCAGAAAATCAGCCTGCAGCAGCATCCTAATACTAGGATAACTGGCATGCATCACTATACTTAGCCTACGTAGTTTAGTCCTTGTAGTCAGTTAACTTTGATTAATAGTTCATGTGCCTTTGTAGAACACTTCCAAAAGATTCTTTGACTACATAAGGTGGGTAATGGAAATTAATTCAAACAGACACAGTAAGAGTCAGCTTGTGTTGGTGGCTATGGTGATTTCAATGAGACACTGCTCATCATCTCAATCATTTGGTCCCCAAATGGTGACTGTTGGGGGGGATTAGAAAGTTTGGTCTTGGTAAAGAAAGTATGTCACTGGGTACAGGTTTTGAGAGTTCAAAGGTTCAGGCCATTCTTAGTTCTCTCTGTTTTCTGTTTATATTTGAGATGTGAGCTCCAGGCTGTTGCTGCAGGCGCCATGCCTGCCTGCAGCCATGCTTCTCCGTCAAGACGATAATTGACTCATCCCTTTGGAACCACAAGCCAAAAATAAACCCTTCTTTTTATAAGTGGCCATGACTATGGTGTTTTGTCACTTCAGCAGAAAAGGAACTAATACAGCCACTCAAGCCAAAAGAGCAGATGCACATTACAGGTCAATGAATAATTTAGGAAAAGCTAAGTAACCTGTATAAACCAAACCAGCAAATAGATCAGACCTCCAACTCAAAATTTGGGATACTGATTCCTACCTTCAAATGATTCTTTCTGTTAAATCATTTGACTGGAATACAATAATTTATATTTCATAAGAAAAAGTTGACGAATAGAAAATATGTGATGACTATCCTTTATTATGTGGCTGCTAGAATTTGAAAAAGATGTCACTGAAGAATGAAAAGAGAAAAGGGAGAAATAAAGTAAGTTCAAGTAAGCTCATGAGACATTTGTTTTTGTCGTTGTCATTGCTATATCCTGTAATCCTGGAGTGGGTTCAAGAAAACAAGTTGAATTGCCACCACCTGTCCTCTCAAGATTTCAGTTTTCTAGTTCCATAGCAAACAGTAAATTCTCCCACCCGTCAAGGGGAGAGGAAGCAGCTGTGTTGATATTCACCTAGGCATATACGATGTACTCCCAATTTGTCTATGAAAATTCTTCCATTAAAATAAAAAAGAAAGAATAGCTCAGTGGTGAAGAGCTCTGGCTGCTCTTCCAGAGGACCTGGGTTCGATTCCAGCCACCCACATGGTGGTTCACGACTGTTTGTAATTCCAGCACAAGAGGATCTGATTTCTTCGTCTAGCCTCCAGGCACACAAGTGGTGCACAGACATGGATACAGGCAAGATACTCACACATATACAATAATAAGATACTTAAAAATAAAGAAGACAAGGGAAATGAGCCTGGGTCAATGGGTCACAGCTGAGACCACAAACAGCTCTTATCTACAGGACTCGGGTTCCAGGCACCGCCTGCAGAGTTGCTGTCCTTTCTCTAGATTTTTCTAGGCTAATATTTTCCTTGTACATGTTTTCTTTACTAATGCTGTTTTGACCTCTGTTTTTGTTTTTTTTTAACCACATAAAAGTAGAGACTTGGGTTAAAAACAATCAAAATGCAGAATCAAGGCAAGATTATCGAACTGGGCTTGGACACTCACCTTGATGAGCTTCTTCACAGCTCATCTGAAGATAAGGTTTGGCAGAGGTTGCAACAAATTTATTTAAAACACTATCAAACCCTTTGACTGTGGCATTCTGCACAAAGAAAGATTGGGAAGGGAGGGGATTCTGAACTGGAAATCCTCTGAGGGGCAGTTTGGCTGGAAGAAACCCTACAATAACGCTGTAAGGGACCAATGCACTTTTTCAAAGAGAAAGAATCTAATCCCCGCTTGGACAGACCGTCTTCATGCCTGTATCTAATTCTTCAGGTGGGACATAAACTATCACTGAATGACAGGACTTGGCTTCTAGCCTACATATGCCTTCAAAAGGAGCAAATGAAAGTATTTATCAATAACTCGGCATGTTATCCTTTTTCTTTTAAAGTACATGGACTTCAAGAATTTTCCTTCCATCTCCTTTACCTTATGGCAACCAGACCTTAACTCTAATGCATTATGAGTAAATGCATGAAAGTATTGTATAAACAGCAATTATATTATTAGCAGTGATGAGTGTAAAATGAATTTAGTAATAATTTAGTAAATTACAATTTAAGACTATTGACTACTGCTGATTGTTCACATATTTATTCTATTCTTTCAAGTTTACTAGTAATAGTATATTTTCAAAACCCTCATGATATAGTTAGTATTAGCCTTGGATGCCAAGACTGCTGATTATATCCTGCACATGGGATAAGGTTAATAATAGAAAGCTAATTACAGACATAAAGCTTAAGGTTTTTTATTATTTCTTATATAGATCATGGTGATTTGGTACATATAATAATAAAGAGAAATGCATTTATTTATCAAAGGGTTTAAGTAAGATGGACCCAGGAGAGGGCCAGCAGTTAGACTGGTAGGTACAAGTTGCCCTATGAGAAAGCTCACTAGCTTTTAAATTTCTCTAAACTACCAGTTGCCTAAGAGAGGTTACATTTACTTTTTGAAGTGAAGTGAGTATTTAATAGTTCAATAATTGAGTGAGAAATAATTTTGAAGTCTAATGCTCCATCGTTTCATGCTTGAATTCCCAATTTCTTTCTTAGAGATGTTACTCTTAAATTCTGAGGAGGATCATGGACATAATAGGTATTACATTGTTATTCTCCACAAAAGAAAATTCTTTTCCATACATTGTTGTTATTATTATTAATACTAGTAACAGCTCCCTTGAAATTAAAATGACATTTACTTAATGAAACTTAACTTATATTTAAGCATAATTCAGAGATTATATAAAATAAATAAAATAAAAGTGTCAACAACTGCAAGAAGAAAACAAGCACAGGAAAGAAAACTCCATCTCAGATGAAATGCAAAAATGACTACAAATAAAAAAAACACAACTAGAAGAACATATTGTCCAAAACAATGAGCACTGGAAACAGTCCAGGGAAAGGACTCAGAGGGAAGCCTTTGTAATTTGTAACTCTCGAAACACTTCATTGATAAACTTGAGTCTTTTGCTTAGAGAGATGAAGTCCCAGGTAAAAAATTCCTGAGTCGTTTGTTAGATGAGCAAGTTATTCTGGGTGCGAAAATCTGTCCAAGACATTTCTAATATAATACATTTTCAGTTTAAAACATGAGGAGCAAAAGTCACCTGTGCAGCTGTCCTTTCAGTATAGTTAAAAGAGAGAACAATCTACAACAATGTGATACACAAAAAAATCACTCTGCCCATCAGACCTTCTCACCACAGGCATAGATGGGCTCCTACCAGAGTGAAGGCACACATGTAACATCAAAAAACTAATGCCCAACCAGTTCACACCAACATTGTTCTTAAAATATCAAAAGCCAGTACAACGAAAAAATCTCCACTAAAATATGATAAATATTCTAACCAACAGGAAAAGAAAAAAAACCTGCAATTCTTTAAGACAAAAAGAACATGAAAACCTAAAGTAGATAAAAAACCTCATACAAAAATCTTTCCTACAAAACTGACAATAGCTTTAAAGAGACATCGTAACATCTACATAATTACAGAAGTTGTAACCTTTCTAAAGAGGAAAATCTAAAATCTATGGGAAGTCCCCAATGAGAACTTTTAGAATACTAAATGAGCTATACAGAAAAATTAAAAATAAAAAATACGGGGAAAAAAGATGAAAAAAGACAATGGGATCCAACTCCTTGTATATGAGTTTGAGATAGGTTTTGGTCCCTTAACATCATCCAAAATCACACTCATTGGCAAATAAAATAAATAGTACTGAACAAACTAACTTCTTATAAGGAAGTACATATATCCTGTGCATATATTTTTTCTGATTATAGAGAAATACACATCAACTATTTAATATACTCTGTGCTGATTGGTCTTATGCCAAATTGACACAAGCTAGGGTCATTTGAGAAGAGAACCTCACTTGAAGAAATGCCCCCACCAAACTGACCTCTGCCTTTCTTTTCTTAATTAGTGGTTAATGTGGGAGTCCATCGTACAGTGGGCAGTGCCAGCCTGGACTGGTCCTACTGCTACAAAAAAGCAATTTGAGCAAGCCATAAACAGCAAGGCAGTAAGCAGCACTGGTTTCTGTCTCAGTCCCCATCTCTTCCTTCATGCCTTGAGTATCTACCCTGACATATCTCGGTGATAGACTGTAGTCTGCCACATGAAATAACTCCACTCCTCCACAAATTCCCTTTGATCCTGGTGTTTTTTCTTAGTAATAAAAACATAACTAGAACATGTTCCCATGATATAAATCCCAGCTGAGTTAAGAAACCAGGGAAACTGCCCAGCCTTAACTGAGGCTGGCCATGACCTACCCACAAGAAATTTTCCTTACACAGCATTTTAACCTACCTATTGCCAGCCATTTTACCTTAAAGTTTCATTGTCTCATTTTATAATTAAAGTGTTCTGTGTTAGACAAAACTTATTGAATTTTCTACCCAAAATTGTCCTTGTGTAGGGTTTGCAAAATATTTTAGCGCTGAAATTCCATATATAAATATGTTAAATAGTAAAGTTTTATTTATATCTTCTTGTACTTGGAATTGAACTTGGGCCTTGTACTTGCTAGACAAATGCCCTACCACTGACCTACATCTGCAGCTGAATTTTGTTGTTTATTTAGTAGACAGTATTTCATATGCCTTGCTAAATTCAGGCATGACCTTCATACTTTCCACTTACTCATCAGATTGGAGTTAGTGGCCACAAATAAATATAATCATCCTGGCTGTATCTGCACAGAACAGATGGATAGCCACGAATATACTCAGAAAACTTAACTAGCAATTTTAAGGAGAAGCACACTGAAGCTTTCTGTTATTGAAGATTGTGACTCGGCTGCAATCTTCTGGATTTCTGGTACATCACAAGAAGTGGTCTTTCGTGTTGTTATTGTAAGTTGTTTCATTGTGTATCCTTAAGTCAGCTCAGCTATTCATAAATGGTTATTTACTGACTTTGTGTTCATTCGTACGCACCTTCACTCTGATCTCTTCATATTCAGAACCAAAGGTGCAGGGCATTGGGAATCCCCATATGCTGAGACAATGAAATATGGCTTTCAATGATATACTTGCAAATAGGAAATCTTTTAGAGTTGAATAGGAGGATCTCAGAGTTTACAATATAGACAACGTTCACCTGCTATTTTTCTTTTTTTTTATTTATTTTTTTATTGAGAAAAAAATTTCCGCCTCCTCCAAGCCTCCCACTCCTCCCCCCCACTCCTCTCCCCCTCCCCCACTCCTCTCCCTCTCCCTCTCCAGTCTGAAGAGCAGTCAGGGTTCCCTGCCCTGTGGAAAGTCCAAAGTCCTCCCCCCTCCATCCTGGTCTAGGAAGGAGAACATTCAAACTGGCTAGGCTCCCACAATTCATCAGGATGAAGTCTCAATCCTGAATATCTATGCCCCTAATATAAAAGCACCCACGTATGTAAAAGAAACATTACTAAAACTCAAGGCTGCCATCAAACGGCACACACTAATAGTAGGAGACTTCAACACTCCTCTCTCACCAATGGACAGGTCAATAAGACAGAGACCTAACAGAGAAATAAGAGAATTAATGGAGGTAATGAAGCAAATGGACTTAACAGACATCTATAGAACATTCCACCCAAATAGGAAAGAATATACCTTCTTCTCTGCAGCTCATGGAACCTTCTCGAAAATTGACCACATACTAGGTAACAAAGCAAATTTCCACAGTTACAAAAAAATATTCATAACCTCATGCGTCTTATCAGACCACCATGGATTAAAGTTAGAATTCAACAACAATGCTACCCCCATAAAGCCTACAAACTCATGGAAACTGAACAGTCAACTTCTGAACCACACCTGGATCAAGGAAGAAATAAAGAAAGAAATCAAAGTCTTCCTTGAATTCAATGAAAATAAAGAAACAACCTACTCAAACTTATGGGACACTATGAAAGCAGTCCTGAGAGGAAAGTTCATAGCACTAAGTGCCCACCTAAAGAAAACAGAGAAAGCTCACATTGGAGACTTAATAGCCCACCTGAAAGCTCTAGAAAAAAAAAAAAGAAGCAGACTCACCTAGGAGGAGTAGAAGACTGGAAATAATCAAACTGAGGGTGGAAATCAACAAAATAGAAACACAGAAAACAATCCAAAGAATCAATGAAACAAAAAGCTGGTTCCTGGAGAAAATAAACAAGATTGATAAACCCCTATCCAATCTCATCAAACGGTAGAGAGAGAATATGCAAATTAATAAGATCAGAAATGAAAAGGGAGACATAACCACAGACACAGAGGAAATTCAAAGAATCATTAGATCTTACTACAAAAGTCTGTATGTCACAAAACTGGAAAATGTAAAAGAAATGGACACATTTTTAGATAAATACCATATACCAAAGTTAAACCAGGACCAGGTGAACAATCTAAATAGACCTGTGAGTCGCGAAGAATTAGAAGATGTCATCAAAACCCTCCCTACCAAAAAAAGCCCAGGACCAGATGGTTTCAATGTGGAATTCTACCAGAACTTCCAAGAAGAGCTTATACCTATACTCCTTAATGTAGTTCACAATATAGAAACAGAAGAGTCATTGTCAAATTACTTTTATGAAACTACAGTCACTCTGATACCAAAACCACACAAAGACTCAACCAAGAAAGAGAATTGCTATTTTTCTTTTTATAGTATGATCATATTGATGAGAAACAAGTTGCTTTCCTAGATATCACATGCATTTTTCAGTCATTATAAATGCCTTAAAACTACACGCGGATATAAGCACAGGGTGGGGAAGACATTGCAGAAAGCTAAGCAGACAAAGCCAAGCTCCAAACAGTTTCTCTTTTCCCTAACAGAAAGCATTTTCCTTTTGAGTTAGCTATCATATCAAACAAATTGCTGTTTTAATTTTTGCATATTTCTTAAGTCCTGATAAAACCACTGCTTTCATTCTTTTGGGCTTAACAAAATACAAATGTCCTCTTAGCAATATTAGTGCTAAATCAATTTTAAGTTATGTTTATTTTTACATTGGCTGTTGAAGAAATGGAATTTTTCATGATTTAAATAAATAGAGAATTTATTAATTTTATTTAATAACTTATATTTAGCTAATTGATGAATTGATTTCAATAAAACATGAAGACAATGGAGACTCTGATTTCAAGGATTTCTTCATTCTGGAAGAATACTCACTTAGTAAAACATTAAGCAAAGCACTTATTTTCACTGCTTGATAATATCAATAGTGTTAACAGTTTAGTTTAATTTTTATAAGGTTTCAAGGTTATGGCTTCACAAAGTCATAAGCTGACTAGATGCACAGTGTTACCTTTACAAAAAAGAGCATTCATATTACCAAGAATAAAATTATGTAAACAACTATATTTTAAAACCCTGCAGTATTTTATACTTACTCAGATGCCAATTTACATATACACAGTAAAATATATTCTTTCTTGTTTTTTCATATTCTTTGTTAATACAGTAAATATGATTCAATTGTGAAGTAGCTTCATTAAACAATTCAGGATGAAAAGTTGCATGTATGAGGATATCGTGAGATGCATTTGAGTATCTTTGGGCTTCTGGTTGTACACATGTATTTTCTATAAGAACAAATATCATATTTTTTTAGAAAGCTGTAAACCTTTGAAATAACCTTTTCTTTAAGACCATGCTCCCTAGAAGTTGTGCAGTAGGCATACACAATCATGTTTTTGGCCACGCTGCTAGTAATAACAAGAGAAGGGTGCAGAGCAGACACTTGTCAACAAGCCAGTGCATATTGGTGGGGACAGTTCATTAATTCAGGAGAGTCTGATCTCTATCTTATATATCATCATTTGTAGTAATATGGAAGAAAATTGCCACCCAAAAGAAGTGGCACTATTAGGAGGTGTGGCTCTGTTAGCAAGACTAAGGCCTTATTCGAGGGAGTGTGTTACTGTAGAGGCAGACTTTGAGGTCTCATATGCTCAAGTAACATTCAGTATATCAGTTCACTTCCTGTTACCTTTGGATCAATATGCAAGGATTCTCAGCAACAGCATCATGTCTGCCTGCATGCTGCCTTGCTTTCCATCAGGTCAGTCCATTGGACTAAACCTCTGAACTGTAAGCGAGCCATCCCAATTAGACATTTTCCTTTATAAGAGTTGCTGTGGTCATGGTGTCTCTTCACAGCAATAGAAACTCTAAGATATCGTTATAATTATTATCTTTAAGTAAATTCATGGTCAGGAGATAGGGAAATGCCTTATCTAAAATTCAAAGCATTAATTGCTAACTTATCTAATACTGTAATGATATTAGGTTAAATAAGATTATTTGAGAAACTGAAAATACCAAAATGTAAACTATAATTAAACAGGTGAAAATTGTATTTGTCAAAGCAGACATATGTTCTTGAATATTTACTAAGATGATATTTGAGAAAACATCTATCATGCCTCCACTTTTGAATTTTGGATCTAAAAGCAAGCAGTGTGAGAAATTTAGATGTCTGTCTGTAAATCATTAATTTTCCTACCATAAAAATTGATTCTAGTGGAAGAGATAAATGACTAGCCTAATAATTTAAAAGAAGGCAGAAAAATTATATATTTACATTTTGTTTAAAAATGGGCACACACTCATGCCCTAGCATGCATGAAGGGGTCAGAGGAAAGCTTTGTGAATTTGCTCTCTCTACCTTTACAACCTGTTCCTGGGTTCAGAGAACTGAATTCAGGTTTATGGGCTTATGACACAGCACTTAACCTACTGAGCCATCATGCCGAGCCCCCAAAATGGTATTGTTACTAAAACAACAATGATACAACACTTCAAGTAAATTGAAATATAATAAAGTCTCTTTATTCATCTTTACAAAATAGATATTTTTAAAAATTAAAATGATAAATACCAATTATAAAATATTTCTAAATATATTTCTTTTGTTTATATCAACAACTTTAGTACTTTCTATATTGATTTTCTTGAGGATAGCTAAATCTCATAAGGTTGAACATAAAATTTGAATTCAGAATATAAGCTTTTAGGTATATATTAGCAACTGACACATCACAATTTTATTTAAATAGCATAACACTGTAATTTAACAAAAATGTAGCTGAGAAGTTCATGCATAATCATTACCTGTTATACTGTTAGCAATATTATCACAAAAACAGTATGGCCAGGATAGTTCACCTAAGTATAGTATGAATGAAAAGACTTGATGACAGAAGTTAAAATTCAACAGCCATTTCAGTGTTTGTTATACTAATCATGATGGGTGGAAATATAATTTAGGGTAGAGAATGCAAATCAGGATAAAGTTAGAATAACAAACAACACTTTGCCTATTCTTTAGTATATAACTTATTGCCACTTCATAGAACTATTGAGAAGATCTGATACCTATCTTTACCTGTCCTTTTAGCACTATTTCCTCCTCAGCTACTAAATGCGTTCATTCCTGTATTCTCTGCCCACTGTATTCATGACTCGTATTCTGTGCTTTTCCTGTGGCTTCAGCAGGCCATTTAATTATAAGATAAAGTGAAAGGCATTATTGCTGACTTTCCTAAAGCAAATATCATGAGAGCGAGTGAGCTAGGGCAGACGGGTCAGGTTCATAATGCTGTTTGAAGACACCAATTTATCAGACTGAGAGAGTTCGAGAGAGGAAAAAGACCTTCTAGTGGTAAACTCTGATTCTGAGTATGAACATCCACTTACTTGGAATTTCTCTTCTTTTCCCTCCATATCTAGCATTTTACTGTCTGTGTGACCATAAAGAATTAGACATTTCCAGTTATGATTCTGTTATAGACTTGAAAATGTCAAAAATAAGACTTGTGAATAGTGACGATCAAGTGACTCTGATTATGGACCTAGAAACATAAGGTACAATATTTAATCAGCTTCATCAGTATCATTTTCTCTGAAAATTTAGATAACACATATTTTACAAGTCTTACTGATAACACTTGAGATATTTGCTGCTTCCCTTCAGGAATGTTTGATTCAAGTCACTGATAATGTGGGAAACTCTTTTTTTTTCTTCTGAACAACAGACATTGCTATTCGTTTCCAAATACTCACTATTAAGTCCCATTTCAGGGGATCACTTTATTGCAGCTTCCAAACCCAGTAAATTCCATTAAGAACATTACTTTATCTTGTAGCCAAAGTGAAAAAAATAGATTTGGTGCACAATAATCATTTAAATAGGAATGTAGGAAAATGGATACAGATGATTCTGAAAAAATTGACTTTTTAGTGAACATCTATGACTACATTTCTATTGAAAGCAGTTAGCACAGAAAGAATATAGACATGAACTTATAAAATATGTCAAAAATACTTGTCTTGTTTTATAGTCATTAAAAAAGGCTCAGGTGAGTAAGAATTTTATTGAATTAATAATGAGTAATTAATATTTGTTTTGTAACTTATTACATTATCATCTAACAATAAGTCGCTACTCATAACACTTTGGAATACTGATCTGCTCACGTTGATTCAACACGTCAAAGACTAAGCTAGCACATAACCCATCACATTATACAGTTTTCCAAAATGAACATGTCTTTGAAAAATGATGAATTCTCCATTACCTAACAATGTGAATCTGATATGCGCTAAGTGGAAAAATACTAAAATTACCCCCTCATCAATACCAATGTGGAATGGAAGCTTAAACTAAAGATTTAAGAGATATGCAATAGTCTAGCCTACATTAATTTCCTCATGCATCTGACATTACATTAAAAAAAGAAGTCTTCCTTTTTGATAAAAAGATTTAGGGGGTGATTCTGCTTTGACATCACAGTCATGGGATTGTAAGAGCTAAGTGAAAGGGTGAAAAGGGTGTAACAGCTAAGTTACAAAAAGTTACCCATTCTATTGGAGACTCGGAAGCGTTGGGACAACAGCAAGATAATGATACTGGTCTCAAAGTTACATATGTATGATATCTAACAGCGGGATTAATGAAGACTTAGCAACCTCCTGTGTAATACTTTATGTTCCTGTCTTATAGATGTTAGGCATACAGTGGACATATATAAACAGATACTAGCATGTGCTCCCTCAGTTCTTCTACTGAGCTCAGAGTTTGCACAGCTCTGTGAATGATCACACAAGAATCAATGTTCAGGACATATATGCGCATTTCACTTGACTCCTAAGCTCTTTGATTTTACCCGACACTTTATTTTTCCTGATTTCTGAACATTGGTAAAATGTTAGTCAGTTGCTCTGCTTAATTCATGCTTTATTGGTTATTCACACACGTGAAGACACATGAGTCACTGATTCATATTTATTTTGCTTTCGATTTCCATCTTTCTTCTCCCACAGCCCTCAGCACCTTTCAACACCAGCATCACCATGCTTTACTGGACACATACTTTCAGAAACCAGTGAACATTTTCTTTCAGTGAGTAGAACTATAAGTACTTGAGGTAATGCTGGTTCAGTGTTACGGGAGCATGGCTAAAGGTTCTAAAGTTTAAGGTTAGTTTCAAATGTTTCAACAGCATTTTCTACATGGTTACAGTTTGTTATTTTTGAGATAAGAATTCCAGAATGTGTTGCTGTACAATATTACTTTCTCACTTATTCTCATAACATTTAGCTTACTCATGTGATCTCTATTATGATTTCACTTGGGCAGCTAAAATCAATGGCAGGAGCATTCTTTATTTTTCTACCACTTAACAATAAATTTAGTGTATGTAAGAACCTTTTAGTTAAGATACTTTCTGAAAAATAGAACTCACTTTTGGTCACCATTATTCCACATATATTTTGTGTCTTTTACATTCCAAGAAACTTGGTCCTACCCTTTTGAGATTGAAGGTCAATGATAAAGACAATTGTTAGTCAAGTGAGCACATAAATAAATAAAATTGGATTTGTGGAATAAATTAGCATGATCTAAATAAACCGTGGAGTGTTTTCCATATGAGATAGAATGAACCAGTGCACTGTGGTGAGTATGTTTAGGAAGAACTGAGTAAATGAAAAGTCCTATGAATAGACTCTCACAAGAAAGGCGTAGGAAAAGTGGTCCTTCAGGGCTTCAATAACATTACCCTTTCAGACTCAGAATCTTTCTGAAAACATTTGTGATTATACCATCAAACATTCTTTTATGTTAAAACTTGCTAGGAAGTAAGCAGATGTCAATGCCCCATATGAACATCATTCACTTTTTGGCATGTGTATTCCAGGAAAAAAAAATGATTCTTATTTTTCTTGTATCTAAATTTTTCTAACTCATTTTGTTCCCTCTACTTTCTTTTTTATTTTAAACTTTGTTATTAAAAACATCACAAATAAAACAATTACCAGACACAAAATCTATAAAACTCACTGAACTTTTATTTGGTTATAGTAGCCATTCAGAAGAGAAGCTGTGGTGTTTCACATTGGATTTTATACTTTTGTTATAAAATCTACCACCAGAAGAGAAGAACCCAACAGTGTTAAAACTGGAAACCAATTAGCTTTCTATTCTTGTTCATTGCTTGTGTTTATTACCTGCATTTGGTCCTGCCTAATTCCCTTTATTACTCTCTTTTCTACATGTTATAATGTACCAACATGTATATTTGTTTACATACACAAATATATTATTGGTTAGATTTCTCACGTGAGGAAGAACATGCTTACATACTGTGAAAGAAAAATTGTTTTATCAGTCATTGCTTCTCTAGTTATGCTCCTATTCCGCACCTTACTAAAAAGAGACAATCACCTCATTTCCTCCCATTTTCTGTTGAGAACACTCCAATTAGCTTTATTTTTAACCCACTTCCAAATTGCAACTATGTTCATGGTGAGCATCCAACCACTCACATACCCAGTGTCACTCCGTCAATGCCCTAACTTGTGGGATTCATTCTCTCTTGATCTAATGGGCTGCTTAATTACACTCTGCCTTTCTGCTTACCTGGCATCTTGTGGGCCTCACAAGAGCCCCTCAGGACTCAGTCATTAGAGTCCACCTTCTCTCCATTCATGATTGTGGGATAGTGACTGCAACACTGAAGCTTAAAGCAAAAAACTACCTAAAGATGCCAGGCAACTTGACATCTGCTAGCCTACTATGCCCGCTGACAATTTGATTTTCCGTTTGTTTGTTTTTGAGACAAGGAAACACTATGCACCCTGGCCAGCCTGGAATTCACTTTGCAGAGCAGGCTGTCTTCAAACTCATAGAGATCTTTCACTGCTGCCTCCCACAAGCCACCAAGCCCTGCCTGAACTGTATTTGAATCTTGAGTAGGACTGATTCATAAGTACCACCAACCTTACATATCCAAAATTCTTCTGCAAATACTTTTCATGCTTTATTTCCATCTCAGTTTGTAGTACATGTAATCTAGCAGTTGTTGCTAAGCAATACGGTCCATCTCCACTCCCTCCTTCTCTCTCCCTTCCCTCCTTCCCTCCCTTTCTCCTTGCTCCTCTTTTCCCTTTTTCCAGCTTCGCTTTCTTCTATCTCTCCTTCCCTCTCCTACCACCCTCTTTCCTTTTGTTTGTTCACTCACTCAATTGGTCATTCATTCTTTGAGACAGAGTCTCATTATGTCACTTAGGCTGGTCTCGAATTCATTACATTTCTGTCTCAGACTCCCCAGTCTTAAGATTACAGTATTACCTGGACTAGGTAAAAGTAACCACTTGTCAACCCACTTCTGGCACTTCACACATTTAAATCAAATAAATTCTTTAGGCTATGCCATGAATGCACCTTCAGAACTTGTCCCCTGCTTCCCTTCACTGCTATAGCTCCTGAAAACCATCAGTATTTTTGAATTGCTGTCACTGGTGGGTATTTCCTCTTTTTTTCTTTAACAATTCCAGTGGATTATAATGGAACAGCCAGATCGATCTCTTTCAGCTTCTATCTGACAGATACTACTTTCCTCCTAAAAAATATCCTAAGTTTTCAAGAGCCACAAAGAATAATGGGCAGATCTCTCCTGTCTGCCTGCTCCCATTCTTGCTGTAACCAACACGTACTGGTCAAGTGCAGTCCACAGTGCTTCCCTACCTTAAGACTATACTTCCAAGTATTTGGTTTTACCGTTTGTTCACCTAAGCTTCCACATAACTTCCCTACTCACTTACTTCCATACTTCAGCTCTCTCTTCAAGGTCAAGTCTTTATGCATTCTCTTTTAAGTTGTAATTCCTGTCCCTAGGGACACTTCTAACACCCTTCTGTAAGTTTTCTACACTGTACGTAACTTATTTCTTTTAACTGTCGTCACTTCCAGAATGGAAACTCTCAAAGGGTATCAGTTTTTAGTATTGTATTTGGAACCTGGTGTCCATTTAGTAAATAACTGTTGAAAATATAAATAGACAGAATTTTTTTTTTTTTTTTTTTTTTTTTTAGTTTTTCGAGACAGGGTTTCTCTGTAGCTTTGGTGTCTGTCCTGCAACTAGCTCTTCTAGACCAGGCTGGCCTCGAACTCCCAGAGATCCGCCTGCCTCTGCCTCCTGAGTGCTGGGATTAAAGGTGTGCGCCACCACCACCCGGATATAGACAGAATATTTTGTGGCCAAAAAAGTCTCAGGAAACTATAAAGAATGGATAGCCAGGTCCTAAAAAGAGTAGAATAAACACAGATCATGTAAAATTCTGTTATTCAATCTATGAAGTTAAAGATACTCATTTGTTTAGTATTGTACTGTATGCATGGTGACACATTGTGTGTTTATGCATGTGAGTGTGCGAATGTATGTATGCTAGGGTCTGTGAGTGTGTGAGTGTGTATGTGAGTATTGGTGTGTGTATGTGAGTCTGTGAATGACTGTATGTGAGTGCCTGTGAGTGTGTGAGTGTGTGTATGTGAGGGCCTGTGAGTGTGTGAGTGTGTATAAATGCCTGTGAGTATGTGAGTGTGCATGTGAGTGCCTGTGAATATATGAGTGTGTATGAGTGTCTGAGAGAATATGAGTGTGTGTGTGAGTGAGTGCCTGAGGCTGTGAGTGTGTGTGAATGCCACGGAGTGTAAGTGCATGTGAGCACCTGTAAGTGTTTGTATGTGTGTGAGTGTGTGTGTGTGTGAGTATGTGTGTGCACACATGTGCCACAGTGCACGTGTGGACGTCAGAGGAAAACTATGCAGTCATTTCTATCCTTACCTGTTCACATGGGTTCTGGAGATCTAAATCTAGATCGTACAGCTTCCAGGAAAAGTGCCTTCACGGTCTGAGTCATCTCACATCTCCAGCAGATTTTATTTCATTATCATTCTTCATGTACATGTGGATATGTGTGAATATTCTCTTTTGATTATGAGAATATTGGATATATGTAAAACATGACCCAAGAAAGACTTTTCATAGTCTTCAATATCTTTGGGACACCTGGAAAAATTTTTAAATAAATCATAAAAATATGTATCTATCTACCTATCTGACTAGGTGGGACATAAATGATAATCTATCTGCTCAACATGCCAATTCATTTTTTAAAAAAGTTTAAGTTGTGCCACAAAAGCATTTTAAATTCGAAATAAAACAAGATCACAGAAAAGTACAAAAAAATTCCACAGTAACACAGCTTTAATTTTTTTCCTATGCACGGGTTTTGGTCCAATAGGCCATTTTTTGGAGAATTTTCTGGTCTTTCCTTTATAGTAACATTATAGTCAGCAGCAGGCATATTTTAGTGGATTCATAATTTCACTGTGCAATTGTACAATATCTGCTTCCCACTGGCTGGACACCTCTTCTGCCACAGTAAATAACTTATCAGTAGTGGGAATCACTGTAATTTGGGGGCTGTAAGTTTATTTAAACATTTAAGTTTCTAATAGCAGATGCAAATATTTCCTGCTTATCCTAAATGAACACTGCTTGCTTTCTTTCTTTCTTTCTTTCTTCCTTCCTTTCTTCCTTCCTTTCTTTTTCTTTCTTTCCTTTTGCTTTTTTTAAGTGGGGTATAAAAAAGATGAAATGTTTCCAAAAGACTTGGAAGGCAACACAGCTTCGCAAAGTGTCACCAACTTAGATGACCGAAGTCATTTTATCCTGATCCTATAATGAAGTGCCTAATAAAATGCTTAGATGACAATTTCTACTTCTTAAGACATTTCAGGATTATTTATTTATTTAAGATTTCTGCCTCCTCCCCGCCACTGCCTCCCATTTCCCTCCCCCTCCCCCAATCAACTCCCTCTTCCTCATCAGCCCAAACAGAGACTTCATGCCTCTAAAATGCAAACTTTACACAATAAACTTTTTTTTAAAAAAAAAAAATCTTGATAGTTCTTCACTCAGAGTGAGATCTTACAGTTTAAAGAAACATCAGAAGGAGCTTGAAAGTCAGTTTCTGAATTTCAATAAGAAAACCTGCTAAGCAAGCACTAGGAATACTGGCCTTCAATACACACAACTTTAATTGAAGTCATCTTTAATCGTATGTCAGCAGTACTGCAAATACACAAACACATTGCAAGGCAGGTATTGAATAAAGGAGGAAGCAGAAAGAGTGTAAGAGCTAGAGGCAGGGAATGACTCTGGAGAAAACAGCATCTTCCAGATACAGCCCGACTGAGGCACACATGAACGAACTCATAGTGATTGTGGCAGCAAGCACAAGACCCTCACAGCACCAACCAAGGCAGACACGATACCAACATGGAAGAGAATATACACCCAGTATCCTAGAGTCTATGTGTAATTAATTCCTGAGGGAAAGACTTGTTTCTTTCCCCATGGAGTATCACTGAACATATCAACCAAATATTATGGTATGTCCCAAGTGCAAGAACAGTGGTCAACAAAATAGTCTCCGTTGTGTGTGTATGCATGTGTGTGTGTGCGTTTGTACTCTATTTTTAAAAATTTGTTCTGTTGTTTATGGCTTACTACATTTTATGACTTTCATCATTTTTTCTTTCATTATTTATTATTGAAAACCTTCAAGGTTCTGCCTTAAAGGTTTTATCAAAAAATCTATCACACATTCTTTTTTTATTCACGTGCTCTTTATTTTTTTCTCTTTATTCTACTGCCTCTACCGCAATTATTCTGTCCTAATTGTTTATAATTTTTTTGCTCAAATTCTCTGTCTCAATTCTAACTCCAATTCTCTGTTGCAAAACTCTGTTTCAAACCATTCTTGTTCTAATTACTCTACATTCTTTGTGTGCTTTTTCCTCTGCTTCTCTATCTTATTTCTTCTCAATCTATTTCTTCTACATTCTTACATCTATGTCTATATTTTTATTCCACTTATTCTGCCATTACATATTCCCAAATACACACATTCATTAGCAACTTGTTAGTAATAAAAACTACAAAAAATTTCTCAGGGACACAGGCATTCTTTGAAGATACGTAGCAAGGCTTTTCAGCTAGTTGGTAGCTAGCCGCAGCTGCAACTGTGGGGAAGTTCTAGCTGTCTCTTAAAGAGAGGCTGCTATAGGTTACAAAGGGAGAAGACAAAACCATTGAGAGATCTAAGGAAATGCAAATGATACATGTATTATTTCCCACTTCTTAAGCGTGATTAATAATATCTGGGCATGGTTAGTCAGTTAGGGGCTGTTGAACTCTTGAAGGACTATGATATAAAAAGGACAGACACCTGCAATACCACCCTAATTAGCCGTAAATCTTTGAAGGGCATCTCTTGCAAGGTCAGACACCTGCAATTCTGCTCATAAATATAATCTGTGAAAGTTCTGCTTGTTCTCTGTCCACAGGGACACTTGTCTGGCCTATTTGGCCTGTCAGTCAGGCTGCTGATAGAGAACAGGCTTCTAAGTTTCTCACTGTGATGTGGAGAGCATAGTATAGAGAGAAATCTGTTTTGGTTTTTGATAGATGGGGTAAGTTTAGGTGGGCAGGTAGGTAAGGAGAATATGGAAAGAGGGGAAAAGAATAAATATGAATCAAAATATATTACCTAAAAATACATGGTAAGCAAAGAGAGAAGAAAAAGAATATGAATTAAAAGGAAATGATATAATTATTATCTCAAAAATAAAAGAAATAATTAAAATATATTGTATAGATGAATGATCAAAAAGGGAAAAACTGAGTTATGCCATGTGGTAGAAATAGGAGAAAATAAAGAATGAAGCAATGGGAGTCAGAACATGACCACATTGCCGTTGCTGACCTCCCAAGCGCTGCTGTATGGGAGACTGCAATTGGGGCTGCTCTAATGACCTTGGTAAATAGAGTTATAGTCAGATTCTTCAAGTATCCAATTGCATCAGAGAATTAAGTGATTTCATTTCACATAAAATAAGTGTAAGTTGCTTAATTAACCATGCCACAAGAGTTGAAATAAAACAATTTCATCTCTTTGTAAAATAGATTTGTTCAAATTAGCAATTCCTTTCCAAACGCTTTTAATTTGTAACAACATGCTAGAGTTTTAAAGGAAAATTAAAATAAGAGAGCTAGATTATCAAAATTGACAACTTCCTTTGTCCTCTCTCTCTCCCCCTTCACCCTCTGTGTGTGTGTGTGTGTGTGTGTGTGTGTGTGTGTGTGTTGTGTGTGTGTTATGTTCATGAGAATGCGGGTGCACATAGCCGTGCACATGTGTAGAGACAGAGGAGGACCTCGGGTGTCCTGCCCTATCACTGTTTGGCATATGCCTTTGAGAATAGATCCTTCACTGAAACTAGAACTAGTTTGGTGATTTGTAAATCTCAGCAACCCACCCTTCTCTGCCTTCTGCAGAGCTGCAGTTATAGGCCCGTTGGAAGCAACGCTCAGCTTTTTACATGTGTTCCATGATCTGAACTCAGTTACGTATGCTAACACTACAAGTACTTTATCCCATTAACCATCTATTAAGGCCTCAAACATAATATTTTGGTAAAAATAGATAATAAGTTGTCTGGTCTAGTATGCACTGCAAAATATAATACAAGGAGGCTACAGGAAGGCCCTTTCAAATCATGAAAATAATAGTGAGTATTACAAGGTTGTAAACACATTAAGATAGACATAAATAAATATTATTCATTAAATTCAATAAATACTGAGGGTAAAACCTACTGAATTAATACAATGAGAATAAAAAATAAGTAAAATGTAGATTTACAGTTTCTATACTAAATGGCAGATAAATGTAAATATATAAACAAATACCTAATATATTATAGTATAATAATATAAGGGCTGCAGAACTAGTGGTATCAATCTATAATTTTATTAAGATTTATACTAAATTCACACTGCATGTATCTTAGTGACAGAGTAGAAATATCAGGTTTCACTCCAATACTGCAAAACAAACAAACAAACAAAAAAAAACAAAAAAAAAACCCACTATGACTTGTTCCTAAAGCATAGGGAATGTAAAAACTAATTTAATTTTGGCAAAAATTATCCACTTCATGAACTTCATACTCTTACTGGAGTCCAAAATGTGTGGCTGAAGAGACTGGAAAGATATTTCTTAACCAGTTGATATTCGGAGAAAGTATTTGGCTGACAGACTGGGCCTGATTGGATAGCTCCACACTGCTTCCTGTTCTTCACTATAATGGCTGCTGTGGGTGTGGCTATTTGGAGACTGTGCCTCTTTGTCTAGAAAGTTAGAAAGGCAACAGGGCATGCTTTGCTCTGTTCTGACAGCCTATTCTATCCTAATTTACTGCTAACTGTTCTTGTCTGCTCTCAACATTCTTAGCTGCTCGAGTCACACAAAAATCTTCACTTTTTTATACAATATGAGAAGATACAAACTAAATTAAAAGGTGCATTGGGGTGGAAAAATGTACAGCAGGTTAACTCAAGGTACTTGCTTCTTGTCTCACACCCTGATTTCCATCAATGGAACACAACACAGTGAAAGGAGATAATTGAATCACAAGGTTGTTCTTTGTCTTCCACATGTGTACCTTGACACACACAAGTACATGCATAATGTACAGACAGACCTATAGAAATATATATGTAAATGTATATGAGGATGTGGGATGCATCTCTGTATGCTGTGAATACCACTGGTTAACAAAGAAGCTGTTTTGGGCCTGTGACAGGGTAGAGTAGAACTAGGCAGAGAAAGCTATGTTGAATGCTGGGAGAAAGAGGGCAGAGTTTAGGAGAAGCCATGAAGCTGCCACTGGAGACAGACGTACTGAAACTTTGCTGGTAGGCCACGACCTTGTGGTGATGCACAGATTAATGGAGATGGGTTAAATTAAGATGTAACAGTTAGCCAATAAGAAGTTAGAGCTAATGGGCCAAGCAGTGATTTAAATAGTATGGCTTCTGTGTGATTATTTTGGGGGCTAAGTAGTAGAGAAACAAACAAGCAGCTCTCCTACAACATGTAAATAAGGTTTGTGTGTGTGTGTGTGTTTGTGTGTGTACTTTCAAAGCTCAAAATCTACTGATAAGAAAAATGAGAAGAAGTAAATTTCCATGGGAGAATAAGTTTTGCTTAGGAATTTTATGCTTTGTGGTTTATACTGGTGCCTCCCAAGGGCAAATCCCCAGGCTCAGCATCAAATAGAGTTTTGAGTTCAGATCCCTAAAGGTACAAATGAAAACTTGTTTCATGGTAACGAGTGAACACAGGAAGACAGAGAGTTTATATGGCTGAGGGTCATTTGAGGATGCAGTTAGGATACACATGGGAGCAGAACAGCAGGTTAATAGTGAAAGCAAAGGGGCAGGAGAGAAATGAAAGATCATATACAACAATTCATGGAATGGAAGATGTGCAAGCATGTTATAAAGAGAACCAAAGTTATTGAGTTAGAGATTTAAGTTAGAAGGAGAAGAAAGGTGACCCAGGAGTTAGACAGCCATTTCAAAAGAAACCAGTTACTTTCAGTGGAAAGAATGACAGACAGACCACCAAGATGGTGGACGCAATAGGGCTTCAAGGACTAGCAAGTAAGGACCTAAAAAATAGGTATGTTCTTGCTTCCGACCATAAAGTTGGGGGAAATGAGACTTATCTATCCACTAAAGACTAGGTAATTTTCTGCGTGGGATAAACAATATTCCACTCATTTAACGATCATCACTGCACCAGATGACAGCTGTGAATCTTCAAGATAAAGGAGCATCTGCCGTGTGTGTTGTTTCTTTTTATTCAAATGCTTCGCAGAGTAAAACATGCGCTTGTCAATCTTTAAATACTGTACTTCTCTCTAAAATTTAGCTTTCCTCGGAGAGTTGGTTTTTCTTTAAAGTCTTGAAAAACAGAAAGTCTGAGAGATTATGTAAAACATCAAGAGGTTTTCTGGGCCTTAAATTTTCCCTATGTCAAATTTTCTATTGGCAAAATAAAATAACTTTGTTTTCTGTTTGTTTGCCTGAGGGAAAAACTTAGAAGCCTCATTCTGGACTAGATAAAAGTGCAACTGATAAATAATTAAATCTACCTTTCATCTGAGGGAGAAAAAATAATAGGTTTATAAAATGTTTGAGGGCCCAAGAAGGCATGGCTCTGAGGACAAAGGTAGAATGCAAGTTCTCTTCTTTCTGTGAAAAAGAATCTCACGCTGTGTAAATAGGGACTCAAAAAGGAACTAGAAAATCAAAGGTCCCACCAATCCAAGGAGCTGCCTTAGTTGAAGAATGCTTTCACACATCAAGGCAAGTAGAGAGAGGACTGGGAAGTGAGAGGAAGAAAATGGTGCCCAGAGGATTTGCTGCTGGATGCTTTCAACTGTGGGTTTCTTTCTTCCTTATTAATGCAAATGCTAAGGGGACTGGCATTTCACATGAAGCTTCAGTGACATTAAAAGTATGAGTCTAAAGCTCGAACTACAACACTGTCTCATTGCACTTGAGCTGTGTGGGGAGTGTGTAGCTGAAGAAGATGAATTCACACCCAGCGAACCCCATATTCAGTGTGGCGTTCTCATTTCTTCAACAGTACGTGGGTTTGTGAACCACCCTGGTAGTATAGCAAACTGAAGGGAAGTGGCCTTAGCTAAAAGACACGGAGTAACTTTCTTCCCTGTATTTGTTGCTCTGAGCTTAGGTCAAAGAAAAAACTTGCTCCTCCTCCACTCCACTTCCTTCCTCCTCCTCACCCACTTCCTTCCTTCCTCCTTCCAGATGTTACCATGGAAACTCATGACTGCTCAAAGTTCTGAGAAAGAGGGAAGTTTGAAGGCTCAGCCTTAAATGGCACATCTCTATCACTCGCATCAAGACTTGGGGAACATTGCAAAAGAGGCAGGGAAATGTGAGAGCCAGAGGATGCGGAGGAGTGTTGTGGATTGCTGGCTTCCAGACACGACACGCCAATCCTCCCGAAGTCACAGACGTTGTAATTATCTTCCGAAGAGCTGCACCAGACAGGGCCATCAATATTCCATCATGGAGAAACTTGGGACTCGTAAAGTTCTGCCTCTCTTTGAGGATGGATAGTTACTAGCAGTGAGGGAGATATTTTCTTCAAAGGTATGTCTACTGGGAAGTTGTCCACGATCTTATAAGTAATCCATCATCCACTCATATAAGAAACATTAAACTCATCAAGTCAACACATACGCACGCAGAAAATAATAAAACATATGAGAAAAAGACTAGTTGGTATAATGGATGGGATCAGCAGAAGTGGAATAAGAAAGAAATGTGGAGGATAAGGATACATTATATACATGTATGAAAATGTCATAATAAAACCCAATATTTCATATAATTAATATATGGTAATAAAAATAAGAAAAATGGATGGATATATGGTAATTGACCTGACCATATTCACTAATGCTATGACTTGAGACTTACAGACTCCTGGCGAATCTTTGTCCCCAGGTTGTGGCTTTGTTTTGGAAGCTATGAAAACTAAGACTGGGCCTAGAAGGAAGAAGCAGGTCACTGGAGACCTGTGCTTCCAGGCTGCATTTTACCCTGGCTGCATGGCCTATTTCTGTTTTCTCTGCCACGAGGTAAAACTTCCTACCAAATACCCCATCATAATAAGAACCAAGCATAGAGGAGCAAGTGACCATAGACCAGACTCACTAAAAACACCAGCAAAAGGATTTTTGTGTTTAGGCTCTTCTCCAATGTCCATCATTTCAAAAAGAAAGCTAATTAATATCTTCTCTCTTCTTCCTTCACCTGAGATGCAGTTCTCACTTTTTCAGATCATAGGCATTAATCACAACATCAAACATTTAAACTAGAAGCACGGATTATGTCATAGGAATGGTCAAGTACCTGGTGGTGTGTAAGAAAAAGCAATTATTTACTCTGTTCCTTGTGAGTTCTACTAAAGCCACATTTCTGTATACAGCGCATCACTGTTTGCAATTGCTTACAATTACAAATCCACATACAAATATTCTTGGTTTGAAAATAAGAAAGAAATACAACTACAGATGCAATTTATTAATGACCTCCTATGAATCTTACGGTCTATGTTAGATTTTTGCAAATAATATTATTAAGCCTTGCAATTATCATGAGTGTCAGGTGTTACTGATGAGTTTCTCTGTATATAGTCTAGATCTGAATTCTCACAATGCTTTAAGGTGAGGTAACAACTGGAAAAGAGTACTCAGAAGGAAAAAAAAATTATCTAAAAGAATCATACTACCACTTTAATGTGAAAATGTATAAAATACAGTATCTTAAATTTCTTATGTACAAGGATAAATTAATAGGTGAAATACGTTTCATTATTAAATCTCTCAAAATTTATGAAATAAACTGTTGAATATATACATATATACTGTTTTTCTCTTATTTTTCTGGGAAAGTTTTACAAAATACCAGCGATGGATAAGCATACAGTGCTGGTGGTATTAGCCTATGACAAATACCGAGGTAAATTAACAGAGATGGCTGATTTCAGGTATTACAGTCTTGCAGAGAAGAATGGAATAAAAATACATATGTGCATATGGACATGGACAGATGCATATACACAGATGTTAAATCTTGGGAAGGTGCTGTCCAGATCTCTTTACGACCGGAAATCTCTTCACATATTTCTCCAATAGTATTTGAGGGAATCACATGAATTTTATCAAATCAAGATGACAGTGGAAAAGGAATCATGAAAGAGATCCAGCTAACTTAGGTTTTGTTGGGGCAGTGGGTGTCAGGAGGGTCAAAAGTCAGACCCTGAAGGAAGAGGATAAGTTTCCCAGAGAGGGAGATTGATGGTTCTAAAGCAGTCTGTGCCTCCAGATTTTGCCTGTGTCTGAAGAGGATTGGGTAACATAATAATAGGGGATAAAACAGTACTTCTAAATCCATAACTCATATATTTATTTAGCATTGGGTCTGGTTTTGGTTGCCTTTTCCCACTGTGATTTTATGTGGTGTCAGTAATATTTTTAAAGCAAAGTAAGACAACAGAAACTTCCATACAATAGAACATCAGGTTTGGTAGTCACAGCTACCTAATGATAAATAGTATATTTGTTTCCTAAATAAGAATTTGTAAACCAAAGTAATTAAAGAAGAAGTAAAAAGCTTTCCTTCAGAATATGGTTGTCATTAATACAGCAGAAATGATCTTAGTGCTCCTGTAGAAACAATTAGAAATCAATTTTACATAATTAGTTATTAATATTCTCTGCTATATTTTCTAATAACTGATTAAATTGTGTCACAACTCAGCACAGATCCTTAATCATCTTAATGAAAATAAATAATCATATTTTTATTCCAAGTAACACTGGATATTTCCAAGCTAAATATTTCTAGATCTATTTCCAATTCAATGTGCTTCAATATATTAATGAGTGTTTAACTTAGTTACTAGAAGTAAAACTAGCTTATTTATTAATTTAAATGCATAAAACAATGAATGCTTCTCTCATCCTACATCAGCTAATTTTTGTATCCTCAAATAGACTTTTGTTCATTGCATTCGGTTTATCTTTAACTTCGTCATTGTGCCTTCAGGAATAAGACTGTTTGATTTCATTCTGACTTCTGAAAACTTAAAAAAGACAAAGGTGTAGTAAGATACCTTCTCTCTTGTTGTTTACTATTTGGAATGCTAATTCAAGACACTTAGATTTAAAAAAAAATTTCAAACAAAAAACACTTGTATCCAAGATAAAAGCTGAATCCAAGGCACCTTGGACAAACTAGGATAAAAGCTTCTTTTTCTCAGTCTTATTAGATAAATTGTAATAACAAAAGGTGAAAGTCTCCCATTATGTTATTTGAAACCCATTTTGTGTAAAGGTATATGACATATTGAACCATGATTACTGTAGAGAAGATGCAGATTTAGATTTCTTTACCCCAAGAATGGCAATATGTTCAACTTAAAAGCTTAATATTGCTCACTGTATAAAATAATGTAAAGTCTTGTGAATAAATATATCATGTGGAATATATGAAATATGTGCATTATGACATTTAGAAATGTGTCAAAATATAGCATAACATATATCATCCAAATTAGTACAGTATCACAAATAAGACATAGAGCAATGTGAATGTTCAAGTTATTTTAAAGATTTTACATCTTGAGCATATCTTATTTGGGGGCCAAGTAATATATGTAAAATGTGTTTAAAGCCAATAATTATTTCCTGGCTAAGTTTCACAACTCCAGATGAGTTTTCATGTGTCTCCATTTAACAGAATCTACATATCTATGCGCATGCAATACACTTAAGTATTCATGAATATCAAATCAATTTTAAAAGCAAAGGCAGTAATTACTGGCAAAACAATATTAAGAAAATAAATTTCCTTTTGCTAAGATGGGTCTCCTACAAACCCAATTGCATGAAAATTACACTGTGTGCTGTTGACGAGTTATTTCATAATTAAGTCATGATTTCAGTTTACTTCAACAACCTTACCTTGTGACTGATTGAGTAGTATAGTTAGTTACCTTACACAGGAATCAACCAGGCCCATCTAGAAATTCAGTATACAGTGTGTTAGTGCTATAAACACAAAATGAAAAATTGCAGTTAAACTTGTGACTTAACTCTAGATTGCTCACAGCAGTTGAGCAAAAGATTTTGCAAGGTAAGCTAAATTCTTACTGTAATGGCTCACATATTTACCTTAGACTCATGAACCCAGCCTAATGCAGAGCACACGGGTGTCCCCAGACGGACATCATCATAGTATTTAGAGTCACTATGCTCATTTCCAAAACCTCCGAAAGCCTCATATTTGTATGTAGCATATTTTAGGTGTTTTCACAGCCCAGCCAGTACTCTCTCTCTCAATCCTCCTCATTCTCCACTTTATTGTTAAGGACTCCTGACAGCAAACTTGTCCTATCACGTTGTGGGAGCAACATTGGCAATGACGTATCTATTAGATGATTTCTATGCTGAAAAGAATCCTTCATGTGGAGGCTATTTAATTGTATCGTTGTTTCCCTGGGCATTGGTCATGTTAGCAATGTAGTTAAACAGCATATTACCAGCATTTGTTGAATACTGTTAAAACGCAGTTATTCTGTTATCATTAGCAATATAATCACTCAATTAAAAATTTACACTGCAAAATATACATATTCATAATATTTTTTTAAAAAATATATTAACTAAGAAATTAGACTGGAGATTAAGTAAAGCTAAAGCACATGCAACATTGTCAATGTTTTTATTATCCATCTGATCATGACTGTCTATAAGACAAACTTCAATATCTTTGTTTTGCATAACATTGGAGGTTCTCCGCAGCTGATTTCTCCCTGTCTTCACCATGACTTGTGGGAGACATTTGAAAGAGTAAGACAAATTTCAATATCTTCGTTTTGCATAACATTGAAGGTTCTTAGCAGCTGATTTCTCCCTGTCTTCACCAAGACTTGTGGGAGACATTTAAAAGAGTCTAAACTAACATTCTGTACAGGATCTTTAAAACCACGATATAAAACAATAATTGCTGTTTTTATTTCTATCTCCGTTCCTGTCTCCATTCATTTAAGCATCAAACACCAAAGAATCATGCATCAAGTGTTTCTAATTCTAATATTATAAAGTTTCCTCTCTTCTACAACGAAAAGTGACTTTTCTACCTCACTAATTTCTTAAGAGTATTCACTGACACAATTACATATTCAAATGAAATCAAGGTAACAACAGTTCTCTGTGTGTATCTGTCTATCTCAGACACCTCACATCACTCAGAGCATCTAGAAAAGTGACTTGCCCGTTCTGATGTGCTTTTGTGCCAAAAATAATTTCTTTCAAATGAGAGACTAAATCGACATCATATAATTAAAAAGCCCATAGAACACTCACTATTCTTTTTTAAAATGTGTGTGTGTGTGTGTGTGCTGTGTCTGTGTGTATCTCTCTCTCTCTCTCTCTCTCTCTCTCTCTCTCTCTCTGTGTGTGTGTGTGTGTGTGTGTGTGTGTGTGTGTCTGTGTATGTAGTAGCTAGTGAAGTAGGAAAGGGTGGGATGTGATAGAACTTAGAATGCACTGTGTATATGCATAGTGGGAGCAGGTGAAATCCTGAGTGAATGTATGCTGCAGACCTGATCAAGCCCATGTCAAGGACCAATGGCTCAGGCCAGAAAGAGTATTCACAGTGTGTTCAGAAAATGTCCTCTGTAGTCCCCCGCCCCAGGATGTATATGATCTGAAGACTGTTTCCCTATATAGACTGCTCCTACAAAGACTGCCTCCTATCCATATATTATAACCCTATTTCTGATGTGGGATTTCCCTCTGAATGCTATGATCACCATTGATTAATAAAGAACTGCTTTGAGCCTCTAGCAGGGCAGAAGAGAATCAGGCTGGGAACGCTAGGCTGAATGCAGGGAGAAAGTGGGCAGAGTCAGAGAGTAGTCATGTAGCCCCAGGGGAGATCAGATGCCACAAGTTTAGTTGGTAAGCCGCAGCCATGTGATGATACATGGATTAATAAAAATGGGTTAAATTAATATGTAAGAGTTAGCCAATAAAAAGATTGAGCTAATGGGCAAAGCAGTGATCTAATTAATACAGTTTTTGTGTGATTATATTGGGGCTAAGTGGCTGGAACCAACAAGCGGCCTCCTTACTACATGTTTCCTTGTTCATCTGTATGTAATAACCCCGACTCCCTCTTCCTTTAACTGTATATAATAAACACTCTGGGCTTCCAGGGTGCTGGGGCTTCTCCTCCAAAAGAGTCCAACCCACCTGATCCCAGCTTTCCCATGTGTCAATGTGTGTCAGCATCCTAGTAAGGTTAATCTCTGAAACTGTGCAGGTAGTACCACCTACGTGAAATTGTCTGTGAACAAATTTACTTAATGAAAAAATCTTGTGGCATAAAACCAAAATTAATGAACCAATACTATTGCTATTTTCAGAAAATGATGAAAATATCGTAGTAAAAATACATAAAGAAGACATGCTTTTAAAACATGCTTTTCTATAATTTGATTAACTTACTTTTAAATACTTATATAAGTTGAAAATATGCTGTCATGCTTTCTTTTGCTTGATGCCTGCATCAAATGGCACCCATTATCCTGTTCTTTTAAAATGACTTCATTTGAACTCATTTGCTTGTTATTTCAATCTGCCTACTTTTTTCTGACACATGTTTTATATTTTAATTTTAAATATTTTTCAAATTGCCCTTTCTTCAACTCGATGTACTTTTAATGTAACTGTCCAATTACTATTTATCTCATCACTACATATACTGTGTTTTTCTTATCATTCATGTGCATTGTGCAATATTTGGAAAACTAACATAAAATGAAACCTACCTCAAACCACTTCTCAAAAGACAAAACTAATTCCTAAGAATGATCTGTTGGTTTTCCCATTAGATCATGTGTTCACAGAGTCTCAAAGTTGATTTAAACTGTTTTGGCTAAGCACCTGCTTCATGGTAGATCCTGTTAGGAAAAATCTGCCTAAGATGGTTCTATTGCTGATAGAGAACAAGGTAAAGATTCCCAAATTTGACTGGGGTGATGTTAGTAACAATGATGGCTGTTTGTTTTCAGAAGCACACTGCTATATTTTTAATTATACACAAAATCATACTATGACTCTTCTAAGGACTTGGACAAAACCTACTAATCAATGAAGTCATGAAAAGTATTGGTCAGGAGCAAGGTGGCTCTTGACCATTGACCAACTGGACATTTTCCCATTTTTGTTCACATATAAACAGGGTCAGCACAGCAATAGTAAGGAAAGAGGAGTAATACAATGTCAGGGGAACCATGTATTACCATCTTTGGGTAACTGCAAGGAAGTTAAATGCTCTGAAGCATATGGCTTAACCAGAGACCATGAGATTTCCTCCAAAGCTTACAGCACTTTTGCAGAAAAATAAAAATGAACTTTTCATGAAATAATGTATGCTAAAATATGTATTTTCTGACATTAAATTTTCAGGGCTTTGGGAAAGAACTGTCTTGATTTGCATAATCTACTTGTGTTACAATTCAACCTCAAACACTGAAGGGGAAAAAGGAAGAAAATAATGTTAACACAGCTTTAAATGCACATGTCAAAATCAGCTTCATGAAAAAAATATATTTTTCATTAATTAATAATTTTGGTACTGGTACTTGTAGTATTATTTTAGTGATGGAGATATGAAATTAGCAAGTGACCTATGGGGCTATATTCATCTGCTACTTTTTATGATATTTTTCCCTAGATAAGAAGTTTTTTAAACTATATAAAGAAGAGTATAATCTCAGAAGTCTTATTTAAAACATGACCCAATATATATGGACTCTACAATTTAAGGAAGTTGATATGTACACCAACTTTTATCTTTTACTTAGACTATATTTCCAGTGTTTGTCTCAATTAATATGGATATTCTAGTATGAAAATTTTGAATAAAATTCAAGTGTTTCAGTTATTAAGAAACTGTATCTATACATGCTATTCTTATTTTTTTATTTAAGTATCACATTAACATTCAAGAAATGTTAAAATAATTAAGTAAACTCTTCTGCACCTTAATGCCCCTCACTCTTGTCATTTCTAAGAGCAAGGGACAGACAAAGCTCCCATTAGTGTTTATTCCAGTGCATTCTCCACGAGTTCCTTTTGTTAGATTTTTTTTTCTTGAAAGGCCTATGCTTTATGATGCTGAAATGCCAATCATTAGCATGCATAGGGTTTTTTTTACAAAAATAAATATGTGTTTATTGTTAAAACTAAAAAAGAAAGTTTCTACCCTTGAGAAATGCATTGAATATGATTCTTCGATTAGAAGACATTCCTCTAGATATTAAGAAATACACAATTAATTTGGCATGTCCATTTTATCCACTTATAGCATATACAGTTATGTGCCCCAAACCCTGTCTAACTCTATTAGATAAAATGTGACTTGATCTGCAAAGATTTAAAGGTGGCTAGATTTGAAAATTTCCTTAAACACAGTAAATAAAAAGTTAAAGGTGGCAAAAGGAAGGCCTTGAAGAGTGAAGGTTTTTCTCTTACTGGAGAACAATTCTGTAAGTCCGGACTGTTCAAATACTGTTATCTGCAGCAGCAGCACAAAGTCTACTCTCTAGCCAGATGACAAGGTGATGGATGATACTGCCACAGTGAGCACTTTTCTCTAGACTAAAGTTTTGAAGGCACTAAATGCAATCAGAAACAACCATGTAGGAATCCGGGGCATCTGATTCAATTTTATGTGGCTTTATCTTTCTCAGAGTAAAAGGAAATTAGATTCATCTGACCTTAAAATAATATTATTGATGTGAAAAAAAATTTTTTAGAGCTTTGTAAAGACTGTTGTGATGGTTATTACACCGAGGAGAATCAAAGGGGACTCAGAATACATAATGTATGGTTCAATAATATTCAGGTCATAATATTTTTGCAACTATTAACAAACAGTTTAATCGACTGAGCTGTCCCCCTTATGCTTCCACAGACAAAGCTTCACAGATCTGAGTTTTCATTTGAGTGGAGTACATATAAACAATTGAAAAATACTCAATATGGAAATGGAAGAAATAGTTCAGTAGTTGAGAGTGCTTACTGCTCTTTCAGAGTCCCTCAGTTTGGTTCCTAGCACCCAAGCTGGGAGTTTACAATCCACCTGTAATTTCAACTCCCTGTGAACCTGGCTTAGGCAGGCTCTTGCACTATGTGTCCATACCACCCCTCACACAATCATGCAATTAAAAACAAAAATCTTAAATCCTTAATTTGAAAGAACTGCTTACAAATTACTGACAGCTGGGTGTTCCTGTCTGGACATCATTAACCTTGTCTCTAGATTGTTTTGGTTTTCTTTTTTCAATTTATGATCTACAGCAATGGTTCTCAATTTTCCTAACGCTGCAACATTTTAATACAATCCCTCATGTTGGGATGACCCCCAGGCATACATTTTTTCATTGCTACTTCATAACTATAATTTTGCTACTATAATGAATCATAATGTAAAACCTGTGTTTTCCAATGATCTTAGGCAAGTCCTGTAAAAGGGTTGTTTGACCCACAAATGGGTCACAACCCACAAGTTGAGAACCACTGGTCGAGAGGGAAGAAAATGGAATCTAACTAATCAGTGTTGGGATCTGTGTGTGTGTGTGTGTGTGTGTGTGTGTGTGTGTGTGTGTGTTACACTTTACATTACAACCCAGTTCTCCCTTCTATCCTTCCTGCTACTTCCTCGAGCCCCCCCCTCTCCAGCCCAGCTGCCATCAACTCCTCCCAAAAGGTAAGGCTTCCTATACGGAGTCAACAAAGCCTGACCCATTATGTTAAGGCAAGATCAGGCCATTCCCCTCTGCATTAAGGCTGAACATGGCATCTCACCATAAGGAATGGGCTCCAACAAGCTAGCTCATGCACCAGGGATAGATTCTGGTCTTACCGCCAGGGGACCCTCAGACAAACAAAGCTACACAACTGTCTCCCATATGCAGAGGGCCAATTTAAGGCCCATGGAGGCTCTACAGCTGTTGGTCTTCAGTTTATGAGTTCCTCCAAACTTGGTTCAGATGTCTTTGTAGATTTCCCTTTCATGATCTTGACCTCCCTTGCTCACCTATTCCCTCTCCCTCTCTTCAACTGGATTACCAGAGCTTGATCTGGAGCTTGGCTGGGGATCTCTGCATCTGGTTTCATCAATTACTGGATGAAGGCTCCATGATGACTGTGTGGTATTCACCAATCTGATTACAGGGGAAGGCCAATTCAGGCACCCTCTCCACTATTGCTGGAAGTCTTAGCTGGAGTCATTCTTAAAGGGCATTAACCAGTATTATTTTAAACTATGGTATGCTCCATAAAGAAAATACCATATGAATAATAAGGAAATATCTATTTTAAAAAATAGTCTTAATATAATACAATTTCTACTTATAAAATTCATATTTTATTATGAATTAAATGATTGTGTTTTAGTGTATAAATTTGTTTTTATATTTAAATTGTTTAGATAGAAAATAGAGATACCCAATTAAAGTAGTCAATAATTGCCACAATATTTAGCTGTTTTTTTTTTCAGGGAAGTCAAAATACAAATACCTATTTGCAATGTAGGTTGTTTGTTAGTTATAGTTCTATAATAAATTTAAAAAAATTAATATCATAGCATACATTTTGAATATCAAACTATGGACTGTTATACCATTAAATTAATAATTTAAAAGGGTTTGACAACATGAAAATTTTCAGGAAATGGGTGACTATGCAGAATTCAAGGTTTTGAGTATGTTGATATTCCAGCTGAGTGTTATCAATTACCTGGAATGAAAGATGGAAAATGAAAACTAGTGATTTACTCAGTTATGGTTCTATGGGAATATTTGTTTTCCTCTACATTAAATGTTAATACTATTGCATGTTGCCTACAAAATAATTTTTGAATGGGTATGTGCATGCAAAGAACCAATACGTAAATATTAGATTCTCAGAGAGTTCTCCTAGTCATTAATTCTGCGCATCTGGTAAATAGGTTAGGTCTCTATTGACTACAGAGTTAGAAATATGGCTTTGACTATGTGAGTTACCAACTACAGAATGAAAATTAAAAATTAAAACAGCACGGGCCTGTAGAGTCCCCACTGCAGGACTCTATGATGGATAATAAATAAAAAATGCAAAGACTTGTAGCTGTTCGAGATAGTGAGAATAAATGATTACTGAGCAGTCAGTCCTATATACCAATTTTTCTAAGGGTCAGGGGACACACAAGAGTTTCCAGAAAGAATGGAAGACCTGTAGGATAGTGAGACAGACTGTGAAATGGTGTATTTGGGGCATTGCAGCCACTGTTCTGGGACTGCACAAGGCTGGGCCTATCACTAGTCAATTATGGACTGAGAAGCGACTCACTGGGTCCTTCTCTGTGCTGACCCCTTGGTGACTGGGTGAATTTGAATAGAATGAAGTCTTCAGTATGTTCCTAACGCTGAGACTACCATGCTCCAGGGGATTGTCCGAACCTACAGTCACATAGATGGCTCCAGCTTAATTTATTGGGTAATGAAACAAATAAAAAAGAGACAAACATAGGAAAGAACTCGTAGAAAGGATGGGAGATGATGGGGAGGGGGGAGAGATGTTGAGAAGTAAGAATAATCAGAATGCATGGGATTACCAAGGAATAAATTTAATCAATAAAAGTACATTCATAAACATTTCAAATTTAGTAGACACCATTCTATCAAACCATAAACATTGATTTTCAAGCATCATGAATATTTTCGTGACCCGGAAGGCGACTGTAATGAGCCTACAAATAACAATGCTCTTATTTATTTATTTGCACACATCTGTACTGTTCAAGAATACCACATTGTGTCTTTTCAATCACAGAAGACAGGGACCCTAACAACAAGACAGCAGGTTCTGGTTGGTAAACGTTTGCTACAAACCCTTTGCACAGTTCAGAAAGCGTGTACATGTTCTGATCTTCTACCTTTGGAGGGCAAAGGTAAAATAGAACTGACTTTGCATTCATAATGGGTCTACTGAATCCCTCAGTTACACTACCTGGGAGATGGAGCTCTATAAAGTGAACGCAGGCGACTTAGTCTGCAGAAAAATGGACTTCCTGGTGAGCACTCCGTGTACGGGAAGAATGAAATCCTGCGAAGCATTCACATTTTATGTCATAGTGATTTTGGAATATGAGCTCAGGCTCCTTCCAATACGATGGCTTTTAACAACTGTACTTTTCACCTTTTAATACAACATGCGAATCCAGAGAAAATTAGAGATGACAAGTCACATGATGTGGAAAACTAGAGGTGCAGCAATCCAATCTGAATGATCAGACATAGGATATAAATACTGTGGAATGATAATGCTTTGCAATATCAATTTAAAATCATAATTTCCTTTCTTCAAAAGTCAGCACCTTTACTCATTACTATAAACTAATTGAAATTGCAGAAAAATGTTTTGTTAATTTATTTTATAGAAACGAGTGATAAAGAGAGCTATTATAGAAATTCCTCATCAAAGAAAGAAAATAAATAAAATACTTGATGGTAAAAGCAGATCAAAGGGCTGGAGAGATGGCTCAGTGGTTAAAAGCATGGACTGCTCTTCTGGAGAACCTAGGTTTGATTTCCAACACCCATATGACAGGTCACAACAGCCTGGAATTTTATTTCCAGGGGACCAGACACCCATGGCAAAACAAGTGCACATAAAATAAAAATAAAATAAAGAAAAGCACATCAATACTTACTGTTTACTTACACTGCACTATGAGATTAGATTCTGTAAACACTCACCTCAGCAGAAAGTCCTGTAACCTTAGGCATCTGAGAAAATATTTCAGAGTGTGATATTTGACAATTCTAAAGCCCTTGAAGGCACATAAGACCTTAAAGCAACACAAAGCTGGCGGCTGATTACCCAGGTAACAACCAAGGAGAGCAAGTGGCGCAGCGGGGAGATACTGGGGAGATAATTTGCAGATAAGCACGACTTTCTAAAGTTGCAAACTGTGAAACGGCAATCCAGAGTGCCGCCGCTGTATTCTGAAAGCTCTGGGGTATAATGGGCATGCTACTTCCAAGGCCTTCTCAAGTGGCTACAACAAAGGCTGCAGAAAAGGCAGGTTTCCTATGACTAGGAGGGAGAGCCCCTACTAGATTTCATAGCAAGAAGGAAGACCATAGCTGTTGTTCAGTCAGACTTTAAGCAAGAGACAGGAGAGATATTAAAGCAGCAAGAGATTCTGGAGGGTCTGTACCCTTAAGGACGGCATCCTTAAAGATCCATATCCATATGTCAGGGAAGACCTGATATTTAGGGACAGTAATGGTGGGTAAAAGGAAAGAATGAAGAGAGAAAAGATTAAAGCAAAGCATGAGAGCCAATTCAGGAAAACGAGACAAAGCACACACGAGAGAAAAGTGAGCAACAGAGACAACACAAGGATGTGTCCACCAGTTCCCTCCACACATTGGTTCATAAACTAAAAATCAAAAGAATGGAGCCACGAGTAGTCTGGGGAAGAAACTGAGGTTTGGTGAAATTTTTATAAAGGTGGGGGAATTCTGGACAGATAGTAAGCCAACAGTAGAAAAGATACCAGACATAAAGACAAGGCTTTCTATCAAATTAAGGACAGGACGTGGAAAAACAAATGGGCGGTGGAGAATATGATGCTTTTTATTTGTTTGTTTGTGTTTGGTGAGAGAGGGGAAAGCTGGAGGGATGCTCACAGTAGTCACTGTGATGTGAATGTGGGAAGACGTCTTAGAAGCAGGAGAAAAACAACAGAAAAGCTGTTCCAACATGGTTCTACAGGAAGAACAAGCCATAAAGATGGGATTATTCAAAGCAAGTACACAAAAGAATATTAGAAACAAGGGGGTGGGGTGAGTGAGAGTATAGACAGAGAGAAGAATGAGAGCAGGGGCCAGTGTCACCTCCAGAAAGACGAGCTGAAGTAGATGGGATAGCTGTCATATAAAGTTGTTTGAAATCCATTCTGTGGAAAACAGCACACAGTCACAGAGGTTTTTAATAAGGCAAGTGAATTACTCTGAGGGTTATTTTATAAAGAAAATTCTGACAGCAATGGTAGGAACCAAATTAGAGTGATATAGAGACTGCATTTATCTACTTACATGAAATCATGCTCATACATGTAAAAGCCAGTTCTAAAAGCTCTAACAGTTCATTCACACAGCCATGAGTTCTTCTGGTTAAGCTGATTCCTTAATCAAGTGATTAGTTCATTTAGATTTATATTAAACTGATCATATATTTCAATAAAGTAACTACTTGAATCAGTAGTTAATCTACTAAATACTAAATTTACTTTTAGATATTAAATATTAATGTTTTATTTATATCAATATCTAAGTTCTCCATTTTTTAGCAGATATAACGAGGAAATAAACTTGAAACTTGAAATACAGATGCCTTGACTAAGTAAAATTTATTATTCTTTACCTATAACACAACATATTCCTATAGTGCCATGATTTTCTCCCCATTGTAGATTGAGTTCTTACTTCTAAGTATGGAGTATAATTTATCTTTCTAATAAACATGATTTTACTATTAAAAAAAACTCTTGCTTTGGGTGTGTGTGTGTGTATGTGTGTCTGTGTGTGTGCGTGCACATGCATGGGCACTCATGTGCTCATTTGTGTGTGCATGTGTGTGTGTACAATGAGTATGCACAGTACTATGTTATAAAAGGGACTTGATCATCTCAGATGTAAAAGATTGAAGGCCATGTCTGTTTCTGCAAATGTGAGCATTGTGACTGTTATGAACTGAATGGGCTCCCATAGACTAATGCATTTTAATGCTAGGTCATTAGGAAGTGGCACAACTTGAAAGGGATCAGGCACTGGAGAGGGCTTTGAGGTTTCAAATGCTCGAGCCAGGCTCAGTGATGATCTCTGACTGCTTCCTGTAGATCTGTATGTAGAGCTTTCATGACACTCCAGCACCAAGGCTGCCTGTGTGGTGCCATACTCCCTGGCATGAAAGTAATGAACTAAACTTCTGAAACCACAGGCCAGCCACAGTTAAATGCTTTCCTTTCTAAGAGTTGTTGTGGTCATGGTGTCTCTTCACAATAATACAACAATGACTAAGATGGTGTCCTTAGATGTATTTGAAAATATAAGATTTTGCTTTCTTAAGGATAGAATAAAGGGGTTAGACTATTTCCTTTCCTTGCCTAAGTTTTAAGATACTGTTTCTTTTAGGGGCAAATTTTGTTTTGTGACTGAATGCTTTCAGTCTCCTCAATATGCAAGAAAGAGTTCAACCTGTTCTCTGGCCATGAATATTGCCACATAGCTATATTCGCTAATCCAGCGAGACAGACTAGGAGATGCTCAATAATGTACTCTGCGCATTTCCTTTCAGTTTTTAAGAACGACTGGAAAATACAATGTTGTTCCCTGACCTAGTCTGCTTTCTATTGCTGTGATAAAACAGTATGACCAAAAGCAGCTTCAGAGAGAAGGGTTTGTATCAACTGAACAGTCTGTCATGAAGGGAAGTCATGGCAGGAACTGAAGGCAGGGGCTTGAAGACTGAAATTGAAACAGAGTCTATAGATGGTTTGCTCATTTGGGTTTTCTCTAGAACCCAGGATCAACCGCCCAGGGGTGTTACCAGCGACAGTTGGATGGGCCATGCTACATCATTGTTAATCAGGAAAATGTATCATAAGCCTGTGCATATACCTATCTTATGGAGTTATCTACTCAGTTGGAGTTCCCTCTTCTCAGATGATAGCCTAACTTGTTTTAAGTCAAAAAATCGCTAGTACATTTGCTGAATATAAAAGCTAAAGAAACATTAAGACATCTAAAAGGAAAAGAGGAGAAACCATTTAATTCTGAGGTTGAACGCTATGATGGTCACAGCTTATATCAAGCCTGGTACTGTGTTGGGAAGATAGATGTTTCTGATAAGAACACATTAAGGAGTAACCTGTATTATGATGATCCTTGAAATAGCATGGGGCAAAGGGTGGTGGCCATTTTTTCCTTCACAGACATAGGGAACAGACTATTAAAAATTGAAACAAATTTTAACTAAGTCTGTACACAGAGGTGAAGAATTAGAAAAAAAAAACACAACAACAACAACAAAAAAATCGGCACATTATTTCATCTGCACAGAATCCTTCTCCTTTTTTTCTGAGGATACAAACCAGTCTGTCGTCAAAGCCATGCTTTTTCTTTTTTTTTTTCTTTTTTTCTTTTTTTAATTTATTTATTTATTAAGGATTTCTGCCTCCTCCCCGCCTACGCCTCCCATTTTCCTCCCCCTTCCCCTATCAAATCCCTCTCCCTCATCAGCTCGAAGAGCAATCAGGGTTCCCTGACCTGTGGGAAGTCCAAGGACTGCCCACCTCCATCCAGGTTTAGTAAGGTGAGCATCCAAACTGCCTAGGCTCCCACAAAGCCATGCTTTTTCTTATACTAATACTTGAATGCATAGCTCTTTGCCTTCCCTACCCATTCAAACAGACTTTCCACTGTGCTCCCAAAACAGCAATTTGTCCCTGTCATCTTGGACACCAATTCTGTATGTACAGCTATCAACTTTTAATGTATGAACTAGTTCGTTGAGAGGCAGAAGACAGTTAATTTTTAAAACTGATATGACCCAGTGTTTAACTGGTGCCCATCCTTCCACAACAACCCACAGTTCTCATAACCTCTCTACTACTGTTTACATTACTGAAAGAGACACAAGTGTCCCCATGCCTCCTTTCTTCTCAGCTCCTTTGCCAGTATCCTCCTCCTTCCACCTTTTGCAGTCTGCCTCCAGTCTCAACAGCTCTCCGCTCTTTCTCCATCTGCTATCCTCCCCCATCCCAGGTGACTCAGTACACAATATGCCGATAAGCCCCACATTTTATTTCCCAACATGAACCCTCTCCCAGTTCCCGAGGGTATATCTTCCTTTGTACCTGCTATTGCCTTGCAACAGTTCAGGAGTCACAAATTTAACATAGCCTTCACAAACTTATCTTTCTTCCTCCTTTATAGTTCCTCACATCGCCATGAAGTCCTCAATATGGCCCAAATTCAAGACACCATGGTATTCTGCCTAACCTGTTACCCAGCTTTCCAGAGAAGTACTTGGGTCCTTTTGTACCTCCAGAATCATTTTCTTATCCTCAGCAACTAGGTGATGGTTTAAGTTTAAGGACAGACCTCAGAGCTTGTCATTGTCTCATTCTGAATGGCACAGCTACAATTCCTCGCCACTATAATGCTACCTCCAACTAACCTGAAACTCATTTCCTGTCACTGCCCTCACCTCCTTTTTCCAACTTGAGCTTCTCTCCTCATGCCTCACTTTGCTTTTCTACTGCTGGAAAGAACACCAAACAAAACAAACAACAACCAAAACAACTTGTGGAGGCTCACAGGTTACTCCAGTCAATCTCTGAGAGAAGCCAAGGTAGGGGATCAACGCAGGAACCTGAAGCCGGGGACTTAAACAGGACCATGGAAGAACTCTGTTTACTGACTTGCTTACATAGCCCAGACCTTCGTGCTAGAGGAAGCTCTTCTACATCAGTTAGCAAATAAGACCGGCTCTCAGATAAAGCCACAGACCAATCTCATTGAAGCATTTCTGCAACTGAAGGTCCCTTTTCCCTGGTGACTCTAGGTTTGTATCAAGTTGACAGCTGAAGCTAATGATGACCACTTCCCACAGAAATGACTCTGGAGAGAACACTGTCTTTCAGAACATCACATGGAAATGTCTCATTCACTTATTCCAATAAATACTGCTTCTCAAAGTGGCCTTTTTCTATGTTCCACATATCATTCTGAGGCTGTGACTTTTCTCCCACTTCATGATCTGCCTTCTTTTTTCTCCATCTTCTTTTTTTTCTCTTAGTACTTTCTCATTTCCTGGATGGTAGATTGTTACTTCTCTAATTTTTCACCAAAGGTTGAAATGTGGACAGATCTCATACTGTGCAGTCCTCATTTCCCAAATGCAATGTGAAAACTGTTTCCAAAGCGAAGTTTTCCCTCCCATATTTCCATACGACACTGCTGTAGTATTCTCCATCCTTTCAAGTGTGTGTAAATGTGTGATTTTGAACTCGGGAGCTTTTTGCTAGTTGAGCTCCTGCCATGGCTTCTCTCAAAGATTGACTTAATAACCTTATCCACAAATAGAGGATCTGAAAAAGCTATTTCAACATTTCCGAGTAATTTATCCATTTCACCTCACCCAATGGCATTGCCCAGGATGCTCTTTCACTATGAGCAACCTATAGACACTAACTGCTCCTTTCGAAGACACCTGTGCTGTTTTCATTTACTCATTATTTGGCAATATTAGGTCTTGCACTCCAGGCTCCACACATGCTAGATACCCCTTTACAGTTTTTAAACATAATGGAATTTCTTTTCACAGGAGACATTCTTAATTTCCAGGTGAACTCACTATCTCTACTGTCAGGTCATTTTTCCAACTATTGCACCTCGGCAAGGCAATAGTCTTCTAATTCCAAACTCCAACCCTGTCCCCACGCCCCTCATCTTTTGGCTCTCTGCTCTCATTCGCATGTACAGTGTTTCCCACAGCTCATTTGTTCCTGTGTGTGGCTCCTCTCACTAGACAGTCGAGCGTTAATATATTCTCCTCCTGTCTGTGCCGGAATATTGTTCCACCCTTTTCAACACATGCTAGACATTTGATGCACAGGAGGATATGGAATGAATGGATGTAGGATGGCAAATATGGGCTGTCTTGCGGATTACCCATGTGAGTCATGCCTTGAGTGATTGTCAAGTGAAGAACTTATTTTAGCCAAAAAAAATAAATTCTCCCTGAAACAAACCTGAAATATGTACTTTTCCTGTCTTTGGATATAATTTTCTTGTAGTTTCACTATGACCGATGAAGGTCTATTCCTTGACTTTGCAAAGGACAATGATTAACACAAAAATAAATATACATTAGCTGTAATCTCTTCTCTTGTTTATTTGCGCTAAAGTTATTATACATAAATAGCTCCACTATGGTATACAAAAAGTACCTTTTCTTTCTGTATGAAATATAGACACAATTGTTTCAATGTTACTATAAATGAACAAAGATTCTCTGGAATGATTGTATCCAAAGTTATAGAAGCAAACATTTCATGTGATAGGTTTTTTGAATTTAGGTCACAATACCAGCACTGTCAAAAAGACAAAACAGACCTACTCAGTGAACTTCAAAAATGGGGAAACAATACTTCCTGATGACCAAAATTCAGAAAATATTTGATGGAAACCTTCAGCCAGGAGAGAAAATTCTGAGAAGTCATCTGGAATGATAGGTAAAATAATAACTATAGGCGTCTGGCAGTAAAACGTATGAATATCTCAAAGAATTGATGAAAATAATGAGGACACTTGTAACTCTAGAATATCAGTCTTAGGGTCATAACAAAAGAATGGAAGGCTTCAAAATAGAACTTTTAGAAGAAACATATCTAGGAAGATCCTAGGAAGTACAGTATGTGGAAAAGGATGCTGTAAGAAGAAAAACTCAGAACATGTTTAAACCCATATAGAGCTCTGCCTAGGTACAAAATAGTGCGCACATACAGATACATAAACACATACATGTCATTTAATACTCTGCAGGCCTTTACTATGAAATGGGATTATTAAAGGTAAAGAATGCTGAGATTCTAAAGGCTGATGGAGCCTGGCCAATTTGCAACGATAATTTTGAACTCAAAATTACAAATTTACATCACATCAAAGCTTTAAATTCTGTGTTTCCTCCTCTTTTTGATTGAGTGATTTTATTTGTGGGTTTGTTATTTCTCTTGGCAATGAAAACAGAAGGGTTTCTGAAGATGGAAGCTGAACCAGGATATGATAATTCTAAACAAAGCTAGTAAGATACAATAAGCATGATATCATTAGCCAAAGTAGCTTACTGACATTTAAAAAAAAAAAAAGAGGAGGGGGAGAGTAAAAACAAGGCAGTTGATTAAAAAGAAAAAGAAAAAACAAGTCAGTTGAGAGAAAAGGTTGGAAAATTTTGGACTCTATTGAAAATGCAATAAAGTACATAAACTTTCTCTTACACAGACTTGCCTTTTAATTCACAAGGTCCACTGGCAACTTCAAACCCACTCACAAACATTCACAGTTAATCTTATTTAAGTGCAACTTTTTCAAGCTCTTCTGATAATTTTAGCTTTTAGATTCCCCATAAATGTTAAGACTTTAAAGATTAAAACTGGATTGAGAAAAATTCGTTTTTTTTAATTAGCAGTAAAATGTCTATTCTACCTCTGACTAGTTAAGAGGACAATAAAAATCAATTTTTTTACATTTTTAAATTATATCCTTGACTTAGATTATTAAGAGGATAAAATTATAATTGTTCCATTGCATTTCATGGTAATCATTAGCTTCTTGGATATCTGGGTAATTTTTTTAAATAAAATCTCATTTTCTTAAAATTTGAGAAATATATATATATATATATATATATAATACTTTCTTCTATTTTAAAAATATTTTTTCTGGGAAAATTTTATTCACTCATAATTTATCAGATAATTTTAATTTTCTGCTATTAGATGCCTTCTTTGAAGAAAATATAGGATATGAGCAAGTCTGAATACTGCTGATAGTTTAAAAAGATGAGTTTCCAGTATCTCAAACATGGGAAAGCAGATATTTGTAAAAATCACTGAACCTTCCTGAAAGCTCAGGGACACAGACTTTAAACCCTACACATGTTCACTTCCACTGTCACAGGGGCTTGTATGTAATGCCTCTTGACTGGGAACCATCTATGTACTTGAGTATTTTAGAAAATCTCAGAATCATGAAATGATGACAAGGGTTAAGTTATTAGAGCACATGAATTATTTTTAGAATTACCATGGCCCATCAATCAAGAAGAGAGTGGCTCATCTGCATGCACTGATGTGGGAAGCTCAACTCCCTGCCTTTTTAGGACTTACCAAGGTGGAAAGTTTTAAATTATATTAGCAGTTTACATTTGTGCTCATGGCAAGACCAAACTAGATATCAGTGATGTAATTCCAATATAAATTTTGCACAAAACCTCTTCAGTAAGATGAGTCACTAACCTCAAATTCATTCAGCTTTGTACTAGGTGCTGTTCCAAACATACACACTGCTCAGCTCACCATGCTAACTTCAATTTCTTTCTAATCTAGACAGGGAAAAAGCCACCAAAACAGACGACAAACTGTAGGTTTGCTAACTACCATATCTTCAATAAATTACTTCACTTATTTAATACTCACCTTACTTGTAAAGAAGTAACAACTTCCTTTTAGGGTTGCTATGTATATTAAAATATAAGCACACCAGATGGTATGTGCTTTGAGTCCAATATGCTGCAGCCATATTGGATTGATTTCTTCACCAGGTTGCATCTCATTCACTAAGGAATAATGAACTGGCTCGCATTTTGACTTGATTCTATATCTTTAACAAATCTTACATTTATTACTGACCCATTCTTAGCTATTATTTATAACATATAAGTATGAATTATTTATGTATATAGTGCATATATGTAAATATGTGAATGTATTCAAAAATTGGGAGGCTAATATTACATAGCTCTCCCTGAAGGGAATATAGTTTGATTCCAATATTTATTCTGGCTGTATCTTCTAAAATTTAAGGAATACACAAAATTTGCTCATATATGATGTGGGATTCCCCTTTGTATGCTGTGAATACTATTGATTAATAATGGACTGTCTTGGGCCTGGACAATAGAGGTAGGCAGGGAAAACTAAATTTAATGCTGGGAGAAAAAGGGTGGAGTCAGTGAGAAGCCATGGAGCTGCTGGCAGCTGCCAGAGACACTCATGCTGGAACCTTTCTGGTAGGCTACGAGCCTTGTGGTAAAATATAAAATAATAGAAATTGGTTAATTTAAAAGATAAGAGTGAGCTAGGAATATACATAAGTTAATAGGTCAAGCAGTGTTGTAATTAATACAATTTCTTTGTGATTATTTCAGGGCTTAGCAGCTAGGAACAAACAAGCGACCTTCCATAACACACATATACCTAAGAAGTGAGTTTATGTACAGCCCACAACATTGCTTTGGTTATTTTGTGAAATGTATAAAAAGAATATTTGAGCTGAAATACTGAATCTCCCATTTAAGCCCTGAACTGTGTACAACATGATTAACATTTAAAATTCTAATAAGACAGATTTATGTGTATTACCAGTAGGCAACAGTGCAAAAGTACACTGGGTCATAGATGTAAGGACAGCAAATAACTCACTAAGGGTATATAGATTCAAGATTTAAAACATGAAATATACAAGATTGCAAAATAAATTGCTAAATAAAATGATTTCTCCTAACTAAAAATCTAAAATAGTGACTGTGACCTTTAAGACAATTGTGAATAGTAAAATATTAATTTGTTAATTAGTTAACAGATATAAAGGAGAGAGAGAGAGAGAGAGAGAGAGAGAGAGAGGGAGGGAGAGAGAGAGAGAGAGAGAGAGAGAGACAGACAGACAGACAGACAGACAGGATACATATACTATGTAATTTACAAGAAAATACAAAAGATGGGCTAAAAGCATAGCCCTTATAGCCCATAGTGGTATGGTGATCACATAATACATGAAAGGACCTAAATTCAAATTTCAGTTGATATAAGAAGAGACTGGTTTTATTTGGTAAAAATGGCAGAACATTTTCAAGACAAATCCAGATAGGAGTCCACACAAGTGGAACAAAGGCATCCCTGTAACCCTGCGATATGCAAATATTCCGGGGGACCCGCTGCATACACACCTGTGATATCTTCCTCTATGTAACGCATTAGCTTCAGTCTTTTTTGGGATCATGCACAAATCAGAAAACCTGAATGTTTTAGCGTTATGACATGAAGAAAATCAGAAAAGGTACCAGGCATAATGCCCAATGATGAGGAATGAAAAACCACAGCAAAAAGGAGCTGTTATCTAGAATAATATGGCTTCAAATGTAATTTTTGAAGGTATAATCAATTATGGAAAAGTGTATCTGTCCTCGCTACTTTTATGTCAACTTGACCCAAGCTAGAGTCATCAAAGAGGAAGGAGCCTCAGTGGAGAAAATGCGTCCTAAGATGGGGCTGAAGGTAAGCCTATGAGGCATCTACTTAAACAGTGATAGAGTTCAGCTCACTGTAGGTGGTTCCATCTCTTGGCTAGTGGTCCTGGGTTCTATAAGAAAGCAGGCCAAGCAAGCCAGTAAGCTGCACTGCTCCATCACTCCTGCCTCCAGGTTCCTGCCCTCACTACTTTTTATGATGAACTGTTACATGGAACAATGAGTAAAATAAACCCTTCCCTCCCCATGTTGCTTTGGCCATGGTGTTTCATCACCACAATAGTAACTCTAATTAAGACCGTTTCGTTTTCTGAGTCTGTTCATTATGTGAGCACTTTCCGTGGATACGCCTAGACATTTGCTAAGACATCTGAACGAAACACTACACATGCCAGGTTTCTACTTGATGAAAGGAGCATTCCAGGTAGTGATCTTGTTTGTATACAAACTGAAGATGAGGAAAAGGCAGGTGGAAGTCCCTAGCTAAGAGAAAACAGTGCAATGGGAAGCAGAGGGCGGGTATGGATACACAGGCATGGGTACGCAGAGGGCATTCAACAAGGGACGCCAGAGAAGTCTGATTATTGTTTTGTTCCTTTGTGGATTTTGGGTTGGTTTTTTGCTTTTTTTGTTGTTGTTGTTGCTGTTATGTTTTTTTTTTCTTTCCTCTTCCCTCTAGAGCAATACGTTTTGCAGAACCTATGACAAAGAAAAAAAATGGAGAACAGAAAGGAAGGACTATTTCAACTGTGATGCACCTGAGCTAGACATGGCTGGAGATCAGACTTAGAGGTTGTTTACTGGAACAAAGAGTCACCACGGAGCACTGCTGCCCAGCAAAGGTTTATATACCTTTCACACTCGAAACACCAAAAGAAATATTTTCCCCGCAAACCAGTAAAATTGCAGGCCTCTTGACAGCAAGAGGACATGCTGATAGCGCACAGTAAGTGGAGTCTCAGAAGAACACAAACACCCACAGGAAGGAAATCGAGTGTGAGGCAGTGAGACTTTCAGAATGACAGGGCATCCAACACTTTGTAGATCATAGAGAAGGAAAAGCAAAGTCTCACTGGGGGTTTACAGATCATGTGAGCAAGAGACACAGAGCCTGTGGAAGGCTGGCAGTGACAGCACTGACACCTAGAGCAGGCCAAAGTTGTCCATCCATATGACACTTCTGATTTTATTTTCTTCCTTTTGCTCTCTCCTCCACCGCAGACCAGCCTCTAATTTGTTATGCAGCACAGGATGGCCTTGAACTCCTGTGTCTCTTGGTTTTATCACCCAAGTGATATATTTACAGCAAAGAGACACACTATACCTGGCCACTTTGAATGAAGAAGCATCCTCTCCCTGCTCTTAGTTGATGGCATATATGTTCCTAGATAGCTCGGCACAGATGGGTTCCTAACAAGTAATTCAACTCTAAAATCTTTATGACATAGTCAATCCCTTACAGATATATGCACTATCCTTTGTCTTGGAGTGAAATAGTCTTAATGTTACCAGGCAGAAGAACAGTATAGTATAAATCTGCTAGTCATGACTGTTGACCTAGAGTTGGTAAAGGGAGGAAAGTAATATTCATCTCTTCACCAATTCTTAGCAAGGATTACTTCTGGATAAGCTAGAAGTTACACTACCACTACCCTCTGCATCATTTATTCAACTTTGTATCCATCTTTCCAGGTTTTAAAACTATAATGCACATTTGTTTAAAACCTTATTTAAACCTTTATTATAATTTTCTTGAGTTGGGTCTAAAAGAGCTCTTTATTGACACATTAATTAAATTGTAACTTGCCTGTTATAAACAAAATGATTTTAAGTATGTAATTTAAAATAACTAATGTCGTGATCAAAGTCTCTTGTGTGCAATTGCTAATTTGTCTTCCAGAAGACAATTTCAGACTCTGAAGATATGAACACACTATTTAATATATGGAAAATTTGGTAGAATATCATCCTTAAAACTAAACCTTATTTAGTTATCCAAAAGTACAGACTCACAAGTGAGGTACATGTCTATACTTTAGAAAACATCTAACGTTTATACACCACCAACTATTGCATTTTGATCCAGAGCTGAATTTTCTTAAACAATCAATTTCCATCAAAATAGAACTTTTGAAAAAGTAAAATATGTGTTTGTTTGATCAATAAATTTTCTTCAAGGTTTCTGATGTGGGAGTCCCTTCTGTGTGCTGTGTTTAACACTAACGAATAAAGAAACTGCTTTGGATTTATAGCAGGGCAGAACTTAGCTTGGCAGGAAAGACTAAGCTGAATGCTGGGAGAAAGAAGGGCAGAGTCAGAGAGATGCCGTTTGGCCCCGCTGGAGACAGATGCTGGAACTTTAGCAGGTAAGCCACAGCCATTTGGCGATACATAGATTAATAGAAATGGGTTAAATTAAGATGTAAGAGTTAGCCAATAAGAAGTTAGAGCTAATGGCCCAAGCAGTGATTTAATAAATACAGTTTCTGTGTGATTATTTTGGGTCTAAGTTAGCCAAGCAGCCTCACTTCTCCAACAAGATTCAATATGCATGTAGTCATTACATTTACATAGTATTTACTTATATAACTTATAATTATTTTCTTGATATCTTTTCCAGTTGCTATTATTGAGTAATTTGACAAAGGTTACTTAAGGGAGAACTTATTATGGTTCACAGCCCAAAGAATACAGTCTATCATGGAGGAAAAGTCTCAGCTTGAAACAGCTGATGACATTGTTTTCAAACTCAGGAAGCTACTCATTCTCCACTCACACAGTCTGGGATCCCAGCCAGAAAAAGGTACTGGGCACAGTGGGTGGATCTTCCCACAATGAAAACAAGCAAGAGTATCCCCACAGACATGACCAAAGGCCTGTATCCCATGTGACTCTAGGTTTTCTGAGGTTGACAGTTTCCGCTAATAATCATACAATTTTTAAATTTGGGAACAATTATTCTAGTCTCCAGGAAAATCATCATGATCCAATATGAATATGCACAGAGATACAAGTAAGGAAAGACATGAATGATTATTGCATTAAAAGTCATAATGCTGACAAAAGATAACTCCTTCTGAATAAAACCCTAAAGCAAGATCACTAAAAACCCTAAAGAAGACACTACTAACATTATATTAGGTACAGATATAGGTTGTCATGTATATGAGATTTTTATGAATAAACAATAATAATACAAACCTATTAACAATACATATTATGTTGCTATGAATGTAGTACTGATGAAGTTCTAGGAGAATTGGAGGCTTCTAGAGGCAGTCATCCTTACCACAAAACTACCTCTACCACCCCAAATTAGAAGTTTTGTAACTTCATCCCCATTCACTTACTACCTAGAAATAAGCTCAGCTATTACTGTCTTTCATTCACCTAAGCTAATTTGATCATAGTATGCTATAATGACCCAGAAATTTTTAGCATTCAAATAAACAAAATGAACACTTTTAAACTATGAATAAAGAGAAAGCAAAAAGGGAAATGCAGTATTTTAATAACAATAATTCCTTCTGCTTTGCAGATATGAAGCTACCCCATTTTAATATAAATGAGTACCTACAAGAAATTAAAATAAAAAGGCAAGAAAATCATTTTTCAACTGTTAGGAAGCAGACCAATATATATTTTTTGCTTTTAAAATCCTTTGCAATACAATGGGAAGCAGGTGAATCTAAGTTAAAAGCGCATATAACAATATTAAATAGCTTTTAAATTTATGAATAACTTTATATATTTGACAGGTAGCATTCTGAGATATAGGTGATTGCTACTAAAATTTTTATTTCCAGAAGGAAATATATCACTGCAAATGACATAAAAGTAGTTATAAATAGAAATCCAATATACAAAAATTGAATGGGAAAGACAAAGAAGATTGATTTCTACAAGTAAACATGTAACGTAACTATGATACAGTAGGGGAGTTAATGTGACTCAGATCAAGTTGACCCATGAGGGAAGCCTGGTTAGAGTCTTAGTTCTGCCTTTCAGCAGCCTTGCGTTTGTGGCTTCCATTTGCTACTGCTCATATAGCTCATCTTCACATGTAGGAAAACTAGCTGTGCTAGTAATAGAGTTATTCAAGGATCTTTCTATATGAAATTTTACTATAAATATAGGTATACCCTGATTTATAGTTTTCATTTAGAACCAAATTAATGAAGTGTTATAATCCTGTTCTCAAATATCTCTAACTACTTATCAAGATCAACACTTTTTAGTAATGTAGACGTTAAGATAGGATGTAAAAGGTTAGATAGTGCTGGGGGCCTTTCTACTGCACTACCATGACATTTAAACACAAGACCATTCTTCCCCTGATATTTATGCAGTGCTCCAAACAATCATCATGTGGTCAGCAAATGTGTCACGTAGTGGCCACCATATTCCACAGGCAGACTTCTAAAGCAAATCTACCTAGGACTCTTCCCAGCACTTCAGAGCAGTTCACAGCTGTCTAGGATGGGAAGGATCCCCTGGGTGTACTGTGGCTTATAACAATCTCACTAAAGCTTTCTTCTTATAAAAGTTCCTGTTCACACACTCTTCCCATGCCTCTCTATGATTCACCAGTAACCACACTAAAAAACCAAGTCCTCCTCTGGCTGATACTGCTGTCCTGTTTTAATGGCTCTTACCCAGGGACCTTCCACAAAGTAATGTGCCTTACCCTCTCTGAGGATTGGATGGGGGCGGGGTGGGGTGTGTGTGGAGGGAATGGGGGGAGAGGAGGGAGTGGGAACTTGGATTGGTATTTTAAAAACATCTAATAAATTTTCTAAAAAAGTAAAAAAACATACAAATACATATGTGTAATGTCCTTATGTGCACTGTGTGTGTGTGTCTAGGTCTGTGTCCATGTGTATATGTGTGTGTTTTCTCCTCACTATCAACTTTTTAACTAACTAACTAACTAACTAGCATATTTTTCATAGATATGTAAACGCAGAACATTGAACTCTGTTATATAGACAGTCTCTATATTCCACCAGCTCAGAATCCTACTGCCTTAAAGTCCTGGGTTACAGATTTGTGTCACCATATCCAGCTCCATGAAAAGATTTTGAAAGCATGAGTTACACAAATTCAATTTTTGAGATTTTTAATTTTCAATTATGAAGAAACACATTTTTTTTTACCAATATCTGACACCAATGTTCTAAAAGATAATGATGTCCAGAAATGCCAGAAACTTAATGGTAGGTTTATGGGAAGAGCATAACACATAAGAGATACCTGACTTGGGCACAGAAGAAAATGTGAGCTTATAACCCAAATGACACTAACAGAAATGATGGAATTATGCGTTAAATGAAAACAAACAACCACCAGGAGACATGAACTTCCACCTTGAACTTTGCTTCATGTCAAAATTTTACATAAAGAAAACCACAGCAAACTTTACAGAAATGCAGCAATTGAAGGTTTTATTATTCATTTATTTAAGAGTAATACAAGGAAAAAAATTCAAACAGAAAAACTGAGAGCAAGTCATTGTTTAAGGAACCCTAAATTCAAGTAGATTTTTTTGTTGTGAATTAGGACATGCAATTTACACAACAAAATAATTAAGGCAATATTAAAGCCATGCTAAATAATATTTTTAAAATATCCATAATGGAAAGGCCACAATAATTCTGGAGCTAGTAGCAGATCGTCAATCTCAATATCATCATTTTGATAAAACATTCAGGTTACATAAGATGTTAACACTGAACAAAGCTAGAGGAAGAACACACAGGAACTTTATCCTATTCTTGTATCTTCTGGTGAATCTAAAATTATTTTAAAATTTAAAAAAAGCCTAGGCTTATTATATGAGAATCAATCCCAAAAGCTGAAGTCAAAATTCTCAGCCATAATTGGATTGTCTACATGAAACTGGAAATATAATTGTTAATTTGTTACATAACCAAGAAGATAATCCTACAGCATTAGGTATTGGATATGTTGTAAGAAATTCTCGGAATATTTTCCACTTTGGAGATGGTCTTTCTTCCTCTAATTTTGATGGTATAATTTGGCTATTAGATATAGGGCCTTGCACATGCCAGGCATGTACTAGAAACCCTCCTCCCATCCCCCCCCCGTACACATTGGTTTTGCTTTTCCATTGGGCTTCTGAGATTTTAATTCTTCATGTATAGTTATCTCATTAATGTTGCAGGAAAAGTAGCCACTAAATCTGCCACAACTTAGTTATCAAAGTCACATGGACCTGTGGGACAAACATGAGCATGGCCACTGCTCAGTAACTTCATCCTTGTTCACAAAAAGAAGGAATATTTAGACCAATAGTGCACTGTAATTACCAACTATGAAGCTCTTTGGTAATGGGCTTTGATTAACTTAAAAAGTGATTCCATCTTGACTGTCCATGACCCTAAGATACTCAGGAGAATGTGTCAACCCCTGCACTCACAGTAAAAACAAACAAACAAAAAAAAGGTTTGTAGCAATTTTTTCGTATTTCTCCAGTTAAAAAGGATACATGAATTTTCTTCTGATAAAACAGAATGTTTCAACCTTAATGATGCCATTTTCAAAGAAACGCGAATAATTTTAGGGAAGCTGCTCTTCATGTTCTTCTGGGATTTTATCTGCCTTCAAAATGCTAGTCCTGCTCCACAGGAGCCGCTCAAATGAGTAGAGACTGCTCCTCTCCACTTCTTATCTACTCGCCCCGGAGTAAAATATCCAAGCATGCAGTGTCTGTCACATACCTGATGTCTGGAAGTCTGAGAAGTTGCAGGTGTACCCCATATTAATAATAATCGGATCCGTTATTTGAAGTCTTTGATTAACCAGGGTGGATATGAAAGCGCTTGGCACATAAGAAGCTTTCTTCTTAAAAGACGGAATGCCAGAGGCACACACACTGCTCAGGAAGACTTTACTCTATTTTTGTAATTGATTATTCGTGCTGGTTCCCTTCATGATTAACAACATTAAATTACTACTGACCACCTCCTCTAATAGGAGCTTATGATCTCCCACCTAAGGTATCTGGCAATGGTCACAGGGATTCTGAAGAAAACAGGACCGTAACAGAGCACATATTAAGTCTTTCAGATGTGCAGATCCTCCACCTTAGCTAGGTAGCACCATATATGAGCAGCATTTGATCTTATTAGCTACTGTAGACAATGGTGCAAGGGCAGGATTCTAGGAACTCAGAGAGACTAAGTGATTAGCAGATGTAGAAGAAGAAAAGGAAACACGGCAATTGTTCCAAGTCTTTGCTCACATTATTTCCACTGTGATCTTCCTTAATTCTTTAATCTAGACATTTTTCATATAACATATATAAACATATATCTCTAAATTTCGACTAATTAATGAGGGATCTCATTTTTGGGCTATGTGTCTTCCAATTAACCCCAAATCGCAATCCTTGAAGGTCCTGAGGAAAGGCTGCTATAACTGTTACCAATATCTCCTTTTTTCAGGATTTGTTTATTTTCATTTGAGACAAGAAGCAGAGCTCCTGTTCCCTGCATTGCTCTATGCGAATCTTAGTTAGAAATATCACAGGTCCGAATCAGAAGTGCCTTCCTGCTTCCACCAGATGGCAGGCCTGCATCAAGACAGGGGCAAATATGGAGGTGGAGTGGGTGGAGGGCGGTACTACTTTGAATATAAAAATGTGTAACCTTAATTTCCTTGCAAAGAGAAAAATTTGAAAAGTGTGTGTGCAGGTAGGTTCAGTAGGAAATAAAGTGTAGGCATTTTGTACGAACTCATTGCAAGTGTTACACAAAATTAAAACAAAACAAAACAATCAAGGTTGGCAAAATTATAAATATGTGCTGACTAACCTATTATTTTGTTACAAGGCTATGGAAAAATTGGAAACAAAGCTGTAAAACACAGAATGTGTTCAGTTTTGGATTGTAGTAATATGATGCATGAGTTTGTGCCTAAATATAATTCTCAGAGATAGAGTTTTGGCTTAACAGTTAAGAGTGTATACTGTTCTTGTTGAAAACCAGAATTTAGTGCCCACAAACTGTTGGGCATAATTGCCTTTGACTGCAGCTCCAGGGATTCTATGCCCTCTTCTGGCCTCCAGGGGCAACTGCACTCACATGTACATATCCCCCCACATTGACATAATTTAAAATGCATGCATGCATACATATATAAATTAGATTAGCTAGATTGATTTTATAATTTGTAATTGAAAGTTACATTAATGCTTGATTGCTTTTTTTTAACATTTGGAACATGAGGCCACAATGAAGCTCTGCTGGTAGAAAGAACAGAGACTGTGGACCTGTGCCTGAAGCATGAGCAAAGGTCTTGTGAGAAAGCAATTTAAAGTCTAGTTTTTGTTTTTGTTGTTTTGTTTTTCAGCCACAAGGAGTATATGAACATTTTCCATCTATCTCTCCTATCAGCCTTTTCCATGTACTAGACTAGATAGTTTTTCTCCTGGTTCTTGGGGAAATACAGTCTATGGTGTTAACTGTAACGTTCATGTCGGTATCTTGGCTCTGTTCCAAGCCTGTGTCATTTGCTGGCAGTAAGTGATGCTAATGAAATAGCATCTACTTCAGGATGTCTGACATGATGTCCATCACTGCCTAAAAGGCCAGTTGCATTGCCGTGAATAGTAGATTTCACATTTGTTTTTTGCCTTCTGAAAAACACCAATGGCATCATGGCTGTGGGTTAAGGATTGCTGGTTTAACAGCATGCATAGATTAGGGTTTCTTTCTTTTGTTTAGTTTTTCTTTCTTTGTAATCCTGGAGGCTTCCTTGTTTGTACATTTGCTTTTGGTGTTCAGCATGTTTCAAATTCGGTTATAGGATATGTAACCGTTTTTTCCTTGGACCATCCTTTCTTCTCAGTCGGGAATCAGCTTTAAAGCCTTTAAGAAAAAGCTAGAAATATTTTCCACAGTTATGCTATCACATAAGTTCACTGGGAGTGAATTTCTTAGTTCTCAAAGAAACAGTCATTGTTCTTATTCTCTTTGGCATGGTTATTGTTTTTCCAGAATTAAGAAAAAAAGACTATTATTCTTATTTTCCCCATTTGCCACCATTTTCCTTGTGTCCGCAGGCATTTGTTCTTGGATCTCGTGCTTTTAATCAACCTAAGTCTTCCAGTTATCACTACTGGGTAATGCAAGGTTGTGTTTTGACTTTCTAATAGAATATTATTTTAGATGGTAATGTGAGAGTAGGTAAACTATTTGAAAATGAAAAAAAAAAAGAAAACACGCACACACACACCTTACCTTTCCAGAACTTGAAGGTAGGCATATCTTTCTATTTAGAATATATAACCAACATGCCAATGTTTGAAGATACTTGCTAACTGAACCATAGTATATGTGACCTGGGGTCAACTAATTTAACACAAGGCTTGTTGACAGTAGTAAAATGCTCTATCCCTATAGTTTCAAGGATAAAGGCACATATATACATAAGAGCATGGTGCGTGGTTCAAGATATCTCGTGGGGAGAAGGTAGAAATTTATCAAAAACTTACATTTTACATCACTTATATTGCAATATAGCACAAAAGCAGACCTCAAGTTATCACAGATTCTGTCTTATTTAGGCTGTTTTGCAAGACTTTCTATAATAAAATAGCTAAATGGGTCACAGTGTAATAATATTTTATATACTTTTCTTAACCCAAAGGCCATGTAGAAGTGACCTAATTAAGGATCTGCAAAGAGCGTTTTAATTTTTCCACTAAAATGAATTTTGTTCGGCTATTTATTACAACTTGAAGATTTCTTTTTGGTTATTTCACACAAAGACTTTAGAGGAAATCAAAGATTAACAGCTTTAGAAACAAAGGCAAATCTTACACATGACAGAATTTCATTCTGCCTATGCTCTATAATCTGTAACATCATTTTTTCTTATATTTGTTTACATTTCTTTATTCATAATTGCTTCTTTTAATTGGGCAGAGCTAGCTTCATTTAAGCTCCCCCTGAGAGTGATGTTGGCAGAAATGATTGACAGTTCCCTCTCCCACACGATACCATCCTGAAAATGCAAATGTCAGTTAACAGGCTTCTCTCACCAGTATTAAGAGTGGGTGTCTGCATTTAGAAGAAAGAAGTCTGGGTACACATATTTCTGAATAAATGCATATGAAATTATGCATTCAAATTGCTGAATCAAATACTGAAATAAAATCGTAGAGGTCATATTGCATCCATGCCACAGATATCAGGCTACCCACTATTTCTTAGGTACCCAAGATAGATGAATTAATTTCCTGTGTATTAAGATCAAGTCAAGCAACCCCTCCTAGGTTGTCTATGGTAGAGGATTAAAGAATGTATCAGATATATACAGTTGCAAGGAGTTATTTTTACATCTTGTCTTTATGTCCTAAGCTTCCCACTAGAGTTTTTCACAGTGAATGAAACTGGAAATGCTTACTTCCTTTCTCCTCACTTTCATATCTACTTAAAATACAAAGATGAAATGGCCAGTAAACTGGGGGACATGGAGCAAGTCAAAGCTAATATGGGACCGTCCTATTTTAGTGTCTAGATTATGACTTTGTAAGTACTCTTTACATACTGAAACACAGACAGAACTCAGCCGTGCTAATGGAGAGACAATTTTATACCATTTCCCCAAATTCTTATCTGTAAGAATGATAAAAAACATTTCAATGTAATACAGTATTTAATCAATGCTGCATGAAGAAAACGACTTGACAATAAATTATCTGGGTTTTTCCCCCACTCAAGGTAAGGGAGAGAAATTTCTTTCAGGTGTCTGTGTTGAAAATGAGTTGAGGCAGAGAAGAGAGGAAGTTTCTTGTGGTGGAGTCAGAAGTGGTGGTCAGGAAAGCCTCTGTGATTACACCAAATAAAAGATACAAGGAACAAAATGGAGACCTGCTATCTGCTAGCTTTTAAATCTCTGAGCCAGCTCATAGTGGATGCCAGCAGTGTGCATCCAGGAGCGAATTGGAAAGCTTTCCAAGCTCCTCTTAGGAAGTATGACATCAAATTTCTCCTGGCCAGATATCTGGAGGTCACTTGTTTGGGGAAATGGATTAAATATGTTAATCCTACTTCTTTTTCCTTGCACGAAGCACCTCTTACCAACCCTGCCCATCTTCTATGACCTGCAATGTATGAAGCCCACTTATGTCCTCTGATATATGTTACAATGACAATGGTGATTCTCCCCAGAAGGGAGCATTGTATAGATTCCCAAGTACATGCCTGGACCTTCCTTCTTCTTGAAGTATTCCTCCGTGATACTAGGAGCCACAGGCAAGTGTGGATGTAGCTGAAATGTGCTGAGATAAGTCAACTGTCTCCCACTCTTTCAGCAAGAGCTTGGAAAAGACACCGGAGGGAGGATTTCATGCAGCTTATCTCCTTTAAGACAGACAGGGAAGGCCCCTCCTTCCACCCGAAGGCCGCAGGCATGAGCATATTCAGGAATGTCAGACCTATATGCGCCCTGCCCTATCTGATCTCTTCAAAATCACTTTTTCCAAAATGAATTTTCCTCTTGGGTGTTCCTCATCCTCCTACCTTACAGAATGAGGGCATTTAAGACAGAGCAGGATTCTGATCAGGGGCTGGTACTTTAAAAGAGAAAACCAGTGTTTTATATGCTTCTAAACCTTTATTTTTATTTTATGTATAAGAGTGTTTTATCTGTATGCATGGCTATGTACCATGTGCATGCAGTGTGCCACAGATGAGGGCTTAGGAACCCAGAGACTTAAGGTACAGGTGGTTGTAAGGTATCATGTGGGTGCTGGGAATTGAACCTTGGTCTCCTGGAAAAGCAGCTAGGCGTCTTCACTTTTATTCTATCTCTTTAGCCCCCTGAATAGGTAGGTATTTTTGGTTCTGTTTAACTAGAAATGCTTTTACTTCTGACTCATATTATACTGTTATGAATTCTATTTTTGTTATAGTTGATGTTTCATGATATTATATTAAGGAGGCTATAATATTATAAGATATATTTCATATTTTAAGGATTGTTTCTTAATAAGTGATATTTAACTAAAACATTATATTTTATGAACATAAATATCATTTTTTTCTGTAAGTGCAAGCAGTAGATGTATAACTGGGAATTGCTATGATTAAAGTTAGAAGAATCATGAGAAAGGGGCATGTTCATTAAACAAAGACTTGTACAATCACACAATCAAAATAGAGAACTGTCCTTCCTACACCATTCAGCAACGAAACTCCTTCTAGGAACGCTACCACAGGAGCCTCTCGCAACACTCTGGAGCCTTGCATACTCTATGTCTGTCTGCTGCTGCTCCTCCATTATACCTTTCTCACTTGCTCTTAACCAGAAATGCCAAGAATTGGTCTGTATTCTTCCTAATTTGTATGATCACTTTGTTTTTAATCCAGTCTCCCTGCTACCTGTCAGTTCTCTGTATGCCTTTATTTAACTCCTTGAATATGAGGCCCAGATCCAACCTCTTCCATTGGTAACAAATGGACAATGTTCACTTTTTCTCTTCTGCTTCACTCTACTTCTTCCTTCCTCTACGTCACATCCAGGACTTCATTCCTTGTCTATGTCCTAATAAGACTAATTTAACTCTAGATCGCCCTCCCATATGCTTCTTACACATTACTTTTCAAGGAAGTTGTCACTGTCCCTTTGAATCTGCACTAAGTGTTATTTCTCATTTCTAGCCTCATGGAGTCCCTATGACATTGCCTAATAAAGTATTTAAATTATTTGTGGTTTTTATCTCTACTTTTTATTAAGTTATATGCAGATGGGAAAAAGAATTAATTCTGATGCTCTTTCATTCTTCCTTTATTTATTTTAAGGGGGATTTCTAAGGTTAAAACTGAGCAAATGTTCAATGAAATCTCATTAAAGAATAGATATGAGACAAAATGGTACACATTCACTTATAAGTGGCTATTAACTATTAAGTAAACGATAATCAAATTATAATCCATAGACCCAGAGAGGCTGGGTAACATGTGGGGTCTATGGGGTACTCATAGATCCCTAGAGAAAAAGAAATAGGATAGATCTTACAGGTGGACTGAAGCTAAGTAGAGCCTAGAGCAGGAGGGGACAGGTGAGATGGGACAGTTGCCATGCGTAACTTCATTATAATAGTTTTGCTTTATTATATTTTATTTTGTCACATTTGGTTGTAATCTCTTAGAAACCTGTTCTTTTCTAATGAGAGACAGAAAGATGGTATATACTGAGGGGAGGGGAGGTGGGGGAGGAACTGGGAGGAGTAGAGGAAGGAGAAACTATAATCAACACTTCCCTAACAGCTTAACCAACCGTTCACTTACTTGGGAGCTAAATTCCAGAAGCACCCCTGGCCTTCCCCTCCTTCATCGCTGCCGAGTCCTTCCCCTTCCACCCCTAGGCCCTCAATGGGTCTTTAAGCTTTGTTTCTGCAGAGCTCCACACAATATGCACTACGATCTCCCTACACATCTGCAGAGCGACGTCCCCTAACTGCTTTGTCTAGTTTGGATTCTTTCCCACTCCAGTTTCTCCTATACAGTGCTGATGCAGCAATATTCCATTCTTAAAGGACAACTCTCTCTACAGCAGTTTTTTGCCTATAAATAGTAGCAAGCAATAAACAGAGCTGTTAATGTCATGCCTCTGCCCCCAAGGCCACGTCTTACTAAGCACTCAAAATCCCATATGGCCTGATCACAATTGTGTCTGGAAAGCAATCACTTTTTCTCCTAGAGCTGTGTAATTTTTTTTCTGTGCCACGAAAAAATAGAGAATTCCTTCCTTGCCCACTCTAATTTGGCTTGCCCAGAACATATCAACTGCTATCTCTTCATACTTATGCACATTTCTGTATGCCATTTCAAATGACATAATATCAAATTGCTTGATGGCTTGTGTATCCTTTGCCTCTATTTTGGTAAATAAAAACTCCCTCTACACGGAGACTTTCTTTCTTCCACTGTTGCATTCTCCATAGCTAGGACAATGTAGACATGCCTTGGAATAGAAAATAAGTATTCAGTGAATAAAGGCATTAAAATAGCTGTGATAATATTCAGTTTTGTAACATAACCAAGTGCATCCATTTAAATCTCTCACATTGAAATGTAATCTACATATACATGTAATCTTTAAAATCTATGTGTGTATAATAAGAAGAAGACAACATTTAAAGACCTTCTTTTAGTTTTATGACAGTTACCCTACCCATACCAACTCTCTGAATTTATAGCAATCCTAAAAGGCAACTTATAAAATTTAGCCTACACCAGAGGGTCTAGTAAGAAATACAAGTAAGCATTTGCATGAACAGGAGAGTTTCCACAAAGTCACAAACTAAGGAATCAAGAATGTCCAGAATGTACAGCCAGGAGCACTGACAGTAGGGCAGTGTCGGCTCTCCTGTCACACTAAGTCAAGCTCATTCTGAGAGATTCTAATGTACGGGCTCAATACAAGTCTTCCCCCAGAACTTTAGTTCCCCATATCTGAAAATTTTCATTTCTTCTTATCTGCTCATATTAGTAGGTTAGTACATGTTGCTCACTAAAAAAACAAGATGCTTCCAAACTATTCTAATTTGACTCCTTGACTCTGTTTCTGTTGCTCTGTCTCTCTTTGCCTCTTTCTCTCTGTACCTTTCCCCCACCACACATCTGTCTCTCTTCTCTGCCCTACTCCCATCCCCTCTCCAGACACTACTAAGAGGAAGAAAAGCAACATAAAATGCAGAACACGAAGAGAAGGAAGTCTGCATTCTGCCAGCCTTCTATCTGGAGACAAAGATGTACATTACCAAAATTACAACATCAGTGATTTTGGCAAGCACTTATCAGACAGAGCTGTTGTTCCCTTAATGTATTCCTTCCAGAGTCCTGTCTCCCTGGCCAAATAATCAATAAGAGCCCTGGGATAAAATGAGAATGAAGTCTCAGAACCCAATTACTGAGGTTTGTATATAAAACAGGAGAAACAAAGTATGTAGATTTCTTGCTCTCATTCTATTAGGATAATAAAAGACAGCGGTTGTCAGTTGAAAATGAATACAGCCAGGGTAACTCAAAATACTGTATTGAAAGCATGAAGATATGCCGTGGCAGGCTTTTTATTTTAGCTCCCGTTAATTTCAACAGGAAGTCATTAAAAATCTGGGACATTCTCTCCCAATGAGGAGTCTAAGACTTCCTTCATTTTGAGCATGATAAGTTTAGAAATATATTTGTACATATTGACCTCTAGCTCTTTTTAAATTTTTCGGAAAATAATTTGATCCTTTTTTTTTTCTGAAAATTTCATTCAACAAACTAGATCTAGACACACACACACACACCCTATTTTGGTACACAAAGACTATTCTAAAATACATTCACAATGCATTTTCATATATTTTCTTATTCAATATCACTTTACATTAAAAACAGTGTATGAGTTAATCTTATCCAATTTATTTACTTTCTCTTCTGAATTATGAAAATCTAAGCTCTATTAATGCATAAAGTGCAACTGTCATGATTTTACTACATACTATAAATATTTAAGTTAGTTCTAAGATTCTCTTATTCAGAAAAAAACTACTATTTAAACAGAGAAATTAGCTATGCATTTTATCCTAGATACTTTTAATTGAAATTTCCTACTATGGAAGTAATGTTAACTATTTTATCTCATACAACATAAAAATGGGCTTGGCATACTCTAGTTATTTCTCTGTAAGTTGATAGGTGAATAGTATCTCAAATTACACACTAAAAACTTGTGATTAAGGATCTAAACACAAGACTCTTTTAAGATAAAACTATTGAACATTTATTTTGCCTAACATAAAAAAAATGATGGTCATGTGTCCAAAAAAAGGGCTGTGCTGTGAGAATGTAATATGGGAATCCTAGGTTACATAGCAGCAAATTACAATTGTGGGTTTTCATTTCTGTATCACTAGTTCTTTTTGTCCTTCTGATTAGCAATATGATATTTTATATGTGACCATGAGTTATTAACTTTTATATAGAGAAGGATGTTATCTGACTGTTTCTATTTAAGGATTTTTAAGTGTATCTTTGAAAGTACAGTATCTTTTTTAATTGGTTTTTATTGAGCCCTACATTTTTCTCTGCTCCCCTCCCTGTCCCTCTCCTCCCCTTCAACCCTCCCCCAAAATCCCCATGCTCCCAAATTATTCAGGAGATGAAGATTCAACAAGTAAAAAAAAGAAAAAGAAAAAAAAAGGTTTTTAAAACTCCAAATAAGAAGCTGTCAGAGTACTAGTGATTTTAGAAAAACTACATATTAAAACTATCAAGAAATAATAAATGAAATAAATACAAAACTGTATTCAAAACACACTTGATAAAGAAGCCCTAGGAAAAAACATAAATGGAAAGATGCTATGTCTTTCTTGATATTAAAGTTACAAGTTTCCTTTAAGTTCTGTAATTCTAAATATAAAAAGTAGTGGCAAACCCCATTCAGTTTTATACCTCTACATATAGTGTTTGTAAGTATTTGTGAAATAAAAACATATACACACACATATATATATATATATATATATATATATATATATATATATATGAACTTACACACAGTATCTCCAGGGAAATAGAAATATTTAGCTAAACTAGGATTTAATACTATACACAAAAATTGAAAAGTAATAATCATATCTGCCAGTGGAATTAGCTAAAAATGAAACAATAAACAACAAAAATATAGGGGTAAAAAATAAAAAATAGAAATTCAAAAACTAATAACAAAATTACAATAAAGATGGCTAATGAAAATAATTTGCTATAAGCACAAATTCAAAGATGATTAAAATAAAAACAACTTTAAAAGATTATATAAAACACATCTACAAAGCAAACAAAACAATAATTTAAAAACCTATAGAATGGGAAAAAATATTTGTAAACAACACATCTAATGAGTAGTGAGTATACAAAATATATTAAGAACTCAAATGACTCAAAGTAAATAAAAAATCCAATTGTAAAGAGGCATGACCCTAATAGACTTTTCTCAAAAGAAGTTGTATTATTACATAAAAGGACAAATGTGCAGTCATAATTTGATCATATACAACAATTCTTGACACAATGTATTGTTTTAGTAATGCCATTTGACATTATTTTTATGTTATTTCATTTTTTATTTTTATGTTATTATTTTTTAGTCAAATTACTTACAAATTTTAAGTTCAATTTTCCAATTTTATTAGATATTATTTCCTTGCAGAATTAAAGCAAGAATAAGTAATATTTTAAGCCAAAGAAAAAAATTAAATATGTTTACAATGGAAAAACTTCCCATGCTCCTGTACTGGCAGAATTAATAATGTGAAAATGGCTGTACCAGTAAAAGCAATCTATGGATTCACTAAAATTTCCACAAGAATCCAATGTTATATTCATTAAACTAGAAATGCAGAACTAAAATTCATACGGAAACAAAAAGATCATGGAAAGCTGAGCTAATGCGAAACAGAAAGAAGATATTGGAATAACATTTCCTGACCTTAAATTATACTACAAAGCCATAGTGATAAATATACCACAGTAGAAGCACAAAAATATAATAGAAGACTGAGAGCTAAACTCACACAGTTTCATCTGATTTTAAACAGAGGTATTGAAAATGACTTCATGCACTGGGGATGGGGCAGCCTACTCAGCAAAAGGTACTGGTAAACTGAATGTCCACCAAGTTACGGATAGGCTTTGAGATCACTAAAGACATGTATTGAACAGGCTTTTCTACTCTGCATTCAGTTGTCTAGATTTAACAGGCCTTTAAGAGAACAATGTAGCAAACCTTACTATGCCTTGTTATTCTAATGAAATCAGCTAAATGAATAGCTCCAATAAGAAGACATATTCCTCCATGTGTCTGAATCAAAATATTCACTGTGGAAATCATTTGTTGAAAGCAGCCGAGAGGTTAAAAGAAATATTATGCAACAAATATCTCAAAAATGTTATAAACAATATGTTTTAGATATAGGTCAATTACAGCTGTGATTTTAAGAGCTATTCTGGCTTAGTTAGGGTTAGCAAACCAACTACTTCATTTGTATAAGTCTGTTAAATATTTCTATAAACTTTCTCATAGTATACTTCCCATGCTCATCAATAAATACATAGCAAAGTCCTTTGTTAGGAACAGATATGACAGAGAGATCACAAAGAAACAACAAACAGACAACAGTGGCAGATTAGTACAGACAGGCCACTACCCACAAACTAAACAGATGGAAGATAAAGAAAGAGAGGTAGAAAATTCAAATTTCAGCTAACACTTGGTCAAACCACTCAAAGAAGAAGTCACACTTTTTTCATTCCTTAATGTGACATCAACACCTATATTATAAAACAGAAGAAACCGAAACATCCAAGGACCACAGCAAAACTGATCATGGCTGCCAAAGATATCTGAGAAGAACCATGCAACATTGAGTAGTATCAGTCCCTATTGAGCCTGAATTTTGATTAAAACAACGACAACAACAACAACTACCTGAGTCACAACTGAGATTACTAACTGAAAACCTGAATAGGATCAAAACAAGAAAGCAGAGAAAGTGGATTAGGACATTCACATCAATATACATTTCCAGGTGCTCTTGCTTGAGACTAAGGTCAGCACAGTCTGCCTTTCCCATCTTCTTCCCGTCTCTCTTATTTGCTCATCACTGCCTTCAGTGCATGTGAGCTGAGCTGGGAGCAAAGGGATTATGCTACTGTTTACAGAAATCAGCAGATGTCCTGTCTACTAGGACAACCAAAGAGAAGTGAGAACTCCCACTGGAGGAGGTTAACAGGAAGGGATGTCAGAAGAACTGAAGTTTTCCAACATGGAAATAACCCAAGCTATTTAGTTAAAAGGGCAGTTTAAAAATGATGCTAATATAGGATACAGAGTCTAAGTTTAGCAAAATAAAAATTATAGCATTTGTTTTCCTTTAATTCCCACTATATACCATAAATCTAAATTGCAGTCGAATGCAGCTGACAGATTTACTCAGAGAGCCGGACATACTGCTATTATGGTGTCCTATTGCAGGCTCAGTAATTGGGCATTGAATCTACAAAAGATTCATACCCAGTTATGTTTCACCGAGGGTAAATTTATCCTGGCAAATGGCATGATTTTTCTCTAGCTCAGATACTAAAAGGGAGGCGGTCCACCTGCATGGACAGCTGCTACTTCAGGAAACCTTTGCCAGAAGCCACTATTTAATAGAGTTGTGTGGGCATTTTGTGTATCGCTTCCCCTGACAAAAAGCAAGATGACTTGGACCTGAGACTTTCCCTTGATTTGTTTTTGTGCTCTGCAATTTGTTAGGAAACAAGGCTTGGTAGTGTCATTTCATTTGATCATGTCCAGAGCAATGCTATGATTCTTTATGAATTACTTATCTCACTCTAATAAGGCTTAACATGCAAAATGAGCCTTCTATACATTTCTAATTAGTTTTAAATGAATTTTAGCTTCTCTTTTAGGAAAAGATCTATTCAACCATCTACTCAGAATTTAATCTCCATTATTGAATCATACAACAACCACTCCTATGGGAAAACAAACTCTCTCTCTGTCTCTGTGTGTGTGTGTGTGTGCGTGTGTGTGTGCATGTTATATAAATGGCTATTCTTGTTTTAAATTAATAAATTACTCTATATAATAAGCAGGATAATATAACTTGTATAATGTTTATATATACTCATTTTCTTGCTTGTGCTCCTATCTAATGTTTTAAAACAAGATGTAATAGAAAATAATGGGTCCACTGACCGAATTATATAATTAAATATAATTTTCCAAGTAAAGGATACATTCATTTGAATGAAACTAAAGGCATACTATGATATTCAATCTAATTTAAAAGCAAATAATTTCAAACAATGAAGATGTTATTTTAGTTACTGAATAAAAATTCATGGTATTGACTCAGCTACATTTTATTATAAAAACAATAATGCTAATAAAATATTTGTATTTTTGTTTTTATTATAGATGCCATTTTTAATCTCCCAATAGGGATAGTTTTTTTTTTCCAGGAGAGAATTTATTTTAAATACTAAGAATATTTTTATTACCACAAAAGTTAGTCGATGTTTACTTTTAACTTAAATATAAATTCTTTAATAAACAAATACATTTTCTGCAAATAGCTTAGAATGAAAATAGTTAGTTCATATAAACACATCATAAGACCACATCACATATAATAAGACCACTTCTTGGAACATTAGACCATGTTAGAATATAAAGTAATTCTAGAATAATAAAGAAAGCAATGGCTTGAGGTTGTGTACATCATGAAGGCATTAAAAATATGAGAAGCAAACTACAGAGTTCATCCGAGTAAGGGGCTTGCTCCCAAGAATATAAGTGCAATGCTCTAAATTCCAGCCCTAGGAGCCATGTAAATGTATACGGGCAAGACTGTCTCTCCAGAGACCTCCTCAAGCCTTCACACGCACCCACATTTGCATGCACACACGCACTAATTAGGTTTTCTAAATTAAAACATTGGAAATAAAAGAGGGGAAACGGTGTTAGTACACACAAGTGAGGCAAAAATATTAGATAAGACACATAGTGAATGGGAAGGAAATATTTTTTTAGAGAATGATATATGAATTACCTTTCAAATGAGTATAAACTTCATAGGAATATACAAATGCCCTTGAAGTAATACTTTAAGTTTGCTATCTTTAAGATGATTCTAACATAGGAAAAATGTTGACTTGAAGAGCTTTATGTGGCTTCTCTCTATGATAGTAAATCACAAACCACTGTTTAAGTAGCAAAGGTCTTCAATATCCACTTCTCAGCAGGTAAAGGAATTGTCGATGAACATATTTGGTGTACAACCCTTTATTACAGATGAATTTTCTGGAATGATTCTTGAAGACTGGTCAAGACCACAGCATTCATTGTCCAGGCTTTCATAGTCTACACACTGACTATGTTTAAAAGCCTTTGGGTTTGTGTTTTTATGCATGTGTATGAAACTGTCCTTCTCGGGAAGCATCTTTGAGGTACAAAAGGTACAATAAAAAAAGAAAGAATGAACCAATGTATTTACATTAAGGTTGCGGATAGGATTAGAAGGATAGCAGACAGAGCAGCAATTTGTTATGCTACAAAGCAGAACAGTGTAAATGCCAAGATGTTATAAAAAATGCTGAATGAACACAGAGAGAGGAATACATAATTATTCATTTTCAAATGAGGACTGTAAAATGACTTCACGGTATTAATAATTCAACAAGACTGCAGGTACGTAGTGCATTTTTCTCCACAGGCAAATGACCAAGGTAGCATAAGCATGGGGTGGATGGAGTGCTACGTTCGTCATAAAGACGGGGTGTCTGAATGATGCTGATGGTCTACTGGGAGGAAATGGATTGCAGCTGTCTACATGGGCAGGTGGTATAATGAGGCGTTTTTTTTTTTATGGCTGTGTTTGTTAGAGGGTAGTTTACTATTTTACCGGAAGCTGATGAAGTTGATAGAGAAATTAAAAATATGAACAGGGGTACAGCGAAATTTGATCAAATTAATATGGTGAGGTTGACAAGAGCATGATGGGAGAAGCAATTTCCCTAACGGGATGTGGCGGTAATAGGGATTATGGTGGTAGCAGTTTAGTGTGTGGACAATAGTAACTTGCATACACAGCAACTGAACTGTTCAGTGAGATGCTCCCCTGTACAGAAAGCATTCACCAAAGCATTCACAGTTTCTAATCTTGACAGTGACTCTGCCAGGACTATTATTTTCTCCTAATTGCACTGAGTAGTTCTCCTGAGGTCACATACTTTTGGAGACCGGAATAGGAAGGTAGGTCTGCATGGCTGCCAAGGTCAAACACCAAGACCTAGTGCTTCCATCACTGAACAGGAAGGAGACAGATTCTCCAATGAAGTGCATGGTGATATTGAGTGGAGAGACAACATAAATTACAAGTTCTCTGAAATAACACTAAAATCAGTAATTGTAGAAGTCCATGGTCATGCTGGAAAATAGTTGCCATAAATGTTAATATGGAAACTAGATTATTGCTGGTTGAAAGATAAATGGTAAGTTGCCAAGTGTTTTCCAGGTAATCAAGGGACTGCTTTCTGGGAGGAAAGTAAAACTTAATGCTTTTTCAAAACTCATTGTTTGTTGGCAGGCTTATTATGATAAGTAGCTTAAAATGTCTTCTAGGTTTATAAAACAATAGCTAAAAAAGATTCTGAAGCAATTTTCAGGAGAGCATGGGGAATGAAGAGGCCTAGCACTGTAGATACAACACTGGCCATTATTAAAAGCATCGGTAGGCAAGTTGGCCAACGCGATGGATATAGGAGCAAAACGGTTTTCTTTTCAAGTTAGCCACTTGGCTCTGAATGAATTAAGCTAAACGTTAGTTGAACCAAGTTCGGGAGCAAAGACCATCTCTCCAGGGTTCAGACACGGTTCAGATGTTCTGCCTAGCAAAGAACACCAAGCATAAAAATCAATCAAGGTTTTCCCTCTGAATTGTGGTAGATACATAATCTTTATAAAATTGAAGGTGAGAAAAGGAAAGTGAAGGGAATTCGAGAAAAATGATGCTCTCAATTCCACCAGCACCTGAGTTCAGTGCATGCACTTAGTCCAACAAAAACCAAAAACCAACCAACCAACAAAACAAAAAAAGCTATGCTCAGAACTGACCCATGCACTTCCATAAGAGAACAGACAGGAGAGATAAATAACAGACATATATCATTCTCCACAAATAGTCTCCTAACTTCTCAGAGCAGCGGGATTCGGGAGTGTAGGAGAGTGTGAAAATGTTTGAGGAACTGGAAAAAAACGGAAGCAGCATTTTGAGACATGAAATTGTACCATCCACAGGACAAGTAGAGCTGGTGATGACACTGAGAGCTTGGCTGAATGCTGCATGGCATTTGATAAGTGGATGGAGCACACTATGGGATTAAATGTCTGTTATCACACCAGGAGGGACACTTTTAATCACTCCATGAACATAAAAATATGTTCCACGCAAAGCAGCCTGTCTGCACCTATTAGAATAGCAACAACTTGGAAATTAAACTGTGTCTGTTCCTTGCAGCAACATCTTCCAACATTAGAAGCCACAGGATAAAACAAACAGCTCCAAGCTCCCATCTGGTCTCTGTGTAGCACAGGAACCCCTTGTAGTTTTTGAGTGATGTTAGTTTGGGGGATTGACTATACCCTGCAGTACTCTGAGCACCTGTGCTACAGGCAAACAATCCATTGGTGTCCCATGAAACGGATTTCGAAAACAAGGAGCCTGTGCCTTTTCTGGTTTTTCTGTGTGTATGTATTTTCGTATTACCTTCTTCTCCAAGCCTTACTTGCTGCACTGCTATATTGCATGTGCATGCAGAATTCCCATTCGATTTAAAGTGCTCTTTGTATGGAAAGGGAAGAACTATATGCCCTTGAAATATTATCTTATTAGATTGTTTTAGTTCTTAACTCTCATACCCATGGGATAGATAGGAAGGAAGCAGGGTTATTCAATTATAAAGTAACTCTCTCCTTAACCAAATGCTTTAAATTAAAGCAAGGCAATTTTTTCATTGGTGGCATTTAAATGGGAGTTATATACAGCTGTCTCCTGGGGCACTATACTTTGTCCTCTCCCCTTAATTTGACCGGAAGAGATTTCCCAGAGCTGAGCCAGCCAGCAGGTGAAGGAAGGGGAAATACGGTAGCATGCCCATTAATCAGAACTCTAAGCTTAGAGACACAAATATATCAGTGTTTGCTAAAAGCTTTTGCCCACAGAGCCTAGAGAAGGCAGAGGGATTTTTTTATTTTACCTGAGAATTATGTTCTTTATAGATCCTTGTTTTTGAGACAAAAGAGAAGGCAGAACAACCGCATAAAACTAGATAAACTAACCCTGTCTACATTAGAAGACTGTCACAAAACTAGACAACAAGAAAAAATTCCCTTTATCAGAAAATATGGAGTCTTAAGGGCACTATTTCAAAACAAGTGTCTCACATTCGGTCCCTGCTCTTCTTGTTGCTGTCAAACACTCAGCCTCCCTGCCTTCTCCTTCAGATCCCTGCTGTGGACATTGCTTCCTTCTTTTCTTGAACACCAGGGGTGGCAGCTCCTCTGGGTTGACATCTGGCTCCTCTCCTCTCAGACCTCCACCATCCTTATTTATTTTAGTGATCACCTCAACAGAAAAAACTGTTCTCAACAGTTCTTTCTTGCAGATCAACATCAGCCTCAGCCTCAGCAGCTGACCTCACCGTGTAATTCTCAATAAGAAACATACTAAACCAAAGAGTATCTAGTGTGCTGTAAACTCATTCCTAATGTTGCTTCCTATCAGTCAGCATGCTTCCTAACTCCTCCTTATCTGACTTCATCACCACTTTCTGCTAAGGGTTCTGGCCCCTTATCCTCAAACATGGCAGCATATCTACAATTCTACAAACCTGGTTCTTTTATTGATATAGTAATATATCATACTCTATAGTGCCTTTTGAGACAGGGTCTTTTCAGTATATGCAGAGCTAACCACCTGACTAGACAGCATAGCCTTTGAGCTCTTGGATATGCCTGTCTCTACCAGCTCCTTTCCTCCAGCTCTGCCCGAGTTTTAGACCATGCGGCCACACCCGTCTTTTATAGAAGTGCTGGAAATGCAAACTTAGGTCCTGATGCTGGCACAGCAGCATGTTACCTACTGATCCCCCTCTCCAGCCCCTCTTTTATATCTTTAAATGTGATAATAGTAACAAAACCACAATTCTCTTCCCCAAAAGTCAACTTAGCTCTCAAAAGAAGTCAAATTTACTTGCTCCTGTAGCCTGTACTGAATTCTCAAGTCTATGGTTAGTAGCAGCACCACAGCCTTGGGAAGATATTTTCCACTCTTATGGGTCTAAAGCTGTGATCAAAGACAAACACAAGCAGTCATATATAGGCACACATGCATCAAAGCCACATTCTCCATATTTTTTTCAAGAGTGCGATTTTCAACTCTTCTTAAGTATCATTTGTTCTGGTCGTTTTGATCATCTGTCTGAACAAAGTTCATGTCAATTTAAAATACTGATTCCTTCTCTACATTCTCTGTGAGACAATCTGTATTATCCCTAACCTCTCAAAGGTGGGTTTTCCAGCTCACTCTCCCCTTAGTCTTCATAAACAGTTTTCCATTAAGTGGAGAATCTCATCTCGTTGTAGATTTATGAATTATTAGGGCACTGCCACCCTATTTTCTGTTTGATATATTTCTTATTCTCTATGTTTATCAGAGCAATAGTTTGTAGATACTATGCATCGTTATGGTTATTTTTTATTTCAAGTTGATGAGACTTGGTATCAACTAAGCGAAACCCATCTGAGCAGGTCTGTAAGGATACTTCCGGGGAGATAAACTGAGGTGTATCAATGCTCCCCCAAAGTGGGCAGCATCTTCTGGCATCAGCCATGATAGAAAGAGTTCTGAGGAGAAAGCACTGATACATTTGTCCACCCTCCATCACTTGCTACTGTGTGTGCCATTCTGTGCGAGCCAATGCCATGACCTCTCCTGCATACTGTAAAGTACTCTAAAACCAAGAGACAAAAGAATCCTCCCTTCCTGAAGTTCTTTTCTCAGGCATTTGCTCTAGCAATAAGACTAGAAACCAAGACAATATTCAATTAAATTTTATTGACCATTTATCAGGTGCTGTTAGATGCTGGGAAGAGAACATAAAGTGGCCTGATGAGCCGTTTCCGAGTTCTCAGGCTAGAAGAAGCAGTGGCAAAGCAGAACCGCAGGTGTATCATACGTGCACGAAAGACACTATAGCCATGACATAGGGGTAGCTGTCCTTTCTCCTTCTCAGTTTCCAGTTAGCACTCCATTCAAACTCCAGTCCCCTACCTTCCTAGTCTTCAGAATGTCCCTCCTATAGATGTTCAGAGACGATTTTTTTTACTCTAATATGGAAATAAAAGTACCTTGCCAGACCAATGACAGACTTGTGGATCAAATAAGCATTACACAACCTACCCCAGGACCCAGCAATTCCACTCTTAGGAATATACCCAAGAGATGCCCAATCATACTACAAAAGCATTTGTTCAGCTATGTTCATAGCAGCACTATTTGTAATAGCCAGAACCCGGAAACAACCTAGGTGCCCCTCAATAGAAGAATGGATAAAGAAGGTGTGGACACATATACACCTTATAGTTTTACTCAGCAGTAAAAAACAATGAAATCTTGAAAATTTTGCATGCAAATGGATGGAAATATTAAAACACTATCCTGAGTGAAGTAAGTCAGACCCAAAAAGATGAATATGGTATGTACTCACTCATAAGTGGATTCTAGCCATAAATAAAGGACATTGAGCCTATAATTCGTGATCCTAGAGAAGCTAAAGAAGAAGGTGAACCCAAAGAAAAATATACATTTATCCTCCTGGATATTGGAAGTAGACAATATTGCCAGGCAAAAGTTGGGAGCACGGGGGTGGGGATGGGGTAGGGGTAAGGAGTTATGGAGAGAGAGAAGGGAGAAGGGGAGGATAGGGAGAGCTTGGGGGAATGGGATGGTTGAGATGGAGGAATGGTGGATATGAGAGCAGGGAAGTAGATATCTTACTTAAGGAAGCCATTTTAGGGTTGGAAAGAGACTTGACTCTAGAGGGGTTCCCAGGTGTCCAAGGAGATGTCCCCAGCTTGTTCTTTGGGCAGCAGAGGAGAGGGTGCCTGAAATGGCCTTATCCCATAGTCACACTGATGAATATCTTGCATATCACCATAGAAGCTTCATCTGGTGATGGATGGAGATAGAGACAGCGACCCACATTGGAGCACTGGACTGAGCTCCCAAGGTCCAAATGAAGAGCAGAAGGAGGGAGAACATGAACAAGGAAGTCAGGACCGAGAGGGGTGCGTCCACCCACTGAGACAATGGGACTGATCTAATGGGAGCTCACCAAGGCCAGCTGGACTGGTACTGAAGGAGCATGTGATCAAACCGGACTCTCTGAATGTGGCTGACAATGAGGGCTGACTGAGAAGCCAAGGACAATGGCACTGGGTTTTGATTCTCCTGCATGGACTGGCTTTTGGAAGCCTAGTCTGTTTGGATGCTCACCTTCCTAGACCTGGATGGAGAGGGGAGGACCTTGGACTTCCCACAGGGCAGGGAACCCTGACTGCTCTTAGGACTGGAGAGGAAGGGGGGGGAGGGAAATAGGAGGAGGGGAGGAGGTGGAAATTTTTAATAAATAAATATAAAAAAAGAATTTGCACATTTCTCTGCTTAATTTTAAAGTCTTGTTTCTGAGAACAGTTTTTTTTTTTTACCTGCTACCAAATATGGGATTCCAATATTCAAATACAACACTATTTCTTTCTCTTTCTTTCTGAATCGAAACTTCTGGATATTTTCTTCCAGCTGATATTTCAATGACTTATATAGCCCTTACCTGATTACACAGCCCTTATATAAAATATGATATAATTTCTAAAGCTTAATTTTAAGATGGCTTTGTGTTTACAAAGCCTATATCTCCAATATTCTAATAAGCATTTACAAGTAAAATCAACCCCAGACCTCAAAACAGGCTTGCTATGCTAGCATATGGACATAATAGTTCCTCCCAATATTCTCCATTTGAAAAGATAGAAATAAGAGAAAATATTTTTCTTTACTTTGACATCTCGTTTTCAGGTAGTAACATTACTTGTTATAGTGTCTCTTAAGTTTCCTTTTTTCCAGGATTACTCACCTCCATCTACTGACAGAGCCATTTATACTGTTATAATTATAAAATAAATGTTAAGCATATTTGTAGTTTCTACTTCTCAAGTAAAGAGAAGAGATCATGACTCCCCAAAATACCTTTCACATCAGCATTATTTTGTTAAGCTTCGCAGAAGAATAATTTAACAGAAAGCTAAATTCCAAGTTTTATATCTACATAACCTATCTAGTATTCTGTCCCTGCCTTAGATATTTTTGGAGAGTGTGCTTCCCCTGACATACAAGGATTTAGATGACTATACCCATTTCTCTTTTTTGCTTATGTTCCCTAAGGTTTATATCAAGTCCAATGTTATCAAAACACTTTTAAGACATCTAATGGTGAACCTGTGTCTAAATTTGACTATTATGTGGCAAACAAAGCTCTTCATTTTCATTGTTAATTTTTTTGTATAAGAATTCACTAATCACTGTGAGTCACATATGTTATGCCATTCCATAGAAACCTTTTGCATGAGCAGAACTTCAATAAGAAATCTGCTTCCTACATCAAATGCCATCATTGATACCAATGAATATAAGTTTTCATCAACAGTTCCTTAATCATTTTGAAGCTAATGATTTAATATCTGCTTGACCCTTTGAAATTGGATTTTGATTTCTCTCCTGTCTCACAAGTGGACACAAGAATTATCAACAAACAGCAATTTTTGTCAATAAAGTAACTAATCAAATTTATCTTGTGGGTATTTGATTTGGACCTAGAGTTTAAAATACTGCCTCTTGAATTTAATCATGAAAGCTCAATTTCATATCTGAGTGTCCTTCATCTTAATTCTCTTTCTCATTTCAGACAGTTTGGTCTGTTTAATTATTTCAATGTCTTGCTTATGTATAAACTCAAATTTAAATATTTGATGGTAAGAGGCTCCAGTGGATACAATTTGTTAGGAGACCATCATTTTCCACAGTGTTGTATTTGTTAATACTTTTCTTGCTTTTTCTATGAAATTTTATTTGTGAAAGCTTGTTTTATATGGACTGAGGAAGATAACCGCAATGTAGGAACATGGAAAGGAGCTATGCTTAAATGGAGTGGTGTCTGATTATGTATACTTCACTAAGAGGGCAAACTTGACCAGTGAAAATGGCAGGATTGTAAGCAATGAATGAATACTCATATAAGGATCAAGTTTTTATCCCTTTCTCATAGAGTCTGCATGTACTGCACAGACTGGAGTTGTCCTCATACGTGTATTTTCGGACAGCATTGGTAGTAAGAACAGTGTGATCTGACTCCTTCTCAGCTGCCTGTGCTATCTAGTTCTATGACATCTCGACACAAGCTAATGTGACCTGAATGAGGGCACCTCAAAAGAGAAAAATATCTTCAGAAGATCTGACTGTAGCCAAACCTGTAGGGTATTTTCTTAATTAGTGATTGATGATAGAGAGCCCAGTACACTCTTACGAGTGCCCTCCCTGGGTTGGTGGTCCTAGCTTCTATATGAAAGCAGGCTGAGAAAGATATGAAGAGCAAGCTAGTGAGTAGCACTCCTCCATGGCTTCTGCATCAGCTCCTGCCTCCAATTCCTGCCCTGTTTGGGTTCCTGTTTACTGCCTTTGATGATGAACTGGGATGTGGAAGTGTGGGCTGAATAAACCCTTTCCTCCTCAAGTTGCTCGGTCATGGTGTTTCATCAGGGCAGTTTTGTAACCCTAACTAAAAACAGATGCCCCTCTTCAGCTGTTGGAAACAATTTCATATCTCATTGTTTTTCGAGCCACTGTTCTGAAAGTGTCCTCAACACAGCTCTGTCTTCATTAGTTTGCAATATGCTGCCTAATGCCCCACTAGCGAAGGCTTCCCTCAATGTCTCATTATTTGTTTTACTCATCAGTAGTCGCAGGTCTTCTTGTTAAAGGCCATAGGGTTCTTTTTCAGGTAGCCTCTAACTGTGTTATGATTACTGCTAAAGGCATGGTAAATTGAGGAATCATAATAATTAAACCTTGATGACTTACAAAATTTTATAGTAGTTTTTTTCAAACATTCTATACCAAACAAATTCATGGTGACATGAGAAACGTAATAATGCTAAACTTATTTGAAATCTTTTAAGTATTTTAAAACAGTACTAACTTACATGTAATATTGCCAAAAAACACTAATGCTAAGAAATATTTTTTTTTTTTTGCCAAATAGTAGCCTGAGTGCTGTGGACAATCTGTTTCCAAAAAAATTCATAACTGACATTTCTAGATTTCAAAATCTCCTATAAATTATTCTTCACACTTTTATGTCAGTCTCTTTCGCTACTGTGTTTAGTGCCAAATTTGCAAATTCTTTTGGCTGAAACGATTCCATTTAAGTACTTAAATGAATTATCCTGACATCTATGGAAATGGGATGCAGGGTTTTTGAATCTCGGGAGGTTACCTTTGAACTTGAGCATGCTTACTTTATATTTAAGTGGACAGACAAACCATAATGAGTAAGAAAGCCAGCAGATTTCCGACAACAACAGAGCGTCATTCGTGAGTCACTGGCAAATTCTACACATAGAAATGCCGCATGAAGATTTGTCGGTGAACTCACTAGCAGTGCTTCAGTACATAATGAGGTGATTCACTGCTCTCTAGTATGCGAAAGAAGCCAAACGCACACAAGAATAATGCTCGATCCACATGTTCAGACTCTACCAACTTGCCAACTAACTTAAAAGAGAAATTTCTCAGTGGCTCCTCCAATTTCTCCACAACCCTCTCTTCCTTCTGCTCTTGTCCCCCTCTTCTCCCTCTTCTTCTTTTGTTTTCTTTAGAAAGAATTTGTTAGAAACTACTGGCTGACCTGGTATTGGGTACGTGGTAGAGACTTGCCTCAAATTCATGGCAATCCTACTTTACTGAGGACTGGTATTAAAGACATGGGCTAGTAGCTCCTCTCATCTCTCTTCTTCCTTCAGAGTAAATACTTTTATAATTAAGCATCTGTCTTCCTCGCCTCTCTCTTTCCTGCATCCACTATTTGTAATTCACTGAACTCAATTTTATTTCTTATTTTACAAGGGACTCAGTGTCTCTTGCATCAAACATTGCAAATGCATGTTGTCTTAATGAAGTAGTGACTTATGGAAGCTACATGATGACACTAAGGATTCTGCTTTTATGACTGATAGGGACTATTCAAAAGACAAAGTAATCTAATAACTGAGTGTATTCAACAATGCGCAAGGGAAAGAAAACTGCCAAGAGGACAAAGAACACAGGTGAAATATTAAAGGATGTAGAAATCAAATTGTTGCAAACTTTTAAAAATAAAATAAAATGCCATTTTAACAATTATAGGGTCAGAAATTAGTATAGAAATCAAGTGACTGTTTTGGAAAATGAAAAATGCGATAGAAAAAATATATATGAAAAGGAGAAAGCTTATAAACAAGAAAATGCTCTACTAGCAAAGGGAGTGATGGAGCAGAGCAACCTATGTACAGTCAAGGTCAATGGGTCTTTGAGACACATCCCTGCCCTGCCACAGGGCACAAAGATATAAGCTCTAGTAAGACACACACACACACACACACACACACACACACATAGGATTCTAACTATGACACTGTAGCTCATGCACTTCAAACTCAAGTTTATTTAATTATATAAAAATTATATCATTTATATAATGAAATTATTTTAAAACACATTACAGAAATGATTGTTAATGGACAACAACAAAAACCTACACGGAGTAGAGTTAGTAAAGATATAAATAAGAGGCCCTCAGAATAATAGAATTCACTACTTATTTCTTTTTCTGAAGCTGAGAAACAAGCCAAGTCATTTACTACTGAGTTTCCCACAGCGAGAGTAGCTCTCAGCCCTCTACAAAGCTGCTTCCTTTGTCTCAAAGGGAAGCTATTAGAGAAATCCACAACTGTTCTAAATGAAAGGAACAACAGGCTGCTTGTGTTGGACTGTTTGGCGGCCTTGATGGCCAGAGGCTGTAGTCTATCAAGGCGTGGCAGTTCCCTCTAAAGCTCGAAATGAGGGACTCCCGGTGGAAACTCCCGACTCTCTACCAGCTCTTATTTGGAGAATGTCTCTAGGCTGCCTTTATCTGAAAGCTGACTGTAAGTCTGGATTCTTGATATATCTCTAGCATGACCTTGGCACAGTTTCTTGCCAGAAGTTTTTATTTTGCTCCACCTATGGTAACCAAGACTTGTACTATAGGAGCTTTACTTTAAGACCCTACTGCCAACAACCCAGTCTTACGTGGAAATGTTCCACTTAATGCAAATTGGGGTTTGTCTCCAGGCTTCTAAATCCTATATTTTTCTGATACCTTGGAGTAAAGTTGAGCTAATTCACAAGTCATAGCCCAGAGGACTATGTCCATCATATCCGCAGCCCTCAGACCCTATTCCCAGCTTTGGCTTTCTTCCACCTAGCAGACCTGCAGCTAAACCCGAGGAAGAAGCAGAGTCACACCCTACCCAAATCATATATCTGTAGAATAAAATCTACATGTAGAACACATTACAGAAGAGAGGGCAGCATGATTTTAAGAACCAGAGGACATAAACTTCTACCACTTTATAGTGTCTTCTATATGACAAGGAAGCTTCATCTGTGATTTATCAGTAATATGTTAGAGAGACAAGACCTGTATAATGACAACATCAGTTGACATGCCACCTCAGAGAGAGGAAATACTACAATATACCACAATGCCCCACCTCTAGATGAAGAGCTACAGACAGTTAACGGCTGCTGAGGTGAAGAATAAGTATTCTGGCCAGAGAACACCATGATGAGTTATCCAACCTCAAGTGGTCAGCACTAAACACATAGACACAAGCAACACTAAGTGGAGTGAAGTTTGTGTGTGTAAAAAACTGTTAATATGAAAAGAAGTCAAAGATTTGAGAGGAAATTGAGAGAGAACATGGGAGGTGTAGGAGAGGAGGAGACAGGGCTATGCAGAAAGGTTGTAAAAACTTGTCTTCATATAATAAAAGCAAAGAACCTTTATTCTTACTCAAGTTTGAACTCAGACTCTCAGTGTGTCCAACATATTTGAGTAATCGGAGAGCCCCGAGTGCACTTGGGGTTGGGTTTTTATAGTAGCAAAGGTTGGGATGAGTGATTTCTAAGGTTCAGGACCACAATGAGTGCTGACTGAGAAGCCAAGGATAATGGCACTGGGTTTTGATCCTACTCCATGTACTGGCTTTGTGGGAGCCTAGTCTGTTTGGATGCTCACCTTCCTAGACCTGGATAGAGGGGGGAGGACCTTAGGCTTCTCAAAGGGCAGGGAATCCTGACTGCTCTTTTTTTTTTTTATTGCGAAAAGAAGAAAAAAAAAACATAAATAAAAAACAAGTTTCCACCTCCTCCTGGCCTCCCATTTCCCTTCCCCTCCTCCCACCCTTCTCCCCCTCCTCCCACCCTTCTCCCCCTCCTCCCACCCTTCTCCCCCTCCCCCCATTCCTCTCCCCCTCCCTCTCCAGTCCACAGAGCAGTCCTGGTTCCCTGCCCTGTGTTAAGTCCTAGGTCCTCCCCCCTCCGTCCATATCTAGGAAGGTGAACATCCGAACTGGCTAGGCTCCCACAAAGCCAGCACATTAAGTAGGATCAAAACCCCCTGCCATTGTCCTTGGTGTCTCATCAGCCCTCATTGTTCGCCATGTTCAGAGAGTCCGGTTTTATCCCATGCTTTTTCGGTCACAGTCCAGCTGGCCTTGGTGAGCTCCCCGTAGATCAGCTCCACTGTCTCAGTGGGTGGATGCACGCCTCGTGGTCCCGAATTCTTTGCTCATGTTCTCCCTCCTTCTACTCCTCCTTGGGACCTTGGGAGCTCAGTCCAGTGCTCCTGTGTGGGTCTCTGTCTCTATCTCTATCCATCACCAGATGAAGATTCTATGATGATATGCAAGATATTCGTCAGTATTGCTCTAGGATAGGGTCATTTCAGGTTCCCAATCCTCAGCTGCCCAAGGAACTAACTGGGAACCTCATCTTGGGCACTAGGGAGCCCCTCTAGGGTCAAGTCTCTTGCCCACCCTAAAGTGGCTCCCTTAACTAAGAATTGTGGTTCCGTGCTCCCCTATCCACCAAAGTCAAAAACACCAAGGATAACCTTTGCTGGAGAGGCTGTGGAGGAACGGGTACCCTCATCCATTGCTGGTGGGAATGCAATCTTGTGCAACCACTGTGGAAGTCAGTGTTTCGGTTTCTCAGGAAATTTGGGATCAACTTACCCCTGGACCCAGCAATACCACTCTTGGGAATATACCCAAGAGATGCTCTATCAAATGACAAAAGCATTTGTTCAACTATGTTCATAGCAGTATTATTTGTAATAGCCAGAACCTGGAAACAACCTACATGCCCTTCAATGGAAGAATGGATGAAGAAAGTATGGAATATATACACGCTAGAGTACTACGCTGCGGTAAAAAACAATGACTTCTCGAATTTTGCATGCAAATGGATGGAAATAGAAAACACTATCCTGAGTGAGGTGTCCCAGACCCAAAAAGATGAATATGGGATGTACTCACTCATAATTGGTTTCTAGCCATAAATAAGGACCACGGAGTCTACAATAGGTGAACCTAAAGAAGCTAAGTAAGAAGGTGAACCCAAGGAAAAACATATAGTTGTCCTCTTGGCTAAGGGAAGTAGACCAAATTTCCGGGGAGAAAATGGGATCTTGGGGGTGGGGTGGGATGGGGGTAAGGGGAGATGGGGAGAGAAAAGGTAGAAGGGAAGGAGGGGGGACCTGGGAAACTGACTGCTCTTATGACTGGAGAGGGAGGGGAAGGGGGAGGGGGGGAAGGAAGGTAAATAGGAGGAAGGGAGGAGGTGAAAATTTTTAATAATAATAACAATAATAATAAAATAAAAATAAATAAATTGCTTATCTTACTAGTAAAAAATACTGGTCTGGTCTTCATATAAAATCTTCAAAAATTCACATTAAAATTGAAGTCGCTAGTGAAGATAAGAAAATATTTTCATCTCAATAATATGATAAAATAAAACTACATCAATAATAATTTGTAAGTATATCAATAAGTTAATGAGACTGATACTTTTTGCAACTTAGCAGACTGTACCAAAAAGGGTATTCTTAAGTTCTATGGTGGTTTATTCGGCAGGATTCACATTTTAAAATGGGAAGAAAAGTAAATATTAATATCTGTGATCCAGAATTCTACTCATAGGAATATGAATGAGAAAATTTATAGTTGTTTAATTGCAATGGTGGTATGCCTATTCATTGAATGGCAGAGCCTGTTCTATAGTGTGTTTTCAAAAAGAAGAGTTATTATTATAATGGGAAGTACAAAGACATGGAAGGGGATGCTGTAATTTAATGGGAAATAGAATAAACGTGGCACAAAAATGTTGCAGTCTCTTAGGGAGCATCCATCAACCCTGCATGAATAGATACATGTATACTTAGATATGTAGATATATTTAGATACAACTAAAATGTACATTTAAATTCAAATTATATAAACATACATATCCATACTTTATGTATATATTCAAAATTACTTATTTTAGTGTATGGATTAGGAATATTAAGTATATTCATATTACTTGGAATTAAATCTCCATAGCTTTTCTATGATACAGATAGAAAACTCCATAGTCATTAAACAGAATCTGCTTTTCCCTGTATACCATGCCCTGATGATTACCATTCAGCTTTCTGTTGCTGTGCATTTGACTACTTACAATAATTCATATGACTGTAATCATATAGTACTTATAATCTGGGAAATTAATTTTATCTTAGTGTAGTATACTTAAAGCTCATCGAGACTGCAAAAAGTAACAAGACTTCCTCCTTTCAAATGCTGGCCGACATAAGATTGTGTGGCTACCACATTTCCTTTATTCACTGACTTGCTCATGGACAGGTAAATTATTAGCACCTCTTGGATGCTAAGAGGCTTTAGAGAAAATAGTGGGCATGAGGCATCATTTTTGTTTGTTGGTTTCTTTCTTTCTCTTTGAGATATGGTCTCACTTGACTAGTCTGTGTATTTAGATCGGACTGTCCTTGAAATCATAGCAGTCCACATTTCTCTGCCTGCTGAATGGTGGAACTAGAGCCATGCAGGACTACTTCCAGCACCTTACCTTCTTTGTTTGGCCTGCCTCTCTATTTTTAAGAAGCGCAAATGTTCTGCTTTTAGTATTAACAAGTAATGATATCAGTCTATAACATAAAATAAAATGTGTTTTTTCTTTCCCTTCAGACTTAGTTATGCTATCTCCTTCCACCCCACTTCTTCTATTGCCACCTTAAAAACACCATTCACCATGCAAATACCATCTATAGTTGGGAACCACCTATCATTTCTCCATGTTTATATGATCATCCTCAAATATACATTCAGATATCTATATGAAGGGCTTTACATTTCAAATGATCGAAGACAGTCCTGTAAAAGGTGTTATTTTTCTCAATATTTATTTTCACTTGTCATTTGTAAGCAGACCGTGTCTTGATTTTCTTATGACAGCTTGTTAATATAAAATGCAATCTCATCTTACTTTCTATTTCTTCAGCAAAGTTCTGGTCATCAGGGTCTTTGTAAAGCATATTTAATTCACTACTAAATTAAACAAATTTTAAAAAGTATAATTTAATTCATTGTTAAATGAAGTTACATTCCATGTTTGTGCTTTTCTTTGATTTTTAGGGTTTATTGTCTTAGGAATTCCATCCTTTGAGAATACTCTAGCATGTATAGAGTAACAAAAATTGCCAGAGCCAATTTAAAAAAGAGAAACGTCATATGGAAAGCTAAGAAACTTCCTAAAATATATACATACAAATATATAAAGTAGCTAAAATACGGTTACCCTATAATGAAAAGATGTGCCTGCTAGAGAAGACGGGCTAACAAATATAAAATTCAATGCCCAGAGTGAGTTATCACTTTTAAAGCTGTTGGCCAATGAAGTCTAGGTCTTAAACACTATGGGCTATTACTAATGTTATCTGTTACCCTTTAGAACTTGATGATAAGAACCTATTGCTGAATATAACATATATTTGAGTCACAGAATCAAGCTGCTGCTCACCTGGAAGCTACATCTCTATTTGTAGTATTAGGGGCGGCGGGGCTGCGTCCCCGGCACCCGGCCGCCCCCACGGCTAGCTTTACCCAAAATAATTACACAGACACTGTATTCTTTTAAGCACTGCTTGGCCCTTTAGCTCTAGCACTTACAGGCTAATTCTCACATCCCGATCAACCCATCTCTAATAATCTGTGAGAACCGGTCTTACCGGAAAGATTCTAGCCTAGTCCATCCTGGGTCGGAGCTTCATGCCTGGAGCGGGGCATGGCGTCTCTCTCAGGCATCTGCTCCAGAGAGGAGAGCTGTCGAGACTGAGCTCACTTCCTCTTCCTCCCAGCGTCCTGTTCTGCCTACTCCTCCCACCTATCTTCCAACCAATAAAATGGGCCAAGGCAGTTCCTTTATTAGCCAATGACCTTCCTCCATCATCTATTGGTTAGCAGTCATAGTGCTTGAAGTTGCTATCCATGCTACTATAGAAAAAAAGTAATCCTTGGTCTTAGCCAGATGTAAAATTTGTGAGATACAATAAGTACTATCATTGTAAGAAATGTCTACCAGTATAATAGTAGCCAAAACATCAAAGGAATAACCAACCATTTTCTGATTTAAGTCCACCCAATAAAACAAAATTCATACTCTGTAATATTATCAGACCTAAGAATCTGTGGCTCTGTCACAGGTTCCAGGGGAGTAACTGCTATTATGATGATGATAATAAATTAAAAGAGTATGAAGCTATTAAACTAATTCCTAAGTATTTGTCATTATATTATGGATCCATATATACTTCACCCCTCATAACAGAAACTTCTATTTGCAATAGATTGGAATTAACACTGAGACCTGCACCTAGTGAAGGTATAGGGAATAAGAGACTCTGGAATGCTCATTCATAAGTGGGCTATCTACACTACATTCCCACCTCACAAGGCTCAGAGCTCATTTTAGAAGGGAGCCAGATGAATTGTAAGGGCAAGAAGCCATGGATGATGACATGGAGACCCTGTTCTCTGAACACAGCATGGCTGTTGCATACATGAACTCACAGAAGTTGTAAAAGCATTCACAAGCCCTGTTAAACCTCCCACCAGACACAATCTCTAACATGGAAAGGGGAATTAGACACAAAGTATCATGACTAAGGATATGCTAATGAAGGTGAGAGCTGCTGAGAGAGGAAAAGTCAGTTTTCATCAAGAGTGCTTCCCCTGTTGGATCAACCACACATTCAATAATATATGGGAAGTACAAGGACACACACACACACAAACACACACAAGTACCCAGGCATGGCTGTATGGTAGGTAGGAAAGAAGACGTGAATCTAGAAGGACATGGGAAAGAAGTTAAGACATTAAAACACATTGCATCACATTCTCAAAGAACTAATAACAAAAAAAATAAAAATAAATGTAAAAAGAGAATCCATATAAACTCACGTGCCATACTCTTTCACAAACCAGACACTCAACAAAAAACAGAAGATACAGCACTAGAAGTTTCAAGACCAGCTAAACAAAACTATTCAAACCATGAACGTACGCCATAAGAGAAAAACTAACTTATAGGTCTCAGTATTCCTTTATAATAGTTTCGCATCTCTACCAAAAATGAACAAGGAGATAATCTATATCGCGTGACTTAAGAGAAGCTACAGAAAGTGAACGCAGTCATTTGTTGAGACCTTCATAAGGAGATTCAAAGACAACTGAGAGGGGAATGAGAGAGAGGGAACTCCAGACATCCAAACTCTCAGGAAACAAGAATTCCACATAAAGAAGGAGCAGAAAGACTATAACAGAGTTAGCTACTTAATAGTAGCAGTGTTTTCTGAACTAAAAAAAAAAAAAAAAACAAAAAAACATATGATTCTTTATTTTAAAAAAGAGGCTTCACAAAATTCAGACTAGCTAAACTGGAAAATACATAATTAGACATATCTTGTAAACTGCCTGAGCTATAACAACATAAATGTTCTGCATAAATGAGAGAACAGAAAACAGGAGAGAACAAAGGCAGCTGCTTATAAGATGCAATCAATCAATATGTCTGCCACATATAAACTTGAAAAATAAAAGAAACCGTAAAAGTGGCTTAAAAGAATCACCTACAATTTGGTCATGTAACATAAAACATTTTAATTTCCACAATAATTTTTGTTTTCTTTATTGAGAAAAAGGAATAAACAACTAGACGCCTACATGAGTTTGTTTCATCTCTATTGTATACCATAACATCAATTACTGTTTTATGAATATTTAATAATTGAAGTGGTTGCTTGTTGATTGCTAGGTAATGTGCACCAATGGACGCATCTCCTTTATCTTAACGCTCATAGACAACCTATGCGACTGGCATTTGTTATTCTCATTCACAATGCAGTGGCTCCCCGAGTTTGTAGAGGTGTGAGGCAGACAATCAAGAACTCAATTTCTAATCTTGCAATTCTGAACAGGTGCACTTTCAAGTATACCAACCCAATTTTCAAAGAATGAACTTTATTTTTCAGAATGACTGGTATAATTGGTGTTGTTATTTTTTTCTCTCCTTTCTGTCAGAGTCAAGTCCCAGAAGTAGTAGGAAAAGTGTCAAGCTTTCTTTAAAATGTATAGCACTTGTCATTGGGTAAGTTGAAAACCTCCATCCAGAATCCTTTATGTTGAGATAAAGCATACAAACATTCTGCTTAATTAGAACCTTGAGAATCCACAACGTATGCAGAATTTAAAACTATTTTCCAAGAGGCTTCTCATTAGCTATGATTTGCGATAATACTGGGAGAAATATGACAAGCAATTTATCTTGTAAATTTCTCCAAGTCAGTTACAAAGATATTGAAGTCAGTAAATCACATGATAATGACTATTCTTACTATAGGAAACATATTGTTATGATTTTGATTTTTTTAGGGGAGGAGAGGTAAATTGTTCCATATATGTGTATATGAAGCTTCTGAATTTTTTTTAAATTTATTTTTAATTGGATGTATATGCAAAGTCCCAGCAACCCCATTTCTACAAAAGGTCTGTAACTTCAGTTCCAAAGGCTCTGATATCCTCTTCTGGCTTTCATGGGAACCCTTGAGATACAGACATACATGTGGGCAAAGTATTCATACAAATAAATAAATACATGCAAAATTAATTGTTTCTATTATTATTGATATTCATTTTCTGTTTATCACTGTGAATTAGCAAAACTATAAACCTCTGAATGTCTTCATCAAACATATCACACTATATGTATTACTAAAACACACTTCTACTCTCAAAATATACTGTGAGATTTTATTATTTGATGGACTTTTTAATGAACAGAAGCAGAAGATGCAGAGAAAACTACCTAGGTTTAATCAAGCATAATCAACAGACATGTCAGGTGGTTCTTACAGACCTCCAACTTTTGAGTGGTTAGTGACTGTCATCCCAATGACACCTACAATTGCGAATCTGGTCTTGAAAATGGTAAATGAGCATCTCCTTTAACAAGCTATAATCTTTTGTCAACAGTAGTCTGGAAAGTTAAACAAAATCATAGAAAGTTAATTAAACTAAATAGGTGAAACGATAAAAGTAAATGACTAGTGGTAGCATTCACTCTACAATGAACTACATGGATGGCTAGTTGGCTATGGATAATTAACTTACAATTTAAATGCACAAACATCCTTGGTTTACAATTAGTGCCATTGATTAAAAACAAACAGGTAAGAGCTAAGGAAGGAGTTATTTTTCTCATCCTTTACTTATCTTCCTTTTCTAGATAGACAACACTTCATTCACTCAGTCTCAGCTTCAGTTTATCTCAAACTACAAAGAAGTCAAAGAACTTCATATTATGCATTCACTATTCTTCCTGAACCAATAGGCTTGACTTCTCTATTCTCCCTCGACACTCATCTCTTAAGAAAACTCCCCAACTGTCTCTGAACTACCTTCCACTACTTCGAAACAAACTTAATTCTCTGGATCTTGAAGAACTTGGGGGAGGGGAAGACTATGATCAAAATCTATTTAAAGCTAAAAACTGTTTGAAATAATAAAATGTATACTCAATTTACCTGTTTCCAAATAATTATTTAGAACATAAAGCATGGTAAACTTTCTGGAACAAAACCAAGGCATGATGGCACAAGCCTATAAGCAAAGCATTACATTGGTAGAAAGAGGAGAATCAGGAGTTCAAGGTTATCATTGGCTACATCATGAAACTGGGTTCAACCAGCATTCTTAAAGCTTATCTCAAAAATTATTTCACTTGGCCATATGTAGCTTGTCAATATCCAGTTCATTTTTTTCAGCCAAGTTTCTAGAACGATCTGCATTCCTTCCTTCTCATGCATCTTGTCTTATTTACCCTTAATTACTATCTATCTAGGTCACTCAGAATTCTGCTCTTCAAAACCACCCCAGAGGCATTCTTGGCAAGTTCGACAGTAAACATTTTGTTTATGAGCGAGAAATAACAGATCTGCCCTCATTTTTCTTGACCAACAGTAGAACTGTAAATGTTTATTCACTCTGCCCATTTTCTACCCTATACATGGCATAACGGCCACCACCGTGTTCTTAGGTTTTAAATATCTGACATGCCTTCTAAAGTGTATTTTCTTCATGTCTTCCATGTCTGTGTGTAATCAGGAGCTTTCATGTGTGAGCATTTATTACTCAGTGAAGGTATGAATACCACATGTGTAAAGGACAGAGGACAATATCCAGTATTGGTCATCACCCTACATCTTTTTTGAAGAACATTTCCATTTATTTATTATTTGTTTGTTTGTTTAATGACAGATATGACAGCCACCTACACAGTGGGCTTCCAGGATTATTCTGTGTATTCCTCCCAGATCTATTTTGGATAGCTGGGAATGCAACAACTGTTCTAATACACTAGCTTTTATGTTGTCTCTAAGGATTCCAACAGGTCCTCTCGTTTGCATAGCAAGCACTTCTACCAACTGAACTATCTTTCTGGACCACCCCCCATCTTTTATGTTGGGAAGTCTAAAACCCTAGTATTAGTCTCTTTGTATTTATAATCATTGTCTTGATAAGACCATAATTTTAAGTAGCTACTTATGACTTTCAAATTCTTATATGTGATTGAAGATTGAAGTGTCTCTCCCAAATTCAAAATTGATATACTTAATCTATTTGAACTTATATGATTATTAAAATGCATGTGAACATAGAACTCCTGTAGCAAAATCTCTTTCATGGTTTTTGTCAACTTAGTAACTTTATTTTGTAGTGCCTTAGGACAATGTTGATCCATCTTTCCTGTATTATATTTTATATATAATCATTTACAAAATATGATTATATTTATATATAATCATTCACAAAATTCTGTGATTCTTCTCGAAATATAGCCTGACTCTAACAAATTTCTCTAGATATCCATTAGCTTCTCCTCACCAGTTTGTAACTTCACTCGTCCCACTGTAACTTTATTTGTATGACAGAAATTGTTTTCTAACCCATATATCCATATCTCTACTCTTCCCCCATGATTTTGGATTGACGAACCATTCATGATGTAAAACAGATGCCATGGTCTGCATTTAAAATTGCTCTCAGCAGCGGTTGTGTTTGAGCCATTGGTCTCCAACTGGTGGTACTGTTTCAGAAGGCTGTGAAACACAGCCTTGCTGCTCACTAAGGTGACCCTCGAGATTTTATATTCCAGCCACACTTCCTGTCTGTTCTCTGCTTGTAAACTACAAACTCATTGCGACTACTACCTCACATCCCTAACATCATGCCCTCCCAATCATTAACTGTGCCCTCTTACCTGTCAGTCAAAAGAGACTCAGGATGCTTCTTGAAAAATATTTGGTCATAATAGCTAAGAGGACATATGAAATGCTCCAAATATCCCCCATGCCATTTATGGGAAAAGTCAGAATCCTGGGTGATCATTAAGTGTTGGCCATCTGCTGACTCCTCAGGGTGCATCACCTAACATCTCTTTCTTTTTTCACTCCCAGGAGCCACCCACGCCTTCCTCCATTTCCTCAGATTCTCCCTAACATTTGAGGTGCATGTATTGTCTGCTGTCATTCGCTAGAGCAGCAGTGTACCCCACTTCCTTTAGTCTGCTGGGCCATAGATCTGGATTCATTCTCTTGAAAGGATGTTCTGACTTCTATATTAAAAATTGCAATCCATTTCTCTCAGCAAGATATTTAGTGCTTGCAAATAACACCCATATTGGATAGAGAACAAGAAACACCACGTTTGGAGACTTGAAGGACTAATTTCAGCTTTTACCAGAACTAGGGAGCCAATGAACAAGAACTGTGTAATGATTTCCCCCATTTTAAAATGAGATTAATATGAGAAATAGCAAATATCATTGAAAAGGTGTACAGATGACCTAAACATGAAATATACTCTGCCATTAGAAATAAGATAGCACAATTATCAAACCAATAATAGTATCTTTTATTCCTCAGTAAGTAACAAATTACACATGCGTACTCCTCTGAAAGATGAGCACCGGCTCATAATTGAAGGACAATTATTTGTTAGAATTCTTAAGAAGAGTAAATTTCCTCATGAGATTCTAGGGAGCATAAAGTATGTAATCATTGTAAACATGTCACTAATATTTTTAATTAGCCTGCTTATTTTAGCTTTGTAGGTAAATTCGAAGGTAGTACATTAATGGGCTGGAATTATTACTTGATATCCAGCCTAATTCTCTCACAAAATTAAGTCTCCTTTGCCTTTGGTCATCACTAATTACACAGGTATTCTTAAAAGCATCTCTTTCAATTTGGGAATCTTATTAAGGACTCCAGCCCTTCTCTCTTACCTACACATTGAGAGGTCTTTTCTCAGCGTTCCCATTTCAGTCACGCCACCCCTTCGGCCCAACAATGAGAAATCTACACTTATTTAAGTTAAATCAGTAAGTTCGTGAATCTATGGCAAAAATATTTCCCTAAAATGACATCATCACGTTCAGGTAAGTATAATCCGACTTTACTAGTTTAAAAATGTATGTTTTCATGGAACTATTCACTATTATTTACATAATAAATATTGGGAAATAATTTTCTAATTTCTTTATATTCTAATAAAAAAACAATAATTTTGTTTTTAGTATTCATCTATATATCCACAAATAAAAGTAACTCTCAGTACTCACTTTTCACACAGAAAGACACAGTTACAAAAAGTGACAACTCATTAAAATGAAGAAAGCAACTAACTGTTGGGGTTCAGTTACAATAGACACACAACCACAATACAACCCCAATACAGAAGGTTCAGGAATATCGCAGGAGAGAGAAAGGAAATATTATAAGATTAAAAGATGTCTGCTTTTTATAGACAAGAAAGGAAAGTGAACCCATGAGGTTTCAGCAATATTGCAACTTAAACAGGAACCGAAACAATGGCACCAGATGATATGCCAAGGTGGATGGGGGAAATCTCAAGTGTCTCCATCCTTAAATAAAGAGTTGTAGGCAATATAGACCACTGACAAGAGAATTAATCTTCCTCAGGGGTGAGCCCCCTAACTTGTTAGTCAAGACCAGTGATCCGCTATAAAAACAGATTATATGAGCAACATTTAATGGAATCAACAGGGTGCACTCATATATTTATCTCTATATATGTACAAATTATAAATATTAAAAAAAGATCATTAACTAGAGTTAATGAGCTTAGTAAAGGAATGGGAGGGATTTTAGGGATTGGGGAGTGATGTAAATACAGTATATGACATTTAAAAATTAAAACAATTTATAAAGGACAAAAAAATGGTTCCTGCTGAATTTTAAAGGACTAACGAAAATAAGTCTATTTTATCCTAATACTTCAATGAGCTTTTTAAACCCAAATAGCTCTTTATACATAATGCAAACTTCAAAACAAAAAAAGGTAATGCAACATTTTCTAAGACAATTCAGTGGCTGCTGTAACATGAAGAGTCAAAGACATTCTAATGTGGAATCGTTTCACTAAAACTAAAAAGTCACCTATTTTAGTATGAAAATGAATCAGGAATTTTTCCCTAATAGAGCTTTATATTAATGTGTTCCTATTCAAAAAGAAACTATATTCCATATAATAACTTAAGAAAAAGATGACAGGTTCATAGTAGGCATAGTAACAAGACAGCCCTTTTGTGACCCAGGTCAGAAGCCTTTCCTCATAATTTTGTATAATCTAAATAGCAAGCATATTAAAATGTTCCAAAGTCTATAATTAATTTAATTAGGCAACTCTATAGTTATAAATTCATTTAATAAAGGAAAAAGCATAAGATCTTGAAATTTTCTAATATCTCTCAATAAATTAGTATGTTTATTTCTAATTTTAATAAGATGTTTCCTATTTTCATCTGTATATTACATGTTTAGACAGTGTGTAATTGTAATTCAATGTCATTCTGTTTCCACCAAATTTTTATTTTGTTCTGAATCATAGAAAAGTGAACTATATTACCTATTTGAGATATTGATCAGTCTTTTGGAAACTAGGTAAGCATATTTAGCAAGTATTTCTTAGATTCATTTATCTGTATTGTGTAGTTTATTTAAACTTTACCTTAGAATCTGGCTTAATTATTCACTTACTCGTGTAATATTTTAAATATTACTTTATTTTATGGACTTACCATTCCACAAAGAGCATTAAGTAAGTTTCTGTTGTTTTTTGGTGGTAGTAAGCAACAAAGAGAAAATTACTAAACAAGTGCACATGTGTGTGGTGAGGGTTACATGGATATTTGTGAGTCTACATCCTCAGGCAATCTATTTAGATAGAGAGGAGTGACTGAGGGGTAAGCACAGCCATTCAAGAGAAAAAGCAGACTGTGGGCATGAGAGATAAGGTGAAGGTCTAGATGATGGAGTGAGAACTAATAGGCTGGATATAAAATAGCAAACAATTTAGATTTTTACCTAGATAAACATAGTGAAACAAGATTTTCTTTTTAAGGTTTACTTGTAATGAGAGCCCAAAGATTTTCAATTAGGAATAGCATACTCAGTGACACAACTTTCACAAAATTAAAAATTCCGTGGACCTTCATGTCAGCATGGGTCATTTTCACAGCATGGATGAGCTCTGTGTGATATCCATACATATCAGTTAGCCACACTTACTCAATTCTGGGCTTCCTAACAGAAGCTCAATTCTTTCAAGTAGGCTCAAACATTGACCTCTGACATCTTAAGCAGATTTAATCTCTTTAGTTGAGTAACATCTGGATTTTTCTCCCCATACTAATTGCTTAAAACATTTAAGCTTTAGCTTACCATTCTTTCAAGTGTTCTGTTGCAACGACAGCCCAGAATCTCTCTGTCATTTCTTGATGTGTGTTGAAACCTGCTGATTAGACAGCCAAGCTACCCTTTCTTCACTTGCTCCAGGCTGTCATCTGGCAATCACACCCTACTCTTTCTATAATCAGCTTGCAGTGTTCAGGAAATTTCTTAAAGTCCATATATAATCTGTTCCCTTCTGGATTGGAATCACACTGGGTAAAATCTAAATAGCTAAACAGCAGGCTATACTCACGGATAGAAATGGTAGACTTACTCTCATATGTAGACCCTAGATGTAAAGTTTCTTGTGTTATTTGTGTGTTTAAGTCATGAAAGAAAAAAATAAATAAAAAGACAATGAGAGTTAAGCAGGTAAGTAATCTTTTGGGGAAGCTAAGGAAATACTTGTGAGACTGGCTGGACAATGCTAGGGGGAAGCTGAAAGGGACATGCAATGTTTGCAAACACCAGAATGAAACCATTACTTCATATGCTAATCTTAAACATTCATTCAACTGGATAAATAAGAGATTTGATGTTTCTTTTGTATTCTTCCATTCGAAACAAGTGCAATGCTAGAAAGAAATCACAGTAAGAGAAAGAACTGCCAAGTGCCACATGCTGATTCTTCACCTTCTGACCTGGTCGATGACTCTGGTGTTTCTAAAGCATTGAAGTGGCCATACGAAAGCATAAGAAACTTTTAGTTTGGCAAAAATATGTGCTTCCATCCACATGAATGCTATCTAAGATAAAAGGGCCAGAGTTTAATTCTCAAGCGTAAATCCCTACATCTGTCTAGGGACAGAGAGCTGACACAACAGGATCCCAAAATTTGTAGTTTCCAAAAAGAAAGAAATACTCGAAAATTGATGTTTAATTCGTCATCCAAGGGACTGAAAGGGGATGTCATGGCTCTTTGTCCCCTTCATAGCTATTCTCCAGCTTTTTGATACAATGTAGCTTAAACATTGCTTCATTTTAAAGTTCCATAAGAAACAGCCACAAACTCTTCAGTTTGTTTTAAAAATATTTCTATAAATTTGATGCCACTTTCAAGACTGTGTGTTTATACCCTAACTTATGAAACACTATTTTTTTCTTGAGAAATTTAATAAAACACCCAGTGACTATGACTGTCTTGTAAAGGACTCTCATAAGGAAGGTGTCCAGCAACACCGCTCAAGAAGACTCTCCAGACCAGCATCACCAGCATTCCCCAGAAGTGCAGAAAAATGGAAACTCTGCTCCTGCTGAGTGAGAAAGTCTAAGGCAGAACCAATAACCTCAAAAAATTGTTCCAGGTTTATCTGATATAACTTCTGCAGCATCTTTCCTTCTGAGAGTGTTAACAGAAGCAACAGAGATGCCCAGAAGACATTTTTAAAGGGTGCACATGTGTATGCCATATATAATATAATATATTAATATAATTTGATATACATGTTTATACACGTGAGTGTGCCTCTGTGTCTCTCTCTCTGTGGATGCATGTGTATTGTTCAGATAAGCCTCAGATTTTCACTTCAGCTTCACCACTCAAGGGCTTAAGTGACAGAAATGAGGCCCCTTCCTGACTCTGGATTTTGGTCTTTTGTTCTAAATGTTTATTTACTGAACCTGGTGATGATCAAAAACAAGACCTAAAATGGGAGGAACTATTACAGAAGAGCACATAATTTAAAGTTATTGAATAGTTTCACAGTCAACTGCCTGCGAATTTCTTGCATGTGGGTCATTTCACTATTAATGTGCCCACAATTCCTAATTTGTTCTGACTCATATTGTCTGTGTCATCATCTATCCTGGACATTTGAGGGATGTGGGTCATAATTCTGTTTAAAATGCTAATTTCTAAAGGAAAGAGACGTTATGGCAGAGAGATTCGCTCTGACACTGCAGATATCAATAAACATTTTACACCCATAAAATGTTACTCTTCTTAATGGATTGATTCTGTTCCCTCTTGTGACGGTTCATCAGGCTCTTATGAGAGTGCCAGAAGTTCAGAAAATGGAAACGACTTTCATGAAGCTACATTATTAATTGTTCAATGATAAGAATCAATTAAAATTTAAATTTTCGATTCATCATACATTTAACTAGACATATGAATTTAATCACTGGATCCAGTTTTTGGAAAGATGTATATGCCCATGTTCTGGAAATTAAATGATAAATAAGGCACCAGCCCCATTTTCAAGCATTTTAAATAACTGTGCAAACAGATGGAAAAAAACAGTCTTATTTCCTGCAACTATTTGCTTTGAATGCAATTAGCCATTGCTTTGAGGCTGTAAGTTCTTTAAGGCAGTAGGTTTTCTTACTCATCTTTGTATCCCTAGATCTGAGACAAGTGCTCTACCATAATAAGATTTTTTTTTTTTGGCTACCAGAAATGGTATGTGTACTGTAAGGATATTGAAAAATTTGTATTTTAAATGGAGAATCAATAAACCAAGGACAAAGTCATTATCTTACTGTGCTTCCTTCCGCTCAAACTTGCTGTTAACTTTTCTGAAAATGTCACTGTACGAGCAACAACCATTACAACACCACACAACAACTGAGCCTTTGGCCCCAAGTCTGCACATACTTAATATGTAGGAAACTTTCTCAGGCTTTCATCAATAACCATAGGCTGTCTGCTTCAGAGTATTTAACTCCCTATGAGATAGCACAGAACACTGTAGTTGGAATTTTCTTTGGGCTACCAACCAGCTCCCAAATAAAGACATGGAGATTTATTATTAATTAGGTTTATCCCACTAGCTCTCTTAACTTAATTTAACTTGTTTCTATTCATCTATGTTTTGTCCCACGGCTTTTTTTACTTTTCTTTCACTCTCTATGTCCTCCTGGTAGTCAAACATGGCCCTCTGGATCCCATATTCCCATTAAAACATGGGTAGCACTAACTAGAATAAGTAGTATATAAAGCAAAAGAGAGAACATTTATGGATAAAGTTGGGAGAGGATGGAAGGTGTAGGTAGACTTAGGAGTTCAGAAGAGCATAGAATAAATATAATCAAAATACAATGTGTGCAAAGATAAAATTCTTAAAAATTAATAAAATTTTAGGTTATTAGGCAAAAATACCGAACCTCTCTGAAACAAAAGAAAGCAACACAAGCAAACAAAAACCCTAACAAGCAACTTATTCCAGAATTGTGGGTTGCTCATTTAAAGGGAATAGGCATAGCATCTACTCATAAGTTAAAGAACTCTGAAGTCAAGATGTTTTGTTCACACATGGCTCTGCTTTTCATTGATGACTGCACAATTTTAGATGATCACATAATCTGTTTTTACAATGTCCATTTTTGTAAACAATGCAAATGATATTCTCTGTCAAAAAGATTCTATCTAGAAATAATGAAGTGAAAACAGTAAGATTTATCAATATATTTGCATTTGTTTTATATCCTCACCCATAACATAAGTATGTAATACAAAGTGTGTGTGTGTGTGTGTGTGTGTGTGTGTGCATGTGTGTGTGTGTGTGTGTGTGTGCATGTGTGTGTGCGTGTGTTGGGAACCCGGAACTATGTGTTATATGTATGAATATGTGATATTTCTAAAATATAATATTCAGTGAAAAAAACAGATTCTTTGTAAGGACCGAACACCTCTATGTCTAGAAAAGCATCACTCATCATGATGCCATTTACAAAGCATGGTTTTTTGTTTTTTTTTTTTTTGGTGTGGTTTCATTTGCTTTCATATCCCATATTGCAAGACTGAATGATGAGAGCTTCTAGATGTTCGCTGACTGCCAGGAATATTATTTGCACACATAAATCTAGATACAGGATATGTACCATAACATTGTCAAATATCATCTGGATATATAGTGAAAGTCTGGCGTTGGTGAATAACTAACATCAGCAAATGCATTAGTAAGATGCAAAGGAAATAAAATGAATCTTAAAATACCCACAAAGTGTACTTGTCAGTATTTTATTTTTTAGAGTATAGTCAATCTGTCTGGAATTTCATTATTGAGTTAAAACATTAAAATGTCATTTGTATGAAACTTACAACTAAAATGTCATTCTTACAGTAGAGTCAGAAATATCAAATCAAATATTATCCAATAAAAATACCTAAATAAAATAAAACAGAATAAACTTACATTATCTCTGACAAACAAATATTGCTTATGTATTTTCAAAATCTATTAAAATTAAAGATTCATCAGCAATTGTTGGTAATGGAATTAAATGCATTTGGGATAACTGTTTTATGTCATTCAGTTGTGATGACAATCACTTGATCTCCCTGAAACGCTTACTGTCAATTGGAAACCTCGATAAATTCACACATACCATTCTCAGAATTAATTTTGTAGTTTGTTGTTTGACATTTGGAAAGCATATATTAGTAGGAAGTACAGTCTTTATATTCTATAGATAATAAAATCTTAACTAAGTAGAGAAAGTGTGAGTAAAAAAAACTCATAGTGTTTCTTTAAAGTAATAAACATAAACATAAAGTGAAAGAAAACAGTAATTTTTATTTCTAGTCCTTATGTGTAACAAATAATTAGCCTAGAAATAATTCCTATTTGTCTGTGCCTTTTTTCATTTTTATTGAGCTCTACATTTTTCTCTGCTTCCCTCCCTGCCTCTCCCCTCCCCACTTCAACTCTTCTTCCAAGGTCCCATGCTCCCAATTTACTCAGGAGATCTTGACTTTTATTTGGGACAATTTTATGAACTTTTCTATATTTAAAATCAATGAACACTTTCAATCCTAGCCCCACTAAACGAATGGCTATAATGTTAATGAAGAATAAATAAAAAAATAATTAAAGTGAATTAATAACAAAACATGAGAATTCAAAAACCCAAATGCTTGTAGAAGCCACAATGTAGAGTCAAGATAAGAGGACTAAAGAAATCTCAGTCTTTCTAGCTCCATATATTAAGAATCCAAAATAGGTGAGGAATTAGCCCAAGAATTCTTCACAAGTCCTTAAAATGTAATCAGTTTTACACATTGATTTAAATCAATAAGGAAACTGAAGCATGACATGTCTAAAGACTAGTAGTACTGCAATTCACGTCAGAATTCAAGTTATAGAGTCCCAAGTTCTCTTTAATTTCTAACCTTTTACCTTGAAAATCCATGCTTGGCATCATATTCCAACGCCATTAAATACAACTGGTCTAAAATATATAAGTCCAGCATCTTGCAAAGTAGGGTATCAAATGAATCCCCCCCAAATTTCATATCTCTGGGACATTCCCGTTTTCATAAAGGCTTTCTGTATTCCATTTTCCACATATAAAGTAACCAAACCCCGCTCTTTCCACATGGTCACTCCCAATGCAGCACACTGTCTCCATTGCTCAAGTCCAGACTGATCTTTAAGACAGATGGCAGCAAATGATGCAGAACATCTCTGCCAGGACACAGCTCATTCGCTTTTCTCTGCCTAGAAACAACCTCTAGGTTCTTTCTCATGGCAGAATGTTTAATGTACAAGACCAGGAGCCAGGAGACTGAACCCAGTTTTGCTTTTACGACTGACTATGTGCACATATTGGGTAAGGCATTTAATGTTCTTGTTCAACTTTCCTCCACTCCAAACTGACTAGCCTGAGAAGCTAAGCTACATAGCTCTTTCGAATATCTTTTTCCTCTATTTTATGGAGTTGTATATAGCTTTATATATATTTAAAAATCACTCAACTGATCACAATAATGAAAGATTAGGGAAAAAATTATCAGCATATAATGATTGGACAAATAATTTTTTACAAATTATAATCTAAAAGAAACAGTAACTCTCCAACACTTAAGCACTAACAAATCAGACTATCTGATAGCCTAAATATACTCAAGAATTATAAGGGGAAAAAGCATAACAGTCACATAAAATTAATGTTTTCCTATTGTTTCCTAAAGCTTTCTTTCCTGGTCTGTTTCTTTCTCACATACTCTATAAAATCTGACAGTATTATTTATGTCCCACCTGTCCATTTCAGTCCTCAGTACGACAACAACATTCTCTGGGCCCATTCTGTAATTACTTAATTTCCAACTCTTGGCTTCTTTTACTAGACACCCCCTACCCTTAACCTTCTGTCAACCACCCCCACTTTTCTGTTTGCGATAGTATTGACTCAGCCTGTTTCCCAGTCAGAAGTACCACCTGTTGCTGTTAATAATTTTCAGATCCTCCTCTTCTACTATAATTTCCCCCTAGTGATCTGGTCATTTTCCACGTAGATGCTGTTAGGCAATAAAAAGACAGCTTCACTCTCAAAGGTCCTTGATAGGCCCCAGAATCTTTATGTTACCCACATTAAAATTGTGACATGCTCTTACAGTTCCTGTTGTATTTTCCCACTTCTGACATCAAATTGTTCATCAATCCTTTCAATTTGTGGTGACAGTGGTGCCTGACTACATCTCCATCTGGCTTGTTTCTTTGGCATCTGTATTATTGCCATACCCTCTTAATTAATTTCTGTCAAGCTAGTTTTCCTTCTGTCTAATCCATCATATGAACTAATGTTGGAAATTTTCCTTCTGAAGCAAAAAATAAGATCATATCATTGTCACTGCCCTAAATTTAGCAATCTAAGTTGTATGAAGGATAAGTTCTGAGTTTCATAGTATATCCATTAATATCCTTCAAGGTCTAGATTTACCTCCACATTCTTCTACTTCTCCAATAAACAAGGAGAGGAACACCAGTATATCTTTTTAAATATATAATGCATTCATGTTACAGAAATACCTTAGACTGTCCAATCATTTCACAATATGTGTACTATTCCTACGTATCTAAGGATATTGATCACACAATTCTCTCTCAAGAGATTAGTCACACATATAAATCCATCTATGAGAGTGATAGCTTGGATTACTAAACAGTAAGGCATTTCTAAAACTCCTATAAAGCTCTTCTCCACAACCTTTTCAGCATAAGGTGTCATCAGTGTTTTTGATCTTGGCTATTCTTATAGGTGTAAGATGGAATCTCAGAGTTGTTTTGATTTACATTTCTCTGATGACTAAGGATGTTGAACATTTCCTTGTGTGCCTTTCAGCCATGTTAGATTCCTCTGTTGAGAGTTCTCTGTTTAGGTCTGTACTCCATTTTTTTATTGAATTATTTGTTCTTTTGATGACCAATTTCTTGAGTTATTTGTATATTTTGGAGATTAGACCTCTGTTTGATGTGGGGTTAGTGAAGATCATTTCCCATTCTGTAGACTGATTGATATGATAATTTAAGGGTATGTCTCTCTATTTGGAAGAGGAAAATGTCTAAGAATTATATTAAAATATTATGTAAGTCAAAAGACAAGGACCTCTATCCTATGGCTACAAGTTACATGGAAACTCACCATAGCTTTCAAGGCAATGCAAACAGCACCTTCGCCTCCTCTCTGTATGTGTGTATGGTGGGTGTCACTCTCTACATAAGCATACTATGGATAGACAAGCCTTTACTGTGCTTTCAGTTTGATTCTTAGACTCAAAGGCATTTGTATTTTTCTCTCTCATATTTACTTTTATATTTGATATTTGGACTGGATTCTTCATAAAAATGTACCAGGTTTTATACATGTTAATAGATTCAAACTTTTAGCACTCACCTCCTGCCTTGAGTTGAGAAATTGCATTATTATTGACATAATCAGTTAATCTTACTGCAACTTTGCTGGGTCATATGAATCTTCCTGATGCAATGGTTTCCGGTTTAAATCTCAAAGAACACCTAATTCTTCAATATTGTTATTCAAGGAAATGTTTTAAGTCCAGTTAGTTTGGGAAAAAAATCCCAAAATCTTAAAAGGAATCCCCAGACAGGATTGGTGCTGGCCACGAGGCTTTTGCATTCATCCCTGGCATATGAATTTAGGGCTGCCTTAAATCTCGTTCCAAAAGACCTACTTCTCTCTCACATTTCAGTTTATCAGCCTAAGAACCACAAAAATCAATTTCAAGAATGACTAATGCATTTTATTATAAGCCATCTAGGTCTCCATTTTCTCTGCCAGCCAAGAGGGCTACAGGCCTTTTAAAAGCACATACGAATTTAATAAATTATTAGGATTCACTGTACGATGCTACAAGAACACATTATACATTGACCAGGTCTCTTGGCCTTTCTGACTTTTTATTGCTTTCCATCCTCTGCAAATCTGCAGTTTATAGCAAGATCTCTTCCGATTTCAAGCCTTCTTTGTTGGTTTCCACATCATAGAGAACAGGTGATACTTATTCTGCCATCTACCTTGTTTTCCTTAACCTAGTCATCATCTCTAATCCCACTTATTCTACCTCAAAGGGCAGGACATTATTCTTCTTGGCAGCTAAATAATACTCCATAGTATACATGTCATATTTTCTTTACCCACTCATTAGGTGATGGACCCCAACTCTGGTTCCACTGCTTAGTTATGTAGAACTGCTTCAATAATCATGAATAGGTAGGTATTGTCTTTGTAGGTTTATTTCATTTCCATGTATAACTACTCTGAAGTTCTATAGCTGAACCAGCGGGAACTTCTTTCAGTTTAGGAAAAAAAAATTCTATACTGTTTCAACAGTCGTATACAAATTCATACTCCAACTAATAGCATATTCTCTCCGTCATTTGTTTCCTTTGTCTTTTGTTTTGGGACCTTTATTTAAACGTTTTGCTCATACATTACATTAAGAACTTTGATCCATTTCGAATTAATTACTATACAGGGTGCAAGACATAGTCAAGATCCATAATATGTATGTATGTATACTATATACATACATATAAAATATATACTATTTTAAGATATGTTACATTTGTTTATGCTCTAGAGAATTTGTTTAATGATATAAAGATGTGTTACTTTTGTTTACATTATATTTGTTTAACTTTATGAAGCTGTGATGCTTGCCTGTCTAAAACACCTGATGGTCTAATAAAGAGCTGAACAGCCAATAATGAAGCAGGAGAAAGGAGAGGCTGGGCTGGTGAGCAGAGAGTATAAACAGAAGGAGAAATCTGGAGAAGGGGGAATGAGAGAAGAGAGAGAGGAGCAAGGAAGGAACAAGGAGAAGAGGATGTCAGGGACCAGCCAGTCAGTCATGGAGTAAGAATGAAAGTAAGATATACAGAGGTAAGAGAAGGAAAAAGCCCAGAGGCAAATTGTAGATGAGTTAATGTAAGATAAGACAAGCTGACTAGAAACAAGAAACACTAAGGCTGGGCATTTATAAGCAATAATAAGTCTCTTTGTGATTTATTTGGGAGATAGGTAGCAGACCTCCAAAAAGCATAAGAGTAAAAAGAATAAAATAACAATTATATATGCAAAATTATCAGGACCATATTTTTAAGAGCATGCCATTTCTATAGTACACATTGCCAGAAGCTGGATAATGAAATCAGTTGGTTGTAGTTGTGTTGACTTATTTCTGGATTCTCTACAATTTTCCATTGGTACAGGTCTGTCATATGAAAATAAAAATCATGTAGTTGTTAGTTATGGTTCTGCATTATATCCTGTATTATATTCTGCATTATATCATGCACCATATCCTGTACTATATCCTGCATTATATCCTTCACTATATCCCACATTATACCCTGGAATCAGGAATTATGGCAGCCTCTATCTTCTTTTCTTCAAAATTGCTTTAACTATTCAGTCTTTTCTGTTAAAATTTTGGAATTTTTTGTTCTGTGAATAATGTTATTGGTATTTTATTGGGAGAGGGCTTTCATTTGTAGATAAGTTGTGTATTATTTTACAGTTTACATGCATTTTTCCAATTCACAAACATGGGAAATAGATTATTTCTAAAAAATAGGAAAGGAAAATATCAAATTATCTCTGGTTTCAGATGATAGTATGCTATATGTAAAAAACCTCAAGATTCTACTATGACATTATAATTTACACATAAATTTAGTAAAATAGCAGAATATGGTATCAGATACAATAATCAGAGCCTTTTCTGAGCATCAATAATATGTTATCAGAGACGGAAATAACATGAAGGCAACTCTACCCATAGTAGTCACAATGATCCATTGAAACACAAAACTATAACAGTAAAAGTCCTGTGTCATGAACACCATAGCAAATCCTAGATATTGAAGAAACACTAAAATGTAGAATGATCTGCTAGTGCAATTTATCAATCAATTCTCAATTGATTCCTTAAACTTATATTTTTCTACAGCCATAATAACCTTATCAAATATGTTCATATATACTGTGGAGTTTAGCCACAACACAGTGACCATGGGTACAACAACGATAACTACACAAATATATTAAGGAAACACCATAGGTAATATGACCACCAGGCCTCTCAATTAAACTCCTCCCCTTCACTGCTGTCTTTATTAGTACTCAATGCTCAGTCAGCTTTAAAAATACACACAGGTAGAATTTATGCTAGGAATCTTTAGTTATTTCAAGTAACCTTTTACCAATTTTATTTTCCAATGCTCTCCCCTCCCCACCAGGTGAGGTCTTGCTATGTACTCCATCTAGGATCCAAAGTCTTATATTCAAGGGAACATCCCACTTCAGGATGAGTGTTTATGGCTACAGGTGTGTTCCTTCCCTTGTGTTCTGGCTTCACTGGTGTATGAATGGATGAAAATTTACTAGAAAAAATATCACAAAAAATCTCATTTACGTTTTTGTGGTTCCTATATACTGAAGAGTAATGAATAATATCAACATAAGAAAGGTAGCTAGATACATTTTAGTGCAACTTTTAAATCAGTGTGTAAATTCTAAGGGCACTTATCAAAGATACAAACAGAGATCAATTTTTCCCAAAGAATAACTATTTACAATATAAAAACATCAGAAATCTATCAGAAATATTTTATGACATAACAAAATTCAAAGCTGTTCTGTCTAGTGTAAATTACTTATATTTCCTGAATCTGCATGTCCAATATGACAGTCATTAGCTATCATAGTTTAATCAATGATATTAATTAAAATAAACTTTAGTTATTTAACTATATTTGTCACAGGTTTCCACATGGCCAAGCAGATGTTTCATTGGACAGTACTAGCATTGAGCATTTTCCCTTAACACAGAAGTCACTGAGTACTGGATGAACATCTATGACAAAAGCAATACAAAACAAACAAGATCTCAGAAACACAAATTTCCCCCATTCTTTCTTCATTCTCGCACCATTAATTTAAATAAATCACGAGAGAGTTAATATATAATTGGTACCTAACATCCTTTACCTTCATGGAGAGTTTGCCAAACTAAAGAAGCACACAGAAAATATTTTATGCTCTGTGAACCATTCATTCCTGTCATCACTACTTCACTCTGCTGCCATAGTGCAAAAGCTGCCTTAAATGATGTGTAATGGAATAGACATGGATGTGTTCCCATAAGACATCATTTACAAAACAGGCAGTGGGCTGAACTTTGCCTGGAGACTGCAATTTCCCAATCCCTACTCAGGTTGATAGATAAGCACTCTCATGCAAGGTGAAGAATTCTACAGAGGTACACTGTGATAAATGCTGTAATATGTTTAGACTCTATGGAGACACAGGTTGAGAGACAGATTTTTGACTGAATGAACTGGCAGAGATTTCCCAGAAGGGGTGAGATATGAAATGGCTATTGGTAAATGAGTATGACCTCAGTAAGCACAGAGGGAAGGAATTTCAGCAAGAGGGAGCAACCTAAGAAAAGACAAAAAGGCTAACAGCATAGGACTTGTTCAATGAGTTGGTAGTAGATCACTGTAACTGGAGTTGACAGAGAAACCAGAAAATGTATTAGTAGGAGGCAGTCACACTTTCTAAGTTTAGACTAGGCTGTCTTTTTTAGTACAAACAGAAAAAAAAAACAGTATTTTTCTAGGTGATCCGTGGCTAAACCTTCAGTACCTCTGATATTTGTTAAAGTAGATTCTTGTACCATAATCTGCAGAAAGTCCAATTCCATACTTTTGTAGTTGAATTAAAAGTCTCCATTTTGAGCAATCGTCCTAGTTCTGAGTTTAACTCTTCTTTGAGGACCACTGACATACATGGTTAGTCAAAACACCTCTACTGCATTACCCTAATAAATTAAGACAGGCTGAACAGCTCAAGCTATTAAAACAGGCTAACCATTTAAGACAGGCTGAATACAATTAGGATTACGTTAAGAGCATGGTCTGATGTTAACTCTTCCTCAAGGAAAAAGCCCCAGAGGTGTGGAAGTCACAGTTTAATGTCAACAGTTGCTTCTCCTTGAAAGATAGCTTTTCTCAGAGACCTCAGCCTAGTTCATCATAACCCAAGGATAATATTCAAAGTTATGATGTTATTTTTAACTTTTGGCCCTCCGCTTTCCAGTACTAAGAGAGAATTTTCTTTAGTTATTCTCATTTATTTTCCCATCCTCATATTTTTGATCAAATCATCTTTCTAGTGTAGTGTCCATTATTGTTTCTTGCGACACATCCAGGATGTACCATAGCAGGCTTTATCAATTCAGTGTCAGAATGAAACATTAAGACTAACTATTAAATTTTTGTTAAATACAGATATTACAACAAATCATTGTAATACCAAATTCAATATAAAAACAAAGAAAGAAAGAAAAACAGGGCCTCCCTGTTTTAGCTTGGTACGGGAGATCTCACATAGCCTGCATTCCAATAGGCCTGCTTCAACCTCAACAAGCTTATCTACAGTAAAATTCCCTTCATTTTCCATACTCAAGAAGATTTCTTATAAAGTAAGTTAGGGTATCTAAGACTCTCTAGGCTACAGTATACTTTGTTATGAAATCCTACAAAATACCATGCTAAGGTTAAAAGTTTTATTGACTGGAATGTGAATTGGAAATGTTATCATTTATAATTGAAAATGTCAATCTGAACTTGTAGAATGTTCTAAATTTTGTATACATCTATTGTTATGGGGACTTTCATAAATACTACCCATGGGAAACATTCAAAACCACAGAATATGCCATATGTTATTCATGGTAGAGGCTACACTGGGAGGTATTTGCACTGTGTGTCTGTTATGAGCAAAAGTGACCCTCTCAGTTACTCTTTTAAAACATTACCATGCGATGATACATGTGCATAAAAATAAACATTAAATCATTTTCCAGGAAATACAAAGTATAACACAAAGCAAATAAATGTGAGAAATAAGCACTTAATGAGAAATCGAGAAAGCTAGCCTTATCATTAGTTCTCTTCATTGAGCTAAAGACACGAACAAATTAGTAGCTCCCATACTAAAGAAAAAATGTGACCGATATTTATGGTTATAGGCTCTAGTGACTTTATAATTTCCAAAGCCAGTTATCTCTTTGGAACAGGTGGTAAATTATTTTCCTTATATTCAGACACTTGAGACACTTCTCCCACATCTGCAAGTTTCTGGTCAGAGTTAAAAGGACTGACTGACAGATGCAGAAATTTTAGCAGTTGTCGCTCTAACTACTGAGCACAGTGGTAGGCATTCAAAGGAGCAAGGGGACAGTTCTCAATTTAATGGTTTGCCAATTCCTGTGAGGTATATACTTCCAAAATTAGTTATTTTCAACTATCAGTGTAAAAGCTAAAAGACTGGGAAAAAGATCTTCTGTATCTTCCACTTTATTTCATTAATAAAGGCATGGAAATGAACTAAATACGATAAGTATTAAACATGCTCCATCTAGTCATGCATGTACAATATATGCATATATATATATATATTGCACTCACACCAGTGTGCACACATAAATGAACAAGAAAAAAATGAAAGAAATTGGCTCTAAGGAAACAGTGTCTTTCAGCACAACAGAACTGATATGTGTGCATCACAGAGACGGTGGCCCTAAACACAGTTCCTGCATGGGTTCAATTCAGGAAAGATCCCAGAACTCAGAGGGAAAAGTGAGCATGGAGTCCCACCCCTAAACACGAAGTTACCTGTACCTGACCCCTGCTAGCAAAGGAAAACCAGTTTTCTCCAAAGGAGTGTCACTAAACATCAGCCACACTGTAGGGCATGCCCCATGGCTGGGACCAGAGGGCCAACATAACTCCATGGCTTTATTGGGTAGGTGTGAATTTTTTCATTTATTTTTGATGTTGTTTTGTTTGTGGGTTTTTTGTGTTTGCATTTTTCTGTCTTATTGGTTTATTGTTTATCTATTTTGATTTTTGTTTTTCTAGGATTTTATTTAACAGAGGGAAAGAACATAAGGCTGGGTGATGTAAGTGGGTCTTCTATCTATCTGTTGCTTTCATTGGTTAATTAATAAAGAAAACTGCCTGCCCTGATAGGTCAGAACATAGGTAGGCGGGGAAGACAGAACAGAATGCTGGGAGGAAGAAGGCAGTGAGGCAGTCGCCGTGAAGCTCCAGCCCAAGATGGACATAGGTTAGAATCTTCCCAGTAAGCCACCACCTGTTGGTGCTACACAGATTATTGGAAATGGGTTAATCAAGATATGGGTGTTAGCCAAGAAGAGGCTAGATATAATGGGCCAGGCAGTGTTTAAATGAATACAATTTGTGTGTTGTTATTTCAGGTGTAAAGCTAGCCGTGCAGGAGCCAGGCGGGACCAAAAGCAGCCTGCTCGCCATTTCACTACAGCTGCATAAGTAGGGAGGTGGGGAAGGTCTGAGAGACATTGGAAAAGGAGAAATATGTTCAAATATATTGTATAATTTTTTATGTAAAAATCAAACATATAAAGGGAGAAGATAGATGAATATATAAACTCCAGGTTTTCTGAAGACATAAGGTACAGATTTTATATATAAAAAATTTTATATTTGAAGCCGGGCGGTGGTGGCGCACGCCTTTAATCCCAGCACTCGGGAGGCAGAGGCAGGCGGATCTCTGTGAGTTCGAGACCAGCCTGGTTTACAGAGTTAGTTCCAGGACAGGCTCTAAAAACCACAGAGAAACCCTGTCTCGAAAAACCAAAAAAAAAAAAAATTTTACATTTGAGTGTTTAGTTTCCTATTCTATTGCCTAGAAATTCATATCCTCCTGAACTTCCTGTATTTAATTTACATAGAACAGTATTGATGAGACAGTGTAAATAAGATGATTAGTATGTAGGTTGCACTCACAGGAAGTAGCATGTAGATTGCTGGGAGAATGGCTGTACAGGTAGAAACCTTGGCTCTGATACAAAAATACCATATGACTTTATAGAAGTTACTACTCTAAAATCATTAGGTGTTCATTTATGTCAAAGGATATAACATAGCCTGCTGAATAAACAAACATGTTTTGAGGAGCAAAATGAAAAGTGAAAACATCTCCCTAATACTTGATGCTTCATAAACATCAATACTTCCTTCCTATAAGCTCTCGTAATGGGGAGGGCACAGGAGCAGGGTGACAGAAACAGCAGGTGTCTGCTGAAGGATCAGCACAGCTTCAAGCAAAGGCTTATAGAAGCTACTGTTATACTCCCCAGTGATCCATTCATGTCTCTGAGCCAATTTCAACCCATAGAGTTGTAACAGTTTTTATATTAAAGTCGTTTCAAATTATTTTACTATCAGATTATACTTTATTCCAACCAGCTGCCCTCTATCATGAAATAAATAGCCTCAAGGTCATTTATGCTTTGTCATAAATAAAAGGCAATTATTAAATGACAAACTTTAATGATGATAAAGATAGCTACCCATGCACAGTAGAGCTCTTGGTTAAAACACGTGGTAGGCATTAACTCATCTGATTATCCTCACACCACAAATGTCACAGAGACCATATTAATCTTATTTTATAGAAAAGAAAAAGCTAACTGACAACTTATTGTCGAAAGATTGGAAAACTGCAGTTTTCAGAAAAAAAAATAACAAAGATGGATTTTTAGAGTCCATCCATTAAATGTGTGCTATTTTAAAATGAAGACACATTTAGATCATAAAAGTGTTCATGTACCTGCCTCAGAAAAGACTCAGGCCCCGGAAATTGTCAATTATATAATTTATTCTCTAACAAATCTGTCATCTTATAAGTCATAAAAATCTACCCTTTATTTTTTGTTTTCATTGTCCATAATTTTGTTGAAAGAATCTTCAACATAATTTTGCAACGGGCCAACTTTAGTAGGGTACATGTAACTCGGTCAATCAATGTTTCTCGGTTATCTCAGTATTTTTAATTACTTTCCAGGTTGGCTATTAGGTAAAATAAATAAATGATCCTGGGAGTGGTGAGTGCATACCTGATCGATCCAACTGTCACCATATGGTGATAAGACTTGGAAATACCAGCAGAAGAGACTTGTGATTTGAGCAGAATAAAAAATATTATTTATGCAATAGTCTTCTGAACATTTATGAATGATTAACCTTTCACTTGTTTTTCTGTATATGTTCATTCTATGATTTCACATTCTGGAATTAAAATTTTTCCTATGTTATTAACCTATATAGATACAAAAATTTTGAAAATAATGCATCGTTGATGTTTTTAACATTCAAAAGATTGTATCCAAGCCTGATTCTGAAATTCAAACAAAAACTTGCAAGTAAATCAATAATTACTAATTAGCAATTTAAATTCTGTAAGTATGAATACATAGTGTATTCATTTTAAAGTAAATATATATTTTAAATGTGTTATTTTCCCACCTTAAGTTAGTTAAAATTAATTTAATATTCCTTAAGTGTAAAAATAGTATGTTTAAATTTATAGGATGTGTTAATATGTAATCCAGTTATCATGGCAGTTAAATGCTTATAATATAAATATGACAATAAATATAATATTTATGTCATATAAAATTTATTAACAAGTATAATTGTCAGATAAATTATTCCAAGGCAACAGGCACTAATTTAAAATTCATAGGATTAAAAGATTATTAACTTGGATATTAAGATGGGTTAACAAATGACTAAAGGACCGAAGTTTATCTTTGGGGTGTCATATCCAAAGATGATGGGGCTGAAGAGATGGCATAGTCAATAAAGTGATGCTAGGCAAGCATCAGGGTCAGAGTCAATCTCCAGAACCCACATATAAAGCAAGGGGTGAAAGAATGTGTCTGCAATCTAAGCTCCAAGGCAAAGACAGAAGGATCCCTGATCCTCATTAGCCAGCCTGCCAGTCTAGTCTATTTAAATAGCTCCGGGCTAGTAAGAAGCCTTATAGTAAAAGAAAGGAATGGATGAAGGAAGGAAAAGAGGAAAGGAGGGAGGGGAGGGAGGGAGAGAGGGAGAGAGGGAGGGAAAAGAAAGGGTAGAAAGGAGAGAGGAAGGGAGGGAGAAAGGGAGCGATGGAGGGAGGGAGGGAAGAAAAAGAGAAAAAAGTTGGGTAGTAGACGTCATTGTGAGGAAATGACACTTGACATTATTTTTCTCTTGCCTCTACATGCACATGCATCCTGATGTGTGGTTGAACATGCAAGAGCTCCTGCACACACACAGAACCATAGATAAAGAAGAAAAGATGCTAGATGGGAAGTTATCACAAAGAACTAAAGAGAAGATAGCATGTTAACAGAAAAAAAAATTGCGATAAAAATAAGCAGGGTAAAACAAATGCAAATACAGTTCGCAAAGCAAGAAAGATACTAAGGTGGAGGCAATAGTCAGATGCCTACTCATTCAGAAAGCAGTATATTGTCTGACCAAAACCACTGAGGTAGAAATGTTCATAAACCAAAACTGTGTGGACAAAACGAAAAAAAAAAAAAAAAGTAGCAGTGGTCAGTACAGGAATTATTTGGTTTCCACATAATGGAGGCAAAACCTGGGGAATCAGCAAAACAATCTGGAGAGCTGCTACCAACTAGATCACAGAAACTTCATCAACCCCAAGTATCCAGGCCAGGCCTTCCCCTCTCTTCCAATACACAAAACAACGATTCCTAATAGTATAAGGCAATCTCCACTTCTTTCCTTTTAGTCCTCAGTTTAGCCCTTCCATGCAACTTTTGTTGTTTTAAGAACTAGAAATCACTAATTCCAGAAAGCCAAAATTATAACACAAAACAAAAAACTGCAGAGTAAGACACTTCTAGACAATGAGGTTCACGGACTGCTGGGAGCACATCACCAGAGGCAAAAGACTGTGATTGCTAAAACTCGGAATCAAACCCTCACAGGGATTGGTTCCTAAGTGTGGGAAGCTGCAGGAAAGTGCCTAGTCAATTTATCTCACAGCATCCCTGTCTCACCAGTGTCATTTTGTTATCGTTGTCCGTGCCATATGCTATCCCCAATTAGACAATAAATCCGAGTTTGATTTGAAACAAAAGGCTGAGATGTAAAACAAAAATAAATGCTGATGTAAAGCATAACCTTTCTCTATTTGGGTACAAGTCATCCTTAGTAATCGAAAGCAGGCTTTGCTGCCAGCTTTGAATGTCACAGAGGCATTTAAGTACATATGATATATGATCAAAATCTCTAACATCACAAAATGAATTTATTAAAAATATTCTCTTCTCCAATAAAGCTGCCAATATTTCAAAAGATTTCTTAGACGCTGAAACCTTCCTTCCAAGTTAATCATGGCACACTCCAAAGGATAAACTACTTAACTGCTAGGTAGGGACGATCCCTAGGTTTGTCAGCTTTCAATCACAAAAAAAAAAAAAAAAAAAAAAAAAGATATACTTTGGCTCATTCATCCTGAGCTTTCAGTTCAAGGTCAGATTCCTCCTTGTGTCTGGGAAGTGGTGGGGAAAAGATCATATTAGGGCCCTTGTGGGCAAAGCAAAGCTGTTTTCTCCAAAGAGACATGTGTGTACATGTGCCTCCCATGGTAACCTCAGGGACATCAATTTGGCTAGACTTGCCAGCCAGCAGGACATTAGACCAAAAGATCCTAGTGCCTTTGCCTCCCCACAGCTGAGATTACAGGTCCACACAATTGTGCCCAGATTTTTTGTGGGTACCGGGGATTTATTTCACGTCTTTGTTATTACATAGCAGACACTTTCCCTATGGAGTCAAATTTCTTCTAAGTATAAAAATATTTCTTATTCAAATAAGTAGAAAAATCAAATTTTATTTAGCTGGTTTCAACATACAAAGAGATAACTTACTATATCTTTCCTTCATGTTTCCCATCATTACCAGTATCTCTCATTTTTGTGTCCCATCCCATGATTCTACCCTCTCTTCCTTACCCATGCCTCTGTTCACAAGAACCTTTTCATTTCCTCTCACCACACTCACACACCCTTTCTCCTGACTTCTGAAAAAGGAAGGGCAATCTAAAGAGGAAAAAATATGGATTTCTAGTGATTCTGACAAGAGAGGAATAGAGCATGCTAGAGGCAAACTCACATTTGCATTCTAGTGTTAAAAAAAGCTATTAAAATGCAAAACGTGGATTTTAAATGAATTTGAAATAGCAGCTATTGAAATGCCTGTGGTGTAGATCAAGACCAAAATTGCTAATATAGCTGTGCCCTTTGCCTTCTCATTCATAGTCACCCCAAATCGCTGCCTCTTTATTTATGAGAGGAGTTTTATCTCTGTTGAACTTGGATAAGTTGCGAAGTGATGTTCCACACATAAATTAAGCTCCTGCTCAACTTCCTGCTTCATAAAAATTTTAGTGCACTTTGGAAGTCAATAAATTTATTAATAATATTTTTGCCCTAAGTCATTATTGTTGGAACTTTAATTCCTACTTTTTAAGAATATTTATCCTAAAGTTATCTTTTGTTTCCACACCATAATATTTCAAGGCCAGAACAGTGAGAATATTCTAAGATATAGAAATATTAAAACTGTGGCTCCCCAGAAAAATATCTGCTGCTGAAAGGAACCCGTTCCAATCCTATCTCATTAGGTTACATATCTCCAGAGACACATTTTTTTACTCTCAGAAAACATTTATGACAGTTGGCCTTATCTCACTAAAAAGGAAGAAGCATGGATTTTGTGTCCTGTGAGGAGCAACTCTGTATATGTAAGTTTCGCGGGTTGTGAAGTCCTAAGCCTGAAAGAATGAGTCAAAATGTCTACAAAAGTGAGAAACGCCATAGACAATTACTTCTACAGAGAGGGTCTAACGCCAGACCCAGCAGCCAAGTCAAACTCACTTTTGCAGAGGCTAAAAACAATGGCATTAGCTTTACTGGGCTGGCTGAAGCCCCAGATTAAAAAATAAAACAAAGCAAATAGATGCTGGCAAGGAAACATGCATGGAGAAACTTAAGGTCAGGGCAGTCTCAGGGACTATTAGAAAGCACACCTCACTTCCATTCCATTTTGAATTAAGAGTGGCATACTGTGAGCACTTTCATAATCAGTACTTGCAGACTTTGTCCATTCTAATTGCTTTCCTATCAACAAAATAGAAGTCCTTATTTTGAAAAAGGATTATATGTTTATCAGGGGCAATGTGCCATTCAGGATTATAAATTACAAATATTTGCTGAATATTTCTGAAAGAAAAAAGAAAGTGTTGGCTGTCAAAGAGAGAAAAGAAGTCTACAAGCAGGTCACACTATTGATAGAAGAAAAGAAATAAGGTCTTGTGTTACATATGCAGGATCCCAAAGATAAAGATAGTGTCCATTGTCCTCATTCTGTGAGGGACGATGCAGAGACTTGGCAAGGAAATATCTGCCCTAAGTAGAAAACCAAAAAATACACAGACACATAAAGAGACCTACGTGGGTTAATTTCACAGTGTTATTTGAAGAGTAAAAGAAGAGAGAAACAGAGATGGAGGGAGAAAATCAGGAAGAAGTAGATATATGCATACAAAACAACTGAGTCATACACTCAGGTTTGAGAATGAAAAACCTGGAACTTTGATTTTTCCTGAATCGCACCCAGTAAAGCCTAAAGTAAAGACATAATGTGAAAAGATGAACTAATAGCTACACCCAATTCTAAGATTCTGAACCTTGTGTAGTACCTAGGATACCTGTGAGTCACCAGTGTTTCCTATAAAAGAATGACTTCAGCGGTCAGGGTACAGGTGGATATAACGGTAGGCTGGTACATTGATAACATTTCCAACTGATCCTGGAAGGGCCCCATAACAGGTTGACAGTAGGGTCTCCTTCAAATAGAGATGGGACAAAAGCAGTGTAGTAGGAATCTGTGAAATAAAAGCTTGTTCTGCCATAGGACAATGGTCTTTTATCCTGTCATTTGTATTATTTTAATAAAATGCTGATTGGCCAGTATCCAGGCAGGAAGTATAAGCGGGGCGACCAGGCAGGAAGTAGAGGTGGAGACCAGAATTCTGGGAAGAGGAAAGCTCTGTCTGCAGTCATCAACCAGAAAGAGAGGAAGCAAGTTGAGAATGCCTCCCTGATGAAAAGTACCAAGCCATGTGGCTAACAGAGAGAAGAATAATGGGTTAAGATGTAAAAATTAATAAGTAGCCAGAGTGACTAGGCCAACCTGTTTATAATTAATATAGACCACTGTGTGTTTATTTGGGACTGAACTAACGCGGTACTGAGCAGGACAGAAATCACAATCAACAAGGTTCTTCTTAATGCCCAGCGAAACACACTCCATCCAGGAAAGGAGCCTGATGAACTCTAATAAAAGAGGACACTAGTCATCATGAGACACCAAGGTCAACACGAAAAGAACTGAAACCACTAGTTCAAAGAGAGAGTTTCAAACAGAGTCTATGGGAAACACAGAAAGCCAGAGGAACAGCAGGAAAGTGAAGCCCTAATATAGCAACAGAACTACAAAAAGAGTATTTAATGTCATTGCATAGAAATCAGAGTAAGAAGTGAGATTCCCCTGTACCTTTTGGTAATATTCAAGTTAAAGGTTATATTCCAGATGCTAAGACGATGCCGATGTCTCTGATTACCCTCTTGTGCTAGCTCCTTCTTGATGAACTTGCAGTGCTCAGATGCTGAAAAGTTTAGCTGCATGAGCAAAAGAACTAGACAACTAGGTTCAAAAGCATTCTGTTGACTACCTACTGATCTTCAACTCATTATTTTACCCCCTAGTATTTCTATTTTGGTTTGTTGTGTATATATAAAATGTAGCTAATAAGAGCAGCCTCTGTATGTCTGGGAGAATTAAGAGTGGCTATATTTCAAAACACAAGTCATCACATTACCAAGTAATAATTGTTCAAGACAGTTACCACTATCATTATTGTTGAAGAGAGACTCAAGAAGATGTTCTATTCTATATTGGAATTTCAGTTACTCAACACCTGAAGCATAAAGATGCTACATGCCAAGACAGCAGGGCCGTAAAACAAGTGCCTGCCTAGTTTGGTCAACATAAAACCTTATCCCAAAAAGGAGGGAGGCAGTTAAAATGAGGGGTACACAAAACACAATGTTTTTCAGTTTCTCAAAAATCTAAGTACATTATGATTTATATTGAAAAAGCTATTTATTCTTTTTTTAAAAAAGAAATACTGTATTTAGGTCATTGCTATAAACAGAAACTTCCCTTTGCATATGTAACTTTATACAAATAACATATCTTAACATTTTAATACGGGCTGTGTTTTTAATGGAAATTATATTTCTTCTAGGAGAAAGGAAGGAAGAAATGAAGGAGGGAGACCTCCTTCTTCTGTAACTTTTCCTGCACCATCTATACATCTAAGCATAGTGATATCTCCATATTTTCTGTGAAACACAGACACATTTTAAATACTGAAAGACTCTAAAGTCTGGGAAAGCCAATAAGAACCTCTGTCCCAATTCCAATAATAAATTCATCAGTTGAAAATCAAGCACTTATTATTTAAGTAGTAATATTATTATGTAATTTTTTTCTAAAATCTGATAGATTTGTGTAAGGGAGGAAATCAACATGTCATATAATCATTATAAGCTTTGGTAGACTTAATTTAAAATGGTGTGATGGAGAATTAGACACATTTTACCTCTTGTAAAACATATTAGAATATGATCAGCATGCACTTCTCTATTGCACTAGAAAGTGTTCTGGAAAGAAATCACTGTGACCAATGGAAATGTTATTTGTTATTAACTAGCCGAAACACTGGCAGGTCTAAAGTACCTGCATCTCATTTTGGATTTAATTATTGCAATAACATCTCATTTACTTCAAGGTATTACAATTATCTCCTGTTTCAAATTGAAAGGTATTTTAGAATGAATGCAGTTAATGAAGCAAAGGGTTCAAAATGTCCAGAGTATTGAGCTTTAAAGTAGAGCAACCTACATTTTAAACAAATGTGTTTGTGCATGAAAAATTAATTTCCTTTCATAAGAACCTGTCTATGTGCCAATGAACATTGCACAGTGATTTTTTTTGCTGATTTCAATGTTATTATTTTTTATTTTAATGGCCTCAAGTACAAATTTAAAATAGGCATCGACATTAGTAAAGCTCCTCTAAAAAACACACATAGAGAATTTCATAAGATATCATGTGTTAGTGTGAACTACTCCTTAAAATTTTCCTAAGATTAATCTATTTTAAAATTAAATCAAGTTTCACATTGGATATGCACCAAGGGTTGCACCTGAGCCTGTTCTTGCTGTATATACTTGAAACAGTTCCAAATAGTTCTTATGTGTCGATCACAGTTTTTGGAGTGGGGATATTTTACATGCTGTGACTCTTAGTAGATGCACTTTGACACTTTCTTCTGTCACTCTAACACTGTGCCATACTCCAGACATCTGTCCATTTTACAGCTTTTAACTGTCCACAAGTTGAACCTTTAAGAATTGTCCCAAGTGATACCATCTCCCCAGAGCACAGATAACAGAAATGCATGCATACCAAGACTGTGTATCAGCCTAGGGTGCATAATAATTCAGAAACCTGTGGAAATATGATTACTTCTGATAAAAAACAAGGGATGAAAATAAAAGCAATCTAGTATTGTATTCCTCATTGTAATGATGTAGTTGTTGCAAAACAAGTTTTATTTTTAATGGAGAAAGGAACCTTGTAGTCAAAATTGCCTACAAAGGGCTTATTGATTCCTGGACAAGCACGCAAAGACCTTACATGACCACTTCATAGGTCCTAAGTGCAGAAGTTGCCATAGTGCCTCAGAGAAATCAGAGCATTTCTGGTTTTTTAAAACTGTTTTGGCACTGCTCAACATACAATGGTGCTTGGGTTCTGGTTTGCTCTTCTGTAGAACCTCCTCATTCATTGGCATGGGTTATTTGTCTGTGATACTCTTTGATAAGCTCACCCAAATGACCTTGTCTACCCTTCTGCATAGCAACCCTTCACCTTAGGACACCGCACATTGAACATGTTCCATGATAACAATTAGTAAAAGAGTGAAAATAAAGACATTTCTTTTCAATGAGCATCACTTTCATACTAATTCTTTGTATGTATTTTAAATCTCTTATGAATACACATACACATGAGTCCTGAGCCCAGTACAGTCCAGAGAGCTAATAATCTCTGAACAGTCCTGACGCTACCACAGATTAAAAATGGTGTACTATAATGTAGGGAAAAGAGGTCCTTGCACTTACAGAAAATAAGCACAAGGGAAACCATGGATGCTGATCACTTAAAGTTGATTCATCAAAGGAAGAGTTGAAGAACCTGTATTCTGCCAAAAAAGCTGGGAATGGATATGGCTAACAACCTGGTGATATCTATGCTATCCATATGACCAAAACCATACCAAATCCTTCCTTAAACCCATAAAGCAATACATGTAGACTATCTGTACAACCTGTCTTCATGGAATAAGTGATATACCCTTTGAAAAGACTTTGATGCAATCATGCCTTATTATACACACGGGATTGTGTCACATAAAGGGACTACTGCACTTGAATGCGCATAAAATAAAGTGCCCAGTGACAGACTCTAGAAGTTTGAACCAATACCAGCTACTGAGTTGTACTGAACCAGATTTCCTTCTTGTCTCACATGAATCATTAGTCTACCAGTCTTGATGTTTGAAGAGACCCCCCACACCAAGTAATTATACTAATTTGGCTATAATGCATTGGTGAATTTGATTTAATGGTAAACAATCTATCAAGAATTTAGAAGTTTAACTATTTGATGGCCCTCAGATATACAAGAAATTACATACTGATACTACTTAATTTTATTACATGATGTAACAGAGCATGTTCATTGAAAATAATTTGCACAAAAGTGAAAATTAATTCATTTGTTTTTCACTGAGCATAGCTTTCATACTAATGCACTATGTATATTTGAAATCCCTTCGAAATGCACATAAATGATTTGAATATTATTGTGTCGAAAATATTTACTTAAATGATTCTTAAAGCATTACAAAGACAGATAAAGTACTAGGAAGAAGCATATGTCCAGAGCTTGTCAACACCTACATGAGTTCAGGAGACACCTACATAACTTCACTTCATTTTCAAATTCCTCACATGTTGCTATGAACTAAAATGACCATTAAGGAAAGGCTTCAGAATATAAGCCAAAGGTCCTAATTTATCAGTGTTTACCTTCTGTGGAGAGGGATAAAAATCTGCAATGATAAGCATCAGGCAAATCCCAGTCCTTGAACAATTTTAGTTGAAATTCTCCAGGAGAACAAATACATGTGAACATCGCAGTAAGTGCCGCAAAAAGCTCTATTAGAAGTGATGATCTGAGTCAGTCTTCCAGTTCTGGGAAGTTCACCTTGAAGATAAGATGACTAAACTATTACTGAAGAGTGAAAAATAGCTGGACAAGCAGAGAGAAGCAAAGAAGGGGATAAAATAAATATTCCAAAAACAACATCCTCATGTGTCAACTTTTCTTAAATGCTGGCTCCTTAAAATATTTTCAATATTTCTAAAAAAAAAATCTTTGATTATAGTCAGTGTGTATTAATACTACCAAAAAACATTATACAAATAAAGAAACATTATATAGATACCCTTATATTACTTGTTTGTGACAAGATTGATTACTGACAATATTTTTATGTATTTCAAAGTCTACTTTTATACTTAAAGTTAAAAAAATATACATCTCATGGTAGTGTTTTATTTTTAAATGGGATTTTAAGCATTCTCTTTTAAAAGGACGCTCTTGCCCTAAAGTTGTGTTTTCTGATGACATGAACATTTAGCACTAATTTATCAAATCAAAGCAAGATTATACATACTTCTGGGATCCAACTGAACTCAACATTTTGGAGTTTTTGTTTATTTGCTTGCATGACCAACCTGCATGTGCTGTTTCTCAATCAGTGCTGCCTTTTGAACAGACTTGTTTGGTTCTTATGAATTCAAGAAGAGGGTAGAATGTCAATTTTTTCCAACAGGAGACAGTGAACTGTGACCTCAAGGGACTTAAAGAATAAAAGTTATTTATAGAAATATTTTCTAAAAACAATGGAAAGCTTTAAAGTAGGTGGATTCAAATTTGGTGCTGTTAAAAATAGCTGCTTCCTAGAGCACGCTGTTCCCTTCTCAACTTTTAATGAACCCTTGAAAGCTCACTTGAGAATGATAATCAGGTTGGCATTATTCTCTGAGTGCCCCAAATCTAAAAACAGACCCAAACTTTTGAAGCAATGGGGACATAACAAGTATGGTTGACAAACTTCTGTGCTTCAATAATGCCATGCGTTCCTCTATAGTCCAGGACTTTTTTACATTTAATAATAAAGTCAGATGACCTTCAAAATAAATGTACATACAAGTATGTTCATGACAAAATGGTATTCATTGGTAAAATACAAAGAACTAAAGAGTCATCACTAGTCACTGGGGACTTTTATATATAAAAGACATTCCATTCATATGCTTTATTCTTTAGCATACTTAAAAGTAATAAATCTTCCTTGCTTGATAGTGCTGCAATTATAGCACTTAGGACAATTACGAGGAAAGATAAAAAAAAAATCTGAGGTTAGCCTGTGCTAAATAGCAAATTCAAGGACAGCTTGGGTTACCTGAAAGGCCCTATCTAAAACTTAAAGATAACCAAAATATAAAATAAACAGTACAGTAAATCAATGATGATTATCAACATAATAGTCTTCATGAATTATGTGACTCTAGTTAACAAGCATTCTATAAAAACATTAATTAAAACATTGGAACCATAAAGTTTCCTTATATAGCCATAAATTTAGAAAATTAGTAATCAATAATCAATTTCTGTAGAGTGTTAATTTTTAAAATTTCAAGTACCAATCTGGCCTTTACAGAATAAAATCATATACCAAAACTTCAAAGTTGTAGTTCTTCAGTTTCCATGATGGCACTTCATGTGAGAATGCTAAAATTATATTTGAGTTTGCTTTTAATTACTTTTTATTACATAATATGAATTTAAGATTACCAAACATATATTTTATACCTTAAAATTATTGCTTTGATTAATAAAAATTAATTTGTGGTCTCCAAAAATTATATTCTCCCTTCTATTTTATTATGGCAATCTTCTAACCCAGAGTGTAATTAGAACAGTCTTATAGAAAATTGGTATACCATCCACTTCATCTGCTATTAATATTTTATTTTTCACTTACTAATATCTATCCATTGTTAACCATTCAAACCAGTTATCAACCACCTTTTAATGCTTTTTTGTATAAATTCATATTGATGACTTTCTAGTATTCTAAATATTCTCAATTAAAAGTATTCCCAATGCATTATAGATCTAGATTTACTACACTGTAATTATGAAGAATAACATGAAAGGTGTATAACTTGTAACCATACATAAAGTATATTTAAGAAATAACAGCAAACATAGACATTTATATTATAGACAAGTATGGTCAACCAAAAAAATCAAACTATTCTGAATGATCACTGGATAGCTACATATATGATGATAGATAGATGATAGATAGATAGATAGATAGATAGATAGATAGATAGATAGAATAAATAGATGATGGATAAACAGACAGACAGATAAATGATAGGCAGGTAAGTAGATAGAAAGATAGAGAAATTGATAGATGGTAGATTAGATAGATAGATGATAGACTAATAGTTGATAAACAGATAGGTAGATAGAAAGATGATAGAGAAATTAATAGATGATAGATTACATAGACAGATGATAGACAGATAGATAGATAGATGATAGATAGACAGACAGATGATTGGCAGATAGATAGATAGATAGATAGATAGATAGCTGATAGATGATAGACAGATACAAGAGATGGTAGATAGATAGATAGATAGATAGATAGATAGATAGATAGATAGATAGAAAGAGAGACACTGGATACATATATTACCACGAGATGAATACTGATTCTTTTCTGTTGGTTCTTAGTTTATTAACCTTTTCTCCATATTTCCAAACACTCTTCATTGATGAGATTATTAGACATGTCTACTTTTTGGAAGGCCTTTTTATGCCACTCGCTCTGTCGTGTAAGCCTCTGATCCCTTCTGACCACCCTTCTTGCTCCACTTTCCAAGGCAGAAGGACCAACTCCTTCAGGATGTCTTGCTAACACTGAAGTTGATGAGATCAGAAAATCATAAATAGTTTTATAATGTGAGTCAATGCTGCCAAACTATTTAACTTTAAATTATGCAGGCTCAGAAACAAATTATCAGTCCTGCCAAACCAGATTGTAGTTGTGCCTGTACAACCTCCCTTGTTTCTCCTAGTCTAAGTCAACTAACAAAATAAAAATCAACAAATGTAAAATAAAGCTTCACATGTTTATGAACACCATTTCTATCTTTAAAGAGCGATTAGATGACAGACAAGTACAACAAACAAGATGTTTTCTGGTGCCACGTGGCTGAAGCATTTGTCTTGGGGAAACTCTGATTTCAGAATTTGAGGCAGAGAAGTGAGAAGAACCAATTAAAACAGCTTTCAAAGCACCAGAGAAAAATGTATCAGCTTTGGTCCTATTGTTTTTCAAGTTGTCAATCAAAACAATTTATGAACCAAGATATGATAAAACATTTAAAAAAAACTAAGAATACATTTGTTAATATGTTCTGTAGAGAAACTGTAACAGTAATTACATGTAGTTAGAAAATGCAGACGGACAAACAGACAGGGTTGTTGTTGTTTTTCCTGTGGCTGATTAAATTCTATTGTGTTGCGGAAGCTCTTTCATCTTCTGTGTCCACTTTGATCAATGAGAAAGGACAGCATGAAGCCCTGTATTGAGTCCAGCTATGGCTATCCATTCGGATAGGGAGAATGCTAGACTATTAGCTGATGTCTGATATTGGAAACGGTGGAAGCAACTAGCAGAGAGTCATATTTGCTCGTGAGCCCAGGCACAGACTCTATCTGAACCAGTCTTAGTCACTGGCTGTGAAACACTAAGGCAATACAATTGATTACTTGGTTTTTATATCGTGTGTCTTTCAACACTGTAGTGCAGCCAAGGTAAATAGCAGGATTCTAGGTGCAATTTCCTAGAATTAGTTACTCAAATCGTTTTGAACTGTTCTTAAGAATTAGAATTATACTTATTCTCATCTACACAGTACCTATGTAGTGTAGGGAGCCTTTCTGTATTGGTGTTGCTTTTTCTGGTTATTAAAGACGCTGCTTTCAGCTAATGGCTTAACAAAATATAGCCAGGCTGGAAGAGATATGTATAAAAAGAGAGTAAAGAGTCAGGAGAAGCCATGTAGCCCCACCAGAGACAGACATCAGACGGAAAATTGCTAGTAAGCCACAGCCACATGACAATTCACATATTAATAGAAATGACTAAGGTGTAAGAGCTAGACAATAAGAAGCTAGAGCTAATAGGCCAAGCAGTGATTTAATTAATATAGCTTCTATGTGGTTATTTCAGAGGTGAGCAGCCAGGAACAAACAAGCGGCCTTTTAAGTATTCTCCGAAATATTTAAGCTTTTCACATGCCTTATAGAGTTCCTAGAATAAATTTTACCAACTCTATACCTTAGTTACAAAGGAGGTTATCAAAGCTTCCTTAAAAGATCGATAGCTTATTTATAAAGTATTTGTATGTAGTTTCCTTACACTGAAATTACTTGACAGTGAACAGAAACAAAAAGACAATGCCTATTACTTTTTAAAACTGTTTCACTGACAGGAGTTTGAGTTGAGAATGACACCAGGTCTTTTATATTTCCAAATCCCATCTTAATGACTATCAAACACTAAATTGATTCCTGATTACAACATTGAAAAGATTTTACTTTTCACATCTTCTGATTGATTATAACATAGATAATAGACAGATAGATAGATACATAAATAGATACATAGATAGATACATAGATAGATGATAGATAGATAGATAGATAGATATAGATAGATAGATACATACATACATAGATACATAGATAGAGATAAGTGAGAGATAGACAGACAGACAGGTAAGTAGAGAGATGAAATAAAATAGTGAATAACATTTGCCTTTAAGGAATACAAATTAAGTAATTGGTGATTTTATAATGGAATAAATATATGAAAACTTCCTGAGACTCAAGCACTTAAGTCGTGAATCTTCTGGCAGTCTCCATGTTCAGTAGCATATTCTCTTCCTCTACCCCAAACCTCTATTCACTTTTTGATACTGTATGGATAAATAACTCTGTACAAAGCTGGGGAACACTGCTCTCTTCGTATTTAGTTTACCTCTCTGTCTCCTCTAGTTCCTGTTTTGTTTGCTTATGTGTGCCTAAGTTTGTTAAGTTCCATAAAAAATGGTTCATAGACATCCTCAGTCCTCCATGGTAAAGAAATAACTGGAATCACACAGTGAAGGTAAGAATGTCTTTGAGAATAGAAGGCAGCACACATTTATCAGTGCTGAAGACCACCCTTTATTGGAATCACTGTCCCCACAGCTCCCGGTGAAGAGGACTCTATTGTCTCCTATTTGTCCAGGGCACCACCATATCCTAGAAGAGTGTTTAAAGCTGAGTATAGGGCAGGAGTGCCATAGAGTGGCCAATCACAACAGACATCTATGCCCTATTGACCTGTGCAGCTGTTTTCACTAAAGTCCTGTCATCTTCACTTGCTTTGCCTCTTTATATTTCTCATAGTTCTGGGGTTTCAATCCTTCATTTGGTTAAAATAATACCATCAAATCTGATTTGAGCACTCCAGTAAGAAAGTTCTTTTTATTCAAAAGGAATAGTTAAGATATTGAAGGATGGTACTGTCTAGGCAGAAATGAACATGGTCAATTGAGCACCATGAGCTACTCAAGATAATATTTCTAATTTCAACAAAGACATTCCCAAATATTAAAACTCTTGTCACCTAAGCTACATACTCCTCCTTTTAGTAGTACTTGAAGTAAATCACTACATCACAAGAATTCGTCTAATTTTATGGAAGTTCTTTGAAATATTGATATCTGAAAAATTCTAGGACAAAGCTTTTGGATTAATTTCTTCAGATTTTCCTCATTTACAAAGCTGTCTTTTTCTCTGTCTCAATAACAGTAATTTCCACAAATAGATATGCCAGTCTGGTCAGACTCCCTGGTCTGACATATCTGCAAATTGTAAAGTGCTTACTTGCACAATAAGTTTCCCTAATTGCAGTTATGAAGTATGCATATGTTCATTAATTCTGTAGAATTAGACTTTGAAGAGTTCATGTTCAAAATATAAGGAGCATTAAGAAAATGCCACTGCTACAAATAACTGTTTGCTTTTGAAACAATGTCTTAATGATCATTTAATTTTTCTCTGGGGAACAATTAGAACGAGCTTGAGGTTTCTATGTGGACATAAAATGAGCTGCAGGTTTAAGTCAGCATCACCTAAGAAACATTGTTCAAATAATACCTGTGCTTTGATGCACCTGTTGGAAAACTTAAGTGGTTAGGTCTGACATAGTACCTTAGGTGCCTTTCTAACTATGATAAAGGCTGTGGCTATATTACAGGAAACACATCACTGTTTACTTAGATGGCCTTCCTCAAGGAATAATTTGAAATTTTGACTTCTTCTGCTTGCTTGCTTTTCTAAAATCACTTTTTCAAGTGTATTTTTGCCTCATTATCAATAGCCATATTCTTTTTAACTTATTAAATTTGTTTTTACTGCCTCTCTGGAGGAGATAAACACATTTGTGTCAATCACATGGTAGACATCTAGTGATAGAAGCTGAAATAACTACAAAGTTTGAAAAATGTAACTTACCCAAAGAAATAAAATAAAATAAAATTGAACAATAGAAAATCCTATTAATGAATAAATTACTTCTTTTTATGTGAAAAACTCAACAGAATTCTTAACTGAGAGATTTAAATTATTTAAAAAGACTTTGTGGTTTTTTCTCTTTGTTTTCTTTTAAAAAAACTTTCATATTCCTACATGATTATTGTGCCTTTTACAGTGTCTCTAAACTTTTTTGCTCTATTTTGTTGTTTTATTTTTAGTTGTTTGAATTCTGTTGTCTGTTTCCATGCTTGTTTGTTTTAGTTTTCCTTCCCCAATCTCCACATCACTACAACAGTGCTATGCAGTTCTCAAGACTGAGGCTACTTTCTAGAGAGTGAACACCATCTCCCAAGGCCATGTTAAAAGCTTATTTCAGTACACTGACAGATATTGTAAGACAAACAGTATAGGGCAATACTTCATGGTAGTCATAATGGTCTTAATAGACATACATGCAGAGAGAGAGCAAGAGAGAGAATGCAAAGAAGATACACTGCTCAGAAGAAAAAGCCATCTGCCTGCCATTCAGACGAAGAAAACCAAGGATATGTGTAAGAAAGACCACAACCAAGCTATCCATAACATAAAGAAACATACTCTTTCTTTTCAAATCGCTTATTTAAGAGGTCCATCTGAAATGTAAAACGAACAAACAGGCCCACACACATTAAAGCAGTCATTTATGAAATTCCTCTTCAAGATATTGCAGAAACAACGTGTCACCAAAAGTAGTATAAAATTTCGCAAGGAAAAATATGGGATGTCACATTTCTTAGCATATAATCAGGACAGAACATTTTCATTTCAGGATTGATCCACCCCACACAGTTCCTCACAGTAGCCTTTGAGGATTCTCTGTGATCCCCTGGAGTCTCTCTATTCTCTGATCTGACTCAACAGCACAGGTGATAATTCTCTGAAGAGCAGAAAGCCCTATTCTTTAAAAGATTTGCACAATAGGATCAATTTGCAGGAGAATGAAAAGTCCTATAATTACCAATGAAATCTGGAGTTCCCAAATGTTTCCTAATGCAAGTGCTCACAAAAAAAGCAAACTATAACTTTCCAGCTTTGTTTAAAGTTGACCTCCTACAATACAAAAGGAAAAGGCAATTTTCTTGACTAAAAGACTGGACTCCTCAGTCCTTTAGTGTAAAACTCAGTGTAAAATTTAGCATGAAGCTTCACAGTTTCCATTCTGAATGCCAATTCAAACTATATAGACGTTCATTGGGTCTGGTTAACTTTGGTGTGCTATGTTTTCATTTATTTGCAAGTTATTTTTTTACAATAAGGGTTATAAAATTTCAAAGAAGGACTTCACACAATAGAATATAAAATGTTTTATTCCCCAACTATTTGAAACCATGGAGGGACAAAAACAGGAATCCAAGGCATAGTTTCATTATTTAGGTTAGATGAAACTTACAGAAAATGAAGCTTTCTCCAAAGACATGAACTTCTAATACGATGAGCAAGGAGATGGTAGGAAAGGGACAAAATAAAGAAATGTGGAATGGGAGCAGTTGCAGGGACTCCAGAAAGTTCACGTTACCTTTTCAGCATATTGTGGACTAAAACCAACAACAACAACAACAAAAAATTCCAAGGTTGCAAATGGAAAGAGCACCAGACCTTATGGGTCGAAATGGGGAAACACAGCATGCATCTGAAGCAACCAATACAAAAAATAAGTCAGGGCCATATGGGATGGTGAATATTTCAGCAGACATCTGTGTATGTGCAGGCAGAGGACCTCAAAACAGGATGGATTAGTCTCCTTCACACATTTCCTCAAACAACTTCCCTGCCAATGCCTTGATACCACGCAGGCCCTAGAAATAGGCTAAATCTTAGCAGAGAGGGGAGACATATAAGAAACTTACTTGGTTTCTGTTACACTGGGAAATGCTAATCCTAAATGGTTCTTTGTCTAATTGCCCACATTGGTAAAGGGAGTGACGTTCATGATCTTTATTGTCTCTTATAAAGAGGGTTCAAGACATCAGTTCACCAGTGCCCTGGCATCCAGCCCTTTGCAAAGAAAAACTGCCCATTTTGTCAGCAATCCCCAATTCACAAATGACACTTTTGAGTGCTTTCCAAATTTGGGAGTAGACGCCATGTGTTCCTGGTGATTAATGTGCATCTAATTTGTCAATTAGTATAGAACATCCAGTCCCTGATATGATAAGTTCGGATGACAATTTTGTTTTGGCAACTCACGAATACAAATATGTGTGAAAAACAAGACTGATATACATAACAGAGAAGGTGTCCAAAATAAAATATATCTTGCATACTTAAGTTTAAGTAACTAAAATCCTTTATAAGCCATTAGTGCTATGAAAAAAAAAGAAAGTATTGTACCATGTTCCAGTACATTGATTTATCTAAGAAAATTGCCAAGTTATAGTGATGGCTTTAAAAAACGTGAGGAGCACCACAGTCAGGGTAAGGCAAGGTCAGCTGAACTCATTTAAAAGCACACCTTGGTAGATGGCTTTTTAAACTGTTTATTCACATCCAGCTTTATAAGTAATTTTGTAAAGTCTAAAACCCAGAGTTGAGATCACATGGACTGCAGATGAAAATAGAATACGCTGAACCTACTAAAGGAAGGCTCTTTCAAAATTTGACTTCAATCACTTCCCCCATCACTTCCCCTATCACTTCAATCATTTATCATTGCTTTGGAACTAAATAATATAAATATTTAGCTTCTGAGTTTCTTTAAGTTGTTTCTATAAAGCTGAATACAATGGTAAAAGTCCCAGTGATGGTGTTATATGTTCATTTTGCTAGAAAATATGTGGTTGTATGTGCCTTAGTGAGCACATTATTTCACCGTTGGCATTTCTCGGAGATGCAACTCTCTCCACACTAATAGCTAGTGCTTCCATTTCTCTTTACAGCCCCCGTGCTGCAGGAAAAAAATCATTTCCCCAAACTTGCTAAATAGAAATGAGAATCAAACGGCAAACTTTTTAAAAACAGTGATATTGAGTTTCAAATTTCAATCAATCTCAAAATTACAGCAACAGAACACAACAGAGACAATGAACCTTTGGTAGACAATGTTGGTCTCAAACTCCCAGTATGAAGCATCCATAGGCTTCTTGGCTGCTTTCATTTCAGTAAGGAGCACTGCTGCCAATCATGTCTTTCCTGGGCAGAGGGGTGCCTATACTATTCCTTTAGGAAAGCCTGTGATATTTTACTTTATTTCCAAACCGAGATATGAGAGAGCATAACATATGGAATATTTAAATTTTCTTCCTCATGCTGAAATACAAAAGAAAAATTAAAATGGCAAGAGTTCAAGATGAAAACTGAGACATACTTTGGGGTGAACAGCTCTTGTTTGCTCAGCACAGTAGCCTGCTGTACTGCTGCCCTTTATTTCAGATCCCCAGTGTAATTCCAATGTGCCAAAAGAGGGAGATGGTTGCTGTTCAAACACAAAATTAACTAGGAATAATCAGAGTATTATCCCATATGTAAACCTTATTTTAAATGGCATCAAAGTTAATGGGCTACAAAACAGAATGAAAGATCTGACATAGTTATTTCAATGTTAAAAAATTATCCTTCGGTAGACTTTCTAGTGACCATATTTGACATCAATTTTGGTTACAAATATGAAGTTCATAATTATAACGTAGTATAATAGTGCACATAATCTAAGACAGTATTTGTATATAAACCTTAATTTGTATCTACACAATAACATACACTGGATGCATATGGCAGCTCTGGTCAATAATTTATGCACTGGCACTATTTTGTGAATTAACATTTAGCTTCTAGCCAGAGGAGTAGGACTGCTCTCACAGCCTGAGCATCTCAGCGGGGTGAGGCAAGAAGACTGCTCGTGCCAAGTAGTCTGGGTCCAGAATGGGCAAGACAGCAAGATGCTGACTCCTTAAGACATGATTTAGAGTTTTTCATTGAATTCCTTAGGATCTCTCCAGGAAAAAAAAAGCATAATATATATTTGGAATTTACAATCAACCAGGATGGCAATTTTTAATTGAACTTAAACTCACATTTAAGTGTGGATAGATGCTAGGACGATCCTTTTAGTTAAATCTTAAGGGTATATTCACCCTAGAAAGAGAACAAATAGTAACTGAAACTTTGAAACTAACTATAATACCATCAATTATAATATTATTATATTAGCAATTAGATGTCTCTATTGATACCCATTGTAGTTACTACTACAGAGTAAAACAATCTATGGTCTGATGGTCATTTTCTAAAAATGTGCTTTTGTGTTATGAAAACGTAAACTAAGTAATGGTCTGTATTTTCAAGATTCCCATCAATTCAAATACTGATGGGCAAAAGAGTGGAAATTAAAGAGGCAATGCATTCAAATATGTTACATTTCGGTGGTCGCATGATGGTTGGTAAGTTTAAATACATGTCAGCAAAGTAAGAAGTTGGCTAATATACCTAGAATTAAAAACGACCAGACATCAGGTACACAGTGCTGTTAGACACAGCCCCATCAATTTCAAAATCTCCCTATGAGGGATAAAACCCGGACACTGAATATTCTAACAGCCAAATAAATGCCTGGTCCCTGTTTCTTGCCTCTTACATAACTGTGGATGTGTGACTAAGCACTCTTACAATATCAGTGGCTATTTTCTGAGGAGAGAAGAAACAGGATGAGAAATGTACCACAATGTCTACTGCAGTTCAGTGAAGGAAAAGCTATGTATTCTGCAGAACACTGAGATTTCCTGTGATTAATTCAAATAGCCAATTGGCTGCCTGAAGACTAAAATGGGTGAAGTATTTTAGCCTGCATTAGTGTACAATCTATAGTCAAAACAAAATGAAATCAGTAGAAGGCATTTATCGTGGTTTATGTGTCAAGGAGTGTGACATTGTCATTAAAGCATGTGGCTATCTGAGAACACATTCTGGTTATTTACAAAATTAATATTAGCACTTAAAACTGTTTGGTCTCTCTTTTTCCTTTGGAAAATTTCAAACTAGTGTGGTTCTCTGTGCAATAAATAAAATGAAGTGATAAAATACATAGAGTATGAAAGAATTGCTATATTTCTGCTGTCAACCAAATGCTTGATGTCAAAAGTAAAACTTACAGAATTTCATCTAGTCCTTATAGGAGGCACTGCTTCCAAATATATTCCATGGATGAGGGAAACTAGACTCATGTCACAGAGTTGGTAAACCAAATCAAATCATGGCTGTAAGTCAAAAGTTTGTACTTTCTACAACCTCAGGAGTACTGAGAATTGTTGAATGATTGGAAGTGCAAACTTTTCTTATTAGTTTTGAAGATTACTGTCATTAACATTGTTTATTGACATGTCTGTGCATGTGTTTATGTGCATGTGACTGCAGATGACTCTGCAGATGACTACGGGGTCCAGATGAGTGAGAGCCCTCTGAGGCTGGAGTTATAGACTGTCATGAGCACCCTGATGCGGGTACTGGAAGCTGAACTCCAGTCCTCTGGAAGAGCAGTGTGCGCTCCTAACCACTGAGCCATCTCTCCAAGCATTGATGTCACACAAAAGAGAATCAGTACTGTTGCTGACAATCTTCTGGGAAGAGCTATATTCAGAAGTGCACAAACTAACAAAAGTTCTCTATATGTCTAACTTTGCAAGAACAGATGCACACTGTGTTGCAGTGAGTCCAGGAGTGTGCTTCCTGCAGCTTGCTAAGTAATTTCTGTGAAGAGTCAGGTCTTGGGAAACCGCATTCCGTAAAGGCAGGTGGGAGGCAAGAAGAGGCTGTCTCCCACCCACTTCCTGTGAGGCCAGTGCTTGAGTATCAGCCAAGGAATTGGAGAAGAGTTTCATTTCACGCCCATTCAAACCCATGAGCAGGGACACAATGGTCAGGGACAAGTCTAAATTTCTGAAGAGAGTGGTTCATAGGATGACCCTGATACAGAAGATGTAACTGTAACAGCTGAGAATGCTAAGCATATGGAGAACAGGAAGACACTATGCTCAAGAAAGGGTTGCAAATGTTGGGAGTGAATTTTTATTTGTAATAAAAGTAATTTATTTAGTGACTTCCTGATTTTCTTTGGCTAATAAGAGATTTGGTGCTCTAACTATCCTTCCTGCAGTCTTGATAAAATATACACTTCACAAAGCATGCTCAATAGTGCAGTATGCCTAGAAATATTCATAGCAAAAACCTCATGGACTTTTGAAAATGACTGTGCTTCTTTATTCTTCTATCCATGGATGTCTAGCTATGAGCAAGGGGATAAAATAATCTTAGAAATTCATAGACGTGGACTTGGCTTTTTACTAATGATCAACAGTCACCACAGATCATGTTTGGAACCACTAAAAGAATGCACTGGTGACATCTGCCTGAGCACACACACACTAGCTCCTCTATCTGCAATGCTCTACTTTCCTCTGATGCTTGGGCCACACCTCGAGTCCCTTGCCCAGCTTGCTACTGGCAACAGCCAGCTGGAAGTTTCCATCAGGAATAGACAGTTAGATACGCTGTGGTCTTAAGCTTATGTTACTACTATTTTTCTTTTTTAATTATAATACTGCAAAATTTCAATCAATTTATATAATGGAATATAGCTCTAACTGCGACATGTTTTATCAAACCTCAACATCCCATACTCCCAATCCCACCAAGAATGTCGTGTCACCAAAGAGGTGACAGAAAGATTGTAAGAGTCAGAGGACAGGAAGAAGTGATGGGAAATATTCTCTTCTGGACATGACATGGTTATAGCATTCATGAACTCTCAGACTTAACCAAAGTTCTGCCATAGATAGGGAAGAAACCCTCAAGAGCTCATTCATTACCAAGGAGCTATGGGTGTATGTGAACTCTTTAAAGTTGAAAACTATCATTATTTTTGAGGGTGTGGCTTGATATAGCTCTCATGCTCCAGCAGACAGCCCCATACTCCTATGTAAATATGAGGAACAGCCATTGAACTTGGTGGCTGCTCAGTGCTGTGACTATAGCTACCCTGCTGAATTTTCTTGTCCATTAAGAACGCTTAGTTTTCTCTGAGCGCCAATACCACAGTGTTCTCTCCTTGCTCTTTTGATGGAGGAAGGTCATTGGTTAATTAAATAAAGAAACTGCTTGCCCTGATAGGTTAGAACATAGGTGGGTGGAGTAAACAGAACAGAATGCTGGGAGGAAGAGGAAGTGAGCTCAGAAACGCCATGCTCCCCTTTCCCGGGCAGACGAGATAGCTCTGCTCTCTGAGGCTGATGAAGCAAGCCTCCAGGTCAGACATGCTGAATCTTTCCCGGTAAGATAAGTTTATTAGAGATGGGTCGATCGGGATATCAGAATTAGCCAGTAAGGGCTAGAGCTATTGGGCCAAGCAGTGTTTAAATGAATACAATTTGTGTGTTGTTATTTTGGGGCATAAGCTAGCCAGGCGGCCGGGGTGCTGGGGACGCAGCCCCGTCGCTCCTACTACTACACTCTTTTAGCTGAGAGATCCCTACAGTACTTTGTCTCTAGATGGTTCATCCTAAACTTGGTAAATGGGTCCCTCCTTCCACTTAAAAAGATAACTGTGTGAGCATCATTAGCTTCCTGTTAGAATCCTTATGTACTTTGTCTTGGAGGGAAACCATTCATCATGATACTGTCACATAAAGAACAATTATACAACCATAAATCATATAATGGAAAAATTCAGGCTTCAAAATAGCTTCCAAATTGATCTTGTGGTAAGTTAAAATGGTAGTTATGTATTTGCTTTGAAATTTTAGAGGTCAGGCAACCATTTCACTAAATACAATGATCCTTTGCCCCAGGGCTTTACCTGAATGGACTTTCTAAGGTCCTTGAGGTCTCTGTGGAACTAGCAACATTTAACTATGGACTCAATTTTACCAAAATGTGCATATATACATCAGCTACTTGTCCCTTGCCTCTACACTGTTGTCCTAGATATCATCTCTGAGCAGTGATAAAACCAGACCAAAAGCAACATGAGGAGGGAAGGGCTAATTTGATTGTACTTCTGCTTCACAAAATGGAGGTTACAGCAGAAACTCAAGGTTCTAGGCAGGAATCTAAAAGCAGGAATGGACCAGGGACCATGGAGGAATCTGGCTTACAGGCTTGCTCAGCTTGTTTCCTTATAAGACCTATAACACAGGAGTGGTGTTCAACACAAGACCATTCTTACAGTGGTGGAACTTCCCAAAGTCGGCTGGGCTCTTCCACATCAATCATTATATAAAGATTTGTGCACATGACAATCATATGAAGACAATTCCATAATTGAGGTTCCTTCTTCCCAGGTGACAATAGTTTATACCAAATTGATATAAACTATTCAGCACAGTTATATAGGGTGAAAATTCAAAGACCAGACATAGTTTTACAGCCAGGTATAGTATGTAAAAGTTGGAGCCCACTTATTCAGTGTGGATTTTATATGTCCAATATGAAGTCAAAACCATCCCCATATATAAACAGCCCTTATTCATGAGTGTATCCGTCATGTTTTTCTCAGATTAGAATAGGTTCATGGGATCTTTATATTGATCAACTCATGGAAATAGTGGAATGAAGGGTCTAGCCTAAGAATGTGTCACCATACTCAACAGTGGAGGAGAAAAAGACTTCAAGCTATGCGAACTAGAAATGAGTTCTGTGAGAATTAAAATCACAAGGCTTATAAAAGTTTAAAACTTAAAATAAAAAAAAAGGTCAGAAAAGCTGTCATTGCTCCTTCAGTGAGTGACATACACTTCATAAACACATCACACTCTTTCCCCAACTTTTTCTTAGAAGAATAGAATTTGCCAGAACCTTGGGATTTGTAAAGCATAAACCTGCAGGAGTCCTGGAAAAAGAAAACTTGTGAGCAGTAATAAAACACATGTTATAGGAAAAAAGTAAATTGTCTTTCTCTTTTCTTTGGGGAAATAACAAAAAAAAAAAATCAATTCTTTAGAATAAAGCATTAAAAACTAGGAGAAAGGTTTATTAAAGACTGAAATAAGCTAACTACTATAAACACCAGTATTACTATGAATTTTACCTTTACTGTTTATTTATTTATTTATTTACTTATTTATTCTTCTCTCATATACAACATCCCAACAGTGGTTTCCCTTCCCTTCTATCCTCCCAGTTCCTCCCCCCCCCCCACCTCCCCTCTCCTCAGATCCACTCTTCCTCTGTTTCCTTTCAGAAAAGAACAGTCCTTAACGGCTTGAATAAATTTTCATTCTTTTAGCTATTCTTAGACACTCTTCCATTAATAGGCTCTTTAGAATTGAATAAAATCTCAGACCCGATAACAATAAAATTAGAGATTACTCAACTAAATTAAAGTACTTCCCTCTCTCCCTCATGCATACATAAATACATACACAGTGAGTAAGTCAATAACAAAATATTGAAAACTAAAGAATGACTAAATAATTTTAAGACTAAAAAATAAAGTTAACAGTATTTAAATACAGCCACATATATATGTAATATGTTATTTCTGTGTGACACTCAGGCTATAGTTTTGTTTTGAATGAAAATAATATGAGAGAAAGTGAAGACAAACCCTACACTGAAAATCAAAGCAAAAATTTCAGAAGAGTACTTCCACAGTTGTATACTAGAATATATTACTGCAAAAAAGTCAATGAAATGAATAATCCTCATTATATATAGGCTTTAGGGAAAGGAAATACCATGGCCTTGGGCCAGGGATATCTGGAGTGGATGGAAGTGTCATGTTCTCTCTTTTTCTCAACAGATATTCCAATATGAGGAAAAAGATAAAATCACAAATCAAACTAAACACCTGATAACTTTACCTGTTCTGTATAGACGTTGAGGTTTGACTGAATGCTCAATAATCAACCTAATTAAACAAAAACGTGGGATAAAATCATAATCTCTTATCATATTTGCAATATAATAAAAAGATTAAAGTCATTTTTCATTTGCTTATTGAGTCTGAGCAAAACAAAATATCATTATTGTTAAAAAAATAAGTAAATTTCAAGCAACACACTATTTACTGTTGAAATTTTTATATATAAATTCAAATATGTGATCTACATGTGATGCATAAAGCTACTGACCGTGCCACCTTTGAACCAACAAAGTAACATAAATTTCTCTAAATTTAAGTAGTTAAAATTATAATTTGCTTCAAGAATATAAAATGAGCTATAACTGTTTCAGAGCCAAATATTTTGTAAAGTCAATCAAAGATGGAAAGGCATTATAAAATACATTTTTATAAAATATAGTTATGTGCTAACACCTAGCATAATTAATATATGTCCTGGACACTGCAGATATATGGATTTTTAAATGAAGTCTCTAACCCCTAATGACTCACAGTCTACTAGATTACACAATATACAAATAGAGAAAGATAGAGAGAAAGGGAGATGCAGTAGGAGACAGAGTGACAGAAATAGAGACAGGGAGGAGGGAGGCACGTACCCAGGCTCCTAAGGATATCCACTATTATGAAGAAAATCCATAAGGAATAACCACAGGAAAATGGGTGCATGAGAAATAGACAGAGCTGTTCTGGATTTGTTTCTATCTTACATAAAATCAGAAAAAAAAAAAAACCATATATTTAGAATACCACTTGGCAAGTGTGGACTTTACCACACCGGTAGCCATGCTGCTTTTTATTTATTGCTCTTGGAGTCATCCATTATTCTAGAAGTTTCTGGACCGCACATTTTTGGTTTGAGCACCTCACATATTACCATGTGTGACTTTACAAAATCCTTCCCTCTTCTGACTACTTATTCCTGGACTTCATATCCTCCTCTTCCTTCATATCTACTTCATTGTCCTGTTCAACACCTACCTGCTTCCTGAGAAAAACTACTTGAAAAAAAACTGTTGTGCTTTTTTTATATCAGAAAGAGTCTTCAGTCAGCCATCAAGCTAGATTAATTATTTACATGGAATTAGAATACTGGGTGAAAACTCATTTTAAGTTTCACTGAGTGCTTGCTTACAGTGTGGCAGGAAATGATGACCCAGCTATGCTGGTTTTGTGGTTTATGAGCTAACAGCTTTGTGTTTTTGTTGTTACTGCTGTTGTTGTTGTTTGTTTGGCTGTCTTACATCTTAGGAATTAATAATTAGAAATGCCTGCCCCACAGATTCCTCCCTCACATAATTTACTCTGTGGGCACTGAGGACACATTTGGTTACTTGTGCCCTTCCATCCTTATTTATAGGTATGTATCCTATTTTCTGATTATTCTACTTTCCTATTTTTGATAGTCTCTTACAAATTGGATCTTGTAGCTTTTTCAGGGTTTGAACTTCTGCTAACATAAAATGTAGTATTCACTGACATTCACTTGATGGGCGACAGTGAAGCTAGCCAGACTTTTCCTGCTGTCAACCAAACCACCATGTGAAGCCCAAGCATACCCTGCTCAAGTTCTTGATGACACCTGAATGTTTCACTGCTACATCATTCTGAGCAGGTGCTCCTTGAGATTCATTTTCCAACCACAGAGAAGATCAGGGAAGCAGAATCTCTACCTTTTTAACTTTACTGACAAATCTCACATTCCTCCTACTCTCAGAGCATCAGATAGAAAAGCACAGGATTTGCAAGGGTGCTTATTTACTCTCTGATGTGGTCAGCTTTGCATTTTTCAGGTGTCCCTGCTTGATTGCTGATAGACAGGCAGAAAGCAACTGCATTTTTAACCTTGCCTGTTGGACTGCAGAGTTTGTCATTGCTTTTATATTCCCTTACTTTAATTTCATATATTGAACTTTTCCTTGAACTCCCATATTTTATTTGCCAATAAATTTTCCTTCCTCCCTGATTCTTCAAGAAAAAAAACAAAACAGCTTTTGTTTCAGAGATGCAATGCATACTTTTATTTTAATTGGAATAATAATTTATAGCCTTTGATGTATTATTTTATTCCTTGAATATCTGTCTTTCCTTTTTTTCTATTTTATTAAAATTTTTAAGATTAGGCTTTCCTTAACTTGTTTTTCTTCAAAGCCCAGAAGTAGTTTATTGGAAACTGTCCATCAGGTCTTGGTGAGCTTCGTCCATGAGTTTTACTGAAACATAACTGCTGAAGATGTTAAACATTTACATATGGCATGGCTTGATTCAGTGTCTACTGAGTTATTACAAGAAGGAGAGTGCTGCCAAGGTTTAGGATTGGTTGAGGAAGAAAGAGAAGTACAAGCTTGAATTCAAGTGTTTTCATCCTACAAGAGTTTCTAGTATGTCCCTCTACCTTCCTGTGATTCTAGCGAGCTGGTTTAAATATTCACCTGGTTCCACATTTCCTATATTTTAAGTATACCGCAGTATAGTCTTCTTCTTAATGATCAGATATATATGTATATATGATAAGTTAAAAAGGAAGAATTTTTATCATAAGCTCAGTTACTATGCTGATCTTGGCTTCAGTTTTATTAAAAATTAAAAAAAAAATCACACTGCAACTAGCACATCATAAAACCACACTCAAATTTCTTTGGAAAATGTCCCTTGTATTAACTTTAGAATTTCTCATAATTGCAATTTATATCATATTGCTCACAACTTTTTCCCAGTGGAAATCAAGTCCCCTTGATAAAGGATATATTAAAAGAGAAGGCCTAATTAAAACTAGGCCAGACATCTCTATTCAGATTTCGGTGACCCCATTATAAAAAGTGAGATTAAATCTCAAGAAATAACCATTTTCTGCATTTCATAAGTGTCAGAGCTCCAAAACCTACAATTTAAAAAAAATATCTCTTTTACTTCTAGGCTAAGAAGATTATTATAAAAATCTATGAATCAGTGTCTATTTTTTTTCCTGTTTTAACTGACTTTCTAACAGAGAATACAGTGGAATAAAGACTGAGATGTAAATGGCTAGAAAACACATCAACAAACAACACAGATAAGCAGCGAGAAAGCATAGATTAACTCCAGAGTGACAAAGAAAACTGAAGGACAAACCTTATATGCAGATATCTAAATTATTATGGATCATTCCAAATACTACCAGACAGCATGGTGGAAAAAAAGGCAGCCTTCAAGTCAGCATTCAAAGGGAGAAATATGGTGTCTCAGATTAACAATCTCTATACAAACGTAACTTTAAACTTTCGGGATAACACATCAGAACAGTGGGTACTTGACTGCACTTCCAATGGACCTGGGCAGCACCTGTGCCCTCCAGTTTACTGATAACTCAAGTGCACTCATTCCTAGGAGTCCACCCTAACACCTTTTCCTGGTATAGGAGGTTATCCTGTCTATGTGTTGCTGTCATTGTTTGAATAAAGAAACTGCCTTGGCCTTTTGATAGGGCAACACTTAGGTATGCAGAGTAGACTAAACTGAATGCTGGGAAGAAAGAAGAGAGGGAGAACCGCCATGGATCTGCCAGGTCAGACATGCTGAATCTTTTCTGGTAAGGCACGACCTGGTGGTGACATACAGATTATTATAAATGGGTTAAATTAAGATGTGAAAATTAGCCAATAAGAGGCTAGAACTTATGGGCCAAGCAGTAATTTAATTAATATAATTTCTGTGTGATTGTTTTCGGTATAAGCTAGCCAGGCAGCCAGGACAAACAAAGGGTCCCCGCTCTCTCTTCAACATTTTTCCGTTGATCTCCATTGTCAATCTATGTAGTCCACTGCCTTTGCTTTCCCCTAGTTGAGTCACATGCACAGATGAGAATTGCCTTAAAGGCTTCATGAAAAATCTATTCCAGGAATGTATAAATGTAAGTCAAGAAATGCCACTCTTTGCTTCAAACTCGTCACTGATCCTATATCTCAAACCAAAGGGAAATCAAAGTGTAATATTGATACAACTCCAACTTCCATAGCACAGATTAAATTTTGAGCCCTTTGACCCAGTGGATATTAGTAGCAGGATTTTATTTTATTTTTATTTATTTATTTATTTATTTGTTGAAAAAAATTTCTGCCTCCTCCCCGCCTCTCATTTCCCTCCCCCTCCCCACACTCCTCTTCCCCTCCCCACACTCCATTCCCCTTCCCTCTCAAGTCTGAGGAGCAGTCTGGATTTTTTTTTAACACAAATCAATACATATTGTAGAATGCATACCACATATAAAACATAAAGGGGTAAAATGATTACATTCATCATATAATTTCATTCTAAACTACTTGCTTAATTAAATTCATAGAATTTTTCAAATCAACTTTATAAAAATATGATATAAAAATGATACAAATTTGCAATATCAGAAAAGTACTAAAAATCACTCTTATGCTACATTATTATTTAATTTACCATTATTTGACTTCAAAAACAGCATATAATAAGCTGTAGCATCACATTTTATTAATACTATAGTTTGTCTTTGGGGATACACAGAACATAACAAAATTATTAATAAATATTTTAAAATTCACATGCAAATAAATTAACATTCCTTACATGATTCTAGCAGTATGCAAATTATCTTCATTTAACTAGGATGGGCAACTGTTTGACAGTGTTTGTTCAACTGATTTAACTATTTATGTGGCCTCATTTATTTATTAAATTTATAGTGTTCTGTATACATATTTGCTATATTTTAGAGTGAGATAAATTTATGGAACTCCATAATTGCATCAAAAAAAAATAAAAACTCTCAGTTCTGAAATCTAATCATATTATAATAGCCTGAGTAATGAAGCTGACTCTCTTTCCTGATAATTAACTTATATCAAAAATTACATGATTGACAGAAACATCTATCAAAACAAAAATTAATTAAAGTATTCTAGGTATTAAATTTTTTTCTTTTGATTTTTACTTTCAGACTACTGTGACATTTTCTTACTTTACTTTTCACCTTCAAACAGGATGCACCCTTATGTTGAGGAAAGCAAATTAAGACAAAATAACTTCAAATAAAAAGAGACTGTATCAATTACATACCTGAAGCACTTCATCATACAAAGCTCAATTGATGTTTGGAAAAATTTCCTAGATGCTTGTACGAACATACTATCACACAATAGCTTTGACAAGGGCTTACTTCTCAGTGTTGACTTGGACAATAACTCTTCTTAGATCATAGATTCATGTACATGAATACATGACAACAGAGTATCGTAGGCTTCTTAGTATTTTATTTTTTTGCCTCCACTTGCCCTATTAGTGTCTACTCTCTACTCAAAACAACACTGTAATTCAGTTGTGACATCAGATGCAGTAAATACACATGTTCCTAAGGTAAGCTTTAAATCAAATGTTTGAAAAAAGGGCCCCGAAAGGGAGTGGCACTATGAGGAAACATGACCTTATTAGAGGAAGTGTGTCCCATTAGAACAGGCTCTGAGTTCTTTGTTCACCATTCAATCACTGGGACAGGCAGGTGACTTCCTGTTGCCTGCAAGATGTGCAGGATTCTCAACTACTTCAGTACCATGTCTGCCTGCACTCCATCATACTCCCCACCATGATGATAATTAACTGAGCCTGTAAAACTGTAAGTGAGACATCCTAATTAAATGTTTTCTTTGCAAGATCTGCTGTGGTCATGGTGTCTCTTCATAACAAAACAAACAAACAAACAAAAACAATGAAACTCATCAATATATAATTTATAATAAGCATTTTCAAACTATCATAGTTTTTGTTCCACAATTAATTAATTTGCCATATAACCATTCCTCTGGGGTTATGTCTCAGAGGTACAATAAAAAAATTAAGATCTTTAGTGCACTGGGTTCTTGGTTCTAACTTGAGATCCACTCAGAAATTTGGAAATCTTGTTACCTTTGATAAAGCTGAGATTTCCCTTTAGAAATACTTAACGAGCATCATACCCAATTTTCAGGCTATGCTGTGGTTTTGATGTGACTAGTTCGCCAGCATTTCATTTGTTGGATATTTGGTCCTTCATGTAGAAATGTAAGTGGTGGTAAGGAGTATACAAGGTGAGATCTGGGGAGATATGCTTAGATTACCCACCTTAGAAGTAGAAACCCTGTTCTCTTGGAAGACTAGCTACATTTCTCTAGATTGCCATTAAAAAAAAAAAGTGACCCTGCTCTTCCTAAAAGTTCAGCTTTCTGCCTTGACATGTGCTCTGGTCTATGTATTGCAGATTTGGCAGGGCCATTGTGATGTGGGAGTGTCATATATCAATCTGTTGATTTCATTGGTTAAGTAATAAACAAACTGCTTGGGCTCATAGCTTAGAACGTAGGTGGGTGGAGTAAACAGAACAGAATGCTGGGAGGAAGAGGAAGTGAGATAAGATGCCTCAGACAGAGACGCCATGCTCCGCTCTCCCAGACAGATGCGATTCAGCTCCGACCCAGGATGGACGTAGGATAGAATCTTCCTGGTAAGCCAGCTCGTGGGCTACAGCAGATTATTAGAAATGGGCTAGTCCAGGTGCGAGAGCTAGCCTAGAAGAGGCGAGATAGAAATGGGCCAAGCGGTGTTTAAAAGAATACAGTTTCCGTGTAATTATTTCGGGTAAAGCTAGCCATGCAGAGCTGGGTGGGAACGCAGCCCACCGCAGCTCCTTCAACACCATTGTTTATGTTGACGGAGGGCTTCTTAGAGTTGGTCCCCTGTTATTTGGACGTACGGTCTCTAAAACAGCAAGGTTAATAATACGTTGAAATTGAAGCACTTCATTACCAGCCTTGGGTATTTTGTTATAGCAATGTATATTGATCAATGTAGTACTTTGTAAGTATTACAGATACATTAGTTAATGTCTACCATATCATATAAAATTGTAGCATTCAAGCTTTCTTTAAACAGGCCTGATCAGACATGACATCACATTCAGATAATAGGAGTGCTGTAGAGCTCAGAACATTTATCCGTATAAAAATCTACAACACCACAAGATTATTAGTATGTTATAATTTAGAGCAAGCTCAGTCTGAAAATGCCTTATAATAATAAGTGGAAGAATCTTTGTGACAGCATTTGTCATAACTTCATTAACTTTTTCACCCCACAATCCAAATATCTAGATGCTAAAGGTTTGAAGTTTCTATAAATCTGGCTTCATTAACAGAAATAAATTAAATTTAGTTTGCTCCATTTTAATTTATATTGGAAAGGCTATTTTTATAGCTGAAAGCAGTAGCAAATTACTGGAGAGAGTTTTTCTTTCAAATAAAAGGAAATAAACAGCAATTGTAAAATGGAAGCTCTTTTAGTGAGGAGTAAAAGCTACACTTAATTGGTGGTCTAAGGATCAGTATGTAAAATATACTTAGAGACCATACCGGGTAAAAATGTTAGTAGTAGGCTCTCTACAATACACAATTGATCAAACTACAGGAAATAAATGACTGTAAGGAGCCCAGCAACAATCTGTACCTCTACAATCCAATTCCTATACCTCAGATTCAGGGAACTTCAGAGAAAGCGCCAGTGGCCCAGGACACCAGGGAGATAATGCCTCCTACACATGGCATGGCTACCACAACTATGAAATCTCAGCAACATGGTAAGCAAAAACTACATATTGACCATATATGCTACAAGTCATTATGAATGGAGGAAATTTGACAGACACAAAGAGCTACAGACAATGTACAGGTGCATGGAGAAGGAGAATGAAAGCTATCCAGAAACAAGGCCCCTGATATGTTCTCTAGTCCCAAGTGGTCATTTCTAAACACATGCCCAAATAAGCAGCACAAATAAACTCAATAATATGTGTATATGTGTGTACATGTGTGTGTGTGTGTGTGTGTGTGTGTGTGCGCACGTGCGCATCCACACATGTCCTGAATGTGTCAGATAGCTGCAGAAGCATGATGGAAGCAGTTATAAGTGGGGAATGGGGTGGGTAGGAATAATGTAGACACTCATGCATGATATCAAAAGAATTCTTAATTTTGTAATTTGTACTTTTGAAAATGTCCTAATTATGTTTCCAACCTTGTCACTCAGATAGTTTACCTTCTAAACCTATATATATATATATATATATATATATATATATATATATATATATCAATAACCTTATGCAGGGCTTAATCTTTATTGGATAATAAAGTAGCGGGATGGAAAAAGTGCTATTCACGTGTAGGAATTTCAAGTTAATAAGCGTCTCATTAGCTGTTAGAGGTAAACAAGGAGAACCGCAACGACTCACCGAGTAGGATGGAAAAGTATCTTAATACCTCTTTCCCTTTGCAGTTATTCTAAAATATTCGTGGAAAGTATTATAAATTGATACCTGATTGTACGCCTCAGAGTAAGGGGGAACCTGTGACCCAATTGTAACTGACTCCACGCAGCCTGGCTCCTGATCCCAAGGTTTAAAAATTAATTCATATCCTGTTGGCTTCCTCTAGTTATTCTATTCAGAGGAGACTTGAAAGGCTTTAGGATTAAAGGGGTTGAAAAGCCTCTGTAAGGTTAACGAGCTCTCCAACCCTTTAGAAGGAGTCCACAGTGTTCTAAAGCTCATTGACAAAGAGCTTAAGGGAACCCAGCCTCTAGTACACACTGCAAAACTTGCCTTTTTGTACTTGTCTGCGGTGGACTTCTTTCGTTCTCTTCCCCCATTTAGTTTGTACGGCTTTATTTGTACTATTTCCTTCTTCCTGCTTCCTGTTTTTCTGTTTAATTTTATTGGAATTCTTTTTATTGTGGTTGAATTATTTCTTCATCTAATAGTCACTTGAGATATTGCGTATCCCTTTTATATACTACAGAATAAAATGACTAGTTTAGAAATGATAGAAACTCATTTCTTGCTCTTCTAAGGTAAAGATTCACACTGAAGACACAGCTTATATAGAGTCGATAATATCCTCTGGTTCACAGATAGCACCGCCTAGCTGTGTCCAAGTATACCAGAAGGGACATGGCATCTGTTTTAGGAACTAATGCCATTGATAGGTCCCATTTCCATACACTAATCAATTCTCAGAGGTTTTACATCCTCGGGACATCACCTTGGAAGTTAAATTTCAATGACCTTCATTTCAATTTCAAATCATAAAGGTAATAATACATTTAAATAATAACAATACATGAAGCATATTTTTCAAACTTTGCTGGAATGTTTTAGCTTTTATTACTTATTTTGGTTTTCTTGTGTGTTTTTAAGACAAGAACTTAACATATAGTGCAATCTGGCTTTGGGCATGTGATAACCCTCCTGCTTCAGCATTCTGAATATGAAGATTACTGACATAGGATACCATGATATGCTTACTGTACTATTTTTAAATGTTTTATTTATAATGATAAACGTTTTCCTCTATAGGAGAAATAACTTTATTTCCTTTGAAAAATGCTTCCCGTGTGAACATATGACTCAAGTTGAATTTTGTTTATTTCTTTCCCTCTTGAAAAAAGAAAAGAACTATGATGCTCTAAGCTCAGCAAAGTCACTCTGCTTTGCACAGAGTTGAGTTGCAATGGAAGAATGCATTAAGCATCACAAGCAAGGTTGCCTGTGAGAAGCAACATGTTGCCTGAGCAATTTGTGACCTTCCTTAAAAATAACATCCCAGAAACCAGATTCTTAACCAGGTACAATGGTTCTAAATAGTCTACATGTTGACAGTGACATAATTTTGCAGGTGAAAATGTGGGCAAAGAATTTCTGGTCTACAAGACGCAAATTCACATCTCTATACATCTCTCCTTTTTCTGTGTGTATTCCCAGAACCTTACAGCCCTGAAAAATAAAGATATTCATGGAATGAGTATGAATCCTATTATCCCAGAAAGGAAAGTTATCCACTAGTCAAGATTACCTTCAATGAACTAGTTTCATGAACAGTAAAATCCTATTGTGTTCAATCATTAAAACTGTAAAGCTTGTAATACGAGTTAACGTGGCCAAAACTAACACACTATGCATAGTCTAAAGTGCTATATTTCATATTAATGAGCAAGTATTTAATTTTATGCAAGAAAAGCAATGCCATCTAGAAATTAATCACAAGATAAATATTTTAATGAGAACTAGTAGAGAGTAAAATTCTTTTCAAATCTTTAAATTGAAATAAGCAATTAAAAATGAAATGAAGAAAAGCCATATTTGCATACATGTACATAATATCAAAACATCTGTGAGGTTAAGTCATTAGACAACTCAAAGTAATAACTCCACTGAAATGTTTTATTATGATGATATTCTTCTGACATTTAGTAGTAACATTAGTATTATTGTTTTAACTTGCAAATCCTAGATTTAATTCTGACTCTCAGAATTAATGAAGTGTTACAATTTTATAATGGTGATGATACTTACAATCTTGCATATCAACAATCACAATTGATGAATGTGTGTATCTCATGAAAAGAACATATGCAAAACTACCTACACAAAAAGGAATCCCTAAGACCTAGACACACTCCTCAGTTTGACCTTTTATGTCACCCTGCTGCTCTGATTACACTATCAACATAAACAAAATCAACTTTAAAATCTAGTTTTTTTTAATTCACACATCTGTCTTTTGTAAGTCCCAGAGCAAATATCACAATGGCAGAGGCTTACTGACATCCACAAAATGGCATATGGGTTATACTCGTAGGGTTATGTAGATGAAAGTTACTGTCCTCCCTGGTCCCACAGCTGTTCAGTTCCAAATAAACACACAGAGGTTTATATTGGTTATAAACTGATTGGCATATTGATCAGGCTTATTACTAACAAGCTCTTACAACTTAAATCAACCCATAATTCTTATCTATGATTAATCACATGGTTTGTTCTTCCTTTGTGTCTGGCTGGTGACTGCGTCTCTGTCTTTCCTCTTCCCAGAAATCTCCTAGTCTGATTGCCCCACCTATACTTTCTGACTGGCTACTGCATAATCAGCATTTTATTAAACCAATATGAGTGAAATACCTTTACAGTGCACACGAGCATTGTTCCACAGCAGGGCTAGGTAGAAGTTGTGATGGAACACAGGAGGTTTTGTCTATAAAAATGATTTTTTAACTCATTTTGCCAATGAAAGTAGGTTCATTTGCTGCTTATGAGAGCTTCTTGGCCCAGAGCAGACCAAGAATTCAAATGAAAGCAATCATAAATGCTAATAAGAAGGGCTATGGAGGTGAATACATGGGGAAATTGTTGTCTTGGTGCTTTTGAATACTCTAAATCTCTTGACAGCAATATAAAATCTAGAACTCATTGTGAAATTAGTCACATTTTGAAACCCTGAGAGATACTCAAAATGTTACATATAAGTTATGATCTTTGTTCTAAAGATAGTCCTTTTTATAAACAACTAAATGTGTTTGGTTGACAAAGTGAAGACATCAAATTTTAGAAAGGCATTTGGTGGGGGTGGAGAGATGGCTCAGTTCTTCCAGCTCAAAAGCATCAGAACTACAGGTGAGGGGACCAGACATCCATAGGCATCAGGCTTGCACATGATCCACAAACACACATACAAGCAAACGTTCATATGCACAAAATAGATTCTATTTTCTTATACTTTAATAAAAGAAAGATGCTTTGGTTTCTCATTTGACTTTCTTTGGCATTAGGAGAGAAACTATTTTCTAGGGTGATTTCATTAACTGAGAGTTCATCCTCTCCACCAAGAGACCCTCTGCAAATACCTGAAAGTTCTAGAAGTTCCTATGATTCTATTTATATCAATAAGTTCTGAATGTTTTGTTGAAACATTCAGGCTGCAGGGGAAAAAGAAATCCTGCAATAAGAAAGTAATGACATGTCAATAAAAAGACTCTTGCTAAAGTTCCTCCTGACAGGAAGAAAAAAACCTACAACACTATTCAGAAACTGAGTTATCAGAAGTGCCTGTAGTGAGCAGAGTTCATCTTTCATGAGGCAGGAAAGAAACAAATGAGCAGCATAAAGAAGGGACTCCAAGGTTATGTATTTTCTCTATTGTTTTGATATTTTGTGGGTCTTCTAAGAAAAACGAGCATTGAAATAAAATTACCAAACTATGCCAATAGCCTAAGTGTCCTTGTCTTGTTAAATTAATGAATAGTGTGTTCACACTGCCAGCAAAGAAAATTGATGTATTTAAAGGAGAATGTGTTTATGATTTCTAGAACCAAGTAGGAAAATGTAATTATGGCAACATTCTAAAAATGTTGGTTCTAAGGGAATTTCCATTCCTTTTTTCCTTCAAATTTAAATAGGAATAATCACAATGCACTGAAATCATACATCTTTTTAATTGAGACTATATACTCTCAATAAGTGCAGGTTAACTTGAAAGCCTTGATAACCTGGAAATGCCACAGGATTCTTTATATGATGCAAGCACTCGATCAACAATCCAACATATATTCATTGAAAAACACATTTTACTTGGCACTATACTCAAAGCTGCACAAGTCATAAAAATTATATGATACTGTCCCTGTCTTGGCAGATTTTACAGTCTGAGAATACAAGGCTCTAGAAATATTAGTATACCAAAGCAAGTACATAAAAATGTAACGGGAAAAAGATTCACAGCATAGGTAGATACTTAACCACCAGCCTCTTGCCATGGATTAGCTTTATTGGGGCTTCAACTGCATTAGCATTCAAGGAATGTAACAGCTTCCACACAGTGACACGGTTTCACTTAAGAAACAAACAAAATATTGCAGAATGATTTTATGCGTATTTGTTTAATTATTCTTGATACAGGCTGCTGTGAACTTGCCCTCCTTCTGCCTCAGCTTCCTGAGTGATAGGATTTGCTCTTTCCTTTGAAGGAGAACTCCATGTAGGCCAAAATACTTTGAATAAATAAAGTGTTAGCCTAACATGCTGGGTTCAACTTTTGATGGGGAAGAATCTTCTGTTTTGTGTTAATTTCATTGGTTAAATAAAGAGACTGCCTTGGCCCTTTAATAGGACATATAATTAGGTAGGTGGAGTAAACAGAACAGAATGCTGGGAGAAAGAAGTCGAGTCAAGGAGTTGCCATGATTCTCCTACAGGACACAGAAGCAGGTTAAGATCTTCCCTGGTAAGACACCTCGTGGTGTTACAGGGATATTAGAAATGGGTTAGATCAATATGTAAGAGCTAGCCAATAAGAGGCTGGAACTAATGGGCCACACAGTGTTTAAAAGAATACAGTTTCCATGTAATTATTTCAGGTGTAAATCTAGCCGGGTGGCGGGACGCAGCCCGCCACCTAATATAACAAACTTTCAGCAAATGGAGGGAAGGAGGGAGAGAGAGAAGAAAAGGGAGTGAGAGAGAGAATAGACTTTCCTGAGGGACAACCATCAAGTACAATTTCATCAACTATCACTTGACTTATCCTGAGTATGGAGACTGTGCTAAATTACGAAGACATTGGGAGTAGCTTCCTTGCTAAGACTGGATGGGAACTCTATGCCAGGCATCTTATAGAACCTGCTTCTCTTCTGTCTTCTTCCACAAACACTTAGGAACTCATTCACAGGAAGGGTACATAAGGAAAACTACCCAGAAAGTTCATGTCCCTGCATGTGTTTTCATTATTCTCATACCTTGTCTGTAAACTCTTTCTCTTCATCATCATGTATGGTTTACCTTCTTCATTAAGATGTCAATTGATTTTCTCACCTAATACTTCCTAGCCCAAAATACTGTATTTGGATGGTAATTTCCACTGTTACATTTCTTTCCTTTCCCTTTTAGTCTCTCACTTATCAAAACCCTTTTTCATAATAGTTTCATCACACTTTATTTAAAAATTGATTAAGAATGAACTTAATTTTGTGGCAGTTAATTGTTAATTATTATTTCCTGCTTTTTTTCTTTTGGTGTATTGATGGACACCAAGGTTAAAGCTAGAAAGGAGTAGAAGGAGTATCAATATCAGCTAAGGAACATACTTTCAACTTGTTATTTCTTCTTCCCTCTTCCTTTCTAAGCTTGGGGACAAAAGAAGAAATAATTTCCCTTGGCAATACCACTTTCACACAACTGAACAGCATCCAAGTTAAGACTCACATATAACTTCCAGTACTTGCAAATGTATTTTAGTACTTCTAGGGTACCAAATAATAGGTTAATTTGTGACATCTTCATACATATTTATCATTGGGCTTTCATCATAATAATTCCCATTACATTCTACTGTCTATAACTTTATTCCCACCTCCCTGTCCGTAAGTAGCTCCTGTTCTACCTTCATGTCATATAAATACATATATAGGTATACACAGATATATAGAGAGATTTAAACTCCACATTTCAGAGGTAGCATGGCATACTTGTCTGTGCCTTGCTTAATTTTACTTTACATTGATATCCAATTTCATTATCTGTCTGCAGATGGTATACTTTCATTCTTCTTTGTGAGTAAACAAACCTCCATTGTGTGTACACACACATATACACAAAGACACTCATACATACACATACATGCATCAAACACCATCTTTCCTTTACTCATCTGTTAGAGAACATCTAAGCTCTTTCCATGTCTTAGCAGTTATGGATACCGCATCAATAAAGATGAATGTGCCCGCATCTCAGTAGAATGCTGGCATAGTTATAAGTATCCTGTTATTGTAAGATATACCCAGGAATGGTATTGCTGGATGATATGATGATATAAGAACTAATAGAATGAATGACTGAGTGTAGTGTGTGTGTGTGTGTGTGTGTGTGTGTGTGTATGTGTTGGATTTAATAGTGGCTTATAGGATGTGCTCTAGCTAGTGCATCAAATCTGATATCTATTCAGATATTGAGGCTGGAAGACCCAGATTTGTTTTCTTTATACTTTAGAATTCCAAAGAAGCACTTCTAATACCATTAAAGAATGCCTCAGCATCCAGACAAAAGAGCTTGCCAGCAAAGGTGAGGACAAGCAGAGAAAAAGCAGAAGCCTCTGTCTTCCATGTCCTTTTATGTAGGCTGACACCAGAAGTCTCAGCCCAAATTTCAGATAGTTCTTCTGACCTTCAATTACCCATATTTAGGGCTGGTCTTCTCTCATCCAATGAGTCCATTGAGAAACTGTCCTCTGAGGTGTGCCCAGCTTCTTGGGTTTTAGTTTATTCCATGATGGAGCAAGGTCATTGGCTAATAAAGAAACTGCTTAGCCCTGATGGGTTAGAACATAGGTGGGTGGAGTAAACAGAACAGAATGCTGGGAGGAAGAGGAAGTGAGCTCAGATGTCAGGCCGTGCTCTCTGAGGCAGACACGATGAAGCAAGCCAACGTTCAGACATGCTGAATCTTTCCCAGTAAGACCAGTGCTACACTTTTTATTAGAGATGGGTTGATTGGGATATCAGAATTAGCCAGTAAGGGCTAGAGCTAATGGGACAAGCAGTGTTTAAAAGAATACAATTTGTGTGTTGTTATTTCGGGGCATAAGCTAGTCAGGTGACCAGCAGCTGGGGCGGCAGGAATGCAACCCGCAGCTCCTTCAACAATTCCAGATGTAGTCAAGTTGACAATCAAATTAGAAATCACAATGTTCTCTTGTTAGTTTCCTGATGAATCTGTACACTGTTTTCGATAATGACTCAGCAATTTCAATTCCTACCCAGTCTTTAAGTACCCTGCTGCCCATCCTCACTAGTATGTGTTTGTTGTTTCCTTGATACAGCATTATGACTGGGGTATGATAGAATACCTATGTAGTTCTGATTTACGTTCACTGGTGACTAAGAATGTTCAATGTTATGTTGGGAACTGTTCAGTTCATTTGCCAACAGATTTATTAGATTGTTTGGAAATGTAACTTGTCATTATTTTATATATTCTGGATAGAACTCCCATCTGATGTATAACTACCACTGCACTTCTGCTGTTCTATAAGCTCTCTTTGCTGGTTAATAATTTCCTTTGCTGAGAAGAACACTCTTCACAAGCACATTAGAGGAAGGGTCTATTATGTACCAGTTAGCTACAATCAAGATACTCCCAACTTTAACTCTAAACACAGTCTTATATCTCATCACAGCCCTATCTATGAACTCACAGAAAATTCCTTGTGATTTACCGCCACAAGTACTTGGTTTAAATTTTGCCTTTTTATTTAACTGGCTATGGTGCTCTGAATAAATTATAATCTGAACTACTCCTTCATGTCAGAATCAAATGAATGCAGTCACCTTCCCTCCTGCTGGCTGCACCGGCTCTCAAGAAGAGTGTCATCAGAGCTGAACTCTGAAGCTCTGCATCCTCTCCAAGTTCAGGCTCTGAGAACTTCTAAGAAAACCATTTTTCTCTTTGCAAGATAATTTCCCGTTCATAGCTCCTGCAAGCTCCATTTACATTCTAACTCTTTCAACCGTTTATGCTGCCATATGATGTCTCTTTAAAAGAAAAATGTAATATCCATGTGAGTTTCCCATTAAATCAGATGTATTTGTTTATACATGTTTATACAAACATATTTTTATACTTAATATTTTCTATTTTTATGCATTTGTGGTAACAAAAATATTTTTACTGTCTTATTTTTATATTTTAAAGATATTTAGCTCTTTTTAGGACTATGTTATATTCCAACTAATTCACATTCCCACCCAGACTATTCTACAGAATATTGGTTTTACAAACAAAACCAATTACAGAAAGTACATTATTAATGTCAGGAAAGTCTTCCTCTATCTAAGTAAGACACTCTCAGAAACACTAAGGAAAATGTTGTCTAGCACAAGTTTTCACAACAGAGAAACTCTTTCCAACTCTTTCTAAGGACTTTCTAAATACTAAAGGTATTTTGAAATAACTTTACTTTAGGTATTAAAGGCTATCCCTTATTTTTATAATCTTTTATAACATAAAGAGTCCAACTATTCAAAAATCTCCATGCCTTAAGGATAATGTAGTTTAGGCAACTTTTGCATTTTTTTTCCACTCAAAGACATATGTATGTAGCAGACTGGGCAGCCTGAGAGTTGAGAACAAAATAGATGTTAGGAGAACTAGGGTGATTAGTCTTCCTTGTCAATGTGGACTGGACTTGGAACCACCTAGAAGACACAGTGGTATATCTGTGAGGTCATTTCCAGAAACGTTTAACTAAGGTGAATAGACACATTCTGTGGGCTGAGGTCCTGGACTAAAAAGTCTCTCCCTGCTTCCTGACTACAGACACACGCCTCCCAACACAGCTGATCATGCCCCCACCCTTTAATGAGAAAAAAATAAACCCCTCTCTTTAATTGCTTCTTCTCATGTGTTTTGTTTCAGCAATGGGAAAAGTAACCAATAATGCAAGCCCCAATAAAAATATGCAACAGCAAGGATTTTCTCTCCCCTCCATGAAAAGATGGCAATCAATTTGAAAGAAAGAAAATAAACTCTAAAAAAAATCTCTAAATCATTGCTGGGTAAGAAGAAATAAAGGTTTGAAGATCAATCAGAACTAAGAATAGACTCAGCATCCTGCAGTCCACAACAGTAGCAGAAATAAAGACAAACAAGCAAACATCCCCCCCATACACACAAAAACAAACAAACAAAACAAAACAAAAACAAAAACACTGATATTAAATCCCAGTGACAGTTATAATGGGTTCCTAATGAGTTACTTCAGGTATATGTAGGTGATAAGCCTGAGTTCTCAGCATAGTTTCACACTCTACAGAACTATACCTTTATCTTCTCAGGGACTGAGTTTCTCCTGGTCAATGAGGAAAAACTAAACATACTTTCTTGGATTTATTTCAGAATTAAGACATTAATAAGTAGAGATTTTTTTACTTGTTAGCTTAAGTCCGTAAGTATTTGAGTTGGCCAGGGTTCATAACAACAGGTAGCATGAAAAGTGGGATGAGTTGGAGAAGAGAAATGGAGACCAGCAGGAGAAGGGAGGTAATTTACTTTGGGAAGAGGCTATAGTTGCCAGGTTTCAGATCTGCAGAACACTCCTCTGAGCTGTACAAGCAGAAAAGAGTTGATGTATCTTCAAAAAAGGAAGTCTAGATACAAAATCTTACTTCATTGGGAAACATGTCATTTTTCAAAGGCTTTCAAATGATTACAAAGAATACTACTCTTTATAAAATATTTATCTAAGTATCAATCACACCTAAAAACTATCTTTGACCAAAATTTGGACCCCACAGCAAAGCCAAATGTACACATAATATTAAACATCACAACCAACACCACACAGGCACCAATCATATTACAAGGCAAGTTCAACCCAGACATCCCTTATCTTTTTTGTCTGTCAGGGTGCTTGTGTCCCTGGGAAAATGTAGACAGGAATATTAAAAGAGCTGGGGATATAAAGTCTTACTCATTAAGCTAGCTGTATTTATGCAATATTTTCTCACTGCTATCTTTTTGCTAAATATTGCCTTCATAAAATCAATGTATCTGTCCCCTTTCACCAGAACTTAGGAGAAAATAAAAATCAGTATAGAAAATTTGTTTTATAATTGACTTTTCTTACTGTAAAAAGAGACCTGATCATTTGAGAACTCAGAGATAGTCTCCTTCAGAAAGCATATTTAAAAAGGGAAGTTAGGAGTAAGTAAATGTTCATTACACTGTGGGGACAGAGAGACAAAAAGAAAAGAGGTTATGGTAGTAAGAATTGTGGAAGCCCTGTGTGAGTGCAGATCTCTGTGAATGTGTGCTTTTGCTGTTGGCATGAGCAAGGCTGGATCCAGGACTACATTAACCTCATACCCACAGAGAAGTGGCAAATCACACTCTGGCTATTCCTGTTTCTCTGTCTGTCTGTTATTTCTTTATTCCCCATCTTCCATAGTCAAATCCAATTCTCTAGAGTTATGCTAGATAGATCACATCAAAAAAGGAAAAGCAAATGTATGATCTTGGAAGTATTAATTTAAAGTATGGCAATAATGAGACCTAACCAAAGAGTGAGACTCTCTCAACACTCCAAAGTAAATGAATTTATAGGGAATTTTATCTTAGAAACAGACCATATGTGAAAATGGTATCATTCCTACATTTTAAAACTATCACGTTTGCATATAAAATTACATTTTAAAGGATTGATTTTATTTTTAACAGCATGCATGTGTGTCTTTCTGTGTGTGTCATATCTATGTGTAGACATGGAGATGTGTTCAGGTGTAGATGCAGGTGTTGTCAGCAGCCTGCAGAAACCACTGGAACCCCTGAAATCGAATGATGGGTACTGAAAACTACAAAAGCAGCCAGACACTCTGCGAGGGCAGCTAGCAGCATTCTGAACTCCTGAGTGATCTATCCTAGCCTCTTGAAAGTATATGTTTTAAATTTGTAGAAATAATATCAATTTCTAAAATAAAAAGATGCTGACAGTTTCATATTTATTAGAATAGAGCTACATGCTTAAAACAATACTTGCTAATAATTTTTCAAGATTATGTGGTATGAATAGTTGCTTTTTCTTATCTATATACAGTTCTTTCACGATGGACACGTTTCTGGGACCATGTGTAGTAGGAACGGATAACCAGAATTAGGACAACTGGGACTACAGGAGCTGGCTTCTCTGACCTTTTATTTTTTGAAAAGTCCAGTCCTAGCTGCATGTTGGGTTTTTTTGTTCATTGTACTATTGGCTAAAACAAAAATCTATGATATAACTCATTGAAAACACAGCAATAATATTTTACAGGACTTTCCATTAAGAGTCTTGTTTCTTTCACTCTTAAATCTCAGCTGGTCTCATTACTTATTTTGACAAATAGGACATGGCACCATAACAGGCCGTCTGGGACTCTGACCATAAAAAGGTCTTGCAGTTACTGCAAATGCTCATTGGAGCACTGCAACACGGTGCTATGACAGAGAGGTCATTACGGGATTCTGCTATTCATTACTACACTGTGGTATGGGATTATTTTAAATATTTATTTAGAACACATGATAATTCTAAGCAGTATATTATTTTCCAGAGCTCAATGGATAAAAATTCAGATTCCAGGGTCCCTGAAAATTGTCTCATGAGTGCTGATTTGGGTTAAACAGAGAATATAACATCCAAGCAGAGGAAGATACAGAAATTGGCACATTCTTATTCAAATCTAAATTTTGTGAAAATGAAAGCAGAGATTTGATATGTTTCTTAAATGTACAATGTATCCACTTCAGTTGCATTGCACCATTGGAAATCCTCACTTCAAAGCTTCATCAGAGTCTTCTCTTTAAGTAATAAATTTTCTCAGTCACTTCATGGTTTTAGCTTTTAACTATAAACTAAATTTAGTTTTTCCATATTTTAATTTTACATCTTTTACTACACAAAGTTAAAGCAATGCTCCAGCTCTGTGTAGAGGCCTGTCATTGCATATAGAGCAGTTTGACAATGAAATAATCTAAGAAAGTTACCCATTTGTAGCTGCAATTTTCCAAACAATAGCAGTATTAGGTCAATGTCATATTTTAAAATATTAAAAACAATCATACTGATAAGTATGACATTTTTCCATAGGATTTTTTTTCTAAAATGACATTACTATGTTGATTATTAGCTGTCACACTTCCAAGAACATTTAAGTCACCATCACTAAGTTGAATTTTTTAGATAAGCTTCCAATTATGCCTGTGAGGTTCAACATATGCTACATTTTGATACTGATATTTTTAAAAATTAATTAAAATGAAATTAGCCAATATAATAATTGAAAATATAAGATAACATTTCAATATTCATATTAATCAAATTAATAATATTTATTTGATACATATATTTATTTATTATGCATACAATATTCTGTCTGTGTGCATGTCTGCAGGCCAGAAGAGGGCACCAGACCTCTTTACAGATGGTTGTGAGCCACCATGTGGTTCTGGGAATTGAACTCAGGACCTTTGGAAGACCAGGCAATGCTCTTAACCACTGAGCCATCTCTCCAACCCCTATTTATTTGATTCTTAAACTGTCCTTATACACCGCAAAATCATGGGTATGAGTGAAATTATGCTATTCTTTGGTACATATAATTGATTTAGATGGCAACAAAACAGAAATAGCTTCTTTTCTACAACAAGGAAAATGACAATTACTGATATTCTTCTAAAAGTGAGACAGAATTAGGACCTGTTAATAAAAACGGCTTTTTCAAAAGTTCTACCAAAGAGTCACTGTCTCATGAGTGCTGACAACTTCAGCGCTGGGAGCAACATTAGGGAGCTAGATCCCACACCAAAGCCATGGGCTCCTCCAGTAGGCACACATCTAATGTAAACATGCAAAGTGACCACACACAAGCTAATTATAATGGGTAGCAAAGAAAGGGAATTCAATAAAGACATTGAGAATTTTAAACTCTCCTTTTCTCAAGGTAGAGTCATGCCTATTTTTTCCTTAGTGTAAAAAGTGTAAAACCTTTCTCTGAGACACTTCAGTGTAAAGAAGCTAAGATTCTAAAAAGAACATGCCTTACCTAACTAAGACCAAGAGTAGATGAGTAAATAAATAAACTCTAGCTAAAATACATTTGTGAAAAAATAAATGACAATGTATTAAACATGACGCCTTGATCCTTTGAAGTCAAATAAACTTTTAATAGACCAGATTGTATTGTTAAAATTGAGTACAGAGAAGTTAGAGATCAATGATGATTATAATTATTAATTCACAACCATATACAGACCTTAAAAGAATATAAAAATTAGTTTATATGAATATAATGATGCACAACTATACTCAAAATATTAAGCATAATTTATGGAGGTTATCTTATTTCACTAATACTACATTAAGAGGTGCACTAAAAGCAAGTATTTAAAAGTTATACAACAGGACAGAGAAAGGAACATATTCTATATGCCTCAAGGCATGTCTCAGGCCCTTTGAATCCTGAGTACACACAGTTCCTTGTCAACTTCCTCATTTAAGCCAGAACAGCAAGTAAACGTGAGAATGATAAATGTGTTTGGGAGTCCATTCAAGTAGCTGTAACAGACTTGACAGTCTGACTAATTTATACCGAACAGAAATTTTTATCACAGTTCTGAGGTCTTTGAGTTTGAGATCAGGGTACCAGCAGCATCATGTAATGGAGAAGGACCACTTCTATACTGTGGACTCCCAGGTTGCCACTGAATTTAAAATAGTGAAATACAATCGGTTAGCTCCCTGGTCTCTAGCTTGCTAAGATAATGCCAACTAATCACACTATTGTGGGTTATATCTAAACCTAATTGCCTTCTAAAATTCCCCAAATATTGGCCTACTCCAGAGATGGAGGCTCATATTTGTGTTCATAAAGGTAGAGACCAGAGGATGATCTTGGGTATCATTTCTCAGGTGTTACCACCTTCAGTATTAATGATTTAAAATGTGTTATTAACTGGATAGAGCAAGCCAAGAAGATTAGGACTGCTTGGCCAGTGAGTCCAGGGTCCTCTGTCACAGTCTAGGTCAGCTGTCCCATGAGCTCCCAGAGCTCTGCCCATCTTTACCTCTGCAGAGCTGGGACTAATAGCAAGGAATATCACCTTGACTTTCAAGCACTTTACTATGTCATCTCAACAGCACTACTGTGTCTTTAGTATATGTGGAGGTGGGTTCAATGTCAATATGTAAATTTCTAGTGTGACAAAACACATCATATAAATATTTTAACCCAAATATCAAAAATGTCTTAATTTTTTTTTATTTTTCCTAAATATGTTTTTTTTTTTTGAGGGGGGATGGCTCTTAAGGAATTGTGATGCTGATGCTGCAAAAACAGTGCTTAAAATCACTCTTTGTCTTCTACACTTTTAAGGAACACTAGGAAAAATAAAAGGACAAAAGAACACTTACCCTTAAAAGATAAGTTTCACTTGTGTTATTTCTTTCCACTTAAAACTAATCCTTTTATCCTGTGAATGGAATTTCCATAATCAAACTTTGCTGACATAGTGATTTTTCTATTGACTGAGATGCTTTTAGAGAATATTAAATTGCATGGAAATCACTACACTGCAGATGATTTCCTCTGTACAAATACACGTGACTAACTAACTTTACCCTAAGATCACTGTCTCTATTACACTAAAATACTTGAACTCCTGGGGTTCTCTTCTCTAATAGTTTCTAGACAAAGAAGAGACAGTGCAGGGCTGATGTGTCTGCCCGGTCTTTGATAAATACTTCTGAAACCAGAGGAAATTATTCATTGATAGGTGTAAAATTTCTGCTCTTTAAAACTGCTTTTTACTCAAAGCTATTAATGTCTGCTGAAGAACAATTTAAAAATCAAACCCATGATGGGTGGAATAAATGAAGATCCTAATGGCACATTTTAGTAAATATGAGCATTTTTAAAGACACAATATAAGTTGTATGACTTAGATGAATTCATGCATTTACTTATTACCTATGTTTCTATTAATTTATGAATTCATTTTATTTTACTTTTTTATTCATTTATGAATTTATTTATTTACTTATTACTTTTAGTTGTACTGTTTATTAGTCACTAAGATGATTTCTCAGATCTGTAAAAAAGTACTTTATATATTATTACCCTCAAATTTAAAATTCCAAAAATAGTTAATAAAATACATGGACTAATTTCAAGTACTGAAATGGAACTCATTTATAATTTAATTTATAATTTATAATTTAGTGTGCGAACATTTGGTAAATCATATAGTTTTTGAACAGAGAAAACTTCGTTCAGAAATCAGGAAACACTATTACAAGGTAGTAAAAATGGAACCGATGAATTGCAGTAGTAAAATTTAAGTAATGAATAAAAATACAACTTGTCTACAAAGTAAAATTCAACTTTTCTGTATGGTAGATGTCCCGGTAAAATTTAAGGCATTATCATTTGGTACAGTGTACACTACCACAAATTGCCGTGGGCTTTATATTTCCCCTGCTTTAAAGGCATTTCTGAAATCTAAAGGAATTAGCAGTATGAGGCAATTTATGAAAATAAAAACACAAATAAGGAGCCTTCAAAGACTCCTAACCTCTAGCCTTCTTTGTAGCTACTTATGAACGCTCAGAGAAATGAATTGTGTAGACTATGGTGATTTTTTGGAGGCTGAGGCAAGATGATCACAAGTGTGATGCCAGCACGGCCTATAGAATGAGTTGCAGGCTATGGCAGACTTCCTAGCAAGATCCTGTTCTCAAACCAAAATGCAAAAGCAAACAATATAAGAAAAATAGACAAATATGATATCTTTTATATCTTTTCTAATGTTACCATCAAAGTTGATGAAGTACAACTTGAGAGGAAAGTTACTGTCCATTTGACAAATTCTTATTACATTGTAGGAGGTCCTTCTGCATTTGTGTTGATTTCATTGGTTGAATAAAAAAGCTGCCTTGGTCTTTTGATAGGGCAGCCCATAGGTGGGCAGAGTAGACAGAACAGAATTCTGGGAGGAAGAAGGCAGGCAGAGAGCCACCGCCACCATGAAGCTGCCAGGTCAGACATGCTGAATTTTTCCCAGTAATCCACGGCATCGTGGTGACATACAGATTATTAGAAATGGGTTGAATCAAGATGTAAGAGTTAGGCAATTAATAAGCTAGAGCTAACGGACCAATCAGTAATTTAACTAATACAGTTTCTGTGTGTTATTTTGGGTGTAAGCTAGCCGGGCGGCCAGGAACAAACAAGTAGAACTCCTTGCAACAGAATATCTTTGCAACCATATTTCTATAATATAAAAAGTATCACTTCTAGAAACATCAAGAATTGGTCTTATCTATTTTCAATTCTCCTATAGCTGTTCTGGAAAGATAACAGAAAGTCTAAAACATTTTCATTATTCTATGTGATGATCTGTCTACATGAAAAGTAGTTGTTTAGTAAGTCTTTAAATGATAATTTTCATAGACAGTCCATTGTGGTCTGAGTTCCTGTAATATGTGGATTTATTAAGTAAAATATTATTTATGGATATCATTTTAAAATATACACACTTGCCATTTCTGCATAGAGATAGTAACACTTTCATTTACCTTCATGAATATAGAAAAAATTGCTTATGAAACACTGAATGGCCAAATAGATTTATATTTTGGCCATTCTTGGCTCTCTGTGAATTACATAGAAATAAATGCCATATTAATTTTAAGGTCTATTTATTGGGTGTGCATGAGTGTTCCTAGTGTACGCATGCATGTCCTCTATGCGTACATCTGACACCTGTAGAGTTTAGAAGTAGAAGCTCAATCCCTAGATCTGGAATTACAGGTGGTTTTAAATCACCATGAAGTGCTGAGAGCCATAGCTTTTAATTTCTCATCAAACATTATTTAATTCTCAGTACCCCAGACTTCACCTTATAGGGTTACACTGAAGTATTCTCAAAGTTTCACTCAATTTTCTCTTCATCTTAGAAAACTGTCATTTAAAAAAAGAAATATTTATTTTTCTATTATCATAACTCCTTACTTGACTGACATTTTTCTCATAAAATTTTTAAATTACACAAAGGAAAACAGTCTCTGTTTGCTGTGTTTACTGAAATCCCTACTACCTAGCATAGACCTTTTAATTTGTTTTTTATTGATTTTATTGAGCTATACATTTTAACTTGTTTATATTGCATGCAACCTCTACCCTTTTCACTATAACTAGCATCTCCTCCTTCCTACTTCTATTCAAATGTGTTTATTGGAGACTCGGTGAAAGAACATGGTTCTGTGGGGCTAGACCAGCACATACCTGCGAGTTCAGGAAGGAAAGAGCTTATATAGTAGTCAGGACTAAAGTGACTACATCCAGGCCAGAAAATACCTGTTTTATTTCAAACTAATATTAAAAGGGCATGCAGCATATTTCTGATATGGACAGCTCCAGTGTCTGCTCACAAAGTTCCATATACCATTCTTGGTTTATTGTATACAGCATTAAAAAAACAAAAAACTATTCCAGGAAAACCAGCCCAGAGTAATCATGACAGATATTATGGACAGTGGCTGCAGCCAGGTCAAGGTGAACTCATATACTGTGTACATAACAAAAACTGTACCCCTGTTACATGAAGACATACATATTTCGTTACAGAATAATCTTAGGTTAGGAAGAAAGAAAGCACCAAGAATCATGATCCTTCAGCTACTTATCAAACATTGTACTTCATAAACTGTGTTCATATATTCTATCTACTGCTTCTATGACTCATTCTGACCTAAAATAACTTCCTGCTAAACTTCTGCAGTCTCATTCCTGTCTCCTCAAAAACACTTACAAAATGGAATTAGTATAGAAGTGTAATTATAAGACAGCCTGTGCTTGTTTTCCGTCATCAGTGGAGATGGCACATGGTAGAAAGATTACCATGGGTCAATATCACAAGGATTTCAAGCTTATCTTTCAGTACGGCTTTTTAGTCATACAAAATGCCTACAGATTTCTATAGTAGAAATACTGTTTAAATGGGAAGAATTTCAATAGTAGGAACACAATTTAAAAGGGAAGAATACCGCTTTGGGTGACTTTGGCTAACCAGTAAATTAAATGGCTCATTCATATAAGCTGTTTTTACTGTTCCATACAAGGGGTAAGTGCGCATACAAATTAAGACGTTTTTGTGGAAACTGAGGAGGAAGGCTCTTAAACATTTTTAGTTGAATGCACCCCAAATTTATCAGCACACTACATGAAAACAATAATTGACAATATAATATAAATTCACATGAAACAGTAAATATGTGAACTGTTAAAATTTAGATAATTTTACATTTTATCCATCACAAAATTTATAATCTAACCAATAAACACCTTAGCAGGGTGAGCTGAGGCTTTACCAATTGGATATTTCAGTAAACAGATTCAGCTACATTCATAGGGAATTATTGATACAATATTATTTGGGCATTAAGTGTGTTCACTGAATTACCGAGATAGCTTATGTATGTATGTCATAATTATATAGTATGTCAATGTCACCTGTCCACGACAGTATTCTCCCTGGAACTTATATCAGACTGAAATCTGAGGTTAATCAGTACTATTCATAATCCCCATATATTTTAGCTGATGTGCTTAAGAATTCTAAAATCGTTTCTTTAGTGGAAGAAATCTCTTGGGAAAGAGAAAGCAAGACTTAATAGTATTTAATCCTTCCTAGAGCTTGTGTGTGCGTGAGGGATCAGTGTAAGAGATGGTTATTGCTGTGTTGACTTTCATTACTCCAGCTGTTAACCAGATGTTCAAAACAAGCAAATTGCTTTGGAATAGTTTTCTAAATTCTTCTTAATCCGTTAAATTCTGCAAATGTTGAAATATTTTTAATCATTCCCCTAAAAAATTTATATATAATTAGCACAATATAAGAATTCTCATTTTATTTAAATATAATTGTTTTTGATGATGAAATACACAAATAAATATTATCATAGATATGTGGTTGTGTTTTAATGCAGATAAAATACAAAGTACATTAAATTTTAATTACAACCAAAATAAGTTTCACTTCTGGGAGAATATGGTGTTTAGCATATGTAAATAGAAAATATATTCAAAGACATAAAATTAATGAAGTGAAAAGATAAACTTTTTCTGATGTACTTTTCAAATAATAATTTTAGTTTTTGCCTGACACAGATCTACAAATGGCCTCTAAAATCTTAAAATCAAATAAATAGCTGTCTTTCTATAAAGAAAAATAACTTCATTTTGATTGCTTTCTCTTGAACGTTTATATCCCTAGCACACTGAATCATTGCCGTAAGGTAGAAAGCTTGGATCATATTCGTTTCCAATAATTGAGTGCTATTATAATTAAGACCATTCCTAAATTGATATAAAGAATGACCCAAAATTATCTTCTTCTATCCAAAAAGATAGTATTCAATTTCAGCACGCAGCCAAACAAAAGCTGAGAAATTTAAAAGGAACTTAACAAATTATTTAAAAGAGAAAAATCAAATAAACTATTCCCTCAGCTAAGGAATGAACTTTTTACCTCTGTTTCTTTTTATAGATATCCTGTTTCTTTTGCCATTACAAGATGCTGAATTTAACTATATCTTTGTCGACTATAAATGACATATTAACAACTTAAAATCATTACTTTATACAAGAGGTAATTGTAATTCTATTTTATTTTGATCTTCCATAATTATAATTATAGAACAGATTAAGCACCTAGTTGTGTTAATGTGGTGCTAAGAGAAGTTCAAAGCAATTAAACGGCAAAGTCTTTGCTCCTGTAACATAAAACATTCATGTTTTTCTAGAACAGAATATTAAAAATAGACTGCATTTATACCTGAGTGGATATTTACATTAATTAAAAACATAAAGTCTTTAAAATTCATATAAGTGGCTAAAACTTATTCATGAGCTCTAAATGCTAATAGCAGGTCAAAATTTAATCACTTTCACCCTTATTACTAAGGAGGAATATAACCTACACATTAGAAAAGAAAAAAAATATTGGAAGAAGTATTAGACAGCCAAAGCCGCTCAAGAAGGCTTAGAATAAAAGTTCCTTGCACTTTTGAACATCCCATAGCAACAAAGAATTTCAGGGGCTTAGTACTAGATTGGATTTATCTCAACAGAATGGTGGACTAAGAACATATATTTGAATTCACTTTTGCCCCCTCTCTGTGTCACAGTTTTCATATGTGGACAGTAAAAGTTAACTCAATAATTATATCTCATGGGCCTCAGACATAGGAAAGAATTCATTGACACGTTGCAAAATGTATAAGTAAACAGGCTTAGGCTTTTGTTCCATTTAGATTGCCTTTACAACATCATAGTGCAGGACAATTGTCTATATTCTGTCAATTATGTTTTAAATAAATGCTGATTGTCCAGTAGCCAGGCAGGAAGATTAGGCAGGACAACCAGACAGGAAGTAGAGGTGGGTCAAGTAGAACAGGAGTATTTTGGGAAGAAGGAAGCTCTTTCTGCAGTTGTGAGCCCACAACACAGAAGAAGCAAGATGTGATTGCCTCACTGAAAAAAGGAACCAAGCCATGTGGCTAGCATAGATAGACAAGAGTAATAGGCTAATGCAAGTTATAAGGGTTAATAAGAAGCCTGAGCTAATGGGCCAATCAGTTTATGATTAATGTAGACCTCTGTGTTATTTCTTTGGGACTTAACGACTGCAGGAACTGGGCAGGACAGAAAACTCAGTCAACAACAGCCGGCCCAAGTAAGAAATTTCTCTTAACAGATTTACTGTGCTAACCACTGCTCAACTGCTGCCTGGTAAACAGAAACATTTATTGCAGGAAAGGTCAGCTGTATCGCCAATTTCTATCTATTTAGCCAAAATAAATGCTAAGTTGATATTACTTGATTTCAGTAGGTTGAGAAAAAACAGAATAGTTCATTTCAATTTTGTCTTTCAAAAACTGTGAATATAAATACACCTATTAATATTGCAACTTGTGTTCAAAAACATTAAACTACAAGCTTCAAAAAAGGTGTTTATGATGTGATTAGGTTTGTTAAAACTCTTTAAAAACTTGAGCATTCCAAAGGTAGGAAGAGTTAGGCAGATGTTCTGTTTACCTATTAAATTTATTAAGTGAGCCAACCAGAAGAGTAGAGTGAGTAGATTAAATTAGTTCTCTAAAATACTTCCATTTTTGTCCTTTAGAGAACAGATTCTTATATATACTCTTTTAAGGATTAATTTCTAAATCATAAATCCACAAAACATAAAGTTTGGACTATAATTGGCATTCCTTAAATAATGGCACATATAATTTTAATTGCTTCATATGGCACGGAGATGAGTGTTTATTATGTAGTCTTTGCCTTCTAGACAATGTATCTCTGTAACATCACATTTTATACTCCTAAAGACAAAATTTGATGAGTCATCAATGTCCTCTAATCCGTACTCTCGGTTTTGTGTGGAATCCAGAAGAAAGAGAAGACATGTTTATTTCTAAGCTACTTGTCTGGTTGATGTAAGAGTGGAAGCTCGTTATGAAATGACTTTCTGATCTTTGTCTACAGATGAGAAAGCAAAGCCATCATGCAACACTCACTGGGAGAAGCCGAAATCTTAAGTTTCACATTGCTTAAAAAAATATATTAGGAGAATTGGCTGCTCCTGAATACCTATGCATTAACTGTGTTTATTTCTTGTACAGACTACATTAAAAACAAAAAGAAAAAGCAAGTCCATAGATGTGACCCTGTTTTGAAAGGACAGAAAGTCAGCAATAACATGAAGCATGCTGCCCTGGTTTCCAGAGACAGAGCCAGTGAAAGATGAAATCACACACATAAATGTTTCCATCTAAAGTCAAAATTCTTACCCCCTGACATTGATATAAAGAAACTAAACTGTCCTAACAACACATAAATCTTTGAAGGGGCTCAAGTAGATTGAAAACTTGATAATAAACATAAAAAACTTATGTTTATTATCAAAATGCAGAGCCATTGTATTAAAAATCTGAACACCAGTGAACCAAAGATATGAAATTAAATACACAGGTTTATGTCGGCAATGTTGACAATCATACCAACATTTTTGGATACTGATTTAAATTTCAAAAATTACTTTTATGGGCATTATGGTCTCCTTATCTTACAATCCTGTCACAGGTGTGACCTCATTCGCAGCTTCTAACCAGGAGAATTAAGAAGCTGGAAATGTGTTTCTGGCTGGCGTGCTTCTGACATCATACAAAATTTAAGTTTTTGTTTTGTTTTGTTTTTATATAGAAAGCAAACAAGTTGATCACTTGGGAAATCAAATGCACAGGTACATTTTATTACTATCTTTCTTAATTAAGTCTAGGAACAAATTTTAAGGAAGAGGCAGAAATAAGACATGTTTCAAGGGAAATTGACGCTTCAGAAAGAGCAAGATTGATGGAACGCAGAGACAGAAGTGACAGTTGGCTTCATGTTAGGACATGTAGGAGTCCTGAGATTCTAACTTGATCAAACCAATAAAATGGTAATCCACTAAGATCAAACACTATCAGAGTGGCCTATTCTAGTTGGACAGACACCCTTACTGAAAAAGTACTCAGAAGATAAAGTTGCTTTCATGGCCAAATGTAATTTAATTACACATCACTGACTAATTCATTTTAAAAGTAGAATAATAGTGACACTATAAAGAGAATGGCTTGTCTTTAAAAGGAGGAGTAATGAAAAACAGGTATGTCGACATAACTCAGTGTTTTCTCAGCTGCAGAGGAAATAAAGAATACAGGCTACACATTACCATACACTGAACACCCCAGGAAACACTTTAAATTCTCTTGGGTCTGTTAAATAAATGGATTACTTTTTATTAGGGATCAAAATTTCATTTGGTGTAGCAAAATCTCTAGCCCAGTAAAGTGCTTTGGGATCACCAAATGATAACATTTACTGAGCCTGTAGTGCATTGTTCCGGCATTGAGAAACTCCCATGTGGACATGGTCAAGCATCCAGCACTGCCTTGCTCAATCTCCCGAATTCTACGCTAAAATTACCTGCTGTGAATACCGAGAGTAAGACACCCAGAAATTTAGAGAGATGTGAAATATTCTGAAGTGCACAGGGCCAGAAACGATGAAGCAGGAGTTGATTCCGGGCAATTTGACGTTGAACACTATGAAATGTCTCTTGTAGAAATTTTGCTCTACCAATAAAACCCATGTTGGTAAGAAAGATCTGCAGTGCAAAACTGAAAGTAAAGATGTGGAATTTGCAGTCTCTAGAAGATAAAATTTTCCTGCAGAACAGTCAATAGTTAAAGGGAATTGGATAATCTCTAATTTTCCATACATAGTATGAGACTTCTTCTGAACTACTCATGTAGGTTGCTGTGATTGCAAACAAAGAATGGTCTTTAGATTTTAGGAAACTACTTAACAAATGGATTATTTTTAAGTACATACTCAAATCTATCATTTCTGATCATCACGGAGATCCATAGACTAATTGTTTATTCACTTTATTGGAATTTTCAAAAATTTTAAGCCTTCTACTTTAAATTTTAGCTTCATTTCTGGCAGTGTGCTGGTAGCTTCACGATGCTCCAATGGAGACTATAGTAAAAGTCAGTAAGTACAATTTCACAGAGGATATTCTCAAACTACTGGAAAACATTGAGCTTTTCTTACTCTACAAATGTGTATAATGCCTTAATCATTGAATGTTACATAGTTATATATGCAAACGTGTGTGTTACATGCCACACTCACACGTCAAAATTGTAGCAATTAGCTCCATTCCTGGATTTTCTTCAGCAAACAGAAAGGGGGAAAGTAGAATGTATTTGCTTTTTTTTTTTAATTCCTCAGTTGTCCAATGGATTATATACTCTCCTCTGACCTCTAGAGTGATCCTCTATTTTTTTTCTTTTTTTTTATTAAAAATTTCCGCCTCCTCCCTGCCTCCCTTTGCCCTCCCCTCCCCCACTCCCCAACCCCCAGTCCCCTTCCCCTCCCTTTCCAGTTGAAAGAGCAGTCAGGGCTCCTTGCCCTGTGGGAAGTCCAAGGTCCTCCCTCCTCCATCCAGGTCTAGGAAGGTGAGCATCCAAACAGGCTAGGCTCCCACAAAGCCAGTACATGCATTAGGATCAAAACCCAGTGCTATTGTTCTTGGCTTCTCATCAGCCCTCATTGTCCGCCATGTTCAGAGAGTCCGGTTTTATCCCATGCTTTTTCAGTCCCAGTCCAGCTGGACTTGGTGAGCTCCTGTTAGATCCTCTTATAATTAATGAGCATAGCATAACCCAAACGTTTTGAGAATCTGAAACCCAGGAAAAGGAAGCACTGGACTTCCTTAGAAGAGAGTTTGACAGCACTCCAGGAACAGTGAGAGCTGTTCCCTCCCTAGTAAGCAACCCAGAGGCTTGTTTAAAGTTCACCCCAGCCTCCCCCTGCCCTCCCACTTCTCAGAGGAGGTAAGAATATGTCCCTGACAAAACCCCACCTACTCAAAGGGGAGGTTAATTAACGCTACATAATTAACCTCACAAGAAAATTGCTAAGATTAATGAAGCAGTGCTTACTAAGTGATTACAAACTCCCTGGGAACCTCTATGAAAATATTTGTTTACAAAAACCATCAACATTTATTAATAAAAGATTCTGTGTAAATTACCACAATGGTTAATCGATGGACCAACATCTGTAAGTCCTACACTGTGTGTTCATTGAAAAATGAGGAAACAAAGAGGGAAAGAAATGAGAATGAGCAAAGAGAGGAAGGAAAAAAACACAGTAGAGGAAATGAGAGCTGCAGAAAGGAAAAGGTTCGGGGAACAGGACAAGGTTCACCTGAAACTACAAGCCTAGAATAACTGGTTTTTACTTGCATAGGCAGCAATAACGGCTCATCTGATGATAACAATATCTTCTGTTTATTTCACTCCTAAGACTCAGAAAACCTCAAGTAACTTTCAAAATAAAAGCTGCACAATAGAGTACAATATTATACATGTGGGAGTGAATTCCTTCCCCTCAAATACAGTACAAGATCATAGTCATCACACAACTACCAGGAATTATTTAGCACATCAACAATAAGTCAAAGCACCATTGAGAACAATCACCATGATTATTGCACAGTCCTTTCCAGCTGGCTCTTACCTGAATCAGAATGGGCAGGTTAAACTGAAGCTCCATGAAGACCCTGTATACTAAGCCACAAAAATCAATCTTCTCATGCTTCTTGGCCATCACATATTGATCAAGGTTCTAAGTTAGGTCTCTTCTTACCCACTAATAGCCTGGGCTGATATGAAAGCCCCTTCACTACATGCAAGTTTACATGCCAGAAATAAGAGACTTCATAGCCTTAATCTAGCAAAGAAATTAGTGGTGTTACCTTTGCTCACAAGTGATTGGCTAGAGCTATTCAAATAATCCCACTTAAAAACAGTGATAAATGAATGCGATTCCGATGACATGCCCAAACAGCCCATGCCTGGAGTTATTGGGAGGAGGAGAACAATAATGATACCCCAATCATCCATTTATATCAATGGAATTCCAATATTAATAACATTCTTGGTTTTGCTTTAATAATATATCTTCAATCAGAGATATGCATTGTGAGTAATCAGAGAACTAAAAATATCAGATGGACTGATAATTTACAACTAACTAAAACTTTATTCAAATAATAGAAAAGATCAGAATGTACCTACCACAATGTAATCTATTTATAATTATAGATTTTAAATAAACTATTGATGGGTGAGGAGACAGATCATCTGATCAAATCCTTGACACTTAGCATGAAGCTCAGAGTTCCCGTCCTAGAAGTGATGTACATGCCAGACATGAACAGCAGACGGTGCCTGCAATCCTAGTCCTCTGCAGGCAGAAACAGGGATTCCCTGGAGTAAGATGACAGAATAGTCGATGCAAATTAGTGAGCTCACAAACAGAGCAACAAGAGACATTCCTTCAATATACAAGGGGAAGAGCAATTGAGGAAGATACCTAGATCAACCTCTGGCCTACACATGCATACCTTACACATATTTGTGCACCCACATATTGAGGTTGTGCATGCACAAACAATAATAATAAATAGTAGAGTTAAATCTGAGAGTTAAATGTGTCTGAGATGAGCTTATCACAGAAGACTCATATGTGAACAAGAGACATGGTTACATTAATGCAAGTTTTCAGATGGGCTTATGGATGGAAGTCAACTGGGGAGAGGCCTAAAGTCTAGAGAACTAGAAAAATGGAGAGCCAGGGTGTCCTACGTCAAATCCAGACTGTCAGGATCCATATGCTAAAGCAGGGGCTCTCAACCTGCTTTACTGTGACATTTTAATACAGTTCCTTGTGTTATGGTGACCCCAACCACAACATTATTTTTGCTGATACTTCATAACCATAATTTCACTACTATTATAAATCATAATGTAAATAGCTCTGGATAGACAGTTGCCCACAGGGTTGCGACCCATGAATTGGGAATCACTGCTCTATAGGCAATGTCACACGGTAAATACAAGAAGTAGGTGATGAGAGGTGATTTCTTTGACTAAAGTGAAGCAGTAAAAGGTGACCTCACCTTTGACATAAACCTACCATGGATTCTATCCCATAATGCTTGGACAAGCAAACCTTGAGATGTCTTGGTGGACTGCGGCTTGCTAGCAGACAATAAAGGCCAATTGGGCTAGATGGCACTTGGTGGTTAGGTGGCAGAACGTTGGTGGCATACTCTCCAGCGGGTCTAAACATCATCTGATATATAGTAGGGGATGCAGGATGGCACAAGTCTAGATGCTAGTCTCATACAAAACTGAGTAACACATTGTGTGGGGAGCTACACATTATATATAATCCTCACATATATGGAGGGGAGCTAAGAGCAGATTTGTGGGTCATAGGATCCTTGACAAATATTATGGATTCTATCCTATCTTGAGCATAATAAAAAAAATGTGGTTCTTGCATTTTCTTGGCAATTCAACATTGGAAACAGTTTTACAGAAGGAAATACATAGTACTAGCCTTCCCAAATTCTCATAAGCAGGCTAAGATGCTGCAGCAGCTTTTCAAATGCATTTGCTTCTGTGATCAGTACAGGGAGATGGGAGGGGATGATGAGCAAGACTCTAGGCCCTCCTAACTGCTTAAACTAACAACTTCTTTTGGTTGTTTCTTTAATATTTTAGGTGTCGACTTTTCTTTAAAGAAAATTAATGTTACCAATGCTAAGGAGTAAAGATGAGCATGCTTGCAAAAAATCTGCCTTCTTTCTCATGCCTTCATCAGTTTAGTCACTTACGGAATCAACTCCTACTCTATAATATCATTGCTCAGTTTTTGTGGTTTCTGTGGTCTCATGACGGAGACCAGAGGCCACCACATGCACTATTTATTATGCCTAGAATTCATTTATGCCCTTTACAAGAAATTCAACACCAACATATGGTCATTAAAAAATTCCAAGAAAACCACAAAGGGATTAAAAAAAGTCACATATTTTAGGTGAGTAGATTTTTAACACACCATAAGCTACAGTTTTAAAAGCTGCTCCCTAGCTATTTTATTACATACTTGAAATAAAAGATTATTAAAAAATAAAGGGACACTGTACTGTATTCATTTCTTAGGCATTTTTCATTACTTAAACCATTGGCTTTGAAATTACAAAAAACTGAGGACAGCCAAAAGTGGCTGACCACAGGCTGACGGATCTGTAGGAAAGCTGACCTCTCCGGAGAGCCAAAGTAAACTGAAATCCCTCAGTCTGTGGGGCGCTAGCAGGTTTTTGAAAGCTTGCCAGATTAATAGGGAAAGATTACATAAAGTAAACAGATTTGTCCCTCCCAAGGTGCCCTCCTTTCCATATCACCATTATTTTGAGTAGGCAACTTAAAGATATTTTCCCAATATCTGGTATATTCTAGTTCACAAAATCTCATAAAATTGTATGGGTAAACTTAGAAAAACAAAGACAATTATTTTCCTTTTCAGGTCCCTTTTCACATATGAAAAAGAATTAATGGCTGAGGTGAGGTGGTCAGCAGGAAAAGGTTGTGGCTGCACAGGCATAACTACCTACATTCTAACCCCGATTACCAGCAGAAGGATACTAATCCCTGAAAGCTGTCCCCTGACCTCCACACATGCACCACAGCGTGCTGTGCCCTCTCTCATATGTACACACACATCATTTCCACAGAAACACACAAAATAGTGCTCATGTTTAAATGTCTATAATAGTCAGCTAGAAAATCAACAAACTGGATGATGAATATAGAAAGATTTTAGAGAACATAAGATAAGGGCAGTGATTAAGAAGAATATATACAAGATGTCGAGGTTAAAATAATAATCATATTGTTACTATACAGTTGTACTTTCAAAAAAAGCAGCAGTTAGAAGACATTTACAACTTCTCTATGCACTCTGGATGATCAATGTGCCAAAGAAAAGGTTAATTATTTTATTAATCCTTTTGCACATTGAAGGGAAAAATGAAAATTCAGCATGGGTTTCCCATCAGCCTCAGTGGCTCTAAGGAACCACTTATAACTTATAGCTATGTATATACCCCTTCTGTTTAGGAGAACTGCAGGAAGCAACCACCTGCCCTCTGTTAATTTGAGAATCAAGGAAGACAAGGATTGTGCCAGACAATGACAAAGCCATAACTAGCAACAAGTTGAACCAAGAAGGAGACAGTGACTATCCAGCTTCAAGAGGAGAGTGAGGTGGAATTTCCCTCTGTATGCTGTGAATGCCATTGGTTAATAAAGAATCTGCTTTGGGAAGAGAACTGCAATCTAATGGATGAAACCACTGAATTATGAACAGCAGTCTTATCAGAAGGTTTATTCTGTTCATTTCCTGACTGGATGTCAAATGGTCCTTCAGGACCAGGCTCTTTCACGTTATAGAGACGTTACTGGATGCATATTCTGACAATGATTATGGTCAACTGAAGCAATCTTCCTATTGCATATTTTCAAGTGAAGGTTTTCTCAATCAGGCAATGGTGAAAGAGTCTTTTAATTTTGAAAATACAAAACTTAGATTCAAGTGTTTCCACAACTGTGAGAAACCACTAAGACTACCAATTACTACACATTTCGTACCTTTCAGTTATATTATGGTTGTGTTTGTTTGATATTTAGACCACACAATATTGGTCTAAGTAGGCTGCACCTCACACTGCCAGTGCCCAAATAAGCAATGCCTGCAGAAAAGCTCGACAAGCCATGCTTTTTCATTGGGAGGATTGGCCCTATTCTTTTAACACATAAAATGTTAATGCACCTTACTCTTTTTTTTTACAAACAGCATTTAAACTTCCCAATGGGTAATGCAAATTAAAGTATTATGTTATGGACATGCAAGTATAGAAATTAATATTTTTACCCACCCAAAGTTTATCAGTTTATTTGCAAAAATTCACCTTAAAAGGATCATCAGGAGAAATATTTCAGAAGGGTAAACTTTTCTGTGACACTTTTATCATTTACTCACAATAATTTTCAAAAGGTTTTTCACCCCTGTAGCTTTTTCTCTGCTGGAGTCCGAATTTTCTTTGTTTTGTTATTGATGTCTACATGTATTTAAAACATTGTGATCCAGCCCCATTGGAACTCTAAGGTCATTTCTATGCACAAGTTGGTTATATTTTTTTTCAAACAATTTTCACTTCCCAATGAAACTTGCAATCTAAGAAGAAGTCTGGAAATATTCTATCTTAGAAGTAGGTCACCAAGTCAGTTCTTTCCTTTCTCATAATGCAAACACTGTTTACCTCCTGTTTTATAAGGTAATTTCAAAGACAAAACTAAATGACAGTGTTCTGTTTCTCTTTCATATTGCCGTGATAAAACACTGTGAAGAAGGAACTTTGAGGAGGAAAGGGCACATTTCTTCTCACGCTTCCAGGTAATAGTTCATCCCTGAAGAAAGTCAAGGTAGGACCTGAGCAGGAATCTGGGACATACCACCATAAGGAACATTTCTTAAGGGCTTGCTGCCTATGACTTGTTCAGCTTTTCTTCTTCCATACCTAGGGCCACCTGTCCAGTGGTAGCAACATCACAATGGGCTGGGCCCTCACATATAAATCATTAACCAAGAAAATGCCACCCACAGACCTGCCCACACTGGCCAACCTGATGGAGACATTTCCTCGGTTGTGCTTTCCTCTTTCCAGATGACTCTAGTTTGTGCTAAGTTGCGGGGGGGAGGGGAGGGTAATGGTAACACTTATGTCCTAAGAAAAGACTCCTATTTGTTCCACTGGTTTTAAATGTTATATTTTCTATGTGCATGCTATTTGGAGAACTTTCTTTACTAACTGAAGATAAATGAGCAGTCTTTAATAACTAGGAAGGTGGGTTATTCTCTGATAAGATTGAACTCTTGGATCACAACATAAATGGAGCCATCAACAGAACTATTGAGAAAACATTTTATAATTTTACTTTAGAAAGATTTCAAAATCTTCAAACGAACACCAAAATAATCCACTTTATTTTCTGAACAATATCTGAATATGTAAGAAGCTGGGGGCTCGATACCTATTGTCATACTCCAGTGAAAGAAATGCCAACCAAGCCATCCTTTTCTTCTAAGTGATTTAAAACAGATATGAAAGTGAATCCTTTGGCATTTGGAGAGAACTCCTTTGTGAGGCAAACCTCTAAATATAATCTTCATTTTGTATAATGCAGCAGAGTTTAAAATACTTGGAAACAATTTAACTTAAATAGCTTGTTTGCCTATAAGCAAAGACATCCAAAGGACAGCTTTCCAGGCTGAGATGAATCATCCACCACTGGGTTGATCTATTTGAAGTATTAGTCATGCCTCCATCAGTATAAAAATCTAAAGATGCTTTTATTCATATAATTCAAAATGTACACAAACTCATGAGGTTGAATGGTTCTTCATTAAATTCACAGACAAGTTCAAATAATTAAATCACATTCTAAAATATTACCCATTCCTTATGTAGAGAATAAGATTTTTAAGTGATATCAAAAATCTCAGTGATTAAAAGAGGATCTTTTAAATGGATGCATAACAATAAAAATATAAAGGTAGGATAAGCAACCAGATAAATAATAATCCCATGCTGATGTTATATAAAATAGAACTCTTTTATTCGATAATCAAAAACACTGCAGCTATAAGGACCAATTTTAACATGGGCAGATTTTTAAACCTTAATAAAAAAATGTGTCCCCATGAAAGATTATTTCCCTTCTAATGCAAGTTTGAAAGACTCCATGCTGTACACGTTGATGGACCATTCTTCATAAAGGAGAGTAACTACCCTACTATACTTGATACATGGCAATTCACACCATTAATTTGAGTTGTGCTTTGCTTCAGAATTTCAACCATATTTACATAGAAATAACAGAAACATTTCTTAAAAATTCCAACAGAGTTCCTTGCTTGTTCGGGTTTGTTTGTTTGCTTCTGTTTTTGTCTTACAGGGTTACATTCACTAAAGAAAGAATTTCACACACAACACATTACAACCAAATAGTATACTTCTGGTCTTGAAAAAAATATGTACACATCAATAAATAAATTAAGGAAAGAATGTTTATAAACAATGATATTTTCTTTTACACCCACACACACATACACACACACACAAAACAAGATGGCAGCTGATGCCTCAGCTGCAGGCTGCCTAACATCTCAGGTGTCTCTTTTCTTTGTTTGTATTCTCCATCCTCCTGCCAAGAAGAAAAAGTAAAGTGTCGTCCAGACTTTTCTGTGGACAATTGAAAGACAAAAGGCAGCGTCAACAATGAAAACATCTGGACCAATAGGAAGATTCAGTTTCACATTGGCTATTATTACCTTTATGTTGAACCTCAATTATCATGTTTATTACTGCGCACAATTATAAAAATGCATTAATATATGTCAATCACATTAGAAGAATACTTTATAACAAACATAAATCTCTGCACTATGTGGAATTCAATGAAAACAACAACACTGTTTTGAACGACCAAAAGGAGAAGTTTGAGGGAAGAAAATAATTAATAAAGCTTGTTAATATCCTAGCATAACGTGACAAATGTGCCAAGTATCAATAGGAGCAATCTTATTGAACACAATTCCATTATCGCAGGTGTAATTCCCAGCTTATTAAAGAGTCAAGTTTACTTACTTGTCAAAGGTTCCTGAGTCATTCTACAAACTCAACTCCATGTACATCTAACTACTGCTTTCACTTCAATGAAATGACACATCTAGGAATCTTAATGTATATCAGATCTTAAATAAAGAAAATAAATCTCTAATACATTAAGTGACTACATTAGGAAACTGAACTGAGAACTTTTCATGGATATTGATAGAAACTAAAATATCAAATTATTAATCTCGCTACTTATTTTTATACTCAATATAGCATTTACCAAGTATTACAAATGTAAGAAGAAATTAAAATATATTAGTGATACCATTTTTGTGTCAAAGGACAGCTCAAAAGATAGTTTCATGATCTTTTGGATTCATAATCTGAAAGCCCAACACATGCTATTTTTAAAAACATATTTATATACATATATATATAGAGAGAGAGAGAATTATGATTACTGGGGGAAGAACATGTGTATATGTTCATGTGGAGGCCAGAGGTCAACATCAGGTGATAGTTATCAAGACAGCTATCCATCTTTTTATTTACTTATTTATTTTGATACAGCATCGCTCATTGGTATGTATCTTACCAAGAAGGCTAGAAATTCTTAGATCTCCACTTCCCGAGTTCTTGATTTATAACACCTCCAAAATCCTAGCTTTATTACGGTTTCTGGGATTTAATTCAGGTCCTATGTGGCAAATATTTTACTGACTGAGCTATCTTTAAACCCCAGGAAAATTTATTTTTTTAATTACACTAATTTTTACTTTAAGAGCCAGTTGACTTCTATAGGAAATATATACCAGGTTAATTCTAAAGGAAACTGTATTTCACAAAATAACAATCTCAAAAGATGACTAACAGTATAATACCTTAAGGGAAATGCAGTGAATTAAAGGATGCGTGGAGCTCAAGTATCAGGGAAGTAAAACGCCTACCTTAATTTTTGAAGAAACATAATTTTAATACATTTATCTGCAGCAGACACAAAGACCTATTGAATCACAAGCCACTTGCCTTATGTGTGCAAGCATGACATGCAGGCACACTTCACTTAATTTCCAACTCTCTCAATATTATAAAGCAGTTGCTTCCAAAACCACATTGCAAGCATTTTCTTTCATAAACACTGCATATGTGAAGCGCTTCCGAAATTGGTAAATGTCTAAAATTGAAAGCAGGGAAATCAGCAATTTTTGACTAGCATTTTTCATGTTTGGCAATATTCTGCTATTACAAAATGTATAGTTCCTAATCTAGAGTTAAAATACAAATCAACGTTCTGTTTTATTCAAGTGTTGTCTTCAAACTGTTTTTGGAAGTTTGGGAAATGCTATGACTATAGCGGTGGTGCCAGGGGTAGAAGACATGCGCAGAGAAATGTCCCAATTTTATTATCACTATTTTCTAGATGGTAAAACTTAACAAGCTATTCTTATCATTCACAGGTCCAAACAAATATGGTGAAATAATACTACTAAGTGCGGTATTCCACTTGCTCTTTCAAAGCATTTTTAGAAGACCTCAGAGATCCGTCTCTGACATCAGCAATGCATTAATGAAATTGGAAAGGTTGTAAATGGTATTCATCTTCTCATAGAAGAGAAAGTAAAAGGTGACTGCTTTTCCAAAATTATTCATCAGTAATTTTTGACTGCAATTAATACATTAACATCTTCCCTTTTCAGAACTTTATTCTTTCGTTTACTTAATGTTTATTTCAACCGGTAGACACAAAGATTATGTTAAGACTGGGCTACAATTTCAAAACTCCAGTCTTTTTACTCAACTAAAAATCTGGCAAAGGAGAAAATATAGGTAAAAGAACCACATAGCAAGACAGTTAAGTGCTAGAACAAAACTACAGTATTTGCAAAGTGCTGCGGGATTCAGCAAAAGAAGGGGCAAACTTCAGGGTCTTTTTCCTCAAGGAAAGATGGATGCGCTATATATTCTTTGAAGAAGGTTCAGCGATAGCAATAATTCACAAAAGACTCATGATCCAAGGAGGATAAGAAGGAAGATGAAAAGTAGGAGAAAAAGTAATGTAAAGGCAAATAAGAAAAGAGAAGTATTAAAGGCACTGGAGATAAAAATCCCTCAAAATTATAAATGTGGGCAAACACACACACACACACACACACACACACACACACACACACACACACACGGGTTAGAGTCTAGAGTTTACCCAGTCACACAGTGACTCTTCCCTTGGGAGCTGGAATATTCAGGATTAGCATAGCCAGTCTAGAAAGACAAATGGGTGAGTGTGTGCAGATTTCCTGGAATCTATACAGGGATCCTGCTTCCCTTCACATAAGCAGAGCCATTGATGTCAGCAGCACACAAAGGTTCCTTTAAGACTTCTTATATGACTTGGATATTCTGGTGTAGGCTTCTTCTGTGCAAACTGTTTTAATATTGCCATTCTAAATAAAGTACTGACATACGATCTCATGCCAAAATGTCTATCCTAACTATATACTTCAGAGTCATCTTCTGTAATAAAGCATATTACTAAAAACGTGAAAATGGTTTTCTGAATGGTTGCCAGTCTTTTCCCAGAATTCCATCCAAAAATCCAATGGATACCAATGTTAAGTTGTGTGTGTGTGTGTGTGTGTGTGTGTGAGAGAGAGAGAGAGAGAGAGAGAGAGAGAGAGAGAGAGAGAGAGAGAGGGTCTTAGAAACCAAATACTGTCTAAACTGTCAAATTACTGTTTTGAAAAAGAGTCACTTTTCTAAAATTAGTCTCATTTAAAAAAAAAAGCAGGAGTGACTGATAGCTAACTTTCTGTGAGCAGATGTCACCTCCAACTATGTCAAATACAACTTTCAATTAGAATGTTCTGGAGTGTACTCAGATGAGATGTTCAATGAAACACCAGTGCAGGAAATTTGCTGGGTGTTGTAGTCTGCAATTGTTGGTATCACAAGAAAGGGTAATAAGTTCTGCACCTTGATGAATAATATTTATTTTTTTTAAAAAAAATATCCTTTCTTACAGCAGACATCCACTGTGGAGAGCCTACTCTTTGCTCAGTGCTAACTCCATTCTCATAACCAAATTGGGCATAATCACAATAGCCATTGTCATACTTTGGTCATGAACCTCACTACTGTGCCAAAACCATCTGGAGTTGTGTCTATTGTTTGGAGAATCCCTGACAAATCTGTGCCACTTGTATGATACAATCTAGGTAGACCTGCTAAGGCTGACTGTAGTCACTAGGTATACAATGAATGAACTGCAAGTCCACAGTTGTGGTGGGAATAATGCTGTATTAATTCTCATAAGACCTTCAGCAGAGATGAGTATTTTCTTCCATAAAAAACATGATCATCAAACAATGTGTGGGTGAAATTTTTAAAACCTCATATTAAAAATTAGAAGAACCCTTGAGTTAAATAAGAGCAGCAGTTCAGTATGTAATTATTAGCCTCAACCTCTGGCTGCAGTTATGTGGTTTACTTGAAATAATATTGAATAAATCATTCCTAACATAGTATTTTATGTCACTTACATAAAATATTTAAGAATTAATGTACTTTGCATAAATGGTAAAAAATTAGGAGTCTAAATTTTTATATTTTTTTTCTACAATGCATCCTAAACAAAAAAAAAAACTTCTTTGGATGAAATAAGAAGGCTATCATACATATTTTAAAGAATTATTTATAAATTACCAACTACAATGTATCAGGGGAACTACTTATCCTCACATTTTTAACTCCAGGCACCCAGACAATTAGAAAGCATAAATTTAGACTACAAAGAATATAGTTGGGCAATTTTTATTGATACAGCTTTTAAAAAAATCCCCTATTATATAAATTTGGTACTTTGGCGTCATACACATTATAAAATTTCAAGATAAGCACATATTTGCCTCTGCAAGTATTTCCTTCTCATTTTTACAGCTGATTAGCAACATGAAATAAGTCTTTTACCCATGCTTTATGATACAATGCCTCCAACCCACTCATCTGCAAATCAAATGTGCACTGTGGCTTCTACACATCCCAGCAATGCCCACATCCCATGCTGACCAACAGCAGCAGCCCTGAAAACCATGCATAATGAGCTCCCAACTTTTCTTTTGCCACCTTCATTTGAGAACAGGCTGCAGACCTGGATAAATTCTCCGCTTTCAATCTGATCAGGGCTGAAGTTGATGATCGAATTTGAACAACGGAAAAACTGCATTTATAATTCCCATTTAAACACCAAGAAGACACACAAAGCTCGGTTTCTGATGCTCACTGCTTTCTCAGTGAGCTTGTGGCATCCCAGTTTCTGTGTGTACTGTAGTTCTTATTCTAGGGGACACTAATTAGTTTTAAATGGTGTTAAATACCATCCCTGCAGTTGTAAGTGCTTCTCTGGGATTTTATTTTTACTAGAGAAAAGAACTCCTGTAATTTAAAACTACTTTGTTTTCTTCAGCCACAGATGTCAGTGAGACACGGACCTGTGGAGATCTGAAAATGCTTCAGCCCTTTCTCCTTGCCATTAGCCTGCACTCATTTTCTAACTTGCTTTTCTGCCTTGTGCCTTTGCTTTTCCACAATTCCCATCCCCCAAATTGCAGCCAGCAGAGAAACAGCACCAAGCTGTCGAGGCTTCTCTACCCCTCCCCTTTCCCCTTGCTGGCTCCACTTCCCTACAAAGCCTTGGCTACCATTAAAGAAAATTCTCCAACAACGTGTCAATTTTATATTGGCCACAAAGACAACTTCTGTTGGGGGAGGGAGAGGAAAGAGGGACTGGAGCTTGGCTGTCCCTTTCCACAGACTGGGATCTTTGTGGCAATCAGAAAACATTTCCTGCATAAGAAATCAACACACTCACTGGTTGCAGGGCTGGGGGACAAGAAAGAATATGTACTGGCTCTGTCCTCTAACGAATGGAGCATAGCCATTAACCTTCCAAGCAAAAGTCATTTTCTCAAGATATGCCATGCTTTCTTACATTATTAAAAAAATAATCCACAATCTTAAAGCTTCTGCTAGCTCCCCCACTGAGGATGGGTGAACATTACAAGCCACAGGAACACTTGCGATTCTTCCTCTGCATTTCCGTTGCACTATTTTGTTTTTGTTTTCCACCACTTAGCTCATTCCTCTCTCTCTCTCTCTCTCTCTCTCTCTCTCTCTCTCTCTCTCTCTCTCCATATCACCATATCAACAACGGACCAAGGAAGTATTGAGAAACGACTTGCAAGAAGCAACTTGGTGGTTTAGAATCTGTCTGTGCCTTCACTGCCACCACCTCCTCCTTTCTGCTGGAGACTTCAGAGATGGAGACCCACGGAGCTGGGGCTTCCAGTGTGTTTCTCTTGCCTGGCCAAAGACCACACATAGGGATGTATTGTGCAAAATTCTTTCCACAAAACAAGGACCTGGGTGAAAATGGTCCCTCTTGACTTCAGAGACAGGCAGTCTCCGAGTCCACAGAGGCTTTCTGTTGAGTGTTTCCTCAAGTCACAGGGAGAGGAGAGAGGGTGAGGAACAGGTGAAAGGAAGGGAAGAGGACATTTGCTGGACTTGATCAGAAGGAAGTTTGTATATGTATTTACCCTTAGGAGCATGTGTGGATTCTTAGCCTGCACAGAAGCACATATTTCCTCATTAACCCTTAACACAACTGGCTGCTCATTTCTGTATCTCTCTGCTCCTGAACATTCTCCCCAGACTTCCAGAGCACTCTGCTGAGCTGCCCATCTCCTCCGCTTGTCTCTAATGTCATGAAGGCTAAACCTAGTTTCAGAACCCTTCAACAGTGAAGACCACAAATCAAATTACTTCAAAGCTGACAGAATAAATTAGGCTGAAGTAGTGATTCAGCAAGGGTTACTTCTATGCAAAGTTTTCCCCACCCTCCACCCCCAGCACCCATTTCCCCCTTTCTCTGGGCACTTACCTTCTTTGGGTGGTCTTTTAGCCTCCCTGGTCAGATTGCAGACTTGAGTAGTTTGCAGCTCCTGAGTCAGGCAGCCCTCCGTCTGCTCATTCAGGGGTAACACGACGTTATTCAACAAAACCAGCGACTGGTCATCAATTCCCCACTCTCCCAAATGCTGAGGGCAGGTGCACTTTGTGTACATGATTCCACAAGACTCTGTTCTCCCATTTTCTGATTTTAAGCAACTCTCCAACCAAGTGCATAAGACATGGCAGCCAAACTGGCTTGGGCTCACCTTGTTCAGTACCAAAAACTCAAAAAACGATTTCTGATCTTCTTCTCCCTTTTTCTGTAATCCTGGAAAATCAGTTGGAAATACTCGACGTATCTGAATAAAATTTTTATCATACTGTAGAAAAACAAACGCATTCTTGGAACTGCAGAGTTGCATTATTGAATGGTTCTTTCTCAAAAGATCCTTTATTTTTTCATGGGAAAAATGATCAAACTGATAAGCCAGAAGGGAAAAGTTAGAGCAGCTAAGGTCTTTTTTGGAAAATTTCAGGTAAATGCTATATTTGGTTGGATCTGGATTTTCCAGCGTCCAAGTGCAGTTTGTAAAGTTTTTGGGAAACATTTCACTTACAGAATAGGATCCATAAATGACTCCCTTCACCAAAGTTGAACACCAGAAGTCTTGGGCAGCATTAAATCCAAACATAACCAGGAGATAGGTGGAAAATATATAAATCAGCAGGTTACGAACAGCCTTCATCCTATGTCATTTGGCCTGTAAAAATGGCAGCGGAAGTGAAAAGCAAGCAGAAGACCACAGGCATTGAGAAAACAAAACCCATCCAATATTGCAGCCAGCTGTTTTCAAGATTTCCGTAAAAAGCCCTTTTTAAAAGAAGGGCAGGTGATTTTTATTTTATAACGCCGGGAAATTACCAGTTGCCGTGCGAACAGCGCCCTCACGTGGCTACTGGCGATGAACAGATTCTCCACTTTCAATATAAAAATAACATTTAATAGATTATTAATAGTTATGTCTTAATTCATCCACCAGAGTTTCCTGCACATCCATTATCAATCTACCAAGTGAAGCGGGACAACTGGCTTCCTGGAGTAACCTACATGTTAATTGATGAGATACTGGTCTCAAGTTCCCCAGCCTTTTCCTCTCCCTCCGTCTTCCGCCTGCGGTAAACACCACCACACAGAATCTAATCTGATAATCCGGGAGCAGCTGTCATGGCATCATTTCTTTACTCTTTAATGTGAAAAGTAATCACGATAAATTATAGTCACAGCTTTAAAGGCACAAACGATCATGGGTTCCAGATGGAGCATTGTCTCCCAAATGCCCCTACTTGCCTTTGCAGGGAGCACCATGTGAACTGATGAGAAATGCCCGTGCAAAAACATGGGCATTCGTGGGGACTCATAGGACAGTAAAGCCAGCGTCTGGGAAGGGCACAGATGGACAGACACAGGAAAGTCCTGATGTTCAGCATCGCCACTGAGGACAAGATTTGAGGCAGTCATTTCATATGGCATGCCCTCCTGGGATACATAAAGTGGATCAGTGTATTAGTATCTGTATCCAAAGGCGATGTGTGTGCGGAGGGGGATCCCAGAACTGCACTCACTGAGCTCCCTCCAGTCTTTGAATTTTCTCTCTAAATTGTGGTTGTCTTATCTAGCATTATCTCCTGTGAATTGGGATTTACACATTATAGATATAAAAATTGGTAGCTTTCCCCCTATTGCTCTCAATGACTGGATTTCTGCCTTTCAAACAAGTGCTCCAGAGCTCTTCTTTTTTTGTTTGTTTTTATCCATTATCAAAGCATCCTCGATTAGATTTATCTCTGTAAGTTGTTATCCCAAAATAACTTGAATATTTTTCAGCTTTAACCTTTACAAAGTTATTTCTCAGAATAAATGACAGTGCTTTTTTTTTTTTGCCCAGCCTCTGAACTGATGAAAGTGATGTCAAGTTAATTTTAAAAGGCTTTAGGCTGAAGTCTTTTCCACTGTTCTATAAGAAGAGCTATTCAGACAGACATTTAGACAGTTAAAGAGTTCCCATGCCTGCTCTGTCTGGTCCTCTTTGAGCCAAAGCACAAAACCTTCTTTGCCATTGCATAACACACCAACACATGCACTCCCAATCCAATGACCAAAGTCCCTGAACATATCTGCATTTTATAGATCATTATTCAAATAGTATGTCTTGACAGAGGCCAAACAGCCCCAACTGTAAATTTCTATATAGCAGCAGTCTAAAATAACACAGGAGCTGACAGGACTACCAGAACAGCGTTTTCTCTTCCAAACGCACAGCACAATGAGAAATGCCTTTTCCAGTTGAAAAATAAAGGCAATGATCTTTTAGAGATCAAAATGTGTGTTTAGGAAAAAACTGGAAACAGTCTCCTCCGCGTGTGTAAGAGCGTGTGTGTGTGTGTGTGTGTGTGTGTGTGTGTGTGTGCTGTAGCACTTCGCAGGCAATGCAGGTCTGCGCAGTGTTCTTCAGGATAGAGTGTAGGCGTTGAAAGCCAATGTGACAGTAAGTGTCTAAATTAGGAATTCCAACCATGAAAGGGGGCTTCATTTTATAATCAGGAACTCAAAAGGAGGTCGTAGTTCTTTTCCTTATAAAATCGATATTTCTGCTTCCATTTATTTGACAATGCATGTCTGCAATACTGTGCTTATCAGTGATGAGAAAGAGTGGGAACGAGCTGCTTTCACATCCCTCTTGAGCAGGCACCCTTCACAGAAAGCTCTTCATTTTTAATCAGTCTTGGTGGAGGAAGTCTTGAATTTTCTTCCAAATAATAATAAATATGAATCATTGAACTGTCCCCCCCACCCCCACTGCAGGGCCTGTTCAAACAACTGTATGTCTGTCTACGGAAAATAACGGGCCAGGGGTTGGCTAAGGGATGGTCACCGAGGTCTCCAGAATGCTGTATTTATTTGGCTCTTGCTGAGAGGTAAACCAGCACTGAGTTTAGCTATTTTCAAAACTGATCTTCTGGGTGACACTTTAGTTTAGCCGAACATAGACGGCGCCATCACTCCACTGATTTTTTCCCCCACTAGAAGACCCAGTCCTACTGGATCCTAACTTCCTTTTAACCTACCCCCCACCCCACCGCTAAAATTATCTCAATCACGCACGAGTTGCTAGATTTTCTGGGTCTCTCTCCCTATTCCTTCCCACCCAGCTCACCTCTTCAAAACCAGAGACTTCTCTTAACTTTTCAACTGCGGCGTTTAAGTAAGCTCAGAATCTCTCCATCCGCCAGCAACAGCCTTGACTTCCCTCCCCACAAAAACTGATTCCAAGCTTCTCCGGGGCGACCCCAGAAGACAGAGGTGACCCCGAAGCCCCCTTCCTTACCTTCCACTCCGAAAGCTCCGGGAGGCTTTTGGTCTAAGACACCAACACAGGCACAGGTCCCAACAACAGTGACGGAGAGACTCCCCTTCGGTCCCAATCACCGTTGCCCATTTTTCCCCCGGCTCAGCTTCAAATAACAGGATTTATTATTGGGGGAAAAAATGCACGCATACGAGAAGCAATGAGGGGGGACATAAGAAAAGGGGGTACCCAGTGGCCAGAGCCTTGCGCCTTCTCCAAGTGAATGAAGCCTCCAAAGGAGAGCCGGGGAGAGGCCCCCAGAAGGGGGTCTCGACAGAAACAACAAATAAAAAAACAAAAAACAAATAACAAAAATGGAAGTGGATTAAGAGCGCAGATGTGTTTTCCCAAACCCACCTCCCCCCCACAAACGGATTGGCCAAGAAGCCAAAAAAGCGCTGAGAAGTGGCCGCCGGCGGCGGCGGCTGAGGCTGCGGGCTGGGCGGCGGGCTGCTGACAGGAGTGCTCCCGGCCGGTGGCGAGGCTGGAGCTGGAGCCGGCTGCTCGGTGCGCCCTCCTCCCTGGCCCTCCTCCCTGCCAGGTACCGATAGACCGAGCGCGGCTGACGAGCTGAGGCAAAAAAATCCTGGGCTGGCGACGTCGAGAAGCTGTGTGAATGCCCGGCAAGGAGGGAGGCGCGCGAGGGCGCGATATAGTAAAGCTGTGTGTCGGGCGTGCGCGCCGGCGCGCGGCGCTCGCTCTCCCTGGGGCTGCGCGCGCGATGGGGGCCGCGCGCTCCTCGGCGCGCACCCGCCGCCCCGGCAACCAACACCCCCCCCCCCCTCGCGCCGCACGCGCGTCCTCGTGGGTGCGCGCGTCCCCGGCGGAGCGCTGCCCCGCGGGGGGCTGGAGTTCGGCCTTCCCCCGCCTCCCCAAGGACTAGCAGGCGCGGGAGCGAGGAGGGCGGGAGCGGGCTTTGCCGGGCCGCTGCCGTGCCCGCGCCCCCGCTGCTCCAAAGCCGAGCACGTCCGGAAAAGCGGTCTTTTCTTCGTCTGGGAGGTTTTCTCATCCTCAGTTCCCACCGCTGAGGCTGGTGGCTACCAACTCTAGGAGAAAGTCCCCAGGAGGAGAGGCAAGGGGGGGCGCGGAGGACGAGAAGGCGACCGGGAGGGGTAGGAAGTAAACGCTGGACTCGACCGTCCTTCTTTTTCGGCCTTTCAGTGCGGACTTGACGCAGCGGGAGCTGTCAGTCACCACCGGGATTTAGCTTCGATCCAGTCAGCAGCTGAGGGGCCACCTCTCACCTCCCGCGGCTACTTGTCTCTGGCTAGAGGCTGGGACAATAGTTGGTTTTTGTTGTTCTTTTGTTTTCTGTGTGTTTTTGTTTTTGTTTTCCGTCAGAGCCAGACTGCAATTAGCATCTTATTTGTTCAGGCTCGGAACAGTCTTTGTCAGGACCACTGTGCGGGCTACCGAGGTCAGGCTTCCTGCCCTTCTCTCTGCGTGGCGACGGGGCAATAGTGCGGGTTCTAAACTTTTGATTCGTTCTGCCTTCTTAATGCATTTATTCCTTGTCAAGTTTCCCCTCCTCGTAGCAAGTTTGGGTAAGTGATGGGAAGAAATGAGGAAAAGCTACTGTTGTCCATAGAGAAGAGGGGAAAGAGGATAAATTTCTAGACGCCTTCATCGTTTCATTTACGTGTTGTTTATTTTTGCCTCCTGCACAGACGTCTGAAGAAGTATCTGATAGGTTTCAGAAGCAGGCTGCAACTAGTCATTCGCCTTCTAGTTTTGTCTCTACTTGTAGCCGCGGCTGGTGGTTTGCAAAACAAGTGTTTAGATAGTGTGGTGATGTGGTGGGAGGAGACGTGATGGGCTATGCTTTTGAGCCGCGAGCCTTCCTCAGAGAGAGTTGCCTGAGCGGCAGGTGAAGTTGAATGAAGCAATTTTCCGTCATTTGCTCTCTACTCTCTCATTTGCATTTTTTATTCTCCTTCTCGTTCCTCTCCCCTGGAGCGACTGCATAGCCAAGAACACAGTTTTCCAGGGCGGACTATCATGAGAACACGGGAAGGTGCTGATGATCGTTTATGCACCAGAATTGTTTGAAATATTAAAATTTGTTCTTTGGCTCTTTACATTGTAGTACATATTAATAGAATGACCCTTTTGGAGGCTTTCTCTTTTGGGACAAGAATTGAAGGAACACCCTGTAAGGGAAACAGTTAATCACTCTCCAGCAGGCTTCAACTATGTTCCCAGGAACAAATCACCAGGGAGAGCAGCCTGGGTGGCATTTTGGTTTTGTGTCATTTTTAGTTCATTACAATGCTTTTATTCATTTAAGGGAATGTGAAAAGAAAATGGGTCTTATATATCAAATGCAAAACATAGTATGTATAATGCACACATTTTCTTGTAAAAACAAAGACTATTCTGCAGTACAAAAGAGGGTAAATGTTTCATTTATTTCAACTTTGGGCATAACAGCCATAATATTTGCAAGACATTTGGGTCAGTCTGTAATTTTATTCAGAGCAATAAATAAATAAATTCATAATAAGTGTGTAATAAAAATGGAGAATAAAAATACTTTGCATGGTTTGTCCATAAACACATATAATAATGTGGGGTTAGTTAGAATTCTCACACAGCAGTGTCTTCTCACTTATCACTGAGCACTGTGATTTTGATGTTTCTTAGAAATCCCCAAAGTCATGGCACCATGGAGTAAGAATAACAGCCTAGGGGGACAATTTAAAAAGACTTAATCCTCAAAGGAAAGGAGCACTGTTCCCGGGATCATTTTAATTCAAGTAGGATGCAGGGCTGGGTCAGAAAGGAAAGCCACTCTCGATAAGGCGCTTCACCCTTCACACTCTTTCCCATAACCTTCATAAATTGCCGGCTACCGAGCTGGCCTGATGATGATCCTGCTGAGGTATATTTATAGCAGATATTTTGTAGATGATAAATATGCCAAGCAAGACACAGCTACAGTAACCCAGGGCTCATCTGACGTCCTCAGGGGGTCATAATCAAGAATAACAAGTGGAACTATGTGAGGAGAAGCTGGCCTCCGGGCCCCGACAACACCATCCAAGCCAGCCCAAGAAGACATCATTTTGTTTCCTGCCTGCATGGAGTTCCGTGGGAAAGCTTTGCTGTCGTTGACTCACCAGTAAAAAGGAAGACAGTGTGCACGCTGGGCTCTGTGTCCTGAGATGATAATTACCAGATTATCATTACTTAGTTCACATGTGTCCCTATGTTTATTTTTTTATATATTTCACATTACATTTGTACATCTATTCATGCATATGTTTTTATATGCATATGTTATTCCCTAGTCTATCTGTACAAATATGTATATTTGATATGTACACATGTGTCTCACTTTGGCATGTTTGGAAGGGTACATTATGATTTTTATCCATGGCAAGTAGTGTAATTTACACAAAAACTATCAAATTAATAGTAAAACTATATTTTATCCATATCCTTGTTGATCTTCACAAGGCATGCTGAGAAATCAGTGTGAACTTGTCCAAATCTAGACTGGTATTTTATGGCATTACCATCATTCAAAGTGGCCAAGGTATCTAAAGTTGAACGTCTTCACAATTGTGCCTTCTATTATTGATCAGTATTATTAATCACTCCAGGGAAATAATGTTTCTATGTATAGTACTTTTAAACTTCCTTTTCTTAGCTAACTTTCAACTTTCTGCATTTGACAATACCCTATCTTCCTGGAATATTGCTTATGATTCAGTGTCATCTGCATAATTCCCATCAAATATGAAGAATATCCATTTCAGAAAATGCTTTCGAGTGTTTTTTTTTCTTTACATGTATATGCATTTGCATGGATATCTGTGTACAACATGCATGCATGAGCGCTCAGAGGTCAGAAGAGGCATTGGCTCCTCTGGAACTGGAATTACAGATGTTTGTCAGCTGCCAAGTGGGTTCTTGGAACCAAGCCTGGGTCCTTCACAGAAGCAGTTAACCCTGAGTCATCTCTCCAGCCCCATTTTTACAAAAAGCTTTTCCTTGTCATGTCTCATATAGCATTTTAGGTAACACTATATTGCCACATTCCAAGTTTTGTCGCTTATCATTTTTAGTAAGATTAAAAGAAGCACACATTGTAGGAAGTTTTTTTATTGTTCATTCCATGCATTATTTTTTTCAGTAATTGACATCTTTGCTGATGTACACACAAGATTTGAAAATGAATCATCTTCCTCTGTCTTCTCCTCCTAGGTTTCCTTCCTTTTGTCTAGAATCTCCTGAGATATGAACTCTGTCGAGGTCCAGACTCAATGGTGTTCACACATTCCAGGGTAGGAGAATGAGAATTAGAATTATTAACAGAGATAAGAGAGAAATGAAAGACAACAACACAGAACATCAGGGAAATTCAGTGAATACTGAATTTTCCTGGATTTATTTGTATACTTCACTCCAAAAGGGGAGGAGGGGGGCAACAGACTTTATTAACATGATATAAGGAATAGATCAAGTATTCTGCAGGCAGTCACCCCCTGAGACCTCATGCCAATATCTTTGAAGGAGCCAGATTGGACTTGAATTCTCTGTTTGGTCAAGATGGAGCAGATCCACCTCTATACTCAAAATACTAATTAACCACACCCTGCGTTGGGATCTCTTGTTTGTAGCCACACCAGTTATCAATAACTTTGAGGGAGCAAGAATAAGCTCAAACTCTACAGCTTTCACTCAAGGTGAAACAGTCCTCATATCTGTGGGCACTGGCAGAACTCAAATCATTTTCTCATGCACCTAAATCAACAAATGTTTAAATAGTCATAAAGTGGTAAAATATCATGTTTGAATTGCTATGCTAAAACTTGTTATGTCTAGCACAGAGACAAGTTTACCCTCTCCTCCTCGTTATTTTTTCTTAAATATCAAAGTATCTTAGTAACCAAACTGGATTCAGTCTCCACATAAATATAAATCGGTTATTTTCTCCTCAGATATTGCTGAAAAGAAAGCACAGGCCAAAGCAGTATAAAGTAAAGGGAGTGAGGGAGGCAGTAAGGCAACAAGAGAAGTTTGCCTGTTTGCCTTGGCAGTCCAGTGTTGAGTCTGACTGGATCTCATCTCAACCAGCCCAGGGGACCACTGATCTCACTTCTCACTTGTATTCGTGTTCCCCAGTATAGTGACATAGGCAAGAAGTTTAGGTCTTTGGGAGTGGTTGACTGTCAATTTCTACAGTTTTGTTCATTGCATTCAGGAAACATGTGTGGTCTCATGGATATCTTGCAAACTAATTTGGAAATTTGGGGTTTTAAAAGCTCAGAATAAAAGTTGTCAGTGGAGTAAGGCACCCCAAAATTCCTCTGTCAGTTACGGAGTCTTTGCCCTAAAGTTCTTTCAGTTATGACATTTTCTTTGATCTATACAAATTCAAGTCTTTAGAAGTAAGATGCTTTCACAATGAAGTTGACATTAATTATTTACCTGGTTAGGGACATGAAGCTGTGGCCTTTCTATACTTATAGTAGGAAATGGATAAGTGATTACTATTTTTTCTATTATTTTCTAAGTAAAAAAATGTGCCTGTTATTCAAGCTAACCTCTGAATATGAACAAATAGCTGTTCTGCCCAGATAAGGCACCAATGAAGGGACAAATAGCAGTCTCCATCAAGTCTAGCCTCATAGGTGGATGTATGTTACTGAGTGATTTACAGAAGTGTGACTAAGAGGTAACTCATAAAGAGCTGCCTTACCCCCAAAGCGCATACCTCAAGAACACTGCTTGTCTGTAATCCAGTGCTGGGGGTTCAGGGGTCTCCAGTGCAACTCTCCCCTCCCCTGAAATCGCTTACTGCTTTTATCCATGGGAGGAGGGATCTTGTCAAGCTGTAATTTTCTTTCTTCCTTGAAAGAAATTATAGAATACTAGTTAGAACATGTAATGGCATTTTGTTTGTATTTTAACAAATGAAGCTTCCCTGAAGATCAGAGTACAAAACAGAGCCTCTGGAGGTCAGGCAGTGGTTGCACACACCTTAATCCCAGCACTTGGAAAACAGACACAGATAAATCTATATTCGTTGAAGGCCACCCTGGGCTACACAAAATTGCTCCAGTCTAAAAGAGAAACAGTGCTCACACAAAGGTGATCCTAGCATTTATGATCACATGCCTTTAATCCCCGCAGCTGTGGGATAATACTTTTATACACTGTAATAATTGTTACTCATACTGGTTTAATTAAATGCTGTCTGGCCAGCAGCCAGGAAGGAAGTATTGGTGGCGCTACCAGAAGAGGAGAATTCTGGGAAGAGGAAGAAGAAAAGGTAAAAGGTCCCTCTAGGGGCTGGCTGCTATGTTTCTCTGATCTTTCATCTTTCATCCCTTAATATCTGTCTCCAAGATATTTTTTATTAAGAACAATTAGAATTCCTGCTACAAGAGCATCACACTCAAGAATCACACAGATATTATAGACAAGAACTAAGCAAGTGGAGAGACTGAAGAATATTGCTAGTAGTCTAGATTGTGTGTATGTTTCTCTACTGCCAACAATGTGCTTAACACAGTGAAAGGAAAACTAGCTTAGTTTATATTTAAGGTATATATTTATTATAACACTAATTAATGCACTGCCCATACGTGCAACACATTCTGATAGGATAAAAGTGTCAGTATACAGTCTCTGATCATAATTCAATGTAATTTTTAATATAAAGATACCCTTTAGGATGAACAAGACAGTTCAGCAGGTAAAACACTTCCACTCAAATCTGATGCCTGGAGTTCACCCCTAGAGTTGCATAGTAAAAGGGAACAACTGACTCCCAAAAGTAGTCCTCCCACCCACCTCTACATATGTACCATGATTTGTGATTGAACACGCATGCACATGCACACACGCACATGTGCACTCATATGATAAACTATAGAAACTGTCGATGGTACTGTATTTGTGGTCTATGTTGCTGTGTGAATATAGAATGCATATTCAGCATACCATTCCAATATACCCCAGCCTCCACTTTCAAGCCCCTACCCCTCCCACTGCTAACTTTCATTTCCCTAACAGGTTTACTTCTACTCTCATGGCCCACATGCACACATGATTTGATCTATTTGTCTTTCTGGAATGGGTCTAGTTCCCTTAGTATGATTATCCCCAGTTGCAGCCATTTTCCTACAAATGGCAGTATTTTCTTCTTTATAGCTGCTCAATATCATTATTCATGTACAATCCTTTTTCTCTATCTACTCCTTTGTTATTGGACACCACAGTTGGTCCCACAATTTAGCTAATATGAAGAGTATTGTTGAGAAACATTGAAGTGCAGGAATCCCTGTGATGTGGTGACCTGAATACTCTGGGTGAATACTCAGAAGTGATGTATCTGGTGTGCATGTGGGGTGTTGCTGTCGTTGTCATTTCACTTTGAGAGCGCACTGCACTGACATCCACAGTTTCTGAACTAGTTTACGTCAACACAAGCAGAGTTCACATTTGCCCAGTTGTCTTCGTCCTTGCCAGCAGTGCCAGTATTACTCTGATATCAAAATTAAAAGTACAACCCAAGAGTAAAATGATAGAGTGGTCACACTAGGCTGGAACTCACATCAAAGCTTTGCTCAGCCATCAACAAAAAGCTTCCGTTTATTCCCTTGCCCCTTACTGCGTACAACAGATGAGAGCTCTGATGCTTGCCCTTACCTGCAGCACTCAGGAAACAGGCCCTGTAGCTCACCTAAGCAGCACAGTAGAACTGTCAGGTGGTAAGGGAAGGGTGACCTAGCCCCTGTGTTATGAGCAAACGAGAAGTGTCCTCAATATTCATCAGACATGTGGTAGTGTGGGTGAAGGAAGGATACCCTCTCCAATCCTCATCTGGGCCATCAACACCTGAGATAGGTGGAGTTGTCGCTGGAGTCATAAGAGCAGGAGGGCTTTCCCTTCACCTCACCAGCTGCAACACCACAGAGCTGGCCCTAATGGTATGGGTGTGGAAGAGCTGAACCTGAGGGTCTGAAAGGAGTAAATGAAATAAATGGGATCAAGATACATGATGTAAAGGACGCATAGAATAAATAAACAGAAAACAAAAGTGGCTTCCTTTTGCAGTACAGGAGAACTAACATAGAGACCCACTAGTGGACGATGGAGAGAGAGATTCCAGAACACTCAGTCCTTAATGGAATGCCTTTCTCAAATCCCTTCCTTGAGGGATTAGGGAGCTATGCTGAAGAGGAGATGGAGAGACTGTAGGAAGTCACAGAAGATGGCTGACTCCATTGAAGCTGTGTATTCTAGACACTGCAAGAACAATGCATAAATGACCTCACCGTGACTGCAGCAACAGGCACAGGGCTGAACAGATTCATGTCAGATATGGCCATGGTGCTGAGAGGGGAAAAAGAACATAGGCTCTTATCTGTAACCAAGCTATCTGAAATTGACATCTGTTTGCAAAGGAAAAAAGAATTTTTGTCCCCCAATGAAATCTCACTGGGTATATTGCCAGATCCAGCTCTGGTGAGGGTCAAGTCCCAAAGAGGATGTGTGGAGTTTGTGGGGTGGGGAGGGAGACTGCCCCGATCTGAGGGTGAATAGTGATGGCTGCCTATTATTGAAGAAAGAATACCACCTTTTATCCTCTATAGTTGTACATAGGATTAAATGTGAGCTAGGGTGTGGCTTGATATCAGGGGTTGAAGAAGCTTGCATTGACCTTAAGACTAGGCATTAGTCCTATGTTAATGGAAGGGCCACAAGTTTCTCTTTAGAGATAATGACTCTTTTTTTAACAAGTAGAAACTTTGCTAAACCAACCAAAGGAATGGAGACTTTTGCCTAGTCCTGGGAAAAGGACATTCTTGGGGTATCAAACACTCCATTAGAAAATAGTTCAGTTTTTTATATAACTTTGTTTATCCAAATAGTTAAAGCTTAAAGTGAACAAAGAGGAAGCTAGACAAATATTACTATGAATGAACCTGAGTACACCTTAGGAATTTTAAATCCTGATTGTTATTATTTCCATCACCCAGAACTCTGACAAAATGTCTAGCCACCCCAAGCTCTGGCACTTGCAGGTTCCAGGGCCACACACGTGACATTAAGTTCTCAGACATCTTACATAGCCACCCAGGCAGGACCCTCGAGCCTTACATGATGTACATGTGGCATGGTCATGTGATCTGTGCATGACACAGCTACATAAGTCCCTTGCACATGCACTAGGCAGCCTTTAAAAGCTGGACATGCAAGCTCCACTGTCTTCCTGCACCAACTTCCTCAGGCCTGTGTGTTTCTCTCTTTCTGTCTGTTCTTCTTCTGGCGATGCAGCTTCTGCCTCTCTCTCTTCTCCCCCTCCCTCCCCTTCCTCCCTTCTCCTTCCTCCCTTCTCCTTTTCCTTTTCCCCTTCTGTAACCCACTAAATAAGCTCTATAACCTAACTCTATCTGCATGGAGTATCTGTCTGTTTTCCACCACCAGGGTCTCCTATCCGCCAAGGGGACCCTCCAAGGCCTCTGGTGGCCCACTACTGCCCTTTATGGGACCCCCACCCCCACCGCTCATGGCGCCAGGCTTGGGTGACCCTTTTATAAATAACTTCAGTGGTGCTGAGACTCCCTAAGCTCGCCCGCCCATCCTCTCCTGGGACCAGGATCTGGACAGGGTTTCTACACAACAACCTGGTCGCCGACTTTTACACACACCAACAACTTAGATTGGTGAGTTTTTTTTTTTTTTCCCCTTCTGGTCACCATAACTATTTCTCCGAACACAAGGACTTGATCATTGAGGTCCCGGCAATCCTCCGATGTTCCGAGAAGGAGGGGGAATGCCCCCAGCCATGGCCTTCAAGGGTACATTTGAGCCGTTGGCTGATATTCATCTCTGGTTGTTACCCACAGCTAAGGACGAAGATTCGGCTTCTTGCTGCTCAGAATTTTGTCCTTGTTTCTCGGACGGTTGCCCTCTCTTGGTCTGCTTGAAGCAGTCTTATTCGGTCCTCAGTTCCTGTACTGATGGGTCTTGAATTGATTTGACCTAGCCCTCGACCCTCACTTTATCCATAAGATGCTCATGGTTAATTACCATTGGGTCCTCGCCTTACTCACATTCTTAGCCACAGGAAATAAACCCTCAAAAACTATCAGTCCAACCTCCCCCACTGGGATGTCTATTAGAGACCCTAAAACCTCAGAGCTTAATGCCTTACTTACAAATTCCCAAGCTTATTCGCCTTTGTACTAAGAAATGGCCTAAGTATCCTTTAGATAATAACTTAAAGTGGCTGCCTAACGGCACTTTAGAACTTTAGATCCTGATATTCTGCAGGAGCTTTCTAACTTTTATCAGCACACAAGAAGATGGAAAGAGCGTCCTTATATCCAAGCCTTTTTCTATCTAAGCTCTAAGCCCTCTGTCCTTGTGAGCTATTCTCCCACGCACATGTTCCTGGCTATGCCATCTAAGCCAGAGGAACACCATGCTTCTGCTCTATGCCCTGCTAATGAACCTCCATCTTTCTGACCTCAACAGAGAGCTACTTCTATCTCTCCAGTTCTTCCCCCACCCACACCAACTGCTCCATCAGCCCCTCCCCCCCATCCTTCCTCCTCTTGGTGCCATGCCACAGCAGCTTCCCAATTCTAGCACCCACTTTTACCCCTCATCTCACTTGCTTGCGTGTTGCTAAGGAACTGAACCGTGACAAATGGTTGTGCTGGTCAAGGTACACATCCATTTCTTGCTCTCAGAACTCTCTCATCGAGAGGGAAACTGGGTTCTTAAACATCTAATCCTACCTCTTTCATAAAACAATTCCAGTACATTACCCAATCTTATAGTCTCACTTTTCATGATATTTTTATGATCCCAACTAATAACCTACTTTCTGAGGAGTGCAGGCAAATTTGGGAGCAGGTCAGAGTACATGCAGATGAGGTTCACCAGACTAATGCAGGACACACCATTGGGGGAGAGTGTAGTGAGCCAGACAGGATCGCCATTAGAAGATGGCGCCGACATCCTGTCTTGTTGGTTATAAAAAACTCCATATTTGGCTATGGCTTTGAGAGCTGCGCGGTGGATGAGAATCCTTGAGCCTATCCCGATGCGGTCTGGTGTCAGCTGTTGGTGGCAGCCAATCACAGGGCGACCCATGTGCCAATTCCCTATTTAAGCGGCTGCCTAAGTGCCCCTGGCCCCTTCGCTTCCTGCTGCCTCTCCCCTTCGCTCCCTGTCCCTTGTCTTCCACCCTCTTGTTCCATGCTCCCCATCAATCAAGGGCACTCCAGTAAAAGCGTGATCTGAGTGGAATCCTGATCTGAGTGGAATCCTGATGTGGTGGTCAATCTTCGTCGCAGGTCGAGAAGTCCGCCGCAGGAGAGGAAGTCCCTGAGCAGAATCCACACTGCTATTATAACACTTCAGGTGGTATTTTAGCTAGAGACTGGTTTACAACTTGCCTCTTGGTGGATCTCCATAAAGACTGCCCTCAAGCCAGTGAACTCTGATAAACTCTTGGATGTTGTTCAGGATACAAATGGAAATCCATCTGCATTCTTAATACGCCTCACAAAGGCTCTCTTGCAATATACTAATTTAGATCCAGAGACCACAGAGGGCAAACGGCTCCTCATGACCCATTTCTTTTCTGAGAGCTTCCCTGACATTAGGTCTAAACTTAAGTATTTGGAGAAAGGCAGAAGTCTTCGAGCTTGCTTTTAAGTTGTACCATGGACGGCATGATAAGAACCTTAGACAGAAATGTCAAATGCTGACCACAGCTATCTAACGGCTGAGGCGAATGACTGTCCTACCCATGATGCTCCCTCACCCTCCTGGGCTCAAGGACCACCAGACCAGTGTTTCAAATGTGGTAAAAATGGACATTGGGCTCAGGCATGCCCTAATCCTAATATTGGTCCTACAAGACCGTGACCGAAGTACTATGGGAAAGGCCACTGGGCTATTGATTGTCCTTGTGCACATTGTGTCTTCAATAATGTTTATTCACTCATGATGCTGAAGGCAGGAAATCAAAATAAACAAAAAATACTCCATTATTACTTATATAATTGGTTCTTTAAAAATCTATCATCTAGCCGGGCGGTGGTGGCGCACGCCTTTAATCCCAGCACTCGGGAGGCAGAGGTAGGCGGATCTCTGTGAGTTCGAGGCCAGCCTGGTCTACAGAGCTAATTCCAGGACAGGCCACAAAGCCACAGAGAAACCCTGTCTCGAAAAACCAAAAAAAAAAAAAAAAAAAAAAAAAAATCTATCATCTATCTACTATCTATCTATCTATTAACATCTATTTATCTATCATCTATCGTCTCTCCCTCAGCCTCCCTTTCCCTCCCAACCACTTTACCTTTCTTCCTCCACTCCTCTTTCCCCATCAATTAAATTATAGACTTTTTCCTATCTATTCTCTTGTTGCCTCTCAAATGCAGTCAGGTAGCATAACTTTGCCACATCAAACACAAACCTAATTACTAATTATTTCCCTTTTCATTGTTTTATTTCTTTCAAGTGACATAGATTTTGCCTAGGCCCTTTTACCCACTGTTCAATATTCTTTATAAATTTACCTCTAATAAGTTATATCCAAGGAGGAAAATGGGAGAATTTGAAACAAATGAAATTTTTAATTATACTTCTCATAGAAATACAATAAATCAAAACTTTTATTTGTGGCTTGTTGCTGGTTCGTATTGAAATGATAAAAACATAAAATATCAACTTACTTTCATGGACAAGTGAGTTCTTTATATGTGTGCGTGCGTGTGTGCATGCATGTGTGTGTGTGTGTGTGTGTGTGTGTGTGTGTGTGTATGTGTGACAATACCCTGACTTAAAACATCAATCGTGGGTCTGGAGAGATAGCTCAGAGGTTAAGAGCACTGGCTGCTTTTCCAGAGGTCCTGAGTTTAATTCCAAGCAACCATGCTCACAATCATCTATAATGAGATCTGCTGCCTTCTTCTGGCAGGTAGGCATACATGCAGCCAGAATACTATATACAAAATAAATTAAAGAAAATCTTAAAAACAAACAAAATCAAAAGAAAAAAAAACCTATCAGCCCTTTGTTTTTATTTCAAATATTCAAATTAGGAAGTGTTTTGCTGATAGACTGGCTTGTCTTGCAACATCTGGGTGTTTATGTCCTGGATGGCTGCTTGTCTAACTTTCTCTTGGTGCTGGTTGTTCTCTAGAGGATCAATAAGATCCAAACCACAAGATGTGCTAGGACTTCTTTATCTGGGTCTGTCCATGGGGATGCTTGGTTTGCTAACATTATTGTGGCTGTCTTCCAGCAGTTAGGGATTCAAAACCGAGGGGGAAAGGTATGTCTGTATTTTAAAGGCTGTGTCTAAGAATTGGTACATTTGAAGTTATTTGTCAGTCGATAAGTTTTCTTGAATCCAAGTACTGGGGAAAGGGCAAGAACTTCAGGCCTCTACATCTTCATTTAATCATGTTTCTCAATGGAAGGGAGGGCTAAAATGTATGGGGTATGGTGAGTCCTTGATTTGTTATTTCATGGTGGTAGTATGCCATAATCAATGCTGCCTGGACATCGGATATGCTTCTCATATCAGTGGCCAGCATTAAGTGCATCAGGCTCTGCTACTCCGACAATAACAAAAGTAGGGCATTTTCTCAATTAGAATGCTAATTTCTAGAAGGCAGCAGTATTGTCTGATATACCCAATCATTTTGGACAGTTCCCAGTAAGCATTTTCCTTTGAGTTCACTAATAGCCAGCCATGTAGTTGTGACAGAATGTTGTTAATCAGCTAATTTGTGTTTACTTCCTTTTGTGCGGAATGATGAAACAATACATTAAATTCATAATAAAAAATAGTGTATTCACTTCATGGTACCTTGAATTCTTTTCTATATTAACAGCAGTGACTTGGGGATAACAGTGTGGCATTTTAGTATAATATTTTGGATTTGGGGAGTCTTCATTTCATTTTTTTGTAAATTCACAAATCACAATTGAATATTTATTCCATAATTTTAGATACCAATTCTGTATTTATTGAATTATGATTTGATAAATATGTCCTTTTAAAATTATTACAATATCTATCATCTATACTCTCCCACTTAGTTCAGAAAATCTTTCAGATTATTAGAAAGTTTCTTAAGTACATTCAATTTCTTCAAGTTCTTTCAGTCTCTTCAAGTTTGATGCATTTTTAAGGGCCACGATAGATGTTAGGATTAACATGAAGTAAATAATGGGAATCTTGATTCTTTTGTGACTTATTGATTAGCATTTCACTCATAGTCATTGTTGGTTCATATTTTTAATATCAAAAATTATTCCCTCATGTATTCAGGAGGAATTGAAGTAATACTCATTCTTTCTTTCTTCTATTACCGAAAAGCCTTCTGCACCATGGAAATAGGAAACTTTCAGGACTCTTGTGGTTCTAATTTGAAATTCTTGTTTTTATTTAATACATATTTTTGGAGCCTTGCTTTTTTCTTTTATCATCTTTAATATTTTGTCTACCTTTCATGTTCCAAGTACTGCAACTCTTTAATTGCCTTGGTCTATTTGACAATAATTTATATATAATTCTATCACAATAATTTATTTCACTCACATTAATCTTTGATTAAGCAATAAATTACTTTATTAGAAGTTTCAAGAATACTGTAGGACAATTTGCTTGGTAATATTTCTCATATGTATTCAAAACATTTTCATTTTTTAATTGTGTGTGGGGGTGGGGAGCTTGTGTGTGCTTTTGTGTAGAACAGCACATGTATGGAGGTCAGAGAACAGTTTTCACAAGTTTGTTCTCTCCTTTCAGAGGATGTAGGGATCATACTACCATCATGATTCCTACCATCATATATATTTAACATGATGGTATACGAAGACTGGAAAAAATGGCTGGATGATCAAATTGCCAGAACATCCTTGACTACACCATTGAGTATAAGACCAGACTTGATGCATAACAGTCTTTTTGTACACTGTAAAGATGTGTTGCTCTCATTGGTTTAATAAAGAGCTAAATGGCCAATAGCTAAGCAGGAAGAAGTTAGGCTGGACTTGCAAACAAAGAGACAGCTCACTAGGAGGAAGAAAGGTGCAGTCTCAGGAGACCCAGAAAGAAGCAAGATGAACCTGTAGTGTTGTAAAAAGGTACTGAACAATGTGGTAGTACATAGATTAAAATATGGGCTAATTTAAGTTGTAAGAGCTAGTTATTAAGAAGACTAAGCTATCTGATGACCATTTATAATTAATGATAAGTCTCTGTGTAGTTACATGGGAGTTGGCTGGAAGGACTTAAAATTCCACCAACACAGATTGTGATAAATGAGACCAAGACTGTATCTTAATTTAAAAAAAATGGGCATAGTTAATGGATCTTTCAATAAAATGCTTAGATTTACTTAGTCATCCAAATATGGAAACCTAATCTAGGATCCCCAGATCCCATGTAGAAAGCCAGACATTTGTAAGCCCATTACAAACGAAACCATGCAGATTTATGAAAGATACTGGCCAGCCAGACTAGCGAAGCAAGTAACAACATGTAAATTCGAGATACAGTCAAAGTCAGGCAGAGTGGCCAATGCCTTAAATGATGGTGGAGGTAGAGGTTGGTGGATCTTTGTGAATTCTAGGACAGCCAAGGCTGCACACAGAGAAACCCGGTCTCAGAAAACAACAAACAAACAAATAAAACACAAGAAAAAACAAACAACACACACATATTTAAAAATTTAACTGATTGAATGGAACAGTGATGGTTCATGACTTTAATCCCAATTCTTAGGGGCAGGGGCAGGCAGATCGCTTTGAGTTCCAGGACAGACATGGCAGTTACACAGAGAAACCCTGTCTCAAGAAATTTTTTAAAAAATGTAGTTGATAGACTTAGAAAAACATCTAAATTAAGCTCTAATATTAGCTATAATCAAGCATTCATTTCATCTGGATTTTATCCATTATACTTTGTCTCAGAACTGCAAATTTTAATTTAAATGTTCACAGCTAAAAGCATTGATTTATTCCTGAGTTTTCTAACTTTGATTTATCAGCAAAGTAAGCTGAGATTTTTTTTTTTTTAAGTAAAGAAAAAAAAAGCCTTTAAATTGCTCCTGTAAGCAGTGAGTGGAACAGGTACAGCACAGAATGTCATTCTCAGGACCCAAAGTAGTGCCTTCCACCTTTTTGGGATCTTGACTCAAAACAAACTGAGATTCAAGGATTCAATACAGGAAGGAATTTCAAGAATAGCTACTATGAAAGATAAAGGTTTATTGAAGATATTTTGACAAAGAGTTTGAGAACTATGGTTAAGAGGAAGACACTAAGAAACACACCTTAGTATAGGGGTGATTTCTCAGCAGAGAATTATAATGAAGGGTCTTGATATTATTCCTGTATTCCATTTTGATGGCTCTTGATTAAATCTCAAAAATTTACAAAGGAATTCCCCCCCCCCCTTTTTTTTCCTTTCTCTACTGGTAAGTAAGATTATAAAATGGCTATACAAATACCTTGGGTGGATTTATAACCTGAGGAAATACAATTTAAAAACTATTAGAACTGGAGATGTGTTTTGCTATATTATCTGTCTGTTTCAGGATATTTGTATACTGAATAAAGATGGATTGTTGTGACTGATAGAATAAAAAGCTGAATGGCCAATAGCTAAGCAGGAGACTATAGGCAGGGCTTCTGGGCAGAAAGAGAACTCTGGGAGGAAGGAAGGCAGAATCACCAGCTAGATGTGGAGGAAGCAGGATGGACAGTACAGAGATGAGGTTAACAGATTTCATGGAAGAAAGTTGATTAAAACTTATGGCTTAATTTAAATTGTGAGAACTACTTAGAACGAGCCTAAGATAAAGCTGCCCTTTCATAATTAATAATAAGTCTCGGTGTCATTATTTGTGGTCTGGTGGTCCAAGAGAGCTGACTGACTGAAAAGTTTTCTATGTATTTCCCTATAAATGGTGTTCTTGGTGGGATTTCTAGAAAAAGATTGGCTTACTGCCTGGAAAGGGGGAAAAGCTTCACACAGTTGCTAATTGTTGTGCAATTCCAGCTTCTCAGATGACAAAAGGCTGAAGGGCTCCTTTTCTTCTTCAGGTTCCACAGTTGTTCTAGTTTTTCTTCTCTGCCTACGTTCAATTGATTTTCTGATTTTTTTTTAATTGTCTGGATGTATCCTTTATCATGATTCCAAGTGGTTCTCAAGAGTTTAAACTCAGGTAAGAAGTGCATTTCAAGTTCTTTTGGTTTGTTTGTTTGTTTTCTGTTTTTGCTTTGTTTTGTTTGTTTTACAAGAAAGGGTTTCTCTGTTGCTTTGGAGCCTGTCCTGGAACTCACTCAGTAGACAATGATGGCCTCAAACTCACAGAGATCTACCAGCCTCTGCCTCCAGAGTGCTGGGATTAAAGGCATGTGCCATCATTGCCTGGCTTTCAAGTTCCTAATTTTATTTATTTATTTTTTTTGTTTTGTTTTTCCGAGACAGGGTTTCTCTGTAGCCCTGGTGCCTGTCCTGGAACTAGCTCTTGAAGACCAGGCTGGCCTCGAACTCACAGAGATCCACCTGCCTCTGCTCCCAAGTGCTAGGATTAAAGGCATGTGCCACCACCACTCGGCTCAAGTTCCTAATTTTAAAACAGAATAACTGGAGGTGGAAAAATAACTCTATAATTAAGAGCCTTGGTTTATCCTGCATAGGACCTGGGTTCTACCCAGCACCTCATGGTCATTTACAACCATCTGTAACTCCAGTTTCAGAGAATTCTAAACCTTTTGAGATTAATGGACACCGGGCATTCATTTGTTTCACATATATACATCTAGGTAAAACACTGAAACATAAAAAATAAAATAAATCAATCTAAAGAAAAATAAAGCAGCTGAGATACAAGCCAGTGGTGACTACTCTAATTTTACTCAGTCAAGTGTTTGTAGAGTGAAGAGAAACCAAAATTAGATGGCCGTTTCACTCTACCCTGATTTTCCAAAAAAATTTCTCCTCAAATATTTATGTCTATTGCATTCTAAGGTATAACTTATACGATCACCCTGTAGTATATTAGATTGCTTCAACAAAAACATAAGTCATTATATCTTGTTACATGATAAAACAGTGGTATTATTTATCTTCCCAATATCCACTACCTCAGAAATGCTAACAGTAGATCTTTTATGGGGTATGAAGCCACCCAGGTGGCTCTGAGCTAATTGAGCCTAGACAGAGAACTGGTTAACCCTCTTGTAACTGCCAAGAGCTCTGATTGGTTAAACCTGCTACTCAGAGAGGAAATGCCATTAATTGAAATTAAGTAAAGTCATTAAGTAAAGTTGACCTTCCTGGAAAAAAAAAAACAAGCTATCCATTAAAATAATATAAATATTTTAATGTTTCCTGGATGTGGTGTGTAGTAATAGGGACGGCGGGGCTGCATCCCCAGCACCCGGCCGCCCCTACAGCTAGCTTTACCCAAAATAATTACACAGACACTGTATTCTTTTAATCACTGCTTGGCCCATTCTCTTCTAGGCTAATTCTCACATATTAATTTAGCCCATTTCTAATCATCTGTATGTAGCACCCCAAGGTGCGCTTACCGGGGAGATTCTAGCCTATGTCCATCCTGGGTCAGAGCTTCATGCTGGGAGCGGGGCATGGCGTCTCTCTCAGGCATCTGCTCCCAAGAGAGCTGTGGAGTCTCTGACCTCACTTCCTCTTCCTCCCAGCGTTCTGTCCTGTTTTCTCCTCCCACCTATCCTCTAACCAATAAAATGGGCCAGGGCAGTGCCTTTATTAGCCAATGACCTTCCTCCATCATTTCCCCTTTTTCGGTTTAAACAAAAAAAAAAAAGCTTTAACAATAATCTTTATCATAACTAAGGAAAACTATAACTATAACTATTCTTAACTCCATCAAAGACTCCAGAAAGATACAATACTACCTAAGCAAACAAGAAAAAAGCAACTTTTAAAACTCTAGAAATGACAGAGACATCTTGCTGCCTGGACAGTCACCCAAAGTTCTTTTGTACTGTTGGGGCATCCATCTTCAGCCTTCAGGCCCATAGTATCCAGCAGACACCTTCATCAACCAGGAAATTCCAAAGGCAGTCATTATCTGCTTGTCCTGAAGAATGTCTCGCAGACTCTCTCATGAATCAGGAACCCCGAAAGATCATCTCACCTTTAGGCAAGTTCAGTAGTCCTCTCTCTGCAGGTTCTCTGTTTCCAGTTTATGCAATAGTCCAGGCAAGAGCAGTTTCTTGCCCAAATGGCTATCAAACTCCATAAGGTGCCTCTTCGATGCCCATCTTCTTCTTGAAGTACATTGATGCTGCCAGGAGCAGAGCGTCTCATTGTCATGAAAAGTCCTCAGTTATTAAAACATTAAATGTCCTGTTCTGTAATCTTTGAAAGACATGAAGAATGTCTATCTAAAATATATCTCTATATATCTAGAAAATCTAACTAACATGACTACAAGCTTTACTATTATCGATGATTATCCATTAACAACCTATATTTCCTAATTATACAGTACATATTTAAATGAACTACACAATCACAATACCTTAATCAAAATCAGAAACACTTATATATATAACAAAATTGACCTTAAATCTCTATCAATAAAGCAAAATCTATACTAATGCAAATTATTCATATCTATATCATATCCCCCTTTAAATGTAAAAGGATGTTTATAAACCATATTTGGGAACATGGGCGCAGTTTTTTCTCTCCAAACTGCTTCCTGCTGAATGGGGGCGTCGTTAATTAGGTCTTTCATGGTATAACCTGTGTGCTAGTTTCATCTCAGTTGGCAGTTGAGCAAAGCAATTTTCTGAAGATGTTCACTGCAACCCTTCAGGAGGGTGTGGTCCATCATACCAAATCGGAATAGAAGAAATGAACAGCGTCTCATCCCCTGTGAAAACAAAATAAGAAACTCCTTTCCAAAGTATCATATCCTTAGATCCAAATTCAAAATGTCTATGTTGGATTAGTTCAGCAGCATTTATAAACAAATATCTTTTAGCAGCTGTTGCTCCTTCCTCAGCATTCAAACGATTCAAAGAGAGCGTAATAGCATACAGTATCAAGATTCTCTGTGTATTTTCCATCTTTGTTCGTTTTATTTTAACCTCTATTTTGTTTATTTTTACTTTTAACTTTTTGCTTTTTGAGATAGGTTCTCTGTGTCTTTGACCTGAAGTAACTTTGTAGATCAGGCTGTCTTTGAACTCTCAGAGATCCGCCCGTCTCTGCCTCCCAGGCATTCGGGATTAAAGGTGTACACTACTACACCTTGAACTCACAGAGATCTGTTTGTCCCTGCCTTCTAGGCACTGGGATTAAAGGCGTGTGCTACCACACACAACAACTCTCTTCCTTTTTTTTTTTTTTTACTTTAAGAACTTTAAATTTTAGTCTGCATATATTTTTAACACACTTCAAACCATTTAGAAATTTTCTTTGTCTTTGAATCTCTCTTTACTGTATATCTCTCTTTTTCTGACCACACGAGTCTTTAATTTACCAAGCAATATCAGTAGGAATAAAGGCGTGGCTTTGCCTGCTGGATCCAGCCCATTCCTTAGCTTTCCAGCCTCATGACTGAGGTACTGGCTGTAGCCAGCAAGCGAGCTTCAGCAGCCTTTGCTTGCAAACCGCACAAACCGCCTGCATAAAAGGGTCAGAGTTTGCCCTGGCAGGACAGCCCAGAAAGCCGGCATTTTTAAATGGCGCAGCTTTTTTCCTGCTACGGCTGAAAACCAAAAAGCATGCGTTCAGCTTTTCGTCAACACCATTTAAGTGTTTCGTGGCAGGACCTCTTAATGAGCTGCAGGCTTTGCAGCTAAAGCTGAGTCAGGAAGCCTCTCTTATATGAGGCGCTTGCTTGCCTCTAGCAAGCAGAGCAGAACCGAGAAATTACTGCTACCAAGAAACCAGGCACAATGCTTTCATTTTGTTCTAGAATTACTTCCCAAGCTGTCTCAGGCTTTATGTGGAAGCAGTTGTCCACGTTGGGCACCATATGTAGTAATGGTCGGCATATCTAGCTCAGTCGGTAGAGCATGAGACTCTTAATCTCAGGGTCGTGGGTTCGTGCCCCACATTGGGCGCCATATGAAGTAATAAGGGCGGCGGTGGGGCTGCGTCCCCAACACCCCAGCCGCCTGCCCGGCTAGCTTATTCCCCGAAATAATTACATGGACACTGTATTCTTTTAAACACTGCTTGGCCCAATCTCTTCTAGGCTAATTCTCACATATTAATTTAGCCCATTTCTAATCATCTGTGTGTAGCACCCCAAGGTGCGCTTACCGGGGAGATTCTAGCCTAGTCCATCCTGGGTCGGAGCTTCATCCCGGGAGCGGGGCATGGCATCTCTGCTGAGGCGTCTGCTCCGGAGAGCAGAGCTGTGGAGTCTGACCTCACTTCCTCTTCCTCCCAGCGTTCTGTTCTGTTTACTCCACCTACCTATGTCCTAACCAATAAAATGGGCCAGGGCAGTTCCTTTATTAGCCAACGACCTTCCTCCATCAGTGGTGGTCCATGCCTTTAATCCCAGCACTTGGGAGGCAGAGGTAGGCTTATCTCTATGAGTTTGAGGACAGTCTGGTCTACAAGCAAGTTCTAGGACAGCCAGGGTTGTTACACAGAGAATCCCTGTCTACAAAAAGAAAAATTAATGTCTCCTTTGAAGAATGTTTATTAAACTTTTTTTTCCAGAAACACATTCTCTGAAAGAAAAAGTATTGTCTTAGGATCTCCAAGACCAAGTTCTCAGCACAGAGCAAATTTATTTGCCCCAGAGTAAAAGATGGCAGGAATAAGAGACAATGAAAAGAGATAGAGGACAAAGGAGAAGGTGAAGGAAACAAGGGCAAGGGGGCAGGGATTATTTGTCCCAGAGGGACAAATGACTGCCTCTCGATAGAAGACAGATGTGACTCATAGGTATTGGCAGTTTATAAAGGTTCAAGGGGAAACCAGTGTTAGGATGAGGTGTATAATTCTAATTGGGCATGTTAATTAGGTGAGCAAGCCAGAGGGAGCTTTTTATTGCTTGAACTTTGCTACTTTGATTGCTGGATCTTGGTAGTCAGCCTCAAGTGAAGGAAGTGGCCAAATAAGAGAATAAACTTGGTGGCAAACTTTAAGAATGTAATCTAGCCGGGAGGGGTGGCGCACGCCTTTAATCCCAGCACTAGGGAGGCAGAGGCAGGCAGATCTCTGTGAGTTCGAGGCCAGCCTGGTCTACAAGAGCTAGTTCCAGGACAGGAACCAAAAAGCTACGGAGAAACCCTGTCTCGAAAAAATCCAAAAAAAAAAAATGTAATCTAGTATATATATACATATATATATATATGTGTGTGTGTGTGTGTGTGTGTGTGTGTGTGTGTTAGCAAGGTAGAGAAGGACAAGGCAAAGATATGAAATCTGCCTAGATGTCCATCAGGAGATGAATGGATAATTAAAATGTGGTATATATGCTCATTGTAATTTTACTCAACAGAAAATAAAATTAAACTAAAAAATTTTCAGGAAACACATGAGGCTGTATTTGTATTAGTTTAGGAGATCCAGATTCATAAAGATTATAAAAATCAAATCTTATCTAATACATGGATTTTAATTTTTAATGTTTGTATATATGCAAAGAAGCAAAAGAGAATATAGCCTATGAAACTGGATCAGAGATCATTAGGGATGAACAAGACATGTTAAGGAAGGGGTGTATGGCAAAAGGACACATAAAACAAAAATGGGGGAACAGTAAATGATGGGTAAGTGGGTTTGGTGGGAAAAACAAAGAGACACATGAAAACCAAGATTGTAAAAAATAGGGGACCAGGACACTTGCTATCAGATAAACATGACAGTAAATTCATACCCATGAAATCTGAATAATATGGATACAACTAACAAGACCTTCATTGTGAGAATACCAACTGCCAATGTGGAAGAGAGATGAGAGAAATCTCACAAAACCCACCCTCAGATAAAATTTCTAAGAAAATCAATCAATGACTTTTGAGTAAAAACAAATTTCCTACAGGGATGAGTTCTATAGTTACGAAGCCTAAACATACGTACATATGAGCATACACGTTGTACATGTGTATGTGTATGGTCTGTGTATGTATACCTATTTATATAAGAATAATAAATAAAGGAGAGGTCATGAATTCGTGAGAGAGCAGAGAGAATACTGGGTGAGTTGCAGAGAGGAAATGGGCATATGGAAATGATGCTCAGTATTCATGTATGAATTTCTAAAAATAAAGTAAAGAATATATAACATTTGAAAATGCTTTTTAAAACTGAAAAAATATTCAACAAATCATTTTGTAGGACAAAAGAAAATAGGTTCCATACTTAACAGAGTAAATGTCCTTGCTCCAATGTTGTTGGAATCAGAATTAGATGATTTTAATAGACTAAAAGTTCAATAGAGAAACCGCAGTGTATCTATAGATCTACCTAAGCATGCTGCATAGTGTGTGTGTGGTAATTCATAGAGTTGTTCTCTAGAGAAAAGTAGACAAGGAGTAGAACATTGGAAATAATGCTTAGCTATTACAGTAATAGTTTACTTATGTGGAGGAGAAAAGGTTTAGAAATAGAACTTCACAACATTAAAATAAGTGCAGGGTTTTTTTTAAATAGCTTTCTTTGTTTATTGTTTGAGAATTTCATGCATGCTTTTCTTACCTTTTTCTCCTTCCAACATAATGTATCTGAATCACACTCACTTCCCATATCTTCCATGTTCACTATCCTACATTTGCCTCCTACCCTCAGATATACACCAAGTAGAATGTGTGTTGTCCAGATGCTCATTTCTGCATCATCAAACCCCCAGTGGGCCAGACGCTTAAAGATAACTGAGTCCTTTCTCATCTCACCGCCAGAAGCCAGCGATTTTGGAGAGCTACACCTCAGCACCTTTATCACAAATTTTAAGAACGCTCCTCAATGGCTTCCAGTCTAGACTATTTCATTTTCTTCTTTTTACAGGGTGGGAGAGAGGTTATTGCAGAAGCCTTCAATGCCTCTCATTTTCAATTACGAGTCTAAAGTCATCAATAACACTGCAACAAATGTTTCTTTGCCTAAAACAGCCAGAGGTAGCAAGCATCATGGGTATGCACATGTTTCCCTGGCGCTGCACCTGGTCTCTGGTGGCATCAGGGACCACGGACCTCATTATGCTCTCTTGCAGAAGTATAGACCACAGACATCAACACAGTCCCAATACAGATCACAGACATCTATGTGGTTTATGATTTGACTTGGTTCTCTAATATAATACTGTAAGTGGCATAAATTCTGGAGTCTGACTGGTTATGAATAAATTTAGCCTCTTTTCAAAAATATTATTTGTATCATTATAACTGAGTTATTTTTATGTCATATCTAAAATATAAATCAATTCATGTGTATAAATAAATAGAAAGTTTAGCTGTTTGTGTCATCTGAAATCAACATTTGACTTTTTGTCTTTGTGTTGGATATTCTTATTAAATAAGTTAGGTAATGAATAATTAGTTTTCAATTCAGGAAAACTTTTAGTAGTTATCCTTAAATTTTAGTTTTTGTTTATGAAAATAGCATAAATAATAAACTATTCAATACATATTAAATGTAAAATTCTATATGTAAGAAAATAGTTCAACCCTCTTCCTCCCTCTACGTGTGTCTGTGTTTCTCTGTGTGAAGTTTTGGAAATTTCATATGTGCATTCAGCAAACTACAATAATAAATCCTCCCATATTCACCCTTCAATTCCCTGGTCTTCCACACATGTTCACTTTTTAACTTTATCTCATTTTCTCTTCTCCTTCTTCTCCTCCTCTCTCATTTTTTTTAAATTTATTTATTTATTAAGGATTTCTGCCTCGTCCCCACAACCGCTTCCCATTTCCCTCCCCCTCCCCCAATCAAGTCCCCCTCCCTCATCTGCTCGAAGAGCAATCAGGGTTCCCTGACCTGTGGGAAGCCCAAGGACTGCCCCCCTCTATCCAGGTCTCGTAAGGTGAGCATTCAAACTGCTTAGGCTCCCACAAAGCCAGTACGTGCAGTAGGGTCAAAAACCCACTGCAATTGTTCTTGAATTCTCAGTATTCCTCATTGTCCGCTATGTTCAGCTAGTCCGGATTTATCCCATGCTTTTTCAGACCTAGGCCAGCTGGCCTTGGTGAGATCCCAATAGAACATCCCCATTGTCTTAGTGTGTGGGTGCACCCCTCGTGGTCCTGAGTTCCTTGCTCGTGTTCCGTCTCCTTCTGCTCCTGATTTGGACCTTGAGATAGAAAACACTATCCTGAGTGAGGTAAGCCAGACCCAAAAAGAGGAACATGGGATGTACTCACTCATATTTGGTTTCTAGCCATAAATAAAGGACATTGAGCTTATAATTCATGTTCCTAGAGAAGCTAAATAAGGTGAATCCAAAGGCAAACACATAGGCATCCTCAGGAATATTAACCTTCATCAGGCGATGAAAGGAGACAGAGACAGAGACCCACACGGGAGCACCGGACAGAAATCCTCTCTCATTTTTTAATAATCGACCAAGCACATTCAGTTCTGTCCACATGTGCATTGGTTGGGGTTGTCTGTTAGAACATGGACACACGAGTGGCCATACTTCCACAGAAAGTTTAATCTCCCTCCCGTACCAACTACCAGTTGCCAATGGCTCTTCAGGCTAGGTTTCCTTCATCTAGTCTAGAATTCTTGCTTGGTTAATGCTTTTCCGGTCTTATGTAGATAAACACAGCTGCTGTGAGTTCATGACTACAATATCTATGTCATGCCCAGAAGGCAGGGTTCCACAGTGGGTCCTCCCCTTCCTTCTACACTCTCTCCTCCTTTACTTTTTTCACCTTCCCTGTAGCATCATATAGATGCTCGATTTAGGGTTGAACATTCACAGTTTTTTATTCTCAAAACTTTGACCAGCTATAAAGTTCACCTTATATATTTGATTATTTGATTTTAATTTTTAGAAGTTTTGCAAAACATAGATACAAGATATAAGCTAACTCAAATAATTTTCAAAACATTTTTATTGGTGTGACTAAAAATTTTATTGAAAGATGCACTGAATGTAACATTTTATTCTAAGATGAGGATCTCCTAGGTAATGCTACTGAAAGCCCCTCAAAGAGCAGAGCCTGTCGGGGAAATTGAGCGCTTCCATTATAAGGTACAAATAATTGGGAAATTAAGTTTCTATTCTGTGCTTGCAGTAAAGGCAGATTGTAATATGCCTTCGAAACTAAGTTTGCATGAATTAAAATTTGAGTTTAAACTCTAGATGACACTAGGAATTAAAGTTGTATAAAGGTGTTTAGTGGTGTTTGGGGGTCATTATTAGGAGTTTCTAAATTGCTATGTTCTTTGCAAGAAATTGCTAGGTGTACTGAACTAATCCAATACAACACCAACATTCTAATTTTCTGGAAATTGTTGAATGTATCAATTACCTTAATAAAAAAAGGAGAAGGAACCAAAGGGAACTTTAAAATATAATATTTTATCAATTATTTGAGGACTTAACCCAATGCAATTTGATCTTATTTCCCTCTGCAATTCCCTCCTAACTCCTCTCTGATCCATTCTTCATGTCCTGACACATTCTCAACTTCATTTTTTTTTTTAGTGACGCAATTATTTTGCCAATATACTCATGGGTATGAGGCCTTCCATTGGAGCATAGTCAATCTACAAGGGTCCACACTTTAAATTACCTGTTTCCATCTTCCCCAGAAACCCCTGCTGTCCATCACTGCATGGTTGGAGGATCTTTATTTCCTCCCCTTTCCATGTTAGAACGTTGACCTGATTGATCTTGTACAGATCTTCTGCCGGCAACTCAGAGGTGCTGTAAATTTATACATACAGTGACCTCACCATGTCCAGAAGACATTGCTTTGCTCTGATCCTCCATGACTTTTGATTCTTAAAAATCATTCAACACCCTCCTATACAAATCTCCCCAAAGCTTTATAGGGGTGATATTTTTATTATTTTGAAGGTAATACGTTGTGCAGATTGGCATTTTTTTTTGTATTCTCAGTCTCTAAATAAGCATTTAGCAAAAGATCAGATTCTTATACCAAATGATCAAGGAGCTCATGTCATTGAGAAATTCCATTGAAATTCAATGAGGATTTCACAGTTAGATCCCTGTTAGATAATAATAACTGATTTGACACTCAAATCTTGTGTCAAATTTAGTGTAAGAATCTAATAGGGTCTCTCGCCAGTTTGTACTTTTCACTCATCCCTGTTGGAATGGGAAATTAGAAACAGGTTTTAGATTTTAAAAAATTGAAGGTTTATAAAACCTATAAAACTATTATGTTATCTCATTGTCACTTTTGATACTTTTTACTTTCTTCACAAAAAAATCTTTCGGTAAGTGTACAAATCAAGGAACCTCATGTATATCACTGCAGTTTGTTCATATTCCATTCACCTTCTCCTGTCTTCCCTTTTTCTTTCCCATTGTACCTCTCCTCTCAGTCTCCTTTGGTTTTCATATCAAATTTATGTATTTTCAAAGTTAGTTAGATTCCACATATAAAAGAAAAATATGTGATATTTATTTGTATAGAAATGTTTTACTTTGATCTTTTGGGTATGCCTGCTCCTGTGTGAACGTTCACATGCACATGTGTGCACATATATGTAGAAGCGAAAGGATTACATCATATCTATCCCTATTTTGGTTTTTGAGACAGATTCTCTCATTGGCCTGTAGTTTACCAAGTAGGTAAGGATGGCTTGCCAGTGATCTCCTGGGATCTGCCTGTTTCTGCCTCCACGGTATTGTGGATACAAGTACATAACATCTGGATGTGTCTGCCTTTATTTTAACATGGGTTCTGATTAGCAAACTCATGGTGTTTTTTTTTTTTTTGCTGGAAATTTGTAAGACTGAGACATTGATCTTTTCTTTAATTTGCTCACTTATGAACTTTTATCAGATATGGACTTGTTGGATAAGATTAAAAGATCATTCAAACTTAACCTATGTGTGTGAAACTTAACCTATATGCATAAAACCTTTAGTGATGAGAATGCTTTATAATGTTGTCGAAGAACAGCCTCGATGAAATCTATACATTCCAGGGTAGGAGCATGAGGATTGGAATTATTAAGCAAAGGAACAGAGATATGAGAGATATAAGAGGCAGAAACACAGAACAACACTGGGAGAAAAATTCAGTGAATACTGAATCCTCAATTCATCTGTATTTGTTTTCCACATGCTTATATACTTCACTCCTAAAGTGGAGGAGGGGGACTACAGACTTCATTGACATGATAAAAGAAATAGACTTGAATGCACGGACTTTTTGTCTGGGTGGAACAGATCCACCCAAAATACTAATTAACCACAGCCTGGGTCAGGACCTCTAGTTTATAGCCACACCTGTTGTCAACAACTCTGAAAGAGCAAAAATAAACTCGAACTTCCTAATTTCCAGTCAAGCTGAAACAGGCTCACGTCTGTGGGCCCTCACACAATGTTAAGGAAAATTTGTTAAGTAAACTAGTTGGAGGTTTGATTCCAAACCTTGACTGTGTAAATAAATGGGGACTAAGTAGATACTATGACACTAGGACTCTTCTGCCTCCTAAAACTTTAGTAAGAATGCTTTAGGATGTCAATTTCATACCCGGAAGTGGTTATTTCACAAACCAGCTATTTTATGAACCGGTCACATTCCTCGGTTGAAAAGCTAGCTCAATTTTCCATGTTCTCTTCTGAGTTTCTTTCCCTCTTCATAAACAATGAACACAACAGTGCATTTTGGGCATCTTTTGTACCCTACTATGAAGCCTCATCTCAAAATTGTTTTAATATATGTTTCTAAGTGTCCTCTCTTAGAAATGTTTTGGTGCCTGGTATAGTTAATATAAGTACATCTTCTATGATGAATTATTACTTAAATATTCAATTGCAAGATTTATATGAACATTAGCATTGATTTTGGTAATTCTATTTTGCCTATTGAATTGGCTAATAGAGTAAGTTTTGTGATCAGAATACTGGGCTTAATTTGAATTGATAGTACTCTCACTTATTTCTTACCTGTCTTGAGCCTCAGTCTCTTCATTAGTAAAATTAGAAGAATAATATAGTCTTTGTATATTTGCTATGACATTAGTTGTAAAAAGTATTGATCTTGCTGGTTGCCCATATTTTAGCAAAGCCACTTAGATACTGTAAATATAAAATAGAAAAATTATTGTATTTGCTCCATGAAGTTATTGTGATGCTAAATTTAAAAAATGAAACTCCAAGTGGTCAGGCAGTGGTGGTGCATGCCTTGAATCCCAGCACTCAGGAGGCAGAGGCAGGCAGATCTCTGTGAGTTTGAGTTCTGCGTTGTCTACAGAATGAGTTCCAGGACAAGATTCAAAGCTACACAGAGAAACCCTGTCTCAAATACAAAACAAAAAAAAAGAAAGGAACCTCTAAATGTTTAGTAGATTTCATGTAATGTGTTAGTAAACAATACCTCTTATTTCTGTTGCAATTAACAATAATCCAATATAAGTTGTCTATATGCAATGTTTATTTAATAAACGTATGAATTAGTTATAATAAATGATCCTTATTTAAGAAAGTTTTGAACCTTATTTTATAAACAAATAAAAGGCAGTTTATAATTAACCACTTTAAAAGTGAGTCCTTCTTAGTATTGTTTCATCATGTTAAAATCAAAACATTAATCTCCTTTAATAGACAAATAAACAAAAAACTTGAAGGACTCTTCCGTTTCATGATTTTGGATTCTCACACTATAATTTAATAATGAAACTTTTCATGAACAAATCAGATAATTTATGATGCATGTTCAAAGTGCATATTACAGAATGCTAGTCCTTTGGGAATGATTTTCATAGCTTACTGTTGCATATTATATAGCACACATATATTAAGTATATGTTACAAATATATCTGACAAAGCTAATATAGAGATCAATAAGATAGGAAATAGCAGTCATGGGTCAAGCATGTCACTCAGTAGCAGAGGTTTTGTCTAACATTAAAGTCTGGGGCTCAATTTCCAATGCTAGCTATTCTCTCTCTCTCTCTCTCTCTCTCTCTCTCTCTCTCTCTCTCTCAAATATATGTCTGAAATAAGTATACATAATTTTGTATGTATCATGTAAGAAGATTTAGATATATGTAGCATCTCTTAAATGGCAATCAGAAAGAAGAGTAACTTGAGTGGTTTTAGGGTAATTTGAATATAATTGTACTCCATAATCTCATAGGGAGTGGCACTATTAGGAGCTGTGGTAGGCTTTGAGGTCTCTTTTGTTCAAGCTTCCCTCAGTGTGACACTCAGTCTACTTCATGTTGCCTGTATATCATATCATGTTGTAGCCAGTACCATGCCTGCCTGCATATCTCCATGTCCCACATGATGATAATGGACTGAACCTCTGAACTGTATGTGAATGATCACAATTAAATGTGTTATTTTATAGGAGTTGCTGTGGTGGTTAGGTAAAGACCTGGTGAAAGGGAATCTCTCAGGAATCCACAAGGATGAGCTCAGCAAAGACTCCTAGCAAAAGCAGACATATAAGCCTGAACTGGTTATTTCCTTTAACCAGGCAAGACTTCAAGTGGAGGGAGTGAGAAGCCAAATCAGCCACATAAGCTTCAACCTACATTCTGTCCTGAATATGGAATGTGCTGGGGTGAGGGTGTTCTAGAGATTGAATCAGTGGTCAAGCAAAGACCCAGCTAGCTTAAAACCTATGCCAGGAGAGTAAGCGAACTCTTGACACTGCCTAGAACACCACGACCAATAGGCTAGATGATCTAGAGACCTAGAATAGAACCAAACATGATCGGAGGAAATAAAAGTGTCAATGTAATGATGCTTAACGATATTGTCCTATTCTCATAGGTTGGTGCCTAGCCTAATTGTCATCAGAGAGACTTCATCCAGCACCTGATGGAAACAGATGCAGACCTACAGTCAAACATTAGGTGGAGCAAGGGGAATCCTGCAGAAGAGGGAGAGAAAGGATTGTGGAAGCCAGAGGACCAAGAACACCATAGGAAAACTCAAAGAATTAACTTACCTGGCCTCATAGGAGCTCAGAGAACCTGAGCTGATAACTAGAGAGCCTACATGGAACTGACCTAGACCCTCTGCATATATGTTACAGTTGTGCAACTTTGTCCTCTAGTGGGACCCATAACAAGTGGGAACAAGGGTTGTCTCCAATTCTTTTACTGTCTTTTGGAACCCTACTCCCCATACCGGGAGTTGCCTTGCTCAGCCATAACACAGGGGGAGGTGCTTAGTCTTACTACAACTGGATAGGCCATATTTTGTTGATACACATGGGAGACCTGCCCTTTCCTAAACAGAAATGGAGGAAGAATGTGTTAGGGGGTGGAAACAAAGGGGCATAAGGGGAGGGACTGGGAGGAGAGGACGGAGTGGAAACTGCCATGGGATGTTAAATAAATAAATTCCAAAAAGAGAAAAACTGTTGCCATGGTCAAGGTATCTCTTCAAGGCAAAAGAAATCCCAACTAAGGTGTAAAAGCCATTTCTAGCTAAATAATGTGGCTACAGCTTTACTCAGTTCTGTAGTTCAGCTTCTGAAGCAGTGACCTGGAGATAACTTCTGAAGGTCCTTGCTTATTAAAATGATTTACTATTATGGCAATAACACGATCTCACTCACGAAGGCATCTGAAAGAAGCATAGAGAGATCTCCATGTCTTGCTTTCAAGTATAGTTTTTTTTTTTAATACATGGCTATATTCTCCTGACGAAGTTCATATCCTCTTTGTTGCAGGCCAGTTTTTAATTGAATTCAGTTAGTTTAATTGCTCCTCGGAGATGTCCATAAAACGTGCTCTCCCAGGTTTCCTAGCAGAAGTGCCATTGTCTTTGCTCAGCCTTACAAGGCAGACAGGGAAACTGCTTCCTAACTCCATCTTGCTCAACAATGACTCTTTAATGTGGTCTTATGTGCTTTGCATTTCAAGTATAATTTAAAATGAATTAAAATCTATTTAAATGGATAGCATCATCCCTTACTTCTCTTGATGTAAATCCATTTCAATACATTCTATGTCCTTAAGGTAACACACTGAAAAAGGGTGTCATATTTCACATTCTTAATTTTGTACCATAAATCTTATTTCTATTTATGATTTAATCCTGCATTTTCATTAGTTTTCATTAACCAAATCAGATACAGCGATGCATTTATGTCACATACTCTTTATAGATCAACCGTTAATGTTTGACACTTAAAGACAGCTTTTATTGTCTGACGTTCTGTATTTCAGTATTATGGACAGCTTTAGAAACAGGTTCTCATGGGCACAGACAAAGTCATTTTCTGTGGTAGTAAAGGATCATCGTATGGTGTTTTTACATAACGGGATCTCATGTAGTGAGAACTAAGATTCTACAAATATTAATAACATGTAAAAGTGTTGCAGTTCATAATGTGAGTGTTCCTTTCTAAGTAAGTGATAGTTTCATCAGTTCTGTAAAAATGCCAGCAGCGACATTGCTATCTTCCTTTTCTAAGGTCAGGAATTGGAAACTAGATTTTGTGGTAAAAATCTAACCAGTGATCTGTTTGCATAAATAGAACTTTATTGGATGGCATCTGCAACCATTTACATATATGTTTTGTAGCTGTGAAAGAGCTTTGAAGGTATAGTTGTGTCTATGGCAGAGACCTAACAACACACAGAGTCCTAGACATTTACTATAGGATCCATCTCAGAAACCTTGCCAACTCTCACTAGAAATGCCTGTAGGATGGGGCTGGAAAGATATGTTTGCTGCTCTCCCAGAAGACCTGGGTTCAGTTCCCAGGACCCTCACAGAAGGTCACAATCACCTGTAACTCCAATTCCAGGGAACTTTCATTTTTAGCCTCTGCAGACAGTGTACACACATGGTTAACATCCATGCGTGCAGGCAAACACTCAAGCCCACAAAATTAAAAACATAGATCTTTTAAAGATGCACAATGTAAGATGCAGTATATGTGTGGTTAACATTCCAATTTATACGTATGCGCTATTGTATATACGAGATCACTGAAGCGGAAATCTAAGTATTCAGAACTTAAATCTAAGGTTATCTCCTTCCTGTGTCATATCAGCAAACAAACCTACCAATAATAGAAAGCCTCATGATATATATTTTTATTTGACACTAGTTTACAGAGTCCATTTAGATGTACACCTACTTTATTACTTAAAATCTTTAAGGAACTTACTGGGGACCTCGGCTTGGGCTCCTGGGAGCCACTCTAGGTTCAAGTCTCTTACCAACCCTAAGGTGGCTCCCTTAACTAAGAATTGTGCTTCCGTGCTCCCCTATCCAACTTTCCTTTATCCCAATCATCCTTTTTCCCCAAGTTGCCCCCATCCTCCCCTTCTCCCTTTTCTCTCCCCATCTCCCCTTACCCCCATCTCACCCCACCCCCAAGATCCCAATTTTCTCCCTGGCAATTTTGTCTACTTCCCATGGCCAAGAGGATAACTATATGTTTTTCCTTTGGTTCAACTTCTTACTTAGCTTCTTTAGGATCATCAATTGTAGACTCCGTGACCCTTATTTATGGCTAGAAAACAATTATGAGTGAGTACATCCCATATTCATCTTTTTGGGTCTGGGTTACCTCACTCAGAATAGTGTTTTCTATTTCCATCCATTTGCATGCAAAATTAGTTCCTTGGGCAGCTGAGGATAGGGAACCGGAAATGACCCTAGCCTATAGCAATACTGACGAATATCTTGCATATCATCATAGAACCTTCATCTGGTGATGGATGGAGATAGAGACAGAGACCCACACTGGAGCACTGGACTGAGCTCCCAAGGTCCCAATGAGGAGCAGAAGGAGGGAGAACATGAGCAAAGAAGTCGGGACCACGAGGGGTGCACCCACCCACTGAGACAGTGGAGCTGATCTATTGGGAGCTCACCAAGGCCAGGTGGACTGTGACTGAAAAAGCATGGGTTAAAACTGGACTCTCTGAACATGGTGAACAATGAGGGCTGATGAGAAGCCAAGGACAATGGCACGGGGTTTTGTTTTGTTTTGTTTTTTTTTTTTTTTGGTTTTTCGAGACAAGGTTTGATCCTACGCAATGTGCTGGCTTTGTGGGAGCCTAGCCAGTTTGGATGTTCACCTTCCTAGATATGGACAGAGGGGGGAGGACCTAGGACTTACCACAGGGTAGGGAACCCTGACTGCTCTTTGGACTAGAGAGGGAGGGGGAGAGGAGTGGGAGGAGGGGGAGAAGGGTGGGAGGAGGGGGAGGGAAATGGGAGGCTGGGAGGAGGTGGAAATGTGTTTTTTTTTCTTCCTTTTCTCAATAAAAAAAAAAAGAAAAAAAATCTTTAAGGAATAGACAGTAGGCTAAGGATATCACATGCCAATCTGTGCTGTTTTCTCTATTGAAACATGCAGCTTTCTCAAACCCCAGACTTGAGAATCAAGGGGCTGGAGGAAAGAGTGGGAAAGAATGCGGGGTCTCTGCTTCATCATGCAGCAAGAGACCCAAGTATGTCTGCATCACTCAGCCTCTCACCACCTGCCGTGGGCAGTGGCACAGCTCTAACACAAAGATTTACTTTGTAATCTTCCTCTTCTGACATTTTTTTTTATTTGACTGCTCAGATCATAAGTGCCATTAGAGATATTTTCATTATGCTGTGAACAAAACACATCATTGTTGTATCTGCCAAAGAACTGTTTTTCTCTGTTTTGAAAAATGCAAATGATAATAATGTCCTTTCTAAGATAATTGAAGTAGCACCTATATTTGGTGAAGTAAATATGCTGTTAACACTATATTGTTGCTACAGTCACCCCCTTGCTTTGTCACATTCTAATTCCTTCAAGCATTGATATGACTCTTAATTTGTCACGAAATTGTGATTTAGCATAAAGTAAAAAATGGTACATTTATTGTCTTGGCATAGTTGTCACACTGATGAAAAGTAAAGGAATGTTTCAAGTTGTTTTATACCATACATTTACAATATATTATAAAAGATACATTAATAAAATGAAATGCAATTACTTTTTGAAAACAGAAATTTCAGATTGGGAGTGAAGGATAGAATTAAAATAGCTTAAAATCTAAATTAGCATCCCATGCTCTTTATTGTTGTTTAGAACATATATTCTCTCACTTGGTACCACCATTTCAACACCCACTATACTCTAAGAATTATTCACAGACCTGAAGATACCACATTGAGCAATGTAGAAAAAATTCCTTTCTCTGCAAGTGTTTATTTGATGTAATGATGGGTCTCATGGCTTAAAATGAACCTAGCCATAGGAATGAGGATGGATGGAGTAAATGGAGCAAGAGAGTGAGACAGATGATCAAGAAGAGTTCCTATTCTTTGAAAACAAGGAAAAAAATTCATTGAGTGTGGAGTTTATTGAAATAAAGAGAATGGGAAGAAAAGAGATGTGAAGGGAAGAGAGAGTGGGAAAGAGAAGGGCAGGGAGAGGCAGAAAGTTGCCTACACAGAGAGACGGCAAAAAGGAAGAGATGAAAGAAAAAATTCTTTACTGAGTATGGGATTGTTTTCTAGCAGTTTTAAATTACCTAATTTTCCTTCCCTGCCTTATTGTTTGTACTTTTCAGAGCAACTGTACAATAAAAACAGCACCTATAGATGAGGTAAAACTAATTGGAAGAGTAAAGTCTAGTCAATTTCTGTTGCTCTAAGAACTAAATATCCATGCCTACATATTAAGTTTCCCTGTGGTATAACCTCCAACATCTAATGGTTTGGGGTATGAAATCTGTGTTGTAGTGTAAACTGTACACAATGCAATCAAATATCCCCTGGACAGCTTTCCAGGAATTAAAGAACCAGCTTTCCATGACTCCTTGGCTTCCATTGTTCATTGCTGCACCTTTGTGAGCTGAACACTGTTTGCCTCACATAAATGCCCTGTCTTGCTGCATTAAATCCAGTAGACAGACACCAGTGTGGTCATGCACAGTAAACCTGCAGCTAAATATCAAGGGCCTGAGTCAGCTGTACATCTGAAACAAAATTTTTTCCATTATATATGGAAACTAATTATCAAAGCCTGGAATAAAATATTCTTACTATGTTTTGGGAAAAACAAACAAGTTTTAGGGAAAGGAAGAGTTGATGGAAGATGCAATCTGAGACCTATATGAACCATGTTTCCTTTTATGAACATAGGCAAATTAGTAACGTAAAAGGCTGCAGTAACAAAAGTACTGGGTAATTAAAAATATAAATTTATTGCAGTATAGTTGAAAAGGATAGAACTAAAAATCAATGTATTAATGCCATTTTCTCTTTCTGACAGCTGTTAAAAACAGTACTTGGAGTTGTGGAGCTGGATCAATGAATAAAATGCATGACTTTGAATGTAAGAACTAGATTTTCATATTTGTATTCAAGCTATGAAGGTGTAAGCCACAAAACAATCCCACACCAGTTTTGAATTATGATTAATAAAAGGGTTATTTATTTAAGGCGAAAAACTTACATATCACTGTCCTAGACAACAAACCTTGGTGCGACCAGGAACAGAATCTAGCAGCCAGAAGCAGGAGCTGGAAGTAAGAGAGAGAGCGAGCACAGGGCTACTGCTGTTTTTTAAAGCAGAAGAGACCACACCCTAGTGGCCTGGTGTCTTAAAGGCTATTGGCTGAAGGAGCAGAATGTGCTTCCACAGCAAAGCAATCTCCTCTTTTTTGATATTTATCCTCACACTGGGACAAAGGGAATGTTTGTCATTATGTTCGTCTAATAGTTTCAAAGTTTAATTTTTATTCACTATCGTGTATATTTTATATTGCCATAGCCTATGTTGTACTACCTGCAGATATTATGATATCAACTCATACATTAGACTTGGTAATAAAGCAAGAAACAGACATAATTTTATGTACAATCATCTGTATTTAAGATAATAAGAAGGATTATCCTGAATAGGACTAACCCAATCAGAAAAGTACTTTGATAAAAAGTCTAGAAGAAAAAGATGCAAGAACACAGGAAGGTCCAAAGAAACAGAAATGTTTTCAGTAAGAAACAATTTGTGCAGGGAATAGTAGGCTGCATCTAGCAGAAGAGGGTCCCACTGGGAAAACTGCTAAACACAGAATTCTACCTATAATAAATATTATATATTAAATATATATATATATATATATATATATATATATATATCTGAATTGTAATGAACTTTTCTCCTCAGGGCCAATGGTGCTCTCTCTAAAAGCCAAAGACCACCTAACAACCACCCCCTCAAACCAGACAGGATAATACCTCTTTTGACTTGTTAGAAAGATTTCCACATATAGCCCATTGCTATTGCCCATCATTGCCTGCCAGAGGTGAAAGGTAAGTCTCTGTTGTTGAAGACACCATAAACTTCAGACAAAAAGCCCAGAGGTCTCTGAGCTTAAACTGACCTGAATGTCTCCTTCGCAAGGGATTTCTTTCATGGTACCAAAGGGCACCAGAAAAACTTACAAAGAAGAAATTCAACCAACAGTTCTACTCAGTCATGATGCCTTTGAACCACCACATCAACAACTTGCATGGCATGATAACCTTTAGGGTGCAGTAATGGCACATATATCTTGGTGGTAACCAATGGTTATCAACAAGAGGGATACCATACATAGTACTAGAAATGTAGGTACTAATCATTTCTAGGGAAATCGTGGTTAACGGAGGACAATCTACAGTCATTAATTTACTAAACCAGCACAATTCCTAATAAAAATCTAAAAACATCTGTCTTTATACACACAGATAAGTGTAGATTTTTATCACTCATCAAAGAAACTTTGCTTTATAATACACAGAAAAGCACTATAGAAAACCTCAACCTATCAATATGTGGAGTTGAGGGGCATAGTTTCAGTGACACCCCTACAACACACTCCTGCACCCAAGGTTCAGGGAGTTTATTGTGAGATTGTGTCTCCTAGTAACATTAGAAGCTATACCCATGATTTGTTTTTAGCAACATGATCACCTAAACATGAGTTAAACAAGAAAAGCACAAATGAACATGACAAACTACATGGGAAAAAAACTCAAAGCCTCAACTCTACACAAAGAACAACAGATAACGAGCAGAACTGGAAGTGGGAGAGGTGGCTCTCCTCAGGGAAGAGCAGACCAATCAGTTGTCCAGTCCCAAATGCTCAGGCATTTTATTTTGATTTTCATTCTTTTGCTGTGGGTATTTTTTTGTTGTTGTTGTTCTTTTAGTTGGGTAGGTAGGGAGGTGGGGATGACTTTGGAGAAGTAGGAGGAGGGGAAAACATGATTAAAATGCCTTGTATGAAAAATAATAAAATAAAAGGATTTTCCAACTCCCTACTCACTCTATGTTCTACATTTAACAATTTTCCTTGCAGATTCCACTGTGTTTTGTTATCTTTAATAACTTAGTTACACATAGACACATATTTGATAACCATGTATGCATACTTTGTGGCATACACTAAATGTATAATAATCCATTACAGTCACTATTTTTGGTTCTCAATGTGTTCTAAAATACAGACCATCAGGAGGAATTCCTTCAAGCTGTCTTTTGTCTTCTTGTGTTAAGAACTTGTTGCATAGCAACTGTATATTCTAGGCTAAAAAAACTTGTGCTGAAAAAATTACTTTAAATTATGTGCATGTTTGTGTCTGAGTGTGGGTTTGTGCGTGAGAGTGTAATGCCCACGGAGGCAGAAGTGGGTGTCAGATTTCCCAAAACTGTATTTACAGGTGGTTGTATGAAGCTCTTCTGCTAGAATTTGTTGAGCCATCTTTCAGACCCTAACTTTGGCTTTGGAGAGTTCAGTTCTGGATTTCCTTAGTTCTCTAGTAATCTGTTTCTTATTCCCCTTTCAGGCAATAGGTACTTAGTATTTAAAATCTGGCACAGGACAATAATGATATTCAAATATCATTATTTTGTGGGGTTCTAAGCTAGAGAGAGTATGTGTTCATAGCAGTATGTTCAAGTCCTTCCCTTACTACTTGCATTTTTAAAGCAATTTTGAAATATATAGTAAAGTAGAATTTTATAATTATCAAGGTGAATAAAAGGTCCTCAATTATATCTCATGTCCAATTGAAGCTATGAGTACTTTATCCACTGTTTCTAATTTCTCCATCTTACCATTCCAATTTTACCCTCTGCTAACCACCATTGAACTATCTGTCTGTATGAATTCAACATTGCTGAGATTCCACATACAAATAATTTACTGCAGCATTGATTTTTCTAGGCCTGACCTATTACACATAACACAATGCCCTCCAGATTCTTTTATGTTGTTGCAAATTAAAGAGTTTTCTTATTGTATGCTCAAATAATATTTATGTTTATATCCAAAATATTTTATTGATTTACCCATAGAGGAATCCTTTGATTGCACCATATTTTGGCTATTGTGAATAATTCTGTTAAGAACATGGAAAAATAAATTTATTTTTAAAAGACTAATTTCAACTCATTTGTATGTGTATAAAAGCTAATATCAATTCATTTGTATATGTGTACATGTGTGTGAGTGTACCTGATAGATTATAAAGCATTTTTTCTACTTCTTTTAATTTTTGTTTTCTCTTTTTATCTTTGAGGATTTTTTTTACACGGCTTTTCATGAGGAATTTAATAATTTACAGCCTTACAAATAGTCCTTACAAGTTCCCTTATTGTTTCTTCAACAACTGTGAATACTGCTGTGGGACAATGGTCTTTTATCCTGTCACTTGTATTATTTTTAATAAAATGCTGACTGGCCAGTAGCCTGGCAGGAAGTATAGGTAGGGCTATGGCTACCAGGCAGGAAGTAGAGGTGTGACAATGAGAATGATGGGAAGAGGAAAGTTTCAGTTGGCAGTTGTCACCCAGATTCGAAGAAAGCCAGACAGAGAGCAAGCAAGATGTTACTGCCTTGTTGAAAAAGGATCCAGGTGGGACAGAAACCCCTGTCAACAGAATACCTTTTACATTTTTGTAGTAGCTATTTGATAGGTCTGAGTTCACATCCCACTGTGACCTAATTTGCATTTCTTTGGTGCTTTGAGACATTGATAATTTTCTTATGCTTATTGATCATATAAATGTCTCCTTTGAGACTTGTCGATGCAATCCTTGCGTTAATTTTCAATATGATTGTTTTCTTGTAATTGAATTGTATTGTCCTGTTACATATCTTATATATTAACCCGTTATTAAATGTACTGTTTAAAATATTTTTCATTTTGTTTTCAATTTTTGTTTTGAGATGAAACTTCAATCTGTGGTCCAAATACATTTGCATTTGCAGGAATCCTCTTGGCTAGTCTCCTGATAAAATGGTTACAAGCCTAAGTCACCACATATTCTCATACAACTTTTCTCCTATTCTGCTAATGTCTTATTTTACACAATAGAGTTTTATTTAAATAGGAATTTTTTTTATTGTCGCTGTTTGTTGCTTTAGCTTTTTAATTCTTGACATATCAAAAAAGTAGTCTGAGCTAATAGATTTTATTTATACATTTTAATGTTCATAGACTTTAGGGTTTGTACCCTAAATTTTCTTTTAGTAGTTCCATACTCTCAGGTCTTGCATATAATATTTAAATCATTTTTATCTTTGGTTCCTATAAAGCATGAGATAATTTGAATTTTGTTCTTCTGCATGAATACATTCAATTTGACTTGTACCATTTTTAAAAGATATTTTGCTCTTGTTTAATGTATGTTTAAGAACACATTATCAATAGTTGGCTGTTTATAAAAATGCAGAATTATTTCTGGGCTCTCTAGTCTGTGTTGACTTGTATGGATTTTCATTACTATAGCATTGTAGTACCTACTACTACCTCTGAGCTTGCTATTTTTTCTTAATATTTCTCTGGGAATTAGCAACTTTTCATGCTAATGCAATTTCAAGGTATGTTTATTCTTTAAGTGAATGATGATATTTTGATGAAGAATGAATTATTTCTGTATTTCAACTTAAATAATATTAACTTATAAACAGTAATGACTATTTTTTTTGTTGTTTTTTGTTTTTCAAGATAGGGTTTTACTGTAGTTTTGGATCCTGTCCTGGAACTAGCACTTGTAGACCTGGTTGGCCTCAAACTCACAGAAAGCCGCTTGCCTCTGCCTTTCAAGTGCTCAGATTAAAGGCGGGCACCACTGAGGCCCGGCTAGTAATGACTATTCTAAACTGTGAACATGGACTATTTGTCCATTTGTTAAGTTCTTTTCAGTTTTTTCCTTTTAAATATTGTTTTCTGTTAACTTTTCTCAGGATTAAATTTCCTCCAATTATTTTCAATTTCTTTTTAGACCTATGACAAATAATATTATTTTCTTATTTTTTCATATAGTTCATTTTTAATGTATAAAACACTTTTGATATTTTATGCTGATTTCATCCACTACTACTTTACGAAATGAACCCATTTTAGTGGTTATTTTCTTTGCATGAATTCTTGAAAACTTTTCTTTACATAAGATTATTGTGTATGTGTATTTGTATTTGTGTTTGTGTGTGTGTGTCTGTGTGTGTGTGTGATATAATATCATCCTCGAACAATAAAAGTTTACACCATAGTTTACCTCTGTCTTTTGTCTATTTGCACTTATTAAAAGTTCTGGTATTATGTTGAATGAAAGTGGCAGAACACATCATTGTCAGCATCAGTTAAGATGCTAACTGTCTCTACTGATGGTCTTTGTTAGGTTCATTTTTTTCTACACCTAATTTGTTGAGAGGTTTTACAATAAAAGGATAGGATTGCATCAAAAATACATTTTCACTGGCCTATTATAAATAAGGAGATTGAATTGCTAATTGAAAAAGAAGAAAATCTAGAAAGGAAAAGCCCACAGACCCAATGACTTTCCTGTTCAGTTTTTAAAAAATATTTTCTTATATGTTTTATTTTTATGTGTATGTGTTTGAATGAGTTTATGTACTATGTGTGCGTCCCTGGTGCCCACAGAGGTCAGAAAAGGGTGTTGGATTCCCTGGAACTGGAGTAGAGATGGTTGCATACCACCGCTACATGGGTACTGGGAGTGGAACTCAGGTTCTATGCAAGAGCAGCCAATGCTCTTAACTGCTGAGTCAATGATACAGCCCCTCCATCCCCCATTGAGTTCTACAGATCATTCAAAAGCTATTCATGATATTTACCTTCTAAATCTTTGCAAAAGTAAAAATAAAAAATAAAATAATTGCCCAAAATAAAATCCCCTAACCAAACAAACAATAAACTAAACTGAAATGTGTGTGTGTGTGTGTGTGTGTGTGTGTGTGTGTGTGTGTGTGCGTGTGCGTATGAGTTATCTTCATATATTGAATTGGTCATATGGTTTTCCTTGATCTTTGTATAGTGACTTGCCCTTACAAGCATGGGTAAATTCCCCTTGGTCCTGGTGAATGTTATCTTCTAATGTGATTTATTAACATGCATTTTGAGTATTTTTTATTTATAGTCATTAGGACCTGTAATATTTTCTCTTATTGTATCTTTCTTGGTTTAATATAAGGTCAATGTCAGTTTCATACTTTATGCTTCAGTTTAAACAAAATTTTAGAAGGTAAGTATTATGAATAATTCTTGGAATGCTAGGTAGAACTCAGCAATGAAGCCATCAGATTCTCCAGGCTTTTCCTGCTTTCATTTCTTTTGAATAACTGGTTAAATCTAATCTATTTATTCATTATATGCTTGTGAAGATTTTATGTTTTCTTATGCTTTTTTATTGTATTTTAGGTTTAGAAATTTTCAGTTACTCCTAGCTTATTCAATTTGTAGGCATGGGATTGCTCAGAATAAATTTTTTTGATTCTTTTTGTCTTTATTTTTGTTTGCTTGTTTGGTTTTGGTTTTGGTTTTCAAGACAGGGTTTCTCTGCAGCTTTGGAGCCTGTACTGGAACTAGCTCCTGTAGACCAGGAAGGCCTCGAACTCACAAAGACCCACCTGCTTCTGCCTCTCAAGTGCTGGGATAAAAAGCATGCCCCGCCACAGCCTGGAAAGTCTGATTCTTTTGTATCTTTTTATTTTTATTTTTTCATTTTGTAAAAAAGAAAACCTTTGCACTTCTGACTCATCATATTTCCCTTTTTACATCTGATTTTGAGTATAATTTCATTAGGTTGTCTAACGATGTTTGTTAATTGTTTTTACTATGTCATGTACTAATTTGTTGATTCATTTAGGAAACACAAAATAAACTCTTACTTAAGGCATTAGATACTTTACAAATCATGAAGTTCTTGATTATCAAAGACCTAGATAACACAAAAATACTATGAATCTCACTAGATAGATTAAAATATTAAAATAATTTAGACAGAATAACAGAAATGACTAGTGACAGAACCGTTATGGAAATTTTGGCATTATTTTGGAGATGAAGCCTTATGTTACATTTCTTATGCTATAGTAGGTACAGAAATCTACACCTGAATCAGATACTCTCCGTAAATAATTTGCTGTTTTTTGACTATAGAGACCAATATGCAAAGAGATTTTTGATGAAGCAAAATAATTGGGCAAAATATTCTAGAAAACAATGAAGTTTGATAAACTGATTGAATTGATTGAGTGTGGATAAATATGGGTACACACAGGCCACAGAAGGCAAGTGGAGGTCAGAGGAGAACATTTAAGAAGTTGGTGCTCCCCTTTCACCTCCTTTTGTGGCATGTTCTCTTAGGCTTCGTGCAGTTCTCCTGTCTCTGCCTCCTCTCTTTCCGTAGAACTGCCGTGATTACAGATGCATATCACAACACTCAGCTTCTTTATGTGAGTTCAGGAGATTGAATTCAGGTTGTCAGCCTTGTTATACTACTACTTGTAGTGTACACAAAAGACTCTGTATCCTACTACAGAGATAGTTGTTCAGCAATGTGTGTTGATTTATTGCTCTATTTATAATACTAGAAAACTGAAACGACCAAGAAGTCTTGCAGAAAATGACTGTATAATGAGAATGAGGTAATATACACACTGTAGTTCTATTCAGCTATTAAGAGAAGAATGAAATTATCACGTGAAGTGATTATCTTTCTTTATAATAGAGTGATAAAATATAATGCATCAGAAGTATGGGGTTAGAGTTAGGGTTAGGGTTAGCCATACTTGATGAAAAGTTAGACTTTATGATAAACTTTGTTAAAAAATACAAAAGTATCTCAAATTAATTACCTAAGCTTTAGACATAGAAAAACATTTAGAAGAAATTTGTGCTCATATAATATATTCTGATAATTTTTCTCCTTCCCCAAATCTTCCCATACCCTCCATACCTACCTAAGTAGAAGCTAAAAAAAATTTTTTTGGGGGGGTTTTTCAAGATAGGGTTTCTCTGTAGCTTTGGAGCCTGTCCTGGAACTAGCTCTTGTAGACCAGGCAGGCCTTGAACTCACAGAGACCCGCCTGCCTCTACCTCCCCTGTGCTGGGATTAAAGGCATGCGCCATACTGCCCAGCTAGAAAAAGTAATTTTAAAGTAAATTAATCCCAAGAGCAGCATAAACAAAGCAGTAACAAGGGAAGCAGAGAAATCAATTAAGTAAAGTAACAACAAAAATAAAAAAATAAAAAACTGACTTGAAAAAATTAAAAAAAAAGAAACGAATGAAAGCATGAAATTTTCAGGTTAATGGGTAGAACTGGAAAATATTACACTAATTGAAGTAACCGAGGGCCCGAAAGTCAAACATGCATGCTCTCCTGCATTTGTGGATCTTAGTTCCAAATGTTTAGATTAGATTAAATAGTCTGAAATAACCAGAGGAGCAAGGAGATTAGAAAGGGACCATGGGGATTGGGAGAACAATCACTAAAGAGAGTGATGATAGAATGCATTTGCTATGAAGCGACTGTGAGGCAATGGAGGAGGGCTTTAGCTGGGGTGGGTAGTGAAACAGAGAAAGAAGAAGGAAACAGTTGTAAATAACATTAAGGATGATTGATGAGGTCAGGCTTGTTCAGGGTGGCATGGTCATAGATGTTAATGATCTTTGAAAAGGCATGGCTAAACACATTATTTTATAATCTTTTTTATATCATGGGATTATTTAATAAGAGTGATAAGGTTCCCTCCAATAGTCCTAGGTTATCTAATGCTCCATTTCAGTCATGGGAAGCCTCCCTTCGAGTTGTTGGTCAGGGAGCTAAATACACTCCCACAACAATATAGGCAATTAGTAGGTTGTTTTTATTAATTATTTGACAATATCATCAATGCCCCCTATCACTCTTGATTCACCCTCCTCACCTTGTTTCTAACCACTTGAAAGGGAGATCCTGTTGTTAAAGACAACACATACATTGCCACTGGTTTGGGAGTAGTAAAGACTAATTCTCATAGAATCAGAAAGTGCTATATAAACTGCCAGGAGAGAAGAGAAACCAATAGTCCTACCTAGCTGTGAAGCCTATAAATCACAATGACCAACATGGCAAGATATTCCTGATGCTGCAGTAATGCCATTTATATGTTAGGAATAACCAACAGACTTAAGGATAATAACTAACTAGACTTGAAAAGCAGACACAGTAGGAGAGAATTCATGTCTGGCACTATAACAACAGTGGTTCTCAACCTTCTGAATTCTGAGACCTTTTTAATACAGTTCCTTATATTGGGGTGGCCTCCGACCACAAAAATATTTTGTTGCTACTTCATAACTGTAATTTTGCTCCTGCTAAGAATTGTAATGTATGTATCTGAAAAGCAGGATACCAGATATGTGACCCTAAATGAGTCTCAAGTCAAAGTTGAGAATCGCTGATTTAGAGGCTAACAACATGGGCTATGCTTCTAGAGGACCAGGATTTGATTGCCAGAACTCAAAGTCAGGCACCTCAGAAACACTCATTTCTCCCTCTCCAGGGGATCCAATACCCTCACGCCTCTGTGGACACTTGAACTGATGCGCACATATACAATTTCAGAAAGAGATATCTTGATTGAGGGAGCCATGATGGAGCTAGCAAAAAAGATGGCACTAGAAAATCCTCAGGAATCCACAAGGATGATGCCAGCTAAAACTCTAAACAACAGTGGAGAAGTTGCCTAATTGGCCTTCTCCCATAATCAGATAGATTATTATGTGTGTACGTTAAATGTGGTCATAGAACCTTCATCCCGCAACTGATGGAAGCAGATGCAGAGATTCACAGTGAAACACTGGACTGAGCTCCCAAAGTTCAGACAAAAGAGGGAGGAGTGAGCATATGAGCAAAGGGGTCAAGGCCATGATGGGGATACCTACAGAAACAGCTTACCTGAGCTAATGGGAGCTCACTGACATCTGACTGACAGCAGGGGAACCAACATAGTATCAAACTATGCCCTCTGAATGTGGGTGACAGTTGTAAGGCTGGGACAGTTTGTAGAGTCACGAGTACAGGGACTAGGATTCATCCCTAGTCCTTGGCCTGGCTTTTTGGAGCCCCTTCTCTTTGGACAGATATCTTGCTCAGCTTAGATATAGTGAAGAGGGTCTTGGTCCTGCCTCAAATTGATGTGCTAGACTTTGTTGACTTCCCATGGCACACCTTACCCTCTCTGAGGAGTAGATAGGGGCTGGGGTGGGGAGAAAGTGGAAATAGTAGTAGAGGGGGAGGGAGTGAGAACTGGAATTGGCATGTAAAATGAGAAAAGATTGTTTTAATAAATAATTTTAAATATATTAAAGAAAACAAATACAGGCACAAAAACACATGCACAAAAAATTAAACAAAATTATTCCATTGTAACATATTCGTTGGTGAAAAAATTTCTTTTATTTAGAAAAAGAAATACAAAATAATTAAGAGAATTGCAAACCATATGCCATACAAAAACAAGATCATGACTTATTTTCATGTGATAAATAATAGGAGGTGAATGATAAAGTAGCATATTCAGTCAGGAGTTAAAAATTTAAGAAAATATTTTAATCATATTCTTTCCCCTCTCCCAATTCCTTCCATATCTCCCAGTTTTACTATTTATTCATAAACTTTTTAGTGTTCCTTCTCTATTTAAAAGAAACCAACAAAAGCAAAAATAAAAAAAACAAACACAAAAATGAATAAGACAAAAATGCCAGAATAAAACAGAAAGTACACACAAAACACGGAGTCCATTTTGCCTTGGGTCATTACTCCTGGGAATGGGGCCTTATTTGGAGTGTGATTGTTACAATCACTGACACTCCATTAGGTGGTTTTATAAGAGTTAAATAACTTTTAAGAAAAAACCTTAATAAAAATATTTTAATTCATTTATTTCATTTATCACACTTCATTCCTTTGGTTGAATATATATAGACAAACCAGTCCTTTCTTATTTCTTTATTTTTACCGTCATTATCAATTAAAACTTCTTGTTGACAATTGATATGACAAAATATGTCTTGTATTACTTTTAAAAAGTAAGCATATATTTACACTTTATTTCTTATCCTGTAAATTACTCAGACATAATGCTTAGTATTTCTTTAGGATTTATCTTCCTTCAGTTCTAGGAGACACACTTTAAAAATTTATCGTAGGAAAGGTCTAAATTATCATTAGTTTCTCAACATTCATTTTCCAGAAAATAATGGTGATGGGGGCTTAGTGTAGAGAACTCCCAGAGAGTTTGATTCTGTGTTGATACCAAGGAGCACACCCGCTGTAATAATGAACCTACTTTCAAGAAAATTTTTTTTTCTTTTTTTTTAGTTGTGAAAGTTTTGGTTGTAAACTTTTTTTTAAATTATTATTATTATTTTTTTTTTTAGGCTTCTGCCTGTGCTGGTGGTCTGAATTGAAGCGCCGTGGCTAGGGGAAAATGGAAACAATTCTGGAGCAGCAACGGCGCTATCAGGAGGAGAAGGAACGGCTCATGGATGTCATGGCCAAAGAGATGCTCACTAAGAAGTCCACGCTCCGGGACCAGATCAATTCCGATCACCGCACTCGGGCCATGCAAGATAGATACATGGAAGTCAGTGGGAACCTGAGGGATTTGTATGATGATAAAGATGGACTGCAAAAAGAAGAACTCAATGCTATTTCAGGACCCAATGAGTTTGCTGAATTCTATAATAGGCTCAAGCAGATAAAGGAATTTCATCGGAAGCACCCAAATGAGATCTGTGTGCCAATGTCAGTGGAATTTGAGGAGCTCCTGAAGGCCCGAGAGAATCCAAGCGAAGAGGCACAAAACTTGGTGGAGTTCACAGATGAAGAGGGATATGGTCGCTACCTTGATCTCCATGACTGCTACCTTAAGTACATTAACCTGAAGGCGTCTGAGAAGCTGGATTATATCACATACCTGTCCATCTTTGACCAATTGTTTGACATTCCTAAAGAAAGAAAGATCGCAGAGTATAAGAGATACCTGGAAATGCTGCTGGAGTACCTCCAAGATTACACAGATAGAGTGAAGCCCCTTCAGGACCAGAATGAGCTCTTTGGGATGATTCAGACTGACTTTGAGAAGAAGTGGGATAATGGTACCTTTCCTGGAAGGCTGAAAGAGACAAGTAGTGCCCTGACCCATGCTGGAGCCCATCTTGATCTCTCTGCATTCTCCTCCTGGGAGGAGTTAGCCTCTCTGGGTCTGGACAGATTGAAATCTGCACTGTTGGCTTTAGGCCTAAAATGTGGCGGGACCCTAGAGGAGCGAGCGCAGAGGCTGTTCAGCACCAAAGGGAAGTCCCTAGAGGCTCTCGACACCTCTCTGTTTGCCAAGAACCCCAAATCAAAGGGCACGAAAAGAGACACTGAGAGGAACAAAGACATTGCTTTCCTGGAAGCTCGATCTATGAGTACGTGGAGATTCTTGGGGAACAACGACAGCTCACTCATGAAAATGTCCAGCGCAAGCAAGCCAGGACAGGAGAAGAGCGGGAGGAGGAGGAAGAGGAGCAGATCAGCGAGAGTGAAAGTGAAGATGAAGAGAATGAGATCATTTACAACCCCAAAAACCTGCCCCTGGGCTGGGACGGCAAACCCATCCCCTACTGGCTGTATAAGCTTCATGGCCTGAACATTAACTACAACTGTGAGATTTGTGGGAACTACACCTACCGAGGACCGAAGGCCTTCCAGCGGCACTTTGCTGAATGACGTCATGCTCATGGCATGAGGTGCTTGGGTATCCCCAACACTGCCCACTTCGCGAATGTGACACAGATTGAGGATGCTGTCTCCTTGTGGGCCAAGCTGAAGCTGCAGAAGGCTTCAGAACGATGGCAGCCCGACACTGAGGAAGAGTATGAAGACTCCAGTGGAAATGTTGTGAACAAGAAAACATACGAGGATCTGAAAAGACAAGGACTGCACTAGTGGTCGGCTGCACCCAGGCACCCCGGAGATCTGCTTTTTCTATTTTTCCCAACCAAATGCTCTTACAGACTTTTTGCTATGTAGTCTTCAGTCTAGTGTGCATCTTGTAGAAACAAGACATGCTGGCAGTTTGCAGAATTGAGATGTGTTTTATCTTTGTTTTATATTAAAAAGATCTGTGGGAAAATAAAAAAAATTTTTTTTATTGAGAAAAGGAGAAAAAAAAAACAAGTTTCCACCTCCTCCCAGCCTCCCATTTCCCTCCCCCTCCTCCCACCCTTCTCCCCCTCCTCCCACCCTTCTCCCCCTCCCTCTCCAGTCCAAAGAGCAGTAAGGGTTCCCTGCCCTGTGGTAAGTCCTAGGTCCTCCCCCCTCCGTCCATATCTAGGAACGTGAACATCCAAACTGGCTAGGCTCCCACAAAGCCAGCACATTGAGTAGGATCAAAACCCCGTGCCATTGTTTTTGGCGTCTCATCAGCCCTCATTGTTCGCCTTGTTCAGAGTCCAGTTTTATCCCATGCTTTTTCAGTCACAGTTCAGCTGGCCTTGGTGAGCTCCCAGTAGATCAGCTCCACTGTCTCAGTGGGTGGACGCACCCCTCGTGGTCCCGACTTCTTTGCTCATGTTCTCCCTCCTTCTGCTCCTCATTGGGACCTTGGGAGCTCAGTCCAGTGCTCCAGTGTGGGTCTCTGTCTCTATCTCCATCCATCACCAGATGAAGGTTCTATGATGATATGCAAGATATTCGTCAGTATTGCTCTAGGCTAGGGTCATTTCCGGTTCCCTATCCTCAGCTGCCCAAGGAACTAACTGGGAACCTCATCTTGGGCACCTGGGAGCCCCTCTAGGGTCAAGTCTCTTGCCCACCCTAAAGTGGCTCCCTAACTAAGAATTGTGGTTCCGTGCTCCCCTCAAGAAAATTCTTAATCAGAACTTGCTCATACTTGTCAGAACTCATTGAAAAATGTCTTTACCTTTATGTTTATTTGAAAATATATCGGCAAAAATATGAAAATAGGCTTACTTTCGAAGATGACTTTGTTAAAAAATAATTGTCATCAATTCTTTTTCTCCACTGTTAATGAATTCTCTTTTCAGTTATTATACCTTGCGCTTGTGCTTTTTATAATGCCACCTTCCAACATTTTACACCTATCTGTTCTTTTCAGAGAGCTGAATGCCTATTTTTGATAGATAGAATCATTCATATGAGGATGGGAGGTGCTTTGAAAACCCACCTGTATGATATTAGCAATACAGTTAACAAGACAAAATAAGTGAGAAATACCTTTGTGGCCAAGACATGAGAATATTAAATTCTCACAGTTCTTGTGGCATCATTGCATCTTAAACATAGCTGATAGAAAATTCCCAGAAAGTATCAGTTATAACCAGCCTAGCTCTAACAAAACTAAAATGCAAACATATCCAAAGAATAATGTGCATTCAACAAGACCACAAGCTGTCAAAATCTAGAGGTACCCTATGCAGAGAGGTTGAAATGGAGTAAAAATCGAAAGACATGAAGGAAAAACAATGCCCTAGGTGTTCTATCTCTAGCACCACAAATAAAATGTTATTTTGTTTGTTGTCTTCTTTTAAATGAATTAATATATCACAAATGGAAAGTAATTATCCATAATTGATGTACTGGAGTATGTACCACTCAGAGGTTACCTGAGGCCAGTCTAATGTGGGCCTTCAGTAGTTTTGGGGATGATACAGTATGGATTAGCATGTAATACAATCAATGCAAACGTTCCGTTTGCTTACATAAGTAGGAAGAGAACCTAAAAGTGAAATGTCTTTAACGTTTTAACGCACGAATGAATGGAATTATTATTACCTGTGCAAAGAGGGTGCCGCCAAAGGACTATCTAATGTTTACTAATAAATAAAAGACTGGTTTCCTCCTCATTAAATGAAGACTTATAAAAGAGAATAGGAAAGGAGACTAATGATTTTCTTGTTTACAATGCCAATAGCCGATATTTATAACAGAGGATCACACAGGCTCTCTCTTTGTTTTATGAACTGCACATCAGATGCTATTATATTCTTTTAGTTTTTGGCTTATAAATATTAAATTAAAAAATTTCCATGTCATCATCACTTAATAGTTGCCACCTCATTTGAAAAATTTGTATTTGATTTATGGAAATAATTAATGTATATAATGCTGTATAGTTTAGGACTATACATTAATTAAAAATGGTCACTCGGGATTTTGAATGCTTAAAGTGTGTCATGGTGAAGGAATCAACACATTTAGGAGCTACTTATTCTAGGATAGTGGCCTCATTAGGAATCCATTCGGACTTCAGTGAGGTCAGTGCACTCAGAGTTGCATGGTTATGGCATTTTAGAGAACCAGAATAATTAGCTAATTCTCTGACTATAGGTAGAGCCTATTTTGAAGTAATTGGAAGGAAATGAGAATCTTCTGCTTGACCTAGTGTACTGTGTTCTATTTCACACTTTGATGTGAAATTTTTGAAAATATACTAGTATTCAAATATAAATTAAATTTCATATAAATTTTCTCCTTGCATGTGTTTTTTATTCTGTTCTCAAACTAAACTGAAAGACTTGACTCTTTCTGTGTGGGCAGTGTTTTTCTTCTATTTTCTTCTAGAGGAGGCATATGCACTACAGGTTTCAGAAAGATGTGGCTGAAGGTACTAAGATCTCCTGAATATCATCTTCTCCCTTCCCCTTATACCCTTCCTCTTTCTTTCTCTTCTGTCTTTTTTTCTATTTCCTTTTCTTTTGAATTATGTGTAATGTTGGAGTTTAAATAATAAACAAAAACATTTAACATGGCAGACACTTAGTATAAACCTGTCCTTTACATCATTACTGCCCACACAGCCACTCCTTGTTGGATCCAATTCAGATAAATAGAACAACAAAAGGAAAATTACAGATATTTCAAGTGCCAAAGACTACATGTTTAGGGAAATGTTTTACTCTATTACCAAGTGCATCACAGATAGATACTGTAATTTATTTTAGGTACCATTTTTAAATCAAGACAGTCTGGTAAAATAAAAACTCAAGGTATGGTGGCATTAGCTTAGGTTTAAAGAGAATTCTGTGTTTATAGTGGAATGATTAATCTTGTTCCAAATGCTGGAGTGACTACTCTCATCTCGTGAGCTTCTGGTAGGCATATTATAGAGACATAGCTGGTTCATTTTGTAATCTACTTCTTGAAAGATCCTCGAATTAACCACTGTCCAGGGTGAAAATAACTTACATTAGGCACACATTGTGAAAATACTATTTTAAAACCATGTAATTTTCCTTATTCCTTTGAAAGAAAAACATATATTTTTCCACATTTTATAGATCAAACTACTTTTGTGAATTCTATTCAAAGTTTTAATTGAGGTCACAGGGAAATGAAAACAGTTGGTTTTAGAGATTTTTCTTTTCCAACACTGCATCACAGTACTAACAAAATTTGGTACTCAGGTAGTAAATGACATACTTCCATTAAAAAGGAGGCAGATCGTTCAGGAAGTGTGCATACAATTTGAGGCTCTGTAGGACACCTGACATCAAAGTGACATTAAACTCTATGCAATGAAAGGAGAGTGAACTTTTTCAGGCATTAAGATGGACAAGATATTTCCTAATCATAAATTTATGTCTAGAAACCTACTATCTGTGAATATTAAAACCTTCTGAGTGATAAATTTAAAACTTAGATATAGTGGGCATCTGGGAACAACTGTGTATCATTTTGTCTTGCCGTGTGAAGATGCTAATAATAAAAATACTTGATAATATTTATCATATGTACACATTTAATCTCTGTCAAATAAAACCACATAACCTCACAGTCAAGGTGTTTTTATTACATGTCAGTTTCCAAGGGAGAAAGGAGAAAATCAGCATGGAATGTCCATGGTGACATAGTAAGTGATGTGTAGCTCTTAAATATTCCAGATTCTAAGTGTTTCATTTATGTCATTAAAATTCATCTTATAAAGTACTTAGAAGGATGTACTTTTGATATGTTATATGCTGGAATATTTTAAGCAGAAAAAGCTTCAAAAGTTGAGGTGTTCTTTTAATTGGAGGTTGTAGCAGAGTGGAAAGACACTGGATCAGGAACTGGATTTGGGTCCAAATTTTGAAAATATCAAGGGAAAAATGTGATAGGCATTAGTCTGTTTTTCTTAGATTATGGCTCGCTCATTTATAAAGTGTGATCAGTACTTCTTCCAGTTTTGTTTCAGGAACATTTGGAGAGCCAAGAATAAGAGCCATATTCTTAGAGATATAATATCTAGAGCTGGATGCAGAGACCTGAAAAGCACTCCACATTTGAGAGAAAATCTACAGATTGTATCTTATCTCTTTACTTATTAAAAGATTAACAGAAGTTGCTAAGTTAGATTTGTGAGAAATAAGATTTGGGAAGAAAAAAATCTTGGGGGCAACAGATAGAGGCCGCTTCTGCTTCTCATGACCTCCTTGTTTCTAATGCATCTTCAACGATTTCACCTTAATATTCAAGGAAAGAATTCCAATGGCAGAGGTTTGTAACTGACAACAATTGCTGTGTTACCCAGATTTATGATGATCTCTTGGAAACCAACTCTGGATGCTTCTAAAGCTTCCATTTACTTAAACTTCTTCTTAAACTCGATCTTGACTTCCTGGAACTGCATCACCAGCCACCAGGCAGAGGCCCAACTGTTGCTGAGAAAAACTCTATAAAACACTTGAGTTCTATGGAGCATTGTGGGATCATGATGAGTCTAGCCTTCACTAGAAACTACGTCCTTACTCTGCTAGAGGTTCCTGCTAATAATATGTTTTAACTAAATCACAAGGTAACCACTTCTATCTGGGGTCTTATAGACAACTTAACCTAAGATAGACTCTGATACTTACTATTTGATTCAGAGTTCCTTAACAGAATGACATTCAGGGTGGTTTTTAGTAATGTACTTATTTATCATGTGTCCAAAACTGCAAGAAATAAAAAAAATATAGTGACTTATTTGATTAAGACCTAAAATAAAAATCAGGGGAAATTGTGAGTCTATTTCCCACACTAAAGTAGATAGAGTAAAGGTGGGTCTTAAGTTGTATTAGTACTCAGTGATTTTTGTTCATTTTTTTGTGTATGGATATTTTTTCTGCATGTCTGTGTGAGTTCCATGTACATGCCTGATGCTAAAAGAGTCCAGAAGGGACATCAGAGTACCTGGAAAAGTAGTTACATCTTGTTTGTGATACACCAAGGATGAGGGGCACTGGAAATTGAAACTGGGTCCTGTAGAAGAGCAGCAAAGTGCACTTACCCACTGAACAATCTCTCCAGCATCTTAAATTTTTTTTTTGTTGTTGTTTTGTTTTTGTTTTTTGGTTTTTTTTCTTTTTCTTTTCGAGACAGGGTTTCTGTGTTACTTTGGAGCCTGTCCTGGAACTAGCTCTTGTATACCAGTCTGATCTCAAACTCACAGAGATCCACCTGCCTCTGCTTCTTCAGTGCTGGGATTAAAGGCGTGCACCACCACTGCCGGGCTTAAATTTGTTTTTGAATGGAAACAACATCTGCTTATTTATGACACTTGCTATTGTAGAAATAATGAGTTACTAATTCTTACAAGTAATCAGTTCAATTTTAAAGCAGGTATTTACATCCTGACTCCCTTGTATTTTTTATACATTATCATATATGTTCTCTTACCTTAGTTCATTTAACATCTTAACATTTTCTTGTACTTTGTGCACTCTAGTGCCTGGTAAACAGAAATATGAATGCTAATATTTCCAGCATCAATAACTTATTAGAACACAAAGCTCATTTTTTAGTCTGATTCAGTGGTGGTATTCTCTCAGCACCATATTCTATTATAATAAATGTCTTAGGAAATGATATTTATTCTTAGAAAATAGTATCGCTAATAGAAACCTTATAATTGTAATATTCCTATATGGTTTAACAATAAAAATTATACATTATATTTTATCACTCCTTTTCAATGTCTACAGGAAGGCATATGTAATGCAAAGGAAATAAGAGCTATGGGAATGTATATGGAAATATGTAGATTAAAATGTATAAATGAAATTATTTGCAGATATTACAATACCTTGTGGAGGTTTGAGTAATAATAACCTTCCTATACTCATATATTTGAAGGCTTAATCATAAGCAAGTGACACTGTTTGAGAAGGATTAGGAGATGTGGCGTTGTTGGGATAAGTGTGGCCTTGTTAGCAGAACTGTGTCTCTGAGGGTGCACTTTGAGGTTTCAAAAGCCCATGACAAGCCCAGTCTCTCTCTTCCTACAGATCAGGATGTAGTAGCTCTTAGCTACTGTTCTCTGCCCTCTGAAACAGTAAATAATTCCCCCATTAAATATTTTCCTCTATAAGATTTGCCTTGGCCATGGTATCTCTTCAGAGCAATAGAACAATGACTGAGACATACAATGTTTCTGATGTTATAGCAATCTATTCCATGTTAAGAAAATTATAAACAACAGATAAAGACTTTGAATGAGTCTAGAGGCTGATAATCATAGGCTAAAATGGTGGCAAGTTGCCATGTAGTGAGGACCAAGTCTCTACTTCTAAGCATCTACCTTGTGGCTTCCACCTGTTTAGGAAACGAATGCTGCAGTATCTCCAGATCATCCATGATATGGAAGATTAGAAAAATCAAGTAAATCCTTCCCAGCTGTTTCAAAAAGACTCTAATTGCTTCAATAGGACACTGTTCCTTACACTGTTGCATTGAGTTTATATTACAATATAAATTTGGGATGGTATACAAACAACAACCATATCTGTAGAAAACCCCAATAGATATATAGATAAATGTCTACATATATAGTATACTCATGTACACACATATATGAATGCTATGGTAGAAAGATAGGAGTTTAATATACAAAAAGTCAAACACTTTCTAATATAACAAAAATAAACAAGCAACAGCTGAACTTAAAAGCCCAGTATCATTCATGTTAACAAATCAACTTAGCTATAAACAAAACAAAAATATTTATATGCACTCTATGAGAATATAAACAAAAGTTATGATAATATTATTGCCTAACTAAATGGTGGAGCAACAATAAGCAGATTTCATGGATAAGAAGACTCAGTAATGCTGAGATGTCCATTCTTTCAAACTTGATGAATAGAGCAAGTATAAACCACAGAGCCCCAGATAACCACAGCAACTTATTTTTAGATATCAATGAATTCATTTTATAGTTTCTATGAGGAGTCAAAGTACCAGAATAACCAGACAATATTGAAAAAGAAGAACAATTGGAGAAGTAATTTTACCTCACTTGAAATGTAATATCAAGTTACAGTGTTCAATATAGTATGATATTGGCAAAATAATTGACAGCTACATCATTTGAGTAGAACAAAGTTCAAAGTGTACCCAAAAAATTAAAGGGTATTAGTTTTCGACAAAGGGACAATAATGATATGATGGTGTAAGTAAAATACTTTCAAAATATGATGATAAACAGCTAAAACTCTGCATGGCTTAATGAATCTACTTAAGATTTTACACACCTTGTGAAAATGAGATAAAGAAACTTCTGGATAAGATTCAAAACATGAAAACCCATGGGATCAATAGAGATGTGTTCCAAACCTGGGCATCGCCAGATAATACAGCATATGGACACTCCAGGTGTGTGTGTGTGTGTGTGGTTCAACATATCCTTAGTCACAGAAAGTCCTAGGCAAGGACGTTCACCATACAGCAAAGAGGCCATAAGGAGCATGGAGGGTGCCTCAGAGGAGGACATTCTGGAAAAAATTGGACTTTGGTCACAGAACTATTCTCATTTGGAATGGAGCATTAGCTTAAATCTTTTGAATTACTGAGACTACTAACCTCCCCAGGAACACCTTTGGGTATTGAGACAAAAGACATCCCAAGGGAGGGAGAAAATACATTGTTCCAGTAACAGGGGTATAGTACTTTCTATTTGATGTTGTTCCTTGGTTTTTATTTATTATTGTTGTTATTGTTTTGTTGTTATTATTTGCAAGTTTTACTTTGTCAGGTTGTGTTAAAACTTTTATTTCATACCCAAGAAAGTTTTTCTGCACTGTACTTTAATTCTCTTCATTTAAAATATTATTTTTCTACACTTGAAATAGACTTTTTTATTTCCATCACCTTTTGTATCCTAGCATGTATAGGTCCCCTTTAATTTTAATTTTATATCCCTACATCCTTGTTTTTATTATTTCTTCAATTCATTATATATCCATTGATAATCTTAGCTCCCTAATGACCGATAAGCTAAATTTCCCCTACCGAGTACCTAAGTGCCACTCCTAAATTTTGTTCAAAACATGGTAAAATAGACAACCGCCTTCAACCACCGTCCCTCTAAGCAGCTGTTTGGACATAAACCCAAGAGAAGACAGCTCTTCAGGAGGATATATGGAAAATAAACAAAGGAAAAGAGTGAAAGAATGGGGGGAAGAAATAAATCAGAATAAATATGTCTTTATAGATGCCAAAAGAAACTGCCACATATATAAAACAAGAATCCTTTACAACAGCTCTCCAGCTTTTAACTCCGTCAAACTGGAATCCAAAGATAATGACCAAGATGAAATGTCAGAGGAAGATTTTAGAGTCCTATATTTAAAAAGGATTAATGACTGACCATAAACAGCTCAAACAAGCAGATGAAGGAAGTAGGGAAATCAATCCAGTCCTGGGACAGAGAAGTTACCACAGTGAAAGAAGTAATCAGTATCTTAGCAGAGAAATTCAAAGGCATGGAGTAAGAAAACTGAGATAATGAAAAATAATTCTGGAAACATAAGAACCTATGAACCCAACAAAATACAGAGGGAGAATTATGAAAGTCAAAACAAAGAGAATGGTGAATTTCAGGAACGTAGGAAAAGCCTGGAACGACAAGACATTTGGAAACTTATAAAGAAATAAGTAAACAAGCAAAAAATAACACACGGAAGTTCTGACGTCAAAGAAAGTTAGTGAATGATACCAGACATGGGCTGTCAGAATTTCCAAAGAATAATCTGAGAAAAACAGAAAAAAAAAATGCTTCTAGACGAGATAGGTATTGTTCAAATATTTCTAGGTTTAATAACAATATGAAAACATCTTCCAAAGCAAGGGAGAAAATTCAATGTTTTTTGGAGAGGTCAGCTTGGTTTAGTGTGCTCCTTGCTCACAGATAGAAGTGGAAACTTCAAAATCCAGAACCTGGGACTGACTCAGATAGTCTGTATGACAACTTCAGTAAGGGATATCCTGTGTTAAGGATTTATTTTTATTTTATGTGTTTGAGTGCTTTCCTGCTTGTGTGTATGTGTCCTCCTTGTGGGCAGGGTCTGTGAGGTCAGAAGAAGGTATCAGGTCCCCTCAAACCAGAGTTCCAGGGAGGTGTGAGCCAGCATGTGGGGCTGGCAACTGAAGAGCAGCATGGGCTCTCAACTGCTAAGCTGTTTCTCCATCTCCCAGCAAGGGCTATTTGAAAGACTGTAAAGAGAGATAATCCAGATAAGTAAAGCCAGTGGACAGTGTAGAAGGAGACACCTGGGCACTTGGTTGGAACAAGTATTGGTGTCAATTTTTGAAAAGAACCCTGTTGAGTTGGTGCCAGGCATTGCATCCTATGAAAAAAAATACTTCAATTTTTGAGAAATTCAGAGCCATGACACTGGATCACAATGGGAATTCACAAGGAAGAAATCTGTTGCCTTGCTGAAAAATGTCCTTGAGTGGGTCATTAATGAGGTGAAAATTTGACAGATGCTGCAGCATTAAGGAGAACATAAAAACAGATTCCAAGAAGTCCTCAGAATGGAAGGATCACAGAAGGGTGGGACCATCAACAGTAGCCGTGCACTTGAAAGATCACCCAGAAATAGAACTAACATCTGCAACTGAATCTGTACCTGTGAAGCATTGCATCTGTAGACTGTCTCCCAAACAGGGCCTAGAGAAGAGAATAAGATTCTCCAGGTGAGAGATAGGTTTCTGAGTACTTGGGAAAGCATTCCCGGAGACTCCAATTTGAGACGGAGCCAAGCAACGCACCAGACAAGTCAGAAGGCATTCCTACACTACAATTCCACCTAACTATCTTTCCTTTATAATTATTCTTGTTGAGTTATCTTGCCAACTCCATTCTGATCTGTTCTTGTCCCATCTCCGACCTATTATATTTCCCTTTTTAACTCATTTCTCCCAGAGAACAGAGGTTCTTCAGTTATGCTGTCTTGTCCTCTACAGCTCCTGCAAATTGGGAATGCTCTGTGGCTTTTCATTATATTTTCTTAGCTGTTTTTCTATGAAGTTATCCCTTCAGTTACACTAATCCTTTTATTACAATATCCTTTTTATTACTATTATTTTCTTTTCTATATACATTTATCTCTCCACTTTTTCTCTGTCAGTCTGTTCTGTTGGTCATGGTTGTGTGTTCCCAAGTTCTTGGCACCTTGTTCAAAGATGGAAAGAAAGCACACAAACTTCAAAGTAACAGGGAAACTTCATTCAAAGCAAAGTGCTAATGTTTAGAAATAAATACACTGCCAAGATTGACAATGGGCCACGTGAACAAAAGCACACAAGACCCCAGGGCTTTCTTTTATGGAGTCTAAAAGGAGGATGGACTTTTCCTTTTTAATAGAGGCCGGGTTTGCCTGGTTTTCTTTTTTGATTGGCAGACTTATGTTGCATAAACATTACTCTATTGTACATTTCCCTTCTTATAATTTATAGGATTTTAATCCTATGTAAGCTACATGATACATGTTCTAGGATAGTAAATAGGAGATTGTCTTTAAAAGTTCACGATGGGGGAACAATTTAGCCTTATTGTGCTTGAGACAAAGTACTATTTAGCCTATATTAGTTTTCCAGTTCTTATATTTGGACGCAAGTGGAGTACAACTAAATAGACTCTAAGTTTGATGGTCATTAAAGGAAGGAGACATTCAGTCGTTGTTCAGAGAAGGGTATGCATTTGCTGCTTAATGCAGACAGGGGTCTAGTAACAGGTTGCTAGGTGCATTGTTAGGATGCATATGTTTATGCACAGTATTACAAGCAAGGCTCTTAGGCTGCAAAGTACAGTATTAGAAGAGGAGTGTGTGCATAGCCCAATCCAGGTAGAGTCCCAGCGGGCTAAAGGATTCCCTATTCAAGCCTGTACTGACTTCCCCTGAGAGACTCTTCTCCCTAATTTGTTAGGGTTGTTGAAGACAGAAGACCAGTCTCCCTGGAATTGCCTCATGTTGAGTGGGGACATAGAACTGCGTAGGAAAAAAACGTTAGTGTATCTTTAAAAATTGGTCTGTTGTTAAGCTGTAGTGTCCCCTGGGGCTCCACCAACAATGTCTTAACAGTTTCATTGCAGTTTTAGAGCATGGCCTGGAACTAGCCTTTGTAAACCAGGCTGGCCTCGAACTCACATAGATCTGCCTGCCTCTGCCTCCCGAATGCTGGGATTAAATGTGTGTGCCATCACCGCCCGGCTCAAGTATTTTTCTTTATTGTTTCTGTTAGTAGTTATTGGTAAAGATTACCTATAAATGAATCTGTTGGATGAGATAAACTATTGAGAACCAGAGGACCAAGAGTAACCAAGAGAATCAGGGAGGATGCAGGAAGTCCCTAAGTGGGGGTTTTATTGACAATATCCAGGACTTTGATGCTAAAAGGATATTGTCTGGATGTCAATTGCATCTGATTTCTCAGAGGATATTTTTTTTCGAATGTATTGGGCCTTTTTAGATTTGTCAGCAGAAAAAGATTTACATAATAACCATACGAATGTTAGCTCACAAACAGAAGTATGCAATAAAAGCTATTTTAGAGGGTCAAAAATTTCAGAATAAATTTTGGCTTTAAACCTATAGTATTTTAACTCTCTACAACCACAGATGTCCTTATCAGTTGGTCAGCCTTATATAATCCTTAACAAATGCCACGCTACCACTTTGAACCATAGTTCACAGTTCTTCAAGGTGACCAAACACGACATTTTTGCGCTTAAAGGCTAAAAGCTGTTTGATGTTTCAAAATCTAGGGAGACTCGGTACAGAGGAGGCTGAGAAGGCAGAAAAGCTGTGTTCAGGGGACAGTAGTTGGGCCAGTCATTAAGAAAGAAATGTTTGGATGATAGCAAATCTGTAGGCCACATTCTCTGACTTTACCTTGGCTCAGAGAAGCATTCCTTTATCTTACTTCTCTGTGGCTGTGTTCTTTGTCCTGGGGGAAGCAGGCATAGTCAAGGTGAGGAGGATGCTGTCTGATTACTCATGCTTGTTTTCTATAATTTAGTTCACACTTGCAAGTTACAGCCCCCCTCGTGGTGGGGAAGTAAAGGCAAACATTTCAAAAAGCTAGTAACATCGTATCATCATCCATTCTGTCAGCCATCCAACTGAAGACGAAAGGAAAGGGAAGGGGAGGGGACGGAAGGGGAGGGGAGGGGAGGGGAGGGGAGGGGAGGGGAGGGGAGGGAAGGGAAGGGAAGGAAAACAAGAGAATAATGGAGACCTTTTCGATAGCCAGAAAGTATAGAATTTGCCATCTCCCTCTGGCTGGTCCACAGGTTATTATTAATGGTGATGGGATGGACCTAAGTATTTCAACTTCTTGGCATATTATTGAAGAATGAGCTAACAGTACCTAGATAGGAAAAGAGGTGAGACCATTTCCAATACAATCACAGAAGCAAATGTCCCCCAATTTAGGTAAAGGGATGTTAGTACAGATAAAGGAAACATTCAGAATCTCTAAAATAGGAATGTCCCTTAGCCATTATATTTTTATAATTAGACTACTAAATATACAGAATAAAGAAAATATATTGAATATGGCAAGTTACAAAACTAACCCATCTATAAAAGCAGTATCAGTAGCAAAACAGAATTCTCAGTAGAAACTATGAAACCTATGAGACAGGAGATGGAAAAATGATCCAGTGGTTAAGGGGCTAAAAGCACTGACTGATTTTTCAGAGGACCTGGTTCTGTTTCCCAGCACATGTACGGTAGTTAACAATTATTTGTAACTCCATTTCCAGGGAGTCTGAAACCCTCTTCTGGAATCCAAAGGAACTGCATTTTATATCATGCACAGACACACATACAGGCAAAACACCTTTACACATAAAACAAAAATAAGCAAATCTTAAAAAAGTCAATTCTGAACAACAACAACAATAATAAATAATTAATAAAATAACAAATGCTAGAGATACCGTATTACTTGGTTTCATATTTTTACAATTCAACTGTGGTTTCTCAGATTTTTAGCAGCATTTTGCTCAGCTTCTTCTTAATCCTCCTTCTTGCCATTACTGTCTAACCCCACATTATCCTCTATCGTTCTGTATATTTGGTCCTGAAATAGTGAATGGATTTCTAATGATTAAAAATGGCTGAGTTCTACTTGACCCCGCTCCTTTCATCCCACCTTACTGTTCCCGTGCAGGTCCATTATTGGTGATTGCCCACAAAATTACCAGGGCAGATGTCTATGAGTCAGAATCTATGTTTTGATAGAGAAAATTTTAGCACAAGAAAAGTTATTGACAAAGTTGTGAAATAGTTATAGTCAAGTGTCAATTTTCTTCTGTGCTGCAATTTTCTAAGCATTTAGTCTACAACATCATTACAAAGTAAACACCATTATTTCAATTTTAACATTAGAAATCTAGGTTGAGAAGAATTAAATAAATAGCAAGATTCCAATCTATATTACTCTGCTAAAAACACATTCTTTCCAACTATTACACATAGTAAAATGTTATTACTATTGTGTAGCTGACTTTCAACATATTTCTGTCTAAAAATTTCAATTACTCATTCCCTCGATGGTGTTATAATTAGCAGATAGTAAATATAAACTTTATACAAAAGTTCCTCAAACAACTTTAAGTTCCCATGATTCCTTCCCACTTTTGAGGGACACTAATAAAGAAACAACCTGGTTGTTTCTGCTATTAATTTATGCATTTTCAAAGTCCTAAATCATTCTCTTTCACTCATTCTCTGGTCATTTTCTTCAATGGTTCATGACACCACTACTAACTTTTGTTTTCTTTTTTCCTCTTCTACTCTAGGCTTCATCACTCGGGTCTTTTTTTGTTACCTACTGATCTTCTAAAAAAACACTTATTCTAATTAGTCAATGTCACAGCAATTTTTAGTTCTGTGAAAGTTAGTATGTGGAAGAAAAATAAAAATGACTTTGAGAACAAATACACTTTGTGCCTTGTGGTCTCATTTTGGATCTTATAGGCCCATTAAATATAGAATTTGTTTGTTCTTTGTTACTCTGTGGTTTTTAGATAGATACATTTTTTTTTGCTAATTTACTTTGGGAGATAGTGAAATTTTATTTAGATCACAAATAACACCCTATGTAGTCTTTAGGAAATAGTTAAAAACAAAATATCAATATTTGAGAAAATTAAAAATAATGCAGTTGGTGGAGAACATGTGGTTAAATTATAGTTACCAAGTTGAGGAGCTTCAGAGAAAACTTCCAATTTTCCCTGGACATGGAGGAAATATGCAATGCATAATTTACCTTACATATTTTTTTTCTGTTAACAGCTCACAAAAGAACTTCCCAAACCATTCACAGGTCAAATATTTGGTAATAAAATATATGACAATTATTTCATGATGGATTATTCCATGCTTTCAGTGAAACAGAAAGAACAATAAAGCCAAAACTCTAACTTGAAGTCTTTGTATAATTCAGAACATAGTAGCTTATGAAGCCTGAGTGTGCGGTGTGACTCAGAGTAGTGCTTACCTTTCCTGATTTTATAGCTATCTTAAGTGAAGAAACAGTACAGTACTACTTTGCTGATGCATTAGAAGGTGTTTAGACACACGGAACAATTTCCATAGTGTTTAGTCAGTATAATTTCTTGTGTTTTATATGCAATCATGGCTACAATATTCTGTGTGATTAATCATAGAAATAAAAGATTCATTGATTTGTTCTTGACCATCCAGCATTCAGGTTTGAGCAACTTTATGGTCAAAGTATTTATTTGGCTACAAAGTTATTTTTTATTACTCTGTAATATTTCAAAACCTTTACTTTCTTTTAAATTTTTTTAATACATTTTTTATTTTCTTTGTGGGTAACTGCATGCCATAATACCTGTGTGGAAGTCAGGGGACAACTTGCAAGAACCACAAGAGATAAACTTTTACTGTGGGTTCTGGGACTTCAACTTGGGTCACTAGGCTTTGTGTTAAGTGCATTTACCAACTGATTCGTTTTATTGGCCTTATTTTCTTATATTGTTAGATTGTAGTTTTTAAATATTTGTTGTTATTGTTTTTGCCTTGTATAGGGATTAAATTTACACATACAAGATAAGCACTCTACCACTGGGCTAAGTTCCCAGTCTTATCTTTCTCTGAGTGAAAACTCGAGAATAGCCTAAGGCCTGTTAATTCTTAATAAGGAAATGTGTGTCACTTACAACCATTGAGAGATAACAGGTAAAATGTGTTCTGTATTTTCCTACAGTTTTGGACCAGACTACAGCAATTCCTTCAAGGGTTATAAGCCTATCACAGGAGCATGATTTTACTAACAAAGACAAAGTAGGATAATGAGTGAAAACTCACATGAATTTACATTGTAGAGACTAAGTGCCAAGACTTTCATGAGCACAGACAATTGTTGTAATAGGGCCACTAGTTAGTTCCCGGCTGCTTAGCCCACAAATAATCACATAGAAACTGTATTATTTAAAACACTGCTTGAGCCATTAGCTCTAGCTCTTTATTTGCTAACTCTTACATCTTAATTTAATCCTTCTTCATTCATCTGTGCATCACCACATGGCTGTGGCTTACTGAGTAAAGTTCCCAGTATCTGTCTCTGGCAGGGACAACATGGCTTCTCTCTGACTTCTCCTTTCTTCCTTCTTTCTCCCAGCATACAGTTTAGTCCCCCCACAGCCTATCTAAGTTCTGCCCTGTCAATAGGCCAAGACAGTATCTTTATTCATTAACTAATAAAAGCAAAACATAGACAGAAGGACCTCCCACATCAGACAGTTGTGTACTAAGAATTTACAAGAAGGAGTATAACTGAGTAACTTATGCTACTTTAGTGTCTTTAGCTCTAGAAAACTCAAACAGATAAACATGACAGTGTGACGAAAGGCCGCTGGATCTTAGAAGTATACATCTAATTTTCCTGCATTAGGAAGCTCATCATTTCTTATGAATTTGAATTTTATCAGGATGAAGAAATTATGCTAGTGTACTCTAGGCTGCTAGCATTTTTATGAATTGCTTTGTTTGCCACGTCTTTTCAGATAAAAATATTTTAACTGACAGATAAATTGATATTGTTCATGTTGTTATGGAAACAACTTTCAAAATATGAACAAGGTCATCAACTTCTGTGCTCATCACTGAATTAACAATTGTCTCTTCCACAGCGTATGTGCTTAATAAGTTTCTTTTGAACAGAAAATTGGAGCTACTTTATTGATTATACTTTCATATTAATTTACCAGGTTTCAAACTGACAGCTAAAGATTTTGTTGGAATTTCAGGAATATGCTCAAGTACAATTTATTCTTACATACTTGTATGATGCATGCAGTATACACAGACATATAAGTATGGGCATACATATGTGTGTATATACTTGTGTGATATGTGTGATACAAACAAGTATACACACATACATAATAGAGTATGTGCATGCATATGTGTGCTTGGTGCACCCTGAAAAATGAAAAGAGGAATCTGGTCCTAAAATACCTAGAACTGACTTACAAATTATTAGGTTTTAATTAAACCTATATATTCAGGTAAGTTTATGTGTTCCTGTGCATAGTTATATAAATAAAATATTCTGAAATTATAGACACATTATTTTATCTTTAGGAAGTATACAAAATATCTAAGATGCTAGTTTCAGGGTTATGTATGAATGCATTATCTATAGTTATGGTAATGAGAAAAGTTATCTTTTCTCAATCTTAAATATGTGCAAGAGCATGAACCAAAATAATACTTAATATATAGGGTTGAGCATAGGAAGAGTTTCTATTATTTTTTAAATAAATGATCAAAAATGGTTTAGGGTATAGGAGATGAGAATGGATTATGCCCAGCAAAGGGGTAGTGGTTAAGTACATGAAACAAATGTTAATTTAATTTGGGACTAGTGAAAATCTTTACAACATACTTTTTTTTTCTTTTGAAAATCATGGAAACAAAAGCATTTGATTTGGTTTTATATAATTATTTGAAATTTAGGTATTGCTATATTCGTTCCTTGCAGTTGCAATCCTGACATGGTATTTCTCTCCTCCTGTAGTTGAGAAGACTTGCCGACACTAAACAAAGCACCAACAGCTTTTAAGCTCCTGGGAAGGCAACAGGAAGTGAAGAAAAGCGCTTGGAGATTTCATTGAAACTTCACATAGTATGTACGGCCTGGGCCACTTTTTTACAGGTAACTTAGTTTCTCCATGACAATAATTTTGCAGCAGTTACACTGTCTGATATTGGGGTCTCAACACAGAATACACAGTTGCTTAAAGGAAGCAGGCGATCCGCATTCTCTGGGCTGCAGCTCTGACGCAGTCATGCAGAACTAACTTTCTGGCGGTCTCTGAATACACACCACGCTGCTCTGTAGCTGCTGCCGACAATGAACTAGTGACTGGAGAAAGGAATCTTAAACACAGTCACATCTCCCGACTCTTAAAATCCTGTTCACAAGGCTCACTGGCCTAATATGCTGCACGGCAGGAATACTTTAACGAAAATGTCTGAACACTATACAAAGCGTCTCATCTATTTTTTTTTTTTTTTTGAGAATTGCTAGGCAACTAAAACGTTCTTTTTTTTTTTTACATATATTCATTGGAGTACCATAATTCTATTGAGCCTTTGAAATGGCTAACTAAATATTAAACCTTTGCTAATTCTATAGTAAATGTTCAGGACATCTTAGATGAGGTAATGGTTTAACTTCTTTGAGATCACTTATGGAAATCTTAAAATAAATTGAGCAGCCAGTTTTATGTGGGAAGCGATCCTTTGGAAAGAATAGAGCACTTTAACCCATTTTTATCCTAATTTCAGTGATTGTCTTGCTAGTTGATATTTATTAACTGAGCTGATTCAAATGATTGAGTTTTGCTTAAAATGCAAATGTTAAAACCAAATTGATTTTGCAGAAAGGCTTCAGTGGTTGGCAGGAAACAGCTGAAAGTTGTGTCATGCAGCTAAGCACATGGCACTGCAAGGGCTAATTGTTATGGTGATCTCCTGGCCAAGAGCAAGCCTTCACTGCCCTCTAGTAACAGGCTCTGCCAAGTTCGTTTGGAAAACCAATTGTATGTAGGAACTTTCAGTGAATCTCAGGGGTGAAAAAAAGTGTTAGTATTGAAGAGAAAAGATTAATTGAAATACGTTAAAGTTGAAGATGACTTTAGATGAAAAAATTTCCCATCATCTACATTTTAATAATTAGTATAAAATCTAATTAGCGTGAAGTCAAATTGGGTGCAGGCTTTTAGCCAAATTTTATTGTCTGTATCATTGGGTAGGTATGGTTGGTATCCTCTAGTGAGATTAATCTCCTCTGAAGAGCTGTGATGAAATACTTTGTGTGGTGAATATGTGGTATAGAATGAAACTTGAATTAGGATCTTAAAAGCACACAATTAAGTTGATTAAGGTAAATTTTATTAAATTCAGTATAATCTCTTCATGTTCCTGTTTATTGACTTGGTCATTAAGTTTAAATATAAAAAGTTCTTTCAATTAATCGAAATATCACAGGTCTCATTAACTTAATGTATCCATTTTCCTAGTTTTCATCTGAGCAAATCCTAGAAACAGACATGAAAGGTTGGGGATTTTAAAAATATTTGCATTTTTTTCAACTATTTTGAATTCATTAACTTAAAATGTATTGTTAATATGTAATTCTAGCCACTATAATTTATGTTCTGGAAATTTAAAGTAATCTTTACCTATATGTTTCAGTTTATAACCAACTTCAGAAAGTATACTAAAAAGGATTTAAAAAGAAACTTATTGGCTAGGCTATTAAGTGTAAACATATAAATTTCTTTAATTTCATGTACTTTCTCCTGATCTTCATATTTTCACAGGATTTGTTACAGAAAATTCTTGTGTTATTACTTCACTTATTATAATTGTCATTATGGCAACTTTTCGCTTTCCATGAGCAATATTTCAATTTATATTAACAAATGTGTTAACGTCATGTTTTCCTTACATATTTAACCTTCACCAACCAGTATAAATATTTTATTATGCCGGTAGGATTTATTCAAAAGTTTGTTAGTTTTGAAATGTTTGCTTATGCTTTATGTTTGTTGCTTATTTTCTTTTTATTTTGACTTTTTATAATTTTTTTGCCAGTGTGAACAATAATTAGAGACATCCTTTATTGATTTTTCTTTGTCTTTCTCTTTTTGGAATGTGACTTTCACCTTCAGGTGCCATTAGTTTGGCACTTTAATTTTAATTTTTTTTTCTTGCCACAGGAGGGCACTTGTGATCCCACAGACCTGACTAGCGATTGGTTTGGAAAAAGAAATACAGTCATTGGTGATATTTTTTGTGACTTCTTCCAGACTTAGAATTTTAAAATGTACGACTGTAGTTTCCCACGTCTTGGTCACCATCTGAGGATTATAAATGAGTCAAGTCAACATGGAAAGATAATGTTAAGACACTGAAAAGCACATTTTCCAGTGCATCCTCCAGGCCCTGGAACTCTTTATATGGGAAATAGTGACTCATGTTACATTTTTTTTTCCATTGTATGCGTCAGGCTATTTAAGTCCTGACCCAAACAAACCGTGATACATGTTGGTGTATTTTAAATTTTCAATCTGAGGAAATTGACCTTGTTTTTTTTCTTTTAATCAATATTTACCTTTTTAATATGTCGATTATAACATCTATTTGAGATATTTTATGATATCTAAAAACAAATTCGGATGTTATTTCACACTGGTTCAGGTGCGGTTCCCGGCATTATCTGGCTAGTTTTAAAATGTTGAGTTCATCACTTCATGGCCATATAAAGGCAAGCATCACTTAATGTGCTTGTATTCAAGAGTACTGAGAACCCCGGTCTCCTAAATTCCCATGAGAAACTTGAAGTTCTCAGGAAACAATGAGACTCATACGTGCATAGACACAGAACTAGTAATGTTTCCTTTGCCCCTTGCTATGCAGTATGTTCTTCCTGCTTCTGAAGTATGGAGATCTTTTGACTGATCTACTTCAAAAACAGAAGCAGTGTGTGCTTAAGTTTTTTAAAAATTCTGAAGTTATTTCTATGTAAGCCTAGGCTAAGTGTAATTTCTCTTAATATTGTGGCCAGAGCAGTCTGAAAAAGAATTCCCCCTGACAGGAACAATTTATTATATTATTAGTAAATATTACTTATATTGTACCAATGATTATTACATTTGCTATATTTATTCCTCATTCCTCAGCAAAATCTAATCTATAATTCATAGTTTGTTCTTCTTCTTTGTGTACTTTTTTTTTTTTACTTTTTTAGCTTTGAAAATTTCTTGCATATACACAGTGTAGTGATGGAACACAGTTCAAGAATGAATCCACATGAGAATTCTGGGTGTTTGTTAGAAAACTCAAAAACACCAGACAAGAGTCTTGTGACCTCAGTTTATTCAAAAATATGGAATTGTTCTTGGACTGTTGCTTTGGTACCCCTTCCAGGGACAGTAGATAGCAGTGAGTTCCAGATTATTCATTACTCTGTCTATTGTTATTTGTTTATTTGCCTCTCTGGGAAAACGTGGTTTTTGCCTCATGCTGCTTGTCGCTGTGATTGTACACTTTACTCATGTGACTCCTCTTAACCCTCAGAGTATAAACTGTCTGATTCTCTGAATAAAGTTGACCATGGTCTGATATTTTAGTCCACCTCATTTTTAGACTCTATTCTCCCAGTCCCACCTCCTCAAGAGCAGTAAAGAGTGTAGCTTGGTCTTTGTCAGCCCTCCATATGCCCCTGCTCAATAACATATCTTATATTCCTCCCTGTATTTGTGTTTCTGAGGTGGTTTTTGGTTTTAAAGTAATTACAAATGTTTATTATTTATGCAATAAAATTCTTCACTTGCTTGAGTTTTATTTTTTCTTAGATTCTTAGAAGGCTCCTCATTTCGCCGCTAATTCATTTCAATTTCCTTTTTAATGAAAACTTGCTCAGAACTTAATTCTTAAATCTCATTTTAGCTGTTTCATTCCTTTTCTGTATTCATTGAACTGTCTTTTTTATATATCTTGAAATATTCTTTAATCATGTTTTGCAGTGAACACAATATCATATGTTTGTCTTATAGCTGTATAAAGTATAAGTTTCCCAAATATTTATCCCATTGCCTACAAAAATACTTATTAAAATTGTGTCATTTTCTTTCAGATAGTTCTCTTCATATTTCAGGGTATGTTTTTTCCTCTCTGTTGCCTGGAAGTTGCTTATATATTCACCATTAAGCAGGAGAGTTTTACATTTGGTCCACGGACAAAACGTAAATCCTCTTTGATGTATAATAACTTTAGGCTGAGTGGGATCAGAGTACTTTTCAGTTTTAAACCGAAAACTCAACACATTCTGATTTTCTTTGTGGGTAAAAACAATTACTGTGCAGTGATAAGCAATTCTTATTTCTATTATTACTACAGTGAGTTTGTGAAAACACCGTAGTTGACAGTCTCAGTCTCTATTAATCCGGAAGTTTATTGCAGGTACAGAAGAATGAGCACTTCTTACACCCTTTAGGCTCACTCAGTTGCAGAGGTTTTAAATCCTGAATTCTGGATGCCTTAACTTTATGGTGAAGGAAGCACTTAAAGTGTTTAAGCAGCTCTAAGACGTTCCAGGTTCAGTGTGTGGTCAAAACAGAAGAGCAGACAGAGAGCAGAGGGTGCTCACAGAGGAAGGGGTGATTACTCTTTCTCTATTCTAGAAAGGCTCCTACGGTTTCTAGTCACAGTCTTAAGAACTAAACTCAGGTAACTCTAACAAGATGCACTGTATGTTTGTATCCAGTAATACTGAGATCAGTATAGATTCAACATGAAGCATGTTCTACCCAACCTAATTTTCAGTTAAAGGACACATTGGTCACAGGCAAGTTCTTGACTTCGTACATTTCTGAGAACACACTCATTAACTTCAGTACTATCATGACTCAAAATATTTGATGAATCTTCATAGCTGCTTATTTTAGTTATTACTATACATTTTGTTATAAAAGCAATAGTGCTCAGATAACATTTCAATAAAACGAAATTCTACCAATGTCTCAGTAAACTAATGTGAATGTGTCTGTTATAAAAAATTGGACAACCCTGGATAAATTTTATGAAATGTTTAATCATGACCACTGGAGAGCTCAAGGAAAAGAAATTCTGAGTCTAAAGTTAAAATAAAGGGCTATAATGTGAGTGGTGGAGTGCCTGATACAAAGGTGAGGTCATTCATTCTACCCAGTTTTTGTCTGATAATAACAGGTTTCATCTTTAACATCTTCTTGGGAGAAAGAACAAAGCCTTGCTTAAATCCACGGAATGTAATGGAGAAAACAGAACTAACACCAGGTATTAATTTCTCACTGCCAGCAGAATGAGGCTTTTCAACTTTCTGTTTAGATTCAAATTTAGAAAAAATGTTTGGGTTTCAAGCCTGTACAGATTAGAAAGCAAGAAGTAGGCAATTAGGTAAAATATATCTCTCCCAGAAAGCACCTTATGAGTATAAAGAATCATAGAGGAAACAAGATCAACTCAGTTCCTGTAGATTTCCCATCAATCACTTTTTTCAACATTAACGCAAGAAATTCATGCTTATGGCAATGCTGAACTCAGCCTGATGAATCTTCTGGCATACAATAAATGAGAAGGTGAAATAAATGCAGATTTGGGCTTGATCTGGCCTGATATCGAAGTAGAAACATTTACATGAAGACATAGAGTATTAGAATAATAATTGAATAATACTTGATTAAGATAGGACAGACAGAGACCCAGAATCGGGAGCATAGGTGTCACTAGGGCTGACTTTTACCCTGAAGACTTTGTCTGTTTTGAAGGAAATGAAAATTCTGAAACAATTAACACATAGAGCTAAGATAGTGAAGTTAAGCAACTACTGAATGTCATATCCTCACAAGTATTCTCTTTGAGTGTTGGGATAGAAAGGGAGCTCTCTTAGAATAATGGTTATCCAGGAGTAGGAATGACTTAACAGGGACTGTATCCCAGCCTTAAATCATCTTAGCAAGCTAAGCTGGATCGCAGCTCTTCCAGAATTATGTTTCCCAGGAGTCAGACAAATGCCAAGTGAATTCTCTTTTGAGGAAAATAACATTATACAAGTCTGAAGTTTTTCCCCCATTTTTTTTTCATACAATATTCGCCACTCAATCAAAATTAACCAGACATGTCAAGAAATATAACAATGTGATTTTAAGCCATAACAAAGAGTGGATAATTGAAACAGAGCCATGGGGAATTCTGGTAATGGAGCTGATAGAAAAGACCTGAATGCTTAATATGTCCAATGAAATATATACTATAATGAGATTTTTCAGCAGATAATAGGAAACCAAGAGTTAAGTAGAAATTCTATAACAGAAAACACACTAATCTATATTAAACAAAGGGGAGAACATGATAAAACATGCCATGATTACTATAATCACTATTTATGTTTTCATGCATTTCACATTTTACAAATTAACCTCATATGGTAACTTTTTGTTATGTCATAGCTTCATTTAAAACATGTCTTGCATAATTTTAACACTACGTTTCCTACATTCATAAGTGTGTGAATGTACTTATTCCCAAGCTAGTGCATATATACTTCTTTATTAGTCTCATGCTCTGTGTCAAGGGGTGTATAAAATTAGATTCCTCTTCTGATATGTCATAATATGTCATGAGCATGTTAATAAAATGTTAAAATTAATTTCATATGCTTCTTAGACATAAATATCACTGTTTCAGTACTTCTTGATAATTCATTTTGTGATATGTGAGGGAATATTTTCCTATTGTAAAAGTCACTGACTGCCATGCCCTAGTTTTTTTGTGATAAACAAGACCCTTGCAATAAAGATTATGTGCACTGAAGAAGCGTTGTTTTATAATGGACAATAAATAGTATATTTAGCTCTGTTAGAAGAAGGCTGGAAATTGGATTTTGTGCAGTAACCTGTTAGTACAATGGGAGTGACTAAGTTTTCATATATGTTTCCTCAATTCTGAGTGATGGTTACTTGAGAATCGTGAAGAAAGAGTAGTTACATGAGTCTCACTGTGGAATCCACACATTCACAGGAGAATCTGAAGGCAAAGGGACAGGGAGGAATGTGTTGATCAAGAGAGAAAAAGCTAAGTGTAACAATGAAAGGCATTCATATAAAGGAAGTTTCATTACTAGGCTCATGAACATATTCAGTATTTTAAATATGAAAAATTATCTCGAATATTTATTTTTCAAAATTCATGGGGATGTAGTATATGAAAACATGGGCTTGGTTTAAGCTCAAGAATCCATTGAAGTAGTCTAAAAAGTTGCTATGGGGTAAAAGACACCATTAATAGAGGTTTGAAGATGAGCACTCATTTAGGAAATATCAAAAAGGTACAATAGATGGGACATTCAAACAGTGAAATATTAAGAAGGGTGTGTCAGATGCCACAAATATAAACTCCCCATTCTCTCCACAACGTGTGGATGCTACTGACTTGCTGAGGTAGGAACTCCTAGGAATGGGGTAGGTTTAGAAAGATATGCAATGATTTTGAACTTGAAGGATCTGTACTCCCTTCTACTGTAGTGATGTGGGATTTCCCTCTGTATGCTGTGATTACCATTAATGAATAAAAAAACTGCTTTGGGCCTATAGCAGAGCTATAGAGGAACAGAGCTAGGCAGGGAAAACTAAATGGAATGCTGGGAGGAAGTAGGCGAAGTCAGAGAGATGCCATGGAGCTGCTGCTAGAGTCAGGCATGCCAGACTTTGCTGGTAAGCCACAGCCAGGTGGCGATACACAGATTAATAGAAATGGGTTAAATTAATATATAAGAGTTAGTCAATAAAAAGCTAGAGCTAATGGACCAAGCAGTGATTTAATTAATACAGTTTCTGTATGATTATTTTGGGGCTAAGCAGCCAGGAACCAACAAGCGGCTCACTTCCCTGCAGCACAATAGCCATAAAATAGGAAAGTTCGTGGTGTCTGATCATGAGAAGATACTTTTTATAAAGGATTCAAAGGATTCAAATATGTGTTTAATATACATAAAATTGAAGTTGCTGGAGTGGGTAAGAACATCTCAAACTGTAATTTCACATAATGGATAATACCTCTTTGTAAACCATAAGAAAACAGAAAGGACTAAACTATATTTTCAAATTGAAACAAAATATCATATACTATATGAATACAGTTAAGCTAGGCATTATCTTACATATTTTTAGTTTAAATTATATATAAAACATGCATATGCTCTATGCTGCAATCTGGGTTTTAAAATGATTTTACTTTTGGTCACAGTATAAAATTATAAAGGTATTGATCCGGAAAGAGTGTGCCAATTAGGGTCTTAGAATGTGGAAGCTGACTACTGCTACTGCTATATTGAGAATATGGCAAGGTCTCTAAAGGAAGTTTGGAAGAAATAACCAGTTAAGAAAGATGAGATCCTAAAATCATACTGCTACTAATAATGCTGCAGAAATCTTGAGGGTGCTTCTGGATACTTAACCTAAATGCCCTTCGACTGAAGAATGGATAAGAAAATGTGGTACATTTACACAATGGAGTACTACATAGAAAAAAATAATGACATCTTGAATTTTGCAGGAAAATGGATGAAGCTAGGAAACATTATTTTGAGTGAGGTAACCGAGATACAGAAAGACATGTACTCACTCATAAGTGGTTTTTAAACATAAAGCAAAGAAAACCATTCTACAAACCACAATCCCAGAGAATTTGGACAAAAATGAGGACACTAAGAGAGACTTACATAGATTTATTCTACATGGGTAGTAAAAAAAGACAAGATATCCTGAGTAAATTGGAAGCATGGGGACCATGGGCGAGGGCTGAAGGGAAGGTGAGTGCCAGGGAGGGGAGTAGAGAAAAATGTAGAGCTCAATAAAAATCAATAAAAAAAGAAGGAAGTATAAGAGACTAGGGAGATAACTCAGCCAGTAAAGTGCTTGTGCTCAAGCAAGCGGTCTGAGTTCATATATCCAGGACCCATGTAAAAAGTCAAGAACAGATGTGAATGCCTGAGGCTCAGCTTTGGGAATTTAGGGCCAGAAAGTTCCCTGAGACTTGCTGCCTAATGAACCAAACCAGAAACCAGATTCCTGGTGAAAGACTGTTTCCAAAACACAGTGTGCAGAGAGTGACAGGAGAAACATCTGATGTTGACCTCTGGCCTCCACACACATGCACGTGCCCCAACACAAACACACGCACATGTATGTAAAAATGTCTATGCATTCAAGGCAGAAACACACAAAGAAGGAAGCGTATGAATATTTGTTGTAATGATTGTAGTAAGCGATCACATTTAGCTGATTGTTTTTTTATTGTTAAGAGTCAAAGCAATAACTATAATTAATAGCTCCATTTCATTTACATCGTTTCATGAAATTCTATTAGCTTTCAAAAGCTTTAAAACTGGTTTTCCCTTCCCTATTGTTACCACCAGCATTCCCCTCCCGGAAATATCTAGCAGCTGGTGCCCCTTAACTGTTCTCAAACATACTTATGCATCCTTCCTGCCAACCTTAATCCAGGCTGTATCCAAGTTAATCCTTTCAAATAAAGATGCACACCTAACCGACTTGACACTCTGTTGTTGATCCATTGCCATAATTTATACACATTGATTTTCATTTATAGGTTAAACATATAGTTCTTATTAGGAATTCTAATTTTCATAAGATATAGTTTCCCAAATCAACTGGTTCCAACTTTTAAAACATTATTTGTAATTCTACTTGGCAAATTTAACTGTATGTATTATTGGGTACATTGTAATGTGTTCTCTCTCTTTCCTTCCTTCCCTTCCTCCCTCCCTCCCTCCCTCCCTCCCTCCCTCCCTTCCTCCCTCCCTCTGTAATGATTAGATTATTCTAAATTGATCTGTCCATCCTTTAACAAACTTGTTTTTATGGAGATAGTATAAACATAGAATGTATTCTTATAACAACTTTGAAACATACTTTATTATTAATCATAGTCACTAGACTATATCATAATCATAGACTACATAATCAGAATTGGTATAACCTGCTAACTCAATATTTGTTTCTTTGAACAAGGTCTCAAAATCCTCTCCTGTGACACTGCTTCCAGTAACCTCAAATCTATTCTCGATTTTTCTGAGTTTGTTTTTAAAGTCCACACATAAATAATTCAGTGATGGTATCACAGCTCTTAAAGCCGTTTCCAATTTGTCCACTTCCAGTATATTCTTGTACATATGTTTATATGTCTCTCTTTGACCTTATCTGAATATGCATTTAGGAATAAATCTAGGAAGCACTGTAATATAATACTATTTATCATATAGACCATATTATTAAGTTACTTTTAGATAGGATACACATATTCATAAATATGTTTTAATTACTAGAAAAATAGAATTAATTTTCTTGAGTTTCTCAAACCTAAACATATATTTTAAAAATCTTTAAACATTTTCACAAGATATAAAATTTCTTCTAAGTATTGACTAAGTCAATTTGATTTTGTTCTCCCTTTCTTGATTTTCAGAGCTGGTTTCCGACTCACCATAACATACTGAATGAACAGCACTTGAAAGGCCACCAGGGACCTCTTGCTTGTCAATCAGCAGTTGGCCTTTGTGCTTTATGCCATGAAAACACTGTAATTTGTGAGACAAAGCTGCCTCTCCCTTCCCTCTGAAATCTTCCTCTCTGTTGTATTGATGACACTATGCTACTAATCCACTCTGTTCTCCAGAAATCCATTCAGGATATCACTCTTTCCTTCAGTTGTGTGCAACTTGCTGACGGCAGGCCCCTCTGAGATCCAGAATAGCTACTAAAATGACCCAACACAAAAATCATAAATGTACTTAAAACCTTAGGAGACTTTTGGGCAAATTTTCTTTTATAACTCCATAATACAGTTCTCAAGTGTGAACTTTGTTGATGACAATATCATGTCGTAATGCCAAAAGGTTGGGCTTGCCTGCCAGCACTTACCTGAAAGGCCTGTAATATTTAAAACTCGACATAACCAGTAATAACGGTTTTATAACCTGCTCTAACCTTTATTCCTTGCCCTCGAGCTTGCGGCTTCTTTTATATCTGCCTATATTTAATGATAAATTTTGTCAGCCTCTGCCTGGTTTCCTTTGTCCTTAGCTATTCTCTTTTCAGCACTGAGATGGCCACACACCTCCTGTGAAACCAATTTTGACTGAGGCAAAGAAGCTAGCAAAAGTCTTACAAATGCACAGGAAGCACCAACCTATGGAACTTCCTCAAAACCTGCATCTTAAGTCAAAGCTTTTCTTGTACCAAAGTGTCTCCATGTAACTGTCTTTGTTGGCTATGTTATAAAAGTGGACATCAATTTTGCCCATAATCTAGACTTCAAGTTTCTTTTTCAAAATTTCTACTGTATTACCACATGTCCACTGCATCTATGGAAACTAAGTAAGAAAATCTAACATAGTCATCTACTTTAAACTTTATGTGATTTTTAGCACTTTTCATCTGTATACACATTCAAGGATTTATGCTTTGATTTAGTCACATTAGCTCCTAGTACTCTGATACTGACAGACACCTTCTCCAGGCAACAAGAGATTACTGAGAAGTTCTTGATGAAACAGATATTTGAAGTGCTGTAGTATACCTTCTTAGAAACAAGATTAATATCTTGTCATAAACAAAACAATAATTCTGTTATAACCTCTTTCTTTGAGCATCTTCATAATATGGTCATTAGAGTTGGTACATGATCAACACTAACAACAATTAGATGTAAAGGCACAATATAATCTAGCATCAGCTTTTATTTAGGGTATAATAGAACCCATGATGGATCTGCATTGGAGATGGCCTGGCAACCAGACATTGGAGAAGGGTACCATTATTCCAATGAGAGATAAGTTCAGAGTGAGAGATTCACACTAATGCTTAGAAAGTCTAAAACAATGACGTGTTTAGCCCTAGATGAAAAGTTGATATGCAGAGGCCAGAGAAGTGCAGGGGCCTTTGTTCAGTGACTAGCAAGAATTCCTCTGCCTGAAGTGAGAGAGAAAATTTCCTTTGATTATAGGAAAGAAGTGTAAGTTGCCAAGTCAAGGCTGCATATTATCCATGAATTAAATATAGGATGCGCAAGAGAGACCTAATTAGTTAGGAGAGACACTGTTATGACAGCAAGGAAGCAGAAGCTGATGAAGTTCTGTAGGCTAGGGCTTGTGATTCAGTTTAACCTTTGAGAATCACAATGTCCATGGGGTAGGGAGGAAATCTAATGAGAACTGTGCAAGTCTGCTCTGTCTGAGATTACTGGGTACAGTCTAATGTATAAAAATGTGCTTCTTCTAAACACCAGTTTTGCCTCGGAAGAATCCCAACTTCTTAAAAATGGTCAAATCTCCTTTAATTCCTAAAGTATGCAATATTGATAAAGTTTAGGATTTCATCAAATAAGTCTACAATGCAAAGAGAATCTGACCATACTCTAATTAAGTCTTAATACCCCGGTGTTGAAGTAAGCAGTCATACACCATTGAGAATGTTCTTAGAAATCAAATCTACAGGAATATATTTCTCTTGAAATTATAAACATTTTACCTGGAAAAGTTCACTTCACAATTATTAAATGGCGTTTTTTCCCACTATTTCCAATGAACAAATTATTGAGTTTAAGCCTATCTGCTGAAAGATAATAGCTATTATAGAAGAGGTAACTCAGATGGTGACTCAAGCAAAGGGAAACTATTTAATTGTGAGACATTTTATCACATATTTTACAAAAGTCCTATATAGGTGATCCTTTAGGGGCAATGCTATAATCTCCTTCAAAAGATAATATTTTAATGTATAAAGACCTTCTTACTTCATTTCCAGTAGTACACTCAATCTTCTTATGGTATCTTAAATAGTGGCCACAGTGAGCTATAATATTAGTGTGTTTTGTTCAGCAGAAATATGCACCAGAAAGAAAAGACAGATTTTGTGGTTGTCAGACAAGGTAGATATTTCTTAACAATTCAGTGTGTGTTTGCACCTTAATATTATGACCTGTACTTCTTATATATTTATTGCCATCAAAAAAGTAAAATTATAAATTTTATAGGTTGATATAAATTAATATAATATAAAGATAATTGTGATATGATAAAGGTGGTTTGGTACTAGATATACATTCAACGTATGACATTTATTTATGCTGTCAACACAAAAGAAAGGTGCTCTCAAGGTAATCCTAAAAAGTATGAAACAAAGTAATCTAAACACAAAACCCTCATATTTATCAATTTAAATAACTATGAGTTCTAGCGCTTATAATTTTTAATGAAATTTTTAATTAGCGCCTAGTCTTATTGCAACTTGTTATGCCATGTTTGATAGATATCTCTGGGAGGTCTGCTCTTTTCTGAAGGAAAAAGGAGAAAGAGTAGATCTGAGAGAAAGCAAAGGTGTCAGGGAAGAACTGGGAAGGCTAGAGGAAGGAAAACCGGTGGTCAGGATGTAATATATGTATAATATCTATTATCTATCTATAATATAGATAGATAATTATAATACACATACAGACACATATATAAAAGTGCATCACTTTCCCCTTCTTTGTCCTCCCTTCAACTCCCCACATGTCCCCTACCTCCAATTCTTACTTTGTCACACGAATGACTCTCAAACTTACGGTCTTTTGGGATCATTCTTGTTATATATTTTCAAATGAATAAATTTTGTAAGTTATATTGCATGAGAAAAAGTTGGTCTGGTTCAAACTTCAAAATGAAAACACATTTTTGTATGGAGAATTGCTGAATAATTAGTAAGGTCACAAAAATTCACATATATTTTTAATAACCAGGTTTTCATTAATTTAATAACAAACCATATGTTAATGCTCTTATCAGTGAGTGAGTGATTATGGTTGTCAGAGTTTTGTAAAACACATGGTTACAAAATAGTATCTATTACCAACTGGGTGACTAAAAACTACAGGATTTTTTTGTTTGTTTGACTCTATAATCTACCAGTTCAAAATGCAGATGTTTGCAGGGCCATGTTAACATGGAAGACTAATGGCAAGGAGCTGTTTCTCTTTCCTTCTAGCTGCTGGCTGCAGACAAGCCTACACTTCCTTAGCTTATAAGGGAATCATGACCAATACTTCCTTTTACACATGAATGTATTCTTTGTATGCATATTTTATCTTCTTTCCTTTTCTCTTTTTTTGGAATATAATAGCCATATTGGATGGATTAAGGGCTCGCCCTTCTTCAGAGAGACCATATGTTAATGACTCTATAATCCCCCTTTTCTCCAGGGGGTTTACAATCTAAAATTCCAGGAAAGATAGAGAGTTTTGGTGGATATTATTTAACCTTGTACAATAAACCACATTTGCAGAGTTACATTTCTTAGAGACGTGTGGAAGACCTTACACTAATAACTGTGTCATCAAATATTAAGAGATTTTATTTTACATTTAAGCAACAGTGAGTCTGTTTATTGAAAAATTTATTAAAATATTGAAAAGTGAGACTGCATTTTATTCAACAGAGTCTGAGTTGTGTGTAAAAACCATTGATATTAATGAGTGGAGTCATTTACTCTACTTGCCTTTATAGGTTTGATAAAAGAGAAATGTTGGGAAAAAAGATGGGTAAAGTGTTAATGGGGTTAATTCATAAGCTCATAGGAATTGAAATTGAGATAAACAGTTTTGAGTAATACCTATTGAAGGCAACTACTTGAAAAAAAAATCTCATTCCCTCAAAAATTCATGAGAAATATCCTCAATGTTAGGAAATTCAAGCATATTTCAGGTAACTAAATTTATCCTCTTATTATTTAATAAATACTTATTGAACACCAATCTTGTAGTTAGCTTCATACAGGCAATAGGTAACACAGAGGGAAATGCAAACATGGCTGACTCCTGGCACATGATAGAGGTCTCTGAGTACTGCAAATCCATGATGCCTCTGAAGCTTTTGAGTCTATCTAGCCCTTCCCCCTTTCCATAAGATATAGTATATCCACTTTATACTGCAAAGTTCTGAGAGAACAGGTATCCTAGCATCTCCAGTGACACAAATCAATGTTGTGGCACCATTATATATAATTCATTCACTTAAATAGTATTTAAGAATTTCTTTTAAAATGATATGGGAAGAAAATATCATGGAAAACAATGCTTTCAATTCTATCAATTTTATGTCTTAATTCATATGTAAATAATATTCGTAGAGTTATAATGATTTCATATTGAGTTAGATCAGGATTTTAAAGGCAATTGTTTTACTTTTGTAGGTCAATAAAATCTTGCTGTATTTGATCTTATCACTGCTATATTTTTATTTTTTTAATCTTTGTTAACAATTTCTAGAATGTTCCAAAAGCAATATGACCTTTTTGCCATCACAGCCATATTCCATTTTACCTGGTGTCATGCCCTTCAGTATCTCACAGGCTTGCTTGTCCTTTGCAAGTCTCCTAGCATTCTTTATATCTCCCTAATCCATGACCCCAGTTATACAATCTCTGTCTTACCAGAATACAAATTCCTTGTCCAGAACACACATTCCTTGTCCTTTACAGAAAAATAATTCCTGTCCAAGCACTTATTTTCCTCAAGTTTTAGAATACACAGACTATTATATTCTCTAGATTTCAGCATTTCTAAACTGCAAAGAGCTTGTTTGAAGATCCAGAGAGCAAGCTACATTTGAAGTTTAACTTTTGAGCAGACAATAAAAATGAAAAGCTTTCTGCCTACTGAAATTATTTTTGGTTTCCCTCATACAAAGGATTTGATATAGTGCTTCATAAATATACACATATATACATACTCACACTCATACCCCATATATAGTTTTAAAGAAATAAGCTTATAAACTTCAATTTTGACATGGACTTTACTTGTATGCTATAGTCTGACAAATAAATGGGTTTTTAAAATAGATTGGAACAAGATTACCAACTTCGCAAGCACTAGGGTTTTGGGAGTTTATTTTCTGGTAATGACAGAAGATTGTCAAAGATGAAGGCAGTGCAGAAAAGGAGTTGAGAGACTTACACAAGAGAATGAAGGGGCTGTGGTCCTTACGGGAGGATTCCTGGTCCTTATGATGAGGTAATGATTTTATACATCTATGAGGGAAATTAAAAACTTCAAATTAGTGCAGTGGTGCATGCTCTTATGGATGGATTACTCATAATATCATTGATAGGAAAACTTACATATACTATATACTCCAAACATCAACAAAGAAACAACATCTATACTCTTTGCAATCTTTTCACTACATCTTTCTCAAGGAAATTTCTTCTCAATGTTAAGGTAGCCGTGAAAGTCATGACATATCCATAAATAGACTCTTTTGTTTGTGAACAGCAACTGCTTATTTTATTTGCTCTTTTAATTCCTTATATGTGAGTTGAAATAAATGTGATGTTTATTAACAAATGACCACATCTTGAGAGGTTTTCTCTATGTGGTTAGAGGTCTTGAAAAAGGAATGGGAACTACTGTCTAAGGAAGATAGATTGGCAACATCTAATTTCTTATTCCTGAAAGGTGTTAAAGGGAGGAAGTCTAAAAACAATAGCTGAATCCACCTGCTCTAAATGGCAAGCCTGTTTTAGCTGCAGAAACAGACTTTCTGGGCAATGCTATTGAGGGAAGCATATGCTTGCTGGAATCTGTTCATGTCCAAAGAACTTACCTTTCCTGATGGTGTATGTAGCTGTTCTCACAAAGTTGAAATGTATGCTTTTCCTTTGTAAGAAAAGAACTATTGCTAAAGTTCTGACATATCATTTTAGTGCTCTAGAGAACAAAGGAGCAAGAGGAAAGGAGAAATGGAAGAGAAACATTGTTGATGAACAAATATTTTATCCAGATAGAGAAGCCTTATTTCTTTTGTCAGGAAGATATCAATTATGTAGCTAAATATTTGCATAATTTAGAATTTTTACACATTAGCTCATATTATGCACTTCAATTATTTTTCTGTGTTAAACTTTTTTCTTCCTAAGGTAATTTTAAACCATGGACAAATACAAGGTAAATAAAGCCATTTAAGTGAAGAAAACAGAAGGAAAATATCCAAAAGGACTTTAACTCAATCTCTTGAGGCTTCTTCTCTGTTCTAAATTCAAACAGGACTTAGTTCCAGGTTGTGCGTCTGACCCTGTATGCTGGGGGAGGCTGCTTGTTTGTTCCCGGCTGCCCAGAACCAAAATAACCACAAAGCAACTATATTAATTAAATCTATATTAATTAAATCACTGCTTGGCCTATTAACTCTAGCTTCATTTTGGCTAGCTCTTACATTTTGAATTAATCCATTTCTATTAATCTGTGTATTGCTATGTGGCTTACCAGCAAGGTTCTGATGCATGTGTGTCCCTGAGGGCTGCTACATGGCTTCTCCCTGACTCACCTACTCTCTCTATATCTTTTCCAGCCTGGCTATATTCTGTTAAGCCATTGGCTATAAGCAGCTTCTTTATTCATTAACCAATAAAAGCAACACATAGACAAAAGAACTCTCCACACCACTGATGTATGATGCTCCAGGACATTTTTTTTTTTTTTTTTTTGCTGAACAAACATTATTTTTGTCAGTTTTGCACAATAGATACTTTTTTGGGGCCCTACTGGAAAGTGATTTTCCTTCACTTTGGGATCTTTCTCCTGACATCATTTGCATCATAGTAGAAGTTCTCAAGTCAAAGGTTAATAACTAAAAGACGAAAATTCTAAAATCCTGACACAGGAGCCCTTATACTCTACTTTCTTTCCAGAAAATTTTAATATACTGAAATTACAGAAACAGAAAATACAATTTTGGAGAATTTTATATACTTGATTAAATATTGCAAGTAGAGTACAGCCAGTTTCCACCACTGATTGCAGGAAGACCAAAACACCCACAAGAATCTTACACGTTTTCTTCGTGATTTAGGATTGAGGTCAATTCACATTTAGTTAAATAAAGGTATGTGAAGCAATGCTCCATTATAAAAGCAATAGCTGCTGTTGATTTTAATTCAAAACCCAGTGATAAATAAGTGTGAGAAATACAAATGAAGCCAAGTGATGATTCGGGTGCTGCAGTGAATCCAAACTCACAAACAGAAACTCCCTCAAACGTGACGTTCGAGAGAGAGAGAGAGAGTGTGTGTGTGTGTGTGTGTGTGTGTAATAGTCCTTAATATGAAATTACGTTTTTCAGAAAAGAAGACTCAGAGTGCTTGAGTGATAATTACATATAAATTATTTAGCTCAACAATGGTGAATACTGAAGCTACTAATAACTTGAATTATATAGTAAAAAGATGCATGATTTGTACAATGGTTTACATTCCTACAAGATGCCCTTCATGTCCAGGATGCTGAATATCAGAATATGTAAATGATTCGATATTGTCATAAACTTTCTCATCTCTTCTGAATACAGTAACAGTACTCCAGTGGCATTTTCATAGTTAATTATGTGAGGTTCTGTTGGCAATATTTGGCTGCTTCAACCATGGGCTGAATCAAAAAGGCTTGAAGACCTGTGGCCAAAAAGTTTGAATGAAGACAGGAGCCTGGGACCTATATATCTCCATGGAACAGTTTCCTTTCCTTCCAGTGGGTGCACTCAAGATTTCACTGTTTGATATATTGACCAATGTCACTAATACGCCATTTGTCCTCTTTTAACACACAAATGACAACCTTTTGTATAATATTTCTGTCTTGTTTCTTCTGGAAATCTTGAACTCCGAGTGTGTATTCTTACAGTGAATTCCTCACTATAACTCATCTCTCATATTCCTACTTCTCAGACTTACTTTGTATGAGAAAATATAGGTGCCTCCTAAAGAAATACGAAAATGCTGTTATCCAAGTTGATCAATGTTGAAATGATTCTGCCTCTTGAATTTTTAACTTATCTCGGTTGCTTCAGCAAACCTATAACCCAAGTAGAGTGTTTGGTTCATGCAGTTATAGACCAGTGCTTCTGTAGTTAGAGCAGTGTGTTCAGTTAGACTGATCAGAGTTAGACAGAACTTAATAAATGACTATGTCACAGAATAATTTATAGATCATTTGAAGCTCAGAGTGAGTTTGATCCCGACTTCTGTAGCCTTTTCCAGCTAAAATAAATATTAGAAGGAAGTCAGATATTTCCACACATGGGAATATTTTCACATCTAATACAAAACTGAAAGGAGGGGGAAATGATCATTGGTTAGTGGTCAAAGTAAAGTATTTTTTTAAATTATCAGCATTGCTGTTTAATGGATTTGGCAAGCTTCCCTCATGATCTCTAGCACTTGACTTTAATATTTACTTTCCGAAGAGGGAAAGACAAGCTCTGGACTGGGGAAATATTTCTAATACTTTTACATTTTGGTAATTTCCAAAATTATAGAAAACTACATTATACCAATGGATGTCTTTCTCCTCTTTTTTATCAAATCAAATTTCAAAAATGAACATAAATTTAATACCTTGTTAGTATCCTCCCAGGAAAACATAATGAAAATATAAAAATAACCAGATATTATCCTCCTTGAGAGGCATTTTTACCGGCAATGACGTTAGAATAGTTTGCTCAAGGACACAAATCTCAAATGATTTTAGACTAGGGGTCTAGCTCCATAGTAGAATGGCTGCTAATGTACTCAAGGCTGTGGATACTATCTCAGAACAGCCAAAAATAAGGAATTATGAGTGGTTTCATCTAAGAAATGAATTTAAAACTATTTTATATATGATTGGCAAATATAGGTATACTTAATTTAATTACTTTTGATGCTATGATAAATAGCATTATCATAAATAACTTGGGAAGGAATAGTTTATTTTGTCTCACACCTGCAGGGCACTGTTCATCCCTGAAGGAAATCAAGGCAATAATTCAAATAGCAACTGTGAACTGTGCTAAGTGACTTGCTCCCTGGAATGGGATCACTTACCTTTCTTTTACAATTCAGGACCACCTGCCCAGAGGTGTCACCACCCAGTGGGGTGGGCTCTCCCATAGCAACCAATGATCAAGACAATTTCCCTATACATTTAGCTGCAAATCAATCTTCTGGACAATGCCTTGATTGGGTCTCTTTCTTCTCAGGTGTCTGTAGATTGTATCAACTAGACAAAAAACAAAAACACCCAAATGTACTTCATCATTACAAAGTTTGTATATTCATCTTATTAACCAGAAATATTTAAGAAACAATATTGTATTTGAGAATATAATATATAAGATTTATATATATACATATATATATATATATATGTATATATATAATTTTTCATGGTAACATACTTTCAACTTCTTACCTTACATTGGATATAAAATGAGTTTTATAACTTCTCTCTTCTGTATAACGAATATATGCTTATTATTTAAAGGAAGAAGTAATGGATTTTGGGTAGGTAATATAAAATTACAGCAAAACACTAATTAATTTACAGAAGTTAATTTCAATGGTGGGGATTTCGAAAGTTGCTCTTTTTATTTTGAGATGATGAGAACCCTCTCATGTCATGCCCTTTTTGGAGAAATGACCCTTCAGGTTCTCTGATCATTTTGGAATTAAGCTGTCACTTTCACTTTAGAGACAAACACTCTTTACACATTTATCTTTATCACCGTCTGTGGTGGCTGGCAAATGCCTTCACCATCGCGCCTGCTGTGTTACCACTCTGCTGATTGTTTCCACTGCTAGCAAAACTTTTTAGTTTAATGTACAACATTTTTTATTTTTCTTTGCTGATTGCATCTTTTGTGTTACATCTGAGAAATAATTCAGGGCCTGTAACTGTGTAATAAAATTTTCTTACTATGCCAGTGTTATGGTTTTACATCTTACATAAAACAAAAATGAGCTATCATCTTACACTTGATAGGGTGGCTCTATACTCATTAATATACATATCTGTACTTGTACCACCTTTATCCATAGCTATATCATCTACCTATCTACATCTAGATCTGTCCTGATTAGATCGTTGTTGTTGTTGTTGAAGCTATTTAGAGACACTTGGCAAGAGGGAACCTCAACTGAAGATTGCTCCCCAGCAGGTTCATCTGTAGCCATGTCTGTGAAAGGCTGTCTCGAATGATGACTCAAATGGGAGGATCCAAGCCACTGTTGGTCACTCTATCCCTAGGCAGATGACTTTCAGCTGTATTAAGAAGTCTGAGTTTTAGCCAGTGAGCAGGCCAGTAAATCAGTGTTCCCTTCTCTCTTTCTGCTTGAGGTTTTGAATGATGGACTATGTCCCAGGAATATAAGGTGAAAAAAAAGCACCTTTCTCTCCTAAGTTGCTTTTGATAGCACTGTTCATCACAGCACCAGAAATAAACTCAAGATAGCCAATCTCTATCTCTTCTTTATTGGTGTGTGTGTGTGTTTGTGTGTGTGTGTTTGTATATGTGTGTATGTATGTGTGTAAGAGACAGAGAGAACGGGAGAAAGGTGGTATGTTTCTGAGAATGTAGAGACCTCTCTGCTAATTTACACTGTTGATAAGACTAGAAAAATTTCAGCTGATGCAGGTGCTGCATCACTGGGTGCAACAACCTAGATACAGACGCAAACTCAATGTGGATGGGAGTCTTGCCATTGTATTGATTGATATTCAGACTTTAATCAAGGAGGAGGGTTCAGACTGTAGAGATGGTTCAGCAGTTACGATTTCATATTGCTCTAGCAGAGCACCTGAGTTCAGTTCCCAGGATCCATATCAGAGGTCTTGAACCAACCTATGACTCCAGCTCCAGGATCTGGCACCCTCTACTGGACTCTGTGGGCATACACACACACATGCACATGATCTCTCACACACACACACATGACCACACACACACACACACACACACACACACACACACACACCACTTAAAATAGTAAAAATAAATCTTAAAATATATGCCAAATTATTCCATGTGTAACAACATAGATGGAATAGAAGAAAAAATTTCCAAGTAGATTAGGTCATGGATAGATAATTATTTTATAATTTTCTTTCATGACTAATCAAAATACCTCAAGCTAAGACAAACAAAGTGAAGAATGTTGGTTGCCAAAATGTGGGGCAGAGGGGATCTGCTCTTCTAGATACAGTTCTAGTTTTATGAGATGTGTAATTCTATAGCTTGCTATAGTTAGGGTGCCCATAGTTAGCCATACTGTATTGTGCACTTGAAGTTTTGCTAAGAGGATAGATCTAATGCTTTCTTTATTGTCACTGCATAAAATACATGGGATACATTTGAGAAATAGAGTCACATTAGTATTTCTATAATTAAAGTAATATAATTAAAATTACCCAGATTTTGGTCATGGCTGCCATATCATGTAATTCTAAATATGTTTCTTTGGGAATGTTTTTCAGGTCTTGATTTGTGTATAAGCATGATTCTTACTAAATCAACCTTTTGTCTCCTAATGCAACCAGTAGTGAAAGTTTAATTCATATAGATCTTAATATTTCAATGTTATGTAAATTGTGAGAGGAAAAAAATACCTGCAAATGCATTTTGTCATGGGAAAGGTACAGGATGATGGTTTTGCAGGAAACTATAATTCTGTAGAAGGACTTTTAAATTTTCATCAGAAAATTAAAAAAAATAATTCTTTGTGTGTATGGATACTCTTGTAAAATATGAATGCATTAGTAAAAGAGAAACTATTACCTGTAATTGGACTCATATGCATAACATTAACATGTTCGATTGCTCTAAATAATCTTATCTTTCTTTTTTCTCTTTTTTTAAGTCTTGTCTCAATAGATTTTGATGATACACAGCCCCAAATAAGCTACAGAACGGGGGTTAGATTTTAGGCAGTCATGTTCTCCAGAGTTCTCTTGAATCATCCGTTTATGGAAACAACCTCCATGTCCCCTTCCACATCCTCAGTGACAAATCTGAAGAAATGTCATCCAGATTGTGCTTAAACATTCTGTGAGGAGAACTGAGTCACTGCCAGTTTTCTGATGTTTGTCACCCCCTCTTTCCTTTTCCTTCCCCCTTTCTTTCTTTCCTGCAATAGTTGGGCGTTATTTAGTTCCTCTTTATAGAAAATCTGCAAGAAACACTGCACAATACAAAATTATGTAACTCATAAGTCTCCACTGGGAAAAAGAAACAAGCGGCACGTTTGTTCATCGTTTATAGAGTGGGTTTCCTCAAAGGTGGCTGTAATAAAGATGCATTAGTCTTCAAGAAACCCCCAGCACTATGAGGACTCAGCAGCCTCTCCGGTGGAGACAGTAATTGTAATAGTTTTCTTTCTTCGTATACACGGAATGAGCAGTTTTCATAGGCTTCTGCTTTCTGTGGTGTGGATGGGCTATGTCGTTTGAATAATCAGTCCGGCTTATGTGTCTGTTCTCAAAGGCTGTTTTTAGACTGCATCCTAGCTACTAGCTCTGGATCTTGGAACAGCTCATTTGAAGGTGATATCCATTTCTGGATCCAGTCGGGGACCTCTTTTACTATCTGCTAAGTTGTGAACAAGTCTTGACAGAAACTCCTGTCCCTATGGATGAGCCTCTCTCTTCATGGCATAACTTAAACCTGTGAATCTGGATAAATTTCTCCCCTAAGTTGCTTTTGGCAAGTAATTTTTTCAGAGTGACAAGATGAGCACTTAACACATTGCCTCACCCTGTGAAAATGTTTAAGAGTTCCAGTTCCTCTGCCATTTGCTTGGTGATGGCATGAAGTTGTATTTATTACAGTTAGTTTTTAAAACTACATTTGTAAGTGTGCTGTATTGAATGCAAAATGAGACTTATTAAGATATCTTGTCCATTTCTGTAAAATAATATGACCTTCCATACGACCTCTGGTCATCTAGGCTACAAAACCGAGAACACAATTTTCTAATTTTGGTAAGGCTGTCTTGCAGCTGATTAATTTTGATAAGCCTTGCAGGTAATTTTGGCTTCATTGAATTTTCTCGATTGATTTTCTCTATCGCACTAACTTCTTCTACAATTTTTGATATGTTTTCCTTCCCATTTAGATTTGGTATCATTTGATTTTCTTTTCCTAGGTTGTCAAGGAAATGACAAAATAGTTAAAATTTACCTCTTTTTAAATATAAATATTGATGGCTACAATTTTCCTTGTTTTACTGAGAACTATTGTATTTAGTCACAAATTATTTCATTTTGTATCTATGTCAAATAGTGTTAAAATTTCTTGAATGATTTACAGGTTTCTTGTTTAAATTCTGAATATTTGTATATTTTTCTTTGCTTGACAAAGGATTTATTTGTTATAAATATGTGTGTGTGTGTGTGTGTTGTGTGTTTTTTGTGTGTGTTTGCTTGTATGCATGTCTGCCTTTCCATTAGAGGCATGAATAGGGTGTCATATTTCCTGGGACTGGGTTAGAAGCCTTGCTAGCTGCCATGCAGGTTCTAGGAATCAACTCCTAGTCCTGTGAAGAACAACCAGGGCTCTTCACCGCGAGCCATCTTTCCTGCCCCTACACTTTCTACATATATTCTGAGTACTGATTTCTGCTTTTAACTCATGACAATTAGAGAACATAACACATCATATGGTTTATTCAGAATATTGCTTATTATTCCAATGATGCATGCACATCAGAAGCATAAGTGTTCTTTAAATGACATTTAGGCTGAGCTGGTTGATAGGTTTTTCTTTTCCCCCTTTGGTTGGTAAGGTTTAAATAAGGCCTATGTCCTGAGTAATAACTCGCAGAAGAGTAGTAAATCTACTATGATGCTATAGTTCTCAATTTTTTTCTTTTGTGCTTTTTATATTTTATCAGTGGAGGAACCTTGTTAATTCATTCACTCACATTTACAATGTTAGGACTTCTCTACTAACCACATCCTGTATCATTAGGAAGCTTTACTGTAGCACGGGAGTATCTGCATTTTAGTCTGACTTGAGCCAGTCTGGTTTCTTACGATTACTGTTCCTTGGAGAGCTTTCACTGTCTTTGAGAAACATCTCTTAATTTAAATATTTGAAGTGTAGTGCTTGCTGCACACTATCTACTAAGTGCATTAATAAAACCACTTAAATTTACTGCAATTATAGATATGATTAGAGCTAAAAGTACCATTTTTTCCATGTCTGATATTATTTGCTGCTTCCTTTTTTTTTTCTTCTTTGGCTAAACTGATTTTGTGTTTTGCACTATTTTTTTTTCCTATGGAGCTTGGTATTAGAGGACCCTGTGCATGTTACATAAACACTCTAACATTAGGCTACATCCATAACAATATCAAAACTAACCATCATTTATTGTTACATTCTTAAAGTTTGATTATTCTTTATTATGATCATTCTAAGTAATAACAAAATTATATCACTTGATAGAAATTGCTAGGAACTTTAAATAATATACTCTATTTGTCACATACATATGCATGTGGGTGCATGTGAAGACACACACACACACACACACACACACACACACAGTCTACTTTGTGAAACAGCCTTACAGTGACTTGTTATCTTCTGAAAGTAACTAGTTATATCTTAGATATATCTGAATTAAAGAAACATAATTATCTATATATTTACTATTATTTTCAATTTTTATTACTTTCCATAGACTACAATTAACATATCTATAACTGCATATATATTTTCTTCTATTTAAATGTTTACTTTAAATTTTTCGCAAATTATATCTGCTACCAATAAATATTCTAAGCATGTTCTGATTTTAAAAAATCCTTGGTTTCATTGTGCTTCTTTTCTTTATATTTTCGAGACAGGGTTTCTCCGTAGCTTTCTGGTTCCTGTCCTGGAACTAGCTCTTGTAGACCAGGCTGGCCTCGAACTCACAGAGATCCACCTGCCTCTGCCTCCCGAGTGCTGGGATTAAAGGTGTGTGCCACCACCGCCTGGCTTCATTGTGCTTCTCAAAGAAATCTATTACATTAATATTTTTAGTTATGTATATGATTGAATATCTGTGCATAAGTTCACATGAGTGCAGATGCACACAGAGGCCAGATCCATTAGAAATAGCGCTATATGTTGGGGAATATTAATTTCAGGTGTGTGACTTTTGTTTATGTTGCACTTGCTTAGCTCTGTGAAGCTGTGCCACTGTGCCAGTCTAAAATACCTGATGATCCTAATCAAGAGATGAATGGCCAATAGTGAGGCATGAGCAAGGATGGGCAGAATTAGCAGGTGGAGAGTGTAAATAGAAGGAGAAACAAGCAAGAAGGAGTCAATGAGAGAACAAGATGAGGAGGGTATCAGGGGTCAGCCATCCAGCCACTCAGCCACTCAGCCAGTCACAGAGAAGCAAAGAAAGGTATACAGAAATAGAGAACAATAATAGCCTAGAGACAAAAGGTAGTTGGGATAATTTAAGAAAAGCTGGCAAAAATCAAGTCAAGCTAAGGCCAGGCATACGTAACTAAGAATAAGACTCAATGTGTGATTTATTTGGGAGCTGGGTGGCAGCCCCCCAAAAGTCAAAAAAGTAAAACATCACAGAATATTTGGGCATGCCACATTGGGTGCCAATTGTTGTCCTCTTCTTTTTCATTGTTTGACTATTTCAAAACTATGGAGAGAACTTATCTAAATCTCTCTACTAGTAAAGAATTCAAGATTCAAGTGTTGGGGTGGAATCCTGCTTCCCAGAGAAGGGACTTATCAAGCAGCTCACCTAACTCACTTCTTCACATCTCCCAAGAAGTCCTCATGCTTTCTTTCACCCCTCTTTATAAATTCTTCTCCACCCGGCTCCTCCCTACTACTTCCTGTCTGCTAGCTGATAACTCAGCCTCTGGACTGCAGGCGAATTCTACTTGATCAAGCACATCTTTACATCATTAAACAAATGTTCCATAGTATAAACAAAAGCAACACACTTTAAAATTATTCTATAACAGCTATAGGTGGTTGTGAGTTGTCCCTCTGTTCTGCGTATGCTTTAGTGTCTTTGATGCTTTTAATCTTTTATGTCTTTAAAGTTGGGCCTTAGAAATTTGCCACAGGGGGCTGGAGAGATGGCTCAGTGGTTAAGAGCACTGACTGCTCTTCCAGAGGACCCAGGTTCAATTTCCAGCACCCACATGGCAGCTCACAACTGTCTGAGGATCAGTTCCAGGGAATCTGACACTTCACACCAATGCACATAAAATAAAGTTAAATAAACCATGAAAATATTTAAAAAAAGACATTTGCCACAGTCTACCTATGTGGATTTTCTTCCCATTTTCCAGATTGAATCCATGATGGGTTCTTACCTGAGTTTATAAATGTTAACATATTTGGGGAAACATTATAGCCCACCATTTATATACATGTGTTTTATCTCTACTTTTTTTCTGGTATTAAAATCACTCATGTGTAATATTGTTTAATAGTGTTCCATGCCTTTTTGTGTTCTCTTCATTTTTACAAGTACTATTTCTATGTCTTTTGTTCACTGCATGTACTGTGTAATCAATCGGAAGTCAAATATCACTTTCAGATATTCAATTTTTATTCTTCCATCATTACAGAGACACAATTTCTACAACATGTTGTTTATCCTTTAATAGCTGGAATTCAGTTATTTTAGAATATGCCTAGATTTTATATAATAATAAGCAATTTTGGAGTATTGTTCCTGTTAGTTATAACAGGAGTGATATCTATAGGTTATATATCATATAAATAATTCCTGCAGTGAAGTGAACTAATGGGTCTATCACTCAGAATAGTTGCTTATTTCCCTATCATATTCTTTTTTTCCTATCCTATCCTATTTAATTCATTGAAAAAATATTCATGTAGTTTATTGGAAACTACAACTCTCATATAAGGTCATTAGTCTTTACCTACTTATAATCCTTTGTGTATTAATTACCCCAATGTCTCTTCCACTGATACCTCTTTTATTGACCCTGATACCAACTTATATTTTTTGTCTTAATGTATTTGGTCTTCACACACACACACACACACACACACACACACACACACACTCACACACACACACACACACACACACACACACACACACACACAGAGAGAGAGAGAGAGAGAGAGAGAGAGAGAGAGACATGTGTGTGTGAGATCTTGCAAATACTTTTTTCCTTTGTCTGGATTTCTTGATTTACTTTTATGTTCTCTGGTCTAGTCTTCTATGTTTGCCAAATTACAGGTGCTCCTTTATAATTAAGGCAGGATCTGGTCTTAATTACACAGACGGGATACAAGTTTCCCTTTCCATTCTTCCATTGATGGATGCTATCAGATTCTAGAGTAGATAGTGTTCTTGTATTCCCAGTTTCCCTTCAGTTTTCAACACCTCACATGTCTCTTACAGTCTTCCTTACTATTTTCCATGCTGATTATATACTCATTAATTGTTGAATGAAAATTGGACTAAAAATATATCTCTTCCACCTTATTTCTGCTATTTTTGTCCCTCTGATAGTTTTCCCTTCTAATTGTGGATAAAAATTTTCCCAATTCTTTGTTACATATTGATTGTTCATACTTTTTGGTGGAAAAAAATATGGTCCTTGTTAAATTTCTTTAAATAAGTTTAGATTTGCTCAGATATACATTTATGCTGTCTGAGAATCAATTCAACATTTTTGAAGTTTGAGAGTAATATTTGCTTGCTAACCCAAGACTGTATCAACCATTTTTTTCTGGCTCTGATTTAGTTTTACTATTAAGCGACTATCTGTTACAGACTATTATTTAATTACCTGTATGAAAAGATCTCTCTGTTCTATACAAATCTGAATAACTATGGAGTATGTGAGCCCTGGGGTCACTTGGGTCTATTTATTTCTTCCTGCATGGGGAGTTTTAAGCCAGGAACACATCACTCATTCAAGGCTTGACAGATGTACTCTGCTCCAATCCTTCCAGCCTCAGCATTGCTGGATCCCAGTATTTGGACCTAGTGTTCAATGAGATGCCAGCTTCATTTTACATGCTACTCTGTACAATGTGCCTGGAATTTAACTACAGAATGTAGCTGGGGAAATTACAGGGCTTTCCTTGTTTGAGTCCATTCTATGCAATATTTCTCAATGACAAACTGAATCAATTGCTGACACATGCGAGAATTTGGATGCATTTCAAGGCCCTACACTGAGTGAGAATAAAAGCTAATTTTGAAAGGTCATATGTGGTACAATTCAATTTATAATAGCATTCTTGAAATGACAAAATTATAGACGTTGAAGAGAGATTAGTGGTTACTAGGGGGTAGGGATGATGAGTGGATGTAATTATATTGAAGTATGGGTGAATTTTTGTGGCAACAAAATTGTTCATTCTTTAATCATTCTAATGGTTTAAAATGGAGTTAGGTATGTTATAAGAAAGTGGATAACTGTATACACCAATTGTGCAAATATCATCTTTGTCATTTAATTTTTTATAATTACTAAATTATGCATTTAATTAATTAGTAGAAGCCAGAAAAGGGGTACATAGAGTCTCTACTAATTTTACTACTTTTTGTGAATCTGCATTTATTGAAAACTTGAACTATTTTCACCAAGAAACTTCATATTGTTTCATTGGTAAACTATGCCAAATTTATTAAAGAATTTAACATTAAGAATAAAATAATAAAATAACAACTTACTTATTCATTCATCAATTTAGAGATAGGGTGTGTTTGTGTATCCCTAGCTGTCTTAGACCTCTCTGTGTAGACCAGGCCTGCTTTGAACTCAGAGATTCGTGCATTAGTGCTGGAATTAAAGGCATATGCTATCATGCCTGTTTTATGTTTAGCAATCATATATAAATTCACTGAAATAGAATCAGAGAGAACACTCATTTTTATGATTTCAGAATTAGTTTGTGATGCAAAAGCATATGACAAAACTCAGAATAGCAAAAGTGTCCAAGCAAACTCTTTAATGTTCATACCCATATGCATCCTTATATACTTCTGAAGAATGCTATACCGACCTGTAGGCCAAAAGAAATTGCAGCATCTGGTACAAGTTCTATTTGATCAAGAGCCATGGTTTCTCCCTTACTGTTTACATAGGTTGTTTGGTTACCTAATTGTATGCACGCTGGGAGAGGTAAAAAGCGGTGCACAAAAAGTGAACTCTTTAATTCCTTACTCACCACCTAAAAATGTAGCACGACACACTACCCTTCACTTCTAGAATTCCCTGATGATTTAACTCTTTTCTTAACTACATTTCTACATTAAGGAGTTCACCGGATGTGTACTAGTCACTCCCACCATTGTAGCCATGGATCTCTCTCTCTCTCTCTCTCTCTCTCTCTCTCTCTCTCTCTCTGTATGTGTATTGTGTGTTTGTGTGTTGTGAGTAGACTTATTCACCCTCAGATATCCCCCCCCCTTTGCTTAATGTGGAGACCTTTCATTAAACCCTGAGAAGAGTACCCTAGAAGCTGGACTTTTAGGGACCCTGATAAAAAATATGAATATGAAACTTTTAAAGTTAGGAAAGGAAGCATAGAATCCATTTATCTTTGAAAATATAGACTGTACATACATGTGTGTCCCTAGATAATCTTTGAATTACTAGTAAAATTCAAAAACATAATAAATGAATATATATTATAACCATATAGCAATAAATATACTTAAATTATAAATATAAATTTATATTCATTGATTAGTGAAACTGTTAACCTTTGTGAAACTAGTTTGCTTTTGTAGTAGGTCATATTTAATACAGAAATTCACAATTGAATACGCAAAGAGTAAAAAACTATGGAGTGCGCACAACTCCAAATCTCAGGAAATTTTAAAGAAGAGAGAGGGAGGAGGATTGTAAAATCTGAGGATTAATGGGAAGCAGTGTTTTCCCTACAAGGGGTGGCCGTTGTACACATGATATCACTGTGGCTATGACTACATCACAAGATTAGTATAAGATGAAGGCAGTCTCAATTCCAGCAGGAATGGGAGAAGGGTTCACTATGTTATACTAGACGAGGAGAACTTGGCACCTGATGACTTCTGGAAAGACGGAGTTATTTTACTTCAGGTACAGTCCTTGATAAGCTACCCATGTGCAAACCCTTCCTCATTCTGGCAACACTAAGTTGACTCAGTGGGTTTTAAAAAGAAAGAAAGAATGAAGTTAACAGGAAAAGTAGTAAGGATATGAAAGAAATTGGAGGGCAGGGAATAGGGTATACATGGGCTATAACTCATATTCATTTGTGGGATTTTCAAACACTAAATTATAATAAGTAATAATGAAAACTTAGAATAGTAGAGATTCAAACATATCTGTAAACATTGTTCATTATTATATATTCTTTTAAATTATTTATTTTTTTTATTTTAAATATGTAGATATGGGGGTATATGTGATCGTAAGTATATTATTCAAAAAATCCAGAAGACAGTATGAAATTCCATGACCCATGTGTTACAGGCAGTTATAAGTTCTCCAACATGTATTCTGGTAATTGAATTCTGGTTCGTTGGATGAGCAATATGTGCTTTTAATAGGTAAATGTCTCTCTAGGCCAGAAATATTTTCTTAATTTTTAATATTAACATGAAAAAATATAACGATTCTAAGCAGAGACAATTATGATTTCCCAAATGATACATGAAAAGGGAATTTGAAAATAATATTTAGGAGTTATATTTGTAGTTATATTTAGACCATTTCCTAAATATAACACCAGTAGTACAGACACTGAGAGCAACAATAAATAAATGGAACCTCCTGAAACTGAGAAGCTTCTGTAAAGCAAAGGACACAGCCATTAAGACAAAAAGACAGACTACTGAATGGGAAAAGATCTTCACCAACCCCACATCAGACAGAGGACTGATCTCCAATATATATATATATATATATATATATATATATATATATATATATATATACAAAGAAACTAGGCATCAGAATTCCAAATAACCCAATTTAAAAATGGGGTACAAAACTAAACAGAGAATTCTCAATAGAAGAATCTCAAATGGCCCAAAACACTTAGGCAAATGTTCAAGATCCTTAGTCATCAGGAAAATTCAAATAAAAACAATTACCATCTTACACCTGTCAGAATGGTTAAGTTCAAAATCACCAAAGATAGCTTACTCTGGGGTGGATGTAGAGTAAGAGGAACACTCCTCCATTGCTGGTGGGAATGCAAACTTTTACAACCACTTTGGAAATCAGTATGGTGGTTTCTCAGAAAATTTGGAATCAACCTGGCTCAGGAACCAGCAATACCACTCTTGGACATATGCTCAAAAGATGCTCAATCATACTACAAGGACATTTGTTTAGCAAATGTTCATAGCAGCATTATTTGTGATAGCCAGAAACTGGAAACAACCTAGATGCACCTCTACCAAAGAATGGATAAAGAAAATGTGGCACATTTACACAATGCAGTACTGTACTATTCAGCGGTAAAAAAAAAAAAAAAAAATGACATCTTGAAATTTGCATGCAAATGGATGGAAGTAGAAAACACTATCCTGAGTGAGTTAACCCAGACCCAAAAAGATGAACATGGCATGTATTCACTCTTAAGTGAATACTAGCTGTAAAATAAAGGAAAATGAGTCCATGATCCTAGGTAAGTAACATGGTGAACCCTAAGAAAAACATATAGAGATCCACCTGAAAAGGGGTAACAGATAAGATCTCCTGACCAATTTGGAACATAAAGTGGAGGGAGAAGGGATGGCAGAAGGGGATGAGAAGAAAAGAAAATGAGGGGGGAACGAGAACTTGGGGGAACTGGATATCAAGATGGAGGAAGGATAGATGAGAGCAAGGAAAGAGATATTTTGATTGAGGTAACCAATATTAGGCTAGCAAGAAACATGACCTTAGAGAAATTCCCAGAAATTTACAAGGATGAGCTCACCTAAGATCCTAAGCAATAAGGTAAGCAATAGAGAAGAGGATGCCTGAACTTGCCTTGATCTGTAGTCAGATTGATGGATATCTTCTATGTCACCATAGAACCTTCATCCAGCAACTGATGGAGACAGAGGCAAAGACCCACAACGGAGCACTGGGCTGAGCTCCCAGAGTCCAGCTGAAGAGTGGGAGGGGTGAGAATATGAACAAAGAGATCAAGTCCATGACGGGGACACCCACTGAAAAAGTTTACCTGAGCTAATGGGAGCTCACCAACTCCAGTCGGACAGGGAAGGAACCAGTATAGGGCTTAACTAGGCCCTCTGACAGTTGTATAACAGTGAGTGACAGTTGTATGGCTGGGGCAGACTGAAGGGACATTGGTAATGAGAGTAGTATTTATCCCTGCTGCTCTATTGGCTTTTTGAGAACCCATTCTCTTTGGGTAGATACCTTGCTAGATATCTATCTATATATACTATCTAAATATAGTAGGGAGTGCCTTGGACCTTCCCCAAAGCAAAGTGCCTTACCCTTTCTGAGGAGTGGATGGTTTGGGAGGAAGGTGGAGGAAATAGGAGGAGGGAAGGAAGTGGGAACAGGGATTGGAGCGTAAAATGAAATTAAAGGTACTTTTTCTGTTTTAAAAATAAATTAAATGAAAAAAAGTCACCTTGTACTCAACATGTATGTGTGTGTATACATATATTATTACAATATGTCAATTACAGGGTTTTTTCAAAATTATATAACCGATTCTTGATCAATTTCTTGCTATTAAAACTATTGAGTGAAAAATAAACTAATAGTTTAAAATTGTGATACACACAGACTCACAAAGAAATGGGTCCTAAACTATTTTCTTTTCAAGGAGAAAAGGAGAGAAAGAGATGCAGCGAAAATTTTCAAGAATTAAAAGAGAAATTCACAAGAAATTTTCAGTAATGGTAGTCACAGTCAGTTTAATTGTGAGGAATTTCTTTTTTTATCTCACTGTTTGCACATGTGTGCGTGTGTGTGTGTGTGTGTGCGTGCGTGCACACGCATGCAGATGCCTCTGTTTGCACTATTGTTTTTACACATGTATGTACATGTGTGTGGAGGCTGAAGATCAAGCTTGGGTACCAGTTCTCAAGAGCCATTTTCCTTGCTTCTTAAGACAGATCTCTTATAAGATATATCTCTCAGCTCAATGTTGTTGCTTTTCCTCCCCTGGTATACAAAGTCCTCCTCTAATGCTAGAATTACAGAATCCATCTTGTGTTATGAGGTAAGTGAGAAAGCCTATCAGCCTTGATGATAGAGCACGAAGATAAATATTTTCATCCTTGATGGCTCGGTTGAGCTTTCCATAGTTCATCTACAGATCTACTTCCAAAATTCTTTTATTTAATTGAAAACACAGGTTTTTTTTCTTTCTGATCACAGTTTCCCTCTATCATCTCTCAGATCTTCCTTGCTGCCCACCTTTCCAACTTCCTGCCTACTTTCCCTCTTTCATTAGAAAAATGGCAGGTGAATTAAAAAGAAGCTAGAATAAAACAGAAGAGCAAGCAAATAAAAAAGCATAAATAATAAATAAATATAAATATTAATAACAAAAAACCCTTAAAATTATAAAACTAGAAATCATACATGAAAAAGACCAGTAGGGTAAAAATTGTCCATGCAAAATGGTAGAGAAGAAAACCTTTTCCAAAAACACCATTGAGTTCATTCTGTGCTGACCATGTAGTGTTGGGCATGGAGCCTGCTCTGAAGTGTGGTTTGGATGCCCCATGAGACTACATTGCTTCCAAGTTTCTTGTAGGTAATAGAGAAAAAATTATTCCCATAACTTACTGTTCTTTTGTATTTTTTCCACTATTTGCAGCTAATTGGTTGTAATTAGAAAACAAAATTTTGTCCACACATTACATTACCAAGATCAAAAGAATATTTTCACAACTTGACTATGTAAATTTCCTCGCAAATTAATGCTTATTGGAAGATCAAAGAGTTATAATTTTCTCTGATTAAAACACCAAAGCTAATCACTCTGGAGTTATGTTTAAATCTCTGTATTGTAGAACACTCAGCATTTAATTCTGTACATGAATTTTCACGTACTTTGCCATTTCTAAGTAGTATTATTCTCCGAGCAACTATAACACTTAAAACTAAATGTCAAAAATACTATCCATAAACACTTAAAGATAATGTTAAAAAAATTTACCACCAAATTTAGAAAATTTATTTCATTCCAAAAGCAAAACAGTCAGCCACTGGCTCTTCTCTCTTTCTCAGTCTGAAATGATGATCCAGCCTCCAGGAGTCTCAGAATGAGTCTGAAACTGAAGGCAATTTCCTTTCATTTTTAATCCTCTATAGTTCTGGGTTTAAGGGGGTGCACCACTGGTTTCTATGGCAAGATCATGTGGCTACTGGGATTAAAGATGGGTGTCATTGTTTCCTGGACTGTAAGGCTGATCAGTGTGTCTATTTTATTTTTCTGATCCTCAGGCAAACTTTATTAAAATATAAGTGAAATACCACTACACATTGTATTTGACAGGAACTAGTGAACTTTGAGCATTTGGGCAGTCTGTCCCAAATGACACTCTTGGAAACACTGCTTTCAGTCAATTTAAAGGGAGTTGTGCTCTCCTGATTTTAGAATTTTTATGGGTTATGGGAGGAGCAACTTACGGATATATGTCAAATAAATAATGGGATAATGTACATTGAAAAGTCAAGATATGTCATATCAATCTATTAGCAAACTGCCATCTATATACTGAATATTGATAATTGAAGATCCACTTACTTCTCTGTAGCCTTGACGGGATTCTGTTTTTAAAGTTCAGTAAAGATTTATCTGAAGGACAAAAGCTGATATTTAATATTGGAAACTATGTTAATAGATATCAAGGGTAAATATCTGTTTTTGATTGACCTAAATATAATGTAATGTTTTACAAATACTAAGGTCAGTCATGAAATTGAATGAAGACTTGAAAATAATGAATGTATTGATAACAGTGTGTTTTGAATCTATAATCGAAGGAGCTGGAGGCATGGTTCAGTAGCTAAGAATGCAGATTGCTTTTGCAGAGGACCCAAGTTAGGTACACAGACTTCATGCCATCACCTCACAATGAGCTGCAAATGCAGTTTCAAGGGTTCTGATTCCCTCATCCAGAACACTGGGCACTTGCAGTCACACACATGAAGACACTATTAAAAATAAAATATTTTAAGAGTATAAATGCCAATGTTCACAAGCCTAACATCAAAATTAGAAAGAATAGATGTGGGAAATTTTTCCTTTTAAACTGGAATCAAGCCACAGTGTGAATTTACATATATTTAGTTGAAAAAAAAAACATCACTTCAGCTCCAATTTTTTTTTTTTTTTTTGGTTTTGGTTTTTCGAGACAGGGTTTCTCTGTGGTTTTGGAGCCTGTCCTGGAACTAGCTCTTGTAGACCAGGCTGGTCTCGAACTCACAGAGATCTGCCTGCCTCTGCCTCCCGAGTGCTGGGATTAAAGGCGTGCGCCACCACTGCCCGGCCTAGCTCCAAATTTTTTGAGTCTAGATCTCAGTGTGTATTCAGGATACCTGGAAGTCACTGTAAAACCTAGGTTGGCTTTGAACTGGTGATCTCTCTACACCAGCCTTACAAGTACTGAGTTTTGGTGTGATCTACAACATTTTGATTGAAATATATATATTGTACATTTAAAATTTCAAATTAAATAACATACATGTTATACCAAATGGGCATTGCTGCTAAAATATATTTCTTTTTATTTGCTTTAGACATTTTATGCTTTTTTAGAGATGCCTCCAAGTAATTGAATAATAACGCAAACACCAAAACTGACATAAATATATCTATAACAAATCTTTAGAAAGATTAATTATGTTAATAGGATGTTAAATCAGAGCATTATCAAGATTTTAGAAAAACTTGTTGAGACTATCAAATTACACATTTTTATACTTTCAGAAAGGTACATTCACATTAGTACTACCATAGTCATTTAATATAAGTAATGGAGCATTTATTTAATTATGTAAAATTATTCTAATAGTTTAATATTTTATTTTCAGCTTAATTTTGTACAATATCACTCCACAAAATACTCTGTATCAGCATCTTTCACAGAAATGGCTGGGGAAATGAAAAAAGAATAAAGGGGATAATTATGGTGGTATCAGGACTCAACGTTATTTTTATATTGAAAGTTAAAATACAGAATCCTTCTGTCTTCACTGAACACATCATTTCATAAACTAAATTTTACCCCTTTTCTGTATATTGTCAGGTAAAACATATATCATATAACATTAATTATGTGAAGGAAGCATGATGGGACAAACAGTCAATAGAATCTCATGATAGGGAGGCTAGAGACTGCCCACTATATGTTCTTCAGGTTGTAGAATACAAAGCTGATTAGCAGAGTCACATGGAAGAATGAGTCATCCAATGTTATGTGAACTTCATTAACTAATTGAGGCCAAGGATGCTCTTCTGTAAGAACTGCAATTAGTACCGAGGACGACGTAAATGAACTTTTTCTGGTTAGTAAAGGCAGAGAATGTAGATTTGGCAAATTCAGGAACCATGTCATGGAATGCAGAAAGAGTTTGAAGCAGAGGTGAACAATAACAATCAATCCAACCCAACCAAGCAAACCCTGAAAACTTTTCATATAAACAGTGAAGGGCTGAATGATGGAGAGTTGTTTCAGCAACAAAAGAGGAGTTATTATTCTTGCAAAAGACCTTAGTTCAATTTCCAGCATCTATGTGGTAGTTATTACCATCTATAATGGTATCCTAAGGGATCCAAGCCCTGTTCTATCTTTTGCAGGGACCAGGAGAGGTCACTGTGCATATGTGTAGATGTAAACAAAATACTCATACACACTAAAATAAATAAATTAATCTGAATCCTTTTAAATAGTTCTTTTTTCTTTTCTATGAGAGGGCTGGTGAGACAGCCCAGAAGTTAAGAACACTTTCTGCTTTTTTCTCCAGAAAACCTGAATTTTATTCCCAGCACCTATATGATTGCTCATAATCACCTGTTACTGAAGCTTCAAGAAATCAGACACCCTCCTCTGACCCCTGTGTGTATCACAGTCTCCTGGTATACTAAAATATACATGCAGGCAAGACACTCATAAAACTATAATAGTTAACATATTTTTAAAATGTTTAAAAGCTAAAAAAAATGAGATTAGCTGGACATGGTGGCAATCTTGGACATGGTGGCAATCTTGCAATCCATTGCCTGAAAAGCTGTGATAAGATTATGCATTTAAGGCAATCTTTGGCTACATAGAGTGTCTTTCCACAAAAATATAAATTAAATTAAATTGCAAATACTTTAAAAAGTATGATGATGCTGAAAGAGTCTTTCAGGATAAGAAGATTTGCCTTGTGTGTGCACTTGGTCATTCTAGATGCTAGTGATAGCCCAGTCTGTTATTCAGACTTCTTGGTGGCATAAGAGCAAATGTATTTCCTTTTCAAGTCAGAGTGAATAACTTGTCACTTGTGTTTGAGAAAAACTGTCAATGTGAGGGATGCAGAGTTAGAGGAGGTGGTGAGTACTTTGTCAGCTGATCTGAGAGTTATGAGTTTTTATTACAAAGGAGCAAAGTACTTGGTTAAATAGGCTATTTGACACACAGCTTGAGGTCAAAGAGATGGCCAGTTTTGAGAAACTTGAGAAAATGTCAACATGATGGAGTACTGAAGTTTTAACCATGAAGGGAACGACTTATAATCCTGGAACAAGTTGCACTGACTATCAGCACAAGTATTTTTAGTTTTCCCTTATCAGTTTTATTGCAGTATGACCTACCAGTTTCTGAGGTGAATTTCAGTTACTTAAAAAATGCATATATTCCATCCCCCTGCAGTAACAGCAGCTCTCTGAGACACAGACTGTGACTAAACAAAGCAGACCATGAGGTGAGTGACCACCTACCATAGTAGGATAACGCAGTTTCTAGACCATAGGTCCCTGGGCAAAACCCCAGCCCCTTCCCTGAGCCATCTCAGCTGTACTATCCAGCCAACTGCTACAACAACCCCACATTAGAACTACTTTGCTCCTAAACCCACCCATCCATAGAGACTTCAGTGGCTCCCCGAAACATGGACAGTGACTGCACAGAGTGAACCAAGAGCAGCTCCGTGAGACACAGACAGCAATAGAAATGATTGGTCCAAGAGAATATCCCTGAGACACAGACACTGACTGCATAGATTGGATCAAGAGGCTAAGGCACTGCCTGCACCAATTGGAGGAAGAGATGGGTAGGCAGCAATACAAGAATACAAACAATATCCTAAAAAGCGATATGGCAACATCAGAACCTACTGATCCTACGACAGGAATACCTGAACAACATAACCCAGAAGAAGCAGAAGAAAATGAACATTTTGAAGATGTTAGAGACCTTTCAAGAAGAAACAAAAAAAAATTCCTTTAAAGAAATGGAGGAAAAGACAAGCAAAAATATTGGAAAAAATCAATAAATCTCTTAAAGAAAGCCAAGAAAAAAAAAACAACTGAATAGGTGAAGCAAACAATTCAAACAGTTCAAGACTTGAAGTCTGAAATACAGGCAATAAAAAAAGACATAAACTGAGGGAATTCTAGAAATAGAAAATGTGGGTCAATGAACAGGAACTACAGATGTAAGCATAACCAAAAGAATACAAGAGATGGAAGAGAGAATCTCAGGAGTTGAAATACAATAAAGAAAATAAATTCATTGGTCAACAAAAATCTTAAAGCCAACAAATTCTTAACACAAAATATCCAGGAAATCTGGGTCACCATGAAAAGACCAAGCCTAAGAGTAATAGGGATAGAAGAAGGAGAAGAACTCCAGCTCAAAGGTGCAGAAAATATATTAAACAAAATCATGGAAGAAAACTTTCCCAACCTAAAGAAGGATATGTCTATGAGGGCACAAGAAACTTATAGAACACCAAATAGACTGGCCCCCAAAAAGTCTCATTGACATGTAATAATCAAAACACTAAACATAAAGAGTAAAGAAAGAACATTAATAGCTGCAAAGGAAAAAGGCCAAATAACATATAAAAGCAGACCTATCAGAATTAGACCTGACTTCTCAATGGAAACTGAAAGCCAGAAGGTCCTGGGCAGATGTGCTGCAGACACTAAAAGACCATGGATGCAAGTCAAGACTACTATACCTAGCAAAGATTTCAATCACCATCGATGGAGAAAGCAAAATATTCCATGATAAAACCAGATTTAAACAATACCTATTTGCAAAGCAAGCCTTACAGAAAGTACTAGAAGGAAAATTCCAATCCATTGAAGTTAACTGTACCCACGAAAACATAGGCATCAGATAACTTCCACCAGCAAACCCCAAAGAAGGGAAACACACACACATTACCACTGAAAAATAACAGGAGCTAACAATTACTTGTCATTAATATCTCTTCATATCAATGTGCTCAGTTCACCTATAAGAAGACACAGGCTAGCCAAATGGATATGAAAACAGGATACATCCTTTTGCTGTGTACAGTAATCATACTTCCACTTCAAAGACAGACATTACTTCAGAGTAAAGGGTTGGGAAAATGTTTCCTAATAAAATGGATCAAGAAACAAGTGGGTACAGCTATCCTAATATCTAACAAAATTACCCTGATAGCCAAATTGCTCAAAGACTTAACTAAAAAAGAAAATTACAGACCACTTAACTAAAAAAGAAAATTACAGACCAAGCTCCATTCCAAACACTGATGCAAAAATACTCAATAAAATACTGACAAAACGAGTTCAAGAAGACATAAAAGAAAATCATTCACTGTGATCAAGCTGGTTTCATCCCAGTGATGCAGGGATGATTCAACATATGAAAAACTGTCAATGTAATATCCGCCATATAAATAAACTAAAAAAATTATATGATCATCTCATTAGACAATTAAAAAGCCTTTGACAAAATCCAACATCCTTTCATGAAAAAGATCTTGGAGATAGGGATACACAGAACATATCTAAATATAATAAAAGTAATACACAGCAAACCTACAACTAACATCAAATTAAATGAAGAAAAACTCAAAGTGATTCCACTAAAATGATGTGGCTGATTTCCCCTTAATATAGTATCCTATAGAATTATCCATATTGTCCCAGATGGTAAGATATTCTTCATTTATAAGGTTGAATATTGTTTTGCATATATAAAATAACCCATGTATCCATGATCATGAAAAGAATTTTGCACTGTGTACTGGCTTCCTGAGGCTCAGGTACCAATTCTTTTCTATTCTTTAGATTGTGTGAGTCATGAAACTCTCATATTTGAAACTCATTATCATTCTCATGTTTCTTTTACTAACAATGATAACTTTAATATACCAACAACTTTATATACTGTCAGAATATTGAGAGATGAGACAATGGTACATTTTTTAATTTTTTATTAATTTTTATAATAGTTGTGAACTATTTTTTGACTATATTCATCAAAGATGAATTTACCTAAAGCAAAAATACAGTCAAAAATAGTTATTGGAAAAGTATATATATTCAACTACCTGCTAACTTCTGTTATGGTGTTTTTAAATAGTCAGAAATCACTAAGTGTCTATTTCATATTGGCAAGAAAAAGACACTCAATACTTAATGTAATTTTTTTCAAGGCATTCAAAATTAGGTGACATATATGAGGTATACGGTTTATTTCATACTTGTATTTTCCCTTGACTTAACTGCAAAATGACCTCCATGATATGCTCATATCATTCATTAGGAGCCAAAGAACATGAGTGAATAAAGAGAAGGAATTTTATTTTCCTCACACTTCTTTAGTGTTTATGTCCTAAGGGGACTGTCTAACTAAAATAATAAAGTAGCTATATAGATTCCATGGTTTCAATAAAACATATATTACTATTCATATCAGTACATTTCCATGATAAAACAACTCATTTTCTATGATGTCTAGAAGACATAAAACACTATGGAAAAGAATGATTAGTTGGTCTTGTTTTCTGTTTATTAGCTCCTCCAAAATATAAGACATGCGAAATGAAAAGTGGTTTGGTACTCTGCTTTGAAATTCACATGAAATGAACACCAATGTGGCAGGTCCATCACTCTGATCACATCTGCGTGTTATTTTTGTGAGAATCAGTAGTAGTACTCAAAATAGCCTGGCATATTTCAATGAAATATACTATTTTATCTGAAGTACTAATGAAGCCACCCAGCTGCTTAGATCAATCAAAATTTCATTTTAATTCAGACAGTAAAACAGATGTAGATTTCCAGACTTGTTAGCCAAGAGAGTAAATCTACTAAATATATTTATGTGAATGTGTGTGGATGTGTACATTGTGTGTGGGAGGGTAGGGTAGTGGCTGTAACAGACAGATAAATAAAAAGGAAAAAATTAAAAAATTGTTTTTTATATTTTCCAGCATAATTCAGAATCATCTTTAAATTACATTTTTAAACTTCCAGTAGCTGTGTTTTTATTATTGCTTTCAAATAAATACATATGCACATTGAAAAACTGAAGAAAACATGATTGAGTTTTGAGCTGTGTGCCTTGTACTTAGTTCTTCACATAAGTCCCTGCTTCTTACCTTTTTTTCTCTATTAATGTTTGTAAAACTCAGGGCAAGTAGAAATCCCAAGAGACATGAGTTTTCACTCTTTGTTCTCTGTATACTGGTATACTATTCCCTACATACCTGCTTTCATATCAAACAAATACAAACTAATTGTGAGAAGTTGCAGCAATCCAAAGAACCCACATGCTTTTCTCTTTCTTTCAGATTAGCTGGAAAATGAATACAGGGATGACATGTATAATCACGAAAGAGCCATTATTTGAGAGTCACATTAACAGAGATTTACTCCATTTTAGCATTAAACTTTAAAATAAGTTGCACCCTTTAGCACTGTAACTAAAATTGATGGGAACACTCAATAATTAGTAAGCAATATAAAAAGCCTAAACTGATTTGTATTAAAAGTACATATACAGCTTCATACACTACTCATAAACTAATACTGTCTTCATGGAATACAGTGTAGAAAGGTAGAGTTTACTAAATAGAACAGCAAAGTGGAAACATTTTAGAGACAAATAAATTTGCATTGTGTTCTGAAAATCTGAAGACAATTGATAATGCTAGTATTTCTTCCATCCATAAAAGATTAGAGAGCTGGGAAGATGACTTAGCCAGTGAATCTCCTGCTATAAAATATGCCAATCTGAGTCCAAGTGATCAGAGTTATTGGAAAAAGCTAAATATAATGATGTGCAACTGTAATCCCAGCACCAAAGAAGTGGAGCCAGGAGGATACCTGGGGCTCAAGCCCAGTCACTTATGAGTTAGTGAGCTCTTTTTTTTTGGTGAGAGATTCTGTCCTACTTAATAAGATTGATAGTTTGGGATTCCCTTCTGTATGCTCTGAATACCATTGGTTAAAAAAGAAACTGCTTTGAGCCTATAGCAGAGCAGGGCAGAATTTAGCTCTGTGGGGGGACACTAAACTGAATGCTGGGAGAAAGAAGGTGGAGTCATTGAGACAACATGCAGCCACCTGAGAGGAAAGTCGTGAGCTGCCATTTGGAAATTTGCCAGTAGACCACAAGCCTCAAGGTAAAATATAAACTAATAGAAATGGGCTAATTTAAGATGTAAGAGTAACCCAGAAATACATGTAAGCTATTGATGAAACAGTGTTGAAAATAATATAGTTTTCTGAGTGATTATTTCGGGTCTGAGTAGCCGGAAATGAACCAGCCGTCTCCCTCCTTGTACAACAGATTGAGAGCAATGGAGAAGGATATATGGTGTGGAAATCTGATCTTCAAGGCTACACACATGTGCATTCACACAAAATCTAAAATTAAAATAAAAAATTCAGCCTTTATTAAAATTATGAGGGCATAGAAGTGAATGAATAAAGTGACATTAATAGTATCTGAGGTATGGAATAAAGAAAAGAAAATAAGAGAACATTACAATATTCTTATTTCATGAGTATATTGTTTTTACTGCTTTATAAAATTGTTAGAATTGTGACACTTGTTTCTTTGTAGGGATAAACAACATTCAATTAAGTTAATGTTATGTGTAGAATATTAGAAAATAGATTAAAACCTTACATTTTTGGAACCTTGGAGAACAGGAAAGAGAAGGCTGGGATGTTGTTAATGGGTACAATATTAGAAACAGTAGGGAGAAAGACGATTTGGTTGCTGTGGTGCAGAATAAGAATACAATTATTCATCACAGATCTCCTAAATGTTAGAAAATAGTTTTGAATGTATTTACTGTAAATAAATGTAAGGAGACAGATATGGTAATTATGTCAAGGTGATCATAACTCAATGTATTCATGCATAAAATGTTACATCATACCTCACACTTACATAAATGTTAGTAAAAAAAATAACCCTGAAAGCAAAGAATTTAACAAAGAAAACCAGAAAATCAGTTTATGAACTTTTTGAAGTAGTAAATCTTTGTAAAAAGATACACGAAACTTATAGTCCTGTATCTATGCCAAAAAATTCTTCACTTTTCTCATTCTAGTTAGTGTATAATGCTTCTGATATTACTTATAAATGAATAATGATTTAAGCTATATTTTTTCAAATTATTATTTTTGGTTTGGTTTTATTTGACTAAATGTTCACATAATTTGTTCTTATGACTCACAGAGTTTAAACATAATTGGCTGTGTGACAATGGGCATTGTTAGTTCTTTATGAGACATATAATTGTAAAATAATTTTTATAATCTGATGCTTGTTGTTTTAGTCTCAACACAAGGTATCCTTAAGAAAGAAACTAGCCAGGCGGTGGTGGCACACGCCTTTAATCCCAGCACTCGGGAGGGAGAGGCAGGTGGATCTCTGTGAGTTTGAGGCCAGCCTGGTGTACAAGAGTTAGTTTCGGGACAGGCACCAAAGCTACAGAGAAACCCTGTCTCAAAAAACAAAAACAAAAACAAAAAGAAATAAACTAGTTTTAAGACAAAATTAATAATGATGTTCTCTGAATTTTGCTGTCTGTTATTCTAAAATCTTTTCCAAACTCATTTTAGCATATAACTTTTGCATCAGAATTTATTTATTAAAAACACTTTTGATTGTGGATATAGAATTCTTTCAAGAATATTGAAATTTGGTTAAAATAAATTGCCTATACATGTTTGCCTTTGTCTGGATTCATTTATATTCCTTTCATTTTTCTATTTTTATAATGATACACTATTTTTCTTTTTTATTAATTTTTATTGAGCTCTACATTTTGTTTCTGCTCCTCCTGCCTTTCCCCTCCCCCCTTCAACCTTGTACCATCTCCTCCAAGGTCCCCACGTTCCCAATTTACTAAGGAGATTTTGTCTTTTTCTAAATCCCAAGTAGATTAGACCTATGTAAGTCTCTCTTAGTGCCCTCATTGCTGTCTAAGTTTTCAGGGATTGTGGTTTGTAGGCTGGTTTTCTTTGCTTTATGTTTAAAATCCACCTATGAGTGAGTATATGTGATAATTGTCTTTCTGTGTCTGGGTTACCTCACTCAAAATAATGTTTTCTAGCTCCATCAATTTTTCTGAAAATTCAAAATGCCGTTATTTTTTTTCTGCTGTGTAAATTTACCACATTTTCCTTATCCATTCTTCAGTCGGGGGGCATTTAACTTATTTCCAAATTCTGGCTATGACAAACAAAGATGCTATGGAAATAGTTGAGCACATGTCCTTGTGGCACAATTGAGCATCCTTTGGATATATACCCAAAAGTATTACTGGGTCTTGAGGAAGGTTGTTTTCTAATTTTTTGAGAATTTTCTCCCCACTGACATCCAAAGGGGCTGTACCAGCTTGCATTCCCACCAGCAATGCAGAAGTGCTCCCTTTTCTTCGCAACCTCTCCAGCAAATTTGTCATCAGTGTTTTTGATCTTGACCATTCTTACAAGTGTACAATGAAATCTCAGTTGTTTTGATTTGCATTTCTCTGATGACTAAGGATGTTGAACATTTCCTTAAATGCCTTTCAATCATTTTAGATCCTTTGTTGAGAGTTCTCTGTTTATTATTCATTTTTTATTGGATTATTTGTTCTTTTGATGATATTTCTTGAGTTCTTTGTATAGTTTGGAGATTAGACCTTTGTCTGTTGTGGGGTTAGTGAAGATATTTTCCCACTATGTAAGTTGTTGTTTTGTCTTGTTGACCATGTTTTTTCCTTTACAGAAGCTTTTCATTTTCAGGAGGTCCAATTTATTAATTGTCTCTCTCAGTTGTCTATGCTGCTGGTGTTAGATTTAGGAAGTCGTCTCCTGTGCCAATGTGTTCAAGTGCACTTTCTCTTCTATAAGTTTCAGTGTGGCTGGCTTTATGTTGAGGACTTTGATCCATTTGGACTTGAGTTTTGTGCATGGTGATAGATATGGGTCTATTTTCATTCTTCTACATGTTGATATCCAGTTATGCCAGCACCACTTGTTAAATATGCTTTCTTTTTTCCATTTGATATTTTTTTCTTCTTTGTCAAAATCATGTGTTTGAAGGTGTGTGGATTAATATCTGGGTCTTCTATTTGGTTTCATTAGTCCTCCTGTCTGTTCTTATGCCAATACCAGGCTGTTTTCAGTACTGAAACCATGTAGTAGAGTTTGAAGTCAGGGATTGTGATGCCTCCAGAAGTTTTTTTATTGTACGGGATTGTTTTGGCTATCCTGGGTTTTTGTTTTCCATATGAAGTTGAGTACTATTCTTTCGAGGTCTGTGAAGAAATTTGCTAGGATTTTCCTAGGCATTGATTGAATCTGTAGATTGCTTTTGGTAAGATTGTCATTTTTACTATGTTAATTCTGCTTACCCAAGAGTATGAGAGATCTTTCCACTTTCTGGTGTCTTCTTCAATTTCTTTCTTCAAAGATTTAAAATTCTTGTCACACAAGTCTTTCACTTATTTGGTTAGAGTTACTCTGAGATATTTTATGCTATTTTTGGCTATTGTGAAGGATGTTGTTTCTCTGATTTCTTTCCCAGGCCTTTTGGTTGTTATCTATATTAAAGTCCCAGTGTCTTTCTTATTTCCTTTTATTTGTCTTCACATTTTGCTACCAAAGTTGTAACTTTGGGGAAATTATTTCTTCATTTTTTTTATTCTCTCATATGTTGTATCCTGGCTGCAGTTCCCCTTACTCAAATTCCAGTCCATGGACACTCCAAATCTATCTCACATCCATGTTTCCTTTATTTCCCTTAAAAAGCAGAGAGAAGGCCTCTCAGGAATATCAATCAAACATATCTTAACACATTACAATAAGAGTAGGCACAAAGCCTCATTGAAAGCTATACAAGGCAACAAAGTAGGAGGAAAAGGGTCCCAAGAGTAGGTCAAAGAGTCAGAGATAACCCCCTCCCACTCTCAATGCTAGGAGTCCCATAAGAACACCAAGATACACAACCATAAAGTGTATGCAGAAGACTTAGCTCAGATCCATACAGGGTCCATGACTGTTACTTTACTCTGGTTGAGCCCCTATAAGTCCTTCTTAGTTGATTCTGTAGGCTATGTTTTCCATGTGTCCTTGAGTCCTCTGGCTCTTTTAATCCTCTCCAACTTCACCAGCATTCCCCTGGCTCTGTCTACTCTTTGGTTGTGGGTTTTTCATCTGCTTCCATAAGTTGCTAGATGATATCTCTCTGAAGACAATTGGGTTAGGCACTGACCTATATGTATACCAGAATATTTTTAGACATCATTTAATTTCCCTGATAATTATGGATGTTGAATGATTTCTTAAATGATTTTTGGCCATTTGAGATTCTTTTGCCCCATTCTGTTTACCCCATTTTTAAATTGGATTATTTTGTATTTTGATGTTTAGTTTCTTGAGTTCTTTATATAGTTTCAAGATTAGTCCTCTGAAGATCTTTTCCCACTCTGTAGGCTGTCATTTTGTCTGTACTACTGGTGTTATATTTAGAAAGTGGTCTCCTGTGGCAAAGCCTTCAAGGCTACTTCTCACTTTTTTTTTTTAACAGGTTCAATTTAACTGGAATTATGTTGAGGTTCTTGATCCACATGGGCTTGAGTTTTGGGCATAGCAATATATATGAATCTATTTGAATTCTTCTACATGTTGACATCCAGTAATACCAACACAATTTGTTAAAGTAACTTTTCTGTTTCATTGTACCATTTTGGCTTCTTTGTCAAAGATCATGTCTTCTAAGTGTGTGGATTAATATCAGGGCCTTTTGATTCAATACCATTTGTCAATATTTCCATTTTTATGCCAATACCAAGTTGGTTTTAGTACTATATCTCTATAGTAGAATTTGAAGTCAGGGATGTGATGCCTCCAGAGGTTCCTTTATTGTACACAATTGTTTTAGCTATTCTTTTTTTTGCTTGTTTGTTTTACAAAAGCAAAAGCATTTTAAATATTATATGCAGCAGATCTCAAAGAGGTTTAAGGACCATACTCGTTATGTAAATCCAGAGTATAGAAATGTAATTCCTAGTAACCCGATAGACTCAAAACTGAAACCATGTACAGGAAGTTAGGTAAAACATTTTTCTAGACTTAGTATCACTCTATATGACTGACCATTAATATAATGAATAAGTTTTAAGATATATATTAATATTATAAATTTTGAGATAATATTTATAACTTAAAAAAGCTGTTAAAGAGTAAACATAAAACCAAAGGATTATGAGATCAGTGGCAAAAAAAAAATGTCTGTTAATTTTGTCTTTTCTTCTATGCTGTATAAGGTGGCTCTTCTGACATGAGACAGAGATTTTGAATTTTACTTGGATTTAAAGAAGGGGAGAGTCATACTGCAACTCCAAAGACAGCTTTACTTATTAATTGGACTGGGGCTACAAAAAGACCATTTGCATTATATGTCTGTAGAGAACAGCAGAAACAAACATTTGTGGAGATTTATAAAATTTTAGCCTGGTGGAAATGTCATATACCAATAAGTCAATTTACCACTTTTCTTGGGACATTTTTTTCTTGATTATTTTTTTCCTTCAGATGTCTCGTTTGTCTAGTGGTCTTAAAATTCCTTAGCTGGGTACCTTTATTCTCCTAAAAAGACAAAAAGAAAACCCTGCTCCAACTCTAACTTTGGGGAGGTTCTCTTTTGGCAAGTTATAGCTGATCAAATGAAAGTATTTATTAGCCTTATAAGTTAGTTTAGCTTGAATGGTCATGTTATTTGATGAACTATCACCTATTCTAATCAACAGACACTCTTGCTCAGTCCTAATCTCTATAATATGTGCTTTATGGTTTCTCTTTCAATTTTTGTTTTATCTTCTAAAGAAGTTCTATTATCTAGAGCAGTATAGTTTCTTACAATAGGCATTAGGTTTTTAAAATTGATCTGGAAAAGAGTTTCCATCATGGTGACAGGAAATTACTTACTGGATTTGACTTGGGGGCTTGCGAGAGCCCCTCAAGGCATTTCCTGACAGTAAAAGTTTACCTTGATTGTCCCTTGTTTATGTACATTCATTAGTCCAATGCCTGCCTTTGCCACATCTTCTGCATAATCCAGAAGGTAGAAATATTCTGTTTGGATATGCTTAGAAAAAACATTGTTTCTAGGAAATGCCCTCTTTGCAATCCCTTTTTAGCTGACCTTCTTTATTGCAATTGAAACACTTGACATTTCAATTTTTCTTCAAACTTCTGGAAATTACTTCTCATACCCAAGCATCGTTATGGTCATGAGATACAATATTGATTGTATCTCGTATCCATTTCTCCAAGGGTGCTGATCTTGCCTTTAATGGCTGAATTACACTTTTGCATTGTGCACTAGCATTTTCAAAAGCCAGAGATTCAATTATTATCTGTCTAGCTTCTGAATTTGATGTCATTCTATTTACTGGTGAGTCAATCTCTGTAAGACATCAGTGAAAGCTTCTTATGCAACCTGTATAACTTTAGTAAATGACTCAATTTTTTTTCTACTTCTTCAATTCTGTTTCAAGCATCAAAGCTGTAGCATGGCATAAAGCCAGGGTGTGGTCATTATATAGAGATTGCCTTTGTACATTATCATAATCTCTTTTTCCAAGAAGTTCATCTTGGGAAATTTCCATACCTCTAGCCCTACTTCAATGTTCAATGGTCTTAACCTCATTTTTTGACCATTGTAATTGAGGACCAGGCTTCAAGAGTAATGTAACCAAGTCTTTCCAGTATTGAGGGATAAATTTTTTACAAGTTGACAACGAGCTTAGCATCTGCTTCACAAAAGGTGAATTGGTGCCATTTGAAACTGTCGCTTCCTTGAATCTTTTTAAATCTAACAATCCAGAGGAGTCTATTCAGCTCTTATATAGCCTTGGGGAGACCTATCAATTGGCAATTCTTGTAATGTTATTGGAAAAATTTAAGTTGGTTGTTTGAAAACCTTAGGCTGTTCCTCTCTAACCTTATAATACAATACTGAGATTTGTTCTCCTTTAAATTCCTCTGTCTGAATCTGCATATCTCTATGACCTATTTTATTAATTTTTTATAAGGCCTGTATCTTGGCACTCATATAAACCAACTTTTTAAAGCCTACACCCTAAATTATCAAACCAACAATAGATTATCAAAATAATAATTAACATTATGTCAATCAAAGTTACGTTGATTGTTCCTTCATTTAATTGTACCAAATTTAAACCATGTATTGTGTAATTATACAAAGACCTAACTCTCCATCGTAGTAGCATTTTCCATTTTTTAATGTGGGGAAAAAAACTCGCTTTTAACTAATTCCTCCCTTTAAGAATCCTCACTTGTCTCACCTGCCAACGATGCCAACGATGACAATTCAGGTGATGGTGAAATGCGAAGTTTATTGCTGTTGCATAGAAGAGTAGAAGCCCCAGCTACCTAGTTTGGCAGCAATCTGAGAGAGGGGTCTTGGGAAAGCCCCCAACTCACTTGGAGAAAAGAAACCAAAGAGCCAGCCATCTGCAGGAGGAAAGTTCAAAAGTTGCTAACTCCTCTGGAATTTGCTGCAGAGAGGCTGCAACAGAAAAATTCAGACCTACTCAGAGGACTTTGTGAAAAGAAGAAAGGAAATCATAACTGGGTGGGGCAGTAACTCTGGCCATGTTTAGTTCCGGTCTGTGTTGGTGGCTGGAAAGCCACAGACAAGCGGGTTTTCCCTGAATTCATGCCCTAAAGTTAGACACCAGATATAGTTCGAATTCTAATTGGTCTTAATAATAAAAACCAAGAGTCAGTTATCCAGGTAAATGCTGAAAGATCAGAGAGACAAAGAAGCAAGACTTGCCTCACCAACTTCTCAGCTGGAAGGGGCCAAGCTCCTGTGTGTCATCACTTCCTCCTCTCTTCACCTAGCCTTATCATTTTCTGTTTCCCAGTGCTGGGATTAAAATAGGTGTTACCACCACCGGGCCTCTATGGTTAGCCAGTGTGGAGCTCTACACTGTGATCGCCAGACAAGCTTTATTTGCATGAACACAAACAAAATATCACCGAAGTCCTCCATACTCTCTGGCTCTCACAACCTTCAGTTTTTGCTTCATCTTATTATACATCCCCTCTTTTTTTGGGGGGGGGGGTCATGTTTGCTTGTTTTCTCTTACGGGTTGTTTTTTTTTTTGTTTCTAATGAGAGATAGAAAGGGAGTGGATCCAGAGGTGAGGGGAGGTGGGAAAAATGGGTGTTAGAGGTGAAAGGATAATCAGAATATATTGTATGGGAAAAAATCTATTTTCAATAAAAGAATAAAAAATGAAAAAAGAGAGTCACCTGTGGCAAATGTAAACTCACTGCAATTACGGATTAGTTGAGGCTACTGGTCAGTTCCACACTCAAGTGGGTGCTCCAGATGTTACAACAGTTCAGAGACTGTTTTTTAATAGTCCAGAATTTATAAAAGAAGTGAATATAATAGGAGGTAGTTGATTTCTCAAGGACAGGCTAGAAAAGTTATAAGAATGGCGATGGGGAATTATATTATGCCAGTTGTTTTTGTATTAGAACCTTCAAAATAAGCTCATGTTTTAAAATATATATTGATGTAAGTAAAGTCATTGTCTACTACCCAGTGAGGTAACTGTGTTTGTGCAGTTTTTGTGATTATTAATTTAGATTGTCATGTCTATTGGTTTAAAAAAATATTAGGAGATTAAAAAGGCATGTCTTTGGATGAGGGCATTTCCAGAGGAAACAAGGTCATAAATTTTCTGATCTAATTAATCAGCCAAATTTGCTGATAGATCCAAAATTTTACTACACTTTTGGAAGGTGCATAAAACAATATCGTAGATTAACTTTATAAATAGCAAGTATACCACCTGAACATATTTGATCTACTTCAATCATTCAAAATATGAACAAAACTGCATAAATTCATATTATATGTTTAGTTATTGTTGACACAGGATTTTACTATGTAACTCTGGCTGGCCAGGAACTTACTATGTAGACCAGGCTGGCTTTGTACTCACAGGGAATATACCTGTTTCTGCCACTAAAGTGCTGGGACTAAGGGTGTATATCACCATACATAGTTCATTGCATATTTTAAAGAAAAGAAATGACAGTATAAGGTAACAATTAAATATTAGGAAAGAATAATATGCTATATAAACACAAAACTTTACTTATATGAAAATCTTAAAGAGAGAGAAAATAAAAATGGTGCTAAACAGTTGCTTATTTTGGTAGAGCTATGTTTTGCTAAATTATAAAATGAAGCACAGCATTAAATCATATCACTTTAAGTTATTAAACTCAGTTTAAACCTCTTCCTTTCAATATGGTTTCTTTGCTCATCTTTATACTCACAGATAGGTGTAACTCTTACACCTCCTCGAGGACGTTTCCTTTGCAGCAGACAGGGGCCATTCCATAAAGCTAGAATGGGTCGCTGGGCGGTGGTGGCGCACACATTTAATCCCAGCACTTGGGAGGCAGAGGCAGGAGGATCTCTGTGAGTTTGAGGCCAGCCTGGTCTACAAGAGCTAGTTCCATGACAGGAACCAAAAACTACGGAGAAACCCTGTCTCGAAAATCCAAAAAAGAAAAAAAAAAAGCTAGAATGGGTCAAAATGCAAAGACTATGGAATGCTCAGTCAAAATAGACACATCTTCAATACAATCACAGCACCTAAGGCTCAAGGAGCATCACAGAAGAGAGAGGGGAAATATCAGAGCTCAAGGATGTCTTAGATAGTACTTTCTAGACAAAACAGGAAGCTGCCCCGTGAAGTATTATCAATATAGTAGCTTTAAAAAGACCTGAACAATGACACTAGTTAACATGCCAAGGTGAGTAGAATTAATCTAACGAAGATAAACACTAAAATGAAGAACTGCAGGCAACTTATAGCTTCTGTGTGAGAGAGAATTAGTCTTCTTCTGTGATAGACCACTTAAGTGGTTATCCATCACCAAGTGTTCAGTCCTAAAGTGATCAGTTCTAGGTTTGGAAAGAGCAACACTAAATGGACTACTAAGATTATAATAAATAAATAAAATACAAACATGAATAACATTCAAATAAAAAAACATGAATTTGAGAGATCAGGGCTATGTGAGGGGTTACATGAAGGAGAAGTACCAGGAAAATGATATAATTGTGTTTGGAATAAAAATAAACTAAAATTTTAAAAATTGACAGGGTTTTTCTTTCATGGTTTAAAATACTGGTGAAGTGGAAGAGAACCGTCCTGGTTAGGGCTTTTATTGCTGTGATGCGACACCATGACTATGGCAACACTTATAAAGGAAACATTTAATTGGGATGGCTCACTTACAGTTTCAGAGGTTCAGTCAAATATCATCATGGCGGGGAACATGACAACATACTGGCAGATGTGGTGCCGGAGCTGAAAGTCCTACATTATGAATCAGAGGCAACAGAAAATTGAATAACTGTCACACTGAGGGAATCTTGAGAAAAAGAGACCTCAAGGTCTGCCAACCTAGTGACATACTTCCTCCAACAAGGCCCCACCCACTCAAACAAGGCCTTCTAATAGTGTGACTCTCTTTGGGGATCATTTTCCTTCAGTCCACCATAAGAACTTTCCATCATTCTCAATATCTTACTGAATTTAGAGAACTAAAGAAAAATTATTTGTTTTTAGAGTTTTCTGTTTTTCCTAATGTTTTAGCTTCCCATGAGGACTGTGTCACTGATCTGTATTCCACAAAAGTCTCTCAATAAATGTTTACTAAATATAAAAACATAGTGGGATCCAAAATTTTGATAGGTCATTTTAGAATTTACAACATTTGTTAACAACATTTTTTTCTTGGCTCAAATTACCCCTTGGGCTCCTGCAAGATGGCATGTTGAGACAGTTTGCAAATGGAAATTGTAATAAAATGGACATAAGCTTTTGAAGTGTTGCTTTTGATTAGCCTGCAAAACAAGTGTTTTCCTTTTTATTTTCTTACACGTATATCACTGTAATTTGGTTCTCTTTTGTCCATATCAATATGTGTGTGTGTATGTGTGTGTGTGTGTGCATCTATTTATCTTTCATCTATTTATATTTATCTATCATTTGTCTGTGTTTGAAATATATACAGCCTATGTTTTAATATAAGCTCCACTTGTGAGAGATACCATGCAGTTTTTGTCTAAGTCTCCACTATTGTGCTTAATATTAAGTCCTTCCTTTCCAACAATTTTACTTCAAATAAGTTATTTCACTCTACTCCAAATACACATATACCATATTTTCTACTTTCTTTACATATTCATCCGTGCATATATATTTAGTTCATTTTCCTTTCTGATGTATTGGGAACATGAACTTCTGTGATACACTGACTAAGATTCCTTTGGGACTGGTACAGTTGCATCATATGGCAAGACTATTTTATTCTTTGTATAATCTCAATACTGATTTGCATAGTGGCTATACCAGATTGCATAACTACCAGAACGGTATAGGGTTCCTTTAATCCCAATCTTCTTGCATGTGGTGTTTTATTTTGCTTGTCTACTTTTGTTTATTCATGATAATAGCCATTCTGATTGGGGTGAGATGTAATCCAAATGCAGTTATCATTCACACTTTCCTGATGGTAAAAGAATGTTGAACTCTTAAAAATATATATTCATTTTTGCTTCATATTTTGACAACTATCGGTTATCTTTATTGTCTATTGATTAGCTAGATGATGTGTTTGGTTTGGGTGTTTAATGTTGGGGAATATTACTTTAAGGTGTGTTACTATTGTTTATCTATGTGAAGCTGTGTTGCTGTGCCTGTCTAAAACACCTGATGATCTAATAAAGAGCTGAATGATCAATATTGAGGCAGGAGAAAGAAAAAGGTAGGGGCTGGCAGGCAGAGAGGATAAATATGGGGAGAAATCTGGGAGAGAAAAAAGCTGGAAATGAGAGAGGAGGAGGCAGGCTTCAGGGTCCAGCCACTCAGCCACCTAGCTATTCAGCCAGACGTGGAATAGGAAGGAAAGAAAATGTATACAGAAACAGAGAAAGATAAAAACTCCAAGGCCAAAATTAGATGGGATAATTTAAGAAAAACTGGCAAACAAACAAACCAAGCAAAGACCAGAAATTCACAACTAAGAATAAACCTCCGTGTGTGATTTATTTGGGAGCTGGATGGCAGAGTCCCTAAAAGAGCCCAAAAGAGTATAGTACCAGCTTTGCAGTGGTGGCACACACCTTTAATCCCAGCACTTGGGAGGCAGAGGCAAGTGGATCTCTGTGAGTTTGAAGCCAGTCTGGTCTACAAGAGCTAGTTCCAGGACAGGCTCCAAAACTACAGCAAAACACTGTCTTGAAAAACTAAAAAAGAAAAAATATATAATACCACCACCAATAATTTAATTTCTAAATCAGTATTAGAATATGGATATTAATTCCTTTCACATGTATCGTTAACAAACATTTTCTGTTGTTGTTCGTGCAGTCTATTCCCTCTGATACTTTTTCCCTTTGATGCCCAGAGCTTTTTAATAGAATGCAAACCTTCTGTCAGTTATTACATTTCCTGAGTTATTGGGATCTGTTTTGAAACACTCTTGCCTATGTCTAGATCTTGAAGTATTTCACTTATAAATTTTCCTCTAGTCATTTCAGTTTCTTGTCTTGTGTTGAGATTTTTGATAAAATATTGAATTGATTATTTTACAGGATGATAGATAGGGATCCAGTTGATTCTTTTACATGTAGACATCTGAGTTTCCCAGGACCATTTGATAAAGAGGCAATGGAGTTTCTAATGTCTGATTTTGACAACTTTGTCATGAATCAAGTGGATGATTTATTGGTGAGAATAGGGTTTTGAAATAATCCACTATTACTATATTATATATGGAATCTAATCTACTACTATTTCTTTTATAATATCAGATCTACAGTGACCTATTCTGCATTAATTTGCCATATTTATATCATCTTCATGGATTTTCTCCCTTTAGAAATGTGTGGTCACTGACTTTCTCTCTATTGTGTAGCTGTGGCTAGAGTTTTACTTTATCAGGTATAAGTATGTCTACCTTTTCTTGGCCTAGCTTCTATTTGCTTGGATCCTTGAGTTCTTGCTGCTCACACTCAGCCTGGATGTATATTCATCATTAAGGTGCATTTATTGTAGACAAGAAATACTTGCATCTTGTGCATTTTTTATTATCTTTTAGCTCAATCAGCCATTCTGCTTTCTTAGCGTGTACAATTAAGGTCATTGCCATTTGGGGTAATTATTGAGGTGGACTTGCTGATTTATTATGATAGACATTATCAGTATTTTCTAGTTAACCTTTATTCAACTATTTCTCTCACAAAATTAATTCTTTCCAATGATTTTCTTGATGGAGACTTTGCCCTTTCTTGATGTGTAGGAGTCTACAAAACTACCTTTTACAACACTAGATTTGTGGTCATAAATTGATATAGTTTGTTTTTCTCCTGAAATTATTTTATTTCTCAGGGAATTTTAAGCAATGACATTGCAATCTTGGCAATCAGTTATTTACACCCATGGTTTGAAATCTATCATTCTATGATTTCCTGAATTTTAGGGTTTTTTGATGATGATGTTTTTGTTCTTGTTTGTCTTCTTTTGTATGTAGGTTATTGCTTTTTTCCTTTAAACTCTAATATTTTTTCTTTAGTATTTAGTTTTGGGAACTTGATAATCATGCAGAGTGTGGAAGTTATTCTCTGGTCATGTCTATTTGGGGTTCAAAATATCCATTCAAGTTAGATCTCCTTTGAGCAGCCCAGAACTGGGATTGTTTCTAATTTCATAAATAGAATTCCCACGCCTTTAGTTTTTCTCTCTCTCCTCCTATCCCATAGTTCACTGGGGTCTGCTCCCTAGATTATGTCTCAGAGTTTCTATATGCTGTGGATTGGCATCTTCAAAATTACTTATATCTCAACAACATAGTGTTTCCATAGTCGTTATTTTCATTCCTGGTATTCTTCGGCTTGATGTAGGCTTTTAGTGATGACTTCTACAAGAGTTTTGATTTAATGAGTTGACTTTTTGGTTTCTAACCTTTCCAGTTATTGTTGCTCTCCGAGGTCTTAATTTCCCACATTTATCATTAATTCATATTGCTGACTTTCAGTTTTAAAGACAATTTCAAGATTTTCAATTTAATCCTTCATTCAAGTAGTATCCTAAGGATAAAACTGTGCTGTAGGAAAACCAATTTAACAATTTCAACTACAGAAAGGCAGTTAAAAATTAATCTTGTTAAAGGGGACAGTTTCTCCTCCTCTTTATTATCTGCAATACTCCATTGCGCCAAATAATCACTCGCAATAACATAAAAAGGGAAAGTGAAATTTGACAAGTGAGAAATGTTGAAAAGTCACACCAAATCAATGTAATTACAGGCTTAATGTAGTAACAACTAATGCTTCCAATACTACATTCTATAAAGCTAGCATGAAATACAAGGACCTCTTATTTTTCCACTGTTTGCCTTTTGGGGACTGTAAAGGCACAGGGGCTTCATGTTAAGACAAAACGTGATGCCCTGCATTGGGGAATAGAAACAGGTGGGGATTGCAAATTTATTCTCAACCTGGGAGGTGCAGCTTCTCTGAATTTCATTTCCAAGTGTGGCCTGAAGTGAAATACAGTCACTATAGTGAAAGATGTGTCACAGGTCACAGGCATGTTCTTGTCAGCCTTTACTAAGTAGTGCTGTATAGCAGAATGACATTCGACTTTAATGACATCTTTCAAAAATGTTTCAAATAAAAAAAACAGACAAATAAATAACAAAATGAGCCATGGCTGTAGGTTCTCCTTTAAGATCCATAATTTTACTAACCCTGAACTGTTGACTAGATTTCCTGAACCTGGCATGATTTCCTTCTGTTGGGCTAATCTTACATCCAATCAGAGAAGTGTTGGTTACTGTCAAGTTATGTATGTCAATATTGCAACCTTAGAAATATTGCTTCATGCTGGTCATTGTGGTTCATAGGGATTATCACTCGGTAGGGTTGTCAATTTTTTTTTTAAAAACATCAGTTTGAAAAATAGCAAGGATGGCTATATGAGTAACTTTGGAGGGAGGAAAGGGAATGTAATTCAAAATAACCCCAGCAATTTAAAACACCAAGCACAGTGTACTTGGGTCCCAGTTTAAAAGCTTTTGTACCATTTAATAATACACATAGATGTATGGAGAAATTTTGCAGTTGCTTTTACAGGTAAGTTTTTAAATTTGCTTATAAAGTGTGTATAAATGCAGGAAAGACTTTTGAAAAGGACAGTTCTTGTTGGTTGCCCTGGCATGTCCATCTGAAACAGGCCTGACCTACTCTCCAGGTAAAACTTAACTGGAGATGGCTTCTGACACTCACAGTTTCACTGAGACCCATTCCTTGTTTTCAACCAGTGTATATGTCTGCCAGACTTGACTCTGCATCATACCCATGAAGGGAGTCTGAATACACAGGTGAATCAAGGGAGTCCTGATATAAGATGCTTTTTCCAGCAGTCATTCTGTGCAACCTAATCATCTGTGCTTCTGCTCAGAAGACAGACAGCAAGTGTTTCCAGTGGCAGGCACTTGAAAGCCAAGTGTTCTCTCAACAAAAAAGTCTTTGTGGTAACACAGAGAAATAATATTCTCACAGTTTGCCAGACTAGAAAAAGTAGGTTGTTTGTTTTTCTACTTACACATAAAATAATCGATTGACCTACTAGAAAACCTGATTTTCAGGCAAGTAGTTGTTTAAAAGTCCTACTTCACAAATAACTGCAATTTCTCTCACGTTATTTGTTGTATATAGTTCACATTTTCTTTTTTTTTTTTTTTAATAATTTTTTTATTAAGAAAAGAAGAAAAAAAACATAAACAAAAAACAAGTTTCCACCTCCTCCCAGCCTCCCATCTCCCTCCCCCTCCTCCCACCCTTCTCCCCCTCCTCCCACCCTTCTACCCCTCCCCCCACTCCTCTCCCCCTCCCTCTCCAGTCCACAGAGCAGTCCAGGTTCCCTGCCCTGTGGCAAGTCCTAGGTCCTCCCCCCCTCCGTCCATATCTAGGAAGGTGAACATCCAAACTGGCTAGGCTTCCACAAAGCCAGCACATTAAGTAGGATCAAAACCCCGTGCCATTGTCCTTGGCGTATCATCAGCCCTCATTGTTCGCCATGTTCAGAGAGTCTGGCTTTATCCCATGCTTTTTCAGTCACAGTCCAGCTGGCCTTGGTGAGCTCCCAGTAGATCAGCTCCACTGTCTCAGTGGGTGGGTGCACGCCTCGTGGTCCCGAATTCTTTGCTCATGTTCTCCCTCCTTCTGCTCCTCATTGGGACCTTGGGAGCTCAGTCCAGTGCTCCAGTGTGGGTCTCTGTCTCTGTCTCCATCCATCACCAGATGAAGGTTCTATGATGATATGCAAGATATTCGTCAGTATTGCTCTCGGATAGGGTCATTTCAGGTTCCCAATCCTCAGCTACCCAAGGAACTAACTGGGAACCTCATGTTGGGCACTTGGGAGCCCCTCTAGGGTCAAATCTCTTGCTCACCCTAAAGTGGTTCCCTTAACTAAGAATTGTGGTTCCGTGCTCCCCTATCCACCTTTCCTTTATCCCAATTCTCCTGATTCCCCAAGTCCCCCCTCCTTCCCTTCTACCTTTTCTCTCCCCATCTCCCCTTACCCCCATCCCACCCCACCCCCAAAATCCTAATTTTCTCCCCGGCAATTGGGTCTACTTCCCTTAGCCAAGAGGATAACTATATGTTTTTCCTTGGGTTCACCTTCTTACTTAGCTTCTTTAGGTTCACCTATTGTAGACTCCGTGGCCCTAATTTATGGCTAGAAACCAATTATGAGCGAGTACATCCCATGTTCATCTTTTTGGGTCTGGGACACCTCACTCAGGATAGTGTTTTCTATTTCCATCCATTTGCCTGCAAAATTCGAGAAGTCATTGTTTTTTACGGCAGCGTAGTACTCTAGCGTGTATATATTCCATACTTTCTTCATCCATTCTTCCATTGAAGGGCATCTAGGTTGTTTCCAGGTTCTGGCTATTACAAATAATACTGCTATGAACATAGTTGAACAAATGCTTTTGTCATATGATAGAGCATCTCTTGGGTATATTCCCAGGAGTGGTATTGATGGGTCCAGGGGTAAGTTGATCCCGAATTTCCTGAGAAACCGAAACACTGACTTCCACAGTGGTTGCACAAGATGGCATTGCCACCAGCAATGGATGAGGGTACCCGTTCCTCCACAGCCTCTCCAGCAAAGGTTATCCTTGGTGTTTTTGACTTTAGCCATTCTGACAGGTGTAAGATGATATCTCAAAGTTGTTTTGATTTGCATTTCCCTGATTGCTAAGGAAGTTGAGCACGACTTTAAGTGTCTTTTGGCCATTTGAACTTCCTCTGCTGAGAATTCTCTGTTCAGTTCAGTGCCCCATTTTTTAATTGGGTTAATTAGCATTTTAAAGTCTAGTTTCTTGAGTTCTCTATATATTTTGGAGATCAGACCTTTGTCTGTTGTGGGGTTGGTGAAGATCTTCTCCCAATCAGTAGGTTGCCTTTGTGTCTTATTGACTATGTCCTTTGCTTTACAGAAGCTTCTCAGTTTAAGTAGGTCCCATTTATTCAATGTTGCCCTTAATGTCTGTGCTTCTGGGGTTATACATAGGAAGCGATCTCCTGTGCCCAGCTCCTGTAGGGTACTTCCCACTTTCTCTTCTATCAGGTTCAGTGTGTTCGGGCTGATATTGAGGTCTTTAATCCATTTGGACTTGAGTTTTGTGCACGGTGATAGATAAGGGTCTATTTTCATTCTTCTACAAGATGACATCCAGTTGTGCCAGCACCATTTGTTGAAGATGCTTTCTTTCTTCCATTTTATACTTTTAGCTCCTTTATCGAAAATCAGGTGTTCATAGGTTTGTGGGATAAAATTCGGGTCTTCTATACGATTCCATTGGTCGACTTCTCTGTTTTTATGCCAGTACCACACTGTTTTCATTACTGTAGCTCTGTAATAGAGTTTGAAGTCAGGGATGGTAATGCCTCCAGAAGATCCTTTATTGTATAGGATTGTTTTGGCTATCCTGGGTTTTTTGTTTTTCCATATAAAGTTGATTATTGTCCTCTCCAGATCTGTGAAGAATTTTGATGGGATCTTGATGGGGATTGCATTGAATCTATAAATAGCCTTTGGTAGAATTGCCATTTTTACTATGTTGATCCTCCCAATCCAAGAGCAAGGGAGGTCCATCCATTTTTTGGTATCCTCTTCAATTTCTTTCTTCAATGCCTTAAAGTTCTTGTCAAATAGATCTTTCACTTCCTTGGTTAGATGTACCCCAAGATATTTTATGCTGTTTTTGGCTATTGTGAATGGTGAAGCTTCTCTGATTTCCCTCTCTGCTTCCATATCCTTTGTGTATAAGAGGGCGACTGATTTTTTGGAGTTGATCTTGTATCCTGCCACATTACTAAAGCTGTTTATCAGCTGTAGGAGTTCTTTGGTGGAGTTTTTGGGGTCGCTTATGTACACTATCATATCATCTGCAAATAACGAAAGTTTAACTTCTTCCTTTCCAATTCGAATCCCCTTGATTCCATTATGTTGTCTTATTGCTATTGCTAGAACTTCAAGCACTATATTGAAGAGGTATGGGGAGAGTGGACAGCCTTGTCGTGTTCCTGAGTTAAGTGGGATGGCTTTGAGTTTCTCTCCGTTTAATTTGATGTTAGCTGTCGGCTTGCTGTATATAGCTTTTATTATATTTAGGTATGACCCTTGTATCCCTAATCTCTCCAAGACTTTTAACATAAATGGATGTTGAATTTTGTCAAATGCTTTTTCAGCATCTAATGAAATGATCATATGGTTTTTTTCTTTCAGTTTATTTATATGCTGGATTACATTGATAGATTTTCGTATGTTGAACCAGCCCTGCATCTCAGGAATGAAGCCTACTTGATCATAATGGATAATTTTTCGGATGTGTTCTTGGATTCGATTTGCCAGTATTTTGTTGAGGATTTTTGCGTCGATATTCATGAGTGAGATTGGCCTGTAGTTCTCTTTCCTGGTTGAGTCTTTGAGTGGTTTTGGTATCAGAGTAATTGTGGCTTCATAAAAGGAGTTTGGTAATGACCCTTCTGTTTCTATCTTGTGGAATACATTAAGGAGTATAGGTATTAGATCTTCTTGGAAGATCTGGTAGAATTCCGCATTGAAACCATCTGGTCCTGGGCTTTTTTTGGTAGGGAGGTTTTTGATAACCTCTTCTAATTCTTCGCGACTAACAGGTCTATTTAGATTGTTCACCAGGTCGTGATTTAACTTTGGTATATGATATTTATCTAAAAAAGTATCCATTTCCTTTACATTTTCCAATTTTGTGGCATATAGGCTTTTGTAGTAAGATCTAATGATTCTCTGAATTTCCTCTGTGTCTGTGGTTATGTCCCCCTTTTCATTTCTGATCTTATTAATTTGCAAATTCTCTCTCTGCCGTTTGATTAGCTTGGATAGTGGTTTGTCAATCTTGTTGATTTTCTCCAGGAACCAGCTTTTTGTTTCATTGATTTTTTGTATTGTTTTCTGTGTTTCTATTTTGTTGATTTCAGCCCTCATTTTGATTATTTCCAGTCTTCTACTCCTCCTAGGTGAGTCTGCTTCTTTTTTTTCTAGAGCTTTCAGGTGGGCTGTTAAGTCTCCAATGTGAGCTTTCTCTGTTTTCTTTAAGTGGGCACTTAGTGCTATGAACTTTCCTCTTAGGACTGCTTTCATAGTGTCCCATAAGTTTGAGTATGTTGTTTCTTTATTTTCATTGAATTCCAGGAAGACTTTAATTTCTTTCTTTATTTCTTCCTTAATCCAGCTATGGTTCAATAGTTGACTGTTCAGTTTCCATGACTTTGTATGCTTTCTGGGGGTAGCATTATTGTTGAATTCTAACTTTAATCCATGGTGATCTGATAAGACACAGGTGGTTACTAATATTTTTTTGTAACTGTGGATGTTTGCTTTGTTACCGACTATGTGGTCGATTTTCGAGACGGTTCCATGAGCTGCAGAGAAGAAGGTATATTCTTTCCTATTTGGATGGAATGTTCTATAGATGTCTGTTAAGTCCATTTGATTCATTACCTCCACTAATTCTCTTATTTCTCTGTTTGGTTCCTGTCTGATTGACCTGTCCATTGGTGAGAGAGGAGTGTTGAAGTCTCCTACTATTAGTGTGTGCGGTTTGATGGCTGCCTTGAATTTTAGCAATGTTTCTTTTATGTACGTGGGTGCTTTTATATTAGGGGCATAGATGTTCAGGATTGAGACTTCATCCTGATGAACTGTTCCTGTTATGAGTATAAAATGCCCCTCTCCATCTCTTCTGATTGATTTAAGTTTAAAGTCAACTTTGTTAGAGATTAGTATGGCCACACCTGCCTGTTTCTTAGGACCATTTGCTTGATAGGCCTTTTCCCAGCCCATCCTCTGAGTAGGTGCCTGTCTTTGTGGTTGAGGTGTGTTTCTTGTAAACAGCAGAATGTTGGATCCTGTTTTCTTATCCAATCTCTTAGCCTGTGCCTTTTTATAGGTGAGTTGAGTCCATTGACATTAAGTGATATTAATGACCAGTGGTTGTTAACTCCGGTCATTTTTTTTTTTTAGTCGTAGAGTTTGTGAGTTTCCCTTCTTTGTTTTGTGTTGGTGAAGGGTCTCTAGATGTCTGAGGTATTGTGGTCATTGTTGGACTCCTTGGTTAGTGATTTTCCTTCAATTACTTTCTGTAAGGCTGGATTTGTGGCTGTGTATTGTTTAAATTTGTTTTTATCCTGGAAAATTTTATTTTCTCCATTTATAGTGAATGAAAGCTTGGCTGGGTATAGTAATCTGGGCTTGCACCCATGGTCTCTCAGTTTCTGCAGTACATCTAACCAGGACCTTCTGGCTTTCATGGTTTCCATGGAGAAATCAGGTGTAAGTCTGATAGGTTTACCTTTATAAGTAATTTGGCCTTTTTCCTTTGCAGCTCTTAATATTCTTTCCTTATTTTGTATGCTTTGTGTTTTGATAATTATATGGCGAGGGGATGTTTTTTTTTGATCCAGCCTATTCGGTGTTCTGTATGCTTCTTGCACCTTCATAGGAAAATCTTTCCTTAGGTTGGGAAAGTTTTCTTCTATAATTTTATTAAATAGATTTTCTGGACCATTGAGCTGCCCTTCTTCTCCTTCTTCTACTCCTATTATTCTTAGGTTTGGTCTTTTTATTGTGTCCCATATTTCCTGAATGTTTTGTGATGAGAGTTTGTTGGACTTGCTGTTTTCTTTGATCAGTGTGTTTATTTTCTCTATGGTATCTTCAGAATCCGAGAGTCTTTCTTCTATCTCTTGTATTCTGCTGGTTATGCTTGTTTCTGTAGTCTCTATTCGTTTACCTAGATTTTCCATGTCCAGACGGCCCTCTGTTTGTGTTTTCTTCTTTGCCTCCATTTCAGTTTTCAGGTCTTGAACTGTTTCCATTATCTGTTTGATTGTTTTTCCTTGGTTTTCTAGGGTATCATTCACTGATTTATTCAATTCTTCAAACTTTCTGTTATATTTCTCATCCATTTCTATAAGGGCGTTTTTTACATGCTGTTTAAGGGTGTCAATCACTTTCATGAAGTCAATCTTTTCTCCTTCCTCTTGATTAAGGGGTTCTTGTCCTCCCGTTGTGAGGTCGCTTGTTTCTGGTAGCTTCATGTTGCTTTTCAGCTTGTTGGGCGAATTCTTGCCTTGACGTCGGCCCATCTCTTCTTCCAAATGCTCCCTATGGATCTTCTTTTACCGGATTAGGTCTCCTTGCCTACCAAACGCTGTCTCTCCCCAATGTTGGCTCTCCCAATGCTGGGACTCCCCAATGCTGGGTCTCCTGGCGCCGAAAGATCAGGCCTCCGTGCTGGTTGGGCAGCTCGCAGACAAAGCGCCTACCCCGCTTGGTGCAGGCAGGCCACAGAAACAAAGGAACTGCTGCCCCCCGGGAGCCCCGGCTACTCGGACTCAGCGCCCAGATAGGCTGGGCTGGGCGATGCCACGCGCCAAAAGAGGGCAGTGGGGGCGAAGTGGGGAGGGCTCTGGACGGAAGCTGGGTGGGCCAGGAAGAAAGAGGCAGCACCCGGGGAGTAGAGGCCCTGCAGAGAGCCCAAGCAGGACAGGGGGCCAAGAAACCCCCGAGCTCCCCGTCCCAGGCTGGCGCCGTGGGCCAGAAACTCACCCCAATGCTGGGTCTCCTGGCGCCGAAAGATCAGGCCTCCGTGCTGGTTGGGCAGCCCGCAGACAAAGCGCCTACCCCGCTTGGTGCAGGCAGGCCACAGAAACAAAGGAACTGCTGCCCGCCCGGGAGCCCCGGGTACTCGGACCCAGCGCCCAGATAGGCTGCGCTGGGCGATGCTAAGCGCCAAAAGAGGGCAGTGGGGGCGAAGTGGGGAGGGGTCTGGACGGAAGCTGGGTGGGCCAGGAAGAAAGAGGCAGCAGAGAGCCCAAGCAGGACAGGGGGCCAAGAAACCCCCGAGCTCCCCGTCCCAGGCTGGCGCCGTGGGCCAGAAACTCACCCCAATGCTGGGTCTCCTGGCGCCGAAAGATCAGGCCTCCGTGCTGGTTGGGCAGCCCGCAGACAAAGCGCCTACCCCGCTTGGTGCAGGCAGGCCACAGAAACAAAGGAACTGCTGCCCGCCCGGGAGCCCCGGGTACTCGGACCCAGCGCCCAGATAGGCTGCGCTGGGCGATGCTACGCGCCAAAAGAGCTAGTTCACATTTTCAATACAACCTTATCTACCTCCAAACAAGACTTAGCACCATCTCAAACATAACATTGAACTTCATCTTCAATTCTCTGGTCTTCTACCTGTGTAGTCATCCCCAGCCTGTCGGACCTTGTTCTGCTTGACCTCAGTTTCATGGTCTGTGGTGTGGGAATTCTGACTGGCTGCTGCAAAAGGCAGGTAGCCTTTTGGCTGTTGTGCTCTGAATTCCTAGACAGATGTTTTTACCTAACCAGGTCAATATTTAGTGAGATGTTCTTACTTATAGCACTGGAAACTTTCAGGAATTTTAAAAAGGCTTCCAGTCTAGACCTCTGTGGTGAGTGTCTGATGAGGTGAGAGGCCATACTACTCCCATACTTTGCATTCTGTTGAAATACTGTGTTCTGTGGACTCCAGGGAGCCTGATGCTAAGTTAAAATATTTTTCCTTTTGTGAAGCTTGGACTAGAGAAAAACTATAGCATAAAGCCTCCTTCAGAGTCTACCATATACCTGCCTGCTCCACAAGCCATTCCTCTTCTGCCTGCATCTGTAGAACATACACTTGCATTCTCTTATGAGTAACTTTTGGCATGTTTCCTAGAAGCCTTGAGCTTCCTTTATATACCATACGGGGACTCCAGTGATCTCTACAAGCATTGAAATATCTACATCATACATACATACATGCATAGGATTTATGTAATTGAAGCTCTTTAATCTGCTGTACTCTGAGCCCATTTTAGATGTAAGGTCAAATTCCAGTTCATTTAACTTTTTCAGAAATCCAAAGTAGATTTCCCCCACTTCTGTATCTGCAATCAAACTACATGAATTATCATTACCACATTCATATCAGACAAACATGATTCCAGGCAAATTGGGGTCATCATTTTACAGCCCTGCCATCTGTTCTCCCTCCAGCTTGAACTCTTCTTGTAACTGCCATGTACAGGATGGGACTAGCATCATGTTTTCAATGCAGGTGAGGAGATGATCCACATCTTCTCCTCCATTTCCTAACTCCAGTTCCTAACAGTGCTGCTATCATCAAAGAACTGAATCTCACAGTGCTCTCAACTCCTAGATTCATGGCTGCGAGTCTGCTTGCCTTCAGGGACAATCTGTCCACCTTGTCTTTCAGCCATCAGTTGAGCATGTCACAGGAATGTCCCTGCTGGTGGATAATACCGTGCACTGGGGCACCTTAAAAACCACATTGGAGCCTAGTAATTCCTAGAACAGTCTAGACCCCACTGCTAGAGAACTGGGCTCAATGTGGTTCACTTTCTTCAAACTTTTCTAAAACTGTTAAGTAGGTTGATAGGCATTCTTTACACTCTCCATAATCTTCATAATCTGGAGTATTATGAAGATTACCAGAGAAAACAGAGTACAAAGTTAGTTTATAAGACTGTCTGATAGTTTCAAATAAGGATTACTGTGTTTGTAGAGCACCATTGAAGGATCAGCTGTCAACCCAGGCCTATGCCTGGAGTCCATGTCATGCTTTCTGATTTGGTTACAGTCAGCAGAAATAAGGAGATCTAATCCTCAAGTTAATACTGCCTGAATCACAGCCTTTACATGAAGCGAGATGTCACTGCTCACAGAATTCTGCCAAATATCCAGTCTTCTCTGTGTATCCAGCCTCTGCATTGACTGAACCCATGACAAACAAAAGCAATCTTCCAAACGTAGAAGAAAAGGGGGAACGGGTTATAAAATGGTGAGGTATATGGAGTGATTTCTAGGTCCTTTAAAAATAAGTGTCTGTCACATGGAGACACGTGAGGGAATCAGTCAACCCTGGAGACTCATTTTTCCCGCCATTTCAGCTGTGCATGTACTGGAGTGGTGTCAGGTACTGATCAGAGCTTTCCTCAGTTGAGCGACTTCCTTTCTGCATAAATCAAGAGCCTCTCTGCAGGCCTCAAGTGGCTTGTTGGATATAGTCTGGCCAGGTTCCCCCACATATATTTAAAGTAAAAACAAACAAATAAATAAATATCTATATATCAAGTATAAATACTAAATGAGTTAGAAGGTTACAAAATACTAAAAAAGACAGATTGAATTCATAGCTGTGTTAAGTATTTATAATATATGATGTAACCTACAAGACAAGCAAAATATGTGAACTTTTAAAATATAAATCATGAATTATTGACTAACATTTTAAAAGGCATTCAGGTGGCTGAGGAAAGAGGGTTGTCGTTATTTGAGGTAGCCTGGGCTACATAGTGAGTACCACACTAGCCTGAAGTAAACTGAGACCCTGATTTTTTATTTTTTTCCATGGGTGAAGAAACCCATTGTAATTTACTTAATTTATAATTTACAAATTATATCCATGAAAACATCGTAGCACTTAAATAAACAAGTTTTCACTGTTCTCTTGTTTCTTAGGTCCCAGGTAGTACAAATTGGCCTCAAACTCATGGAATGGCCAAAGATGACACTTAACTCTTGGTTTTCCTGCTTCGCCTTCCTGTGGGTGGGAAATATGATTGTGTACCACATGTCAGATGACTTGTGCAAATAATTTTTTTAAACTTTGCATGCTTTTTTTCTTTACCGTCCTCCCTTTTATTACTTCAGTCCCACTTACTTATCCTCCTTTGGCCCCCTCCCATGCCCTCAAGACTCAAGTTGACAGCTAGTTGTTTTGCTGACACTGGCCATTCTAACTGGGGTAAGATTGACTCTGAAAGTTAGGATTATGAACATATTTTGAGGTATTTCTGAACTATTTTTGCATTTTCTATTAGGAACTCTCTGATTAGATCTATAGTCCATTTTTACATTTTTTAATTGGGTCATTTGTTTACTTGAATCAGTTTTTGAGTTTTTTTGTGTATATTTTGGATATTGATCCTCTGTCAGTGCTATCTGGCATCCTTTTCTATTTTGAGAGGTTCTTTTTCACTCAACTGCTGTTTGTTCTTTTCTTTCTTTTCTCTTCTGCCCCCCTCTTTTTTAAAACTATATAGAAGCTCTTTAGTTTCATGAGGTCCTTGTTGTCAATTGTTGGCCTTCACTCCTTGGCAAATGGAGTCCTATCTGAAAAGCCCTTTCATACAACTATATCTTGTACCATGCTGTTTATGTTTTCTTCTCTAAGTTTTAGTGTTTCAATCTTCAAATTGAGGTATTTGATCTACTTGAACATGATTTTTATATGGGGTAATAGATATGGGTCTAATTTTCCCAGCGCCATTTGATAACAACATTCTTTTCTCTAGTGTGTATGTTGTTAACTATCTGATGACTGTAATTATGAGTACTCATGTTTGCATTTTATATTTCATTCATGGGTCTATATGTCTGTGTTCATGACAGTACAATGTTTTTTATTACTTTAGCTTTATGATATATTTTGAAGTCTGAAGAGGAAAGCCTTCTAGTGGTTTTTTTTGGGGGGGGGGCACATGACTTCAACAACCCAGGTCCTTTCTAGCTCAATAAAGATTTTTATAATGTTTTTATTTTTATGGAAAAAATGCTGTTTGTATTTTGAATGACATTGCATTTAGTCTGTAAATTGCTTTAAGTATAATGGTCATTTTTTATGGCAAAATTTTTATTTTTTGTACGTTACAAGAAAAAGTTAAAAATCGGCGAGGAAACATAATGACGTCACTACTTATGTATCTGTAGATACAACAACCATAATTGGAACACCTATCATGTATCAGGGTGTGCATTAAGTGACAGGCAACAAAGTCCAACAGGGATAAAGTTCCTGAGCCATGTTGCCAGAGAGGACACACATTGGGCGGGTGGGGCTAGCAGAAAGGCAGGGCTAGCAGAGTAGTTTCTGTCAGAGGTCCATGACGCCCACATGCTAAGCATTCTCGCTATTCTCGGAATTCTATGCTTCATGCTGACATCAAGGCTTTTGTGGGCAGCTTACTGGCTTTTTGCCACAATAGTAATATTACTGATCTGTGAACACCATTTTCTAGCGTCTTTTTCAGAGAATTGAAGTTTTCATTGTAGAGGCTTTAACCATCCTGGTCAGGTTAATTTCAAGATATTTTATTGTCTTTAGTGATACTCTAAATGTAAGTCGTTGATCTCTTTCTCAGTGTGTAAGAAAAGTTACTGATTTCGGTTAGTTGATTTTGTACTATGTCACTTTGCTGAAACTGTCAACTGTTCCTAGAAGCTTTCTGCTGAAACTTTTTGATCTCTTATATGCAATATCATATAATCTATATATGGACATAATTTGTCATCTTTTGTTCCTTTCAGAACTGCAGTTATCTGGCTTTGTGGTATTCTTCAGGTGGTGATCTCAGCTCCTAGCAGGTGAGAATAAAACAAGTACCTGTCTATGTTAGTTACCTTTCTATAACTGCTATAACACACTGTGGCCAAGGCTACTTATAAAAGAGCCTCCTCCATTTGGGTCACTAGATTTGGGATTGATATAGTTTATGATCATTTTGCTGGTGAGAACACGACAGTAGACAGTCAGGCATTATGCCAGAACTCTAGCTGAAAACTTACTTTCTTATCTGAAAGTAGGAGTCAGGGTTGGCTAACTGGGAACAGCATGAACTTTTGACATTTCAAAGCCTGCCCCATAGCACATGTCTTCCAACAAGGCCACACTTCCTATACCTTTTGAAACAGCTCCATAACTACTGATGAATTATTCAAACATATGGTCCTATGAGGACAATAAAAATTCAAACCATTAGCCACCATACCCATCTCTGTCCTAGTGGAGCTTTCTGTTGCTTGAACAACTTGACAATCAGCATCTAATTATCCCCTTATCCATGTCTGCCACATACCTGAGAGTTATGGCATATTGAGTTAAGAATCCCTTACTTTTGATGGCTCCTGGTTCTTTTTGTTGTTGTTGTTTTGTTTTCGTTTTTAGAGACAAGGTTTCTCTTTAACTTTGGAGCCTATCCTCTTGTAGACCAGACTGGCCTTGAGTTCACAAAGATCCGCCTACCTTTGCCTCCCGAGTGCTGAGATTAAAGGTGTGCTCCACCACTGCCTAGCTAGATGGCTCCTGGTTCTAAGGTAATCAGTTCTCTCAATCTTAAACAGTAGATTATTCTTAAGGTGTTGCTTAAATCCAGCTTCTGAGTCAAAGTCATTGGGTCTTACTCTAAATTACTGCAGTGTGCAAAACTGTAGTCCTTCAGGCTATGCATTGGCCTGAGAGACTCATTTGACAAGCAGCATTTGACTACGTTTTGCGTAGAAACACAGATGCAGGGTGACTCTGTACATTCGTGCAAAGATAAATAATAGTTTGTATATACCACCCATGAGATGCAGGCTGATTGATAACTTAATCGTAGTAGTAAAAAGCATGCCACCTTATAAAGTAAGGACATTTATTAACTTCTTCTAAAACTGCATGTTTCCTTGGTTGTAGGTAAATGGTAACTTTGCTCTGTCTTCTGTAAGCATCTGGAAAGCTAATATTTTGAGGGCAAGTTTATTTTGTGGTTATGAAGTTTCAGTAATTGAGGTCACTGGAAAGACCTCTCCCGCTAAAAACAGAACAAAGATATAATAATCACAATAGCTGTCAGCTGCCAAATGCCTAATCTAAGAATTGTATACTCATCAATTTACTTACGCTCCTGCATGTCCCTAGGTCAGGGTCTTTTATTGTCCTCATTTGAAAGGAAAACTGAAATTGAGATTAAAGAGGTTAATAAACTCAGAACTGCACATGCCTCACAAACATGAAGCAACAGACCTCGTTTCTATTATCAAGCTAATTTTGTCTGTAACTCCACATATACACAAACTGTCACATAAATTCAGTATTTTCAACTTGAGTGCATTTTTTACTGTGCATAAAACATAGTCTTGTGGAAAGAAATAAATTTAATTAATTAATTAATTAATTAGTTTGTTTTTTGAGACAGGGTTTCTCTGTAGCTTTGGTGCCTGTCCCAGAACTAGCTCTTGTAGACCAGGCTGGCCTCGAACTCCCAGAGATCCGCCTGCCTCTGCCTCCCGAGTGCTGGGATTAAAGGCATGCGCCACCACCGCCTGGCAGAAATAAATAGTCTTATAGCATGTTATTATGCTTTGTTTTCTATTTGAGACATGTATTGAACCACATGGTATAGACAATGAGTTAATTTTCCTTACTTTTCTGTTGCTGGGAAAAATGCCTTATTTTGATAACAAGGTATTCACAGAGAGGGAGTTTTTTCCATTGTTAAATTGGGCCAACTAGGCCTGCAGCACTCTATGTAGGTAGATGCCTGATGCTTTGATGCATTGGAATAATCAAATATATGTGTTTTTAGAAACATATTTTCCTCTGAGAGAAATGCAGGACACTTTTAACAATATCTTGATATAAACAGACTATCAACCTGAGAATTTAGGAAGATGTACTAATTCTTGTGTGCCTATAGTGAAAGACCATTATTAGTATTGGTTCCAGTGGAGAAGTGATAGTTTATTCCCCTTCTTGTATTTCTACATTGTAGTACTCCTCAAATGAATGTCGTTATAGTAATGGTTTTAATAATATTTTTGGGACAATGAGAGCTTCCCCTTTTTTAATGTAGCCTGCTTTTCTCCACCTCTGGTTGACATTTATCCCATTGTTCTTTAAACTTGAACTTCTACTGAAAAAAAATCAGTCAAAATAAAAGAAAGAGTGATCAGACTAAACTTGAAACTTTTCAACTACCCTAGCAAAAACCTGAACTTAAATTAGTAGATTTTCTAATACTTATGAGCATCTGGTCCAAAATAGTTGTACTACTTATATTCACAGATTATTTTTTTTAAGTAGTAGTTTTTAAGTTGGGACTGGAAAGACAGCTTATCAGTCAAGAGCATGTCCTGTTCTTTCAGAGGAGCCAAGGTTGATTCCTAGCACTCAAACTCTATGATTCACAGACACCTATAATTACAGTTCTAGATCAGTCAGAGATCTCTGGCCTCTATAGATACCTGCGTTCACATGCATATACCCTTATAAAGACTTGTAGCTTAAAAATTAAAATAAACGTAAGAATATTTTAAAAAGAACCAGTCACATTAATAAAATTTTCTACATATTTGTTTTGTCAGTTTTGTTATTTTGCTATATTTTATTTATCTTGCTAACTGGCATTTGATATGTACTCTCCTATAGGATTTATATAATACACATTTGTGTAATATGTGAAATGCCAGAACATAGAACGTTCTGGGTAAAGTTCAATCATTAAGCAAGTTTATCTTACTTTTTTTAACTTATTATTATTATTAAAAATTTCCACCTCCTCTCCACCTCCCATTTCCCTTCCCCATCCCTCCTCTTCCCCTTCCCCTCCCCCTCCCTCTCCTGCCCAAAGAGCAGTCAAGGTTCCCTGCCCTGTGGGAAGTTCAAGGTCCTCCCCCCTTCATCCAAGTCTAGGAAGGTGAACATCCAAACAGACTAGGCTCCCACAAAGCCAGTACGTGCAGTAGGATCAAAACCCAGTGCCATTTTCCTTGGCTTCTCAGTCAGCACTCATTGTCCGCCATGTTCACAGAGTCCGGTTTGATCACATGCTCCATCAGTCCCAGTTCAGCTGGCCTTGGTGAGCTCCCATTAGATCATCCCCAATGTCTCAGTGGGTGGGTGCACCCCTTTGTTGTCCTGACTTCCTTGCTCATGTTCTCCCTCCTTCTGCTCCTCATTTGGACCTTGGGAGCTTAGTCCAGTGCTCCAATGTGGGTCTCTGTCTCTATCTCCATCCATTGCCAGATGAAGGTTCTATGGTGATATGTAAGATATTCATCAGTGTGGTTATGGGATAAGGTCAGTTCAGGCACCCTCTCCTCTGCTGACCAAGGAACAAGCTGGGGACTTCTCCTTGGACACCTGGGAACCCCTCTAGAGTCAAGTCTCTTGCCAACCCTTTAAAGTATATATCTTTAAAGTATATATGTTGGTAACTTAGCTCCTTCACAGTCAAAAAATTGAAAGAAAACACAATAATATATATACATAATCTAGACTCTCTTTGTATAGTCCATCTATATGTGGTTTATTATCTTTGCTTACTACTTTTTCTACAAGTTTAATATTTATTTTTATCTTTATTCCTTTAATCTATTACTGTCTGTACTGTCTCTTTAAAGACTTTGTTTTATTCTTTTAAACCATTTACTTTACTTTTTATATTCTTTTTCTTCTCTCTCACAAGCCTACGTAAAAATTTTTAAAAATACTGTGACCTAATTAGAGTTTTCTTACATCACTCACTCATAAAATGTATATTGAATGTTTATCATATACCAACTACTGATATAAACTTTAGAGATTCAACAATGATCAAAGAGAAAAATTGATTCATTTACTCATAACACATAACCAGTAGAGAATATGTTGCAAATTATGATAAACTGGTTATTATTAAGTAAGCTGATTTGAATTATATTAAGTGATAAAGTGAGCAAGGATACAATTTACACTGGGTAAAAATATTTATAAAATTTAGATAGGAAAGATATAATTAAGAAATTCACATTTGTGCGGGAACATTTTAAAAGAGGTTAATAAAATTATAAATATTTATTTTTATAATTAATTTAGTGTATTTATTTGAAAAAAAATGAGTCTTACTTTGTTGCTCAGGTTCTCCTGAAACTAATTTTATCTTCCTGATTGGCCTAAGACACAGGATTCTTATCTTCAGCTTGAACCTTGACAGGATTATAGGTTTACTGCCCACTTCCTCTGTTAGCTTCTTGAGTGCAAGTTTACAGTCAATCCTGAAGTACTCTGCCCAGCTTCAGCATCTGAAGAAAAGATGGACTTAAGGTATCAATTTTCATGTGAATATGATTGAACTTTTAGTTAAATTAGTAAATTGTCCTACAACATATAAATCAGATTTACAGTAGAATAAATTAAGGGTAATAAAATCCATTCAGAAGATGCAGTGGAAGTGCAGAGGTAGTCTGTAGTGGTTAAAGACCAAAAGGAATGGGAAAGGAATGAATAGTGACAAGATGGACAAGGCAGTCGAAGAAATCCTTAAAAAACAAACTGAAGTCAATCTGTCCAAAATGCAAGTGAAATATGATAAAAACAGAAGATAGCATAATTCTCAGATTTTACATGAAGATCCTGAGTACAGATTTTAGCAGAAGAAAGTTTGAAAAGAAGATGACAAACAGCTGTGGACTTCAGGAACTGTCTCTACTACACTGATCAGCAACCTTCTCGGCGCCTGGCATAATGCCTGCTGTGTAGGAAGTAAGTAGCTATTTGTTCAATTGACAAATGGATAGATTGTGTTAAATTTGAAGTGATTGTAAATCTGAGGTTTTGGATTAGTGGTGTGCTTTGGAATGAGGGTTGGAGTGAATAAATGTATTCTGCAGTCATTAAAATCAAAGTAGTTAAAAACATGAAAGCGAACCAAGTTGCAAATGGAAGCATGTGTACAAAGATGCCTGCATTGGTAGACTAAATGAACATAAAATTTAAAGTAGAGAACACAAGTAATACAGAGTAACAAACTTTGGAATCTTCATTTCTGCTCAGACTATTAGGGTTTTATACCATTCATTACTCAGGGGAGATTTATTAATTAAAACATCAATTTTAAGAAGAAAAACAGCAACCATAAAAATAACTGTTCTTTCTCTCTGAAATCCAGTTAGGTGAATGTTAAATCACATACCCTAAGATGAACAGTAACTGCATTAGGAGGGCTGGCCACCATGCTAGACAGTGAGAAGTGACCAGCTAGTGACCAAAACTACAAGTACTGCTGTAGTTAGATTTAACTCTTTAAGTTAGACTTAACTAAAATCCAGTGAGTTGTTTACCAGTTAACAGTCCTATGTTTACTGTGAAGCTCAGGGTACATTTCCAAAAATTCTGATGCTGATTCGTCTACTTTAATTTCTGTGTTTTTTTGGCATTATTTTTTGAACTAAAATATTTCTGCCATTTTCCAGATGTCATACCAGTCAAAAAATCCATATACATTTCTTTATGTCTACATGTATATTGTTCACCAAATCATATTGAGTACCAGACCTATTTGAAATTGAAATCCAGCTCTTTTTTAAAATGGGTATTTGTTGTTTTAATTATATAGTCTCATTGTCTTTTAGACATCAGCTTCTTTTGTCTTTGCTCTGCCTTTGATAATCAACTAGTATTGTATTTCTTTTTATTGCTATAGTTATTTGATAAAATGCTGGTTACCTACAGATCCTCAGGTACTTTGAAGAGTTTCTCTGGTTTAATTGTGAGATTAATCAGTAGGATTCTAGGAAAATTAAAGTATGCAGTTTTACATTTTAACAAATTTTTCTCTGTTCTGTAAATGTTAGATTGATGTATTTCACCATAAGTGACTGTAAGCATAGAAAAAATAAACATGACCTAAATTATATATTCAATCATATATGTACATGTATACAAAACATTATATATTTTTTATGTATGTACGAGTGTGTGTGTGTGTACTTCCATGGTTAAGATTTGTCTTTTATTTAACAAGAGTTGGTATTTTGTCTGTTTCCCTAATATAGCAGATTAATATTGAAAAATATATCTTGATTTTAATACTAAATTTAATTGTTTATATTAGAAATTATTGCTTTTAGTTAATTTAATTTACTATAGAAACTATAATATTACATCAACTCTTTGGTCATCAGTAAAATGAGTTTAAGCTATGATGCTGATTAGTCTGCACACTGTTGCTCACTTTAGTACACACCTGCTTGAGTAATCACAAAATATAAAGATTCAATTTAGAGACCTGAATTACAAATTGCATGCAGAGCCAATCTGACTGGACTCCTGTTTTTAATAGAAATAATATATGACCAGGCTTATAATTTTGTTATAGTAGAAATATTTTAGATTAATTTGATTGTGATAAGTAAAGTTTTATTACATTTTTAACTCAGTGTTTTCCTTTCAGTGTTGATATAAGCTATCCTTTTTCTCTGCAAGTAAATTGCAGTCTATGGTGTTCTTAGATGTCGCTGATAGTAATGGTACTATTTATTTAAATTTGCAGGTATAGTGATAATAAAAGCCACACTTTATTTATAATTCCATTCTCAGCTACTTATTTCTGACTAAAACACCTGCTTCTTCTATGTTTTACTGTACTGCATAGAATTCTTTTGTTGACATATCTACCACAGCCTCCTGTCTCTGAACTCAAATAAAAACTACTGAAAAAGAGATCTGGCATTTGTTTTATTGCATACTGGAATGGGGCCCTTGATTTTGAGTACGTAGTTTTGAATCTGCTGACAGACTATCACTTTCCTCAAGAAGCTGAGATATTTGAAACACATTAGAAGCGTAATGTATTTGCAAGATCCGAAATATTATTACAACCTGAAAACTTAGCTATCATCTTTTGAAGTTGGTATCAGTTATTGACAGAATTGAGAGATCATATGTAAATTTAAATTTATCCCCCAAAATTCCCTTTTCTGTGTTTGGTTGTATGGGAATTAACCTTTTTTACCTCTGAGGAGAGGCACTAGAGAAATTGTAATTTAACATATTATTGTAAGAATGCTATTTGAGATTTTAAAAAAATGGAGCAATTCTGAAAACAAGGATTTGGAAATTGGAAAATATAAATAGCTTGATGTAAAATATTGAGTTTTCATGTCCAAATATTGTACAGACTATATTTAAAAGAAAATTTAAAAATTGCTATATTGAGTTAAAACATACATATTTGGAGTTGGTTCAAAAAGTTAGAGTAGAAGCCTCTTTTCTGTGACAGATTCCCGAACAGAGTTTCAGGGTAATAAGAGCAAAGCAGTATTTGGGGGAAAACGGAAAGCACATGGGTCATTCATGAAAGTCTTGGAAGGACAGCTGATCCAAGAGCATTGACAAACAGAACTGTGGTACAGAGAAATGTTCTGCATGGCTCTGAGCACTAAGTTCAACTCCTGGGAAGAGAACAACAGAGCAGCCATAGCCAAATGATCAGCAGAACCACTTACAGTTCCCACTGCCAGAGCTTCCACGGGATAATTTGGAGCAACAGCGACCCTCATTTATGCGCCTTTTTGTCAGTCCTCTTATTTCTGAGTGTGAAAACCTCTGGCCATCTTGGGCAAAGAAATCTGTACTTTCAGATGCTGCTACTTGGGGACCGAGAATTAAGAAACAATGCACCTGTGTAACAGTTGAGAAGACCACCTTCTACCTTGGAGGACTGCTTTTTTCTTCATGTGTGTGGGTGTGTGTATTTGTGTTCATGCATGTGTGTAGGTACACACATATGAACATACATGTGCACCTATGCTTGTGTTCATATATTGTGGACGACAGAAGTTGATACTTGGTGTTTTTCTCCATTGCTTTTCACTTTATTGATACAGGGTCTCTCACTCTACCTGGTGCTCCCCAATTCAGGCAGTGGAGCTGGCCTGCCCCAGGGATATAGTTAATCAATTAGTTAAATTTATTTATTATATATTTTACATCTCGACCAAAATATCCCCTTTCTCTTCTCCTCTTATTTCCTTCCCCATCTCCCCTATGTGCTTCTCCTCAATCCATTTCTTTTCTGTTCCTGTTCAGAAAGTGGAAGACCTCCTATGGGTACCAACGAAGCATGGCAAAGCAATCTGCAGTAAGACTAAGCCACTGTATTAGACTGGGCAAGGCAATCCAATATGGGGAATAGATTCCCAAGAGTCAGCCAAAACATTAGAGACAGGTCCTGCTCCCATTGTTAGTAATCCCACAAGTAGATCAAGCTACACAACTGTCACATATATGTAAAGGGACTAGGTTGGGCCCACGTAGGTTCCCCGGATGTTCAGACTCTGAGAATTCCTATGAGCCATGTCCGTTGTTTCCATTTTTTCTTCTTTTTTTCTTTTATTATTTTTATGTCTTTGACCTTTCTGTCTCCTACAGTCCTTCCTCCCTTTCTTCATCAGGATTCCTAAAGCTCAGCTAATTTTTGGCATAGGTCTTTTCAACTGTTTTAATCAATTATTGGCTGAAGTCTCTCTGATAACAATTGGGCTGGTCACCAATCTGATCACAGGGTTTGGTTGGCTCAGGTTATGTATCCATTATTGCTAGGAGTTGTTTATTGGGTCATCCTTGTAAATTCATGGGGGTTTCCCTTGCAACCAGTTTCTACACGATCCCCAAATAACCCCCTTTCCAATCTTCTCTTTCAGTACTGTGCCCTTTATACTGCTCCCAACCTGCTCCCTTAAATTCTCCTCTCCTCCTGCTCCTGTCCACCCAGAAGATCTATTTCTCCTTTCCAGAGACAGTCATGTACCTCCCCATCCTTGGACCCTCCTTGTTACTTAGCCTGGCTGGGTCTGTGGATTGCAACATTCTTTATATTACAGCTAATATTCACTTATGAATGAGTACATACCATGTTTGTCTTTATGGGTCTGGGTTACCTCACTCAAGATGATTTATTTTCTAGTTTCATCCATTTGCCTGAAATCATTATTTTTAACAGCCAAATAATACTCTCTTGGGTAATTGCAATATATTCTATTTATCCATCCTTCTCTTGGTTGAGGAGTATCTAGGTTATTTCCAGATTCTGGCTATTATGAATAAAGCTGCTATAAACATAGTTGAGCAAGTATCCTTGTGGTGTGATTGAGCATCCTTTTGGTATATGCTTGAGAGTGGTATAACTGAGTCTTGAAGTACATTGATTTCCAATTTTATGAGAAACTGGGAGGCAGATTTTTTTAAAAACATAAAAGGAGATAAAACTACTGGGTGTTCTAAAAAGTGGCTGTCAACCTGTGTGTCAGCCACAAAGACTACAAGAAAACATTGATCTTTACATTATAATTCATAGAAGTAGCAGAATTGTAGTTATAAGGTAGCAATGAAATAATTTTATGGTTGGAGGTTTCCTCACAACATGGGGAACTGTTTTAGAGTGTTGCAGTAGGTTGAGAACCACTATTCAAAAGGGTTGTGAAATATTCTATTCTTCAGGGAAGCTCATTAAGTTCAGGAAGTAAACAACTCAAATATTTCGGGGAAATCCCGAATACTGACCCCTCCCTTCCTAAGTATATGTAAGTTGAAAAGACTGCTGAGAGATAATCTCACAGCCAATCCAATCTCATTAAAAATGTTTCAGAGCTGCCAGGCTCCCCAGAACTAAAGAACAGTAAAACCTTTGGGAAGAAGCAAACAGTTGAAGTTGCCTGAAGAAGTTGAGATCAGCTGATCTACTGGAAGGAGGTTAAGATCTCCCAAGTGGGCTGAAAGAAGACAGTCTCAGTTTGTTGGGTTGCAAGATGGGCAGTCTGCTTTACCTGTCCAGCTTTCAGGAGCTGAAAAAGCGCATGCTGAGGTGGGCGGTGGTGATGCAGCTGTCTGTGAGTCATTCCTTCTTCAGTGTGTAGCCCTTCACCCACACTCCTGCAAATAACACAAATAAAACTCACTGACTTAGCAAGTTGGTCTTTGGTGGTAGCTATTCTTTGGTTGTAGCTGGTTTCCTGGCTGTGGTGAATTGAGATTTATTTATAATCCCTAGGAACAGTGACACCCAAGCAATGTTTATTTCAGCCAGCCGACTTGAACTGACTAACTAAATTCTATGGCCATTTTTCAATAGCAGACACCTAGGAGGAAGCTTGTCAATTCCTTGTCAGTTTTAAAATTTTCTCTTTTTTTCCTTTTCTTGCTTCTTTAGAGGATTTTCGTATTATATTATTTTTAAGAAAGCTTTTACATTGTTTCCACTTCCTAGCTATTGGGATTAGAACAGCAATTGAATATGACTGAGCAAGTATCTATAGAAGATGACATCAAGTCCTTTTGGCATATGTTGAGCAGTGGTACTCTCATATGGCCTATTTATTTTAAGCTGTTTGAGAATTCTCCACACTGATTTTGAGAGTTTGCAATTTCACTAACCATAAGCAAATGTTACATTCAGACCACTTCCTACGTATAACCCCAGCAGCACAGACATTAAGGGCCTCATTGAATAAATGAGACCTCCTGAGACTGAGAAGCTTCTGTAAAGCAAAGGACACTGTCACTAAGACACAAAGGCAACCCACATACTGGGAGAAGATCTTCACCAACCCTGCAACTGACAAAGGTCTGATCTCCAAAATATATAAAGAACTCAAGAAACTAGACCGTAAAAGGCTAATCAACCTAATTATAAAATGGGGCACTGAGCTGAACAGAGAATTCTCAACAGAAGAAGTTCAAATGGCCAAAAGACACTTAAGGTCATGCTCAACTTCCTTAGCAATCAGGGAAATGCAAATCAAGACAACTTTAAGATACCATCTTACACCTGTCAGAATGGCTAAAATAAAAAACACCAATGATAGCCTTTGCTGGAGAGGTTGCAGAGAAAGGGGTACACTCATCCATTGCTGGTGGGAATGCAAACTTGTGCAACCACTCTGGAAAGCAGTGTAGCAGATTCTCAGAATTTATTAATCTTTGTGTTGTTTTAATTTTCAGTTCCTTATTTGCTAGAAACATTGAACAATTCTGAGTATTTCTTAGCCATTTTGATTTCTTCTTTTAAGTACTCTATTCAGATTTTAAGCCCATTTTTGAATGATTTTTTTTAATTTTTAATTTATGAGTTTTTTATATATTCTGTATATTTATTCTTTGTCAGATGTGTAGCTAATAATTTTTTTTCAGTTCTATGAGCTTCTTATTTTTAGGTGTGCAGAAACCGTTTAGTTTTATGAGGTCTCAGAAGTCAATTCTTTGTCTTGTATTTTATTCAGAAAGTTCTGTCTTATGTATATATTATGTAGATATTGCCTGTATTTTCTACTAGCAGTTTCAGTGTTTTAGGTTTAACATTTAGCTCTTTGATTCATTTAAACTTGGTACAAAGTTATAGATCCAAGTCTTACTTCATTCTTCTGATATAGGATTCCCCTTGTATGCTGTGAATACCATTGGTTAATAAAGAAGCTGCTTTGGGTCTATTTCAGCACAGAGTAGGGTAAGGCAGAAGTTCCAAGCAGATAGAGGAGAGAGAGTAGGCAGAGTCAATGGCACACTATGTAGTCACCAGAGGAAACAGTCTTATCCCAGAACTTTACTGGTAAACCATGAGCCTTGTGGTAAAATATAAAATAATAAAATGGGTTTACTTAAGATGTAAGAGCTAGCTAACCATACACTTAAGTGATTGGCCAAGGAGTGTTTTAATTAATACATTTTTATGTAATTATTTCTGGTCTGAGCAGCCTGAAGCAAATGAACAGCCTCCACCTACATCCTTCTACACATGGACATTAAGTTTTCCCAGAAAGTCTTGATGAAAATGCTTTCTTTTTTCCAGTCTATGATTCTGGCTTCTTTGTTCAATATTAAATTGCAGCTATGTTTACTCATGCTTGGGTTTTTATTTTATTCTGATGGTTTGTATGTCTGTTTTCAACCAGTACCACATTGTTTTTATTACTGTGACTCTGTAATGGATAATGACAACACCATACACGTGCTCTATGGAAAACTATTTAGTTTTAAATGAAATTTGTAGGTAAATGGATGGAACTAGAAAAGATCATTTTGAGTGAGGTAAACTGTACCCAGGAAGACAAATTAACACGGTCTCTCTCGTCTGATTTTCTTTACTGTAAATCTTCAGATGTGACTAAATAACTTGGAGTGACTGCAGAAACCAGGAATTTACAAAGTGATGATTGATGGGTGCACAGTTTGGGGTGGGGAAGTAGACAAAGGAATACAAGGTGCAGGTGATCGGATGGGAAATGTGAAAAATGGAGGACTTTAATTACAGAGTGAAGAGATAAATTCCTATAAAGGGTGAGGGGAGTAAGATAATTGGAAAGATGTCTGAAAAAGTCATAAGTAATTATACTATTAAGTATCACAAATAACCTTCAATACATATGTATGTTTAACATATATATATATATTAGTTGTAATTAATACATTGATTAATTAATATATTAGTTAAAATGAAAATTTCCCATCTGGACTGACTATGCTTTCATTATGAGTTTTAGACTATCTAACAAAAATCCCAGCACCAGGTATGAAAAGTCTTTTTGTTGATTTTTTTGTAGTTGTTTAGGGTTCACCAAGATACTCACAAAAAATTATAATTCATTACTTTTTTTAATCCCTGGATGTTCCCAGGTTAAAGGCACAGAAAATGTATTCAACAGAAACATAGAGGAAAATCCCCCAAATCTAGAAAGAGATACCTATCAAGGTAAAAGAAGAATACAAAACACCAAATTAATAGGACCAAAAGTGTAAGTCTATATGTCACATAATAAGCAAACCATTGAATGTACAAAACCATGAAAGGCTATTGAGAGCAGAAAGAGAAAAAAGGCCATGCAGTAAAGCAAGGTATGCTCATCCCAATAATACCTGATATTCAAATGAAGATTTTGAAATGTAGGAAGGCTTTGTCTGATGTTCAACACATTCTAAAAGACTACAGATGCCAAACTAGATTATTATACTCAGAAAACTATTAGTCATAAAAAAGAAGAAAAAAGCTTTCTATGATATAAAACATTTAAGCAATTTATGACCAGTAAGCCAGCCTTAGTGAAAATGCTAGAAGGGATATTCTGCTCTTGAGAGGAGATTGAATGTGCTCACTCAAGAGGGCACAAGGAATAAATAATTTCATAACAATTAATTAAAGAGGCCTAATAATCCAACATCACAATACAGTAACAGAAATTAATAAACATTATTCAGTAGTAATCTAATTATTAACAGTCACCGATAAATGAACAGATGAATAGAATAGATTAGAAAATACGATTCATCTTAAAACTGCCTATAAGAAACACACGAAACGATAATGATAGATACCTCTTCAGGTAAAGGTTGGAGAAAGGTATCCAGAGCAAATGAAACTAAGAAATAAGCAGGCATAGCTATTCTAATATTTTGACAAAATAAACTTCAAAATAAACTATTAAGAAGCAATAGTTTCAAGTTCGTTAATGAAAAAATTCACTAACAAGATATTATAATTATAGATATTTATTCACCAAAGACACTATCACCCAATTTTATAAAGCAAACACTTTTAGATCTAAAAACATATATTGACCTCAGTATAATGATGGTTGGTGACTTCAGTGTACCACTCTCCAAAATATAACGGATCATCCTGTCAAAAACCGCATAAACTCTTGAATTAAATGATGTCATAAATCAAATGGACCTAACAGACATTTCCAGAACATTACATTCAGGCAAGGAATACATTTTCATCTCAGAAGACCATATAACTTTCTCCAAAATTCATAATAGGACACAAAGCATGTCTCTACAATTTTAGGGAAAGTGAAATAATATCCTAATACTATTTATTATTATTGATATTATTCTTAAAGAATAATAGTATTCTTTCAGACCACAAAGAAATAAAGCTAAGTAGTAACAGCAATAGAGACTTTAGAAAGTACACAAATACATGAAAGCTAAGCAATACATGACTGAATGGAAATTGGATCAAGGGAAAAATGTGTAGAATTAAATGAAAAGGAAAACACACCATACTAAAATCTATGAGGTACAATGAAAGTATTCACAAGAAAATAGTTCATAGCAATAAGTGCCTACCTCAAAAAAATTAGAGCTCTCATATTAATAGTTTAATAATGTACCCGAAGTCTTTGAAGAAAACAAACAAATAGAACTCAGAGTTGATGGTAAAAAGATAATCAAAATGAGGGATGAAATAGGAACAAGAAATTATAGCAAAACAACAATGCAAAGAATCAATGAAATGAAGAGTATTTTATTTGAATAGATAATCACAACTGATGAATGTTTTAGGCAAATAAACAACAACAACAACAACAAAAAGATATAGAGGAACTATAGGAATAAAATCAGAGATGGGAAAGGAAATGATATAGTAGCTACTATGGAAATTTTATGAATCAAAAGGACATATTTTAGAAAAAAAGTATTTCATCATTTAAATTTTGTTTAGGTGACAACATTATTGAGATTTCATGGGTGTAGTTTCAGTTTCAATAGAGAAGATACCATCTCCAAGCAGATGCCATGATTCTCTTGCTCTTAGCTCTTATTATCTTTCTATTCCTTCTGAGCTGTTCCCTGTCTTTTAGGTGTAGGGGTTTCATTTGGCATGTACTAATTGGGTTGGGCATTCCATAGTTCTTTGCAATTTGACCATTGACGGATTTTTAAAAATAGTGTCTATCAGGTGTTGGAAAACTATTTCTGATGAAGGGTGAGAGTTACACTCATTTGTGGGTGTTGTAGTTGCTTTCTGTTGCTGAGATGAAACACTGACAAAAGGTAATTTGGGGAAGAAAATCTATTTGACTTGTGGTCTACAGACCATCAAAGGAATCTGTACCTTTGATGAACTCAAGGCAGTTACCTATAGCCAAGAACCAAAGCAGAGACCACACAGGAACACTGTTTACTTGCTTTTCACTGTTCAATGTATTTTCTTGTACAACTAAGACCTACCTGCCCAGAGGTAGTGTTGCCCATAGGGGGTGCACCCTCTCAAATCAATTTTTAGTTAATAAAATGTCCCATGGACATTCTTACAGGTCAGTTTTACACAGCAACAAAATAGGAACTAAAACACCCACAAATAAGTGTAACCTTTACCCTTCATCAAAATTGGTTCTTTCTATAGCAGATGGATATTATTACAGAACTCCATCAATGCCCAAAGTGCAAAGGACAATATACTATGTAATACCTGGCCCCATTCGTACATGCACAGTGGCAACCCCTACAGCTAAATCCATGGGAACATCTTGGAAGAAGGAATAAAAAGATTATTAGAGCCATAGAACCAGGACATTTTCTTGGAGACAGTATCTTCTCTATATGACACTGCAACTACACCCATGGAGTCTCCACAACCCTCAATTGAGGTTCCTTCTCCCCTCTAGTTTGTGTCAAGTTTAAATAACTAAACAGCACAATAAACATAAGAATAAGACTTTAGAATGTAGTTAGAAATGATGCTGGCTTAAGGAAGTTAAAGTAGTATGGCTTTGTGACCTCACCAGTTATGTATGGGTCGTTGGATAAGTTTACAGCACCAGGTCGGAGTCCCTACTATTGAACAGTATAACATGAATGATAAACTAGATTAGATATGGAGAATCACACACAGCCCCAGCCCTCAGTGTAGAGCTATAAGCAAACAATGTCACAGAGAGGGAAAGCAGTGATGTCATCTGGGAGGACACATCACCCAGTAATACCCCCTGGAATCAATACCACAAAGAATCAAGTGATACCATGTGTACTCAGGACTAGTAACTGAGATCACTTGAAATCAGTACCATCCAGGGATACTTCCTGGGGAAAAAAAAAAAAACAATTTCCAGTGATGGTAGCTGGGGTCAGTATCACGTATCACCCACTATTACAACCTGAAAGTCAATATTACCTAGGAAAATTAAGGGAAAAGTTTAGCTACCAGAACACAATACATAAGAAACTTAATCAAGAGGAAAGAGCATTATTTCTAATCACATAAGGAGTGAGATATTAGACCCTACTCAAACTGCTCCCAAATTCTACGCATATCTATCTCTAGAAAAGGAAAAAGTGGATGGAATGTCCTCTAAAGCAACTTTCCTAGAGATAAAAATATAAAGTTGTATTTCCAAGTGTATAAAAACAAAAAACATGCCTGCAGGTACAGTTCCCAATTTTATAATTCAACTTCTTATGTTATTGCTTTTAGTTTTTGATTTTTTTATGAATGATTTCATTTATTTTTAGATGTTGAATTTATCATCTGAAATGTATGACAGAAATTACATTTAATCTTATATGTTAAAAAGAAAGATCGAGTTGAAAGCACTATTTTCAAGTGTGCTCATCTGAAAAAGTTTTAAAGTATTGCCAAGTTAAGATAAACCTGGCATCCTTTATTGTTTGACTCCAAAATAATTAGTTACTTTGAGAGGAGTCTGCAGACTTACATACTATGTACTTCCATTAATTCAACATCCTTAGCAATATTGTTTGGATCATAAGGAAAATTGATAAGATAATAAATTCAATCTCAGAAGTACAATGAGGTTTACAAGATGCCTCAAATCTTAAAAAGCCTAATTATTTTTCTTCACATAGTTTTATTACAAGAGTTGCAAATGTCACTGTAGGGACAAGTCTTCTGATAAACTGAAGAGTGTGGAGGGGTGCATGCCGTATTCCCTTGATGCGAAGAACGGGGATGTTAGTTACAAGACAGCATTGTGCATCTGCTGCCTGTATTATATTGTGGCAATGTAATCAGAAACATTTTCTTTGTCTTGTGAAAATCATGAAACACCAGAGTTGACCTGAATTCTGATCATACAGTGTGAAATACACACGATTCTGATCTCTGCAAACAAAACAAGACGCTGGGAGGGAAGCAAGAGATCGCTCACAACAGTGGTAAAAAAAAAAAAAATCAGAATTTTATCCTGCTAGAGAATGTACTTTGAAAATACTGTGTTTTACAAATTTTGTGATCATGAGAGAGATACTAGAATTTATTTCTTGTTTTATAATTTGCTTTGTGGGGTGTGTTTTGCTCTTTCATGGCTCTCCATTTTTATATAAAATATGTTATTATGCTCATATTTTACATCTTAAAGATTAAGGTGAATGCAGAAATATAACTGTTTCCTTGGGTTTATGGATAAAATTTGCTTTTTAAAATAATACTGTTGTCAGTACTCAAGATACAAAGAGTTCCTATTTTGAATCACTATATCTATTTTTAACTTATATTGCTTATATAGTGTTGCCATGTCAGTTAACATTAAGTCCCTCTAATTAAAACTGCTTCGAAGAGCTCTTGTAATATTTTAAATTGCTTGATATTGCCACTGCAGCATTAATCTTCTATACTTGTCTGGAAGGATTTGTTATTTAATTCTGTAGCTTCAGAAATTGCAATGAAAAGATAGTTGGGCCATTTGCAGGTTGTTGAAGGCAAAGTCATTTCGACTTGTCTGTTTTTATTGTGCTAGTTATGGTTGCCCACTACTTTTTGGGATTTAGCAACATAAAGGTGGGCACCACACTTTTCTATGGTATTTTTTCTGGTTGTTATTTGAATCTATTGTGTCCCTACTGAGGCAATGTCAGTATTAGTTTGAATAGTAAAGGAAACAAGGAGCATCATCTCTGCACTATTTTAACACTTCCTTGGGTGTTGCCAGGATTTTCTTTCTAATTTACCTAGAAACAGAACACACAGAAGAAATGCGCCTTTTGAGCTACATCATCTATTCTGTTAGGATCTGATTCCAAATCAAAGAAAAGTAATTGCAAATGGATGAGCTAAACAGAAATATCACCCAAAGTAATCTAGCTGTTTTAATTTATTGATTTTTGTATTTGATAAAGATTTTATTACTTTTGACAAGCATTTAATCACACCTTTTAGTAGGAAAAATGATTTCAGTGTCACAAAATCATGACACTAGTTCTATACCTGGAGTTCCCTGCATTTCTATTCAGGTGCTAAGGATGCAGCTAGCAAATGTGGTGTCATTTTGTGCAATATTAGCAGTAAAGTTGGTCACAGTCATGACTTTTACACTGATTAATACTAATGTCCTTGAATAAAAGACAAGGTTGTGTATGATTAATATTTTAAGTTATTGAAGAAATATTTTTGCCTCCTGAAAGAGGCATAAACAATACTATCATGTTTTGAATTCCCCTGAAGAAATACTGTATGAAGACTTCAACTATTATTAATTATAGTAATAAATGGGAAGGAGAAAACAGTCCACTAGGACCTCTGCAATATTAACAGGAAAAGTCACCTTAAAGTCATGGCTGGCCACATTTCATCCTTGTTTTCTAAAAGATAACACTTTTGCATGCTAGTTATCTACATGTAAAAGAAATTCTGGGAAATAAATTACATACAGAGATATTAATTACTTAATCACTAATTACATTATTTATTAAATAAAGAATGATCTTTAAACCTTAATAAATCTGTTTTCTTAAATCTTACCTAAGTAAGATTCTCCTTTGAGGAGCTTTTATTATAATAAACTTGACTCAACTCTAAAGTTCTTTGCACTTGGAACTTGAAATTAATGGTCAAAAGTTCAAGAGAGGCCATGTTTAAATACATCACCTGTTCTTACACCTTAAACATAAAGGTCTGCCATCTACAAGAGATTCCTTGTAGAATAATCGTGTACCATTAGAACTTCAATAAAAGTTAGACGATGTGTCCTCCTATAGCAACATTTTTTATAGTTAATGATGCTGTGATCAAAATGCCCTTTGGATTTTGATATTCATCTTAGATTGGGTTACATATTATATTCAAAGGTGTAAGGGCTTTATGGAATTATGTATAGATAAAGGAAAGTACAAGCAAGAATTACTTAAAGTAGAACTCAATCTTCATCTACTTTCTCCATCTCCGACACAAAGAATTAACTTTCCTGTTCATTTCCAAAGAACAGAGGCATCCATCCTTCTCCTCCTCTATAAAATGTGCTCGTGTGGTTAAAGAAAACACAGGGCTGCAATTACTAGTCATGTGAGATATACATCACTTCACCTGACATTGACTTTTCCCATATGCAGTCTCTGCTGTAACATGTCGGTGCACTAAATTCCTAATTCTGCTTTGTATGTACATGCTCGCTGGCATTTTTTTTAAATTTTCTAAGATATTACATTAATGCACATGATAGAAAGATTTTTCAGGAAGCTTTTGTTTGCTTTCTTTCTTTTTCTTTTCAAACTTAGTTAGTCTATGTTTGTATGTGGGCATATATATATGTGCATGCATATTCAAATGGTTGTACATATGTGTAGATGTGTGTGCAATGTACGTGACGCTCTGTGATCATTCTCAAGTATCATTCTTCAGAACTCAATCACCATGTTTTTGAGGCAAAAGTATCCTTTATCTCTTTGCCCTGGGCTCTTTCCCTGTGGATTTGCCTGACTTATCCTGTGTCCTGGGACTCTGAGCACAAACCATTATACCTAGCATTTTCATGTGGGTTCTGGGAGTAAGGTGCATGTCCTCCTGCTTTTAAGCACTTTATTAAAGGGCTAAGCTCTTGTCCTAGGCCGGGTTTTCTTTCATGTTTTGCTTCTGAATTGTTTTCCAAATTGGCACTTTGAATAGCCTCTTTAGTATTAGGTTAGCACATCCTGGGAATGGCTAACTGGGTCACCTCAGGTAGAACAAGTGCTTTCCTAAACTTACCTAATGTAGCCCCTTGATGAAATTTTCCTTTCCAGATAAACATGTCTGTTAAAGTGAAATATAAAAATTCCATCAATTAACTATATTTAAAATTTAAATATTCAAAAAGAAAGTTGTTTAAATCGCTGTCATGCTATCTTGCCAGAGTTACCTGCCTACATCTATTTGATTCAGTTTAAAATGGATTTTAAGAGCAAGTATTTTGTTACAATATGGTGGTCTGTGGGGCCTGCCATTTTCAATTCCTTTTTAGAGTTTATGTAGCTCAATAAAGTAATCCCAATGAATGCCCAGGGAGCTAAGACACTAGGCAGTATTTCCAAGGATTTTAAATGACTTCATTTTCTTTTCTCTAAGAAAAATGTAAAACACTCAGCTTTCCCCTTAATCCCACCAGAGATTTGATCCTGCGTTGTAGGAACAATGAGAATAATTTTTTTATTTGGCCTAGTTTTTTTTCCCTTCTTAGCTGAACTGTTTGCTAAGAATCTGTTGTAAATTCCTCCTTTTTGAACTCAGTGAATATGCTTAAAGGTATCTGCTTATTTGACAAAAGCTACCTCATTATGGTATTTATGTCCTTTATATTAATTATTGTCAATATAGAATTAAAAGGAAATACTAACTTTAATATTTGAAATAATTCAAGATACTAATATTAATGGTTATATAAACACATGCAAGTTCTACATTTATGAGTATATTTGGCCTTCAGTACATAATTTTCATCAAACAGAAAATGATATAAATGATACATCATAAATAGTATATTATGTATTATACACAAATATATCATATATATACACTATATACACTATGATTTAATATAGTTATTACATCTAAATATAGTCATGACAAAAAGTCATATTCTCTGTTTTTAGACTACTCTTTAAATAATTATTATATTTTATGATATGTGATGTTTGAGCTTTTACTTCATGGATGTCTGTGCACTCTGTGTGTCAATAGAGGCCAAAAGAAGGTTTCAGATACCCCAAAATTTGAGTAACAAACAATTGTGTGCTTTCATATAGCTACTGGAAATCAAGTACAGGCCTTCTAGAAAAGAAATAAACCATCCTCAATACTTTTGATCTTAGCCATTCTGACAGGTATAAGATGGTACCTCAGAGTCACTTTGATTTGCATTTTTCTGATGACTGACGATGTTGAGGAATTCCTTAAATGTCTTTCAGCCATTTGAGTTTATTCTGCTGAGATTTCTCTGTTTAGATCCATACTTTTTAATTGGATTATTGGGTATTTTGTCATGTAGTTGTCTGAGTTCTTAATTTACATTGGAGCTCAGTCCTCTGTCAGATATGGGGTTGTTGGAAATCTTTTCGAATTCTGTAGTCTGGCATTTTGTCTTAATGACTGTATCCTTTGCCTTCCAGAAACATCTCAGTTTCAGGAGGTCCAATTTATTAATTATTCCTCTCAGTATCTCTACTACTGGTGATATATTTAGGAAGTGGTCTCCTGTGTCAATACACTCAAGGCTACTTCTCACTTTTCTACCAGGTTCAGTGTCACTGGATTTATGTTAAGGTCTTTGATCCACTTGGACTTTTGTGCATGGTGATAGAACTGAACCTATGTGCAATTTTCTACAAGTTGACATCTAGTTATGCCAGGACCATATGTTGAAGATGTTTTCTCTTTTTCCATTGTAGAATTTTGGCTTCATTGGAGAGGGTGTGGAGTAAGGGGGACACTTCTCCACTGCTGGCGGGAGTGCAAACTTGTAAGGTCACTTTGGAAATCAGTATGGTGACTTTTCAAAAAATTGTGAAAAAAAATCTGCCTAAAGACTCAATGATATTACTCTTGAGCATATACCTAAATGACACTGAATCACACCATAAGAACATTTGCACAACTATCTATGTTCATAGCAGCATTATTCATAATAGTCAGAACCTGAAAATAACTTAGATGCCTGTCAACCAATGAATGGATGAAGGAAATGTTGTACATTTATGCAATGAACTATTACTCAGCTGTAAAAAGCAATGACATTATGAAATTTGCAGGTTAATGGATGTACCTAGATAAATTTCACCCTGGGGAGGTAACTCAGGCTCAGAAAGACTAATGCAGTATGTGCTCACTCATAAGTGGATACTAGATGTAAAGCAAATGATAGGCAGACTACAATTCACAGTTCCGGGGAAGCTAGATAAGAAGGAAAAACCTAAGAAGAAAGCATGGATATCCTTTAAAAGAGGAAATATATGAGATCTCCTAGGTTAACATGGGATGGGGTGGTAAAGGATAGGGATGGGAGATAAGAACCTGAAGGACTCAGATGGTCCATCTGGAGGAGTTGGCAAGCAGGAAAGAGATATCTTGATAGAAAGGGCCATTTGGGGTTTATAGAGAAACCTGGTGATGGTGAAATTCCCAGGAATCCACAAATAATGACTCCTAGTAATAATGGAGAGGGTGCCTGAACTGGCCTTCCCCTGTAATCAGATTGGTGACTACCCTAACTTTCAACATAGAGGCTTCATCCAGTAACTAATGAAACCAGTTGCAGAGATCCACAGTCAAGCACAGCTACAGAATAGTAACTAATGCACTTAAAGAATACAGACAGAACACAGAAATGATTAATTTCCAAGTGGAAAGATATAGAGTAGGCTACCATGGTAGTACCCAGAATGAAGGTCATCATGAAGAACCTGACCATGCTGGCACCTTAATCTCAGATTTCCCTCCTCTAAAACTTTAAATAATAAATACTTGGTTCTTTTCATACCTAGTCTGTGTTTTGTGATAAACTTGAACCTGTTAATGATACCTTGGCTTGTCATGGCTTTATGATGTCCCTAACCAATGTGATGATACTTTGATTTTTTATTAGAAAATTTAAAATAAGATTTTATTAGGGTTATTTATTTTATTTTATTTTTTGTTCTGTGACTTTTTTTTTAATTGAGAAAAGGAGAAAAAAAAACAAGTTTCCACCTCCTCCCAGCCTCCCATTTCCCTCCCCCTCCTCCCCCACTACGCCCCCTCCTCCCACCCTTCTCCCCCTACCCCCACTCCTTTCCCCCTCCCTCTCCAGTCCAAAGAGCAGTCAGGGTTTTCTGCCCTGTGGTAAGACCTAGGACCTCCCACCTCCGTCCATATCTAGGAAGGTGAACATCCAAACTGGCTGGGCTCCCACAAAGCCATCACATTACGTAGGATCAAACCCCCGTGCCATTGTCCTTTGCGTCTCATCAGCCCTCATAGTTCGCCATGTTCAGAGAGTCCAGTTTTATCCCATGCTTTTTCAGTCACAGTCCAGCTGGTCTTGGTGAGCTCTCAATAGATCAGCTCCACTGTCTCAGTGGGTGGGTGCATCCCTCGTGGTCCCTACTTCTTTGCTCATGTTCTCCCTCCTTCTGCTCCTCATTGGAACTTTGGGAGCTCAGTCCAGTGCTCCAGTGTGGGTCTCTGTCTCTATCTCCATCCATCACCAGATGAAGGTTCTATGATGATATGCAAGATATTCGTCAGTATTGCTATAGGATAAGGTCATTTCAGGTTCCCTATTCGCAACTGCCAAAGGAACTAACTGGGGACCTCAGCTTGGGCACCTGGGAACCCTTCTAGGGTCAGGTCTCTTGCCAACCCTAAAGTGGTTCCCTTAACTAAGAATTGTGGTTCCGTGCTCCCCTGTCCAACCTTCCTTTATCCCAATCCTCCTGCTTTCCCCAAGGCCCGAACTCCTTCCCTTCTAACTTTTGTCTCCCCATCTCCCCTTACCCCCAACCCACCCCACCCCAAGATCCCAATTTTCTCCCCGGCAATTTTGTCTACTTCCCTTAGCCAAGAGGATAACTATATGTTTTTCCTTGGGTTCCCCTTCTTACTTAGCTTCTTTAGATTCACCTATTGTAGACTCCGTGACCCTTATTTATGGCTAGAAACCAATTATGAGTGAGTACATCCCATGTTCACCTTTTTGGGTCTGGGATACCTCACTCAGGATAGTGTTTTCTATTTCCATCCATTTGCATGCAAAATTCGAGAAGTCATTGTTTTTTACCGCTGAGTAGTACTCTAATGTGTAGATATTCCATACTTTCTTCATCCATTCTTCCATTGAAGGGCATCTAGGTTGTTTCCAGGTTCTGGCTATTACAAATAATACTGCTATGAACATAGTTGAACATATGCTTTTGTCATATGATAGGGCATTTCTTGGGTATATTCCCAAGAGTGGTATTGCTGGGTCCAGGGGTAGGTTGATCCCGAATTTCCTAAGAAACCGAAACACTGACTTCCATAGTGGTTGCACAAGATTGCATTCCCACCAGCAATGGATGAGGGTACCCGTTCCTCCACAACCTCTCCAGCAAAGGTTATCGTTGGTGTTTTTGACTTTAGCCATTCTCACAGGTGTAAGATGATATCTCAAAGTTGTTTTGATTTGCATTTCCCTGATTGCTAAGGAAGTTGAGCATGACCTTAAGTGTCTTTTGGCCATTTGAACTTCTTCTGTTGAGAATTCTCTGTTCAGATCAGTGCCCCATTTTTTAATTGGGTTAATTAGCATTTTAAAGTCTAGTTTCTTGAGTTCTCTCTATATTTTGGAGATCAGACCTTTGTCTGTTGCGGGGTTGGTGAAGATCTTCTCCCAGTCAGTAGGTTGCCTTTGTGTCTTAGTGACAGTGTCCTTTGCTTTGCAGAAGCTTCTCAGTTTTAGTAGGTCCCATTTATTCAATGTTGCTCTTAATGTCTGTGCTTCTGGGGTTATACATAGGAAGCGATCTCCTGTGCCCATTTGTTGTAGGGTATTTCCCACTTTCTCTTCTATCCTATTCAGTGTGTTCGGGCTGATATTGAGGTCTTTAATCCATTTGGACTTGAGTTTTGTGCACGGTGAAAGATGTGGGTCTATTTTCATTCTTCTACAGGTTGACATCCAGTTGTGCCAGCACCATTTGTTGAAGATGCTTTCTTTCTTCCATTGTATACTTTTAGCTCCTTTATCAAAAATGAAGTGTTCAATGGTTTGTGGGTTAAAATCCGGGTCTTCTATACGATTCCATTGGTCGACTTCTCTGTTTTTATGCCAGTACCACACTGTTTTCATTACTGTAGCTCTGTAATAGAGTTTGAAGTCAGGGATGGTAATGCCTCCAGAAGATCCTTTATTGTATAGGATTGTTTTGGCTATCCTGGGTTTTTTGTTTTTCCATATAAAGTTGATTATTGTCCTCTCCAGATCTGTGAAGAATTTTGATGGGATCTTGATAGGGATTGCATTGAATCTATAAATTGCCTTAGGTAGAATTGCCATTTTTACTATGTTGATCCTCCCAATCCAAGAGCAAGGTAGATCCATCCATTTTTTGGTATCCTCTTCAATTTCTTTCTTCAATGCCTTAAAGTTCTTGTCAAATAGATCTTTCACTTCCTTGGTTAGATTTACCCCAAGATATTTAATGCTGTTTGTGGCTATCGTGAATGGTGAAGCTTCTCTGATTTCCCTCTCTGCTTCCCTATCCTTTGTGTATAAGAGGGCGACTGATTTTTTGGAGTTGATCTTGTATCCTGCCACATTACTAAAGCTGTTTATCAGCTGTAAAAGTTCTTTGATGGAGTTTTGGGGGTCGCTTAAGTACACTATCATATCATCTGCGAATAACGAAAGTTTAACTTCTTCCTTTCCAATTCGAATTCCCTTGATCCCATTATGTTGTCTTATTGCTATTGCTAGAACTTCAAGTACTATATTGAAGAGGTATGGAGAGAGTGGACATCCTTGTCGTCTTCCTGAGTTAAGCGGGATGGCTTTGAGTTTCTCTCCGTTTAATTTGATGTTAGCTGTCGGCTTGCTGTATATAGCTTTTATTATATTTAGGTATGACCCTTGTATCCCTAATCTCTCCAAGACTTTTAACATAAATGGATGTTGAATTTTATCGAATGCTTTTTCAGCATCTAATGAGATGATCATATGGTTATGTTCCTTCAGTTTATTTATATGCTGGATTACATTGATAGATTTTCGTATGTTGAACCAGCCCTGCATCGCAGGAATGAAGCCTACTTGATCATAATGGATAATTTTCCTAATGTGTTCTTGGATTCGGTTTGCCAGTATTTTGTTGAGGATTTTTGCATCGATGTTCATGAGTGAGATTGGCCTGTAATTCTCTTTCCTGGTTGAGTCTTTGTGTGGTTTTGGTATCAGAGTAACTGTAGCTTCATAAAAGGAATTAGGTAATGACCCTTCTGTTTCTATATTGTGGAATACATTAAGGAGTATGGGTATTAGCTCTTCTTGCAAGTTCTGGTAGAATTCCGCATTGAAACCATCTGGTCCTGGGCTTTTTTTGGTAGGGAGGTTTTTGATAACAGCTTCTAATTCTTCGCGACCAACAGGTCTGTTTAGATTGTTCACCTGGTCCTGGTGTAACTTTGGTATATGGTATTTATCTAAAAAAGTGTCCACTTCTTTTACATTTTCCAGTTTTGTGTTATACAGGCTTTTGTAATATGATCTGATGATTCTCTGAATTTCCTCTGTGTCTGTGGTTATGTCCCCCTTTTCATTTCTGATCTTATTAATTTGCGTATTCTCTCTCTGCCGTTTGATTAGTTTGGATAGGGGTTTATCAATCTTGTTGATTTTCTCCAGGAACCAGCTTTTTGTTTCATTGATTCTTTGGATTGTTTTCTGTGTTTCTATTTTGTTGATTTCAGCCCTCAGTTTGATTATTTCCAATCTTCTACTCCTCCTAGGTGAGTCTGCTTCTTTTTTTTCTAGAGCTTTCAGGTGGGCTGTTAAGTCTTCAATATGTGCTTTCTCTGTTTTCTTTAAGTGGGCACTTAGTGCGATGAACTTTCCTCTTAGCACTGCTTTCATAGTGTCCCATAAGTTCGAGTATGTTGTTTCTTTATTTTCATTGAATTCAAGGAAGACTTTAATTTCTTTCTTTATTTCTTCCTTAATCCAGGTATGGTTCAGAAGTTGACTGTTCAGTTTCCATGAGTTTGTAGGCTTTCTGGGGGTAGCATTGTTGTTGAATTCTAACTTTAATCTATGGTGATCTGATAAGACACAGGTGGTTACTAATATTTTTTTGTAACTGTGTAAGTTAGCTTTGTTTCCGAGTATGTGGTCAATTTTCGAGAAGGTTCCATGAGCTGCAGAGAAGAAGGTATATTCTTTCCTCTTCGGGTGGAATAATCTATAGATGTCTGTTAAGTCCATTTGCTTCATTACCTCCATTAATTCTCTAATTTCTCTGTTAGGTTTCTGTATGATTGACCTGTCCATTGGTGAGAGAGGAGTGTTGAAGTCTCCTACTATTAGTGTGTGTGGTTTGATGGCTGCCTTGAGTTTTAGTAATGTTTTTTTTACATACGTGGGTGCTTTTATATTCGGGGCATAGATATTCAGGATTGAGACTTCATCCTGATGAATTGTTCCTGTTATGAGTATAAAATGCCCCTCTCCATCTCTTCTGATTGATTTAAGTTTGAAGTCAACTTTGTTAGAAATTAGTATGGCCACACCTGCTTGTTTCTTAGGACCATTTGCTTTATAAGCCTTTTCCCAGCCCTTTACTCTGAGTAGGTGCCTGTCTTTGTGGTTGAGGTGTGTTTCTTGTAGACAGCAGAACGTTGGATCCTGTTTTCGTATCCAATCTCTTAGCCTGTGCCTTTTTATAGGTGAGTTGAGCCCATTGACATTAAGTGATATTAATGACCAGTGGTTGTTAACTCCGGTCACTTTTTTAGTAGTAGGGTTTGTGTGTTTCCCTTCTTTGAGTTGCGCTGGTGAAAGGTCTCTAGATGACTGAGTTATTGTGGGCATTGTTGGACTCCTTGGTTAGTGATTTTCCTTCTATAATTTTCTGTAAGGCTGGATTTGTGGCTACGTATTGTTTGAATTTGTTTTTATCCTGGAAAATTTTGTTTTCTCCATTTATAGTGAACGAAAGCTTGGCTGGATATAGTAGTCTGGGCTTGCATCCATGATCTCTTAGTTTTTGCAGTACATCTATCCAGTACCTTCTGGCTTTCATGGTTTCCATAGAGAAGTCAGGTGTAAGTCTGATAGGTTTACCTTTATAAGTAACTTGGCCTTTTTCCTTTGCGGCTCTTAATATTCTTTCCTTATTCTGTGTATTTTGTGTTTTGATTATTATATGGCGAGGGGATGTTTTTTTTTGATCCAGCCTATTTGGTGTTCTGTATGCTTCTTGAACCTTCATAGGTACCTCTTTCTTCAGGTTGGGAAAGTTTTCTTCTATAATTTTATTAAGTATATTTTCTGTACCATTGAGCTGCACTTCTTCTCCTTCTTCTACTCCAATTATTCTTAGGTTTGGTCTTTTTATTGTGTCCCAAATTTCCTGAATGTTTTGTGATGAGAATTTGTTGGTTTTGCTGTTTTCTTTGATCAGTGTGTTTATTTTTTCTATGGTATCTTCAGTGTCTGATATTCTCTCTTCTATCTCTTGTAATCTGTTGTTAGTACTTGTTTCTGTCATTCCTGTTCGTTTACCCAGATTTTCCATCTCTATTCTTCCCTCGGTTTGTGCTTTCTTCATTGCTTCCATTTCATTCTTCATGTCTTGAACCGCTTCCCTAACCTGTTTGATTGCTTTTTCTTGTTTCTCTTGGTTTTCTTGCGTGTCTTTGAGCGATTTATTCATTTCCTCTACCTTTTTGTTTGTAATCTCTAATTGTTTATGGCAGTTTTTCACCTCCTGCTTAAGGTCCTCTATTATTTTCATATAGTTCACTTTTGAGTCGATTTCTTCTATTTCTTCAGGAGTAGGGTGTACCATTCTTCTTATTTCAGGATCCCTGGTTTCTGGTGGTGTCATGTTGCCTTTCAGATTGTTGGAGGAATTCTTGTATTGGCGCCTTCCCATCTCTTCCTTCAAATGGAGCCAGGAGAGGCCTGGTCTCTTGGTCCAGACTTTGCTGTGATTGACTCTCAGGGTATATCTCTTCAGTGTAGAAGCAGGAACCGTTCCCGTCCAGATGGGATTCCTCTGCAACCGTCCTGATGGGATTCCTCAGCAACTAAACAGGGCCGCCGGTAGCCCAATGATCCAGGGCCAACAGGATGAATGGAGCAGGGGGGGTGGTGGTATCCAGGAGCGCGCAGGAAGCCTGGCGCCTGAGCTGAAGGTGCCCGGCTCCCTTACAGGGGACCCTGAGGCCTGCCCGGCTGGCAGGCACTCACCGCTCTGGGTGGGTCGCCTTAGTTTAGGAGCTTAAGTCTGTAGTTGAGCACTGGTCCTAGCATACAGCAGGGCAGGGTTGGGGAGGGGTGCTGGGGGTGCTGGGTCGTGCTAAAGAAAGACAGCCCTGAAGAAGGAGCTGGGGGAGGGGGTTTGTGCTCTCTTCCGGGACAGTCCGCCCGCCCCTGGGTAGCACACACTCACCCGTCCTGATGGGATTCCAGGGTTATTTATTTTTGTGCATGGTATATGTGTGTGTGGGGGTGAGTATGTTGGACACATGTAGAAATGGATGAAAGAACAACTTGTAGGAGTTAGTTTTTTCCTTCCACCATCTGAGTTGCAAAGACTGACCTCAGGTGTATAGGCTTGGCAGCTGGCATATTATCTGATGGCGAGTTGCCAGCTCAACTTGGACTTTTTGGTGTATTTAAAGGAAGCTCCTCTTGATGGAACATGACTATTTAGTTTTATTGAAGAGACATTGAAAGAAAGAACTCTAAAATTGGTGTAGTGGCCTGAGGTTTAAGTGTCTATGAGAGCCACAATTTTACACACACATACACACATACACACACACACACAAACACACACACACACACACACACACACACACACACACGAGAATCTCTCATCCCCAAAAGCATTATCTAAGGAGGGAAGACATTCTCAGATTTGAGTAGCACAAACACACAGGCTTGGGACACAGACTGTATAAAAAACTGAATTAGAGAAATTGAACAGAATCCTAGCCTTTCCTATCTCTGCCTCCCAAATGAGAACCTGGTGGGATCAGCTGCTCATGCCAAGGCCAGGATTTCTCTTGATGGACTGAATTCCTCTGAACTGTGAGACAAAATAAACCTTTCCTTTCATAAGTTGATTTTGTGTCATGTATCTGGCCTTGGGGACAATAAGAGCAACTGTGCTGGTTGGTTCAATCAGCAAAAACCTAAACATATTTGGGAAGAGAGAATCTTAACTGAGAAAATATCTCCATCAGGTTGCCTGTAGGCAAGTCTTCATTACATTTTCTTGATTAATGATTGATGTGGGATGGCTTAGTAATTTGATGGTAAAGAGAGCAAGCTGAGCAAACCATTCAGGGGCAAGATAGTAAGTAGTGCTTCCCGTTAGTGATAGACTGGCGCTCAAAGTATAAGATGAAAAAAAAAATGATTTCCTTCCTTAGTTGTCATTATGTTTTATCACAGTAATAGAAACCCTCAAACACTAACAGAATCTTAACAGGTACTTAAAATACTAAAGGTTATTTTGAGCCCTAAAGACATCTTCTAGTCTTGCCCCTTTTTCTTTGATTTAGTACCCTCTGCCATTACCTCACCACGCCGGAGACATGTTGCCATACTTCTAAGAAGTTTAAGAACATGAGCTCCACTCAGGAATTTATTTTTATCTTAATCTCCTCACTGAGGCATGAAGTATGAACATTCTTCTACTCCTTTAACTTGTGCTTTTGATACTTTATTATTCTCTGAAACTACGTGGCTCAGTATATTAAACATATGTCTTGCTACACTACTAGCCCGTACTATTGTAGGTGTTGTATATTAGCTTCCATGGTATCCTTAGTGCTTCAATGGAGGCCTGTCTAAGTGAGTCAGTGAAAGATGCTTTGTCAAATGAGCTACTCTATTGAGAGGCTATTATGGAAGGCAGTAGAATATTCCAATTGTCTAATGATTAATTGGACTCTCTTGGTGCTTGCGGGCTGGTGACTTTCAGTCCCTTTTTAAAACTGTTATGAAGTCAAGTTTGCTCTCCGGTGCTGCTTTGCTGTCTTCCTTTGGGACTTAAAGGGAAGGAGGAAAGAAGCCTGCAGGGGAAGACTGATGTTGGTAAGAGCAAAAGTACAAACTTCTTGTCATAATGTTATCTCAGCTTATCTTTCCTGGATGGGCTGTGTTACTAAAATTTAATGATCAATTATTTATAAGCCATACTTCATTGCCATAGCTACTACATACTATCTGTAGGGTATGTGCAGCAACTTCCTGTCTCTACCATTTTTGGAACTTTCACATTAAAATAAAATTATTAAAAGTTGAAGAGGAGAAAAGTTTTCACTAATACTTTTTCCCATTGCCTTTCAGTCCACAGTATGTGTAGATGTCCACAGAGATATAAATGTCTGTATAGAGAAAAAAAATTGCTCTCTCTCTCTCTCTCTCTCTCTCTCTCTCTCTCTCACTTCCTCCCTCTCTGCATGTGTGCGCATATCTATGTTGTGTGCTTATACGTGTGTGTATGAACAGACCAAAACAAGTGTCCAGAGGTTAGGGACAGCTTCTAGGCATTAATTTTCTTCATCTACTATCTAGTTTGTTGTACTTGGCATTAAGTACCTTTACCTACTGACATTATCTGCCAGCCCAGGTTTTGACCTTTAATGTAGTTCCTTGAGACCCCTATTTCCACATTATCATAATGTTTTACAAAGCACAGAACCAGTATGATGGTACTGTTAGCACGACACTTGAGAGGCATTGTAAGAGGATCAGGAATTCAAGGTCACTCTCAGACTCAAGGATGGTTCCAGGGCAACCTGGACTATGTGTAATTGTCTCATGAAACAAATGGCCAAATACAAAATATAAACTATAGTCTAAAGTCATGAAAAATAAAGTTTCTGCAATATATTTACTGAAATATGACACAATTATACATAGCTTTTTTTAGGCAAACAGAAATCTGTCTTTATTTAGCATAGGCATGGATGTCTGTGTTAGAATTCTTATTGTCTGCATATACTTTTCAATTGCAAGAACATACTTAATGAAACACTTCAAGAGTGGCAGCTCCATATTTCTATAATTTGATGTATTACACATTAGAACTAATTTCTTTTTACTTTTAACATCAAATGAAGTCATTCTGGAAGCCCAAACCGTAAATATCATGCGGATATTTTATAAAAGTCATTGTAAAACCTTTACTTTATCCATGTACATGAAAAGTGGTCACAAAAATTACTCCTAAAAAAATATCAACCAGAAAATGTGCTTGCTTTCTTCTCTTCAGTGTTTGAAGCCTTGATGAGAATTACTAGAGACGCTGTGCTTAATCTGAATTATGAAGACAGGTGCTGCCATCATTTCATGCTTAACACTGTTGTTAAAATTCTTTAATTTTGTAACTTTGCATATATTCGAGAATCTCAGTTGTTCTGTTGAGCCTAATTTCATTTATTAATTTTATCTCAAAGCCATGACAGAGACAGGGGAGTTCTTTTTGACCATTCAAGGCCCAGTGCCGCTCAAGCTTTCAGGTTGTCTGCAGGTGTTGTCTCTCAGCACCCATCACTGAAATCCTGCAGCGCAATACCTGTTTGTACTGTCAGCCACCCTGTCCTCCAGTAATTAGAGATTACAAACAGTTGATGTCAGATTTGTTTTTCCATGCAGCAACAGCCTGACATTTTGTCTCTCGATTCGTGGTTACCTTTACCGTTCTAATTCAGTCTCTTCATTTCCTAATGTCAATATGCGGTTTATCCAGCCAGTATGATTTATTTAAGCTCTCATCCCAATGCTTTCACTGCTAGAAATTTTACCTTTTCCTCATTGTTGTTTATTTCGTCTATTTTAAAATTCTTCGGTGAGTTCACAACCAAAACACTGCCTCTTACCCCAATAACCAGGTTTCCAAAGCAGCCTAGCTAATTTTAACCTTTTTAACCTGGTCTCCTGAGTTACCGCAGTGTACACAAACATCTGTTACTCTGTCACAAATTCCATAGGAGTACTCAGGAAAGGAAGAGGAGCATTATAAAGCATAATTAATGCCATTAATAATAATTACTATTTGATCAATAAGTACAATTGTGTGTGTAATTTTGAATTCATACACAATTACATCCCCAGTGTTAGTATTATTAATTCTGCTTTAAAATTCTTGACATGACATAATTATTCAAGCAGTAGGCCAATAATCAATGCTTCATGAGGGACCAGGGATCTCTCTTTACGAAAATGAAGTGTACTAGTATAAAAAATCTTACACCTTTAAATGATACCATTTCTTGTATTAGTTGTATCATGCTATCATTTAAAACTGTAAGTTTTAAATGGTATTAATTTATAAGTTAATAATCACAATTCATATATTTAATATTAAATAGATATTTAAACTTATATAATTATAATTATAATAAATAATTTATCTATTTGAATTTATATTTATGTAACTCTATGTTCCATATATGTATATAATTATAAATATTAAATGCTTTCAATAGATATCAAATTATTATTATAATATTAATAATAATTTGTGATGATCTTTGAAAGGAATTCTCTTTTCATTCTTGGCTCTTTCTCATTTTTTTTTAATATCTGATCATTTCCTACTTGTGGATGCATAAGCATCTTGATACATCTCATTCATCTCAAAGACATATCAGTTTATCTGTGTATTGTGCATTTGTATGTGCATATGTATGCCAGTACATGGATATGTTTGTGAGTCTGGGTGTTTATATGTGTCTATGGATACACATATGCTTTCCATACTGTCTGTATTTTACAGAAAATATACAATTTTCTTCTAAACGATTGCTTTAAATATTTTTCCATATTATAAACTAACTTCGATCATCTCTAAATTCCCATTATAATGTCTAATTTAAAAATGACCAAATAAGTTTGAATCACTTTATTTTCCTCTTGACTGTTTCATGTTAAATTTAAGAGACCTGAGCATTTTGTTGTTCTTCTATTGGCTTAGGAAAATGCTAATGAATGTTTTTAAATTTCAAGTTAGGAGCGTATCTATGCTGTATAATATAAGCAAAGATTTGTACAAAAATCATATTCTTTTTCTTTTAAGCTGAGAAGCCTTGAGATAATCTCTTTCAAGCAATAGTACAGATAAATATAACATTTTTCATTAATATAAACGGAAAATATATTGATAATATATCCATAGGAGAGAATCTATTATGATATACATTAAATGATTTTAAATTTTAGTGTGAAAGTTTTCTTAGACATATTGTTATGGCTGGAATAAAAGTCAGGAGAAGAAATGGTCTATGTCAGGCAATGACTAGCCAACCTTTTACTTCACATGTTCACACATATTTTAGTCACCATTATCTTCATTAAAAATATTTCCCCACAAGGATTCAGGCATTGTTTGTGTTGGAGACTATAAATTAATAAGGGAGTCTTGAGGATTTTAGTACAGTCAGGAGAATAACCTAAACCTTTGAATTCTTACGGAAATATTTACTTTCTGTAGGTTTACATCACATTGACTTTGGTTTAATGCTTAATTATCTTATAATTACAGTGTATTCATTCAACTATAAAGCTTAATGTTTAGATATTTCATCTGTTTATTTACACAGGAGATGTAGCACTTCTGATTTCTGGGGTTTTTAAAAAACTGTTCCAATCATGTAAACAGCCAGATTGCTTGGGATCTCTTCTAGCACCCAATCTTTCTAACAGCAATAGGCCTATTAATTCGATCCCCAAGGGCTGCTCACAGACTGAGCTTCTATCCTCCTGGTAATTGTGGTCATGCGCTCTTGAGCTACAGTTCTTGTACTATGGACATTATATCCTTCATATCCATTGCACATGCCTCCCCTTTCAATCTGTTAGTCATTCTGAAGGAATAGGAAATTATTCTTATCTTACTAGTATTGTTTTAATTTTGGTAGAAGTAAGAGAAGAAGAATGACTAAATTTTGGTGCTTACTTAGCATTTTAAGCATTTTAGCATTTGAAGAGTTTCAAACAATGTAAAATTTTCTATTGTTTTATTACTTAGTTTCACTTTTTCTTATATTTAGTGAAAGCCTACAACTAAATTACACTTGCATTATAAAATTATGAAAGATACATTTATAATTTATTTATGACATATTAGCATTTTCATTAAAATAAAATAGAATATACTTTAATTTATAATTCATGTATATAGATGAAATCATATTGAAAGCCACTTTTGTAGCTTCTCTTATTACAGTCTACCAAAGATTACTTAGAAATATTGACAGATTTCTCTTGCTAGATTAGAACGCTACTGAGATGTGTTGGAAATCAATGTTGTAAATTAATTCTGTTTGATGTCCTTGTTTAAGTAGTTGTACATATTAAGGGAAAACTGATTTATAAAAATTTTAAAAAATGAAGAAAAAATATTCAAATAGACTGTGAGATTTATTTTACTGGTTATCTGTAGACTCTATTTTTATATTTTTTTTTTTTAATAATTTTTTTATTAAGAAAAGAAGAAAAAAAAACATAAACAAAAAACAAGTTTCCACCTCCTCCCAGCCTCCCATCTCCCTCCCCCTCCTCCCACCCTTCTCCCCCTCCTCCCACCCTTCTACCCCTCCCCCCACTCCTCTCCCCCTCCCTCTCCAGTCCACAGAGCAGTCCAGGTTCCCTGCCCTGTGGCAAGTCCTAGGTCCTCCCCCCTCCGTCCATATCTAGGAAGGTGAACATCCAAACTGGCTAGGCTTCCACAAAGCCAGCACATTAAGTAGGATCAAAACACCGTGCCATTGTCCTTGGCGTCTCATCAGCCCTCATTGTTCGCCGTGTTCAGAGAGTCTGGCTTTATCCCATACTTTTTCAGTCACAGTCCAGCTGGCCTTGGTGAGCTCCCAGTAGATCAGCTCCACTGTCTCAGTGGGTGGGTGCACGCCTCGTGGTCCCGACTTCTTTGCTCATGTTCTCCCTCCTTCTGCTCCTCATTGGGACCTTGGGAGCTCAGTCCAGTGCTCCAGTGTGGGTCTCTGTCTCTGTCTCCATCCATCACCAGATGAAGGTTCTATGATGATATGCAAGATATTCGTCAGTATTGCTCTCGGATAGGGTCATTTCAGGTTCCCAATCCTCAGCTACCCAAGGAACTAACTGGGAACCTCATGTTGGGCACTTGGGAGCCCCTCTAGGGTCAAATCTCTTGCTCACCCTAAAGTGGTTCCCTTAACTAAGAATTGTGGTTCCGTGCTCCCCTATCCACCTTTCCTTTATCCCAATTCTCCTGATTCCCCAAGTCCCCCCTCCTTCCCTTCTACCTTTTCTCTCCCCATCTCCCCTTACCCCCATCCCACCCCACCCCCAAAATCCTAATTTTCTCCCCGGCAATTGGGTCTACTTCCCTTAGCCAAGAGGATAACTATATGTTTTTCCTTGGGTTCACCTTCTTACTTAGCTTCTTTAGGTTCACCTATTGTAGACTCCGTGGCCCTAATTTATGGCTAGAAACCAATTATGAGCGAGTACATCCCATGTTCATCTTTTTGGGTCTGGGACACCTCACTCAGGATAGTGTTTTCTATTTCCATCCATTTGCCTGCAAAATTCGAGAAGTCATTGTTTTTTACCGCAGCGTAGTACTCTAGCGTGTATATATTCCATACTTTCTTCATCCATTCTTCCATTGAAGGGCATCTAGGTTGTTTCCAGGTTCTGGCTATTACAAATAATACTGCTATGAACATAGTTGAACAAATGCTTTTGTCATATGATAGAGCATCTCTTGGGTATATTCCCAGGAGTGGTATTGCTGGGTCCAGGGGTAAGTTGATCCCGAATTTCCTGAGAAACCGAAACACTGACTTCCACAGTGGTTGCACAAGATGGCATTCCCACCAGCAATGGATGAGGGTACCCGTTCCTCCACAGCCTCTCCAGCAAAGGTTATCCTTGGTGTTTTTGACTTTAGCCATTCTGACAGGTGTAAGATGATATCTCAAAGTTGTTTTGATTTGCATTTCCCTGATTGCTAAGGAAGTTGAGCACGACTTTAAGTGTCTTTTGGCCATTTGAACTTCCTCTGCTGAGAATTCTCTGTTCAGTTCAGTGCCCCATTTTTTAATTGGGTTAATTAGCATTTTAAAGTCTAGTTTCTTGAGTTCTCTATATATTTTGGAGATCAGACCTTTGTCTGTTGTGGGGTTGGTGAAGATCTTCTCCCAATCAGTAGGTTGCCTTTGTGTCTTATTGACTATGTCCTTTGCTTTACAGAAGCTTCTCAGTTTAAGTAGGTCCCATTTATTCAATGTTGCCCTTAATGTCTGTGCTTCTGGGGTTATACATAGGAAGCGATCTCCTGTGCCCAGCTCCTGTAGGGTACTTCCCACTTTCTCTTCTATCAGGTTCAGTGTGTTCGGGCTGATATTGAGGTCTTTAATCCATTTGGACTTGAGTTTTGTGCACGGTGATAGATAAGGGTCTATTTTCATTCTTCTACAAGATGACATCCAGTTGTGCCAGCACCATTTGTTGAAGATGCTTTCTTTCTTCCATTTTATACTTTTAGCTCCTTTATCGAAAATCAGGTGTTCATAGGTTTGTGGGATAAAATTCGGGTCTTCTATACGATTCCATTGGTCGACTTCTCTGTTTTTATGCCAGTACCACACTGTTTTCATTACTGTAGCTCTGTAATAGAGTTTGAAGTCAGGGATGGTAATGCCTCCAGAAGATCCTTTATTGTATAGGATTGTTTTGGCTATCCTGGGTTTTTTGTTTTTCCATATAAAGTTGATTATTGTCCTCTCCAGATCTGTGAAGAATTTTGATGGGATCTTGATGGGGATTGCATTGAATCTATAAATAGCCTTTGGTAGAATTGCCATTTTTACTATGTTGATCCTCCCAATCCAAGAGCAAGGGAGGTCCATCCATTTTTTGGTATCCTCTTCTATTTCTTTCTTCAATGCCTTAAAGTTCTTGTCAAATAGATCTTTCACTTCCTTGGTTAGATGTACCCCAAGATATTTTATGCTGTTTTTGGCTATTGTGAATGGTGAAGCTTCTCTGATTTCCCTCTCTGCTTCCATATCCTTTGTGTATAAGAGGGCGACTGATTTTTTGGAGTTGATCTTGTATCCTGCCACATTACTAAAGCTGTTTATCAGCTGTAGGAGTTCTTTGGTGGAGTTTTTGGGGTCGCTTATGTACACTATCATATCATCTGCAAATAACGAAAGTTTAACTTCTTCCTTTCCAATTCGAATCCCCTTGATTCCATTATGTTGTCTTATTGCTATTGCTAGAACTTCAAGCACTATATTGAAGAGGTATGGGGAGAGTGGACAGCCTTGTCGTGTTCCTGAGTTAAGTGGGATGGCTTTGAGTTTCTCTCCGTTTAATTTGATGTTAGCTGTCGGCTTGCTGTATATAGCTTTTATTATATTTAGGTATGACCCTTGTATCCCTAATCTCTCCAAGACTTTTAACATAAATGGATGTTGAATTTTGTCAAATGCTTTTTCAGCATCTAATGAAATGATCATATGGTTTTTTTCTTTCAGTTTATTTATATGCTGGATTACATTGATAGATTTTCGTATGTTGAACCAGCCCTGCATCTCAGGAATGAAGCCTACTTGATCATAATGGATAATTTTTCGGATGTGTTCTTGGATTCGATTTGCCAGTATTTTGTTGAGGATTTTTGCGTCGATATTCATGAGTGAGATTGGCCTGTAGTTCTCTTTCCTGGTTGAGTCTTTGAGTGGTTTTGGTATCAGAGTAATTGTGGCTTCATAAAAGGAGTTTGGTAATGACCCTTCTGTTTCTATCTTGTGGAATACATTAAGGAGTATAGGTATTAGATCTTCTTGGAAGATCTGGTAGAATTCCGCATTGAAACCATCTGGTCCTGGGCTTTTTTTGGTAGGGAGGTTTTTGATAACCTCTTCTAATTCTTCGCGACTAACAGGTCTATTTAGATTGTTCACCAGGTCGTGATTTAACTTTGGTATATGATATTTATCTAAAAAAGTATCCATTTCCTTTACATTTTCCAATTTTGTGGCATATAGGCTTTTGTAGTAAGATCTAATGATTCTCTGAATTTCCTCTGTGTCTGTGGTTATGTCCCCCTTTTCATTTCTGATCTTATTAATTTGCAAATTCTCTCTCTGCCGTTTGATTAGCTTGGATAGTGGTTTGTCAATCTTGTTGATTTTCTCCAGGAACCAGCTTTTTGTTTCATTGATTTTTTGTATTGTTTTCTGTGTTTCTATTTTGTTGATTTCAGCCCTCATTTTGATTATTTCCAGTCTTCTACTCCTCCTAGGTGAGTCTGCTTCTTTTTTTTCTAGAGCTTTCAGGTGGGCTGTTAAGTCTCCAATGTGAGCTTTCTCTGTTTTCTTTAAGTGGGCACTTAGTGCTATGAACTTTCCTCTCAGGACTGCTTTCATAGTGTCCCATAAGTTTGAGTATGTTGTTTCTTTATTTTCATTGAATTCCAGGAAGACTTTAATTTCTTTCTTTATTTCTTCCTTAATCCAGCTATGGTTCAATAGTTGACTGTTCAGTTTCCATGACTTTGTATGCTTTCTGGGGGTAGCATTATTGTTGAATTCTAACTTTAATCCATGGTGATCTGATAAGACACAGGTGGTTACTAATATTTTTTTGTAACTGTGGATGTTTGCTTTGTTACCGACTATGTGGTCGATTTTCGAGAAGGTTCCATGAGCTGCAGAGAAGAAGGTATATTCTTTCCTATTTGGATGGAATGTTCTATAGATGTCTGTTAAGTCCATTTGATTCATTACCTCCACTAATTCTCTTATTTCTCTGTTAGGTTCCTGTCTGATTGACCTGTCCATTGGTGAGAGAGGAGTGTTGAAGTCTCCTACTATTAGTGTGTGCGGTTTGATGGCTGCCTTGAATTTTAGCAATGTTTCTTTTATATACGTGGGTGCTTTTATATTAGGGGCATAGATGTTCAGGATTGAGACTTCATCCTGATGAACTGTTCCTGTTATGAGTATAAAATGCCCCTCTCCATCTCTTCTGATTGATTTAAGTTTAAAGTCAACTTTGTTAGAGATTAGTATGGCCACACCTGCCTGTTTCTTAGGACCATTTGCTTGATAGGCCTTTTCCCAGCCCTTTACTCTGAGTAGGTGCCTGTCTTTGTGGTTGAGGTGTGTTTCTTGTAAACAGCAGAATGTTGGATCCTGTTTTCTTATCCAATCTCTTAGCCTGTGCCTTTTTATAGGTGAGTTGAGTCCATTGACATTAAGTGATATTAATGACCAGTGGTTGTTACCTCCGGTCATTTTTTTTTTTTTTTTGTCGTAGAGTTTGTGAGTTTCCCTTCTTTGTTTTGTGTTGGTGAAGGGTCTCTAGATGTCTGAGGTATTGTGGTCATTGTTGGACTCCTTGGTTAGTGATTTTCCTTCAATTACTTTCTGTAAGGCTGGATTTGTGGCTGCGTATTGTTTAAATTTGTTTTTATCCTGGAAAATTTTATTTTCTCCATTTATAGTGAATGAAAGCTTGGCTGGGTATAGTAATCTGGGCTTGCACCCATGGTCTCTCAGTTTCTGCAGTACATCTAACCAGGACCTTCTGGCTTTCATGGTTTCCATGGAGAAGTCAGGTGTAAGTCTGATAGGTTTACCTTTATAAGTAATTTGGCCTTTTTCCTTTGCAGCTCTTAATATTCTTTCCTTATTTTGTATGCTTTGTGTTTTGATAATTATATGGCGAGGGGATGTTTTTTTTTGATCCAGCCTATTCGGTGTTCTGTATGCTTCTTGCACCTTCATAGGAAAATCTTTCCTTAGGTTGGGAAAGTTTTCTTCTATAATTTTATTAAATAGATTTTCTGGACCATTGAGCTGCCCTTCTTCTCCTTCTTCTACTCCTATTATTCTTAGGTTTGGTCTTTTTATTGTGTCCCATATTTCCTGAATGTTTTGTGATGAGAGTTTGTTGGACTTGCTGTTTTCTTTGATCAGTGTGTTTATTTTCTCTATGGTATCTTCAGAATCCGAGAGTCTTTCTTCTATCTCTTGTATTCTGCTGGTTATGCTTGTTTCTGTAGTCTCTATTCGTTTACCTAGATTTTCCATGTCCAGACGGCCCTCTGTTTGTGTTTTCTTCTTTGCCTCCATTTCAGTTTTCAGGTCTTGAACTGTTTCCATTATCTGTTTGATTGTTTTTCCTTGGTTTTCTAGGGTATCATTCACTGATTTATTCAATTCTTCAAACTTTCTGTTATATTTCTCATCCATTTCTATAAGGGCGTTTTTTACATGCTGTTTAAGGGTGTCAATCACTTTCATGAAGTCAATCTTTTCTCCTTCCTCTTGATTAAGGGGTTCTTGTCCTCCCGTTGTGAGGTCGCTTGTTTCTGGTAGCTTCATGTTGCTTTTCAGCTTGTTGGGCGAATTCTTGCCTTGACGTCGGCCCATCTCTTCTTCCAAATGCTCCCTATGGATCTTCTTTTACCGGATTAGGTCTCCTTGCCTACCAAACGCTGTCTCTCCCCAATGTTGGCTCTCCCAATGCTGGGACTCCCCAATGCTGGGTCTCCTGGCGCCGAAAGATCAGGCCTCCGTGCTGGTTGGGCAGCTCGCAGACAAAGCGCCTACCCCGCTTGGTGCAGGCAGGCCACAGAAACAAAGGAACTGCTGCCCCCCGGGAGCCCCGGCTACTCGGACTCAGCGCCCAGATAGGCTGGGCTGGGCGATGCCACGCGCCAAAAGAGGGCAGTGGGGGCGAAGTGGGGAGGGCTCTGGACGGAAGCTGGGTGGGCCAGGAAGAAAGAGGCAGCACCCGGGGAGTAGAGGCCCTGCAGAGAGCCCAAGCAGGACAGGGGGCCAAGAAACCCCCGAGCTCCCCGTCCCAGGCTGGCGCCGTGGGCCAGAAACTCACCCCAATGCTGGGTCTCCTGGCGCCGAAAGATCAGGCCTCCGTGCTGGTTGGGCAGCCCGCAGACAAAGCGCCTACCCCGCTTGGTGCAGGCAGGCCACAGAAACAAAGGAACTGCTGCCCGCCCGGGAGCCCCGGGTACTCGGACCCAGCGCCCAGTTAGGCTGCGCTGAGCGATGCTACGCGCCAAAAGAGGGCAGTGGGGGCGAAGTGTGGAGGGGTCTGGACGGAAGCTGGGTGGGCCAGGAAGAAAGAGGCAGCAGAGAGCCCAAGCAGGACAGGGGGCCAAGAAACCCCCGAGCTCCCCGTCCCAGGCTGGCGCCGTGGGCCAGAAACTCACCCCAATGCTGGGTCTCCTGGCGCCGAAAGATCAGGCCTCCGTGCTGGTTGGGCAGCCCGCAGACAAAGCGCCTACCCCGCTTGGTGCAGGCAGGCCACAGAAACAAAGGCCTCTATTTTTATATTGTCATTCTTAATTAATTTTTAGTAAATTTATTCTTTTCTCATATACCACATCCCAACTGTAGTTTCTCCTCCCTTCTCCCAACCCAGTGCACTCCATCCGTACCTTCTCCTATCTCTTCAGAAGAGGCAGGCCTCCCAAGGATATCTACCAAATATGGTATACAAGTTTCTATAAGACTGGGCATCTACCCTCATAGTAAGGCTGAATGAGGCAACGCAGTAAAAGCAAAAGGGTTCCAAAGCCGACAAAAGTCAGAGACAGACCCAACTCTCACTGTCATGAGTACCACAAGAATTATATTGTTATTTTTTGACCAGATGGAACTGTCTGATTCCTTTTATTTCTGACTTACATACTTTGCCATAGTATTAAAAATGAATAACTTAAATAATTATATGTTAACCAGTCTGCTTTAAAATTCATGGAAGCAATATAAAGTGCATGCAATTAGAAGAAATTGAAGTTTTTATTTTCATAGCATCTAAGTGACCTAGGAAAATATTTTGCTAATTCTATATCCTGAAGACGCAAACTATTTAGTTCTGTTATTAAACAAGAGTTTATAAATTAACTCAGGCTATCACATGGATTTTTAAATGTCAAAACATTTTGTACACACTCTTTTTTATGCCCATAAAGATAGTTTAGTATTCTGAAACTCAAACATACTATTATTGTTTTGAGAAAATGCATGATGAAATTAACACCACTTATTGACAAATGTTTATAGACCCAAAACAAATTTGCTAACCTTCAAATGTTTTATGTGTAAAATTGAGCTTTCTTAGAGATAAAAATTAAAGCAATCTGTAATACACACACACACACATTTGTTTTAAAATTCATTTTGAGCTTTAATTAGAAAAGAAATATGTATGTAGTAATGTGTTTTTGTAACTCTTTTACCCATGAGTACACACAAAGAAGGCTAACAGATTTTAAAAAAAAATATTAGAATAGATATTCTAATAGAAAATTTATACAACCAATAAATAAGGCCAATAGGTTCAGTGTAAAGCTATAAAAGCATAGACTGCCTTTGTTTTTCAAAGGAAATAAGCAAAGCAATTTAGAGGACACTGAGTTCATTCTGGATTCCCTTTAAGATGTTAATGAATAGATTCCCTAAATGTCCATACAAGCAGTAGGGATAAGTACTGGTGCCACTGCCATGCAACTGTCTCTCACAATTAGAGGGACTACTTTGAACCTGTGCTGTTTCCTTCCCTGTCCGACTGGAGTTGGTGAGCTCCCATCAGCTCAGGTAAACTGTATCCGTGAGTGCCCCCATCATGGTCTTAACCTCTTTGTTCATATTCTCACTCCTCTCACTCTTCAACTGGACTTTGGGAACTCAGTCCAGTGCTCCAATGCTGGTCTCTGCTTCTGTTTCCATCAGTTGCTGGATAAAGGTTCTATGGTGACATTTAAGATATTCATCCATCTGACTACAGATATAGTAGGGAGGGCTTTGAACCCTCCCCAAAGCAATGTCCCTTATCCTCTCTGAGTGGGGGATAGGGTGAGAGAATAGGAAGAGGGAATGGGATAGTTATGTAAAATGAAAGAAGATAATTTGTTTTCTTTTTTAAAAAATAAATTAATAAAAAGATGTTAATGAAGATACTAGTTATAAGAATTAGAAAAGCACAGATCTTAAATAATTTAATAATTATTATAACTTCCCCTAGTAATCTGTTAAAAATAAATCGACAAACAAGCTTACAAGCAACAATTTGTATCCAAAGAAGAATGAAGAACACATAATTTTATTATAAACCGAAAAGGCTATTTTTAATGAAACCTTGTAACTGACAATAAGTAAGATATTTTCAACAATGGCATTAATCTTTGTATTGAAGTGCAAGGTGGCACTAGTTTCTCATCAACTAAAGTCGATTTTAGAAGGGGGCTACTGGATAATTACTTGAATAAGGTTCTCATGTCTTGCCCTAAGAAGCAAAGTTTGATTAAAAACATACTACAGGTGTGTGATGCTTATATAAATTTATTACTTATTTAATGTGCCCAAATAGTGGGATGTTGGAATATGTAAGCAAGAAAATTAATTAGATGTTTATGAAGTAGAAAAAGTCGTAATTAAGATAATGTTGCAACTAGACAAAGTACAGAGATATTTGAGAGACTTTGGGACACTCAGTATTAAGTGAGATGTTTTCATCTAACTTCTTCTCTCAAGGCTCAGGAATCTACGTGAAAGGGAAGCCAGAACGGTTAAAGCACAAGAGGGGAAGAATGACTTCATGGAAACAGTGTCTTTTAGGCTCGCCAAGACTGATGAACTCACAGAGTTCACAGGTTGTGGCAAATTGCACAAAACCTATGTAGGTGTAAGCCAGAGAGGCTCCCAGTACTGAGAGGGTGAAGTGGATATGAGATATGAGCCCTAGCTAAGAAGTTAATCTTTGCATATTATAGATCCCTTAAGTAACTACACACAGATCAAACTAACTACTTCCAAGGAGTCTGTTACAGAACCTTAAGTTTTTGTTTGCTTGTTTGTTTGTTTTTGATTTAAATATTTTTTAAGTTGTGAACAAGTCTAACTAATGTGGGATTTGGGGGGGGGGGCTTCTGTTGTGCATACCTCAGATCTACTTGTGAATTACAGAATTAAAAAATTAATAATGATAAACCTACAAGGATAACCCAAAGAAGTCCTGTAAGAGTATCTTTTCTAATTTTTATATCTTTAAATATATTAAAAATTTTTACATAGTATATTTTGATCATGTTTTTCTCTCTCATAACTCTGCCCAGTTACTTCCCTTCATGCTACTTATCCAAATTTATGTTCTTTGTCATCTCAAAACATACAAAAATAAAAATTAAAACAAACAACCAAACAAATAAGACAGAAGGAAAGAAAGAAAAGAAAGAAAGAAAGACCAAAAGAAAATGAGACAAAAAAACAACCCCAGTATCCACACGGAATCTGTTTTGTGTTGACCAACTATTTCTGAGCATGTGGCCTGCCCTGGCATGTGGTTGATATCTACAGTGAAATTCCACTGGAGAAAACTGATTTTCCCTTTCCCTACATGTACCAGCATTGTATACACTTCCACTTCCCAGGAACATCCAACAGACATCAAAGATGTCTGTACAAAGTTCAGAGTACAGAGCATTAGTTAAGCTTGTTCATGGTAGAAAAGGTAAATTAAGTTGTCTGAAAAAGATTCCTTAGAACTAGTTAGTGTGGTTTGTGTGTAGTTACTTAAGGGAGCTATAATATGTAAAGAATGAAGTGAGACACTTCATATAAGGAATTAAGCCTATGGAGGTGCACAGAAGAAGGATGTTGGAAAGAAACAAACTTAGCACGGAAGGGATACATTCAAAATGGCAACTTATGCCTAGATTGCATTTAGTAAGTGTCTGTTATTTTCTCAGGCATATGTTTAGCCCCCAATATCTGTTTTCTTTGCTATTCATTGTCTTCATCATTAGATTGATTCTGCAAACAAAGATTGTGACTTATAATAATTTACTGCATGGTTCATGGAGGTTGGAATAAAATGGCAGTAGCTGGTCCTTGATATTTGATTTTTCTCAGAAATGCATATGAAAGAAGAAAGACAAGATTCTATTTTTCAAAGTAAAAGTTCCATGACAAAATCATTTTCACAGTCCAGGTTTGTAGAAGGTGTTTGGGATGGTGCTTGTTTATGCACATATTTAGGTCTTTGCTGTAACTTTCTCATGTATACTTAGGCTCTTCTCCTGCATCCCATTGCACTCTATTGAGAGAACAGTTATTTCTACATATGTAGACTTTTTCATTCTACATTCCCATCTGATACTTAGCATCTTCCCATATACATCCTTGCTATAAAGATGGATACTTTGCATTGGTGTGGATCTTGGTTTACTGATACAAATTTAAGGTCAATTTTGTTATATGTATATTTCTGATCTTGATTAAGATATTGTGCTTGTACAGCTCACTTAAAATGTAATGTATAATTAAGAAATATAGGCTAATGATAATCATCTATAATAGTAAAGGTTATAATCAGGTTAGTTAGATTTTCTAGATGTACAGAGATTTATTTCAGATAGGTAAGTATTCTTCAAATCTCTCAAAGACTATAGAATATGGCATTTAAAATGTTTTAGGAAGTTGGGACTTTTCATGACAGAGACATGTCTGCTCATGGCAGGACCAGTTACTTCAAGAAGAAAATGGGCATCGAAGAGGCTCCTTATGGAGTTTGCTAGCCATTTGGGCAAGAAACTGCTCTTGCCTAGACTGCTGAACTGGACATGGAGGACCCTCATGGAAATGACTGCTGAACTTACCTAAAGGTGAGACCGTCCTTCAGGGTTCCTGCTTCATGAAAGACCCTGATAGACATTCTACAGGATACAGAACAATGTTATTGACAAACTGCCAATATAGGTGGAACTGACTTTGAAATTTTCTGCTTCATGGAAAGGTCTGCTGGATACTATGGGCCTGTAGGCTGAAGATGGATGCCCCAATGGTACAGAAGAACATTGGGCAACTATCCAGGCAGCGAGATGTGTCTGTCAATTCTAGAGTTTTGGAAGTTGCTTATAATGCACTTCCTGTTTAATTAGGTAATATTTTATCCTTCTGAGTCTGATGGAGTTGAAAAATGGACATTTATAGTTTTCCTTAGTTATAATAAAAGATAGAATAGATATAAATATTGTAACTGTAATTCTTACTTGATACCTCTTTTGTTATATGTAATTAAATATATTGAAGAAAAAGCATTCCTTTTCATTTAAACATAAAAGGGGATTTAATGTGGGATTCCCCTCTGTATGCTGTGAATATCACTGATTAGCAAAGAAACTGGCTTGGTCTATAGCAAGGTAGAACTTAGGGAGGTGGGAAAACCTAAACTGAATACTGGAAGAAAGGAGGTGGAGTCAGAGAAAAGTCATATAGCCCCACCAGAGACAGACGCTGGTTGGAATCTTGCCAGTAAGCCACAGCCACTTGGTGATACACAGATTGCTAGAAATGGATAAATTAATTTGTAAGAGGTAGCCAATAAGAAGTTAGAGCCAGTGAGCCAAGCAGTAATTTAATTAATATAGTTTCTGTGTGTTTATTTGGGGGCTGAGCAGCTGGGAACCAACAAGCAACCTCCTCCAACACATCCCCAGTCCCAACTATCCATCATGCTACCACAGTGTTTTATCCTAAGTTACTGGTTCTTTATGCAAACATATGTTCAACACTGATTCACTGGTATTGATCTGATATGTATCATCTCGACATTTGTCACCAGCTTCCATTAAGTTTGATGGCATTGTAGGCTTTTAATTTTTAAGTTGTCACTACAGTTTTTGCTTATTAAGGAAAGTGATTCTACAGATCCAAAGTAATATGACACATTTTGCTACCTGTGGCTCTTTCCTGAAGAATTGTACTCATCCTCACAGTGGTAATTTCTGTCTATGAGAAGAAAATGAACATGTGTGAAGAATAACATAGGATTCAGAAAACTTGCTTATATGTGTATAATGGCAAGTGTACAAGTGTAGATGTGTACTGATAAAGTTAAATTTTTTATCAATTTCTTCACCAAACTGACGTTTAATTGTCACTAAAGCGTATACTTTTCAAAACAGACTATAATTGAAAGTATCAATTTGTCAGATTTAAAATGAAGAATATAAAAATATGGTAATGTTCAGTTGTTATCTGTTAGAAAGCTGTTCTTAGTGAGAAACGGAAAGGAAGTGGATCTGGAGGGGAAGGAAGGTGAAGAGGAACTGGGAGGAGTAAAGATGGGGAAATGTAATCAGGATATATTGTATGAGAAAAGAATCTATTTTCAACAAAGGAAAAAATTAAGATATAAAACCACACAAATGTAGAAATTAGTTTAAAATCACGAAGAATAGCATGTACAAATTCTGCTAACAATATAAATGATTATACAATTTTTTTAATTTGCTTAGAAATGAAAATATTAGTGCTTTCTAAATAATTCAATTTCCATACAGGAATATTTGTTTTTATCTTTTATTAATGATTTGGCACAAACCTTTAATCCCAGGACTCAAGGATGCAATCTCTTTACAAAGAGAAACAGAACTCACACAAATGTATTCCCAACACTTGGGAGTCAAAGACCTTTAATCCTAGCACTAGGGAGGTGGAGACAGGAGTGATATGGCTGGGTGGAGTGAGAGGTATATAAAGCAGGAGGAGACAAGAGTTCATTGCAGTCTGAAGTTTGGTGGAGAGCATTGCAATCTATGGTCACCCTGAGTAAGATCTCCCCCCCCCCCTTTTTTTTATCTGAGTTTGGTAGAGGTAAGAACTCTCCAGTGGCTTGGTTACTTTGCTTTTCTGATTCAGCCTGAACCCCAATATCTGTGTCTGGGTTTTATTATTTATACTACACAAAACTTAAATTCCAATAGTCTCTGGACACCCATCAGAGCCTCTAAAAAGTGTTGTGTACAGAGTACACTGTTTACCCTGTACACTTTACATTTGGGAGTTTTAAAGAACATGCTAGATGTAGACAAATATAATCAAATGGAATTATATTCACCAGTTTAATAATTTGTTAAGTAACACAAAAGCAAACATGCCTTTTTTTTGCAAGCAAAAACTAGGAAGTGGGATCTGATTCTGTTTCTCCTATTGCCCGTTAGTCTAGGTTGTGATTCTTCTATGTATTTTCCTCATTTCCTGATTAATGTGATTATCATGAGGATGCTACTCTCTTCGATAAATTTATTTATTGATTAATTCATACTGAGTGACTTATTAGAGCTTAACTAGATAGATAGGTCACGTTGAGTACAGACCTTTGAGGGATAGACTCTTTCTGGGATCTTTTCACATTACTTGGGCTGTTTCCTTGCTACAGTGATATGGACATCTTACTTTCAAAGCTTTCACCAAGGTTTCAAAGCAATGTGTGATAGTGTCATAATCTTTGAGGATCTCCTAAAAGACGAATGCATAAAATCATGGCAAATGAAGCTGATGTGGAAACCATAGGAAGTAAAAGATTCTTGAAATATACAGCTTTTGCCAAGGAATGCACAGGCCGGCAAGCAGTGCTGTTCCAAAAGAGAGATCACATGAACTACAATTTTCAATGTCACAGCACATCTCAGAAATCACATTATACTACCATATGATTCAGATGGTAGACATTGACCTATATGATTAATATTTGCTTCGCTGGATGTTAAGTATTGCTTTGATCTATATCCTCCTTGCTGTTTTCCTCTTTTAGAATGGGAATGTGGGTTATATACCACCACTGAATTTTAGGATTCTGTGATTTCCTCTTCTCCCATAGGGACTAATAGTTTAGAGCCTGACTTTAGTCTTAGAGGACACTTTAAAATTGAAAATTTGAGAAATTATATAATTGTTAAGTCTATGGGTGCTCTTGAAGATGGACTGAACACCTTTATAAGATGGAAAAGAATCTTAGAGAGGTTAAGGGTAGAATGCTATGATTTAATATCAAGGTGCCATCAAAAGCCTCATGTGTTAAAATCTCTCTCTACACATGAGGTATTATGGTGAGTTGATTAGATTAAACTTCACCAATGTCTTAGTTCATTGATGACTATGTACTGAATGGGCATTAAGGGGTTCGGCTGTTGGAGAAGGTAAAAAAATGTACTTTCGAAGGTTTTAATCTTCTTCCTCTTTCTTGACACCCTGTGACCTGGATGCCACAATAGGAGCATCTGTTTTTTCCAATGCCCTTCTCCTATAATGTTTCTGATTTACCATGGGCATAAGAGCAATAGAACCAGCCAAACGTAAACTGAAATATAAAGAAACATGGGGCAAAATAAGTCTCATTTTCCTTAAGTGTTCTCTTAGATAACATGTCACAATGAAAAAGGGTAACTGACACAAACATTGGCAAAGTATTAATAATTGTAGACGTCCCTATTTTACAAGTTTTTCCACTAATAACATTTTTTTTGTTTCTATCCAGATCACTATGCTGCATTTATCATCAAATCCCTTTAGTTTTGCTTTCTTTGAAGTTTTGAGTTTTTTTTCTTGCTTCAAGTGTCTCTAAAAACTTTTAAGGGTAGTTGCCTAAATATTTGGTAGGCCTGACCCCAATCAAGTTTAGTTGTTTCTCATGACTACACTGGAATTATGAATCTTATGAAAATGTTATTGAACTGAAATATTGTATTGAACTGTGAAAATTATCAGTATAATGAGCTAATGTCCAAGCATGTTAATGGGTGTATACAGTTTTCAGTATTCAGTTTTTCTCAACTTGTATAATTACATATTTTGTCTGTACTCTGTTCCTTGGAGTTTACTAATTAAATCTAACTTACTGGAGGCATTGCAAATGTGACCAATTTTCCTGCATTGTGTTATTCTATAAGTTGATAATTATAAAGATAATATGTAATAAGACAAATTTACTTGAATTCTTATCTGGGGTAATGTCATATATAGTTCTAGACCATTACAAAATTAAAATATCTTGTGTAAATATGAGAAGATTCAAAGGAAATATGAAAAGTTTCCCCTGGATGCTTCTGAATTCAAAGTAATTCTAACAAGGACTTGAAGAAGTTAGTGTTGAATAACAGGTCAAAAGCCCAGAGAATGACAAGAACTTGATTTTTACAACAAATATAACATTTCCTAAGTGTCAGGAACTTATGAAAGTTGAATCAATTCCTACAGAATGTGTTAATACATTTAGTATCAGAAGCGTTACTTTATTCCCTTGCTTTAAAATTATTGTTTGGTTCCAGGTGGAAAGGTGTCTAACTTGCTTTCAGGTGGCAGCTTGCTTACTCTATTTCAAAGGAATTTGTATTGCATTAGGCAGCAATTCTCAAATTATGAGTTACAGGCACCTGGTATTTGCTAAGAAAGCAAGTGCATTAGTAAAATAGAAACACACACTTATTCTTTTACTGATAGTCTATTAATGAACATTAGGAAAATTGAGTGACTACGAGAGAATGCAAGGAAAAACTTTGTATTTTCATAATAGAAACAATTAAGAGATGCATTAGCGTTTAAAAATTTTCTTCCAGCCTCTATCACTGGGACCTCCCAAACATATACTTGGAAGAATTGCCTGCTTCTCTTTGAGGTTTTTAAAATATTAAAACTAATGTTGATGTGAACATTATTACCACCTTCATCAACTTGGATCGATTAGTCATCACATCTTATTGGTTAACTTTTTCAAAATAATGTTTTAATTTATCCTTTTTTCTGATCTTATTGATTTTATTTAATTGTAGTTCCTCATATATGAACTCTCAACGATACTTCTTTCAAACAGTATTTCATTTGTTTCTTTCTCTATCTTGTATTGGATATGTTGTCACCATAGAATATTCCAAAGGTATATGGAATGTATAAATTTCTGGTAAAATATGTAGTGTTTTTCCCTATGTGTGATTTAATATTTCAACATGTCGGTGTCTTCCCTCTACCATCTCTCATAATTTCCAGTGAAATTTCTAACTTCTGGTTTGATTTTCATTTCTCTTTTAGAAAATCAACTATTTCTGTCTTGAAGGAAGTATATATTTTACCAACCTAACTATTTGTTCTTTTATAATTATCTTTCCTATAGAAAGAATCTGTATTTTTGATCTTGTTCTCAATGTCTAGGATTTAGCTCCTAATGTGATATATTAATAGGTCAGGTTTATTGCCTTGTCTTTATATCTACAGCTTATTAACAAGGAATGGACTTCCTGAAGATCTAAAGCAATCCTCCACCAGTTTTATGGTTGTAAATTAAACAAAGCTCTCTGAAATAATTCTAGAAACAAACCTGAAATTATGTGGTATGAACACTGAAACTGCATCTCCTGCCACTGACTGAGTCCGCATCAGAGACCAGAGCCAAGAGGGAGTAAGACTTTTAAGTACTTAAAATGCAGCAATATTCTTGTTCTTTTGTTTTGGGAAAACCAGGATTGAAATGCAACAGACATCAAAATAAGCATAGTAAAACTACAGAATCAGTTTGAAGATGCATCTAGATATTTGATATAATTGCTAACACCCCAATCACCTGAGCTGACTTATGTCGCATTAAGAGCAAATTTTCCACTTTCCATTTCTTTGGCTCATTCTAAATTTAAGACCCAGGTGAGAGGCTGATAGCCCATCTCAGGATGTACTGTGCATGCAGGTTACCAAAATTTGACATGAGCAAATGTTTGCTTTTAGATTATTGATGCCAGAGGTTAATTCTGTCTCTTACTAACTATCACAGAATGGCAGATTCCCAAATATTTAAATAAATCACCCAGAGGCAAGTCAGATAAACGGTCCAATCAGTAAGAATTTCAATTAATTTTCCTTTCTATGAAAGTCAGTATTGGGGATTTCTACTGTAAAAACAAAACAAAAAATCAAAATACACTTTTAGACTCATAAATGATAAATCAGTTATATATTAATAAGTGCTAACTGTTTAAAAGACTGGTTTATATTTATGTTGAATATATGAGTGCTTGCCTGCAAGTATGCACCATGTGCATTCCTGCTTTCCATGGAAGTCATAGCAATTGAAAAGTTTTTCATCTTATTTTAACAATTGTATCTTATCTTAACAAGTGAAGAATAAAGAATTGAAGATTTAATGTCATTTGTAACTGTTCATAGGCTAACTTTTCATAAGCTATATTATTAGGTAACATAAGTACAGATAATTATATGATAAGTCTTGTTTTGAATAAAATTGCTGTATCATTTTCTTGCAATCTTGTTTTTTTTTTTTTCTGAATCTACAGACATTCTTACTGGTTTCACACAAAACATTCAGTCACTTTTCAGTTTCACTGAGCAGTTTGTCTCCTGTTCTGATTCACTGTCCTTATCCACGTCTTTGTATCTTGTCCAGTAAAAAGAGTGAGTCCTTAGTGTCATGCTTGTCTCCTTTCTGGACATTCGCAGCTTTTCCTCCATTTCACACTTCTCATCTGCTGATTTTTCCAGATATGTCATAGGTTATTTTCTTTATTACTAATTATAACAAATTTAAAATCTTAAATACTTTCCTAACATGCTTATACTTCTTACTTATTTAAGTTTCCATGCTTTAAAAAAATAACTGAATTATATATCTGGAGATATAGAAGTTCAAAACACTTGTTTGCCAGACGACCAGAGCTCAAGACAGAGCACATGAGTTGGATAGCCTATAAACACTTGTAATTCCCACACAAAAACCTGCAATTTTGTGGCAACATTCATATACACAATATAAATAAAAATAAATTAAATTAAATTTTATTTTTGTGATTGAATTTTAACAGTTCACTTAATATAGATAGTATTATTTTATGATTTGCAATATTTTCTATATTTTATTGATTGACTTTTTACTTGAAAACGTCATTTGAAATGCAAGTGATTTAAGTTTGATGAAGTTCAATTTACACATTTTTTTTTTTACATCACTTGTAACTGATGATGCTATCTCGGGTTTTAGGATTTCAGACATTTAGGTTTCTGGGATACTCTGAAACTACTTCATATTTTACGAAGAGGATATTTGGTGACACTCTTTTGCTTGCAGAGATATACTTTTCCTACCACCATTTTCTGAAGAATACAAGTATATCTGATTGAGCTGTCATGAACTTCTTTTAAAATGTCATTTTCTTTAAAATTTAATTTATTTATCTATGTAATATTATTCATCTATGTAACATTGCTTTAAATACAATTTCCCATTATAAATATTGAAATTAGAAATTTTAAATCCTCTTTTTTATTCTTGTTTAATTTTGTTGTGACCTTTCTGGATCCTTTATATTTCCAAATGCATTGTAAGTTAAGATGTTCGGTTTATACAATAAAGACTACAGTAAACATTTAACATCTGAGATCACTGGACTCGAGGTTGATATTTAATTATATTGGACAAGTATTTTCTGCTATTTTATTATTAGTACAAATCTGAAAATCAAATTGTACTTGAGATGACTGTCTTCCTTGGTCACTTGCAGAAGACTGTTTATTAAAATTCAGTGACAGAAGGCCAGTCACAAGTGTGTGCTAGAATTAATCAGGTATCTGTCTTAAGTGAGACATTTGCCTATGACATCTGAACTTGTGCAGATAGAAGAAGTTTCTTTCCTCCCCAGTCTCACAGCCATTCAGTCTCAAATAAACACACAAAGGCTTATATTAATTGTAAGCTGTTTGGCTTATTTTTCTGGCTTTTTACTAACTACCTCTGACAACCTGCATATTATTGCTTAATATTGAGTCATTGGAATAAGGGACCTCCTAAACATCAGAGCCCACTGGGAAGGTTGATGTTTACTCTTCAGAAACTGATGATAAAGACCTATTGTTAGTGATACAACTTAATTATGTCATTGGACATGGAGAAGTAGAGCTGGTGTCCAACTGAAGAGTCACACCTTTGACTAGTCTTTGTAGTGGTGAAAAGTACTCTGAATGCTACAGAAAAAAAAGTAATCATCAATACTATCTCAAAACTGTGACCTATGCCAGAAACCTAGCCGCAAGATACATTAGTTCAATAGTGATTATAAGATATATTAGTTCAGTAGTTACACCTATATTATGGAAGTAACCAACCACTTTTTTATTGCTGTTGTTTTTCATTTTCATTCACTCTATGAACAAACACATACTTAGTAGTACTATAGTGGCTAAGACCCTAAGACTGCATAGATAGGTCATGGGTCCTAAGTGAAAACTTATTACTGTTGTTCTGCTAAAGGAACATAAATGACTCCTAATAAATATTGCTAAACACATAGATGGGTGCATCAATAAATCCTCATCAGAGAAGCTTTTTAAATAATAATTAACACAGACACAACTGGAAATTATGCAAAGAGTGAGAGACTTTGGAGCACTCAGTCCTAAATTTAGTATCTTATAAAACCTTGTACTTTCTACAAGGCTCGGTGATCAATAAAGATGAGGAGGTAGAAAAATGATAAGAACCAGACATATTGGTTGTCTCCATGGAAATAGCATCTTACAGGCACAGCGAGGCTCATGCACATATGAATTTAAAGATTGTTACAATATTCTCAAAACTTGCACATATTCAAACCAGACAAAATCCCAGCACAAAGAAAGGGAAGTGTACACAAATTCCACCTTGGAGCAATAGGTTATTAGCAAGTATACTCTGGAAAATGAAAGTCAGTTTTCTTCAGTGGAGTGTCAATGAGTATATCAACCACAATCTAGGGCAAGTCCCATGCGTGGGAGTAGTTGCCCCAAACCAGATGGATTCTGTGTTTTGTTTGTATGGGCTTTTCCCCCCATTTTTTGTTCTATTTTTATATTTTCCCACCAGGTTTTTGTTTCTTTGTTTTGTCGTGTCATGCAGAGTGGGGAGGGAAAAGAAGGAAGAGAGATTGAAGGAGGTAGAGAGAATGTGGAAGGGAGCTAGAAAGTGAAGTTGGGTAGATAGGGAGGTGGAAAGAGTCTGGAAGGAATGTGGGTGGGAAAAATAGGACCAAGATATACATAAACTATTTCAGTTCTCAATGCCCTTTATCTTCAAAGCAATGGAATTTTAATTTGTTTTTGCCCCCTGTAAGTACTCTGAAAAATAAAGACGCGGCCAGATGCTTGAACGTACTAATGGGGTTCAAACGGAGGTTCCTAGCTAATGAGAATGCTAACTTGCCTAACAAAATTTAGAGCAATCCATGATTTTATTTTTCCCTGTTGCCATTTGTCCAAGTAAATTAGAAGCCTGAATTTATTCTTTTAGTTTGCTGCTTGTTGGATTTCCAACAGCTTTATTGAGGTAGAAAGTAGTTCACTCCAATACTTTCAAAGATCTCACATTTAAACAGAAAACTGTCAGTTTTTCCTGAGCTTCCACCAGCAATCTTCAAGCTGTCTTTGAATAACCTTTTGAAGTTCTAAAATACTCATTTTGCAAAATGATTTTGAAAAGAAAAGGATGCTAGACAGAGAAAAAATACATACAAATAAATATATTCTATCTTTTATTTACATACATATTTGAACCCTGAATCATTAACGTGAAAATTAACCTTTTAATATATTTATGTACCTCAGGACACCAAGACATACCACCACAGAAGTACAAATGCATCCATGTTTATTGTATTGACACGTGATTCACAATGGTCCTTTTTCTGAACCTGCCTAATTGCCTACTAATAGATGACTAGAGAAACAATATCGTACCTGTGCACAGTGGAATTTTTCAGCTGGAGCCAAAAATAAAATTAGATATTTATAGAAAAATAGATGCAACTGAAGCTACTTTTGTTCAGTAAAATAAGCCAGTCTAAGAGATACAAATATGTGTTTTATATTGTATGTGGAATATAGATTTAAATATCTACCAATGTGTGTTTGTGTATATGTGCATGCATATGCATGTATGTGTGTGAGAGAGATAAACGTAGGACCATGAAAAAGGAGAGAAAAAACTTAATTGAGGTAGACGGCGGAAGAAAGGCTAATGTGAAATACATTTCATGGTGGTTTGGATGGTAATGGCCTCCATAGGCTCATAGGGAGTGGCTCTATTAGGAGGTGTGTCTTTTTGGAGTAGATGTGGTCTTATTGGAGGAAGTGTGTTACTTGGGTGGGTTTTAAGGTTTCAGAAGTTCAAGCCAGCCTCCCCATTCTCTCTCTCTCTCTCTCTCTCTCTCTCTCTCTCTCTCTCTCCCTCCCTCTCTCCCTCCCTCCCTCCCTCCGTCCTGCTGATCTCAGCTACTTCTCCATCACTGTGTCTGCCTATATGCTTCCATGCTTCCTGCCATTACGGTTATGGAATAAAACTCTGAATGAAAGTTAACCCCAATTAAAAGGATTTCTTTTTATTTTGCACATCCAACAATGACCTTTTATTTTTGTACCACATTCATTTTTATGTTTAAAATGAAGACATCTGTGATATTTTAGGTTTTTAGCTGCAAACTAATAGTCTACAGGAAGCTTTTATGATAACCAAAGGGATAGAAGGCTTAGAGAATCTTAGAACTTTTAGAAGACATGTATTGTGTGTGTGTGTTTACGTGCATATCCACAAGCATGCTACTGCATATGGTGATCAGAGGATAGTTTGTGAGAGTCCTTTCTCTCTTTCTCTCTCTCTCTTTTTTTTTTTTTTTTGAGACAGAGACCCACATTGGAGCACTGGACTGAGCTCCCAAAGCCCAGATGAAGAGAAGAAGGAGGGAGAACATGAGCAAGGAAGTCAGGACCACGAGGGGTGCTTCCACCCTAAGAGACGGTGGGACGGATATAATGGGAGCTCACCAAGGCCACCTGGACTGGGACTGAACGAGCATGTGATCAAACTGGACTCTCTGAATGTTGCTGACTTTGAAGCTGGACTGAGAAACCAATGATAATGACACTGGAATTTTATTCTACTGCATGTACTGGAAGGTGTACATAGCTTCCTAGACCTGGATGGAGGGGGTGGCTTGGATTTCCCACAAGGCAGGGCACCCTGACTCTCTTAGGACTGGAGAGTGAGGGGGAGGGGGGAAGTGGGAGTGGGGGAAGAGAGAGTTGGGGAAGTGGGAAGGACAGGGAGGATAGGAGAAGGTAGAAATGTTAAATAAATAAATTAAAAAATTACAGCTATTTGTAAAGTGGCAAATAGGTACTTCCCATCAATTAAGAACTGCCTGTTTTTACTTCAAGAACTTAGAAAAGTTCAGGAACTCTAAATTTCGTGAATGAGAAGACGGGATTCCAAAGGCTGGCACATGTGAAATTAAGTCATGCATATATTAATTATGATAATATGTCTATAATAAAACACAAATGAACATATTTTAGTAGCACAAATATATAATATGCACCTTGCCCTTTTGGTTGTGCACTTTACTCTTGTGAATCCTTCTTCACCTTCAGAGAATAAACTGTCTGATGCTCTGAATAAAGTTGGCTGTTGCATGAGACCAGTCTGCCTCATTCTTTGGCTCAATTCTCCCAGGTCTCGCTGCATCTAGAGCAGTAAAAACTTCTGGTCTTATCATCTGTTATTTCATAGATGACTTTTCAGATTGGCATGATGCTGTGATAGTTTGAATGAGAATGTTCCCACAAGCTCATACATATATTTATATACTTGGTGTTATAATTTTTTAAAAATACTGCAAGATCCCTAGTGGCAGTAGGCAGCAGAAATGCTGTAGGTCCACAAATGGTGGTAGTGGGTCATGTGGCGGCAGGCAGCAGGCCCTGGGAGCAGCCAGTACCAGGCAGAGATGGCTGCCTGTCCCTGAGCAGTGGTTGGTCCCAGGCAGGGAGACACATGTGGGAGGGCAGAAGACAGGGATATGGATAGACACAACACGTAGAAATGAGGTTAAATATTTATTCAGGGAGCTATGGGGGAAGGCAAAAAGGGAGAAGGGAGGTGGGGGAGAGAGAGAGAGAGAGAGAGAGAGAGAGAGAGAGAGAAGGGAGGGAAGCGGAGAAGTGGGGAGAGAGGCAGAAGCAAAGCTGCCTCTCAGAGAGAAAGACGGGAAAGAGAGAGAGCTCAGGCAGGAAGCTGAAGATCAGCCTGCCTCAGCAGATGGGGGATGGCTTGTCTCTTAAAGAGACACAACAATCATTACACTTGGCATACTTTATTCCCAGTTAGTGGGATTGTTCAGAAAGGACTAGGAAGTGGGACCTTATTTGAAGGTGTGTCACTGGGGAGGTGGGGGTCTTTGAGTTTTCAAAAGGCTTGTCACCCCCAGTGGTGTTGTCTCTTTATCTATCTGTCTCATTCTTGTATGTCAAAATATAATCTCTCAGCTATTCCAGCTACCATGCATTTGCTATACAATTGTGGGCTCAAACCCAATGAAATTTTAAGTTCCAAGTTAAACATTTTTTTTAAATTTATTTATTTATTAAGGATTTCTGCCTTGTCCCCACAACCGCTTCCCATTTCCCTCCCCCTCCCCCGATCAAGTCCCCCTCCCTCATCTGCTCCAAGAGCAATCAGGGTTCCCTGACCTGTGGGAAGCCCAAGGACTGCCCACCTCTATCCAGGTCTCGTAAGGTGAGCATCCAAACTGCCTAGGCTCCCACAAAGCCAGTACGTGCAGTAGGATCAAAAACCCACTGCAATTGTTCTTGAATTCTCAGTATTCCTCATTGTCCGCTATGTTCAGCTAGTCCGGATTTATCCCATGCTTTTTCAGACCTAGGCCAGCTGGCCTTGGTGAGATCCCAATAGAACATCCCCATTGTCTTAGTGTGTGGGTGCACCCCTCGTGGTCCTGAGTTCCTTGATCGTGCTCCGTCTCCTTCTGCTCCTGATTTGGACCTTGAGATTTCTGTCTGGTGCTCCCATGTGGGTCTCTGTCTAAGTTGTCTCGGTCATGGTCATAACAATAGAAAAGTAAGCAAGACAGATCTATACATTAGGTAGAGATTCCCTTAACTTTCCTGAACTGTTGCTATGTAGGGCCTTATGATTGTTCAATAAGTTTAAAATGTTAAAGAATTTTATCTGATCTTATGTGTGTTGATGGGACAAGATATCACTTTTATTCCCACATATGGTTTTTTTCTTCTCTTGGTTAGATTGTTTACAAAGTCAGGAACTTCTTTAGGAAAACAAGTAAGCTACACCATAAAAATCAGGGAAGGCAAAATTAGCAAAGAAGAGACTGTGACTCTTCACCTTCTGAGGAGTCCAACAGTTAGAAAGTTAGAAAGTTAATCTCTGGTTTCAGAGACACACATTGGAAGGAAATGACTTTGAAGGCACTTATAACAAAATCATTGCCATCTAGAAGACTGTGGGAGAAGTCAGGAGATGGATAAAGATAGAACAAATATGTGGATAAGAGGAAAGACATAAGAAGACATAGGTGTGATGTAAATACTTGGGGAAATAAAAAAGGAAGTGTTAAAAAATAAGGGAAAGTCTAAATAGTAACACTGAAAGACTATTAAATATCTCATAAGTACTTATGATTATAATTTGATGGTTATAATTATAATTTGATAGTTTAATAAATATTCAAAATAATTGCTTTACTAAAGTGATAAACTCCACAATATTTTTTTTTTTGCAGTAGTTATCAGGGAAGCAAAAATTGGAGAGCGGATCACATATTGTAGGTTACGGTGCCTTAAACAAAAACTGAACTGTGTTTCAAAAGAAGAGAGGTGTTGCATAAGTAAGCTGATTGGAGGACAAAGACACTTATATTGGAATCTGGATATAGAGTCTGCATCAAGTAATAAATGAGGTGGTCCAATCTATGATGGATTCCGCCTACTACTTAACTATTTTTGAGTTAACTCAAGTGAGAAGTAGAGACTATAAATACTTGCTTCAGGGAGGAAATTTTAAAACAACCCCATGGAAACGAGACAATGATGAAATAGGGCAAATGGGGTTTACAGCTCAGGGGAAGCTTGCTCCAAGTGATACCTAGTACAGTCAGCAGAATGAGTATCTGGATCTATAGACAGCAGAAGTTATTTTGAAAGAAATTGTTTAGTAACAAAGAGTTTGCTAAGTATGTGACTGTCAATCAACAAAAGAACGGAAGTAATTCTAGATTTCTAGTGAATCATCTTTTCTTTTTACATATATTGGAAGGATAACGAAATACTATGCAAAAAAAAAAGGGATGAACGAATAAGAAAAGGTTTCCTCGGGCCAACAGTGAGTCAAAGTTAACAAAGTATACACTCTTTGGTTCCATTTAATTCAACTAAAATAACAGTGGAACTTTTGGGAGAGATGGCTCAGTGGTTAAGAGCATTGCCAGCTCTTCCAAAGGTCCTGAGTTCAATTCCCGGCAACCACATGGTGGCTCACAACCATCTCTAATGAGGTCTGGTGCCCTCTTCTTGCCTGCAGACATACACACAGACAGAATATTGTATATATAATAAATAAATTTTATTTTAAAAAGTGGAACTTTGGCATTAGAAGGCAAGAGAACTTTAAGCCTTGAAAACAGAGACAGGCTGTGGTACAAGGAATCCCTGGGATGCTAGGTAATGAGATGCTTTGTTTTGGATGTTGGTTCCCTTGGTCAACTTGTGGGACACCATCAAGTTGAACACTTGTTATTCATGCAAGGTTTCATATATGAGTTCCTCTTTAATGAAATAATTCTAGAATGAGTTTAAAAATAATCATTTCAAGAAGAAAAAGGATGGCGTGAACAAACTTCTTTGTCTGGAAACAAATTCTGGAGGACAGAGAGCCCAGTATTAGACGGACATAGTAAGGAAGAATGCAAACTGAACAACTTAATAAAGTTCAAGGTCTGATCTCTGCTCAGGAAAAACGGTTACTAAAGGTCTTTAGGTTTGTCTGTTATTCATACACATTTTATGGCTCATGGCACAAAGAGAGGGACAGGAACCTTGACAAATAAATCTCCTGACCTCTGGACTATGCTTCCTTACCTCATATGCTCCTATGTCATAAGCAAAAGGAAACTTCATAGAAGAGGAACCTGAGATATAAGATCGAGTAGAAAATCTGGTAATTAATGAGAGGCTACATGTCCACGTAGCTTAGTACATCTTCTGGTTACAAATATAAACATAGGAACTCCTAGATCTTTACTTGACATTTTCATAGTATCCAGACCACACTGAGCCAGTTGAACTTGTGAAGGATGCCTAATGCAAGTCAACAAACTACCAGAATTAGTGTGAAGGTAAGGTAATCACACAGCTCTGGTTTTTAAGTGGTATATGATTTTGACCTTCTATTTTTCATTTATGATCTTTTGGTTTTACTGTAGAGATATTTTTCCTTAGTTATCCTGTTTCAAAGATGTTTTCCTAAATTAAGATGCCACAGTGGAACTTCAAGCAGCTGAAAATGTGCATTTAATTATTCTTCCAGGAGAGAAAAATATGTCGCACCCATCCCGTCGGGACTATTACCTTGTGTAGCTGATGGTTGACTGCACTTAATGGTGTGATTTATATTGGTAGAACAACTTAGTTGTTGTTAATGCTGATGTTTTTATGTAGAGCTAATCGTTTCATACAATGAGATCCATAACCTCGTGTGATCAACCATTTTCTTAATAACCTATACCCTTTGACTTAAATATTGAGAATTCAGTGTGATTTTTCACACATTAAGTAAAACGTTTACTCAGAATAATGTTAAAGAGATAAACTAAGATGGTTTCCTACTTTTAATTTTAATGTTTGAAGCAAGTGAATATGAATGCATCTAAGTTCACAAGTTCTGTTTTATCCTTTCTGTTTATAGATCCCACTCCTTTGCTTTTACGTATATGGATTCTTATAAGTTTCTTATTCCAAGGCGTTATATTACTAAGATCAAAAATATCAACAATAGTTATAAACTATTGTTGGCTGTTATCTGATACTAATGATGTTTATGAACCCATTGCATAAGCTTATTAGGTGTGTTATCAATCGTCTGAATTACAAGTTTATTGCATTTTTTGACATCAAACTTGTTTACTTCACCATTCCCAAAAGTACACCTAGAATTATAGCTTAATATTTTCCTTCAAAATATACAAAATAATGAATATGTGAGCCGGGCGGTGGTGGCGCACGCCTTTAATCCCAGCACTCGGGAGGCAGAGGCAGGCGGATCTCTGTGAGTTCGAGGCCAGCCTGGTCTACAAGAGCTAGTTCCAGGACAGGAACCAAAAGCTACGGAGAAACCCTGTCTCGAAAGATCAAAAAAAAAAAAAAAACAAAATAATGAATATGTGAAATCTTCAAAGTTGTGAAACATATTTATGTTCTCACTGTTATGTAATAAGTAATTTTTCACAAAATACAAATTTGTTTAAATGTTTAATTATACTAAATTTATTCAAAATCTCTGTTGGAGCATAACTGAAAATTTTCAATAGAAATGTCTCAAAAATCAAAAATACATTACAATTTTATTTTTTAAAAATCAATATTATCATTTTTCAGTATCAAATTGAAGTGTTAATAACTCATTTAGTTTTTAATCTTCTAGAACTTTCAAGAGACATGGTCAATATCCAACTACAAGGTCTAACTTACTCTATGTTATTCAGGGATGTGGAACTGGGTGTAATAAGCCAGAACTGTTGTGTTCATGTTTATACTACATAAGTTTTCTGCATAGATGTTTTCTTTTAACAAAACAATCTCTAACTTGTTAAAACCTGTTTAAATACCTACTATTATTTCAAAGGTCTCTAGGTAGACATAGTGCTACTGTCCCCTTGTCTTAGGGGGAGAATAAATAGTTCAAGATTGCAAGGTTAATATGAGCACATTGAATAATTTCTCTGTATTTCTTTGTAAAACTCTTGATGATATTTTATTTTATTAAACTATAGTTTTGTGGTTTATTAGATAAATCCATACATTTCTGAAAACTTCTTAGAGTTGATTGTATGGATAAGCTTTATTTTACTTTTATTAGTTTATATAACTTTTCATATTTATGGTTCTATAATTTTATAATATATATATATGTATATACACATATACATGTGTATGAGTTTTTAACAGGTATTCACTTGTGGTCAAAGCTAATCTTGAATTCATTAATTTTTCTAGATTTTTATTTAAAGGATTAGGATTACTACTATGTTAAAACATACTGGCTGCTGTTTATTTTCCTTAATAAAATGATCATATAGTGTATATTATAATGTAGGTACTAATAAAAATGAGCATATATTGTATTTTATAATATAGGTACTGTCAAACTAAAATTAATGTCAAATAATTAAAATAGTAGCCATGAATACCCTTTAAAATAATGCTATATTTTTTCTTTTTCTGAATATGAAAAAGGGAAGTAATATAATTTTGAATAGACTAGTGTATTAGTAGGATTCTCTAGAGGGACAGAACTAGTAGAATGAATACATTCACAGAGAGAGTTTATTAAAATGACTTAGAGACTGTGGTCCAGCTAATCAAATAATGGTTGTCTACCATTGGAAAGTCCAAGAATCCAGTTCAGTTCATGAGGTGGGGTTTATCAACTGTTTTTCAGTATAAGCCAAAATCCCAAAGTATGCTCTAATGCCAGTTTTTGAATGGGCGTGCCAGAAAGAGCAAGATCAAACAGGCAAAGAGAGCAAGCAAGCTTCGTCTTCCATGCCCTTCATATTGACTGTAAGCAGAAGGTGTGACCCAGATTAAAGGTAGATTTTTTCCACCTCAAAAGATCCAGATTAAAAGTAGATCTTTTCATATCAAATGACTTAATTAAGAAAAAAGTTCCTCAAAGGTGTATCCAATCACTTGAGTTCAGATAATTCCAAATGTACTTCAAGTGGACAACCAAGAATAACCATCACAAATAGGAAACACAGTTTCGACAAAGATCAGGGTATAAAAACTCACAAAATATTTATGATTTCATAACTATATTAAGGTTATCTTTATAGTATTTTTAAGCTTTAAAGCTTTATTATCTTCTTTATGTATAAGGGCGTTTTGATTACAGGGATGTGTGTACTATGTTTATAATGGCTGTAGAGACTCAAAGAGGGTATCAGATTTCCTGGGACTTGAGCTACAGATGATGTGCGCCATCAGTATATGCTAGGAATCAAATCCCATGTCATCTGAAAGACCAACCTGTATTCTAAACTGCTGAGCCACCTCTCCCGCCCCTTAGCCATATTATTAATGATAATTTCCTCTTAATTTTAAAAATAAACATTTTGGTTTTCACTTCTCTTGCTTCCTTTAAAATACATTTGATAACATCATATTTAGGATGAGAAAGTCTTGAAAAGAATCCTGACAATTAGCTAATATTTTTTTCTATTTCCCTTGATTTCTACATCTTCTTTACATAATCTCTTCTCTCTTCCATGTGAGCATACCTGGATTGAGAGCAATACCAGTGGAAATTAATTTTCTTCCCTTTTGAAGCTTAGCGCTAGAGCCAAATCCCTTGACATGGGTACTACGATGCTGTGAAAATGTCAGCCACACCATGTTTTATATAATAGGTTCAGTCTGACCTACTTAACTGCACTGAGATGATTTGTCTTTTCATCATACTAACTTTTTAGTTGTGAAATTGTAGGCCAGAGGTTAAGGGAATAGAGAAGTTTAAAGAATTATTAAATATATATTTTGTTCTTCTTTACCTTTGAAAGGGTCATCTTTGAAGACTCTCAGTAGCAAATGTAAGTATTAAACTGTTTTCAAAGCAAGTATAAATTTTAAGCTTTGCTGATTTATCATCCAACTAGAACCCATAGTAGAATAACTATGAAAAGAAAGATTTAACTACAATATTGGTGGGTTATTATGTAAGTGCATATGGCATCTCTCTTTAACCGTTCTTAAACTTGATTGTAGTGATAGCCTTCAGTCATTATCCAAGTATTATATTTTCTAATTTAAAATAATTTTCAAATTTGACATTATAAAACATAATTGATGAAATATTGTTATCCCCTCTGCAATCGTTTACCATTCTATCAGTCATCAGAATATTATTATTTTCGTTCTTTACATATTGCCTATAACATGTCATGACAAAGGAAGTGATACATCAGATGACAGCCAGTAAAACATGCTATGCTGAGGCAAGGAAGCCTAAAATACTAATTGTTATTTAAAACATTCTGTCTCTCTAGCATAATTGTAAAACTCGGGGTGACTTGTTAAAGCCCATTCCTTGTTGGTGGTGTTGAATCTCTTTATCTGAAGCCACAGTTCCTAAAAATGAAGTACCCCTTTCACGATAAAGGCTTTTCTCAACCTTCCTTTTTCCCCAAGTTCCCCCATCCTCCCCTTCTCCCTTTTCTCTCCCCATCTCCCCTTACCCCCATCCCACCCCACCCCAAAGACCCCAATTTTCTCCCCGGCAATTTTGTCTACTTCCCATAGCCAAGAGGATAACTGTATGTTTTTCCTTGGGTTCACCTTCTTATTTAGCTTCTTTAGGTTCACCAATTGTAGACTCTGTGACCCTTATTTATGGCTAGAAACCAATTATGAGTGAGTACATCCCATGGGAAGGTTGGAGAGGGGAGCGCGGAAGCACAATTCTTAGTTAAGGGAGCCACCTTAGAGTTGGCAAAAGACCTGAACCTAGAGTGGCTCCCAGGAGCCCAAGGAGATGTCCCCAGTTAGTTCCTTGGACAGCTGAGGATAGGGAACCTGAAATGACCCTATCCTATAGCAATACTGACGAATATCTTGCATATAGAACCTTCATCTGGTAATGGATGGAGATAGAGACAGAGACCCACACTGGAGCACTGGACTGAGCTCCCAAGGTCCCAATGAGGAGCAGAAGGAGGGAGAAGATGAGCAAGGAAGTCAGGACCACTAGGGGTGCACCCACCCACTGAGACAGTTGGGCTGATCTACTGGGAGCTCACCAAGGCCAGCTGGACTGTGACTGAAAAAGCATGGGATAAAACCGGACTCTGAACATGGCGAACAATGAGGGCTGATGAGAAGCCAAGGACAATGGCATGGGTTTTGATCCTACTTAATGTTCTGGCTTTGTGGGAGCCTAGCCAGTTTGGATGTTCACCTTCCTAGATATGGACGGAGGGGGGAGGACCATGGACTTTCCACAGGGCAGGGAACCCTGACTGCTCTTTGGACTGGAGAGGGAGAGGAGTAGGGGAAGGGTAGAAGGGTGGGAGGAGGGGGAGGGCAATGGAAGGCTGGGAGGAGGCAGAAACTTGTTTTTTTCCTTTTCTCAATAAATAAAAAGAAAATTTAAAAAAAGACTTTTCTCAAGAGAATGTGGTCTTAAGATATCTCAACTGATACACCATGCAGCTATGTTAAAATTAATAATAACAATAGCAATAATGATAACAATAAATGATACAATGGGATGTTGTCTAAGGAAGCAACAGAAACTTTAAAACCAGACCAGGAAGACATAAGTCTGTGAATGGAGTAGGCTAGCAACTAATTCTAATGTAAATGCTTTAAAATTCTAAAGGATAGCTTCCCCTTTCAGTAGTATAATGAATGTGACAAAAGAAAGAAATTCCTCTTTTAAGACTTCTGGAAGTGAAGGAAAATTAACAAAGCCAACATCTTTCTTATACCTACCTCACTCATAAACCATTTAGAATACACACACCGAACTAATAAAAAAAAATGAGACTAAAAAGCAGAGTGTTTGGTGCATAAACCAATGTTCCAAAGTTCCAGCTAGGCCTTTACCTTCTTGAGAGGAGAGATCAAGCCTTGGATACTTGTAGGGAGGGAGCTGGAAGTGACTCTGTAACCTAAATTCAGAATCCTCAAAATAAAACCCAGTATGTCTGTCATCTGCTTTTTTTCCTGAAACATGGAGCTGTATCTAGGCCTCTAGTCTCTGCACTTCTGTTTTCAATAGGTCTATCTTTTTCTGCAAGCTAATTCATATGTTTTTTTGTTAGTTGACAACAAAGTGAAAGTTATTTACCATAGAACTGAAGACAAGAATGGGGAATGACAAAAGCCACTAGACACAATCTATTCTGTAAGTACAGGAAGATCACATATTTGGCCATAACCATCCTAACGATCTAGTTGGAGAGTTTCTTTATTAAATTTGGAAGAGCAGAAGAATAAAAGTAAGAGAAGGTGCAAGGGGCAGCATCCAAAGAAACAGCCACATTAGAGTTCTGCTGCTGGACTGAGACATGAATCCATGTCTGTACATGAGAACAAATTTCTGAAACTGCATAGGACATGAGCCAAACCCACCCTTGCTCCAACTGCCACTGCTCCAAGCTACCATCACAGAAAAATCTTGGAACCGGGCAGAAATAAACCTACTGACCCCAGACAGGGCTTGCAGTTGGAACCTCTAGACCTACCTTATCAAGAAAAAAAAAAAGCACAATGACATCACAGAGTATACTTTGAACTCTTTCACTCCCATGCTCAGAATGGATCTCTGACTACCTCCAAGCCTGTTTGTTTTAATCAGATGATGTTGTGTGACTAGTTCCCCTGACTTGAAGCATTTCTGCTTGAAAGGAACAGGGTGACTCATATAACTCTGGAAACTCATGCAACCATGGCACAGTGCCAAAAGTAGCCCACCATCTCAATTGCACAAGGGAGCTCAGTCCTGCTGTAGCACCTCCATAAAGAAAACCAATTCTCCCTCCCATGGAAGTCATAGACTGTGATAGCTCATCAGCCAGGGGTGACGCCTTCCGAGCTTTTCTATCGTCTGTGCTGGAATATCGACAGTTATCCACTTTGTTGGTTTGGTTCAGGCAACCATATTGGTGTGGATTGGTGAGTGTAACATCATCACCGTATCTTGAAAAAATATGACATAATACTTTTTAAAAAGTGCACAGAAGTGTGAAATACCCATCTCCAGATGGAACATAGAAGGCATAGAAAACTTCTAATGCTCTCACCTCCTCAGCCTAATATATCAATTTTTAATACTAAGTTAGCACACACTGTCTACAAATTTGACATGATCAAATGTTTAGTTTATTATTTTATTTTTCATCTAACAATCTTATAATATTTTATTTCTTGTGATACCCAGCAGACATTAATTTTACATATAAAACAGTTCTGACCATATAGGCCATTTCTGCCTGGAGAAATTACTCTTTAAAATTTCAATTGTAGATGTAATTTATTAGAACGATGTAAGCATTGAGCACAACGTGAGTAGGTCCTTTTGCTCACAGGCAGCATTCCACACTTAAGGAACTCAATAAGAAGTCAAAGACATGCAAGACAGTCTTTTTAATATATAGTCACCATATGACTCTAACACTGCAGAAAAAATACCCAGCAAGCCTGGTAAGATTAGAACTGTTCAGATCATAAATGGCTGGCTAAATTTCCATTTTATTAAATACTCTTTTCAAGTCTTTGGTTTCTAAAACTGTTATGACTTTTTGTTGAAATACAAGTAACTTCTTTTTACAGTGAGATTTTCAGACATGTATTCTGTTATACTTTATTCTCACTTCACCTCAGATTCTCTCTCCGGCCCCCTAGTCCCCACTTTGGCTTATCTTCTTCTTTTCACTAGTCTTCTACTTTCATCTATGAAATAGCATGGGATACATGTCACTTGTTTCTTAATTTTGAATCTTTTATATCTATTTATAAATAGCTTGTAAGTCCATAAATAATGAATCAAAATTTTTACTGAATCAAAGCTTTATAATAATATAAACTACATTTAAATGGTACTATTGTCAATAAACTCAATACTATGTCCTGCATTCCCCCCAATGAGACTCAAGGACAACTTTTACATTATCGAGAGATATAATTTTCCCTTCTCACATTTAGTATTTAAAGCATATGGGTCTTGTGTTAATAAACAACAGAATTTCTGCAAGAACTCAGAAGAATTTTTGCACTGATTGACTAAATTCTAAACTCTGCCAAGAGCTGGCAAAAAAAAAAAACTTGTAAAATTTCAAGGAGAAAGAGCTTAACAAATGAATAATCTTTTTTCCTTCCTTTTTTTGTCATGCTAGAGATTGAAACTAACATTATGTGTGCTAAGCCAGAATCTTACCAGCATTATCTTAGAGTTCAATACAAGCATTAATATTTCATATAAAGTTAAGTAATCATATTTTTCATAAATATTTTTAATAAAGCATCAATTAAATATTTTATCTGGATTTATAACAATAGCAGCCATATATTAAGATTTATATTCAATATGCCTGAGAGAGAGAGGGAAAAAAACTCAGTCCATTAGATTAATGAATTAAACCTTGGTTAAAAAAATGCAAATATCTAGTTAAGAAACAATGTTGCATAGTTTGAAAATTTGAGCTGAAGAATGTGTTCAGTTTTGACTATTGTAGCACAAATATTATATACATGGTAAATTTCTACCTTAAGTGTTTAAATACAGACTTTTGAAAAGGTTAAAATTAGACCAGAGTACAATAAGCTTAGCTTATTATAATATCTATTTTCCTCATAATTTCCTATAGTCCTTATAATATCTAATGTCCCAGTCACTTTACATTATTTTATTCTGCTTCATATCTCCAACCATTATATTTTCTATTAAATTCAATATCCCCTCCATTCTGTTTAAAATGTGCAGAATATACATTCTTAATAAATATAGCAAAATTAATCTCTCTGGCTTCCTAATATTCTCAATGGGAACTCTGATTTTACTTATTAAGGATATGGGAACATGATTTTGTTTCTTCACACAGGAACACATTAAAACCAATTTTAGGTCTATAAAAAGGGAATAATTATTTTTCATCGCCATGCATTGAATTAGAACATGAATATATAATCATGTAGACATAAATGAAGATCTCAAATCACCTATTCATATTTATTATTACGGGCATAAAACACCTACCTACACAGAACAAGAGTGGCCCTCCTCAACAGAACATATACGGCCTCATAAACATGTATATTTGCACTTTATTATAAGGAATAGTTTGGTTAAAATGATAGATATATCTATGGTGTTTATCTAGCGACTATTTAGGAAGGTGAGAAGATTATATAATTTTAGTGTATGTGTTAGTTATAAAAAGACATAAGACAATGAAACCTAATTCATCTAAAAAATAGAATAATGAGCAAGGAAAGATTTGTGTCTAAATAAAAGACATGTGAGAAGTTTAACATGACCCTTACTAGCTGAATACAGGACAATTTATACTTAATGTTTGTATTGTAGAAATGACTATAGACTATCAAAAATGGAAATATATTCTTCTAATGTGATAAAAATACTAAAAAGAAACTCTCTAAATTCTTTCTTATATTTGAATGTCATCTGTTCAATTAGGAAGAATTAAATCACTATTTAGTGAACATGTTAGAATAACTATTGCATAAGACTTATTGATGGATAAATAAAAGTAATGATCCAAGTTTGATAAGGAATAAGGAGTATGCTCAAACATACACACACACACACACACACACATATGCATATATATGAGAGGTTTAAAATGAGGAAATCTAGAACATTATTTTTATCAAATGATCAATGTTAAGATAATTAGCAATGAAATATTGTCGTAGTTAAGGTTTCTATTGCTGTGAAGAAACACCATGATCATGACAACTCTTATAAAGAAAAACATTTAATTGGGGCTTTCATAAAGTTTAGAGGTTTAGTCCATTATTATCATGATGGGATGCATAGTGTCATGCCTGATGCTGGAAGAGGTAGCTGAGTTTTCTACATCTGGATTCATAGGCAACAGGGAGAGACTGCCACAAGGGCCTGACTGGAATATCAGAGACCTCAAAGCCCACTTTGTAGTCACGCATTTACAACAAAGCCACACCTACTTCAACTAGGCTATACTTTCTAATGGTGCCACTCCCTGTGAACTTAGTGGTTATGTTTTCTTTAAACCACGTTTAAATCTCTGGCCCCACAGACTATAACCATAACATAATGCAAGACTGCGCTAAGTCTAACTTTAAAAGTCCCCATAGTCTACTATAGTCTCAACCCTCTCCGAATGCCCAAAGTCTAAAGTCTCTCCTGAAATTCATGGGCATCCTTTAATTGGAATATCTTGTAAAATCTAAAGGAAAAGCATCGTAAAATGACACATTTGAAATTTGCAGGCACATGAATGGGGCTAGAAAACATAATATTGAGTGAGGTAACCCATACCCAGAAAAACAATTATCATAAGTACTCACTCATAAGTGGTTTTTAAACATAAAGCTAAGAAAACCAGCCCAAAAATCACAATCCCAGAGAACTTAGACAACAATGAGAACTCTATGGGAGACAAACATGGATCTAAATTTACATGGGAAGTAGAAAAAGACAAGATCTCCTGAGTAAATTGGGAGCATGGGGACTATTGGAGAGGGTTGAAGGGGAGGGGCAGAGAGGGGAGCAGAGAAAAATGTATAGCTCAATAAAATCAATTTAAAAAACACTCCTGATCGCCAACTCCTTTCAACACTGTTGACTGCAACACTTCTTTCTCTTGGGCTGGTTCCACTCTCTGTTAGCAGTTTTCCTTGGCAAGTAACCCATGGCTCTGGCATCACTAACATCTTGGTGTTTCCAAGGCAATCCAGACTTTACCTGTACAGCTTCACACAATGGCCTTCCTGGGCCTCCATGCAGGGAAACTCTTGCCACACACCTTGCCTCAGCAGCTTTTATTCTGTCAACCCATGAATCTACAGCCGGGACCACATGACAAGCTGCCAAGTTCTGCTTCTTGCTGGGCTGGAACATGACCACCACATTCAATTTTATCTTCACCAGCATTCTATTTTTGATAGTTTCCTTCAGTGCTCAAACAGTTTTATCCTGGAACTCTCTCAGTAAACCAGGCTGGCCTTGAAGTTAGCTACAAATCAAGGGCTTGTCGCGCTGGAATCAAAGGTATGTACCACAAGTGATAAGATTAGCTGAGAGGGACATTGCCCTGAGCTCACCACTCCCTTTATTCCTTTTAATGTCTGACAGGCTTTCCTTTATTCTGTTTATCTCCTTGAACATAAGATTTAGCTCCTTTGTTCTTCCTGGTGTCAATTTTCTTGTTGTGGAGTATTAGTTGAAGTGTTACTTTCATTTATGCTGTGGAATATTTGTTTGATGATGTAAAGATATGTTGCTTTCTTTTATATCATATTTCTTTAACTCTATGAAGTTGTATTACTTTGTCAGTTTAAAACACCTAACTGGTCTAATAAAGAGACAAATGGCTAATAGCTAGGCAGGAGAGGCATAGGTGGGGCTTCCAGGCAGAGAAAATAAATAGAAGAATAAAAAGAAGAGAGGGGAGCAAGAAAAGGAAAAGAGGATTCCAGGGTCTAGCCACTGAGCCACCCAGCCACTCAGCCACCTAACCACTTAGCCACCCAGCCACTCAGCCACCTAACCACTTAGCCACCCAGCCACAGAGTAAGAAGCAAAGAAAGGAATATTAGAATAAAGGAAAAGCTCAGAGACAGAAATAGATGCGATAATTTAAATTAAGAAAAAAATGACTAAAAACCATCCAAGGTAAAATTGGGTATTCATAAGTAAGAATAAGTCTCCTTGTATTCATTTCGGAGCTGGGTGGCAGACTTTCAAATAACAAAAAAAATTACACTTTTTCTCCTTTAACTGTACATTTTGTATTTTTCTTTGCTCAGCTTGCTCCTTTTCATTATATATAATTAATATAATATATATCTCATATAAATGTGGAATTTATTTGTTCTAGTGTCTTTCAGACTATAGTCCAGCTAGTATAACTATGACTCCAACTAGGTAAAGTCCAAGAATCCAGTAGTTAGTTGTTCAGATCACAAGGCGGAATGACTCAGCTGGTCTCTAGTACTTTCTAGAGTGATGAAAACACAGGCTCTATTGCCAATGAAGGGCTGCACTTGGCAGCAAGTGCTAGAGCCAGCAAATAAAGAACAAAGAACTCCCTTCTTCCATGCCTCATATATAGACTGCCACCAAGAGATGGACCCAGAGTAGAGGTGGTTTTTTTTTTTTAATTAAAAAGAAAATCCCTCTCTATGTTCTGTGGATTTCTAGCATGCTTATCCTTTACTTTACATCTAATACCCACTTATAAGTGAATACTTACCATGTTTGTCTTTCTGGGTCTGGGTTACCTCACTCAGGATGATTTTTTTCTAGTTCCATTCATTTGCTTGCAAATTTTTGATGTCAATGTTTTTAACAGCCATGTAATACTCCATTGTGTAAATGTGTCACATTTTCTTTATCCATTCTTCAGATGAGGGACACCAAGGTTGTTACCAGGTTTTGTTATTATGAATAAAGCTGCTATAAACATAGCTGAGCAAGTGTGCTTTGGGTATATACATATACCCAAGAGGGGTATAGCTGGATCTTTAGGTAGATAACAAGGAGGACTCAAGGAGGGGGGCACTGGATCTTCCTGGTAAGGAGAAATAGAAAAAAAATATTTGTGGGTGGACTGGGGACAGGCGAGGACAGGAACATCTGCTCAGATGGGGGAAAGGAGAGAATTATGGAAAGAGATGACAGGAAAGGCGGAGCATTTCAGGGTCAGGTAGAAACCTGAAAGGTAATGGAAACTCTCAGGAATCTATAAGAACAACCCAGCTCAGACTCCTAGCTACGGAGCACCGCGCCCTGGTGTCTGCACTCTGTGTGCTGGCACCCAGTTCGCGAGCTTAGGGGAAGGGGGCTATACACAGACGCACACAGAGAGAGTGACAGCGTCATGGGTCATCCTTGAATTCCCCAAGAATGCCCCCTTTATTGTGTTCAGGGGCAGATTATATAGAGATAGTCACGCCCCAGCCAAACCCACCAGAAATCACCCTCCTGCCGTCAGGAACTCCTGAAGGTCTCATGCTCAGAGCAGCTGTAGGCACTCAGATGACGGGATTGCAAGAAATTCAGGATCTGGGGTCTCACTGCTCCCAACACCTAGCAATACAGGATACAAGTCTGAACACTCATCTCCTAAGACTTCAGTGGAAGGATTGGGAAACCAAGCCAGCCACATAATCTTCAATCTACAGTCTGTCCTGCCTACGGGATACACTGAGATTGGTGCCTAGCCCACTTGTTATCAGAGCAACTTCATCCAAAAACTAATGAAGACAGATGCAGAGACCCACAACCAAACGTCAGACCAACTTTGGGGAATCCTACTGAAGAGAGGGACAGAGGATTGTAGGAAACAAGGAATGTCAACACCACCACAAGAAAACCCAGAGAAACAACTAAATTGGGCTCAGAGGAACTCACAGAGTCAAAATCTACAGCGAGAGAGCCTTATGGGACTGACCTAAGCACTCTGCATATATTTTACACAAGTGTAGTAGCGTGGTCTTCTTGTGGGACTCCTAACAGTGAGAGACGGGCTATCTCTGACTCTTGCTGTTTTTTCCAGACCCTACTCCTCATACGCCATTGTCTGCCCAGCCTTAAAACAAGGGGAGGTGCTTAATCTTACTGAAACTTGATATGCCATGTTTTCTTGATATTCATTGCAAATCTGCCTTTTCTGGATAGAAATAGAGGAGGAGTGGATTGGGTGGGGGATCAGATGGAAAGTGGGGGGCAGGACCTGTGAGAGACAGGAGAGGGGAAACTTCTGTCAGGATGTAAAATAAGTAAATAAATATTAACAAAGGAAAATCCATCAAAAGTATACCCAGACACTTGAATTGTAATTAATTATAGATTGTTCAAATTGAAAACCGTAGAGTCATCACAACAGGCAAGTAGTTAATATCGAGAAAGCGAGAAATAGTCTGCCTGGTGATGTGACCGTTCGTTGTTATCAAATACCAGTGGTTAGCTCTGAAAACGTCTACATATAAATAGCACTAGACAGTCTGAGTAGGCTGAATTTATGCCTATAACCACACACACACACACACACACACACACACACACACACACTTCACACATTTAACAATAACAACTTAAGAAAAATACACCATGAATTCAGGATAGAGAAAGAAGAGGGTCCATGGGAAGGATTGGACAGAGTAGAGGGATGTGGCAATTATGTAGTTATGTTTAAACTAAATATATAGAATAAAATAATCCAAAATCCATTGACCCACCTCTCAAGCCTTAGTATCCATGTCTGCATAGAATTGCATTTATTAACATTTTGAATTTTTTATAAAAATGAACAGATATTTCTGTTTTTATATCTTATGTAACACAGTGTACTGAATATATATGTATATATATATATACATATATATATTATACTTGTGGAATGATTAAATCTCCCTGACTCAGAGGAACTCACAGAGTACTACTATTCTGCCTCATATAATTATTATTTAATCATGGATTATCATCTACCATATTTACATTGTTGAAGAAAATATATATACATATATCTTTCTATATCTTTCACATACCATGCACTTGTACACACACACGTATTTTTTTGCTCTGCCATATATCACTAGAGAGCTATTATTCTCCCATATTGTATTCTTTTAATCACATATTGATATATTCGTCCTCTCCCTCAACCATAATTATATTTCCAAGTTTATGTGGTCAATGATTTTAAGTTCTCCATGTATGAAATCATGAAATACTTTCTTTTATACCTAGTTCAGTTAACCTACTACTTGGGTATATTTCTAAATGAAACTGAGAGTGTGGACCAAAGAGATATTTAGATTTATTTGTTTATTGCTATATTATTCACAACACTCAGAAATTTACCTGGAGCCTATTAAAATGAACTACATAAATTAGTTATAAACACAATAATTATTATTAATTTGTAGTAAAAGGAGATCATATCAGTCACAACATGATGTTATTTTTTAATTACATTTAAGAATTTGCAAAAAATTTGGGAGCTTTTTAGATTTGTTGAATTTTAAGAAGTAGGAAAAAGGAATGTATGTAAAATTACTTTTTCATAATTATGTTATATATAGGGAGAAGTAAGAGAATCTTTCTGAAATCATGACTAATTCCTGAGACTGGAAATAGAATGAATAAATTTCTTACCTGAAATAAATACTAAAATTTTCTCTAGCAATTAGTATTCATTTGACTCTTTCATTTAAAACAGTTTCAGTATTCTCTTCAGTATTGATGTCATAGCTCTAGTAAAGCTATAATAATTTCCCATATGAATTTTCACCGTGCTCTTCTGCAAGACTGTGTTCTCATCCTTATAACTATCCATTTCAAGTTCTAATGAATTGTCTCACTTGCTTAGCAATTTTTCTTTTATTCTGTAAGAGTCTGGAAGAATTATGCTTATGGTCCTTTGATAATTGTGTACCACTCCCTTCTTCTTTCATTAGTTCTTTCCTCTATTCAGTATATAATACATTACCATCGTATTTCTGGTCATTTGCATGAAAATATGTTCTATCTTTTCACATACTGAGTACTTGGTTTCATACAGGTTTCAGGGAGGTATCAAAAATTTTAGAAGGTGTGTTCCACTTTGTATTGTACAACCTCTAAGTGGAATATCCCTGGAAAAATCCCTAAGAAGCCATTAATTGTCTGCAGCTTTCCCCAAGTGATCATCCCTATACACACGCACACTATCAGCAGTCAGGGGCAGTTTGAACAGGAGTACAGAAGTAAAAATTTCCTTGGAAGAATCTTCTAGTTGTTAATAGATCTTTAGGAGACTAGAACAGGGGTCCCAATTCTCATATCTTGCTCCTATTTTTTGGCAGCCATGTACTATTGTCTTTCTGAGACACTTCCAGAAAAAATAATGAACAATTAAAATTGTGTTTTATGACAGCATTAGTGTGGTCAGTGACCCAGAAGGTCAACAACGGCATGGGAAGTTTAAGTGTTAAGCTGTGTTCCAGACCTAGTACAAAACAGTACCTGAAGTAGGCAAGTTCCTCAGGCATTTCCTAGCACAGTGAGTTTTGAGAATATTTTTAACAATATGTAATTAAATTACTTTATAACTGAATATATTTTAAATTGAAAATACAGCTGAGAAACTTTATAATTGAATTAATTATCAGAAGATAAAGCAAGAGAATGGCCTATATCATTAAATAGGGAACTGAGAGTGTAGAGTACATGAATATAATAATTTTACAATTTGTTAAAATAACGGAGATAAGCAGATATTCATTACTTGAACCATCTGCGTGTTTGGGGATAAAACATTACCATTCTACAAATGTCTATCCTGATACTAGTCACTAATCAAGTGATGGTAAGAGTCTGAGCCTTTGCTAAGTTAGTACATTTGTTATGAGGTCAAGGTTCTCATACATGAGATTAGTGTTCCAAAAAGCTATTTTGCTCCTTATGCTATCTATATGAGTATAGTTAGAAAGGCCAATCTTAAACAACAAAAAAATTGATTCCTCTCAAATAGGAAATATACAGGTGCCTTTGATCTTTGACTCTGTATCCCTTCCTATTGAGAGAACTAAATATCTGTTGTAAGCTACTGGGCTGATGACATTTTGTTATAGAAATCCAAATGCATCGAGATAAACAAGTCAGTAACATTCACAAATGCTCAACCCTTTTAAATAGCTTTGAGATCAAGAGAAATAGCTGCTGAAACCCTCACAGTCCTGAGAAGTAGGCTTTTACATGGTAAGGTGGTACAAGAGTGGGCAGTAACTAAGATACTTTAGTGCTAGGCAACATATTTTATTCCCAGAAGTTTTTAATACGCTTAGAAACAGAGAACTCAAAAGCCCATAGAGACATAGTAATAGAAGATTTGAAAGGAGACAAGAAGGAGCTGAACATGCTGGCTAGAGAGTAAATAACGGCGGCATGGATGCCACAAAGTACAAAGCATCAGTAATCACTGAAAAGGGAGTATTAAAGTCTCGACAATGGAGAACTCATGTAGAGGCCAAACAAGAAAAACAATGACAGGATTGTAGATTATCCTGAAAAAGGAAATCTTGAGGCTTAATTTCTTAGATATGATAAACCTGGGATTTAATAATCTAAACTTCAGAGACTGAACCACTAAGCCCAGACAACGAACCATAGCAGGAAAAATTTTTTAAATAAAAAATTATGGGTGTGTATGTGTGTATATATGTATAAGTGTGTGCATGTGTGTGTATGTGTGTGTATATGTGTGTTTATGTGTGTATGTGTATGTATGTATGTGTGTGTATGTGTATATGTGTGTATGTATGTGTGTGTATGTGTATGTATGTATGTGTGTGTATGTGTGTGTGTGTGTTTATGTGTGCATTTCAGCATCTATATCTATGTACCACTTGCCCCTAGTGCAGGTAGATACCCGAAAGGGTCATTGTATCTCCTGTTGCTAAAGCTGCAATAGTGATAAACTCCCATGTGAGTTCTGGGATGTCTTTTGGAAGAACAACCAGTGCTCTTAATCACTAAACCCTTTCTCCCAACCCTGCTTCTACTCTTGTTTTTCAACCAAAGCAACCAGAGTGTCAAGGTGACAGAGTGGAGGACACATCCCACTGCTGTAGCCTCACTGAGGGATGCAGCAAGCAGGTGCAGGAAAAGTAGCAAGCCATATGTTCTAGAAGAGGTGGGTGTTACCACTGTCACAAGGCTAACTAAAGTTACAAAAGAGCTGTAGAAACATATATACACAACCGGAAATTCTGAATATTAGAAGAGAAATAGAGAGGAAGAAAACTTTCTATACAGAAGATTTTCTTTCCTTTTGCGTAAAAGAGATTTCATTTTAGCCCTTGGGTTTGAAAAATAATTCTACAAAAAGTTGAAGGGTACATCAATTGTTAATACAGAGAAAAGGACTTAAGATAGAGGTCAAACAGAAAGACTTATGTGCTAGGAAAGGTTCTTCAAAAGTCCAACGTCACTTTCAAAACCTGAAATCAATTCCTATATCCAGTCCTAAAATAATCTCCACAGATCTGGGAGAGGGAGACGTGAGAACAATTGCTCTTCCCTGATGTCAGTGATTCGGCGTATGCCCATGCCATCAGCATCTCAGCCAGAGCTTCAGCCCCTAGCAATTTGCCTCATGCCAGGGACTAATTCATTCATCGAGTTGGGGACTCTTGTGGCCTTCTTCGGCTGCATTTGTATAATGTTTATAGACATCTTTCTCCAATTTAACTGAGATCCAACTCCTAGCCAGGTATAATTGAATTTAAAGAAAAGGACATGACTACTCCAAGGTGGTGGAAGAGACGGTTTATAGATATCATTGAACACACAGCCAGAAGCATCTGGAAGGGCCCAGACTGAACTGTTTATGAGAGGAGGGTTGTGGAGAGAACAAGAAAGGAAGACAGGGGGAGAAAATGAACCAAGAGATATCTAAGAGAGGAGCCAGCCTGGAGCCAAGAGACCAAGAGACCAAGAGACCAAGACTGGTATAGCTAAGACGTCTGGGTTGTACTGGAATCAGAGAAGTTGGAAAGCTGGCAGAAGGGAAACACAGCCCTGGACTGGAGAGTTTAGGGCAAGGGTGAAGTACACATTTTTCTCATCCATTCTTTGGTCGAGGGGCATTTAGGTTGTTTCCAAGTTCTGTCTATGATAAACAGTGCTGCTATGAACATAGTTGAGCACATGTCCTTGTGGCACAATTGAGCATCCTTTGGATACATACCCAAAATTAGTAGTACTGGGTCTTGACGAAGGTTGTTTCTTAATTTTCTGAGAAATCGCCACACTGATATCCAAAGGGGCTATACCAGCTTACACTCCCACTAGCAATGCAGGAGTGTTCCCTTTACCCCACAACCTCTCCAGCATAAGTTGTCATCAGTATTTTTGATCTTGGCCATTCTTACAGGTGCAAGATGGAATCTCAGAGTTGTTTTTTGATTTGCATTTCTCTAACGACTAAAGATTTTGAGCGTTTCCTTAAGTGTCTTTCAGCCATTTTAAATTCCTCTGTTGAGAATTCTCTGTTTAGGTCTGTACTGGATTTTTTTTTATTGGATTATTTGTTCTTTTGATGACCAATTTCTTGAGTTCTTTGTATATTTTGGAGATCAGACCTCTGTTTGATGTTGGGTTGGTGAAGATCTTTTCCCGTTCTGTAGGCTGTCATTTTGTCTTGTTGATCATGTCCTTTGCTTTACAGAAGTTTTTCAGTTTCAGGAGGTCCCACTTTTAATTGTTTCTCTCAGTGTTTGTGCGACTGAGTTTATATTTACAAAGTGGTCTCCGGTGCCAATGTGTTCAAGTATACTTCCCACTTTCTCTTCTATGAGGTTCATTGTGGCTGGCTTTATGTTGAGGTCTTTGATCCATTTGGACTTAAGTATCATGAATGGTGATAGATATGGATCTATTTTCATTCTTCTACATGTTGATATCCAGTTATGCCAGCACCATTTGTTTAAATATGTTTTCTTTTTTCCATTTGATATTTTTTGCTTCTTTGTCAAAAATCAGGTGTTCAAAAGTGTGCGGATTAATAGCCCGGTTTTTTTTTTTGCTTCCATCTGTTTTTATGACAATACCAGGCTGTTTCCAGTACTGTATGTAGCTCTGTAGTAGAGTTTGAAGTCAGGGATTGTGATGCCTCCAGAAATTCTTTTATTGTACAAGATTGATTTGGTTCTCCTGGGTTTTTTGCTTTTCCATTTGAGTTGAGTACCATTCTTCGTGAAAAATTTTGCTGCGATTTTGATGGGCATTGCATTGAATCTGTAGATTGCTTTTGGTATGATTGCTATTTTTACTATATTAATTCTACCTACCCAAGAGCATGGGAGATCTTTCCACTTTCTGGTGTCTTCTTCAGTATGAGTCACTTTTCAAGCTGCCATTCTGTTGCCTGATGACTTTTCAGCATGATAACCCCTGTTATGGATTTCTTGGGTATCTTTCTAGAAGAAATCTAGAAAGTTAGTACAACTGCATATACATCTATATGCAAAGACATACAATCTCATTAATTTTTCTGTCAGTAAATACTGACTTCATTTTTGCTTTCCAATGTGACTTTTTACTAAATACTACATGTCACATACCATTTCATAGTACTCAGTATCATTTCATTTGTATAGCAAATGTATTTTAGCATAATATAATTGGTTCTCTTGATATGATGGTCAGTATTGATTAACCTAAGTCTTCATGTACAAGTATTTTACTCCCAGAATTTGTTGGCCTAAATGCATGTGAATTATAACATTTAGGAGATGGTCAAACTTTTCCCATGAATGTTATATGACTACATTCACCACAGTAATGGATTAATGTCTATATTCCTCAAGACTTGATAAAACTACATGCTATTAGTGTCTTTCATTTATATTTAACACAAGTTTCATGAATTAACATTGAGCCAAGTGGTCTTTTATATTTTTTAAATTTATTCTGATGTTTTGTGCAGCATTATGTCTTATTTTAAGATTTGTTCCTTTTCTTTTCCTGCATGGTTAAGCCTGTTTTATTCTCTTTATTTACTTCTTTAGTTTAATAATTGACTAAAGTCTTTGTTGTCCATGTTAACATCTTCTACATTATAAACATGCATGCATGTGAGGGGGTGTTTTGCTTTCTTCAGTACAACTGGTTAGTGTTACTAGTCAGGCATGTTCATATGTTTACCTCAATTAAGAAATAACAAGAGGTGGCTCAGCGGTTAAGAGCACTGACTGATCTCCCAAAGGTCCTGGATTCAATTTCCAGCATCCACATGGTGGCTCACAACTATCTGTAATTCCATTTCCTGAAGATTTGATACCTTCTTCTGGCCTCCCTGGAACCTACACATCTACCATATCTGGGCAGGGACACATATATGAAGGTAAAATATTCATATACATAAAATAATAAAGTAAAATAATGGCAGTGCGGTAGGTTCATAGAGATTGATGCAGGGCACATAGTAACATTAGAAAGCACTTAAGCTTCTAGGATTTAAATTGAAGAAAGGGGTCTTTTTAATGGTAATTGCACTGTTACCACATCTTTATGAATACTTCATGTTATGATTATGATGTCAAACACTTCAATTAGAATAGAAACTTTCATTGATGTTTGTTCATATATACAAAAGAACAGAAGTGTTCAAAAATATAAATTCATGACTAAATTCTTAGTGACTAAATCTTAACTTCTTCATTGATTTGCATAACTTTAACAAAAAGTGGCTAGAATCTTTATGAATAATCAAAATGAGACTAGGTCTCTGGAAGTGTGATAATCACTATGTCTTTTTATTGACTGTGAGACAAATGCTTTCTTAAGAGTGTTTCTTCATTCAAGAATATGCATCCTTATACAACTTTATGTGGCATATATTGTGATTCTTTTAATTTAGCATCTATGAATTGAAAGTGATCAGGTCAGAAACTGTCTTTTTATCTTTACTAATTTCTAACTAAAAATGTTTCTTCTTGGAACTCAGGACCACAAGGGGTGCACCAACACACTAAGACAATGGGGATGTTCTATTGGGATCTCACCAAGGCCAGCTGGCCTAGGTCTGAAAAAGCATGGGATAAATCCGGACTAGCTGAACATAGCGGACAATGAGGAATACTGAGAATTCAAGAACAATTGCAGTGGGTTTTTGATCCTACTGCACGTACTGGCTTTGTGGGAGCCTAGGCAGTTTGGATGCTCACCTTACGAGACCTGGATAGAGGTGGGCAGTCCTTGGGCTTCCCACAGGTCAGGGAACCCTGATTGCTCTTCGAGCAGATGAGGGAGGGGGACTTGATCGGGGGGAGGGGGAGGGAAATGGGAAGCGGTTGTGGGGACGAGGCAGAAATCCTTAATAAATAAATAAATTTAAAAAAAATGTTTCTTCTTTTCTTGCATAGTAATGTCAAACTTTGTCAAGTAAAATGAGTCATTTCAATGCAAAACATAGAATTTGATCAAAGAGTAGGGGAGAATTTAGTAGACAGTGGACGCAATGAATGGTAACTTCAGACGCTGCTCTGCTTGACACAGTGTCCTACCAGGTGACAATCAGGTGAACTACCAGCATCCACAGAGAATCTGGTGTGCTTCCAGCATCTAATGTGAATCAGGCGAGCTTCCTGCCTTACCTGAGAACCTGGGGAGTTTCCTCTTGATGTAGCCCTACAAAACTTGGCAATTTTCAGGTAGACTGATTAGCATTAAAAAGAATTATCATCAAATAATGAGAAGTTTCAGGTAAATTTTGGGGCTAAACGTGAACTTTAGAAATATTGTTTTAAACCCTGATTAAATCAAAGGAGTGACAGGAAAATTGGAGTAATTTTTCTTTGAAGGACGTTCTAGTTAAATGTAAGTAGTAACTGCTGCTGGGATTTCTTGCAATATAAATTGTAGTTATTTTGGTTAAAATCAAATCTGATGTTATAGTCCTTTGTTAAATTATGAATATTAAACTCTGACCTATGTTAACAGATAAGTATATGTACACATATACTTATAAAACGTATTTAAATTCCATTTTTGTCTAGGAGTAGTGTGTGTCTATCATACTTTTGATTTCTTTGTAATAGAAGTGTTACTATCTGGGGGTCCTCCTCTGTTTCATTTTTCTTTCTGCAAGTTAAAGAAAAGTCTCAAGCTTGACAGGCAGCAGTGGGGAAACTCTCCAACAAAGCAAACAGAAGTAATCAGAATAAGTGCATGATGAAGGCTTTTGCTAGGACGAGGAAACACACACACAGTCAAAGGCCCTTTATGAAGCACACAGAATCAGCATGGCATTGTTCAAGCCTAGGCCAGACCTTTCCTTGAGGGTTGGAGGTTTTTAAATTATTTCATCTAATTTAGCATTGTTCCCTTTGAGGAAAGGATAGCTGAATTGTCCACAACTGCTGTTTTTAAACATGTCTTTGAATTCATAGAGCCAGTACATCAGCAGTGAGCAGAAATGCTAAGAGAAAAAGTCTACAGTGTCGTCCACTAAAGGTGTTAGGTTGTTGTCTCAGGTCAGGAGAATGAGGAAGATGAATCAAGCCACTGTCAAAGTTCACCATAATTCTTACCTACCGACCCACTGCACGATTGTCTGCATGTCTGCCTATCAGTGAATCTGTCTAACTCCTGCTGCCACCCACCCATGCTCATCTCATTCATCTTTGGTGATATAAAGTCAGGAAGCTCCTTGAGATTGGATGTGGAATGCCCTTTTGGTTGTGTTTAATTCCTGGAGTGTTTGACTTTAGAACATAGTCCATCTTCTTGGCTCTTGGTTCTCATGTAAAAGTGGAGGCATAATAGCAGAATTTTTCTTTGTTTTATGAATTCTTAATGTTTTACCTGGTTAATGATCAGAACTCAGTTATAAAGTAGGATATAACTCTATAGAGCTAATCAATAAAACATATACACGGCTAAGATCATGGTTTGGGGAATTGAATAATTCATTCTTTCGTTCATTTGTTCATTTTAAATGCCAACTAACATTTAGGGCTGAGCAGTTTTCAATATCCAGCCTTTAATATTTGCTTCATCTAAAGTGTATTTTCCCATATACTCAGTTGACTGATTCTAGTGTCTCTGCTCATCCTTGAAAAATATCACCTGAATCATATCCCTCTATTTTTATCATTAATATCTAGTATTTCATATTTATTTGCTTGTCATTTTATTATGTTTTCTCCATGAAAACATAAACCTTGCAAGGGTATCATCTTTGTTTATGTCTGGTGAAACCATGCCTTGAATTATGTGTGACAAATTACATGTGCTAATAAATATGCTTGAATAGATGAATACATAAAGCATTCATTTAACATATGCTGCTTCCATTTGTGCTGCAATAAAATATTCCTTTAAGATACTCTTTACTGTTAATATGTTACTGTGTTTATATATAGACTATATTTTTCTTGTTTTAGTTCAGAACATTGTGACTTTTAAAATAATGCTACAACTGACATCTTTATACACGAATGTCATTGCACAATACTGATCTCTTCTTTAAGATAAAATTCTAGGCTGGAATAGTCTGATAAAATGACTCACATTTTATAGCTTCTTAAATATTCTGATATTCGTTGTGGATTCACTAACAACATAGTACAGTACACTGATGATAATGACAGAGGAGAAATTGGTTTCATTAAATGTTGGCTTTTAGATAAAGAAATCAGTGAGCTACATAGAAAAAGACAGAGAAATGGTCTAGGATGGGATAGAGCAAACAATTGCAAACAAAGGTTACAATCACAAGCAAGATCAGCTATCACCATGAATTATAGTTGCGGTAATAATAAGAATTGTGGATAGGAGTAGCCAGCCAGAAAATAGAGAATAAAGTTTTCATGTGGTTTTGAGTGGCCCTTGGTTTTGTGCCTAAGTAAACATCAAGGTAAAATGCCATTTGACAAATATGCTATAATAGTTTATGATGTGGGAATGATTTCTTATTAATAAAGAAACTGCCTAGACCCATTTTATAGGCCAACCCTTAGGTAGGCGGAGTAAACAGAACAGAATGCTGGGAGAAAGAAGCTGAGTCAAGGAGTCGCCATGGTTCTCCCACTCCAGACAGTTGCAGGTTGAGATCTTTCCTGGTAAGCCAGCTCGTGGGCTACAAAGATTAATAGAAATGGGTTAGATCAATATGTAAAAGCTAGCCAATAAGAAACTGAAACTAATGGGTCCGGCAGTGTTTAAAAGAATACAGTTTCCGTGTAATTATTTCGGGTAAAGCTAGCCGGGTGGCGGGACACAGCCCACCGCTCATATTTCAACAAGTTTATACCTGAGAAAGTTGTGATTAATATTAACATAAAGAGTGCTTTAGTGTTTGGAATATTTAGTCAGCAATAATATGTGTAAAATAAGCTACTGCTTAAAGGTATCATATTTTTTAAAAATTGTAAAATATTACTGTTTGTCTTTTAAAAATAAATGAATGTATAATTTTCTCACTTTGTGTTCTTAATAGATACAAATGAATTATTAAAAATTGATGGTTTTCTAAGCATTTGATTAGTCTCAAATTCACTTAGGATAGCTGGTAAATTAACATTTCCTTATTGTCTATTAACTCCATACACCATAGATGCTTGTATTGGAACTGGGATCCATCCAGCGGTAGGGCACATACTTAGCATGAGTGAGGCCTTAGGTTGGGTTCTAAACACTGCAACAAGGAACACTTAAACAAACATCCTATGTTATTTGTAACTTGAGATAACATAAGTCAATGTTCTCTTTCTTTGAAAATTTAATGTCTAGGCTAAGAAGAGATAGAATGATAGAAATTGGAAAAATAAGGGTTGAATTAAAATTCAAAGGTAGAGGGAACAGTACACTAAAAAGTGTTAATATACCAAAAACAGATAAAAATGTAACTTAAATTGAAAAGTGAGAGAGGTAACCAAGTGCGAAGTTTCATGGAACGTTGATTTGGTACATTGAGTTGATGGAGATGATGATACGTAAGTAGAAAAGAATGGCGTAAAAGTAATAAGAGGAAAAGCAAAAACAACAAAGCATAAATAAAAGTTTTCAGAAGAAGATTCATGGTAAATATAGTGACTCAAAAGCAAATGTGTTGAAAGACACAATGAAAATAACCCAAGTCATTTACTAGAAGGATTAAAAACTTGGTCAATCCCGAAATGGGTTAGTCTAATTCTTGTGCCTTGACATGTTGACGGTGATCCCCACACTCTCAGAGACAATTGTGAAGGCAGGTTTATCCAGAATTGAAACTAATTGACACTGAATGTGTTTTTTTTTTTTCCTTTTCCATGTCAAGGAAGGAGGTTTGTAAAAGGTTTAGCCATTTGTACCATCTCTATACTGGAAGCCCATTGAAGAGGTAGCTACACACACACTAGTGCAGAGCTGGTTGAGTGATTGGGCTGAGACCATTTCATAAACACAGAGGTTGTGACTCATAATCCTGTTCTTATAGTTTTCACAGTATGTGGTGGTTCTGCATTAATTCCTCTTGTTATGAAGTAGCTGTTTTCCACAACTCTCAAGGGGATCTTATAAAATCAATTGAATAACAACAGATAAGTACTTTGAGCTTCGCAGAGAGAAAACTTAAGCTTGTAATTGCCTTCTCCAACCATCTGCCTATTATTTTATAGAGTGATTTAGAGTAAATATAAGAGATGGGTTAATATTCTCCCTATCTTTTTGTCTCAATAAATTTCATAAAAAGAGACGTTGACACACTATCTATGTAGTGCATAGACAATTTTCATTAATGCCAAACATAATACAAGCAATAAAATCACTCTGTGACACATTTAAAAAAATATGTGACACCCATATACATAATCTTGCCTGAAACTATGCTTTTATATTATAGCTCACTTTTAGAATGATTTTATGTATACATTTTCCAGAAGAGAGGATAGAGTTTTATTAATTAACCTGTATTTTGAGTCCACATACAATTTTACTCACAGCAGAAATATTCAAAACTTTCTAGCTTAGTGTAAATATTCTGTCTCTTTACCTGAAATATTTGTCTTGCTGTACTAATATGTTTATGAGATCATTGAAGGTTCTTGAATATGTGAGATAGTAAGCAATTCATTTTTGCTTATTCATGTACCAAAGATATTTATTATCAAGTCGCCATGCATTGCAAAGGCAAATGCATATTGGGGAAGTAGAGACTCTGCAAGCACAAGCACGCTGGCTCCAGCAATAAGGAATTCCTAGATGCCGATTACTAGTCATTGGTAACAACGGGCCTCACCATCCATGTAATTCCATCATTGTCTCCCTAATTGTGATCAAGCTTCTCGGGGGTATGTTGTGTCTGTTTGTCCCTTGAATCTAGCTTTTAATATTGCTTCTGTGCAGAGAACATGCTTGTGGGGGGTGTTCAATGAAATGAACAGAATGGTCAATTTGTTGGGTGATTGAGACTAACATATTTGGTAACTCTTGGAAATTACTCCTCATGAATAAACTCTCCCCCATCATAAGCTATCAAGCCAGACAGAAGAAAAAAAATACTCTGTATTTTCTGATTTTTTTTTCTTGTCTGTAGAAACTAAGCTGTTAAACTTCTAGAAAGAAAGACTAAACTGAATAGTTATCACTAGAGACTGGGAAGACCAGGAAGTGGTGGTATGGGAGAAGTTAGCTCAGTGAGAGAGCAAGAATTTCTCATTTCTATAAGCAGAGAAGGAAAATATTAGTTCTTCTGATCTATGCCATTGTTGGTAAAAACTAGAACATGCTTTAAAGTTTATGGCTTTGATAGCTATGTGATGCCAAGGAAACACTCACTGCTCTGGTTTGATTGCTGTATGTTGCACACCCAGTCAATTATCCCACTTCACCCACAAAAATGCCAAAATTTTTTTACGTTTTGAAAGTTCTGAAGGGTATAAATAAGCACAAAGATGTCAGAATAGCTAAATACCATATAGATAATCTATAGTATTAAATAAATATTGTAGAATAAGTTGATGATCTTTCATGTGTGTTATGAATTTTTTAATAATGAAAAGGGATTTGAGGCATTAATTTCTTTCTTAAAATATAGATGGAGTAGAATTCGATGAGGAGTATCTCTGTGATGCCAGGGAGGTCTTCTTCATAACCCATAATTTAAGGGTAGATCACAGTTGAGAATTTTTGAGTGAGGCTAAAAAGAAAGAAAGTCATGATTGATGTTGCTATGGAAATAGATGAGGGCTCACTCAGCCCAGCAGAGGCTGTCCCAGTACAGACATGAAACTGTCACAAAAGCAAGATCTAGCAGCAAAGTGAGGCTTCGGATGCCTGGACATCTAGATGCTGGAAGGCTTGTTTTGCTTAAAGCTACAGCTCTGGTAAATAGAAGAATGATCGATAATGTTTTTCGTTTGTGCTATCTCAATGTTGTCTTTCACAGAGCCATCTCCTAATATATCTGTCTTCTAAAGAATGCCAACCTCTTGTAATTAAACTCCCTTGCCCTGCTATATGCATAATATTCTCTCCTTGGCTAACATCTATTTATTTTCTAAGACAATTCTACAATTTTATATTGGAAAGAAATTTTTTCTTTTGAAATTACTTTTTAAATTATCTTAAGGTATAGTTTCATCATTTCCCCTCCCTCTCTTTCCTCCTACTCCTATGTTTGCCTCTGGCTTTTCCAAATTTATAACCTCAATAACAATTATTTTTATTTATTCATATAAGCATATAAATGTCACCAGCTGAGGATGTTCATTTCTAGGGTTGAGTATTTTTGTGTTGGATAGCCAACCAGGCACCTCTCCAGGAAAGACTAATTCTTCTGCTCTTATCGGTTGTTAATTGTTTATAGCTCTTCCTTTAGAAGTGGGGATCAGTGAGATTTTTCCATATTTATATCAGGATGTTTAGTGCTGTTGGAATTGTCTTGCTTAGACAGTCGTATTGGGATTTCATAAATTTAGCTCATGTGCCATAAATAGAAGGTGCAGTCTCACGGTGGATGTCTTAGGGCTTCTACTGCTGTGCTATGACCATTAACAATTTAGGGAATAAAATGTTTATTTACATTTACAGTGCTGGTTACCCTATATCGCTGAAAGAATGAAGGCAATGCAGAACAGGAACCTGGAGGCAGGAACTGATGCACAGGCCCTGGAGGAATGCTATTTACTGGCTTGCTTCCATGACTTGCTCAGCATGCCTTCTTATGCCCTTCGGGAATACCAGCCCAGGAGCAGCAGTGCCTAAATTTGGACCCAACATAACCAATGATCAATCAAGAAAATATACCTATATTATTAGATTTTTTTTAAGAAAAATACCAATCCAAATTCATACTCACTCCCCTCCTCCTATTCCCTCCACACCTACCCTCCTAATAATCCACCCCCCCAACTCCCTCCAAAAACAATAGTTGCTGCAGTTAGTAGACGAGGAATGACTTGACCTTTGACCTTTTGGTGAGCCAAGTACTTTCCTATGGAGAATAAGCATTCAATGGTTTCAAATCACACCAAAAAAAAAAAAAGGAATACATGTGACAATTTTGGTTGAGCTAAATAAGTAGTAAAATTTGTGTCTTGTTTCTCTCTCTCTCTCTCTCTCTCTCTCTCTATATATATATATATATATATATATATATATATATATATATATATACCACAGGATAATCAGGAAGAGTCTCAAGAACCATTCATTCCAAGCTGGAATGTTGACTGGCTTGATCTTGTGCAGCAGGTCTCGTTCAGGCAACCACAGCTGCTGTGAATTCATGAATACAGAGGTTTGGTCACATCCAGAAGACACTGTTTAGCTCTGGTCCTTCCCAAACTGTATCTCTCTGTTTCCTCTTTCACGATGGTTTTCCCATGTTGAGCACTCTGTAGACATTTATTCTCTGCACTTTTACCAGTTGAGAGTTTCTCATCTGCCATCTGCTGCACAAAGAAACTTCTCTGGTCAGGTCTGAGAACTGATTTAATCTATAGGTACAGAGATATAAATTTAGAGGACAGTTTTGATAGTATGTCTGTCAATCTAAATAGCAGAGGAAGGTTCATCCCTGTGGCCTATGGGTTTCTCAACCATGAGTTCTTGGCGAGATTTATAGTACGAGGCTTGTATTACCTCTGGTGAACGGGGCCTTAAATCTAAGTAGAGAGTTGCTGCTTACTCCAGAATGTCTCTGCTCACTTTTTCACCCACAGGTGGATTTTGCCACACTGCTTCTTATTGTAGCTTATAATGCTGACAGCAGGCATACATGTGTGTGTATTTGTTTGTTTATATATGTGTGTGTATGTATATATATGTATGTATGTATTCTGGACTGTAATTTCTGGTACTAAGAAAGCTAACCAGTAGAAATGAAATTTCCAGATTGTTACCAATATACTATGAGCAAAGTATTTAGTATCTTCAACAATAGAAACTTAATATGAATTTACAGTGGGCAACCAGTGAATGTACCCTAGCCAAGAGTATATGCTTAGCACAAACTGGAGTCAGTGGGTTACTAAGACAATAGAGGACATGAAATTGGGAAGAGATAAATATAAGGAGTGGATCTGGGGAGTTATTGGTAAGAATGAGGACAATATAATCAAATGTGTTGTATATTTGTATGACATCCTCAAATAATAAAAAATGTTCTATTAAAAACTGTCTTTTGGTCATTTCACACACTCATACATCACTCTACAAAATATAAAATTTACCTGCTTTTTGCATGGCCCTTCAATGTTTGTTAAATGTCTAAGCCCTTCATCATGCCTACATCTACTTTGTGTGGATGACTAAAGGCCTCTTCACAGAAACTTCTAGCTTACAACAGGACACAAGACACTAGTGTCAAACTCATTACTTTGACAGAAAACAACAACAGCAACACAAAAATGGCATTTCAAAGCAAAGCTGAGTTTTCTGATTTTCCAGTATCCAGATAGGACAATTGTGGAAAGGATGTGGCTTTTACAGCTAAGATCACAGAATTATTGGATATCTGAAAGAAAGAGAGAGAATTTATCATAAAAAGCTGACATTTCTTTCTATTTTCTACTAATACAGCATAAGGATGCAAGTTCAGAATATTAAATTAAGAAATGTGCTTTAAGGGCTGGAGAGATGGTTCAGGAGTTAAGGGCACTTGTTCTTGCAGAGGACCTGGATACACTTCTCAGAATCCATAGCTCACAACTATCCATAATTACAGTTCTGTGAAGCTCAGGATTCAGTCTGAAATTTTGGAGAAATGGCATTCAATCTGAGGCTTTGTAGAAAAAGGACACGCCGTTCGTTCTGAAGATTTCATAGAGGTGAGAACTAACAGCTGGCTTTTCTGCTTCTCTGATCTTTCAGCTTTCCCCCTTAATATGTGACTCCAGGTTTTTATTAATAAGACCAATCAGAAATTGTGCTGGAGTTCTCGAAGATGTCATCTCCTCTGCTGATCTCTACAGATGTCAGGCATATAAGTAATTTCCTTGATTACATGTAAACAGAATAATCATATGCATAAATAAGTCTAAAATAAGAGGAAAAGAAAGAAAGAAAGGTGCTTTTTCTGCCTCACTGGCCAAACTACTAGGTAGAATAAAATATACTCAAACTGCTTTTATCTCTGATTGTGAACAGATTACTGAATGTTTCTGTGAATTTTCTTACCCAAGAAAATGCCAATATTATTAAATAGGCAAATATGGGATTCATTGTAATAATCACGGTACTTGGAATGTTATTCTATAATTCAATACAGTGTGTATAATTCATTTTCAAGCTTGTAATAGTTTATTTTTTGGAACATTTCAGGTGGATCACACCACCATTTCTAAGTATCTTTTATGTTTCTCAAAGAAATAATCTTCCTTCACATATCAGTCTTTCCCAGAACTTTATAATTGCCCCAGATTAGCCTCAAACCCTCAGTGAGTGTTGGGATTATAGCTGTGTGCTGCCATAGCCAGTTTGATTTATTTGATACCTGTTTACAGATAATAAGCTATTATGTTTGTTATAAAGAAAATTAGAACAAACATTAATTTTAATATTATGAAAGAGTATTTACTGAATGGGGTAGTGATAGGAAATCCTTAGAATTTTAATGTTTTCTCCCAATAGATTCTCATAAACAGAAATAAAGTGTGCTGTCTATCTAAAGAAGGCCTGGTACGTAAACAGAACCACAGAGGAACAAGAGTAATACACTCTTTTTGTCTTTCTTACTTTTGTCTTTTTGTTTCTATTTTCTGTCACAGTTACTAGTTGTTCTTACTGGAGAGGTCTAACAAATACATACACAACAATAGCAGCAAGGATTACCAAAAACAATAATTATTAACACAAAATCGAATATTTTCAGCAATCAATTCTTGGTGCCTCAGATGAGGTGAACTCTATATTTTTTTTTTGTCACTGAAATGTTTCACTTGACTTCTGAAAATTTAATAAAATGATTTTGATAGTTGATAACAGCCTCATCTTTTTTTCTTGAGAAAAGGAACACCACCAAAAATGGCTACACCCCCAACATACACACATGCATTCACTAAGACAAAAAATATCTTGGCTTGACTTCTTAGGCACCACAGTCTACAAGCTACAACTAAGTAGCTCTTTTGTGCACTATGGAAAAATTGTCTTTGTAGGATGGTGAAAATATGTTCGTTGGCAGGACAGGAAAATGTACTTAAAAAGTAGTTGTTCCAGCCATGGCATTTAGAAACCATAACAATTACCAGCATGGCTTGATAACCCTAAAGATTCAGTAGTGGCATGCATGCTTTGGTGGTAACCAACAACTGTCTGCTTGGTCTTAAGACTTGCTCAATAAACATCATTTTGAGTGAGGTAACCCAGACCCAGAAAGTTTTTTAAAGTGCTGATAAACCCAGTGGCATGTCTTGTGTTGCCTTCCCCTGGAAACATCAGACAAAATACTTAGGGAAGTAATTTAATTTGCTATATTTCCCCCTGGAGAGGCACAGTTGAGAAAGGCAAGGTAAAACAGGATCTATACTTCAGGGAAGATATATCTAAATAACATGCCAAAAATAACATGTAAATATATACATTCTGTGTGCATCAAAGAATCCCATATTTTGTGCTTTATATAGTTATAATTCTCTTATTGAAATAAATACTCTCTGTAATCCTCTAAAATATGCCCAACATTACTAACACCATTTGGGCAATGTATTTACTTTACTCATGGGTAAATTTCATCTCCTGGACAAGTTCACTTATTTTAAGTATATAAATCACTGTAACTCTTTAACCACCATGACCATGAACTTTGTATATTGTCTCCTCTTCCTTCTTTTCCTCCTCCTCCTTCTTCCACTTCCTTTTCTCCTTTTCCTTCTTTTCCTACTCCTTTTAATAAATTCAAGATTTTAAGATGAAAAATAGTGATTGAAATTTTCTTCTCTTTATTTTCCTATTGAAAATAGATTCTTCTCTCACACAATACATTATGACCATAGTTTTCCCTCCTTCCATTCCTCCCAGCTTCCCCACCTCCCTTATCTCCCAGATCCACTACCTCTCTGTTTTTTATTTCTCCAAGAGACAGCAACCAAACATGGCAAAATGGGATACAATCAGACAAAGCAAAGACCCTCATATCAAGGCTGAATGGGGAAGGCAACCCAATAGGAAGAAAAGCATCCCAAGAAGAGGCAAAAGAGTCAGAGATGAACTTGCTCTCATTGTTAGGAGTACCACAAAACACCCAGATAAAAGCCATAACATATATGCAGAGAACCTGGTGCAAACCCATGCAGTCCCTTACTTGCCACTTCAGCCTTTGTGAGCCCATATGAGAGCTTCTTAGTCCATTCAATGGGCCTTGTTCTCTTTGTGTCCTCCATCCCCTCTGGCTCCTTTCATCTCTTCTCTCTTCTGTGGAATTCTTCTCTTACGCTATTTTTGATAATTCATCTTGAATGTCAACTTGATGGTATCTGGGACCAACATGGAAAACATCCCAAGGGGTTCGACTGTGAGGGATCTTCTAGATTAGGTTAATGAGGTGGGGAAACCCACCCTGAATGTGGGTGGAATCTTTCCATGGGCTAGGGTTTTATACTAAATAAAAAAGATAAAAGGCTAAGAGAAACAGCATTCTTTACACTGCTTGAGTGTAGGTAAGGTGTAATGCAACCAGCTGCCACCATTCTGTGCTCTCAGTGATGGATTGCACCTATGAACTATTACACAAAATATACTTTTCCTTTGATAAGTTGTTTAGGTTTGAAGTTCTGTCACAGTAATAAAACATATAGCTAGTACATTATGCTTCTGTTATACTCTTCTGTGGCATGACTAATGCTGAGAGGCTTGAATGTATTTAGGAGATTCGAAGTAAGTAGTAATAAACAAATATTATTTTTTATTTATGCATAGATACATCATACACCTGGTCATGCTTATGCTGTTTTCTTTCATCAGTGTTTCATTTCTTCAATTTCTGTCTCTATTTCTCATTCAATTATATCCTAAAACTCTGTGCAATTAAAAGAGATAATGGGGAAAAAACTAATCTTAACCTGTGTATATATTTATTTATTGTGGAGTCCGTCAGATATCTCAAAATAGATTATGTAGGTGAATTCCCTAAATTGGCTTTAATTCATTCTATTATAGTTATTCTGACTCTAAAGCAAAAATCCAAATGATTCATTCTTTTTATTAACTACTCTTTTCCCTTTAAATTTATTAATCTTTAAATAGTCAAGCAAACAGAGACATTTTGACTTTACTTGTAATCATTTACTTACTCTGTATACTTGATTCTAAAAGCACCCAATCTAAAAGTATTTTAGAAACTACACTAATGGAACATTTTATCTCATACTCAAAGTATGAGCTTTATATTAAATATATATTAAAACTGTCTTGTTAGTTCTCTAGGTTTTGCCTATGAACTGTGTACTGTGGAAATAATATATCTGTAATTTATATCCTTGAAAGTTTTAAGGAACTGGTTTGGAAAATCATATGAATCAATTTATGTGGATCTAACTGGTCTGTAAAATATAACAGAAAACTTATGTACTTCATTTATTTGTTCACTTTCTCACTTGCGCTGTCCTTGAAAATCTTCCTCAGGGCATCAATGATGAGGGCCACCTCTTTATACCTATAGTCATGCTGGAAAGAACCATTGCCAATTGACTTAGATTTTCTAATAATGTCTGTACCGACCAGATGCAACCTGGCTCTGGCCACTACTCAGCAGGTTTGATATTTCTCCCTCATTGACTTCTTGGCACTTTAATCTCAAAAACGTTCCAAATCCTTTTAGCCCAGAAGTTTTCAACTCTTTCTTTCAACTCTAGCTAATGCAGATCTCTGACTTCATTGTATATCTTGTGACAGTTTAGAGAGGGTTTCCCTGTATTTCAGTAATCCTTGTGTCTTCCTACCCCTTCATATACTCTTGGGACAGAAATTATCTTGTCCAAGTATTTTTTATTTGATTTATTTGCATTTTAGAAGACTGAATACATTTTACTCTTGCAAGATTGACACCATAAATGCCATTCACCTGATTTTAAAATTCCATTCACTCATACAATTAATAAATATTAATTAGGGCTTATATCACTGGGATACTTTCTTGTAATGGAGAAAAGACAAAGAATATATAAGAGTTTACAAGATTTAAGCCAGGTGGTAGTAGTACATGCCTTTAATCCCAACTCTCAGGAGACAGAGGCAGGCAAATCTCTGTGAGTTCGAGGCCAGCCTGGTCTACAAGAGCTAGTTCCAGGACAGGCTCCAAAACCACTAGAGTGGTAGAAGACCATGACAGACCCTTACCATGTGACACTATGCTGAGCTTTATTTCCATATTAGAAATAATTAGGAGCCACTACAGTTAGAGTGAAATAACTTGCAAGATCAGACTTGCATTTTTTACTCATGATTCTACCTCGAATCAGGAAGGTGAGCAAATAAACAACAAAAATACCACCAAGAAAAGCAGAAATAGAAGCTTGACAATTGTTACACAGGTGAGAGGTGATTAATGAGAGTCATACCAAGCAATGGCATCAGTACCATACGGGCCTGGGGTTCCATTTTGGCTTCATTATCTACCAGCTGTGTGACTTCAGGCTTATTTGTAATCTTTATAACTTTAAGGTCTGAAGCTGTTATATGTGTAATTCCTTTATAAATGTATTAAAATGAATGTATTATATAAGTCACAAAGTGCTTAACCTACTGCTAATATTTAAATATTTGGCAAACTAGTGATGGTAATACAAATATTAAATCTACCTATAAAATAGGACCAACATCCCTAAATACAGAGAAATAACTCAACTTGTTAATTTAGAAATCAGGAATGTATATCACAGTTGATGGAGTAGGCTTTCTTACTGGGATGCAAAGATTTCATGACACAAAATCTGTTTATCAGATAGGAAACTTAACGATCATCCCTAAGCTTTATGTCACACTAAAACCCACAACATCTGCTCATACTTGTAGGACTTCCCACACATAGGGCCCCTTTGTTACTAATCATCTTAGGAAAATGTCCAACCCTACTCCCAACATATATAATTTAACCCTTGGACTTGTTAAATATCCAATAACCTTGAGGAGATCTTCAAACTTTTTCAGAACAGTACCCAAGGAGAATTTAACAATATTTTATTAATGACATTATGATATACTTTCTACCAACAGAGAATCCCTATGGATTTCATTCCATTTGTTTATGAATGTGTTCATGTCTCATCAGTGGGAAAGTCCTGGAGTCTCTGTGTAGGAGCAATGTTAAGGTTAGTACTACAGGCAATTGTAAAGCCAAAGCAAAGAGCAGAAAAGTAAAATCTTACTATCTCCCTAGGACTAGAACCTTGTGTACCTGGCAAATGGAATGATGTCCTAAAGATAAACCAATCCCTCAGCACCCAAGAGTTTGTCCAAAACAACTTTTTTTTTAAGTCTGGGAGGAGATATCTGCACTTGACTGATTTACTGAATATCTATGGGAGTTTTGTCCCTGCTGTACCCAAAGAACACTTCAAATCACCATTCTGATGAATCTTCCAGTTCTAGACTGAGCAGGCTTGGTTCCTTTTGGCTCAGGCTTTTTCACTACACCAAAATGTGGACAAAGATAAAGCTGTATAAATAAGTATAAAAAGTTTAGTATTTAACTGACACCCATTGCCCATACCATGCCAAGTCCTCTAAGTGAAAAATTCTGCGGTGAATGCTAAGGCAAATTTCATGAGACAGAAGAGAAGAAAATTCCCTGTAAAGAGAATTTCAGAATTGTTATATTTTAATAAAAGACAGTGAGTAACTATAATCCCTATTGAACAATGAATTCTCCTAGTGTTCTGTATGGTAGACAAGAACCTGCAAAGTAAGAAGATGGAGCCAGAAAAGAGTCTTTGACACATAGGCAAGGAGACACAACACAGACAAAGACTATTGTAGTGTAGAGATGATTGTGGATGGGAGTTGGGTGTTATGTTTTCATACATGGAGGAGGTGAAGATGTTTTCCAACTTTAAATATGATTTCATGGATTATAGATAGTGTCATTATTTTTCAAATACCCAACACTCAAATGAGTTCCAGTGATTTTCAGTGCATCTGCTAAATTTGAATCATCTTTGAAATAATCCAAGAATACATATAGTATGGGCTGGAGAGATGGCTCAGAGGTTAAGAACATTGCCTGCTCTTCCAAAGGTCCTGAGTTCAATTCCCAGCAACCACATGGTGGATCACAACCATCTGTAATGAGGTCTGGTGCCCTCTTCTGGCCTGCAGACATACACACAGACAGAATATTGTATTCATAATAAATAAATATTTGAAAAAAAAAGAATACATATAGTAGGTATTGAGATGTATGAATCTGAATTTTGACAATTCAAAGAAATGAAGTTTTGAAGTGAAACATGAGCTACTTTAGTGTAGAGAAGGTTGGTAAAAACATAAGAAGAGTGAAATATCCCAGGGAGACAAAGAGAGTATAAAGGAAGTTGAGAGTTGAGATTTCTTTGCCTTATAAAGACAAAATACAAAGTGACCATTACTAATATGGACATTTTTCTCCTTGATTCTCACAATTAGAACACCTTTTTTTCCCATCAATTTTATTCAACTATTGATTACTTCTTTATGTATGTCCAAATTAAAATATATATATATCATAAAACTGAAATTACACCATGTAATTAGCCAGGTAAGGTTACCGCCACAAATCTCTTACTGTGTGTTTACTATGTGCAAGATGTTGATTTTGGTCCTTTATGTGGAGTTCCTTCTTGTCCTCAGGAAGCTCTTGCTGAGTATAGCATCATCTTCACTTTCTTATGGAAAGAAATAGGTTAATAGAGTTTAAGAGAAAAGGAGAGGAAAGAACTCAAATTCTCACCCCTCCCCAAGTAACTATAGGCAGTAAATGGTTGTTGGGTATCTTAGTTTGGGTTTTTATTGCTGGGAAGACACACCACGACCACAGAAACTCTTATAAATGAGAACATTTAATTGAGGTGGCTTGCTGATAGTTTCAGAAGTCCAGTCCATTATCATCAAGGTGGGAAGCAAGATGGTGTGCAGGCAGATGTGGTGCTGCAGTGGTAGCTGAGAGTCCTACACCTTCCAGGAAACAGGAAGTCGACTGGCATACTGGGCAGTATCCTGAGCATACAAGACCTCAAAGCCCACCCTAAATAGAGTTACCCCCTCCAAAAAACCATACCCACTCTAGCAAAGTCACACCTCATAATACTGCCACTTCATATGAAATTATGAGGCCAATTACATTCAAACTACCACATTGGAGGAACATGAATCATGATCACTAGTATTGTATTTATTGTTAAGCTGTTCATGCTACACTACATAACTGTGATTCCATGCTCATGTAAGAAACTTAAACTCAGAGGATCAGAAGGAAAAGAAATGGAAGAAAGAAGGAAAAGGAAAAAGGAATAACCTTTCTTTAGAAATATTATAACATAAGAAAATGCCGCTGTATTTAAATTTATGAGCTAATAATATATGATTCAAGAAAGATTTTGGAAGAATATATTATTTCTAATTATATAATATTAATAACAATAATAATTGAAAATTATATAAATACATTGCTCTCAGTCCATACAATGATAACGATATGGCATATTGCATATGATTTCAGGGCTGATCACTTGGTGTTAGATAACCATTTGGGTGGCTCTTTTCCCAGGAGAACTGTTTCTCCATTTCTCAGCATTTCTTAGTACTTTGTCCAGGGTGGGGGACTTTGTGGTATTTCTTTCATTCCCAAATGAACACAAGTGAACCCAACATACATGCTAGTAATCTTTGTTTAGATTACCTAATAGCAGTAGTAAATATCAGACACTAGAACTGCTAGTAAAATATCTGTCAGTTTTTTTTTAGTTACTTTGTTTATATGCTTAATTCTATAGATCCATTATTTATGTTGTCATAATCTGTTTGAATTGTGTGTTGTAAACTTTAGAAAAAACACTACAATATACAAGAATGGCAGTTTTTTTTATACTAGAATGCATTACACTTTTACTGCAGAGTAAAGAGCTAGTGCATCAGAGCCAGTGGTTGACTGTTTAATCTGTTCATAAAAAAACAAAACAAAACTGGTCTTGGAGTCTCTGTACTCGGGTTAAATCATCTTAAGTTGTCATATGTTAAAAAAAAAGCTAGTAAGAAACTCATAACATTCGGTGTGACTTCTCCAAGTCCTAGGTGTAGTGGAAAGGATCCTCTAAGAAAAATATGGAGGTAGTTGTTTAACCTTTAACACACCTAAGGACCTGAAGCTGTTGATGCATGGTAAATGATCTTCCTGACTACAATGAAATTGACTTAAAAGGCCCAATGTATTAATAGGTTGTTTCTGTGTGTGTGTGTGTGTGTGTGTGTGTGTGTGTGTGTGTGTGTGTGTTAGGGATGTGTGTATGTCTACCATATACAGATTAATACTTGTTAGTTGCACATATATGTATATGTATATGCATATTCACACACACATATATATACATACACACATATGTACATGTAGATGACAGAATTCAAAGTTTGGAGTCTCTCATTCATCTCCACCTTTAGTTTTTGAAACAGAATCTCTACTTGAACCTATTTCTCATCATTTTGCTTAGGTTCATTGGCTGATGATTTTAAGTTCCTGCTTCTGTTCTTCCCAAATTCTAGGTTTTGAAGATGTGGCTGCCACATGTGTGTAGAGACCTGTGGGTTCTGGAGAGCTGAGTTCACCTCCTCATGTTTGCACAGCAGGCACTCTACAGATTGCAATCTCTTCAGCTTTGGGAACTATATTTTTTGATATAAAATTTAATGCCAGTAATTTGCCCATTTTGTTTGGGAGTTACCAAAAATAAGAAAAGCCCTTTACCCCTTGCACCCTTTCATGTAGAAGCAAATGCTTCCCAAACAGTATTGTTACATTTTGCTAACAATTCTCTAAATGTAGTTAATAAATACTTTTGCTAATAACTATAAAGCTTTAATATACTATCATACTTACTGAATATTAAACTTTGTAACTAACACATTCAGGTTATCTAGTACCCAACATTCACTAAGAACAGCTGCAGTGGTAAGTGACTTAAATGAACATTTAAGAAAGTTTCACTCTGCCCGTGTATGGAAACTCTGACGAATGACTTCAGAACTGTTGTTAACATTTAGCACCTTCACTTACTTGATGTTCATTTGAAAGGAAATCTCTTAGGCTGTTAATTATAAGAATGACAGCCTGGAGCAGAGTGAAATATCTATATTTTTTCCTAACAATTAAACACCTTTGATTTTAAGGTCAATGTCTTCAGTTAAGTCTTGCAGAGCTGTTAAAACACTGTTCGTGTCTCTTCAATTACTCTGGATAGACATTTAAGACTCCACAGGGAGAAACTGTGTTTCCAATATTATTGGATATACAACTGCCAGTTTTAATCCTCTCACTCTTCACGTATATTCCTTACAGTAAAAATCTGCCCTGGAGGGAAGGATGCATAGAGAACAATGGGCCTCACACCTGAGAAGCTCTTGAATAAGCACTAAAATGGTAACACCAAGTCCACTGAACCCTCAGGGTATTTCACCCAGTGATCTGGGGTAGATCCTACAGGTGATTTCTCAGGTGATCAACATCCTGCAGAAGTTGATGCTGAAGTGGTTGCTGGGGGGGGGGGGGGGTGTCACACTTTAACAACTAATAGCATTACTACAAACCTATCCAATTGGCTGTATAGGTTAAAAAGTATCTAAAATTGAAGATGTTTTGAAAGTCATACAAACAGATGTGAAATGTTGAAGCTGGTAAGAAAGGTTTTTAAGAAAATCAAAATTTATGAGGATGTTTATTTCTTTTATTTCAGTATTTTCAAAAATTATTTTATCTCACACAAGGTTGATCATACACAGTTAAAATGTTGAAGATTTCTTCAAATATACAGAAGTGCATCCACATCTTGGGACTGGACAATAGCAGCTTTATATTATTGCTCTAACAGGTTTTGAGTGACACAGGCAAGGTGTTTGGGACTGAGCCTTTTTTTCTTAAGAGAAAGTTAAAATCTGAATAGACTGAAAAATAAACCACTCTTCTTTTGATCCAAAAAATAGGGAAAGACACAGAGAAAATCCTTTCTCTTTGACCCTGGATGAACAACAAACATTAACTTGGTTGGGGATTATCAGAGAGAGATTTGAACATTGAATCATTGGTACAGATAGCAAAACCTGAACTGCAGTGAGTCACTAAGGGCTCAGTGTTGACAACTCTTCACATTGCAGCTCTAATTAGCTGAAAAACTGAGGTATGGAAGGCAGTCACAGTATGATAACATAGCTTTTTATGAGCTCTACCATATTTCTCTAGGGGACACTAGATAAAAAATAAAATGAGTTTTGGAAGGGACAGGGAAAAGATACCCACTCTCAGAAAAGCTCAAATCTTTTTTCTTAGATGATAAGATGGTTTCTAGCTCCATAGAAATAGTTAACTAGACATAAATCTCCTTTGGAGACTGAATGAATTATAAAAGGAAACATGCAAATCTAGTCTGGTCTAGCTCTGTATATGAAAAAAGGAAATACTTATTGTTGTGGGATATTTTTACACTGTGTGCAGATATGTCACTGTTATTGGTTTAATAAAGAGATGAATGAATGGCCAATAGCTAAGCAGGATATGTGTAGGTGAGACTTTCTGGAAGAGAAATAAAATTGTGGGTTGACAATGGGGCAGAGTTGCTAGGCAGAGACAGTGAGGAAGCAGGAGGTGCAAAATGACAGAAAGGTAAAAACCCACGAGGCAAAACATAGATCAATATAAATTGGTTAATTTAAGTTATCAAAGCTAATGGGACAAACCTCAGTTAAGGCATAGCTTTCATAAGTAATAATAAGTCTCTTTGTTATTATTTGGGAGCTGGCTGGTGGGACAGAGAAAGACTCCTTACAACCTGTACTCCATTCTCCTTATATTTTCTTTCAAAAGAAGAAAATATGATAATCACTTGTATGTTGTTGATAGTCCCTAAACAGAAGTTCACCAAAGTATGAGATCAAACTATACACTTATGAAATGCTTTGTCTTCCTCATCTTGCCAACATATGTGCCTAATTAATTTCTGTTATTAGTTTTTGATATTACAATAGAAGTATATCATTTTCCCCTTTCCTTTCCTCCCTCCAGACCCTCAGTGTACTCCCTTTTCATACTATCCTGAGTGAGGTGGAGGCACACAGGCCAGTTCCATAATTAACATTTGAGCTCATTCCCATGCAGAGAGAAAGGAGGGAGGAAATCTTCAAATGAACAGAGAAGTAACTAAGGTAAAGGGACTAAGGCAAAACATTATTGTCGCTAACTAAGGCGAAACAATGTTGTTAACTAGGTGAAACATTGTTGCTAGCTAAGGTGAAACATTGTTGCTAGCTAAGGTGAAACATTGTTGCTAGCTAAGGTGAAACATTGTTGCTTACTAATGTGAAACATTGTTGCTTACTAAGGTGAAACATTGAACTCAAGTTTTTCTTTTTAACTTTGGGTAGGAGAATGTTCATGAAAATAAAAACAACTTCAAAACCTTTTCACTCTATTTCAAATTTTTGGCATCTTTTCTTTTGTCTCTCACACACACACATTTCTAAACACATCAATATAACAGATTTAGTACATATAGTGATTCTTATATGTTTTTGTTTTCAGGGTTGAGCACTGAATATTTGGTAAACAATTGGTGTGCTTTACCTGGGAAGACAATGGATTTTATTCAGCTGTAAAGAATGTTGTCAATCAGGTTTGATGGTTATGGAGAGGTGGGGGCAAAGGGAGGGATATTGGTGGTGGCAAGGTTTAGACATGAATGAAATGAGAATGAGGGTGATAAGATGGGATAAGAACCAATTAACAACAAGTATGTAGAAAGGAGTCATATGGAAGCACACTACTTTGTAAGAGAAACTGACTTAAAGTTAATGCACTGAATTAGTGGATCCACACAGGACAGGAAAAGTGAGGAAGAAAGCGGAGGGCAAGAGGGGAGGGGACTTAGGAATGGGAGGAAAAAAAGTGAGAGGATAGTGTAGTAATTTGAGCGGCGGGGCTGTGTCCCCAGCATTCCCACTGCCCACAAGGCTAGCTTTACCAGAAATAATTACACGGACACTGTATTCTTTTAAACACTGCTTGGCTCATTTCTATCTAGCCTCTTCTAGGCTAATTCTCACATATTAATTTAGCCCATCTCTATTCGTCTGTGTTGTACGCCAAGACGCACTTACCGGGAAGATTCTAGCCTATGTCAATCCTGGGTGGGAGCTGAATCGCCTCCCCAGGAGCCAGGAGCATGGCATCTCTCTGAGGCATCTGCTCCCGAGAGGAGAGCTGTGGAGTCTGAGCTCACTTCCTCTTCCTCCCAGCATTCTGTTCTGTTTACTCCTCCCATCTATGTTTTAACCTATGAGGGCCAGCCAAGCAGTTTCTTTATTGCTTAACCAATGAAATCAACAGATTGATATGACATTCCCACATCAGGATAGAGAGAGGGAGAAGAGGGGAGGGAAGTGGGGAAAAAGTAGGGACAGGGACAGAGAATAATAACCTGATCTCACTCTTTCTTTCTTTACTCAAGAAAAAACTCATAGTTCTATGGCAGGAATTGATTTTGAAAGATGTTTTTATGACACTGAAAAAGAGAACTGAAACTCTTTGAAAAAAGAGTAGAAACATTTTAATGAACTATCTGGTTAAATGTTTGCGCAGGTTGAGGGTTTGAATGAATATGAGCAGATGAAGTAAAGTTAGACTTTATGCAATCTTTGTTACTTTCTTTAATTATATATCTTCATAATATTCAAACTTCTCCCATTCTTTTATTGTCCTCTTCCTGACCCTGTGTGACACAGTTGCTTTCTGTACATGTCCTATACTTGAAAAGATTCACATTATTGTTTTCTCTTTATCTTGTCTCTCTCTTTTTTTTTTAATCTACCCAACTGGTTTCTCTTCCTGTGTCTACATTTCCTTTTGTCCTAAGGATATGAATACATAATTCCTTAAACCCCTACCTCACACTAGAGTCTTACCAGTATTGTATGTCAAATTTTAAACCATGAACTTCAGAGAGAAACATAGTTTAGCCCATTAGAGATTGGATTAATTTGTGAGTACTCATTTCCTGATTGTGATGGGCACATTGTGCTTATGGGAGAGAACTCCCCAAATATTCATTTCTGCTGTTTGTTAAAAGTATAATGTTGTTCACATGAGAAGAAATAAGATAGGAGCTGCATGTGATGTGTCAAAAATCAGCAGTGTGGAGCAATTGTGTTATTCACTGTTTTAACTCGGAGCGTAATTGAGGCAGGTGGAACCATTTTTTCTGACTATGAAAGAAACCTGGGTAGATAAACAGAACCGTACAGGGAAAAAAAATCCTATAAACAAAGCTCTATCTCAGAACACAAGAAATATGGAAGGATTTCGATGACTGGGATATTGACTTTACCTGGACTTATGGTATCTTAGGTAAATAATTTTGATTGATAAGATATACAGTTATGATGGCCATGGATAAATTGGGAACATTAAAGTAAAGCATACAGTAAAATCATTTCTTGAAGTCAGAAGTTAATTCATTTTTAATTGACAGTTGGTGGCAATTGAGCATTTGACAGTTGATATGGAGCAAACGCATTACTTTCTTAATAAACAATCTTTTTTTCTTTTAACATAGCCATCAGGTATTTAATTGTGTGCAATATAATTAAATGATCAGTGTCTAGCCACAGCATATGACACACTAGAGAGAGTATAGGACAAACTTTTTATTTACTTATTTATTTATTTATTAAAGATTTCTGCCTCCTCCCCGCCACCGCCTCCCATTTCCCTCCCCGTCCCCCTATCAAGTCCCCCTCCCTTATCCGCCCAAAGAGCAATCAGGGTTCCCTGCCCTGTGGGAAGTCCGAGGACCACCCACCTCCATCGAGGTCTAGTAAGGTGAGCATCCAAATTGACTAGGCTCCCCCAAAGCCAGTACATGCAGAAGGATCAAAAACCCATTGCCATTGTTCTTGAGTTCTCAGTAGTCCTCATTGTCCACCCTGTTCAGCAATTCCAGTTTTAACCCATGCTTTTTCAGACCCAGGCCAGCTGGCCTTGGTGAGTTCCCAATAGAACATTCCCTTTGTCTCAGTGTGTGGGTGATCCTAGAGAAGCTAAATAAGAAGGTGAACCCAAAGAAAAACATATAGGCGTCCTCCTGAATATTAACCTTCATCAGGCGATGAAAGGAGACAGAGACAGGGACCCACATTGGAGCACAGGACAGAAATCTCAAGGTCCGAATCAGGAGCAGAAGGAGAGAGAGCACGAGCAAGGAACTCAGGACCGCGAGGGGTGCACCCACACACTGAGACAATAGGACAAATTTTTAAAGCGAAGGGCTTACTATCCAGAAGTGAAATCTTGAAAAAAAAATGTTGGTTCTTGAATACTTTTAAACAAAGTCAAATTAAACATGGTTTGTAATTCAAAGGAAACATGGGGACACAGAAGATGAGAGAGGACTGCTGTTTGTGTGCCGTGCTTCTCCTCTTTCAGGTAAACTCCAGTTTGTGCCCTTTTTTGTGTGTGTGTGTGTGTGTGTTTACGTCCATTTAAGTCAATGTCATAACTGCATATGACCATATCACTAATTTGTAGATAATAAAGAGATTTTATAGTTATAGACCCCTTGGATTTTAGAAATCCAGGCAGCCTCCTTGTACCCTAGTGTGTGAAGACATCCCTCATAAATTGATAAAGCACAGTACTCACACAGTGAAACTCTTGCATCACAGCAAATCTGTTTGGCACAGCAAATCTAATATCCATGTTTGTGTTCCACTAGCTCTTAGGCATTTTGTACTCATACCAATGCCTTATATGTAAGAATTTGCAACAATTATCTTATAAATGGGAGACAATTAAAAAATACAACTAAAGACTTTGGAAACCAGAGTTTTTCCACTTAAAGACTTACTTATACAGTAGATGAAACTTGAACTGATATTTAAATGATGAATGATTTGAAATGACAGAGAAAGAAGAATAATGGGGTTTGAGAGAGAAGGATCAGTGTTATACAAAGCCCCTCAAAGATAAGGAGTGTGGTCAGGTGACCTCTGTTAATTAGATCAAGAATAAGTGTATTTAGCTTATTATTTTGAAAGTATTAAAAGAAAAATTGGTGCCAGGTTTGGAAGATAAGACTATTTTGTGTATAATCAACTTTATGATATAGGACATGATGACCAAGCTTGGTCAGAACTTCCTGTGTAGCTGCATCTGTCTTCCTAACCCTATCCTGCCCTTATACACTCCAACATTCAGATCTAGCTAAAGTCATACAGTGTCCCAGCCCCATCTGATGAGCCACACTTATAGCATCCTTAACATCTAGGCTTGGGATAGACACACAACCTGTGCACCAACCCAACACCTTGTATCTACCTGGCCTTATTATGCTGACACCATATCCCAATCTTCTTGTCCCACCTGGCCTACATATAATTTGCTGCAATCAGTCCTGGTGAATCCCACTGTATCTATTTTACCTACAATCGTTATGGCAGACTTCCTCCATGTACTACAACCAGAGCCCTGACTCAGACTGGTAATCCTATCTCTGATGTGGGAGTGTCATATATCCATTGCTTTCATTGGTTAATTAATAATGAAACTGCTTGGCCTGATAGGTTAGAACATAGGTGGGTGGAGTAAACAGAACAGAATGCTGGGAGGAAGAGGAAGCGAGCTCAGACTCCATAGCTCTCCTCTCTGAGGCAAACGTGATGAAGCTCCGACCCAGGATGGACGTAGGCTAGAATCTTCCTGGTAAGTGCACCTCATGGTGCTATACACATTAATAGAAGTGGGCCAAGCAGTGTTTATATGAATACAGTTTGTGTGTTGTTATTTCAGGTAAAACTAGCCAGTGGCTGGGAGCCGGGTGGCAGGAACGCTGCCCGCAGCTCCCCTCAACACATCTCTCTCATTTCCTACCCTCCATGATTTTATTGACATTTAATGCATTTCCTTATGAGGTTTCCAGTCCCCTAAAATTTAGAAAAACTGAATACTGTTTCAGTAATAGCCATGGTTTATAAATAAGACTTAGACATTTAACAAGACTCTTAAATGTCTCTCTCTACCTTCTACTAATCAAAGTAGGTTCAAACTTAATTTTTATTACCCAAAGACAATGATATCAAAGCAAAGCTGGTATCTTGTAGAGGCTATTTTTTTTCTAAGTCTCTGCCATTGCGTTCTGTATGAAGTCTAGGAGGGATAATTAATATTGACTGAGCTACTTTGGCTGTATCCATTTTAACTTGCTTAGAGCTGTATCTAATGAGATAGATTTAGAACATTTTTCTGGCATGGCTTTGCTGACTAGCATAAAGAAAACTTTGGGTCATAATACATTTTGGGTAAAGCATACCCATAGTCTAATCTTAAAGTTTGCTTCCAGTTTCAGGAAGAGAAAAGTATACCATTATGTTATCCATGAAAATGCTCCAATACTTTATTTTAAAATCCCTGCTTCTAAGAGTGGCTTAATAATACAGGACTTTAAGAAACATCATCTATATCCTTGAACTGGCAAGCCAGCTCTAGTGTGGCAGGTATTACAATTACAGACATAAAGACTAGATGAAGATAAGGGGCTTCTGAGTTGATCACTTTGTCCTTCTTCCTTTATTGGAATGGTGATGAATGTTCCAGAGAGTGTCAAATGCATTTGGCCTTCTGCATTTTACCATTCATTCAAGGGTCAGGAACTCCTGGAACTGTTCTGTGCCACTTTAATATAGTTCCATGGTATATAGTCCACCCTTAAAAGCATTTTCAAAAAAATATTATTAATGCCAGTTATTGTGACCAAGTTTTATAAACTCTATACAGGTAAAAAAAATACACTGTCACTATACTTAGTTCTTTAATAATAACAGAAATAATAATACATGACTTGAAGTTTCAGTTGTATGTGTGCAGTAAAAATAATTTAAATGTAAGAATCAGTGAAGTTATAGGATTTACTAATGAAAAGACTGATACACTGAATAATTACGTATTTTAATTTTTTCTACTTTCACTGCTTTCCATGGTAGGATCTGTACTTTCTTTCCAGAATAAACAAGAAGCCTAGAAACATGACTAGGTAGTTATAAATTAATTTAGCTTCAGTAAATTGACTGAAGCTTAAAACAGCATGTGCTAGCTAAGTGCTTAGTAAGTGCCACAAACCGATGTTATTCCCATGGAAATACCTATTAAGTACTATTAGTCTAATTTTGCAGGTAAGGGAACTGAGGCTTGAAGGAGCTATATATCCCACCCAAAGTCAGACACATCTAATAATTGTCAGAATCAAGGTTTGAATCCTAGCAATCTGGCATTGTAATCTGTGTTTTTAACAACTGTGCAATATTCATTTGCTTTTCTGAACCTAGAAACAGTGGAGACTGTGTATGCCAGTGTGAGATGCCAGAAGTCAGTTCCAAGTGGCAGAGAGTGCAAGAATTGTCAGCTGTTAAGGAGCTCAAATAAATTGAAGCTGCTACTACTTTATAGTGCAATGGGGATAGAGATGAAGACACAGAGCAGAATCCAGATCAATGTGATGCCTGCCTTCCCAGAGCTTTACTGCAAGAATTTTTAAATATTGAAATGGAAATTTTGTGTATACGAGTGCTTTATTTGCATGGATATCTGTGAACCACTTGGGTGACTGGAGTCCAAGGAAGCCAGAAAAGTGTGTATACCATAGAGCGTGAGTTACAGACAGTTGTGAGCCATGTGGATGCTGGAAATAGGATCTAAGTCCTCTGGAAGAGCAGTTGGTGCTCTAACCTTTAAGTTCTCTCTCCAACCCCAGTGAGCCACATTTAATCAAGTTCCTACATAAATCCATTTCTCCTGAGAATCAGTTGTTTTATAGTAAAAAATGATGACAAGAAATATGTACTCTAAAGGCTTGACTTTTTCAGTAAACACTTCCACATCATTTTTAAAGGGTTTATTTCACCACATTGGTGGCTAAGGTCAGAGTATGTGAAGAGCTGTTCATGAATCCAAATGGAATTAAAGGACAAATTTGCTAACTCATCTTAAAATTGTAATATTTTTAAATGGTAATTAACTTATCCAAGCCCCATTAGTTTAGTTTTTCCAATTCAACTGTCTTGACCCAAGCATTCAGAAGAAGGTTATGTATCTAACAGATATTCTCCTTCTCAATACCCATGCCCTGCCTTTTGCTAAATAACATTGAATATCACATGTGCCCCTTACTATTATCATCCTTATTTAATCACTAATAGCCTTTTGCTTCTTTTCAAGAACTTTAGCCTTTGACTAGAAAGAACCATTGCTCCAGGGATGAAGATGAACATGAGTCATGTTTCTTTCTCCTAATCAGTGTGGAGCCCAGATCCCATGCTGCCTCTGAATACAGCCATTAGCATCAGTGCAAAAAGAAATGTCTCAGAGCTTTCATGTTCAATGGCAAGAGTTGATTTTGTTTAAAAAAAAAAAAGTCTGCCTTGCTCCTGAGCATTCATATAAGCTTGAACCTTTAGTGTTGCTAGGGGTCTATGAAGCCATCCAGCCCATCCCCTCCTTTCACTGGTTAGAAAGTAAGGTCTGAGCTTTTAAGTGAGTAGCAGAGATTTTAGGAACAACAAGAAATTGGAATCTCAGAGAAGCAGTTGTGCACACTTAGAACCATATATGCAGAGCAAATGACCCTGATAATGCATCACTTCTTGAGTGCGCATGTGCAGTATGCCTACTATGGGCCAAACTAAGCTTATGGTCCCTACTTCACATTTCACTTCCAGCCATCCTAAGTTATATGGTATTGCTTGTATTTTACAAAAAAGACATAGGATGCACAGAAGTTTTAACAGCTCATGAGTCTTTTTACAGGCATTAAGGGGGCGTGATGAACTGACAGTTTGGGCGCAGGAGTTTCTGAGTTCATACTATTCTCTCTTAGATTTGTAAGAGGAATTTCTTTTTACTAGTCATCTCCGGATTTTTGGCAAGCTTCTTTTAGTTTTTCTTTAGAAATGGTTTCACTCTTGGCCTTTTGTTATACAACATACCTACTCTTTAGATAAAGCACTGGAAAACAAAGAAACAGCAGTGACAAACACTTTCAGAGTGTTTATTTTAGGTGTGCATGTAAAGAGAAAATGGTAAATAAATTATAATCCTAAAACTGACAACTGAAATACAGGTATAGATGCTAAAGTTTATTCATTCACACAACAAATCTTTACTGAACTGCTACTCTGCCCAATGATCTCAGCTAGGTTATTGCGCTGAACAAAATAACACAGATTCCTTCTATTGATATAGCATATAAACCTGAGAAGAACACACAATAAAAATCAGTAGTGGGCACATTTATATGTAACATGTGGGGATAACTATATTTTGAAGGACAAAGAAGGGACTGAGATTTGGGGTGGAGATTTTAGGAGAAGTTGGTATTATATGTGTGTCATGTAAGAAACCAAGGAGAGCTGGGCAGTGGTGGCACACGCCTTTAATCCCAGCACTCGGGAGGCAGAGGCAGGCGGATCTCTGTGAGTTCGAGGCCAGCCTGGTCTGCAAGAACTAGTTCCAGGACAGGAACCAAAAGCTACAGAGAAACCCTGTCTCGAAAATCCCCCCCCCACCCCCCCAAAAAAAAAGAAACCAAGGAGAGTATGTTTGAGACTTTTGATAATGTTAGGACACCAGAGTCTGTGTTTCTAATACAAGGAACCTAACAATGTTGTAGAGAAGAAACTCCTGCTGACAGTCAGGGAGTTGTGAGTCACAGGGGTCAGAGCAAACCTAATGCAGAGGTCACAGGGCAAGATTGGGTTCAGTTCAAGGAAAAACTGGATGGATGGATGCTAGATATAGACTGGTGAACAGGAGGATGAAAGTATGTAATTGAGTAGGATGCAGCAACAGTAAGGACCAAGCCAAGGAACAGTTAGCAGAAGGCAAAAGAACTCAAGCAAGAGTCACTGAGTTTACACCATAGCCACATTATGCAAAATTCTGGAGAAACAAGGAACCTGGGTGTATTGAGGAGGAGAAGGGGTTGATTCACTTTGAAGAAGGCAGGTGGCAGGTTAAGTAAGCTGAAACAGAACATTAAATTTGGGGTTAGCCCATTAGTTATATAGGGTGAATATGAGGTAGCTCCCAGATAAGTGTTGTGTTGAGGTGTTTGTCTCTAGGGTGTCAACTTAGTCTTTGAGAGAAGTTAGAATAATGCGGATTCATCAATAGGTAATCCATTGATAGTTTCACTATTTGGCGGTATTATTGGGAGGTGGGACCTTGTTAGAGAAAAAGACATTTGGATTATTTTCTTAGGGCTCATGTGGATGTGGCCTTAAACTTATTCATATTATAGTAGTCACTGTATGAATATGAATAGCTTCTACTCCAACAGGCTCCAATCACCATGGTGTTATATAGGTTTTATGTCAGAATGAGCTGAGCATGGACTAACAGCTCAGAAACCATCCGCTAAAATAACACTTTCATCCAAAAGGTTTGTCACAGCAAAAGAAAACTATTTAACAGAACAGATCCTGGTCACAGTGACATGTCTTATTCTTGGATAAAGAACGGTAAGAGGGAGAACGCAGGGGGTTGACTTAAAAAAACGGAGAGCTGAAGACAACAAACACAGCAACCTGGAGGAGCGTAGCTGTGGGGAAACAAAAGTAATAGTTGCAGTTCACAGGGGAACACGTTTAAATAAATGGAGTGCTTTTAGGACTCAGGGGAATGAGAGTTGCGGAGCTGAAAAGGAAGCAATACTTTTAGAAGGTAGAGAAAAGAAAGCTATATAATAAGAAAAGGAGTGATTAAATGAAAGTTTTCTGGAAGACAAAAGGGAATGATTAAATATTTCTAATTTGAATTTTCGAATAATGTTTTAAAGCTATATTCCTGACATAAGCCGTAGCTTGAGTGTCAATGTTTTGTTGACAATATTGGACAAAGTAATACTCCTGGAGGGGTGGTGTATTTAAGAAAAATGGATCCTAGTGACCCCGATAGCAAATTGAGAATTGGCAGTTGTGTCATCAAACACATTCAAATAACATAGCACTATTTTTGTGAATTCAATTATATCTTCCAGAATTGGACTTGTGATAATGAAGCTCAAGAAGAATACAAATTCATTTATTTAAATCAGGTACAATCTCTACTGACTAAGCCTAGAAACATTATCAGGTTTTATCTTTTAGTTCCTTCCTTTTTATTCATAGTTGATCTTCCCTTTTTTCATATATTCTTCAACCTCTTTGAACACTGTTATATATAATTATTTTAATGTGGGTTTCCTTAGTTACAGTCATACCAAGTCATTCCTTCATAAAAGCATTCTTAGGTCACCTTGATCAAATTACACACGCACCAAGAACACCTCTTAAATCAAATGATTTAGACAAATGTGCTGATGATTATGCTTATTCTACATTTTGAAACTCTCTAATTAATTTATCATAGCATAACTTTTACTTCAGTACTGGAGGAACTTTATATTCTGCAATGCAACTCATGAGCTCGGGTATGATTTTAAAAGAGAAACGAAACTGAGTATTTTATGTGTCAGTCATTCAAAAAACAGGTGCTAATATTTTTCAGATGTCAACAAAAAACCATTTTTAGATATTCAAGTAAGACAATTAGACATGTAGTTCAGGTTACACTTACTAAGTGAGACATATTAGAAAATTGTCATGCAGAAAGCAGCACCATTTCTCAGTTTAGTGTTGTTATTGGCCACAGACAGGAGGGGAAAATAGCTTTGAAATAAAGAAAAGCATTTCCAAAAGCAGTGTATGGGAGAGATTTGGTGATTCTATCTCCTAATACACAAACCATCATTTATTCCACTTTGTGTTTCAAGAATTTTCCTTTTTCTTGAACTCTGCATGTGCTTGTTGATCATTTGGTCTGCTCACCATAGCTCCTTCAAAGGCAGAAGAACCACGGACTCCACCCAGGTGAATTCCATCTCTAATAAATATAGCCTGCTTCAAAAGCCTCACCTGTATTCCCACTAATACCTCAGTGGCTTTACTAAAACAAATACAAAGCAGGCAAGCGAGCAAGCAAACAAACAAAAACAAAATTAAACCTGTAAAAGGTCTTGTAACTGGCTACAGTGCTAATGTTATGGAGCTAGGGTTTTGCTACTGAGAAGAAGGGAAGGAGAAATGAAGATTTTTTTTTTGATTGTCAATGTATGTTTACTGTGATAGGACCAGGCCATGTGTACCCAATGAGATGTTTTATTAGAGGTAACTCAACATAAGGATCTTGGAAGAACTCTTATTATCAACTCCAAGAAGATATTCAAAGGAAGTGTGTGGGTTTCTTAGGGATGGGAAACTTAAGGAAGAATGTTTTAAAATCTTATCATCTGTGCACTAGTATTTTAATTTTATTTCTACTATTTTGTGTGTGTGATTCTAAATTTACTCAAAACTGTCCAAGTGGTTTCAGTCATTTATTTATTTAACTTGATTTTAAGAAATGTAGCTCCAGATATTGATGGGTTATCTGCAAATGAATTTTTACATGTAGAGTGGTTTTCTTTTTATTCCTTTAACTATTTTCCTTGTCTGGTCTAGCAATGCCTTTCCCCTAGACTGTGTATTTGGTAATATAAATAATTCATTTCATATATAACTTTCCATACACTGTTTTTGCTTCATCGTGCTAAATTTTACTATACAAGTTTGTTGATATTTTATGTAGTTCATCTTTCCTAATTTCAAATGATTTATAATGCTCCAGCATCTATATGTTTTTAATTTTCCCCTTGAAAGTTTGTTTTCTTTATAGTCTTCTTCCAAATGAAAGAAAATAAAATTTCTACTCAGATGATTCTCAAAATTTTAGTGGTTTACTAGTTTGCCTGTTGCATGATAGTAGCAATTCCATAATCTTCCATTCTTTTGCAAGCTAAAATCATAAATGCATAAATAGGAACTTAAAATCCAATGTTATACTTTTCCATTTAATACTTAATGATTACCCATGCTGTTATTAGAATACTAATACTGTACAGAAAATAAATGATGCTAACAATTTTACTGCATAGCATCAGAATATTACAAAGCATACAAGTAAAGAACGAATGCAGAATGATAAGGGTTGTGTGGGATACCAACTACCGTCATAGTTGAATGTTGGAGTGGTGACTGCCTCAATAAAAACAGTGGTTATCAAAGCTTACAGCCTTTTGGTCCCAACCCAGGAATAAAAATGCACAGACACCGGAGCCTTAGCTGGTAAGATGTAGAGATTTTTCAGATGACTGAAAATCACGTAAAACTGAACATCACGGTAAAGACAGCAATTCTTGGGGGCATACAGCAGAGTGGATCAGGAGTTTCTCAAGAAGAGAACACAACAACAGGGACAGCACATGGTTTGCAATGTGTCCCTGCCACTAGGAGAGGCAGAATGAGGTCAGCCGTATGCATGTATATGTGCATGTAAGGGATATTCCCGGTGTAACAAAGAAGACTGAGAGTATCACATAGGCCTGATGTGGGGTGTCCTTATGTATATGTGTTGCTTTAATTGGTTGATGAATAAAGATGTTTCAGACAATGGCTTAGCAGAGTAAAGTCATGCGGGAAATTCGAGTGGAGATATATAAACAGAGTAGGCCCAGTCAAGGAGACGCCATGTAGCTGCCTAAGGAGAAAATGCCAGAATATTACTGGTAAGCCAAGGCCACATGGCTACACATACATTAATAAATGGATTAACTTGAATGTAAGAGACAGGTAGCTAGGAATGCACCTAAGCCATTGACCAAACAGTGTTGTAATTAATATAGTTTCTGTATTATTTGGGTCTGAGCTGCCAGGAAATGAAAGCACAGTCTTCATTTACATAGGCCAGACTCTCTCAGATTGTGCTCACAGGCATTTACAATCCTCCATTTATTACACCCTATAATTTATAAAAAGATATGCTTGGGAAATACTGTTTCTTACACTATTTTTGTTCAAAAATTTTGAATAGAGCATCAACACTTTGTGTTTTGTGTGTTTCAAAATCACTATTTTTTATTTGTTTTTCAGTTTTGTAAAACTAAAAAGTTGGTAGTGTTGGAATTCAGAGAACAGTTCAAAAGCTATTGGGATCAGTCCACAAAGTAGGATTCTTAGTAAAGCATTCTAAGTGGAGAACTGAGATATTTTCAAATAATCAAGTATCAAAACATGATGATTGTATTCCTTGGAAACATCCTTCTCTTGAAATAGGGAAAGACAGATGTCCCTTAGCAGAGATAAAATTCTCCTGATGTAAGATATTAAAGATGAAAAGCAAATATTTTAGTTTAAAACAAATTCCACCTGAAAACATTTGATTAGAATGCAATTCAGTGAGGGAATAGGATTATTCGACACATAGTTCATAAATGTCTCAGCATCATGCTAATTTAATCAGAAGGATAGTATCAGTATGAACTTGAGAACATAGTATACATCACCAGCTTATCAGATTACAAAGAATGCCACGTGAGAAATAACATAAAAGTGAGCATCAAGTTGAGGACTCATGGGTTTTCCCCTGTCCACTTTGGTGTGTCTTTGTTATCATCACTGATCATATCACTTTTGGGTAGTCATATTGGTGAGGCTATGGATGTAGATCTGACACTATTAGAGACACAATATCCTTAATCCTCTGGTTCTTACAAATCTTTCTGTTCTTCCTTCTGCAAGGGAAGCAGGGTATATCAGAAAGTTTGATGGGAAGGTGGGGGGAATGATGTAATTGTATTATAATAACAAAAATTAAAAAAAGACTTTAAAAAATCAAATCGTACAAAACCTGGTGTCTTAGGAGCCAAAAGATGATTCAGGAACAATTTTTGCAACACGTGTGATCAGACATGAAAACAAAGACTTTATAGCATGGAGAGCAACTTTTTAATGTCACCCGAATAGAGTGTGCTTATTTTAAACATACAATATGGAAGGATTAAGAATGCATAAGTCTTAAAATTTATTTATGAGCATCTCCCCACTTCCTTTTTTAAACATCAAATTGCTTCTCTCTGCATCATACTTCCAAAAGGTTCCAGCAATAGTGATGACAATTAGGTGTTTGTGTCAAAGTAGCAAGTTAAGATGAATGATTATCAAGAAGAGTCAGTGTTCTATAAGTTTTATTAGGCACAAAAAGCTGAATCCAAGTATTCAGCATGTGAAGTGTGCATGCGATTCTCATATTTAGTGGCACTGTAGATTGTTCAAGTATCTGCATGTCGCATTTGACATAATAAAAGGTTAAGTCAAGGCGGGCGGTGGTGGTGCACGCCTTTAATACCAGCACTGGGGAGGCAGAGGCAGGCGGATCTCTGTGAGTTCGAGCCCAGCCTGGTCTACAAGAGCTAGTTCCAGGACAGGCTCCAAAACCACAGAGAAACCCTGTCTCGAAAAAAACCAAAAAAAAAAAAAAAAAAAAAGGTTAAGTCAAGATTTCTACTCTTTATAAACATTATACAAATGTCATACACATTAATCTCTAAGCAAAAGTAAGGTTACTATGTAGCATTAAAAACTTAAATCTAAGCCAATAACTTCTTTCAAATACTAACAAAGAAGTCCTACAACATGATAGCGTTAACACAGTGAGGAAGAATGTGTGTTCTAACACAAATACCCTTGACTATCTCGTGAATACATACAGTCCAGCGATGCATGTGAAATGCTGGGTGTTCTATTTCATTTTCTTTTCTTGTTTTTCTGTTGATCAAAAGAAGAAACAGGCACTTCTCTGAAGAAGCTGAGACCCATCTGCTTGTTTTATTTTTTATGATTGAAAGTTTCAAATTAATATTCAGACAATTTGTATAGCTGATCTCAAAGAACTTTAATTTTTAGATTTGGCATAGAGAAGAGAGTTAAAAATCCAGATTCTCAACTTATTTTTGCTAAAGTATTGGATGATGTATTATCAAATTGTTTCTCTTCCAAATGAAATTATTATTAGCTTTGAAAAGTTTCATCAACATAAATATACTAGAAACAGATAACAAAAGCATCCTATCTGAATTTATTTATAACTTATCTATCGACATAGATTCCTTAGTAATATGTAAATGTAACTTTCCTTTTCAAATAAACACTACTTTTTATAAATGGGTTCCACATATTCACAATTACAGAACTATCTATGGGTGCGTCTGTATTTTGTTACTTGCCTTTACTGACTGCCTTTACTGATCATTTAGAACAGTAGCTCTCAACCTTCCTAATTCTGCTTCCTTTAGACCCCCAATCATAAAATTATTTTTCTTATTACTTCATTACTGTAATTTTGGTACTGTTACGAATTGTATTGTAAATATCTGATATGCGAACTCAGTGAAAATGTCATTCTACTCCAAGGGATTTTGACCCATGTGTTTAGAACCTGTGATGTAGAAGAAAAGAAACATCTACTATTGGAAACATTAACTTAACCTTCTCTGTGATAGGGGAATTAGACTGTCAAAAACCAAACTTGTACATCTTAATTTAATAGACATTGAAGATTTTTAGTTGGATATATCAATGAGGACATTTAGAAATGACATAAAAATAGAGATAGTCACTATCCTTTATTTTATTTTATTATTTTTTTCAATACAAGATTTCTCTGTAGCTTTGGAGCCTTTCCTGTAACTAGCTCTTGTAGACTAGGCTGGCCTTGAACTCACAGAGTACTGCCTGCATCTGCTTCCCGAGTACTGGGATTAAAGGCATGCACCACCACCTCCCGGCTATTTTATTTTTTTTTTTAAAAGAAAACAAACTATCTTTTTTTCTTTCATTCTATGTACCAATCCCAGTTGCCACTGCCTCCCCTCCTCCCATTTCCTCTACCTTCCCTTAACCCCCTACACCTCAGAGAGGGTAAGGCACATTGCCTTGGGGAGGTCCAAGACCTTCCTACTATATTTAGGCTGAACAAGGTATCCATTCAAAAGGAACAGGTTTCCAAAAAGTCAGTTCCAGCAGTAGGAATAAATCCTGAATATCTTCAATATCACGATAGAACCTTCATCTAGCAACTGATGGAAACACAGGCATTGTCCTTTATACAATTTGAATGTCTATCTTTCATATGAATGTGGGGCTTCTGTGGGATGTCTTTGCAAATATCGGCAAATATCATATTCAATGGTTCAACAAAAGACAAGCAGAAAATGAAACAAACTGTAAAACTTATTTTTATTGTGTAGAATCAGAGTTTGAACTCAGTGATCTCAGTCTTCGGCATGCAAAGAAAATTCTCTAACACTGGTTTTTGGTTAAGATTTCATTTCCCATTCTATCAACTAAGTTGTAAGTCATTTGTCTTATATTCAAAATGAGTGCCAAAGCAACCAATCTCCATGATTCCTAATGTCAGTACTGCAGATATCTATGCAAGCACTCCAGGGAGTACTAGACACTAATATCAACAGGTCAGTAACTCATCCGGCTCAGTGACTTCCTTTATAGTATATATTGGGAGATTATGTAGGAAGTATGTAGGAAGTATGGAAAGCATGGTGTTGTAAAGAGATAGTAAGGCTGATATTTGTGGAATTGTGTGTAGGACTTCAGAATGCTCATTCTGCATCACAGACACCATAATCCCACAGACCTTCCAGAAATGAAGAGTAGAGAAGTTTCGTTTCCATAGATGAGAGCAGAAGGGTTACTGTATTCTACATTCAGAAGTGGAATTTTGATTTTGTCAGCACCTAGTGCCCTATCTAGACTGAAGAGACAATTTGTTCACGCCTCTCCCAGAAAAAGCAATTCATGCAACAGACAGATTTATGCTTCCTGGTCTTTAAACTGCTTAATATAACATAAGCTATGTGTTATAGTTAATCAGGAAGCAAATTATATATATATATATATATATATATAGGAATATATATTCTTGTATATATATATATACAAGCTATGCAGTTGCTATATATATTATTATTATAGAAATATATATGTGTGTGTGTGTGTGTGTGTGTGTATTCATTCCAAGAAATTCTGACATTGGAGAACAGTTTGAGGGACACATTTAAACAAAATAAACCCATTCATTTAAAGAGTTGGGGGAATTGTGCTACAACTTAGACAAGGACCTTTTCAAGTGTGAAGATCATTAGTGTCTTTATGTTTTCACCTTTGGGAATGGAGTACATTGGAGTTACTTAACTAAATCGCACATATTTCCCTTACAGTCACAGGTACATCACAAGTAAGCCACTGGTAATTTTTATAGAATTCTATATTTGATACATTATTTGTAGATCTCAAAAGCATTTAAACAGATTTGTAAGCCATCACTTAATCTGAAGGAATGAAACAACTTATGAACTACATGAACCATTTCAAATCGCACAAAACAAAGTATGAAGACATTGTTAATAATTTTAATGGCAATATGTCCCTAGAGCATTCTTTATATATTCCTCATTGTTTTTCCATATAAAGTGACATCTTAGCAAAATGTATCTATGAAATTGTAAAGGAAATTAGTCAAATGTGACTGTGACGATCAAGGTAGGTGACATTATATTCACATACCTCCATATAGATTTTTTTGTAAGCTATGGATAAACTCAAGTCATTACATACGCTATGCAATTGCTATATGATATATTCTTGATCCACCATCACAATTTTAGTCATATAAGCTATCTCTAAAGATCAGCAGTTTTTCATAAAGGTACAGAAAGTTTTTTTCATTGATATGCAAGAATCCTTGTAAGCTTAAATTTATTTTCAGTGAATGCTTATTTTTTGGCGAATAATTTAATAAATTCCAGTGTCTTGTACAGAGCTCTCTTCAATGACGTATTTTAGTTCCAATATCAAAGCTGCATTTTAATACCCTATGTTTTACTTCCCTGATATTTGCGCTTAACTAATGCCATAAAGCTTGATCCCTATGAGACACTTTATAAAGGAGAAGTGAGATTGCAAATGCTTGTAATAGGATTCTTCTTGATCATTTTCACTGAACTCTACAAAGCTGGGAGGGTGAATTGTGTGCGTTCAGTTCATGTGAGCTAGTCCCTTATTTTATGTTCGCTTGTCATTTCTGGTAGAGTTGAAAGCACTGAAGAGAGGATGCCATAAAGGGATGCTTTGATAACAAAAAAAGGAAATCATCCCTCCCCCACTTTTGCAGAGCACTCAAATGATGAGGTTGTTTCATAGAGGAGGCAGGTCAGATGCACTCAGGTTTTCAACAGTCTGAGAAGCCCTGCTGGGCAATCATTTCCTGTACTTGGAGATGACAGAAACTATTGCTACCGGTCTCAGGGAGTGTCTTGTGGTGTCTATATATACAGGTGGAATAGATACTCTGTCACCCAGAAAATCCCTCTCTCCCCACACTCTACTATCTCTGATATGCATTTATTTTATTGAGTTCATTCTTAACCCCTTGTGGTTATGAAATAACTAATAGCATGGAGCTTGTTAGACCTAAAAATAGAGATATAGAGTAATAGCTAAGCAGAATTTGTTCCAGCCAACCTGTCAATACCCCTTAATTTACTGATGGTTGCTTAGTACATTCGTTTTCAACTTTTGGATGAAGCTATAGTTAGGGGCATACAATAGGTTATTCCATTAGATTGTTTGCTAGTCCTTAGGTCCTCTTCACACTGGAAATTATATGAAATTTATTGCAAAATGGCAAAGGTTAAAATCAAAATGTTCCTCACTGATCTATAAGTGACACAAGATAGCACAATAATTATCATTTGTAAGCATAATTATATTAAATATACCCTTTATACAGACATTTTCAGCTTTCATAAAGTGTTTAAAAAATTTAAGAACAGAAGGATTTTTGCAGCTTTCTATTAGAGAAGCATTGCCATATTTGTATCTTATTTGTTTTTGTTTATGTTATATTTAAAGTATATAAAATATTTATGATTTATAGCACAACTGTTCAGAGGAGATTATACAATATAAGAATCATATACCTATATTCAGCTTTAAATACCTAAAGTATTTCATCAATTTTCTAATTTTGTAGATGTAAACACCTTGATTTCACATTATCAGACCCTTTTTATGTCAATTTTCTTAACAAACATAGTAATCGTTGTATTTGATGAATTGAGAAAAACATGGTTCAGAGAGATTTAATTTCACAAAAATGATGTGGCTTGAACATGTAGAATTCCAAAGGCTGTCACTGTTTCCCACTGTAATAAAAACTATAGAAAGAAATAGAAATAAAAATCCAGATATTCTCGTGATGTCCGCAATACTCTGAAGATCCAGATACTCCTCTTTGATAAGACAAACACATTTAAAGGCTTCCATTTCACACTGAGAAACCAGTTCTTTAAAAGTCTTACTAATCGGAGTACTACTTATCTCATTCACATCCTTTGACATTTCTATCACTCCTAAAGTGATAAGTTGCCCCCAGATAAGCATTTGTGTGATATTCAGCTCTGAAAATATCTTCACAAAAATCTGACAACCGTATATATAGCAAAAGTTCAAATTTTTTTGGTTATGCAAGTGTCTGCTTCATGTTCCAAGCCTCACGTTGCCTCATTGTGTTCCCAATATGGTTCCCCAATGTGTTTTTAAGATAACAAAGCACGTATGGGATGGTCTTTCATGTAGTTTCATGTAGTCCATGGAGTTGTTGTGGACTATTAATTCCTGGATCATTTCTTAAATAATGCTGGATTAAAGGTGTTTAAATGATGCAGAAGCCAAATAGGATTTGGATGGCAAGACCAACACAATCAATAGAATCTGTAAGTGCCTGCATGGACTCCATTTGACTCCTTCAAAAGCCTGAACTATTACAAATAAGAAATATATATATATATATATATATATATATATATATATATATATTGAACTTATGCAAAGGAAACTCTTTAAATCCAGAGTTTACATGGAAAGAGTAATGTTCAAAATGAAGAAAATTCATAGAAATTTCAAAGCCTAAACATTGTTCACAGCAAGCAAGGAACAGATGTCTAAACATACAGAGGAAGTCCAGTATCTCAGTTGAATTAAAGTATACAAACACAAATATATTTTCTTATTTATTTCCTGTATCCTTTCTGAATCTGAGTCAAATTTGAAAACTTAATCCAGACACTCATGACTAAAGAACAGCAGACCATGAAACAGAATTAAGCACCATTTGTTAAGATGCATTAATCAAATAACAGTTGATGACTTCCCAGCAGCCACTTTAATCCCAGATTTACACCGTCTATTATGCTTTGAAGACAGTTTCATTTCTCTTCAATATTCAAATTTCTTTCTTTACATTTTGCATTCCACAAATATGCAAAGCCCCTGGTAGATTAGGGAATTGGCAGGGAAAGCAATACAGAATGTAACCCAAGCACGTGAAATGCTAATTCCATTGCTACTCTTCTCATCCTAATACCTTTGATATTTGATCTTTTCAAAGAAGTTCAGTGAAGTTTAGGGTTCAACAAGGTTATGTGGTATTTTAGAATTTGAAATATAATTAATAAACTAATATACTATTTAATAATTGCAGATTAAGAAAAAAATCTATTTCCGTTTTGGCTTCGATTTTTGTAGTGAATAAACATGTTTTGATTTTCTTTGAGTTTTCTTTTGTGTCTGTGAGTGTCTCTGTGTGTGTATGCCATGTGCATGCAGGTATCACAGATGTCAGAAAAGTGCATTAGACATTCATGCACTTGATTTTTAGGTAGTTGGGAGCCACCCAACATGACTTCTGGGAATTGAACTTGTAATACTGGAACAGCTATTAGCAGCTAAGGCATTTTTTGAATTCATACTCTTATTGCCAGTAAATTAATTATGGGTAACCTCCTGCAGCCAATGGTCTTTAAGAGATTAGACCAGGTTGGGCGTGGTTTGGGTGCCAAAAGGTGCACAGGTCTGCCTGCTTGTCCTCTCTCTCCTGCTCGCCACACTTGGATGTTGGATTTTGTTTTTGTTTTTTGTTGTGATCTGTGAGTTTTTCTTTAATTAAAAAAAAAAACCCTTATTATACCCTATTTTGAGCTACTGTGGGATTTTTTTTTATTTACATTTTCCCTTATCTGATGCATTTCTCTTCATCTGGCATTCAAATTAACACTTTATAGTTCCATGATACTAATAAAAATAATACACTTGCAGTAATTTGGAATCATATGATGTATATAATATTATAGCTATTACTTAATTATTAATTACTTGGTATTTATTCTTTAACATTTTACATAATTCAAATATCACTTTTTGTATGTAATATTTGATGAATAATAAATTTATATATATTGTTAAATATTAATTCTATTTGGCTTCATGTACTCTATTTTCTCTATTTATATATTTTTAGATAAATTATTAATTGTTGATATCCAATACAGCTAATTTTATGAAACAATTATAGTAACTGGAGAAATGGCTTAGTGTTGAAGAACACTTGTGTGCCTTTAAGTCCAGCATTTGGGAGTCAAAGGCAGGTCAATCTCCATGAGTTTGAGGTCAGTCTAGTCTAAACAGCAGGTTCCTGGCCTGTCAAAAGAAGCAAAAAGCAAGCAAGCAAGCAAGCAAGCTAGCAAACAAGAAAAAAAAAAAAAAAACAGAAAAGCTACCACCATCATCAAAACACTTGCAGCTCTTTCAAAGAACAGTAATTTGGCTCCAGGTATCCACAATGGGTAAGGCAAGTCAGTCTTTAGCTCCAGGGGATTCCGCATCCTCTTCTACTCTCCACCTGTACTGGAAAGCATATATGTTTATATGCACATGGGGACATACACATACATAATCAATCTTTAAAAACAGAGATAAACTTTTAGGCTTTAGGATTATTTTACACTCTATGTTGTCTCTCTAAATTCCCATGTTGATGACCTATTCTCAGAGTAGTGCTATCTGGAGCTATGGCTTGGGAAAATGCTTATGTTCGGAAGATGATGTGAGTGCAGGGACCTTATGATAGACACAGTATCCTCAGAAGAAAAGATCAAGGAGATGATCACTTCTCATCTTTACAAAGAATAGATTAGATAGACAAAACAAGGTTGTGGTCAACTTCAAGCCAAGAAAATTCTTCACAAGAATGCAAGCCTATTGGTATATTAACTTCAGGTGCCCACGAGAACACATATCATACAGACACTGCAGAGTTATCCACCTTGCTACTCCTCCTTTACTCTTACTTTCACCTCTCCACATTACTACAAACAACTAACAGGTCACTCTGTGACTTTGCAATCACAAAGGACCACATTCTACCTTTTATCCCTGTTGCCTGGGAGCAAGCACATAGTATAGGCTACTTATTAACGAAGAATGAGGGCTAATGGGGTGAAGACTGCACCTTCCCTCAGAAACATTAAGATATGATAGACAGCCTTGTATGGTGGAACTGAATCAAGTCTCTCCTTTTCCTACCTTAAGATTCCATTTTGTAGCCTGGCAGTGGTGGCACATGCCTTTAATCCCAGCACTCGGGAGGATGATGGAGGAAGGTCATTGGTTAATTAATAAAGAAACTGCTTGTCCTCATAGGTTAGAACATAGGTGGGTGGAGTAAACAGAAAAGAATGCTGGGAGGAAGAGGAAGTGAGCACAGATGCCATGCTCCCCTCTCCCAGGCAGATGCGATGAAGCAAGCTGCCAGGTCAGACATGCTGAATCTTTCCCAGTAAGACTGGTGCTACACAGATTATTCGAGATGGGTTGATTGGGATATGAGAATTAGCCAGTAAGGGCTAGAGCTAATGGGTCAAGCAGTGTTTAAAATAATACAGTCTGTGTGTTGTTATTTCAGGGCATAAGCTAGCCAGGTGGCCGGGAGCTGGCGGCAGGAACGAGGCCCACAGCTCTTACTACAGATCAGGAGTCGCCATGGTTCTCCCACTCCAGACAGACGCAGGTTAAGATCTTCCCTGGTAAGCCACCTCGTGGGCTACACAGATTATTAGAAATGGGTTAGATCAATATGTAAGAGCTAGCCAATAAGAGGCTGGAACTAATGGGCCAGGCAGTGTTTAAAAGAATACAGTTTCTGTGTAATTATTTTGGGGCATAAGCTAGGCAGGCGGCTGGGAGCTGGGCTGTGGGAAGAGGCCCACAGCTCCCTCAACAGGAGGCAGAGGCAGAAGCAGGCAGATTCTGTGAGTTTGAGGCTAGCCTGGTCTATAAAAACTATTTCCAGGACAGACACCAAAGCTACAGAGAAACACTGTCTTGAAAACAGCAACGACAACAACAAAGATTCTATTTTGTATTCTCAGTGTTGATAATAAATCTATTACCTTGGAGAATAAGTTAGCTCAGCAACATCCTCTAGAACCTACTCATGCTTTTCTTTATCTGTCAAACCTAACACTATCCAGACTTTCAAATTAGTTTTTTATTGATTATATATTATTTATGTCACTGAGTCTATAGCATTTTGGTATGACAAACCAAGATGAATTTGATGCATATTGAGGAAAGCTTATTATGTAAAGTTTTAAGTTGTAAACATTTAATAATTTCAGTGAGAAACATGGGATATTTTCTCTGTTTGTTAGTGTTCTTTTTTGGTAACTGATCAATAATATGTGTACAGAATAGAAAACATTTATATGCTAATATTTACTCTCAAGGCGATGGCTTTAGGAGAATGAGACTTTTGGAAGATGCTGAGGTCATGAGTGTGAAGCTTTTATGAATGCAATTAGCATCTTTTTCAAGAGACCCTGGTGAAGTTAATGTCTCCTTATTTCAAAAAAGAATGAAAATAAAGGTACTGTCTATGGGCCAAAAAACCTGAGCCAGTCAGTGAGTTCTCTTGCACTTCATTCTTGGAGTTTCCAGCTTCTGGCAGTATATGACAAGAATTAGTATTATTTTATACTTTTAATTTGTATACAAAGCTTCTCTAAGACTAATGGAAAATCCTCACATATTTATTTTATTTTTACAAAAGTGTATTAATAATAAGTAAATAAAATATTGAATCCTGCCCAGGTAACCAGTTGTCTCTGTCAATTCTAAAATTTTGGAAGTTGCTTACAATGTACTCCCTGTCTACTTAGGTAATATTATATCCTCTGAAGTCTTTGATGGAGTTAAAGAATAAATATAGTTTTTCTTAGTTATAATAAAAGATAAAGTAAATATAAATATTGTAACTGTAATTCCTGTTTGATAGCTGTTTTCTTTTATGTAATTTTACTATGTTAAAATCTTCCTTTTTATATAAACAGAAAAGGGAAGGTGATGTGGGAGTCTTTTCTATGTGATGTCATTAATATTAATGAATAAAGAAACTGCCATGGCCTGTTGATAAGGTAGAACTTAGGAAATCAGGGAAGATGGAACTGAATGCTGGAAGAAGGAAGGTGGAGAGAGACACCATGGAGCCGCAAGAGTCAGACATGCCGGATTTTTGCCTGTATGCCACTGCCACGTGGCAATATACAAATTAATAGAAATGGGTTAAATTAATATGAGTTAGCCAATAAGAAACTTTAGCTAATGGAACAATCAATCAGTGTTTTAATTAATACAATTTTTGTGTGATTATTTCAGTTCTGGGTGCCAAGACAAACAAGTGCCCTCTTACAGAATCCAACATCATGTGTCAGCATGATTCTCCAAAGGATGGATTATGGCCTACATTGTAGAACAAAAAAAATGTTTCTTCCCTAGTTGCTTTTGGTCAGTGTTTCATTATAGCTACAAAATGAAACTAGAACACATGGTAGATCAGTCCTAAGGTTTTGTGAAATCTACATCCTAACTTCCATAGTGAATGTGTTAGTTCACACTCCCACTAGTCTATAAAGTTTCTGTTTTGTACACATTTCCATCAGCTTGTATGAATTATTTTCTTAAGGACTGTTCTTTTCACTGGGTAAGATGGGATAGCCATGTGTTTATTTTATTTTATTTTTTAATTCATTTTACATACCAACCACAGTTCCCTTTCCATCCTCTCTTCCCCCTTTTCTCACCTCCTTCCAATCCACCCCTATACTCCTCAGAAAGGGTATGGCCTCCCATGTGGAGTCAAAGCATGTTTTGGACAGGACAATGGCCTAGTTGAGTAAAGTCATGCAGGAAATCCTAATAGAGATAAAGAAAGAGAGTAGGCGGAGTCAGGGAAACACCATAAGCTGCCAAAGGAGACAGACACCAGATCCTTACTGATATGTATATTATATACATGATTAATAGGAATGGGTTAATTCAAGATGCAAGAGCTAGCTAGAAATATGCCTAAGCTATTGGCCAAACAGTGTTGCATTAAAAAAATGAGCACTGTTTTCTAGAAGACCTAAATTCTGTTTCCCCTTACCCACATGAGGTTGCTCAAGGCAACCTCTAATTCAGCTCCAAGGAATTCAACTCTTTTTTTCCGGTCCTTTGTAGGATATTTTGTTTGTGATCTAACAAATAAAGCTTTTCTGAAGATCAGAGTGTGTAGCTAAGTCACTAGTTAGACATGGAGGCCAGGTAGTGGTGGCACACTCTTTTAGTCCCTGGCCTTGAGAGGCAGTGGCAGACATATCTCTGTGAGTTCAGATTAGCCTGGGCTACAGGAGAATGATCAGTCTAAAAGAGAAAAAAAAAAAAAAACAAAAAAACTAGGTGGTGATGGTTCACACTTTAAATCACAGTACTTAGATGTCACTTGCCTTTATAGGGAGGTGGAGACAAGAAGGGATTTGACTAGATGGTGAGAGGAAAATAAGGTGTGAGGAGACAGGAGCTCAAAGCCTTCAGTCTGAGAACCTGTAGATACAGACTGCCCCATTAGGTCTGAGGATTCTTTAGAGGTAAGAACTAGTGGCTGGCTGCGCCGCTTCTCTGATCTTTCACCTCCTAATATCTGACTCTGAATTTTTATTATTAAGACCAATAAAACTCACTATGAACATGCATTCACACAGAGTCATATATCTTAAAATAAATTTTTAAAAATTCAGATGACTATAGACTTTATTATTAAGGCTTCATAGTAAACATTGAAGTAAGGTACGCTGGTAACTCTAGCATTATTACTTTTTCTCAGTTTAACTTTGAGGGATTTTGTGATTTCTTCTGAATATTAAGAATTTTTTGTTTGCTTTTTGTTGTGAAGAATGCCATTAGGATATTGATGAGGATTTGAGCAAATTTGTATTTTTTCCCAGGTGTCATAGACATTTTTACATTAATTCTTCTAATGTCTGAGCATATGAGGGGATCAATTCATTTTATGGTGTCGTTTGCTGTTTTTTTTTCTTCAGTGTTTAAAAGTTCACAGTAGGGGCATTTCACTTCATTGATTGGGTTTATTCTGGATTTTTTTTTCTGGGAAAAGTGTTCATTGGATGTAGGAAGGCTCCCGATTTTCATTAATTTTGTATCTTGTCACTTTGATGAAAAGATTCCATGAATCTAAGAGTTTTCTGGTGCAGACTTTAGATTCTCTCGCATATGGAATCATTCATCCGCAAACAAGGATAATTTTGTTTTTCCTTTTTTCTTGGTACTCCCTTTATTCTTCTGTCCCATTGTTCTGAGACTTCAAAATGCACATTGCATAAAAATGGAGAAAGTATATAAGCTTGTCTTGTTCCTGGTTTTAGTGGAAATGTTTGGGGTTTTCCTCATTGACTCTAGCCATTTACGTCTGTTTAATGGAACCTTTCTTACATTGAAATGGATTACTTCTATTCTGATCTCCAGCATTTCATCCTGAAATCATGCCAGATTTTGTGACAAGTCGTTGTTTGCATCTATTGAGATGAATATTTAATTTTTCTCCTTGAATCCATTTATGTGATGAATTACATCTATTCATTTGTGTGTGTTGAAATGTCCCAGAATTTCTGGAATGAAGCCAAGTTTATTATAGTGAATCATTCTTTTGATGTGTTTTTGAATTATGTTTGCAAGTATTTTTCTGAGAATTTGTGCATTTATGTTCATCAAGGAGAATTGGTATATAATTTTCTTTTATAACATGCTTTGATGCAGTTTTGATATTGGCTTCATGACATGAGTGTGGTAATACTACTTTTTGATTGTATGAAATAATTTGAGGGGCATTGGAGCTAGCTCTTCTTTAACGATCTTATAGTATTGAGATAATCAAGGAGGATGTCAATGAACACATGAAACACAGTTTTAGCCTGGAGTCAGGTCAGATTTAGCAAATATGTTTTACTCACTTCAGAATCAAGTATTTAAGTGTGCTTAATTTATTTTTATTTTTTTAAATATTTATTTATTATGTATACAGTATTCTGTCTGTGTGCATACCTGCAGGAAAGAAGAGGGCACCAGACCTCATTAGAGATGGTTGTGAGCCACCATGTGGATGCTAGGAATTGAACTCAGGACCTTTGGAAGAGCAGGCAATGCTCTTAACCTCTGAGCCATCTCTCCAGCCCAAGTGTGTTTTACAGTATCAATGAATTTCAGTTAATGAAACAGGAATGAAAAACATCACAAAGAATCAGTGAAAGAGTAAGTTGATTATTTGATTATTTGAATAAAAAGAGAGTGTAAAGCACTTAGTCAAAGCACCAACAGAATACAGTGAAGTCTCAAATTAGTATGATTAGAATTGAAAGGTGAGACATCATAACAGACATCAAAAAATACAGAAATCTAGCTAGTATGTAACTAATGCAAAATTAGAAAATCTAAAAGAAAAACAATAGATTTCTAGAAACAAATGACTTACTAAAATTAAATCAAAATGAGATAAGGATTTTATATAAACCCACAATAAGCAATGATAATGAAGATGTTATTTGGGGTTACAAAATGAAAAAAAGAAACCTAACTGATTAAAAAGTCAAACACAAACAGATTTACTTCATAAAAGTACTTTTTTTTGTTTTTGAGATTTAATTTAATGATAACATTTCTTCATTCTCTTCCCCCCTCATACCTTCCAATATACCTTTCCCAACTCTCCTGTTTTTTGAACTTTTACAATTACATACAGTATGTATTTGTATATATGTTTATATTCCTTGTAATGTGTGTATAGGGTTACTTATATGTGTGTTTTAAAACTTGACCATTTAACACTGGACAACCAATGAATATGCTCCTCCCTGGCAAAGACTGTATCTCCAGTTCTCTGCTTTCTTCAGTTACCTATATTTCTTTGTGTAGGGCAGAGACATTGTGGGCTCTTCACTGGTCAGCCTGACCCCCAGGCACATAACAATCCTCACAGGAACTCTTGATGAACTGCATTGTACTGCTTCTGTAACCACTGTGCTTTCTGCTCTCTCATCAAACATCAATACCTTTGTGGCAACGTTGTGCCCTATTCTTTTAAAGGTTATACCAAGAGAGTGTATCAAATTTGTGATTTATACCTTTATTAACCCCTGATCACTAATGTTGGGGCCTGCTCATTAGACTTGAGGTCACATAAGTGAAAATACTCTGGTCTGTGTGACTCATAAAAACTTCAAATGCATAAAGAGCTAGTCATGATCTCCTTCTCTTTAGTGAGAACAGTCTGGCTACAACTCCAACAGAGTTTTGAAATTTATCAATTACCAGTAAATTATTATTGTGCATATCATCTGGCTTTATTATTGAGGTCAATAGTATAGTCTGTATTATGGAACTGTCTATATATTGATCCTCTTTCTGTTTAATAGCTTAGTCACATTCCACTGAATTCAAATATATCTGTCTTGATGGATAGTCCCTTCATTTCCAAATGATCAACAAAATATCTAGATAATTTTTACATAAATAATTTTAGATGTCATATAAGTATTCCCTTCACATACGTTTCCCCTTGAGGGAAAATGCAAATAAAATTAACAGGTACAGACTCTGGCCAGAGGATCAGGTGGTTTACGTTAGCTCTTCGCTTCCTTCCCCCTCATCCAAATCCAGTTCTTCAGTTTAATCTCCAGCTCTGCAGCAGACAGCATGCTGTGGCCCCTCCCCATCTCTAATGGATAACACAGATCATCACCTCTGGGTCTCCCTCATCCCCATACTCATTGGTTTATCCCAGCTCCTAAATCTAGCAAGCACTTACTGGGAGCCCACAGGCCACTATGTCCAGGGAAGCAAGTAGGCTAATTGCAGATCTTCACCTCTTCCTCTTTTCCTCCAAATCCAGCCCCCAGTCTTAGCCTCAGCTTTGTAGCAGACCACATCCTGTAGCCTCTCCTTTTTCTCTGCCCCCATCTTTACCATGGCTAAAAACTGGATATCAAAAGAAGTAACAGAAAATTTACAAATTCATGGAAACTGAACAACTCGTTGTTGAATGAAAACGAATCATGAAAATGGAGAAATAAAGAGATTCAAGACTTTCTAGAATTGAAAGAAAATAAGTACACAATACACCCAAATTTATGGGACACGGTGAAGCAAGTTTGTAACACTAAGTGCTTGCAAGAAAAGAATGAGAGAGATCTCATACTAGTAACTTAATAACGACTGAAATCTTTGGAAGAAAATAAGAAATTCCACCCAAAAGGAATAGACTGCAATAAATAATCAGTCTCAGTGCTAAAATAAAGAAATCTGAAAAAAATAAAAAACAATCAAATCAAAACCAAACACCAGCAGTAAAAAAGCAATTTTAGAAAGTAATGAAACAGAGTTGATTCCTTGGGAATAATCAGTAAGCCTGACAGACCCTTACAAAGAATACCTAAAAGGTGAAGAGAGAAGTTTCAAACTAACAAATTTAGAATCGAAAAGCAGATGTAGCAACAGGCACAGAGAGAATCAAGAGAATCAGAAGGACATATTTAAAAACCAGTATTCTATCAAATTGGAAAATCTAAAAGAAGTGGATAGTTTCCTTGATACATACCACTTACCAAAGTTAAGTCAAGATCATATAGCAATTTAAATAGACTCATAACCCTAGTGAATTAGAATTGGTAGTTAAGTCTCCTAACCAAAAAAGCCCAAGGCCAGATGGTTTTAGTGCAGAATTCTGCCAGACTTTCATAGAAGGGTTAATACCAACAATCCTAAAATTATTCCACAAAATTGAAAGAGAAGAAACCTTTCCAAATTTTTTCTATGAGTCCACACTTACCCTGATACTAAAACTATATTAAGACCCCACAAAGAAAGAAAATTACAGAACAATTTTCCCTTATGATCATAGACCCACAGATACTCAATAACATTCTTGCGAACTTAGTCCAAGAATAAAAGAAAAAGTTTATGTACCATGATTGAGTAGGCTTCATTACAGAGATGCAGAGATGGTTCAATATACATGAATCATTAAATGTAATCCACCATAAAACAAACTGAAAAGCAAACAGACAAAACCAAACCAAACCAAACCAAACCAAAACAAAACAAAACAAAACAAAAAACCAAACTAAAACCCTGATCTTCTCACTAGAAAAACCTTTGAGAAAAATCCAACACCCTTCCATGATAAAAATCCTGGTGAGATTAGAGGTACATCTTCCTTTCTGGCTGTTTCCCAAAATTCAGTCTCAGAATGGATGGGAACACAATGCTGTAGTCAACCCTAATTATTCTCAGAGCTCTTAGGGTGTTAGTAATTTTCCTGCTTGGATCTTTCCAGCTGCTTTTAGCATCAGAATTACCAATGCATTATTTTTCTGAATCAGAGATGTAGAGTGATACATTCTGCTAAAAATGCTTCCACTATAATAATAGTAGATAACAACAATAATGCAAATGGATACACATAGCATATATGCCTATAATTTCGTTAGCATTAGTGTTTACAACTTGTGGTTTGGGATGTGATAGCTACTAAATAATTCATACAAGCTTTATATTCATTCCCTCAGATCCTGAACAATTTGAACTGAGACAACTTAGATTTTAATTCTAGCTTATAAGTTTCTATTTTGTCTGGGAGCAAAATATACACTTGATGTATAGATATATTTAGTTATAGATTCTTTTTTAAAAAATATTTATTTATTATGTATACAATATTCTGTCTGTATGTCTGCAGGCCAGAAGAGGACACCAGACCTCATTAGAGATGGTTGTGAGCCACCATGTGGTTGCCGGGAATTGAACTCAGGACCTTTGGAAGAGCAGGCAATGCTCTTAACCACTGAGCTATCTCTCCAGCACCTAGTTATAGATTCTTGATAATTTATAATTGCAGACAGTTCTTTTCATATAGGGAGAGAAGAGAAAACAAAAGAACTCATATATTATAAACTATAGATTAAATACTGCTTTTGTCATTGATCTTCACAGAATTTTAATATTTGTCTGCCATTTTCTTGTAAAAAAAAAACTGGGATGGCCTGGAAAGTAGTTGGTAGAAAGCTATTCATGTTCACTGGAACTTAGGTATTTTATGGGAGATGATTTTATGTAACTAAATTTAGAGAAAGAGAAAATTTGCAAGAAATTTTGGCCTTTAGCATATTCTACTTTTAAAAAGTTGCATTTTATTCAATGTCCACTAAATTACTAGTGTAAAATACCCTGTCAAAAAGTGTTTGCTGCCTACTGTACTTTATATATATTTTTTATATATTTATTTATTTTGCATGTGAGTATTTGCCAGTGTGAATGTGAATGTATGTGTGTTAGTGTGGTATATGTGTGTGGAGGTATACATGCCTGTATGACCATAGGGAGACAATAGGATTACATCAGTTTTCTGTCTATTCCCCAGGGGAAGATCTCTCCTTAACCCTCCAGCTTTCATGTTACAGACTGGCTAGAAGCCAAGAAACCATGAGAGAGACACAAAGAGTGTTAGGAAATGAAGAAGCATCCACTACCGTGCCTAATTGTGTTAAATCAGAAATTCTTTCTTTTGAACAGCATATACTAATGACATTAGTCTGGGATGAGAATGGTTTCTAAATCATTCTCCACTTTATGGAAGGCCTGTCTCTGGTTTCTCTTCCCTTGCTCTTTCAGTTTTCAGTACCTAAATTTTAGCTCTCTGCAAGGGTCCTTCCTGCCTCTACTGTCTCCAAATGAAGTAGTACAGAGGGAATTTGGCTTCATCCCACTCTAAAAGAAAGGGATGGAAAGTCACTAAGAGGAGGCAGAAATTGTCCACTTACAAACCAGTTTCTTACACCTCCCTTGGTATATACGTAGACATTTTCCCTGCTTTGAATGCTTCCTTGACAGTCCCCTCCCCTACTCTATTCACTTGAAGTTCTTTACAATGTCATCTTAAATATTGTTTTAGAGAGAGGGCATCATTTAGAGAGTTTTACAGCCCATAGCTACATTGACTTATTTGGGGCCCATTTCTCTAGTATCTACCATTGATTCTAATGACAATAACAAAAACCAAGATATATTGTATATATATATATATATGTATAAATGTATGTCTGTGCATACATATGCACATTCATATTTACATGATTATACATTGTATAATCTACACATTATGCAATATACAATATGATATATAAATGCAATATATTATATATTTATATATTATATATTACATATTATATAATATATATCCTCAAACAGCATGTCGTTTACCTTCCCTGCCTTCCATAATATCCAGCTTCTTCTACTACAGACTAATCCTTGTTTTTTCTTTTATAAGTTTCTTTAATACTGTTTTTAAATAGAATTTAACCAAGAACAAGTTTGAAAACAACATGCAGAGCCTTGCCTTTATTCAACTTCCTTATGGAAACACGTTACTGATTTTTAATAATGTATGAAACAAGAAACTTATACTGGCAACATACAGTGAATTGTGCTAGTGATCCTAATTAGATGTCATCAAGAGTCCATAGGATTTTCCACCTTGGAGGGTGACTTCAGTTTTCCAAGTTTCATGCAGTATGGGAAATGTACATCATAAGCACAGGGCAATCATTGTTCACTCGATGTCAATCCGGCTTCTTCTATGGCCTCTGCTCATCTCCAATTTCCAATCGTAGATAAGTCACTCCTGAAAAGCTGATCAAGGTGATGGTTTTAGGGATTTTCTTTTATTGAAAATAGTTTCTTCTCTAATGCAATACATCTAGACCACATTTTCTCCTCCCTCCACTCATCTCTTCTTTCCCTCCACCTTCCTCTCACTGGATTCAGTCTCCTCCATTTCCTTTCAGAAAAGAGCATTCTTCTAAGTGACAACTGAAAAACACTACAAAACAATACAATAAGACAAGGCAAAAATCCTCACTGAGGCTGGACAAGACAACTCAACAGGAGGAAAAGAGTTCCAAGAACAGCATAAAGAGTCAGAGACACAATTGCTCCCCCTGTTAGGAGTCCCACAAAACATCAAGCTATCAGATGCAACATATATGTAGAGGACCTTGTGCAGATCTCTGAAAGCTTGTACCTGCTGAAGGCTTCTCTGTTAACCTGTATGTACCCTGCTTAAATGATTCAGCCAGCTCTATTCTCTTGGTGTCCTCCATCCCTTTTGACTCCTACAATGTTCTTTCCCTCTTAACTGGGATTCTCCAAACTCCAAAGGGAGAGACCTGATAGAGACCTCCAATTTAGAGTGTCTCTCTCTGCATGTCTGGCTTGTGTCTCAGCATATGCTTCTTATTGCTATTGGAGAATGTTTCTCTGATGATGACTGGATGAGGTGCGGACTTATTAGTATAACAGAATATAATTAGGAATGATTTCATTGCTTTTTTAGACAAGTTATGATGGTTCTAACATACATCTCTGGGCTATCCAGTCTCCAGTTCCTGGCCATCAAAGAAGTGCCAGGTATGGGGTCCCTCTCATAGAGTGGTGGACCTCATGTTTATTCAGACTTTGCTTGGCTACTCCCACAAGTTCTGCACCAAGGTGATGTGTCTAAAGTAACTTTTTTCTCAGTAATCTTGTTCTGTGAATTTCATTTCTCTATGTTCTTTTCAGTCCATCTGCAAGGTTATTGCTATAACCTTGAACTATGATGTAGTTTGGTGGCCAGACCAACCTTCAGTGTATGTGCACAATACCTTTTAGGAAGGAATCTATGTTAGAGAAAAAAAAGAAGGACATTTTAGAAGAAATTTCCAGGGAGGAGCAAAAAGAAATAAAGAGACCAAAACAGGGAGAGGAAAAAATGAGGCTGACTCTGAAGGAGGGGTGGAGGGTGTTTGGAGAGTTTCTTGGTGCATAGCTCCAAACCTGCCACCAGGGAAGCAATGGAGACGCATGACGAAGGGATTGGAAGAAATGTGAGTTCTAGAAATTTCCTAAAATCCTTCCTGGGAACACACACACACACACACACACACACACACACACACGAAAGAGAGAAAAGTCTGTTTCAGTGGCTTGTGGTTTTGTATATGGATACTTCTGAAAGCAAGCGAGCCTGAGCACTCAAGCACATGGAGTGCTGGAGGGTTTTTAGACTGTCGCTCAGTTCACCACTCTCCAGGTCTCCAAAGCGCATTCATTCCCACCAGCACTGATGGGACTGCTCTCACTTTTGTGTGTCCATTGTTGTGAAAAGCATTAATATCTGCAGACAAAGCACTTGCCTTCATCCCTTGCCCTGTCCACTAGGACCAAATTATTTGTCCATTTGTGTTGTCCTGTCGATTTTATTTTCAACATTCTCGTCAGTCTGCTTGTGACAGCCCCTACCTTTGGACTCTGATTTAGGTCATTGGCTTTGTGACTTTCAGTGTTCCTATTTTCTTCCTCTCTTGGCCCCAATTCATTATTTCATATGGATTATAGATATAATCTTTTTGTGACAGATATCTGGATGGTAGTAGTCTATTTAATCAAACATACTTGAGTGACTTGTTGATACTGGGAAGGAGTTAAAAAAAAACTCATGTAACATTTTTTTTTTCATTCTGAAGCTTGCTGCACACTCTAGCATGACAGACGCTTTTCCCTTATTTATTCTAGCCTGTGGAATATGTAATTCTTGTGAGTGACAGGCTCCCTTTTCCTCCTTTGTGAATCTGCACTCACTCACTTGCAGGTTCTACTTACAGACCACTTTTTTCTTGAGATCCTCAGTCATCCCCTCTTGCAGGTTTGAGACCATCAGTCCTGCCATTGTCTATTTGGACAGCTCCTAGGACTTATAATATATTGTGATCATAATGGTTATTTATCTTCTTTGCCACACAGAAAATGGTGTGAGGAAGCAGTCTTTATTGTTCCTATTTACAGAGAGAGCTTGCACGCTCACTCACCAACCACCACCACCACCAACACAAAAAGCAAACAAAAGAAAAAAAATCTGGATTGTGACTAGGTGTTCTAACTTGCAATAAATATTGGTCAAAATGAATTTAAACATTACAAATTCTGCTCGAATAAAGATGGTAGATAAGATGACTGTCAAGTACCATATATTTGCCTCTTGCTAGCTACTATGGAATAAATTGATGCTGACATTACCTTGCACTAGTCCACAATTTATCTCTAAATAATTTTGTGATAAGGATCATTATTACATGATAGTTAAATGTAAATATTGTGATAGTATATAGCTACATGAGAATCATTTCCAAAGGAGTAAGACAGGGAACCATTTCTTACTTTTCTACTTAAGAAAACAATAATGCATGGCCTGGGTTTTGTTTTTATTATTTATTTTTGCCTTACAGGTCTTGTGACTCTATATTATGGCTTCTTATTTTGTGATTTTTGTGTATTTAGGGGATTTTTCTGTGTGTGAATGTGTGTGTCTCTTTGTCTATATGCGTTTCTTATGCTTTTTATTTGGATGTTCTCTTTGCTTGTTTGTTTGGTCTTATTCTGTTTTTTTCTTTTTGTCTTTGTTTTTACTTTATTTTTAGATGCCTGTTTGTTCTTTAATGAAAAAGAGAAAGAAATGGATTTGTGTGGGTGGGGAGGTGAAAAGGATCCGGGAGGTGTTGAGGGAGGGGAACCACAATCAAAATCTAGTGCATGCAAAAGAATCTTTAAAGAATTTCTCCACAATTAATATTTTAAAAGAATTATGAGAAATATAAATATTACCCACTAGCATCATCTTTGTCAGGTCTGGATTTTTGTGCTTTTGAGATTCTCATGATTCGCTGAGGCATCTGAGAGATGGATTCACCTTGAGTGGATATATTCAAATAGTCACCTTTCTGCAAGAACTGAAAATACCAACAATGTCTGCAGAAGCCAAGTAGGAATTATTGATAAAATGGAAGGTTAGTTATGCTAGTACATGGCTCATTAATGTCAGGGAAATAGATTGTTTTGTCAATTTAGACAGGAGTAGTCACTTAAATTCCAGGGGGTATGCTAATTGTTTTATCTATATGATCTCATTTTTATTGAAAACTACAATTTTTCTGATTAAAGAAAAAAATGAATGATGAGCCTGAATCATAACAAGTTTTAATTAGGAATAATTCACATGATTAATTTGGATTCAGCTTTGCCTGCTTCACATTAATTTTTGATATGGAGGTGTCTGACTTCTTGCATTTTCTAAATAATGAAGATGGATATCATCCCCCATCCTTTTCTTCAAATAATGAAGTGTCATAGTAAGGGAATCATAATTTAGGCAATGCCCCTGACCCAGGTATCTTCTTTTTCTTATATCTTTCTCTTGTATATGCTGATGCTGACAGTCAGTTGAGACTCTTTTGCTGTTTGATATAAAGTAATATTGATTTTCTTCTTTATCTCATTATTCCAATGCTAGCCGCTAGCTATTGATTGTGTGAGAAAAGTCTTCAAATGTAGGAAAGAAAATAAAAACCAGCAAGCTGAGAACAAACAAATGTCCATCCAAGGTCTATCAATAAAAACAACAGCAGCAACATCACTAAATCCAAATCGAAATAACAAAATTAACTAATTCAGCAGTCCAACAATTTGTCCAACATTATTTTAAATACTTTTCCAACTCTGTTAGATGAGTTTATAAAGAGCTGTGATCAATAAAATAGGTAATTTAAAAATTAAGAGGATAACTGATGTAACCCTGTACAACTAAAAGTAGTTCACACAAGGCTTGATCTCAGGTAAATACTCTTTAAAACAGTATATCTACAAGTCTATATGCTTTATAATTTCTGCATTGGGAGCTCACCATCCTCATGTAGAACTTCTAGCCTATACAATGTGCAAAATGACTCTGCCTATTTCAATGACAAAAATTTTGTCCTAAAATGCCCATTGATAATGTTCATTTGATTTCATCTCCTATACAAGTTATGACACAGCCAGAGATCATACCCCTTCTAGACTTAGGCAGACTTGGGATATCACTCTGTAAAATTCATCTCAAGGCTCTTATATTAACTTTTACCATGCCTGACTCTTTGTTTTCTTCTGTATAATGATGGTGGCCATATTCCACACCTCATTGTTGTTAAGATCCAAGGAGGCAGCAGCAGCAATACAGTGATTCCAACATGACACATTCTCAAATATAAATCTCTTCTCTGCATTACAAAGACCACTGTCAGCATGATCATTATCATCTTGCTTGTAGAAGTGCGTAAATCTACAGCTTTTAAAAATACTTATTTGTTTAACAGATAAGTGAAAGTTATCAGTGTACACAATTCAAATTTCCAAACTTGTAGAGACAGGCTCAGCAGAGTTTATTACAACACAATACACACATACAACTATATTTACACTCACATTCATAAAAAATTGACTCATCCATATATCAATGACTTGATTGCCAGGAAGTTTAAATTACACAGTAACTTTTAGTGATTTCATCTTCTGAGTAGCAAAATTAGAAGTAAAATTCCACAGTTGTTCAAGTCTTAAAATTTGACCGTAAGTCTGATCTGTAAGTCCACAGCAAATTAACTCCTCTAAACAGATTCCTACATTTGAGTGAAGGAAAGGAGTGCTGTTTTAATTTACTTTATTTTATAGTCTTATTGCTCACATTAGAGTAACTCCAGCATCATCTATGTAACTCATTGCTACGCTCTGCTGACTGTCTGAGATCATACAAAAGAAACTGATTCAGTAAAATCATGATATTTTTAGAAAAGATTTCAGTATGGCATCTGCAACGTGGGTAGAATTTTAACTGTTCAACACATCTATAGAAATAGTTACTAATGGCAGGAAGGTCAGCCTCCTTCAAGCTTTTTATTCACATACATAATGCTTTCTAGTGTTAACTTTCATTTGTGTTTTTTTGTCATGTAAATAAATAGGAGACTGGTATTGAAATGGTGCTCATGATGGACAGATTATACATAAAATACTATTTCAATGTGTGCTACAAGTATCCTTCTTGTTTACACAGCTACACCATGATTATCATAAAGGATAACTACACTCTGACTTTTAATGTTCTTCATTAGAATATAGTTCAGGCTATGAATTTGATTGGTTGTCATCAAACCCCATGTTTAATAAGAAGAGCACATGAGGGCATATGACATGAACGAAAAGCATTTTTTTGTGACAAATGTTTTGACTAGGAAGAATTCATCATCTCCAAAATAAAAGTAAAAAAAAATATATATTAGAAATCGAAATGTTCTCTAAGATACAAAATTGATGTTCAAAGAAAAACAAATTGTTTGTTGATTCAAATTTATTGGTACTAAGAGTCAATGCTGTGGGTATAGAGGAAATTATTTCAGAGATAACATACATATGATTGTCTACTTCTCAAATTGATCTAACTTAGCATTAGACAGAAATCATAGCTTGTTGATTAATAGACGTCAGGAGAAAATAACAGCATACAATGCACAGATTCCCATAAAAGGTAACAGAACTGATTAATATATTTTAACGCAAATTAAATGCTAACATTTAATACTAGAAAATATTGATTTAACAAACTCTCAGTAATTGTTGCAAAACAATATGAAATTATTAATTTTAGCTTAAGTATTCCTATTTTATGATATAACATTCACTTCCCAAAAGTAAAAATAAATGGAAATACCCATTTTAAGATGTAAATTTATGTTTATATGTTGGAACACTGCCAGTAGCATTTACGCTAAAAATATTTTTGGACTATGAAAAAGCTGAGAAAATATATGCATATAAAAGTTATTTCTGGGAATCATGTCTGATAATTCATAGCCATATGGAGCTGCTATAGATAGCTCAATTATAAATTGGACATTTGAAATGTCACTTTCCACAAGGGTAAAAATAAAGATAAAACTTCTTTAGAAAAATGCACTTTTTTTTTTTTGGTCAGGAACATTAAAGGTATTTCATTTTGGAACTAGAGGTAAACACAAGTCAGATAGCTTTATATCAGTTGTGTCTTCGACATCTTTGGTTTTCCAAATGAATAAGAGAAAAGTAAGTAAAGAGACTTGGAGAAGATCCTGGTCCTCATTCCTTTCTGATTTCTCTCATTGCCACAGACTTATGCCCTTGTGTCTTTCTGTAGGAATTACCAGTTGGTCTGCTTTCACTGACTTGTATTGATGGATAAAATGTCTGATTCATTACAGTGTAGCCTAAGCAAAACCAATAGAGTCATTGGCATTTGCCAACTTTTGTCTGATATAGTGATTGAAGTTCCAGTCTACTCAGAAGTAATGTCTTTCTTTCTTTCTTTCTTTCTTTCTTTATATTTTTTTAAAAATTGAAAATAGATTCTTCTTTCCCATAGTATATCACAACAACAGTTTACTCTCTTTCCACTGTTCCTAGCTCTCCTCCTCATCTCTTTTCTCCCCTGGTTCACTCTCTCTCTGTTTCCCTCCAGAAAAGAGCAGGCCACCAATAGATAAGAATCTAACACAAGAAAACAAGACATGATAAGATGAGGCAAAAGCCTTCATATCAAGATTGAACAAGGCAACCTAACAGGAGGAAAAGAGTCCCAAGAGCAGGTAAAGGAGTCAGAGACATACCCGCTCCTGGTGTTAGAAGTCCCACAAAAACACCAAGCTAATAGCTATAACAAATAAACAAAAGACCTGGTTGATGCAGATCCATGTAGTCCTTGAAATACCTCTTGTTTCAGTTTTGGTGGAGTAATAGTGAATGATGTGGGTAAAGACAGCAGCAATTAACATAGCAGGGCTCCTTTGGAATGTTCCATGTAGACGCCTCAGCTCTGCTAAGTATGCTTTTCTCAAATCAGTACAAGAGAAAAAGTATGAAAATGATTATGATTTTAAACAAATCAAATGTATATGAATATTGTTCAGCTACATAGGCAGTACTTAAGAGACCTCAGAAATATATTTTAATTGAATTTCTTACTAAAAATGTGATTTACAGAAAGTAGTTAATAGTAATAACTTGATTTGCTGTTATTGCAATACTTTAATAATATATAAAATATGACTACCTAGATATTTACACCAGATTAAATCTCAACTAATATTAATCTTTATGTATTCCCAATCATATTATGTATGTAAATAATTTTACTAGTTTCTAGCAAAATGGCACTATTAAATATATACAGATATAAAAATCAAGGGTGAAAAACAAGTCCAAATATTTATATGTGCTTAAAATATTAATATTATTTTAGTTTATGACAATTTCATATGTGTATATACTGAGATTCCACTAGTTACTTTTCTTTATTCCTATGTTTGTGTGCTCAATACATGTGTACGTATGATACAACATGTTTGTGACTGTGGTGTTCTTAACCTGGCCTGTTGCTGAAACCCATAGGATGAAAACTCACATTATTCTACTTTTTATTTCATAATTTTGTTCTGATGTATTTGAAATGAATTAGTTTAGAAAGTTATTTCTTCAGGTGCTTTCTTGCAACTTTATGGATTCCTGTAGGTCACTACACCCTTAGTCTCTTTTACTTAGTGAGGACACGTATGTGTTTAGGTGACATAGTAAAACTGAATATTTTAATTTATTATTAATTTTTACAAGGATTATTTGTTTCATATATTTGTAAGGAATAAGATGCTAATTTTTTAAATAAAGTTAAGTGAATCTAACTTTTTGCCTCCTCTTAAACTTACTAAAACTTCACATGTTAACCATTTACATTGTTCTTTAAAACAGACTCTATAAAACCTTGCCAAAACATGCAAATATTCCTTTTAATAGAATGATTTCCTTATCCTACCACTTCAAAGGATATAGTTCTAGTGGAGAATCAAATTTCGAGATAAGATAATGCAGATTATTTCATGTAATATTGTACAAAATTGATGACCATGTTTTAGTGTCTTTAATAAAATACAAATAAGTATTTGATACAAGTATTATAAAATATGATGGATAACACTAGTTAAGGGTTTGGATTTAATTTCTTTCTTATTTTTCATTGAATTTGTTTATAAGGAAGTAAATTTGTCTTACTATCACTCAATCTATAATCTTTAAAATGATTATAGCCAATCAGCAGAACAGTATTATTAAAAGACTAAGTAAATTTTTAATTAGCAAAATAAAGGCTAGACATGTTGTTAGTCTGTTAGCAGATGATAGCTAAACTTTGCTTTCGTTTTAAACAATGAATATTAAGTAGATCAAATTAAAAAAAATAAAAATAAAGATCGATTTTGCTTGATATCCAGGACAACGCTCTACAATGTTTACCTTAAAGAAAAATATAAGCCTCAGGGCAAGAAGTGTCTGCTACTGATGTAATTCTTCGTCAGTCTTTCACAGTCGTAAAAATGGCAACATTTTCCCAATAGCAGAAAAGCATTTCTTTCCCTTCCCTTCTTTATTCCCATTATTCCTCTAACTTCTGAAGATGATTATGCATTTGTCTTCTCTGAGTTCCAGCACATGTTTGCCTGAGGAGGTTTGCAAACTTTGGTTAATATTAACGAAATGATTTGAGGCTATATGCAGGCAGGAAACAAAACATGTTTTGATGGACAGGGTTATCTACTTGTGAAGGGTCCTTGGGAGAAGTTCATATCACATTTTACCATAGGGGACAAAATCATAGTTTTCAATATGCTTATCTCAAGTTTTTAAGGATAAAAGAGAGAAAATAAAAGTCATCATTTTCTCAACATAGCTCATGCCTCGCGTTCAGGAACAAAATGCTATCAGCTGCCTGTAAGTAAGTGAATGACTTGCCCATCAGAGCAATACCATATTTTTCCCTTATGAGAACTGATCAATAATTTAAAAGTCATGATCCTGAATAAAATTTGGAGTCCTGAGGGCTTTGGAGAGTCTCTCTATAACATCTCATAACAGAAAATAAATTGTTGCACTATACTCTTTGAGCAGTTTTGTTCCAGTAGTCCTGGGTTTTATACACTTATTTATTAACGCTTTAAGGCACCAGATCATTATTTGGAGTCATAAATATATGACTAACAAGACAGAATGCATGTTTGTATTTAGTAAGTGACTTGTAGTGAATTTTGTCTTACAGTTTCTCATCGTGAGAAGAGAAAGTCAGGCCTGGAACTCCAAAGGGAACCTGGAGTTAAGTATAGAAGCAGAGACCATGGAGACCAGTTGCTTACTGGATTGATCTCTAACCTTTCCTTAACTGAGTACTTAAAAAGTAAACTTCTTGATTCCAGAAAATGTGAGCCCCCACAAGCAAACACACACACACACACACACACACACACACACACACACACACAAAGATAACATTGTCAGCCCTTCAATATCTCAATCAAATCCAATCTGTGCCTTTTCTACAACTTGTCTCTTAGGCAGAGGGAAAATAAAATGTATAATATTCAATGTTATTTGTATATAGGTGTGTAATAAATCATTTTAAAATATGGCATAGTCAGTTATATTTTAACCTATAATTTTTTTTTAGTTCTTGATAAGTTTTTTTAGTTCTTGATCTGTTTTGATTTACATTCCTCTGCACAACTTTCACTTCCCTACCCACCAACTCTCTGTACTTTAAAAAAATATTTAAAAAATACTTTTGAGATTTTTCATACAGTATATTTTAATCACATTCTTTCTCCTGCCATAAGTCCCCCCAGAGATTCCCTATGTCCATACTTACCCTGTCCTTTCATTTTTTTCTTAACCCACCAAGACCAATTTATGCTGCTTGGCTTGAATTGCTATATTCAATTAGTTTTGTAAATGCTTTTTTCAACAATAGAGCCTTACTACAATCCTATATAGAGCAACCAACAGTCTTGGCAATTGTCTTTTTTTTTTTTTTTGTGGCGGGGGGATAGAGTCCCTTTGTCCAACAACTCAATTAGACATAATGTATTCCCAGTACTGTAAGATTTATTTGGAGACGAGCGGTGTCGATTTAGGGTTCTGTCTCTTCCATTATTTGGTGACTTCACTAGAAAGCCTCTCTCTCTCTCTCTCTCTCTCTCTCTCTCTCTCTCTCTCTCTCTCTGTGTGTGTGTGTGTGTGTTATGAAACTTCTACTGTATTAGGTTTCTGATTTCCATATGGCCCCTTAAATGGCTTTTAGTTTTAGTTGTACTACTCCATATCCCAACCCTTATCTGCCCTTTATCCCCCTTTCCCCATTTTATCCTCCCTTTACAGCACCCGCTCAGTCCTATCCATCAATAATTATCTATTTTATTTCCATTTCCTAGGGAGTTCTAGTCTGCTTCCAAGTCCCTTACTCTAGACCTAATGGTCTAGAGTTATATAGATTGTCATATGTTTATCAAAAACTTAAAAGCTAATATCCATAAATAAATAATGACATACAATATTTGTCTTATGGGGTCTGGTTTACCTCATTCAGGATGTCATTTTCTAGCTCCATAATTTCCTGTGACTATTTGAACAATCAAATATTATCCTGCTGTTAAAAGAATCACGAAAATGAAGTTTTCCTCTTAAATAGTACTTAGCTACTAAACTTTGATCATCACCGTTTGGTCCAGATTTCTCTTCTCCAATGTGTAGTTTTGGCTTCCTTGTGAAAACTCAGGTGGCTTATAGGAATGTGGGTTTATGTGTATTTCTGAGTACTTCAAAAGTCAACTTCTTCTTGCTTCAGGGAATGTGACACCACCCAAACAAATCCACAAAAACAGAAAATCATTGTCAGCCCTTCTAGACGTCAATTGAATCCAATCTGTGCCTTTTCTACAACTTGTCTCATAGGCAGAGGGAAAATAAAATATTATTTTATTTAATGTCATTTGTACATGGATACAATGAAAGAATCTTATTTCATTAATTAATGAGTGCATTTTTATCTTATGACCATGCTGTTTTAATTATCAAAGCTCTGTAGTATGATATTAAATCTGGGGTAGTAATCTATCCAGCAATTCTTCTTTTGTTGTTGCTTAGGATTGCTTTGTCTTTTTATTTCTCTATGAAATTTAATATTAGTGTTTCAATAGCTACAAATAAATGTGTGAAAATTTGGAATGGGATTGCGTTGAATTTGTAGATTGTTTTTATTAGGAAGGCTATTTTCACAATGTTAATCTACAAATCTGTCCTTTGGTATCTCCTTCAAATTTGTTCAGTGTCTTAAAGTTTGCATTGTATAAATCTTTCAATTCAAATATTATATTTCTGATGAGGCATCTATTTAAATTTTATTTTATATGGTATTGTTTGCTTAATTTTTTTACAGTGTGTTTGTCAAATGAATATAAGAAGTCTACTGCCTATTGTGCATTAGTGCTCCTTGACTTAAGAATGGTTAAAGAAGATGTGGTACAATTTTGTTATTCTTATAAAAGTCCAAAATCTTTGTTTCATTTATTCTTTGTACTGTTTTCTTGATTTCTATTTCCATTATTATCATCCCTGATATCTCTTCCTACCTACTTTTTGGAAGTGTTGACTCTTATTTTTGTGTTTTTTAAGCCTTCATGTGTATCATTAAGCTATTAATTTGAAATGTTTCAAATTTTCTGATGTAGCTATAGATTGCTATAAACTTTACTCTCATGACTGCATTCACTGTGTTCTATAGGTTTTGGTTTGATATATTTGGATTTTCATTGAGTAATTTTTAAATAAACGTGTTGTATTAGAATAACCTAAAAACACATATGCATACACATAATATACTTTTTCATTAAATAAGATCTATTCGGTACTTTAACCTGATGTGAAATAGGCTTTATTGTGGCTTCAGAAATCACAAACAGAATTAAATAATTGTGTGAAAAATTATGATAACAGTATTCATGAATTTTCTGTTCCAGAGAAAGCCCTTTCTTTATCCTGTGATCACCTCTTCCAAGTCTGTAAAGCAATGTTCTTCACTAAGTCACCAGTAAACCAGAATTTCCCTTTTGACTGCTTCTTTGCACCTTCATATATCATTGTTGCATATAGTTCTTTGAAATACATTTTATTTCTTCTTATGTAAATAATATCTGCAATATCTCCATTGCCCTAGTGGTCCTGGAGGACCTAGTGAACTTCATCCCATCGTATACTCATAACAGTCCTGTCTGGAAGAAATTACTCACTCCAGATCAAGTAAATGAGGTTTGGAGATCCTGGGTGAGTGTTCCAATCTAATGAGGTAATTGAAATCATGTGAATTTGATTTTCTAAGTGCTTTGTTACAAAACATCTTTTTACTGACTTGTTTATCTCTCTCATATTTTGCTTCCTGTCTTCCATGCTGGTTTCTTCTGTCTTATTAACGTCTAATTCTTGAGATGTTCTTCACTTAGTTTGCTGAGCTTTACTAGATAGATAGACTTAAAAATATTATGTTCACTCCTTCTGGCTTTCCTTCCTTCTACATATTCTCACCCCATAGCATCACCACCAAATTTTCTTATGCACCCAGGTACCTCCAACTCTCCCAGTTAATTAGACTTAAAAAATTATTCTGATGTATCTATACCTAGTAGGCTGCTAATTCTCTTTTATAATTGTTTCTACTAAGTAGTATTCCTTATTTGTTGGCATTGAGATTAAATGTATAAAAACCTCATTGGATTGGCCAAGAATATAGTAGAAAACACTGCAAAATCATTTTGGATTATTGTGTCAGTGTTAGGTCTTTCTTGAGGACTTTTTCTTGCATATAGATGTCTATAATCATGGATACTTAAGTTTTTAATCAGGCAATTAATTAATTTCAAGATGGCAGTCAACACTTTTCAAAACCCTTTCCCCAAATCTTATATTAGATAGACTGTTATTAAATTGTAGGGAATTAAAGAAACCAAATAAGGCATTTATTTAGTTTTATTTTTGATTTCATGAGCCAAGATGAAGCCCATTTCACATTAGATTACAGAATATTATAGATCTTTTTTAATGAAGAAGTATATCATGTGTCCATTTGTATTTCCATTGGCTATGTTGTGCTTTAAAATGCATTATTGCACACACACACATATATATAATTTGATATTAAATAGTGCATGTAAATTTATGTTAACATGATTAAATGAATAAAGTTAAGTGTATTTAAATATGATATGAAAATGGAAAAGAATTTTGAAAATTAAAGAGAGTTAATTTTCATGAAATTGGTTATATATTCAGATAATTTGTCCCTGTCTTTAATGAACCTTGATAATTTCTTAGTAGAAATTTATGTTCTCTGTAAAAATTCAAACTTTTCCTATGTATGTAAGTTTTGGTATATACTATATATATATATATATATATATATATATATATATATATATATAATTAGAATAGAACAGACAGTGTGAAAATGAGGGGGAAAGAAAAAAGAAAATTCAAGCAAAGGTCTTCTATTTTAAAATGCTGTTTTTATATTTTCTGTATATGTATTTCGAATTTAAGTATTTAAATCTTCTGCATTGTCTATTTCCTTATATGAATAGCCATAGATGCACAATTATAAGTATTAAATGATTAAAACAAAATTTTGACATTATTGTTAATGCCACACCAACAATTAAATTTATTTTTTATTTTGAGAAAAACTCTCATATAGCAGACTGATTTTTTTTTAAAAGGGTGAAATCCTTTTATTTCAGTCCTACCGTGTGCTGGTCTTACAAATATGAGCCAACAAGCTTGGCTATAAATATTTGTGATGTTATGGTTGGTTATTATCTTAATAAAAATAATATTTTATATATTACAGTTTGTAAGAAAACTATTGCATACTCCCTTACATACACTAGTAGCTATTTTTCTTTTTAAAACAATCTTATTTTACATACCCAGTTCCCTCCCTCTCCTATCCTCCCATGCCCCCACCTTCTCCCTGCTCCACCCACATCCACTCCTCAGAGAGGGTGAGGCCTCCCATGGAAGCCAAAAAAGTCTGTCACATCACCTGAGGCAGGCCCAAGGCTCTTCCCCCTGTACCTAGGCTGAACAATTCTTCCTCTGTAGGGAACAGTCTTCCAAGAGCCAGTTCATGCACTAGGGACAAATACTCATTCTATTGCTAATGGCTCCACAGACTGCCCATTTCACACAACTGTCACCCACATTAAGATGGCCTAATTCAGTCTTAGCTGTCCAGCTGTCAGTCTGGGGTCAGTGAGCTCCCACTAGCTCGAGTCAGCTGTTTCTGTGGGTATCATCATCATGGTCTTGGCCCCATTGTTCATAATATTGCTCCTCCCTCTCTTTGATTGTACTCCAGGAGTTCAGCCCAGTGCTTAGCTGGACCTCTGCATCTGTTTCCATCACTTACTGATTGAAGGTTCTCTGATGACAATTAACGTAGTCATCAATCTGATTACAGGGAAGGGGAGTTGGTTTAGATATTTGAAAAAAATTGAGAATCTCAATTTCTCATGACTTCTTTCTGAAGTATTAAGCATGTTCTTCAAGTACAAGCAGTTTAACTCATTTACTATCTTTAGTATTTAGATAAAACTGCATTATGAAGTGCAAAATTGTAGGAGAGACAAACCTATCTCTCCAGTAATCCCTTGATTAGACTCAGTTTCTCAGTTCTTCTTGCAGGTATATGATTGTGCTGAACAAGAAATAATGTTGAAGGATGTGAAAATTTATATGATTTTTAACTGTGAGTATGTCTTTGGTAAGAAGAGTATCATTGTAAAGACAATATGAATGCTAAGTCAGGCTCCCAACACAATTTCAGTAATAAGAATACTTTGTTTCAGATAATATCAAGTGTTCCATGTTTCCTGCTATATAAATGTTGAAAAAAAAACACACCACTAGGCACCAAAAAATGACAATAATTTTCAAAAATTAGGTCAAACCTTTTTATTCGTGTGTGTGTGTGTGTGTGTGTGTGTGTGTGTGTGTACCACATGTGTGCAGGTAAAAAATCAGAAAATGGAATCACATATTATGCACCTGGAGTAGCAAGAGCTATAGGCCTTTGAATACGAGTGCTAGGAACTAAACTGGGACCCTTTGAAAGAGAACCAAAGGTTTTTAACCACTGAGCCATCTCTCAGTGCGCTTTATTAATCCAACAAATGACAGTGGGCAGCAGAGTGCAAAATACTCAGATATATAGGCACACAAACACTGCAAAAAATCTTTACATTGCTTGTCTTGGTGGTTTTTGACCCAGTGACTTGACGGGTGTAGAAAAGAGAGAATCTGGGACCAGAAATTCAGGAGTAGCCTTGGCAACATGTCAAGAGCTATCTATTTACATATTAATAGCTACATATATGTTGTAAGAAATGTCTTCTAAAGTATTCTTATTGGGATGTACTGGTGAATAATTAGCTTAATTTCACTTGAAATGTTCAGTGAACATATGTTTTCTTTTTCTAAATTTGTATACATTCTGTAATTGATCAAATTTATGTGTTTGCCTTATGTATTCAATGGGGAAGGGCAGCATTTGTGACCTCTTCCTCAACATGACTGTGGAGACTCCAGTGAATCTGGCTAAACTTCCAGTGTATACTAGCAGCATGTACTCTCTTTCTCTGAACTCTGGGTCCTAAAACATGGACCCAGTAAGTCATGATGTCATCCAGATATTAACCCTGGCAGCTGTGATGGCAGTATCTGTGGTAGGTTAGAATTTATGGTATTAGATTTTATTATACTTAGACTATTATGATTAGACATCCACATTTGCATTAAGGTTCTGATGAAGGAGAGCTCATAATTTCTGAGCATTCTGCGTTCCTTATCACCGCCTTCAGTCATTTCTTTTCTCATCCCAGTAACCCACATCTGCTTCTGTTCTTGAAATCAGCAGCACTGATTAATAACCATGCAGATTCATCATAACACATGCTTGTAGACTAGTTTCCACATACTTGTCTTTGGACTTATATAATTTCAAAATGTTCAAAAAACTAAAATATGTTCCATTATTTTTTATACTTTAAGTCTTAGGAAAGAACTGAAAAGCCTCAAAGTCACCTAATAGATGCTACTGAGGTTTGCAAGACCACTTCATAAACACAGGAACACAATGAAGTATGGTCTGTTATTTGGTTCTTAATTTAAGTTGGTCTATAAAGTTTAATAAAGGGTTCACTTCAGATACTTTTCTTCTGAGGTATGTGAATCTACTTAAGTAAAAAAAAAGATGTATTTTGTAATCTATACCTGAAAAAAAAGATGATACACTTTGATTTCTCCTACAGAGGAAAATGGTAGTTATATGCTTCAAATTCATTCACACAAAATATTATTTTTAGGTTGACAAATAAATAATGTTTCCATAGCATAAGCTACAACCTGTGTGTCACAACACCCAAGATCATTGGAAAACAAAGACATTTATATTACAATGCATAATAGTAGCAAAAAATAGTTATCATAAAAATAATTTTATGATTGCGAGGTCACAACATTAGAAAGGTTGAGAATGACTGACCTACATTTTTTAGGAATAACAAATTATATTGTTATTGTACAAGAAAATGTTTGAAAATTTGGTATAATTTATTTTCTTTAGCATATCAAATGAAATATCCTTTTTAAAGTTCTTTAGAATGATGCTGTCTGTGGATATACACACATTCAAATACCCAACTGACATAATTATATTTGATTTTGAAAGCCTGACTGCAAAGCCTTCTGTTATTTAATCCAGCTCTGGATTAGTTCTGACTGCTTTGCAGATTTTCGTGTATCTCTTAAATGTCCCCCCTATCATGTCTAAAAAGGAAGATAAAAACAAAAAAGGCACAATGTTTCTTCAGTGCCATGTCACCACGGTTCTGACCACTAATGCCTATCATCATGAGTGTAGGGAAAAGGTCAGAGCAATCAGTGTGACAATCTCCCAAGAATTGGAACAAGGTATTCTGGGCACCAATGGGGACATTTATGATTAATATTCTGTTGTGCATCTGAGTGAGACTGTCCTTTACTGTCTGACAGTAAAGCTGCTTCTTTATGTACAGGTATGTGCAGTCTACAGGTTACCACACTCCAGTAAGCCAGTATAGATGAATTACTTTTCTTTATTTATAAGTATAAAATGTGATTTTATTTTTTTAGGCCAAGTATGAGCGTATAGGCTGTTCTAGTACTCATTTTCTTTTGTTTCTGTGATAAAACATTAATCAAAGTTAATTAAAAGAGTAAGGAATTTATTTTGCTTATTTTCCAGGTAATAGTCCTTTACTGAGAAAAGTCTGCAGAAGCTCAAGGTAGGATCCTAGAGAAGAATGAATGCTTACTGGCTTTCTTATAGGCTCACATTCAGGTTCTTTGCTTATATGTCCCAGCTCCTACTGCCTGAGGATTTTACTGTCCACTATGGGGTGGGTTCTACTTTATAAATTAGCAATCTAGAAAAATACTTCCACAAACATGACCATAGTTGTAGCAGGAGTGGCTCCTTGTTGGGGTTTCTGTCCTGCCCAGTTCCCACAGTCTTTAGGTCCCAAAGAAAATACACAGAAGTCTACATTAATCATAAACTGAATGGCCCATTAGCTCAGGCTTTGTATTACCTCTTATAACATATGTTAGCCCATTATTCTTATATATGTTAGCCACATGGGTCAGTATTTTTTTCAGCGGGGGGGGGGGGGGGGGGGGGGTGTCACATCCTGCTTCTTCTGTGGTCTGGGCAGGACTGGAGAGGGAGTTTCCTTCTTCCCAGAATACTCCTGTTCTCATCGCCCCACCTCTACTTCCTGTCTGGTTGACCTGCCTATACTTCCTGCCTGGCCAATCAGCATTTGTTTAAAACATGATTGACAGAATACAGACAATTCTCCTGTACCACATAGTTACATGTGATGGATTCAATTCTTCAATAGTGTGTCAAATTGATAAATAGGATTAGGTGTTTTTTACGCTATTTCTCATTCTTCATAGACATCCCTCTCCTATCTTTCTCTTATCACATGAGTGTTCTACATGGCGCCCTGAAAGAATTCCACTCACCCCTGACAACTTCCACAAGGCTTAAACCCCAAGCACCTTCCATTCGCTTAGTCATTGGGTTTTTTGTTTGTTTGTTTGCAAAGGGAGGGAATTTATTTTTTATTTGTCTCTCTGTCTGTCAGTGTGAGTATCTGCCATTTGCGAGAAAGTCCCCTAAAAGACCAGAAGGAGGTTTTGGATCCCCTGGGCTGGAGGTACAGTTGGGAGCTGTCAGATATGGATACTGAAACTGAACTCAAGTCCTGTAGACCAGTATCAGCCTCCTTCAACAGCCGAGCCAGTTCTTCAGGGCAGCTGTCGTTTTAGTCATAACCTGTAGCAGTGGTGCAAACTGGGTTCTTGGATAAATATGAGCAGGGCTGATTCGTAAGTATAATAATTACACAGTTTAGCTGTATCTGTCTTCGCATGCATTTAGAGTTTACTCCAGACAGCAATGCTATACAACAAAATCTGGAAACCACTGCTACTTCACCAACCAGTCAGAGTCATCTTTATGTTAATAACTCCTGCGCCATAATTGCCATATTTTTATTTTATGGAGAAATGTTTACCTTTTACTCTGCACTTTCACTCCATCAGTGCAATTCCCTAAGCACTGGAATTAGAAATAGAGAAATTTGCTAAGAAAGGATATTATAGGTGTTTTTCTTTTATACATGGTTAATTACAATTCTAAGTTCTTTGAGCATCCTTCCATTGGCTTTGTTTCCCTAGCGGTTATTTTTTTGCTGTCCTCTGCTAAATCTTTTTAAGCTTTTCAAATGTGTATATTAAGTTAGAACTCTCTATTTCTGTTACATAAACATTATCTTTTGAAGCTGCTTCAAAAGAGTATTTGAAAATAAATGAAAAATGAAATATTCTAGCTAGCTAGTCTTTCAGATGATGACTGAAAAAAATTAAATAACCTTGATACGTTAAGGCTCACATAAAGGAAGAGCATTGGTTTTCCACCTGCTATGTGATTGTTTTCTTACATAAACAATGAGATATTCTGAGAATAAACCAAACGGTACTTGCTTTATATGAAACTTTATGTGTTGGAGGATGGCTTTTACTGAATTTGTTAACATTCCTTTATAATCTCAGTGCAGGATGATAGTGAAACTGGGACACTCAAATGCTAGTTTTCTAGGCACACTCTTGCATTTTATTTAAACTCCTGTTTTGTTTTAACCCATAAACCCTGTATTTTGCCTTTCTTTAACTTTGGGTGTTTTAATTCTACCTCATTAATTACTATCAATAATGAACTTCAGTTCAGAATGCATATGATTGAAAACATTTTATATACTATCATTAAGGGTGTTCATAATTAATCTTTGGCATTCATTGAGAAAGTTAATAAAGTATGGGAAATATCATAGATTATTTGCATATTGTCCTGCTTGGTTTTTGTCAACCTGACACAAGCTAGAGTCATGTGGGAAAAGGAAATGTCAAGAGAGAACATGGCTCCATCAGAGTGGCCTGTGGGCACGTTTGTGGGGCATTTCTCTGATTAATTGACTCATCTGGGAGGTCCCAGTCCCCCGGGGCCAATAGCACTCATGAATAGATGGTCTGCAATCATTAAGAAAACAGAAAAACAAGTCCTGGGATGCAAATCCCTAAGTAGATTAAGTTACTCTCCATGGCCTCTGCTTCCATTTCAGACTTCAGGTCCCTGCCCTCCTTTAATTCCTGCCTCGATTTCCTTTTGTGAAAGACAGTGCCTGAGACAAGGAAGCCATACAAATTCTTTCTTCCTCAAGTGGCTTTTGGTCACAGTGTTTATCATAGCAACCGAAAAAAATTAACATACATGGAGAACAGGTTTCTATGAAATATAGCAATATTAATGTCTTATCATACCTGTTTAGTAGACATATTTTGTGTGAAATCCTTCATGGTTTTCTAGTGTCTATGTTACCTGAATTGCTTTGGCCTAGTTTACTTGATATCCCCTTAATTTTCTTTAAATTTATCCATAGCTTTCTAACAATTAGACCTATTACTTAATTATAAGACCAAGAATGTTCTATAGTTGTAGTTCAGCAAAACAAATATGTAGCTACAATAAATAATAAATATTCTCAAAAACTACCCACACTTGTATGGCTTGTTAAACTCTGTGGTTTGAATCATGTGTTTTCATGGGAATTCTGGCAGTCTAGCTAGGCAGGTATTCACAGGATGGCACTACATTGGTGTTCTTCGTATACAACACAAGATGCCTCTGTAGTGAATGACTGCTCATCTACTATAAAAAATGGGATACTTTTAGTGCATCTAGAAGTGTATTGCACAATGGTGATTATAAGTTGTGTATGAAAGTCAGAATAACATTTTATTATTTTGGAAAATATCTTTAATAACTATTAATTGGTTTTATTGATCACTATTTTAGACCCATACTGTAATTAAAATAAAAATAAGTTTCTTTGATATTTGTAAACTTTATTAAGGGAAATCATTAATGATATTCATGTTCATTTCAAATTTGTTTATAAAATTAATGAACTACCCATGTCATTGCTATTTTTATTCACCTTAAATACAATTCTTATTTTTTTATTTCGAAATATAGTGATTGGTTGTTTGTTTTTTTTTAAATTTATTTACTTATCATGTAGACAGTGTTCCTCCTGAATATAACCTTGCAAGCAATAAGAAGGTACCAGATCTCATTACAGATGGTTGTGAGCCACCAGGTGGCTGCCTGGAATTGAACTCAGGACCTCTAGAAGAGCAGCCAGTGCTCTTAACCTCTGAACCATCTCCACAGATTAGGATTGCTTTCTTAATATTACCATTAACACGAGTGACTGAGGTAGCATTGTGGGTATTATCTTTCTTCCTGTTATGATTACACAAATAGTAGGATTAGTTTCAAGGTGTAAACTTTAAAGAGGTAAAGTTTTATAATCCTTTTATAAAAAATTCCTGAGTTTGGTGCTAATATCTACAAAATTCTGTATAAATTTGTACTCAATACTTATAATATTTATAAGTTTAACTTTATAATATTTATAAGTTTAACTTGCCCTTAGTATATACCAGAAGTCTTGTGGTTTGCCTGCAGTGTTATTTGGGAATGTTGTCAATCTGTACCGTATGTTGGTAGTTATTGTTTCCCTTTATATTTCATGGTATGTTTAGTAAACATGAAAGTGCTTTTCATGTACAGGGTGCTATTCTTACTATCATTATTTCCCAAACACAAACATAAAAGACTTCAGAACTTAATAAAGAATATTGGTCTTGTTGTAGTTTTTAGTTATCATGAAGCAAATTTCTATATAACTCTTGGCCTGATAGATCAATTTAACAGTGAAGTTTAGGTAGGTGAGTGCTATAGGAAATCTTACAGCTTGTGGTTACTTGCCTACTGGGGCGTGGCCTCTTAAACTATATATGCAGATGCAGAGCCTGTGTCTGCCCCTTTTTCTTCTTTTTTCCCAGCTGCTCTTTCGGATTGCAGGATTGCAGGATTCAGTCTCTTTTCTTGGTTCAAGCAGAGAATTCTGATTTGTGAGTTCACCCCTAAATAAATAACCATCTGTTTCTAATTCTGAGCTAGTGTGGGATTTTTTGTAAAGCGTCTTTTCCACAGGTGAGGGATCTGGACATGCTTAAGTTGTCTCCTTCAAGGTTACCTACTAAGCTTCAAGAAGCTTTACTAAAAGACCATAGTGTCACTTTTAGGTTCAGCTGGAGAATTATCTATTTCTAAGCTTATTGAATGGTTACTAGCAATATTTAGAGCCTTACATCTTGCTGTTGGCTGGATTTCCTTGGCACATGGACCTCTCCATGACAGCTTCCTTCATCAAATCAAAGTTGAGATGGGAAGAGAGTCAGCTAGCAAAATGACAGCTATAATCATTCCTAGTCTAATCATGAAAGTCACATTTAATCAACTTTGCCAAATTATGTAATTCATATTGAAGTTACTAGGACCTGCCCATGTTTCAGAAACTAAGATTGCACAGAGCGAGGATGAGGGGATGGGAAGTTTTAGAAACTATCTTATGTGTTTGCTTACCATACTGTGAGTGAAGAGAAGAGAATGAACTTGAATTCCAGAGCTCTGACAATGCAGCTCGCACCACCTGCCAAACAGGCAGTGAGGGATAACAGCTGCCAACCAATATATGACTGAAGCTCTTGATTATTTGGTAATGGTTCTTAGTTTTCAATCTTCTTTTTCTCACAATGTCATTTCCAGCATAAAGAAAAAGAGCTTTTTGTAGAGGAAGTAGACCTTGCTGCAAGCTATGATGAACATTTCAAGTGGGTGTTACTGTCAAACAAGTTTACTCACATCCAATTGAAGTTCCTGTATATGTTTAAATATTGCAACTTCTAAATTATGAGCCTAGTCTAGGACCTTGCTCTACATTAATGAAACAAATTGTATGGAACACAAATCCTTGACAAAGTGTGAACTATGTTTTCAATGTTTATCCCTTTCAAGTAATTTTAGCACATACTAATTACATGTAATAGCAGCTGCCATTAAGTTTTTATATCTGTATGTAATATATTTTTATTACACTACCTCCTCTTGCCCTCCTTTACCTCCCACTCCCACTAATGTTCTTCCTTGGTAGTCTTCCTTCTACCTTCATGACTATTTTTGTTTCTGTGGTGAACTAATGATTATTAACTTATAGTTGTTTGGGTAAAGACTTATTTACAGGAGAAAAGAAAACTTGCCAGGGACTACACCACTGAAGATCTCTCTCCTCTCCCAGTGACCACTTACTGTGCCCAGATCCTTACAGATGCAAGAGGCCTTGTGAAACCCTGTGGTCACTCCCACCACTGAAACTTATTAGTTGCCTGTAGATGCTCAGGAAGGGGCAATGTCTCATGAGCCCCTAGGCTCTCCATGATGGACTGCTGGCAAGCCCAGTATTGGCAGGCCTTGGAAAATTTGGCATAGCTGCTGAGAGTTTACTAGTGCAAAATTTACATCTTTAACCTTCCTTTATGTTCCCAGAACCCTATAGAGGATGTACAAATTGTTCTCTCTAAGTGAGTGTTCTGTAGTCATTTACTCCCAGTACTTTAGGCAGTTACAAGTCTGTGACATAACCAGTGCTCATTGCAAAGCAGCTCTGGCAGTCTCACTAATCTATTGGCACAGATATTTAAAATAAATATTTAGCAGAGAATTTGACAGATCTACCATGTCATCACAGATTACATCATAGATGTACCATGCTATCACAGTAACAGAAAGTGATTGACTATCTCACAATAGTCGTATTGCTGTTGCACTAGTGGGCACATCTTTCCTGGCAGGTCAATAATGTAGCATGCAAGGTATATAGCTGAGTAAAACTGTTGACAATTTTTTTCTCTCTCAGGAGTTTGAATGGCGCCTTCCAGCACCAGGAAAGTTAGCCAGTGAACAGGAATATTTCAGGTCATTCCTTGTTTTATTTTTCTATGTCCCGTAAATCCAAGCATGTATATTTTTGACAGTAGGATCTTGACATCTGCTTCTGGTAGGTAGCCAAGAATAATGGTAATAGTCTGTATTGTTAGGGTTACAAGTATTTCCCTGGATCAGAACTCATAAGGAGGGAGCCTACCCATGGCATGTGAACTTTCAAGTAATAACCTTATGGCATTTAGGAGTCTTTTTATATACCACATAGGATATCTTCATTAACATTTTGTATTTTAAGCAGTTCATGTTATGCGTTGAGCACATTGCCTTCTCATAATCCACTACTTTCTCATTTCTTTCTTTTCCCCTCCTGTTGGATCCCTTTGTTCCCAGGAAATATTTGTTTAAAACACACACACACACACACACACACACACACACACACACACACACACACACAATTTGTTATCTACATTTAAATGCGAAGGACCACAAATAAGAGAAAATAAGATATTTGTATTTCTTCTCTTAGCTTGATTAACTTCATGTTATTACATCCAGGTGTGTCTATGTTCCTACAAATATCATAGCCTCATTCTTAATTATAGTTGGTTAGAGTTCTGACATGTACATTTAGCACATTTTCCTAGTCTTTGCTTTTGTTGTGGGACACATAAGTTGGTTTCATAATTTAGACATTGTTGGTAGTAATCTTTAGCAATGAGGGTGAGTTATAGATATGAGTTATAGATAAAATTCAGTGATAACCTACATTAAACTTTTGTTAATTTAGGTGGGTTCTTCCCCTACACACATGTACATTCTCTCTCTCTCTCTCTCTCTCTCTCTCTCTCTCTCTCTCTCTCTCCTCTCTCTCTCAAAACATCAAGTAAGGGCTTTATTTATTATTTGGTTTTAGTTGAATTCATTTGTGTTATTCTGGCTGTTCAGGTGCTTATTATGTAGCCAGGATTAGGATTGATTTGACAATTGTTCTGACTCAAGCCCCTATGTGATGTAATCAGAAGCATAAATCACCATGCCAAGTAACTAACCCTCAAGTCTTTATCTTGTCCTCTTAAATATAATGTTGTCTTTGAGTAACAGTAGTATGCTGTCCTGAATGTATACAGCATCAGAGAGAAAGGCCAAGTATTGTCCTACAACACTTCAATCTTAGGTTTTCAACTCCGTGAATTTTTTTTCTTAATTAAATGCCTACAACTTAATTATAATGCCTGCTCATAAAATAATCAGTGACTGTCTCAAGGTGTCAGAAACTACCCACTGAAAATGAATGTTTTCTGCTATAGTACACTGGTTTAGATGAAATCTCTATGTTTTACTGATTTGTATATCTACAAATTTCAAATATTTCAGGTTTAGGTTGTTGAGCTCTTTGAATCCAGATCTTCATTCAAGTGATATTGACTTACACATAAATATTTATCTAGCCTCACTGAAAATATTTATAAAGTCTTGTGGTGCTTTGTGGTAATACAAAGTATTTCTATTCAATCTATTTGAGTATAAATGCAAATTGTTGTCTCTTACATCCCCGAAATACACTACAAATTTTTTGCTATAGACAAACTGTAACGCATAAGGTGATCTATTTCCATCAGTTATTAGCAGATCGGTTGCCATTGTTACTTGATTTTAAAGGTAAATCCTCTACTGACCCAGTTTCTGCATGTTTTCTTTAGGTCTTGAAGCAGATTTATGCTCGCCACTCAGATTATTTGTTCATCCTTTTTTTTTACTCCTTTTTCCCTGCAAAGATTGTCAACTTTTAAGTTTCATGTGACAGTCAGTAGGTGACATGATATTCTAAATAAAGCAACACCAGGCACCAAATCCATAAAAGTGCATATAAATTGTGATTTCTTCTTTACTAAATGTATTGGAATGTAACTATGCCCTCGGAGAGGTCTTATTGTAACTCTTCAATTATATTGCCTTTCTGTGAGCACAATATAATTTTAATGATTTCCTTTGAAAAACTAAAGAAGAAAAAATAATAGGCACCTTACAGCTGATAACTTGCAAACATATTGTTGACATAACCACTAGTATCCCATTTGTTTAGTCAGAGAATATTAATAAATATGGTTATAAAATTAGTCAAGGAAGAATAATGCTTTGCAATTCAGAACTATTTATGAATAAAATATTACTATATAATTGACCCCTTAAACTAATTTATTCTGAATAAAGCCTTTATTTTATAATTGTGAATGAAAGGACATTTGAAGTAATCTTGCCCTGAAGCTGAGTGCCCTGTAAAATATTTTTGATTTAGTGCAATTATATACGCTTTAGAAATTCTGTGTAAAGGAAAGCCTTCCTCCATTCTGTCCAACAAAAGGCTCAATTGAACCATGGGAACATTAAGTTCTTTTTACAGTGACCATTTAGAATATTTATCCCAACTGCTGCATTCACAACCTGCCATATGGTAATAAAAAGCTATTCAGTGAACATATAATAAAACACTTCTGATCCATATTGTAACACCAATCTTATCCTGTAACCAAGTTGCACATTTTTGGAGAATTTTAAAAACTGTTCTCTTTGTCAGTTTTTGTGTCATTGTCTTTTTAATGCTTGGGTTTGGGGGCTACAGATTCTTGTGGTGTTTAGAAAAGGAGACTTTTCCAAAATTGAGTATAAGTATATGACAATATATTATTTGAAAATATGTAAAACACATTATGAGGAAGGCACATCTATAAAGATAATCCTCCAGCAAAATATCAAATATGCAAAATAAAATTTCAATTTAAAGATTTATCTGAATGAACAAAAGTGCAATTTGTACTCCTGTATAAATAATAGCCTTGCATTTTGAGCTCTGGAGAATTGAGGTATAGAACAGGATATTTATACTTAGTGGATAACAGACAGATATGAACACCTACAGTTTTGATCCAGGTTCGTGATTTTGTTATGGAATCATCTCATAATTTATTTAGTCTCCATGCTAGTTGAAATAAATTGTGACTTTTCTTGAAAATTTCTAGATATTTTGAATTTACAAATAAGTATTATTTGGCATGAACTCTCTGTTTATAATAAATTATAAGGTGAAATGACTATTTCTTATGATGGATTTATCTGTTTAAATATCTGACATTATCAGACATTTGACTGACTCTGACAGTGAAGCACACAAAGGCATAAAAAGAGCTAAGTCTAGTAATGCAAAGTGCCTCTTAATTCAATTGAAAGACCTAATAGATTGAAGCTGATGAAGGACATTAGGAAAATGTAGAAGAACTGAGGAGGTAACTGAACTAAGCAGAACCTAGCCTCTCATTCACAATCCTAATTCTTGAAACATGACAATGTCAAGTCACAAAAGAGAATTAACATAAAAGATGAGATGAAGATTTATGCTGAGCCAACTTTACAATTGGGGATTATGATGGAACTTTTGGGTAGGCCAAGAGATATATAAAATGGGAGCGTGGAGGAAAGAAAAGGACCTCAGTATTCAGGATGACTGGATTTGGAGAACCCCTAGTTGCTGATTTCAAAGAAGAAGAAAGGGGTCATGAGCCAAAGATTGTGGCCAAACTCTGGAAATCAGAAAATGTAAAGGAATTCATTTTTAAGGCTTCAGAAATGTATTATAACTCACCAGACCTTTTTCGTAGCCAGTTGGACTACATTATAGATGTTCAGACTGCAAAACTGTAAAATATTGCATGTTTATTGTAAGGTCATGACATCTAGCATTATTGCCAAGGTTGTGTTAGAGAACTAATAAAACAGAAGAACATCTGCATGCTGAGGAGCTAGGTGAAGAAAACAGAAGCTATTCTGTTGAAGAGAGAGGTTAACTTGAGCCCTTGAATAGTCCAATTACTATAAGTATTTTCTATATCTGGATGCCACTCAAGAGGGGAGAAAGAATCATATATACTTGATATTATTTTCCTTTGTTTATTTACTTTTATCTTCCCTTTGCTTTCCTGTTTTCCCTCCCTTCCCCATCCCTTAATAGTGTGTTTTCCTATGACTACCTACTTTTTCTATATCTTTTCTGTCTCTATACCTTTCTTCACCCTCCCTTCCTGTAATTCATTCTTTTGCTATTCCTTTTGTTCACCCATCTTTCCTTTCTTTTCCTTTTCATCTCTGTTCTTTGGGGGCATTTGCACTTTTGATATTCCATTTACCTTTTTTTCAAAGAGTATCCTAGGCATTGAATTAAAAATTCTTGTCAGAAACAGCTTTCTCTATTGAAAGGTTTTCCACAATATTAAGACCTCTCCTTTGCTCAGGTTTATTAGGTGTCTACATCTTAAGCTGTACTCAACAATGATAGTACAAACCAGAATATAAATCATTAATTTAGTCTTGGCTACAGTGGGCAATGCTGCCATGAACATGAAAGGCAGTCTTGTGTTTTAAGATGATGTGGGATTCCCCTTTGGATGCTGTAAATACCATTGGTTAATAAAGAAAATGTTTTGGCCTGTAATAGGGCAAAATATTAGAGCTAGGCAGGGAAAACTAAAGTGAATGCTGGGAGAAGGAAGGTGGAGTCAAGGAGAAGTTATGTAGCCCCACTGGAGACAGATGCTGAAACTTTACCCAGTAAGCCACAGCCTTGTGGCAATACACAGATTAATGGAGATGAGTTAATTTAAGATAAAAATTAGCCAGAAATACACTTAAGCTACTGGCCAAACAGTATTTGCAAATAATATGGTTTCTGTGTGATTATTTCGGGTCTGAGCAGTCAAGAACAAACAAGTCGCTCCTACAACATTAAGATACTGACCTTTTACATATTTACTAAAAGGAGAACACCTGATAATTCCAGAGTCAATGTTTTTAAGTAATGTACATATTGTTTTCTATAATAGCTTATATTAATTACATTCCTGAATAGAATACACAAGTTTTCCCTTTATTTTGCTTCTCATAAAAGAATTATCTCCGCCATTTGTCAACATAGGCAATAACTGAAAGACATTAATTGAGATTAAGTGCCAGACATGGAAAGATAAACTGTTTGTGGTTTTATTGGTACACTGATTACCATGAAGGAAAGTGAGATTATTGAGGGATGTTAACAAAAGGCAGTAAACATTTAATAATAGGTTGGATAATAACAGGTATGTCATTTTATATGATGATCATATTATACTGTAAGTGAATAACACTGTATATTTATAATTACTAAGATATCAGATCTTAAATGTTCTTATGCCAGTATGTATTAATATATATATAAGTGCATATGCACAATCAATTAATGACAATAAACAGTGTAGATTATGGTTATGTTAACTAACTTTCCTTTGGTGATCATTCCAAAACTTAAAATAAAGGATCGAATGACTCTTTGTATAACTAAATATGTATATATTAAGCATATATGTATGGCTTTACTGGCTAATAATACAAAATAATGCTGTGAAAATTGGAGAAAAGAGAGTTAGCATCCATTCCTAATTATTTATTCATAGTCATCCCTAGAATATTCTGTATATATCTCTTCGAGTACTCATTGTTTCTCCATGGAATGATGATTTTTGAGTTTGTCAGAGTTTCTATAGAAATCTCATGTCTCTCTTTTTACATAAATATTTTATTTTTCTATTTACTAGGATCTCATATTCCCTACCTGTTGTTTATTTGTATATAGTCACTTTTTCAAGGTTGTCTATCTTGTCATCTCCTCATACAGATCCTTCATGTTCTTGCGTCTTCTACAATGAAATGTAAACTTTGTGTCACCTGGTCCAAATACCTGACAAAAACTATTTATGAGGTAGAGAGTTATGTTGGTCTGTGAATTTGTGAGATTTGTCCCATGGTCCCTTAACATCATTGCTTGAATCTGAAAAGGAACAGATTTAGGGAGTGGGATCATGTGATGGAGGCTTTCATAGCTGCTAGGAAACTCAAAGAATTAGTAAAGAGAAGGGAGAAGGTAGGAAGTAGGATGTATCATAATAGGCAAGGACTCTCTCTGAAGAAGCAGGAAGTTCTAGCATCTCCCAATTATCTATTCAAGTTTTGATTGATGTGGGATAAATGTAGCTACCACATCATTAGTCATCATTTGTCCCTGGAAGTTTCTCCCCCCTCTCTCTCCTTCTCTCTCTGCAAACATACATACACACACACACACACACACACACACACACACACACACACGGATGTACTTCACTAATATTCTAGGCATCTAAATCCAATCAAGTTTATAAGTGATTCACCATCATGTGCACTCTAAGAGGCAAAATATTTGGCACAGCAGTCAGAGACATTTTTGATTATTTGCTACTAAGATGAAGTCTTCCCTCATTTGTGGCAATATTCTCCTGTATACACTGTTCTTATCGCTCATGTATGTGTATAGGCTCCTCATTCAAACTGCATTTATGAAATGCCAATTAATTTCTAGGCATTTAGTTTAAGATTTATATTTTTACTCAATTTTGTTTATGAACAATGATATGTTCCTCTTACTTTGAAAGTTTATGTTAAGATGGCTTATTTTTAGTCGAATATGCAAAAGAGTTAAAATTGGCTACATATTTCCTTGGCTAAAATAAACATTTATTTTTATTTGTTTGCTGTTTTGTGAATATGCCTAGAGGTATTGAGAAAATTTTCATAAATTAAAAGTTACTCTGTGGGATGTGAAAAATGGAGTAGACTACAGGCGTCTACACAGCAAACAAGCAGTAGCAGGGTGTATGAATTTCTTCTAGTGTAAGCTTACTGTGTTCTAAAATGATGACAATTTCATATTTCTAGCTAAGAATTTGAGAATGTGGGTATTTGGTAACTATCATCATGTTAAAATTGCATAATGATGCATTTGTCTTTTTGAAATATCATAGAAATGAATTTAAAAGACTGGCACTTGATGAGCAATGTGTACAGGTACAATTTGCTATTTTTAAGCATGTCTGAAATATTGATTTTGTTCATTATTGAAATTTTACAGAGAAAAATACTAGGCAGATATGAGTTTTGAAATATTTTTAGACAATTTCTACACATTTCTTGTCAAATATCTAGAATTTCTAATTATATAATTACTCCGTTTTTTTTTACTGAGTAATTTAAAATTACCTAAATGTTCACTTAGATTGAAATATTCACCATAAGTTCCAAGCAGAATAATGTTTATTTTCAATATCAAAGTGTGCTACTTAGACCAGTTTGGTGACTCATGCCTTTAATCTCAGTATTCTGAAGGCAGAAACAGGAGAAACTCTATGAGCTTGAAGCCATCCTGATCTGCGTGAGTCACAGGCCTATCAGGGTTACATGATGAGACCTTATGGTAAATACATAAGTAATTACCAAATTTTGTGTGTGTGTGTGTGTTTATAAAATATATATGCAGAACATACACATAATAATTTCATATCAAAGAAAACAAGATTTTGCAGTTTATATAGTCTTATAGCTTAATAAATTTAAGATTCTTTACTTCAATATAACCAGAATTCCAGTTTGCCTTAGTATCAATACATTTTCTACTTGTCTATTTCTAGTTCACATAATGTATTATATGACCATTGGAGACAAAATTTGTGTCTGATTAAAGTGAAGCTATCATATACTAATCGAATCAATGTATGTTTACGTGAGTTTATTTGCTAAAACTATTACTGTTAGTATGTTACCCAAGGTATTATTAAAACTTTTAATAATTACTAATCTTTTGAGAACATTTAAGGCATTAAACAAAATATGTTCTCTCTCATTTTCCCTACTTTAAATAACCAATTAAGAATATTTAAATAAATTCATCATGCATGTATATTTTTATTCCAAAACAGTATTCTTCTATAGTAAAATTAGAAGTAAATGAATACTTTATACTCATTAATTTCAAGGACTTGCTTAAGCTATTGGTCAAACACCAACTTTAAAATATTCTGATGTCAATTCTTGGTTAAGCTAAAAAATTTGTACTAGCCTTGATCTGTAAAGATATGCTGGTATGTGTTCTTATTTCAGCTTCCAGTGAAATTATTTGTGCTAAATTATGTCAGACTGCATCTGGAGTTGACATAATTACATTCAGAATGTGGGAAGGCAACATCAAGGAAACAACTATTTAAACAACAGAAATTGAGTGAATTCGTGCAAACACCAACTGAAGCTTGTGGTATCTGGGTAGAAATTTCAGAAAAAGTCATGGAAATAAAACAAACTAAAGAACACCTTCCTAAAAATACCCTGCAGGTTAATCTCCTCCATCTCTAGGATGAAATGGTCACAATTATCAACTCGTAAGTTTTTTTAAGATCCTCATCCCTTATTTTTAAAGGAACGAGAAGGAATTTTCTAGCCGAGTGTTTTAAAATCAGAAACCCTAAACTAGCTTCATGTTTCCAGAAAAAAAAAAAAAATAGTGCCCCTCCCTCGAAAAAAATTCCAAAGCACAAAGATGCCCGGCCACCTGGCGGAGACTGAAAAGGATGCCCTGAGTCAGGGACAGACCTTGCTCTAAACACAAAGAACAAGCTGACAAAACAGGATGGGAAAGAGCAAAGACCATGCACCCATGCCAAATGCCCCTCAGGGCCCTTGGTAGTTTTTACCTTTTAAAAAGCTAACCCCACCGAGGGCCTCTAACTCCTCCCTACCTTGCTATTACTAGTGCTAGTACTGGTGATGAGTTCCGTGCTAGCTAACTCGTATTATGTTACAATAACAATAAACCTTGCTTGTTGCAGTCTGGACTTCTCTGGTTTCTGGCGGTCCCTCTGGGGGGTCGTAATCTGGGCACAACAAGTTTTACTTTGACGTCTGTTTTCACAGATTTCAATTCATGGTCTCCAAATCCTGTTATTGTAGGTCTCCATTTTAGAGAGCAGTGTGATGGAAAGTACATGCCAAGGGAAAGCTGCTCCCTACTTGGCAGGAGAGAGGACAGGGAACATCCACAGTGGTCTAGGACCTTCATTTCGTGTCTGCCTTTTAAAGGTTGCTATGCCTTCCTAAAACAATACAAGTTGGGACCAAAACCTTTAACAATGAAACTCGATGTTTGTTCAGTACCCTTAAATGTAAGTCAAGATATTTTCAGGTTACACTATAAAAAAAAAAAATCCTAAGATTTACATGTAAACAGGTGATTAAGTTAAATTAAAATCAAAATAAAATAAAAAGGAGCACCATGACACATTTAAAAAAATCCATCTGCTTCATCAGTAGAAACCAAGGGTGAGCAATGGTTAACTTCTTGGTGAGCAATGGTTAATTTCTTGTTCAAATGAAGTTGAAAATTTTTGCTTCATTTTATGAATATTTGTAAAAAATTATTGTCTATAAAGAGCCTATCATTCTATTCTATTCTATTTTATAAAACAATCTTATTTTATTTTACATACCATCCCAGATCCCCCCCCCCGCCTCCTACTGCTCTTCCCTTTTTTCCCCCACCCATCCTCCCATCCACTTCCCTCAGAGGTATGATCTCCCATGGAGAGTCAACAAGGCCTGTCATATCACTTGAGGCAGGATTGGGGCCCTCTGTCCTATATCTAGGCTGAGCAAAGGATCCCTCCATAGAGTTTATGCACTAGTGATAAATATGGGTTCCACTGCCAGTGGCCCTAGAAACTAGGGATAGAGAAAATGGAGTTGGGGGAAAGACAGAGAGGGAGAGCAAGAAAGAGATATTTTGACAGAGGGGGCCATTATGTGGTTACTTAGAAACCTGGTGCTAGGGAAATTTCCAGGAATCAACAAGGATGACCTCAGGAAAGAACCTAAGCAATAGTGGGGAGGGTTCCTTAACTACCCTTTCGCTAATAAGCAGATTGATTGTCACCATAGAGCCTTCATCTAAGAACTTTTAAAAGCAGATGCAGAAATCCACAGCTAAGCACTGGGCCCAACTTGTGGAGTCCAGTCGCAGAGAGGGAGGAGTGATAATATGAGCAAAGGAGTCAAGATCGTGATGAGGAAACCCACCCAAACAGCTGAACCAAGCTAGTGGGAGCCCACTAACTCCATATTGACAGCTGGGGAGCCTGCATGGGAACAAAACAGGCCCTCTGAATGTGGGCAACAGTTGCGTGGCTTGGGCAGAAAAAAAGAAATAAAAAAATGAAAGAAGAAACTTAAGGAAGATGGTTTATCTACTACCTGGTATGATGTTTCCAGAGTGCTGATGAGACCAGACATCATTCATGCACCCATAGTAACCTGCTTCCTCCCAGTATGCACCAGTTCTGAAAGTTTTTTGCTTCCTTTGTTAATGATGTAAAGCTGTGTTACATTTGTCTATTCTGCATTTGTTTAATTATGTAAACATGTGTTCCTGTTTTACCTTGTCTACCTAAGGCTCCTGATAGGTTTAATAAAAACTCAATGGACAACAGCTATAGAATAAATAAGAGAAGAGAAGGAGATAGAAGAGAAAGGAAGAGAAAGAGCAAGAGACTCCCGGGGCCAGCCAGGAAGTCACCATCCAGCAGACACAGAGTAGGACATACAGAAAGAAAGTTAAACAAAAAAAAAAAAAAAAAAAAAAAACAGGCAAAATGTGAATGAAGAGACACAGGCCAAGCTATAAGAGCTAACAAGAAATGAATGTAAGGTAGGCCAAACTTTCATAACCAATAAAAAGTCTCTATGTCATTATTTGAGATCTGGTTGACAGTCCAAAGAGAAAGGCTGGTATAGATTCCTGAGTCTTGATAGAGGACTGTAATAAAGGCATCCCAAATAGGACTGAGTCCTCCAGTGTCTCACTCTGCATGTTGTTCCATGCAGTCCACTCTGTTAATTACCGTCCTCTGCAAGAAGTTTCTCTGATGACGATTCAGTGAGTTGATGATTTACGAGTACATAAGTACTTTATTGGTGATTCTTATATCGCTGTATTCATATAGCATAATAATATAGTAAGGTTTCCCACGCCCTATCTGCTCTCAGGTTCTTGGCCTGATTAATAGTGTAAAGTATGGGTTCTATCTCACGAAATGGGCCTGAAATCCACTGAAAGGTGATTGGTTACCCCCATAGCATTTGTGCCACTATGCAAACAGTGGTTCTGTCTAACACAAAGGGATCTCACAGGTTTGTACCTATTGTAGCTCACAGGTTTCTTCTTAGCTGGATAGGATTAACAATTACTTTTTTTTTTCTCAGTTGTGTGCATAGTACCTTTTGCCACTGTGAATGCCAGTCCGTAGTGGCAAGCTTCAAGTTGAGCACCAGCTCAGTTTCTCCATGTTTGATGGCATAAGTATGCGGTTACTTCATTCTTAGGGTCATACCACCATTTCCCCAATGTTTCCTGCTGGCTCTGTCTGTGTTTAAGGACTGTGAGAGTCAGGATCAGTTCTGCTCTCTTAATAGATAAGAAGGCATTCTTATCTATAAATCTACATGTCTGAATTTATGTTAGTGTCATTTATTTCTCAGGAAGTGATATTCTGTATACTTGTTATACATATAACTAATGCTAATTTTTTACAGACTATCATTTAAAATCAAGCATATGATTTCCAAATGGTACATTGTTTTTACTTCCAAACCTGTTCCTTTAATGCTTCTGAGGGATGAGACGTTGTTAAGGACTTTATTTCTTATAGCTTTATGAATGGTAATAGTAGACCCAGTGTACAATGATATTAGAGTGACTTTGAGAAGGTACAAGGTTGAAATCAGAGACCCCAAGACCACTAAATAATGGATGGAATACCTACAGATCCATCCTAAGGGATTTGATTGTTGTATATAGTTGTTATGCATGGCTTCTTCTCTTTCCCTCAACTTCTGAGATATTGCGCAGTTTTGTTTCCCATTGCTGTGAGACCATATTCTGACAAAAAACAACTTCAAGGGAAAGAGAATTCATTTGGTTTATAATTCCAAGTTACAATTCATTACTGTGGACAAGCCAGTTACTGAACTGAAACACTACTCTGGCAAACAGTCAAGAGCACATAGAGAAGGCATGGTTGTCCTCAGTACTTTCTCCACTTTGTACAGTCTCATACCCAGAGAATGGTGTTCCTCATCCGGAAACTGAGTCTTCTAACATCAATCAATGTAATCAAGATAATCCCCTACCTAACACATGCCCACTGGCCAACCTAATATAGGCAATACCTCATTAACATTCTCTCCTCAGGTGACGATGGATTGTTGTCAAGTTTACAAAATTAACCAGCAGTGCTGTCTTGCCTTTTAGTCTTCTATACTCGTTTCAGCTGTCCACAATTCCTTCTTGACCTAATTATCTAGTGCAACAGAAGGAACCACAGACATAAGACATAAATAAAAATGTTGAAACTTAGGGTTTATATGAGTAGAAACATGAGAAAAATATGTCTTACATAATGAATGGAAACAGTTAAATAAATCTCCCAATGACTTTTATTACTCAGTTGGTTTATATTTGTTTAACACAATTATTCTCTTTTAGTAGAGTTAACTTGATTTATATTAGACTCCTTCTATTTAAAAATAAACTTTGGACCAACCAGATGGCTTAGCAAGTATAGGCCCCTTCTTCTAAGACTGGCCACCTGAGTCTGCTACTTGGAGTCTCCATAATGGAAGGAAAAAACCAGTTCCAACAGGTTGTTCTCTCCCCCCACCACCCCCGCCACACAAACACGTTAAACAATTAAACTCATTGGACCATTTTGTGGGTCTGCACACTATTACCAAGTTTATTTTAGTTCCTTTTTTGAGACAACAGAAGATATAATACTAAATAACACAATATCTGCCTCTGTTTCAGACTGTGGATATTTAATACTCTAGAGGAATGTTCTAATTTCAGATTTAAAATTTAACTTCTGTTCCAATGACTCCAGCTCAACAGCATTAGTGATTTCATTTATATTACAGATTCAGAGCACAAAGTGGATATCTTCTGATGTCAGATGGTGCAGATGTAAAACTCTCTGCTGCTTCAGGTGCTGGATATCCTTGAACACACTGCCAGGAGCATGCTGGCAGAGATTGATAAAAATGTGCTTTCAAATTTGAAAATTACCAATAGGACATGTTGTGCCTTCTGGCTTTTTTTCTCCCATTTGCTTTGTTTCCCATCATAATAACATGCATGTCTTATTGGTGTATAACCTTCAAAGCCTAATAAATCATGCATACTCATTGGAATAAATCAATAAACCACTAGCATCTTTAATAAGGGATATTCTCAGATAATGAAGCCACTGCCCATTTGATTCTCTAGTATGGCGTGACTCTGTGCCCTCAAATTGACTAGATACTCAGGCTGCTAGCCAAGAAATCCACAGGTTTTCAGCTATCTCCCTGAACATATGTCTCTCAGAGGAGATATTTTTTCTGAGTTCTTAAAATGCTCTATTAGTTCTCAATAGCTGAGTTAAAACTATTATTGTCTGTTCTGTTGAACATGGGCAATATTTCCCAGAGGTCAGTCCCCTGAAGGGTGACGTTTTGTAAGATAACCAAGGAGTCAAATGCAGTTACACGCAGTTTAAAACATCTCCATTTAGATCGTCTTTGAACAACCCTTAATCTTCTGGCCCCATAGGAGTTGAATTCCCAGTAAGGTGAAATGGTCATTTAAAATTACACGTAGGACCCGATGTAAGTCTGCATAATTCCCTTAAAATAATGTCAAATATCTGTTTGATAGAACCATGTAATACCATTCTTTGTGAAACTATGTTTAACTTATTTTATATGTTTCTAAATGGGCCATTACAATAGTATTCATCTTTAAAACTTTTAGAAGTACTAGTGATTGTTAAGTTTTCCTGTACCCCCACAAAACACAATCACAGGTAGCAAACCACTTTTCTAGTGAAGAAAATGTGCTAATACCCTAGCAGAATCCATATTTTCAGGAGTAAATATGTAAAGATAGAATAGGTCTTAGAAATGTGATTCAATAAGAGCAAATTTAAGAAGAAATTTTTGGACTTTTTTTCAGTTCCTTTATTGAAATAATTGAAAATTAAGATCATAAGCATCAGAAAGATTTTGAGTAGTATGTACTATGTACTTAATCATTATACTCCCTGAAGAGATGGGTTGTCTAGACTCTAGGCTGACCAGTTTGCAACTCCAAAAGTGTGATTGTCCTCATTTTCTTGAGGGGAGATGCTTGTCTTGTTTGAGAGCATGCCTTCCTCCTAGCAGCGTTTGGAACTGGCTAGTGGATAGTGTGTGTATGAAGATGTCACTTTGCCTGGCACATGCTGATCTTTTCTCCAAGTTTGTATTCTAGGGTTCTGATTGACAATTCTGTACTAAGAACTGAGTATAGCATAATACTCACGGTGGGTGGTCATTAAATATTGGCATAATGAATTACATTTAATGTAATTTGTGCATGGCATGGTCTTCAGCCTCTGAATTAGTTTCAATTTGACTTTTTCTCTAAAAATTTCATCATCAATTTCCGACAGATAATATAATCTAATGAGACAAAATTAATTTAACCAATATATTTCTGCTTTCTTTATGTTTGAATGTTTCTCCCTGACAAGATTCATCCTGTGATTATTATGAAACGTGAAAGTTTGAGTGTCTCAGTCAGTCTTCAAAGTGAAACAATTAAACATGAAAATACAGCTAGCCCTCAGCATAATTGCTGTTACAACCAAGTCATATGTAATTAAAAAGAAAAACTGAGTGGCAATTATTTCACACTTGAAGTCAGTATATCAAAATCTTCCTTCTTGGTCTGTGTTTTAGAGTTTTTGAATTGATGGCCAACTTCAGATAATCACATTAAATTTATGAAATTAAAGCATGTTCTTTTTATGAAAATTGGGGTCAGGCATTTATTTTGTAACTATTGATTTTCATAAAACTTCTAGTTCTATGGTGCAATTTCCCTAAGAGTAAAAGATGAAGCTCCCGGTGCAACATCTGCTGCTGTGAATATAATAACACTCTCATCCAGTGAGAACAGATGCAGCAACTGTGAGGTCTTGTCTCTGGAGGGAACTACCATGGGAAAAATCACCCTGTACACATTCCGTGGGCCAACATGAGCACAAATGGTAACCTGTTTGTAATTTTTATGTATATACAGCAAAGTAGAGTTACCTTAAAGCAATGTTTCTGCTCAGTAGACGTTAAAATAAGTTTCAAGGAATTTTGTAGCTATATGAACACATGCATTATTATCTTTTAAGTCATTATTGCCCTTAAATTTTCTAGTATCACCCTAAACATTGTTGTGTATTGTTTCTTATATACACAATATCCTATTCATTGTTAACAAGTTATATTTATAACAACATAAGATATTTAATAATTTTAAGTTTATGTTTTATGTATCATGGGGTAATCACTGGTCTGCCTTTGAATTGTGGATGCTGCCCAGAGCTTTGAAACCCTATCGTGGAACAGCAACTAATACCCTTGGGCAGTCTCAATTCTTTTATTCCTAGGTTAGTGAGGTGACATTTCTAGAATTCTTTTGTAACTAGGTATGAATGTGTGAATCTTCAAGATGAATGTTGGGCAGAGGCAGCACAATTCACTTAGTAAACAAAGCGGTTCATGGATAGAAGACTGTAGCTTACACATTTCACAAGTTCCTGGTGCATCACCCCAAATTATCACATACTGCAGACAGCAACAATTGCCTGTTAGAGCCCAAACCAAGCCAGCAGTCTGATATTCACCACAAGAAGGCTTTCAGTTCCTTGAAAGACTTGACAAGGGAGGCAGTCATTCTTTATGATCATTTGTTTATACCCCATACTCTATCATAACTAAAATTTTGGTGTATCTTAACCAAATTAAGCTGATATTTACTGAAGTTTAATAAGGAGGTATTTTAAATGTAATGTTTTATTAAACAGTAATAAAATTTAATAGGCAACACAAAGGTAGAATTCATAACGTCAAGAGAACTTGATTTTGAAAAATATACAATTATTATAGCTTTCCTAGTATAAGAAGTTATATACCTTATTCAGCATTGTCTCCATTAAAGGGCAGAGTTCTTTTCATTTGTCAAAAATACAATTTATAGCTTGGAAAAATTTTGCAAGAGCCTCATTACAGGTTTTTTTTTTGAAAATAAAGATAAATTCAGTTTTCTATAATTACTTATGAATTGTGCCTGGTTTGTCAAATAATATTTCTCAAGCTTATCTTATTAATCCTGCTAGTTAGTGCAATACCTTAATCACTAATCTTCATGGTCTTGTAATCTTCAGATTCTTTACCGAAACAAGCAGACCCACCCAAGGGAAGTAGATCCCCAAATATCCCACCACATATTCCCTATAGTCTCTGTATATTATTTTATTAGTCTTATTAAAGTACATTTGAAACTCTGCAAGTAGTTCCCACTTTCCTTGCTCTTGGAATTTTTTTTAAAATATACAACGTTTTAAATTATGGTATTCATTCTCATTTTGTATATTGAAAATCCAGTTGCACTTTTGCTTACATAAAGAAATAAACAAATGCAAAACTCAGTTGAATTGAAGCGCACAAATGTCTGTTTCAGAAAGCAATGTGTTGCCCAACCCCCTCAAAAAAATCTGTGAATATAGTTAATGAGATTGGATTGAATGCTGTATATTGAAAAGTTCTAGCATAGTCACTGTAGAGATGATCTTGCACTTTGAAAACTGCAAATTAGCACTCAAGGTTTGGAGAATGCTATAAAGTGTGTGAAGCTTACACAAGATATACTAAAATGAATATGACTGGCATATACTTAATATGAATTTTACAAGTTGTCTTCTTCATAAGAAAGTAAAGAAATATATAACTCCCCCAAACCTAATATTTATTCTGAGTATGATCTGCATAATTTTAGACTCATCTGTTATAGCTGAAAAGACATTAACTGTAGATAACTCATAAAGAGTCAATTCATCTTATACTTCACTTCACTATTTGTAATATATCTGAAACATATTTCTAATATCTGGTATCTCATCTCAAAACTTCATTTCCACTTCTTCTATGATTATTGGTGTGTGTGTGTGTGTGTGTGTGTGTGTGTGCATGCACACCCTAGTGTTGCTGTTGCTTATATGTGTTTAGGTCTGGCCAAGGGCTCATTCCTGGAGAAAACTGATTATTTTCCATCTTGGTAACCATTTGTTTCCTGTATCCCTTCAGCAAAGGGTGAGCCTTGTGAAATTGCCTGTAAATGCATTGAAATGCAGACTAGCATTGTCACTTTGCAGTCATTTCTATGCCATCATATTGTTGAGGTTTTATTGGTGCAGCATCCCTGTCAAGTCTAGAAGATAGCATCTCTCAGTAGGCAACCTATCCTTCTTACAGTCTTTACATCTCCTGCCTTTTGGGATTTTTCTCTGAGATTTACATGTAGGTGCTGTGTTATAGGTGTACTGTTTGAGATTGGGCACCTCATGTTTGTATTTCTAGTACTAAGAGGGTTACCCAACATGTTATCATGTCTGAGGCCAGCTGGAGCTACATAGTGAGTCTTAATCAAAAGAAATGAAGAAGGAAAAAGATAATAGGAAAGAAAAGAAAAAGAAGGGAAAAAAGCATGGGTAGAAGCAGAATTGCAGGTTTCTGCCAACATGATTAGCTGTAAAAATTCTGCTTCCTTGTTAGTAGGCCAATCTCTGACATCAAACCTCAAGTCTGTGGTAAGGATTGATTTCGACAAATAACCAGAAATAACTTACCAGTGCAGATTAGTTTAGCCTTTCCAAGAAAGCAGAACCATGAATATGGTCTATATTTATACTTATCTATAGCTATGTATATTTGGCTGATGGCCAAGAGCTGATGTGTCTATCTTGAGTCACTTTTGGAGTTTAGCATCTTGAAGTGGCTGAACGAGACCCAGGAGCATTGCCCAGTGCTGTCTCTGTTAACCACAGCAAAAGACTGCTTTCACAGTAATAGTGTAACTAGCATTAGGTAAAATAATTGGGCACTACATCCTTTCCAAGTCAACAAACAAAGCTAACAATCTCATTTTTCTTCTACACAAAGAGTAAATCTGGGTAATTCATTACCTTTAGTTAGGTCTTCAGATAAATAACCTCAGGAAGTCATCAGTCTACTGAAGATCACATCTAAGGAAAATAAGCTGTGAAGGAGAAGCTGTACTTGGGGCTCGACCTGCAGTAGAAGTGAGAGAGCATCAAAGAAAAATGTAAAGCAAGGCATGATTTTCCCAAGTAAAATCTTTGCACAAATGTAACAGTTTTTTAGTTCATGAATTAACCAAATAGAAAGCAACACACCCTCCCTTATAAACAAGAAGAAAGTTGAGGTGGGCAGAGTTGGACAGGGGTGCAAACTTTTCTCTTCACAAGCTTTTGGGTAATTTTCACTTTTCAAATGGCCAATCCATGTTTTCTGTGTATTTTCTCTATTGCTTCAGAGCAATAATCATCATGACTTATGCCAGCAGTGTCCTAACAAACTGCCAAGTGTTTACTATCACCAGAAACAGTCCTTAGAACAAAGGCTTATGAGTAAGCTCTTCAGTTCCACCATCATACATGGAACAACTCTTAAGCATATCCTGTCTAGTCTCTCAGGTATCCCCACTGCGATTGTGCCCATCTCTCACTATAGTCACCCACCCGTGGTTACAATCACTGTAGCTTTCCTCTCCTGTTTCTGCCACTTTTCTACCCTTTCCCTGATGATTTCTGGGTCCAGCTGTCAAAGATGCCACAAGTACTTAGACTCCTTGACATAGACTCTTTTATTGGTATGTAGGAGAAATTGTCTAAGATGGGTTGGAAGCAATTTACAATGAAACAATATAATATAAGATGTTCACACTATTTTTTTAAAAAAATGGTTCACTGAGTAGAGTTTGGACTGAGCCTGATAACCTGGGTTCAGCCCCTGATGTCCACATAATGAAAGGAGAGAACTATTTCAAGTTGTTTCTGATCGCTACACAAGCATTGTAGCTTATATATCAACCACACATCAAATAACTTAATAAATGTGACAAAGTAAAACTTTCTATGGAAGTATTTTTGTATAATTCAGCATAGGATGAATTTATTTGAAATCAATATACATTTTATGGCCTATTTATATGTCTAATCTAACTGGAATTTTAAAAATGTTGATCTTGAAAATTTAAGTATATTTATACATAAGCCTTTACAATAATGATAATATTCATCAGAAAATTTATCTTTATAGCTTTGCCTACTCAAAAATATTAGAACTGTGAAAAACTGAAATTTCTTTTTGTTAGACAATAACTTTACAGAGCACCAAGTGTAATTAGTAGTACATATTAATTGTAAATATAATTAGTATCATTATAATATTTTTATCTGTATACATGGACTTAAGGAGTTAAAAGATTTATTTTTATTATTTTCAAATTTTTGTATCTGCTTGTAGGTATGTGGACATGAATGCAGATACTTGTAGAGGCCAGAAGTGTCTGACTGCTTTGAGCAGTAGCTACATACAAATGGAGCATGACAAAGATGCTGATGATTGAACTTAGATCTTCTGGAAGAGCAGCAAGCGCTTTTAGTTTTAGTACTAAGCCATATCCTCTGTTCTGCAAAAAAAAAAAAAGTACTTAATGTTTATCATTGTTCTGTTCCATGAACGTTCACAGTCATGTGATGTAGGAGGTTCTGTCTATGTGTTGCTTTCATTGGTTGAATAAAGAAACTGCCTTGGCCTTTTGATAGGGCAGCACTTAGGTAGGCGGAGTAGACAAAACTGCATGTTGGGAAGAAGGACAGCCAGGCAGATGCCATGAATCTCCTGCCTGAGATGGACATAGGTTAGAATCTTGCCAGTAAGCCACAGTCACATGGTGATACACAGATTTAATAGAAACGGGTTAATCAAGATGTGAGAGTTAGCCAATACGAGGCTAGAGCTAATGGACCAGGCAGTGATTTAATTAATTTCTGTGTGGTTATTCTGGGTGTAAGCTAGCTAGGCATCTGAAACCAAAAGCAGGTCTGCTCCTCTCACACAACAGTTATGCAGACCATTCAGATTGATGGGTTTATTATTATTCATGCACTTAGGACAAAAGTATTTCTAGGCAAGACACAGCATGTAGAAATCTGAAATTTAAAGTAATAATGTATTTTAACATATAAATGAATATGTTTATTTTGGCGAAGTTTGTTAGCAAATCCAAAAATAAATTTGAAACAAATGCTCATAAGTCTTGTGTAAAAGCTTTAATTTTTATTTTGTATAGCTATCATACCAATGAGAAGAAGGCGAGCATCCAGAAGAATATAATATAGTAATAAGAAGACATTTTTTCTAACACATGAAAAGGATACAACTATATACACCACAATTATAGTCTCTTCCTTATGTGACTTCCTCCTAGAAGAATGACTAGGGAATGTATTATGATGTCATATAGTAAATAACTGTTCTGACAGTTTTATATAGGAGAAAATCACATATAGATGTGGCTACAGTGGTAGCGTATATAAATGTGAGAAAGTTGTTTTTGTTTTCAATACAATTACTATGTCACAGCATCATCTTATATTCCCTCTGATAAAGTGAACAAGAACAACATCCTTTGAGGTATACCTGGTAACATCTGTAAAATGATCCTCCATACTTGCTTCTTAAAAATGATCATTTTTGTGTAGGGATTGTTTAAGTTATTCATTTCAATGATAAAAATACATGAGATAATCAATGCAAAGGGGAAAATATTTTTCCTCACTGATGACTTCAGATGTTTGAGTGCATGTGCAGCGGGCCCATTTGTGCCTCCAGTGAGGCAACATCATGCCACAGTGAGCATGTGTCAATGGAGGCTGCTTATCTTATTGCTGCCAGAATGCAAGGAGAGAGAGAGAGAGAGAGAGAGAGAGAGAGAGAGAGAGAGAACAAGAAGAGAGAAAGGAGGAGGATACATGGGAGACTGTATATGATGTGTTAATTTATAGCACTAGTGACGTTTTTATACAACTATATCCTTATTACTAGGATATACAAATGCCCAATAATGACATTTAATTGTGAATTCATCAATAGATAGAAATATTCTTTGGGTCAAAGTTCTAGCTATTCAATCACTTTCTCAAAACCCACCTTCTTATAGTGAAACGTTTTAAATCACAAGGTTTTTCCCAGGCATACCGTATCAGCAATATTCACTGAGAAGTTAATAGAAGACTTAACAAGTTATAATAGTCGTGTAAGTACCTAGCATGTAGTTATTAAAAGTGATAATAAGTAGCCTTTTGACTATGAATCGTGTAGTACAGACTACCAACATTGTCGGTGGTGTGGATATCTCATTGTCCTTCATTCCTGTGATCTGGAGTTTGGACTTATCATTTGTAATCCATCAGTATTCCTCAGGAAGGCCCTAGTAGTATTATTAAAATTCCTTAGCAAACTATTGAAGATGATAACGTTAAAAACATCACCCAAATATTACGTAGGCCTATTGTAAAGACAATGAAGCCACCTCTTTTTAAAGAAAGTCACATTCCGGGTCTCAGACATGCTTCCCTTCCTACCCCATTACCTCTTTTTGTTTAAACTTTATGCGTAAACTCTATGTTAAAAGTATATTTTAATGGACTCCAACTCCTCTTCTAATTGGCTGGTCTTATTTCTTTCTCTTGGAATCCAAGGTTCTGTTTTTGTCTATATTAGAGTCTCTAAAAATTTAAGGGAAGGTTTCAGGTTGCTTCAGGTGATTGTGTGAGTCTGTTCCTTCATCTCTGTCTCTATGAACAGCATGTTTGATCTCCTCAGGATTTGCATGTATAAGAATACTTGAAGATTTAGGAACCACAATATATAGACTATGGGACCATGTTTTAGGTGAGAATTTTTCTATTTAAAAGTGGTCCACTCTCAAAATGTCATGCAAATATAATGGCCAGTGTGTGTGGAAGGCCATGGAATTTCATATCTGTTTACATTCTTTACTTCAGCTCTACACAATTTGATGGGCTCCTTCTGAGTAATAAATTGCATTAAGTGTCGGAAGGCTAGCAGCTTAAAGACTTAGTTGTGGGACAGAAATATGCATAAACAAATAATCTGTGTTAGCTATTTGCCAAACATGTCTGTATATCTCTTAGTTAGAAATATTGTCCTTCATTAACTATGGCATGATGGGGGCTATCTTTGAAATGCATGATGTTAACAAATGGGTCTCTACTAATTTTTGAGAGGAGTTATAATTTCAACCCTAATAAAATATTGTACAGTAAATATTGTTACATTTCATAGAATAATTGAAAGACCTTTGATCTCACAAAAGAATCTGTATTTTTTTCCCTCTGTAGCATCCCTACAAACTCTTAATGCGTTCCTTACTCAATTCAGTAGTACCTTCAATTTGTATTTTGTTTTACAGGTCTTGTTCCTTTTAACTGTAATCAGTATATGCATAAAATGAAACTCCAATCATGTTTAGCACCCTAATTGTGATTATTTTTCTCTTAATGAATCTGAGTATTTTAGAATATCCACTAACCTGGGGTATAGTTGTCATGTTTTAACCCTTTCTTATGCTGGTATCACTGAGCTGAGACTCAACAACTCCCATCATGGACTGCTATGTGCAATTCAGATTGTCAGAAAAATGATTTTATTTCTTTTCGAGAATCTTGGCGATAAAATCAGGAAACAACTTTCTTAAGTCAATTGTCTGGGTGGTGTCTCTTAGCTTTATAATATTCATTTTTGTCAGAAATCCTTTTTCTAAATTCAGAACTGAACACAAGAGCATTTACTCAGAATGTCTACAATGAGGTAATAGATTTTCTGTTCCAGTTTATAGATTCAACTTTTCCTAGAATTTCTGAGCATACATATAAGATTTTTATCTTTTAAAAAAGATGACATAAAAACCTTGTTTTCTTGACAGAAGTATAATACTCGCTATTTGTAGACTTATTTGCTCCAAATATATGTTTGTTTGAATATCAATAAATTTACAGAGAATATATGAAAAGAAGGAAAACATATATTGTCTTTTTTCTAATGTGTCATATTTACTAAAAATACAAAATGGTTGTATTTTTTCCTTCAATCTCATTTTAGTTTTTAATTTCACATAAATTAGCTCGGTGATAGAAGATCTAGAAATGTTAGATTACTAATATAAAATTTAATAAAATATTTTGTCCTGGACTACTTCCAATTATCCTAATTAAAGAAAATTGAGCAGCCAGAAGAGGCAGTTAGTCATTGCTAAGTCATATTATGTTTTTGTACTAACAGTAATGCTAGTCATGCAAATTTGAAAAACACACTGGAATGTTAACACTATCATTCAAAGTCATGAAGAGGCAACTAACAAGGAAAGATGGGCAAGGCATTGAAGTTAATGAAAGCAATCAAATACCGGGCAGGTAGCTTTCTTGGGGAAGGTTAAGCAACTGATGTAGAAGAGTAAGCAATTCTAAAGTAAGATATGAAATAATAGAGCAAATTCACTGTGTCAAACCGAATAGCATATTTCAGCTAACAACATAGTGCTCCTAAAATCTATTCATAGCAGATAGAAGACAAGAGAAAATTGGCTCTCAAAAGTGACAGGGGAGAATTGTATCTCCTGGATAAGGAAAAGATTTGCTAAGCAGATTATTTTTGCTCCCATCAGTACAGAATGAAGCATATTTCTGTGTGCATGTTTCTCTTTTATGTCATTTCCCAGAATCATTAGGACCACAACCAATCAGAACTGGCATCATGGCTCTGTCCGACCCTTAATTGCCATTTCAGAAAATGCAGATAATTCCAGTGGTGCTCATTTTCGCCCCATAGGTATCTCCATTGCTTTCTTGATGAAACATAGAAGTAGAAGCTATGGTTTTCATTCTAGTTAGCAACTCTGTCAAGGACTTTAAACGTGTGAAAACATCAGACCCTGGAACCATCTCAGAGACTCTGCCTCTGTGTCTTTTGTTTTCTCACGTGACTTTCTTCACCCTTTCCGAACCTACCTGATTGTGTCAATGTTGATTTATTTTGTATAACACATGGTACAGCTGGAGTAATTCCTTTAGTCGCTGTCATACTAAGTAAGTGATAGCTGCCCTTTTATCTCTAATTCTGTATCCTTTTTCACCTGGTCTATAACACAGGAGTTACACATTTATTAACTGTTCTTTGATTTCAAGCTAGGCTCAGTCAATCACAGGTACTTACAATGTGTATCTACTTCTTTTTTTATCCTTGGGGATCATGAGAACTTTCTACTGTTACTAACCTCTAAATTGATTCACTATGAGCCATTCAGCTTTCTAGCTATTTTATCCAATGTAACCACTGCTTTGTGTTAAAACCTCTCCATGAAATATCTAAAATTGCTTCTCTTTCCTGGATGGATCTTAGCTGGATAAAAACATATTAATCTGTCTCTTGCAAGTACCATATTCATAGATGCTAAATCAGAAAGTTGCCAAAGATAAATCTTGGGCTTTGGGACTAAAAAAAATCATGGAAACTTGCTTGTATAATATTTCAAACAATAAGATATATAGTTTTTTTCCATGATAAGTACACTTTAGTGTAAGTGATTGTAATCTCTTTTGGGGAAATATGCTTGAACCAAACCATATTGAATAAAAGGTCTTTTTATAATCTCACAAAATAGTTTAATTCATTGATGAATAATGAGGATATATAAAGGAATGTTCATCTTATTTGAGGAAAGAGAAAATATTCAATGTTAATATTATTTATGAGACTTAAGAAGAATGACCTTGATATTAATTTAGCTAGTTGTTCTCAGGTAGTAACTTCTTCAGTTTAAGGAAGGCATTTGGAAGTTTTAAAATTCCAAAATTTCACCATAGTACTACTTCCTGTGTGCTGACATTTTTAACACAGGGTATATGTAGGGTCAAATAAAATAAGTCAATTCTTAAGATTTGGTGATACAGATAATTATGTTCTTGGTGGTGGTAGCTGAATCAGGATAATCCATTGATATTTAATATACCTAAACTTAATAGAGCTGGTAAAGAAATCATTCATTTAAACACTTGCTAAGTGGTCACAAATAAGGAAGTCATTGATGTGTCTATGACAATCTTCATGTTTAGTAGTGATGTGCGAGATAAAAAAAAAGTATGATGAGTTTGAGCCTACCAGACTATAAAATTATTATAATCTCATGTTGAATACATCAAATTCAGTCTTTTAAAGAAAATTTAAGCAAAATTCAACAAACAAAAATTATAATCTACTTGAAGATGTTTGTTTTGAATTAACAACCTAGAAAATATCTTAATAAATTTCATTAACTATAAGATGAGACAACTGAAAACAATTGTTTCTTGATGTTCACTTTATGTATTTAATTTAGAATAAAAGAAAAACCGTTTATACAAAGTACTATTGCCATGATTTTATGGGAGCACAAATTGACACCAGAGAGATTTGTTGATTGCCCAAGCCACATAGCTCCTAACAGGCAATGCCAGGGTTTGGTCTTAGATCAACTGGGTAAAAGTCCATACTCTTGTTCAATAAAGGTTTGTCTTTCCTGTCCAAAAATACCACAATGTCCACTGTACATTTTATGAAGAGAAAATCAATTCTACACTATTAAATGAGCAGCGTCTAAGTTCTGTAGGAGCAAAGTTTTAAATTTTATGGAGAAAGCAGTTTGTTGGAAAGTAAAAGGTGTTTGGAATCCATTTAGCTTCTCAGGTAGCTCATCTGATTGATCAAAACACTTGAAGTGGTTTCGTTGGGTGATCAAGAACTTTAGCGCCTATTTCTGAACTCATCGCTGTTGTGAATGAGGACCAAATAGTCATTAAAAATGAAATTCAAGTTGAGCTATAGAAATCTGTTTCCACTCCTCTCTGGTGGAAAATGTTTGATGTATGAAGCAAAGGATATGCCAGTGGCTCTGTGCCCACTGTGCAGCAAAGGCTGGCATGCCAGAAGAGAAAGTAACCAGCAAGCCAGGAAATCATTCTTCCATGAGATTCACTATGCATTGTCTTTTTTCAATAAACCTCATTTCAAGAAGTTTACGTTGCCTATTTGTTTCAAGTGCTTTCTATCAATGCCTGCCTATACATACCAATAGCAAACATTTTGATAATATTGATGGTAAATTAATTTCATTAAAGGTAAAAATCTTTTTTGAGCTGATTTAATGAATAATTGTGAAAATGACTTAAAAGCAGGGAATAGGAGTGAATTATTGAACATATTATTAGTGTGTGAGAGAAAAAGGAGAGAGAGAAAGACACATACACAGAGGGAGAGAGAGAAAGTGAAAGCGGGAGAGAGTGCTCAATCTTTGGTCTGTGCTATGAATTATTCTTATCACACTGAGTTGATCTGGAATGGAAATAGAATTAACAAACCACAACCTTTAGAAACAAAGGAGTGATGCCTAGTTGTAAATGTCCCTGATCATTAGGGTTTCTTTAGATATATTTTTCTAAGAACAACATGACAGGTAAGGAGAATTGCTGTATAAGAATGGTTCTTTTTCCTAAAACCACACCTGTTACTTCATGAGGATAGAATACTCATTAAATAAACTGACACAGGAAGGAGCTTAGTAAACATAGAAACATAGAATTCCCCAGACATTCCCAAAGCAAAAGGAAGAAGCCATGGAAAGGACCTGTAACTTTCCCCAAACACTTTTTCAGGTTTTAAATCACAATCAGCATTTTATAGTACTACAGCCTGGAAGTTTGAATTGTTTTTTACATGAATGGTATTGACCTGAATTATTTTTACATTAATGATAAGATTTGGCTCAAAGACAAAAACTCTGTGACCACAGAAATGCTTGAAGTCGATTATTTTCTATCATAACAGCACTGAATGTCTATCCTGGGAGAATTGAAATTCAGATATTTAAAGCTGGCTGTGCCCTAAAATTAATAAACTTATCTAGCACATGATTGTTCTCAGCTACTTCAAATTAAATAGTATAGGTATCAGATTTGTCAAAATGAAATACAAAATTTAAATCCTGTAAATTACTTGAAAACATATGGCAAAAATTAGCATTTCAATTTTTATTACAAGAATAAAAATGACAATAAATGTGAACAGTTCTATAGAAAAAGGGATAAAAATGTAGGCAGACCTTACATTGTAAGGATCAATGATCATATTAAAATGTTCAAATGTAAGTAGTTCAAAATATTGCATTTAAGGTTTATAAAGGTGTTGGAGAATGGTTGTTTCACTAAATGCTCTCAGAAACACAAGATTATTTACCAGCGTAAACAAAGATATTTAAACCATGAATGTTTTAAAGTGGCTGAATACTATAAATAATACTAACTGATGAAGTCAACAACTTGAAAATGATAATATAATGAAAAAATTACACAATAAAGACCTATGATATACCAAAAAGTACAGTAACCTGCTATAAATTTGTAACGCAGAATAAAAATATAAAATGCTCTCTGTGATTTACTAATGAGTGGAAACAAATTACTTACTTTTTATATCTTTTTAAGATAAAGCATTTATGACGGAGTTAATACTTTTGTCCTTGTGCTGCACTATGCTTGCATTAATATTTGAATAATCAAAAAACTATTGTAAAACTATTAATTTAAAATGAGTAGATGCAATGAGTTTGTGTAATATATGCCACAAAAAAGTTTCTTTTTCTAGAGTTGGTAAAGTATCTTTACGATTAGAAATATCTTTAGTTGTTCATTTCCTTAATATCAATGGGAGCTGTAGTCAACAGCCATTAAAGAAAATAATTCTCTAAAAGAGTTCAGAGTGGGAGTTGGAAGTAATTAGCTATTTTATAATACCAACACAATTACTAGCCTAAGTTTTCTTTTAATGTCTACAACAAAAATATACAAATATTTCAGGAAAAATTGGCAAGAATCACCAGTAATTAATAATAATTCCTCTTGTTTTATTGAGACGTCTAAATTCAGCTAGGAGGTTCTCAGTTTGAGGCTTTAACAGAACTATAAATGATTGCTTTGCATGCTGTGATAGGTGTCAAAGATGCCTTCTGTGTGTGACTAGGTGTAGATATTGACTGTCTTCTAACTGATCATCTGGTTCTGAAGAGCAGACTGTTCTCACGCAGCTTCCTCAAGTGATTTTGGATTGTTACAGGATGAAATGACTTCTTCCCGTCTTATGAAATAAGGCGGATACCCTGACCATGTTTGATTGTCTGCAATGTGAATCACAGAGTCATTCACAAACATAAAGGAAGGGCACTGAATCAGTTAGTTACCCTTCCGAAGCTGTGACCATACACCTGACAAAAGCAGATTGAAGAAGGCAGGGTCAGTTCTATGCTCCAGTTTCTTATGGTGGGGATGTCATGGTGGAAAGATTTGAGATTACTCTGGAAACAGTCAGGAAGCAGAGTGAAGTGAAGGCTGGTGCTCAGCTTCCTTCCTCCTTTTTATCAGCCCAGGATTTCAACCCATCGAGCATGCCACCCACACTTAGGGTGGTGACTTTTTATCACAATCTAGAAACGATGTCAAAAACATTCTTAGAGGTTTGTCTTCTCAATTATTCTATGTCTTGTCAGGTTGACAAGAGAGGGCATCTGATGGTCCACATCCTCTAAATGTAAGCCCTAAATAAACCACCTTGCCTTAAAATGATTCTTGAAACAACAATAAAGGTAACTAATACAGATCCTGCATCAGAAAATAATAGGCTGGAATATATTTCACTATTGGGAAAAGGCAATGCGGTAACAGCTATCACAATTCACAATGCCATTAGTAACAGCACATCCCTTTATGCTACTTTGGCCTGCCAAAGCTCCACTGTCTTACTTATGCTAAGGTTACACCCATGAGTAACACTGTGAGACAAAAGTCTGGATTTTTTTCAGTCTCTCTGCAGTGATGGCCCTTAGTCACTCATCCACATGAATACATTAAATTCAGGCTGGTAGCCAGAATGCTATGATTCAGCAATGTACTACAACAATTCACCTTTGAACTTGGGAAAAAATCACTTATTTCTGAACCTATATTTTGCTTTATAACCTAAGACAATAGACTCATTTACTACCTTTAATTCCTTGCTGTCCTATGCCTACAATTAATTTCTTCCCTTACCGATGTTTTTCTCACCGACATTTTGAGGTTTTTCTTTAACTTCATGCTGCCTTCTTTCTCACCTATGCCCTGCCTCCTGCTCCCTTTTTTTTTTTTTGAATTTCTTTTTCAATATTTGTCTGGTATTTTACATCTGTTATATATCATTTCTTCTTCATTGAAAATCTCCTGAAGGAAGGAAAGTGTGAGGCTCAGGAAACTTAAAGGTTTTATGAGACTCTCTGGATAACAAAACAAGACCGAGAGACCCCTGTCCCTAACTCTGTGGCTGTATGAGCAGCAAATATTTTCTGTTAAAGGGAGGGTCTCCTCTTCAGTGTTGTAGCTACCTGTAAGTTACATAGGGCGCTTTACCCTTGGTCATCCTACTGACATGGAGTTCACAATATTGTAGCTGTCAATTTTGCTCATACATGTAACCTCCATTCCCTACACACCTGTAGGTAACCCCAATGAACTTCTTGATGCAACAGGTTGGGCTTGATTGGAATTATTTCTTTGATCTATTCCTACTTTCTTTATCTTTGTGAAGAGAAGTAAATTCACCAGGGATCTAAGTAAATGCCACTTGAGAGTATAGACACCTATTTTAAACTATTCTTCTTAAATAATTTCCCTTTAACATTCATTAGCATTATTTAAGTGCTCCTCCCAAGTGTCTATGGAGCACGACAATTAAAGTACTATTAATGGGCCTTTGTTAAAGAATTGTTCCCAGAAAAAAAAAAAAAGAATTGTTCCCAGTCGGGTGGATGGTTGTGGCGCACATCTATAATCCCAGCATTTGGGAGGCAGAGGCAGGCAGATCTCTGTTAGTCTATAAGAGCTAGTTCCAGAACTGGTTCCAAAGCTACAGAAAGATCCTGTCTCAAAAAACAAAAACAAAAACAAAACACAAAGAAACAAGCAAAAGCGAGTGAGCGAGCGAGTGAGAGAGACAGAGAGAGAGACAGAGAGAGAGAGAGAGAGAGAGAGAAAGTTATTTCCTTAGCTTCTGCGCTTTCCTTAGCTGACTGTTTTATAGCATAATAGTGACATGTATATCTGGGCTAAATATTTAACAGGCTTATTGGCCAATTATATTAGTGTCCTAGTGCTAGTATTGACTGTCAAGCTGACACGTCCTAGTATCACTTGAAAAAAACATTATCAATTAAGCAGTTATCCTTTTCCGATATGTCTCTGGGCATGGCTGTAGATTATAGTCTTAATTGCTGATTGATATGGGAGAGCCCAGCCTACCATGGTCACATGTACATTCCCTGTACAAGTGGTTTTTTTGGCTATTTATAGAAACAAGCTGAACATGAACCTGGGTGAGTGAGAACAAAGAGTAAGTCAACACAATCCATAGTTTCTATTTCAAGTGTCTGCTTTAATTCCTGCTCTGGGTTCCTTCTTCTTCTTAGTAATGTCTTTCTGTGGTTGGGTATCATGGTAATTGTAGCCTCATAAAAAGAGTTTAGCATTGTTCCTTCTGTTTCTATTTTGTGGAATAATCTGAGGTGTATTGGTTTTAGTTCTTCTTGGAAAGTCTTGTAGAATTCTGAGCTGAAACCATCTAGTCCTGGCCTTTTTTTTTTTTTTTTTTTTGGTTGGGAAACTTTTGATGACTGTTTCTATTTCTTCAGCAGTTATTGGTCTGTTTAATTGGCTTATCTGGTCTTGATTTAATTTTGGAAAGTGATATTTATCCAGAAAGTTGTCCTTTTCCTTTAAGTTTTCCAATTTTGTGGAGAATACATTTTTGAAATATGACCTGATGATTCTCTGTTTTTCCTCTGTGTCTGTTGTTATGTCCCCCTTTTCATTTCTGATTTTGTTAATTTGGATATTCTCTCTCTTTTGGCCTTGGTTTGGCTTTTGGTTAGTTTGGATAAATGTTTGTCTTTTTTGTTGTTGTTGTTGATTTTTCTTGAAGAACCAACTCTTTGTTTCATTGATTCTTTGTATTGTTTTCTTTGTTTCTATCTGTTGATTTCAGCTTTCAATTTGATTATTTCCTGCCATCTAGTTCTCTTAGGTGAGTTTGCTTCTTTTTGTTCTAAAGTTTTCAAATGTTCTGTTAATTCACTAGCATGGGACTTTTCCAGCTTCTTTATGTAGGCATTTAGTGCTATGAACTTTCCTCTTAACAATGCTTTCATTGTGTCCCATAAATTTGGTTATATTTTGTGGTTATTTTCCTTGAATTTTAGGAAGTCTTTAATTCCTCCCCTTATTTCTTCCTTGACTCATTGATGATTCAGGTGAGCATTGTTTAATTTCCATGTGGTTTTGGGTTTTCTGGAATTAGTATTGTTATTGACTTCTAGTTTTAAACCATGGTGATCTGATAAGGTACATTGAGTTATTCCCATTATTTTTGTATTTGTTGAGATTTGTTTGGTTACTGAGTATTTGGTCAATTTTTGAGAAGGTTCCATGAGGTGCTGAGAAAAAGGTATATTCTTTTCTGTTTGGATGGAATATTCTATAGATGTCTGTTAAGCCCATTTGAGTCATAACATCTGTTAGTTTGTTTATTTCTCTGTTCATTTTTTTTGTCTGACTGACCTATCCAGTGGTGAGAGGGGAGTGCTGAAGTCTCCCACTATTAGTGTGTGGAGTTTAATGTATGATTTAAGCTTTAGAAGTGTTTCTTTTACATATGAGGGTGCCCTTATATTTGAAAAATTGATGTTCAGAATTGAGATTTCCTCTTGATGGATTTTTCCTGAGACTAATATGAAATGACCTTCTTTGTCTCTTTTGATTGATATTAGCTTGTTAGATATTAGGATAGCTACACCCAGTTGTTTCTTAGGTCCATTTGATTGGTATATTTTCTCCCAACCCTTTACTCTGAGATGATGTCTTTCTTTGAGGTTAACATGTGTTTCTTGTATGCAGAAGAAGGATGGATTCTGTTTCCATATCCAATCTGTTAGTCTGTGCCTTTCTATAGGTGAGTTGAGTCCATTTATATTAAGGGATATTAATGACCAGTGATTGCTATCTCCTATTAATTTAGTTTTCATTGTTGGTGATGTCAATTTGTGTTTTTTTTTCCTTCTTTGGGATTTGCTGCTATGAGAGCATCAATTGTCTGTGTTTTTCTTGGTTTAGCCAACTTCCTTGGTTTGAGTTTTCCTTCTAGTATTTTGTGTAGGGCTGGGTTTGTGGCTAGGTATTGGCAAAATCTAGTTTTGTCCAGAAACAACTCGTTCTGTCCTTCTATGGTGATTGAAAGTTTTGCTGGGTATAGTAGTGTGTGCTGGCATCTGTTGTCTCTTAATGTCTGTATAGCACTTGACCATGACCTTCTGGATTTCATTGTCTCAAAGGAGAAGTCAGGTGTAATTCTGATATGCCTACTTTTTATGTTACTTGGCCTTTTTTCCTTTGCAGCTCTTAATATTCTTTCTTTACAACGTATGTTTAGTGTTTGATTATTATGAGGCAGGACTATTTTTTGGACCCAATCTATTTGGTGTTCTGTAATCTTCTTCTATCTTCATAGACATATCTTTCTTTAGGTTGGAAAAGTTTCTTCTATGAATTTGTTAAGTATATTTTCTGTGCTTTTGAGTTGAACTTCTTCTATACCTATTATTTTTAGATTTTACCTTTTCATGGTGTTCCATATTTCCTGGATATTTTGGGTTAAGCTTTTGTTAGATTTAATGTTTTCTTTAACTGGTGAATCTATTTCCTTTACTGTATCTTCAGCGCTTGAGATTCTCTCTTCTATCTCTGGTAGTCTGTTTTTCATGCTTGTGCTTGTGGTTCCTGATAATTTTCTTATGATTTCTGTTTCTATAATTTCCTTGGATTTCTTTCTTTGTCTCTATTTCAGTTTTCAAGTCCTGAATAGTTTCTTTCATATGTTTGATTTCTTTTTCTTGGTTTTCTTTAAGTGATTTGCTGATATCTTCCAATTTTTTGTTTGTCTTTTCCTCGATTTCTTCTTTAATCATTTCCTCTTTAATCATTTCAAACATTCTCTTGAAGTTATTTTTAGGTCATTTTCTTCTGCATCATCTATATTTGGTTGTTCAGGTCTTGCTGTTGTAGGATCTTTAGGTTTTACTGGTGTTGTGTTGCTCTTTGTGGTGTAGCATGTTATCTTACCTATTCTATTCATCTTTTCCTCTAATAGGTATGGTTGGGGATGTCTGAGATTCTGTTGAATAATCTTCTAGGTGCCAGTGAATCCAAAGCTTAGATAGTTGTTCCTCGTGGTATAGTCAGTGCTAGAGTTCTAGCTATTCCATTGGTTACTCTGTGTTCCTGGAGATAACTCAGTGCTCCTCTGTTTTGTTTTGCTCCCTTGGAGTTTGCTATCTCAGGCCTACTTTGGCCTAGGTTACTGGCGTTCACCTGTTTCTGTAAATCCTGGTCTGGATTCCCTCCTTCAGAAGTTCCTGGCTTGGAGTTGGTCCTGCAAAGGTTTCTGGCTCCAGTCTACTGCCTCTGATTTCCCAGGTGCAGGTGCACCCAGAACCGCAGATGTCCTGGCTCAGGCCTATTCTTCTGAGGTCCCAGACTCACATCTGGCCCCACAGAGATCTCTGGTTCCTGAATACTCCCTCGGAGGTCCCAGATTTACGTCCAGACTGGCAGAGGTCCTGTCTTAGGTCTAGTTTCTGGGAGATCCAAGACTCATGCCCAGACCCACAGAGGTCCTGGCTTAGGTCTACTCCCTTGAAGGTCCCAGATTCATATCCTGACCCTCAACGGTCTGTGGTTCTGGCTCACTAACTCTGGTTACTACCCTATACCTGTTCTGATGGAGATTGCTAACTCTAGGACATCATTTTAATTTTTTGAATTTCAACAGTATTGGTTGTTACCTTTCTGTAAAATATTGCTGCCCTCTTTTGGGGGGGAGGGGGAGGTTTCAAGACAGGGTTTTGCTGTAGCATTGGAGCTTATCCTGGAACTAGCTCTTGTAGACCAGGCTGGCCTAGAACTCACAGAGATCCAACTGCCTCTGCCTCCTGAGTGCTGGGATTAATGGCATGTACCACCAGTGCCTAAGAAATTGCTATCTTTTTATTTGTAAATAAAAAATGTCAACAGGTATATCTACATACTTGAGCATGTGCATGCGTATGTGCATAAATGCACACCTACACACATACATACACACAAATACAATCACACAATTTATTTTCTCTGAGGAAATGTGGAAAATTAGCTTCCTGTTTATAATATTGGAGTCTTTGCATTATCAAATGTTTAGCTGTCTCTGAGTATTTCAGAGTATGTAAGTTTGAATTTGATTCAAAGCTTATGTATAAAAGGAACTCCACTTTTGTTTATCTAGCATTATCTGAAGATATTATCTATCACATTCAGCTTACATGTGAATTGCCTTTTGTCCACGGTGTCACATGACACAACGGGAAGCAGAAATGTGTCAGGGAGGTTCTGATACCGAGGAGCTTGACGTCCGCCAGCATTAGAGCTGATTGACTTATGGGGAAAGTATAGTGAGACCACTCAGATTGTGCTGGGGAAAGACTGCAGTAATACTAAAACTTTGATTAATGCTTTAGTGTTGGAACAAATTGGTAAGTTAATAAAGTTTGCAGGGATAAACATTTTGACATGCAGAAGAGAATAATGAGCGCATAATGTAAAACAATATGGATAGTTCAATGGATTTAAAAGGTATTATGTTTCTGGCACAAAGTATATGAAACATCATATGGTGAGAATTAAAGCGCTGAAAGTTGATACAGATCAGCATCCTTCTCTAAAAATTTTGGATTTTATTCTGCAGAAAGTTGGGTTGAAAGACTCAAGTATATCATGAAAAAAGCAATATCATGAATAATCATGGTTCATAGATCACAGTACTCTGTCACTGCAGACAAAGACACAGAGAAACTAAACTATGCTAAGAGTAAAATTTCTAGAAATAGGATGAGTATATTGTTACCTTCAACTTATGATTACTATACAAACTAAAATTATTAACAACAAAATACCAAAAGACAATGCTGATGCACAGAATTTCTAATTCTATTCCCAGGTAAATAGCATTAAGAAGTTAGCATGGATAAATTCAAGTTTAATCAAATATGAGAGTTCATGATTTAGGAATAGCAAAGGATATACTTTGCTATAAAGCAATAAAAATTTAAAAGAAGAAAAATAAATTTCTTGACCATAATATAGTAAGAAAACAATGTTATATAAAATTAAACTTTGAATACCAGTAAAACATTTTTCTTAAAAGAAAATGAAACTAGGATTTTGATTTGTAGGCTGGTTTTCTTTGCTTTATGTTTAAAAACCACTTATAAGTGAGAACTTATGATAATTGTCCTCCTGTGTCTGGGTTACCTCCCTCAAAATAATGTTTTCTAGATCCATCCATTTGCCTACAAATTTTAAGATGTCATTAATTTTTCTGTTAGAACTCCATTGTGTAAATGTCCCACATTTTCATTTTTCATTCTTCTGTTGAGGGGCATTTAGGTTATTTCCAGGTTCTGGCTATGACAAATAATGCTGTTATGTTTTGTTGGTATCTTTAGATTTATGTTATGTGGTTTTTTGTATTTGTGTGTTTCTTGGTCTTCTTTTTGCTTTGTTTGTGTTTTACGTTTGCTTGAGGGGGGCTTGGGAGAGGGGTGAGTAGGAAAATGGGAAGGATCTGCAAGGAGTTTGGGAAGGTTAAAAGCTTGATTAAAATATCCTGTGTGCCCTTCAGCCAGGAAAGCAGAAGTTCTCTACCTGGAGACCTTCACTTCTCCCTCCCTCACTTCTTGCAGATCCAGTCATCCAGGACAGCTGACCACCTGCTACAGCCTCTCTTCACTTGCACCGCATTTTCTGTGATCAAATAGATCTTCCCCTCCAAATATCCTCTCCCCTTTCATTGTTTTAGGTAACCCCAATTTCAGTGGGAATTCCCTGGGGGTCCACTGTTGTAATAAATTCCACAAAGAGAAGTCACACCATTCAATGGGACTCACATGGAAGGTTTATTGGGAGAGGAGAAAGAAAGGGGCAGAGAAGGGACCAGAGAGGGGGCTGAGAAGGGGGCAGAGAAACTGGCAGAGCGGGGGCAGACTGGTCCCTGGGGAGAAGAGTGGCAGTAGAGGAAAAGGGGGAGGGGAAGGGAAAAGAGAAAGAAATAAGAGAAGAGAAAAGAAGAGAAGAGAAGAGAAGAGAAGAGAAGAGAAGAGAAGAGGAGACAAGAGGTGGGCAGGTCCACCTTTTAAAAGGGAAACTAAGGAATTTGTACAGGGGTGCACTTAGTGGCTGCCGCTGAGAACTTATCCTGTCAGGACGCTGCGGGCAGGCCAGTACAGATGTTTGAATGCTAACACCCATAAGTCAGAAAAGCCTGGGAAGCATGTAGGCTAAAGGCAGATCTTCACCTCTCCCTCCACTCTCCAAATCTAATTCCACAGTCTCATCCTTAGCTTCATAGCAGAGCATCTGTGCCCTCCCTGGCCCCATCTCCAGAAGCTCACATAGCTGCAGCATAAAACAATGACCTTAAAATAGCCTTTATGAATATGTTAGGGATTCTTAAAGAGGAAGAAGATAAAACCATTTAAGAAATCTATGAAAACGGAAGCAAACAGTAGAAGAAAATAGACAAAACAATCCAATTACTGAAAACATAAAGAGAATCAATAAAGGAATCCCAAACTGAGGTAAAAATAGAAATAAAAAATTTAGGAACTCAAAAAGGGATTTCAGAAGTAAGCATCAGCAGAATATAAGAGATGGAAAAGAGAATCTCAGACATTTGTTTTAAACAGCTTAACAGTATTGTTTATGTTACATGTTATTTATTTGATAATAGAAATTATTGTTTCACCTAATTTTATACACCTAATTTTTCTTGACTGGAAAATTAATTTGTTCTTATTTCTATTTTCACAATTTTAATAACATACCTAAGTACTACAACTTATGAATGTTGCTGTTTTTCCCAAAATGTTTGCTTAGTTCCTCTTTTATTTGACTATACCAGGAATTTTTTAAAGAAAGAGTGTAGTATAGGAAAAGTTTTTTCCCCTTTTCAATAAAAAACAAACCAAAAAAGGGTCAACATTCTTTCCAGTGGATTAGAAAATTCTCCTCTTGTCTGAGAAATGCTTCTCCGGAGTATGTGAAATACAGTCAGATTTCAGTTGGTGTGGCTTTACATGGATATGTTAACTAGGAACTTCAGCATGCAATCTCTGACAGCTCTGTGTATGCATTCTCAGAAAAATAGAGAAAGCTGAAGCTGATTCAGAAGCTGTCCACAGAAGGGATTCTCTTCTCAAACCTCTTTAAATGTACATATCTGATGGACAGTTACTAGTTATGATAAAGAAATCAGTTCTATAAAAGCTCCATCATTTATTAGAATTATATGCCAGAATTAAATATATCACAACTCCTGAGAATACTTTGTCTGTAGAAAAAAAAAAACAAGCAAGCAAAAAACAAACACCTGTTTGATAAGCCTGTGACTCAAGTGCAATAAGAAACGTATATGATAATTCGTACCACTAAATGTAAAGGGCCTCCTCTGTGCTCTTCAGTTTGGCAATTCATACATCCTTATACAAACTAAGGGATTATATTTTTGTTATAAGTGTCTTTAAAATGTTTGTCTCTACAGCTTCTTCAGGGAAATAGTCTCTATTCTCTCTTCAGTGTGACTGTTCATGTGGCTCTTTCCTCCTCACTCTTAAAAGTGTGTTGCTTTTATTTCAATCTTTTCCAGGTACTTTGGCAGTTAATCTAAATTACTAGTGTCTTTCCCTTGTAATACAAACACTTAAAAAGTTGCTTTTCATTTTCCTGAGCATGCCCACACAATCTTTCTTTGTACATTGTACTTCAGAGATAATGCTTCATTCTCCACTCAATGTCTGAGACACAAAAAGGTACCAATTTAGCTCTTTATTGTTATTTGCTTTACCTCAAAGGATGGCAAGAAATTTTAACTCCCATGTTCCTCTTTTTGGGTCTGGCTTACCTCACTCAGGATAGTGTTTTCTATTTCCATCCATTTGTATTCAAAATTTAAGAAGTCATTGTTTTTTACTGCTGAGTAGTACTCAAATATGTATATATTCCATACTTTCTTCATCCATTCTTCCATTGAAGGGCATCTCGGTTGTTTCCAGGTTTTGGCTATGAGACAATGGGGATGTTCTATCAGGAACTCACCAAGGCCAGCTGGCCTGGGTCTGAAAAAGCATGGGATAAAGCCAGAATCGCTAAACATAGCAGACAATGAGGACTACTGAGAACTCAAGAACAATGCCAATGGGATTTTGATCTTACTGCATGTACTGGCTTTGGGGGAGCCTAGGCAGTTTGGATGCTCACCTTACTAGACCTGGTTGGAGGTGGGTGGTCCTTGGACTTCCCACAGGGCAGGGAACCCTGATTGCTCTTTGGGCTGAGGAGGGAGGGGGACTTGATTGGGGGAGGGGGAGGGAAATGGGAGGCGGTGGCGGAGAAGAGACAGAAATCTTTAATAAATAAATAAATAAATAAATAAAAAGAAATTTTAATTACAGACAATAAAGACTGGGAAATGTTAAGATTATTAAAGCAAATACTTCTATCTCACATTTTCTATAATTTTTGTTTATGCTTTGGCAACTGCATACATGTGTTTATGATCATATTCGACGCCCCCATTTCTGACCTCTAGCATTTTCTGTATTGTTCCACAACATGTCTTCCTCTTTATTCCTGAATGTGAGGCCATGCAAAGAAAAGTAGGTACCTTATTGGTGATACTAACGTGCTGTCACTGGGACATGCCATCGCTGTGGCACTCATGAACTTGTTTTGTATCTGAGACAGGTCTTGAACTTTTGATCCTCTTGCATCAGGATTATAAATGCCTGCGATTCTTTAATGTCGTTAAAATATTAGCATGATTTGAGAATTTGAAAACAGCATGGCACCTCCATTGGTATGGGGAGGACCCACAGTTGCAGAATATTTATATGTTTTCTTAGTTTTAAAATCACATTTCTGTGTACTTCAGAGTGTTTGATTGTTAAAGAAAATATAATATTTGGTACATCGCAGGCACTTATTAGCTATGTTTCTCGCCTTTTTCTTTTGCTCCTTTTTATGTATATGGAATAAATTGGCAATACCTCTGGGAGGAAAATATATAAGAATGAATTCTAGAGCTGGAAACGTATTTTATAAACACATTTTGGCTCTGGAAACTCCCATCTTAAGAACTGTAGTGTTGAACCTTTTCCTTTTTTTTTTTTTTTTTTTTTTAATTCCAAGCCTCTCACAGGTTCATGCTTCAGCCTGTCTTCTCCCTTCCCAATGCAATGTTCTGCTAGATCCGTTTACTCATAGTTGAAAATGACTCATGAGATTGAATGCTCCCTGGGAAATTTGCATTTTAACAGAGATCAAAATTGTAGAGTGCATGCAGGCTCCTTAGCCACAGAATGGGGGAAGCCATAACGCTCAGGGGATGGGAATTGTTTTTCTCTTTTAAATCCAGACTCTCCACAGGCATCACTAATTTAAAAACCTCATACACCTCTTGCCTTTCATACTTTCCCCATATGAATGAGAATGTGTACTTTTCACATGCGTGTCTCTATGAGCCATGCAATGAAGCTTTCGACTAATTTTGGAATTAAGCATCACAAAGGGACGGTTGTCACAGGAAAGCCCTTTCCGTCACGGTCCGGAATCATTCATGCATCTTCAGTGAAGCTGAAAGGTTTAAAATTCTCGGGAAATTTAACCTCGGATTCATCTCACTTCGATATACTCTATCCTATATTCTAATTTATCCGAAGATCTCGTCATACATTTCCCCCAGTCTTTAGCATTTAAGTCTGCCATCTGCTTAATTTGTTTTACTGTGCAGGATTTAGCTGGAAGCATCATGAAAAGAAAGCACTTATGCTTAGTAGCTTTCATTTCACAAGTCAGGAGAAAACAAGGTTTTTAAAACCAGCACAGAGCTGAACATCGTTAAAAGCAAATAGCAGAAGAGGTGGGTCAGAAGCAACACTTGCCTTAATGTGCTAAAGACAGAATTTTTTTTTTTTGCATGTTTGGTATATGAGATGGAAGGAAGAAAAAGCAGGTAGAATAGGGAATGATGATAAGTACAGTCTTCTTCAAATAGATGTAATATAACATGGTTGTGTAAAACTGACCAGCGCTCACCTATGTGTCTGTGTACTGGGCCCTTCTGTATGCAGATAATATACCCCTCTGTGAAATGTGAATTACAAAGTATCATGGGTTCCTCCTACTGTAGACACCATTCCCTCTGTCTCCAGGCACATTGTCGTCCTTTACTGTGGTCTTGGATGCCTTTTTGAGTCAATCCGTTTTACAGTGTTTTTCTGATCTCTGCTGTGAACAAATATTACTAACAAATGTTTGGCTACGTGGGTCCTTTGTGCTGGCTACTGTGGATTACAACTCATCTTTTAATTGTTCTGTGATAAAGAACAAATAAACACTTTGTACTTCATGATTTTCATGTTTAAGATAATGATTCCTACAGTTCCCAGGAAGTACATATAAGATACACAAAATAGTTTCTGGAATAGACGAAGTATTTTAGAGCTTTAAACCTTACTCTCTTTTGTCTAAGAAATCACTGAGGTCAATTTTTCCTATTTCTTTCTATTGTTACTCTTTTTATACTGAATTTTTATTTTTTGAATTAAAGTAATTTGTTCTAGTTACTAAAAATATATGGGTTTGGTGATCAGGAGAGAATAGCTAAGAAAACAAACATTTTAGATGTCTAGTCCTGAAATTCTAGCCTTAGAGCTATGGCATGCAGAGGAATAGAGAAGACCTAGGGAGTGGAGTGTTGACCTCCTAAAACACTTAGACTGAATCAGATTGCTACCCAGGGAAGACCCTTCCACCACAAATAGCATGGGATCTGAAATAGTTTCTAATTTTTGTGTAGAGGTATAAACACAGATGTTAGTTCGAATTCAGTACTGGAGAAGTACTTGCTGTTCCCTCAAAGGCTGATAAGTCAGTGTCTCATTCAGCTGCTTTCCTCAGTTCCAACACCATGATATTAAATGCCATAACTCACTCTTGCTTAGCTTGGATATTGCTCTGAATAGGTGGACAACCTATAGCTACATGATAAATCTAAACATTCCCCCAAAAAACCACGTCCAAATTAAGCTTGCAGATCAAACTATGCATGTGATAAACATTTTCATGTGACAGGAGAGGAAAGTGAACATCCTACAGTGATTTTCAAGCAAAGACCAAAGTTTGAGGAGAATTGGGTCAGTTTCTTGATCAACTTCTTCCCATGTGGTATCTAATTTACTTCAGAGCAGTTTCAAAGATTATTGGAAAGACTTTCTGGAGGAACATTATTTAATAAACAACTTCCTATTGGCATAGGGATTGTTTTATGGATGGAAACATAGCCAGAGCTGACATTTCTATGACAAATTAATACCTCTGAAACCTCAGCTGACTTTTGCCCTGACGGTTCTCTGCTTCCTCTCTGGACTGGTAGCTCCCACCCAGCCTTGATGAGTCTCATCCTAAATGTGATTTTCATTTAGTAGTTTCTGTCTCCTAGCAATGTAATTTAGTGTATCTGCCTGGGGCGGTGAGGCCACTAATCACTCTCTTAAATCCAGGCTGAATTAGGTTACAGTATTCTTAATAAAAGTTACCTTCTCCTTTATTTCTGGACAAGGAGTTGATAAGGAATGTACTGGTTTGACCTGGCTTTCCTAGAATTTGGGCATTGTCTTGAGCTTGAATTTATTGTATTAATTCTACAATTTGAAATATTGGGTTAAAATATTGCAGTCTTGAATTATGATAATTTTTGAAGTCTCTCTTTAAATTTACTGTCTGGGTGAGTGCCCCAGTCATCACAGAATGATGTTGATCCTATGGAATGAAGCGTCCTCAGGGTTGATGGCTTTTAGAATCTAATATGGTATTGGTTTATGTGTCTACCTACCCTGTTTGTTTGTTTGGCTTTGGAGTCACTCATTTAGCATTTTCCTTTCATAAGTAATGCTTATAAATCTTGGTCACTTAGATATATTGGATGTCACCTTAATACGGAGTAGTTTAAGGTTATCACATTGCTTTGAAATAATTTGAGACAAAGATATCCATCCTTTTTTTCTTTCCTTTCTCTCTTTATTTCTTCCTTCCTTCCTTCCTTCCTTTCTTCCTTCCTTCCTCTCTCTTTTATTCCCTCTCTCCCTCCCTCCTTCCTTTCTCCCTCTCTTCTTCTTCTTCTTCTTCTTCTTCTTCTTCTTCTTCTTCTTCCTCTTCTTCTTCTTCTTCTTCTTCTTCTTCTTCTTCTTCTTCCTCCTCCTCCTCCTCCTCCTCCTCCTCCTCCTCCCCTCCCCTCCTCCTCCTCCTCCTCCTCCTCCTCCTCCTCCTCCTCCTCCTCCTCCTTCTTCTTCTTCTTCTTCTTCTTCTTCTTCTCTCTCTCTCTCTCTCTCTCTCTCTCTCTCTCTCTCTCTCTTCAAGAAACAGTCCAGGAGGCATTCTGACTATTTATTGTTTTCAGTTTTCAGTCCATCTTTAGCTTCCAATGTTTTTCTTTGCCCATCTGAAATAATTGGCAACATCTGCATAGAACGGGTAAAAACATATATTTAGTGCTACAAATGAAGGTTTAGAAACTTACCAGAGATGAATTACTTTCTTTGTATTTCTTACCTTGTTTCTTCTGAATTCAAACCTTTGCTCGTCTGTTATACAATATTCTATAATCATGTAACATTTATTGTATTTTAACCATTTTAGATAAATATGTCAAAGGATAAACGCAAAGTAATTTAAGCAGTAAAATGGACACATTGATATAGATACAGAGAGAAACTAATTTAAACAGAGCCAGATCATTTTTTCAAACCATGCCATAACTCTTTCTCAACATCTCTCAATCTGTTTCTCTTTGTTAGACCACATACCCAGGGAATTATTGTCCTAAAGTGGTAAATTGCTTATGCCGAAGTGTGTATCTATCTGTCTGTCTGTCTGTCTGTCTGTCTCTCTATCTCTCTATCTATCTATATTCAGACCCTATTCAACATAAAGCTGGAAAATTGTGGAGAGGTTCTAATTAGAATTGCGTGTATGTCTTCCCTTAGTTATTGCTGTGTCAAGACCACAGTGTACTCTGGTGGGTCAGGTTTGATAACAAGCTTGCCAGTGAGATTAGCGAGACCAGTCTGTTCTACTGCAAAACAAACATGAATAAGGATTATTGTGAGTGATGAGGGAGCAGTTCTTTCAAAGATGGATAACAGAGAAGACAAATGATGATCAATATTAATGTGATAGGCGTCTGCCCTGGTGGGCAGAGCCAGTAGCATTGCATCTTTAGCTCTGGATGAAGAGGGGAAGAATAAAGGGATCAAATGAAGTAAGAAGTATGAACACTCTCCAAGGATAACCTGTTCCAAGCAATATTTCTGCTCTTCTTGGGGGCAGGGGAACGCCTCCTTCTTAGGACATGCTTACTTATACCTTGTTTGTCTCAGCGCAGCGATAGATGAGGATTTCCTTTTTCAGGATGGCAGTTTTCTCTTCTGCCATTAAGCAGTTCTAGTAAAGTACGTGAAATGTGTACAGTTTGTAATGAGGAAAGTAGGGAGAATGCTGCCTCGAAGATACCTAGTGTCCCTCCTGCACAGTAATTAGTGTACAGGGAACATGGAGAAATGTTTTGCATAAGTCTATTTTTATAAGCTTAATTCCACTTTGTATTAAATACAGTGACTTCTGGTACGTTCCTAGTATTATCTTACAGCCCTTAATGACACTGCTTTTTAAAATACTCTGCATATATTTATAATTTTGAATTATAAAACAGAGAAAATTGTAGGCAAGCACCGAATAAGACTGTTCCCAATGAATATTCCCTAGCAGATTTCAGTGGAGTACTTTCAATTCCGTCAGCGTGTATGAGTACATTGAGTTCGGAAATGAAGCAAATGTTTAAGAAGTGATTATATAAGCCAGCTGATTCTCCTGAATGTGGTGGGGAGTGGGCATGTGGGGGGGCAAGCTGTCTCAAGGGCACGTAAAATATCTTACTTCCCACACATTTCCAGCTCTGACTGCGTCTTCCACAGGCTCCAGGAACACGTCCCAAGCATGCGTTACTTTGAACTGAGAGGAAAACAAATATTACTTAATGATTCCGTTTTCTTAGGGGCTTTAAAATACACGTGTTCATGGGACTAATTTTATGTTCAATTTCTTGTGGATGCCCACACCTTCATTTTCCCTTTGAATACTTGTATACCCTAAATTTGTGGAGAGTTAGAAAAGACGGGGATGTACCTTGAACTTCCTTGAAATGGAATCAATATTATAAAATTATGACTATATATACACTTGTCCCTTAAGAGGGCTTATGCAGTGTTACAGAATATTCTGGATTGAATCCAGAGAAGGATAAGAACCACTCATTTAGAAGAAATGTGTTCTGAAAATATGTTTATGTAATAAGTCAGTGAAGATATTTGAGTCCCTACTCCTTGATGCATGAAACAACTATGGGAATTCCACACCTGGTTGCCTTCACTCCCTGTCCTTTGTAACATTTCTGTATTTACAACAGAGTCTTCTGTTTAACCAAAGGATACATCCCATGTATAGCTCCACTCCTCTAGGAAAGGGGTACAAAATTCTTCAAAGAAATATATAATTGTGACAATCCCCCAAATTGTACAGCACCATGGAAGGATGTGGCTGCTGCAAAGATTCCATCTCTCATCTTTCACAAATTTCCAGTGGCATTTCCTTTTGGTTGCAAGTGTAGGAACTGAGTTGGCTGACTGTCACATTTTCCCTTGTCCTCCAGTGAGGCTGGCAGCTCTGATTAGCTTCTCCTCAGAGTTGCCCAGAGCTGACTACATTAGAATGTTAGAGTGTTATACAATTTTTATTTCACTGTGTGGCTAGCATATGGTGTGTGATGCTAGGTGTGAAATGATTAAAATGTTAATGAACAGTTTATACTTGGGTTTACAAAGACCCCAGGCATTTAGAAAATGCTGGTCTATGAAATACCCATGAATGAAAATGACCCCACGTATCTGTGCATTATACACTCTGCAGATGTGGGTATTATATACTCAAATAATGAAATAAAAGCCTAATAGTGATGATGGTATGTGACATGTATTTGCTCATAATTTTGCTGAAATGAGAAAGTGACATGCAGAATTTGAGCCTGGCTTCATTATAGATGTGGGAAGATAAGGTATTTGGAAAGAAAATAATATGATATTATTGAAAGTGAAAGTAGCTCCTGTAGAATTTCCCTGAACGTTAGTACATCGAGTCTTATGCATAAAATACAGCTTTGGTCATTGTTCACAATAGAATCTGATTCCTTTCTTGGGTAAGGACTCTGTAATCAAGGCACCTAATACACAAGGTAATCTTATAATGTTCAAAACATCAGAAATATCATCAAGTGTAAGCTGTACACTTTGTCTCATCTGTCTCATCTCTTATATAAACAACTTCTAAATGACCCATGCTTAATTCACATGGCACCAAAAATATTTCTATTAATACATGAAAAAAAATGAATAAAAAGAAATGGTAAAATACAGACATGAATTTGGCACTTAGTAATTCTTTTCATTATAAGTTTTCTTTCACTGACGGGATTTTTTTTTAAGACATGTTAATTTCCCCAGTGAAGTATGGTCAACACTACTTGATTTTCTATTGCTTATTTATTTACCCAATTAATTCTTTATTATTTAACTTTTCCAATATACACAATGGAGATAACAAAAGAATATATGGTCTAATATATAGATTTCTAGCTCAACTCAGGCTATAACAGTGTTTTGTGCCCCTATCTTTATTTTAATATTTCTTTGTACAATATTACATATAGAAGTTTCTCTGAATGGTGAGTCATACCTCAGTCACTGCTAAATAGCAATCTATGTCTGTTAGTATGCTGGTCCCTTAAGGAACTTGTCCTAACTCATAAAATAGTGCCACTTGGACAAAATGAACCTGACACAGCACCTGTTTTTAGTATAAGCTTCCAAGATTGAATATCTCATTTTCTGTTAACCTGGATCAACAATGTCTTTATCCAATGAAATAATTCTAGTCAAAGATGTTTCAGTTGATCTAGAAGTGATATTAAAAGTAATTTCCATCACTGGGTATTTTGATGCCCAGTAAATGCTATTGATTTTTATGAATTCTTGCTCTCTTTCTTTCTCTTCCTCTCTCTCAGTATGTAAATATATGTTGTGTTGATTAGAAATGTATATATGCATATAATAAATATATTATCTTTACTTATATAAATTAGTTATTTCATTTATATATTATTACTGAATGCATGTGAGTATTTTTTTACTAATACAAGAGGAGTATTTATGAATTTGATATTATGTTTAGTATTTGATACACTGTCTCAAATGGGAGCTCATTGCTTTTCTCATTCATTGTTGAAATCTTTTCTTTTTCTATTATTAAAATTTACTATGCAACATCTAATAGACTGGGTAGGGACAATAACTAAGAAAGAGATCTAGCAGCCAGGCGGTGGTGGTGCATGCCTTTAATCCCAGCACTCGGGAGGCCGAAGCAGGCAGAACTCTGTGAGTTCGAGGCCAGCCTGGTCTACAAAAGCTAGTTCCAGGACAGGCTCCAAAGCTACAGAGAAATCCTGTCTCAAAAAACCAAAACAACATATGGGCAGAAACCCTGACTGCTCTTTGGACTGGAGAGGGAGGGGGAGGGGAATAGGGCATGGGGAGTGGGGAAGGGGGAGGGAAAAGGGAGGCGGGGAGGCAGAAATTTTTAATTAAAAAAATTTAATAAAAAAAACAAAAGAGACAGAGAAAGAGAGAGAGATCTTTGTTAGAAAAATGGCAGAAAAAAAAAACATTGTTTTCTTCTCTCAATGGCCTCACAACTAGTTGTGTTTCTCTGAGGTTGGACAGTCAGAGCAGTCCAAATTTAATCCTTTAAAAGAAAAGTATGCTAATGAAAGGATTTTTTTAAATATATACTTGAAGATAACGTCAAATAAAAGGAAATATCCTATTCTCGATCATTCTCAATGTCAGTCACATATTCCTTCTCGTGTCTCAAATGTTTAAGAGTGAGAAAGAAAATTTTGTTCTCCCATACATTAATTCCTTAAAGATTTTAGTGTTTTCTGCATAGCACTGGTACATCCCCTCAGGTCCAGACAGAAGCTGTCTAGAAGAATGGTGTCAACTTCTGTAGTAGTGGGTGAGATCAGGGACGTGCTTGAACCATTTCTAAATCATCATTTTTGTTTTATGGGTTTTGAAATATCATCCCAGGAATGAGCAGAAATAGGAAAATCAAGAAAAAGAAAAAAATGTAGAAGAATTGGAATTTAGAATTATAATTGAGATATAGAATTAGAACTAAGAAATTATAGGCAGTTGGGACAGAATTGGAATATGAAGAAGGACACTAAAAAAGAAATCTTACTCTAGTTCAGAATTGAGTATAATAAAAGGTTATTTATTTAGGGGTAGACTCACAGATCACAATCCTCTGCTGTAACAGGGAAGAACCCACAACCAGAAAAGAGGCGATATGTGTGCTTTACATCAACATATATAGTATAAGAGCCCACGCCCAAGTGGTCAGGGAAGTTAAAGGCTACTGGCTGTAGGAATTCCTACAGCAAGAACAGAGTACAAGGAAGAGAGAACAGTAAAGAGACATTCTGAAGAAAAATTGACTGTGAGTTTATTTTTTTCCCCTCAGATCCCCTTAATCAATTTTCCTTCACTAACTGTAGAACCTTGATTGGACTCTGTAGCAGCCTGAAAGAGTGGTACCTCAAAAGGACCTTGGTATAAAAACCAGGAAATCTAAAATATGTATGGTGTTCTTACATCTCTGAAAAGAAAAAGCTAATAAGCATTAAAATACTTTGTAAAGTTCAATTTTCTACAAAGTTTTTGAAGGCAGGTGACATGGCTCATCTGCTAAGAAAACTACTTACCACATTAGTCTAATGATATTGATTGTATCTCTGGAACCCACATAAAAGTGGAAAGGGGAAAAACAAAATCACTGAGATATGTATATCCCTACAAACAACAATAAAAAACAAAATTTAAAAATTGAAAGGTTTTCAAGGTACAAACACTTTACATTTCTTTTACTCAAAATTATCATCAACATGTTAGATCAATCAACTAGAACAAATGAAGATATAGAACATCATTTGATACTTTATGTACCACATGGGCCTGCTAAAGTTTTGTCATACAAAGATTGCAACAAGATTAAAATTCAGGAATGTTTGGCTCCAAATTACAAAATTATAATAGGAAATTAAAACAAACAACTCAGAAAGTAATTTGCAATTATTAATGATAGAAAGATTAATGAAGGAATATACTATAGGCTTTTTTATTGGATGAGGAGTGTTCATGATTCACATTTTTAGGTGTTTAAACACAGCACAGATTTATTTAATAGTTGTCTTAGAATTCTAGTTTTGTAAATAAACACCATGATCACAAAAACTCTTATGAAAGAAAGCATTTAAGTGGGGGCTTGTTTAGAGTTTCAGATGGTCAATCGATTATCATCATAGGAGAATGCATTGTGGTAGATATGGCACTGGAGAAGTAGCTGAGAGCTCTATCCTGATCACTGCCATAAGCTCCCTTTTTGAGGTGACTTCTACCAGGATTCTAGTCACAGCAGATTCATACATGCCCATCTGTCTGTCTCTCCTTGTGGCCTGCTGCATTCACTCACGGAACTGTGCCATCCCAGCCTGGAATGAGCTGGAAGTATAGATGTGTCCCAAAGAAGACTTCAACAATTTCCTATTTCACCATCCTTCTCTACAGAGCACTCCTTCTGTACAGAGCTTACAGAGAGATTGTCTTTGGGCAGCAATCATAATATGTCAATCTTCTCTTTAATCCCTTCTAATGATTTCTTACTGTGATTCAAATATAGTCCAAATCTCTTGCCCTTGCCTAGGAGGCCCTGTTTATCTATCTACTCTCTTTATACCCAAAGTCACCTTGAGTTATTATATATATTTAAGTATTTCTATATCTCTATATATATTTAAAAATTGTTTGGAACTGAAATAGAATTATATCATGTTCCCCTTTGCTTTTTCCCCTCCAGTACATTCCATGGATGCTCATTGCAATCCCTCTCATGCTTGTTCACAGCTTGTTGACAACCTCTCTGTGGGGCAATGATCTATTCCCTGGTGCTGGTGTTTTAAATAAACACTGATTGGCCAGTAGCCAGGCAGGAAGTATAGGCAGGGTGACCAGGCAGGAAGTAGGGGCAGGACAACAAGAATTCTGGGAAGAGGGAAATTTCAGTCTGCTGCCATGACTCAGCCTCAGAGGAAGCAAGATGTGACTGCCTCACCAAAAAAGGCACCAAGCCATGTGACTAACATGAGACAAGAATTATGGACTAATTTAAGTTATAAGAGTTAATAAGAAGCCTGAGATACTAGGCCAATCAGTTTATGTATAATGTAGACCTCTGTGTGATTTCTTTGGGACTTAATGACTGCCAGAACTGGGCAGGACAGAAAACTCAGTCAACAAACCTTTTTTATTTTATTTTATTTTATTGTTGTTTTTACATGTATGTTTACACATACACAAATACACAATCACCTGATTCTGTTTTTATTGTTTTCATGTATATTTTTTTTACAGAACAATAATGGGCTGCTACTCTCATTAGTAATTAGTTGTCTGTAGTTATTTGTCTGGAGGTCATCCCTGGGAAACGGTGCCCCTCCACATTAACATGTCCATTGATAGCGCCATTGCCCAGGTATTTTTTATGAAATTATATTATCTCTAGTACCTTTCAGACAGACTCTGATATGGGATTCCCCTCTGTATGCTGTGATTACCATTGATTAATAAACTATTTTGGACCTATAGGAGGACAGAACAGAGGTAGGTGTGATGGAGGAAGGTCATTGGCTAATAAAGGCACTGCCCTGGCCCATTTTATTGGTTAGGACATAGGTAGGTGGAGTAAACAGATCAAAATTCTGGGAGGAAGAGGAAGTGAGGTCAGAGACTCCACAGCTCTCTCGGGAGCAGACGCCTGAGAGAGAGATGCCATACCCCGCTCCCGGGATGAAGCTCTGACCCAGGATGGACTAGGCTAGAATCTTCCCGGTAAGACCGGTGCTCACAGATAATTAGAGATGGGTTGATTGGGATGTGAGAATTAGCCTGTAAGTGCTAGAGCTAAAGGGCCAAGCAGTGCTTAAAAGAATACAGTGTCTGTGTAATTATTTTGGGGCATAAGCTAGCTGAGCAGGCAGCCGGGGTGCTGGGGACGCAGCCCCGCTGCCCTTATTACTTCAGTAGGTGGGGAAAACTAAACTGAATGCTGGGAGGAAGAAGGTGGAGTTTGGAGATGCCATGTAGCCACTGCCAGAAACAGACAAACTCAAACCTTGCCAATAAGCCACAGCCACGTGTTGATACACAGATTAATAGAAATGGGTTAAACTAAAATATAATAGTAAGCCAACAAGAAGCTAGAGCTAATGGGCCACACAGTGATATAATTAATACAGTTCCTGTATGGTAATTTCAGGAGTTTGGGCAGATGGGGGAAAAAACAAGTGGTCTTTATACTACAAGACTCTGTCTTTTTGTTTCTGGAGCTGCCCTGTCTAGTACGATACAGAGTAATCATTGGTGACTATTTCTCTCTTGATTGATAATTGACCAAGTTAAAAAATTTAATCCAAATTCACTTCTTATTTTAAAACCTTACTATAGGCATTATTATCAACTATTTTGTTTTAATTGATATATATATATATATATATAGAGAGAGAGAGAGAGAGAGAGAGAGAAATGCTAATTTTTTGTTAAATTAGATTCAACAAGACTCAATAAAAGTAATAAAATTGGCTATTTTAGTGTTACTTTTTATATGGGCTTTTATGCTGGGAGCAAGGTACATACCTATAGGTTCAGCCTCTTGTTAGACTCCTGGGAGGGAACTGATTACCTGAACACAAATCAAAGCCAGTTTTAGCAGAGTAAAGACTGAAGCATGAAAAATAAAAAAAAACAGACAAAAAGCAATGAATCCATACAAATCATTCAATAAACTTGCTAAATTTTTATGCGCCCCTGGAGATAACGCAGCAAATCTTTAATTGAAACAGACTCTGTTAGAGCACATATACATTCATCTTTAGTCAGTTGCTATACAAAGATTCCCATAGAAACTCATAAAAAAAAGAAAGAAAAAAGAGAACCATATTAATTCATTTTAGTTTCTTCAAATGATGTATATTTCAGTGTTTGTATGTCTTCTTTTTTGGGAGTATATATTTCTATTTTCTTTGAGTTTCATCAAAATTATGTTTATCTTTCTAGATAATTGTGAATGTATTTGCTGCTAATGCTCCAATAAGCAAAGTACTGGCCTGCCAAACTGCAATATAAATTAATATATAGATCCCTCTGATTTAATCTTCACTTTTACAGTCTTTTCTTTTTGAAGTGATTTATTAAGTCCTTGACAATTTTATGCAATATATTTTGACCACATTCATCTTATTCTCACATCTTTTTACAGTTCTACCCCCATGCCATACATACTCAACTTTGTTAGCTTATTCAATATTATTTTTATAAATGTCTTAAGTGCTATCAGTGTTGCCAGTTCACTCTTGTGTCTGTGAACAGTCATTAAAGTGTGCTAGTCAGACTGGGAGCCATACTCTTAAAGAAAATGAAGTCTCTATCTCTCCGTGGTTAAAAATTACTAGTAGTTCCTCAGATAAGGGTGGGAATTCATCCCAACTTGCTGCTCAGTGCTAAAGCTTTGTCTGTCTGGAGCTTTCTCAGGTCTTGTGCAAGCTAATACAATCACCATGAATATATTCATGCAGTTGCCATACTGAATCTATAAAACAATCTCCTCATAGTCATCCATGGTCTCTGGCCTTTATGGTCTTTCCATTGCCACATCCAAAATGATACCTGAGCTTTTGAAGGAGAAAGGTGTGATACAGCTGTCTCATTTAGAGCTAAACACCCTAAAGTCATGTATTCTAAGGATGTTGACCAGATGTGAGTCTCTGTTCTAATTCTCATTACAAATAAAAGATTTTTCTGATGAGGTTTGAAGAATGCACTAATTAGTGGGTATAATGAGAATTTTTTAAGTAGTAAGTTTAGGAGTATGTCCCATTGCCATAATAATAGCAGTAGCCACTCCCCAAAGTCCTATGACCTCTTTATCCTTAGGTTATTGGCCATGTTAGGACTTCTATTTTCTGGACCAGACCTTTAACTCAACCATAAAGTGGTTGGCTATTCCCTAATTTGTGTCAGTATGACATGTTCATTGAGTCAAATATCTGATGTCAGCAGCAACAATAATTTTACAGTCTAGTTCTAGAAGGTTACCAAAAGATAATGTAATGACTTCTAACATTTGCTAGTATGTGAATCCTCACTGGCCAACATCACCATTACTGGCAACCCATTACAGATGTTGGGTTTGTTTGTATTTGTTAGCCTTCAGTATCTAGTATCTAGTAGGAGAATGGTTCCCAGTAATAGGGTAAGTCTATTCAAAATGAATGTATATGTGTATATTTGAATATACATCTGTATTCACACATACGTATGTATATGCAAGATTCTGCGCTTATACACACATACACCCAACATACACACATAATATATGTATATATATATATATATATATTATAGCAAAATATAATATTTATTTCAGAAGGTCTTTAATGTTAGCTAGTTATCTCCCCAGCCCTGTATTAATCACTCCATGTGGCCCATTAGTAATTGTCTGGTCTTTGTGAGTTTTGCAAATGAAGAACTCACATCTGAAGATTCAAATCTGACATCCACAAATGGGGGAAAATGTGCAATTTTTATCCTATTAAAACGGAACTACCTCACTCAGAATGATTGTTTCCAATTCCATTTACCTAGGAAATGCCATATATTTATTATCTATCAACCTTCTAATGGACATCTAGGCTGTTTCTATTTCTTTACTTTTGTGAATAGATTAGAAATGAAAATATCCAGGGTATGGTCATCATATAGAGTATATTAATATCATAAAATTAATTGAAATTACTTACTTTGAAAAACAAACAAAAAACAAAAAAGAAATAAAAATAGATAATCAAGCATCTCTATTGTAGGATGTATAGTCTTCTTTTTGGTATATGCCCAAGAACAATATGGCTGTATTATGGGCAAATCTATTTCTAGCTGTTTGAGAAATATCCACACTGGATATCCACAATGACTCTTTCAATACATCAAGACCATAATTTTCATATACTACCTTCTTATCATAACCATAGAGAGTGGTGAGATGAAATCCCAAAGAAATTTTAATTTGAATTTCTCTGATGACTAAGAAAAAAGTTTTAGGTACTTATATTTTACCTTTTGGTAACTTTCTTTTTTTATTCTAGGCCAATTTTTCAAGTTGGTTATTTTCTTGATGATATACTTGTACTTTGGTTTAGAGAAGTGTTTTAGTTTTATGATTGCATTTAGTTACAATCCTGTTGTGGTGATAAAATACCAAAACCAAAGGCTCAATAAAGAGAGAGTTAATTGTGGTTCAATAGAGATGTAAGTCTGTCATGGTAAGAAATAAACATGGAAGCAAGTAGCAGTCACAGCTAACAAAACAGGAAGCTAAAATATCACATTTTTAACTTCAAACATGAAGCACAAAGACACACACACACACACACACACACACACACTTGTAGATTGGTGTTCAGTTTTTCTGAGGGCTATTCACTCTGTTTTTCATAAGGGTTGTATTAGTTTGCATCCCCAAACCTTGTGAAAGGCAGACTATGTTGTTGAAATTAACATTTAAGAAGTGTGCAATAGAAGCAGAAATTTCAATTTCAGATTGCTATAAAAATAGCAAAACAGTTAAATCCATGAGTATTTTATGTGTGTGTGTAATTTCAAATGACCATAATATGATACTACTTAGTTTTCTGTCATTAAACCTCATAACGATTATTTTGTATACATAAGGCTACAATAATAATAAACATAAAATTTAAGATTTACAAAGTTAATTGAGCACACCTTTACCTACAAGCATGTTTCTATATAAAATCTTAGTTTTCTAAATCAGAAGAAGATAGAAATTTAGATAAAGATAATATGGATTTAGAAACAAGTAGTGCAAGGTGTGTAATGGAAATATCATTATCACTGAAATGTACCATTTTGCACTTGTACCTACATTTTGTCTTTGTGGTTCAAACATTATTTAATATGAACACTAAAATGTCTCAGTTGGTAAAATATTGTCCTTTAAATATTTTCATGAATACAGACAATAACACTGCAGAAAACTCCAGAAAACTAATTGATTCATTTTAGGAATGTCTTTGTTTATTCATCTTTAGATTTCAAGCACAATGGAGCTTTGTAGAAGTAGCTATAATCCAAGTCTCCAAGATAAGTGAACTGAAAAGAAAATAAAGTTGTTTTACGATCTTCCTAAGAGTTAAGCTAGGCCAAGAAAACACATCACAAATGCTCCATTCAGATATACACCAGGGATTAGACTGTATTTTTCATGAGAAATTTCAAACAAGGGCACAGAGATTATTTACAAAGACGGAAGTGAAGTCTCTCTGCTAGTAGCAGAAGGAAACACTTTTTTTTTTCAGTAAGTACTCTTTCCAGCAGTAACTGGGTTTCTAAAAAGATGATTTGATATGGTTCTTAGCAAGGACAACAATATTACAGTCAGTTCAGGCATGCTTACTACATATCAACAACAATTCTCCAAGATGTGTATGTGTATTCAATGCACACTTGTGTGTGCATGTGTTTTAGTGTTTATAGGCCTGTATGGATGGGTTAGTGTAATCTTTGTGGCAGTGTTTTTTCTTTTGTGAATTATAAATACTGAGGGACTCAGACAGAAAGAGGGCTAAAGAAGTCTGGAAGGAAAGAGGAAAATTTGTGGTCAAGGTTTTAGAATACATTATGCTAAAGTCGAAATCTTCATCTTATAGACAGGATTCATATTTCAGCCAGTGATACTAAGATTTTGAAATAATTTGAATATGTAGTAATACATATTTTCTTACCGCAATATGTAAAATTTTGGGTTTGTTGAAATACACTTTGAGCAAATAGTATTTTACTTTTTTATGTGGGAAATGATCTGAGTCCCAAAGTTTCCTTTGTTTCCAATATTCTTTTATCTCTTATCTCATATGGGCTTGAAAAACACCCACATCAGTCAATATCATTGTCTATAATACTTCAGTGCACAAAATTGATTCAGCATTATTGACACAAAATGCATATACAACACATAATAGAATTAAATTATTTTGTTGTAAATTATTTTCATGAGTTATAAGTTCGAAAATGTATGTTTAATAATTCAAATACACAATTTTTAAATGTATTTTACTCTGCCTATAGGTTTGAAATTGAGAATAGTTCTCCTCATCTTGATCAGGCAAAACTAGTGTTGATAAATGCTTTTCCTCTGTGAAAGTATCTTCCTAAATATATATAAAGAAATATTTAGTGAAATATTGTGCCTCAGATAATATTTTATGGGCTTGAATTACATAACAAAAACTATCAGTGTAGAATATACAACGTACTTTTTTATATTTTAAAGATATCAGTTAAAACAATCATTAAGAAATTAACATGAAGTTTAGAAACCAATGCTGTATGGGAATGAAAGTTTTCCTTGTAAATTTGTCAACATATCTCTATACATTTGGTCTCTCCATCTATGTTCACTTCTGGGGACAACAGATCATATATTACTAAGTGTATTAATTATGAGAGTATTTTGCTCACCCAGAAAATAAAACTGCTGAAAACTTCTCTATTAAAGAAGGTTAGTACACAGAAATGATTGCCAGAAAGGTGACGGTTTTATGATTAAGCAAGTTGTATTTATCAGAATGGCTGAATTTGCATGCTGGTATCCTGAATAAGCCTGAGACTATTGTCTGATCTCCTTGTTCTTTAGTTGGTTGCTTCTTCTGTACAAGCAGGGACAATGATCTTTATTTAACAGAATTTAATAGAGTTATGAATACTAAATGAACACTTTTTTCTGAAGCAGTAAGCATGCAGTAAATGTTAAGAGAAATTATGAGAACATGTAGAATATTATGATTCCCTCCACCATCCAGCTGCAGTGATGTTGTATGTACTTAGACAGAAATCAATACTGGGAAGCAGATGCTGGATTGTGCTCTCATTTTCAAATTAAATATTAGTCTTTTAAAATCACATGTAAACCTATAAGGAAGATAGTCAGATTAAGCTCTGTGAGAATGATGAGTTACTCATTCTAAATGCCAACTAGACCAAGAAAGAATTGAATCTGAATGAAGAAGATGCCAACGGCTTTGGATGCCTTATGGGTTTAAGGAAAATCTAGAAATCTTTAGAGAAAATGTAGGTATGAGAGACCATTCAGAAGGAACACTGAAAACTAGATAGATGTATTTTTCTGTCTTTTTAATGACATAACTTTTAAAGCCAATACTTACATAATTATAAAACTACGCCATGCTTGGGAATTTTTTTTTTTTTTTCGAGACAGGGTTTCTCTGTAACTTTGGTGCTTTTCCTGGAACTAAGTCTTGTAGACCAAGCTAGTCTAGAACTCACAGAGATCCATTTGCCTCTACCTCCCGAGTGCTGAGATTAAAGGCATATGCCACCATTGTCTGGCTTTTGCTTGGGAATTTTTAACTACATGTGAGAACTGCCTCTTTTCTTTGATTTGTGAATCCTTTTTGTTGTTGTTGTTGCTGTTTTTACAGGGTTTCGCTGTAGCCATCATGCCTTTCCTGGAACTAGCTCTTGTAGACCAGGCTGGCCTCGAACTCACAGGGATCCACTTGCCTCTGCCTCCTGAGTGCTGGGATTAAAGACATGCACCACCACTGAATTCTTTTAATGGAACTTATTAGTTTTATTATAAAAGCTTAGGCTAGAATAAAACAGAATGTGTTAATTTTTCCTAAAAAAAAATCAGAAAAAGTTCCTCAGTTATTTCTTTAGAATAATTTTAGCTGGAATTTGATTTTTGTTGGAAAGCTGCTAAACACTCTGATTTGTTTTATATTTTATTCATTAAACAACCTCTAGGTTCGCGGGGCATAAGGGAGATCTCTGAATGCAATCAGTAATGTTTCTACAACTATAAAATTTTAAGGTTCTGCTGGGCAGTGGTAACATATTCCTTCAGTTCCAGCACTCAGGAGGCAAAAACAGGTGGATCTCTGAGAGTTCAAGGCCAGCCTGGTCTACAGGGCTAGTTCCGGGACAGCTTGGGCTATTTCACAGAGAAACCCTGTCTTCAAAACCAAAAAGTTCTAAGATTCTGCAATACACTTCACTGTCTTGGTTTGCAGCCATAGGGGAGTAAAGTTATTTATGCGTTTGTTGTGTTCAAAATAAACCCTACTTGTAGCACTGTTTGACAAGTCTGGATTACTTTTCAACACACAGGCTTCTTAGCTGCTGTGACTTAAAGTGGAGAACAAGCCTCTCTCAATTCTTTGAGGTGATGATAAGAACTCGTTCTAAACTTAATTTGACTCATCTAACAGTTCCTCCTTTACCAACTATTAACTAATATGTCTGACCCTGGCGACATTCTTAGTCATTATCTTGCTCAGCACAGTGGATGAAAGATAAGGTTTGTATCTCTAAAGGCCCCAGCTGGAACTCTGACACTTTACTTTCTCTGTGAATTTGAGCAATTAACCTCTTAGAATCTTATTTTTTCATTGCTAGTATATGAAAAATACCTTGTGGAGTTCTTGAGAGGATACAAATAAGATTATGCTTTTAAGTGCCTGGTACATAATAATTATTCAATAATTGATAGTTGCTATTTGTAGCAAAGATTTATTTTCTAGTTTCTGTATTCTAGGCATGGTTTGCTTGTATTTCGAAAAAGAAAAAGAAATCAAGACATGCTTCTCTACGGTGATATGACTGATGAGAAGGTCACATTAGTGAATTTGACAGAGGTAATCCTGATACCGTTATTCCTGAGAGTAACTAGAATTTTATAGGAGAATATACCCACAGAACTCATTCATCCAATATATATGAACATTTAATAAGATTGTAATGTATATTATATTTTTCCTCACATTCAGAATATCAATGAAATCAAGACATGAAGGTAGTGCAAGGAACTTGTTGGCGCAGTGAAGGGAATCTGTAAGATTAGGGTGATGGGAGAGAAGGTAAAAGGGGAGAGAATATGATTGAGTGTATTATACACAGGCATAAGGTATATGATACAAGCACTTGTATAATCTCTGTCCATCAACAAGCAAGGATGTAAATTGCAGCAGGTGTGGTGCACTTCGAAGTGTTTCTTCTTGAGGACTTTCATCATTTTGATGTTGGCAGCCATTCCGAAATAAAATGATTTGGAAGATCAAGAATGCAGAAGCATAATACTGGAAATACTGGAACTGGCCAATCTTACACAATATGTTTGAAAGCCAAAACCACACAGAACTGAAGGCACAGGAAATAATATCTACAGTATAGTCAGCAAATTTTATTAAAGGGTCAAATACTAATATCTTCGGGTCTATGGAATAAAGACCAATGACGATATAGTGTGGTATTTATATAATCATCTTACTTGTAATTACTTATAGATGTGAACCTCATTCTTACCTCCAAAACCATAGGTATGGACTGCAAGCTGGATTTTGTCCAAGGGCTATAGTTTGTGGATATAAAAGTTCCATAGTATAAGGTATGATTGTACAACTTTACGTCTTTGGGAGGAAAAGAGACCAAAGGAAAGAAGAGAAAAGTTTAAAGTCATGAGGAGCCAGTGGTTTGAAGAAGGGAACTGATGCATTCCTAATTAAGGGATAACTGGGGGATCAGAGACATCTTGGGAATGAAACCTAGCTGCCTGGCAGTGACAAGTGACTTTCAGTCACCCAAACCTCACCAGAATCAAAGAGAGGGATAACGGAAGTGTGCTGGGGAAGACCAGGTGAGGACATCTCTTCATAAGGAGTGAAGGAACAGGGTGGGCGGGAGGGCATAAATAGATCCGTTCAGCAAATGGGTCTAATTCTCTGTGATGCCTAAAAGCTGGCACGTCCTTTTGTGGTGAGATAAGGTTTGTTTTGTAAGACAGAATGGGAAATGGCCCACGTGCCTTAACACTGTAAAGGACTGGGCTGGGTGCACTTACTAAAAGAAAAGCAGGAAATGCAAATGGGACGTTTCCCCTCTCTGCTGGGTCTCCCTTCATATACAATGTTTCTTAGTTAATACTAAAATATTATTGTTTCTCTTTACCTGAAATTAGTTCTCATTTGGAGACAATACTGTCAAGGAAAGTGCATTGCATACCTTTGCTGGTGTTCTCCAGTCTCTGTCAGGGTATTTTAGCAGGCTGTGATAGTGACCATCCCTTCACACCATAGGGAGTCCTTTATAATCCAGGAACTCTATGAATAACACTTCCTTCATGATTAGACATTCCTCCACCAGAGCACTCTTCCTGACATGGACCTTAGTGAGATCAGATTATGTGCAACACAAACCTACGGAAGATTGTTCAGTTTGTGATATCATCAAGCAAAAATGCCCTCAGATACAAGTATGTGATGTCTCCTTACACGAGATGACTTGGTCTCACTCATCTTTCTAGAATTACAAGTTTCTGTCATAAAAGCAAATCTTTGGGATTTTGTAGCTATTTTTTTTTTCCTTCCGCATCATCTAACAGAAAGATTTTGCTTGCTTTTCTTGTTGGAGATGTTTTTCTTAGGCATTCCAATTTTCTAGTGAGCACACAACTATTACAATAATTTCTCCCTCCCTAAAGGTCATTTATATGTATATATCAATGATACTGATACATATATGTGTGAGAGAGAATGGAATTGTCACCACAAACTAGTTTGTATGAGTTCTATTTTATGAATTCTAAGAAATAAAAAAGCATATTTAAATAATGTATATTAAAATAACTTCAAATAAATGTTCAATATTTATCTTATTAAATCACACATATTTATGTATGTTCACACTATGTTTTTAAGTTGTTCTTTAATTTCATGTGTGTGTGTGTCTTTCTTAGTGTGCACGTCTATAGGCCAAGTTCATGAAGTGCCCCTGGAGGTGAGAAGAAAATCTTATATTCCTATAACTGCGGTTATAGATGGTTGTGACCTATGATATGAAATGGGAACTCAGGTCTCAGAAAGAACAGCTAGTACTTTTAAATTCTGAGCCATCCCTTCAGCTCCCAGTTTGTACTCTTAAGGTCTATTGACTACTCAATAAAACTAAGAGTGTAAATGAAAAACTGCTACTATTTTAAAAACACATATATTAATAATTCATGAGGAAGAGAAGAAAACTAATATTGCATAGACATATTTGAACCCCTTTTTCTTTTTGTTTGTTTTTTTTTCCGAAAACTCTTTTTCTAATTTCAGGATTTACCCACATCATTGAAGTAAATGAGTTCTGTGTACGCTGATGAATCTCTCTCAGAAGTTGGAGCAACAAATGATTTTCCTTCTGAGACAATTTTAGCTTGTCCCTTTCAGAAAAAAGCAAAACAACAACAACAGGAACCATAGAACTATGAATAGAGCCACAAGTTACCTTGAAGAAACATCTGGCCGTAGAATGAAATGCTGTAATTAAAACACAATCTCAAAAATAAACAAAAGAACATAAATTAAAAATATGAAATTGAAATGTCAACCTACAGAATATTTTCAGACCTTATGGAACCAGCATATATAATTTCCAGATTCCTAGACACAGTAAATAAAAGGCATATTTGTTCTCAAAGGTCTTAGACTAGAAACCCTGATGTGCTGGTTTGTATGATAAATGTCCCCCATAGTATTGGGCAATTGAATAGTTGGTCCATAGTGTTGGGTGGGTAAGTTTAGGAGATGCAGTTTTGCTAGGATGTAAGTCATTGTGGATAGGCTTTGAGAGCCTAGGGCTGGGCAGTGCTTAATGTTTCTTACCAAACATATCTCAGACTAAATTTCGGCATTTCAGCAACAGTTGCTGTGCCTCCCAGCCAAATTTATCCGAGATATAGTAAAGTACCTCATTCTTAATTTGGAAACTATCTGTGTCTTATTAATTAGATCAACGAAACAAGCACGTTTGCCTAATTCTAGGCACAGTGAAAGTTTATTTGGCTTGAAAAAAAAAAACTGAATTTGACATACTGTATAGCCGAGTTCTGAAGAGCTTCCTATGTGTGCACTTGGTAGACTAAGCCATTGAAGCAAACAGTTCTGCCTGGGGTACTTATCAGTGTGTCTTTAGCCAGAAGTCACTTGAAGGTTTGAACATAAAATCTCTATCTTATCTATCATAAACTGTTCAGTTTTGCAGAAACCTGGGCTCACTTATTTTTTACTCTCCAGTTTTTCCCTTAAAATATAGATCAAGTTAATTCTGACACTGTGAGAGTTTCAGTTTATTCGGTTTTTGAGACAGTCTAGAAATCTCTCTTATTTTTTATTTATAGTCTCCATTCTGTAAGCTGTTCTCATTCCCATGTTCCTTGCCAGCCATTAAATGCTCAGCTTCTCAGTGTTCCTTCCAAAATATCTCTATCTCCTACTAAATTATTAAACAATTCCCATTGAAATGTCTTTCCTTAAGTTAGGGGAGCCAAACAGAGCATCATCAGGAATAGTAGAGCACACACTTTTCTTCCCTCCTTTGCCAAATTGCTTATTAATATGTTTCACTTAGTACAATGTTGAAATTCATCCAAGAATGTGATATTTGGGAGGATCTTTTCTAAGCTAAAAATTTAGAATGACTGTTTTCTATTGTTTGAACGCTTTATAACTTTCTCACAATTCAAAAACTCGATCAGACACTATTATATCAGTCATTAAAGAGTTGAATAGGTATTAACATTAAATAAAATTTATTGTTTGGAACATTTGTTTCTATATTTATATAATTGCTAGAATGTTAAGGTAAAATATACTTTATATCTAATGATTTTAAATGAAGTTTGAAATTATTACTCTCTCTCTCTCTCTCTCTCTATATATATATATATACATATATATGCTTAAATAATTAAATAACACCTTAAATTTTATTGGGTTTGTATTGCTTTGAATTTTATTTTCTTTTATTAACTTTAGTATAAATAATTTTTAATATTTATTTAAAAAAATTCAACATTCTGTCATGATAATTAAAAGCAATATACTTTTTATATTGTGTTGGAATGATGTATTAATCATGATTAGAATACAAAGACGAAGAAAAATTTTCAGTAAACTACTTAAATGGAGATATGGAAATGACGATTATATTTAAACGTCTCTGGTGCCTGTGTTTCATGAGATGAGTAGCCTCCACACTCTCTCTCATTATGTTCTATCTCACCACCCACCTAGACCCATGAATTTCAGACTATGACTAAGGCTTCTGGAACCACAAGCTAACATAAGTACTTTTTCCTGTAAGCCATTGTATCAGTCAGGGTTATCTAGAGGGACAGAATGAATTTATAGAATGAAGAAAGAGAGAGAGAGAGAGAGAGAGAGAGAGAGAGAGAGAGAGAGAGAAAATTATCATAATGGCTTAGAGGCTGCTGTCTAGCTAGTTACATATGGTTGTCTATAAGCAGAAGATTCAAGAATTCAGTATTTGTTCAGTCCACAAGGCTTGATGCCTCAGTTCCTTTTCAGTATATGTCAGAATTTCGAAGAAGTAGGCATTAATGACAATGAAAAAATGGATTTACTAGTGGGAACAAGAATAAGCAGGAAGAGAGGGCTTAAGTTTTCTTCTTCCAAGTCCTTTACAGGGACTTCTATGAAAAGGGGTGACCTAGATTAAAGGTCTATCTCTCTACCTTAAAAGAGCTGAATTAAAGGTGAATCTTCTCTCTTCAAAGATCTGTATTACAAGTGGATCTTTTCACTTCAAATAATTTAATTAGGAAAAAAATAATCCTCATTGGTGGAGCCAACCATTTGGGTTTTCATTAACTCCAGATGTAGTAAAGTTAACAACCAAGAATAGCCACAACAACAATATTTATTGGATATTTTACTATATGAATGCAAAAGTTACTAACTTATTCAGCTTTAAGTCATTGGTTTAATGTCATTGGTTGCAAATTCAGTTCCTCATTGATAGTGGCAGAAAGGACTTCAATTCCTCAGAGTTGTCTTCATTTCTTTCTGTAAAGGCCTTTTCCTGAGGTAGATTATCCCATCTCAGCTGACTTCACCAGAGTGAGCAACTGAGAGGGCATAGGAAATGCGAAGGACAGAAACTAGAGAATTCCATAGCCTATTTCAGAGGTGGCCTGCTTTCACTCTGTCACACACTGCCAACTGTAATGATCTCACTAGGTCCAGTGCAAGGTCAAGGACATGGTATTACATAAAGACCTCAAACTCAAGAAGCAGGGATCAGTGGAAACTATTTCCGGGAGGCTAGAAATAAAACCTCCTATTATGAAAGTATATTGATAGAGAAAAATCAGTTTACCAGACACTTGTGTGGACAAGAGGTCATCAACCAGAAGGACAGTTAGACTCCATTGAGTTCTTCATGTACCTACACTGATTGGTGAGGACTTTAAGTTATCTCAGTTAATTGCTCAGATATTTTGAAGGTCACTATACCATTCTGTAATGCTTTGGGCAAAACACAGGTTCATAAAGTACAAGGATTGTAGGAAATGTTTAGCAAAATTTGAAGCGATAATTTAAAGTTAGTTTTCTTTCTTATGTGAGATTATGTAATATAATCTTTATAAATTCTCATCACATGGCTGACAACACTTGATGAACCATCTCTATTCCCAGTGTTTTCAAAATGAGTGTAGAGAGACTAGGTAAGTGTGATATAACTGCAGGCTGAATGCTATTCCCAGGTGAGAGTTTGAAAGAATTAAATTAATTATCAATTCTACTGGGAAGTTTCAGAATGAAGACAAAAGGATGAAGCCAAAATTATTATCAGGGAGCCCTTGCAAGGGGAAAAGTAAGTGACAAGAGGAAGTTTCCGGGATTAAAACCTTTTCCATCACAAATGTCAACAATACAGCAATTGTTATCACACCTGTTAAAATATTTATATTATCACTAAAAAGCAAGACACTATATCACTACATTGGTTATGGTAGAGTGTGATATGATATCAATAATCTTATATTATCCTGTTTAAATTTTTTTTCTGTTTAAATTTTATATCTATATTAATGACTTAAAAGCTGTTTATTTGATGACCATTTCATACAAGCAAAATTACTACAGTTGGCAAAAGTACTTGAACCCACTGGATGATATGATTTTATTGCAATAAAATGTCATACTTGAAAAAATGAGAGAACTAATTTCTTTTTTTTATTGCGAAAAGAAGAAAAAAAAACATAAACAAAAAACAAGTTTCCACCTCCTCCCAGCCTCCCATTTCCCTTCCCCTCCTCCCACCCTTCTCCCCATCCCCCCACTCCTCTCCCCCTCCCTCTCCAGTCCACAGAGGAGTCCGGGTTCCCTGCCCTGTGTTAAGTCCTAGGTTCTCCCCCCTCCGTCCATATCTAGGAAGGTGAACATCCAAACTGGCTAGGCTCCCACAAAGCCAGCACATTAAGTAGGATCAAAACCCCCTGCCATTGTCATTGGTGTCTCATCAGCCCTCATTGTTCGCCATGTTCAGAGAGTCCGGTTTTATCCCATGCTTTTTCGGTCACAGTCCAGCTGGCCTTGGTGAGCTCCCCGTAGATCAGCTCCACTGTCTCAGTGGGTGGATGCACGCCTCGTGGTCCCGAATTCTTGCTCATGTTCTCCCTCCTTCTGCTCCTCCTTGGGACCTTGGGAGCTCAGTCCAGTGCTCCTGTGTGGGTCTCTGTCTCTATCTCTATCCATCACCAGATGAAGGTTCTATGATGATATGCAAGATATTCGTCAGTATTGCTCTAGGATAGGGTCATTTCAGGTTCCCAATCCTCAGCTGCCCAAGGAACTAACTGGGAACCTCATCTTGGGCACTAGGGAGCCCCTCTAGGGTCAAGTCTCTTGCCCACCCTAAAGTGGCTCCCTTAACTAAGAATTGTGGTTCCGTGCTCCCCTATCCACCTTTCCTTTATCCCAATTCTCCTGTTTCCACAGGTCCCCCCTCCTTCCCTTCTACCTTTTCTCTCCCCATCTCCCCTTACCCCCATCCCACCCCACCCCCAAGATCCCATTGTCTCCCCGGAAATTTGGTCTACTTCCCTTAGCCAAGAGGACAACTATATGTTTTTCCTTGGGTTCACCTTCTTACTTAGCTTCTTTAGGTTCACCTATTGTAGACTCCGTGGTCCTTATTTATGGCTAGAAACCAATTATGAGTGAGTACATCCCATATTCATCTTTTTGGGTCTGGGACACCTCACTCAGGATAGTGTTTTCTATTTCCATCCATTTGCATGCAAAATTCGAGAAGTCATTGTTTTTTACCGCAGCGTAGTACTCTAGCGTGTATATATTCCATACTTTCTTCATCCATTCTTCCATTGAAGGGCATCTAGGTTGTTTCCAGGTTCTGGCTATTACAAATAATACTGCTATGAACATAGTTGAACAAATGCTTTTGTCATTTGATAGAGCATCTCTTGGGTATATTCCCAAGAGTGGCATTGCTGGGTCCAGGGGTAAGTTGATCCCGAATTTCCTGAGAAACCGAAACACTGACTTCCACAGTGGTTGCACAAGATTGCATTCCCACCAGCAATGGATGAGGGTACCCGTTCCTCCACAGCCTCTCCAGCAAAGGTTATCCTTGGTGTTTTTGACTTTAACCATTCTGACAGGTGTAAGATGATATCTCAAAGTTGTTTTTATTTGCATTTCCCTGATTGCTAAGGAAGTTGAGCACGACCTTAAGTGTCTTTTGGCCATTTGAAATTCTTCTGTTGAGAATTCTCTGTTCAGTTCAGTGCCCCATTTTTTAATTGGGTTAATTAGCATTTTAAAGTCTAGTTTCTTGAGTTCTCTATATATTTTGGAGATCAGACCTTTGTCTGTTGCGGGGTTGGTGACGATCTTCTCCCAGTCAGTAGGTTGCCTTTGTGTCTTAGTGACCATGTCCTTTGCTTTACAGAAGATTCTCAGTTTAAGTAGGTCCCATTTATTCAATGTTGCCCTTAATGTCTGTGCTTCTGGGGTTATACATAGGAAGCGATCTCCTGTGCCCATCTGTTGTAGGGTATTTCCCACTTTCTCTTCTATCAGGTTCAGTGTGTTCGGGCTGATATTGAGGTCTTTAATCCATTTGAACTTGAGTTTTGTGCACGGTGAGAGATATGGGTCTATTTTCATTCTTCTACAGGTTGACATCCAGTTGTGCCAGCACCATTTGTTGAAGATGCTTTCTTTCTTCCATTGTATACTTTTAGCTCCTTTATCAAAAATGAGGTGTTCATAGGTTTGTGGGATAAAATCCGGGTCTTCTATACGATTCCATTGGTCGACTTCTCTGTTTTTATGCCAGTACCACACTGTTTTCATTACTGTAGCTCTGTAATAGAGTTTGAAGTCAGGGATGGTAATGCCTCCAGAAGATCCTTTATTGTATAGGATTGTTTTGGCTATCCTGGGTTTTTTGTTTTTCCATATAAAGTTGATTATTGTTTTCTCCAGATCTGTGAAGAATTTTGATGGGATCTTGATGGGGATTGCATTGAATCTATAAATTGCCTTTGGTAGTATTGCCATTTTTACTATGTTGATCCTCCCAATCCAAGAGCAAGGGAGGTCCATCCATTTTTTGGTATCCTCTTCAATTTCTTTCTTCAATGCCTTAAATTTCTTGTCAAATAGATCTTTCACTTCCTTGGTTAGATTTACGCCATGATATTTTATGCTGTTTGTGGCTATTGTGAAAGGTGAAGCTTCTCTGATTTCCCTCTCTGCTTCCATATCCTTTGTGTATAAGAGGACGACTGATTTTTTGTAGTTGATCTTGTATCATGCCACATTACTAAAGCTGTTTATCAGCTGTATAAGTTCTTTGGTGGAGTTTTGGGGGTCGCTTATGTACACTATCATATCATCTGCAAATAACGAAAGTTTAACTTCTTCCTTTCCAATTCGAATCCCCTTGATCCCATTATGTTGTCTTATTGCTATTGCTAGAACTTTAAGCGCTATATTGAAGAGGTATGGTGAGAGTGGACAGCCTTGTCGTGTTCCTGAGTTCAGTGGGATGGCTTTGAGTTTCTCTCCGTTTAATTTGATGTTAGCTGTCGGCTTGCTGTATATAGCTTTTATTATATTTAGGTATGACCCTTGTATCCCTAATCTCTCCAAGACTTTTAACATAAATGGATATTGAATTTTGTCAAATGCTTTTTCAGCATCTAATGAAATGATCATATGGTTTTTTTCTTTCAGTTTATTTATATGCTGGATTACATTGATAGATTTTCGTATGTTGAACCAGCCCTGCATCTCAGGAATGAAGCCTACTTGATCATAATGGATAATTTTTCGGATGTGTTCTTGGAGTCGATTTGCCAGTATTTTGTCGAGGATTTTTGCGTCGATATTCATGAGTGAGATTGGCCTGTAGTTCTCTTTCCTGGTTGAGTCTTTGAGTGGTTTTGGTATCAGAGTAATTGTGGCTTCATGAAAGGAATTTGGTAATGACCCTTCTGTTTCTATATTGTGGAATACATTAAGGAGTATGGGTATTAGGTCTTCTTGGAAGTTCTGGTAGAATTCTGCATTGAAACCATCTGGTCCTGGGCTTTTTTTGGTAGGGAGGTTTTTGATAACAGCTTCTAATTCTTCGGGACTTACAGGTCTGTTTAGATTGTTCACCTGGTCCTAGTTTAGTTTTGGTAAATGGTATTTATCTAAAAAAGCGTCCATTTCTTTTACATTTTCCAGTTTTGTGGCATACAGGCTTTTGTAATAAGATCTAATGACTCTCTGAATTTCCTCTGTGTCTGTGGTTATGTCCCCCCTTTCATTTCTGATCTTATTAATTTGCGTGTTCTCTCTCTGTCGTTTGATTAGTTTGGATAGGGGTTTATCAATCTTGTTGATTTTCTCCAGGAACCAGCCTTTTGTTTCATTGATTCTTTGGATTGTTTTCTGTGTTTCTATTTTGTTGATTTCAGCCCTCAGTTTGATTATTTCCAGTCTTCTACTCCTCCTAGGTGAGTCTGCTTCTTTTTTTTCTAGAGCTTTCAAGTGGGCTGTTAAGTCTCCAATATGTGCTTTCTCTGTTTTCTTTAGGTGGGCACTTAGTGCTATGAACTTTCCTCTCAGGACTGCTTTCATAGTGTCCCATAAGTTCGAGTATGTTGTTTCTTTATTTTCATTGAATTCAAGGAAGACTTTAATTTCTTTCTTTATTTCTTCCTTAATCCAGGTATGGTTCAGTAGTTGACTGTTCAGTTTCCATGAGTTTGTAGGCTTTCTGGGGGTAGCATTGTTGTTGATCTGATAAGACACAGGTGGTTACTAATATTTTTTTGTAACTGTGTAAGTTAGCTTTGTTACCAAGTATGTGGTCAATTTTCGAGAAGGTTCCATGAGCTGCAGAGAAGAAGGTATATTCTTTCCTCTTTGGGTGGAATAATCTATAGATGTCTGTTAAGTCCATTTGCTTCATTACCTCCATTAATTCTCTAATTTCTCTGTTAGGTTTCTGTCTGATTGACCTGTCCATTGGTGAGAGAGGAGTGTTGAAGTCTCCTACTATTAGTGTGTGCGGTTTGATGGCTGCCTTGAGTTTTAGTAATGTTTCTTTTACGTACGTGGGTGCTTTTATATTAGGGGCATAGATATTCAGGATTGAGACTTCTTCCTGATTAATTGTTCCTGTTATGATTATAAAACGTCCCTCTCCATCTCTTCTGATTGATTTAAGTTTGAAGTCAACTTTGTTAGAAATTAGTATGGCCACACCTGCTTGTTTCTTAGGTCCATTTGTTTGGTAAGCCTTTTCCCAGCCCTTTACTCTGAGTAGGTGCCTGTCTTTGTGTTTGAGGTGTGTTTCTTGTAGACAGCAGAATGTTGGATCCTGTTTTCTTATCCAGTCTCTTAGCCTGTGCCTTTTTATAGGTGAGTTGAGCCCATTGATATTCAGTGATATTAATGACCAGTGGTTGTTAACTCTGTTTACTTTTTTAGTAGTAGGGTTTGTGTGTTTTCCTTCTTTGATTTGCGCTGGTGAAGAGTCTCTAGATGACTGAGTTATTGTGGTCATTGTTGGACTCCTTGGTTAGTGATTTTCCTTCTATTATTTTCTGTAAGGCTGGATTTGTGGCTATGTATTGTTTAAATTTGTTTTTATCCTGGAAAATTTTGTTTTCTCCATTTATAGTGAATGAAAGTTTGGCTGGATATAGTAGTCTGTGCTTGCATCCGTGGTCTCTTAGTTTTTGGAGAACATCTATCCAGGACCTTCTGGCTTTCATGGTTTCCATAGAGAAGTCAGGTGTAAGTCTGATAGGTTTACCTTTATAAGTAACTTGGCCTTTTTCCTTTGCGGCTCTTAATATTCTTTCTTTATTCTGTATATTTTGTGTTTTGATTATTACATGGTGAGGGGATGTTTTCTTTTGATCCAGCCTATTTGGTGTTCTGTATGCTTCTTGAACCTTCATAGGTACATCTGTCTTCAGGTTGGGAAAGTTTTCTTCTATAATTTTATTAAGTATATTTTCTGTACCGTTGAGCTGCACTTCTTCTCCTTCTTCTACTCCAATTATTCTTAGGTTTGGTCTTTTTATTGTGTCCCATATTTCCTGAATGTTTTGTGATGAGAGTTTGTTGGACTTGCTGTTTTCTTTGATCAGAGTGTTTATTTTCTCTATGTTATCCTCAGAATCTGAGATTCTTTCTTCTATCTCTTGTATTCTGCTCATTATACTTGATTCTGTAGTCTCTATTCGTTTACTTAGATTTTCCATGTCCAGCCGGCCCTCTGTTTGTGTTTTCTTCTTTGCCTCCATTTCAGTTTTCAAATCATGAACTGTTTCCTTTATCTGCTTGATTGTTTTTCCTTGGTTTCCTAGGGTATCATTCACTGATTTACTCAATTCCTCGAACTTTCTATTATACTTCTCATCCATTTCTATAAGGGCGTTTTTTATATGCTGTTTAAGGGTGTCAATCACTTTCATGAAGTCAGTTTTTTCTACTTCTTCTTGATTAAGGTGTTCATGTCCTCCTGTTGTGGGGTCACTGGCTTCTGATGGTTTCGTTTTGTTTTTCAGATTGTTGGGAGAATTCTTGCATTGGCGTCTGCCCATCTCTTCCTCCCAATACTCCCCTTTGGATCTTCTTTTACAGGATCAGGTCTTCTTGCCCACTGATGTACCTTCCCAGTGATGTCACTCCCCAGAGATGTTTCTCCACAATGATGTTTCACTCGGTGCCCAGATTTAAAATTCCGCGCTGCTTGGTTAGCTCGCGAACAAAGGGCCCACCCTGCTCCCTGCGGGCAGGCTATGGGAACAAAGGAGCTACCGGCCACCCCTTTGTCCTCCCGGTTCGGGTTCGGTCCCAGCACCCTAGCAGGCTGAGCAGGGAGGCGCTATGCCCCAAAGGAGGGAGGGAGGGAGGGAGACAGGGGGTGTGGGGATCTGGATGTAAGCTGAATGGGATGGGAAGAGAGAGGCGGTTTGGGCAGTATAGCCCCTGTAGGATGGCCAGGAAGTGTGGGCGGGCTGAGGTATGTTCGCAGCTGCCGAAGCACTCACTCACCACAATGATGTTTCACTCGGTGCCCAGATCGAAACTCCGAAACTCTGCGCTGCTTGGTTAGCTCGCGAACAAAGGGCCCACCCCGCTGGCTGCGGGCAGGCTATGGGAACAAAGGAGCTACCGGCCACCCCTTTGTCCGAGAACTAATTTCTTAACCAACTTTTCTTGTTAAAGATATATTAAGAACAATCTATAGCATTTATTAATGATAATTATTTATTCATATCATGAATGATAAGAAGAAACTAAATGTAAAAGTTATGTGTAGATACAATTTTTGTGTGTCAGAATCAGAGATATCAGGTATAGAATAGCAAAAGTGGCAAGTATTTACAATCTTAGCAAAGATGCTTTTAATACAGTTTGTACTATTAAAGCTCCTTTTGCTACTTAAACTTATGAATAATATAACTCCATGAGAAAATTCCAAAAAAGTGTTGAAATGTGGCAATTCCATTCATTGTTTCTCCATGTATAAGATATGATGATGCTGTGAGTACTCCATTCTGTGTCTACTAACAAGGGAAGAGTAGACTATCCTCTTGGAAAGAAATACTCTTAATCAAAATCAAAAGCAAATGAGCATCTTAGTCAGGGCATCTATTGCTATGAAGAGACACCGTGACCGAGGCAATTTTAATAAGGAAAACATTTAATTGTGGTGCCTTACATTTCAGAGAATCAGTCCATTATCATCATCATGGTGGGACATGGTGACATGCAGGCAGACATGGTGCTGGCAAGGTAGCAGAGGTTTCTCCATCCTGCGCAGGTAGGCAATAAGAAGTAGTCTGAGATTCTGGGGAGTATCTTGAGCATATATCAGACCTCATAGCCTACATAGACAGTGACACAGTTTATCCCACAAGACCACACTGACTAATAGTGCTGCTCCTTTCAGGGACCATTTTCCTTCAAACCACCACATTGAGTGATAGAGCTAGGTCATAGAGTAAATTTATTTTTGGCTTCTTGAGAATTCCCCACACAGATCATGACCCAGCTATATCAATCCTTGGTGAATTTCCAAAGGACTTCATATCTTACAGATACAGATATATATATATATATATATATATATATATATATATATATGTATACTATATATACATATATATATATGTATTCATTGATGATTTAGTCACAATAGCTAGAAAATGGAAGCAACTTAAAACTCCTTCAACCAATAAATGGGTAATGAAAATATGAACTACATATGTGTGTGTATATATGTATATTATGTATATATACATATATATTGCTATATATGTATACTGTCAAATACTATTAATCTTTAAAGGAAAACATGAACTAATGAAGTTTGCAGATAAATGGGTAGACTAGAAATGGTCATATTTATTGTGGTAAGCCAGCTCTAAAAAGAAAAATGTCATATGCCCCCTCTCTTTTGAGGCACTTAGCTAGCTCCAAATCTTCAGGTGCAAGTACATAGCCTAGAGTATCTCAGAAACCAGGAAAGTGAAACAGATGCATTGACAGGATAGGGAGATTGGGGAATCATACAGAGGGGGAGAGTAGAGAATAAGTGATCTGATCAGGAAAATGTAAAAGTAAGGCTCTTTAAGGAGTAGGAATGGAGTAAACACAGCAGGAGGAAGTTAAGTAAAAAGCAATAAGGATGTCTGAAAAAGCTATGAAGAAATATACCGTTAACAACTTGCTTTTCAAAAAGTATAATATACATCATTATGTGTATAAATATGCATCATTTTAATGAACACATTTTATTTGCCAGGAAAATGCTTCCTCCAAGAGTCTAGGACCATCTGATAAAACCCCAATACCGTACATGAAAATTCCTCTTTAGCTTGTTAACCAAGTCTTTTTAGGAGAAAAGAAAAGAAAACATATAGCCTATTTCTATTTCCCTTGGTTGCCTCCCTGAGATGAATGATAAGTCTCTTTTTCTGAAGACACTTTGAACATCAGAAAGAGTGTCCATAGATCCATTAGCTGAAACTAACCTAAATGCCTCCTCCCTAAGGATTAGGTTTCATGGCACCAGAGGCACCATGCAAGCTCCCAAAGGAGGAAGGCAAACAACAGTTCCACCCAGTTGTAACATCTGTGAACCACTCTAAGGATCAGCATGGAATGATAACCCTAAGGGTCCAGTATTGGCAGATATACTTTGGTGGTGATGAATAACACTATAATTGGACTATGACTACCTACCTTCTCAGGAAGAGGAAACCATAGCTGGTACAGGAAACCTACATAAATAATGTATGCTAGTGATGTTATGATTATTAGAGAAGAATTTGGAGTCAATTCTTACTAATCCATCATAATCTCTCATAACTATGTAAATATTTTTTCTTTTTACTCACAGAGACTTGTAGTCTTCATCACTCATCAAAGAAACCTCTCTGTGCAACAGACAAAGGCAAGTACAGAAAACCACTTATCAATATGTAGAGTTGTCCATTCTCAATAGACACACGTACAATATGACAACCACAACCAAGGCTCAGGGAATATTGCCAAAGAAGGGGAAGAAAGTTTGAAAGAGACAGAAGATCAGGGAGTATGCTGTGATATTGTGACTCCATGTATTATCAGATGTTATACCCATAAAATCTCAGCAAAATGAGCTAAACAAGGATGACACCAATAATATACCAGTGTGAACATGAAAAAGACCCTGAGGCCTCTCCCATATACAAAAAGTCAAATACAACTAAGGAGAGCTAAGAGGATGAGAAATAGTCTTCTCTGGGGAAAAAAAACACATCAAATAGTTACCCAATACCAAATGATCAGCCCTAACAATAGACATAAAGTAATATTATGCAGACTGAGCAGGTGATGTTTAGAAATGTATGTGTACGTACAAATATGCATGCAATAATTAATGAAAAGAGAGCCCATGAATTTGAAAGAGAATGAAGAAGGGTATATGGGAGAGCTTGTGGAAGGATAGGGAAAGCAGAAATATAATTACAATCAGAAATTTAAAACTTGTGATTATAATGAGAAGTCTAGTTTAATAATTTAAAATAAAGATTGCAACAGACATGTAAAAGCTGCACATGTTATTAGTACAAAGTTAATTCTTTCCCTGAGAGCATTGAAAGTGAAATTATAATCAAAGTTGTAGAGTGAACACAGGATCAAGGATGATTCAAACACTTAATGACATGAAGCCATGCCAGGCAAATATATTCATTTTCTTAATAACCATTAACAAACCTCTTGTACCCTCTTATAAAACTATCTTCATTGAGTATCACATCACCCGGACCTCATCCTTGCTACTGACTGACCCTCTCAGGCTCATTCCACTGCCATCTTTGAGCATTATAACCTCTGGCTTCCAAAGTCTCCACTATTGATTCCACTATCTTGCTTGACAATTTTAAATGAGTGGAAAAATAAACATTTATGTTTTAACGTTAGACACTGCAGCCTTCTGAACCTCAATGAATTCTTCCTCTTCAGCACTCCAGCACCAGTAAATTGTTTCATTAACCACAGTCACAGTATCTACTAAGCTTCTGAAATCTAACCAACTACAACCCTCACTTTACTTCCAGGATTTTTAGCCTCCTACTATAATCGTTTTCCAAATCCACATAGATTTAGACCATTTCCTAGACACTTTTCCCCAATTGGTGTGGTCTTTTAAAAATTTGTTTTCATCATTGTGAACAAACTGGTCATTTATCATGAGTTGCCTAATGACAGAACAATTTATTCTGATTTCCCACACATTGTATTTAGTCTGAACCTTCTTCTGCTCTCATATGTGCCCCACTTTGGATGATAAATTACATTGTTACCCAACTATGACACATAAAACACATTCTCTCTTGGGTCCTATACACTGTTGCCTCATTCTCTTTTACTGAAACTGCTGTGAGCTCATAATATTATCCTTCATTTTCTGGATCACCCATTGAGTTTACAGAAGCCATGGAAACCTCTGCTGAAGACGGACATTAAAAAGAAATCCCACAGTAGCTCTCTATATTATCTAAATAATCTCAGAATATTCCCATACCACTGTCTGCCTTCATGGACACAACCAGCATCTGAGAAATTTGAAGTTCTTTGAACCCCATTTTCTTATCAAGTACTTTCTGATAAGAACAACAACAACAATAAAAAAACAGAGATACATAAGAAAAGGACAGAAACACAGAATAGAGTTGGGAGCGTTTGTTTTTCATATGCTTACATACCCCAATCCAAAAGCAGGGAAAGAAGGGGCAAAAGACTGCTTTACCATGATACAAAGAACAAATAGAGCAATTACCTCTTCAAAACCTGAAATATCAAGAAACTATATCATGAGATAAGTATTCTGTTTAGTCAGGACATGCAGTGGCCACAATTTAGGCCAAGAATCCTGCAGACAGCCATACCCTGAGTCAAACTTCCTGTCATAACCTTGAAGGAATAAGAATAGGCCTGAACTCTCTGAACTCTGACCAAGGTAGAATGAATTCACATCCATGGGGCCTGACATGATTGCAAAGACAATTTATTTCTTAGATCATTAAGATGGTTAACCCAGCAGATATTTCTGACATTCAAAATTAGTCATTTGTTCATTCTCATTCCAACTCCTTTCATTTTTATTTATTTTATTTTTTAATTATCATACTTTCTTAACTTGTGAAAGGGCTCTGGCTACGTCTACCATATCTAGAAAATCTTTATATATGTAATTAGAGCAAGATGCTTCCCAACACTCAAATATATTGCCCCTTAACCTACATCACATTCCAATAGTTTCAGTATTTGTCTCATTATTGAGGTTTTTTTTTCATCCCAAGAATATCCACAGTAAGTCTCCCTGATATTAAAAACAATTCCATAGTTTGTTGATGCCATGTATTAGCTTTTGTTTGGCAGTATCTGCATTTTCATAAGATGGCTTCTGCAGTAGTTAGTGATCCTAGATCTATGATATTGTCACTTCCAGCTCATCTCATGGTGTTCTTCCTCTTCTCTCATCATTCTCAATAAACTATTGCTCTATCGTAGCCTCTACATGCTCCTCAAAGATCTCTCGTGTTTTGAGTTCTTAACAATCCTCTCTTCTTCTCTTCTTTCATGAGTCTGGTTTACATTTAGGTACTTTGAGTGCCTGTTTTTCTACATCTTCAGAGTCAAAACATGACCCTGTCCTTTTCCTGCTCTCCTCACTGGCCCTGCACACCTCATCAGAATCGAGCTGATTGCCTGAATGGTTATTGTAATCACCTTCATGCAGGTTATGAACTATCATTAGAAGTGTATCTATTATGGAGAGTAATAAGGTGAATTGCTTCTCATATTTGACCTCAGTCTTTTCCAGAACACTTCTTTGCTACTCAGTGATACTTGGCATTCCTTGTCAGACTCTGTCTATTAGTAGCTTAGCTAAGAAAGTATACTATTATTACCCTGATACAAATAAGGATATTTTACCCCCAAACTCTTTTTAAATTTTTTCTTTTATGGTGAGATAAATTCAAATAAATTATATAAGTCATATATGACACAAAAATAATCCTTATCATCATCATATGCTTATTGGTGGCTATTTAAGCTTAATGGGAAACTAATGTTTCAAGGACAGAACTGATAATACTTGCAATATTAGTATCAACCGAACATCTTGTAATGTATTCAGAAATATGTGTTAAGAATGCTAGGTGGTATTTATTTTTCCACACTATATGAATCATACTGAGAATTCCTTCTTTTAAAGCTATGAGCATGAAGAAGACCCTTTATATTCAAATACCTCTGAAATTAATAAAAATAAAGGCATGCAAACACATAGATTTTTATTTAAATACTAATATGTTGATATTAAAATAAGTTTCTGTATAAAAGAATAATAGAAATATGCTGTCTCCATGAAGAAATGTCATGGGAAGTCTTAACTATATGTTGACTAGCATTTGTTTTCAATACTTCAGAGTTCTAGATGTCCCAGAAGTCATGTACCTTAGGATTGTAGCTTTCAGAACAAAACTCTGAAAAAAATATGCAAGTATCTTATGATAATGACTTAGTATTCATATTTGACATTGATGTTCTATGGATAGAAAACAACAAAAAGAAACATTTATCAAAAACCTCTCTTCATGACTCTTGTACTATTGCATAAGAGTAGCTTGGCAAAGAAAACATTCATTTTAATTTTGAGTACCTAATAAGTTTGCTTTTTCAAGCCTTGAACTATTTTTCAAATATTACTATAAAAGTACCTCTATTCATCTTACCTTCCAGGCACCTAGTCACTGAAAATACATAAATCATCTGAGAACTAATAAAACAACCAGAGGCTAGCAGAAAGAAACACAAGAAAATAAAAGTGTCGTCTTATAGACCAATACATACAATCTCTAATAGACTGAAAGTGAGAAAAAAGAGGGCTTGCCTACAGCAAACATGAGTGACATGTGAAAAGAGCCACATGCATAGCTGTGGAATGTTTGATTTGTCATTAAGGAGAATGGAAATCATTATATATATATATATATATATATATATATATATATATATATTCCACAAGGCTTTGGAGATCTTATCCCAAGTGGGCTTTAAAAAATAATTGAAGCACAGGGTTGTCTCCTGTAAAAAAATAGCAGTAGACCTTGAGGAAAGGGCAGAGGATCCTTTAATAGCCTTTCAAGGTAGAAGATTTTCTTGTTGATATTTTGTGTTTTCTCCCCGAATGAGATGAGAGGTTTTATTTGTAATGACCTAAAAGAATTTAGTAGGAAATAAACAAATACAAATGAAACATACAATTCTGGCAATACGGTTTGATGGTTAAAAGCTTTTGCTGCTCTTGCAGTAGACTTGAATTCAGTTCCTGGTACCCATTTGATGACTAATGGCAACTCCAGTTCATCTGATGTCCTCGTCTGGCTTCTTGACTTCAGACATGGTGTGATGAACAAACAAAGAAGCATACAAAAAAAAAACACCCACTCTCATAAAATAAATAATAAATCAAATAATTTTTAAAAGGATAGGGGGTCAATGTGATCTTTGTAGATCTCACTTTCTTCCCCTTTCTTTCTGTGTGTTTTTTTTTTTTTGACCCTGCATTCCCACAACTTCTTTCGGTTCTTTGTTCAGTTTGTTTTAGTGTTCATTTATCTTTACCTTACTTTGGATTAGAACAGAGATAATACTTATCTCTTACATCTCTTATTTAAGTGCTAGACCTGATTCTCAAACAACCAGTATCAAGTGGCTTTAAAACAGCTCTGAAACAGACCACAGGTTAGTAACTGGACTTAAAGACACAGAATCTTCAGGAAAGATTTATACCCATGGATGTTTATAAGAGAAATCAAACAACACCAACAGAAACACCACACGTTCCAAAACTCATTCAATTAAAATTTCCTCACCCATTTACCATCTTGAAAATGTTTCTGTTATCCTTACTCTGCCTCTCACACCCACTTCCTCGCTTTTTCTCATTCACCACACATTTTCTATCACTGCAGAAGGGTTTTTCCTGATTACTTTAAATGGTATTTGTGAAATGCAATCATTATCTACATTTTCTTCTTCACATAGCGTAATTACTTTGAGATTCATCTCTACTGAATCTTTTCTAGGAGAATAAGAATAGCTTACTCCCTACCTAGACTGCTTCCTGGTGGCAAAATTATGGATCCCAAACTCTTCAGTATTACTGTGAAGAGGTGTCATTAACTAATCACTTCCATAAGCACATAATTCATCCAAAATAATCAATTTGGGGGGAATTCTGGTTGAGGTGTCTGAATATCTTACCATCCTCTCTCCAAAAATCTGAAATACACAATCTATTGAGCTACCCCACTAGCCTTAATACTTTCCTTCTGTCAGCTCACTGTCTCCTTCCTATATAATCCACAGTTCCTGCCTACATATTCCCAACTGAAGCAAGTGCACCTTCCAACTACTGTTATTCAATTCAAGATGTCAACAATGGAGATTCACCGTGGAAAATTCTGTCTGCATTCATCACCTACTCAAGGTAGCATTTTCTTAACAAGGTATTATGCTCTTTATATCATCTATGATACTATCCTTAATAGAGCTGTAAAGTATAATATTTGAGTCTGCTTATTTGGATCACTCTGAAGACATATTATTTTACATGGAGTCTTGGGAAAACTGGAGCTGAGGCAGAGATTAGCCGCCAGGAAGATGACTGGGACACGTTCTTTGAAATAACACAAAGGTAGGATTGAAGGAAATGAAAGTGATTTAACTATTGAACAGCAACAACAAAAGAAGTCAACTGTCTTTACCTCATGATAGTGACTGTAATGTGATCATCTGCTTTGATATTCTGTCTTGATTTATATTCCATGATAAACTATTCCCTTGAAGTGTGAGCTGAAATCAACTTTTTTTTCTTGTGTTGCTTTTATTAGTTTTTTATCATACCAACATAAAAAAAAAAGCAAAACTAAAACTGGTCATTATGGACTTTGAAGGTATGCAAGAGGCAAAATGTTAAAATATTACTTAAGTACTTGAATTGAGTTATTGTAGAGTAACTTTGTACAAACAAAGATGATGAGGCCTAAATTCTGAACCTTAATATGATAATAATGTGGAAACAGATCCCTTACCCGAGGAACCTAAGACACTCACCTGCAGAGATTTTGTATTTTGTTTCAAGTTCAGTGCTTTAGTAGGACCCATCCTAAGGAATCTGATCAGTAGAGATGACACTTAAGAGGCAGCCCTGATACAGTAAGGAGGACTGTGTCTGAATGCTACCACTTTCAGATGAAAAGGCTAGGCAAGCTGCATGCATGAATTTGAGTGTGATGTGTTTCTTAAGAAGGCAGCTGAAAGGGGCTAACTTGGTACAATTTTGACTAAGAGGACAGGGGAAGGGATAAAGAGGAACTTTAGAATCCCGGTGGCAAGAAGAAAATTATGAAAAGTCAGAGGAGGCAATGATTTACTTCAGAGAATTATTGATGATAGCAACCCAAAATGGGAAGGAAAATTCATCTGAGAAATTATTCTGTTTCCTCTGAAACTGACCAAAAGTGAGATATAATGTCTTCCATATGCATAGGGCACCAAAAGTATATTCATAGATATTGGTAATATAAAACCTGTGGCTCATTTTCTGTGTTCTGTCAGACACTATTCCAACAATAAAGAGGTCAGATAGAATTTTCCAGTAGAGGAGTGAAAGAAAAAGGAGAAAGTTTATCACAAACAAACAAGCCAATGACTGGAGCTGGAATATCTAAGTTAGAAATGTATACAGGTTTGACCCCATCTGGGACCTAAGCGTTCATGGATGCAGGTGAAGGCAATTTATCTATTCCCAAAAGCTCAAATGCTTTCTGAGAATAAAGAAAAGTGTACCTCTAAGTAGTGTACACTCCAAAGTAGTGGTGAGAAGAGAAGTCTGTGGTTGTAGCCACTCAAATAAACAGGGTAAATAAAATGCTTCACATTAATAAGCTTATGGGATATTTTCCTCTTTTAAGAACCACAGAATTAGTAGTTCCATTTCAGGCTGAGAATTAATATCAGCAATTTATTGTCAGCTTCACACCTCTTTAAAATACTTTAACAGAAATTATTTTATTTTTTAAATTATATATATTTTTTAAAATAAAAAAAGTATTAACCTCTGAGTACAAAACTATCTGAGACTGTCACCAGTCAAATTTTGTTATTCAATAGTACTTTTACTGTCCTGAATGCTATATTTTATGATCATTTTTGAGACACTTTCAACATTTAAGAGGATTTCATTTTAGCACGATTTCATGTTCTTTAAAAATTTTCATTCTGAAATAACAGGTTTTTATCATGCTACTCTGTATTATATATTTCAAGCCGTTTACCACCTGAATTTCCTCTCTGATATCCCATAATTGGTATCATTCAGATTCAGTGAGGAACCAAATGCATGGAATGGAAATCAGTCTGTACTCTGAAGACCCTACAGCTTTCTCTGCATCACTGTGTGTAGTTGTTTTTTTTTCTTCAATATGAGCAAGATTCCAGAATGGAAGTGTTCCATAGCCTGACACAGACTTAAGGAAAGCTCTGCTCTCTTTGAATGCTGCTCTTATTCCAAACTACCATTTCAACATTCTACCCCACTGTGTTTTTCTGTGGACATTCTGAATTAGCAGATGGAATTAGTGAGGATTGCGAGAAGTCAAATCACTTTTTATCCTCATTGTGATAATAGATTCTGTTGTGTTCACATGAGCTTAAGAGTTTCTATGCAATCAGCCTTTTGTTTTACCTTGAATGTGTTAGTGCAGACTATATGCGAATGAAGCTGCACAATCAGAATAATGAGTGGGAAATTGTTGATGGATGTGAAATTGTTTGTGGATAATATTACAGATGAAGAGAACACACCATGGACCATGCCTGTTTTCCACCGCTCTTCTAAAGCAGGAGTGATATTAGCACATACATTGGTATGCCCAATTGACCAAGTTATATACACCAAATGAGATACTCAGTACTTGGAAGACATTTAGCTTTGTCTGAAAGCTTTTTTTTTTTTATTGTAATACCACAGAGAATCCATTTGTATAGAGGTTTTTAAATGTGCTAAAAGCATGGCTGGGTCATTTCATTGTTGTATGAACACTGTAGATCACACTTTCACAAACTAAGATGGTGTAGCTTAAGCTATGTGGAATAGCCTATTGCCCCTAGGTGTCAGACATGTACAGCATGCTACTGCATCTAATTCCCAGACAACTCTAAGACACTGACAAGTATTAATGCTTCAAAACATACAAAGTCATATTGACGACTTAAAGATCATATAACAAAGGAACAAGGCACGATGCCCATTGGAACTTAGGTGAGTAGGAGGATGAGTAGTTAGGAAAACCTGCATCATTCCTGCTCACTGCTGTAGATCTAGCTCCGGGTTCAACTGTGACAAAATTTGCCCATTCCAGAGTAGGAGCTTGAGGATTAGAATTATTAAGCAAACAGAAACAGAGATATGAGAGAAATATGAAGCAGAAACACAGAACAGCATCAGAAAAGAAATTCAGTGAATACTGAACCGCCCATGTTTATTTTCCACTTGCTTATCTACTTCACTCCAAAAGTGTGTGTGGGGGGGGGGGGCATCGGACTTCATTAACTTATAATAAGAAATAGACTTGAATTCTCCAAACTTTGTTCTGGGTGGGGCGGATCCACTTCTGCATCTAAATACTAACCACACTTTAGGCCAGGATCTCTTGTTTGTAGCCATACCTGTTGTCAACAACTTTGAAAGAGCAAAAATAAGCTTATACTCTCTTTAGTCAAGGTAGAACAGGCTGACATCTATGGGCCCCCACAATCTAGAAATGCTGTGCTCTTAGGTTTCACCAAATTTATTTTTAAGAGGTTTCTTATTTTCTTTCTTTAATAATAAATTAAACTTATATTGCTCTAATTTAACTTTATGACATAATTCATTCGAAAGAAGTATTGTCACATTACACACAGAGGAGTGTACATGCATGTTGGTGTGCACACACACACAAATATACACATAAAAATTGAAGGATTATTTATAGGAAAGAAAATGGATAAGTAGGAGGTAAAATGATGAATAAGTAAAGTGCAAAGATATGCATATATAGAAATGTAAAAGTGAAAATGACTATATTTCATGTTTAGCAAAGAATGTAGCAAAACTAAAGACAAAAGGAAAACAATGTGTCCCAGTGCTTTGTCCAACAGTGTTTTCCAAAGATTTAGAAAAATCACTTTCAATTATATAACATCCAACTACATGAAAATCATATTTCTTCCTTAGCCATACACACACACTTGAGTTGAAAGTACATTAATAAAAGCACTTCACACACACACACACACACACACACACACACACACGAGTGTGCACATGCACACATACACACATTCCTTCTGACATTGTAAGGGTACATGACATTGGCATTACTAATTGTTACTACTGGGCACTCTGGATCACAACTTACTGAGTTGGAAGAGATCCCTAAAGACTCAAATACAGCATATAAAACTGAAATATGCAATACTTCATACTTAAAATCTTGGGCATAATTCCAATGAATAAAAATATTAAATAATCTTTCAATATTTAAGGAGTTCTGCTTCACATCATGGGTGAGATGCAGTGGACAAAATGAGAATGACTTCAACAATAATGCTGCAGGCCATCTCATCATATGTTGATCTTACATTTCTAAATGCCTTGCATAAACATATTTCATGTCTAGAATTTTTTTTCCAATATAAAAGTAGTGACATAATTATACATTTAGATTTCCCCCTAAAACATCAGTCAAACTGTATAATTTGGTTTGTTCAAGTATCCATAAGTAATAGAATTGCAAAATCTAGATTTGATTAGATTCACTGCTTGATTCATAAGTGCCTTTTGGTCATTAATAATTTTCTTATAGATAACTGCCAAGTTCTATATCCATAGTTTTAATCTTTAGTATGTTTTAAGACATTTCCCTATCAGAAAAAATATGAGTAGGCTCATATACACACTAAAGACTGTCAGTTCTTTCATAATATTATCACTATATATTTAGTAGTATAAATATAAAATATTTTATTGTCATGTATTGCGATTAAGTTCACACATATAAAAGAGATACTGAGGGACTGGCAAGATGACTCACCATTGAAAATGTGTATTGCTTATCGATTTTCCTTTGGATAAAGAAAATGTGGTTCATTTACACAATGGAGTACTACACAGCAGAAAAAATATTATGACATCTTGAATTTTGCAGGCAAATGGATGGAGCTAGAAAACATCCCTTTGAGTGAGGTAACCCAGACCCAGAAAGACAATTATCACACGTACTCACTTATAAGTGGTTTTTAAACATAAAGCAAAGAAAACCAGCCCACAAATCACAATCCCAGAGAACTTAGACAATGAGGACCCTAAGAGAGACATACATAGATCTAATCTACATGGGTAGTAAAAAAAAAAAAAGACAAGATCTCCTGAGTAAATTGGGAGCATGGGGACCATTGGAAAGGGTTAAATGTGAGAGGAGAGGCATGGAGGAGTGCAGAGAAAATGTAGAGGTCAGTAAAATGAAAAAGAGGAGTATATATTGCTATTGGAGAGACCCTGAGTTCATTTCCCAACACCCATGGTGGGAAACTCATAACTGCCTATAACACCCGCTTCAAGGCATTCAATGCCTCTGGCTTTGTGGGTACCTGCCATCAATTTGAAATACCCACACAGATAGACAGACAGATGGCAAACAGAAAATGTAGCATGTAAGCACAACGAAATTCAATTTTTTATAAGAATGAAATCATAACCTCTGCTGGAAATGAATAAAATGAATCATAGGTTAACCCATATAAGATAGACCCACAATATGAGGGCCCTAGTTTTTCATATATATATATATATATATATATATATATATATATATGTGCATATAATGTGTATGGGGGGTTGTAGATCTGGAAACTAGAAAAGGGACCAAGAGATGGAAAGATTAGATTGATGTGGGACTCCGCTATGTGTGCTGTGATTATCATAAATGAATAAAGAAACTACCTTGCTCTGTTGATAGGGCAGAACTTAGGTAGGCAGGGAGGACTGGACTGAATGCTGGGAGAAAGAAGGGTAGAGTTAGGGGACGCTATGGATCTGTCCCCCAAAGATAGAGGTGCTGAAACTTTGTTGGTAGGCCACGACCTTATGGTAATATATAGATGAATAGAAATGGGTTAAATTAAGATGTAAGAGTTAGCCAACAAGAAACTAGAGCTAATGGACCAAGCAGTGATTTAATTAATACAGTTCCTGTATGATTATTTCTGGGCTGGGTAGCTGGGATGAACAAGCATTCTCCTTGCAACAGTAGATATTCTGAGGGCAGGGGGGGGTAACGAAATGGATACAATATGAAGACAAAAGCATAAAGTATCTGGGAGAAGAACTACAACTGGAAAGTGAGAGTCAGTGGTGGGTGTGGCTGGTAGAAGTATGTCTATTGATGAATAACAACAAGGTACCCAAGAAGTGCCCTTAACCTGTAACTCTGTGTGTTGACTTGAAAACTAAAACAAAGATAACAAAACTAACAAAAACTAAAGTTTTGACACACAAAATTTTTAGACTATTCATTAGTATACTTGCATTTGCATTTGAATGCAATACATGCCATAGGTTGAAATTGAGCCAATCAAAATTTTGATTAAGACCAGTAAGAAGAATGTCAGCTCAAGCTGTTAGAGAATATGTAGAGAACAAAAATAGGATCACTAGTAATACTGAATAATAACCATCACTTGAGGTTCTTTTTGATCAACATAAAATGTTATGCAGAGATGATGAGTGGACAATTCTCAAGATAGATATTTATATACTGATTATATAGACCCATGCAAAAATATTTTTAATGAATTATTTGATACAAGACAGATGAGCTTTAGAAATCATTTTCATTCATAAGGGCTAGTGATATGGCTCTGTGAGAAAAGATGCCTATGTCAAGCCTGAAAAGGTGAGTTTGATCTATTGATCCATATGATAAAAAAAAAGAACCAATACCCCAAATTATTTTCTCTCTCCCTCTCCCTCCCTCCCTCTCCCCCCCTCCCTCTCTCTCCCTCTCTGTAGATCTGTAAAAGATACTCTAACTGGAAAAAAGTGGCATGAACATCATGGAAGTAATCAACCTCTTTGGACTGGATTCAATTCCTATTCCACAAGATAAAATCCATACCTGTCACAAATGGAGACCCACAGCAATGCTATAGGAAAAAGAACTGATGCTGCTTTTCAAAATGTGTTTCTGCTCTGATTAATAATGCTATATTACTAAGTCTGTTTTCTTGCCAATATATTTTCCATGACCACCCCTACATGCAAGATGTCACCATAATTCTGCATCCTAGATAGTTCTGAAAAGCAATAAATGAATTGTAAGAAATGTAGAGTTGAAATGCAGATTCTCTTTACTTTATGTATACCAGAGTTCAGAGTCATGAACACTAGCAGTATTTTACTGAACTGGACTGAAGACCTTTTTCTCAGGCAACACCTCATAACTAAGAAATGTAACTTGACACCTGACAATTTGGATTATCTGAAAATACTTTAGATTTTTTTTTAGGCAAAGAGAGGATTTAAAACAATTTCCAGAGAAGTAGAAATGTCTTTGAAATTTTCTGCTTCATGAAAATGTCTGCCAGATAATATGGGCCTATTGGTTGAAGAAGAATTCTCCAATGATCCAGAAGAACTTTGGGTGACTGTCCAGGCAGAGAGATGTCTCTGTCAATTCTAGTGTTTTGGAAGTTGCTTACAATGCACTTCATGTTAGCTTAGGTAATATTATATCCTTCTGGAGTCTTTGATGGAGTTGAAGAATAGATAGCTATAGTTATAGTTTTTCTTAGTTATGATAAAAGATAAAGTAGATATAAATATTGTAACTATAATTTTGTGTAATACCTGTTTGTTATATGTAATTTTGCTCTATTAAATAAAATCTTCCCTTTTGTTTAAACAGAAAAAGAGAAATTGTGTGGGAAGTCTTTCTGAATATGTGTTGGTTTTATTGGTTAATGAATAAAGAAGCTTTTTGGCCTGAGACAGGGCAGAATAGAGCTAGGTGGGGAAGACTGAACTGAATAATTGGAAGAACAAGGTGAAGTCAGGGAGAAGCCATGGAGCTGCTATCAAAGACACATGCTCCAAAACCTTTCAGGTAAGCCACAGCTACATGGCAATACACAGATTAATAGAAATGGGTTAACTTATGATATAAGAATTAGCTAGAAATATGCTTAAGCTATTGACCAAGCAGTGATTTAAATAATATAGTTACTGTATGATTATTTTGTGGTCTGAGCAGTGGCCTCCACCAACACCATATTTATCCTTGGGAATCTATGACATCTAATTATATATCCTTATTAATGTGAGTAAATACATTTTGTAGAAATCACCATGTTTGCACAGTTGCTGGATAAAAGATTCTCAGGACAATATTGCGTTCCTGAGGAAGTCCATACTCATAAACACAATCTGTTTTTAAGGTTGCATAAGTGACGCCAGGAAATCACAGCATCTTCAAAACAGCATATGATACTAAAAATCACAGCAATATCTAAACTGATATGTAAGTTCACTAAAGAGTTAAAAGATAAGACAATATTGAAAGTGCTTAAAAAAGAAAAAAAAATGCTATTCTAAAATCACAAAATCAACTGTTAAGGCCATCTCTAAGCAGTAATGATAATGAGGATCATGAGAGCATTAGGGAACTCTGTATGGTGAGATGAACATATGTATCTTGAGCAAATAACTGTGTTTAAAGAAGAGGAAAACAAAATTATAGCAAAAAAGTAAGTTCTTATATAATTGAAAAAGAAAGGAAGAAAAGGCTAAATAAATATTGAAAGGCTAAATTGTGGCACAGAGAGGGTGGCCCTTTGTTTGTCCCGGCAATCCTGCTAGCTTACACCCAAAATAACCACATTGAATTTGTATTAATTAAATTACTGCCTGGCCCATTATCTCTAACCTCTCATTGACTAACTCTCACATCTTGATTTAACCCATTTCTATTAATATGTATATCACCATGAGGTCATGGCTTTCCAGGCAAGATTCAGCATGTCTGATTCTGGTGGCTCCATGGCGATTCTCTGACACTGCCTTCTTCCTCCCAGAAATCAGTTCTGTCTCCCTGCCTACCTAAGTTCTGCCCTACCACCAGGCCTAAAGCAATTTCTTTATTAACCAAAGAAAACAACACAAACACAGAAGGACCTACTACACCACTAAAGCACATAAAATTGTAAATGTCTGAATGTCATGATTTATACAATTTGTATATGTGATATTTAAATGTAACAATATAAAATGTTGAATGTAAAAAGAATTCTCCATGTCTAATGGGCCAACTTCTGAAAAACCTTTTAAAACAAAGCCAAAGACTTGCAGGACACCCTAGTGGAATAACAGAGTTAGTTACAACTTGAGGGCCTGAATTTGGATCCCAAATCTGGAAGTGACTTCAGTATGCTTGTATTCCAAGTGCTTAGAATAGGGAAGGGTCAAGACAGAGGATCACTGGGTCTTGTCTACCAATGGGTTAGCTAAAACTCCCGAGACCCGTGTTTAATGGAAGATATTGTCTCTAAGAATTTATGAAGAAAATACAGTCTCTCTACCCTCTGCACATAAAGAAGCATGTTCATATATATATACATATATATTATATATATATACATCACAACACATACACACATACAGAAACAACACACACATGTAAATCGCACACAAACCACACAGACATATACTACATGTATGCACATATGACACAAACATATACATACACATACCACAGAAACATACAAACCACAGATAAACACACACCACACACATACTATGCAGACAGCATACACACACACACATGTATACACACACCACATACCAGATGCACATATATACACATAATGCACATAACAGACTAAATAAATTTATTTATCTATTTAAGTAGAATAAATACCAAATACGAGACAATGGAATTTTATATACCCTGCATATCTATATCATGAATTAGTGTCTTAAGATGGCAGTTGTATTCAAAATTTCTAAGATTAAAAACTGAATAATTTTATTGTTTCAATAAGTCCAGAGGCAAACAGATGTTATATTTTGGAAATGAAGTTATTCTTTCAGTTTATAGTTTAAAAACAATATATTTACTCCACGAAACCTATAATGGATAAAAACAGTTTTCTTTAAAGGTCAGTTTGCTTACTCTTATTTCTATTCAATCAGAACTTATTGGAATTTAGCTCAGAATAGTTGTTCTTCCTACCAGGTTAACAAAAACATTTCCTACTTAAAATGCCAAGCTTAGTACAATACTAACTTTATATTTACATGAACCTTCCCTTCTGAATATTTTTCTACATCCTTACTATTCATTTTTTTCTATTTCATTTTATATTTTCACCCCAAACTACTTTTTTTCCCCCCTGTAAACCAGTACAGACAGAAAAGAACAAAAGATGTGCTGAGAAATTTTTCCCCAAAATCACACGTTTTTTTTTTTTTGTGCAGTTCAGGCATCTGAAAGCAAAGGTACCCATTAAATGTAGCTTCAGGCAGACATCAGTCAAGTCATCTTCATGCTTGATTGTCTTGAGAGGCTCAAAAGGCACCAGGCAGTACTTCAGAGAACACAAAGATGCTGCTGAAACACTAGTGTAACTTTGGTGTGCTGGCGGCAGGCTGTGACTCTGCTTTCTACACTTCTATTTCTTTTTCAAAAAATATCAAACCATGCCATTACCCTTAGGAGAGAAAGACCAGGGGTCTGATCCAGAACCACTGATTAACTGACAGCCCAAGGAGACCATGATGTGTACAAGAGATGCTGCTCAGCTAAACAAAGAGCAGTCTTGCCTTAGGATGCCTTTTGGTCTTCAGAAATTCTTGACCTTGATTACCAAAGTCATTTTCGCTCAGAGATTGTGTCAAAGCTTCTTGACATAAAGTGGAATGCCTGTGAATTTTGATGAACACCGCAGAGAAATGAAACCAGTGCATCAAGAACGAGGCTATTGAATTTTGCCCTCTTCACATGTAAGATATACATTTTTTCTAACAGTATTTCCTTAAACCAAACCAAAAGCACTTTTTAAAAATTGTCATATTTGGCTTGTTTTTCAGATGATAAAAGCTTTCCCTCCTACATCTCTCATTTTAGTTAGGTCACTCTTAGCATGAATATCCTCCTGATATTCAAGCAACTTACCTCCCTAGCTCAAGAGCTGTAAGCATGATCTCATGGTACTTTGTATCTGCAAAGAGCACACTAGTAAGCCAGAATTTATTTTTTAAAAAAGAATAAATAAAAAAGAAATAGAAATAGTTGATGATCGATAGAGTGATAGAGTTTGAAAGTGATGAATATTGATTGATGAATGTTGAAACTAGACTTTAAAATGCTAATTAACCCAATTAAAAAATGGGGCACTGATCTGAATAGAGAATTCTCAACAGAAGAAGTTCAAATGGCCAAAAGACACTTAAGGTCATGCTCAACCTCCTTAGCAATCAGGGAAATGCAAATCAAAACAACTTTTAGATATCATCTTACACCTGTCAGAATGGCTAAAATAAAAACACCAATGATAGCCTTTGCTGGAGAGGCTGTGGAGGAAGGGGTACCCTTATCCATTGCTGGTGGGAATGCAAACTTGTGCAACCACTTTGGAAATCAGTGTGGCGATTTCTCAGGAAATTCGGGATCAACCTACCCCTGGACCCAGCAATGCCACTCTTGGGAATATACCCAAGAGATGCCCTATCATATGACAAGGGCATTTGGTCAACTATGTTCATAGCAGCATTATTTGTAATAGCCAGATCCTGGAAACAACCTAGATGTCCTTCAATGGAAGAATGGATGAAGAAAGTGTGGAATATCTACACATTAGAGTACTAATATTTCTTTTTTGGCGGGATTGCTGTGTTCCAGCACAAAATGTCAGGAAGACAGAGTGCAACCTCAAGAGTAGGTTATCTATGTACTCATCCAGGGGGAGCGACTCAGTTTGCCAGACTTGGCAACAAACACTTTTAGCTGTTTAGCCATCTTACCAGCTCAATTTTAAAATTTCATTTTATGAAGAGGGATGGGGAGGAGAAGACGGGGGATGGGGGAGGAAAATGGGAGGAGGGGAGGAGGTGGAAAATTTTAATAATAATAAGAAGAAGAAAAAATAAAAAATAAAATTACATTTGATGCATGTATGTGTGAGTGTGTGTGTGAGTGTGCATTTATGTGCACATGTTTTGTAGTGTGTGAAGAATTTTTGTTTAGCATAAGCTACACACTAAAGAAAAACTTCTTCTGGCAAATGAGGAAATGTTAAAGCATCCACACCTAATAGATGGTCCCTGGAATGACTCCTTTCTAGCAGAAATCACATTATGATTTAGTCAGCCTTGACAGTGGATGAGATAATGGAGTTGTTGAATTTGCAGCTGGGCTGTTTTAATTGTTCCTTCCATCACTCATTATTGAGTGATACTCGACTCCCATAATAGTAATTTGAACAAAACTTCCGTTGTTGCAATACATTAAGCTAAGCTTTCTCACTTTAGAAGTAAACAATTTAGCACCTTAATCAGTGTTGTTAGACACCTGAAACTGCTTTGTAAACATCTCTATGCTCTGCTACATATGTCGCTTCCATTTTCTGTAGAAACATTAATTAGATTGGCATGTGAGAAGGAAAGTGTGGACCACGTTATTAAGGTATGAACTGGGCATTTACAGTAGCACATCCTGAGGACTGCAGAGACTAAATGTTTAGGATGAAAACAGCACATCTGGACAAAATCAATAGCATCAAAGGACTCAGTGCAGTTCTGATTACTGTGGGGACATCATTTCAAGGATTCTGCTAATGCAAAATGCTTATGAAGCACCTTTTCTTCTGCAGGTCCCTTATTAGGTGCAAGAGAATTTTCCAGTGCTTAAGATAACTGTTAGATTGAGCAACACAGCTGAAGATAAATCTATTTTAGGTTTTAATACCAAACCAGAATATGGCATTTAAGTTGCATTATCAGTTCAGGTAATAAAACTCCATGTAAAACCTGTTAATTAGTCCTAACTAGGAATGAGGAATGATTGATAATGCAATGATGAAAATCAATTGCCATGTGCTAAAAATGGCTAGCTGTAACATTGCCCACGGTTAGATTTTATTTCATTTGTCATTGCTCTTTTTACCATGACCATATTCAATTAGAAAAAAAACTAGCACAAATTATGGTGTCATACTTTTTTCATAATTTAAAAAATGTATTTGTGGGTTTGAAATAGGCAGGGGAAGGAATGTCCTTACAGTCTTTCCAAGGGCAGAAGAAATGAAAAGAGTAAGTTTCTCATCCAACTAAATAAACACAAAGCAGAGAATGTTAATAGATGATTCAACTTTTCATTTGAAAAGTGTGTTGGAATTTCTCTCATTAAGTCATGGCTTTAAGGATTGATTCAAAGAGAACCTCTCTGAAAAAAATTGGATGACTGTTGGTTGCATATACACATAGCTTTCCCCGGTGTAATTTACATTGACTAAGATTGGATACATTTTATGCTTTATGCTGCTGAAATTTTATGGGTTTGGAGCCAAAGTCTAATTTCCTTGGAAATATAATTTTAGGGAAATGCTGCTTAAGTATAGCCTCTAATTACTACTTAGTTCTTGTCTCTTTCTGGAAAAATAACAGCAAAAACTAAAGCTCACAAATTCCGCTTAGTAGAACAGGTCATGTAGGAAATAACTCCAGGGAAAATGAACTTTCACCATTTATTCTGAAGTGGCAACTACCACCCAATTGGGAACTGACTAGAGAAGATTAAAATAAAGATGTAAATTTGGTTCTCCTATCTTCTGAGCTATGTGTTTGATTTATCTATGGCCCTCTTATTTACAGTGATAGTGAGATAATCCTTTCAGGGAAATAGTGAACTTAGTAAGGCTAGTTGAATTTTTTGTTAAGCATACAGATTTTAAAGTTATGAATAACATAAATTACCCATAACATATTTTGAAATACATTTTAAATTTTGAATTGAATTCCTTGCCTGTTAGTACAGAGTTATTGGATTGCAGATTGTAGCACAATAAACTGAGTCTCTCAATAGTGCTTTATTTTTCTGTGATTTTTTTTTCTGAGTTAATTGAGCATTAAGTATTTTTAATATATAAAAAATGGATAGCTAATTTGAGAATGTGTCTGTATCTTGCCAGGCTTCCAGATTATGGCTATCCTCCTTCTGCTTCTGAGTGTTGAGATTACAGATGTGAGCTAATACCCTGATTTCACTCTGAGTTTCTTCTTGGCAATTAGTGTGTTCTAACACTGTCCTATTGTGCCATTTCAATTTTTTATTTTAAAAATAAAGTGATTGTAATACAATTCCATATGTCTTGCTTACTTTGTAATGTCCTTTAATATTAAAGAAATTAAAATCTTGGGAACTGGAGAAATGTCTCAGGGATGAAAAGGGAAGCTTCAGTCACATACACATACTGTTCTAATAGACTCAACAAAAAATTACAAACATATAGTAAAATTGTCATTTTGAGTTATATATGTTTCATAATCTATGTGGTATTTCATGATATTCCTTCATGATGCCTAGAAGGCTCATGGGGAAAAGTTAGTTTTATTTATATTTATGCATAATATGAGTTCAATCCAGATCTTTGAGCTACTATATTTCATTCTACCACTGAGGTAAACTCCAGCTTAAGTTCTTCTGGGAAGCATAAATTTAAATACAATAAAACAATTGCACATATGTTAGGCAGGCCTGTAAGCATATGGAGGTAAGAGCAGGGTGACAAGCAAGCATGGGGAGGTCAGATAGGGTGACATGCTAGTGTGTGTAGGTCAGATTGGTGACATAAAAGTGTGTGGAGGTCAGAGCGATGACATGCTAGTGTGTGGACATCATATGGGTGACATACAAGTGTGTGGAGGTCAAATGGGTGACATGCTAGTATGTGGATGTCAGATGGGTGACATGCTAATGTGTGGATGTCAGATGGGTGACATGCAAGTGTGTGGAGGTCAGATGGGTGACATGCAAGTGTGTGGAGGTCAGACAGGTGACATGCAAGCATGTGAGGTCAGATGGGTGACATGCAAGTGTGTGGAGGTCAGATGGGTGACATGCAAGTGTGTGGAGGTCAGATGGGTGACATGCAAGTGTGTGGAGGTCAGATGGGTGACATGCAAGTGTGTGGAGGTCAGACGGGTGACATGCAAGTGTGTGGAGGTCAGACAGGTGACATGCAAGCATGTGAGGTTAGATGGGTGACATGCAAGTGTGTGGAGGTCAGGTGGGTGACATGCAAGTGTGTGGAGGTCAGATGGGTGACATGCAAGTGTGTGGAGGTCAGACAGGTGACATGCAAGCATGTGAGGTTAGATGGGTGACATGCAAATGTGTGGAGGTCAGATGGGTGACATGCAAATGTGTGGAGGTCAGATGGGTGACATGCAAGTGTGTGGAGGTCTAGGATCCATTAACAGGAGTGTGTTACCTCCTTCCATCATGTGTGTTTCGTGGAATTCAGGTCTTCAGTCTTAGTGACAATAGACTATACCTAAAGTTCCATTTCATTGTCCTATTGACAAACTGAAGACTATTGACAGAAGTTTCTGTCCTGCCCAGTCCTACAGACCTTCTGTTCTAAAGAAACACACAGAAGCCTACATTAATTATAAACTGGCTGACCTATTAGCTCAGGCTTCTTATTAACTAACTCTTCCATCTTAAATTAACCCATAATTCTCTTCTGTTTAGTCCCGTAGCTTGGTACCTTTTATTAGTGAGGCATTCCATCTTGCTTCCTCTGCATCTGGATGATGACTGCAGACTTAGCCTTTCCTCTTCCCAGAAGTCTCCATCTCTTGCCACCCCACCTATACTCCCTGCCTGGCTACTGGCCAATCAGCATTTTATTAAACCAATACAAGTGACAAGTCTTTACAGGGTACAATAACATTGTCCCACAGCACTTTCCCTCTTTTTTCTTTTCAAAACAAGAACTCTAAATCTAATATCTTTTGTTTAGCTTTCTTTCCTGATCATCATCCATAACAATTTGTAATCAACACTTTAAGCAAAGACAATAAATATTGACCCAGAGTTTTAGTTGTTGGGCTGTCCCAATTTGAATGATGAGAAACTTACAAGGACATTCTTATGCTTTTATGTGGTAGAAGAGGAATAGGGAAGAGAGATAATGGAAGAGATCGAAACAGAGAGACAGAAACAGAGAAAGGTAGAGGATACACACATACACGCACACACACACTTGAATAAGAAACCTACTGCTAAGATAATATATATTATATTATATATAATGTATATAATTTTAGTACTTATTGAGAGATAGGGTCGTCCAACTCTAAGATAGTAAATTAGCAGCAACATTCAACTAAGTTCATACCATTGAATAAATTAAAAAAAATCACAAACAACTATTAAGACTTTGCTAAATGATTTTTTTGTAAGTGAACATCTTGTAAAGATACTACTATGTGGTAAGTAATGTTGCCTATGTTCAAGAATCATAGAAAGTTTATTCTTCCCAAACATTTTTCAATTCAGAATATTCCATGCTGTTTTTTATTGTGGTTTTGTTGAGTTATAAAGCATTGCAGCTGCTTCTGTTCAATATTAAAATGCAAATGGGTTAAATACAAATTCTCAAAGAACAGCTGAGAGTATGGACATGAGTGTGCATGCATACATACCCCCCCACACGCATGTATGCATGTAAGGACACACACACAATTTTTGTATTTTAATCAGCACTAAAAGAAACAACAGAGTCCTCATTCTCAAAACACAAGCCAATAAGTCTCCTTGGTCACTGAGGACTAGACAATGCAGAAACTTCTTTCTCCATAATGGTTTCTACCTACAACTCAGAGACAAATGGGGATTATTAAAATAAAAGAAGTAGCATAAACACCAGAAGGAAAGGTTAAATATATTTGAAGCACCATTTATGAACTGAGGCACCTGCATAATAGTTCTTTTTAGTTGTTGAAAATAGATGCTGATTTGCTACTGATGTTCTGATTTTTGTTTCTTATATGTTTATTAAGAAAGTTTATTAAACTTTCTTTTTTTTTACTCTTTTTTTTAATTGAGAAAAGGAAAAAAAAAAACAAGTTTCCGCGTCCTCCCAGCCTCCCATTTCCCTCCCCCTCCTCCCACCCTTCTCCCCCTCCTCCCACCCTTCTCCCCCTCCTCCCACCCTTCTCCCCCTCTCCCCACTCTCCCCACTCCTCTCCCCCTCCCTCCCCAGTCCAAAGAGCAATCAGGGTTCCATGCCCTGTGGTAAGTCCCCCCTCCGTCCATATCTAGGAAGGTGAACATCCAAACTGGCTAGGCTCCCACAAAGCCAGCACATTGCGTAGGATCAAAATCCCGTGCCATTGTCCTTGGCTTCTCATCAGCCCTCATTGTTCGCCATGTTCAGAGAGTCCGGTTTTATCCCATGCTTTTTCAGTCACAGTCCAGCTGGCCTTGGTGAGCTCCTGGTAGATCAGCCCCACTGTCTCAGTGGGTGGGTGCACCCCTAGTGGTCCTGACTTCCTTGCTCATGTTCTCCCTCCTTCTGCTCGTCATTGGGACCTTGGGTGCTCAAAATGGGGCACTGAACTGAACAGAGAATTCTCAGCAGAAGAAGTTCAAATGGCCAAAAGATACTTAAGGTCATGCTCAACCTCCTTAACGATCAGGGATACGCAAATCAAAACAACTTTGAGATATCATCTTACACCTGTCAGAATGGCTAAAATAAAAAACTCCAATGATAGCCTTTCCTGGAGAGGCTGTGGAGGAACGGGTACCCTCATCCATTGCTGGTGGGAATGCAATCTTGTGCAACCACTTTGGAAATCAGTGTTTCGGTTTCTCAGGAAATTCGGGATCAACCTGCCCCTGAACCCAGCAATACCACTCCTGGGAATATACCCAAGAGATGACCTATCATATGACAAGAGCATTTGTTCAACTATGTTCATAGCAGTATTATTTGTATTAAACTTAAAGTTTAATTTTCGTTATTTTTTTTTTTTGGAGAGTTGTATCTTCTACTCCCTACTTGTTTTATTTTCTCCAATGATTCAAAACTCTAAGCTTTGTAAATTGTTATCCCATGCTTACAAATTTCTTTCACCAATATTAATAAGTTTTCTCATACACAGGCATTCGTAGAGTACTAATAACTCAACTGAGTTGCATTTAACTTGCACATATCACCTACACAGATAGCACCTTGAATTTATGGCAAAATATGTATATGCCTATGGCCACAAAGCAGTCTAAACATACTTGAAGCTCAATTTCTCCTAAACCTCTTCATCAATGTGCTTGGTTCTTTTTGACTGTCTGGAATGATTATACCTCACACATACAGACATGGCTAGTTAGACTTTGGTGCTGTTGAAACTGTTGTCGATAAGACCTCTCTCACCTTGCTTTCTCTCCATGTATTTAATTTCCCTTTTAATCTATAAAGTAAATGAGATAGTTTTCAATCCCTTTGCCCTAGTTCTAGGGAAAGGGTGGGGATTCATTAAATATATATTAATATGTATTCTTGTTTTCTGCTGAGTGAAGCATCCTACTTTTAAACAATGATATATTAATAAGCTTTATTGGCATGTTCTTATTGCTTTCATTTCCTTATACAGCATATAGTTTATCCAAATATTGGCATTTAGTGGGAGAATTAAGTCATATTGAGATAGAATTGTGTTGCCAGAAATCTAACTTATAACACTGGTTAGGATTCTAGTCTCAATTATCATATCATAAAAGTATCCAGTGTCATGGTTTTTAAAATCCATTCCCAGTGATACTTCTTTTGGTTGTATGACACATAGTATTTAAAGATACACAATATTTTCTCATCATTGTTTCTTTTTAAAACCATGGCATCATGTTTCATGGAACTTATTCACACATTGACTGAACCCTGATACTTCGCATTTTAGTAGCATCAGTTCCCCAGGGACCTCTTTGCTATGTAGAACAGGAGAATCTGCACTTATGCCTCATTTAGAAGCAAGGAGGATCCACCCTTCTGTAAATAAATAAAATGCAATTTACAACAGGCTTTATTTTGGATATTTTGACCATCATGTGAAACTATTTCCATATTAGAGAAGCCAGAGGGTGGTTGGAACATATCATCTGCGCAGCAACCTTATTTTAGTGTTTTTGATTTTCAAAATTTTAACTGCATAGTACAACGTTTGCAGGCATGTTTATCAAGTAATATACTACAATCAAAATATGTGCTTAGTGTGCCTTTTATTCTTATGCCCATCAGGTTAAATTTTAATTAAGTATATTTCCATTTTTCTCATTTGATCTACTATGTATTTCTCAGGTGCTTCATAATGTGGCCAAATTCATGAAAAGCTGATGAAGTAAATTAACCAATCAATATATCTTTCATTGGCATCCTTGTATTTAAAATTATGTTTACTTTAATTCCAAAAACCTAATTTATGTGATACAATAACTTTCTAATGCATCATAGTGTCGAATCATCATATCTTCCTATTTTGTAATTCTCTCCATGAAATTTTAGTACAATCGAGAGCTTAAATATGGGCAATTTATAAGGAAAATGAATATTGACCCAGAGTTTAGTTGTTGGGATGCCCCAATTTGAATGATGAGAAAATTACAAGGACATTCTTATACTTTTATGTGGTATAAGAGGAATTGGGAAGAGAGATAATGGAAGAGAGCGAAACAGAAAGAGAGATCGAAACAGAGAGACAGACAGAAACAAGAGAAAGGCAGATGATACACACACACACACACGCACACACACACTTGAATAAGAAACCTACTGCTAAATAACTGCTCATATAATGATTATGGTATTTACTCATTCATGAACATGACGTCCTTGAGGCCTACTTACCTAATAAACTTTTCACTTTTTAGTATCATGGCAAGTAAGTTTCAACACAAGTTTTGGAGGTCACAAGCACTGAAATCTTAGCATAGCAGTAGTGGTGATAAGTTTTCCTGTTGCAATGCCTCCTTTGTCTGTGCTTCTAATAGGGATAAGAATTTATTTTGATAACCTTTGACAGGTTATACTGATATGCCATATTAGTAATTCCCTAATTTTACTAGTTCATATTAATTGTCAGAAGTAATGGGTTTCATCATCAAAATTTCATGCACTTATACAGCGAGATTTGATTATATCCTCTTCAATTACCCTGTCTTAACTCTCCTGTCTTTTACTCATAATTTTACTTGTATTTCAGGTTTGAGTTATGACACACAATGTGTGATATTTGTTTTTATGGGTCTTTTTTCTAATGCTGATCAATACTGTCTCCACTTAAATTCATTTTCCTTAAAGGAATATCATCTTGTTTCTCTATATATCCAAGTGATGCTCTGTTCTGTATGCGGATGTAACTATTTTTTTACCTACTGTTCTGTTAAAATCTCCTCAGCTGGTCCTATAACTTGACTTTTGTAAATAATATTGTGGTTAGCATGAGGATGCAGGTATTTATTTCGGATGCTAACACTGATTCCTTTGGTCATATACTCAGGAGCAGTATAGCTGAATTATATTTTAGATTTAAGAAATCTCTAAACTGATTTCTCTTGTAGCTGAATTAATTTACATCCGCCCCAGTAATATATGAGGTTTTCTTGTTTCCTACATCCCCACTAACACATGCTGCTTCAATGTTTCTTGATAACAGCCATTCTGACTGGGGAGAGATGGGATTCAATGTAGTCAGGCTTTGGCATTCCCAGGTGATTTACAGTTGATTATAGTGGTTGTGAGCTTGTACTTTTTTCCCTTGAAAAGTGTCTATTAAGCTGCTTAACTTACTTATTGATTGAATTGTTTCTTTATCTAGTGGTAAATTTTTGTTTTCAATAGGCTCTTGAGCTCCACATAGTTTAGACTGCTCTTTTTCTTTAGATCCTCTGACTCTGCCTCCTAAATGCTAAAACTTCAGGTTAGACAGATAGTCGAGGCTTGTCTTTTTCGAATGGTATGCATATTATTTATAAAGCATGGAAATAGTTTTAAAAGATTTGTCACAGTTGTCTTGTAAGATGATGCATTAATTGTTACCAAGGCTCAGATAAAATTTCTGCTTTTATCTGGGTCTTGATATTTAAAATAGGTTTGCTGTACATGACGCTAATTTCTATCATGTTTATAATGCCTAAAAGATTGTCTTTGAACACCAGTGTGCTCGGATCATGCATGTTTGGAGTAACCATATGTATAACTGAATTAAAGACAATCTCCACAGCATTGCCTTGTCATGATCATTTCTTGTTCATCATTTTATTCTCTTTTACTAATCAAGCATTTATTATTGTTCTAATTTCCTTTCTTCTTAATCTTTTTTCTGCTCTATTTTTGTGAATTCTGCAATACTTTTCCCTTTATATTACACTATCCTTTCTTGTTTTAGTAGTGGTGGTGGGAAGAACTCTTACTTACCCAGGATGGTGAGGAACTCCTTGGTCAAGAAACTTTACATCGGTCTTGAGTGTTGTAGCTATATACCTGTGCCCCCGTCTATCACACAGTATTTGTGCATAATATGAGAAAGAAAGCTTTTATCTCTGAGTTTTATTCTAAGGATAATGTGACACTTTGCTTAGTCAGAGGGGAGAGAAGGTTCCACACTTCAAGGTCTGGAATCATATGAACAGACTATAAGCCAAAGAACACAGTTGGTACTCAGAAAGCAGAAAAACCAAAACAATATACGTTGCCACAGCTTCCAAAAGGCATACAGATATAAAAGCAGGAAGGTTTGCAGTAATCTTGCCTAAGAATCCAGAGTTTCACACTGCAAGAGTATGGATTTGTGTTGTCCTGATCCACTACATCTGTAAAAGTTTTTGTAATAGAAATAGGAACCCAAGCATTGCACATTTTATGTCTGCCTTTTGTTCTGTGAACATTTTCATGGAATTATAAATTTTCCATGAGTATAAAATTTCAGTCAGTAGTATTTTTCTCCCTTAAAATATTAAATATTTCATTATATTCTTTCTTGTGTGCATGTTTTTTTCCCCTGAAATGTCTCTATTTATTTGACTATATACATGCTTTTATTCTCCCTTCCTTGCTGCTTTGGGAGATGGCTCTTGGTGGTTCATTGTTGTTATTCAGTTATAGCTTTGTTGGTGTTCCTCTCTGTGGGAGTCACGGAATTTTCTGAATTTGTGGTTTGGATACCATCATTAAAGTACAGGAAATTTTCAACCCTTTGTATTTAAAACCCTGTTTGCTCACTTCCCAGGATGCTGCTCCAGTATGTAGTATGCCATCTGATGTTCCACAGCTCTTCAGTGTCCTATTGTTTTGATCACTGCATTTCCATTTAGTGATTATTGTTGACCTGTTGTCAAAGTCACTGAAATATTTTCTTGGCTCTGTTGAATCTACTGAAAATCACTTTATTTAATTCTATTTTTTTTATCCATTTTACATATCAACCACAGTTCCTCTTCTCCCTTCCCTCCTCCCACTCAATGCCTGCCCCACCATCCACTCATCAGAAAGGATAAGGCCTCCCATTGGAAGTCAAGGTAGCCTTGCATATCAGATTGAGTCAGCACCAAGCCCCTCCCCACTGCATCAAAGCTGAGCAAGGGATTCTGCCATAGACAATTGGCCCCCAAAAGCCAACTCATTCACTAGGGATAGATCTTAGTCCTCCTGCCAGGACCCCACAAACAGAGCAATCCACACAGCTGTCACCAACATGCAGGGGCTCTACTTCAGTCACAGGCAGGCTTCCCAGCTGTCAGTCCAGAGTCCATGAGCTCTCACTAACTCAGGTCAGCTATCTCTGTAAGTTTCCCCATCATGATCTTGACTCCCCCTTTCTTTTATAATCCCTTCTGCCTCTGTTTGATTGGACTTTGTGAACTCAGTCTGGTGCTTGGCTGTGGATCTCTGCAACCGCTTCCATCAGTTACTGGATGAAGGTTCTATGATGACATTTAGGGTAGTCACCAATTTGATTACAGGAGGAGGCCAGTTTAGGCACCCTTTCTACTAAAGGTCACTTGGAAGAAATATTTCTCTTCTTTGTTCTTGATTTCCCATCTAAGAACACATTTTCCCATTGCTAAAAGAATAAAAATTCATGTTAATTCACTCTTCTGCTGTCTTCTTTCACTCAAAGTTGCAAACAATGAACACAAATATTAAAATTTCCTCACATACGTTCATATTTATCTAAATTGAAAAGTTCTTGCTTGAACATAAAATCAATACAATCTAGATAGTTTTGAGAAGTAGATGAGTAAATATAAATTGCTTCACAAGGCCTTTTTTTAAGGACTTCAAGGATAGATGTCATTAGCATATCAGGCACTTATCAGCCAATGAAAACAACGTGATGGGGAATTGCTGGTAGGTGAAGTAGGTATTTTTGCACATTAAAAATTTATATTTCTACTACTCGAATGGCAATTGACAATCAGCTGGGGTGTTAAAATTAAACCTTTGGCAAGTGTGCATGGTAAGGGGGGGGGGGTCCTTTGGGATATGGTCTTTCTGAGTATCCCATTTTGGCCTGGAAATGGAGGTGATGTTCCTGTTTCAGCCTTCTCAATACTGAAATTACAGGTTTCTGTCACCACACATGGATTTAACATTAAATTGAAGAATGTTATAAAAGAAAACTAAGCTTGGTCTTGTGTAGAGCTAGATTAATTATTTCTTTTAAGAGGAGGGTAAAAAATAAAAGCTATTTTTCTTAGGAAGAAATACATTTTGTACAAGTAGAAAAACAGCGAGCTTCTGAGGACTAGATTTTAATCTTAAATTTTAAATATATTTTTGTTTATTATTTGAAAATTTCATCAGCCCCAAATTCTTCCTTTTACTTCTCATCAGGACACAAGCAAAACAGATACCTTCTAACTAAGTATTTAAATACAGACACAAGAATAAATATTTCCTAAATATTATATGTCCCTATCTAAGCATATAAAATGAAGATACATTCTTAACATAATAGAAACTGGCACCCATACTTAACATACATATACAATCAATCAATCAATAAAAGACAAAAAAGTATTCTAGAATCTGAGTTAAATATATTTTTTATTTAAGACAGAGAAAAATCTCCCAGAATTGTGTTGCATTTTTCTTTTATTGAAAATTGGTTCTTCTCTTTTAAAAAATATCCAATTATAGTTTTTCCTCCCTCTACTCCTCCCAGTTTTTCCTCTCTTCCCATCCCTTTTTCTCCCCTTCCCTCCACTCCCCTCCCCTCCAAATCCACTCACTTTCTATCTCTCATACCTCGTCTCTTAGATAACAAGTCTCTAAGAAACAGCAAGCAAACATGACCAAATAAAATGCAGCAAGATAAGCCAAAATATAACATATAGAAGTTGGATACAGCAAAACAACAGGCAAAGAAGAATCCCAAGAGTTTTCAGAAGAATCAGAGACCTGCTCATTCTAACACTCATGAGTCTCAGTAAAATGTTAGGCTAGATATAATATCTATACAGAGGACCTGATGTGGTCCATGTAGGCCCTGCACTGTCTGCTTCAGTCTCTGTGAGCTCGCATGCAGCTTGCTTAGTTGATTTGAAGGGCCTTGTTCTCTTGACTTCGATCCAACAAATTTTCTGCCTCCTGTTCTGTGAAATTCCTTGAGCTCTGAGAGAAGGGATTTCATGGAGACCTCTACTTAAACTCCCTGCACCACCCTCCCACCACCCCCGCACAATATCTGACTGTGGGTCTCTGTCTTTGCTCCTCTATGCTGCTGGAAGAAGTTTCTCTGATGGTAATTGGCTAAAGTTCTGAACTTTGAGTATACAAGAATAGCATTAGTGGTTATTTTATACATATTTTTTAGACCAGTAGTGTTTGATTTTACCGTAGGTCTCTGGGCTATCTGGTATCTGGTACTTGGTTACCTAATCAGTGTCAGGCATGGGTTTCTTCTCATGGAATCAAGTCAAGTAAGCTATTGGTTGGCTACTCCCATAAGTTCTGTGCCACCATTGCCCTAGCATATTTTTTCAGGCAGGACAGATTGTAGGTCAAAGGTTTGCGGCTAGATTGCTGTCTGGGATTCTCATTTCATAGCCTCCAGAGTACCTTCCTGCACCAAAGAGACTAGAAATTATGGGTAAAGGCTCTATGTATGTACCAGTTCCACCTCTGCATGTTCAATGAATTGTGTGAGTGTTGTCTTCAGAAAGGGCCCTTGCTGTTGGTTTGCAGAGAGCAACACTTCATCTTAGCAGCAGCCTGAATTGTTTGGGAATTTCCATGGGACCTTCTGAGCCATCAACTCAATTGAGTGCAGCACAGTCCCGCTACTTGAAGCCTCTCCTGGTGACAAGCGATGGCCAATTGAGATTCTCCTGTTACTGGAAGTCCTCATGAGGATCACAATTACACATTCCAGGAAGTTTCTACTATGCTAGGTTTCCATTCCAGCTCTCTCTCTCTCTCTCTCTCTCTCTCTCTCTCTCTCTCTCTCTCTCTCTCTCTCTCTCTCCCATCTTATCCTAAACTGATTAGCACTGCTTCCAGTGTCCCCAGAAAATCTATTTTATTCCTCTTCCCAGGGAGATTTATGTATCCTGCTTGACTCCTTCTTTTACCTAACCTATTTGGATCTATGGATTATAGTTTGGTGACAGAACAGTTAATATCCACTTAAGAGTGAATAGATACCATATGTTTCTGGTTCTGGGTTACGTCACTGAGGATGACTTTTTTAAACTTAATCAGTTTTCCTTCAAATTTAATCATGTTTTTGAAGCAGCTGAGAAATAATTCATTATTTAAATATACCACATTTCATTTATCCAGTCTTCTGATGAGAGACCTTTAGATTGTTTCCAGTTCTAGGCTACTAGAAATAAAGCTGTTACGAACATAAATGAGCAAGTGTCCTTGTAGTAGGATGGCGTGTTTATGCCAAAGATGGGTATAACTGGGTCTTGAGGTAAATCAATTCCCAGTTCTCAGAGCAACTACTTTATTGATTTACATAGTGGCTGTAAAGAATGTACACCAAAAATGGAGGAATGTTCCCTTTGCTGATCTACATGCTCTCCAGCATGAGCTGTCAGTCGTGTTATTGATCTTGGCCATTATTGCTTGTGTAAGATGGAATCTCAGAGTAGTTTTGATTTACATTTCCCTGACGGCTAAGAATGTTTAACATTTATTAATGTTTCTCACCCATTTGAGTTTTCTTTATTGAGAATTCTGTTTAGATCTGTTCCCCATTTTTAAATTGAATTATTTGGTTTTCTGATATCTAGTTTATTGAGTTCTTTATATATTTTGGAATGTATTCTTCTACCAGTTGTGGAACTGGTAAAAATCTTTTCCACTCTGTAGCATGCCAATTTTTTTTTTTTTTGATTGACGCTGTTCTTTGCCTTATGGAAGCTTTTCAGTTTCAAGAGTTCTCATTTACTAATTGTTAACCTTAGGGCCTGCACTATTGCTCTTGTGTTCAAAAAGTTGCCTTCGATGCCAATACATTCAAGGCTATTCCCCACTTCCTATTCTAAGAGGTTCAGTGTTTCTGGTTTAATATTGAGGTATTTGATTCACTTGGACTTGAGTTTTGGGCAAGGTGGTAAATCCGAATCTGTTTGCATTCTTCTACATCCAGCTGATCAGTATGATTTGTTGAAGACATCATTTTTCAAGTGTGTATTACTGACTTTTTTTTTCATCAAAATACAGGTGATCAATGTGTGTATTTTTAGGTTAATACCATGCAGCTTTCTTTTCTTTTTCTTCTTCTTTTTCTGTAGCTCTGTAGTACCACTTGTAATCAGGAATGGTAAAAACTCCACAAGTTCTTTTTTTGTTCAAGATTGTTTTAGATATCCTGAGCTTTTGTTTTTCCATATGAAGTTAAGAATTATCCTGTGAAGTTCTGTTAAAAAATTGTAGTGAACTTTTTAAGGAGGATGTATTGAATCTGTACACTGCTTTTGGTAGGAAGCACAATATTATGTTAATCTTACCAACCTATGAACATGGGAGATATTTCCATATGCTGATATTGTCTTCAATTTCTTTATTCAAGGACATTAGGTTTATTAAAATACATTAGGTTTTTGATCATACAAGTCTTTCACTTGCTTGATTAGAGTTATATATTATTTAACTGCAAGTTGTATTATTTGAAGTTACTGTGATGGGTATTGTTTCCCTGATTTTTTATCAGTTTACTTGTTTTTTGTATACTGAAAAATTGCTAGTTTTTTCCAATTAACCTTTTATCCAGCTACTTTGCTGAAAGCATTTATCAGCTGTAGGAGTTTCCTGGTGGAATTTTTTATGGTCGCTATGTATGCTATCATATCATCTGCAATATTGATACTTTTACTTTTTCCTTTCCAGTTTGTATTCATTTGGTCTCTTTTGGTTGTCTTATTGCTCTACCTAAAACTTTAAGAAGTATATTGAATAGATGTGGAGAAAGTGGACAACCTTGTCTTGTCCTTGATTTTAATGGAATTACTTTGAGTTTCTCTCAATTTAATTTGATATTGGCTATATCCTTGCTGTAAATTGCCTTTATTATGTTTAGGTATGTTCTTTGCATCCCTAATCACTGCAGGACTTTTATTATAAAGGAGTGTTGGATTTTGTGAAAGGACTTTTCTATCTAATAGGATGATCATGTGGATTTTGTTTTTCACTTTGTTTATATGGGGGATTCTATTTATTGATTTTCTTATACCAAACTATGCCTGATACTCTGGGATGAAGCCATTTGATCAATTTTTCTTTTTGACCGAGTTTACAAGTATTGTGTCCAGTATATCTGCATCTATATTCATAAGGGAAAGTGGCTTGTATTTCCTTCTTCATTGAGTCTTTATGTGGTTTGGGTATCAGGGTAAATTTTGTTTCATAAAATGTAATTGAGCAGGGTTTCTTCTTTTCTAATTTTGTGGAATAATTTTAGGAATATTGATGTTAGCTATTCTTTGAAAGTCTGGTAGAATTCTGGTCTAATACCATATAGTCCTGGGATTTTTATTTAGTTGGGGGCATTCTAATGACTATTCCAATTTCACTAGAGGCTATACATCTATTTAAATTATTTACCTAATCTTCACTTAAGTTTTGTAAGTCCTATTTATTGAGAAAATTATCCATTTCCTTTAGGTTTTCCAACTTGATGGAGTAGACTTGTTTTTTTAAATTTTTATTAATAATTGGATTTATTCACTTATTTTGCATCTCAACCACAGTTCCCCTCCCTCCTTTCCTTCTCTCCTTTCCCCCACCTCTCTCTACACTCCTAATCCACTCTGCCTATGTGCTCTGGTAGCACACATATGATAACTGAAGTGCAGGTTTTTAAAGTATGTCCTCATGACTCTTCCTATTTCCTCAGTATTTTTTGGTATGTTGCCCCTTTTTTTCTTTGTTTATTTAGATATTTTCTCTCTCTCCTTTAGTCATTTTGGATAAAGGTTTCTCAATTTTATTTTCTCAATGAACCAAATCTTTGTTTCATTGATGTTTTTTAATTGTTCTTTGTTATTTTTGTTTCTATTTTATTGATTTTAGGCATGCTGTCTGATCCTTTTGGATTTCTTACTTCTTTTTGTTCTAAAGCTTTCAAATATGCTAATAAGTAGCTAGTATGAGATATTTCCAAGTCTTTTTTTAATATAGGTACTCTACACAATGAGCTTGTCTCTTAGCATTGCTTTCATTGTGTCCCATAGGTTTTAGTATGCTATGTATTCATTTTCATTGTACCTGAGAAATTCTTTAATTTCTTTATTTCTCTGTTGACATATTTCTCATTCAATAAAGAATTGCTCACTTTCCCCAAGTTTATGGAAACAGCTTTCTATTGTTAGTGTTTTTGTTGATATCTGGCTTTGCTCTGTCATGGTCTGATAGGATGCAGGGAGTTAGTCCAATTTTATCCTGTCTGTTGAGCCTTGGTTTATAGTACATCTTTTTGTACATTTATAGGCATCTCTTCTTTTTAGGTTAAGAATATCATTCTGTGATTATGTTAAAAATACTTTCTGAGCCTATCAAATGGAATTCTACATTTACTTTTGTTATTCTTAGGTTTGGTCTTTTCAGAGTGGGTGGTCTCTCCAAGTATGTAATCAATTTTGAAAGAAAATTCTATGAAGTGCTGAGAAAATATATTCTACTGGGTTTGGGTGAAATGTTCTACAAATATCTTTTAGGTCCATTTGGTTAATAAGGTCTGTTAGATCCTGTATTATTCTGTTTACTTCTTGTCTGAATGACCTATCCGTTGGTGAGACTTGGGTATTGAAGCTTCCCATTATGAATATGTGAGGATCAATATGTGGTTAGTTTTGTAGCAGTATTTCTTCTACAAACTTGGGTGCCTTTGCATTTGGAGTATAGATGTGAATAATTGAAATGTCACCTTGGATTTTTCTTTTGATGAGTATGCAGTGCCCTTCTCAATTTATTTTGAGGATTTTTTTGGTTTGAATTCTATTTTTTATAATTTTAAATGGCTATACCAGCTTGCTTCAAAGATCCATTTGCTAGGAATATGTTTTTCCAGTCCTTTACTCTGAAGTAATGTCTATCTGTGAAATCAAAAATTAGTTCTTTTTCTGTATCTAAGACAACCTGTGGATCCAGCCTGTTACACCGTATCTTTTATTGGTGAATAGAGACCATTAATAATAAGAAATATCAATTATTGATGATAGTTAATTGCTGTTATTATGTGTTGTTGTTGTTGTTAGTGTGTGTGTGTGTGTGTGTGTGTGTGTGTGGTGTGAGATTTCCTGTAGGTGTTTTTTTCAGTTGAAGTTAACCTTCTTAGGTTGGAGTTTTCCTTCTAGTATCCTCTATATGCCTGAATTTGTAGTTATTGTTTAAATTTGAGTTTATCATGAAATATTTTATTTTCTTTATCTATGATGATTGAAAGTTTTGTTGATTATAGTAGTCTTGTCTGGCATTTGTTATCTCTTTGAGTTTTCAGGACATTTGTCCAAGCCTTGTGGCTTTTCGAGTATCCATTGAGAAGTAGAAGTATTTGTGATAAGTCTGGCTTTATATGTTGCTTGGTATTTTTCTCTTTTTGTGTTTAGTATTTTTTATTATTATATTGCATGGGCACTTTTCCTTTGGTCTTAATATTTGTTGTTCCGTGTTCTTCTTGTATGTTTGTAGGCATCTCATTTTTTTTTAGGTTAGAAAATATTATCAGTGATTTTGTTGGAAGTGTTTTCTGGGACTTTAAGTTAGTATTCTTCTACTTTGGTTATTTTTATTTTTCTTATGTTTGGTCTTTTCATAGTGTCCAAGGTTTCTTGCATCCTTTGTGTTAGTAGTCTTTTAGATTTAAATTGTTCTTTGACTTATATAGCCATGTCTTCTACTGTATTTTCAATGCCTGAGAGTCTCTCTTTCTTTTCTTGTATTCTGCTGGCAAAGCTTGCACCTTTAGTTTCTGTTTGAATCCTTAAATTTTTTATTCCCAGAAATCCATCAATTTGTTTTTTCTTTATTGCTTCTATTTCCATTTTCAGGTATTGAATAGTTTTATTTTTTTCTTCAACACTTTATCCTTTCTTGGATTTCTTTTTTTTTTTTTTACATTTATTAAGTTTCTCTTAAGGACCTGTCATTTTCATTCAGGTGGCTTTAATGTCTTTTTCTGATGCCTCAGACATGTTGGAATATTCAGGGCCTGCTGTGGTAGGATAGATGAACTCTGATAGAGACATATTGCCCTGGCTAATATTGATTGTGATTTTACATTGGCCTTTAGGCATCTGGGTTTGGGATGAGCTGATTCCTGTATTTGTTTTTGTTGGGTGGGTGATTTGTTCCTTGGTTCCTAATTCTCTGGATTTTCTGTGAGTATGATGACTGTATATTGCCTGTTTTTGGTCTGTTCAGTTCGTGTGTTCCAGCAAATGCCTACTGGTGTTGGAGATGAGAGTAGTGAGATGAATTGGGGAGAAGGTGGGTTGGAGGAGAAAAATCTTTGTTATCTGTTGAGGTTGGGGTCAAAAAGGAAAGGAGTATCACAGTGAGTTTCTTGTTATAGAGCTGGGGATAAGACTGTAGGATTAGCCATCAGAAACAGTAGGAGAGGTGTAAGCTTGTCTTCAGTCTGCTTGTTACCCTGAGAGAAGTAGCCGGTGAGTTGGCAGGGTGTGCCTGCTGGAGTTGGGATCTGTGACAAAGCAATGAATGAGTGGGGAAAGAGCGTTGGATGGGGAATATTGGTGGGATCCTCAGGATATGGGAGCAGGGGATCTGGGAAAGCTGCCATAGGGTGTTCTGCTGTAGAGCTGGGGTACCTGCCAGGGGTATTGGATTTGGGGGAACAGAGATGAGAAGGACTGAAAATACTCTACCTGGTTTTCTGGCAGGCATGGCCAATGGGCTAGCAAGGGATGTCTACTAAAGTTGGGGGCTGGGATAAAGCTAGCGAGTGAGGAGACAAAAGTTGAAGAGGGAGTGGACTATGGGACCCAAAGGAGATGTGCGCATGGAGGAAGGAAGGCTGCAACTAGTATTTTGTTGCAACACTGACAGGACAAGATTGGGGGTTGGATTTGGAGGGAACTGGGGAGTGGTGAGGATCTTTCATTAGTTTCCCTGTTTTGATCAGCTGGTGTGCTCACTGGGAATGCCTGCTGGGGTTGGAGGCTGTGATAATGGAGTGAGTTGAAAGAAAACATGGGAATTGGGTCAGAGAGGAAAGGGAGACTGCAGCTGGTTTCCTGCTACAGAGCTGGAGATGGGACTGGGGAGAAGGACTTAGATGCAGTAGGAGGCATTTTTCCTTTCTATAAATTCAATATAATATTAAAATATAGGATAATATTTAAAATGTGGTCATAAATTTTAAAAATTTATCCTGTGTTAGTTGTGAAATGTTAATGTTCTTCTCTTAAGAGATATATTCTGTAAATAAATCTTAAAAATATTGTCTCATAGGCAATGTTCTTTTGGTATAAAGACAAAATGATATTTAAAATAATACTTTTTCCCACAAAATAACTTCAACCTACTTATTTGATTTTATTGATGAATTTATGAAAATTGTTCACTGAAGCAGAAAGTCAAGACAATAACATATCGGATTAATGTGTAATATACTGAAATACGTAGCTGTTTTCTATTTGCTCAAAAACTGGAAGATAAACACGAAGAGACAAATATTCTCATGTATAATCTAGTTTGAAGTTCTATGACAATTTTTATTTGGAATAAGAATGTAGAAGCTGTTGGCCATTATGAAAAGAAGCATTTTTTGTTAAAAGTTAATGCAGTGAACATATATTTGGCAGTTGCTAAATTATTGGAAAATAAGTAAGTTATAACTTTTTTGTTTGTTTTGTTTTTAAAGTACAGGTACTCTTCGTGGTTATCCACAATGAGGAATAGAAAGACCATACTGTTTAAAAAAATAAAAAAAAAAACACTCACTTTCGATAAAAGAAATAGAGAAATCAGCTTGGAACTGACCACGAAGTTTCCCCCATGCTGGCCAGCTTACAAAGTGCCAGCAGCTGCTCTACTGAACTCTGTATGTTACAAAACCGACCTGCTGGCAAGGTTTGACTAATGATTCAATAGTGGTATAATGATTGTGGCAATAACCAACGGTTGGCTGTGGATACGAGGCCTGCTCTACAGGAAGGATTACATGCTGATCAAAAGCCCAGGGCTAGTGGTAATAGGCCCTAAGGGTAGGAACTTAACATTATTGTCATGCTAAATAGACATACCATTAAACCACACTCTAAGTATTTTTATTTATGCACACACATATGTGGTACTCTAAACTTTGGTCAGGGCAGCTTCATTTTACAGTAGTTACTGTAGATACTAATAACTGGTCAGAATGTCAAACAAAAACATCTCTGAGTGCTCAGCTGTGTATGAATCAATTTTATCAAATTCTCATCATCCAAGTTTCGGAAACCACATGAAAGACAATAAAAGGTCCAGAAAATCGGGAGGAGTGCTGTGAAATGCTATGTTCTGGACATGCCATGGTCATTGTACTCATGAACAAACTGCCTCTATGGTGGCTTACAAAATTTCTGCACAATATCTAGCTAGTCACATCACAGAATGGCTTGGAAGAAGCTTCTATTCGAGGAGCTATTCACAGATGATAGCTGCTGAAGGAGGGGGAATCAGTTTGGGAGTGTAGCAAGTAGGTTGATTATACTCAAATGGATGACCAGGTACCATGCACATATGAGACATATTAATTTAATTCAGCCCACTACACTAATAAAAAACACAGGTATTTGGAAAGTATATGGAGTAGGAGGGAGGTAGTAATGGATAATATGATCAATATAATAATAAAATACTATATAATAATAAAGTATCATTTTAAAAGATCATTCTATTAATATCTTAGTCTTTAGTAGTTAACTACTTGTGATATTTACATAAGGTGAACTTACACAGTAAATCGAAGATGGACTAATGAATATAGAACAAAAACAGTGCATTGGTGGAAGATCAATGGAGCAGGTAGATGGGATATTTGAACAAATAACGGTGAAAAAGTGACTTGAAAATAGTGAATCTATGCATTAAAGAAATCTATCAGTCTCCATGTAGTATAAGCAAGGTCTTCCAAAATACTTATAAGTAGTTGATTTTTAAAGAGCAGAGGCTATGAAAGGCATGATGAGAGTCATGTTTCAGTCTTGCGCATGGAATCCTCAGAATAACTTTTATTCCATGTCATAGCAGAGGATGTGGGATTGCACATTTAAAATGACTGAATAGAATAAGTGACAAATATCTTTTATTTGCTGAAAATTTAAGAGGACTTTCAGATAAACCAAAGATGATATTTGGTGAAAATTATAAAAAGATAGAACAAAGGAAAAAAAACAAAGGAAAGCAATGAGAAAAAAATTTATTGTAAATTAAGCCACAGTGGCAGCTATAAAAAACAAAACATTCATTGATGTGTTATAAAACAGCATACTTTGTTGATTTTTGTTGAGCTCTACGTTTTTCTCTGCTCCTCTCCTTGCCTCTCCTCTCTCCTTCAGTTCTCTCCCAAGGTCCCCATGCTACCAATTTACTCAGGAGATCTTGTCTTTTTCTACTACTTATGTAGATTAGATCTGTGTATGACTCTCTTAGGGTCCTCATTGTTGCCTAGGTTCTTCTCTGGGATTGTGATTTATGGGCTGATTTTCTTTGCTTTATGTTTACAAAATACTTATGAGTGAGTACATTTGATAATTATCTCTCTGGTACTGGATTACCTCACTCAAAATGATGTTTTCTAGCTCTATCCATTTGCTGCAAAATTTAAGATGTCATTATTTTTTTTTCTGCTGTGTAGTACTCCATTGTGTAAATGTACCACATTTATCCATTATTTGGTCGAAGGACATCCTTGTTCTGGATATGAAAAACAATGCTGCTATGAACATAGTTGAGCACATGCCCTTTAGGCACAATTGAGCATCCTTTGGATATATATCCAAAAGTGGTTAGTACTGGGTCTTGAGCAAGGTTGTTTCCTATTTTTCTGAGAAATCACAACACTGACATCTAAAGGGGCTGTACCAGTTTGTATTCCCATCACCAATATAGGAGTGTTCCCTTTACCTCACAACCTTTTCAGCATATGTTGTCATCAGTGTTTTTGATCTTGGCCCTTCTTCGAGGTGTAAGATAGAATCTCGGAGTTGTTTCAATTTTCCCAAAGACACTTAAGGATATGTTCAAAATTCTTAGTCATCAGAGACATGCAAATCAAAACAGTGTATTATTTTTAACAAAAACTTAATTTTTATTTTTTACCAATTAAGACTCAGGAACCAGATTCTGGAGTAAAACCCTGATAGATGCAAGAGGCAGAGAAAGCACCAAACTGACCTACCTCATCCACCAATGTCCCAGATAGTGGGCCTTTCTCCTATGCCATATCAAAGAAAATTCTTCAAACTCAATCCCCTTCCCTTTAACTTTCTGTGCATCTCCATCTGTCCCCCTGAATCTCTCTTACTCTCCATGTTTTTTTTTTCTGTCAACTGGTTTCTTGTTCCTGCTCTTGACCTATGGTTGTCTTTATTTAATCCTGTTTGCAATATTCAATCAGAAAACTCTTGGGTTAAAGGTGTTTTCTATGGCTGAGCCACACCACAAACTAGAACCAAATTTTTCAGTAATTAACACAATCTTGGCATTTACAATACATTCAAATCGTCAGCAATAGAAGCACATTTTATTTCCTACATCATTTTAAAAAAACCCATGAAAAAGTATAAACCCTGGTTTCTCTGTACTGACCCATTCCACGATCACTTTTAAATAATCACTCAGATGTTTAATATTAATTACAAAATGCTTGGCTGATCAGCTCAGGCAGATTACTAACAAGCTGTTATATTTAAATTAACCTATTTCTATTAATCTATGTTTTACCATTTGTCTTGTGACTTTATGTGTGCTCTGATACATCTTGTTCTTCCGGGGGTTGGCTGGCATCTCCCTCGATTCCACCCTTCTTCGTCCCCATATTCAGCTTGGCTTTTCTGCCTAGTTTTATCCTGCCTTGCTATAGGCCAAAGCAGCTTCTTTATTAACCAATAAGAGGAATACATATTCACAGCATACAGGAGAATTCTCGCACAGCAAAAAAAAAAAAATCTCTGATAGATATCTGATTCATGGTGATTCAATTTGTGAAAAGAATTATATGAGGGATGGAGAACTACAGTGGGAGAGAAACATGAAAGATATGGACCCCTACACCAATATAAAATGAGAGATTTAAGCTGAAAACTGTTACAAATAGAGGTAGATATTAAATTTATATAAAGAATTCACTCATATATGTCATCTAGATCTTATATCTCCTTTAGATAACATGTAAAAGAGCCATAAGGTATGACACTATGAGGGAATCTCTACAATCAGAGTTGAAGGACACAGCACTTCGTTTTAATTAATGATTGTGGACAGTAGATGAATAAAGTATATGATCTGAACAGCTGTTTTATTTTGTTTGTATGTTTTGCTTTTTTTTAAACTCCTTCTTTTAACATTTATAGCTTATTACTCTCAGCAAAAGGAAAATACACTTTTCTTAATTGCAATGACAGATTATTTTACATAAACTATTTCTTAGTCTAGAAATTTCAAAATATTCAAAAAGATTAAAATTTTATACATAGTATATTTCTTGAAAAACAAGAAAAAAAGTCTTGAAATAATGGAAAAATGAAAAATTTACCACAACCACCAATAGATCAAAGAATAAACAGTATGAAATCAAAACAGTCTTTTCAAGTCACATTCCAGACCCCATAGGGTACCATAAAACAGGAGATATTTATGACACTCATTACATGATAAAGGGAGAAAAATCTTAAATTATTAATCTAATTTTATATCTACATTTTCTAACTAGAAAAAGAGCAAATAAACACAATGCAGAAGGAAGGTCAGAAAAAGACCCGGTTAACGCAAATGATATAAGAAATAGAATCAGTGCATAAATTTGTTGAAAGGACATCGCTTGTTTGAAAATATTAGAAACTGGTAAGAAGTAGAAACACTAACAAAGAAAGCCATGAGATACAACTAAGTAAGTTAGAAATCTCTCATTTGTATATTGGTGTAGCTCTCCCATATCTTTCAAGTTTTCTATCCCAGTGCCATACCATCTGGTCAGGTGCCATGGCACTCAAACTTTATCTCGGCCTCCAAGAAGCAGAGACAGGGCAACTCCATGATTTTGAGGGCATTGTGGTCTATATATTGAGTTCCAACTCATGTCTCACTACATAGTAAGACCCTGATGAATAAGAAGACAAACAGGAGTGGGAGGAGTCATCTGTCTATTAACCATCGCATACCAAAAATCTAAACAAATGCCTGCCATAGACAGATTCCTACAAGCATGCATGCCAGTAAAGCTGACTTTAAAAGAACTCATAACTCAAAATAGTCTGAATTAGCATGTCCTGGAACTAGCTCTAGTAGACCAGGCTGGCTTCAAACTCACAGAGATCCAGGGCATGCTCCAAAGCTTCAGAGAAACACTATCTGGAAAAACCTAGCTAAATAAATATTTATATTAAATATCCAGAATATATAGATTTCCATAGCCGGAATTGAAAATTCCCCAGCTAAGAGAAGGAAGTAGATAGGAATTTTTTAATCAGAAATGATTGTTCCTTTTAAGTGATAGAAATATTTTGTAACTAGATGAGTGTTGCTTATATATCAGGATCAATGTTCTGTAACTAGCTTTATTTTAAATTGCTCAATTTATGCTAGGTTGAACTCACCACCATAGAATATTTTTAAAATGAAAATCAAAATACTCTCAAAGTTATGAAAATTATAACTGCCTTTCTCAAGTTCACTTAGACCCTATAGCAAAAGTCTCTACATAAAAGAAAATATGAACTTGACCTATTAATGTTTACCATGACCAACTTATAGCAATGGAGTAAGACTCTATAGTCATAGGCTGATAATTTATCAGCCATGTAAAACTGAGTCGCGTTGTAACTAGTACAGGTTTTTCAGAGTGCACTTATATCAACTGAAAGTAGGAATGTGATTAGGTTTCTCTTTCACAGCATGACCTCTTATGGGCTTGGACTGAAGAGATGGACTTGAGATGGGTGCCTCTGGACACTGCCTGCCTCGCACAGGAATGGGAATCAGTTGTATTAGCTTCAGAGTACCTGCCCATTTACAATGCCTTTTGTACACAAGCCAATGGATCTAGGGCCCAGCAGAGCAATTCCGTTTTCACTCTGCAGCACTTTGCCATAGCAAAACACTTGTATTGGATTAGAGTGCAATGCTGTCTGCACTTTTCTGCTCACAGTTAATTATGGCTTAGAAACAACTGTATTAGCAGCAGGTATTACTTTGTTTCCCATTAAGATGCACACATGGAGGTTTGTCTAATTCCTTTCAGTGTGAACCCAGTGAGGATCTTTGAATGGGGAAAGAATCATATTATAGTCATCCCTTCCTAATTTCAGAACAGGGATTGTTGGAGACTGACTTGATAATAAAATAACCTGATCAGTGTGAGGTAAATTCTCTAGTTGAGAGGTTTGCGGAGCAGTGTAAGTAGGAACTTAATGATCTGTCAGGCAAGTCATTTACACTAAGTCTCAAGGAGAGAAGAAGCATTTAGTAGAAAATAGAGTTTGAAAGGTCAGCAAATGGAAGGGCTCGACAAAAATTTGTATGAAAGGGAAAATTAGAAGAAATTGTACCAGTTAGAAATGAAATCTGTATATTGTAATTTGATTATTTGAAAGCTGATCATTCAATTTCATCCTAGTCAGTCTGTTTGCTTTTCTCCTGGTTACTCCAAGATAATCCAGTTCCCTGATGATTAGGGTTTGAAAGGAATGCTGACTGAATGTCTTATCCAAATTACCCTCATGTGCAAACTCTATAGGAGGCGAGACATAGGAGTCTTTACCCATCTCAGTGCTGGTTCCGGTTATAAGGATGCTTAGGGCTTCTTTAACAGCTACCTTGTTACTGTGATTTCAGTATGAATTCACATACTAAATTTTATCACAAACATTAACATAAAAATGAATAATAGCAATAGAAAATCTTTTTGTTCGTATTTGAAAACTGCTTCAAATTGGGGGGGATAGTAGCCAAATTTCTGTTTTTATTTTTTTAACTTTCTTTTTGTTTATTCTTTGTTCTTTCACATCATGCATCTCTATCCCATTCATTTCCCGTCCATGCACATCTGCCATCTACCCTTACAGCTCCCCCCACCCCAGATAAAATTTAAGAAAAAGAAAGAAAAGAAAAAAAAGGGGGGGGGGTGAAGATCTCATCAAGGAAGCTGTAGTGTGACGTAGTGAGTCATGCAGTAAACCCTGTTGACCATATATTTTTACTTGCAAGTGTTCATTGCAAAGAGTGAGGTCTCTGGTTTCTGCTACACTATCGCTGCAGGGCCCTCACATGGAACGTCTCTTGGTTAAGCTGCTGTTGCCCTGAGTTGTGGAAATCCTGCAGCTTTGGGTCTGCAGGATTGGTTCCTTCATATACTCCAGCAGATCACAGAAGGGATGGGCCAACACCTAACCCTGGTTCTGGGATTGGGAAGTTGCAGGGTTGATCAGTCTGCCAGCTCTCCCTTATCCTCACCACCAGGGAGAGATCTCCAGCAATGACCAGGTAATTCACCCTTTGCAAAGATGGGGCAGAGCCAGCTCCTCTGCTTTCAGGTTCTCAGTTACAGATTTCCCACATCTACACCTTTAGGGCCAGCTTTACAGTGTAGCTCAGACATGGTGTAGAGGCCACTCTCCTGAGTGCTACAGCAGATGAGAAGCAGGGCTTTCCCTCCCTTTCTTATAAAATCAGGAACAGCTCTCCCTCCTGCCTCAGGCATCCATGGTCATGGTGAGGAGGGGAGGTGTGAAGGGGTGGAGGAGGGACATCTCTTTCTTGCCCATGCTGCCACATGAAAGGTGACAAAGAGGACAGCTCTTCCATGCTCACAATATCAGGGCTGGCTTACCTAAGCCTCTGCTAACAGGGGTTGGCTCTGTTGTATTGCCCATATGAGGTCAGGACCATCACTCACAAGTGTTGCAGCTGGTGGCAGGCAGGAGCAGCTCTTCTGCCCTTGCCTTTCTAACCTTAGGGCCAGATCTCCTACCTGCCTCAGGTGTTGATGGGTAGAGGAGGGGGGAGCACATTTCCCTGGCCAGTGTTGCCATATAAATAAGTAATGGGTACAGTTCTTCCATGCTCACAACCTCAGGGCTGGCTCACCCACACCTCTACCAACAGGATTGACTCTATTGTGCTGCCCAGGTGAGGTGCAAGGCCTGTTTTCCTGGATGTTGAGGCTCATGGCTGGCAGGGGCAATTGTAGCCTAATTTCTGAATCTGCAAGTATTTGTAGCATGCCTTGTAACAGAAGCCAGAGACAGACAAGACACAAAAAAGCAATTCACTGGAGTCCAGCCTCATCAATTATTTCAAAAATACTAATTCATGGGCTTGTCTGTTTACTTTGTGATAGCCAGCTTGTAGGTGTCTGTACAACACGAGAGACACATTTCCAGGCACTTCCTCAACTCTTCCTTTCTTTTCTGTAATTCAGTATGTTCATAACCACACATGGACTGTAAAATTAAAGGTTACAGAATCTTTCCCTAGGTAAGGTGTGTATTTAATTATGTTCATTAAAAGTAAAGGTTACACATTAGGACTGTGAGTTGCTTTTGCTGCTGATGCTCCCTTTCTACTCCTAGGCTGTAGATTTATTTACACACTCATGCAAGTCACTTTTGTGTTGAAATTGCTGAAAATACGTGACAGGATATTAGACCTCAATTTTGGCAGAAGCTGTTTCAGAGGTTTCTCTGTTGTCTGTGTCATCACTGAGTAGAGAGGAATAAATCAGGTAATACAAAGAAGATGAGGAAGAAGAGGTAAGAGAAGAAAAAGAAATGCCAAAAACAACAAGAATAAAATACTAATGAAAGACTAGAGATGAGAGATAAAACACTTCTATGCTGAATTATTTTCTCATCCACAGACATTCTGAGGAGATGATACCAGATAAGACCAGCCTGATACCTACACCGAAATTTCTTATAACGGTGAGACATCACATGGAAGAAGTTATCCTCAATTATTCTACTACAATGTAGAGCTTTGTGTTCAGAAGATAAGTGTCACCAAAATGAATCTAAGGAGGTTGAACATAAAGCTTGATATTTTTTAAATATTACACAGAAGAAAGGTAATGTTAATAATCAAAATGCCAAATCAAAAAAGGCTTTAACATTGGCTTTTCCTAAGCAATATTTTAATTCATGGCCATATTTAATCACGGACAAAAGATGGTCAAATTAAACAAAGGTAAGATTTCTCATTATATTTCATAACCTAATGTGAGCCAGATAATAAAGATTTGTATTTACTTAGTTAAAAAATCGATTCATTTTAGGTAGTAGTATATTGGTTATCAGAGAGAAGAATTGATGTTGGAGAGTTTTTACAAACTCTATGACTTTATAGAAATAATGATTGTTTTAGTTATTCCGTACGCCCCAAATATGATACCTGAATTGTTCCTGCAGAGTATTTAGGAAAGTAGGCAAGTTAGAATCCTTGGTGTTCTATGTAGAACCCATGCTTCCCCTGGTCATGATCTATGGAGAACAGAGAGATGGAAATTCTTTACTTCACCAAGAATTGAGACATTTTACTACTGTGACAGTTTAAGTGAGAAATTTTCCCCACAGTCTTGGTCATTTGAAAATTTGGTTCCAACTGATGGTGCTGTTTTGATGTGGTATTGTTGGAGGAATTATGCCCTGGAGGTGGGATTTGAGAGGCTAAATACTCTTCCAGCTTCTAGTTCACATTCTCTGCTTCATGCTTGAAGTTTAAAGTTGTGGGCCTTTGGCTTTCTGCCCCCAAACCAAATCTCAACTCTGTCATGAGGGACTCTTATTACTCTGGAACTGTATACCTAGATAAACCCTTCCTTCTATAAGGTGCCTTAGTCATAGATTCATCACAGCAACAGAAAACTAATCCCAGTACCAGGGACTGAAGAAAATTATGTCCCTGTCTTCCTTTACTAGTTAATGAACACAGCAGATATAATAACAAAATAGAATAGTTATTTATATTTCTTTAATTAACAACATGCATGATTTTGAACTACACATGTAATTCCCTAAACTTCAGACTACTTATATGTGGAATACTGGAGCAAGCTTGGATTTCTTTATAATACTATCTAGGGCTAAAGTTCTATGACAATAATATGTCATAACTTCACACATATTGTGATTTATTATGTTTTATTTTGTGGTGGTGATGACTGAACCCAGGCCATCATGCTTGTCAGGCAAGCAATGTTCTAGCACACAATTCTTGGCTAGATAATGTGTAATGTAATTTCCAAAAAAAAAAAAAAACTTTAAAACCTTGCTATTATTTTTATCACCTTCCAAATGAATTATTCATTTTAATGTATTTGTTGTGACATGGAAAGTGAAGTGCTCACATTGTTACTCTAAACAGGAAGAATGATAATGATCAGATAAAACACTATGGAAATTTGTGGAGGAACTAATTAATGTTTTTTTCAAATAATCTGCATCACTTTGAAATTTAGATTTCTTCTAGGAAATGAAAGTTTTTGTACTTCTCAAGTTAGTAACTTAAGTTACTGTTGATTCGACAATCCACATTAAAGGTCATATGGGGGAGGATGAGCTTATTTTGGTATCTATTTGGTTTACTTTATTGTTTTAATCAGATTGCACACAGTAAAACTTCACCTCATGTAAAAGACTAATAAACAAATAAACCCCAGTATACCACATACTATATTTTGCTTGTGATAAAATTACCTGAGAAAAGCAATTTAAGAAAAGACACGTATATTTTTAACATAGTTTGAGGTTATAGCTCTTTATGGTGGTGATGGAATGGCGGCAGGAGTGTGAGATGCCTGGTTACGTGGAACCCACAGGCAAGAAGCAAAGAGTTTGCTTTCTAAATTTCATAAATTCCAGAACTACAGCTCATGGAGCAATGAACTTGATTTCAGAGTGTGTCTTTTGTCTTCAGTCAAACCTTTTAGGAAACACCCTCCTAGACACACTCAGAGATATATGTTACCATAGTGATTCTAAATTCAATCAAATTGACAATGACAATGAACTGTCACACCTACCGAGCAGAGATAGAAATACATTTCAATGTGAATAATACTACCATGAAAATAAGTAATTGTTAAAAATGTAGAATGTTGCTAGCAGATTAAAAATTTATTATGCATTTTTCTTTTATATTGATTTTATTGAGCTATACATTTTCCTCTGCTCCTCTCCCTTCCTCTTCCCTCCCCTTCTACTCTCTTCCATGGTCCCCATGCTCCCAATTTACTCAGAAGATCTTGTCTTTTTCTACTTCCCATATAGATGAGGTCCATGTATGTCTCTCTTTGGATTCCTATTAGGTTCTCTGGGATTGTGAATTGTAGGCTGATTTTCTTTGCTTTATGTCTAAAAGCCACTTACGAGTGAGTACATATAATTGTCTTTTTGGGTCTGGGATACCTCACTCTGTATGATGTTTTCTAGCTCCGTCCATTTGCCTGAAAATTTCTAGATGCCATTTTTTTTTCTGACTCATGTATTATAATTAGTCATGGTCATCTTCCCTGTACAGTACTCTTTGTTTGCAGAATCCCAGCCCTGGCTATGTATGGCTTTGTGAGACAGGAACACTCAAGACCTGCTCAACTTGGAAGATCTTTAGATTTAAAAAGTTATTTCTACTCAGTGCCTTGGGAACATAGCCAGAAAGAACAGTGTCCCATCCATGCTACCTTGTTGATAGTTTTCTGTGCCTTGGCAGCAGTAGGCACCCTCAGAGGGACTCAGTGTATCAGTTCTCTGTGGTGTGCTGAGAGCGAACCAGCCAGAGCAGTAGAGAGTTCATCTCTTTATTCACGAGTGCTCATTGTTCTGCCTTTAAACCTCTTTGCCTCCTACACTCAAGTGGAGCTGGGCTGCGGTGAAGAAATCAGTGCTTTTGTTCAGATTTTATGAAATCATTTTACTCCTTTGCAATCCTGTCCTATGTAAAGATGAAATTTGTGTTAATGTTAAAGATTGTCATGGAATAAAGTAATTGGCGCAAAATAAATAAATAAAAACACACCCCAAAGTGGGAGAGAAGAAGCCATCAGCCTGCTCAGTGCCATTAAAATCGAGTGGCAACACGCACACACACACAGACACACAGACACACACACACTCATACATCTGTATTAGGTAGTTTAATCTGGGCAGGTGAGACGTCAAGGGCCTATCAGGCACCTTGTTATCGCGAGCAAATATGTGAAGGATATAGGAGGGAGTTAACGAGACAGAGAGAGGTTCTTGTCCTGTAGAGAGTGGTGGATCTGAAGAGGTGAAGGCCCTGATGAACAGGCTGATGTGAGAGGCCTGCTTGCCACCTGGAGACATAGTATCATCTGGACCTGGGCTGATGCAAAGGTCCATGTCTTGGTATCTTGATGGCTATTACCACCGAGGTCCTTGAGGATGCCTGGGGTCAGGACCACCACATGGTCCTACTGCGATGTCCATCTTTGGTGATGTACATTGTCAACATTAAAATCAAAAGCTACAGGAACCCCCTGCCTCTGGGTTGCAGCCTGGGGCCATGTTGGAGTCTGAGGGACATGTTGCTGCTGAGAACATGCCAAAATCAGTGGCCTGCACTGTCACCCATGGTAAAGGTGATCTCTAGGCCCAAACTGCTACCAAAGGCCTTGTCTGGTTCCAGGGTCTGCTTCGATGTCCAAGGCTCTGGTTACCACCAAAGGCAATGCAAATGCCCGGGTCTCCGCTGTCACCTGAGGCCATCTTGGGGCTTGAGGGTCATGCTGCTTTGGGACCATCCAGATGGGGTGACCAGTGCTTACACTCAGGGTCATATTGACACCCAGCCTGAGCTGTGACTGGGGGCCATTTCTGGGTCAGTGGCCCTGCTACAATCAGAATCTCTGTTGAGGTCCCTGGATTCTCTGCCATGGGGTGTGTGGAGGCATTCGAAACTGCAATTTTCAGGGGTCAGAACAACACATGGGACCAGGTTGGAACTGTTGGGTCCATCTGAATCTGAGAGGCCTGGGTTGCCCCAAGTTGCTGCCGATGGTCACATCTGGTTCCATAGTTCTGCAGCATCTGGAGTCTGTGTGGATGTCCACAGACCATATTATCACAGGGGCCCATGAAAATCATGCATAGAACCATGTGTTGAAGCATGAGTTGAAGTATGAGGACCTTGCTGATCTGACCCCACCTCTCACTGACCCAGAGTAACTTTCTCTGCTTTTACAGGAAGAGATCCTGAACCTCCTGGGCTATAGGAAAAATGGACCCCAACACAGGAACTCTAGCCCCAACCCTAATAGGAGAGCTGGTCCCCCACACCTCACGCCACCACTCACCATTGCATTGGGAGAGCTGGCTCTGCCCCTTACATGACAGGAGTAGTACTCTAGTAATAAGGGCGACGGGGCTGCGTCCCCAGCACCCCAGCCACCTGCTCGGCTAGCTTATGGCCCGAAATAACAACACACAAACTGTGTTCATTTAAACACTGCTTGGCCCTTTAGCCCTTACTGGCTAATTCTCATATATTAATTTAGCCCATTTCTAATCATCTGTGTATGGCACCCCAAGGTGCGCTTACCAGGAAGATTCTAGCCTATGTCCATCCTGGGTCCGGAGCTTCATAGCGTGCGTCTGCCCAGGAGCCAGGAGCATGGCATCTCTCTCAGGCGTCTGCTCCCGAGAGGAGAGCTGTCCAGACTGAGCTCACTTCCTGTTCCTCCCAGCGTTCTGTTCTGTTTACTCCTCCCACCTATCCTCTAACCAATAAAATGGGCCAAGGCAGTTCCTTTATTAGCCAATGACCTTCCTCCATCATAGTACCAGAGGACCAGACCAATAAACTCAGCTGCCACCCAGGCACACATTCCGGTAATGAATTTGGCACTCAACAGCTACTCCATCTGTGACCTGCTGGAGTGTGAAGAACTGATCCTGGAAGAACCATAGCCACAGGATCTCCACGACTCTGGGCAACAGCAGGATGTGGGAGAGGAATGATGGCTGGTGCCCAGTATTGAGGGTATACCACAGACAGAGTCTTGAACCTGATCAACAACTCATTCCAATGCCACAGAAATTGATGAAGAGGCAACGGAGAGATAGAAGAGTTGGGTGTTATTCTTTTCTTTTTTAAATTATTGATTATTTTATTTCATTTTTATCTTTCTTTGAGTGTGCAGTACAAAAGGGAGAGGTGGATATGGAGGGATGGAGATTAGTGTGATTGGGTTGCATGGTATGACTTTTCCAAAGAATCAATGTTTTTAAAAAATGGAGATAAATTGTTAGTCACAATGACCAGAAGATCTAGCTTTCTTAATCTTGGAATAGGATATCAAGGTGGTAGAGATTCATTAATAGCACACAGCCAATATTTTAAAATGAAAGCTTGAAAGTATTTGGAAATACACATAAATATGCTCTCTAATGCTATATTCAATCTCCTATTCTGTGTCATAACCATTGCAAAGAAAGATGAATGAAGGACATAACCATTAGAAATAAACAATTAAAACTATATTCTAGTTTGTACCATAGATAATCCACATCTAGCCTGCACATAGATAATCCCAAAGATTGCAAAAGTAACCTTCTACTGACAAAGAAAAATAATGACACAATGGATTGAATTGTTAGAAGACAGCATACAATGCTAATGCATTCATAACTTCAAAAATGTGTTTTCATTTACTACAAACAAATATTTTTTACAAAAAGTTATAAACCAGTGAGATGCAGTAACATGAAGCTGAAGATTCTTCTTGTTTCAGACAACACAGACCTGATGGAAACACATAAGCCTATTCCTTCATCAGAAGTCTAGAAGCTTGTTATGGAATATTAATTTAAGATGTGTACATTCATTGCTGTGGAACACTTTAATGATTCAATAATGTCTTGCATTCTTTTGTGTTGCATTTGTTTAACTCTGTGAAGTTCTGTTCCTTCTTTCTGTCTAAAACACCTGGCTGCTCTAATGAAGAGATGGTCAATAGCTAGGAAGGAGAAAGATAGGTGGGGCTGGCAGGTAGAGCGAATAAATAGGAAAAACATGGGAAGAGATCAAGGAGCGAGAGAAAAGGAGAAGAAGAGAAGAATTTCAGGGGCCAACTACACAGTGACACAGCAAGCTACAGACTAAGAATCAAAGAAAGAAACACAGAAATAGAGAAAGTAAAAACCCAGAGCCAAAAGATGGAGAGGATAATTATTTAAGAGAAGCTGACTAGAAATAAGTCAAATTAAAGCTGTGAATTCATTTGGGAACTGGGTGGCAGTACCCCCCAAAGAGTTAAGAGTAAAAAAAAACAACCAACTACAGAAGTCAATAAAGAGGTCCTACACCCCAGCAAAGCAGAAAAACTTAGAATAAAATCAGACAAGAGAAACTGTCATTGTATGTGACTAGAGACTATCCCAATTGTACGCTGATCTATAATTAGGAGATTCCACTCCCAGGTTTTTCTGGGGAGGTAATAATTCTGGAACACACATGCAGCATATTCGTACATTTTGAGAGAGCTACTGAACTAAGGGTTTCTGTCTCATCTCAGTGAAAGCCTGCTAAGAACAGCTTCCAGGTGGGTAGACAGGAGGAGCAGAGGCAGTCTTTTGAACTAGTGTGTACTCACTGCCCATCTCTCTTCTTTCCAAGGGCACAGGCTATAAAGGGGAGAAAATTCTCAACTTCTGGCTTCTCTCTGGGCAACGAAAGAGTTGCAGCATGTGTCCAAATTTCTGGCTTGAGAAATGCCCCAGGAACTGACTTCCACGTCTTCTGTGTGAGTTCTGATAGGTGTTGTGCTCAGAGGATGCCACAAACAAGACAAGAAGAACTTGTCTCTCCTGCAGGAGTATGCCCAGGCAACAGACAGAACAGGAGAGCAATCAAAAGCCTGAGAAAAACCCAGGCCTCAGCATCCACTCAGTGTCTGACTTCCAGGTTACTTGAAGTACTAACATCACTCAAATGAACATGCTCATAATCCCTGACTCTTTTTGGGGGGGAATTGGAGAAAACCTACTCCATAGGCCCCACATTTATGCAAATAAACACAAAGGAAGATGAGGATTGTCAGACTCTGAGTAAATGAACTAGCAAATACTTGTCTCATTGGGATTTTATATCTACAAATACCAAGAGGGATTATGTACAAAAAAATGTTGGTAGTCACATAGATGTCATTGGACAAATTGATGAAAGCCTTTCCTCATAAGACTGTCCAGGGAGACTTGGAAGAGTTGACCAGTTCTGTGAAATGGATAGTAGGTAAAATAATGAGGGTCATGAAGAAACAAAAAGTGGGACAAATGAAAAGAAACCTATTCAAAAGAAGCAGAAGAATAAAAATGACCTGACAAAAGAGATAAAAGAAAATGTTTATTGAGTTATGGAACACAATAATTGAGACTACTAATGATGAGGTAAAAAATTTAAAAGAAATAACCTAAATGTTAGAGTTAAAGAATACTATGGTTGGACTTTTTTTTTTTGGTTTTTTTTTTTTTTTTTTTTAAATTTATTTATTTATTAAGGATTTCTGCCTCGTCCCCACAACCGCTTCCCATTTCCCTCCCCCTCCCCCGATCAATTCCCCCTCCCTCATCTGCTCGAAGAGCAATCAGGGTTCCCTGACCTGTGGGAAGCCCAAGGACTGCCCACCTCTATCCAGGTCTCGTAAGGTGAGCATCCAAACTGCCTAGGCTCCCACAAAGCCAGTACGTGCAGTAGGATCAAAAACCCACTGCAATTGTTCTTGAATTCTCAGTATTCCTCATTGTCCGCTATGTTCAGCTAGTCCAGATTTATCCCATGTTTTTTCAGGCCTAGGCCAGCTGGCCATGGTGAGATCCCAATAGAACATCCCCATTGTCTTAGTGTGTGGGTGCACCCCTCGTGGTCCTGAGTTCCTTGCTCGTGCTCCGTCTCCTTCTGCTTTTTTGGTTTTTTGACAGCCTTGTTATTTCTACTAGTAAATGTTTATTTTAGTTTATTTATCTTCCCTTATAGAGTGAATAGTATCATCTTGGTCTATTTAAAAGTATGTAATAATGATTTGTTGTTGTTTGGTAGCTACATAGATAAATATAGGTAACGCATATGTACATACTTTCCTTCAGGTACTAATTTAAATGAGAGGTTAGTTCTAAATTATATATATATATATATATATATGAAAAAATATTTAAATTGACAAAAATATTGAAATATTTCTGTCAGGCTTAAAAATGGTATATTTCTGTGCAAGTTGATGCATGATCTCTAATGCAATAGTGTTCGTAGGCATGGTTGTTAAGTCAGGGTGTAAGGCTCTCAGTAAACTGAATAATACTTTCTTTCCATAAATGAATTATTTTCTGGAGGGATAGAGCCAGCTATCATGAAGGATGCTGTCTAGTAAGGATGCTTGCTGTTCATCTTGCACACTGTGCCTATTCTCTCTTTACTTTCTTAGTAAGAACTTCAGGTGTGACTGACTTTTAGTCGTTATAGCCTTCATAACTGTGAGCCTTTTTCCTTGACAAATTACCTACCAATAATGATGCTATTGTAGAAATAGAAAGAAGCCCATGATCTTGCTTTCAGTAAAATATTGTGGATTTTTCCTTCAGTTGCTGAGATGTATGTTTTATGGTATAGATATAGAAGGTTTCAAGGATTTTCTGGAAACCAGGGTGTTGTGGAGTATTGTTTTAAGATGTGTTATATTCATTTATGCTGTGGAATATTTGTTTAGTGATACAAAGATGTGTTGCATTCTTTTATGTTGCATTTGTTTAACTCTTTGAAGTTGTGTTACTTTCCTGTCTAAAACTCCCGATTGGTCTAATAGAAGCTGAATGACAAATAGTTATTCAAGAGAGGGATAGAAGGGGCTGCCAGGTAGAGAATAAATAGTAGGAGTAGAGGAGAGCAAGGAGTGAAAAACAGAGGACAGGTAGATGCCAGGGGCAAACCACATAGAGGCACAACCAGGTTTAGAGTAAGAAAGAAAGGTATACAGAGTAGATGCTTAGGAAGGCATTTGTTCATTTCCTGGCCACCCAGACTCCCCAAAAAACCAACAGAAACTGCATTAATTAAGTCACTGCTTATCCAATCACTATACCATATTCCTAGAAAACTCTTACATATTAAATTAACCCATTTCTAAATGTAAAAGAAATGGACACTTTTTAAGATAAATACCATATATCAAAGTTAAACCAGGACCAGGTGAACAATCTAAATAGACCTGTTAGTCGTGAAGAATTAGAAGCTGTTATCAAAAACCTTCCTACAAAAAAAAAAAAAAAAAAAAAAAAAAAAGCCCAGGACCAGATGGTTTCAATGTGGAATTCTACCAGAATTTCCAAGAGGAGCTAATACCTATACTCCTTAATATATTTCACAGTATAGAAAAAGAAGAGTCATTGCCAAATTCCTTTTATGCAGCTACAGTTACTCTGATACCAAAGCCACATAAACTCAACCAAGAAAGAGAATTACAGGCCTATCACACTCATGAACATCAACGCAAAAATCCTCAACAAAATACTGGCAGACCGAATCCAAGAACACAAGAGAAAAATTATCCATTATGATCAAGTAGGCTTCATCTCAGAGATGCAGGGCTGGTTCAACATATGAAAATATATCAATGTAATACATCATATAAATAAACTGAAAGAAAAAAAAACATATGATCGAAAAGCATTTGACAAAATTCAACATCCCTTTATGATTAAAATCTTGGAGAGATTAGGGATACAAGGGTCATACCTAAATATAATAAAAGCTATTTACAGCAAGCCGACAGTTAACATCAAATTAAACGGAGAGAAACTCAAAGCCATCCCACTGAACTAAGGAACACGACAAGGCTGTCCACTCTCGCCATACCTCTTCAATATAGTACTTGAAGTTCTAGCAATAGCAATAAGACAACATAAGGGGATCAAGGGGATTCGAATTGGAAAGGAAGAAGTGAAATTTTCGTTATTTGCAGATGATATGATAGTGTACATAAGTGACCCCCAAAACTCCACCAAAGAACTTTTACAGCTGATAAACACCTTTAGTAATGTGGCAGGATACAAGATCAACTACAAAAAATCAGTCGCCCTCTTTTACACAAAGGATATGGAAGCAGAGAGGGAAATCAGAGAAGCTTCACCTTTCACGATAGCCACAAACAGCATAAAATATCTTGGGGTAACTCTGACCAAGGAAGTGAAAGGTCTATTTGACAAGAACTTTAAGGCATTGAAGAAAGAAATTGAAGAGGATACCAGAAAATGGAAGGACCTCCCTTGCTCTTGGATTGGGAGGATCAACATAGTAAAAATGGCAATTCTACCAGAGGCAATTTATAGATTCAATGCAATCCCCATCAAGGTCCCATCAAAATTCTTCACAGATCTGGAGAGGATAATAATCAACTTTATATGGAAAAACAAAAAACCCAGGATAGCCAAAACAATCTTATACAATAAAGGATCTTCTGGAGGCAGTACCATCCCTGACTTCAAACTCTATTAGAGAGCTACAGTAATGAAAACAGTGTGGTACTGGCATAAAAACAGAGAAGTCGACCAATAAAATTGTATAGAAGACCCAGATTTTAATACACAAACCTATGAACACCTCATTTTCGATAAAGGAGCTAAAAGTATACAATGGAAGAAAGAAAGCATCTTCAACAAATGGTGCTGGCACAACTGGATGTCAACCTGTAGAAGAATGAAAATAGACCTATATCTATTACCATACACAAAACTCAAGTCCAAATGGATTAAAGACCATCAATCTGAACACACTGAACCTGATAGAAGAGAAAGTGGGAAGTACCCTACAACAGATGGGCACAGGAGATCGCTTCCTATGTATAACCCCAAGAGCACAGACATTAAAGGCAACATTGAATAAATGGGACCTACTAAAACTCAAGCAAAGGACACTGTCGCTAAGACAAAAAGGCAACCTACTGACTGGGAGAAGAACTTCACCATCCCTGCAACAGACAAAGGTCTGATCTCCAAAATATATAGAGAACTCAAGAAACTAGACTTTAAAATGCTAATTAACCCAATTAAAAAATGGGGCACTGAACTGAACAGAGAATTCTCAACAGAAGAATTTCAAATGGCCAAAAGACACTTAAGGTCATGCTCAACCTCCTTAGCGATCAGGGAAATGCAAATCAAAACAACTTTGAGATATCATCTTACACCTGTCAGAATGGCTAAAATCAAAAACACCAATGATAGCCTTTGCTGGAGAGGTTGTGGAGGAAGGGGTACCCTCATCCATTGCTGATGGGAATGCAAACTTGTGCAACCACTTTGGAAATCAGTGTGGCGGTTTCTCAGGAAATTCGGGATCAACCTACCCCTGGACCCAGCAATACCACTCTTGGGAATATACCCCAAGAGATGCCCTATCATATGACAAAAGCATTTGTTCAACTATGTTCATAGCAGCATTATTTGTAATAGTGAAAACATGGAAACAACCTAGATGTCCTTCAATGGAAGAATGTATGAAGAAAGTGTGGAATATATACACATTAGAGTACTATGCTGTAGTAAAAAAAAAAAACAATGACTCCTCGAATTTTGCATGCAAATGGATGGAAATAGAAAACACTATCCTCCAGCAAAGGCTATCATTGGTGTTTTTTATTTTAGCCATTCTGACAGGTGTAAGGTGGTATCTTAAAGTTGTCTTGATTTGCATTTCCCTGATTGCTAAGGAAGTTGAGCATGACCTTAAGTGTCTTTTGGCCATTTGAAGTTCTTCTGTTGAGAATTCTCTGTTCAGATCAGTGCCCCATTTTATAATTGGGTTGATTAGCCTTTTACGGTTTAGTTTCTTGAGTTCTTTATATATTTTGGAGATCAAACCTTTGTCAGTTGCAGGGTTGGTGAAGGTCTTCTCCCAGTCAGTGGGTTGTCTTTTTGTCTTAGTGACAGTGTCCTTTGCTTTACAGAAGCTTTCTAGCCATAAATAAAGGACAATGAGCTTATAATTCATGTTCCTAGAGAAGCTAAATAAGAAGGTGAATCCAAAGACAAACACATAGGCATCCTCATGAATATTAACCTTCATCAGGCGATGAAAGGAGACAGAGACAGAGACCCACATGGGAGCACCGGACAGAAATCTCAAGGTCCAAATCAGGAGCAGAAGGAGACGGAGCACGAGCAAGGAACTCAGGACCACGAGGGGTGCACCCACACACTAAGACAATGGGGATGTTCTATTGGGATCTCACCAAGGCCAGCTGGCCTAGGTCTGAAAAAGCATGGGATAAATCCCTACTAGCTGAACATAGCGGACAATGAGGAATATTGAGAATTCAAGAACAATTGCAGTGGGTTTTTGATCCTACTGCACGTACTGGATTTGTGGGAGCCTAGGCAGTTTGAATGCTCACCTTACGAGACCTGGATAGAGGTGGGCAGTCCTTGGGCTTCCCACAGGTCAGGGAACCCTGATTGCTCTTCGAGCAGATGAGGGAGGGGGACTTGATCGGGGGAGGGGGAGGGAAATGGGAAGCAGTTGTGGGGACGAGGCAGAAATCCTTAATAAATAAATAAATTAAAAAAAAAAAGAAAACACTATCCTGAGTGAGGTAACCCAGACCCAAAAAGATGAACAGGGGATGTACTCACTCATAATTGGTTTCTAGCCTTAAATACAGGTCACAGAGTCCATAACTGGTGATCCTAAAGAAGCTAAATAAGAAGGTGAAACCAAAGAAAAACATATAGTTATCCTCCTGGCTATGGGAATTAGACAAAATTGCCAGGCAAAAAATTGGGTTCTTGGGGGTGGGGTGGGGTGAGTGTATGGGGAGATGGGGAGAGAAAAGTAAGAAGGGGAGGATGGCGGGAAGTTGGGGAAATGGGATGATTGGAATAAAGGAAGGTTGCATAGAGGAGCAGGGTAGCACAAATCTTAGTTAAAGGAGCTAACTTAGGGTAGGCAAGAGACTTGAACCTAGAGTGGCTCCCAGGAGCCCAAGGCGATGTCCCCAGTTAGTTCCTTGGGCAGCTGAGGAAAGGGAACCTGAAATGACCCTATCCTATAGTCATACTGATGAATATCTTGCATATCACCATAGAACCTTCATCTGGTGATGGATGGAGATAGAGACAGAGACCCACACTGGAGCACTGGACTGAGCTCCCAAGGTCCCAATGAGGAGTGGAAGGAGTGAGAACATGAACAAGGAAGTCAGGACCACTTGGGGTGCACCCAGTCACTGAGACAGTGGGGCTGATCTATTGGGAGCTCACCAAGGCCAGCTGGACTGTGACTGAAAAAGCATGGGATAAAACCAGACTCTCTGAACATGGCGAACAATGAGTGCTGATGAAAAGCCAAGGACAATGGCACAACGTTTTGATCCTACTTCATGTTCTGGCATTGTGGGAGCCTAGCCAGTTTGGATGTTCACATTCCTAGACATGGACGGACCTTGGACTTTCCACAGGGCAGGGAACACTGACTGCTCTTTGGACTGGAGAGGGTGGGGGAGAGGAGCTTGGGGGAAGGGGTGAAGGGTAGGAAGAGGGGGAGGGATATGGGAGGCTGGGAGGAGGTGGAAATTTTTTTTTCTTTTTCTCAATAAAAAATTTTAAAAAAATGGATAAATAATTAAAATTTAAGTTTGAGATTTAAAAAGAAACTGTTCTACAAACGCTATGCTTCTTGTAAATCAAAGATGATTTCAGAAAACTGAATGGAGACTTGTATTTCCTTCTGCATATATTCTAGAGAATAAAACAGGATTATCAATATAAAAATGTAAAAAAAATATATAAATTTATTATTATTTACCATGAGGCTTGTGGCCTACTGGTAAGGTTCCAGCTGGCAGCTCACATCTTTCCTCTCTGGTGTCTCTTTCCTCTGCGATGACTGCAGACTCAGCCTCTCTTCTTCCTAGAATTCTTCTGTTCTCGTTGCTCCATCTATACTTCCTGCCTGGCTACTGGTCAATCAGCATTTTATTAAAGCAATACAAGCAACAAATCTTACAGGGTCCATGATCATTGTCCCACACCAAGTAGAGAAAGATAAAAGCCCAGAGGCAAAAGGCAGATAAGATAACTTAAGTTAGAAAAGCTGTCTAGAAATGAGACAAGCTAAGGCTGCAATTCATAAGTAAGAGTAAAAAAAAAAAAAAGAAAAGAAAAAGAAGAAACCCAACTGCACCAGAGGCTATAGTAAATGATTGCATTACAGTTCCCTTTTACTATAAAAATATGTTCCTGTGTTTGGAAATATTGGAAGAGATGTTTGTGGATTTCTATTTTAAAAAGTTTGGCTTTTGAATGTGCATGGGAGTAACTAAGGAGACCAGAGAGTGTATTGGGTCACTCAGAGTGGAGTTACGGGTGCGGTTACCAATCTCATGTGGAAGTGAGAAACAAGTGCCCTTAACAGCTGAGTTCTCTCTCCAGCCCCTGTACTTCATCTTTGTATTTTCTATTTTTTAGAAAGCATCTTCTTTTATTATTGAAAAACCATGCTTACATTTATTTTGCTATTGTTCTTCAATTTATTGGGAATTTTAATCATTTGGGTGTCCATGAAGGTGTTAATGTCATTTTATTTTAAGCCCGGCATAATCCATTAATTTCATTGAATGTATATATTAATCTTGAGAGTTTTATAGTCCAGCAATATGCCAGGCTTTTAATTTTCTCAGATATAACTATATGTCACTTAAGTTTTTATGGTGGTTATAATTCAAAAGTTTTATTTTTCTTATTAAATTGATACCTGTTTAAAATCATTTTAGCCAGGGTCTAATGTACCCATAAAATGTCCACAAACGCAGTATAAGCCACAGTTGGCCCTGAACTCCTGATCCCCATGCCTCTACTTCCCCAGTGCTGGACTTCCAGGCATAAACCATCAGCCAATTAAAATTGATTCGTACATATTTCATATTTTAATATGACATAAACCATGATATAATCCTTCTCACTTTCACTGTTAAGCAGATTTATTTTTTAAGTGTTTTCGTGTATTAGTTGATTTTATTCTTTGAGTTCTAAAATGTTTTATTTTATTAAAAAGTATCATGGATTTTCCTTTTAAAAAAAGCTATTTATTTGAAGCAGGATTGATCCTGAAGTCCATACATTTGTGGTCGATAATATCCTTTAAGCTCCTTTATTAAAGTAGGTTTCCCTTTTCTCCTTCTTTCCTTTCCCTGCTGTTCTGTCGCTTCTTAAAATAGAAAGTGTTTTATTTATTCTTGAAAAATGTAATACTTGTAAACAATGTATATTGATTATATGTACCCCATACTCCCCAGGGTACCCTTAGCAGCATATCCTCTCCTCATTTCAGATTCCTTCAGATTCCTCTCTCTCTCTCTCTCTCTCTCTCTCTCTCTCTCTCTCCCCCGTTTGTGTGTGTGTGTGTGTGTGTGTGTGTGTGTGTGCACTTACTTTCAGAACTGTTATGTTACTAATCTCCACATTTGATCTGCCTTTTTTTTTTGCAGAGAGAAATTTGATTAACCTATACGTATAAGGATAAATATTCATAATGTAGCATTATCCCATGTCTACTTATCAAACAACAGTTGTAGATTTCTCTTATGAACCTATGATCTCCTGAACTATAATAGTATATTATTGTAGTATAGAATCATTGTAGGATGTTGTGTTTTAATAAATAAAGCTAGCCTGCAGATCAGAGGGCAAAGCAGCTATACTAGTCAGCCATAAAGGCCAGGGAATGATGACACATACCTTTCATCTCAGAGGCAGAAAGATCTTTGTGTGTTCAAGGCCACCCTGGGCTATACAAGATTGAATCTGCCTAAAAGACAAATAGAGCTCACACAAAGGTGATCCCAGCACTTGGTATTACACATCCTTTAATCCCAGGACTAGAGAGGTAGAGACAGGAGGTGTGATATGACTGGGAGGAGAAAGGAATATAAAGGGGAAGAGACATGAACTCAGTGGACTGTGGAGTGTGGAATCTCAGGTTTGGAAGTTTGAGGACTACCCCTTCAGTCTGAGCATTGGTAGAGCTAAAAGGTCTCTCTAGAGGTGGTCTGTTTTTTTTTCTTTTCTTTTTTCTTTCTTTTTATCTTTAGGTTGAACCCAATATCTTTCTCTGGGTTTTTGTTTTTCATGGTACATTGAAACATTGTTTTTGACAAGGGTTATAGTATGAGACCTGAATTCCGTTGCGTACGTCAGTCCCCAAATGCTATCCAAAAGCAAATGATTAGCATCATAATTTCTATGCTATTATTGAACTAATGTGCACATATTTCCTGGCAATATTGATTTCTTGGCAGTATTGGATTTTAAGGTATTTTTATTTCATCAATAAGAATACATTTGTTCTATTTTCAAACATTTACATGTGTTTATCCTATTTTATTTTATACAGCTTGTTTTCTTAGTAAATGAATCATAGTGACAGACTATCATTATTTTTCTGGAACATTTCATACTTTTCTAAAGAAACTATTGATCTGCCTGAGATTCTCTCTTGCATCACATGTATTCTGTTTATGAAGCTTACCTCTGTGACACCTGTTCAAGTTCCTAAATTTTTCACTTGCAGATTTCCTTCAGTTTGCATTTTCTTTATTGATTCTATTTCTACTTACAGGTCTAAAGCTGTTTTATTCATTTTCTTTCTTTGCTTGTATCTTTTATTTTTTTAAAGACTTTCAAATGAGTTTATTAATATCCTCTTGAAATATCTCTATCACATTTATAAATGCTATTTTAAAGTCTTTATCTATGTTTCAGTTTTGTTGGATTTCTCAGGGTCTACTTTAGAATAGCTGCTGGGGTCTAATGGAGACATATTGTGCTGGCTGTTGGTGATTGTGTTTTACACTGTAGTCTAGGCATCTGGGTTGGTTAGGAAAGATTGTAATTCTAAATGCTGACATCTGCTCTTGTCTTTGTTAGGTGGGTATTTTGTTCCTTGGCTTCTTTTCTCTCTGGTTCTTAGGAGTATGTGATGGTTGTATGTTTCCTGGCAGGAAAATCTTCTGTGATCCTGTCAGATGTAACCCCTAGATTTCTGTTCTGGGTTGAATGTATTTCTCGTTATTGGGGATTGACTCTTAAGGACAGGTTACAAGCACAGGGTTCACAATGGGAGGAAGGCAGGGTGTTCTTCCTGGATCTGCTTAGTACCATATGAGCAGGGATAAAGAGTGAGTGTTTTCCACAGCAGCTAGTCTGCTCCAGAGCTTTGGGTGAGATTTCAGGATTGGATTTGGAGGGCACAGAGGAAATGTGAAAAATCTACAGTTAGTCTAACTTCTTCCCTGGCCCAGAAATAGTCTGAAGGTTCTCAGGAAATGTCTACTGGAGTTGTTGTCTACAATAAAGATTCTAGCTTCTTTCTGTCTGTCTGTTTGGCTCATCTATCTGTCTATCTATCTATCTATCTATCTATCTATCTATCTATCTATCATCTATCTATCATCATCTGTCTGTCATCTATCTACCTATCTATCTCCTTCTACCTATCTGTTATCCTCACAAACTCATAGCCAATGTGCCAATACTCACAATGTCTTTAAATATTTATAAATGTATCATACCCAGAATATAAAATTATTACTAGTTCTGAGCTATAGTATAGCAAAAGATCTTGAAAATTTCCTGCAGAAAGCAGCCTCAGTGTTTCTATTGCTGAAATAAACATCTTGACCAAATGCAACTTGTGGAGAAAAGGGTTTATTTGGCTTAAACTTCCACATTACTCTACACTGTTTCAGAAACCAGGATTCTCCTCCGCCATTGTGCTCTGTCTACCCACCTTAGCTTCTCGCCATGTCTTCTCACAAGACTTTCAGAATCAAGCAATTCCTGGCTAAGAAACAAAAGCAAAATCTTCTTATTCCTCAGATGATTCAGATGAAAACTGGCAACAAAATCAGGTACAACTCCAAGACCCTGGAGGAGAACGAAGCTGGGTCTGTACGGAGTCAACAGTGGCAAGAGAGTTTACACTGAATCGTGGTCCTTGATGAGTGTTACAAGATGAAGTTTAACATTTTCAACCTGGAGACTTGATCATGTTTAAGTTGGGAGTGGTTTCTCCAGTAGTAAAACGTAGAACCTTTTGGAAAAAAAAAAAAAAGAAACCAGGATTGGAACTCAAACAAGGTGAAATCCTGGAGCAGGAGCTGATGCATAGGACATGGAGAGGTGTTGATTACTGGCTTACTCAGCATGACTCACTCAGCTTGCTTTCTTATAGAACTCAGGACCATCATTGCAGGTCATCACAACCTGTAGTAGGCTGGGCTGTCTTGTATTAATCACTAACAAAAAAAAAAAATTCTACTTCTCTGTGGCCAGACCTTATGAAGGTATTTTCTCAACTGAGGATCCTTCTTCGGATGACTGTAGATTGAAAGTCAGTATAATTAGCATATACACAACTTCTGTACATATGTGACAAAATTTAAATTTGTCATTTGATATATTGTTTTTAATACTACAGTGCTAAGCTTATGATTAACAACTATTAAAAAGAACTATCCTCATAGCAACTCTGAGACCTGCTTAAACAAATGGGAAAACTAGGAACTTTTCAGTTACTAATTGTCTGTGAAGGAGTATATAAACCATTTAACAATAAGCTTCACACTTTATTAAAACTTTAAAGCCTAGAGATACTTGAGCTATTCATAAAATTACTGTCCACACAGAAGAAATATCAGCTGAGTAAAATGTAAACTCCAAGATAATTCAAATTCACTACTGGTTTAACTTGTAAACCTCTTGGATTTCTATACCTCTTGCATACTTTCAGTATTAAATTATTCTAAATTATATTGCTTTTTAGATGTTTCAATGACACAGTGAAGGATACTTAAATTATTAAATAAAATCAGTTGCTTCTACTTGTATTTTTAATTATCTTCAAAAAGTGTGATTTACTTTGAAAAGCAAAAAAAAAAAAAAATTTAGACACCCAACCAGTGTACCCACACTTCAAAATTTGTTCTTCATCCTGTAACTGGAGAGTGTCAAACTCAGCTGAACATCTAAAGAGAGGCAATTTTGAGTATGTGAGCTTTGTCAGTGTCTATTTCTGCTTTGCACTTATGTGAGCATGGCAAAGCAAAAAAAAAAATTATCTGTTAAGAATAACTGCCATAATAATCATTTCCGAAATCTGCTGAACTGATCCTCATATGTCTACCCAGATGGTGAAGTGGTGAAATGGAACAGAGGACACCTCAAGGCAGTTGTTGTTGCTATTCTTCGGAGGATGTCTATGTGGAATCATACCGTAGCAGAGCCTAGTGTCTGAACTATAACTCAAAAAGATGTTTTCAGTGTTACACACAAAACGTAATAGTAATTTGCTGTGGATCAGCTCTTCTGTTCAAATACAGTTATGGATTTTTACTGATGGTACAAGCCCAAGTGTATTACAGGCTTTGCTCGAGAAATACCTTACAAGCAACACCCACTTCTTTGTTCCTGAGCCCCTCGCATTATAAATCCCTATACTTTCTGTTCTAGGGCACTGAAATACATAGTTTGGGCTGCAAAACAACACATGCCAGAAAGATCAGAGGGAAAGAGGAGGTTATGTGTGGGGAAGCTGGGAAGAGCAGAGGGAGGGGAAACTATGGATGGGATATATTGCATAATTCAATAAGAAACCAACAAAAAAATTTTAAAAACTGTTTAAAATGTTCCAAAAAAGAAAAAAGAAACTTGTTTTTATAGTTCAAAATCCCTTTGAATTACAAGTATCTTAGAATCAAAACAGAAAGGAAACATTCATGTTAGTAAGGATATTTAAAATAATAAGATACAGAATATGGCATAATATCTTTCAAATTCTTATTGTGAATAATTTTATTTTCATACAGTATATTTTAGATCACTGTTTCCTATTCCTCATGTCTTCCCAGATTCTTCCCACATATCGACACAATCAATTTGTTCCTTTTCTCTCACTTTAGAAAATAAACAGGCAAATAAACAAACAATACCTCCCCAAAAGTATAAGAAACACATTTTCACATAGACATGTACACCCCCCCAACTTCATAAAAACACAAAATAGGGTATTATAGTACTCTAGAATAAGTGCAAACAAAGAATATGAGACCTAACATATTTCCAAAACTACTGAGTTTAGATTGTGTTTACCATCCAATGCTGGGCATGGACCCTGTCCTAAGTATTTATTTATCTGTTTATATTTTTATTCATTTTGCATTCAAATATAGTTCTCCCTCTCACCCTTACCCCCCCCCCCACCTCCCCCACCCCCCACTCCCGGCTTACTCCACCACAGAACACCTTCTATCAGCTGCTCTCAAAGGGTAAGGCTCCCATGCTGGAGTCAACAAAGCCTGACACAATAAGTTGAATCAGGACCTAGCCCCTCCCCCCAACCTTGAATACTAATTTTCCATTAAATGGCAAGCTGTTGTCAATTGGAGGTAGCTTCTTGATAAAAAATGTGAGATCATATCTTCACTTTGCCTTCTCAGTGCTCTGATTCCATCTGTCTTTGACTTGTGTGGGCCCTGTGCATGCTGCCATAGTCTCTGTGAGTACACATGTGTGTCAGCCCTATTGTGTCTGGAAAACACTGTTCCTTGGTAGCACCCGTCTGCTCTGGTTCTTACAGTCTTTCTGCCCCCTCTTCTGAGGAGAGGGGTCAATGAAGATGTTTATTTAGGAATGAGTGTTCCAGTCTATCGCTTCCTGTACCTTGTCCAGCTGTGGGTCTCTGTATTAGCTCCCATCCACTGCAGGAGGAAGCATCTCTGATGATAGCTGAGGGAGACATTGATCCTATTTGTCTTTTTATAACATAATCTTGACTCTTTCATTTGCATGGGATTTTTAATGTACTGGCACATTGTTAAATCTTTTCATTTTCAAGCATATACCACTAACTGCAATTTAACGACAGTTCCCATGAGAACCAGATTCAGACACTTGTAGACAATTCAGTACCCATAGCCTATTGTTGTAACTCAGTCATTATCATACAACTTCTAAAAGACACTGTGAAAATAAAATCTCAATATAAACAAACTACTAAGTTTCTTCTAAATGTTTCTCTCTCTCTCTCTCTCTCTCTCTCTCTCTTTCTCTCTCTCTCTCTGTCTCTCTTTAATTACCATGATTACTACAGCTGTGTTTTTTTCTAATGCACATTTTATTATAGACTTTGGATGAAATCTTCCTTTTTGGTCTACTGTGTGTTTCCTCTTCACTGTCTTCTTATTTCTTCACTTTTAAAAGGAAAGATCAGATAAACTAACAAGACATTTTTTTCTGGGTCAAAATGTAAGAAGGAAAAATTTCTTTTTTAATAATATTGATTTGATAGTGACAATAAGCTTAGTTCTTAAAAATGTGGATTTGCTTTAAAATTAGATTCAAAGTTTATTTCATGACTAAAATGTAGTGTTAATTTAGATTGGTTTTGGTGCACTAATCATAATCTTTGGGAAGCAGAGGCAGGGGGATTACAAGTCAGAACCTGCCTGGCCAATGCAACAAGACTTTGTCAATATTTAAAAAAATCATACATTATACAATTTATTTTTATTGTAACTATCCTTAATTCCACATTTAACTCTCTACAACCCTCAAAAAAATCTACCTCCAAGTTTAAAATACTTCTTCTTTAATAAGCTATTTATTGACTTTTAACCGACTGAGAACAATTCATGCTATCCTTATGTACATGGGGTTGGGATCATCTCCTGGGCATGGGAAACCTATCCGTGTCCTCTGTCCTAAGAAATGCGACTCTGTCTTTCTTTACAGCTATAAACTGCCAATCCTTCTTTTAGAGAGAAAACATGTAAAAGATGTTCATTTACTCAACAAAAAACATCTTCCTTGCACATAAACAATTCACAAATTCAGAAACCAAAACAAGACAGAAATATATATTTATTCTCACTCCCACAATTCAATAATCAATGCTAAAGTGACTGCAAGTATTACAGTAAAAATTTAAGAAGCTAATAGGTTTGGAAACTGAAAGTTCAAGACTCGGCCTTGCTTATCTGACCTAAGTTTGTGTACCCTTGGTTGCATTGTGATATAGAAGCAATTGTTTTTATGCAAGGATTATTTTTTTTTTTAAAAAAAAAAAAGGAAGCCAGAGAGATTCAGAGCCCAAGCTTGCCCCTGAGCACTGACCAAAGACCAGAGACCAGAGAGATGTCCACTATTCTCTTCTGAGGATTATACCCCACAAACTAATTGCTTCCTACTGCACATGACATATTAATGGTTTTCTCACCTTCATGTCACATTCTGGATCAAAGTCCTAACTCATGAGATACTGGTAACTATGGCAAAACACATAAAAACAATAGAAACTCCTGTATGGTATTGTGGTGTGGATATGTAGTGTATCCCCAAAAGTTCAACAATTGGTGGTACTATTGACATACAATTAATAATTTGATCACGAGAAGGCAAACTTTCTTAATGAATTAATTCAGCTAATAAGAATTAAATTGATTTTCGTTGATGCCTAGCTGAATGAAATAGTCCCTTGAAAGTTCTGTGTTACAAAATTCTATCATTTATCATCCATCTTTCTCCTATCTATCTATCTATCTATCTATCTATCTATCTATGTATCTATCTAATCTATCATCTTCTTCTTCCTTTCTTCTTTCCTTCCTTTCTTTCCTTATGATGTAGAATGAGCTACCTCACTCTAACACATGTTCCTGCTGTTACTGTCTCAAGCTTCAAACTAATGGCCACAAGTTTGGCCACACATAATGACAAGTTGGAACACCTGAAATCTTTCATCAAAATAATTCTTTCCCCCTTTTAATGGAATAACAGCATTATTAAGTGACTTTTAAGTAACTATTAAGTTCTGACTTTTAATTGACTATACATTTGATACATTTGAAGATGAACTAAATCCTGGTTTTATCCTCTGAAAATCAGAATACATAATAATACAGAGTTACATTACTAAAAGTTGTTTATATGAACCAATAATCTGTGTCATCCTAATCTAATTTAATAACCACTGAGAACATGGAGTTATGATATATTTCAAGTATATTAGTATTATAGAAGAATAAAAATTAATTTTAATTTAAATTTAACTAGTTACATAAGCTAGTGCTTAAACTACTGGTCATTGCACTCTTAAAAGATTAACTGATATTACCAGAGAAATTGAATTGTGATTAAGATAATAATCTATTATTCTTCATGGTATTAGCAAAGATCAAATATTTGCCAAGGTTTTATGAGTTTATCTTTTTTTGTAAATTTATCGTGTTAAAGAAATACATATTTTTATATGAAAAAGAAAAATTAGCAAACATTGTAAAAATCATTTAGTCTTAAATATTAATGTTTTGATCTTTCACTTTTGCTTCAAAATATAACCTAACAAAATAAGAAATTTTCAAATTAAAATTTTTGCTCTTCTAGCTCATTATTTTAAAGGAACATTAATCACCTGCTTTAAGAATATATTAAATCACTGTAGGTACAACTTGTAATAACAGTTTGAGAAGTTATACTTAATTACGGAAAGAATTTATTTAAATATCTAAGGTTGATATGAACTCTGTTATAGTAAGAAATACGAATACTATCAACTGAGGAACTATATTCTGTCCCTCAAGTCAGCAACAATAGTTGTGCATCTGTGGGAAAATCAAATACCTGCTCCGGGTCTTGGTTTCTTGCTTTCAGAAAAAAAAAAAAAAAAAAAAAAAAAAAAAACCAAAAAACAAATCTATACAATACATTTAGTTTTATAAGTCTCCTTTCCTGTTCTCAATTGTAAGTCCCAGAAATATATTTATAACATAGTTGTGTTGCTTTCCACAGTTGTAGTTACTAGGACTTGGATCTTTATGGAGAAATTAATAGGTACCCTGAGGCAGTTTCCTTTAACTGGGATAATTTGTCAAACAGTCTTTGAGACCTTGTTGTTGAGCATGATCAGAGAGAGGCAAAGAATACTTGGACTTGCCTTGTAATAACTTTTAAAGGAGAGTGCTTAGCTTAGAGTAGTGCTATAAGACACTCACAACAGCCCTATAAATGAGCTAGGCAGAAAACAGGTGAAATATTAACCATGATGAGAACTTAACAAGGTTCAAAAGTCAAATTGGAAGTCAAAGTACAACCTGTGCATTTAGATTTTTAACAATAAGAATTATGGTGCAAAACTGCAAAGAAAATTTCTAAATTATTGGTTGATGGTAGAGATGAACTTCATAGGAGGTAGTTCCATTTTAACAAATGTATAATTTGGTCACGATATCACTAGTCGAAACTAGGAAAAAAAGGGATGCTATTTTTGAACTGTGAATATATGAAAGATGAATGATCCTTTGGGATAAAAAATTATAAATAACCATGAATGCCATAAAAATGAAATTCTAATGTTTTAAGAAGCTAGATAGAAAGAGGAATTAAGTGTTTTCCATAGTCTTTAACTGTTGTTGCATCTATGTTTATAAATAAAACCTACCGAGTTCATTTGTTTTCTCATATTGTAGCTGGAGCTTTCCTGTCCTATAGTCACTCTCAAATATCACTCAGAGGCTTAATATTAGTTACAAATGATTGGCCAATGGCTCAGGCTTCTCACTAACTAGCTCTTACATCTATTCATTTCTATTCATCTATGTGCTGCTCTGAGGCTACTGGTTTTTAACTCCAACCCATTCACTGTGTCCTATTTATTCTGGTTGGTGAGTCCAGACTCTGCCCTTTTTCCTCCAAACATTCTTCCAGTCTGGCTCTCTGTAGTGACATTTCAATTGTATTTTAATAAATAAAGACTGCCTGAAGATACGAGAGTAAAACAATCCCACTGGTCAGCCTTATAGACCAGGTTATGGTAACACACACTTTTAATCCCAGCGGTGTATGCCTTTAATCCTAGTCCTAAAGAGAAATATAAGATGGGGGATAGGAGAGCTCTCAGACACACAGTCTGATTCTGAGATTCCAGGAGGCAGGATTGCCGTGTCAGATTGAGGTAAAAACAGTGGCTGGGTGTTTTGCTTCCCTGATCTTCAAACTGAGCTCCAATTTCTGACCCTGAGTTTTCAATTAATCGTGCTTCATCTCTCCTGCCTAACCTTATTCTGTTCAGCTCTTGGCCAGTCAGTTTGTCTATTAAGTCAACCACAATGGCATATATGCACAGAGTGTAAATGAATATTCCACAGCATATATGTCTTTAAGAATGACATTTTGGACTTCAATAACTAATCCAAGAGTTCAGTCTTAGAGAAGGCTGTTCATTCCTCTATCAACATCCATTATCTTCCTGTAGTTTTTCATCTAGGGATGGAGCCTTATGACAATTCTCCCATTCACTTTTGCATGTATATTAGCATTCTCTAAGACACAGAACTGATGGAATTCACACACACCCCACACACATATACACAAACCATACACACACACACTGTATGTTCTAAAAGATTGGCTTACAGGCTACGTGTGGTCACAGTAGTTCAACAGTAACTCTTTCCTTAGTAAGAGTCCACGAATTCAGTAGATTTACAGTCCAAGACATGGGTTGTCTCATCAGTTATAATCTTGAGTTTGAGTCTGGGAAACTCCCAGGAAGCTGTGGTCTTCATTCTATGTTGGAATCCTGAAAAAGTAGGTTCTAATGCCACCTAAGGAATGCCTCAGCAACAGGATAGATAATTTTGTCAGTGAGAGTCATGACAAGTACACAAAGAATAAAATTTTCAGCAAAAGAATTACAGACAACCTACTGACTGGGAGAAGATCTTCACCAACCCCTCAACAGACAAAGGTCTGATCTCCAAAATATATAGAGAACTCAAGAAACTAGACTTTAAAATGCTAATTAACCCAATTAAAAAATGGGGCACTGATCTGAACAGAGAATTCTCAACAGAAGAAGTTCAAATGGCCAAAAGACACTTAAGGTCATGCTCAACTTCCTTAGCAATCAGGGAAATGCAAATCAAAACAACTTTGAGATATCATCTTACACCTGTGAGAATGGCTAAAGTCAAAAACACCAACGATAACCTTTGCTGGAGAGGTTGTGGAGGAAGGGGTACCCTCATCCATTGCTGGTGGAAATGCAATCTTGTGCAACCACTATGGAAGTCAGTGTTTCGGTTTCTTAGGAAATTCGGGATCAACCTACCCCTGGACCCAGCAATACAACTCTTGGGAATATACCCAAGAGATGCCCTATCATATGACAAAAGCATTTGTTCAACTATGTTCATAGCAGTATTATTTGTAATAGCCAGAACCTGGAAACAACCTAGATGCCCTTCAATGGAAGAATGGATGAAGAAAGTATGGAATATCTACACATTAGAGTACTACTCAGCGGTAAAAAACAATGACTTCTCGAATTTTGCATGCAAATGGATGGAAATAGAAAACACTATCCTGAGTGAGGTATCCCAGACCCAAAAAGATGAACATGGGATGTACTCACTCATAATTGGTTTCTAGCTATAAATAAGGGTCACGGAGTCTACAATAGGTGAATCTAAAGAAGCTAAGTAAGAAGGGGAACCCAAGGAAAAACATATAGTTATCCTCTTGGCTAAGGGAAGTAGACAAAATTGCCGGGGAGAAAATTGGGATCTTGGGGTGGGGTGGGTTGGGGGTAAGGGGAGATGGGGAGAGAAAAGTTAGAAGGGAAGGAGGTCGGGCCTTGGGAAAGCAGGAGGAATGGGATAAAGGAAGGTTGGACAGGGGAGCACGGAACCACAATTCTTAGTTAAGGGAACCACTTTAGGGTTGGCAAGAGACCTGACCCTAGAGGGGCTCCCAGGTGCCCAAGCTGAGGTCCCCAGTTAGTTCCTTGGGCAGTTGAGAATAGGGAACCTGAAATGACCCTACCCTTGAGCAATACTGACGAATATCTTGCATATCATCATAGAACCTTCATCTGGTGATGGATGGAGATAGAGACAGAGACCCACACTGGAGCACTGGACTGAGCTCCCAAAGTCCCAATGAGGAGCAGAAGGAGTGAGAACATGAGCAAAGAAGTCGGGACCACGAGGGATGCACCCACCCACTGAGACAGTGGAGCTGATCTATTGAGAGCTCACCAAGACCAGCTGGACTGTGACTGAAAAAGCATGGGATAAAACTGGACTCTCTGAACATGGCGAACTATGAGGGCTGATGAGACGCAAAGGACAATGGCACGGGGGTTTGATCCTACGTAATGTGATGGCTTTGTGGGAGCCCAGCCAGTTTGGATGTTCACCTTCCTAGATATGGACGGAGGTGGGAGGTCCTAGGTCTTACCACAGGGCAGAAAACCCTGACTGCTCTTTGGACTGGAGAGGAAGGGGGAAAGGAGTGGGGGGAGGGGGAGAAGGGTGGGAGGAGGGTGCGTAAGGGGGGAGGAGGGGGAGGGAAATGGGAGGCTGGGAGGAGGTGGAAACTTGTTTTATTTTTTTTTTCTCCTTTTCTCAATAAAAAAAGGAAAAAAAAGATGCGAAATGCAGAGAGACTACACTGTATTTAATAACACATCAACTAAAAAAATAAATAAATAACTCATCAACTAAAAAAAAAAAAGAATTACAAACAGCCCCATTCCCACTGTTATTCCCACAAGAAGATCAAGCTACACAACTGTAGCAATATGGAGAGAACCTAGGTCAGACCTGTGTAGGCTCCCTGAGAACTGTTATAAGCCCAAATTAGTTGACTGATTTGTGTGTGTGTGTGTGTGTGTGTGTGTGTGTGTGTGTGTGTGTTGTCCTTGACCCTTCTGGCTTCTCCAATCCTTTCTCCCAATATTTTCAGAATTCCCTGAACTTTGCCTAATGCCTAATGTTTAGCTATGAATCTATATCTGCTTCCATCAGTTACTGGATGATACCTCTCTGATGACAATTGGGTTAGGTACCAATCACAGAAGATGGTCAGTTCAAGCTATTTATCTGGTATTGCTAGGAATCGTAGCTGGTGTCATCCTTGTTGATTACTGGGCAATTCACTTGAGCCACATTTTTACCTGACCCTGAGATGCACCCCCTTTTCAGTAGTCACTTTCGGTATTCTGCCCTCTGTCCCCCACCCCCAAACTGATTGTTCATCCTCACCGGCCCTCAGTCCACTCACTCTCTTCCCAAGAAGATCTGAGTATTATGTGATGTTTTACTCTTTTGGCTTCTGGGGGGCCCACTACTCAGCTCCAAAATAAATTACACACAGAGGCTTATTCTTAGTTTGGAGTGCAGGAATGTTTGGCTTGTTTCTAGCCAGTTTTTCTTATTTTAAATTATCCCATTTACCTTTTGCCTCTAGGCTTTTTCCTTTTTTTTTCCTTTTGCCTCTAGGCTTTTTCTTTTTTTTTAAATTATCCCATTTACCTTTTGCCTCTAGGCTTTTTCCTTTTTTTTCTGTATATCGTAGTTTCACTCTTTCTCTGTGACGGACTTGGTGGCTGGGTGTCTGAGTGACTGACCCCTGACATCCTTCTCCCCTATTCTCTCCTTCCTCTTCTTCCTTTTGCATTCTGTTTATACTCTCTGCCTGCTAGTCCCACTTATCTTTGTTCCTGCCTCTCTATTGACCACTCAGCTTTATATTAGCCTTTCAGGTGTTTTAGAAAGGCACAGTAACACAGCTTCACAGAATTAGACAAATACAACATACACAAAAGTAACATCTTAAGATAATATTCCCCAACATTTCCTACTTTTTTCTAAACAAAAATGAAAAGTTTTAACCTTAACATAGTAAAACTATATACAATAAGAACAATTATCAAGTAAAGATTACATTCACAATGTACTTAATTCCAATTCATTTGTATCTGATAAATTTAAAGAAAATGATCCATAATCTGTCTTATATTAGTAAATCCAAAATTTTATCCCTAACTTACTTTCTATCATATCTAAGGAAAACTTTAACTATCAAGTCTTCCACTCCATCAAGAAGGATATAATATTTTTAAATTACTATTTGATAATGGTTCTTATTGTATTCAGTTTTACCATGTTAAAGTTAAAATTTTTCATTTACCTTACATTTTTAAATGAACTGCATAGATACAATACCTTAAAGAAGAGTAGAAATATACAACACGATATGTTGTAACAAAAATAACCTTAAATTGGTATTATCTTTACGTGACTTTTTCTTTTATTCTTACTGTCTCTTTAAAGACTTTATATTTTTAACTCATTTCTTTTTATAACTGCCTATACCCATTTCCTTTCTTTCCTAAGTTTGCATACAGTATAAAACACACTGTGCTGCAGAGACTGCTTGTTCATTCCCAGTCGCCGAGACCCAAAAATATTCACACAGAAACTGTATTAATTATAACACTGCTTGGCCAATAGCTTAGGCACATTCCTGACTTACTCTTATATATTAAATTAACCCATTCCTATTAATCTGTGTATTGTCACATGGTTGTGGCCTACCCATAAGTTTCCATCAGACATCTGTCTCCTGCAGTGACTCCATGGTGTCTCTCTGACTCCACCTGCTGTCTCTATATATCTTTTCCAGCCTGGCTATATTCTGCTAAGTCATTGGCAGAAAACAGCTTGTTTCTTAACCAATGACAATAAAACATATTCATAGCACACAAAGTGGAATCCCATATCAACAGTGAAACCTATTTAGAGGTTTTTTTTTTTTTTTTTTTTTTTTTCATTGTTGAAGGAAGTCAAGACAGAAACTAAAACAGGACCTGGAGGTACTGGAGGTAGAAGCTGAGGCAGAAGCCATAAAAGAGTGTTGCTTACTGGCTTGTTCAGCATGTTTTCTTATAAAACTCAGGACCATCAGCTCAGGGATGATACTACCCACAGTGGGCTGGGCTCTCTCCCATCAATCAGTATTAAAAAAATGTTCTACAAGCTTGCCTACAGTCAGATCTTTAGAGGCATTTTCTCAACTGAGTCTCTGTCTGCTCAATTGACTCTAGCTTTTTTTGAGTGGATGTAAAACTAGCCAGCACAATACATTAGGAACAATTTCTGTGAATTCATGAGCTTTGTGAGATGTCTCAATACTACCTTTCCACACTGGGGAAAATCTGTGTGTTCTCCTTTTCACCCCTGTGCTAATCAAGCAAACTTCTAATAGATTTCAGGAAGAGGAGTTTTAGCGAGCAGAATCCTAAACCTCCGTGAGATAATAACTGGCAGAGGCTTAAACCAGAAGTCCTTTCTTTGCCTGGATCTTTTCTGGGTATCTCACATCTACCATCTGTTTCTTAATTTTCTCACCTGAAAATTGGAATGAGCTTGGTTATTTCTTCCTTCGCTTACATTTTCCATGAGTGCTTACTAAAACTGGCAGATTACAAAGACTCACCACCCTACAGAGCTGCTTATCATAAAGGAAATATGGCCTAAAGTAAATGTATTCATTTCTGCCTGATATTTAAATGTATGTAAGAATTTATGTATAAATATGTACATCTAATTTAAGTATGCATTTGCTAATACACCATTAGTTAAAGCAGCAGTAGCTATAGAGAGTAGGCTATGCTTCCTATTTGGATGAATTCAAATGAAACTTTGTGGAAAAGAATTGAAAGACAAAAATTGCATGTATAGACTAGAAAATTCAAGTAAAATATGACCCGACAAACCTTTTCTTCTGCATGCTATTCAATACAGTTTGATAAAAAAAAAACTAATTTGAAGAGTTGTCTCTTTCCTATAAATATAAATGGAAGAAAGGCCCTCTAATTTATACATTTAATCCCAGATAATGAGAAAAGTCTTATCTATGAAGTCTATAAGGACATTTTAAACATCCAGACTGAACAAATAAAAGCTAAGCATTGTAAGTCACTTTTTTTTGTACCCTGTGGGTAGTGTCAGCAGCTGAGTTCCTCTCATTCACTTTTACTAAAGTCAAGCCTCATATGAAAGAGATCCCAAACTGTTTGCTTCTAAACAGCACAAAATGACTTTATTGTTTTTAAGTCTCCTTTTAAAAGTCTTTTAATTGTCGAAGTTTATGGAGAGAGTGTAGTAATTTTAAACACGAATAGAATATAGGCAGAGCAAATCAGGGTAGTTCACAGTCCCATCTTCAATCATGCCAAATGATATTAGAGATAATTTATATATGAAGTATGTAAAAAATGAATTATTTATGTTTGGAGACAGAGCCTGAGCAAGGTCGCTCCAGTGCCTCATTAGCCACTATGCCCTGCCAAGTTCTAGTGACAAATGTCATGGGAATTACCAGTCAAGAATTTTTGAATCCCTGAGATTCTCTCTTTTTCCCCTTTTGCATTCTCTCACCTCTTCCTGTAAAAAGCTCAGCTGGGAGCATGTTTGGCCACCAGAGCCTTGCACAGGAGTCTAGCTGCTGCCATGAAAGTAAAAGGTACTCTCCTGAGTCATTCTGTCCCTCGGGATCAAATCCAGGTTTAGTCTCTGTTCCATATGGTAACATAGCAGGTGTTAAATCTGTAATGTTATGGAGTTGAAGAAATCGCTATTTTTATGCCAATTGAATTGGAAAGAAGCTGAAGTTGAACATGGCCCCCAGTCAGATAATCTAACCTGCAGCTGAAGAGAAAAAGTCTTTTTTTTTTTCAGGACTTAATTTTCAAAACTACATTGCATAATTCAATTGAACTGTGGGCATGCCACGAAAAAGAAGAAAAGTTATAAATCTGGTAGTTCTTTAGAGTGAATTAATACATGATGCTTAAATGTTATCTGCAGTTTTTACAAGAGAAATGTAAAGGAAACATCCAAACAACCATTACTTTTGCTATTGTTGGCAAAGATTTTCTCAGATTATAATGCTTTAATTGTATTAATATAGCTCACTTCTTGAAAAAAATATTGCTCACTTCTCTCCTCATTTTCTCTTCTTCCCTCTCTGCCCCTCCCTCCTTCCCTCTCTTGCTCTATCAATCTCCCTCCTCCCTTTCCCTTGCTCTCCCACCCCCTCCATATATTATCTCATGGTCCACGTTCTACTGTAATATCTTTGTAAGACTTTATCTTCTAGATGCTCTTATTTGACTTATTGTGAATACTGCAGTTTAAGCATGCTTTGTGTTAGTAAAGTGTGTCAGAAAGTAGCAGTGTCCAGTGTGCTGAAATGCTGTCTTGAAGGTGTGGGGAGGTGACTTCATAATGTGAAGTCAGCAGGTACTTGCCATAAACAGAATGAGAATAACTTCAATCTAAATGGAGGTCCAAAAAGGAAGTAAAATGATTAGCTTTATTGATAAGTGTTTATTTTAAGTGGAGCATAAATCTGTACTAACAAAGGTTTGGCAAGATTCCCTGTTTTAGAATTCAATCATATATTTTATGCCTTAGATAGCATCATTTCTGTTGTCTTTGTCTTTCATTGCTAAAGTCATAGCAACCACAAAAATAGTAGTATATTGATTCATTACTAGAAAAAATACTGTGAAAATCACAAAAAAGATGGTACTCCTATGCATTTGTGCTTGTTCAGAGTAAAACTTAAATGGAAATGCCTGCTTTATTCATTGTTCTTTCATTGACTATCATGAGAACTGGGTCATATTAAGTGTGTGGCAGTTTTTAACTGACTGAATTGCATTGCTTAAAAATCTATGTATTAGGAACTGGAGGGAGAGAAGTCAGCACCAAAAGGATGGAGGGATCTCTAGCACTTACATTTTATATTTAGGTTCATCTTTCACTTAGTGAAGCTGAGTAATGATTGGCCAAGTTTTATATAGGTTAGGGTTTAGAGTAGATAACAGGAACGTAAAATGGAGAAAGGAAAAAACAAGCCAGATAATATATATACTTTATATAACACTTCTTTTATAGGACTCTCCTTTCCTACTTAACAAAGCCTTAAGACTTGTTCTGAAGTTCAGATTCCCCACCTTGTCTTTCTGCACCTTCTAGTTGTCATCTTCTAAGCATCCCTCTGCCTTTATGTACTTAAAGCCTCATCAAGAAGTGTAAACCATTCTCAGTGTGACCACAGTTCGGATGATGGCAGAACTATCTTTTCTTTAAGTTTGCTATCTGTTTGCTTTACATTTACATACCTGGAAATCCAAGTACAAGAAAAGCTGTTTTTAAAATATCATTCAGAAAGGTTGGGAGCAATGGTCCAATTGGTTAAAATGCTTGCTGCACAAGCATGAGAAGTGAGTTTAGAATCCCAGACTCCACATAAAAAGCCATGTGTGCATCTTTAATTCCAGTACTTGGAGAAGATCGAGACTGGTGGAGTTCAGGGACTTGATGAGTAATCAGTTCAACTAAAATTTGAAACTTCTGGTTTAGTCTGTAAGAGCTTGTCTCAAAAATATGGCATAGATAAACAAATTACGAATAAATAGATAAATAAATAAATGATGTAGTGTTTTTGGACTGGTCAACAAATTGACTCACAGCAAAAAGTCAGTTGCTGTCAAGACTGATGACCAGAGTTTGATTCCACACACCCAATTGTTAGAAGTATAAAACTGATGTCTTCAAGTTGTTCTCTTGACCTCCACACTTGTAACATAGCATGGGTATATATATATATATATATATATATATATATATATATATATATAGTAAATGTAATAAAAAGGCATGTCATGTCATTTTATGGATGCTGGTATATAACATTACAGTCACATACATGCACATGTATACCTCACAGACACAGAGGAGAGAGAGAGAGAGAGAGAGAGAGAGAGAGAGAGAGAATACCAATTCAAATAGTCACTTCAATAAAAGGGAGGAAACAAAAATGTAAAGTTTAGGAAAAGTTTTCTTAGCTCAGATATGCAGATGCAAATCAGATGGTACTAGCTTATACCTAATAGTTTAGAAAGGGGGAGATGATGGATGCTACTTCTAAAATTCCCACCAGATTCAGCAAAAATTAACTGCACACCTTCCATATACCAGATGGTGTTCTATGATTAATAAGATGCTATACGGTAAAATGCAATTTATAAATCAGAGTGAACATGCTCAAATGCAGTTGAACTACAACTCAGTGATTGCCCAGTTAGCACAATGACAACAGTGAAGAGTTGCAGAGGAGGGGTGATCCCTCCAAGTGGGATTTTAATGGATCAACTACAGAGAACATGGCCTTTAATATAAACACAGAACTGAGAAAACGTAAGTTAAAAAGAGTTCTAATGCAGTCAATCAAATTCATCTTCCCCCTTTCAATCCAGCCTAGAAGTTGGTACCCTTATAGAGAAAAAATAAGGGAAATGTATTCCTTCCAATTCCTTCCTACAAAAACAAAATAATATAAATAAATCAAAATTATCAGAGAGTGGAGGTTGCAGGTAAGATTACCAGGATGCCATTGTTCCCTTAGAAGCAGTTGGAGAACTGGCAGACAGAAAAGCTAACGGCCATGGACTTGCCCAGAAGGGCATCAGTGAGAAGTAGGCCTTGAAGCACCACAAAGAAATTTATGATACAACAACATCAAGAAATTAGCATCACTTCAAAAGTACTTTAAAGTGATCTAACACATAAAAGTTAGTAGTTGTTTGATATAAATTAAGAATGCTGCTGAAGGCAAAGACCATTTTCCAAGATGAGCCTTTTCTAATCTTAATGTGTAAGTTGTAGTGCAGCATAGAAACACACAGGAGGGAAAGCTAATAAAATATGGTAATAACAGGTTACAGACTAGTTCCTTGACTTCTAAAACATCTTCATTGTAATCAATCATCATTTGACATTGGAGTGTGCATAAGGTTTAATTTAGGAAATGTTATTGGGTCCGCTGATAATTGTACATTTGAAATAAGTTGGGACTCCGTCCTTCTTGGTGGGAAGATGTTGACAAAACTCAGCCCTGTTTCCCACATTCTAACCACTCTGGAGCATATGGCAACAAACACTTTCATCTTCTTCATGGCGGATGTCAGCAAGCACACATTTCTTGGAAATGTACCGTCAGTGTTCTTTTCCCACAGCTCAGGTTGAAAGAGCAGCCCTGTCTGAAAGCTGCCATTCTGTTACACCCAGCCTGTTATAAGCCATGAGGAAGAAGAGAGACAGCACTTATGGCTTCCAACAATTTTGTTAGTTCACCACACAAATGGGTCACTGATCAATCAGGGTTGTAGGACAAAGACTTGGGAAACTTTTCTTCCTGATAGCCCAGAGCAGGGGCAGAAGTGGGATTTATAAGCATAAAATCCAAAAACAAATTACAGTGGCAGTTTTCCACAATCAGGACTTAGAGATTAGGGGCTTCCTTGAATGTTCCATCATTGTCAAGTGATATTCAGTACAAGCCTTTCAGTTCAAACAATCAGATTCATTTGTTCCTCCTGTGGTAAGGAACAGTCATATGTTTCTAGAGAACTAAAGACATACGTGTCTATGGTTTAGGAAAAAGGTTGATCAGCCATTGGAAAGGTCTCAGCTCCCCTACAGCTTGGGAGCCTGAACATATTTCACCCTGCAGGTAAAATGGAGTCTGAAGTCAAAATGGCAGTATTCGGGTCAAAAAGCTTTTGTTTACTCCCTTCAACTCTTAATAGGGAGGAAAGGGGAAGGCACCGATGGGGCTGTAAATTTTGAAGTCTTCTTTTCTGTCATAATATATACTGTGTTTTCCAGATATGATCTTTAAAGTTTTTGTTGGGAGCAGTGAGACCCCAGATCCTGAATTTCTTGTTTTCTCCTGATCTGAGTGCCTACAGCTGCTCTGAGCACCTTCAGGAGTTCCTAAGGCAGGAGAGTGGTTTCTGGTGAGTTTGGCTGGGGCGTGGCTATCGCTATATAATCTGCCCCTGAACACAATAAAGGGGGCATTCTTGGGGAATTCAAGGATGACCCGTGTTGCTATCTTTCTGTCTGTGTGTGTCTGTGTATTCTAACCTCCAGCCCCCTTGCCCGAAACTCACGAACTGGGTGCCAGCACACAGAGCACAGACACGGGGGCGTGGTGCGCGGCATTTGGAGGTCTCCACCGAGATTTTGGCAAGTTTTATCATAACTAACAACACTGTATACTATTGCCACATGAGTAGCCAGTGTGGTGGGCTCTGAATAAGGATGATCCTCCTAATGGAAGTAGGTGTTATACTTCAGACTGTAATGCTATTCCTGAAATGAAACCAAGCCCACAAGAAGAATGCTGGATAGTGTTAAAATGTTAGAATTTGTATTGTAAAGTTTTCATACAAATGAGAACAAAGAAATAAAACAAACAAAAACCTTTCACCCACTTAAAATGTAAAAATTGGAGAATTTTTATTGACATTCAAATGAAATGTTGGGCACTATTTTTGTTGTTTAAAATTACTGTGATATTATATGAGAATAAAAAGTCAAGAAATTGAGCCGGGCGGTGGTGGTGCACGCCTTTAATCCCAGCACTTGGGAGGCAGAGGCAGGCGGATCTCTGTGAGTTCAAGACCAGCCTGGTCTACAAGAGCTAATTCCAGGACAGGTTCCAAAACCACAGAAAAACTCTGGCTCGAAAAACCAAAAAAAAAAAAAAAAAAAAAAAAAAAAAGGACAAGAAATTGGAATTAATCTTTGCTTGATAATAATTCTACTTAGTAAATATTACTATTATTGTCTTACTATTATGTATTTTATTGACTTCTTTGCGCTGTGATTTAATTTTAAATTATTTTAAGCTGGTTATTGCTTAGCATTGGAGCAAAACTCAAGTCCATTTTTGTTGTAAAATTTATTAACCCTCCAGTGATGTTATACATATGATCTTACTTATTTAGAGTATTCTCTTTAATAAGTATGAATTAGTTTCACAAAGAAAATAAATTCCATTTGCATGCAAAATTCAAGAAGTCCTTGTTTTTTACTGCTGAGTAGTACTCTAATATGTATATATTCCATACTTTCTTCATCCATTCTTCCATTGAAAGGCATCTAGGTTGTTTCCAGGTTCTGGCTATTGCAAACAATGCTGCTATTTGGATGCTCACCTTACTAGACCTGGATGGAGGTGGGTGGTCCTTGGACTTCCCACAGGGCAGGGAACCCTGATTGCTCTTTGGGCTGATGAGGGAGGGGGACTTGATTAGGGGAGGGGGAGGGAAATGGGAGGCTGTGGCGGGGAAGAGACAGAAATCTTTAATAAAATAAATAAATAAAAAGAAAATAAATTCCTATTTGAAAACTTCTCGAGCGTTTTAGGCAGGTATCCAATCAGTAACCTGAATTCAAGGATTATGTAAGTGCTCAGGTGGTTGAAGCAGTAGACGCTCAGAAGGTATGCTTTGAAACATGGTTGACAAAGCAGCAAGCCAGACAGTACATTATTATAATTGCAAAACCTCACATCGTCTTTGCTGTTTATTGTTCAGCTTATTCCTTCCCTTTTATATACCTATGAGCAGCAAGTTTGTTTCTGGATTAGATTTTGAAACAGAGGAGAGTAAACAATTAACTCATCAATTATGCTCAGCTATTAAATAAAATGCTTTTGGTGTGAAGAGTGTTTTCAGTTATTGTTTAAGTACTACTTGATGTGGGAGGTCCTTCTGTATATGTGTTGCTTTTATTGGTTAATGAATAAAGAAACTGCTTTAGCCTGTGATAGGGCTGAGTAGAGCTAGGCAGGATACCTAAACTGAATGCTGGGAGAAGGTGAAGTCAGGGAGAAGTCATGGGTCCACTAGAGGAAAACAATACCCTAGTACCTTGTCATTAAGCCACAGCCATGTAGTGATACACAGATTAATGAAAATGGACTAATTTAAGACGTAAGAGCTAGCCAATAAGAAGCTGAGCTAATATTCCAAACAGTGATTTAATGAATACAGTTTCTGTGTTATTATTTCGGGAGTCTGGGCAGCTAAGAATTAAACAAACAGCCTCCAACAAAAACTACTGTCAATTAAGAATCAATCAATATTACAAAAAAATCATTTCATGTTAAAAATGCCATACGAAAATGATGACACTACATGGCAGGATTTTCAATTGCCTTAAGTCTGGGAGAAAATAAGAAAGATATGAATTTACAGAATTTAAAGTCATACACCAATAACATTGTACCTTGATTGTAAAAATGTAGTGAAAAATCAGAAATCTAAAATTAGGTAAATGTAAAGAAATAGATGAGCAATAACTTATGAAAATGGGATTTTCAAATACTTGAAGATTCTAGAATGGATAGTTTACTTCAACTTTAAATCAAATCATTAAAAATGTGATTAATGAGTGACTATTGGTCATGGGGTTATTTTAATGTAAGAATAATCATATTATGAATGAGTAGTGTTAATTTGTAACTTTGTAGCCTCCCACATTTTGGTAAGGAATGAAAGAAGTAATGGGCAATAACATTTATGCATAAAATTTGTTCAAAGCTCAGTAAGTACCAGACAGAATGCTAAATTCCTTTACATGCCCCATTTGATCTAATCCTCTTAGCTTCCCTATGAAGTACCATGATTTTATATACTTTATAAAATATGAAAATTGGCTTGTGGAAGTAAAATGATTTTTCTGAAGGTATAATTTCAATACATTTTCATGCAATTTTATTAGAAAATTATTTTCTGTTTATGGCTGTGAGATTATTGGAGTCACATTTAATCTGATAAATTATGAAATTTGATAAATCCCTCAGGCTAACTTTCCTTCCTTCCTTTCTTTCTAAAGCAATTACAGAATACACAGTTTTCCCACAACATTTTTCATTGGGATTATAGTGGTGGTGCATCACAAGGGAAAAATTTTGCTATATATTGGAAATATCCTAGAGCTGAAGAAGGAGTGTGAAAATATGCAGAATGAGAAAAATGTACCTTGTGGTATATACACTGGATGGGCATGTAATATAATTTGGAGCTTATATTCCTGATAAAAGCCAGAGTAAGAGACAGGACACAGTTTACACTAGGGTCATAAAGTGTAGGCAGAGGCCTCTTGTTCTTTTCCCAAAGTATTTCTTACACAGAAACTGTATTAATTAAATCACTGTTTGGCCAATCACTTAAGCATATTTCTGGCCTACCCTTATATGTTAAGTTAACCCATTTTTATTAATATGTATATCACCACATGGCTGTAGCTTACTGGGTAAGGTTTCAGAATGTCTGTCCCTGGTGGAGGCTACATGGCTTCTTGTAACTCTGCCTACTTTCTCCCAGCATTCAGTTTATTTTTCTCTGCCTAGCTCTACTCTGCCTTATCACAGACCAAGCCAACTTCTTTATTCATTAACCAATAAAAGCAACACAAATACAGAGGACTTCCCACACCAATAAAGGAAGAAATAAATGAAATTTATCTATAGTTTGTTCCCAGACTTCCATGGAGAAATAGATCTACGCAATGTGGTACATAGATCCCAGGTAAAGAGTCACCAAAGGTACTTTTTCAGCTAAAAAAAAAAAAAATAGCTACATCCGGTTGGTGATCCCTTTATTCTTATTTTTTTTTGTTATTGTAAGTGCAGAATGTCTGGTCTCTACATCATACACTAAAGCAAAGTTTGAAATACAATAAGACAGGAAAGTGTGTCAATGTTCTTCAAAAGTCCCATCACCACTTCCATTCAGATAAAAATCTCATCATCATAACAGCTAGAGCAGAGCACTCTCAACCTGTGAATTTAGGAAATGGAATGCTCCCCTGTAAGTTTGAAAACACCACAGGAATTCACAAATATATAAGAAAAACTAACAGTAAGAACACAATACATTTAAGAAATGGATCAGCAGGAAGCCAGGAATGTTTAGTCTATACAGTATGTACACAGGAAGAATATCTTGAAGAAAACAGGGCACACATCAGAGAGAAAAAGCACAAGAGGGAAAGAGAGGAGGCATTGTACAGAAGAGCAAGGAAGGTCAGCAAAGAGAGCAAACTCATCAGACATAGTGAAGACAAAAAGAGAGAGAAAGAAAGACAAGGGAGGGGAAAGAGCGAGTCAATCGATATATAAAGTAACACACTGCAGATAAAGGAGTCTGCTGACTACTTTAGATATACATAGAGAACCTTTGGTGCATACATTCAAAAGCAACTTTTAGAATGAATATACAAATATAATAAATACAGTTAAACATAAATGTGTAGATGAATAATTGCTGACCCGGGCTGTTCAGGATTCTGACACATATTAGGTCAGTCTCCTTTGAAAGTAATATATTTGTTTAGGACTAAAAGTGATTCCCATCATTAGTAACAATAAATAAGTAAAGTTACTAAAAATCTCTTGCTGGTTCTGTGAATATATCATGCCTATGTTGTGAAATATGAAGAAAACTAATGTCTGTAACTATTGATATCAATTTTTATCATTTTTAAGTCAGTAGTTTTTAAAATGATTTTGGCTAGAGATAATATCAATAAAATAAAGCAAGCAGATATTTCACTAGTCTGTTTTACTCTTCTTTTTTTGGGGGGGGCACCATACAGCTTTCACATAAATCACACACGGAGGCTTATATTTAATTATGAACACCTGGCTTTAGCTTGGCTTGTTTCTAGTCAGCTTATCTTATGTTCTTTCAACTACCTTTTGCCTCTGGCTTTTATCTTTCTTAACTTCTGTATATCTTTCTTTATGTTTTTCTTTGTCTCTTGCTGTTTAGCTGGGTGGCTGGTCCCTGGCATTCTCCCCTCCTTGTTCTCTCACTGTTTGCTCCTTATTCTTGCTCACTCTTGCTTCTCTTTTTATACTCACTGCCTGCTATCCCTGCCTATTCTTGCTTATGCCTCAGTATTGGCTGTTTATCGTTTTATTAGGTCCATCAGGTGTTTTAGACAGGCAAACAATTACAGTTTTACAGTTAATCAAATTCAGCATAAACAGAAGTAACAAACCTTAAAATAATATTTTCCATCAATAGTCACTAATTTTTCTGTAGTCCCAAAATGATAATCTGTGTGCATTTATTTATGAGATTATGTCTCATGTAACTTGGGTTGGCCTCAAAGTCTCTATAAGCTCATAAACTTGCATTCCTTACCCTCGTGCCTCTACCTCCTAAATGCTGGGTTTGGAGGTATGTAACATCATGTCTATCTCTATCTACTTGTTTATATTGAAACGTTCAGGTACTATTATATCATTCCGGAGTCTTTGATGGAGTTGAAGAATAGTTATTATTATAGTTTTGTAATTTTTTTGTTATATGTAATTTTCCTAAGGTAAAATTAAAACATTTTTATTTAAACAGAAAAAGGGAGTTGATGTGGGATTTTTCTTTGTGTGCTGTGAATACTATTGGTTAATAAAGAAACTGTCTTGAGCCTGTGCAGGGAATAGAGGTAGGCAGGGAAAACTAAGCCGAATGCTGGGAGAAAGGAGGCAGTGTTGGAGAAAATCCATGTAGCCCTGCCAAATACAGACACTGAAACATTTCCTGGTTAGCTACAGCCTCATGATGATACACAGATTAATTGAAATGGGTTAAATTAAGATGTGAGAGTTAGCCAATAAGAAGCTAGAGCTAATGGCCCAAGCAGTGATTTAAATAATATGGTTTCTGTGTGATTATTTTGGTTCTGGGCAGCAGGAAGAACAAGCAGCCCCCTCCAACAAAGGAAACTTGATCAATAGTATCTACTGTTAATTAATCAAGAAAAAATGCCTAATATTTAATGTTATAGAGCTAAAGCAAGAGATAATTAATAAATTGTTGTTTCAAGATGAAGCAATAGGAGTGGAATAATGTGGGCAGGGGATCATTTTATGGCATGCTCAATTCTCTTTATTACTTGGTTTATAAATCACACATTCTAAAGGCACAAAAGTGAAATTTTATTACAGATTTTAAAAAAGAGATAAAATGCAGAAATATAGGTATGAAGACAGGTAGAAAAATTATTTTCTATTTTACTAGAAAAATAAAGTCTCTGAACACAGCAAATAGGATTGACAGTAATCCAGATGTGATGGCTGAGAACTCAGAGAATTCACTCAGGTCAGAGAAATAAAAGATAATACTTATTTCAATGATGAATGCACATTATATCCTTAAATTCAAAGAAAAATATTTTAATTTTTATTTTTTTTAGTATATGAGACTATAGGATTAGGAAAAGGGACTACACTGAGATTGTAATTTAATGCTGGTTTGTGTCAGTAATTTTTCTCCTTATGTTGCTAAATCTCTATGGAAAGATATGAGTTGTTGGAAGGAAAACAGTGTGTTGATATGGAAACACATAAGTAGGATACCAGTTCAATGACAACTGATTGTTTCTGTCATCACCAGCTAAAATAATGCAGAGACTCCAAATTCGGCTTGTATTGTCTATTGTAGAAATGTTGCAAATTTATTTAAAATGAAAATTTTATCCATGGGTTGAGGTAAATATAAGTAGATATATTCAGACAGAAGTCTTGGTGTTTATAAACATGCAAGCCAAAAAAATAGATATTCAAATAAAGTAAGGGTAAACAGATACTATCATTATGGAAGAGCATGACTTTTGGAAAATTCATTAGAGTCAAATAAGTAAAGTTGATGATCATAACCATTCTCATCACAAGGATTTGGTGAACACATTTAATAAGGTAGTAGCACAAAACCTATATATTAAAGTTATGATTTTTTATTAAAAATTTCCACCTCCTCCACTCCTCCCATTTCTCTCCCCTTCCCCCCACCTCCTTCCCCCTCCCTCTCCATTACAAAGAGCATTCAGGGTTCCCTGCCCTGTGGGAAGTCCAAGGTCCTTCCCCCTCCATTAGGAAGGTGAGCATCCAAACAGACTAGGCTCCCACAAAGCCAGTATATGATGTAGGATCAAATCCCAGTGCCATTGTCCTTAGCTTCTCAGTCAGCCCTCATTGACCGCCACGTTTAGAGAGTCCGGTTTGAGCACATGTTCCACCAGTGCCAGTCCAGCAGGCCTTGGTGAGCTCCCATTAGATCAGCCCCACCATCTCAGTGGGTGGGCACACCCCTCAAGGTCCTGATTTCCCTGTTCATGTTCTTCCACTGCCAGGCAAATATTGGGAGCTCGGGGGTGGGGGTGGTGTGGGCATAAGGGAAGATGGGGAGAGAAAAGTGAGAAGGGGAGGATGGGAAGAGCTTGGGGGAATGGGACGGTTGGGATGAAGGAAGGGTGGATATTGGAGCAGGGAAGTATATATCTTAATTAGGGGAGACATTTTAGGGTTGACAAGAGACTTGACTCTAGAGGGGTTCCCAGGTGTCCAAGGAGATGTCCACAGCTAGTTCCTTGGACAGCTGAGGAGAGGAAGCATGAAATAGCCCTATCCTATAGCCAAACTGATGAATATCTTGCATATCACCATCGAACCTTCTTCTGGTTCTTGCTGAATTTAGCGGACAATGAGGACTACTGAGAACTCAAGAACAATGGCAATGGGTTTTGATCCTACTGCACGTACTGGCTTTGGGGGAGCCTAGGCAGTTTGGATGCTCACCTTACTAAACCTGGATGGAGGTGGACTTCCCACAGGTCAGGGAACCCTGATTGCTCTTTGAGCTGATGAGGGAGAGGGACTTGATCGGGGGAGGGGGAGGGAAATGGGCGGCGGTGGCAGGAAGGAGGCAGAAATCCTTAATAAATAAATAAATTAAAAAAAAAAGAACCTTCATCTGGTAATGGATGTAGATAGAGACTGAGACCCACATTGGAGCACTGGACTGAGCTCCTAAAGTTACGATTCTTTTCCTAAATCTTTGTTCCTTCATCTTGACATTGAAACCAGAGCAGAAGCTACACCAGGTCATTGCAATCTGTGACAATTTGATAGTGAGATTGAACTCATTTTCCTTTTTTTTTTTTCTTTATCAGCTCAGGGAAATTGTTTTAAAGTTTTCCCCTAATACTTTGACTTTATAGGTAAGATACTTAGGATCAGTGTTTACAGTTATATTAACTTTTTGGAACCATTCTGAAAAACTTTTGTTAGGACAGAAGGATTACTAAATAGAAGTTACACTAATAATCAATATAATTATAAATTTATTTTAACTTGGAAAAATAAAACAAGGGAAGAATAAGTAAATTCTGTTATGAAAATATTTCTGATTTTTTTAGGATTATAGTGGATGTTTTTTTAAATTGAGTAAGTGATATATGAAACTTGGTGACTTGAAACAGTAAGGAGCTTGAGTATCAATACTGAGACTATCAATATTAACAGCAGAGTGGATCTCGAGGACCACAGACTTCTGTTTTGTTACTGTGTTATCCTTTGGTGTTCTAACACACATAATTATAAAATATTTTAGTTCATTACTGATCTTCATAATATATATTCATAGGGTTAATCATAGATTTTTTTATTTTTGAAATTGTTTCCTAAAGTCACACTTGACAGCTTCATTCATATACATGCAAACTCTAATTATTTTATTGTGTTGACAAATCTCTTAAATGTTAATCTTAATCTCAGGAATCATGTAAAGGGCTTGTGTAACATCCACAAGATATTTTCTTTATCAGAAGGTAGGATGAGGAATGGAGGAAGAGGGCCTTTGGGAGATTTTGCAGCAATATCTAAGTATGTTCTCTCTAGGTGACATAATCCTTCTGAAAAATGCCTGTTCTTATCCTAAGGGAACACAGGCTGTGTTTGCGATATTTCAAGATTCCTAAACAAGTCTTTCTGTGCTCTGCCATGAGGTAATGCTGCATGGAATAAGAAGAAGATTGTAGAAACAACGGAGTGGAAATGAAAGCAAAGGAGAATAACACTATATAAAGTAGTACGCCAGGATTTGTTGCAGCAAATATAGGAAGACTTTTTAAATGTCATTTTTAGTGTGATATTATGCAGAATCTAATTCATTTATGGATTTTAAACTATTTTTTTCAGAAGCTTTAAAAACCCAAAATACAGTAAACAATATTCTTGATTAACACAGCAAAATTTAAAACACAATCTTAAGAAGGCAAGATTTTTTTCTTCTCTCTCTCCCTCTGTTTCTTCTTCTCTGTCTTCCTTTCTTCTCTTTAATTGCTTTCTACCTATTTCTCTTTCTCTCTAGCATCTATCTATTTATCTATCTATCTATCATCTATATCTATCTATTTATCTATCATCTATCTACCTGATATCACTCATTTCTCACCAGAAAGTGAACTAGAATTAATTTTTAGTAGATACTGTTCTCAAGCATATTCTGGTTTCCTCCTAGGAGATCAGTCTAAACATAAACTCAGAATATATTAATTATTCAAACTGATTAATGAGATAACAACACAAGAACTGACACTAAACCTTACATGATTGATAAAAGCCTCATTGTTTTGATAAGAAAGAACAGGTTTTCATAATGGCCATGTGATCCCATAAAAGGGATACTGACTTAAAATGTGGGTATTTGCATTATGGTCATATGTAAATGAATACAGAAAATTCAAAAGGAAGTGTAATCCTCAATATCAATACATTGTAAAAACTTAACTAATATTTACTGGTGATAAAATTGCAGTAATTTCAATATGATGATAATGTTGCTTCCCCAATCCCCAAATATTCTAATATCAAGTGACTAAACAGATGGTTAAACAGAAATACTTTTTCAATTGGCCCTTCTGTTAGTGAACATTCTGAGACACTTTCTCTGGACATCTATGTTAAAGAAAGAGAAGCATTGTAAAGGAAGCTCAATAACTAGAATTATGAAATTGAAATCAGCTTAACACTTAATATATAGTTTGTGCATGTATTTATATGTTTGTGTACATATATATATACATATATATAACATTACACATAATCATTACAGATTTGTTCATTAAAAAAATCACTTACTAATTAAGATTACTAATAGTGTGAATGTTCATATTTTTCCAAAAGTTGTCATATAACATAATTTCCAATCAAAATATTTTGCAAGGCTTTTTTAAAAAATGATTTACACAGATTCCTGTAGTAAAGCATCTTGATAGTGGATAAACATATCTAGCTTCTGATATTGGAGGATTGCTCAGGATTTAAGAATATAGAGTCCTCTTTCAGAGCACCTAAGTCTTGTTCCTAGTAGTCATGTAAAGTAGATCACTGTAGTGATATTTCAATTGTATTTTAATAAATAAAGCTTGCCTGAAGATTAAAGAGTAAAACAGTCCCACTGGTCAGCCTGGCCAGGCAGTGGTGACACACACTTTTAATCCCAGTAGCCATGCTAGTTTGTCCTAGATATTGGGTGGTAGTGGTGCAGACCTTTAATCCCAGCCCTAGAGAGGAATATAGGATGGGAGGAGACAGCTCTCAGACACAGTCTCATTCTGAAATTCCTGGAGGCAGGATCACCATTTCAGACTGAGGTAGAGGCAAGAGCCGGTGAGTGGTTGTTTTGCTTTTCTGACTTTCAGGTTGAACCCCAATACCTGCCTCTTGGTTTTTATTAATTATCTTAAAGATCACAACCACTAGTAACTCTGCCTCCAAAAAGTCTGATGCTTCTGGTTTCTACCAGCACTGAATACATATACACACAAACAAGAGTTTAAAAAATCTTTAAAAATAATTATCAAGCTATTAAAGCAATTACAATTATGTGAAGGACACCACAACCCACTGGAAAGGGATTCTATTGGTTCATGATATCATGTTTTCAGCCTCATGAAGGGAAATTAGGGTGGTATAGAATTAATAATACGTATTTAAATCTATACGTGCATAAATGTCAATTGGTCCCTCTCAAAGGTGAGAGAATACTAATTCATTATATCAAGCATCAAAAAATGAAATAATAGAATTGATCACTACTCATATTTTTCTTTTAGAAAATGAACTGATTAGAAATAATACATAAAAGCATATTGACATGGAGTTATTTAATTAGATAAAGGCAAATAAACAGCATATTTTAATATCAACATTTATTTTCCCTATGCTGATATTCAGTTGGTAGCTACCTCTTCTTTTTCTCTAAAGACACCAAAACCTGGACAATAAATACCTACTGAGGAGAATCTAAGTACCCCATGGATCTTGTAAAACATAATAATTCTAGATCAAATTCTGTATTCGGCTACTAAATATATAGAATAGAGAAACTCATGCAACTTCCCAAGAGGAAGCATGAGAAATATTAGCACTTATTCCATTACATACTAAGGATCTAAAAGGCTTGTGAATTACATAGGTGCATCCATACTCAGTTCTACTTGTTTTAGTTAGTAACATTTCAGAAATATAACCTAACCATATCTAATATCTGGTAGGTTGCTTCTCCTTTAGTTTTCTTCATAGTTATCTGGGTCCTCCCTTACTCTCACACCTATTAATACATTTTGGTGATATTGTCTTTTGAAGACTGAACTACAATTATGCTTGAATATATTTAACTTTTGAAAAATTCTTCTTCCCTGTCTTCCCTGCAAACCCTCCCATGTATCTCTTGTCATTCAAATAAATGGCCCCTTTTTCTCTAATTGTTATTTCATGTATATATGTATATTGGTTTATGTGTATATTACTGAATATAACCTATAGCTTAATCCATACAGTGTTACTTATATTGATAAATTTAAACTATATTTTATTTTTATTGTTGCCTTGTTAAATTGGTTAAAATTGTAAGAATATTCAGAATGGTCTTCCCTTTTTTCTTAAAATTAACTTTGCTTTATTTATGGACTATGAATTAAATGGGCTCCTTCCAAGAGTCAAAAATCACCTAACAAAACTTCAAATGTCTGACATGAGTAGTTTCTTTTTGAATTGTTGGCTAGGATTGCACAAGTGATTTCCTAAACAATAAGTTTTTTGCTGTTGCCTTCGGTTGTCACCTCCCTTCCCCTCCACAGGTAGAAAGTAAATGCCTATTGCAGAAAACACCATGAATTTCAGAAACTACAACCATAAATCCCTGAGCTAGAATTTATATGAATGTCCTTCCTTAAAAATTAGCATTTGTGGTACCAAAGGTCATCATGCAAGTTCCCAAAAGAAGGCAACCAACAATCCTATTCAGCTATGATGCTTACGAATCATACCAAACACCAGCATGGCACAGTAACTCCAAAGGTGCAAGACTGGCATGCATACCTTGACAGCAATGAAAAGCTTTCCCTACTCAGACATAAGACCTATTCAGCAAGAGCAAAACCGATACTGGATTCAGAAATGTTGGTAATTGCTTAGTGATAGTGAAGTCATGGTTATTGGAGAAGAATCTACAGCTACTACCAGCCCAATTCCTAACAAGCACTCTACAAACATGTGTCCTTAACCCAACAGATAAGTGTAGTTCTCGCTTCTAATCATCTTTTCAACAGTCTACAGAATACCATAGCCAATAAAAATGCAGAATTTTGGAGTCCAGTAAGAGAGGATACATCTTCAAAGTTTTTGCTTCATCTTTGTAAGATTTTATCTTCCGTCCTTTCATTATTTATTATGTTCTTTATTTCTCATCAAAATTCTAATGTAATTATATCTGCAGCCCTACTGTGTGTAACTAAGAGAAACATAGTAGAGAGAATGACTAAAGCTTATAGTGGGTTATTTTTCAACACGGTAAAATATGAATTATTGTATTAATGTAGTTTTTCATTGTTTTTAACTTCTTCTGACTATTCCTCTCTGGAATAAAGCAAAACAAATGCTTTATTTTTATCTTTTACTATTTTTAGGCACTCACTCTTATTTATTATTTTTACTGGATTTTCAATATTATTTCCTTTTGGACTCCCTCTTATTGGTCATATTACATTAATTAAAATATTTCCATACCAATTGTTCATATTTTGAGCCTTTTGATCATGAAGGAAAATGACCTATAATTCATACTTGTATTTGCAATTTCTTTTTGATATAATAGAGCCAATAACTTAATTGGTTGATACATCATCATAAGAAAAATGGGTGCTTTGAATTAGAAATATAACTTTTTTTAGTCACTGACCATGTGGTAAATGTGTATTATTCTCTGGGTTTGATTCAGAACTGCAAAATTAAGAAATAATAATGATAAATAATGAACTGCCGTTTTAGAAATAGAATCTTGTTAAACAGTTGCTATTTAACTCTTAAAGTTTTTATACAATGTGCCATTGAAAATAATGGTGCTCTTATTCTGTCTCTCTGTCTCTGTTGTCTCTGTTTTTGTTTCTTCCCTATGTGACGGATTAACTTTGTAAGAAGCATCTACTTTGATTTACTTCTGCCTATTCCACAGGAATGTATACAAATAAGGAACCAACTCAGGGCTTTGGCCATTGTTGGTACACCACATACACGGGGTGATTATGCTCACTATTGCTGCAATGATGTTGTGTGTACTTTAATTTTCTCACAGAGAACTGGGTTTCTAGGCAACTCCTCAACCCTGCACATGTGTATGAATTTGCACAGCCCTATCATAGAAGCATAGATGTGAAGAGGTAGAGGAATGTCTCATGAAGTCATGTGGTTATGTGTGCTGTTTATCAGCTAGGAATTTTCTGGGTACCTGGATCACTGAGTTTTGTGGGTGAAGGTGTGTGGACTGGATAAATATGCTTATTAAATACCACTCTTGGTGTTCTTCTTGTGGGATTGTGTGCTAACTCAGAGGGCAATACAAATGCTTTCAATTTGTAAAGTCTATTACGTATAAACATTTACTGAGGTGAAGGGGCATAGTTATTCAAAAAGATGGACATTCCTAAGTTACAATGTGAGGAAACCGAAATGCGAATGGAGGCGACAGTGTGTGGAAACCAAAGGATATTCTTAAGTAGTGGTCAGCACATTAAATCCTTGGGAAATTAATAATTAACACTGCGAATTAATACAATAAGTTGTAAAGTCATTTTCAGTAACATAAATGGGGTAGATTGAAAGGGATTTTATTGCTTGTCTTATAAATACAGTATCCTTTAAGACAAAAGAAATCTGATATCTTTTCTATTTGGTTATTTTTCTACTTGAGATTATAAACCAAAAAAAAATTTCTTTGCAGCTTCATAAAGGTGAATTCTCTACCTTTTGAGTAAAAAGCTTATAATTTATTTTATACTATATAATTACTTTTATTATTATTTACCTAAAGTGAGGTTGATCTGTTTGATGCTGTATCTATTGAATTAACAGCACTGAATAAAGGAGTGAGTTTGTGTATTGCTAAGCTGCTTGTTTTATTATAGACAAAACATTCATTCACCCCAACAATATTAACCCTGAGAAAATGTCTAAGTTGCTGTATTATCCTTCAGGCAAAGGCATTGGTGAGCCAATTTACTACAAATAGAAGCCTTCTGAAAGTCAAACTCTGAGCTGCCTGAAGGAACACACTTATTGAGGTAATTGAAAACGATTTCAGAAACAACTACTTGAAGTAAATCCTATCACTTCAGTGGCTCAAAATTGAGGAAGAATTCTAAGTTTGCTTGTGGGAAACAAGTAGAATATATGAATACAGCAATTTTCTTCATGTCACTATATTGCTAACAGCAAAATACAACAATCTTTAATGTTTATTGAGTCTCCTTTATCTTTCTTTCTTTCTTTTTATTTCTTTTGTTTTCGTTAACAATTGTTATTACTTCTCCAAAACTAAGAACAGAACGACAACTTAAACAATTCTGTGTGATATTCTTAGGTGCATCCTGTTATATAATGCTTCCTTCTCTTCCTCTCCTTTCTGTCTATTAGAGGAGATTAATATATGTCATACAAATTAAACAAAGGAGAAAAATTTACTTTTGAGATTTTTAATTCTAATCTTTGTCTTTCCTATTCACACTTGTCTAAAAAGCCTGTTACTGAAGTTGTGAACTCACTGCCCTGATGTTGAGACTGTGAACTCACTGCCATGACACTGGAAAATACAGGACAAACCAAAGGGTGGCAGAGGTTTTGTGCTCCCTGGTGATATACCAGCATCTCTTATCTTGAGATTTTTAAAAAGTAATTTTTGTGCTACTTTCATAAAAGTTTTGTCATAAAGTATGGTTTTGAATAGCAATAAACTTAAATGCCTTATATCTGTACACATAAAGCCTCCAGCATAGTTTTATTTACTACTGAAGAACTGACTCTACATCCAAAGAGCTAGAACCCTGAATCTGAAACTTCTTGAAGTATGCTGAGAGATTGTCAACTCTGCACTTTCCAATTTTGATTTCTTACTCTAATGTCTCCATTCCTTGAGCAATGCACCACTTCCATTCTCATTTCATTCCAGAGCCAGCGACTAAAAATCAATAAGATGGTTTGTTCTGTGTTTTAACTGGTGTTAAGAAGAAAAGTTGGTTTTATGTCTTAATATTATTGGGGAGTTTTCACTGTAACTCAAAAAAAAATGTTTCATGGAATATTTTTCATGCTAAAAAATATTTACTCTTTGTATCTGTAGTTTGTTTTTAGTTTTTTTGGAGCCAAGGTTCTCAAAGTAATTTTCTTCTAAATAATAAAATAAACACCTGACGTCAAAATAGTATTAAGGCTAACAAACATATACACATTTCACTAGTGCAAGGCCGAGATAGTATTTGTTTGCATGCTTAGAAATATTGCAATTTTTAAACATATAAAGGAGATTAAACACTGAAAGGAGACCAGATAAAGCTGTACTTGTAGGAGACAATAAGTGAAAGTAGCAAACAGAAAAAGAATTTCCATTTAAAGTTAAAAAGATTGGACATTGGAAATCACACAGATTGTGATAGAAAGGCTGAACAGAGAGGTAAAAGAGGAGTACTCTGCAAAACACTAGGAAGCAACACACATTCAAGTAGCTCTCTACTGAATAGAGGAAACTGATGCTTCACCTAAAATGTAAACTGGACATTGGTGGTGAAACATATTTACAGTTCAGGCTAGAGAACAAATCCATAGTCCTCACATCCCTCAAATCAAGACAGGGCACTCGTAAAAAAGCAACTGCTCCAAGGTGGGTTGGCAGTGGTAAAGAGGACTGATTGTCATTCTTATGTCGCAGAAGGATGTGGCTGGGCACATTCCTTGGGAGAAACTATTGTTTAAGACTCAGTTGTACTAGTGTATGATAAAGGGGGCAATTTTCACTCAGGGAGTCTCAGTTATTTCACACAGAATCATGTAGGAGAAAAGGCTGTGTGAGGAGGCTGTAGAGAGGAAGGGAAGGCTGAATGCAGAGATGCTGAAAAACCTGGGCTGCTGGAATTTCCAACTGTGAAAATATCTGTAGTCAGTAAACCCACAAAGCATAGAAAAGAGCCCTGTAATAACAGATCTCAGTGTTCCTCCTGTTTTCCTCATATTAGGACTTTGTTATATATATTTGCCCCCCCTTCTCCAAAGTGTGCAGGTGAGAAACCTGTGGTGTGAGACTCTACCTGGTATATGTACTCTGTAACTCTAAGTGGTCAAAAGTGGCTTCTGATGAACAAATACATGTAGCTTTGAATCAATTCAAGCAATATTGACCTACTTTGTAACCAACATGGTCTCAGAACGTTTGGGCAGGATGAAATAAACAAAAATACTGGTACTGAATAACTCAATGAATCCAAGCAAACAATACAGTAGAAGCACCACAAATAAACAAAGCACTTCAGGAGAAAGATATCAGTGATATATGATAAGATCAAAGGAGTATTACTATCAGATATCAATAAAGAAAAAAAAATGAGAAGAAACACAACTACAAAAGTTGTGAACATATGGTCATGACCAAGAAGAAAAAATTAGGAATTCACAATATTGAAAAAAAAATCTGGGACAATATTAAAGGCATAGATAACTATTCGATGTAATTATGATATATAGATTTCAAAATCTAGGAAAAGAAATGTACATCCAAGCAAAAGAGACATATAGAACCTCAAATACACATAAGCAGGTTAACTTCTCCAAGATCTATAGTAGCCAGAATTCTTAAACTATAAAATAAAATATATTATAATCATTAAAAATTAACTTCAGTTGACTCACAGAAGAAAATATATTAGAATATCAAAACTTTTAACACTGACTTTAAATGTTAGAAAACCATGTAATGATATGTATTTCAAATTTTGAAAATAAATAGTTGCTAGAAAAATTGATATAACCAAAAAGATATCTTTTAACATTGAAAACCAATGAACATGTCAAGGCAAGTACACACAAGAGTACTCCAATCAAGTAGAACAATCTCAAGGGAATTCTATAAAAAGGAGTAAGATGGCTTGAATTATGTGAGTTCATGAAAGAATACATTGACTGAGAAAACTAGATGAATACAGGTAGACAAGAAATAAATCAATTATGACCAACTTAATAAGGTAGAAAACCCTACTTTGAATATGAAAGATGAAAAAAACATTATTGGTACAAGCAAATAGAAGACAAAACAAAAATTCAACAGTCCATAACTAGAAATTGTAAGGATTTCTCTGTCCTAAATGGAAATGGTTTTAAATCTACAATTAATGACAAGACTGACTTAACTGGATTAAAAATCAAGGTTCAAATAGGTGTTTTCCAGGAGATGCAATTCAATGGGGAATTACAGATGAACTGAGAATTAAAGAATGAATGTCATTACGCTAAACAAATGGAGTACTACTCAGTGGTTAAAAACAATGACATCTTGAAATTTGCAAGCAAATGGATGGAACTAGTAAAAACCATCCTGAATGAGGTAACCCAGTAGAAGGAAACTGACAATATCTTACCATACCCTCAATTACTTTCCATACTGGTAAACGGAAAGAGCTTATACCAGCCACACTAGTGAAAGACTGTCAAGAGCAGTCTGTTGGAAACTGTTACTATACTGCTTTTGAGGGGTATTCTTCACAATTTTTGTAGCTTATAAAATAAATACAAAAATAAATTTGTATAGAAACAGCCAGGTTTTATTATTTATTATTCAATATTTATAAGAGGAAAATTAAATGACTCAAAGTGAATAGTATTGATAGCCTGTGAATCTAGCTCACAATACTATCTCCCAGGGCTCATGTCAGATGCCAAAGTTTAGTAAAGGAAACTTAGAAAATTTCTTATCTGAGTGGTTAAATAATGTACTCATGCCAGAGCCAGAGACCAATGTGGGTCTGGGCATGAGTCTGGGACCTCCTAGGAAGTAGCTCTGAGCAGAGACCTCTGTGAGACTGGACCCTAGCTTGGGTCCTCCTCAGGAGTGGGCCCAGGCCAGGGATATCTCCAGAAACACAGCTGAACCAGTGATCTCCATTGGAACAGGCCTGAGGCAGCAAACTCCATAGGAGCAGGTACAAGGGAGGTACAACTGAGGGAGTAGGCCAGAGCTAGAGAACTCTGTAGGACCAGAGTCAGTAACATCTACTGTCACAGACCCAATCCAATAACGTCTGCAGGAGCAGGTCTGAGCCAGCAAACTCTGCTAGAGCAGGCCCAAGGCACTAAGCTCAGCAGAAACATCCACAAGCAAGCAATTTCCATCGGAGAATGTTTTAAGGGTCACTGGTATTACAGAGTGACCCCTAGGAGCACTGAGCAACCTCCAGGAACATGGAGTAATCAACGAGGTGATTGGAATCATGGACCTTACTGCACCATAAGGAGAAACTGTCTGATTCTTGGATCCACTGGCACCTGAAAGATTGATCACCAGAGATACAAAGAGCTCAAATTACACCAACCACAGGAAAAGATGGGTAGACAAGGTAAGAAAAATGTAACACCACAAAGAGCAACACAATACCAATAAAAACTAGTGGCGCTACAACAGCAAGACATAAACAACCAAATATAAATGAAACAGAAGAAAATGACATAAAAATAACTTTAGAAAAATGTTTGAGGCCCTTAAAGAGGAAATGAAAAATTCCCTCAAAGAAATGGAGGAAAAGACAAACAAAATACTGGAGAAATCAACAAATCCCTTAAAGAAAACCAAGAAAAAGCAATCAAAAATATTAAAGAAACTATTTAAGACTTGAAAACTGAAATAGAGACAATAAGGAAAACACAAGCTGAGGGAATTATAAAAATGGAAATTATGAGAAAATGATCAGGAATCACAAATACAAGCATAAACAACAGAATACAAGAGTTGGAAGAGAGAAAATTAAGTGCTGAAGATAGATTAGATGAAATAAATTCATCAGTAAAAGGAAATAGTAAATCTAACAAAATCTTAACACAAAATATCTAAGAAGGATAAGATACCATGAAAAGACCAAACCTAAAAATTATAGGGATAGAAGAAGGAAAAGAAGTCCAATTCAAAAGCAGAGAAAATATATTTAACAAAATTATAAAAAAAAAAAAAACTTTCCCAACCTAAAGAAAGATATGCCTATGAAGATAAAAGAAGCTTACAGAACACCAAATAGTCTGGATCAAAAAAAAAAAAAAGTTCCCTCACCACATAATAATCAAAGTACTAAACATACAGAATAAAGAAAGGATATTAAGAGCTGCAAAGCAAAAAGACCAAGTAACACATAAAGGCAGACCTATCAGAGTCTTATCTGAGTTCTCAATGGAGACAATGAAAGCCAGAGAGACAATGAAAGCCAGAAGTTCCTGGTCAAGTGTCCTGCAGACATTAAGAGACCAAGGATGCCAGCCCAGACTACTATACCCAGCAAAACTTTCAATTACAAACAATAAGATATTCCATGACAGAACCAGTTTTAACAAATACCTAGCCACAAACCCAGTCCTACACAAAGTACTAGAAGGAAAATTCCAACTTTTTTTTGTTTGTTTTGTTTTTTGAGAAAGGGTTTCTCTGTAGCTTTGGAGCCTGTCCTGGCACTAGCTTTTGTAGACCAGGCTGGCCTCTTACTCACAGAGATCTGCCTGCTGGGATTAAAGGCGTGCGCCACCACTGCCCGGCTGGAAAATTCCAACTTAAAGAAGTTGACTACATCAACAAAGACACAGACAAAAGATGATCTCACAGCAGCAAATCCCCCCAAAAAGGGGAAAACACACAAAATAACATCACCAACAATAAAAGCTAAAATAACAGGAGATAGCAATCACTGATCATTACTATCCCTTAATATAAATGGACTCAACTCACGTATAAAAAGACATAGGTTAACAAAAGATGTGAAAACAGAATCCATTCTTCTGCTGCATACAAGAAACACACTTCAACCTCAGAGATAGATATCATCTCAGAGTAAGGGGTTGGAAAAAATTTTTCAATCAAATGGAACTAAGAAACAAGCTGGTGTAGGTATTCTAATATCTAGCAAAATGGGCTTCAAACTAAAATCAATCAAATGAGACAGAGAAGGACATATTAGTCACAGGAAAAATTCATCAAAAGAAAATTTCAATACTTAACATCTATGCCCCAAATACAAGGCCACCCTCATATGAAAAAGAAACACTTCTAAAGCTTAAATCACACATTAAATCCCACACACTAATAGAGAGAGACTTCAAAACCACATTCTCACCACTGGACAGGTCTGTCAGACAGAACATTAACAGATTTATAAGGGAACTAATAGATGTTATGACTCAAATGGACTTAACAGACATATATAGAATGTTCCATCTAAACACAAAAGAATGTACCATCTTCTCAGCACCTCATGGAACCTTCTCAAAAATTGACCACATGCTAGGAAACACAACAAACCTCAATAACCCCATGTATCTTTTTTTTTTGTTAAATAAAGGAGAGATCTCAGATCAGTAACTTAGAAGCATATCTGAAATTTCTAGCCATAAAAGAAGAAATTATGCTTGAAAGGAATAAATTGTCAAATATAATCAAATTCAGATCTGAAATCAATAAATTAGAAACACTTTGTCCACTAAAAACAATACAAAAAGTCAATGGAAACAGAGTTGATTCTTTGAGAAAAATCAGCAAGATTGACCAATCCCTTAACCAAGTAAACTAAAAGGCAGAGGAAAGAAGATTCAAATCAACAGAGAGACCAGACATTGAGAAAAGGAGTACATTAAAAAGCTGTACTCCACCATATTGAAAAATATAAATGAAAGAGATAATTTTCTAATTAGATACCACTTACTATAGTTAATTCAAGATGAGATAATCATGTTAAAAAGACTTATAACCCTTAGTGAAATAGAAGCAGTCATTAAAACTTTTCCAAGTAACATATAAACTCAGGGTCAGATTCTAATAGTACAGAATTCTTGCAGACTTTCAAAGAAGAGTTAACATCAGTATGCCTAAAAGTATTACACAGAATGGAAATGAAAGGGGCATTGTTCAGTTCATTTTATGAGGTCATGGTAATTCCGATAACCAAGTAAAGACTCAACAAAGAAACAGAATTACAGAATAATTTCCATTGTGAGAATAGATTGCAAAAATTCTCAATATTTTTAAACTGAATCCAAGAATATATCAATAAAATTATCTGCCATAATCAAATAGGCTTCATTAAAGAGATGCAGTGATGGCTCAACAAACACAAATCAAGACATGTACTCCCACTATATAAACAATCTGAAAGACAAAAACTAGCTGATCATATAATTAGATGCAGAAGAAGCCTTTAATAAAATCAAATATCTCTTAATTGTAAAATTTCTGGAGAGATTAGGAATTCAGGGAACATGTCCACCATAAGGGGCCATTTGCAGCAACTCCATATCCAACATCAACTTAAATGAGAGATAAACAATCCAATTCCACCAAAATCAGAAGCAAGCCAAAGTTATCCAATCTCGCCATATCTTTTTAATATAGTGTTTGGAGTATAATCTATCTAGTGAAATAGACAACTAGAGAGTATCATGGTTACAGTTTATAGATTCACTGTAACCTTCCTATGACTGACTGACTGACTGAGAAAGACATCAGGGAATAAACATTATTCACAATAGCCTCAAAGCTATAAGATATCAAGGGATAAGTTTAACAAGGTAACTGGAAGGCTTGTATGATAAAAAACTTTAAGACATGGGAGAAATACATTAAAGAAGATATCAGAAGATGGAAAGAACTACCATGTTAATGGATTAGTAGAATTAATATAGTAAAAACTGCCATAGTTTCAAATCAGTTTATAGATTCACTGTAATCTTCATCAAAATTCCAACACAATTATTTACCGACTTTAAAAAGACAATTTCATGTTCATATGAAAAAAAAACACAAATTAAGATCTAAATAGAATCACAAAACAGTAAGGGAGACACAGACCCAACTTAACATCTTTTGACACCAAATAAAGCTTCCAGTACTGGAAATAGTTTCTATCTAATAGAGATTTTGGCTAAACAGATTCCTTAGGAACTCTCAAAATAACACCAGCTATAGCCATGAATAGACAAGTAAAAATGTAAAATAGACATTGCTTTCTACTAATTATAGCAATTCCAATCCTGAAGACAACACCTCCACAACTCATTAAACACATAAATGAAACTGTGCCTACCTAAGTTCTTTGTCCATATGGACTACTCTTCTTGTACTGGAGATACTCTATAAATTACCAATGAAGACATGTAAACACAAACCCAGGCTACAAACTCTATAGTGGTGTCTTGTCTGAAAGATATTCTAGTGCGATGGTGAAACTAAGCTTGTAGGAATAACCAACCAATGTCTCTTTTGCACTCCAGGAGATGGAATCCATGCCTGAAATTCATTGAGTTATGGATAACCCAGTAGTAGTTAGTCCAGGGACCTACAGTGAAACCAAATTTTAAAAAGCGATAGAATGACTCCTGGTAACATTCTGCTATACTCATATATCAGTGCCTTGCTCAGCCATCATCAGAGAAACTTCTTCCTGCAGCAGATGGTAACAAATACAGTGACCCAAATACAGGTATTATACAGAGAATGACAGACCTCGGAACACTTCTCCCTTAAAGGTTGTCTCTAGTACATCTTGCCTCAGGGTTCCTGAAATCCTGTAGAAGAGGAGGTAGTAAGAATATAAGAACCTGAGGAAATAGAATACATCAAGGAAATAATTCTTTCAAAACACAACAGGACAGATGCACATACAAACTCACAGAGACTGTGGGAGTAGGGAGATTCCATAGGTCCTGCATGAGTATATGCCAAGTGGATTACAAAGCTGAGTGAGAAAGTGGATACATGCCCCCATCCCTAAGACAGAAACTTTCTAATATATAAACAAACCCTAGGAAATTAAAATTTAGTGGTCTCCAAGAGGGTCTTACTGGGAGAATAAACTACTCTTAAGTTTAGGCTGCATGCCTAGGAGTAGATGGCCAACCAAAAAGGAACTTAATGGCATTTGTAGATATTCTTGTTTCATAATGTCATGCCAGGATTTTTCCTTCTTTTTTTTAAATTTTATCTTTAAATTTTTTATTTGTATTTTTTTTTACCCTATAGTTTCTTTGTTTGTTTGTGTGTGAGTATTTGTCACTAATGTTTGGATGGTTTGAAGAAAACTACAATTTTATAGGGGGCTTGGTTTTTCAAGACAGGGTTTCTCTGTAGCCTTGGAGCCTTTCCTGGAACTAGCTCTTGTAGACCAGGCTGGCCTCAAACTCAGAGATCCACATGCCTCAGCCTTCAAGTGCTGGTATCAAAGGCGTGTACCACCACTGCCTGGCAGAAAACTAGAAGTCTTTATTGGCCCATAACTGTTGCGTGACAGGTCAAGAGCAGGCATTGAACTTTCTGAGCCAATATATCAGAAGGGACCTGCTGGTGTGAACCAGAAGCCTACAAGTTCTTTGTTTTAAGCTATCAGCCTTCTGTCTCAAGTAAGGGGGTTGATGAAGAAACTGTTCATTTTGGAGATTTGCCACCTTGTTTACTTACTGCCTACCAGGAAGTCTATATAATCCCTAGTACCCCCTTGAATGAACACTTCATGGAGGAGACAGATCATAGAATAGATTGTATTAAAAACCAAACCAAACACAAACCACAAACTTTCGTTTGTGCGTTACAATCATCTATGAAGCTACCAGCATCATTTTTACTTTTACAAAATTCTTCATAGTTCCTGCTATAGTTTTCTGATAAAGTGTGTAAGAATTGACCCTTGGCTTGGGCAATGTTATGGGACAACAGTGCCTTTTCTGGAATTGGAGGCTTTCTGTAGATTAAAAGAGATCACACCCTAATTAGAATTGTGAAGGCAGAGTAAAGGGAGTGAAACTATGAGTGTAGTTGCCGAAATTCCCTTGATGGTTGCAGAGGTGAATGGTATATTAAAAGTCCTGAAGCATCAAGAAGAAATTTCATGAAGGCTATTTTAAATTAAGATATGTGAAGGAAATAGGAGAACATTTTCATGTATTGCAAGATTATCTGAAGATAATATCTCATTAAAAAAAGCAGTGTTGACGGGACATATTTTTATTTAGAAAGATTAGACTGCTTCCTTTACTTTGTAACTGCAATAAGTCTGGATATTTATGTTGTTAGACGATTTCTGGTGAATGTAGTTCCTTTGGAGCATTCCTTTCATTCTAAACATATGTTTTTTTCATGTTCCTCTCTTTAAATCCTACATATGCTTCAGGTGACTTGTGTATAACCTTTCAGAAAGCAGCCAATACCTGGCTAATTCATCACTTACTAAAGTAAATTACTATGATGGAAGAATATTTGTTCTTTTACGCCTTTAATCCCAGCACTCGGGAGGCAGAGGCCGGCGGATCTCTGTGAGTTCGAGACCAGCCTGGTCTACAAGAGCTAGTTCCAGGACAGGCTCCAAAACCACAGAGAAACCCTGTCTCGAAAAACCAAAAAAAAAAAAAAAAAAAAAAAAAAAAAAAAACAATTTCTCCTAAAATCTTCCCGGCCATACAGTTGCACAAGTTGCATTTTTAAAATCTTTTTAGAATGTTTAATTATCAAGCACATGGATTTATTTATCAAACATGTACACATGTTTGAGTGTTTTTCCTGCATGTATGTGCATCATGCAAGCACTTGGAGACTTCAGAAGTCAGAAGAGGGCATTATGTTCCTTGGCAGTCTAGTTATGAATAATAGTGAGCCATTATTTGGGTGCTCGTAACTGAACCAGGGTCTTCTGTAAGATCAACAGATGTACTTTACTACAGTCATTTCTCCAGCCCCATGAGGCACATTTTTAATACTATGGAGATAAGAATTACTTTCTACACCTTTTAATATACATAAAAAATGTTGAAATTTTATTTTGGTCTAACGAGAAAAAGATGTGTCATCTACCAGTAATATTTGTCTTCAAGGTAATTTTTTATAATACACTCATTTAAAAATCATTGAATTACTATTAAAAACTGGTTTAAAAACTGTGGGCAATAAGACTGAACAAATGAATACCCACATGTCTGCCTGGGGCTCTCCACCCAGGTGGAGAGAAGAAAACATGGGTGACTGGGCACTGTTATGGTGAGCAAGTATGGAAGACACAGAGGGACAAAATAACTCATGTCCTGTGGAGCGAGGCTGATCTGAATAAGTGGTGGTAAGGAGTGGGCTAAGGTGAGTTTCCTGCTTACCATGCAGGGCCATGGCGATGTCCAGACAGAGGCTGCTGTCAAGGAATGGCCTGGGCCCAAAGCTCTGCCACAGCTGTGATCTCTGTTGATGTCCATGGCTCTGACTACCCTAAAGAACACAGAGTTGGCCCTGATCATCACTGACTGCAACACTAGGAAGAACTGCTCCTTTTCGTAATGAACTGAAGCACTTCAGAGTGTATGCCTTGCCCCTCTCCTGGTCAAGCATGAAAAAGATGACCCTCTTGGTGGGGGCTCAGATGAGCTGACTTTGAGGGTTTGAGTAGGGAAAGATGGTCTCATTACTTGACAGTCATGAGAGATGCCTTCTTCTTGTTCCTCACCCCTTAAAGTGTGCAACAGGCAAAAGAGCTCACCTCTGGCATCTTAAGAGTGGAAGAGCTGGTTCTGCCTCTCATCAGCTACAGCACTTGGGAGAACAGGTCATGCATCTTGCTCCTAGCAGCATAATAGAACTGTCATTTCTGGCTGGGGTACAGGTGGGCTTGTCCCTAGAATGAGTGTGAGAGAGCTGGTCCAATCCCTCATCTGGCTTATGGTGGTACAGGTGAGGGAGACAAGACCACTCACACCACTTGAAGCCTGTGGCAGGTAGAAGAGCTGTCCCTGAGGTCACAAGAATGTGAGAGCTGGAGCTTTCTCTCACCAGCTGCAACACTTAGAAAAGTGGTCCCTACATCTCTCCTGGTCAACACAGCAGAGCTGGTCTTAGCTGTGTACATGTGGGTGAGTGGGAGAGTGGCCCTACACCTTGCCTGGGCAGCACTGTAGAATTGGCGCTGGTTGTATATGTGTGTGTGAGAGCCAGCTAGAGGGCATGTAAGCAGTAGAATCTCCCTGCCCTATTCTGCTTACTGTGATGGGTGAGCTAGCCGGGTTGGTGCTGAAGAACTTACCTAGCTGGTGAAGATGAGGGAAAGCTGGTGAACTGACCATGCCAGTTACCACCTAGCCCCAGAACTAGGACTAAGTGTTGGCCCATCACAACATCCAACCCATCTATAATCTGCTGGACCATGTGAAGTGACCAGTCCCGCAGACCTAAAACTGCAGGATCTCCATGACACAGGATGACAACAGGATATCCAGGAGGAGTTCCAGTGAGTGCCCAGTGTTGACAGTATAATGAAAACCAGAGACCTTGAACCAGACCAATGACTCATTGCAAAGAACACCTTCAAGGAACGATGTGTGGACAAAAGTTTATACTGTGTGACACATTACAGCTTCCAAGATACAATATTTATTTTATTTCTTTTTTCTTTTCTTTTTTTTTTTTAAGGCTTTATTTTTTTTTTTCTGATCAAATTCAATTTCTTCACCCAACTATTTGTGGCTGGGGGCTTAAGAGTTCAACATTCTTGATCACTTGCTAGTTTATTAAAACCATGAGTATTAGCATCCATTGAAGCGACAGAAAAAAACTTCTGCATGCAGGCTTCCATGCCTTCTTCAGCCCACCATATGCTCCTGTTTTTCCTTGTATTACTCCTTCCCTTTCCTGTGGACTGGCTAAGGCCCTATGTAAACCCAGTGTCTCACCTATGCTCTAGAGGCAGAACCTTCTCTGCACCTTTTATAATACCCTTTTTTATTATTGAGAAAAGGAAGAAAAAAAAAGTTTCCACCTCCTCCCAGCCTCCCACTTCCCTCCCCCTCCTCCCACCCTTCTCCCCCTCCTACCACTCCTCTCCCCATCCCTCTCCAGCCCAAAGAGCAGTCAGGGTTCCCTGCCATGTGGTAAGTCCTAGTTCCTCCCCCCTCTGTCCATATCTAGGAAGGTGAGCATCCAAACTGGCTAGGCTCCCACAAAGCCAGCACATTAAGTAAGATCAAAACCCCGTGCCATTGTCCTTGGCTTCTCATCAGCCCTCATTGTTCGCCATGTTCAGAGAGTCCAGTTTTAACCCATGTTTTTCAGTCACAGTCCAGCTGTCCCTGGTGAGCTTCCAGTAGATCAGCTCCACTGTCTCAATGGGTGGGTGCACCCCTCGTGGTCCCGACTTCTTTGCTCATGTTCTCCCTCCTTCTGCTCCTCATTGGGACCTTGGGAGCTCAGTCCAGTGCTCCAGTGTGGGTCGCTGTCTCTATCTCCATCCATCACCAGATGAAGGTTCTCATAGCAGTATTATTTGTAATAGCCAGAACCTGGAAACAACCTAGATTCCCCTCAATGGAAGAATGGATGAAGAAAGTGTGGAATATCTACACATTAGAGTACTACACTGCGGTAAAAAACAATGACTTCTCGAATTTTACATGCAAATGGATGGAAATAGAAAACACTATTCTGAGTGAGGTAACCCAGACCCAAAAAGATGAATATGGGATGTACTCACTCATAATTGGTTTCTAGCCATAAATCAGGGTCACGGAGTCTACAATTGGTGATCCTAAAGAAGTTAAGTAAGAAGTTGAACCAAAGGAAAAACATATAGTTATCCTCTTGGCTATGGGAAGTAGAAAAAATTGCTGGGGAGAAAATTGGGATCTTGGGGGTTGGGTGGGATGGGGGTAAGGGGAGATGGGGAGAGAAAAGGGAGAAGGGGAGGATGGGGGAACTTGGGGAAAAAGGAAGATTGGGATAAAGGAAGGTAGGATAGGGGAGCACGGAAGCACAATTCTTAGTTAAGGGAGCCACCTTAGGGTTGGCAAGAGACTTGAACCTAGAGTGGCTCCCAGGAGCCCAAGCCGAGGTCCCCAGTCAGTTCCTTGGGCAGCTGATGATAGGGAACCGGAAATGACCCTAGCCTATAGCAATACTGACGAATATCTTGCATATCATCATTTTTTTCTTTTCTTTAAAAATTTATTTTGTTTTTTCTTTTGGGAAAAGGTTGCAAGGGCAGATGTGAAGAAACAGGTATATAAGTGAGATTGAGATGCACGGCATGAAATCCACAAAGAATCAATAAAGAGTTAAATTAGAAAAAATGAATATTTAAAACAGGTGTGATAATATGCAGGCATAATTCCAGCAACTGAAAAATAGAAAAAGAAAGATCAAGCATTCCAGGCCATCCTCGGCTACATAGTGAATCCGAGTATTAGCCAGGGCTTTATGAGACTCTGTCCCAAATATGAAAATAAGAGAATATTGTGGTGGCAGAAAATCAAACCAAATAAAAATCACACCATAGGTTCAGTGTGATTATAATTATGCAAAAATGAAAACATCAAAGGTAAATTGTAAGTGGAAAAACACAAGGGGGTTAATAGTATTTCTTGTGGGAGGTAGTACTGTGGAATTTTCTCTTTGTATGTCTCTGTATATTACTGATTTTCTGATTCATGATACTAATGATGGAAAATATCTGTTGCATCATTAAATAATATTTTCAAAGGAGTTTTATTAAGTTGATCAAGGAAAGGGGAAACAGTGATATATAGTAGATTATCTTCAGTAATTTGCACCATATAACCTGGAATATTGTTGAATGTTTTAAAAGTTATACAGTTAATGCTCCTTTTCATGGTTTCCCTTGCAAAATCTGTAATCTATGTCAAATCGTTTTGAGGTCTGAATGTTTTCCTTAAAGCAGAAAATGTTCCTGGCTTAGACTCCTTTGTAGATTCCCTGTCTATATCATAGCAAACAAGATACATCAAATGACTTAAAATCCAAGATGATGTTTGACAAATTCCCCTTTGATTAATAAAGAAAAACAACTTGAATATTTTGGCCACTGATTTTGTTGTTGGTTTTCATAGAAATTAGGAAGCAAAGCATGGTTGGTTAGGATAGCTATATATTACTTACTTCTCTTTGATTATCATTTAAAAGTGTCGTCTTCTTTTCATACAGTGTTAAAAGATTTTCCATGTAATCAAGATGTATACAGTATAATTCAATCAATTTTACATTATAATTTACCAACAGGAGACCTTAGGGAAATTCCACTGAGCTCCAATATGAACATGTTCTGGGCTGAAAGCCCATAGATTTGATTCATAATCAAACTGTTGTGCTAATATTTTTGATAAAATGGCTTATAACTGCAGTTCCTCATTATTCATCCTATAGAGTCCTTCTGGTGTTCACCTTCACTTGGGGGATGGAAGCACAGTGAGAAGTGTTAAACTGTTTTATTCTTATGCCTTTCCAGGAGAGATTAAATCATCATTTGTTGTTCCCGAAGATTTTCTTAGTTTTCAGAGATTCAAGGAATAAAATGGAAAGAACTCTTTACTTTGCAATCTACAAGCACCTTGGACCTTCAAAGTCAGACCACCCACAATTAGAGCTCTGCTTTGACCAGGGTCAAGAACTTCATCACCATACTAGTAGACTCTTTTGTCTTTGTGGATGAGGATTCCAGGGGTATCTTGAGAATACCTAAAGTTGTTGCTCAGATGTATGTGAATTGTGATCTGAGCTCATCTTTGTCAGTGGTGAGAACTGTTGGGCATGTCTCTTCTGGCTTTTCTAGGACTCTCTGAAATCTAAAAAGCTGTAAACTATTGGAAAAAACACAGTTCAAATGGAATTTTGAAATGAGTTTGATTTAAACTGGAGCCAGCCTCAGCCTGATCCAAGCGGTGTTTTAACACACTTTTGTTTTTCATATTTTAGTGACCATCTGTCCTTACTTGTCTTGGCAAGGTCTCTAGTGTCACTATGTAGACATACTGGTCTTAATCAGACTGCAGTTTAGTGTGGGCTTTAAAGGTGACTTTCTTTTTTTTAATCTAAATAACATTTTTTTTCATTTATTTTACATACCAGTCACAGTTTCCTCTCCCTCCTCTCCTCCTAGTCTTGCCCCCTGTCATCCCTACTTCCTATCTATCCTCTTCCCAATCCACTTCTCCTCTGCCTCCATTTAGAAAGGGGTAAGCTTCTCATGAGCATGAGCAAAGCATGGCACATCAAGTTGAGGCAGGACTGAGTTTTCCCCCTGTATCAAGGCTAGACAAGGTAACCCAGCATGGGTAAGGGTCCACAAAAGCTAGCTAGGCACAAGGGATAGGTCTAAAGGTGACTTTCTTTACCCTGGTCACTTTGACAACTTATGTCTTACTTTCTGCCCAAGACTGTTTTCATTCTGTGCAGGATTTTACTACTGGGACTTTTGCTTGAGACACATAGAAGAAAACATTCTGCAAAGATTCCTACTCAGAATGGACTGTAGCCTTCAGCTCTGTCTCAAGGATGGCACCATCTGAAGGGAACTCACCCCACCTCACTTGTCTGCTAGTCGGAGCTTGTTTCCTTCCTGACAATGTAAGAATTGTCTTCTTACAAGGCTTAAGTATCAGTTTTTAAGGGAGTTTGGAGATGGCTCAGTTGATAACCATTTGCCACTGGTGCATGAGGACCTGGGTTTGTCTATAGCTTAGCTCAACATGCATAATCTGGTGTGGGGGTGCAAGCCTGTGACAGCTGAGAGAAGATCTCTAGGGCTCACCATAGAAACTGATATCAATTTTTCACACACACAAACATATACACACATATGCACACATACAACACACACATACAACATGCACACAATAAACAGATAACACACATGCACACACACACTGCAAAGACAGCAAACACACATAATGCAGACACACTTATAACACACATATCCACACATGCACAGATGTACACACACAATATACACTTGTACAACATACACACACATACAATACACACACATACCACCAACTTTAAATATTTCTCTAATTTACTGTATGCTTTTCAATTTTCAAAAATGAGGTTATAATATAATTTTAAAAATCTCTCCCTTCCCTTTCCTTTCTCCAAACACTCCTACTTACCCCTCTTCACTGCCCTTCTAACTCAGGGCCTCTTCTCTCATTGTTGTTGCCTTCATATGTGTGGTGTATATTCATATATTCTTAAATAACACCAGCTCAGTCCTTATACTGTTACTTGCATGCATGTTTTCAGGGCTGTCTATTGGGCATTGGATACCTAATTACTCTGTTCTTTCTTGGGAAAACAATTTCTCCTACTTGTAGCATTTGTTACTTGACTGCAGTTCTTTGTGGAGGGTTCCTTCCTCATGGACTTTTCCCTGTCCAATTTGACATATTATTCTTTGTCTTGCTCAGCCCATTTGGGCAGGTGCACCACTGAGACTTTATAGGTACATCTTCTGACATTCCTAGGAGACACAGTCTCACAAAAATCTCTTTGGTCCTCTGCTCTTACAATTTTTCTGCCCATTCCTCCACCGTGTGCCCTGAGCCTTAGATGTGGGAGTGTTATGTAGATGTGTACACTGGGAATGGGTCTCTTAATTCTGCATTGTTTCTCCATATAAGTTAGTAAAATAATTTTCAAAATTCAAATTATCTATTTACTGTGAATAATATTAAATTTTATGCGGAATATTAGGTCTGAACTACAGATATGAGAGAAATCTCATAGATATTTCTCTTGTTTTACTTTTGTATTTCTAGTCATTTTCAAGGATATATGCTATTAACATTAATATTTGAAGAAACTGATCTTTTTGTTTTCAGGCCTCACTACTAATGCTACAGAGTTCCTAACTTTGGCTAGTTCAGAAGGGGTAAAATAGGTGGAACTTGAGGCTAGCAATAAGATATTATTCTCTTGTGATTGGAATTGTGTTTTCTGCATGAAGAAACATTTTTTAAAAAGTACTGAACTTTAAATTCATTCTTTAGGATATTAATTTAAATATTTTCAGTATCATATTTGTATGGCTCATGAACTGTTAAAAATTACTTATTTATTGAGATTATAATATAATCATATTATCATTCTTTTTCTTGTCCTCCCTCCAGCCTTCCCATATACCCCTCTTTCTCTCTTTCAAATTCATGGCTTGTTTTCTCATTAATTGTTGTTATGTAATATATAAATATACATTCATAAGTAGCTGAATACCCTGTGCTCAGTCTGGACAAGTCATATTTGTATCAATGTGTTCAAGGTTGACCATTTGATAGCAGATATCCAATTGGTGCATTCTTCCCTAGGAAAGTCTATTTCTTCAACTCTCTGCATTCCTTCGATGTCTATAATTCTTCGTGTAAGGTTGAAAGCTCATTAACTTTTCCTTGTCTGTTTAAGCATGTCTATGGTGTCACCTTTGTTTAGCTAATGTTTATGATGTCATTTGGGTGTCACTTTTATGGTGTAACTTCAGAAATTTCTAGGAAACACAATCTTACAGTGAGCTCTCTGATCTCCTGGTTTTATAATCTTTCTGCTTCCTCTTCTACAATGTTCCCTGAGCCTTAGGTGTAAGGGTTACATTGTACATATATTCATTGTAACTGTGATTTGTGATAGTTTGTGATTTTCCATAATGGTTTCCATCTGCTGGAAAGAGAATTTTTCTTGATAAAGAAGAAGAACTTCACTTGTCTGTGGGATATAGGGACAAATACTTAATACATTTATGGAGGGATTATATTGGTTTATTAAAGTGGGAATTGTATATTCTAATCTAAGATCCATGATTTCACCTTCCCTGGTTACTTAGGTAGGTTTCTAGTACCAGAAAAGAAATTTCTCTCTTGTTGAACAAATTTTCAATCCAATTTGTGTGCTGCTGGTTATCACCAAAGTGCATATGCCACTGCTCCACTCTGAGGGTTGTCCATGAATCATGCTGGTCATTGTTGTTCACTGGCATGAAAAGGTTTCCCAATAAATAATTGGTTTTGGGTGATTCACGAATTCCTTATATTATATAATAAATGTAGATCTATCTGTTTTTTATTAATTTTGATTGTCAGTAAGAAGAACTGATTGAGACTCCTATAGTTCTGGGGAAATTTATAAGAATTTATTGAATGAGAAAAGTTCTAGACCTTCTGAGTCAGTATAAATTATATAAAAATTTCATATGAATATCCTCCTTTATCTTTTATTGAGATAGTTTTCAAGTCTGTCTTTCCCCATTTTTCTACCTGAGACACTAAGAATAACAGCTAATTTTTAGTCTGAGGACATGAACTAATATTCTAGTGTCCCTGGAATAAATAAGCTGAGAAAATGCTGAACTGACCTTTCTTAGAAATAGAAAAAGACAAGATCTTCTGTGTAAATTGGGAGCATGGGGACTTTGGGGGAGGCTTGAAGGGGGGAGGGGAGAAGCAGGAAGGGGAGCAGAGAAAAATGTAGAGCTCAATAAAACTCAATAAAAAAAATAACAGAAAAAAAAAACCAATGTTGAACCAAGAGCCTGATTACCAGTTTGGCCAATGTTGTGAGAAACGTTAACTTTCACAGACAAGCAGCTTGGACCCATTCTCAGGGGAACCTTGAAAGAGCTGAGAGGGAACTGAGAGGTCCCTGGGGTGTTGGCTGCTCTACAGTACCCCAATCTTAGCCATATTTCACTGTGTCTTACTTTGAAATAACACAAATTATGGTAATGAAAGTGAAAGTTTCCATTGATTTCATGTCTAGGCAACATTGTTGCAAATAATATTTTTTTTTTTTTGGTTTTTTCGAGATAGGGTTTCTCTGTGGCTTTGGAGCCTGTCCTGGAACTTGCTCTGTAGACCAGGCTGGTGCAAATAATATTTTTTTAAGTATGCTTTCACAGTGGAAGGGAAAGGACTCCCTTGGGAAAGGTGAAAAATGTCTCATCCTTCTACTTATAAAGCACAGTACACGCAGAATACAGGAATAAAGATGTAGTAATAATCTGCTCCCGAAGTTTCATAGGAAAGATTAAACTAGTGCCTAGCAACATTTAGAAATATACTTGTGAAAAAATGTAAGTTTATCAAATTTTGACCTATGGTAGAGACTTGGTACATTTATTCTTCATGTATATTTTAGTTCTCCCTGTTGTATTATGGTTAATTATAGCCTTCTCAGAAGATTATACTTGTATGGAAAATATTTACACTTTCTAAGAAGCGTTTGAGGACTCTTCTACACAATGATAAGTATGATATATTCTGAGAAAATACTTTGTATTGACACACATATATAATGATGCAAGGTTTAATGTTTCTTTATTTTAAAATGTTTTCAAGTCCTATATGATGCAGTTTTGCTTTTTAAGCAGACCATGTTGACATGACGTGTTTAGTCATTCTCTTACATCTGACCCTTTACCCTTCAGACCCAAGGATAGTTTTAAATGCAGAAGTGACATTATCTGCCATTTTGCACAGCCTCTACCAACATAGACAGTTTGACATTAAGTAATTTTTTCATGTTTATTTTAAGGTTTTCTCATTAAAATAACTGCCCAAGATCCTATGAACTCAAGTGTCTCTTTGTTATACTGTTTCCAGAGAGACCATCTAGATTAAATTAAGCATGTTTAGACACAAGAACAAATAGTGGCAATACCATTTAAAAGGTGCAATAATAGAATTATATACAAAGGACAGCTCCAGCACAAAGAAGGGAGAAGTGAAAGGCTTTCCACAGAAAGTGACAATTGCACTGAGTTTCAAACGTAAGTACAACATTTCTTGGTGAGCTGGGAACAAAAGGGCATCCTATTAGAGACAAAAAGAAAGACTGGGAAACAAGCAGCCTTAAAGCTATTGAACCGCACAATGATTAAGTATGGCAGGTAATGCATTTATTAATTACATAGATGCAACGAGCCTACAGTGTATAAATACTACAGCACATTATATTTTATGTAGTGAATGTGTATAATTATCTGTCACTTCTTATTTTAAAAAGCTATTTGGCTTCTGGAACGGCAAGAAGTTCAGAACACTGGAGGCAGATCACTAAATGTCTAATGGTGCTGCAAACCCAGAAGCCGAGAAAGGACAGGTGTTGAAAATCCCTGACTTTCAGGCAAACATGCAGTCATTTTCTTTGTAGGTTATGGGAAGACTAAAGTGGCTTTTACTAGGAAGGTCCGCAATACATTTCCTTTGCAAAACATAATGGCAAGATATGTTTATGAGGAATGTAGTAGTTGGTTCATGGAAGAGACTAGTAGGTTGACACACGGGGAAATCCTAGGTTCACTACCGTGTCTTTGGTGGGATAGATACTTCATGGGTAGAAGGCTTTTGTGTCCTAACTTTAGGAAAGAGAGAGATGGCTTTCATCTTATATCATCTTTCCAGTAAAGAGAGTATGAAGGGTACAGAGATAGTGATGAAAAATGGCAAATGAAAGATCTCTAGGCTTTATACAGTTACAGTGTAGGGTGAACCTAGTCCAAGATGACAGTTGGTGGCATGCTTGCAAGTATTTTCACATGTTTATTTGGAATTGGATAGAATTAGAAATGAAAGTTTCTCAAATTTGTTGTTTAATGGTCTGGTCGTCTATTGGTTGCTAATGTATGTTTACATTACATTACAAAGGGTCCGATTAAATAATGTCCTAAAATCACTGAGTGCTGATGTCACTCAGTGGATGCACTAACTACCAAGCCTGAAGATCAGGGTTCGATCTCCATGGCTAACACTGTAGAAGACTATAGACTCCTGTTACTTATCTTCTGACTCCAGCAAATATGTCATCACACAATAATTATAGATGAGTGTGTACATGCACACATACACACAAATGAGTGCAATTTTAATTGAAAAAATAATATCATATAAGCTACAGTTTATACATATGTCAATAGATGTTCCAGCAACCTACCTATTTACCTAGATGTATTACACAACCCAGGACATATTTCAATCAGTACTTTAAAAAATGCAGATAATATGATGCTCTTAAGAAATTTTACTCATACTAAATAAATATTTGAATTTGTAACTCTCGAAGTTCTGGGATTGTACATTACATACTTCATTTTCTCATTTTGAGTAGAATAATACTGTTTATGTCTCACAGAACTAGATTCTAGGTACCTATACATTAGGATTGTCAGTCATCGTTGCTATACTTTATTCTACAGAACTCCAGCCTTTGTAATAAAATCGCATTTTAACTTCCGTGATGTTATGACAGTCTCTGTAACTTGGGATACTATTCATATTCATGAATCAATTTGCATATCCATTTAATATTCTCCTGCTTTGCTTTACTTGTGATATGCTATGTAAATTGCCAGCTCAATTTCCAAACACTGTGGTAAGCATGTAGTTAGAGGCAATGATATGCCATAGCACTTACACAAAGAAATCAAAATATTTTCAGGCACACAATTGTAGAGTCGTATGTGAAGGGACTTTATGTTTTCATTTCAAAGTCAGCTCCCTTCCAAAGCCAGTGTATTCAAAGTCAAGCTGTCCAACAATTTGAAAATACTTAGTGCTTGCTCTTTGACAATGAGTGCTTCTTTTTATTCATTAAAAAATGTTCTCATTACCTCTGATCATATCACCACACTCTAAGCATATTTTAAAATCTCCTTGCTCAACATTGTTGCCCCAGTTGTGTGTGTGTGTGTGTGTGCTTACTGCTTTTGAAATTCATGTGTGATAGGAACAGACTCCCTTTCAGTATTAGCAAAATAATTAAGAAAAAGACACTAAATACAGCAAACCTTTTATATTATGTAAATCAGTAGTTTGATGAGGAACTGAGAACTTAGATGATGCTCTTCATGGGGATGGGATATAAGAGATTCATGGGGTATATGGAATTCTTTTTTTTTTCAGAAATATTTGTTTTATTGATAAAATTTCTGCCTCCTCCCCGCCTCCCATTTCCCTTCCCCTCCCCTCACTCCTCTCCCCCTCTCCAACTCCTCTCCCTCCCCCTCCCCCACTCCTTTCACCCTCCCTCTTCAGTCCAAAGAGCAGTCAGGGTTCCCTGCCTTGTGGGAAGTCCAAGGTCCACCCTCCTCCATCCAGGTCCAGGAAGGTGGACATCCAAACAGGCTAGGCTCCCACAAAGCCAGGTTATGCAGTAGGATCAAAACCCAGTGCTATTGTTCTTGGCTTCTCATCAGCCCTCATTGTCCGCCATATTCAGAGAGTCTGGTTTTAACCCATGCTTTTGCAGTCTCAATCCAGCTGGCCTCAGTGAGCTCCCAATAGATCAGCCCCACTGTCTCCGTGGGTGGGTGCACCCTTAGTGGTTCTGAATTCTTATATATAAGTATATAGTCTCTATAGCAAGTTAAACAAACTTATCTTCTCAAGAATTTATCACTTATTTTTGGTTGAAGCACCAACAATCCTTTTTCTTTAAAAACTGTATTTTGGAATATACTGTATGTCTTTATTCCCACAGCCACCATACTAACTAATACTCCAGAATTCCTTATCGTATCTGACTAAAACTTACATTAATCAAGGCCTCTGCTCATGCCATCTCCTCCCAACTCTTTCTAGATTCTGATGTCAATTATTCTGATCTTCATTTTGAAAATATAAACATTTTATATTGCCTATGTAAACAATGTTTTAATTTAACATTATGACTACCACTGCTATCCAAAACTAATGACAATTTTCTATTCCTTTTTTTTATTGAGAAAAGGAAAAAAAAAACCAAGTTTCCACCTCTTCCCAGCCTCCCATTTCCCTCCCCCTCCTCCCACCCTTCTCCCCCTCCCCCCACTCCTCTCCCCCTCCCTCTCCAGTCCAAAGAGCAGTCAAGGTTCCCTGCCCTGTGGTAAGTACTAGGTCCTCCCCCCTCCGTCCATATCTAGGAAGGTGAACATCCAAACTGGCTAGGCTCCCACAAAGCCAGCACATTAAGTAGGATCAAAACCCCGTGCCATTGTCCTTGGCTTCTCATCAGCCCTCATTGTTCGCCATGTTCAGAGAGTCTGGTTTTATCCCATGCTTTTTCAGTCACAGTCCAGCTGGCCTTGGTGAGCTCCCAATAGATCAGCCCCACTGTCTCAGTGGGTGGGTGAAGGTGTAAGTCATAAACAACGCCACACCAGTTTGGAATTATGATTAATATGATGGTATTTATTTAAAGGGGAAAAAAACTTACAGATCACCATCAGCCCTCTGCGCAACCAGGAAGGGAGTCTAGTCGCCAGAGGAATAGGAAGTGAAGAGAGAGAGGAGAGGAAGTGGCCGCTTTTTTAAAGGGAGAGAGACCACGCCCCAATGGGCTGGTATCTCAGCGGCTATAGGCTGGAGGAGTGGGAGGACCTCCCGTAACACCTCCCCCTTTTGCTTAAATAAGAGAGTTCCAACCCTACAACGAATTTATATACAATAAGTACAAATATTCTATCTAGCTTAGGTTTTGTATAATAAATAACTTGGCCAAGTCATGAGAGAAAGTAACTACATTTATATAGTCTTCCACCCCATCGAAGATCTGAGAAGGGAAATAATGTTACCTGGGTAATTAGGAAGTTTATGGTGGCACACGCCTTTAATCCCAGCACTGCACTCGGGAGGCAGAGGCAGGCGGATCTCTGTGAGTTCGAGACCACCCTGGTCTACAGAGCTAGTTCCAGGACAGGCTCCAAAGCCACAGAGAAACCCTGTATCGAAAAAAACAAAAAAAAAAACAAACAAAAAAAAAAAAACAACTTCCAAAACATGCAACAAATCACAGAGACAACTAGCTACCTAGGCAATCACCCAAAGTCACATTAGTAGCGATGAAGCAACCAAATTTGGCTAAGGCCTAACATAACTGACATACCATTTTCAAAGGCAAGCAACTATTCAAAACTATCTTACCCTGTCCTGGCAGGATATGACAGCCCTGTTTTATCCACTGATGCACGCTCTGTATCTTTGTCAGTGGCTGAGGTATGGGCATTTCTTTGCCCCAAGGCCAGTTCTGCCAAAAAGAAAGGCTCCAGGTGGAGTGTCTTTGGTGCTCAACATTCTCTCGGGATTAGAGTGGTGTTGCCAGGAGCAATTGTGTCTCACTACCGCAAAACTCTGAGTTAGATTAAAGGCCATTTTCTACAGCTCTTTGAAGAAGTTGAAGATTATCTATCTATACTGAGTATAATCTCTATATACCTAAAGAACCTGATTAGTCTAATTATATATGACAAACTTAGATGACTATTAGTCTATATAATTCTCAATATCTATCTAACTTAAAGACTAAGACAATAAACTACTGTGAAACAAATGAGGACAATGAACTCCAAATATAAACAATGTACAAATATACATTGCAGTAGGTAAATATATATCAATACACAAACATTATATAAGTATCTTAATCAGAGGTAGAAATGTACACTGCAATATGGTAAATATATTCAATATATATATATATCAATACAATATATGTCAATACATAAAAATGTTTTAAACAGAGGTAGAAACATGCATGCATACAATAGTCAATATAATTTAACTTTGTATCAATATAAAAGAATCTATACCAATATATTTGTCTAAAAACAGTAACTCACAATTACAAATCTATTATCCCATCATCCCTCTTTTTTTTTTTCAAAATGATCCCTGAGCTTATAAAATTCCTCCCCCAACCCTCAATCGTATACTAATTATAATCAACCCCTAAATGATGTCGCTAAACCCAAGGGCAAACTTTACTGGGAGAGGGGACGTCGTCCTCTAGAATTACTTCCAGCTGTCATGGGGGCGACGTTCTTTCTGGGGGATCCTGTGAAAGTAAAATGATGGTTAAATTTCAAGATCAATGTCTTTTAAAATTGCCAATCGTCTCTGAGTATTTTGTGCAGGTTTGGCCAAAATGTTGTATAAGATGTGCACCATTTCAGCTAACCAAGTTGGAATTGTCTTGTGCAGCTGGTACCCAAAGCAGGTCTTGTAGTAGCGCTATCAGTATCATGACGTCATATCAACCAGGTGGAGTTGTTGTTATGGGGCCCCATCTTCTTCCTGGAAACTTCAAATGTCACTTCAGGAAAAACTCATTGTTCATTATGAAAAACTTAAACATTAATCATATAGACATATATAGTCATATATATATATATATTCAATGAAAGACATGATAGATATATTCAATGAAAAGTATGATAGATATGAGGAAAAGCAAAGATGTTTTCTAAACTCATATTTCTTTCTGTCCCACATCATGGCTCTTGACATGAGACAGAAACTCCAGAAACTCTGGGTTTTTCTCTTACTAACAGGCTTGGAATTGGAGAGGGACTGAGCCAGAGTCCAACTTCAAAACCAGCTTTATAAATTCAGAAATATGGTTTAATATTACTTACACAACCCATTCAGTTTTCCTGATATTTCCTATTGGGCAGGTATTTTTCCATCTGTCAGTATCCAAACATCCAGGGTCCCTTGAATTTCTCAAAGATGAGTGTTTTCCTGTGGAGATAAGAACAGAACACTGCCCCCATTATATATGTTTTTCTTACCACCTGTATGAATATCATCATTGTGGATGAGTTGTCATTTCTCCTTTCCAAGAGATTTTCTCCTCTTCAAATCAAAACTTTATTAATTTTGATGGTATCCACAATTTTTCTTCTCCTGTGGAAACAAGAGCAAAACCCTTCCCCAACGTAGCACATCTCCTGGCTTCCATTGAGAGGTCAGCACATCTTTGAAATAAATCGGTTGATTTAGTTCAGCAGACTTTTCCATTATCCAATGTCTTTCTGCTGCTGTCGTTCCTTTCTCATTAGCGTTAAGAAAATTCAAGGTTAATAAAGCATTATGTAATCTATTTCTGGGGGTATTTTCGGTCCCTTTCTGTTTGTTCAGCATATCCTTTATAGTACGATTTGATCTTTCTATAACTGCCTGACCTGTAGGATTATTTGGTATACCTGTAATGTGTTTTATATTATAATAATCAAAAAAGCATTTCATTTTCTTAGATACATATGCTGGACCATTATCTGTCTTTATTTGCGCAGGTATACCCATGATGGCCATAACTTCCAATAAATGTGTGATTACTGAATCAGCCTTTTCTGAGCTCAGGGCAGTAGCCCATTGAAAACCTGAATATGTGTCAATGGTGTGGTGTACATATTTTAATTTACCAAATTCCATATAGTGGAACACATCCATCTGCCAGATTTCATTTCTCTTAGTGCCCTTTGGGTTACTCCCTGCAGGCAACGGTGTTTGATTATAAAAAGAACAAGTAGGACATCTCTTTATAATGTCCTTAGCTTGTTGCCAAGTAATGGAAAATTCTTTCTTTAAGCCTTTACTATTGACACGATGCTTCTTATGAAATTCTGAGGCCTGCAACACACTTCCAATCAATAATTGATCAATCTCAGCATTGCCTTGGGCTAGAGGACCAGGCAGACCTGTATGGGAGCGGATTTGTGTTATGTACATTGGACAAAGCCTGTTCCTGATTATGTCTTGTACCTGGATAAACAATGAAGTCAACTCTGTGTCATCTGGTATAAATTCAGCGGTTTCAATATGCAAGATATCTCTTTCTGCATATTGTGAATCTGTAACTATATTAAAAGGTTGTTTAAAATCCCTTAGCACCATAAGAATGGCATATAATTCTGCCTTCTGTACAGAATCATCAGGGCTTTGTTCCACCTTACTCAATTCTTCTGACTTGTAACCTGCTTTCCCTGATTTATTTGCATCAGTATAGAACGTACGGGCTCCAGTTATTGGAGCATCACGTAGAATTCTAGGAAGAATCCAAGAAGTTCTTTTTATGAAGTTAAGTCTACCACTTTTGGGATAGTTGCTATTAATTTCTCCCAAAAAATTAGCACATGCTCTTTGCCATGGTTCATTGTCTTCCCATAACATTTTTATTTCTTTCGTAGTAAAAGGCACTATAATTTCTGCTGGGTCTATACCTGCTAGTTGACGAAGTCTCAGCTTACCTTTTATAATTAATTCAGAGACTTTTTCCACATAAGTTTTTAATTTTTACTTGGTTTATTAGGTGTAAATATCCACTCTAAAATAATATCTTCCCTCTGCATTAGAATCCCTGTAGGAGAAATTCTAGAAGGCAATACGACTAGGATGCAGCTAAGATTTGGGTTCACCCTACCTACATGTGCCTCCTGTAATTTTTCCTCAATTACTGTCAGTTCCTTTTCTGCTTCAGCTGTCAGTTTTCTTGGACTATTCAAATCTTTATCACCATCTAAGGTTTTGTTTAAATGAACTATTAGATCAGGTGTTATCCCAACAGCTGGTTGTAGACTGGAAATGTCTCCTAACAATCTTTGGAAGTCATTAAGAGTCTTTAACCAGTCTCTCCTAATTTGTGCCTTTTGCGTTTTAATTTTCTCTAACCCTATTCTGTAACCTAGGTAATTAATAGAATTTCCTCTTTGAATCTTTTCAGGGGCAATTTGTAATCCCCACCTAGGCAAGACTTTCTTTACTTCTTCAAACATCCTTTCTAAAGTATCTTTATTTGAATCAGATAACAAGATGTCATCCATGTAATGATAAATTATGGACTTGGGGAATTGTTTACGAATTATTTCCAATGGCTTACTTACAAAATATTGGCACAATGTAGGACTATTGAGCATACCCTTTGGGAGGACAGTCCATTGATATCTCCTATTAGGCTGAGAATTATTATAACTAGGCACTGTGAAGGCAAATTTTTCTCTATCCTTTTCTTGTAATGGTATAGTGAAAAAACAATCTTTCAAATCAATAACTATAAGAGGCCATCCTTTTGGTAACAGAGAAGGCAAAGGAATTCCAGATTGTAGTGGGCCCATAGGTTGAATTACTTTGTTGACAACTCTTAGATCTGTCACCATTCTCCATTTACCAGATTTCTTTTTTACAACAAACACAGGAGAATTCCAAGGGCTGGTTGATTCTTCAATATGGTGAGCATCTAGTTGCTCTTGCACCAGCTGTTCCAATGCCTGTAGTTTATCTTCAGCTAGAGGCCACTGTTTGATCCATATTGGCTTCTCAGTTAGCCATTTTAAAGGTAGGGCTGTTGGTACCTCTAAAGGTTTGGTATTTGCTGTATGTTTTTGTACAGCCTGAATGGCTGGTGACCTTTTCCCATAATACCTCACCATATCCTTCCCAGAATTATGAGTTCCTGGAACTACAGGAATGTTAATCTGGGTATTCCATTGCTGTAGCAGGTCACGGCCCCATTAATTTATGGCAATATTGGCTATATATGGCCTTAATCTTCCTATTTGCCCTTCGGGCCCTATGCATTCAACCCATCTTGTGCTTTGTTTTACATGAGATAGGGTTCCAATTCCCAGGAACTGAACATCTTCCTCTTGAAGAGGCCAATTTGGATGCCAAGATTCTGGGGTAATGATACTTACATCCACACCTGTGTCTAATAAGCCTTCAATAAAAGTGCCATTTATACAGACTCTTAGCTTTGGTCTTTGATCATTAATAGAAGTCTGCCAAAATATACGTTTACTCTGTCCTACTGGGTTTTTTGACTCATCCTCCACACGTATTTCATCATTTAGACCAGTATTACTTTTTACAGCAGAAATTGGAGCTTTTAATTTTCTTGGTAAGGCACGTTCTCCACTGTGACTGGGAATGGCTGGGCCACTGTTGGCTTGGGGGCCTGCGAGAGGCCCCTCAAGGACTTTCCCGATGGTATCGGGTTGCCATGTTTGTCTGTTGTTGACCTGCATTCGTTGGACCAATGTCGGCCTTTACCGCATCTCCTACATATACCTGAAGGCCTAGGTCTCCTACTTTTGTCAATCCCAGAGGAGATAATATTCCTAGAAATTCTGTGCCTGCAATCCCTTTTCAGATGTCCTAATTTACCACAATTAAAACACTTGGCAGTTTGATGTCTCCTCATTGCTGTGGAAATTGCTTCTCCTACCCAAGATTCATCGTTATAGCTAAACGTCTCAACATTCATCGTATGCTGAATCCATTCATCCATAGGTGCTGATCTAGACTTTAAAGGCCCAATTATCTTTTTGCATTCTATGTTTACATTCTCAAAAGCTAGAGATTCAAGAAGAATTCGTCTAGCTTCTGGGTCTGTTACCCCTATGTCCAGAGCCTTAATTAATCTTTGCAAAAAGTCAATAAAGGGTTCTCTTGGTCCCTGCCTAATTCTGGTATATGATTCAACCCTTTTTGCTGCATCTTGTATCCTATTCCAAGCATTTAAAGCTGCTTGGTGACATAGACACAGTACTTCACCATCATAAAGAGCTTGGACCTGTGGGTCAGCATATTCTCCTGCACCAAGAATTTGATCTTGGGAAACCTCGACACCTTTTGCTCTTCCTTGCTGTTCCATATGTTTGGATTCTTCTCTGAAATAAATTCCAAACATCAAGGAAGGTCCATTATCTAAAACTGCAGACACTAACTGATGGAAATCATGGGGGTAGCTCTAGCATTAGAAGCCCAAGTCCTTATCATTTCCTTTACGTATGCAGAGTGCAAGCCAAAATTAACAATAGCTTGCTTAATTTCTTTTAGACCATTCATTGCTATTGGCGTCCATCTAGCTTCTCTGACTCCCTTTGAGCCTTTAGAAGTTGATGCTTTGTCAGAATTAATTATAGGGTATGCCGCTAAAACCTTGGGTAAGCCAGTTCTAATAGCTGGTGTTGGCATTGTATCCTGTCCTTGTGCCTTATTACTCTGTTCACCAGCTCCAATCATTTCTTCAATCATTTCAAGTCTTTTTATTATTGTCTTTATTATTGTCTCTTTTGAATCCTGAATCTCCTGACCTGCATGAGTTTCTAGTAAAGATTGTATGGTTCTTAGGAGTGCCATGATCTTCCTAAATGATAGAATATGCAAAAGAATACTGAAACCTAGTAACCAGTAAATTAAGTTATCCCCATATTCATATTAACCTTGCATGATATAACCCATTGTACTGGCAACCAGAACAGTAAAATTCGCGTTGGAAACGGAAACTGACATATTATCTATTATCCAGCAGGTGGCGCTGTTGCCAAGTCGCGACGAAAACAGGGTCCTGTTTCAGAGTCCGCCTAGTATTTGTTAAAAACTGGAAAATGTAAGTTGCTCAACAAAGTAAATGTAATAAAATCAATTCCAGAGATCGAACCAGAAACCCAGAATCCAGGAGTAGAGAAGAGCAACCTGGAAGCCGCTTATGCCTCCACGTGACAGAGTCATCCTGAGGGGCTGCAGCTTTTAGCAACTGCGTGCTCTGGTTTGTGCCACTTAAGAGCTGTGCTTGCAAGGGAGATTTAAAAACGACTCAGAAAAGAGCAAACCACGCGGCAGAGACTATGCGGGCCTGTGGAGTTTAAATCCACGTGGGGAGGCCAAGGCCGCCAGTGGCGGCTGAGGAAGGGAGGGCTCCCGCCAAGCCGGACTCGAGGCCGGCAGCTGAGAGGGGAAAGGAGAGGTTCTAAAACCAAATGTTGGGTACAAACTGAAGGCGTAAGTCATAAACAATGCCGCACCAGTTTTGAATTATGATTAATAGCGTGGTATTTATTTAAAGGGGAAAAAACTTACAGATCACCATCAGCCCTCTGTGCAACCAGGAAGGGAGTCTAGTCGCCGGCGGAGCAGGAAGTAAAGAGAGAGAGGAGAGGGAAGTGGCCGCTTTTTTAAAGGGAGAGAGACCACGCCCCAATGGGCAAGCATCTCAGTGGTGATAGGCTGTAGGAATGGGAGGACCTCCTGTAACAGGTGGGTGCACCCCTTGTGGTCCTGACTTCTTTGCTCATGTTCTCCCTCCTTCTGCTCCTCATTGGGACCTTGGGAGATCAGTCCAGTGCTCCAGTGTGGGTCTCTGTCTCTATCTCCATCCATCACCAGATGAAGGTTCTATGGTGATATGAAAGATATTCATCAGTATTGCTATAGGATAGGGTCATTTCAGGTTCCCTATCCTCAGCTGCCCAAGGATTTAACTGTGGACATCTCCTTGGGCTCCTGGGAGCCACTCTAGGTTCAAGTCTCTTGCCAACCCTAAGGTGGCTCCCTTAACTAAGAATTGTGCTTCCGTGCTCCCCTATCCAACCTTCCTTTATCCCAATCATCCTTTTCCCCCAAGTTCCCCCCATCCTCTCCTTCTCCCTCTTCTCTCCCCATCTCCCCTTGCCCCCATTCCACCCCACCCCCAAGATCCCAATTTTCTCCCCGGCCATTTTGTCTACTTCCCATAGCCAAGAGAATAACTATATGTTTTTCCATGTGTTCACGTTCTTACTTAGCTTCTTTAGGTTCACCAATTGTAGACTCCGTGACCCTTATTTATGGCTAGAAACCAATTATGAGTGAGTACATCCCATATTCATCTTTTTGGGTCTGGGTTACCTCACTCACAAAACTCAAGTCCAAATGGATAAAAGACCTCAATATCAGTCAGAACACATTGAACCTGATAGAAGAGAAAGTGGAAAGTACCCTACAACAGATGGGCACAGGAGATTGCTTCCTATGTGTAACCCCAGCATCACAGACATTAAGGGCAACATTGAATAAATGGGACCTACTAAAACTGAGAAGCTTCTGTAAAGCAAAGGACACTGTCACTAAGACAAAAAGGCAACCTACTGACTGGGAGAAGATCTTCACCAACCCCGCAACAGACAAAGGTCTGATCTCCAAAATATATAGAGAACTCAAGAAACTAGACTGTAAAATGCTAATTAACCCAATTAAAAAATGGGGCACTGAACTGAACAGAGAATTCTCAACAGAAGAAGTTCAAATGGCCAAAAGACACTTAAGGTCATGCTCAACCTCCTTAGCAATCAGGGAAATGCAAATCAAAACAACTTTGAGATATCATCTTCCACCTGTCAGAATGGCTAAAGTCAAAAACTCCAATGATAGCCTTTGCTGGAGAGGCTGTGGAGGAAGGGGTACCCTCATCCATTGCTGGTGGGAATGCAATCTTGTGCAACCACTTTGGAAATCAGTGTTCGGTTTCTCAGGAAATTCGGAATCAACCTACCCCTGGACCCAGCAATACCAATCCTGGGAATATACCCAAGAGATGCCCTATCCTATGACAAGAGCATTTGTTCAACTATGTACATAGCAGTGTTATTTGTAATAGCCAGAACCTGGAAACAACCTAGATCTCCTTCAATGGAAGAATGGATGAAGAAAGTGTGGAATATATACACATTAGAGTACTACGCTGCGGTAAAAAACAATGACTTCTCGAATTTCTATTCCATTACATAGCAAAATAACAGTCAAATACTTGTAGGGGTATGTGTGAGAGTGAGCATGTTGTGTGTGTTGTGTGTATGCATGCACATATGTAGATATGTATGTGTATCACATTTTCTAACTACAAATTATTTATCCACTTATTGGAACAAGTTTTTTTTTTTATTTTTCTTTTGTCTATTGCAAATTGTGATGCAAGAAATGCAGGAGTACTGGTACTGGTTTCTTTGGCACACTGATAACTTCTGTGGCTAAATGTCCACTAATGGATTACTGAATCAGTGAATCTGGGAGGCACTTCGGTTTTCAACGTTTGAGGGGAAAATTCTTCAGTGCCCTATATATTTACTCAGACCTACAGTTTCTGGCTTATGCCACATTGCACTTGTAGGATATATTTGATGCAACTTATTATCTAACATTAAGGAACTGTGTCTATATTCTTTGCATTAGTTAGTCAATTTCCACATTGTTTCCATTGTTATCGACTCTGTGTTGAACTGTTTAGAGCTATAGTAAAAGCAAGAGTCATGGATCCATGATTACAGTATTGCAGGAATCTTTTCACTGTCCTGAAAATGCTAGGCTTTCATTTATTCATTTGTCGTGTCACTTGTCCCATATCTACCAACTTCTGACAATTATATCTGTTCTTTCTACACATGATTAGACTCAAGTAGATTATAATCATTTCAGATTTTTTTCAATTAAAATATAGCATTTAAAAAACCTTGTTGTTTTGTGACCTAATAAATCATTCATTCTTGTCGCTGAATAATAGTTCAATGAATGTATGTGATACTGTCTGAACATGCCCTTTCCAAGGGCATCATGGTGCTTCAAAAATTAATAATTATAAATAATGCTTTTCTCAGTGTTTGTGAGCAGATTTTGAAGTTTTAGATTTACCTGGAAAATACCTGTGAGAATCAGTGTCAGGGTGTATATTAAATATATGTTTAGCTGTTTATGAAACTGCCAATCTGCCTACCCAACTAGTGCTCTGGTTTGCATGCCAAATAGAAGCATATTCCTGCTGTCTCACGTGTTGGCATTTTGTTTGTCAGTGTCTGGGATATTAGCCACCCTAACAGCTGTATAGAAATATCAGAGATTACTTTAAAGTTGTCCCTAGTCACCTCTGATACTATATGCCCTTTCACATGCTTAATGACCATTTATACATGTTCTAAGGTGAAAGCCCTTAGACTATTTTCCCAATTTATAATTAAATATTTATTAATGTTAAGTTTTAAGAATTGATAACATATTTTAGTTTCGAACCCTTAATCAGACACATGTCTTCAAGTAACTTCTTTTTCCCCTTACTGTTGATACATTCACTCTCTTAAGACTGCCTATCACATGTTAAAGTCCTGTTTTGATGGTTTCCTCTACCAATTAAATCTTTGGTGAATTTTGCTCTCTCACATATCTGTAAACCTATTGTCAAACTGATGTTATTTTTGTTCTAGGTTTTTAAAAGAGTATTTGCTTTTTTTACATTTAGGTATATAATCCAAGGTGATACTATTTAGATTTGTTGTTTTACATTTGGATGCCCAGTTGAAAACTTTTGCTGAGTTAATCTATTTCCCCGGGAATACTTTGCTTGTATTTGTGATATTTGTGTGGATATATTTTCTCAGTTCTCTTTTCTGTTCCTGTGTTCTTTTTATCTGTTCTTTCAGAAATACCATGCTAGCTGTCTAGAGAACAGGTACATAGTACCCTCTTGTAAGTGTCTATTCTCTGCCTAGTTCTCAATAGTGTTTTGCCTATTTTTGTTCTTTGGTCCTCCTACAAGCTTTCAGGGGTATCTAAAATTTGCAATGTGAGGTTACCATTTATAAATGTATTAGCCAGTCTCACAGCTATACTCTGATAAGAGAAACCTTCAAGTCAAAGTTTGGGAATAATAACAATTATCTGTCTTCACAGTCAAAGGCCAAATTGCTGATATATTGTTTGCAAATATTCTCAATCTGTTGACCTAAGTGTAAAGAGCTGACCATCTTTTTAACTTTTATTGAGCTCTACATTTTTCTCTTCTCCTCTCCCTGCCTCTCTCTTCCCATTAAACCCTCTCCCAAAGTCCCCATGCTCCCAATTTACTCAGGAGATCTTGTCTTTTTCCACTACCCATGTAGATTAGATCTATGTATGTCTTTCTTGGTCCTCATTGTTGTCTAGGTTCTCTGAAATTGTGATTTGTGGGCTGGCTTTATTTGCTTTATGTTAAAAAACACTTATGATTGAGTACATGTGATAATTGTCTTTCTGGGTCTGTGTTACCTCACTCAAAATGATGCTTTCTAACTCCATCCATTTGCCTGCAAACTTTCAGATGTCATTTTTTCCTGCTGTGTGGTACTCCATTGTGTATATTACCACATCTTCCTTATCCATTCTTTAGTCAAAGGGCATTTAAGTTGTTTCCAGGTTCTGACCATTTTAAAAACACACATTGTCTTCCAAGCTGTTCTTAGTTTTCCTTCCTTCATATTTATAATTTCTTTGATTTCTCTAATTCACTGTTCTCTTTTCTCAGTGATATTATAGTTCTACTATATTCCACAATGACAGCTCTGTTGTTCTCTGAACCAGCTGATCTCACCAGCCTCATTTTCAGAATGTCACATATTGTGATTTAATATCTAGCTGTACAGGTGAATTCAATTTTACTTAAGACACCATTAGAAAACATTCTTATATGTTCTGACAATTATATTCCTCTTCACACTTTTTACATGTTTTATTTTTTATTATAATATTATAACATTTATGTCCTTCTTCATAGATCTTCCATATACCCCTAACATTATTCCTTAGATTCACTGTCTATATCAAGACTTGTTATCACATGCATACATATGTGTGTATGTATACACATAATGCATTCTTAAACATAACCCACTCAGTTCATATGATGTTACTTCTATCCAATGTTTTCAAGGTTCATAATTTGTGTAGGAAAGCAGCTGGTGTGTTCTTTTCTGGGGAAGATGGTATCCCATGTTTTCAGTTTTCAGCATCATCTTTAGAATATTGTTGTACAGCTCATGTTTGGCCAGTTATGTTGTTCCACCTTTATAGCTGTTGCCAGTAATTATTATTAAGAAATTAAACCTCACAACAAACTCAAAGTTTATCTAACTCTCATGATACTTCACTGTAAAGATTATTTACTGGGAAGATTACTGGCCCCTTTTCCAGATAAATAATTATTTTCTACTTTATAATAGAGAGTTCTAAGGCTGAGGTGATGACTCAGCCATTACACTTACTTGCCACCAAGTCTAAAATTTACTTTAGCCCCACATAGTATAATGAAAAAAAATGATTCTGGCAAGTTATGCTCTGACCTCCACATGTGGTGTGGCATTAGTGAATGAAAATGAACACACAAATAAATAGACCGTAGTAAGTTCTTAAATTAGAGTTCTTAGGCAGGGAAACATCAAAATTGACATCTTTCAATGGAGAAAACATATATAACAATTAAATCAACATAGCTATCATTCCTATGTTACTTCTTTTTTGCTAATATTTAGACATTAAAATGCTTGCTGTCCTTTGGTATAAAGAATACAGCCATTTGGAAGCCCAGGGGTAATTATTTTCTACTAATGTTTATTTCCTTAAAACTAATTTGTAAAAGTAGTATATTTAACTGCATTTCTTCAGTGTAATAAATCTTTGAAAATAAATATTTTCTTTTTTCATAAAATAATGAGAGTATACTTTCCCCAACTGCCTATCTGAATTTTTTAATCTCTCTGGATCAGTAAGTAGACAGTAAATTGAAATCCAGGAATATTACATTAATTTAACTTAGCTCCACTAAGGAAATATGGGTCTAAACATTTACATATTTCCTAAAGAATGCCTTGATCATTTATTAGCTTTGCTTTTAGTAAATGTAACTTATTTTTCCTATATTCACAAAAAATAGTGGGCCACTCTTATCTATACAAGATTATTGTACAGGAAGATCTGTTGTTACAATGAATTTTAAATGGGTTTGCAGTTTTTCTACCACCTTAATCATCTATCATAAACTATCACGTTAAATGCATTTCAAATATTGGTATAAGTTTCTCAACTGTGTCTACTACCACTAGATCCATCATTATCATCACTATTGCTGGTTCATTGTCCATGATGGATGGGAGCTAGGTCTTGATGTTTAGTTGACATAGTCTCTTTGTTAACAGAGAGCCCATTGTAGTGACAGACATACTGGTGCCCAGCATCAGACTTCTACTCAGAGCATTTAAATAAATAAAAATAAATAAATAAATAGATAAAATTCATATAAAGTGCATATAAACAAAAACACACCTTCTAAAGAGGTTACTTTGCATAAGATCCCTTATTTGACATTTTCATGGCCCATAGTACCCCTTGTAGCCCAGAGTTTGTTTTTCCATAGCACACTCTTTTTTAGTTTCATGGAAATAATGAAGTAAAAGCAAGATGTCTCAGAGTACAGTATTTAAAGAAAATATTATAACATTTTACAAAGGGAACTAAAATGTTAAAATACAGAAAACACTATGAAGTAAGCATTATTATTATTCTCTGGTTATTTTTTTAAATACTTACTTTAACTTAGTTTTGAGAGTATTTGAGTTAAAATTTCCTTACCATATAGTATATTTTGATCATGGTTTGTCACTTCTCTCAACTTCTCCCAGATCCTCCTCACCTGCCTCCTTACCCAACTTCAGCTTCTATCTTTCTCTTTCTAAACTAAAACAAAAGTCAACAACCAATCAACCAACCAACCAATCAAACAAACATACACAACAACAACCAAGAACTCAAGACCAAAAAAAAATTCCAAAGCAAAACAAAGATATAAAACCACAAAAAGAAACACAGAGTTAATTTTTTGTTGGCCAACTGCTCCCGGCCTGAAGTGTGGTTAATATACTCAGGACCAAAGGGACATAGCAATGAAGTGGCTTCTTATTTTTAGTGTTTGAAATTAAAATATAATTACATTTTCTGCCTTCCTATTACCCTTCCAGCGTTTCCATGGGACGCTCTTGCTCTCAAATTCATCTCATTTGCTGCTGGTGGGATTGCATACTGGTGTAACCACTATGGAAATCAATGTAGAGAATTCTCATAAATCTAAAAGTAGCCATTTGACATATATCCCAAAGAATTAGCATCCTACTTCACAGATACGCTCTCAGCCATGGTCATTGTTGCCCTGTTCACAATGAATAGAGAAGAGAAACAACTTAAATGTCTTTAAGTTGATGAGTGAAATGAAAAGAACATGTGTAGAATAGAACACATTATACTGAGAGACATAATCCATACTGATAAAGTCAAATGTCACCTTTAGTAACCCCAACAAGTTTATAAATACAATGAACCTATAGCACTTCTTGTGTAACATTCAGGACATTTTGCTTTAAATGTTGTTTGTCTTTGAAAATTGTTCTCAATTATTACCTTGCTCCAATTCTCCCTGGCCTACTGTAAATACATACAATTATAGATGATCATTTTGAGCAATATCTACTGATTGTGATAAACAATTCTGATGTGTTAAATAGCATATCGCACTGTGATGAAAATTCAAATATTTGTGAGTTTTTACCTTCTGTTTTGACAGTCTGCAAACCCGAGGGAGAAAAGGACTAAACATACAATCTATTGATTTTAACACCTAGCAGCATAACGTGTGAAACATACAGTCAGCCTTCATCCAACGATGGAGCCCTTTGTGAGCTTGCTAGGTAGTGTTTATAATTCTGCCTTACTTTCTTTTTCCTAGTTGAGATTTACTCTCCTTAATTTTGTATCTAAGAATCATACGCATAATGTCCCACCTTATTCTGCTTTGATTACCTGTATGTGGATCTGCCTTCATGCTAATGTGGACTACTCATGCATTCTGGCAGATTGCTTCTGCTGCGTCAGTGTCTCACACATGCAGATCTCTCACCAGCTTGAGCATTTTGAAGCTTTGTCTTAGTTTAAACTGAGAAGCAACAAAGTTAGCAAAGGTAATTTTGTTGGTCACTTGGAACTTCTGTGACTGACAGCTAATAAAAGGCATGAAACTGACCTTCACCTTCTCTTTAAAAATGTCTCTGTGTCAGAATGTAGTCTTCTATGAGGCCCTTCAGTACATTTCCTTGTAAGGCAAAATACCTATTGCATTTCAAGAATAAGAAGGAAATACATAATTGATCAACATATAAGCTCACATATTCATAAATAAAAATTTTAACATGCCGAAGGGTGGACTCATTTTGAAGTTGACAGAATCCTCTCCTGCAATTCATTGCAAAGGTATCTGTCTAGGGCCAGGTCCACTCCCTGCTGCATTAATTAACCAGGGAGAAAGAGTCTCAGATGAAACTTTTATGTCAGCAAGGTATCAGAGATTCATCACAGTATGCAGCTTGACTTCATGTTGACAGATGGGGAGCCTGTGATCTTTTGTACCATTAACTTGAAAGTAGCAGCCGCCTGTGGTAGCAGCAGCCACGCATTTAAAGTTACACAACAGAATCGGTGTTATTCGAAAAATTCATTTCAAAAGATTATCTTCAATCCTCATTCCGGTTGTACCATGTGATGGACCTGATTTCTTACTCAAACTTTTCTAGGTAGAGGAAATTGTCAACTTCCCTGGTGCATTTGGGTTTTATTCTTCTTTTTAGCCTTTCATATTTTACCAAAAGTGATGAGGAAAGGTTATTTGTGAAATCAAATTGACTTATATGTTCCCATACTAAAATCTGAGGAAATTTGATGGTTAACAGCCCAAATTAATACTTACTATGACACAGTTATTGTTTATATTTTGTTTCATAGGACTTTGTAAGGAACTGTCATAAATGTATTAATAAAAACACTTCCCTTGAAGCATTCACATCTAGCTCAGGAAATACAAAGTTTTATCCACTTGGTCGGTTTCCTTGGTTGATCTTAATAAAAATGACTCTTGAAGATGCCAAGGCACTCACATATTGTACATTCTTGAGTGTTCTCTGTTATGCTAACTCAATGTGCAATTTCAGTGATGAAGCCATGCTTCCCTTTCTGTTTTCTTCCCTCTCTAATGTTTTTCTCCAGCTGCTCCTTGTTGAGGAGGGAATATCCACCCACACCAGCTTGAAGTGTCTTATTAATGTCAACCAGGGATACAAAACAGAAAGTTTCAATCCTGTTTGTAGTTGCAAAATTCTCAATATCATCTTCCTTCTCTATCCTTCTTCCTCCTCTCCTCTCCTCTCCTCTCCTCTCCTCTCCTCTCCTCCTCTCCTCTCCTCTCCTCTCCTCTCCTCTCCTCTGCTTTGCTCTACTCTTCTCTGCTCCCCCTGCCCTTACCCTCTCACTCCCCTATCCTTCTTTCTCTCTTTCCCTCTCTCTCCCTCCCTCCCTCTGTCTTGGCAAAGGGAGTGCATTGAATATGTTAGCTATATGATTATAATAAATCATACATTTTGAAATAAAACATCATATTAAATATTCCCAACAAATTTTCAAATGGTCTGTATTATTTTTGCAGGAGATCATGTGGGAATAATAATAGTCACAATGTTACTATGCTGTTAACTAATAGATAAACAGTTCCTAATGTGGATGCAGTTCTAATATGTCAGTCCTCAGAATACATGCTTATCCACCATTTTGTGAAGACAGGTAACCGTTTCAATTACTATATGTTATTTACTACGTATTGTTCTGTCTTTCTTAATATAACAGACAAATCTCAGCCAGTGAAATAAGCACAGATTTACTTGCTTACAATAACACATTCCAATTCCTTTTTATAAAATAAAGCTATCATTCATTATCAAATATCTATGATTCCAAATATTGACAACCTTTTACTTTAAAATATTGTCAAGAAATAAAATAGACAAAAGTAACATATACCTAATAATAGCCAGTACTTGTTATTAGTCTTAATATTTATAAAACCTTATGTCATTTTTCTGCATTATTTCAAAGTTTAGTTTTTATGTTGACAGATAAACCTCTGTGTTTGCAGGTGTTTCTCATTGGATTGAACATGTTCCAAGACTTTCTAAATAATAAGTTTTAATTAGCAAATATTTTTCTACCAAGGGAACAATTATTTTGTCTTGAGAGGAATGAAATGAGGAACTTAGTTTCTAGCTTTTTATATAATAATGTTTAATTATTTTACTGGCAAAAGCAATATTTCAGCATAGTTTTTCTGTAGTAATTTCCTCTGAATTGAAATATTCCATACTGGAGTGAACAGAGAAGTTCATGAAACTCAGGAAATAAACAATTCATAGGTCTCATAAAGTTCCTGAGATAATGACAAATCATCCCCCTTCAGTGACAGGGAAGCAGCAAACCATTACTGGCAAGAAGAGACACTCAAGTGGCCATTGGATTGTGACACCCTCTACTTCACCTAGTCTAGTTTTCAAAAGTTCTGCAGAAAGTGCCAAAGTCAGAGCATTTACGAATCATCACCCTTGCTGGGGTGGAATTTCAGTGATACATCTGCCTTTGAATTATTCATACTCCTCTAAGTAGTTCCAGATCTCTTATGCATAGCTTCAGAAATATCATTGGTTTACCAAGTTGTACTTGGGTATAATCATTACTTTGCTATTTCATTGATTCCCTCTTTGGGTTGAGTAGGCATTTGTCCACACCAGGGAAAACAATTCACAATTATATTAAACAGTATTTCTGAACTCATAAAATTAACTAGACAGTAAGAATTAAAGAAAAAAAGAAGCTTATGAGTGGTAGCAATCAATGGAATGAAATAGAGCCAAGAAATAGATCGACATGGAATTGCACAAATGATATTTGACACACGCAAAAAGGAAATTGCATGAGGTGAGATTTGTTAGTATTTTTAAAGAATAGAGGTACATCAACATACCTTCCATAAATTGATGCAAAGACCTGATTGTTGAAATTATAGTACACTTGCATCATAGAGCATGGACATATCAAAATGATACTCACCTGGAAGGTTTATCATTATTGACCAGCTTTCATAGTGCTGGATGGGCTATGCATGCTACCAAAGTAATGAAGGAATAACTAGCTAATCTCACCCTTATGTAAACCCTCCAACTGACAATAAACTAGCTTGGAAGGACAGTCCTGTTAGTGTGATAGTGGCAAGAACAGCATGGGAGCAACCAACCACTTCCTGATTGGATTAAAGGCCTACTCCAGAAGTTGAAACCCATATATATCCCCATTATTGGAAGTGAGGAACTGTAGCTAAGCAGGCCAAAATTACTAATGGAGAACTTACTATTATTATCATGTTAATTGGACATACTGTTTATCTGACTTCTAATTATCATTACACCCACTACTTAGTGTATCTCTAATCCCCCACAGAGAAGCTCTTTTCCTAGAGGGCAATCAACACAGGTGTCTATAACTGATTTAAATGAAAGAATAATGTCCATACTGAAAGTGGAAACCTATAGAGCACTCCCTAAACTCATACCTCAAGGATCATTCCAGAAGCAGGGGCAAAGACTGTGGTGGATGACTACAAGAAAATCGTATTTTATGGAAACAATACAGCTGTTAAACATACAAACACCAGCATTGGATACATCATACATAAAACTCACTCAGGTTTGGGCCAGATAAAATTTTAGCATGGAGAAGAGAGGTGGAAACAAAGTGGCACTCCTAGTTAAGGGGTTATTAAAAATTGAGGGCTTCTAGTAGAGAAAGAGTTAGTTTTCATCTCCAGGTAGATAGACCACCCCGAAGTTAAAGTCAAACATCCAAGAATATCTGGAAACATTAACTGTATTTGAAAAGTTAAAAAAAAAAAAAGGCCAGAGGATAAAAAGTAGGGTGGATGATTAAGGGGATAAGAGATCTGAGAGAAGTTGGGGGAGGGAGTGAAGATGGTAAAAATACATTGTATGAAGTTCTCAAAGAACTAATAAAACATGAGTAAATGAAGAAAAAAATAAAATGAGGGGGAGACATTGCATGTATAGCACCAGCCAACAACTGGTTTATAGGCCTCAAAACAAAAAGCAAAACCTTAGAATTTCCTAATTCTGATGAAGGGAGCAACTGCATCACATTAGCAATGACTTGCTAGGTAAAATCCTCCAAATATAACTCATGAATGAAAAAAAATAGATTGCATTAAAGTAAAAAGAAAGCAAAACAATAAAACCAAATTTAAGCTTCGAGAAAACTGTTACTGGTATACAAGAAAAACTGTCACTGATGGATTTCTTGCATATACAAATTACTTCTAAACCTCTCACAGAAAGACCCCAAATGTTTAACTTTAAAATGAATCATAAATCTATGTAGAAATTTCACCAAAGAGGATATATTTCATAGATGATGAAAAAGGATGCACAATGTCATGCATTGTGAATGCGGTACAAGTGAAAACAATGAATAGATACCATGCCCTACTTACTGAATGCCTAAATTCCAGACTCTGGATAGTTATAAATTCCACTAAGGTTGTGGAGCAACAGTAGTTTTTATTCGTGTTTGTTGTGAATGCAAATTAAGACAGTTGCTTGAAAAGACATTTGAACATTTTTTTTCTTTTTTTGGGGGAAGAGGTTTGCAGGTATTCAAGACAGGGTTTTTCTTCAAAGTCCATTTAAGTAATTTCTTTGGAAACCAACTATGCTTGTTACTATAATTCACAAAAGTTTCATTCCTAGCTTTATAAAGTGGGAGAGGGACTGATGTACAGGCACTTGAATACATGTTTATATTAAACCTTTTTGTTTGTAATTGACAAGATTAAAAATCAATCAACACATTCTTATGTAGGTAAATGGGTGATTAAAGTGTGAAAACTTCTGCCTACACAATGCTACCCAGCAATCTCAAGAAATGAGTTATAAAATATGGAAGATGGTTGAAGTTGAAATTTGCATCAAGTGAAAGAAGCCATTCTGAAAAGATTACATTCTCTATAATTCCAACGTTGAGGTATTCCTGAGAAAGCAAAACTGTAGAAATATGGACAACCTCAGTGGTTTCCAGAGGCTTGCTTGGTCAGAAGGAAATGATACACAGGTGTTATTCAGGGTATTTGAAGGGCAGGGAGACGATTACCCATGTTTATTTAACAGTGAATCCATGGAGATTGGATTAATCATAAGTAATGGACTGTCTGACAGAGAGAATGATAATGAAGCTTTATGTTCACTTAGTTAAAAGCCATGTCAGAACTGATTCATCAGTTTCAACAAATTCATTATGTTAGTGCAGAATGTTGATATTTGGGGAGGTTGAGTGTTTGCGGTGAACAAGGTGGAACGGAAGTTGTTAGTGTTCTCTGGTTAAATTTTCTATATAGTTAAGCCTAACCTAGAAAAATATAGTATGCAGTTAACATTTTAAAATGTGCATCCTTTGTACAACAATTCTGATAATGAGCTGCCAAACCAAAGTTGAATTGAAATACAAAATTGCTATATTACCTAACCTAATGTTAACATTTTCCTTACTCGTTATAAATTTTATTGGAGTAGATATTTTTAGATAGTAGTCCATAAAACCACAAATTGTTTTGTGATGTATTTCTATCTAAAGGGATCTATACGTTGGTAGAATAAACTGTCTCTCAAGAAAAAAGGGATAAATGACTCAATTATGATACTATACTAAATCAAAGATGAGAATACAATGTCTGTAAATAATGCTCATTTCACATAGGGATTTATTGTTATATATTGTATGTACCAAGTGGAGGGCTTAAAGGGAGACTACCAACTAAAGGCTTTTCATAAGTCAGAAACATTAATCTAGAAACGGTTAATTGTTTCTTACTATGTGGATCAAGGTAACTGAAACTTCTTATTCTGTATCACCAAAGTGAGAGGACATACGTCAGTTGCTATCAGTGACACTCATAGGTAGAAGACTGGCATAAAGTGCAGTTCTGTTGTTAAAGTTCTTTCATTTGATATCTTTCAAAACCTGTTAGTTTAATCCCAGTCTCTTTCACTAGCTAATAGATATTGTGTTGCATACATGCAGTAGGACAGCCATATTGAAAACTTTAGCACTTAGTGCAGAAAGAGTAGAAATGTAATGCTTTATCTGGGGGTGGATCAAAATGATAAACACAAGACAAAGTATATAAAAGTACTATGGCTAGGAATATCTTCCTCAATATTAAATTGTATTCAGCCATCAGTCAACAAGTAAACACACAGGGAGGGGGGAGATGGAAAGGAGGGAGGCAGAGAGATAGTTTTGCAGGAAAAGTTGCTCAGAATCACTACAAAGAGCTGAAATACTAAGATGTATTAAGTGTGACCTGAGTTAAGCATAAACCACTAAAATTCTCAATATTTTTTGAAACTTCCCTAGTTCCATTTATCCCTTCTACTTCTCACTCCAAATGTAATCTCCACCACCCTGTTTTTTTCTATTAACCCTTCATGCCAACTGTGTCCAAATATTTCCCTCTCTACAATTCCTAGAAAGCTGATTAAAATGGAGATACCAAGTGTCTTTCGGTTGTCTGCCAGAATTAATGTACTTACAGCACAAATATCTTTGGTTCTTCCAAAAAATAAAAATAATAAAAACAACAAACTGCAGAGGTGGGAGTTATGTTGAGAGTGGATACATTATTTTTTAAAGAGAGATCTGAGGACATTTCTATAATTATTTTTGTGTCTTAATAAAGCTTTTGGGCTAGGATTTTCTGTTTTTCCACATGTATTTATGATAACCTCGTCATACCAGCCAACTCAATATTCAAACTGTCAGTTTATCTTGTAAGTCTGTAACCCAGATTTCTATCTGATGCTGAATTTTGCTGAAGTTCTCTAAATGTACAGTGTGAATATCTCTTTGTCTTTGGTGACAGCAATATCCTTTGAGAAACTGAATGCATAGTCTTTACACAGCTTTTCTTACTCTGAACTTTTTAGCTTAGTTTCTGAATTTAGAGTATGTTTGCCATTGCTATGACTAAATCTTATCTGGTGTTCTAAGTTCTGGCATTCCTCTATTTCATTCAACAAATCAAAGTATCTTCTGCTTTTAACCATTTGTGTGTAATATTTTACATATTAGACACTGTTTCCTAATGGATTATGTGTATGACACTCAACGTCTCAGTTTGTTTGTAAATACATATGTTTCAATTTCCAAAAGACTCATGTCCATGATTTTTCACAATATGCTTGAAGAACATTTTGATAGTGCACACTTAAATAGACCACATAGACTCAGTATCTGAGACAAAAGGCATGGATAACCCTAGGTCTTCTCAGATTTCTTCCCCCCCCCCCTTCTCTTCTGTCTGCCCTTCTTTCCTAAAATAAAACCCTCTTCTCCATATTTACTTTAATATTATGCTTTACTTTCTCCTTCTCTGTATGACAGCAGCAGAGATGATATATTCCATATACCAGTGAACTCTGATCAGGTCCTAACTTGTGCAAGTGTGATGAGCATACACAATTTTAAGCATTTAAATTAAGCTTAAGTTGAAGTTGCTCTTAAGAATATGTTCCTAATGTTTGAAATATTGTTTGGAAATCCTGGACTTGCAAAATTAACTATGATCATGTAATAGCTTTTCTTTATAATTAATAGCTACACCAAATTTAACAAGAAATATTTATGAATTAATCCATGAGATACAGTCATAGACGCACACAATAAGACATTTCATTTCTTTCACTCAGTTATTAACATAAAAATCTTGAAATTAATACCAGATGATATTAATATTGCAATTCCAAAGGTAACGTTTCCTACTGTAAGCAACAACAAAAAATGGATTTCTTTTACAGAGTTTCTATGTAAAGGGTATGTGCTTAAAATCTGAACTTACTTACTCTCACAGCTAAATGTTTTAATTTTGATTAAATAGCTAGTTTCTAATGGGCATAACGATAATGAGTATAAAGAACTATTGAAAGTGTTTTATGGTAAAGAATGAGTGTATATAACAGATCAAGACAAATAATTGGAAACAGCATTGGAACATCTTTAGACTATAAAATCAAAATGTCAATGATTATAAGAGCAGGCAAAACGCTGACTTACCATGATGGTTTTACAATTTTTATTTATTTACATCTCTGTCCTGGTTTTAAAACCAAAAAGATGGTTTAATTCTAGTTTCAAACAGTTCTTTCAGTTTGTAATGAATATAGAATTGTCTTTTAAATGATTGCTTTTATGAAAAATCTTTGCAATGATTCAAAATTATTGACTATCTTGATAATGTTATGAATATTATTATTATAGTTTTTATTTTGTTAAAAATATGAATTATTAATTATAGAATGAATTCCTGAATAAATAGATGGATAAAATTATATTAAGAAATGGAAATAATATATGTAATTGTATTCATTGATTTATAAATGGTCTCACAGAGACTGTCACTAACAAAATTTTTTGTCATTGCTATTTTCTGCCATTGTTTATTTTGCTTATTAAAATTATTTTAGGAATATTCATTATACTCAGATTTATCTATTGAATTTATGCTACACTATTATTCCATACAAAATAATAATTCTAAAGGGAATATTTCTCAAGTTTTCCTCCATAGTTTCACACTTCAGTAACTCAGTGGTCAATATTTATAGGCATTTTAAACCAGTTAATAGAATTGAACTATTGTCTGCTTTGATAGATGAGGAAAATAAAACAATTTAACTGATAGCAACAAAACCAATTTCAGTATGACTCAAATGGTGTTGTTTTTTTTTTTTGAGGGGAGGGTTCTTTTGGAAAAGCAGAATAAAGTAGATTATATTTATCATATCATATTCATTTAATTATGCTTGTACAAGAATTTCTCACTGCAATTCAAAGACTAAAAATAAATGAGACCATTTAAAGAAATACTTCTTCATCATAAGAAATAATAATCAACATAATTTACAAGTTACTACTAACCAATGACTTTGACTTTTCCTAGACTACAGGCAGGCACATGTAACTGGAGGGAGAAAAGAATCACACATTCTCTCTATTTCACTGTCTTTCATAACTCTTATATATGTTTTCAGGAGTTTTTTACCATATCAGTTAGCTAAAATCTTAATATGGGCCCATTTCTAAACACACTTTGATAATTTTCTTTAAGTCCACAAATAAAATTTATAAATCAAACCACAAGCCACCTAAACCATCATTTTCTGTCTTACAGCTCTCAGATTTAAGTGCGAAGGAATAGATCTTTGCAGAACCACTGTAACATTTTCTATCCTCCCTTCCTTTTTCCTCCCTCTTGAAATTTAAAATAATTTGTTTTTGTAGGGATGGGTTTACTTCAAGATAAAGGAAAATCTCAAGCTAAACCACTATAGCATCTCAGCAGTGGGCAAAGGGGGTATACCATGGATGAGGGGCACACAACATGCATAGAATGCTTGTGTTCCTGCTAGCTAGGAATATCTGCTAATTCACCCAGTTCTGTGCAAACTAATTCTCTCTCTGAAGGGTTTTCCTCATTGACATCAGTCTTTTCTTCATTTCTTCATAATATGTGTCTTAGTGAAACAAGTGAAATAGTAAATGCAAGGATTTTCAGAACTGTGTCCAGTGAGACTCTGGGTTATAATAATTGCCTGGTTAGTATTCCTTTGGGTAAAACAGTTGTCCATTCAGTGGATTTTTATAGTATTATTGTGAACATATTACAGGTTTGCTTACTTTTTTTTACATTGCTGTCTCTTTAATTTTGAATTAATTAATTTGAGCTTCGAATAATCGCTATGATCAGATTTTAATTTCTCAAGAATAAAATTAATTAATATCTAAAATTTGGCATGTCTAAAATATAAAATTACTCATCTCTTCTTGCAGATCTCAAACTCAACTTCTAGGTTTACACTCTCACTGTATTTTGTGGTTACTACAGTAGCATCTTTATTGGGAGGGGTGGATTTATCTTCTGGGAACATAAAAACAATTTTATGGGCATATAAGGAATGAAATGATGATTGTTATAAGGTGACTTTTATTACTATCAGGTGTCAAAGTAGAATTCGCAGTCTAAAATAGAGATAAGAAACGTCTATTTGAGGGTGTGACATAGTGGCTGAAACATGGAAGGTGTTTTAAAGGAGTCAGGCAGAGAAATTATAAAGGACACTTCAGACAGGAAGCCACAGGGTAATGTGACTGACCACTCATCATTCTTCCTCTGGTAGAATTCAACTTGGTGCCTGACGTCCTGGTACAATTATTAATAATACCCACTTTAACTCAGAAGTGTCTTGCTTCGGACGATAAATTATATGGCCACTCTACCTAAGGGCAGGGACATAGAGTTTGTACAAACATAGCGTATTTGGGGGAATGTAACCATTTATCACAGTTGGAATTTAGGATATGAAATAAGAGTTGTGAAATACGAGAGAACCCGAGAATAGAGTGTGAAGGATCTTTCTTCTCAGGCCAGCAGGTATTGCTTTTTATTTTGAAGAAGATAGGGTGTCACTAAAAGCTTTAAGTGACAGATGCAGTATAGCTCAATTATTTGAAAGCTTTCTCTAAGTTTTTCTCTTATGGTGTAAGATCGAAGCAAGGGGGAAAGCAATGACAATTCAGCTTACGTTTATCATGTTCCTATTGTTCACAGGCACTACTTAGAGTACTTGGTGAATGAATTATAAAAGGCATGTCTCGATAGTATGGAAATTCATAGTAACAACAAACATGTGGGAAAAAATGCAAAGTAGAGCAAGAGAGGTGAGTATCAGGAAACCATTTGCATTGTCCTGGAAGAAATGGCAGCCACAGCTTTGATAAGAGATGTGAGGATATAAATAAAAGTAGACTCTCAGGTATCTGAGTGTTGCTGCAGACGGAGAGAATACTTGGTAAAAACCACACTTGAGAATATAGTTGTGGTTGAGAATTTTATAGGACTCTGAAGTTACTGAGATGGTTAGAGAAGGAAGGGAAAGTGGTAAATGAATACCATAGATAATGGTGGCCCATATACTGAGTGACATGAGAATATGTGTTGAGATTTGCAATGAGCTAAGTCTTCAGTGGTAGCTTCATGTTGTCCTTGAAGAAAAACTGTCTAGAGTGAAAGGTAGTCATAAAGACCAATTATGTCCTTATGACAGACATCGAGAAAAGAGATATTCTCTGGGTCAGGATTTACCATACATATGAAGCTGAGTCATAAGTTGTGATTCTGTAACCGGACTGTGAAATAAAAAAAAAAAGAAGTGAAAGAAAAATATTTTGAAGACAATATTATACAGTGGATATAAAATGAGCTTTGATGAGCTAGGACTATATGTTCCTGATTAAATAGATATTATCAAAAATAAAGCAAGAAGCTACTAGAATTCTTTAAAAATAGTGTTGTGTTACTCTTTGTACAAAATACATCAAATAGACAAATATTATTAAATATTTGTATTTGAATCTATTTAAAATATAATTATCATTAAAAGCATTAATAAGCTGAACACTTAGTAGCATTTAAAAATATGTTAGCAATAACAAGATCAAAATAAAGGAATAAACTTGCAATTTTTCAGCACAAATCTGATGGAAAGATACCCTCTCTAATGCCAAAAATATTCTTATTTTGGTGGCAATATTATATATGGCAGAAAATAGAAGAAAAACAAACAAAAAACCCCCCAAACTAGCAGAAGATTAACCTTTAAGCTTATGACATATTCTGGAATTTGTATATAAGAAAAAATATTTGAAATATATTATTAGTCGCAAGCTATCAGGTTGGTTAATCCAAAGTAATGGGCAACAGTGAAACCTCATTTTCCACAGCTCACCCTAGTTTCTTTTTCTTTTTTTTTTTTTGTTAAACATCTATTATTGCAAGACTCACTTAAGTGAAAGAGAGGTATAAGAAGAAAGACTTAACAATATCTCAGGTTTTACTACTACTAATTAATGGATACCTATAAGAGTGTAGACCACAAGTATTTTACTTTCAAATGGTGGTTACTCTGTGAAATAACAGATATGCCACATATTTAATTGTGTTGATTGGCTGAAAATAACCTTAGATATTAAAACATCAGGTTGAAAAAATCATGTTATGTTTATTATCAATAAACAGTATCTCTTGGCATGGACAGTTTCATAGTAACACTGTTTTCTCGACAGAGTAGGGCTGATGTTCATGAGAGGCAGTGAAGCTGTTCCCAAAAATTGACTAAGTTCAAGCCACAAAAAGAAGTAGAAGTAAACAAAAGTTCCAGCCCTAACAATGAAGCTATTTGCGACTGATACCTCCTGGGAGAAGGATAAATCAGCCATCTTCAATGGCAAGACAAGGGGTATTTCAACCACACTCTAGTACAGATGTCAAGATTGGCTCTATATGCTTTGGCTTGGTTGTGTGTGTGTGTGTGTGTGTGTGTGTGTGTGTGTTCTTGGTTTTTAGCTTGTTTTCTTTGGTTTTAGGAGAGAGAGAGTATGAATTTATATGGGTAGAAAGGTGTGGAAGAGTTGTGGGTGGGGAAAGAACATGATTAATTACATTGTTTGAAAAATTATAAAACAAAACAATCAACTAATATTATTACTCACTGAAGCAAAAGAGAACTAGATTGTGAAAAGTTAGGCTCTATCCCATGAGTGAACCTGAGTTGCGTGAGAAGTGGACAGCTGCAATGTCCTTTGTGGTGCTTTAGCAACAGCAGCACTGAATATGTTGGGCTTTCTAAATCCTGCAGACCCAAGTGGACCACAGGTGGATTTGTCTGCATCTTGTCCTCAAATGCTATGCAGCCAATGTGCACTTTGGTTTGGGAGTGCTAGGGTTAAGGCTCATGGTGTGTCTTCAGCTGGTGGATGATGGGAGTTGAAGGATTAATTGGCATCTCCAGTAGATGATTATGCAAAGGATGCAGTTCGCTCAGGGATGTCCTAGTACACTCAGGCAGGCTCCTGCAGCAGTAAGATTCAAAGGCTTTTTAGTCTCCCTTTTAGTCCCTCATTCCTCCAGCTTTCTTAATGTCAGTTCCTGTGACTAACTTCTAAATTGACTACCGAGTCTTCAAAGCCCCTCCTTTTTCTTAACGTGTTAGCATTTTAGTCTTTTTTTCCCCTTATTTTGAAAATGTCTTTTGACTACCACTTGAAGAATTTCTTCTAGATCTATCTTTTCTATCTCCCTCAATTCCACAGTGAGGTAAATTGTTGATAAAGATTTTTTTTTTATTCTTCTTGATGTTAAATACTTTCCCTGCTTATAGGCAAAACTATATATTATCTCTAGATATGATCTCCTTGTGTAACTATTTAACTTGAAAAGATGTTTTTCTTTTGCAAAATATTACAAAATGTTATTTAAAACAAAATGATAATATGGATTAAAAGTTCATTGTCAAGATCGACAGCAGGCCAAAGGAGTGGAAGCACATAGAAAGGTCTTGGAATGAGTCTTAATTCCGATTTTATTATCAGATTTTCAAGCTATTATCTTATCAACTTCTAAGCTTCTATTACTTTTTACATCCTTTGTCTTCGTGTTCAGTGGAAATAGCTCTAGACTGCTGGTTGCCAATCTACTGGTCACTGTTTTGATGTGTCATAGACACTTGTGTTTTAGGAGTTACTCTTACAATCTACATTCCTGTCTCATTTAGCAGCAGACACCAGATTTCAGATATAAAGGCTCCCTCTTAAGATTTGGAAGGCAATCCCTGAGAAGAAACAACGAATTCCTACATCAGTACCAGGATTATACTTCTTGCCAGGAGCCAGACAGAAAGCCTTGATACTGGCTCTCAGATGTTCTCATACAAATCTGCTCTGGAGAGAGTTTAAGCAAGGGAGAGATTTACAATCATGCTCTTTTTACTTTCCAGGTTCCCTGTTGTTAAATGTTTATAACTCTTTTACCCAACACCCAGTTCACTAATCTTTTCAGTACATTTACTCATTACCTAGTTGACTGCTTTCAATCCTCACCCTTTTCTAAACTTGAGCTCATGCTCCCCTAGAAGTCCTTAGCTTCACTTTATATCCTATAATGATTTTGAACTTCTGAGCCAGCTGCCTCCCCTTCCAGAGAGTTGGGATTTCAGTCTTTACCACCATTTTTTGTAGGATCAAAACCAAGGCTCGTGCATGCCCAAATGCTTCTCATCTCTAGCCTATCCATTTTAAATTCTGACTATAATTTACTACCCTAAAAAAGTCCCTATTGGCAGTAAATTCAGTTTTAAATGTAAAGATTCAGATAATTTTATCTTCCATGTTTTAGTTGAAGAAATCAGCTGATGTATACTTTTTAGTTCCCTACTCAGTTTCCATAATGATTGCTTATAGAATTAATATAGAGATGTTTGTTCATATATGCGAAATCTATGGCTTCATTGCAGCTGCAATGGTAGAGTTATATAGTTGTAGCAGAGATTATATAGCCTTCTAAATGAAAATACTTGTTATCTGACTTTAATGGAAAAGTACATTGAACAGAAAAGATACTTGTTTAATATCAATTTATTTGTTAATATATAATTCTGTATTGTATCGTTAGCAATATTATGCAATACTGTTATTATCTGATACACTTCTTTTTGTGACTTCTTTCTTTATAAATATATGTATATATATATATATATATATACATATATATGCACATGCATAAAGATATATTAAAAAGTGGTCAAACATTTTCATTTGCTTCTTAAAAACTATGCATGATTTCTTCTTTCTATTAATCCCTGACAACAATCATTCCATTCTTTACATTTCTCTATTTTAAATACCAGATGCCTTAGAGTATTAGAATCATACAGTCTTTAGTTTCCTGTGATTGGTATATTTCATTTACAGCAATATCTTTAATATTTATCTGCTGCATTGCTTATAGAAATTCTGAATGATGTGCTTCTCTATCTATCTGTCTACTGTATTTGCTGTTCTCCCATCTTTGCTAACATTGGGATCCCAAACTATAATATTCAGAGTTCTAATTTTCCCTCAGCTTTACAAACACTTTTATTTCGACAACGTCCATGGTATCAGGTAGGAGTTGTCCTGACTTGTATTATCCTGGTGACCAGTAATGTTGAGCACTTGTCAGTTAGTCGAAATTTGGAGAAATCCTCATTAAAGTTCTTAGCCCTTTTTTTAAGTTGCATTATTAGAAATTTTATATATGAATTATAGAAACACATATGCTAAAGATTATTCATTCTGTCATTGGGCATAACGTTTGTCAGTATTTTCCCATTCCAAGGTTATCTTTTCACTTTGCCCCTTGTTTCTTTTCGGACGCACAAGATTTTCAGTGGGAAAATTCTTTTTGAAATTATTATGTGTCTAGGACTCTTCCTCTGTGTGTAAGTCTGTGTACTCCTATGAAGATGCCCATAGAATCCAGACAAGGCTGTTGTGAGCAGCCTGATGAGAATGAGAAGAATGAACTTAGGTCCTCTGCACGAGCAGTGCATACTTTAAATTACTTCTCCAGCTCAGAGAAGCTCCAGTTTGATTCACTCTGACTTGCCAGTTTTTCTTTTGTTGCGTACAGACTGCCTTTCATAGTCATGAAACATTTGTACAGAGTCAGATAATTAGTCTCTCCCCATGTTCCCTTCTGGGGTATCAAAGTTTGAAGTTCTATGTTTCCACTGATTTTAGTTATTTTCCATAAGTGTACACTTTCATTGCCTTTCATGTTAACATCCAGTTTTCCCACCATTATTTGTTGAGGACATTCTTTATTTCTATCACATATTTTTGATACTCTTAGGAACTATTTGTTAATAGTTTATATCTAGGTTTCTTTCGAATGTGCTATTCTATTCCATTGGTTTGCATGGTTTGTATATCTTTAATTGTCTTTAGGAAGAATAAAAAGCTGGAAGCAACATATTTTTATATTTTCAAATATATACTATACTATAAATCTACAATGATCAAACAGCATGTAATTTACAAAACAGAAATATAGATTAATAAAATAATGGCAGCTCAGAAATAAATCACTATAGCTGACTTGTAAGAAATTTGGTCATAGTAAAATCCACGTACCTTGAAAGCCAAGGAAATTTAAAGTAGTACTGGTTATAAATGAGAAAGCCAGATATATCGATGCACAGCCATGATTTTCACATTCTGGGAGCTAAGATGGTAGCACATAAGTGTCAAGCTGTCCTGAGATGCACAGTATCATGTTGCTTTAAAACTCTCAGAAAGAAAATTAAAAAGGAAAATTCGATTGGGAAACCCTGGGCCTGAAATTATGAGTCTCAGAAAGCACTGCAGCTTGAAACAGTCTGACAATGAGTTGCTGAGCTCCTCAGACTCCCAAGTTTTGAGCTTATTAGCATCAGGTCATAATACTGTTATTGCCTAACTGGGGAAGTAAGAAACTAGCATTCATAGACTTCCTAAATTCACCCAGCCTATAAGTAATTGACATCAAATCCAAGCTAGACTCCAAGTCTTCAGTGTAAGTACTGCTAATTGTTTAAAAAAAAATGCTATGATGAAAACCCAGTATGTTTTTATGCAGCAGTTTTTCACTCTTACTATATGGTATTTCATGCAATTTCACACTGAATAAGAAAATAAAGTTTAATTACTCATCACAAGCAGGCATGCTGTTGGCATCTCTAAAATTCTCTGTGTAGTCATAGTAGCTCAAACCCACACTGTCCTGACACTTCTAAAAATGTAGGCTCAGCATGATCCTATAAGCAGTGGCAGGAGTGTGTGCATTTTCCACCTCGTCATGATCTTGGCCCCTCTGACAGTGCCCTGCTCAATACAAATGGGGCTGGTGTGAGTTGAGTGAGTGTGACTAATTAGAGAAAGGCTTCCTACCGGAGGGAAATGAGTTGGAAGCTCCAGGATACCTCTTCTGCAGAAGACTGTCGAAGACTGATAAAGGGCAATTATTTCCTATGCATATACAATACAACACCCTTTATTGAAAATGGTCGTGCATGACATCTAAGGTTTCTTAAAATAGAAGTTAGGATACAAAGCAATAGTACAGCAGCTTCAATTTCTAATCAGAGAGCACTTACTTCTGTATATCTCATCTACGAGCATGGTGCTGAGAAATGGAAAAATTTACATAAATAGAAATTAAAGTGATGCTACAGTTTTTCATTACTCACATTACTATGCAAGTTTTTCTAAAAAAATATATATGTGTCTTATATATATATATATATATTCTGAAAATGGGTAAATTAATTCTCTCATTTTACAAACTTCAAAATAGTTATTCCATATTAAATATGTAAGTACACACACTTTAAAGAAATATTGCTATGTATATGGAGTCATTTTTAGACAAGCGGATCGATATTTAAGTTATATAAGCAAATTTATGTTTGTTCCCTGAGATTAAATTCCCTAGTCTCATACCCAGCTCTGCCACTTTCTTGTTCTCCTGTTCCCATCTTCTGTGGATCACATAGAACTTCCCCTTCTACCTTCCTCCATCTACTGGTAAACCAGGGCCATTACTCAGAGGGCAACAAGTGGGCTGAAGATTGAAGGCTGAGCCATAACTCCCCTGTTGCTTGAGATCCAATACCCCAAATCGCATTCACAGCTCTGTAGCAGAAAACATGTTGTGGTCTCCCTTTCCTTTCTCACCCCATCCTCAAGAGATCACAAAGTTTTTCTCTGAGCTTCCTTCCCCCAATTCATTCCTGTATACCAGTCTCTAAGAACAGCAGGCATTTCCTGTGAGCACACTAGCTGAGCAGGCCAGTAAAACAGGCAACATACAGCCATCACACTGTTGAAGAATCAAGAGAGTAAGCAAAACCTAAGCAGCCTGTGACAGTGGTGACATAGGCCTTTAATCCCAGCAATTGAAAGGCAGGGGTAGGCGAGTCATTGTGAGTTCAAGGTCAGCTTGCTCTATAAAATGAGTTCCAGGACAGTCAGGACTGTTACAAGGAGAAATCCTGCCTTGAAAAACCAAAAACCAAAACAAAACAAAAGAAATCTAAAGAAAAACTGAAAACAAAACAAGAACAAACAAACAAACACGCCAAAGGAGGAAAAAACCATCAAATTAACAAAGAGAAATCCAGAAATTATCAAGTAAACCTATAATCATCCCGATTCCAGCTGCCAAAATGCTAAGAAAAAAAAATCAATTATAGCCAGAAAAAAGGTGTCTTCACTACAACCCAGCTATCCTATCCTATTACAGCACACCCTAAATATTCTAACATAGATGAAGCACAAGAAAAAATACCCTAAAATCAACTATATAAAGAAGATAGAGGTCCTTTAAAATGATATGAATAAATCACTTAAAGAATACAGAAAAGGGGGCTGGAGAGATGGCTCAGAGGTTAAGAGCACTAACTGTTCTTCCAGAGGTCCTGAGATCAATTCCCAGCAACAATATGGTGGCTCACAGCCATCTGTAATGAGATCTGGTGCCCTCTTCTGGCCAGCAAGCATACAGACAGAACACTGTATACAAAATAAATAAATAAATCTTTTACAAAAGAATACAGAAAATCACAAACAATTGCAAGAAATAAATAAGCCTATGAAAGAAATCCCCAAGAACACAAATAGTTGAAGGAAACTACTGTTCAAGACAGGAGCATCAGATTATGGAGGAAGGGATGAAGGGGAAGAGAATAGGGAGAAATGACTAGAATACGGGTTTATTTATGGGGTGATGTGAAAAACCTAGTGATGAGGGTGTCTCTAGCTAGCAAGGACTACTAGTAATGGAGGGTACAGAACCTGAACCAGCCTTCTTTGGTAACCTTGCAAGGTTCCCAGAAGTGGGATGGAGAAGCCAAGCCAGTCACAAAACCTTCAACCTACGACTGTCCTGCCTGCAAGATGGCCTGAGGCAGGTGGCTCAGAACTTGTGAGAATAGCCAACCAATGACCAGTCAAACTTGAGGTACAAGCCAGGATAGGTAGTTCATGCACAACACTGTCTACTTGGCCAGGAACCTGTAGCTGGGTGGCTCAGGGACCTAGAGTAGAACCAAACAGCACTGGTGGAAAAAGGAAGTCAATAGAATGATCTCTTATGGTATTCAGCTGTACTTATAGGTTGGTCCTTAGCCTAATCAGTATCAGAGAGCCTTCCTCTATCAGCTGAAGCAGATGCAGAGACTCATACCCAAACATTAGGTGGAGCTCAGGGAACACTGCTGAAGAGGAAGAGGAAGAATTTTAGGAGCCTGAGGAATTAGGACACCAGGAGAATACAGCCCACAAAGTCAACTAAGCAGGACTTGTAGAGATCACAGAGACTGAAGCAGCAATTATGGAACTTGCATGGGTCTATGCTAGGTCATCTGAAAACATAGTGTAGTTGTTTAGTTTGGGGTGTTTGTGGGACTTCTAACATTGTGAGAGAAGGTCTCTGATCATTTCCCTGTTTTTTGGAACCCTTTTCCTCTTATTGGTTTGCCTTGTGCAGTCTGATATGAGAGTTTGTGTCTAGTCTTACTGAGTTTTTTAAAATATTGTGCTCAGTAGATATCACTGGTAACTCTGCTCTTTTCTGAAAGGAAACAGGAGCAGTGGATCTAGGGAAGAGGGGAAATGGTGGGAATTGGGAGGAGTGGAGGGAAGGATGCATTGTGATGTATTTCATGAGAAAAAAATAATAACTATGCAGACAAAGGGATGTTTTATTTAACTTTGCCATATTAATTAAAATATCTCAGACTTTTGGAAAAATTCAAGAAAACACAGTTGAAGGAAACAAATAAAACTCTTCAAAAGATGTAAATGGAAATAGAATCAATAAATAAAATGCAAGTTGAACGAATTCTGGAGATAAAAATTTTAGAATTTGAACAGGAACTACAAATGCAAGATCTATCAGCAGAATACAAGCTATGGAAGGGAGAATCTCAGGCATAGATGATACAACAAGGAAAGTGTTAAAACTAAAATACTCCCGATGCATGCATCCAAGAAATCTGGGACACTATGAAAAGACAAAATTCAAGGATAATAGGAACAAAGGAAGGAGAAGAATCTCAAATCAAAGGCCCCAGACAGTTTTCTCAAAAAAATAACAGAGTAAAATTTTCCTAACCTAAAGAAGGAGATACCTATAAAAATACAAGAAGCAAATAGAACATCAAATAGATTGAACCTGAGAATAAAGTAACCTCACTACTTAATAATCAAAACACTAATTGTACAGAAAAAAAGAAGAAAAGCTGCAAAGAAAAAAATATACCATATAAGTCATAGCTATTAGAATTACAACTGATTTTTCAATGGAGACTTAAAACTAGAAGGGCCAGGCAGATGTACAGCAGACTCTCTGAGACCACAGATGTCAGTCAAGACTACCATTCCTAGAAGAAATAAAAGGAAGACAGACAGGAGAGGCAAAAGTAAAGTCAAATTATCCCTATTTGCAGATTTTATGATCCTTAAGAGACCCTAAAACATTACCACAAAACTCTTAACTTTGAAAAATGTTTCCACATATGTGTGTGTGTGTGTGTGTGTGTGCGCGCGCGCGCATGTATGTGTAACATAAAACCAGAGCTTCCCTAATTGGGGTAGGGAGAAAAGAAACCTGGAGTTGAGAGGTAAAGAACACAGAAGAGCCTTTAGGGTGGTGAATATGATCAGGTTCCAGTTATGTATGTATGAAGCTGTAGCATTTTTTTTTCTTAGATTCTCTTAACAGAACAAATGCTTACAAGAGATATGGGAAACCTGAGTACATGTAAGAAAGCCACATTTACCATCTGGATTTTGATGGCAAGTCAAACTGAGAGAGTCATAATGATGCCGCTGTTGCTGCACAGGTAGAAAATGTTTCCCACAGACTCACACTTGCTTCCCTGGTGGAGAAACTAATTTCGGAGGCTCTTAAAAATTTGAGAGGTGAGGTATGAATGACAAGCAGTTCACTGGAGGCATACCCTTGAGCTCTGGAGGATATCTGGCCACTGTATTCTTTCTCTTACTGCTTCCTATACAAGAAATGACTCATGCTCCTGCTGCCATGATTTCCTACAAAAGACAAAGCTTCTAGCAGTCACAGAATGAACTCTCTGAAATAGTGAGTCAAAACAATCCTTCCTTCTTTCTTATGTTGTTACATTCAGGTATTTGGCCATTATGGTGTACAGGTTCTAATAAACACACTGTGAGAACACTAAGCTTGCATCTGTTAATGTTTGCTGTGTACTTGGAAAAAAAAGCCAACAATTTTCTATTGACAGTGTTATTTTCTTTTTTTTTTGTTTTTTGTTTTTTGTTTTTTCGAGACAGGGTTTCTCTGTGGTTTTGGAGCCTGTCCTGGAACTAGCTCTTGTAGGCCAGGCAGGCCTCGAACTCACAGAGATCCGCCTGCCTCTGACAGTGTTATTTTCTATGGAAATTATTCCCAATAGTGGACTTTGTAATATTTTAGCATCTCTTGATCCTGATGTTGTTAAGTGTTTGAGAAATTTATGGAACCACAGTTGTAAGCATTTGAATATAAAATGGAGGGGGGGAAAGCCATTTATTTCTTGTTTCTCCCTATCTGATATTAAGGCTCTTACGTAAGGAGGCTCATGTCCTGAGTGGTGAATGACCGCATTACTCTCTGGGCTAGCATGAGCAGAGGTGTTGGTAAAAGCTATTATGAATTCCTATGACTAACCCATTTGGGATAGCACTTCCTGTAGATTTTTCTGTTTCAGTAAATGAAGTAAAAGTGGATTTGAGCCTAGAATGAATCACCTGAACGCTAAATATTCATGCAGTTTCTGATTCCGTAGCCCCAAATCACTAAATTTATATAATCCTGATTATGAACACTTTGTAGGAGAGATAGATGCTAAATGGTCTGTCAAAAGAACACTTGGAAATAGGTGTAATTCTGTGGAAAAAGCCTCAATACTTCATTAATATTAATAGAAACTGGGTCAGTAAATAAAATGCACACTATTATTCTCCGTGAATTGTACAGATATAGCTGTTTAGATATTTCAATATTTAGTATAAGGAATGTGCCAGGCGCTGAAAATACACTGACCTTTGCTTTAAATGCGGACCTTGATTACAGGGAAATTACAATATGTGAAACCAAATCTCAAAGGAGGAAAACAAAGGTTTTAACTCATTCATACTGTTGCCGACTTAGAGATTAAAACACACTATAGATTTTAGATTTAAATTATCTTTCATTGCCTTTTGAAAATATTTTGCAAGTAGATACTGAGGAAATTCCTGGGCTCAAAAACAGAGAAGAGGGATGTAAAAGTCATAGACATTCTTTCTTCCATTTATAGTGGTAGTTTAAAGACAATTTGAAGACTGATACAGTTAAATAAAATGGGCAAACATGAAATACTCTATATGGTGATAATTTTATCCTTCTTTACCAGTTATTAAGTCATAGTTGTTCAGATCCATATTGCCAATGGATGAATAGAAAATATAACACAGTGTTATAAGGGGGAAAAGGAGAATTTGGAATGGGAAGGATTAAGTGGAATAGATATGGGAAGTCAAGGCATATGAGGAACTATGAGGAATGGCAACTAACACTAAAGATTTTTTTGAAAAAAAATTATGTATAAACTTACTGCTGCAGAAGCTTCCTGTAATATAACATACACAAAGGAGTTTAAATGGGGTTCTCCTACAATGGAAGTATATGTGGCATTATCCCAACCAAACATCATGTCATCCCAAATAAAATCCTCAGGACCAAGAATGGGTTTCCTCTTTCTGAGATGTTGCCTAATGCCAAATGTCCCTTAGACTCTTTGAACAAAACAGGCTATTGCTCAAACTATCAGTTGTTTCAATAATTTGACACTAAAACATTATCACTGAACACAGCACATATCTATGTTATATAATATAGAGAGACTTAGCTGAGTATCAACTGGAAGCTGTGTCTCTAACTGGCTATTGTTTATAATGCTGGAAGGGGCTGTGTATTACTGGAGGAGAAAAATCCTTAAACATCTCATCCAATTATGAACTCTAAAATATACAGTAACAACCTCCCTGGTAAGATACACTCACTAGTTTAAAAGTGCTGTGAATGACAGGGTTCTAATCAAGTACTTTTTGTTTGGATTTAAGGCAACTCCATAAAATAGAATTTACAGTCCAAGAAGCTGAGAACCTGACAACAGAAAGGTCATTGAGCCTAGGGGAAAATCTATTGCCATTATTTTGCTATAGGAGCATACTAATAAAATGACTTCTAAAGACTCGTTTCTATACCATTAACTTGCTCAGTCTTAATTACAAGAGCTTCATCTTGAAATTGATGGCAATTAATACAGAAATCCACAAGTGATAAATATTTAGAAAATAACAGACTTTGGAATGCTCATCCCTGCGTGGGATATGGACACCACACTCCTCTCCTCGAGGTTCAGGAATTGATGCAGAAGAGTGGTCAGAAAGATTTTAAGAGACAGATGTGATGTGTGAATAAAAAATATCATGCTTATGAGCCATGACAGGGCAGCTGCCAATATGAATTCACAGTGGGTGTGAAAGTATGCACAGTATCTGCAGAAGATCATATCAACTCACATATAGTCTCAGAGTGAAGAAGATGAGGTAGTTGTGAAGTCCTACCTCTGATCAAGGAGCTATTCTCATTTGGTCAATGCTAGGTGAAGGAAAGTTAGTTTTGTTTATTATACTGCACTTGGTAGATCAACCACACTCAAGGACTAGCATCACACCTAGTAGTAGATGAACCAAACAAACTGGATTCCAAGATTTCTTTTTACATTTTTCTTCATTTTGTTGTTAAGAGTGAGAGAGAAACATGAGGTTGGAAAGTTCAGTGATGAGGAATTCCCCTCTGTATGATGTGGATACGTTTGGTTAATAAAGAAGCTTGAGCTTCTGGCAGGGCAGGGCAGAGCAGAGGTAAGTGGGGAAGAAGGAACTGAATGCTGGGAGAAACAAGGGCTAAGTAGGGAGAAGCCATGGAACCCCGCCCCCCGCTAGAGACAGTTGCCAGACAGAACTTTGCCAGTAAGCCACAGCCATGTGGAGATACACAGATTACTAGAAATGGGTTAAATCCAGGTGTAAGAGTTAGCCAATAAGAAGCTAGAGCTAATGGGCCAAGCAGTGATTTAATTAATACAGTATCTGTGAGGTTATTTCCAACACAATATGTGGCTCTCCAACAGTTCAGGAGGTAGGAGATGGTCTGACAGAAGATGGGGGAAAGGAATAGGTAAGTTAAAAAAATCATATAAAATTCTCAAAGAACAAATAGAATAATGTAGGTGATATGAAGCAGAAAATGGAAAAAAAAATCTGAGATGGTATATCTCCACCTGGAGAGAGAGGAAGTCAATACAGAATGAAGATGAGCCAAATGCCAGTACAGTAATGTTATTAGATAAAACTTTATAGAATCATATTATTTTGTATCTACTAAAAATCGTATACAATACATATATACATATATAATATGAGTATGTGTTTGTGCATGTGTGTGTGTGTGTGTAAACAAAGCTATTCCACTTGGGCTGACAATGATCTCCACAAGAACAATAGCATAATAGATAACAAAAAAAATCTCTGTCTTTGATACAAGAAACTTCGTTTTGAGTGGTCAGGGTAGCCCAAGTGACTCCCCAATCAATATGGACTATTATCATTGTCCTTGATTACTTCTCAGAGGTAGAAGGTAAGTCCCTATTACTGAAGATAATACACGCTTAGAACTTAGGACACAAATGTTTGAGTCGGATCTAATCAAAGGTTCATTCCTGTAACCTTGCTTCCACTGTGTCAGAAAATGCTATGTAAGCAACCAAAGGATGGAATTAATTAATATCCTAACCCAGAAGGATACCTATGAACTAACAATGATCATAATGACAAGACCCAATAAACTTTCAGTAAGTATCACTCACATGTTGATCATAACCAATAGCTGTCTAATTGGATTTGTAATCCACTCCTCAGGAGGGAAATCTCACCTGATTCTAGAATCTACCTAACTTCACAAGGCTAGTAAGGTCTTAGAATTGATTGGAAAGAGAATTTACTGCTACCTCTTTGCTAGATCACCATACTTTCTATCTACATTATGATTCTAATCCTTGTTACAACAAAGAGTGTAGTTATCATCCCTTAACAAAGAAGCTTCTCTTGACCATCACCAAAAGAAAAAAAAAAACAGCTAGAAGCAATCCAGAGATCAGTGGATCATAGGGTGCCTATCTGCACTGGATACATCTGCTTCGAAGATCCTGAGTTTATAGCCCAGCCCATATCAGACATCACAGGAGAGAAGTGAAATGATAGTAAGGGCTAAAATGCCAGGAAGTCTGCTATGAAACAGTCTCACCTAGAATGGCTGCACAAACAAGACTGGAAGAAAACCAATCAATAGACACATTAATGTAGAAGGGGAAAATTCTCTTGGGGCCTCCTTTTCTAGACAAAGAACTAGAGGCTATTAATGACTGCTGAAATAGAGTGAATTAGGTTTTACCAGTGATGAGCTTCATCATTGGTTAACCAATACAAACAGATCAGTTCTGAAACCATATACACACAAGCAGCAAGGGGAAAATGTTAGCTAATAAAAGCAGAGAAAAGAAACAGCCCATTCAATTATAATCGACTGTTTTCTTTCTGAGGCCCAGTGGCCTTCTGTGAACTTTGCATTCACCGTGTCTTTCTGGACAGAACATGTGCTCTCTATCACTGTTTTCAATGTTAGTGCTGATCTCTGCCCCGTGGTGCTAACATCAAGTCTCCAAGCATTGCAAACCAGGTTCCTTAAGCCTGTTCCCCTAAGGGTCATTCATCAAATTGCTAGTCATTTTTTTATTACCTCTTCTTGGTTTCTTTCCAAATCCTCCTCATCATGACTCAGTTTTGGATGTCCAAATGAAACCCACCATGTTCATAAATATTTGACCACTGTAGGAGCTAAAGGGTCCTTTGTGATTTATGTAGACACTACTTTTTTGAAGTCTTTTTCTTCTTGAAGATTAAAAAGACAGCAATTTGAGTTCTTGAGATCTGGTCCTTGCTGTCAAAAATATTGTATTTCCATAGAATATCAATAGTGAAACTGATTCAGATTATGTAGGAAGCATAACGTGAAAGAATGTAAGAATAGATGAGAAATGATAGGGAAAACAGATGTGAACACAAGCTGTCATGAAAAAAGACAAGGACTTATCCCCATTTGATGATAACATTGGTTGGCTATTTCAGGAACACAGGATATTGAATTCAAAGTGTGTTTAAAAGGTATGTTACTTTTTTTCATCTTCAGGATACTTCACCATTTTTTTTCAGTTATTAAAACCTATTTAACATACTTAAAATTGTCTTACATACAACTACATAGCAAATATTTTTTTTTTTTTTTTTTTTTTTTTTTTTTTTTTTTTTTTTTTTTTTGTAAAATTAATTTAATTTATTTACTTTACATCCCATCCCAACATTTCCTCTCCCCCTGTTCCCTTTCCCCATTTCTCCCTCACCATGCTCTTGTTCCCCCTGTTGTTCCTGTTCAGAAAGGGACCAGCCTCCCATGGCTATCAACAAGGCATGGCATGTCAAGTTGCATTAGGACTAAGCTCTTCCCCTTGTATTAAGGCTGGGCAAAGCAATCCAGTATGAGGAGTGAGCTCCTAAAACCCAGCCAAAGCCTTAAAGGTGGTCCCTGCTCCCACTGCTAATAGTCCCACAAGTAGACCATGCTACACAGCTATTATGCATATGTCACACACACTTAGGTTGGTCCTATGCAAACTCCTTGGTTGTTGGTCCAGACCCTGGAAGCCCCTAGTTGTTTCTGTAGGTTTCCCTGTGACCTACAGAATCACAGGGGCTAAGGACATAGCAAATATTTTTAAATGAGGCTGGAGAAATGGTTCGGTGGTTATGGGTTTTGTTCTCAGCATCCATGTGGTGATTCACAATAGTCTGTGTCTTCCTTTCCAAAGATCTTATGACATTCTTTTTGAGGGGTCTCTTAAGGCATCCAGGACCCACATTTTTTATAAACATTCATGCATGCAAACACTCATACACATAAAATAAATACTTATTAAAAAATTGAATTATCTAACGAAAATTCTCCATTTCTAAAACCCTTCCCGAAGAGATAGAATGTTGACCAAATATATGCTATCAATTTGGGTGGCTATAATAGCATTTCCCTTCTTGCCTGCTATGTGACAATATCAAGATGTCAATAGTTAAGTTCACTCTATTTATTTTTACATTCTCACTGTGTTGCAGCTCTGTAAACAATATGATTAATGAAACCTGAAGCCTTCTGTTTTTAACCCAGTGACTCTCTACAGTTGTAGATTATTACAGCAGGCCCTTCGTTCTTGTCATGACTCCACTGATGGTGAGCTTCTGACAAAGGCCGATACAGACATTCGTAAGTCTGTTAGATAAAATTGTCATTTTCTTTAAAAATAGGGCATATTTCACATATTCTGTAATTTACTAAGTATTTAGTAGATATTTTTGAATAACAAAAAGAACAAATTCTGAATGCTAAAAAGGAGCTGGATTGTGACTAGAATTTTAATTTCAGTGAACACAATTTAAAACGTTCTTTATTGTAAAGAAGATGTCTCATTTCACAAAAAGAGGACATTTCCATTTTATTTTATCATCATTTTGAATCCATTATCATCTTTGTTATTGATACTCTCTTTTTATATGTCTGCCAGTACATTAAGCAATGTAGAAATATTATTCAGATGTAACCAATGAGGTAGATATTATTGCTGGTCCCATCTTATAAACAGGGGAACTAATGTTCAATGAGGTTAAGTTTCTTCCCATTTAGATCAGATGCTTATGAAATATTAATGCTAGACCATGAATATTTAAATGCAGAGCTCTTCTTCAATCTCCCCACATTGTTTTTCAAAACACAGGAGGTTCTATGTGCATGTGTGTTACTGTGGGTGGGTGACCCGCTCTTTGTATTAATTAAGAGATAATTATGATTCAAAATAACAGGTGTCCTTAATAGCATAGTACTTTGTCTGAGTTGATTCTCCTTTCAGACTCCTCCCCCAAACTCCGTCCTTAGTCTTCTTTCATTCTGTCTCTTCATGAATTCCCCTTCATATCACATGTGTGCAGTTACCCTCCTCATCTGTCCTTAAAACCTCTTTTCTCTTCTCAAGGTACCTTCTCTTGCTTTATGACCTACGTCCATATGCCGCACACCGCGCCCCATGTCTGTGCTTTCTGCACTAGAACCCAATTAGCAAGCTTAGGGCAAGGGGCTGGAGGTTGAGGAAACACACGCAGAGACAGACCAACAAATGGACCTCTAATCCCTGGTACAAAGCCCTTCTTTAATAGCAGCATGGAAGCTTAAATACCCTGCAGTCAATGGCCAACAGGTGAAAATCCCCTCCTCTGATCCTCCAGGCTAAGCACAGCTTCTAGTAACTTCAATTAGAAGGTTCTAGACAGGGAAGAGCAGCTGAAGGCCAGAACTCAACTGGTCCCAACATCCATACTCACTCCAATGTTATTTTCTACAGTTTATTGTCTCATGGTTGTGAACAGGATATATTGCCCATTTCATTTTTTTAATCCTCCCTCTTTCTACTTTGCCTCTGTTCCGCATTTCTGCTTATCAATCACATATATTTGTTACTTATTCTTAAGTACTCCACTACATCCTGAAAGTTAAAATATTGAAAAGAATCTAAGGTAAGTCCCACTTAGATCATAGTCTCTTACGTTTCACATTGACTGTCTACAAGCAAGCCACTGTGAAATGTCATTGCGACCTCTGTTTTATTAGTAATGCCTATGCTCACATACCGGATATTGTTTCCCACTGGATTTCTAACAAATTCTGGGATAATTGCTTCTCTTTAAATGTCCCTTATTAGAGTTCTCGTATCTTCTCTTTGATATTAATCAAGCCAGTTTTATCTTTGAATTATGCTCTACTTACATTTTTTTCCTCATTTTAACTCTTTTCACTGTCTTGGAATCATTTACCCTGCTCTTTAAATACTGTGTTAGATGTTATGGTATGACCTGCCTCTTTCTTTTCATCTAGATTTCACCCCAGTACCATTGTTTTTCGAATACTAATAGTCCCTTTTGACTACCTGAGCTATGTTGGGATCTAATCCTTGTTTATTCTCTGCTAGCATCCCACTCACCTGATTTTATAAACTTGGCTATGTACATATTTATATCATAAATACCCATAAAGCTCGTTGTTAGCGTCAATGCTCCCTCTGCTCCAATGTATACACAAGTATCATAGTAGTCTCCAATTTTGTTGTTAAACTCAACAGTATGGTAGCAAAATTTTCTCCCTAAAAAGCTAATAGGAGGTGAAGAGATGTTTTGGTGATTAGTATGCTTTCTACTCAAGCATAGGGAGCTGAGTGCAGATCCCTAGCATCATCATAAAAAGACAGGGGTTACCCAAAGCGCCAGCCGCAGGTTGAATGAGAAAGTAGGATCCCCAAGGCTCATTGGCTGGTCAGGCTAGACAGTTGTTTATCTTCAGGTTCAGTGAGTGAACTAGTGTCAAAAAGCAAGACGAATAACAGATTAAGACATACAATATATTTATCGCTGATCTCTACACAGACATGTACAGGTGAGTACACCGGCACACAAGTGTCATGCATACAACACACACACACACACACACACACTGTCACACCATGTACACACAACATACATACACAACGCAATAATAAAAGGCAGCCTTTATGTAAAGAAAATAAAATGGATTGCAAATTAGTGCTAGTCTGACTCTATATACTACATATATATGCATTATACATACATATATATCATTTAAATACCTATGACTTACATCAGAATGACAGTGACAATTTTTTCTTCTTTAATACTAAAAAAAAAACCTACAGAAACTGTTACTCTAATTTCCCTGAAATATGCCAGAGTTTTAGTCTTGCTTCTGGGTGTTATTTAGATGATTCTCTTTTGTCAGTACTTTTTACTTCTTTCTTTATTCTCCTATCCTACAAGGCTTAGAATTCAAAGGTGGCTTCTGTGTATTGTCCTTTATTTCTGTACATTCTCAAAAATGAGAGTTTTCACATTTTAAAATAGAGAAACTCCATTACGTGATTTGTTAGAATATTTTTCTTTATAGACTATCTTCTTAAAATGTTTCTTTTTCTCATTCTTCTCAGCATTCAGTCCAAAGTGCTGGAAACCCATCATTTGTTGATCATACTCCTGCGGAGTGGGGCAGCATTGTTTGTCAATTCTTTCATGGCCATTTTTCTGGGATATTCTATGAGAGAGTAGGGTTAGGGAGAGAGATATTTTCATAAAAATGAGTATATGCTGTAATACATACAGATGTCAATGCTAGCACATTATGATACCTATGTGACGGTTCTTCATGACAAAAAATTAAAGCACACTAACTCACATGTCCTAGCAGCTATACACACCTGCTTCTACATAAAACCCTGTGAACTTGCTAGAAAATTCTTTTAAGTAGCATACATATTTAAAAAGGAGACATTTGTAACAATAGCAATAACTTTGTGCTTCAGACCACAGGTACTGGCAATACCCAGGAGTACTGTTTATACCTAGTGCCCCAGCAGAAAGCAAAGTAAGAGATACAGCATGCCTGGACATGAAAAAGATACCAAGCTCTGGAACCAATGCACAGGCACAGCCATACTGAGAAAACACAGACTTAAAAATTCATTCTTCTGATGGTAACATGACTCAGAGACCTAAGACAAGGCTGCTACAGCTGTGTTTAGCTGAAGCTCTCCAAGTCCCCGGACCTCATTTCTTTCAATGAAGCTCACTTTTAAAGCTATTTCTGGCTACAATCAACCTTCCAAAATGAAACACAATTGGATTTTAATATACAATTAAAGGAGTTTATGAATGTCACAACAGGGCAATTGTTGGTGTATGTGGTTTATTGTGACGTTAGGGGAACAAAATGATTTTCCTAGATGACATGGACCCATGGTAGTGAGAAGTCAGCTGCTGCTTCCTGACTTTTATTTAATAAATGAGTCCAGTCTTCTGTTGCCTAACTGAACTGAAGATAAAAACGTGTGATCTAATGATAACTCATGAATTTGTGACAGGAAGCGCATCACAGGGTCTAAATTATAATTCAAATTATAAACCAGCCAATCATCATGGAGTCATTTTCTCTACATGGTGAGTCATCTAATTTACAGCATGAGAAAGCAATGACAATTTATCTTCTAATTTTATTTGTGATGCTTAACAATGTTATAGAGCATGTAAGTGTTTTCTCTCAGTGCTAAATTTAAAATCAATATAAATCAGATGTATTTGAATTACATAGCTTTTGAAATAGGAAAAATAGGACAGCTTTTATTTCTACTGTTCATACTATGAGAAATATTTCATTATATAAAAGTTAAAATGTGAGAGGTGAATTATTTTTAATTTACCATATTATCCCAATCCATCAATATGTAAAATATAAGTGTCTCAAAATGAAATAAAACATATGTAAATATATTACAGGAAGATATTACATTTGATTTTTATAGAGGGATTTTATTTCTTTCCCGAACTACATGGAAGGAATATGCCATTCTTCATAAGATCCACCAAGTCTCTTCACCCTATCAATTGTCTCCCCCTAATCAATTGTTGCTAATTGTTCATAAGTTATTTAACAACTTTTAAAAATGTAAAGTGATTCTTGTTCCTGAGTATATACACATCAAATAAACAAAAGTATACACTGCACTCTTTCTTTTTCTTGTAAGGTCTTATTTAGCATATGTCTCAAATTAATTTTGTTCTCTCTCGTGTCCCAAGCCGCTTCTATTCCCATGCCACTAACCTGAATTCAGTTTTTTTTTTGCAAATTATAAACACTTTTTAACCCTAAATATCTGCACAAATCAGTTTTGTTAAGTACTCCTACTGCTATAGGACACTCAATTCTGCCTTCTGTTTTCACACCCAAGTATGACACCAGAAGAGATGACCTCATCATGCACTGTTATGTCGTCCCCTCCCATACTTGAAGCTACATTATTCTCTCTACTATTTTAAACAGGAAGTTGCTAGCACATTCACTTTGGAAGAATAGTAACAATTTTTTTCTATATTATTTTCTTACAGTTAATATATTGAATCAAGTTATTAAGTTTTATACAAAAATTTGTAAAATAACTGATTATGTCAATCATTCATTTAGAACATATGACAAATTGTTCTCAACACCACCATCAGCTTCTATAAATTTCATCTACATCTAAGAGTCAACAGAACAAAGAAAGAAAACCTTGAAATCATTTGTTGCTTCAAATTCTACAAAATAGAACATTATAAGTTATTTCTTTTTTTTAATGTGTGGAGATTTTATTTTGAAGAGTTTTTTTTTTAATGTATTTATTTATTAAAGATTTCTGTCTCTTCCCCGCCACCACCTCCCATTTCCCTCCCCCTCCCCCAATTAAGTCCCCACCACCCCCAGCCCGAAAAGCAATCAGGGTTCCCTGTCCTATGGGAAGTCCAAGGAACCCCCACCTCCATCCAGGTCTAGTAAGTTGAGCATCCAAACTGCCTAGGCTCCCACAAAGCCAGTGCGTGCAGTAGGATCAGAAACCCATTGCCATTGTTCTTGAGTTCTCAGTAGTCCTCATTGCCCGCTATGTTCAGAGAGTCCGGTTTTATCCCAGGCTTTTCCAGACCCAGGCCAGCTGGTCTTGGTGAGTTCCCGATAGAACATCCCCATTGTCTCAGTGTGTAGGTGCACCCCTCGCGGTCCTGAGTTCCTTGCTCGTGCTCGCTCTCCTTCTGCTCCTGATTTGGACCTTGAGATTTCAGTCCTGTGCTCCAATGTGGGTCTCTGTCTCTGTCTCCTTTCATCGCTTGCTGAAGGTTAATATTCAGGAGGATGCCTATATGTTTTTCTTTGGATTCTCCTTATTTAGCTTCTCTAGGATCACTAATTATAGGCTCAATGTCCTTGGTTTATGGCTAGAAACCAAATATGAGTGAGTACATCCCATGTTCCTCTTTTTGGGTCTGGCTTACCTCACTCAGGATAGTGTTTTCTATTTCCATCCATTTGCATGCAAAATTCAAGAAGTCCTTGTTTTTTATTGCTGAGTAGTACTCTAATATGTATATATTCCATACTTTTTTCATCCATTCTTCCATTGAAGGGCATCTAGGTTGTTGCCAGGTTCTGGCTATCACAAACAATGCTGCTATGAACATCGTAGAGCATATACTTTTGTTGTATGATAAGGCCTCTCTTGGGTATATTCCCAAGAGTGGTATTGCTGGGTCCAGGGGTAAGTTGATCCCGAATTTCCTGAGATACCGCCATAAAAAAATCTACCTTCCAAAAAAAGCCCAGGACCAGATGGTTTCAATGCAGAATTCTACAAGAACTTCCAAAAAGAGCTAATACTTATACTCCTTAATGTATTTCACAATATAGAAACAGAAGAGTCATTGCCAAATTCCTTTTATGAAGCTACAGTTACCCTGATACCAAAACCACACAAAGACCCAACCAAGAAAGAAAATTACAGGCCTATCTCACTTATAAGTTATTTCTATGTGATGTAATTTTCCAAAGCACTTGTCCTAAATTACTTTAAATTTGCTATGGGGTTATATTACCATTGTTACTTCTACTTTTCAATCATATGTAGATTCAACTTTCCAATCTAGAGGAAGAAAATCGGTAGTATTTGTTCTTGTGCCTTTTATACATTGCATTTGTTACTTACTTTTCTCCTCTGCATCGAAATCAAAGTACTTCAAAGTTGTCCCTTTTGGTAATCATTGACCATGCTACTTCACATTTTCCTCATGGAATTAATGCAAATAATGAACTCACTACTGCCTGAAATCTGTACACTTTTAGAATCCATTATAACTTAAAGGAAAGTACAGTGATCATGAACAACTGAATTAGAAGCTCTGAAACTGTTTCCTATTGACCAGCAGAGGCCAGAATATAGTATCATGGCATTTCAAGTGTTCAATCTCAAATTGAAACGATACTTCCTAGAACTGCTTCATGGAAACTTAAATATTAAATATATGTTACTGCACATGTTCATTACTAAATGTGTTCATGAGCTTCCTAAAAGAAAATAGAGTTTAGATTATGTTCTATAGTAGTAGCTAAATTTGGAAAAAGAAGGAGGAGAATGGGGAAGATGAGGGGAGAAGAAGCCCTGAGTACATTCAATTTCATCTATACTGAGCATCTCTTTCTTTACCATATATGGCCCTGGTGATATGTAAACCACCAGAACAAACATAGTACATCTCAAAGAAAGTCTCTTTATTCCATGGAGCTTAGAATGTTAGGTGATTCCTTTCTAATTATCATGAAAAAGGTAAAGTTGAATTCCGTGTGCTCTAAGAAGCTTCCCTAAGATTTTTTTTTCTCATGCTTGACTTACATAATCTTGCTTAGAAATAAGGACAGAGTTCTCCTCAATGTAAGAGTGCCCTTAAGAATGCTCCAATGGCAAATAGGCCTGCAGATTTTCTCTTCTTCACAAGCCATTGATTAGAGAATTCAAAGCTTCTCTGTGGCATAACTTGAAGACTGGTGAGAGACAAGTGAAGAAGGAACTTTCATTTACATGGTAAGTTAGGGATTCTATACTTGTTACAGAATGAACCTTGGTTGGGATAAGCACTGAAAATGCCAGCCTAAATCGGAGGGGCAACAAGCAAATATATTATTTTTCATATAATCAACTAATCCAAATCACAGATTACCCAACCTTGAAAGTCTGTCTATCACTAACCAAAAGGCTCAAACACTTAATAGGCCTCCGCAACTTAATAGGCACCCAGACATTAGCATACCTGTTGCCTTCGAACCCCACACATGGGCAGCAATGCCTGCCAAAATGAGAGTAAAAAAACTAATCAGACAAAGTCCATAGTTCTCAGAAAATCCCTAAACATACAGTCTTGCTCTTCGACTTCCGTAGTTCCACTTCTGGCTAACTGTACTTGCTAGATGAGCTGTGTTAACCCAGATGTGGTTTTCATGTTTGAAAGTTTGCCCTGAGAAAGGCTTGGGACTGCTTTGAAGTCTCAAATACCCAGTACAGTAGCTTTCTGGCTAATAAAGTGTTTCAGTTGGCTTCAATTCATGTCTGAGTAGTCCTCCCTGGTAGATAAAGCAATCCAAAGAGACTGAAACTTGAATCTTTCAAAATTGTTAAGAAGTTATAGGAATTCAGATTAAAAATAGTCATTTTAAAGTATTATCTTCAATAACAACACAAATAAATATTTAATGAATGTCTCTGTATTTGCCTGGCATACACACACACACACACACACACACACACACACACATAATATAGAGCTGATTCAGTAGGTATGAATGGAGACTTTATTTGAAATCATTGAATACTAATGTATCACCAAGATATAACGGAATAAACTCCTACTACTGTCTGCAGGCAGAACTTTTAGAAGGAAAAAAAGAAAAAGTCAAATTGTCTCTGATGCTGTACAGCATGGGTGGGCAGATGCTTCTAGGCAAAAGATGAGAAAAGTGTGGTAACAAATCTACCCTGAATCATGTTCATGTCTCCAATCTAACTTAATCCGAAAAAAGAAAACATTTTCTTAATTAGTCTGGAGAATGAATCTCTACTGTCACTATATTATATCTGTATCAGGATTCTGGAAGAATAGGACACACAGAAATTGATCAATAGGCCACACATATCTATACATATAGAAGGCACCACAGTCAAGAGACAGTACTCTAGTACAATGAGCTGCACCCCTACACTCTTACAGTTTACCCACAAAACTTTTATCTAATTCAAAATGAAAGAGTTCAGAGCAAGAGCAGGAACCAGAGATAGTACCTGGAAACAAAGAAAGTTTCCAATAATGAGATTCTTTCAAATATTTTTATGTCACACTTAGGCATGCAAATAAAATAACTCTTGAATTTTATATATTATTGTACATCACATAGAGGCACTGAAATTCCCAGGTACTAGCTCAAAAAAGATTGAGCAGTGGAATTAAGCTTATCAATCCCCTATTGTATTCAGATAAGGGGAGATACAGACCACGAAAAAAGTGTAATAAGTAAGAAAAAATGGAAAGGAAATGGAAAGGTGAAAAGGAAAGGAAAAATGAAAGGGGTAGAAAACAGATAAAGGAGAAGATGAAAAAAGAGAATATAGGTAAATGAGAATAGAAGAGAAAAAATTGGAGAGATGAACGGAAGAAAAACTGTCTCATAAGGCTTTGGTTGGTGAGAGGCTTTGCAATCTCTAAGCCCACCCCCAAAAGACACATCTGCCCTAAGAAGGCCACACCTCCCAATCTTTCACAAAGTGTTTCACCAGCTGGAAACCAAATATTCAGACATGCAGTCCTGTGGGGCCCATTCTCATTGACTTCACAACAGCATAAGTGTTTTCACTTGTCATGACCACCTTGGAACATCGATATTTTTTTTTTTTTAAATCGTGAGTTCAGAATTGAAAATTCTCAAAGAAAGGATGTGTCCTTAAGGGACACTGCAAAACTCTGAGAATCATGTAAATAATCCTTTGCAGGTAAATAACCTGAAAGCCTATATTCCTTTTCTGTGTTTTCCAATTGTTTTGTAGGAGAAAGAATCAAATCAGTTTTCTTTCCATAGGGTCCTAGAGTGTATTACACATGCAGGAATTTCTTCTTTACTATGGAAGGGATTTAAGGATGCCTCAGGCCATGTGATTAATATTTTCTAGTGTTCTAGGCCTTTGAATATTGTGTTTTGGTTAATTTGCATTCCTATAAAAGAATATCACAAAATGGATTACTTATAATCAATAAAAATGTATTAGCTTCCACAATTGGAGTTTTGGAATCTTGAAAGTCTGCAATCAAGGAGTTAAAGCAGTCATAGATTTTTTTTTGTTGTTGTTGCATTATCTCATGATGGAAAGATGAATAGCAAAGAAAAAAAAGAGAGAAGCTTTTAAGGGAGTATAATAAGAATTTACTGGTGTATGTGGGGCGGGGGCAGGGTATTGGATCATTTCCATGAAAAGTATAGTACAAACTTCTCATGTTCTAGTAAACAACCTCTTCCCCATGCTCTGACAGATAACCATAACCAAACTAAATGTATAAAAAGCTAACAAATAAAAGCAAAAATACCCATCCAATTAGAAGGAAACTGATTGGAAAAGAGGTTTTTGGTAGAGGAAGTTAAGGGGAAAGATGAGATAGTTAAGAGTGGAAAAGATCTAGTTTCAATATATCTATGTTTAAAGTTATTGAACAATAAAAACAATAAAAATGCTTTAGATGCAATTTATGACATTATTCACCAGAAATATTTAGTAGAATCTGTGCTAGCAGTACAAATACCATAAAAAACAGATATTCTTTTGAATTTTGCCAGCATAAAAAGAGAAACATTTCTCTTGAAAGATGGGGTGAGGGTGTGATGCTTGACTTTCTGGGTTATTCATGGGCATTGCATCTGGATTTTGAAGAGTGAAAAGGACATTCTTCTACTTGAATAATATTCTAAATGGTTCTCCAGTAAATGAGGCAATAAAGGACATAATGCCCATGCTTTATGACAGGCATTATGTTAGATTTCAAGTAGAAGAAATTGAATCACATGTCCTGTTCCTGAGAGAACAGAAGATTTTAACACAGTTTTCAGTTTAATCATGAAAAGAAGTATTAAGGGATAGGTGTAACTATAATTCAGACCTGTGTATGCAGAGAAATTAGGAAGAATTTTCTGCAGGACATGACATCTGAGAATAGCTTTAAAGATAAGAGTTATATCCACAAAGAACCAGGCATTTCCACAGTGATCATATGTTCAAAGCCTCAAACTCAAAATAAGTTTTATAGACTCAGGAACCTAGGAGTCCAAAACCAGGAATTTCTACCCAGAACTGCTCTCCAAATGCCTTTTGGAATGAGTGTCTGTATTTCAACCCACTGTATAGTAACAACTGATGAATCATTTGTTCCAGTGGCTTGGGGGAAGATCTCAGAAACCACAGGACTACAAAAGACCAGCTAGTGACCAAATAAAAACAGCCTACCTTATGGGAACAGGACCATGCCTGTTGTATCATAGATATATGACTTTAGTGTATACTTTGTGACAATTCGTTGTCTTTCATATGACTTACTATTAACAACATGGTTGTCCAAGTGTTTTTTAATTAAAACACATAAACTTTGAAAAAAATAGATAATTTAATGATTATATTAGAGATGTACTGAACTTACATGCTATAAAGGACATATCTTCTTAATGTGCCCAGCATTTGTTCATCCATGAACACAGGGCCCCATGAACTAAGTACTTTCTGCAAGAACTCATCTCTTAACTTTAATTCACTAGGGATTAAGTTTTCAACACATAAACTTTGAGACACTTTCAAACAGCACTTTGTAAAATTCATAGCCAGTTGTATGTAATGCTTTATTCTCTTATGATTTCTAATGTACTAGTCACATTTTCTCTGGGATATGCCATTAATATACCAGTTAGTTTGATTTTCTTTGAGGTGTTGTAATGTCCAAGTCCTGTCATATGCTATTAAAAGAGAAAGAAGAAAGACTAACATAGCTTGGAGCAATTATTTGGACATACACAGTCATCATGTCAAGCAGATATGAAGTGTTTCAGATCATCCTTTCCAATATTATAGGACAGAAAAATTCACTATGATAGTAACCATATACCATGTGTCTAAGGAGGTATTCATCAACTCTATGGAAGATTTCACATGCAGCAAGAAGGCAGCAATATTACTTTAAAGCATCCATAGTTACTGCAATCCTTCAAGATCTGTGCAGTTTCTGTAGGAAAAAAAAACTGGTAAATAAAACAGTCAGCTTTCCAGTATCTAGATAAGCACCAGATATCCAAACTTTTCTCTCACTAACCTTTGACTGTGTTATGAATTGGCCAGTAGTGGGGAGAGAGAGTTGCGGATATATATGTCCAATCACTATATGTATCTATGATAAATATCAAATGTATCAGTGGTAATAATGTCTCTTATTGACTACGTGGTTGTGAAAGTGCCTGAGAGGTGAATGCCCACACTCAGTGGATGCTCTGTGAGATAAAGTTTGACTTGGACTTCACTTATTATCAGATTGCAGTGTTCCAATGAACCAAAATATAGCAGTATTCTACTTTCTACATATGAATATCAAGTATGGCATGAGTTAAAAAAAGGTCTTAGAGCACAGTAATTGTCCCCTTTTCATCTGTGCACTTCTCTTTGGTCCATTTAGGAAGGTATGAGGTTATTGTTATTGTGTACACCTATGTAATATTTCTCTGAGAAACTTTTCTTCTTTTTCATTATCTTCCAGTTGTAATGTTGACTCATTTCTTCAAATGGGAAAGATGTTTATGAAATTCTAATGAGAGCATTGCCCTTATCATGCTGTGCCTCTAGCCTTATTTCTGGTAATCCAGAAAGTGCAGGATTCTCCTGAGACAGTAGATGCTGGCTTGAATACATAGTGTTAAGTTTCCCTATCTGGACTTCAAATCTTTTCATCTTACAATAATTGTAATACTTTACTCACCTAATTTCTAATTATAAAACATTAGCCTTTGGGGCTAGTTAGCCATTGCATGGTATTTTATACTCATGGCTGGGTCACTTTTGAGACAAGGTGTCTCAGAATGTAAGATGACTGTACTCCTTAGCTGTCAGTGATGAACCTCTGCCAATGCTCTCAGATATGTGACTGTCTTCTCTCCAGAGATTTTCTACCACATTAAAATGATAAAATGTTTGAGACTATTCCTGGAGTAAACTATTTATTGAGCTTCCAACTTAATGAATCTGCTTAGATTTCACTATTTCCTTGCTTAAATCCCCTTTCCACAATTGATACTAAACTCTGTATAGTGTTGATGGTTCCTTTACTGCATGTTTCTCAGGGAAATCTAGCAGCATATTCGTACTCTATCATGATATATTACTCAGCATATTACATTATTTACCCAAGAAGAAGGCTTCAATATTGAAAACTACCTTCAATCAAATATGTATCCCAACCACATTTCCCACATCCTGATTCACTTAGTGACTTAGTGTTTTATTACTGTGAAGAGATGCCATGACCACAGCAACTTTTATAAAGGAAAATATTTAATTGGGGCTGGCTTAGAGTTAAGAGGTTTAGTCCATTGTCAGCGTGGTAGGAAGCATGACAGTACACAGGAAAAATGGTGCTGGAAAAAGGGCTGAGATTTCTACAATCAGACGGACAAGCAAGAGAGACTGAGTCACGGGGGCTTGCTTGAGCTTCTGAATCCTCAAAAACCACCCATAGCAACACACTTTCTACAGCAAGGCCACATCTACTCCAACACATGTCCTAAACCTTTCAAATAATGTCACTCACTATGAGCCATTTTTTTGTTGAAGCACTTAGTATCACCTCGCTTGTATCTTTGCCAATGGGAAAATGCCAATTGCCATGTATCAGTCTTGAAGAGTCCCTGATGGGGTTACATTATGACTTTTCTTACCAACATAAAGGCAAGATAAGAAGTAAGAAATAAAGCAAATCTTCCTCCCTCGACCAATTACCTTCATAAACAACGTCACAGATTAATCTGGGGACATGTTTTACTAATTGTCTAGATGTTTTTTAATCCCATCAGATCAACAAAATGAACATTAACAGGAAAATTTGAAGAAAACAAACTTAAGGAAATATAAAATCTGAAAATATCTTGGTCACATAAATTCAAATGTACTAAACACTTATGTCAGATTTTCATGTCTCCCAAGGAAGGCCATTAAGCATGGTCAGATTACCAAGATTCACACCCTTAAAGAAAACCAGGTTTTGTCAGGCAGTGGTGGCACATGCCTTTAATCCTAGCATACAAGCAGAGGCAGATGGATCTCTGTGAGTTTGAGGCCAACCTGGTCTATAAGAGCTTGTTCCAGGACAAGTTTCAAATCTACAGAGAAACCCTGTTTCAAAAAACAAACAAACAAAAGAAAAAAAAACAAATCAAAAAAAGCAAACCAAAACAAAAACCAACCAAACAAACAAAAAATAAAACAAACAAAAAACCTCTGCCAACAACCATCAACTGTCTCTAACTCCTCATAATTTTGGGGCATTAAGTTGAAGGTAGTTTTGGAACTGGGAGTTGATCTGAGAGAAGTTAGAGGGAAAGTGAGGGATAGTTTTGACCAAAATAGATTTTATAAAATTTGGAAAGACTTAATAAACATATATATTTTTCAGTTGAAAATAGATTTTTTCTTTTTGCTGTGTTTTGATTATGTTTTTACTTCCTCTGAGTCATCCAAGTTCCTTCTCTCTTCCTCTCCTGTCCGGATCCATACCCTTTCTGTTCTTCATAAAAAAAGCAAATATGTGCCAAAAGAATAATAATAAGTAAGGTAAAACAAGAGTAAAAAAAAAAAAACAAATTGGAATAGGACAAAACAAAAAAAGAAGGAAAAGATCCAAAGAGAAGGCATGAGAAATACATACAGACAACAGAGAAACATAGTATTCATAGTAATTCCATAAAACCCACAAAACTAGAAGCCAAAATATATGTACCAAGGACATTTAAGACTTTTAAAAAAATGCCCTGGTACAACGTTGTTAGGAGGCAAAGAGCCACCGAAGATGCTATTGAGTTACTTTTTAATTAGCCATCTTCAGCAGTGCATGGGGGCTAGTCATAAGAATAGTTATCCCCCCCCCCAGTAAGATTTATTTGAAGGAAACTAATCTTTTATTTGTAAATGGTTATCAATTGGAGATAAATGGTTATCTGGAATAAAGACGGGGGCATTTTTCTTTAACAGCTCTAACACCTTATTGGCCCTGCTCCTGTTCCTTCACTGCTTGCGAGTTCATTTGAGCATGAGTCCTGCTGTGTTCAGAATGTAATGGTTTAATGGCAGAAGCTACATTGGTGGGTCAGAGCCAAGGGGTTCCACAAAGTCACATCGTGCAACAGATCCCAAGTGAGAGATTTTTGGGCAGGTGGGGAGGCCACCACTGAGGGAAAACAGAAGGAAAAGACAGTGGGGAGAAAAGGCTCTTGCTTTTTATAAGGGTATATAACACATGCACATGGTGACAGTTCACACACATGGTGGCCATAGTGACCCTGTTCCTCTTGGTGGCTGCTGCTGCTGAGGTCCCTGAGGGCATGAGAGTGGAAATGCCTGATTGCTAAGACAGCAGACCTTCTTTGCTTGGTGCCCTCCTTTCTTTGGTTCTTGCACTCCTTCTATCTCCTCTTCAGCAGGATTCTCAGAGCCCCCAGAGGAAGGGATTTGATGTAGGCATCCCTTGTAGGCCTGGATGTTTTCAGGTTTCTCTCTCATTCTGTTCACTGTCAGGCTGTGGGTCTCTGTAGTCCTTCCCATCTCCTGCAGCAGAAAGTTTCTCTGACGACAACGGAGCAAGACAATTATCTATGAGTATAGCAGAATGTCTATAGGAGCTATTTTTATGCCTATGTTCCTTTAGCAGAGCAGTAGATGAGCAGCATATGGGTTTGCCCTAGGTTCCTGGTCTGTCTAGTCACGTAGCCTTGGTCAGTCACCACACAATGCAATTTTCTTTATTTTCTACTTATCTCCAGAACACTGATTTTAAATGTTCACAGTATTTTATTAAATATGCATTTGCAGTACTAGCTCTGTATCAAATTCATTAAAAGACTTCTCATTTATCTCTTAGTTCATTAAATTTTTCTGCTATTGATTTTCTGGGCTACTAAACAATTCTCTGATTTCCATCCTATTTCCAAGGGTTTCATGTTTTCTATACACATATTTTTGTATCCATTATTAACAATAATTTACCATATGAATGGATTCTAGTTTGCTTATCAATTCGTGTCATTGAGTGACATCTTTCCCAATGTCCACAGCACTTAGCATGCTTTCAGTTCAAATAAATTCTAGGTAAGTTTCAGCTAATAAGAGCCTATGTCAGGAGATCTTGTCTTGATCTCCTGAGTAAATTGGGAGCATGGGGACCTTGGGCGAAGGTTGAAGTGGGGAGGAGAGAGGCAGGGAGGGGAGAAGAGAAAAATTTAGAGCTCAATAAAAATCAATTTAAAAAGAGCCTAATTTCCCCCATCTACAACATTGACCCTGAGAACTGTCAGTCTCAGATTCTTTCTTTGAATGATCCTTTGAGATTTAAGTGAAGATTTCACCTCCTGTCACTTAAGAATCCTTTTAGAATAGTGAGTCAGCCCTTTGGTGTATAATCAAGGAAGTACATAGCAATGCCTGTCTTCCAGTGTCTGTGAGAGACTTGGGACCTAACTTAGAATAAGTGTGAATTAACAAATGTACATGGTCTAATCATAGGAAACAGCCTATATACTCAAATCTGATAGTGCTTCTTAGGGACTTCATGTCAACACTTAACGATGTTCCTACTTTGTAACAGCAGAGTTAATCTGAGTTCCCATGGCTGTTACAATTCTGTTGAGTGAAGTCTTCCCTGATGCATTTTTTCTTTTTCTGGTTAAAATGCAGGTTAAAAAGAAGAAGTACACAGTTTCCCAATAAGATTGCTTTCATTGGTGAGTCTCATTCTTAAACCATTCCACACGAATAACAATAAAACAGCAGAAATTATAATAAACTATTTTTAGGGGTCATAAACTTTTTAATTCTTTTTCTTCCATGTTTCTTGACCATTAATTATTGTTCTGTTGCTGAAGTACATCGTGATGACATTTAAAGATACACACTTAGTTGTTTTCTCTTTTTTAACCTGATACATTTCCTCAATGTCTATTCAATTTCTTTACTTGCATATATTTTGGATAGGCAAGGCTTATAGCTCCAATTTGAAATCTTTATTCTTCTTTATAAAATCATGTCTTTTTTTGTTGTTGGAATTTTAATGTTATTCTAAAACTTGCATATGCCTTTTCTTAAACCTGGAAATTCATTCTACTGGTCACTTAAATATTTAATAATCTGTGAATTTTCTAATATTACCCTCTTTTTATTAAAAATTAATTACTTTTTATTTTCCAAGGCATGTAGGCAAGTTAAACTGTACTAGCAAAATGACAGTAAGGATGTTAGTGTTTTGGGTTTCTGTTGCTTATTTGTACGGAGAGGATAAAGCAGGAACTTAGTCTAGGACAAAGAATCCACAAACTGTCCTCAAAGAACCAGAAAGTAGAAAACAGTCAGTTGGCAGGAAGGTTTGAAAAAGTGTTTAGGTACCTCAAAATGAGATGCAATAATAGGGATCATTTACTCCCATGGTAAACAGAAGTGTTAAGTGATGGGAGAAGTGGATATTTGAGTTAAACTAAGTAAAACATGCCGGTCAAGTTAGTTTTTATAGCGAATGAAGAAAATGCCTGTGGAGGTAATCAGCTTTTATAAGTTCAAGGGCAATGTGCACACCAGCACTCTTAGAAGTATTGTGTTATAGATTCTGAAGTTGTTACTCTAGACAGACATTCTATCTCTTAGTGAAAGAAGATGAAAAAAATTACATGAGAGTGAAAATAAATATGTTCTTAGGTATATGGACTGTGAATTGGGTTAAGATTTGCTACTTAATATATATTTAATATTGGAAGAAAAGAAATAAATATGTTGTTTATTTTTTCCATTTTCATCCACTATACCCACTAACTACATCGAGAGACTCACCAAGAAGATAAATACAATTATAGAACGTCAAGTCAGTTTCAATTCTGTACATCTTGAATGCATTATATGAATCTGCTTCACTGAGTTTGATTACGTTCAACCTTTATTGACCCTAGACTACATGACTGTGAGATCTCCCAGCTTTCTACCCATTAATGTGAAGAGTGAATTACACTGATGGTTTGGAAATTTACAGAGAAATCATATAAAAAGAAAGCAAATGGGAACAAAACTTTTCAACTTTTATTTTCTACCTCATCTGTTTCTAGATCATTTATAATAAATAAATGGAGTACATATCACCCAGGAAGCTTATCTGGAATACAATGAAGAAATCAAGGACACAGTATCAATTTTTGTCACTGTTTTTGCTATTGACCATGCTATGTGCAAGTCTCTGGGGCCCTGGATCACCTCTAACCATTTGCCGTAGAGTGTGCTTAGTGTAAGCTACATCTGGTAGTCTGAAATTGCTTAACATGTACATAATTGATGCACTAATGACTTTTTATACTCTTCTGTCAAATATTGTATGCATTCTAAATCTTAAAAAGTAGCGTAGAATAAATTTATTTAGCAATAAGAAAAAAAATCCAATACAAGCCAATATAGAATTTCTACATAAAAATTTACCAACTTTCATTTGCTGATTTTTTTTTCTGGCATTACCTTCTGAAACCAGATTTTATTGCATATTTCAATTTGCCCTTTCGTTTTCTCCATGGAAGCTAATATTTCATTTCATATGTAATGTTTTCAGGCAAGGAAACAGGATTGATTTTTCAGGTTTTAAGCTGAAGCTATTAACAATGGAACATTTCTCTTGGTGGTAGGTAGCATACTGAATGAACAGTGGGCTCATCTGTGGGCCTTTCTTCAATAAAGGTTTAAACATTTAAAAGTCAACTATCGAGCTCTGAATATTATCTCCCAAACCTCTAGTAAACAACTCTAGATTGTTATCTTTCCTATTTGACCAGCAGGGTTTTGTTTGTATTGGCTATTGAAATATATGTGCATATACAAAGGAAAAGAAACCGGTACAATACTTGCTTTCTCAACAATACTCAGCCTGAGACAGACTGCTGTGCACTTACATTTAATCACAAAGCAAATATGGATCATTTGATGTGACCCAGGAATGTTGCCTGTTTTTTTTTCTCTCTCTTTCTTTCATTTTTGGACATCTTCAGTTTTGTTTAACTGAAAATAGCTTCTATTTTTTCATTGACTGAGAAATAGGGAACATGAGATGGTTGGTTTTTGTGGTAATGTTTAACCACTAATCAAACAAAATTGAATCACATCAGTTAAACATAAGAGGGATTATTATTTTCCCTATGATTCTTGCAATAGAATAGAAATGAGCTCAACTCTACTGAAACAAATGTGGGGTACATTGGATTACTGGGGCTTTCTGGAGGGGTGGGGGTAAGTGCATAAGAAGAGATATTGTTAGTAGGAAGTGAGGAGATGAACATTGTTTGGTTTGGAGTAGTGCTGGTGGCATGGTGTTTGCTTGGCAGTTTTTTCCCAAACCAGGCTTTTCATCTTTTCATGAAGTACTGAGACAGGTCTTCAAGCTGTCCTGTTTAAATGAATTTCAGTCATTCAAAAAGACAGGCCCTTGAGTGTCATATTCTGGAGCTCTAAAAGACGTAAATCTCAAAGGAGCACAGAAAGCATTGGCAGGTGAATGATCATTCCATAAATGTTTTCTGGAAAATGTGGTAGGTGCTCTTCATTCTCTTATCACCACTCTTGTGACACAAAGCCATGCTGAATGTGGCAATACATCAATTAAATTTGTAGTTTTAACATGATGTTCTTATAAAATTAATCCCTATTGTCTTTACAAGAGTATATTTCCCAAACACTGGGAAATCAAATTAAGTCTGTACATTTTAATATTTAATGAACAACTACTGCTTCTATGTTAGATGTATTCTGTTTTCTATCTGTGTGTATGCACATGTTGTCCTGACTAACTATTAGAGGTGGATGTAATATACCTTCTTTAATTTATCTCCATTTTATTATTTCAGGTAGGGTCTCTCACTATTTCCTGAACTCACTGATTATTTAGACTGCTTGGCCAAGAATTCACTCATCTCTTTCATACTGGTGCTGGGTTTACTTACCCAGTTTTTCACATGAGCACTGAAGCTACAACCTCAGGTTGTTATGATTGTACAGCACACCCTTTACAAGGAATACCTCTGCTTTCCCTACTTTTATTATAATATTATCTAAGGTATCACAAATAAGGCAATGTGGTGCTATTTAATTTTGTATTTGAATGAGTAACACATTGAGGTATTCAAACTGCAAACAGTTGGTTCTTTTCCTCCTCCCATTCTCCAATGATGCCTGACAGTGTTATGAATGCTATTAAAAATCCATAGTTCGGACATTTATTAAAAAATTCAAAATATATTTCACACAGTTCTACAGATCGAGAAATCCAGAATCAAGGCATTGACAGATTGAATGCTTTTAAAAGTCTGAATTTTTAACTCATTGGTGGCATCTTTTACCCCTGTCCTTGTGTGGCAGGACTGGAAAACCTGGTAGCAGTAAGGCCTTACATGTTTGGGGCTGGGCCATTGTGTGGAGGTCGGTTGTCAACCTCAGATATCAAACCACAGGAGCCACATACATGTGCTTGAGACAGAATGAAGCAATGGGAGTGGAGGGGCTGCGTCCCCAGCACCCCTGCTGCCTGCTCGGCTAGCTTATGCCCCGAAATAACAACACACAAACTGTATTCATTTAAACACTGCTTGGCCCATTCTCTTCTAGGCTAATTCTCCCATATTAATTTAGCCCATTTCTAATCATCTGTGTGTAGCACCCCAAGGTGCGCTTACCGGGGAGATTCTAGCCTATGTCCATCCTGGGTCGGAGCTTCATCCCGGGAGCGGGGCATGGCGTCTCTCTGAGGCGTCTGCCCCCGAGAGGAGAGCTGTCGAGTCTCTGAGCTCACTTCCTCTTCCTCCCAGCATTCTGTTCTGTTTACTCCTCCTACCTATGTCCTAACCAATAAAATGGGCCAAGGCAGTTCCTTTATTAGCCAATGACCTTCCTCCATCAACAGAGTCTCTCATTGAGCTTGGAACATCCCATTGAGGCTGTGTTGACTGATGATCAAGGTCCTGAGTTTCAGCTGTCTCTGTGTTTTCAGAACTGGGATCATAAGTGTGTATCCAGATTCTTTTTGTTGGTTCTGGGAATTGAATTCAGATCCTTTTGCTTTTACAGCAGCACTTTACTGACTGACCTCTCCAGTCTCTGGATTATCTCTCTCTCTTTTTTTTTTTTTTTTTTTTTTTTATTTTCGAGACAGAGTTTCTCTGTAGCATTTTGGTTCCTGTCCTGGAACTAGCTCTTCTAGACCAGGCTGGTCTCGAACTCACAGAGATCCGCCTGCCTCTGCCTCCCGAGTGCTGGGATTAAAGGCGGGCACCACCACCGCCTGGCTTGGATTATCTCTTATTAGGGTATTAATCCATTCACTGGACATCTACCCCACAACCTAGTCGCCTCCTAATCTCCCCTGACCCTAATACCATCTCCTATAGGCCGAGGAGTAGGAGATGTCAACTTTAAGATATAGCACATGGTTGTAAGTGTTGGCATCATTGCCTGGAACCTGAAAGAAAATCATTGGTTAGCAAAGATGGCTAATGCTCCTTTTAAAATGCTACATTTAGATGACACTTTTGAGGTCATTGGTATTATTATTATTATTAAAATGTTTGTGTGGTAAAATTCATTAGGAATTTGTGAAACATAAACTATAAATTGATGTTTAGAAATAAAATTTTGACCATACCATTTTTGTCCTTTTGATTTATTGTAATGTTTAAAGTCCATTAATTTGAATGTTACTTGAATATTTAGTTGTATTTTTTAAAGTCTTACAGAAAAAAATGTAACCTTTTTACAATGTTCAGCTGTAGTTGACGTGATTCTTTTAATTCATAATATAGAGTTTATGAGATATAATGGAACACAAAAAGAGCCTGCCAAACAAGCCTAAGTACTTAAGTCTGATCCTGAAGCCTATGCAAAGGTGGTAAGAGAGAATCAGTTCCACTGGCGTGCCGTCTGATCTACACACTAACACTATGATGTGCATGCCCACATACAATAGACACACACAATGTACTCTAACCTATTTCCATTGGAGTCATGTAATAAAATACTATTCTGCAGGTTCAACCCCCTCTACAGGTAATCTATAAAGTGGAATAAAAGCCTGTGCAGTATTCAATATGAGTATGCAAATAAATAAAATCACTTTCATTCAAAACACATGTTTTTATCTCCATTGCCTGAATAACTGAGCCTTCTAGTTTTCGAAAGTTTTTTTTTCATGAAAAATTATACTTTGAGTCAAGAACATGTTATTTATGCATTTTGTTTTTAAACATTGCATTCATTAAACAGATACTACCTAAAATCTCAAAAAAGGAACTGAGAACAACCGTTCACCTGACAATGTGGATGGATGTGGTGTAAATTGTGTGAGATCCACACACAGATGAGCTACAAATAAAAATATAATGAGAGGAAAATTAGTCTTCCTCAGTGACAAGCAGACTCAATGATTATCTAATTCCATGTGGTCTAAACAAATATGAATTATCAGTTGTCACTAATAATTTTTTCAGGTCATACTTATTCCCACGTATGCGTGTAAGTAACAATAATAATAAAGTTACATGAATTTGAAAAAGAGTTGGAAGACATAGGAAGAGTTAGAGGAAAGAACTGTGGAGAAATGATGTAATCATGCTTTCATTAGAGAAAAAATGCATTTACTTTTATTCATGTGTATATGTGTCCCTACTTATCTGTTTGAGCACTACAAGGAAGGGTGCAGCTTCTGTGGAGTCAGAATAAGGCTTCTCATTCCTGAATCTCGTATTAAAGTTAGTGGTGAGCCAGACCATGTAGGTGTTGGGAATCGTCCTGTGCAAAAACAGCATGTACTCTTAACATCTTTTCAGTCCCTAAATAGTATACCTTTAGTCATCTCATTATTACTACAATACTATAATAATTATTAAACAAACTCACCTCTGCTTCTTTCTACAGTGTTAAAAACAGACATAACTAAATAGACATAACTAAATAGACAATGTGTTGCTTTTCTGCTGATTCATTACAGTGGAAAAGGTGGCTTTCCTGTCATTGTCCCTGAAATGTAAGCCAACGAGCTTTTGAACACTAAAAATTTTTTGTATGGCTTCAGAACCTTATACAGAAATTGAATATACAGTGCTCGGCCTCACTAATCCTGTGTTACTAATGCCCTTTATTTAAAACCCTCTGTAGATTCTCTGGGGTCATAAGCCTTCCACGCATCAGAGTTAAAACAAACAAACACATGGGCAATATATAACTCCTTATTAAATGCCCACAAGGGATTAAAGTCATTATCTTAACATAGGAAGAAGTATATTTTGCCCCAGTGTATAATAAAGGCAAATACTCTTAAGGCCACCTAAAATATTTTCACATATGCAATGATTTCCACTGAAATTTACTTGATTAAAATGATTTTGGTATCAATTTGTTGAAAACCATTCCATTCATTTCCTACAGAGACACCTGAGTTCTTAACCAATGTATTTTGTTAGTTCTGAATCTATTGCTGAGGTGTCTGTTTATTTTAATTGTTTTCTGTACATGACAGATGGACTCGCAGGCTCTTCAGCTTTAATTTAAAAAACACTATGTGGGCAGAATGCTAGTATCTTGGCAGTGTGCAATAGGACATATAGTTTAAAATGTATTGTATATAGGACCAATTTTGCTTTTTGTTTACAAATTAAATAATTTTAATACAAACTTATATTCTATGTGCTATGAAATGAAACAGACCTCAGGTTGCAGGTTTAAAATGACAGCTTCCTCATATTAAGCAGAGCTAATTTTGGAAAATCTATCGGATTCACCACTTTATACTTTGGTTATTCTATATGGCTAATAATAATCCAAATGCCACCCTTAATACCAGCAGGTGCCTTATTAGCAAAACTCATTCTGTCTTTACAATTGCCTGGTGTCCTTGAGAACTGGAGAAAGAAATTTGCTACGCAGTTATAACAGACACCTGAAAAGCAAGTAGTTCTGTTGTGACCAAAGGGTTCTTGGTTCTGTCAGCATTTCTGATTTCGATCAGAAGTTTCTTAGCCAGAGGTACTGCCTCATATCCTTGCTGTTTTGTTTTCTTCTTCTTCTTTTTTAACACACCGACATAATAAGTACAGATACAGAGAATTTATGTGTAATCAGATGTTTCACTGGTCTTTAGAAGAGTGTGTTGATCCCCAGTGCCATCACAGACTTGGAGAGACACGTGAACATCTCATGGAGATCAGTGGTTGGCTGAACTGGGTTGACAAGCCCATCTCCCCATATGTCAGCCCATTTAAAAGACTTAATCTCCTTCCTCAGGAAAAAAAGAAAACAATAATAGCAAAAAATTCACCCCTATTTAATCTCTAAGAAAGCCCGTCAGTTACTGCAGCTCTTTGGTAATATTCTCCTTATATCTTTGAGTTTAATGTGTTCTACAAATGTTCCACTCTCAAGAACTCTGTGTGATTTCTTTCTGCAGTAAATCTTTCTTCTTTCACTCATAAAACTCATTAAAAAAGAAACTCACACTTTAAAAAGGAAAGTCACTCTAAATTTTCATGACCCAGTGGTTTCCTTGATGACAGTGAACACCAAACACCCTACAACCCTCCAGAACCTTATAGGAAGTCTCTGTACTTCTCACGGACCCTCATTTCATCCGTTTTCCTCTTACCAGCAGATCTTCCACTTGTACCACTTAAAGATCCAAAATCAAATTTCTGTCTTTGATTCTTCTTCCTCATGTGTGTGTATGTATTACATTTATATAATCCATTAATCAAAGTTGCCCAGTATAGTTATTCATTTTAATCATGTTTACAAAACTAAAAGTCTTAACTATGACACTGGCAGCATACCTGTTAATTGAAGAAAATGTAGCTAAAGTCTGAAAATAGGCATTTAAATCTAAAAAAAACTCAACATAAGTAGCAACAATGCCACATGGGGTTTCCAGAAACATATATCTCTAATATCTCTGTTTGGGTTGCTTCAATGACTGATGACCCCACAATCCTGCCATCTAAAACTTATTGGAGTGTTGATACTAAGTCAGACGTTCTCCAGGCCCACAAATGAACCAGCGAGTAAACGTGAGATTCTAAGATAAGCCTGTTCCTATTACACACTGGACTCCTCTGATGGATTAATATCTGGCCCTGGGAAAAGGCTCTTAGAAAAATTTAACAAATATTATAGTCCAATCTGTAACAAATATGCAATGATTGTTACAAAATGTCTTTACTTATGACTCCAAAATTACTTTTTTTTGCATTCTCTGATTAGTGCCCTATTTATAAAAAGCAGTTATTGCAAATTGAAGAGGAAGAAACCCATATCAATACTTGCAATAAAATTAAAGCAACTCATCAAATGTTTAAAAATTGACATATACAAGACATATGCTGTTAAACTTCTACTTTAAATCAGCAGTGCCAGTGAACACTGTATAACTTCAGATGTCATTCTATTCAAACAACAGTATTCATAACAGAATGATGCTTCATATTGCATCAGCATCAATGAATAAGGTGAATATTGTTTCTAACTACAAGTTTCTCAAAAAGGCATTAATTAATTAATTGTCAACTTCATATAGAAATATAGGCCTAGGGAGTAGTTAAGTGCAATTGTGGCCTGCAGTAAAAAAAAAAAAAATGAACCTAGAAGTACAGGCAGAAGTGGGCAGACTGCGAACAGACATAGGACTTGAAGAAAATTGCAGGAATTGAATTATTTATCATCAGTTTAATTAATGGTCTTTCCCAAGTGACTGCTTGTCAGATACATGCACACAAATATTGTAAATAAATTCCTAAGATACACATGACATGGATATTTTAGTGATATCTTAATAAACACCATTGATGTGTTTATTAATGTTCATTCATGTTCATTCATGAAGCTAGTGCTGAAATGTTGTAGTTGCCTGAGGTGAGTATTAATTGCCACCAAAATAAAATCAAGTAATAATGTTATATTGTTAAAAACAGCTATAAACATGCTGTTGTCTACTTTCCTAAGATGAATAAAATGAACGTCATATACTCATGATATAACTCTTGAAATTTCTTCCATATTACAGTGAAAACAAATGATATGAAATAATTGTATTTAAAAATATTTAATTTCACAACACAACAAATATTAGCTCTTATCAGACATTTTATTGCAGTTAATGACCTTAGATGCCCTGCCTCCTTTTACATGATTTAAAACTTATCATTTGAACTATGGAGCTAAACATATTTTGGCAATGATATCCTGTAATTTGACTAAAAAAAATGAGCTAAGATTGACTGATTGAATTTGGGTAGGACTACATAGCACATTAGTTTAAAATTTTTAAATGTAGGGCAAAATAATGCCCTTACTACTCACACTCTACCCAGAAATACATAAACCTTAAGCAATTTCACTTCACTCATAAAAGAGACATTAATAATGGTGACTGTGTAGTTCACACCTTTAGTCATTTTCTATGTTCTGAAAATGATGCACAGAACCATTGGGTCAACCATTTTTAAAAGCAGTTGGCTAGAGTAAGTTCAAAACCTTACACTGTCATGTGGTTTCAAGAATGAACTGATGGGCTTCTGGTTTAAATCATATAATATTTGAAATGATTATTGCGTCTGAAGGGACTCAGAAATACTAAGAAAATAATCATTTGTGGTCCTGTAGAGACTGTAAAGAAGAATGTGAATTCCTCCTTCAGTGATTCTTCTGTACTGTGCTCATGAGATTTATGTACAGAACAGCTTGAGTCTCAGATGTCACCACTTGTTTTTACAGAAAACATTAATATGAATTTGAGGAGAAGTGAAGAAAGAGTGTTCATCAATGTGCGCCATGTAAATTTAATTTGTGTAAGCTGAGAAGTCTTTACTTGCCTCCAGTAAGTAGAAAATGTGTGAGAAAATGTGTTTCTCTCTACTTGAAAATGTTTTTTAAACTTCCTCCATTCTCTTGTTTTCTGACAGGACACAGAAAAATCTAGGTTATGATTTCTAGAGGTGGCAATTCCAATTCTCCTCCAAAGCTTTATTTTCATGGCAGAATTTAAACCTGACAGCATTAGCGGAGAAATCATTGATTCCCACACCATTTTTTTTTAAAAAAATGTAACTTCTGACTTCTAAAGACACTTTGGACTTTGATAGCAGAATGTGCAAATAGTGGTGTCTTGCTTTAAAATAAAGCAAAATGGTAGCACACACTGTAAGATTGCTCAGTGGTTAAGAACATTGTTCTTTATCAGGAAGACCTGAGAGCACTTAGGATCCCAGCACTCATGCAGAGTAGTTTACAACATCCTGTAACTCTAGTTCCAAGGAATCCCATACCCTCATTTTGCTACTTGGTCACCCATATACATTGACACAGTCTTAATAAAATGTAAAATTATAAATCTAAAAAAAAGACACAGATGGTTAAGTTTCTGAAATAGTTTATAAATGTGGATGATAAGAGGATGCTGGGGTGGAAGGCAGGAGAAAAGTTTGAAAGAACTAGTTAGTGTGGTTTCACCTGCTAAAGGTGTAGCCCAAATAGGAGTTCATTTGTTCTGAGACACTGTCTTCCGAACATGTTGCTGGAGACTGTGATTTAAGCTGATTTAAAATTAATATTAGTTAGAATGATTTACATAATTACTGGTTTAACTTGTAAGCACACATAAGTCTCAAACAATTTTTATTCCTAAAATATGTTCTTTATCTAAGCTTGTTTTGGGGTAAAGATGAATTATTTACATAGAAACATAAAGCTTCTTTTTCTCTTAATAAAAAAGGTAAATATAAAACAATTTAGCATACAATGCTGTTTGCAGTCAGATAGAGCATGAGGTGAATTGAAAGTCTATTTCTACTTTTAATTTTTATCCTTTTCGTTAGTCTATCATCTGCATTATGTTTACAGCACAGCTGGAGTGCTATTGTCTTCCTTTCATTCTTCTTTGGGACTTTGAATTAGCATCTGAGACGTTAATTGTCTTCCCACTCTGCACTAGCTGTGCTATTGTCTGATGCTGGCCTCTCTTTTCAGGATTTTTCCTACATCACTGATCAGAGAGCAGCAGGCATTCTTTCAGTGTTTGCTTCCTGACAGCTCTTGTCTTCAATAACAGAACGACAGCACACTCAGAGACCCTGTTAAATGGACATACTCAGTTTGTTTCTGCTCTTGCATTACACAAATATCTCAAAAAATCATATGATGCAAAGCATAGCTACAATACTTTCCAATTGTATTGCCCAAATGATTTGTCTTAGCATTGAGAACTCAGTATCTATGGGGGAGGGACATATCTTGATGTTCAACAAAAATTATTTTGTACAAATTAGAAATATTGCTTTAATCAATCAATCAATCAAAAAAGCAACGTGTTTGCCAGGTGTGCCAATATATACCCAAATTCTAGCACTCAAAGTCTCAGGCAGAAAGACTGAGTTCTGGGCCAGGCTAGGCTTCATAGCAACATGTTGTGTAAAAACAAACAAACAAACAAACAAACAGATAGAGCAAGAAGTAGCTCAGTTTAAAGGGCTAGGTGAACATTAAACAAGAAAAAAAGGAGGCAAAACGTTAAGCCATGAGAACTCAAATTATGACAAAAAAAAAAATTCCCTCAACCCCAAGTCATAGTACAGAACGCTTTCTTGCTTATACTGGAAGGAACGGAAGGGCAGTTGGGAACATTCTTGGCAGCATAAATGATATGCAAATGATTTCACACTCTACAGCAAGCTCAAACTAAAGTATTTTTTCCACAGCTGATGGAACTAAGATACTGTAATATAGGGTGAAGAATAAGATATGTGAGCTTGTCTCTATGCTGTACTTTGAGATTTAATGTATTGAATAATATTAGTTATTTCAAATGGTCTGAGATGAAAACTAAAAAAAAAAAATCAGCTATTTTCCTTTTTCTCTGAATTATTTGCTTTCTTCACAAAATAGAAAATAGCTGAGGAAAACTGACTGGCAAATTAGGGAAGAGACTGTGAAGTAGCACCAATTATCCAATGCCTCAGTACTTGTGATAGCAATTCTTGCAGGGACAGTAAAACAAACTCAGAAGGAGGCCATTCCTCCGAGCTTAGACGCCATGCCCCCTGGATTTTGTTGTCATATGGAGAATAAGTGAAGACTGCATCAGTCCTTAACTTGGAAAACAATAGGAGCATTTCATCCCAAGTGGATTTTTGTAATATTTATCAAATCACAATTTATTGCTCTCAATGCAATCATCCCAAATGTCAGTATGATAGGGTTCTTTATAACCTTAGATTTCTACGGAAGACACAGACGGGTGTAAGTGAAAACAATCTTATCACAAGATCATACAATTCCCTTAAAATCTAAATATCTTTTTTTTTTAAAAAGCACTTCTAAACCATGAAGCTATAAGTAGAACCATTTCTACACTATCATTTTTTAAGTCCAAGGAAAGGACAGACAACTGACTACTCTTTAATAAATGGTAAAGAAGCAACTCCTTTTATAGAAAACATTTTTCATTTACTAAGTGCCGAGAAGGAATGTTAATATTGATTCAGACTCAGCTATGAATGCTGACCTCAAAGGTACTGACTGTGATTAGCTGGATTTTCATAGGCCCCACAGCTTATAAATTCTGACTTTTTCTTCAGGATGACATTTTAAATCAAAGCAATTTGAGTTCCCTATACTATCACGGAAGCACTGAATACTTTTAAACACTTTTGATACAGTCTGTAATGGACAGAAAACTGGTTTTTCTATACTGCAGTTCTGCACAGTACCATCCCATCTGCTGGGATATATTTTCCCAAAATAATTTTCTGGAGATTAGAGAGTTAGAAAAAAATGCAGTCGATACATGTTTTGTCTTAGCCAACCATTTAGGTGAAATGAGAACAGAGTGAGCCAATTTCTAGAGAATAAAATGCACTTTTATCTCCTAAAGCAAGATCTTCATAGCAGCATGTTGATTCTAGAATGTCTAAAAGCCAATTGCAATCAAACGCAAAGGAAAAAAAAATACATGTATTGATTTAGGAGATTGAAAATGTAAGCTTGGAAGGAGTGATTCTCTGTAATTTCCAAAAATACAAGTTCAGAGCTGGGGAGATTTCTCGCTGGATAGTGTACTCGCTGCATAAGCACGAGGCCCTGAGGATCACCAACACCTACATGAAATCTGGGTAGGCACGGTGCCTCAAAGGACAAGGGATGCTTGCTAGATGAATTGACAAAATCTAGGACCAATAAAGATACTGCCTCCATAAATAAGCTGTTGAACAGAAGAAAGGAACCTGACATCAACTTATCATGTGTGTGTATATATATATAAAATCATCCCACATGCATGTGTGTTCACAACTATGTAAATATACATAAGTATACACATGCATTGCACACAGAACAAAAAAATCCCAGCATTATAAATCACAAACTCAAATTATACTTTGCTCAAGTTGATCGAATTAGTCACCAGAAACCTTGTATATTAACATCTTGCCTGCAGCATTTCCTAGAATTCTTTCTTGGTGACACACATACTATGTATCTTCCATAGTGCTTTTTAATGACCCAGGTACTGAAAAGTGGACACACATACTTCCTCCCTTTCAGCTCAGTTATCTCTTGGCTTTTAGTGAGTTGTATTCCTCAGCCTCTATCATTTCCCTTCCTTCTCTTCAGTTTCAGATTTCTGCAATTATCGCTCCCATTTGTTCCACTCTTTGCCACATGTTCTGATTGTTGAGAACTGTAAATGAGCCACATTTTCTTGAAGGATATCACTGGCCTTTTATTGAATCTAAGTACTTCCTGTGTGTGCATGGTTTCCACTTTGGCTAAATTGTAAAGAGAAAAGGTTTGCTTTGGCTCACAGATCTCTTCAGAATTAAGTATCAGGGAGAAACAACCACCAGAAGCAGCTGACAACAGAGTGCTAAAAACGGTCAGAAGTACGGTAGAAAAAAAAAATGCCACTCTCTGGGCTCTATATGGGTGCGAGTTACTCTCTTTTGCCACAGAACGCTCTCTTACTCTCTATCACTCCCTTTTTCATCATCGAATAACTTTTTTTTTATTGAGAAAAGGAAAAAAAATTTCAGCCTCCTCCCAGCCTCCCATTTCCCTCCCCCTCCTCCCACCCTTCTCTCCCTCCCTCCACTCCTCTCCCCCTCCCTCTCCAGTCCAAAGAGCAGTCAGGGTTCCCTGCCCTGTGGAAAGTCCAAGGTCCCCCCCCCCCCCCCCCCCCCCCCCCGTTCATGTCTAGGAAGGTGAACATCCAAACTGGCTAGGCTCCCACAAAGCCAGAACATTAAGTAGGATCAAAACCTTGTGCCATTGTCCTTGGCTTCTCATCATCCCTCATTGTTCGCCATGTTCAGAGAGTCCAGTTTTATCCCATGCTTTTTCAGTCCCAGTCCAGCTGGCCTTGGTGAGCTCCCAATAGATCAGCCCCACTGTCTCAGTGGGTGGGTGCACCCCTCGTGGCCCTGACTTCCTTGCTCATCTTCTCCCTCCTTCCACTCCTCATTGGGACCTTGGGAGCTCAGTCCAGTGCTCCAGTGTGGGTCTCTGTCTCTATCTCCATCCATCACCAGATGAAGGTTCTATCGTGATATGCAAGATATTCGTCGGTATTGCTATAGGATAGGGTCATTTCAGGTTCCCTATCCTCAGCTGCCCAAGAAACTAACTGGGGACATAGCCTTGGGCTCCTGTTGGTGCATGGCAGAGAAAGCCCAGTATGTTTGAAGATTCTGCAAACAGGCAAAAAAGTACATGGTTAAGAGATCTGATGGTTTTTAGGAACATAAGTGGAGATGAGTGTTCTCTAGTCACCGAATAAGGCATTTCAAACACAAGGCACTACTGTGTACTTGGGGGTGTTCTCTATTGCAGAGTAGCTGGATCAATACAGTGTGCCGGGCAGAAAACCTGCAGATAAGATTTTTCCCTGCCATTCTGATATATTAATTTTTCTCAATCGTTTACCTTAAGGGATGATTGAAAATACAAATGTAGGTACTTCATGTCCAAAATTAAACATATAAAGAAGAGAATTTAGGTATATTACAGCCTTATTAGGATTTATTAGGAAATACTTCATAAATCTAACATGGTAGAAACTTCTAAAGCTATCAAATTAGAACAAATGGTAACAAAGTGGTATTTCCAAGTGGTTTAATAAATAAACATTGCTCTCTGGGCCACTTTGTAAGAAGATAATGACATGAAAGGGATTTAAAAAACAGGATTTCTCTGACAGGTAAAGTAGGTATAGCTATAAAAATCAGGAAACTCATTAAGTAAAGAAAATCAAGAAATAAATATCTTAGTGTCCTTCCCAGAAGGCATATGGAGAAACTCTCGTGGAAGGCTAAAATAAAGCACACAAGAAAATTTACCAGATTGGCTTGAGAAATAATAATTATAGAAAATTAACATCTTAATAAATGTTTCACTTCAAACTCAACTTAGTGCGCACAGATTTTTCCCTCCACTCTTCTCCTGCTTCTTCTTGTCACCCTGCCATGTTTATGTTCCAATTTTTCATCTGGGAGGTGGCTGTCCCATAAACTGATCCATTTTTTTTCAGTTATTGAATCATAACAATCATTTCATTTTAGCAGGAAAGCTGTAAAAGGTAGTTATTACTTATAAAAATCGATGTCAACAAACAAGAACCTGAAATGAGTAGGTTTGCAATTTTAAAGTTGTTTTATAAATGATGAACTCAACACATCCAATTTATCACTCAGTTCTCTTGGCGCTAGCTTTTAAAGCATATCAATAGTCTGAAGGTGTGTCCCTACTCCTGGCACTACCACCTGGGGCTAACTGAATTCACACTTTAAATCACCTCAAAGTTCTTTGCTCCAGGAGGATTCTTCAAGGTGTTTTCTCCCTGAGTGAACACGTACACCTTAATAACTAATTCCAAGAATCATGTGGCATTCCATATTACTCATGGTAAGAACCAATGTCTTCATATGGTTTTGAGGCTGTTTCATTAATTCCCCAGGCTGATTTTTGCCCCCTCCACCACAGTTCTATTGCTGCAGCAGGAAGAACACTTTTCCAGCTCTTACAAACATGCTCTTTCTCACTGAATATAGCGGACAATGAGGACTGCTGAGAAGTCAAGAATAATGGCACTGGGTTTTGATCCTACTGCACGTACTGGCTTTGTGGGAGCCTAGGCAGTTTGGATGCTCACCTTACTAGACCTGGATAGAGGTGGAACTTCCTGGACTTCCCACTGGGCAGGGAACCCTGACTGCTCTTTGGGCTGACAAGAGAGGGGGAGTTGATTGGGGGAGGGGGAGGGAAATGGGAGGGGGTGGCGGGGAGGAGATAGAAATCTTTAATAAATAAAAAAATGCTCTTTTCATCACCTGAGATGCTTTCCCTGCAGAGCCTGTCTCCACGCTTCTTTGATCCCTTGGTGCCTTCATGAAAATGGCAGATCCTGGTTGTGAGTACAGCTTACCACTTTTACTCAATATTTAATATTATTTTAGCAGTTTTATTAAACTTAAGTGACAGCTGATATTGGGAAATCCTACTTGAGTTTCTCACTAGAACCAATCAGTTATGTGTGTTTGATGTGGACTTTTTGTTGATTTGCCAGGAAATGGTCCTTGTAGGGACTGACAATATTAGAAGTTGTGGCTTTGTTGGCATAGGTGTGGCCTTCTTGGAAGAAGCGTGTCACTGTGGGGGTCGGCTTTGAGTTCTATACTCTAGCTATACTCTGTGTGACACAGAAGTGCTTCTGCTGCCTGTGGATCAAGATGTAGAATTCTCAGCTCCTTCTCCAGCACCATGTCTGCACACTGCTATGTCCTACCATGATAATGGACTAAACTTCTGAAACTGCAAAGTAGCTTCAATTAAATGTTTTCTTTTATAAAAGTTATTATGGCCATGGTGTCTCTTCACAGAAATAGAAGCCCTAACTAAGACAGACTTAAATGACTTAAAGAGCAAACAATATTAGTGACGTCAAACATGCATCCAATATTCTACTTGTGAATGAATATACAATGTAAATAATATATAATGAAGTGAAATTTAATAGTGCTCACACAAATGTTTGTAATTTATAATCTTATATCATTAATTATGTCAACCCAGGCATAATTACATATTCCAAAAGAAATCAACATTTCTCTAAGATTATTTTTATGATTTGAAATCAGTTAAAAATGTGTCTGCTGATACTTAATAAATAAGTCATTTTTATACTTATTTCTGAATATATTCAGAATATTAAGACAAAGCTTTATTATTCAATAAGAATAAAAAGGAAAACTTTAAATATGAAGTCTAATTCATAACACTGGTTTTGAAGAAATTTTTGTTTATTTGTTTTCTTGACAGAGTTTCATTATGTAACCATGGCTGTCCTGGAACTCACTCTATAGACCAGGCTGGCCTTAAAGTCACAGAGATCTGCCAGCCTCTGTGCCTGAGTGCTGGGATTAAAGGTGTGCACGACCACCACCACCACCACCTGAATTGCTCTGAAGTTTTTGATTGTGTGTTTCTAGATAACTTTTATGTAATTAACTCCCTTAATTTGAGACAGGATGTCAGCATGTTAATAAAAAGTATCAGGGTTGGGATTATGCCCAAATGCTCATTTTTATGGTATCTAATTCTTTACCTTCATAGTTCAGCTTTCTATTGCCCTAAAGATCAACTTTCTGGCCTCACCAGAATTTCACCACTACTGGAGGTGATGCTAGCAAGGCCCCATGAAAATCTCCCTGAGAAACTTTAGACAGTTAATGAGGCTGTGAGAGAGGGAGTCATATATCTCAGTGCTTTAGCTACATTTGCTTAAGTAAACCTCACCCACCCACACTTTGAAGCCATTAAGGTAGTGGACAACAGACAGAAAGCAGGAGGGGACTTCTTCAGAAGAGGAAATTTAGTGTGGGTAGAATCAGGCAGGAGATAATGGAAGGGAAGAAGAGCATCAAAATTCATTGTATACACATATGTAATTCTGAAAGAATTACTAAAAAGATGGTCATTTCCAGTTATTATAAGAACATTAAAACACATTTTAGTAAGTTTACTCAATGATTGTCCCTAAAACCTGGTTCAACAAATTAGCCTACAGTAGTGTCTTATAATAAAGTGCTGCCAAAAATGTATTCTAAGTTAATTTGGATGGCATATATTTTAAGTCTACAAACTATGTTTTGACACATATAAATATGTATCTATATGCAAACAGTGAAAATGATTATTGCAGGTTAAATATGGTCAATGCTAGCTGTGTATGTGTACGTATATCTGAGCAGTTCTAGCATCTCAGATCTGAACTCAGTGAAAAAAAATTTAAAGACTTTCTATGTCAAACTGCAGAAACCCAAATGTCTTTCTTTCCCCCCAGAAACAAATCCATTGGTAGTTTCTTTGAAGGCAGGTCTCACCCTGCAAGTAATACAATCACAGTCTCTACTCTTTCTTACTTTTGTCCTGGCATTTTACCATAACAGCATAAACACAATTAAAGCATAAATCAAAGCCAAAGTAGCCTATGTTTTGAAGTAGATTGTTTACTGTGGTACTATTAAAGACATCACATAACTGGCAGCAAAGGAATTTAAATTCTGGATCAATATTTCAGCATGCTATTTTATTTCTCTGGAATATTAATATTCAATATTATAACTTCAGAGTATTGAAATCAACAAGGTAAAATTGAAGTAAATTGATCACAAGCACACACACACACACACACACATCTTTTAAAGGTGAGGTCTGAACTCAGAATTCATACATAAATGATGATTCCAGAAAATTATTTTTCAATTTATTTCTTAGACAAAGGCTAAATATGTTAGACTTCATGGGCTAATGCTAGAAAAAACAAAACCTTAGAAGTTTAAATGTTTTAATGTTAAATTGAAGACTTTTATCATCATTCATTACTGCTTACTTTGTGCACAATTGATCATGTGAGCACAAAGGGTGAGGGCTGCCTGCACAAAATCAAGAGCTTTGGAACACCTACAGGGAAATTCCATAGCACTGGGTCATATATGCAGAATTAAGTGAGCATCCATCAATTAATAAATGGATATTCTTAAACTTGATTTAGATAAATACAAATGAGTATATAACTGGATGCAATTTCTTCCGGTGGTAATCTGTGTATTCTGGAGGCTGAGGCAGGATTGCCATGAGTTCACTGACTAACGTGAGCCTCATAGTGAGCTCTAAGCATGCCTGTTATACAGCGTAGGCTCTTGCCTAAAAAAACACAAAATAAATAAGTAAATAAGACAAAAATTGTTTTAAAGTCACTTCTTACACATGTTTATGTAGCCCAATGAGTTTAATTCAGGTTGTGGACATTAGGGTTTAAAAGAATATGGACATCTAACCAGGGGCTACACTCTTGGGTGAGGACCCTGTGTATGACAGAATGGTGGCAGGCTTAGTCTTCCGCAGGTCTTGAGTAGCTATTGAGAATTCAGTGCCATATTGTGTTTGGAAAACAAGCTTCTGCAAACCTCCAGCCTTTCCTCTGGTGTTTACATTCTTTCTATTCTTTCTTCTGTGGTGTTCTCTAAATATTGATGGACTCTAGATGCCACATTTAAAGATGAGCACTCAACATTCACATATTCTCAGCCCTTCAGTCAATTATGAATCTGTTTTAGTCAGAGTTCTCTGGAGGAACAGATTACACACACATATATGATATGTATAAGTGTGTATATATATATATGTATATATACATATAAATATGCTTGCATATATATATATATTTATATATACTTTAAAAGTTAGCTTAAAATGGTAGTATGAAAAATACACCTGAGATGAGAATTCTGCAGTTACTTGATCCTTGAGGCTGAGTGCCTTGACATTTAGTTCACTGAGATGGGATAGCCAGTAATCACTCAGTCCTCAAGTCCAGGTTTCTCAGCACTCTCAATCTGACCCAAGAAACATGGCAGGTTCCTAGAGACCCGCTAGTCCCTACAACAAGATGAAAGCTCCTTTAAGGGTGTCAGAGGAGAAAATCAGAAGCAGTAGCCATGCCCCAAATCACCTTGGTAGATAGAGAGTAGAACAAGCAAGTAAAAAATAGATAATCTTTCTTCTGACAAGTCATTTCGATCTGGTGTGCTAACTTGCTAACATGTTTCTGTTCATAACTTTTTAAGCCTTCCTACATCCAGCAAGGCAATCATGACAATTCTTCACGCCAGGCTCTCCACTTAGTGGTTTTAATTTTGGTAAGTCAATATTAAAAGTATCCTTGGTAGGGACTATGCAGTAACTACTGCAGAAAGGTCCTCTTACCGAAGCTGAGAGCATCACTAATCTATGGACATGAACAAAAATAGTTTGATAGGCACAGGATGTTCATTTCATGCAGCAACAGTAATAGCTTTCCCACTAAGGGCTAAAACTTACTTAGCCATGGACTTTTTACAAAGCTCGTAGTATTAAACATGAATTCTCTCTTGTGGAGGGGTCATCAAATTCAATCAATAAAGGGTTAGTTGCCCCTTATCAGTCATATAAACATTATATCTTTGGACACATATTGTCAGACAGGTCAATAGTGTAGCATGTAGGGTTCACAGCTGAGCAAGGCTGGCAGTAATTTTTCTCTCCCAGCAGTCTGCACGGCACCTTCCAGAGCTATGGAAACTGGCCAACAGGAAGGAAGCTTCCAGCTTGTTTCCAGTTGATTTCTCTATGTCCTGTGACTGAAGTATGCAATGTCATCAGCAATAAAGTTTTATACCCTCTAGTGCTGGTGTACAAACAAGACCAGTAGCAATAATTTATATTGTTTTGGAGGCCACAGGGACCTCCATGAACAACAATAAAAGGATCAAATGTGAGGTTTTCTGCCAATGTCGCCTCCTATCAGCACACACAAGTTGGGTATTTTGAAATATTTTGATTGTAGGATTTTATAATAGGGTTTCTAATTTTCCTTTTATTTCTTCAATTTTCAGATAAAAAATCCAAGGCATGGACATACTCAGCATATTCTCTGAGATTCCCCATCTAGTAAGTAAAAAGATCAATGGAAACCAGCTAATGATCTGTGCCACACCCAGACCTTGAATATAGATTCTAGTTGAGTGGGTCTGAGCACCAGGCAGAACCTTTGCATATGAAAAGAACTTCTGGTTGTTTGGGCTTCTGCTCTGAAGATCAGATGTTGAGTAACAGTGCAATATGTTATGCTCCCTCTTACATAATCAGCAGGTATTGAAAAAAAACAAAATAGAAAGTAAGCTAAGAAGGATTTCTGCCATACTTGTTTTCCATGCCACCAATACTTTCCTTCTAAGAAAGAAAGTTCAAGCTAAGTGACCCTGCTACATTTTAAGTACTTAATCAGTACTCACTGCACATCTTGTGTCATCCAATTGCTCTGCATTGAGACCATTTTTAGAATTCACATCTGTAGTTTTTTTTATTTGGTTATTTGTTTATTCAGATATCTCTTTAAATTTTAAACATACTAGGTTGGTTTTGAGGTCACCATATAGCTTGGGCTGCACTCAAACTCTCGACTCTCTTCCAAATACAATTACAGGTAGAGAATGGCACATTCAACAATTTTTTCATGTTTTATATGCTACTGAAGATTGGAAACTAGATATTTCCCATGCTAGGCAAATGTTGCCCATCTAAACTGTATTCTCAGCCCTTATTTATATTAAGTTTTGAGTACAAAATGTTCTCTCAAAAAACCTAATGTGTGGTCTCTGCTCATGTAATTTATTGTATAAGTGAATCTTTAGAAGAATTTATTACCAAGGTAAACTCCAAACACAGCTGTGGGCATATAAAGCTGTCCTGTATCTTATCTTATTTGTGCCCTGCTTAAATCATGATTGTCTCGAAAAGATCCTCTTTATTCTTGCCAAACGGACAAGATTTTGCTGAAACCATCTACTGTAGCAGACGTTAGTTTTCTGGGTAGTACACATTATTTTTATTAATTTTGAGGTTTCATGAAAATGACTGAAACCAAAGTGTCATTCCCACTCACACTGGTCTACTCTGAAAGATTTTATGAGACCTCTGTGTCTTTCCCCTCCTCACAACTAAGGCAGTGATTTTTAGCTTTCTCCTTGGCTTCTGTTTCTACACAGGACTTTCATCGATTCAGTGAAAGCCTTGAACATTCTTTATAATTTCATGAAAACTTTCTCAACAAAAATATATTGCGTTGACACATAACAAACTGTTCTTGAATGTGTCATGCTTTAATTTCAGGAACGTGGTCAGTTCTGGCAAGGGCCTTTCTTTCTGACACTTTACCATCTTCATCTTTGCATTGTCTCTATGGAATTCATATATATAATCACACCATCAGCTTGTTATTGCTTCTCAGCAGCAGGTGTAGATACAACACTTATTAATAAAGTCCTCTGGGGAAAGTAATAAGTTACTTGAAACAATTCCATGTAGCTTAATATCAAAAAAGCAAAGTAATAGAAAAATTTTTAGTGTTTATTTAATGAGTTTTTCTGGATTATGACAAATACTTAAATAACTTTAGATTTATAAAATACCCAGAAATATGCAATTTTTATGAAAATATCATTTTTTTTCTACAAGAAGTAAGCCATTTGCTGAAGGACCCTATATCCACTATGTTGGATGTACCTACAATGATTGACTTTTCTTGTGTCTGTGTTAACATACTATAGTAAAATTGCCTTTCACCTGAGTTTAAATTGTTAGGACTATGCAAGTTATTCAGAAGATCACTTAATTTTATTTAGTAAATAATGTCACCACATATATCATTTAAGGAAGTGATGTGCAGATATAAATTGTTCCATAAGTTTAAATACATGTTCAAGTGCTTCCTGAGCAAACCCGCATAGTCTAAATCAGATGAAGTCTCAGTCTTGAGAAAGGAAGCAGACACAAGACCCCACCCCAACCCAGAACCTATCTTCATTTGACAATCATTTGTTGAAGAAAAATTAAGAGTTTTATTGGCCACACAAACTATACTTAAAGGCAGGCCCCATGTACAGCCATAAAGTAAAAATACAAAACAAACTCAATTATATATATATATATATATATATATATATATATATATATATATAATTTTGTTTTGTTTTGTTTTGTTTAACCTCATAATTCTCTGCCTGATTCTTTACTTGGCCATTACTTATTTTTAACTTTCAGACCTTTTATTTGCATATTGTGGTTTCCAGTTTTGTGTTTTGAAGGAATTTCTATATATGCGAAGTGTGTTTGTATATGTATGTATGTCTGACTCTGTAACTGTTTCTTGTACTTTATTCTTTCTATTTGTTGTTGTTTGTTTGCATATTTTTGTCCTATTCCGGTTCATATATTTTAGTTTGCGCATTTACTTTTCTTTCTAGCCATCTGTTGGTTTTTTAATGAGAAACAAAGGGTATAGATTTGAGTGGGTGGGAGGATGGAGAGGATATGTGTAAACCATAATCAAAATGTATTGTATGGAGAAAATCATTTTCATGAAAAAGAAAATATACCCCCCCCCACCAAAAGAAATCCTGCTATTCAAAAACCATCTGGACTTGAATTTCCCTGTGAAATCACCCAGGAGACTTGTTGTGCTGACCAGTTAATAGCCCCTAGGATTTAAGGAGTGAGGCTCATTGCAGAGCTTGGTGAGCAGACAGGATGTGGTAGAATTCTGCCAGCTCCTCCATTTAGGAGTTTGAGAGTTAAAATTTAAATTTTTGAAACAAAAAAAGAAGAGGGTAGTAGTTTTGATGTGAGAGTTGAGATTAAATGTAGGACAGATAAACAGGGAAGAGCCTTAGGAATACACCTACTGTCATTGTTTCAGAGGGACAAATCATAGAGCATAGCAAGGGTCACAGATCCATGAAGAAATGATTAAGAAGCAGCAGCATATTAGGTATTGGTCACAGGAGCACTAGGGCATAGCAGACTCATGGGAATCTCTCAGCATTAGAATTGGAATTAATTTGTCAGAAAAGAAATGAAAAAAAAGATGTTTACAGCATAAATAATTATGACATGCATGAAAAGGCTTATGTCACAAGCAGTAGGTATTGCAGAATTTCTACTGCAAAGTTCATGCATCTAGAACTTATCACATTCAACAGAAATTCTCTGTGGATATTCTTTCTCAAATTATTATTTTCATCATTTTTCTTCAGGGCTGAGTGTGATCTCCAATAACATTTTCGAAAACCATCCCCTTTTTTTTCTCACATTAATGCAAGATTTTTAGCACTGGAGTCAGAATGGCCTGACATTCACTGGGTAGCTGTCCTTCTTAACTTTGGCCATGAATTTGACTGACATAGTCTAGAATCAAATGAAAAGGAAAGCTCAATGGAGGGGTTACTCAGATTAGATTTTCCTGTAGACACATCTGTTGGGAATAGTCTTCACCATCTTAATTGACCCAGAAAGGCCCAGTTCACTGTGGGTGGCATCATTCTTCCCACGGGGGGAATGGCTGTGGACTCTATAAGAAAGAAAGCCTGGGAAAGTCAGCAAACAGCTTTCCTATCCAGTTTGTTTTGGGTCTCTCCTGAAACAAGTTTCTGCCATAACTCTCTTCTCACTGACGGACTGTGGCCTGAAAAGATGTCACATGAGCATGCTCGAACACTAAGTTGCTTAGGATGGCAGTGTTTTATCAGAGAAACAAAAATAAAACTAGTACAGTAGTAATGCATGTTGTCTTCAGACTCATAGCAATTCTCCTGCCTCAGGTTGCCAAATGCTGGGCTAACAAGCACAGAACACGATACCTGGTGTTTAAAGCTGATAAGTAAATACATACTTAATGAAAGAAAGAAGGCAGAAAATCTTAGCAAAGCTCTGTATAATTATGACTTATAAAAGCAAAAGCTCAAGCTCTCCAACTTTTGGAATATGCTTTCTGAAAAAAAATACCCATATTGGAAGAAATAAATACATCTTTCAACAAGTTCGGAAAGTCAGAATTTTAAATGAAGTTTCCCTTTTTTTTTTAATTCTCTAATAAGTAACATGGAGTGATTATGCAATTTTCTGGCCTGCTCACCACACATGCACACATGTGGGCATGCTTGAACATGTGTGCATGCATCCACCCCCACACCACACATGGCACACACAGCACACATGCCACACACACATCACATATACCACACACACATACATACACACCACACACACATACATACACACCACACACACACATAGCACACAACTCACACACACACGCGCGCACACACACACACACACACACACACACACACACACAAGCAGTTCTAGGGAAACTCGTAATTCTCCCTGCTCCCAATTCATTTCTTAGCTCCACTATGGCAGTATACTGATGTTAGATTTGTAAGTGATTCTAGTCTTGCAATTACTTTCCTAAAGTCGCACTGACACTAGGGGACATTGCTATTACAAGTGTATTTCTTTCTTACCAACGCAGCCACTTTTAAAGTCAGTTTTCTTTCAGTTTTTCAAGGTCAACGACAGATGAGGATCTCTAATATTCATCTCAGAGTGTCTGATTATCAGTAATCGTGAATTCAAAATACATATTCTAAACAGTCAAAATAGTTATGATGTGATATTTAAATATCGAAATCTTTGGTATCTACTTTACATGTTAGACAATTAAAATATGTGAAGGATGGTTTATATTCGGATATTCACATGTCTAGTGTTATTTATGTGATGTGAGGGGCTCTGGTAGGAATAAACTGCAGGATTTTCTCTGTTGGCCATTCTGATACTGCTTGACTGTCTGCACAGGAAAGACATGTGTCATCATCGTTCAGTACTTATCCTTCATTCCAGGGTCAAAGTTTGGTCATATCATAAACCCATGGAAATAAAGAGGACACTATGAGACTATTGCTGTGATATTACTAAAGCTGAGATTGACTTTTTTTTTTTTGTAAGAAGAATGTCCTTTCCTTATTTTTACAAAGCTGAGTTAAAGTTTCAAATTTCATCACATCGCAAAATAATAACTAAACTTTATTAAAGTCTCCTTCTATGCCAGGCAATGAGATTCTATTTTGCACATTTGATATTACACGATGCTTGGAGCAACCTTATGTGTTAGCCAAATAATTACCATATATCTCAGAAGAAAGAACCAAGAGCACAAGTTAAATATTTTGTCAAAACTGCAAGATTTAAAATTCGGGTCCGTCCTAACCTAAACAAAGCATTAATTATTTTATTATTATAGTACAACTCCTAAGATGTAGGTACCTGATTTTTTTTTCCATTCTAAGTTTTAACTTTGGCGTAATTTTTGGTATTTCTTTTTCTTTTAATTTCAGTATTTCATAAAATCACAAAATAATACATTCGAGAGTTATTTCTATGGCTACCAATAGCTATGTGAGCCAATTTTAAACAATGAGATACAAGAGAATTGTATAAGATTCTGGAATGGTTCATAGAAGAAATATATTTTTGGTGACATATGCATCACTTCTTAATCTAACTTGAAAAACAAAGCAGATACACCTGTATTTGAGAACCTTCATGATAGTATGAAGTTGAGGTTAACTCCACCAAGACAGTTGTGTCCAAGAGTCTGACTATCTATCCTTGGATTGTTTTTGAGATTAAAACAAAATTCTAAGACACTTGAAAAATTGCAAGGTGCTCTTACCAGCAACTGGATGCAGTTTCCACTTGATGACTTAATATACTCTATGAAATTAAACCCCTAGAAAAGTTCTTTGATGTTAAATAATTTTGATTAAAATGACTTGATTTCATATTCACTGGGAAGAAAATTGAAGTACATAGTAAAATATGTCCTTTCATTGCTGAAGAAAAACATTTTCCCCTCAGACTAAATGAATGTTTTATTTCTAAGTTATCACAGTAAAAATGGCTTTAGGAAGGAAATATGCACTGTGAAAGTAAACTGGTTCAAGCATATCAATATTCCAATTATATGCTCACTTTATGTAATAGCAAAATTAATGTTTTAAAAAAGGATTCTCTTTCAGTGTAATGGTAGGAACTGAATATAGGTTGTAGTTTGAATGTAGTTTCAGAATGTAGATTGAATGTAGTTTTAGAGAAATCCTTAAGTAATTCTTCAGCACATGCAAGCAAATTAATAAAACAATATTAAAAGTTGGCGTTATTCATGTAATAGTAGGGATAATGATGGTGGACTGGTGATATGAGTCAGTAGAGAAGGAGATTTCTCCTGAAAGCCCCAGGATCTGAGTTTGGTCTCTGGAACCCAGACATAAAAAACAAAACAAAACAAAACAAAACAAAACAAAACAGATGCAAGCGACATGCATTGGTAATCCTACAGTGAAATGGAAGGTGGGGGCAGGGGTATAGTCAGAAAAGTCAGGGCTCACTAGTTTGGAATACTTAGCATGGCAAAAATATTAGAGCTCCCCTCCCAACAAGTGGAAGGTGAAAACAAACTCCTAAGAGTTGGCCTGTCATGTCCATAGATGCGCTGTGTTAAGTGTGGACCTGCACACACACACACACACACACACACACACACACACACACACACACAGTATCCTTCTATATTTTAAAACAGTAGTACAGTTTATACAAGAGAAATATTTTTTCTGTGATTAAAAATCAACCTGTACCACAAATGCCATACCTCGAGTCCGTTACTGCATTTTATAATACCTGTAAAGATAAAATGAGACTGACCTTTTTCAGCCTTCACCATCATACTGAAAACTGTTAATGCATATTGTTGAAAACAGAGTTAATATGTACTTGGATATGTTGAAATGCATTTGCTTAAGAGAATGTGTGGTTCTACAGTCACTGCAGCTTAGGACATTTGGGGAGAAACATTTATCAACAGGAAGAAATGCCTTTTTCTTATATATAAAGACAACTGCCTGAAGTATTGATTTTTTGGAGAATGAACTCTGTAAATCTAGTTCTTCAAAAGCAGATTTAGACAAATGCAATGATTGTGGAAGATAGGTCTGTACCGTGGCTAAGCAGGTGTGGGGAATAGGAGCAATCACTTAGGACAGGAGCTGCAATTGGAAAAGTGAGTACCAGTTCTTCTCACGCAGCACACACGAGAGGTGCAATTCTGTGAACTCCTCAAGGACTTACTCCCATCTGGTTTGCTTGTAGTCTGATTATCTTTGCTCCTTATTACTATCAAAGAAATTGATGTTTATCAACACTGATGTTTCAGAAGGTAAACCCCCTGTGGACATCCAATTACTTTCTTCTGCAGCCAGCTACTGGGAAAAGGAAATTGATTGACAGATGACTCTGGAGTGCAATCCTTTGGGCCCAGTGGGGTGCATCCAGATTGATTCAATGTTGAGACTTCCAAGAATCTTGCAAATACACCCTAGGGAACCCTAATTGAACTCTAGGGGTCTGTGCTTAATCCACTTTCAACTTGAAATCATTCCCTTCCTGAAGAAACCTCTTTAGGCCCAGGCATAGCTTCAAACAGCAAAAAGTTACAGTAGCTAAAGCAGATCTAGATTCCTATCGCTTCTATATTTTCATCCAAGGCAGGTTGATTACCTTTAGGTAATAATTCCTACTCTCCTGATGCCTACAGTGCCTCCTCTTCTGAATCCATTTATGCTGCTATAACGAAGTGCCACAAAAGGATCTCTTAGAAGCAAAATAACTTATTTTCCATATTCCAGGAAGCTCGAACGATGGAGAACAAAGCACCTGCAGAACTTCATGCCTGCCAAAGCAACAAGAATATGTTTCTTTGTCTAGAATATCCTTGTTCTGTTTTTCTGTAAGCTTTTGCACACCCCCTTAGTTCTAACTCTGAAGCTATTCCCAGAAATCCCTTTCGTAGGCTCTCACATCCTTCTTTGGGTATCAGAATGATTTGAGAAACTGTTCTTTTAGGACTTTCGCTCAGTGTTTTACAAGTAGCATTTTTATTTATCATGGCATGCTTAATTGAAAGACTATTTTTAATCTTGAATCTCATTTTTCATGCCTCTTAATTGCTCAGCAAATGCAATCTGAATGAAAGTACCCTGGCTCCAGTCCTGAACCTCTCTATGTCCACTTCCTTCTAAAGAGAGTGTTAATAATAAATTGTGTCCTCGAGAAAATTATCATTGAGATAATCAAAGGGAACTATGTTTTGAAATACAGCTTTGAGTCCCTGTATTAGAAATAATTATTGTGCTATGCAGTGCTTTGTATTGCTTTTCTTAACTTTGTAAAATGAATAGAGTAACATTAGAAAATCAGTTTCAATGGTCAGTCACCTAACTTGATAGTCTGTACAGCATAAGATTGGATTTACAATTACTGGGAAGATTAAACAAACCTTTCTGTGTCTGATTGATGTGTGTCGAGATGTCTAGAAAGACGGATATACTAACCTTGTCCCAGTACAATGCAAGTATTTCTCAGTCCACTTTAGTTCTGAAAGCGGCATGAGAGTGAAATTAGCATATGGCCAATTTGCTGGATGCCCAGAGGTTCTTGGATCATGCTGATACATCTTTATCTGCTCATTAGGATTATGGCTTGAAATTTGGTTTACTTGAGTTTATGCCTATTACTCTAGAAGTCACTGCATATTACTTAGGGCAGCTTTTGAAGCGTATACAGATGAGTGATAGCTATTCACAAGCATACATGTCTGTGTGCTTGTGTATTGGATTTGCTTTACAGTTTTAATATGCTGATAAGATTTCTTTCAGGAAAATTCATTTCAGTACTGACATCAAGAGGTTTAAAAAGTTCCCCTTCCTGTAATAAGAATAAAACTAGAATTTGCCTTTTGTTTCATACTTAAAAAAATTATTTAATGGGCAGAATCTGACTTAAACCCTGTTAAGAATGACCACTAATTAGAGATTCTCTATTCATTTGCTTACTTTTAAACAGATTTTAGATTTAATCTTATTCCCATTTTAAAGGTTACAGACTAGAATATAATAGTTCAGAATTCTCAATTAATATTCTATCATTTGTCTACACCACTCACATACATAAGAGCAGTACCTAGAAGGACCAATTAAAGCCAGAATTGATCAGGGCCATCGAGGAGAGGGAAGCGAGCTTTATTTCTCATTTTAGCTTTAAAAATTAAAATTTTGAATTTTAAATAATAAATCCTAATTACTATATATTGGTGAAGGAGGTTCTTCTGTTCATGTGTTGCTTTCATTGGGTAATGAATAAAGAAACTGCTTTGGACCTGATAGGGCAAAACTTAGGTAGGCAGAGAAGACAGAACTGAATGCTGTAAGGAAGGGCAGAGTGAAAAACACCATGGATCTCCTGTCTGAGATGGAGGCTGGTTTGAATCTTGTCAGTAAGCCACAGTCACATGGTGATACACAGATTAATAGAAATGGATTAAATTAAGATGTAAGAATTAGCCATTAAGAAACTAGTAAGAGCTAATGGGCTAAGCAGTGTTTTAATGAATACAGTTCCTGTATGGTCATTTCGGGTGTAAACTAGCTGGGCAGCAGGGATAAACTGGGGGCCTCCTCTCCCCTGTAACAATATACATGTATTTGTATATCATATATACAGGATATGTTTTAATATATCCTGATTATCTTCTCCCTCTATTCTTTCCAGTTTCTTTTCACATCCCCTACCATCATGATCCACTTTTTTCCTGTCTCTTATTGGGAAAAACTGGCTTCTAAAGGGCATTAATGAAATACAATATGTAATATAGTAAGATAAGACAAAAACTAACACGTCAGATTTGGACAAAACAAACCAAGAATAAGAAAAACATGCAAGAGAAAGCAAAGAACAAAAAAGCAAAAAGAACCCACAGAAACCCATTTGCTTACACACTAAGAAATCCCATGAAAACACTAAATTGGAAGCCATAATATACATGTAAAGGTAAAATATTTCCATAATACATATATACATATATAATTAAAAGGTAAGATAATTTTTAAAAGGAAAGCGCTGACACTATATTATGAGACAGGGCCCCAAACAGATACTTTTGAGTTCATTTTCTGCTGGCCACCTACTGTTGGGCATTTGTAGTGTGCTTCACTAGTGAGCCACTCTTGGAAGATACTAAATTTTCATTCGCAAGATGTGATTTATTGGAGACTGCTTCTGGGTTAGGTAGGGAACATATGTACACATCTTTCAGCTCTAGAACCCAATCTGGTGCATATCTATACAGGTTCTACATGATGTCTCTGTGATTTCAAATGTGTTCTGGTCCTGTTGTTTCGAGGGTCTTGTTTTCTTGGTGTCCTGCATTCCTGCTGACTTACACTCTTTCTGGCTCTACAACCAAGGAGGTTTCCTAAGATCTAAGGTGAGGGGCTTGAAGACTGCACATTTAGGGTTGAGTGTTCCAAGGTCTCTCATTCTCTTTATAATATCTGATTGTGAGTCTCTGTATTTGGTGACATCTGCTACAAAAGGAAACTTTTCTGAAGATGGCTGAACAAGGCTTTGATCAATGGGTATAGCAGCTCTCCTTAGAAATCATTTTATTGCCTTTTTATTCTTATTTTTTTATTGATTTTTATTGAGCTCTACATTTTTCTCTGCTCACCACCCTGCTTCTCCCCTCCCCCCAAAGTCCCCATGATCTCAGTTTACTCAGGAGATCTTGTCTTTTTCTACTTCCCATGTAGATTAGATCTATGTAAGTCTCTCTTAGAGTCCTCATTGTTGTTTAGGTTCTCTAGGATTGTGATTTGTGGGCTTTTTTTAGTACAGTATTATTTGGATTTACTGTAGGTCTCTGGTTTATCTAATCTCAGGTTCATTTATATAATCCTCATATATATATATATATATATATATATATATATATATCCATCAATGGAGCAGAGAGTGCATTACATTCAACCAGGGGGTATGGCTTTGTAGAATCCTTAGGAAGACAGATATTTATTGAGAAAACAGAGTTAAAAATATCAGAAACACAATTAAAAACAGAATTAAAAAGAAAAACAGAATTAAAAACATCGACAACATCAGCAAGTAACTTCCAGGAACATCAGGAAGCTTAGTCAACTATAAGACAAAGTCAACTACAAAGTAAGATGTGAAGGACCAAATATAGATACTTGTATATAAAAATTCCCTATAGGGCTGAGAAACACAGTTTGAAAATATCACTGAAAGAAAAGAATAAAACAAAAGGAAGAAGAAAAGGAAGGAAGAAAGAAAGGAAGAAAGAAAGAAAAGTTTCAAACATGGAGGTTCAATTAGAGAACACAAAGGTAAATTTTTAAAAAGCCTAACCATGTATTCCAAATTATATCAAACACACACACACATTAAAGTTCAACATATGTATATTTTGGGGGAATGCTCAGACTAGATTTAGCAATTAAGTCAAAATTCTGAAATTGTTCAGTTGTGTTTTAGATTATAATCTCACGTCTGTAAAACAAACTTTGTCATTGTCTCTGTAAAGATCTTAAGGATTGTCCCTAGATTAGAATTGCTTCAGGGGAAAATAGCAATTTATAGAGAATGTCAAATAAAGTATAAAACTGTCTGGGATACAAGTAGATAAAAAGTCCAATAAATTCAACTCTCTTCATTGTGTATAGCAACCAGTGAACATACAAATAGAAACCTTCCTTCTTCTTTTATTTTATTTTTAGATACAAATCAAGTCTGACATGTATACAGCAGCCCAGTGATTGACCCTGAGTTCCTCAAACTCTTGTGTTGTCTGGCTTTCTAATTGTTTAATCTTACAAATATTAAGAAAGCCTGATAAACTTGATAATATATAAATTCTTTTGGGTAGGCCATAAACTGACTTTGTGGGAGTCTATACCCATTTATTTGCTGACACATATCCTTTATCAGAAAAATGTTGTTTGTGTTATGTGTTGGTACTATTATAGGAATTTAAAATTTTACTTTTATTTTCTAATTATTTCCAATAGAGTTCTGTCTAGATAGTAAAATATCTAGTATGAGCAAATTGGGTCCGATTAGCCAAGATGGGAACAACGTAAAGGGACAAACTCTAGAAATAAAAGAGGTAAGTATCTCAGAGAATTATACTAAAAAAATATGAATCTAAGTAAAACCATATTGGCTAGATTTAAGCAGAAACATGGGGACATGCTTATTTATATGATAACATAGACAGATTGAGGAATATAAATTTTATGGAAGAATCAACAAGTTAACTAGAAGATGTAAGATATTTTCAAAGTTTGTTTTTTTGAGACTTTGTTTCTCTGTGTAGCCCTACCTGTCTTGGAATTAGTTTTGTAGACCAGGCTGGCCTCAGTCTCCCAGAGATCTGCCTGCCTTTGTTTCCCAAGTGCTGGGATTAAAGGTGTGCGCCACCACCACCTGGCTCACTCTACTTGAAAATAATCTTAATGTTGAGTAAACAAAAATCAGGTGAAATTTGGCCTCTGGAAAGAGTCAAGCTTTATTTTAACATCTATCCTTTGAAAATATTGAGAACTATTTTCTTGGAAATGTGTTCCATTTTGCTTTTTAGTACCTCTGTGACATTCACTTTACCAGAATGATAAGAGGATTCTCAGCTGCCCTTTTCTGTTTGGGAAGATTATTCATCTTGAGGAAACTTTTGATATGGATTTATGGTCCTTCCTTCCATTTCACTGCTTTCCTTCTGGAAGCATTTCACTCTGAGATTTCTCTTCTTAACTTGGATGTGTCAGTTAAGAGGATCCTTATTCAATATAACAATAAATCACTCAACAAATTTCTGTAAAAAAAGGGTGAAATGTTTTGTAACTTTTTGTTGTTTGTTGATGACACCATACCTTAATATGAAAAGATATAAGTTTTGTCTTGTGTATATTTTTTATAAACCTCTTTGCAGACAAATAACAGGAATGATCAGAAATTCTGGATTTCAGTGTCACGATTCTAAGCCAAGTAGTATTTTACACTTAAATGCATCTACATTTTATTTTATAGATCTCAAGACTCCAACAATTCAGTCTGATACTGGGTAAATAAGTGAGGTAGCATTTTCAAAATTTTTTAACCTTTTTTCACTTCTCTTTTATTTGGAAAACTCAGAGTGAGTGCCCCTGCTATATAATACTGCCTTTATTTAGTTGAAAAAAAAAAGGTTAATCAATGCAGGTACCTCTGATAATTGACAAGAGACCCAGACAGATGCTGTCTTATGCCAGTTACTGATATGGGATGTCTCTCTATATGCTGTGAATACGTTTATTACCATAGTTAATAACAAAACTGATTTGGACTGTGGCAGGACAGGACAAAAATATAGCTAGGTGGGAAATCCAAACAGAGATACAGGGAGAAAGGAGACAGATTAAGGTAGATGACAGTAGCCACCAAAGGAGTATGATCTCAGAGCATTACTGGTAAGTCACAGGATGCTTTATATAGAAAAAATACCATATTTTTAAAAATCAACTTCAGTTGCTGATGATAATACAATTGTGAGATTTATTCTTTGAGTAAACCAAGAGGAAAAATTATTAGATTCTGTTCTCTGTGTTATTTTAAATATCTAGAATCATGAGAGGTGTATAATTAAAATCTACAATCAGAAGAAATCAGATCAGTTCTGGTATAGTGTGTGGAAAAACATTAGTTATCTGTTTATTCTAACAAGGCTTTTGAAAATGCAATGTATCATTACTCTGCTTCTCTGTGTATTCTGAGTTAACTGAGATGGGAATAAGAATAATTTAGAAGTGTTCATGTGCAGAGATTAACAAAGTGACTTCAGATAATGAGAACTAATACAAATATGAACAATTCAAATTTCAAATTTAGTATCTACTAATTAATAGCAATTTTTCATTTGATCTTTTAAGATTAAAGTTAATTAGAATGTATACTATCATTGGGTCTCCTTGTGCTTGTAACTCTTCATTTCTATTTTCATAGATTGAATATGTCAAGACAAAACTCATCTTTTTTAAACATCTTTGGGGTACGTATATTGAACATAGTAATCATTAAATGCTTAAAAGGCAATAATAATGGAAATTTTAGTTCCATTATATATATTCAAAATTGATAACATAATGAAGCTTAAATGAGATTATACTATGCTTTAGATATTGTGGTGTTTTTCTATAAAGTATGTGTTGCTCTCTCAGTATTATACATGTATCATTTAATATACAACACTGTATAAGAATGCTTAGTTTACTATAGAGAAATGGTCTCTCAGACTTATCTAGCATAAAATCCCGGACTTCAACTCATTATATCGTAAAGATCATGTTTAATTTTCAGAATAAGTTATATATAAACACAATAACAAGCACACTCCCGTAAGATTGCCATAGTGACAAATCCTGCATGTCAACAGAGAAAACTTTAGGTCATGCCATATTACAGATACATTTGACAATTTCATTATTTACTACTAGTGCTTTTGTGCAGAAAGGAAAACAATTTCACTGGGAAAATTTTAGGATAAAATATATAATCTAGGAACACATACACTGTATATTTTTACTAAGTGGAAACAAAGCATTTGTAACTGCTTATGTTAAGAGAATAGTTCTTCTTCCTTGTTTTTTTTATCAACAGAATGTTGTTTTATTTTGTAATAGAAATGAAAATCAGGTATGATGAAACCTGATATCTTTTATTATTCAGTATTATTTTTTAACTATCATGGATTCTTTTGTCTTTTCATAGGTAGATGATTGTCCCTTCATGATAAATTAAGAATTGTGCATGAATATATAGATTGCTTTTTGTAGGATAACATGTTTACTTTATTAATTCCATAGATCCATGAGCATGGGAATACTCTCCACCTTTTGATATCTTCTTTGGTTACTTTTGTCAATGGCTTGAATTTTTTTAAAATAATTTTTATCAACTACAGATCCAATAGAGGGCTAATATCGAAAAAATATATAGACTCAACAAAATCTGAATAAAATATGAAATATAAATTGAGATAGATAATTTTCAAAAGAGTTAACCCAAATGGGAGAGAAATAATTAAAGAAATTATCAACATCCTAGGTCATCAAAGATATGCAAATAAAAAGTTCTTTGAGATTTCATCTAATACCAGTTGGAATGACTAAGATCAATAAAACAATGACAGCACACACTTGGAAAGAGACAGAGTCAGGGGAACAATTATCTATTGCTGCTGGAAGTGTAAACTTGGACAGCCAGTATGGGAATTAGTGTGGCACATCCTCAGGAAAAAGAGGGTAGATCTACTTCAAGATCCAGCTATACCACTATTGGGAATATACTTAAAGGATGCCTCATCCCACCACATGTTCATTGCTGCTCTATTCACAATAGGTAGAAACTGGAAAAAACACTTAATGCTCCCCAAAAGAAAAATAGTTAAAGAAAATGTGATACATTTACACAAAGGAGCATTACTCAGCCATTAAAGAAATGAAATCACAAAATTCACAGGTAAATAAATGGAACTAGAAGAAGAACTGAATGAAGTAACCCAGACCCTGAAAGACAAATATGGTATTTGTTTGCTTATTTGTGAATATTTACTATAAGATCAGTACTAGGCAAGTGTAATGAATAGGTTTATGTAAACTTGACCCAAGCTAGAGATATCTAAATGAAGGAACCTCAATTGAATAATGCCTCTGTAAAATCAAGATGTAGGGCATTTTTTAAAATTAGGTATTGCCAGGAGAAGGTTCGACCACTATGGATGGTGCCATTCTTGGGCTGGTGGTACTAGGTTCTATAAGAAAGCAGACTAAGCAGGATGATCAAAGCAGTAAGCAGAACTCCTCCATGACCTCTGTATCAGTTCCTGCCTCTAGATCTCTGCCCTGTTTGAGTTTCTGTCCTTACTTCCTTAGAGGATGAACAGTGACATGGAAGTATACACCTCCTTCGCAGGTTACTTTGGTCACAGTGTTTCATTATAGCAATACTACTAATAATCAAAACACCAAGCTATAAATTGTAGAACCACAGAGTGTAGGTATAGAGTAAGGAAAGAGATTGGGACAGATAGATATGCCCGGAAAAGGGGAATAAAATAGCAAGTTATGGACTGCTTGGAGGATGTGACTGGAATGGGAGGATAGAGATTAGAATGGTAGAACAGTGTAAGGATGGGGTAAGAGGAAAATCAACTAAAATTAAGGGCTATATGAAAAGTTGTGTAGAGGCATAATACAGTAGAAGCCTCCTAATAGGTATACAAATACGAAAAAGATCTGATGAAATTGCCAAATAATGGAGAGAGAGAGAGAGAGCCTCAATTGGACATCTGTTATCACCAAATGAAATTTCCAGTACCAGAACAGCATTACTCTAACAGACTTGTTGCTCTAAGGGATCCCATGGGATCTCCCTCCCAATTTGACAAATCTAAAGGTTGCTTTTGGCAAACTGACCACAAGACACCGTTGCTGTGGACAATACCTCTACAACCCATTAGACAGAGAAATTGAGCTGCTGCCCATGTAAAGTTTACACCCACAGAATTAGCCTCTTCAATACCACTGTGCACACTACAAAAGGAGAAACATAAGCACAGACTGAGCCATAAAACCTTGAATCTGCAGTGGTATCCTACCTGCTAGTTGTGATAGCGCAATGGTGGCTCAAATATTGTAGGAGTAACCAGCCTATATCTGAATTGACTGAAGGCCCACTCTATAAGACATATGTCATACCAGACATCTCTTTGATGACCCAAAAACAGAAACTTGATAACCAGGGAGGGGAAACTAATCAGGATGCATTATGTGAGAAAGAAATATTTTCAGTAATAAGCAAAAAAAGAATAACTTTTCACCCAATGCCTTAAATATATGGATAGAATCGTATGATTTTTTTCTCTTTGAATAACTACAAACTACTAATACACCAATGTTTTGGAAATGACATTAATAAATGTTCATTTTTAATTAAATTACATCAAAATGTACTATTACCAGGAGCCCTTTGTACTTGTCCTTTCTTGCACATATGTTGCACAAATTCTAGTTGGTCTTAATTAAAACCCAGAGTTAGATATAGGCCTTAATGCTGAAGATAAGAGAAGCAGAGAGTCCAGTCACCAGAGAGTTCTTTTACCTTTACTGCTATCAAACAGAAGGGGCATTCCTGCCCTCAGACTACATCTTCCGATTTCCTCTACCTCCACCATAGCTCAGACAGCAACTGTCGCCACTCAACTTTAGACTGCACTGAGTTTCTGTCTCCTTCTCTCTCCACCAAGCCATTCCTCTCCTGTCTCCACCTCCCTAGTGCTAGGATTAAAAGTGTGTGATCTTAAATCCTGGGATCACCTTTGTGTGAGTTTTTTGGTTTTTTTTTTTTTTTTTTTTTTTTTTTTTTTTTTTTTTAGATTCATTTCTGTGAAGCCCAGGTTGGCCTTGGACCAAGAAAACTCCTGCTACCTCTGTCTCCTAATGCCTCAATTAAAGGTACATGCCACCACTCCCTGCTCTCTTGTGGTTTAGCTGGGCACTATGACCTTCAGGAAAGCTTATTTGTTAAAACATAAACAAAATAGCACTATACACAAGTTTATCATTTTAAGTTAATAAATAAATATTAAATTTTTACATGCCCTTGTAAGTTTTATCAACATGCTTTGCTCATATTTAGCCTCACATATCTTTCTTTGTCCCTTGACTCCATCCTTCTGATCCACTTTCTTTCCCAGAGTCTTTTGTTTTCATTAAATATACTCATATTTGCATAAAGAAAAAAAAACATAACTATGTAATCCTACCCTCCCAAGTACAGGGATTTATTACAAAAATGATGTAAAAATAACTTAAATTCACAAATACTGGGTAATATAATTATGTAATCATTATGAAGAATGCACTAAGGACAATGGAATAGTGTAGTGGATTTCTTATGGTCTTCTCTATGAAAATTTCACCTCTTCCTGCTGTCTTGAAGTACCCCGCCTCTTTGTTCTACAGTGTACAAAGATGCCTTAACTTTAACTTTATAGCATTTGTTAAAATGCATATATTTGAGTAGAATTTACTCAATGTATTTAAATTAATTCTTAAAATTGATACCCATGATCCCCTTGTAAGGTAAGCTAACCATGTCTTGTTTCTTTTGGACTGAGGTCAAAATGTGCTTAATTTAAAATAAAATAACATGCATTTAAAGATACAACTAAATATTATTCATTTACCTTTAAATTGTATAATTCTTCATTTTTCACAACTGAGTGATTGCCCAGGTCAAGTTGGTCTATGTCACGTCTGTGTGGAACTGTCTTGAGTGCTGATTGGTGTGGCAGGGCACATGCCCCTGTGTATGGTGCTGTCTCCAGAAAGATAGTTTGGCTTGTTTAACACAGGTGGAGGAACTTGGAGGATAAGGGATGAAAAACTAGGGTCAGTACATGAAATAAATAAATTAGTAAGCAAATAAATAGCTAAAAAGAAAAAAAAAGGAAGAAAAAGAAAATTGGCTAAACAATCCAATTAGCATTTCCATTGATGGTTTCTTTTTAGGTTTCCTGCCCTGACTTTTCTCAGTGATCTACTGTTACCTGGGAGTGGAAGCTAAAATAAACCCTTTTCTCCTCATGTTTCTTTGCTCATAGTATGTGTCATAGTAACTGAAAGCAAACTAAGACAAGGATTTAGGAACTGGAGTCCTTCTCTTCTTTATATTTCCAGTGTTGAGGATGGAACTGGCCAGATAATGTTTATTTAAGTTTTTGGAATTAATACTTAAAACATACTTAGTGGCATCTAAAAAATAATGGAGTAAAAAGCAATAGTTAGATATTTCTGAGTTCCGTACTTTCCTCTGTACAAAGTAGGTTCCTGCAGAAATTAATTAGAAATTATAGTTATTACATTAATTTGTACTATAGTGGTTGTAGAGTGAAGTGGATAAAAATCACCAATTAATTTCAAACATCCTACATAAGGCTAAATGTCAACAGGCTTATAAATAGAGTTGTTATTTAATTCATTTACTAATAAGCCTACAAATTGAGGCAGTGGTTAATTCATCTCCTTTATTACATGGTCCCAGAGAGACACCAGACTCTCCAATTTTAGCCTTCAGAAAATAGATATTAATATATGGGTCAATAAGTACAAATATTCAGTGTTTTCTAGGAAGAAAACTCTTAAAATAATCCTAATGTTTCCAAAATTGAGTATATACATTTTACATTTTAATTTACACAGATCAGTATGAGGATGATGAAAATGAAATAGGTTTTGAGTCAAAATCTCATTATCTAGCATTGACTAGTCTAGAATTTGCTGAGACTAAGCTGGACCTTGAAGTCATAATCATTCTACCTGAGTCTTCCAAGAGCTGGATTACAAATATTACCACTGGGCTCTACTTCTTGGTGACGTTGGGTCTGCAAATCAACAAATCTTCAAACATTTTTTATTTACTTTTATTATATGGCATCAATATTTAATTTTCTTTTTAAATTGCAAGTATATGTATGTGCCTGGGTGTGGGTTTTTGCATATTGGTGCAGTGGCAACTGAGGCTAAGCAGTTTAAAAGAAGACATCAAATAAAGTTATAGGTAGATGTGTCTGACATGGGTTCTGGGTACCAAACTTGGGTCCTCTGCACGGACACCATGTACTCTTGATTGCTGAAAATTTCTCTAGCTCTGTCAAACTACAATTTTGTAACTTTTAGACTAAAACATAACTCATTGATAATCAGTTATTGATATATGCTTTTCTCAAGATGTTAAGGTTTATAATTATCAACAGAGAAACAAAAGTTGAATTGTAGAAGTTATGTATTTGTTGAAGTTTAAAACGAAATGAATTAGTTGAAAAAAACGTTTTCTTCTATAGTGATTTATAATTTATTAAGCAAATATTCAATCAGTATTCATGGCTTACATCTAGTTACCCTCACCCCTAGATAGCACTCACCTTCTGAGGAGGGTATGAAGACACGTTTCTTGAAATGCTCTCTCCTTTCAGCTCAAAATTCCTAACACTTTTAACCTTCTCCTCTTCTGAACATTATTTTACATAAACTATTTCCCACTGATACATCATCAGTAAATATTAAGGGACTCACGAAGGTACTCGAGACAAGAGAGATAATAAATTAGATCTATATGGGCAATAAGGATAAGGAAAACAATATACGTATTCATGATGCATAAAATATTTAAGCTCAGAGTTAAGTCTTTGGTTTATACTAACCTCAGTTTGAATCCTCAACTATCATATTATGCAGTACAATCAACATTTTGTCTTGGTATTTTTCTTTTTTCTCTTTTTTATACCTTTTATTTTGTGACCATACTTTTATATATTCTTTCCTACAAGATTGATGCCATTTTTTAGAGAATAGAAAATGATAATAAACTTGCTTCTTCTTTGATTAAATTTAAGCTTTTCTTTCTTTGTAAATTGAAGATAGATTTTTCTTACATCCCAACCACAGATTTCTCTCCCTCCACTCCTCACATACAAATCTCTCTTTCCCTCTCCTTTGGATCAGCTCCATCTTCCTCTCCTTTGAAGTTGGTCTCCAAGAGACAACAACCAAAATGCAAATACACAACAAAGCAACATACAATAAGATAAAGATAAATCCCTCACATGGAAGTTGGACAAGGCAACCTAGCAGGAGAAAAAGAGTGCCAGGAACAGGTAAAAGAATTAGAGACTCATCTGCAAGCACAGTCCCACAAAACCACCAAACTATCAGTGACTACACAAGCCAAGAGGACTAAATGCAGATCCATGTAGGTCCAGTGCTTGCCACTTCCGTCTTTGTGAGCACATATGTGCCCGGCTTAGTTGATTAAGTGGGCCATGTTCTCCTGGTGTCCCCCATTCCCCCTGATTTCTACAATCATTTCTCACCCTCTTGCGTGAGATTACTTGAGCTCTGAGGGGACTTTTAATTTAGATTCTCTTTCCACATAATGTCTCTGTGGGTATCTACACCCTGCTTCCATCTGATGCCAGAGGAAGCCTCTTTTTTAATATTAGGTATTTTACAAGAGCTGCATAAATGGACAGAAACATTATTTTTAATGATATAAAGGGAAAGGAACAAAATTCTGTTTGGAGATTAGTCTTAGAGTAAATTAAAGTATTCTAAATTTAAATCATAATTTATGCTATCCATGATTGGATTAGCTGACATTAATTAACCCTTTAGAGGCTCAGATGTATAATCTAGGCATTTCTGGTGGGTGGGGGAGGAAGGTTGCTGATGCTGGATTCCAGAACATACCAGGCAAGCATTCTTCCTTTGAGCTATACTCTCAGGCCACAAGCCCAAATTCTTTGTAATATATCTGTTTTGGTGGTTTTGTTTCCTTATTTAATCATTTTAAAATAAAAGCACAAATACTTCCAGTTTGTGGAAATATACTTATCCCTAGCTTTTGTAGAATTATAAGTGTATGTTAAAATGAATAAACCAGTCAATTATGTTTTGAGTTTAGATCAAAGTCAACTTGAATTATTCCCTGTATCATTCAGTTTATCTATATGTGTGTTTGGACAAGGTTAATATGATTTTATTTACATCTTCTTTGCTTCCCTTTTTTGTTTTACTTTGCTTATATAGAGTCTTGCTTTGTTGCAAAGGCTAACCTGAAAATCTCAATCCTGAATCCAAAGGCTGGTTTCAGGTATGGGCCTTCAGACACTACTATCAAAGTTATTTTTGGAAGAATGAAGTTTTTTCTTTGATCAAATTTGCTGATCAATTTTGGTTTTTTATAATCACACACTAACTGGACAAACAAATAATTTAACTTTATTTCAATAATATAATAATAGTTATTAGAGACATTTTATTTTTATAGTTTATTGTTTTATTTTTATTGTTTTTTAATATCAGGGAGAAAGTGTTTATTTTTGTGGTCCTGTGTGTGTGTGCGCGTGTGTGTGTGGGCGCGCGTGTGTATGTGTGTACACATACATGGATTCATGCATTTTAATAACAGAAAATTATAACTTAGAATTTTTAAATAATATTTAATTCTCAACTATATAAAATAATTTACAGTCATTATAATGTGTAAAATCAGTCAAATAAACTATAATTTTGAATAATAAATAATGGAGTATCTTGTTTTATCCTTCTATGGTGGTTAAAATTTTGCTGGGCATAGTAGTCTGGGCTGGCATCCATGGTCTCTTAATGTCTGCCTAGTACTTGAGCAGAAACTTCTGGCTTTCATTGTTTTTATTGAGTCAGGTGTAATTCTGATAGGTCTACCTTCATATGTTACTTAGACTTTCCCCCTTGCAGCTCTTAATATTCTTTCTTTATTCTGTGTTTAGTGTTTTGATTATTATATGGCAGGGGTCTTTTTTTTGATACAGTCTATTTGGTGTAAGCTTCATGTATCTTCATAGGCATAATGTTCTTTAGATTGGGAAAGATTCTTCTATGATTTTGTTAAATATATTTTTTTCTGCTTTTGAGTTGAACTTCTTTTCCTGCTTCTATACTGATTATTCATATGTTTGGTCTTTTCATGGTGTCCCATATTTCCTAGATATTTTGTGTTAAAATTGTATTAGATTTAATGTTTTCTTTGACTGATGAGTCTATTCCCTCTATAGAATCCTCAGCCATTAAGATTCTCTCTTCTATCTCTTGTATTCTGCTGTTTATGCTTGCATTTATGGTTCTTTATTGTGTTTTTCAGGATTTCTGCTTTTATAATTTCCTAGGCTTGTGTTTTCTTTATTGTCTCTATTTCAGTTTTTAAGTCTTATATAGTTTCTTTCATATGTTTGATTGCTTTTTTTGGTTTTAAGGGATTTGTTGATTTCTTCCAATTTTTTGTTTGTCTTGTCCTCCATTTCTTTGAGGGAATTGTCATTTCTTCTTGAAGGGCCTCAAACATTCTTCTAAAGTTATTTTTTTAGGTCATTTTCTTTTGCTTCATCTATTTGGTTGTTCAAGTCTTGCTGTTGTAGGATCACTAGATTTTACTGGAATCGTGTTGCTCTTTGTGTGGTTGCGTGTGTTGTTACTTTGTCTACCCATTTTTTCCTATGGTTGGTGTAGTTGCGGCTCTCTGTAATTCTGGTGATCATTCTTCCGGGTGCCAGTGGATCAAGGGCTCAGATGATTTTTCCTTTGGTTTAGTCAGTGTCATGGTTCCTGTTACCCCATTGGTCACTCTGTGTTCCTGGAGGTGACCTGGGGCTCCAGGATTGGCTCTGCTCCTGTGGAGGTTGCAGTCTCAGGCCTGCTCAGGCCTTGGTCTCTGGCTCCTGTTTTAAGTTTTAATAAATAGCTTAATTAAATGCTTCTACTTTGAATAACCTGAATGGTATTGTGAAACTCAAGGTTATAAGATGCAAAGGAAGCAGTTGAAATGAATCAAAATAATAATAAGAAAAACGGTCTATTTTAATGCTTTGAGCTATTTTCTTAAAATTATTCACTGATCATTTGATTGAGTTATTTCTACTCTTGGGGTAGACTGTTTTTAAAGCACATTAAAAAGACTTGCTTCAATAGTTTTGCTTACAAAATCTCAGTAATGAATTACTGAGACATACTCCAAATCCATTTCTATATAAACCTTTATATTTTCAAATCTCACACTTTTATTTCTACAAGTAAAACTGAGTATATGAGGACACATTTGTAAAATATTTCATGAGTGGACTTTCATAACTATAAAAATAATTTGGAAAATGAATTAAAGGACACAGTTACTTTGACTCACAATTTCAGACATTTGAATCCATATTTCAGATGTTTAGCCCATAGTTGCTTCTGGCTGTTGATAAGGCTGAATATTACAGCTTGGACTATTGAGGATCAAAGAAGCTCAATATCTCAGGTGAGAAGGAAACAGTGAGAGACAGGGTGGAAGGTAGAATAGACATGTTATATACTCAAAGGCGTGCTTCTTGGTAACTATTCCCTTCAATTTCTTATTAATTCTATTTCCTCCCCATACAATCACTAAATTATGAATCACTCATGAATCCATTCATGAAGACTGAATCCTATCATTTATTTAGTCACTCCCTCAAAGCTCTACTTATTTTAGAGATTTATTTTAATTTTCCTTATATTTATGTGTATAGCTGTATGTCAATAAATGAAGGTCAATACAGTTGCTTAAGAAGTTGTAGAGGACATCAGAGGCCTTGGAACTGGAGTTACAGGCCATTGAAGCCATCCATCTCTAGAGTTGGGAGATTTTCAGGAGAACACTTCATATTTAAAGCCACAGCAGAGTTTATTGGTATTGAGCACTAAATTCTAATGAGTAAATGGCTTAGTATACTTTTAGACTGAATATTATACCTATTTATTTATTAAATAGCTTCTTCATAAAGAAAAATGTATTCAAGTGTGTATTAGCCATCAACTGCATACAAAATTAGGAGAAAGCACTTTTCAATGGTGAATTATTTCAAATTAATATATTAACTATTCTGCTGTTCACGTTGAGATATTTAGAAATTTTGAAAATAATCTTCTATTATTTATCCTCTGGTTAAAAATGGTAAAAGCTTTTCAGAAGACTGTCCAATTGTTCTCAAAGGAGAGCAAATTATGCCACAGAACTGACTTTATTCTGTGATAGTAGTGGAGCATACAATTTTTTGGAATTTTGATGAGATTCAATTTTTCATGTAATGACACTGATAGACATTTGTTATTTTTAGCTCAATGTTGTAACAAGTCACCAGTGTTGTACCACTCTGGCTAGCATGGTGGCAGCTATGAATTTAATTGAGATTACTCCTGGCATAAGTCAGGCAGAGCAGTAGACTGGGTTATACTGACTTGGCAGCTGACCTGTTTTTTACCCTTGTGACTTAATGAACTATGATGCTGTTCTGTCCATGCAGCCCTGTATAGGTGATCATTTCTAACAAAGTGTGGTTACAAGATGTTGTGGAAACAGGAAATCATTTCATCCTGGCAATATATCTTCTTTTCATAGAGCAAACAACACCCCGCTTAACAAAAATTACTGCATTCATCTTGATCTGTGCCATGCTAAACTTTACATGGTTGCCGTGTTGACTTCCAAAACCAAACAAAAATGAACAAGAATCTTGAAAAATGTTAAAAACTAAGAATTCTGCTGACAAAAAGGCTGAATAACATAGTTCTATATTTACACAGATGTGTCCATCATTCAAATAAGAAATACTTTTGTTTAGTCTTGATATTTTTAAAGTCAGTTAGGTAATGAATTCTTTGGTTAGGTCAAAAAATGTAATCAACACTATTAAAATCCTATCTTTTTTTTTTTTTTTTTTTTTTTTTTTTGGTTTTTCGAGACAGGGTTTCTCTGTGGTTTTCGAGCCTGTCCTGGAACTAGCTCTTGTAGACCAGGCTGGTCTCGAACTCACAGAGATCCGCCTGCCTCTGCCTCCCGAGTGCTGGGATTAAAGGCGTGCGCCACCACCGCCCGGCTTAAAATCCTATCTTTAAAATTTAACTTACTTAAGTAATTTCATTTGAGACGCTAGATATATTGCTCAGGTGGTAGAGTGCATGCATTGTATACATGAGACCCTGTGTCCCATACCAACATTAACAATAACAACACATAAGTATATCAAGTGTTTCTTCTTATTCTAACTAAAAAAGAAGAAACAAGGCATATGGTAAAAAGAGTCTACCTTGGTGACAAAAAGAGGACTGCCTATGCTATTGCATTTTCTTCCTCTTCCTCAGTTTCAGCAACTAATGAAGGCAGAGAGCAATGTGTCAGCAAAAAAAAAAAAAAAAAAAAAAAAAAAAAAAAAAAAAAAAAACCAAACAGAGCAAAGAAAACATTTATTTCAGAAATTTTGTTTCAACTATGAGTGAATGAGATGCAAGAATAATTCACAGGTAGGTAATTTTGAGAATACTTTAGGAACAGGTCTTAATGCTGTAATGAGTGTGTCATTTCCATTGTCTTATTTCTTTGTTCCACATCTTTGAACCTCAAAATAATCTTTGAGTCTTCAGTAAGTACCTTGTGTCAATGAGGTGATCACAAATACAAAAAGTTGGGTACTTGGAAGAGTGATGTGTCAGGAAGCTGCTTCCATGGAGTAAATTCCTCTTCTTTTTCATGACTGAGAAAAATATAACCTATATTAGTGGTCTTAAAATGTTTCTTACTATTAAAAGCAAAAGAATTTTCCAAATCTATGAATGGAAAGCTTTTCTTCCTTGTAACTGTTTTTGAAATGTGGTGGCATGGTCTAGTTCTCATTAGATTGCTCCAGAGAATTGCCCAGACTCATCACGTCTGCAGTTGTGTGGGCAGATGGATGAGTGGCCCTGATTCCTTGCTTTAGTTAGCTGACTCTTCCCACATTCTCCTTGAACATAATTACATATTAGGTACATGTATTTATTCAGTTAGTAGTTCCTTGTCTGTGATCAAATTTATATAATATAATTGAATTTCACTAGGCCAGTGTTGCAAAATAATTTACAATATTTCTTCTATACACGAAAAGATTTTAGTGTGTGAACATTTCTCATGTAAACCTAAGTGTCTCCTTGTTTGATGTATAGATATAAAACTTTCTAGTTCTCTAATCATAAGGGTCAACTGAACAAAACTGGAGTATTTGGATCTATATCAGTTATCCAGCTTCTTCCACATTTTATTTGTGTTATTTGTAATAAGCAATAGTTGATTTATGGCAGAGTCATGTAGTTCATATTGCTTCTTTGACTACATGTGAGTCTTCGAGTTAACTTTGGAGTGTTTTTTTTATTTGTTAATGCAATTTTAATATCAGGAAATTTAAGCCTTCAAAAATTTTAACATGTAAAGAGGTAGTCACATAAAATGTAGCATTAAGATAAACTAAAATAGAGAAAGACTCCAGCCAACTTGCAATAAAATCAAATAGAAGAATAGGCCCAATGTAACATACATTTTATAGGTAAATTTAAGTGTGATATTTGAGCTCACTAGAAAGCTGACTTGGGATGCTAACTTGGTTGACTGAATATGTTATCCAAAATACTTTGTCTTGATATGCACTAGATTCCTTAGGTCTGTGACAGGGTTTGGGAAATCAGCAAAATAAGCCAAAGATAAAAACATTGCATCTTTGAGAACAACTTCAATGTAAGCTTCTTTGCAAAAGATGTACTATTGTTTATCCCATGGACTAGAAAACTTCTTCAGCACAAACAAGAAGGCCAATGTTTAGCCATAAGATTATCCAGTAAGAGAATGCTTGTTTGGGAACCTTCCTCAGATGATTAATGCTAGATGTTTGTAAACCTGTGATTTGTTGATGTTAACTTTGTTTACTCTTTTGGCTTAGCTACTGTTGCTTTCTCTGATGGATGTGGTGAAACCCAGTGTTTTGTGGTTATTCTCGCTAGTGCTTCCAATTACTACTTGTTCTTTATTCTTTTACCTTTGCTTGTTATATACTTATAAGCTCACTTGTTCAGAATGAAAACCATGGATATCATAAATCATTCTTGGGATGCTACAGAACATGAATCCCACAGTATATGTATATATGACCAAATCAAAAATAGTAACAGATCATACAAGTATTGATTGTCAGAACATAATTATTTGTAATTACTCATCTAGAGCATACAGAGAAATTGCTTTCATCATGAAAATACATATAAACCATTCACTATTTTTTTCCACCCTCTCTTCTCTCCCCATCCTCGTTTTCTGCTCCTCCTTCTTCCCATTCTTTAGATCTCTTCCTACCCTGTGATAGTTTTCACTCTGCTTTCATGATCTATAGTATACACTACGTAATACATAATCCACATTCCAAGTATGGAGAAAATGTGAAATTTATCTTCCTGATTCTGGCTTATTCCTGTTAATATGACTCCATTCGACCATTTTCTGCTAACGTTAGAAGTTCATTCTTCTTTACAGATAGATGGAATTTTCTTATATGTATGCACCACATTTTTCTTATCCCTTTACCGGTAGATGTATATCTAGGATGACGCCTTATATTAGACAATGTGCAAGACATAGACCAGGCATGAGCTTGTTTGTGCAAGCATCTTTGTGGTCCGATGACTTATAATCCTTAAATTACATACACAGGAGTGGCACATCTGGATTGTACAGTATTTATTTTTCTGAGCAACCTCATATTGATTTCCAAAGACCTGATAACAGTTACCTTCCCAAAGGAAGGGTAGGGACCAAATAGAGGCCTCCTATGTAGACTCTCTTCATAATGTCTGGTTGGGAGCCTCTTCACCCACTTCTTTCTGCTGCCAGGGGTAGTCTCTCTGATAGTAACATGAAAGTTCTCTGATCTATGAGTATATGTGTCTTATGTATATTATGATGGTTCACCCAGTTAGACAAATGGTTCCTTCACAGAGCTTTAAATTTGTGGGTCTAATTTTGGCTTTTGCTGAGATGGTTGGATGAACAGTTAATTGCTCTCTTAATCTCTTGAACACTGGATATGTGTTCAGCTCAGCATTTGCTTCCCCTCTAAGCCTTACTGTCAATGTAGTTCTTAATTTACATATCTTTGTAAACACAGCAAAATTTCCAAAGTCCAGTTAATTTTTACTTATTAGGTCTTACTTCTGTTTTTTTTTCTCATTTAACTTTCACATTTTTTCAACAAACTTTAATAATAAATCAGTTTAAACCTTAACGTGTATTTGGAAACTTCCTCATCTATGTTCAGACTTATTGTTTAAAAGTGTCTGTATATATGTATATATGCATATTTTTATGTGTGTAATGTGTATACATGTATATAAGAGAATAAAATAAAAGTTAAGTGTAGGGATAAATTCTACTCAACTTGCTTAACATAATTTAACTTAATTAATTTCCATATTTTTCTAAAAAGTGTTTATAAACAAGATAATGTCTAAGATGATGTAATCTTTTCCCATAACACTGCTTATTTCATCTCAAACCCTCATTGACAGAATTTCCAGTTTCTATTTTTCACTATCTCTCTATCCAGGGATGCTAGAATTTCTCTATTATCTTCTTCAAATTTCTTTCAGTCTGTATCTCCTACCCAATTACAAAGCAATGCCAACATTTTTGGTATTTTTAGGAGTAACCCAATATGGTATTCCAAATTGCATTAGTTTATTTGTCTCTAACAGCAAACTTCTGCTAACATTGTGTTTTAAAACACACACACACACACACACACACACACACACACACACACACTTATTCTCCTGAAGTTCTGGAGGTCAGAGGTCTGAAAATAGAATCACAGAGCCAAAATGATGGTGGTAAAAGAGGTATGCTTTCTCCTAATGCCTAGGGTAGAAATGGCTGCTGGAATTTTCTACTTCATATAGGAGTTTCTTCACTGCTTTTAGCCTTGTAACTAAGTATATTACTCCTCCGTATACCCCAAAACCTAAAACAACGATAAGAAGAATATCTTTATAATGACTAGATTGTGATTTCCTTGTATCCATTACTACAAAAAGGAAAAAAAAATCAGAAAAAATATTCTTCATTCTAAAATTAGGGTGGAAAGTATACAAAATATACTTGGCATAAGTTTCATGCCACAATAAATTGAAACAGCAACCAGATACTGGAGTTCCTATCAAAAGAAATTTTGAACTAACTATAAGGATAATTCCACTATATACTGAAGCAGCCTCCATTGACATTAAACATTAATTCTGTTTGTATCTATTAGTCAATGATTCTAGAAAACTTCATGACTAATTAATCACCCTTATTAGGCTATTGAGGAATCAAATAAATGTTTGAGGGTTCCTTAATACAGGAAAACACAAAATTATTTATCTTGTAAATAAAATGAAGCTGAAGCAATATTGAATGAAGCTATTCTTTTCAAAATATGCCAGCTAACATGATGAAATAAAATTTAGTTATTGACTCCACAGACCTCAGTAAAGCTATTATTTAATATAATACCAATAGCTAGTCATGCTGCCAAAGAAGAAGTGATTATTATCACGTTTATATTACTCATAATTCTCAATATGAAGTTATAAATATGTTTTACAAAGGGGACATATTAAGTTGACTTACATGATAGAGAATAAGTAGTGTAATGATGGCTGACTGTATACTAAAAAGACTGATACCCACCCACTGAATGGTTCATAAGTCTAAATTCTTCAACAGTAGCAATTTGGTACTCATGGTATGGTGGACTCTTAGAAGTCACTAGAAACTGAGTTGCATGCCATGTGAGTGAAAGATGCCTGCAGTATAAGTAGCAGATAAGCAGTCATCAGCAATGGTCAAAGGAGAGCAGACCAAAAAGCCAGAACTTTTCCATCCAACTTCTTTATATCTGGACAAGTGTGGGAAAATGCTGCTTGCTCTGAGGGAGAGTATTATGGCCTTAGTTAATCTTTCCAGCAAATAACCCTTATAGACCTACCCAGATTGATATCTCTTATTTGATACCAATCAAGTTGACGACTAAAAGTAGCATCACAATGTTCATCTTAATGCCCTTGTGATACTGACAAATAAATCTATTCCATATCCAATCAAGACTTTGTATATTACAATTCATAGAAATGTCAGGTGCCGGAGGAATGGAAGTAAGTTAGTGAAAGAACCAAATTCAGATATGATGGTAGTTTAGAGAACATTGACACTGCTTTCTTAATAAATAAAATACAAGGAAAAGCTATAAGTGAAACTTTTAAACTACAGCCAATCTATCAATTGATAAGTGCCACTATTAAGAAAATGTACATAATCATAGTTAATCAGCCCATTAGGCAAATTTTATCACTAGTTATTTGATCTAATTAATAAATGTCAAAGATTTATGATTAAAATGAAATGTAAGATCAGTTGCATCTTTATTCTGAAGAGATAAAAATTACATAGGACATAGATAAATCTCACTTTACAGATTCTTTCTTCTGTATCACATTTTCTGCTGAAGTGATTCAATGACTCTTTAAGCAGAGAGAATCGCTGCTCAGTCTCTGAAACACACCTTTACTTGCGGCATCACCTTCAATATTTGTTCCTTTTTGATGGAAAGCTTTCATAATTTTTTTTTGTCCTTCTAAAGTTCTCAAAGGATTTGGGACTCTCATGGGTCCAGTGTCAGCTGCAATTTATTAACGATGTGATCCTGGAAAAGATACTGAATTTACTTTGTGTTCTGTCCCCTTACAAGATAGATACTACTATAATAAACCTTGTAGAATTTATATTATGAATATTGCATGAGATGAAATATGAAGTGTAGGTAAATATAGGGTACTTCATAAAAAACTTTCAATACATAGTAGTTACTGTTATAAATATCTTTGTACTAAAATAGTCATTGAATGATAACCTATATGACAATGTTGTGCCATTTTAAAATTTGAGAACCCGACATTTTTGGAACATCATTTTTCGTTTTATAGAGTTTGGGACTTTAATACTACTTTATGTACCAGGTCTAACTTTCTGTCTCTGCTGTCTGTGGAGTACTTTTATTTTCTTATTAATAATTTAACCTGTTGTGGTTGTTTGAATATAATTGGCCCCCATAATCTCATTGGGAGTGGCCCTACTAGGAGGTATGGCTTTCTTGGAAGAAGTGTGTTAGTGTGGGAAGGGCTTTGAAGTTTTCTACGCTCAGGATACCACCCAGTGTCTCAGTCAATTGGCTGTTGACTGAAGTTTTACCACATCGGCTTGCGTGCCACCATGCTCCCTGCGATGATGATAGCGGACTGAACCTCTGAAACTGTAAACAAGGCACCCCAATAAATGTGTTACTTTATAAGTGTTTCTGTGGTCATGGTGTCTCGTCAAAGCAATAGAAAATCCCAACTAAGACACTTGTTATTTTGTTTTGTTTTTGAAAGAAGATCAAAAGTATGTCAGACTGTCCTTAAACACACGGCATAGGATGATCTTGAACTTCTGATCATCATTCTCAAAAGTTGTCATAACACAACAACTATATATATGGTTGCTGGAGCTCAAACCCATGGTTTCAACATTCTAGGCAAGTACTCCACTGAGCTATTGCATATTTTAACGTGTGTGTGTGTGTGTGTGTGTGTGTGTGTGTGCGCGCGCGCGCGCGCATGCACACACACGCACGAGTGAAGCATGTGTGTGTGTGTTTACTATAAATTCCCCTCATAGACTAACAGGCTTGAATTTATAGTCTCCACGTGGTGGCACTATTTGTGTAGCCATGGGAATTTCAAGAAGTGGACCTTAGTTGGAGAAAGTAGGTTCCTAGGGGCAGACATTGGGACATATAGATTTGTTCTAACTCCATTCTTTCTGCATTCTATCTGTCAACAGATGTGACTACCTACCTCAAGCTCCCACTGTCACAGCCAGGAGCTATTTAGCTATTTATTTCTCAGAGCTTCGTGTCTTTCCTGCCACTGTAGACTGTGATCCTAAGGCCAGAAACGAATCCAACCTCTCTCTCTTTCCCTCTCTCTGGTTATTCATGGACAAAGCAGTGAGGAAAGATCATTATTACAGTGATGAATTTATTCTAATACACAATTAAGTGACTTGGAGTGCAACCAATTTTTATCATTTACTGTTAGATAGCTGTTTTTTAGGTAGTCAAAAAGCTATAATCAAATGCCAATTTAGCCCTCCTTTTAAGGTAATAATCCTCTGCACACACTACTCAATATTTTACTTGCTATGAGGCCTATCCAAACATCCTGGAGAAAACATGATTTCTCTGAAAGCAAGTATATATTCCTAAAATTTCAAATCAAATTTTCTTAACTATACACAAAACAAGGCAGAATACACTAATAGAAATATAATTTTATTACATCTTTTCACTATAGAGTGTTTAAATATATTGATAACCTTACTTCCATCTTCCCATTACGCAGTATCTCCAGCATCCAGCAACCAGTACTCTCCTCTGAACTTCCCTACCTTTCAGTGCTTTTCCAAACTTTCCTATGATAGGAGTCAACTGTTGCTTGCTTTTCTGTATCAGAATTAATTTAGTTAGCACAGCGATGTCCCGTTCCAATCATTTGTTGTTGCAAATCATAGAATTTCATTCCTTTTATGGCTAAATAGTATTCCTGTCGCATAGAAGTGATATTTTGTTTATTTGTCCATCAGCCATTTCCATTCCTTACTCTTAGGAATAGTGCTGCTATATACATGGAAGTCTAGGTGTCTCTTAAATATGATTTCATCTCCTTTGAATAAACATACGTTATTAGTATTTGTATAGTTCTGTATTTAGAGATCATCATTCAGATGTTCTTAATTTCATACTACCCAGTGTTCCTATACCTTCTCATAAGTTTCCCCCCATAATATTCATTGTATGTAAATTAGTAAGTAAATATGCACAGAAATTAGTTACTCGCTGACATTTTGACTTGCAGTCCCCTGATGAGAGTGATACTGAGACCATTTCTACACCTGCTAGCTCTGTGCATTCTTTCAAAAATGATTTCTAAATCTCTTCTAGCTCAAATCATATTTTGCTTGTTAGATTTGCTACTGAGTTGTGTAAATATCTTGTAATTTTGGAAATAAATTCCTTGCTTTTTAATTTACTTTTCTTAAGGTTTAGGTGTGAAGTGTCTTCTGAAAAAGCCCATTTTCCTCTCTGATTTTTGCTTGCAAAAATATGGCATCTGTGAACAATTGACTGAAACATGAGAGAGCATAATTCTTTCCTCTTTTTAGAGGTGGTGCTCAGGTATTTAGTCACAGAAATGAAAAGCTAGGTACCCAGTTTAATTACATAGGTATATGGTTGTGCTGGCTAGTTTTATGTCAACTTGATATAAGCAAAAGTCACATGAGAGGAGGAAACCTCAGCTAAGAAACTGCCTTCATAAGATCTGGTTGTACGCAAGCCTGTAAGGAATTTTCTAGACTAGTGATTGATGGACGAGAGCCAAACCCACTGTGGGTGAAGCCATCCCTTGGCTGGTGGTCCTGGGGTGGATAAGAAAGCAGACTGAGCAAGCCAGCAAGCAGCACTACTCTATGGCCCTTGCATCAGCTCCTAATTAAAGCTTTTCACTCCTTTTGAATTTCTGAACTGGCTTCTTTCAATGATACACTACAATGCAGAAGTATGAGCAAAAGAAACCCTTTACTGTTTAACTTGCTTTTTGGTCATCGTGTTCCACCAAAGCAATAGAAAGCTAAACTAAGTCAATGGTCTGAGGTAAGCACTTAGCCTCTCCTTTTTTGCAAGTGGGTATATAGTTTTGAAACTCTATTCAGTAAAAGCAACTATCTTTTCTATTCTGTGCTTCTGGAAGCAGACATTACAAGGGAGATGTTTTAAATTTCAGTCAGAGATTATGATAACTATGTTAGCAGGAAATAATGCCTTTATAATTTTGCAATGAATTCCTTGTTATCTATTTTATGAAGTTTCAAATTATGAACATATGTTTAATTTTGTCATGTGGTTTATTAGTGTTCATATACATGATCATGATTTGCCTATTAATTGAATTACTACATTTTATCATATTGGCTGTGTAGTATGTATCAGATAGGGCTTACTTCCAGAGTATAAATGCCACATATCCATATTGGGAGTCCTTTTGCATGTCCAGGCAACATTACTTAATTTAGATTGGTTTCATTTTATTGAATGTCCTTTATCTGTATTCAACAAAATTGTTAAGCAATATATTTGTCTTCTTGTAGTGTCTTTAACTAGTTTTGGTGCCAAAGTGATAGTGGCCACTTAAAATTAATCTGGAAGTTGTATTAATGTATATTTGGGGTTTGTCATAATAAGATGAGTTTTGATATATAGTCATAGTGGCAATGTATGTATAGTTAGGTTAAGGATGCTGCTAACTATGTCGTCATGTCTGCTTAAAAGTATTTACTAGCTTATAGAGAACACAGATAACCATTTTAAACAGGATATATATTGAGTTAGGCAACCAAATGGCTTATTACAATATCAGTGATTGTTCTCAACTTTCCTCTCTGTTTGTATTTTTGTAACATAAAAGTTAACCAGGTATGAGGACACACACCTGTATTCCAAGCTTTGAGAGGAGGAAGCAGGAGAGTCAATATAATGCCAACCTCAGTTACATAACTAGTTCTAGTATAGCATAAGCTATATATGATTTTTCTTGTCTTTAAAATATTAAATAACAGCTATACATGTAGGTGTGAAAGCATACCTCATATTGATAACTGCAGGATATCTGTCTACAGTAGAAGTCTTAGAAATTATTTTACTGTCCACTTATCTGGAATTATATGTTTATCTATTTGCCTCTCCTTTATCTGAATTTACCATTCACTTCTGCCTTTAATCCCAGCACTTGGGAGGCAGAGGCAGGCGGATCTCTGTGAGTTCGAGGCCAGCCTGGTCTACAAAGGGAGTTCCAGGACAGGCTCCAAAACCACAGAGAAACCCTGTCTCGAAAAACCAAAAAAAAAAAAAAAAAAAAAAACCCAAACCATTCACTTCTGAATGGTGGCTCTCTATTCTTTCAGTAGATTCTTAAGAGGTAGAGACCTCTTTCTAGTTATCATTTGTAGAAGAGTTTAAAAGTTGTCTTACTGAGCTTTGTCAACTTGACAGAGGCTAAGTTTACCTGAGAGGAAACCTATACTGAAGAATTGTCCATATCCAGTTAGATTTTCAGCATATCTTTGGTGACTATCTTAAATATTAATTGATGCAGGAGGGCCTAAACCAATTCGGTCATGACCATCTTTATATAGGTGGTCCTGAGATGTGTAGGAAAATAGATAAATATAAGCCTAAAGAGAATAAACCAGAGAATCAGGAAACAATGCTCTTCCATGTTTTTATGCTTCAAGCCTCAATATGAGTCCCTGCCCCAACTCCTGACAATGATTAGCAGTGATGTGGAAGAGTAAAAGCAAAGAGCAAAGACCAAACTACCCCTGTGAGGGTGGGAAAGAGAGGAGTAGTCCTTGCTAATACAAAGCCTTTGCTGATTAATCTGTTTCAATTTAGTACACCCTAAGATTCCATTTTAGCAAGATTTATGTTTCTAAGAAATCTTTCATTTCCTCTAAGTTATACAATTTATGAGCATAAATTGCCCATTGTAGTTTTGCTTAAAACTCCTTGCATTCAGTTGTATCACTTTGAAACTTTAATATTTGATTTCTGATTGTATTTGAGTTTTCTTTCTTCTCTGACTCTAGGAAAATGTTTATTGATTTTGTTTAACTCTTTACGAAGGTGATTCTTTGTTTTAGATTATTCTTATTTTTCTCAATTTTATGTTTATCTGGTCTAACTTTCAGAATTATCTAATTTCTAGCATTAGGCTCATTTTGTTTATACCTTAGGTGTAGATATGCACTATTTATTAAGTTATTTCTTCTTTTTTACTTGATGCAATAAGCTGCCCTTTTAGAACTGCTTTAGTGGTGTGTCTCAGTTATTAATGTGCTCAGTATTGTTTTCAATTGGACTACAATAAAATCCAATTTTTTACAGTGCTGTTGAACTCAGATATTTCTTTGTGGTTTTTCTCTATTGTTTTTCTATACAGTGTTGTATGTGTACTGAAGTTCCTTATCAATATTTCTTTGGATATTTAATATGGGAGGATCAACATAGTAAAAATGGCAATTCTACCAAGGGCAATTTATAGATTCAATGCAATCCCCATTAAAATCCCATCGAAATTCTTCACAGATCTTGAGAGGACATTAATTAACTTTATATGGAAAAACAAAAAACCCAGGATAGCCAAAACAATCCTATACAATAAAGGATCTTCTGGAGGCATTACCATCCCTGACTTCAAACTCTATTACAGAGCTACAGTAATGAAAACAGTGTGGTACTGGCATAAAAACAAAGAAGTCGACCAATGGAATCGTACAGAAGACCAGAATTTTAACCCACAAACCTATGATCAACTCATTTTCGATAAAGGAGCTAAAAGTATACAATGGAAGAACGAAAGCATCTTCAACAAATGGTGCTGGCAGAACTGGTTGTCAACCTGTAGAAGAATGAAAATAGATCCATATCTATCGCCATGAACAAAACTCAAGTCCAAATGGATTAAAGACCTCAATATCAGGCTGAACACACTGAACCTGATAGAAGAGAAAGTGGGAAGTACTCTACAATATATGGGCACAGGAGATCACTTCCTATGTATTACCCCAGCCACACAGACATTAAGGGCAACATTGAATAAATGGGACCTCCTGAAACTGAGAAGCTATGTAACACAAAGGACACTGTCACTGAGACAAAAAGGCAACCCACTGACTGGGAGAAGATCTTCACCAACCCCGCAACAGACAAAGGTCTGATTTCCAAAATATATAAAGAACTCAAGAAACTAGACTTTAAAATGCTAATTAACCCAATTAAAAAATGGGGCACTGAACTGAACAGAGAATTCTCAATAGAACAAATTCAAATGACCAAAAGACACTTAAGGTCATGCTCAACCTCCTTGACGATCAGGGAAATGCAAATTAAAACAACTTTGAGATACCATCTTACACCTGTCAGAATGACTAAAATCAAAAACACCAATGATGGCCTTTGCTGGAGAGGTTGTGGAGTAAGGGGCACACTCATCCATTGCTGGTTGGAATGCAAACTTGTGCAACCACTTTGGAAATCGCTGTGGCAATTTCTCAGGAAATTCGTGATCAACCTACCCCAAGATCCAGTAATACCACTCCTGGGAATATACCCAAGAGATGCCCTATCATATGACAAAAGCATTTGTTCAACTATGTTCATAGCAGCATTGTTTATAAAATCCAGAACCTGGAAACAACCTAGATGCACTTCAATGGAAGAATGGATGAATAAAGTGTGGAATATATACATATTAGTGTACTACTCAGCGGTAAAAAATAATGACTTCTCGAATTTTGCATGCAAATGGATGGAAATAGAAAACACTATCCTGAGTGAGGTATCCCAGACCCAAAAAGATGAACATGGGATATACTCACTCATAATTGGTTTCTAGCCATAAATAAAGGACATGGAGCATATAATTTGTGATCCTAGAGAAGCTAAATAAGAAGGTGAACCCAAAGAAAAACATATAGTCATCCGCCTGAATATGGGAAGTAGCCAAGATTGCCGGGCAAAAACGGGGAACTTGGGGATGAGGTGGTATGGGGCTAAGGGGAATTGGGGTGAGAAACGTGAGAAGGGGAGGATTGGGGGAGCTTGGGGGAATGGGATGATTGGGATAAAGGAAGGGTGGACACGGGAGCTGAGAAATAAATATCCTAATTAAGGGAGCCACCTTAGGGTTGGCAAGAGACTTGACTCTAGAGGGGCTCGCAGGTGTCCAGGGAGATGTCCCCAGATAGTACCTTGGGCAACTGAGGAGAGGGAACCTGAAATGACCCTATCCTATAGCCATACTGATGAATATCTTGCATACCACCTTAGAACCTTCATCTGGCAATGGATGGAGATAGAGACAGAGACCCAAATAGGAGCACCGGACTGAGCTCTGAAGATCCAAATGAGGAGCAGAAGGAGGGAGAACATGAGCAAGGAAGTCAGGACCACGAGGGGTGCACCCACCCACTGTGACAGTGGAACTGATCTATTGGGAGCTCACCAAGGCCAGCGGGACTGGGACTGAATAAGCATGGGATAAAACCGAACTTTCTGAACATGGCGGACAATGAAGGCTGATGAGAAGCCAAGGACAATGGCACTAGGTTTCCATCATAATACATGAACTGGCTTTGTGGGAGCCTAGCCTGTTTGGATGCTCACCCTCCTGGACCGGGATAGAAGTGGGAGGACCTTGGACTTCCCACAGGGCAGGAAATCCGTACTGCTCTTCATTCTCGAGAGGGAGGGGGAATGGAGTGGGGGAGAGGGGGAGAGGGGGAACTGAGTGGAGGAAGTAGGCAATGTGTGGGAGGAGGGGGAGGGAAATGGGGAGGAGGCGGAAATTTTTTTTCAACAACTAAAAAAAAATAAACAGAAAAAATAAAGAAAAAAATATTTGTTCTCAATATATTTAGGAATTTTGATGTATGAACCTATGTGTGTAATTTTACATTTTTTCATTTGATTTAGTCCCTTATTGTTTATGTACTGTTCATGGCCTGACCATATTCTCTAGAGATATTTTCAGCGCTGAAATCTTATTTGCATCAAAACTTTATATGTTTTATTTTGCCATTTTCATAAAATATTGAGTTCATCATTTTACCTTAAGTCTGTGTGTCTTTAAAACGTATGCGTCTAATATAAAGCATATAATTAGACAATATTTTATTCATTCAAATCTCCTAAGATGAGGTTTGGAAATATTTAAGTGTCATTTTTTTCCTTTACTTGGTGGTTCTTTTTTTCATCATTTCACACAACATGTACATTGAGTTCTTTCACTCCATACATCACAATTATTTTCCATACTCTCATTTTTTCCTCTAGATAATTTTAAATTAGTTGTATAAGTTCACAGAATATAGTTCGCATGAATATAGTAGCGAACCCTCAGTTTTGTTCATAATACTTGTCAAGTTGGTCGACTGCATGTAGAAAGATGCAAGTATTCTCATACTTAACACTGTGTACAAACACAACACTCCAAATAGATCAAAGACCTTAGCATGACATCAGATTTGCTGCATCCAATAGAAAAACAGTATTAAACTCATTGGCAAAGAAAAATTCACAGCAGAACATCAATAGAACAGGCAATAGGAAGAACAACAAATAAACTGGATCTCATCAACCTGAAAAGCTTCTGTATGGCAAATGACGTCACTGTGTCAGGCTATAAAATGGGAAATATTTTTAACAACTATACATCTAGTAGAGGGCTAATACCACAAATACATAAAGAACTTAAAACTAGGAATCAAGAAAACAAATTACCCAATTAAAATGGGGTACATATCTAAACAGAGAATTTCCTAAAGAGGCAACTCAAATGGCTGAGAAGCACTTAAACAAATGTCCAGGGGTCATTAGTCAAAGTCAAAACTACATTTAGATTCCATCTTACCCCAGTCAGAATAGCCCAGATCAACTTAACAAATGACAATTGATTCTATCAAGCCTGTGGATTAAGGAGAACACTCATCCATTGCTGCTGGGAGTCCAAACTTGAATATCCACTATGGAAACCAGAGTGGTAGTTCTTCAGGACTGTGGGTAGTGATTTTTCTTAAGCTCTATACAGCTCTTGGGTATATACCCACAGGATACTTCATCCCACCATAGAGACTCCTGGAAAGTGTCTACCTCTGCTCCTTACTGTACTCCCTCCCACAAGCTTTACTGTTGAACCGGTCTGCCCTCAATTTGTCTGCACATGCAAATTAGGTGTATGCTCTTGTTTTCCTCCGACATAGGCTCCTGTGTTGACCCTGTCCGTCATGTTCATCACCAAAATATACAGAGACCCACTGTTGGACAGTATGCAGAGACTGAGAGACATGGAGGGGCCCTAAATAGTTTGTCCCCATCAAATTTCTCCCCTTGGTGCTCACAGAACCCAAGATTCAGAAAGATTGTAGGAACCAGGTGGGATGGAGGACACCAAGGAAATAAGGCCATAGACCCTGTGGTACTATGAACAAGGCCTTCAGGCCTCTTCCAGATAGTGCCCCTGTGCTGATAGGAGACATGCACATAATCTCCCATCCATAACTTTGATGAAATTACTACTGACTGGTAAGTTCTCTTCAATGGAGTTTCACTGGGAAAACAAACCACTCTAAAGGCAAATCCCATGTCAATCAGTAGATGGTGAACACAAAACAAAGTCAATGGCATCTTTGGATGTTCTTTTTCTCATAAGATTTTATCAGGGCCTTTTCTTTTTTTAACCTTATGGGATTTCTGCATTTATAATATGTCCTCAATTCCACGTGTTTGTGGGGTTTCTGTCTGAGCAAACCTATGTCTCTACATCTATGTGTATTTCTTGTGATTCCCCCTCTTTTAGCTGATTTTCTTTGGTTTGCTTGTTTACTTTTTCTTATTCCAGTTCATTTTAAAAATTTTTATGCTATTTCAATATTATCCCTTTGATGCCTGTTTGTCTTCTTTTTTAATTTATTTATTATTTATACAGTGTTCAGTCTATATGCCACAAAAAAGAACCAGGTAAAATTACAGATGGTTGTGAGCCACCATATGGTTGCTGGGAATTGAACTCAAGACCTCTGGAAGAGCAGCCAGTGCTCTTAACTACTGAGCCATCTCTCCAGCCCCTTCTGTTTATTTTCTAAGAAGAGACAGAAAGTATGTGGATTATGATGGGACGGGAGGTGGGGAGGATCTCAGATGAGTTGGGGGAGAGAAAATAATAAGATATATTATGTAAGGAAAAAAATCTATTTTCAATAAAAAATAGAAGAAAAAGAAAAATTTAATAAAAGGTTTATAAATTAAAAATTGCTGTCTGTTTTTAAAGACTTCTACCTCCTTTTAAAATTCTTCATTTTATTAATGTATTTTTCTTGATTTATTGAGTTTTTTATCTATAGTCTTAATTGAATAACCTTTACAGTAATTAATTTCATTTGTTTTTTTTTAGACATTTCATAGGTTTATGGTTCGCTATGGTCAATTATTAGAAAATTGTGCATCTTTGGTGGTTTCATATTTTCTTATTTTATGCTATTCATATATTTATCTGGATATGTAAATATTTAGACATTTAGCTATTTCATGTATACTTTACATTCAAGTGGCTTCAATGGAAAAACACCTGACCCAAGGCTACTGTAAAGTTTAAGCACTAGACTTCGTAGTGGGTATAAACCTGAGGGCAGGAAGTTTAAGAGAATGGCCTTGGGAATAAGCACTGTAGCTATGTAGCACAGTTTTCAGAAGTCTGTTTTGGTAAAAGAAAGTACCTGCTCAAGCAGAAATAATATACTTAGTATCTTTTACCACAGCAAGGCATCGTGTAGTTTAAGGGACTTGTCTCTCAACACTGTCTGTAGAAATCTAGAATATCAATTCCAAGGGGTAGGCATAAGTGGATCAACCTACCACAGGATCCAGCAATATCACTCCTGGGAATATACCCAAGAGATGCCCTATCATACTACAAAAACATTTGTTCAGCTATGTTCATAGCAGCATTATTTGTAATAGCCAGAACCTGGAAACAACCTAGATGCCCCTCAATGGAAGAATGCATAAAGAAAGTGTGGAATACATATGCATTAGAGTACTACTCTGCGGTAAAATAAAATGACATCTTGAATTTTGCATGCAAATGGATAGAAATAGAAAACACTATTCTGAGTGAGGTAACCCAGACCCAAAAAGATTAATATGGTACATGAATTTTTGTAATTCATCTTCCTTCTTTCTTGTCATGTTATCTAGTGTTTCTGTACCTTATTATTTTAACTCTCCAAGAATTCCTTTAATTGGTACATTAGACTATTTTCCTGTCTTTGTCTCTGTCTCTCTCCGTGTGTGTTTGTGTGTGTGTTGTGGAGTTGTGTAAAGATGACTAATGAGACTTTAACAGCTCCTCTTAGTTTGTCTTATTCAATTTTCTTCTGGAAGTTTTTAACAAATATTTGATGCCAAGGCCCTACGAGCCAAACACTCTGATTCTGAACTCTGATGTCATCTCACACAGTGTAAATTTTAGAAGCTCTTTTGTGTATAAAGTTTAAAATAATGTTCTAGAATTGGGGTGATAAGAGAAAGATTAGTGAAACTATGTAAGTAGAACCATGTTTTGTAATGCTGAGAGACTCATGACCAATCGAGTTTAAAGCAGAGGTCAGCCAGTGCACAAGGAAGAAACAGTATTGTCACAAAGATTATAAACATATTAATCATGTGACATATTTATTTCAAATGCAGATATTTTGTATCTGGTAGTTCTGCCAATTAGATATGTACATATTAAGTAGCATATGTCATCAGAAAAGATTTATAGATAATTCTGAATCAGAAAACATATTATACTTTAAGACAAATTAATTAATTGCTTAGACCCAAAAAGATGAATATGGTATGTACTCACTCATTAGTGGACTCTAGCCATAAACAAAGGACATTAAGCCTTTAGTTCACAAGCCTAGAGAAGCCAAATAACAAGGTGAACCCAAAGAAAAACATATATAGATCCTCTTCGAAATTGGAAGCAAACAAGATTGCCGGGCAAAAGTTGGGAGCATGGGGGTGGGGGTAGGGTTGGGAGTGGGAAAAGGGGAGAAGGGGAAGAAGGGGAGAGGGAGGGGAGAAGGGAAAGATTGGGAGAGCTTGGGGAACTGGGAGGGTAGAGATGGAGGAAGGGCAGATATAAGAGCAGGGAAGAAGATATCTACATTAAGGGAGCCGTTTTAGGATTGGCAAGAGACTAGGGTCTAGAGGGGATCCCAGGTGTCCACGGGGATGTCCCCAGCTAGGTCCTTGGGCAGCAGAGCAGAGCGTGCCTGAACTGGCTTTGTCCTACTATCACACTGATGATTATCTTCGAATATCACCATAGAATCTTTGTCCAGCGACGGATGGACATAGAGACAAAGTCCCTCATCAGAGCAACGGACTGAGCCCCCAAGGTCCAGTTGAAGAGCAGGAGGAGGGAGAAGATGAGCAAGGTCGTCTGGACCACTAGGGGTTGGTCCACCCACTGAGACAGTGTGCCTGAGCTAATGGAAGCTCAGCAAATCCAGCTGGACTGAATGAGCATGCAATCAATCCGGACTCTCTTAATGTGGCTGAAAATGGGGGCTGACTGAGAAGCCATTGATAAAGGTCCTCTCTTAAGGACGGAGGGGGAGGGAGGTAGGTGAGTGGGGGAGCAGGAGGGGAATGGGAGGATGGGAGAAAGTGTAAACTTTTGAATGGAAAAATAAATAAAAAAAGACAAATTAATTAATTGCTTAGGAGATAACCTAAAAGATTGCGGCTACTATTTGAAGGTATAAAAATGAAAGTCAAATTCTGCTTCAAAACACAAAATATTCTGTTATATTTTGAACAATATGTCACTTAAAATGAAAGCTGGGCTCCTTGCAACTATTCAGAGTTTATATTTGGAGATAGTCAGGTCTTCTGGGTGGGTTATTTATAAAGAACAGAAAATATTACTCTCTCTCTCCAAATTTTGTCAGAAAATGACAACTTATTTCACTTTGAGGACTGTTAATTACTCTGCTCAAGAATTTTTTTATTTAGTTGAAAGTTTAAGTCATTTAATCAATTAATATCTGTTTTGCTTAAGACACTATTTTGATTAAGGTTTTACAAAGTAGTTTTTACTACAAAAGATTTTCTTAAAAGTACGTTGTTATTTTTTCTGGTTGTATTGGTAGAAATATTAAATTTCCAATTCTTGTTATTTTAGACACGTTTTATTTTAGAAATACTGGGAAATCAAGAACATTTTCAGGTAGTAACAATGTATGTGACATAGCATTGGTAGATGAAAAAATAATATTGGTGAAAATAATTACTTTTAGGCTTTTGGTAAAATTGTGCAGTCTATAATCAAAATGTTTATTCACCAAGGGTCTGTACCAGTTCATTTTCAGCTATGAGTACAGCTTAAATGTCATCTGTAGTTAATCTCTTCTTTACTTCAGAAGAAGCTGCCTTACTTTAAGATGTATTAGGAGTTATTTTTATTTCACTCTTCTGTGTGGGAAGAGGCCTTTCTAGTAAGATTTTTTTTCAGAACAGATGTACTTTGAATTATTTCAATTAAGTACAAATTACTTCCTTCATTAAGGCTTAATCAACCATGTGAGCAAAATAAATTAAGTATAAAGTAAGGAGAGGTCTACCTTTGAGTCAAACTATAATAGCATACATAGTCTACCCATAGAAACACAGTTTACATCAATGAAATACTGGTATAAAATTAGATATACCAATCTATCAGCTAAGAGAACTAGTTCGTATTTAAAGCCTTAGACAGATGATTCACTGTCTATAAAGCATGCGATGAATTAAATTTATCCTTTTGAGTTCTATAAAATATAACTAGTCTTTATATATTTTACTACTTTGTTAACTTTTTCTTAATTAAAAATATTTACAATGAAAAGAAATTGTGAAAGAGCAATAAATAGACATTAAATGGGAGAAAATAATGAAAGACTCACCAAAATCCTAATTACAGAAACTAAGTACAATTGACGATAATAAAAAGAAAGTCTTATGGGCAAAGGCTATGTTGTTAACAACTGTATGCTATATCCTACATCTAACATACATCTTTAGAATTTATCATAGAGTGAACGGGAGACATAGACAGACATGCTAATTTGTTAGACATTTTCACATATTTTACGATTTCAAGAGGTTGTTAAGTATTTGCATCAGAGACAATATGGGCCCCAAAGCCTTAAAATTAAACCACATCTTTCAAGGATAATTTTGCAAAACTTTCTGTTAATCAATTAGCATGTCTGCCATTTTAAGCAGACCAAATACCTACCATTTAGCCAAAGCACTACAGGTGCATTTTCTATTTCCTCTTTGCCTTATATTAAATAATGTTTGCCCAGTGAGAAGTGATCAAGGCACTGTGGAATGGCTCCATTGCCACACAGGTGTTTGCCATCAAGTTGTCACCCATGATTGACTATGTTCCTTAAAAACATGAGCCAAAACAAGCTGCAAGATATTGTTAATCACAGAAATAAAAGAAGTAACTAGCATAAAATTGGTATTGAGAAGTACTATTGTGAGAAATCTAACCATGTGTGTTTTTTGTTTGCTTGTGTTTTTTGTTATTTTTTTGTGGTTATTGTTGTTGTTTTATCATGTGGTTTATTAAGTTATTACTTTATTGGGAGAATGCTGAGGATTTGGGAAAGCCCACTAGAAAAGTTCTGGAATGTTGTAAGCAGAGTGTAAAGGATGATTTAGTAGAAGGTCAGAAGAACAGAGTACCAGAAGAAAAACAGAAATTAAAAACCTGATTCATGAAGCTTCAGAAGGGAACAAAATTTCTACAAGGAAGCAAACAAAAGGCTACTTTTGTTATATTCTGGAAAAAAATATCTGTGTTTGGTCCAATGAAAGAATGATTTGTTTGGCGAAAATTTCAAAACAGAAGAGTATTGTGGCTTTAGCATGGTTATTGCTCACAACTGTTATCAAGATTTACAATAAGAAAGAAGAAACATCCCATATATATATGTGTGTGTATGTATGTATGTATATGCATATGTGAGTGTATACATATCACATGCAGTTGTAATAACAGTAGCATAAAGAAGTTTAAAATCAAGGAAATATACATCTTAAAGCAAAGCTTCCTCTGACTCTGCTTCAAAGCCATACATAGGATGCTAGAGCTGTGGTTCGAGAAGCTATGGATCAGGGATCATAGTAGCTTGGACCAAAGTCCCAGAAAGCCACAGAGACTAATCAATGTGTGGCAAAGTTGACATTCCTAAGAAGACATTTCTCTAGCTACAAAGGTAAACCTAACTTCTAAGGTAACACTGCTGGGAATGTGGTAATTACACTAAACAAAGTCTCAGAAATGAAGTGGAGACACCACAGGCAAAAGAGCTGGAGGGTAGGGCTCTCAAAGCAGTGCAAACATTGTTACCCAGAATCCAGATGTCAGAGACAGAATTGCAGAAGTTAGTTTATTTTTTGATAATGAGTCTTGGTTTTGGTTTCCCTCTCACTTTACTCTAATTCTTTTCCTTGAAAATGCAAATGTTAAGGTAATGAGGAGATGACTCAGCAATTAAACTACTTGCTGTCCTTGCTGAAGAACTGAGTTCAGTTCCCAGCACCATGGGGAGTGAAACTGCCAGTAACTCCAACCTCAGTTGCCTGATAACCTCTTCTGGTCACTGCAGCCACACCCATGCACATAGTGCAGACATATGCCAGGCACAAATGCATATGCTAAGTTACACAGGCATAATCAACAAAATAAATAAATCTTTAGAAAATGAAACTAGTTAATCTGTGTTATATATTGGAAGTACATAAGTTTTTATTTCATGAAAGTTCAGTAGAAACTCTGGACTTCTAACAGTGTTAAAACTGTTTAGAAATCCAGAGTTTGGCCAGTCCTACAAATAAACTAAATATATCTTGCATTATAAAGTGAACATGAGACTTTAGAGGTCAAATGTAAAATTTTGACATGTAAAGTGATATGCTTGCATATTTAGGTTGAAAACTGGTGGATTTCTTGATGATTAAGCTTGGAATGTCAACTTAATTTGATTAAGAAATGTCTATAGGAGATCAGAGATGACTCCACAGGATATACTAGTACAATGGCACACGAAACATATGGGAGTAACCAATAAGGATCTGGTATGACTTCAGTCCACTCATAGAAATTGAAAGCATACCCATACCCAGCACTGCTTGGTTGGTTGAAAACCAGAGACTAGGTAGCCTAGGAGACTAGCTAAATCAAAATACTACTGCTCAAAAACAAACAAACAAACAAAACAAAAACAAAAAAAAACGCAGCATGATGAAATTGCTCCTATACTCATAGATTAAAGTCTTGTTCAGCCATCATCAGAGAAGCTTTCTCCTGCACCAGATGAGTATAAATAAGAGATCCATAGCCAGATATTGTGCCCTAAATGGGATGCCTCCATCATATCTCTCTTCTTAGGGTCAAGGAACCCTCAGAGGTGCAGGCAGAAAGAATATACGAGTAAGGGGATGGAGTACACCATGAAAACAAGGCCCTCTAAATCAACATTATTTAAACACATATGAACTCACAGAGGCAGAGAGACAGTGTGCGCAGGGCTGCATTAGTTGGTGTCTTAGAATTGAAAGAAAGAGTGGATGTATGTCCCCCATTCCTAGCCCAGAAACAATCTCTAGTCGACAGCCACTTATGAATGAAACATTACTTTCCTCCAAGCAAGTCTCACTGGAGAAACAAACTATTCTTAAGGGTAGACTTCATGCCCAGTTGTAGATGGCCAATAGAAATTTAACTCAAAAGCATTCTTGGAGGTTCCTTGATTCACAAGTCATGTCAGGGATCTATGTTTTAATTTTATCTTTTAAGATATTTATTTTAATACATATATGTATAATATGTCATATATAATTAATATACATATAATCTAATGTATAGTATTTTTCTTCTCCTCTTTTCCCTCATGTCCTTTGAGAACATATTATATCTTCTACTTTATTGTTTTTATGGCATGCCTGAGTTTGTGAACTAGTGGATCTATGTTTATTATGACTTTTCAGCTCTTTTCCTTCTGTTTGTTTTGTCCAATTCTGATATGTTAGCTTTTGTTTCATCTTATTATATTTTATCTTACCATATTATAATCCCATAGAAGCCTGCTTATTCTCTAACAAGAGACAGAAAAGGGTTGGAACTGGATAGAAAAGGGAAGAAAGGAGAATAAGTAGAGGAAATTTTATTGGATATATTATGTGGGAGAAATATATTTTCAATGACGGGAGGAAAGACAGGGAAAATGAGAAAATAATCCAGCTCAGAGTGATAGATATGATGCCCAACATTTTCTCTAGTTCCAACATCCTTCTCTGACCTTGAAATCTGATGATCTCCAAAAGTACACAACTTGATCCATATGTAACACACACACACACACACACACACACACACACACAAACACATGCCTACGACATTAGAGAGGTGTTTGTGAATGTCTAGGAAAGCATTTCCAGAGATAATTAACTAAAGTAAAGATCCACCTGGAATGAATACGGTTCTGTCATACAGGGTTGGGTTGAAATGAGTAAAAATCCTTTCTCCTTTCTTTGCTTCTGGGATCACATAGATATTAACATCTGTTATATGCTCTCTATGCCACAAAGCCACCCACTACCATGACTTTCCCATTATGATAAACTGTTTCCCCCTAAACAGGACAAAAATAAATGTCCCCTTCCTCAAATTGCTTTAATGAGGGATTTGGCTAAAGCAATAAGAAAAATAACTCTTCCACAGGCAGGTGAACATCATATATTAAGATAATTGAAAGGATTGATTTATATCATTTTATTCATAATTTTGTAACTGGTTTTTAAAAAAAGTTTCCCCTTATTTTAGAGATTATAATATGATCACACCATTTCTACCTTTCCTTTTCTCTCTCTAAACTTTCTTACATGCCTGTTCTTTCTCTTTCAAATTTGTGGCTTCTTCTTTCATTAATTATTGTCATATCCATATGATTATTTGTCTATGCATATTTATTCTTCAATTAGACATGCTCAGTTTGTATCTTGTTACCTGTATGTATGTATGTTTACAGAGCAGACCATTTGGTCCTCAGAAACCAATTAATGCGCTCTTTCCTGGACAAAATTTTTTCCCATCCTCAGTATTCTTTATTTGCCTACAGTTCTTTCCAACCACTTTGGTATGTCTATTGTTGTTGTCCTTGTTCAGTTCCCATTTAGACTGTCATGTTCATGAGAATCTATGGGTGTAGCATCTGACATTACTAGGAGATAAAATCTCACAGAAAACTTCCTGATCCTCTGCGCCTTCCAATCTTTTTGCTTACTCCTCTGCAATGTTCTATGAGTCCTACATGTTTGAGCAGAAACATTTTCATTGGGACTGGGGTCTAAAACCTTGCATTTCTATTGATTGTGACTTTCTATCTTTTGAGAAGTTTCTTTGATGAGGAGTGAGGACTACATTTATCTGTGAGTAGAAGAACAAATGTTTAGATTGTTGATAGGTATAATGCTAGTTTAATAAAGTGTGGTAGCACATTATCCCCCAAGATCCAAGGTTTCATTATCACTGAGTAGCTGACTAAGTTTCCATTTCCAGATATGCTTTCCTCTTTGTAGATCAGGTCTCATGTCCAATTGGAGAGATATTGGTTATTGCTACTACTATACTCTTAGGGATACTGTGCCATGCTTGCTGTTTTTGAGCTCCCTGGGTGCCGCAGATAGTTGGACTGTTGGCATCTTCTGTCATTCAGGGAGATGGCATTCAGGACAGTTCTAACTGAGGGGACTCCTGAACCTGTTACTGTCAACTTCAGCAGTAAATATTTACCTTACCTCTGGGGGATAACTAAGAACAATAGAAATAGGCTGTGTTGGAAGTCTTGTGGTCTAGTTTCTCATCTAAACAATGTTGGATAAATGATGGATAAAGGGAAACGTAGACAGTTTGAGGCCATGTGTTTTCCTTTCATTTTTTAACCTAGGAACTGACTGTTTGTGTTTTGCTGTCTCCTAGTATTTATTTTGTGAGATGTGGTTCCTATGTTTTCAAGTAATTAACAACTGTATTAGGGGAAGAGACATAGGAGTGGATACGTGCTCCCTTCTTTGTTTTCCCTAGACTCTCAAAGTAAACAGATATGACGAGGTTAGGAGAGTTCAGCACTGTATTGATCTCTAGAATAAATTTGTGAGATATGAAGAAAAATGACTCTTAGTTTCTGTTTTTTTGGTTCAGTTTTTCAGTGACTATTGCCATAGTCTTCATCGATCTATTGCACTGTGTTTGGCTAGTTTGTCAAAAGTAAATTTTTCAAGTTATTTGTGTTCTTACAAGGGTAGAACTATGAGAAAAATGTACTTCTCTGTATAAAATACTAAAAATTAAGATATGAGAAGACTATTATGGCAATATGACTTTGTTGAAGAAAGGAAAGGAATATGGAAAGTTAATGTTATAGTTTTCCAAACAAAGATATATTTCAAGCAAATATGTATGCAGGTACATGGTTTCCAAAGATCCAAGATTGAGATAAAATAAATAACAGAAAATTATCATTTCACAAGAATTAAACTTAATGTGCTTTAGATAAATTTGAATTTAATAAGTAACACTGAGTAGAATGCAAATACATTTTCTTCATTGCTTCCTTAAATTTGAAACATTTTTTTTTTTACAAAGGGCTAAATGAGATATGGGAGAAGCTGATGCACTTCCTAACATGTTTCCAACAGGACAGGAACATTATAGACCTTATGCCTAGAGAGTATGACACCTCTAATCCCAGCACTCTGATGCCAGGAGGTAAGGAGACAGATAGTCAAGTTCAGACTGGGTCAAAAAATGACATCCTATTTCAAAGAGTTAAAGAAAAAAAAAGATCATGTTGCATTTTGACTTACATTTCCACCTCCATGGAGAATATCCAGAATAAAATTGTCTGATGAAGAGGTAAAAAAAAAGAATGCTGGAATAAAATGAAACTTAGCTATACAGACATGAGAAGACTTGTCTCATATGTTGATTAGTTGGGTTTATTCCTTTTAACTCTTGATTGCAAGAAAGCTGGCATTGATAGAAATTAGAGGCCAGTCTGGGAAGACAGAGGATTTCAGTGACTGTGACTTCTCTTAAACTTCTACTCACCAACACCTGTTAAATTACCTGGTGAATCAGGCAAATATGATCAGTGCTCTCAAACTAGAAGAAGAGTTAATGCCACTATAATATAGGAAACGTTTTGACAGGGATGTGAAAAAAAAACACTGAGGGTTGCTGCAAAGTATATATAAGTGAGATGATAAAATGTCACTGCTCATCCCATGATGATTAGGTAGAGTCATGTGATCTTGTTATTGTAATTAGTGTTGCATTAAACATTACAATTATATGAGTTTGTTTTATGTACTGATTTCCTTTCTTGAAATACAAACTCAGCAGTGAATGTCAGGATCAAATGAAAATTACGTTTTTAATCTTTCTGATCCACTTCCATTCTGTTTCCTGTAATGACTGCAGAAGATTTCATTCTTACCGGTGGTGAATAAAGGTTCCATTTACTCCACATCTCTTACATTAGATTTTAGTATTCGTGGTAATCACCATTCTGACCTAAAGCAAATGAGTATCATTGTGATATTGATGCTTTTCTTGTTGTCACTAATATTGCGTGTCTTTACATATACCTGTCAGATGTTGTATGTCTTCCTCGATGCATAATCTATTCAAAGCCTTTGCCCATTCTAAACAGGGTTATTTTTTTCTTACTATTGAATATTTGAGTCCTAATTTTGTATGTTGCTGTAATTTACTCTCTACTGAGTATACAGTTTGCAGATATTTCCTCTAAATTTTAGTTGTCTCTTCATTTCATTTTTATAGAAGACTGTTGTGTTGGCAGGGAGAGAGGTTGAGGATACTTATCTATAAATATATAAATGCACCATGCTCAGTTCCTTTAGTGGTATTAGTAGGTATGTTATTTCAAGGGTGACTGCTTGGTATTGAAACCAATTATGGGGCTCATCTCTGCTAGGTCTAGTTCTTCTCTCAGCATCCCTTGGTTTCCTGTAGTTTATTGTCTAGGGATGGAGCCTCATGAGATTTCCCCTGTCCATGTTAGTATATCTGTTGGTTTGTTTTTGTTCAGCTCTTGTTTAGGCAGCCATGTTGTTGAGGCATCATGGGAATAGCTGTCCTGCCATTTCTAGAATACATAATCTCAAAGTATATAGCCTGGTCCTCTGGTTCGTATAACCTTACCACACTTTTTTCTGTGCTGTCTCTGAGCCTTAGGTGCATGAGGTATGTAGCATTAGGGCTTCGTGTTCACTTCATTTTGAAAAGATGTGGTTATCTGTAATGTTCTCCATCTGTTACATAGAAAAAATTATTTGATGAAAGCTGAGAACTGCACATCTGAAGATCTGGAGCTGGTCACCACAAATAAGATAGAACAAGTGGCCTTTCTCTCTCTGGGTCTAGGTTACCACACCTTGTATGATATTTTCTAGTTTCACCTACTTGCCTGCGTAGTTCATGATTTTAATTATCTCTGTAGCCTAGTAGAATTCCACTGTGTACTTTTGCCCATGTTTATTATTCATACATCAGTTGTAGGAAATTTAGGTTCTCTCCCATTCCTAATAATTAGCATGGCCACTGTGAAATAAGGTACTTGTGCACCTTGTGCATATGCCCTGGAGTGGTATGCCTGGGTCAAATGGTACATTTAGTTTTCTGAAAATTAACCACCCTGAATTTCAGAGTAGATTTACCAGTTTACATTCACATCAACAGAGAATGTGTCTTCCCCTTTTTTACAGCTTTCCCAGCATATTCTGTCATATTTTTCCTGTTCTTAGACATTCTAAGAAGCATAAAATAAAATCTGAAATTTCTTTTGATTATCATTTTCCTAATTGCTATGGATCTTGAGATATTAGTCATTTTTATTTCATCTTTTGAGGACTCTGTTTAGATTTATGACTCTTTTTGAACATTTCATTTCACTATTAGATCTTTTTTTTTGAACTCTTTATATTCTGGATGTTAATTTTCTATCAATTATGCAACTAGAAAAAAAATCTCTTCCACTTTAAAAGCTTATTCCTTACCCAACTGATTATTTGCTGAACACTTCTATAGCTCCAATATTCTACTGGAGAGAAGAGGGCTCATTGTGTTAGAATTACCGGACCTTTAGAGAGGTCAAATTTAAACATTTATTTTCTAAATGAAAGAATCAAGTTTAGTGAAATAATTGGTAGTTACTTAAGGAAAATGACTGATGTAGAACTAGAAGCAAGCTCTTTGACTTACATATGAACATCTTACTATGTAGGCTGGTTATATTTGCTTTTATTAAAAAAATATTTCTTTGATCCAGTAAACATTGTTATACTTACTTGAATAAATTTAAGAAAAATTTCAGTGCCAACTGGCTAAGAAATATAATTTTATGGAGTGTTTTCTAATATATATATATATATATATATATATATATATATATATATATATATTGATATAAACATTCCTGCTAATAATGGATCTGTAGTGTTCATATTGACAGTAAAATCTCACTCACCATATATCTGACTACTAAGGTGTTATTATAAACCATATCAAAAGTTACCCAACTACTTGGAACTAAATAGATTCCTATGGCCCTCAAATAAGCAATCTTGAAACAAAATGAGAAACGTGGCAAGATGAGGTAAAATTCTTAAATGAAAGACTCAAACAACATAATCTGAACTGCAGACCTCCAAAGCTCTCTCTGGAGTTTTAATTAAGGATAATGCTCTTCTCTTCAGGAAATAGACACTTTAAAACTTTATGGGGGAAAAAAGCAATAGATCTTAAATCCTTGTGAGGACTCAGGGAGAAACAGTACATACTAATCCCACTGCTATAATTGAAGCTATTTTGAAGATTTAATTCTCACTCCTCCTTTTTTTGCCAAAGGCTAATGCTTTGCATGCAATGATAAGGTTCAATACCTCCACAAGCTCAGAGATGTTTTCCTTGGGGCTTAGAGAGCACTGCTGTTGATAAAGATAGAATTGCCTCTTTTTTAAGAGAAGGAATTATTTATGCAATATAAAGTGTTTTCTCCTTTTAATTATCCCCTTGTTTTATATTCAAAAGCCATTGAGGTTTCTCTCAAAGAATTCTACCTGAGACAACCCTGTTCATTTTTATACACTGTAACTCATTTACTATACTTCCAAATAAAAATTAACTGCTATCTTGCATAAGACAACATAGTTCACTTGATTTCACCTATATTTATGAAGTGTGGAATATGGAGTATTAAGAAATAGAGGTTTGATAGTATTTTTTTAAAATTGACAGTGTTTGAAATGGATGATACCACAGTTTAGAAAGTCTAAATTTTCGACGGGGAGCTCGGGGGTTTCTTGGCCCCCTGTCCTGCTTGGGCTCTCTGCAGGGCCTCTACTCCCCGGGTGCTGCCTCTTTCTTCCTGGCCCACCCAGCTTCCGTCCAGAGCCCTCCCCACTTCGCCCCCACTACCCTCTTTTGGCGCGTGGCATCGCCCAGTGCAGCCTATCTGGGCGCTGGGTCCCAGTACCCGGGGCTCCCGGGCGGGCAGCAGTTCCTTTGTTTCTGTGGCCTGCCTGCACCAAGCGGGGTAGGCGCTTTGTCTGCGAGCTGCCCAACCAGCACGGAGGCCTGATCTTTCGGCGCCAGGAGACCCAGCATTGGGGTGAGTTTCTGGCCCACGGCGCCAGCCTGGGACGGGGAGCTCGGGGGTTTCTTGGCCCCCTGTCCTGCTTGGGCTCTCTGCAGGGCCTCTACTCCCCGGGTGCTGCCTCTTTCTTCCTGGCCCACCCAGCTTCCGTCCAGAGCCCTCCCCACTTCGCCCCCACTACCCTCTTTTGGCGCGTGGCATCGCCCAGCGCAGCCTATCTGGGCGCTGGGTCCGAGTACCCGGGGCTCCCGGGCGGGCAGCAGTTCCTTTGTTTCTGTGGCCTGCCTGCACCAAGCGGGGTAGGCGCTTTGTCTGCGAGCTGCCCAACCAGCACGGAGGCCTGATCTTTCGGCGCCAGGAGACCCAGCATTGGGGTGAGTTTCTGGCCCACGGCGCCAGCCTGGGACGGGGAGCTCGGGGGTTTCTTGGCCCCCTGTCCTGCTTGGGCTCTCTGCAGGGCCTCTACTCCCCGGGTGCTGCCTCTTTCTTCCTGGCCCACCCAGCTTCCGTCCAGAGCCCTCCCCACTTCACCCCCACTACCCTCTTTTGGCGCGTGGCATCGCCCAGCGCAGCCTATCTGGGCGCTGGGTCCGAGTACCCGGGGCTCCCGGGCGGGCAGCAGTTCCTTTGTTTCTGTGGCCTGCCTGCACCAAGCGGGGTAGGCGCTTTGTCTGCGAGCTGCCCAACCAGCACGGAGGCCTGATCTTTCGGCGCCAGGAGACCCAGCATTGGGGTGAGTTTCTGGCCCACGGCGCCAGCCTGGGACGGGGAGCTCGGGGGTTTCTTGGCCCCCTGTCCTGCTTGGGCTCTCTGCAGGGCCTCTACTCCCCGGGTGCTGCCTCTTTCTTCCTGGCCCACCCAGCTTCCGTCCAGAGCCCTCCCCACTTCGCCCCCACTACCCTCTTTTGGCGCGTGGCATCGCCCAGCGCAGCCTATCTGGGCGCTGGGTCCGAGTACCCGGGGCTCCCGGGCGGGCAGCAGTTCCTTTGTTTCTGTGGCCTGCCTGCACCAAGCGGGGTAGGCGCTTTGTCTGCGAGCTGCCCAACCAGCACGGAGGCCTGATCTTTCGGCGCCAGGAGACCCAGCATTGGGGTGAGTTTCTGGCCCACGGCGCCAGCCTGGGACGGGGAGCTCGGGGGTTTCTTGGCCCCCTGTCCTGCTTGGGCTCTCTGCAGGGCCTCTACTCCCCGGGTGCTGCCTCTTTCTTCCTGGCCCACCCAGCTTCCGTCCAGAGCCCTCCCCACTTCACCCCCACTACCCTCTTTTGGCGCGTGGCATCGCCCAGCGCAGCCTATCTGGGCGCTGGGTCCGAGTACCCGGGGCTCCCGGGCGGGCAGCAGTTCCTTTGTTTCTGTGGCCTGCCTGCACCAAGCGGGGTAGGCGCTTTGTCTGCGAGCTGCCCAACCAGCACGGAGGCCTGATCTTTCGGCGCCAGGAGACCCAGCATTGGGGTGAGTTTCTGGCCCACGGCGCCAGCCTGGGACGGGGAGCTCGGGGGTTTCTTGGCCCCCTGTCCTGCTTGGGCTCTCTGCAGGGCCTCTACTCCCCGGGTGCTGCCTCTTTCTTCCTGGCCCACCCAGCTTCCGTCCAGAGCCCTCCCCACTTCGCCCCCACTACCCTCTTTTGGCGCGTGGCATCGCCCAGCGCAGCCTATCTGGGCGCTGGGTCCGAGTACCCGGGGCTCCCGGGCGGGCAGCAGTTCCTTTGTTTCTGTGGCCTGCCTGCACCAAGCGGGGTAGGCGCTTTGTCTGCGAGCTGCCCAACCAGCACGGAGGCCTGATCTTTCGGCGCCAGGAGACCCAGCATTGGGGTGAGTTTCTGGCCCACGGCGCCAGCCTGGGACGGGGAGCTCGGGGGTTTCTTGGCCCCCTGTCCTGCTTGGGCTCTCTGCAGGGCCTCTACTCCCCGGGTGCTGCCTCTTTCTTCCTGGCCCACCCAGCTTCCGTCCAGAGCCCTCCCCACTTCACCCCCACTACCCTCTTTTGGCGCGTGGCATCGCCCAGCGCAGCCTATCTGGGCGCTGGGTCCGAGTACCCGGGGCTCCCAGGCGGGCAGCAGTTCCTTTGTTTCTGTGGCCTGCCTGCACCAAGCGGGGTAGGCGCTTTGTCTGCGAGCTGCCCAACCAGCACGGAGGCCTGATCTTTCGGCGCCAGGAGACCCAGCATTGGGGTGAGTTTCTGGCCCACGGCGCCAGCCTGGGACGGGGAGCTCGGGGGTTTCTTGGCCCCCTGTCCTGCTTGGGCTCTCTGCAGGGCCTCTACTCCCCGGGTGCTGCCTCTTTCTTCCTGGCCCACCCAGCTTCCGTCCAGAGCCCTCCCCACTTCGCCCCCACTGCCCTCTTTTGGCGCGTGGCATCGCCCAGCCCAGCCTATCTGGGCGCTGAGTCCGAGTACCCGGGGCTCCCGGGGGGCAGCAGTTCCTTTGTTTCTGTGGCCTGCCTGCACCAAGCGGGGTAGGCGCTTTGTCTGCGAGCTGCCCAACCAGCACGGAGGCCTGATCTTTCGGCGCCAGGAGACCCAGCATTGGGAGAGTCAACATTGGGGAGAGACAGCGTTTGGTAGGCAAGGAGACCTAATCCGGTAAAAGAAGATCCATAGGGAGCATTTGGAAGAAGAGATGGGCCGACGTCAAGGCAAGAATTCGCCCAACAAGCTGAAAAGCAACATGAAGCTACCAGAAACAAGCGACCTCACAACGGGAGGACAAGAACCCCTTAATCAAGAGGAAGGAGAAAAGATTGACTTCATGAAAGTGATTGACACCCTTAAACAGCATGTAAAAAACGCCCTTATAGAAATGGATGAGAAATATAACAGAAAGTTTGAAGAATTGAATAAATCAGTGAATGATACCCTAGAAAACCAAGGAAAAACAATCAAACAGATAATGGAAACAGTTCAAGACCTGAAAACTGAAATGGAGGCAAAGAAGAAAACACAAACAGAGGGCCGTCTGGACATGGAAAATCTAGGTAAACGAATAGAGACTACAGAAACGAGCATAACCAGCAGAATACTAGAGATAGAAGAAAGACTCTCGGATTCTGAAGATACCATAGAGAAAATAAACACACTGATCAAAGAAAACAGCAAGTCCAACAAACTCTCATCACAAAACATTCAGGAAATATGGGACACAATAAAGAGACCAAACCTAAGAATAATAGGAGTAGAAGAAGGAGAAGAAGTGCAGCTCAATGGTCCAGAAAATCTATTTAATAAAATTATAGAAGAAAACTTTCCCAACCTAAGGAAAGATTTTCCTATGAAGGTGCAAGAAGCATACAGAACACCGAATAGGCTGGATCAAAAAAAAACATCCCCTCGCCATATAATTATCAAAACACAAAGCATACAGAATAAGGAAAGAATATTAAGAGCTGCAAAGGAAAAAGGCCAAATTACTTATAAAGGTAAACCTATCAGACTTACACCTGACTTCTCCATGGAAACCATGAAAGCCAGAAGGTCCTGGATAGATGTACTGCAGAAACTGAGAGACCATGGGTGCAAGCCCAGATTACTATACCCAGCCAAGCTTTCATTCACTATAAATGGAGAAAATAAAATTTTCCAGGATAAAAACAAATTTAAACAATACGCAGCCACAAATCCAGCCTTACAGAAAGTAATTGAAGGAAAATCACTAACCAAGGAGTCCAACAATGACCACAATAACTCAGACATCTAGAGACCCTTCACCAACACAACACAAAGAAGGGAAACACACAAACTCTACGACTAAAAAAAAAATGACCGGAGTTAACAACCACTGGTCATTAATATCACTTAATGTCAATGGACTCAACTCACCTATAAAAAGGCACAGGCTAAGAGATTGGATAAGAAAACAGGATCCAACATTCTGCTGTTTACAAGAAACACACCTCAACCACAAAGACAGGCACCTACTCAGAGTAAAGGGCTGGGAAAAGGCCTATCAAGCAAATGGACCTAAGAAACAGGCAGGTGTGGCCATACTAATCTCTAACAAAGTTGACTTTAAACTTAAATCAATCAGAAGAGATGGAGAGGGGCATTTTATACTCATAACAGGAACAGTTCATCAGGATGAAGTCTCAATCCTGAACATCTATGCCCCTAATATAAAAGCACCCACGTACATAAAAGAAACATTGCTAAAATTCAAGGCCGCCATCAAACCGCACACACTAATAGTAGGAGACTTCAACACTCCTCTCTCACCAATGGACAGGTCAATCAGACAGGAACCTAACAGAGAAATAAGAGAATTAGTGGAGGTAATGAATCAAATGGACTTAACAGACATCTATAGAACATTCCATCCAAATAGGAAAGAATATACCTTCTTCTCTGCAGCTCATGGAACCTTCTCGAAAATCGACCACATAGTCGGTAACAAAGCAAACATCCACAGTTACAAAAAAATATTAGTAACCACCTGTGTCTTATCAGATCACCATGGATTAAAGTTAGAATTCAACAATAATGCTACCCCCAGAAAGCATACAAAGTCATGGAAACTGAACAGTCAACTATTGAACCATAGCTGGATTAAGGAAGAAATAAAGAAAGAAATTAAAGTCTTCCTGGAATTCAATGAAAATAAAGAAACAACATACTCAAACTTATGGGACACTATGAAAGCAGTCCTAAGAGGAAAGTTCATAGCACTAAGTGCCCACTTAAAGAAAACAGAGAAAGCTCACATTGGAGACTTAACAGCCCACCTGAAAGCTCTAGAAAAAAAAGAAGCAGACTCACCTAGGAGGAGTAGAAGACTGGAAATAATCAAAATGAGGGCTGAAATCAACAAAATAGAAACACAGAAAATAATACAAAAAATCAATGAAACAAAAAGCTGGTTCCTGGAGAAAATCAACAAGATTGACAAACCACTATCCAAGCTAATCAAACGGCAGAGAGAGAATTTGCAAATTAATAAGATCAGAAATGAAAAGGGGGACATAACCACAGACACAGAGGAAATTCAGAGAATCATTAGATCTTACTACAAAAGCCTATATGCCACAAAATTGGAAAATGTAAAGGAAATGGATACTTTTTTAGATAAATATCATATACCAAAGTTAAATCAGGACCTGGTGAACAATCTAAATAGACCTGTTAGTCGCGAAGAATTAGAAGAGGTTATCAAAAACCTCCCTACCAAAAAAAGCCCAGGACCAGATGGTTTCAATGCGGAATTCTACCAGATCTTCCAAGAAGATCTAATACCTATACTCCTTAATGTATTCCACAAGATAGAAACAGAAGGGTCATTACCAAACTCCTTTTATGAAGCCACAATTACTCTGATACCAAAACCACTCAAAGACTCAACCAGGAAAGAGAACTACAGGCCAATCTCACTCATGAATATCGACGCAAAAATCCTCAACAAAATACTGGCAAATCGAATCCAAGAACACATCCGAAAAATTATCCATTATGATCAAGTAGGCTTCATTCCTGAGATGCAGGGCTGGTTCAACATACGAAAATCTATCAATGTAATCCAGCATATAAATAAACTGAAAGAAAAAAACCATATGATCATTTCATTAGATGCTGAAAAAGCATTTGACAAAATTCAACATCCATTTATGTTAAAAGTCTTGGAGAGATTAGGGATACAAGGGTCATACCTAAATATAATAAAAGCTATATACAGCAAGCCGACAGCTAACATCAAATTAAACGGAGAGAAACTCAAAGCCATCCCACTTAACTCAGGAACACGACAAGGCTGTCCACTCTCCCCATACCTCTTCAATATAGTGCTTGAAGTTCTAGCAATAGCAATAAGACAACATAATGGGATCAAGGGGATTCGAATTGGAAAGGAAGAAGTTAAACTTTCGTTATTCGCAGATGATATGATAGTGTACTTAAGCGACCCCCAAAACTCCACCAAAGAACTTTTACAGCTGATAAACAGCTTTAGTAATGTGGCAGGATACAAGATCAACTCCAAAAAATCAGTCGCCCTCTTATACACAAAGGATATGGAAGCAGAGAGGGAAATCAGAGAAGCTTCACCATTCACAATAGCCAAAAACAGCATAAAATATCTTGGGGTACATCTAACCAAGGAAGTGAAAGATCTATTTGACAAGAACTTTAAGGCATTGAAGAAAGAAATTGAAGAGGATACCAAAAGATGGATGGACCTCCCTTGCTCTTGGATTGGTAGGATCAACATAGTAAAAATGGCAATTCTACCAAAGGCTATTTATAGATTCAATGCAATCCCCATCAAGATCCCATCAAAATTCTTCACAGATCTGGAGAGGACAATAATCAACTTTATATGGAAAAACAAAAAACCCAGGATAGCCAAAACAATCCTATACAATAAAGGATCTTCTGGAGGCATTACCATCCCTGACTTCAAACTCTATTACAGAGCTACAGTAATGAAAACAGTGTGGTACTGGCATAAAAACAGAGAAGTCGACCAATGGAATCGTATAGAAGACCCGGATTTTATCCCACAAACCTATGAACACCTGATTTTCGATAAAGGAGTTAAAAGTATAAAATGGAAGAAAGAAAGCATCTTCAACAAATGGTGCTGGCACAACTGGATGTCATCTTGTAGAAGAATGAAAATAGACCCTTATCTATCACCGTGCACAAAACTCAAGTCCAAATGGATTAAAGACCTCAATATCAGCCCGAACACACTGAACCTGATAGAAGAGAAAGTGGGAAGTACCCTACAGGAGCTGGGCACAGGAGATCGCTTCCTATGTATAACCCCAGAAGCACAGACATTAAGGGCAACATTGAATAAATGGGACCTACTTAAACTGAGAAGCTTCTGTAAAGCAAAGGACATAGTCAATAAGACACAAAGGCAACCTACTGATTGGGAGAAGATCTTCACCAACCCCACAACAGACAAAGGTCTGATCTCCAAAATATATAAGGAACTCAAGAAACTAGACTTTAAAATGCTAATTAACCCAATTAAAAAATGGGGCACTGAACTGAACAGAGAATTCTCAGCAGAGGAAGTTCAAATGGCCAAAAGACACTTAAAGTCGTGCTCAACTTCCTTAGCAATCAGGGAAATGCAAATCAAAACAACTTTGAGATATCATCTTACACCTGTCAGAATGGCTAAAGTCAAAAACACCAAGGATAACCTTTGCTGGAGAGGCTGTGGAGGAACGGGTACCCTCATCCATTGCTGGTGGGAATGCAATCTTGTGCAACCACTGTGGAAGTCAGTGTTTCGGTTTCTCAGGAAATTCGGGATCAACTTACCCCTGGACCCAGCAATACCACTCCTGGGAATATACCCAAGAGATGCTCTATCATATGACAAAAGCATTTGTTCAACTATGTTCATAGCAGTATTATTTGTAATAGCCAGAACCTGGAAACAACCTAGATGCCCTTCAATGGAAGAATGGATGAAGAAAGTATGGAATATATACACGCTAGAGTACTACGCTGCGGTAAAAAACAATGACTTCTCGAATTTTGCAGGCAAATGGATGGAAATAGAAAACACTATCCTGAGTGAGGTGTCCCAGACCCAAAAAGATGAACATGGGATGTACTCGCTCATAATTGGTTTCTAGCCATAAATTAGCGCCACGGAGTCTACAATAGGTGAACCTAAAGAAGCTAAGTAAGAAGGTGAACCCAAGGAAAAACATATAGTTATCCTCTTGGCTAAGGGAAGTAGACCCAATTGCCGGGGAGAAAATTAGGAGCTTGGGGGTGGGGTGGGATGGGGGTAAGGGGAGATGGGGAGAGAAAAGGTAGAAGGGAAGGAGGGGGGATTTGGGGAATCAGGAGAATTGGGATAAAGGAAAGGTGGATAGGGGAGCACGGAACCACAATTCTTAGTTAAGGGAACCACTTTAGGGTGAGCAAGAGATTTGACCCTAGAGGGGCTCCCAAGTGCCCAACATGAGGTTCCCAGTTAGTTCCTTGGGTAGCTGAGGATTGGGAACCTGAAATGACCCTATCCGAGAGCAATACTGACGAATATCTTGCATATCATCATAGAACCTTCATCTGGTGATGGATGGAGACAGAGACAGAGACCCACACTGGAGCACTGGACTGAGCTCCCAAGGTCCCAATGAGGAGCAGAAGGAGGGAGAACATGAGCAAAGAAGTCGGGACCACGAGGCGTGCACCCACCCACTGAGACAGTGGAGCTGATCTACTGGGAGCTCACCAAGGCCAGCTGGACTGTGACCGAAAAAGCATGGGATAAAACCGGACTCTCTGAACATGGCGAACAATGAGGGCTGATGAGACGCCAAGGACAATGGCACGGGGCTTTGATCCTACTTAATGTGCTGGCTTTGTGGAAGCCTAGCCAGTTTGGATGTTCACCTTCCTAGATATGGACGGAGGGGGGAGGACCTAGGACTTACCACAGGGCAGGGAACCTGGACTGCTCTGTGGACTGGAGAGGGAGGGGGAGAGGAGTGGGGGGAGGGGTAGAAGGGTGGGAGGAGGGGGAGAAGGGTGGGAGGAGGGGGAGGGAAATGGGAGGCTGGGAGGAGGTGGAAACTTGTTTTTTGTTTATGTTTTTTTTCTTCTTTTCTTAATAAAAAAATTATTTAAAAAAAAAAAAAAAAAAAAAAAAAAAAAAAAAAAAAAAAAAAAAAAAAGAAAGTCTAAATTTTCAGTGTGTCTTTTAACAATATCTTACATGGTGATATTGAATCTGCATTTTTAATGGCTTCTATGGCAGAAGGCCCCACATTTGGCTGCCATATGGTCATGTTAACTCAAAAACTTGAGACTGGTGGGTCTAAGGTGCAGACCATTTTGCATCTGCCATACTGAAGCTCGAAACATGTCATGTTCATAGCTTTGTCACCAGTAGGAAAAATTTGAGGTTCTGGTATATGAAACAAGATGAAGCTGAGAACTTAGAACCAATCTGCCCTTCATGTCTCCTGCACAATACTATAACAGCACTGATCATGAGACTGCATACAGCCCATTTATATTTACTTCATTCAAATAAATGTTTTCCAACTCATCCTACCTAAGTTAATATAAAACACAGAAAAATAAATGAAAAACAAGCAATAGTAAAAATAATTACTTTAAAAAGTGACCTTAAAGACAAATCCAACTTACTTCTCATCATAAAAGATGAGGAATAGTGAACACATCTAGAAAGTGATGGGTTTAATTATGAAAAATTACCTTCATTACTGGCTTAGACTTATACCATAATAAAAACACCATGGACATTTTATTTGAAAAATGCAAAATCTATTTTCATTATAAGTCTAATAAACATTATAACCAAAGAAAAAGGCTTCATTAAATGAAAGTGAAATCTTATATGGAAATTTAAACTGTAGAACATATTACTCTTAAAAATGTAGCTTAAAGGAAAGTAAAACAAACTGTAAAATACTCTATAAATAAATGAGGTATAAATATAACTGTTAAGACTTTGTTTCAGATTTAATTGCAAAATTTAAAAATCATTTTCTTTGGAAAATTCACTTTTGTGGTCCACCAATAATTATTTATGGATACTTGATGTCTAAAGTTTTTCTTTGTTCTCATGATTCTTACAGTTTTGTTGTGTTAAGGGAGGGATTGATCACACAAATCATTGATCACACAAATAATATTGCTTCTACTGAAAATAATTGGCTATTGGGAGGTAGAAGAAGATGGTGGAACTACTGTGTTTCTTTTGGGGATGATGTGAATATTGTGCTTAGTAGTGATGGTTGCACAATTTGGAACATTAAAATATCACTAATTATATTTTTAAAAATGTAAATTTCATGTCAACTGTATCTCAGAAAAGTGTTTGTGTGAGGGTGGGAATGAAAGGAAGCAAATCAGATTAATCTGCAATTCATCCTAGCACTTGGGAATCTGAGGCAAGTGGACTGTGAATTGCGAAGAGGGACATTCTGTCACTCAGACAATAGCCACAAGTACAAATTTGTGGTTCAAAACTCTCCCTCCGGTGATATTTACTAGTTTTGTATTGTCCACCAACTATTGCTCTTGTGTGCCTTGCTAAACAGGCCTGTCTAGACACTTAGCATTTCTGTTTCTTAACTGCCTTAATAACTTCTTTGCTCTTTCTTTCCTGGAAAGTCATTGCTCTAGTTTGGATGTTGCATATCCCCAAATGCCCAAGTCTAAAGACTTTGTTCTACATGTACTGCTAACAGGTAGAACCTTTTGAACGTGTTGCCCAATGGGTAGTCTTTAGGTCACCTGAAGATACACAGAATAAGATATCATGAAACACTGTCTCCTGCATCTTCTTTTGCTTCCTGGCCATGCAGTTAACACTTTCTTTTTTTTTTTTTCCCAAAACTCCCTTGATGTCATGATGGCCTCCCTTGTCACAATCTCAGAAAAAACAGAGTTACTTCTTGAAACACCAAAAACTCCAAAACTGTTAAAAAGAACAAAGACTTGTCTATCAATAAACTGAATACTCTGGTGTTTTATTATGCCAATGGAAATCCTACAAACATTCATTTGGTCAGATATTTCATAATTACTCTAACTCTCAATCACTCTCACTTTGCTTTCTTTCTCTTACTCTATCCCTCTCCCCCGGCAGTATTACAAGTATCCCATGTTGGTCTCAACTTGTTATGCTAAGCCTTCTCACTACAAGTGTGAGCCACAGGCCAAACTATATATTCTTTTTCAGTTCAAAATTCTTTCTAAGTACAAAAGAATTAGTGACGCCTCGCCTGAACACAATATACAACATTTTTTATATTGTTTTGCCACTTTCAATTACTGATCTATCTATATGATTGATACTTCCTTTTCACTGTCCTCAGGACTTCTTAATGTTTCATACAGAATTACTCATGTAACATTTTACTCTGTTCTCCATCCAAGCAATGAAACATGACCTGATTTTATTTCTCTTTCCCTTTTAAATTTTTTGTTGAATCTTTGTGAATTTTATATCATATATCCTGACCCCATTCATCTACCTAATTCCTTCATATCTACCTTTTGCTGTTGCACCCTCCCCCTGCTGAAATAAAATGAAATTTAAAAGAAAAAAAAAATAAAAAACCAAGCCCAAGCAAATTAACTAACAGTATAAAAATAAGAGTGGAAGATGTAGCGTGACACAGTGAGTCACACAGTGGACCCTTTGGTCCATACATTTTTACATCTAATTGTTGTTTGCCATGAGTCATCGATCTTCTTGCAGCCTCTAGTTTCTGCTATGCCACCAATAATGCGTTGTCACAGGGGCTCTTCTTGATTATTTTGAGACAGGGATTCTCTGTAGTTTTGCAATGTGTCCTGTAACTAGCTTTTGTAGATCAGGCTGGCCTCGAACTCACAGAGATCTGCCTGCCTCTGCCTCCCGAGTGCTGGGATTAAAGGCATGCGCCACCACCGCCCGGTGATCCTTTATATCTCCAGGTCTAGCCCCTCGCAATGCTCCAGCAGTTCACAGATGAGTTGGATGTTGGAGTGGTCCAACTTATATCTCTGATTCTGGGCCTGGGTGTTAGCTAGATTGGTCAGCCCACCAGGTTTCTCCCATCATCATCACCTGGGCAAGCTCATCACCCTTATCCGTTTTAGCTCACTCACTGCAAACAGGCAGCAAGGAGCATTACCAGTTCTGCTCTTATTCCCTAGAGGTGAGCTCGCACCCATACCACCAGGGCCAGCTCTGCTGTTTTACCCAGGAAAGGTGTAGGGCCCATTCTCCCGAGTGCTGCAGTTGATGAGATATAGGTCCAGATCTCCCACTCTCGTGGTACCCAGGCCTGCTCTCCTGCCTGCCGGAGGGTGACTAAAAACAGGGTCAGGGGAGGACATCTTTTCCTCACCTATGCCACTGGGGCAGGGTAAGCACTTCTACTTCCAGGATGTCAGGACCAGTTCATCTGCACCCCAGACAACAAGGTCAGTTCTAATATGTTGCCCCTGTAGTTGTAGGGACACTCTGCTGAGTTTGGTAGCTGGTGAGGAGCAGGTCCAGCTCTCCCAAGTTACCTTCTTCTCTAGTTTTCTAAGAGCACAGCACCATGTCTGGAACCAGTCTGAATTTTATTTGTTTTCATAGTTCAGTACTTCATCGAGTTCATTGGAGATAAATGAGTACAATGAATATGTGAAGTATATAAAACATACCAACTGTCCCAATTCCATTTCTGTTGCCGTAATATAATACCACAAAAAGAAAAACAAAACTCAGGGAAGAAAAAGTTTATGTTTAGTGCAAATTTCAGGTCACAGCACATCATTTCAAATGTTATGACAGGGATTTCAAGTGATGAAGAGGTCACATCCACAGTTAAGAGCATTAAGAGAATGAATTCATTCATGCCAGTTTGTGAAGAGTTCAATCTCAAGTTGCTTCAGATAAGGACCTCCTCCTGTCTTGGGAATGCTGGCACCTAAAATGGTCTGGGTATTCCCACATCGGTTAATGTAATTAATACAGTCTTCCACAGATATGAATATATGCCATGCTGAGATAGATAATCTTTGAGAGATACTCTCTTTCCAGGTATTTCTAGGGTCTGTAAGTTGATAATAAAGTTAATCATCCTATTCTCCAAGCCGTTATTCTCAGTATTGTCTATAAAATTTTCTATAAGATGATTAAAATAAAATAAAAACAACAACAAATGTCTTATGGTGAAGACACATCAAAATGCATGTGATATATTGTGCTTATACACTATTTTTAAAGATAGGAACAAAGCCAATATCTTCAGAGGTTAAGAACTTCATATACTTTCATGGAGGAAATCGCTCACACACAAAGCATGACTAACTTCACCCTCTCCTGAAAACATCTGTGCTTAAATGCTGAGAACCGAAAGGATAATAAAAAGAAAGAGAAACAGGGAGAGTAAAAAGAAAGCATTCAGGGTTTAAATACAAGATACTTTGAGATCTTAAAAGAGGGTATTGTGAGTGATTTCTTGAATTGCCTCACTTAATGTCACGAAAACCCCTGGAGTAATTGGAATACTTGTCCCATAGTACCAGCTAAAGGAGAAAAAACTTATTCAGCCCACTGATTTATCCATAGAAATAATCTGCAGAAAGAAGACTTGAGTGCCGAACCAATTTTATGCTGTCAACATCTGAAAAGAGTATTGCCCAAAGGAAAGCATAAAAGCTCTGAGGATCTGGAAATTCTGCAAGTTTTCTTGCTTTTTTATTAAAATGATAGCTTTGGTGCTCTGGCACATTTTCTTCATAGGAACAAAGTTTTTAAAAATTACTTTAAAAACTCAATTTGCACTAAGGAGTATCAAGTTGATGAGCATAAAACATATACTTGAAAGGAGATCTGAAGTGTCCCATCATCTAGTCTGGATTTGTGTGATGAATACCTAATGGCTTTGTGGGCTTGCCTGCCCCAGGGAATACAGTAGGGAGCAAAACAAATTGATTTATGTCTTCTTGGATATTAAAGTGTTGTGGTGAATATATGCATTAAACAAACTGGCAACAAGTATAAAAGTGAATAGATATTCACAAGTAATAAAAGCTATGTGGAATCAACAAATAGGTCTCGGGGAAAAGAAAATGCAAAGAATACAAGTGAATGACATTTTGACAGATATGAGCACAGGTTGTGATGAGTGAATGACTTGACCTGTGATGAATTTAGAAGGAGAACATATAGATAAAAGACATGGTGCACTTTCATGAGAAGGGCGGCAGTGCTAATCCTATTTTAAGAGATTGGGTAATTTGCTTGGGGAAAGGGCTGAAATGGGCATGTTTTTAAGATTGTTGATAGAGCAATAAGCAAATACAGCTTTCAAGCATTTTCATTGCTTTCTTTTGAACCAACTATTACTGAAAGATTTTTAAACATTGAATTTAAAAATTGATTAGGTTGAGAAGGGTGCTTGCTTAGCATGCAAAAGTCCTTGAGTTCCAAGCAACCAAATAAACAAGGAACTACATAAATAAACAGGAGACTATGTAAATTATGTATGAGAAAAACGACTTAGCAGTTAAGAGCACATATTGCTTTTTGCAAGGTATCAGAGGTTAGTTCCCAAACATCCACATAGGCAGCACAGAACCACCTGTGACTTCAACTTCAGGGGATCCTTCAATCCTTTCTAGCTTACTGTAGACAATGCCCCCATGAACACACAGAAGCAAACAGACATATACATATATACATAACTAAAAATAAAAAGTAATACATTTAAAAAGATTGTGAACTACTTTTGTTTTTCAGAGTTTGCTTTTATTACTCCCTCTCTCCTTCCCTTCCTCCCTCCCTTCCTCCCGCCCTCCTTCCTTTTGTTCTTCGTCCTTTCTTTTATGTTGGTGGCAAAGTCTCACCTGCACCAGGCAAATATGTAACTCCTAGAACTATAAATGACCTAGACTTTTACTTCTTAAGTATGAAGATCAAAGATGTGTTTTACCATCTTTGTGTTCTACCGTCAGCTGGTTATTTCTTCATCCCAGCCATAGGTGCCAACACTTTTAACATTACCGTTGTCCAGCCCATCAACCTAAAGCTTATCTATGGTGCTAATTAAAAATGTACAGGAGATCCCAATCCCAGTTTTCTAATACTGTCAGAACTAGCTTGAGCCTAGTATTCCAAGTCTCTTTTTAAACACACAAGATTACAGTAGCAAAAATGCTAAGAAGTCTGCAAAATGTGGTTGGGATACAAAAAAAAGTTGGCAATTTTACAATTCTGAAATATAGTATATTTAACCTTGAAATTTACTTACCCTCTACTTGCTTAGGAGATGATGGAGAGCTAGTCAGCCTCTAAAACTTGTACCTCCACTTTTCAATGTTTTTCTCTTCTAATTGAAATATAAATGTGTCGTTTCTTCTCCTATTTTGTCTCCTTCCAGTCCCATTCATGCCCTCCTATTTGTTCTCTAATTGACAGTCTTTTTCCTTTGGCTATTGCTATTTTACATATACATGTATACGCATAAATATAAACTAAAACCTACTTAGTCCATTTAATTTTGCTTGTGGCTTGTCTATATGTATTCAGGGCTGACCGCTTAATAATAAATAAACAATTAGGGCCTCAATCCTGGGGAAAAATATTTCTCTTACTGTCAGAAATTCTAAAATTGCTTATAGTTCTATGTCTAGGGATGGGCTCCCTGTGATATTTTCTTCTTCAGTATTAGTATGTCTATTGGTGTTGTGATTATTCAAAACATGTAGTCGTATTATTGAGGTATCATAAGTGAGTGAAGCCTCCCTCTCACTTCTAGGAAAAATTATCTTACAACAGACTTACTGGTCCTTTGGCTCTTAAAATATTTCTGCCTCCTCTTCATTGATGTTTCCTGGACCTCAGGTAAAAAAGCTGAGTTATAGATGTATTTCTTCGGGACAGAAATCCCACATCTAGTTGCATTTTGACCAGTTGTGGTTTACAGTCATGGTGAAATCTAGTACAAAGAGAGATTTCTTTGGAGGAATAAGAGCTGTACGTATCTCTGGGAATACAGATGTGTACAGTTAGGAATTATGAAGGTCTGTTAAAGCTACAGTAGTAGATTCTCCTCTAAGAACCACCATCTCGCTAACCCTACATACTTAGCTAGATTTCTAGTGCCTGGCATGATTTACCTCCTGTTGAGCTAGGGTTAAATCCAATTAGACAGCTGTTGGTTACCAGCATATATGAATGCCACTCTTGCATGTTTAGTGATATCTTACCATGATGTTTACAGTTGTAGTTCATAGGCATCACAGCTAGGTAAGACACAAGACAATTGATTGCCTCCCTCACTGTGGCAACTTGAATAGCACCTTCTGGTACTGTGAAAGCTAGATCACAGGAAGAAGGTTCTCTGGCTATATCCCGCTCAAATCTTCTGTAATCAAAGTAGGAAATACATGGTATCATCAGCAACAGGAGCTACTTCAGGGTCTAGGAGGAAACCATGCACAGCAAGAATTGCTTTGGAAGTCTCCTGAGCCACCCTGACAAACCAACATTAATAAAAAGGATTGCTCATGCGGGGTACTAAAAAAATTACATATCTACAACACTGATGGACAGCATTGTACACCAAAGTGCCATAATTTAATTTTACACACACATATATATGTGTGTGTGTGTATGTATATATGTGTATATATATGCATGTATGTATATGTGCATGTATGTGTGTGTCTCTCTCTATATATATGCATGCATTGATATGTAATTTAATTTTTAGGATCTAATCTGAAGAAGTATATTAGTCAGCAAGCATCTGGGAAGCCAATAAAGCAGTATAAGATTCAGCATCCTGTTTCACCCTCATCAATTTTCCTGGAACGTATTTTGCCTGTTGAAACAGAGCTGGTTTGAAAGCAATGAGAAGACAAGTGGGATCCCAGGACTGTGTTAGAAAGAATATCTTTCAAATAATCAATAGCTACATGAAGTAGATATGGAATATAAATTCCACCTTGTAATACTATTGTCAGCACATTCCTCTGCTTTAAAACTTGCCCTGAACCTCAGGCCCAGGGGCTCTCTTTCCTGTAATTTCTGATAGAATCTAGCACAATTGTAACATACACTCCTGTCAACAACATCTCAGCTTGATGAAACTTTCCATTTATTTGACATATAGGTAATAAAAATGGTCGCTGGTAATAATAAATGATGTATAAAGTGTTCCTGCTCTGGAAACTATAATCAATAACTTTCCAGAATATCATGGTTCAGATGACAAGCTCATTCTTAGCTTGCGCCATTCCATCACCTTAAATCCATGAATTCTACCCATTAATTTAATTGCTAACAACTCTTCCAACGTTGTATAAGAGGACGAAACAAGACAGTAATGATTTCAAAAGTACATAACCATTTAACTTTTTGGAATATTTAGACATTCACTGTTGTTAGATGATTTTTCTTCTTAAATGCTAAAGTAATAAGTACCATAAAATAACTAATTGAAATTATAGTTGTTACTTATGTATTTATTATTGTAACCTTTCATTTTCTTATTAAAAGAAAAGATCAGGAAGTTTGCTGTGAGACTCTGTCACTTGCGAATGTAAGAAGCTATTCCTACATAATCTCACTAACATAACTGCCTACACACAATCTGGAAAAAACAGTAGACATGACAAACTGAAGAGTGGATACCATGAGGCTTCAATGCATCAACCCCACACAAAGAACTGCAGGAAACAAAGGATTGCTGAGAACTGGGAAAATGTGTTTCCTTGGAATGTGTTATCCAGTACCAAATGATTAGTCATGAAAACATGCATAAAAGTAATCTTATCATGCTAAACAACTTTTATTTATGAATATTTATGAATATACATATATGCATCTGACAACAATTATAGAAATGAAGGGGACATAAGTTTGAAAGAGAGCAAGGAAGGGTATATGTGAATTTGGGAGAGAGGAAAGAGAAGAAAGAAATGAAATAATTATATTATAATCTCAGAAGTAAAAGAAATAAAAGAACAACACAGTAGTATACAAAGACTGGTAAAAATAAGTAAGTATACATTTTGATGCTCTTATTCTTTTCAATAAACCATTGTAAAAAGAAAACAAAGTAGAATGGGTCACTGCATTACTGGAATGTTTGTAGCTTCTTCTTAGGAAGACCAAGAGGGTTAAGATGGAGCTTTCTTTGAGCACAGAATACATGTTAACAAAGCAGTCACTACAGAGTGTCAGAACACTTACTATGAACTAAAAAAACTAGATTAAGTTTCTTAGTTTGTATTCACTAGCAGGTTGTATCTGACATAATGTATTTAACTACTTGGAAATTTTGTTTTCTTATCTCTATTACTGAGAAAACAGCCTACTTATGATACTTACTTCAGAAAGGCAGGTGAACTTCCAGAAATGAATCCCTTACAAGTGATCTCCCTGCACAGCAAAGACGAGCAATTAATTAGACAAGGAAGGAGATTGACGGTCATGTTCTCAAGTGAAAGCTTTGCTCCTTGTTTACTGCATTCCAGACCACTGGAAGGCTACATTGAGCAGGTAGAACATGGTTCTCGTCATGTATAAAATGTGTTTGATGATACCAGTGACACATGACAGAGCTTTGCGATGGTTCCACATGTAGAAATACCTAATCAATTGATCTTAATTATAAGTTGTGATCTTCCCTGCTGTGTGTGTGTGTGTGTGTGTGTGTGTGTTGTGGTGGTGGTGGTGTGGTATATGTCATAGTGCAAGTGTAGACTTTAAAGAACAGCTTGTGGGAGCCACATATCTCTCTCCACAATGTGTCCGAGGAGTTGAACTCAGGTCATTGTGCTTGCTGGTCAGCATGTTTACCTGCTTTGCCATCTCTCACCAACTCTTACTGTTATGTATTTCAGAAGGCAAATTTATGAATACTTTTATATTATCTATGTGAATATTTTGCTTACTTTTTTTCTGAAATATTTTAATTGTAATTTAGACCCTACTGACAACTCATTGCAATCTACACATACTCACTTTCTCCCAAATATCCACTTAAGAATTTGAAAGAAAATGTTTAAGAAATAGTATTAAGATCCAAATGACCTGAAACTTTCCAAGAATCATTTTTCATGTCATTTAAAATATCCTTCCATTTTCCCTATCTTTAGTTGTCAAAAATTCTTAACATAATGGTGCCTCCTTAACTATAAGGCATACATTTCTAGGTCCTAAGTGGATGTTTAAAATGTTATATAAGATTAAATCCTGTATATACTATTTTTTTATTCTGTGTATATGTATGTACCTTTAATAAGATTTAATTTATAGATTAGGTATTTTCTCAGTCAATGTTCCATTGCTGTGAAAAGACATTATGACAATGGCAACTGTTATAAAGGGAACTGTTTAATTGGAGTTTGTTTCAGTTCCAGAACTTTAGTCCATTATCAGCATGGTGGGAAACAGTGACATGCAGGCAGACATGGTGCTGGAGAAGGTGCTGAGAGTTTTACAGCCAATCTTTGGTCATCAGAAAGAGAACAAGTCATTTGGGTTTAGCTTGAGCGTTTGAGACCCCAAATCCACCACAGTGACACACTTTCTTCAACAAGGTTATATTACTCCAACCAAGCCATATCTCCTAATCCCTCTCAAGTAATACTACTTCCTAACAATTAAATGTTCAAATACATAAGCCTATGTGGGATATTCTTATATGTACATATAACACATATCTGTGCAACTATTAAGAATTACAAATATAGCTGGGTGATGGTGGCACACGCCTTTAATCCCAGCACTCAGGAGGCAGAGACAGGTGGATCTCTGTGAGTTCGAGGCCAGCCTGGTTTACAAGACCTAGTTCCAGGACAGGCTCCAAAGCTACATAGAAACCCTGTCTCGAAAAACCAAAAAAACAATAAAAAAAGAATTACAAATGTATAAATATATTATTATTAATTAAGGTTGTAAATACTATTACTGTTATTACTACTAATATTTAATAGCAATTACTATTACTTATGTATATTAATGTATAAAATATAAATATATATCAGTAATAGTATACATAATGAAATAGCACAAGTAAAATAAAATACTGTAATAAAATTTAGATAAATGTGTTGTGTCTCTCCAAATGACTTATAGTATATTTACTCTGCTTTGTGTGATTATGCAATGCCTGCCGACTGGGGTATAGTCTTTTGAATTATGTATGTCCTATGGGATAGAATGAATCTACTATGTATGTTTGACTTAAATAAAGCCAAATACTACAATAGTAGATTAACAGAATTGATAACGAGCATAACTACTAAGAATCAAGTAGGCATGCAATTTGTTCAGCCTGAACATACTGGACAAAGGAAAATGGGCATTCCATAAAGGAGGGAAATGGTGATGCAAGAATTTATCATACCTCCTAAAATGACACAGTGTTGACTGGGGTTTCTGTCTTGTCCAGTTCCCATAGCTGTTTAGCCCCAATGAAATCACATGAGATCTATATTAATGGTAAACTGATTGGCCCATTAGCTCAGGTTTTTTATTAACTCATAACTTATATTAGCCCATTATTCTAGTATATGTTAACCACATGGCTCAGTACCTTTTTCAGTGGGGCAGGTCACATCTTCCTTATTCTTTGTCTGGACAGGACTGGGGAGCAATGGGCTTCCTCCTTCCCAGAATTCTTCTGTTCTCATTGGCCTACCTCTACTGCCTGTATGGTTGTCCTGCCTATACTTCCTGCCTGGCTACTGGCCAATCAGCCTTTATTTAAAACATAATTGAGAGAATATAGACAATTGTCCCACACCAGACACAGCATTTAAAATTATGGAGTATTTATTTCTGGGATTTATCATTTAACATTTCTAAGTAAATTTCACTTTGGTTGAGTAAAATGAATTAATTTATACTCATAGATATTTTTGAAAGGGTACTAACAAGTTAGTTTTCAATTAAGGGAAGCTCTGTAACACTAATTGATCATTACAAGAAAGAGGAGTGCAGATCATAATGGCTATTATTGGTAAGTACCTGTTTCAAGATAGCTTCCTTTTTTTTTATGCAACTACTACTTGGAAGACATATCTATTACTGGCAATGTGAGTACAAAGGACAGCTTAAACTATTACCAAATCTCATTATATGAAGCAATATAATTCTATTTAAAATAATGTATACAGAATAAGTACATTATAAAAATATTAATGTTTCTATTAGCCATGAAGAAACAAACACACTCAGAAGTAAAGCTACTGCGACAATGGTCTACACAACAAGTCTAGATATCGCACAGTTTTGACAGTCTTAGAGACTGCAAATATTCCTGGGATATGAAATATACATTTATGGAAACTGACCTTTGACAGACAGTGAATGACATTTTATTTAATAAAACCGACACAACAAGTACATCCTCATCCTTTATATAACTTGTCAGTGTTTCAGTCTGCAGCGATTGATGCTGTTCACTCTCCTACAGTTAAGAAAAGATGCAAAATATCTTGACCAATTTCAGTTGTAAGAAGGCTAAACTTGTAAAAACAGTTATTTTTGAGAGAAAAGGTCACTGGTTTTCTAAACACAAAGACTTAGTACCATCATAAAAGAGAATTTATTTTATTAAAAGAATGATGAGCCAAGAAGGTCACGGTAGCTTGAAAAGAACAATCGCAGGTCATGAGCATATAAATCTTGAAAGAGGTTTTTTTTTTTTTTTCATTTAAGACAGCAGGATTATTATATTATTTGGTAAAAGTGCAAAAAGCAATAGGAGGTTATTCATGCGATACAGCTACCAATTAAGGCTTTAAAACGCTTGAATGTAGAACTTACTAAGTCTGTATCTGTTAATACGTATAAATAGGACAAGGCTTATCATTTACATTGTTTCTGAAAGATAATACCGAACAAGAAATTAGTGAATGCATAACAATTAAATAATGCACTTTGTTTCCCAGTCAGTATAAAAATAATTTAACATATTTCACTTTATTTTGTCTATTTTCTTATTTTATTTCTTTCCTAGTTTTCTTGTATAATTATAATTTAAACTAACCAGATTTAAAAAGAATGGTGAAAATAGTTATGAATGTTTCAAGGTCTTTGTGATATTTTAAAAACTCTGGGGAGCTTGAGGGATACATATATCACAAAATATAGAGTTATGTCACTGTAATAATTTATCAACAAACTGTCCACTCTACATTATAAAAAAAATTCTATAAAACATAGGTGAGAGATTTGGCATTACTTACCTTATATAATACTAATAGAATTAAATGTTGTGAAGATATTATCTACCACAAAGTCATTTTTAAACTAGTGAATAGGAATTAAATTTCTTAGCATGCTCAGTGCATAAAAAGCTCCTCTTTGAGTTTGAGCATAGTGACATTTTTTTTTCTATTCCACATCTTAAAAACTATCTAATTTCAGTTCTGACACATTTAGACTTTGAAATAAAGTATTTTTTTAATCTTAGAAAGATAATGAGGTTAAGCATGCTAAAAACCTGTCTTTTAAAACCAGTTACAAAATGTATATTTCAAGGCAACTGAAAGCCCAGAATGTCACAAAATATTTTAACTCAGACAGAAGTACACAGAAACAGACTTACTTGGATCTAAGCTTCTGAGTAAGAAGTGGCAGAAACAATGATAATTTGATTAATTGATAGAGGCAAACAATCAGGTGCAGAAGTGAGAAGCTTCCCCAGAGCTATTATAATAGGAATTTAAGTCCACATACTCTATCAGCATCACTAATAAGAACCTACAGCTGGCTCTTACCTAACTTCTACAGCAGAAGGAAAAAGATAATCACTGTAAAACACTTGCAGGACATTTTCTGTGAGTGAGATGGACATGAATATTGAACGTAAGAGAGGCAATATATTATATACATATGTATATATACTAGCATACACACATGCATATGTACATATATATGTATATACTCAAATTAGTGTTTCGTGAATAAAAGTAGGCATGATGGAGAAATGACTAGGTGAGATAATCACAGACAGAAACTCAGAGTCAGATGGGGATGTTTGTAGCAAAAACAGAGGGAGAGATATAGCATCCTAGGGATCCTTGGGCTGGACAGGAATGAAAAAAAAAAGTGAGACCATTTGAATACTAAGCTAAGTTGAAAACAGTCAAGAAAAGAAAAAAGAAAATGGAATATTAAAATATATAAGAACCACTGGGTCAATCATAAAACAAATACACAATCTGAAACACCAGAAAAAAAATAGAGAATCAGGGACAAAAACAGAGAAAACATTTGAAGTTACAATTGTGAGAACATACTTCATTCATTATAGACTTAAAATTCTATAAGGTTGAAGAGTATCAGTGTGTATTGTATTAAAAACATCAACATCAATAAATATACCAAAGCTGTAAGGCCATCCACAAAACCAAAAAGAATATCCAGAAATCACAGAAAGAAAACAAATTTCCTGTCTTGTGGAAGAAAAATACTAAACCAGATTATCATCAGAAACCATGTAAGTAGAATAAAAATGAATTAATATAGCAAAAATGTTAAAGTAAAAACCATGAGATTTGAGCCTCTGTGACTGTGTAGATCTGTAATTGCAACACTAGTAATGATGAAACAGGAGGCTATGAGTTTAAATCTACCCAGGGATACATAGGGAAATTCTGTCCCTCAAACCAAACTAAAACAAAATCTACAAAACCATGGTATTATCCATGGAGGCAGGGGGAGGAGGGAAGAAAGTGGGAACTTGGGTTCATATGTAAAATGAGAAAAGATTGTTTTTTAAAAATAAATAATTAAAAAAGACAAATTCTAGGAGAGCACTGAAAATCATTGAAATTAAAATCCGTCTACTTAAAGCCAATGTTGGAAATGACGAAAATAAAAATACATTATTTTCCTTATGAATGCATCTAAAATATATATATATTATTAACAGCAATGTATTTGGCAACTAAAGCATCTTTTAAATAAGATGATAACCACAATATTACAAGGGAATGAGAAGGGATAATAAATATGGATATCACATCTTCCACAAAATCAAGAGGAGCTTTATGTTACAGCAAATAATATTCCTGTAGTACTCAGCATCCTTCCACAGAATGCTCTTGACAGCAGTGTCATGTTAAAAGAGATAAAACCTTATAGCTCTAAAATAATTTAGGTGAAGTCCATGATTATTTTTGAAGTCTTGGAAATGCTTATTTTGATAACTGACAAAGCAAGAAAAACATCTCTGTGTGTGTACAGACAAGATATACATATATGTTTATATATATGTACATTATGTCATCTGTCTATGACACAAACACTCAGATAGTTGACCTGATTATCAGTATCAGATTGCTGCTAATTGATACTAATCATACATCCTATTGACCTCTAAAAGAATAGATATTCTCATCATTCACATATGAACAATAACCTATGGAGACATTCTCTAGATGATATAAATTTTGCATATTTGAAAATACGTAAAGTATATTTTCCTAAATTTTTGTTTGTGAGCCTCACCTCTCCAGCCAGTAACTATGTTCTCAAACCACAATACATTCAAATAAAAAAATAGGTAAAACGAGTAAACTATTTAGAGATCAAATAAATACCTTTAGTCTTATTTTTAATAATGTATATGCACATATGGCAGAACAATATATGTGCATGGGAAGGCAAATTCTTACTGAAATTCAAAGATAGTGTCAGATCGTCCAGAGCTGTATGACAGGTAAATGTGAGTCACCTGACATAGGTGCTTCAAAATGAATTTAGACTCTCTGGAAGTATAGGAGGCACTCTTAACTTCTGAACCACCGCCCCGCCCCCAGACTTCAAATTAGTCTATATACATGGCTCAATTAAGAAATCACTGAGAATTAAAAAAAAAAAACAAAACAACTAATAATCACATGAATGCTTTTTCCTATATTTCTTCTTGCTACAGCATGGGTGTGGTAATACATATAAAACTGGACAGGTTCTTGGGACTGTTAATGTGGTGACCTCATTTTCAATCCATCTTGCTTAATAAGGGACTGATTCACCAACACTGCTCCAACCAAAGGCAACATCATTTGGAACTATGTTCCATTTGCTAGGCAAATGACAGGCGAGTAAGCATGAATCCTTGCTTTGAAACCCTGTGCTTATTTGGTTTAGTCTAACATAAGGTAAATCTAAATGAAACCTAGGCCTATGAGACCTATAGATATTGGCACCGTGGCGTTTGTGTTATGGTGCTTACAGACCCTAGGGCCAGTCCATTCATAAGGATTCTGCCTCAAACCAGGCACCACTTCACGGTACGTGACAACAACAATAGATTATACATGAGACCTGCCCCAGGCTGATGGGAGGAACTACCCTTTACATATATTCTTCCAAATCATCCTATACAACTCATCAACCTGTGATTTGGGACAATTCTGAGACTGGATTGCCCTCTAGTGTTGACATAGTGACAACGCACTAGAAATGGTATTATAGCATCCCTTGATTGAGAGCACCATCTAGTATTGAAAAGCATGAATTAACCATAGACTCAGAGAAAAAGAGTAGCCTATGCAGAGTCTTTGGAAAGTTAGGGACAATGCCAGATTGGAACAAATATCTGTTCCTTCAGTGTTCATAAAGCATTGCTGATCAAGGGTCAAGAGTGCTGAGAAAGCCAGGATGCACTATATATATATATATATATATATATATATATATATATATATATATATATATATATATAGAGAGAGAGAGAGAGAGAGAGAGAGAGAGAGAGAGAGGGGGGGGGGGGGAGGGAGGGAAGAGAGGGAGGGAGGTAGAGAGATAACTAATAATTAAAGTTCAGGAGACCTCTAGAATGTAACTATTCTTCTCCTGTTGGGAAGGAGTGCATCCTTTCATATTATGCCTAGAATCAAATGGGTCTTTAATAATTATCAGATTAATTTTAAGAACCAGAGCTGTCAACATTGGGGAGGTTATTAATATTTTATATTTATATAATACAACACCATGACCAAAACCACTTATAGAAAAGAGGGTATAGTTTTCTTATGGTTCCAAAGAGATAAAAATGTGGCGAGGTAGGAAAGGAGGGTTAGCTAGAGTAGAAGTTGAAGGCTCACATTTTGAATGCTAGACACCAAACAGAGACTAAATTGGTAATGATCTGTGGTTTCTAAAACCCTAAAGCCCACTGACAGAGTCACACTTTCTCCATTGAGGCCATATCCCTAAGCCTATCCTAATAATGCTACCCACTGAAGATACGCTATTAAAACGTTTGAGCCTAGCCAGTTGGTAGTAGTGCACACATTTAATATCAGCATTCGGGAGGCAGATGCCAGAAGATCTTTGCGAGTTCTAAGCCAGGCATGTCTACAGAGCAAGTTGCAGGACAGTCAAGGGTACACAGAGAAACTCTGCACAAAACAAAAACAAAAGCAAACAAACAGAAAAACAAAAACATAAAAGAGCAACAACAAAAACCACCCGAATCTATAGAAGACAAATTTTTTCAAGTCACCATGGTAAAGTACATCCCTACTTTCATGTGTGCTAAAGAGCATATTCTACTGTGTCCTAAAAAAGAGTGTAATCTACTCATTTTAGTACAAGATGATCAATATGAAGCCACCAGGCAATGCAAGTCGGAAGGGAGAACAGAGTGCATATTTAAACTACTAAGCTGCAACAGACAATGTGATTACATAGGGACTACTAGGGCAGTTCATGGAATCTCCATTTCTTCGTCCCAAGGAAAGACAAAATGGTTCTTATAACTGTTGTTCATGGGATGTTGAAAAAAGAATTATGTAAGCACAGGATAACATGAGACAGGCCAAGGAAGGATAAAACCCTTTCTGAGAAATGTAGGTACTGTCCCTGGCCTCCTTCTACCGCATCCTGGAGGTGGGTGTAAGATGACACAGAGTTAACATCACAGACTCTAGGAGGGAGTCAGGCAAGTGGTAGACCAGACTCATTTAGTGCAGGTATTAGGCAGACTTTTATACCCCTTCGCAGGACCCAGTGGGCAGGGTCATCTGGAACGTTGTGATGTCTCCCCTTTCTTTGCTCCAGCCATCTAATGCCATGGTATCATAATCAGTCTCTGGGCTCTTCGGCAGAATACCAATGGGCATGTGCAATTGGCCCTGAAGGTGTTTCCTCCCAGGCAGTCACAAGTACTACCTTATTCATGTATTTACAGCTTATAGTTATCCAAGCTTACAGAGTTTTAAATTTGTTGTTGAAGACAGCTTTGTAACATTGTATCCTGCCATAACTCTTATAAGATTTAAATAATTTCAGTGAAACCACATAGCAGCTTGCACTGCCCTGTGTTTTCTACATTCCAAGGGACTGGAGGGCTAATCAGGTTCTACTCTGTTTCTCTACTCATTACTCATCTGATACCTAAACTTTCAGGTGGGTCTCTTCCATAGAGGTCCACAGCGTGCTATGTAATAGAATATCCTAGCCTAAAATGTTAATCGTAAATATGAAATAGTAATCTTTAGATTCTCAGGTTCAACACCTCCTTTGCTCACATTGTTAACATTAAAAACTCCTCAATACCTACCAGGCAGTCCAACAAATGTTACTGACTGCTCTGCATCTATATCTAAGAGATTTTAGCACCTATGTCTAAGAGATACATTCTCCTCAGGAGGCTGTTAACTGATTCTGTCTTTAGCCCGAACTAGGAAGTGACTTTCACCCCTACCGTAATAACAGATCTAGAAGGGAACTCAATTTATTTACCCAAGAATATCAGAGAATGGGAATTCCTCTCCCCATTCTCTGAGAAAAGGAAAAATGTGAAAACTTTTAATCAGTCTTTGGTTTATTGCACAGTCTATTGAGATTACATCACATTAGTTTGTTTCTCTTTCTTCTGGGGTGCTGACATGTAGCAAACCATGTCGTTACTGTTCTCTGGGTGTCTTACCTGGAACCATATTTTACCTTCCGTCTGTATTTGCTCCTCTTTCTAGTCATAGTTTATGATATTCTGTCCTGATCATATTTACTCTTTCTTTTTCTGGTTGAGAGGTTGCTCTGTCATAAACATTTTGTCCAGCAACCTGGCTGAAAAGGAATAGAGGAGAGAAATATCATATTGAGAGGACGTTTTCTTAAGTATATTTTTCATCCTGACCATAAAGGAAGGAGCTTCTCTAGGTTCGCGGCTGTATGTGGCCTGCCTCATACCCAAGACAGGCCACTCTGTAAGGTGATGATTTCCTGGCTCAGGCACACATCATATAAACACTACATAAGACATGATGGTTATACTGTTGGTCCTTTATCAGCTTCATTTCCCTTCTGAGAAATTTCAGTCTGCATCCAAGAGTCTTACCTTTCAGATAGGAAGCCTCTTCTTGGAAGGTTAGACAATGTCTAACAACTGTGCCATCATATATTACCACTCAGTTTCTTGAAGGGGAAGGGCCTTTCATTCATATGCTGCTTCTTCAATGGATGCTGTAGTAAGAGGTGAGCACAGAGTGAGAAAAATAAGTCAAGTTTTATAGGTGAGGAGTATCCATCCTCTTTCACTTCAACTTCAATTTCTCCTTTGTACTTCTCATCCAGTTATCCTATAGAGAGACACATTTCTCTTTTACATTTACTTCATCTAGTGTTTTCATATTCTCTTCGGCAGCCAGTCAACTGATAAGCGGATAACAACACCATCCCAATACAGCAAGCTGCTGTCTTTGCTTGGTATACTGGGTTAAGCAGTCCCGAAACTAGCTATTATTTGTTTTATTTGATTTTTTAATTCATTTTACATAGCAACTATAGTTTTTGCTCCCTCACCTCCTCCTGAAACCCACCTCCCTTCACTATTCAGAAAGGGTAAGGGAGTCAACAAACTCTAGCATATTAAGTTGAGGCGGGACCAATACCTTCCCCACTGCTTCAAGGCTGAGCAAGGCATCCAGCCATAAGGAATGGGTTCCAAAATGCCACCTCATGCACCAGGTCCCACTGCCTGAGGCCCCTCAAACAGATCAAGCTACACAACTGTCGTCCACTAACAGAGGACCTAGTTAGTCCCTAGTTAGCTGGGGACCAAGCAGGCTTCCCAGCTGTCAGTCTAGAGTCTGTGAGCTACCACAACCATGGATCAGCTGTCTCTGTAGGCTAAAACCAGCTATCATTTTAAGATGTCTCAAAATTCACATGGTGATCCACAGCCCTTAACATATGAACCACATTTCTGCCCACATGGAGTTTTGAAGACCAAACTGGAATTTCCTGTCTGCCTTGTCAATTGTTTCCAAAAAACCTAGGTCTTAGTCTAAGTTACCCATTTGCCAGATGCCATGAGAATAAAAAAAAAAAAATAGGTTAGACCGTTGAAGTATTTCACAAAGTTAAGTTGACTATTTACCAAGAAAAATATGTCTTATATGAGAACAAAACACATACATCCTCAAACTATGAGGTGGAAAGAGGGTATTTAACAATATTTAAGAGAAAGTGATTTTATCCTAAACAGAAAGTGTTTTATCTCTTTAAGAAAACCTCAAAGGTTTTAGGCATGACAAAATGGGAGAAAAACTTTGCTAGCTATACGTCTGACATAACACTAATATCTAGACTATCCAAAGAACTCAGAATACTAAGTATCAAGAAAACAAACAACCCAACTGAAAAATAGCCTTTAATACTGAAGAGAGAGTTCACAAAAATACAAATGACTAATAAATACTTTAATAAATGTTCAACATCATTAGCCATGAGGGAAATGAAAATTAAAACTACTTTGAGATTCCATCTCATACCAGTCAAAAAGGCTATTATCCAGAAAACAAATGACAGCAAATGTTGCCAGATCATGTGGAAAGTAGAACCATTGTTAAATGGGAGTGTAAATTAATGCAACCAATATGAAAAACAGCATGGAGATTTCTAAAAAAGCTAAATTAGATATACAATATAACCCAGGCATAGAATTCTAGGAGAGATAACCAAAAATTCTACATTTTACCTGCACATCCACACCCACTGCATCTGCATTTACAATAACGAGGAAATTGAACCAACCTACTTATCTATCAGTTGATGCATGGACAATGAAAATTTGGTATATAAACAAAATGAGATATTATTCTACATTAGACAAATATACACTTGAGCAATGTGCATGACTATTAATGGAGTTTGAACAATATTATACTGAATATGATAATTCAAGTTCAGAATAATAAACAAGTTCACATGATGGATACCATGAGAAGTTTAATAGCATAGTATTAATCCTGTATATTACCTTTGGTAGAATAGATTTTTTAAATATTAATTGTGCTTATCCAGGAATACACAATAATTTCACATCATTTAGTATCATTTTTTTCTTTTCTGTGTATTGAAATTTCATTGTAGAAATCTTTCATTTCTTTGATTACATATATTTCTAAATAGTTTTTTGGAAGAATAATTTAGAATGGAATATTTTTCCAATTTTTCTCAAATAATAGCATGCAAAAATAAAGGCTAAGATTTTTGTTCTCTTTGGTAATTTATTTTGTATTTAGGGGGGAGGTTTTATTTTGCACCTCACTGCAAGTGTTTATTAGTTCCATAAGTTTTCTAGTAGATTCAATAGGGTCTTTTCAGTAAATAATATTTCTGTATATAGAGATCATTTGGCTTCTTCTTTTCCTACTGTTCCTTTTATGTTTTTTTCTTGTCTAATTGCTAAAGCTAAGACTTTTAGCACTGTATCAAGTTAGGGACAAGAGAGTGAACATCCTTGTCTCATTCATGATTTTACACAAAATGTTCTCAATTTGTCTTCATTTAAGATAATGTTTGTTATGTGATTGTTATAAATGACATTTATATTTTTGAAATATATTTTATCTATTAGTAAAGTCTCTAGAACTTTTATGATGAAAGTACATTTGAGTTTACCAAAGATCTTTCCAGCATCAAGTGAAATAATTTATGTCTTTTCTGTTATTCGGTGTCTTTATGTAGTTAGTGATTTATGGATTTCTAGCCAACATTGTCTTTTGGATGAGGCTCACGTGGTCATAATATAGAATCTTCTAAATGTGCTTCTAAATTCAATTTGAAGGTATTTTAGTAAGAATATTTACATCTATGTTCATCAAAGTAATTGTAGTTTTCTTTCTTTCTTCCTCTCTTTTTTGTTTCTTACATTTAATTTTTTTGGTTTTGATATCAATATGATAATGATGTATTTAATCAATACTTTTTGATAACAGACTCTAGTGCCAAAGACTGTGGTAAGTAGCAAGAGCTCATCCAACTATGCCCCATCCTATTCTGGTTATAAAGATTGAAAAACAAATGAAACAAACAAAAATTCAAAATCTGACATACAACACCAAGAGAAAAACTAATTGCAAAATTCTGTCTAGGGTATGCCTATTATGATATTTGATTAATATGGAATTTTGACAGAAAACAAAGCATTTATAGGCACATCCAGATGCTTCATGAACAGTGACTTATTCAACCAATATGTCATGGTTCTGGTTCACATTCCCTAATCTTCTTTAGTATCTATTTCTAAAACTCACTTCCTGCATAAATTAATTTGTATTCCACTCTTCTTTTTGAAGTAACATGCTAATCTACACCATGCTTTTATTTATTTAATCATTTGCTTTTATATTTAAAGACAAGACTTTTCCCATCAATCAATAGTTGGGACATAAAACTGGATGTCATTATACAATACAGATGTAAGGAAAATGTTAATTTATTTACTTTGAATAAACAGGTGTATAGAATATTCAAGGCAGTCCTGACCTAATTGAGTGAAAGTCAAAAGGGTAGGGCTTGGGTCTTTCTGAAGTATGGTAGCCTCTGGTTTTGAAGAAATAAGCTTCATCATATGAAAGAGACTAAAGAACACTTGGTAAAATGTTAAAGATAATGTCCAGATTACAGTAAAAAAAGAAGATGAAAACATTTGCTCTTTAATTCAATGGATTCTGCCAGCGGCATACAAGCTTTCAAAAAAAAAAAAAAAATCCTGGAGCTCTGTATAGGAACTGAAACCAGCAACATCATGATGATACACCTGTGAGATCACAGAGACCCCATGCTAGCCAGGCTTGCCATTCCAGCCTATAGAAACTGAGGAAGAAAATGCATGCTAATTTCATTTTTCAAATTTCTGGCAATTATTTTCAACAAGTAACTAATTGCTGCAATTCATTTGGAATGATATTTAATAATCTAAAATATTTAAAGATGTACTAAATAATACATCTTTCCAAGCATAAAACAATGTTTAGAAAGGTCTCAAATATTGATTTGCTCATCTTTTCCTATTATAGTTTATAAATAAACACAATACACATGCAATATATATATTTCACAATAGTCAAATATTTATTGCAGTAATACTAATATCACCAATCTCAAAATGAATTGCTTATTAATTTTTAATGTGAGGCATATGATGAATATAAAATGGGAGAAAATATGGCACTTACTTTGGGGGGAAAGTAATGAGTAACAAGATTTCTCCTCATGAACTAAGGTCATGAGAGAGAAACAGTACATTACAACTGCCGAAAGAAGAATCAACTAGTAATTATATGTCAAGTGAATATATGTATTTATTAAATTAAAGGGAAATTCATCTATTGAAAAAACAAGGATTAAGATAAATAAAAATTGAGAGAGTCTGATATCAGTAGATTTACAAGAATACAGGGAATGAATAACTTAAGGAAATAATTCTAAAAAGATGGGTAAAATTAGAGTACCTATTTTATTTGTGTGTGGATAAAATATTCTTTCTTCTCTTGAGGTTTGTAAATTCTATTTCGGGGCCAAATTAAAATATTATTACATTGTACAGTATGGTTCTTCATGTACGTAGAAAAGCTGACAAGGATAATTATATTTCAAGTTGAGGCAAATAAAATTATTCGAGGGTGACTTGTGATCTTTATGCTTTTCATACACTGTCAAAATGTTGACACCAGTAGTCTTTTTTTATGTAAATAGGAAGCCACCATATTATTAGCATAGGAAAATATATTATCAGATCACTAAAAAATTTAAATGTAATTATATATTTCCTCAGAAACAAGAAAACATAAAAAACGAGGAACAGGATGAACATTACAGAAACAAAAACATAAACTAAGATAGATGAGCTTTAACTTATCACTAAAACAGTAAGATATATTAAAGTTGTATAGTTATTATTGGCTTTTTAAACATTTGGTGGATCTACCAGAAAAGGAAAGTTTAACTGTAATAAATATTGCCAATATACCTACTCAATAAGGCTACATTTTCCTTCTCAATTATTATTTTTCTTTGTTTTGATTTTTTTTCCATAAAGACTTAAGTAAAACATGTGATTTTTCTAATGGAAGTCCTATTTGGACTTAGAAAAGTCCATCAATATTTGAACATATATACTCTCATTTAATTTCTTTGAGAACAGTCAACATTAGATATATTATTTGTATAATCAAGAAATAATTAAATGTAGCCATCTCTTGCAAAATATAACAATTAGTACCTTAATGCCTCAAAATATACCTTCTAGTAGGAAAATTAAGAAATGGACAAAGGAAGTTGAGAGAGAGAAACAGAGAGAGGAATTGAGAACATGAACCACAAATTTCTCTTAGTTGATAAAATTTCATCATTTGGTAAAACGATAAACTGAGTTGCATGGCAGTGTGCTCTCTGTGATGCTTCAGTAAATAAACAATAATTTTATGATTTTATATATTCAACTGGATATTGTTTAGGCTACAAACAACATCAATTTTGCTGTCTTCACTTAATCATATATCTGGTGTATGTATATATGTACATATACATACATGGTTGAGTACATATGCATGTTGAAAATTTAGAAGTTATAAGTAAGAATAATCATCTAAAAAGAGAACTTCAAATTTTGTGAAAATGAGGTGGGACATAGGAGTGCTGGAAGCAGGGGACATAGAAAGGACTGGAGGGAGGAAACAGAAGGGAATATGATGCTCTGATGGAATTATATTTTAATTAATATAAAGAATATTATAAAAGTATTACCATCAGGCTTATATATTGTATGTTTAAAGTGTATCCATCATAAAGGTATGCAAACTACTACAATAAAATTACCTTTTTAAATAAAAACAACAGTATTAAAAATTACATTTTTGGAATGAAACCTAAGTGACTTTAAGAAGATCTGAATTCACAATACTACCTACACAATGAACAAAGCTCTTTCTATCAGGAATCAGAAGTTTTAGAAGATATGTAAAATAGAGTTCTAGGAAATAATTAAACAACATTTATATGTTTCTAAAGACATTTAAGTAGTTTAAATTCAACTCTAAAATCTTATGATAAAAGACAAATAATGACACTTAAATTGAAAAGTAATTTAAGTTATACATAAAACTTCAAAAGCATATTTTTTTTACATCTGTCAGTGAATCTTTAGAAAAATTAGATGTGGGTTTATATTTGATATAGTCTGTGCCTCTTTAGCTTTTGATAATGAATAGGCTTTTATTTTTAATGGTTGCTGTTTCAATAAAGACAGCAAAATCGATGCTCTGTGTGTAGGCAAATTTAAATGTCTAGAAGATAAAAATAAACACTTAAATTCCATAGCAGTAGGGTTATCTAGAGAAATATTTGATGTGATAATGAACAGAGTAGGGTACAATAATAAAACAAAGAAAATTAGATTTTACAGCTTTTTTTATTGTTTTAGTCAGCGTTAGGCATTGGTCAATATGCATCCCAATTCCTTGGACAATTTGACTAGATAAGTACTATTATTATTCACATTTTCTGTATGAGATTAAAGGATAAAAGTAAAATAAACATGGATAACACATCGAGAAAATTAAAAAAAATGGAATTCAATTAAGCACCCATAATGAAATTTGTAGAAAAATAAAGGGTATTAGAAATATTAAACAGAGTGAGATAATAATCTAGGCCCAGAGAAACAGATATGATATGGTCTTTCTCATATGCAAATTCAGCCTTTAGATTTTTACATTTTCTGTATTTAAGTTGTCATTTCGCTAGAAGGTAGGTAGCAAGAAAGGAGATGTGGGAGGCAATTAAGAAGCTCTGAACATAGGAAACATGAGAAATAGTAAGGCATAGAGGTACTGGAGTGAAAGGTTTAAACAGGAGGAGAGAAAGAGAGAGAGAGAGAGAGAGAGAGAGAGAGAGAGAGAGAGAGAGAGAGACGAGACTTGCAAATAATTTTTACATAAAACATTATGGTAATATTACTTTCAAAACATGACATATGACAAAAGTTAAAAGCATTGGAAATGAAGTAGCTCAATAGCTCCTAAAAGGAATGTCTTCATCAAACTCCTCTTCTCAAGACTCAAGGTTCTATGTGGAAGAGGAGACACAAAGATTGTAAGAGTCAAAGGAGATGGTGAACTCCATAGGATTCAGACATATATGACAAGGCACATATGAAGTCACAGAGAATGTGGCTGCATACATAAGACCTGCAGAAGTTGAAGTCAGAGGGAGCCTTAGCACTGAGAAAGGGAAATGGACACAGTGTCCCACCCTTAACCAAGGAGCTATCTACAACTGATACTCGCTGGCAAAGAAAAATCAGTGTATTATGGGAGAGTCTCATTAGAAATATCTTCATGCTTCAGAGCAGGCCTCATGAACAGGAGTAGCTGAAAAATAAAATATGAATTTAAAGATATTTTTTGGACTTTTTATTTTATTTTGCTATGTTTGGGTTCTTTCTTTTTTTTACTTATTTTGAGATTTTGTTAGGTTTTTTCTTTTTGTTGTGTTTTTATTATGTTTTCTGTTTCTTGTTTTATTTTTGTTTTTGAAAGAGAACTAGAGAAGAGGAAATAAGTTGGGTGTGTAGAGAGGTGGAAAAGATTTGGGAGGAACTGGGGGAAGAGCAACCTTGAACAAAATATACTGTGGAAAAAAATATTCTTTTTAGTTAATAAAACTGTAAAAATTCCTTTCTGAGAAATCAATATCCCCTGTAGTTTGGCACTAGGGCTCCCAGCATTTTCTTTCTCCTAACATGAGGTTTCCTAGAGAAATTCCATTTTTTTTTAAGGATTCATTTTTACTCATAGTCAAACCAAGGGACAAAATTGTCTCGTTAGAATATCTTCAATATCTTCATTATTGCCAAGATGATTAAAAAACCACTTTGGCAAGAAATGTGGAAAGAAAGGCTTTGTGAACACTGAAAATCCAAAGAGAAAAATAGTACTCAGGAACACTTTGGAACCGATGCTTCTTTTGTCCCCAAAAGATGAATATGTATTCTAATTTGGCTTGGAATCAGAGAACCAAATGTTCAAATAAACATTTCCTTAAAGAAGTGCATGTATGTTATCTTAAGTATTTTTAATGATAATTTAAACCAAAGAACAAAAGTTAACTTAGCAAGAATTTCCTGCTAACTCTTATTTGATAGGATTTTATCTATAAGATATTAGCAGCAATGAATTAACTACCGCTTAGGAAATCAAGAAAGAGAAGCTGTTTCAAGACATGCAGCATTTGCTTGTGGTCTATAGATTCACTTCTCAGTGTGTTCTATACTTTTTTTCTATGTAAGCTGACAACTCACAGCAATATGTGTATTGTCACAGGCAATTAATTTGACTTCTTTGTGTTATGGAAAATCCATAACCAATTCAATATCCAAGAATAATGTGATTAATTATGTATCTAATTATAAAAGTGAAACTTTATGCATGTGGTGGGCTGCATAACAATCAGGTAATTTCTCCACAATTTGCTGTGATCTAATTTGCTCTAAAAATCTATGCTATGAAAACAAAAAACCTAAGCTAAATGAATAATAGAAAATAGCTTGGAAATATTTGTAAACATAGTTATCAAGAATGCTAAATAAAAACAGAGATCCAAAAGGTACAAAGAAAAAAAATGACAGAAAAATGTACCACAGTAGAAAAAAAAAATGTCTCTTTTCTTTCTATTTTGTGGAATGATTTGAAAAATATTGATTTTTGCTATTATTTAAAAGTCTGCTAGAATACGGTGCTGTTACCATCTTGTCATAGACTTTTTTAGGGGGTTAAGAATCCTGTAATTAGAGTTTCCATATCACTAGAGGCTATAAGTATATTTAGATTAATTATCTGATATTTATTTAAACTTATAAGTGATATATATCCAAATAATGTGTGGTATATAAGGTCAATGGCTACTTACAGGACAGGGGCAACACCAAGATAATATGGAGTAAACAAAGTTCCCTCTCATCATTCGTGTTGATCTTAATGATAGTTGAATAATGGAAATAGCATGCTCAGTTAACCTTTTACTTCCTGCATAATCTAGCATCATCCAAGATGGCTAGAATCTTAGTAATACATACAATAGTTAGTATCCCAGTGGAGAGTCTCCTGAATAATTTTGTTCATACTAACCAATAACTACATTACCATTGACATGGTCTGGAATATCCCTGTATTTTTCCATTTTAGATGGCATAGATGATAGTCCAACATATCATCATGTTATGCCCACAGGAAAAAACAATCATGTAACATAAGCCTGGAAAAAATTGTACCACTAGTACTTTTAGCTTAAATGACACCAGCTTATCAATATATTCTCTACCTTTGCCTTTTTGGAGGTTTACATACCTAGGAAACATAAACACATTTAACATGCAAAAAAAGCCCGAACAATTGGCATCACAAATACATATACATGCAAACATATACACAACCTACTTTTGAAACAAAATTCAAAAATCTTTGCATTAGTAGGATAAGTCCTCTACAGTAATAACAAAAATCAAAAGTTTTAAACCATTTTTACACATTTTAAATAATTTCGATAACCACAATACAGTCATTTTCTGAATTTAACTATATTTCATGAATATACAGCCCCAAAATTCCTATTTAGGTAAAGCAAAAATATGTAGACTAAGTTTTAAATAGCAAGGCAGCACAAATGTATGCTTCTTGTGTAAAGTGTACTGATTGCAAATGTCAGAGATGTCAAAGTGAATCTTTTTTTTGCCATTTTATATGGTAAAGCTCCAGATGTGCTAGTGTATAAATAAGAACATTTCTTGATCATGTTATGTATATTATATTCACATGCCTTTATTCTGTCAGCTTTTCATTGTTGATTTGAAGACAGCTCTCATCTCAAAAGGAATAAATGACATTTTATTTTAGAGTCAAATATGAGTGACATGGCCTGAAGTTGTCCCACATACTACAGTCCAATATGTAGTTTTTGAGGTTCGTTTAATGTGAATGAGATTTCCTGGAAATAAGATGTGACTGCAACGGCTGTTTGACTGCTTAAAACTCCAAAGATGCGGAAAGATTTCAATGTTACAAAGTCAATTGTCAAATTAACATGGCACATCATTAAATTCCATATGAGCCACTTACGTCCTTTTTCTGTACATGACCTAGCATCTTTTTTTATCAGTAGGAAATCATTTGCAATGCACAGACAGACCCCTATTTCCTACCACTGCAGTAGTAATAATGCTGATAGCCAGCACTTAGTCTATAACAGAATTCCCTCCATTCTCCTATGGCCTACCGTCTCGATATTTCCTCTAATGAATTTGATAATGTTCTTTATAATATTAATATAAAAAATTCATAAAATTGCTACCTTCCTGCAACATACTTTGATTGTCAGTCAGATTGACTCCAAATTAAACCATCTCCTTTTTTCCTTTTGAGGTGAGAGCTGTTTTTTTTTGTTTTGTTTTTTGTTTTTTTTTCACCTACAATAGTAACAGAGCAAAGAAAGTCATAAATCAAAGCACTTTTAAAATACTCTGGAGGAAACATCAGGCAGATGGATTTTTCTGGCTAATGTTGTCAACTTGACACAAGGTAGGGTCATCTGGGAAGAAATCTCATGAAGAAAAGGCTTCCATCTTATTGGCCCATGACTACATTTATGGGCTCTTATCTTCATCAATAATTTATGTAGGAGACACAGTCCTTTGTGGGCAGTGCCATTCTTGTGTCCTGAATGTGTAGAACAGCAAGATAAACAAGCCATTAGGTGATAGTCAGCAAGCAGTCATTCAGTGCCCCTGCTTCAGTTCCTGCCTGTCTCCAGGTTCCTGCTCTGTTTGAGTTCCTGTTTCAATTTCTGTCAGTGATGGACTGTGACTTGGACAGATAAGACACAGAAGCCCTTTCCTCCACAATTTGTGTTTAGTAATGATCTTTATTTAAGCAACAGAGAGCAATCTAGGACATAGGATAATACAAAGCAGGAGAATATAAGCTGTAGACCTCATGTAGCACTTTATGGAGTTGTAAACTATTAATTTATTATAAGTCAGTGGATTTTTTAATATATCTTGAAGTAAGGCAAGAAAGCATAGGGAAAATTTTAGTAACATGGTACTTGCTTGCTTTTTGTTGTGAATACCTCTTTCCCTTTCAAAGATGTCAGAAGACGTTAAATTATATATATTACAAGTCTATTTTCTATCATATGTAAATTTTGAAATTGAGGATCAAACAAATATAGAGATCCTAAATCTAACATTGTCTTTATGTGAATTTTTGTCTTTAATTTAATAATTTTATAATGTTATAAACACAAGTGAGATAATAAAATATTTAATCTTATAATATTATTCATGACAAAATGTTGATTGGCAACAAAACCATCTAAATTGCATGTCAAAATTGACCAAATATGTATGGAACAAAACCCCAAAAACATGCAAAGGAGTATCTACACATAGGGGCCATGTTTGCTTGCTCTTTTATCATATCATTTATACTTACAATTAAAGTTTCTCAAGACCAATCAGCATTGACAGTTTTTGAGTTACAAAATCTTGTTTAACAATTTGCTTCCTGCTTAAGTGTCAGGCATTAGTTATGTCTCTTTTTGTCAGAGTTAATAATGTTGTCCTTTGTCTATTATATACAGAATTACACAAATATTTGCTGAGTTCCTGAATGCTCTTGTCTACAGGATTGTCATCTGCTTTATGAACATGCTGGTATTTAGCTCCAGTTTACCATGAAGAAGACCGAAAGTTCCATCAAACTGTTGTCAAATATTTAACTAATCCAATAAAACAAATAATATCACAAGGTTTAAAATACCTTATATGGATATGACAAGTGAAAAAATTATCTAAAGTATGTAAATATTTATGCACATTAGTAGGAAGCTTAAAAATTAGAAAGCATGATTGGAAGAGAAATATATAAAAATACAATCTGATACATAAATTAATTCAAAATTTCACCAAACATTTGAACTAAAGCGTCACACAGTAGCCTTGTCAGTCAGATTTAACTAATACATATAAATTGCTCTGATAAGATTGAAGGAAACAATTGATACCTACAAACTATCCTCTGACATCCATACAGGCACTAGGGAGAGAGAGAACCTGCATATGTGTACACTAACAATAGTAATATATTAATGGCTAATAAACATGAAATCTTTTCTCTGGTAAAAGAGAAAAATCTTTGAGTACACTCAGGCATTGGACAGATCCCACAAATTACTGCAGACTCAAATGGACAGGTTTGAGCACACTTGAAAGAGTTTGCTTTGAGACGACAGCTCCTAATAACCCTGATTGTAGAAGGATGCTCAGGTAAGGGCTTTTTTCTCATTCGGCTACCAGTCATGGACAGCACAAGAATGCCTGGTAATTGCTGAAAATGGCAGCAGATGCTTACATTGTCTGCATTATGTTTGTTGTAAGAGTGTACCTCACGGCATTTTGGAAGCTTTTGCCTGTATTTCAAAGGAAGCCAGACAGTAAACAGTAGTTTGCCATTAATAAATATCTATAACTGAAAATCCCTAGGTTAGTTAATACTCTACCAAATAAATAAAAATAAAACAAGGCAGCATGAATGTCACATTAGTATGAAGAGTAGTGTACTTTGTTTGTGAAAACTTAAAATGGTACAATCCTATGGATTGAAGCTCAGCCACAACTAACAAGGTATGAATATCCCAAAACTTCTGTCCAGGAAGAAGAAAAGTATATGCTCATCGGGTTTGTATTGTCCAAATATTAAAAACAGTTTATGTGTCTTTTCTCTGGAGATTGGTTTAGTGATCCTGATAAATCAACATTGCTTTCTATTATACAGCAATGGGAAGAAAGTGGAAGGTAGCTTTATTGATTTCTAGGACATAATGTTGAGCGTGAAACGTGTTGCATTTTATATTGATCTGTTTATATGTAGATATTTATGTGTATAAATATTACAAACTATATTACTTATCCCTTTATATCTGTACCTATAGAAATATTCTTACATATTTAAATATGAGCATAGATGCAACATGCATGTAGGTTGTTGACCTACACACTGCATCTGTCATACTGTACTATGTAAATACAGAGACGCCTTATGTTGGAGTGATACGGTAGGTCAGGCAATCCATAGACAAGAAGGGAACCCTGGAAGATGCAGTTTTTGTTGGTGACTTTGACTCAAAAATGACACCTTCAAGACCCAGTCCCAGATGCCTGACAAGCAGAAGGAATCTGTTTAGTCTCTTTTTTTTCTTTCTTTTTTTTTTATTGAGAAAAGGAAGAAAAAAAAAACAAGTTTCCACCTCCTCCCAGCCTCCCATTTCCCTCCCCCTCCTCCCACCCTTTTCCCCCTCCTCCTACCCTTCTCTCCCTCCCCCCACTCTTCTCCCCTTCCCTCTCCAGTCCAAAGAGCAGTCAGGGTTCCCTGACCTGTGGGAAGTCCAAGGTCCTCCCCCTTCCATCCGGGTCTAGGAAGGTTAACATCCAAACTGGCTGGGCTCCCACAAAGTCAGAACATGTAGTAGGATCAAAACCCCGTGCCATTGTCCTTGGCTTCTCATCAGCCCTCATTGTTCGCCATGCTCAGAGAGTCCAGTTTTATCCCATGCTTTTTCAGTCACAGTCCAGCTGGCCTTGGTGAGCCCCCAGTAGATCAGCTCCACTGTCTCAATGGGTGGGTGCACCCCTCGTGGTCCCGACTTCTTTCAAAGGCTCATGTTCTCCCTCCTTCTGCTCCTCATTGGGACCTTGGGAGCTCAGTCCAGTGCTTTACTAGAGGTTTTAACTTCGTTCATAAAGGCAACACCCTCAATGTATGATTTAATTTCAGAAGCCACACATTTTACCAATGTTTTAAGTAGCATTTGGGGTTTAGGTTTCATACTACGTGGAAACACGAAAATTAATTGGCAGTTCTCAGTAGATTCCATTATGGAGAACAAAGGGATAACAAGATATTTTTGGGTCAGTTAGCACTGCAGCACTCTGAGAAATAGGACAATCTGATGTCCACTTCTAGTTATGACACAGAGACTAAAAATATATATAAGGAAAATTTATATTTCTACTAAATAACATTAATTATCATTACTCTATTGGTTCTGTTTTTTTTTTTTTTTTTTTTTTTTTTTTTCGAGACCGGGTTTCTCTGTAGCTTTTGGTTCCTGTCCTGGAACTAGTTCTTGTAGACCAGGCTGGCCTCGAACTCACAGAGATCTGCCTGCCTCTGCCTCCGCCTCTGCCTCTGCCTCCCGAGTGCTGGGATTAAAGGAGTGTGCCACCACCGCCCGGCTTGGTTCTGTTAATTGTATAATTTTTATTAGAGATAGTGCCATTATAGTTTAGCAACTGGGGTAAAATATATGTCATGTCTATTTTTGTTAGTTATCTGTTTGTAGTACAGTCATATTATCCTATCTACTTAAAGACTTAAGCAAAAGAATGACAAATTCAATGCTCACAGATTTAGTTCAAAGAGATCCAGTATCAAGCAGCTCCAAAATTAAAAGTAAAAAGAAGGCTGTTGATACCTCTCCATTGTTCAGCACATTCCTGGACTGAATATGGTGCTAGGTTTATTCGCAGAAGCATGATAAAAGACAACGTCAACAAACAAATGAAAAGAAGAGAAGGTAAAGCTGCAGCAACATTTACTTTGAGGTACCCTTTGAGATATGCTTCATTACTGTGTGACATATCCATAACTCATGAGCTCGAGCGATTTTGAAGAATAGATATTGGAGAGCCCTTAGCAGAGAGCAAGCAATCTGGCCATTTGGACTCCTATGGTCATGCGAGGGACGGCGGAGTTTGCATTATGGATAATAGACAAGGCTCTTAGAGCCAAGAGGCTTAAGAGGCTTTGTAGTGCTGAAGAGAGCCCTTGTAAAGCCCAGTGAGTCGAGGCACTCTATTAGGGTCTCATCAAGTGCACCGACAGATGTGACCGTGGATTATTCTTGCCTAATACTACTTTTACACATAAGCCCATCAGTCATACAGAGGATGTCATCCAAGATGGTGTACAGCTTGTCTCAGTCAGTATTCACCTCAGCATCCTAGGTCCAGAGTTTTCCTTCCCATCACCAAGAAAAATCAATAGCGCATACTCCTTTATATTTTTACATCTCTCTTTAGGATAAAAAGAATGAGGATCTCAGAGATTTCGCCTAAAGGTACTAATTCAAGGTTTACAAGGGTGCAATGCAAGTGCGCACGTGGATTTTTTTCATCACGGATTAATGTAGTAAGAAGTTAGAGGGCGCAAACCTCAAACCCAACTTTCATAAAACATTCATGGATTTGCATAACACATCCAGGTATAATGTGTGCACACAGTACAAGCACTGACAACAGCGTCAGAGAGAAAATGTACTTCCTCCTCACACTTCATACTGTGTTCACTCCAGAGGTTCAGAAGGAAGATGAACAGAGGTCAGTTAATATTTCCTCTGAAATATAGCATAAATGTCAACTAGGCTGCCTTGTTCTTAGGAGATAATGTGTAATGTAAACTCAATGAAACTAGTTCAACATTAAGTGCTACTTAGGTAACATAGCAACCCTCTCACCACATCAACAGAAAAGAAAGGATGATCCTTTCAAACATCTATTGGGAGTATAAATGCCTGTAACTTTGGAAAGTAGCCAAGTTAGCTATAATATGTTTTGATTTAAAAGTTCTAAAAACACCCATATCTGTATGCAAACATGTATATATACATTGTAATCAGTACTAATAAATGGATATGTAATTAAACTCATGAGGGAAAATTTGAAAATAGTTATTTCATTAATAAGAAAATTGTAATATAAATAATTTCAAACCACCTCTATAGGGAGTATGAATACTTGTAATGAAAACCTAAAGGTATCCCTTCCATATATTTTAGGCATGACAAAAAGAAGGATTCAAGTTAGACATGTAAAAGATTCAGAATAGTTGATGTTGCTTACTTTAAAGTAAAACAAAACTAATAAATTTCATTAAAAGGAAAAAATTATAAGTGTTTAAATACAGAGAACACTTCAAAAAATTAGACTAAGTGGCTGGCGTGAGAAAACAAGTGTCCAGAAAATATGTACTATTAAATTTTTGGTTTATGTTTTAAGGTTCTTATTTAAAGTCAGTTTACTTGTTCTGTTCTTGAGCTACACTTGCAGCCATGTTTAGGTATTTTTGTTTGCTTTTAATACTGTGATGTTCGTTTGAGGTTCATAGGCTCACATTTAATCTTTCTGAAGTTATCTAGATTGCTACAATTACCTGAGAAATTTTAATAAAGGCATGTAATGACAAACAAAGTATAATATTTGCTTAAGAAATGATTGTTTCTGCTGATATTTAAATTACCTGATATAAGCATATGCTTTTTTACATTTTCCAGAAATGTTGGTATACCATATGGTCTGCTCCATTTGAAAAGAAGTGAGTTGCTTACACTGGATTAAGAAAAATAAAACATTATTCAAGGAAAAGAAGAGATAAGAAAACTCAAGGCTTTTTAGAAGGAACTGGTACTGAGACAACAAAACCAGGAGGAAATAAAAAACAACTATGGATCCTTCCGTAGTTTTGTCTTTTGGGCCGGGAGCCTTACCCTCCAATGGCTGAGCAATGGCATATATCATTTTTTAATCATTTCTTCTAAAGTCTTGGCTGTGGAAAATGTGTTTAGTGGTCCAATGGTTTAGCATGAGTTCAGAGCAAAGAATCCTTCTATTCAAGAATACTCACCAGCGAGGCTTGGAAAAGTAGGCATAGAAATCTGGCAAAGGGTCTGCTTGTTTCATAATTCTCAAACTGAGAGGACATTTTCATTTCTCTAGATGAGATTTTCTGCAAAATAATGTTAATTTTCAACTTGAACTCCCAAATGACAAATATGAATTAAATAGTTCTATGTCTTGAAAATTATGGCCAGATACTATAAGATTAGGGATTTAATAGTAATTTTTTAAAGATTTTGAACAGACTGAGCATTGAAATTTAGAAAGTATGATTACAGTCACATCTTGATTTACAAGAAAAAAAACACATTTTTATAGACATCCACCCCTCCTGGGGTGTGTGTGTGTGGGGGGAGTGTATTCATTAGGCACTACTCATTTTGGGTGGCAGCAGGAGTACAGGAGTCTGCCCATGTGAACCATTTTTTTTTTTTTTTTTTTTTTGGCCATAGTATTAGACCTTTAAGCTCTGGGGATAAGCAAGTACAAAGGTAAATTTCCATCAAAGATTTATGTAATAGGAAAGCAAAGGATTCAAGCCTGAACACTGACATCAGCACTGTGAACTAATCTTGAGTGGATTCACTTGTTTGTAGAGTTTAGTGAACAGAGTTTTCTTCAATTGCATCTAGTTAATGTGTCTACACGATGGAAATTCAAACAGTAAAGCTTCACTCAGGAGCTGAATTCTCACCTGTTATCTCTGTGATCTATCTGAAAGCCCAGACAGATTCCTAGTATAAGACCAGTCTGGGTTACCAAATGCAACTATACTTCTCTAACAAACAGATATGATTCACCTGAGCATAGCTAAGTAAAATACGCATAACTGAAAATGAGTCAGCAAATTAGACTCACCTAGCAAAGTATAGACAGTATTTTTGTCCCATACAAAACAAAAAAAAATACATTTTTAGAATCTGTCTATACCAAATAGTTTACAGATTATTTCGTGATGATAAAAGGTGGTGTTTTTTATATCTTTATTAAAAAATAATTTTACATCTTACATGCCAAACTCAGTCCCCCCTCCTTACCCTTTTCCTGCCACCGCACCTCCTTCTATCCCCCATCTACTCCTCAGAGAGGATAAGGCCTTCCTTTGGGAGTAAATAAGGTGATTTATAAAACCTTTCTTTTTCAATAAAATATAAATAGGTACTGAAATCTCCTAGTTTTTGATTTTTGATCCTAAATTCTTCATGAGTTTATATAAAGATGAAAGTCAATGCAATTTGCATCATCATTTTATTTTATGTATAAAATAGAAATACTTTTCATTCCTTGTAGTTGTTTATTTACAATGAAACATTTAAATCACCTCTATTATAATTGAATAAAGTGTAATGTTCATGAAGTCTTTATATACATGTATATATACAAATATTTTACAAGAATAATTAAATCACAATATATATATATATAAATTACAAAAGAGAGAACCAAAGAAAAATGTAATAATAATATTAATATATTATAAATCCATTAAGTAAACACTTTATCATAGGAAGGAGATTTTAACCTGGTGAAAAGATATATATTTTAAATTTTACATAATATTCTTAAATACCATAGAGTCGTTGAAGTGTTATGGTAAGACATTGATAAAACTGAGATGAAAACACCAGCCATCATACCTACTCTGCTATCTTATATGTATATGCTGTTTCTCTTTTAATCAATGGTGATTTCATTCTCTATAACAAAAAATAAAATTATAAAGATCATATAATTTTAAGGTGTGATGTATTTCACTTGTGATTTTACAAAATGAATGATTCATAATTCATGCCACCATCGTTTCTCAAGGACATCTTGAAGGACATTTGATGGCCGAAAATTAGCCCATTGATATTCACTGTAATTGATTAAAATATTCGAGGATGTTAACATTATGCATCATTCGGTATTTTAGAAATCTTATCAGCATAATTACAAAGTGTTAATGAATATTGTATTTCAAGCCTACAGTTGTAGTTAATTTTCAATTTCAAAGTTTCCATGTGATTTCTGTCTTATAAAGTATGCCGTTAATAATAACTGTGAAAGTTTTGCTTAGGGGCACTCTATTCTAAAGATGATCTGATGCAATAGCGGAAAGTTTCTTTTTCAAATTCTAGAATGTCACCTCACAAAATGTAATCAATTTCTAAATATTGGCTATATTAGTGCAACACACACAAATTCAAAGCTTTATAATTTTTCTTTAATTCATATTTTGTATTTAAATGATTATCTTCATTTGTATATTTTTATGATAGATATCCATCATGCTAGTGGTATTAATATGACTTTACTGCTCTCTATGCAAGCCTTAGGTTAAAACTCCTTTTACATAGAAGTTATGTCTTTGGGTTTAGGAGAAGTTTTCATCATAGAGTCTAGTCACAAACTTCGTATTTCCAAAGCAATTCATTCACTGTCAGTGTTTGTTTTTCTCAGAACACATTCCCAGGGGTGTTCCAAGGACACTGAAGAGTGAACACTGGTAAACACCTCTTCCCTTAGGAATTATCCCATCTGTTTAATATCTAATCATTTCATTCATGGAGTCCTAATAAATAGTAGTTTTGCTTTGTAAGTGATTTCTGATGCACTCATGAACAAAAAGTGCTTTTGGGAAAGAAAGACGTTTAACAACCTAGGAAAATATGTTAATTACAGTAATAACTAAACTACAGACTAATACCAAAAAGTGAAATATGTTATTGTCTATAAACATGTTTTCATATTTTTAATGAATAATTTTGTGTAGTTTTATGTGGAATATGAAATACATGTTTTTCTGTTTTTTTCTTTCCATGTGTAAGTATCTATAGAAACTTAACATGTTAGAAAAGATTTGAAATAAAAAATTTAGAAATAGGGAAATCAAAATTATAAAACAAGAGAATTGTTTCTATAGCAAGGTTTTATATCTCTATGTGGAGGTTCAAATAAAAATAATAGTCATGACTAATGTTCGAACAAGAATTCATTGATGAATCATCTAAACTCCTGTTTTAAATTTCTGCCAGACACTGTCATAGGGAATTTGACCTGACAGACACCATCACCTCACGTTTATCACAGATTAACAGATAGACAAGCATTAGTGAGGCAAATCGCGTTACCAAACTGGCAGTTGACAGAGAGTGGGATCACAATGATAGCACACAGACCGGATCTGTCAAGAGGCAAACTACAACCTAATTCAATCCCACATCTCAGGAGAACCCAGAAAGTGTCCAACAGAGAATAAATCTACCCATCTGTTCTTCGTCTAAGATAAAAGACTGCAGAAAAAAATATTTCAGAAATATGACTTCAAATTTCTGAATTATACAAGATTTACATTAAATTATTTTGTGGTCATACTTCTTTAATTTGAAATTGACCCATTCATTTGGTCTGAGAATTTAAGATTAAGACTATAAATTTTAGATGTTCTGAAATCATAAAGATGAATCTTTTAGTGCACCCTGTCCCTAATTTACTTGACAATACAGCTATCTGCTAAATTAAGACATACACTGTTTTTATAGTTAGCACAAGAAAGAAAAATCGTAACTACTGCATCTGATTTTAAAGAATATATGTAAGTTGTTGACATGGCTAGAAGTTGTGTTTTTACTGGCATAGAAAATAAACAAGCTTGATATTCTGAAGTTTCATAAAAACATAAAAATTGGCAAAAAATGTCTTCCCTATGTCATCAAATTGTGTGGTCTTTAATCCTATCATGTAACTTCAATTAGACGTTCTCTAATGATAATGTTCAGTGCTAAACTTAGCATGACTCTTAATCTTTTTATAATGAGTTTTTGTGAATTTTACTATCTATACACTTCTTACTGAACAAGATGACATGGGAAAATTATTTTCAAGCTTTTGATTATCCATGTCACATTTTAAAAGAATACCTCAGGAATATCACAAAGTTATATGGGGGGAATATCACAAAGTTATATGGGGTGGATGCTGAAGATATGAAGAGTATATATTTATTCATACAGGCATCCAAAATATATGTGTGGCTCTCATGTTTATTTCATTAGGTTAAAATTACACTTCTAGTCTTCAGACCTTAACATTGGTGTCTGTATTGTGAGCTCTTTAACCTTAAACAAGTTTAGTTCTTGTATATATTTGGAATCATATTTCTTAAAAATGCCATGGCAGAGAAATTTTATTTTATCTTTAGAGGACATTTTGTTCATGTAAATTGTTTCTTCAAGGAGTTTATTCATTATTGTTTTCATATGAAGACCGACTAAGAGTAAATAAATGTTATTTACATCTTAAATTAAATATACAGACTGATCAGGTTGTACCTAACTTACCTATTTAGGAATACATATATAATGTGATTTTAAAAAGTGGCCAATTCTCAAGCAAGAAATGTGGGTAAATTTGAGAGGAGCAAAATGAAGACGTAAACAATATCATTAAAGTATAGTATCAAAAAGTAAAATAAACAATTTCTTTAGCCAGGTATGGTGGCATAAGCTTTCAATTCCTACATTAGTAAGGCTGAGGTAGAGGATTGATTGAAAATTAGAAGTTACTTATGTAGTGAGTGATGGACCAGCAATGACAGAAGTTTCTTGGAAATAGCAATATTTTAAGAATCTATTACAATTTTTATGTAGGTTACAAATTTGAATTAAAACATAAAGTTAATAATGTCTTTTCTTCCTTCTCTTTTATTTTGGCTAAATTTTTCCATTTTCCCCTCCATGTTTTATATGCATTTTGTTACATCTTTTTCATTAATTGCTTACACACACACACACACACACACACACTCCTAAGTGCAAAATAACTTGCTAATTTTATACAATAAAATTGTATTATTGGGGCTGGAGAGATGGCTCAGAGGTTAAGAGCATTGCATGCTCTTCCAAAGGTCCTGAGTTCAATTCCCAGCAACCACATAGTGGCTCACAGCCATCTGTAATGGGATCTGGTACCCTCTTCTGGCCTGCAGGCATACACACAGACAGAATATTGTATTTAAATATTTAATGAATAAATATTTAAAAAAGATGTTCTGCTCTAAAAAATTGTATTATTATCCTTTATCTGTATATACAGACATAAAGTTAATATATAAGCACATATGAATGCCAGTCGTACTTTCTGAATACTATCAGTAGTTAGGATAATATACATTAGCTACAGATGTCTAAGTAAAATATTGATATTACCTGATTCTTGAAATTATTCTATGTGACACGAGGTTGGGATGCCACAGTTCTTCCTACTGATCTTGAAAGATTAGCATTTTCAATTTCATTTTGCAATTAATCAAGTATATCCCAAGACGCAATGAAATAATTCAAAGAACACTTATGTGAACTCAGGGGAATTGAAAAAAAAATAGCCGTGAGCAAAAATTAGGCCAGGTGTGTCCTCTTTCCTAGACTTGTGTGTTTTCATGCTAGATTAGGTTAGACCTAGGGAAATTGTTGATTGTCACTACAAAGTATTTAAATTCATAGATTTATATATGTTTCAAAACATACATAATACATATATAAATTTTAATTTGCCGTAATTCGAATTAACATTCAAAACTGTGAGATTTGCAAGTATAAATTCAGACAAGTTTTATAACTTTTTGCTTTCTTGATGTAATCAATTTTTACATAAAAGTCAAAAGCTTTATTAGATTAGCTGATTGTTTAAAGACACTGAAATTTGCAATGCCTAGGGTGCATTAAAATATGTATATTGAACAAGGTAGTGGTGGCACACACCTTTAATCCCAGCAATTACTTGGGAGGGAGAGGCTGGCAGGTCTCTGTGAGTCTGAGGCCAACCTAGTCTACAGAATGAGTTCCAGGGGAGCCAGGATACACAGAAAGACCCTATCTTGAACCCCCCCCCCCCAACCAAAATGGAATATCCATACAATAAATATATGTGTGTATGTTGTTTTTATTATGTCATACATGTAAATATGTGGATATTTGTATGTATGTGTTCACGCAGAAGAGAAAGGAGGATAAGAAAGCCCTGATGAGAGCTTCAGTGAGCAGCATGCCTCCATGGCCTCTGTATCAACTCCTAACTCCATGTTCTTGCTGGTTTGAGTTCCTGCCATAACTTTCCTCCATGACACACTCTATAAGGGATCATTAACTGAATTAAACCTCTTCCTCCCCAACAATAAGAAAATACTAAACTTTAAAAATCTATTGAATTCAATAAAAAATTACATTTATTCTTTTAAACTGCATTTTCTGAAGATACAGAATAAGACAAATCTCAATTTTTAAATATAAGTTTTAGATTTTCAGAATTTATATTATTCTAGTATTTGTATAGATGTATCCTCCTAAACTTTTATTTGCAATACAGTGAGCTTGTCTGCACTGAACAACAGGATTATATTCTCCACATAAGTGTTATTATAGAGTTACCCACTGGCACTATTATTAAAAAAACACTCTTGGTTTTAAGATAAGGATATGAAATTGTAGGAGTAAGATTTTGAAATAAATCTAACAGATCCATTTTTTTTTAAATTTAGTTTTTGTAATGACTCTAGTTCATTGTTCTGATTTGGATATGCCTGTAAAATCTTTGTTCATTCTGAGTTGGTAGGAAAACCTTAGAAGAATTGACTATAATTTTATTCAGTTCTACCTATATTGTACAATTTTTTTTCTCACAGAAATATGTGCTTTTCTAATAAATTACTTACTTAAATGCTGAAAAATATATCTTTAATTTTAAATAAAATACAACATAAGTGTTAATAAATACACTACAGGGTTAACTTTTTGCATCTTGCATTGCTTCATATTTTTAAAACAGAGGTTTACTTATAAGTATCATGCATAGCATAAAAACATGAAATAAATGCATAATATGAAATTAATATGCATAAAAGATTGAGATTTATAGGAGAATGGAAAACTATATCTTCTGAAGTAAGAATAAGTGTCAGAGCAATATTATTATACTCACTTTCCAAATGAATAGAGGAAATGATAAAGAGAAAAGATTATTAGTGAACAGGGATGGAGAGATGAAACAGCAGTTAAGAACATATATTTTTCTTGCAGATGAGTTGAGTTTGATTACCAAAATCCATGTAGAGTGGCTAACAATCACCTATCACTACAGCTCCAGCGCTATCTGATATGCTTGGTATCTTGGGACTCCAGTACTCATGTGCACATACATACATACAATCATACCCACAAGATTAAAACTTTTAGTTAAATAAATAGTATGAATGAACCAAATCAAGTCTAAAGTATGTTCATGTTTCTACTTCCTAAACTATGTTTTATCAGTTCATACAAAATCAAACACTAAGCTTAAAGCACACTTGAAGATTTTTCTTTAAAGCAGAAAACAGGCAACTCAATTAGATGTTCTAGACTGTCTGCAAAACTTTTATTTTTTCTATACACCTCATGTCCACTAATTTGAGTTTTGTTTTTCCTTTCCTGAACATAACTGCAGTTATTGTCTGTCTTGTTTGTCTGTTACTTCCTGGAAGACTAGGAAGAAGGATTTGTGTAAATACTGGGAATCATGAAAATATGACTTAAAATGTGTTAAGTTGAGCTTTTCTTTACATTCCCCATCCAAGTACTAACCAGGCCCAACTCTGCTTAGCTTCTGAGATCAGATAAGTTCGGGCACATTCAGGATGGTATGGCTGTAGAATCTCCTTACTTTCCCTTAGCCTTTCACACAAAGTACTTGTAGTACTCTAAAGAACAATTGACCATAGCCTATTAAATCAACACTATTAACCAATAGACAGCAGCAGGGATGGTTGCTTTAATCTTCCTGCTTGAATTTCCCCTTGCCACTTTGCTTCACTGTCTTCGACTCCAACCCTGAATGGCATCAGGACATTCAGGAATATGGGGAGGTTGTGGTAAGTCTGCATAGATATTTTAAGCTTTCTTTTATTTTGACGTTGATTGCATAGCTCTTGACTGATGACTACACTTTTGTGTACTGAATGTTGTAAATGAAGCATATATACTTTATAGAAGGTATAGCCTAAGCAAAGACACCTAGGTAACTGAGAGCATGCCTGAAAAACTTAGTGAACTGATTAAAGACTCATGCTGATAAATCAGTGGTGTGGAAAAAAAGCAATCAAACACTTCGGCAAGGAGGTAAAGAAGGACCAGTTAGAAAAACTTATATATATTTGGGTCATAAAAAATATGTATCCCTGGATATCAGGAATGAAGGCAGTTTCTAAAATATTAATGTAGAGCTTCATTTTGGGGGTACTCAAATATTATTTCAAAGTTAGAATAAAATACAGGCTACCATTCTGTCTGTATATAATGTAATGAATAGAAAAATTATACAAGTGGAAAAGCAAAGAGAAACGTTAAAAATATGTGTTGAAGGAGGGACAGGAAATGCTGCTGAGATCTTGAAGATGGTATCTAAAATAAGCTAATTAAGGCACTGTGTTCTTCTTTGAATGCAGGAAGATGATAGATCCCACTGAGGAAAAAATAGCAGTGTGGTAAGTAGGTCAATGGCAGATTTCCATCTGTCCCGTTCAAAATGAAGTTAGTTAATCACACACTTTCTTAGTCTCATTTTTCTCCTATTTTTCACAAGTCTTATGTTTGGCATTTAAAATATCCCTCTGATTTTTTTAACCAAATTCTTTGAACAGTTTGATAGGCACAAAAAATATGCATGCAAATAAATAAAGCAAAAGTAGTATCTACAGTAACTTAATCTGTAAAAACTTCTATTTTTCTCTCATGAAATGAGAAGTTTGTATGTTTTTTGTCAGAAATACATTGTTGAGATTATTTAAAAATCACATAATATAGCAAATGTTACATATGACTCATTGACATATGCAGATTTTGTTATAAATTTATAAATATCTTTAAAATGCTGGTACCACACATTTTTTTTTCTGATCCAGTTCTTATCACAGAGAAATGTCTTAGAACATTGGGAAATGGTGACATATATTTTATGTATACACTCATTGCTTTTACTTCCCACATTTTATTAGGTGTATGAAAAATAATATATATCAGGTGTCACATGTTTGATTCACGGGTTTCAATAAAGTAAATACAAAGTTTAAATCAAACTGCAATGAAAGAATATGAGTTTTCATTTGATGATGTAAACAAAATCAATAGCTTTGTGTAGAACTGTTTGAACACTAAAACCTCAGATCAAAGCAAATTTGAGAGTAGAAGTGTTCATTGATAATTCCAAACTTCATTCATCTGTTGGGAGCAGTGAGACCCCAGATCCTAAATTTTTTGTAATCCCCTGATCTGAGTGCCTACAGCTGCTCTGAGCACGAGACCTTCAGGAGTTCCTGATGACTGGAGAGTGGTTTCTGGTGGGTTTGGCTGGGACGTGGCTATCTCTATATAATCTGCCCCTGAACACAATAAAGGGGCATTCTTGGGGAAGTCAAGGATGACCTGTGTCGCTATCTCTCTGTCTGTGTGAGTCTTTGTGTATTTTAACCTCCAGTCCCCTTGCCCGAAGCTCGCGAACTGGGTGCCAGCGCACAGAGCACAGACATGGGGTCCTGTGCGCGGCATTGATCTAACTGATATGCAGTCGTCTCATGGGTGACCCCATGTAACACATTACAATGTTTTCATAGAAGATGTGCTTGAAGATGTACTTAAAGAATCGTTTGCCTGAAGCTTCCCAGCAAAAGTCTAGGGAAGTGTTTGACTATTAGTAAGAGTTCTCTTAATCACAATTTTTCTCAATGAACTCATGACTACAGATAAATTATTATTTCTATAGGAGAAATTTGTGCCCAAGCATAGTAAAAGGAATGTAACAAAAATGCTCAGAGAAAGAGAGGAGACTTATTGTCAGATTTGCTATTGTTTTCCTACCTTAGTACAAGGTTTTAAAATTAGTACCTAAATCCAAATTTATTGTCTATTGCATTTATAAAATTTTATTTAAAAAGGGCTATCTTGTCTTGTCTCTGATAGGAAATACTGATCTTCTTTTATGAGTTCAGTCCGCCTAAAAAATTCTTGTAAACAAGCTGAGGACATGAATTTAGCAAAAAGAGTAAATTGCTAAAAATAGTAAGAAAGCACGCTGCTCATGTTGCAATGACTCCTATGCTGTACTCAAAGTTTAAAAAAGCCAAGGGGACAGGTTTGTCTTAGCTAATCTAGACTCTTAGGAAAAGAGATAGTTGAAGAAAAAAATCAAAAACCAATGAAGCAAAAATCAATAATTATGACCCTGATGTGTTAGAAACAAAAATATCTGTGAACCAAATCATGATATTTACCAGCTATGCAGTAAGTGCATATCCATCTTTCCAGGGTGTTCACTTGTTGGTGGTAGAAAATATGGAGTCCCGAATGAAATGAACACTTGTTAATGTTTGATTCACACAATATTCACATTTAGCCTAAAGTATTTATTTTTTTACTGACAATAAAAGGACAAATTTATTTTCAAACTGTGTTAACAGTCATTTATCAAATTATGTGGCTTTCAGAACATTGACTTTTCAACTTTTCGCAATTCATCTTTAAAATATTGGTCATTTATTTAACAAAGACTGCAGGATAACTCTAGTAGAAAAATCATAATGCATTCATGAATGCACTGAACAATAACTAAGGAATGAATAGAAAAGTAAGTATTTCCCTCTTGGAATTATTATTTCAAAATGAATTTATGAACCAGTGAGATTGTTCATCAAGTAAAGGTGCATGCCACCAAGGCTGATGACCTGGGTTGTATTGTGGAGGTCTACAGAGCAGAAGAGAATCATTCCTGTAAGTTGTTGTCTTCTGACATACACACAAACTCTCTCTCTCTCTCTCTCTCTCTCTCTCTCTCTCTCTCTCTCACACACACACACACACACACACACACACACACACTAGATCAATCGATCAGTAAACAAACACAAAACTGTAATTTTAAAAGAAACGCTATGTATTTTACACCTAAGTAAACTGGGCAAAGCAGTTTTGGGCTGAGACTCAAGCAAATCTTTGAGGACTTCATATGATAATACACCACTATTACCTGCAATTTCAATGTGCTTACATCTCTCTATATTGTTGCCCAGTATCAATTACAAACATCTGCAACTCTTTCTTAGAAACCTTCCAAACATCTTCTTATTTTCATCTATATGGTTTATTTTTTATTAACTACATAGCCTAAAATTCAAACCTTATGGTTGATTTTGCCTTCAGACTTATTCTTTTCCAGATAGTGCTTTCCTTAATAATCCAATACTTCTCCCAAGCACAGCCCGAAGCTTTGTGAAACTGTTCTACTTTGAAATAGTTCAGCTATTAATTTTGTATTTACTGATTTAATAAGAAGATTTTATGACATGTTTTGTTCAAAACGGATTCTTGATTCATTCTAAAGTATTTTGAATGGAAACTGGCAATGTGTGATTTATTTCCCTGTCATTTTTCAGAAGCTGTGAACCAGATAAGTTTTAATACTATGAAATCATGAGTCAGAGCTACTGCCTGTATAGTAGGTGAAGCTAAACTGGACAGTGGTTGGTAATGGGGTTTCTCATATTAAAATGACTTTTATAACACAAACCTCCTAAGTGATCATTTGACCAATCATATTGCGGTCTAAAAAATTAAGTTCTATCTTTGTCTTCCCATTTTTACATGTTTTAATGTCGTCCATAATGTATGAACATTTCATAGTTACTTAATTTTCTACATTACTCCTCCAACAGGAAAGTGAAGAGAAAAAAATTATTGATAACTTAATATTCAAGTTTTTATCAATTAAATGATATAGAAGAATTTTAATTTTGAAACATAATGTCATTTATGTGGTTTTATTCTTTTTTGAGATAAAAGACAATAAATTGTGCAGACTCTTTATCTCACTGTCTCTTATTCATGGCCTATTTTTCATCATATTTTCAGCTCACACTGACGGTATATCTGCATTTCAATAAACAATCCCAACAAGTCCTCTTCCTATCTTAAAGGAAATTACATACTTTTGAAATAGATATGAGAGAAAAATGCACTGATATAATCACCAGTACACAAGTAAGCCACCATATGAAGACACTTATGCAAATAATGTTTAAATAGATCAAGTGTGAGTAAAAAGATGCATGAAGGAAACATTGAATCTCTTTTGTGTGCACACCTATGACTTGAAGCATTGAGGGAGAGTATGATTAATTCTTAATTTGTGTAAGGGTGTACAGAAGCTGTTTAATTACAAGTCAATGAAATAAGGAGCTCTCTAAGAAAAACTAATTTAGGAGGTGTGGCTCAGGTCATTTGGAATATGATATAATGGTGCTTTTGTTATTGTGCTGCAACTGCATTTATAAAATGTCTCCCATCCGTACAACCTCGGAGTAAATGGTAGAATTTACAGAAAACGTAAAACCAAGGAATACTCAACACATGGAATATAGCAACAGAAGAAAATGACAGACCCACACAAAACACAGTAACTTCTTATTAAATTGGCAGCTAAAAAAATCTACAGGTATTTAAATGTAATTCTTGTCAATATATTTTTGCAGCCTAAATAACCTTATTTTTCTTGATGAATGGCATTACTGTACGCATGTTCTTTCAGCTGGGCAGTTGTGGTGTATGCCTTTAATCCCAGCATTTTGTAGCAGAGAAGGCTCTATGAGTTCTTGACCAGCCTGATCTAAAAAAAAAAAAATTCCAGGACAACTAGGTTCATTACATAAAGAAAAGATATACACATGTGTGTGCATGTGTTGTTTATTATTATTATTAATAATATACAATAAAAATAAAGAGAAAGTTTTTCCAAAATTCATATAATGTAAGAAAGAATTTCTAGCAATTACCTCTTTGTGAAAGCTGATGCCTAGAAAAGTTTGGTAGAAGCCCAAATCTACCAATTCAGCATTTCTTTGTCCTTTTTTAGAATTTTCAGCTTTTGCAGATCTTCATGTGTTATTAAGGCTTTCATTTAAGTGTGAAACTTGTTACAGATTACTTCAATATGTAGCATGCTGGGAAATACCACATATGAACCAATGTGACTTTTTTCTTATTAAAACTTACATCATTTCCCACACAATGAATTTGTATGAGTCAATTTCTACTAAAGCACCACATGTTTTATCTGAATATCTTAAATTAAATTTGTCATTCCTTTGTGACAAGTGGTTATGTTTATAGATCTGAACTTCAGAAAAGATATCTGAACAAAGATACTAAGATGAATAATCAGATAAGGATTCATTATCAAAAAATAAAATGAAAGAAGACCGAGAAAAAATTTATTCTCTTTTTATCCCTCCTATTTTCATTAAATGTTATCTAAAGATATAATCAAAACCACTAACAAATGTGCAGCAAATGAGGACAATGACCTCAAAATATAAACAACATATAACTATCTAGAACATATCTAGAAATGGATAGTGCAATATGATAACTATAACCTAAAATTGCATCAATATACAAAATACATTAAGCACAGGTAGAAATAGTCATGTGTGTAGTATGACAAAATAACTTTGCACAGATGCACGAATATTGTAAGCAGAAATAGGAACGTATTCAATATAACAAATATACTTTAAATTTGTATCAATATACAAAAATCTATATCACAAACTATATCTTTTTCCTTTTCCTGTTGAAAATCAAATTTCATAAGTTTGTTCTCTAGAAACAGATATGGAAACATTGCCCAGAATGTAATTTATAAACCCAGAAGCTAAATCATGATTAATCAATTAGGGATATTCTTTTTCTCTATACCAGTTGATCATAGTATATGACCCTGGTACTATCCACTGGAAAGAAGACCAAAGGGGGCTTTTATCCCCTATAGTAAAAAGAATTGGTAAAAGACATAGTTCTTTGCATCTGTTAGACTTTTTCTTATTTGAGAAAGTGTTCTATCAGCAGGTGGTAATTCACACTGCAGGTATAGCTAGTAGTGTATAATTATAAAAACACGAAAGAAACAAGAAAGCTTACTTAAGACAAAATAAAACAACAATTGAATCCTCCTATTTCCCCAAGTCCCCCCCCCTCATTCCCTTCTACTTTTTCTCTCCCCATCTCCCCTTACCCCCATCCCACCCCACCCCCAAGATCCCAATTTTCTCCCTGGCAATTTTGTCTACTTCCCTTAGCCAAGAGGATAACTATATGTTTTTCTTTGGGTTCACCTTCTTACTTAGCTTCTATAGGTTCACCTATTGTAGACTCCGTGACCCTTATTTATGGCTAGAAACCAATTATGAGTGAGTACATCCCATGATCTTCTTTGTGGGTCTGGGACACCTCACTCAGGATAGTGTTTTCTATTTCCATCCATTTGCATGCAAAATTCGAGAAGTCATTGTTTTTTTACCGGAGCGTAGTACTCTAGTGTGTATATATTCCATATTTTCTTCATCCATTCTTCCATTGAAGGGCATCTAGGTTGTTTCGAGGTTCTGGCTATTACAAATAATACTGCTATGAACATAGTTGAACAAATGCTTTTGTCATATGATAGAGCATCTCTTGGGTATATTCCCAGGAGTTTTATTGCTGGGTCCAGGGGTAGGTTGATCCCGAATTTCCTGAGAAACCGAAACACTGACTTCCACAGTGGTTGCACAAAGGAAGGGTGGATAGGGGAGCACGGAACCACAATTCTTAGTTAAGGGAGCCACTTTAGGGTGGGCAAGAGACTTGACCCTAGAAGGGCTCCCAGGTGCCCAAGCTGAGGTTCCCAGTTAGTTCCTTTGGCAGCTGAGGATAGGGAACCTGAAATGACCCTATCCTAGAGCAATAATGACGAATATCTTGCATATCATCATAGAACCTTCATCTGGTGATGGATGGAGATAGAGACAGAGACCCACACTGGAGCACTGGACTGAGCTCCCAAGGTCCCAATGAGGAGCAGAAGGAGGGAGAACATGAGCAATGAAGTCGGGACCACAAGGGTTGCACCCACCCACTGAGACAGTGGAGCTGATCTATTGGGAGCTCACCAAGGCCAGCTGGACTGTGACCGAAAAAGCATGGGATAAAACCGGACTCTCTGAACATGGAGAACAAGGAGGGCTGATGAGACGCCAAGGACAGTGGCACAGGGTTTTGATCCTACTTAATGTGCTGGCTTTGTGGGAGCCTAGCCAGTTTGGATATTCACCTTCCTAGATATGGACGGAGGGGGGAGGTCCTAGGACTTACCACAGGGCATGGAACCCGGACTGCTCTTTGGACTGGAGAGGGAGGGGGAGAGGAGTGGGGGGAAGGGGAGAAGGGTGGGAGGAGGGGGAGGGAAATGGGAGGCTGGGAGGAGGTGGAAACTTGTTTTTTTTTTTCTCCTTTTCTCAATAAAAAAAAATATCATTCTTAAAAAAAACACAATTCAATGATATGCTTGAATTTTTAAGGATTTACTGTGATTTAAGTGTTGACATAGTTTTATAAAAATATATTACTTATGAAGGCTTACTAAGAAAATATCTTTTTGTGAACTTTTAAAAATCAAAAATAGATTCTTCTCTCATACAAAACAGTTCAACCATAGTTTCCCCTCCCTCCAGTTCTTCTAGCTTTCTCCCACCTCTTCTCTTTCCCAGGTTCACTCTTACTCTACTCTTCAGAAACGTTCAGGTTTCCAAGAGAAGACAGCTAAGCACTACAAAACAAGGTATAATAAAAAAAAGCAGCTTCCTATTGAGGCTACAAAAGACAACCTGGTAGGAGGAAAAGAATCTGAACAGCAGGCAAAAGAGTCAGAGAAATACCTGATTTCTTAAGAAAAGTAGAAGCAAGAGAACTAAGTATTAGTTACTATATAAAAATACTATTTTGTTACAGAGATGGCTCAATTGATAAGAACACTTCCACCTCTTAAAGAGAACCAAATTCAATTTCCAACACTGATATCATGTGATTCACAACTACTGGTAGCTTCAGTTCCAGAGAATCTGATGAACTCTATTGGTTTTCTTGGGTACCTGAATTCATATGCAAACATCTGTCAAAAAACGTATAAGTAAATATAAAATGAATCTTAAACAAATTAATATAAAAATACTTTTAATCAGTGATATTAATGCATGGTTTTCTATCTCCATTTCCTTGATGATAAGGGGATAATTACTCATACCAATAAATTAAAGAAAAGTCAGGTTTTGGATTTGATTTCAGAAAAATTAGATATTTTTATCACTGGGCCAAGAAGGTAAGACTAGGTAAAACCTTATTAAAGATATTTATCTTACAGTACATGCAGGCTAAGCTTCAGAGTCTGCATTGAAGATCTGAACTTTGGGTTCTTAGTACAAGATTGCTGGTTATTCATTGCCCTGTTAGCATCAGTCATGTATCATTTGTCTTTGTATGTATGTATCTGTCTCTCTGTCCATTCATCTGTCATCTACCTGTCTATCTATCTATCTATCTATCTATCTATCTATCTATCTATCTATCATCTATCTATTCTAATGTATATGGAATCTCTGAATAGAAATGAAAGATATTTCAGAAAAATTACTATAATTATGCAGTCAGATTATGAAGAGATATCAGTCGTTTGCTTGTTTTCATAGAATCTACTAGAATCAACCTCATCATATTAGTAGTATTTCTAAAATTGTGCATTAGAATAACATTAATTGCTCTGCTTTTTTCTTTCAGAGTTTGGAGAAGATACCCAAGGGATAGTAGTGGGACCCGTTGCTCTACTGCCATGCAGTCCTGCTTTTTGTGAAATGTTATTCAGATAATGTCAAGAAAGGAATTAGAGGTAATAAAGGAAAGAGGAACTTTCTTACCATACATTGCCTTTTTCAGTTTTCCAATGGAAGGTGTCTATATAAAGAAAATAATGAAACTGACTCATAAACATATTACAGATAGAAACTTTATGTTGATTGTTATATTTTTATGCAAAAAGTTATTATTTTATTTCACATGATACCTCTCCAGAGTCTCCAGTGCTTGCCTAAAATTGTTACTTCTGTTCTGAAAATATTTTCAAATATGTTGAAGTTAGCACTACTATAATATACAGTATAAATGCTTAAACTCAAATTTTGTGGGCAATAATATTGCTCCTATTATGAAAAGCAATTTCTTCCTAGATCCTAAAATTTCAGGGATGTAATAGTGCTTTGTTTGTCCACCGTTATTTTTAGTGAAATTGGTCTACTTTCAATGACTGACTAAAGTCACACATATCATGGACATGTTGAATGCCTTGTCCTATTCTTGAGCTAGATTTATATCCAAGATGGGAAAAAGATGACTTTCCCTTGAGGTGACAGATTTTGGGATTTTAGGTTAATAGGAACTTTCTATCGTATGATCCCCAGCTGTGAAAATACTAAGCTCATCATATTAGAAGTATTTCTAAAATTGTGCCTTAGAATAACATTAAGAACTCTGCCTTTTCTTTGAGAATTGGGAAAGAAACCAAAGGGTTAGTATCAAAACCAATTGCTGTCCTACCAAGCAGTTTTACCTTTTGTGAAATGTTATTCTGATGGTAATCTGCTCTAGATAATCTTCAAAAAAGTGCACCTGTATCCTTTTTTAAATATATAGACTAATGTGGTGTATTCTTTTAGCACAAAAACCTGAACAGCAAGATTAATAAGATATAAATATCTTCTTCAGATAAAATGAAATACTTCTAGACCTGTCTGTATATGAAACAAATATTCTATTAAATATATTTAATTTTAAATTTTATTTGCTCTGTGTGTATGCTTTCACGAACGCACACACACACACATGCACACACACACACACGCACACACACACACAACCCCCCCCCACATCAGAGAATACCAGTGTAAGTGAAGCAACAACTTGTGGATGTTGGCTTATTTCCTTCTATTATGTGAGCTCCAGGGATGAAACTCAAGTCATGAAGTTTGCCTATATATGCCATTATCTATTAAGCCATCTCTTAGGTATCCAATATATACTCTTAAGAGAATATGGTTTTTTTGTCTTAATACATTTTTTAGAAAATTAGGGGAATAGAAAACAATAGTTTGTATTTATTCAATAAAAGTTTAAAATTCATTAACTAAATTTTTTGTCTCTTCCATTGCCAATGAGAATCGCAGTGTGCTAAGGTTTCAATTACAATATAAAAGATAAGTTTTGTATGGATTTTCCACCAAATTAAATATTAAATAATTCTTGATTAATAAATCAGGAATTTAGAAAATTATAGTGAAAAATATTGTTCCCATGAGGTAAATGTGTTTGTTTTTATAGTTGAAGAAGTATAAATGGAAAAAGCATCTAAACACCATCTCCTTCCAACTTTACTTTCCTGGGAAAAGAGATAGATGGGCCCTGAGTAATGTCATCTTGTGATTTGGTCTTTCCACACATTCTGCTTGGAGGAAAGTAGAAAGGAAAATTGAACGGACTAAGAACAGACACACCTTGATATTTAGGGTCTAAAGGAATCACTGTTTCTTAAACATTTGATTTAATTAAACACAGTGCCCTGTGATAGCTTCTTTGTTTCCAAATAAACAAAAATGTGTCCAAAGTACCCTTAGATTAGATGTAGTACCTGGTATTTTAAACTTTGCAAATAAGTAACTCTGAAATCCTGCCACTATGTATCACAATCTTTTCCTGTGACTCACAGATCAGAATAGGTATGACCAGAAGTAAATCAGAGATAATAGAACAAAGAATCAAATGTGGCAAAATGAGTACTGGAATAGGACACCCTGTATTGTTTTACATCCTGAACCTCATGTAGGGGAAACTATAGTCTACAATCCTACTATAGTATTGTCTAGGGGTTTGCGTGTGCTTTTCTATCTGTATTTTTCTTAAAGCAAAATTTATTTTTTGTTATGAACTGATTTAAGTAAGGCTTGAAATTTGGCCTTTGGAAACCAAATGTCTTAAAAGAATAATGACTGTGTTAGCTAGGACAGGCCCAACACTATATTTTTATCTTCCTGCCTATAATACAGACACATAATACAAATCAGAGTTTAATATTATCCATGTAACTTTACTGTTTTGCTTCTTTAAAATATGGTATTTATGTGTTTATATTTTGTTATATGTGATGATACAGTGATGGAACAGAAGGCATTGATCATGTCAGGTAACAATCTGCCATTACATCACCTGAATGTTTCCTTCACATTTGCCTAGTATAAATAAGTTCCAGCTTGGATGTATTCATTTTTCAGTTGAGATACAGAAAACCTACTTGGTATCTAGCATGACAGAATTATAACATTGTCTATACAAATAAGGGCTTAAGAATTGTTAATCACAGAGGTAACTCTGGTCTGCCTGTGTTTTGTTGACCAGCTTTGCAAAACACACTTTTAAAATGTCATTGAGTAATTTACAAAGAATATAATTAGATTTTTATTACCTCTAATTCAATTGAACGTCGTGGCCTTTTAAACAGAATACTGGCAAACCCTTCTTATCACTGTCAGTTTCTTCAAGTGTATAGAAATATAGGTCAAAATTATTACAGAGATTTTTAAATAACTAATCATTATCATGACCACATAATAGATAAATATTAAATCTATGTTACTGAGGAAATTTTAGATAATATCGAACAAATTATTTCTGTCATTTTAAGCATCATTATCATAAAGTATGGCGGTATTATTGGTCCGTAACAAGAGTTCATTGAAATGACATGTATAAAGTACATAGCATCTCTTCTATGACATAAATAATAAACCCCACACCTACATTTTGTTGCCTTATATTTTTTTTCTTCCTGTGTAAGCTTTGCTACCTTTCCCCCCAAATGCTTTCCTTATAAACTGAGGTATATAGAATAGCATCATGTCTGCACGAAGTCAGTATAATGGAGACTATTCTTCATTTGACGTTCAGTCTTGCAAGGTGATAATGGTTTGTGTCAGGTTGACAAAAATCATACTTTTAAATGTCATTGAGTAATTTACTAAGAATATAATTAGATTTTATCACCTCTAATACAATTGAGTGTAGTGAACTTTTTTATAATAATAAAATTTAAAAAATTGGTTTTCTTTAAAGGATTTGCTGATGTTTTCCAATTTTTGTTTGTATTTTCCTCCATTTCTGTGAGGGAATTCCTTATTTCCTCATTAGGAGTCTCAAACATTCTCTTGAAGTTATTTTTTAGTTCATTTTCTTCTGCTTCATCTATATTTGGTTGTTTTAATTTTTTTTTGTTGTAGGGTCTATAGATTTTACTGGTGTCGTGTTTTTCTTTGTGGTGTTTTGTGTGTTCTTACCTTGTCTACCCATCTTTTCCTCTAATTGTTGTGGTTGGGGCTGTCTGTGACTCTGGTGATTCATTTTCTAGGTCCCAGTGGATCCAAGGTTCAGAGAGTTGTTTCTTGTGGTACAGTCAGTGCCACTGCTCTGGTTACCCTGTTGGTCACTCCATGTTCCTGGAGGCTGCTCAGTGCTCCAAGGTTTGCTCTGCTCCCATGGAGTTTGCTGTCTCAGGTCTGCTCTGCTTTAGGTTTTTGGCTCAGGCCTATTTCTGTAAATGTCCCTGGTCTGGATCTGTGTAGGTCCCTGGCTTGGGGCTTGTTCTGCAAAGGTCTTTGCCTCCCATCTTTTCACTTGGTGGTCCCAGACTCAGGTGTGCCTGGACCCACAGAGGACCTGGCTCAAGTCTACTCCCTCAGAAGTCTCAGACTCATGCCCAGACCTGCAGAGGTCCTGGCTCAGGCCTATCTCCTTTTAGGTCCCAGACCCACAGCCATCCTGTCTCAGGTCTACTCCCTCGTAGGTCCCAGATTCATCGAGTGTAGTGAACTTTTAAAGAGTGTGCCGGCACCCCTCCTTATCAATGTCACTTTCTTCATGTGTATAGAAATGTAGATTAAAATTATCACAGAAATTTCTGAATAACTAAATAACTCCCATGGCTACATGCATGTTGACAGCAACAAACCATGTTGTATAAATATTTAAAGCAATGACATTTTGGTTATATTTATCTTCCAAAAATGTATGCATAAAGAGAAATAGTATACAGGTAAGAAAATATATATAGAACCAAGGTTCTCACCACTCTATCTAGGGTGGGTAAGGTATACCTTCAAAGAGAATAGATTCCAGAAAGCCAGTTAAAGCTTTACGCATAAATCCTGGTCTCACTTCCAGTGGCCCCATATTCTGCCCCAGCTATACAACTGTTACCCATATTCAGAGGGTCAAGTTTGCTCCTATGCTGGTTCCCTGCTGTCAGGCAAGAAATGGTGTGCTCCCATTAGCTCAGGAAAGCTGTTTCAGTGGGTATCCCCATCATAATGTAGACACATTTGCTCATATTATTGCTCCTCCCCCTCCTCAACTGGACTTTGGGAGCTCAGCCTAGTGCTCCATTGTGGATCTCTTCATCTGCTTCCATCAGTTGCTGAATAAAGGTGACATTTAAGATAGTCATCAATCTGAATACAAGGCAAGGCCTGTTCAGGAATCCTCTCCAGCTTAGAGTCTTGGCTGGAGTCATCTTTGTGGATTCCTGGGAATTTCTATATTGCCTGGTTTCTTGCTAGTCCCATAATTGCTCCATCAACCAACTCTTTCCTTACTCTCCATCTCTGTCATTCTCTAATCACAACCATTCCCAATCCCTCAAATTCTTCTCTACATTCTCCAACTCCCTTCCTTCTCCCCTTTCACTCTCCTTTCTCCCCTGACCTACACATTCCAAATTTTCTCAGGAGAACTTGTCTATATCCCCTTCCAAGGGGAATTCATGTATATTTCTCTTAGGGTTCTCCTTGATACCTATCTTCTCTGGGGTCATGGTCAATAGGCTCATTAACCTTTACTTTATGTCTGATATTGACTAATGAGTTCATACTGTACTTGACTTTCTGAGTCTGCTTTGCATCACTCAAGATGTTTGGTTTCTAGTACCATTCATTTGGGTTCAAATTTTAAGATGTCTTTTTTTTTTTAAATGCGGAGAAACTATTGTGTAAATGTACCACATTTTCGTTATCCATTTTTCAGTTGTGTGACATCTAGGTTGTTCCCAGGTTCAGACTGTTATAAATAATGCTGTTATGAACATAGTTGAGCAAATGTCCTTGTAGTATGATTGAGCATCCTTTAGGTATATACCCAAGAGTGATATTGCTGGGTCTTGAGGTAGGCTGATTCCCAATTTTCTGAGAAACTACCACACTGATTTCCAAAATGGCTTTACAAGTTTGCACTCCCACCAGCAATAGAAGAGTGTTCACTTTACTCTACATCCTATTCTGCATAAGCTTTCATTGGTGTTTTTGGTCTTAGCTATTCTGACTGTTGTAAGATGGCATCTCAGAGTCTTTTTGATATGAATTTTACTGATGGCTAAGGATGTTGGGCAACTCCTTAAGTGTCTTTCAGCCATTTGACAGTCTTCTGTTGAGAATTCTCTGTTTAGATCTGTACCCCATTTTAATTGGATTATTTGGTATTTTAATATCTAGATTCCATATATATTTTGGAGATCAGTTCTATGTTTGATGTCGCATTGGTGAAGATCTTTTCCCTTTTAGTAGATTGCCTTTTTCGTCTTACTGACTGTGTCCTTTGCTTTACAGAATCTTCCCAGTTTCAGAAGTTTCACTCACTGCTCTCAGTGTCTATGTCACTTGTGTTAGATTTAGTAAGTGATGTTCTGGGCCCATGTATTGAAGGTTACTTTCCTCTTTCTCTTTTATAAGATTCAGGGTGGCTGGATTTATATTGAGGTCATTGATCCATTTGAACTTATGCTTAAACCGTGAATATTCTATAAATGAACACCAAGACTTTTTCTCCGTTTATAATTTTTTTTTAAAAAAAAACCCTCCTGCTTTCTTAGAAAAATAAGATGACTTTCCCTGGATGTAGTTGCAAAGACTTTGGGCTTAATGGAGGATGTAAAGAGTTTGGGTAATGTTTCCTGTTCTTGAAATATTGTATTCCCAGCTGTGAGATGCAAAACCACTGATACTTAAGTGCCGTGATGTAGATCAGCACACTGTGCACTTTGTGCTGTGTTTAATAATTATTTAGTCAGGTCTCCTGACAGTCATGGTTCATTATGACTGGATTTCTTCTTGTTTCACTTTAAACAATAATTGTTTCACAATTATTTATTCTCCGCAAATAAGAATTCTGAAAAATTTCTTCAGTGTCACATTACAGCATTCAACATTGTTAAAAGATAAAGATAGAATGGAATATTTATAATAGACACCAAAACATAAGCACTGATATTTATGGAACTCCAAACTAAGGGAATATTAGCAACAGGGTTGAAAATTAGAAAATTATTTACCCTTTCTTACTTTTTGTTTAAAAGATGGAAGGAGAAATAAGATGACATTTTTGCTTTCTTGCAGAATTTTGCTTATCTCTGTTTAAAATTCTCTATGATGTCAAGGATGACTTGAACTTCTGATCCTTCTGGCTGTACTTCCATAGTGGAGTGTAAACATTATGCTTAATAGAGTTATGCAATTCTCAGAAGTGTGTGTGTGTGTGTGTGTGTGTGTATGTGTGTGTGTGTTTGTTTGTGTGTATAGAAGAGTATTATATGTATGATTAGATGATATGCAAGTGAAGGCCAGAAGATGATACTGAGTTTCTTATTCAACCATGCTTCAACTTTTTTTTTTTTTGAAATAGTGTCCTAAACTGAACCTGGAGCTATCAGTGCATCTATACTGGCTGGGTAGTAAACCCCAGACATCTTCCTCTCTATGCCATCCTGACCACAGCATTGTGATTTCAATTTATATCTCCATGCCTGACTTTTGACATAGGCCCATGAATCTAAACTCCATTCCTCATGCATGCACACTAAGAACTTAACATGCTGAGCTATAATCCTATTTTCTACTATATATTGGGGCTTTTCTTTTTCAGTTCATTCTTCTGTCATATATTCTGTCTAGACCACAGTTCTTCCTTCCTCCTCTTCTCCTAATCAATCTCCACACCTCCTCTCTCCTCTTCCCCACACCCACTTCCCCTTCAGAACAAATGGCAGTTCTCCAAGGAATATGCCATATCAATTTATAATAAAGTGAGGAACATCTGTCATATTAAGGCTGGATGAGGCAACCCAGTAGGAGAAAAAGCATTCCAAAAGCATGCAAAAGACTTAGAGATAGTACCCATTCCCACTCTCGCAAGATCACCAAGCTACACAACCATAACATAAATTCAGAGGACCAAAGACAGGCCATTACAGGCTCCCTAGTTGTTTGTTCAGTCTCTGTGAGCCCCTGTGAGCCCTCAGTAGTTTACTCTGTTAGCTGTTTAGTTGTGATTACTTTGACCCTTCTGGCTCTTACATTTCTTCTACAACCTCTTCCAAAGCCTTCACTCAGCTCTGCTTAATTTTTGACTGTGGGTCTCTGCATCTGCTCCCTTCAGTTGCTGGATGCAGCCTCTATGATGGCAATTATGCTAGGCTCCAGTCTATGAGACTACAAGTATACCAGAGTATCATTAGGAATTGTTTCACTGATTAATTTCTTTTGCTAGTTATGTTTGACTCTATTCTAGATCTTTTGGCTATCCAACCTCTGGTTTCTGGTCCTTGAGGCAGTGACATGTTTTGGCTCCATCTCATAGGACGAGTCTCTTGAGGATTTTCTTCATTGAAAAACAAAATGTGGAAGTAAAAATCATAAAGGATGACCTAACACAAAGACAAAACTTTTTTTTTCTTTTGTAACTATGGTTACAAATATCAGCAGAGTACATTTCACTGCATGGAACTGATCCTCTAATATTTTTCTCAGTAAAATTTATTTTTCATCCAAACAATCGGTATCAGCTACTTATTTCTGAATGTCAGCCAGTAAAAAGCATAACCACTACAGAGCACACGTTAATCCATTAAATAGCATTTTCACAGATTATCTAGATATGCTTCCATTCTCATTGTCTGCTAGTTTTTGCAGTCTTATTAACTTCAGTATAATATGCACTAATTCTTCTCCTTTGCAGAGATAAACATGGAGATTCTGATTTTTACATAAGAATGGGTTCAGCTTTACATTGACTTTAAATTTCTTTTTATCTTCTTGCAATGAGTGATCGAGAAATCAATCATTGTTATTTAAAAATGGCTGAGAGCCTGGAGAGGTTACTCAGAGTTTGAGAATACTGAGATAGCGGAGGATCTAAGTTCAAGTCATCTACACAGAGTGACTCACATCTTACTGTTAACTCCAGATCCGTATGATTTGATGACCTCTTGCCGCATCTACAAGCAATGCACTTATTAATAAATACCCTGAACATACATATATTTATTTACATAATTATGAAATAAAAGTTTATGCATATATTGGAGATGTTCTGAGCTAAAATAGGCATATGAGATACTTGAATAAGAATATGTGCCCCGCACCACACCCCCGTGTCTGCGTTCTGTGTGCTGGCACCCAGTTCATGAGCTTCGAGCAAGGGGACTGGAGGTTAAAATACACAGACACACACAGACAGAGGGACAGCGACACGTGTCATCCTTGACTTCCCCAAGAATGCCCCTTTATTGTGTTCAGGGACAGATTATATAGAGATAGCCACGCCCCAGCCAAACCCACCAGAAACCACTCTCCTGCCATCAGAAACTCCTGAAGGTCTCTTGCTCAGAGCAGCTGTAGGCACTCAGATCAGGGGATTACAAGAAATTCAGGATCTGGGGTCTCACTGCTCCCAACAAATATGGAACTACATAATTTCAAATTTTCACTGGGTTTCAAGATTTTAGGCATTAGTATTTAGAAAATACATGGAGAATTTTCTCTGAACTTGCTAAATACAAATGAATGGACATTGTAAATATATTTCTTACTTGACAAATGTTCTTAATGTATATAGTTTTACTGGTTAGATTTAAACCCTTTCCTATTAATTTAGACAAAAATGGAGATTAATGTTTTGGAATAATCTCTTTGTCCACTGTAAAGATTTGTCGTTGTCAAGGAACATTCCTATTGGTTTAATGAAGAGCTAAATGCCCAATAGCAGGAGGTATAGGTAGGACTTCCAAGCCCAGAGAGGACTCTAGAAAGAAGAAAGGCAGAAAAGCCAGTCAGACAAGAAACGAGTTAGATACAGAATGAGATGGAGGTAAAGACATGTGGTAGAACTTAAATTAATACAAATGGTTTGGTTTAAGTTATAAGAGCTAGCAGGACAAGCATAAGCTATAGGCCAAGTTTCCATAATTAATAAGTTTTCATGTTGTTATGTGGCAGGCAGGACAAAAAAAGGAGTCGTTACAGATAATAAAATAAGATAAAATAAAAAAGAAAACAGAATATGGCAAGACAAACTGAAGAAAAGGACTCAAAGAAAAAAGCATGAAAAGAGTATAAGAAATTCATTTAGATGTAGTGATATACAGGTTAACATGCAAAGGTGTCTTATTAAAACACAAACCAGAAGCCATAGTCTATTTGGAAAGAATGTGTAAGGTTAAACCAACCAACTAACATAACAACAACAAAATAAAGGAAGGAAGAAAGAAGGAAAGAAAGAATGCATGAAACAGAACTTTTTTTGTTTTATAATTTTTTAAAAAAAGAAGTCAAACTATCTTTTTTCAGTATACATACCAATCCAAGTTTACACTCCCTCCCCTCCTCCCATTCCCTCTACATACCCTTCCACCCCACCCCCATCCAATCCTCAGAAAGGTAAGGAACATGGCTTTGTAGAAGGTCCAAGGCCCTCCCTATTGTATCTATGCTAAGCAAGGTATTCATCCAAAACTAATAGGATCCCAAAAAGCCAGAATATGCAGTATAGATAAATCCTTGCTCCACTGCCAGTAGCCCATCAGTCTGCCCCAGCCATGCAACTGCCAACCACATTCAGTGGGATTAGTTTGATCCTTTACTTGTTCCTTTCCAGTCCAGCTGGAGTTGGTGAGCTCCCATTTGCTCAGGTAGACTGTTTTAGTGTGTGAACCCATTGTGGTCATGACCTCTTTTCTCATATTCTCATTCTTCCCACTCTTCAACTAGACTTTGGGAGCTCAGTCCATTGCTCCACTTTAGATCTCGGCATGTTTCTATCAATTGCTGGATGAAGGTTCTCTGGGGGTGAGAGGAGAACAAGGGTAGAAGGGGAAGAGGAGGAGAGAAGGGGAGGGGTGAGGAGATCTTGATGGAATGGGATAGTCTAGATGGAGGAAGGAAAGAGATGAGAGCAAGAAAAAAGGTATCTTGATTGAGGGAGCCATTATAAGTTGAGAGGAAACCTGGCTCTAGAGAAATTCCCTGGAATCCACAAGGATGACCCCACCTAAGACCCTAAGCAGTAGAGAAGAGGCGGCCCAATATTGACTTGCCCTGTAGTCAGACTGATGTATATCTTAAATATCACCATAGAACCTTTATCCAGCAGCTGATGGAGACAAAGAACTTCAAAAGATGCTATTTAATTTTTCTTTGGCCATCTACTTCTGACCACGCATCCCTCCTTTAACAGTACTTTATATAGTCAGTGAGAATTTTTTTTTTCATTTATAAGAGGTTATCAAGTGGAGATGGCTTCTGTGTTAGGGATGGAGGATTGTGTTTGCCTCTCCTCTCAGCACTAGGACACCATTTGCTCCATCCCTATGCAGGCCCTGTGTTTTCTACCTCAGAATCTGCATGTTCACATGTGTGCTGGCTCTGTTGTGTTTAGAGAGAGTGATTCTCTTTGTGTTCTTCATCCCCTTTGGTTCTTACAAACTTTCTGCTTCCCCTTCCACAGATTTTTCCTAGCCCTGAGAAGAGAGACTTGCAGAGACATCCCATTTAGGTATTAGTGTTTCAAAGTTTCTCTCTTTCTGCACATTTTTTTTTACCCATGTTTCTCTGTATTGGTTCAAAACTACTCCAGGATGAGCATTCTCTGATGGTAACTGAGAAAAGCATGAATAGATGAATGTATCAGAATGTCATTAAGATTAATTTTAGTGCTACATTCCTTTAGAATAACAGAACAGAACAGAAGTATTTTGCTTTGTCTTATATACCTGGAGTATTGGTCTCATGTTCTTGGCCATTTGATCAGTGTGTGGAATTGGTTCTGTGTACTTTGCCTTCTTTTTTGGGATGGGATTCTCTTTAGGAATCTTGGAGTTGAATTTAAAATCATTCTGCTCAGTATTAAATCACCTGACTGCTGGTATTAAATGAAAGAAGGCAACTGTAGGTGCAAATAATTTTTATAATTCCTCATGTCTTTCATTCAATTGCATCATTTATCAATTCATAGAAGTACTCTACCAGGTACCCTACAGCAACCATACATTTCTATAACCCTGAGTCAGCCACAGCAACTAAAAATTGAAATAGTTAACAAACAAAGGAGAATATGGACAAATAAAGAAACACCTAATATATCGCAAGTTCATATTCTTGAATTCCAGGTCAAAAATTCCTAGGTACAGTCAAGAATATCTGCTTCTTCTGTAAGCCAGTAACCCAATTGCAGTAAGTCATGAGAAGTACAATTTAGCTTAAGGACAAGACAAGAACTTAAAAAATAGCAATTATAAAAAAAATAGCAATTATGCTCAAAATCTTGTATAGGGTACCAATAAGTGCATAATAAAGACCATTAAAAGACAAACAGTTGAATAGAACATCAAAAACAATTATAGATATGAACATATGCAAATAATCACATAAGAAAACACAAACTGAAATAAATAAAACTGGACATTAAAATCTTAGGATGTGAAGCAAAACCTTCATAGGTAAGCATCATTAATCAATTATAAGGTATTAAACAAGAATTTCCATAGTGCTGGTATTAAAGGTTGTACCCAGCCTACATGACTAATTAGTGTGGCTATTGAGATTAAAGGTGTGTGTGTGACCATTGCCTGGCCTGTATGGCTGACTGTTGTGGCTGTTTTGCTTTCTGATATTCAGAAAAGGTTTATTTATTAAAATATAAATGAAATATCACTACATTTCCCTTTTACTTCTAAAATAAAAAAGAAAGCTTTAGTTATTATATGAAAAACTATGTACAATAAGTACAATAACTATATATAGTATATATAGGCAATAAATAAATCAAAAATATCAATCCCATTTACAGCTGACAAATTTAGAGAAAATACTCCATATACATCCTATCTTGGTGAGTTCAAAAACTTGTACCTAATTTACTTTCTATCATAACTTGCTTTCTGTATAATGTAAACAAGCAGTGCTATAAGTATCTACTCTTCAACTATCTCAGAGACCCAAGAAGGAAATAATATTAATTAAATAAGCAAGAAGTGCGAGCAAGTGACTTCAAAAAAAAAAAAAAACGACAGAAACAACTTGTTGCCTCTGCAATGTTAGGGCATCCTGCTTTGAACTACAGACCTAGCATATCCAACAGACTTTTCTGTGAAGTAGGATATTCTGAATGGTTGTCTCTCATTGTCTTGACAAAGTTTGGCAGTCACTTCTGTGTCCTGCTTTTTGAATTAGGACAGCATATTATTAGAAGTCAAGGCAAGAGTATTTTATTGCCCAGGAGCTTACTTTTGCCACAAATAAAATAAACTCCATGTAGAGTTTTTTTGATCCCATTATCTTCTCTGAAGTACATTTGTGCTGCCAGGAACAGACAAGTCTCATTGTCGTAAAAAAGAAGAACCTATGCTATTAAAGCATCTTAGATGCCATATTTTATGAACCTTTGAAGTGTTTAAAGATGACCTGTTTATTTAAAATACATCTTTGTTTGAACTTGAAAGGATACGAAATATGACTACAAGTTCTATTATAATATGTGATTAACTACTAACCTGCATTTCCTTAATATCATAAAAGTTGGCAATAAAATCTGGAAGTACAATACCTTAAACAAAAGTAGAAATGTATGTACAGTATATTCTAACAAAATTAATCTCAAATTTATAACAATAGACAAAATACATCAAAGCCTTGTAGTACCAGGCCGCTTGTTCATCCTGGTCAGCCAGAACCAAAATAATCACAATGAAACAGTATTAATTAAGTTGTTATTTGGCCCGTTAGCTCTAGTTTCTTATTGGATGACTCTTACATAATAATTCAACATATTTCTATTAATCTGTGTATCACTACATGGCTGTGGCTTACTGCATCTGTCTCTGGTGGCTCCATGGCTTCTCTCTGACTCTGCCTCCTATCTCCCAGCATTCCATTTAATTGTCTTTGCCTATCTCAATTACCTGTGCAGGCCAAAAACAGTTTCTTTATTCACCAATGGTATTCACAACATACATAGGGGAAGCCCACATCTAAGCCCAAACCAATGTAAAGCATTTTAAGCAAGTAGCTACTTTCAAAAGTAGATTCAATCTACTTTTTATCTTACTATATCCATATCCTTGCTTTTTTCTTTTTAGAGTAGATTCAATAATCTACTATTTTAACATACTATTATTATATCCTTGTTTTTTTTTTCTTTTCAAAACAAGAGCTCTGACTCTAATCTCCTTTTTTTCAACTTTCCTCCTGGCTATAGCCAATAACAACTGGTAATCAACCCCCTTAAATAAATGAAATTATCCATAATGCATTGAACAATAAAAAACTATCCACCCCATGTCTTGGAAATGTGGCTGTCATATTTCCTGCTACCTGATGGGGGGGGGTGATGGTATCTTTATAGTAGCCTTAAAAGAATAATTAGGGTTAATTGTCAAGTCATGAGAGAGGTAGTTGTATCATTTCTTGTCCAGTCTCTGCATAATGAGAAAGTGCAGGGCTTCTATCAAGTCCTGGCTAGAGTAGTCTGTTAGGCTGGATCATCTCAGCAAATCACCTTGAAATTTTTCTGAGTAGTTTGTAGTTCAAAGTCTATCATTAGGTGATGTTTTTCAGCTTAGTGGTGTTATTATAGTCCTGGAGAAATTGTCATTGTAAGGCCCCATCCTTGTTATGGAGACTTCAAAGATTGTTGTTAGATATGCTCATGGTTCAGTTCAAAAATCAAATCTACTGATGATGTTGTTGAAGATGTGAGGTTTATTGCTGCTGTGAAGAACAGTACAAACATGACTAGATTTCAAGGCAGCTACGTAGTTTGGCAGCAGCCTATGAAGGGGGGCTCAGGGAGAGCATTCAACTCATGGTGGAGATAGAGAGAGAGAGAGAGAGAGAGAGAGAGAGAGAGAGAGAGAGAGTTGTCTGAAAAATGTACAAGAAATGAGGAAAAGCACATGGAATGTGGGAATACCTGAAGGCAGAATCAAATATTCTAGCACAGATGAGTCCTGTGATGTTTGGAGACCAGGTGCTTCTGGAGTTTGCGTGGCAGCCGGAGACTGTTACAGAGAGGCTACAACAGGAAAATCCCCAACTCACTCAAAGGCAGAAAAAAGAAAAGAAAGCCTAGCAGGGAGAGGCTGGCATCCCACGTGCAGCTCTGATAGGAGCCCTACAAGCCCTACAAGTGGGAGCCCCATGTGCACCTCAGGCCTGTGCTGGTGGCTAAAAAGCCACAGGCAACTGTTTTTTGTTTTTTTTTTTTTTTTTTTTTTTTTTATGTGTGTGTGTGTGTGAATTCATACTGCACAGATTGGGCACTAAATGCTCCATGGTTAATAAAAACTTAGAGACAGATATTGGGGTTCAACCTGAAGATCAGAAAAGCAAAGCAGCCAAGCCACTAGAAATTTGTTACCTCTATGAAATCTTTAGACTGAAAGAGAGCGAGTCCCTGTCTATTTGTCTATTCCACCTCATATTATCTAGTAAGGGGATTAAAGGTGTGCACAACTACCACCCAACTTCTAAGACTAACTAGTGTGCCTGTGGAATTAAAAGTGTGTGCCAGCACCGCCTGGCCTCTATGGCTGACTAGCATGACAGTTTGCATTCTAATCTCCTGGCAACTTTTATTTATTAAACTACAAATGAACTATAATGACATATGTTAATCAAAGAAAATGCTAATTCTTAAAAGAGTCCAGGAAAACTGGGAGACCATGAAATAACTAAACCTTCAAAAAATAAAGATATAATGAAGAAAAGAAACCCAGATTAAAGGCACAGAAAATATTTTAAATAAATCCCTAAAATAAAATCTCTCAAATATAAATAATTAGGTATCTATCAAGGTAAAAGAAGTGAACATAACATGAAATAGATGCACCCAGGAAATAGAATTTTCATAACACATAATAATAAAAACACCAAATATACAAAGATACTGTGAGATAATTCTTCTATAAGCTGTGAATATATATTATTCTCTTTGGTAAATATTAAAACTGGTTGCTTTATAGCAAAGCAGGATAAATTTAGCAGCTTATGTTTGTATTAATGGAGACATTCATATTAGCTTTAAAAGCTTATGTACTTTCTGAACAAGGGAACTAGACACCAACAAAAATGGCAAAGATCATCCATCATCCACAGTAGTTTCATGATAAAAACTCATGAAATACTCCAGCCAAGGCTTTACAATTATCCTGATTTTCTCAGGATCTCCCAAATAATACCAGCATCCAACAATCAACAGGAAGTAATCTAGAAAACTATGTACACATTTTCAAAATACTGGTTATAAATGTTTTTTTTTTCATTTGGGGGGGTTCATTACAAGTTGCTGTTGGCCAAAGTCAATTTCTTTCCAAAAGATGAAGATATGATATAGAAATGATGAGAAGAAATGGTAGGTTGTTAAATCTACTTTAATCCAAAAAACAACTGTTAATCTCAAAATATTTTACATTGGTGTGGATTTTGGTTTAGTGAGACAAATTTAAAGATTTTTTGTAATGTATGTGTGTTTCTACTCTTATTTGGGGTATTGTGCTTACACAGCTCAATAAAAATGGTAATGTGTAATTAGGAAATTTAGACCAATAGTTATCTATAATAGTTAATATTCATTTCATTTAAGTTTCCTGTGTATACAAAAATATATTTTAGATAAGTAGTCTTTAAACACTTCAAACAACTACAGAATATTGCATATAAAACATTTTAATAGCATATTTAATAGACATAACAGTGAGACATTTCTATCCCTGACAGCACCAATTTACTTCATAGAAGATGATGAGTATCATTGAAACTCCACAAGGAGTTTATTTTCTTTATGGCAAAAACTAGCCATATGGGTAAAGTATTACCTTTTCATCAATTGCTGACAGTTACTGTCCAAACTAGACCAGCATGATACAAGAAAGGTGACTGCAAAACTTTGCCAAGACAAGATAGGACAGTTTTTAAAAATTCCCTGCTTCACGGGAAAACCTGTCAGATATGGTAGGCTGGTAGGAAAAGATGGATGGCTCAATGTTACAGACAAACTTTGAGTGACTGTCCAGGCAGTCTAATATCCCTGTCATTAGGCAACATTTTATTCTTCAGGAATCTTTCATGGAGTTGACAACTAGATAGTCAAGACCATGACAGAAATACCCACAGAAACAGTTGATATGAGCTAATGGAAGCTCACTAACCCTTGACTGACAGTGGGGGAACCTCTGCAGGGCTGAACTATGCTCTTTAAATGTAGGTGACAGTTGTATGGTTTAGGGAGTTTTGGGGGCCACTGGCAGTAGTTTAGTGCATGAACTCACTATGTAGAGCCCAAAAACTTATGGAGGGATACCTTTCTCAGCCTAGATACAGCAGGGAGGGCCTTGGTCCTGCCTCGAGTGATGTGAAAATCTTTCTGAAATCACCATGGGAAGCCTTATCATCTCTGAGGTGATAAGGTGAGGTGGGGAGAAAGTGAGGGGAGTAGGGGGAGGTAAGGGAGTGAAAACTGGGATTGGTATGTAAAACAAGAGTGTTTTAATTTTAAACATAATTTAAAAAGCATACCTTCAGCTAAATTTACTAAAATATAGAGAAAGTATATCCAAACTAATAATAGTAGATGATAAAAGAGTACATTGCAATGGATACCAAAAAATTTTCAGAATCATAAAGACATACTTCAAATACTTATGTTACACCAAAGTGGAAAACCTAGAAGAATTGAATACATATCTCAGCTACAAAAGTGAAGTACGGGTGAAATAAATAATTTAAACTGATAACCCCACTAAAATAGAAGCATCAATTAAAAGCTTCCCTACAAAAACAAAATAGTGAAAGGCTGGATAAATCTAACAAAGAATTCTACCAAACCTTCAAGGAAAAATTAGAGAACTTTTCTCTGATGTAGGATTCCTCTTTGTATTCTGTGGCTATCATTGATTAATAAAGAATTTGCTTTGGGCCTATTAAAGTGCAGAACAGGACAAGGTAAGATAGTAGGGAAAAGGTGTATGGGAGAGTTTGAAGAAAGAGAAGGTAAAAGTGTATTAAATTATAATATCAAAAATAAAGCAGAGTATAAAATGCACAAAAGGGGATACTATATCAAAAAACGGTTGTGAAGATGATCAAAAAATTAAAAGTACACTTGTTAACTTCATGTCAACATCTAACACAAATAGATGAATCAGAAAAATTCTATGAGAAAGAAATGTTTTTTTGGTGATACATCTGTTCAGGAAACTGCACCTGTAATTGAAAGACTGCAAAACAAGAGGACAACAGCTAAATAGAATGTCTTTAATAACAAATTAACCAAATACTAAGGAACTGATAACACATTAAAGGACTATTCAAAAGAAAAGAAGGAATGTGTGTGTGTGTGTGTTTGTGTGTGTGTGTGTGTGTGTGTGTGTTGTGTTGTATTTGGGTGTACATAGATGGTATTTGTGCATACAATGTACGGTTAAGTATGCATTTTGCTGCTGGAGAACTAGTATTATAGTCATACTATGAGCCTGGTTTTACATGTGTTTTGGGCTTCCATCTCAGGACTTAAAGGTTACAAGGCAAAGTTTTAACTACTCTTCTTTCTTCTCAGACCAGAAATGATTTAACTGATATTTGTTCAAGGAGACTGCTTGTTCCGGCAGCCCAGAATCCTGAAATAATCACACAGACATCTGTATTCATTGTAATACTGTTTGGCCAATAGCTTAAGTGAATTTCTGGATAACTCATATCTTAAATGAACCTACTTCTGTTAATCTGTGTATTTCCACATAGCGATGGCATACCAGGGAAGAGGTGTCTGTCTCCTGCAGGTGGCCACATGGCTTCGCCCTGACTATGTTTAGTCTCTCTAATATATCTCCTCTAGCCTGGCTATATTCTGTTAAGTCATTGGCTGAAAGCAGCTTCTTTATTTAAAAAAGCCCCAGTTAATATGTTCTGAAAAAGAAGTCATGCCATCAAAATAGACTTTATAGCAGTCTACTGCCATTGCATACTCAATGATGGAAGACAGATATATATAATATCATCACTGAAGGCAGCCAATTATTGCAGAGAAATATAATAGTTATGAATGTAATTCATGCATAGATTGTGAGGTTACCATGCTTGTTTTAGAAGACACTCTTGGTTAACTAGGATGATTGAGACAAAATTCCACCAAATGGTAATTCAAGCAATAAATATTTATATAATTATATTTATTTCTCAATTGTTAAATTTGGAACATTAAAGATCACCTTGCTGACAAATTCATTGTCCTGTGAAGTCACGGTTTGCTGAGAGGAGGGAGGACTCTGTTGTCCAATTTTCAGATTACTTTCTTATTAGAGACTCATCTTCATGATTTTGTCTCAACCTCAGTTAAATAAGAATCAACTCTTCATACCATGGTATCAAATATTAAGCATTTTCACATGTGAATATACAAATATTAGGGCAATACAGTCTGCAAAGTGACTAATTGAACCCAAAGTGTCCTGTGGCTAAAGTGAATTGACAAATTCTTATTAAGTTTTTAAGAGAAATTCTTAAGGAAATAGTAAAATTCTTATAGAGGTGTCAAGAACTTGGGACAATAACTTAGCAAAATAATGTGTAAAACATGTTTGCGTATGTCAGTGACTGGTGACTTGTGACTCCATACAGTCAGTATAAGTGAACAGTGAAGTCTGCTGTCCCAGATGCTCTTATAGGAGCTGTCCTTCTCAAATTCACACAGGATTAGTGGTACCTAGGAGGCTCAAGAATTAGTCTCAAATTACTGTGTTTGCATAAAAAACAGTTAAATACCAAAGAAAGCCATGCACTCTCAATATAATAAAATTTATTTAATAACATGAGTGATCCAGTGAAGTAATTCATAGCTGTTCATCTTTTAAAATGTTGTTTATATAATTTGATTAACCCAATATGATTGATTTATGACTGCAATTATTTACCTAAGTACATACCAAAAATTGTAAGTTTAGATATGCAATCCATATGGAATCTATTATATTCAAGAGAGTAGTTAATTTTAACCAATTTTATCTCATAAACATACTGGGGTTTGTTTTGTTGTTGTTTTTCGAAACAGGGTTCTCTGTAGCTTTGGAGCCTGTCCTGGACCTAGCTCTTGTAGAACAGGCTGGCCTCGAACTCACAGAATTCTGCCTGCCTCTGCCGCCCAAATGCTGAGATTAAAGGCGTGCGCCACCACTGCCCGGCTCATACTGATTTTTTAATTACAGCTTTTCTGAACAAGGGCATTGTCTCTGAATTTCTTCACACCTTCAAATGACAATTAGATCTTCAAATCACAAAATTAAAATGATTTATTAAGTTCAAAGCACTGGTTACTCTATTTCTTCTCTCTTAATGTTTTCTTCTTCCATTCAGAAAGATTTTACCAAATCATTCCTGAGATACTTCTGTTTAATAGTCTATGATTACAAAATGTCTATGAGCTCAGTATATCTGTGTTTTTGAAATTGTTAAAAGAATTTACACCATATCTGTGTTGTTCAATGTCTCCTTAGAACACGAAAAGAAGGTCATCAATAATATTTTGAAGTTACATCGTCTAGACTAAGTTTGGATTTCTACTTTGGCATGTTGCTTCTGAATATTAAAAGTGAGTTTATCTTTTTAAGTTCTAAGATGAATTATTCTGCTTGAGCAGGCCAAGCTGTTCTAAATAGCCTACTGCTGACAGTGCTTAACTAAAGTCAACAAAGAGAAGATAAGGCTTACTGGGGTTGTTTGTTGAAATATTAATACTAATTCCAGCTGTAAAAATGATAAATAGTTTAATAAAGATAGCCTGTTCTTCCCCAATGTTTGCAGTGCTCTTTATTCCATCTGCGCAAGAATATTCCCACCAGACAGATTTAATCTCACAAAAGATATGGGTTACTAAAATGTGGCTATCTTACAAACACCCCTAAAGCTTTTAAAATAAGCAGACAAAGTGTGTTGACTACATTTCATATTCTTTAAAATAACACTTATCTTTTGATAATTAGCTTATTTCAGGACACACGTTCATTTGATCTAAGATGTTATTTCAAATCTATATCAGATGCATATCTGTACAGCTGTACTGTGTAGTCCCCTTGTTTTCTCTCTTTCAGGTTTTGTTTTTCCCTTTGTTTATGTACCTAGGATCCCTTTTCCTTTCTATCAAGCACATTCATATGAACTGCATGAAGTCAGACAATGTTATACATTATGGATTTCAGAGGCAAATTGTAGGGGTGAACTTTGCCAGTGGGAATGTTAGGTGCTAATTTGTTGTTAAAGACACTCTGTACCATGGGCTGTGCATAAATATTAATTATAAAAAGTTTTATGTGGGGCCAGTGCCACTTCAGTTTCATAAGCTTTGTATGTGATATAGCATATTAAATCTGCCAAGCATGGGAAATCTGTAAACAGAGTAGTGGCGGTGAATTGAGTATTAGTTTAAAGAAAACAATATAATTGATTAAAAATCATAGGTATAGGTCAATAAGAAATTCATGCATAGAAACACAGAATTTGTCTATATATGAATGCATATTTTTATATACTCATATACACGTTAACTTTATAGAGTCAGCTGCCAATTGCTTCGCCATAATTCTAATGAGTGCATACATTTCTAAGATGCATTTATGTAAAATCAACTGTTTTACTATTACACAAATAATATAAATAATAGCACATTAAATACAGATACCCAAATATTCAAATAATATTTACAGTTCTTCAGTCAACAACAAACTATGAAATATAGTATACCAAGTATTTTATTATAAAATGCAGGATTTCCTTGGAACATGGAACTGAAATCAAACTTTGTAGTTAAAGGAGCTGAAGATAAATAGAGGCTGAAATCATAGGTATTTTAAAGTAAATATCAAAAACACATATTATATTCTTCACCAGTTACTTTATATTATTATAATTAAAAATCATGATTAACCTCAGTGACATACTTCCTCCAGCAAAGCTAAACCTATTACAGATTATATAATATCCTAAAGCCACATCACAAACTAGTGATCAAGTCTTTAAATATATGAACCTGTGGAGGACATTTTTATTTAAACAGCAGTCCACTTTCTGGCTTACACAGACCAATGTATGATGTAAATTGAATTTATAAGAACTTTAAATTCTCAACAGTTTTTAATAGTTTTGATGTTATTCAGAATTCCAAAGTCCAAAGACTCTTCTGAGACTCAAGACAGTCTTTATTCTGTGACCCCCACACAATAATAATAGCAAATTATGTATTTCTAACACACAATGATACAGTGCATACTTTCTATTCTATAAGAGAGGTATTGGAAGTTATTGGAGAAAAAAGTATGAATCAAATCAACATGAAACCCAGAAATGTAAGCACCAAATTGTATATATAATACGTGGTTGATTCTCTCTATGCAACTCTCCTTTATAGCTGTTTAATTGCTCTGATATCACTACCCTTTTGAGGGTCACCATTGCATCCCAAGATTCTTTCTCTTTCGCAGAATAATATAATGCTTTCTCGGAGCTTTCTGCCTTTTCGTGGCCTTCCTGCAATTATTCCAGCACTGCCATGTGTTCTCTGGCTTCAGTGGACTTCTTAAACCAAGTAGGAAGAATTCATTACCCACTCACTGTAATATTTTTATTGATTCTAAAGACAGTAACATGCAGACAACACTATGTAATTTGATTGTCAGCTTGGGTTGGACTGTCACATGCTTAGAGCACAGGAGTAGTAGATTTTTAAATTAAATTATTTATTTATTTAATATTTTATAAAACAAACAATCTGCTTTCATTTTACATACCAATTCCAGTTCCCACTCCCTCCCCTCCTCCCCTTATCTCCACCTGGGACCCACACCCAACCTCTCATCCACTCCTCAGAGAGGGTAAGGCACATTGCTTAGGGGAAGGTCCAAGGTCCTCACTATTATTTCTAGACTGAGCAAGGTATCCATCCAAACGTGAATGGGTTCCAAAGAGTCAGTAAAAGCAATTGGGATATATTCTGGTGCCAGTGCCAATGACTCTGCAGTCTGCTCCAACCATACAACTGCTACCCACATTTAGAAAGACTAATTTGGACCTATGGTCTTTCTTCCTCTGTTCAGCTGGAGCTGGTGAGGTCCCATTAGCTTTGTTAAAGGATTTCAACAGAATTCCCTTAGGCCTTTTTTTTTTTTTTTTTTTTTGTAAATTGGAAGGGTGGGTGGGTTGGGCCTTACCATGAAGGCAACACCCTTCTACTGTTAAAATGGAGAACAGAAAGCTTCCTTAATGGTACTAATTTTAACAAGCACAGCTACTCTTTAAACATATGCCTTAATTGTAACATTAAGCTTTCTAGAAATCTTTTTTCTCCAAACTTCATTTTATTCCTGCCTACACCATTTGATCTTTTGTTGTTGTTGTAGAACTGCATAAGAGTTATTATTACTAATCATTCCACAGACTCAAAATTATGTGCTTTGGGAAATTCTTTTTCAAATAAATTAGTCCACTACTTTAAATTTAATGTCACATAAATTCTCAAAAGACATTGAAAAAAAACAGTCAGTTTTTTAAACAAAATATCAAGTAATTGTCAATACTGCTAAGCCCTGCTAATAATAGACATTTTTTTCTCTGAAATTTCATGAGCCAGACCTCTGCAACAATGGTAGCCTTAGTATTACTGCCTTCCAGATTCTAAATGAAGTGACTCATTAAATTCCTCTTACACATCTAATCTCTGTTCTAGTCTAAAGTTCCAAAACCACTCACATTTCTCCACAAGTAAATATACAAATGAAACAAAAATAAAAAAAAAACATACAGGATCAGGTTTTTCACAGCAATATAGCACCCTCTAGTATAAGGTTCTGTATCAATCACTTTAATTATCATGACAAAATACTGTATCAAAAACAAGTTAAATAAGAAAGAATTTATTTGTGGGTCATAGTTTCAGGAGAATCAAAGACTATTATGAAGGTATGATATAGATATAGTTATATGTAGAGAAAAATTATAGATTATTGAATGTACTTTAATACAAACAAGAGCTATTAATCTCAACATATTTTATAATGGTATGGATTTTGATTTACTGATACAATTTTAAATTTTATTTTATTATACTGTATGTGTGTATATACTCTTATTAGGGCATTATGTTTATGCAGCTCATTTTAAATGTAATGTATAATTTAGAAATACAGATTAATAGTCATCTATAAGAGACAAAATTATAGTCATGTTAAGTATATTTTCAATTCCCACTTTCATTCCCTATTGATTTTGCTCACTTCATATATTTTCCAAAACAACTTCATATCATCCATAGCTACAGGTTTCATATTTTCTTTAGGTGTACAATACTTTCCTGGAACTGGACTTTGCCATCATTGTTCAATAGTTTGCTTTGGTTTTCACATCTTAGGTCCATAGGCTCATCTTTTATTAGAGAATTGGACTAACCCATCATAAACCATTTTCTAACCTTTTTATTGTCAAACAAAACTAATCAAGGATTAAAAAATAAACAACAAATCATTTTAAAAAAACAAAAAAAGAAAACTTCATGTATTTTAAACCATTTTATTGAAGGGAGATGAATAGAAGATTAGAAGTGAATAGGAGAAGAAAGAAGTTGGTTTTGTTAAACTGAGAAAAATGCTAAAGTACATAAATGTGCACCTTTTAAATGATATATATTTAAAAATTTCCAAGTATCACATACTTATTTGGGATGGGGAAAACTGAAGTAGTAGACATGTGATTATTTGTTGAACATTAAGATCTTGCTACGGAAAACTTTATGTGAAGTATTCAACTTTGGAAGCATATTTTAACTTTCTACATTCTTGTTGTATTTGAAATGCCAGCTACCCAATTCACATATAAGGTAGTAGATAAGATGAACTTTTTACTTTAAAGAACTTCTTTCCAGTATTCCCACATAACATGTAATTTCCTCTGCTACGATTTTATATGGAAGTTGTTTCACAGCTGATCACCCATCTCCCTCTGAGTAAATTATTTGGAAATTTCAAAGCTGGGCTTAGGCCTAGTATTGTATCAGTGGGAGCTGCAGTGGGATTTATAGTGGCTTGTTCCTTGTTTGGAGACCTCCCAGGTGTCTTTGACTCTGTCTGATCCAGTGTTTCATTTGGTTTTATAGATCACTGAGGGCTCCACAGCACTTTGAACACCATGTGTAACTTCTGAATTCTAATCTAATAAGCTTTTTTTCTCAATAATATAAACAGTAACAGTGCATTAGTTTCTTGTACAGTTCCAAGGTCAGTCCTTGTTAGCATAGGGAAAACTACTTGTCTGAATAAATAAATCTAGAATTAGTTGGATTAGTTTTAATAAGAGAATTGAATTGCTACTTTTTATCTATAAACCCTTTGTCCGATTTGGACTGTCGCCCATTCTTTGTTTTGTTTATAAATAGTTTACACTTGTTTAGTGAAGTTAAATCCTTAGGTTGATTTAGATTACACTTTTATGATGTACTTTAATGAAAAACATCTGCTTCATAATATATTCACAACCACAAAAAGTGTAAAGGAAATTGTTAAATTTCTTTTATTTTTGACTCATTGATGAAAGCAGTTATGTGAAGAGCTGGGAGGAATGCCTTACAAAACATACAGTACCAGGGGGAAGTTGAAGCAATGAAACAACTAGTAAATAAGAGACTTGGTTGCACAATAGCACTTAGGTATATTATTCAGCACTTTCCTACTTAGTTCAATGTCAAGAGCAGTTCAGAATTAGCTGCTCTACTTTTAACTACTCTCGCGTGTACCCTGTGGAATAATAAAGTATTTATCACTTCTGGCATGCATGATGATTCCTTAGGTAGCAGAGACAAGAGTATAGGACTCCTAGGTAAAGATATCTTTCCTAAGTTACAAATTCAATGCATCTCTGTTTGATATTTAATAGAATTTTACTCATATTTTGAACCGGTAGTATTTCATTGGGATATTCAGCTAAAGTTAGTTTGTTAAAGTATGTCTAAGGAAGCTCACAATACCCTAGTAAGTGTTTATGTCTCCATCTCTATCATTCCTTGCTTTTCACCACTATGGGCATGTGGTGGCAAAACTAGCTAATTGTGGATCCATGGATACAATGTGTTATTACCTTCATAATGTATTTGATTTTTTACCTTTAACATATGTGTCTATTCATCACATCTGCAAATGAGTATCAACAGTTACAATTCTTCAAAGAAATCACAATTGTATTTCTCTGTGTCTAGGTTATACAGAAAACAAGTGAAAGTAAAAAGATTCTACTAGTACATATAATTCTAGTCCCTGGCTATTAAAGTATAATTTATAAATACCTTTCCTTCTTTGTTTCAGTGCTCAGGATTAAAGTTAGGGCTTTTTTCATAGTCCCATGGATTATATAGCCAGTTTCCTCCTCTTATTGTTCCAATTCATGGTTTTACTTTAGATAAACATCTTAAATGTAAGTAAAATGATGGAATGCTAATATTTGGCTTCAAATATATTATATTTAAATATTTTTGAAAGAAGAAAGATGACCTAATAATTTTATGTATTTATCCATACACTAACTTAACTTAATAATATTTTAGGTGTAGGTAAAAACAATGAGAAAATTTTTTAATAACTAGGTAGTATTCAATAACATACAATTCTACTGTGTTATTTGGCTTTTATATACATGAAACAAACCTAGACGTACTAAGAAGACAGAATCACAATAAACTCTCTCCATTAGGTTATCTTGTAGGAATGTCTATGAGACATTTTCTTGATTAATGGCATGGATGGTCCATGACCATGAGGTAAAATATCACCCCTGGGCAAGTAATTATGAGTTGTATAGGAAAGGAGACTAAACAAGCCAATAAGAACAAGCCAGGAAGCAGTGTTACTCCATGTCTTATGCCTGTAGTTTTGCCTCCATTTTCTTTCTCTCTTTTAGTACCTTGATGGAGGAAGGTCATTGGTTAATTAAATAAAGAAACTGCTTGCCCTGATAGGTTAGAACATAGGTGGGTGGAGTAAACAGAACAGAATGCTGGGAGGAAGAGGAAGTGAGCTCAGACTCGACAGCTCTGCTCTCTGGAGCAGAGACGCCATGCTCCCCTTTCCCTTGCAGACGCTGTAGCTCTGCTCTCTGAGGCAGAAGCACACAATGAAGCAAGCCACCAGGTCAGACATGCTGGATCTTTCCCGGTAAGACCGGTGCTACACAATTTATTAGAGATGGGTTGATCAGGATATCAGAGTTAGCCAGTAAGAGCTAGAGCTAATGGACCAAGCAGTGTTTAAAAGAATATAGTGTCCATGTAGTTTTTTTGGGGCATAAGCTAGCCAGGAGGCCGGGGTGCTGGGGATGCAGCCCCGCCACTCCTATTACTACAGTACCTGTCTTGGCTTCCCTTAATGATGGACTGTGCCAGTGATATGTGAGCCAAATAAACCCTTTCCTTCCTGAGTATCACCATGTTTTATCATAGCAACAGAAACCATAAGATACCCATCAATATAGATGCAAGACTTTGTAGTAAACATCTCAAATATGCAGTTTGAAATTGTAATTGTCAGTGAACCCTAAGGAAAACATACATAGATACACCTGAAAAGGGGAAATAGACAAGATCTCCTGGCAATATTGGGAGCAATGGTGGGGAGAGAAGGGAGGGTGGAAGGGTAAAAGGAAAAGAGAAGGGGGAGCAAGAGGAGAACTTGAGGGAACAGCATAGTCAAATTGGAAGAAGGACACAGATGAAAGCAAGGAAAGAGATATTTTGATTGAGGGAGTTATTATGGGGTATCAAGAAACCTGGCACTAGAGAAATTGCCAGGAATCCACAAGAATGACCCTAACTAAGATTCTAAGCAGTAGAGAAGTGGGTGCCTGAAATAGCCTTGCCCTGTAATCAGATTGATTAATATCTTAAATGTCACCATAGAATCTTCATCCAACAACTAATAGAAATAGAGGCAGAGACCCACATGCTTCAGTCTATTCTTTCCCAAGCTTTCTGTGGATTCAGTTGTCCACATGTTGGGCAGCCATTCTCTAGAGAGGAGCTGCGGGCTGCATTCCTGCCACCCAACTTCCGGCCGCCTGGCTAGCTTATGCCCCAAAATAACAACACACAAACTGTATTCATATAAACACTGCTTGGCCCAATTCTATTAATGTGTGTAGCACCATGAGGTAGTGACTTACCAGGGAGATTCTAGCCTATGTCCATCGTGGGTCGGAGCTTCATTGCATCTGCCTCAGAGAGGAGAGCTATGGCCTCTGAGCTCACTTCTTCCTCCCAGCATTCTGTTCTGTTTTCTCCGCCTACCTAATTTTCTGTCCTATTAGGCCAAGCAGTTTCTTTATTAATTAACCAATTAAAGCAACAGATTGATATTACACTCCCACATCAGCCATATTTTATTTGAGTGTTCTTGGAGAAGATGCATCTTTATTGACAATGTTTTCCATCAACACAAGGTGCATAGAAACAGGAGATTTATCACAGAATCTTATTAGTTTATTTGTATAACTTAGGTGAGTGCCCACTGCATGGTAAATGTAAGATAAATTCTTATTTTTAATGTATAACATAAAACCTATGACCACAGAATCAGCTTTCACAGTCATATTTCTTACCTTTTTTTCAAGTAGTTTTCCCTAAAATTTCTACAGAAACACCTCCATGTTTCACTCAGACTTATTAGCAGCTGTTTTCAAATTCATTTAGGGGAACAAATGAGTCTGATACCATAGCGAAGAATGTGTGCACCTACCTTACATACAACACTTACAGTTTTATTCATGGGTCTCCTCTTACACTTTCATACCATTTCAGTTTGCAAAGAATTAGGACTGATCTGCCACAGACAACTCATGAAGTGCAAGGTGGCTAACTTCTGCCCATTTCCTTCTTTCCTTTAAAACCTGTAAGAGAGATAAACAGTCTGTAACATTTCTTTGTAGAGAATGAAATTTATGCTGGAATTATTGACCTGCAATTTTGCATGCTGTAGTTTTCAGGACTTTTGGAATGCAAAGCTTGTATCATACATAACAAGATACATGGAAAGTCACTGGCATGTATTCTCATTAAGCATGCGGTATCTCAAGAACATCAGTAGACAAGCTACAGCCTCAAAAGCAGAAAGAGTGGTAATTTTAGTTCCAAATAAGAAGTCTCAAGATCCACGAAGAACTGATATGTTCACTTTTTACATAGACAGGAAAAGATCAATGTCTCAGCTTAATCAGGACTAAGAAACCCTCTTATTCATGAAAGAGTCACCTTCTACTTGGAATGACAGCAACCAGTTGAATGAGTGAGGCAGTCTGTCTTTAAGGAAGGCCACTCACTCAAAAAATTTCTCAGAGAACCTTGAGAAAACCACTTGTGACAATTGAGGGCCTAAGCAAGTCACCATATAAGTCTTATAAATACATATAAAATTATTTTCCTCTCATGTGTTTTAGTTCAGTTCCATTTTAAACCTAGTTTGAAAGATGAAGATTTAAGCATAGAAATTTTACAGTTAGAATGTTAGTTAAATAATATATATATATATATATATATATATACATAAATGTGATTTTTAAACACGTGTTTCTATAAATATTTGTTTGCCTATACACACTTCATAAACTATTCTGTTTCATATATTAGTTTCTAATAAAAGCAAGGAAAATGCAAACACTTAAGAGATGTTTAATTACAAGCTAAATGGCAAAATTGGATGTTATTCTACCATGTTAAAATGTATATATTTTAAGGTCCAAAATACATCTTCATGGTATTATTGCACTTTACCTCACAATCCTTATTGAATTTTCAGTCATTTGTTCTTTTTTTTTAATCTTCCTTTTGAGTGCTATATGAGTTTCATTCTATCTAATGAGAAAATGACATTCTAAAATTTTATGAGAGCATAAGAAACAATATTGTGGACTTGCTAATTTTAAAACTAAATGAATCTGTCCTTTAATTTTCTTTCAGAGATACTGAACAACACATTTTGTAGGACATTGTAAATTCATTTGCACATTTTTAGACATTCTTCACATTATTTTATTGCACTGTCACCCACAGATGAGGTATTCCTAATCTACTTTATTTCTTACCAGAAGAAATATATTTTTATTTTAGTGGGGTGAAATACATTCCATCAATACACACCACAGTATACAAAATATGTTTGCATTCTACATTCAAATATAATTTCAAATGTGAAAGATGATGTTAGTTTGCTCACAGTTCAGAAATATTTGCTACAACAAAATGTTTTTATTTCTTAAATTAGGAGTGCTATGAAGCAATTAAAAGAACATGAAGATTGTACAGTTATATATAAAATACATGTTTGATCTCCTCATAATTTTACTAACTATATTTTTCTCATCGTTCAAGAGTCTGAAGTGGTATTACTTCAAGCAGCTAATTTGCTGTCAAACTCATACATTACATAAGCTAATACACTTCGCTGCATTTTCTATGGGGATATTACTATTTCTACCTAATCATCACTGAAACAATAAATCTTCCAAAGTTACAGAGCTAAGAACAGGATGAAAACAGGCTTGCTGAAATAATACCACATTCTAATTTGACAAATTCTACTTCCCGTGAAATATGGCATCCTTTTCTTTTCTTCAGAAGAAATATTTTAAACCACAACTACATATACTGATGAATGCTTTGAAAAATGTGGACAATCATTTCCATTTAGCGTTCTTATATTAATGAATTAACACCAGTATGTTAAGCAGTATGGTGGGGGTGGAATGAATTTTAAGCATTGCTCTGCATAGAACATATCTTGATGGTGGATCATGTTTTATCCCAATTTTCTGACAGCTATGAATTATTTCCAGTCCATAGTAACTAAAGTGACTCTAATCCACTTTAAAATTAATGAATTCTATTCTATTGAGTAGATTTATGCTCATTGCAGAAATAATATGGATGAAAAGATTTTATTAATTCAAACCAAAGTCATGGGAAAATCAAAAAGAAAGACAGACAAAGTTAAAGAATATTTATTTGGCAGGTTTAATAAATTCTACCATTCTATAACAAATTGTTCAAAAAGGCTGTGAGATAAACTCTTATTAGCCTAGTCAAGCTCATATTGGCTCATATCTATACCCGTGATCCCCATATATCTTCTGTCATAGAAATGGTTTTGAAGTCTAATCATTCAAAAGTATGAACAACCATTGTCTGGGAATCAAGGAATCTATATGCAATCACTGAATAACTACAGGATTGTGAGCAAGTCATCAATTTCTCTGTACCATATCAGCTAAAATTATTATTTATTTTAAAATTAAGCTACAAGAATAATCTAACAAATTAGATTTACATATCTTCAGATTCTAAAAATTCTGCTAAGAGAGCAGCAGATTCTTAGTGGGAAGTTTCAGTCAATTACACTCTTTGAAGCCCTTTAAGCTTTGCTTACTTGATTCTGGATCATATACTCACAGTGCTTTAGACCCCTCTGGTTCCTACAGTCCTTCCTCCACTTTCTCTTCAGGGCTCCCCTGATGCTTTCTGCTGTTTTTCTGTGGGTCTCTGCATCTGCTCCCATGAGATTCTGGATTAATCTTTTCTGATGACATCTGGACTAGGCACCCATCTATGAGAATAGTAGAAAATCATTAGGAATCTTATCATTGACTTTATTGACATTTTTGCCTGTTGTGTTTTGCTCTAGCTAAGGGCTTTGGACTGCCCGGCCTCTGGTTCCAGGCCATCTACTTATTGGAAAAGAAAATGGAGTATAGCCTTGAACACATTGGCACAGCAAACAATATTCTTGAGCAAAAGCTAATAGTGCAGGTACTGAGAATAACAATCAAGAACTGGGATTTCATGAAAATGAAAAACATCTGTAAGGCAAAAAATACCATAAATAGTACAAAACAGCAGCCTACAGAATGGGACTACATTTTTACCAACTCCACATCCAACAGATGGCTAATATCCACAACATATAAATAACTCAAGAAACTATACATAAAAACAAACCAAATAATGCAATTTATAAATAGGGCACATATCTAATTATCAGAAATTGAATCTCAAATGGTTACAATTTCATTTTATTTTCAAAGAATGGCTAATATAAAAAAAATACCACACAATTGGAAAGGATGTGCAGCAAGGGAAGTGTAAACTTTTATATCCACTGTGGAAATCAACATGGCAGTTTCTAAGAAAACTGGGAATTTATCTACCTCAAGACCCAACTATAACACTTTGGGACATATACCCAAAGGATACTACATCTTACCACAAGGGTACTTGTTCAACCATGTTCATTACAGATTTATTCATAATAGTCTGAAGCTGAGACAAACGTAGATATCCCTCAACTGAAGAACATATGAAGAGATTGTGATGTATTTATACCATGGAACATTACTAAGCTGATTAAAAATAATGTCATCATGAAATATGCAGGAAAATGTATAGAACTAGAAAAGATCATCTTGAATGAAATAACTCAGACTCAGAAGAAAAAAATAGCTTGTACTCATAAGTGCAAATTAGCTGTATAGAATAACCATGTTGTAATCCACGGACCCAGGAACAAGCAGGGTTTGGGAAAGACATGGTAGAGATTATTAGGAAAGATACATTTGGAGATTGGATAGGTAGATAGATAGGTAGGTAGGTGGATAGATAGATAGATAGATAGATAGATAGATAGATAGATAGATAGATGTAGTGGAGTAGAAACTCCCTCAATTGTACAAGAGTAACCCTAGCAACTCTTTCCTAGTAATGGGGACACAGAGTACAGATATCCATTTTCTATAAGTAGACAATAATCCTAGAAGTGGGACTGGAACATCAATGCAGAAACAAACACTTTGACCTACTCTCTGTCTTGCTACAAGTTGTGCTGGGATAATGGTGGCACAGATTTGTGGGAGTGGCCAACCAATGACTAGTCCAACTTGAGGCCCATACCGAAAGTGGGAGCCCATGCTTCCCATTGCCTGGATGGCTTTTACTCTTTCTTACTGTAATATTTTTATAAGCTCGTTGAGAATTTCATTCAATATATTTTGATCATAAACATCTCCTAATCATCCCAGAAACTACTGCAAGATCCACTTTTAATCTCCCCATCTCCCACCAACTTCTGTTCTATTTTTCATTTTTATAAACTATAATCTACTGTATTCAATTCCTGTTTGTGATGCTTGTGTGTTCATAGGTTTAGAAGAGCCACTGGAGCATGGTTGACCTATGAGTGACAACTTAATATTCCGCATTAACTCTCCATAAAGGCTCAGGTATGGTATTAGACTGATTCACTCCTTTTCCTTCTATGCCAGAATGTTGGACTGCTTGATCATATGCAGGTCTTGTACAGCCAAGTGCTGTTGTAGTGACGTCATGAAGACAGTGGTCCTATCATGTCCAGAATACAGTCTCACTCTAGTCTTTCCAGATCTCTAACTAATACAATCCTTTATACCCATTCTCTATGATGGTCCTTGTGCTTTGGTATCAGGAAGACAAAGCTGTTCAATTTGTGTCTGCCTGAGCACTCCAATTGCTTTATCAATAGAAATACATATAAATGAAAATTTATCTTTTAAATTCATATGAGTACATTTTAAACCTATATGTAAATGTAAGTATGTATCAATCTAAATTAATATGTGCACATTTATTCAAACAACTGGATACTTGTATTCATAAAAATGAATATATTCAAATACACTCAACATTTCTTTCTTTCAGGAATAATCTATAAGTCAGTAAAAAAGATCAGTATAATTTTTAGGCCTTAAAGAAATGTCATGAGAAATAAGACAGGACATGAAAATTTTGTATAGTTTTATGCTTTTCTATTTTTTTTTAAAAAGAAAACAAAGTATCTTTTTTCATTTTACATACCAATTTCAATTCCCACTCCTATTGAAATAAGAGCAGCGGGCTGCATCCCCGGCACCCAGCTTCCCGCATGGCTAGCTTTACCCAAAATAATTACACGGAAACTGTATTCTTTTAAACACTGCCTGGCCTCTTATTGGCTAGCTCTTACATATTGATCTAACCCATTTCTATTAATCTCTGTAGACCAAGAGCTGGCTTACCAGGAATGATCTTAACCTGCGTCTGCCTGGAGTGGGAGAATCATGGAGACTCCTTGACTCAGCTTCTTTCTCCCAGCATTCTGTTCTGTTTACTCCACCTACCTAAGGGTTGGCCTATCAAATGGGTCTAGGCAGTTTCTTTATTAATAAGAAATCACTCCCACATCATTTCCCCTTTTTCTGTTTAAACAAAAAAGAAAAGCTTTAACTTTAACATAGTAAAATTACATATAACAAAACAGTTATCAAGTAAGAATTACAGTTACAATATTTTATCTACTTTATCTTTTATCATAACAATGGAAACTATAACTATCTATCCATTCTTCAGCTCCGGAGGGATATAATATTACCTAAGTAAACAAGAACTAAGAAACTTCAAATTCTAGAAATGACAAAGACATCTTGCTGCCTGGACAGTCACCCAAAGTTCTTTTGTACTGTTGGGGCATCCATCTTCAGCCTTCAGACCCATAGTATCCAGCAGACATTTTCAGCAAGCAGGAAATTCCAAAGACAGTTCAGTCACTTCTGCTGTGTCCTGCAGAATGTCTCGCAGACTCTTTCATGAGTCAGGAACCCCGAAAGACCATCTGACCTTTAGGCAAGTTCAGCAGTCCTCTCTCTGTGGATTCTCTTTGTCCAGTTTATGCAACAGTCCAGGCAAGAACAGTTTCTTGCCCAAATGGCTATCAAACTCCATAAGGATCCTCTTCAATGCCCATCTTCCTCTTGAAGTACATTGGTGCTGCCAGGAGCAGAGTGTCTCATTGTCATGAAAAGTCCTAAGTTATTAAAATATTTTAAATGCCATATTCTGCAGCCCTTGAGAGATATGAAGAATGCCTATCTGAAATATATCTCTATATATCTAGAAAATCTAACTAACATGACTACAAGCTTTACTATTATCGATGATTATCCATTAACAACCTATATTTCTTAATTATACATTACATTTTTAATGAACTACACAATCACAATACCTTAAGATCAGAAATACATATAACAAAATTGACTGTAAAATCCATGCCAATGCAAATTATTCATATCTATATCATATCCCCCTTTAAATGTAAAAGAATATTTATAAACAATATTTTGGGAACATGGGTGCAGTTTTTTCTCTCCAAACTGTTTCCTGCTGAATGGGGGCGCTGTTAATCAGATCATTTAGGGTGTAACCTGTGTGCCAGGTTTATCTCAGTTGGCAGTTGAGTGAAGTAATTTTTTGAGGGCGTTTGCAGCAACTTTTCGGGAGGTCGTGGTCTATCATACCAAATTGGGATAGAAGAAATCCACAGGGTCTGGTCCTCTGTGAAAACAAAAGAAGACCCTCTCCAAAGCATCATATCCTTAGAACCAAATTTTGAAATCATAATACCCTTATATACATTCTGGTTCCACTTGGCAGCCCATATAATGAAATGTCTCTCTGTACTTAGCTCCTTCACAGTCAAATATTTTAAAGAAAACACAATGTACATATTCCAGACGCTCTGTGAATTTTTCATTTTTACGTGGCTTATTTTTCTTTATTTCTTTTAATCTATAACTATCTGTACTCTGTCTCTTTAAAGACTTTACCTTTAAAAAAAAACCATTAACTTTATTCTCTATATTCTTTTTCTTCTCTCTCTCAAGCCTACGTACATTCATCCAACAGTGTGACTCATTTAGTGGTCTGAATCTGTCTTATTGTGATTCTGCAAATTTTTCCTATCCAGGAGCACTTTTGATTTGTGCCTTTAAATCACTAGGGGCTTAAGAATCTAAGCTGTGTCATTCCTAGGTCAAAAACAGGTACTGCCTGCTGGCCCCACCCAGTCCAACATGGCAGAGCTTGTGCCTCTGATCCTTGCACATTGCACCACTAGCATGGCGGAGCTGCTTGTGCCTCTGAGCTGAGGCGCATAATGTCCCCCTTTTAGGCACACAGCAGTCTAGTTGCCATCAAACAATTCATAGCACTTTACTCCATTCAAAAGCTCCGTCTCCCGCAGGAGCCAGACAGAGATTGCAATGGCGGCACAGCCCAGAAAGCCGGCATTTTAAAACAGCCAGTTTTTTCCTGCTGCTGAGTCAGAAAAATTTCAAAATGGAGGACGTACCATTTTGTGCTAGCTCTGGGACCGCCAGGTAGGAGCGGCACTCAGCACTTTAATTCTGAGACTGATCATGCAGCACAGAAATTCTTTTCATCCAAGTTACAGCCAAATCTGACATGCAGAGCCGCCTGCCTGAGCCTGATTCTGCAGTCTGCCCAGGTGCAGGCGGGGAGCACTGAGCCATTGGCAGTCTCAGAACACTCTCCTTTTGATCCCAAGAGGGAACACAAACATCCAGTCCCATAAAAGCCATTGAAATGCTTTAAAGCCAGAGTTCATGCTGGCAGTGCAGCCCCAAGAAGCTGCACTTTAAAATGACACAGCGTTTTTTCTGCTGCTGTTGCAGAATCAGGAAATCTCTCTACAGCATGCCACCAACAAACAGCAAAAATCTGTGTTAAACTCTCTCTCCCTTATTTTTAAGCCTTCTCAGGTTTTTAAGTGGATTTAGTTCATCACGTCGGGCGCCACTCTGTTGAAATAAGAGCGGAGGGCTGCGTACCCAGCACCCGGCCGCCCGCATGGCTAGCTTTACCCAAAATAATTACATGGAAACTGTATTCTTTTAAACACTGCCTGGCCTCTTATTGGCTAGCTCTTATATATTGATCTAACCCATTTCTATTAATCTCTGTAGCCCAAGAGCTGGCTTACCAGGAATGATCTTAACCTGCGTCTGCCTGGAGTGGGAGAATCATGGAGACTCCTTGACTCAGCTTCTTTCTCCCAGCATTCTGTTCTGTTTACTCCACCTACCTAAGGGTTGGCCTATCAAATGGGTCTAGGCAGTTTCTTTATTAATAAGAAATCACTCCCACATCACACTCCCTCGTCTCCTCCTATTCTTAACTCCTTCCCACATCCCACTCTCCGTCCACTCCTCAGAGAGGGTAAAACTTTGAAGATGGACCAATGCCCTCTGTACTATATCTAGGCTGAGCAAAATATCCATCCAAAGAGAATGGGTTTGAAAACTTGTACTGCAGGATGAATAAATCCTGGATTCACTAGCAGTGGCTCTGCAGTCTGACGCAGTCATACAACTGACACCCACATTTCTTCCCAATCTGGCTGGACTTGGTGAGCTCCCGTTAGCTCAGGTAAGTTGTTTCACTGGGTACTCCCATCATGGTCTTGACCTCTTTGCCCATATTCGTACTTCTCCCACTCTTCAACTAGACTTTTAGAGCTCAGCCCAGTGCTCCACTCTGGGTCTCTGCCTGTTTCCATATGTTGCCATATGAAGGTTCTATGGTCATATTTAAGATAGTCATCAATCTGACTACAGAGAAAGGCCAGTTCAGGCACCCTATCCTCTATTGCTTAGAGTCTTAGCTGGAATCATCCCTGTGGATTCCTGGGAATTTCTCTAGTGTCGTTGTTTCTTGCTAGCCCCATAATCTTTCCTTGCTCTCTGTCTCTGTCCTTCCTCCATTTCGACTATCCCATTCTCTCAATCTCTTCTCACTCTGTTATCCAATTCAAAGCATGAAATGATGCCGTTTTAATTGGAGACCAATGAATAAAGTAAGTATATATTTGTTCTGATGAGTTGGTTTAAAATAGATAAAGAAATCTAATGACCAACTCTTCTCAATGTAGATTTAATACTTGTAATTCATACTAAATGTTCTTCTTATATATACCCTGAAAAAGTCATAAGTGTATGGGACATTCACAAAAATGTCAACAACCACCTATGTGAAGTATTAAAGTGATCTAGTAACTTTAGTTGGCCTATCCTATAAATATCATAGTAATTTTATTTCTGCATTCCATTTCTGAAGCATCTGTCATAATACAGAATTGTTTTTTAAAATATTTTATAATTTTGATTATTATATGGTGAGGGGATTTTTTTTCAATCCAGTCTATTTGGTGTTCTGTATGCTTCTTGAACCTTCATAGGAATATCCTTCATTAGATTGGGAAAGTTTTCTTATATAATTTTGTTGAATATATTTTCTGGGCCTTTGAGCTGTAATTCTTCTTCTTCTACCCCTATTATTCTTAGGTTCAGTCTTTTTTTGTGTGTCCCAGATTTCCTAGATGTTTTGTGATGAGAATTTGTTGAATTTGCTGTTTTTTTTTTGATCAGTGCATTTATTTTCACTATAGTGTCTTCAGCATCTGAGATTCTTTCTTCTATCTCTTGTATTCTGTTGGTTATGCTTGTATCTATAGTCAAGTTTCTATGTTGCTTCTTTCATGTTTGAATTGTGACTCCTCAGACTTCCTCCCACCATTCTCTTTGTCTCAAAAATCCTCCCTAGTTATTGATCAATGAGCTTTTTATTAAAATATACTAGATTTTGCTCACTGGACCTTTGACCTAGGGGTTTTATTCTGCTATGTCTGTTAAAATGGTAGAGATCTTTCAAAGTATAAGCCAAGTAATTCCCTAGTAGTCACTAAATATTCACCAAATAATCTTGAGTCTTTAAATATATGTGTACTATATACTATACATATTCCCATTGGCAGAGATTACTAATCATTTTATATATTTAGAAATTGAGAGTAGAACTAGCTAATGCTGATCCGTTGGAAACAGAGCAGGATTTGAAATATGGGTTGCTTTAGTTTTAATCTGGAAACCATGAACACAATGCTCACCCTAATTAATTCTTAAAATAAGAGAACATTTTATAAAGTTTGAACATTTCTTATGATGAAAATAATTTTTGAAAATTTCTATTTAAACACAGCATCTTCATCCATTTCTTGAGAAGCCTTTATTATTTCTTGAGTATATATAATTATCTTAATTCACCTTTTTCTTCCTTTTACACTGCCCTTTCTTTGAACTGTATGAAATTATCTTTCTAAACAAGCTCCAACCAAGGTTCAGAAAATAAAGGAAAAATCACAATATCCCTCATATTTTTCTCAGAGTTATGAATATGGCATTAAATATTTTGAATCTTTATGAGTTGATGCTGTGTCAAGCCTTATCTAATTCTTTTGACAATAATGCATTATTTTCAAAAGGTATTTCTCAGAGCAATATCTACATAACCCAGATCTTAGAAAATTGTGTTTTATAAATGTGGATTTGTAGAAAGCAGCAGAAAACCAAGGTGCCATAAAGAGTATAAATTTAGAACACGAGCAGAACATTAGCTGTAAGTAAACAGAAACTGATAAAATAGAATCATTAAACCTGTATACTATGACCCCTAGTTTTACCATTTCCAGTTTGTCTCATAATTTATATATTTATGTTCGAATAGAAGATTGTTAGTTCTAGAAAAATGTCAGACTACCTTCTGACCTTTCCATTATAAATAAATAACTTATAAACAATTTGCATGTTGCCAACTGTATTGTTTTTATGTAATTTGGTCTTCAAAGAATTATTAAGGGAGTAAATTTGTTTTTAGAGAAAATATTCATAAATTGAAAGACTTTCTGGCATGATAGGTAGACAGACAGACACATAAAGAATATATGACTTAAAGTAGTTTTTATTAAAAATTGTTTGCTTGAAGCTTCACTTACCCTGATACCCAAGCCACACAAACTACACAAACACTCAACTGTGAAAAAAATTACAGACATATCTCCCTCATGAACATTTATGCAAAATTAATCATTACAATGCTATCAAACTGAATCCAAGGATACATCAAAAAATCATCCAACATGATCAATATGGCCTCATCCCAGAGATGCAAGAATAACTCAACATATGAAAATCTGTCAGTGTAATCCACCATATAAATTGAAAGAAATAAACCATTTGATCATCTCATTAGATGCTGAAAAATCCTTCAACAAAATCCAATAACCACTAATGATAAAGGTCTTAAAGAGATCATGGATACAAGGAACATATCTAAACATAATAAAAGCAATATGCAGCAAGCTGACAGTCAACATCAAGCTAAATGGAGAGAAACACAAAGAGAGTCCACTAAAACCAGGAACAAGACAATACCGTTCCCTCTTTCCAAATCTATTCAATAAAGTATTCATGTTATAGCTAAAGAAATGAAACAGCTAAAGGAGGTCAAAAAGGTTACAGATTGGAAAGGAAGAAGTCAAACGTTTACTATTTGTAGATGATATGGTAGTATACAAAAGTGATCCCAAATATCCTACCAAAGAACTTCTATATCTCATAGACACCTTCAGTAATGTAGCGGAAGACTAACCAAAAAAAAAATCAGTAACCCTTTTATACAAGCAATAAAAGGACTGAGAAAGAAATCAGATAAACATCACCCTTTACAATAACCACAAACAACATAAAATATTTTGGGGTAACACTAACCAAATGAAGGAAAGACATGTAGGAAAATAAATTTGGGGCTGGAGAGAATGGCTCAGAGGTTAAGAGCACTGGCTTCTCTTTCAGAGGTCCTGAGTTCAATTCCTAGCAACCATATGGTGGTTCACAACCATCTGTAATTTGTTCTGGTTGCCTCTTCTGGCATGCAGACCTAACACTGTGTAATAATGAATAAATAAGTAAAAAAATAAATTTAAGCTTTTGAAGAAAGAAATTAAAGGAGAAATCACAAGATGGAAAATCTCTCTTGTTCTTGGAAAGGTAGGATCAATGTAATAATAATGGCAATCATATCCAAAGCAATCTACAGATTCAATACAATCCCCATCAAAATCCCAAAACAATTCTTCACAGACAAAGAAAAAGCAATAACTTCATATAGAAAAAAAAACAAAAAATCCATAATAACAAAATAATCCTGCACAATAAGAAGCTTCTGGAAGCATCACCATCCTTGACATCAAGCTCTATTATAGAGCTACAGTAATGAAAAGAGACAGATGGACCAAGTTAGTAGAATCGAAGGCTCTGATATTAATCCACACACGTATAAACACATATTTTTTGATAAAGAAGCTAAAATTAAACAATGGAAAAAAGATCTTCAACAAATGGTGCTGGTATAAGTGGATGTCAACATGTAGAATAATGCAAATCCATATCTAACCCCATGCACAAAACTAAAGTCCAAACTGATTGAAGACCTCAATATAAATCCAGTCACACTGAACCTCACAGAAGAGAAAGTGGGAAGTAGTCTTGAACACATGGGCACAGGAGACTACTTCCTATATATAACACAGACACGGACATTGAGGGCAACAAAAATAAATGAGAACTCCTGAAACTGAGAAACTTCTGTTCTATAAAGGACATGATCAATAATTACAAAATGACAGCCAATGAAATGGGAAAAAATTTACACCAACCCCACATCAGACAGAGGACTGATTTCAAATATTTAAAGAACTCAAGAAACTAGACATCAAAATACTAAATAGTTCAATCAAAAAATTAGTGTACAGATCTAAACAGAGAGTTTTCAGCAGAAGAATCTCAAATGTCCTAAAAACACTTAAGGAATTGCTCATCATCCTTGGCCCTCAGGGAAATGCAAATCAAAAGGACTTTGAGATACTATATTACACCAGTCAGAATGTCTAAGATCAAAATCGCCACTGATACCTTATGCTATAGAGGATGAAGAGTAAGGGGAACACTCTTCTATTGCTGTTAGGAGTGTAAACTTGTACAGCTTTTTTGGAAATTAATATGAAGGTATCCAGAAAATTGGTTTTCAGTCTACCACAAGACCTAGCAATACCACTCTTGGGTATATACCCAAAGGATGTGGAACCATACCACAATGGCATTTGTCCAATTATGTTCATAGCAGCATTATGTGTAATAGCCAAACCCTGGAAACAACCTAGATGCTGTTCAACCAAAGAACAGATAAAGAAAATCTGGAACATATATACGGTGAAGTACTACTCAGTGGTAAAATAATTATGGCAACTTGAAATTTGCAGGCAAATGGATGGAACTAGAAAAATCAATCCTGAGGGAGGTAACCCAGATCCATGAAGACAAACATGGTATGGCCTCACTCACAAGTGATATTATATGTAAAGCAAAGGATAACCAGTCTATAATCCATGATCCCATATAAGCTAGGTAACAAGGAAAACCCTAAGAGTGGCATATATGGAAACCTCTAGGAAGAGGAAACGAACAAGAAGTCCTGAGAAAATAGGGGCCATAGGTGGGGGGAACAGAGGGTAGATGGGGAGGGAAAAAAAGGAGAGGAGAGGTGAACATGAGGAAATGAGGAGGCAGAGGTGGGGGAAAGACAGAGACGGAGAGCAAGGAAAGATGTATATTTATTGAGGGGGCCATTATGGCACTCAAAAAATTCTGAGGAATCCACAAGGATGGCCCTATCTAAGACACTAAGCAATAGTGGAGAGGGTACTTGAACTGGCCTTTCCTTGTAATCAGATTTATGATTATCTTAATTGTCATCATAGAAGCTTCATCCAGCAACTTATGGAAGCAGAGGCAGAGATCTAGAGCTTGCACTGGGCCAAGCTCCCAGAGCACCTTTCCAATATGGCCCCTTGATGTATGACTTCTTTTATGATTGTCATTAAAATTGTCTTAAGATAGAATTTCAATATCATTTAATTGGCATTTCCATGATGGCTAAGTATGTAGAACAATTTTTCACATGCTTATTTCCGCATATTTCATATTTTGAGACCAATTTGCTTATTTCATTAGCTCATTGATTTGATTTTTTTTTTTGGTATTGAAAGTTGTAAGTTCTTTATCTGTTCTCAGGATTGGTCCTGTATCCATTGTATAACAACAAGTATTTTCTTTCACTTTGTAGACTTTTTTTCACTTGATTGATTCTTGATACTTTTAAATGCATTTTACATATTCTATTAATTTCTACAGAAAGGTTTGTTGAAATAATGATTGAATCAAACATGGGAAGTTTATTTTTAAGATCTTCGGATACATATTTATAAATTGTCATTCAAAATATTTGTGCCAATTTGCACTTCAATCAGCAAATACACAACTGTCTCGTATGACTCACAGAACTGAGTTGCCAAATGATGCAAAAAAGAAAAGAAAATGGAAATGCAGTTAACAGCTATCAGCATGCTGCTTACTTTCTCAGTGGAGAACTAATTAAATGAGTTGTAGAACAACATGCATGTAACTTATTACAGAAATAAAATATGTCTTTACTTACAAATTTGTCAAAATGTTCATAAACCTTAAAATTACAAGAAATTATAAGCAATTTCCTGATTGCTTTGCTCTGTTTTAAGTGTATATTTTGTTTCTAACTTTGGAGTTGCCAGATTTTGTGGTACTGAGGTTCTAAACCAAGAAGTTGTATATACTACGGAAGCTTTAGACCCAAGTTTCTAGATTTAAACAGTGAATGTTTATGATAAGTGTTAAGTATTAAGCCTGTGACTTGTTTTGTCCTCAAGACTTATATATTACTAAAATACTCATAAATTATTCCATCAAATCTATACGTGACTGAATAAGAATAAAATGAAATTCAACTAAGGACCAGGTGGTGTTGGTGCACTCCTTTAATTTTAGGACTTAAGAGGCAATGGCAGGAAGATCTCTATGAGTTTGAGGTTAGCCTGGTATACAAGAGCTAGTTCTAGGACAAGTACAAACGCTACACAGAGAAACCTTATCTCAAAAAGCAAATACAAAAATAAAAAGCAAAACAAAACAAGTCAAATAGGGATCATATTTACAATGTCACTATTGAGAAGCAACACAAACCTGTCTTATCTTTTGATCATCCACAAAGCATCCTGCTCTTTGCATGCTGATAGAATTTTAAAATGTATCTACTCAGTCTATTACTTTGTTGATCAGAAGGTGACTAAGAGCAAAGATCAAGATCTTAAATGTGTAAATCCAGGCTAAATCAAACCATTTGCGGGCAATTTGGAAATATTGTGGAAGCAACTGCTCGCTGTAATGAGTGCCTACTCTGTTCCTGGTGCATGCTTTTCTAAATAGACTTTAAGTCAAAGATGAGAACTGATAAATTTTGAGCAAGCTAGTATGTGGTAGTTTGAATGCAATTGGTCCCCATTAGCTCATATGGAGTGGCACTCTTGGGAGATATGGCTTTGTAGGTGTGAGTATGGTCTTTTTGGAAAAAATGAGTCACTGTTGGGGTGGGTTTTGAGGTCTCTTTTGCACAAGCTTTGCTCAGTGAAATGTACACATCATTTTCCTATTGCCTGCAAGATATAAAACACTCAGCTAACTCTCCACTACCATGTTTACTGCATGCTGCCATGTTCCACAATGATAAAAAACGGTCTGTGTCTCTGAACTGTAATCAAGCCAACCCAATTAAATATCTCTTTTGATGTCTCTTCACAACAATATAAGCCTTAACTAACACACAGTCTAAGCACAGAAGTGCTGGTATAGAAGTTCTTGATCATGGTCTTTTTTGCTGCGTCTATAGATCATCTTACACATGTACTTGCCGTTGTGATACCATGCATAAATATAACTTTGCTATTATGTGCACATTGTCTATCTAATGAAATAAAACAAAATATGTCACATTAGAATGTTTTTATTGCTTTCTCATTTGATGCACATCTATTTAAAGATTGTTATTTTTTATAATATGAAGCCTTAGTCTTTAAGCTTTATAAGTATTAAAAATTACAGGTCAATATTCACCCATGTTGCCATATTTATAGTTAGGCTACTCAGGTTATTCAGATGCACAGCTCTGCATAGATAGGTAATATTCAAACACTCCAAATAACTATGGAAGATGCCATTTAATAATTCAGGATTCTGTTTATGTTTGACATGCCTGCTCCCTGTAATCACCCATCTATTTCTGAGAGAATGTTGGGCACCAAAGACACTTCACTTGAAGCCTGCTTTCTTCTTGGAAAAAAACTGGCCTTTGTACAAATAAGTGGCCTTGACTACTGACAATATATGAGCTCTCCAAACAGGACAAGCAGGATACAAATAAAAATGACTGCTGAACCTTGCCAAGAAAGCCTCAGACAGTCTTTTGTATTTTCCTGCCTCAGCAAATAGTCTGTCAGATATTTTAGGCCTTAGTCAAATTTGGTTGCCCCATTGTAAAAATGAGACTTTGGGGACTTTTCATAGCCAGTTGTCTCTGTCCTTTTTTATACCATTTGGAAGTCACATGTTTGTATGCCCTGCTTACTCAGGTAATATTGTTTTTCCTTCTCGGTCTTTGATGGGGTTGAAGACTAGATGCTCATAGTAACTTTCCCCCTATAAATTAACTAAGACATTTTTAGTATATATCTTAGACTCCTCAGGATACTACAACTTTTAAAATAATATCTGTTATTTTCTAGTTACCTTAGACTGGTAATTGTTTAGCATGTGTTTCTTGCTTGATGTTGTTCATGACGGTTGTTGCTCTATTTTTGTGTACGTTTTTGCCTTTTGGTTTCCTGGAAAATACTTGATATTGTTCTTATTGTATATAGTTTTCTATTAAGTTTAGAATTCTCTTATTTAGATAATTAAATAAGGGGAGGCGTTTTGGGACTTTATTCAGCCAATAGCCTTTTGGTACCGGTTCATTGTGGAATACTCAGAAGTACTACGTGTTGACTGATAAGCACAAACAAACAGTGTGCTCATTCCTTAGGGTGGTAGTCTGGGTTCTTTTTGCATCTTCCAGTGCCCACAAAAGACTACGACTCTCTACCCTTATTCTGAGTTCTTCCCCAAATAAATACTTTCTATCTTTTTTTCTAGCAATGGTGAACCTTATTAACTATGATTATGCATGCACATGCATACCTTATTTTATGTAATCTCACTGTAAGTATATTTGACTTCCACACCTAGACAAAGATACTTTAAATAAGGTAAAGTTATGTTATACTAATGTCCTTAAAGCACAGTGTTTTTAAAGGCATGACAGAAATACTCTAAATCTGAATTGTTTTCTTTGAACTATGCAGACATAAAAATAATCTGGAAGTCCCAATGAAACAAGAAAGAGTGAACACCATACTCAGATTTGAGCAGAATTCCACAATGGTGTTTCAAAGTTACATTTCTAACAAATTCACAAATAATGTTTACATTGTCAAATAAATCATATTTTAAGGAATATTGTCCTCTAGTTAATAGTTTACTCTTGTCCAATCCTCCAATCTATGTGCATTTTCTCCTTGGTTAAAAAATTTACAAAATGTATAGGAAAAATCTTAATACTACACCAGTATATCATGAGTATTTTTATCACATTTAAAAGAAAGCCTTTGCTTTATTTATCCATGTGTTTTTATTCATGTTTGGCTGTTTTTCTCTTAGATCACTGCTCCTTTCTGAATAAAAACAGGGAAGAGGATTTTGAGGGGAGGAATGATGGGGAGGAGGTTGGAAGAATGGAAGGGGGGCGGACTGTGGTCAGGTCATATCATATGAAAGAAGAATCTGTTTTCAATTTTATAAATAGGATTATCTGTATTAGAGTGGATTAAATTTGTTCATTGTATTTGTACAATATAATGATGGTGCAGATGCATTAAAGTAGTAATGCCATACTCTAAGCACAAAGAAGCAGTGCAGGGTGACATCCTGGAATAGAAAATGTTTGATTCTAATACGAAGTATTTCACTAGGTATTTGCAACACATAAATATCCTTTGAAAGACAAAATTTTATTTTCTTGATAAAAATGAATATATAGAAATGTAATTCAAAGGAAAATGTCAAAAAATAAAATAATACATTACTGTAGATGATAAACAATTTTTATTTTGAAATGTGTGACATTTTTAGTTAATATAGATGGAATGCTACTTAGGTTTTTGAACAAGAGCTCAAGATTAACACTTATGTTTCATCAAATATATAATCAACATATATACTTATATATACAATAATATAGTATACTTGTAGCAGAACACTTATAATCAAATATAAAACAAAATATAAGTAAAACAACTCAGAGAACAATGAAATTTTATATTAAATATATTATTTAAGCAATGAATAAAATTCACTGAACTATAGACTGTCTTAGTTTGGGATTTATTACTGTGAGGAGATACCATGACCACATGACCATGACAACTCTTTTTTGTTTGTTTATTTACTTTTTTAAAAAGAAAACAGTCATTTTTTTTTCATTTTACATACTAATCCCAGTTCATCATCCTTCCCTTTCTCCCCTTCCCTCCACCTAACTCCCCTATCACCCATCCACTCTTCAGTGAGGGTAAAACACATTGGTTTGGGGGAAGGTCCAAGGTGCTTCCTACCATATATAGGCTGAGCAAGGCATTCATCCAAGGAGAATAGGTTCCAGAAAAGACAGTACAAGCAGGAGGGATTAATCCTGGTGCCACTGACAGTGGCCGTGCATTCTGCCCCAGCCATACAGCTATCGCCCACTTTCAGAGGGACTAGTTTGGACTTGTGCTATTTCCTTCATGTCTGGATGGAGTTGGTGAGCTCTCATACAAGGATGATCCCAGGTAAGACCCTAAACAATAGAGGGGAGGATGCAGGAACTCACTTTGCCCTGTAGTCAGACTGATGAATATGTTAAAAATCACTATAGAACCTTCATTCAGCAACTGATGGAAACAGAGGAGGAGACCTGCATTGTAGTAGCACTGGACTGAGCTCCCAAAGTCCAGTTGAGGAGTGGGAGGAGTGAGAATATGAGCAAAGACCATGATAACTCTTATAAAGGAAGGAAAACATTTGATAGAGGCTGCCTTTGTCTATTATTATCATGATTGGATTCATGGCAGTGCTTGGGCAAACATGATGCAGCAGGAGGAGCTGAGAGTCCTCTATCTTGACACACAGGCAGTAGGAAACAGTATGCTGAACTGGACATAGTTTGAGTACATAATACTTCTAAGTCTGTCCTACAGTGAAAAACTTCTTCCAGGAAGGCTACACCTAATCCAACAACCCACTTCTTATCATAGTTCCTCTATGGACCACACATTTAAACACATGCATCTATATGTGTCATTCCTATACCACTGCACTGTCCTGCCAAGAGATTTACTTACAGGTTGACTTTTATGTTTCTTTTACATCAGAAATCACCATGTTTAAACATGTCTTTAATTACAGTAAAAATTATGTGAATTCATCTGCATGACACAAATATTTAAAATTTTGTATATTTCAAAGGAAAAAAATCTCAAGAGCTTTTCACGAATTTTATTATAGTTTAACATTTAAAATTAAGATAATAACATATAGTACAGTCTTCAGTTTTAATGATTAGCTTCCATTTATTATTAATTTCAGAAACAAGTGATTCAGAAACAGACATGATTAAACCAGTTTTAAGAGTTGAGACCATATCTCATGGCACACTCTGCTAAATACTTCCCAGCATGCAATATGTATAAATGTGTGGTATGTGTGTATGGTGTGTGTGTGTGTGTGTGTCCATGCATGCATGTTATATGCTTGGATTTGATTCCTGAAGGCACCCACTGAGATTGCAGATGTAGAATAGTGTCTAGAAAGTGCCCAATTAACTAATCCATATTCTTGTATCTTGGAACAAAATGCCAGAGACACATGGACAGTGAGTGGTAAAAGTTGTTTATTTAAGGGCCAATTCTGAGTGTGGAAACAGGTGAAAGACCCTGGAAAAAGAACAAGAACAAAGACTTTGGAACCCTGGACTCATACACATAGAACTTACATGGTTCTTCAACTGTGACTCACATGTTTTTCTTCTGCTACACTGCCCCTTACAGGTAGTTCACATGGAGAAGGTTTTCCAATCTCTCTATAAACCGGATTCATTTGTGTGTTAATCTTGATGCATTTGTGTCATTGATCTATTTTCTTTCCACATTCAATGCAGAGACCTGTGGTGCCAGAAATCTTTCTGGGAAGTAGAAGAATGATCATCAATCTTGCATAACTTCTGCCATGTTCAGAGGGATGTGGCACCTGCGTAAGAGTTATAAAAGTATATTTTTATTTTATCCATTATCGGAAAACAGTTTTTGCATTCCCTGTAGTAATAGTTGGTTCAATCTCAGTATCATAATGAATTTAGTGTGAAATTACCATAGGCCAGAAGATACACATTATGGAAGATCAAACTGCATAAGCAAGACTAGCATGATTATGGCAACAAATGGCTTCAGGAAAGGCAATAGAAAAAGTGATAGTTCTTGTGAAGTTTCCTTCTAAGGTATTAGTCCTTAGGTTTTTAATAACACATAATCATGACAGTTGAGTATGTGACTGAATATGAGAAAAATATTTCTATAGGAAACCCAGTGATGTGTAAAGATTAGAAATAAAATAGTCTTAATTTACAATTGGTGAGTCATAACATTGCTAAAATAAAAATAATGAAGAAAATTTATGACTATTGATAAATATAAATCAACAATTAATGCTTGTACCTAGAAAGTCAAGACATACATTTTTTGTTTAATAAAAGTTTTAGGATTTTTATACATTTAGAAATATGTGTGTTCAATTGACTTTGTCTTTAAGCGGTTCTTGAGATCGTGGAGAATCAGAAAATATTATTAAAGTGAATAACTTTTTTCAAATCTGGCTTGGGTAGGCATTTACCCAATCTGAAAATGTCAGATAATTTTATTTCCCTAAGCAGCCTGACCTGCTGGTTTCAGTTTAGCTTTTATAGTTCTAAGTATATACATTATAGTTCTAGAAATAAACATTATAAATTTTAGCTGCAGAAGTAAGCTATGGATCTAAGAATGTTTCTTGACTTTTAGGTTGGGGACTCTATTATACCTTATTATTGGGCCATATACTGTGACGTCCCAATGTTAGCAATAGGTCATTGGGCATTTGAGAATTTCTTTTAACACAATACGCAAAGCTCATTTATGCAATAAGAAGCCCTGAATTATTGATTAAGACAAAGGATAAACTCGAAAAATGGGCAAAAAATGAAGAATTTTCACTGTCACATCAAGAGTCATTTCAGTGGCCTCAAGTAGGGTGTTTGTCAAGTCAACTTGGGAACCATCAGTTTTAAGAGGCAACCATCACTGAATCCAAAAGCTCATTCCCCCTTCTGAGGGGCATGCGTTATCCTAAGTAGTGATTTTCCTTTCTGTAGATTCAGGTTTTAGAATCCTTATCCAAGTGGTCTTTCTTCAGTTAACCTTTTGGAATTCTCTTTCTTTAGCCTGGTGTTTCTCTGTGGTGGTCATTTGTTATCTGTCTAGAAAGCATATTATCCTTAACGTTCAAGTTATCAATTGGCCTCACTCTTGTGACGGTAATCACAAAACTTTAGTCTCTTTATTTTGATTGTTAAGAGCCCCAAACATGGCTGGAGAGAAGGCTCAGCCATTAAGAGCACTGATTGCTCTTCCAGATGTCCTGAGTTCAATTCCCAGCACCCACATGGTGGCTCATGACCATCTACAAAAGGATCTGATGCACTCTTCCAGCACGCAGGTATACATGCAGAGTACTCATACATAAAAGTAAATAAAGTGAAAGTTAATATGAATATGAAAGTTAAGGTAGTGTGTCTGTTTTCTGATTGTTTCCTCATAGTTTCTTTTTAATTTTGAAGCAGTTAAGAATAGCTGGAGAGATGGCTCAATGGTAAAGACCATTCCTGTTCTTCCAAATGTGCTGATTTCAAATTCCAGCAACCACATGGTGACTAACAACTATCTGTAATGAGACTGGGTGCCCTCTTGAGGAAGAGACATGGTCAGTTGTCCTCAATAACTTAGACCGTGAAACCCAATATGGACAAGTTCAACAGAACCGTCATATACAGGCTGCCCATACTTCAGTCAAATGCCCAATGCTTAAGCATTTCCAGGGCATAAATTACCATTTTATTCATTCTAAGAAGAATAAGCACCATAAAATCTCATTTTAGGAGACATTTCAATAACCTTTAATTATAATCAAGTTAATTGTATGTAAGTTTTCATTAGATTTTATTTCTCGTACACCTTTCTGACTTATTCGTAACTTTTGCAATATGTTTAAGATTTCTGTTTTTTTGATTTAATTTTAACTTTGGATCAATTATTTATATGATAAAACTATCATTTTTACAACTTCTTTTGCCTGAAATATTTTTTTCTTTTTTTCATTAAGCTGCTTAGCCAGGAGAATTTCACATATCTATTGTTTTATACCTCACAAAAACAAAAACAAAACAAAACAAAAAAGTTGACTGTCTCTTCCCTGTCTCAGTTTTTTTTTTTTTGCAAAATTTAGAATCATCTTTAAAAGTAAAATATATTTTAGTGAAAATCTAGTAAGATACTTGAGAAACAGGCAAAATGGGTAACAGTCTAGAACTTGTTTTTAAGCAGCAACATTTAGTTAAATATTTGTCAGATTTTGGAACTTCCTTTGTTCAAAATTATTCAGCTTTAACAGAAGTCTATATGTCAACCAAAACAAGGTAGAACTCTGGTATTTTTGTACTTCTTGTGTGCTTCTCTCTATTTTTATTTGTGAAAACTGAAAACAAAAGATAAGGCGTATCTCAGTTCTTGGATTCAGAGGGCAACAGAACCTACCAAGAAGACCCAAACATGAGGTTACTTATTCATGAGGGAAACCCTGCATCTGGAGCAAGTGCAGTCACCATCTGAAGCCAGTACAGCTCCTCAGACAAAAAAACCTTATATGATCATCTTGTGGAAAAAGAAATGAGACAAGAAACAAGCAGAAAGCAAATTCAGGAAGACTGTTCAACTGTAATTACTTCTCTCATTGTAGTTTTATTTTTTTATGTTCTTTACCAATATTACTTCCTTAGCCTAGTGTCCAGGATTAACTTTAAGATCCAATAGAAACAGGAAGTTTTGTTTTAAAATTCCAGTTAGGGAATTGGAGAGATGGCTAGGCATTTAAGAGCTGAATGCTCTTCCAAAGGACCTGCGTTCAATTCCCAGCACAAACATGGCAGTTCACAAATGTCAATAACTTCAGTTCCATAGCCTGTGGCACCCTTGCAACAATACACATAAAATAAAATTAAATAAATTAAAACTCTAGTTAGACTATTTATTCAAAGAATTTGCAGATAACATAACACTTGAGACTAAATGACTCTTTATTTAAAAGCTAATTTGGTACAATAAAAACAATACTTCATTAATAATTAATGATATTTATAAAGTATTTTATAATATTTATAACATTTGAAAACATAAGAAAACACATATAGCCTATTCATATATACTCATTTATATATATATATATATATATATTTAAGAAAACATCTTATAATTTGTATTTAAATATATCAATTGTTCACTTCACAGTTTGTTGATTTTATTTCTCCCTCCATAACATAACATAACATTAATCGATACTTAATCCTATCTCGGTACTTTTAATGATCTATCATCTACTACTGACTATTGTCATTTAAAATGTTTAAATTATTCATTGGAGAGTGCAATACATATACAGAATACATTACAACCATATTCAGTCACCACCTCCACCCATTTTTTCCTAAAACATTGAAATCCTCTAACACATCCTGACTTCATGTTTTTATTTCGTTTTGTTTGTATTTTATTATTCAATGGGCTTTACCAAGGCCTCTCACCTGGGTATGGTTGTGAAACTATGCATTGTACTGTGAATAATTCTTCAGTAGCTATACTACTTCCTATTCCACACCAACCAGTAACCCTCATGAAGATTACTTGTTCAGTCTCTTGTAGGCCCTAGGTAGACAGGAATGGCTCTTTTGACAAACCCCATCTGTTGAGTGCTTAATTCCGTTATGTGCCTCCTTCTGCAGTGTTCTCTGAGCCTTACAGTGGATAGCATTTAGGGTCTGTTTAAAGCTAAACACTCAACTGCCTCTTCTTCTCAGGACCTTTAGCAGTTCTACAATAACCATTATTTACTGAGCATAGAATCTACTTTGATCAAGGCTGTTGACCTTGCCAGTCTGTAGACAGAAAAAGAAAGTGGTTGGTCTACACACACACACACACACACACACACACACACACACACACACGCACCCCTCACACAATTTTAGACCTTCCTAATTATTAACAAATTTAGCAATGAAACATTAAAAATGAAAATAAAATGATAAAGTGAAATAATGTGGACTGCAATCAAATAAATGTTAAGATATTTATAGTTAGGAAAAGGGATATAGTATTTTTAGTATTAAAATAGAGAAGATAAAATTAAGTTCTGACTACCCGACCTACAGCTTTACAGTTTTCATTATAGAATTCTGTCAATCCAGGGACTGCATTGTATGAGAGCAAAGACAGATAAATCAATTGCTAACCTGTATGCTATCAGACTTTGCATTGCTTATGTAAGTTCTGAATAAGCTTATTCAAGTTGTAGCATTAATAGAATGAGAGTGATACATACAGCTGTCATTTGTTAAAAGCTTTCTACAGAATAGTATTTCAAAGATGTCATTCACTGTGGTAATGTTGAAACAAGCAACACACAGCCAAAGGGAAGTTACAACCCAGGTGAAGTTGAACTCCAACAACAATGATTAAAAATATAGGTATCCATATGATAAAGAGATACTACTCCTTACTCATTGGTGAAGATAAGAAAAGGAAACCTACTATAGTAGGTGGACACATTCCAGTCCTAGAGAGATTAAGAAATGTGAAGATTTAGGGCTTTGTTATAGTTTGGGGTCAGTACTTGGACATGGGCTCTTGGGTTGGATCTTAATTTTACCTTTTCCAAAGAAGCCATGACAGTTCTCTATAAGGACTTTAGCTTGAGGCTAGTATAGGTGATAAAAATTCTACTGAGTTCACTGTTTGTAGTCCTATGTATTTGGAGACTTTCAATAAGTCTCTTACAGCATTTGAGAATTTTTAGAATTCTGAAAAAAAATCAAATGTGTTTTTGTAGGATTTGTGTTGTGTTGTGACTTCAGTGTGTATGAAGATAAAGAATCTCAGTTTCCATTTTAAGTTTGAGTGAGATCAAAAATCCTTTTGTTTATTACCCTCAAAGTACTAACGTTGGAAAAGAAAAAGCTCACAGTTAAGTATTCTTGATGACGTAATTCATCCTTATGATGCTATTCAAAGAAAATAACTGGCGTGACTCAAGTGAAAATTACCCTATTTTTTTCAGAAGATGTATGAGTCAAAGTATTGTGAGTTGCTAGCACGTTTAGAAAGGGATGAATTATTTTAAGTCATTTTTTTTAGAATGTCTGTGATGAGAGAGCTTTGACTCAGTTCTCAAATACAGGAGCAGACTAACAGTACTTAGAAAAACAGCACAATAGAAAACATTGAACCCAGAAGAAATAATATGGGAATGCCTAGATCAGGTTAAGATATAAGAAGTCAGAGAATGTTCTGATTAAATGAGACTCATGGTTTGGGAAAGATAAACTGTAATAAAATGAATCAATGAAAGAAGGATTGTGTAAGCAAAGAAGTAAAAGGCTTACAAAGCAGTCAGAATGAAGGCTTAGTGTTGTGATACACAGAAGGAATGTATGTTAATATTGTTTATCATTGATAACTACAATAAGTATATATGACATGTCAAAAAGAAAAAAAATAAATGGCAATGTGTCTTGTTAAAAATTTCCAGGACCATGGCATAATCATATCAAGATATAATGCTTACTTTAATGTCTCCTGTTTAGAATATTTTCTCTTCACTGATTTTTAAATCAGGCATTGATGTCAGTAATTTCACATAGTAGGGATTCTGCTCACCCAACACAAGGTTCTGAAGGAAGATAGAGATGAATAAATAACTTAGTTATTTATAAAAAACTTAGTTGCTTAGTAGTTCAATTTATTATTTTATATTAGTGAGAAAAGATGTTGCTAAAACCAATGAATTGGTATCAATTTTTATTGGCTATTGCTCTACAGTGTTTTATAGTACAAGGCAAAACAACTTAATTCTTCCTCTTCCTCTTCCCCTCTTTCTTCTTGTATGAACCAACTCAAATAATGTTCAGGATTTGCTTGTCTAATAATGTATGGAGCACTAGTTAAACAAAAGCAAACAACAGTATCTCTGTGCTAAACATTGCCAATTGGACATTGTCTAGGAGCACATATGAGAAAAACTTTGGGTGATGTCTGTGAGGGTAAAATCTACTATATTAACTGAACTGAGAAGACAAAAATTTGGGAGTTGGCATTTCCTGGATTAAACTCCTGAAATTAGTTAAGGAGCAGTACAGATGAGGAAGAACCTTTATCCCATTCATCCTCCCAGCGGTAGACATGATATGACCTTGAGTTTCTACAGCCAGAATTGCCCAACTGTGATGTATTGAGAACTTGTGCTGTAGGAATTCTTACAGCCAGTAGCCTTTAAGTTACTTGCCCACTTGGGCGTGGACTCTTATAGTATATATGCTGATGTAAAGCACACATGCAGCCTCTCTTCTGTCTGCTAGATTCAGTTGCTGTTTCCCGTTTGAGCTGAGTACTATAATCAGTGAGTCTACCCCTAAATAAATAACCCTGTATTATACTCAATTCTGAGCTAGTGTGGGATTTCTTTTAAGCATCTTTCTTAAAATCATGAATGAAAATAAGCCCTTGTTTTCTGAAGTTGCTTCTGTCAAGCTTTTTTTTTCTCCATGAGACAAGTAACTTACACAGTTTTGAAAGAAAACAAAATAGAAGTCTTTTCAAGATGAAATCATGTAATTACTTAAGGAGCAACATGTCATAACTGGCACAACACTAGTCAGTGACAAGTAATTAGGAATGAAGTAACATTATTTTCTGGACCACCTTCTTTTCAGTTATCTACTATTTCTAAGAACCTAGCAGACATGATTTGATGATATTGGAAAATGAATGTTATCAAAACTGTTTAAGATAAAAAATAACTTTAAATAGCTATTTAATCATCTATCTGAGGACAAAAGCCAAGACTATCCATAAATAAAAAGAGAAGCATGTTGAAAATTGTACTTTTTTTATTGAAAAAAAAATTCCTCCTCCTCCCAGCCTCCCATTTCCCTCCCCCTCCTCCCACTCCCCTCCCCATTCCCCCACCCCTCTCCCCTTCCTTCTCCAGTCAGAAGAGAATCAGGGTTCCCTGCCCTGTGGAAAGTCCAAGGTCCTCCCCCCTACATCCATGTCTAGGAATGTGAGCATCCAAACTGGCTAGGCTCCCACGAAGCCAGAACATGAAGTAGGATCCATGTCCCTAGTTAGTTCCTTGGGCAGCTGTGGATAGGGAACCTGAAATGGCCCTATCCCATAGCCATACTGATGAATATCTTGCATATCACCACAGAACCTTCACTTGGCGATGGACGGAGATAGAGACAGAGACCCACTTTGGAACACCGGAATGAGCTCCCAAGGTCCAAATGAGGAGCAGAAGGAGGGAGAACATGAGCAAGGAAGTCAGGACCACGAGGGGCACACCCACCCACTGAGACAGCGGGGCTGATCTATTGGGAGCTCACCAAGGTCAGCTGGACTGTGACTGAAAAAGCATGGGATAAAACCGGACTCTCTGAACATGGCGGACAATGAGGGCTGATGAGAAGCCAAGGAAAATTGTACTTTTTGAGTAGGTCTATGGAATGTATCATAATTAATCTTTCTGTTCTTTCTGTTTTTAGAGATGAGGCTGCTAAATTTGCATTGCAGTTGTAAGTTGCACTTCCTAAATCTACTTTGGTTCCACCATCACCTGACGTTTCAGACTCATATTTCTTATTAGGAAACTTTTTTTTCTAAGTAGTAGAATAACACATCACTTAATTGTCGTATTTTATGTGACAAGGATTTCCTGTTCTAGAAAATTCATTATGGTTGTTTTATATAATATTTTTAAAGCTTGTTTGAACCCTTGAATTGAAGCTGAACATTCATCGACAACCTGGCCACTGAACTCAGATCACATTTAGAAGAAACAGATATTAATTGCACATCTACTACATGCCAAGCTCTGAGAGTTCTGAAAGTTCAAAGAAAGCATATTATATTTATTTGCTTAAAGCTGATGGTATGAAACAGACAAACCAGACCAAAAAAAAAAAACACAATATGGTAGGAATGAAATGTAGATACCCAATGTCTACATTGTTTAAACTTTATCTTTTTAATGCTAAGGAATTACCATTCTTGTAAGTAAGGAAACACCTTTCAAATAGACAACATGCTCTAAGTTCGGCAATAAGGATTGGTAACATAGATGGTTCAGGAATATTGAGAATGTATGATTGCCTATCCAAAAGCAATACTCCCAGAAGGGGACAATTTATAGATTATGCTCTTTGCCCATGTCATCTCACAGAGAAGGGTCTTTTTGAAGTATATTATTCTGTCATATGAAACAGTATAACCTTATATTTGTTTATTTTTCTCTCTTCGCTATGTCAGAACTAGCACCATTTCTGGAACTAAACTCTTGCATGTAAATGGTGTCGCCTAATACCAATAAAAGTCATTTTGGTTTTAAGAAGAGGTCTCTATCTAGTAAAGGCCGTGTGTTACACACCTAGTTTTCACAGTGGATATTCTGAAGATGACTTAACAGCTCTCTTATTGGTGTATAGACTAATATCACATAATGTGGATCAACTCCAAGTTAATTTGAATCACTTATGCTAACAATTTTTTGTTCAGTTGTCTTGTCATAAAGAAAGTGAAAGAGTCTGAAGTTTAATCCAATAAGGTATTGAGTCATCCTACATTTTTAAAGTGACATCATAAGCTGTTTGTAAAATAGGATCACAGGGATAATGCACAGTTTGTAAAATTGATATTTTACATAGTATGGAGAAACTTGGAGAAGTGCATCCTGATCTTAAACATTAGGTAAAATTATAAACTTCATAAACGTAGGAAATTAATGTATCTTTACTATAAAAGAAGATTAGTGGTCTTACTTTTGATATTCTCAGAGGAGTGAGGCTCTATCTAAGGGCATGTAGCATTAAGCAATAGGCCTGCTTTGTAGTGGTATTTTGTTTGTAGTTTAATAAATAATGCATCCTTGAAGTTGAGAGAGTAAAATAGCTGCACTGATCAAGTTTACAGACCAGGCAGTGATGACACACACCTTTAATCCCAGTGGTCACACTAGTTTGCCATCGAAATAGGGCAGTAGTGGTGCACACTTTAATCCCAGTGCTAGAGAGAAATATAAGACAGGAAGAGACAGCTCTCACACAGATTTATTTTGAGATTCCTGGAGGTAGGATTGTCATTTCAGATTAAGAGACAGTGGCTGGCTGTTTTGCTTTTCTGTCCTTCAGGTTGAACCCTAATTTCTCTCTCTCAATTTTTATTAATTGTTCTACATTGGTTTGTTGTTTTTTTTAAAAGGCATATTGTCTCTGTGCCAGAAAACTTCAAAGAAATTGTGCTGAAATGCTAAATAGTCATCAGACAAAAGGCTTTTACCAGTCTCGGGTGATGGGCTCTTTTAATAACCCATGTCTCCATCATTTTCTCTTTCTATCCTGCCTCAAAGTGACATTTCTTTGTAAGTTGTACAAATATATCTTGGATTACATCATAAAAGCCAGTGACCAAATGGGATGCTTATTATAGCTTACTTTTCTGTTTTCTTGCTTTTCTATTCTTATATTCAGCAATGAACATGATTATGGAACCACCTTAAAGGGGAAAAAGACAAGATGTCCTGATAAAATTGGAGGCATGGGGGCAGGGGGAGGGTGGAAGAGGAGAGGGGAGAAAATGAGTAGTAAAACATATAGCTCAATAAAAACAATATTAAAAATAAAAGTAAAAACTACTGGAAAAAATAGCTTAAAATAAAATAAAACAAATAACTAAATAAAATAGAACCAAAGGAAGCTGCTGCTGTATGAAAATACCATGTAGACATTATTGGAGGTATCAGCTTCATAAAAATCTATGCTTTGTACACAGAACTCTTAACACGGCTCTCATTTACTAACAACATATGCTTACATATGAAATAAACAACCCTTCCACTTAACAAGATATGTTAACAGTGGGCCATGTCTTTGTAATTTTATTCTGGATAGAAAGGACTCATAATGTCTCAGTTTGTTAGGTGTTTCCTATATCAGTTGCCATTAAACTTTATTTTCCTAATCTAAATTTAAAATTCAGGTGACAATTGAGGTCAGAAACTGTGAGGGAAATATTTTAGTGCTGGATTTTGCTTTGTGCTATCTCAAATCACATTTGTTTCTTCAATGAAACAGCTCTGCTTGTTTTAGTGGTTTGTTTATGCATTCATGTTACAGAAATGAGTTGTGTCAGAAATTCCAGGTCATGGGAGTAGGAGTGAGAAACATCTCATGAGAAAGAGAACCACTCTGCTTCTCTGTCTCAAATTTATTCTTTTATGTCACTCTTAGTTTTGATTGATATTTCTTTGAAAAATTTATTCTTGTTCTTATATATTTGAACCACTGTTTCTCACTCTCTCTCAGTATTGTATAATTTTGAAAAAAAAAGCATGACTCAGGTTTCCATATTTCAAAGCTGTCACCTCTAACATTCTCTTTAAACCTTTACATGCCTTTGTTTCTAGTTTCATTTTAGAGAGAAGGACCTGATAGTGTCTAATATTTTACTCTGTTTTCTGTTTCATTTACACTTAAACTTTATTTTCCTAATCCAAGTTAATTATTCAAACAGTACTTGTAGTCAGGGTTAAAAAGGGAGCTCTTTTAATGCAACTTCTTGTTTTGGACTCTCTCAAGTCACATTTCCTTCTACAGTGAACTGCAGTTCTAATTGGTTTGTTTGTTTGCTTGCTTGCTTGTTTTTAAGAAAATCAAAGACCTTGTATTGACTCCTGTTTCATAAGATTTGAAAACTATAGAGTTCTCTTTCAATATAACCATGATATAACACCTTCTGACATGCTTAGAAATGAGCATAAGTAACTGTCACTATTGTTATAATTTATTTGCTTCCCATTTGGGGTAAGAATGATACACTCACTCATGTTGTTAAAGGGGAAATCTGCCAAGTCCTTGCCTTGCACTTGGGGCTCAACCCATTGCTAACTCTCTGCAAATCATGCTTAATAATAAATTAATGCTGGTTAATTAAGTGGTGCTGCCCATTGGTCCTGTCAAAGAGATAGAAAATATTCCATTCTGAAATTCTAGTTCATAATTAAGCAATTATGTATTGACACTTAGACATTTCTTTTTACTTTCAGAAGAATTTTATCAGGCAATTTCTCTGTGAGAATCAAGATGTTCCTTCATAGGAATATAATGGTAAACAATTCCTGATGTGCTGGTGCTTTATTTATAATAGAGAAAATTTATGTGTCAATAGCATACTGAGGAAAACGCCAATGGGAAGGTTAAGGATTTGTATGATGTTCTTCTGGGTGCAGCAAAGATAAATAATTTAAACCTTTTTTTTCTAAATTAAAGATACAATTAATAATGGGAAAATATAGGTAATACCTTAAAATCATAAATTAGAAAGGTACTTAATATAAGTATGAGGTATAGTTTACTAATGTAACCCTTGATATATGAATATACCTTTGGAAGAAGGCCATTAATTGCTATAATAGATTACATATCTCATATTATTGAGATTTAGGGCAGATGAACAGCAATATCAAAGTATATAAGGTTGGGTGTTGTTGTTGCATGTATTAAATCACAGCACTCAGAGAGGCAGAGGCAGGTGGATCTCTGTGAGTTTAAGGCCAGTCTGGTCTACAAATTGAGTTCCAGGACAGGATACAAAGAGAAGCCTTGTCTCGAAAAAAAACAAGAAAAAATCATTTAGGAAGTTTTCCTTGTTCACTCATTTATTCATTTATTCTTTCATTAGTTTTTATACAAATTTTTACAAGCTGTTAGGACAAACCAATAGATCTGTAGTAATTGGAGCGGTGGGGCTGCGTCCCCAGCACCCCGGCTGCCTGCTCGGCTAGCTTATGCCCCGAAATAACAACACACAAACTGTATTCATTTAAACACTGCTTGGCCCATTCTCTTCTAGGCTAATTCTCACATATTAATTTAGCCCATTTCTAATCATCTGTGTGTAGGACCCCAAAGTGTGCTTACCGGGGAGATTCTAGTCTAGTCCATCCTGGGTTGGAGCTTCATCCCGGGAGCAGGGCATGGCATCTCTCTCAGGCGTCTGCTCCCGAGAGGAGAGCTGAGGAGTCTGAGCTCACTTCCTCTTCCTCCCAGCGTTCTGTTCTGTTTACTCCTCCCACCTATCCTCTAACCAATAAAATGGGCCAAGGCAGTTCCTTTATTAGCCAATGACCTTCCTCCATCATTTCCCCTTTTTCCGTTTAAACAAAAAAAAAAGGCTTTAACTTTAACATAGCAAAATTACATATAACAAAACAGTTATCAAGTAAAAGTAACAATAATCTTTATCATAACCAAGGAAAACTATAACTATAACTAACTATTCTTAACTCCATCAAAGACTCCAGAAAGATACAATACTACCTAAGCAAACAAGAAAAAAAGCAACTTTTAAAACTCTAGAAATGACAGAGACATCTCGCTGCCTGGACAGTCACCCAAAGTTCTTTTGTACCATTGGGGCATCCATCTTCAGCCTTCAGGCCCATGGTATCCAGCAGACATTTCCATAAAGCAGGAAAATTCAAAGTCAGTTCAGTCACTTTCTGTTGTGTCCTGCAGAATGTCTCGCAGACTCTTTCAAAATGAATCAGGAACCCCGAAAGATCATCTCACCTTAGGCAAGTTCAGTAGTCCTCTTTCTGCAGGTTCTCTGTGTCCAGTTTATGCAATAGTCCAAGCAAGAGCAGTTTCTTGCCCAAATGGCTATAAAACTCCATAAGGATCCTCTTTGATGCCCATCTTCCTCTTGAAGTAGATTGGTGCTGCCAGGAGCAGAGTGTCTCATTGTCATGAAAAGTCCTAAGTTATTAAAACATTTAAAATGCCATATTCTATAATCTTTGAAAATATGAAAAATGCCTATCTAAAAGGTATCTATGCACATCTAGAAAATCTTAACTAACATGACTACAAACTTGACTGTTATGATTATCTATTAACTACCTATATACATTACATTTTTAAATGAACTACACAATCACAGTTCCTTAATCAAGATCAGAAACACATATACATATAACAAAATTGACCGTAAATCTCTATCAATAAAGCAAAATCTATACTAATGCAAATTATTCATACCTATATCATATCCCCCTTTAAATGTTAAAGAACGTTTATAAACCATATTTGGGAATATGGGTGCAGTTTTTTCTCTCCAAACTGCTTCCTGCTGAATGGGGGCGTCGTTAATTAGGTCTTTCACGGTATAACCTGTGTGCTAGTTTCATCTCAGTTGGCAGTTGAGCGAAGCAATTTTCTGAAGGTGTTCAGACCAACCCTTCAGGAGGGCGTGGTCCATCATACCAAATCGGAATAGAAGAAATGAACAGCGTCTCATCCTCTGTGAAAACAAAATAAGAAACTCCTTTCCAAAGTATCATATCCTTAGATCCAAATTCAAAATATCTATGTTGGATTAGTTCAGCAGTATTTATAAATAAATATCTTTTAGCAGCTGTTGCTCCTTCCTCAGCATTCAAACAATTCAAAGAGAGCATAATAGCATACAGTATCAAGATTCTCTGTGTATTTTCCATCTTTGTTCGTTTTATTTTAACCTCCATTTTGTTTATTTTTCTTTTAACTTTTTGCTTTTTGAGATAGGTTCTCTGTATCTTTGACATGAAGTAACTCTGTAGACCAGGCTGTCCTTGAACTCTCAGAGATCTGCCTGTCTCTATCTCCCAGGCATTGTGATTAAAGGCGTGTGCTACCACACCTTGAAGTCACAGAGGTCTATCTCCCCCTGCCTTCCAAGTATTGGGATTAAAGGTGTGTACTACCACACACAACAACTCTCTTCCTTTTTTTTGTTTTTTACTTTAAGAACTTCAACTTTTAGTCTGCATATATTTTTAACACACTTTAAACCATTCAGAAATTTTCTCTGTCTTTGAATCTCTCTTTACTGTATATCTCTCTTTTTCTGACCACATGAGTCTTTAATTTACCAAGCAATATCAGTAGGATTAAAGGCGTGGCTTTGTCAGCTAGATCCAGTCCATTCCTTAGCTTTCCAGCCTCATGGCTCAGGTACTGGCTGTAGCCAGCAAGCAAGCTTCAGCAGCCTGTGCTTGCAAACTGCACAAACTGCCTGCGTAAAAGAGTCAGAGTCTGCCCTGGCAGGACAGCCCAGAAAGCCGGCATTTTTAAACGGCACAGCTTTTTTCCTGCTATGGCTGAAAACCGAAAAGCATGTGTTCAGCTTTTCGTCAACACCGTTTAAGTGTTTCGTGGCAGGACCTCTTAATGAGCTGCAGGCTTTGCAGCTAAAGCTGAGTCAGGAAGCCTCTCTTAGATGAGGTGCTTGCTTGCCTCTAGCAAGCAGAGTAGAACCAAGAAATTGCTGCTACCAAGAAACCAGGCACAATGCTTTCATTTTGTTCTAGAATTACTTCCCAAGCTGTCTCAGGCTTTCTGTGGAAGCAGTTGTCCACGTGGGCACCATATGTAGTAATTGGAGTGGTGGGGCTGCGTCCCCAGCACCCTGGCCGCCTGCTCGGCTAGCTTATGCCCCGAAATAACAACACACAAACTGTATTCATTTAAACACTGCTTGGCCCATTCTCTTCTAGGCTAATTCTCACATATTAATTTAGCCCATTTCTAATCATCTGTGTGTAGCACCCCAAGGTGTGCTTACCGGGGAGATTCTAGTCTAGTCCATCCTGGGTTGGAGCTTCATCCCGGGAGCAGGGCATGGCTTCTCTCTCAGGCGTCTGCTCCGGAGAGGAGAGCTGTGGAGTCTGAGCTCACTTCCTCTTCCTCCCAGCGTTCTGTTCTGTTTACTCCTCCCACCTATCCTCTAACCAATAAAATGGGCCAAGGCAGTTCCTTTATTAGCCAATGACCTTCCTCTATCATAGATCTCAAGCACTAAAATTTGTATAGTTTATGATAGATCACATTCAAAATTATGTTTGTTGAATTTTGCTTATGACCGATTTGAACCCTAAGAAGCCATACTGAGTGAGGCAATGTAAAAGATAATTGTCTCCATGGTAGGAAAACAGAGCAAAGACTAATACCATCAGTCCCATTTCTAACTGAGGTGATGCTTCTTCCAAAACTGGATTACTCTACTGAGGAATGAGCTGGCAAAGGAGCTCCTTTTGTGAACAGCACACCAGCCACTTTGTGCATTAAGCCCATCATTCAGCCAGAACTCCTGTCTCTGCTGGAAGAACTCAGCCCAGCTTGCATCTGACTCATTCTACAGGGATCAGATTACTCCAGCTCAAAATGAACTCAGCTGTCCTATTGCAGATCACAGTATCTAAACATTTCTCTCGGCTAACATTGTTATCCAGTTCTTTCTTAATGGGGGCCTTAACTCAAAGCCTTTCATCTGACAACCTTGTAGACTACAAACAACTATCTTTTGATATGCAGTAACAGTGCTGTGTCATGCAACCATCTAGGCTCTCTGTCCTGGAACACAATATTAACAATCACAGAATATATTTTTGTTGTTGTAGAAACTGAGAAAATGTAATATATTTCCAGTTAAAATGAAATAGGACAGAGGGAGTTGAATAATTCTCTCATTCTCACCATCTTGATAAATTCCTATAAAACATGGTAACATAACACTACCAAGAAGACAAAATGAATTTCTCTGATGTGCCTAGAATGAGTTGGTGCAATACTTCATTCACACTTCATTACCTTCTCTTTTCATTCATACTTTATTGTAAATTTGAAAAATAAATGTTACTCACCCCTTTCACTTGCTGCTAAAGTTGTGTCTCCAGGACAACAATGTCAACTTTTATAGCTTTGTGATGACTTTCATAGCCTACCAGTGGATGAACATACATTAATTTCTATGCAAGGACTCAGATTATTTTTGGCTACAAATAGTCCAACTTGCAAGTACCCTACAAGGTTGCATATAGCCCAATTTTATGGAGGCATTTTCATTATTGAGGTTCCATTCTCTCAGATGACATTAGTGTATATCAAATAGAGATAAAACTCTTCAGTATAATATATAAGCATATGTTTAAGGTAAATGTAAACAAATCTGCACTCAAACCAGGGATTCTTATGAAACTACTGCCTCCAATAAAATCTCTTTGTTATTTTTATATGGTAGTTACTTTTTAGTACTTTCTTTAATGAATAGAGGTTTAGCAGAACACCTTATTTTTCCACAGGCTTTTATGATGTAATCAAAGATGTATTTGTACAATTTGCAAAGAAATATTACATTGAATCAGGATAGAAAGAGAAAATTAAACAGACATGGGATGTCAAGGAAGATCATCACATGAGAGTCTGGTCATAGCCTGGTGAATATTAAGCACTTCAGCACAATTTCTTGTAGGGTTTTTGACACAAAGACAAGATATCTTTTAAAAATATTAAAATAAAGCTGGACGATGGTGGCTCACGCCTTTAATCCCAGCACTAGGGAGGCAAAGGCAGGCGGATCTCTGTGAGTTCAAGACCAGCCTGGTCTACAGAGCTAGTTCCAGGACAGGCTCCAAAGCCACAGAGAAACCCTGTCTCGAAAAACAAAAATAAAGACAAAACAAAAAAGAATTAAAATAAGAAAAAAACAGGCAGGCTATATTTAGACCCTCTCCTCTCTCTCTGTTCGCTCCGATCCAATTCCCCACTCTCGTCCCCAGTTTTGCAAGAAAAAATCATGACAGCCATTCCTGCAAGTCCCTTGCACCTTGCTCTCATCTGCCTTGGATACCACAGTTCTTCCCCTTCTAACCTCCCTACCCTCACTTGTTGCATTTTCCCAGACTCCAATCCTAGAAAACATTACCTGCTAATCCGAGGGTTGCTTCTCCTTTGGCAAAAAGTAGGATGAAGTCACACCCACACCTCTCCTATTGCTCCTGAGATCTAGTCCTGCCAGTTTCATACCAAACTCTGTTACACAAAATCTGTTATGGTATCCCATTCTTCTCTGATCCCATCCTCAAGGGACCATAAAGACCTCCTCTAACCTTTCCTCCCCCAAATCATCCCAGTAGCCCAATCTCCAACACCTGCATGCATTCCCTGTGAACACACTAGCTAAACATGCAAGGAAAACAGGCAATACACAACCATCAAACTCCAAATATCAAGGGAGAAACAGAAACCAAGGAACTAAATATCTACCCAAAAAAGTCCACTCCAGAAACTGGCACCTAACCACCTATAACTATAATTATCTAAAGCCCAAAGGCCTGAGACATCATCTTAAAACACAATAGATAGCAGCAAGTACAATATGTCTCCAGTAGATTCCAGTTATTCTGCTAGAGCAGACTTTAAATATTCCAAACTAGTTGACGATCAAGGAAAACACCTCAGAACGAACTATATGAAGATGATAGAGGTCTTTAAAGAGGAAATAAATAAATTCAACAAAGAAATACAACATACACACACATACAAACAGTCATGCATGTGCACACACACACATGCACACACACACACACACACACACACACACACATTGAGAAAATGAATAACCCCCTTAAAGACTAAAGAAAGCCAGGAAAATAAGCAGCAGTAGAAGGAAATGAATAAAATTGTTTATGGTTATCCTAGTTTCTGTTCTACCAGGTTCGGTGTATCCGGTTTTATGATAAGATATTTGTTCCACTTGCATTCTAAATATTAATCTTTTCATATTTCTCTATATGCAGAAATCCTGTTTGACCAGCAGCATTTGATAAAGATGCTGTTTTTTTTTTCTGTGTGTGTTTCTGGCTTTCTTATCAAGTATCAGGTATCCCCATGTATATGAATTTATATTTGGGTTTTCATTTAAAATCCATCAATCAATGTTTCTATATTTATGTCAATGCCATACAGTTTTTATTACTATAACTTTCATGAATATTACTGCAGCTTAAATCATAGATTGGCTCCCACGCACTGATAGTGGGAGACTTCAATATCCCACTATCAGCAATGGACAGATCACTCAGACAAAATCTAAACTGGGAGATACTGGAACTAATTGACATCATAAATAATATGGCTAATATCCCTGAGCATATATATCACAGGCACTAATATAAAAATATTAGTAAATGAGACCTCATGAAACTGAAAAGCTTCTGGAAAGCAATAGACACATTCGAACTAAGTGATAGGGTTATAGGATGAGAAAATAATTGTAACAAATTTACATAAATATATAAGAACTCAAGAATCTAGGTAACAATAAAAGAAATAATCTAATTAAAATATTTTACATACCTAAATTAAGAGTTTTCCTCAAGGAACTGAAATGGCTGATAAGCACTTAAATAATTGTTCAAAATCTTTAGCCATCAGGAAATGCAAATCAAAACTTCTTTGAAATTCCTTCTTATACCTATCAAAATGCAATTGACAGCTGATGGCAAGAGTGGAGAGCAATTGATCAATAACACAATTGACAGCTGGTGGCAAGAGTGGAGAGCAAGGGCAACTCTCCTCCCTTGATGGTGAATGTGCAAATTTATATAGCCACTATCAAAATTAATATGGCACTTCCCCAGAAAGTTGGGAATCTATGTACCCCATGATCTTACTATTCCATTCTTTGGCATATGCTCAAAATATGCTCCATTCTATCACAAGGACATTTGCTCAACTATGTTCATAGCAGCTTTATTCATAATAGCCAGAGACTGAAAACATACTAGATGAGCATTAACAGAAAAATAGATAAAGAAAATTTGGTGTATTTACACAATGGAGTATTACTCAGCTTTGAAAAATAAGATGCAATACATTTTTCAGGCAAATGGATGCATCTAGAAGAAAGTCATCCTGTGTGAGGCAACCCAGACCCAGAAAGAACAGCATGATATGTACTTACTAATGAGTGGTTCTTAGCTGTTTAATAAAAGATAATCAGGCTACAACCCATAGACACAGGGAAGTTAAGTCAAGAGAATGGGGGAAGACATGGAACTCTCTGAGAGGAAGTAACAGAATAGATTGCGTGGGCAGACTGCAAGCAATTAAGGAATGGAATGAGTGTATCACATCGTTGCTGTGGGAGCATCATGGTATAGAAACCTAGTGCAGGAGAAACTTTCTGGAATCTCTGAAGGTGATCCTAGTGAGGAATCTTGCTAATGGTACATAAGGAGTCTCAACTGGCCATCTTTTATTACCCCTGGTAATACAAAGAGTGTCACTCTATTAATGTATTGCATTGAATTGCGACTATAGGAGCACAGAGAGTATTAAAATCGTATTTTTAAAAACTAGGTTTAGAAAATTTTACTGGACATAAACTGGTGAAGTATTTAACTCTGGACAGGTCTTACAACATGGTAAATACCTTGTATATTGATAGTGATGGTTTCTGTCACCCTACTGTCTATATATACATGAAGGCGTGAAGAACACAAGCAGAGAACTTCTGTCTCAGACAATTTAATTCAGCTTGTTCCTGCCATTGATGAAGTCTACTCAAATTATCCATTGCAATCTTCCTATTCCCGTTTTGGACCTGCCATCTATTTGCCTAATCATTCATTTATCTTCAGTTAGTCCTCCACTTTTGCTGGTAGGAAGTTCTCCTAAAGTCTGTAATTCATTTTGACCTGGCAGGCTGACTCTATGACCAGCAATCAGCATTCCAGGCTTCCTCTAACTTTTGCATCTGGATTTGGTTATCTTATTATCATAAACACCATTTGCATTTCTCTCAGCTTTCCTATTTCCCTAGACATCTGAATCATTTTGAAATACATTCTAGCCTCTGAAGCCATTTAGCCATTCTTTATCCTATATACATGCATGCATATGGGTAGATGGATAAATAGATAAGTTTACCATGTGAAGTATAGTATGTAGTTTGAGAATTAATTATAATTTTAAGATTAAAATAAAAAATTCAGTGTTTGACTTGTTTGAGATATTAGCTAATTGGCCTATCTGGGAAATTTTTGCTATTGAAGTCACCATACTTTGTATTATTATTATTTCTGTTATTTAATGTAGTCTATTTTTATTAAAAATATGTTCAACTATGTTTCTCACATAGTATGTAAACAATACTACCAAATATACTTCTGTCAGATATGCTACAATGTACCTCAGATCTAATTTAAACTCCCTAGTCTCCTTTTGAAGGTTTTGTAAATAGCAGTAAATATTATGACTGTAAATAGCAGTCATAATAGATGATAATAAATGCAGATATTTAGGTAACAATTTGATAGGCACTTCACCCCCATCTAAGAAAACAGCAGTGACCTCTATTCCTGATGATAGTGAGTTCACAAGCCATGTGTTTTTACCTAAACAAGATCATGAATAAAAATGAGATGAAAAGGTGTGGTAACATATTCCCTTGAATGGATACTAAAAAATGCAGCCATCAGCATAGACAATCCTGATATAGCTAACTTTCCCCATGTAGTTTGGGGTTTGTGTGCATCCTTTCTACACTTGTGGTTGCATGCTTTCTATGATGGGTCACATGACATTCAAACAAGGACAAGCCACTTGAGGGTACCTATGTAAGTAATGTGAGTTTAGTTGTCTTTACTACTTGGCATGGGCTGGCATCCCTCTTTGATGAATTTGGTCTACCACATAAGCATGTGAATGTTCCTTCATATCATTGAATGTCTGGAGAATATATTAGGCTATTTGATCATAGCACATATAAAAAAGAACACAAGGAGGATGTGGTTCCACTTGTTTGTGCTTTGTTGTGGGCAGCAAGACATGCTTCCAGGGCTCACTTATATGCCCAGAAAGAACTTGACTAAGAGAGGAATGACAATTGATAAAATACATGCAGATGCTGCCTGATGCAATAGATTCTGATTTGGTAGGAAAAGTAGAAAATTAAAATAAAAAATGGGTGAGATGAGGTTTTGGGTTGCCTTTTCTTACAGTTAGCAGAGTGCAAGGAAGGAACTAAAAGTCAGATTTGTGCTAACATGTACTTCCTGAACTACAAAAACTTGGAAAACATGGGAAGAATCTGACAGTGAAGAGGGAGGTAAGTATATGAGTAATGAACACTAGTTGTCAGGACGAATAATTAATAAGAAGGGGTGAAAATGCATATCAGCATATTGACAATGACCTCAACAATGGCTATCAGAAACTATGATAATCATGAAATATTCAGAATCTGAACTTTTTAAATTAATAAAGATTTTTAAATAAACAATCAAGGAATACCCCTCCAAGTCTGGCTCATGAAAATGTGAGGAGAGACATCGAGGTGGTGAAATAGCTAAATATGAAATTGATGATTAAGTAATATGTTTACCAGTTTATCCTTGAGACATAGGCTGCATGAAATGAGCTTAAGATATTGAAAGTCAAATGTGGCAAGATTGTTGTTCAGTAGGATTTTTGCAGGTAAGTTTTGACCCTGGTTTTCTGTCCCACTTGGTCCTTTTACAGCCCGGCTCCTGCAATTATTAGGTCCCAAAAAATAGCACAGTGGACTATATTAATGATAAACTGATCGGCCCATTAGCTCAGGCTTCTTATGAACTCTTATAACTTATATTAGCAGATTATTCTAGTATATGTTAGCCACATGGATCGATACCTTTTTTTTTGGATTATTTATTTATTTATTTATTTATTTAAGATTTCTGTCTCTTTCCCGCCACCACCTCCCATTTCCGTCCCCCTCCCCCAATCAAGTCCCCCTCCCTCATCAGCCCAAAGAGCAATTAGGGTTCCCTGCCCTGTGGGAAGTCCAAGGACCACCCACCTCCATCCAGGTCTAGTAAGGTGAGCATCCAAACTGCCTAGGCTCCCCCAAAACCAGTACGTGCAGTAGGATCAAAAACCCATTGCCATTGATTTTGAGTTCTCAGTAGTCCTCATTGTCCACTATGTTCAGCGAGTCCGGTTTTATCCTAGGCTTTTTCAGACCCAGGCCAGCTGGCCTTGGTGAGTTCCTGATAGAACATCCCCATTTTCTCAGTGTGTGGGTGCACCCCTCGCGGTCCTGAGTTCCTTGCTTGTGCTCTCTCTCCTTCTGCTCCTGATTTGTACCATGGGATTTCTGTCCGATGCTCCAATGTGGGTCTCTGTCTCTGTCTCCTTTCATTGCCTGATGAAGGTTAATATTCATGAGGATGCCTATATGTTTTTCTTTGGGTTCTCCTTATTTAGCTTCTCTAGGATCACTAATTATAGGCTCAATGTCCTTTGTTTATGGCTAGAAACCAAATATAAGTGAGTACATCCCATGTTCCTCTTGTTTTTTCTGCTGAGTAGTACTCTAATATGTATATATTCCATACCTTCTTCTTCCATTGAAGGGCATCTAGGTTGTTTCCAGGTTCTGGCTATTACAAACAATGTTGCTATGAACATAGTAGAGCATATACTTTTGTTGTATGATAAGGCCTCTCTTGGGTATATTCCCAAGAGTGGTATTGCTGGGTCCAGGGGTAGGTAGATCCCGAATTTCTTGAGAAACCGCCACACTGCTTTCCAAAGTGGTTGCACAAGTTTGCATCCCCACCAGCAATGGATGAGTGTACCCCTTTCTCCACAACCTCTCCAGCAAAGGCTATCCTTGGTGTTTTTGGATTTTCAAGACAGGGTTTCTCCGTAGCTTTTGGTTCCTGTCCTGGAACTAGCTCTTCTAGAACAGGCTGGCCTCGAACTCACAGAGATCTGCCTGCCTGCCTCTGCCTCCCGAGTGCTGGGATTAAAGGCGTGCGCCACCACCGCCCAGCTCCTTGGTACCTTTTTCAGCAGGGTAGGTCACATCTTCCTTCTTCCGTGTCAGGGAAGGACTGTGGAGAGAGCTTCCTTCATCCAAGAATATTCCTGCTCTCATTGCTCTGCCTCTACTTCCTATCTGGTTTTCCTGCCTATACTTCCTGCCTGGCTACTGTCCAATCAACTTTTATTTAAAACATAATTGACAGAATACAGACCACTCTCCTACACCAGGTAAGAATGAAATTAACAAAAGGCTAAATACTTTGTGACGTTAAAGCCTAGAGAACAATTCATGTAAGGCATAAATGTTCAAGCAATGCAGAAGAAAAAGCTTGAATTCTAGAGCGGAGCAATCCCACTCCACACAAGTGAATAGTGTGTTTATTTTACCCTTCTAAGAAACATTGGTGTGAAAATTGTGTGCCCAACCAGGGACTCTTTTGGCAGCTGGGCATGGGCAATTGAAAATCAAGAGCCATAGTACTTGCTTTCATTCCACTCGGGCTATAATGGAACATTGCTCTGCTCCCCAATAGGCCTTTGCCAGGCAAAGCAGCACAAACCTGCAGCACTGAGGCCATCAGTGATGAGAAGCTATGGAGCAATTGTGCAGCAGTAGCTACAACCCAGAATGAGGAAGCCAGATGGTTCATAGAAAGAATATATCTGAATGATTGAGAGGTAAATAGGATATTTTCTTCCATCAATTTCTACTGTACCCAACGTGACTTTGCAATAATTTATAGAGGAAATGAAACCTTTTACATCCCCTTAAGTGCCTGAATCAACCGGCACTTATTTAAGTAGATAATGATAGGCGTTCAGAGATCCTGCCCACCATCTGTACAATGGTTTCATTGAATAATTCTAAATAGTTGTGTGTTTTATAGCCAAGGAGAAGCAGCTGCAAAAACAATAAATAATAGTTAATAAGTTTCAACAAAGGTATATGCATGGATAGGAAAGGCAAACCCAGAAGACAGAATATTGAATGAAATTGCATTACCAGGTATTAGCTATCTTACCGCAGGTCATCAAAGGAGGCCTCTGAAGCTGCATAAATGATAAAAGCTATTGATTCTACTCTTGGTTGTAAACTACAAGTAGGTGGTGCATTTAATTGCTGATATACAACGCATTTAGGTGTAGAACATGAAATAAGGATGAGACTGAGCCAAAAAAGCACCTCACTTATGGTGGCTTTCATTCTGAATGTAGATTAAGGGAAAGAGAAAGTATTCATTATAATTTGGTGATCCTGGTGCCCTTTTATGGCACTTTGGATAGGAATTTTGTCAAGACTGATATCATTATTGTTAAAACTGGCTACTTTTGAGTGCATTACTAGCAAAATCAGCAAGGAGTCGACAGACATTAATCATGTTCCCTTGCCCTAGCCAGAGAGGTTACCATGCATTACTTAAACAATCATGAATGTGGCCATGTGATAAAACATGACTAGCTCATGAGCTATCAGAGACTCTGCCCTGTGTAAGGAAAGCTAGTTTCATAACCAAGCTGGCAATATCTTGATTACTATCATCTGTAGACTTCAGCATCATGGTACTGTTTTCAGTTAGATTACTTCATTGCCAAAATGAATGGACAAAGTTACCTCATCTCAATGCTGATGATGGAGTGGTTATAGTATGACCAGTTAAAAAACTATACTATATACTACAAATTTTTCCTAGTTTAAACTCTTTCTTGCTGTGATAAACAACTCTGACAAAATCACCTTAAGGAAGAAATGGTTTCTTTTAGTTCACAATCTCTAGTTATATTCTATCATCAAAAGGAAAGTCACAGAAGCAGGAGCTGCAGACAGTCATATTCTTATATCTACAGTAAGAAGAGACAAATGAATGCATATCAATGTTCAGCTTGTTTTCTCTGTCATTGTACACTTTGAAGTCCACTGCCTTGGAATAGACTCATTGACAATTAAGATGTGTTTTCTCATATCAATTGGATAATCAAAATAATTCCCCATAGGTATACTTGGAGGCCTGCCATCAAATGTTTTTATAGATTAGATCAAGTTGATAACAAAACCTAGCTCACAAGCATCCTTCCTATTTTCTTTGCTTCTTACAGTTACTTGTTCTTTGTGATGGTCTCTGCTCCTCGGAGTTGATGATGTGTGTACTATTCCTTTTTGAGCAATGGAACCCATAGCACAACAAAATGCCAGTCCAGTCAGTTATAACACTTTGATATAACTTTAAGATATCAGGAAAAGATTTTACTTCAATTACTTGGCATAAAAAACACTGAAAATACAGTTGATTGGCACATCACATATATTCAACTAAATGATTTTTGTTGTTTCCCCACTGGTGAGACAGGCAGGTATATATGAAAAGCTTAACATCATGGGGCCCTACTTGGTTGAGGCTCTGCCTATCCCCATTTGTTAGCAATAAACTTAACCTGGGATACATATCTCCCTGGATTTGTTCCAAACAATACCATAAGTACCCTTCTTTTAGATACTGTGTAACAAGGCCCTAAACAATATGACATACTCTTGGGCATTATATCTTTTGAACCTTGTTTGTTAATTGTAGTCTACAGTGAACTATCTTTTCAAATAAAATGTGTTGTTTTGCCATTAGAAATCATTACATTTAAAAATAGTCAACAAGAAACCACCAATAATATTGTTATTTATGGTACACCTCTGTGGTTCTTTTTCTTTGTTTACTGTAACAATTTTAAATCACTTCAGTGTGTAACAAGCTTTATATCCAATCTAACAGTAATTGGTTGCATCAATTAAAACTGTGTCAACATTATGCTAGTAGGTACATATTATTTGGTATATTGACAATTTAATACATAAGGTGCTAAGCTGAACAGGGTTTCTGATGTGAATTATCCTCCAGAAGCCTTCATTCTGCCTTCCAAGCAGGACTATGATTTCCAGCCATCTTGACAGAAACTTTGAAGCTGAGTTGTAAACTAACTTCTCAAAGTTCTGTAACAAATGCATGTAGGTATCATCAGAAATAGGGTTTTACAGTCTATTCTTGGAGAGCAAAGCACAAAGAAAGTAAACAAGAGAGCAAACAAAAAAAACTACAATAGTGGAAATATTATTGGATTTCAGGTCCTAAGGCACTCCATGTTTAGCAATTAACAAGAAAACAACTCACCCCTCGCACTGGAATTTTATTCAACAATCTTAAGACTTCTCATTGTACTTTTTCTCACCCACAGAGGATATCTTCATTCAACCATTTCAATTGTTTTTAATGATTCTCTATTTATAGGTACAAGAAGTATAAGATGCACAAAAGTTAGAAGTATATCACAAATACTTTCTATAAAGAATGGGCAGTTTTCTGAAGGTCTGCTGCCATCCAAATGCAAACAAACACCAACTGGTCTCAGGTCTTCAGCAACAGAGGGATACTAAAACCAAGATGTTGTCAAGGTCCAACACAGTGTGAAAACTTTCTGCACTATCAGTTTACTCAAGTAAACAAGTTCAGTTCAGTGGTGTGCATGAAAGGCACAACCTTCCCTGAGCCATTTGGTCTCCTCACCTTGCACATTGCTATGAAGCCACTCTACAGCTTCTCTCACTCTACTTGGTCCATCAAGGAAAGTTTTTGCTATTGCTCTGCTTGGTCTGGAGATAATACAGGAAAGGTTCATGCTTGTGCCTGCTATATCAACCATTTGAGTTGATGTGACAGTCTCTGGACTGGTGGTATTATAACTGTGCTTACAGCTGCTGCTTTTTAGCCCCAACTCACTGGAGAGAAGGCCCTGGGTTATTTCAAAGGGCTGCATAAACTGTGGTGAGAATATTACATCAAAAACAGAATGGGTCACTAGTTCTATAAGGCTTTCTTTGGTAATATTGAAGAAGTAAACTAATTTGTTTTATTATATTAATTACTAACTCTCCTGTCATGCTTCACACAAGAGAACTATCATCTATTTGTATCTATCTATCTATCTATCTATCTATCTATCTATCTATCTATCTGAATGTAATTATAATTATTTCAGTTACAGAATGGATACAAAATTCTAAAGAAGACACAGTAGGTATTTCAGTTGCTTTTTTGTCAACTTGACACAACTAGATTCACCTGAGAAGGGAGATCCTCCATCTGATTGGCCCATGAACATGTCTATTGGGACATCCTACTTTAATATGTGTATATACATATGCACACTAAGTAAGCAATGGAAAGCAAACCAGTGTGCAGCATTACTTTGTGTACTCTGCTGAAGTTTCTGACTCTAGGTTCATGTTCTGAGTTCCTTCCTTGGCTTTTGTCAATAGCAGGCTGCTTCCTGTAAGATTCAACGAACCCTTTCCTCCTCAAGTTGCTTGTGCACAGTCTTATCACAGCCTAGAGAAGCAAACCAAGGTAAGTTTAAGACTTTTCAGAAGTGTGCTGAAAGAATGTAAATAAAATCTATACTGATAAGAAAATGAACCCAAAGGGACTCAGGGCAAGGATCTGCTATTCTAGGGTCCTTTGTACATCTCAAAGTTGAGAGTGAAACTACAAATTTGAGCCCATCTCTAGAAGAGAAAGGGCAAGACAAAATGCAGACATAAGAGTGGGAAATCCAGATGGACATATAGAAAGATGGACAATTGGCAAATGAGTAGGACATCATATCAATAGAAACAAAAGTAAGTTTGAGCTCCAAGGAGAATTTGTATCTTTCTGTCTGTTGGTCCTTGACACAGGTTATATTTGTTAGGTTTTTGGCTTATGGGGCTGCTGTCATCAACAAGGTGGGTTTTTACCTCTTTAGCCTCCTGCTATAGGTTCTTAGGCCTGGGTTTCCTGATGTGGTTTCAGAATATCCTTGTACCAAACAACGTCAACTCATCCTGATACATTCATTCTTAGGAATAAGTCATCAATTAGCCTGTGCTGCTTGAGTGATACTAGAAATATGGTTTTATTCATGCGTACATCCAGGTACATTGGCTACATCCTCTATCCTCCAAAAGAGTCAAATGATGATTTCAGAATGGAACCTTTTAGGTGGTGCCAATGTCTGTAAATCATAATACAGAGTAATTTATAGCCAGGCAGAGTTTGATCTCGATATCCCCAGTGTATTGCTTCGAAGTGGAGAAGCGTAAACAGCTTGCTCTGAGGCAATAACTATCCGCCCTTGTGCTTTCAGGATCTGTCTTTTCCTTACTTCCCTTGGACCTAGACAGAGTCCATGAGCTCTGTTTAATGAATTTAGAGGAAGGATGCAGAAAATACTGTAGTACACACATAGAAGTATGAGGCACTCTTGAAGGTAAGAAAAGCAAACAATCAATGGGACTACTGTGGAGAAATACACACTCATGGGCAGGACACTGACTCAGGACATCATTACAAAGAAAACACTGTGATGAGTGCAGACAATTAAGGGTCCATATTTACAAGTAGGTGTTACACTATGTCTTGAAGTTTCTTCAACAGATGAATAACCTGGGGGAGTTTTCCTTCCTGGCAGATTGGCAAGCCCATTTGAATAATGTCTGAGCAAAGGCACGATGTTATATCTTTATTCTTTGTTAGCAATCTCTAATTGTAAGTGTATGATATTTATGGCACTTTGAAAAACTATGCCTACAAATGGGGAAAAAGATACAATTCAGATCCAACTCTTTTAACCAAAAATCATGTAGCAACACATTTAAATGAATTAAGTGTAGAAAATTATACATAAATGAATCTATAGAAACAGCCAATATTTATCATAAAGAATTAACCTTTTATCTATCGGCCTTCAAAAAGTCCTGTTTTCTTTGCATCTTTATATTTCTATGGTATTTTATGTATTTTATCATTTCATAAGATATTTTAAATATTATAGAAGAAAAATTATGAGGTTTTTCCTTCTTTTCACATGGTATTGAAGTGTTAAGAACAAAAATTATGAGGTTTTTCCTTCTTTTCACATGGTGTTTAAGTGTTAAGAACAGTCAATTATGATATAGGACATAGACCCCAATGTTCATTATGAAGTCATGATCCTCAGTGGCCTTTACTCTGGCTTATCTCTAACTAGCTACTTACCATCTACCACCAGAGGCAAACCTACTCTTCACTTGAACTGTTTTAACTCTTATGTATTCAGTGAAGTACGTTTTAGACTTTAAACTCTGCCTTACTAATACATAATTTGACATTTTGTCAAATGTTTTTTCTGAGAAATTTAGTTTGATACAAATTATGTCACAATTGCTTTCAAGGGACCTAGACTGGAGTTCCCCTTATTTTCCCCTTCTACTCTCTGCTCTTGAATGCTTTAGCCCTTGATGAACTTGCTATATGTGTTAGGCTAAATTACTTAGATTTTTCCAAGGCCTCTTATGATTCCTAAGAGCATTTCTCCATTATGTATCCCAGAAAATTTATCACAGTCTTATATAAGGCCTCAGTACAGACACACTTGAAGAAAGAAGAAATACTAAAATTTCTTAAAGAATTAAGAAAATACATGAAAATAAATGATAGGGAGACGAATAGAGTTTCATTTTCCCAAGCTAGTTTTAATGTGATTCCACAGCCAGACAATGCGCAACAAGAAAAGCAATTGATTTGCCATTGTGACTAATGAATGTAGATGCAAACTTCTCAATAAAACACCGCCAAATGAAACCCAACAGCATATCAAAAACGTCATTTGTCATGATCAAAAGAGATTTATCACAAGGATGAAAGGATGATTCTTTATCTATAAATCAATAAATGTAATATAACTCATGAAAAAGGAAAGGACATAAGGCATGTATATTATTTCTCAGTAGATGCAGAAAATATGCTTCATAGTGCTCAATGTTTCTTTATGACAAAATCTTGGTACAAATCAGATATAGAAGGATTATGTGTCAAATCAAGGGGGCCATTGACTGAAATGTCTAGAACTGTGACATAGCATGCGACCCATCTCCCATAGATGCCTGAGAAATTTTGTTACAGATGAACAATGAATATAGCGAAATCAGTGTCTATATTCCATCAACATGGTGATTGACTGTTGGAGTCAGAGCACTGTAGTAAAGTTTGAAGCCAGGAAGAATGACACCTATAGGCTTGTTTGTTTTGATAGAGTCTACTTTTGCACAATTGGATAGTATATCATTATATGAATATACATTTGTACTTACTTTATTACTTTCTAAATTGATGTCTATTATCAAATAGTGGTACCTTTGACCCTTTTAATGTTTTAATTTCTAAATCTATTTTTTTTAAAAACAAGAATAGAGTCAGGTAGTCATGGTGTGTGCCTTTAATTCCAGCACTCAAGAGGCAGAAATAGGCAGATCTCTGAGTTAGAGGGCAGCTTGGTTTACAGAGCAAGTTCCAGGACAGCCAAGGCTACCCAGAGAAATAGTTTCTTGATAAGAACAAACAAACAAACAAAAACAAAAAAGAATAGGTACCTTTGATTATATATTATTTTGTCTTCATAGAATATTTTTTTCTTTCACTGTCAGGTCATGTGTTCGCATAGCTTTTAAAGTTCAGAAGCATGATTTGTCCTGGAAATTTGTATTACAAAAGCATCTATTCAGTATAAATCAATTAATAAAGACATTTACTTAAATATCTGCCTACATTATTACTTAAAGATATGTGTCGTTTTGAGCACAAATTGATTACAATGTATAGTCATTTTTACTTGTATGCCTTTTGACAAATGGTTCATCAAAATAAGAATATTTTCCTGTTACCTGAAAACATTTTTTGCAATGCGAATAATAAGAATGCTTTTCAGACTTGTATAGCAGATAATATGACAAGTGGCTAATAGATTATTTTTGAAGATTTATTTGATCCTATTAATTAAAGTTAAATCCTAGATTTGGAAAAAGATGAGATTTTAACATTTTCCTTTCAACCTTCAGATGCAGTGACAAAATATTTCATATGTAACATCCATGGTGTATTAAAAGAACAATTAAACCTCATCTTTTAAAGATTCATTTTTATTTTGAATTATGAATATGTCTCTGTATGTGTTTGCTGTGTATACAGTGATCAGAAGAATTCCATGTAGTTGGTATTGAAGGTGATTATGAACTACTCCCACTGCAAGAGAAATATCTACCTGCCATTAACTGCTGGGCCATCTCTCCAGTCTTGGAAGCACAGCTTTTAGAAATGGAGAACTTACTAAGTAGATAAAGTCTTTTTTTGCCCTTCCTAATGTACACAAACTAGATCAGAGTAAGGACACACAGAACTCCCCAATTTACGGTGATAAGCATGCCAAATGTTGACATTTGTCTCAAGCAATTTATATTAAAGTTAATAGGAACCAAATCTCTGAAAACCAACATTTGTCATTTTCTGCATTGTCTGACACATTTTCATTACTCTTAATTTTCATGCTGTTAGGTTATAGGATATTTTTTCCTTTCCAATTTGCTAGTCATACAAAGGAGAGAGGATTACCTCCACTGGAAATTTAACTGAGGGTGATTTGGCTCTCTGATATGACTGAATAACAGCCTGAAAGAAGTTAATGATTTTCAGAAAATCATAAGAGAAAGAAATCATACCTCTAAATTCAGTACAAAATAGCAAAAAAGCAATGAATCTCTGATTACTAAGCTGTATCTAAATGTAACACACTCAAAAGAAAGAAAATCGGGTGGATATATATTTATGAGTATTTTATGCAGCATTTTCTGTTTATTCACTATTTTCATTTTTGGCATTTTTTTTCCTTTCTTTTAGAGGCAGGGTCTCACTATGCTGCTAGTCCTGGCTGTCCTGGAACTGACTCTGGAGACCAGACTGACATTGAACTAACAGAGATTTGTCTGACTTGGACTTCCAGACTCCCAAATGCTGGGAATAGTCAAGGTCTGTGCCACTGTCTGTCTTACTTATGGAACTTGATGTAGATATAAGCTTCTGTCCCAACTCAGTCCTGCAGTCATTAAGTCCCAAATAAACACACTTGAGACTTATATTGAGTATGAAGTATTTGCTATATTACTCAGGATTATTAATAATGAGCTCCTACATCTTAAAGTCACCCATAATTCTTGTCGATGTTAGCCATGTGGCTTGGTACCTTTTCTCAGTAAGACAGCCTCATCTTGCTTCCTTTGTGCCTGGCTGATGACTGACTCTCTGACTTTCCTCTTCCCAGAATTCTCCTAGTCTGGTCACCCTGCCTATACTTCTTGCCTATCTACTGCTAATCAATGTTTTATTAAACCAATATTACTGAAAATATTTACAGTGTAGAAGAGCATTATCCCACAGGAACTTGGAACCTAATTTTGAAAAAAAATATTAGAAAAGAAAACATACAATCTTTTCATTTTTTGAATTTTTAAATATTTAATTACTTATGTTTGTTTATTTGTTAAATTTAGTTTTTTAGAAAGGGTTTCTTTGTGTAGCCTTGGCTTTCCTGGAACTAGCTAGACAAGAACTGTTTCAATCTCAGAGGTGGATACCTATCTCTGCCTCCTCAGTGCTGGAATTAAAGGCATGTGCCACCACCATCCAACTGAAATATACATTCTTAATATGAACTATATCGATAAGATTATTCTTATGGGACATGAGTAGATATTGGATTTAAGAAGCTGCAGCACTTTCAGAATTGACTTGAATTTAGTCAAAAGACCATGTAGCCAAGGCTGTCAAAATAAAGGGAATTCTAATGAGCAGACAGGACATACCATCATTTGCTAATTTCTAAAGCCCAGACTATTTAATGGGTTTCTATAGACCTTGAAGTAGATAATGGTGTTTCATCCCTATAATCCAAATAATCATGAGCAAGAGAATTGCCATAAGCTCCAGGATAGCCTGAGCTACACAGTGAATTTCAGCTAGACAAAACATATCACAGCAATGAAACAGAAAGTAGCTCTGTGATGTGTGATTGATAAAGAACAATTATATTACAATATTAAATTGACCTCCCTGGGTTTTTACTTTCCTAGGGTTGATTTGATACATGTCATTTATCAGCTCTTTTTATCCTCTTGTCTTTATGCCATATGCTAAGTATCAGATGCAGAGTCTCCTGACACTTGGTATGTAGATAACATTACATACAAAGCCATTTTTAGACTCTATGACAGTTGTACATTATTCAAAATATTTTTTACTTCTGAACTCTTTCTTCATTGTTTTGTTAAAGGTGATGATTGCATACGTTATATAATAGATCTTTTTCTAAGTCATTTCATCAAGTTCAATCCTTACCTCACTACCTCTACCAGGTACATCCCTCACAAATACCATATACGAATTCAGCAGTAAGAGAGGACAAGGCTTAGGGATAGGTCACATTTCATCTTTTGCTCTATTTCTCTTCTTTATACCATACCTAGAGCTAGGATGCATTTGATATTTGTCTTTATCTTTGATATCTTATATAAATGCGTTCTGTAAAAGAAAGTAAATTTTACTTTTAAAAATGATTGTTATACAAGTGTAGTTCACAACTCAGTACTGTGGAAATTGAGCTTTAAAAATTTTGAATTTGAGGTCAGCTTGTGGTGTATAGCAACACAAAGATCTTATCTAAAAATCACATAAACCCAAACCCATTTGTGTGTGTGAGTGTGTTTGTACATATGTGTATGTAAGTATGTGAGTGTGTGTTCATGTATATATGTATATATATATGTATATATGTACACAAATGCACACATAATATAAAATATCACATGAGAAGGTAGATAGTTAGCTTAGTAGTTAAAAATGCAAATATGCATTTTTCTTGCAGAAGACTAAGGTTCACTTACTAGCACCCATATCAGCTGGGCCACAGCCACTTGTTGCTCCAGTTTCAGGGGATCTGGCACTCCCCTCTGGTTCCCAAAGTCATCTAGATTCATATTAGAAAATAAAATCTTTAAGGAAAAAAATCAAAATAGTCCATGATTTTTTTCAAGTGACTTTTGTTAGTTAATAAAATGTGATGTGGAATTCCCCCTCTGTATGCTGTGAATACTATTGGTTATAAAAAAAAAAACTATCTTGAGCTTGTGATAGGGTATAGAGCTAAGTGGAGAAAACTAAACTTAATGCTGGCAAAAAGGAGGTGGAGTCAGGGTGAAGCCATGGAGCTGCCTCTAGAGACAGACACACTGGAACCTTGCCAGTACGCCACGATCCTTGTAGTAAAAGATAAAATAATGGAAATGGGTTAAATTAATATATAAGAGCTAGCCAACAAGACATTTACTGCTAATGGTCAAGCAGTGATTTAATTAATATATTTTCTGTGTGGTTATTTCAGGAACATGGGTTACCCTTCTCAGCTGTGTTGGGAGAACACTCTTCCCTTTCTGGTGGTAGTGCAATCTTGTACAGCCACTAAGAAAATCAATATGGTGGTTCCTCAGAAAATTAGGAATTGATCTATCAAGATTCAACTACACTATTTTTGGGCATTTATACCCAAAGTATGATCCGTCCTATCACAAGGACAGTTGCTCACCTGGTCTTGATTTAATTTTGGTATGTGGTACCTATTCATAAAATTGTCTATTTCTTTTGCATTTTCCAATTTTGTGGAGTACAGATTTATATAGTATGGCCTAATGAGTCTCTGGATTTCCTCAGTGTCTGTTATGTTATCCTTTTCATATCTTTTTTTTTTTAAATTTGGATGTTCTTTCTCTGCCTTTGATTAGTTTGGATAAGGGAGTGTCTATCTTGTTGATTTTTTAAAAAATAACTTCGTTTCATTGATTCTTTGTATTGTCTTCTTTGCTTCTTTTTTATTGATTTCAGCCATCAATCTGATTATTTTCTGCCATCAACTTCTCTCAGATGAGTCTGCTTCTTTTTGTTCTAGAGCTTTTAGGTGTGGGGTTAAGTCACTAATGTGAGCTTTCTCCATTTTCTTTATGTAGGCACTTAGTGCTTTGAACTATCCTCTTAACAATGTTTTCATAATTTCCATAGGTTTGAGCACATTGTGCCTTTACTTTTGTTGAATTCTAAAAGGCCTGTAATTCCTTTATTTTGTTCTTGACCAAGGGATGATTCAATTGTGCATTGTTTAATTGCAATGCATTTGTAGGTTTTTTTTGGATTTGGTGTTATTCTCAAATTCTACCTTTTAACCATGGGGATCAGATAAGATAATTTGGGTTATTCCAATTTTTTTGTATCTGTTGAGGTTTGTGTTGTTAACAACTATATGGTCAATTTTAGAGAAGGTTCCATGAAATGCCGAGGAGAAGGTTTATTATTTTGTGTTTGGGTGGAGTGTTTCGTAGATGTCTGTTAAGTCAATTTGAGCTATGACATTTGTTAATTCTCTGTTAAGTTTCTATCTGACTGATCTGTCCATTGGGGAGAGTGGGGTGTTAAAGTCTCCAACTATTAGTGTGTGCAATTTGATTTCCAATGTAAGCTCCATTTCTTTAAGAGAATTTTTCATTTCCTCTTTAAACATCCTCATAAACTTATGTTTAAAATTGTTTCCTTGTGCTCCTTCTGGGTTAGGATGATCAAGTCTTTTTGTTGTATGACCACTGGATTCTGATGTTATCATGTTACTTTTTAGGTTCTTAAATGAATTTTTACATGGGCACCTACCCATCTCTTCCTCCAGTTGGTGAAGCAGTGTCTTTGCCTCTTGCTCCAGTCCTTGCAATGGCTGTCTGTATCTTTGGGAACTATTCTTGGTTTGCTTTGTACTATCACTGTCTGTGTCTCAGACTATAGTAGTAGGGTCTCCCCTGGGAAATATGATGTCTAGCCACAGATTCTCTGGTGGAAGGCTTTTGCTGACTGGTAGAGGTTGCAGTCTTCCTATGGCCTGGCAGCTTATCTCAATAGTTCTGAAACATGGGGCCACCTCCCTTCAGCAACACTTCCTGCCTCTATTTGCCCTTCTCTGAAGAATGTCCCTGAGTCTAGATAATTGAATTTATCTGAAAGTTTTCTCTAAACATTATGCCTGATTTATCTTTAGCTTCACTTTTAACACAGATTTCTTCTAATAAGACTTGTGCTGGAGTTATGCTATAGGAACCACGTACAAAGATTGGTGACAGAAGCATGTTACTTAGTGCAAATTAGAGATTGTCCCCAGACTCCCTCATCCTATATATTCCTTATACTCTGAAATAAATGGAGCTGATTCACCAAAGTCTGTCTCCCAGAGGGCTGTCTCCATTCCCACCCACAGAAATCTTCAACATTATTCCCTGCTTCTGTTCTCTTCACTCTTGTGGACCAATGGAGTCAAATATCTGGAGGGAGAAGCAGAGCCACAGTTCTCCTCTTAAAAACACTGTTTTAGAACAAAAGTATGGGGTTATGTCTCATGAAACCAGCTTTAAATTTAAGCAGAAAGTGGATCATTACTACTTTCCATTCTAACACTATTGTAGCAGTGGGTATGGTTTGACAGTTTAGGAGTGATTGTATTTCTCAGAATGTACAACTGGGTTACTCTTCTCCTTTTTGCAATACCCATAGCAAAAAGCATTTTATAGCATTATGAAAGCTACCATGCACGGCTGACAATATTCTATGCCTCAACTACGTGATGTCTCCTTAAATGAGTCTTACCCTCAAGGTCTAAAGGATAAGTAAGAGAATTTTCAATAGCCCTCTCTGCTACGTAGTCATATGTAACAATTCATAATGAGCTAGCATTATAACCATGCATTAATATTGATTAATCTTTAATCAATCTTGATCAAAGAGTTTTGTCTATTTTAGTTATCAGTTAATAGAGACATACAACTAGGTCACAGGGCATAGCATAAGAGACTGTAGAAGACAGCCATAGATAGGATAACTGTGTCATTCCTCATCCTCCCCAGTGTTGGGATCATTGCACATGATGAAGAAGAAAAATAGTAAAAGCTAAAGGTAGTGGATCACTATAAGGATGCAGTGTTATCAGGAAAAGCAGGGAAGTAGTACATATTATCTTACAGTGGTTGCTTGTGATAGCATGAAAAAAAAACCTGTATAAGATCAAAGAAATCAGCATCTCAGCATCTATAAGGGAGTTCAATAGGAGATGAATTCTCTCCTCTTACTCAAGAGTTATTAATAAGTGATAACTTCTGGGAAACAAAACTCAGTTTTGTTTGTTGTTTTTGTTTTGTTTTAATCCATGGTGTGGCCCCTGGAATTCCACATATACAGTAGTGTTTAGCCAAGAGCAACCGGACTAGATTTTTTTTTAAATAAATAAAAGTGGGTCAAAAAGTTGCATTAATAGGTAAGGTGGGTGGATCTCAGATGAGTAGGGAAGGGGTGAATATGATCAAAATGCATTGTAAAAAATTCTCAAAGAACTAATAAAAGTTGGAAAGAATTAAGAACCAACAAAATAAATAAAAGAGCAAATGAAGTTACCTACAAGCAAACAGTAATGTGAAAAAAATCAATGGTCCATTTTTATCTTATTGATTTCTACTCTTCTCCAAATGATATCAGAGTGTTCATCTGTGCTTGTTATTCTTTCTCTCAGCAGCAATAGATTTATGCTCAGCATCAACCATGCTTGTGGGCCCACTGAGCTCCTGACACTGAAGACATTGTGGACCTAAGTGTAGTCTCCACATTGATGAGGTTTCCATGCCAACAATAGGAAGACAGATCCTGATTCATACTATGCCTTTACAGACATCATCAGTGGTCCAGACCTTAAAACCTGAATTCCTGGGTTAAACTCTTGACTCTGCCTCCTAGTTTCACTTTATGCATGTTGCTTAGATCTTCTCTTTATGATTCTTCATGTGGTATTTTGTTGCCAAAAACTGAATTATTTTACTTAAAATTCCATTGTTATTCATGACAAATGATACTTATTGAGCACATTTTTTATCTTGTTGGGAATTTGGCCAGTCCCAGTAAAACTTAATTCACCAAAATATGCGATGCAAAGCAGGTACTAGGAGCACTAATTAAATTTAGTTTTTTAATGGCAATATCATTAGAAATTAATGCTTTATTGAAACTAAAATAATTAGTGCAGTATAGGACAAAAGCCCTAAATTTATTCATTCATCTATGTAATTAGTAGAGATGCTTGGAAATGCAGTATCTGTGTGCACTCCTTTTAGTTCTGCTCACTATCTGCCACACACTCCTGAAGGCCAACAGTTTTTATAATATTAATGTAATATTTGAATTCATGCCTGTAAGTATTTTAATGTATTCTAACTATGAGGTTTAAACTTCATACTAACAAAATCTGTGCCATAATTAAAAAACAAAATTCGGACATCATTAGCCAAAATCTATATTTTGGGAGATATGTGTAGTTTCAATTAATAATAAATACAAGTCACATGGATGAAATTTGAGATTCTGATATTTTTTATAATTTGCTGCAAATAGTTTCTAAGTAACTTTTAAAATAAAAAGAGAGAGCAGAGAAAACTATATAGTGTACAAATTAAACAACAATGCTTCAAACTGGAATGCTATTTGGTAGTTTTTTTCTATCCCAAACTTTTCAAATATAGATTCCTACCAGGGAATCCCAGCTCTTCTTCTCAGATACATTTTCTTCCTAATCCAATTTATTTTACAGAGGCAATTGAACCCAGGTGTTAAAGGCATTGCTGCTATGATATGACATGATGAGTTCCTGCAACTCATGGATTTCAATTTACATAACTAAGTTAAATAATAGTGGCACTCAAATAACTTTATCTCATTTTTATAAAGAGTAATTAGCTCCGAGGAATTGCACCCATGCTGTTAGCTCTTCTTTCCATTCACTACTATTAAGTGGAAGTACTTTATGATTGATGACTACAGGCAATACATCTTCCTACCTGTGTTGGTGAGTGACGGGTGCTTAGTAGTTGTTCAGTTCATACAGTGGCAACATTTGCAGTTGTGTTATCTCCTTGCCTTATGGCCATTGACAAATGGGAATAAAATAGAATTAAAAATAAACAGAATCAAAGGATGAAATTTTCTACCAAAATTTGAAAAGACTATGCCTGTATCCAGAAGGAGTTAGTGAAGGTGAACTTAATGATATAAAGGAAGAAAGAAATTGTGATAAAAAGGCCAAAAGTTCCTCAGAGGAGTGGTTGCTGGCAGCAATGTTCCATCAAAGCCACACAGGGCTTTCACAATAAAAACTCAAACGACTAAATAATGGAAACTAAACAAAATTGGAAAATGTATACGACAATTTACTATCACATAGAAATCATGGGAGCTACATAGATGCTATATGATGCAAAGAAGGGAAGCACTGTTCAGTGTTCTTTTAATAGTATCACAAAGGAATCAAACACTAATTTTCAACATAACAGAATACAATGGTGTTCACTTTCATGGATTTCAATTGTTAAGTTGCTTTATTATATATACTTTTTATTTTCATTTCTGAAATACCTGTCTAGTCAACAGGATCTGTTTTAAACAGTCATTATAGTTTGTTTATTAGAGTTGATATGTTAATTGTTGCATTCACTATAGATTTAATATTAAGATTATTTTGAAAATTTTTGTCATATATGTAACCACACAGATAGGACTTTCTTCATAGGAATCCAATAAACTTTCTGAAATGACAAATAATGAGGGTGGGGGTGTCCAGCCATGATCACTTAACATCTGTGAAACTTTTTCCTGAAAATTCAAAAGCAAAAGTTAATATCCAGAAAACTGCCTGTCTAATTAATCTACTGTAGTCAGCATGAAGGTAGTAAAGTTCAAGTTCAATTAGAGCCAAACAAAGCCCCAAGCCAGAGTTTTAGATCTAACTGTAGTATAATTCATCTCAATTGTCTAGTGATTGTCATGTTCAGATATTGAGTCTTACTGGTCCAGATATTAATTGTCTGGTAATTTACAAAACAATGCAACTTCCACTTAATATAATATTCTATCTTACTGAACACACATGAAGCCCCAAAAAGGTTTAAAAAAGCAAATTTCCGTTTATATTATTCTAGTTGTGATATTACTAATGCTAATATTTTTTTAATTTTGATGCTCTAACTTTTATAAAGTTATAGTCTTTTGAAAATTATCTTATTCGTATATGTTTCTGTGTATGTAAACGAAAGGGAAAGAAAAAGAGACAGAAAGATTGTGTGAGAAAATAAGCTACACTACGATATTGGAGGTCAAAGAGCAACACTTGGAATTGATTTTCTCTTCTATCATGGGTTCTAGGGATCTCAATCTGGATGTCAAGCTTACACAGCACATGCTTTTATCGACTGGATTGTCTACTCAGCCTCAACACTATCTTACAACAGAGATTTCACTTGCAATATTTAGACTTTATAAACCATAGGCTATTTTTTTATAACTTCTCTGGATATAAAATGAACATGTAAAAAAGTCAACAACAAAATAAATGATTTGATTAGTGTATTCTTTCTTATTTTTCACCTTAGAAGCTTTATGCCTAGTTGTTTTATTTTTTTTAAAGATTTTATTTATTCATTATTTATGTAGTATTCTGCCTGCATGTATGCTTGCATGCCAGGAGGGGGCAACAGATATCATTATGGATCGTTGTGAGCCATCACATGGTTTCTGAGAACTGAACTCTAGAAGAATAGTCAGTGCTCTTAAACTCCGAGCCATTTCTCCAGCCCAGTCTAGCTATTTTTTCCTTAAAAGTCCTTGATGCTTTGAAGAATTACATACCCCCTTGTTTCTTTAAAGTATTTGTGTTTCTGCACTTCTTTGCAGAGTCTCAGAAGAATTCGACATATGTCCTGAAGTTGCAGCATTACCTTGCTTTTACTATTTTCCAGGGAGGGTTCAGAAGCATCACTTAATCTGGTTTGCCTCCTCTAACCCCAATCATCTAGGACTAAAAATGTGCTCTACTCTTTTCCTGGAGGTTTTCTTTTCAGCCATTGATTTTTCTTTTTTGGATTTTGGGGAATAATCATTTTGTTCACCTTTGTTTCTTACGCTAGAGAAGTTGAATAACAACAGGAGAAAATATTATTTTGAACTAAGAATTTGAGATAGTTTAGACAATGGGAACTTCACAGAGGAATCTAACTAGGTTGTGACACCCGAAGTTTGAAAGAGACTGCTCGTGTTCTTTTGCTGTGAAAACAATGCTAACATTTCTTTGACTTTTATTATTTTTGAAACAAAAATACTGGTTTAAATATTCTATTAAGATTTTTTTCATTTAAAAATTATGTTATTGAAAATATTTGTGTCTATGTGTGTGTGCACATGAAAACAGAGGTCAGCCTCTTGTGCAATTCCTCTATTTGATTTTTCTCACAGACTTACTATTCTAGTATGTTTCCTCTTTAAATTAGGCTTGCTTGTTTAAGAATGGCAGGGAAATTCCTGTCTCTTGATCCACAGTACATGTGCCACCACTCTTTATAATTATTATAGATTCTGGAAGTTGAACTCAGTTCTTTGAACTTGTAGCGCTATCTTCCTTACTGTAGTCTAACTCTAGTCAGTTTAAACTAAGTTCTTGAAGAAATAAGATGATTCTCTTATTAGAGTCTGAAAAAGCCTTTAACAAATTCCAAAACACCTTTCATGAAAAAGGTCTTAGCAAGATCATGGATACAAGGTACATACCTAAACATAATAAAGACATACATAGAAAACAAACAGCGAACATCAAATTAATTGGACAGAAACTCAAAACAATTCCACTGAAATCACGAACAAGACAAGACTGTACAGTCTCTCCCTATTTATTCAACATAGTGCTTGAATTTCTATCTAGAGCAATAAGACGGCAAGAAGAGACCAAGGGGATAGAAATTGGAAAGTAAGAAGTTAAATTTCATTATTTGTTGATACTATCATAGTATACATAAGCGATACTAAAAATTCTACCTACCAGGAAAATCCTATAGCTGATAGACACATTCAGTAATGTGGTGGGATACATGAGTAACTTTAAAAAAATCAGTAGCTCTCCTTTATACAAATGATAAAGGGATTGAAAAGAAATCAGAGAAACACCACAATAGCCACAAATAACATAAAATATCTTGGGATAACACTAACCAAAGAAGTGAAAGACCTGTTTGATAGGGAAGCCTTGTTAACCAATTATCTTTAAGTGATAGGACCAATTTAGGGTATGGCTTTCAGGGACCTGGACAAAAACGGGTGCACAGGCTAGGTGCGCTCTCACCGTTGTTCCCTTGCCACACAGCTGAGCTTGAGCTTCTTGTTCCAGTTTTATGAGTTTCCCCCTTATAATAAACAAAAATATAATTGTTTATCTTTTAGCTAGACTGGTTATTTCCCAAATTGACTTGAATTCTACAGTTGGTGCCTGATATGTGAGGCTCAGCACTCTAGAGGCTCTAGCCAACAGCTGTCAGGCTTCACACCGTTGATTTGGATATAGAATTCCCGTGCAGCAGCCCTGAGTAGTCACTAGACATGATCCTTCCTATTTTCTCATTAAACATCTCAGCTGACTTCTGGTTCCAGTTTTCTGGTACTTGTGTATGCTCAGGCATGATGCAGGCTTCCCTGATTGTCTCTGTTAGGCATTTGTGCGTGTGTGGCTGCAGACCAATCAGGGTCCTCCGAGGAGCACACAGCCTGTGATTTATAGTAAAAAACTCTTTTTTTAATCTGAGCGTATCCTTTAACACTTAACGCTAAAATTCAGATTCAAACTGGCCACACAGCTACAAGTGCACCACAACACCTACTGTTATTGCACCTACTCCAGCTCAAACTCAACCACAGGTAATATTTATAACTTAAAAGGTAAATCATAAATTTATAATTTAAAAAGGCAAGATTAGGAACAATTTAACCATTCAGGAGTTCAATAGCCTTTTTACTTACACCATTTATGATGTTATGCAAGGTTTATATAATTTCCCTCCTACATCCCTCTATTTAATTCTGGGGATTAGCTTTGTCCTTCATATTTTTTCCTTAAAAATATGGTTTAATACTAGGGCCAAGAGTGATGCACTTTTAGAAATGATACAGTCTTTACAGACTGATAATGATCAACTTAAAAGGGAAATTCAGCACTCTGGAGAAGGAAATAACTAATTTTACAAACAAAACCCAGTCAAATGAGGCACTTTTAGAAATGATACAGTCTATATAAACTGAAAATGATCAAATAAAGGGAAAATCAGCACTCCGAAGAAGGATACAGCCAATTTGACAAATAAACCCAGTCAATGACTGAGGGTGCTGAGATATTGTCTGAAAGAATTCATACTGTTGAATGTATTAATCAGACTCTGTCAAAGGGTTGTGATAGATTGACTGATAGAATGTCTCTCCAGGAAGGTAATATGCATGCTATAAAAGTTATATCCAAGGATGAGACCTCATCAATATGTAGCAAAATCTGAGATAACTTACCCAAAGTTATACCCACTTTTCTGGTGATATCATCACAAGGAACATCTGGCACTAAATATCCTATAGTAGTCAAAGAATATACATAAAAGCCCATACATATGACTTATCTAAAGGAAATTAAACAAGCAATTGTATCTTATGGAATACATTTATCCTTCATTAGGGAAATGGTCAAAATATGGACTTCAAGCAACAAAGTAACACCACAAGACTGGATTCAGTTAATCTCAGTGGACCTAGAAAATGGACCATAGTAACTTTGGATGTGTTTCAAGAGAGAAGAAGCAAAAATTTTAGAGCAACAGGGAAAAGGAAAAGGACTTGAGATTTCCCAAGATCAAATTCTGTGCAAGGGACTTTACTATGTCCTTAGGATCAGGCTATTAACCATGCCCCTATGTAGCACAACAGCTTTAAAGTCTTGGGACAGGATTCAGGAATGAAGAAAGAGAAATGAATTATATATTAGGTTTAAACAGGGTCAGAGAGAACCCTTTAGTGACTTTTTCAAAGATTAACTATGGTTGTACAAATAGACCCAGAAGCTAGACATATGCTAATTGAGTCTTTATTTTTGAGAATGCCAACTTAGAATGCAAGAAGATCCTTGAGCCTTTAAAGGCCAGATCAGCACCAATGGATGAATGGATCTTGCATACAATGAATGTTGAGACACTTAACTATAGTACTAAAACTTGGGTAGGAGAACAATTTCCAATGGTATAAGAAACATCAAAATGCCAAATGTTTTAATTGTGGTAAAATAGGACATCTGAGAAGGGATTGTAGATAAGGGATTCCTAGGAATAACGTCTCCTCTGGAAATGGCAAGAATGGGAGGACTCAGCCTTCAGGCATATGTAGGAGTTGTGGCAAAGTTTGACATTGGACCAATGAATGTGGTCAACAAAAGATAGATAAGGGAACCCAATGTCATTGGGAAACTCTTTGGGAGGCTGCTCATAAGCCCCCATTGATGAATGTGGTCCAATCATTTCCAGTTACTGTGGAGAACTAAAAAAATCCAGTGCCTACTCTAAAAAAGAAAAAGAAAAAGAAACATACTGTTCTGGATGATAGAATAGAAGTGGAGGATGAATCAGACACTCCAGTAGGATATAGAAAATGTAAATTCTGGCAGAGTTCTATGAATAATCAAAGACCAAAGCTAAAAGTGTGTATAATGACATTTTTGTTGAAGGCTTACTAGACATTCATGCAGAAGTAAGTATCATTACTCCAGAATCTTGGCATCCAAATTGGCCTCTTCAAGAAGTAAATGTTTAGTTCCTAGGAAATGGAACCATGTCTCAAGTGAAACACAGCAAATGCATAGGGTCAGAAGGACAGAGAGGTGGCTGGGGCCATATGTAGCTAATATTGCAGTGAATTTTTGCGAGGTCATGACATATAGCAGCAATGGAATATAAAGATTAACATTCCTGCAGCCTTCAATACTTTAGTTTCTAGAGAAGATATTAGAAGATATTAGAGACAAAGGTCACCAGCCCTTCAGGCTGTACAAGAACACAAAACAATTGACCAACCCCACATTTGACAAAGGAATGGTCTCCAAAATATATAAATAACTCATGAAACTGTACATCAAAATACCAAATAATCCCATTAAGAGATTGGATACAGATCTAAGCAGAGAATTCTCAACAGAAGAATTTCAAATGGCTGAAGGGCATTTAAGGAATTGCTCACATCCTTAGCCATCAGGGAAATGCAAATCAAAATGACACTGAGATACTATCTTACACCTATCAGAATGGCTGAGATCAAAACCACTGATGAACGTTTATATTGAAAAAGATATGGAGTAAAGAATTCCTGATGGGAATCCAAACTTGTTCTGACACTCTGGAAATCAGTATGGCAGTTTATCAGAAAATAAAAAATCATCCTACCTCAAGATCAAGTGATCCCACTCTTGGGAATATACCCAAAGGATGCTCAATCTTATCACAAGTTTACTTGTTCATTTCAATTATATTCATAGCAGCATTATTCATACTAGCCAGAACCTGAAAACAACCTAGAAGCCCCTCAATAGAAGAATGAATAAATATGTGGTATGTCTACAAAATGGAATTTTATTCTTTGGGGAAAAAAAGTGAGAACATGAAATTTGTAGGCAAATGGACAGAACTACAAAAAAATCATCCAGATTCAGGCAGCATAGACCCAGAAAGACAAACACATTATGTATTCACTCATAGATGAATATTAGATACAAAGCAAGGAAAACTAAGCTACAATCCACACCAGAGACGCTAGATTAGAAGGGGAATCCTGAAATCAAAACACGTGGTGGGTCTCAAAAAGGGGAAATGCTTAAGATCTCATGTTAAAATGTGAGGGGTAGTAGGGAGGAGGTGGGGGGATGGGAACATGAGGGTTTGAGATGCCCAAGTGGGTGGAGTGATGAAGAGAGAGTAATGAAAGAAATACCTTGATGGAAGAAGCCATTATGAAATTAAGAAGAAACCTGGTATTAGGGAAATTTCCAGGAACCCACAAGGGTGATGCAATCTAAGATTCCTAACAATAGTGAAGAGAGTATCTGAATTGGCCTTCCCCTATTATGAGATTAGTGACTACCCTAATTATCATCATAGAACCTACATCCAGTAACTGATGGAAGCAAATGTAATGATTCACAGCCAAGCACTGGTCTGAGCTCCTGGAGTTTAGATGAAGAGAGGGAGGAGGGATTATATAAGCAAGAGGGGTCAAGATCATGATGGAGTAAACCACAAAGATAGCTGACCTGAGCATGGGAATTCACAGGCCCTGGACTGTCAGCTGGGGAACGTGCATGAGACTGAACTAAGTCCCTCTGAATTTGGGTGACAGTTATGAGGCTTGATCTATTTGATGGGCCTTTGTAAATGGGACCAGGACTTATCCAGGGTATATGAACTGACTTTTTGCAGCCCAGTCTTTATGGTGAGACACTTTGTTTAGCTTTGATGTGTGTGTGGGGGGGGGGTGTCTTGCCTCAACTTTGTATGTCAGATTGTGTTGACTTCCCAAGGGAGACCTTACCCCCTCTGAGAAGTTGATGGGGCTGGGATGAGGGAAGGTGGGGAGGGAACAGGTGACTGGGGTTGCTTTGTAAAACGAGAAAAATAACAAAAGAAAGATGATGTTGCATTTTCATTCTAACACTTTAATTGAAAGCTATGAGACATACATTTGATGGATAACTCTAAGACACGTTTCTTTTAAATATGATGCTTAGTTTAGTATGTTTATGAAAATGTATTTAGGTGACACATTCAGAGAATTGTGTTTTAAGAATAATTGCATGTCACATATGTCTTACTGTAAGTATTTGAGTATTATTTCACGACAATCTCAACTTAATTGACTAAAATGATTAATTAAAGGCAACACAGCTGTACTAATTATTTTATATAGCTGTGACACAAGAGAATGTCTTACAGGATAGGATTATATATTTATTTGTTCATAGTTTAAATGGGTTGTCTCTACAATAACAGGCAGTTCACATTATGTCAATTAGGAGATAAAGGAAAAGGAAATGAAGGAGGGTGTCAGATACAGAACACACTTTTAGTGAGCAATCTCATCCAAATTGTCTGCATATATATCTATATGTGTGTATGGGTTTATCTACTCCTCTTTTCCCTTCAGCTTACCCCATATCCCCCATCACCACACACTTTTCTTTACTGTCTGTCTGTCATAGAGTTTTTATTGCTGTGCAGAGACAACATGACCATGGCAATTCTTATAAATGAAATCATTTAATTGGGGTGACTTGCTGACAGTTTCTGAGTTTCAGTCTATTATCATCATGGTAGGGAGCATGGTGTCCTACAGGAAGATTTGGTACTTGAGTGTCTGAGGTAACGGGGAGCTGACTGAGATACTAGGCGGTATCCAGAGAATAGGAAATCTCAAAATTCACCCCCACATTGCACAGTTACACATTTCCTCCAAAAAGGCCATACCCACTACAACATAGCCAATCCTCCTAATAGTGCCACTGCCTAAAGGAATATGAGGCTCAATTACATTCAAACTATCACATATCTATCTATCTATCATCTATCTATCTATCTATCTATCTATCTATCTATCTATCTATCTATCATCCATCTACCTACGTACCAACCCATCTTTCTACCAATTAAATCTGGTTAGTGCTGTCCTGCATAGATGTGGAGCCATCTACTTGATGATGGAAAAGTTACCAGGTTATTGTCATGTCCTCAATAAAAATTATTTTCTCTTGCCCAGCAGCTATATATTGCTAATAGTTTCTCTGTAAGAAGTGGGAACTAGAGATCATCTTCCACATCTACACTGGAATTTTGAGGGCTTGATCTATGTAGGTATTCTACAAGGAAAAAATGGCTGTTGTAATTTTATGAATATAGCAGTCCAGTCATGTTCAAAAGACAAGGTGTCACAGCATTCCTTCCCATCCTACAGCTTTTTAAATTAATCAGTTAATTAATTATTTTCAGCCTGATCACATTTTCCCTTTCCTTCCTCTTCTCCTCCTAGTCCCTTTACATAACCTCTCTCCTCAATCCACTCCTTCTCCTTGCTTTCCAGAAAATGGCAGGCCTCCCGTATATACCAGCTAGTCATAATATAACAAGTTGCAGTAAGACTAGGCACCTCTTCTCCTATTAATACTGGATGAGCCAACTGAGTATTCACTTTTATAGTCTCTCTGTCTACTCTTCAATTGCATTCCCCAAGTCTTTGTGGTGATGGAGTTACTGTAGCTTTTTTTCAAGGCTGAACACCCAATCTCTTATTTATTTTTTTTTTTAGCATTTTCAACTAGTAATACATGTCTCCATTGGTGTTGCCCACTATAAAAAAGAGGTTTCTTTAACCAAGTTTGAGAGTAGCCCATATCTGTAAGTATATACATAAATATTCAAAGAGCAATGTTGACAGCATGACTACTTAGTAAAATAACAAAAGCCAGTTCTACTTTGGAGCCTATATCCTATGCAGTCTTGGACTTTTTGACAAGAATTACAATTCCCTTCTTTTGATCACGCCTCAAGCCCAATCAGAAAATTGCTAGCTGCTTTATCTCTATACTATTGCTCCAATAGACACAACTTGCCTGTCAGGTCTTCATTGTAATATGCAGGATGGAGCATAAAATAAGAAATTAACATTGTCTCTTTTCCAGTAAAGGAATATATTATTATTGTTTTATAATATTTCCTTCCTTCCTTCCTTCTTTCCTTCCTTCCTTCCTTCCTTCCATCTTTCCTCTGTCCCCCCATCCCTCCCCTTGCCCCATCTTCTTTTTGTCTAGACAGGTAGTGGTGACACAGGTCTTTAATTTCCATCACTCAGGAGGCAGAAGCAGAAAGTTATTTGAGTTTGAGAGCAGCCTAGTCTATAAAGCAAGTTTCAGGACAGACAAGACTATACCAAAAAAACCCAGTCTTGAAAAACAAAGCAATAAAAAACAATGAAATGAAGTAAAATATATCTCTGATAACCTAAAATCAATTTTAGTTGAATTAGAATTATATCATTTTTCCTCCCTCCTAACATTCCAGTTACCCTCTCTATAACTTCTCCCATGATGCCCAACTTTCACATCGATAGTCTCTTTTCCTTTGAGTATTATTATAGTATGTGTATATTTGTATGTGCACATTTATGTGTTTATATTATGTATTTACACATACTTATTTATATAACATACAGAATCTTTTTGTTGCATGGATATTATTTCATTGTTAAGAGAAAGGAAAAACATGTTGAAAACCCTTGTTCTTAACTAGTGATTGGATGAGCAAATTGGTACAACCATACAACAGACCAAATGCAGTAATCAAAGGAAAAAAATCATTTATATAAACCACTGGATATATCTTTAATCGATAATATAATTTAAAAGATATTTAAATGCTTTATATGTTTGATAATTTCTCAAGGGCAGGACTACTGAAACATAAATCTGCTAATTGGATTTCAAGGACCAATGAGAAGGGGAATAATTTTTGTCGGGGGGTGAAATTCAGTTTTTGTTAGTTTTTTGTTCTTTTGTATGGTATCGTTCTGTGTAACCCAGGCTGGTCTAAAGTTTGAAATCTTCCTGCCTCTGTCTCCCAAGTGCAGGAATTATAGGAAAGTACCAACATACAGGGTCTCTTTTGGCTGTTTGTTTGCATATGACTTTAGGGCTCACCACTCTCCACTGAACAACAGATGAGTGGATTTACTTTTTGGAGACTAAATCCCATTAGTCAGTAATTGCCTGGCGTAAACTGTCCAGAAATGGGACCCCGATAAATTAACATATCCATTAATACCATCATTGTTCCAGTCTTATTTATATAGCCATTTCTAAGAAAGACTACAGCATATTCTCTTATATTCTGGCTATCAATACTGCTGAAAATGTGAAAGCATTCATTGTAATATTACAACAGAAAGAAAAGAAACCCACAAATGCAAAATTTGTAGTTTGACATTGGCCAAACAAAAAACACACTTAAAATAAATGAACAAACATATAAGGTGTTATGATTTTTTTTAATTTAACAAGACAAATACATATAAATTGTTATTATTTCTAAAAGGAATGTTAAGCTGCTAGTTACATCCTTTAAATATACTTTACTAAATGTTTTTGAAATTGGGCAGGGTGTTTTAAATTACACCTTAGTTCAAATTCCATGTGCTCAGACATGTTTAGTGTGTACCACAATGGGCAGATTCAGAGACATAACTTTTCCTAAATGTATAGAAACATTGCACTATTTACACATATATTTTAAAGATACTATACTATTTTTTTTGTCCCTCAATTTTATTCAGTATATGCTTAGCCAGAAAAGAAGCATAATGCTTTCTTTAGAATTGGCCACAAATCTTACTTTTGTATGTCTTGAGCACCTTGTTTTTTCTTACTTAGTATTACAAAGTAATCACATACTATTATATATCTTGAGATGTTTTTCTTAATGTTATGAATCAGAAACATATTTGATTTTCAAGGAATAAGTGAATTAAACAGGAGTAATCACATTTAAATCTATCATCAGATGATGATGAATTGGAAATGCATTACTATTGGTCACAGTTATTTAGAGAAATGGAAAAATGATTGAATATCCACAGCATCATAATGACTGTCAGTGAGTGGTTTAGAGATTTTCTTACTCTCAATTTTCTAGCCCATGTGATTTTCATACATAGTTCCAATAAACATTTTTCAATGTCACCATTGTTAGTACTGAGACAAGCTAATGCATGTCTAAGAGTATACTGTGTGTGTGTGTGTTAAAAAATACATTTGGGAGCAGGAGAGATGGCTCAGCAGTTTAGAGCACTAGCTGACCTGCAGATGACATGGGTTCAATTCCAAGTCTCTTCTCTAGTTCCAGTTCTGATACTGTCTGTCATTCTCAGGCCTCAAGAATGAATGTGGTACAGACATACAAGCAAGCAAAACTCCCAGAAACATAAAATAAAATTTAAAAAAATAGTTACATAAATACATTATAATAATTCTGACCTGTCAGTACCTGATTTAGTAGAAAATAACCAGTACAGCACTATAGATTTTTCAACGATTACAATGACAATATAAACAGAAATACTCAGAAACACATTATTGAACAAACATCATCTGACTTGAAGAAGTGAAAACAGTGAAAACAATGTGTCAAATCACAAAATCACTAGGATAATTATTTTATTAAAATTCATTTGCATGTCTAGAAAATGAAGAGAAAAGATACTTGAGGAAAAGACAGTAGATGGTGCCTAGCAGGTGGACAGGCAGGAGAAGGGGCCATAGGTACACATGTGGCAATTCCAGTTCCTTCCTCAGTACTCCGACTTTTGATAAAAGCCTGGTGGGCTTTAACTTAAACAAGCAGGGTCCCGCTTCTGTATAACATTTCCAGACTGTTCAGATGCTTCAACGCTGGTCTTGAACATGCTTAGCTGAAGTTTTCATACTCTTTAAGGAACACTTCATTTAAACTGATCAAATTAGGTGAATGTACCACATCCCATGACACCAAAAACACTGAAAACTTCACCTCATTCAAGGGAAAATAGATTTTTATTTGTGGGTCTTCTCCCTTACCTTGTGGGGAACATCATACTTTGATTATGTGTCTGTGTGTGATTCCATACATGTGCATGCTCTGTGGCATGTGGGTGCTTTGGTTTTTTCTTTAAAAAAAAAACCTTGATTTTCCTGTGTCTGAGATATTTTCTGTCTTTTAATTATCAAATTGATGAAGAGAAGGATCTTGACTAAGTCTGTTCTGGAAGGCAACATTGTTTGGTGAAGGTTTGGTTCTCAGTACTAGCACTTTGTGGAAGGAATGTAAGGCTGATGAAAATGGCCTGTAAGGAAAAGAAAATTCTAGAAGTGATGTCTGTATTGTTCTTAAGTTTATGCTCACTTTTTGACTTCTGTGTTATGAACTTAATTATGATTTAAAAGTGTTTCTAGGACAAAAGCAACTATATTCCATTTTTGCTTGGATCAGCGTTTAAAAATCAGCTTTAGAAAAAATTAAACTAAATGTCTTAAACACAATATGCCTAAATGTAGAAGACTATTATGTTTATATTATTCTTTTTGTTAGATTTATAAGGCAGTTTAAGGGGATGGGGGTAGAAAAGAAACCAGAGTCTGACCTTCAACAGATGGGATTATATTGCGAGGTGAAGCTTCTCTCACATGGGAAATTTGGAGGTCTGACTGGGGAAAGATGGTGGGAATCCTTTATAGTTATGGGGTTAAAGGCTTAGAAATGAGGATTTTGTTGTGAGAAAGCCTGTCCTTTTTAGAAATATGGAGAAAGGTCATCTGTAAACTTGTAGGCATCCCTTTGTATGACCTAAGCACTCTATCACTTATGTTACACTATACTCCTCCTGTCTCTTCAGCTGATATGAAAAGGAATTTCATATCAATGTTGCTAGATTTTGAAGGGAGCCATGCAGGGTCTCCAGATGATACTGAAAAAGTTGAGATGTCTCTTGTGGTTCTTCGTTTCAGAAAAAGAAAAGTATCAAGAATAAGTTCCAAAAGAAGATTGAGGAAAATTTTATTCAACCTTCAAAGACAATTACACAGAGCAGGAAGGCAAAAACATGGAAAGAGCTATGGCTTGAAGGTAAATTGTCTCCCCAAAGTCTTTCATGACTTTATTCCTAAATCATGTGTTACTGAATAATCTATGTTTAACCCAATTTAAACATTAGTAAGTTTCTATATATGTCATCATATAGTACTTCATAGATAGATTGTTTTTGTATTTGTGGATAATACTTAAACTAAATTTAATTTATTTTTTATTACAAGTTGTTTTTCTCTTCTTCCTCTCTTAGAAAATAATAGTTTAAAAAGAATATTTTTCACTTTATTAACTCATGGCATTTTTATATTGCAATATTTAAAATATAATATTAAGTTAAAGAGAGAATTTGATGACAAAATTTTAACTTGTTTTCTACAGTTACTATGTTTTATATTAATATTTTAAAAGTTAAATTTAGAAATTTCCAGTAACATGCTTTTGAAAAGGGAAGAATTTGACAGTATTGTTTCATTATGTTTTGTTTTGTCTATTCCTATCAGAATTTGTGCAGCCTGATTGAGAAAAGACAGGATATGAGAAAAAGTGAAAACTTTAGTTTCTCACTAAAAGATTAGAATTTTTCCATTGAGACTCCAAAAAGAGAGAAAAGAATATTCTGGGTGTTTGTTTTCGCTAAATCATTAAGTGCATCTGGCAATTCTTAGAGAGTGAAAGGAAATATCTCTCATCATAAATACACATTTTAGATTCTGCCATATACTAATGTATGGGCATAAAAATTGGCTGATGCTGAAAGAAAAGGAAAATTTTTTTTGTTATTCATGAAAGCACAAAGCCCAAGTCATTCTTCCTTTAGTGCTTGTTCCCCACGCATCCACATACCAACTGAAACATCATCCTTTCTTCATTTCTTCTAATAAGATAATTTTATGTAACTTTTACTGGATTTTGAGGGGATTCAAGTTGAACACTAAATGATACCAAGGTAATGGATGTCCTGTCTTGTGGTTCTTAGTCTCATGAGTAAAAAGAATTTAAGAGTGGACTCATACAGAATCATTAGGGGAGTTGTATTAGAATTTAAGAGAAAAATTTGCAGAGCAGTCCGGTTGTTAATAGCAGATGTCTGGAAAAGAGTGGAGGATAACAGGGAAAGTCATATCCTTCAGCCGCAGGGCAGACAAGCAGATACACAGAAGGGAAGGGAGCCTCATATCCATAGTGTTAGCATAGCCCCCATGGTCATCCACTTGGGCAAAGGCCACCATAGCAAGGTAGGCTCACCTTAACATATGCTAACAAGATAGGTGGAGTTATTAATCATTCTACAATATATTGTATTTTTCATCCAAAATATGACCTGCCATAGAGTAGCAGCTGACCTGGGATGCAAATATGGGGCTTCATAATTCTGGTTTCTGTTTTATTCATTCAGAAAAGCATGACTTTTTCTTTATTTCTCTCTATATCTTCACTAAGGCATTTCCCTAGCACTTTGACTTTCTTCAGTATCTGGAACTTCTTTACAGTTCCTATAAAGCCTCTATACCATATGCCTGCTTGGCTGCTGTGAATCTGAACTCCATGACAGCATACCTTGTTTGCTTTCCTTCCTTCTGTCCTGTAATCACCGTCCTACTCTGAGCAGCTTCTGAGCTACCAAGTTTTCATGCCCTGGGTTTTTAGTTTTTAAACTGTGATAAAACCTGAGTTGGGTTGTAAAACCTTTTTATTAAAGAAAGAACATTATTTCCCGTGTATCTTCACCCTCTCACAATTCTTAGAATACTAGATTCATGGCAATTTTTTAAGATTTCCAAAAATATTTTTTTTCTAACTATTCACTCTGTGTGTTTCTTCTCCCGTTTTATAGTTTCAAATGACTGGAACTTCCACACACAGCATACAATGTCAGAAACTATTAACTGACTGATTGGAAATTCTAGTGCTTTTCCCTGAAGTGAAAGCTAAGAAGGAATAATTAAGCAGATTGAGAGACTTCAATGCCTTTGTTTTACCTTATTTTTCTATCAAAGTGTTTTGCAACATTTAAAACATCTTCCGTAAAAAATAGTAAAGTTATTTCTTAAAGTAGCATATGTTTCTAAATAAGAGTATAAAATTTATTCTCATATTTATGATATATTAATGTTATGTGCTCAACCAGTCATGACAAATAAGATAGCACTTAGGAAAATTATTAAGGATTTACTCAAAATAATCTTAAATATTTTAAAATTTAATTGTTTATTGTTTGACTTCAATTCAATATTGTTATTTAAATGTTCAAAAATACTTTGTTAAGTTGAGATCATAGGCCCCAGGCCCTTGCATCTATCCCAGCCCCTAAGCCTTAGAGTTATATTGGTCTGGAATCCAAATCCCAGCAGGCCAGGTCCTGACCCCTCCCTGCGGGGGGGGGGGGGGGTGTCAGAGCCACTCCCTCCAACAGGCTCCAAACTCCAAAGTCACAGGGAAACCCTGTCTCGAAAAACCAAAAAAAAAAAAAAAAACGAACTCCCAAAATTTGAGACAGGATTTCTCTGTAGTCTTTGGTGCCTGTCCCGGAACTAGCTCTTGTAGACCAGGCTGGCCTCGAACTCACAGAGATCCACCTGCCTCTGCCTCCCGAGTGCTGGGATTAAAGGCGTGCACCACCACCGCCCGGCGAAAATGTGGTCTCTTTTCCTTCCTCCTAGTGGTTTCTTTTGTGGCCTCCTGTTCCCCCTCAGGGCCACACGAGAGTGCAGAATTCCCATTAAACCTGGATATATTTTTAATTTATTTTTTAAAATTGCATATGTTTCTAAATAAGAGTATAAAATTGGCTTGTTTTGATTTGGCTTCATTGGGATTTTGCATCGGCAGAGAACTCATATTAGGAAATATTCCTAACATGCTCAAGAGCAACAAATTGAGAGGATGAAATAGAAAAAATAATGCTAAACAGAAAATAGCAAGCAATATGAAAAGTCAAATTAACGATGTGTAAAATAAAGCAAAATGTGTAACAAAGATGTTTAAAATAAGTACTATGAGACATTTCTGCTTTTGATTCAGACACAATTAATAGAAAATGCTCAGGAGTATATGCTACATTTGAAGAGGTTCCAAGTTCCCATCCCAGCACACAGATCAGGAAACTCAGAACCACCTGTAATTCCACCTCCTGGCTTCTGATTTCTCTGGGTCCTTCATTCACATGTACAATCCCACACACAGATACACACATTCACACATATAATAAAAATAAAAATAAATATTTTAAATTATTTTTAAGATCACTGATCAGAAAAAGGTGCCAGATGGCCAGGAGCTGGAATTACAGGTAGTCCTGAGTCTCCTGATTCTGTGGTATAGAATCAATAATACTATCTAACATGATCCAATAGGGAAAATACAGTGCCAAATATAGGATGGATAGATCCATCTTTACCATACACAGAATGGTATATGGTATATATACCAAGACTTCCGTATTTCTGAGTCAATAAGACCAGTGCTTTGGCGAAGAGTCTATACCATTTTGTAGGTATGGAAGTATGGGATGTGAGAAGAGTGTCTTATCAAAATCTGCCTTTTATAGAGAGACTGAGACATGGGACCCACTGGGAGAAAAGATAACTTTATAAAAGCATATCTTACAGACAGGGAAAAATTTGTTTGGGTTTGAATATTGTTGTCCTTAAAGCATTGTGCCCATGTCTATTACTTTTTAACTTTGCAACTTCAAATAATTGCGGCTGATATAAGCACTGCAGAACAGGATGTGTCTGGGTCAACATTTAGTTAAGTCTGCTAAAATGCTGAACTCTATGTCTAGAAGAAGGTTATATAGGGGGTGGGAAAGCATATTTGTGGAAGCATAAAGGAGAAGAATGGCAACTTTTATAATGATCACAATGCATTTCTTAAAATATGATGAGCTTCTTAAAAGTCAAAAATAGGAGCCAATAATACAGCTGTCGTGTCAGGCTTGTAGATAAAACTCTGCTAAAGTATAAATAAAGATGGCTTGAGCTATTCAGGGCCACTTGAGTGCAATCCACTTGGTGTTCAGAATTTTTCCTTGTACTGACTCCTCTTAACTGTCTCAGAACTTGAACCTGAGCTGAGGCTGGATCCAAGCACGGAGAGGAGTGCTAACCTCAGAGAAGGCCTTCAAAGTGGTAGAGACTCTTGACCAAGACACTGACCTTATTGACTCAGAAATACTGTAGTCTTGGTATTCAGGGAAGTAGCAATGATCTACATGCAACATTTTACATGCTTATAGTTATAAAGAAATTTAATAAATAATCTTATATATTTTACAAATTTTAAATCTAATTGAAAAAATTATAAATAGAATATTAATTAATGCAATTATATTACGTAAAATAATATAGAAATCAGTTTCTTTTATCAGTGCAAAGTTTTGAAGCATTTTTCTTTTTCTTCTGATCACTGAACAACTAAATGCATGTTAACTTAAGACACTGGAGTATTTTCCTATAAAATATTTAAATATATAAGATACAGAAAACACTTCCAGTCAGGTGGTAGTGGCACATGCCTTTAATGTCAGCACTCAGGAGGCAGAGGCAGGCAGATCTCTGAGTTCGAGGTCAGCCTGTTCTACAAGTGCTAGTTTCAGAACAAGCTCCAAAGCAACAGTGAAACCCTGTCTTGAAAAACCAACCAAACAAACAAACAAAAAATCCATTTCTAGTGAAATGAAAAATATGGAAATAGATACAATTTCAAAATTTGTAAAATTATAAATAATGTTTTTGTTTATTTTCTAGTTAGTATATTGTAGTTAGCCTGAAAAGGGCCCATTTAGCCTGAAGCTTTCTAATCCTGTTACATGCCTATTTTCCCAACTACTAGACATTCATAAAACCTGTCATACACTCCTTCCTCATGCCCATTAGTTAGCCAGGACAGATTGTAATTTCAAGCTCTCATTAATGGAATGGGACAGTTACCATGTCTTTTAATGTATGATGATGGAGAAAACCCTAGACACAAGTTCTTGCTAGTTCAGTCTGGGTGTGGGCAAATCCTTTCTGCAAAACAAATTTGCTTTGTTTTGTGTATTTGCACTTTGTTCATGTCTTTCTTCATGTGATACTTTTGCAGATTCACCCCACAATTAAAATCCATCATGTTCAGATACCCTCCTTTAGGGGAGTAACATTCAAAACTTTGCTCCAATGGCTCTCATGGCCTTGGGTCAACTACAGAATTTGCTGGTTAATAATTCCAGGATAGACTGTTTATCAACAATGCAAGAAGAGCTAAGAAAGCACTCTGGCAAAAAGGTAACTCTTATGCACAGATCTGCATAAATACACAACATTGCAGGGTACTTCTTGGTGGTCTGGTCATCCTACAGGCTGGGAGAGAGTAAATAAAGAATGCTCTTGACATGAATTGAGTATTGGAAATTGATCTGTAACTTCATACGTACGTGTCTTTGATGACTTTTGCTAGGGCACCGCCCTAACAGGGAATCTTTCAGGAAGAGACAACTCAAAGGAAAGCAGTGTACAAGTTCCATTAAAAAGAATATTGTTAAGCTAAGTTTCTAATTGATTAGTATAGTGGTGCTTGTGGAAAACCCTACCTTCATCTCTCTATAATGCCGTCCTTTTAACTCATCCCCATTTCTAAGTCTCAGAATTCAGTAGCATAACGAGTGAGAGACAGACTTTCATTTGAAATTGAGGGATCTGATAGGGCAAAAAATCTGCTTGTGACCCTTTAAAAGGATGGAGGGAAGGATTTGGAATGGAAAATTGCTGCAGCCGTAGGGTCTGCCAGTGTCTTTATGGCGGGCTTTCCCTCCTGAAATTGTTTACCCAAGGTAAGACAGACTTTCTTTCTAAGATGACTGAAAATATTTGAGTAAAACTATCTGTTGGAATCACGTGTTACCATTGAGGCACTCTTAACATCCCAAGCCCTAAAAGCCATAGAAAGAGATGGAGAGCAGAGACATCAAAAACTTGGGAAATGTAGGCATCAAAGAAGTAGAGGAACAAGAGCTTTGACACTGTTCCTAGCTGAGAAGAGTCATTGTCAGTAGTTGGTAGTTCTAATTCTGCTAAGAAAGAGATTTTCTGGTCATTTAACATTAATTAAGATGGTTTTCACTTGATATATTGATTGTGATGGATCATGAGATTGCTTTCACACACTCATGGAGGAATTTTGAAAAACAATAATTAGAGGATTATAAACAGATTGTTAAATAACAGAGTAAATCTGGGAGATTGCCAGAGAAGGTGGAGGGAGGGGGCAGAGTGAGGCAGGAGAGACCATGGGCTGATGAGAGTAAGTGGTATAAAATTAATTCAGGGTGACAGTGATTAATTCCACTACCAGAGTACTGCACCAAAGTGAACTAGCAAGAACAGCTTCAAATGAAGAGAACAGGAGAAAAGAGAAGACTAATAAAAAGAATTGTATTTGGGATGAAAAGGATGATGGTCTTTTCAGAGGTTTTGGGAGATCTTACATGGAACATTTTGCTTGGATATAGTAAAAACTTCAGTAGTAAGACCTTTAAAACACATGATAAAAACATAAATATAGGTATAATAAGGAGAAAATATTTTATCAAAGAGAGGAGTGTATACACAGAAGGAGGCTTCTGTTTGAATTATTGGTCTGGCCCATGTGCCTTTGGACCCATCTCCAACCAGTTAGGACTTGTTGGCGAATAAGGAGGATGGTAAATTCCACTCTTAGGAGTATTTCAACCTAGTCTTCAATTATTACAGCAGCAAACAAATAGAGCTGGTCTTAAATGATGTTACACTGCTTTGAAATTTCTTTGAAGTTGTTGGTTTCTCCTTTTACCTTTTCTCTCTGATTTTGAGAAAGAATGAGAAAGAGAACTTAATTGGTGTGAAGAAGATTTTAATACTACTCTTTTAGTTCTGAGTCCTGAAAACAAAATTTAGGGTGACAGAAAGAGGAGTGAGTTGGTTGGTCCTTGGCTAATTAGTTCCCCTTTTAGATGTCACACAAACAGCTTACAGGACTTTATGAGAGCAGATCTCTCTTTAACTGTTTCATGAGAACAACATGGACAATGTAGAAAGGGTAGCAAAGTGCCTCATGGTAGGTTCTATCTGCAGGGCCACAATAAAATTTAACACATGGAAAAGATTCAAAACTTAAGTCAGGAGGTAATAACAACTTTGTGGGGAATATTAAGAGACAAAGTTAGTAAGAAAAATTTTTTCATGAAGATTAACTTTTGTTTAGTAACTTTACATGCAATTATATAACTGTCTGGACTATGTCCCAAAGTTTTGTAGAAAGATAAGGAAACTGTAATTAGCTATTAGTTACATCAGACACCTGCATAAATAGCACATACCTGGAAGCACTGTAAAAGAAGTGTGTTAAATTAAACATCTAATTGCCAATTAAAATTTTTTTATAGGATTGTTTAGCAAACTTATCAAAGCATTACTCTGGTATCCTGAACTCAAAAACTATAAGTATTATGACAGAGTCTCTGTAAGTCTTCTTTAATAAGAGGGTAAGGGTCTTTAAGATATGGATTCTCTAATTAGATTTACAGAATTGGAAGCCAAGATAAAGCACATAGCCAATTGCACTAGCCATGTGGTGGTTTTGGTACAAAGTTTGTCTGTTTGCAGCATCCTTATATGTCAGTTTTGGCGACATTAAGTGCAGAGTAATTGCTGTTTGCCTCTCTATTGCTTGAGATACTAGGAGTGTGAGTATAGACTCTTATTTTCACCACTGAGCAAGAGAATCTACCCCAATTTCAAGTAGGATATGACAGGAATTCATGTAATTCATCTTCCCTATAGAGAAGGAAGAGGTTTTTCTGGTTCAATCAACACAACCAGATCTGGCAAGACCTACACTACTAGAGACAAGAGGGTCTGCCTTCTAGCATGTCTTATTTTCCTATGCATCCTTATTCTCTAATGGGAAGGGGTACTATTAGATCCTGAGGATGTCCTCTCTGCAAGTGTATTATAAATTTAGTGATTATACTCAAACATTATTTTTTTAAATAATTGGTTTTAAATATACCTACTTTTACATATTATATTATATTGAACAAACTAATTTACTGTTAAGGTTTTTTTTTGAGTTATTTATTATTAACTTGACAGATGTATGGAAGACTATATAATTGGAGATATAAATTGGTCTTTTGCTTCAAGCTTGTATGTAAATTAATTATATTTGTGCTTAGCATGACTATAAGTACAATTATGAACATGTTAAAGAATTTGACCCTTTATAGACTAACTAACATATAAATTTTATCTCTTAAATATGCTTATCAGTTTCCAAAAAATAGTAAGTTTTAAAGATTGGGATTTCATATCTCTTAAGCTTGAGCCTTAAATTAGTATAATCTCTAAATTGATGATATTTTAGTATAAACCATAGCTACAGTCCATGTAGAGAGACCAAGACATTCATTTTACTGATCCTTTTATAGTATGCTTTTACAGAAGACCATAGTTTTTAAGACTCATTTTCTTCCAAAAGTAAACGTTTAACCAACTTAGAGAAGCAAGAGTAACTATACATACATCTTTAAATCAGTTTTGCAATGCATAAACATGTCACTATAACCTTACAAACTTATAAACCCTAGTCATCAAACATATGTTATTTGTAAGTCATCTTTTCCATAAACATTGTATAGACTACTCAGACTTCTACAGTTTGGCTTCAAATTTTTGTCTCTTTGTCCTCATCTGCTTTTGTTACTATTATTACTATTATTGTTATTATTATATAACAGTAGTTTTAATATTTTCATAAACAAGCATTAGGAATTTTATAGCCTTTGAAACCACATCTCCAATGGTCTTCAGATCTTACGATGAAAAATGTTTATGTTTCAATAAGAGTCTCAAAGATATCCATGACTCTATTTGAGAGAACATTTTTGTAAACAAGAATCAAGAAAGAGAGAGGTATTCAGAGAATTAGACTTCTCTAATAACATTTAGTCATTTTAATACTTATATATGAATCATTCTGATGAAATAATTAAGTACTATGGAACAAACAATAGTAAGTTCTACATGAAATAGTTTACCTCCTAGATGTTTTTAAGTACATATTGTCTCTTTTTCTGGTCTATTCTATAGTACTTCTTCTCCCTGTTACAGAGTCAGTCCAGAGGGTTTAGGAGGAAATGTTTATATAGTCATACTTTGATCTGAAATGGAGACCAAATCCCATTTCCAAAGATATCTTTTCAGCAAAACAATTTCAAAATATTATCCATACCCAAAAGAGATCTGAATCTCTGTAAGATAGAAGCCTGTGATCTATACATCCAAAACCATTTCTGTGTGCTAAGATTGGGACAGTCAATCTGGACAGATTAGTGAGTATTTTATAAGATATTTCTTTAAGGACATCAAGTTGGCAAAAATTTAACTACTTGGAACCTGGGTGCCATTATATAGAAAACTATAAATTTTTAAAATTACAAGTAGAAGTATCCAATCTTGCTTGGACAGAAACAAAGGCAAAATGTAGACAAAAAGCAAAGGAATCCCATGAGTAGAAAGAGTCCTATTTCAGTAAGGGAATTAGGCTTGAATACATCATCAAAATTCAAAGACATTCTGGCTTTGAATGTGGTTGCAAGTAGGAAATGAATGGTAGAAATGAGAAGGATAAATAAGCTGGGAGTGACATGGAGTGAGCAGTTTGGAACCATTCTCCATTCTGTTTTTGTTATTTAAATCAGTTAAACTATTAAAATAGAAAGCTCTGAATTTGGGCTACCAATGGTCATTGTTCAGTGTATATTGAGGGTGGATTTTGATTCAGGCTAGTCATCATGTCAACCCTATCATTATTCTCATATTACCTCTTTAGAGGATTCTCTTTTTCCAGGTTGGTCATCAAGATACCAACCAGTGATGTTTCAGAACTAACCACTGTTGTCTATAACGAATAGTGTCAACACAGAAGACACATTTCTTCAATGTTTCTAAGCAATGCCATGAAACAAAGATATGGTTGCAAGGTAGTCATAACAAGGTAATCATAACAAGGAGGTAAAAAAAGGTAGTCATGACAACAGTTGGTCATAATATCAAGTGGTCATAATAAACTTTTGAAATGAAATCATGGTTGTTATTTCCTAAAACAGGCAGTATAGAACCATTTTTAGTTAAGATTACATATGGGGAACAGCCCAATCCCTAGAAAACAGAGATTTCATGATAAACAGGGATGAACTTACTTGTCTTTACTTTAAGATTGCTTTCAAGCTTAAAATGGAGGTAGACTAGTTTACCAAACCCTCTCCGGGACTTGTAATGCTAATAGCTCTTGCCTTTACCTTTCCTGCACATCTCTTTCAACATACCACTTAAGGATTTCTTCTCATTCTTATACTTGCATGCTAGATAAATCAAACTACTGATACATTTTTGGTGTCTTTAAAAACCCACTGAATGGATCCCTTGATTGCCTTGCCTGACTCCCCTATGCAGCTGGCAAAGGCTAGATAAATTATAGTATAATTTCCATAAAGACACTTAGCTATAATTCTTAGTTCAAGCAAGGGGTTATTAATGAAAATGGGAAGCAAAATTGGGTAGTCAGTTTGGCATAAATAATTACAAAAAGAAAGAAAGAAAGAGAGAGAGAGAACGAAAAAAGAAAGAAAGAAAGAAAATCAGTTTCTCACTTAGCTAAAATCTAGAAATGATTTGAGGCTTCTTATAAGATTATGTATGTGAGAAGCCAGAGATCCTGAAAGTGTTTGTAACCCTAAATCTCTGATCTGTAATATAAACAATCTAGTGTTACCTCTAAAGAGGAGGAAATAGTAAAATGGCAGTAAAGATATGTTTTAAAAAGATTTCTTCTTTGAAAAGAATAGAATATCAGGCCAGAAATAAAACTTAACATTCCCATTCATTGAGGTCACTTGTTCGCTGAAGTTGTCATCACTAGAAAGACAGACTCATCTTAAACTCTGTGTAAACCATGACTTATAACAATAATTTACTGTTACTAGATATTTCAAAAAGGTATCATATGTTAGCTAAATTGGAAGGAAAAAGTACACAATAAAGACTGAGTTATTGGTAAAGGCTCCTTGTTTGTTTCTCAGCTACCTAGACCCAAAATAACCACACAGAAATGGCATTAATTAAAATCCTGCTTGGTCAATCACTTAAGCATAATGCTATCTAGCTCTTATATCTTAGATGAATCCATTTCTATTGCTATGTGCATTGCCACATTGTTGTAACCTACTGGTAAGGTTTCCATCTGGCGTCTTTCTCCTGTGGCAGCTACATGGCTTCTCTTCTGACTCTGCCTACTCTCTCTATATATATCTCTTTCAACCTGACTGTGTTCTTTTAAGCCATTGGCCAAAAGCATCCTATTTACTAACCAATGACAATAAAACATATTCATAGCATACATAGGGGAATCCCACATCACTGAGGATATTGTGATAGTGTTTTGCTGCCTTTTCTAAAAGAAGATGGCTAGGTTGACAAAGCCCTCTATTCCTTGAGTCTTCCCCATCCTTTGACATGTTTATTTGCATAACCCTGAGACATCTTTGAGTTCTAGTAACCCTTTTCTTACATGATAATCTGGTCCAGTAAGATTATCAAGTCAAGTTCCCACCAATGGGATAAGTTACAGTCAAAGACACAGGTTTCCTTACCCATATGTGCTCCATAACCTTGTTTGGCCTCAGCCATTTTCTTTGTACAAAAAGTAATATTTTCCTGGATTATTTTTACTTAGCCAGTTTATTTCTTTTTGTGACAATAAGATTGTTCTATTCCAATATAATTCTCTGCCACCTTTGAGAGCCTAATTTCCCATATTATAACAAACCAAACATTACTTAGGGGGATATTTCTGCCTCTAAAAAGCATATGTAAAAATCAGGACTGAAGGCTTATTGACCTAAAAATCTCAATAGGCAGAAAACCTATGGCAGGAAATTTGACTTGGCTGATACCAAGATGTAGAGTTCTGGTAAGAAGATCAACATAGCAACCTCCACTAGTTTTTGCCATTTTGAGACTACAGAGGACCTTGCCTACAGAGGGAATCTGTTCTCCCCTCACTAACCTTTTCTGCCCTATAAAAGTTCCAAGACCCCTGCACACCTGCACACAGTCACTACTTCTACAAATACTGCAGCCCTTCAACTATTCTGATGAAATGACAATTCTGATCCTGGAGACGTTAGTCATCTTCTGTTTACTTCCACATTGCCTCTGTCAATCCTGATATAACAAGGTCCATTTCCACATTCTAAAAACCTGGGGAAAAAAATCTGTGTCCTCTATCTTATCCTAAACTGGTAAAGAGTATTTGCATATTTTTACAAGAATCTCTTGAATTTTGTGAGATGATGACCAGGAAAAAATGAATATGTAAAATCAGCTACTCTTTGTGAGGTTACCAAGGATCCTACAAAATATTTAATAAAATTCAAGAAAGTTGGAGAATATGTTAAACACAAAGGAAGCATAAACTTAAATTATCCATTCACTTTAGATTTTAGAAGATGAGACTGAAGGAATTATCCTCTTTAATCTGAGTTTCTGGCAGGCTAAGCACATCATTTCTCTCCTTACAATGCTCAATGTAATAACTATCAGCATAAAAGATGAAAATTATTTTTTAAATGTTTGTGTCATGTACTTGTAGACACATTGTATAAGAACATTTTAAATCAGCCCCAGATGAGATGAGTCTAGGCCAAGTTCCTCTCTCCTCACCATCACCCCCACACCCCGGCTTCCTGAATCATAGGAACACTGAGAACACTAAGTACATAACACATCTGAATGGCAATAAAACAGAAAATAAAGAGCTACTGAATTTAATTCAGGCCCAGCTCTCATTTAGGCTCTATTTGACTGGCAAATTTTAAAAAAGAAAGAAAGAAAGAAAGAAAGAAAGAAAGAAAGAAAAGGCGGTGGGTGTTTACCTCAGGTTAGAAGGAGCAGTTAAATTCGGATCAACAAACTAGATGTGGGCTGAGGTTGTGAGGGGTGGCAGTTGAAGGCATTGTGACAGCATTGAAAAAGCTTAGAGATGACAGCATGACACTGAGGGATTCAGCAACTCCCAAGCATATGCAGGCATGTACTGCTGCTTTAGCAGAACAAGAGAATAGAAATTCCTAACGAGGAGATGACTCACGGAGGAAAGGCTGCATTATGCTGTGTCCTCAGGGAAGGAAGGGAAGGAAATGTACTCCAAACCAAACTGCTCAAATGAATCACTGGGAAATGATGGGATAAACTTAATGTAGCTGGAGTATTCACTGACATGAAAATGTAGCTTCGTGATAAAAAGTTTTCAAATCTCTTAAGGTCTCGTTCTAGAACAGTTTGGAACACATACAAAGACACATACACAAACAGGCACACACAAGTTCTAATCTTCAAAAAACCTGCCTTGCAATTCTAGCTTCATCCCTAATGTATGAGTCTGGGAAATGGATCTCCTGGACGCTGGGTGTTAATTTTTATAACTGCTTCAATCGCATTAGCCTCTCTTGTAGACAAGATAAGAACCTGGTAGGGAAAGTGAAGTCACAAGTAATAAACGAACAGTGATGATTTTATTGTCAGAACAGGCATTTTTAAAGTTCATCGTAAATTGTTCTTAAAGTCCAAAATTTAACACAATTTCTGACTTAAAATACATTTTAAAAGCTGTGTGTGTTTATGATTTTACACACCTGTGTGTGTCTACTTGTAGAAGTCATAAGAAGACACAAGGTCTCTTGAAACTTGAAGTTCATGGAGTTATAAGGTAGAATGGATTCTCAGCACAGAACCCATATTTTCTGAAAATGCTCTTTACTGCTAAGGCTGTTGTCTAGGCCCAAGAACAATTTTTTAAAAGGTACTTGCTTGCTTATCATGCTCTGTAAAGCACAGGTGACCTATTACTTTACATACTTATCACATAGATCATGTAAAAAAAAAGATGCAGCCAAAGAACTTAAGCACAGTAGGTTATCTGACATGAAATACCCTTAAGTTTTCACCCTGAGCCCTTCTTAGATAATAGATCCCAAATCAATTCCTTTTTTATAGGGTTGCATTTTACTGTTGTTACTGTACTGGAAAAAAAAACAAACAAACATGTAGATGGAGCTAGGGAAAGGATGTTGGTACACAGTCTTGAGAAGCTGTTGAGAGAAGCACACCGAGTAAATTAGAAAAGATTAGACACCCAGTTTCCAAGGAAGCCCTAGTTCATCATAGTCTTGAACAGTAATTTACCTGTTGACTTTGGTGAATTTCCATGTAGATAGAGCAAGGTATGGTTCAGCCTTATCTCCTCTCTTTTAACTGTTCACAGAACCATTTTGATCTAATGAAAACTGAAGACAAGATTGTGAAACAGCTGAGCGGTGGTGGCACATGCTTTTAATCCCAGCCCTTTGATGAAAGACACAGGGGGATCTCCAACTTCAAGTTCAGTCTGGCCTATATAGTGAGTTTCAGGATATCCAGTGCTACTCTGAGAAACCATGTCTGGGAAAACCAAAAACCAAAGCCTAACCAACCAACAAAAACTAACAAAAAATTAGGGAACATTGGAAACATCTATGTATAACATACAAAGACTAGTCATAATGGCTTCAGTTCACAAAGTTGGTTGACAGGCATGGCATGTTGAACTGTGCATCTAAGGGCATGCACATTGAGTATTGTAATTAATGAGAAAGATATTTCAGCTTCTCCTTGAATGCTGAACATTCTTTTTATCATTACCATCTGTTTTGTTTTTACCTATGGTGACTTTTATTCTTCTTTAAAATTTATAATATCAAGCTGGGCGGTAGTGGCACACGCCTTTAATCCCAGCACTCGGGAGGCAGAGGCAGGCGGATCTCTGTGAGTTCGAGGCCAGCCTGGTCTACAAGAGCTAGTTCCAGGACAGGAACCAAAAGCTATGGAGAAACCCTGTCTCAAAAAATCAAAAAAACAATTTATAATATCAGTGATGGTCTTGCAAAGTAAGTCTGTCTGAATATCACTGAGATGCTTAAAGGAGACTCCACTCTTCAGAAACTCGGTCAGTGATTTTGCAGAATGGTCTACTGGTTTGGGGCAACTCTGTATTCTGTCAATTACGTTTTAAATAAATGCTGATTGGTCAGTTGCTAGGCAGGACAACCAGACAGGAAGTAGTGGCAGGTCAGTAAGAACAGGAGAATTCTGGGAAAAAGGAAGCCCATTCCTCCCCAGTCTTGTAGGAACACTGAAGAAGGAAGATGTGACCTACCCTGCTGAAGAAGGTACCAAGCCATGTGGCTAACATATATTAGAATAATGGGCTAATATAACTTATAAGAGTTAATAAGAAGTCTGAGCTAATGGGCCAGTAAGTTTATAACTTAAGCAGGCCCTCATGTTACAGGTCTAAAATAATGAGGTCAAAACTGTGTGACCTATGGTGTTCACCATGGTATATGCAGCAACACAGAATTTAAAACATGGTAAGGATGATTAAGGGGTCAATTTAAAAAAAAATGATATAGTATATAGTTTAATTTCAAATAAAGTTGCTGAATGTGCTTTGTAAGTCAGGAAACAGCACACATCATTAAAGTTTTTAAATTTCAAAATCAAGTGAATAGAAAGGTTTAGGTTTAAAAACATTTAAAGTCTTAATACAAAATTCCCAGGAGAACCTGTGAAACCCTTTCTCATGTATAAATAAAAATAAAAGTGTATCAAGTTGCCATAGAATAGTCCTCCTCTTTCTGATGCTGGAAAATTAAGCTCTAATTTCAAAGCACCAGGGGAGAACTGATGCATCAGAGTTGACATTTACATAAGAGCATGACCCACCAGGGTCTTTACAATAAAAGCCTATTCTGTTTCTGTTTACGTGGAGACACACACAAAATAATTAGGAACTAAGAAAACACTTTTAATAGTAATCTTTATGGATTCAGGTAGGCAGATGGATATTGGAACAATATAACAAAAAGAAAATAAGGACATCTTTCTTCTTCCTACAAAAAGGATGCAAAAATATACATTATTGTTATTATAATAATTATTATTCTATTTTAATTTTCTTTTGAGAATTTCATAAATGAGTATTGTATTTACATCATTGCCATTCTCCTCCTCATGCCTTCATCTACAACAGTGTTCCTAAATTCATAATTACTTCTTAAAAAATCATTATTGTTACATATATTGCTTATATGGTGGTTTGAATGAAAAATGGGCCACATTGGCTCATGTAATTGAAAATTCAGTCCCCACTTGGTGGGCGTGTTTAGTGATAATTAAGAAGTAGGGCCTTAGTAGAGGATGTGTGCCACAGAAGGTGAGCTTTGTAATTTAAAAACCTCATGCTATCTCTAGTTAGTTATATCCATGCCTGTTGCCTATGGATCAGGGTGTAAGTTCTTGGCTACCCCCTCAGCATCAAGCCGGCCTGCCTCATGCAATACACCCATTGAGGATGATCATGATCTTTAGTTTTCTGGAATCATGAGATCAAATAAACTGTTTATTTTACATATTTCCTTTGTCATGCTGCTCTTCACAGAAATAGAAAAGTAAACAAGACAGTATAGAAATAATATTTAATGTTGAAAATATAGAAATCATATAGAATTTTGTTGTGCGAGACTGATTGTTCATTTCCTGAATGCCATACTCCCGAAATATTCACACAAAAAACTATATTATTTAAAACACTGCTTGGCCAATGACTTCTAGCATATTCCAAGCAAGCTCTTACATATTAAAACCTCATTTCTATTAATTTATATTTTACCATGAGGTTCGTGGTCTACTGGCAAGGTTCCAGCTGGCAGCTTTTGTCATTCCCCTCTGGCAGCTAAATGGTGTCTTTTAATTCTGCCTTCGTTTTCCCAGCATTCAGTTTAGTTTTCTCTGCCTACCTCTTCTTCTGTTTTATAGGCTCCAAACAGCTTCTTTATTAACAACTGATATTCATGGCATACAGAGGGGAATTCCACACCAAAATTTGTTATCTATAAATATAAATTATGGTTAATTTAGTTATACAAATTTATAAATTCATCAAGCCTACTAAATATATATACACATGCTATTTGTACTCTTATAATTCTTATAATTAAAGTTATTAAAATTGTAATAACAATTTTATTATCATGAAGAATTATGACAAACCCATATTGAGTATGCAACAGAACATTTAAAGAACATGTGAAGGACTGTAAAGATGCTCAGCTGATGAAGTTATGATACATAAGCATGAAGACCTGAGTTCGATTCTCTAGTGCATCTTTACAAAGCCCAGGGAGATGGCACATGCTGTAGAGGTGGAGATAGAAGATAGTCAGTTTAGCCCAATTAACTAACCTTAAGCCAGTGAATGATTCTCTTTTGGTAAAGGACATTGAAGTGTTTGAGAAACACACTGGGTTGTTTTCTGGCCTCTGAAAACGTGTGTACTTGCACATATGCATATAAGTACATTCTCTCACACATACCCATATACACATTTGCCCATGTTAACCTATAAACACATACACACACACACACACACACACACACACACACACACACAGATATACACATCGCTTGCTCTGCATCAATAATAAGGTAAATAAAGATGTGCTGGATTTGAGCAAACCATTTATTTTTGTATATTTAGTCAACACTTTTCTTATTTTGAATAACTTCTCCACCTCCTCTTGCACTTATTTTCTAAATTGTAGTGGCATTTCAATTTTGTATTTTAATACATAAAGCTTGCCTGGGGATCGGGAGAGTAAAACAGCCACAGTGGTCAGCCTTATAGCCATTCAATGGTAACACACACCGTTCGTTAATCCCAGAAGCTACACAAATTGCCATAGAGACCAGGCAGTGTAAGCCTTTAATCCAGGTGGGGCATGTCTTTAAACCCAGAACTAGAGAAGATTATAATATGGGAGGAAACAGCGTTCATACACAGTCTCATTCTGAGATTTCTGGAGACAGGATCGCCATTTTCAAACTGAGGTCCAGATAAGAGCCAGTGGCTGGCTGCTTTGCCTTTTGGAGCATTGGGATGAGCTCCAGTTTCTCTTTCTGAGGTTTTATTAATCATACTTCACTAAGTGGCTTACCATTTAATTAATTATGAGTGGTATAAACTATACTTACACAAAATATATACAGGAATAGTCATAGCTTAGTCACCATTTTTTAATCAATGCCCATTTTTTCTTAATAACTTCATTAGATCACCGAGTAAAGTCAGAATAAATGACTAACATAGTTAATTTTGATATTGTTGCTTGGTCTACTTCATAATATGTAGTCATGCAAATTAAGAGAAGATAGAGTAACTTAAGATTCTAATTTTTCAAAGTCATCACAAATACATGGTAAAATATAGAAGAAATTATAGATTGTCTTAGAAAAGAGATAAGCAGAAAATGAAAATTCAAGAGTAATACACTAAAAGTCTTGATTTGGGAAAGACTGAGTGCATGCATGGACTGGACTGAGGGATTGAGTGATAACTCTAGCATGTGACTAATTTTCTTCTTGGTGATGTTTTATGATAAGGTCTTTTTCTGACAGAAAATTCAATATACTGTGCAATTGACACAAAAGAAATACTTTGTTTAACATACTTATAAAGTAGTAAAATCATTAAGGAAGATTTTACTGTATGTCTAAAGAGTAACTTCCATTTACTCATATAAGGAAAAATGAAGAGTAAGTGTAAAAACGGTATTTTAAGCTTGTACATTGTTGAACAAGAAAATGGATTACAAGGAGGTCTATTTAGCAAAGATAATATATCACACTGAACAAAAAGTGTAAGAAGATATTCTGTACTGTTTCAATTTCCCGAGCTGTCCTCAATAATCTTCATCCTTCATTTTTTCTTTCTTTATTTTGAACAATCAATGGTTTTGTCATGTAAAATGGAAAAAGTGGTTTGAAAATAATAGATGCTTGTGTGTTGTAGATGAGTACTACTGATGGGCTACATGACTGTATCCTGAATTCTAGCATGTACTCTGGTATACAGCAAGAGTTTTAGTCATGCAAGGACATGATAAGCTTCCAGAGACTGAATAAGTCTCTGTGTATATTAATTGCAAATGGGTTATTGCAGACTTAAAGTTTTGTTATTGGGGATTATTATACACACGGGTTATTGCAGACTTAAAGTTTTGTTATTGGGGATTATTATACACACACAGACATCCCCCATATATATACATGAATATATATTCTTACATAGCTTCATATTTATATTTATACATTCATGTTTCTAACTATTCCTATTTCTAAGTTCCTTCACATCTGAGCAGCATGTACATTTATGTAATAATAATTCCAAAAGCACTGAACTAATTTAAAAGTGTGCAGATGGTGTGGTCTGGTACTTTGAATCTAGACATTTGATATACTTTTTGCATTGGAATGCATAAAAAATAGCAGCTGTTTATATGTTTAATATTGCAAGTTCAACCCCCCCCCCAAACAGCAATTCATGTTAACATTTACTTCATAAAATAATTTCAGATGCGAAAATCATGGACTGGAGACACATTAGAATGCTTTCCTAGCATGTGTGTTATCCAAAGTTCATCTCCAAAAATTAACTAAATGCATAAAAAGATTTTCTCCTCGTTTGTTTCTTAAATCTGTTTTCTTTATACATTTTATCATAAATTAGCTATTATGGTTATAGCAAATAGCCTAGAGTTAATAGAATGTTATACATAAAGACTTTAAGGACGTGAAAGAAGTCCATCAGCAAAATAACTCCAACTAAGGAAATAATAAAATGGGTGGTCTTACACATTTATTTTCTTTCACTGACATTTCCAAACATGATAATTTATTTTTTTCAGTGTTATACATTTTAAAATCATTTATAATTTTATTTTACCATATTTTGTGGTGTGTTTATGTGTGCATGCCTATGTGTGTGCATGCATGTCGTGTGGAGTGACTGTATGTGTGACGGGTGACAGTTTCTTCCAAGATTAAAACATTCTGTCATGTTTGTCGAATTTTCTTTTATGGATTTTTTTATTTCCTCTTTAAAAACCTCTATCATCTTCATAAAGTCATTTTTTGTAAGGTTATTTTCTTGTGTTTCAACTGCTCAGGATCATTTAGGTTCCGTTATTATAGGGTAGCTGGGCTCTGGTGATGCCATATTGCCCTTTCTCGTACTGATTTTTGGGACTTGGCATCACTAAATATGCCTTGCCTTTAATAAAAAAGTGTTCTGAAGTTGAAGGCTAATATATGGAGCCTGAGTGGGGGGAGCGTGAGAGAGTGGGACATAGTATGTGGTTGTTGGGCAGGCATAAAGGGATTTTGTAGGTGGTGGGAGGTGTCTTGCCTGGGGTCCATAGGTTCAGACTTGCATCTGATAAAGCTACTGGTGCTACAAAACCTAATGTGGAGCCCAGGGAGGGGCTACAGTCTAGACTTGTTGGGCAGGTATTAAGGAGTGTTAGGTGGCAGTGTGCAGTGTTTTACCTGGGGACCCTAGATATAGATGACCTCTGCTAAAACTGAAGTAATCTTCAGAAGTTGTAAACCACTATATGAAATCTAAAGGTGGGGATGCATCCTGGGCAGCCTGAAAGGTTTGAAAGCAGAGAGTGGGCAGTATCTTATGTTGGGTCTTTAAGACCAGCCTGGCTTCCAGTAAGGCTATTGGGGGCTGTGGGCACTATTAAGGAGGCTCAGGGAGAGGGCTCAGTCTGGAGTTGTTGGGTGGATTTTAAGAAATATTAGTGGAATGGGTTGCTAGTTTTTACTTTGCGTGCCTAGAACTGCTCTGGGCTCTGATAAAATTGCAGGGGCTGTTGACCCTAGTGTGGAGTGAGGGAAGGGGGTTTGTCTATATACTTTTGAAAGGTACATTTTTATCAGTAATATATTTATTCTTCCAATCATTATGTTCATGATAAACATATAAAATTCTATAAATTAAAAATAAATTTCCAAGAGAAATGCAGCTTAAAAGTAAATAAAAACAGATAAACATTTACAGAAGTATAAACAGAGTTCTACCCCCTCCTTTGCATTGTTGCCATGAATGGATTCCACTATGAGGCTCTGAAATTCCCATTCCATATCTTTAATGTTTCTAAAGAAAGTCATGTAGCAAAATCAATGGTATATTACAGTAGAATTGGCTACTTAATTCTGTAAAGTTGATATGCTAAGAAACTCAACAGCAGAATACATAACTGTTATCTTCTATATGTTGGCAAGTCAAGGTAATGTTTAACCAGTTCTGTAGAAATGAAAGAATTTAGCTGTGTTCACACTTTGCCAAGTTCAATGAGTAAGTGAATGAATTGAGTAATACTGGAAGCTGCACTTAAAGTTCCCAATGTTTCATAAATTAAAATTTTATTTCTGGGCTCTAAATTTGGTACTGATTATAAATTATGGATAGTTAAATAACACACTTTTATGCAGGTAAGCAGAGAAAGATTTTTATGTGTATCCAAAACAGAAAATGGAGTTAAAGAACACCACACAGAGAATGTGCACCTGTTGACAAAGGTAACAAATCTGCTAGAAAAGAGAATTCACTAATCTGCTCTTACATTTTTGTCATTTAATATGACCTTAGTTTAAGTTTAGCAAAAGGGTCACAGATAGAGCCTTTGTTAATGTAATTGAAAATTTTCTGTTTTTATGCTTACAAATGTTGTTTGGACAGCATCTTCTGCTATGGAATTATGTGAAAAAATATTGGTAGTTTTTGATGGAATAGAATTTCAAAGAAACTCAAATTCTGACCCCTTCAATTTCTTCATTTTCAATGCTGAAAAGAATAGAGTTCCTAAAATATCATCTTTCAAGGTTAGATCACTTATATCTTGCAGAAACTCAGTATGTGTACTTATCTTTGCTTCTTTGGGGTCATAAAGGATCAAAGGCAGGAACAACCTCAAGAGCATCCCTAATATAGCATCAGTATTCACTGGAATATTTAGATATTGAAAAGATCCAAGCACTGTCAGGGGCCCAGGAGGCCAATTAGTTTGAGAAGCTGATAACCTAATGATGGATCTTTATCTTTCCTTCCTCTTCCCCAAATCCTAACCCAAGTCTCACTCTCAAGTCTGTAGCAGCCTACCTGCTGCAGCATCCTCTATTTCCTGTGGATCATGCAGATCTCCTCTAATATTCCTCTCCACTTTTCCTTTTATTCTAGAAGGGTTTCTCGAGTATTATGTCAGCCAAACCAGGCAGAGAAACAGTTAGGCCAAGAGAGCAGGAAGAAAAACTTCTGATCTTGACTCATTCTCTTCTCCTTCACATCCAATCCCCAGACTTATCCCCAACTCTGTGGCTGACTGCTTGTTGTCTCCTCTTCTCAGTCGCTGCCCCTATTCTTGGGAGACAAAGCAGATCATTAAGGAACACCGAGTTTCCTTTGTTGTGTGGACCGTCCATTGCCCCCCACCCCGAATATCCCATCCCAATCTTAAGTGTCAACCCCCAGTATCTTAAAACATATTTTACATGAAACTCCAAGTGGATGAACATATCAGTCAGGACCTCAGAAGAATTTCCACCCATGCATCACATAACTACCACACTCTCTTAAGACCAGAAATGGCAAGAGAAACTAAGGAGCAAAGCAGCCATTCAACAAAGACAGACTAGATATCAGTATGTAGAATTATAATCTTGCCAAGCCTAGAAGCCTAGATTCCAGCATAAAAACACAATCATAACAGCCAGTAGTCTCTGAAAATTGCAACATAGCTGAAGCACGAGGAAAAGACCTTAAAAATTGTCTTTATGAATATAATAGAGATCCTTAAAGAGGAAGTGAATAAATTCCTTAAAGATTTCCACACAGTGAAGAAAATGAATAAAACACTTCAAGATCTGAATGTGGAGATAGAATCAATAACAAAAACCCACACTGAGGAAAATATAGAAGTGAAAACTTTAGCAAATCAGACAGGAACCACTGAGTCAAGCCTCAACAACATAATATTAGACATAGGAGACACGTGATAAGAGAAACAATTCCTCTGTCAAAGAAAATGTTAAATCTACAAACAATCATGGTACAAAGCATCCAAGAAATTTGAAGCAATATAAAAAGACCAAATCTAAAAATGATAAGAATAGAGGAAGGAGAAGAAACCTAGGGCAAAGACAATAAAATATTTTTTAAAGTTATTGAAGAACTTTCCCTAATCTAAAGAAGAAGGTATGAGTGGTATACAGATCACCAAATTGACTACACCAGAAAATAAATTCCACTCAGAGAATAATAATAAAAATTTAAGCATATAAGACAAAGAAATAATATTAAAAATATCAAAGTAAAAAGACCAAGCAACAAATAAAGTCAGACCTATATAATCGTACCTGACTTCTTAGTGGAGATTCTAAAAGCCAGGAGAACCTAGAGAGATGTATTGCAGGCTCTAAGAGATCACAGCTGGCAGCACAAACCATTAAGCCCAGCAAAGTTTTTTCAAGCAACATAGATGGAGAAAATTAGACAGTCCATGTTAAAATCATATTAGAAAAAAAACTGTCTACAAATAGACTCCAGAAGAAGTTGGAAAGGAAAACACCAACATAAAGAAATTTACCACACTGAGAAAAACAAAATAAATAGTAATTCCTTAACCCACAAAAAAAAAATTCTGAAGGACAACATATGCATACATGTACACACACAAGAACAAAAAAAAAAAACGTTGTTAACTGATATCTCTCAACATCAGTTCCATCCCAAAAGATAGAATAGATGCAGAACAAGATCCATCCTTCAGTTTCTTCAAAAAGAAACTCCTTAACATCAATGTTTATCATTACTTCAGGGTTAAAAATAGAAAAAAAGATATAACAAGCGAATGGACCTAAGAAGCAAGCTGGTGTAGCCATTTCTATATTTGAAAAAAAAAAAAAGACTTCAAACCAAAACTAGTATCAGAAGAAGTAGGCTAAATTCTCATTAAAGGAAAACTTTATCAAAAGACATTGAAATTGTTAACATCTATTCATTAAACAGAAGGGCATTGAACTTCATAAAAAAAAACACTACTCCAGCTCAAATCACAATTTGACCTTCACACACTGCATTTGGAGACTTCAATAGCTGAGTCCCATCCATCTATATTTATAGAACACTTTTCCTAAACAAAAAAAAGAATATACTTTCTACTTAAAATCTAATGAAATTTTATTTTATAATTGATCACATACTTGGACACAAAGCAGGTCTCAACAGATACAACAAAATGAAAATAACACCCTGCGTTCTATCTGACCACCACAGATTAAAGCTGGATATTAATAACCTAGGAAACAAAAGATACCTTAAAATTAGGGAAACAGAACAATTCACTACTGAAAGAAATATTGATCAAGAAAAAATTAAAGATTTTATGGATTAGAATGAAAATGAGTACATTACATACTCAAACACTGAAGGCAGTTCTAAAGGCAAATTCATATCACTGAGTACATTTTCAAAAATATAAAATAAAATGAAGAGATCCATTAACTTACTAGTTAGCTAGTAACTTAATAGCCTGCCTGAAAGCTCAGAAGACAAAAAAGAAAAAACTCAAAGATGGAATAGATGTCATAAACTAACCAAACTCAGTGATAAAATCAATAAAATAGGAACCAGCAACACCAAATAATACAAATAATCAATGAAACAAAACATTGTTTCTTTGAGAAAATCGGTATGATTGAAAATCCCTTGGTCAAATTAACTAAATACCACAACAAGAATATCTAAGCTAAACTAACAAAATTAGAGATGAAAATGAGGGCATGACAAAAGACATTGTGGAAAACTAGAGAAAATTAAAGACATACTTGAAAAACCACTACTCCAACAAATTTGAAAAAAATAAAAAAGTATAATTTCCTTGATACATGCCACTTGCCAAAGTTAAATAACAATCAAATAAACAATTTAAACAGACATAAAACTACTAGTAAAGAAATGCAATAATTAAATGTCTCCCTAACAAATAAATAAACCAAAAGCCCAGTGCAAGATAATTTTGGTACAGAATTCTACCAGATTTTTAAAAGAAGAGTTAAGGTTCACAGTCCTAAAATTATTCCACAAAAAGTAACAGGAAGAATATTTTCCAATTAGTTCTATGAGGCCATCGTTACCGGGATTTCCAAAACATATAAAGATCAAATGAAGAAGCAATTATAGACAAATCTTCCTTATGAAAATAGATGTGAAATGTTTAAACAAAATACATGCAAAACAAATTCAAGGTCATATCAGGAAGATCATCTACTATGATGAAGTAGACTTTATCACACAGATGCAGGGATAAATGTAATTTTCATTAAAGTGAACTAAAAGATAAAAATCACACAAACCTCTCATTAGATTTAGAAAAGGCCTTTGACAAAATACAATATTTCTCTATGGTAAAATTTCTAGAGATGCTAGAAAATAGATCGCTGCTGCTCACCACCACCCCCACTCCCGGTGTCTACGCTCTGTGCGCTGGCTCCCAGTTCGTGAGCTTCAGGCAAGGGAGCTGGAGGTTAAAATACACAAACAGTTTTATCGCCGAGAGGTACTCTAATGTGTATATATTCCACCCTTTCTTTATCCATCTTGAATTTTGCATGCAAATGGATGGAAATAGAAAACACTATCCCGAGTGAGGGAACCCAGATGCAAAAAGATGAATATGGTATGTACTCACTCATAAGTGGATTCTAGCCATAAATAAAGGACATTGAGCCTATAATCCGTGATCCTAAAGAAGCTAAATGAGAAGGTGAACCCAAAGAAAAACATATAGTTATTCTCCTGGATATTGGAAGTAGACAAGATTGCCAGGCAAAATTCGGGAGCTTGGGAGTGGGGGTGGAGTGGGAGTAAGGGGAAATGGAGAAAGGTGAGAAGGGGAGGATGGGGAGAGCTTGGGGGAATGGGGCGGTTGAGGTGGAGGAAGGGTGGATATGGGAGCAGGGAAGTATATATCTTAAGTAAGGGAACCATTTTAGGGTTGGCAAGAGAATTGACTCTAGAGGTGTTTCCAGGTGTCCATGGAGATGTCCCCAGCTAGTTCCTTGGGCAGCTGAGGAGGGGAAGCCTGAAATGGCGCTACCCTTTAGCCATACTGATGAATATCTTGCATATTAACAAAGAACCTTCATCTGGCGATGGATAGAGATAGAGACAGAGACCCACACTGGAGCACTGGACTGAGCTACCAAGGCCCAAATGAGGAGCAGAAGGAGGAAGAACATGAGCAAGGAAGTCAGGACTGCGAGGGGTGCGTCCACCCACTGAGACAGTGGGGCTAATCTAATGGGAGCTCACCAAGGCCAGCTGGACTGGGACTGAATGAGCATGTGATCAGACAGGACTCTCTGAACGTGGCTGACGATGAGGGCTGAAAGAGAAGTCAAGGACAATGGCACTGGGTTTTGATCCTACTGCATGTACTGTCTTTGTGGGAGCCTAGTCCGTTTTGATGCTCACCTTCCTAGACCTGGATGGGGGGGGGGCTTTGGACTTCCCACAGGGCAGGGAAACCTGACTGCTCTTTGGACTATAGAGAAAGGGAGGGGGAGGGGGAGTGAAGAGAGGGGGAGGAAAATGGAAGGAGGGGAGGAGGTAGAAATTTTTAATAATAATAATAATAAATAAAATACACAAACACACACAGACAGAGAGACAGCGACACGGGTCATGACAGCAACACGGATCATCCTTGAATTCCCCAAGAATGCTCCCTTTATTGTGTTAAGGGGCAAATTATATAGAGATAGCCATGCCCCAGCCAAACCCACCAGAAACCACTCTCCTGCCATCAGGAACTTCTGAAGGTCTTGTGCTCAGAGCAGCTGTAGGCACTCAGATCAGCGGATTACAAGAAATTCGGGATCTGGGGTCTCACTGCTCCCAACAGATCACATAGATCACAATAAAAAAAAAGCAGTTTTCAGGAGGCCCATGCCAAACAGCAATTTAAATCGTGAAAAACTCAAAACAATTTCACTAAAATGATGCACAAGATAAGGTTATCCATACTCCCCATACATATTTATATAGTACTTGAAACATTAAGGAAATAAGATAACTGAAGAAGATTCAGAAGATATAAATTGGAAAGGAATAAGGCAAAGTATTCTTTTTTGCAGAATAGGTAAGAATATATATGAATAATCCTAAAAATTCTACTAGGAAATTCTTTAATCTAATAAACATTTTCAACAAAGTAGCTCAATATGAAATTAACTCAGAAAAACAAGTAACCCTGCTTTATCCAAATGATACATGCACTGAAAAAGAAATCAGCAAAGCAAAATCTTTCATAATATTCTCAAACAATATAAATGTCTTGGCATATCTCTTACCAATAAAGTAAAAGAGTTTTAGGATAAAACATTATGACCCTGAATAAAGAAAATGAAAAAGGAATCTAAGTTGGAAATATCTCCTGTGCTCATGGATCAATAGGGTTGATAGATGAAAAATGACTCTACTATCAAAAGCAATACACAGATTTAATGAAATACCTATCAAAATTCCAACGCAATTCTTCACGGATTTTGAAAGGACATTTTTAAACCCTAAATAGAAAAACATCAAACGAGATAGCTAAAACTATCCTTAATAATAAAAGAAATGCTGGCATTACCATCTTCTGTGATTTTAAGATGTATTAGAATACTATAGGAATAAAAATCAGCCTGGTTCTGGCACACATATGCAGAAAGAATATATAGAGAGATCTATGGAATTAGACTGAAAATTAAGTCATAAATCTACACACATATGCACACCAGAATTTTGAGGAAAATAATCTAGCAATACATACTGTAAAGGAGACAACATCTTTAACAAATAGTTCTAGTCAAACTTGATGGCCACCTGTAGAAGAATACAAATAGATCCATATTTACTCTTCTGCACAAAAACAAATGGATCAAAGCCCTCAACAGAAGATCAGATATACTTAATCTGATAGAAGAGAAAGTGCAGAATGGTCTTGAAGTCATTGGCACATGAATAGACTTTCTTAATAGAACAGTGGTAAAACTGACACTACAATCAACAATTAATAAATGGTACCTCACAAAACTAACATGTATATGTATGGCAAAGAACACCAATATTCAAAAGCGTAGCAGCCTAAAGAATGAGAAAAGATTTTTAAGAACTATTTATCTGATGGAGGGGTAATATCCCAATTTTATATATATATATATATATATATATATATATATATGAACTCAAAAAACCAACAGCAACTAGATTATCATGAAAAATTACCCAATTAAAATAGGGAGTACAGATATAAGTAGAGAATTTTCAAAAGACTAATCATAAATGGATGAAAACCATTTAAAGATATGTTCAATATTCTTCATCAGGTATTGCAAATTAAAATTACTTTGTGATTTTTCTCTTTTGTAGCTGTTCAAACTGCTATGCCTATGGTCAATAAGACAAGTGACAGCACAAGCTGACATAAATGTTGTGTAAGGAGAACACTTGCCCATTGCATTTCGGAGTGAAAACTTGTACAGGGAATGGGGACATCAGTGTGGCACTCTTCAAAAGATGAGAATTGATCATCCTCAAGATTCAGCTATTTCAGTATTTACCCAAGGGGTGCTTCAACCTTTACCATGTTCATTGCTAACCTGTTGACAATAGCAAGAAATTGTAAACAACTTAGATGTCCTTCAACAGATGAACAGATAAAAAAAAGTGTCAACTTTCAAAATGGAATAGTATTCAGGGATTAATAAAATGAAGTTATAAAATTCACAGTTAAATGGAAATGTCCTGAGTGATATAGCCCAGACCCCAAAAGACAAACATGGTATATATTAACATATATGTGAATGTTAGCTGTTAAGTCAATGATAACCAAGCTAAAGTTCAAATAACCACAGGGGTTAGATATAGAGCAAAGGACTAGGAGGTAGAGAAGATCTCTCTAGGAAAGAGAACTAGAATAGATAATTATGGATGGGTTGGAATGACTGGATCAGAAGGATCAGTTTGAGAGGGAAAGGGAAAATGTGGATGAATAGGCAGGGGAGTTGGGGAGAACCAATTAAAATTAAGAGCCATTTGAGTGATAGTATGAAATCATTATAAAGTAGAAGCTTCCAAAAATATTTACATATATGAAGGTAGTCTAAAGGAAATCACCAAATAATAAGGGGGAGAAAGCATTGACTGGGTGTCTCATGTATCCAAACTAAGCTTTTAGTGTTGGGACTGGGTTACAAATAATTGATATATTGTACAAATGAGTCCCCTATGAACCACCAAACTTTTGCCAAGACTATAGTTTTCTCACTACAAACTGATCGCAAAGGTCCATTACTAAAGACAACACCTATACAACTCTTTGAACATGGAGAGGTCAGGCTGGCACCTGCATAGAAATTTCATCTCTATGTACTAGTGTATTGAGTACAGGAATGAACTCTACATTCTACCAAAGCAGAAACATGAACAACAACCCAGCCATAAACCTAGCATATCTCTAATGGTGCACCATATGTAATATATAGTGCAATAGTTGCAAAAAGCTTGTGGGAGCCGGGCAGTGGTGGCGCATGCCTTTAATCCCAGCACTCAGGAGGCAGAGGCAGGCGGATCTCTGTGAGTTCGAGGCCAGCCTGGTCTACAAGAGCTAGTTCCAGGACAGGAACCAAAAAGCTACAGAGAAATCCTGTCTCGAAAATCAAAAAAAAAAAAAGCTTGTGGGAGTAACTAACAAATATTTGATAAAACTTAAACTTAAATCTCTTTCCCATACCCAACATTGTGTGGATGACCAAGAATCAGAGACTAGATATCCAAGGAAGCTAAGATGAAACCAAATACTGCTGTCCTAGAGAAAAAAAGGCGAGCAGATAGAGAGATCCACAACCGTACTTTATGCAGACAGAGAGAGCTTGGAATGAGATGTCTCTATCTTACACCTCCCCTCAGGACTCAGGAAAGAACGTCCTTGGTGTAGATATACTGCCTTCCAGTTTTGTGTTTTTGTGAGATTTCAGAGTCCACATTCTTGTAGGTGTGTTTCTAAATCTGTTTGATTTGTGATCCTTGGAATCTTTTCATTGTGTTTTCTCCATACTCTGATGTATTAATTTCCTTTTTATTTTATTGTTATCCCTTAGAAACCTGTTTATTTTCTAATGAGAGACAGAAAGGGGCTTGATCTGGATGGGAGGGGATGAAAGGAGGAACTTGGGGTAGTAGAAGGAGCATTTACCCTTTTTAGGATTTAATATATAAGGGAAATGGCTTTTTTCAAAAAAGGAAAAAGAGAGAAAACAGATACTTGCTATTAAGGAAACTAGCCAGGGGTTCTGGTCTACTGAGGGGAAAGAGGACAATGCTACCCAGAAAAAGCTGCATGGAAGTTATTATATCCCCTTTTTGGAATTAGATGTTTTCTTTATAGTATCCCTTGGCATCTTTACATTATATATACCAGTTACCACGTATGTTTAATATAAATAAGTTCATTATTAAGAATCCTTGAACTTGAAGAATATAAATAAATAATTAACTTATAGTGAATTTGTATGTGTCTCTTTTATGGGATCAACCTACCCCTGGACCCAGCAATACCACTCCTGGGAATATACCCAAGAGAGGCCCTATCATATGACAAGAGCACTTGTTCAACTATGTTCATAGCAGTATTATTTGTAATAGACAGAACCTGGAAACAACCTAGATGCCCTTCAATGGAAGAATGGATGAAGAAAGTGTGGAATATCTACACATTAGAGTACTACGCTGCGGTAAAAAAACAATGACTTCTCAAATTTTGCATGCAAATGGATGGAAATAGAAAACACTATCCTGAGTGAGGTAACCCAGACCCAAAAAGATGAACATGGGATGTACTCACTCATAATTGGTTTCTAGCCATAAACAAGGGTCACGGAGTCTACAATTGGTGATCCCAAAGAAGCTAAGTAAGAAGGTGAACCAAAGGAAAAACATATAGTGGTCCTCTTGGCTATGGGATGTAGACAAAATTGCCGGGGAGAAAATTGAGATCTTGGGGGTGGGGTGGGAGGGGGGTAAGGGGAGATGGGGAGAGAAAAGGGAGAAGGGGAGAAGGGGAGAATGGGGGGAACTTGGGGAAAAGGAGGATTGGGATAAAGGAAGGTTAGATAGGGGAGCACAGGAGCACAATTCTTCGTTAAGGGAGCCACCTTAGAGATGGCAAGAGACTTGAACCTAGAGTGGCTCCCAGATGCCCAAGCCGAGGTCCCCAGTTAGTTCCTTGAGCAGCTGAGGATAGGGAACCTGAAATGACCCTATCCTAGAGCAATACTGACGAATATCTTGCATATCATCATAGAACCTTCATCTGGTGATGGATGGAGATAGAGACAGAAATCCACACTGGAGCATTGGACTGAGCTCCCAAGGTCCCAATGAGGAGCAGAAGGAGAGAGAACATGAGCAAAGAAGTCGGGACCACGAGGGGTGCACCCACCCACTGAGACAGTGGAGCTGATCTATTGGGAGCTCACCAAGGCCAGCTGAACTGTGACTGAAAAAGCATGGGATAAAACTGGACTCTCTGAGCATGGCGAACAATGAGGGCTGATGAGAAGCCAAGGACAATGGCACGGGGTTTTGATCCTACTTAATGTGCTGGCTTTGTGGGAGCCTAGCCAGTTTGGATGTTCACCTTCCTAGGAATGGACGGAGATGGGAGGACCTAGGACTTACCACAGGGCAGGGAACCCTGACTGTTGTTTCGACTGGAGAGGGAGGGGGAGAGGAGTGGGGGGAGGGGGAGAAGGGTGGGAGGAGGGGGAGGGAAATGGGAGGCTGGGAGGAGGTGGAAACTTTTTTTTTTCTCCTTTTCTCAATAAAAAAAATAAAGATTTTGAAAATAATGTACTTCATACGTAAAAGATGGAAATTGACTTTTGGATTGCTGAGGAATGGACATTTGAAAGAAACAAAGTAAATCTGTGTAACCTTTATTACTATAATAATTAAAACATACCCGGTTTCATGAAACATCACCTAGGCTCTTGGCTCCCAAATGTATCCATGCTCTGTAAGTCACTGTGTAAGTGGAATCCTGTGTGTATGTTCTAGGAACTGAATATCTGGAAATGGAGTCTTTATCAAATTTACACCCTTCTTTCTTTCTTCATTTTGCCAGGGATTCATAAAAGTTTCGCATCTTTCTTTTTAAATCTTGATGATAAAATCCAAGCTCTAAATTCCCAACCAAGGCAATACCTCCAACGTTCTCAGACAAGTTACCGAGGCTAATTTTTGTCATGGACTTCTAGGCCTGTTGAATTATGAAAGTCAAGTGAACCTTGGCTACATCTAAGGCATTACTCTCATCCACTATTACCAAAAAGAGATTTATCCTTACTCATTCTATGATATAAAAATAATTAAATAATAAAACAATGATAATAAAATAAATGCATAAATAAAATGACTTCACATAGGACTAATAGGCTTGTGGAATAGATAATAATTAGTAATATTTAAGACTCATTGGGGAGGCAAAAATCTGACCTAGAAATAAACTACAGAACAGGTTGTGTGAAGGAGTACAGGAGAAAAGTAATGTTTTGAGCACAGGAGAAGCAAAAACAAAAGTCTGAGTCCAGGAGGATTTATGAATAATTGGAAGTTTGGAAACATAGAGACATGTATGTGTTAAAGAGAGAAGTAGGAAATTATTAGAAAGTTGGCGTATACCTAGTCATGCAGAGTTATGCAATTTTTATCATTGAGACTGGAAGCTACTGGGATATTTTATGTATAGTGATAACATAATCTGATTTAAAATTATCACTTTCAGTTCTCTATACAAAATGAATTTCAGGTGCTTAATAATTGTGACTCAGACAATTAAGGGACACAGTAGGAGTTCAAAAGAGAAACAATAACATTTCGTTATTTTGTTTGCCTTCTCTCTTGGTAGAAATAAAAGAAATGTTAAAAAAAACAGTCAAATCATGATACCTTCTGAAAACTAAAGAATTTAGCAGCTAGGGAGATGGCTCAGGAGGTAAGAGCACTTGTTAGTTTTATATAGTATTTAAGTACTCCAGAATCGAGTGAGGCAGCTAACGCCTACCTGCAACTCCATCTCCAAGGGATCCAGTCCCCTTGTTTGTATTTTCAGGGTACCTTCACACTCTCAGTACACACAAACACACAAAATAGAAATAAATGTTTAAAAGAGAAATTAGAGAGTTTGATTAGTAGAATGTGAAACTGTGTTGGGGTACAACATTGACTAGGGTATTCTGCCTTTCTTTCCACTGTCATGTGAGGAATTTAATTATGATAGCTAGCATTAAAAGTTAGTCTCTAGCATATAGTCTCACTAGATTTGACCCTCATAATGAATTTTTTGATTTAAAAAAAATAAACATCTTAAAATATAACGAGTATGAAGGGTTTATATGTGAGACTCAAACATTTTCCATATGAAAATTTATATTTAAAACCACAAAGTGAATAAATAGAGCTTAGTCTCAGGAATTTCCCAAACTCTATAATCTGCACATAAGGTGCCCAATTTTCTGATTTATTTCACTATAAATTAAACTTATCTTCTATTGTATTACTAAGACACATAAACTACATTAGATATGTGTAATTTTATTTGAACTCTTGATTTTAGCCAAGTTTTATTTATTTATTTAATATTATGTGTAATAATTCATAATTTTACTAGTATCAGTGTTTGCTCATAAAAGTTTGATATTTCTTTGTCTATTGAGCACACATGCTTCATACAAACATAGTTTATTTTCATGTATTATTCTTTTTATTTATGTGTCTGTATACAGGCATAGGCACAGGAATGAAGTGCCCACAGAGACCATAGGGCACTCTATTTTCCCAGGGTTGCAGTTACTAGTATTGGTAATCTACTTGATATGTGTGATGAGAAACACACTCTAGTCTGGAAGAGCAGCAAGTGCTCTCTTATCTTCTGAGCCTTTCTCCATCCTTATACTAACATAATTTCTGGTCACTACCTCTTTATCTATGTCAATTTTCTTGTAAAATATATCAATAATATTTTTCTAATTATGATACTTTACTATTGTTTTTAGATGTTATTATATATTAAATGTTATAAATGCATGGAAGACTACTTGCTATTATTTATTTTCGTCTTTCAACTTGCAACCTAGTATATTCAACTTCTTGCAACCTTAAATTTAAATCTTCCATATTGACCTTGAAATGTACTTTTCCTACCTAAAATCAGTGGGGCTTTACATGTACTGGCTGCTTACATAAAATGTGAGTTATTGATTCAGAAGTAGATATGCTTAATAAACGAATCACATCTTACAATCTCATTTTATTTATTATATATTTATATCATTGTGTATATATGGCACATATGCAGGAATGCTTGCTTGTGTGTTTACTTGCATCCCCACATAAATGATAATGTGTATGTGTATGTCTGTGCATATGTGTGGTATATATACAGGTGATAGGAGTACTTTTCTGTGTGTGTGATATTCTCTCTGCTACGTGTGTATATTTGTATGTTTACATGTGTGTATGTGTGTGTATGGGCAGACATATGTTTTCCATAGTTCACATATGATGTTTATGGACAACACTGATGTTTAATCCTTTCCTTCTACACTATTTAAGAAATGGTTCACTGATACATACACCAAGAACTAGCCCCTAAACTAATTTCCTATATCTGCTTCTCTTCTCACCAGAGAAATACTGAGGTCACAGATAAATGGTACTGTGCTGGTTTTGCATGGGTTATGGGACTGTGAATTCTAGTGGTGATGTTTGTGCAACAAGCTCATTACACATAGAGTCATCTTCCTAACCCTTAGTTGTCTTCTATAAAATGAATTAGATAAAGGCATTTAAAAATTGTAAGTATAATTATTTTCAGAATTCGAAAGTTAATGTTTATTTAATGGTAGACACTATTCTCTTGATACGGGGACAAACAGACACATGGCCCACAATTAGTAAATTATATGGAAGACATTTAGAAGTTTCTACAACAGCTCTGTATCCATATACTTTCAAGTTATTCACAAAATACAGTAAGTGTTTTCTGTGACATGGTTTCCTAATAATGTGTAATTCCTAATGAATACTGCTTACTAAGTTTTAATGTCACTTATTATTATTACTATTATTACTATGTTTTAGAATTTCTTGTTAAGCATTGGTTCATGACTCCTTTCCAGTACGTAAACAGTCACTATACATTTGTCAGTCTCTTATAAAAACTCCTTCTTATATCAAAAGTATCTTCCTATGCTTGCATTTCTTTATCAGTATGATCCTAGCAATTGCAAAATGCTGAAATTGGAAATATTTTTATGCATTTATATCCTTCTTCCATAAACAAGCAACAGGTCAAAAATTTATTTGTTGATTTTTAACTGCAAATACCATGAGAGTCCAGCTCCCAGTATCCATAAATACTTCTTAATGCCATGAGATTCAGTTGGGAAGGATGTTTCTTTATGTATTTATCACATAATGCTCAATCAAGTTCCTATATTTTCAAGACCTATAACTTGATAATATGTGTACATTCTTGCATTTATATTTTATGGCATGATTATACATTATGGCTGTTCAGTGATTATTAAGATTATGTTATAGTTACTCTATGAAAAACATTTCTAATTACTGTCGCCACAGAGTCAGAATGCCACACATTTCACTTCGATTTTCTGTGAGTAAATCTGAATAAAATATCATAATTAGAGGCCTATTGGTTCTTTTATTACTGACATTCCTTTTGACCAATTTGCAATGTACTCAACTCATTTTCTTTTTAAAATTTAAAATAATTAGAATAATCTATCAAAGGGTCATATTTCAATTTGATGCCACTCTAAGTACATAAAAGGTGAACTTAAGTAAAAAAAAAATGAAACAACACAGCTCTGCCTGACAATGAATAAATTATACTTTGTCATTCACAGATCAATGTTCTTTTTATTTTAATTTCTGCCTCTGTCTCTGTCTCTGTCTCTCTCTCTTTCTCTCTCTCTCTCTCTCTCTCTCTCTCTCTGTGTGTGTGTGTGTGTGTGTGTGTGTGTGTGTGAGAGAGAGAGAGAGAGAGAGAGAGAGAGAGAGAGAGAGAGGGGTATACATGGTCAATGGTGAAAAGGGGGAAGGGAAACGTATGGAAATCCTGCAACTGAAATTACTAATGGCTGTGAGCTTCCATGAAATTGCTGGAAACTGAACCTGTGTCCTTTGCTAGAGCAACAAGTGCTCTTAACTTCTGACTCAGCTCTCTAGATCAGAAATATGCTTATACTCTTATCCACTGGACCATCTGTCTAGCCCCAGAAAAATATTCCTTTAAAAATGCATGAAGTTCCAGATTCTGTACGTATTATTCTTTAAAGGCTCATGCCAAAATCCTGGTCCACTTAGCCACATGCCATGTAGGATCTTTCTCTCTAGTCTTAACAGACAGTTATATTGAACAGGAAAGAAAACAAAACTGAAAAGACTGTTGTTGCAGCTGTCTAAATAAATCGCATGTTTTGCTTGTAATAATGAAGGTACAAATATGTGGCATGGACTGAACCCTCTGGTGAGTCCTGCCAGATGCAAATGCAATTCACTAGTTTGTTCAACAACATCCTGAGGCATATTTGCCAGCAGCACATGCATCCATAGTTACCTGTATTCATTGCAAGACTGGGAAACACATTTCAGCATCATTTTAATAAGGACTAACTCTTTTAACACACCCTCGAGGCATGAGTTGATTTTTATTGGTTTTTTGCTACCAGGACAAAAGTATAACATTTGGTGCCAACACTCGATGACATTCCTAATTCTATGTGGGAAAGAAGGATCATTGAGCTATATTTATATGCTCTAATAAAAGTTTCCTTGGAGATAAAAAATAACAAAACATTTAAATTTTACTGGAAAGCAACAAGACCTAATGCCTTTATGATCATGTTGGTAGGAAGATAATGTCCAAAGAAACTTAGAAAATTAGTACAGAAACCTAGATCCTGTTTCTTAGGGTGCTTAACACAGAAAATTGACTAAAGGGATTGATAAGACTCATATCTGATTTTTTTAAAAAATTAAAGGAAGGATTTGTATTAAATATATGATGCAACATCAATTGGTGTGTTAAAGTAAAAGGGGGAAAATTTCATGAGGTCCTGCCCTTTCAAAGAGCTACAGACAAAAAATGTCTGCTGTTGTCCAATGGAGAGTAGTCAGTCCTGATTTGTTATATACACACAAACATCAAAATTGAGTCAACAATATATTTTTATACACATTTATGCATGCATTTGCATAGGTATCTATATGTACACATGTAATGATATTAAAGAAAAAGAGGCTATTAACTTAAGAATTTGAGTATATGGTATATGGGAGTGATGAAGGGAGGACATCTGAGATGGTTTTGAATAAGAAAAGGCATATAATTCTGTTTGAATTATAAATATTAAAAATATTACCCAGGAAATGCAGCAATCTAAGAAAAAGATAATAAGAATGGTTATAGAAAGATGAACTGTCACTAGATTCCAAGAGATTCACTGTATTTTGGGAACAATTGCATCTTCCACACACTTGTGTTCCTAGATGCAGTATTAAAGTCAGCCTTCTATTTTCCAAATTGAGACTGCTCCTCTTAAAGCCATTTCGTCATGTATAAACACATTTGACAACATCATCAGCTACTACACTCAATTAGTGTTTCATGTGAATCTGTTTAATATAAAGATAATTGATATCCTTTCAGAATTTTATATCTTAACCTTTGTCAACCAATCCCAACTGTGCTAAATAAAAATCTGGGCTTTTGAATTTTAAGACCTTCACTGCCGTTTCTTCATTGTTTGTGTGGTGTGCTTCCATACAAAGGTAAAAGGGCATGCTCTGTGTGACTTTGCAAAATATCCAGCTGAGTCCTTGTCCACCTAGAGAGCAGAAGCTTTTGTTTTCATTGGAAAAACTGTAGGGGAATGTTCAATTGGGCACCTAAGAGTCTCACTGCATAACAGAATCTGACTTATCTGCACTGATGTGTTTTCCTTCCTACCCCCTAAACTGATGGCCTCGGGTATAAAGCCATAACTTGGAACAAAGGTCACCTTGAATTAAGGTGGAATGCTTCCCAGATCTTCTTTTCTTTCTTTTTTTTTTGTAGTGACATCATCATTTTATATTCCAATATTTATTGTAAGGAAAAAGTAATTTTCAAAGCTAAACAATGATATCATTAAATTGGCAGCACTGGAGATAACAAAAATATCTTTCCATACCATGACCTTTTTAAAAGTTGTGAGATACAAACATAAATTTTAAAAGGTGGATTTAATAGTCAAACTTGGTTTATTATATTCAGTAGAACATTTTTTTAAGAAAGGTTTTCTTGAACTGAAGACCATGAATGTTGTTATACCTCAAATGCGAATTATTGGGTTTCCAAAGTGAGCTTATTTTATACTAAAAGAGCAAATTCTGTGTTTAAAATGTGTCATATATATTTATTGAGGGTGTCTCCATAGATATTTCCAAAGAGAATGGCAACACCAACACCCTCTGTCCTCCTTGCCAGGCTGTGGTTGGTCTGTTAAGTTTGTATTCCATATGATTAAATAGAAAAAAGCCTAAAAATATGAGGTTAGTCTGTTTCTTTAATCTAGTAAATAAAATAAATTTGCAATAAATTAATCAAAAGAGAAAGAACTATACACAACATTGAGGGTCACAAGACTGTGTTGATCAAAGTAAGACCCATGCTTTAGATTTTTTCACTGAGGAATAATTAAATCTGGTATGCAGTAATTAAATTGTACATCATGATCTTGTCATATGAAATATAAAAGTAGAAGCCCAGTCCCTTGGAAGTAAAGTGCTCAATTGTATTGAAGACATACTTTGGAGCTTCTTCATTGGAAGTGCGTAAATGACATTTTTTTAAAATTTGTCTCCTTAGACTATTTAGACATACAAATATATGTATATATATGTGTGTGTGTGTGTGTGTGTGTGTGTGTGTCTGTCTGTCTGTGTATAAGCACGTGTGTATATATATATATATATATATATATATATATATATGAAATTTTCATTTTTAATCACAGTTGTATTCAATTAATAGAGATTTAAAACTATACCCTTTGCTTGCTTGTTACCCTTCTATCTAGCACAGCAATGCAAGTTATAAATGTTTACTGACGAAACACAATGTAGTTGAATTGTAGCAGATATCATTGGTTATTGGTGATTTGCTTAAAGGCACTGGAAGTTTCAGGAATGCACCTTATGACCTCTCTCCAAATTATACCCATCTTGGAGGTAAATAGACCAAAGATATTCTAATATCCTATGGTATATAAGCCCACTAGATTCTATCAAATGGTCATTTATACTGTGCTGTAGAGGGATGTGACCCACAAGGGGATAGAGAGAGAGGGGACAGATAAGATATCACAATATAGTTTCAGGTCTTGAGGCACATAGTCACATCATTAAAATATCTTAAATTGATAAAGCTGGTGGAGAGATTAAGAAAGACAAATAGCTATTAAAGGACAAGAGACTCCAAAAGAAGAATATTCTGGATACTGGAAGCCTTCAAGGCACATTTCTGTTTACACAGATGTGCACATGCTCTGTCTGCATAATGGGTTGCAGCATAGATTTTATACTCTGTGCAATTCAAGAAACAGAATAACTTCAATTATTCTGATGAGGTCACCAAAGACGAAACCATCCCAGAAACTCAATATTATTAATGAAGAAAAGCAAGAATTACTAAGACTTATTAGGCTTCATGATTTAATTCTATAGACCAGATAATTCAATCATACAACATCTTTATTTGCTAAGCAATACAGAAATAAAAAATATCCAAACACTTCTTTATTTGTGTTTTTTATTTGCTTTTTTGCCACTATTTAACCATAGACTTCATCTGTGTTAAATTATTAGAGTGCCTTTGACTCAATCTTACAGACTTCAGGTCAAATTCTGTAAATCAGTTAAAGGAATGTAAATTTAAATATGCAAATCACACAATGTGCTGGGTTGCCATTGGATCTCTTCTATCATCTCTTATTAATAAGCCCATCATCTATTCCGTAAGCACTGTACAAAGTGAAACTTGAATTAAGAATACTCAAATGAAGAGATTTCTGATCCATTCACAGTCTAAGAGTACTTTGAGAATATAATTATTTTATTTTGCCTGACATTCTTGTAATAGTTTGCTCTTCATCCTTTATTGAATGAGTTTGATATCAATCTGTAGCATTTATGACTCAATGTACTTAGATTACCAAGATGCCTTTTTTTAAAAGTTACAAGAAACAATGTCTAAAAATTTAGTTGAGGGTTAAATCAACATGTTTAACATTTATATTTTAGCTAATGGTCAGTTTAATGAACATAAAATTGTTTAGCATATGCCAAGAAATAACAGTTAAAATTATGGCACTTTCAGTTGAAGGCTGCAAATATTTACTGAGGAATTACAATGTACTAACAACTGCAATGTATTCAGAAAATATAAAAGAGATGATCTTTGCCCTACATTCAGTGAAGAACAAGGTATCTTTGGAATCAGCAGGAGGAATGTTTCTTGAGTTGTAGATATAGTTTTCAAGTCATAAACTCTATTTTTCCTTAGTATTATTGTCTTCTTTTTTCACCAAGAAAAGCAATTATCAGAATAGGTTCAATAACCCAATGTGATGGTTGTCTTAAGGAAAAATATATCTTGGGAAAGTTATTAAAAAGAAGACTTGAAAAACTAGATAGCCATACTTGCATTTTCATAGGTTTCCCTTTTTTTATTTGTTGTTTATATATTCTCTTCTTCTAAATAAAAACATAGAATACCAGTGCTCTAGCCATAATGAGAGGCCATTGGGGAAAATGTTTACTTGGGAATAATTGAATAGATCTCAGTGAAGATGGGCAATATGGGAGAAGACAAATGTGATTAGAGCTATTTCCAGTGAAGAAAAAGGAAGAAAAAGCAGCAAACAGCAGAAATACCCTTTCTGTTAGGAAGCATGGTGAAGGGATAACAGTTCTCTTTAGAGCATTTATTTCCTGTACTGTGTTTTGGCAAGTTGAGTCAGCCCCTCAGTGAGGAACTGGGCATGATTATACTGTGTCTTAGCTTTGTTAAATACCTTAAGTATCCAAATGAGAAAAATTTAAAGGATGAGGGAACGGTGTTTTTAAGTTTGTTAATGTGTATTATACTGCACCACTATTATTATTACTTAAGACAGGGTTTCTCTGTAGCTTTGTAGCCTGTCCTGGAACTAGTTCTTGTAGACCAGGCTGGTCTCGAACTTACAAAGATCTGCCTGCCTCTGCCTCCCAAGTACTGGGATTAAAGGCTTGTGCCACGGTTGCCTCATTCTTACATACCCCTAATGATGTTTATTCTACAACAAAGCAGTACCTTCAAAGAAACATAATCAAAAAATAGATTTTATATCATATTAGTTTCCTATAGTTGTCAAAATAAAGTGCCTATAATGAGTGGATTAAATAAAAACAGTATGTTTCTTTAGAATTCTGAGGACTTGATTTCAGAGATCTACTTATCAGCAAGACTGTTTTCTGAGATCCGTTTCCTTTGTTGGTAGATTTTGGTCCTCTACCTGTACTTTTGCATATTTTTGTCAATGAATGTCTCTGAATTATTTCTATGTATATTATAGAAGTCATAGAAGACTGACAATTCAGTATCAAACCCAACATGGGAGGTGCTCATAATCTCCTGTGATTCTGACTTAAGGGATCTGATTTCCCCTTTTGGCCTCTACAAGGTAACTGCATACACACACACACACACACACACACACACACACTCACAAGAAACCTTAGCATCCAGTCCTAATTCTAATTTTAAGTTAGCAGAAAATGAAGTGAAATAAACTAACAATAAGAACAACAAAAGAAAATTTACATGAGCCGGGCGATGGTGGCGCACACCTTTAATCCCAGCACTCGGGAGGCAGAGGCAGGCGGATCTCTGTGAGTTCGAGACCAGCCTGGTCTACAGAGCTAGTTCCAGGACAGGCTCCAAAGCCACAGAGAAACCCTGTCTCGAAAAAACCAAAAAAAAAAAAAAATTACATGAGACAAGTAATTAGCAAATGTAAAAACAATAATATCATAATCTACAGAATGAGGCATAGAGATACAGGCTAATTATTTTGTTCTTCATTTAACTAAAGTCTTGAAGGATACTTATGCTTTAGGGAAATAGATCTGGTTCATATATTTAAGTCCTGAATAGGTTTGCCCCCATGAGATTACAGCATCTTTAGAATGTTAAGTCATTTCTGCAGCTTTGATCTCAGTTTTATGTCCTAAGAGCCAATTCTGGGAAACAAGAAAATAATACATTACACAACACAAGCTTATATTACATGCTAGGATAAACAGTTATACATTTTTAAAAAAATCCATTTATAATACTGTCAAAAATAAAAGTAACTGTTGAAAATAATACAGAGCATGTAGAGGCTTGCTACTGTCCCACTTTTGAAAATGTTACAAAGTATCAGTCCTGTCAAAAGGATGAAGAAATATATTGAAAATATAATTGTAATTATCTAACTATTTCTTGCAATTGGTAACATTGATTTGTGAGTTGAAAAGGAACAATACATTACTAAGCAATACAATTGAGTTTTGAGAAAAAAATCCCCAAGTCTATAATTTTAAAAAAAAGCATAGTAGTGAAACCAATTAATAGGGTAATTAAAATAAATAAGCAGAATTGAAAAATAGCAAACAATGGAAGAGTAGTGTGAAACTGTGCTTTGCTGATTTAGCCACAATTGGTTAAATGGTAGAAAAATATCCAAGAGATACTGTTCCAACACACCATTTATACAAATATAATTTCTGTTCAATGTTAGTTAGTTTTTAATAAAATTAACTCATATCTATATTTTAAGGAACTAGAATTTGTTAATATTCAAGAAAGCCTGATAAAATAAGATAATAAATATACAATTATCTATTTTTTTAAAAAAATATTTTAGGGAAACCTATGCATCTCTCTTTGAGTCCACTTTGTTTGTAACCTTTCCCCAAGCAGGATTACCTAGTGTAGCCTTGATGTAAGCGGGAGGAGCTGGGTCCAAGCTCAACTAGATGTGCCATGCTTTGTTCAAGCCCCTGGGATGCCTGACCCTTTCTGAATGGAGACAGAGAAGGAGGGCATGGGGATAGGGGTATATGGAATCTGGGGGTTAAGCTTGGTGGGAAACAGGAGGAAAGGAGGGAGGGAAAACTGTGATTTGTATGTAAAATAAGTTAGAAAAAATGTTAAATAAAATAAAAATTTTGAAATATACATGTTTCTAAATGGAAGTGTTACCAGAAGAACAATAATCATGGTTAGTCACAGATGTCTCCAGGTTAAAGGAACTAAAGAGGCAAGCACAGATAGCCAAGTAATAAGTGATTTTATTCAAAGAAAAAGCTAAGAAAAGATTTGCTCTAATGGATCTGCAGGCTTGAGTAGTATTTACTCATGATCCCTCAGTTACTTCTTAGTGATTATTTTTGGGATTTCAGGTGAAGAAGGAGGAACTGGTTGCTAGAGATGATGTAACTGACTCTAGGCATGTTAGCCTTTGTTCATCCTACATATGTCCTTTCCCATGAGGCATCTGATTTTAATTATATACATGCTTACTCATAAATTTGTGTAAGATGGTAAATAGAAGAATTTTCCCAAGTTTAATCAGAAGACACAATTTGCTTCACTTAGCATGCATGAGAACCAACCAAGACTAGTCTAATACATTTGAATTCTAGGATGTCCTAGACCACAAAAACGGGAGTCAAGAGACCTGTTAAGTAGTTATAACTTTGGGTAAACATAGTTTTATATAGATATAGAAGTGCAATCAACACCAAACAAGAGAGGAATCCCAGGCTCTAAGTGATGTGCTGGGGAACTCTCTCTCTCTCTCTCTCTCTCTCTCTCTCTCTCTCTCTCTCTCTCTCTGTATGTGTGTGTGTGTGAATGTACATCAGGCTAAGATTACTATTAAGTTCCTAACTTACCCTTCTTATTTACTACCTTACAAGGATATCACATTGTCTTAGAAGATGTTGAGAATAATAAGTCAATAGAACGTAGCATTAATAATAAAGTATAAAGCTAGGTATAGTAGAACATGCTTTAAATCTCAGCATTCAGGAGCTAGAGACTGGAAGATCTTTGTTTTCAAAGTCAGCCAGAACTACAAAATGACTTACAGGCTGTCAGGACTACATAGTGAACCCTGTCTCAAAAGAAAACAAACAAAAACCAAAAAAAGATAGCATAAAAATTTACCAATATAATACATAGTAAAAAATGTAGAAGAGCCGGGCGGTGGTGGCGCACGCCTTTAATCCCAGCACTCGGGAGGCAGAGGCAGGCGGATCTCTGTGATTTCAAGATCAGCCTGGTCTACAAGAGGATAGGTAGAACAGAGAAATTGTGACTCGAAAAACAAAACAAACAAGCGAAAAAAAAATATTACAAATGTTCTTCAGTAGCATGGGCAATAAAAACCCAGAGACAGATATTGGGATTCAAGCTGAAGATTAGAAAAGCAAAGCAGTCAAGCCACTAGAGACCTGTTACCTCTATGAAATCTTCAGACTGAAAAGAGAGCGAGTTCCTATCTCACCCTACTTTATATTCCTCTCCAGTGCTGAGATTAAAGGCGTGCACCAACACTGCTTGACCTGTATGACTGACTAATGTGGCTAGCTTTGCACTCTGATCTTCTGGCAAGCTTTATTTATTAAAACACAAAAAATATGACTACATATTCCTTTTTTGTCTAAAATAAAAAAGAAAGTTATAACTGATATAAGAAAAACTATATACAATCAGTATAATATTATTACTACAATTAGTACAAAACTACATACAATATATACAGATAACAAATATATCAACAATGTCTAGTCCATTTGCATTTGACAAATTTAGAGAAAATAGTCCATCATCTATCCTATTTTGGTGAGTCTAAATGCTTGTAACTAATTTAATTTCCATCATTACTTGCATTACCATTCAAAACTATCTTGTGATATCTTTTGATATCTCTCAGTCTTATACAGTTTGTACATCTTTAGTGAATTTCTTTTCTGAGTCTTTTTAACAAGGAAAACTATAACCACTTAGTCTTCAACTCCCTCAGAGACGTGAGAAGGAAATAATAATAAATGAGTAAGTCTTTTCAGTTTAAAGATTTCACAGAGGTAAGAACTTTTGAGTGGCTTGGATGTTTTGCTTTTCTGATCTTCAGTTTAAATTCCAATATCAATCTCTGGGTTCATGCTACAATTATCAAATTTTATGTTATTTATTTCGTTTGTATACTAGTTGAGTAAATTATGAATGATTACTGAATCAATTGCTTCTTTATCTGTCATGTATTTTTTGCTCCATTCCTTATTATATTTAAAAAAATATTAATCTCATAAGTCATATTTATGTGCATATGAATGTCTGAATACATGTATGCAGGTGCCAAACGGGCCAGAAGTTATGTCAGATCCCTTGGCGCTTGATTAATGATATTTGTAAGCCACATGACTTGGATGCTTTGAAGAGAACTTAATACCTCTGAAACTTCTCACTCCCTACAAAAGTCATTGTTAGCCACTCAATGCATATGCAATTATATTTAGCAAATATGCAAAAGCAATTCTAATCTCTAAAATACAGATTGTATTCCTTATTAGATTACAGTGTAAACCCAGACTTTTCCTGCTCCTTTGACAAAAATACCCTAACAAAGCAACTTAAGAAACAAGGATTCGATTTTACTCAGAGTTCTAAGATTCAGTCCATCTGAATGCTGGCATTCACTTCATTATTTCTATCTGTGCTGTCAAGGTTTCCAACCCATGGACGGGTACTTCTCACACCTAAGTTTTATCTTCCCATCTCAAATAACCTAGTCAAGAAAATCCCTCACAGGCATTTATTCATCTAAAGAATCCCTTACTATTGTGCCTGTGGCCTTGTCTACTAGGTAAAAGTAGACAGTGTTATGCTCATAATGTCTCTTAGTAACCACAAAGGATGACCCAGAAACAATTCTTGATGAAATATGGAACATATATAGATAAAATCAGAATATGTACAACACTGTCAAGTGCTATTTTTTATATTGCAAGGTCAGTCCATTTGTACCAAATACAGCCACTTGATCTGTTGCACTGTGTCATCATTCTTTAGAGCACAATTACCTCAATAGAAACAAGGTACTTACAGCTTTGTAATAATATTTTCAATTATAGTCTTCCTCCAAGACGAAATGAAGATACCTAGCATATATAATCCATCATTACTACATAAAGCATTTTTCTTTAACAAAATACTCAATTTCTTTCTTTTTTATTTATTTGTCTGTCTATCTATCTACCTATCTACCTATCTATCTATCTATGAGTCAGAGTCTTATTTTGTTGTTCTGCTTTGTCTGGAACATACCATGTAGACCAGACCCAATTCAAATACGTCTATTAATATTTCATTTGTGTGTTTGTGTACTTAAATAGAAAATTCCTTTAGTAGAAACTTATTATGTTAAATATGGACCATGAATCCTTTGAAATATCATCAAAATTTTAAAAATATAACTATTTACTGATAATAACTTTTATTAAAATATAATCTCATCAATTAAACACAAGGTGGTAGTCACACTCTATAATGAGAACATAGTTTATTAAAATCATGGAAACCAGAAGACATAATTTAAAAACTGTGTCATCATATGTTTATAAATAACACCCCAAAATGTATTGGGAAAACTCACACAATGGTTCAGCATTTAGGAGCACTGGCTGATCCTCCAGGGGACCAGGGTTCTGGTTCCTTCTGTTTGTATATTTCTTTAATTGGTTAATGAATAAAGTAGCTGCCTTGGCATAGTTGATAGGGTGGAACTTAGGTAGGTGGAGAAAACAAAACTGAATGCCGGTAGAAAGAAGGGCAGAGTCAGAGAAGCCATGGATCCTCTGCCTTAGATGGATGCCAGTAAGACTACCAGTAAGCCACAGTTACATGGTGATATACAGATTAATGGAGATGGGTTAAACTAATATGTAAAAGTTAGCCAAATTTAAAAAATAAAAAAAAATAAAAATGAATTCCAGAAACATTGTTTAAACCCCAAAATAAGAAAAAAAAAAGAAAAACAAAAAACAAAACATACGTATGTGTGTGTGTGTGTGTGTGTGTGTGAGAGAGAGAGAGAGAGAGAGAGAGAGAGAGAGAGAGAGGGTTCAAGCCTTCTGAGATTGAAGACTGAACTATCTCTTGATAATAGATCACATAAATGTACAAACATGAAACTTTATTTAGCAAGTAAAGATGTTAAGATTAAAAAAAAAGAGTTAGCCAATAAGAAACTAGAGCTAATGGGCCAAGCAGTGTTTCAATTAATAGGATTTCTGTGTGGTTATTTTGGGTGTAAGCTAGCTGGGCAGCCGTGACAATAAGCGGCTCCCTCTTCCTTACAACAGGGTTCCCAGCACAGCACTCACAACATGAAAAATAAACATCTATAACTCCAGTACCAGGTGATTTGACGTTCTCTTTTAGCCTTTGTGGACAATGCATGCACATTACACATGAACATTCATGTAGGCAAAACAACCATGTATATAAAATAAAGTGAAATAAATTATATCTGCTTTAGGGGTGATTAAGGAGCATTAAGTCTGACAGAAAACAATCTTTAAATATTTTATATTATTTGATTTGTTAAAAATCTTATTATTTTACAAAATATAATCAATGTCAAATATGTCAGACAATCATCAGATGACAAATAGTAGAAAGACTATAATTTCAAATTCTGTTGTAAATAACTCTGAATTTGCACACAATCACTGTCTTTACTGGCTCCCATTTTGATGTAACAATGACTGAATATTTCCTCTTAGCAATTATTTGTTCAATTATTGGCTCCTGTAAGAAGGTTTCAAGACTTGCAGTTCAGCAAGAAACTCTTTTTCTATATGATTTTTTTCATTGCACTATTTTGGCTTGTCTCTCATAACATTTTCTGTGTGTGTATGTGTGTGTGTGTGTGTGTTTCTTTACACCCACATGTACTACATGTCTTTCTCCATAATGTGGATTCCAGGAATTGAATTCAGACATGCCAGTAATCTTTTTTACCTACTGAAACATCTTGCTGAACTATTCAAACGTACATTAAACCACTTTAAAATTCAAGCAAAAATGATACTAAAAAAGTACATACAAGCAATGATAAGACAAAGACCTTACAGCTGAGTGAGGTTCAGAAGTGATAAAGCCTTCCTTTATTCCAGTGATTAACTAATGACTGACCAGTGTGGGCAAAGACAAAGGCTTCCTCCACCAGAATGTTTAAAGCCTGTGACTGTTCCTCAATAAAGACCTCCTACAGAATCTGGCTAATTCTTCCCTACTTATGCACTAGGGGGCAGGTAGATTACTTGTGCGAGTTTGGGACACTGTATCAGAGTACATATGTCATACCTGACACCAGCATTTCTGTTTCTTTTTCACAGTTGACCTAAGTTTGTGTCCAAACTAACTGGCAAAGAGGGTAAATGTTGGCAACCAGAAACCTTTCAGTCGTAAACAGAGGGGCATGATGTTTAGGTAGAAGCTTCACCTCAGCCTCTGGCATCCATATAACCAAAAATTCTAGAATCTGGAATATTAAAGTGGAAGTTCCATCTCAAGCTCACTCCCCTAGGTGTAGCCTCAGTCCAGACTTCAACTCCGAGTTATCGTTTTTATACAAAATAATATATAATGCATATCTGTATTTACTTCCAATTATTAACTAAACTATTCTTTCAACTTGGCTTTCTTACCTAATATACCTTTTATTTATTGTTTGTTTTAACTTTTATTTAACTATCGATCTCATCCTGCCTAGAGAGGTAAACTGAACCCTATTCCCACAGAAAAATCTGCTAGGCCTCTTCTAAGACTGGTACTCACCAAAAGACTGCGGAGACACTTGAAATTGCCTGCATAGTTTAAAAAAAGCTGTCTCACTTCTGCTCATTTACTTATCCCTCTTAGATCTTTCTGATGGCATTTGATGTCTTGTGGTACGGGTAGCTCATTATTTCATTCATTAAGTTTCCTCCTAAAATTACTGGCACGTGTGTCTCTTTTACAGGCTTCATAGCCCAAAATTAACAGGTTTCAGATGTATCTTCAGAGGTTCAGAGTTTCCAATTTCCTTTAATTTTCTTCTAAAATGTTCATGCCTTTTAACCTAAGGCCATGATCTTTTGCTATGACACCAAGATGTAAATCTGTTCCAACTGTCTTACGGATACCTACAGGCTCCTGGGGAAAACTCTTCTGATGTTCAAAAGAAGAAAAAAACTGGTGTGGTAAAAACTAATAGTCTCCAGAGCCTATTTTGACCCCCACTCATTTTTGAGCATATTTTACAGGTCACTTCTGCTGTCTGGACTAAGAACCCACAGAGGGTTCTTAAAATAACACCAGCAGCTAAACCAGTTCACCAGCTCCTGGGACTTACCACCTCTCCAGGCTCAAATAGGCACCTACCCAGCAAGTGAAATCTGTTTTTAAAGGGATAATCTGCTCTCATCTCACTCATTCACCCTTGCCTCTCCCGGGCAAACAGGGCACTCCTCTGTCCTATTCTTTCTGGCAGTTAATCACCATTCCCATAGCAAGATCCTATCCAAAGAATCTGGAATGTTTGGGAGGAAGTTCCATCCCAATTCCCTTTGCCTGGAAGCTGCCTCAGTCCAGACTCTACCTTTGAGAAAGCCTGACAAAATGACCCCTTTCCAGAGATGCTCAAGACCACTACCACATGGTACTTAAATTGTTCAAAGAGAATAAACATGTGGTATTGTGGTCTTCCTTTCCTGTCTTCTCTCTGAGGGGCTGGATGGCCACCCAGGAGTATTGGTATCCATTAAACCTGGTATTTTTATAATTCAGGTTTATTTGGTTTGATTTGGATTATTGTATCAGCAGAGATGTTTATCAGGGGCAGAAACTTTTCACATGAGACAGGAAAATGGTGGTGAAATATCTAAAATTCATAATATACGTGTTTGAAACTATTGAGGACAAACAAGATGAAAATTGCCGGTTAACAAAAAGATAATTGTTCAAAATTTTAAACAGTGAAAACTATAGCCTTATTAAAACAAACAAATTCACAAAGAAACAGAAAACCCAGGATACCAGAATACTCCAGCAATATAATTGCATTAGATTTATTTTCACAGCTAGTATATTTACATGTTACTTGACACTTAAAATTTCTAGGTGCTGTAGCAGGGTCAGTTGGCAAATGTTGTTGGGCACAGTATTCCATATCTGCAAACCCACAATTTGAGAGATGAAAACAAGTGGTTATCAAGAATTCATCTTCTGCAATATTGTGAGTCTGAGGCCATCCTGAATTACATTTGTTGTGTCTCAACAAAGTAGAAACAAACAACCCCAGCAAAAACAGCTCTCTGAACTTATGATAAATTTTAGAGTACAGTCTCTTCTCTCCAAAACATTGAAAGAATTCAGTACATCTCAGGTTTTGTTGTCAAGAAATGTTCTCAAAGAGCAGTGTTATACAGTCATCTCAGAGGAGTTTGTATTATTAATTATTCAACAAGTACTTTATTTGGTTTTTCCTCATGAAATTATTAAAAGTGTACAAAATATGAGAAGAAACCCCATGAATGACTTTAGAAAGTAATTCTACAGACAACAGAATAAATGACTTTCCATGACAACTATTTTATTTAGAATCATATCAAGAACAATAGTAAAAGTGACAATTGCAATATCTATATGTGTATGTGCACATCTGTGTGGATTGTACGTGTGTACATACAGTGTGTAGAGGGTGTATGTTACCATGAATAGTTAGTATTCATCAGTTTTTACTTTATGATTTAAGAAAGGGTCTTTCACTGAAGCTAGAGATAACTGATACAGGTTGACTGGCTGACCAATAAATTACAGGGATTTATCTAACTTTTTTTTTCCCCACTTCTGGGGTTAAGGATGACTACCACTATGGCCAGCTTTTATGTGTGGTAAAGATCCAAACTCAGGTTTCCTTATTTGTACACATGGCAATTTAGTGGCTGGGTCATCTTGCTAGTCCTTAAATCATCTGTTGTCTTCTCTCTACTTTCTGGTGCAAATTTTGCCACTCTTGGCAACAACAGGACAGTAATGTTTATTAACTAAAGGCAATCATATTTTATGAAGCATTGAACTTACTGCTATTATGTTCAAGAGCACTATTAATATCATAAAAATCAATGCTCCCAGGACCATTTCCAAAACATATCTGAAACAAATGAAGGAATTTAAAATCAATGTGAGTCAAGCCTTAGAATTATATACTTAGTCTGGAATTTGAACTAAGTAGTTTGTAGATACCAGATAATTACAATAATAATGTTAAACATATACCTTTAAAGTTATGAGTAGATATCCAAACTATTTTTTTTCTTATTGTTGTGTTTGGAATCTCCAGCTCAGCCCATTCTGAATCCTGTTGTCTAAAGGCTGAGCAGCATCTTCTCTGATGCTGCCTTCTCCAAACCCCATCCTCAGTGTCAAATGGACCCTCTCCTGGAACTGTCCTCTTCAAACTCTGCCCCTGAGAAAGCCTGTCAAAATTCACCACCTCCTTGGGACTGCTCAAAACAACACCTACTGGCCATAGAAGGCCTGGTAGCAATATTTGCCTGTGATTTCCCCCTGCCCTCCTGAATGCTTTGCTCTCTCCGTTACACTTGAATGTAATAATTTGGCTTGATAGACTTATAACATCAGTGGCAGTGGATTTTCAATAACCAAGGATTCAAAACTTAACATGTGGAGCCATCATCAAGAGAGCTGTAATTGTTGTAGACATGATGAAAAGTTATTATTTTTAACCCATTTTGGTTGTGTATGATTTGTTTGTATACATATGCCTACTTGTGCTCACCTATAATGCTGTGTGTACACACCTGTCCTGGTATGCATGTAAAGGAAATCTTGGTGGAGTCAGTTCTTTCTTTTCATCATTATTTGGAATTATGGGAATGAACTTGGGTGCTTTTTATAAATATTTTAATGAACAAAACTCCTTTTCTTTTGTTCAATCCTTTGTTATTCCTTCATTTCAATTTTTATTTATGGTGATAATATATAATCTGTTTTATAATATTTTATCTTATATTTTACTCTAGTCTTTTTTAGTAATTTCTTTCCTTGTATACTAGTATGATGTCCAGTAATATTTCTTTACTTTCTATAATAGTATATACAATAACATATATGTATTAAATAAGGAGTGAATAAAAATTTTTCTGGTAATGGATCCATTTCACCTTGACTAAAGGTCCAAGAGGTCAGATGTAGTTTTTTCTTTCAAAGTTACTGACAGGATATTTGACTTAAGGTGTAGCTGCTGAACTAGGTGTAGTTACTTGGTGTTGTTGGCACGAAGATGGTAATTACTTTGTTCCTTGTTTGTATTATGGTAAAGGATTCTTGCTTTCTATACCCCTTTTGGTTTTGAGTATTTAAAAATCATGAGAAATAAACAATGGTGCATTCAGTATTCAAAAACAATTCTGGATAAAAATATAAGAAAAAATCATTTTATCTCATATTTCCAGTGATAATTTTGCTAAGAGATATAAACCAAATCAACAGCACATGTATGTGTATTTGTATGTGTGTATAAACATACCTATGTATGTATGAGACATCAATGCACATAACATAATCATGTAATTACTAGATGTCACTTCCACAAAATTTTAGTAAAACACAAAATATTTGAAAAACATAAAACATTTCTTTGTATATTAAATCAGTTTTAGAGGCAGGTGTAAATTAGTGGAAAATATTTCAAGAGGTTCTGTGACTGAGTCATTTTAGATTCATGAATACAAAGACTCTCCAAAGTATAGGTACCTGAAGCCAGAATGACATACACACTGTCATGCACTGAATTATTTAAAAACCACAGAGAATGTGTCACATTGATCTATTTCTTTATAAAATTACATTAATTGTTTAAGAGCAATATCATTAAGATCTCTGATTCATCTCAAAGAAAGCCCAAGTGATGCATTGGTTAAAAAATAATTCGAACGGAGTGCACAATTTCATCTTTCTTGTATTATCAGACATGAAATAGAGAAAATTTTGTGTTACTCAGATGTTTGTTTGTATATGGATAGTGCTATCCTTCAATTTTGATGACTAATCTTCACAAAGGAGACTTCTTAAAAGAGAAATTAAAATAAAAATATCTCTAATTTTAGTGAAAAAAAGGAAAAGGAGAAAATATCTAGGTTACTGAGCTGGTAAGTTCTGGAGATGAATTAATTATTGCAGTTATGGATGTAACGTTAAGAGTAATTACCTTCAGGGATATAGTTGGAAGATATTGTCTCCTAGAAGTAAATAGCTATGGGACTGGAGAAAGGTTCATTGTGTAAAGTGCTTGCAATTCAAGTATAAAGACACACATTTTTTTTTCTCAATCAAAAGTTTTGTATAATGCTTTCCATTGTAATCCCAGTCCTGGTGAAGAAGAGCTCAGAAGACCCTTGATGTTTGCCGCCCAGACAGTTTAGTTCATCAGTGAACCCCAGACTTCAGCAAGAGACCTTGATTACAAAACAGGGTGTATCTCATGTGAGCAGGAAAAATGAAGTTGACCTTTGTTCTGATACATATGCATATGTAAGCCATACATATGAACCTGCTCTCTGATACACACTATCTGGATACCTCCCTTTAGAATGTATAATGTGTGACTACTTTAATTTAGATGTTATTCACAAAGATAGTTATGTAAACTCTCTTGAAGCTAATTCTCTCTTTGGTTAAGTGTTCATATCAATTCTGTATTATATAATAACAGTGCACAACCCTTTCAGATTCTGTCTGAAACCGTGAAACTAAGGGTCTTCTCTGTGAGACTGGGGGGGGATAAGATGTTCAAGAATTATGTACATTTTTCCCAAGGAGAGAATACATCACATGGAGAGGTCACAAGAGGAAGTGATCGTAACACACAAGAGAGTAAATGACAAACTTAGTGAAAGAGAAGCTGTCACATTAGACAGAAATCTGCACTTTAAGTGTTTCAAATGCCATGCAAATGAGATTTTGCTTCTTCTCTCTCTTTCTCTCTCTCCCTCTTACAACTACACACACACACACACACACACACACACACACACAGAGAGAGAGAGAGAGAGAGAGAGAGAGAGAGAGAGAGAGAGAGAGAGAGAATAAGATAGAGAGAGAGAGAAAAGTCAGGATGTCCTTAAACAGTTTGTGTCAAAAAAGGTCCAACAAAAAATAATTTGTGGTTACGCAGATGAGCATAGTGGATGAAATGGTAATACCTGCTCAAAGTTATAATATGGTTTAGACTGGAAGTAATTTAAATTGTGACATTTGCTAACTGACATAAAATTTGATTTTTTAAAAAAAGAATTTAATTTTTTTATTGAGAAAAAGAAAAAAGTTTCCGCCTCCTCCCAGCCTCTCATTCTTCCCCCCTCCTCCCACACTTCTTCCCCTCCCCTCACTCCTCTCAACCTCCCTCTCCAGTCCAAAGAACAGTCAGGGTTCCCTGCCCTGTGGAAAGTCCAAGGTCCTCCCCCCTCCATCCATGTCTAGGAAGGCGAACATCCAAACTGGCTAGGCTCCCACAAAACCAGAACATTAAGTAGGATCAAAACCCCGTGCCATTGTCCCTGGCTTCTCATCAGCCCTCATTGTTCGCCATGTTCAGAGAGTCCGGTTTTATCCCATGTTTTTTCAGTCACAGTCCAGCTGGCCTTGGTGAGCTCCCAATAGATCAGCTCTACTGTCGCAGTGGGTGGGTGCACCTCTCATGGTCCTGACTTCCTTGCTCATATTCTCCCTCCTTCTGCTCCTCATTGGGATCTTGGGAGCTCAGTCCAGTGCTCCAGTGTGGGTCTCTGTCTCTATCTCCATCCATCACCAGATGAAGATTCTATGGTGATATGAAAGATATTCGTCAGTATTGCTATAGGATAGGGTCATTTCAGGTTTCCTATCCTCAGCTGCCCAAGGAACTAACTGGGAACATCGCCATGGGCTCTTGGGAGCCACTCTAGGTTCAAGTCCCTTGCCAACCCTATGGTGGCTCCCTTAACTAAGATTTGTGCGTCCCTGCTCCTCTATCCAGCCTTCCTTTATACCAATCATCCTGTTTCCCCAAGTTCCCCCCATCATCCCCTTCTCATTTTTCTCTCCCCATCTCTCCTTACCCCCATCCCACCCCACCCCCAAGATCCCAATTTTTTCCCCGGCAACTTTGTCTACTTCCCATAGCCAGGAGGATAACTATATGTTTTTCTTTGTGTTCACCTTCTTATTTAGCTTCTCTAGGATCACCAATTATAGACTCCGTGACCTTTATTGATGGCTAGAAACCAATTATGAGTGAGAACATCCCATGCTCATCTTTTTGGGTCTGGGTTACCTCACTCAGGATAGTGTTTTCTATTTCCATCCATTTGCATGCAAAATTTGAGAATTCATTGTTTTTTACCGCAGCATAGTACTCTAATGTGTATATATTCTAAATTTCTTCATCCATTCTTCCATTGAAGGACATCTCGGTTGTTTCCAGGTTCTGGCTATTACAAATAATACTGCGATGAACATAGTTGAACAAATGCTTTTGTAATACGATAGGGCATCTCTTGGGTATATTCCCAAGAGTGGTATAGCTGGGTCCGGGGGTAAGTTGATCCCGAATTTTCTGAGAAACAGTAACACTGCTTTCCAAAGTGGTTGCACAAGTTTGCATTCCCACCAGCAATGGAAGAGTGTACCCCTTTCTCCACAAACTCTCCAGCAAAGGCTATCATTGGTGTTTTTTATTTTAGCCATTCTGACAGGTGTAAGATGGTATCTTAAAGTTGTCTTGATTTGCATTTCCCTGATCGCTAAGGAACTGAGCATGACCTTAAGTGTCTTTTGGCCATTTGAACTTTTTCTGTTGAAAATTCTCTGTTAAGTTCATTGCCCCATTTTTTAATTGGGTTAATTAGCATTTTAAAGTCTACTTTCTTGGGTTCTCCACATATTTTGGAGATCAGACCTTTGTCTGTTGCGGGGTTGGTGAAGATCTTCTCCCAGTCAGTAGGTTGCCTTTTTGTCTTAGTGACACTGTCCTTTGCTTTACAGAAGCTTCTCAGTTTTAGTAGGTCCCATTTATTCAATATTGCCCTTAATGTCTGTGCTGTTGGGGTTATACATAGGAAGCGATCTCCTGTGCCCATCTGTTGCAGGGTACTTCCGACTTTCTCTTCTATCAAGTTCAGTGTGTTTGGACTGATATTGAGGTCTTTGATCCATTTGGACTTGAGTTTTGTGCATGGTGATAGATATGGGTCTATTTTCATTCTTCTACAGGTTGACATCCTGTTGTGCCAGCAGCATTTGTTGAAGATGCTCTCTTTCTTCCATTGTATACTTTTAGCTCCTTTATTGAAAATGAGGTGTTCATAAGTTTGTGGGTTAAAATCCGGGTCTTCTATACAATGCCATTGGTCGACTTCTCTGTTTTTATGCCAGTACCACACTGTTTTCATTACTGTAGCTCTGTAATAGAGTTTGAAGTCAGGGATGGCAATGCCTCCAGAAGATCCTTTATTATATAAGATTGTTTTGGCTATCCTGGGGTTTTGTTTTTCCATATAAAGTTGATTATTGTCCTCTCAAGATCTGTGAAGAAATTTGAAGGGACCTTGATGGGGATTGCATTGAATCTATAAATTGCCTTTTTTAGAATTTCTATTTTTACTTTGTTGATGCTCCCAATCCAAGAGCAAGGGAGGCCCTTCCATTTTCTGGTATCCTCTTCAATTTCTTTCTTCAATGCCTTAATGTTCTTGTCAAATAGATGTTTCACTTCCTTGGTTTGAGTTACCCCAAGATATTTTATGCTGTTTGTGGCTATTGTGAAAGTTGAAACTTCTCTGATTTCCCTCTCTGTTTACATATCCTTTGTGTATAAGAGGGCGACTGATTTTTTGGAGTTGATCTTGTATCCTGCCACGTTTCTAAAGGTGTTTATTAGCTGTAAAAGTTCTTTGGTGGAGTTTTTGGGGTCGCTTATGTACACTATCATATCATCTGCAAATAATGAAAGTTTATCTTATTCCTTTCCAATTCGAATCCCCTTGATCCCCTTATGTTGTCTTATTGCTATTGCTAGAACTTAAAGCACTATATTGAAGAGGTATGGAGAGAGTGGACAGCCTTGTCGTCTTCCTGATTTTAGTGGGATGGCTTTGAGTTTCTCTCCTTTTAATTTGATGATATTTATTGGCTTGTTGTAAATAGTTTTTATTATATTTAGGTATGACCCTTGTATCCCTAATCTCTCCAAGACTTTTATCATAAAGGGATGTTGAATTTTGTCAAATGCTTTTTCAGCCTCTAATGAAATGATCATATGTTTTTTTTTTCTTTCAGTTTATTTATATGATGGATTACATTGATAGATTTTCATATGTTGAACCAGCCCTGCATCTCTGGGATGAAGCCTACTTGATCATAATGGATAATTTTTCTATATGTTCTTGCATTTGGTTTGCCAGTATTTTGTTGAGGATTTTTGCGTCGATGTTCATGAGTGAGATTGACCTGTAATTCTCTTTCTTGGTTGAGTCTTTGTGTGGTTTAGGTATCAGAGTAACTGTAGCTTCATAAAAGGAATTTGGTAATGAGTCTTCTGTTTCTATATTGTGAAACACATTAAGGAGTATAGGTATTAGGTCTTCTTGGAAGTTCTGGTAGAATTCTGCATTGAAACCATCTGGTCCTGGGCTTTTTTGGTAGGGAGGTTTTTAATAACAGCTTCTAATTCTTTGTGACTAACAGCTCTATTTAGATTGTTCACCTAGTCCTTGTTTAACTTTGGTATATGATATTTATCTTAAAAAGTGTCCATTTCTTTTACATTTTCCAGTTTTGTGGCATACAAGCTTTTGTAGTAAGATCTAATGATTCTCTGAATTTGCCCTGTGTCTGTGGTTATGTCCCCCTTTTCATTTCTGATCTTATTAATTTGCATATTCTCTCTCTGCTGTTTGAATAGTTTGAATAGGGGTTTATCAATCTTGTTGATTTTCTCCAGGAACCAGCTTTTTGTTTCATTAATTCTTTGGATTGTTTTCTGTGTTTCTATTTTGTTGATTTCAGCCCTCAGTTTGATTATTTCCAGGCTTCTACTCCTCCTAGGTGAGTCTGCTTCTTCTTTTTTTTTTTCTAGAGCTTTCAGGTGGGCTGTTAAGTCTCCAATGTGTGCTTTCTCTGTTTTCATTAAGTGGGCACTTAGTGCTATGAACTTTCCACTTAGAACTGCTTTCATAGTGTCCCATAAGTTTGAGTATGTTGTTTTATTTTCATTGAATTCAAAAAAGACTTTAAGTTCATTTTTATTTCTTCCTTAATCCAGGTATGGTTCAGTAGTTGACTGTTCAGTTTCCATGACTTTGTAGGCTTTCTGGGGGTAGCATTGTTGTTGAATTCTAACTTTAATCCATGGTGATCTGATAAGACACAGGTGGTTACTAATATTTTTTTGTAACTGTGGAAGTTCGCTTTTTTACCGAGAAGGTTCCATGATCTGCAGAGAAGAAGGTATATTCTTTCCTATTTGGGTGGAATATTCTATAGATGTCTCTTAAGTCCAATTGATTCATTACCTCCATTAATTATCTAATTTCTCTGTTCTGTTTCTGTCTGATCGACCTGTCCATTGATGAGAGAGGAGTGTTGAAGTCTCCTACTATTAGTGTGTATGGTTTAATGGCTGCCTTGAGTTTTAGTAATGTTTCTTTTATGTACGTGGGTGCTTTTATATTAGGGGCATAGATATTCAGGACTGAGACTTCATCCTGATGAATTGTTCCTGTTATGAGTATAAAATGTCCCTCTCCATCTCTTCTGATTGATTTAAGTTTGAAGTCAACTTTGTTTGAAATTAGTATGGCGACACCTGCTTGTTTCTTAGGTCCATTTGCTTGATAGGCCTTTTCCCAGCCCTTTACTCTGAGTAGGTGCCTGTCTTTGTGGTTGAAGAGTGTTTCTTGTAAACAGCAGAATGTTGGATCCTGTTTTCGTATCCAATCTCTTAGCCTTAGCCTCTTTATAGGTGAGTTGAGCCCATTGACTTTAAGTGATATTAATGACCAGTGGTTGTTAACTCCGGTCACTTTTTTAGTAGTAGGGTTTGTGTGTTTCCATTCTTTGAGTTGCGCTGGTGAAAGTTCTCTAGATGTCTGAGTTATTATGGTCATTGTTGGACTCCTTGGTTAGTAATTTTCCTTCTATTACTTTCTGTAAGGCTGGATTTGTGGCTATGTATTGTTTAAATTTGTTTTTATCCTGGAAAATTTTGCTTTCTCCATTTATAGTGAACGAAAGGATGGCTGGGTATAGTAGTCTGGTCTTTCATCCATGGTCTCATAGTTTTTGCAGTACATCTATCCAAGACCTTCTGGCTTTCATAGTTTCCATAGAGAAGTCTTGTGTATGTCTGATGGGTTTACCTTTATAAGTAACTTGGCCTTTTTCCTTTGCGGCTCTTAATATTCTTTCTTTATTCTGTATGCTTTGTGTTTTGATTATTATATGGTGAGGAGATTTTTTTTTTTGATCCAGCCTATTCGATGTTCTGTATGCTTCTTTAACCTTCATAGGTACATCTTTCTTTAGGTTGGGAAAGTTTTCTTCTATAATTTTATTAAATATATTTTTTGGACTGTTGAGCTGCACTTCTTCTCCTTCTTCTACTCCTATTATTCTTAGGTTTGGTCTTTTTATTGTGTCCTATATATCCTGAATGTTTTGTGATGAGAGTTTGTTGGACTCGCTGTTTTCTTTGATCAGTGCGTTTATTTTCTCTATGTTATCTTCAGAATCTGAGATTCTTTCTTCTATCTCTTGTATTCAGCTGGTTATGCTTGTTTCTGTAGTCTCTATTCATTTACCTAGATGTTCCATGTCCATCCGGCCCTCTGTTTGTGTTTTCTTCTTTGCCTCCATTTCAGTTTTCAAGTCTTGAACTGTTTCCATTATCTGTTTGATTGTTTTTCCTTGGTTTCCTAGGGTATCATTCACCAATTTATTCAATTCTTCAAACTTTCTTTTATATTTCTCATCCATATCTATAAGGGCATTTTTTACATGCTGCTTAAGGGCATCAATCACTTTCATAAAGTCAATTTTTTCTACTTCTTCTTGAATAAGGTTTTCATGTCCTCCGGTTGTGATGTCGCTGGGTTCTGGTGGTTTCATGTTGTTTTTCAGATTGTTGGGTGAATTCTTGCATTGAGGCCTGCCCATCTCTTTCTCCGAATGCTTCCTTATGGAACTTCTTTTACAGGATCAGGTCTCCTTGCCTACTGATGTCCCACCCAGTGATGGCACTCCCCAGTGATGGCTCTCCTGGTGCTCCAGTGATGTCTCTCCTGGTGCCAAGATTAAATCTCCCTGCTGGTTGGGTAGCTCGTAAACAAAGCGCCTAAATTTCTTGCTGCAGGCAGGCTATGGAAACAAAGGAGCTCCCACCTGCTAGGTTGCCCTCTCAAGAATTTAATTTTTAAAAAGTTTTAGGCTCGAAACCAATTATGAGCGAGTACATCCCATGTTCATCTTTTTGGGTCTGGGACACCTCACTCAGGATAGTGTTTTCTATTTCCATCCATTTGCCTGCAAAATTCGAGAAGTCATTGTTTTTTACCGCAGCGTAGTACTCTAGCGTGTATATATTCCATACTTTCTTCATCCATTCTTCCATTGAAGGGCATCTAGGTTGTTTCCAGGTTCTGGCTATTACAAATAATACAGCTATGAACATAGTTGAACAAATGCTTTTGTCATATGATAGAGCATCTCTTGGGTATATTCCCAGGAGTGGTATTGCTGGGTCCAGGGGTAAGTTGATCCCGAATTTCCTGAGAAACCGAAACACTGACTTCCACAGTGGTTGCACAAGATGGCATTCCCACCAGCAATGGATGAGGGTACCCGTTCCTCCACAGCCTCTCCAGCAAAGGTTATCCTTGGTGTTTTTGACTTTAGCCATTCTGACAGGTGTAAGATGATATCTCAAAGTTGTTTTGATTTGCATTTCCCTGATTGCTAAGGAAGTTGAGCACGACTTTAAGTGTCTTTTGGCCATTTGAACTTCCTCTGCTGAGAATTCTCTGTTCAGTTCAGTGCCCCATTTTTTAATTGGGTTAATTAGCATTTTAAAGTCTAGTTTCTTGAGTTCCTTATATATTTTGGAGATCAGACCTTTGTCTGTTGTGGGGTTGGTGAAGATCTTCTCCCAATCAGTAGGTTGCCTTTGTGTCTTATTGACTATGTCCTTTGCTTTACAGAAGCTTCTCAGTTTAAGTAGGTCCCAATTATTCAATGTTGCCCTTAATGTCTGTGCTTCTGGGGTTATACATAGGAAGCGATCTCCTGTGCCCAGCTCCTGTAGGGTACTTCCCACTTTCTTAGCGCCACGGAGTCTACAATAGGTGAACCTAAAGAAGCTAAGTAAGAAGGTGAACCCAAGGAAAAACATATAGTTATCCTCTTGGCTAAGGGAAGTAGACCCAATTGCCGGGGAGAAAATTAGGATCTTGGGGGTGGGGTGGGATGGGGGTAAGGGGAGATGGGGAGAGAAAAGGTAGAAGGGAAGGAGGGGGGATTTGGGGAATCAGGAGAATTGGGATAAAGGAAAGGTGGATAGGGGAGCACGGAACCACAATTCTTAGTTAAGGGAACCACTTTAGGGTGAGCAAGAGATTTGACCCTAGAGGGGCTCCCAAGTGCCCAACATGAGGTTCCCAGTTAGTTCCTTGGGTAGCTGAGGATTGGGAACCTGAAATGACCCTATCCGAGAGCAATACTGACGAATATCTTGCATATCATCATAGAACCTTCATCTGGTGATGGATGGAGACAGAGACAGACCCACACTGGAGCACTGGACTGAGCTCCCAAGGTCCCAATGAGGAGCAGAAGGAGGGAGAACATGAGCAAAGAAGTCGGGACCACGAGGCGTGCACCCACCCACTGAGACAGTGGAGCTGATCTACTGGGAGCTCACCAAGGCCAGCTGGACTGTGACCGAAAAAGCATGGGATAAAACCGGACTCTCTGAACATGGCGAACAATGAGGGCTGATGAGACGCCAAGGACAATGGCACGGGGTTTTGATCCTACTTAATGTGCTGGCTTTGTGGAAGCCTAGCCAGTTTGGATGTTCACCTTCCTAGATATGGACGGAGGGGGGAGGACCTAGGACTTACCACAGGGCAGGGAACCTGGACTGCTCTGTGGACTGGAGAGGGAGGGGGAGAGGAGTGGGGGGAGGGGTAGAAGGGTGGGAGGAGGGGGAGAAGGGTGGGAGGAGGGGGAGGGAAATGGGAGGCTGGGAGGAGGTGGAAACTTGTTTTTTGTTTATGTTTTTTTCTCTTCTTTTCTTAATAAAAAAAATTATTTAAAAAAAAAAAGTTTTAGGCTCATAGCAAAATTCAGCAGAAAGAACATTCAGAGATATCCTACCTCATCCCCACAGCTCCCTACAGAATGATACATTTGTGATAGATGTTGCAACTACACTTATGTCATCATCATTACACAAAATCATTGTTTATTTGGGATTTGTGCAAGTATAAAATGGCCTGTAACTGCCATTGTAGTACCATGGTAATTTCACAATCCTAATAATTGCCGTCAGGGCTGGAGAGATGGGTCAGCAGTCAGGAGCAGTCATTCTTGCAGAAGAGCCATTTCCACTCTTACCATCCACATAAAAGCTTACGACCCTACCTAATTCCAAAATCCAATGCTCTTTTTTACTTCTGGAGGCACCAAGCATGAGTGCAGCACACATGCATACACATTTATAAGATACTCATGCATATAAGTATTAAGTAGTCTTTCATACACACATATTAAATATTTCTTTGTCCTTCATCATTCATCTTTGCTTCTCCTCTCTTTTTACTACCTTCTTAGCTTTTTTTAGTGTTTCCAGAATATCGTATATTTGAAATCACAGTACAGCTTTTGAACAATAATTTATTTTGTGTACAAATAAGAATTAGCGAATCAATATAATCATGAAAACCTCCATGAGGTACATTACCATGGATACAATGAATGCTAGTAAAAATTACTGAAAAAAGAAGTGAATATCTTCTGAAATTGTTGTGAAAATATAGGTTGATATAAAAATTGAAATCAATGCAGTATAAAAGAAGTAAACACCCAACATCCATTTCTTGCATTTCCAAGCCAGAAGAGTAAGAATCCAATTCCAGGAATACAAACCAAAAGAATCCTCTCCATGACACCAAGGCTATGACTCCATGTCAGCATAAACAGATCACAAGACTTTTTTATTCTCTATAGCTATATTTTGTAGCCCTGTACAAATTCCAGGTGTTTTAAGGCTTACTTCTTCTGAGACAGGCTGCAATAGGGAGATCTATTTCAGAAGCAGCACAGAAGAATAATGGACATTCATTTATAAGAGAGGGGTTTTGGTATGGAATATGGCTTATGCAAGAGAACAGAAGCTGCCGGGCGGTGGTGGCGCACACCTTTAATCCCAGCACTCGGGAGGCAGAGGCAGGCGGATCTCTGTGATTTCGAGACCAGCCTGATCTACAGAGCTAGTTCCAGGACAGGCTCCAAAGACACAGAGAAACCCTGTCTCGAAAAACCAAAAAAAAAAAAAAAAAAAGAGAGAGAGAGAGAGAGAGAGAGAGAACAGAAGCTAATGTCTCCTATCACTCTTTTCCTTAGAAGGTGGCACTCAGAAAGAAGCAGTTACTGCCATATACGTTGCACTAGAATTTTTGATATATTTACCCTGACTTTGAGATTTATTATAAAAGCATATTTTTGTATCCACCTAAGAAAATTACTTTATTTGAAATCATGAGAAAAATTAAAATTAAAAATTACAGTAAAGAAAATGTGGATCTCTGGCAAAAAGAAAATTAATAAAGTTAATGTCTATATTGGTGTGAAACCTAACTCAATAGATTCAACAGAGAGCAGATAAATATTGACAAGTAAGACTTTTATATTCATAAGATTTTGAAATCTGTAAAAAAAAACCAAATTCAATTAGGAAAACATGAAAACTATGTGTGACCAGAGAAAGTGGGTGTCAGAATATGCCTAATTAACTATAACTTTCCCAATGGAAACTATAACTCAAAAATGAAGTATTGAAGGTGCATTAGCTCAGTCTCTGCAGAGGAAAATGAACTTAACTAAAATACACCAGCCAGTCTATATACAAGCAAACAATACTAACACGTACTGGAGTGATGGGGAGTTATTATTCAGAGCAGCTGTGATAAAACACCTACTCACTTGCCACACAAGTACACACACAAATACAGGACAAATAGGTTATTAATGAAAGTTCATGTCCAATTCAAAGATAGCCATTTCAAAGGAGCCTATTATAAATATTTTGACAGAATTAAAATAAGCTATGATTAACAAAGTAGAAGTTACTATAACAATGTTGTCGCAAGTAAAAATAACTGCAATAATAAACCATAGAAATTCTTTGGTTAAAATTTTAATGAATTAGATGACAATTGGCTAAAAGGTAAAAATTTGCTGAAAGTATTCAGTACATTTGGATTGACAGAGTTACTATCAGTGATCTAACAAACAGATCAGTAAAGATTAAAAGAGAAGGCAAATATAAGAAAAAATAAGTATTGTAGTTAGAATTGAGTGTAAACTTCTTTATTGTGTTTAGATGTTGACCTCTAAACTGTCTTCATAATTGTAACAGCAATAACAGCAATTCTCCCTAGGGTTTTTCATCCTCCCTTGAAGATTTACTATAACTGAACGTTCACTAATATACAATTGAAACACGCACGCGCACACACACACACAAACATTCATGTACACATAGTATTCAGTTGATTCTGTATTTTCCAGAGTGTATATATATTCCATTCTGGAAAAAAGCAGGCCAAGAGAATATGAGGGCTCACTGACTACTTAGAGCAGAAGCTCAAATATAATAGCTTAATATGAAGGACTGCTTATTAGCAAGTTCTTCCAAGTTCAAAGATGCGTAACTGGATGAACACTCATTAAGCATATGAATAAATAGAATACACAGAATATAAACTACACAGAACTCTCATGAAGTTTCTGACATCTATTAGTCCAAGGATATGTAAACACTGTGGTCAAGTGAGAATAGTAGATTCTTCAACCTGTTCAGCTAAACTCAAACCATGCAAAGAAGTTCTAAAGCTCTGAACTTCATGAATTATCAGCAATGTGACTGTTTTTGAGCCCTCCAGTCTCCTGTAACTTCTTCTTCCATAGTAATTCAGGTTACCCCAATAGACTCTTTGTTTCAACAAGTATGATTTTGGTCGTATATTTAATTACATATGTCAGCCTTTTCCTAGTGAGTAGATACTACTTCATATCACTTCCAAATACTGTAACATGACAGAAGAAACATTAAGAACACTGAAACTGTAGTGAAAGACTTCAGAAGCTTTTTGAGGACGAGATACAGAAATGGAAATTCAAGTGTTGCAAAAACAGAAAAACAGCAGATTTGCTAGGAATGCCTCTTTGATCTCAGTTCTTTATCAAAATGCTTCATGGGAGAGCATCAATAAATATAAGCTACAGATCTATTATCTTTCTGAAAATCTTAGAGAACATCAAAACTAATAGCAAAAAATATGAAGATAGTCCTTTCATTATTGTGTCATATTTATATTATATAAAAACACAGAAGAAAATCTAATACCATGAAAGAAATAAGAGGAAGACAAATCATCTAAAAAAGTAAAGAAAAAGGAACTCTGTCAGCATTCCTTTAGAGGCTATGTAAACAAGAACATGGGAATATTAAATATGTTGAGAGAAAAACTAAACAATTAAAATTACAACAGCAATATGGAACTTCGTAATGAGCAAAATTATTATTCAAAAGTTTAGGACGAATAAAGGTTCTACTATAATGGCAAATGTAGATAAATTTTCTTACCTGTAGCCCTATCTCTATTTGTTATTATACTATTGCTGTGAGAAAACACCTGCCAAAGAAGAAGTAGATTTTGATTCAGAGTTTGAAGTTGCACTCCCTGATATTATGGGAACCATGACAACAGAAGAAGAAGTTGGTTGCATTGCATAAAAGTGTCAATAATATTTTTTCTTTTGTATTGTATAAAACAATTTTATATCCACAAAATAGTTATGGCATTAAAATTTAACACATAAAAAATAAGCACCATTAACACAAGCAATTTTACACAATCTCAGGTAACGCAATGAGCGTTTACCAACTCATTATTCTTTATTTACAATATTTTTTAATTTAAATTTTTATTTTTAGAATTTTTTCCATGAGTATCACTCTTGTCTTCTTCTTTCTCAAACTCCTGCCATGTACTCTCAACTTCTCAAATCGATAACGTTTTACTTATCTTTGTTACAAGCACACATATTGAATCTATTTAATATTATTGTACTTATTTATGTTTGTTGGAGATCTCAAGGTAGGAGCCGTTTTCTGCCCTCCGATCTCACTCCTCCCATTCCAAAATCCACCCCTGGAAAAGCCTGCCAAAAGTCAACTCCTCCCTGGGGTTGGCCAAGACTAAGCTTACAGTCTATATAAGACCTAGTAGCCATATTTGCCATGTGATTTCTCCCCTGCCTTCCCAAGGGTCACCCACGAGTTGCTTTCCTCTGTTCAGATTAAACCTGGACTTCATAATTAAGCCTGATCTGACTTTTTACATCAGCAGTTTCATTACTACCTGATGATTTAACTTTTCAATGTTTAGTGCTGATAAGTGGGACTGGAAAACACACCAGGAGCTGCTTCCCAATAGAATAGGGACTTTCTCTCAATAGCGGTAGTTGCCTTTAACTTTTCGTCTAGGGCTGGGGCTTTAGAGGTTTCCCTTATCTGTACTGTAATAGCAAGTGGTGTTGTCATTAGGCAGGTTTTATTTAGGGAAATATAACTTTCACAGTTAAAATTCACTACCTCTCAGCAGACATCTGATCATGTGACTTCTACAATCTTTCCACCCCATTTTTTACTATGTTCCCCGAGTTTTAGGTGTATGGGTTAAATTGAAAATGTATCAGTTTGTTTTGGAAATCTGTGGTCTATTGTTTTCTGCATTTTGGCCTGTTACAAATTTTTGTGATAGTCTCTGTGTGCTACAGAAAGATGTTTGGTCAGGACTGACAATATTTTCCTGTAAATACACTTTTCTGTAAATATAAGAATAATTATTTAAATGCACTTACAAAATTATCCTGGTCTAAGAAAGTGGATGTAGGATGTTTACATCTAATGTCCATGATCTCACCAATTGGGCTAGATTTATAAAGCAGGCATGAACAAATATGATGACCTGTCTCATGCATATCCGTCAAGAAGGCATAAAATATCCTATCATAGTAAAAAAAGGCAATTTAAATCATAGAAGGTGAAATGATATGGAACTTAAATCTATTTCTTTCTGTTGTTTATGTAAAGGCAAAGCTTTAAAATTACATAATGGAAATTTTCATTGATTTTAAGATATTTCTTTGAGACATAACCAAAACAAACAAGATAAATTACATTATAACATTTGGTGCAATGAAAACATTATGAATCAATGATGAAAGAACATTATCCTTTTCATATTAAAATTGCATAATTAAAATGAAGTATCCAATTTTTTAGTTCTCATATTGGGAACATGTTCTTCAAAATACATTGTGCACATGTATTGAGAAAGAAGGTTTGCACCTGTTTATTATAAGCTTTTAGAAAGTAAAATAAGTGACTGAATTTTTTTTGGTGTTATGAACATTTGTGCCTCTGTGATACTATTGAAGGAAAACTGGGACTGGCCTTAATGGTTTACTACAAATCATGAGAAATACTGAAGCGAGATTAATAATAACTCAGAGACAGAAACTGGGGTTGAAACTGAAGGTCAGAAAAGCAAAATAGCCATCCACTGGCTCTTATATTGACCTCAGTCTGAAATGTCAATCCTGCTTCCAGGAATCTCAGAATGAGATGGAGACTGAGTTCTTTCTCCTCCCATTTTATAATTCTTTCCAGTTCTGGTGTTATAGTGTGCACCACTACCGCCTGGTTTCTATGGCAGTCTAGTGTGGCTACTGGGATTAAAGGTTTGTCTCATTGCTGCCTGGTCTGTAAGGCTGGCCAGTGTGGCCGTTTTTCTTTTCTGATTTTCAGGCAAGTTTTATTTATTAAAATATAAATTAAATGCTACTACAAAAGCCATTAGAAATATATAATTTAAATAATAAGTAAGAAGAGAAGGAAGAATGAGGGAAGTATTCATTTGAAACCAATTAACGTACAAAATGGGAATAAAGAACAAAAGGAAATGTGTATAATAAAACATTTGATATTATTATAAATTTAGAAAATTACAATCCAGCTATTAAAGATTTTCCACATTCTGAGTATGAAAGTGATGTTTAAAAGAATAAAAGTCTAAAAAATGCTACAAGGTTTAGCATCTCGATGAAATGAAAATTTAAAAAAGACACATTTTCAAGTAGCAAATAAATATTTAACTTCTAAGTTGACCATGTACTAACAAGGGGAAAGTAAGTATCAACAATAATTTAAAACTTTTTTGAGACCAGAGAGAAGACTTAGTGTGTAAGGTTACAGCTCTTCAAGACTCACAAACTGAATCTAATCTACAGATACATGTAATGGAAGAGAGAACCAACTCCTCGGGGTTGTCTTTTGACCTCAAGTGTGCCATGTCATGTGTACAATTTGAAAAATGTAAATTTAAAAAAAGATCACACAAGTATTTTGAAATGGATGCAAGTAATAAACCCTTCTCTTAACATCTGAGGGATGTAAGCAAAGGGAAGACTGAGAGCATGTACTACTGAAGACTTGCAGGAGAGTAAGGAACATCTAAAGTCAGCCTTTAATTTAGGAAATCCCAAAGACACTTCCAGAGGGCAGAAGGGAATTAAAAAACTAGAGCAAAAATCAGTGGGGCAGGCAGTTCCTACCCTATCCTCCCATAAAGAGAACACAGAAAAGTCACCAAGGTATTATTAAATGAAAGGAGGTATGTACACTAGGTAAGAGACATTAAGGTTCTTTCACACATGACAGTGATTATGCAGACCATCCAGGTGATCTGAGAAATAGATAAAATTCTAGAATTAAAAATAATTATTCCAAAGGCACTAGAAGCCACTAGACATAACCAGATATTTAAATGTATGTTTGTTCTTGGCGAAAGAAAACTTAACACAATTTGAAATTTAAAACACAAAAGGGTTTACATCAGCACAATATATGTATATATACAGAATGCAAATGTATACAAAGTCTTATGAGAAAAACCAAAGTTTCTGATAAAAATATTCTGGGAAGTATAAGTAAATGAGATTTATCCCACATGCATTAATGGGAAATGTCTATATTGTTCCACCTTGAGTTACAGTTATTTATTTATTTATTTATTTATTTATTTACTTATTTTTATTTTGGAGGGGAAGGGATAGAACTTTGGCAGACTACCACTAATTTTATGAGCACAAACAAAAACCTATCCGCAGTCAAAATAATATGAAAGTATATATGAAAAATATACAACATCTGCAATCTAATTACAAAAGTATTAGTCATACTAATATAAAGTAATAAGAATGGTTTTGATTTAGGTAGCATATGTTCATATTGATCAAGAGAATAAAATAACAATCCTGACTGTAAATTGTAGATTTTTGAAAACAAAGACAGTCTAATGGGCAGAGGAGAGTCTTTATTAGCAAATGAATTCAAGAAACTTCAATATCTGTATGAAAAAAAATATTTGATTAGATAAACTTCATCTTTAACAAATGTTTGTTTCATGAGGGAAAATAAATCTAAATAAATATTATACATGAAAATAACTACAGAATAAACTAATTTATATATGAAAAATAGCAATGTTATCTTGTGTTTATTAATGAATTTTTAGAAATAAGAAATGTATAATTTGTGAAGGAAAAATAAGATGTTAAATTTTATTAAAGATAATATGATTTTTCACAAAGGACATAATAAAGTTGGCAGAAATTACTATGAAATGTAATGAAAGGGTGGAAAACCCAAGAGCTCAAAGTTATTAATTTTCAACTGCTGATAGGTGAGTTCTGTGTCCCATCAGCTTTTTCATTGTTCTCATGAGACAACTCTAAGCTGAGGCAGTATTTGGTTCTGAATGCTAAGACTTGGGAAGTTAAACTCATATGTCGTAGGAGACCTGTATAATCCACCGGCCACAGAGCTGCTGAGGTAAGCTGGGATGCCTGCCACACAAAGAAAGACAGCTAGTGAGTGCTTTCCCAAGGTTTACAACAGACCCCAACTATCATGGCTTTCAGTCTTCAGAGAGTGTTGGTCTGAGAATTCACTCAGTTTAGAAATACCAAAACCATGAAGAAGTTCAGTAACATGACTCACTCACTCACCACAGTAGGCAGATTTGAAGAGCAGAAGAGTCAGAATAAGGTAGCTTTGGTTATGTCATTGTTTCAATTGTTTTTATATTTTCTTTTTCTGTTGCTTAACATTATCTCAATTTTAAACACATTCTATTTGTATTTATTTCTCTTGTTTTATCTAATTTTATATTCAAAATTATATGATGTCTTTTGTTTTCATTCTTATTCCCCATAATATTTTTTCACCCTTTTTTTTAGCATTGCTTCTTCTCTTTTCTCCTTTTCTCAACCCCTTTTTTATTTCATTGGTAATGCAAAAGTCATAGCTCTAATCTTAAAGGTAGTAAGAACTGTTTATTATAGAATGACTATGTATAGTCACGACCCAGGAACAGAGATTTAGGTTTCTCCAAATTCCATATTCTGATGTGGAAGCAGGCTCTAGCAGTTTATAATTCTACATAACAAAGAAAGTCATGTCAAGTGAGTTTAAAATATATTCGTGAGTACATCAAAGAGGAAAGGAAAGTGAGATGGGAATGTGTTTTATAAGCCCAAGATGCTGTCTAATGACATTCTTAGCTTTAGGATTGGTGGAAAATAGTGGGCTGTTATATTTATAGATTCTAAAAGGTTTTTAATCTATTAGTCAAACAATGTTACAAAAAGGTAGCTAAGGAATGGCTGTTCCTGAAAGTAAAAATTGGACTTTCAACATTCCAGTCTCTCTACAGAACTTAAATTCCAAGCAGCTAATTCATCTAAGCAGACACATACTCTTTTTAGAAGTTTCATTACCATTACTAATTTATTAATATTAACATAATTCATTTAAACTTTATAGGTTTCTGTCACTTTTTGTTGATATTGGTATAGGTGTTTGCCTTGATTCTATAAACACACATGAAATATTCAGAAGACCCCTAAATGAAACCAGAAGAAATATTTATCCCATATAGTTTATAAACATGAAAAATGAGGCCAATTAACATGAACTCTCCAAAATTCACAATTCTTCAAATATGTAATCAAAATATTGAAATGTTTGAAATGTCAGAAAAATAATTTAAGCATACATATTGAACATGATTAGAATCGAGAGTCATATACAGAAACAATTTAGAATGTTTCAAAAAAGAATATTAGACTTTACATGGCTGTGATTTTATAACTAGTGCATGGATGCTATATCATTTTGGGCTTTGAATTTTGAATTTTCTGGGGCTCCTTGTGTTCAGTGAGATTCTGTACTAGGAAGCTGATGCCATATGCGAACAGCACTCTATAATGTTACAAGTTGCAGAATCTCAGATATAGACACCCAGTAAACACCACAGGATCTTTCCATTAAGATAAAGTAGGATTTATATCAAATGATTCAGTCCAACTGAGATCTAAGGTATATTTATTAACTGGAAATTTTTAAGGAAAGCTGTGTTAAGATACGGTGTTTAGGAGAGTAGGCTTATCCAATATATTTTAACTTCACAATGTTTTCAAAATGAGATGGGTTTGTCAGGACATTATTCCATGTGGATGCTGGTAAACTGCCCATGTGCTAGTGGATGATCTCACACCCATGGACATATGGGCATAACTAATTAGATTTGTGTTTTTTAACTACAAAAGCAAAAAAGGAAAAACTAGCATGAGGTGAGGAAGGAGACAAGTTGGGAATCATGAGAATTGGGGAAAGGTACTGGTAGACAAATGGACATGATTAGTATGCCATTTATAAACGTATGAAACATTCAATGAATAAAAACTATTGTTTTTAAAAGATATACTACATCAATCAAGTAGCTTCAGCCCTATTCTATTATGACAATATAAAATTGATAGTCACATAATTTAATTTGGTACTTACTTATTTCGAATTTTATTTGTGCTATAACTTATCTAATTCACACCAAATATTATTTGCTATGTTATAATATTTTGTATTAATATTGTTAGGTAAATTCATCATCATATGTTTTTAAGCACAATAAAAGCCAATTCGGACTCCTTCCTTTAACTGGGAATGAAAGTTTGAGTCAATCATGGTAGCACATGCCAGTAAGATTTGCTGAGGGAAGCAGAGGCAGGCAGATCATTAGTTTGAGGACAGACTAGAATACACATTTTAAAAACAAGAGCAACAAAAATCTGGCATTGGTGGTGCATGCCTTTAATCCCAGCAGGTACCAGGCAAAGTTCAAGGCCAGCTGGTGTACAAAGCTAGTTTTAGGACAACCAGATATATTACACAGAGAAATCCTATCTCAGAAAAAAAAAGAGAGAAAAGAAGGAAAAAAGAAAACAAGAAAGAATAAAAGAAAGAACAAACGGATTGAAGAAAGAAAGCTCGTTATTAAACTATAAGGTTTTCTTTGTGATTGCTATTATTCAATAGTACTCTTTTCATTTTGTCTTACTCCATTTCTTTTTTCTTGCAAATCTTGACTTACTCTGGATGTATACACAGTTATGCCTCAATAAATCATATTTATTTCCTTTATTCTGTAATCATTTCAGTGATCTGAATGCTGTTCAAATATCACCAATATATCTTAACAGATTAAATAAAAATTCAAAATAAAACGTGATTACATAAACAATGCCACTGTAATTTGGAGATTTATTATATTATATTATTAACTGAATTATTTTTAATGTATAAAAACTTACAGAATGCATTATACAAACTATTTGTCACATCTGTTTTCTTTTTCTAAACAATCATTTATGCACATATATTACCTTTAAAAATATCCATCACTATTAAACAAATATTACTACAAAGCAGCATGCTTTTAATTTGTGAATTCTCACATGGGTATTATACTCAATACTAGCTATTTTTGAGATTGAGATATTGTAATTGATTGGCCATCTGTTTTTCCTGAATATTCAAGTTCTTCTTTTGCTCTTGAGAATTCTTAACATCTGTTTTTAAACTTTTAAGTAGATTAAAAAGTAAATGAAAGGCTATTACCTACCTAGTTATAATAATGAGAAAGTTATTGTTTTTAGACTATTACAGTTTTCTCATGATTTGTAATGAAAATAACTTTAACAAATCCATCAAAAATGACTTTTTATCTCTAAATTATTAAATGATAAGTGCTAATTTCCAATTGTTTGCTTTATAAATGTGTAATAGAATTTATTGTATGACTAATTTATGTGGACTGTTCTAAATGTATTTATACTGTCAAAAATTTTCTAAACTGTTAAAGTATGCTGGCACATACTCATAATCTTAATACTATAGAGGCTGCATTGCTGTTTCCAATGCTGGGTGCCACCATAAGGAGCTATAGGACAACATTAGACAAAAAAAAAGAAAAAAAAGAAAAAGATACTGTGCTTTGAACAAGAGGTGTCCTAAGAAGATATAGAAGTTAAGCATAAGAAACTAAAAGAAGTTGGTCAAAATTAAGTTCAAGCTAGGTATGACAATATGTAGCTGAAATCCCGAAACTTAGAAGACCGTGGTAGCAAGACCATGAATTCTAAGCCAGCCTGTCCTATAGAGCAGGTGCATATGTTTTTAAATCAAATTTCAGACCTAAATGGAATTAGAACAGTCAGAAAGCATAAAATACTACCAAGTTGCTAAGGTAGAGTGACTTTACCAGAAAAATTGTGTCTTGTTACAACTTAATCTGTGTTTAAAGTGTCTACGATGGTTAGAAAATGAACAGAATTCCATTTAGCAAGGGTCCACTGAGTATTAGATATTTGCCTCTGGCAAATGAAATTAGCAGGAAAATAGATGTTGTTGCTGCTCTCACAAGTCATCTACTCTACTGGAGTTATGTGATCAGAGTTCCACCAGCTCCTGGGTGAGAACAAAGATGCTGAAGCACTTAGCCATACAAGTATTTTTATATATTATAAATGATAGGGCATCTCAATTGAAATATCCAGGACACCGAGGAAGAGAGATGTATGTACAGAAGAAACATAAAGGCTACAGTGGAAAAGAATTTAAGAAAAGACTCTGTGTTGCTAAAGATCCAGTAACCAGGTGAACAGGTAGAATGGAAGAGAGAAATTTTTGATTTGTTTCTAAAACAGGTATGACCAAACAATTTACAGTCTTTATTGTATTAATTGTCCTTTGCATTTTAACAAGGAAGATCAATGAGAATTATCAAGTTTACCCCTATAAAAGATATATTAAGTTATTGTAAAATTATTGGCAATTTAGTTAAGATCAAAAGTTGTATCAATAAGTTAAAGATACATGTTTGGTGACCCAGATAACAAAACTATATATGAACAATAAAAGCTATAGGTTTAATGTGCATTCATAGAAGTAGAGAAATTACTGTTATACTTTCCTTGAAAAGAGAAAATAACACAAAAATAGTTTAGCTAATAAACTTGAGAAAATTAAGGTACTTTGTAAAGTGCTTCAAAATATCACCTGAGAAACCTAGAAATAGCTTAATAGCCAATTTAAAAATGATAAAAGACGTTGAAAAGGTTAAATGTCTTCTCAATTGTCTCAGCAGCAGCAAAGTTGGAAGAGTCAAAATACTTATTTCTCTCATGCAGATGCATGTTGCTATCTACTATGATAGTATAAAGACTTGGCTCTTTAGTTCCATTCTGCTTTCCGTTTTCAATATATGTATATCACTGAATGAATTGCCTGGGAATGACATGAATTAAAATGAAGTCGGCTATGTTTTAGTCTTTAAAAATAGTTTCTGAATGCTAAGAAATCACAGATGAGTGATTTGAGAATGAAAGTACAGAGGCAGACCTGTCTTCATCATTCCATGGAAACAGAATCTAGGCTAGTAATTGAATGACAGTTGTTAATATAAAGAGAACACAGCAGAACAGAATTGGATACATCGAACAGGCAGGAGCAGTAGCCAACAGAATGACAGCTATCCCTATAGCTGAATGAAAGAAGGTTAGTATTACTTTGTGAAATTTGCAGTGACAAATAGAGCTAAGCAGATAAATGGAAGGATGCATAACATAATATCATAACATGAAAAGCATTTTGCACAAGAATAAAATAGATTAAGGATGTAGAGTACCCAAGATAATTCTCCATAATGATAAAAAGGCTCTCCTACTAGTGAGACAAATGAACTATATTTCACATTACAGTTTAAAGAAATGTAGCCATGTTGGAATAGTGGCTACAGATGCAGGAGAATAGGGCAAAGTGAAGTCAGAAATATCTTTCTCAGTCCAAAGGCTTATGAAATTATCATATGAAAGAAAAAAAATGGCAACTAAAATGTCTGAAGCTTCCTTCTAACCCCAGACAAGTCTAACTAAATCTCTCTGGCATACCTGGTTCAGGGGCAGTGGTACTCAGGAATGTCTTTTAATATAAATACTCAGTCTTTGTTGGAGATGTAAGATGCTGCTGAAAAACACAACACATACAGTTTTAAGTAGAACTACATGGAACATATGAAGCAAGTTCAGTAAAGCCTTCACTGTATAAATGTGCCCAAATATCCAAGCACCAATCTACTTCAAGAGGAAGATGGGCATCGAAGAGGCTCGTTATGGAGTTTGATAGCCATTTGGCAAGAAACTGCTCTTGCCTGGACTATTGCATAAACTGGACACAGAGAACCCACAGAGAGAGGACTACTGAACTTGCCTAAGGTGAGACGATCTTTCAGGGTTCCTGATTCATGAAAGAGTCTGCGAGACATTCTGCAGGACACAACAGATAGTGACTGAACTGACTTTGAATTTTCCTGCTTTTTGGAAATGTCTGCTGGATATCATGGGCCTGAAGGCTGAAGATGGATTCCCCAATTGTACAGAGGAACTTTGGGTGACTGTCCAGGCAGCGAGATGTCTCTGTCACTTCTAGAGTTTTAAAAGTTGCTTTTTTCTTGTTTGCTTAGGTAGCATTGTAACTTTCTGGAGTCATTGATGGAGTTAAGAATAGTCAGTTATAGTTTTCCTTAGTTATGATAAAGATTATTGTAACTTTTACTTGATAACAGTTTCGTTATATGTAATTTTGCTATGTTAATGTTAAAGCCTTTTTTTTTTGTTTAAACCAAAAAAAAAAAAGGGAAATGATGGAGGAAGGTCATTGGTAAAATAAAAAGAAACTGCTTGGTCCTCATTGATTAGAAGATAGGTGGGAGGAGTAAACAGAACAGAACGCTGGGAGGAAGAGGAAGTGAGCTCAGACTCCACAGCTCTCCTCTCGGGAGCGGATGCCTCAGAGAGATGCCATGCTTCCGGCTCCTAAGCAGACGCATGCAATGAAGCTCTGACCCAGGATGGACATAGGCTAGAATCTTCCCAGTAAGCGCACCTAGGGGCACAACACAGATGATTAGAAATGGGCTAAATTAATATGTGAGAATTAGCCTAGAAGAGGCTAGATAGAAATGGGCCAAGCAGTGATTAAATGAATACAGTTTGTGTGTTGTTATTTCGGGCATAAGCTAGCCAGACAGCCGGGGTGCTGGGGACGCAGCCCCGCAGCCCCTATTTACTACAAATGGCGCCCAACTTTGGATGTTTGGAAAAGTTAAAGTTTCTTCCTGTTCTGGCTACGTTGTCCTCTGGAGGTGTATCTTTTTAGAAATAAATTCCTGTGTGTCTCTGTTTTTTTTTGCTCTGAGACACAGAACATGAAAGACACGGAATAAGAAGTGCCTTATTAGATGCCCATTTTCTTCGAGAACCTACATGCAGATAATAGTTAGTAAGTAAGGAAGAGACAAATTCTTCAATGGTTTAAACACTGGTAAGGTACACATGCCCTTTGAACAAATAGCTGATCGAACACTCCTGTATTCAATTCTAATGAAGCACATTATTTCTCAGTAACAACAAGAAAGCATAACTCAAAATCATTATGTAAGCCATCTTCATTCCATTGAATTCATAAAGTTTCCTTTGTCCAATTGCCAATATGTGGGAGCCACTGCTGAACGTGTTCAAGTACTCCAGTATCTATGAATCTATCTACAAGTGTCTCTGCTGTTTGCAACATAGGCTATCATTATCATCATTATATGTTTTTAGTTTGGAAGAACCTACTAAATAGCCTCATCCCAGTAAAAGTATGAGTTGACCTCCCCAGGAGCTCCCCAATAAGTAAGGATCAGGAGATCTCAAGCTATTCCTTATGCTAGTATTTTGGTTAGTTTGATCTTTGGCAGATGTCTAAAGATGTGAAGTTATGAGGGGGCTAGCCATGTCATGTCTAGAAGATGACATCATTTCACAGCAAACCTCGCCATACTGTGATTCATTCAGTCTTCCCCCCTCCTCTTCTGTGATGTACTCTTAACCTTGGCAAGGAGTTTGATAAAGATGTTTCACAAATATTTATTTTAAGAACTTTGACTAATTATATTGATGACTTACTACTGCCTTAAGATGTGGTCCTGATTAAGATTGTGAGCAGCACAGGTCTATGGGTATTAACATAGACATTTACAAGGAACTTGACATGACTCTAAAGAAAAATACCCAAAATATGTTCTACCATGAACTTCCTGGCCATGGACTTTTGACCATGTTTTAGTGACCATGTTTAGTGTACTAGACATTAATTGTCTCCTGTGGTGTCACCCTCACCTCCAAAGAGAAAAAGATTCTTTACCCTTCAACAATTGCTCTACTACTATATCAGGGAGCACATCTTGCCTGACAGGTCTATATTATAGCACACAGGGGCCCATGCTGGGTGAGACTGTCAAGTTCTTTTCTCCTCTTGGAGGCTGCATAGCACTTTTTGGTTCTATGAAAGCTAGATAGCAGCGAAGTTTGCTGGTCAGTTTGAGATTGATTTCTCTAAGTCCTACAGGAAACTCTACGCTATCTTCAGCAATAGAAAAATAGCATGCCTTTAGTTACCTTTGGTAACCAAAGAAAACACTGATAATTTGTTTTATTTTTTTCAGATCATTGTGGGATTAGTCATAAACAGAACAAAAAACAACAACAGCAACAACAAAAGCAATAAAAAGTAAATAAAATAAACCAAGCAAAAACTTATAGGAAGAAAATCTACATGTCATAAGTAAACTTTGTCTTTGAGCCCTTTTTTAGATGCAGTAGTACTTTTCACCAATACAGGTTACATCTATTCAAACTTGATTTTCTTAGTTAATCATATTTTAATTTTAGTTAATGAACTAATGCATTTGCATATCACACTTTTTCATACATCCTTAGCTTTGTTTGATCCACTTGCTACCTCCTCCTCTCCATCATCTTTATTTAATTCTTTAATATTCAGGATCTCTCATCTTCTGTAATATCTGTAATACTATCGCTTTAATTGACTTCTTAATTGTGATGCAAGATAATATGTTTTCCCATGACTTTCTGATATGCTCTTCCTTCAGGATCATTGTTTATCCCAATGATTTACTCCTTCTTGTTGAATCTCTTCAGATTTAAGCCTTTCCATCTCTAGTACTTTTCCTTTCTACTTTCATGTTACTTAAAATCTGCTATCCATTCACTCTTAATGTCTATCCAGGTTTCTCACTTCTTATTTCCTGGCTTCTGATTGTGTTCTGAATTTAATACACAAAGAAAAATATTTGAAATTAGATTAACTACATGAAATAAAACATACATCTTTTTAAATGGATCAGAATGTTCTCATATTCCTTTTATTCAGGTTCATTCTTCTATCTATCTGAAATTTTCATGATTTCATATTTCTTTAGAGCTCGGTAATATCCCTTCATGTGTAGGCATCATATTTCCCTTTCCCATTAATGGCTGAGTAGATATCTAGACTAATTCAATTTTCTAGCTGTTGTGAATAAAATCAATGGTGAGCAAGAATATACAAGTGTCTCTATAATAAGTTATAAGAGTTTTGGATGTGCACCTAGAAATGATGTAATTGGGTCATACGATAATTACACTTCTAATGTTTTAAGAAACCCCAAGATTGATTTCCAAAGTGGTTGCTTGTTTTTGCACTCCCACCAAGAGCATGAAAAAATTCCCGGTTTATCATTTCCACTACAGCATTTGCTATTTCTTGTATTTCTGGTGAAGGCCATTCTGAATTGAATGAGAAAGAATGGTCAAGTAACTTTAATCTGTATTTCACTGCTGTCTAAGAAAGTTGATCACTTTTTTCCACATTTTTGAGGCATTTATATTTTTTGTTTTTGAGAATTTTCTGTTTATTTCCATAGACTATTTTGATTGGCTTATTTACTTTGGTAATATTTAGGTTGTGTTCTTTTTTTATATATGCTCTAGACATCAAACTACAGTTGACAAACTATCAGGAATGATTACTCTCATTATTTTCGCTTCTTCTTTACCAATAGGTAGCTTCCTTTGATGTATAGAACTTTTTAGTTTCATGAGGCAAACAGAGCATGATAGTTCATGTATTGGCTAAAACTGTTTTTAAAATCAATCTTAAGCTACAAATTGCTTCTGAAGATTCATTTTTAGTAAACTCCCCACACTTTCTCCCATAATGCCAATAATGTTAGAGAACTATTGATTTGTTTTCTTACATAATGAATTTCCTATTTCTAGATTAAAACATAGATGGAAATATGTGGTATTTTAATTTCTCTAATTTAAGTGAATGTGTTTTAGGCATTAAAATATTACATTTTCTACTCAATTGATATATAACACTTTGACAAATTTTTTTTGAATATTTTTGTTTTTGGTGACAGGGTTTCTCTGTGTGTTTGCAGTGTGTCCTGAATCTCTCTGTAGACCAAGCTGGTCTTGAACTCACAGGAATCTTCCTGCCTCTGGCCCCTAAATGCTGGGATTAAATCATGCACCACCACCACCCAGCAGATTAACTTTTAAGTCATTATGCTAACAATATTTATTTCCACATTTTCTTCCATTGTGTATTCTTTCATTTTTAATAATGGATAAAGATATTTTGGATAGCAGGGTTTTCTTTGGTCTTCATTTGTATATTACAATAAATTCTATAGGAGTAAGCACTCAAAAATGTTGGTGTTTATAGAAACTAAATTAATATTTAAATGTTTTTGTTGTTTAGTCTTAGAGTTATTAGGTATAATTTCTCCCACAAGTCATCATTTAAATCAATATGAAGAAAATCTTTAAGTGGGATTGTAAAATTTTCAAGTAATCCATAAGTGTTAATAAATGAATCTTAGAGGAAAAAGAAGAAAACAATAAATTGGGAGAATAATGTTTGACATATCAACAATATAAAATATGAATGTTATCTATGTAACATTAGAGATACAAGCAGTTAACCTAAGAAACTAATTTCTATTACTACAAATTTTGAATGCAATTATGCATCATTTAGCAGAATACTAGTATAAGAAATAAATCATTAGGCATTTTATTATTGAACAAATATCATAGCATTTGATTACAAAAATCTACATTATATGCCCCCTTCATAACTAGGATATATGACTTATTTGCAGTAATTCACCAGTGAACTTTGTTTGCTTAAAAAGGACAAAGGATCACAGTGTATGAGATTAAATCATGTACAAAGGAAAATGTGTAATTGCTAAACATAATGCACAGATGTTTGAAATTTGCTGAAGATGCATCGGGCCATAGTTTTTTTATAGTTAATTTCTTTAAAAGTATAAAGCATACATACTGAAGTAATGACAAAATGTAGTACACATGTAATGAGCACAGCTTTTTATTACAGATGTCAAAATTAAAATATTGGAATACTTATATTTTGAATTTTCATGTGACTACAGTGCAGGAGGATGTGTTTACATCAGGCTCATACAGACAGGTGAGTCATGCATTACATTATGATTTAAGCCTGGTAGCAATGTCACTACAGAGTAGGAAATTTTTAACTCCATTAGCTTTTTAAGGGACCACTCTTGTGATTTGAAGTCTGTTATTGAAAGGAATTGTATATAACATAAAGAAATTAAAGTGAAAACAGAGGACAAGATTGACTATACAAACATTATTCTAAAAACGTAGTAGCTATTGTATTTTGTTTTGTTTTGTTTTGTTTTGCTTTGTTTTCATTTGTTTGTTTGTTTCAAGACAGGATTTCTCTGTAGCTTTGGTGTCTGTCCTGGAACTCCCTATGTATACCAGACTGGCCTCGAACTCAGAGATCTGCCTGCCTCTGCCTCGCAAGGGCTGGGATTAAAGACGTGAACCATCATAACCTTGCCCGGACTTTTTTTTTTTTTAATAATTGGCCAAAAAGTCTGGGTACAATTCTTCTGGGTCCTTTCAAATGTCAGCAGCAAGATTCTCTACCATCCACAGAAAAATTCCTTCCATATCTTTAAGACTTTGTCAATTTAATAGTAAGTTTGTAAAAGATCATGCAATTGTCTGCTGGTCACTTCATATGGAGCAAAGTCTATGAGGCTACATTTCTCTGGGTTCAAAGTTGACAGAGTTTGGCCTTTGTGAAGAAGCAGCATCGGATCACTGGGCTCACACATAAGGTTCTATAAATTAAATGTATAAATGGGAATATATTTGGGTCCTTCAACCATGTTTCTATACATAATTTTTTCTTCTTTTTTTTTTTCCAAATAGCCAAATTTCCCATCCTCTTCTCTGGAAACCAAGGGCGTGTCTACTGGACTACTAAGAACTGATGAAGAATAATGTTTTACCTTCTTACTTCTGCACTTCTCAAAATATCCTTCATACATACGTATCCTTTACGTATCAACATACATACCAATACCTATCCCTAGACTTCTCATGGCCAAATTTTTATACCTATGCACAGAAATATGCTTGTAGCAACCTTTAACTGTGTTCTCTTATTTCTCTGTCTGAACAGACGTGAGCTCACCACTGTCAGGGTTCTGGATCCAGCACCACATGACATGACTTGCATAATTTAGAGATTGAACTAACTAATGCTATGAATAATGAAGAAACAACAGACATATATGGAGAATATCTGGTTAAGGGGGGCTGAATCTTGATGAAGAATCACCAACAGCAACCTCAAGACTTGGCAGTTTGCTTTATACAGCAAAAACAAGGAGGAGGATTAGCTAATTTTGTTTTGAATCTTTGTGGGTAGCAAACTCAGCTCCCAGTCATCCTGGAAGCTGCAGTTGAAACCTTGTTCACACACTGATTTTTAGCTGAAGGTCAAATATTAGTCAACAACCACGTTCGGACCAACAGAAATCGTTCTGATTTGGGAAAGGCTAGCCTACATGAGTCTGAGTCACTGGGGTCCTTGATACAGTTATGCTTATGTCAATGATACACATTCACTGAGGACTTCATCTACTCTCCACAGCTGATTTTGAATATGTGCAAATAAATTAAAGAAGAGAATTAGTACCTGGTTAAGACCATAGTTTAATGACACAAGGAAAATAATATAAAATTTAAAGGAATAATTCAACAAATTTATAAAAATACTAAAGAAAAAAGACAATTTGAAATGCTGGGAATGAAAAATAGTAAGTCAAATAGAAAACTCTTGGGATATTCTGATTAAGGTGTGGAATATTTGAGCTTGAAGAAAATGTAATGGACTGGAATAATCAAACAAGAACAAAGTGGAAATCAAAAGAAAATACTCATGAGAATACAAATATACAAGCCAGACTCTGAAAATATCCAATACATAGACTTTGAGGACAGAGAAGACTAAAGTTCTAAAAGGCATAGAAAACATATTTCAAGAATAATTACAGAAAATTTCCCAGTTAGGAATAATGATACCAAACTAGATAAAGGAGCAAGTTAGGACACCCACAGAAAGATCCCCTATCATATTATTATATCATAATCACCACTCTACCCTCTTATCCTGCCCTTTCGTACCAAATACAACCCTCAACAAGACTCACTTCCACTATTGTGTGTTTTGGGGTTTTGTTTCTTTGTTTTGTAAACTGCTGAGCATGACCAGAGATTTCTTCATAGACATCAACTTTATTCTATCCACTAGAGTACTTGAAACTCACAAGTATCACAAAAGACAACTTTCTCTTCCCCAGAAGTTCATGCCTCTGAGCCTATGCTTGTCTCTTCAATCACCTGGTGTGGATCCTCTATATTTCATATCTGCACTGGAGTTTGGTTCACCTCTGGAATGGTCCTTGCCTATAACCACTCTTTGGTGTGATACAATTATAAATAGTATTTTCATAATAATAAACAAAACACAATACCTTTATACAATGACCATAGCAACAAAGCTATTCAGTATATCACATTAAAGGCTAAATTCATAAAATTTCATTTTTAAACATTATCACAGGAGCTTACTCTGTATAAAAGTAGTGGTTCCCCCAAACAAGATGAAGGTCTTTATAAGAGCATTTTGCAAATGTAGATTCAGGAAGTGGTGGCCCTGTTTATTATGCTAACACTATACTCCAAATTAGGAATGATTAGGGCCTGCAGGAAAATAATGAATGACAATTAAAAGTCAAGCAGAGAATATAAATTAACATAAGAAATATTATTGAGGTAGAATTTTGATAAAGTATTAGCTATGTGAAGCAGAATTTAAACGCTATCCCTGGATGATTCCAAATGCACAAGAATAAAATTAAATAGTAAAGAGAACCAAGAACCACTAAAAGCCATGGGATTACAAAGTCTGCAGAGAGGAAGAGGAAAAGCATGAGATGGCATCATTTTAGATATGTAGCTGTTAAATAATGTCTGTGTCAGTGAGTGGTGTTTAAGTTCCATTTAAGACTAATGAAGTCTGTTATTTTGTGCGCCATGGATAGTTGTGGCTTTCTGTGTCAATTATCATCTACAGCAAGTAGAAGCTTCTCTGAGGAAGGATGAGATTTGCACTACACTCTAAATATATTGATGAGTTATTAGGAGTAGGTTAAATACTATGTCCCTTTATCAGACGAATAGAAGTAGGTTCTCTTCTACGGACTGTACCCATCTAGCTATAGGCTTTTGGTTTGATACTATTTCTAAATATGGCTTGCATTTTATTCAATGCTTTGAAAAGTCCATCAAAAAGTGACTGACTACTCTCATGATGCTTACGCCACTTTTGAAGCTGTGAGCATGTTTTGCCAAACCAGATATTATTATAGCTTACAAAGCTCTCAGATGGACAAGATTGATGATTGCTTGTCTACTTCAGTAGTGCTGAAATCAGTCTCCGTGCAAGCAATAAATGATGCACAGAAAATGTTGAAAGCAACATGTGGGCATACCTCAATCACATGTGTTTATGATTTTGCTTGCAGTTCCAGGTCAGTGAGGTCAGAAAAACAAACCTTTTTATATGAGTAGAAGATTAAGATAAAAATATTAATTTCTTTTCCATATAATGATTAATGTGCCATCCAACAAATACAAATTAATATCCTTTATTAGAGATGTATCTTTTAAATGACTCTTGGAGTAAGTTTCTCTTATGTGGCACTGATTGCCACAGTGCACATTTCTAATTAAGAATTTTGCATATTAATCAGAAGTTCTAGCTAAGAAAATGATTTTTGGATAGTATTCTGTTTACAGATTTATTATTCTTTGATTACTTCAGAAATTTTAAGTAATTTTAAATTTTTTTTGTGCTGAAAAATCTAGAGTAACAAATAGCATTTTATTTATTTAGTTCATGTGTGTGTATATATATACATATATATATACATATGTATATATACACACACACAAACACACACACACGCACATATATATATATATATATATATATATATATATATATGCTCATACTAATGTGTACATATGGACATTGTGTTGCATGTACCCTGTACAAACATTATCAAGAATGTCTGAGCCAGTTTAGTAGTAGTTAAGCTGAATTTGGGATTTCTTATTTGCATAACAATGACTCACCCCAATAAAATTTATTTGTGTGTTTTCTATTTTTCAACATGAGGACTGCTAATACTCTATCAACTAATGAACCTATGTCACTGAAGTTATCTGTTCCATGTTTTTTTTTGGCCTGCATAACTTTGCAGTCTGTACATGTTTATGCTGGAAATGGTATTCTTATTTTAGAGATGGTAGTCTTATTGTAGACTCTTCATGCACATATAGCTACTGCCTACTCTTCACCCTCAGAATTTTTGTAAGGTTCAAGGATATATTTGTTTTCCTAGTCTGTCTAATATAAGATTCTATTGCAGTCTGGCATATGGCTAGAGTGTCTGTAGGATACTACCCTTTTCTACCTGGAACAGCCAGATGCAGTCCTTTGTGATATTTGTGTATGAAACAGTTTTCTATTCCCTTCTTACCTGCAGGAAAACCTCTGTTTTGAATGAATGCAAAGCCTTGGTTGCAGAAGTGTTCTCTTTTCCATAGTAAGTAAAAATAGGTCTGCTTTATGGCTCCTCAGTCATATTTCTTTATTTAAGCCTAATGTTGCTGCTGCAAACGTAAGGCTTTGTATCAAAAGAATATCCCAGAAGTTTGAACTGATTTCACTTTATGAATTTCCAATCATGGGTTGGAGAATTCCTTTTGGTTTCTTGACCTAACCTCAATTGTTCTTAAGTTCAAGCAGGCTTCCTCCATATCTTGAGCTAAGCCATAACCTAATAACTTTTATTCCTAGACCAAGAATTATATGAGCTAATACCTTTTAACTGGCTTTGATCATGATATGCCCCTTTCCCCTAAGTTCAGAGAAACTCTAAATAAAACTCATATGTCATTCCCTGTCATGGGAAAATGGTCTGTATTCTGTCAATTATATTTTAAATAAATGCTGATTGGCTAGTAGCCAGGCAGGAAGTATAGGTGGCATAACCAGACAGAAAGTAGAAGAGGGTCAATGAGAAAAGGAAATTCTGAGAAGAAAGAAGTCTTAGTCTGCAGTTGTGACCCAGCCACAAAAGAAGTAAGATGTGACTATCTAGCTAAATAAGGACTGGGAAAAACAGACACCGCAGACTACAATCCATAATGTATTCAAAAAGCCTTATCACTCCTTGAAATTTAAGTTACCTGCTTGGCTTAGGCACTCAGCTCTCGGCTACTCTGACAAAGTTTTATTTTATGGTTATCTTTTCTCTGTCATTGCTAAATGAGGAATGACATTTTCTTACACTTTGAAACAATCTGCAGGAAGTAGAAGACCTCAGATGTGTTCTAACTGTAAAACATTATTGAGCTGCAGAATTATGATTTATTAACCTTTCAGTACATATGCTGTTTCAATTAAACTATTTACCAACATATGTTCTAACACACTAGGTGACTCTCAACATATCATCTTTATTCTGAACAAGATTCTTTTATATTCTACCAAGAAACTCAAACAATATAAAATTCATTCTTTCAGTGTCTTTTTATACTTTAGCATATGAAGGTACATATATTCTATCTAGTTATACAATTAAACAAGACTCCTCTCTCATCTCTACATATGCATAATAATATAGTCATATGTAGATTGTGTTTGTGGGTTTCTGTATTTATTTTTTTGCAATTTCAACTTTTTTTTTCTCCCTGTTCACTTGTTTTCATGTTGATTGCAAATCTTCATAAGGCATATATAACTGGTTCTTCTTTGTCTTTTAATTTAGAATGAGATTGTTGCAGGAAAAAGGCAAGAGGGGAATAACTAAATTGCTTCACTGTGACAAAGAAACAGTGTGGAAAAAGTTTGGTTGTCATAGTCATTTCCTATTTCCAGAAGAATTGAAAGTATAATAAATATTTAAATAGATACAGATTTTCTCAGCTCAGTATATTAATAGAGTGTGATAAGTCAGTTTAGTCAGAATTTATCTGAAGGCGGGTTATCTTATTGGCATCGTTACCTTTAGATATTCAAAAGACATGTTTAACCAAGTGTCTAACCATTTTAAGAAAAAAGTAGAACATAAATTAGAAGAAGGTATGAGGTTGGTATTGAGGCATATCTATCAAAAAGTAGATGATAAATGTGTTATTTTGATGACTATATTTATATTCTCTTGAATGAACTGGTATATCATCTTGAAAATATAAAGTAGTTCCCAGTTACTGAAGGCATTTCCTGGAGACAGGCTTGGGATAAAGCTTTGTCATGAGTCTTTGAAGCATTTTATGTACTCTACAAAGAAGAGTTCACTCAAAAATATAATATCCAAACACTTTTAAATCATCATCTAAGAAGTATATTGTAATGTCTTACTTTTTTAAATTGAGGACATGCTAATGTAGTATGATTTAAAGACCATATTTACTGCATAAATAAAAACATGGTAACATTCACTCATTCATGAATTAAGGATTTATTAATATTTTTCATGTATTTTTCTAGAAATCTGATGCCAGCTGTATTATAGTTGATAATTCTTGAAAATGCATATCAAGAGCTGGAGAGATGGTGCAAATGGAGGTCTCCCTGTCTTGTGTCCTCAGCCACTTTTCAGTAATCATTCAGAGGTTTAATACTAATTGTAAATTACTTGGTCTATAGTTCAAGCTCATTATTATCTAGTTCTTACATTTACTTTAAGCCATTTCTATTCATCTATATTTTGCCATGGGGTTTGCAGCTTTACCTGTGCTCTAGCACTTCTTGTGCCTCCAGCAGCTGGCTCAGGTCTTTTGCTCACTCCTCCATTCCTTCTCCCTGTTTCTTTCTCTGGCTTTACTGCCCAGCCTTATTCTATCTGACTATAGGCAGACTCAGCTGTTAATATCAACCAATGAGAACAACATATATTCGCAGCTCACAGAAGAGTTATCCGACAGCAAGATAGCTCAACAGTTAAGGGCACTGGCTGCTCTCCCAAAGAACATGGATTCAAATACCGAAACCCACATGTCAGATCACTACCAATTGTAATTCCAGTTTTAAGGAATTTGATGCCTTCTTCTTTCCTTTGAAGAAATTTCATGCAAACTGTACATTGATGTAAGCAAAAACTCCCATACACATAAAACAAAAATGGCAATCTGAAAAGAAAATTAAAAAAAAACTCCCGTGTCTTCCAAAATCTCCCATCATTTTTTTACGTTATGTAAACATTTTTATTTTTCTTTTCTTGAAAAGACTATATCTGGCTCTTTTTTCCAGGTTTTCTGGAAAATCATGGTCCCCCTGCATCATCCTACTAAGAGCTAAGATTAAACATGTATATTACCATAGCAGGCCATTACTTACAAATTTCAAGATTAAATTTAGTTTTCTTTTCTTTTAACTTAAAGAACATTTTGATAACTTAGTTGTTTGTTCCACTTTTGTTGAATATCTTGTAGGTAGTGAGAGGACATAAAATTCTTTGAGTATTTTATATTTTAACAGAGTTTCAATAAATGTCATCATCAAAGATATTAAGATTTAACTACTATAGATGTAGCTAATTTTTATTATAAAATTTTATTTATATTTGGTGATTTAAAATTTAGAAGTATAAGAGAATGTTGTGGTATATTAAATGACTATTTTTTGCATATGTGTGTGTTCTGCACAAATTATAATGCTTTCTTTCCTAAGTTGTCTTTATCTTCTTCCTTGACCCTGTTCCAAATATCAGAAATACTGAAAGTTGTATTTCTGTCTTTGTTATTTCATACTCTAGTGAACATTTATGCAGTTATTTTATTATTAGTTGCTGTAACCTTTCTCAGAAAAATATATGAATAGAATTTCAAGGTCCTAATACATGAACATTCTGATTTTGTAATGACGAAAATTGTACAAATATTTAATTCCGCACTTATGTGTTCATTGTCTTTCTGTGTTTTCTGAACTTTTAAAATACACATAGATTTCATTGCTGTAACATATTTTTGAAAATGTATTGTATTAGTTAATATCTCCTGTTAAATATCTACTTTGTGACTTTGAAAGCCTGTGTGAACTCCATAGGAATGTAAGTCTATCTGCAGGTATTTTTTGTCTAACATAATCTACTGGTCCTTTCATGCAAATAAGTATTCTTAACTCAAATGTTCTCCTTAACTCTCACTACCAGTTTCCTTAGTAGTATTGTTTCCTACAAAACTGCTCTTTTCACAAAATGCTGTACCACTGATAATCCTGCCATTAAGCAGTTGAAGCACTCTGCTCACAAAACCCATCTGAATGTTGTGCCTCCTGAAAGAGCCAGAGCTCATACTGGCAGCAAAGCCCAGAAGCCGGCATTTCAAATATAGTGGCTTTTTCTTTTTTCTATTTTATTTTATTTTATTTATTTTTTTTTTTTTTGCTACTGCTGAATCAGGAAAATCTCTCTTACAGGAGCTGAGGTATAATAACAGCAAACATCAAGAAACGCTGTTAAACTCTGTATTTTTGTGTCTAGAATTCCTTTTCAAGCCCTCTCAGGTTTTAAGTGGAATTGAGTTGGCCAAATGGCGCCAATTTTTTCAAAGGAAGCAGTTTGTTGGTTCCCGGCTGCTCAGCCCAGAAATAGTCACACAGATGGATCCTGAGGTAGATTGGTTTCTAATTTTCTGAAAAGTCACCATACTGATTTCCCAAAAAGCTGGGCAAGTTTGTATCCCCACCAGCAAGGGAGGAGTTTTCCACTTATTCCATGTTCACTCCAGCATAAGCTGTCGTTGGTGTAACCCTGGTGCGTGAACTGGTATTTAAGAACACATTATTTTGGAGGGATACCTTTCTCAACCTAAATATAGGGATGAGGACCTTTGTCTTGCCTCAAAGTGAAGTTTCATACTTTGTTCATTCCTCATGGGAAATCTTACCCTTTCTGAAGAGTGGATTGGGGTGGGGGAAAGGTAGAGAAAGTGAGAGGAAAAAAAGGGAGTGGGAACATGGATAGTGATGTAAAGTTAGAAAAGTTTGTATTAAAAAAAATCTTAATTAAAAAAAGAACAAATCTGAGTATGGTTCTTAGAGAATATCCATGTAGTAGGATTTCAATTTTATTTTAATAAATGAAGCTCGCCTGAAGATCTGGGAGTAAAACAGCACCATTGGTCGGCTCTACGGACCAGGTAATGGTAACACACACATTTAATCCCATCAGCCACACTAATTTTCCATAGAGATCGGGCACTGCTTGCCTTAATCCCAGTGGTGCACGCCTTTAATCTCAGCCAGAGAGAGGCTTATTAAATGGGAGGAGACAGCACTCAGACAGACTCATTCTGAGATTCCTGGAGGCAGGATCACCATTTCAGACAGGGGTCCTTGCTTCATGCCTTTATTTCTTCCTTCCCCTAAGCATTGTTTCCCCTTTTAATTCCAGTGTGCTTTTCTGACCTTTGTCTTGACTATCTAGTGTTTACGGGCCAGTTTCACCCTTAAGTGAACTAATCAGCTTCCATGTTAGAAACATCAGCAGTTCTTAGTCATTTTCTGTATATTGTCTTTGAAAATTCATCCTTCTTACTAATAAATAATACAACCACAAGAGTTTATTTTTTTTTATTTTCTACACCTCAGCAATCCTGTAAGAATGCTTTTGTCTATTCATTTTTCCTTAAGCCTTCTTTCTCCACAAGTGGCTTTTATTATTGTAAGTATCGATTCTGTCCCCATTACCTGAAATTATCCAACAATATTCTGACCAGTTTTTTGCTTACTAGACTATATACCTACAAATAAACATTTTCCAATTGATTTTTAAGAGCTATTTTTCTTTTCAGAAAAAAAAAAAACTCAAGCTGTGTGCCCTTAGATTGGAGTTGATAGCTTTTACCTTTTTGCTTTAGGCTTTGAGATAATCAGTAGCAACCATATAGAAAATATTGCTCTTGAAATTATGTTCCCTAATCAACTTTGGTTCAAATTTTAGTACTTCTCAGTACCTAAAACAATATCACATAATTTGTGTTCAACATATATTTATAGTGTTCAAGATAGAATCAATTAAGGGATGAAGTATTATTATAGGGATGCTTATTAAACGACTTAAATCTCAATTTCTAATCTTATAATGGTAGTTAATACTGGCAGTTACATATTAACTCCCAGTGTGTTGAAACAAAGTTTTGAAAGCTTAAGAGGCATATATTTGATGCAAAAGTGAGTTACTTATGTTATAAAGTAGTCTTATGGTTTGATGCAGAGAGGCTGTCTCTGGATCAGCACATATTTTTTCACTTCAACTCCTATGACACCTCTTTTTTTTTTTTTTTAACCAAGCCCTACAGAAAGTCCTGACAACTCATCTATATTAGGGAAGAATATAGATGTCAAAAAATTGAGAGTGAAAAAACATTTACTTTATATCAGGAAAAAAATGAATGTTCAGAATGTTTTGTGTATTAGTCAGTGTTCTTTTTTATTACTTTATAATTAACACCATTCAAAATTTCCATTTCTTCCCCTCGTCCCACTTCCATCCCACTCTCCCCCTCCCCCTCTCTCTCTCCCTCTTTCCCCCTCCACTCCTAAGAGAGGGCAGGGCACCCTGCCCTGTGGGAAGTACAAGGCCCTCCCCACTCTATCCATGCTTAGGAAGATATGCATCCAAATAGACTAGGGTCCCAAAAGGCCAGTACATGCAGTAGAGACAAATCCCAGTTGGCTTCTCAGTTGGCCTCAATTGTGAGCCACAGTCAGATGGTCCAGTTTGATCCCATTCTCGTACAGTCCCAGTCCAGCTGGATTTGGTAAGCTCCCCTTATATCAGGCACACTGTCTTGGTGTACCAACTCCTCGTGGTCCTGACTTCCTTGCTCATATTCTCCCTCCTTCTGTTCTTCAACTGGACCTTGGGAGCTCAGTCCAGTGCTCCCATGTGGGTCTCTGTCTCTATCTCCATCTGTTGCCGGAAGAAGGTTATATGGTGATATACAAAAAAGTCATCAGTCTGACTATGGGACAAGGACAGTTCAGGTACCCTCTCCTCCACTTCCCAGGGTCCTATCTGGGGACATCCCTGTGGATACCTGGGAACCCCTCTAGAGCCGAGCCTCTTGCTAACCCCAAAATGGCTCTCTTAATTAAAATATCTTCTTCCCTGCTCCCATATCCGTCCTTACTCCTCTCAAGCATCCCACTCCTGCAAGCTCTCCGAAACCCTCCCCTTCTCCCTTCTCTCTCCCCCACTCCCCTTCCCCCTACCCCATCCCCACCTCAATGCTCCCAACTTTTGCCTAGCCATCTTGTCTGGTAAAGATGACAATGATTAGATCATTCTTTCTATTTTAGGAATCAGTTGACTTGTACACATAAAAGTATTCTTTTTCCTTATATGGAGGCAAATGTCAATTCATGAGGCCACTGTAAGTTCCTTAAGGTTCAACATAGCTCTTGTACTGGCTTTTTTAGCATGGTTGCATACCCTAGCCAGACTCACATCAAGAAGCCCTAGAGTAGGTTATGATATGGAGGATTTGCTTAATGTGATTCAATGTTATAAAGTAATGATGTACATCAACTTTTTAATCATCTAATTTTTAAGAATAAGGAACAAATCTTAACCAACATTCAGGGAAGATAATATTGCCTTTGACAGTGTCATTAGGATAATAGTAATTACAGAGGGTAGTCTAGTTGGCCACATAACATAACTTATTTTTAGATACTTAATTTGATGATTGTAATTTATAAATACTTTATTTGCATCACTTATTTAATATATCATTATTATAGCTATCAAGCAATACTCTATTGCTTTATTTTTATATCTAGGTAGTCTTTGTCTCCCATTTTTTTCTCACCTGTGTTGAATTGTTCTCTTTTAAATTGTAATTTTCCATCATATTATTGTTGCATATTATTTTATCAGTATATTAACTAGTGTCTCATATGAATTATGATTTTATTACTTAATAGAAAAAGTTATGACCTTAAAACAGCAAATGTTTTTTTTACGAGACCCTATTGTTGTGGTACTGGTATCAAATAATTTGTGTCTATATATTTTGTGTATCATGAAAAGTCAATAATATATAAATATTTGCACATATATCAGTAGATACCCTATTTGTCTTTGCTAAACTTATTTAAAATCCATTCCAACATTAAGGTAATCTCATGTGGCATTATTTTTTTTTCTCTATTTAAAATTATTCAGTAGTACACTTATTTTTGATGAAATAAAATTTTAATTTATTCTTGAAAAGCATAAAATATCTGTGTGACAATCAGGTATAAATATAGGTGGTTCCAAATAGAGAAAATAGCAATGATAAACATCATGCTGAGTGGGAGTACCCGTGCCTTAATTTAATAAAAAGATGTGTCATTCAAATGAGTCTTTGGTCCAAAAATAAAGTGATAGATATGTGTTTGGAAATATATTTTAATTAAAAGCTTGTTTTCAAGTGTTTTATTCTTTTTGATTTAAATATATGCATAAAATATGGAAACATGAACTTTGATTTTAACAAAAAGTTACTATGACAAGTTTATATTGTGAAATGTCCTGATACTTCTTAAAAATATTATATTTTGATATTAGTTTCCTTTAGTGCAAAAGTAGCCATGTAAAACTTTTATTTCATTTGATTTTTTTCTGATAGTCCATTTTTATTTTAAATGTAAAATTTTGTCAATGAAGAGTCATAAAAAAGAGTTGAGTTGGAAACTTAAGGCTATGGTATTTACTTAAAATGAATTTGGAAATTCGTGCACTACACAGGAAACCCCTAAAAATCCATTTCACAGAAAAGGTATTAAGCTAATCCTTTTAAAGATAGTCACACTTTCTATTACAAAACAATGATAAATTTGTGATAAATGAAATGGGATTAGGATTATACATCTAAAAGTATCATGTTATAGTCATTATTAAATGTAGATATCACAATTTAATTTCATACTAGCTCCTATGGAAATATGACTTACATTAACATAGATTTTAAGTGGTCATAGTACTATATGTAAATTTATCCCTATGACTATCTTGAGAGTAAGAAAACTTCTCATGCATCATTTCTCAAACAAAATTAATAAATTTAGCAGTGTTATTTTGAAAATATGGTCAACTTTACAAGGATAACTTTATAACTGCTATTATAAAAATAATTACTATTGAAATAAGTAATAACTGGTTGTTTCCATCTTGGAAATGGATCTTTAAATTAATTGAATTACTAATTTTTGGTGAAGTTCCCTAATGATTATGATTTAGTATTTCCTATTGAAATGTGTGTGATGAATGCAGAGACAAAAACTTTTTAGGAATCTCATGGGTAGCATATTTGCAAGTGTTTGATACTTAAGTAATCCGACACTAGAACCTTGAAATAATTACAAAGATGATATCTTAGAAGCTAAATTGTATGCAAATTTGTTACAATAGATTAGAAAAATGAACACAACAGTTAAAATTTCTTCAGAATGTATACTGATAATTGGATAAAGCCATTTCACAGACATACAGATCCATATAGTAAAATGCCTGCATTAAACAAAATAACTGCACTATCCACAAAAAGAAAGAAATGGATTCATAATTTGAAGTAATACTGATATTAAAAGGTAAAATATAATCTTGGCAGCCAAGAGTATTTTCTAGATGTCACAAATGACCTACAAAATGCACCACTTTTCTTCTTTTTGAAAAGTTTTGGAAAGTTGAAAAAATAATTGTATTGTAGAATGAATGTTCAAGATTAACTGTAAAATAGCAGAACTTGGCGTGTGACTAGCATAAAGAGACTAAGTTAGGTGTTACAAGCCAAAAATTTATTCCATTAGGTTGTAAATGATGTCATGTGACTTATGTTTAGACTAAGACTTCTATTAATTCTACAATATATAACTGCTCAATAAATTTTCTCATTAGTTGATGCCACTTTTCTGCCACAGTACAATACGTGTTACACATTTAACTCAGATTCATTGATTAGGCTTCATTCTTTACCATGGTAAATTAAGAATACTCTTAAAGACCTAGATGTGAACACTTGCATATTTTCCTATTAGAAACTAAAAATGTCACATTTAGGATTTTTGAAACCTTACTTTATTTCAGAGAAATGCTATGTCTAAGTGCTACACTGGACAAAGCATTAATTGAGCACCACCAAAATGGTACTAAAAGTATCAAGTATAATATGTATAAATGTTGCATATGCATATATATATGCAAATATATGCTTATATATGTAAATATAATACACATATTAAGATACTTTCAGATTTAATAAGGATTTTGAGGTTTTTGATATTGCTAATGTTTCAGTTTGGAATTATAAGGAAAGAAATCATTGATTTCGTATCTTAAGCCTCTTTTGAACAGTGTCACAATGAAGACGGCTGGAGTAAGGCTTATTGACACAATGACTTCTAACAACATTCACAGAAGAATTCTTTCTTAGGCTTATTCAGAAAACCGTTTAATATTTTTTCTATGTTAGTTTCTTGAGAACTCATGGCAACATCTCACTTGCACCCACACACCAGTATTGAACAACATCCTCGAAATAGGAAAGAAACAAAACACAGGGTTGGTTCTTCTTTGTTTCCAAGGAATTCTCATAAGCAGTTGTATTGGTTTAAAGAAGTCCTGATCATTTAGGTTGAGATTCTAAAAACCGTTTTCTAGAAACAGCCAGGAAAGGACAAAGAAAAGTTAGCATCTGTTAATGGTAAACACCAAAGAGGTGCAAAATCAGAAAATATAAATATTTTGACTCAGAGCACATTTCATACCTAGATCCAGAAAAACATGGAAGTGCAACACATTTCTTGGGTGATAAATTCATTCTGCCCACAACATCTCAATAAATGCATATGTTTTAGATAGGGTTTCATTCTGTCCCTAAAATTATAGAAATTACAGGTTCTTTTTTTTAAATCCAGACATATTATTTTAATACGCAGTCAAGGAAAAATATAGCAATCAAGTTTTATTTTATTTTTTGAAAAAAATTTGTTTTGCTTTTTTTAACCTTCATATTTTGGTAATTTAAAGAAATTATTATCATAAATTTGTAGGCAAAGGATAGAACTTTGTAATGTGATAGTGAACAGAAAGTCACATTATTACAAATAAAATTCTTTCTAGCATTATGATGTAAATTTAATTTACCATTCTATGCAACTCTTTATTTTTAATTACTATTTTACTGTGTATGTGCTTAAGAAGTTCTGAGAAACCTAAATGCTCTCATTTATTTATCATTTACATTAGACATTTGTTCATTTATCACTTACATTTCCATAGTAGGTTGATTTCTAATTCTTCAAAATTTTACAATTTTAGAAAAAGAGTTATTCCTCAAAATATCCATTAATTAGTCAGGGCAGACTGTAGCTACTAAAAGGAAAAAGGAACATTTACCGCTAATTGTATTGGTGCATCGACAATTTATGGCATGTATTGTGGTAATATATAGCAGTTAAATTTGTGAAACATGAAGACAATGGAAACATTTCATTTTCAATCCTCCCACTTCTACCTATAGCAGCAATGGATTCCCTTGCATTGACCTGTGTGTAAAGGGGGAATATAGTATCGATGAAGACACATCATTGATAATAAATCATTGTTTGACTTCTTTGTATTCTTAGAATACTTCTTTAAAAACACATCACATTTCCACAGTCACAATGTAAAAGACCCAGGAAGAATTTAAAGTTTGCACTTAATGTTCTGGTGAAGAATGACTTAGCATTTGTTTTTCAGCATTTAATTAGTGAAAGGGCTTTTTGGTTGTTTAAAGGTTATTTTTATTATCTTAAAGTGTGTGTGTGTGTGTGTGTGTGTGTGTGTGTGTGTGTGTGTGTGTGGAGAGAGAGAGAGAGAGAGAGAGAGAGAGAGAGAGAGAGAGAGAACCCTTAAATAAGAGGTATAGGATCCCCTAGAGATAGTTGTGATCCATCAGACACAGGTCCTGGGTACCAAATTCTGGTTATCTACAAGAGTAGTTTGTACTCGTAACTGCTGGGCCACCCTTTCAGCCTTTAAAAAAACATTTCAACAGGGCCAAAGACTCATTATAGGATTAGTTCCCTTTGGGAATGCAGAATTCTTACACCTAGTAAATTTTAAGATGACTCATATTATAAAATGGTGCTTTTTTCTATGTTTTAATTCACTAGTTTAGTCAATAAACATTTTTTGAATATATATTTAGGCCACTAGCAGGTGTATCTTGAAATTACTTCTCAGTTTCTGATTTATAGTAGATAACAAAATGAAATGCTTTTCTTCCTAAACCTCTGTAAACCAAACTCAGAAGGTACTTGTTTGAATATTCATGCATGCACACTCTGATCATGATAAAGGTGGTACCAGATGCTGTGTCTCCTCTCAGACCCCCCTTCTTTTAGTGTGGATACTCTTTTGTTATAAAATCAAAACAGTAGTATCTCTTTGTTGCAGACCATGATTAAGGAATGTTTATTAAGACCATGTACTCTTCTATTATCTATCCAATATCTACCAGGGAATTTCTGTAAGTTTGCTGAAACTCTTTACAAGTACAGTATACACATTAATAATACAAATTCTTTCAACAATTTCTTTTTCAATTTAGTAAAATCATTTTGCCCAAATTTTATTATGGCTTTGGGGTCAGAAACTGTAATTAAACTTTGAGAGTAAATTAAAAGTTCTATTTATCCTGTGTTGAGTGAAGAGTTTCTCAGTGCCTGCTGCCATATACTAACGAGGGTCTGTTACCTTGCATCAAGTTAAACTGAAAGTTAATTTATGAAACCAATAGCAAATACTTCACTAGGTAAGGAGTACTGACATTGGTGATCATGTGACATGTTTTTAACCCTACTTTAATCTTTTCACCTCATCAGACAACTATTTGTTAATCACTTTTCATATAAATATCTTTACAGAAACTAAATATATGTAGATAATCTGTAAATTAATTAAAGATAACACAAGCAAATGAAGACTAGAATGAAGCCTTTACTAGAGAGATTTGTGATATGATACCCTCAAAAAAGAATGTTTTCCCTTCTGTGACAGTTATCAATTACCACAATAAAAGATTGGGTCAGGATCATCTCTCCCATCTAAGTCAGAGTTTGGCTGGTTTGACCTTGTACAGGTCTTATGCAAATAACCACAGTTAACCAGAACTGATGAATCCAAGACCATGTCATGTTCAGAAGATGACTTTTCACAACACAGCTTCACACCTTCTGACTCTTATTTTGTTCCCCGAGCCTTGGCTTTAAGTAAAGATGTCCTGTTTACTTATAGCTGAGTACTAGTTTTGTTTTCTTTTAGCACTTTAACTATGTCTGTATCTCTCCAGTGACTGTAGTTCAATGTGAAAAGAAGCTTCTCTGATCAAAATTGATTACAGCTAGGGTCTATAGGTATAAACCTCCGTATTTAGAAGGCAATTTGATAAAATGACAATCTAGAAAGTAACAATAATGATGTCTTCTAACCAACTTATTTTAATGGAAACAGACAAACACAAAAACTTATAAAGAATTTTAAGGTCATAAATTCTGAAGATTTTTTTTTTCAAGACAGGGTTTCTCTGTGGTTTTGGAGCCTGTCCTGGAACTAGTTCTTGTATACCAGGCTGGTCTCGAACTCACAAAGATCTGCCTGCCTCTGCCTCCCAAGTGCTGGGATTAAAGGCGTGTGCCACCTCTGCCCGGTTTAATCCTAAAGATTTTGAAAGAAAAAAAAATTAATTCAAAATGACAAAGCATTAACAAACTAGATTTTCTCTCATAAAAATGATAAAAAATAAATTATTAGTTCATTTTGAGACATAATTCATAAGAATAAATATGGATATTTTTTAGTTGATAGATTTCTTTCTTTATTTTATTTTATTTATTTATTTATTTGTTTTTTTGAAACAGGGTTTCTCTGTGTAGCTTTAAAGCCTGTCCTGCAACTAGCTCAAGTAGACCAGGCTGGCCTTGAACTCACAAAGATCTGCCTGCCTCTGCCTCCCAAGTGCTGGAATTAAAGGCATGCACCACCACAGTCCAGCTAAGATTTCTGATTTAAAGTAGAATGTATTAGGTTAGAATAACATTATTCTTCCCCAAAGTGGGGAATTATGAACTATAAATCTTGCTTATGTGGGAAGCATCTCTCTTCAGGTATTATGAGTAGAGAGCTTTATTTATTGGTGACAGTGCTTTCTAGTTGGGTCATGGATCCTAGCTGTCTCCTCCCACATAGCATCTGGTTTTCTCTGAGCATGAGAAAGATGAAGTTTGGCCCCAGAAGGCACCTCTATTGGAGAAAACTCACCGTCAGTGTTTGGGTACCCATTCAGTGCTAATGAAACAGATTGGAAGCTAGAAGGACCCCAAACACAACACTGACTTTTACTACTGGACATCTGCTCATGTTTATAAAATTGCCAAGTAGTGGGTGGCTGGCCAGGGAATCAGAAGGGAATGTCTTGCAGCCACACCACGATATTGCAGTAAGCACAGTGAATAGTTGCTTTACCAGGAATTTGTCAGGTTTTGAAATCAAGAGGCATTGAAGGATAGAAAAAAAGCAGCTTAAAAATCCCCAAAGAACAAAATTGTCATGGCCAAAGTAAAAGACATATATGCAAAGAAGTTCAGGTGTAAGTGCTAGTGTAAATATATTTGAGTACTATAGAATAAAATTTGACATGGGAAAGAAATAAACTGAAACTCAATCAGATTTTAGTTGAAAGTGACTGTGTTTTTTTTTTTTTTTAAATTAAATTCATCCATTGTGAGACTGGAGTGGTTAACTTAACGGTTGAGGCTGCATAATACTGTTCTTTTTTGTTTGTTTGTTTTTTGTTTTTTGAGACAGTTTCTCTGTAGCTTTGTAGCCTGTCTGGGAATTAGCTCTTGTAGACCAGGCTGGCCTCAAACTCACAGAGATCCACCATCTTTTGCCTCCTGTGCGCTGGGATTAAAGTCACTGCATCATCATAGCCAGACTGAGAGTGTATAGCACTCTTACCGAGAACCCCAGTTAGGTTCCCAGCATCCATTTCATGGTGCTTACAACTGCCTATACCTCCAGAATCTAGGAATTCACACCCTCTTCAGTAGTTAAAATTTCATATTAATCTTTCAAAGAACCCTAGTTAGGTTCCCAGCACCGATGTCAGGAGGTTTACAACCTCCAGTCACAGGAGGCACATACGTACATACCCATATATAGACACAAATTTATACACATAGTAAAAAAATTTTTAAAAACATAAAAATTATCATGGAAATAATTTAACGATATTATTGAACACAGGCAGAACAATAATTTCGAATAGAAACCTTTTTTATGGTGTTCACCTCAGGACTATCACCAGCTGTTAAATGAATACCAGAAATATGAATACAGGCACTTTAATCCAAAATGTGATTATGCTAAAACATTATTTTATATTATTTTTTAGCCATCAAGGTATCAGAGGGAGTTAAAGAAAAGACCAGTCACTCTACAGCTCAAGAGCCAAGTATTCTGCATACAATTGTCTCATTTGAGCCTCATATCCACCTGAGTGTTAACAGTGAATATTGTTCAACAGCTGTTAATGATCAGTAAAAGCCAGCAGCAAGTCTATTTTGTAGTTTCAATAAAAGTAATCATCGCTATCATTTATTGAGCCCTCATTGCCTGCCAGGCAATCTGCTTAGCATTTCACTTACATTATGTTGCTTAAGCGTCACGACAACTCAATGTTCTCAGTACAAAGTGAGAAAAAAAAAACACTCAAAATGGGTAAGTAACTCTATGAAATCAAAATCTTGGATCCCTGGCTAGTTACTCTTGACTCTAGAGATTGCAGTAAATTTCTATAAGCAATCTTGTTGAAGTTGGTTGTAGCTATGGTGACAAAAGATTATTGCTAGCTTACTTCAAGTGTTCTGCACCTACAAATACTTTTGTTTTACATGGCATGTGCTAGGCTAACCGTGCTCTACTTCTATCTCCCTTGTTGCTCCATCCATCCCTCTTTCTACCTGCCTTCTATTTCCCACTCAGTCTCTCTGTGATGCACACGTGTCTAGGGAGGAGTGATGCATTTTTTAAACTAAACACTATGAGTGTTAAGACTAAGCATTTACCAAATAGCTTTAAATAAATAGCAGATGGATATTCTTATGTTTCTATGGAAGTTGTCTCAGTTGAAGTAGTTGAAAAATAATTTTGTGGCTATGTTGTATGTAATTGTCTCTTGTTACATTTCATGTGCACACGAAAGACTTCAATAGTCTGCAACCTGAAAACCAAGATCAAAATTTTCATAGTCTCATGTTAGGGGGATATTTTATTTGGGAAAGAAGACAAGTTGTTATGAATGATAATATGCTATTTGGAAGATAGTTACTATAGAATAAAAATACAGAAGACAATGGAGAAAATACAATTTTATTAAAAACAGCCTCTGTAGATGTAATGTTGGAAGCTATCAGGTCCATTATCTCTTCTTTGCACAAAATTATGTAAAACTCTAGAAGTTCTGGTTAAAACTCACAGAATTGGGCTAGTTTATCCCTCCATTCACACTTTCCTACTTATTTTTAAAAGGTGTATGGATATTCTTATCTGTTTCTAAAAATTTTCCTAGGACAGAAGTGTCTTGAAGATTTGTGAACTAAGTGAACTCAGGGATGTGCCTGCCCACAATAAGGACACAATCTGTATTACTGAGACTCATGATGCTAACAGATTGAACATATCATCTGTCAGAGAAATGATCTGTAACACATAACTCTCAGTATAGAATTAAACCTTTGTTGGACCTATTATTGTCTTTTTCTCATATAAGTTTTTATGCTAGATTCCTTTTTGGGTAATAATTGAGAGCAGCTTGAGATTTATTTTTAAAACACTTTATTTCCTGATATACATTGGAACAAGTACTGAAAACTTGCAATCAGAAACTGGTTAAGAAATGTATGGAGAATGAGTCTCTTATTCTCATTATGTTGAAAAGCTATGCATCTCTTTATTGACTGCTTTCCATTAAAGAAGATACTTCTCTGACCAAGTGGAAAAGTAACACAGTCCATGGATATAATAAGGATAAACATTTGACAAGATTCTTGGCAGCATGACCATTGAGCCAAGTAACAACAACAGGTGGTACCCTCCACTATAGGACCTCTTAATCACTGACTTTGGCTATTGATTACAATACCATTATCGAATTTTCTTTTGTGGAGCAAACCTCAAGTCTAATCAAAAAACAGTTTCACCATTGCTCCTATAGTCACATCTGACCTGACAGTTTAGTTTTACAACATGCAGAGGCAGAGAAAAGCCTTGTAGACCAGCGGGAGACAGAGACTGAAACTTTACTTGGTAAGCCACTATCACGTGGAAATACACAGATTAACAGAGATGGTTTAAATTAATATGTAAGAGTTAGTCAATAAGAAGATAGAGCTAATGGGCCAAGCAGTGATTTAAATAATATAGTTTCTGTGTGGTTAATATGGAACTGAGATGCTGGGAACTAACTAGTGGCCTCCCTCCAACATGAAATGTCTAAGAATTAGAATGAAGGAATTGATGAAAACCTGATTATTTTCATATTGATTCCAGACTGCATTCAATCATAACAAATAGCAATACCGTGTAAACAAGAGGAAAGATAAAGAGAAGCTGAAAGATAGGCTTAAACTAACCTCGTAGAAAAGAAACAGAAAAATCATAAAATATAATTAGATTCAGAGTCATCAGCTGCTTTGCCTAAATGTCAAAAACAAATTATTTTAAACAAATTCTTTATGTACTCATAATAAATTGCTAATTTCCCCAGAAGGTGCTAGATGTTTCCAGGGAAGGATACAATGTGAATAAGTCTAGCCATTCATTCTATGTATTCCATATGCCTGGCAATCAATATTCTTGTCATTAAAATTTTGATTTGAAAGTACTACATGCTGACTGAATTAATATGAACCATGTTTTATCTTCTTTTTCTTTAACATGCAAACAGATACATGATTTGGAATATTTAGCACCACATTATATTTTCCATTCAAAATATGTGTGTAAACAAAGAGAAATAGAATGAAATATGTTGAATACACTGACTATTGAACTAATAGAATGGATATTTGTTAATTGTATCATGTTAACAGTATATTAAGACTATATCTTTAAAACATCAAAAATCAAGTAAACTTCATAAATTAACCTAATTCTAGATTTAGTTTAACTAATGTTACCAATGGAAACAGATATTTTATTTACTTAGATAGTTTATAAAGATTTTATTTGTTTAGGTATGTTTGTAGTTACATTGTTATTGCTTTAATGGCAGTTTCTACTATTGTTTGATTTACTGTACTAAAATTATTGATCATAGCTAGGCCTAGCTCAACATCTTAGTGCATGCCTGTGAGTTTAGTATCTGAAATTATCAACACATTATTCAAACAGGCTATATGTTCAATATCATGTGTTACTTCACTACTTTAGAAAACATTAAATTGTCTGCATGAGGAAATTTACAAACCACTCTCAAATTCGCAATATATTTTAATATTTATTCATTTCTTCTTTTATTTGTTTTCCATAAATATTTCCTAGAACACAAATTATAAATTAAACTTAAGGTGAGGATAAGAGAATTGGGAAATTCTGTAATTATTTTTAATTAAAATAAATATTAATAAAAGTTAAATTTTTACCAATATTAAAGTATATTAATATATGTATATATATATATATATGTGTGTGTGTGTATCTGTGTTTGTCTCTGTGTACATGTATGTATGTGGTCCTAAATGTGCCATGGCACATGCCTATAAGAAGATGACATGCAAGGATTGGGATGGGAATCAAACTCAGGTAGTCAGATTCAGGGTCAAGAGTCATGACCACCTGAGCCACATTACTGAACCTATTATAATGCTTCAGTATTAATACTTTTATTACAGAGTGCAGAACAATATAGCTATATAACTAAAAGTACAACTTTTTGTTTTGTTAGGAGAAATAGTGTCATGTGCCTTCCAGATGAGGCAAATAAATTATAACATATTTTTAAATAAAATTTATGAAAATTTTAATCCAGTAGAGAAATTAAAGTAAAACATCTTTGCATGTTCTTCCTGTCTTTCAACATTAAAAGCTATAGGGTAGGGGCTAGAAAGATTGCTCACCAGCTGAGATCACTGATTGTTCTTACAGAGGACCCATTTTCAATTCCTTGCACACATATAGGAGTTCACAACAGTCTTTAACTCCAATTCTAGGGGATCTGACACCCTCACACAGACATACGTGAAGGCAAGACATTAATGCACATAAGAAAACAGAAATAAATCATTAAGAAAAAATAGAGTAAAAATTTTAAATTATCTCTTTAGATGTCATTTTATTAAAAACTAAGAACATGATTATAACTAAAACAGGTGTTTTATAATAGTGGCATTCTGTTTCCCATTCTATTAATGTAAAATTAATTAGCATCCAAATTCACTTTATATTAACTAATTTTTTACAGTGTCCTTTGTGATATAAAACATTAACAACCCTAAGCTTATACTTCAGAGAATCTACAGTATTAATTATAGTCTTACAATAACATTAATATTAAATTCAAATAAATTTGTTTACACCTGTGGCCTACTGGAATCCTCTCCTTCCAGAAAGCATTAGCCCAGTGGTGTACAAATTTAAAATACATAAAGGAGAATAGATGAAGAAAATATTTAAAGGAACATCAGTCAGAAAAAAATTAAGTCAAAATGTGCATCAGCAGTGAAGCCAGAATTATTCCGTACAACAACACCCATGGGTTTAGTTCCTAAGTAAATGAGCTTTCAATGGAGAAACAACAACCAGAAATGCATTGCTCACTGTGCCTGTGTCCTTCATGAACAGGCTGGATTCAGGCTGAATATAAACTGTCTCAGATGAAGATTTGGCATCTTTCCAGGGCTTCTGGTTATGTCCATATTTCATAACATCTTTAGACAAAATATAACCAAAGTTTGGATTTTATACTCTAACTCTTAAGGTTCAGTGTCGTCTTGGGCAATCACTTAATAGCTTCCCATTAATACAACAGAAATAATAGAGATGATTTCTTACTATTGATTTTAAGATATGGCACGTAACTCACTCTGTGAAGAAGATCTTAAGTCCTGAACCTCTTGTCTGGAATTAAAGATTTGTGCTACCATATCCAAAAGCTACCATATTAAAAATTGTAACTTTTAAAAGGAAAATACAAAGGACAATCATGGTTACAAGAGCTAGAGAGAAAAACAAAGCCACTAATAATAGTTTTCATATTGTATGTTCTTTCTCTAACAGGGAGTCTTAACTATGCTGGCCACTTTAAGTTCCTTGATTAGTACCAGCTAAGATCAGAATTCCCCCTCTACATGAAAATTCACTCTTCACACAGTATAATTCTAATATGTCTGGTTCCCATTACTGTTAAGAAATAGTAACATCAAGTTTCTTTGGCTCATCTTTGAAATAGGCGCCTTGTTGGGAGCAGTGAGACCCCAGATCCGGTATTTCTTGTAATCCCCTGATCTGAGTGCCTACAGCTGCTCTGAGCATGAGACCTTCAGGAGTTCCTGAAGGCAGGAGAGTGGTTTCTGGTGGGTTTGTCTGGGCCGTGGCTATCTCTATAGAATCTGCCCCTGAACACAATAAAGGGGGCATTCTTGGGGAATTCAAGGATGACCCGTGTCGCTATTTCTCTGTGTGTGTCTGTGTATTTGAACTTCCAGCCACCTTTCCCGATACTCGCAAACTGGGTGCCAGTGCACAGAGCGCAGACACAGGGGTGCGGTGTGCAGCAGTACCTAATATCACAATTCTTTCTCTTAATTATTTTTCCTCTGTATATTTTATTTATATGTATGTTCATTTAATATATTTTGTTCACAGTTTCCTGTCCTTGTTCTATCTTCCTCCTCTTCTAAATAGTAAGTGTGGGTCTTGTCGAGTGAAAACATGCTGATGACCGCCCTGTGGCTCCTTTTGATTCCCTGGAGATGAAGGATTGAGCACAACATTGTCCCTGTGACTTTTTACTGTAAAGATTATGTGTAGGTAACCACGACTGCATTAGTGCAAAATCCATGCTGTTTCCAGCAGGAAAGTTTCATAGCACTTCTCCCATCTTCTGACTTACTTTTTCTTTACACTCTTCTGCTCTCTGAGGAAGTAAGTATAGATAACATACTTTTAGCAGATGAGTATTCAAGAGTTAACTATAAACAAAGGTGATTAAGATGCTTTTTTTATTAGACTAATATGCTCTGAGGACATGCTGAAAAGTTATGAGTACCAACATTCCCTTGTCCATATATAAGAGAAGTAACTAGAAGATGAGAGGGCAATAACTCGGGACCATGGCAAAAACAAACAGTGCAAACACTACCAGTATGATTTGGCTTCCAGATGAAGGGACAACAGCTCAATGTATAGCACTACACCAGGAACTGCTAACTTTATATAAATCATTGCAAGAAATGGAATTAATCACATGTTTTTTTCTAAGTAACCATGACAACAGTTGATCTACTAATGCGATGACGGAAGTTGGCCAAGTCTATATTTTGAGTGGTACAGAATAAAACTCAATAAAAGTGACAAATGTATTTATAACAATGTCAAGTTGTTTCTGCAAACCTGTCAGCAAACTGTCCTGGAACTGTGTTCATTCAAACCACTGCTTAATTGAACCAAGAACTGCTTAAAGGACAGCAGCCCTCTGACTTCCGGTACAGAAATGTCAAAAAGTTGGACTACCCAAGAGAAGTTATGTATTGGAAAAGTGAAATGAAAACTGACACCATGTAACTGAAGAGGAGACAGAGTAGACTGTGGGCTGAGTTAAAAGCAGCAGGAATACAAATAACTTATGAGATTTGGTTGTGGCAATCATACTAACAACTGGCTGGCATTCCGAAGCCTAGTTTTACTTATTCTCCAGAGAGGAAATCAAACCTGGCAGGTTTTAGTTCAACCACTGTTGCATCAGCCATTGTGGAGAAGAGAAAGGTGGAAAGTATTTATGAAAAATTCCACAGGAGTCAGAGCCTCTGGTAGATTTCCACATGGCATTCCATAACATGATAAGATCTAAAAATCAAGAAACAGATGTATTTACCAAAAACATAAACATTCGTCCTTTGGTACTACTAATAGCGTATGTCCAACCACCGTGATGAATTCTATGCCTCGTATTTTATTCATCAGATTCATCAGGGATTTCTAGATGGATGTTCGTACCCTATCCAAACAAAAGAGTTCAACACATTGATTTCTAATTTATGTTTAATTTTGTGGTTTTTGTTGATATTATAATGGTTAAAACTTGAGGAAAATGTTGAACAGTAACACTAAGAAACATCATTTTTCATAATGCTTAGTAATAATGGAAATAATATCCCAAGGCTTTTCAAAATTCATGTAAATGTATGTTATTAAAACATAGATTTATTCACTCTACTATTAGTATGGAACAGATGATAATTTTATGACAATTAAAGGCCATTTTTTGTCTATTTTTCAACAATTTATTTTTATTTACATTGTCTCAATATTTATATTTCACTTACTTTCATAAACTGTGGACAATTGTTTTCTTATTATAGAACAAGTTTTACTTACCTCATTGACCTTGTTATTCTCTTAATTCCACCCTCTTATTTTTCTTCTGAAAAACGGTGATTTCATTTATAATCAACTAACCTGTACAGATTTTACTTATTAATGGGATTCATTTTCAACTTTTGTCAGTTACATATCTTTCAATTGTTAATTATTATTTGATTTGATGTATTTCCCTGTGGTGTTCTGCACAAATCCTTGCTTTTTTGTTTTATATTCTCTTATTTGCTTCAGTCAGATTTCTGAAGAATTGTGAGTATACTATATGTCTTTTAGCTCCATTGACATTTTTCCATCAGATGAAGCCCCTCTCTGTGGCTAATCAACCTAATCTCCTAGCTGTGTCTTGACTCCAGCTCTGTGTGAATTTCCAACTGCAGGTTTAAATCACCTAGAAGTAGTCATACCTCCAAATTTCAGAGTTTCTGCCTCTTTACAGTCTTCAAAACTAACTGATTGGGACTGAGTCCATGGTTGAGATCTCTCTTGTATTCTTATACATGTATTATAAATTTATAATACAATTTGAAGTTGAAGAGAAGGATAGAAGATCATTACATTTCCCCCAATAGCAAGATCCTTAGATTAATGTCTCTCTAGCTTTCTAAAAAATTTATAGGTTTATTCCTTTGCCCTCTCTCTTCCAAGTAAGGTTATCATTCACTGAGACAGAGCTGTCATTAGTTCTCCAGGTTATACAGTGTGTGTATATCCTATGCAAACTATTTTTTTTTAGTAACTCACATACTTCAGTTCTCCTTAATCACACAAGATCTCTGTTTATTTTTCGTGTATTATATGGATCTGTTTTGTATACATATATACCCCCTAGAGTGAGAACATCTGTGCCTAGTTCTTATTTATAACACCACGGTTGTAAATAGTTTACATTCTCAACTATTGTTAATAGAGTTACATGTTCATAAACATAAGACATTTAGCTACATTAAGTAACATGGTAGATTCTATCTATCACTAAGACAATATTGTGTTTAAGTGAAAAAAAAAAAAACCAAACAAACAATTAAGTGAAAAAAAAAAACAAGTGCTTGAGAAGGAAATTATAGAAATTTGATTGAAATAGATTTCCAAGTGGTTAGCGCTGGAATTTGTGTGTGTGTGTGTGTGTGTGTGTGTGTGTGTGTTTGTGTGTGTGTGTGTGTGTTATATGGATGGAGATGGTTGCATTTAAATAAATAGAAGTGTCTCTCAGTGTGTGTGTAACAGTTAAAGAAACAGAGACTTTGGGTTTCAGAAAGAACAAGGGTCAAAAGGTAGTGCATGGAAAGTGTTAGAGGGAGGCAAGAGAAAGGAAATGATGTAATTATATTTTAATTTCAAAAATTAAAATAGTATACATTAATAATTGAGACGATATCCCATGGTAGCTTTGTGCTAGACAGTCCCTATGACGTTCAACAGAAAATAGTATATTAAAAATGAAAAATTATAGGGACTACTGATAAAAGGAGGATATTATGCAGATGTCATGTAATTAAACCCCTGTGGCAGAAATTTAAAAGTAGTTAACACAGCAAAGCTATATGTATGTTCCTTATGAATACGAAGTTCAAAAAAGGCATGTGAAGTATGTATAAAATATTTCTCATTGTCTTTTTAAATTTTGAGAAATTTATGGATGAGATAAAATTTATTAAGGGTATAAAGAAGATGATCATATACTTTCATATCCTAACCAGTGTATCTCTTAAGAGCTACAAAATGTGTAAAGTAGAAATGAAAACAATACTTTAATTCCTCTGCTTTCTTTCTCCTTGTGACTTTTCCTGAAAATACACTCTTTGCTCATGAGTGAAATTGCTTACAACTCTTGGATTTTCCTTCACAGTTTTCAATATTTGTAGCGAAATAGCCAAATACATAAAATGTAGAATAGAGAATGAAAATTATATATAATGGTATGCATTGATTTATTTGTTTCCAAAATAAAATAACCATTAGACATCATTGTACTGTGTAGTTTATTTAATTGTATCTGTATTATGTCAATAGAAATCCTGTGTGTATATGTATTAATATTCTCATATACTTATAAATTTGAGTTTTCTACAGTCATGATCAGAGGATATTCCTCTGGCATCAGAGGGAAGTGAGCGCAGAGACCCACAATCAGACATTGTTTATAAAGAAAGAGTCTAAAGTTGGAGGTCTCACTTGGGTCCCTCTCCACAGAGATGTGAGAACTAAACAGAAAGAGGGGAGCAAAAATTGTAGTAGTTAGAGAGGATAGAGGACCCCAGGAATACATGGCTTACTGACTCAAATAAGCAGCACACAAAAGGTCTCATAGAAACTGAAACAGCAAGTACAGGGCCTGGATGGTTCTACACCAAGTTCTCTGATTGAATGTTATAGTGTTAGCTTGCTGTTATTGTGAGACTCCTAATAGTGGGATTCTTTCCTCCTGTTGGATGGCCTTGTCCATCATTGATATGAGGTCTTTTTGCTTGTCTTACTGTATCTTGTTTTATTCTGTGAGGCTGTTGGCTCTTGTTTATCTGATCAATTCTGAAGTGGAAACAAAGTGGAAGTGAATCGAGGGGGAGGGGAGGTGGGGAACTAGTAGGAGTTGAAGGAGAGGAAACTGCTTGGGATATATTGTATGAGAGAAGAATCTATTTTCAATTGAAAGAATTTCACAAAAAGCATAACAATAAACAGAAGAGAAATCATTACTCTAACCTAATGTTTATAGACTAATAAATCATATATATATATAAATTATAATGCATTCAATTTTCTTACTATTTTCAATAAAATATCAATAAATAAAAAGGGATGTTTGAGTATGTTTGAGATATTCTATAGTGTACTGGTGCTTTTTCAGAATCATATTGAACTTCTACTTGTAAATGTCTTAAAGGTATTGGATACTATCATATCATTTTTAGGAAGGTTAGAGAAAATATGTAGGAGTTCATTCTCTCCTTTTATATATGGAATTGAGGACAAGACATCAGGTAATGAGGGTTGATAGCAGATACTCCACGAGTCATCTCACCAGCCTTATAGTTAAAAAATTTTAAGAAACTCCCATGCAGATTTCCATAATGTCTGTGCTAATTTACACTGTCATCAACAGTAATTATATATTACTTTCTACTGTTATAGAAATAAAAAGAATATAGGAAAGTTAGTATAACTCACCACTGTGTGTAAGGTTCAGAAATGTGGTTCTATCCAGAGAGATTAGAAAGTTAGGTGAAGATCAACTAAAAGGAAAGTTGATTATGAATTTTATGTATTATTTCATCTAGATAATGTTTCTTTAATTGTATTTGTACAATGTTGTTATATAGCTAATATGATTGATAACGGAAAACAATAACATTATGTCAGGCTAAAGCCACAGAGACATATTTAATATCATAACATCAATGTGGTTTTTGCAACAGTCAATATTCACTTTGTCTCCATAATATAAGATATAATCATGTAAAACAGATCAGGATAGCTAGAATACATCATTCAGATGGTTATTTTAGTAACTTAATCCTGTAGAAAGATGAAGTTCAGAATATTCCCAAGAAAAGGCATAGGTAATTGAAAAGCCTGTGTTTATAATAAGTATTAGAGCATACCTACTGAGATGTCAGTCATTTGGCTTTTGCTTTAAGTTAAAGAAACAAAAGATTACACCAGTATTTCTTGCTCTTTCTGCATCTTTTTTTGCATTTTGCCTCAAAAGAATATGTAATCCTGTTGTCAACATTATTTCTTTCATATTTCTTGACTCTTTATTTGACTCTGTATTTCATTACAGAGAAATAAATACATTTATTTTTCTATAATCATATGTTCATATTATTATATTTGTGAAACACATAAACATTTTGGGATATATAAATGTTAACTTATGCACTTTATGCTGTAAATATTCAGCAATATAAAAATTCTCTTTTCTATATGAAGGGCATCAAAGTTGAGTGCTACTATTTTGGTGCAATTTCTATTAAAAGAAACAAATAATTAGGAAAGAAAGTGACAATGGTTAGTTATATTTGTTGAGTTGACCGAATCTAGAATTATCTGGGAAGTGTCTTGGTAAAAGATTGGGTAGATTTGGTTGGGATGTGTGCATATCTGTGGGATATTGTCTTTATTATAGTGATTAAGCAGGGAAGATCTGCCCATGGCTGGTAACAATATTTTGGGGCCAATAGATGTTGGATTGCATGCACAGAAAAGGCAATTGAGCACAGGCATGCATTCATTAAGTGACTGAAGTTTATTCTTGGATATGGAAATAATGTGAAAGCTGTTTAGATTCCTGCTGCTTTGACATCCATATGAGGATGGAATGTACCTTGTAGTATATCCTCATTATATTGCTTACATCATTTATATTATCACAATGGAAGGAAAGAAAATCAGGGCTTTTCATTTTTGCAAATCTTCCCTTAACCAGAAAGGTTGAAGTCGAAAGTTTTAGACACATCTTCTAACCCTACCTATTTATATGTAATCATTTCATCTCCTAAAGTACGGGGGTTGTCTCTTAAATTACTCATCATTGAATGAAAATATGAATAAGAACCTTGAATGAATCAAATTATCAAACAATGAGTGCTTTCATGAGTAATGCAACTTTATTTAAATAGATCACCCTGGTCTGCATATCTGCCAATATGTAAAGCAGTGTAATAGGTAAATTGTGCATTTACCTTTTTTCTTCATTTGATCCAATCTTGAGTGAAAACTTTCTGTGTGACCTGACCAACTAGGCTGCCCTCAGGGCCCAGATCCAGAGTTTTCAATGAGTCAGCCCCCAACGCCTAATCCATCCACGAGCTGCTTGACTGTTAGGAGGGTCCAAGCTCTAGGGCCAGATCTTGGAGCACTTCATTGCCACCAAAGAAGCAAACCTAAAACATGCTGGAGAAACATGTAGTGCATATACTGAGGAGAGAAGCTGAAAATGTCATGTTCAAGGTCTGAGTCGCTGCTGGAGACCATTGCTACCTGAGGCAATGTTGATGTCTGTGGGGTCATGCTGCCACTTGGGGTCTGTTGCAGGGAAGTCATGTCTGGGTTCATAGCCAATGTGGCCTGTGTTACCAGCAAAGGGCATGTGGATATCTGTGCTCTTGTTATGGCTGATATGCTTTTAATATCTCCCTGTAATATGGAAGGAACTTCAGGCAATACATTTTTTTATGATGCAATATATTTATTTATGGTTCTTATACACATTAAATTTATGAATTTATTCTTTCAGAACTTTATACCATTGTGTAGTTACTTTGGATTTATTTTAGTACAAAGTTATTTTATGTAGACAAACATTAGAATTACTTTACACATCACATAAAGAGTTTGACATCAATGCTCCATATCACTTAGAAATGTCAGTCCATGTACAATGAGCTTCTACTTTATTCTCGTTTAGTCGAGAAAGATTATATCTTCTTTTATAATTTTCTGGTAATGTATATAATTAAATATTATCCCTTTATCTGTAATATTTTAAATGGGCTTTATTAAATATAAATGTCTAAGATTTTGTTTTAAAAACATTAACTTTATCGGGCTTTTAAATTATTCTAAGCATGAGATGCAGGTTACAGAAAGTTTGGCTCTTACATACAACTTAACTTCTCACTGTCACTCATATTAAGGAAGGAGAAACATGGTAGTAACAGAAGATAAATGTTCCTTATGAAACACTAATTCCATTACGACATCCTCAATCTCATGACAGCCTCAAAACAGCTTCCTCCCATAAACTCCACCTTCAAATGTCATCGCACTGGAATTCATTCTCGTTTCAGCATATAAATATTGTGGGACATAGCAGATTACAATTTTTCACTTTGGAGCTCAGTCAGTGATGATTGTCTCAAAAAGAAAAGGACTGAAGAGCGGCCTTCGTCTTCACAAATAATAATAAAAAATCTGACCTTGACTCAGGCCCTTCCCTGACCTCATAGAGATTTGTGCTCTCTCTTCTTCTGTTTCTTTGTGTTTTGTTTCATCTGTTGGCTTGTTTGTTTAATGTTCTGCCTGGATTATATGCTTTTCATCTCAAGACACTTATATCATTGTACCTAATTTAGTCCCCTATGCGTTTCTTTCTTCCTCTTTCATGTTTCTTATCTTTTAATCTTCTGAGCTTTATTAATATTATAACATTGATTTTGTTACATCTTGTTGTTTCTCTTAGTGCTTTCTTTTTTCTTGTTAAAAATATACTTTGATATCTCCTTCAAATTCTACACCTTTTAAGAATGCAGAGAAATACATTTATTCATAGCGTTTTCAGTTTTTAAAAACATTTACATGAGATTCAATTTGTGGAACTAAGCTACAGTTTATGTGTCCCCCAGAGGTTTAAGTGGTAAAGGTTTGATTTTCAGGGATGGCTTTTTACAGATGTTGGAGACTTTAAAGAAGACCCCGTGTCTCCAGGAGCTAGAATTTGATTGAGAAAATGGCAAATGATGCTTTATTTCAGCCTTTATATCTACCATTATCGCTTGAAGTCACAAAATAAGAAGTGTCTCCTGAACAAAGTCTTCTGCTATGACCTGCTATCTGGTCTATATTCAATGTCTAAAAAGCCTCCAGTAAAATAGAAGTAAAATTGTCTTTATGAAGATGATTTTGTCGGGTATTTTTTATAATAACGGGAAGATAAAAGGGCAAAAAAAATATACGATATATTCCCTCAATTGAAAATAGACAATTTTCAAAGCTTAGTAAACAAGTGGACATGTTTTAAATAAAGAGTAGGTGCTTCATTAAATATGCAATGATAGACTATTGAGTCAGCCAAAGCCTGAAACAGATTACATTCAAAAATGAAGAAGAAAGAATTTCTAGTGAAAAACCATACTGGATTAAAAAAAGTAAACTACACAAAGGATTCAAATAAGAAGTGGAGAATAGGAATGTGGAGAGAAATGGAACTATGTAGACAATAGAGGAAATAAAATTATCAAATATTTGAAAGGTTTGCGAGTGGGTACAGTAGATTGACAAGAGCTGGCTTGTGTTTGAGTACAGCAGCGTGTGACTAGATTTAGGGAAGAATTACTTAATGCACAAGCTTACCTGATCTGTATTCCTCTTGGAGTTTGACACAGGATGATTTTGATCTAATTTATGTAAGAAAAAAAAATAATTCAATAATGTTTGTTGAATTTTTTCAGTCATATTAAGTTAAATTGCATTACAATATTAAAGTAGACAGGTCCAATGGGTAAATAAGTGTATCACCCTTGCCGGTGCAGGTCTGCGCTTATGATATATGTTTAATATTCATTACTCTATTTAGTCTATTTTTAATTAACCTTGAACTCTCACCCCAAAATGCTTGTTATAACAATGCACAAACATGAGGAGATTTCAGGAAAATCAACATTATGGTCTGCTGTCTATATCATAAACTGGCAAATTTAACTGTCAGCCAAAAAATCTGTTAAATTTATTTGCTCCTTCAAGATCTAATGACCTTCCCTTCTGGTTATTACTTAAGAAAAGTTTCATACATTTTACTATTTATGAGATCATGGTAGATATTTATCTATCTATTTACTTATTCATTTAGTTCAAATCCAAATACTCTATAATTGTTAATAAATTTATTCCCATGTACATCTAATTAACTTTCCTCTCTCCTCTTTCCTCTCCTACTTCTGTCATCCCCTTTTTCTTTAAAAATCTCTGTCCAAATTTAGTAGTTTGTGTTTGTTTAATGTTCTAGACTTAAACTAGGATCATTTCGTTGCCATGGGTTTGTTACTAATCACCAGTGCCTACTGGACTGACAACTGGGTACTCAGTAGGATAATATTACCACCTATCTCCCAGAATCTGCTAATTGCTAATGGATCAGCAGTCTGTTGTTGGGAACTGTGAGCCTCTTCTTTCTTCATAGTTGGCTCTTTTGAGGTTCAAACTATATAGGACCAACACTGATAGGTACAAATATTTGGAGTTCATAATTCCCATCACCATGTCTTGCTTAGAAAATGGTATTTCACTACCCCTTTCTCTAACTTCCTGCTCTTACGTTTTTTTTTTTTTTCCCACACAATCTTCTACAAGATACCTTGAATTTTAAGGAGTGGTTTAAGTGCTTTGTTTAAGTCTCTGCCCTCAACTGCTCTTTATTCTCAGCATATTATATATTTAGGATATTTCTTTTCTTTCATCTTGTTCACTGCAATGAGAGACATATCTTTTAACAATGAAAGTAACTTTTGTCAAGATAAAAACATAAGCAATTTAGAAGATAGTTTAGTGCTATGTCAAATTAAGGAAACCAAAGTCTTAAACTCCCTGATAGAAACTAAGAACTCTTAAGTTATAGGTTTGGGACTATATTTCCAGTATTAGGTATGGGTTCATCCTTGTAGATCAAGCCTTAGATCCAATGGCTGTGGTTTGTTTACCCCTGTAACATTCAGGCTATTATTATACCAATAAAAGCATTTCTCGAAGATTGTTATTAGAGTTCATAGAGTTAAAAGTTGGGGGAGATTGTTGATGCCTGTTGAACTTTCACTCCAACAGCCACCTATATAGTCCCATGCTATGAGAGCTAGCCTGAATAAAGTGAGAATCAAAATGAGTTCCTGTTTTATTTCTCTATATATTGCAGGCAAGTTGTGCTGTGTTTGACAAGAGAGTTTTAGAAACTGGTTCTGTTGGGTAGCCAAGAAGAGTGGGAAACATCATATTGTTTGTGAGTCTTTGGGTTCAACCTAATCAAAAACTCTTATAGATATGTATTATACTCGGCAGTAGGGTCTGCATTTGGTGATAACTTGTTGCTCCAGCTTTGTCTAGCCTTTTATGGTTTCTGTTTCTTTTTTTTTTTTCTGTCATTGTATTCTTTCTTTTTTTTATTTTATTGAAAAAAAGGGAAAAAAAAGTTTCTGCCTCCTCCCAGCCTCCCATTTCCCTCCCCCTCCTCCCACCCTTCTCCCTCTCTCCCCACTCCTCTCCCCCTCCCTCTCCAGTCCAAAGAGCAGTCAGGGTTCCCTGCCCTGTGGAAAGTCCAAGGTCCTCCCCCCTCCGTCCATATCTAGGAAGGTGAACATCCAAACTGGCTAGGCTCCCACAAAGCCAGCACATTAAGTAGGATCAAAACCCCATGTCATTGTCCTTGGCTTCTCATCAGCCCTCATTGTTCGCCATGTTCAGAGAGTCCGGTTTTATCCCATGCTTTTTCAGTCACAGTCCTGCTGGCCTTGGTGAGCTCCCAATAGATCAACCCCACTGTCTCAGTGGGTGGGTGCACCTCTCGTGTTCCTGACTTCCTTGCTCATCTTCTCCCTCCTTCTGCTCCTCATTGGGACGTTGGGAGCTCAGTCCAGTGCTCCAGTGTGGGTCTCTGTCTCTATCTCCATCCATCGCCAGATGAAGGTTCTATGGTGATATGCAAGATATTCATCAGTATTGCTATAGGATAGGATCATTTCAGGTTCCCTATCCTCAGCTGCCCAAGGAACTAACTGTCAACATCGCCTTTGGCTCCTGGGAGACACTCTAGGTTCAAGTCTCTTGCCAACCCTAAGGTGGCTCCCTTAACTAAAAATTGTGCTCCCGTGTTCCCCTATTCAACCTTCCTTTATCCCAGTCATCGTTTTCCCCCAAGTTCCCCCTATCCTCCCCTTCTCCCTTTTCTCTCCCCATCTCCCCTTACCCCCATCCCAACCCACCCCCAAGATCCCAATTTTCTCCACGGCAATTTTGTCTACTTCCCATAGCCAAGAGGAAAACTATATGTTTTTCCTTGGGTTCATCTTCTTACTTAGCTTCTTTAGGTTCACCAATTGTAGACTCCGTGACCCTTATTTGTGGCTAGAAACCAATTATGACTGAGTACATCCCATGTTCATCTTTTTGGGTATGGGTTACCTCACTCGGGATAGTGTTTTCTATTTCCATCCATTTGCATGCAAAATTCGAGAAGTCGAATTGTTTTTTTACCGCAACGTAGTACTCTACTGAGTATATATTCCACACTTTCTTCATCCATTCTTCCATTGAAGGGCATTTAGGTTGTTTCCAGGTTCTGGCTATTACAAATAGTACTGCTATGAATATAGTTGAACAAATGCTCTTGTCATATGATCGGGCATCTCTTGGGTATATTCCCAAGAGTGGTATTGCTGGGTCCAGGGGTAGGTTGATCCCGAATTTCTTGAGAAACCGAAACACTGCTTTCCAAAGTGGTTGCACAAGATTGCAATCCCACCAGGAATGGATGAGGGTATCCCTTCCTCCACAGCCTCTCCAGCAAAGGCTATCATTGGAGTTTTTGATTTTAGCCATTCTGAGAGCTGAAATCAACAAAATAGAAACACAGAAAACAATGCAAAGAATCAATGAAACAAAAAGCTGGTTCCTGGAGAAAATCAACAAGATTGACAAACCCCTATCCAAACTAATCAAACGGCAGAGAGAGAATTTGCAAATTAATAAGATCAGAAATGAAAAGGGGGACATAACCACAGTCACAGAGGAAATTCAGAGAATCATTAGATCTTACTACAAAAGCCTGTATGCCACAAAACTGGAAAATGTAAAGGAAGTGGACACATTTTTAGATAAATATCATATGGTTTCTGTTTCTAAACTCTCTTTTATGCTTTTTAATTGGCTTACTAGATAATAAATTTTCACCTGGTCGATTCATAATCCCTACCATTTTATATAAATTTTCATCTATTTTTCTCTTTGCCACAATATTCATACCCCTCTCCCTGAAAATACAAAAATAAGCAATATCATTATGAAATCTTATTTATGTTTTGATAATTGTAGCCTATTGTTATATTTATGTCACATTTATCTATTGATATTTACTATATATATATATGTGTATTTATATATTTGCTAAACTTTATAGCTCTTTTGTATAAAAATGGATTTATTTCCTGTCCAGTAACTAAAAGAATTCTGGTGACACGTCAGTCTAAGGAGCAATCAGAGAACAAGTAGTCAAACTAATAAAAATTAACTGGTGAAAATATAACCAAGGATTTCTAAAATTAAGGGCATCAGTCAACAATGCTGATACATTAGTAGAGGAACTAAATGAAATAAGTCTCTGATTTAGCATATTAGAATTGACTAAATTAGTGTCTCTATTGTTAATAGCAAAGCCAAGGGGTAGCAACTCTAAGTGCAATGGCACAAGACAATAAATATCTTTATAAATATGTCAGTTTTGTAACAAACTTACTCATATGTGTAAAGGTCAGAATACCTGAATTAGGAGACTAAGAAATAAAGTTTTAAACATGTATTCAAGATACCCCTCCCCGGACTCACTGAATGTGGCTGACAATGGGGGCTGACTGAGAAGCCAAGGACAATGGCACTGGATTTTGATCCTACTGCATGTACTGGCTTTGTGGGAGCCTAGTCTGTTTGGATGCTCACCTTCCCAGACCTGGATGGAGTGGGGAGGACATTGGATTTCCCACAGGGCAGGAAACCCTGACTGCTCTTAAGACTGGAGAGGGAGGGGAGGCATATGGGGGAGGGGAAGGTAAATGGGAGGAGGAGAGGAGGTGGAAATTTTTAATTAAAAAAAAAAAGATACCCCTTCGACAGGTCTCCGGAACTGTTGTAGAAGAGAGTAAAAGAATTGAAGAGTTAGAAGCAGTAAATAAACAGACAAAGAGCTGCTGCACATACAGAGCTACAACAATTGCAACAGGCATAAAACTGTTGCAATTCCAAGCTGCATCAAATCCTAGTATAGACCGGAGCGTTGGACACATGTAATCCTTACCCTAGTCATGGAGCCATTGCCAACTGTTTGTTGCTCCTAAGAGAGACAGTTTTCTCTAAGAGGGTATCCCTTGACCAGTCAGTTACTCTCAAAGACAAAATGTTCAAGAATATATTGGCAGCATAAATTGGTCTTGAATGATTTAAGAACAAAACAAAAAATGACGGAAAGTCGAGTGGGTTGTAAAGAACATCTTATTCCTGGAAGAACTGGAGGGGGTAGGTAAATGTGATCAAAGCATGTTTGATAGAACTCTCAAAGAGCTAAAATTCCTAAAGCTTAAATTTTGCTTATATCTCCTTTAATTTAGTGAATTCATTTATTTGTTCTCTTAGAGATAATAAACAAGATGATACTTGACTATACAATGTGGAGTTGCTGAAGGTTAACAACAGAGATATATCATTTTTTGTTATGTGTTAATTTTGTTAGTTTCTTAGGCTGATTTTATCTGTTGATATAAACAGAAATCTAATGTTTTCAAACACACATCATCAATATTAACTGTCTTTCCTCTAAAGCAATCACACTTCTGTGAAAAAGAATTGCTGAAGTTCCTTTGAGCAGGGGTTTCCTAGACATTCTACATAATTATATCCAGTTTCAAAGTGCATGCGTAACATGCATATGTGCAAAGTCTGAATGCTAATATGCATCTGTCTATAATATACACTTGTGATTCAAACAACAATATTAAATATAAGTGTTTTGAAATGTTTACAATGGAGGAAAATGATGACTAGTCAATTTGAATGCTTTTTTAAGAACATTATTAGATTAGGATGGCTTTGGAATACAACTTCTGACAGAAATGCAGCAATTGAATGTGATGCATAGCAATGTTTCCTTATTAGGCATTGTACTGTTTATATAGAACATGTTGAAATGTGGCTAATTAAAATGATCTTGCTTCTTTGATAGAGATCTACTGATTAGTACTCATGTTCAAATTCCAAGTGCTCATCATTATTGCATTACATGATGAACACAGATTTGAAATGCAAAGTGATAGATAGTTCATTTAAAATGATGAAATGAGACAGTCACTTGTATTCATATTTATAAATATGGCTTTGAGTATTATGCAATAAATCTCATAATGAATTTTGCTATTTTTACACTTTGTCAGGAGCTTTTTGAAGGTTTTATGTGGCTACAAATAGTCTAGGAAATGGTACAATTAATTTTGTGAATTTTGGTAAATCTACTTACTATTATAGTAACAATCAGTTACAATTACATTTGAAAAGTGCCATACCCCTTCTACTTATGGTTGCAAACAATTACTCAATAAACACTGACGGAGACCTGGGGATAATCAAAAGAAAGAGCATATGCTCCCTGCTCTAGAAATATTTGGATTATTAGAAGAGACAGATCTGTGAATCAGTAATTGCTGCTCTACATTGTTGTGAACAAAGTGCTATGAAAGCCCAAACAAGTGGAAAATTCTGTCTGCATCAGAATGGGATGAATCTGTGTGAAAAAGATTTGTAAATCAGGAATATCCAAATGGGATGCACATAAATTAATAATAAGTATCAGTTTAGCATGCTGAATTGACTATTAGGCATGTACAGGTAAATATTGATGCTTAACAAAATATAAATACAAAACTAAACTTTATAGAATGCCTGATATGCTTTACATTTTATTCTATTTCCAAAAAATGTTATAAACAAATATGCATAGCATTGCCTATTCTACATAAACATTTTATAATTTCCACAACAGGAACCTTATCCATGATTACTTAATGGACTGAAGGTTCTTCTATGGTCTATATTAACATTTACTAGATTGATACACTAGCTGTTAGAGATATTTTCACTCTAATGCAAGCAGTTAAGGAATTAAGTTACGTTCTTTTGGCTTTTAAGGTCACATTCTGAACTATTATGAAGGTATATTTGTAACAGTGTGTATACAGAAAACATGTTATATAGCTATTAGAATATATGTTTAATTTTTTAAGTATAATAATACATAGGCCATTAAATAACCAAAGAATCATTATTCATGGGGATTTTCTTTTTAACAGGTACAATGTCAATGAATAGGAGCCATGATATGTATGACATATAAGTTAATTTCATAAAATATGATTTTTTTACAATTATATGTCATGTAGTTCAGACAATGAAATTAGAACACACACATGTGTATGTGATTTCTTTATTTTTATTTTTTTGTGTATGTGCTTTGCTTTCTTTTTTTCTCAAGTTCTTTTTTTTAATTTATTTATTTATTTATTTATTAAAGATTTCCCCGCCACCGCCTCCCATTTCCCTCCCCCTCCCCGATCAAGTCTCCCTCCCTCATCAGCTCGAAGAGCAATCAGGATTCCCTTTTCATGTTTGACTGTACACAACATGTATGTTGTGCCTACAAAGGCAACAAGAGGTGAAAGGATCCTCTGGGACTGGAGATACAGTTGGTTGTTAGCTTCCAAGTGGGTGCTAGGAATAAGCATGGGTCCTGTGCTGAAGTAGAAAGTCCCCTTAACTTCTGAAGCACCATCTGTCCGGCGTCAGAAAATGCATATTTTATAAACTTCTATTCATAAACTGATTTTAAATTTATTTTCCAGGTGTTGACAACATAAACTATACTCATTTCATTCAAATATGATGTAAGAAAGAATTTTTTGCCAAGTTGATAAATATAAAGTGGAATAAATGTCATGTCACACTCATTACCCAAGTCACTTCTCTAGGAAAAATATTATAAAGGCCAAAGTGGTTATTTTTTTGCAGAATTTTATCCACTAGAGTACAAACAATCTTATATAGTTCACAAATCAGAATAAATAAATTAAATTGTAACTAAATTTAATTGTAGCTGAATGATAGAATTTTCATTTTCATTGTCAGAGTAAAGCTTTGCCTTAAATTAATAGCATTAAAACAAAATGGCAAGTTTCATGCTATGCTGATGACAGTGCGATGTTACTCTTTAACATTTTTTTGAGATTTATTTTATTCCAATGGGTGCTTTGCCTGCACATATGTTTGTACAGCCGATGGTGTACCTGAGGAAGTCATGAGGCTCCATGTGGGTTCTGGGAAATAGAGCCGTTATCCTTCCCAAGAACAAGTGTTCTTAGCGGTGGAACCAACTCATCAGCCCCATCTGAATGCTGCTTATAACATAAGTTTTCAAAAACTTAGTGTTATGAAAACAAACATCCTGATAAAAGTAACAAACTTTTAAAAATAACTGCTTTTCTAGCATGACTCTACATTACTATCATAGGCCTAACATTTAAGGTAAATTCTAAAATGCACACTGAGCATACAAATGTACATAAAACCCTTCAAAAAGCTCTTGACAGAGTATAAAAACAGCAAAATTCATTATGAGGTTTATTGCATAATAACCAAAGCCATAGAATAGGCATACAGGAATAGAGAAAGTTAAAATCCCTGAAGCCAAATATAGAAGGGTTTTGAGTTAATAAGAGCTGGCAAGAAACAAGACAGGCTAAGGGTGGGCATTTATAACTAAGAATAAGACTCCTTGTGTAATCTATGGGAAGCTGGTGGTGGTCCTCCCCAAAAAAGAAAAGAGTAAAACATTACACAACAACATACCTTGTTTGTCTTTCTGGGTCCCATTACCTCACTCAGGTTGCTAGTTTTTTTCTAGTTCCATCCATTTGCCTGCAAATTTCAAGATGCCATTGTTTTATACCACTGAGTAATAAATACTTCATTGTGGAAATGTACCATATTTTCTTTATTCATTCTTCAGTTGAGGGGAATCTGTAGCATGATTAATTAAAAACCCAGAGACAAAAATTGGGGTTCAACCTGAAGGTCAGAAACTTTCAACAGTCAGCCACCAGCTTTTACCTCTACCCCAATATGGAATGGCGATCCTGCTTCCAGAAATCGCAGAATAAGACTGTTTGTGAGAGCTATCTCTTTCTGTCTTATATTCCTCTCTAGTGCTGGGATTAAAGGCATGTACCACTATTATTTAGTTTCTACGGTAAACTAGCATGGCTACTGGAATTAAAGGTATGGTCTCCAACTGCCTTTTCTATAAGGCTGAGCAGTGTATCTGTTTCACTCTCTGGTTTCAGGCAAACTTTATTTATTAAAGTACCAATGAACTATCACTACAGGAATCTATGTTGCTTCCAGGTTCTGGCTGTTACAAATAATGCTGCTATGAGCATGTTGAGCAAATGTCCTGGTGGCATGACTGTGTATCCCTTGGGTATATGCCGAAGAGTTGTATTGCTGGTTCTTGAGGTAGATTGATTTTCAGTCCTCTGAAAAAAATGCCATGCTGATTTCCAAAGTGGCTGTATAAGTTTAGACAGCCACCATGAATGGAGAAGTGCTCTCCTTATTCTATATCTTCTCCAAGAAATAATCTGTCATTAGTGTTATTGATCTTAGCCATCCCAAGAGGTGTAAGATGGTATCTCAGAGTCATTTTGATTTTCATACCTTTGATGGCTAAGGATATTGAATCATTGCTAATGTGTTTTTCAGCCATTTGAGATTCCTTTGTTGAGAATGTTCTGTTTATCTGTGCCCATTTTTTTAATTGGATTATTCGGTATTTTGATGTTTAGTTTCTTGAGTTATTTATATATTTTGGAGATCATCCCTCTGTCAGATGTGGGGTTTGTTAAAATCTTTGCCCATCCTGTAGGCTCCATTTTAGTCTTATTCCACTGTGTCCCTTGCCTTACAGGAGCTTTTCAGTGTCAGGCGGTCCCTTTTATAAATTGTTGCTCTTCATATCTGTGCCTCTTGTGTTATATTTAGGAAGTGTTCTTCTGTACGTTTAAGGCTACTTCTTACTTTCTCTCCTATCAGGTTCAGAGTAACTGGATTTATGTTGAGGTATTTGATTCTTTTGGACTTGAGTTCTGTGCATGGTAATAGATCAGCATTTATTTTCATTCTTTTACAAGTGGATATCCAGTTATGCCCGCACCATTTGTTGAAGATGCTTTCATTTTTTTTCATTGTAAAATGGTGAGTTCCCTGTCAAAAATCAGGTGTTCATAGGAGTGTGGATTTATGTCAGAGTCTTTAATTCTATCCCATTGTTCTACATGTCTGTTTCAAGTTGTTGTTTTTTTTTTTTTTTTCTTTTTATTATGATAGCACTATAGGAGAGCTCGTAGTCAGGGATGGTGACTAGTTAGCAGATTAATTTCCTGCACCAAAGAGGCTAGAAATATGGGTTAAGGCTCCATGTAAGCATCAGCTGGAATTATTCATGTTCAATTAATTGTGTGAGTGTTTTCCTTGGCAACGGGGCCCTCCTGCCAGTTTGCTGAGAGCAATCCTTTGTCTTAACAAAAGCCTGAGTTGTTTAGGAATTTCAATGGCTGACCCAATTGAATACAACTCAGTTCTGCAACTGGAAAACTCGCCTGGTAACAAGAAGTGGCTTCTTGAGAATCCATATTCCCCCATCACTTTCATACAATCCAGGAAGTATACAACCCCCCAATTTTCAATGCTCTCTCCCAGTGTTCTGTTTCTCTACCCCTTTCTCCATCACTAGATCTGCACTCCTTGCCCCTGTCACCACATGCCCACAGTCTGACCATAAAATCTGTTCTGGTTTGCCCTCCCAGGAAAATACATGCATCGATCCATATGCCCTTCATGCTTCTTAATGTTTCTTAATGTGTGGGTTGTAAAATGGTTATCCTTTACTTTACAGATAATACCCACTTATAAGTGAGTACATACCAAGTTCCTCTTTTTGGGTGGGCTTACTTCACTCAGGATTAATTTTTTTCTAGTTTTATTTATTTTCCTCCAAATTACATGATAATTATTTTAAAAATTGGGTAATATTCCATCATGTAAATGTGCCACATTTTCTTTATACATTCTTTTGTTTGAGGAACATCCATATTGTTTCCGGTTTCTGGCTAGTATCAAGGAACCTAGTTGAATAAGCATCTTTGTGGTAGGATGGACAGTCTTTTAAATGGAGGATTGTCCATCTTGTTTGCCATTTTTACTAGCATGATCAGTCACTCCGTTAACTTAGCCATTCTTACATGAGGTGGAATCTGAAAGAAGTTTTCATTTGCCTTTCAATGATGTCTAAAGGTGTTGAGTATTCCTTTAAATATTTCCTATCCATTTGACTTTACCCTATAGAGAAATTATTTATATGTGTATCCAAGGATTTTGATTGGATTGTTTATTTTGTTTTGTTTTTTGATGTCTAGATTCTCTAATTCTTTATATATTTTGGAAAATAGTTTGGTATTAAATGTGGAGTTGGGAAAAAAAAAAAACAACTTTTTCCATTCTTTGTAGGCTGCCACTTTGCCTTACAGAAGCTTTTCAGTTTCATGAGATCCCATTTATTAGTTGTTGATTCTAGCACGTATGATATTAATACGTTGTGTTCTGAAGATTGCCTCCTTTGGCAATGAATTTAATATGTTTCTCAAGTTTCTCCTCCATCACATTCTGCAATCCCCGTCAAAATTCCAACATAATTCTTTACAGATCTTGGCAGGAAAATTTTCAGCTTCATAATGTAAAGTTAAAAATGCAGAATAGTTAAAACACTCTTGAACAATAAAAGAACTGGAATTCTCGGAGCTCTTGATTTCATGTTGTACTCCAGTGCTATTGTAATTAAAGTAACATTGTATCAGCAAAAACACCAGATATTTTATGTTGATCAATGGAACTAAATGACCCAGACATTAATCCATCCACAGGAAGATGCCTGATTTTTAGTTTATTAAAAGCCAAAAGTGTACACTGGACAAAAGAAAGACTTGTCAACAACTAGTTCTTGTCAATCTAGATGTCTTTAAGGAGAAGAATGTAAATAAATCCATATTTATCACCCAGTAAAAATTAAAGTCCAAAGTTGTCGAAATACCTCAACAAAATAGATTCACTGAATCTAATAACTTTTAGGTTCATTTTTGTCATTATACAAAAATTGCATTTTTTCATGCATTTTTTCAAAATAAAATTTGTTTGTTTGTTTTTTCTTACCTCTTTTTTTAAACCTTCTATCTGTCAGGACTATGTGGGTTGAAGCCAATTTGGTCATGGTGAATAATTTTTCTAATGTATTCTTAGATTTCGGCAGTATTTTATGGAATATTTTTGCAATAATGTTCATAAGTATCTGTAATTCTCTTACTTAGTAATATCTATTTGTGGTTTGGGTATCAGGGTAACTCTAGTCTCATGAAGAGATTGTCAATGTTTCTTCTGTTTCTATTATGTGGAAAAATTTGAAGAATATTGTTATTAGTTCTTTCTTGAAAATCTTGTAGAATTCTTCACTGAAACTATATGATTCTGGGCATTTTTTTTTTGGTTGGGAGACTTTTGATGATTGTTTTTTCTTTAGCAGTTATAGGTGTATTTAATTTGCTTATCTCATCTTGACTTAATTTTGGTAAATGATATTTATTCAGAAAATTGTGCATTTCTTTCAAGTTTTCCAATTTAGTGGTGTACAGGTTTTTGAAGTATGACCTAGATTTCCTTCTTGTCTGCTGTTATATCCCTGTTTCATTTCTGATTTTATTAATTTGGTTATTCTCTCTGCTATTTGGTTAGTTTGTCTACTTTTCTCGAAGAACCAGCTCTTTGTCTGATTGATTTATTTTCCTTTTTTGTATTTTGTTTATTTCAGCTCTCAATTTGATTATTTCTTGCCATCTAGGTCTCTTAGATGAGTTTGCTTCATTTTGTTCTAAAGTTTTCAAATATTCTGTTAACTCACTAGTGTGGAATTTTTCCAGCTTCTTTATGTAGGCATTTAGTGCTTTGGATTTCCTCTGAACATTGCTTTGTCCCATAAATTTGGATATGTTGTGTGGTCATTTTTGTTGAATTTTAGGAAGTCTTTAGATTCTCTCTTTATTTCTTCCTTTACCCATTAATGATTCAGGTGAGCATTGTTTAATTTCCATGTGTGCTTTCTTGAATTACTATTGCTGTTGAATTCTAATTTTATATCATGGTGCTCTGATAAGATATATGGGATATACCATTTTTTTATCTGTTGAAGGTTCTTTTGTTACCTAGTATGTGATCAATTTTTGAGAAGGTTCCATGAAGTGCGGAGAAGAAGGTATATTCTCTTATGTTTGTGTCGAATGTTTACTTGATGTCTGTTATGACATTTGAGTCATAACATCTGCTACTTTTCTTATTTCTCTATTAATTTTTTTGTCTGGCAGACCTGTTCAGTTGTAAGAAGGTTTCCATTATTAGTGTGTGTGGTTGAATGTGTGATTTAAGTTTTAATAGAGTTTCTTTTACATATGAGGGTGCCCTCTATTTGGTTCATAGACATTCAGTATTGAAATTTCCTTTTAGTGGATTTTTTCTATGACTAATATGAAATGTCCTTCTTTTTCTCTTTTGATTGATTTTAGTTTGAAGTTTATTTTGTTAGCAATTATGATAGCTACACCAGCTTGATTCTTGCGTCCATTTAATTGGATAATTTTTCCCAACCCTTTACTCTGAGGTGATGAATGCCTTTGAAGTTGAGATGTGTTTCTTATATACAGCAGAAGGATGGCTTTTGTTTCTGCACCCAATCTATTAGCCTGTGTCATTTTATAAGTGAGCTGAGTTCATTTATAATATGGGATATTAATGACCAGTGATTTCTAGTTACTATTATTTTAGGTTTCATTGTTGATGATGTTATTTTGTGTATTTTCTCACTCTTTGTGATATGTTGAGGTGATATCCTTTATTGTCTCTGTTTTTGTGGTTGTAACTAACTTCCTTGATTTGGATTTTCTTCTAGTACTTTGTGTAGGTCTGTGTTTGTAATTACATATTGGTTAAATTTGGTTATGTCATAGAGTATATTTGTCCAACCATGGTGATTGAAAATTTTGCTAGGAATAGTAGTCTAGGCTGGCCACGTTCTCTTAATGTCTACATAATTCTTGACCATAATCTTTTTGATTTCATTGTTTCTATTGAGAAGCCAGGTGTAATTCTGATAGATCTGCCTTTATATGTTACTTGGACTTTTTCCTTTGCAGCTCTTAAAATTCTTTCTTTATTCTGTATGTTTAATGTTTTGAATATTATGTGGCAAGGGGACTTTGTTTGGGTCCAGTCTATTTGGTGTTCTTTCAGCTTCTTGTATCTTCATATGCATATCTTTTGTTTAGGTTAGGAATGTTTTCTTCTATGATTTTGTTAAGTATATTTTCTGTTCTTTTGAGATGGACTTCTCCTTCTTGTATTCCTGTTTTTCCTAGATTTCTTCATTTCATGGTGTCCGAAATTTCCTGGATGTTGTGTGTTAAGCTTTTCTTAGATTTAATAATTTCTTTAACCAATGAGTATTTTATCTTCAGTGCTTGAGATTCTCATTTCCACTTTTTTTTTTCTATTTCTGTATTTTGCTGTTTATGCAAAGTACATTGAAAGCAACTTTGAAACCTCTAGAAATGAAAGAGGCATCTCATTGCCTAGACAGTCAACCAAAGTTCTTCTGTACCATTGGGGTATTTCTTCAGCCAAAAGGCCCATTGTATCCGTAAGACTTTTCCACAAAGCAGGAAATTTCAAAGACAGTTTTTTTGTCCTGAGGAATGTTTGGCGAACTCTTTCAAGAAGCAGTGTCACTATCTCAGTGGAGACCTCCAAATGCCGCGTACCGCACCCCCGTGTCAGCTTCATGCAAGGGGCTGGAGGTTAAAATACACAGACACACTCAGACAGAGAGACAGCGACACGGGTCATCCTTGAAATTCCCAAGAATGCCCACATTATTGAGTTCAGGGGCAGATTATATAGAGATAGCCACACCGCAGCCAAACCCACCAGAAACCACTCTCCTGCCATCAGGAACTCCTGAAGGTCTCGTGCTCAGAGCAGCTGTAGGCACTCAGATCAGGAGATTACAAGAAATACAGGATCTGGGGTCTCACTGCTCCCAAAAAAGCAGGAACTCTGAAGGACAATTTTACCTTTAGGCACGTTCAGCAGTCATTTCTCCATAGGTCCTGCTTGTTCAGTTCACACAGCATACCCAAGCAGTCCACACAAAAGTAAAGTTTTTTGCCCAAAAGTCTAACCACCTTCATGAGGATGCTCTTCAATGCCCATCTTCCTCTTGAAGTAGATTGGTGCTGCAAGGAGCAGCTGGGTCTCATTGTCATGAAAAGCCCTAAATTCTCAAAACACTTTATTTTTTTTTAATTAATTTATTTATTAAGGATTTCTGCCTCCTCCCCGCAACCGCTTCCCATTTCCCTCCCCCTCCCCCGATCAAGTCCCCCTCCCTCATCTGCTCGAAGAGCAATCAGGGTTCCCTGACCTGTGGGAAGCCCAAGGACTGCCCACCTCTATCCAGGTCTCCTAAGGTGAGCATCCAAACTGCCTAGGCTCCCCCAAAGCCAGTACATGCAGTAGGATCAAAAACCAACTGCGATTGTTCTTGAGTTCTCAGTATTCCTCATTGTCCGCTATGTTCAGCTAGTCCGGATTTATCCCGTGCTTTTTCAGACCTAGGCCAGCTGGCCTTGGTGAGTTCCCGATAGAACATCCCCATTGTCTCAGTGTGTGGGTGCACCCCTCGTGGTCCTGAGTTCCTTGCTCGTGCTCCATCTCCTTCTGCTCCTGATTTGGACCTTGAGATTTCTGTCTGGTGCTACCATGTGGGTCTCTGTCTCTGTCTCCTTTTATCGCCTGATGAAGGTTAATATTCATGAGGATGCCTATGTGTTTGTCTTTGGATTCACCTTCCTATTTAGCTTCTCTAGGAACATGAATTTAATGACAGCCTTTGCTGGAGAGGTTGTGGAGAAAGGGGTACACTCACCCATTGCTGGTGGGAATGCAAAATTGTGCAACCACTCTGGAAAGCAGTGTTTCAGTTTCTCAGGAAATTCGGGATCAACCTACCCCTGGATCCAGCAATACCACTCTTGGGAATATACCCAAGAGAGGCCCTATCATACAACAAAAGTACATGCTCAACTATGTTCATGGCAGCATTGTTTGTAATAGCCAGAACCTGGAAACAACCTAGATGCCCTTCAACGGAAGAATGGATGAAGAAAGTATGGAATATATACATATTAGAGTATTATTCAGCAGTAAAAAACAAGGACTTCTTGAATTTTGCATACAAATGGATGGAAATAGAAAACACTATCCTGAGTGAGGTAAGCCAGACCCAAAAAGAGGAACATGGGATGTACTCACTCATATTTGGTTTCTAGCCATAAATAAAGGACATTGAGCTTATAATTCAAAACACTTTAAATGGCATATTCTGTAGTCTTTGAAAGATTTAAAGAATCCCTACCCATCTGAAATATATCTTTGTAATCAAGAACAGAAATATACATATAAAAAAATTGACCTTAAGTTTCTATCAATAAACCAAGATTCATACCAATGCGAATGAGCATGACCCAGGGTTAAATTTGCAATCCCAGTGATCTTTTGGGCCTACTCACATGGAGGTCACTTGTTTCGTCTTGCTACTGTGGAGGACCCTGGTTTGTGTCTAGTCCTGCAGAGGTCACTAGCTCAGACCTGCTCCCACATGTGACCCTTGATGCTCTTCACTTTCAAAAATTATCAATGAATTAGATATTTTCCAAGTATTGTTATAATGCTACATTTGCTGAAACATTACTGACTTACAAATATAATTCAAAAGAATGTCCTATAACTAATAAAACCAAGGTCTACTGATGGAAATAAAACAAGCAGCACAATTACTACATGCTAAACAAATGGAAGAAATAGACTTCTTTCCAAGAAGTCATGCTGCATAATCATGAGAAAACTAATGGAACAATGAAACTGAGTTTGAACAAAAAGAAAGTTACTAGTAGAATATATCCAAGAGAAAAATAAACAGAGCAAATTCACTAAATAACATGAGACAACTTCCTGTCAGCATCTATTCCCATGACTCCAACTCTCTTATAATGAGAGTCAGTATCACTGAAATCTCTGAAGTAATGCACACTCTCACTTTTAAAAAGAGTCAATGACAATATAAAATATTCAATTAAGTAGGTAAACAAATCAAGGAAATCTATTTGTAACCTGGCATGATACTATAAAAGTGAATGAAACCAGTAGCTACCTGAAGATAAACTTCAAAAAAATAGAAGTATAACTTCAGCAAATCATTGAAACATAAAAAGGAACCAAAAAAAATTTTGGAAATGAAAGGACTCTTTGTGTTGTTGCTTATTGCACTGTGTACTTGCTCCCAAAAAACTTGCATATCCTCTACAGTACAGCCCCAGAGTTCTTTAGTCCTTTCTCTTTCTGTCTAAGTGAATCTCTTTTCCTCTGACAGTTTTTGTATCTGTCCAAAGTCAATGAACATCACTGTTCTCCTTAATACCAAAATAAACATGATTTTTAACTAAGTTTATCAATGACTGTGTTAATATTTACAAGAAATGTTTGTGCCTCAGAGATGCTTCAAAAACTTTTGAATCCCTTTCTTAATGTAAGTTCAATATTCAGTAAATCACACTTTGATTCTTTAATATGGCATTTTAGAGAATTTCTTAGAGGAAGTACCCATACTCAGATAGCATGATAGTATGGCTATCAGAGCAACAGCACTGTTATCTCAGTGAACATCATAAAGATTGACTGGGTTTATTCTGTCACTAAGGCTACAGAATTAAGAGTAAGACTGCTACTTCTGCCACCACTGTCACAGCAGTAGTCCCTAGCATGTTTTTTTTTTAACTTACCTGTACTTTCACTGACACAGCTGCAGTACCATCCTAATATTTATTCCACATTCATATTTGCTTCATCTATTAAGCAACTAAAATGCCATTTACAATTCTAAATCAAGTTGCATGGTCTATGTGTTTTGAAACAAATCATGACACAAACTCCAATTTCCCACAATTTATTCATGTGGAATCCATTTGCAAAATTAACGCTTAATGTTTTATTTTCATTGACATACTCGAAGTCCCATATAATGACTGTTTTATTCTGCTCATTTTTTCTGCTCATATTTTCCATGTTTTATGTTATGAAGAACTTTCTCCAGTCCTTCAATATTACTTCCTTATAATCTGATATGCTTCACCTCAAAGATAAGTCTTAGAGACCTTCCCAAGACTGGTTTGTTCATAACCTGCCCTTGTATTTATGTTTATTCACTCCCTGGAACACATTATATCTTATTTGCTCGTTTGCACACACACACACACACACACACACACACACACACACACAAAGACAAAATTCTGCTCATTTTAATGACTTTATCCCATTTCCATGCACCAATATTTGTGTCATTAAATAAGAACTTGATAATTTTTCAAGTCTTATTCGATTCTAGAATCTACAAGGGAAAGTCTCTAAACATGTTATCATAAAAATTCTAGATAAAATATTCTTAAATATATAAATGCCCAGCAAACACAGAGAAATATACAAGTAAATATTTCTTCATGCATATTATGAAGGATTTTTCTTTTTTCAGAATTTTGAAATTTTATATTAGTAAAAAGTAAATATTATAAGTAAAGTATTACAAGATTACAAGATATTAAAAGCATATTCACCAGAATATTCAAATGGCAATGGTAGGTTATTGACATGATTTTGTAATTGAATGTAACTTTGAAAGACAGTTTAGGGATGATTTAAAAAAAAATTTAGTCACATATTGTTTGTCATTTCTCTCCACTCTTAGGCATTTATCCATGTGAACTAAAATTCTAACTTGCCACAAAAAATCTGTGCCTGAGTATTCACTGTGATTTTATTTATAATAATCAAAGCTGCAACAGACCATATTTTCTTAGCAACTGAATGAATGAGTAAATTAGCCTGCATATGTATAATAGAATCCTTGCCTTCATCAACTACGATAAATTTTCATTGCCTGCAATTTTTATGTCAAGAGCATCTATATGAAAAAGAATACATGATATATAATTTATAGAAACCCGTCTACAATGAGATAGAGGAAAATTAAACAGGGGTTGCCTAGGAACAGAATGAGCAAGCAGCAAAAATCTTTATATTTTGAGTCTGTTGTAAATTTATTTTTAATGTGATTTTGTTTCCATGATTATGTGCATATACAGAACACATATAATTAAGCACAAATTATTCCCCCATAGAGTCACAAAAATAAGACAACCACAATTTAGAAAATAGATTTACCCCAAAACAAACAAGCAAACAAAATTTGAAAAGGAATTTTAGTTAATAGAAATACATTTGCCACTAGAATATTTTGATAAACATTTCTGATCAGATGACACTACACGTATGTATGTGATATTAGTCATTCCTACATTTATATGCTGCCGCACCTTTTTTTCGTTGCCAAGTGTCTTATATAGATAAGAAACTATAATAATAGCTCCTTCGGTGAAGAGGAAAATACATGTTCTACATTTTCTTGGCAGTATTTTTTTTACCTACCATCATCTATTCTAAAAAGAAATTACTTAGATATGAAATTTCAAAGTCTATAATTATTTTTAAGTGCAAGGATTTAAATAATTCAATGACTCTAAGCAAATAAAATAATCAGCATTTATTAAATTTAGTACCTCCTTCCATCAAAATATGTACTTAATGAATGTTTTTCTGATCCAGTTCTTCATGTATAATTATGTTCATTAATTAAAAAAATTAGCAGTCAATGGTAAACTAAACAAAGAGCGCTACTTAGAGAATTGGAAATGTAGCATTGATATGACAGAAACATGACTTTGTGAAACTTTCAAGCAACTCCATAAAGCCATATTACTAAAGACAATAATAAGTGTTGAATAGAATCTATAGAGAAACAGGAGTCCCAAAGATTCCAAGAACTTTTTAATGGCCAGAACTGTTTGTGCAACTTCCATATATCACAAAGCCCTACCTTAAAGAAACCACACAGCCTTCACTGCAAAAACTGAGTGAGAAAGACATCTATTAAAGGAATTGAGATGACCCTGCTTGCTGCCGGTGTACAGAGTCCATCTAAAAATAAAAATGCAACTACCAAGAAGCTGTGCTAAACTGTTCTTTTGTGTCTAGAATTACTTTTCAAGCTCTCTCAGGTTTTATATGGGTATAGTTGGGCATGTGGTGCCATATTGTAAATAGAAACTGCTCATTCATTTACAGGTCACCCAGACCTGAAATAATTATATAGACACTATATTAATTGAAACATTGTTTGACAAATAGCTTATGTATAGTTTTAGCTAACTGCTATGCTGCTATGTCTTAAATAAACCCACTTCTTTTCTTTTTTCTTTCTTTTTCTTTTTGGTTTTTCGAGACAAGGTTTTCCTGTGTAACAGTCCCAGATATCCTGGAACTAGCTCTTGTAGGCCAGGCTGGCCTTGAACTCACAAGGCTTCACCTGCCTCTGCCTCCCAAGTGCTGGGATTAAAGGCATTCACCACCACAACCTGGCAAAATTAGCTCATTTCTATTGTTCTGAGAATCACCATGAGGTTGTGGCCCATCTGTAAGATTTTGGCTGGCAGCTGGTGATTTCTTCATTGGCAGCTACATGGGCACCACTTTGACTCTGCCTACTTTCTCTCTGTACCTCAGTTTGGATTGTCTGCCTGGCTTCACTTTATTAAGCCATTGGCTGAAAAAAAGTTTCTTTAATAACTAATGATAGTAAAACATATTAATAGCATACAGCAGTGAATCCCACATCATTCTCCCCTGCAAAAAAAAAAAAACTAATACATGCCAGAGATTACTGTTGACACCTATACAGGGGTATGTGTTCCTACGTACACCCGTTGAGATGGATCAGAGATAAAAAAAAAACCTATATGAAAACCTTGCAAGGATCTTCAAGGAATAAGGAATTTCATATTTTCTTGGTGATAAAATAGATAGACAAACTGTCAATCCAAACAAAATATTATGTATCATTTTTTAGGCAAACCATGTCAGACTGAAGACAAAAGTAACTATACACTGCTTATCTTCGTGTTATCAGAAAACATGCATTTATTCTTGTGCAAGATGTCTATGCAGTGATGAAGCCATTGGGAGGGAGAGCCATCTGCTCCGATAAACATTTAGGTACATATATCTGGATGCTCCCCAGGATGTACTCTCTCACTGGTAATTTTTTATTACCCTAACATTATCCTATTCTCCATGATGATGGGGAATATTTGTCAGCCTATGATCTTTCAGCAGTGGAACCAGGTTAAGGCATGACCTTTGGGTGCTCAGAGAAAAACATCAGGTGGCTCAAGTTTCTCTCTCTCTCTCTCTCTCTCTCTCTCTCTCTCTCTCTCTCTCTGTGTGTGTGTGTGTGTGTGTGTGTGTGTGTGTGTGTGTGTGTGTGGTTTCCATACTACACAATTGAGCTTGAACTTCTCATTCCTGTTTTGTGAGTTTGTCACTTATAATAAAGAAAAATATAATTTTTTATATTTTTCTATCTTTTAGCTAGCCTGTTTTTATTCTTGACCTGAGATAATTCAACAGTTTCCACCCAACATGGGGCTCAAACTTATGACCCTGAGATTAAGAGTCTCATGTTATATGTCTATATGAATAATGTTTAAGTTTTTCACAATGAACAGTTGAGTTTCTTATATATCTTGTTCCTACAGTAATCATTGAAGTTTCAAGGAAGAAGATGGGGCCCCACAGCAACAACTCCATCTTGTTAAGATGACAACATAATACAGATAGCAGATGGGTTTTTGGGTACCAGCCCCTGAAATGATGCACCTTCTCAGAATGTTCTGGCCAAAACACCAAATAATAATATCTGTTATGATTGTACATAGTTTTGTATTGGGTTTGGATCACTCTTACTTAGAAAAAAGGGGGAGATGATGGGGAATATTTGTCAGACACTGATCTTTAATGGGTGGGATCATGTTAAGGCATGACCTTTGGGTACCCAGAGATAAAACACCAGGTGGCCAAAAGTTGACTCACTCACTCTGTGGTTCCCGTGCTACACGGGTGAGTTTTACTTCTCATTGCTATTTCATGAGTTTGCTGCTTATAATAAAGAAAAATATAATTGACCAATTTTTTAGCTATCCTGGTTTTTACTCAACTCTAGATAATTCAACACCTCCATATATCTTTTAACGCATTTCTTCATCATGAAGGGAACTAGAAAATCTTTTCAAAGCATTTGTTTTTTGCTGGTCAAATGACATTCTATTATAAAGTATACATTTATAATTTAAATCACTATATAAATATATAAAGTCTGGTATGAGTGAAAATTGGCTTATTTTTAATGAGTTGTAGCATAAAATAAAATGAGATGTTTGTGGGTAGAGTCTATTGAGATTTCCATGATGTACAAAATTATGCTTCATACAACGAGGTGTTAACAGAGGCATTCTAGAGTTAAAAAAGGAAGCAAAGGGCAGACCACTATAAGTTCAAGATTAACTCGATCAGCTAGGCGATGGTGGCGCATGCCTTTAATCCCAGCGCTCGGGAGGCTGAGACAGGCGGATCTCTGTGAGTTCGAGACCAGCCTGGTCTACAGAGCTAGTTCCAGGACAGGCTCCAAAGCCACAGGGAAACCCTGTCTCAAAAAACCAAAACCAAAAAAAAAAAAAAATTAACTTGATCTACATAGTGAGTTTCAAAAAAGCCATGTTACATTGTGGTACTCTGTTTCAAAACTTGGAATAAATAGAATGTCGAAGATTCACTCAGGAGCCAAGAGAAATTACTGTTCTTACAGAGGACTCTCTGTAAGAGAATTGTTTCCCAGTACACATATGTTTATTCACAACTATCTGTAACTCCTGTTCCTGGGAATATATATTCCATGACTAATGTATTCATAAAATAAATACATCTAAAATAATTAAGAAATTCTGTATAAGCAAATTCCTTACATTTGAATCTATAAAAATTTTCTCAATTGAGGATACCTCCTTTCTGATAACTCCAGCTTGTTTCAAGTTTACCTAAAACTAGAAAACACCTCCATCATATAGTATTCATTCTAGGAAGAGAGAAACCAAAAATGCATAACTCTTCTGAACAATGAAATGTAATAGAAATTGTATATGACACTTCTCTGATGAAAAGATACTATTTTTTATGCAATCCATTTTGATTATCTGATTTAGATACCATGTGGACTTGTTTTGGTAAGGAATTTTTTAAAGATGGAATAAGTCAGATACAAGACTCAGAGTTTAGGGAGAGATACCTATGAATTCTATTCTGTCATCAATATGGATACTGAGTGTTCCATGAGTTGTGAAGAAACTTAGTTTAGTGAAATTCTAAAAGTTAAATCTCAGAATCAAGTTATCCCATGGTCCTCAATATATTAGTGAGCATGAGTGGAAATACTGCAAGGCATGTGAAGAAAATGTTTGCTATTTGTCCATGCTAGAGGGAGTGTGTGGGCAACATAAAATGTTTTATTTTCTTCTTGTTTTCTATGGGGGATGTCACAAGGTATTAGGGGTTGCACTTGGGAAGACTGCAAAGTGCATATGATTGAGGTACATTATGCAAAACTCCCAAATATTTAATAAAAACATTATATTGAATTTTTTTCTTTTTTTAAAAATTATTTATTTATTTATTAAAGATTTCTGCCTCCTCCCCACCACCGCCTCCCATTTCCCTCCTCCTCCCCCAATCAAGTCCCCCTCCCTCGTCTTCTGTACCTTTAGAGTCTGTTCCAGAACTAGCTCTTGTGCACCACCACAAAAATCTTATAGTTCCATTAAAATATTTAGGGAGTTAATGATAATTTAGGAAGAACTTAAATTTAAATATAGCTGAAGACTCAATAAGACCAACATATAACTGTAAATATATATATATACAGTTATATATATATACAGTATATATATATATATGCTTTTTGGAAGAATTAAAAGGGAATGGAGGGCTAAAAGTGTAGGAAATATCGGAGAAAGTAAAAAGAAAGTAGGACTAATATAGCAAGTGTTAATATTCTTTGCAGAGTATTATTTAAATCTCTAGAAATCTTTGATAGAAGAAATCTTTGTCACGGTTAATGACTAGAGAATTATACAGCAGAGGAGAGGGTGCCTGTACTAACCTTATCCTATAGCCACACTGATGAATGTCTTGCATATCACCATAGAACCTTCATCCAGCGATGGATGGAGATAGAGACAGAGACCCACATTGGAACACTGGACTGAACTCCCAAGGTCCAAATGAGGAGCAGAAGGACAGAGAACATGAACAAGAAAGTCAGTACCACGAGAGGGGCGTCCACCCACTGAGACAATGGGACTGATCTAATGGGAGTTTACCAAGGCCAGCTGGACAGGGACTGATGGAGCATGTGATCAAACTGGACTCTCTGAATGTGGCTGACAATGAGGGCTGACAGAGAAGCCAAGAACAATGGCACTGGGTTTTGATTCTACTGCATGAACTGGCCTTGTGGGAGACTAGTTTGTTTGGATGCTCACCTTCCTAGACCTGGATGGAGAGGGAAGGATCTTGAACTTCACACATGGCAGGGAACCCTGACTGCTGTTAGGACTGGAGAGGGAGGGAGAGAGGGAGTTCGGGGAGTGAAAGGGAAATGGGAGGAGGTGAGGAGGTAGAAATTTTAATAAATAAAAAAAAGAAAGTAAAACCAAATAAGTGAACTGTTAAAATGACTCTAATAATAAAGGAGTTAAAACTAGATGGTTTTTAAGATTATGTCAATACCTCTTACAAATTTTGGGTAATAGGAATATTGTGGTGATTTGGAAAATTTCATTAAACTTACTATCTTCAGTTTCCTTTTCTTCAGTGAAGAATGAGGATGTCCATATCCTCAGCTTTTCTCATTTGTACAGTTTAAAAGTTTTGAAGCTTCCCAATTTACGCACTTTCACCTAAGAAATGATACTGCCATACTAGAGTAGTTCTTGAAATATTGTATTTTCTTTCTTACCAAGTTAAGTAAGGTTTCCACACATTATAATATATAAATCTTCACTTAGAATATAAGCATTACCTCTGCCAATGCTATAGATTCTCCAAAGTAATTACATTTCAGCACCTCTTATGACAGGAAGCAGAACAGCCACCATAGAGATTTCATTCTGAAAATTCAAAAATAAACATTTTAACATTGTACCACTTTTTCAATAGCAGAATAAGATATGATTATCCTTCCATGATTGAAGCATAAGAAACAGTCCACAGTGTGTGGGTGCACCCCTCGTGGTCCTGAGTTCCTTGCTCGTGCTCCGTCTCCTTCTGCTCGTGATTTGGACCTTGAGATTTCTGTCCGGTGCTCCCGTGTGGGTCTCTGTCTCTGTCTCCTAAGACAATGGGGATGTTCTATTGGGATCTCACCAAGGCCAGCTGGCCTAGGTCTGAAAAAGCATGGGATAAATCCGGACTAGCTGAACATAGCGGACAATGAGGAATACTGAGAATTCAAGAACAATTGCAGTGGGTTTTTGATCCTACTGCACGTACTGGCTTTGTGGGAGCCTAGGCAGTTTGAATGCTCACCTTAGGAGACCTGGATAGAGGTGGGCAGTCCTTGGGCTTCCCACAGGTCAGGGAACCCTGATTGCTCTTAGAGCAGATGAGGGGGGGGGGGGGGACTTGATCGGGGGAGGGGGAGGGAAATGGGAAGCGGTTGTGGGGATGAGGCAGAAATCCTTAATAAATAAATAAATTAAAAAAAAAGAAACAGTCCACAGAATATCTGTGATCAAATGATTGACATAGAATATTGATGGTTTAGAAAGTTTTAGATCTGTACCTTTATAGTTCCTATTTCGAAATGGCAGAAGCAATATTATTTCTATCCCTGAATGGATGAACTCACAAAGAATAAGTAGGGAAACATAGTTTCTCATGCTATTGAAACATTTACAATAAAGTCATTCTGTCTTGAGCAAATATAATTCTAAATATATACACACATATATACACACACACATACATGTGCACACACATAATATGTAGTAAGTAAATGTTTTTTTGACTTTGTTTCTTTTTTGAGAATGAGGAATAAATGAATAGGAGGTTAATAAATAGACAAGAAAAGAAAGTCATATTAATTAAAAAGTCAGTAATCAGGGACTTCTTGGTGATAAACACTTTGGGAAACATCTGTCACAGTTATTCTGTTTATGGGACATGGGGTCACATCTAAACACCGAGTCCCGTTAAACATAAAATGGAGGCTGAAACTGAGTCTTTTTTTGTTAATATCATTTCAATCAGTTGTAATTAGGAAAAGTGGTTTCAGAGCAGTCTTACTCAATGAATGAAATGCTTAGTTGGTGGCTCATGCCTGAAATCCTAGCATTTGGGATACTGAGGCAGAAGAGTAGCTCTGGCTTTGAGATCAGCCTTGACTACACCATGAAATGGAAGTTATATATAGTGCTGGCATGTACTTATATTTCAAGGATAAGGATATGCCCCTCTGACAATTGCTGAAAAACTTGGTTGGTTTTAAGGGCTCACTTTGTAAAGTTGCTGTATAGGTCAGCATATCTTATAAGTCCTTTAAACTATTAAATGGTGCTATTAAAAACATTTATCTCAGTTTTGATCAGTTTACAAATTTTATACAAGGGACTAGCCTATAACCTGTGCTATCATGAAAAGGGGGTAATATTGGGCTTATAGTGAAACAACAGCCAAAATATAACAACAAATTACAAAAATCAAAAACAAAATAACAACAAAATAAATCTAATCTGAATTGCAAGATTGCTTATGTGTTGAATATAACATCAAGTCTTCAAGAACTGTGTGCTGAATAGACAGGTGTTGGACATACGAGGGCATGGTGGTGATTTCAGAGATATATGCTAAATGAAAAAAAAAGGAACCATGTTATTACACACTCATGGTCTTCCTAGGTAATTTCCTCAGTGTGAAGAAAAGCTTCACAGAATACTCACTAGTACTGCACATCAATATATTGATGCATACCAAATGCCGGCATGCAATACAACAACGACTTTGCAACAATTCTTTAATCACAACAAATGTTTCCTATAAAATAGTCAAAAATTGAGTTTTATAAAACACTATTAAATGACACATGCTTGTAAGTATAATAATAGGGAAAGTATGCCTTTATATTTAAGATAAAATAAACATTTTGAAACACAGTTGAATCAAGAGAAAATGAAATTCTTTATTTCACTATAATTCTGAAGAGATTTCATATCAATGATACTGATTTCTCTCTCCTGGGTACCCCATTAACAGTTCCATGGGTGGCCTGGAATCCTGACTTGGCTTTATTGCTTGCTGTTCTATCAGCATGCACCAGAAATAATTGCTATTAGAGTTCTTTTTTTTTTCATGTTTGACTAAGTATCTTAATTCTGGCTTTAAAAATGCTCTGACAGGTGTTTCCTACACTGTCCTACTCTTTTACAGTGATGTGGTGATTTGAATTTAAGTGAACATAGTGGGAGAACAATCCATTAATGAGTACTATGTGGTTTCTTTCCAAAGGCATTGGTTCTTTAAAATTAAAGAGTAGATATGATAGAAAGACTCAAGAGACTATAAACACAGTAGGGGTTGAAATACAATGGATATGTTTCCATAGACTTGGATAGCATGCAAAGAGTCAGAAAGAAAATGGAATCCAATGCCACCTACAGATACTCCAAGAAATATGTAGAACATTAAGGAAAAGCATAGAAAACTTAAATTTTTAAATAAGGAATAAACACATAAGAAGTTAAGTATTTAGTTTGGAAAGACAAATAAATGATATACCTGCCACAAGGTCCCATTTTGAAGCACAGTCTTCTAGGAATCACATGACCATATTTTTGGGTATCCTCAGCTACCATGGTAACTCACAGGAGACCTGAACAAAACTGACCCATTAATATTCCATTATGGAAGCAGAGAAGGGAGCATAAGACACTCGCAACCTAACAAATTTGTGACAATTGGTAGAGAGGAGGGGTTTCTTAGAATGTGGCCCCCTCCACGAATGTGTTTTAGGAAAGATTTCTTTTTTAATTGTCAGCTTTATATCCACTTATATATGTCTCATTCTGCTTTAAGTAATTCCAATTAAAGACCTTGGTTCATTAAGCTGGGCTTGGGGAAATTCTTTCTCTTATCTGCTGTTGCTGCTCTATATAGGGAGACTAGGTTATGTGTTTATTACACAGAACTCACATAATGGAGAATTTTTGGAATCATCACAGTTTTAAACAAGGAACCATTTAACTAGGTTCAACAAGAGATAGCACTAAGGCCCAGACATAATTTACACCATCAAGGTTCTAGGGAAAGACACATATAATCTACAGTGGGAAGAAATATTTCACATTTTCACATGTGTCCAAAATTTATTTTTAGGTGCTTTCTTAGTAGAAAATACATTTTCCATTTTTAGAGGGGGGTCTTGAGTACCAGACTCAGTACTCCCTCACAGCTCAGAATTGCATGTGTAAGGCAGGTGAGGATCTGAGGGTAAAAATAACTCAAGTACATTACTTCTGAATCTTTTTTTTTTGTGCATGGGGAAAATGAAGTGAAAGGGGTGTGGAGGAGAGGAAGAATAAGAATAGAAAGAATAAGGAGAAGAAAAAAGGAGGAGAGTGAAGGGGTATTGGATTTTGTCAAGTGCTTTTTCAGTATCTAATGAAATGACATTTTTCCTTCATTTATATATATATTTACACTGATAGATTTTTGTATGTTGAACCAGCCCTGAATCTTTGGGATGAACCTACCATGATCATGATGGATAATTTTTTTTTAAATTTATTTATTTATTAAAGATTTCTGTCTCTTCCCAGCCACCGCCTCCCATTTCCCTCCCCCTCCCCTAATTAAGTCCCCCCCCCCCTCAGCCCGAAAAGCAATCAGGGTTCAATGTCCTGTGGGAAGTCCAAGGAACCCCCCACCTCCATCCAGGTCTAGTAAGTTGAGCATCCAAACTGCCTAGGCTCCCACAAAGCCAGTACGTGCAGTAGGATCAGAAACCCAGTGCCATTGTTCTTGAGTTCTCAGTAGTCCTCATTGTCCGTTATGTTCAGAGAGTCCGGTTTTATCCCAGGCTTTTCCAGACTTGTTCTTGGATTCAGTTTGCCAGTATTTTATTGAATATTTTTGTGTACATGTTAATGAGTGAAATTGTTCTGTAATTCTCTTTCTTGGTTGAGTCTTTTTGTGGTTTTGGTATCAGTATAACTGTAGCCTCATAAAAAGAGTTTTGCAATGTTTCTTCTGTTTTTATTATGTGGAACACTTTGAGGAGTATAGGTATTAGCTCTTTGAAGTAATGGTAGAATTCTGCACTAAAACCACCTGGCACTGGGCTTTTTTTTTTTTTTTTGGTTGGGAGGCTTTTAGGACAGTTTCTATTATCTTGCAGTTTATAAGTCTATTTAAATTGCTCACAAAAAAAGAAGGAGAGTAAAGGGAAGAAATAGATATAGCGAGAAGAAGAAAAAGAGTAAGTGTAAAGACTGATCTTGACGAGTTTTCTAGTTTTGATAGACATAATTGTTAAAATCCTAGGCAAGGGCAATGATGATATGCATATCAAAATCACAAAAAGGGGTAGGTAGAATCTGACAAAGCAGTACTCTAGAATAGGTGACATCACCCAGGAAAGAAGCAGCATTCAAGGGGAAGTATCTGACATTCCAAACCATTAGATACAGGTACTAACCATCCCTATATCCTGGATTCACCCATTCTCCTCATCTACTCTCTTTGGTGATAATCAACTTTGAGGACAGCCAGATTGTTAGCAAGCATGGAGCATGTGACCTTCCTGCTCAGTGTATATCTTCTATAGAAATTTCTATGTGGTCTATTAGCAGTTAATTTTGTGAGATTAGCTCTATGTCAATTTGACTGTTTTAACACAAACACATGGAGGCCTACATTAATTATAAACTGGTTAGTTGATTAGCTCAATCTTTCTCAATAACTAATTCTTACATCTTACATTAATCCTTAGTTCTTGTCTGTTTTAGTCACATGGCTTCATACTTTTTATCAGTGAGGCATTCTCATCTTACTTCCTCTGTTTCTTGGTGATAACTGCAGAATGAATCTTTCCTCTACCCAGAATTCTCCTGTTCTGTTCATCTTGCCTATAGTTCTTGTTTTGCTACTGACCAGTCAGCATTTTATTAAACAAGGACAAGGAACAAATCATTACAGAAGACGAGGCCAGTTTCCCACAGCATAACCCAAAAAAGCTATTACCAACCGAAAGCCATTGAGTAATATATTGCTGCTGACATGTTCAATCCCTGAGCATATTGCTGCAATACAAATTAAATTCATATATGAATGAATAGAAATGAAAACAAAAGATTAGGTTGAGTAAGCTAACTCAGGATCAGGAAATATTACTACACTCTTTCTCTTATATGCAGGTTCTACCTGGTCTTGAATAATTAATTTTTTTTAACTCTAAATATTATAGAACCTGTACTCTGCTTATAGCACAAACTTTTTTTATAATATCCCAGCAGCTAGCATTGTCAGCACAGGGCATGAACAAGATGAGTTTTGCCAAGAGTTAATTATGGATCATGGTTGAGTTCATAGGGCCATACCTCCTTATAGGCCTATTAACTATTGATCAGTCCTGGGAATGGACAGTCATTGTCCTCAGTGTCTACCAACTGAGGAATCTCCCAGGCTTCAGGCGATAGTTCCAATCCCGTGTTTAAGCAGGGCACACTGTTTAAGCTCAGTCAATCAAAAAAAGAAAACAAACAAACAAACAAAAAAAACAAAGACCAAACATCTGTAAAAGAAAAGTTTATGGAGAGAGGAATCATTAAAATGAGGAGGTCCTGAGTGTAATGAGAGTATATTATTTGCATATTTGAAATTGTATAATAAAAAATTAAATTTAATATATTTCTAAATTTCGGTGCTTAGAAATGGCCTCATCAGTGTCCCTTGAAAACTGAATGTAAGAAAATGAAGATGAGTTTCTATAAGAACTTTAAGAGACTACACAGATGTAATCAGGCAGGAGAATAAATGGTCAAACCACCAACAAAGATTAATAGTATATACATATACAGATTGAAAAAACAATATCAAATATTAGATTGATCCTTCATAGCCTATAAAATCTCTTTGCCTTTTAAGTTAATTTATAGTTATAGTATCATAACAAATATTTGTCTGTACATAAAGAGCTATATAAATATGCTTTAATTTATAATATACAATATAAGAAATACTTATGTAGTTGCATAAATATAAATAATGTAGTTACTATATAATATTAAATATTTTCAAGTGTAAATATTCAAATAGGCTTGCATTTTCTCATATAAACTGTTTACACTGAAAATTTTACCATTAAATCACATTACTAAAAAAATGAAAGACTTCATCAAAATTTGTTTTCGCCATTTCTTATGAAACAGAGATCAAGTATTTGTGAGCACTCAAGAGTAGATGGGACAATGTAGAGGCACACTACTTTTAATATTAAGGAACCATTAAACATAGCAGTGGAAAGAAAGCATGATACATAGGATGTAGATGAGGAGGGATGTTGTGAAATGATGTCTTCTGAGTATAACATTGTTCTTATGCGCACAGGTTATTGCAACCGTAGTTATGTGCCCAAGTTTTCCATAACATCAAGGCAGCAAAGCTGGCATGGGTGTGGCAAGTCTGTGGTGTTATTAGATGTAAGTGATTGCTAGGGTAGGGAAAGGCACTTTTCTTTGAGCAGTTAAGACCGAGTTATAATCTTACAGCCAAGCACTTATGTGAAGCACTGATAGAGCTCAACAGGCTATCTAAGAAAAAATAATATTTGAAATATGGAAAGTTATATTGAGAAGGGTGGGTTAAGGGGTGGAGCATGGAAGAAGTAGGGTAGAAGATATAATTAACATGCATTGCAAAAATCTATGACAAATTTAGAGTAAAATAAATAATGTTTAAAAAGAAAAAAATGCTTAATAATTTTATTTTTAAATAAACAGAGGATTTAAAGACTCTAAGAGCCTGTCACAGTGGAAGATTATGAGGAAACAATGTTATCTGAATGCACCCAAGCAACTGAGTATATGCAGCCACAGTGATGATAACATCATGCACAAGGTATGTGCAAGTCCAAGAAAGACTAAGTAACAGCATGGAGAAAAGAATTTTGAAGGATGTTGCACCTCAGCAGAGATTTTATTCACTATTGCTAGGGGCTGAGGGAGAAAGGGTCTATTTTTTATAAGAGGGTAAATCCTGATAAGTTGACCATGCTTCAGTGGAAGGTCAGGTATCCAAGAATATTTTAGCAACAATTATTGTCCTATATAAAGCAAAAAGAACAAAAATTTTGAGAAAAAGGAAAGGGTGTGGATCTAGAAAGAGCTGGGGGAGAGATTGTGGTGGTTTGAAAAAAAAAAATTGGCCTCCAAAGAGAATGGCCATGTTGTAGTAGGTGTGGTTTTGTTAGAGGAAGGGCATCACTGTAGAGGCAGGCTTTGAAGTCTCATATAAGCTCAAGATACCACCCAGTATCTTAAACATTTTCCTGTTGTATGAAAGTCAATATGTAGGACACTTGGCTACTTTTGCAGTACCACAACTGCCTGCATGCCACCATGTCACACCATGACAATAAATAACTAAACCTCAATTAGATATTTTTCCTATATAAGGGTTTCCCTGTTCATGGTGTCTCTTCACAGAAATAGAAATCCTAACTAATATAAGTAAGGTGAATATGATCCAAAGTCATTGTACATAATTTTTGAAAGATAAAATGTAAAAACAATGTTAAAAAATGAAAAAAATTCTTTAAGAGATGGTGATATTCATATATTTTACAAGTTCTTTTGATAATCTGTATGATACCATAAATCTCCTAGAGAAGATTTAATTTGCATGCTGACAGAAAGCAAGGCAGGGGCAGGGTGAGGTTGGACTTAGTCATAGCTAACTGTAGTGTTGGAAAAGGCATCTCTATTTCTAATTTGAGTTGTTCTGTTAATTTATCATTCTTATATACTAACTGAAATCTGGCCTTTTTCTGCCTGGTTGGCCTAAAACTTCAAGATTTGTCCAACATTTTCAAATTTACATTGCATTTTCCCAAACATATCAATCAGAATTTGATTATAAATGTGTAACTATTAGTAGTAGCATTGAATAATTGAGTAAAAGGCTTGAACTTACTCCATTAATTTAATTGAGGGCTTCCTAATGTATCATCCAGAATATGATTAAAATTGTGGGACTAGTCAAGAGGTTTTGAAATGATTCTCAGTGACTTGATTTCATGTAATGCTGGGAAGAACTTAGGTAGTTCTCATGAGCTTTTAAACTTTTATTTTCTTTAGGGTGTGCAGACAACATAGTAAGAAATCAAGAATGAACAATAAGTCAAGTGACTAAGATAAAAACTGAGAAAGAACCTGTGAATCCTGAGTACACAAAGATGATTTGTAGTTGAAATTATTTTTGTTCTTTTATCACTGTTGGACTCCAGATTTAAAGACAAAGTAACCTTAAGTGTCTTTGGGCCATTTGAACTTCTTCTGTTGAGAATTCTCTGTTCAGTTCAGTGCCCCATTTTTTAAATGGGTTAATTAGCATTTTAAAGTCTAGTTTCTTGAGTTCTTTATATATTTTGGAGATTAGACCTTTGTCTGTTGCAGGGTTGGTGAAGATCTTCTCCCAGTCAGTGGATTGCCTTTTTGTCTTAGTGACAGTGTCCTTTGCTTTACAAAAGCTTCTCAGTTTCAGGAGGTCCCATTTATTCAATGTTGTCCTCAATGTCTGTGCTGCTGGGGACATACGTCTGAAGTGATCTCCTGTGCCCATATGTTGTAGAGTACTTCCCACTTTCTCTTCTATAAGGTTCAGTGTGTTCAGACTGATATTGAGGTCTTTAATCCATTTGGACTTGAGTTTCCTGCATGGTGATAGATACGGATCTATTTTCATTCTTCTACAGGTTGACAAACAGTTCTGCTAGCACCATTTGCTGAAGACGCTCTCTTTCTTCCATTGTATACTTTTAGCTCCTTTATCGAAAATGAGGTGTTCATATGTTTGTGGATTAAAATCCAGGTCTTCTATATGATTCCATTGGTTGACTTCTCTGTTTTTATGCCAATACCAAGCTGTTTTCAATACTGAACCTCTGTAATAGAGTTTGAAGTCAGGGATGGTAATGCCTCCAGAAGTTCTTTTATTGTATATGATTGTTTTGGCTATCCTTGTTTTTTTTTTTGGTTTTTCCATATAAAGTTGATTATTGTCCTCTCAAGATCTGTGAAGAATTTTGATGGGATTTTAATGGGGATTGTATTGAATCTATATATTGCCCTTGATAGTATTGCCATTTTTACTATGTTGATCCTCCCAATCCAAGACCAAGGGAGATCCTTCCATTTTCTGGTGTCCTCTTCAATTTCTTTCTTCAAGGACTTAAAGTTCTTGTCAAATAGATCTTTCACTTCCTTGGTCAGTTACCCCAAGATTTTTGATGCTATTTGTGGCTATCGTGAAAGGAGATGCTTCTCTGATTTCCTTCTCTGCTTCCTTATCCTTAGTGTATAGGACGGCAACTGATTTTTTGGAGTTGATCTTGAATCCTGCCACATTACTAAAGGTGTTTATCAGCTGTAGGAGTTCTTTGGTAGAGTTTTGGGGGTCGCTTATGTACACTATCATATCATCTGCAAATATCAAGATGGGAGCAACTGATACAAGGCAACTTCCTGCTTAGCAAGAATAGTAGAAGGAAGGAACAAAAGATAGAAAAAGACATAACCAGATGTGGGGTTCCCCTTCCTATGCTGTGAATAACTTTTGTTAATAAAGAAACTGCCTTCACCTGTTGATAGGTAGAATTTAGGTAGGCATGGAAAAACTAAACTGAATGCTGGAATAAAGGAGGCAGAGGAGTCATGTCGCTTCATCAGAGACAGACGCCAGAACTTTAGCCGGTGAGCCATAGCTACATGGTAATACACAAATGATAGAAATGGGGTTAAATTAAGATATAAGAGTTATCCAATAATAACCTAGAGTTAACGGGCCAAACAGTTTTTAAAATAATACAGTTTCTGTCTAATAATTCCGGGTCTGAACTGCTGGGTAGCCAGGAAACAAACAAGCAACCTCTCACTACAATAACCCATTGAGGAGACAAGTGTTCATTCTTTTGTAAACCCCGTAATTCATTTCTATGTGCACAACTCTAAGGCCTAATCATCAGATAGAGGTCCTTCATCTGATTAATAACACCATTGTTGACCAAATTTTAACATTTATTTTGAGGGGAACTCCTACATCAATGTGATAATGCATACCAAATTATCAAGTCTAAGGTAAAAAATTCTAACTTTGACCAACTAGTTGCTACAAATCATATTTTCAATTTCGTTCTAAACATTTCTGATGCTTTCAGAGTCATCATTTACTTAATATAATTCATCCCGAAAGTAATATTGCAGGTGACTACAATAACTCTTAGAAATATTCAAAATAGCTATTCTCATTTGTTTTCTATTTTTTGGGGGGGGTAAGAGTTTTTTGTATTTTTTAAAATTTATTTATTTATTAAAGATTTCTGTCTCTTCCCCGCCACCGCCTCCCATTTCCCTCACTCTCTCCAAATCAAGTCCCCCTCCCTCATCAGCCCAAGGAGCAATCAGGGCTCCCTGCCCTGTGGGAAGTCCAAGGACCACCCACTTCCATCCAGATCTAGTAAAGTGAGCATCCAAACTGCCTAGGCTCCCACAAAGCCAGTACATGCAGTAGGATCAAAAACCCATTGCCATTGTTCTTGAGTTCTCAGTAGCCCTCATTGTCTGCTATGTTCAGCGAGTCCAGGTTTATCCCAGGCTTTTTCAGACCCAGGCCAGCTGGTCTTGGTGAGTTCCCGATAGAACATCCCCATTGTTTCAGTGTGTGGGTGCACCCCTCGCGGTCCTGAGTTCCTTGCTCGTGCTCTCTCCTGCTCCTGATTTGGATCTTGAGATTTCAGTCCGGTGATCCAATGTGGGTCTCTGTCTCTGTCTCCTTTCATCGCCTTTATTTTTTTATTAAATAAATTTATCTTTTACTTTTCAATATGATAATTTATAATTTACCCCTCCCTCTGTGATCTCCAAAACTTTTCATATACTTCTCATTTCTACCAATTTCATGTCATTTTTACTTATTCTGACTGATATGAAATGGAATTACAAAGAAATTTTAATTTGCAATTTTTATGATGGTGATTGATGTTAAATATTTGTTCTAATGTTTATTGGTCATTCTAGTTTATTCTTTTGTAGACTCTCTATTCAATTCAGGAGCTCAATCATTGGTCAAATTATTTTGGGTGTGTTTAATATTGGAAGTTCTTCATTGATCCAAGAAATTAATTCCTTATAAAATATTCACTTGGACACAATTTTGTCCCATTCATTAAACCGTTGCTTCACTCTCTGTTTTCTTTGCTCTATGGAATATTTTGGATTGAATAACACTATTTGTCAATTATTGGCATTATTCCCTGAGCTAATGGGGCCACTTCCAGTTAGCCATTGCCTATGACAGTACATCACAATGATTTCTCTAAATTTTGCCTAGAAGTTTCAATCTTAGATTTTATATTTTTAATCTGTGATTATAGGTTAAACAACAAGGATATAGTGTCATTATTAAGTTTGGATATTTGTTTTCCTAATGCAATTCATAGAAGAGATCATATTTTTTTGAATGTATGATTTTGATTTTTGTCAAGGAATTTGTAGCCACATTTTTGTGACTATATTTTTTATTCCTCTACTCTATTTGTCTATATGCCTGTTTTTCACAATGACCATGCTGTCTTTATCACTATTCCCTATATCACAATTTGAGATCAGGTATTGTGATTCCCTCCACATTGCCCTTTCTATATATGCTTGCTTTGGATATTAACGACCTTTATAAAAATTTAGTATGAGTTACAGAGTTTGTCTAAATAATTTTACTAAGAAAACCATTGCAACTTTGTTAGGATTGTGTCAGATTTGTTAACTCTCTGCAATAGAGCCATTTCTCAGTACTGGTTCTGTCAATCTAGCTGAGGAAGATATTCTCCCCTTCTACTATCCTTTTATATTTATTTCTTTATTATTTTATAGCTTTCTTTTTAGGATTCCTTAATCTCCTTTGTTTAGGTTTTATTCCTAGTTTTCTTAAAATATGATGTTGTGGGAAATCCTTCAGCAGAGAACCTTTAAGATACCAGCCCACTTCAGGCATAATCTTAAGTACAATAAGTCCAGAACAAAAGCATACCATGGCCCCTTTTCTTGCCAGGTCCCAGCACATGCAGAAGACTGCAGATAGCTACCCTTTCTGTGAGTTTATCTCCAAATAAATAAACTTTTGTTACACTTAATTTTGAGCTATTGTGGAACTCTTTGATACAACTACAATATTTTTAACATGACATAATAAAGTATAATAAGATAAAGAAAAATATTGAATTTAGACATGGCAACCCAACATGAGAAAAAATACCCAAAAGGCAGCCACAGTGACAGGGACCTACTTGTTCTGTGTCAGGAGTCTCATAAAAATTAAACTAATGATTATATATATATATATATATATATATATATATATATATATATGACCTGATATAATACAAGAACATTGTGAGAGCAAGAGTTGATACGCAATTTTAAGAAAAATGATGTTTTCCAGATAAAATGGGCATATACAATTAAGAATTTTCTCTTTCTTTTTCTTTCCTTTTGTTTCCTTTCTTTTTCTTCTTTTCTAAAAAGAGTATATGAAGTTGTGCGATAAGATTTAAAGCTCTGAGTGGTGTCCATGATGAGAACAAATATAATAAAAATACATTTTATGAATTTCTCAACGAATAAATAAAAGCAAGAAAAGAGAATGTAAGCTAAAACTAAAATACACCTTTTGGGCAAAGTTGAGTTGAAAAATCTCATGAATTTCTTGATAACTGTTTAAGTTATCAAGATAAAATAAGGCATTACAGTAGAACTATGTTATAACTATAATATAGAATAGAGATGTTAATCTTTCATCATACAAATATATGAAAGGTTTTCACCTTTTAAATAACTTCAAGAAGAGTTTGGATAATCAGTTTAATCATGTTTGTACTCAATATTTTGACTAGTAATAAATAAAAGAGAATCAGAGGATCAGAATAAACTAAAAGAAAAATAAAATTTTGAACAGAATATTTAACTTTATTTTAATACAATATTTTATTATATATAATAATATATATATTCTTATAATATATACATATACAATATACTTTTATTATCTATAATAATATGCATATGTATATATTGTACTCATGTATAATGTATATATACATTTTCTGTTTCCTTGAATACCAAAACGTAAGAATGTGCCTCTATGTGATAACTCTATTGTGTCATAACAAGGTAAGGGATATATTGTGATACCTTATTTTTCATATAACAAAGAAAATGTGCATTTTAGAAAAAACAAATCACAATTAGTTGTAAAATGTGCAACAGATGGTGAGACTTATCATCATTCTTTCAGGCTAATCGTTGTTTGTCTGCATTTGGAACTTGCTTTTACCAGAAGATGATGTTGGGCAGATGCCATGATGACATCTGGTACATTCCTAATGTAGTTAGTTTGATATACCTCATGTATTAAATTCTGTACATTTTCCAAAATAACAGCTGACAAGTGCAGTTGACCACCTGGGAAAAGACAATTTCAACAGGAAGAGAAGACAGTATTTGATCTTTGCTTCTGATGGTTGTGAAGTTACTGACTGCTTTATACCTACTTAGGATGGCATTTTAATAATCAGCATATTATTTTATTTGGAAATAAATATTTTCAAAGACAGCCATTAACTGTCATGCATCAATCCCTTACAGATACTTGACCTGTCATGGCTCTTAACAGTGTAAATGTGCTCTATAGAACATCCTCAGAGGAAGTGTTACAGAGGCAACATCGAAGTATCAATTAATAACAAATACCTTCAGTAGAAAATGAAAATGCATCTTACCAACAGTTGACTGCAGTGGAATATTTTATATAAATCCTATTAAGAATGTAAAAAATATATAAGTGAGTTTTTCAAAAAGTATTTAGTATCTTAATTTTTAACTATGGAATAAAAATTCTTTTGAAATTTTTGGTGGTTCAATGAGCCAAGTAACAATGGGTTATTAATACAAGAGGGTCATGACTTTACTGGCACAGAAGCATATGCTGTAGCACTACAGTGTTGATTTAGCAATATCATTGAGGGCTTCACAAAATTCTTGATAAATCACTCTATGTGCCTAAAAGAGAATATTTACATGGTGTGATATTTATATTTTTAATATGACTGTATTCACTTCAAAAATTTAGAAAATTACAAGTGTAATATCTCTTTCAATAAGATGCAAGGATTACTATATACACACATTAAATTTATCCGAAATTTCAATGAATAATGCAATGATTTATACATGTTATATAAAAATTCAAAGCAATTAATCTTAAAATGTGTGAAAATAGGATTGAAATGTCTAAAAGTTCTTAAGAGAACAAAGAAATTATTATTGCATTACTGAAGTAGGATTCCACCATGATTTCTTTTTCTCAATTCAGTTTAATCACAGTATCTGAAAACATGCTTGTTACTAGTTTACAGAGTTTTATAATTGATTTGAATTATTCACAGAAATAGCAAACAAAATGTATATAAAATTATTTCTGCTTACATTTTATAAAACAATTTGCTTGTTCATGCATCAGTATGCTATTTCTCCTATCTAATAAGCTGGAAAAAAAGTAATAAAAATATGAATAAGGAAATCACTCTTAAGAGTCTATCCAGCAAGACTGTATTTTAAGGAATAAAAGTTTAAACTAAACAAAATAATAGAATTTTATGCAAACAGTCTTGATCTTAAATACTAAAATGTATACTGAATTTAGAAATTAGAAAAGAAAGACTGTATATATACACACATATACAAATAAATAAATTAAATAAATAAGTAAATATATTTTTGTACTTAACAATTTATGTAAGGAAACAATATTTTAAAAATATTTTAAACACATTACTTTGATAATTGGATATTAATTTATACAATAGTAAAATTGAATCAAAACATTATTTATATAATTACTGATCATTGTCAGTTCCAAGATAACTCAGATATGAAATTTTTTAGAAAAACTAATTAAACTATTAGGGCCATTTTCCATTATATAAAAACAAACCAATTAATTTCTAAATGAGCAGAAAGAGAAACTTTCTCAGTATCTTTCATCTATTTCTCTATCTGTATGTATGTATGTATGTGTCTATCTTTAAATCTGTCTAAATATCTGTTTTCTTTAAGCTTAGGTACCTACTTATCTATATACATTTCTTTCTTTCTATATATCTAAACTTGAATTTTATATAATTAAATGTTAATTTACATGTACAATGAACTATCATTTAAATAAATTCCTTAAGGGAATGGAAATGTAAGATAATAAGTTCATAGCAATGATAGAAAATACAATTTTCTAATTTGAAGGAAGTAATGCAGAAGGGTCATAAATGTTAAGTTTGTTGATACTTGCTTCTGAAATATATGGGTAATTTGGATAAGAATCTATGAAATGTGGAGAAGAAGATATATTCTTTTGTGTTTGTGTGAAATGTTTTGTAGATATCTAATAGGTCCATTTGAGTCATGATGACTGTTAGTTCCAGTATTTCTCTGTTTAGTTCCTGTTTTCATGATTTTCGTGAGAGTGAAACTCCCACTATAAATGTCGGGGCTTCAATGTGTGATTTAAGCTTTAGTAATGTTTTCTCTAAAATGTGGGTGCCCTTGTATTTGTGGCATAGATATTCAGCATTGAGATATCATCTTCATGGGTTTTTCCTCTGATGGGCATGAAATATTTTTCTCCACATCTTTTGATTAATTTCTGTTTGAAATCTATTTTGATAGATACTAGGAGCTACACAATCTTGCTTCTTGGAGTGATATGATTGATAAATCTTTTTTCAATGCTTTACTCTGAGGTAATGTTTATATTTGATGTCAAGATGTGTTTCTTCTGTTCAGTAGATGAATGAATTATGTTTTCTCCTACATCTGTTATCTTGTATCTTTTTATCAGTGAATTGAATCCATTGATATTGGGATATATTAATGACCAGTGATTGTTAACTCCTGTTAATTTTTGTTGGTGATGGTGGTTTAGTGCATGTGTGTATTTTTTTTTCTTTGTTTATTCCATTCTTCTGACGTGTGGTTATGTACTACCTGTTTGCATGGGTGTAGCTAACTTCCTTGAGTTAGAGTTTTCTTTAAGAAACCTACTGTAGGGCTATATTTATGGATAGATATTATTAAAAATTGATTTGTCATGAAATATCTTGTCTTTGTCAGTTTTAGTGCTTGATATTTTTGCTGAATGACATAGTGAGGCCTGGCATCCTTGGTCTTTTAGAGTCTGCAAAATATCAGTACTGGTCCTACTGGATTTTCGGTTCTCTGTTGAATGGTCAGATATAAGATTCTATTAGGTCTGACTTTGTATGTTACTTGTCTTTTTTCTCATGAAAGTTTTAATATTCTTTCTTTGTTGTGTATATTTAGCATTTTCATTATTATGTGGACTTGGACTTTCTTTTCTGGTCTAATCTATTCTGTGTTCTGTAATAGGTATGTCCTTTCTTAAGAATGTTTTCATTTTAATTATATAAATATGCTTCCTGGGTTTTTGAGTTCAGAATCTTCTGTTTGTACTATTCTTATTTTTGGTTTTTCATAGTATCCATAAGTTTTAGGATATTTTTGTAACAATTTTATTAGATATAACATTTTTGACAGATTAATCTATTTCTTCTATAATATCTTTAAAGTCTGAGCTTCTCTCATCCATTGTTTGTATGATGTTTGTGATATTTGTGTTTGTAGTTTCTTTTCACTTACCTAGATTTTACAGTTCTCTAATCGCTCAGCTAATGTTTTCTTTACTGTCTTTATTTAGATTTTAAGGTCTCTGAATAGTTTCCTTCATGTCATTGTTTTTTTTTTTGTTTCATTTATTTATTAAAGATTTCTGCCTCCTCCCCGCCACCGCCTCCCATTTCCCTTCCCCTCCCCCGATCAAGTCCCCCTCCCTCATCAGCCCAAAGAGCAATCAGGGTTCCCTGACCTGTGGGAAGTCCAAGGACCACCCACCTCCATCTAGGTCTCCTAAGGTGAGCATCCAAACTGCCTAGGCTCCCCCAAAGCCAGTACGTGCAGTAGGATAAAAAACCCATTGCCATTGTTCTTGAGTTCTCAGTAGTCCTCATTGTTCACTATGTTCAGCAAGTTCGGTTTTATTCCATGCTTTTTCAGACCCAGGCCAGCTGGCCTTGGTGAGTTCCCGATAGAACATCCCCAATGTCTCAGTGTGTGGGTGCACCCCTCGCGGTCCTGAGTTCCTTGCTAGTGCTCTCTCTCCTTCTGCTCCTCATTTGGACCTTGAGATTTCAGTCTGGTGGTCCAATGTGGGTCTCTGTCTCTGTCTCCTTTCATCGCCTGATGAAGGTTAATATTCAGGAGGATGCCTATATGTTTTTCTTTGGGTTCACCTTCTTATTTAGCTTCTCTAGGATGGTGAATTATTTGGTACTCTTTTAGAGTATATTGATTTCTTCCAATTTTGATTATCTTTACCGTTTCTTTAGGGGCAATCTTTAAGAAACATTATCATTAATATAAAGCTATCTTAAGTAATTTTCCTGTGCTTCAGCTCCCTAGGAATATCCACGTCTTAATGTCTTCAGATATCTAGGGTCAGGCTATTTGCTCGGGTTCTTACAGGTTATGTTCTTTTTTGTTTGGTTGTTTGTTGTTTATTTTTTTAGTTGTTGAAAAAAAAATTTCCACCTCCTCCCTATTTCCCATTTCCCTCCCCCTCCTCCCACACATCGCCCCCTCCCCGAACTCCCCTCCCCCACATCCCCTCACTCCATCCCCCCTCCCTCTGGAGAATGAAGAGCAGTCCAGATTCCCTGCCCTGCAGGAAGTCCAAGGTCCTCCCACTTCTATCCAGGTCAAGGAAGGTGAGCATCCAAACAGGCTAGGCTCCCACAAAGCCAGTTCATTTATTAGGATCGAAACCTAGTGCCATTGTTTTTGGCTTCTCATCAGCCTTCATTGTCTGCCATGTTCAGAAAGTCCGGTTTCATCCTGTGCTTATTCAGTCCCAGTTCCCCTGGCCTTGGTGAGCTCCCAATAGATCAGCCCCATCGTCTCAGTGGGTGGGCGCACCCCTCGTGGTCCTGACTTCCTTGCTCATGTTCTCCCTCCTTCTGCTCCTCATTTGGATCTTTTTTTTTTTTTTGCTTTTTTTTTTCTTTATTGAGAAAAGGAAAAAAAAAACAAATTTCCTCCTAATCCCAGCCTCCCATTTCCCTCCCCCTCCTCCCACCCTTCTCCCCCTCCTCCCACCCTTCTCCCCCTCCTCCCACCCTTCTCCCCCTCCCCCCACTCCTCTCCCCCTCCCTCTCCATCCCAAAGAGCAGTCAGGGTTCCCTGCCCTGTGGTAAGTCCTAGGTCCTCCACCCTCCCCCTCCGAGGGGAGCACCCACCCACTGCGACAGTGGAGCTGATCTATTTGGAGCTCACCAAGGCCAGCTGGACTGTGACTGAAAAAGCATGGGATAAAACTGGACTCTCTGAGCATGGCGAACAATGAGGGCTGATGAGAACCCAAGGACAATGGCACGGGGTTTTGAACCTACGTAATGTGCTGGCTTTGTGGGAGCCTAGCCAGTTTGGATGTTCACCTTCCTAGAAATGAACGGAGGGGGGAGGACCTAGGACTCATTTGGATCTTAAGAGCTCAGTCCGGTGCTCCAATTTGGGTCTCTGTCTCTATCTCCATCCATCGCCAGATGAAGGTTCTAAGATGATATGCAAGATATTCATCAGTATGGCTATAAGATAGGGTCATTTCAGGTTCCCTCTCCTCAGTTGCCCAAGGTACTAGCTGGGGACATCTCCCTGGACACCTGCGAGTCCCTCTAGAGACCCCAAAAGATGAACATGGGATATACTCACTCATAATTGGTTTCTAGCCATAAATAAAGGACATTGAGCATATAATTTGTGATCCTAGAGAAGCTAAATAAGAAGGTGAACCCAAAGAAAAACATATAGTCATCTGCCTGGATACGGGAAGTAGACAAGATTGCCGGGCAAAAATGGGAACTTGGGGGTGAGGTGGCATGGGGCTAAGGGGAAAAGGTGGTGAGAAACATGAGAAGCGGAGGATGGGGGGAGCTTGGGGGAATGGGATGGTTGGGATAAAGGAAGGGTGGATACGGGAGCAGAGAAATATATATCCTAATTAAGGGAGCCATCTCAGGGTTGGCAATAGGTTATGTTCTTACACTGGTGTTTAGGCATCTTGTTTTGTTGTGATTGTAGTTCTATGTCCTGATTTCCGAGATTGTCGTTGTTGGACAGTTTTTTGATTTTTTTCATTTTTTTATTCCCTGGTTTCTGTTTTTTTTTTTTTGTGTGTGTGTGTGTTTTATTGTTTTGTTTTTGTTTTTTATGTTTTGTCTTCTATCTTTGTGGCCTGGATTTGTAGTGGCCAATTTGGCTTCTGACCTAGTAGGGAATCTCTGTCCAAGTTGGGAGCTGGCCTTCTGATGGTTTTCTTGGCCTTTGGTGCAGCAGGGTGTCTCTATATTTTTAACTTTTGTGGCCTGATTTTCTAATTAATGTTGCATGCTCCTGTTCTTCAGATTGGTGTGTGGTCTACACAGGTTCAGTTGTAAAAGATATTTATTATTTTGATGCCAAATGTGCTTTTTTAGGATGATAGAGGAAGCATTTTTTATAACACTGCTTGTTTAGCAATATGATAAGATCTGGATCCTTTTAGTTTAGTTTTGTAGTCAATACTTTTCAACCTTTTTCCCCTCCCTCCATTTCTCCCATTCCTATTCCCCATCTCTCCTCTGTCCTAGATCCATCCTTCCACATTTTCCCATCAGAAATGAGAAGACCACCCAGGAATATCCACTGAACATGGTATAACAAGGTAAAAAATAAATGTAAAAGCCAGAGAGCTCAAAGATACCGGCGGAACATCATCCACAGACTTCACCTAACTATGGCTTTTAAAGGCCCCACAGAAACCAAGGTTGCAATCATGAAAGCTGCACTAGACCCTCTGCATATGATATTGTTGTTAGGTTAGTGTTTATGTGGGACGACTAACAGTAAGATTAGGTGTATCTCATAATCTTTTGTTTGATCTTTGGACCGTTGTCGTCCTAATGGGTTGGCATTTCCAGTCTTGATATGAAGGTATATGCCTAGTCATCTTAGTTAATATTAATAAATATGCAATTTACTTCCGAATATAGAAATTATTTTGTAGTTAGACAGTGATGTTAGTTGGACAGTTTTACAAACAAAGAAAAAAAACAATATGTTTTATATATTTTAGATTATGGATGTGAAGTATAACTTAATGAAAATATAAATGCATAAAATAGTAATTTAAAGTAATTTTTGAAAGGATAAGAGCATATGTTTATATCCTGACTTTTTGGAAGGAGGAAACTGGTGGATTACTTGAGGCAGGCTTGCTGTGTGACTGAGCATCATAGTGAGATATTGGGTTTAAAAATTTGATGAATTTATTAAGTAAACAAAAAGCCCAAGGAATTCATGTTCTATAACAAACTTATAGGTAACATAAAAACGTTCAAATTAAAATTCAGAGTTTAATAGAAATATTGTAAAAATGACACATCAAACAATATTAATGTTAGAGCAATGAAATTTGATGATTGAATGTTTCTTGTAGAAAAGAAAATCAGTGCTGAAATGTTGGTTATTGAATAACACATACACACAACACAACACACACACAGGGAAGTATAATTTTGTTTAATGATGTTGAGGAAACAAGAAATTATAGACAACACTGAACATCCTCAATAGACCACACAATGTTACCCTGCCCTGATATTTTTAAAGCCTGAAAATTGAAAGTAGAAAGAAATACCACCAACTGTTGGAAACATATAGTGACATTTCTCAAATAAGTCTACCATAAAATTATCCTATCCAACTGACTTATATTTGGGGAAAAATTGTAGCTACATTAAAATATAGCAAAGATGAATAACATCAGGTTGTTTTACTTGGGACTACATAGAGCAAAACTTTATTACATCTACCAGGTGGAGGCAAGGGCTAGCGAATTATAAAAATCTGTAGCTGTCTGTGTGAATGTGGACTTTTTCTACACTAAATTCCTCCCAGTTTTAATCACCAGGCACCACTCTTGTCAGATGTCAAAGCTAACTTCTTGGAAGAAGGCAGATTTTTTTTTTACTTTGGAATGATGGTTTATATAGGACTGTTTATGTGAGGATGTTTATAGGATATGAAGATTGACAAAGTGCTAGAGGAGACATTTTATTTAGACAGAATAAAAGGGAAGTCCAAGGCAGGGTGGGATGGTTGAGATGGAGGAAGGACAGATATGGGAGCAGGGAAGATGGTATCTTAACTAAGGGAGGCATTGTGGGGTTGGAAAGAAGCTGGGCTCTAGAGGGGGCATCTCAGATGTCCACAGGGATGTCCCCAGTTAGGACTCTGGGCAGTGAAGGAGAGGGTGCCTAAGCGGGCCTTGCTCCATAGTCAGACTGATGACTGTCTTGAATATCACCATAGAACCTTTGTCCAGTAACACATTGGAGATAAAATGGACTTTAAATTGATATGTCCAACAGAGTTTTTATACAGATTTGTATTAGTGGCTATTAGTCAAATGAAGGATTTGATGCCTGACCTGGGAAGATTCCACTGTTCTTCTGTTAATGAGTGCTTTAGACAACCAGCTTAATTCCTTGAGACATTAAAGAACTTAGGAAGAATGATAAATACCTGCTTCTCTCTGAAATTTGATAATCATACCTATGTCCCTGGGGCTAAAACTTTCCTAGATCTTTTCAGTGATATTTTTATCCTTTCTTCATTTTACATCTACAAACGTGTTCAGATTTTCTTAGAAGCAGACCAAACAATAAAAGATTTCTATATGGGTGATTTTGTAGGGGATTTACTTTGGTGTATAATGGAGGACTTGCTGTGTAAGTGAAGCTGTGTTACTACCATAGTTATCCAGTGCGTCAGAGTTAATGATGCTGCAAAATCTGGGAAGTGGATAAAAGAACTGTCTTCAATTTACCCCTCAGAGATGTCAGATTGCTGAAAAATTTAGACAAATCCCTAAAAGACATTGATTGCTTAAGAGTTTTGATTCCTCTTCACTTTAGGGATAAAAACATTTTTTTTTTTTTTTAGGATAAGTGACTTCAGGAAAATTTTATGCAGATATGACATCTGGAGGAGAAAAGAAGCTGGGTCCTGGCTAAGGAAAACGGATGCAGCAATAACAGCCCCTGTTAAGTTGCTGTGGCTGAATATGCTCTTAATAGTCAGAAAGCAAAACATATCTACGTCATGTTTAGCAGCTTCCTTGTGATTTCACATATTCTTTCTTTACTCTTACCTGAATATATATTCACATGAGGGGAAGTGAAAAAGGTGCCTTGACAAGCACCGACAAAAGTACTTTAGAGGATTCTAAAACTTACTTTTCTGCATTAATCTCTATAAGTGAATTAGTCAATCTTAGATTTTAAAAATACGTGTTTAAAATAATTAATTTGATGTATTATATTTAAATATTATAGTTTTCAATAATTCACTTTAAATATACTTTTTGCTGTTACTTGTTATTCCATACATGAATATACAGACTTTAGGCCATTTAATCCTCTCATTGGCCCTCTCTCATGCTTTTTTTTTTTAATGCAGAAATTTTTCTTCTTGGCAGTCATTGATCTTACCTTGATATCTTTTTTCTTATGATTAAATATGTGAACTGGATAATGTGGAACATAAACATAGTTTTAATTTTCATTTTTCTAGTGTCCAATGATAATGACTGCTAAAAGAAATCAGTAGCCATTCACATTTCTTCTGAAAATTTTGTTTTGTTCCTTAGCACATTTCTGATTGGTATTACTTGGTTTTCTGAATGTATGTGTGTTTTGTTGTTTCCGTTATTGTGCAAAATCAATATTGTACATATTAATCACTTGGTGGACGTGTAACTGGCAAATATTTCCATGTGTCCTTTATGTTGATTCTTCAATCCAGTGACATTTTACTTTGTTGTCTGTAAACTTTGTAGTTTTATAAGGTTGCCATTTTCCATTTTAGGCCTTATTTAGTGAAAGAGAAGAGATTATTTAGAAAATCTTTAATTATTCCTAGATGATCTTTAAGAAATTTGTATGATTTGAATTTTACACTGAGATTTCTTAATGTGTTTGGAGTAGATTTATGCCAGGTGATGAATAAGTATCTAATTACATTCTTCTGTATGTTGACATCCAGTCTTCAGAAAACATTTGTTGAAGATGCTGTCTTCAATAGATTCTTGCATCTTTCTTTGTAACTGATTCAATGGCTGTACCTGTGTAGGTTATGGTCTGAGTCTTCCACTTTAGTCATTTACATAGATTATTTTTATGTGAATACAATACTGTAATCATGAAATTAGCCTGCAAAATTAGTTGCTAAATCACAAATGCCATAAGGTTATCTATTAAGCTACTTTAGTTCTCTAAACCTGTTCTAGGCAATGTAATATAATTTCCTACATATGTAGAAACTAGGATGAAAAAAACATGCACCACATCTGTTTTCACAGGTTCTATAATATAATTAAAAACATGCTTTCAACATAAAAACCATTTATAAATACATATGGGAAATTTTTATTATATTTATAAGTTATAAGAAAGGAAAAATAGAATATGGCTGAAGCACGGTGTCTTATGTCTTGAGAATAAATCTTTAATTCAGGAACGATTATGTTTGAAAAACAGTTCTATGACTTATAGAAAGAATGCAATAATTCCCATCATTTGAGAATTGTTTATATTTTTATATAGTTTTTCTTTTGTGGTTGTGTGTGTGCATGCATGTGTGTATGAATGTTCATGCTACAAAATATATATGGAGCTTAGAAGATAAGTTGGAAGAGCTGTTCTTTGCTTCTACTATGAGATCAAATAAATGATCTTGGTGGAAATTTCCTATGGTGGTTTAAATAGGAATACCCCCCCCCCATAAATATGAATACTTTGTCACCACAGCATGGTACTGGTGGAGGAGGTCCATCTATCCATGTGTTACTTTCATTGGTTAATGAATAAAGATACTGCCTAGGCCTGTTGATAGGACAGAACTTACGTAGGTGGGGAAGATTGAACTGAATGCTGGGAGGAAGAAGACAGAGTCACAGAGCTGCTATGGAGCCACTGCCAGAGTCAGATGTGCCAGAACATTGCTGGTAGGCCATGACCTCATGGTGGTTGATAGAAATGGGTTAAATAAAGATGTAAGAGTTAGCCAATAAGAAACTAGAGATAATGGGCTAAGCAGTGATTTAATTAAATACAGTTTCTGTGTGGTTATTTCAGGGCTAAGCTAGCTGGGCCACGGGGGTGAACAAGCAGGCCCTCCTCCAAAATGGTACTATTTGAAAGGATCAGTAGGTGTGACTGTGAAGGAAGAAGTATCACTTGGGATGTCCTTGAAGTTTCAAAGCAGCCCATTCCAAGTCCAGAGCTTCTTTTCCTACTATCTGCAGATCCAGATGGATAACTCTCAGCTATTTCTCCAGCACCTTGTATTCCTGCATGCCACCATGTTTCTGGATATGAAGACAATATACTAAGCCTCTGAAACTTTAAGCAAACCTCAATTAAATGCTTTCCTTTATAAGAGTTGTCATGGTCATGGAGTTTCTTCATAGAAGAGTAACACTAAAGCAGTCTGTTTTTGGCTGATATATATTATTATTTGTGGAAAGTGTTCATAATAAAAACTAAATGCAAGATATATTGTTATCTAAGAGTTTGATACTTAATAAGACGTAATGAAAATGCAGATATGAAATGGATGTGTGGAATGATTACTTCACAGGCATCTCTTTAAATTAAAATTAATATAAATAATTATAGACACTGAAAATTAAAAACTATAAGGAGTCATAATTCTCTGGAAACATAAGACATTATTCTGCAGATAGTGGTAAAACAATGAAGGTTCCTAATGTTTCATAGTTCTCCATGGGGAACTAATGTTCATTGATTCTCAATTCATCAATATCAATCCACACACGGCAAGCAAAACAAAACATACCAAAAATTACACCAGTGTGATGCACTCAAATCCAGTTTCTTGCAAAATCCTATAATTTATTGTTGGTTACAGAATATCTAGCTATAATATTCAATTGGAAATCAGGTGAAAAAGAACAACTGACTATATACCAAGCAAAGGTACATTTAAATAAAAGGTGTAGTGATAGGCTTCAACCATGTTAATACATTAAATACCCCAAAATAAGACAGTGACATCCTAGTAGAAATAAATTCCATAGGCTAAATACCAGGAGAGAAATTAGAGAAGTATTTTGGAAAGAATATATGTAAGGAGAAATTCACAATGGAGAATAACTTTTACAAATGACTGAGTGGTTTTATTTGTTCTCATTAGATGCAAATCATGAATGTGAAGGGAATGAGTTCCTTGAAATCTCTGAATGTAGAGTCCTTCTATCACATATATTTCAAGTTCAGAAATGTGGAGCTATAGGCCTTGAGAGTTATATATTTTTCCACTCAAAGCCACAGATTTATGACTCCAAATAATTGGCATTATAGAATTATTTTTCCAAGATTTGGAAGCCAGTGCTATATGTAAAGCTGTGGACATTGAAAGCAAAGGATTTATAGCGCTAGGCCTTCAAAGTCAGAGACTTATACCCCTATGTACTCAGTTTATAACATAGTTGTTCCTTTTATCATCAGCCCATAATGAGCCGCTAGCAATACAGCTTGAGCATTCCTAAATTGGAACCACCAGAATTTAATCCTCAGTGGCTCCTTGGGAGTTCTCTAGAATGCAGAATCAAGGTTCTTCTCCTCAACTATGCATGGCTCCTCATGATTTATGGTCTTGGCTGCTCAGTACCTCTTAGCTTCAGCAGTTCTAAAATCTTGCCACACTTCCAACTTTCTTAGTATTACAGTAGTCTCCACTGTCTCTCTTACTCTTGACATTCTATAGAATTCTTCAGTTGCTTTATAGAGGACTTATTGAGACTTATGGGATTCCTATTAATGTCCCTTCTAGATGCCCTGAAAACTACAGAGGTTGTTGGGCTTTTTCTAGAGTAATCTTTCCAACCAGTTCTTCCTCCAATCAAGACAATACACCAATAAATAATGGCCATTAAGAAAGTGCTACAAAGATATTTTCATAAAGCAGTCTCTTAAAGGGATGTAGGATGTACTAAGAGACTGGGTGATTGTATAACAGGATTGTTCATCTGCACTTTTAATTACAGATTCTTAGCTGAGTAATCAAGAAGGTTTATTAGTTCTCTTCATGCCCAACTGGGCCAAGTTCTATGATATCATCACCAATAATATCAACTGAGAACATAATTTTCTACAGATCATGAGGGTTTTTGTATTGAACAGAGTACATTAGATCCTATGTATGATATAGTGACCTTATTTAGCATGAGTATGGTCTCTTAAGGCAAAAGTTGAAGTGATAACCACACCCAACCTTACAATGGTCTTCAAAATTAAGTAAAGTTTTCTGGGGGTATCTGTGAAATGTTCATGGCAGCTAGTCTCTTAATGGTGCAGGACATCTTTATGTCTATGTGTTGTTTTCATTGGCTAATAAAGAAACTACTTTGGACCTATAGCAGGGTAGAACTTAGGTAGGTGGGGAAGATGGAACTGAATGTGGGAGAAAGGAGGGTGGAGTAAGAGAGAGAAGCCATGGAGCCACCAGAGACAGACATGCTGAAATATTGCTGGTAGGCCACAGTCTCATGGTGATGCACAGATTACTTGAAATGGGTTAAATTAAGTTGTAAGAGTTAGCCAATAAGAAGTTAGAGCTAAAGGGCCAAATCGGTGATTAAATTAATACATTTTTCTGTGTGATTATTTTGGTTCTGGATAGCTGGGATGAACAAGCAGCCTCCTCCAACATCCTAAAGGGAGAGTTGATTGATTTCTAAAATGTGACTATTTTATTTCCAGAAGAATAGTTAAGACTGTTTGACATATGGTAAGCTTCTAAAAGCTTTAAGTCAAATATATCCTTACCAGTTTGGATAATTCAAAGACAGTGTTAGGTCTCATTATACATAATCACAAAATTGTTATTTAGGAGATAATAGGACAAGTGGAACTGGCATAGATTTGGATCACTTAAAGATTTATTTATAGTTCTTGATATTATATGAAATTCACATATTTTGTGATCTTTCTAATCTTGCAGCATTAAAAGATTTCTTTGTTATTCATGCTTTTGTTTTATAAAACACTTTAAAGTCAGTCTTTTCAAATATAAGCACTTCAACTTAACTGTCAATATTAAAAGAATATATGTACAAACAATAGATGCATATGTTGGGATTAAAAATTCAGCCCTTTATATAAATTAAGAAAAAAAATTTATTGTATCCCACACTCTATATCCTTGTACAACAGTAATTAGATCTTGAATTTTTATTATTTTCTACCTTAAAATTACTTTTATAACTAACTATAAAAAACAAATCTGGGCTGTGGATAAAACAGGTAAAGATAGATATGTTCTCCTGGTAAGTCCTTTGCTTGTGGTAGTGAAAAGACATTCATCACGAAAGGGTGTTATGGATCCTGGTCATAAATGGAGATTATTCACTAAAATGACTGGTCTTAAAATATTGTATTGTAGACTGGACAATTTTAACAGCAAATATTGCCCCTTCAATGCTCAATTCTTCGTATTGATGTGGCTGAAATATCTTTTCTGCTGGTTATTTTATGTATGTGCAAACTAGAAAATGGATAAAATCAGAGACTTCAGGAAAGTAGCATATTCTGACAGCTGCTAAAATTGCTTTATTTCTCTGTGTGTTTCTGGCTATGTTTTAAAAATGTCCATTGGATCTATCATTTCACTATTGTATTCAAGATTACAGATAAAACTGGATATCTGTTCTTATTAAACAGAGATTCTAAAATGTCATTTAACTAACAAAAGCAAATAAAACAAGGCAAAATAAAATTGTAAAATACTTGACACCCCCTTCATGATGTTCCAATGTAGTTTACTTACTTCTTCATGTAAGAAATGTTTTTCTTCTGTCTGATAGAAACAATGGCAAGCAATAAACTGTGGTCAATCTTTATTTATAAGCTTGTCTTCTTTAAAAAAAAAAAACAATGTTTTGTTTGTTTTTTTTACTTAAACCAAACTTTTCTCTTTTAAAAAGAGAACAAATCTTTAAAACTTTATGTAGCTTAATAATTGAACAAAAACTTCAAACCTAAGAAAGGTATATTTTACTAGCAAACACTAAAACAGTCATGAGGAAGTGATGGGAAAGCTGTGTTAACCAATTATCTTCAAGGGGTGGAACCAAGTTAGGGTGTGGCTTTCTGGAACCCATGAAGAAAAGTGGTGTAAATTTTTTTGATTCATAAAGTTGTACTTTGATGACACCCTTTTTTATGCTTTTATAGCTTCTCTCTCTGGAGCAAACTGATTTTTGATCAATTTTTTAAAGAATGGTGTCATACAACACCATGAACTAATTCCCACTGGGTTTTTGGATGGGAGCATCCAATAGATCCCCATTTAATACAGGCTATAATTGTCAATTCTGTTTGTTGTTCAACAAAACTCGAAAGTAAGACTCTATTATTAATGTCATTACACATTCTGTTAATACTATTTGGAGAAATATTACTGGAATTGACATGAAAATCACCTCAAACCCAGATGTCTACACCCCAGCATAAAATCAAAAGCAATTAAACATAGGACAATGTGTTTCATTTAAAGTCAATCAACCTTACTACAGTAGATCTGCAAAAATGCAACAGAACTGTAGAACAAGACAAAAATTTGAAATAGCTGTTAAGAACAGAAGCAGAGGAGGATTGGACTGGGAAAGTAATAGGGGGAGAGGAGAGATGCAAACTGGGATTGGAATGCAAAATAAATGAATAAATTATAATCAATGAATATAATATATATTATTGATCTAATAAATATTGTATTCAATAGCATCAAATAGAATACGAATAAATCCATTATTGAAATCTATGAAAACCCACACAAGCATTAGAATGAAATGAAGAAAACTGTTAAAAACATAGAAGTGGAAATGGAACTATTAACAAAAGGCCAACTATTGGAAATAAATGAAAATTTTAGATTTTGAGAGGTTACTCAGAAGCAAGAGATTCACCAAAGGAAGATAAAAAATAAAAGTGAGAATCTTTTATGTCAGGCATTTGACATAAGATAGAAAAAAATGTATACCTCAATAAATATTTAATCTAAAACATTCCAGGCACTAAACCTCCAGGAAACCTGGGACACTATGAAATACCAAATTTAATAATAAGAACAACAGAAGGATATAAAAGACAGTTAATTAAGAGCAGAAATAATTTTCAAATATCATAGAAAATAATTTACCCAACCGTTAAGTATTAGGTGTCTATCAAGATACAGAACACCAGATATACAGGATCAAAAAAGAAATGCCTCATGACATATAATAATCAAAACTCATATGTATAGAACAAAAAAAGGAATATTAAAACTGGATATCAAGAAAACAAACAGTCCAATTAAATTTGGGTCTAGACAAAGATCTAAACAGAGAATTCTCAAAAGAAGAAACACAAAGGCTGAGAAGTACTTAATGAAATGTTTAACATCAGTAGTAATCTATGAAATGCAAATTACCTACATTGATATTTCATCTTGCAGTAGGCAGATCAATAAAACAAATAATGACTCATGCTGCTGAGGATGCAAAAAACAGAAAAAAAATACTCATTAATTACTTAGAGTGCAAAGTCGTATAGTGTTTATGGAAAGCAGTGTGATGTTTCTCCTAGGAGCCTGAAATATATCTAACTCAAGTTCCAGCGATACTCCTCTTGGGCATATACCCAAAACACTCTACATCTTACTGCTAAGATACTAGCCTAACTGTGTTTATAATTGTCAGAATTTGGGTAAAAATACATGATATGTTTACACAACAGAATATTACTCTTTAAAAACTACTGCAGCTGCATGCATAGGGCCTGCATACATCTTTTCTTCCAGATGAGGTCCCAGAACTGAAAGAGGAAGTGGACCCAAGTTTCCATGCTTAACTCAGAAGCTATGTACAAATGATAGTACTCAAATTGAAAATTCTCAAATGTCTCAGTGGATATACAAACTAATCTTAAGTGCATGCCCCATGCCCAGCAGTAATTAAGAAATACTAATCAAATTCAAATGAAATTGTCTTAATGCTGTGCCAGTACTGTTTTTTGTTGTTGTTTGTTCGGTTGGTTGGTTTTGCTTATTACCTTATAGGTTTTTGAGTATTTATTATGGTTTTTGGTTTTGTGATTTTAGGGAATTTGTATGTGTGTGAGCATGTGTCTCTCAGCATCTCTACGTGTTTCGTGAGCTTTTGCTTTCACATTTTCCCTTTGTTGATTATTTATTCAGTCCTATTATGGCTTGTATTTTTCTTATTTTCTTATTATTATTTTAGATACCTATTTTCATTGTAATTAAGAAGAGGGGAAATAAGTAAGAAGTAAGGAAAATCTAGGAGGAGTTATCACAGAACAATCAGTAATTACATATTATATGAAAAAATCTATAAAAATGAGGTCCACATGAAATTTTCTCAATGAATGCTTATCACAAGTTCATTCATATATTTGAAACTTGAAACCAAAAAGTGTTTTCTCAACAGAAAAACTGAAAAATCACAGGTATATTAAAAAAAATCAAAGCATGTTTATCTGTATTTTCATTTGCTTACTTGAACTGCTTTATTTACTCTTTGTAAATGTAAAACTAACTTCAGAAATTACTAAGGTATACAAACAAATTGTATATCTCAATTTTGGCTTTAGAGTTTCTTAATATTTAGAAGTAAGTAAAGTTTATTCTTTCATAACTTCAAATGTAATCTAAGAAAATTAAATTTATTGTTATCATTTCTATTTTAAATTATTATATAAATGTTCTTATATAGCTGTAAAATATGCAATTCTTATCTCTTACACATAAATTAGTGTAAAAGAAAATGTTACTAAATTTATTAGAATGCCTTGTGATTTCCATTATATATGTTATATTTCAAGGAATTCAATCTTACCTTAAAGTCAAAATGCAAAATGTTCTTTCAGGTAAATAATATTTGCCTCAAGATTTCATTGTTCAAAACCTATATATTTAGTGTTATTATTGTTATCATGGATATTTTAATTTTAGGTCTAAACCAATTGATTTTTTCTACTTTCACATAACTAATCTATTCTGTCATTTTAGCGATTTTTCTATTTAAAGTTCTTCCACTTATTGAGGTTTTCACAGTCTTCAAGTTTTGTTGTTTTCACAATAAAGCCTTTTCTCTTTGAATGAACTTAACAATGTTCTCTGTCCCTAGACTTGACATGGAGAAATGGAGGCATTCTGAAATTTCAATTTATAAGTCACAACAAAACTGAGGTGGGAGGTTCCACAGGAACAAAAGATTCTTTAAAGTGTCACAATATTTTCTACAGTGGTTAAACCCACAGCCGGAATCAATAAATATAAAATAAAATATTTCCCACAGTAAATAGCATGCACACTCGATTCTTCAGTGTTAGGCTATCTGCTTATGGTAGTAGTAGTCTTTTAGAGAAACTGGTAGGAAAAAATATAGAAATTATTCACATTATTGTGACTCATCTTTGAAAAAGTTTGATAATTCAGTACAGTATCCTAGAAATTGTGAACACTCCATTATTTATTTCACCATACCAATTTCATTTCAACATCAAACTCAATGAATTCAAAGTTATTCCACTGAAATCAGGAACAAGACAAGATTGTCCATTCTCTCCATATCTACTCAATATAGTGCCTGAAGTTCAAGCTAGAGCAGTAAGATAATAGAGATCAAGGAGATACAAATGGGAAAAAGTAAAACTCTCTATTTGCTGGTGATATGATAGTTTAAATAAGTGAACCTAAAAATTTTCGCAAGGAACTTCTACAACTCACAAATATATTGTAAAGGGTGATGTTTCTCTGATTTCTTTCCCAGGGCATTTACCATCTGTGTAAATAAGGACTAATACTGAAGGTGTTTGTGAGTTGTAGAAGTTCCTTTCAAGAATTTTTAGGTTCACATGTTGTGAATAAATTAAATTTTAAAGCGAATACATTCTGAAAACATTTCTCTATTAGCTGCCTATTCTCTCTCTCTCTTCCTTTTTCCTTTTGTTTATATTTAATACATTTGTAGTTATAAATGTATACCCTCATCTCCTAATTTAGATTTTGTGAATTATTCTCATCATCATTATTTACATCAGTTCCTTGTTTGTTTCTGTCATTTTAATATTTACATGGTGGAATTTGACTGAATGCTGCAGATATAGATCAGAATTATTGTGGCAGGTTACTGAAACTTGTTTTTATTGTACTTATTCACATTCCATCTCACCTCCACCTGGAACCTCTAACAAATCTAAAAATCATCATTAGAATGTGCTTGAAAGATTTCTAGAAGAAGAGCAGTAGAAAGAGAACTTAGAAAAGTAAGGAGAACAAGGGAACATTGTATGAAATGAGAGGGAAAGAAGAGGCAGAAGAGGAAAGTGAAAAGAAATGTCCTGAAGTCTTTTACCTCCATAGGACAGAGGCACAGCATTTTAAAACAACAATCAGAGATAAGCAAAAATACAAAACCTAGTCACATCTGAGACCCAAGCTTGATCAAATATTTCATCTGTTATTAAGAACTTAACATTGCCCAATTCTATCCAATTTTCTAATATCTCTAACGTAAAATTACTAGTACATGTGTTTGGATTTTTCCTCAGGAAGAGTCTCTCAAAATGATATCTCCTATTTCATATTACTGATAATAAAATAGTTTTTTATTCTTTTAGGAATTGGAGGAAGTAGACACAGCGTAAAATTTATAATAAAGGTTCTTAAATAAAGGTGTTATGCTGGCAGATCTGTCAATTAAATTTGTTCAAACTGATTCAACTCCTATTAGGCTGTCTTCAAAAGGATTATCCTGTACAGATCTCAACCCAACAAATGAAATAGAATAGAGAATCCTGAGGGCTTTGAACATCTATTAAAAAATTGTAGAATAAAATTCTCAAGTGAACCATACAAAAATAGCTCTTCACTGCCTGCTTTATACTTGATTGTAATGGATATTTTTTATAAAAACATATATATGTTGTAGAACATATCAGGCAAGACTATTTTCCCCTTTAGTAAAGCATACACATAAAAAATAGCTTGGCTCTAAAAAGTTGATTAAAAGTCTGTTTAATGAATTCATTAAAGACTAGCATAGTTGTTTCTAGGTAGATAATAGGGGCTGAAAGAGATAGAAAGGAATAGAGATGCATTGAGATTGTTTAGAAAATATTATCTTGGAACTAATCAGATGGCTTAGTAGTTTAAAGCACATACTGACCTGGTAGCGGAACAGCATGGTTTCCAGAACCCACTTCTGGTAATTCACAACAGGCTGTAACTCCACCTTCAGAGGGATTCTATTCCTTCTTTCAGTCTCTATGGATACATTATGAATATACGCAAAACATGTGTAGATGAATTATTTTCTTTAGGCTGCAAGCTCTCTCTCTCTCTCTGTCTCTGTCTCTGTCTCTGTCTCTGTCTCTCTCTCTCTCTCTCTCACACACACACACACACACACACATACACACAATGACACACTAAAAAAATAAAAGATGTTTTCATTAAACAGTTTGAAAACAAATTCTGAAGAGTGTGTGGGGAAAGAGAATACTCATTCTCCATTCGTGGGATTCTAATCTAGTCCACAATACTCTGGGATAGTGTTGTGGAGAATTCTCAAGATCTAAAAGTAAATCTAACATATGATCCATTTAAATCACTACTTGGCAAATGCCCAAGGGTCTTTACATCCTATGCCACAGATAATTTCTCAGTCATGCTCATTACAACTCTATTACATTAGCTAGGCAATGCAAGCAACTTGAAGGTCCTTAGACAAAGAAATGGATAAAGAAAATGTGTCACATATATAATAGGAAATATTATTCAGTTTAGAAATAATCAAATAATGAAGATTATAGATAGATGGATGGAATTGGAAAATGATATATTGTGTAATGCAGTCCAGACACAGAAAGGCAAATGCCTTATATTATACCCAATCTGTAGTTCTTATGTCTAAGTAATCAAATGTGAGTGATTAGCATGGAGTAACCCCAAAAACCAAGGCAGTAAAAAGGCACAATGGGGTGGGAGAAAAGAGGCTAAAGAAAAGGATGAAGCCATGTAAAATTGTCATGAAGGGAGCTAAGGGAACATGGAGATGCCTTTAACTGGAGAGAAAGAAGGACAATACACAGAGAGAGGGGCAGGGAGAGTTAATTTCTCTGATCATATTCCTTTATTGATATCTTTCTAAATCTTTTTAATCTTATTTTTTTCAAAGATTTGAAGCACTTCTCATAAAAGTCTTTCACTTGTTTGATTAGTCATCTGTGGCTCTTATGAAGGGTGTTATTTATTTTATTTCTTTCTCATTTGTCCATTTGTCTTTTGTATATAGGAAAGCTATAGATTTTTTTTTTTTTGAGGTAATCTTGTATCCAGCCACTTTGCTGAAGAAATTTGCCACTTGTAGGACTTCTTTGATAAAATTTTTTGGGTCGCTAGTGTATACTATTCTTTAACTTTTTTGTTATAATTAATTTCAAGGCAGGGTTTTTCTTTATAATATCCATGACTATCCTGGACTCACTTTGTAGATCAGGCTGGCCTTGATCTCTCAGAGATATGCCTGCTTCTGAATCTGGAGTTCTGGGATCAAAGGTATGCACACCACTCTTAAAGTTGGGGGACAACCAGTTACCTTCCTAATGGATACCGGAGCCCAGCACTCAATCTTAACCCAGGAACCTGGACCTCTCAGTGACCGATCAGCCTGGGTTCAAGGGGCAACCCGAGGCAAGAGATACCGATGGACAATGGATCGGAAGGTTCAATTGGCAACTGGTCAGGTGACACATTCCTTCTTGCTTGTTCCAGATTGTCCCTATCCTTTATTGGGTAGGGACCTTCTCACTAAATTAAAGGCCCAAATTCACTTCGAGGACAAGGGGGCTCAGATAACGGGCCCTAAGGTTTGCCCCATCCAAATTTTAACACTCCATTTGGAAGATAAATATAGACTTTATGAGCCTCAGGAGCCACAAATACCTGATTTGGCCTCCTGGATTAATGACTTTCCATTGGCATGGGCAGAAACTGGGGGAATGGGGTTAGCCCTGCAACAGTCCCCACTCGTCATCCAACTAAAGGCCACAGCTACCCTTGTCTCAATTAAGCAGCACCCCATGTCTCATGAGGCATATCAGAGTATAAGACCCCACATAAAAAGGCTGCTGGATCAGGGCATTCTCACTCCCTGCCCATTGCCATGGAACACCCCTCTCCTGCCAGAAAAAAAAAAAAAAAAAAAGCCGGGGACTGGGGACTATCGGCCAGTGCAGGATCTGAGAGAGGTTAACTAAAGGGTGGAGGACATACACCCCACAGTCCCCAACCCTTACAATCTATTGAGTACTCTGCCACCATCCCACGTTTGGTACACCATATTGGACTTAAAGGATGCTTTCTTCTGCTTGCGGGTGTATCCTGAGAGCCAGTCCCTTTTTGCCTTTGAATGGAAGGACCCAGATCTTGGACTTTCAGGTCAATTGACCTGGACCAGGCTCCCCCAGGGATTTAAGAATAGCCCAACCCTCTTTGGTGAGGCCTTTCACTGGGACTTGGCAGACTTTCGGGTTCAGTACCCCGACCTGATATTGCTCCAATATGTTGAAGACCTCCTTCTGGCGGCTGCCTCAGAAAAAGAATGTCAGGAGGGCACAAAAGCCCTCCTACAGACATTGGGACAATTAGAATATCGGGCATCAGCCAAAAAGGCTCAGATATGTCAGAAACAAGTCATTTACCTAGGTTATCAATTGAGAGATGGACAGAGATGTCTGACCGAGGCACACAAACAGACTATCACTAACATTCATGACCCCCAGAACCCCCACCAGCTGCGGGAGTTTCTGGGAATAGCGGGGTTCTGCTGCCTCTGGGTCCCAGGGTTTGCAGAGATGGCTGCTCCCTTATATCCTTTGACCAAGCAAGGGATGATGTTCACCTGGGAAAAGGAGCATCAGGAGGCCTTCAACAATATCAAAAAGTCTTTGCTAACCTCACCCACATTGGGCCTTCCAGATGTTACCAAGTCCTTTAAACTGTTTATAGATGAAAAGCAAGGATATGCCAAGGGGGTCCTGACCCAGAGACTGGGCCCCTGGAGGCGTACTGTGGCCTTTCTCTCCAAGAAACTCGACCCAGTCGCATCCAGATGGCCGCCCTGTCTACGGATGGTAGCAGCTATTGCAGTCCTTACCAAGGATGCAGGTAAATTGACTCTAGGCCAGCCATTGACCATCCTGGCACCCCATGCAGTGGAGGCCTTGGTCAAAGAACCTCCAGACCGCTGGCTTTCCCATGCCCGCATGACTCATTACCAAGCCATGCTCCTGGATGCGGACAGGATACAATTTGGATCTGTGGTTGCTCTCAACCCCGCAACCTTGCTCCCCTTGCCTGGGGAGGCAGAGCAGCATGATTGCCTCCAGATCCTTGTGGAAATACACGGGACAAGACCGGACCTGACAGATCACCCTCTTCAGGATGCTGACTACACCTGGCACACCGATGGTAGCAGCTTCCTGGAAAACGGGGAGCAGAGAGTGGGGGCATCAGTAACCACAGAAACTGAGATAATTTGGGCTAAAGCCCTACCAGTGAGCACCTCATCCCAAAGAGCAGAACTCATCGCATTGACCCAGGCACTCCAGATGCTTCAGATGGCAGAAGGTAAGAAACTTAATGTCTATACAGACAGTCAATACTCCTTTGCCACTGCCCATATACATGGAAAAATTTACCTAAGGCGAGGGCTGCTGACCTCAGAGAAAAAGAAAATTAAAAATAAGACTAAAATCTTGACACTACTCAAAGCCCTATTTCTGCCTCCAAAACAGTATTATACACTGTCCTGGCCACCAAAAGGGCCACAGCCCAGAGGCAAAAGGAAATCGATTGGTGGATGCTGCCGCCAAGGAGGCTGCCCTAAAAACAATCAGCATCTCCCAAGCCTTCCCTCTGACCGATTCAGAAAATACAAGGCCATTCCGATGTCGACTGCCCTATTATCAAGAGGACACCAACCTCCTAAAGACGATGGGGGCCAACTATGACCCCAAAGAGCAACATTGGGTCTTCAAGGGAAAGACTGTTATGCCAATGAGACATACCTATGAGCTGATAAAATACCTGCATAAGTTGACCCATTTAGGACCAAGAAAGATGAAAACCTTACTGGAACGACAGGCCCCTACCTCCTAAACAGAGATGGGGCCCTACAAAAGGTAACTGATGAATGTAAAGCCTGTGCTCAAGTAAATGCAGGTAAGACTAAGCTTGGGCCAGGGGTCCAGGTCCGGGAAAATCATCCTGGTGTACACTGGGAGATAGACTTTACAGAAATTAAGCCAGATCTCTATGGATATAAGTACCTCTTGGTGTTTGTAGACACATTTTCAGGATGGACAGAAGCCTTCCCTACCAAACATGAAACTGCAAAAATGGTGACCAAGAAACTCCTGGAAGAAATCTTTCCCAGGTATGGGATGCCCCAAGGCCTGGGTACTGATAATGGGACCGCCTTTGTCTCCCAGGTAAGTCAGTTGGTGGCCAAGCTTTTGGGGATTGAATGGAAATTACATTGTGCATACAGACCCCAAAGTTCAGGACAGGTAGAATGCATGAATAGGACAATTAAGGAGACTTTATCTAAATTAACACTTGCAACTGGCTCTAGAGACTGTGTATTCCTCTTGCCCCTAGCCTTATATAGGACTCGCAACACTCCAGGCCCCCATGGACTGACTCTTTTTAAAATACTGTATGGGGCCCCACCCCCAATCGTAAACTTCTTTGACTCAAATATTGCTGATTTTGCTAACAGCCCTTCTCTGGAAGCTCATTTGCAGGCATTGCAGATTATGCAAAGAGAGGTCTGGAAACCACTCACTGCAGCATACCAAGACCAACTGAACCAGCCTGTGATACCGCATCCTTTCCAGATAGGAGACACTGTATGGGTTCGCAGACACCAGACTAAGAACTTGGAACCTCGGTGGAAAGGCCCTTATACTGTCCTCCAGACTACCCCAATGGCATTAAAAGTCGACCTCATTGCAGCCTGGATCCAAGCCTCCCACATCAAGGCCGCCCACACCACGGGGGAGGCAGAGCCAATTGTGACCCCAGCATGAAGAGTCCAGCGCACCCAAAATCCTTTAAAGATAAGACTCACGCCTGGGGCCCCTTGACCATTATATGGGCCCTGCTGAGGCTGGGAATGGCAACCCAAGGGAAAAGCCCACACCAGGTGTATTCCTTAACCTGGCAAATCCAGTCCCAGAATGGGGAGATTGTTTGGGAAACCCAGGGACAGGAGTCACAACAGGGATGGTTCGAAGGATGGTTTAATAAGTCCCCATGGTTTACTACCCTGTTGTCTTCCTTGATGGGTCCTTTAATTATCCTCCTCTTGATACTCCTGTTTGGGCCTTACATCTTAAACCGCTTGGTCCAATTTATAAAAGACAGGCTATCCATCATCCAGGCCCTAGTCTTAACCCATGAATACCAAAGGCTAAGACAACAGAAAACTGAGATTCCATAATTATCTTGAGTAAAAGATTTAACTCAATGCTAAAAGAAAATGGGGGAATGAATGACCCCAGCTTAGCTGCTGAAATGCATTTTGCAAAGCCTTCACACAAATAAATGTAAGTTCAAGGTAAAGTCAGTACTCCTAAGTGGTCAAACAGGATATCTGTGGTCAGAAACCAGGCCTAGGAGGGAAACGGACAGTTCTGGGAAAAACTACATGTACCCTAGATAGGGCCAAGTCTGCTATTATTATCAGACCTTCATGTCTCCCGGAAACTTGTCCCCTAAATGAACCCTTCGCCTCATTCGAACTGACCAATGAGATCCCTGTAACCATGCATTGCTTCTATATGCCTGCTTTTGCCACCCTTTTCCTATAAAAAGACCTTCTCCCAGCCTACAGGCACGCAAGTCCTCCGAAAGGACTTTGCCGCCCACGGGTACCTGTACCCACCCAATAAACCTCTTGCTAATTACAGCCTGTGGTCTCAACTGTTCCTTGGGTTAGGGGTCTCCTCCTGAGGGAAGGACCTCTCTGAGGGTCTTTCACTTGGAACCCTTTTACTCCTATTGAGTTGCTTCACCCAGCTCTGATATGAAGGTTTGTGTCTAGTCTTATTGTATCTTATTATGCTCTTTTTGGTTGATAACCTTGGGAGGCTTGCTTTTTTCTGAATGTAAATGAATGCAGAGTGGAGGGGTCTAGAAGGGAGGTGGGAGGGAATGGGAGCAATGAGGGAGGAGAAACTGGAGTCAGGATATACTGTACAAGGTAATAATATTGATTAAACAAACAAATCTTTCTTTTGTGTTGTTGAACAGGGGACTCTAAGTAACTACCTACAAATATAGGCTATTGGTATTGCCCTTAGTTGTCTCTCAGAATTCGAAGTTACTACTGAAGATACCACACACGTCAAACGCTGGACTCAGTGGAATGTAGCTCGATTTGACCTGGATGGATTCTTCATTGAAAGATAGCTTTCATAATACAGTGAGGTGTAATGGAAGCTGTCAAGGAAGAAAAGTAATCATCCTACCTAGTTACATTGCCTATGAAGAACAACTATGGCCAGCATGGAAATATGTCCCTGTAAGTTAAAAAAGTACTCATAAACTGGCAGAATTAGTTATCTAATATATATGTTTGTAAGTCCATCTTAATAAGAGGAAATTCATGCCTGTTACCCTCCATGGAGAATATAGTACTACTGCTGCTTTCCCAAACCAAGATAATTTCTAACCCAGAACCAGAAAGGATTATAAAATGGGAGGAGACAGCTGTCAGTATCTATCACGTTCTGAAGATTCCTGGAGGCAGGATCACCATTTTCACACTGAAGTCGAGCTAAAAGCCAGAGCCTGGCTGCTTTGCTTTCCTAGTCTTAATTTTGAACCCTAATATCTGTCTCTGAGTTTGTATTAATCATGCTACATGCATTTGTATAATTGAAAATATAAATTTAAGCTTTAAAATTAATGTAAAAAGGGGAGAGACACTAAATGTTGGTGGGGATATGGGAAAGTGTCTTCTCACTGACTTTTTGTAGGAATGTAAGTTACAAAACCAGTTTTAGAAATCCAGCAGAGGTTCCTGATAAAACAAAAAAAAAGTCTAAGTTATGATACAGTTCTCTCACTTGAGGATGTATATTTCCCTCAAAATGAAATAAATATTGAATAGATAATTTTATAGCAGTGTAATTACAACATCATTGAAAAGTGCTCTCACCAACGATCAACCAAAAATGGTAATGATCAGTCTATCAAGGAATAGAGGTAGAAACCAGGGTCTACAAAAATAACAGTAAATGACTCCTAATGTTATTCTGTTTTATATATATATATGCCTTATTCAGCCATCATCAGAGAGATTTCTTTTGCAACAGATTGGAATAAATACAAAGACACACAACCAGACAACAGAGTTAGTGACCTTGGAAACACAGCTGTAAACAAGGTAGCTCCATCATGTCCCTGTTCTCAGAACTTATGGAATCTTGCAGAAGAGGAGGCAGAGGAGTCAAGAAAACAAAGGGGATTAAGTGAGAACAAGATCCTCTAAAACAGCTGAGGAAAGCTCATAAACTCGTAGAAATTCACAGAGAATGAAATAGTAATAACAGGGCTTATACAAATCTGTCCCTGGTCCTCTATATATGTACTGTGGGATTCAGTTTAGTTCTTTTATGGAACTCCTGAATAGGACTAGTTCTCTGATTCTTGTGCCTTCTCTTGGGGCTCCTTTATTTTCCTTTTGGCTTGGCCTGTCCAATTTTAGTATTATAGTTTTTGTTATCTTATCATGTTTTATTTTCTTTGTTTAGTTTTTATATCTTAGGAGCCTGTTCTTTTTTAATGCAAAATGGAAAAGGAGTGGATCTAGATGGAAAAGGAGGTAGAGAAGGGTTTGAAGAAGTAGAAGAAGGGAAAACTATACCCAGAATATATTATATGAGAAAAGAATCTATGTTGAATAAAAGGGAAAGCACATTTTTTAAATGTTAATGTGAATAATTGTATTACTCAGCAATAAAGTTAATTGATCTTAATATTTGGGACAACATGCAAAAAAGTCAAGTGTATCACATTTGGTGAAATTAGTGAGATACAGAAAGGCAAGTCGTACACACTTTTTGGTATGTTGAAAGCAAATGTGTTGATATGACAATAAGAGAAATTAATAATAATTACCAGAGACTAGGAGAATAAGGAATGAGGAGGACTAGAGGGAAGACATGCAGTGGATAAGTATCACAACATACTCAGCAAATTTATGCTTCACTGCTCTATGACACAGAGATTGGATCCAGTTGTTATTTTTATATCTAGAATAATTATATCCGTTAGTTTCTTGTTCGACCATTTTCAATATTGCTATATATTGAATGCAAGTGATTAAAATCACATATGTGTACTACACACATATATATGCATACATGTGATATTTAAAATATGTAGCATTGATATTACAAGTTAGTGAAGACAAATAAAAACATCTGATACTATAAGTATATGTATCACAAAACTGAATATTATTAGACATTAATTTTTCAGCTTGATTTTAAATAAAGCATCCCATTTTCATATACAAAATAGATTGTTTTGGAAGAAATTGTCTACCTGATTCTGCTAAGACCACACCTAGCTTCACTGAAAACTGTGTAACTCCATTCAGCAAGATTCTGTTCCAGAGAAATAGTAAGTTCCTAGTCAGTTTAATAGTGCTCACTGGAGAGTCTGGTAGTGTGTGTGTGTGTGTGTGTGTGTGTGTGTGTGTGTGTACAGTGTCTCATTATCAACAAAGCAGCTATGATCAACAATAGAATTCTCATAAGCAAGAAGGAATTTTTGGCACCCAATATATCTATATCTCTTCCTTAGCTAAAGAAAGCTATAACAAATAACTCCACAAGGGACGCTAATATTGGCTCACAGCTAGTTATGGTAAAACATAAATCCATAACTCTTTTGAAGGAAAACATATTGGGAAAGTATTTGACACTGATATTTCTTAGATTAGAGGAAAACAGCATGAATTATAAAATAAATGCAAAGGATAGCATAGGCTCAAAGGTTAGGACTTCATATGGAGACATTAGGATTGTACTTTATGGTGACAATCATAGAGGAGAGCACTGTGTCTGATTGCCCCACAGGATTTGCATTTTGAAGGAAGGATGAGGCTTGTGAAACTTTGCTAATTGTACTCAGAATCTCTTCATCCTCTGTCATAAAGAGAAGAACAATTAACACCCAATGGCAGAAAGAGAAAACCTCAGGCAGAATAACTCTGGAGGGACAGGCAGTCTTAGGCAAATTGAGCTCTATTGCTACCGCACAAGTGGAAGAATAAGGCTAGCATTTCTGAAGGAATGTCAGAGTAAGGTGACAGCTATCTCCAGATATCCATTTTGTTAGTGATGCCCTCTGAAGCGGATGCTAATAGATCTCCATTTGCAGTGTTAAAAAAACAAAAGACCCACAAGATTAGCAGAGAAGGCCAGGTCAACTTTTTAAAATATAAAATTAGTGGTTATTATGCTCCCATTAGTAGAAACATTCATTTTCCCCACTAGCAAAATGGGCTTATTCATTTTAAGAAATGTATTCACAAAAGTAAATTTTCTTTTTCTAGTTAGCAGATATATTCACAAAATGAAAAGCAAGCAAAAAAAACTGACATTCTTTTTTTTTTTTGAAAACCCTGAAACAGTTCATATAAAGTTCTTGAGAAACTAGCTACATTTTGTAGTTGAGAAATAAAACTACATAAAATTTTAAGATACAATTTCTCCCATTATGAATTGGAAACACAGTTGTGTTTTTGTTCATTATAAATTCAAGTACACCCATAATATCTATAGTGTCACAGATAAAATTTATTTTGGAAGTCATCCAGTCAAGGTGAGAGTAAGATATGCTCTCAGCTCCTCAGAACCCTCTGGTGTAGAAGCAAATGAAGTGGATTACTTCCAGTTCCCACCACCGTCATTGTGACTAACACTTATGAGATACCCTGTTAGCAGTCGGGTATCTGCCATGCCCACTTAGCTATAATTGTTAGACTCAAATAGACATTGGCAAATGTCCTTTGTCCTTTTGGAAGATTATTTAATGTCGATGAGATGGAAAAAGAAGAACTCTAATCTCTAATGGGACCATTTGCAAGACTGAGATACACGAAATTCTCAATGAGGCCCATTCTACATCATGCCAAGTTCCTAGCTAATTCAGCCACTGGTTCTCACAGCTGAATTGTTTCTTAATTCTATTGACTTCTATATGATTTGCTAATCCTTATTAGCATCTTAGTGTGATGCAAATAAGATATATTACAATTCTTGTTTCTTATATGGCAAAGTGAAGAAAATAATGTCTAGCCAACAAAGAAATTCTGACCCTTAGAGTTAGATTTTATAGAATGGTCATCTTCTAAATTCTTGTATTAATTGGTACTTGGGTGCCAAGGTAAGAAACAGAACAAGAAACTTCCAAGGGATTTATTCTGTCTTTTCAGTATTGTTTCAGAAGAGTATATCTGTATTTTAAGTATTGGTTTATTTAAACAAGCACTTTCATTGTATATATAAGCATGCATACTCGTAGATGTAAAAGGGCATATAATATGCAAATTTGTAAAGTGGAATTAGTAAAAAATTATAAATAAAATTCTACAGCTCAGCACTTAAGTTTAACTTTGTTTCACTTGAAAAGATGAAAGTCCTGAAAAACTCTTTCAAGGTAGATATTCCTATATATCTGCATACATGCACAGGGCAGGTATAGACAAATATAATAGCTATAGGAAAACCATAGATTTACGGATATTGTTAAGAGAGGAAGGTTGACTGGCTGATGGAAGTCCCCTAAATAATTCTTATTTACCAACATGCTTTACAAATCCCTTCACTAATTGGAGGGATGTAAATTCTGAATGTAAGTTCAGAATGCCAGGAAAGAGCAAAACACTGTGCTTAATGTCAACGCCTAATGAGACAGAAAACCAGACAGTACGTTGGAACATAGATACTAGTCTCTACAATTTCATTGATTATTATGGAAAATGAAGACCTCCCATATTATGTGATATATGTGATGCAGTTCTATGAAGAAAGAGATCTGCTAAAATGTTGCAAATTTAATCAAGTATTCACTAATGACTGCTACAGAGACTGTGATATCTCATTACTAATATACTATATAACATGCTGTACATACACCAAGATAATCAAAAATATTACTTTCTTTATTATCATAATTTAATAAACCAATATTGTATGTATTCATAACATCACTTATAAGATATTGCAGTTAATTTTGCTTTTGTATTCACTGTACTGCTTTTTTATGGAATACTTCTTACAGGCTTATTGAAATCACTTTACTTTTTTGTACTCATGCAAATTAATACAAATATTAATTAAATAAATTAATTAAATTTAAATTAATTAAAATTAGGGTTTTGAGGTTTTTTATCACATAATTACAAATCTTTAAGTAAGTGTTATATAGTATATTCATTTTGCAAATATTCAGCAATTACTCGTTACAACTTTTCAAAAGTATTCTCCGTTTTAATATTCAATTTTTCTATTTATTTCTTGCTGATAATTTTTTCTGTGTAGCTTATAATATTAGTAGCAGCTTAGGGTTTATAGAGAATATATCCTTATTTTATCTACCTCTAGATGATTTGGTGTTTTGGTAATCAAATTTTATACCTTTGTTGAATGAAAATGAAATTTTTATATTCCTAATTTTCAGTTGTTTAGAAATAAGTTATATTCATTGTTATTGTGTTGATCTGTTTGTGTGTGTGTGTGTGTGTGTGTGTGTGTGCGCACGTGAATATGGCACACCTGTGGTTCCAGCATGTGTTAAGACCAGATGACAATGTTTAGGAATTGCTCCTCTGCTTTCACCATGGAATCTGGGTATGGAACTCAGGGCATGAGGTTTCTGTAGCAAGGGCTTATCCCTGCTGAGCTGCCTTGCCAAAATTAAATTCATAAGAATTGGCTTAATCAGGAAAAAGAAATTTCTTTAGTCAAAAAAATTCAGTCATCATAAAGTTTATAATTCATTAACAAATGTGGCTAAAGAAAATTAGTCTGTGGAAGGAGGATAGAAGTTTCCAATGAGAAGTTATAATTGTTGTTCCCTTGCAACACTACAACTCCCAACATCCCTCTGGACGGCAAGTGCGGGACACATTTCCCAGAAGCCTTTGCATCCTCTGTTAAAAGCAAGGACAAGCCACGAGTTTGCCCCTTCCCTCCCCTTCTTTAACCCTTCCCTTTGTCCCTTCCTTTCACTTTTCCTAGTGTGTTTTCCCCTCCCATTAAAAAGTGTACCACGTGGTACCACCGCGTGTCTGTGTCTTTTCCCTGCGTAATCGTCTTTACCCCATAGGACAAACGGGAATTAAGAACAACAATAATAAAGAAAAATTGATACTTGGACTGCTCTTATGACTTAAGGGTATTCTCTAGAGTGAAGGTAATAGAATTGTAAGGCCCATATAAAATATAAATGAATTTAGGATTAGGAACTAGACCTCTAAAAAGAGACACTCTATCCAACCAACGCTGAACTGACAAGTCAGGATTTTATCTGAGTAGATCCCTTCTTCTTTTGCAATCAGGCCGTTTTAATATGCTAACCACCCCTGTAGTTAAGCTGCTACCCCGTCTAGGCCTGGTTTTCCTCACATTTACATCTGGATATGGCTACCTCCATGATTATTGTGAAGTCATTCTCCTCAGCAACATCATTTCTTGGGTTTGACCTGTTCCTCCTCCCCACCCCCACCCCCCGCCATGTGGGTCTCTACCTAATTCTCACTGTTCTTGTGCCTCAAGTTTATCTACCCACAGCTGTTCGTTCTCACAGGGAGTAGCAGACATGGAAATGTCACATACTCCGAGATTATATAATACAAACGTTTAAGTAAGACATTAAAAGCACTTTGTTGTAAAGAAGAAATGATGGTTGTTTGTGTTTTATAAATGAATTTTTAAAACAAGAAAACAGTAGAGGCCTGAAGAGACAGCCCAATTCACAAAGGGAATTCTCAAATGTAGGGTCCTGAGTAGAACCCCAGGAAACTGTAAAAATCCAGACACTTTGGCTTCTGTTTGTTATCCCAGTGCTGCTACTGGGAAGCAGATAGTGGTGGACCTTGCTAACCAGCCAGTTCAGCTTAAAATGATAAACTTCCAGGTCCATGAAGGATGCTGACTCAAAAAGGAATACAGACCGTGACTGAAGATGAGATTCACCACAGATCACTTGCCTCCACACACATGAACATCTATGACTATAAAACACAGACATGTTTTAAAAATGTAAATCAGTTATTGTTGAGGCCAACTAATTTACAAAATGTTCTTAAAGATAAGTGAAATGTAAATTTGAGAAAAACTGATTTATTAATTTTATAGTTGTGGCTTTAAAGAGCAAAGGGGAAATAAGATCAATTTAATTAAGTCATTTAAGTCCATTTTAAGATGATTTCAGAAGACCAATATCACATCTTACAATGTGAAAAATATCTGTAAGTTATGTTTGTGACAGTCACCATTAAAAGTATGCCAAGAGTTTATCAGGAAATAGTTTTTGAAATGTAATAAATTATTTGGTGTATCTTCCAATGTTTTTATGATTGCTATAAAATATAAGATATAACTTACTTCAAATATGTATCATCCTACTTCCATGTTTCAAACTACATGATTATTCTGTAATTTAAATTTTTTGACAGCATTTTAGAAAGTATAATTTTTTGACCTGTCACAAACTGTAGGATTTTCCAAATATCAATTATGAAATGCCAGTTTATATTTATTGCTGTGCCGTGAATTTTATTTAAATCTAATCACACAGCAGTCCTCTGATGCAAAATTCAAATCAAAAAGTACCCAGTAACACCACTGAGAGAATTATACTGAATGTTGAATGGTTGTTTATACATAACTGTAACTCAAACTTAATAAATGTGATAAAAGGGCAAATGTCGCACATACATACATTCCTTATGGACATTAACATCTTTAATAAAATGGGAAAATTTTGATTCATAGATACAATTATTGATCATCATATGTATGTTTATAAGTGATAACAAATAAAAAATTCTAGTTCATTCTAGATACACAGGTCTTAACTGGAAGAGTTGAAAGTATAACAAAATCACTTCACCAAATGATACCTAAGTGATGTCAATGACTTCTCTTCTTTCCCTAGGAGGAGTATTAATGATCTATTTAAAAGATTGCTGATTTCTTTTATTGTTCTTGACCTACAAAATGGTTATTTTATGTGATTCAAATTTATATTTTACGAGGGAACTCGTCCAAGTTAACATGAAATACAGGGCCTTGGCTCGTTGGTCCTGTCTGGACTCAGGTGTGTCAGAGGACAAGTCTGACCCCTATATCCAGAAATATAGTCTCATTTCCAGAAACCAACAGTCTTAGGCAGATAGTGCAAGTTGCTAGTGTATTGTACCATCCAACTGGCTTCCCTTTGTGTATTTGATCATTCCAGGAAACCAGTGTCTTATTCTCTATAAAGTGGGGTAATATTTAAAGGGTGTTCACTCTTTTTCCTCATTAACTTCTCTATTTTCGAATTAGTCTTTGTTGGATTTGTTCACAAATTCTGTTTCAGGTCTAACAAGATGCTATACTATGAAGACAATAGGGTATTCAATGTACCATAAGTAAAGTACTGTTACAACTGCGTCTCCTTTTGAACAAAACATTTCTCTCAGCAAAGTCATAACTGAACTTTGCTCAATCTTAAACAGTAGTAAGCACTGAAACATTAACTCATACAAACTTCATATGTCTCAATGTTTAGAAACCTTATGCCTTTATTTTCTATTCTATTTACTCCAAATGTATTTTTATAATTATTTTACAACTCTCTCTAAGCAAGTCATTTCAATCCACAGTGCATTTTGTAAGTGACTTGCATTTACACAATAGCATATGACATCAAAATAGAATGGCAAATGTTGTAAACTTGACACTAATGAAAACATACTTTAAAAAGTGGCTTTGAAAATGTACTTCATTCTTGTATCTTTTGAGTAAAAATATCTTCCCTGAAGAAAGAAGCAAACTCAGGAAGCTCAACGCAGTGCTTCGCTGTAGATCTTATATTTGCTTCCACTAGTCGCTAATTGAAGGTTCTATGATAACAATTAAGGTAATCATCAGTCTGATTACAAGGGAAGGACAATTTGGCATCGTCTCCACTGTGCCTTAGAGTTCAATAAATTGAAAAGAAATGGAAAATGGGCAAAATACATTTTACTTCTCTTTCTTCTGGCCATTTACAATTTTGTCAGAACCAGTTTATTTTCAATAAAACTTTAAACGTGTGGGTTTTAAAGCTACTTATATCCTCTTGGGGAATGAATTTTGAAACTAATCTAAACATTCAAACCAGTTTTGTTATACAGCATCCACTTCACATCTCTGAAGGAAACAAGATTCAATGTAGTTGGTATGAAAGACCATGTTATATGCACTCTTTATGCCTCCATGCAATATATCAGTTTGCACCTTGAACTTGAAATACTTCCATATCAAGATCACGGAAGAATGGATGTAGAAAGTATGGAATACGTACATAATAGAGTATTACTCGGCAGTAAAAAACAAGGACTTCTTGAATTTTGCATACAAATGGATGGAAATAGAAAACACTATCCTGAGAGAGGTAAGCCAGACCCAAAAAGAGGAACATGGGATGTACTCACTCATATTTGGTTTCTAGCCATAAATAAAGGACATTGAGCTTATAATTCAAGATCATATACTAAACCTCTTGCATTACAATGTGTGGTACTGGAATTCCTGCATCTCCAACACGAGTGCTTGTTCTGCTTTATTCTCTGTATCTGAGGCCTTCATGTGTCGCCAGACTTTAAAATTGAAAAAAAGAGCTATGAAAATTTATTACCATGGTGGAGAGCAGGTTGTAAAAACAAGCTATTGCATACTGACAGAGTTTTGGTGACAAGACGTCAGCATACACTATGGCAGCTCACGTTGCCTTCTTTCTCCATGCAAGGATAGCACTGGTCCATTTAGTTTGGGGGAAGGACTGTGTTATTATGGATGAGTTCAACACAAATATATGGTAGTCAAATGTGCTTAGGTTCTTCCTCTGAAACTGGCAATCTTACAGATAATTTTTTTCTACTAAATTTGTTATTAGATACACTTTGTTCCTCTGTACAATTACTGGTTATAGTATTGTAATGATAATAGCTTTTTCCCATTGCTTTCAAGAATCACTGCCATGGATAAACTCAAAGTAAGGTACCTAGTCTCTTAATATAGAACACTGGATTCAATTTCAATTCTTTGTAGTTAATACCAAGTGTCCCATGATTACTGCAAATTCATCTTTCTTTCTTTCTTTCTTTCTCTCTCTCTCTCTCTCTCTCTCTTTCTTTCTTTCTTTTTTAGTTTTTTGAGACAGTGTTTCTCTGTAGTTTTTGGTGCCTGTCCCGGAACTAGCTCTTGTAGACCAGGCTGGCCTCGAACTCCCAGAGATCCTCCTGCCTCTGCCTCCCGAGTGCTGGGATTAAAGTCGTGCACCACCACCGCCCGGCCTCTTTCTTTCTTTTAATTAATTTATTTTATAAAGAAATTTTTAATACAGTCTTTTCTCATCTCACATAGCTATCCCTGTTCTGACTCCCTCCACTGCCCCAGCTTCCTCCACCTTCTCCCTACCCAACCTCCCCATCCACTCCTCAGAGTAAGGCTTTCCATGGGGACTCAATAAAGTCTGACACTTCACTTTGAGGCAAAACAAAGGCCCTCCCTCCTATATCTAGGCTGAGTAAGGTATCCCTCCAATAAGAATGTGCTCCTAGATTCCAGTTCAAGTACTAAGGATAAATCCTGGTTTCACAGCCAGAAGCCTCACAGACTGTCCAAGCTTCACAACTGTTCCCCACATTCAGTGAGCCTAATTTGGTCCCCTTAAGTGTTCTATCTGTTTCTACCTGTAATTCTTTTGAAATTTGATTTTCTCAAATAAAAGAATGTTATATACATCTAAAGTATGCAAAATATTACCTAATCCAATCAAAACAATTAAGCTTATAACAATCAATTTATACTTCTGTTCTCTTAAGCTGTATTTTTCTTATTCAGAGTTACACAATGAAGAAGTGTGTTGTGAAATAAAATGGGTAGCCAAGAAGCTGACAGTAGATGCTCTAAGTACCCAGCAGAAACCCAAATACTACTGTTCTGCTAAAGGATTGTAGCAGTGGTTCCTAACAGTGTTGTACTGTACTCATAGGTCAGTTCCTTGCTGGACCATCATCAGAGAAGTGTCCTCCTACGGCCCATGTAACAAATAACTACTCATAGTCAGGCAATATGCAGTGACTGAGAGACCTTGGGGTACTCAGTCCTAAGTGGGATGTTTCCATCATTTCCCTCTTATCAGGGAACTCCACAGGAGAAGAAATAGACAGAGTGTAAAAAGCCGGAAGTGATAGGGCACACCACGTAAACCAGGAACTCTAAGTGTAGTAGGAACAGTGCACATATGAACTCACAGACACTAAGGCAGCCTGCATGATGCAGGAACAGGTTTAAGCCAGATTGAGGACCTAGTGATGAGAGGAGACGTGGAAAGTTGGCCCCATTCTAACCCAGAAAATTGATTCCATTGATTCCATCTGCAAATAAAAAAAAATAGTTTTTTTTTCAAGAAAAGCTCACTAAAGAATAGCAAACCACTCAAAAGGTAGGACCCATGTTCAGCAATAGATGACCAAAACAAAACAAACTCAGTGGCATCCTCAGTGTTTCTTAGTCTCATAGTGATTTTCAGAATTTTCTTTTTAGTCTCACAAGTTCTTTGGGTATAACAGCTTCTCACTTGTGTTTTTATGGGATTTCTGTGTGTACAAACATGTAAATCTGTGAGTCTAAATTATCTCTCACATGTTACTTTGGCAATTTTTCTTATCTTTTTTTCCTCTTGATATTTATTTATTTTTATTTCATTTGTTTTATTACTATTCTTTAGATTTCTGTTTGCTTTCTGAGGAAAAACACAAAGGTTGTGAGTCCAGATGAGAGAATGGGAAAGAAAATGAGGTGATTTGGTGGAGCAGGAAAATAAATCCGAACATAATGAATAAAAAAAATACTTTTAATAAAAGAAGAAATTACATTAATAATATAAGTAGCAATTTTGGATTGTTTTCCCCCATCATGGTTTTCCTCCGTGTTAGTGATTCTCAGTTCTTTTAAAGTGTGCATTCATGTTTCACTTTGAAATAATTTCTGTGATAAATATCAACTAATATTTCATATAATTTTTAAAATGCAATACTTTATATATCTAAAAGGGATCATCTATTGCTTGTGTTAGCCAGGCAGTGGTGATGCACGCTTTTATTCCCAGCACTGAGAAGGAGAAGCAAGTGGATCTCTGTGAGTTCAAGGTCAGCCTGGTCTACAAGAGCTCCTTCTAGGACAGCTCAGACTATTACACAGAGAAACCCTGTCTTGCAAAACCAAAAAGAAAAAGAAAAAAAGAATATATCTCTCATATGAATTAACAGATATTTGCTTGTAAATAAAACACAAATATAGTTCACCATCCTATATTAGTCTGTGCAGTTCATGCTAAATTAAAAGCTTATTTACACTTATAAACTTAGGGTGCCTCAGTTTTATTGCAGTCAACATTTTAAATCTCTTCTCTTAATAAAAACAGCTACTTTATTGAAGCAAATCATAAATTATTTTGATCAATTATTCTTTTGAATACTAACTGTAAATAAAATACTTTGGTAAATTCAAATCATGAATAATAACATGAGTCCATATTTTACGGCAGGACTTAAAGACTTGTGATAATTTGCAATGGATAATTCTAGTAGAGCATTATGTTAATTGGTATAATACAGACACAAGACAAAACACTGACATATCACATCTTTCAATGTGGAAGTTGCACAAAATTTCATGGAAGAGGAAATGATTACAAAAAGGTTCACGCTTCCAGTTCTATAAAGGAAATATCCTAGAGTATCTAATTCTCAACAAAATATGTGGGTTGAAGCTGTGTTCTGTACTTAGATTCTATCTGTGTTCTATCTCCAAAACTACTTTTTCAAAGAAAATCTTTAAGTTGACAGATGATGTAATTATCTTGGTTGTGGTGATCATTTTTCAATATATGTATATCAAATTATATTGGTATCTTAAATGTGTGTAAATTTTATTCATCAATTATCCTTCAATAAAAGTGAGGAGTGTTTTATAGTATGGAAATTAGAATTCTATTCCATTAAAATAAATTCTAGAAGATAGGTCCCCAGCTAAAACAATATCCTATTTGACAAAGAAATTTTGTAATATTCTATTCACAACCAGATATTACCTTTGGAAAATTTTAGTAAGGGATTTTTTTTCTTAGAATATAGTTTCTTTATAAGAATCCCTTCAGTGACAAGAGTCATATATGTTCTCAAGTTTTACAGTGCAATGAGAGATGATGCACAGAGTGTGAATGAATAGTGAAATGACAGAATCAAAGTATATTCTCTTGGCATTGGCAATGTTCTCTTGTCTCAGTAAATGTTCCACCAACTTGTCATGTAAACATCATCCTATTCTTAACCTTGGATACACCACACAGATTGCCTGAAAGGAATCTTAGAAAATCTCTAAGCTTTCTATTTGTTCTCACCTCTTTATTCTAATCCCCAAAAACATCTCTCTTAGACATCGTTTTTCCCTAGAGTTTCTATACTATTTTTTTCTTTCTTAAATTCCTCTCTTCTCTAATCCTCTTTGCTCTTTCATTGTTAAAATGCCCTTCCAGTTTGATTAGGTTAGGTACTTTGAATTCCACATTTTCTTACAACTTCTGTAGAAGATCTATGCCATGAGCCAAGGAACAGACACGAGGAATAAAATCACTTGCAATTTAAAATGAAAGTCTGATGACTGGAGTTCTATGGTACCATGGTAAAAGCCAGATGTAATCTGTATGCATTACAATAAAATAATATATACAGCTGTAATCCCAGCTGTTGTGGAGCAAAGTAAGAAGAGACAAAAAAAAAATTCCTAGAAGCTTTCAGGCTAGCTATCCTTGAGGATATTGTGCAATGACAACAGTACAAGAGACACCTTATATCAAACAAGGTTGAATGTATAACACACACACACACACACACACACACGCACGCACACACCACAGAACATATGACCATCTCTCTGTCATTTTTTTTTTGCCACTATGTTGTACATGTTAGGCTAGCAACACTTCAGTGACCTTGATTTAAAATATCACATATATAGCTACTAAATTAAGTCTTCTAAATTAAGATAACTCAGGGATAATCACTACTAGTTAAAAATCTCAATGCCCCTTTATGGTGAGTACTACAGTTTTAATACTAAATCAAGTATAATCTCTTAGAGGTGTTACGGAGAGAATTTGCACTTGCTTCAACAAGAGCTATGGTCTGTGTTATTGTGTTCCCAAAAGAAGAACTCAAGAAGGAAAGGTGCAAGCAGTCAATCAAAAGAGCAATTAGATCAAGGAAAGATATAAGGATATACTCAATGAAATATCAGTGCAAGATAAACAGTAGTATCAAAACTAGCAGGTATGAACCTTGGATTTCTTTTCCCTATTGTCTCTTTCTCTTGTCCCTTTCTGGACACTTCTAGAAAAGGTTTGTGGTTTTTCTTAGAATTCCATTTTCTTCAAAATCAGTATCAAATTACATATATAAAGTGTAACCCTACATATGAAGAGTTTAAATATTACCAAAGTAGAAAATGAAACTAGAGAAGAGGCCAACAGCTTGTCAGAAGAGGGAGTCTTGATATTGTTCTATTCTGGACTAGAGTGAAAATCTATCACCCACTGTAACATTACTCTCTGTGTGGCTTCAGGAGTTAACCATGGCCAGTGTCTTCACAGTAATTCAGGGCCTTACGGTCCCTTCATTTTTCTTTATGTCATGTCTTTAGAAGTCTATTTGCAAGTCCCTCCCAGCGTTAATACTCAAATTAACAGATGCACTCCAGCCTAAATACATGTTTGCGTTTGCTACCTCAGGTCTGCTCTGGCCTATGTCACTGGCTCAGTTGCCCTCTTAGGCTTATAGTCTTATCATCATGCAAAATGTATTTAGTCCAACTCCAAAACTCCCCATAATCAAACCTTTGTTTGTTTTGTTTTTTGAGATAGGGTATCAAAACTTAAACTCTCCACCTCAATCTCAAATGGAAATCCTGCCTTCAGAAATTTGAGAATGAGACTGTCAGGGAAATAATCTTAAATTTAGGCTCCATGCGCACTATATGACTAAGAGAGAATGAACTCGATGACATCTTTGGAGTCTTTGCCTCATAATATAGAATGAGGCATTTATTTTCTACCTTGCAGATCCTTTTAGTATTTCTTTTTAAATTTGGATTTTTATGTGATTACTGTATGCATGTGTATAAATATGGATGCTACAAAGAAATCCCACACTAGCTCAGAATTAAATATAATAAAGGGTTTTTAATTAGGGGTGGACTCACAGATCAGAGTCCTCTGCACAAACAGGGGGCAGGAACTGAATCCATCAACTGGAAGAGAGAGGGAATGTGAGCTTTACATTGGCATTTATAATATAAGAGGCCACGACCAAGTGGGCAGGTAACTTAAAAACTATTGGCTGTAGGATTTCCTATAGCATATGTATGTGTCTCTACATCTATATCTTTAGTCAATCTGCCTGTCACTAAAAAGGCCAGGTCCTCCAAAACAGTAATGCTTATAATAAAACATTGGCCACTTTCTCTGTTTCTCTCTGTCTCTGTCTCTCTCTGTCTCTATCTCTTTCTCTTTCTGTATGAATGGTTTCAGCTTTCTGAAAAGTAGAGTTCTACTCCTATGCTACAATGCTCTTTGATTATCACATTTAGACTAGATGGTTTCTAATATACTCAAAGTAATTTTTCTTGTGATTTTTTTTTTGCTTTGGCTCTATTTCTTGTTTGATTTTTTTATTTATCTTATTATAATTTTTTATTATTAGGTTTTTTTTTGTTTTTAAAGGCATAGTTTCTCTGTTTAGAGCTGGTTATTCTAGAACTTGCTCTGTAGACAAAGCTGGCCCTGAACTCACAGAGATCATCCCACCTTTTACTCCCAAGTGCTGAGATTAAATGCCTAAACTACTGCTACCTGCCTTGTTTAATTTATTATTAAAAAATAACATTACCAACTTTTAACTTACATAAATTGGTAGGCACTATCAACCATGATCAATGCATAGACATCAAGTACTTGTCATATAAAATATTCCCCTTCTGAACTACTGCTAAGAAAATTTGTCTAATCATAAATGAAGTCTATCTGCAAGCCTCCAAAAAGTCCAGGTCCTCCCAAACTGTAATGCTGATAATAATACTGGCTTATCTCAACTATATTTAGCTTTGTGCTTCAGCCTTCTGAGTAGTAGGGTTCCTACCCTACAAATGTACTACCAGGCCATTTGTTTATCTCACTGAGCCCTGCTGATTTCTAACACAGTCCATGGAGCTAAAATCCAAATAACTCATAGGATCTATTTCTCTTTGTATAGCTCAGTCTGATACTCAAGTTTGTCAAAGAGGTTTTCTTCCACCCTGTTGTAGTCACCCTTTTTCCAGACTCTTCAGTCAGTCCATTTTGTGCTGTATCAGCTGTTCTAGTGGATGCTTATGAGGGTGACAATGTGGGAGTAAAGAAAATGCGAAGATTTAAATTCAAAGTTGTTTTATTGTAGTTGTTCTTTTAATTTTTAGTAACTTTTCTCCTTAACCAACTTAACTCAAACATAGAAAACCTCTGAAATCATGATATGCATTGCACTTTTTGACAGATTGGGTCAATTAAGAGTAGAAAATACTGACCTGAAATGTAGAAATATAGATATTCTGAAGGCATCTGTAATTCCTATTTAAAGGATTTGAAACTGAAGTTATCGAAACTAAGTGTTCAGGAGGATTGACACTGTCCTCAAATCTTTTCTTCTTTCAAAATTTAAACTATAATCAGTAGTGCCTTAATATTGAATATAGGGATAATAAATAGAACTTATCCTGGTGGGGAAATTCCTATGAAGTCATTTGGTAGACACTGAACACTTTCAAGTAGGCCATTAAGAATCTGCTTGCATTAGACTAACTCAGTATCCTTCCTTCTTTCTGTTTCACACTTCTTTTAACCAGTCAGCCTTGGATAGAGGAATATGCTCTTAAAAATGCAAATGAGGTCCTTTTATTTCCCTTTTAAACTCTTCAATGGCTTCATTGCTTGTAAGGAAAAACATCTACACTCCTTTGATCAATAAGGGTGACTAACCTCATTCTGCTAATTTTCCAACTAAACATACTACATTCAATGCTGGAGTGCAGTCCAGTACCATGCACAGCTTCTTATCTTTATTAGAGCCTCCTGATTCTTTGTCAGCTCTCTTTGCCCACAGTTCTTCAAGTTTTCTTCACACTAAGCAGTTAGCACATATGCTGTATCTCTACACAGATCTTTGATTTTTCCAGTCACAAAAGAGGAACCTACCTTGTATACACATATACATGGGCATAAACCCATATACATATAGACTGAGCATGATAGTAATAAAAGTTTTATTCAAACATATGAGTAGCAGTTTCTCCTTTCTCTTTTTCTGTGTATATCTTTAAATTTTTCATCAACTCCCTGGTTTTTGAGTTTCAATATATACATATAATATGAAAAAATACAGCAATGTAATTTGCTTTGTAAAAATATTTTCTGATTTGCATAGGGAGAGAAGTAGTGACATGTGAAGGAGCCAAGGATCAATACCAATGTCATGACAGGCTTCTAATAGCCCTGCCAAGGTCCAGGCCCCAGTTTCTGTCCACTGAAACTCAACAAGCAGTCATTTGGAAAGCTGTGAGCCAGGGGCAACCAATCAGAGAGCACCCCATAACCTTCTATAAGCTTAAAAAAACAAAGATAGCTTTTCTCATCTTGCTGCTATAAAGTCTCTAACAATTAAACCACCAATCAATTGTATAACAACCCATAAAGCTTTGTTTTTAATCCCTACCAATCAGTGTCCAGACTAACCTACCCTTCTTGGAATTCCCCTAATAGTGCTTAAAAGAAGCCTGCCAGCTTCTCTCGGGTTTACATTTCCTCATTTGCTGAATGGTTGACACTTTGCATGCAAGGGAAAAAACAAAACCTCTCATTGATTGCATACATTTTTGGTGTTTTCATGGACTCCGAGACATGGTTTCTGATGCTTCTATAGAATATGTCACTGTTTCTCTCCCCATGCAAATCAAATGATCTTGTTTATCCAAATAAAGAACAGTAGTGAAGGGTTTCCACCAGTGAGAATTCACCTTGAGATTCGAGTTCAGGAAGGACAATAGGTATATGGGCAGTTTTAGTTTCTCTAAAAGTATATGGCCAGTTTAGTTTCTCTAAACTTATATGGCCACTTTAGTGTGGGGGCAGATATTTTGTTAGACAAGTTCACTGAGATCAGCAAAACCCCAATCAGTAACATGCACTCTATCTTTCTTGCTTTTATTTTATTTTTTCTCTTTTTGTAAATAGCCCTTCTCCCAGAAGACAGGAAATGACGTTTGTGTGTATGTGTGTGTTTGTGCGTGCTTTTATATTTGGATGTACTATATGCTTCAGTCCATAGAACCATGGAAAAGAGGTTTGTTGAATGAACAGATGAGGGGAATTTAGAAAAGTCCGTGAGAAGTAAGAGTGAGTAAAAGCACAAACATAGGATAGGTTAAAAAAAAAAAAAAAAAAAAAAGATCCTGTGGACTATGTGGTTGTTTAGTATTATGTCCAAAATCCAGATTCCCCAAAACATCGTGAGACCATATGTGATACAAAAACAAAAAGATTTTATTGTGAGTTAACTTGGGTCCCTCTTGTTATACAAAGTGGCTATTGGAAGGAGCCACTAGTTTGTTACTGGCTGCTTAGCACCTAAACTAAGCACACAGAAACTGTATTATTTAAATCACTGCTTGGCCTATTAGCTGTAACTTCTTATCGGCTAACTCTTACATTTTAGTTTAACCCATTTCCATTAATCTGTGTATCTCCACATGGCAGTAACTTATCCAGTTAAGTTCCCAGTTACTGTCAATGGCAGTGGCTCCATGGCTTCCCTCTAACTCTGCCTTCCTCCTCCCATGCTATAGACCAAGCCAGTTTCTTTATTCATTAACAAAAAAAAAGCAACACATAGAGAGAAGGACCTCCCATACCAAGTGGTACAAGCAGCAATGACAGCACCAACAGCAGCACCAGCAGCAGCACCAGGGACACTGCATGAGAGACCCTGAGCAGTGAAAAGATGGGGTCTGTATTGGGGAAGAGACTTGGAGCATTGTGGGAGTGAGGTGAATTCTAGACTTCCAGGGTTGGGATTGGCTGCCCACTATGATGTAAGAGAATTTCCAGACCTGAGGGGAATTCCGGGTAGCCAGCAACTGCAAGAGGGGAATTCTAAGCCTCTAGGTGCTCAGTGGTTGGTTTGTTTTCCCTGCTTAGGGACTGCCTGGTTTTTTGTCAGGGGCGGAATGGCTCTGATTCTGGAGTCAAACTGTCTTTCTTTTGTTGCTTTTTACCCATTTGACTCTAATAATGGGACCACAGTGAATATTTTTGGTATACTCTGAAGCTAGGGTTATAGAGTTTTCTTTGGTACTGGTTTCAGGTCTGGTGACTTTTCTCTGACTCTAGTTTTGGGGGCAAAATATCTAGGACCCTGGATATTGTCTCATTTTCAGGGTATGTTTCTTTCCCTGGCTCTGAACCTAGAGCTAGGCTGCTCAGAGGTCATGCTAGGCCTATGGAATCGCTAAATCAGTGGGGGCTGAGCCTCTCAATAGTGTCACAAGAAATGTTATACAAATTCAATATCTAGAAGCAGTAGCAACTTGATTTGGCTGTGGGATGTCACACTATGCTATTGTGTAGCGGTTTCCTCTGAGATTGACACACTGCATTCTGCAGGGAGGCTTCTAAAGCAGGAAGGTAAACAACTCCAAGTAACTTCAGGATGTTCCTGAATGTGACCAGTTTCAGTATGCCTGCCCTCCCAGAGTAAACCACAAAAGCTCAGGGTCCCACTCAGCGTCCCACTCAGACAAAGCAAGCTGAGCTTCAAAGCAGACTGTCCGAGGAGAAAAAAATGCAAGGAAGACTCAGAGACCAGAACAGTTGACTGTAGCAAACAGAAAGCTACTCAGCTGCCTGGAAGAGTTTTAGAGCAACTAAAACTCTTGGAAAGGACACTCTAATCTGTTGAGTTGCCTGCAGGCTATATAGTGTCCTCCAGGCTCCCAACTTTGTGAGCTGTCAGTCACACTGGGGTGGGCTTTGGTAATGCAGCTTTCTTTGAGTAATTTTTGCTATTGTTAGTAATCTCTTACCCATATTCCTGTAAGTAACCTGAATAAAACACATTGTTTCATCAATCTGAACACAACAGTTGAATAAATACGGAAGTTCTTTGGTCTGTTGTGTGTTTCCTATATGGGGTGAATAGCTGTGTTCCATCTCTGCAGGAGAAATGTTTTTAGCACACAATAGATAGACAGCACATCTGTAACCTGTCTTGATCACAAATCTAGGTTGATGTTGGCTTATCTCTAGCCGTGTTTCTATTACTGCTATGTCATAAGCGAGGTTAATGATGAACCCTGCATTTGCTGCTGGAATTTCTGCTAAGAAATGATTCCTGTCACTTTTGTTTTCCTCTCATTACTCAAAACGAGATGCATCTAGCTTCAGATGCGAGGCAGGCAAATACTATCAACTATGTTAGGAACATTAATGACATGATATAAGGCATACTAGAAAACAGCACACAGGCAGGCTTTTATTGAACATAAAGAGTATAACTAAGCAAGAGTGATTGTGATTTAAAAAATAGATAGCATTAATATTCATACACTAGAAAATCATATACTCATTTATAATTTCCCCAAGACATGTTACTGAGTCCTGTTATATAAGAGAGTACATTGAAGATTAACACACATTTAAACTAATCATGGACATGTAAAAGGCAAGACCAGAATGCATATAAACTGTATAACAGAAACACAGCTGAAATGTTGAACAATTGTAAGGGCTCACTTAAAGTATACTATTGTAAAATAGTGAATAAAAATTATTAAGCAAGACTTGGATCCATATTTTCTTACATCAAAATTAATGTCGGTCTCCTTACACTATGTTTCATTTTGACAGAAAAGCACACAAGCAAATAAACAAAAACTAACATCATCCATATTCACCACTTAAAATGTTTCCTTCATTCTGGAGGACCATCTTAATGGAAATGGAAACGCTAATATATAACCCTCCAATTCGTCCTCCCATATATTTCTAGTTTAAAGAGAAGAGTGATATATTATCCTATTGCTAAATGTTAAGAAGGAAATGGATACATGCATCTTAGCTCCTTTCTTCTTTTTGCCCAGAATTTGTCTTCCTATACAGCGAGCTCTTTGTCTGCTCTTACTTCAGCCATAAATTATGCAAGTGCTGACCCTTGGGTCCAGAGGCTCTGCTTGCTCAGGATGACATATGACTAAATTAGAAATATCTTACTTTTGTGTTTCTGGGTTAGAAAACACATTGTTGCAAGAAGCCTAGGCCTCATTTTGCTTCATGACCAATGGAAATGTGAAGCTGTATGTCTCCTGTATGTTTTTTCTGTTGATTCAAAGCTTAGGTATTGAGAAAAAAATGCCGGTTTTGAGAACACATCTGAAATATATACAGGAAAAATAAGATGGTAATTCCTAGAGAAGGGATAGATGAACCTTCTTGAAGACGTTTGATTTTTATGATTAAACATAAAATAGAAAATTAAATGTGGTAACTAGAAGACAGGCTCAATTTAGAGAGACTTTCCAGAGATAAAAGCTTGCAACTACAAACTGTTTCTAGATGTGATTATATATTTAAAATATATAAATAGATGAGGGAAATCAAGTTAGAAATGCAAAGTGTGGGTTTTGGAACATATATTCATATAATTCTGTCATTTCTCAAAGAGGATAGTTATCTCCTCTATAAAGGCTTTTCTAATTTAGTAAATGATCAGTCAAGGGACCCTTTAATATTTTCATCCTGAGGGAGACACTAGACACCTAAGACACAGGAGTCAGATGATTTAAGATAGGTACAACCTAAAAGCCCTTTTCTTGTAATTTATATCCCTTGGATCCAGAAAATGCTATGCAGACTGTCAAGAAAGGAAAGCAATTAAAATATTTCTAAACAGCTGCAACCATTATGAACTAAAACAATTATTAGCATGTCAGGATATACATAACAGTGTATTAACTGGCATTCACATGTTGGTAGACATCAACAGTTGTCTACCTGGATTTATGAACCACTCATTAAGATGGAACTCATGCCTGCTATTGGAATCCTAGTCAGCTTCCTAAGAATAATGAGACCATGAACATTAGAAAATAATATACTAACACCACTTTGCAAAAACAGCATAATTCAATTCTTGACTGTATTCTAAATCTTATCCTTATACCCACAGATAAAAACAGGCACTACCCTTCATCAAAGAAGTGTCTATTTAAAACAAAAGTACACTGCTAGATAAAACACAACTTAAAACAATGCAAAGGTCAACAGATCATTGGGATCCAAGGCCCAATTGGTACATGGACATTACAGCTTATATGCACATATAGTTCAGGAACCATAACTGAGAAAGGGACAGAAGGTGTATTATTCCAAGATACATAGAAGGTCTACTGTGAAATAGACTCTCCTCATACTATCTGCATAAATAGGACTGCAACAATAGTGATATCAATGAGCATGTTAATGTGGAAAATGGGAGAATGTCACCCCTAGACAAAGAATTACAGGAACAATGAAAGTGGACCCAACATGTTATGTTGGTATAAAATTTTAATGTAAATATTAAAAATAGATTATCATATTGAAAGTAGAGGTGTCACATGAGAGTGGTTAGAAGATGGGCATCTGGACGGGTCTGGAATGAGGAAAGGAAAGGAGGAAAATGATATGATTCCATTTCAACTAAAACTTCAAAATATTTAAAAATGGAAAAATAAAATTTAAGCTAATAAAAATAGTAGAGTATATTTTTCATTTGTATAAAAATCAATTTTCACTTGTTTCATATGGAAAATTTAAATTTTCTGTTTCATAGTTTTTCTGTATGGTTTGACATTTCTAAAGAAGCAAAATGCTTTAAGATAGGGTCTATCTAACTTCAACTGCCTGGCGATTTACATGTAGACAAAGACAGCCTGGAACTGACAGGGATTCATGTGTCTTTAGAGACCTGGAATTAAAGGAGTGTACCACCAAACTCCTCTTAACAAGGTTTTAATATGATTCTCCACTTTTTAAAAGTTTATCAGGTCACATAAATAAATACTTGTGTCTTTAAAGAACCTTTCACAAACTCTATGAAATGGAAAGATGAAGGAGCTGGAATGTAAAATGACATATATTTATGCTTTAAATTTATTGATTTGGTTTATCATATTATGAACAATTTCAGCAGGGGAAATTTTTGGGTTCAGTTTGACTTGGTGAAATTCTCTGCCACTATGTTAGAGAAAAGAGCAAAGCCTATATACAAATTTTACTTCCATCTTACACACCTTTTTTGAATAGTATTTCATAATGCTTTCATTCTGTTTTAATAGGTACATTATTTCCGTAAAAATAGATTATTCCCTTCATATATAAATCTTACTGCATCTGATGTTATCAGAAATGTCATCTTATTAAGGAAATTCTGTTCCTGGTTTGCTTTATTCTCTTATTGACACACAAATTAATTTTTTGAACGATTATTTACTTTTAGTTTCTGTGTGTGGTTCTTCTTTCTGCATGTGTGCATATGTACCGTGTGTCTACAGTGTCTGCAGAGGCCAGAAGAGGGTATAGATTCTATGGTAATTTCCCTGTCAGTGCTGGGAACCAAACCCAGGTTCTCCATAAGAGGAGCCAGTACACTTAACTGCCAAGTTAGCTTACAAATAACCCCTCACCTAATGTTTGTGTTAATCTGTTTTTGAGTGCTAGGGAAGTGTCTTTTTAATGTTTACTATGCTTAATAGTATAATAAAAGTATCTTATAAATTATCTAAGTAAGAGTTAAATTTTAACTTCCATATCCTACTAATAATTTAATATAATAAAATAAGTACTGGTGGATTGGTTTTCTCTACAACTGTTTTGGATGTGGGAGAAAAAGGGCTGAGTTTATCTACCATTCTCTTGCTCCATGGAGTAGAGAAAGAATACCGGCAATATCATTTATTCGGAGTCCTGCCTTGCTGGCTGAGTAGCTACCCTGTCACTATTAGCAGCACCTGTCATCTGCCTTTTGTTCCTAGAGGCAGCATAAATCCTTTTGCAAATGAAATCATCCCTGTGAGCACACAGGAAATGTCAGAGCCAGTTATTCTGGCGATTCTTCTAATTCTAATTTCATTTTTGACAATGTTTCTAGTGAAGATATGACACATGACAAAAAACAGTCCAATTTAATGAATATTGGACACATTATAATTTTTCATAAGCAACTCATATCAATTTCTTACAAATTTATATATACATTTAAATTCTGTTTATGTCTTTATGACAATGCATCTTATACCAAAGAAAATATCAAGTAATACTAACCTGTTGCTTTTCTGTTAGAATAGATAAATTAGCATAGGCCGTGGGTATTCGTGTTCTTCAGAGAATAACCTCAAGTGATTAAGGAGGCTGAATATATCCTCCTCCATAGATTTGAATGGTGTGGTAGCATACATTTTTCTGAAAATATCTCTAGCTTGAAAAAGTGTTGAGCTTTTGTTGGACTTGAAAACAAGTTAATAATACATCTTCGGGTCAGTTAATCCTGTGAATTCAACTTGCCCTTCTCCTGTGCACTCACTCTGTTTATGTTTAACTTGCTTTTTTAAAACAATGCACACAGAACTCCTGTCGCTTTCATTTATTTACCATGTAGTGAATTTTTACAACTTAAAGTAAATGCATAGCCTTAATCTTAAATTATGTATCATTTCATACATCTGAGCCTAAACAATGTGTTCTGTGTATCTATCTATCTATCTATCTATCTATCTATCTATCTATCTATCTATATTTGTGTGCGTATGTATGTATGAATATGTACATATGTGTGAGTGATCATATGCTGAAAACACAAACAGGTTGAAAACAACCTTAAACAAAACAAATACATCATAAATGTTAGAGGCAATATGCGAAAAGAGGTTGATATTATATCTTTTTGGCTTTGTGTGATGTTCTGTATCAGTTCAGATCTGTAAACTAACTTCTTCCCTCCAAAACTCTGTTATAGATTTTTATAAAACCATATACTTCATTTCTTTCCCATACCATATTTTCTGTGTTATTCAGTAAATACTGAACCTATATGTTAGGGACAGACAAGAAGGGCAGAGAGCACACATACATACTTGCACAAACACACACACACACACACACACACACACACACACACACACACACCCCACACACTAGACAGATCACAGACTCCAGACTATACATAGACAAAATGCACAGAGTTAGAAGTATTAGTCAAAAATATTACAAGAAAGTCCCATTTTTTTCATCCCTTAATGTTACATTCACACTGGCTGGCCATCTAAAGATTCAGGATAACCAGTGATAAAGCTCCTGTTTGAAGAGAGATATTATGAAGACTCAGAGGAGCTTATGTTCCAAAAGCTATCTTTTAGAAAGTACAAGTGGTCTTTGTTTCTTTTCAGGCCTTCAGTTGATTGAATAAGCCTCATCTGTATTGTGTGGAGGCAAAGAGCTTTATTTAGAGTTCATTGATCCATATCCCATCCTCAACCAGAAACACCCTTCAATTTGATCTCCAAAACTAATCATCAATTTCTGTTGAATGCACTTCTGTTATATATTATTATTTTTGAATACGTTTCAGCATCAGTGTTATTTGTCAGATATTCAAATTGACAATCTTACCAGCAGTTTGAATTTTCTGAAATGACATATAGGAAGAAAAATATTTCCAATATTTTATTAAAAGAGACTATCTGTAGAAAAATCTTCCTTCACTCTTGGAAGACTTGTTATCAACTCCACCTCTATGTCTCTAAGATGCCAGAGTTTCATGGCTCAGAATATGTTTTATTTTTTGACTTGGTACTTACTTAAGTTTATTAGAGTAACTTCAGTTGTCAACTTAACACATCTATGGAGAGGTAACCTCAACTGAGAAATGGATCCTATTGGATTCAGCTGTGTCTTTTACTATGAGACATTTTCTCACTTGTTAACTGATAATTGATGGGGAGGCTCAGGTTACTGTAGGGATCACCATCCTTTGGCAAGTGGGCCTGAACTGTATATGAAATGTAGCTGAGCAAGCCAGAGAAAATAAATAAGCAATGTTATGTCTCTGGTCTCTGCTTCACTTTCTGCCTTGGCTTCCCTTATTGGAAAACTGCAATCTCTAAAGTCAATAGTTGCTTTTTGTCCCAATATGATTTTGGTCAATGTTTTTTTTTTTCACAACAGCAGATACAAACTAGAAGATGTGGTGTTAAAATTTCTATAAATTTATGTTGGATTTTGCATTCAAAGAAGACTTTGATCATCAGTAGGGCCTTCCTGCTTGACTGAAGTCTGGAAACTATGGCTCTCTTGTGCTCTCTGAGTCACACCTCTAGCCTTCCCTGTTCTTTTCTCCTGATGTTCTTCCTTTCACAGCCTTCAGAATAATAGCATTCTTCAGATACAAACAGTGATGATACCAACAGCAAACATGTTTATTTCTTTTTATGTGTATACTGTGTATGTACAAGTATATGTGTCACAGGAAAAGTTAGAGAGGTCAGAAGCTACTTGAACCTCTCAGTTCTGTACTTCCATTGTAAGCACTCGTATAGTTGTATAGGAGCTACCAGAGATACCTTACACCAAGGGAGTAAAATACAATGATTTATAAATAGAATTGAAGCTAATAGCTTAAACAACAAATGCTTAGTTTTATACTATGTGTATGCCATATGTGTATATGTGTATAAAATAATGAAAATAGAATAATGAAAACTGAACGTGGACTGATATTTTGAGTGTGCAGATGTTACTATTGACACACTGAATCAGTATTAATTCTTCTATTTTTTTTTCTCTGTTAAGAACCAGTAGTAGGGGGATGGCAACAATATTTAGTTATGTCTGTGCCATAGAACTAAATAATAGACCACATGCCGGAGAAATGATTCAGTGTTTAACAGCACTGGATGTTCTTGTGGAGAACACTCACGCGCAGACATGGTGTAGGAGGTCCTTGCCCTAGTTGGGCATCAAGTGAAGGCAGAATGATCAGACGCTTAACAGAAAAGGAATCTCAAACTAGCTCAAAACTAAGAAAACAGATCGGTGTATATTAAGGGGTATACTTAAAAAGTCAGGATGTTCCACTTGAATGATGGATGAAGATCAGATTCAAAGCTAACCAAACAGCTAAAACGGGGTTTAGGGGCAAGCAGAGAGAGGAAGGAAGGGGCCAGACAAGCTTCCGCACCCAGGTAAATAGTCCGTGAGGCCACGCCCCAATAGATAGATGGGTAGGTATTAGCTGTAACCTTCCTGCAGCATCTACAACTATCCTTACCTCAAATTTCATGATACTTGAACCCTCTTCAGGCCCTCAAAGATATCATACATGACTGTGGAGCATGCAAATGCATGCAGAAAACACTATATAAAGAAATAAACCGATAAAACATATAAGCCTTGAAAAGTATTAGGTAGGAGCCCATCAAGTCTTCTTACTGGTTAGAGACAGGAGGAACTAGAAGATGGATTATAAAGTCACATTTTGAAACCACATACTTTACCCCTGAGCCATGTTGCCTAATAATTCTCTACACAGTAAAGGGGATCCTGAAGCGTGATTGTTAGTTAAATTTGAACAAGAGAAGTACCAGAATTTTTGAAACCTTTTTTTTTTTTTTTCCCACAGAAAGTTTGGGGAAAGAACGGGCTAAATCAGAAAACTTAAGTGTAAGAACATAGCACCCTTTGTTGATTAGCTGCCAAATGTTAGCTGTCAACCTCACACTCTCTTAGTGACAAAAAATAACTCTTTTTTAGAAAAAAAAATACTGGCAAATCTTGTGTTGAGGATCTGTCTATGAAAGTGGCCAATTCCCAACAGAAAAGCATCTGAGACCTAGGATGACAAAACCTTTTGAAAACAAAATGGCTCTTCTTGAATACAATAAACCACTCAAAAGTTCTCCTTTAGAGAGAAATAAAAATACAAATTAAACATTCAGCTTAAATTATAAAAGAAATAATAGAAAACCTTAAGTATTTGTATAATGTAATTAATGTATGAATATAATATACAATAGTATGCTTGTTAAAGAACACTGCTCTAGAGAAATTAAAAATATATTCATTGAAAGTAAATTCACCTCATTACTGAATTAATATATAACGAGATATGAATGTTTGATTCATGCTAAGTTGGAACACTTCAAAATTACGAAACATACTGTGAATAATAGTAAAAATTTAAATGAAGGTAAACTATTGAAATAATATATTTTCTAGATAAAAGAATGAGAGGAAGTGATTTCTAACCAAAAAAGAAAGTATGTTCTCATTAAACACAGATAATGAAAAAAAAATTCCATTGGAAAAAAGTATACATAATTTGAAAGTCAATTTGGGCATCAATAAGAATATATTATTAGAGATTACCATAGATTTACATACCATAATAATTTATAGAAAAAAAATTCTCTACATTGTTTCCATGAGAGACAATTCCAGAAGCATTAAGGATCTGAAATATATGCTTATAGTCAAGAGAATGTATGGTCAACATTAAATGTTACAATACCATTTAGTAGCATAGCCTTACTGTTTAAATAAAGATATGTTTCTAGGAAGAATTTGGTATCCCAGATTTCTTTTTTAAATTTTTATACCCATTTCAATAGTATCAAAAAGCATTTTTGATTCCCCAATCTCTATCTCTCTGAAGTGTGGTAGTAGTTCATTATTGATATAATAAATTATGTCATTTTTGATCCACTGGTGCTGCAGACACATTATGCTTAATAGAGTCTCTATCTAAAACCTAGTCATTTGTTTGTGATAGGCTGCCCTCCCTGCTTACCATGAAATGCCTGTACTTATGAAGATGCCCTCATCTAGAAAATTCTTTCCCCTGGACTTCATTTCAGTTAAACATGATCCTGTGCTAACTTCTGCTCAGTGTACTAAGAATTGAACTGCTTATGTTGAATTTCTAAAAATGTTTTCAAAAATTGAGACACATATCTGAAATATCATTTTGTTTCTTTTTCCATCTGCTTCCTTTCTAGAATAGGGTCTTTGCAAAGGTAACATGGACAGTTGTTTGCTTTGTAACATAATTAGATCTGTCTTTTGAATGTTTGTCATGAAGAAAACTACAGGGAAAAAAGTTTCACTGCTAAATCTTACTAGTTCTTTAAGTCCATACAATATCAATCACATAGCTCTAAAGCATGAATCAAGAGAAGCTTTCTGTATAGAAGACATGCCTTTTGAGGATCAGTCACAAGTCCTGAATTGTGGGATCACCAACTCTCACTAAGTTTCTGAAGAGGATTCCACCACCACCTAACATCATTGCAAATATAAGAAGGTTCCTCTAAAGTTCTGTGAGTAGTCTTTCATCCTTGCAGCCTAAAGTGTTCTTACAGAGATAGTCTAGAGATAGTCAGTAACCTGTATAGGTGGTGACAAGGCTTTTCCTCTGCCAGTTTATCTCCCTATACTGTGGGTATAAGGGAATAATTTATCTACAGAGGATGAAAATACCTCATTTTTTTCTTCTTATATCTCTGGAAACTCTTCTTACTTGGTGACAGCTTAGAGGCTTTCCATCTCTTCCTAGGGTTCTTCTACTTGTCATTAACCACTGTTAAGTGTTGCTAATATAGAAATTTTGTGTTGACATTTAAGTATTTATTCTAAGGACCCTATAATACACTTGACTGCTGTTAACTATTACATTTTTTGTGAATAAAAAAAAACTGATGCAACTAAGATTTACAGATCTTTGAGTGGCAGCAGATAAATTATTCCCTTATACTCACAGAACACGAAGAACTGCTATTCTCCTGACCTTCCAGACAGAGTGTTCTGTCCTAGAATGGCAACACTTCAGCCAAAACAAACAAACAAACAAAAAACCCTCAGTAAACTTTAGAGGAACCTTCTTATATTTGCAATGATGTTAGGTGGTGGTGGAATCCTCTTCAGAAACTTAGTGAGAGTTGGTGATCCCACAATTCAGGACTTGTGACTGATCCTCAAAAGGCATGTCTTCTATACAGAAAGCTTCTCTTGACTGGTACAAATACAAACATTCATTTTGTGTCCTCATCCTCCACCCCACCCCCTTTTACTGTAGCTGGTGTGTTCAGTTCACTTTCTAGTCATCCCTGGGTACCCTGTTATTTCTATAACTTTATCATATAATATGATTATTTTTAAATGGGCCTTTCTTTCTTAATTAGAGTCTATTTTCTTCTTTCTTTTTTTTAATGGCAAGAAAGGTCTGAGGCAGAGCCAGTGGCACTTATCAGTCAGAGGAATAAACAAGAAAACTGTTGAATAGTTTCAGCATGCTCTGAGTTAAGAAACGAAAGTGGCAGATGATGGAGGATGGTAGACTAAAAAGCATGACAGTTGGAAGAGGTCCAAGTAGGTACCAAGCCTGGAATACCAAGGAACAAGACAAAAAAAAATTACAGAGCTTTAACTAAAAAGGCCCATGATCTGTGAATAACTAAACTTTTATTTAAGTTTTTCTTGCTTCCAGTATTTCTGTTCCAGGAAACTGAAGTCTGTCTGTCAACTGTTAGAAGTATTTTTGGAATAGGATTTGTAACTTTGATTGTAGTCACCCTGAGAATCCAGACATTGGTTTAAGAGCTCCAACACTGGCTGACACTGATTGTTCCTGACTAGCATTGCTAGCTGTGCTTAAAGCCAAGGTTTTTTTTTTTTTTAATTTTTTAAATGTAGACTACCGGGCTATCTATGATAGGAAAGCTCACCAGAAACCTATCGCATGCGCAACCAGAGCCTTTCCACTCAGGTTTTCATTTGATTTATTTTTCTTTTAGTTTTTATTATGTGCATGGGTGTTTGGCCTGCTTGTCTATCACTTCATTATCTAAATGCAGTGTCTGGGACACCAGAAGAGGGCGCTGAATTCCCTGGAACCGGAGATGTGAGCTGCCATGTGGATACTGTAACGTGAACCAAGTAGCCATGGCTCCAGAACAGAGAGTCTGTTTGCTTTGCTGACACCCATGAGTCTCTGATTCCCTGGATTAGGAGTTTATGTAGTGCATGAGTTGTTGGCAGGCAGGGCCCAGACTTCCCAAACTTGGAATAGCTTCTATTTGTCTCCTTGCAGTTCTCATCCAGGGGAGTAGACAGAACCCAATAGCCTGCTGAAAAAAAAAAAAAAAAAAGTTAATAAGAGAGATATTTCTTCCATCTTACTGACAAACTTAAGAACTTCCCCTTGTCCATAACCCAATCATAAAGCCACAAGTAATGTGGTGAGTTTCTATTATTATTATTATTATTATTATTATTATTATTATTATTATTTTTGGTAAACGATTCAATTTAGACACTTCAATATTTTTATTACCAGAAATAAAAAAAAAAAATCTGGATGGATATTTTAGTCAAAATCAAGGAAAAACTTTGTGGAAAGCTAAACTCCCCCAAATAATTTTTAAAATATCATTTTTGACAATCTACAATTATTTTTCAATAATTTTTACATACATATGTTGCATATTCATACTGAATCTTCAAACACTTGCCATCTCATTATCTTTGTACAATCTTTATTTAGCTTTGCATTCTACAGTTTCATACTTCCTATTCTACCACAGTGTCTCCATCAGTGTTCCCAAGAGACCTCACCCTGATCCTCCCCCAAATCTAATAATGATAATTGTTTTTATTAAAAGGCAATAATAGTACTGGTAATAATGACAATGTTAATATAAGGCATTTTGCTATGTATCTGCTTAACTCATAAAATAAATCAAATCAATTTATGGAGAACTGTGAAAATATATTAACCTATATTTTCTTCTTAATAGTGATAGAACAATTGGCTGAACTTGAGGAAGGCTGATGTGACCCTTTAATTGGACATATTTCTACACAATGCTCCACCCCCAGACTGAAAACATTATGAGGAAGTGAAAAATCCTCTGATTTGTCTCCTGGTGAGAACCATTAATAAAGATATGTCTCATCTACCATCATTCCTTCTAGATTTGATTTTGCTCTGATTGAGTACTTCCCCTTGTAAAGTGCACATAAAGGGAAAGAAATGAGACAGAAGCAGCTTTCTCTATCAGAAAAGCCACAGCTGTAGTTTCAGAGCTGCTTGAACTGTAGGTTGGAGTTTCATTCTGCTTACTTTGTGGGCATTATAACTAAAGACATGCCAGTAATACAAGGACTATTTTCTGCAGTAAATCTTGTTACTTGTATTTTGTGTAATGAAACATTACTATTTGGAGAATTGGCTATATGGTGTTGGGCTTGTCTTGGGTGCTGATTTATGATCATTCACTGAAAGTTGTTCCTAAAAGGGCTTGTGAAACGGCACTTCTGCCAATTAAAATTGAAGACAAACTATTATTATTGAACAACAGTACTATTTATGGTATAGTTTTATAGGCAACTGAATGTTTGTGGATTCTCATAGGACTCATTTCATGTTCTAATCAGCTAAGGATGAACAGAAATGATAAAATTATAGCCCTTTTGGGATCTCCATGTACACCATACAAAATGAGGTGCTCGTTGATGAAAGGAGATGATCTCTAGTCCACTGTTCATAAATGATATGTCTGGGAACATTTATCAGATTCATGATTATTTCCTTTTACAGTATTTGTATAACAGATGCTCTTTAAACTGAAGGAGCAGCATTGGCTTACAGGATTTTCTTATATTCTTTTTATGTATTATATTTTCTTTTATATATTATATGTTCTGTAATATATAAAATATCTTTGCTGTATTTTTATATTCTCATATTAATATGTTCAATTACATCTTGATTCAGACTATAAGCCTGAAACAAATATTATACTTGTTTTCTATCTCACTTTACAGTAAGTAATACTGTTAATGTATAATCAGAAGGCAAGCAAAAATGAATTGCTATAGTATTAAAAACAGGTGCAGTTAGATTGCACTGGGGGAGATGTGGTTATTTGATCTTCCCTGTTATAGACAATGAGTAATGAGCTATCCAGTAATTCCTATGAAGAAACAAATCCAATTATCAGCTTGAATTTCTTGGAATTCCTTTCTGTTATTGGCATCATTGTCCATGAGCACAATATTTTTCATCCAATCGATTTTGCAGTGTGTTTGTGTCAATCCACTTGAAGTTGAACTAAAATGCATTTTTTTATTTACAAAGGACTTATATTCAAAAATCTTTCTGGATAATCATTGATTTTCTCATTAAAAACAAAACAGTAATGTACATAGGGTGCTATGATCTTTCCAATGTTATAAATTTAGATCTATATTAATACTTCATATGCACTTGCAATGAGTATATAATAAAGATATTATAAGTAAATATTTTATAATGTTACATTTTGCTGTAACAAATTAACTTAAGCATTATAATTTCTAACATAATTATCTCAATAGGCTTGAAGATACAGCATCTTTTTCCAGAGACATCATTTAACATGTTCTACATATCTTCATGTTATATTTTTTTACCAAATATCAGTATATACATGTAATTACTGATATGAATACAGCATATATTGCTATCACTTATCAATTACTAATACCTATCTGATTTGAAATATTTTAAATATGTATTTAGAAAGTATAATTTTAAATAAATATATAAATAAAAGTACATTAGGAAAATTTGCACATATAAAAAAGTCTAGTATGTGACAGATAGGACCTATGCAATGGATAAGAGGCTTAAAATGATACATTGCTGAACAACTTAAATTGTGACTGAAACAGGTATGTCCTTGGCCTCCAGGTCATTTTATACCTGAAACATGGCTGTTCCCACATATTTTTATGACTGTGTGGAAGAATACCCCTAATGTGCTTTGGTTCTCTAGAATGGAAAAACACATTGTAGCACATAATGTTGAGGGTGCTACTAAAATATGGATGTGTAAACTAGTCTGGCCTAACTAAGAAGGAATTTTCATCCTCCTTCCTCTGACTTTTCCACTTCTATTCCTTCTATCTCCTTTTGAATTCCAGACTACACATTTGTCAGATTCAAGATAAAAAATAACAGATGCATTTTTTTTTGTTGATTCAGTAGATCTAAGGATGAAGTTAGTTTATTTCAGCAGAGGAACTTGGTTCATATTTTGGAATTGCTAAAATTATTTCCGAATTAGTTTATTTCCTAAAATATCATAATAATTATGATATCTGAGTTTAGATATCAATGTTGGTAACAGCAAACAGATGTTTCTATGAAGTGAAAGAAATATAAAACTATCTTGAGGAAATGGTCTCAGAAAATCTGAATCAGTATTAAGAAAAATACTTAAAGGAATTATGAATATGTAGTTAATTGTTGAAGGGGGCAGCCCACTTGTTCATCCTGGCTGCCCAAAACCAAAATAATCACACAGAAACCATATTATTTATAACACTGCTTGGCCCCTTAGCTCTTCCTTCTTAAAGGCTAACTCTTACTTCTTAATTTAATCAATTTCCACTAATCAATGCATCACCAAGAGATTGTGGTCTACCAGCAATTTCAACACATCTATCTCTGGCTCTCCATGGCATCTTCCTCAGACTCTCCCCTTCTCCTCCCATGCTATAGGCCAAGCCAGTTTCTTTATTAACTAACCAATAAAAGCAACACATAGACAGGAGGCCGTCTCGTACAATTTCTCCTTTTCTGTTTAAACAAAAAGGAAGGCTTTAACTTTAACATCGTAAAATTACATAAAACAAAACAGTTATTAAGCATGAATTACAGTTATAATATTTATATCTAATTTATCTTGTATTATAACTAACACAAACTATATCATTGCTATCTAATCTTCAACTCCATCAAATACTCCAGAAGGATGTAATATTACCTAAGTAAACAGGAAGTGCATTGTAACTTCCAAAGTGCAACTTTCAAAACTGTATAATTGACAGAGACATCCCACTACCTGGACAGTCTTCTGTACCTTTGGGACATCAATGTTCAGCCCAAAAGACCATAGTATCCAGCAAACTTTTTCATGAAGCAGAAAATTTTAAAGTCAGTTCCACCTATACTGGCAGTTTGTCTGTCACATTTTTCTGTGTCCTGCAGAATGTCTAGCAGACTTTTTCATGAAGCAGGAACCCCAAAGTATCATCTTACCTTTAATTAAGTTCAGCAGTCATTTCTCTGTGGATCCTGCCTGTCAAATTCATTTAAAAAATTCCAAAAGAAGCCTCTTCGGTGCCCATATTTCTCTTCAAGTAGATTGGTGCTGCCAGGAGCAGATGTGTTTCACTGACATGAAAAGTCCTAAATTTTTAAAACATGTAAATGCCATATCCTGAAGGTCTCTGAAAGATTCGAAGAATACCTAACTGAAATATATCTTTATATATCTAGAAAACCTAACATAACTATAATCTTGACTATTATAGATGACTATCTATTAACTTACATTTTGAATTATATATTACATTTTTAAATGAGCTACACAAACACAATCAAGGTCCTTAATCAAGATGGACCTTAAATTTGTATCAATAAACCAAGATCCATACCAATGCAAAGTATCCATCTCTATAGCATATCTCCCTTTAAATATAAAGAGGCATTTATAAACATTATTTGGGAGTATGACGATACTTTCTTCAAACTTCTTCCTGTTCTTTATTGGGTCAAGTAATTTTTGAGGGGTGTTCAAGGCAACCTTTGAGGAGGTCTTGGTCCATCAAACCATATTGGTCTGGAAGGAATCCACAGGTTCTTATCTTCTGTGGAAATAAAAGAAGAACCTCTCTTTCAAACCAACAAATCCTTAGACTCAAATTTTGGAATCAAGGTATCTTTATGTTTGTTTAACTTAGCATTCCATACAATGAACTGTCTCTCTGTACTTAGCTCCTTCACAGTCAAAATATTCAAATAAAATACAATAATATCCATAATCCAGAATCTATATGCATAGTCCATCTTTACATGGCTTATTTTTGTTACTCTTTATAATCTATGACTGTCTGTATGTTGTCTCTTTAAAGACGTTATTTTTTAAAGCATTAACTTTGTTTTATGACTTTCTATACTCCTTTCCCTCTTCCAAGTCTACGTACATTTATCCAACACCATAACTCATCTAGATTTGTCTTTATATTTGCAATTCTTTACTGTCCAGGATGTCCTTTTAAAATGCTAAGTGCTTCTTAAAACTTTTAGCTGCAGCATTACTAGATCAAATATGGCACTGCAGGTTTGCCCCGCCCAGTCTAGCATGGTGGAGCCACTTGTGCTTCTGTGCTGTGCACACCTCCCCACTTCCTGGCAGAGAGCCAGTCCAAGTTGCCATCAAGCAAGCAGCAGCACTCTGCTCACAAACTCAATCCTAATATTCAGTCTCTTGAAAGAGCCAGAGGTCCCAGAATGCCTGCATTTCAAAACAGCATGTCTTTTTTATTCCACTGCTGCTGCTGCTGAGTCAGGAAAACCTCTCTTAAAGGAGCTGCAGCATGCCACCAGGAAACAGCAAGAAGGTATGTTAAAGTCTATATTTTTTGTCTAGAATTGCTTTTCAATCCCCCAAGGTTTTACGTGGATTTAGTCGGCCACATTGTCACCAATTGCTACAGTGGGTGGACCCACTTGTTGGGCCTGGCTACCCAGGACCAAAATAACCACAAAGAAACTATATTATTTAAAACATTGTTTGGCCCATTAGCTCTAGCTTCTTATAACCTAACTCTTTTTTTTTATTTTTAATTTTTAATTTTTTTTATTGAAAAAAAATTTCTGCCTCCTCCCAGCCTCCCACTCTTCTCCCCTTCCCCACTCCTCTCCCCCTCACTCTCCAGTCTGAAGAGCAGTCAGGGTTCCCTGCCCTGTGGAAAGTCCAAAGTCCTCCCCCCTCCATCCTGGTCAAGGAAGGTAAACATCTAAACTGGCTAGGCTCCCACAAAGCCAGAACATGAAGTAGGATCAAAACCCAGTGCCATTGTCCTTGGCTTCTCATCAGCCCTCATTGTCCGCCATATTCAGAGAGTCCAGTTTTATCCCATGCTTTTTCAGTCACAGTCCAGCTGGCCTTGGTGAGCTCCCAATAGATCAGCCCCACTGTCTCCATGGGTGGGCGCATCCCTTATGATCCTGACTTCTTTGCTCATGTTCTCCCTCCTTCTGCTCCTCATTGGGACATTGGGAGTTCAGTCTGGTGCTCCAGTGTGGGTCTCTGTCTCTATCTCCATCCATCGCCAGATGAAGGTTCTATGGTGATATGCAAGATATTCATCAGTATGGCTATAGGATAGGGTCATTTCAGGTTCCCTATCCTCAGCTGCCCCAGGAACTAACTGGGGACATCGCCCTGGGCACCTGGGAGCCCCTCTAGGTTCAAGTCTCTTGCCAAACCTAAGATGGCTCCCTTAATTAAGATATGTGGTTCCCTGCTCCCCTATCCAACCCTCCTTTATCCAAATCATCCCGTTTCCCCAAGTTCCACCCATCCTCCCCTTCTCACTTTTCTCTCCCCATCTCCCCTTACCCCCTCCTAGCCCACCCCCAAGATCCCAATTTTTTGCCCGGCAATCTTGTCTACTTCCCATAACCAGGAGGATAGCTATATGTTTCTCTTTGGGTTCACCTTCTTATTTAGCTTCTTTAGGATATCAAATTATAGACTCACTGACCTTTATTCATGCACAAAACTCAAGTACAAATGGATCAAAGACCTCAATATCAATCTGAACACACTGAACCTGATAGAAGAGAAAGTGGGAAGTACCCTACAACATATGGGCACAGGCGATTGCTTCCTAGGTATAACCCCAGCAGCACAGACATTAAGGGCAACATTGGGACCTATTGAAACTGAGACGCTTCTGTAAAGCAAAGGACACTGTCACTAAGACAAAATGGCAACCCACTGACTGAGAGAAGATCTTCACCAACCCTGCAACAGACAAAGGTCTGATATCCAAAATATATAAAGAACTCAAGAAACTAGACTTTAAAATGCTAATTAACCCAATTAAAAAATGGGACACTGATCTGAACAGAGAATTCTCAACAGAAGAAGTTCAAATGGCCAAAAGACACTTAAGGTCATGCTCAACCTCCTTAGCAATCAGGGAAATGCAAATCAAAACAACTTTGAGATATCATCTTACACCTGTCAGAATGGCTAAAATCAAAAACACCAATGATAGCCTTTGCTTGAGAGGTTGTGGAGGAAGCGGTACCCTCATCCTTTGCTGGTGGGAATGCAAACTTGTGCAACCACTTTGGAAAGCAGTGTGGCAGTTTCTCAGGAAATTCGGGATCAACCTACCCCTGGACCCAGCAATGCCACTCTTGGGAATATACCCAAGAGATGCCCGATCATATGACAAGGGCATTTGTTCAACTATGTTCATAGCAGCATTATATATAATAGCCAAAACCTGGAAACAACCTAGATGCCCTTCAATGGAAGAATGGATAAAGAAAGTGTGGAATATATACATATTAGAGTACTACTCAGCGGTAAAAAAAAAACAATGACTTCTCAAATTTTGCATGCAAATGGATGGAAATAGAAAATACTATGCTGAGTGAGGTAACCCAGACCCAAAAAGATGAAGATGGGATGTACTCACTCATAATTGGGTTCTAGCCATAAGCTAACTTTTACATCTTAATTTAACCCATCTCCATTAATCCATGCATCACCACAAGGTGATAGTCTACCAGCAAAGTTTCAGCATGCCTATCTCCAGTGGCTTCATGGCATCATTTTGCATTCTCCTCTTCCCATGCTATAGGCCAAGCCAGTTTCTTTGTTCATTAACTAATAAAACCAATGCATAGACAGAAGAACCTCCCACACCAGTCAATATTTTATTCACTTAAAAAAATCATTGTGTGTAAAGGGTGATGCTATCAGAAGCCTCTAGATGACAAAATGACTACAGTAATAAAACTTCTCCATTGTAACAGAATTTGTAACTGGGTGTTTCTTTCCAGCCCACCAGTTCTTGAATAACCACTCTAAAGTTTAATATTAATTATAAATTCTTTGGCCTATTACTTCAGGCTTAAAAATAACTAAATTTTGCATTTTACTTTGCTTGGGTTTTCTTTCTGGCTCTCTTTTGACTGGTTATTGGCCAAATCAGCTTTTTTTTATTAACCAATGAAAATAGAATATATTCACAGCATGCATAAGACCATTCCACATCATCTCTTCCTTTTCTGTCTAATTAAAAAGGAAGATTTTATCCTTAACATTGCAAAATTTATATATATATATATATATATATATATATATATATATAGCAAAATGATTATCAAATAAGAATTACAGTTACAATTTATAGACTCTTTGTGTTTGGCCAAATTAAAGAAAATACTCTTTTAACTCTATTATCTGTCCTATCTTTGTGTGTCTAAAGTTTCAATGTAAAGTATTTTGAGATTAACAGGTGTTTTTTGGATTAAAATAGATTCAATATCTAACTTTTTTCATCATTAATATATCATATCCCCCTTTTGTGTTTAGAAAGAGGTTGAATATGACCACTAACTATTTGCAACCATCCCCCTTTAAATGTAAACAAACATTCATAAATAATATTTTGGTAATTTGATTGTAGTTCTCTAGACTATTTCTTGCTGATTGATGGGTGCTGAAAATCATATGGGGATCCAGAAAAAATAGAATTATGGTTAAATCTTTGCTGTAGTAATTAATGGGGCTGTATTGTTGTATCCAGTTGTCTTGAAGCTGCTTTGGATGTTTGATCACCTGGTCTATCACTCCCATTGGAAACCTCTCAGGGTGGGGTCATCCTTGATCAGACCATATTAGCCTGGAAGGCGTCCATAGATTTTCATTTTTTTTTTGTGGAAACAAAAATAAAACCTCATTTTCAAAGAAATATATCCTTAGACCCAAATTTTCAAGTATATATATATATATATATATATATATATATATATATATATATATAGAGAGAGAGAGAGAGAGAGAGAGAGAGAGAGAGAGAGAGAGACACGGTTTCTCTGTAGCTTTTTGGTTCCTGTCCTGGAACTAGCTCTTGTAGACCAGACTGGCCTCAAACTCACAGAGATCTGCCTGCCTCTGCCTCCCGAGTGCTGGGATTAAAGGCGTGTGCCACCACTGCTCAGCCAAGTCACAATATTTTTATATTGGTTTACTTTGGCAGCTCCCACAATCAAATGCCTTTTTGTAGTTAGCCCATTAATAGTCAAAAAAATTCAAAGAAAACATGAATTTTCTATCTTTATGTGGCTTTCTTAATATTACTTTTACTGTCTTTAAAGACTTTGTTTTATATTGTCAAACTATTTATTTCTTTCTATAATTGCCTATATGCCTATACCTATTTTCTTTTTTCTTAAGTATATATATATATATATATATATATATATATATGCATGCAAACACATTGTAACCTATAGAGACTTTTGGTTGTTGTTGTTTATTTTGCTTTGTTTTGTATCCTTTAAGTTTATTCACTAGGGATATATTCTGATTTCATTGCCAGTAATGCTGTTCTCTGTATCTTCAGTCCACAATTCACTGGTTTCTATTATCAGAAGCAATCCTTATATTAAAAAGTCCTTTATATTGATTTTTTTATTTGAGATTCAAGGTAACTTTTTGTTAAGTAAAGATGTTATCTCATTATACTCTTTCTATGTTAATAGATTAGTGGTTATTTATAACCTATTTAACAGGATTCACATATATTTTGCATGTACTGTTAATAGCATTTTAACTACTCCTTGCCCGTTTAAGTAATCATTATGTATATACTGATAGGAACTTGTTTTAATTTTAAGGATAAATGACTATAATTTAGAATGAAGTATTTACTGGAAAGTAGATAAATGTAACCTGTGGTAATAATTTTGATATAGATTCAGGTTCTAATTAGATGTTATCTTCTAAAAATATACCAAAAATATTTTATTTTATTTTGAAAAAATAATATATTAGATATATTGTAAGAAAGATATTCTTGCAGATATACTAATTGTTTAGGTTACCAATATAGACTTATTTTTTTCTTGCTTATTCAGAAGTTGAAAATATAGAGACAGTGGGATACAAAACGTTTGTCTTAGTAACAACCATACCTCCAAGTCACAGAGATTTGGCTTTTATTGAAGCAGAGAGGTTTGCATTTATATCAAAGATTGATAGGCCCATTGTGTTCTGTGACTAGGGAATTAAAAGATAGAGTAAGGTACATCAGGGCCACTGGCTTCAGGTTTTAATGAATGAGACTAAAAATGTAATGATAGTAGTTTCTATTCCTACAACACAGGCAAAGTTTGTTCATCAACTTTGTATTAGGCTCTTAAACACACACACACACAGACACACACACACACACACACACACACACATTTGTTTTGTATAGCCTGATGGCTTTTAAATCTACTATACTTGGTAAAAGTGGTAGAATTCTCTACAAAAAAAGTTAATTAAAGACAATGAATCATTTAACAAGACTACCATCAACTCTCAAAGAGTGTTTTGCTCAGTATTTCACACTGAAATAAAATGTGGAAGATTCAAATACATGAGAAGGAAATGGACACAATTAGTAAAGCAAGGACAAACACCTTAGAATGTGAAATGCTCCTCAAAACCTGATGCGTTTGAATCCTTGCTTTCCATTTGGTGTTGCTGTTACAAAAGATTATACATCTTTTATTAGGTGTAACCTTCCTGGAGAAAACATATCATTTTCCAGTTTGGTAGTTTAACTGCACTTACTTTCTCTCTGTGTTTCCTGAGACAAGATGCAATAGGATCACAGAGCTTCGTGCTCCTGCTACTAAGATTTTCCTCGCTGTGCTGAAGTCTCCACCATGACTGAATAACTCTATTTCCTTGGATGTTGAATTAAAATCTTTTTCTTTTTTTTGTTTTTTTGAGACAGGGTTTCTCCGTGGTTTTGGAGCCTGTCCTGGAACTAGCTCTTGTAGACCAGGCTGGTCTCGAACTCACAGAGATCTGCCTGCCTCTGCCTTCCAAGTGCTAGGATTTAAGGCGTGTGCCACCACCGCCTGGCTAAAACATTTTCCTTAGGTGTTTTTGGTAACATTTTATTACAGCAACATAAAAGTAGATACTTTTAATCACAATTAATTAGTATGCTATTCTCTCTCTCTCTCTCTCTCTCTCTCTCTCTCTTTCTCTCTCTGCCCCCTCTGAGTGTGTTTGTGTGTATGTGTGTGTGTGTGTGTGTGTGTGTATGTTTAGGGCTCATCAAAGATAATTTATGGAAAGGAAGTGATGCATTAATCAATGCTGGTCTTAGGATCATTTGGCATGTTAATCACCTCACAGGTAGCTTTTTATTCTTTGGTTTTCTTCATCGTGAGTTAAAGTATAAGTGACAGAAACAATTTTCATTTCAAATCTTAGGACATTATCTGCATACTAGCCACATTCTACTTGTGTTACACTGTATCTGATGAAACATGATCAAGCACTCAGACTAGATAGGGTGCTGACAAGACAAAGTAGAATACCTCAAAAGTGTGACTTGGTGAATTTGGGACTTTGGTTTTGGTTACTTACAAAAATATAAGTGAATGTTACTTACAGAGTTATAGTTGATGTATTACTTAGAAGTACAGAAAAGACTCAACCATAGCTGTGTCAGCAAATGGCTACAACACCATGGGTTACAGCTCACCAAAGAAATCTGTAGCTCTGCTCATGACTCAAAGGCAACTTGAAAGTTTGTTAGAGTATCAGGAATATCAGGTAGTCTGGGCCTCTTTCAAGTAGAATGGAATATCACTGATTTTTCTTCCAGATAGTTCAGTTTGGCCGAAAGTGCCTCTCAGCAATACCTATAGTCTACTATGCCTACAAAGGGAACCTATTAGAATGTGATTAGTTCCATTGACTTCTTGACAGTATCATTGTTTACCTTTTGACTTTAGCAATCTTCTCTGTAGGATGTAGTGCTGATCATCCTGTGACTTAATGAGATTCCTCCTAACAGGGATGATTATTTCATAGAAAAATTGCTACATAGTAGTCCTGAGAAAGTTAGTGATATATTCATGAGTTTGTGAAGAGGTGTCTAAATATACTAATATTAGTCCCACTTCTGGTCAAACCACTAAAGGATCTAAAGAAACTATTGGAGAATCTTATGGACTTTATATATAGTAATACCTCTCTTTAAAAGAGACAGAATGGATGGATTTGGAAAATGGCTCAGTGAATCAGAGTCCCTATTATTCTTCCCATGGCTCTGAGCGTGATTCCTTAAACCCATGTCAGGAATTTCACAACTACCTCTAACTCCAGTTCTATGTGATTCTATGCCCCCCTGTGCACTCTAAGGACATCTGCAGTCACAAGTGCTCATAGCCATACAGAGATAGATAGAGATACACACAATTTATAAACAATAAGTGTTTCAAAGATAGAGGGACAGACATGCAGAGTAAGGAAAAAAAAACACTGATTACAAAAAATTCTGTCAACAAATGAAAAGATTCATTCATATGCAAAAAACCTTTGGAGCCAAGATAGAAGAAACTAGGAAATCTTTCAAAATCCTGATTATGGTTTATTCTACCTGTACCCTTCTCAGTTGATCCCAATACTCCCCCAACACCTGGATACAACCACCTTCTATGTCACACTAAAAATCAATCAGGTTTCTAAGTGATAATATATATATATATATATATATATATATATATATATATTATTTATAATATAATAAGATAAAACGAAGACTAAGGTGGATAAAACAAACAAAAGGAAGGAAAATAGCCCAAAGAAAGGCACAAAAGATGAAGAACCACTCATTCACACACCTAAGATTTCAGTAAAACACAAAACTAGAAGTCATAATACTTATACAAAGGACATGTAGGGTTAAAAAGAGAGAAGAAATATAAATAAAACCAAGTGAAATAAAAATATTAGAATAAACTTAACAACTGCCAAATAACAAGGAAAAGCTCTGGTCTGACACTGAAACTGCCAGAATCCCCTTGAATTCATCGACTCTTGGCCATTTTCTGCTGGTATGCTGTCTACCATTAATACTACTTTTCCCCTCCAGTGATATTTATTCTCTCACAGGAAACCAAATTTTCATTTGCAAACAAGTTATCAATTAGAAATTGATAATCTTTCTGGATTAGAGATGGGATAATGGGTCCACTTCTCTTTTTAGTTTTAAGATCCTATCTGGTATGGACCCATTCAAGCCCTTTACCTGATGCTTCAGGCTCTCTGAATTCATATGTACATTGATAATGTTGCCTTAAGAGAGTCATTTTTTGTGTGTGTCCTCCACTAGCTCTTTTGTAGGACGGCCTGAGTCATAAGGGACGTGATGAAGAAATCCAGTTTGGGTCAGGGTGTTCCAGGGTAAATTAATCCCTACATAATGCCTGGTTGTGGGTCTCTGTATTTGTTCCTATCTGCTCCAAGAGGAACCTTCTATTATGATACCTGAGCAAGGCACTGATGCATAAACATAAAACGCAATATAAATAGGAGTCATTTTATTGCTATATTCTTTTTAGAAGGATAATATTATTGATTTTCCTTTACTTCCATGTGCTCCCTTGTCTCAGGTTCTTAGTCAGCCATGCAGTGTTGCATATGGGTTTCATTGTGAAGAGTGGATCTCAGTCCAAGATACTGATTTGTTCCTCTCACAAGCTTTGTACCATCGTTACACTAACATATCTTATAGGCAGGATGGCATTGTAGATCAAAGAGTTTGTGGCTTGATTGGTGGTTACATTTTTTGCTAGCTGGAAACAACCTAAATTCCTTTCAACCGAAGAATCGGTAAGAAAAATGTGGTATATTTACACAATGAAGTACTACATAGCAGAAAAATAACAACATCTTTAATTTTGCAGGAAAATAGATGGAGCTAGAAAACATCATTTTGAGTGAGATGACCCAGACACAGAAAGACAAATATCACATTTCCTCAGTCATAAGAGGTTTTTAAACATAAAGCAAAAAAAAAAAAAAAAAAAAAAAAAACGCCAGCCTAAAAGCCACAATCCCATAGAACTTAGACAACAATGTTGACACTAAGAGAGACTTACATAGATCTAAATACATGGGAAGTAGAAAGTAGAAAAGACAAGATCTCCTGAGTAAATGGGGAGCATGGGGACCTTGGGGGAGGTTTGAAGTGGGGAGGGGGAGACAGGGAGGGAAGCAGAAAAAAATGTAGAGCTCAATAAATATCAATAAAAATGTATTAAAATTGTTATTTTTTCTCAAATTTTAGAATTTTTCCAGCTGCTTCTCCTTACATTCTTTCCCTTCACCCTGCCTTCTCACATCTGATCCCCATCTTTCCTTTCCTCATCTTCCCCAATCCACTCATATAATCTATTCTATCATTCAAATCTTCGCTTGCTTTTCTTAAAGTTAGCAAAAGAATATATATATATTCTTATTTTTATTTGAGACTATAGGGAGAGGTGTTGGTTCCTGTATTTCTTTTTCAGTACCTTTGCCATTTTAAGTAAAATGGCTACTGATTTTCATGAGTTAATTTTTTTGAAGCTACCTTGCTGAGAGTGTTCAGCAGTGGAGATTATAGTCACTCCTATATACTTTCATATCATCTTTGTTTTACTTGGAATGTAACTGGCCCCCATATACTCATAGGAAGTAGCACTATTAAAGAGAGTGGCTCTGTTGCAGTCAGTACAATCTTGTTGGAAGATGTGTGTCCCTGTGGGGCAGGCATAGAGTTTTCCTATGCTCAAGCTACACCTAGTGTCAGTCCACTTTCTGTTGCTATGAGATTAGTATGTAGAATGCTCAGCTCCTTCTCCAGCACAATGGCTGAAAGCCCAATGCCATTCACCCCAAATTGATGGTAATGAACTAATACTCTAAACCTTAAGCCACTCCAAATATGTTTTATTGATAAGAGTTGAGGTGATCTTGTTTTTTTTTTTCACAGTAGAAACCCTAAGACAATCTGCAATGCAAAGTTACTTTTACATCTTCCCTACCTGCTTGCTTGTTAAGTCTATTTGCTTGAGTCTGTTTCCTTTACAACCTTTTACCATGAGGTGATTCTGCCCCCTAATATTAAAGTGTATTTCTTGGAGGTTGAGAGTTATAAATGAGCAATATTTGTGAATTCATGTCATTTTTCTGTTCTGTGGTGTGTGTGCATGTATGTGTGTGTGTGTGCTTATGTATATTTACTTTCGTGATATACTGGTTTGGGATTATTTATTACTTCTACTTTCTTGGTTGCATTTATCCTCTTTAATTTAGAGCTTTTTTTCTTACCACCTTACTACCTTCTGTATGTTGGAATTGTGTATAGATACAGTCTCAATTTGGTTTTATAATGAATGTTTATTTTCTCCATTTATTATGATTAATTGTTTTGCTAGGTAGTTTATGCTATCATCTGTCATCTCTTAGAGTATGTAGACCATGTGTCTAAGTCCTTCTGGCTTTAAGAATGTCCTGAGAAAATTCAGGTGTTATTCTAATTGACCTATTTATATGTGGTAACTTGATCTTTTCCCCTTGCATGTTTTAATGTTTTTTCTTTGTTTTGTATGTTTAGTGTTTTGATTATGATGTTCCAACCAAGAATACTTTATTTTCTGATCCAATGTAGTAGATTTTCTTTATGTTTCTTTTACTTCGTTAGGCATCTCCTTTTTTACATTAAGGAAGTTGTTTGAAGAGGGGGCCACTTGATGGTTTCCACTGCCCAGAACCAAAATAATCATACAGAAACTGTGTTAATTAAAGCAATGCTTGGTCCATTAGCTCTAGCTACTTATTTGTTAACTCTTTTATTAATCTGTGTATCGCCATGTGGCTGTGGCTTACCAGCTAAATTTCCATCTGACTCTAACAGGGCTATACGGCTTCTTTCCAACTCCACCTCCTTTCTTCCAAGATTCAGTTTAGTTTTACTAACCTAACTCTCTTCCCCTATAGCTCTGCTAAAGGTCCAAAGCAGTTGCTTTATTAACCAATGATTTTCACAGCATATAGAAAGGAATTCCACATCACCTTCCCTTTTCTGTTTAAATGAAAAGGAATGCTTTAACTTTAACATAGTAAAATTACATATAACGAAAAAGGTATCAAACAAGAATTACAGTTACAATATTTATATCTACTTCTTCTTTTATCATAACTAGGGAAAATTACAAGTATAACTAACTATAATTTCTTCAACTCCATCAAAGACGCCAGAAGGCTATAATATTACCTCACTAAACAAAAAGTACATGGTAATCAACTTTTAAAACTCTAGGATTGACAGAGACATCCTGCTGCCTGGACAATGACCCAAAGTTCTTATGTACCATTGAGGCATCCATATTCAGCCTGCAGGCCCATAGTATCCAGCAAACTTTCCCACAAAACAGGAGATTTCACACACAGTTCAGCCTATATTGTCAGTTTGTCAGTGACTTTCTTCTGTGTCCTGCAGAATGTCTATCAGGGTCTTTCATGAAGCAGGAACCCTGAAAGAATGTCTCACATTTAGGCAAGGTAAGCAGTCATTTATCTGAAGTTCTTGCATGTTCTGTTCATCAAGCAGTCAAGGCAAGAACACTTTCTTGCCTAAATGGCTAACAAACTCCTTAAGGAGCCTCTTCAATGCCCATCTTCCTCTTGAAGTATCTTGGTGCTGTAAGTAGCACATTTGTCTGTAATGAAATGTCCTAAATTCTTAAAACACTTTAAATGCCACATTCTGAAGGTCTGAAAGATTTGAAGAATCACTAACCATCTAAAATACATCTCTGTACATATAGAAAATCTAACTAACATGACTACATGCTAGATTATTATAGATGACTCTCTATTTACCTATAGTTCTTAACTACATATTACATTTTTAATTGAGCTGCACAAACACAGTACCTTAGAAAAGACAAAAATATACATATAACAAAATTGTCCTTAAATTTGTATCAATAAACCAAGATCCATATCAATGCAAATCTCTATAGCATATATCCCTTTAAATGTAAAATAACATTTATAAACAATATTTTGGAACATGGGTATACTTATTCTAGAAACTACTTTCTGTTTTGTTGGGCAAAGTAATTTTATTGAGGAATGTTTAAGGCAACCTTTCAGGGGGTCTTGATTCATTAAATTACAGCAGTTTGGAAGGATTCCACAGGTTTTCATCCTCTGTGGCAACAAAAGAAGAACCTCTTTTCCAAAGCAATGTATCCTTAGACCCAAATTCTGAAATCAAGATATTTTTATAATGTACATGCTACTTTAGCTTACCAGTAAATGTTCACAAATTAATGAAAGTAGTTTGTGCATATCCAGACATCTGCAGCATAAAAATTTACATGTAGCTCGGGACACCCTGATTTCCAAAGTGCATGATAAGTTGTATGTTAGGTTTTCCTTTACTCCCTTTGATTATGTCATAGTTTCTCTCTTTGTGGATATAATAAAGTGTGCTGACAAAATAACTTTTAGGGATCAAGGGGTTTATTTGGTTTATAAGTTTAGGTCACAGTCCATCACTGTGGAGAAGTGAAGGCAGGAATCTGGAGCATCTAAATACATCCAAAGTCAAGAGTACACAGAGAATGAATGTCAGCCTGCCAGTGTTCCACTAACTCTCCTTTTCCCATTTAGAATTTGGTCTTCATACCCCAATTAACCAAATTACAAACTTTTTCTAAGGCACATCCACATCCTTTTTTTTTTGGATAAGGAAGGATTAAATTTATTATTGGTTGATATAAAATAAATAGAATTCAAATATATAGCATTTAATAAGAAATGAAGGAGAAAAATTATTATATAACATGAAAGCATGAACAAAATCCAGAGATAATTGTGTATTTGTTGTTTAAGTGAATTCTATGAGAATTACAAAATTAACAGTTTTTACTACTGACAGAACTCTCTAAATTAGGCAGGTATGTATCTCAGTAGAGTTTAAACATTTTTAAAGTTTTAAAACATAAAGATTTATACCTAGTAATACTGAAGTATTGTAGTTATTATCTTTCCCTCAGACAACACAGCATCAGCCTTTAGACAAATGGTGTTTTCATGTTTTCTAGATGGTTTTTATTTCTTGTTTCTAACCATTTATCATAGATACATTAGTATTTACTCACTGTGACCCAGAGAGTAAATTGAGTTTAACAGTAACACTAATTTTGTTTACTAAATTTTGAACTTATATGGACTCCTCAGCTTTTTAATTATTCATTCAAAACATCACTGTTTATTCTCGATTTGTTTTTTCGAGACAAGGGTTTCTGGTCATCCTGGAACTAACTCTGTCTTAGAACCAGGCTGACCTAGAACTCATAAAGATCAGCCTGCCTCAGACCGCCAGCCCTGGGATTAAACACATGTCGTACCACACCTGGCACTGTTTACTATCTTAAGAGTAATAGCCAGGTGGTGGTGGTGGAGGCCTTTAATCCCAGAACTTGGGAGGCACGTGGATGTCTTTAAACTTAAGGCGAGTCTAGTCAAAAAGAGATAGTTTCAGGACAGGCACTAAAGCTATTCAGAGAAACTGTTTCAAAAAATTTACATACATACCTACATGCATACACACACACGTATGCATGTAGGTATGTATGTAAAATCCCTGATTTTTACATATGCCAATAGCTTTTATTTAGAGTTCTTGTTATTAGTGCCTTGTATGATTAATATCCAGGTTATCATTTAATTAAAATTCAACAGGAAATTTGTTCCTATTAGTGATTGCTACCAAATACTACTACTACTAATGTATATTTTAAAATATTAACTCTCTTAAGGATTTGATGATAATCTCTTATCAGTTTATTTGTGAATTCTACAGGTGATTATGTTTAATGACAATGAATGAGTTGTCACATGGTTACTAATCCCTCATCATTTCTCTAGTGAAATATCTGCCAATATTTTCATAGGTGATATTAATTTGGAATGCTGGCTATTAGCTTTCTGTATATTTTAGAAACAGTTCTTTATCAAAAGAATACTTTAAACATATTTTCGGCTAGTTAAGTTTTGGGACCAATTGGGGTCCTGGCCTTCAGCTGCTCTTCCCTGCTAGAGTCTTCTTCTTTTTTTTTTTAAATTAAAAATGTACCCCTTCTCCCCTCCTCCCATTTTCCTCCCCTTCCTCCCACTTCACTCCCCCTCCCTCTCCGGACCAAAGAGCAGTCAGGGTTCCCAGCCCTGTGGGAAGTCCAAGGTCCTCCCTCCTCCATCCAGGTCTAGGAAGGTGAACATCCAAACAGACTAGGCTCCCATAAAGCCAGTACATGCAGTATGATCAAAATCCAGTGCCATTGTTCTTGGTTTCTCAGTCAGCACTCATTGTCCGCCACATTCAAAGAGTCCGGTTTGATCCCATGCTTTTTCAGTCCCAGTCCAGCTAGCCTTGGTGAGCTCCAATAAGACCAGTCCCACCGTCTCAGTGGGTGGGCGCACCCCATCCACATCCTTTATTGGGACTACTTTCCTAAGTATTTCTTGATTATGACAAGCTGGCAATTAACACCCATCATCACAGACTATTAACTAGAATGAACCAAATTAATGAATTCATTTTTACAACTAATTATAATTTATTTATAATAAATATAAAGCAGCAGAGCAGTTTTATTAATTGTATATTCAAGTGTGTGTGTGTTTGCATGTGTGTGTATTTGTGTGTAAATCAATTTGATTGTGAATTGTATCTGAAATTCACTCTTGGAAAATAGTACTGAAATTCATTGTGAATGAATTCGCCTTGGTATGATGTTCCTTTGTAATTTTGTGATTATTAATGTAAATAATATGTTTAATTATTATTTTAAATTATATATCAATCATTTGGTGGGTATGTTTATAGCCTCAGGGGTATTATTCCATCATGTAAAGTATGTGCCTTCAGAAAGGATAGCTAATTCTGTGCCAGATGAATAGCAAGGATTGTTATCAACAATATCATGTATCATATTCTTTAGAAATCAAAAAATTAAAATAAAAATGTCAGAATAGAAGTTTAACTGTGAATATTTATATTTATCATCTTATTATCAAGTACACTTTGATTTTCCTGTACTGAATTACCTTTGCAAGAAATATGACTTTCTGGAGTCCTTAGAAATATTTTTCTATCTTATTTCATAAATTAAACAATATTTATAAGTCATATCAAAACATGTATATTTAAACATAGAAGTCTTAACTATCTTAATTCAGATTCATAAAAGTTTTTAATCTTTGTTACTCTAAAGTATCATATATGTGTGTGTGTATGTGTGCATGTGTATAATGTATGTATGCATCCCTAACTTAGTTTCTCTTGTGTCTGAGGCTTCCCATATATTTTGTCTTTAGGCGTAGCTGGAATACAAAGCAGCAGGCAAGAAGGACAATGAATTTGAAGTAAGTTGTTGAAAGTGTTTTCTTAAAGGTCCTCAAAACTCTACATTCATATTCATTCAGTATGAAAAATCAAGGAAACTGGCATGTTATTTCTTGAAATATTTTCAGTCTTCTAACAAAATAAAACAATGAAGCACAAATTATTCCTTCTAAAATAGTCTCATTTGTGCATAGACGGGGAATATATGTGTATGCATGCATGCAAATATATACACATATGTATTGTAATTTATGTTATTTTATGTGCATATGTATGGGTGTTTAAATGGAACACACTATTATTTACTGAAATTCTATTTATGAGGTCTAGTGGCCTTTATATAGATTCTGCTATAAATAATCTTTTATTATTGGGAGTTTTGATAACAGTTCATTTAGGTTTCTCTTAACAATGGAATGTCTAATAGTCATGGAAGTTATCTCACAAATTATAAAAGAAAATAAAACATTTACAAAGAAGACGGTATATACATTATGTCTGTCTCTATATATACACTTTATAAGGATACAGTGACAAAAGGACATATGAGAGAAAAATCTTGTTTAGTAGTTTAGCTGCTGCCAGCCTTTAAAAACACTTCGACATTTCAAAGTTACAACTTTCTTATACAACTCTTTAAATATAGGCAGGCATCTGGTGTCTCAGTGAGTTGTTCATATGTTTTAGATGCTTTAAATTATTTCATTTGAGTAAGAAATGAGGCCAATAGACCAAGAACTGCACTTGTAAGATAAATCCAATAAAGATCCATTTGAAGTTCCCTTGGTGTTGTCGGTGAACAAAAAAAATGCTCCATGTTTCTATCCTGTCTATTTCATTCAAGTTAGAATTTTACTTGAAACCAGCACAACAGTTGGGTGGAATCTCATGCTTTTTTGCAACAGTCCAGATTCAGACACTGGGTTCTACAGATTTTTTTTTTTGAGCATAACTAACATTCTATTATAATTGGAACATAAGCTTCAGAACTTGTGGCGAGAATATGCCACTCAACCAAAATCTTAAATCTACTTCTCAAATAAAATGTGAGTTATTTTACTAAACTGAATGAAATGTTTTGAAGCATTTTCCAGTCTTGTTTTTTGACATAGAATCTCACTTTTCAGTACAGTGTCCAGAATGGCATTACATGTACTATTCAGCCTGAAATGATTGCATTGGTATTTTAAACTTCTTCTCTGGGCCCCTCATTTTGATATCACAAAATCACCCTAATGTACAGGTTTTTTTTTCCTTGATGTCTTGACATGAAGATAATTTAAAAACATTATCGTTATTATATGTATATAGTTAATTGTTTTTATAAAGTATGTATTAATTAAATGAAATTTGGCAACATATGAATTAATTGCTCCAAAGACTCATTGTGTCCATTGTTTATATGTACCAAGGAATGTTTCTAAGAACGGGACACACTTATCTACATAAATTTGAGACCAACCAATTTGCATAGTGAGTCGTAGGCTTGGCAAGGCTATGTAATGAAACACTCTCTAAAAAAATAAGTTTAAAAATGTCTAAACAAATACTTCAAACAAATATTAATACATAATCTATATGAGCACAAATAATTATTTAATCAAGTAAAGCTACCATCATGGTAACTGTAAAACTTCTCTAATGAATATGCCAATTACTGGTTCAGATAACAGATTATTTCTGCTATAACTATTTCCAGAGTTCTCTGGAATTGAGAGAGATGATGGGCATGGCACATGTGAACTCCTCTCATCATAGGAACGCAACATATCTAGGTTATATTATTTTTGTTGATAGTGCCATATCCAATTTAAGGAAACAGCCTATAAGCTGCCTTGCTGCTGCTAATCTGATATTCTGTACCGTGGAAAAGAGTGCATTGAAAAAACAAAACAAACAAACACATGGTGATTTGAACCAAGGGAAGAAAACAACCAGTAAAATTTAAAAATTTAAAAATATACACCCTCTTTTTATATGGTGATAAATATTATATTTGAGTATAAATAAATGTATCATCAAGAAATATGTTTTTAATGATTCATACCCTGCTTGTGTTTTTAAAAGATATTAAGAACCAAAGTTGTTTTATCTGCATGAGGTGTAAGTCATCAGTGACAACTTAATATTTAAGCTTTAATATTCAATGAGTATAAATGTGTATGTATTCATGAATATGTTCTTGAATATAAGCTTTTCACATTTTGAGTTAACTTACAGAAATTACCCTAACATTATCAGCCATAATTCCTATGGGTTAAATTTAATTCAAATGGGCTTTTAAAGTATATTTTAGTATATTTTACTCCCCAAATAAAGGAGTTGAAAAACTTATCAGGCAATCTGAATTTCTGAGGTGCTAAAATTTTTGCAGTAAATTGCTACATACATTTCTTGGTATTTTAACTATGTTATTGAATTCTATGGTGTCCTTTGTATTAGAGTGCCAAATATGATTTGCATATATATCACTTTAATATTTAAATAATATTACCAATAATAACAATATTTTTAGTTCAGAAAAAATTAATTAGAATTAATTTTAATTACTTTTGCTTAATAACCTTTCACATCATTATCCTAATATGGAAATACGTGACAGGTAGATGCTAACAAACTCATATAGTTTAAAAAGTGGTGGGATCATCAAGAGGTGGAACTTAGAGCAAAGTTGTCATAAACATTGCTCTCATAAGGAGTGCATATTTTAATACTTTGACCATTGTGTCACTTTCTGGCTTCTCGCCTTGTTCTTGGTTCTCCACATATTGCATATACCCCTGACTTCACGATGACACTTAACATGAGCAAGGAAATGGACCAAATCAAGCACAGTATCATGTCCTTGATACTGTAGGATTTTAAGTAAATTAACATTTATTAAATTAAAGCAAGAAGACTCTGTTCTTTTACTAACAACAAAACTCTCTAACATGCTAGATTTCAAATAGAAGATTCTAGCTCTGTATGTTATATTTGAGTATAAATAAATGTATCATCAAGAAATATGTTTTTAATGATTCATACCCTGCTTGTGTTTTTAAAAGATATTAAGAACCAAAGTTGTTTTATCTGCATGAGGTGTAAGTCATCAGTGACAACTTAATATTTAAGCTTTAATATTCACCACATTACTAACAGAAGGTAGCTCTTTGCTATTACCAGAATGTGCTAAATCGATAAACTTCTATTTTAGTTCTTTGTTTTACCTTTTTAAGAGCTAGAGAAAGAAGTGAAATATTGGGCAAGGAGAAAGAATATGATAAAATACATTATAGGAGAAATTTCAAAGAATAAATAAAATATTTAAAAAGAATGAGAGTTTAAGAATACTATTTTTTCAAAAACTCTTCAAGAAATCTTTTATCTCCTTATAACTTTCATTAAATTTTGTCTTTTCAATTCATTTTCTTAGTAGGAAGGCTGACCTTTCTTTCATTATCTCATTCTGATCCTGAAAACTAATTCTAAATGGCTCAGGTGCCAAATCTCTGCATTCCCCTCCAGGAAAGATAACTCCCAGAGACTTTCTTTCAACCTTTTTCTCCTTCTCGGACATCTCTGATCCCACATAGTGGAAGCAAGAGGAAAAGTGAGAATTTATGTTATCATTGCAATCATTTGTCACCTCTGATGATATCTGAAATAGCATTTAGCGGCCTCAGATGTCCTTCTGAAGAGATGAAAATGATGCCAAGTAGCCCAAGGGCAGACTACAGCTCGGTAGAGATTAAGGCACTTGGTTTCAAACACATTTAAGTGTGTCTTATCTTGTGGAAATGATGTAATCACATTGAGTGAATTTAATAATAATTAAAATATTTTCTACAAATCAGTCCTGAAGGCAGAATTGGTGACTGACTCAAAGTTAATGCAAGTAATAAAATATATGATCTTAAAATTTCTACCACAGGTATTTTTCCTCTTTGATTATATCTCTTGTCTACTATTATACCTCCTTAAGGACTCCCCTTCTATTTGGCCTATTATTCCTTGACCTACAAGAAAATCTCAGTTAAAAATGCAAAATTAGAGACTTGATTCTAGGATCCACATATTGGATACCACACGTGGTATTTATCTTTTCGGGTCTGTGCTACTTTTTTCTGCTTCCATCTGTTTAACTGCAGATTCAAAATCCCATCTTTCTTTACACTCGAATAGAATTACATTGTAACAGATCATCATAATTTCATTAACTATTTGTCTGTCTATGAAAATCCAGGTTCATTTCCTAGATATTGTGACTTAACCATCAGTGGACAGGAATTAGCTATTTTGTTTGCAGGCTCTGAAATCCTTACAGCAACTGTGAAGAAACTAGGACCAAGTCAAAGGAATTTTTGAAGGTTCTATAACCTTCACACTAAACATAATTCACATTAGAAAACCCAACATCTTTATCACTACACTGGATATATACTCCCTGTAAAATTTGGGACAGAGTCTCTGGATCCACAAAATTATGAATTCATGAAAGCATCTTTCAAATTTATAAAATGAGGTGGGTTTTTTTGGTGAAAAAGAAATTTCTATGAAAACAAATACTACACAAAACTTGGAACTAGTAACTACTGAGATAAACCTAAGATAATTGTATGGAGAAAATGTCCTATATTTGAAAATTTATAACAAATAATCAATGAAATTGTAGTAACTATTACAAAATTAGAAATCAGTAGCCATTCATCTCTGATCCTATGATTTTAAAAAATGTCCTACATAAGCACAATCACCATTCTTCTTCTACTCTCTATTTCATTTGCTACTTGATGAAATGAAATAACAGAGTAATATGATAAATCTTATTCTAAGTATTCCTTACTTCTCCACGTCGATTTCTAAAGCATATACAGCAGTTAACATTAAATTCAATAATGAACATGGAGTTTTCCCCCACATCCTTGGCAGCATTTATTGGCTTTTGATTTTATTTCAGACTAGCCATGCTGACTTGGGTGTGATAAAATTTCAAGGTAGTTTTAATTTGCATTTTGTGATAATAAATAACTGAAAACTTTAAAGTATTTTATATTCTTGCTCCTTTTTGTTTATAATTGTCTTTTTACAACTGGGATTTTACCAGGTTGTCTAAAGCTACAAAATTACACCCCTCCCCCAATAAAAGTACATACTAAAGGAAAGAAGATCTTATGAAATTCGGAGAGTGGATATCTACATGTATTAGGAGGAAACTAGAACTGTAGCTCTCATCCTAAAAATGAAGACACAGCAAACAAATAACAACAAAAACATTCAAATGGACTAAAAAATCCTAATATAAAATCTGAAACTATAAAACTGCTAGAAAAGAAAATAAGAGATGGACATTAACATATAAGCATAAGGACTTGTAAATGGGACTCAAATTACCTAGGGAATAAGATCAGAAATTGACAGATTTGATATGAAACAGCAAAGGGAAGCGGTTGATCCAGTGAAGAGGCAGCCTGACAAAAGGAAGAAACTCTTTACTGGCTATCAGAAAACAGAAGATTAGCATCTAGAATACACAGCGAACTCAAATATAAAACTTCAAGAAATAATCATATTTTAAATTAAATTACCTGTAAATTAAAAAAAGATGAAAGTAATAACAGAAGATATAAGATACAAATATTCTGAGCAAAATCAGAATAGTAACTTTTGGATGTATAAAACTAAAACTGACTATTTGTTGATCTCCACTGAGAAGTAATCCTATTATTCTTTGGTGCCCCTTGTACCTAAATATTAATAAATATAGTATATGGGGCCATTGCAAAATATATGGATTTCATTTTCGCAAATGAGTAGATAATTTCTGTAATTTTGCTTCCTAGTTATCACTGCATTTCAGAAATGAGTCCGTATAAATATCTGAATCTGTTTTATGACCAAAGCCATACTCCAGAAGAACATTGTGCTATTTTTTTTAGATAAAACCATCTTCCATCTGTGTCCTTCTTTTCTTGTACCAGAATAGTTATCAATGAAATGCCATGAATGGGTTATATATGTCATATATATTCCAAAGAACAGAGAAGTTTTAATGGGTTATATATGTCACATATATTCCAAAGAACACAGAAGTTTTAAGCTTGTTGTGGTAAATTTGAGGCTGTGATTTGTGGCAATATGTATATTGGACCTAAATTCTTTAAAATTTATTTGATATATGTGATGTAGATCTTATTTGTGTCTCAATTTTAACGTTTTCTCTTTATATAAAAATAATATAAATATATATTTTACAATATATATATATGCATATATATATACAAGAAAAATATAAATGAAGCTCTATATATTGTATCAAAGGACTAAATAAGAACAAGATTTTATGTCTTAACAGAAATATATAAGGCCAGCTGGCCTGGATCTGAAAAAGCCTGGGTTAAAACCAGACTCACTGAACATAGCGGACAATGAGAACTACTGAGATCTCAAGAACAATGGCAATGGGTTTTTGATCCTACTGCATGTACTGGCTTTGTGGGAGCCTAGGCAGTTTGGATGCTCACCTTACTAGACCTGGATGGAGGTGGGTTGTCCTTGGACTTCCCACAGGGCAGGGAACCCTGATTGCTATTTGGGCTGATGAGGGAGGGGTATTTGATTGGGGGAGGGGGAGAGAAATGGGAGGCGGTGGCGGGGAAGAGACAGAAATCTTTAATAAATGAATAAATTTTTTAAAAAAGAAATATATAAGGCCATTAGAAAAAACAATTATTCCCCAAGTCACCAATGTACCTAAGGCAAAGTATGCACTTAAGATTTCATCCTGTGTTAAGAATTGCACTTTATAGACCATTACTGTATTTTGAATTAGCCAACTGTGTCAAAATGTGAGGCTAAGCCCTGACCACTCACAGTGAGGCACAGAAAACATTTGTGTTTGACTGAAATGAACAGGCTACCCACCATCCTGTCAATGTGAAACTTTTGCATGCCAAATTACTATGGAATATGTTGCTTGTTTTCAAGAAGTGCAAGATCTATTTGCAACCTGAATGAAATAATTCCAAATAAAATTCATATTGAAGTCGTATTAGCTATTCTAGTTGTTTTGATTAGAACATAGAAATAATGTTTTATCTTGAGTAACGTCCTGTAGATGCTCTAGTCCTCTTTGGCTATGCAACTCACAGTACTATTCACATTACTAAGTTCACAATCACAAAAGGATGTTAATAGTCTGTTACCTCTACATGGAAAATGAAAATCAAGTGTCTTTACAAACTTCTTTGAAATGTAGTGCATTGTGTTAAACACAACATCAGGGACACACGGAGAAAACGAAGTAAAAAACTTTCCTGACGTCAATTCATTTGACATTCTGGTTCTAATTCCTTTGACAAAGAGACTTAAAAAAAAAATCAGGATCTGAATAACTTTGCTTTGTCTGATATTTGAATGTTTATTAAAGTTACCAAAATAGTAGTATTTTTTAATGAAAAACTGCAATAGTGTGAATGACACTACTATTCTTTCTCCTGAAAGCATAAATATGATAATGACTTAAATTTGGAGATTTTAAAGCCACATTCAATATATACATTTTGTATCATATATAAAAATAACACAGTGGGGGCTGGAGAGATGGCTCAGTGGTTAAGAGCACTAGCTGCTCTTCCAGAGGTCCTGAGTTCAATTCCCAGCAACCACATGGTGGTTCACCACCATCTGTAATGAGATCTGGCGCCCTCTTCTGACATGCAGGCATACATGGAGGCAGAATGTTGTATACATAATAAATGAATAAATAAGTATTTAAAAAATAACACAAATATTACTATTAGTTTAAAAATACTAAGTATTATTTATTAGATTATGTTCTATTTTAAGATAAAATATAGACAAAAATCTCTTTTTTTCCTTCTCCCCTCCCTCCAAATCTTCCTATACTCATTGATTTCAGGTTATATAATCTTATTATTGTTTCTTACACATAAATACATATATACATTTTATACACACACACACATACACAACTTGCACAGTTTTCATAATAAAAGTTTCTGCTTGTATTTTTAGGGCTAACCATTTGGTATCAAATTGGTATGCACTTTCCTGGGGAAGATTATTTAAAGAAAATTAATGAAAATTAATTATATTTTGATTAATTATATTTGGGAAGTTAAAAGCTAGTTGAAAATTATATTATTCATATTCTTATTATTATATCAATATTATCCCTTTTTAGGTTATAAATTAAAAATAAAAAACAAATTGCCAATCATAGTTACGTTTCTTGTTTTGGAGATAAAATATCTGGATAGAAGAAACTTAAGGAAAGCAGAGTTAGTCCTGGCTCAGAGTTTGAGGTTACAGTCCATCACTGTGGGGCAAGAGTGCAGAACATCTGGTCATACGCTGTCAAAAGGAAAATTATAAGCTGTACACTCCTGCTTTGCTCCATTACTTATCTGTATGCATTCCAGGATCCCAGCCCAGGATACACTCCTTTATTTAAGGTAGCTCTTCCCACCTCAACCTAATCAAGACTGTACCTCCCAGGCAAGGCTACTGGAAGCTTGTTTAATCTGGTGAATTCAGATCATATCACATCAGCTATCAACAGTAACATGCACATTATCTTAAAAGTACAGATAAAATGTACAGTCTATGTTATAAAATATAAACTGCATGTTAAATGGGAAAATTCAGTGGATAGCTAACAAGACATCAGCACAACCCAGTGAAAGAAATTCAGGGAGCAAAGCAGACAGACTTTCCTTGATCACAGTTTCTGATATTGCAAGATTTTCTCTATGTTTATATTTATAGAAATGAAGAACTCTAAATCCGTGTTATCATCATTGTTAGAAAACTTGCTTTTCCTCTCTGGGGAGAATGAAAAGATTTGTTTGGTGTCCCTAGACAGAAGATCCAACCCATATCTGTATTGTTTATATTTTCTAGGGTCCACCGTTTTTGATATTTCCAGTAAGACTGGATGAGAAAGACTCCTGAGAAACAAGGATGTGGGGAAGCAGTAGTGTTTTAGTATTCATGCAACAGTGACTAACCTACTCAGTTGTCTCTGATACTGTAACTAGTGTAGGCCTGCCCTACTTTCTCCTGCATCCTCTTTTATCTCTGAGGAAAAGGCTAGGAGTGAATGTTTAATTTGCATCTAGGATCTTGTATACTCCAGAGTACAGTCTCACCATCATCAGAAGAGAAGAAAAAAGGAAATACTGTTGAGAGTTTCAGTTGTTCTCTTTGGAATTGCAGGATACACCAAATAACATCTGTCCTGTTCTTTATCTACCCCCCCCTTTTTTTTTTAAATTCAACTCCTCTCCTGATTTTCCTGCCCTGATTATTTCAAAAACCAGTTACAGAGATGAGAACATAAGTAAGAATTTAAAGCGTTCTTAAATTTCTTAGCTCTTTAACTGGAAATTTCATTCTCTATTTTACTCCATCATCTACATATGCCTATCAATACTGCATGACATTGCCAATTCTGTCCTCTCTAAAATTAAACCAGTGTATAAATATACTGCAATAACCAAATGCTAAAGGCATGCCAAAACTAAAATTTCTGTGATGTGGAGGGCCCCACCTTCCTTCCACTTCCAGCTAACAATTTTTTATGTTGTGAGGTAGTCTCCAAAGTAAGTCCCTTTACAAGTCAAATTCCTAACCAACAAAAAAAAAAGAAGATTAAAATGAAAATAAACAAACAAACAAAATATCTTGGCTCCAGTGGTTAAAGAACACTGGATACTCTTCCAGAGATCCTGGGTTCAGTTCCCAGCACCCACATGACACCTCACAATCATCCATAACTTCAATCTAAGAGGATCGGTTGTTTCCTTTTATTGTCCATAAGCAGCATATATTCACATATTGCACATATATATTTATGTAGGCAAAAAATCCACACACAACACAGAGACATGTGTGGATATATAATAATGTAATATATAGAATTGTTTTAGTTTAAACTTGGAAGAAATAAAAAAAATATTCTTTACAAAAGAATGTTTGAATTTTAAACTCATGAATTTTGTCTTTCACAAACTAAAATACCTTCTTGTTTGTTCACTGACTCCTTGAATAAGAATTTTGCAAAATCTCATAATGTTAGTTAATTCAAGGCCATCTATTGATATGTACATCAATTTAATTGAGCACCATGACCTAATAGGGATAGAAATAGCATCCCAAATCACTCAGCTTACCCTCTGGTCTTAGGAAACAAGCCAGTTTATAGCCCCTGAGATTTTCCTATCATCTGAGTGATTTCCCAATATTAACACAGACATTTAAGGGAATTTAATGACAAAAGTCTCAAAAGAAAACTGAACTGTGGCCTTGTGTATTTTAAACTCCTGCAGTTAGTTTAATCATTCACCACTATTCACATATGGAAACAGTAATTTCAACTGGAGGAAAGACCACAGGGTATATTTTTACATGGTTCTAGCATATCTACGAAAGTTCATTCTATGTAATATGGCTATTTGAAAGAAAATGACATAGTAAATGTGGCTGCATTCTATAAACAGGGCTAGGCAAGTTCCTTCGTTTAATGCTATTTCTTTCCTGCTTGCCTTCTCTGAGCCTCTTCATTCCCTTTCTGAACTTTATCAATTCCAATTTCTATTGTGATCTTCTCATTAATGAAAAAGAAAATTGAAAGGTAAGAAAAACATGCTTGATGTGGGTTTCCACTCTGTATTCTGTGACTATTATTGGTTAATAAAGGAACTGCTTTGGGCCTATAGCACAGCTATAGGGGAACAGAGCGAGGTGGGAAAACTAAACTCAATGCTGGGAGAAAGGAGGGGGACACAGAGAGAAGCCATGGAACTGCTGGTGGAGAAAGACATGCTGAAACATTCCTGGTATGCCACGACCTAATGGTGATGCACGGATTAATGGAAATGGGTTAAATTAAGATGTAAGTGTTAGACAATAAGAAGATAGAGTTAATGGGTCAAGCAGTGATTTAAATAATACAGTTTTTGTGTTATTATTTTGGGGCAAAGTGGACAGGAACTAACAAGCAGCCTCCTTACTACAAATTGGCACCAACTTGGTGGACAAAATCCACGTGAAACCTGAGAGAGCTTGAAAAGTAATTCTTCTGGGGTCTTTGATGGAGTAGATGAATTGATGGTTATGTTTTTGTAGTTATGATAAAGATAAAATAGATAAAAATATTGTAACTGTATCCAAACTTGATACCTATTTTGTTTTATGTAGTTTCACTATGTTGAAGATAAATCCTTCCTCTTCTTTTAAACAGAAAGGGAGATTGATGTGTGATTCCCTACTGAATGCCATGAATATCATTCATTAATAAAGAAACTGCTTTGGGTCTGTAGCAGAGCTATAGGGAAACAGAGCTAAGTGAGGAAAACTAATGATTGGAGAAAGTAAGTGGAATCAGGAAGAAGCCATGGAGCCGCTGCTCATGACAGACGTGCTGAAACTGCTTATAGTCCATGACCTCATGGTGATGCACAGATTAATGGAGAGGGATTAAATTAAGATATATGTGTTAGCCAATAAGAAGCTAGAGCTAATGGGCCAACCAGTGATTTAAATAATACAGTTTCTGTTCTATTATTTCAGGGCCAAGCAGCTGGGTACTAACTAGCGGCCTCCTTACTACACATGCTGAACCTCTTACTCACACGTTACCTATTTTCCCCATAATCTCATCAGAGGATTTGTTTTCTCTTAGCCATCACCATACAGTAACAAAAACATTTGATGGAGACCTGAGTGGTTTTATATCTTCCTGTCAGCAAGGAGTAGAAATAATACTTAGGAGTCGACTTTCTGCCTTTAGAGTGCAACTCATCCCAATATGCCACAAAGTCTGGTGGATAGAAAGGCTTATCAGAAAAGCACTGGGATGTTTAGAGTTTCATAAAGCCTATGACTCATGTGTCCATGACAGTCCTAAAGTATATCATACCTTTTGACAACTCTGTGAAATTATTTGTATTTATTATTTATCTGCATTGATAGAATAAACATATATTTAATTGACATTTTCATACTGGAATTGTTTATCCACTTTATTGCAAACTGTTAGACTAGAAATCAATGATGTATTGAGGCTGTTTATATAGGCAGTGTTACAAGCTCTTAAAATGGACTGCTACAATAGTTGTAGATAAATTATGCAAGATGGGACTGTACATCTGTTGATTTGCCAGATTGCTAATTAAAATGCTTTAAAGCTATTATCCTCTTTAAAACCACATAGTGTAATTTTAAAAATGTCATTTATCTAGTTTAAACTATGGTTATTTTGATTTGTCATATGAAAATCACTAAAGGCAAAGATTTTGAATATAAATGTAGACACAAAATGGTGTAAGTTACATCCATTTTTTAATATCTTGGTTTAAATACAATACACTCTATTTACTTTCATATTAATGTCTGTTTTACTACTGTTCATTATGCTCATATCTCTGTATCTGTCTATGGTATAAGACTGTGGATATCAGATTTCCCAGAACAGAAGTCACTGTGGTTGGGAAGCATCTCACATGGACGTTGGGAACATAACTCATGTCTTTCAGTAAAGCATTATGTAGGTTGAAGGCTTTGTGCCTACGTTGGTGTTTCAGTCCCACTGCTTGCCTGGTTATAGAAGATGGCTGGTTCAGGCTCCATATATCCTGTTACTAGGAATCTTCTCTAGGTTTACTATCAAAGATTCCTGGAGTTTTCATTGCATTAGCTTTCTACATCCCCCCACTCCCCAACTGATTTCCAATCATCTCATCCAGTCCTCTTTTACTTTATCCCTTTGCCTACCCTCCTGTCCCCATTCCTACCCACTCCAGGTCTACTCACAAAATCTATTTTATTTCCACTTCTCAGGGAGATCTATGCTTCCCCACCTCATCATTTTTATTTTAGTTAGCCACTTCGCTATAGGGAAACAGGCTTAGCTCTGTTTCCCTATAGCTCTGATATAGACCCAAAGCAGTTTCTGTATTAATGAATGATATTCATGGCATACAGTAGGGAATCACACACCAAACTCCCTTTCTGTTTAAAAGAAAAGGAAGGATTTATCTTCAAAATAGTAAAACTACATAAAACAAAACAGGTATCAAGTTTTAATTACAGTTACTATATTTATATCTTTTATCTTTTCTCATAACTAAAATACTATGTTTTATTTCAATTTTTTGACTGTAAAGGAACTAAGCACTGAAGGAAATTTCACTGTATGGGCTGCTAAGCTAAACCATCATATATATCCTAAAGGTAACATGACTTCCAAATTTGGGTCTAAGGATATGTTGCTTTGGAAAAGAGATTTTTCTATTGTTTTCACAGAAGATGAGAACCTGTGGATTGCTTCTAGGTGAATATTGTTTCATGGACCAAGACTTCCTGAAAGGTCACTGTAAACAGCCTTAAAAAATTACTTTTCCTAACTGTTGAATGATATGAACCAAGCACACAGGACACACCATAAAAGACCTGATTAACAGTGCTCCCAATCAGCAGGAAGCAGTATGAACAAATCTATGCCCGTATTCCCAAATATTGTCTCTAAATGTTTATTTACATTTTAAGGGGGATATGATATAGATATAAATAATTTGCATTGGTGTGGTTCTTGGTTTATGGATGCAAATTTAAAGTCAGTATTCTTATATGTATTTTTCTGATCTTGATTAAGGTATTGTGTTTGTGTAGTTCATATTAAAAATAATATGACTCAGTGTAGTATGACTCTCTCTGTCACACACACACACACACACACACAGACAGACATACACACAGAGAACTATACACACACACACACACAAAAAAAAAAAAACCCTAGATTCCAGTCTGAGCTACCAATATACTTATGGGCATAGGGCATTCACTAGAATCTAATATCAAATATACCAGAAATTCTACCCCTAGAGAAAACTTAATTTATAACCCCCAAATACCAAATAACTGTCTATATCTCCTCAGTTAGATATGTGGGCTCATGAACCTCTTCTCACTCTGTTAGAATGCTGACCACCTTGATCTGATTTAGATCTTGTGTGGTCAACTATGGCTACCACGAGTCCATGTGAGCAGTGAAACTGTTTTGTTCACTGTTTTGTTCCGTTCCTCCATAACCTGTGGCTCTTACAATATTTATGCCCCCTCTTCTGTAAAGTCTCCTACCCTTGTGGAGAGAGTGTGATATAGATGCCTATTTGTGGCTGAACACTCTACATTAACTGGAAGTGCATTGTAAGCAACTTCCAAAACTCTAGAATTGACAGAGACATGCTTAGTTGAGTTAGTGAATCATTTGCTTCTGGTGTAATCCATTCCCTCTGATTCCTAAAATCTTCCCTCTTCCTTGTCCACAAGTTCCCTGAGCTTAGTCTAAGTGCCCACTAACATTTGCTACAGGACAAAGCCTCTCTGAGATAATCACTGGATTAATTCCTTGATGTTTTATAATTGATGCTATTATTTGAAGATGGTGAAAATGGGTAGGTTATACTTGAAAAAGTTGTTCATGCAGGAATATGTCATTAGAATTCTATATCTCCTTCCCCTTTCGTGGCTTCTCCTTTGTCTGAAACTTACTCACCAAACAGTAAACAACCTGATCCTTCCTAAGTTATTACAAGTAACCAAGGATGAAAACCTCACAAAGTAAGCTAAAATAAAAATCCCTTATGGTTTTTTCATTAGGTAGTTGATCTCAGGGATTATAAAGTTGATTAGTGCAATACCTTTTCTTTCACTATGATCTTTAGTTTTATAAGTGTTTATGTAAGAATGTAGTAAGCGATGTATTTGTGTTGCACATGTAAAAGTACATTAAAATGTGTATGTTCATTCATGTTGAGGCTAGATATTAATGTCAGATGTTCTTCTTTGCGGAGAAAAGATCATGTTTTTTGAGACAGGGTCTCTCACAAGTACCACGGGATTGACAATTATGCTAGTTTTACTATCCAGTATACTTCAGGCTTCTATCGGTGTGTCTTTATCTTCTCAGTGCTGTGAATACAAGCATGTATCACTATCTTTCACTTTTTATGTGGCTCTGGAGATTAATTGATGCTATAGAGATGAATGCTTGCATTGCTATGGAACTTGGATTATTGATATAAATTTAAGATAAATTTCTTAATATATATATATATATATATATATATATATATATATATATATTTCTGCTCTTGGTTAAGGTATTGTGTTTGTGCAGTTTATTTAAAAATGTAATGTATAATTAAAAATATAGGTTTATAGATCATCTATAATAGTCAAGGTTATAGTCATGTTAGTTAGATTTTTTTAGATGTATATAGATATATTTCAGTTAGATAGGTATTCTTCAAATCTTCTAGAGAACTTCAGAATATGGCATTTAAAATGTATAAGAACTTAAGACTTTTCATGAAAGTGAGACACACTTGCTCCTGGCAGCAAAGCTACTTCAAGAGGAAGATGGGCATCAAAGAGGCTCCTTATGGAGTTGGTTAGCCATTTGAACAAGAAACTGCCTTTGTCTGGACTGTTAGACTGAACATGCACGACCCACAGAGAAATGACTGCTGAACTTGCCTGAAGGTGAGATGATACTTTGGGGATTTTGCTTCATGAATGAGTCTGCAAGACATTATGCAGGATACAGAAGAAAGTAAATGAACTGTCTCTGAAATTTCCTGCTTTATGGAAAATTCTGCCAGATACTATGGGCCTGTAGGCTGGTTAAGGATGCCCCAATGGTACAGAAGAATTTTGGGTGACTGTCCAGGCACCAAGATGCCTCTGTAAATTCTAGAGTTTTGGAAGTTGCTTACAATGAACTTCCTATTTATTTAGGTAATATTATATCCTTCTGGAGTCTTTAATGGAGTTGAAGAATTTAATTATAGTTTTCCTTAGTTATGATAAAAGGTAGGAGGGGGAGAAGGGTGGGAGGAGGGGGAGAAGGGTGGGAGGAGGGGGAGAAGGGTGCGAGGAGGGGGAGGGAAATGGGAGGCTGGGAGGAGGTGGAAACTTGTTTTTTTTTTCTCCTTTTCTCAATTAAAAAAAAGGTAAAGTAGATATAAATATTGTAGCTGTAATTCTTGCTTGATTTCGGTTTTGTTATATGTAATTTTTCTATGATAAAGTTAAAACCTTCTTTATTATTTAAACAGCAAAGGGGAGGTGATATGGGAGTCCCCTATGTGTGCTGTGATTACCATTAATGAATAAAGAAACTGCCTTGGCCTGTTGATTGGGCAGAACTTAGGTAGGAGCAGAAGATGGAACTGAATGCTGGGAGAAAGGAGGGTGGAGAGAGATGCCTGATGGAGACAGATGCTGTAAATTTTACCCATTAAGGCACTGCCATGTGACAATACACAGATTAATAGAAATGGCTTAATTTAAGATGTAAGTGTTCGCCAATAAGAAGGTAGAGCTAACGGGCCAAGCAGTGATTTAATGAATATAGTTTCTGTGTGATTATTTCAGGGCTAGACTAACCAAGCAGCCGGGATGACCAAGCAGCCCCTGCAACAAACTGAATCTTCAGATAAACATCTCCCACTTCATGTAAAGATCATTTTTAACAGTTTCATTGTCTTCTCAAAGCAGAATATTTCATCCTTCTTATTAAAAATGTCAATCTTAAATGACTGTTATTTTGAATGCTCTTGGAAATGCACTTTGACCATACACATCTTTACTCTCCAACTCTTTTCAGATATACACGCTCTTTCCTATTTAATTTGAAGTTTCATTATTTTTTCAATTAAGAACAAATTGTCCTGCTCAAATACTCTTGGGTGTGCAGTTTTCAACTGGAGTGGTCAACTTTTTCCCACATGCCTATTTACTATATAAAACACATATTTCTAAGAACAGTTTTTATTTTTTTATTTTTTGAAATTGTGATATCATATTTACCTTCTCTTTACTCGTTCCAAGATCTTTGTTTTTGTGATAATTTCGTGTGCTCTTCCATAGGGAAGACAATTTCAGACATTCTTTCATTCCTTAGTTCCCAATAATTTTTTCTGTAGGACGGAGGCCTCTTGAGCTCCACCCACACACTGCCACATTAGTGTTAGCATGTTTATTTGTGTCATATTGCTCATTCAATCTTTAGGCAGGAATGTTTTTATGACTTTATAGGAATTGTTTCTGATATTTCTGGGAGACACATTTTCATAAAACTTTTTTAAAATGATGATTTTTTTGATGTATATGTCATATGGATTCTTTTTGAAGTTGATCTCTGAAATGTTAAGACATTTTAAAAGTGTATTTCCACACTAATGAAGTTTCTTTTGTTTTTCTTCCTTACCTCTTCTAGTTAAATATTTTAGTAAAAGGATGAATAACACTGGGTAAAGGAAATTATGATTGAGTTTAGTTGGGGTGGTCTGAAATCTTCAGTGTTAAGTATAACACCTCTGTAGTATGAACATTTTCTCATTCTGAAGACCATTAAATATTTCAAATTTGATGAGGATGTTTAGTCATTAACAGGAGGTTGCTATTGTTGTTGTTTTAAAATGAATTTTGTCTTCAACCAAGATGATATGTATATTTTTCTTCGTTTTATAATGCCTACCATTTAATATGGTTTCTTATATTTAATCAACATCACATTATGAGACACATCCAAATTGGTGTGTTATGTGTATGATCACTTTAACAAGCTATAGAAATCTTGTTGAAATATTCTCTAACTACACTAATGCTATAAAATTTTGTTGTGATATCATTATCTGTGGTTTTGTTGTTTTCAGAATGATAAATACTTAAGAATAAGGAAGATTCCTTTTTTGTAAGATCTCAACATGTATATGTTAAAGTTAATTCCTCTTTAAATACTCTTTGGTTACTAATTGAAGTCATATAAGTCTGGAACTTTCTCCGTTTGGGAATGATGTTTTTAAGCACTTACTTTCCTACTGTGTATCTTTATATACTATGATGTTTGTTTTCTTTATCTGACTCATGCCTGAAATATTCACCTCTGTTTGATGGAAGTCCTTTGATGAATGAAGTCTGTATGGAATGCATAAGTGTTATGAATGGAGATATTTACTGTAGGAATTCACTTGTCTTTTATTCTATAAGCAAAATATGAGTAGATTGTTTCAAATATTTAAAGCACTACAGCTGAATATTTCATGAATGATTCGTGTATGTATAGCCCCGATGTGGTATCTGAACGTAAAAAAAGCATTATGTAACTTTTAAATGTTTACTTGTTTGTCTTATGATCTTCTAAAACTTTGAACATGATTAAATTTTCTCTAATGCATATTTAATGAGTGACAACAATGTAATTAGTTGTCACATTCTTACTTATTAGTGAAACTGTGAGAAAAAGAAACAACAGTTAGTTCATTACTTAAAAATTAATAGGTCCCAAATGCTTTTATTAAAACATTATGAATTGAACCATTATTCTTTCATGCTGAAAAATACCTAATTAATTTAACTCATGTTCTTTAAGAGAGTTACTGGTTGATATGCAGGGTGTTTTCTTCGTTATATTTTATTCTTTTCTTTTTGTAATCTGAGACACAGACTCAGCATATATACCTGGTCTCAAACTCCTATTTATTCCATGCTGACTTCAAGCTCACAATTCTTTTCTTCCAGCCAGCATCCTAAATACAGAAATTACAGACACACACCACCATACCTAACTACATGTAAGGAATATTTTGGTAAACATTAAAGAAGTAGACTTTGAGGTGAAATGAATTCAACACTTTGATTTTATTAAACATCTTACTTACAAGCAGAAAAAATATTTCAAAATTTCTGATTTCTTCCTGAGTATTCCTTCCTGAAAAGAACTGAACACAAGAGACTGAATAACTTCTAAAGGTACCACATAACATCTTTTTTGTGTTTATATTTTTTGTTCTGTAATTCACTAGTTGATTTTCAAGGTAATAATAAGTGATTTATGTATCGTAGAGCTTTGTAAGTTAGATTTGCATGCATTTCAGTATTGAAAGGATCATAAGATATTAAAGGGAAAACTGGGATTAAGTATTATGTACCTATAATGAAAAAATCAAAAATCTTATCTTTTCTAAACCTACAGTAAAGCCTAGAAATGAAGCATATTTTCAAGATATGTGGCATATACAGTCAAGGAGGTCAAGGAAGACACTAGTTCCTAGGCTGCATATGACTGAGGAGCCTCTCAAGGTCCATAGCTTTCTCTCCCAGACTTTGTTAATATCAGTAACCCTAAAAGTGTATGTAATTTTGTGTGTGAAGATCCTTGGAACTCTAATCATCCTGATGCTCACATCTTGCTTTACCAGGGCTAGTAATAAGGGGATTGAGTTATGGCATCTATTTAAGTCAATGCATATGTGATACATGTATCAGTTATCTTACATTACCCTATAAACCTGTACAAATATATGTGTTAATTAAATATAGAAACTCACTAATGTAAAGGTATAATATCAAAATGGATGACCATACTTAAACACATACAGAAATTGAAAAGGTAATAAGGGGATTGAATTTTATATGAATGTGCTTTTAGAGGTATCCTCCTAAATTAATCTGAAAATGAGCTGAAAAATTAATAAGGAGGAACCAACCTCAGAGTGTTATGGTGCTGGTGAAGTGGGGACAAAAATGTAATATGGACCCTCCTGATCAGGAAGATCCTTGAACATGTAAAGAATTCTGGCAGCCCTGAAAGAGGTAATATTGTCTGAGTTTATTGCTTATTCATATGTAGAACACAAAAGGAAGAGTGAGAAATTAGGCTTTTAAAGAAGCAAATGTCAAAACATGCAGTCAGTTTCTGTCATACAAAATAACTGAAAATATCCATAGGTAGTGTGATGAATATTTCTCACTGTCATCTTGATTACATCTGTAATCAATTAAATCCCAAACCTCTGGGCAATCCTATGAGGGATCTTCTTAATCAGATTATTTGAGGTAGGTTGACCCATGGTAAATCTGGGCCATACCTAGAAGGAGCAGTCCACATTATATATATATATATATATAATATTATATATATATTCATTTTATCAGTTCTGTTCCTTTAGAGACTACTGAATAATATTTGTAGTAGTAGGAAATATAAAAGTGAAACACTATTCTAAATCATTATTAAGGCAACATGATTCTAAACAATGAAATATTCTAGGAAATTTAAAACAGATTTGAAAAGTAGATAAATTTATTAGCTTAGAATTTATTTCCATAATGTGAATCATAAAGTTTACAACTCTTTTACAAGGTCACTAGTGCAGAGTAAAAGTAGTATCAAATGTGAATTCATTTTATAAAATATAAAATGTATAAAATGTTTTAATTTTTGAAGTACAAACACTGGAGATAAAGAAGAAAGATTTAGGCAAAGTTACCATGGCCTGCGGTTGTTCTCAAATAAACACACTGAGACTTACATTAGTTATAAATTCCCAGCTAGTAGTTCAGGCTTACTACTAACTAGCTCTTGCATTTAAGCTAACCCATATTTTTTATTTATGCTCTGCCATGTGGTGTTACATTCATTAGCATGCCGCATTCTTCGCATCTCATTGAGACTCCAGACTCCACCCTTCTTCTTCCAGCATTTACCTTAGTCTGGCTCTCCTGCCTAACATTATTCTACTCAGCTATTGGCCAGTCAACTTCTTTATCAAACCAATTATAGCAAAATATTTTCACACAGTGTAAAGGACCATTCCACTTCAGGAAGAGAAAAGATAGTGCCAATGAGTACATAGATGTGATCTAAATAATTTATTTGCTTCCAATCAAAACTTTAAGAAAATGCTATTTCATTTCCATTCCAGAATTGAATGAACTCTTTACATTGCATGAATTGTAAGAAGGCACAGTCAAGATATGAACATATTTAACATAATTTCCTCTACAAAGTTGTATATGATCTGTATTTGTATAAAACATAAGAAAATAAATATAGTAATAAATAAAATAATTGATGCACAAACTTTATATGTATGTATGTTTGTATGCCATTATTTTTGTAAATAAAGCCTTAAGTGCATTACCAGTTATATCTAAAGTTATTTACATATAAATTGAAATTTAAAAACATATGCAGAAATCATAATTGTGCATTATAGAATATTTATAATATTTTAAAACTTTTATTTATCTTAAAATGTCCAATGGTAATTTTATTCTAAGATTTTATTCATTTTACAGTAGACAGAACCCAAAATTTAAATGAGAAAATAATTAGCATGAGAGCAATTACTTGAAGCTCTATATTATTGCATTAAATTAGATTTATATAGATTTTTAAACATTATGATTTGAGACTTGTATGTTAGAAAATTAAAGTACCATTTACTTGCAGATATTTTAAAGCATTAAACCAGTTTTTACTGGTAAAGGAGGAGACCAATCATATTGTTGTTGTTTTCGTTTTTACTTTCTATATTTTTGTACCTTTGCTAGGTTTTCCTGTAGTCTCTAAAGCTTTGACATAATTAGCTCAACTAACTAACTAATATTTCAATTTTAGAACACAGCAGTCTTTTTAGCAAAAAATGATAAAAATATATTTGGTGTTATTTCTACATATACTTTAATTAAAATGAATTTGATTCTTTTAAGAGAAAATCCATTTTATCACCCTTTATTAGATCTTCATTCTTTTGCTAAAATGCTTGGCATGTAGTAATGAGCTATCATGATTTGAAAGTGATATTCATAGGTTATGCGAATATGCCACAGACGAGATTAGCCACTAGCTTTCTAGCCTGTCAGTAAAGAATAATTCTGTCAAACTGCTTATGACATGCCCTAAAGTTTTTATTCAAATGTTACTTGCAATTTTTGACAATTTTATTTCACAAAATATTTGATTATGAATGACAGGTCATTATTTTGTCAAATCTGGTGAGTATTTGGGGATGACAATACTATTAAGAACAACTAACTGCATCTCATATACTAAATAAGATTTTATGATCAATAATATTTTTATACATATTTCAGAAAATAACAGTGCTATTTACAAGTCTGCTAATCTAAATGAATTGTAGTGTTTTCTATCTTCACTTACCTTTTTCTTAGCTTTTTTTTTTTATTTTATCCTGCAATTTCTTCTAGTCATGAAAGGACGCCATCACATAGCAGACAGTGCAGGTTGAACTCAGTTAACTTTTTCTTATTATTAAATATTAGAACACAGTTCTCATATCCTACCTCTCCACCTAGTCAGAATCAAATAGTCTGTATTTCTCCTTAGGTCTAGCACAGTGGGTCTGTCTGATTATTCTCTCAAGATTCCTCCCCAAAATGCCTAGATCTAACATGCGTCCTAGATCTAATGCTCTACTCCATAATTGCACCCCTGTTGGCACCTCAACAGACCTCTAGATTCCTGCCTTAATCAGCTCTTGTTGTCTCCTAAAACACAAGTCCCTGCTATCCTATCCCAAGCAGAGCTTTCCATTCAAGCAGATCTTGCACTTCCTTCTCCAACATAGAAAACCCTGGATGGGATGATCATTGGGGAAAACTTTATTCTTATTTTGTTAAATAGACATGTTGTGCCTACACAATCACTGTATAAATAGCTGTTTGTGATAATAAAATAGTATTATTACCATCTTAATAAAGTGCCTTTTGAAAGTGACAAATTCAGAATCATAAGCAGTTTGTTGTCGAGGCACAGTCTCAATGGAATTCACACGTTCCAGGGTAAAAGAGTGCGGGTTTGAAATATTAAGCAAAGGAACAGAGATATGAGACAAATAAAAGACAAAAACAAATAATGGCACCAGGAAGGAAATTCAATAAATATTTAATTCACCCACGTTCATTTTCCACATGCTTATTTACTCCTCTCCAAAAAGGGAGAGGTGAAGTAACAGACTTATTTAACACTATATAAGGAACAGACCAAGTATCCTGCAGGCAGCCACTCCCTGGAACCTTCCTGACAATCTCCTTGTAGGACTGAGAATAGACTTGAATTATCTGAACTGTGGTCAAGGTGGAGTGGATCCAACTATACACTCAAAATGCTATTTAACCAAACCCTAGGTAAGGATTTTTTTTTTTTTCAGCAACACCTGTTGTCAACAAATTTGAGAGAGCAAGAATAAACTCAAATTCTCTGGTCTTTAGTCAAGGTGTAATGGACTCACATTTGTAGGTCCTGGCATTTAGTTGAAAGCACGATTATAAAATACACATCTACATTACCCCCTCAGTGACACATGGACTATCACAGAAGAAGGTGTGGAAGGACAGGCATGTGATTAAGAACAGATATCCAGATATGAAATGGGTTCTTAACACTGTATGTCTGACCAACTATCAATCCATGGACAAGACCTCCACAAATTTGAGTTTGTCAATTCTTTGTTGTTTAAGGGGAGAGAAATTGTGAGGCCTTAATTTTTTGAAGATTTAGGAACACATTTTTATTCAAACATATGAAGAAGGTTCATGGGGGATGAGGAGATACTTTCTTTACTGATTTAGCCAATAGTATGGAAGGTATTCACCTGTAAGGAGACTCTTACCTATAAAAATGAAAATCATTGGTCACCATAAAGAAAGGAGAAGAAGAAGAGAGAGAAGCAGAGAGAGAAAGGAGGACAAAGTAAAAAGATGGAGGTATAATGGAGACTAGATGGCAATATAGGATTTAATATGAGTGGAGTGAGACAACAAGGGTCATAAGGTGAACTTTATTAAAATTCATTATATACATTTATAAAAATGTCATAATGAAGCCCATTATTGTGCAAAATTAACATATTCTAATCAAAAGCAAAAATGAAGAGCTCTCAAACAGAAGTAATAAGAGTAAAATAATAAAGACATTTTTCTAAAAAGAAAAATAGTTTTTTTACATACTCTCAATTACACAAATGTGAACGTTAAGTATAATGAAAAACTTAGACAAAAGCATTAATATAATTTTGTTATTGAATTTTATTATAATGTAAAATTTAATCAAAGCAGTAATATAACTTGGTTATTAATGTTTGTTATTTATTTGATTGTTAAACACATACAAAACACACAACAATTTGTCATTTGAGAAACCACAGTGGGATTTATATGTAATTTTTTTTCTTTCATGATTTTTACATTTAAGGTCCTGATTTTAGGTAGTTTCCATAGCAACTTATATTGTGCATGAAACATAATGTATGTAAAACATGTTTATGATTAAACAGCTACCCTGAATAAAAATTAAATGAATCATTGTAGAATGGCATTCTGTAACTATTTTAATGGAAAAATGAAGTAAATAGTACATCGACGTACTTTTTAGAAGTCTTCTATTTCCATGCTTTCGTTCATTAATCAGAAATGATGTAGGAGTCACGTAAACAGTGGAAAAAAATCTCTGTCATTTCATTTATATTTTGTTAGTAGAGATTTCAGCAACATTGTGCTGAATTAATTGAAATGTCTTAAATAATGTTGAATGTGGAGAGCACAAGTTCCCTAGAAATCAACAGGAAAATATTTTTTATCTAAATAAAACCTTCACATGACCTAGGATTTCATTGTCTTTAATTCATTTCAGAGCTCTAAACTAGAGTTTAAAATACTAGTTTTCTCAGTGAATGATTTTTGAAAGAATAATATATACAGATATAGAAGGAAAACAAACTAATAATTTAATTTTTAGAGATGAAAATCAGTATATTTTGACTTCAAAAGTTAGCATTTTGGAATTATTAATGCTACTGTGAAACAAATTAAAAACATGATTAATTATATGATTTCAAATATTAGATTGAACCTTCATCTAACATGTGCATTATTGTGATATGCAAGAGAACCTCAACCTCATTTATTATATTTATGCTGTTTACTATATTTACAAAATATTTTGATATTTAGGAAGACTGTCAAAAATATGTTCACTTAAAATGAAATTTCAGTATATTAATTTATAAATTCAAATGAGCTTAATAAAATTTAAATTGTGAAAGACGGCTATTATTTTTTCTGAATTTATACTAAGCAAAACAGAGCTCACATTATCATTTCTTGCAGAAAGATGCAGACTTCATACTTACGTTGTACTATAACAAGGTTCTTTGATATTATTCTGTGCCTCTATTGCACTTTCTTATATGTTTCTTCCTTCAGAATCCCTAAGAGTTTCTTTGCCAATAAAATGTCATGTTCTCATAAATACAAAATATAAGAAAAGAATCCTGTTTTATTTTCTTAGAGTCTGGATTATTTTATTTAACATTGGGATGATTAGGAGCAGTGAGATAATAGGGTAGTTCAATATTTGGAATTTGCAGAATTCTCCTTCTGACTTCCGTGGTGGTGACACTTATTGCATTCATTCATATCACAGTATATAATCATTTATTTTTCCTGTATTCTTGCCATCATTATGTCTTGTTTTTTTTTTTTGATAATTCTGTGTTTGAGACAAAACTTTAATGTAAGTGTAATATTAATTCCATTCACTAATACACTGTCTTTACTGGCAATTTGTCTTTCTTTATTTGAAAAACAGCTGTTTAATTCATTTGTCTATTATTATTTTGGTAATTTGCCATTTTGATAATCGATGCTTTGAGAAATATCTTTAAGATTGTTCTGTGGGTGGCTGCTTGTTGGTTCCTGCCACTCAGACCTGAAAAAAACAACAGAGAAAATATATTAATTAAATCACTACTTTACCTATTATCTCTAACTTCTTACTGACTAGTTCTTACATATTAATTTAACCCATCTCCATTAATTTGTTCATTGTCACGTGGCCTTGGCTTACAGCAAAGTTTCTGCATATCTGTCTCTGGTGGTAGCTCCATGGCTTCTCCTTTACTCCACCTCCTTTCTCCCAGCATTTAGTTTAGGTTTCCCTGCCTAAGTCTACTCTACCTTACGGCCTAAGACTGTTTTTTTATTAATCAATGGTATTCACAGCATACAGAGAGCAACCCCACATCAATATGGATTTTTAAACTGTAAATCATCACTGGTAATCTTTTAAATAATAAATTTAAAAAGAAATTTTGATAACTTTAAAACATTGTATTTGCAAATGATTATTAAATGAACAATGTCTGTCTTTGACATTCGTAAGGAAGTTTGGAAGGCAGAAAATGCTATCAGATGACTGGAAACTGTTATTAAATATGACAGAAACATCTGTAGAATATAAATTAATATTCACCACGTTGGCAAATAAATTCACAAAATAATATAAACATGTTTCAATTCATAAGTTTGATGCAACTCAATCTTGATTGCAATGTCTGTCTTTAAACTTTTCTGATGCTCCCATCTCTGTAATTATAAGGTTCTGCGTGAATATTTCAGGAAACAGGTTTACTCCCAGAAAATTTTCATTACAAGATGCTTAATGTTGCTTTTAAATCTAAAATTTAAATACTACTAATTATATTTTACATATATAGTTGTTTCTCCATAGTTATGTCTGTGCACTCATATGTACTATGTGCCTTGAAAAAATAAAAGATTTTATGGTTATTTGGAAGAAAATGGATTCCTTAAGAATTAAACCTGTATCTTATGGAAGGATAGCAAATATTCTTTATGACTAAGCCATCCCTCAGTTCTGTATAATGTGAATTTTCACATTTACCTCAAAACAATAAAGCACTTAAATAGAGTCATGAATATTTTTTGAACTAGTCATGTTCTATAACCAGGCAAGACTTCTGTTGGAGGTATTTGAACCACAAATCAGTCACATAACCTTTGACCTGACCTACAATTTTCCCTGCCTACAAAATATGCTGGGGTAAAGATGGGGCAGAAATTATGAGATTGGCCAACCAACGATTGTCAACTTGAGTCCCAAACTACGAGAGGGAATCTATCCCAGACACTCCCTGAAGGGACAGGACCACGAATCTGGATAGCCCTGAGACGTAAGATAGAACCAAATATGACTGATAAAAAATGGTGAAATATTTCCTAATGATATTTTGTTATATTCATAGATTTTTGCCTAGCCCAATTGTCATTAGAGAGACTCACCCAACAGTTGGTGGAAATAGATTCAGAGACCCATTCAAACATTAGGCAGACTTTGGGGGTTCTTGTGGAAGAAGAATAGGAAGGACTGACTATGGGAACCAGAGGGGCCAAGGACACAACAAGAAAATCCACAAAACCAATAAGGGCTCACAGGGCTCACAGAGACTAAACTGCCCACTAGAAAGCTTTCATGGGGCTGGCCTAGGTACTCTGCACTTATGTTTCAGTTGTATAGCTTAGTCTTCCTTCAGGTCTGTGAAGAGTAGGATCAGGGACTGTTTCTGACTTTGTTACCTGCTTTTGGAAGCCATTCGTATTGAGTTGTCTCATCAAACTTTAGAGGAGATAAGTTGTCTAGTTTTACTGCAACTTGATATGTCATGGATGGCTTTTATATACCTGAAAGGTCTGCCTTTTCTGAAGAATATGGAGGAGTAGTACATGGGGAGAAAGTTTGGAGGAGTGACTGGGAGGAGAGTCAGGAGGGAGCATAAATGTGATCTGGCTGGAAAAAAATCAATCAATCAATCCAAACAAAATTAGTATACTTTTATCTATCCATTGAAAATTCTAGGAATTACAGAGTGAAAAGAGAAAACTCCATGTCAGTTGTTTGTTCAAACCAAACAATTATGGATATTTATTATTATCCTCCATGGTGGTATGCATCAGCCTATGCTCTGATATGATATTGAGTGGTGCAGAATGAAATTATAGAATCTGTAGTGATAATTTAAAACAAGTATAAAAAGCAAAATTGAATTGTTACTAACTTTATCTGAGACTACAGGAAAATGTATGCATCCAAAAAATAGGAGTACAATAAAAAGATCTGGAAATGAATGTTGTTATCACTAATTTGTTAAGTAAGTAATGTGGAATGATCATTGTAGTTTTGAAAGATTTTGAAAACAGTCAAAGGTTTATAGAGAACAAAGAAAAATAAATAAAAAAAAGACAAACAGCATGCTGTTTTGATCTTTTTATTTTTAATTGGTTTAGAAATTGTGTTGAATTATTCTTTGATTAACTCATAAATTTCAGTAGCATATTGGTTATTGTTACTTAATAATCTCTTTGAACTTCAAATCATTTTAACTTTCCTCTCTCAAACCTACAATTACATTTCCTTGCCTCCTGCCCTGTTGTGTTTTGACTCCCGTCAGTTTAGTGAGGGCCACATGTATGGTCGAGGGTTTGGAGCCATCCAATAGAGAAGTAGTGCTTAATTGTGGATAGTAATACCTTTGGACTTGTGTATCAATACATGCAATATGATTCATAAGAGTATCAAAATTAAAATTATGAAGTAGAAAGAGAATAATTTTATGGTTGTGATCACCACAACATGAGGAACTGTACTAAATGATTGCAGCAAAAGAAGGTTGAGATACACACAATAGAGCATGGTAGGCTCATCAGTAATGGAAGGCAATGACTATTAAACCCCAGCATTGCGCAGTAGCCAACAGTACAGCAGGGAGGTGTAGAGCTCCATAAAGCCTGATCTATGATTGACTCTTAAAATGTGTATTCCAGATAATCACAGCTTTTGTAAGCTTTTTATTGCATTTTTTTAATGTTATGCCCAGATGTTGGTGAATCACAGCCCTTACCTTCTGTTTAATCTTGGTGTCTTTGAGTTAATACCACTCATTTGTACCCTCTGAATTTTTGAATTCCTTTCATACACATATAATTGTTGATTGCTAGTCAGTGTCTTAAGTTTTATTTATGGAGCATTTATTTGAGTTTTTAAGTTTTGAAGGGGAGATTTTGTTTTAGATTGTGGTTTTGCTGTGGGAACTAGACAAATGGAATTAGATATTTGATTGTGCTTTGGTCCATGTCCAAAACTGTGTGCAGTTCTACTGGCCTTTGAGAGCAGATTTAAAGATTTTTGAGGGAGAAATATGAAGCATGGGAGAGTCCCAAGGTGTTGAGAAGCTTGTCTGTCCTTGCAAATTCATTAACGTCTACGGCCAGTGAATTAAGGAATCCCAAGAGGCATAAACTGAGATAAATAGAGGAAGAGGACATGGGACTTGTACCCTAGCAGGAGGGTCACAGTGTGAATTAGAATAAGTTTTGGCGATTCCTAAGGAGCCTTGCCAGGTGCTATCAGTTCTTTGCCTTAGCCAAATGGTCACTAGGAGGCAGCAGTAGCAAACTCTTGGCAACCTGAATGTTGTAGGGGCCTGGCGTGAGGGCTGGGTATTGGAAAGTCCTGGGGATAAAGGGCGATGATCAAAGAACATATTCACTTGTGCCTACCAGAACTCGTGCCATTGGAGAGGGACTCTGTAATATGATGGCAGTTGTGGTTGAGGTTTGGGGGAGTAAAGAGGGTGTTGACAGAGTTGCTGGAGCAAGGGAACCTACCAGGCTTCCTTCTGTGGCAGCTGGAGTGTTACAGGAGGCTAGCATTGGGACTTGGGCGAGTCTTCATGAAAAGGGATGGAAAGAGCTTGAGAGGGGCATACAAGAGTCTGTATAACAGCAGAAGTGTTGGGAAAAGTAATAAGTGAGGCTTTAGGCATTCTCATGAGAGAACAGCTAAACTGAGTGGGACACTTACTGAGCAGCTTGATCCAATTTGGGGATCATTCATGTTTTGATTTCATGGTGTATCTTCAGTTCATCCAAGCTGCACCTGGGTGGTGTTGTATTACTAGAGCTCATAGGCTGAATTCGGTAAGTTAGTAGATGTTATGCTTATAAAGAAAACAGAATGAACCTTATTTAAGGGAAATGTGATTATCTACTTCAGTGTGAGTACTCGTTCAAGAAGTCCATTTTATCTTGCCTTCAACCTGTTCAGATTGAAAATAAGCAAGTTTTGTTTGAAGTAAGTAAGTTTTGTTTAGTTAAGTAAGACCCATAGATTAGAAAACTTTCCCTAAACCTGTTCTAATTGAGTGGATAGAATACTGGACAGATTAGAAATAACCATTATAATACACCAGAATATACAATATATTTATATGCAGTTATATATTTAGTTTTGATATTTAATTGTTTTAAGTTTAAACATATTATGCTTAAAATTTACATGAAAATACAATGTTCTTTAGCAGTTTATGTTATCCTTAATTATTCTAAATTTACCAAATTACCTAAAAGCATTTTAATTTTCAAAGTTATCCAATATAGTTCATTGATCAGTGATTTCTTAGTAATATCTGATATGAAGAAAACAAGTGTCCTTTCTAGAAGAAGTACCAGACACAACTCTAAATCTATTGTGGGTAATATATTCACAGTAGTTTTCTCTTTAATCTTAAAAATAAGCATTGCTATCAGTGAGTGCAGGGAAGTGATTAAGAAGCAACTCAACTCCAGATTCTAATGTTCACAAATTTGAAAAAAAGAAATTTCTGTTCAAGGACAGTTGCTAATATTGGAACATGATACTGCTCTTACATTATGCATTCATTTATTGACTCTTCATGTAATGTTACCAAAGTTAATACTTATAATGCTAATGATAGTCCCCATGTAATTCTAAGTGAGATATGATTGTATAAATACCCACTAACTGATTCAGGAATACTAATAGAGTTTCTTTTACTCCACTTTCTCCAAAGTTGTTAAAACTTTCTATTAAATGCTATACAAATCAGGGAAGGTTCTCCTATAAAAACTCTCTCTAATAAGACTGTATGCATTGTTAGTCGAGGAATTTCCTCTGGAGAAGGTTTCAAATAACTGTTAAATAATAACTCTTTCTTGAAAACAACCAACAACCTAAAAACTAAGATTTGCTCAAACAAATTAAGTAAAATGCACTGTCATAAATCTAACAACAAGAAACTAATATGGTGTTGATTTTGGGTTATAACAGCTTTATGTTAATTATAATTTATAAAAAAAAAAACAATAGCCTATTCTATGTTTCCCAAAAACTTTTTTCTTTTCTTTTTTTCTATTTTTTGATTTAAAATAAAACAGCAACTTTTCCCAAGAGGGAGATCTTTCTTCTGAGCTGGGAAACCTTTAAGAACTAGGTAAATCTCAAGGTCCAAATCAGGAGCAGAAGGATAGCAGGAGCAAGGAACTCAGGACCGCGAGGGGTGCACCCATACACTGAGACAATGGGGGTGTTCTATCGGGAACCCACTAATGCCAGCTGGCCTGGGTCTGAAAAAGCATGGGATAAAACCGGACTCGCTGAACATAGCGGACAATGAGGACTACTGAGAACTCAAGAACAATGGCAAGGGGATTTTGATCCTACTGCACGTACTGGCTTTGTGGGAGCCTAGGCAGTTTGGATGCTCACCTTTCTAGACTTGGATGGAGGTGGGGGTTCCTTGGCCTTCCCACAGGGCAGAGGACCCTGATTGCTCTTTGGGCTGAAGAGGGAGGGGTATTTGATCGGGGGAGGGGGAGGGAAATGGGAGGCGGTGGCGGGGAAGAGACAGAAATCTTTAATAAATAAATAAAATTTAAAAAAAAGTAAAAAAAAAAAAGAACAAGGTAAAAGAAGATCCCATGGTATTCAATGAGTTTTAGAATCCCAAATCCCATTATGACTTTCTCTTTGTTAAAAACATTATGCAATGTCAAGTTCAGAGTCCACAATGTAGCTTTTATCACTACCCACATGGGTCCTGAATTGAGACAGCCCAAATCAAAATATTGCATATTATAGGTTAAATGGCTACTGTATAAATAGTTCAATATGAGTCTTGTTTACCTCTTTTATCCAACACATCTTATACATATGAGCCTTGAGTTAGAGTGTTTTGTTCCATTATTCTCTGTGAGTTCCTTAGGGATGATTTACTTAAAATAATTTCCTTTATTTTTCTTTCTAACTCCCATGCTGGTTGCAGAAGTAGGGGGGAGTTGAAACATGTATTCAAATAAGCATTTGAAATCAAGTATAAATCTTGCCGTGACAAAGTACACTTCTATTTCATTTCGAGCTGGTAAGGTTTTCAACAATTTGTGATAAAAATTTATCACAAAATTTTAGACAGTAATTAGGATCAGCGATCTCTATATACCATACATATAGATAACTTCTTGTTATATGCCATTTAAATTTATCTCCTTTTTTCTAAAATGTTATTACAATAAAATAGAGAACACCTAGGCTCCATTCTAAGTATTTCATTCTGAATACATATTTATTGACAATTGATATAAAAATAGAGATTTAATCAAATAATATAGCATAAATCAGACAATATTCAACATAACCTAAACATTAAAGAAACTCAGGAAGAAAACTGATCAAGGGGAAAAAAGAAAAGAAAAAAATAGAAATACCAAATGATGGTTGCCTTGGATTTGCCTTCTGCTAACAAATTTATAGTACAATTCCTGTGGGTAGGGTTCTTTTATGGGACTGGTGTATCTTCAAATCACCACACAGAGAATTATTAGTAATTATAATTGCTTGGCTCTTAGCTTAGGCTTATTACTAACTAGCTCTTACAACTTAAATTGACCCATATTTCTGTTCTACTCTCTATAACATGGTGGTACCTTTTTCCTCAGCACAGCAATCAGTCTCCTGCTTCCATTATGTCCCCTTGTTGACTCTGTCCTTCTTCCATAAATAGAGGGTCAGAAATGGTAATTCAATTGCAAGCTAGTATATATTGAGTTAAAAGAGAGCTGCTGAAATTTTGAGATAAAGAGGATTGTAAATGATGATAGAGTGCTCTCTTCTTGAAGATATTCCATCCTTACTCTGGTATCTAGAGAAGATGAAATCACACCCGTTTCTTTATACCTGTCTATCATAAATAGCTCTGTTGGTTAAAGGAAGGACAGCTGTGTTTTGATCTCAAGAATTACAGACTCATTATCTTTGTTATAATTTATTTTATTTAATAAATACTTTACTGGTTATTTTTTGATCCAAACATTGTGTAAATATATGTTCAGTTTGATAGAACCACTTTTGCAGATTTTGAATGCTTTAGTGAGTGACACTCTTGAAGACCCCTGTGCTTCCATCTTGAAAGAGAGTATTATATAGTATATATAGTGTATAAACATAATTCATTCTCCATTGCTATTTCCTTTTTCTATGGTTATTGCTTCATCGGATTGGATAAGTTTCTATTTTTCTGCTATGTATCTGTGAACAATTTTGAAAGTATCCTTTAGGTGTAATGTTAGAAATAAATTTCCTCTTTCCCTTTATGAGTAATTTTTCATTCAGAATTGTACTAGCGATTTTTTTTGTTATTGTTATTCTCTAACAAGTTGTGTTTTCTTGCTGGCATTCTATTACAGTATACTTTAGAATAAAGCCATTAGAAAATCCTGTGTTAGTTCATGAATTATCTGTAGACTTAATACAAGCAAATAAAGGTTGAAAAAGTGTGTTGGAATTTATGGTCAAAACCTTGATATACAGTAATGGGATTTAGAATCCAAGGCTTCCAAAGTCTCTGTGTAATAAGATGAGACACAAGAAGGAAGTGTGTGTTATCCTACAATTTACTGTTTGTTCTTTCCCTTTGTCTTTTTAATATCTAAGTTGTACATGATTGCATGATTTTATATACATACAAGATCAATTAACTATTAGGTATTTGGATGTTAAATTAATAATAATATTTTATAGGTTTTTTAGATATGGATGAACTGGTGTTGTTTTTGAGGACAAGAGGAAATGCAACAAAGCTGACCCCCCCCCAAACTGATTATAATGTTTGTGATTTAAAAAAAAAAACTATACACACATCAACTAACAAATATTTTTTATTTTATTATTGATACTTTTGTGTACTGGTGATTGTCTCCATGTTTGTCTATACCCAATATGTGTGAAGTATTCTTAAGTAGAAAAGTGCCCTGAAGCTGGAGATCATTGTTAGCTTTGATGTGTATTGGAAACTAAATTATTTTTTTCTTTGAAAGAGGAACAAATGCTCTTATACACTGAGACGTCTCTCCTTCACCTTATTGTTTTATTTTAAATTATCATTCTATGATATTCTATGAGAATTCTTACTAATATGAAGATCTAGGTTCAATTTCTACACCAGCTGCATGTAACTCCAGCTCCAATGCTTTCTCATGTATTCAGGCACTGAGAGCAGATGTTGCACAGAAAGCAACAAATAAACAAAACACAAAACAAAGAAACACTTAACTAGGTGTAGAAATAAAATACATAAATCATAAAACAATCATTGTCTCTGATTCTACATCCAGTAAAATGTTCATATATGTTATGGAATGATATTTTAAAAAATGTTGTTAGTAATCTATTTTTTTTGTAATGCAAAATTCAGCATTTTCTTCAATATTTGTCATTCATTGCAAGTGTAGTAGGAATAAAGAGAAAAATTTGGAGATCTGAATAATGTTTTTCAAAAAGTTGATTAAATATGATATAAAAATATTTAGATGAAAGAGGGTGATAAAAATGCAATTTTGAAACTACAAGAGGATACTCCAAATAGAAGTTTTGAAACAGAAGCTGCAAATAAGCAAATATATATATTTGCACATATATATATATATACACACATACACACACACACACACACACACATATATATATATGAGACATACATGGATCTCATATACATGGGAAGTAGAAAAATACATGATCTGAGTAAATTGGGAGCATGGGGACCATAGAAGAGGTTATAAGGAGAGTGGAGAGGAAGGGAGGGGAGCGGAGAAAAATGTATAACTTAATAAAATCAATTAAAAAATTAAAAATATTTGTATTTTCTTTTGGAGTTTCTTTTTGAAAATTAAGCTTTACGCAATTTTATTTATGATAATCATCTACATGACTAAACCTCCCATAAGATTTTATTAGTATGCTCCTATGACACATGCCACACTGACAAAAATCTTAATTTTTCACCATAAATAGGATCCCCAGTGTGTTCTTATATCTTGTCAGCTGGACACAATATTTTCCCATTTGTTTTTGCTTCCTTCATTGTACTCTGTCTTTACACTAAGTGCAGAAGAGGGAATGTGAGCACTTCTAACCTGGACTGTATCCTAATAAGTAAAAACAAAATGTGTTTTCTGCAGGGGAGTTGGTGAACACTATTTATGCAAATCTGTCTGAAAGACTATATCATTAAATTCTGTTTTAGGATTTCATACATGAGAATTTCATCTACATCATTTCTATCTCTTTATATTTCCAAATATTCCCGGATGTTCCCTTGAGTTTATGATATTTTTCCTTATTATTACATAGAAATGCATGTATGTATGTAAATAAAACCTCCTGAGTTCATTTAGTTATACCCACAGGCACATGTATAGAGATGACCATTGGGATTCTATAATATTGCTAGAAAAGACTGGATCTTCATCTCTTAATAACTATCAATTGCCTAAAACATCTCATTTGTCGTAGACATTGTAATACTTCCTTCATTCACTTTTATATGCCAACTTGGGGAACTGTATTATTGTGATTTCATGGTTGCAACTTTTTTGAATATATATGAAGATGCTATCATGCAGCTATTTTTACAGTTAGTAAAAAAAAATCAAAGGAATATTAATTTTTAATAATAGTTAATTTATGGGAAAAGGGTAGTTTTAGATTCTGTGAAATAATGTTGGAAAGGATGAAACATCACATTTTCATTACCATTTTATTGGCAATTATCTTTATTATATTATTTTTATATTTTTACATTATTTTGACTTAAATGAATAAATCAGCATCAAATTTATGATTATAATTAGAGTGTTACACTGTAACACATTAATAAGAATGAATCATTTTCAGAAAATAGCCAGTTTATATATTTAAGTTTGTTAGAGATAGATGAGATAATAACAACTCAATAAAATATGAAATAATATAGAAAAATATAAAATTTCCTCAAGGAAACAAATAATATTCATACCCTTGCATTTTTCTGCTTGTATTTAAATTATTACATTTATGTTTCTTTAGGCATTTTATAATATTCTTAGTTTACACAGAATCATTCAGATTTTTGTTGAGCCATTGCTGGGTACTTTTAATTATTACTATAATCTTTCATGGCAATACTGCTATCTTTCATTAATATTTATTTTTGTTAGCAAATACATTGCTTGTGGGTGTAGTATAACAAAATAGTATGGATTAATAATATCTTTAGCACTTTCTAAATATAGAATGAGATAAAAAGAGAAAGTTGCAGTCAATGAGGGCTAATGAGACGCCAAGGACAATGTCACGGGGTTTTGATCCTACTTAATGTGCTGGCTTTGTAGGAGCCTAGCCAGTTTGGATGTTCACCTTCCTAGATATGGACGGAGGGGGGAGGACCTAGGACTTACCACAGGGCAGGGAACCGGGACTGCTCTGTGGACTAGAGAGGTAGGGGGAGAGGAGTGGGGGGAGGGGGAGAATGGTGGGAGGAGGGGGAGAAGGGTGGGAGGGAAATGGGAGGCTGGGAGGAGGTGGAAACTTGTTTTTTGTTTTTGTTGTTTTTTTTCTCCTTTTCTCAATTAAAAAAAAAAGAGAAAGTTGCGTAAGTTCTCTAGAAGAGGTATGATTGTGACAAGCACTGAGACTGGATTTTCATTTAAAATAAAAACTTTACTTATGTGATAGTAACATTTTTACAAGAAAAAGAATCTAGAAATGGACTTAGTCTTATCTTTCTGGGAAACTCACGTTTTGTTTTCCATGCTGTATGTATAATTAGCACTCTCATCAGCAGTGGAGGGGTGTTTCTCTTGTTCCACGTCCTCACGAGCATGAGATATTATTTGTGCTATTAAATTTAGCTAATCTGAAAAGTATAGGATGAATCTCAAAGTAGTTCTGATTGGCTTTTCCTGATAGATAAGGATATTGAACATTTATTTGTTTCACAGCCATTTGAGATTCTGTATGGGAATTCTTTGTTTAAATCTATTTCACAATTTTAAATCGAATTTCTGATATTTTATTGATTGAGTTTCTTTTATAATTTCAATATTAGTCCTCTTTCACATCTCAAGTTGATTTTAAAACCCTGTATTTAAATTCTATAGACTTTCTTCTGTCTTATTGAAGATGGATTTTTTCTTATATAAATGTTTTAGTTTAAAAAGTCCATTTATTAATTGTTAATCTTAATCCTGCATTTTCAGTGTTCTATTTAGAAGTCATCTCATTTGCCAATGCATCCTAGGATGCTCCTCATTTTCTCTTTTTTCAGGTTCATTGTATCCGGCTTGATGTTGAGGTCTTTGATCCACCTAGACTTGAAATTTGTTCTGGGATAAGCATGGTTCTATCTGCGTTTGGGTGCATGAAGACATCAAGGTGGACCAACACCATTTGTTTAAGATTTTGTCTCATTTCCTGTGTTTTTATGGCTTTTCTATCAAAACATAGGTCTGAACTTATGTCTGATCCTCAGTTAAATTTCACCAATCAGCATTCTGTTTTTATGCCAATAACATATGGTTATAATTATTGATACTCTGTAGAACAACATGAAATCATGAATGGTGATACTTTTTCGGCTTTTTTTGTAATTCAAGATTGGGTTAAGTCTCTTGAGGTTATTATTCATTCATGTGAGGTTGAGACTTGTCCTTTCAAGATTTGTAAAGAATTGTGTTGGAATTTCTATTGGGAATGCATTGATTGTTTTATCTTTGACTTCATTATTTTCTATAACATCAGGGACTATTTAGCATTTGTATTAGAACACTATAAGATACTAGTCCATATTTTGCTGCACTGATTTTTTTTTTAGAATTTTAATTTTATATTAATTTATCAATTTTTTTACTTAGGCACATTCTCACTGTGTAGCCCTGGTTGGCCTGGGACTTTTTATTTTTTTATATTTATTTATTTTATTTATTTATTTATTAAGGATTTCTGCCTCCTCCCCGCAACTGCTTCCCATTTCCCTCCCCCTCCCCCGATCAAGTCCCCCTCCCTCTTCTGCTGGAAGAGCAATAAGGGTTCCCTGACCTGCGGGAAGCCCAAGGACCGCCCACCTCTATCCAGGTCTCCTAAGGTGAGCATCCAAACTGCCTAGGCTCCCACAAAGCCAGTACGTGCAGTAGGATCAAAAACCAACTGCGATTGTTCTTGAGTTCTCAGTATTCCTCATTGTCTGCTATGTTCAGCTAGTCCGGATTTATCCCATGCTTTTTCAGACTTAGGCCAGCTGGCCTTGGTGAGTTCCCGATAGAACATTCCCATTGTCTCAGTGTGTGGGTGCACCCCTCGTGGTCCTGAGTTCCTTGCTCGTGCTCCGTCTCCTTCTGCTCCTGATTTGGACCTTGAGATTTCTGTCCTGTGCTCCCATGTGGGTCTCTGTCTCTGTCTCCTTTCATCGGCTGATGAAGGTTAATATTCATGAGGATGCCTATATGTTTGTCTTTGGATTCACTTTCTTATTTAGGTTCTCTAGGAACATGATTTATAAGCTCAATATCCTTTATTTATGGCTAGAAACCAAATATGAGTGAGTACATCCCATGTTCCTCTTTTTGGGTCTGGCTTAACTCACTCAGGATAGTGTTTTCTATTTCCATCTATTTGTATGCAAAATTCAAGAAGTCCTTGTTTTTTACTGCTGAGTAATACTCTAATATGTATATATTCCATACTTTCTTCATCCATTCTTCCGTTGAAGGGCATCTAGGTTGTTTCCAGGTTCTGGCTATTACGAACAATGCTGTCATGAACATAGTTGAGCATATTCTTTTGTTGTATGATAGGGCCTCTCTTGGGTATATTCCCAAGAGGGGTATTGCTGGATCCAGGGGTAGGTTGATCCCGAATTTCCTGAGAAACCGAAACACTGTTTTCCAGAGTGGTTGCACAAGTTTGCATTCCCACCAGCAATGGGTGAGTGTACCCCTTTCTCCACAACCTCTCCAGCAAAGGCTATCATTGGTGTTTTTTGTTTTAGCCATTCTGACAGGTGTAAGATGGTATCTTAAAGTTGTCTTGATTTGCATTTCCCTGATTGCTAAGGAAGTTGAGCATGACCTTAATTGTCTTTTGGCCATTTCAAGTTCTTCTGTTGAGAATTCTCTGTTCAGCTCAATGCCCCATTTTATAATTGGGTTGATTAGCCTTTTACGGTCTAGTTTCTTGATTTCTTTATATATTTTGGAGATCAGACCTTTGTCAGTTGCGGGGTTGGTGAAGATCTTCTCCCAGTTAGTGGGTTGCCTTTGTGTCTTAGCAACAGTGTCCTTTGCTTTACAGAAGCTTTTCAGCCTCAGGAGGTCCCATTTATTCAATGATGCCCTTAGAATCTGTGCTGCTGGGGTTATACGTAGGAAGTGGTCTCCTGTGCCCATGTGTTGTAGAGTACTTCCCACTTTCTCTTCTATCAGGTTCAGTGTGTTCGGACTGATATTGAGGTCTTTAATCCATTTGGACTTGAGTTTTGTGCATTGTGATAGATATGGATCTATTTTCATTCTTCTACAGATTGACATCCAGTTTTGCCAGCACAATTTGTTGAAGATGCTCTCTTTTTTTCCATTGTATACTTTTAGCTCCTTTATCGAAAATCAGGTGTTCATAGGTGTGTGGGTTAAAGTCAGGGTCTTCTATTTGATTCCATTGGTCGACTTCTCTGTTTTTATGCCAATACCAAGCTGTTTTCAATACTGTAGCTCCAAAAAATCAGTTGCTTTCCTATACACTAAGGATAAGGAAGCAGAGAGGGAAATCAGAGAAGCATCACCTTTCACAATAGCCACAAATAGCATAAAATATCTTGGGGTAACTCTGACCATGGACGTGAAAGAGCTATTTGACAAGAACTATAAGTCTTTGAAGAAAGAAATTGAAGAAGACACCAGAAAATGGAAGTACCTCCCTTGCTCTTTGATTGGGAGGATCAACATAGTAAAAATGGCCATTCTACCAAAAGCAATCTATAGATTCAATGCAATCCCCATCAAAATCCCATCAAAATTCTTCACAGATCTGGAGAAGACAATAATCAACTTTATATGGAAAAAAAAAACCCAGGATAGCCAAAACAATCTTATACAATAAAGGATTGTCTGGAGGCATTACCATCCCTGACTTCAAACTCTATTACCTAGCTGCACTGATTTTCTATTGTCTTTTTTTTTTTTTTGCTGTTTCATTCAACAATAAAACCTTTCTTCTTGCAGAAAGACACAGTGTTTACAGGCAGGTGAAACAATAGAATTTGCTAAGTGTAGGTAAAACATTCCATCTTGCAGAAAAATTTTTAAATTCAGACACTAAGTAATTTAACAGCTTCTGAAGTGCCAGAACTTGAATGTTCACCAAATATATATAAGCTGCAAGGAAATCTGGAATATACTGAGATAAAAACCACTGACAAGAAAAAGGTTCAATCCAACTGTGCTGTATGTATGGGTTACTCTTCAACCTCATGATCAGCCTATGACACATACACACTGAATTCCAGGTTTCTGGCATTCATGAGCTGTCACTCATGTTGAGGTGGTTGTATTTGATACACCTGTCTTTGATTCATTTCGCTTCCTGTAAGTAATCCATCACTCATATTCCTGTTATTAACCCAATCAAAGTCATTGGTTTTACAAAGTAGAAATTTTTGCTATCCTTAATTTGGCCTGTCATATGTTCTCTCAGCGGGACAAGAAGACATTTGTTCACATCTAACTGGGAGTAATAGCATATAACAATGATATTTATCAAAGTACAGGCAATAAAAAAAATTTAAATGAATACAATTTATGATGAACATTGAAATTTCCATATTTAAAAAATCAGGTAGAAACTGAGTGATTCTCAGTTGAGGATTTCAAGGAGGAAAATTCAAAGCACTGGACATGTGATCTCACTTAAGACTCAGGGTTAGCTTCATTGATTAAATTTAGAATTTTGTATCTGGCCGAGATACAATTGATTTTTTAATTTTATAAAGGATGTATGCCTCTTGATTTCCAGAAACCATGAGTCTCAAATCACTGTGTCTTCATGCTTTATTGATTTTTAAAAATATTTTCTGAATTCTAAAATAAAGTTCAAATTGTTCATATGATTATTCCTACCCAGAATTTTTAATTTGGATTAAATTTAGCCAGCTGATTAGGAAACTTAATCACACTCATGGAATCAATTCTCTTTAAAGGATGGAAGGGAAATTCTATCATGTCTATACCATTCTGATACGAGACGAGAGCTGAAACAGGGTATTGTTTCTAGGTATCTCTACTAAGCAGCAAATATTTCAGGAGTTGTCTTGGAAGTACACAATTTTGGACTGATAAGATAGCTCAATGGGTAAAAGGCTTACTATACAAGTGTGAGGACCCATGTTTAGAACCCCAGAATTCATCTAAAGCTTGACATATTTGTGAATATCCATAATCCCTGGATTTCTTCTTCTATAAGGGAGGAAAAAATGGAGAATTCCTGTGAACTCATAGGCTTATGACCTGGTATGTGAAAAGGTTAATAAGCTATAAAACAAAGTAGAAAATTAGAATAACACTTAAGGATGTCTTCTGACCCCATATACTCACTGTGGTGTCTAAACACCACACACACACACACACACACACACACACACACACACACATATGGACACACACAAAGGAAAGAATATAATATTTAAACAGTTTGATTTTCAACAAAATATGTTTTTGTTATTCTTATGCCTACAGAGGATTTTCTTTGCCATTATGTCAGCTCACTAAGATTGATGTTCAAGTTAGGGAATGTATAATGTCACAATTTTAGGAAGCTTTTTCTTTGATGAACCAAAGGCTCTGCCAAATCATTTCATGTCAAATAACTGACATATTCAACAGTATTTTCTCATTTGAGCAAGTAAAAATTTCAGATTTGTGAATCTGACAAATATTAAGTTAAAACCCTGTTTGATTAATACATTCATATTTCTGTGTATAGTCAATGTATACCTAGCATCCGTTCTTTGTATTGCACAGGAATTAAAATGTCAACTTAGGAATAAAAAGAAATAGTGGTAAAATTGGTGTGAATACTCATCTGAAATTTTGAAAAAACATCAAAATAAAATCTCTATAAATATCATTTCCCATTCAGATGTCAATTATTAATTGTGATAAAGCAGTAATAATTTAAAAATACATGATGCAATAAGAATAATTCTAGTACCAAAAAAGGTGAGAAAGAATGGGTGCAACTTGGAAAATGTGACATAATCCCAGACTTTGATGTAAAGATTCACTCATAGGAACACAAGCAGGAAGAAGACTTCAAGAGCTGATCTCTTTTGTGGTTCCCTCTACTTTCCACCCTTTGTCTTGAACAACACCTGCATGAATATCTAGGTCCTGTACAATCTTCAGAAGAGCCAAATGTTGGTATAGTTTAACATAGCTTTCTCATCTACAACTCAACTAAGAGAAGTCCTGCCTCCTGACGCCTTCCTTTTGGTAATGGGAAAGTTGATGGGTCTTCTTCCTCCCTAATCCTTGAAAAATTCCTAAGCATCAAACTCATTGATTTTATTTACAGAATTAAGGAGTGGAGGTAAGTCTGGGTATGGGCCCTTTGAAAAAACTATTTTAGGGTGCTTTATATTTTTGTATTAACTCAGTTTGGGCAACAGGGTGTCTGTTTATGATATTTCTTTATCTCTTTTACTATTTCTGCTCCCTCTCCTCTCTCTTTTTAAATTTCTTTCCTCTATCTACATTACTCTATTTCTTCTAACTCGTGTATGCATGCTTGGATGTATGTGCGTACATACAATTAGGTATACAACATAAGTTTATATATTGATTCCTATAATCAAAAAAGTTTTGTGCTTAAGTTTAAATCATCAATGTGTTTTTATTTATCTAAATTCATTTGCATTGCCTTCTTGCTATATATCAAATCTACCAGTAATAACAGTTACATATGTGGGCATATACATAGTGCATATATAAAAATTTTTCATTTTTGTGTTTAGAAGCTCTGATCTACATATGAAAGAGAATATTATGTGGCATTTGTATTTCTCAGTCAGGATGACTTCAGTTCAATTATCTTCAACTAATCACTTTAACAATTTTATTTTTATAGTTAAATAAAATTTATGAATCACATTTTTATTATTTATTCATCTGCTAATGAATATTTAGATAATTTTTATTTTCTTGCTATTATAAGTAGATCAGGATTAAGAATGGATGTGCAAGTAGCTCTTCAGGTAGGCATTGGATTTTGTGCCTATCTCCATTTCCATGATAAGATTGTGTCTGTCTTGAGGTTGTATAGGTCCTTTACACAATATCACAGTTTTTATGAGTTTATATGGACAACTATATCACCATTTCCATAAATCTATGCTTCATTGAGATTATCTACTATGTGTGGCTCTTACCATCTTACTTTAAGACCCTTCTTTTGAAAAATCTTAGGTGATGGGTTTGAGGATTATGTCTCATTTACGTTTGAGCATCCCACTCTCGTATTCTATGAATGTTGGTGGTTTGATTTCTTCTATCTTAACTGCTTTCAATGACTAGAAGAAGCCTCTCTAAAAAGGAATGAGAGATGCAATGATTTATAGGTATAATAATAATTTATTAGGAGTCATTTTAATGCTTGTCTATTAGTAGCATAATATTATGTTCTTCTCTAGTTGCTATGACTTGTCTAGCCATAAGACTTTGGGCCCATTGATTGTGCCATGCCTGAGTTTCGAATTGTGCAATAGGCCTAGATCCAGTCAGAAAGTAGTTTTTTTACACCTATGACATATGTACCACTCCCTATTGAACCAATGGTCCTATCATGTCAAGCTATTCATTACTGTAGTTGGTTTCATTGTCTAAGTGGATGAGTATGACTGACCACATCTCTTCCTCAAGATGGCACAAGATTTCATTGCAGATGGTTATGAGCCTACATGTGATTGCTGGGAAGCAAACTTAGGACCTTTCAATGAACAGACAGTGCTTTAAACTGTTGTGCCATTTTTTCCAGACCTCTTACTATATAGACAACCTAAAATTTTGAAATACTAATGCTTCTAAAATAAATATAATTTACAAGAAAGTATAACTATTGTATACTTTGAGCTAGAAAGAGAATTTTTTCCCACCTTTCAGGGATTTCCTATAATTGATACTGAGAGAAGCGTTACTGTTTTAGAAGATAATACAGCTTGCTAATTCAGCCACATATGGCAAAAACTATTTCTTTTCCTTTATAAACTATTTTTAATCATCTTTAACATTCATTTGAAAATGCCCTGTTGGTATCAACTTGCATATACTTTAACTTAGAGTGAGGGTCTCCATGATTCTATAGAGCATCTCAGACATTTGAATATTAAAAGAGTTAATGATTTAGAAGTCTATATATCATATTCTATGCTTTTAATGGAAGATTTCAAATGCTTCAGTGTTGTCTCAAATTGCTCATTAGAAATCGATGGAATTATTCCTAACAAATAACTAGAGAAATCAAATTTAACTTTTTATACTAATGAAACAAATTGAAATTATGTCAGTTAAACATACTGTAATTTTGCTCTTATTTTTAATTTCAAAAATAAATTAAGTTTTACAAACAGTAAATTTGCTTAAATCTGTACTCCTTAGAAATTAAAGACTTTGTAATTTGCTTACAGTTTACTAAAATTTTTATCTTTCCTTATTTAGTTCATTAGCAATGAATAATAACATGTCAAAAATAAAACTATCTATATTCACAAAGTAATTACAAATAATCTACAAATTAATTCTTTGTAAACTAGAAGAGCAAATACACAATAATTCTTCTGATAACTCAGATAAATAATAAACTCATATAACCTTCCAGAAAATAATCATCTAAATCTTGATATTTTAAAGAATTGTATCATATATTTCTTTCCAGAAGTAACACTGAAAACTCTTATAAATTAGATACTAACTAAGACTATTTTATATTTACCTCTGATTTATACTCAAAGGAATAAAATCTTGCAGATGGATGTGTTCCACTTTGCAGAATTTGAAAAATTAAAATATGTATACCACACCATTGACACTTATCCTGGTTTTCAATAGAAAACTGCTTTGAGCTCACAAAATGCTGACTCAGTAATCACACACTTTTTCTAAAAATGTCTGAATCCTGCTCTGGGAGACCCTTTGCAAGGTATGATAGAACCAATCTTTTTCTCATTTTCCTTGCCCAGACCTTGTTTCGACAACAATTTTTTGAACATTTGACTAGCAATAAGTGTATTGGGGCTATATAAATATACCCCCATTCAGACCATAATATCTCAACCTTAAAAATTTACAGATAAGTGAGGTACAATGTATGACTGAAAAGTTCTTTCATGGCCCTATTCATCTTTCCATGAAAGTTTGCTGCTACTTTCTTTAGAATCTTGACTTTGGCCAATCACTTGTAACTGTGTAATAGTCTCCATTTTAGGCCTTGACTGGCAGTTATAACAGAAATATTGATATCAATATCCAAAAGACCAGAAAAGCTTTTCCATTTATAAACAAAGTAAGTTCTTATTGCTGTGAACTTATGGTTTGTACCCAGTAGGCATCAGGTGAATCAAATCCTGCCTCTCATCTCTCATTTCCCGTAACTTGAGTAAGTAAAATTAATTGTGCAAACAAATGACCTGTTTTTATCACAGAAATTCCATTAGGTGAGTGACTCATAACATTGGTTTCTTCTTCAAAATCAGCATCAATCACTTCAGGAGCAACAAATATCCCTTGCATCATAGTGCTAGTTCTCCCCACCAATAATCCTGTGAAATCCTTCTGGAAAAGGTCCCTCAATCCCAGTGCTTGCACCTCCATTTCAGGAATTAAAACTGTGTAGATGGAAAAGCTTAGATTGTACCCTTCATTGACTGGGCTTGCTCTTCAAAGGTCCTGAATGGATTTCCTGGCAGAGTAACAGGCTGCTGGATTGCCACAGCATCTCTCTTTGATTTGTATTCATTAGTCCAATGTTTTCTCTCTTGCATCCCTGGCACAATGCTATGCTAGTTCCTTCCTCAACTCTGGGCTTATTCCCTTTCAGGACACTGATCTGATGTCCCATAAAATCATACCCAAAGCAGCTTCCGAAAGTTCCTTCAGCCCTCCTTTTCTCTGGGTCTTGATTTCTTTATTTGGAGAGAACATATTTCACTGTCTTTCCCTATTAAGCATCAGGTATAGCCAATCCCTGTGTATACAAGGGGCCAGTATCTCGCCAAATCTGGATATAATTAAAGCAATCACCTTTCTTTTAAAAAAGACCATAGAACAGTTTTACATTTTGTATTAGTATTCTCAAAGGCTAGCTTTTCAACTGTCAAAAATCCTGCTTCTTATCTCCAATCAAACTTCTTGATGTATACATCAGCCTGGAGTCAAAGTCCTGAAACAACTCATTGTGCTCCTGTCTTATTTTATTAGAAACAGTCCTCAGTGTGTCCTTTTGAAGATGGAAGTTAATTCCAGGCATTTTTGGCAGCTTCATTAATTTAGGCATATGCTGATATATCAAAGTTTAACTGCTAATCTATTTGTATATAAAGAACTCAAGAAATCAGATACCAGAAAAAGATAATCCAGTATAAAATGGGGTACAAATATAAAGAGAGTTCTCTATTTTTTTCTTTTTTTTTATTGAGAAAAAAAATTCTGCCTCCTCCCAGCCTCCCACTCCTCTCCCCCTCCCCCCACTCCTCTCCCCCTCCCTCTCCAGTCTGAAGAGCAGTCAGGGTTCCCTGCCCTGTGGAAAGTCCAAAGTCCTCCCACCTCCATCCTGGTCTAGGAAGGAGAACATCCAAACTGGCTAGGCTCCCACAAAGCCAGGACATGAAGTAGGATCAAAACCCAGTGCCATTGTCCTTGGCTTCTCGCAGCCCTCATTGTCCGCCTTATTCAGAGAGTCCGGTTTTATCCCATGCTTTTTTTTTTTTTAAATTTATTTATTATGTATACAATATTCAATTTGTGTGTGTTTGCAGACCAGAAGAGTACAGCAGACCTCGTTACAGATGGTTGTGAGCCACCATGTGGTTGCCGGGAATTGAACTCATGACCTTTGGAAGAGCAGGCAGTGCTCTTAACCACTGAGCCATCTCTCCAGCCCCTATCCCATGCTTTTTCAGTCACAGTCCAGCTGGCCTTGGTGAGCTCCAATAGATCAGCCCCACTGTCTCCGTGGGTGGGTGCACCCCTTGTGGTCCTGACTTCTTTGCTCATGTTCTCCCTCCTTCTGTTCCTCATTGGGACTTTGGGAGCTCAGTCCAGTGCTCCAGTGTGGGTCTCTGTCTCTATCCATCGCCAGATGAAGGTTCTATGGTGATATGCAAAATATTCATCAGTATGGGTATAGGATAGGATCATTTCAGGTTCCCTATCCTCAGCTGCCCCAGGAACTAACTGGGGACCTCGCCTTGGGCACCTGGAATCCCCTCTAGGTCCAAGTCTCTTGCCAACCCTAAAATGGCTCCCTTAATTAAGATATGTGCTTCCGCCCAGCGGTGGTGGTGCACGCCTGTAATCCCAGCACTCGGGAGGCAGAGGCAGGCGGATCTCTGTGAGTTCGAGACCAGCCTGGTCTACAAGAGCTAGTTCCAGGACAGGCTCCAAAACCACAGAGAAACCTTGTCTAGAAAAAAAACCAAAAAAAAAAAAAAGATATGTGCTTCCCTGCTCCCCTATCCAACCTTCCTTTATCCCAATCATCCCGTTGCCCCAAGTTCTCCCCATCCTACCCTTCAGAGAGTTCTCAATAGAAGAATCTGAACTAAGCGAGAAACACTTAAAGAAATGTTCAACAAGCCATCAGGGAAATGCAAAACAAAACTACTTTGAGATTCCATCCTTTATGAAGGCGTAAGTCACAAACAATGCCACACCAATTCGGGGTTATGATTATTAGGGTGGTATTTATTTAAAGGGGAAAAAACTTACAGATCACTGTCCCAGGCAACAGCCCTCTTCGCAACCAGGAAAGGAGTCTAGTTGCAGGCGGAGCAGGAAGTGAAGAGAGAGAGAAGAGGGAAGTGGCCGCTTTTTTAAAGGGAGAGAAACCACGCCCCAGTGGGCTGGTACTTCAGCGGTGATAGGCTGGAGGAGTGGGAGGACCTCCCGCAACACCTCCCCCTTTTGTTTAAATAAGAGAGTTCTAAACCTACTATGAAATTATATACAATAAGTACAAATATCCTATTCTAACTAGCTTAGGTCTTGTATAATAAATAACTTGGCCAAGTCATGAGAGAAAGTCACTACATTTATATAGTCTTCAACCCCATCGAAGATCTGAGAAGGGAAATAATGTTACCTGGGTAATTAGGAAGTTCAGTAAAACAACTTCCAAAACATGCAACAAATTACAGAGACAACTAGCTACCTGGGCAATCACCCAAAGTCACATTAGCAGCGTTGAAGCAACCAACTTTGGCTAAGGCCTAACATAACTGACATACCATTTTCTAAGGCAAGCAACTTTTCAAAACTATCTTACCCTGTCTTGGCAGGATATGACAGTCCTGTTTTATCCATTGATGCATGCTCTGTATCTTTGTCAGTTGTTGAGGTATGGGCATTTCTTTGCCCAAACGCCAGTTCTGCCAAAAAGAAAGGCTCCAGGTGGAGTGTCTTTGGTGTTCAACATTCTCTCGGGAATAGAGTGGTGTTGCCTGGAGCAGTTGTGTCTCACTACCACAAAATTCTGAGTTAGATTAAAGGCCATTTTCTACAGCTCTTTGAAGAAGTTGAAGATTATCTATCTATACTGAGTAAAATCTCTATATATCTAAAGAACCTGATTAGTCTATTATAAATGACAAACTTAGATGACTATTAGTCTATATAATTCTCAATATCTATCTAACTTAAAGACTAAGACAATAAACGACTGTGAAACAAATGAGGACAATGACCTCCATATATAAACAATGTACAAATATACATTGCAGTAGGTAAATATATATCAATACACAATCATTATATAAGTATCTTAATCAGAGGTAGAAATGTACACTGCAATGTGGTAAATATATACTATATATATATATATATATATATATATATATATATATATCAATACAATATATGTTAATACATAAAAAATGTTTTAAACAGAGGTAGAAACATGCATGCGTACAATAGTCAATATAATTTAACTTTGTATCAATATACAAGAATCTATACCAATGTATTTGTCTAAAAACAGTAACTCACAATTACAAATCTATTATCCCATCATACCTCTTTTTTTTTTTCAAAATGATCCCTGAGCGTATAAAATTCCTCCCCCAACCCTCAATCGTATACTAATTATAATCGACCCCTAAATGATGTCCCTAAACCCAAGGGCAAGTTTTATTGGGAAAGGGGACGTCGTCCTCTAGAATTACTTCCAGCTGTCATGGGGGCGACGTTCTTTCTGGGGGATCCTGTGAAAGTAAAATGATGGTTAAATTTCAAGATCAATGTCTTTTAAAATTGCCAATAGTCTCTGAGTATTTTGTGCAGGTCTGGCCAAAATGTTGTATAAGATGTGCACCATTTCAGCTAACCAAGTTGGAACTGTCTTGTGCAGCTGGTACCAAAAGCAGGTCTTGTAGTAGCACTATCAGTATCATGACGTCATATCAACCAGTTGGAGTTGCTGTTATGGGGCCCCATCTTCTTCCTGGAAACTTCAAATGTCACTTCAGGAAAAACTCATTGTTCATTATGAAAAACTTAAACATTAATCATATAGACATATATAGACATATATATATATTCAATGAAAGACATGATAGATATATTCAATGAAAAGTATGATAGATATGAAGAAAAGCAAAGATGTTTTCTAAACTCATATTTCTTTCTGTCCCATATCATGGCTCTTGACATGAGAGAGAAACTCCAGAAACTCTGGGTTTTTCTCTTACTAACAGGCTTGGAATTGGAGAGGGACTGAGCCAGAGTCCAACTTCAAAACCAGCTTTATAAATTTAGAAATATGGTTTAATATTACTTACACAATCCATTCAGTTGTCTTGATATTTCCTATTGGGCAGGTATTTTTCCATCTGTCAGTATCCAAACATCCAGGGTCCCTTGAATTTTTCAAAGATGAGTGTTTTCCTGTGGAGATAAGAACAGAACCCTGCCCCCATTCTATGTTTTTCTTACCACCTGTATGAATATCATCATTGTGGATGAGTTGTCATTTCTCCTTTCCAAGAGGTTTCTCCTCTTCAAATCGAAACTTTATTAATTTTGATGGTATCCACAATTTTTCTTCTCCTGTGGAAACAAGAGCAAAACCCCTTCCCCAACGTAGCACATCTCCTGGCTTCCACTGAGAGGTCAGCACATCTTTGAAATAAATTGGTTGATTTAGTTCAGCAGACTTTTCCATTATCCAATGTCTTTCTGCTGCTGTCGTTCCTTTCTCATTAGCGTTAAGAAAATTCAAGGTTAATAAAGCATTATGTAATCTATTTCTGGGGGTATTTTCAGTCCCTTTCTGTTTGTTCAGCATATCCTTTATAGTACGATTTGATCTTTCTATAACTGCCTGACCTGTAGGATTATTTGGTATACCTGTAATGTGTTTTATATTATAATAATCAAAAAAGCGTTTCATTTTCTTAGATACATATGCTGGACCATTATCTGTCTTTATTTGCGCAGGTATACCCATGATGGCCATAACTTCCAATAAATGTGTGATTACTGAATCAGCCTTTTCTGAGCTCAGGGCAGTAGCCCATTGAAAACCTGAATACGTGTCTATGGTGTGGTGTACATATTTTAATTTACCAAATTCCATAAAGTGGAACACATCCATCTGCCAGATTTCATTTCTCTTAGTACCCTTTGGGTTACTCCCTGCAGGCAACGGTGTTTGATTATAGAAAGAACAAGTAGGGCATCTCTTTATAATGTCCTTAGCTTGTTGCCAAGTAATGGAAAATTCTTTCTTTAGGCCTTTACTATTGACATGATGCTTCTTATGAAATTCTGAGGCCTGCAACACACTTCCAATCAATAATTGATCAATCTCAGCATTGCCTTGGGCTAGAGGACCAGGCAGACCTGTATGGGACCGGATGTGTGTTATGTATATCGGACAAAGCCTGTTCCTGATTATGTCTTGTACCTGGATAAACAATGAAGTCAACTCTGTGTCATCTGGTATAAATTCAGCGGTTTCAATATGCAAGATAACTCTTTCTGCATATTGTGAATCTGTAACTATATTAAGAGGTTCTTTAAAATCCCTTAGCTCCATATGAATGGCATATAATTCTGCCTTCTGGACAGAATTATAAGGGCTTTGTTCCACCTTACTCAATTCATCTGACTTGTAACCTGCTTTCCCTGATTTATTTGCATCAGTATAGAACGTACGGGCTCCAGTTATTGGAGCATCACGTACAATTCTAGGAAGAATCCAAGAAGTTCTTTTTATGAGATTAAGTCTATCACTTTTGGGATAGTTGCTATTAATTTCTCCCAAAAAGTTAGCACAAGCTCTTTGCCACGGTTCATTGTCTTCCCATAACTTTTTTATTTCTTCAGTAGTAAAAGGCACTATAATTTCTGTTGGGTCTATACCTGCTAGTTGACGAAGTCTCAGCTTACCTTTTATAATTAATTCAGAGACCTTTTCCACATAAGTTTTTAATTTTTTACTTGGTTTATTAGGTATAAATATCCACTCTAAAATAATATCTTCCCTCTGCATTAGAATCCCTGTAGGAGAAATTCTGGAAGGCAATATGACTAGGATGCAGCTAAGATTTGGGTTCACCCTATCCACATGTGCTTCCTGTAATTTTTCCTCAATCATTGTCAGTTCCTTTTCTGCTTCAGCTGTCAGTTCTCTTGGACTATTCAAATCTTTATCACCATCTAAGGTTTTGTTTAAATGAACTATTAGATCAGGTGTTATCCCAACAGCTGGTCGTAGACTGGAAATGTCTCCTAACAATCTTTGGAAGTCATTAAGAGTCTTTAACCGGTCTCTCCTAATTTGTGCCTTTTGCGTTTTAATTTTCTCTAACCCTATTCTGTAACCTAGGTAATTAATAGAATTTCCTCTTTGAATCTTTTCAGGGGCAATTTGTAATCCCCACCTAGGCAAGACTTTCTTTACTTCTTCAAACATCCTTTCTAAAGTATCTTTATTTGAATCAGATAATAAGATGTAATCCATGTAATGATAAATGATGGACATGGGGAATTGTTTACGAATTATTTCCAATGGCTTACTTACAAAATATTTGCACAGTGTAGGACTATTGAGCATACCCTGTGGGAGGACAGTCCACTGATATCTCCTATTAGGCTGAGAATTATTATAAGTAGGCACTGTGAAGGCAAATTTTTCTCTATCCTTTACTTGTAACGGTATAGTGAAAAAACAATCTTTCAAATCAATAACTATAAGAGGCCATCCTTTTGGTAACAGAGAAGGCAAAGGAATTCCAGATTGTAGTGGGCCCATAGGTTGAATTACTTTGTTGACAGCTCTTAGATCTGTCACCATTCTCCATTTACCAGATTTCTTTTTTACAACAAACACAGGAGAATTCCAAGGGCTGGTTGATTCTTCAATATGGTGAGCATCTAGTTGCTCTTGCACCAGCTGTTCCAATGCCTGTAGTTTATCTTCAGCTAGAGGCCATTGTTTGGTCCATATTGGCTTCTCAGTTAGCCATTTTAAAGGTAGGGCCGTTGGTACCTCTAAAGGTTTGGTATTTGCTGTATGTTCTTGTACAGCCTGAATGGCTGGTGACCTTTTTCCATAATACCTCATCATATCCTTCCCAGAATTATGAGTTCCTGGAAATACAGGAATGTTAATCTGGGTATTCCATTGCTGTAGCAGGTCACAGCCCCATAAATTTATGGCAATATTGGCTATATATGGCCTTAGTCTTCCTATTTGCCCTTCGGGCCCTATGCATTCAACCCATCTTGTGCTTTGTTTTACACGAGATAGGGTTCCAATTCCCAGGAACTGAACATCTACCTCTTGAAGAGGCCAATTCGGATGCCAAGATTCTGGGGTAATGATACTTACATCCGCACCTGTGTCTAATAAGCCTTCAATAAAAGTGCCATTTATACAGACTCTTAGCTTTGGTCTTTGATCATTAATAGAAGTCTGCCAAAATATACGTTTACTCTGTCCTATTGGGTTTTTTGACTCATCCTCCACATGTAATTCTTCATTTAGACCAGTATTACTTTTTACAGCAGAAATTGGAGCTTTTAATTTTCTTGGTGAGGCACGTTCTCCACTGTGACTGGGAATGACTGGGCCACTGTTGGCTTGGGGGCCTGCGAGAGGCCCCCCAAGGAGTTTCCCGATGATATCGGATTGCCCCGTCTGTCTGTTGTTGACCTACATTCGTTGGACCAATGCCTGGTGATTTGGTGGGATTCTTAAGAGTAAAAAATTAAAAATTACAAAAAATAAAATTAAATTATGTTTATTATAAGCCTTATATAATTTAAACTTGTTTTTATTTTCAAGATTTTTCCAAAATAGATTATCATGAATAGGAGAATATCTCTAGATACTTAAGATTTCATAAATAATATTTTGGAAGAAGTATTAGAATATTAGTGTAGGAATAATATTAATTATAGAAACCAATCATGTAAGAGGATTTTACAAGGACACTAATATAATTCAAAGGGCAAAGAATATTATTTTTACCAGCATAATGAGACATTCATTAGTAATTAAGAATAGGAAAAACATAATCTGACACCATTTCATTTCCTACTATAACATAAATCTCCAACATATGAGAATTTAAAATAATTTTTATTTTAAAAAGTTATCAAAAGTCCTGTTAAAATTTTAGGATGTAGCTATTATGTGGAACATGATAATGAAGTGTTTATTACCCATGGTATTCAGTTTTAATAATTTTGGGATAATTATGATGCATACTATTACAGTTTTCTGAGACAAATTAAGTTTGTCTTCATGCTTTTATATAGACAAAAATGACTTTAAACTTATGATCCTCCTGCCTACCCTTCTAAAATATAGAAAGTAGAAGTCTGAAATGCCATATTGTCTTTTGTTGCTGTCTGGGGGAAGCAAACCATGGTTTTGTTTAAGCTGTCCAAGTGTTAGTCCTCAAAGTTACAAACCAAACCCTGAGTATATATTAAGTATACTTAATTGTTTTAAAACAGTCTTAATTGTTTCTCTCAAAGTGTTTACAAAATTTTTCTGTAATGGGACATATCCTTTTATTTTAAATTTTATAACTGTGTAGTGATGAATAATGTAGACCACACTTTGTCTATTCCAATCTATGGACATATGGGTCATTACAAATTTTCTTATGAAAATGACTTTTATAAAGTTTGCCATATCAATATTTTTATGTGTGAACATATTTGTTTGTAATCCTTTTGGATTAATACCCAGGAGGGTAATTAATGTGTCACAGACTAGATGCATGGTTTATTTTATAAAAACCTGTCAGATTGCCAAATGAGTATTCCATTGCCTAACTCATTAGCAATATGTGACTACTATGACATTGCTTACAATTGGTGTTAGTCTTATTTTGTTCATTCCGATTCTTATGGGATGATATTTAATTAGCATTTCACCTCAGTTTAATGAGACTAGGGTATTTTCAAGTACTCATTAGCTAGTTACATGTTTTTGTGACAAGTTTGTATTTCATTTATTTGATTTGCCTATTTTGATTACTAAATTAATCTGATATATATAAATACAACTTATGTTTCATTCTAGAATATGTCTTCTAGAGTCTTGGCTTATTGAATCATATTCTTTATTATATCACTTAATCAAAATAATTAATTTTAACAAAAATCTATTTGAATTTTATTATTTTAATCAATAATCTCATGTTGGGTTCATGAAACTTCCCCTCTATGTGATTATTTGATTATTTACTATCCTGTAGAGGATGGGTTCAAGGGCTAAAGCTTTGATGTTTACAGTACTAATGTGAAGTGATGGGAACTTTGAGATGGGATCAATGGAAAGATCATTTGGACACTGGTGAGATTTGAAGGACACCATCCTGCATGATCCAACACATGAGTCAAAAGTTATGTGTTGCCTCAATTCAGTGCAAGAAATCTTGGCAAATAAAAAATGAAAGGAAGACTATAACACTAGCAAAAATTGAATATAAGTTAGTAACCTATTTTTTGTCATAGACACGTAACACAAATTTAAGTTACAGAGTAATTCTGTTTCCTTATAAATCATGTTTTGATTTTTGTCAACTGAGACAGTGGTTCAAGTAAACATACAGTGATTTTACCACAATTAAGTTTCTTCTAATGAAGGTTATACTCTGGTTGGAAACTAAATGTATACACATGCTGAATTCTCTATATTGTATTGCATGTACTTGCTACCTTATGAGAACAGTATCCTGTTGTACGAACTATATATTTCAGTAGAAAAATGTGCCTCATATTAATCTAATTTGGCTCTGAGAATTTTCTGAAGGTCACCATGTCCCATCACTAACAAATACCTAATCTGTACTCATACGTTCCTCCTAGTTATCAATCTCCTTCATCTAGATGGTGGATAATTTTATGTTCAGCATCATGAAATAACTAATTCAGTCTTGATATGGTAAGAATTTCTAAACTAAATTCAATTAAGTCGGTTCTACAGCCATAGCTTAAAAACCAGAAGTAATAGTATAGAAATGGGATTTACTTGGTATTTGAGCTTGTTTACAACACATAAAACTCTGTTTGATCCCCAGAGTCACATAAAGAGAGCATGATGGAACACAACTGTGGTATTAGGCTCCAGAAGCAGGAGGAACAGAAGCCCAAGTTTATCTACAGGTAACTATAAAGTAAATTTGAAGACAGCCTAGACTTAATGAGAATCTGTCTTAAAAAATAAACAAAATATAATGAAAATATTCAAAAGAAGAAATAGATATGGGCAACAGGATAATAGGTGAATAGAACAGATATGCACTAAAGACTGTTCAATTAGGATAAATTCTATGAGAGATGATGATTTTTTATTAACTTTAATTATATGCATGGGCATTTGTCTCCATGTATATTTGTGTATTACATGGGTTCTGTTGCTAGAAGAGGTGAAATGCAGGTTCCAGGTCTGCTGGGTTTGGATTTAGAGGGGTTCTGAGCTGCTGAGTAGGTGTTTGAGATCAAACCTAGATGCTCTGAAAGAGCAATGAAAGCTCTTAATCATTAAGCCGTCTCTCTAGTCCCGTGAGTAAAAATGTTGAGAGCATAAACCTATGCCTGTGGAGCATACATTTGCAGTTATATTTCTTCATGACTCATACATTATTTTCAATAATATACTTTAAGTTTTGTCTAAAATACTATCTATATGCTTCTTTGTAGCAATTTAGATTGGGATGTATGGGTACAGCATTAATATATAACCAAAGGATCTGGAAAAAATAATGAAACCTCCATATCTTCACCTTTTCTTGCTAGAGAATCAGATTTAGATAATTGTTATAGTATTGCTAAGAAGGCTCAATTTCCCGCAATAAAATAACTAAGAAAACAAAAGAGAAAAGGATGTCAATATATCTGAGACTACTATAAACTATCCTTTCTATGACAGAAATAATGGTCGACAAAATCATCTATCTATTAAGTAGGCATAATAGAATTACAATGAATTATATGCTAAATTCTGGTATTTGACCATTAGAGCTGGTCTCTCTCACATCAAACATTGTTATTAAGAAAATGCTATGCAGACTTGCCTGCAGGCTTTCTGACGGAGGCATTTTCTCAACTGATATTAATTACTCTTCACAATAACACTAGCTTGTGTCAAATTGACAAAACACCACCCAGAACAATCAATGTATTAAAGACAATTTCCATTTAATATTGCTATGTATTTCAGATATGCTATCATTTCTAAAAGGGGGAATCTAAAACTGCCTCTGAAACTTGGCATATTTCTACAGATAAGAATGACAAAACCCTTTATTTTTACCAGTGAGAAGCAAAAGCTGTTAGCACATAGCTGGGATTTTCAGGATGATATATGTCATAGGATTACATGAAACTTCTGAAAATTCAGAAAAACATTCTTGAAATTTAAAAAGTAATCCAGCAAGAAAAGTTACAATCTAAGTAGAACTTTTCATTTAAAAGAGAAAATGTGTAGCAATATTTCCCAAGTTCATTTAACTTTCAACTGTTAAGTAGATATAGAGCAAAGAAGCAAATAAACTTGGGTCATGTAAAGTAAAATTATATCTTATTCTGATGCTCAGGTATCATAATAAGCTATATTTTGTGGTTCTTATACATCTGTGTGATGAAAACTGAATTCTGTGGGAATTCCTCAATGATAGCTCTGATACAGACAACATTATTGTCTTAATAAAATGTCCCTAGTCCCAAATCCGATGTTATATGCAGTTATCTTAAACCAATAAACCAATGCTTTCAATGTGAGATAACAAGTAATATATAATTGAAAAAAATAACTAAATATCATTAAAGTCTTAAGCAGACATCACATTGTAGGATGGGAATGTTACAAACATAATTTCTCTTTAGTAGATTAGAGAATATAAATACATTTTACTATATTTCGGCCATGATCCCATATTGCCCATTCCTGCTTGCTTTTACATATCCTTCAGCAAATAATTATGACTTAACTTATTATTTGTTATCATGAAGATTGGTAGAGGTGGGAATTCCCAGTGGAGTCATATTTATGTGATGTCATAGCAAAAAAAATCATTTTTTGATGGTTAAAATTAGTGGAAGATCTGAAATATCTATGAGAGGCAATATTTGTCCCTGAGTATACATAGTTATGGCATCTCCTTTTGGTAAAATGGCAGGAACTTGTGACATTTGTCATCTAAATTTCTTTATAAATTTCATTTTCTATTTATTTAAGCATTATAACATCACTTCTATCCTCCCTTTCCTTTTTCTAATCTCTACTATGTACTCACAGCTAATTTAATCCCCAGTTCATGGACTTTTTTTCTCAGAAATCTGCTCAGTTGGTTTATTGTAGCAAGTATGGATATTTTTACTACTTAACATTTGGTACTGGAAAACAAACTGTGGGGTTTGTTCCTTAGGAACGACTAATTCTCCCAATCTCAGTAGTCTTTAGTTTCTGTGGCTTTTCATCTATGTGAGAAGTCATGCAACATTTATCCATCAAAAGCAGTATGTAATTTGTTGTGTTTGGTGTTCAATTCTTATTTGAGACACCATATTAAAATGAGTTCATGGAAGTAGCTTTCTTGGCATATCTACAGGCCATAGGTTTAAAGTATGTGGTATCTTCAGCAATAGATGCTTGTCCTCAGGACTTAGAGGTGAACCAGTACAATAGCAATAACCTGTAGAAACTTTTGAGAACCAAGCATAGATTGCAAAAAATAATAAAATAATAAATAAAAGTTGATTAAAACATTAATTAAATTATAAAGATGTTTTTAAAAAATACTTCAAAAATCTAAAATAGGCAGTATTTGTAGATTCATTCAAACTTTATTAAAGTTAAAACAAGAACACATCAACAACCTAAACAGATTTATAATAAAAAATTAATTGAAACTAATAAAAAAAATCGTTCTTAAAGACAAAGCTGGGGCTCAGATGGATTCACAACAGAATCCTTCAGATTTTCAAAGAATATCTACAACTAATACTTCTTAAAATATTATTTTTATAGTTAGACACAGAAAGAAAATTACCAATCTTTTTCTATGAGACCAGAACTACTCTAATACAAAACCAGTTATAGCACAACAAAAATAAATCTAGAAGCCAATGTCCTTAGTGAACAAAGACACACAAATCCTCAATAAAATGCATGAAGGTTGGATATAGAAGTATATAAAACAGATTATTCACCATAATGAAGTTACCTTTACCGAGAAGATGCAAGGAAGTTTCAACATATGTGAGTCAATAAATATAATAAATTATATAAGGTGACTTAAAATCAAAGTAATGCTATCATCTATATAAATGCAGAATATCGGACAAATTTAACAAGTCTTCATGATGAAAGTCCTATAAAGTGTAGGACTTGAAGAAAAGAATATCACCATTATAAGGATTTTAAACAACCAATCCAATATTATTCTAAATAAACAATAAAAACTTGAAGCAATCCTAAAGCAGGAATGAAAAAGAACTCTCACCTATTCTCACTCCTTTTCTTTCTTTTTTTTTATTTTAGGACTTATTTTATTCAAATATATTTATTTTTATTTTTTTAAATTTATTTATTTATTAAAAATTTCTGTCTCTTCCCCGCCACCGCCTCCCATTTACCTCCCCCTCCCCCAATTAAGTCCCGCCCCCCTCAGCCCGAAAAGCAATCAGGGTTTCCTGTCCTGTAGGAAGTCCAAGGAACCCCCACCTCCATCCAGATCTAGTAAGTTGAGCATCCAAACTGCCTAGGCTCGCACAAAGCCAGTGCGTGCAGTAGGATCAGAAACCCATTGCCATTGTTCTTGAGTACTCAGTAGTCCTCATTGTGCACTATGTTCAGAGAGTCCGGTTTTATCCCAGGCTTTTCCAGACCCAGGACAGCTGGTCTTGATGAGTTCCCAGTAGAACATCCCCATTGTCTCAGTGTGTGGGTGCACGCCTTGCGGTCCTGAGTTCCTTGCTCGTGCTCTCTCTCCTTCTGCTCCTGAATTGGACCTTGAGATTTCAGTCCTGTGCTCCAATGTGGGTCTCTGTCTCGGTCTCCTTTCATAGCTTGCTGAAGGTTAATATTCAGGAGGATGCCTATATGTTTTTCTTTGGGTTCTCCTTATTTAGCTTCTCTAGGATCATTAATTATAGGCTCAATGTCCTTGGTTTATGGCTAGAAACCAAATATGAGTGAGTACATCCCATATTCCTCTTTTTGGGACTGGCTTACCTCACTCAGGATAGTGTTTTCTATTTCCATCCATTTGCATGCAAAATTCAAGAAGTCCTTGTTTTTTATTGCTGAGTGGTACTCTAATATGTATATATTCCATACTTTCTTTATCCATTCTTCCATTGAAAGGCATCTAGGTTGTTTCCAGGTTCTGGCTATCACAAACAATGCTGCTATGAACATCGTAGAGCATATAATTTTGTTGTATGATAAGGCCTCTCTTGGGTATATTCCCAAGAGTGGTATTGCTGGGTCCAGGGTTAAGTTAATACCGAATTTCCTGAGAAACCGAAACACTGCTTTCCAGAGTGGTTGCACAAGTTTGCATTCCCACCAGCAATGGGTGAGTGTACCCCTTTCTCGACAACCTCTCCAGCAAAGGCTATCATTGGTGTTTTTTGTTTTAGCCATTCTGACAGGTGTAAGATGGTATCTTAAAGTTGTCTTGATTTGCATTTCCCTGATCGCTAAGGAAGTTGAGCATGACCTTAATTGTCTTTTGGCCATTTCAAGTTCTTCTGTTGAGAATTCTCTGTTCAGCTCAATGCCCCATTTTATAATTGGGTTGGTTAGCCTTTTACGGTCTAGTTTCCTGAGATCTTTATATATTTTGGAGATCAGACCTTTGTCAGTTGCGGGGTTGGTGAAGATCTTCTCACAGTTAGTGGGTTGCCTTTGTGTCTTAGCTACAGTGTCCTTTGCTTTACAGAAGCTTCTCAGTCTCAGAAGGTCCCATTTATTCAATGAGGTCCTTAATGTCTGTGCTGCTGGGGTTATACGTAAGAAGTGGTCTCCTGTGCCCAAGTGTTGTAGAGTACTTCCCACTTTCTCTTCTATCAGGTTCAGTGTGTTCGGACTGATATTGAGGTCTTTAATCCATTTGGATTTGAGTTTTGTGCATGGTGATAGATATGGATCTATTTTCATTCTTCTACAGGTTGACATCCAGTTTTCCAGCACAATTTGTTGAAGATGCTCTCTTTTTTCCATTGTATACTTTTAGCTCCTTTATCGAAAATCAGGTGTTCATAGGTTTGTGGGTTAATGTCAGGGTCTTCTATTTGATTCCATTGGTCGACTTCTCTGTTTTTATGCCAATACCAAGCTGTTTTCAATACTGTAGCTCTGTAGTAGAGTTTGAAGCCAGGGAAGGTAATGCCTCCAGACGCTCCTTTGTTGTATAAGATTGTTTTGGCTATCCTAGGTTTTTTGTTTTTCTATATAAAGTTGATTATTGTCTTCTCCAGATCTGTGAAGAATTTTGATGGGATTTTGAAGGGGATTGCATTGAATCTATAGATTGCTTTAGGTAGAATTGCCATTTTTACTATGTTGATCCTCCCAATCCAAGAGCAAGGAAGGTCTGTCCATTTTCTGGTGTCCTCGTCAATTTCTTTCTTCAAAGACTTAAAGTTCTTGTCAAACAGATCTTTCACATCCTTGGTCAGAGTTACCCCAAGATATTTTATACTATTTGTGGCTATCGTGAAAAGTGATGCTTCTCAAATTTCCCTCTCTGTTTCCTTATCCTTAGTGTATAGGAAGGTCACTGATTTTTTTGTGTTGATCTTGTATCCTGCCACATTACTAACGGTGTTTATCAGCTGTAGGAGTTCTTTGGTAGAGTTTTTGTGGTCGCTTATGTATACTATCATATCATCTGCAAATAACGAGAGATTAACTTCTTCTTTTCCAATACGAATCCCCTTGATCCCTTTATGTTGTCTTATTGCTATTGCTAGAACTTCAAGCACTATATTGAAGAGGTATGGAGAGAGTGGACATCCTTGTCGTGTTCCTGATTTTAGTGGGATGGCTTTAAGTTTTTCTACATTTAATTTAATGTTAGCCGATGGCTTGCTGTAAATAGCTTTTATTATATTTAGGTCTGACCCTTGTATCCCTAATCTCTCCAAGACTTTTATCATAAAGGGGTGTTGAATTTTGTCAAATGCTTTTTCAGCATCTAATGAAATGATCATATGTTTTTTTTTTCCTTTCAGTTTATTTATAGGATGGATTACATTGATAGATATGTGTATGTTGAACCAGCCCTGCATGACTGGGATGAAGCCTACTTGATCATAATGGATAATTTTTCTAATGTGTTCTTTTATTCGGTTTGCCAGTATTTTATTGAGAATTTTTGCGTCGATATTCATGAGTGAGATAGGCCTGTAATTCTCTTTCTTGGTTGGGTCTTTGTGTGGTTTTGGTATCAGGGTAACTGTAGCTTCATAAAAGGAATTTGGCAATGACTCTTCTGTTTCTATATTGTGAAATACATTAAGGAGTATAAGTATTAGCTCTTCTTGGAAGTTCTGGTAGAATTCTGCATTGAAACCATCTGGACCTGGGCTTTTTTTGGAAGGTAGATTTTTGATAATGGTTTCTAGTTTTTCACGACTAACAGGTCTTTTTAGATCGTTCACCTGGTTTTGGTTTAGCTTTGGTATGTGGCACTTATCTAAAAAAATGTCCATTTCTTTTGCATTTTCAAGTTGTGGCATACAGGCTTTTGTAGTAAGATCTAATGATTCTCTGAATTTCCTCTGTGTCTCTGGGTATGTCCCCCTTTTCATTTCTGATCTTATTTATTTGCGTGTTCTCTCTCTGTCGTTTAATTAGTTTGGATAGGGGTTTGTCGATCTTGTTGATTTTCTCCAAGAACCAGCTTTTTGTTTCATTGATTCTTTGGACTGTTTTCTGCGTTTCTATTGTGTTGATTTTCGCCCTCAGTTTGATTATTTCCAGTCTTCTACTCCTCCTGGGCATGTCTGCTTCTTTTTTTTCTAAAGCTTTCAGGTGTGCTGTTAAGTCTCCGATGTATGCTTTCTCTGTTTTCTTTAAGTGGGCACTTAGTGCTATGAACTTTCCTCTTAGCACTGCTTTCATAGTGTCCCATAAGTTCGAGTATGTTGTTTCTTTATTTTCATTAAATTCAAGGAAGACTTTAATTTCTTTCTTGATTTCTTCCTTGACCCAGGTGTGGTTCAGTAGTTGACTGTTCAGTTTCCATGAGTTTGTCGGCTTTTTGGAGGTAGAATTGTTGTTGAATTCTAACTTTAATCTGTGGTGATCTGATAGGACACAGGTGGACACTGATATTTTTTTGTATCTGTGGAGGTTTCCTTTGTTACTGAGTATGTGGTCAATTTTTGAGAAGGTTCCATGGGCTGCAGAGAAGAAGGTATATTCTTTCCTATTTGGGTGGAATGTTCTATAGATGTCTGTTAAGTCCATTTGCTTCATTACCTCCAGTAGTTCTCTTACTTCTCTATTAGGTTTCTGTCTGATTGACCTGTCCATTGCTGAGAGATGTGTATTGAAGTCTCCTACTACTAGTGTGTGTGGTTTGATGGCTGCCTTGAGTTTTAGTAATATTTCTTTTACATATGTGGGTGCTTTTATATTAGGGGCGTAAATATTCAGGATTGAGACCTCATCCTGACAAATTGTTCCTGTTATGAGTATAAAGTGTCCCTCTCGATCTCTTCTGATTGATTTTAGTTTGAAGTCAGTTTAGTTAGAAATTAATATGGCCACACATGCTTTTTTCTTAGGACCATTTGCTTGAAAGACCTTTTCCCAACCCTTTACTCTGAGTAGATGCCTGTCTTTGTGGTTGAGATGAGTTTCTTGCAAACAGCAGAAAGTTGGATCCTGTTTTCGTATCCAATATCTTAGCCTGTGCCTTTTTATAGGTGAATTGAGACCATTAATATTAAGTGATATTAATGACCAGTGGTTGTTTATGCCGGATATTCTTATTGTTTTTGGAAGTAGAATTTGTGTGTCTCCCTTCTTTGAGTTGTGCTAGTGAAGGGTCGCTAGATGCCCAAGTTATTGTAGGCAGTGTTGGCCATGTTGGATTCCTTGGGTTGCGGTTTTCCTTCTATTAGTTTCTGTAGGGCTGGGTTCGTGGCTACGTATTGTTTAAATTTGTTCTTATCCTGGAATGTCTTGATTTCTCCATTTATAGTGAACGAAAGCTTGGCTGGGTATAGTAGTCTATGCTTGCATCCATGGTCTCTTTGCTTCTGCAGTACTTCTATCCAGGACCTTCTGGCTTTCATTGTTTCCATAGAGAAATCAGGTGTAAGTCTGATCGGTTTACCTTTTTTTAAGTTACTTGGCCTTTTTCCTTTGCAGCTCTTAGTGTTCTTTCTTTAACCTGTATATTTTGTGTTTTTATTATTATATGGCGAGGGGATGTTTTTCTTTGATTCAGTCTGTTTGGTGTTCCGACTCCTTTTAGACTGGGGAACTGAAGAGGTAGTTTGCAACTGTCATCTGCTCCCTTTTCTCTGCTCTTCCACATTTTTTACCCCAATATATGAGTCCTGATTTTTTGATAAAAATTAATAAGATTTATGCTTCACCTGGAATCCAGCTCTGAGAATAAAAACATGGGTAGTCTCTCATTCCTGGCTTTGTAGTGAATGCAGCTTCCACCAGAAGCCTTAGCTACTTTCCATCCCTCGCCACAGGTCCTTTGAGTGAATTTGGGACTTTTCTGTCCCAGCCTCTCTAAAACAGTCTCCTCAGATACTTGGGCTCCATATGCCACCAGAGTAAGCTCCTAGTCACAGGACAGTTCTGCCTTCCAGTATCTCTCACCACAAGTGCTTCTTCCTGCATTGTGCCCTTATGCATTTGTCAGACAGCTGGTTCTTTCTCCCTCATAGGTTGAGTGCCTCCCATGGAACCTCCTCTTCTGGATATGGCCATACTAAGTAGATGACTTGATACCAATTTGGGCTTTTACTCTTTTTGCAGCTATCACAAAGTCTCAACTCTCAGCTCACAATTATGCACTAACAGCTGCAGCTCTGCAGTGCCTGTATTCTCCTCTCAGATATGATGTGCAGCAGCAGCAGCCACCTTAATGGTCCATTGTCATGCAGCAGATTTGTTGAGAGTACTGGGGATTTTAAATGGGGGAAATAGTTTAAAGAGAGAAGGTTTTCCCAAAGATAAACAATGGGAAACACTTTTACAAAGCAGGGAGTTAGGTTTCTGTATGATTACACAATCGATAGTTTAAAAATGGAACAATTAAATGAGTGGAAAATTAACTTAGCTATAATTTACATAATCTTAATTAAGCTCATTATCACTTTGGTAATTCTTATTTTATCTCTAATAAAGTTAAATGATATGAATGCCAGGATACAGGTCTTAGAAAAAGTTACTAAATAAAATATTACCATTTTAATTGATAAGTTACAAGTATTAGATAAACTTACTAAAATAGATAATAGAGATATTCAGAAAAAGGCAGAGTAATTTAAAGGAAAACCAACAATACCATTATATTATTTAGAGAAGAAGAGCCCAAGGTTCTCAAATAAACAAAATTAATTTATCCAATCATATGACATAACAACTGCAAAATGACAGGTATCCCAAGGCTATGTAAGAATTGATTTGATTCCTGTGGAGAATTTAAGGAAGAATTAAGGGAGCGATAGTCTCATATGGTGTGCATTCACTTTTTGTGAAGCAGATGTTAAATTCACACTCAACTGTAACAGAATTGTCCCACAAGACAAGAAAGACTTGGTTACAGCAATTTTGAAACCTGGTTCTCAACTGCAGTGTAGGAACTGGTGGAAAGATGAATTTAGGAACATTAAAAACTGAGGCAGGGCTAGAGGTATGAAATTTCCCAAGAGCAACTTCTTGGAGAGGACAATCATGGTGATATATATATATGATCACCACATCATGATTTTAGGCAATGTAGCAGCTTTGAATGCTTGAGACAGAGTTGAAAACGTTGGAAAGAGAACCAAATCATTTGCTAACATTATAGGGACCCCCCAAAAAAAGCTTTCACTGATTTATAAAAAGGATTGACTTGAGTTTAAATAGAATATGATGAAAATTAGAAGCGAGACAAACAAAAATTAATTTTTGGCTTTCTAAAATGCTAAATTACAATATAAAATAATAATTAGGCCTTTAAAGTCAAGATCAGCACTCACAGAGGAATTGGTCTGATATAGAGTCAGTATTGAATATCATAACCATGGTGATAATTGGATAGGACAGGTAATTTCCAGAGGCTTGAAGAAAAATCAAAATGTCAGGTATTTCATTTGTGGTAAGCAAGGTCACCTCAAAAGGGACTTTAGGCAGTGTGTTCTTAACATAATAAAATTGCATAAAACTTCCTGAATGTTTGTTTCTGTTGTTCTCTATAGTCATATAATGTAAATGGTATTTTTGTGGTTCCAGTTTAATTAAAAACTAAAGCTGCCTTTGGATTCTGAAGAGTGGCTCTCTTCTTCTCTAAACCCAAGCATGCTTGTTAAAAAGAAAATACAAAATCTTTGTCTCATTTCGTTAGAGCCATTTGATATGGGACATGAGAAAAAACAAATTAAGGAATATTTTCTTGCCACTAAACACATAACTCTTATAATTTATTTAAAAAATATCTTTAAAACTTTTCTTAAGGCATACATATTTACTCAAAACTCATAAAATATTATATATTAAACTTTTTTCTTATGATATTAATTCATGATTATTAATTGTAAATAGCACTAATTCTAAAAAAATGCTTAATCAAGCTTACTGTATATGATTTGGGGTTTGAATCTCTATCAGGTAACTAGGAATTAAGCTTTTATACTCTGTATGTATATAGCAAATTATGGTCATTTAACCTCTTAGAGATTTGATGATATTTAAACTGTTAAGGTTTTCTGAAGTGATTTATGACAATGTCCAACAGTGTCTTTGAAATCTCTAAAAGGAGGATGTGGACCCACAATGATGATTCCATATGAAGTGTGGTAATGGAATGAAACTGAATAATACCACCCAAAGATCAATTTTTGATTACAAACTGTTCAGGATAATTCCAAGTTCTCTAACAATTTTGTTGCACCCAGAAAACAGAAAGTAATTTTAAGAACACAATGCCCATATTCCCAAGATTTAGGGTGGGCAGTTTCTGGTCACTCAGGGGGCTATGGTTTTTGCCATAGTATAAGGGAGTTGGTTTAAAGTTGTTATTGGTAATGGTCAAGGAAAAAAAATGAACAAAGAGATTAGATTCAGGGATCTTACTTTGAAAAGAAAAAGGTGAGGTCTAGAAATAAAGATAGGATAAAGGATAGGTTATTGAAGCTATTTTTAAATAAAATAATAGGATAAAAGAGTAGATTCTTATATTTACTTTTAAATCAAATGAAGTAATTATTAGTCTTAAATACATTACATTGTATGTTAATACAAATTTGAAGTTATTTTTGTTATAATGTATATATGTTTCTACTCTTGTTTAAGGTAATTTGTATTTTGATACAAAATAAGGTTTTTTGTTATAATATATTATACATATATTTCTACTCTTGCTTAAGGTATTATACCTATGCAACTCATTTAACAATATAATGTAGATTTCTAGTCCTTGAAATTTATTATTATAAACTATTTAGGATAATAATGAAATGCAGGTTAATAATTAGTCTCTTATTAAGTCAAACTTTTAGTCATATTAGTTATGTTTACAGAGTCAAACAGAGATATATTTTAAATAGACATGTCATCTTTAAATACTTCAGAGATCTACAGAAGACATCTAAGATGTTTTAATAACATAAGATTCTTTTTATTTATGACAATGAGACTTATCTGTTCCTGGCGGCACCAATTCACTTCAGAGAAGATGATGGACATTGAAGATATTGTACATGGAGTTTACTTTCTTTGAAACAATAGTGAGCCACTGAATAAGAAACTGCTCTTGTCTTGATGGCTAAGGGTATGCTGTCCAAATGGACAAAAAGGACACAAAAGAAGGTGATTGATGAACTTTCCAAGGCACTGTAGGATAGCCCTTCAGAAAACCCTGCTTCACAGAAAAGTCTGTCACATATTCTAGGCATTCAGGCTAAAGATGGATGCCCCAACTTTACTAAGTAACCCGAGGGACTGTACAGAGAGCCAGCCGTTACAGTCATTTCATAGTATTGGAATTTGTTTGTTCTGCATTTCCTGTTTACACAGGTGGTATTATATACTTCTCAGGCTCTGATGGAACTGAAGACTAGATACTTTTCCTTGTTAACAAATTCAGAAAATAAACACACAAAAAAGTGTTTAGTTTATACAGTTGAGAGACTTAAAGGATAGTTTTGTTTGGTAATGCAAATTAGGCTAGAAAACTGGATTAGGTACAACACTTTTAACTCACCAAGATAGACTAGATAATGGAATGTTTTGTCTAAATTTGACAAGTGCACATGAGCTGGACATAGCTAATGTAATTATTGCCCAGGCATGTTTGTATTTAGTTATTGTGCTTATTTTCATGTTAGTTAAAAACCTTTGCTTTTTATTTAAACAAAAGTGTGAAATGTGTGATATTTTGTTTGTTTTCTGACAATTAAAGTTTGCTTGGTTTCAGAGGACTGAGCTAAACACTAGTTAATCATAGAGGTATGGACGAATATAGAAAGATATAGGAAATGATAAGACCACGGGAGAAAAAATTTGGGTCCTTGGGACTGAAGAACTGGAGAGACAGAAAAAAAATGGACAGTTGTTTCCTGTTCTTTTTATCCACCAGGTTTTTACTGGAATATCTGACTCTTGATTTTTATTGGTAAAGATTAGGTCACTTGGAGATATTAATATTTACCTTAATGTATTTCTCAGATATTTATATATAGACTTTGATTTGTCAATTTGAATGCATTTTCCTTACCATGAATAAAAAAAAAAACTCATATGTTATCTATCTTTCTTTTTAATCTAATGTATGGACTCTAAGGTTTAAGGCAACAGCTCTTATTAATCACATGGTTTTAGAATAAAATAATTTATAAAATCTCAAAAATAAGAAATATTTTATTAGAATGCTTAAGTCATGGTCATTTAAATATACATTAATGGGTGTTAAAATATTTAGAATGAAAATAACTGACCTTACAACAAATTTGCATATCATATAAAAGAAACTAAACTTTTCAAAATAATATGTATTATTTCAACAAGTATTTTATAAGCAAATAGACTATAGTTTTCTAGAAAATTGCAAAAACAAAGCTGACTTGTTTCATATTGCATTACAATAATTTGTCAATCATTGAATAAACTCTATTTAAAAGTGTTAAAGCACATTATAGTATGCAGCAATGTATAATAGAGCACTATCCCAGGAGTAAAAGTGAAGACAAATCAGAAAAATGTAGTGTAGAACAATCGAAAAATTCATACTTTCTTGCTAATTCTGGATTAACAAAAGCTATAGTGTCTAGAGTATGGAACAATATTGCGTATCAAAATAGTAGTTTTCACAATATGGAGAAATTTGAACATTAAGTTGCAAATAAAACATATTTCCTTCATTGTTATAATCTCTTCAGTGCTATCCTGTAGCTAGATTGAACAAATATAAAATAATAATAATATTTGAAGGTAAACTTCTCTTCAGGAATAGCCAACATTCAGGTAAAGGAACCTGGACCTCAGCCTTTTTAATTTTGTTACTAGGTACAAAAAAAATCAACCAATATATTTTTAAAATTTCTGAATGAAAAACATTTTCTATAAAGTGGTGCTTCTTGACTGAATTTCAGAATACTTTCTTAACTCTACCTTCCCATCATCAGTTTGTTCAAATGAGTTTGTGGTGATTTTCATGTGGTAGAAATAAAAAATGTTAAATATGAACTTAAAAAAACTATACTGATATGCTAAGCAACTATCATTATTACCTGATCTGACAGTACTTAAATCTGTAGATAATACATTACAAAATTCCTATGCAGTATTTTACAGTCATTTTGTCTAAATTCAAATCTGTCTTCATGTGTCCATTAATGTAGACACAGTTTGCATTTTGATCTCAATAAACATTATGAAGTTCAGTGAGTTGAATCAGTGGATAAAACACTAGCCATCAATCTTGGTGGCAAACGTAGGTAACTCGCTACTATAAGTTGCATAATGACCTTCATATGCACACTGTGGAACATATCAGACATTGCCATGCTCACACTTGCATGGAAGTGTAAATTTGTTTTTAAATAAACATATAAAAATAGTAAATAATTAAAATTATAAACAAGTCAATGATCATAAATATTATATTAGACAAAGCTTCTTTAGGAAGAAGAAATCTAAAAAGAGTTTCATAAATGAAAAACCTGGCAATCATTAATCAGAGCTATTTCAGGCACAGAGATTAGAAAATATAAAAGTCCTACACATTGTTGAACATGAAAACCAAGTAAACAAAGTTAAATTTAAAAAAAGCTCACAGAACTGAGGTTGGAGTTAATTAGGAACCAAATTAGATTTTACATAAAGGATTGCAAAGACATTATAAATGAGATGCATTCAAAAAATGATATTTTAAAAATGTTTTGACATGTTGCATGATTTTTGATGGGAAAATATTTGTAAACAGGTATACACTACAGATCAGACACTACATTTCCTTAAAGCAAACATGAACGAGGAGAGACTTAGGAGATCCTAGATGAATCATGAAAAGCCCAGCTCATATGATTAACATTTCTCTAAAGTCAGGTGCTTAAAATCCTCAGCTCAATTTACATGCATCTAAAAGACAGAACATTTACTTCCTAGCTTTTTTTAGTTGTCTTTTATTTTATATATCCCATATTAACTCTAAGAATATATTTGTAAGCCTTTTTACTTTCTTACCTCTCTAATTCTTGTAATATTCATAACCATTATCATTATAGTAAACACTTCACTTCAAAGCAGAGGTGCTCTAATTAATAGGAAATTATATCCTGGCATATGACCACTTTGGCCCTTAAAATCTTTCTTTCTCTTCTTCTACAATGTTTCCAGAGCTTTGGAAGGTTAATATGCTTTATTTTACTCTTCTATAAAGCTGAAGTTGAGCAGTCTACGACATAGGAACAGTAAATTCTTCTGTATAGATTGACTTCTTTAGAATCTCTGCAGAAATATTGCCCATTACAAAAACCCTCCATGATAGAGTAATGAATTTCTTATTTTATACCTTTCGTGAATTTTGCTGAGGCTTTAAAGCCCTCAAAGCTTCATAAGCACAGTGTCTATCTCTCTTTCTTTTTTCCCTGTCCAGTAAATCCAACTCAAAAAATTCTTGCAACATTTGATTCAAGGACCTTAGTCATTTGAATGATTTATCTTCTGTTACCTCCTCTTGTGTGCTATAGAGTCATAGAAACCCTATGAGCACCTCCTCTGAATTATGTAGATTCACCAGAGCCTGTTTTATCTCCCAACTATGATACACCATCAAGTTTAGCTATGCCACCAACATTCCATACCAATTCTGACATTATTTTTAACAATATCTTTCTTAATGTTCATATAAATATAGACCTATTATTTCCATAAACTAGGCATCAAACCCTTTCTTACCTTGTTATGAATGTACAGCCTCTACTGTCTTGTAGTCACTGGAATTCATGGGGATCTCAACTGGTGATACCCATGAACCTCTTGTGGGATATATAGGCCATTTATCTGGGACTGATTTCACTTTTATTGCCTCAAACGATGAAGCCTTTGTCTCAAGACAAAATGAGTAGATACATTGCTTGGGCTCATCCCTTGCAATTCACTCAGAATTATCAAATTTTCCCCATGCACCATAGCATAAATGTCAGACTGTGAGAATATTTTATTAAAAAACCTTCCCCCAATTAACATAGAATGTATGCATATTGTTTATTTTTGTGATTTCCAATATAAAATTAATATTGGTGTAAATGCCTCCATTGTGAAGCATGGACTATCTGTTCGTCTATGCCAGAGGTTATACCTGACGGGTTCCTTTATCATTTATCACTTCTAACTTACTCTTTTCCCAAGGATGATTCATTCTACAGGTTGAGAGTTTCTGGATCCTAGAAGGAAAGAACTTTTTAAAACATATGTGATTTGTATTCTCTTTCACAATCCCTTACATTTTGCTATCAATAATAGAAAGCAAACCAATAGCAATTCCCTACTCCCATATTTTTCCAGCCAATTCAGAGACAAATATGGAGGATATAACTCTCTTTTCTTCATTTTGATTTCTTCTTTTCATAAGTAAATTCTTTCAGAGAAGAGTGGTCAACCATAGTTCAGTATGTTAGCACCCTACAGTAAATGCAGCTGTATGTTCCCATAGTTCTTTGCTTCCACACTCCGCTCATCATCCCTTCCAATATGTACTAGTTTAATGTGATGCAATATGTTATATAGTAAACCAGTCAATTTATGAGTATGCTCATGTTCACATTGCACACACTGTTCATCAAGGAGGCATGGCATCACATATGATGTAGAGGACTGCTACCCATAAATTCCTGCCAGTATTGTTTTATCTTCAAATGTATCAGCATTGATTAAATGTTTTATTATAGGGACAGGTAACTGTCACCTGTGTACATTGGTTTCTTTCCTGTCTTATTTATGATATTAAAATTTTATGTTAGAAATAGTATATTATTTCCAGTTTGAAAAATTGCCAAGATTTGGAACTATGTCCTTTTTTTAGCTCCACATGTAAAGGTCCTATCATATGTCTATTCTAGAACTCAGGAGAAGAGAGTATCAAGTAATTACAATGAACAGCACTTGTCATTAAATAAGCAAAATAGACCTCGTCTTCAGTTCTAAGTTACAACTTTCAACTTTGTTACATTTAAGACTTGACATTCTATTTTCTAGGTTCTTGCTTGAAGTAGCAGATTGTATCAGGAGAGATTTGGCCTAAGACTAGCAAAACAACTCCTGAATCAATACTAAATTACAATTTGCTAATAGTTGTGTTTAAGTTCTTGACCAGCAAAGTATCTACACAGAAATTACATTAACTAAAACATGTTCACTGCTGTCAGAGGAAGAAAAAAAAATGTTTCATTTGAAAGGAAAAGAAGGGACCACTTTCCTACAATCAAGATAAATTGTGCATGTTCTTTCTAACTACTGACAAAGCCTATCATGTTGTCAAAGAAAGCAATGTGTTTGACAAGTCTCTGTCTTACCTGTGAATTCTTTTAAAAACAGAAATGTATTTTCTAAGATATATCCAATAAGTTTCAGAAAAATTGCTATTTTCCAAAACAGATATTTAAAGGTACCTATGATATTTTATATGCACATAGGTCAAGTGTTTTCATCTTCAATCACTATTTTCAACTGAATTAAGCTGACAAGATAATAATTTAAATGAAAGAAAAGAAGTTCAGAATGAAACCTCAAGGACATTTTCCCGTATAGAACACTATAAGCTTCAAGTCATAAATAGTAATCACCCCATTGAAGAGAATAAGAATAATAAAATTGTTTAGTAACTAAATTCTATAAACCCTTCTAGAGAGTCATGCAATCCTGAAATAAAAAGGGAAGAATGTAGGTGTACAAACCCAATGTAATCTCTCCATTCATATGACTATTAGAATAATCTTGCATGAAAAGATTTTGTAATGTTTTTAATTTATGAAATAACATAAGACAGTTGGGGCATATCTCAGATGCTTTAATTCAAAACACACACTTTCACTGAGTAAATTAATGCAGAGACATTCCCTCAAAGCATTTTTATATTTTATTGTTTTTAAGGTACCTATTATGTAACTTCTGCTTCCTTTATTCTTATAAAAACTATCCAGGACTCAAGGACACAATGTTAACTCATTCACTCAGTTCAATTAGATAAAGGTTATAGCAGTAAATAAATCTTTCCATGTTTATACTGCTAATTCAGGACAATGGATCTTTTTTTTTACTATTTTTACCACGTTTTTTTTTACCTTGACCCTCAGATGGATCCCAAATGTGTGTGTGTGCCTGGGTGTATGTGTGCATGCATGTGTGTGTGTATGTGTGTGTGTGTGTGTGTGTTTGAAATATTTTTACTTTTGCAATTTGTCTATTTAAATGGCTTTATCAAGTAAGTATGGAAAGTTAAATCACCTAAAGAAAACTCAAAGCACAACTGAACACAAAGATCTTATGTGTATTTTCACATCTGCTTCTTCTCCATTCATTTCTCAATGGACACATCCTTGCTATTTGTTACTAATCAACCTTTGTTGCATCATTTTGGCGGTACCTGTTCAATTATTCAAAGAATCTCTTCCAGAACTCCTTTCAAGTGGTGAAAGTTTCCTCTGTTGCCCATTCAAACAGTGTTTTTCCAGCCACTCCAGCACAGCCTTTAGTTGGCCAGTCAGTGTAATCTGCAAACATCAGTCACTGTCCACATTAGTGTTGTCCAGCTCCCTTCTCTGACAACTGATCTCTCACAGAAGCTGAGGGAGGGCGTTTCATTAGCAACTACATAGCTGAGAGTGTACTGAAATACAATTAATTATGTAGTATACTACCTGCCATCTTTTTTCAAATATTTATTTATTTATTATATATACTGGGTTCTGCCTGCATGCATGCCTACACATCATAAGAGGGCACAGGATTTCATCACAGATAGTTGTGAGCTACCATGTGGTTGCTGTGAATTGAACTCATGTCCTCAGGAAAAATAATCAGTGCTCTTAAGCTCTGAGCCATCACTCTAGACCCTGATTCCGTAACGTTTCTGTTCCATTAATTGTTAATTATTTTGTTTTGCCTTTATGCTCCTTCTATATGCATTTAAAAAGTGAATTTATCTGTTTTGATTCTAATTTTACCATAAGGGATCTAGTTAGTACCTGAATTTCCAATCAGATCCATGTTAGCTATTTTTCCGGTTGTTCTGGTTAAATACCCTGAGCAAAAGCTAGCTAGGTAAGAAAGGGTTCACTTTGGCTTGCTGTTCTTCAGGAGTTACAGTCTACAGTTTTAGGAAGGACACAAGAGTAGTAGCATTAACCTAGTTGGACAGCAGGGAAGTAGATGTTCACATTTCACGAACACACAGAAAGTTGAGCTCAGGAAATGGGGTCAAGGTACAAATCTCAAGCTTCTCCCAATGGCATACTTCCAGCAAACTTCTACATTCCAAATAGTTCTACGACATCAGGACCAAGTGTTCAAATACATAAGCCAAGAGATGACACCTCTCATGAAAACCAGAGCAAGATAGGTACAGACAAAATATACATCAACTAAAAAATCAACACTACATTATGTTCTTTGAAAATCTAAAAAAAATGTTCAGATTTTTAATTTTCTTATTAATTGCCTGAGGTCCATCATTTGATTTACAGATTATCATAGAAGAAAATATTACAAAGACATTAGTTCATAGCTTTCTAAAGTAACCTTATATGAAGAAATCTGATAAGATCTAGAAAAGTACAGCAACATAGATTTTATATTGGGAATAAATTAGGACTTTGGTTAAGATGACAATCAAGTGAGCTGTACCTTTGAGTTAGTAAAAGAGAGAAAAAACTGTATTCTACAAAGAAACACGAGCGTTGAAATTTACAAAGAAAGGAAAGAGTATCTCCCAACACATACACACACACAAAAAAAAATTAGGAAAGGGATTAGGATAAAGAATCAAGTGTAAGAAGCATAGCCTAGTCCTCTATTAGTTTAGAGTGGGCAAAGTCACTTCCAAAATATAAACCAGAGAAAAGATGGCCAGGACTGTCCTTAATTCTTTTCAGCCTTGAATAATTTTTCAGAAATTAATGTGGTAGTGATTCCTTTAGTTGATGGGTGAATTATTACAGAAGAGAAATCAGAATTTCTCTTTATTTGGTTTAGAAGGAAGTGGCTCTGTGCTGTCTTCATAGAAAATGTATTGCTCTGAACGTCTGGAATGAAAAGCAAGCAAGCAAGCAAGCAAATAAGCAAACGTGGGTCAAGAAGCCTCAATTTGCCATTCCATAGGCCTCAAGTCAAGGAAGGCCCATATAAGTAAGAGAGTTCTGGAAAGCAGGGGCTGGAGATAACTTGATATGACCAAGGTACAGGTATCAGGATGGTGGGTTCAGGGAGAGAATTGCACATGGAAGACAATCTTACTATCTGTGTCAGAAATAGACTTTCTTAACTGAGAATTATATGAAGGTTAAAAGCTCTGAGTTTGAGGTGCAGATATTATCAGGAAGTTTGTATATGTTCACTGTATAGCCCCAGTTGTACCTAATATCCAAAGAAGAGTGATTAACACTTAGGAAGCTTTGTAGATTCTAAGGTAGATACTGATCTATAACAACCCCAGTGCTAGAATAGGTTTCTACAAACTTAAATCAGTTGTGACACAGAAAATTAAATATGAGACATTCCAAAAAAGTAATTCTGTAGCCTTGTGAAAGGTAGAAAATGTACCTGTTCCATAGACTGTAATCCACAGTCTAAATGCCATGGGTAAGGACCCCTAGGACATACAGACTTTTGACCTTTGTGCTATATAGAATCAACAACAACTATACCACGGGGGGGGGGGGGGAAACAGAAATTCAGAAACACAACTGACTACTCCAAATGCAGGTATCTGGCATTTGCAGTTTTCCAGGACCCAGAAAGAAACCATTCCAAACCTTAACATCTTTATTTTATCATGATACCTCTGGCTTGGCTCAACTCTATACTGCCTGTTTAATGAGATTTTTACTTTACCACAATTATTTTAAAGTTTTATTCTTTTAAAATTATTTTCAAATTATATATTTTGATCATGTTCTTCCCTTCACCTATTTTCTCTAATAAATCTAAAAGGTTTTTTTTATTTTTTATTTTTTTTTCCATTTTTTTTATTGAGTAAAGGAAGAAAAAAAAAACAAGTTTCCACCTCCTCCCAGCCTCCCATTTCCCTCCCCCTCCTCCCACCCTTCTCCCCCTCCTCCCACCATTCTCCCCCTCCCCCTACTCCTCTCCCCCTCCTAAGTTTTTTTTTTAATTACCATTCATGTATTGGCCAAATTTTGTCTACAAATTTTCAACCGTTAGCCAATATTTCAAGAGTTTTTATGTTCTCCCTCCCTCCCTCTCTCTCCCTCTCTCTCTTTCTCCCTCTCTGTATTTTTCTTTCTCTGCCTCTGTCAACCTCTATTTTCCTCCCTCCATCTCTCTATTTGTGTCTCTTTCTCCCTCTCTCTCTTTCTCTCACCTTCCGTCCCTCAAATGTTATTTTTCTTCTTTCCCCCACCACAGTGATTTTCTCATTACTGTGTATTGTTTTAGTATTTTGATGCCATATAATTTAAAATATAATTTTATTTTTATCTCATAATACCTTTCTCAAATATCTAATTTTGTTTTTGAAATTTTTCATTATTGAAATGTTTTAATCATGTGAGAGACAGTTGTGTAGCTTTGTCTATGTGAGGGGCCCCGAGCAGTGGGACCAGATCTATGCTTGGTGAATGAGCTTTGGAGCCTATACCCTATGGTGAAATATCTTGCTCAGCCTTGATGCAGGGGGTAGTGGCTTGGTTCTGCTTCAACTTAATGTTCCAGGCTTTCTGGACTACCCATGGAAGGACTTGTACATTGGAAGGAGTGGATGGGGTATTGGTTGGGAGGGGAAGGTGAGGAGAGTCCAGAATTAAGGGTGTGACTGAGAACAGTAGTTGGAATGTATAATGAAATTTAAAAAAGAAATATAATAAATTTCTGTTATTTTTTCTTTTCCCTTTTCTCTTACTTTTTTCTCCTCTTGCATTTAATAAATTTGGCCTCTCTCCTAGTTTTGTCTGTCTCATTCATTTACTATTTTACACTCATGCTAAATCAATTTGAATTTTACAGCATAATGTATAGCAATTTTCTAAGCTCTGTTTTATAGTGATTGGTGATATATTGATATGCAATAATTTTATTTTATTTTATTATAATACCATGTATGTTTCCATACCACTGCTGGTTCAACAGTGATTATCCTGCTAACTGAGCGATATGAGAAATTGAGCCATCTAATTTCCATCCAGTACCAACCAACCCTGAGATCGAATCAAGAGAAGTACATATTCTAACACAGAAATATAAAAATCTTTGGCAACATGCCTAATTTGGCTTGCCTTCTCTACAACTCCTGAGTTCAGTGTTATAGGAATAAGTCAAATAGGCAAAGGTTTCAAGGTCTTCTTATAAAATTGGCAATGACCTGAAAACATAAAAAAAGAAGATTGATTGAATCTTCAGTCTGTAGAGGAAATCCAGGAACATATAGAGGAAAGCAAAATGGAAGAAAATTCAGAAAGCAAATTGAGACGTCTGAAAGAAAACTACAAATATAAGTATTATAAAGGAAAGAGGCAGCACAGTGGGGAAATGCAGAATCCACTTTAAAAAATCAATAACTTTTCTCTGTCCTACTAACAAACAGGCCAAGGAAGAAATTACAGCAATATGCTCACTAACAATAACCCCCAAGAAAATAAAGTAGCCAGTAATAAACCTAAACAAGGAGAGAAAATATGTCTATAGCAAAGCCTATAAATCTCTGAAGAAAGAAATAGAAAAAGATACTAAAAAATGGAAAGACTTCCCAAACTCACATTATGAAAATAATCATTCTACCAAAAGCCACTAAGATATTTGGTGCAATTCTAATAAAAATACCCATCCCAATTTTCACTGAAAGCATAGACAAGTTATTCTAAATTTGTATGGAACCACAAATAGCACAGACGTCCAGTGGAATTCTTACCAAACAGAACAATACTAGAGGCATTCTAGATTCCAGAATTATATTCCAGATCCTTTGTGATAAAAACCATATTACACTGCAATAAAATAAAACATGTGGAAAATAGCAAATAATAAAAGTCCCAACATATCTACATGTAACTACAGCTAGTCAATATTTAACTAAGAGACCAAAAACACATACTGAAGAAAAAACATTTTCATCCCTGATAAAATCCAATATCTGCACATAAAAAAATAAAATTAGACCCTTGCCTATTACTTTGCACAAAAATTTAATACCAATTATATTAAGAACCAAAATGTAAAATCAGGAACACGGAAATCACTATCAGAAAACATAGGCAGCCCCTTGTTAGATATAGACATGTGAATGGACCTTCTGAATAGCAGCCTGTTTCTCCAGGAATTAAGGCCAGCAACAGACAAGTGGGACCTGCTAAAACTAAAACACTATGCACAATCAAGGAATAAAAAGTTGAATGAAAAGGATGCCCAGCAAATGTGAGAAAATATTTGCCAGCTATACATATGACAGATGATTACTATGCACAACACACTGACCTCAATAAACAGTACAAAAAACGTCTTAATTAAAAATGCAGAATATAAATAGGAACACATTTCTTTTAAAAGTAGCTTAAACTATCTCAAAAATGCTTATCATTCTTAGCACAAATGTTAGAAAGCACAGTTAGAAAGCACAAATAAACAACTTTGAAACTTATTAGCCTAGTCAGAATGGCTAAGAAAAGTAGAACATCCAACACCAATTGTTGGGAAGTATTTGGGGACTAGGAACCTTCTCTCACCCGTGCTGTGGTTGCAAACTGGGATAAACACTATGGAAATCAGTGTGAAGAGTCTTCAGTAACTAAAAATAAACATACCATATGACCTAGCTATACCAATCATTGGGATATACCCAGTGTTCAACTCCACAAATACTTGCTCAGTCATTTTCACGGCTGTGAGAGATCACAGCATTTAAGCACAAGCCTAAAGGAGACAGTAAATTTCAAGTAGGGTAAGGCTACATGTGGAATTTTGTCTGTGCTATAACAAATAAAGGTTGCCTGAGGATCAGAGTGTGGAGTAAGTCACCCGTTAGCGCCACAAAGGCCGGCAGTGAGGACACACATCTCCAATCCCAGCGCTTGGGAGACAGTTACAGATGGATCTCTGTGAGTTCAAAGCCGCAAAAGATTGAAACAGAGCCAGGCAGTGGTGCCACATATCCTTAATCCCAGTACTTGCGAGTCACTCGCCTTTAATTCAAACACTAGGGAGGTGGAGACAGGAAGGTATATGGCTGGGTGGAGAGAGTAATATATGGTGGGAGAAGTTCAGAGCTCAAGGAATTCAGTCTGAGAACTTACAGAGATAGGATACCCCATAGAGTTTGAGGATATCGTAGAGGTGACAAGCTTACTGCTCTGCTTCTCTGATCTTTCAGTTTTCACCCCTAATATCCGACTTTAGGTTTTTATTATTAAGACCAATTAAAATTTGCACTATAGCTATGAACTGTTAAGACCAGTGCTCAATGATATACTTCCAACAGCAATACTGCTTTTTCAATATACTGACCAAATAACATCACAACTAAGGTACCAAGTATTTAGAGATCCTGGTTTATGAGGCACATCTTTCTCATTTAAACACTCTTATTGTTATTTCAATTACTAAAGTGAGTATGCATGGAAAACATGACTTGAAATAATGAAGATATTTATAAGAATTAATGTTATTAATAGTTAAAATAACTGTTGAATTACACTTTAGTATTTTTCAAAATATTTTTAATAGAAATAGAATTGCAATATGTCTCCCACTTTCCATCCTTCTAGCTCTTACAAAGCACCCTCCCTCCAAACCCAACCGTATTTACCCACTCTCAAGTAGAAAGCCTGTTTTTATTATATGTGCAAGCACATATACATACACACACACATATATATATATATGTATATATACATCTATATATACATATATATGTACATAATCTGATGTGTCAATTTCTGTGTATTTGATTCAGGAATGATCACTCTGCACTGGACAATGAATAAGGGACTCATCCCTGGAAGCAGCTACTTTTCACCTTTTCAACAGTTATTACTTACCTGTAGTTTTTTTTTTTTTTTGCCTAGTGGTGCGATCACATAAAAATTCTGTCTTCCATATTAATATGTTCATTATTATTGTCTTTGTTCCAATATTATTTATGCTGTCTTTTGCAGGAGGGAACTGTGTCACAATAGACTTCCTGTTATTCTAGGTTTCACACCATATTTCTTCTTCCCCTTTCACAGTGTTCCTAGTGCCACTAACACAAGGGAAATGATACAGATATAGCCATTGGGGATGCTATTCACAAGATCTGTTGATCTTGGTACTGAGCCCAGTTGTAGTTTGTTTATGATGGCTTCTATTCACTGAAAAGAAAGGCTTCTTGGATGATGGATAACACCAATGCTATCTGCAGTTAAAGAGACAAGATTTATAATGGAACAATGAGTTAGCCTGACTTAGCAAGTCATAGTAGCAGATTATTTTCTAATATCCATGACCTCCATAGTCTTGTGAAGCCAGCTAGACTTTCAGGACAAGTAATACTATTTCTAATTTTGAGTCATCCTTAAGTCTAGTTAGATAATTGCTCTTACCACTGACGTGTGAGTGCTATGTCATTTATTGCACCTTGACAGCCTTGTTGGTCATTATTCTGTTCCATAGATCCTGCAGGTAGATAGGACTGGCTATTCGGTGGCCTCCTTTCCTTGGTAGCTTGCATAATATGTTCTGTCACCACTGAGGTCAGACCACAGGAAAAATACTTTCAAGTGAGACACAGTTTGAATCATTTGAAACCTGCTTATGAAGTGGGCAGTGTGATAAGCAACCTAGGGCTGCATCAGAATAAAAAGCAGTATAATAAATTAATACCCTGCCCAATGTAATCCAGTGCTAAATATATATATTTATTTTGCCACATTAATATGCCTGAAAAGAATAGCTATATGCCACATTCCTTATCCATAAAGAATTTTGATGTTCTTGAGCAAGTGTGGATCATCAGAATTGTATCACACTAGCTGCCCAGATTCCTGGCCCACTTACACCTACTCCATAATTAATTTGAGATCCTTGAAGTACAACAGAAACTTTATAAAACTCAATGTATTTTATGTTAAGGTTACCTATTGTGATCTTTTCTAAAATGTGAAACTGAATGAATATTTCATTAGACATTTTAGGAGAAGCTCAGCGTAGCAGGCTATGGTATATGCTATTTCCAAAGAAACAGTAATATAGGTGACATTGAGACTCTGATGTTGTAAAATATTCATGACAATGTAAGTATCTATTAAGAAGCCGGGATCATAAAACTTCTTGCAGCAAAAATGCAACCTTACTTTACATGCATACTGTCCTTACAATGGAATGCTCAGCACAGTACTGTTCTTTCACCCTCACTTTGGATGGCTCTTTAAAGAATATAGATGATTTGAAATATTGAAAAAGTCTTTTTCCTATAAGACTAAACAAACTACATATATCTAAAAGTAATACTCTGATTAAGAAATTCTACGGAATATATAATAGCCTTTGAACTATTTTTGTCTCTCTCTTCCCCCCCCAACACACACACATACCACAAGCACACTTTATATTCTATTACCTTTGTGTAATTTTAATATCTTAAAATTGGTATTACTTTTATAATTTCCTATGATAGAATGTGCTATTATTATTTCATTAATCTGATCAAGTGACAACAGGTTATGATGTCAATGAATGAAAAATGAAATTCTCGAAACACTGATTTTAAGTGAAGATTTCAGAACCAGATGACAGATGCTAAAATCAAGCAGATATATTATGTTTTTTTTCAATTCATTTAAAAATTAACAAATACTTTATTGCATCCATCACATTATTTTGAGATAAATATATCTGCATTATAGGGAAGGGAATCTAGCTAACTAACAAATGTGTCACTCTACATAGTATACGTTTTGTATATGTGATTTTAAATGGTTCACATTCACTGTTTGCATGTTTCAAGAACATCATGAAAAAGCAAGAATTATAATCATCATGATGTACAAACACATTTTTTGAAGCTGACTCCTTGAATCTAAACATAATTTGGATCCTCTCTTCTGCATCTCCCCATATCCCCCTTTCTGTAAACACACTAACCACTTTTAACCCATATTTTCCCTAAATATATTTAGCTTTTTATTATCATACTGCATATTTTTTCTTGTTGGTATATGAAATGAGCATTATTGTCTTATCACTTTTATGAATGCAAAAACTAAGAATGATGATCTTAGTATTCTCTACTTCTTCCCAAAAGAATCACCCCTATTTTGATGGGTTTTTTAAACACTGAGGTTAATTATTGTTTCTTAAGAAGCAAGAGTGACTGTATATTTATCAGAACATTAGCATTTATTAGTGGCTAGACAGTTGAACAAATGAAATATGTTGATATTTGCTACAGCAACAGTAGCTTCCTGTAAGCCTTAGGGGGATGCATGACACCCTTAACTATACATAAAGAGATGTAAATGAACCAATCCTATACATGTTCTATTCTACCAACCAAATACTGCAAAAATAGCCTTGTGACATTAGAATAAACTGTTCTGAACACGCCTTTAAATACACTCACTCCTAAGTTCATTCTGCACTGATCTCTGAGATGAAACTCAAGCCTTGGAGTTGATGATATAAAGGTTCCAAATAGAGCCAATCCTGCCTCTATCACTTTTTCCACAGGGTTTGGACCTGTTGTGAGGCGGCATTATCTGCCATGCTCCACACAGAGAGGTACAGCAGTGCATCTATAGGTACGATCCTAAGGATTTTTGAGATACTCTTACAGTGCCCACTTTGCAAACAGCTATCCAACACTAAGCTCACAATGAAAATACAATAGCAGATGCCTACAACCCTTAAATACAAATGTTTCAGAAAGTAGCACCCTGTGTGGTATTCTGTTACTTATTGTGGGATCAATGGAGAAAATAGGAAAAAAAAGAGAGGGATACCATGGTGGGATTAATGGGATCAAGATAAGAATGCTAACATACATAGAGGAATGGTGAAATCAAAGAAAAAAATCAGTAATAAAGGCAAACTAGAAGCGAAAATTGGAGGGTTTGGTAAAAGATAGGTAGATAACAAAAATAAAAACACATGCCCAGAGGATATTGCTCTATCTTATTCCAAAGGAAGTTCTGTGATCAGAGCCCAGTATCTCGAGAAAACTGACTTTTTAGATTAAATGAAAAACAAATTATTTTAGCAAAGGGAGAATAGGAGATACAAACACTGGATCTTGTGAAAGACTTATTATATCTTGAATATTGAGTGAATAAAAAATAAGTATATAAGGCAGCAAAAATACGAGTGAGACTATCATGAGAGTGGTAGAGTGGATATACTTGGTGATGTATATGTATGTATGTATATACTCTCTCAAATTACGATATTGGCATTATAATTAACATATAAAAATAAACTTTAAAATTAAGACCTTTCTTGGGTTTTAGACGTGTCATGGACATATTCAATTCAGGAAAATTTGAGGTTTTAATATGTGATTTATTGGTAAATATTTTAATATCAAAATTGTGTCACTGCCTCATTTTGTTGGGTACAATGGACACTATAAGGATGTTTGACTTACATTAATATTAAATTAAACATTACCTTCTATTTTTATGAGCAGTGAAGTATTCTTTTATTCAGAATTCAGTAATATTCATCTTGAAAGTTTGCACTATGACATAGTTGTGGTTTTCCATAAAATGAGAAAAATATATTCATTTGTGTTTCATGGAATTTTCTCAATCAATTAAAATAATATGTCAATATTTCTCTGGAATTTTAAAATTGACATATAATGCAATGTTAACAAACTCTTTTAATTATTATGATATGTATCAATTATTTCAAAATTATTGGTAATTCTGATCATTTAGTCTTATTTGAATGATTTTGAAAGGAGAAGTAATGTTTCTTCTGCAATAATGAATGATTTTTGAGTCTTATTAAAGACCCTACAGTCAGGGATGATATGAAAGAAAATATCTCAAAATTAGTGATTAGGTAATGAAAAGTAATCTTGAAAATTAATTCATTAAAACTTTAATTTCAGGGCTGGTAAATGTCTCAAAAGTAAAAAAGAAAAAAACAAACTTTTGTAACACAAGCATGAAAATTCAAGTTTAAATATTTACAAACCTTGTAGAAAACCATGAATTGCTTCATGAACTTATAACCATTGTGCTGTTAGAAATGGAGACCGGGAGAATACTGAAGCTCATTGTCCCCCAATATACCCCCTGAGAATCCATCTCATGATAACGAGACAAAGAGTTTTAGAGTAAGATGCTCAATGTCTACTTCTGAGCTCTTCTTGTGAACATATATGTATATCTGCACACACATGTGTAATAAACTACTTCTTCACAATTTGCAGTGCTTCAACATACTCCATCATATAAAAAGATAGTTTATACAACAATTAACTATATAGACCTGAAACCTGGCTAGAGTGTGCAGGGTCTAAATCTATCTCAACTTTCAGAAGTCAGCATTACTTTCTGGAAGAGAGACAGAACTCTGATGACTATATAATATCTAAATTTGTGCTGAGCTTTATTATGCAGCACAGTGTTGTTATAGATTCCACAGCAGCTAGGCAGATGGTGAGACTAGATAAAAATGATTAAACAGATGTGTAAAGGATAAAATATTTGCCGGCAATTGATGACATATAATTTTGATCCTAATATTTTGGAGTCAGTGAGTGGGGTGTGTGAGGACAGCCTGGAAAACATACCAAGACTCTTTGTCAAACATGACAGGCAAAAGTGTGGGGGGGTCCCATTCAGCCTCTGGTATCTTCTCATGGCAGCTCTCAGTTACCTGCAGTCCAGGTCAAGGGAATTGAAAGCCCTGTTCTGACATCTGAAGACACCTACCCACACAAAGACAACCATATATATTTTACCCAAAAAAAAATGCCTGAAGAAATAGTTAATATATTAATACCTTCGAGATCGGTGTTTAGTAAGAACAGTGAAGGAAAGATCAACCCGGCTACAAGTCCTCTGATCTGAAATGTGAAATGTTTGTTGGATAATTGGTGCAATATTGGCACAAAATTTATTGAAATAAGCAACTACTATTTAATTGGATTTAAGACCCACTCCATGAGATGGAACTCATGTCCAACGGTACTGGTGTGGCCAAGAACCTGAGAATAGAGAAGTCATGTACCTAGGAGAAAACAAAATGCTACTGTTTTACTAAAGAGATTGTAGCGATAAAATGACTAGGGATATAATACTGTATTCATAGATGTGTGTTTTGTTCATCCATTGTCAGAAAAGCTTCCTTGTGCAGTAGATGGTAGGAAATACAGAACCTCACAATGGGACAAAGTACTTTCTAGTGAGACACCTTAGAACATTCACTCCTTAATGGGATATCTCTATCAAATCACTCCCATCATTGATCAGCAAACTCTGAAGAAGAGGCAGAAATACTGTAGGGACCGGAAGAATAGGAAGATACCAAGTAATCCAGACCTTCTAGACAAGTAGAACTGATGTACCTATGAACTGTGAACAGGGCAATCAGAGGTTAAAATTTGATAGGGCTCCAATGCCATAGAGGGCAGTGGACACAAGCTCTCATCCATATCTCTAAGCTAGCAGTTATCTCCAATTAATAGCTATTTATAAAGAATAAATTAATCAAATTTCTTCTGTGTATAGATACCACACATAGGGAAGGCCCTGTGCCCAGCAGATGTCCCAAGCAAGATAGTTAGTAGTATTTTGGAGTTTCTTTATTGTTTGTTTTATTTGATTGCTTCTGTGTGTTTTTTTTCTTTCTTTTTTTTTGTTTTTTGTTTGTTTTTGTTTGTTTTTTTTTTGTTTTTTTTTGTTTTTGTTTTTTTTTTTGTTTTTTTGTTTTATAATGCCTTGCTTGGGCATTTTTTTTCTTCCTTTCCCCAAAAAGTTGTGTTTTTGTGTGAGTAAGCATCTCTATTTGTTTTTTTTTTTTTGTAATTATTATCTTGGCACTTGTTTCCTTTTTCTGCTTGTCTGTTCTGTTCTCTACAGTCTTATTCATTTTCATTTACTCATTTTATTATCATTATCAACAATTCAGTTGCCTGTTTGTTTTCTAATGAGAGAGAGATGAAAAAAGGCTATGCATTGGGTAGGTGGTGGGGGAGAGATGAGCTGCAAAGAATTCAGTAAGGGAGAAACAGAATAAAAATATGTTGTATAAATTCTATACAGTAATAATCATACTAAGAGTTTTAACTTTCTTTGATGGAAAATGCACACATCTCATAATTTTTTAAGATGCTATAGATGCCCTGTTTCAAAAATATCACCTGCTGTCAGCTCTGCTATATAGAGACAATGCATTTTAATAAGGAGCATGCATGCAGTTATATACTCATGTGAACATTATATGCAACTTGATAACTTTGTGGAGATCTCTGTATTATTAGAATCTCATACTTTAATAGTTACCACATTGTTTTTAAATTCATAAGATTTTATTTCTCTCATTTTATCTGTAAATTTCCTAAATAAATTTTCAAGTAATGATTCTAATAGAAATGAACTATTTTTACTTAGCTTTACGTGTTCATTATACATGTCTCATACATTTGTATGTAGAGAAGACAGTTAATACAAGAAAGCATTAAAACAAATATTCACCAAATCCTTAGGGAAGATTTTGTATTTGAATGACTGCCAATATGAGTAAATATTTCTCTCATAAATATTTTTCTTGTTTTTTAACATGTATAAATTATTACAAATATTTCTTATTGAATTATAATTATGGTAAGTAATGTTTAAATGAAATATATAATATGTTTAAATGTTTTATATCATAATAAGGTCTTTAAGCATTTTAAGTAACACTTTTGGAAAGAAGTTTAAATATACATGTTTATATAATAAATATATATCTTTATATAATTCTTGACATATAATTTTGCAGGTTACTTATATTATTATGAAAATTGTATGGTGTGTTGAGGGAATTACTTATGAGATTTGTTAAAATGTATAGATCAGTATACTTCACTTTTTTCAAATATAGTGCTAAAATCATGGATTAATTTGATTGTAAAATAAATATTCAACATTAATGTATTGTTAATATTTAAACAACTGTTCTGCACTAAGCGGGAAACTATATGTACTTAAGGCGACAAATGGAAAAAAGACAAGCCCACGTACATTTAGGTGAAAGCATGGAGCATAGACACATGAATAATCCATGCACATTATTTGAGAGAAAGTGAAACAAATGATTGGGCAATGGTACAACATTTTGACATGGTATTAAGAAGTGATTGCTCAAAGTAAATCCAAGAAGAAAGGTATTTAGAAGAAAGATTTGTCAGGATTTATTTTAGATGGATGAGAAACATCGAATAAGTAGGGGAATAAGGTCAGAGAATTCTAAGAAAAAAAATCTTAGTAAATTTATATTCATAGAATCAGGAAGAACATTGGGTTATTATGTCAAGAAGAAGCAAAAACAAAGAAGAGTTTAAGTGTAATCCAATGGGAGGTTCACCAAAATTAAGCAGGATGGAGCTGGGGAAAAATTGTTCTTGGATGGATTGACCAGTCAAGTGATTGTCATCAAACAGTGCAAAAGGTATGACACATATTGGAATATTTTTTCTGATCTTAGATTAAATTCAACTTGATATTCATGTTGTTCATCCAATGAAAATTTAGGTTCAGATTTTTACTCTATAAGAAGTAGACATTACAGGAAGTCAAGAGTGAAGTTATAATCAATTCCACCAGAAATATAACATTCTAACTTATAAAACCTCATAACTTAAGGTTTAGAATGTAATTTGATCCAAATAAGTTTTACGTGTGATAATTTCAAGTAATATAATATATACAGAATTATAGTGATATTAAGATATTGCAAAAATTAAGATTTAACATATACACATTATCTGAATAATGAGAGAGCAAGCAGATATTTTATCATTCTTCTTGCTTCAAACTGACATGTAGGACTTAACAATGTATGGAAATTAAAAATTTAATCATTCTGAATACTAAAACATTTAATCCTTTAGTACTTCTCCCTGATGTGGTCATTGTAAATCTCTTTGAATAACTGTGTTTTTTATTTTAAAATTGCCATGCCCAAAAACAACAATTCAATTCCATAATCCCAGAGTTGCTTTATTTACTTCAATTTAGGGGCCAGTTCATACATTGATACTAAATGTATATCATCACCGTTCTTCCCTTCAACATCTTCTGTGTTATCCTTCTCTGTCTCAAATTCATAGCCTCTAATTATTGTTAAACACACACACACATACACACACACACTCCATACAAACAAACACAGCCTAATGAGCCCAGTTAGATTTATTACTATGCACATATGTTTATGACTGACTAATTGGAAATGGAACTGGATAACCTATCAAGGTATTTGTCCCTGAACAAAATTTATTTTTGCTGACTAAACAAGCAGCCATTGACTGCCTGGAGCTCTTCATCAAAAGACAGAGCTTTGTGAAATTTTCTCTGTCCACTTTAGAATATCAAGCAAAGTTGTTTTTTGAATATATTCTTTATGTAACCAAATTAGTGAGATTGCATAGGTGCATTTTTCACATCATGTTTAAAAGACAATATACATCAGTATGTATCCTGCTCTTCTGAATTGTGCCTACACCCACACTCTAATGTTCCTTCTAAGGCTTGAGGAACATTAGAGAGTGGATGTAGGAAGAGGAAGAAAATGAGAAGAGTTGAAAGAATGAGGAGTGAGAGCTATGATTACTTATGTATACTGAAAAATACAGGCATTTGTCTTAGTAAATTAAATGGTAGAGAAATAGCTAACTTAGCAGTAAAAATGATCACCAGAAAACCGTATTATATTTGAAATTTCTTAATAAATTCATTGCCAACTATTGAGAAAAAAATCTCTACAGTGAGAGAAAGGAGATACAATCAACATTCAATTCAAATATAATTCTCTGAGGAGGACTATCTTTTGCTCACTCTCAGGAGTAGACAGCTCTATTGAAGCATTCAGCCATATCATGATGAAGAATTATGAAAACTTTGAGATGTTGGCCTACCTTGGTTATTACCCAGTGTGCTATGTTATCCTCATTGTTAGTAGAGACATCTGGGTCCAAACAAAAGGGTTTTCTGACTGTACATTAAGCAGCATTAGTAGTATTTGTATTCCCTCTCAAACATCTATGTAGAAAGCTTTAGAGGGATTGCACAAACAATAGGTTATATTGGAGCCAGTACTCTATCACAGCTCTTTCTTAGGGAACACTAATATTTTTTTAATTTATTTATTTATTAAAGATTTCTGTCTCTTCCCCGACAACGCCTCCCATTTCCCTCCCTCTCCCCCAATCAAGTCCCCTTCCCTCCTCAGCCCGAAGAGCAATCAGGGTTCCCTGCCCTGTGGGAAGTCCAAGGAACACCACCTCCATCCAGTTCTAGTAAGGTGAGCATCCAAACTGCCTAGGCTCCTCCAAATCCAGTAAGTGCAGTAGGATCAGAAACCCATTGCCATTGTTCTTGAGTTCTCAGTAGTCCTCATTGTCTGCTATGTTCAGCAAGTCCGGTTTTATCCCAGGCTTTTTCAGACCCAGGCCAGCTGGCCTTGGTGAGTTCCCAATAGAACATCCCCATTGTCTCAGTGTGTGGGTGCACCCCTTGCGGTCCTGAGGTCCTTGCTCGTGCTCTCTCTCCTTCTGCTCCTGATTTGGACCTTGAGATTTCTGTCCAGTGCTCCAATGTGGGTCTCTGCCTCTGTCTCCTTTCATCTCCTGAAAGTCATGCTCAACTTCCTTAGCAATCAGGAAAATGCAAATCAAGACAACTTTAAGATACCATCTTACACCTGGCAGAATGGCTAAAATAAAAAACACCAAGGATAGCATTTGATGGAGAGGTTGTGGAGAAAGGGGTACACTCATCCATTGCTGGTGGGAATGCAAACTTGTGCAACCACTTTGGAAATCAGTGAGGCGGTTTCTCAGGAAATTCGGGATCAACTTACCCCTGGACCCAGCAATACCACTCATGGGAATATACCCAAGAGAGGCCTTATCATACAACAAAAATATATGCTCTACTATGTTCATAGCAGCATTGTGTGTAATAGCCAGAACCTGGAAACAAACTTGATTCCCTTCAATGGAAGAATGGATGAAGAAAGTATGGAGTATATACATATTAGAGTACTACTCAGCAGTAAAATCAAGGGCTTCTTGAATTTTGCATGCAAATGGATGGAAATAGAAAACACTATCCTGAGTGAGGTAAGGCAGACCCAAAAAGAGTAGCATGGGTTGTACTCACTCATAATTGGTTTCTAACCATAAACAAAGGACATTGAGCCTATAGTAAGTGATCCTAGAGAAGCTAAATGAGAACCCAAAGAAAAACATATAGCCATCCTCCTGAATATTAACCTTCATCAGGAACACTAATATTTTAAATGCCCAGGACCTCTTCTATCCAGTATGTTCTAGTGGTATCCATTGCCAATATTATTTGAGGCCATAAGTATATGTGCATTACCTTTCAGAATGATATTCTGCCGTATATGCTTGTTTGTGACAAAGTCATAGAAATTATAGGATAAAACAGAAGCTTTCACGTCTAGGCTCAAATGATTTGGAGAAATGTGAGAAGTCAATGAAAAACTGTCTTACAATAATCACCCTCTTATTTTTGCCTGACAATTTAAGTTTTTAAAGCTAAGGGAAAAATTGATTATTCTCATGGTGACAGCTGGTCATCAGAAACTGATGAATCATCAGTGACAATTCTCCTAGCAAGCATACATTAAGAAGTCTTCCCCTTGTTTCTTAATGTATCACAAAATAGATTATATCTACTAATCTCTGTGCCATAGTATCTAATGCAAGCAAGCATTCACCAGAATTCACCAATTCTCCAGAAATTATGAATATTTTGAAGTCATCTGCCACTGCATATCACATTTCTTTTACTTTTGTAATAATGTCAGCAGTCTTCAATGTCCAAGGAGGTTTTTAACAGATTAATAAAGCTCTGACTAAAGAAAATGAATTCTGGGTTTTTGTTTTTAATGTCAGGTCATCATATATATATATATATACATACATACATATATATATATGTATGTATATATATAATATTCCACAAATACCTTTAAAAATTTATTGATCTATTTATTTAGCTCTTCCTATTGCATCCCCTCTTCATGCACCCCATATACACCTCCTCTGTAATCACTCAGGAAGGGCCAGGTCTCCTGTGGATTGAAGAAAAGCATGGCATATCAAGGAACCATAAGACCAAGCACCTCATCCTATATTCAGGCTGGGCAAGGTAATCCAACATGAGGAATAGGTTTCCAAAAGCCAGTCAAAGTACCAGGGAACGCCATGTTCCCATTGCTGGGAGTCCTGCCAATAGACCAGCTTCACGACTGTCTCATATATTCACAGCAGCTAAATTATTACAGTGTATGCTTCCTTGTTTATTAAGACTCTGTGACCCATGAGCCAGACTCTGTTTCAATGGAAATTCTTGAAATGTTCCTAACTCCCCTATTTCCTATAATCACTCCTCCTTTTCCTCAGCAGGATTCCGTAACTTAGACCAATGTTAGACCATGGGGGCAGATTCAGAGACCCATAGTCTAACATTGGGCTCTCTAATGGGAGCTCACCAAATCCAGCTGGACTGGGACTGAATGAGCATGTGATCAAACCGGACTCTCTGAATGTGGCTGACAATGGGGGCTGACTGAGGAGCCAATGATAATGGCACTGAGATTTGATTCTACTGCATGTACTGGCTTTTGGGGACACTAGTCTGTATGGATGCACACATTCCTAGGACTGGATGGAGTGGGGAGGGCCTTGAACCTCACACAGAACCCTGCCCTCTCTTAGGACTGGAGGGGAAGTGGGGAGGGTGAGTAGGGGAGCAGGAGGAAAATAGGAGGAGGGGAGGAGGTGGAAATTTTTAATGGTATTATTTATGAAGCAATAAAAAAGAAACTAGACTTAAAAAACTAAATAATCGAATTTCAAATCAGTGTACTGACCTAATCAAAGAATTCTATCAAAAGAATCTCAACTAGCAGAGATACACTCAAAGAAATGTTCAACAACCTTACCCATAAGAGAAATGCAAATCAAGTCAACTCTGAGATTCCATCTTAAACCTGTAAGAATGACTAGGATTAAAAATACAAGTGGCAGCTTTATAGTGCCTTTTAGTAATGATGAAATAAAAAATTATGGGAAGAGAATGAACTATAACAAAGAGCTTGTGCTAATTTGTTTTTGGAGAAATTAGTAACAATTATCCCAAACGTGAGAGACTTAACCTTATAAAGATAAATTCTTGGATTCTTCCCCTAATTGTATGTGATGCTCCAATAACTGGAGCCTGTACATTTTAATTTTTTTTATTTTTTTATAGAAAAGTTCTTTTTTTTTTAATTCTTTCAATGAAAAATTTACACCTCCTCCCCTCCTCCCATTTCCCTCTTGCTCTCCTACTTCCCGTCATTCCTCCCCCTCCTTCCAAGGACCTCCCCCCTCCATCCAGGTCTAGGAAGGTGTGCATTCAAATAGACTAGGGTCCCAAAAAGCCAGTACATGCAGTAGAAACAGGTCCCAGTGACAAAGGCTCACCCCTTCGGAAGGACGGATCTTATGGCACAGGATCAGGGCCACTTTCTGGCCAGGGACCTTGTGAACAAAAGGGCAGCCTTGCTGGGTCCAGGCTCAGTGGGATAAAGAAACTCCTGTAGCAGTTGCACGTGCTGCTTTGTCCTCAAACCCTCAGCCCCAAAACACATGAGTTGGGGGATCCTATGACACCGCAGATGGAAAGGGGTACTTGGAGGCAAGCTGGGATGGGATAAGAAGAGAAAGGCAGTAGCCAGGGAGAAGCCCTCGCTGAATGGCCAGAAGGTTTAGGGGAATGGAGGGTGCCTGTGCTCTTTTTCCGGAGCCTCTGGCCAGCTGCAGGTCAGGCTCACACTCACCTTGGTATAGTGTTTGTATATAAAACCTTCTTTGGGGGATTTCGTAATTAGACTCTTTTTGTATAAGGGAAGTGTATACACTGTACTTGAGATTGCTGATTACAACACATATATTAACTGCCTAATTTGGAAATAACTAAGAGTTCTTTTTAATATATGCATTAGAAATTATCATAAAAGGATTTTTTCAGAATGTATAAACCCTAAAGAGCAAAAATACCTGTATTTAGGGATATTTATAAAATTGAAATATATGAAATAATAAATAGTGGCAATATCAAAATAACTTAAAATTAAGAAGTAATTCTAGGACTTGAGCACTAAATTTAATTGGCAAACACTGGTTATTTATACTTTGTAAACATGTTTTGAAATAGACATGCATTGTAAAAGGCTCAATGAAACTAATTAACAAACCCATTTCCTAATATTTGCCTGTTTGTTCCAAGAATATTTAAAATCTACTATTTCAGTGACTTTTCCAAAAGTAGTAATGGGTAAGTGGGTCATTGGATTACACAAGTCGAAATGATCATGGAATTTAACCATGGATTTCTGTATTAAAATGATCCTATGCATCTGAATGAATGTTAAGGTTTTGGAAAGTTCAGTACTTTGGTAGGAGGATAAGAGATATTATCTTTGTGCAAGTTAAAGAATATAAGATTATAGCATGATATCACGTCTATTTCTATCAAAATATTTTAAGTTTAAAGTGTGTGGTTTCTTAACAACAAATTCTTGAATTGCAGTATTTGAAAATTATTTAGATAATTAGTCAAGCAGTCTCAAATAGCAATTAAGTTTTTAAAAATAATCTGGTACATTCTGGTTCAGTAACAGTAAAATATTAATGATCAAATTCTGTATTAACATACCAAACTTTTATTCCATACATTGTTCTTCAGCAAATTACATTTATGACCTAACATTATCATAAAGAAAATATCAAAATCTGTCATTAGAAACTAAATCCTGAACTCGACAAATTAAAATTTTATACTATAAGTTTTAGCTTTAAATTGAGTCAGCTTGCTATATTTCTCATTCTTTATTTGAATTACATATCTCTTCTTTATTTGAATAGTTTCATTGTTTGAATCAACACAAGATTAAAGAAACATTTATTAGTCTGTAAAATACTGGTTCACTCAAATAATAACGGAAATATTATTTCAAAATTATTCAAGTTTATCTTGTTAATGATTTAAAAATTGGAAATTCATGGAAGATAAATGAGGGAATTGAATGATATTAGGAAAGAGTACCTGTGAAATAGCAAGGTTGGCTGATCCTGTTTAGTTATGTTGAGACCGTACATAGAAATAATGAGAGAATGAGTACCATTAATAAGCAGCTAAGTGTGAGCCAGAGGGCCTCTTTCGTAGCTCATGAATAGGTCATTACCTCCTACAGTAGAGGAGTGGTTATAGTTAATAGTAGATTTAAAATTTGATGACATCTCAAATTCTAAATGCATTTGTTATTTAAAACAGATCTGAGATGCTTGAGAGCACTTGGTGAAAAAATTCAGGCTTCTTATGCATTCAATGCAGACATTTTTGTAGATAACTATGATAATGTTGGCTTTGGTGATCACTCCAGTCACAGCCTTAAGGAATGGCCTCACCTGCGGAATGGGTTAGAACTGTTGTGAAAACCCAGAAAAGTCTCTTTGTGTATAATATTGCATTCCATCAACATCATCTTGGAAGCTAAAATAAAATGCCATAAAACAGTTAACATTACTTGGATGGAAATATGCTCAGTCTGCTGGCAGAAAAAGGAGATTTCAGTGCAAATGAGTTGCAGCAATGAATCTGGGTATGCTATCAAGACAGAATAGAAATGAAGGGATTACACTGAGTGCTTTTGATGAAGAAGGCCAGATATAAAATTGGTCTAACTTAGAAGCACATCTCAAGACAAGGATTTATTGCATTAATGGATATCAAGGGAAATTTTCCCAAGAGACAAAGAGAGACTTCTTTTGTAGCACAAGGGGAATGGCTATGGAATCACCATTTGTCACTTAACTGTATACTGTTGTTTGAGTATAGACACATATTGTATAACCCTAGAAGGAAAAATATTTTGCATGTATATTCAATTTTGGTTAGTTGTTTCTAAAGGATCTATAATTCTTTGTTCAGATTCTCATATACAGAGTGAATGGAAACAACAGACAGGCAGGTTGATTCTTTCATTTCTTTTAAAAATTCTTTGTTACTTTTATCAATCCCAAATCCAGTCCATAAGTTTCCACCGCAGTAAAATCATTATACATTTCTTTTTACTTTATGAGCATTTTGAATTTAAAATGAATAAATTTTAAATTTCATTTTATTTGTTTACGGAGGTTGAAAGAAGTTATCAAATCCCTGGAACTAGAGTTACAGCTACCAGTGCTGAAAAAAAAAGTTTTAAAGTCTAGTTTGTTGAGTTCTTTATATATTTTGGAGACTTAACCAAGAAATAGAATTACAGACCAATCTCACTCAAGAACGTCGATGCAAAAATTCTCAATAAAATACTGGCAAACCGAATCCAAGTACATATTCAAAAAAATTATACATTAGAATCAAGTAGGCTTCATCCCAGAGAGTCGGGGCTGGTTCAACATACAAAAAAAATCTATCAATGTGGGGCTGGAGAGATGGCTCAGAGGTTAAGAGCATTGCTTGCTCTTCCAAAGGTCCTGAGTTCAACCACATGGTGGCTCACAACCATCTGTAATGGGGTCTGGTGCCCTCTTCTGGCCTGCAGTTATACACACAGAATATTGTATACATAATAAATAAATAAATATTTTAAAAAATCTATCAATGTAATCCATCATATAAATAAACCGAAGGAAAAAAAAAACATATGATCGTTTCATTAGATGCTGAAAAAGCATTTGACAAATTCAACACCCCTTTATGATAAAGGTCTTGAAGACTTTAGGGATATAAGGGCCATTCCTAAATGTAATAAAAGCAATATACAGCAAGCTGACAGCTAACATTAAATTACATAGAGAGAAACTCAAAGCCATCCCACTAAAATCAGGAACAAGACAAGGCTGTCCACTCTCTCCATACCTCTTCAATATAGTGCTTGAAGTTCTAGCAATAGCAATAAGACAACATAAGGGGATCAAGGGGATTCCAATTGGAAAGGAAGAAGTCAAACTTTTGTTATTTGCTGATGATATGATAGTGTACTTAAGCAACTTTAAAAACTCTACCAAAGAACTACTACAGCTGATAAACACCTTTAGTAATGTGGCAGGATATGAGATCAACTCCAAAAAATCAGTTGCCCTCTTATACACAAGGAGCAAGCAGAGAGGGAAATAAGAGAAACATCACCTTTCATGATAGCCACAAATAGCATAAAATATATTGGGGTAATCTAACCAAGGAAGTGAAATATCTATTTGACAAGAACTTTAAGTCTTTGAAGAATGAAATTAAAGAGGATACCGGATAATGGAAGGATCTCCCTTGCTCTGGGATTGGGAGGATCAACATAGTAAAAATGGCAATTCTACCAAAAGCAATCTATAGATTCAATGCAATCCCCATCAAAATCCCATCAAAATTCTTCACAGACCTTGAGAGAACAATAATCAACTTTATATGGAAAAACAAAAAACCCAGGATAGTCAAAACAATATTATACAATAAAGGATTGTCTGGAGGTATTACCATCCCTGACTTCAAACTCTACTACAGAGCTACAATATTGAAAACAGCTTGGTATTGGCATAAAAACAGAGAAGTCGACCAATGGAATCGAATAGAAGACCCGGTTATTAGCCCACAAACCTATGAACACCTGATTTTCAACAAAGGAGCTAAAAGTATAAATTGGAAGAAAGAAAGGATCTTCAACAAATGGTGCTGGCATAACTGGATTTCAACTTGTAGAAGAATGAAAATAGATCCATATCTATTACCATGCACAAAATTCAAGTCCAAATGGATTAAAGACCTCAATATTAATCTGACCACACTGAATCTGATAGAAGAGTTAGTGGGAAGTAGTCTACAAAACATGGGCACAGGAGGCCACTTCCTAAGTAGAACCCCAGTAGCACAGACAATATGAGCAATAATGAATAAATGGGACCTCCTGAAACTGAGAAGCTTCTGTAAAGCAAAAAAAAAAAAAAAAAAAAAAAAGAGAGAGAGAGAGAGAGAGAGAGAGAGAGAGAGAGAGAGAGAAAACACTGTCATCAAGACAAAAAGGCATCCTACTGATTGGGAGAAGATCTTTACTTAGCATCTTTTTATAAATAAGTTATTCTTGAAAGTTCTATATAGACCTGGAAATCAAATTGTGATACAGAACTGTATTAATTAAAGTACTGCTTAGCCCTTTAGTTTTAGCCTCTTATTGGATAACTCTTATATCTTAATTTAAGCAATTTCTAGTAATCTGTGTATTATCACCACTAGGCTGTGGTTTACTGGGTAAAGTTTTGTCCAGCTCTGTCAGGGTTCCATGGCTTCTCTCTGACTCCACCAATCAGGAGGTCATTTTGGTTCTGGGTGGATGGTTCAAACAAGCAGCCTCCTATCTACAAATTGGTACCCAAGGTCCTTCTGTCTATGTGTTTCTTTTATCGAGTAATGAATAAAGAAACTGGCTTGGCTTATAGCAAGATACAACTTAGGTAGGTAGGAAAAACTAAACTGAATGCTGGAAGAAAGGAGGCAGAGTCAGGGAGAAGCTATTGAGCCATTGCCAGAGATAGATGTGCTAACACTGTTGGTAGTCCACTACCTCATGTGACGCACAAATTAATGGAGATGGGTGAAATTAAGATGTAAGAGTTAGCAAATAAGAAGCTAGAACTAGTTGGGTAAGTAGTGATTGTTATAATATAATTTCTGTGTGATTATTTTGGGTGTCTGGCAGCCAGGAAACAAACAAGCAGTCTCTACAACATACATCTATCTATCTCATTCATTTTAAAACATAACCTATACTCTTAAGCCTAAAACATGACAAATTGAAGGTAAAGACAGAGAAAAATTTTGTTTCATTCTGGTAAACATTGAAGCATTTTGTATATATAAGAAAATTACTTTTCATTTACTTAATCATAAAAAGATAGATATTTAATAAAATGTATTATGTTAATAGTGAGTTCATTATTGATATTTATAATGATTCATCAAATTATTTGAAATGTCAAATTTTAATATTTTCTCCAGCTTTTCTATCCACAATATGTGCAGATTGTTTCATAGGCTCAATCAAGTTGCACTTCATCCTTCCCAATTATAATAATTAAAAAGTCATATTAACAATCTTAAAAAAAACCTATGCTTATAAACCACAAAGTTGTCAGATTTTATCTTTCAAAGGAACTTAATCTTATTCTTCAGAAATAAAATATTAGATTCTATGGTTAGTAATTCCATATGATGGTAAATATTGAATTTACTGATTAAAGTTATGTAATAGTAAGCTTACAGAAGCAGGTACTTCAATGACATAGCATCTAAAGTGTCAGTGTTTTCATGTATTAATAATGAAACAGAGTGGACAGCCTTGTCATGTTCCTGATTTTAGTGGAATTACTTTAAGATTCTCTCTACCTTTACTTTGATGCTAGCTATGGACTTGCAATATATCATCCTTATTATGTTTAGGTATGTCCCTCATGTCTTTATGAAATTTTTTGTATTATAAAGGTGTATTGGATTTTGTCAAAGTCCTTTCAGCATCTATTGAGATGTTCATGTGTTATTTTGTTTGTTTTTAATTTTTTTTCTTTCCATTTGTTGATATGATAGCTTACATTAACAGAATGTCATATGTTGAAACATTTCTGATTCTTTGGGATGAAACCTCCTTGATCATGATAGATGAACTTTTTCATGTGTTCCTGTATTCAGTTTGTGAGTATTTTAGTAAATATTTTTGCATCTATGTTTATGAGGAAAATTGGTCTGTAATTCTCTTGTTGAGTCTTTGTATGCTTTGAATAGCAGGGTCATTGTGGACTCAAAGGATGAATTTGGCAATATCCCTCCTGTTTTTATTTTGTGGGATAATTTGAGGATTATTGGTACTAACTCTTCTTTTAAAGTCTGGTAGAAGACTGAACTGAAACCATCTGGCCCTGGGTAATTTTTGGTGGGGAGACTTTTTTATGACTGCTTCTGTTTCCTTGGGGGTAAACAGTCAATTTAAATTGCCTAGAATCTTTCATGATAAAAGTTTCTAAGAGTTCAGAAATACAAAGATGTCTACAAGTAATATATAGCAAGCCAAGAGCCAACATCATTTAAACGAAGAGAAACACAAAGCAATTCCACTAAAATCAGGAACAAAGCAAGGCTGTCTACTCTCTTTGTATCTTTTCATTATAGTATTTGAAGTTTTAGCTAGAGCAATAAGAAAACTTAAGAAGATGAAAGATATACAAACTGGAAAGGAAGAAATCAAAGTATTGCTCTTTGTGATGATATGATCGTATAATTAAATGCCCCAAAAAATTCTTCCAGGGAACTCCTACAGCTTATCAGTACCTTTAGTTAAGTGGTTAGATAAAAAAAATTAATGAAAAAATCAGTTGTCCTCCCATATATAAACAATAAATGAGAAAAGAAAGAAATCAGGGAAACAATACCCTTCATAATAGTCACAAATAATACAAAATATCTTGGGGTATCTCTAACTAAGATTAACAATTAATGAATAGGACTTTATTAAACTAAAACGCTTCTGAAAAGCAAAAGACACTGTCAATAGGACAACAAGAAAGCCCGCAGAATGGAAAAAGTTTATTCCATCCGACAAAGGAATAATATTCAAAATGCAGAAATAATTCAAGAAACAAGACATCGATAAAATAAATAATTCAATTAAGAAATTGAAGAACGGACCTAAACAGAGATTTCTCAATGAAGGAAATTAAAACAACTGAGAAACAAATAAATGTTCAACTTCTTTAGGCATCAAAGAAATGCAAATCCAACTTATATATTTGTCAGAATGGCCTAGATAAAAAAACACACATGACTCCTCATGATAGAGAGTATGAAGAGGAAGGAGAACACTCCTCCAGTGCCTTTGGGAGTGCAAATTTGTACATCACTTTGGAAATCAATATGGCAGTCTCTCAGAAATTTGAGAACAATCTACTAGAGGATCCAGCATACCACTTCTGGGGATGTACACAAAGGACAATTCTTCATGTGACAAGGTCACTTGCACCACTATGTTCATAGTAGTTTTATTCTTAATAGCCATTTACTGGATACAAGTTTTATGTGTCTCAACCAAAGAATGGATAAACAAAATGGTGTACATTTATAAGATTGAGTATTACTCAGCTTTTAAAAACAATATCATCAGGAATTTTTTTTGATGTAACTAGAAAATATAATCCTTAATTAGGTAACCCAGACCCAGAACAAAAATGTATTATATACTCCTGATAACTGACCCAGACCCAGAAAGAAAAACATGTTATATTTTCCCTGATGAGCCATAAGAGATAATCATGCTAAAACACACAGCCCCAGAGAAGCTAAGAAAGGAAGAGTGTATAATGGGAGGGGAAGCTATGAATCTCCAAGTAAAGGACACAGAACGGACATTTTCAGTGGAGCAGGGACAGACCTGGAGGGGGAAATGTGGATGGAAATGGGAGGGATCAGGAGGAGTGAGGATGGATGAAAAGACTAGTAAGAGATGACTGGTATCTGGAAGCATCTCTGGGATGAGCTGGAACCTAGAACAATGGAAATTCCCAGTAAAATATGAGAGTGACCTAGATAATACTCCTAGCAATAATGAATACAGAGCCTGACCTGACCATCTCTTTCCTGTATCTAGGCAAGATTTCCATTATAGGGTCTGAGATATGAAGTCAGCTATAAACCCTTGATCTAAAATTCATCCTGCCTACAAAATGTGCTGGAGTAAAGATGGCACAGAAATTGTGGAAATGACCAACTATGGCATATATGCATATGATATTAGATGAATAGTTAATAAAAATAGACTGCAGATTAAGAATGTTGTACTCTTAGAATATATTAATTTGTGTGTATGTGGGGGGTATGTTTTTAATTAATTAAGGGAAGAAGGTGCCCTAGCTAGGGTTTATATCAATGTTAAAACCATGAACAAAATCCACTCAGAGAGAGGGGTTTGTTTATATCACATATCCGTGTCACTGCTATCATTGAAGAATAATCCTCCAGCTTTGCCCTCCACAGCACAGATTGTCTTTTATTCTCAATTCAGCTCCATTTCACAGCTATTGCTGTCTTTGATAGTAGTCCCATGGTGCTGTCTTCTGTATTATTCTGAAATTGAATATCTTCTGCAACTGGGCTCCACCTTCACTAATAACCTCTCCTGTTATTTTTCTTCTTATTATTATTCTTTTGGATTTTTCGAGACAGGATGGATCTTTTTGTGAGTATTACTGATTTGATTCTATGGCAGACTTGTTGGTGAAACATCTGCCTTTCAGTAATCAAGGTTGCTCTTATTAACTATACTCAATTCTTTGGTTCTTTAATATAGACTGGATTGTGAAGTAATTTCTTCCTTTGGCCATCCTTATACTATTTGAGATAAATAGCTGTTTATACCCAAGAAAATGTCATAAAAATTGTGCTCAAACAGAGATCAGTAGACTCAAACATGAGTAAAAAAAAAAAAGCCTAATAATGTCTGTTTGCTTGATGTTTGTTATAACCTTGATCAATGATTATAGGACATGAAATTAAGATTTTTTTTTCTGAACACTTAATATCTGTGGAGGTAACTATAATATGGTTACTTTCATCCACAAAGTATGGAGTGGTAGATCTCTTTGCTGTAGTCCTTTTTAGAGCCCACTGTTGTGTATTATAAGAAATACTGGTTTTTATATCTAATTGAGATGACCTAGTTATTTGGAAAATGTCAATTTCAATTGGGGGAAAAATGTCCTTATAAAATTGGTCTGTGGACAAGAATGTACTTCACTTTCTAAATTGGTGACATGGGGGGCTACTCTTTGTGGGTGATGCCACCCCTGGAAAGGTGATCCTGAGGTATATAATAAGACATAATGGTTAGGTGCTGAGAAACAAGCCAGGAAGCAACACTCCTCCATGTCCTCTCATTAGCTCCAGCCTCCAGATTCCTGTTTTGGGTTCTTGTCCAGACTTTCCAGAATGATGGACTAACAAGCTGTAAGATGAAATGACTCTCTCTTTGCCAAGTTTTTTAGTCGTGATGATCTATTATAGCAATAGAAATGCTAACACAATTGTTTTCCATATCTTTTGATTATTATGATGTATTTTTATTTTCATTGAATTACAGGCAATTTTAAGCTTCTTTCTTCACTACTTTTTAAAACAAAATATCATTCTGTAATGTATTGTTTAGTTACCATGAGGTTTTGGGTTTTTGTTTTTTGGGTTTTTTTTTTTTTATTTCCATGTAGATTCAATGCAATCCCCATCAAAATGCCAACACAATTCTTCACAGATCTTGCAAAACAATAATCAACTTCATATGAAAATACAAAGAACAGAGGATAGCCAAAACAAGTCTGTACTAAAGGAACTGCTGGAGGCATTATCCTATTACAGAGCTACAGTAATGAAAACAGCTTGGTATTGGCTTAAAAACAGAGATGTTGACCAATAAAATTGATTTGAAGACCGAATTTGATATTAATCCATACACCTATGAACACTTGAGATATTGAAATAACCTACAATTTTACAATGGAAAAAAGAAAGCATCTTCAACAAATAGTGCTGTCATAACTGGATGTCAACTTGTAGAAGAATGAAAATAGATACATATCTATCACCATGCACAAAACTCAAGTCCAAATGGATTTAAAAACTCAATATAAATATGACCACATTGTGCTTGATAAAGGAGAAAGTGGGAAGTAGCCTTCAATGCATGGGTACAGGAGACCACTTCCTAAATATAACCTCAGTAGCACAGACAATAAAAGCAACAATAAATAAATGGGACCTCCTGAAACTGAGAAGCTTCTGTAAAGCAAAGGACACAGTAAATAAGACAAAAGGCAACCTTCTGAATGGGAAAATGTCTTCACAAACCTCACATCAGACAGAAAACTGATCTCCAAAATATATAAAGAAGACAAGAATTAGATATTAAAATTCTAAATAACCCAATTAAAAATGGGGAACTGAAGTGAACAGAGTATTCTCAACAGAAGAATTTCAAATGACCAAAAGATACTTAAGGAAATGTTCAACTTCCTTAGCTATCAGGGAAATGCAAATCAAAAAAACTTAGAGATACCATATTACACCTGTCAGAATGGCTAAAATCAAAATAACTAATGATAGCTTATGCTGGAGAGGATGTAGAAGAAGGGAACCACTCATCCATTGCTTGTGTGAATACTAACTTATGCAACCACTTTGGAAATCAGTGTTGTGATTTCTCAGAAAACTGGAAATCCACCTACCTCAAGATCCAGAAATACAACTTTTGGGAATATACCCAAAAGATGATCTATCATACTACAAAAGCATTTGTTCAAATATGTTCATAGCAGCATTATTTGTAATAGCCAGAACCTGGAAAAAACCTAGATGCTTCTCAACTGAAGAATGGATAAAGAAAGTGTGACACATCTACATATTAGGGTACTACTCAGCAGTAAAAAAAAATGACATCTTGAATTTTGCATGCAAATGCCTGGAATTAGAAAACACTATCCTGAGTGTGCTAACCCAGACTTCCCAAAATGAATATGGTATGTACCCAAACATAAGTGGATACTAGCCATCAACAAAAGACATGGAACCTATATTTCTGACCCTAGAGAACTATGTAATGTGAACCCAAAGAAATATATATATATATATATATATATATATATATATATATATATATAGACCCACCTGGAAATTGGAAACAGATAAGATCATCGGTCAAAATTTTGGAGCATGAGGGCATGGGGTAGAAGCAAGGATAGAAGGGGAGATTTGAGGAGAACTTGAGGGAATGGGATAATTGAGATGGAGGAACGACAGATATGATAGCAAGAATAGAGATATCTTGATTGAGGGAGATGTTATGGGGTTAGTAAGAAACCAGGCTCTAGTAAAATGCCCATGAACCCACAAGGATGACCCCAGCTAAGACCCTAAGCAATAGAGGATAGAGTGTCTGAACTGGCCTTACCCTGTAGTCAGCCTGATGATTATCTTAATTGTTACTACCATAGAAACTTTGTCCAACAACAAATGGAAACAGAGGCAAAGACTCACATTGGAGCACTGGACTGAGCTCCCAAGATCCAGTTGAAGAATGGAAGGAGTCAGAGTATGAGCAAGGAAGTCAAGACCATGAGCGGTTCATCCACTGAGACAGTTTGTCTGAGCTAATGGTACCTCACCTACTCTAAGTGGACTGGGAGTGAACGAGCTTGGGAACAAATTAGTCCCTCTGAATGTGGTTGACAGTTGGGGCAGACTGAGGGACCACCAATAGTGACACTGGGATTTGTCTCTATTGCATGCACTGGCTTCTTGGGATCCTCTTCTCTTTGGATGTATACCTTGTTCAACCTAGATGTAGTAGAAAGGCCTTGGACTTACATTACCCTCTCATAGGATTGGAGGGGATGGGGTGGGACGGTGTGTGGAGGGAGTGAGAGGGGAGTAGGAGGAGGGGAGGGAGTGGGGATTTGGATTGTTTTTTTCAATAAATAAAATAAAATATATGTACTTCTATAGGCAATTGAAAAATAAAGGAAAAAAATTAGAAATAACAACTAGGGGAAAAAGGTAGTGAAGAACATAAGATAAGTGAAACTGAAGAGTTGTTCACAATGTATAATATGAAGTTTGTAAACATTTGGACTAGAAAATACAGTTAAACTTCATATTAAAATATAACCATAAGATTAACATGGAAGAAAGACATACTGATGGTTTGGGTATAAGATAAAATTTAAGAAATACCTTTGTTGTTACACATTTAAAGATAAAGAACATTTTTAAGTCATGAATGACTATTTTTATATTCACAAAAATGATGAATACATTACAAGCACTTTTGTAAAAATCTATTCTTTCTTGTGTATTATGATAATATGTATGTAAAGTATATAACTAACAATTTTGACATTCATATGCTCATGAAATATTTCAAATATTTCAAAAAAGTATTAAAATTTTCAGTAAACTAAACTCTTTCAATCTGATGGGAAAATGATGGTAAAAGTAGTGAATTTCTCTTTATGTAATACTTTCTGCCAAGTATGAACTGCCCGAATTCTAGTTGCAGAACTTGATAGGTGTCTAGGACTTTTAAATTTCCAAGTAAATTTTAGGCAAGAAAAATTGCTACTGGGAAATACATTTAATATGTTCAAAAGAACACACAGTTGGAATAAAAAACTGTTGGCAATTGAGGTTAAATTTTCAACTGAGAAAGTAAAATCAATTTGTTCAATAAGAGAAAAACATTAATTTTTTCAAGATTAATTTAAAAATACTTACTTTGTTATTATTTTTAAGTATCTTTACACATTTGTGCATCTCTCTGGGCTCGTGTATATGACTATAGATGCCTGTGGAAGTCAAAATATGGCATTGGAGATAGACTTAGAGGTGATTATGAGTTGACAGATGTGAATGCTAGAAACCAAACTTGAGTTCTTTGTAATAGTAACATGTTCTCTTAACTGCTGAACCATCTTTCCAGCTCAGAGATATTCTTAATGAATATAAAATAAAACTTAGTTGTTTTGAAATAAGTGGTATTACAATGAATAAGCCACATGTGTTATTGTGAAAAACAATTTTGTCATCACTTTGACAGAATATCTAACCATCTAAGCACAGCATCTTTAAGAGGGAAAATTGTTGCCTCATGTTTGAGAAGATACAGGCAATCATGGAAGCAAAGGCATGATTCCAGGAGCTTCCAGTGTGGCTTGCATACAAATGAATATAAAAAGCAGTAAAAAGAGAGATTGGAACATATGAGATATAAGACCTGACTACTAGTGCTTACTTCTACTTTCTAAACCTCATTTACTTAAAGTAAACAATCTACCCCAAGGTACTGTTAACTATGGATCAAGTGGATATGAGTGGCATTTTACATTCATGCTATAATTTTCTATTTCTTGAAATTTTTGACTCAATTCCACTCAATCTTTAAAGTCATTCAGGCCTACTTCAATAGCTTCATTGTCTTACAGCTCCGGCACTGTTCAAAAGTCCAAAGTCCAAACTCTAAGTCAATACAGTATCTTAACAGTGAGTGCTTTAAAATCAAAGAGAAAGGGAAATGTTTGCAGTGTACAATGTCTTAGATTAAATGAATTCCCAAAGAAGGACAATGAAAACACAAGGAAACAACAGACTAAGGAAGATGGAAATCTACCACGATGAACAACAGCCCTAGTACTCTTAATTGGTCATGTCAAGTTCATAGTGACATCATCCACACTCACCTGAATTTGGCAGCCCCTCCCTTACATCTGTATGGACTCTGGTCATGTGGTCTATCTCTTGCATTGGCTCTATCAAATGCCATCCACTGTACAAATAAGCACTTCGTGAATGAAAAGAACTAAGTAGATTCTGATGCCTGAAGTGCTTATCCAATTACTCTTTATCAATTAAAAACTCAAGAGTCAGATACTGGGGTAAGAACCAGAATGATCAGAGAAGTAGCAGATAAGTGGTCAGTAACCTCCTCTCTGTCTCCTTCCTAGATACAAAAAAAGAAAAGCAGAGAATTTTTCTTTAACCATCCCTATTAATTCCTGTGTCTTAATAAATAATAAATATCCTCAGTTTTCAAAACCTTTATGGCTAACTTTGGCCAGCTAGTAACTTGCTCTACCCTCTGATTCAAAGTAAACTTTATTGACAGTTTTTTAAAATGTCATAGTGTGCTCAATATATCCCTATACAGATGGAGCCAGCTCTGTGTTCCAAGTACCTCAAGAAGCTGAACAATGAAAATTTCTCTGTAAGTGGCCATTTTCATTGAAAGAACACCTGCAAAGGTACTCTGTTCAGGTGCTCTCCTTTCAAATGATGATTTTCAATTTTATATTGGAGCCTTTATTAGGTGAGTTTTTGTCTCCTGGGGACAGTTTATTTGAAGGAGTGTAAAGAGTAGTATATTCAAATAGTTTGTGATACAAAAAAATAATTATATAAAGAGATAAAGTTAATTTGATTGATTTTGGTAATCTTATAATGTATACATTTGTTAAATATTGTATTTTAAGTATAAATATTTACAAATGCATTTGTCAATTTATTTTGCCATTTAGAAGAAGTGCTAAAAGAAAAATACAGCATTTAACTCTTAAACATTTCCTATTTGGGGAATCTAAGTACTGAGAAAAAAAATTAAAAATGGTCACATATGACTGCACAGAGACTATAAAAGCATGCACCACATTTCCACAGATTCAAATGAAATGAGAAATGGGATCTCAGTAAAAACTTTAAACTGAAATCAGTTTTCTTCAGTAGAGTGTCAATGAGTTTATCAACCCTGTTCTAGGGCAAACCTTACCTAAAAGTAGTTGGTCAAACCAAATGAACTAAACATTACTGTCTTGTAAGTTTGTTTTCTTTTTTTAAATTTTTTTTTTGTGTGTGTGTGTGTGTGCATGCATAAGTATATATTATTTTTTTTATTTCTCTCTCCTTTCTGTAGAGAAAGCATATAAAGCTCTGTAAGTGGGTAGGTCAGAAGGATCTGGGAGATCAAAATATATTTTATGAGAAAAATAGAAACAAAGTAAATATAGGATATCTTTTGTGCTCTTTCAAATAAAGCTAATGTAGTTTGCTTGAACCAAAAGATGGTTTTCTTCTTAAACTATAGAATCCAATTAGTTCAAGTGAAAAAGTAAATGCTTGAACTTCAGGCCAACAATGCTCTGCATTCTAAGGGCAAAGCTCTCTCAGTCAAGACTTTATTAATGGATTCCCTAGTAGGGAGAATGTTAGTAAACTGCAAATATTCAAGTAACACCTGTGAACTGAAATATAAAAACCAAAACCAAATCAAAATAAGAAACAACAGTAAATAAAATTTAAAGAAAAATCTCATGCCAATTTATGAAATTTGTAATGTACTTATAAAAATGATTAGAATACTCACAATATAAGTTATTAGACATCAAAAAGTGGTAACATATTAAGGAAAAGTATATATATATATATATATATATATATATATATCAAAGCAAAATAAAAATATTTCAATTGGTATAAGAAATATGCAAAATAATATTTTTTATAGAAAGTCAAATGTAATTTTGCTTTCCTCATGTATGAATGGGATATAGAAACATGTACTTTAAATTAGTAAAAATTTATAAATGCATGAAATTCTGGGATCTAACCTATACACACACACATACAATTAGATACATTATTTCAAGGCATACTCTTGAATTGCTTCCAATTCATACCTGTGACACATTTAAGGAAATCTTTGATTTTTTTCAACATTTTTATCTTTTAATGAAGCAGACATATTCTTTATCTTATATCCACATAGAAACTGGTAAACTTTTGTATTGTGCTGCCTTATCTTCATGTATAAGATGTAACAATATGGTCTAGACAGATATAGCCATGGGGTTAAGTTCCACATTTCACAGTTTGAAAATATTTGATAATAGCTAGAATTTAGATTACATGAAAGACATAATTTTTATGAGTTATGTGACTAGAGACTATTTTAACACTGCAAACTAGAAAGAAAAATATGTAGTTATTAAAAATACATATACTAAAATCTGAATGTCATAGATTTCATTGCCTGAGTAATAATATGGTGTTTTCCTTTTGTACCACACTATAGATTTTTTTAAATCATATTTCTTCTCATTTCATAGTTCATTCTACACTAATATTTTAAGAAAGTTCACCTAAAATTATCTCAAACTGTTTTGATTTCAAGTATCCCTTTCTTTAGAAACTTACTGTTTCCCTTTGATCCTTTGTGGCTATTCTTTGAAAGAAAAAAAATCAGAGAGTGTTATTGTAAAGCTCAGCAGTGAGTTTATAAAGGACAGCATTATGGAACAGCAAGGACAGGTTTTATCTGAAAAGGCCTTGATCGCCTTGCAGAGATGGATCTTTTCAGTGTTTCACAGGAGAGTCTGCTCTGGGAAGAGTCCAACAGGGCAGAGGGACTTGATCTGCTCTACACTCAAAAAACAGATTTTAAACTCCTTATTTTATGTCAGCCAGTTGCAGGACAAGCAAATCAAGACAAAATGAAATGAAAAAAGAGAATAGCAAAAAATATCTGTTCTCCATATCCAAAAACACAAAAATTTGTCTCTCAGTAAGTTTAAGATAAGTAATGTTAAACTAAGATGAACAGTAAAAGACATAACAATGAAGTTGTAATTAAAGTTATTCTTTAATAATTTTTCTAAGAAGTTTGAAAGTTATGTAATACATTATTCATAGAATAAACAAATTTTATATATTCTAAATCATGATAAATGAACAGAAAGTTTTAACAAAATGTATTAAAATGCAATAACTCAAAAATTGAACTGCCTCTAGCATTATCCCAGCATAATGAAATCCATATGAAAAATACTGGAAACAAGTAATCATCTAAACACAGAAATTGTTTATCAATGACTTACTATCTTGCATAAACAGATTTCAATATTTGAACAGATACACATTTTGCTCATCAATACATTGTCACGATGAAAGTGAGATGGCTCCGTGACCTTTATTTATGGCTAGAAACCAATTATGAGTCAGTACATCCCATGTTCATATTTTTGGGTCTGGGTTACTTCACTCAGGATAGTGTTTTCTATTTCCATCTTTTGCATGCAAAATTCGAGAAGTCATTGTTTTTTACCACAGCATAGTACTCTAATGTGTATATATTCCACACTTTCTTCATCCATTCTTCCATTGAAGGGCATCTAGGTTGTTTCCAGGTTCTGGCTATTACAAATAATACTGCTATGAACATAGTTGAACAAATGCTTTTGTCATATGATCGGGCATCTCTTGGGTATATTCCCAAGAGGGGTGTTGCTGGGTCAAGGGGTAGGTTGATCCGGAATTTCTTGAGAAACCAAAACACTGATTTCCAAAGTGGTTGCACAAGATTGCATTCCCTCCAGCAATGGATGAGGGAACCCTTTCCTCCACAGCCTCTCCAGCAAAGGCTATCATTGGTGTTTTTGATTTTAGCCATTCTGACGGGTGTAAGATGATATCTCAAAGTTGTTTTGATTTGCATTTCCCTGATTGCTAAGGAGGTTGAGCATGACCTTAAGTGTCCTTTAGCCATTTGAACTTCTTCTGTTGAGAATTCTGTGTTCAGGTCAGTGCCCCATTTTTTTAATTGGGTTAATTAGCATTTTAAAGTCTAGTTTCTTGAGTTCTCTATATACAATTGGTGAACCTAAAGAAGCTAAATATGAAGGTGAACCCAAGGAAAAACATATAGTTATCCTCTTGCCTATGGGAAGTAGACGAAATTGCCAGGGAGAAAAGTGGGATCTTGGGGGTGGGGTGGGATGGGGGTAAGGGGAGATGGGGAGAGAAAAGTGAGAAGGGAAGGATGGGGGAACTTGGGGAAACAGGATGATTGGGATAAAGGAAGGCTGGATAGGGGAGCACGGAAGCCCAATTCTTAGTTAAGGGAACCACCTTAGGGTTGGCAAGAGACTTGAACCTAGAGTGGCTCCCAGGAGCCCAAGGCGATGTCCCCAGTTAGTTCCTTGGGCAGATGAGGATAGGGAACCTGAAATGACCCTATCCTATAGCCATACTGATGAATATCTTGCATATCACCACAGAACCTTTATCTGGTGATGGATGGAGATAGAGACAGAGACCCACACTGGAGCACTGGACTGAGCTCCCAAGGTCCCAATGAGGAGCAGAAGGAGGGAGAACATGAGCAAGGAAGTCAGGACCACGAGGGGTGCACCCACCCACTGAGACAGTGGGGCTGATCTATTGGGAGCTCACCAAGGCCAGCTGGACTATGACTGAAAAAGCATGGGATAAAACCGGACTCTCTGAACACGGCGAACAATGAGGGCTGATGAGAAGCCAAGGACAATGGCACGGGGTTTTGATCCTACTTCATGTTCTGGCTTTGTGGGAGCCTAGCCAGTTTGGATGCTCACCTTCCTAGACATTGACGGAGGGGGGGGGGGACCTTGGACTTTCCAAAGGGCAGGGAACCCTGAATGTTCTTTGGACTGGAGAGGGAGGGGGAGAGGAGAGGGGGAGGGGAAGAAAGGTGGGAGGAGGGGGAGGGAAATGGGAGGCTGGGAGGAGGCAGAAACTTTTTTTTCCCTTTTCTCAATAAAAAAAAAGAAAGTGAGATGGCATCGAATCACAAAGCAGCTATGAACTTAACTTCTTTATTATGTGCCATGGATATGTTTAAAATGCAGAAGTAACACTTAACAACACTATCTCTAGCATTTATGTGATATTGCCACATTACAAACATCTTAAATTTCTTCATATTTGATCAATACCTAGTATGTTTATGATTGCTTTTTTTACATTTTTGTTTACTTTTATGTCAACTAGACTCATTTAGGAAGAAGCAACCTTAATTGAGAAAATGCCCCTAACATGTTGTCCTATGAGCAAGCCTGTAGTGCATTTCCTTGTTTGATGATTGATGTGGGAGGGACCACTTTACTTTGAATAATAATTCCCTGAGCAGATAGTTCTGCACTGTATGAGAAAACAGGATAAGGCATGGTGAGGAAGCCAACAAGCCCCACTCCTCCATAGCCACTGTATCAATTTCTACCTCAAAGTCATTGCCTTAAGTTCCTGCCCAGCCTTCATCACTGATAGACTATGCCTTGGCTGTATAAGTGAAGTAAACCCTTTCTCTTTGAGTTGTTTTGGTCATAATGTTTTAACAGGGGTTACTGAGTACCAGCCTCAGCACTCCCTCAGGATTCAGAACATGATGTCTACAACAAGTGAAAACTGGCTAAGGTATCTGAAGATAAATAAAATGAATTAGCTCACATAAGTCTCTCTATCATATCTCATTTATTCTTTCTATACACTCTCCAATGCCCTTTTGATATTTTCCTTTCAATATTCTTCTCTGCTGATCCTTGCTGTACCTCTTCACTGATCTTTTGTTATTCTACCCATTCCATTAAGTTTTTAGTTTATATACACATACAGAGATTGTTAGCAATTCCATAGGTGATAACAATAGTATCAAGCATGCAATTTTTTTAGAGCTACCATGATGGATAAAATTTGGCAAGACAGGTGTCTTATGTCTGAGAAGGGGCATGGCTTATAAGCTCCCTGGCAATACTTGAAGGATAAGGGTGGAGATTGTCCTCCAGGCTAAGCATCCTGCCACTGTATCTGTTGGCACCCAGGTGAGAAAGAATTTGTTTCTCTAGGGTTGGTTTAGCAAGCAAAGGTTTTTTCCTGTATACTCTAGGTGTAAAGGTGAAAACTGATAATTTTCTAGACTAAGACCTTGTGTCAAATGAAAGGGGAAGATAAGCAGAAATATTAATAACTTGTTAAAATAAAGTAAGACCAGTATATTACCTTTTTGAGTCTGCTGCTAGAGGAGTTAGGGCCTCCCAGACCTGTTTATCAGTTAGAGCTACAGTCTCTTTTGTTCAGGGCCTTTTTCTCAGGACTCCTTTCTTGCCAATAAGCCTTATCAATAAGGATAATTGTGGGGAACTACCTCTATTGTAGATTTGACTAGGAGAACAAAGTTTTGACTAAGTGAATGCCTTCACACCATGGATCCACGGTGTGATAGAAGGTATGCAGTTGCTAGTACAGGAAAAGTCAGGTTTAAATAATAATTTATACACCATTGGGGTGTTTGGGACAAATCCTGTTATGTCGTGATCTCATAACATTTCTACCAAATTAACAGTGACTATCCAAAAGACAAGTGTTCCTGAAACTCTACAAATCATGTTCTCCACCAGATCATACGACTGTAGCTCTGTCTAGTGATCTGTTTTAATTTTTCCCTTGTTCATATTTTTATTTAGCCATTTATAAGCATGAGAACGTTTCATAACAGATGTCCTGGTATTTTTGATCTTATAATCTTTCTACAATCTCTACCTCAATATTATCCGAGACATGGATTCAGGGGCTGTGATGTAGATATATTTATTTTCTTTGCTGGGTTCCCCAACATATCATGATTTCATCAGTGTGTCTAGATGTGGTTTTCTGTGATGGTCATCATTTCCTGTGAGGAAAGCCATCTTTGATGGGAGATGATAACTACACTTAGCTGTGGGTATGAATATAAATTTCACAAAGTATTTTGAAGTTATACCAGTCTGGTAAAGTTGTGGTAGTAGATTTTTTTCTAATATCTCTAACTTTGCCTTACTCCATAAAGTTGGCTAGATTTCCAGTACCAGGCATGATTTCCTTGTGTTTAATAGGTCTTAAGTACAACTATACAGCTGTTGGTTACCACCAACAAATAAGTTTCACATTTTGCACCTTTAGGGATATCTAGCTATGTTGTTCATTGTTGTTCACAGATGTCCAGTGTGGATAGTGGTATTGGTAGCTTGCAGAGTATTTTCTGGAGTCATGGAATCTAGATCATAGAAAGGAGGTTTTCAGGTAAGATTAAGGGCAAATAGTACAAGTTCCAAGTTTGAAGTGTGTCGTGCTCAGAAAAAGGGGCTTACTTTTAACACCTGAGAGACAACCAATAGTAATAGTGACAATCTAATGCTTTAGGACTCACTTGGACTATTCTGACCAACTATTCTAAAGGAGATATCTCTTACTGGGTAATATGGTTTCAATTAGTAATAGATTCTTATGGAAAGCCATATTAAGAATTATAAAATAAGACTCATTTGCCCAGAAATTCAGTATAAAATGAACAAAGAGGAACTCATAAAACTAAAAACCTTCTATAGAGCTAAGGAAACAGAATGAAAATGAACCTTTGTCAGTAATAAAACTCACCAAGGATTAATGTCCAGATATAGAAAGAAAAGCATCAACAACATCAAAGAACAACAACAAAAAAATCCCTAAGAACTAATATGTCAAGGAAAGAAATCATCCAATGGGAAAAATGGGCTAGGGATCTAAGTAGAGAGCTCTCAATAGAAAAATAAAGTGGCTAAGAAAATCCTCAAATAATTATCAGCATTCTTTACTATTGGGAGCAGTGAGACCCCAGATACTGAATTTCTTGTATTCTCCTGATCTGAGTGCCTACAGCTGCTCTGAGCACGAGACCTTCAGGAGTTACCAATGGCAGGAGAGTGGTTTCTGCTGGGTTTGGCTGAGGCGTGGCTATCTCTATATAATTTGCCCCTGAACACAATAAAGGGGGCATTCTTGGGGGAATTCAAGGAATACCCATGTCGCTGTCTGTCTCTCTGTCTGTGTGAGTCTGTGTATTTTAACCTCCAGCCCCCTTGCCCAAAGCTCGCAAACTGAGTGCCAGGGCACAGAGCGCAGACACGGGGCCGCGGGGCTCGGCTCTTAACTATTTCAAAAATAAAAATTGGACAAGTTCTTTTGATTTTCTCTTAACCCAATCATAAAGCTATGACAAAAATTAAACAATGAAACAATTGACCAAAACCAAACAAACCTGACAGCAAATGTTGCAAAATTGTAAGAAGAGGAGTATTCATTGTGAGCAGGAATGCAGTTTGGCACAGCCACTCTGGAAATTAGTATAAATAACCCATCCCCCCCCCCCACACACACACAAAAGCTAAAAGTGAATCTACTATGTGGCTCATCTATGACACTCCTTGGCATATACACAAAGGACTTTACTGTATTGGCATTTCATTTGTATTTTAATAAATAAAGCTTTCTTGAGGATCAGAAAAGTAAAACAGCCACACCGCTGAGCCATACAGACAAGGCAGCAATGACACACGTCTTTAATCCTAGTAGCCACACTAGCTTGCCATAGAGACCAGGTGGTAGTTGTGCACTCCCTTAAACCCAGAACCAGAGAGGATTATGAGACAGGAGGAAACAGCTCTCAGTTTCAGCCTCATTCGGAGTATCTTGGTGGCAGGATCACCATTTTCAAACTGAGGTAGAGAGGTAAGAGCCAGTGGCTGGCTGCTTTGTTTTTCTATTCTTCAAGTTGAACCCCAACTTCTCTCTCTGAGTTTTTCTATTTTTCTCTACAATACTTGTACAAATTTCTTCATATGTACCATATTAACAATAGCTAAGAAATTAAACCACCCTACAAGTCCTTTAGCAGATGAATGGATAATGAAAATATGGATGTGTATATATATATATATATATATATATATATAATCAAAGAAAATAAAATCAATAAATGTTCCCATGTAAAATTACAGACATAGTAAGAGATAACCCAGAGGGAGAAAACAATCACTGCATGTTCTTTCCTATCTGTAGTTTCTAGTTCCATATGCTTAGATTTGAATATAAAACATGGAAACCAGAAGAGTATAAAGGGACCATGGAGGCAGCACTTCATAGGGGAATAGTACAGTAAAGATGAAATGAAGCAAGACACAGAAAAAAAAAAAAACAAACTGGGTATGCATCTGGAAGGGGATAACAGGGTGAGGGATAAAAAACACCAAGGTTTTCTGATAAATCATCAAAGAGTCATAATATTTTATGTTTACCTGAAATGACACATAATACATAAAACTATATATAATAAATATACATATATTTATTTTAATATATGTATCTAAGTGTACATTTATAATAAAATATAATATAAATATATATTAAAATAAATAAATATGCAAAGTAATGCCAATTGTGATGATCATGACCCACATATGATTGTGTTATACTCTTTTTCCATGTAAATGTGCTATTTTATTGCAAAGCATCTCAGAACATGAAAATTTCTCCAAAAGGAAGCTCAGCTAACAATTTCCTCCTGTAGAATTGTGGTAAGACAGGACAATGTGAGGTTTTCTGCTTGCCTGAAATCAATTAGAAGGTATAAACAGAACTGATCTAAAAATGATTGTTACTTAAGTCAGAAAATAAGAGTCTCAGCAGGTCCAGGCACCTCTTGTAGAAAGCTTAATAAGGATATGTTAATAGAGTTCATAAGCAGACACTTAGTAGCTCACACATTTGTCTTTTGATTGCTTTTTTTTTTCCACTCATCCCCTGAGGGTTCAATATTAAGACCTGGGCCTGCATATACAAAGTAGCTTTGGAAAGAGTTCTCCCACCAACACTGTCCAGGGATATGGCTCTGGTTTCTATCTAGTCCCCGAGGATATTATATTTAGTATATTTTATATAAATATAGAAGAATAGAAAATATAAGATCTGAAAGATGGAGGATGGGGAGTGAGGAACTTGGAGAGAGGCCAGAGTCACAAGGTCAATTTGATCTCTTTTTTGACTTCTTTGGTTTCTGGATTTTCCATTTTTCAGTACAGACTGTAATTGAGCAGAAAAGTGAAAATCATAAAGATTTGGCAAGGCTTCATTAGGTGGCCTAGTCCATAGGAAAAGTTTTGAATATCCCCTTGTAGAAGTCACTGACTTTCTTCCTGGGACTTTGAATTTGTCCCATCTTTTTTGTCACCTGTTCCTCCCATCAGTCAATTTTTTGTATTATTCTCTTTACTTTCCCACATCCATTATATTTCCTCTTCCTCTTTCAGAGGATCCTATTCCACCTTTTAGTTCTACGTGTGTGTAAACTTGTTTCTATATTCTACATATGGAAAAGAATACATTGTGTTTGCCTTTGTGAGTCTCACTTATGAGGCAGGAGTGAGTAGTCAAGGTTGGTGTTAAGTTTGTCCTCGTTCTCAAACGTCCTAGTGCTGGGCTTGCAAACATCCTTTGTCCTTATCTCTATCCATGTGTGCGTATGTGTAATCAAAAATTAGGTCCAAAAAGTTATATTTTTTTTGAAAAAATATCTAAAAGGAGTATCAATTTTTATGGCACCTATGAAAATTATCATTCTATAGTATCTGCTTTTATGTATGAAGTATGTTAGTCATTTTTATATCTTAAATATCCAGATACTATATTTCAGCCTGTTTTGCATATTGCTGTTATCTAAACAGTATGGCAATAACTGAACACATAATACATTAGTATTCATATATTTAATTCATATGAATAGTGTCAAAGAGGTTAAATACTCCTCCACAGGTGAAAATATTACTAAGTAGCAAAGCATGACCTTGAACCCAAGCATTCATATGTCAAGCGCTGTGTATATTCCATTATTTCATACTGGCTGGTTATGAAGTCAATTGGATTTAACCTTCAATTTAGAAGTAATTAAAGTTAGTGATTCTTAAGGATTCTGAACACTCTAAGAATTCTAAATTGTTTGTGGGAGTTAGGTTAAGTGGGTAGAAATGATGATTTACATAAAATATTCCTTTTTAATGAATCATTTTATTACATTTTAAGGGTTGAGTGAATCCCGAAAAATTTCAGTTGACACTAATATGTACACTCAATTTAGTTAGTACATAGTTTGGGTCTGTGGAACTAATTCTGATATTCAAGGGTCCAAGATTTTATTTTTTATTTTATTTGTACTGTTGTTTAAAAATAAAATTATTTTAAAAGTTACTAGCTTTTAGTTTTCAGATTTACAACAGAACTTTGTATTTGTTATTTATTTTTATTTAGATTCCCTTTGAAAGCTACATTCTTAAAAATGAGTGTAAAGAAATACTGAAATTTATAACTTTAGAAACAGTGGTCTCAATTTTTTAATGCTTCATTTTATGTATAATTATACTTGGAGAATATTGAATGTGATAATTTAAAATAACTTACATAATATTAATGTTTCTGAAAATATGTTTTTTCTAAGTGACATTCTGAAATATTTTGAAAAATGATCTTAATTTTAGGGTAAAACACATGCCTAAAATTTTAATTTTCTTGATGACAGGAAACATTAAATCTGTTTTATAGAGCCTGTTGTATCTGCACAGAGAAGTACACAAAATTAATTTTTATATTAATAAATGACAACTTCATCCTCAAAGGTAAGTAAATATTTATATAAGGGAATTGATTTTTTTATATTTTCCTGAATGAATTAATGTTTCCAATCCCATAATGTTTTAAAATTATCATTCTTTGATGTAACATACAACCATCCATGGCTGAAGGTCACATAGCTGAAGAGAAAATTCTGAGCTTTGTAAAGAGATGCCTCAGCTGTTAGAAATACTGGGGCTTGGACACAAATTTGTTCCCAACACCTACATTAGGCAGCCCACAATCACCTTAAACTCAAGCTGCATGGGATTTGGGAATATTTTCTGACCTGTGAAGTCATATATTCTTTCCATATATATATATCATACATAACCTTTCTTAAAAGAAAAACAAAATGAAAAAATAATGGAAATATGGGGAAAATAGAAAATCTGTTGAAACAGAGATTCAAGAATTATTTAGTAACCATGAAAAGACTAAATCTGTTGTTAATGAGTTCATTTAGAGTCCTTTTTAGTACACTACGACTACAGAAATGTTAGAATTAAGTACTGACTTTGGAAGGAGAGTGGGAAAAATATGCATATCTTAGGCTGCTGCACTAGACTGTGATGGCAATCAACAGAGAGTACAACAGGGTTGTTTACCATGGGAAAGGATCCATAAGGCTCTAACCACAGGACAAAAATGATTTTAGATATGCTGGGGCCATGAGTTAGAAGACTGTGAAGATCTGTGCAGTTTCAAATAATGCCAAATTTCTAAATTCAGGATAAAAGCAGCAGAAGGAAGATTTTAAAATAAGTAAACATCTTCTTTAAAGTAAGTAAGGAGTCTGATTCCAGGCTAAGAGCTAATGTGAAAAGGTTTAGGACTACTGTAGGAGATATGAGGTTTTCACTGAGCTGGCACACTTCATGGGTCATCCCCACCCCTATGCAGATATCTGCATAGTGAGTAGGTTAAGGTCTATAACAGTTTTGTAGTCAGGACCTGTCATCCACCTGGGAGCAGACTCTTCTCTTGCTCAAGTGTCTTTATCATGACCCTAACTTGAGACCCTTCTCTAGTGTATTTTATGCGAATACTATGCTCAGAACATGTAAGACACATGAAGAATCGTGACTGGAGGATTTGTTTGTATCCTTCCTTTCTCTCTACAGTGTTTAAGGTGCATAGAATGGGAGGAGCCTTTCATTTAAGGGGATAATTTGGGGCACATGGTCTTCCCAAATTACTGAAGTTTTAGCCATACACACCGCTCTCCTATGAAGGAAATGGCATGTTGAAGGTGACAATATTTTTCTGCTTGGGTCTGTCTAACGGTTTGATAGTTAATAAATTTTTAAATGGTGCTGTGATTTGGGCTTGAAGTTTAAATCAATCATCTTAGAAATTGGGAATCTGGTACTCTTCAGCTCAGCTCTGTGAGAAGAGGATGAGAGCCCAGGATTGAAATAGCTATGGGATTCTCAAAACTTGGCAGACTTGATGTTTCCTGATCTCAAGGCTGTGTCTTTGGAAGAATTCTCTTGAGGAATATACACCCAAAGCCTACAGTGTAACTGAGGGAGAACTTTAAATCCAACACAAGCTAAAACTTCTTTAACTGACAACTTTTGTTAGCTGGAAATATTATTTCCCATTCCACCAGGGGAGGCAATTTTAAATCATTTGAAACATTTTGGACTAGATTTTTTTTAAATTAGGTCTTACAGGAGGATCGTAGACTTAATTATATCCATTTGAACTAAGTAAATACTATCATAAATGTTAAATAGTGTTATTGTAGGTCAGATAAAGAAAAGACAGAATTAAATTCATACGTGAAGAGTGTGAATGTTTATTTCTTTTCTTAATTATCTTTTCAGAACCAGGGAGTTTGTTCTGGCAAGAATAAAAGATCCACATTGTGAATTAGCAACGACAATCTTCTGTGAAGAACTGTGTCTGCTGCAAAAAAAAAAAAATGCTAGTGTTGAATCAGAAAATAAATATGTGAAATTTCTATGGCCTTGAAACTCAAAGTGTGTAATTGAATCAATAAAGATAGCACAGAAAGGAAAATAGTGGAGAGATTACAGGTCTTTAGACTTCTATGACCCTGTGACATTTTAAAAAACACAGGCTTCAGAGTGAATTATCTTGTGGTCTGTATCTAATGAAGGTGAAAAGGTATGCCTAAAAATTTATAACATAGAATCCAAGTAAGTGATATTTTTATGTGGATAATAAGGTCATTCTTTAATATTAATTTTGTTCTCTAATATATATCATCATTACTAATTAGCTACCATTAGCAGGACATTTCTTATTCTTTGAGGAGAAATAGGTGCAAGGACAGAGAGTTGCTTATTTATCTCTACTTACTAATGGCTAACTCATTCTCTGACACTCAAGAATGATCATCAGTATATTAAAATGAAACAAAACCATTCTATGGTGTACTTTTTATAATCAATAATAAAAACACATTCTGCAGAATGTAATTCTGTCCTTTGCTTATATGATTGATATTGGTGATTGGTTTCCTAAAGACACCTATCATTTTTAGACTCTTTAAGATGCATGTTGTATTAGTTCTGAAAACAAATTTCAGATATAGGTAGGGAATCTATATGTCATCTTCTGTGTCATTCAGTTTACTGTTCCATAGATAAATACTGTCTACACAAAGTTATATGTCCCCTCTATCAAACACACACACACACACACACACACACACACACACACACACACACAAACCCCTGGACAAACACACCTTTAGAATTATATTTCTATCAAATTAAATCATGTGAAACCAAATGGATAAAAATGTTGATACCAATTACTCCATTTTATCAAACAGAAAAAGTGCACGCAAAGCATCAGTATATATAAAACACTGTGTGCACAGTGAGTATTACAATATTAGTAACTTGAAAATAATAAAAAGATCTAGAGAGTTCTGCATGTTCTCTATAAAACATGTGAACTAATACAGTTTCAGTATTAATATCTTTGTATTGTTAATTTAAGATAACAATATTTTCTACCAGAAAAATTCTAGAGTTTAAGCAAAATTCTCTATTTTTTTATAAAACAAATTTTTACTTCACATCTGGAACAACTAATGCTTATCCCCACTCATAAGTGCAAAGCAGCATAGATAGATATGCATTTTAAATAATAGTCTCAACATGGGTACTAACCTCAGTAATTTCCTATCCCTGTCTACATTTTAAATAATAAATAAAATAGAAAAAAGATAATCTCAAAATTGACATTTGCATTTGGGGTGGATTCTATCTGTCAAAACACTTATTTTCTATGTAAACTGTATGAAAGCATCTTAAAATAACAGATCTGTGTCTCATTTCCTATTTGGAGAACATACCAGGCCAAATCTCAGATGAATGTCTTTTGTGCCTAATAAGATGAACCATGGGACAAATGGGAGTTGATTTTTTATCTTGGCAATGATACTGAAGAAGCATTCTTGTTTCTTCAAGCCAAAATATGCAGAATTCATTTGGCAAGATATATTCTTGGCATTGACCTGCAGCCTTCTTGGAACAAAAGGCTCTGGCAAGAAAAGTCAAAATGATGGCATGGTTGGCTCTTAAGAAAGGCAGGCATTTGAGACAAACACCAAGGACCTTGAATCGTGGCTTACACGTCAAGAAAAGGAGATATACTCAGACAGAAGGCAAGGGTCTCTGCCTCAGTGGGCTGTTCCAGTCTGTCCAACTTTTCTTCCTAATTTTTTGGGGGTCTGTCCTGAATGTGGATTTAAAAAGTCTCCAAAGTATATTGCTAGATTTTTCTATATTTGTAGAAACTTGGACTAAGACCAATTTCTAACAAAAAATCTTACTAAAAATGTTTTGTGCATCTTAACTGAAGATAGATTTCACTGTTTACCTTTGAGCTAAATAGTATATTTATGCATAAATTTTATATTAGTTTATAGTAAAATTTAGATTTAACCTCTTATTTTGAGAGAGTAAATGTATTTTTTTTTAATTTAAGCTTAAATGTATTAACTAATAAGAATATAGAGTCCACACTGTGAGATAAGGACTGCAATGTACTATAAAGAACCATAAGTGTGCTGCAGAAAAATTATATTCTGGAGTATAAGTAAATACAGAGAATTTCCATGACATTAAAATTCAAGGAATTTTATTAAAGAGATATAAAAATAAACAAGTAAATAGACAAAGGCAATGTGATAGATAAATCTGTGTCTATGTAACTATAGCTTGGTGGAAAACCTGAGAAGTTTTAAACTAGAATGGTGCAAAGTATTCTATTATTTAATAATGATTATGTTTTGCATGGATAATGAAATAACATAATTAGTGGCCAGTTAACATTTGAAAAAAAGCTATATCATAATTATTGACTTTTTATATAATCTATACAAAAATTAACCAGTGGGTAAATTATAGTACAATTACAGAATAACAGCTAAATCCATAGCAAATACCTTTCTATTCTCCTCAGTTAATTCTCACACATGTTTATACTCAACACACAGATACTTACAAATTGAGTGTATTTTACCTGTTTAAATGGTCATGCGAAGTAGTAAAGACTAATGTAATTTTGAAGTAGAATACCCTTTTAAACACCCTTACCCCAGAAAACTAAAAGTAAGAAAAAGTATTTTAAAGATAGAATTAATTAAAATAAATTGGAAAACAATTCCTTTTTGAATTTTTAAACAGAAAATAGACAAGCCAAGAATACACTGATATTTGCTGTTTATTTTTATATTTTATTTTACATAAATGGCACTTTATGATTACACCTACATAAATGAAGTTTGGTATGTTTATTTGTAAAGCCAAAAGTTGCTAATTAAACATACACATTAGTTACAGACCAGAAAGCATGGGGAAAGAAAAGTCCTATTTATCTATTACTTGGCAACATTACTGACAATGATGTGTATCTTTATATATCTTCGAGGTGTGTGGATGAAGAACGCTGGGCAGAGATAGGGAAGCTTATGTGTGCATCATGTCTCTTTATCCCCATGGAGAGCATGCTCATGTCTGGAAGCAGAAACAACTGAGAGATTACCAAGAATTCTCATCCATTCACCCACCCTTCTACTTAAATCCTCCCTGCTTTTCAAAAAGTTTATTTTCCTATAACATTACATGTCTCCTGAAACTTCTGAAATAACAACAGCTCTGCATTCTCAGAAAAAGAAAAATTTCAAATAAACATGAAAATGATGTGTGAACACCCCATCATTTCCCTGGACATTGTTGATCTTAGCAGCAACAGAGACGATGCCTCTTTGAATGGAAATAGTCTTAAACTTTTCACTGTGTTCCAGCCAAGACCAAACTGAATGAAGTCCTAGTTCTGGAGGAACACCAAATATCTGTTTCTCAGCCTGTACATCAGAAAAATAGAGTTATTGATCCATACTCTCTCGTATATTTATTCTGAAAATTACAAGTTTATGAATGTATGAGTTGGCTTTTGGTCCCCCAACCAAATACCAGAGCCAACTGATTAACATCAAACCTTATTTAGTCTCACTGTTTTGAAAGCTTCAGTCCATGATCAGCTCTCTCTGTTGTTTTAGGATATGTAACGTAGTCCAATATGATAGGAGAGTAGTTTGAGTGAACTCTTCACCTTGTAACCAAGAAAAGAAAGTGAAAATGAATAAGACACCTGGGCTCACTCTCCCACAGTTCTATGCCCTCAGTGATGTAATAGTATCTCACTAGGCTCCACCTTTTAAAGGCACCATCATCTCCAAAAAGCAGTGTTTTGTAGAATAAGGTAGCAACTCATGGGTTCTGTGGGCCTATCTGATTCAAGAATAACAATAATAAATAAAAATAGTATAAAACAACATTGCATAATTTTGCATAAATGTAAGAAGTCTAACTGTACATTCTTTTTAAAATTTAATTGTGGTCCACAATTTGTCATTCCCTTGGAGTTCCTCTTGAATCATGTTGTTCTCATAGTCAATGCCTGTCTGCTGTTAGTTCTTTATGCATATGATTTCACATACCTTCACAATATGTACAAACTCAATCACATCTAGAATTGCATACAGACATTCAATCATCCATTAATTTCAATTAAAAGTTATAAAATAAATTAAAAGTTATATAATGAAGAGATCTCAAATACTTGTAAAGAAATATTTAAACTTAAATTATATTTGAATTGACTATATTTTTGAACTGTAAAGATCATCTTGAAAGAAAGATATTCTGAAAATAAATATTTTATTTTACATAATTTATAGGTACAATTCATTGTATATAGTAAAAAATGTTGGAACTAAATATACTTCATTAAATCCTATTGCCAATATATAAGGAGTTAAAAAAATCTTCTATTTAAGACATAAAGTAGCCATGGCAGTAGTGATACCTGTCCTTAATCCTAGGATGCATGATACAGAGTAATAGACATCTCTGATCTCTGAATTTGAGAATAGTCCTGTCTACAGAAAGATTTTCAGGACAACTTTGCCCACCCAAAGAAATCCTGTCTCAAAAAAAAAGAGAAAAGAAAAAGTAAAGAAAGAAAGGAAATTTATTAAAATAGAGTTAAAAATTGGATAATATAGAAACTGAATGAATTAATTATGATTAATGAAATAAACTAAAACAATATAAAGTTGTGCAGATCATCAACCTATAAACTGAGTTATTTTAGTACACTTGGTTTCTAAAATGTTTTGGAAATTGGCTCCAAGTAAATATATGAAATGTAATAAAATTAGCAGAAATTATAAAAAGAGCTATGAAGATTACAGTATATTAAGGTAATAATAACTTTTCTATAATATTCTATTGAAAACTGAAAGGAAGCTAATGCTTTTCAAAAAATACCATAAAATTATCAAATAATCATATAAAATTCCTAAATGCAAATTAAATTTAATACCTTGAAGAATAAATAAAAATAAAAAGTATCAAAATTACATCTGGGTTGCATCTACATTTGCTCTACAATGTTATACTCAAATGATCGTATCACTAATTATTTTATAAATATATAGAAAAGCAACAATTCAAAGCCTAAATCATTATTTTAGTCAGTCTTACTTAGACAACAATCCAAATATACTGTTACTGACATTAAAAGTCGGTGGTACACTTGAGTAATATAACAAGGCATTTTTTAACAAATAGGATTGTAAATTATTTGTGATATAAAGCAACAACATCACAAGGTAGGAAGAGCTCAGGTTGTGGCTTCGTTGTCCACAATAAAGACTTCTATCTCAACAACTGGCAGAAAAAAACAGTGTGATACTGGAGCAGTATTTCCATGTTTTATTTCTGTGCATTTTTATCATTTGCATTAAAATGATATATATGTATAATTCCAGGTAATCAATAGTAATTGGCACAATTCCACATAAAATATTCAAGTAAAAATTGAAATAAAACATAACTTGGGATTACTGACCTCTTCAATGTAAGGCAATTAATTGCTGTGGGTAAAGCATGAAGGTGGGCATCATTATAAATCTTCTTGTGTGGCAAAATAATTTGAAAGCCTGTAGTGCTGCCTTTAGAGAAGGGCATAATAAGCCTTAACTTTCACTCTTTTAATTTGCCCTAGAAAAGGTTAACATTAGTGCCCAACTTAAATAATTTTACTCATATGTCTTCACTAGTTCTGCTTCTTTTAAATAACATTGTGTTATTGACATGGCATTAAAGAGAATATGGTGGAAGTAATTTCAGTAATTATTATTCCAGAATTCTGCATTGCTTTTTCACATACTAATTTGCCCATGTATTAAAATTATAGCTGATGTCAATCTGCAGTGAGAGACTGGAATACACAATATTGCAAACTGCACATTATCTGTTCTTGAGATTTCCTTGGACACTAGCCAAATTCACCAAGTCTAAAAATTGTAATAGAATAAAATCATAGAGATATTTACTGAGACCTTTTCACAATGGTTGACAAAAGTAGGCAAAATATCTTAAAAAAATAAATGTATTTTTATTTATTTTTTAGAGGTATGGAAATCTAAAATCGGCTTCCCACTCCATTTCCTCCTCTCAGTCCCATTTCTCTCCCTCCACAGACCCTCCCAAATCCCTCCAATCTTAAGGGAGTGCCATACACCCTGCCCTGTGGAAAGTCCAAAGTCCTCCTACTGCATCTAGGTTGAGCAGGGTTTAAATCCAAAGAGAATAGGATCTCATGAAGCCAGTATATGCGAGTAGAGACACATCCCAGTGTCACTATCTGTGGCCCCTCAGTCTACCTCAGCTGTCAACCCCCTTCAGAGTGGCTTGTTTGTTCCCATGCTCGTTCACTCCCAGTCAAGTTGGAGTTGGTGAGCTCCCATTAGCTCAAGCAAACTGTCTCAGTGGATGACTCCTTCATGGTCTTGAATTCTTTGTCCATACTCTCACTCTTTCCACTCTTCAACTGGATCTTGGGAGCTCAGTGCAGTGCTCCGATGTGCGTCATTGCCTCTGTTCCCATCTGTTGTTGGATGAAGGTCCTATGGTAATATTTAAGATAATCATCAGTCTCACTATAGGGTACCCTTCCTCCATATCGACTATCCCATTCCCTCAACTACTTCTCAACCCCCCTTCTATGCATCCTTCTACCTCCCACCCCCCTGCTTCCAAATTTTTATCTGATTCCAATTTCCAGGTGGATCTATGTTTTTATTTTGGTTCACCTTATTACTTAGTTTCTCTAGGATAATTAACTATAGGCTCATTGCACTTTGTTTATGTATAGTATCCACTTATTAGTGAGTACATATCATACTTGCTTTTTGGGGGGTCTGGGTTACCTCACTCAGAATATTTTTTTCTAATTCCATCCATTTGCATGGAAAATTCAAGGTGTCATTATTTTTTTACTCTAATGTGTAGATCTGCCACATATTCCTTTTACATTCTTCAGTTGAGAGGCATCTAGGTTGTCTCCAGGTTCTGGCTATTACAAATAATGTTGCTATGAACATGGTTGAACAAATCCTCTTGTAGTATGATTGAGCATCTTTTGAATATGTTCCTAGGAGTGGAATTGCTGGATTCTGAGGTAGGTTAATTCCCAGTTTTCAGAGAATCTGCCACACTGATTTCCAAAGTGGTTGCACATGTTTACATTCCCAGCAACAATGGATGAGTGTTCCCCTTGCTCCACAACCTCTCCAGCATAAGCTACCATTAGTGTTTTTGATCTTAGCCATTCTGCCAGGTGTAATATGGTATCTCAAAGTCATTTTGATTTGCATTTCCATGATAGTTAAGGAAGAAGAACATGACCTTATGTATCTTTTGACCATTTGAAATACTTTTGATGAGAATTCTCTGTTTAGTTTAGTACACCACTTTTTAATTGGGTTATTTAGAATTTTAATGTCTAATTTCTTGTCTTCTTTATATATTTTTGAGATCAGTCCTTTGTCTGATGTGGGGATGGTGAAGATTTTTTCTAATTCAGTAGGCTGCCTTTTGTCTAATTGACTGTGTCCTTTGCTTTACAGAAGCTTTTCAGTTTCAGGAGGTCCCATTTATTTGATGCTCTTATAAATCTGTGCTACTGGTGTTATATTTAGGAAGTGTTTTCCTGTGCCATGCATTGAAGGTTACTTCCAAGTTTCTCCTCTATCAAGTTCAGTGTGGTCAGATTTATATTGAAGTCTTTAATCCATTTGGACTTGAGTTTTGTGCATGGCCAGAGATATGGATCTATTTTCAATCTTTTCCAGGTTGAAATCCAGTTAGGCCCGCACCTTTTGTTGAAGATGCTTTCTTTTTTCCATTGTATCTTTTTTGCTTCTTTGTCAAAAATCAGGTGTTCATAGGTGTGTGAATTAATATCTGGGTCCTCAATACGATTCCATTGGTCAACGTCTCTGTTTTTATGCCTATACTAAGCTGTTTTCATTACTGTAGCTCTGTAATAGAGCTTGAAGTCAGGGATGGTAATGCCTCTGGAAGTTCCTTTATTGTACAGGATTGTTTGGGATAACATGGTTTTCTTGTTTTTCCATATGAAGTTGAGTATCATTCTTTAAAGGTCTGTGAATAATGGGGATTGCATTAAATCCCCATTGCATTTTGATGGGGATTGCATTAAATCTATAGATTGAATTTGGTAAGATTGCCATTTTTACTATGTTGATCCTTCCCATCCAAGAACATGGGAGATCATTCCATTTTCTGGTATCATCTTCAATTTCTTTCTTCAAAGAACTAAAGTTCTGTCAAATTGTTCTTTCACTTCCTTTGTTAGTGTTACCCCAAGATATTTTATGTGATTTGTGGCTATTGTGAGAGGTCATGTTTCTCTGATTTCCCTCTCAGCTTCTTTTTCCTTTGTGTATAGGAGGGCTACTGATTTTTTTTTTTTTGGGTTGATCTTGTATCCTGCCACTTCACTGAAGTTATTTATCAGCTGTAGGAGTTCTCTGGTAAAGCTTTTGCGGTCACTTATATACACTATAATATCATCTGCAAATAACAAAAGTTTGACTTCTTCCTTTCCAATTTGAAACCCCTTGATCTCCTATGTTTTCTAATTGCTATTGCTAGAACTTTAAAAACTATGATGAAGAAATATGGAGATAGCAGACAGCCTTGTCTTGTTCCTGACTTTAGTGGAATGGCTTTCAGTTTCTCTCCACTTAAGTTGATGTTAGCTGTCGCCTTGATGTATATTGTTTTTATTATATTTAGATATGATCTTGTATCCCTAATATCTCCAAGACCTTTATCATAAAGGGATATGGAATTTTGTCAAATATGCCTTTTCTGCATCCAATGAAATGATTATATGTTTTTTCTTTCAGTTTATTTATATGGTGGATTACATTGATTGATTTCGTATGTTGAACCAGCCTTGCATCTCTGATATCAAGCCTACTTCATCCTGATGGATGGTTTTTTTTTATGTGTCTTGGATTTGGTTTTCTACAATTTTCTTGAAAATTTTTGCAACCATGTTCATGATTGAGATTGGTCTGTAATTCTTTTTCTTGGTTCAGTCTTTGTCTGGTTTTGGCATTAGGGTAACTGTAGCTTCATAAAATGAGTTTGACAGTGAGCCTTCTGTTTCTATTATGTGGGACACTTTGAAATTCTGGTAGAATTCAGCAATACAACATTCCAGCCATAGGCTTTTTGTTGTTGTTGTTGTTGTTGTTGGGAGGTTTTTGATGGCAGCTTCTATCCTCCTGCGGCTTATAGGTCTATTTAAATTTCTCACCTGGTCTTGATTTAATTTTAGTAGGTGGTATCTATCTAAAAAATTGTCCATTTCTTTTACATTTTCTGGTTTTGTGGAGTACAGGTTTTTGTAGTAGGACCTAATGATTCTCTGAATTTCCTCAGTGTTTGTTATTGTCTCCTCCATTTCATTTCGGATTTTGTTAATTTGGATGTTCTCTCTCTGCTTTGTGATGAGATTGGATAAGGATTTGTCAATCTTGTTGATTTTCTTAGCCAGATACTTGTTTCATTGATTCTTTGCATGGTTTTCTGTGATTCTATTTTGTTGATTTCAACACTCAACTTCATTATTTCCTGTCTTCTTTTTTTGAATGAGTCTGTTTCTTTTTTTTCCTAGAGCTTTAAGGTATGCTGTTAGGTCATTGATGTGAGCTTTCTCTGTTTTCCTTATGTGGGCTCATAGTGCTATAAACTTTCCTCTTAGAACTGCTTTCATAGTGTCCCATAGGTTTGAATATGTTGTGTCTTCATTTTCATTGAATTCAAGGAAGATTTTAATTTCTTCATTTATTTCTTCCTTGTCCCAGGAATGGATCAGTAGTTGTCTGTTCAGTTTCCATGAGTTTGTAGGCTTTCTGTTAGTAGTATTGTTGTTGAATTCTAACTTTACTCCATGGTGATCTGATAAGACACAATGGATTTCTTCAATTTTTGTATCTTTTGGTGTTTGAAATCAAATATCAGAATTAATTAGTTGAATTTAGTTTAAAGGGAGGCGTTCATTGTTTGATCATGGAGTGAAAGATTAAAAAAGAAAGACACTTTCTTTTAAAGAGAATAGATAATCACACTGTAAAATGAACATGGAAAGCAGCTATTCTTATAGAGATCAATGGGAGCCTTCAATTTATAACTAACCTCAACAATCTACTATAAACATAATGTAAACTTTGGAAACAAACTCAATGTGACTGAAAGAGAACAGTAGGCCACACAGATATTCCCTTAATGATAAACATCTTGAGTTTAGCTGCCTAGATTCTATTTAGAATTCAGTTCACCTATTTCTGACTCATCACTCTTGAGACTAAAGGAAAAGTAACTTTGTAAATATCAATAAATTAAAATATGTCATGATTTTTTAATAAAAAGTAAGTAAAATAAAAATGAAGTGTCTCATCTGAAAATCACAAAAAAAATACTGAATTGCCTAAGTCATTACTAGAGATGCCTATAAGAGAAAAAGTATTAACTGCTTATAGCATTAAACAAGTTGAGGTGTAAGATTATACCACATACACACACAGAGTCAGAAATATCAGAAAAAATAATTCTATTTATTATTATTATTATTATTAATCAATTTAAAAATGAAAAAGTCATATCAGGTTTGGTCAGTTGAATTCTGGAAATGTTTTCTTGTACAACTAATAAGATAATCAATTTCAGACAACATTGTGGCATAGCAGAACTTAGAAATCAGTTTAAGAAGTGACTGGATCAATCCACTGAAGCATGATGACCCAGCAGGAGACATGCCATTAAAAAAAAACTGACTAGCTCTCAGAAGCCATCAACTGTAAATATTTCCTTAACTAGGGATGGGAGCTAGTCAGCTCCTATCTGCTCCCTGCTGGTATGTTGACAGTTCTGATCTCTTATGGTCATTTTACAGGAAACCACAGTTGCTGTGATTTCATGAGAGAAGTAATCCTGTCACATCCAGAAACAGTGAGTGTTTCACTCTCTTTCTCACCAATATCAGGCTATTACAATTCTTCTGCCCATTCAAGACCATGCCTGAACCTTCAGGTAAGAAGGTGTTGTACAGATATCCCATTGATGGAATCTATCAAATCTCAACCTATGATCCTATGATTACAAAAAGAGCATTATCTCCAATTCCAGACAACTTCAATCAAATTATATTACAAGAATTTATATATATATATATATATATATATATATATATATATATATATGAAATATGGCTCATATGTTAAGAACACTTATGAGGGGGGGCCTTGGGGAAACAGGAGGATTGGGATAAAGGAATGTTGGACAGGGGAGCACGGAACCACAATTCTTAGTTAAGGGAGCCACCTTAGGGTTGGCAAGAGACCTGACCCTAGAGGGGCTCCCAGGTGCCCCTAGCCGAGGTCCCCAGTTAGTTCCTTGGGCAGCTGAGGATAGGGAACCTGAAATGACCCTATCCTAGAGCAATAATGATGAATATCTTGCATATCATCATAGAACCTTCATCTGGTGGTGGATGGAGATAGAGACAGAGACCCACACTGGAGCACTGAACTGAGCTCCCAAGGTCCCAATGAGGAGCAGAAGGAGGGAGAACATGAGCAAAGAAGTCGGGACCACGAGGGGTGCACCCACCCACTGAGACAGTGGAGCTGATCTATTGGGAGCTCACCAAGGCCAGCTGGACTGTGACTGAAAAAGCATGGGATAAAACTGGACTCTCTGAACATGGCGAACAATAAGGGCTGATGAGACGCAAAGGACAATGGCACGGGGTTTTTATCCTAGGTAATGTGCTGGCTTTGTGGGAGCCTAGCCAGTTTGGATGTTCACCTTCCTAGATATGGACGGAGGGGGGAGGACCTAGGACTTTCCACAGGGCAGGGAACCCTGACTGCTCTTTGGACTGGAGAGGGAGGGGGAGAGGAGTGGGGTGAGGGGGAGAAGGGTAGGAGGAGGGGGAGAAGGGTGGGAGGAGGGGGAGGGAAATGGGAGGCTGGGAGGAGGTGGAAACTTGTTTTTTTTCTCCTTTTCTCAATAAAAAAAAAAAGAAAAGAAAAGAAAAAAAAAGAACATTTATGATGTGGGATTCCTCTCTGTTTTCTGTGATTACATCTGATTAATAAAGACATTTCCTGGGATTTCCTGGGGCCTGCACAGGTGCAGACTAGAGGTAGGTGAGGACAACTAAACTGAATGATGAAAGAAAGAAGGCAGAGTCAGGGAGAAGCCAGGTAGCCCCACCAGAGACAGATGTTGGCAAAAGCTACCAGGCAAGCCACAGCCACATGGAGATACACAGATTACTAGAAATGGGTTAAAGTAAGCTGTAAGAGCTAGCCAATAAGAAGGTAGAGATAATAGACCAAGCAGTGATTTAATTAATACAGTTCCTGTTTGGTTATTTCAATCTTGGGCAGCTGGGAAAGAGCAAGCAGTCTCCGCCAACACTCTTGGTGTTCTGATATATGAGAAAGTTTCATTTCCCAGAACACTTAGCATCTCATTGCTGTCTGTAAATTCAATTCCAGGAGATCCAATTAACCCTTCTGCCTTCTCTGGGCACTGTATGCATCTTATGCATAGACATCCATAAAGGGAGAATATCCTTACACATAAACATGTATAATTATATGAAGACATATACTATATAATGAACACATAATAAATATTTTATATATTTATACACAAATCATAATTATATATGAATATATAACGTTTTATATATTACACGAAATTTCTAAAACAATGTGTTTCTATATGTTTTCCAAATATGCTTAGTGTTAGTTACCAGTTTTATACCCAGATTGTTTAATTCCCATGTGCAAATCAGTGGGTTTGAAAACAGGACAGAAATTTGGGAAGCACAGGGGCATTTTGCAAACAGTAGTGGAAGTACAGGCAGGAACATAATCAGAGTACATTGCATTCACTAAAAAATTTTCCAAACTTTCAACAAAAACAATACCATACTTTACAAGTGACTGGAAAGTATTTTTGCTAAACAACAAAAAATCATGTGTTATCAAAAATTTCCCTCGCTCTATAAGATACTTATTTTAAACTATTTTTGTGGCAATCGGAAATTCCAATTCATATACACAATTTGTAATAATCGTAAATGACGGTACCAAATAATGAACATTTACAGTTAATTTCATGTTCAGCAGAAATTACAACAAATGACAAAGGAAAAATTTGAATGTGAGATAACTAGTTTACATCAGTGTAAGAAAATACAATTTTTTATTTTAAAAAGGGAACATATACTTTTTCAGAAATTTTAATTTAATCTACATAATGATCATTAGGGTTAAAACGTTTAAGGTCTGTACATATTCAAATTCATTGTCCCACATGTAGAATAAGAATTAAGATTTTCAGTATCTCACAACTAAAGTAATAGCAAACAGTTGACCAACAAACACACCTAGACATTACTTTTGTTATATTCCCTTTTTTATTTAAGATGTTTCTAAAATTGAAACCATTAAGTGTTTATATAGGGCATCTTTCTTTTTTTTTTAATTTTCAAGGCAGGATTTCTCTGTGTAACAGGCCTGCCTTTCTGAAACTAGCTCTTTCAAACCAGTCCTTAAATTCACAGAGATCTATCCATCTCTGCCTTTCTAGTGCTAGGATTAAAGATGTGCAGCTTTTGTAAATCAGCTCAACTTTATTCCAGAGCGTAAGTAATATATAATATTGGGGACCTGGGGGACAAACTCTAATTTTGCATTAAGTGGCATACTCCTATCACAAAGCTTTGTATGTTCTAGTAGGGTCCTATGACACATCTCTTAGTACAAGACTTCTTAGCAGGGATCTGTGCCAAGGTGCAAGCTAAACATAATCAGGCATTTGGTTTAGAGACAGTTTTTAGATAAGGTCAGTTCTCCAGGCCCAGGGACATTCTCTAGATAATGGCAGGTAGAAAGCGGGAAGCCTTGCTGGGAAGGGAAGGAGATTCCATATTGTCTAGCTTAGAGAGAAAACAGCTAGGCTATAGCCAACTACAACCTCTGACCAGCTAGCAATGTATTCCAACATGTGTACTATTTGTAGGAAGCTAAACCTCAATGTGTTGATATTTTTAGATAGGCCTGTTACTGCTTGGTAGGAATTTACACAACAATGAAAGTCGGGTCTTTATGAGACAAATATCTTTTTGAGATTAGGAGTTTGCACTCCATGCATGATGTAAAGTAAGACCATGAAGAGGCACAGCTAAAGACTATTGTTTGCAATCGAAGCAGAGACTTTCATAGTGTTGTAGTTTGTATCTGCGATATCCCCAAAGAATAGAGTTTAAAAGGATGATCTCTAGAGTGGTGTGTTCAATGAGAACATACTTTCGAAGACCACAATAGGATTCCTGACACTTTTTCTAATCTTTTCCTGCTTCTTTTTTTGCTGCACTATGTACTCTAGTCATATTTTCTGCAGAGTCCCAAAATTATGGAGCAGATAATGTCGGACTTAAAACTTCAAAACTGTCAGTCAAAGTCAATTGTATCGTATATTTGGCATAGTGATAAAGAATTAAGCATTATACACACTATTGAAGGATGTTTGTTTAACTTTGGAAATAGTAAAAATTCAGTTAAAATGACAATTTGAAAAATAGACTCCATTGACTCATGAAACAGACCTGGGGGACTGTGCTTCCTGACTTGTAGAGCAACTGATGCTGAATCACAGATAAAAAAAAAAAATTACACGTCAGTACACCCTGATTGAGGTACTTTTGTTTATCTTCTTAATTATTATCTCAGTCTTTTTCTGTTTGGACTATATAGATAGCTGTACTTTTAGCTCAAATACATGAGGTTATTAAGCATGTAGCAAACAAAAGTAAAGGAACATATAGCAAATAACCATAGACAATATTATAACACTGACATAATAGAGCACTTATAACACCTGATAAAATTGTTCAGATAAGCACTGCTGAGAGGACCATCAAAAGTAACATGGCTGTTAACAATCAACAGAGAGACAACACCATCAAAATAGGTGTTTGCAGTATCTATCAGAAATGAACAGACAGTCCCTGACTGAGAGATTTCTAGGCACCATGTTTTCCTGTACTCCCAGCAAATTGGTTCCAAAGTCTTGTCCCCACTACATGGGCTTGTATAATATGAGATCAACAAATGATACCACTGGAAAAATGGTTTTCCTCAAAGCGGTCCTCAAGTGCACAAAGTTTATAACATGTTTAAATGTATGTTGTTCTCCTTACTTGTTGTCAGGCATTTAATCAGCATGCACCTTAGAGAAATCATGCCCATAACAAGGTCAAAAGAGATCCACATTGGTCACAGATTCAATTCTCGTACAAGAAATATTTGACAATTATCTAATATAATTGAAAATTATCTAATATAATTGGGATTACATTATTAACGAAAATATTTCTTTTGGAGGAAAAAGTTAGATAATAGGTAGAGAATGCTGTAAATGTATCACCAAAGGATATACACTTTCCTCATTTTAATTTTTTATATGTTTAAACTGTTTATTTTAGGAACCATGATCAAATGCATGGCACACACATGTAACATATGATCAGGGGAAAACCACTTGAAGTTGGTTTTCTACTTCCTTCTGGATTACATATGAAATCTAGCTAGCAAATTAACATCATCAGACATGGTGACAGTTCTTGCAAGCCTTCTTTGTTGTAAATATATACTTTCTTGACAAGTGTTTCTGATTAGGTGTGTGCTTAGCTTTAGTCAATTCATGATGATAGAAACCTGTGTCTGAATGTTGTTACCCTTGTTCATGCTACAAATGTCTTCCTTAAGATTAAAATGTTGAAAATGGAAAAAACAAAATATAACTAGTATATTCATTTGTCACATGTAATAACAAGATATCACAGGATATCTCTGATGACTTAAATGTAAACTAACATTTTACATCTGGGATTCTAAAGTGTAAAATATCTTTTCCATTATAGTTTATTATGCAAGAAGTAAGATACATTTTTATTATTATTTTTATTGAGCTCTACATTTTTCTATGCTCCCCTCCCTACTCTCCTCTCCCCTTCCACCCACTTCCAAGGTCCCCATGCTCCCAATTTACTTAGGAGATCTTGTCTTTTTCTACTTCCCATGTAGATTAGATCTATGCATATCTATGCTGATAATGCGTGAAACCAGAATATCAATTGACATTAAAAAAATGCTTAATGAAAAACTTTTTGGGATACTAGTTAATAGAATATTCCTGCTATCAACAGAGACTTTGATAGGTCTTTTAATAACAACTGAATCAGAACACTGCAGAATTTATATTTTAAGTAAGAGAATCCTTGCTCTATTGTATAAGCTGAACTAGTAATTATAAGTAGATCAAAGCTTCAAAAAAGTAAATTCTTATTGTAATTTACTATCTAAATGAACTATTTTCTTTCTTTTTCTCATGCTTCTTTTACTTTTTGTGAGATAGTGTCTCATGTCATATAGACTGGCTTCAAACTCATCATGTATCCAAGGTTCCTATTGAACACCTAGCCTTCCTAACAATACATCCTCAGTGCTAAGATTTTAGGGATGGATAACTATGCGTAAATTAGAAAAAAACTTAACTTATAGTCACACAGATTTTATTTTTCTGGACCTCCAGCTCCTAGACCACTACTCAGGGTAGCTCAGAGTAATGCTTCTCAGGAGTGAGGATTGAAAGATTTCTGTAATCACTTCACTGATGATCAGAGGCTCCTTTTCTTTCATTCTTCTTTAATTCTTTTTCTAATTGTTTATAAGTTCTTAGGTCTGATTCTTTAGTTCCCATAGTGTAGCTCTAAATCTTTTTTCTAATTCTCTGTTTCAGTTCTCTTTGCTTCTTTTTATTTTCATCTAGCATGAAAACACTTTTTACAGGAGGTTTAAGCCAATAAAGTTACAAGATCACATCTCGTTAGTCACAGCACATTCCTTGGGTAAGTGTTAAGGGCAGAGCCTGGCATCTCAAAGTTTCAAGTTTTCTGATGTAAGACTTGACCAGAAGCTGGTGACACAGTGCTTGCTGGGATAAGTTGCGAGACAATTCTTTTATCAGCTATCTTGGCAAGACAAGAACTGGCATGATTTTTTTAGATTTCTTTGTGTTATTAACCTTGGTCAGATACCTGCATCTCTAAATTTGTGCATAAGTGAAAAGTTTTTAAATTAAGATACATCTAGCTTGAACTTGCTCTAATGTAAAAATGAGCTATTTGTGTCTAACTGTTTTAGACTGAGCAGGATTGTTGTTTTTTGATATTAGTCCGAGTAAAAAGAAAAAAGTAAGCTTTTAAGTGTCTTACAAACTATTGTGGGGCAATAGATCTAGTTATGAATCATAGTTTTTATAAATCAAAATCATACAAATTAATGAGAATTCATCTTCTTGATCATTCAGATATATGAACCCATAAGATTGAGATGCCCTCATGAGATTACATATATGTCTCATATGAAATTTCACATTACACTGCAAGTATCAGGGAGATATCAAAGCTGCTTGCACATGTGAAACTAGACAGGTGTTGAGGGAGGTCCTCCCACTCCTCCAGCCTATCACCGCTGAGGTACCAGCCCATTGGGGCGTGGTTTCTCTCCCTTTAAAAAAGCAGCCACTTCCCTCTCCTCGCTCTCTTCACTTCCTGCTCCGCCTGCCACTAGACTCCTTTCCTGGTTGCGTAGAGGGCTGTTGCCTGGGACAGTGATCTGTAAGTTTTTTCCCCTTTTAATAAATACCACCCTATTAATCATAATCCCAAATTGGTGTGGCATTGTTTGTGACTTACGCCTTCAGACAGGAGTAACAGTCTCCATAGTCAGTGGTCCTACATGCTACACCTGAGAAGGATTCTCCTCCATCAGATAATTATTCCTCTAGTGGGTTGACATCAGAACACAACTTTTCACCTGTTGTATACATCCGTGGTCCTTGACACAGTTTTATTTATTATGTTTACTCTTTCTATTTTAGATCAATAAAATGTGGGTATTGGTTAAGAACCCTTTCTATTTCTTCAAATTATTTAATCTTAAAATAAAGATTAAACCTGTTGACTTAGTAACACAGCATTAACAAAAATACAAGTTAATGCTTTATAAACATAAGGTCAGTATGGTATTTCTAGTACTGATTACATTATAAAAACAAATATAGAAAGAACGCAAGAACAAGTTCTTTAACATGTAAGCAGTTAACATTCTCAGTATGTACTGATATACCAACAGCATTCTTGAATACTACATATATGATAATTAATACTCACAGAAATGTTAGGTTTGTGCTGTTGCAACAAAAGTTTTAAATCAAGTTAATGAGAAAAACAGAGTAAAAAACACTAAATATCTAAAGAAATATAGATCTCACAGTTGACCAAAGACTGCACTGGGAGCCTGCCTTCTCAAGCCCTGTGATGTGCATTTTTCACAAATAACCAGCATACTCACTTTATAAAATGTCACCAGAATAACTTCCCTTTTTACTTCACCTCAGGTTGGATCTGTTTGAGCAAAGTAGTTTTAAAATGGAGAATAATTAATGTTTTTTGTATTCCCAATTTTTTGTAATTGCTTTCCTTTATGCATCCTTTCTTGTTTATGATTCTGAAGTCTAATATCATCAGAAACAACTTCCCGTGCCTAAAAATTATTTCATGCTATCAAACAATTATCAATTTCTTCTTAGAGAATTTATCATACTGAAAGAAATGGCTTAAAGATTAAAGGCACTTATGCTTAGCCCTAATAACCTGAGTTGTAGTCTCAAAACCTACATCTCTGAAGAAGAAAAGTGACTCTTTATAATTGTTCTCTGACTTCCATATGCATGCTTATGACACTCTTGCCACTACCCACAAGGACACACCACACTAAAATCTGATTATGTAGGAAAAGAGATGATGTGGGCAATAAGTCTAGAACCTTTTGACTCAGGTTTCTGTGGCTCATCCAGACGATACTGTAGGTGACATCACACAGTCACTTTGTGCCTTGGTTTTGAGACGGAGCCTGTTTTTGGTGATTTTTCCTAAGATATTAACCCAAGAATATAAAATCATAAATGTCATTCCCTACCCATTGTTTGTTGTTGTACAGAAACAACTGCACAAATTAGTATAAATTATTTTGAGGAGATAAAATGATTTTCTGTCTAAAATGCCACTGTTAGGACTTTTCTCCCTCTTCTCTCTCTCTCTCTCTCTCTCTCTCTCTCTCTCTCTCTCTCCCCCTCTTCCTTCCTCTCTCTTTCTCTCCCTCTTCCTTCCTTTCTCTCTCTCTCTCTCTCTCGCTCTCTCTCTCTCTTTCTCTCACACACACAAACACACATCTAGCTAAATAAGAATTCACTGTCATGCTACAGCATGTTAGCAAAAGCAGTTATAAGTCACGTTTTATTTTTAAAAGAAAGGGAAATATTTTATATTAATAATATTTATGGTTTACCAGTATGTAACAAACATGAATAAAATGATATTTATGTGTGAATTTTGAAACCAAATGGAAGTATTTCTCAATTTGATATGCACAGGGTTTATTTCTGGAGTGTTCTTAGTTCCAAGTAAAGAATGATTCACAAAATTTCCCCATGTAATTGATTTATTTTCTATTCATGTAGAATGAAATTGCAAATGCAGCTTCATGCATAGAACATTTTTATTTCTTTCCCTGAAAACTAGGCTCCAATTTTCTGCCTAATAGGAGAGATGACACCATGAGCATCTTATAGCACACTGCTTGTCCTTAGCTTATGCCACGATGGAGACAATAGTCCACAAGATTCCTCAACGTACTGTTTTCCTGGAAGAATTTATCTTGTTTCTGCCTTCGAATTAAGATTATATATATATATATATATATATATATATATGTGTGTGTGTGTGTATGTGTGTGTGTGTATGTATATATATATATACATATGTGTGTGTGTGATTATTTCATACATCATTTGCATTGGGCAATCGAAAAAAATCTGGGGAAAAATAAACATTCATTCACCTTTTCCAAAGTTTCCTCATTTTACTTTTAAAATTCAAGATATTTACACTCTTAGTATATTCCATAAATTTTGTCATAGGCTTAAAAAGAAATATATTGAATATTTGAGTTAATTCTTAAGTATATGTTTTTCTTCTATACTTATTATTCTTTTGCAGGCAAAATCTTATTCTTTAATAACTCTTAGTTGTCTTTTTGCTTTGTGTATTATCAGAGTCTTTGAAAAATAAATCATATATTCTCATGTATATATGATTTAATATTTTCAATGTAAGTAAACATAGAAGTATTTTAAATATAGAGGTGTTTTGAGAAAAACCCCTTCACTTTTTAGGTTATCTGATGCAGGATGTACCTGGGAAATTCTCTAGTCTAAACTCCTGTGGGAAATCCTTCCTGAAAAAGTCCTATGGAAATGGGAGTGGGAGAAGAAAAAAGAGAGGAAAGGGAAGGGAACAAACAAGCAAGTTAGTATAGCTCAATAAGAAATTTCCTTCTAAAGGCTGACATCCAATTATATCAGCCCTATTTGCTGAAAATGTCTTCTCTTTGGTGAGAGTCTACAGAGATTTTATTCCATCTTACCTGAAAGTCAGAAACTTCAAGCTTGTTCTTGTTCCTCAAGACCAAATAACAGAATGTTTGGCCAAAGGTGTGGTTACTAGATGTTTTGAGAATTAAGGTGGTGATGATGCTTGTTTGTTCCCTAAACTATAGAAAGGAAGTCTTTTGACCATGCCTTTTTGCTTTGGATATAAAAGAGCTATGAGAAATAAATTCGGGGATGCTGCAATATTTCACTGAGAGTCCTCCCTATTCTATCTTCTTTCTTTTGTCTCTTTCTTTCTTAATTCTCACTCCCCTATTCAGGTACTGTTCAACAAGTTGGTTAGCCCAGATACTTTATTTCATTGTAGAATTTTTGCTTCTTCTTTTTTAATCAGCTGTCCGTAGTTGTGTGGATTTACATGTGATTCTGCAATTTGATACTATTAACCCACCTTGTTTTTTTGCCAATACTATGAGTTTTTTATTACTAACTCTGTAGGAGAGCTTGCAGTCAGGGATGTTGAAGTTCTTTTATTGTACAGAATTGTTTTGGCTATCTTGGGTACTTTGTTTTTCCATATGTAGATTGTTTTTTTCAAGGTCTGTAAAGAATTATGTTGGCATTTTAATGAGATTTTATGAATCTGTAGATTAGTTTTGATAAGATGATCATGTTTACTATATTAATCCTTTAGAGTCATAATCATGGGAGATCGTTGGTCTTCTCATATATTTTATAATTTCTTTATTCAAAGATTTGGAGTTATTGTCATAAAAGGATTTCAATTATGTGGTTAAAGTTACCCTGAGACATTTAAAATATTTTATATTATTTGTGGCAAGTATCAAGTGTTATTTCCCTGATTTATTTCTTAGCCATTTATAATCATTTGTAAAGAAAACCAGATATACTTAATCTAACAGAAGAGAAAGTGGGAAATAACCTTGAGAAACCTTTCTAAATAAACGATCAATAGTTCAGACACTAAGATTGACAATTAATAAATAGGAACTCATGAAACTAAAATGATTTAGTAAGTCAAAGGAAGCCATCAATAGAATGAAATGGCAGCCTACAGAATGTATAAAGATATTTACCAACCCCACATCTGATGGAGGACTGATTTCCAAAATATATAAGAAACGTAAGAAACTAGACATCAAACAAACAAACAAACAAACAAGTAACCAAATTAAAACTTGGAACTTATCTAAATAGAGAATTTTCAGCAAAAGACTCACAAATGACCAGGAAATATTTTAAATAAAGTTCAACACCTTTAGTCATTCAGGAAATGCAAAAAAAAAATAAATAAATAAAAGTGACAGATCATCTTAGAGAGAATATAAAAGTAGGGGAAAGGGGAACTCTTTTCTATTACTGGTGGGGATGTAAACTTGTAGCCACTTTGAAAAACAATATGGCGATTTCTCAGAAAATTGGGAATGGATTTGATAGAGAACGGAGGTCACTTCTTGGTTTCAAGCTGCCTGGCTAGCTTAGACCCTAAATAATCACAAAGAAACTGTATTAATTAAATCACTGCTTGGCCCATTAGCTCTAGTTTCTTATTGACTAATTCTTATATTAATTTAACCCATTTCTATTAACCCATGTATCACCATGTGACAATGGCTTATTGGCTAAAGTTCCTAGGTCTGTCTACAGAGGCTTCATAGCTACTCCCTGGCTCTGCCCTTCTTTCTTCCAGCATACTGCCTATCTTTCCCTACCTAGTTCTGTTCTTCCTTGCCATAGCCTCAAAGCAGTTCTTCATTCATTAACCAGTAAAAGGACTATACAGACCAAAGGACCTTCCACACCATGGATCTACCTTAAGACCCAGCTATACCACTTTTGAGCATATATTCCAAGATTACTCAATCATACCACAAGGACACTTGCTCAACTATGTTCACATCAGTTTTTCTTATGATAGCTGGAAACAATCTAGATGGCTTTTAACTGATATATTTACATAATGGAAAATTACTAATCCGTGAAAAAGAATTGTATCATGAAATTTGAAGACAAATGGATTGAACTAAAGAAAACTTATCCTGAGTAAGGTCATACAGATAGAGAATGACAAACATAGTATGTACTCATGAATCAGTGGATATTAACTATAAAGTAAAGGATATCCATGCAACAATCCACAGACCCAGAAGGTGTAGATAAAAAGGAAGGCTCAATGGTAGAGAAAAGAGTTTATGTGTTAACTGAGGGTGGATAGGGATCGTAGTATGCTAGAGCAATTTGAGGATAGGGAATAGGAAAGTATTGAAAGAGATGAATGGGAAGGGGTCAAGTAGATACTTGGTGCAAAGGAGCCTCCCAGGCTATAGGAATGATCTCATATAAGACCCTTAGCAATATGAACTATGTAGTCTGAAGTGACCACCTCCTGTGAACAGACAATTCTTCCATTTTAGGCCTGGGACACCAACCCATGAACATAACATTGAAATCTATAGTCTCTTCCTATAGGATGTGCTGGGTAAGGGTAGCACAGAGACTGTGGGAATGGTCATCTAATGATTGATTCAGTCTAAGAACTATGCCATGGTAATGTGTCCACACCTGGAGCACCAGGACCCAGAGATTGAATGTTTCAGAGACCAAAGATAGAACCGAACATGACTGGAGAAAAAAAAATATTTCATGTAATAATGTAATGATACCTAATGATATTCTGCTACACTCATAGATTTATGTCTAGTCCAATTTTCATCAGCAAAGCTTCACCCAGCCACTGATGAAAACAGCTGCAGAAACCCAAAGTCAAACATAAGGTAGAAAACTTGGGAAATCATACTGAAGAAATGAAGAAGGATTGAAGGAGTCATAGGGATCAAGAACATCATATGAAAACCCACAGAATTATTTAACCTGGGTTCAAAGGACCTCACAGAGACAGACCTGACAACCAGAAAGCCTGCACAGGGCTGATCTAGTCCCTTTGTGTATTTGCTATAGTTGTGTAGCTTGGTCCCTTGTGGGAGTCCTAATAGCAGGAGTAGGTACTGTCTTTGATTCTTAGACTGGCATTTGGTGTGGGATGCTTTTCCAAGACTTAATACAAGGAGAAGTTCTTGGTCTTAACTGCAGCTTGTTATGCCATGTTTTGCTGATAACCATGACAAGCCTGCCCTTTTCTAAACAGAAAAGTAGGAAAAGTAGATAGGGTGAAAGAGAGGGGATATTGAGGGGTGGGTTTGGTAGGAAAGGAAGGAGTAAGAACTGTAGTTTGGAAGTAAAATAAATAAAGAAAATCTAAAAAAGAATTTGCAACAGCATAAGATTGACAGGAAGAGCAGAAAAGAGGGTCTGGTTGGTTGCCTTGTGCCTTTGGCCATGAAGCACTTGCCTTGGAAGAACAGGTTAGAGGTCTCATTCTGTTTTGCTGTTGCTATTTTCCAAACTCTTGGACTGAAGGTAGGCCTCTCAAGAAGTAAAAAATGCCTGAAATAATGCATTTTTACATTTGGTTAAAAGGTGTCTGTGGCTAACATATATTAGCCTCATTATTTTATGAACAAGTGAATATTATTTGATAGAGAATGAGTGTTCAAATCCAAAGGAACTGAAGCTTAACACAGCAGTTATTATATGAATGTTAGTTTGGGGGGTTATAGGAAAGTAGAGGTGGAGCTAGGTCTGTTTTATGCCACTGCTTCCCAGACACTGCACCTGTCACCAAGTATAACACCCCTTCCCACATACTATCTCCATGTTCATGCAGAATTCACATGGACTTTCAAAAGATCATGGGTCTGGCTTGGAGATTATATTGTAACCCTGGATTGTAAAGTGACTTTCAGTTGCTTAATGGGATTTATTTGAAGGCACTGTTTCACAGAAATATATGGAAAGCATAAGAGAAATCTTATCCCCAAGAAGTATACAAAAGCTTAGAGGATCAGTTGAATAAAGAAAGGTTTAGGTGACTCATAGATGATTTCTCCCAGGTATTTCTGAAGCATTTCTTAGTAATGCATACATGAGATTCATTGTCAAGCAGTGACCAGAATAAAGCAGTGAATTATTCTGTGGTTTGACCCCCTCTGTCTGTTCTTAACACTGCACTGAAAAATGAAGCTTTACATTGGTATAGTATTGGCAGGTCTCTATGTGGAAGCACAGTAGTGTTTAGGCCAAGTAATTGGGCAGACACTGTTTCCTTAATTAGTTTTTCTAGCAAAGGGAGATATTTTATTTGTGGTGCGATAGATGCCTCCTCCTTACCTCAGTATGGTGGCTGAAAAATAACTTTAAGAAACTATTGGAAGTTAGTTGATACAGTACCAATTAAATGCTAAAAAATAAACTTAATGGAAAATGCACAATATGTATTTTTTTTTTGTGGGGGAAGGGGTTTCGAGAAAGGGTTTCTCTGTGGCTTTGGAACCTATCCTGGAACTAGTTCTTGTAGACCGGGCTGGCCTTGAACTCACACAGAACTTCCTGCTTCTACCACCTGGCTAGCAAATTTGTTATATTTCAGTAATAAGTTAGTCTTATTGAATTAAAAAAATAATTAGTGTCTAGGGCTATGACTTAGTTTGGACAGTGCTTGCTGTTTGAGAGTGAAGATTTAAAATTCAAGGAGCTTCTGGTTTAATGAACAATTCTATTTCAAGAGAATGAGACATAAAAGAGACAGAGGAAGACTTGAAGAAGTTTCCCATTAACACCTCTGTGGCAAAGGCAACAGCATAGACTCACCCAAACAATCGTGTGTTTGACACACATACACACACCCCACATACAAATAACAAATTATAAATTATATATACACACAACACATATATATTAAATTTACCATGCATGTAAAAGTGTTTGCTTGTCTAGCTTGAAGAAGAGTTTGAGCTCAGGACTTCTTGGTAGAAGGAAAAAACTGAGTCCTCACAATTGTTCTCAGACTGTATATAATGCAGTATGGCAAGCTTTGCATCTACACACTCATACACAAAAGTACACAGAGGCACACGAACCATGGACACAGGATAATAAACAAATGTAAGATTTGTATAAACAATGGATGCTGAAATGAATTTTCAGTGACCCTGAAAGTCAGCAATTTTGATAGGTACAACAGTGATTTGTAATATCTGACATTGTTTCCCTTTAAAATGACTGCTAATAAAATATTTTTCAATTGTCTTTACTATTTCAATTTTTAAAAAATGATATATACAGATGTAAACATCACAAAATAAGTCTATATTTTAATACATTGTTAAGCACACATCCTATTGAATGGGTAAGGAAACAGAATTTTGCAGCTTCTACTGGTACCCTGGAAGTTCTTCCCCAGTAATCTCATGACCTTCTTTTTCCCATCTAAAAGTAAACACTCAGCTGGTATATCCATGATTTCTTTCCTTTGGCTTTGTCATCACAGCGTGAATCTTTCATTACTAACTGCTTTGTTGAGCAACTTTATATTTGATATGGTTTTACTTTTTCTAATCTATAGATTCACTTCATTCCAATTTCTTTTTATTACATTTATCTAATTTATCTTTTAGGGTTATGATGTAGCCCAGCGATAGTACTTGGTTGGCCTGTGCAAAGTTTTGGGTTCAATTTTATACTTGGGTTCAAATATATAATTGTCATAAACTCAATACATTTTATTAATTCATATAATTCATTCAAAGTCTGAGATTTCCTTAAGGTGTTTTTTATTTTGCTAAAGACAAAAAAAATGCTTTTATTTTTATTTAGTTTCTAGAAAAACTCAAGCTAGTTTTGTAAATTTTAAGTTCTAACAGAGCATAGTCACAGTTTATTGCTATAACTGTGTAGAAATAACACATCCGGTATTTTTCATTTTGCTTTCCCATACTCACAAACCTTGCAAGAAATATAAATTATTGAGGCTTCTGTTAGTAGTAATAGTAACTGCTTTTCTTTGTAAATATTTACAAATAAAAATAAAAGATTTTAAAACAGGTGTGCTTGCTTGTGTTTGTAAGTATCTTCTCTGCATTGGTTTGAATGAGAATGATTCCCATATTCTCATATATTTGCATGCTTAGACCCCAGTGGGTAAACTATCAAGGAAAGTTTAGGAGGCTTTGATGGAGCTGGTATTTTCTCATTGGGGACAGTATGTTCATGTTTATGGAAATGGCCAGGGAAGTTTCAAAACCCATGGTATTCTCAGTATACCCCTCCCCTCTTCCTCCCTGAAGAGGGAGGGTGTAAATTTCTCTGCTACTGGTATACAGCACCATGCAAGCCACCATTTTCCTCACCATGATGATAATGGACTGGATAAAACCTCCAATTAGATACTTTATTTTTAAGAATTATCTCGGTCATGCTATGTCTCTTCACAGCAATAAAACACCAACTAAGACACTCACAATCCCAAACCACATACCTAAATATTTTGTTACATTTTCTCTACTTATCTTCTAATATTGCTTCATAATTTTTCATTTGACATTAAATAATCTTTGAAAAATAGTTGTAGTACTTGGGATATATCTAAATTGGAAGCATGCTCCCCTAACATGCATGAAGCTCTAGGTTTGATATCCAGAACTGCATAAAACATCATATGATATGGCACAGTTATAATAATCATCTAAAGCTGAAGCCAGGAAGACCAGAAATTTATTGTCTTCTTCAGTTATAGATTGAGTTTAAAAAAAAGTCTAGGCAGCTGGGCGGTGGTGGCGCACGCCTTTAATCCCAGCACTTGGGAGGCAGAGACAGGCGGATCTTTGTGAGTTCGAGGCCAGCCTGGTCTACAATAGCTAGTTCCAAGACAGGCTCCATAGTTACAGAGAAACCCTGTCTCGAAAAACCAAAAAAAAAAAAAAAAAAAAAAAAAAGTCTAGGCTACATAAAGCCTATTTCAAAATAAACAAAAATTTCTCAGTGAGTAAAGTACTCTAAGTAACATAAGGGCCCTATAGTGAATATTTCATCTCAGTCAGAGGTAAATTCTTTGACATATCTTCTTCCTATTTTAAAGTCATTGGCATATTTCTTATTGTTTACTTTGGAAGAACTAACAAGCTTGAACAATTTAAGTGACATATTTTTTCAAGTGAAACTAATGAGTCCAAAGGAATCAATTTTGTCTTTTAAATGGTTTATAATTTATGATATTTAACACCCCATGAAGAGTGCACAAAGTCTCAGGAAACTAGTGGGTTCTAGACTAGCTCTGACTGCACGGTCATATGCTGGTTATAAGAATAATAAGGCTAAGTAAAACAAAAGAAGTGCACATGCCAGTCAGGTTAACCAGACCTTGAACAATGTTACTTTAAATATCTGTCCTAGGAAATGATTTCATATAAATATTTGCATTTGTATTTAGTTATTATTTATTTTTTAATACTCATGCAAAGTATGCAGTAAATGTGGTTTAAGTTCCTGTCTATATTTTTCTCAATTATATATGAGAACCTCCATCTTTTATTTACAATTATTTTCAGTAATTTTGAAATTCAGGTATATTTTGATTATTTTCTTCCCAATGTCAAAGTTTATCCAGATCCTCTCCACAGTCTCTACATACCATACATTAAGTTTTTCTCAAAATAAAAATGAAAGAAAAATGTGCTTTAAAAGTAAAGCTTGCTGAAGATCAGAGGACAGAACTAGATACTAACTAACCATAGAGGTCAGGCAGTGGGGGCTCACACCACTGATCCTGTAATTGGTATCTCTTGCCTTTGATCCTATTACTTGGGAGGCACATGCCTTTAATCCAAGCAGTAGGGAGGTGGAGACAGGAAGTGATATGCCTGGGCATAGTGAGGAATATAAGGCCTCAGGAAACAGGAGCTCAGCCTTTTGGTCTGAAGGTTTTGTAGAGGTAAGAAACTTAGTGACTAGCTGCTCTACTTCTTATCTGTCAGCTTTCATCCCCTGATATGTGACTATAGGTTGTTCTTATTAGACAAATTTGAATTGATACTACAAAAAAAAATGTCAAAAACTAAAAACCCATGTAACAACAGAATGCACAAAACCCAGAAAATAAATGATATCATCATTTAGTGCTCAAAAAACACCCACCAAAAATAAAAATAAAAATAAATGAACACATGTGAGTGTACAGTGTGTGACCCACACAAATGAATGAAAAGAAAAACAGAAAAACAAACCAAAAAAAATGTGGTGTCCATTATACATTGGCTATCTACCCTGAACTCTGCCTGAGAGTGGTTTATATATCCATTGTATTTCCATTGGTAAAAACTAATTTTCCTTCTCCCATCTGGTATAAATGGAAGTTGCATCCTTAACTTTTACTCTAGTTGTTGGATTTACATACATTCAATTATTCATTCATTCATTCATTCATTCATTAAAAAATAACACAGTAGAATATAATAAGATAAAACAAAAAAAATCAAGTAAATCAAACAATACAGAAGAAAAAGAGCCCAAGACACATCACAACCCACTCTTTTGTATGCCCAGGAATCCAATAAAATCACTAAACTCAAAGTCATAAACTTGAAATCTGATCAGGACTTCTGCATTCATGTTCAGCCTCTGTGAGTGCCTAGGAGATTTGCTCCTGCTGATTTAGAGGTCTTTGTTTCTGGGCCTCCATCATATTCGAAGGCTCTTCTATTCTTTACACCCCTGTTCTGTGGGATTCCCTGAGCTCTGATGACAGACAGGGATTTTATGGAGACATACAATTTAGTGCAGTGCTGCAAAGTCGCTCCCTCTCTGTGCAAGGTCTGGGTCTGGTTGTAGTTGCCTATATTTGTCCCCATCATCTTCTTTTTCCTAATGAATTATTCGTTTTTTTTTGTGATTACTATGCTTTAATTCTTTGTTTTCTTTTTTTATTGCTTCATAAATAATACCATTCAAAATTTCCATCTCCTCCCCTCCTCCCATTTCCCTCCCACTCCCCCACTCACTCTCACCCTCCAGTCCTAAGAGAGGGCAGGGTAACCTCCCTCCAAGTCCAAGGCCCTCCCCCTCCATCCAGGCCAAGAAAGGTGTGCATCCAAACAGACTAGGGTCCCAAAAAGCCAGTATATGAAATAGAATCAAATTCCAGTGCCTTTATCATTGACTTCTCAGTCAGCCCCCATTGTCAGCCATATTCAGAAAGCCTGGTTTGGTCAAATGCTAGTTCAGTCCCAGTCCAGGTGGCCTTGATGAGCTCCCATTAGATCCATCACACTGTCTCTGTCTCAGTGGGTGGGCCAACCCCTGGTGGTCCTGACTTCTTTGATCATCTTCTCCCTCCTTCTGCTCTTCAACTGGACCTTGGGAGCTCAGTTCAACACTCCGATGTGGGTGTCTGTCTCTATCTCCGTCCACCACCGCACGAAGGTTCATATTCATCTTTTTGGTTCTAGGTTATCTCACTCAGGATAGTGTTTTCTATTTCCATCCATTTGCATGCGAAATTCAAGATGTCATTTTTTTTAACCGCTGAGTAGTACTCTAATGTGTATATGTGCCGCACTTTATTTATCCATTCATCCATTGAAGGACATCTAGATTGTTTCCAGGTTCTAGTTATTACAAATAGTACTGCTATGAACATAGTTAAACAAATGCTTTCGTAGTATGATTAGGCATCTCTTAGGTATATTCGCAAGAGTTGTGTTGCTGGATCCTGAGGTAGGTTGACTCCCATTTTCCTGAGAAACCACCACACTGATTTCCAAAGTGGTTACACAAGTTTTCATTCCCACCAGAAATAGATGAGTGTTCCCCTTGCTCCGCATCCTCTCCAGCATAGGGTATCATTGGTGCTTTTGATTTTAGCCATTCTGACAGGTGTAAGATGGTATCTCAAAGTTGTTTTGCTTTGCATTTCCCTGATAATTAAGGAAGGTGATCATGACCTTAAGTATCTTTTGGCCATTTGAACTTCTGTTGAGAATTCTCTGTTCAGTTCAGTACTCCATTAGCTATAGTAATGAAAACAGTTTGGTATTGGCATTAAAACAGAGACGTTGACCAATGGAATTGAGTTGAAGATACGGATATTAATCCACAAACTTATGAACACCTGATTTTCGACAAAGGACCTAAAGTATACAATGGAAGAAAGAAAGCATCTTTAAGCATGGGATAAAACCGGACTTGCTGAACATAGTGGACAATGAGGACTACTGAGAACTCAAGAACAATGGCAATGGGTTTCTGATCCTACTGCACGTACTGGCTTTGGGGGAGCCTAGGCTGTTTGGATGCTCACCTTGCTAAACCTGGATGGAGGTGGGCGGTCCTTGGACTTCCCATAGGTCAGGGAACCCTGATTGCTCTTTGAGCTGATCAGGGAGGGGAACTTGATCCAGGGAGGGGGAGGGAAATGGGAGGCGGTGGTGGGGAGGAGGCAGAAATCCTTAATAAATAAATACATAAATAAATAAATAAATAAATAAAAAGCTGCCTGAATGAAAGCATTAATAAATGAGTAATACACACACACACACACACACACACACACACACACACACACACACACGAAGAAAGCATCTTTATCAAATGGTGCTGGCATAACAATGAAAATAGATCCATATCTATCACCAGGCACAAAACTCAAGTCCAAATGGATTAAAGACCTCAATATAAATCTGATCACACTGAACTTGATAAAAGAGAAAGTGGGAAGTACTCTGCAACACATAGGCACAGGAGACCTCTTCCTACGTATAACCCCAGTAGCACAGACAATAGAGCAACAATGTATAAATGGGACATCCTGAAACTGAGAAGCTTCTTTAAAGTAAAGGACACTATCATTAAGACAAAAAGGCAACCTACTGAATGGGGGAAGATCCTCGCCATACCTGCATCAGACAAAGGTCTGATCTCCAAATTATATAAAGAACTCAAGAAACTAGACATTAAAATCCTAAATACCCCAATTAAAAAGACAATGATTTCTATGGCTGTTTATATGTTCATATTCAATTTTCAAATGTTTAAATTTTTTGATGATTGCATATATATATATATGTATGATCTTTTATTTTTATATATTGCAAAATTAAAATTCACTAATGTTAAGATATAAAATTTTCTACAGGTATATTTATTTGTTTCTGCCATAAGAAAGTTATTCGTATAAGTTACATAATGATATTAAACATCATAGCTATTGTAACTACAAATATACCATTGCCAGTATTGTCAACTGGTTCCATGGTTATTTTTTTTGTATTTTAATTATATCAGTCCTTTTACTTTTGGCTTATGGTTTTACTAATTTCTTACTGTTGTTCACTGAATTGATGTCAGTGTAATTATGTGTCCCAGCTCTAAGTAGTGTTTCAACTTCAAATCACATTTCTGCGATTTGCTTTGTGTTGCTGATTATTAAACACTGAAATCCACATCTGCATGTTGCCTGTCTGTTCTACACTGACCTTTGCCAACAAGGACAATAGAGGAAATTGCAAGAACTCAGAAATGACAGCTTTGGTTCCTTCTATTTAGTCTTTTCTGTTCTAGTTTCTTTCATGGTTTATTTATCCTTTTTATAATTTTTTATTCTTTTAATTCAAATAGTCATATATATATATTTTAGAAATATTTATGTATAAATATATGTTTATATTTAGAAATAAAAATTTCTAAAATTTATATTTTTTGTAACTGTGGATGTTTGCTTTGTTAAAGACTATGTGGTCGATTTTTGAGAAGGTTCCATGAGCTGCAGAGAAGAAGGTATATTCTTTCCTATTTGGGTGGAATGTTCTATAGATGTCTGTTAAGTCCATTTGATTCATTACCTCCATTAATTCTCTTATTTCTCTGTTAGGTTTCTGTCTGTTTGACCTGTCCATTGGTGAGAGAGGAGTGTTGAAGTCTCCTACTATTAGTGTGTGCGGTTTGATGGCTGCCTTGATTTGCTCTTATATTATTATAACAATACTATAGTTTATTTATGCAGTTCTCTAATGCTAAGATTTTAATATCTTTCATAATATTTTTAATTTTTTGTTATAGAAATATAATTTCAATATGAAAACTTATACCATATAACACACTGTTAACTCTAAATCAATACTTTATATGTATCATAATCACTGGAATGTATAAACACATGAAACACAATCAATGTTTTCCTTGGTTATTCAAGAGGAGCATGAAATGCTGAGAGAATTTTGGTGTTTTACTTACTCGCAAGCATTAAGTAGGTGCCTTTTTTCAGTCTTAGCAAACCACACTATTCCAAAAGCATCATATAAGTATTCTCTCTTGTTTTTTTGTTTTCTGTGTTCTTTTAAATGAATTTGATTCCCAGCCTTTATTTGCTGCTTAACAGCAAAGACTCGGAGTGTTTATTTCTTGTTTCTGTTGTTTCAGTACTGCTGAGAATCCATGGTGCCACTGAGGTGACACTCCCAGACTTTCAAAATTAATTTTGAGATAAAAAATACTTATTTAAGATTATTTCTTTTATGTTTTAAGATTATAACTACATTTTCTCTCTTACTTTTTGTCCTGCCAAACTTTCCCATATATAATATCTCAGTCCTTTTCAATTCAATAGACAATTTTCATTAATTGTTAGTACATATATTTCTCTAATATCTATTTTATAATTTATAGGTATTAGGGATATAATCCAAAGCACAATCTATTCAGTTGGTACAATATTTTCTGTACATATGTTTTCAGGGCAGACCACTTAATACTGTATAAGCAGATATTATAATCATTGCTGGGAAAGACTACATATCCTTTTCTCAGGATTCCTTAGCTGCATGTAGTTCTTAGTATAGGATTAAATTCTCTTGAACTCTCTATCATTCCCATTAACACAACTTCTTGTCCTAGTTCAGTTCCTGTTTATGCAGTCATGATGGTCAGAATAATGGAGATAGTTTTCAATACTTCTAGTAGACATAATCACAATTAATTCATTCTTTGAAATTAAATGTATTTATATCTTTTCCCCATCCCCTTTTCTACCTCTAGCTCTTCTCCAGTTACCTATCTTGATCATGCTCAAATTCATAACCTTTTTTCAACAATTATCATTACATATATAATAAATTAGCTATATATATATCATATATACTGCTAAAATATAAATATCACTTTCTTCATATAAAATATACATATACAAAGTAAAATTCATATAAATATGCAGAAATACAAAAATACACCTGCACTTATACTATCATGGATCACTTTTATCAGATAACCAATTTGTGAGATTTATGGAAGACTCCTTTAGCATCACTTAGTTGCCTAGTTCTTTGTCTGGATTTGAGGTCCCATTTTTTTTCTGTCAATATTAGATCATCTATCAGTGTTCTTATTGTTCCTAGGTGAAAATTCTTAGATATTTCCTCTGTATCTTACAAACTTGAAGTACTATTTTTCGCTATCATCTCTGAATTTTAGATGCAAGAGTACTGTTGTAGATGTATCAGTTTCAAATGGACATCATATGGTAATTGTTCTCTGCATTTTGAACATTGTGGGGTTTTGTAGTGCTATCCATGTGGTACAAGGAGGCATGTTACTGAGGAAGGGTAATATGTGCCTATTACAAATGTAGTTTGAAATTATGCCAGCTTAATAAAGTGGAGAGTGTACTTACTTCTCTGAGATCTATGACTTCAGTCACCTTAGGTGGTTGTCTAGGTTTCCAATATTAGCCCTATGTTCCCTCTTATTGACATTAAATGTAGTCCAATTAAAGGACTATCGATTTTCAATAATATATGCATGGCACTATTTTTGTCCTTAAGGATATAGTACAATTCCCTAAAGATATGGTACAATGCTGGTCATTGTTTTAGTTCATAAGCCTCATAACTAAGTAGGACTACTGATTATATTTCTCCTTTGAAAGTATGTTAGCACCTTCTGTTACCATGAAAGTTCATTATTAAGGAGGAAATTTTCAGGTCCTCTCTGAACTTCCAGGACCTGTTTCCAAAGTACATGGTGTTTTTTTTTTTGTTTTTGTTTTTTTTTTTTTTAACAGTAGGGACTTACCTCCTGGAAGACAAATAAAGGAAACTGGAATTACTTGTAAGTTTTCAGAAATCCCTTGGATATGCCTAAACAAATCTCAAAAGATGTCCCATACCTGACATTTTTTTGTTGTTAAAAAGTGTAAGGTATTGAGGAAAGCACTGCTAGCTGAGAGAGAAAAAAATAAGTTATATGTGTATAAATATTTATATGTTTTATATGTAATTTTAGTTGGTAGATAATTATATGATTCTTTACATTTTTTCAGACATATTTATTCTCAATTTACCTTCCTCTTACATTTTTCTGTGTTAATATCCTAGATGTATGTGTGTGTGAGAATAAAGATGGTATCAAGAAAAATGAAAAATGGGGGCAAAATGTGTGTGAGAAGGAGAGAAAAAAAGAATTAGAAGAAAACTAACACTAAGGAAGTTTGTAAAAGCTGTTTTTAAATACTAATTCATAAGCTCCTAAAATATGCATGTTTAAGAAAAGTATAATTACAACTCTTAAATACATGGGAGAAAATCTTGTTCCCAAGAGCTACATGTTGAAAATGCAAAAGCCCAGTGCCAGACATTATTTATTTCTCTTCAAGTTATTATTTAAAAGAGTCCCAGAAATCACCCCTTGAAAATAAAGTATTGATATTATTAGTCTTTATCTATAATCAGAATTTGATGCTGAGACTACTGCTGAAAGCATCACACACTGATTATAGAATATGGCAAGTTTAAGTTTATAATTATTCTGAAGCTTCCTCCCTGTCTGTTAACTTACACAGCCTAAGAATATGCTCAGCAGACTTCGGTGAGAAAAGTCATTAACAGTCTTACTCAACTGTGAACACTGCAAGCTACAATAAAGAGTGGCCAGGCTGTGGCAGATATGCCCCTGGGTCCAATATTGGCATAAATGTATTGGGAAAAACCAACAACTTTGTGATTGTATTTAAGGTCTGTTCCACAGGAGGAAACTAGTGCCTGTAGTAAATTCTACCAGGAATCGTGTCTGGGCAACTCTTGAGCCCTTTGGAACAAAGGATCTGCATCGGTTAACCAATCAGGTCTAACTCTGCTGGTCCATCTCTGCAAATTGAGTATGTGAGACTGAAGATGCACATTGCTGTGCTCTATTCAGAGAGATTTCACCTAATGATTAGGACTTTATTCCTCCGCAGATTCATTGGTTTTGTCTGACTTCACCTCTACCAATCATCCAGAAGTAACTGTTAACTACTAGTGTACAAATTGTTGTACTTGCCCGCTTTGTGATAGTTTAGTCAGCTGCAGTGTCATTCAAAAAATAATCAGTCTAGCTCATAGTTACTTTTGCAATTTATCTTTGGAATTCTTATCATCATGAATAGATTTGGCATCAGAAAATAAATAAGCCAAAAAGAAAAACTTATGGACTCCAGCAAAGTGGAGCTTTGAGACAAAAGAAAAATACAATTAGAATGATGCAGCCTTTATCTATAATTAGGTCATCCCCCAGGTTGCCTAAGTGCACATACTATTCTGGAACACAGTAACTTATTCTGAACCAGTTTGTAAAACCATACTTCTCTGTGTCAAAGATATGCCAACCATTTTACCTGATGCCCTAGTTTAACAGGTTAGCTGAACTATTGAATTAAATGTTATTATTATCTCGATTTACAGTTAGGATTAAAGCTCAAATATTGATTAAACATATAACGTATTGATATTAATGAACTATGAACTTGAAAAGATAATAGTACTAGCAATGTATAATCCATTTGAGCAAGTGTGGTTTATGTTTCTGTTGCTAGACCCACAGATTTTTATATTATCTGGTAATTGGTTAAGCAATTAGAGTTATCTCCTCTTATAATATGCATTAATATTTGAGCTTCATGTGTTTTCTATTAGTTAACACAGGTAAACAGAAAGTTTTGGTGAATACTTTATGTTTAGATCATCTTTCTGTTTGTTTCTCTGTTTTGATTTTCTGAGAATTAATTCATGAAGCCAAACGGAGCTCATTGTGAGCATTAATTGTTGCCTCTACCAATAAGTTTGATGAAAGAATATTCTTTCCTGTGGTCCAACAATTACAAAAAAATGGCTAGTCTAATAATAATACAGTCTTCAACAAAAAAGTCTGTAATAACAAGGCACCTAGCTTTGTCTAAACCTCTTTATTCACAAAATGTGTATTGGACCTTGCCAGAAATTAAGAATGTTTTAAAATACAGATCAATTCCATTCATGTTTTTCTTTCTTCATTTTGTTTCATTGATTTTTAGTTGATTGCTTTGGGAAGTTAAAATATATTAAATATATAAACATACTTTTTCAGAAAGATTTTAATACACCAACACTCCTTGAAATACAACTATGACACTATTACTTTCAATCCTATTGATAGCACATTTTATGCACAAACCTTTAAAAACATGTAGAAATAAAAACGGCAGTCTGAGCAGAATGCAAGAAAACGTTTTCTTGTGCAGTAATAGTGTAATATAACCTTCATTCGCTTTGCAAAAGCAGATAGCATTGTCCTTCCACAGAAATAAGGTCCCATTTTCTTTTGGTAGGAAATAAAAAGTTACATTACTCTGTTCTAAATTGAACCATTTAGAAAATCTACTACTGCAGAGTCACACATTTTTTCTTTCTTTTTTTTTTTTATCTCAGGATACTATTATTGGAAACAATAAGACATACCATTGTAAGATCAACAAGGGTTGATATGACAATATTCTCATAAGCTAAAAAAGATAATCTGTATGATAATTAGAACATGTTAATTACTCTCCACCAGCAACCCCCAAATGCTAATGATATACAGCAGGAAATTAACAGCAGTTACTGCTCAATATTGCATGACTTTTCCATTAAGAATAATATGAGAAGTTGTTAAATTATAGAAAATGAGAATAATGAGAATGGAATTTTAAAAGGGGTTTTCTTTTCTGGTCTGTAATCATTAGAAAGGGTTCTTAGTGAGTGCCACAGCATGTGTGGGTTCAGCAAGCTGGAATACAATGAGGAAATCTTTCTATATGCTTTTGTTTTTACAAGGTAGAACAAGACAGCGTATTCTGGCTCAGCTTGCAGGAGTACAGTGACCTTTCCTGAATAATACATTTGCCAGAATTGGCTAACACCATTTTACCCTTTTCTTTAAATCTGTTGGACTGATATAACAATGAATATAATGTACTGGAGTCCCAGAACAATCTGAAGAGCTGGAGAAGGCTTTGTAGTTGGAAATCACTTTTATAGAAAGAAAGGCCATTGTGTGACTAAGACAGCTGAGACATAAATATGGTATGGAATTGAGTGGCTTTAATTCCTTCATATGAACCCACAGTGACAACTTTTCTTAGGAAAGTTGTACTGTAAAAGAAAATATGTTAGAATAGATCATCTCATTGACAATCACCCCTATGCTAATTTGTCTGTCAAATATACTGCAAATATATTAGGACTGGATGTTAAAAAGCAAGACAATAAATGCATGTTTAAGAACATAAAGTTATGAAATATTTTTTAAATAATATGCAAAGAATGTAATCTCAAAGAGAAAAACTGCTAATTTACTTAAGCAATTGTTCAAAATTTGCTACTATAATATGCTATATAAAAATTAAAACTATTTTTGAGGGGAAATAACAGAAGAGGCAAGGGGAGACTATATCAATGTGCAGCATTTGGCATGATCAGTCATCAGAAACTTTAGCAGGTAATTGCCTAGATTAATGTATATTCATTTGCTTTTGTACATATGCAGAATATAAAATTAGGAATGTTTTAACTGTTTTATTTCATTGTACTATAGTCTATATTTTTTGTATTTATGTCATTTTAGAAATTCGAACGCACAGCTAATTGACATCTAATATATATAGGGCACACTTATATGATACCATGATCAGTCTATGGCTTAAACATCAGTTTCACTTTCCTTTATAGAACAGATTTTGGGATTTATCTTTCCTTGCATTGAGGAGCTTCAGATCCACTGGAAAAACATTCCTGCTTTGCTTGCGACCAGCCTGTTTTTTCTAATGCAGTCTTGAGTTATTGCCACCTCCCCCTTGCCTCATTTTCCTCTTAAAAATCTACTAATGACAGTCTGGCCTCATGATTCCATTTACAGAAAGACATTTTAAAAGCATCCCGGTAAGTACTATATCACTGAAATTACTCCAAAAAACAAAATTATTGGAATAAATAGATGCACTATGGCCAAATCCAAGCTGCTGCTAACTACACATAAGCAAGCTGAGCGGCATCTTGCATAATATCATTGTACTCAAGGTAGGCAATTCATTCCTCTGTAAATATATTTAAAAGCATCTTCAAAATGATTGTTTCACAGTAAATATACATATCATTGCTTAATGCTTCCCTGTTATTATTGTTTGGCTTTTTTCCCACCATAGAAGTTTTTAAAATATTTTCTTTCTAACATTCTACCATGTACCATTTCCAAACAATAGATTTTAACAGATTCAACCAATCTAACCCAGGTACTCCATAAAAATTTAAGCAAATATGCTCACGCGGTATTCAGATGAACTCTCTAAGCATTTAGACTTTTCATACCACTTTATTATATCTTCTGCTTTCCCACTGCTTCACTGGAAACTACTTTCAGGACAGACAAAAACAGCACAGATAGGAATATTGCCCACATTTCAGACCCAGCTTATTTTCACAGAGGAACTATGAGGTAGACTATGTATACCCTGATGAAACACAAAAAATGAAGGTGTTCACAGAGACCATGGAGAGTGTTTGTTTGCTGTGTTGAACACTGAATAGCCGCAGTTGATGAAGGAATGGGATCTAATGTGCACTTTGGATGACTTTTAGAAAATAATGGAAGTTATTGCTCTCATTCAGCAATGACAACCCAGCCTGTATTTTTGCAGGGTCTGAAACCCAATTTCATATGCAAATTTACCCCTGGTATTTAAATTAGTTCCTCCTGACAAGTATGGAATTTAAGAAATCTTGAATTTCAGAACAAGTTTATTTATCAAAGGGCCTCTGAGTGCTGTAATTGTGCATGGGACATAAAACATAGGGTTGAAGTGAGGAATGCTAGTGATATGGTTTATGCCATAATTTTGTACACAATGTTGGACACTTTAAAACTAGCATAATCAAAATTTTGTGCATTATTCAATGAATATTTTATTCATTTATTTTCTTTTATATTTAACATAAAGTCAATCTCTGTATGATGTTTCAAAATGTCATTAGTGTTTATAATAGTTCTAACTACTCTACTACCTCCTTAAAAAACAGTGATACTTTGAACTGAATAAGATCCTTTAACACATTTACTTAAGAAAAAAAAACAATTAGAAAACATTAACTAAATTGTCAGAGATGAAGCTTATGTTACATTTTGCTTTATCTCTTATCACAAACCATATAGCAGTGTACTGCCTAGAGAAAGAGACAGATGTGTGCACACGCATTAAACAACTGATCAAAGATAACGTTAGTAGAAGATATAAATTGTCAACATGTGACATATAACAGAATACATTATTTTTGTTTTAGCTAACTAAATGATGAATAACTTTGATTTTTTTTTTTTTGCAATACAAACAAGAGCCCCAGTTTATGCGACCAGAACTGATAACTATGTACGGTAGCTGTAACTGGCAATCACTATTCTTAAAGTGATATATTTGGAAAGAAGACTAAAAAAATTCTGACGGTTAGACTTTAATTTTTTTTTCTAATTTTTGTGTTCACAGACCCATAGAGAAGTCTCAAGACAAACCTAACTATAAATATTACTTACTTTCAATTAAGACTTTCTGGGTTTGTTTCACATGTGACTTTGAATAGGTGTAATACTGAATCTCCAGTAAATGTTGGAGTACACAATGATCATGCTAATAAGAAGTTTGCCTAAAAAAATTAAAAGAATGACTGCACAATACTTTATAGCTGTATAATACTGTTAACAGGTATAGTTAATTGAAGCTTAAAGTAATTTTTAATTAACTCTCTCAAGAGAAGGTAATTCTTACATATGGTATAACTATCATCAACTAGAAACCATTTATTAATTAGTGCTAAATGTAAAGAAACTCCAGTGTTGACATCATAAAGGAATCACACACTGATTCAGTTCTTGTTTAGTGAAAAACTTTAAGATATTTCTTGAAATAAATTAAAGATTACGCTAGTTCATAAATGATCATTAATATACAAATAGTAAATTTTATGTGCATACACATACAAATATGTGTAGCATATTTTGTAGTATATTATATATATGCATATATCACACATACATGAATACACACCTACATGCATACATGCATACACACATATATGTTGTGCATGTGTGTGTATTAAACAAGTAACAAAATTTTTCCTTAAATTTAGAATTCAAGGGCTACTACAGGATAGATTCATATTTTCATTTTGTGAATGCAGTGCTCTTTCCTCTGACTTTGCACTGGCTGTCACTATGTCCATTCTGTTCATTGCTTCTCTAGGCCCTGAGGATAGTCTTGAGCCAGAGGGATATGTCTGTGATCTTAATGAAAAACATTATTAGGAGAAAACATACAGTAATAATAGAATTGAAATTAATCTCTGATCTGTTCTGGAGAAAAGAACAGGGGCTTAATTATATATACAAAGAAATAGCCAGAAAAATACTTTAGAGAAGATAGCATGACTAACATATCAGGCAATCCTGTTTGTTTTTTTTTTCCCCTGGCCTTCAAAGGCTAGGGTTAGTGAAGAGTTTCATATTTGAAGAGAGCATTTTCATTTATTGCATAATTTAAAAAATGGTGTACACCAGCTTTGTTTGAATTTATTTGTTGTGGAAAAATATTTGTCTCTTTGAAATATCTGGACGTATTCTTTGTTCAGATTACCAGACAAGGCTCAGAAGAGGCTACCACAGAAACAATTCCAGCAAGGAAATGAACAGCAGGGTATGTATATTCCAACTCTGTGGGAAATCCCATAACTCGTGATAAATATAAAAGGAAGAAATCTAATTTAGATAGCTCATCAGAACTATCTGGATTTCACCTAATATTTAATTAAACATATCAAAATTTTCAGTGTCTACTAACATTGCTATTAGAGAGGAAAGGGGCCTTTGATGTATTACAAGTGATGAGATGATTATGTAAAGGTATTAAAACATTCCTAAGAATACACAAGGAGATGATGTATCCCAAGTTGAAAATGCATATGAATAAATATATTACATTTGGCTTAGATAACTTGAAAACTGCATTGGATCCATCAATTAATAAAACTGTGTCATATTCTGGCCCTTCCCTTTACTGAAGAAATGTTGACAGTTGCTTTGGAAGGAGGAATTATTCTTTCATGAGGTTATGCCATTGGTAGCATTCCCATGTCCCAGTAGATGCCCCATAATAACCTGCAAAGCTAACCAGAATTATTGAACTATGAAAATGGGATGAATTTGGGAAGGGGAGTTTTTATGGGAGTATAAAGGGAAATGGGTGGGAGAAATAAGGATGAAATATTTTATTGTATGTATGTGTATAAGAATAGATGGATGGATACATCCAGTTCTCCATATAAGGAAACTTAAACTTTCCAGGATTTTTTATCAATTTCATCTTGATTTAATCACTTTTAAATACATGGATATCAATACTTGAATCAGATAGGCCACTAGTGCTCTGTGAACAGTAAAGACACAAACACAAAAGCAGTGTTCTACTGTTCAGTAAGATAGAACTTGAAGGATTGCATAGAAATTCTAAGCAAGAAGAAAATGAGGATTAATAGGTACTATCTAAAGACTAATTGGGATACCTAGGGATTATAACATGGATGTGGACATGTGTGGAGAATGTGGGTTTGTGTCTTGAGAAATCAAAAAAATATATATATCATCTTTGAATTTAAATGCAATCCTATGAACAAAAATACTTCACCAGAAAATATTTTCCAGAGTATAAGTCATCCAGAAATTATTACTTAGGGTTTACTTTACTCCTTCTGTTGAACATAGATAACAAATTCCATGTGCATACAGCATTCAATATTGATAGGTGTTTTCACATTACATTGACTAGCTTGTCTATAATGTACTGCTGGATTTTAGTAAGTACCACAAAACCTGAACTTGAAACCTAGGACATACATAGACAAATTAAAATTGTAAAGAGAAACAGAAGAACCCTTAGGTGGCTAGGGTAAAGTTTTATGATTCTATTTTAAAGTAAAACCTGAACTCTAAATGATTATTATACATAGGCCAAATGTAAAACATTAATATGTGTTTATGTGTTAATATGTACATGCACAATTTCTGAGGCATCATGGCAATTTCTGTGCACCCTCGAGTAAAGACTACACAGTGTTTGCCTTTTTTATTATCTAAAACCAACTAGATAGTGGAAAGATACTGAATAAGAAAGGACACTTTGAGGGTGAGCAATATAATTATGTAAGAATTTTTATCGTGAATTTTTGAGATGCTTAACAAAGTTGCTTTTTTTGCATCTAAAACAGGTGATTTTGGCTACTCATGTAGTATGTTATTTAGTGGAATACATGTTTACTCAACCATATCATATACCTTATAAAGGGTACATGTCAACATTGCAAATTGGGTATTCCTTACTTACTTATCTAGTTCAGTGACAACAACCATAATAAATACAGGGGAAGGATTCTGATAGAAGTTTTAACAAAATGGGAAAGTAGTAAGGAAAATGAAGAAGTTACAATAAGGAAATTAAATAAGTTTAGCACTGCAACACAGTTGGTGGCTGCCATGAAAGATATCTGTCTAATAAAGAGAAAAGTTCACAGAAAAGAGGACTGCATATTTCCCAGAACAAATATATTCTAACTTTACAGAATATTTAACATTAACTGAGGTTTTTGATTATCAAGGTAATTATGTATAGTAATCATAGGTACTCTTGCTGTGTCTAATGGTGTAGAGAATATGTTTGATACTACATATTTGTATATGTACACATAGAGGTGTTCAAGGATTCATTTGACTTTGTTATTGTAATGTTCATTGAGTATATTCTATGCTAATTTTAAATGCCAAATTATGCTAATTATTTCATATAATAGTTTCATTTTAAATTAAAATATGATAGCATATTTTCCATTACTTTTTCTCTTTGTAATGATTGAAATATATCTATCTTGTTCTCTCTAAAATTTATTGTTTCTATTTCTTATTTATTGCATTCTACTAAAGGTTTTTAGAAATGTATTGTGATTAGTGAAAACGCTAAACTCCAATAAAAGACAGTTAAATGAAAATGCATCAATTGCAAGTTTTTATGACTTTACTCACAAAATGGCTTTAAGATATATTTTCCACATTAATGTCAAAATCTGACCTGATGCCTGGAGCAAGTACTAATAGAATTGTGGGGAAGGAGATTCCATTTAATAATATATTAACAAGATCAAAATTAGCAAAAACAGGATAATTGTGACTATTCTCTTCCACTAAAATGGGTTAAAACTTAAATGTTTATTGTAATTCACAAAGTTTCATTCTAGAACTTCTTAAGGACACCAAAATCTAAAATGCTGGTGCTCTCAATACAAAATAGCAGACACTTGAATATGGTAATGTACAACATTTCACTTATTTTAAGTCATCTGTAAATATCTCTGATAAGCCATGAAACATATATGTTAGGTAAGGGTTAATATACAATGTTCATTTGAGTAAAGAGAAGAAAATGTTCATATTCCATATAGATGCATGGTTCTTAAGGACTTCGGATTAACATTTGATTTACTCTTTGGATATGGAGCTCAGACGCAGAGGGCAAGCTCACATCATCTGGCAGGTTTATATTTTACATATGGAGAAGACCACGTGGATGTGCAGCTTCACATAGTTTCTAAGTTATTGATATTTTATTGGTTCAATATATAAATTGGTTTTAAATAATTTATAGATTTAGTGAGGGGATGACAACCATCCTTTCTGAACAATTATACATGGTTGACCAAGAGAGGATCCTATATTGCCAGCATCCTTAACTGAACTGGTGAGCTTCTGAAGAAAAACTAAGAAACACAATCTTAAAACAAAATACAAATAATAAGACACAAGAATACTAATAGAGGAATGCACCCAATTTTAGTCTCTGGCTGGAGTATTCACACAGGGGCATTAATCTCTGTTCAGTAGCATATATGAACATATACAAATAGGTTCATGGTATATCCCATACACATATACATATTAAAAATTAAACATAAAGAAAATTGTAAGTACTGAAAACAAATTGAAGAAAATACTTAAATAGAAACATCACTCATATTCATAATATTGTGAAAATAGCCATACTATTAAAAGTATCTGTAGAATTAATTTGATTCTAGTCTCAATATCTAAGGCATTCTACACTGAAACAGTAAAATGTCTTAAAATTCCTATAGAAGTAGAAGAAACTAAATAGCTAACACTCTGTATATATAACTGAGACATGTAAGAACTTTCTTCCCCTGAGTAATTTTTATCAGATATGTTAACAAGGTGAAAAGATAAGAAAGACAATATGCTTTATCTGGATAATAACAAAGATAGAAATATCACGATATTGACTTTCAGGCTTTATCTGAATCATAATAATCCAAACAGCATGTTACCTTCAGACAAACAGAAATGTAGATCAATGGAATAATGCAGGTCATGGAAATGCATGGACATCCTCACAACCATGGCATTAAAGTAAATCTGCCTCAAACTTGGGGAACAGGTTCTAAATCTAGTATGTATAAAACTGCATATTTGCAAAAAAGAAGCTCTAAGTGTGTTTTCTGCCTTAGTGTGATGGATGAACCGTCTAATGTAATTCATGATTGGAAACTTTGAAACTACCAGAAAGGGGGCTGGAAAGATGGCTCAGAGTTAAGAATGATCATAGTTCTTGTAGTGCCTAAAAATTTGGGCTCAAAAACTAGTGTTAGATAACTCACAGTTTTTTTCTATTCCATCTCCAGGAATACAGTATCTCTGACCTCTTAGGTCACCTGAGCCTGTGTCTTTTTGCACATATCGAGAGAGAGAGAGAGAGAGAGAGAGAGAGAGAGAGAGAGAGAGAGAGAACTGGAAGAAGAGAGGCAAAATGCTTTATGATATAGGCAACAATTTTGCCTTTTGAAAAGGATTCCTACCATTCAGCAAGTTATATCAAGGTCTGAGAAATGAGATTGCTTGAAATTAAACAGCCTTTTCTTCTTAGCAAACAGAGCACTCATGCAGTGATGAAATACCCTATAGAGTAAAAGATGATGTTGCAAGAGTAAAAGATGATGTTGCAAGCTATTCACCCAACAGAAGACTAGTATCAAAAATATATGTAAAATGCAAAACTTCAACATCAAAAACAAATAATCCAACCCAAAAATGAACAAAGAAACTGAAGAATATTTTTTAGAAGAAGATTTATAACTTGCTAATGTATACACATTGTTTTCAACATCTTTAGCAAATAGGGAAACGAAAACATGAGCCTTACTAAGATTCCATCTCAGCCAGAATAGAATGCTATTATTAAAATAACTAGGGACAATAAATAGTGTTGAGAATTTGGGGAAGAACTCTTACACACTGCTTCTGGGAATGTGAGTTAGTGTTTCCACCACTGGAATTAAAATATAGATTGCTACAAACACAGAATAGAACTTATATATGACCCAGCTCTACAACTCCTCCAAAGTATGTTAACATTCAATAGAAACAGTTGCATATTTGTGAATAAAGTAATGATCATGCAGTAAAGTGCCGTGTCTTTTGGATATATGACCAAGGGTGGTATAGCTGCATCTTGGGTTCTGCAGTTTCCCCTGGTAACAACAGAGAGACACACAAATACATAATATGCAGCAAGGTAGAGATTTTGAGACACCCAACCCTAAGTAGTATGTATTTATTAATCATCTCTCATTAAGACTCCAGAATCTGGCATAAGAGAAGACAGAGATATTATAAGTGGCAGCGGTGTCACATGACCCCCATGAAACAACTTCCAGACTGATAAACCTACTAACCCACATAAACTGTGGAAAATGCAAAAGACATGCACAATTTCAACCATACAACATACCAACATGATAAGTAAGAAGTGGGCACAAAGTCTTAGTTCTAACCAAGAAGTCATTTGTAATAGATATCAACTGAGAAAACATTCAATTTTATTCAATGAAGTTTTGCTGTAAATCAACCATGATCCAGTACAAGCCCTGTGACTAGGAATATCTGGGCAATATAAAATGGACTTCATGTTTTTATGAGCTAGTTATTTTCTTTGCTATGTTATTTTTTTCTTATTGGAAGAAAGAACACAAATCTGCGTCAGTAGGAAGGTGATGAGGAGGTGAGAGGAGATGGCGAAGGGAAAATCTAATAATGTATTTCATGTAAATTAATTTGATGTAACAATAATGAGTTAAAATGTTTCTGATTGATCTCCCTGAGCCCTGATGTGATTTATTGTGCCTCAGGAGCACAAGATGCAGACTTATGCCATGCTTGGAATGAAAAAGAGATGGAGAAGAAGAATCTCCCAATTCAGCAGACTGACTGTAAAATGCACTTCTTAGGCTGGTGTGATTTAAATTTTATCTCCAGATGGTGGTGCTGTTTGACAAAGTTGGTATCTTTACAGACTATGACCTCACTAGACGAAATGGAATGTTGAGAGCAAACTTTGGAATTTATTGCTACCTACAGTACTGACGCAAAAGATCTGCTTCTTATCCGTCAAGACTTAAGGAACTCTTGCTGCAAGCTCAAAGCAGCATTTACCGAGTCGTATCTCCCTTCCTTCCATACCATGATGGACTGTCTCTCTAAAACCAGGGACTAGAAAAGCAATTTCCTGGAGTAGTAACTTCCATCAGATATGCAATCATAACAAAAGAGGGAAGAACAATAATAATGCTGTTTATCAGGAGTTGGAAAAGGGAGTAATAGGCAGTCATTGTGCAAAGGGTACAAGCTTCCATTGTAATACAGTTTTGATTGAAAGTTAACATGATGCAAGTTTGCTAATGGCTGTATATAATGCTATGATAACATTGATAACTGAGTAGTACATGCATACCAAATCATCAGATTGAAGACCATTATTCACACACCTTTAGCAAATGTAGTTTTCTAAGAGAAAGAACATTTTAATAATGAAGCACCCAAAGTTATTGTTTTGAGAGGTAGAACTATAAAAGTGTATTGTACTAGATATAAAAACCTCAGCAAAATGGAAAATGTGTATCATTCGCCTACATACAGAACAATGTGCAACCCTGTTAGAAAGGAGTGATCTCAGATTTTTCTCTTGTACATGTACATGTTTTCATACAAATTTGATCAAATTATTAATAAGACAAAAATATTGCCAGTTTGAAGAAGTGACAATAACAATAATACTGTGTGAGATACATGCTCTTTTTTTAATTTTCCGTAATTGTTATTACTAAATTTCATTCAAATAATGCTTTAAATAATTTTGATGAATTTCAATAATTTTTAAACATTTAGAGTAATACTAAAAATATATTGGAACATTCATTATTTTGTTATAATAGGAATTACAATGCTAATTTAGAGAAGGGATTCTGACATTTGTAACAATAGATTCATCCAACATATATTTGATTACCTACATTTGTCTAAAAAGGAGCATATTAAAAATTCTAGTTATTTTACTTTCTCTATTGGATTTTTCTCTGTTTGAAGGTAATACAAAATTTTACTTGCATTATATAAAATCATGTTTTATATTTATTAACATATGCTACTGGGAAAACTTAATGCTAGAAGGTATAAAAACACTGGTGAGTGGAATGTAGATTTCTTCCTTAAAGTGAATCCCAGGGGACTTTTGAGCTGATTGCATCTGGTTTCAAGCGTTCTGCACTTGACTGGCAATCAATTGTTCTAGTTGTAATTAACACAAGTTGGGTGACTGCAATACCATGCCCCATGAATTCAGGAGAAGAAAAAATGGATTTTTAATCAAAAGAGGCAAGTTCAAGTTTTGAAAGTGCTTTTTCTGTGTTTCCTTGCTCTCTGGTCATTAAATAACTTTTACTCAAAGTCTTAAAAAACATTTATTTTATTTAGAGATGAATGACTTTAAATATTTTATGGAATAACTCAGAGTATCTCTTTATTATGCATTTAAAATATAATCATCTCCGTTTCAAAACATCTTACAAGTGTGTGATGAGTAACAGAGGACTGTAAGTTGGTTACTGAATGTGTCAACTGGTTTACTTTGTCAGTGCTATAAATATAGCTATGAAGATACAGTTCTCTCACCATTTTTATTGTTTAATTTCAACATGTAATGTATATTGTATGTATAAGGTTATATAGCATATATGCATGTATATGTATATATATGGATGAACATGGATACATTTGATATTTTAACTCATAAAAGGAGCATGCAGTGATCAAATCCAACTTAATCCTTTTCCCAGTATCCATCCTTCCATTTTGACCATCCTCCCAGTCTCTAGAAATCACTATTTCCCATTTAGATCATTTTTTCTCTGTACCTACCACAAGTGATCATACTTTTCTTCTACTTCTGTCTCATTCTCTTTGATATAAATATTTTAAGTTCAATTCATTTTTGTTGTAAATTACCTGATTATTCTTTGTAAGGAAAACTACATTTTAGACATACACAACATTTTTTGTTCACCCATTTATTCATAGAGAGTGATTTGATTCAATATCTGAGCTATTATAATTATTTTCTTAAAATTTACAGTCGTGTATCCATGTGCTGTTTTAACTTCCTTTGATTACAGATCCTGAGAAATTGATGGGGAGATTACGTAATAGCAGTTTTCATATTCTGAGCAGCATCTGTATTATTCTCCAAAATAACTTCACTACTTCCATCCCATTTCACACTGTCTGAGAGATAATTTCTTTCTCTGGATATTGTTGCCAAAACTAAGGTTTATCTAACTTGTGTGATAAAATTTCTTTGAAGCTCTTCTTCCTTTAATTCTTATTTTTACTTTTATGTATGTGAGAATTTTGCCTGCATCTCTATATTACACCGTATATATTTAGAGTCTGATGAGGCCAAAAGAAGGCATTAGATCCCCTGGTATTAGGGTTGTAAAAGGTTGTAAGTAACCTTAGTGATGATAGGAGTCAAACCTGGTCCTCCCATTGCAGCAACTGTTCTTAACTGCTGTACTTTCTCTCTAGCCCACTCCTGGATTTGACTTGTGTTTACTTGATAACCACTGATATGAAGCACTTGCCAGGTGTATTATTGCTACTTCAAAAGACATTCTAAAGAAGAGTATGTTCAAATAATTTGTCCATTTATAAACAGGACATGTTTTCCTTTAATTAAGTCAGTTCCTTCTTCTAACAACACCACATGTGTCCTCTGTTATTCACTGACTCATTGCAATGAATTAGCTACAGTTGGGGGTAAATTTCTTGTCTATGGGAGTTTAGATGGAAACACTGGGAAAATTATATTAGGAATTAAAAGAAGCTATAGATGGATATAAGGAAGTGAAGGATATAATAAAAATGTGGGCATGTCTCCTATCCTGTACAGGATCTAGCTCAATAAACCAATGAATGATTGGGACAATTCACAGCTGACAGTCCTTTCTGTAATGACAAACATGGAGGCAACTTTCTACAGCGTGTAATTTATGGAATAAATACAGGTGCAGCTCCATGAGCATGTTCAAAAAAATAGACATGCCAACTGTTACTTCAGATATCTACCACACTAGCCACAAATACCAACACTATACTTACTATGTGCCAGAAAATTGAAAGGTAACAATAAATTTATTTATAAGGAATTATTTATTGTTATTTATAATAAATTTCTCCAGCCTGTAAAAAGATGAGAAAAATAGTTTAAGGTTGAATTTGGTTTTGTTATTGTTTTGTTAATCTAAGTATCTAAAATAATGTTAAGATCAAACATGTTACATAGCTTTTGAAATGTCAGATTAGTTAATTAGTTTATAATCATTTGGATCCAAAAGAGCTATCTTGTATAATAGGAAACAAAGAAGTGATTCTGTGATAAAAGAGCCTCATATTTATATATGTCCTTCACTATTCACAGTCTGTAGGACAGTGTAATGGGAATCCCTTTTGAAGGCTCAACCAAAGTCTCTGATGACTCTTCAAGCCTGAAGTGATACCCATCAAAATGTATTGTGTTCAGTAAGGCAGAACAGTATGCTGTATCATGGTGGTAGCCTTTCCAAATATATATATATATATATATATATATATATATATATATATATATATAAAGAATGCAATTCTCTGGAAAGTAAAGTGTTCACTGTTCTTCAGTAAAACTGAGTTCATGGGAGGTGAGTTTCCTTCTACCTAATGAAGATCTCTTCCTGATATAAATCAACTTTGTATTTAACTAAACTTTGCTGCCTAGTGATTGTAATTTCAAAATTACAATCAGACATCTTCCCATGCTAATTCTCATCATTATATGCAGGTATATTTATGTGTATACATATTACTATAAAAGACCCCATAACTTTGAAATCCTTAAACTAAAATGATTTAAGCAGGTGGCATGCGTGTTTGTTTCAGAGATATGTTCATTAAAGAACTGGAGAAATACATGTTATACAGTTTTAAGATATCATATTCATAATATAATTCTTATGTAACATTTAATTGATATATTTGCTGAATACTACAATATTTTAGGTCTTCTTAAATTGTAAATTAAGTAATTTAAGTGAATAGTATTTAATATCTACTATGTTCTCAGCATGATAAAATAATCGATATATGACCTGTGGCCCAGAAGAATTTACAGGTCAATTTATCATAAGTTCTAAATGAGAATAAAAATAATTATTCTATGTATGTATTAATTCCAAAAAGAAAAGGTACTAAAAATAGGAATAATTTCTTTGTGACCAGACAAAGGAAAAATAATTTTTTCTATAAAATTAAAATTTTACTGAAATTGACTAAATCCAATTCTATAACATCAGGAGCAACGTTTCAAATACATTGGTTTCCAAAGTATTTCTGTGGTCCAAAATGTGGTTTCTTCTTTAGTCTAGGCATTAGTTTCTCAGCTCCTAAAGGACAACCGAAAGAATGGTTTCCTTACTGCTCCCTTTGTGCTTCAAAGGATTACTGCTGCCCAGGGTCTCTCAGTTTTCCAAAGATTGCTCCATTTATAGGACACTGATTTTTAAAAATAAATCATTCATAAGAACCACTTTATTCCTTTTTAGGAAAATAGAGTAGGAATTTGACTGGGAAAGGAAAATGTATTTTTCTGATTTACTAAATTCAAATGATAGCCTCTGTGGGTGCCGCTGCCACAGAATGGTTGGTTTAATATGAGATTTTTCTTGATGCGGCGCAAGGCCCAGGAATAAAGTCTTCTTACACAGTTGCTATGGTAACAGGTATGCATCACCTGTCTTCCTCACACTTAAAATTTGTTTCTTAATACCTTTCCTATGGATATTTAGCTATTGTTTTTTTTTTTAATCTTGGGAAAGCTATCTTGTGTTTTAGTAAAATTAGTCAACCTCAGATTACAAGTAAACTTAATAGACTAAATAATATTAAAAGAGACATTTGAAATTAAGAAGTTACAGAGCCATAGGGGAGGTTATAAAAAAAAAGTCTACTATTGCTAGTTTGGGGACTGTCAATATTAAATTAATATTTCACTTAAATCCATTTAAATAGTTCATAGTGTATCTCTGTACTAAACAGAAACTGTTTCTCATGCTCTTGTTTTTATTATCAACCAGGCACATTACTATTGTTTCCCTACCTTTAAAATTAATTTCCTATCATTTTAGTTTAAGAATGAGAATGCTTTATTTACATACAGATTATTTTAAGTAGCATACCAATTTATAACAATAAGTAGTTTTTTGAGCTGCTCACATTCCTGATTTATGTTAATAATTTTTTTCTTGTTTTGTGCTGACTGATAGCCAGAAGAAAAAGGGATAGAATATTAAACTATGAGTATTTTGTAGACAGGAACCAATATGCTTCATAAGTATAAGACAGGGTTGTGACAACCATCAATTTTTTCCTGAAACGTTTTGTTTTAATTTGATAGATCCATGATTAAATTTTATTTTGCACCAAACTTTCTTTCCACTCCAAATGAAGATAAATTTCTTTCAGCAAATTGGTTTTGCGTACAGATAATTCTAGAATTACAATTAACTTCTTCTTTCAGGGAAGATAAACATTATTTGTAGATTACAATTGGGTCCTTTCTCTGATCATCCTGTCATCCTTAAATAAAATTAAATACTCTTGGTTTCTCCAGGAAGCCAAATTGCTTGTACTTCTGGTAGTGAAGATTAGTTGAGTTTCTACTACTCTACAAATTATCTATACCATCCAGCGAATGACGTATATTAGTCGGAGTCTCAGTTTTGAATGAATAAGTTAAATCTATTGAAATCCAAATTTAAGAAAATAGATAGCAAATAGTAGGAATAGATATACGAGTAGCAGGTAGAAAATTATTTCAAATGTAACTCACATGCTATTCATCACAGAATCCACCCTGAAGAACACCTTTGAGAAAGTCACCTTGAGGTCCCAAATGAGCGTCCCAGGCAAAGCAGTGCCTAATTCCAATTTCCCATGAATCCTCCAAGTACAAAATCAAATAAAGTCATATCATAAAATTGGGCAATCATGACATCTGTGAGTGGGGTTGGGGAATGAGGAAACTGAGGCTCTCAAGGGAACTCCCCTGTTGAACTGTTTGCATGGTTAAACTCTCTGCTTTTCCCTCCCACTGTAGGTATTTTTTAATATTTAAATTTATTTATTTATTAAGGATTTCTGCCTCGTCCCCGCAACCGCTTCCCATTTCCCTCCCCCTCCCCCGATCAAGTCCCCCTCCCTCATCTGCTCAAAGAGCAATCAGGGTTCCCTGACCTGTGGGAAGCCCAAGGACTGCCCACCTCTATCCAGGTGGGTGAACAGTGATCACTTCTGTTGGTGATCATTTTACCTTAGAACATAGTCATTATTATTGTGCTCCTTCATCTTCTATTTTTTTTTCTTCTGGTCTCAGAATTGGAGGGAAGTCAAACATGTAAGGAAGAAAACAAGGGACAGGTCTATAGGGATAAGAGTAGGAAAAGAAAAAGTGTTCTCATATTACGGTTCTATACATAAAGTATATGAAGATTGCCCTAAAAAATCATACGGGTAAACACTTTGATATCCAGCTGAGTAGCCGAGTAAAGAATTAGCACACACTGCCAATAGCCTTCTTTTATACAAACAATAAATATCCTTAAAAACCAATAATGGAAACAATTGGCTTTCAATAGTTTGAGAAAAATACCTTGGAATAAATATGAAAAAGGGAATGAAACCCTTCTTACAAGGAAAGCTTTCAGACACATTTTTTATAAAAAGGAAAAATTTCAGAAAATAGAAAGGCCTAAATTTCTGATGGATTTGTGTCAACTTTTGCCAACCTGTGCAGATCTGTCTGCATGATCAGGGATTCGAACACATTATAAAATAAGGTAGACTACAGCCTAAATCTGTTGAAATCTTTACTTCAGTTATAAATAAAGCACATAAAATCACATGTAACAAAAAAAGCAATGATGCAAGAGTGTTGTCTGAGTGCAGAAAACATGATCATAAAAACATATAAATAAATACCGGTAAGCACATACTAAATATTAACAAAGCCATCCTTTTCCAAAACTTTCTCAGGACAGAGCAATTTAAACACCAAAGCCTGCCATGCACTATAGATTTTATCTGGGAAAGAATGAAAGCGGGGCAGAAGGCCGTATCCCAATTCAGAATATGATGATGACAACATTCAGTAATCCTTTCACCAGAATACATTCTATAGCTGTGTTTTGACATCCAACAAGAATAAACATAACTTAAATTGAATGCAAATGTTTTTCACAGAAGGCACTAAATCCCATCCAAGAACAACACAGGAAACAAAGTACAATTTAATTCAAAGATCTTATGCCTTTTTTCTTGGATCCTCTCTTACAGTTCCATCAGGCATTGTTCACCATACATATTATAACAAAGTTCCAACAGATTGATAAAGTTTATATTGTAGATATGATGATCTTACCAGAAGCAATCTACAGATTCATTATAATCAACATCAAATTCCAAAGCAGTGCTTAAAAGAGATTAAAAATAAATAATAAATATCTTTAATTTAATATGAGAATACAAATCATTCAGGTTAGCTAAATAATCATGAACACTAAAAAACTCTATAGGCCTCATACCATAGAATTTTAATTATTGTGAACAAACTTCATGAAGAAGAGGGAAGCTGGGTTATGATCTCTCAACTATCTAAAATTCAGTTCCAAATAGATCAAGAACTTTAGTGTAATTACAACAGTAATCATTCTCTCTCTCTTTCTTTCTTTCTCTCTCTCTTTCTTAAAGACCACCATGGCAAAGGGGATGCATTATCTTACTGTGCTTTTCAGTTATTTTTTTTGAAGAGTAGAATGTTGAATATCTTTCTATTTACTGTCTACCATTTGTATATTTTATAGTCAAAATACCTAAACAATCTTTCTCTTTTATGCAAAAACCTCTTGTTTCTCCTTTGTCTTTAAGTAATGAGTTTCTTATACTTTGTTATCTTTTAATCACACACACACACACACACACACACACATATCTATTGTTTTTTTTTATTCATAGACAACTTGACTTTTGATTTTGCTCACTGTTTGCTTCACCGTGTAAAATATTTTTATTAAACTCAAAGCACTGTTTAAGTTTGTTGCAAACATATGCCAATAGTAAGGAGGCCGTCTTCTCTCTCCTTCACAACTTCATGTTCTAAAGAAGGCTTGTCTCCTAACTGAATAAAACACAGCAAGCAGCTAGTAGTACTAAACACAGTGTATCACTCACGATATTGACAAACTATTTCCAATGATGATATTATTGTTTAATGATATAAAAAGTGTCTGCAGTAGATAAGGAATTTGAAACATCTCTTTAGAGTATGGGAAATTACTTAGAGAGAATAATCTCTCTGTTGGAAACCCCAACAGACTGCATCTGTTTATCAAATCATTTTCCACTGACTGCTTGCAGGTGCCTAGTTCGATGGTGTTATCTATCTGCCGTTTGTTCTTTTACTTGGAAACCTTACATAAGCAGATATTCTGCTTTGTCCAGGACTCTGGATTGGAAACTAAGTAGAATGCCTCAACATATCTTAGTGAAATTTTTCCAGTTGCTACTAGGACTTTATTTTAATGATGCTATATATACTCTTTTGATCTGTCATTTATAATGATCCACACCTTTCTATTAGCTGCTTTGATCACATAATATTTTGAAGTCTGCTCTCTGTCTTTTGATTATATCCTTTACTATTTATTTATTTGCTTGCTACAATTTATTATACTCAATCATTTATGAAAGCATAGCATCACAGATCTTTCCAAAGTTCACAGGGAACAACTGAGAAGAAACAATTGTTTTATTGAATCAACAACAACTACAAAAAAATATGACTTATGGAGTATCATGCTCCCCTTTTTTCTTAAAAAATATTAAAGAAGTAATGCCATTTATTTGTCATCTATTAAAATATTCTACAGTATTCCAGAATTTCCATGTACATTTAAATCTGTGACAAGATTAAATACAGCTCTGAGTTTCACACATGTTTAACTTTCCAAAGAGAGGTCCATCAGGTGCAGTAAAACAGAGAAGCCACATGTCTTTAGATGACCTGTAATCCTCTCCATCTGAATTCTATGACAGCAATTTCACTTTGAAATGAAAACATTTATAAGTGTTAACACTTATTTTTTGGTATTAATTTAGAAATTTCTGCTTGAAACTTACTGGGAAATTATGTCTCTCCTTCCGAAGTCTTAATTGTTATTTGTTTATCTTTTAAAAAATTTAACAATTAGTTCTATTATTGGACCTAAGTTAGGTCATTTTCTAAATGTTATATACATAAAGATCACAAAGATCATTGAGGTAATAATCTGTGTAAATAAATAAAATTACTTACAGAATAGTAAAACTGTTTATAAATAAAATGAAACATTTTTAATTTTGAGTTATTAATAAATTATTCATTCGTGGAGATATATAAAGGAACAAAGCTCAAAGTCCAGTATCAAGTCTCTGTACTCATCTCCTTTGCATGTGAGCTATTGATTATGAACAAGCTCTTGACTACAGTAAGTACCAATGAGCTGACCTTTTACAACACCTGCACATTGGCAAGATGAGAAACAGAGACAGAGAAAGAGAGGAAGAGGAAGAAAAAGAGAAAAGAGGAATGGAAGACAAACTATGTCAAATGAACTAATATCAAAAAAGGTATGGGTTGATAACATTTTCTAAATCGTTATTGAAAGCACCTTCAGCATTAAAGAAGCTTAACCACACTACTGACAAATATGAAGAGCAATCATATACATCATTGTTTTCTCCAAACATTGGGCAAAGGACTGGAATAAATGAAAAATAATATGTCATAATGAGCTTACTTAAAACGTTATGAGATTTTTGTAATTTCTTGGTTTTCTTGCTTTTTTCACATTGATTATATAGTTTTGGGAGCTTAATTTCATGGCATTGGTAAGTAATAATGTTACGTCAAAATATCTGACATGCTTAGTTTAGTTCACATCTAAACTTTGATTCTCATAATCACTTCTAATTTGTTTAGATATGTACTATATCATTTGTAACAATTATTTGATTTGTTTTAATATTGAAGATAAAGTAGTAGTCTAGGCAGGACTTGATAACAAAATTCTCTTTCCCTGATATCCTGAATGCTGTAATTCTAGAAGGGTGGTAACTATGTCTCTTACTATTTCTAAAGATTAGGTGAATATTTCTACTGATTTTCCAACAAATTAGGATCTTCTTATCTTTACCATAATATTTAAAGTATTTAATATTCATATCAGAAATGAATTTTAAACTAGATTTCCTTGGTATTCAAGAGATAAACAATTACATGACAGTATGTAAATCAGATTTATTCTAATTCCCCTTGTTAGTGTATGAAGATGATTGTCAGTTACTGATAGTAAATGCCTTTTAACTATTTTATTAATATATGGCAAACTATTCATTTTGTTACTGGCTCTTCTTTTAATTCAATTTGTCTAAATCTACCTGTGGATTTTATTTTATTTTACTCCTTATTTTTAACACAAGGCATCACTTTGTAATCCAAACTGGGCTTAAACTCATATTTCTCCTGTCTTATATCAGGAAAAATAGGGAGGAATAGACTAACAAACACAGCTGCTGTAATTTTCAAATTTATAAGTTATTTTGAAAGCCAAAAAACTATGGCTTGAGTTATCTGAATATATCTTTGTTACTTCTTTTCTGTTTATGCTGCAATTTTATTCACAAAACCAGAACAAAAATGAAGCTGAGTAAATATGAAGAAATTAAACATACTTAAGAAAACTCACCAAAAGGAGCTGTCATTAATCACAAAGCACAGAAACTATTATTTGCAATTATATTTAAAGGTGTCGATATTTCTGCACATCTTCTCAACTCATAAAAATTGGGAGCCAACCTAGAACCCTATGGGGCACCAAGTCAGGGGACTAGGAGCACTCTGTGTGACAAAATGCAATTACCTGGAAGCAGCAAGGTTTCTATAGAGTGCAGGTAGAAACTCAAAAATTTCAGATGACTAAGCATAAAGGTTGCAGAAAAGGGCACCAAAAGGAGTAAAATGTCATCTCTGCAAGAATTGTCTAACCTAATATCTAGGCCCTAAGCACTTGTTAGGTTTGTCCAAAAGTGTATATACTGTACTGAGAGCAAATAAATACTGTGTGTTGAAACGTGTGTTTAACACTTTAAGATGATGATGCAGTTATTATATATAGCCATTTCTATATATTCATTCCTATTACATTATGTCTAAAGATAAACATATAACCACATGTGTAACAAATTTATAGTTTTTATATTAAATATATTGGTATATAGCTATAAATAATATTTGAATATATGTTTATGTGTATATTGATTTATATTTAAACAGATACAGAGCATATTGAGCATGTGAATTCAATTCTGAGGAATAAAATAAATGTGGGCATAAAGAATAGATTCCATACAGTTATTCCGTGACATCCATGGACACACTGTGATACAAAGATCCATACATATCACGCATTAATATATACAGTACATTTTGAACAATGAAAAATTTATGTGTTGAAATGAGAAAACATACAGAGAGATTATAGTGTAATATTAGAATACAAATGGTAAAATTTCATTGATCTATCAAAGAGAATACACCTCATATTTCACTGTTTATTTGTAAAAGAGAAATATTCACTTCAATAACTCTTACTGTTGTATTTTCAGTTCTAAGCATCATAAAATCAAAGCACTTCATGATTCTCTTCTCAGTCTCATACATTCTTCAAGGACACTTTTATTAAAAAGACACTGAGAGAGATTCTTACATCACTTTATATGCGATGGGTTGTCCAGGAAGAGATCTTTCATGATGAAAGCCTTTCTGTGAAGAACTTATGAGGCATAGTATTTTCAGAAAAGAATTAATTAAATTATAAATCCCCTTATTAAAATATATCAAAGTTTCATTAACTCACTAATATCATATGTTTATCAGATTAATTGAGAGTTATTTTTGTCTGTGGACCTAACGCCATTCTAGTCATAATAGAGATGTTTTAGTCTGGATATCTTATGAAATTGGCAAGTATCTATTTCATAATTGTCAGTCTTTTCAGAAAAAAAGTGCATACAATTTGATTTTGAGGCTGGTGTTATATATATATGCTGCTAACTCTACTGATATAATGCTAATTTCATTTTAAAAAAATATAATTAGATTTTCTTTCAATGAGAATGTATTGCTTACATGTTCTGATTCGTAATGATAATTTAAAATGGTAAGATTGTGGAAGTAAGAATGGTGGATATTTCTAGAATATAAATGATGTAGGGGAGTCTTCTGTTCTGTGTTAATTTTATTGGTTAAATAAAGAAGCTGCCTTGGCCTTTTGATAGACTAGCCCTTAGGTTAGTGGAGTAGACAGAACTGAATTCTGGGAGGAAGAAGGCAGTGAGACAGGAAGATGCCATGAAGCTCTGGCCTGAGGTGGATGTAGGTTAAAATCTTCCCGGTAAACCATGACCCCGTGGTGATACACAGATTACTAGATATGGGTTAAAGCAAGATGTGAGAGTTAGCCAATATGAGGCTAGAAATAATGGTCTAGGCAATGTTTAAATGGATACAGTTTCTGTGTTATTTCCGGGGCTAAGCTAGCCATGTGGGAGCTGGGTGGGACAAAAAGCAGGCCTGCTCGCCTCATCACTACAGATAAAAGTTGGAGTAAATAGGTCTAAATTAAGAAAATAAAAATATAGACTTGAATAACTTGTGGATATTGCAAATATTATCTTAGATTTTGAAAAGAGTGCATATAAAACGAAGCTTAACTTAGTAACCAGAAAAAGTAGCAGAGTGATATATGTATTTGGCCTTTAACCATTAATAAGAAAAGAGATCATAAGAGCAAGGAGGCTAATATTTAACAACAAGTTTGGAAACAAAGGGGGAACAGAGAAACATTGTAATTAAAACCTCAAAAATACAAACAATAAATTTAAAATATTCTGAACATTCAAAATCAAATGTTTTGCATTTGTACTTATAAAACTTAAGGAAAATGCATAAGCAATACAAGTCTATGCACATATTTTTAACATACTATACAGAACTTTTTGAGTGTCTATAAAATAATTCTCTGGTTTTACTCTAATAAATATAATTTTATCTACTGGCCAATAATACTATTATAAGGTATATAGATTTCTTTTCTATTGTTGTGAGAAAAAAAGGTTCATTTGACTTATGTTTTCACAAGATAAAGTTCACCAGATCATAGAGGACATGGTAGAAGTAGTCAGGGATCATGAGGAAATTGCTATAGCCAGCTTTTCCCACTTCTTCCATAGACAGAGAGCAGAGATTTAAGAAACAACAAAAAGGAATAGATATGGAGAGAGTGGACAACCTTGTCTTGTTCCTGATTTCAGTAGAATCGCTGGGAGTTTCTCTCCACTTAGTTTAATGTTAGCTGTTGGCTTACTATATATTGCCTTTATTAAGTTTAGGTATGTTCCTTGTATCCCTACTCTCTCCAAGACCTTTAATATGAATGGATGTTATATATTGTTGAAATCTTTTTCAGCATCTAATGAGATAATCATGTGGTTTTATATTTCAGTTCATTTATATGGTGGATTACATTGACAGATTTTCTTATATTGAACCATCCCTGAATCTCTGGGATGAAGCTAACTTGATCATTGTGGATGATGGTTCTGATGTGTTCTTGGATTCGATTTGCCAGTATTTTATTTAGTTTTTTTTAATTTTTATTGCTTTATAAATAATATCATTCAATATTTTCACTTCCTCCCCTCCTCCAATTTCCCTCCCACTTTACTTTGTTGATTTAAGCTCTCGATTTATTTCCTGCCGTCTAGTTCTCTTATGTGAGTTTGCTTCTTTTTGTTCTAAAGTTTTCAAATGTTCTGTTAATTCACTGTTGAGTAATTTTTCCAGCTTCTTTATGTTGGCATTCAGTGCTATGAACATTCCTCTTAACACTGCTTTCATTCTGTCCCATAAATTTGGGTATGTTGTGTGGTCATTTTCATTAAATTTTAGGAAGTCTTTAATTTCCCCCTTTATTTTTTCCTAGACCCATTGATGATTCAGGTGAAGACTGTTTAATTGCCATGTGTTTGTGGGCTTTCTGGAATTAGTATTGCTGTTGACTTCTAGCTTTAAATCATGGTGACCTTATAAGATACATGGGATTATTCCATTTTTGTGTATTTGTTGAGGTTTTGTTTTGTAAATGAGTATGTGGTCAATTTTTGAAAAGGTTCCATGAGGTGCTGAGAAGAAGGTATATTCTTTTCTGTTTGGATGGAATATTCTATAGATGTCTGTTAAGTCTATTTGAGTCATAACATCTGCTAGTTCCCCTATTTCTCTTTTCATTTGTTGTCTGACTGATCTGCCCAGTGTTGAGAGTGGAGTGTTGAAATCTCCCACTATTATTGTGTAGGGTGTAATGCATGCGCTGGGTTCAGAAGTGTTATAATACTTCAGGTGTGACCTAAAGATGTGACCTGTATTTAGAAGAGAAAGTAAAAGAAATCCTATAAATCTCTTTGACTAGAATTTTAGGCATCCTAAAATAATTAATTGCAATCTTAAAAAGCAAAGGTTATATTATGAAAACACCAGGGTACATCAGTACTTTTACGCATAACCTTCAGTTCATTTTTGCTTATAACTTAAATTCACTAATGTTAAGATTTACCATATTTTAATACCTGCTTATTCATTCTTCCTTCATTTTCAACTCCACAACTCCATCAATGATGTTTGTATATAATATTTTTTTGGGTTTTTTTTTTTTTTCGAGACAGGGTTTCTCTGTGGCTTTCGAGCCTGTCCTGGAACTAGCTCTGTAGACCAGGCTGGTCTCGGACTCACAGAGATCTGCCTGCCCCTGCCTCCCAAGTGCTGGGATTAAAGGCGTGCGACACCATCACCCGGCTGTATATAATATTTTTATGTCTTTAATAATTTCTAGTAGTTAATTCAAAACAAGAAAATGAATAATAAATCTAAGGTAAAGATAATAGCATTTCACAAAATATAATGCATTTCTTTTTAGTATTATATATATATATATATATCATTATAATTTTAAAAAGAAAATAATATTGGGTTAAACGCCATAATGTATTTCTGATGTGTGAGAAATTTCTCCAGTTCCTATTTGTATTTCAGGAATTGTGGATAGAACTGATTAATGGTGTGTTAATTTCTATCCCTTATTAAGTTTTATCATAAGAAATGAACACTGCAATTTTACATCTTGAAGCATTTAACGTTTAATGAGCCTGATTTCTCCATATAAAATCTACTATCTAGAACAAATGTGAGGTGTGCAAGGTTGGAAGAACAGAAACAATGGATTACCAGATATCTGATCACCTTCCAAATGCTCCACATTGAAAATAATAACAGGTATGTTGGCTTTTGTCTCAGAAGGCATGTTTCTGACAGTTCAAAATAAGCTGTGCTATTTATAATAAAGGTTATTTATAATTGTGAATCATTTTGGTTCAGCACACAACACACACACACACACACACATATACACATGCAAAGAGAGAGAGAAAGACCGAGAGAGAGAGCTAACAATTTTTGACCATTAAGTCTAATTACATTCTATCATCCTTCCATATTCAGTAAGTCATTTAGTCTTTCAGAGAACCTCACATAATTGTTAAACTAAAATATAAAATAGAAACACATTCACACAAATACACATAAACAAGTGTTCAGATACATATATGTTTTACTAGTCTCTCTTTCCCCAAATGAAATCAGCGGCCAATTATCTGCAACAGAAATCATGATTATCCAAATGAAATATTTGATTAATTTTCTTGATATTCTTCTTCCTTATACAATAATATACCTTATTACCTTATTAATTTATTAACTTATTGTGAACCTCAGCTCATTATATGCTGAACTTCAGTCTAAATATTTACTACTTGCCTAAGTGATTAAGAACAGTTTGTCTCTAAAAGGAAACTGAAATGCACAATCTTGAACTATTTCAGGTTTTTATGTCTATGATTTTTGATATTCAACATTTACATGTGAAAATTCTCAAGATCTTAGGAGAAAAAGTACAGTTCTTTAAATTTTCAGTATGCTACTAATTTGTAGGTAGTAGATTTCCACCTACAAATTTATCTTTCGAATTAGAATTTAGTTTTGCATTGCTTTATACAAATTTCTTGACACCTTCTATTTTTATTAATTTCTAATTTGATCAGCTAATTCAGAAAATTGAAGATTCTAACATACTTAGTATACATGCCTGAATAAAAATTATTTTTGAAAGAGTATCTATAATTTTCTAAAATAGTGATAACATATATATATATATATATATATATATATATATATATATATAGTTTTAGCAATACTCCATTGTAGAGAATTTTATATTAAACTTGGTAACATTGTCTATATTGATTCAATTTCAACCTCTGAAAACTGGTAATATCTATATACCTATGAAATGCCATCATTCAGTACTACAGTATATAATGTGAGCTAAAAATACTGATCTTCTTTTTTTGATAAATAAACCAGGATTTTATTTATCCTCCATTAATGAAAGCCACTGGGAATAAATGTTAATAACTTTCTAAGCTCCATTTCATCGATTTACCAAATATTTGGAAACAAGATGTAATGTCTCTATTTCAAATAGTAAACATTCCCAGCAGTTTTTCAAATAAGCAACTTTCCATGAATATCTGAAATGTGTGTGGTAATTCTTATATATAAGCCAATCCAATATCTATACCCCACTGTGATGATAAGTAATCATATACATACGGATGCACTGATGCTATGATGTTTCTTTGAAACTATTCTTTTCTTTCTTCTTTATCCTTTTTTTAGGCATAAAACTTTCACACAAAAGCATTTTATTAAACTTGTAAATCAGTAATGATAAAAGGATCTGGATAGAATCATTTTGTCAATTCTGCTTCATACAAAGCCGGAGCCATTCTGCAGGATTATCTTTAATGTTTTCAATTTTAGACAGGAGTGATGAATTCTAAACACAATACTGGAAATATCAAGATGCCTGTGGAGTAATTTGTTATGTATTTGACAACTTTTATTCCTGCATCTGTTTTCTGTGATCTTATACTGTGATCCTGCAAGATTTAAAAGGACTCCTTCCAGTGAATTTTTGGGCCTCTCCACAATGTTCTTAGGTGTGGAAGCGTGATGTCATGTGGCCTACATATACCTGATTTTTAAAAATATTATGTATCATGATGCCGCTTTGCTGAGGCTTGGGATTTGCATATTTTTGAATGACAGACATATGGCATAGCAAAGCTTGTGCTAGTTTCTAAATACTTAAAGAGAGACTTCAAGATTCTCTGAAAACAATCAAGTATAGATGTATAATTTTGATAATAGAACACTCACAAATTAATGACTTCATATACTTTAGATTTTCAGCAGATCCTTTAGGATTTTCTAGGTACACATAAACATCTTTAGTTGATACCGTTTATTCTCCTTATCTAGAAATAATGGCTTCACTTGGCTTCATGTTGTACTCTAAAAGACATCCTATTAAGTTGTATGGTCAAAGAACCTTTGAACCTTCTTCTCAGTCTCAATGGAAAAGAAGCTTAAATTGATGTGATATTTGCTCATGAAGTACCAGCGTTGTCTCTATAAGTAAAATATGCTCATCAATTAATTGAATATTTGTTGTGATTTCTGAGCCTTTTAATCAATACTTTCATTTCCATTACTATTATTTTGGTCAAAAGGTTTGCTATGTGTTAAGCAGAAGGTCCACAAGTATTCCCTTGACAAGTGTCAATGAATTTGGGTTATATTAAAAAAAAAAAAAAAAAAAAAAAAACTTGGGCCTCATAATCTCTTCTGCTGCTGCTATTGTTGTTGCTATCTGTTTATTTTTAGAAACTTCTAAATTTTAATTCACAAATAGTTTTGCATTGGTTCTATTTATCGAGAAACAAAGAAATGTTCAACATCCTTAGCATCAGGAAAATGCAGGTCAGAACAATTCCAAAATTCTATCTTACACCTGTCAGGATGGCTAAGATAAAAAAAAAAAAAAATACAAGTGACAGCGCATACTGGCAAGGATGTGGATCAAGGGAAACATTCCTCGATTTTTGGTGGGAATACACACTTGTACATCCACTTTGGGAATCAATACGGCAATTTCTTAGAAAATTAGGAATCGCTCTACCTCATGACACAGCGATACTAATCCTGGACATACCCAAAGAAGTTCATCCTATAACAAGGACACTTGCTCAACTCTGTTCATAGCAGATTTATTTGTAGTAGCCAGAAAATGGAAACGATGTAGATGTCCATCAATCAAAAAGTGGATAAAAAAAAAGTGATACGTTTACACAATAGAGTATTACTCAGCTGTTAAAAACAACAGCTGTGGTGGGAATTCATTCAGGCAGTAGTATTTCGGGTACCAGCACATTAGGATGTGGTCGGAGGTACTATAAGCACAGATGGGGAGCATGCTCCGCCCTTTTTCCTTTTTTCTTGGTTGGTGATCAGAGTTAATTTGCAGCTTCCAGTGCTTACAGAGCAGAGGAATGCGGTGGCTTATTTATTGTGAGTGTTCCCCAATAAGCATTTGCTATCCTTTTATACGGACTCTTGTGGAGCTCTGTTAATTAAACTACAACCAGCATCATGAAATGTTCAGGAAATGGATGGAACTCCTGAATGATGTAACCCACATTCAGAGAAGTAAACATGGTATATAATCGCGTATAAGTGGACATAAGCTGTAAATGATAATCATGGTGCAAGCCACAGACCAAAAGAAGCTAATTAACAAGACGGTTTTGGGGGGATGCATGAATCTCCCGGGAAAGAGGAAACAGAAGGGTATATTGTGGGTAGACTAGGGGCAGGTGATATGGGAACAAAAGGAATCAGGTGGGGGTGGAGTGGGGAGAGTACTTTGACAGACAATTATAATTTGGGGGCATTTTGAGATGAACTAAAAACCTACTGCAATGGAAACTACCCGGAATTTATTAGGCTTACTGTGGCTAAACTTTGTACCAATAGGCTAAAAGAACTCCAATTTGTCTTGCCTACAAGATATGCTGGGTAAAAGTGGCGCAGAAATTGTGGGACTAGCAAACCAATGAATGGTCCAGTTTAAGACACATTCCACAGAAATGCCCACCCCTGATATTGCCTGGAGAGCCAGGAACCACAAACAGGATAGGCCAGAGACCTATGATAGAACTAAAAATGATCAGGATAAACAAACAAAAGCAGTCAAGGGAATTATTCCTAATGGTATTCTGCTATACTCATAAAGAGGAGCCTTGCACAATCATCATCAGAGAGGCTTCACCCAGCAACTGATGGAAACATACGCAGATACACACAGTAAAACATTGAGTAGAGATAGGGAATCCTTGCAGAAGAGGAGGAGGAAGGAGACAAAAGGATCAGGGATGTCACTAGAAAACCTGCAGAATTTACAAACCTGGACCCATGGGCACTCATAGAGACTTAACCAACAATCAGGGTACCTGCATGGTACTGACAGAGGCCCTCTGATATGATTACGTAGCTTGTTTTTCTTGTATAACTCCTAACAGTAGGAGTGGAGATTGCCTCTGAAACTTTTATATGCTCTTTGGATTTTTTTTTTCTTCCTACTAGGTTTCCTTGCTCAGCCTTAATATGAGTGGAGGTACCCAGTTTTCTTGCAACTTGATATACCATGTTTGCTTCATATTTCTGGGAGGCTTGATCATTTCAGTAGGGAAAAGAGGGGGAAGAGAGGAGGAGTAACCAAGACAGGATAGAGAGCAGGAAAACTGTGGTTGGGATGCAGCTTATGAGATAATATTAAAAAGTGTATAAGAAAAAAATAAAAAGGAAATTTCATACAATGTGATAATAAAATGAGTAGAGGATAGAGATGTGAAGTGGTAGTGAAAATTTGCCAATAAATATAAAATTAAAGCAAGAGGATGAAAGTTGTGTGACTCTACTATACATGAAATGGCATCAATGTCATCAATTCATCGAAATATGAGAAGATTTTAAATAACCACCACAAAGAAATAAAAAATGGTTAATATAATGAAGATGTTTATATTCTGGTTGTTGTAATACATAAGTTATGCATAATACAACTTCATATAATACCTCACAGACTTGTAGGGCAGTGCTAAATTATTTTAACCTTTATATCTTTCAACTTCTATTATCAATAGAAACAAAACTATGCTAAAATTCTGTTTAGAAATAAAAAATTTCCTTGTCCTATAGTTAATTTTCCTTTTAAGAATTCTATCTTTGTTTTCAAGAATGGATTTAGTTTTGTAGTACTGTATTCATCCTGACCTATAAGAGACAGTAACAAAGTTGTTGGATTTGCAAAGTGAGCTGATAGTAAGGGTTTGTACTGGAGAACCTTGATAATGGCGATGACTGGTTCACACCTCATTTCCACTATGCTATCTACCTTCTAACTTCCTATTCATCAACTCAGTAGGAACTTTGGACTCTTCTCTTTCCGCATGAGCGTTTTTCTGCATATACTGACAGAAGACTCTTCTCTGTAATGCTTACTAAACATTTTATGAATTCTCTCCTTCACAGGCAGTTGCTGAAACCCAATTCCTCACAAAGTCACCATGCTATGACACTTTAATGAAGCTTCTCACTGTGTGTTCCAATACAGCATTTCCCAGTGGTTTGCTAAGCATGTCTATATCCTTCCAAGTTACTTTCTTTGTGTCTTATTCTTTTCCATCAGGTGCAAATCTGGTGAAATGAGAAGTTTGGTGAATGATCTCAAATATTATATAACTGCTGTGGTAGTATACATTATAACTCACAGGAAAAGGTATAATCATTACACATATTTGAAGCTTACCTTAGATTAAACATGATTGGAATGTTAATTCCATTAAATTTGTAGTCATGAGAGGTCTATGTAAAAAGATAGACAGAATCCACCAAAACAGGGAAAATAGAATTAGTTTAAATGTCATAAATTGTTAAATAGCTGGAAAAATTGAGTAAAAAGGCCCTTCATATTATTTTTATAACTGCAACATTTAATATATATTTTATATATTCATATATTTAATATATATTAACATAATATATATATACATATACATATATGTTTCAAGGAGGCCGCTTGTTCTTCCCAAGCACCCAGATTAAACCCAAAATAATCATACAGAAACCATATTAATGAAATAACTGCTTGGCCTATTAGCTCTAGCTTCTTATTGGCTAACTCTTACATATTAATTTAACCCATTTCTACTAATCTGTGTATCACCACAAGTTGTGGTCTATCAGCAAATTTTCAGCCTTTCTATCTCTGGCAGCAGAGCCATGATGTCTCCCTCTCTGCTTTCCTTCTGCCAGTATTCAGTCCAGTTTTTCCTGCCTACCTTAGTTCTGCCCTATCAACAGGCCAAGGTAGTTTCTTTATTCATTAACCAATAAAAGCAAGATATCTATAGATAGAAGGACCTCCCACATCCTGTACCAGACACACACACACACACACACACACACACACACACACAATTGGGACTGAAGAGATGGACCAGTAGTTAAAAACATAGGGTGCTCTTCCAAAAGACCACCAAACCATTTCTGATACCGATATGGTGACTGCCAGCCATCAGTAATAACAGTTTCAGAGAATCTGACACTCTGCTCTGGTCTTAATAGGCCCTTTTTAAAATGTCTTTATGAAAAAGATCTTTCTTGGGATTTTTGTTTGTTTTGTTTGAAAGGAATGTATGTGAGTCTGTGTGAGAGAATACCATACATTCCTTTTAAACAAAACAAACAAAAAGTTATTTTTTGTATATCAAATTCTAGTTACCTCACCTGGGAAGAGTAAACTTGTCACAGAAATCTGGTATTCAAATGAGCATGAGAGAAGCTACTATTTGGTTGGTAAAAGGAATTTAAATAAGTATTTATTGTGTATATGAGCAGGTCACTTGATTTCATGACTTTTAAGAGCAAAAAACTGGTTAGGCTTAGAAATCTTAAAAATCCCCTCAACACACAAAAATCGTCTCCATTGTCATTCAAGATATAATAAAGGTGGCTAATAAACATATTAAATGATGAGAGTTTACATTATATGAAAATAACATCTATAAACTTTAAGGTAAGTAAACCCAGATTATATTTAATCATGACACTTTAGTTTGTAGGTTTTATAAATTTATATGATCTAATCATACACAAATTGATAAAGTAGCTGCAGTATTATTTCTATGTCCTAAAAAATCTTATTAGCTATAATATTTTGGAATTATGTTTTTCTGAATTTTCAAAATGAACTTAATTTCAAAAACCAGGTATATTTAATAATTATATAAATTCAGCCTGTATTATGGATCTCTTAAATGCAATATGACATATTCATTTTTCTCACTAAATCTCTCTTATACACCATAGAGTTATATTTGATTCGGTTAGTAAATATTGTTTTGCAAATTCCTTTGCAAGTCACCGGGATATGATAGTGAAGTAAACAGAGTGCCATGTACAGGTATTTCCCATATAACATGGAAAACAAGAGTACTGTCAGTTTTTATTCATTGTGTAAATAGATGTGGCAGGAGAGATATGAAGAATTACCACGTAGATTTTGTAAAGCAAGTAGTGTTTTGAGTGTGAAATTTTTAAGACAAAATAAAACAAAATTTTTTACTGGTATCAAACATACACTTTTCTTAATAATATTAAAAATAACAATAGTACAGAGGAATGTTTAGTTGACAAATCCAGTCCTCATACTTTACTACATTCAAGCCTGTAGACTCCCTGAGATGAGCATCTTTGTATTCACTCCAGGAGGAATATAGACACTGTGAAATATCGAAGTACTTCCTCTGGAAATTTATCTTCACTACTCTGAAGTCAAATCTCAATGTCTTTCTGCTTTGTCTTGTCTTTGTTCTGTTACCACTAAATGAAATCTCTGCATAATATCATTGACACAGCCCATTTATCTGAATGTTCCAACTCAAAATCGTATATTTAACATATCATACACACTCATATCAATCAGTGTGTACTTTAGGATTTCTTATATATTAATATGATTATTATGTAATTCAATACTATGATTTTAAACAATAAGTTAATTTACCAAAATTCATACATCAAAAATAAAGTAATGTAAATTATATTAACCAAGCATCATTAATTTTATTTAGATTTGTTAAAATTATTTAATGAATACTTTCATGGTTCAGAATCATGATATGGATAGAAGAATAATTTTATACGCGGGGAAGAGTACTGAAAGATGTCTTGATGCAGGCAACCTTTCCAGTCAGGTAGAAACCCAGTAAAAGGGAAACTCCCACAAATCGATGAGAATGACACCAGTTAAAGGCTTTTTTATCGATAGTGGATAGGTAGATTGAATTGGCCACCTCCTGTAATCAGATCCTTGCCCAGTAACTGATGGAAGCTGATGCAAACATGCACAGCCAAGTACTGAGCGGAGCTTCAGCAATCCTATTGAAGTAGGGGAGGTACAACTGCACAAGTCATGGGGTTCAAGGTAATCGAAAGGTAACCCACAGAGACAACCAACCTGGGCTCATTGGAGTTCAAAGACATTGGTCTGACAACTAAGGAACCCACATGGGACTGACCTAGACCCTGGTGCATAGTATAAAATTATAAGACGTGTCTAATACTAAATGCCTTCAAAAGGGCTTAATTGCTGGCATTCTTGGGAGGAATGTGCTGAACAGTTTAGGAAGTATCTTGACCCACTCTTATCAGGGATACATCAACCAGTATTTCAACAGTAATTAACATTCAACTGTTAATTGCTTATAAAATATTATCAAAGGGTCTTTGGATGCATGGAACTAAAATGAAATCTTCTATGACTTGTTTTACAAGCCACCCCCTATAGCTAGGTAAAAATTTCAGTGGAGGAACTGTGACATTTCTACATTAATAATCTGAATGTACTTTTTAATAAGTAAGGAAATTACAACAAAGCTAAACCTAAAAAATTAACAATTGTTTAAATTGATAACACAGATTCCAAAAGCAGAATTCACATTTCCCTAAAATAGAATCTGTCACTCTTCTGAAAAAAAAAATTGCTATTTTAGAGTTTTCTTAAATTTTTATTTAATTAATTTATTGTTTTCTAAATGTTATGTGCGTGGGTATGAATACATGTACAGATGTGTGGAGGTTTTCAGAGGTCAGGCAATGGCATCAAGTCTTCTGGAACTGTATTCAAAGGCAGTGTAATCTACTCTAGATAGATGCTGGAAACCAAACTTTGATTCTCTGCCAAAGAAATCAGCACTCTTTTCCAAGTTCATCTTCCTCCCTAGCCGAGGAAAATGAACATTCACCAGAGGGCACAGAATGATCTTTGCTAAAAATTCTATATTTATTTTTCTTAGATATTTTAATATACTTTCTAATGTCTCAATATTCTAAAGTAGTTGTAAAATAGTTCATGGATACAAAAAAATTTATTAAGAATTATCATCAAAGTAAGATGTACAATATATATAACAATACTAATTATTCATAAAACAAAATATCTGATGAGAGATAAATATACCATATCAATAAAATCAAATATAACTGGAAAATAGTTAGTGGAATAAATTTCATCTTTTTTTCGAATTTTCGGAATGTTTCTTCTAAGTAGGAAGCCCACTGCATTTCTGTTTGAAATCCTTCAGTCATTTAGCTACTGAAATATGATATGTGCTTTCTAGTGAAGATCTCTTCATAGCGAAGGTGCCTTTTGAAAAGGCAGATAAAGTATTTTAGTTTTATAATTTAACATAGACTACTTGGCATCATTGATGGTGACTCCTAATTAGATGTTAGTGCTAGCCAAGGAAAACACTAAGTGATGCTTTGTAACATGGGTATTATTTAACTCAAGGTGAAGAATTTAAACTTTAGTAGAAAAACGTGTAAACCATGTGACTGAGCCTTGGGAGAAAAGTCATGCTCTTCAGGGACTTATTTCAAATACATTTCTCTTAATTCTTCCAATAATACAAAACCAGTTTCATCTAAAGATATCAGACAGTCACGGCAAAATGCAGGGCTTAGCGCTGAGGTTTTGATCTGATGCTTTCAAGACACTCAATATTCTTGTTCTTCTCTTGCTCTTTTTGGCTCATTTGACCTATATATAATGTTAAACAGCTCCCTGGCTGACAGACAGGCTATCTCATCATATGGCAAATGGTAATACACTCCATTACACAAAAACTTTAAAATCACAGCCCCACTGAGAAGCTGCTCAAAGAGTTTAACTGCTCTCCTGGCAGATATCAGCCAATATCCAGATATATTAGCGAGGGAGTAACAGCTGACCACAGAAGGATGTGGGAGGGAATCAGGATCATATTTCAATTCCATGTAAAAGCCGCAAGAAGTTCATATGCCTAATCTATTTTTTATTAAGTTTCTGCCGAAAAAAAAAATGATGCAAACCTATATTGGGACAAAATCTAACCATATTTCTTTCTTACTCAGTACTTAAAAGATTCTGATAATTCATGCAGTGTGGAATATGACAATAATACAATTTTTTAACCTGTGTTTTATCAGATGTGATGATGAAATTTGGAGTGTAGTACATTCCTGAGGATGAGTATCAGTTTTATATAAAAATATAAATAATATTTTTAATTTTAAAGAATGGCTAGTAAAATATTACTTCATGATTAATAATAATCTTTACTATTAAAGAAATTATGTATAAATTAAACATAATAATAATCTTTCACATTCTATTATTTAATTGTCTATTGAAGTATAAAATAGGTAATAATTTGTCCTTTGTATTATCATTATGGGTTAGTAAACAAAGCTACACTACAATCACCAGAAGATGAGAAGAACAAATTTCAGTCAGCTGATATCAAAAAATTTTAGCTATCAGAGAAATATATGTGGAAACAAATCTTAGCTTTCATTTCACCCCAGTTAGAATGTCTAAGACTAAGAAGAAAGAACAAATCAACAAAACAAGTGACGATAATGGTAAGTATGGTTGTGAAGAAAGGAGAACTCTTATTAGGCATGGTGGGCATACAAACTGGTACAACTACACGGAAATCATTGTGGGGATCCCTCAAAAGGTACAAATAGATCTACCACATGATCCAAGTATAATATATTTTTTGAAAATGTAACCAAAGGATCTATATCTCAATATAAAAATATTTCTCATCTATGATTGATGCCACTCTTTTGAAAACACCCAGACAGTGGAAGCAGCCTAAATAACTAAATATCAACTTATGAATGATCAGTAAATATTATTACCTTTATACAACCATTCAGTTGTTTAGTAAAATAAAATTACTTCAGATACAGTATTTGAAAAATTCAAACTAGATCTGTCCTCAAGGCTTGCTTCCTGAAATCTAGCTGTCACAATACCAGAAGTTTCCATGCAAGTAGCCAAAGAGGGCAAGTAATAAAAATACTACTGAGGTGTGACACGTATGAATTCTATTAATAATCAATATAGGAAAATATCACTAATGGTGAAAATAAGACTCATGTCTTAATAATTAGCTGATAACTGCTTGGTTGTGTAGAAGGTTAAATCAAGTTAAGGAAATCAGGTTTTCCACTGGAAACTTTGTGATGCTAATGAAGCCATTGTGACAATTAGAGCCACTTTAATAGACCAGCAAAGTTCTAAGATTTTTTGTTCTAAATCCATCCTCTTATTTATATGTAAATACTGCTCTACCCTTCATGAGAAAATTTTCTCTTTGGAGTAAATGGAGAATATCACAGAAATCCACAACTGGTCAAAATGCAGAGAATGCCCCATTATTTGATTACCAGTCCAAAGGTATAGACTTAAAATTCAAGTCCTGAACCTAACGCTCAGGGACTATAGTGGAAGGGAAGTTGGAAGAATTGATAAAAGGAACAGTAAGTGTGTTGTTAGAAGGTGTCTACATAAATGGCAGGTAAACAGCATTCTGGATACCTCATCTAAATGTGTATACCTCAACAGTATGGCTCCATAAATATGATCTGAACAAACAGAACATTGATATGCATGCCATTGTAAAATGGAACAATCTCAAGTGGCCATAGTGTTAGACAAATATTTACTAGTGAGAGTGGTAGAATTAGTCTTTCACAGGGATGAACCACCTACATGTCATTCAATATCATCAGCCTCAAAATTATATATATGATGTTTAATATATTTGTGTGCACATACATATATATGTACATATATATGTTAACAAGTGACATTAATTGCCTCATATGTTCTATTTAAATATGTATGTAATTATATTATATTTCAATTTGAAAGCATTAATAATTGAGAAAAACTACTCTTAATCTTAAAAAGGACGGGGGGTGAAAAGGAGACACAAAGTTGGAGGCTTGGGGATGGGAGTGGAATTTTGAAGGTGTTAATACATTGATACCAATTAATTGTACAAGATTTTCAAAGAATATTTTTTTAATACTAGAATGACACAGGCTGAGGCAGGGAAATAGCGCAAGCACAAACAAGCACTTGCAAGCTCACAATGAATAAGCAAAATTGGCCAGAACAACCTGTCAGCAGACCAAAAGCAGATAACTAATGATGCACACTCCTAGCCAGTCACAACAAAACCAGCAGCAACCTTCAGTTTCAAAAGGACCAACCACGTGCCGGGCGATGGTGGCGCACGCCTTTAATCCCAGCACTCGGGAGGCAGAGGCAGGTGGATCTCTGTGAGTTCGAGACCAGGTCTACAGAGCTAGTTCCAGGACAGGCTCCAAAGCCACAGAGAAACCATGTCTCAAAAAACCAAAAAAAAAAAAAAAAAAAAAAAAAAAAAAAAAAAAAAAAAAAAAGGACCAACCACAAATGTTCCTGTGGCAGCTTAATTACCTTAACTCCATAAACTCATCCCCCACCTTTTTACAATAAAGAGCTTCTGTATTGGCGTCTCTCAGAGGCTGTATCATTACCTCTGCATCTTCAGCATCTTCTCACCAGCTACCCCTCAGGAAACAGGGATTGCATGACAGGCAGCAGCAACCAGCCCTCAACAACAGGCACCCAACATGGATGCACCTTTTTATATTGCTAACTTTTTGGGTTCTCCTTACCCTCTTTCCTACATTTTTTTTTTCCTCATGTCTGTCTTCCTGGTTATAAACTCTCCATTATGACTCTTTTAGTCCAGGTAACTCCACATAAAGGTTGACCACCCAGGAGGTAAAACCAATAAACAACCTCCAACCGTTCCTTTTCGCCCAGAGACACTGTATGAGAAAACAGCTGTGGCCTAACAAACCACTGAAGTCCCTCACTATAAGCAGCATACTCTGTCCACGAACACGATTTCCCCCTTCATTTCTGTCCTCCAATAGACTTCCTTGTGGCCTGAGAGCAACTGATGACTTTTGCCCAGGGCAAGTCTCCGGGATTGTCTGAAGACTCTTGCTTTACGGGGAGTCACTACTGCTCTTTGAACTGTGAACTATTAGATTTTCTCTCCTAGTTTCTCCTCGCAACTAATTCGATTATGCGAACACCTATTAAAGACCATTAGGGCAGTGATTGGTCTCTTAATTCACATAAAAGCTTTGGTTATTCCACTGCGGTTGAATCCCCTTTCTCTTCTGGGATTGGAATGGTCTCCTTAGAGGGCTGCTACTTTCACTAGCTCCCTGGATCTGAGTGTGGGGACCTAGATGCAGCTGTTGAAATTCTTAGCGTGTTCTCTGGTCACTCTCTTCTTCACTGCCCCTCCTGACAGCCTTCAAGTCCCTCAAAATTTTTACACTCCAGGACAGTGTAGGCCAATTCTGCTATCTTGTTCAGCAGGCTGTGGAACCATTTCCTGAATTTTTGACCCATGTCAGCAATGCTGTTGAAAAGTGCACCCCATCTGGCCCTACTAAAGAGCTAACCTGGGAAAGGCTCAACACCGTCACCTGTAATGTCATCGCACCTGTTAGAAATGAAAATTTTCATAAGTGGGTCTTAGCCGCCCCTGATATTCACACATGGAACAGGCCCATTTTCACCCTTACAGCTTCCACCAAAGCCTTGGTCAGTGCCTGTTGAAGGAGCTGCGGGCTGCGTTCCTGCCACCCAGCTCCTGGCTGCCTGGCTAGCTCATGCCCCAAAATAACAACACACAAATTGTATTCATTTAAGCACTGGCTGGCCCACTAGCTCTAGCTTCTTACTGGCTAATTCTTACATCTTGAATACCCATTTCTATTAATGTGTGTAGCACCCCAACGTGTGCTTACCAGGAAGGTTCTAGTCTACCTCCATCCTGGGTTGGAGCTTCATCAGGAATGCCCCAGAGAGGAGAGCCATCGAGTCTGAGCTCACTTCCTCTTCCTCCCAGCATTCTGTTCTGTTTACTCCACCCACGTATGTTCTAACCTATCAGGGCCAAGCAGTTTCTTTATTAATTAACCAATGACCTTCCTCCATCAAGTGCCAAACTTGAGAAGAATGATAATTCCTCTCCTCCAGACCGTGTTTATTGAGGTTATGAACAGTCTGACCACTTAAATAGGGAATGTCCTAGGGCTCATCCAAATACCTAATGCACTAAATGACTGGAAGTCTATAATTGTCATGAGACCATAGAAGCTCTCGGTGTGTTCTGATATGAATGATAGACTGGACAATGGCTTTACACCCCTAGTGCATGAACGAAAGTGGTGTGGCTTGGTATACAATGGTTAATGTGAATGCTTCTTATCTACTGGGCAGATCTCTTCTACTTCAGAAGCTTAATAGATGTCATTTAAAAAGATGGATTTCCTCAATAACCAGCCTTAATAGGGATTTTAAATAGCTTGAGAGCATTGTGGAATATTTTCTTCCAGAAGCAAGGTGGCAACCGGGAGTTTTTGTTATTCATACTCTATAGCTTAGCCAGCTCCACAAGACAGTCCATGAAAATAAGCCATTTGCTGCCCTTCAGACCAGTCAGCAGCTACTTGTGGTACTTGGTGTACTCCCTGACCCAGGAATTACAGTGAAAGATGGAGACTGCAAAGATATTGCTGCAAGCAAAGCCAGGAAAAACAACAAACCATTTAGAGAGGAAGTCTGCTTTAAAGCGATTTCTAGGTCCAGTATGGGCATGCTAGATAATCATTTCCCTAGGACATATGGCTTTCTGCCCTCCCCCTTTTAAAATTAAAAATAAAAAATTATGCTACACCATCAAAAATGCCATCCCCCAGGCTGCTATAAGGCTTTACAGATGCCAATAAAACTAATTTTCAGTTAACAATAATTGGAGTTAATCATAAAAAAGGGGGCCTATACCCAACCAAATCCTGGATCAGTACAACTAGGGGAGTTATTGGTGGTCCTTAAGGTAGTGGAAATTACCCAATCAGAACCCATAACTATTTTCTCAGATAGCTACTATGCCACACAAGCATGCAAAATAGTATCTTTTGCAAAATTAAAGTCCCAAAGGATTCTATTTCCAAAACCATGCAAATTATTCAAGAACTTATTATAGTCCAGAGGACACCCTTGGGACGTATACTATATCAGATCACATTCGGGGGTGCCAGGAATGCTAGCAATAGGCAACCATAGTATAGACTGCCTAATTATGACTATGAAGGTGTCCTTGTCTTGGCTGGAACATGCCAGACTCTTCCATCAGCAATTTCATTTGTCCTCTTAAAATGTACACAAGCTTTTACCTGTTTACCCAAGCCCAGCTGTAAGCATTTTATCAGAACCTATGCAACTTGCCTCTAAATGAGTCAAGGCATTGAATTTTTCTACCACATTTTTGGCCAAGTTTGGGATCACATAAAATCCCTGCTAGATCCCTCTAAACTTGTTGTATGTTACTTTATGGAGGAGGTGGTAGTGGCTCTAGTACTGCTGCTTAAGTGTCTCCTACAGCTAAGATCCTGACAATAGCTGGTGAATAAGGCAACTCTACAGGTGTTAACGGAGATGGTGTGTGCTGGACCAAAGCCTCCAAAGGAAGTGGTCAGTGCTTGACTAACTCAAATACAGGAGGCCATTTAAAGCCCTAGTTCTTCTAAAGTTCTCCCCTTGTTTTTGATGTCTGGGCACCTTCTGGGGACACAATCCTCTGAGGACTGGTAGTCAAAGATGGTCTACGAGCCTGCCCAGGAGTCCAACCCAAGACAGGAACAGCCCAAAAATGCTGGGACATCCCCAAGGTGGGGTTAAAAAAATACATAACTCCCACTAGGCTGCCAAAAATAAAATAAAATTAAAAAGAGGAGATGAGGCAGGGCAATACACAAGCACAAACAAGCACATGCAAACTCACAATGAATAAGAAAAATCGGCCAAAACAGTCAGTGCACTAAAAGCACAGTAACTAATGTCACACTAGTAGGCAATCAAAACACACCAGCAGTGACCACCAGTTTTAAAAGAACCAACCAAAATGTTCCTGTGGCAGCTTAATTTCCCTAACCCTATATTAAAAAAAAAAACCCTGACCTTTTAATAATAAAGAATTTCTGTATTGGAATCTCTCAGAGTCTGTGTCATTACCTCCTGTCTTCTCGCCCCCTACCCCCTGGGCAATGGGGATCATACAACAGACAACAACAAGAAGCCTGCAAAAACAGGCTAAAAAAATAAATGAGTCAATATTTGATTTTATTTTGAAATTGTTTTTATTTTTCATCTCTTTCAAAAATCACATTTATTGATTGAGAATTCCAAAAATGCATATAATTTGTTTAGACCAAATCCACTTCTCCATCCTTTAAACTACTTCCTGTATATCCTCCACTACTTTTCCCTCCAACCTTCTTCATAAACCCATAAAGTCTCTTTTGTACTTCTTCTATGGACATGAGTGTAGGAACATATATTTGTACATATTCCACGTCTTCACTGTCAAGTCGCTGGAAAACTGACTGCCTCAACAGCAACCCTCAACTACCAATAAATAGGTTCTCAGATTGGGATAGATTTTCTTTTTATGATTTTCAGCAACTATACATTCTATTTTGAAATGATGATTATTTCATCTCAACTGCAATGCTGAAGTTACAATTTAGAAAGTTCAATCAAGATAAAGTACTAAACTTAAAATATAATATGCTATAGGCATTTTGGAATATTACCTTAAGATGAAGTACTCAATTACAAACCTTAATTTCAACAATATTTGTTGATGCTTATTGCAATCCAATTAAGATATTCTGAAAATTCATACTATGTTGAAAGAATTTATGCTTTTCATATCCATAACCAAGACTGGTAAGTACATCTATATACTAGAAAGAGTGTGTTATAAATAGGAGGTTCCTACTGATGCTCGGGAAAAGTTATAGATTTTGGAAAAACTCATTTTGCATAATCCTTTACTTTTTATTTACATATGAATAGTAGTTTAATTAAGTTTGATATATTCACATATTAAAACAACAAGCTTTTATATTTGAATGCCTTGCATTGTAAAATAATTAAGTGATCACATAATTATTGTCTCCATACATACACACATATATGCATATATATAATACATTGTATATGTATGATTTAGCTCTACACAGCTCCACTTTTTTTCCTTCATATTTCTTCCACCTTAACTGTACCCTTTAAGTATACATATAAGAGACTTGTATTTAGAAAGTTACTCAAATACGATCTCAGTTTATTTCATTTACTCCTCAGTATTTCCTTTTATTCTTCTTCACTCTGACTTACAATTTTCTTAGAATATGCATTGCAGTAATAGCTACCTTATTCATGAACAATATGGATGATGAGATAGATATCAAATGGAAGTTGTCTTAGTCAGTGTTGTATTGCTGTGAACAGAGACACTATGACCTTGTTGAGTCTTATAAAAAAAGTATTTAATTGAAGCTTGTTAACTGTTCTAGAGGTTTAGGACAGTATTATCATGGAAGGAAGCATGGCGCCATGCAGTTAGACATGGTATCTGAGAGATCTGCATCCAGATCTGAAGGCAGCAGGGAGAGAAGTTGCTGAGAGTTCTATGCCCTGTTCTGCAGGCAGCAGAAAGAGAGAGACCTTAATCTTGTCATCGGTTTCTAAATCCTTAAAACCTACCCACAGTGATACACTTCCTCCAACAAGGTCTTACCTGCTCATAGTTTTAAACAGTGCCAGTTCATGGCCAAGCTTTTATATATTGTATGGGCTCATCATAGAAGTATTCTAAATTTATCATAAAATGAATATTGTCAACATTAGGCTTTCTCTCAACTATATTTAGTGACATTTTTATGACTCTGGAAATTAAAAATCTTTGATGTGTCCCATTAGAATGGCCTTGATTCTTGTTTGCTGTTACTAATACTAAGAAGTGACACAGTTAATAATTATAATAATATGAGAATGTTTGATATAATACCTTATGAGTTTCATTAAAAAGTCCTATTCTTTATATATCCAACTGTATATGTATATCTTGAAGGAAGATTTTCTTCAAGTGAACTTAAATATCAAATCTAATTCCCTAATTATTGCAGAGACATGCCATTAAAATTGTTTCATTGAATGGATGATGAGGGTCTATTGCTCAAGACTCTATACACTTGATTCATAGGATATGCAGAAATCAAGCAGGTATTGGCCTGAAAGATTCATCAATAGTGTCTAGATATCAAAAGGCTGGAAATTTCTATGTGCTCTATTTGTGGAGTAAAAAGTAACAAACATTTGCTATTGATGGGAAAAATACCCACCAATATTACCTTATAAAATAATTTTATCTGACATCATTAATAGTTTCACTTTTAATATGCCTGATTTAATTTATTGTCATTTACATATTCATTTCATTCATTTTCTCTATAATTTTATATATCAAAAAATGTAGAAAATACTTGGAATATTCTCCTTGATTTTTGTGTCATGATTTTATTACTAGCACAGGATTAAACATACTGTATACACTCATTTCCTAGAGAAAAATTTTCAAACTATTTTCTCTTTTGCTTTCATAATGATAATTTCCATTGCAGTCTCTTCATATTCACTGTACATATACTTTCATTTATCTTGTTTTTCTAAATTTCTCTTCTAATTATATTTTCCCATTCATAAGAAGCATACTGTTATCTTTTCTGGCATTTCAGTTATTATTATTATTATTATTATTATTATTATTATTATTATAATTATTTGGTTTTCGGGAGCTGTGAGCTTAGTGGAAATGTGTTAATCAATTGTTGCTTATAAATCTGTGTCTGTATTTTTCTTAATGTAAAATTTTCAGGGTACATTTTAAATCAGAATTCACGTAAAATGGGATGTTACACTGTAATAAATAAAATTTGAAATTATTCATTTTTATTTTATCAGTTCCTGTGAAGATCTAATATTATTAGGTGAGCCTCCTATGACCTTCAGTATACTAAGTGATTGTAGCAACTTACGGATGCAGAAAAAGTCAGTCTTTGAAAGGAAAGTATATTTTTAATTGTCAATTTCAACACAGATTTACTTTAAAATTTTAAATATTTATGTATATCTATAGAGTTTTTGCTGCCTAAACGTAATATATAGTTTACTTGTGAATACACATACACACATACACGTGTGTGTGTGTGTTTGCAATTAAGTAAATAATCAAAGCTGTTTAATAAGTCAGTTTTCATGTGCTTGCTCAATTTTTAAAATTACAACAGGACTGAGAAATATCAGACACACATATCACATAATATATATCTATATCTAGATAGATAGATAGATAGATAGATAGATAGATAGATAGATATAGATAGATATTACTATTTAATAGTCTTGTCTTACTTGGTAAAATATTTACAAGTTGGTATGTGATAGAAAATAATACTTAACTATGGATTAGATAATTGTAAGTTAACACAAAGATATATTTTAATTTTCTTGCAATTTTATAATTTTGAATATTGTGTGGTTAGTGTAATCTAGAGGTCTGTGTTGTGTCAAAATATATGTAATAACAGTAAAATGCAGAAAACAAACTGAGTAAAATTCATCAGGAACCAGATCATTAAACAGAATGCCTGTGAGTTGCTGGCACTGGGAAATGTTTAATGGCTGAACATGGGGGAGTTAAATGGGCCCAAGCAGGAAGAGAAATGTTTTCAGGAAATTATTCTTCACACAAATTGGGGGAGAGGCCTTTGCCAAGCCCAGAGGGCATAGAAATTGCTGAGAGGACCACAATATTGCAACCTACAATGAAAAACAAATTGATTAATATGACAAGACAGTTTTATAATACTATTAAAATTTGTCTCATAACTCCAAAGAATAAACTGAAGTGAAGTTGAGCCCTCTCTAGAAAGTATCTCATAGTCTGTATTTAAATTTAAATTACTTTTATCAGTTCTACAGATCCAAGACATTCTGAGCATCCAAAGAACAAGAGCTGTAAATCATATGATTATGAAGTTTAATATATGCATAAATGAGAAATGCTGGAAGGGGTAGAGGACAAACTCGTGTACTAGAGTGTCTCAGCAGGTTTTATATATAAACATCACCTCTGAAAATTTTGAGAAGTAGCAGTATTCCTGTTACTTTTATGCACTGTACACACAGTGCGGTTTAAGTTATAATTCTTTAGTGATTTCAGTATAGCACACTAGCTTTGTTAACACTTGGGTAGTTAAAATTCATAAAAGTAATCTTAAATGGATTGAGTATCTATGAATTGCCATGCCATAGTCACTGTAGTGCACCATTTGTAATTGGCAATTCCCAGTGAAATAGGGCACTAGAAATATACTGATAATCTAATAACAAACTAAAACAACATCAAAATACCAAAAATGAATGATGAGTGATGTTATTCCTCCTACCACATTGTTTGGGATCTTTGGAGGCTTTCAATACAGTAAGTTAGCAAAGATGTGGCTAGTAATGTGCTGTGTGAATGAAAGTTGATATAAACGAGAGAAGATTTTTTTTTTTTTTGGATCTAATGCTGTGAAGAGTCAAGGATGATTATGAAAACACAGAGTTGTAGGTGTTTCCTTGTAAGGACATGGGGAGAATAAACCTCAAAAAAGTATTCTTTTTAATTGCTTTATAAATAATACCTTTCAAATTTTCCACTTCCTTCCATCTTCCCATTACCCTTCCACCCCATCACTCACCCTCCCCTTCCCCCTCCAATCCTAAGAGAGGGCAGGATACCCTGCCCTGTGGGAAATCCATGTCCTCCTCACTTCATTCAGGCCTAGGAAGGTGTGCATCCAAACAGACTAGGATCCCAAAAAGCCAGTACATGCAGTAAAGACAAATCCCAGTGCCATTATCTTTGGCTTCTCAGTCAGCCCCCATTGTCAGCCATATTCAGAGATTTCGGTTTGATCACATGTTCATTCAGTCCCAGTCCAGCTGTATTTGGTGAACTCCCTTTAGATCAGGCACACTGTCTCAGTGTGTGGACCAACCCCTTGTGGTCTTGACTTCCTTGCTCATCTTCTCCCTCTTTCTGCTCTTCAACTGGACCTTGGGAGCTCAGTCCAGTGCTCCAATGTGGGTCTCTGTCTCTATCTCCATCCATCGCCGGACGAAGGTTTTCTGGTGATATCAAGATAGTCATCCCTGTGACTATGGGACAAGACCAGTTCAGGCACCCTCTCCTCCACTGCCCAAAGACCTAGCTGGGGACATCCCTGTGGACCCTTGGCAACCCCTTTAGAGCCAAGTCTTTTGCCAACCCTAAAATGGCTCTCTTAATTAAGATATCTTCTTCCCTGCTCCCATATCTGCCCTTCCTCCATCTCAACCATCCCTTTCCCCCAAGCTCTCCCCAATTTTTCACTTCTCCCTTCTTTCTCCCCCTCTCCCCTTCCTCCCACCCCCACCCCATGCTCCAAACTCAAAAAAGTATTCTTGTTAATCTTTTTTTAATTACCAAATGTCTCATATATAGAAAATAGTCCAAATATATTTGATTTTATATGATATCTAAAGTCTTAGTTATTATATGAAATTTATTAAGTTCTTCAGTTTACTTATGAACTCTGAGATACCAAATATTTTGTACTTATATGTTTATATATTTTAGCCATAACCCTAATTTCCTCATATTGAAAGTCCCCATGGATTTGTCACCAAGTAGTAAAGGGATAAATCTTTTTAAACTTTTATTTGAAGATATGTTCCTAGAAATCTCATTTTCTATGACTTTTGCATTAGACTTTTATACCATAAGATAAATTAAGATAGATATATGGATAGATATAGATGTGTTTACTACATTCTCAGAAATTTTCAAAAATCTTGTGTATGTCTGTATACCATATAAATGAAATGCTTTTCAAGTAGCATATGCATAATCTGGAACAAATAAAGTTTATAAGATGGTCAATAGCAGGAAAACTATATTCTTTATAGGGATTTAGAGTGACTTACTGATTGATTATCAATTTTTTTTTTTAAATTCAGGGCAAAGCAGATCACATCACTCTGATTTCAGATGTTTCATGAATCTTAGGCCATCCATTTTATTTCCAGTTCTGTGTGCATGCATGTCTAGAAATAATTGGACATATCAAAGGACAGACTACAGTTTTGACATTAGTATAATCTGTGCAGAACAGATTTACCTATGTAGGTTTCAGTGGGATAATTAATGTATTTAAAAAGGAAATCAAGTGGTTTTTAACAACAAAAGAGAGAGAGAGAGAGAGAGAGAGAGAGAGAGAGAGAGAGAGAGCAGTGAGAATAAGAAATTCATGACTGGAAATCAACTAATCTCTATAATAGACATGAATACAGTTCTAAGATATATTATTTATAGTAACATTTGGGGATTGTTCTTCTGTAATATTAAATACTATAAAAAACACCCAACCCAAACAGCCAAATAAATAAACACAAATAAATTAATATTATGATGTATATATAAAATCTTGAAAATATTTATAAAATAAAATAAACTTCAATAATTAACTATATAAAAATGAATGCAAATTAAAAAGACCAAAATTATGTGAGGAAATTCTTCCCCATGCAATGGAGAGAGTGTCACTCCTGTGTCAGTGGTTGTTCATGCAGACAATATAAAATCCAGAGGCAGAACATGGTGAAATACTCCTGTTTGATAAACGCTGCCTGCTATCTTTAGAATAATACTGTGGAATTAAATACCAAAATACAGTCAATCACAGTTTCTTGTCAGTCCTGGAGGAAAAAAAAATAATCCTTAAAAAAATCAAGAGAGAATTTTAAGATTAAAATCAAGTAATGTCAAAGCCAGATTCTGATGGACTTTGTAACTCTGGTGAGTGCTATACTGTGACCCTCAGAGCAGTGAAATTGAAGGGTAACATTTGATTAAGAAGTCATCCAACCATGCTCATCAGGCCCTTTTTTGTATGTCTCCTTTCTAAGACGTAGGACGATTTCTGTATATACTTTCTCAATTTTATACTTTTAAATATAGATATATATGTATAAACTCTAAAAAAAAAGAAGTCATCCAAATAGCCAAGATAAAGAATGGCGAGGATCCCAATGTACAGGAGATACAACTGTGGATGTGGACTGCTGGACGAGAGGGAGAGAAGTTAATGAAGTGAAAGCAAAATGTGTGGTGTGCCATTAGAGAAAGGCTGAGAACAAAATGACTTGCATGTCAGGGGAGGACAAGGTCATTAACTAAGACTGGGCATGCAGAGTGGCATAGAAATCAGGGAGAACTGCATTAAATGGAATAAATTACATAAGCTCTTCTTCAGGAGAAAATGCCATCAAGTAAGTTGACAATTGCGCAATCTATAAAGTGGTAGCCAGGAAAGTGATGAAAAGCTGGAGACAGAAGGTAAGAGAACTGGAAGTATGGTGAGAGTCACCCAAAATAGCAGATCAGCTGAAGGAAGAGAAGCAGAACAAGTAACAGAGCAAGGAAGGCGCAGAGATGAGCAAACACTTGGTGTGATCTGCATACGGATGGCATGAGACTGGGTTGCAGAGGGTGTACTCTCAGCGATGTGCAGCAGACAGAACTACAGGGACATTGCCTGCCAGCCATCAGTTGTAGACATTGGGAAATAATTTTACATGCTTCCTGGGATATTTTAGTGGGATTTAGAAGTGAAAACCATATTGCAGTGGGTGGAAACAGCAAATATGATATGAGGAACACAAGACAGAGAATATGGTCTCATGTTAAAAGAATCATCACACTTACACACCCAGATTTATTCTCTTGAAATGAAAACTAGGGTAACAGAATGATAGGATTTTTGTCAGACCATGTATTTTAGTTTTTAAGGATAAAGAATATATCCTCGATTTTCCTTTTGTTTTCAAAAGTTTGTTCTGCAGACAACTGCCTTGGAAAATATCATTGAACAGGCAGTCAGGATACTTTTATGTATATGGGACTTTACTCTATATTTTGGAATGTGTGTGCAATCTGTATAACTACTTTGTCATCTATCTTGTTGCTAGTTCATTTTTTGTGACTTGTCAACATAAGATTGTCACCACAATGGGCAACTGCTGTCCCTGTTAGAAAATTCAGTTGATACAAACTGGAGGCAATAGAGTGCAATTTCCCTTCACGTTCTGGGCTGTGTTATTTTTAAATGAGTTCATGGATGAGATTTTAGTTAAAATGGATCTGCTTGACTGTGTGGTTCTCTCATATATAGTATTCATGTAGGACATTAATAGTCTCATTGTCAACAAGAACAAAAGGTTGTAAAGCTCTATGGAGACACAACTCATTTTCACATCTCTTACATATCATTTAGTTCAAGTTCAATTATCATTGACATTACTAATAACCCAATACCAATCCTTTCAAAACTGTGCAAAAGCACCTTGACAAATATAGTACAACCTATTTATATAGCAGATCAAATTTTTCTCCAACACTTCATGGTACAGAAAAAAAATACAAAATGGGAAAAACAAATAAGCAGACATATAATTGAAACAAACATTTAAACTACCTAAATTATAAGCCATCCAGGGAATATAGTTACATGATCCTAAGTTTTGTACTCTTGGCCTAGAATATTGCTTGTCTTTTCTAATGAATTTTTAAATGGCCATAAACATGTGCAATACCACTTTAATAGTGGGGGATAAAGCCCCAAAAATAAACTCAACAAAACACATTTATTGAATGACTAATAACCTCTAGGCCTCCACTCATATTTACTAGGTTTCGAGAGCCAGAGTGCTTAGGCATAGAAGAAGAAGTTGGGGAGACACACAGATCTCCTTAGGAGGTGACAAGAATTGGAGGATCTTGTGAAGAGGGGTGATACTGAAAAGATTGGGAGAGGAAATGATGAGACAAGTAAAATTGAAGAGCATTTGAAAAGTGGTATGGAAGCCTAGAACACTTGAAGCATCCTATAACATATGAAGGTGATCCTAATTTAGCACCCAAAAAATGAGGGAGATAGAACCGCAGATGGCTCTCTTTTGTCATCAAATGAAGTTTCCAGTATTGGGACTCAGTTTCATTCAATTGAGCTTTACTTAAAATCTTTTTTTTTAAATATTTATTTATTTATTTATTTATTTATTATGTATACAATGTTCTGTCTGTGTGACTGAGGGCCAGAAGAGGGCACCAGACCTCATTACAGATGGTTGTGAGCCACCATGTGGTTGCTGGGAATTAAACTCAGGACCTTTGGAAGAGCAGGCAATGCTCTTAACCACTGAACCATCTCTCCAGATCCATCTACATAAAATCTTAATTTGAACTATAGGTTTAAATATATTTCTTAAATTTGGAATTAATGATTTTAATATGTCTTTAATTAAAATCAAATTTCATCACTTTACCCTTTCCAATTCTCCCAGTAGCAGTTACAAGGTACCATCCCTCTTTTAAGTACATTTCTATTGCCCAAAGTGATAGGTTTCATAATGATACTAATTCAAGTATATCCTGTGCTTTAATTGCATCCACCCATTTTTATGATCTTTACTACTGGTCCCTTTCCTACTTCTTCCATTTTTGCTTTCATGTCACACAACACACACACATACACACACACACACAATATTGGCTCATACAAACATATTTGCATTTAAATGCATTTATACAATCTTATTTGCAATCTAGGCTCCATAAAAAGGAAAACACATAAAGTCTGAATCTAATTCTTAGAGAAAAGAGATTGTCTCAACTCCTGTCCACACTCCTAAAACTTACATCCTTGGATAAATTCTTTGAGAGTAATTGTGGTTTTCTTGCTTACATTCTTGTTTATATAGTGTTTTTGTGCACTAAGACTTTTGTTGGCCATAAACATTTATTCTGAATGTATACACTGTGAGTAGTGCCAAAATATATTGAACTTGCTGAGGTTCATTGTTCACTGCTATAAGTGCTACAAACAGATCATTCACTTCTATGTTTTATTTTTTATATTTCTATTTTTTTCATTAAAAAATTTACACTTCCTCCCCTCCTCCCATTCCCCTCTGGCTCCCCCACTCACCTCCTCCCTTCCCCTCCCTCCTTAAGAGAGGGCAGGGAAATCTGCCCTGTGGGAAATCCAAGGCCCACCCCACTACATCCAAGCCTAGGAAGCTTTGCATCCAAATAACAAAACAAGGGACTCAACTCCCAAGGTCCAGTTGAAGAGCAAAAGGAGGGAGAAGATGAGCAAGGAAGTCAAGACCACGTGGGGTTTGTTGCAGGAGGTACTCCCACTCCTCCAGCCTATCACCGCTGAGATACCAGCCCATTGGGGTGTGGTCTCTCTCCCTTTAAAAAAGCAGCCACTTCCCTCTCCTCTCTCTCTCTTCACTTCCTGCTCTGCCGGCGACTAGACTCCTTTCCTGGTTGCATAGAGGGTTGTTGCCTGGGACAGTGATCTGTAAGTTTTTTTCCCCTTTAAATAAATACCACCCTAATAATCATAATCCCAAATTGGTGTGGCATTGTTTGTGACTTACGCCTTCATTTTGGCGCCCAACGTTTGGTTTTAGAACCTCTCCTTTCCCCGCTCGCAGCTGCGAGTTCGGCTTGGCAGCCGCGAGTTCCGCTGGGCGGCCGCAAGTTCGGCTTGGTGGGAGCCCTCCCTTCCTCAGCTGCTGCCTGTGCCTTCCAGCGGCAGCCTTGGCCTCCCCACGTGGATTTAAACTCCACAGGCCCACATAGTCTCTGGCCGCATGGTTTGCTCTTTTCTGAGTCATTTTTAAATCTCCCTTGCAAGCACAGCTCTTAAGTGGCGCAAACCAGAACACGTGGTTGCTGAAAGCTGCAACCCCTCAGGGTGACTCTGTCACGTGGAGGCATAAGCGGCTTCCAGATTGCTCTTCTCTACCCCTGGATTCTGGGTTTCTGGTTCCGTCTCTGGAATTGATTTAATTACATTTACTTTGTTGAGAAACTTGCATTTTCCAGTTTTTAACATCTACTAAGGCACTGAAACAGGACCATGTTTTCACCGCGACTCTGCAGCAGCGCCACCTGCTGCATAGTAGGTAATATTGCTGTTTTCGTTTCTAACACAAATTTTACTGCTTTGTTTTCACTAATACAATGGATTAGTAAATTCATATTTACTAATACAACGAATTACATCATACAAGGTTTATATGATTATGGGGATACCTTAATTTGCTTGTTACTAGGCTTCAGTTTTCTTTTCCATATTCTATCATTAAGGAAGAATATGACACTCCTAAGAACAATTGAATCTTCACGTACTAATAATGAACAAAAGAATATGGCACTCCTAAGAACGATTGAATCTTTACGTACTAATAATGAACTGAAGAATATGGCACTCCTAAGAACAATAGAATATTTACAAACTAATAATGAACAGAAGAATATGGCACTCCTAAGAATGATAGAATCTTTACGAACTAATAATGAACAACTAATTGACAGGATTAAAATTATTGAAAATCAGAGGTTATCTGAACAAGTGGATAATATGACAGACAAAATTGATTCCATATCCAAGGGTATTAGAAAGTTACCTGAAAGGGTTCAGGCTGTTGAATTTGACCTTCAGACTTTATCACAAAGTTTTGATAAGGAAACAGACAGAATGTACCTCCAAGATGGGAATCTACATGATATACAAGAAAAGTTTAAGGAGGACATGTTATTTTTGAAGGAAAAAATTAAAGCTTTGGAATCACAGGTGCAAATTGGGGATCAAAAAATCGATACCTCAGTGAAATCACTGGAAATATATACAGGTCAGGAGATTCAGGATTTAAGAGAGACAATGATAAAAAGATTTGAAAAGATTGGAGAAATAATTGCAGCTGGTGAACAGAGTAAGGAGGCACAAGGACAGGATGCAATGACTCCACCAGCTATTAGAACTGGCTTACCCAGGGTTCTAGCGACATACCCTATACTTAATTCTGACAAAGCGTCAACTTCTAAAGGCTCAAAGGGAGTCAGAGAAGCTAGATGGACACCAATAGCAATGAATGATCTGAAAGAAATTAAGCAAGCTGTTGTTAATTTTGGCTTGCACAATGCATATGTAAAGGAAATGATAAGGACTTGGGCTTCTAATGCTAGAGCTACCCCCCATGATTTCCATCAGTTAGTGTCTGCAGTTTTAGATAATGGACCTTCCTTGATGTTTGGAATTTATTTCAGAGAAGAATCCAAACATATGGAACAGCAAGGAAGAGCAAAAGGTATTGAGGTTTCCCAATATCAAATTCTTGGTGCAGGAGAATATGCTGATCCACAGGTCCAAGCTCTTTATGACGATGAAGTACTGTGTCTATGTCACCAAGCAGCTTTAAATGCTTGGAATAGGATACAAGATCCAGCAAAAAGGATTGAATCATATACCAGAATTAGGCAGGGACCGGGAGAACCCTTTATTGACTTTTTGCAAAGATTAATTAAGGCTCTGGACATAGGGGTAACAGACCCAGAAGCAAGACGAATACTTCTTGAATCTCTAGCTTTTGAGAATGCAAACATAGAATGCAAAAAGATAATTGGGCCTTTAAAGTCTAGATCAGCACCTATGGATGAATGGATTCAGCATCCGATGAATGTTGAGACATTTAGCTATAATGACGAATCTTGGGTAGGAGAAGTGATTTCCAAAGCAATGAGGAGACGTCAAACTGCCAGGTGTTTTAATTGTGGTAAATTAGGACATTTGCAAAGGGATTGCAGGCAAAGAATTTCTAAAATAATGTCACTTCTGGGAATGACAAAAATAGGAGACCTCGGCCTTCAGGTATATGTAGGAGATGCGGTAAAGGCCGACATTGGTCCAACGAATGTAGGTCAACGACAGACAGTCAGGGCAATCCGATATCATCGGGAAACTCCTTGGGGGGCCTCTCGCAGGCCCCCAAGCCAACAGTGGCCCAGTCATTCCCAGTCACAGTGGAGAACGTGCCTCACCAAGAAAATTAAAAGCTCCAATTTCTGCTGTAAAAAGTAATACTGGTCTAAATGATGAATTACGTGTGGAGGATGAGTCAAAAAACCCAGTAGGACAGAGTAAACGTATATTTTGGCAGACTTCTATTAATGATCAAAGACCAAAGCTAAGAGTCTGTATAAATGACACTTTTATTGAAGGCTTATTAGACACAGGTGCGGATGTAAGTATCATTACCCCAGAAACTTGACATCCGAATTGGCCTCTTCAAGAGGTAGATGTTCAGTTCCTAGGAATTGGAACCCTATCTCGTGTAAAACAAAGCACAAGATGGGTTGAATGCATAGGGCCCGAAGGGCAAATAGGAAGACTAAGGCCATATATAGCCAATATTGCCATAAATTTATGGGGCCATGACCTGCTACAGCAAAGGAATACCCAGATTAACATTCCTGTATTTCCAGGAACTCATAATTCTGGGAAGGATATGATGAGGTATTATGGAAAAAGGTCACTAGCCATTCAGGCTTTACAAGAACATACAGCAAATATCAAACCTTTAGAGGTACCAACAGCCCTACCTTTAAAATGGCTAACTGAGAAGCCAATATGGACCAAACAATGGCCTCTAGCTGAAGATAAACTACAGGCATTGGAACAGCTGGTGCAAGAGCAACTAGATGCTCACCATATTGAAGAATCAACCAGCCCTTGGAATTCTCCTGTGTTTGTTGTAAAAAAGAAATCTGGTAAATGGAGAATGGTGACAGATCTAAGAGCTGTCAACAAAGTAATTCAACCTATGGGCCCACTACAATCTGGAATTCCTTTGCCTTCTCTGTTACCAAAAGGATGGCCTCTTATAGTTATTGATTTGAAAGATTGTTTTTTTTTCACTATACAATTACAAGAAAAGGATAGAGAAAAATTTGCCTTCACAGTGCCAACTTATAATAATTCTCAGCCTAATAGGAGATATCAATGGACTGTCCTCCCACAGGGTATGCTCAATAGTCCTACACTGTGCCAATATTTTGTAAGTAAGCCATTGGAAATAATTCGTAAACAATTCCCCAAGTCCATAATTTATCATTACATGGATGACATCTTGTTATCTGATTCAAATAAAGATACTTTAGAAAGGATGTTTGAAGAAGTAAAGAAAGTCATGCCTAGGTGGGGATTACAAATTGCCCCTGAAAAGATTCAAAGAGGAAATTCTATTAATTACCTAGGTTACAGAATAGGGTTAGAGAAAATTAAAATGCAAAAGGCCCAAATTAGGAGAGACCGGTTAAAGACTCTTAATGACTTCCAAAGATTGTTAGGAGACATTTACAGTCTACGACCAGCTGTTGGGATAACACCTGACCTAATAGTTCATTTAAACAAAACCTTAGATGGTGATAAAGATTTGAATAGTCCAAGAGAACTTACAGCTTAAGCAGAAAAGGAACTGACAATGATTGAGGAAAAATTACAGGAGGCACACGTGGATAGGGTGAACCCAAATCTTAGCTGCATCCTAGTCATATTGCCTTCCAGAATTTCTCCTACAGGGATTCTAATGCAGAGGGAAGATTTTATTTTAGAGTGGATATTTATACCTAATAAACCAAGTAAAAAATTAAAAACTTATGTGGAAAAGTCTCTGAATTATTTCTAAAGGAAAGCTGAGACTTCGTCAACTAGCAGGTATAGATCCAGCAGAAATTATAGTGCCTTTTACTACTGAAGAAATAAAAAAGTTATGGGAAGACAATGAACCGTGGCAAAGAGCTTGTGCTAACTTTTTGGGAGAAATTAATAGCAACTATCCCAAAAGTGGTAGACTTAATCTCATAAAAAGAACTTCTTGGATTCTTCCTAGAATTGTACGTGATGCTCCAATAACTGGAGCCCATATGTTCTATACTGATGCAAATAAATCAGGGAAAGCAGGTTACAAGTCAGATGAATTGAGTAAGGTGGAACAAAGCCCTTATAATTCTGTCCAGAAGGCAGAAATATATGCCATTCTTATGGTGCTAAGGGATTTTAAAGAACCTCTTAATATAGTTACAGATTCACAATATGCAGAAAGAGTTATCTTGCATATTGAAACCGCTGAATTTATACCAGATGACACAGAGTTGACTTCATTGTTTATCCAGGTACAAGACATAATCAGGAATAGGCTTTGTCCGATGTACATAACACACATCTGGTCCCATACAGGTTTGCCTGGTCCTCTAGCCCAAGGCAATGCTGAGATTGATCAATTATTGATTGGAAGTGTGTTGCAGGCCTCAGAATTTCATAAGAAGCATCATGTCAATAGTAAAGGCCTAAAGAAAGAATTTTCCATTACTTGGCAACAAGCTAAGGACATTATAAAGAGATGTCCTACTTGTTCTTTCTATAATCAAACACCGTTGCCTGCAGGGAGTAACCCACAGGGTACTAAGAGAAATGAAATCTGGCAGATGGATGTGTTCCACTTTATGGAATTTGGTAAATAAAAATATGTACACCACACCATAGACACGTATTCAGGTTTTCAATGGGCTACTGCCCTGAGCTCAGAAAAGGCTGATTCAGTAATCACACATTTATTGGAAGTTATGGCCATCATGGGTAAACCTGCACATATAAAGACAGATAATGGTCCAGCATATGTATCTAAGAAAATGAAATGCTTTTTTGAATATTATAATATAAAACACATTACAGGTATACCAAATAATCCTACAGGTCAGGCAGTTATAGAAAGATCAAATCGTACTATAAAGGATATGCTGAACAAACAGAAAGGGACCGAAAATACCCCCAGAAATAGATTACATAATGCTTTATTAACCTTGAATTTTCTTAACGCTAATGAGAAACGAACGACAGCAGCAGAGAGACATTGGATAATGGAAAAGTCTGCTGAACTAAATCAACCAATTTATTTCAAAGAAGTGCTGAGCTCTCAATGGAAGCCAGGAGATGTGCTACGTTGGGGAAGGGTTTTTGCTCTTGTTTCCACAGGAGAAGAAAAATTTTTGATACCATCAAAATTAATAAAGTTTCGATTTGAAGAGGAAAAACCTCTTGGAAAGGAGAAATTATAACTTATCCACAATGATGATATTCATACAGGTGGTAAGAAAAACATATAGAATGGGGGCAGGGTTCTGTTCTTATCTCCACAGGAAAACACTCATTTTTGAAAAATTCATGGGACCCTGGATATTTGGATACTGACAGATGGAAAAATACCTGCCCAATAGGAAATATCAAGAAAACTGAAAGGGTTGTGTAAGTAATATTAAACCATATTTCTAAATTTATAAAGCTGGTTTTGAAGTAGGTCTCTGGCTCAGTCCCTCTCCAATTCCAAGCCTGTTAGTAAGAGAAATACCCAGAGTTTCTGGAGTTTCTGTCTCATATCAAGAGCCATGATATGGGACAGAAAGAAATATGAGTTTAGAAAACATCTTTGCTTTTCTTCATATCTATCATACTTTTCATTGAACATATCTATCATGCCTTTCAGTGAATATGTATATATATATATGTCTATAAATGTCTATATGATTAATGTTTAAGTTTTTCACAATGAACAATGAGTTTTTGCTGAAGTGACATTTGAAGTTTCCAGGAAGAAGATGGAACCCCATAACAACAACTCCACCTGGTTGATATGACGTCATGATACTGATAGCAATACTACAAGACCTGCTTTGGGTACCAGCTGCACAAGACAGTTCCCACTTGGTTAGCTGAAATGGTGCACATCTTATACAACATTTTGGCCAGACCTGCACAAAATACTCAGAGACTATTTGCATTTTTAAAAGACATTAATATTGAAATTTAACCATCATTTTACTTTCACAGGATCCCCCAGAAAGAACGTCGCCCCCATGACAGCTGGAAGTAATTCTAGAGGATGACGTCCCCTCTCCCAGTATAGTTTGCCCTTGGGTTTAGGGACATCATTTAGGGGTTGATTATAATTATTATGTGATTGAGGGTTGGGGGAGGAATTTTATACACTCAGGGATCATTTTGAAAAACAAAAAGAGAGGGATGATGGGATAATAGATTTGTAATTGTGAGTTACTGTCTTTAGACAAATACATTGGTATAGATTCTTGTATATTGATACAAAGTTAAATTATATTGACTATTGTACGCATGCATGTTTCTACCTCTGTTTAAAACATTTTTTATGTATTGACATATATTGTATATATTTTCCATATTTCAGTGTACATTTCTACCTCTGATTAAGATACTTATATAATGATTGTGTATTGATATATATTTACCTACTGCAATGTATATTTGTACATTGTTTATTTTTGAAGGTCATTGTCCTCATTTGTTTCACAGTAGTTTATTTTCTTAGTCTTTAAGTTAGATAGATATTGAGAATTATAGATTAATAGTCATCTAAGTTTGTCATTTATAATTAGACTAATCAGGTTCTTTAGGTATATAGAGATTATACTCAGTATAGATAGATAATCTTCAACTTCTTCAAGGAGCTGTAGAAAATGGCCTTTAATCTAACTCAGAGTTTTGTGGTAGTGAGACACAATTGCTCCTGTCAACACCGCTCTATTCCCAAGAGAATGTTGAACACCAAAGACACTCCACCTGGAGCTTTTCTTTTTGGCAGAACTGGCCTTTGGGCAAAGAAATGCCCATACCTCAACCACTGACAGAGATACAGAGCATGCATGAATGGATAAAACAGGGCTGTCATATCCTGCCAAGACAGGGTAAGATAGTTTTGAAAAGTTGCTTGCCTTTGAAAATGGTATGTCAGTTATGTTAGGCCTTAGCCAAAGTTGGTTGCTTCAACGCTGCTAACGTGATTTTGGGTGATTGCCCAGGTAGCCAGTTGTCTCTGTGATTTGTTGCATGTTTTGGAAGTTGTTTTACTGAACTTCCTAATTACCCAAATAACATTATTTCCCTTCTCAGATCTTTGATGGGGTTGAAGACTATATAAATGTAGTTACTTTCTCTTATGACTTGGCCAAGTTATTTATTATACAAGACCTAAGCTAGTTAGAATAGGATATTTGTACTTATTGTATATAATTTCATAGTAGGTTTAGAACTCTCTTATTTAAACAAAAGGGGGAGGTGTTGCGGGAGGTCCTCCCACTCCTCCAGCCTATCACCGCTGAGATACCAGCCCATTGCGGCATGGTCTCTCTCCCTTTAAAAAAGCAGCCACTTCCCTCTCCTCTCTCTCTTCACTTCCTGCTCTGCAGGCGACTAGACTCCTTTCCTGGTTGCATAGAGGGCTGTTGCCTGGGACAGTGATCTGTAAGTTTTTTCCCCTTTAAATAAATACCACCCTAATAATCATAATCCCAAATTGGTGTGGCATTGTTTGTGACTTACGCCTTCACTGAGACGTATGCCTGTTCTAAAGGGAGCTCACTTCTACATTTTAAAGATCATCATAATTACATAAGTAGGTAGATAGGTAAATAGATGATAGATAGATAGATGATAGATGATAGATAGATAGATAGATAGATAGATAGATAGATAGATATAGATAGGTAGATAGATATAAATTATGATAGTTAGAGAGAGATAGAGACCTAAATAAATAAAGATGTATAATTATTTACTGTGGTGAAGTGAATCTCAATGCCACTTTAAATTATAATTCTTTGATGGCCTTGAGTTTTGACTAATTTTTCATATTCTGGCTTTTTGATTGATCATTTGATAAGATCTGTCTTTTTAGTTCATTTGCTCATTTCCAATTGCATGTCCATTAGATTGATTTTCTTTAGTTGTTATTAGATTTCAGATGCTCCTGTCCTCACAAAACAGCTGGAAAATATTTTCTTCTATTGCATAGAAGGGATGTTCAGCATGGGTATTATTTCTCTATTTGTCCTCAAACTTTCTGATTTCATGTAATTCCAGTTGACAATAAAGGAATAATTGTCTATGCTATTGGAATCCTTCACATAAAGTCCTTGTCTGTATCATAAAGTGTTTCCTGTTTTATGTGGCCAGTTTCATAATTATGGGTCTCATTTTAAGATTTTGATCAACTTTTGAATCAGTTTTTAATAGAATAAGAGAGAAAGTTCTGTTTTCATTCTTCTGTGTATTGATATTCAGTATTCCAAGTACCACTTTTTGACATTGAGGGGGTTTTTGCCCCTAATGAAAGCTTTTCAAAGCAACATTGATACAAATAGTTGTAGGTGATGCTACTGTGGTTTCGTTTCAGCAACTTATATTTTTTTCTAATTTATTTGAGTATCTATCTTACGAAGTACTCAGTTCTATTATAACACATGTGACATTGTTGTCTTTATTAACCCCATTACAGCTCCATGCCCTTATTCTTCTCTCCTGATCTGTATTTCTGTACATAAATAAACCACTATGCTTTCATCTACAATGATTGTCAGTTCCACAGGATTTGGGGAAATGGCATAATTATTTTATTACTTAGTTCTATTAAAATTTACAACTGGGAACTAAAATTTGAAGCTGGGAGAGAAAAATGAAGAAAAGTATTTCAAGATGCCAGTTTAGAAAGGAATTTCTGAAAAGGAAATGCATGTGTGCATGCATGTATGTATGCATGTTTGTGAGTGTGTGTGTATCTATGCGCCTGATGATGGGTATCAATACTACTTTCATATCTTTGCTACTTGTAGTACCTCCACAATATACATAGTTATTTGCACGTATATTTGTAATGTGAACTAACTTCCTCCTTCTTTTATTTATTACAAAAAATGGTATAACTGAAACATTCAATAGTTTGTTTAGACCCTTGAGGAAACTCAGTACTTATGGTTTTAACATCTATACTAATTTACATTTCTACCAACAGTATGCAGAGTAGTTCCCAATATCCTCATTAATATTTGTATTTGTTGTTTTTAGAATGAAAAGTTCATTGTAAAAACTTAGAAATGAAACATATTAAAACAAAATAAATTATTTTGCAAGAAGAACAGCAAGCTAGTACTTCAGAAAAACCTATTCTAACATCACAATAATTAAATACAATTTATTGTTGTGTTTTTAATTTTTATATTTTTTTTCTTTGTGTTAGCTATTCTGATTGGGTAAATGCACTCTTAGGTCAGGGAACCCTGATTGCTCTTTGGGCTGACAAGGGAGGGGGAATTGATTGAGGGAGGGGGAGGGAAATGGGAAGTGGTGGTGGGGAAGAGACATAAATCTTTAATAAATAAATAAATTAAAAAAATAAAAAAAATTCTCAGGAGAACAAAATAAACTTCCTTGAAATAAAAAAATAAAAAAAAATAAAATTCTTACTTAATTTTCCTTCAAAGCGGAAATCAAAATGGTTTCATGAGTTTATTGACTATTTTTATATTTTTCCTTTGATTTCTGTTTAATTGATATTAAAATCCATGGACTGAAATATATGTTTTTTTCAGTGTTTCTTTTTTGAGAAGTTCATGACCATCATCCCCTTTTTAGATAAATACTTGGCAAAACTTTTACGTCATTCATCACAGCAATGGTTCCTTTGCTCTGAAAAGTTTCTTAAGATTATAATTTTTTATTTTCATTGATTGTAAATGTATCTTTACCTACTAAAGTCATATTCTGAAAGTTTATTTCAAAGACTACATCTTGATATTTCCCCCTTTTCCCTAAAAAACTTCAAAGATTCAGTTCGTAAATTCTTTGATCTAATAAGAATAAATTTCCACCTCCCACACAAGGTGAGAGACGTAGGTTCTGCTTTTTTTCCAGCCTGAGATGGTTATTTTCTGTCTTCAACTTACCTCCAGCTGGAACTAAATATACACTCAAACAACTGGTCATACTTGTGAGGGATTTTTCTTTTCAATTGAGATCAGATGATATACCCTAAATTGGGGCCAGACATTCCAGTACCAGCCTATACAAAGGATTTGGAAGACAACAGAAAATATATGTTTTAGAAAAGACAGTGTTTTCAGAAATAGTGATCACAATCTGGATATCATCATGTAAAAGAATTAAAATAGTTCCCCATCTCTCGCCTTGTATGAAAAGATTATCCCATATCAGTCTAGATTTTATAAAGCATTCATGTGCTTTTAAAAATACGGCAATGCTTTTGTTTCTAAGGTTGAGTAACCTAACTTGAAATTTTGATATCTTGTGAATATTACTCTTAGCTCCATATTAGTTTAGCTAATTTGGCACTATGTTTTTTATTTATGCAGGTAAGACAAGGATATTTTATGGTTTTGCATTGTCGGTAGAACTCGTTCAATACATCCGTCTTCATATCCAAATGGCAGGTATATTTGCCGACGATATGTTTCTATATTTCAAAGGTTTTAATGTCTCAACCAGGACACTTTTAGATGTGGTAATCACTTTCAATAAAGTACCCTGATACAAAATCAAGCTAATAATCTTATAGATTGCTATATACAAGTAGCAATTATACTTACAGAGGGAAAATAAAAACAAGGATATAATCTAATTCACAGTAGCCTCAAAATAAAATGTTTAGGGATTAACATAATTAAGTCAAAGAAAGGCAGCTACTGACTAATGAAAGCATTAAAACACAGAATAAGCTAAAATTGAAGAGGACACTAGATGCAAAAATTAGAAGTTAAAACATCTTGGCAAACTTCAAGTGTGCTTATTTTAAAAAAGACATTTAGTATGTGAGAGAGATTACTCAGAAGTTAATGGGTTTTTGATACTGTTGTATAGGGTATGAATTTGGTAAGCAACATTGAGACAGGTGGATCACAAATATACACTAAGAGAGAGAGAGAGAGAGAGAGAGAGAGAGAGAGAGAGAGAGAGAGACTGATACACACACAAACACAAGTATATATAAATAAGTAAATTAGATATTTAAAGAGTCGTTTAGCTTTGTTTATTCATATAAATAATTCTGCTTTCCAGGTTACAAATAAAGGCCATTAATTGGAAAATTGTAGTGAAAGATGAGTTTTTGAGTTTTGAAGGGAATTATAGACTGAGAGTAAAAAATGGTATAAATCAATTGTGACATTCACAATAAGAACAACAAATAACCATGGCATTTGGAAATTTTTTGAGGTATGGTTAATCTTATTGCATTTATTTTAATCATACATTTTGGACACAGCCGATATTTTATCTACATCAAACGGCACATGCGACCCCAATTTCAATGGATTTTACAATTAAGAATTTGCTCTCATATACACAGTTTACAACAGCCTTAATGAGGTGTTAATGAGCTGTCAATTTCTAATATATGCTAAAGAATCATAGCAGTCTGTGAGGAATTCCAAAAAAAATGAAATATTTTAGTCTTCAAAACTTGTTCGTATGAATCATTCCAAGATTTATGAGCCCATTTAGGTTGTGCCCTTTTGAACCAATACAACTTATTAAGGAACCATTCCTTGAAAAATGCTAGGTTCGCTTCACCTGGCGATGGATGGAGATAAGAGGCAGAGATCCACATTGGAGCACTGGACTGAGCTCCCAACGTCCAAATGAGGAGCTGAATGAAGGAGAACATGAGCAGGGAAATCAGGACCTCGAGGGGTGCGCCCACCCACTGAGATGGTGGGGCTGATCTAATGGGAGCTCACCAAAGCCAGCTGGACTGGGACTGATGGAGCATGTGGTCAAACCAGACTTTCTGAATGTGGCAGTCAATGAGGGCTGACTGAGAAGCCAAGGACAATGTCACTGGGTTTTGATCCTACAGCATGTACTGGCTTTGTGGGAACCTAGTCTGTTTGGATGCTCACCTTCCTAGACCTGAATGGAGAAGGGAGGACCTTGAACTTCCCACAGGGCAGGGAACCCTGACTGCTCTTTGGTCCGGAGAGGGAGGGGGAGGGGAGTGGGAGGAAGGGGAGGGAAATGGGAGGTGGGGAGAAGGTGGACATTTTTAATATATATATTTTTTAAAAATGTTAGGTTCTTGAACATTATAATCAATTGGTGAAAATTTAGATGTGAAAATATTTTAATGTTCATGGGTGATATTGTAGTATCATGAATACATACAAAAGTCCCAACTCAGAGGGTTATGATTCATGTATCACAGAAGACTTTTTTGAATATATCGTGAGGATTTTTGTACATGAACTCATGCTGAATAATTCAAAATAAGATTGAGACCAACAGTATTAATATTCTATAATTGACATTATACTTTGAATCCAAGTAATTCCCCTAACTGTAAACAAACTTCCATTTCTCTCACATAAAGATGCTTCACTCATACACTCTATTTTAAATTGAATGCATGTAGGTAAGTACTGACAGCAGCGCCATGTTTTTTTCAGACAGAGGGCCTTGATTGAAGACCAAGAATAATCTATTTCACAGATGTACACAGATATAAACATCGTGGGTCACTGATAGGCACGTTGAATCTAGAATGTAGATCAAAGGACATGGGGAAATGGTAGGATTTCCAAAGGAAAGAAATGGCCAGAGATTCTTATGTATTTCTTTGATGTACACCAACAAACATATTTTATTTTCATTTAAAAATAAGTCTGTCTATCATTAAACTATCTTTCTATTGTTGCCCTCATATGGTTACTATAAGAAATGAAATTCCTTAGCAAAATATTACTGAGCATTAAATGGACAAGGAGGATATAGAGTCACAATTGATTCTGGGATTGGGATGGAATTCCAGCTTCTGTGACACTAAAGGCACATAAGGCTTTTACAAATGTATGAATATAGGAAACAATTTGGGGTTTTATACAAGGTCAATAGCTTTTGAGCCCCTTGAGAAAATCCATTAAGACATAAAAGAAAGAGGACAACCAATGTGAAATGGGAAAGCTCATAACTAAAACTGATTTTTCCTCTTCAAACACTCCTGTTACATATGTGGATGAAACTGGCTGAAAGCAGAAGGAAAAATGAAGGGGGTAGTGTTGATAGTATTTCATTATCATTTTGAACCTTCTAGGAAACATGCACCGGCTGACCTGTGAGGGACTATTAATCTCTTGACATGCTCTTGGGTCATTATATTTACAATAAGGTGAGAAAATTTACATCATGTAGGCAAGTTAGCTGCTCCATTTTCTGGTTTTGGTGTCTGCACTGAATAAATGGGAGCAGTGAGTTGAGTGGTGGTCTTTCTTTACTGCTTTCTGTCTCCTGAGTGTAGATTAAACGCTACCTGATACTTCCAGATCATCCCATGCCTCAGCGGACTTTGTCTTTGAACTCAGAACCAACATAAATATTTTTTCCTTTAAGTTCCTTTTGTCAAAATATTTCATTACATCAACTGGTAAAGAAACTAAGATAAAAAATTCAAGCAGATAGTACACCATCCCACAGTTGTCAAGACAGTTCAAAGAGAGTACTAGATTTTGCTATCAAAATAATAGAAATAATACAAAATCACATATAAAGTTACTCATCTATGATTAGTAATATTAGCACATTACTCTATCATATCTGACATAATAATTGTGTCTTAATTGCCTAATAAAATTGTCATACACTGTGAACTAAGGTTGAACACATGAAATATTTCAGAAAAATAATTTTAAGAATTTCTTCCACAATATCTTCAAAATATCCAAAATACCTAAGAACTGATGATAAACAAGAGTGATATATTTATTGTCTAAAACTATTAAATGTTGTTCATGAAACAGAAGAAACAAAGGGTAAAAGGATCTCAAATGTTCACAGACTAGCAGAGTTAATGTTGTGAAAAATGTTATATTACTGAAAAGATTCAATAGAGTCATTGCAAACACTATCAAAATTACGATTACATGCTTCACATTAATTGGGAAAACACCATGAAGTTAATATGATAGTCATAAATATCGTAAGTGCTCCCTGATAACCCAAAGCAGAGAGTGTTATGCTGGAGGTAAGGCAATATCTATTTTACAATAAAACTACAGACAGTGGAGTCACGTTTTGGATATTTATATTGCAATTCCTAACATAGAAAATTACAGTCATGAAGTAGAAACGAAAGAATTTTATGATTGTAAGTCACCACAACATGAGGAACTGCATTAAATGGTTGCAACATTAGGAAAGTTGAAAATCACTGCTGCAGGGCCTTAGGAACAAAAATAGCATAATTATAAACAAAAATAGATACAAAGAACTATAACAATACCATACAAATGTTTGGCATAACTACACTTAGCTTTGGTCACAAGTTTGCATAAAGGTATCAAAAGGATAAATCAAGAAAAAAAATCTCTTTTAGTAAGAGATGCCTAGAAAACTTGGTAACCACAGATTAAAGAAAACTGGACTGCAATTCATAAAAATAAATTCAAAGTATCTGAGGAAATTAATGTGAGAACACAAAGTCTAAAAATTCTGTAAAAAAAAAAATCAAGGTAGAGCCAAGGTTCTTCTGAGAGGGACTCGTACAATTCATGAAATTATTGGAAGAACTAACCTACAGATTTTGAGAAAGACTTTTCTACTATACAACTAACAAGGATTCAACATCTTTATTTCTTAAAGGACTAAAAATAAAAAAAAAAAACACAAAAACATAGACCAAAAAATGACACCTGTATATAACTAGTAAATAGAAAATGGATTGCAGATACATTACATTAGTGATGTTCAGCCTCACTAGCCCCTAGGGAATGCCAGTTAAAACAACTTTGAGCTTACATCTCACTCTCGTCAGAACAAATAGCACAGAGAACAGTGACAACAAATATTTGTGAAGGTGTGGGGATACAGAATTCTTATTCACTACTACTGGCAGTCAAAACTAATGAAACTGTTATAGAAATCTGTTTGACCTTTCTTTGAAAAAAAATTAAAAACAGAACTGCCATATGTCCACAAGGATATTACAGAGGGTCATAGATACTTGAATTTAATTCACCTGCAATGAATGAAAATCTAAAATTCACAAGAAAATGGATGGAGGTAGAAATCATTATGTTACTGAAAAGAAGCCAGACGAAGAAAGGAAAATATATTTTCTACCATATGCAGAATGTAGTGTGTTATAGGAAAAATATATACAAAAAAGTTGGAAGAAAGGCAAAATGGAGAAGTTCTAAATAAAGAGAAGAGTGGATGGAGGGGTAGAATAATGACTATAGTCACATATACCTGCGTGAGAAATCTAGGTTTAAAAGCCAACATAGAAATGTGGAATTTTGAAAGCAAAATTATGTCCCATACACAAAAAATTAAATGAATCCTTTTTCAAGTTTTATTGTTGTTTCTTTCTAATATGTATGCTTTCTCTATAGAGAGATAGGTAGTTGATAGATAAACAGACATATAGGTAGGTAAATAGACACATGTCAGGTTGTGGGTATCAATGGGATCAGAGGAAAAGGGGGAAAATGAAATATAATAAAAGGATAGATATGAGGAAAATACAATTATATGTATATATGAAAAAATTATGAATAAAACCATCACTTTGTAAATTTACCATAAACAACCCCAGAGACTGCATGGGGCTGAACTAGGCACTCTTGTGGGACTCCTAAGAGTGAGAACAGGACTGACCCCAAGTCTTTTACATGGAACCCTGTTTCTCATACCGGGTTGTCTTGCCCAGTCTTGGTACATGTGGAAGTGCTTGACTCAGTGCAACTTGATATGCCTTGTTTTGTTGATATGCACAGGAGACCTGCCCTTTCCTAAAGAGAAAGGGAGATGGCGTGCAATGGGGTGGGGGAGTAGAGGAGGGTTGAGCAGGAGGAACTGTCCGGGGAGCTGGGAGGGGAAACTGAGGTCAGAATGTAAAATAAATAACTGAATAAATTTATTTTAAAATTATAAATTTGTGTTAGTGTAAGTTCTTATCAGTCAAGTTGTCACAAGCTCTATTAAGAGAATCTTTGCATAAGTATGGGACTTAAGCAAGCATTTAGGATTTTCCTATTTAATGAAATGTATTTATATTAAATTTTATATTTTTGATTATTGTTGCAACATTTCTCCCTTTCCTTTTCTCAAACCTTCCCAAATATACCTCTTCTTTGTCCTTACAGTTCATCATCTTCTTTTTTACTACCTACTACTGTATTCATAAATGTATATGTACTTGGAACTGCAAGGCGAATTGCTATGCTCCTCCCTTGCGAAGGCCACCTTTTCTACTCCTAACTTTCTTTAGTTGCCTGTAGTGTTTTTGTTGTTGCTGTTGTTTCTTGCTGCTATATCCTTCTAGCTCATGCTTGAGAAGTTCTGTTGCTGAGTGTGAACAATAGAACTGATGTGTCATCTAGTCATTCAGCACCTGGGCAAAACCGAGAGATAATCAAGGTCAGTTTATTGTAGAAAAATACTTCATACCCATAATTTTTGCAGCCCTGCTCACAAATGCTTAGTGATAGAATCAGCTTAAGTGTTCAGTGTTAAATATATGGAGAATAAAAATGTGTTCCTTATGAAGTATTTCTTTTTAAGGCCTAGGGAGAATGACTAGGCAATCCTAAGAAAAAAAATGGCTGGCATTTGAGACTGCCACGTTAAGCAAAACCCTTCATATATGAAATTCTGGGCAAGGGGAGTGGAAAGGACTTGAAAACAAATGTGAGGGTGTGAGCATGTGGAGAAGAGTAAAAAACTGATCAGAAGGGCACTAAAGGAAGTGATTATCATAAAGATTCCTGCGGCATATAAAGCAACAGAGTAATATACTCTATTAATTTGCGTAACTGTGTGCTCTCATAACCAAAATCAGGAAAAAACCTAAAAGTTGGAATTGAAAATAAAATATGGGACCCAGAAATTACCTGTATTTCTCTTGCAGAGGACCAGAATTGGTTTCTGTCATTCACATGAGCACCTCAGAAGCCCAAGTTCAAGTTCCAGAGAATATGACACACTCTTCTGTCCCCTAGAGCCAGTGCATGCATGAGCACAAATCAATGCACAAATACCAAATTTAGAATGAAAATAATATTTTTAATAATTCCCTGTGCTTTCTGAAAAAAATAACTTTATGTATCACTCTATCTTAAACTTAAGAGTAACTTAGAAGATGTATTATTATCAGAACAGTCTGAGTTGGAGTAAGGAATTAATTAGTAACTTACTAATTTTATTAGTAAAGTGATGAAGACAATGGTATTTATGGGCAAAACTGAGATCTTTATGGTGAGAGTTGTGGATATATATTTACATATCTATCATAGGAAATATCCACTGATGGTGGGATTTTTCTAATCCTACTACAAAACTGTTCAAAGAGGAGCTTTTAATCCACATGGTAAGAAATCTATCATGTAAAAATGAGGGATAAGCGAATTCTAGAATTCTAGAAATAGGATAGGCATACCTCTTGGTTCTAAAGTATAAGAGTAAGGAGCATCCAATTGTTTGCTCTCCAGCAGTGTTCACCATGATTAACTTCAAAGGACTTGCAGATTTTTTTGTATTTTTAAACTTTATTTTGCTAAAATAATTGACGTCATTAACTCTTAAATTGACAATGGTACTGACATTTATTTACCTTTTCAAATTGTATGTTCTGCAAATACAACCCTCTGCAAATGTAACAGAGTACCCTTCTTCTGTTCTCTCAACACCTAGCAAACACCTATTTACCTTCTATCACTGTAATCATCACTGTATAAATAATCATTTTTTGTTCTTAAGGAAAAATGCAGTATTGATACTTTGTAACTGCTTATCACTAATATATCAATAATTGATGTCACAAATTATCAAAGAATGTGTTTATGAAATTAGTTCCTGCTGTGTAATTTTATTGTATTTCACTTTTCTAAAATTCAGGTTTGATTTTATGTGCACAAATCACAATTTTCATATTGATTCATTTTTTCAGTGGGCACTTTATTGATTCTATACTTAAGATGTGAGGGCTCCAATTCTTCCAGTATTCAAAAGCACTAATTTTATTTTTGTTTTTGAATACTCTCATGTGAATATTTTCATGCTTATGAAATGGTGTATCATTAGAGATCTGAATTACATCTCCTTCTGGCTCAGTGTTATTAAGCAGTATTTTGTACACTTATTGCTGTCTAGTTTATTTTCTGTGGAGAAATAACTTTTGAAGACTTTTACTAGTATTTAAATGAGATGCTTATCGTCATATTAAATTTTAAGAATTCTTAAGTTTTTTGGCCATCAATTCAATTCTATATATAATTTGCATATTTTTTCCTTTTCTATGTTGACCCCTTTCTGTTTTGACAGAATCTTATGATTCATTTTTTAATTGATGAAATATAATTAGAATGTCTTTTTGATAACTGGTTCTTTTGTGACATTTCTAAAAAATTCAAAGTAAATTTAAACACAATTCCCTTTCTCTACTATCTTCTAAGGCATTTGTTGTTTGAGGCTATACATGCAGAGTTTGAAATTTTTTTAATATTTATTTATTATGTATACAATATTCTGTGTGTATGTGTGCAGGCCAGAAGAGGGCACCATACCCATTACAGATGGTTGTGAGCCACCATGTGGTTGCTAGGTATTGAACTCAGGACCTTTGGAAGAGCAGGTAATGCTCTTAACCTCTGAGCCATCACGCTAGCCCCCTGAAAAATTTTTTGAGAATAGTATTAGAAAAAGCTCCATGATTACTTTCAACCATTTGAATACTCGTGGTACTCCTGTGAAAATTATTTTTATTTATTATTTTTGTAATGGTATGGTTTAGACTATGTGGTCTGCTACAATGATTTCCCTTTCTGTCATTAACTTCCACCACTTTCTACTAACTACCAAAGACCATAAATTTGCTTCACTCTCTATTTCTCTATTTCAATTGCAAAAAAAAAAAAAAAAAAAAAAAACATTTAGGGACTATTGAGCTATTGAGATTCTACTTTTCAGATAGAAAAGAAAAAAAAATTCATGTTGAGACTTTTGAGAGTGATCACATTTATTTTATAGAAACACATATGATTCATTTCCCCTCAATTTCTGCTATGAGTAAATGGAAAATGAGCTGTGTATTACAATAATTTGGAATAAATAGTTTAATCATGCACAAATGAAATTAAATTGGGAAAAACAGACAATAAAATTATTTAATTATCAAGTGATATAATACATTGAATTATGCATATTTAAGAGAATAAATATGTATTTGTCTTTATTGCTTGAAGTTTTACTCAAAGATACTATAAAATGAGATACGACTGTATGTGGGATTATTTATTATACCTCTAACTGCCACAAGTCAAACACAATGTGATAAAAACTACTTAGTTGTAAAGAACATGAAAAAGCAAACTAGATTTGAGTCAGCAAACAGGCCACATGACTGAGAAGTCCTGATGCACGTCTTTCCATTAGTTCCCCGTTGAATAAGCCGAAGTTTAAATTACCATCTTCAAAGTTTAATTTATTTTCTTAGTCAAGCAGTTAACCACATTTATAGATGCCAGACTCTCCTAGGAAGGGAAAGTGCTGACAGCAGCAGCAGGAAGAGGAGACAGGGATGAAAGAGAATGCAAAGCTCTATTTAAAATGCATATGCAAGATTATTCAAATAGCCTCTTCTAATTAGTGAATAAATTTTTACATTTTGGTGCAGGTATATCAATTTAATTTTAACTATAATTTCTCTCTTATTTTAGTGACAAATGTAATAATCCAGATTTACCTCTCTACAACTTTATGTAAACTTTATTCTGGGAAAGAAGAGGTTCTGTTGGAAGATTTCATTATTAAGATTTTTATTATTTTATTTTATGGGAAAATTAGATGACTTTATTATATATTCATTATATATAATTATTTGTATTCGTATATATTATAAATTTGGAATTAAAAGGACTAATGAAGAATTTGAGGATCCTTCAGAGGTCACATAATTCAAGTCCTCATCTAATGTAACAGTGCTGTTTTGTAAATATCCCTTAGAGCCCATTAAATTTATATGTAATTGCTTGTACTAAAAGGAAACACTATTGCTTGACATGTGACTCTAATGACTTTAAAGACCTTTTTCTTAGATTGGGGGCCCTAGAATTTCATGTAGGAGATTTAGTCACTGCTTGAGTGAAACACCCTTGGAATGAACTTACTTATAGGAATGAAAGGAGGTTCATACAGAAAAAATGATTAACCTGGAACGTAATTGTGCAAAGACTTTGTTCAATATTGTGGAGAGCTTGGAATTTCCTTCAGAGACTTTTCAAGTTATCCTGCCTTGAGAAGGGGAGTTCACAGCGATATAATCAACCAACTAGTCCTAGAAATGGGGGAACTTCTGAGGTATAGTGTGGCCACCAAAGAATCACTATCATTGGTCTGTATGTTACAGTTGGGGTGACTGCTTTGAACACATCCATCAGCTTGGAATATGAAGCCTTCAATATCACATTCTACTTTTCTCAACTCTTAATCCACTAAACCCATGGTCTTTCAGAAAAGAAAATTTCAAATAATCAAAGTCATGTTCCCAGTCAATCTTCTATCCTAAGAAAATCATTTGAAAAGCTTCAAAAGAAGAATTATATATCCAGCCTTTCAACTTTAACAGTACTACAGAACAAGCTGTATCTACTAGTATCTAGAGATGTTTACAACCATTTTTCATTTGAGATTTTTCTCAACCAAAATTCATACCTCTATAGAAGCAAAACTTGGACTTTAGTTTTCAAGGGCCTATATTACTGGATGCTGTGTGACTTTCAGATCACAAAATAAAAGTTGCTAATTGGGCATTTTGCAAGGAGGTTTAAGAATTGCTCTAACAAGCTGATCCTTCCTTCTTAATTTTGGTCAATTAATATCCTTTCTTATCACTTAAAACAAAACAAATCTTAAAAGTGAGAAAATCATGAAGTATTGATAACTTAATGCTATTGGGGATATCACTATTTTCCATTGGTGGTTAAGAATAAAAATTTTAGCCTGTATTTCAATCTACCTACAGAGGTTTTATTGTGCTTTCAAGTCATTGATGTGTAGGTGACTCAATGTTTGATGATTCATCTTCCTTGTTTGTGTTGCTGTAAAAAGATACTTGAAGGATGAATAGATGACTTTGTGGGTAATGGTGTTTGCCACGAAGCCTCTTGACTTGAATTGAATTCCCAGAACCCACATGGAGAAAGGAGAGAACTGACTCCTACTTCCTTTCTAGCTAGTTACATGTCTTATTATGATGAGGTTAGAAAGTACAAACTAAAATAGTACTCTTCTATCAAGCATTGTTCTGTAACAGCACTGATCAGCAACAACAAACCTAGAGAACACGTCTGTATCTCAGTTAGTGTTGCAAGATTTCAGGTGTCCAAGAGAAAGGAGTATTTTAGAAACAGAATGCTGATTCCTATTTCTGATATTTTAAACATACAATCCACACAAGGCTTCTGCCATTTAGCTCCTACTTCTAACGTAATAGGCATTTTATATGCAAGTCTCAAAAAACAAGTTTTTATGCTTCTTAGTATACATAATGAATTCTATAGCTATCTATGAGAACAAAGTATAGAAAGGAAAATTATCCAAATGTCTATTTCCTTCAAGGACTATTATCCTCAAGGACACTCATGGAAATTGGTAAGATAGAGCATCACTGGTACTAGATGAATTTGAAATCAGTGAGTCACGATGTTTCTTAACTGAATTTGGAATTTGTCTTAAGTTGATTTTGATACGTTTCACCCACTTCTTGGTGAGTCACCTGAATGTAAGAATGTGAGAAAATGAAGACTCCAGGGTGAAAGGAAGGCTGCTTCATCTAAAGTTTGTCTATGAATTTAGGACAATTTTATTTTTATTCTTTAAAATATTCCTTGTATTATAAAACAGAAATGTCATTAGAAAATAAACCAGTAATTTGACTAAAGTAAGGTGTTTTTGCTCTTGTAGAATTTAATAGCACTATAATATCTATTTTAAAACAATTTTAAAAATCTTCTGTATTCTTCACAGTCCTTTTCCAGTGCAAGTCAAATTGCAAATTGTCATTCTTTTGTGTCATTGATTAAGTGTATTTAACCTGTGATATGCTTCTCTGTTCCTCCGAAGCCTCCTTCTGAGTTTTTAAAATCAATCCTAGAGATAGACAATACAGTTTTCTACTCTTTCTCTGACTTTTAAACTCTATATCCAATACACAGTCAGCACAAATTGAAAAGTATTTCCTGATTCTTCTCTACCATTAGACTGGCCACTCCCAATCAGAATCACTGAATGTAATTATTAAAAAATTGGGTAATAGAGGAAATAGATAGACATGTGGAGGATTTACATTGGGAAGCATACACATGCTCTCATTCAAACATTCCAGTGCTCCTTTCTACATTTTAAATCATTTGAATAACCCCTCTTATACTCTTCAAATGTTCTCTCTCCTGATACTGACAGTATTTCAGAGCATTTGTACTCACAATCACCATTTTTCAATTGTATAGCTAATAATGTGGCATGAGGTTCCTGCCCTGCTTATAGTATAATATGAACATAGTTATGTTAAATACAAAAGAATACTTAAGTAGTTTGATATACTTTTCTAAAAGATAAAGTGACATTTCTAATCATTGTCCTACTTCATGACCTTTCTCCTGTGGTGTTATTTTGTTTGTGATGTAACAAATAAAGATTGCCTAAAGACCAGAATTAGCCATTGAGGACAGGCAGTGGAGGCACACACCTTTGATCCGAGAACCTGGAAAGCAGAGGCAGACAGATCTCTGTGAGCTCAGGACACCATAGGATACTCTAAATTGTTCCAGTTTCAAAGAGATATAGAGTCTTGGGGTGGCAGCTCACACCTTTGATTCCAGACTTGAAGGTCATAAGCCTTTAATCCCAACACTAGGGAGATGGAGATAAGAAAGGATATGGCTGGGCATAGAGAGAACTATAAATAAGGTAGGAGGAGACAAGAGTGCAAGGCATTCATTCTGAGGACTTGTAGAGACAGGATACCCCATTCAGTCTGAGGACTCCTGGAGACTGGATTTTGCCCCCTGGGGTCTGAGGACTGCATAGAAGTAAGGACTCTAGTTATGGGGAGCTTTGCTTCTCTCATCTTTTAGCTTTTACCCCTAATATCTTACTCTGTGTTTTTATTATTCAGATAAATTAGGAATTGTTCTATACTCACAGATTCCATAATTTAAAAGAAAAAAAAAACAAGCAAAAACACACAAAGTTTTACACTGGAAAATATTAATGAAGGAAGTTTAAGAAATTTAGTGCAAAAAGAATTTCTTAAAATCATTTGAATTTTGGAGTCTTAGAGTATGCACATCTTTAAAAGGGTATAGCAAAATTTTCTTTCATATTAAGACATTTGCATGAACAGAAGATATTGTTTTTAACAGTTTACAGGCTTCTGCTGTTTTTATACTATCTGAAGGCTGTATCATCTTTTAATGTCAATGCAGTTGGTTGCCATAGAAATTATAATGATGTCATTCACTATTTAAGTCTGGAAATAAAAGCAAGAACAGATGGGCATTTGGGAATGAAGGGCAGAGATTTAGAGCAAATTTTCTTCAAAATAAGGAAAAACATGTTGAAAATCAAATATAAAAAAATACCTTGTGCAGCACTGAAAATTTAACAATGTTTCCACAGTTAGCCATTCACTTATCTGGGCCACAATAGTGAATATAAGAGAAGAATTCATAGTAATTCTATAGAACAAAAGCAGAAACAAAATTCTACCAAGAGTAAAACTAGGTAGCATGTAACAGGACCCGACTAAAGAGAAAAAATGAAAATACCCATATAGAAATAGAGAAGGATTAATATTAGTGAAAAACAAAATGGCATTTTGTGTGAGAACATATGCTAGGGAGTTCATCAGTCATGGCTCATGTTATATCTAGGTATAAAATGGCATTACGAATTATATCCTAGATACACTATCACAAATTTGCTTCAACAAATACATATAGAAGATTAGTAATTCTTGTTCTTCACTGTAAAATAAACTGTGATTTACTATTCATTCACAACTATTCAACATATATTGTTTAATGAATCTTAAACACGCTTGCCCAAGGATTTTGTTAATAACCAAAAGTCAGATCAGAAAAAACAAAAATAATGTGCATACATTCTAAAAGAGTTTTATTTCCCATCATCATGTAAAAGGTACTAAAATGTCAAATTCCCAATATTGTTCTTCACCCTGTTACTAAACTACAGAGAATTTTGATAGTTTTATATTCCTTATACAATTAAAGATGATAATAAAATCTCAAGTGTGCAAGTTTATTTCATTTAGAATAAAAATTCAGTAATTTATATCATTTCAATATAATTAAGTTAATTAAGTTAAGCATTAAATCACAGGATGCAACTCTAGATACAGGAAATATGTCCTATGGAAAAATAAAAGTCCTAATGACATTTCTGATTTTTTCATTTATTCCATGGAAATGATGTGAGAAAATAGATAGAAATTTTGAGTTTAGAAAATTTGTTGATGCTGAAGAGGTGGTACAGAATTCAAAGGAGCCTTTGATCTCAAATTGGTTGCCTTTTTTTTCTCTAATGGCTTTCATCTGTTGCAAAGAACTTTTTCCTGTATGATGGATGTATACTACATTTATATGTGGGTATAAGGACTTGTGTTAAGAATATAGTTATTGATTATGCTGAAAGTGTTGGTTGAAGGCTCTTCTTCAAGATCCATGAGTTCACTAGCCCTGAGTAGTTGGTTAACTTCCAGTTGCACACATAATTTACCTCTTGTTGAGAAGGTATTAAGTTCAAGTAAAGTATTATTGGTATATACAAACATTATAGTATGTTTGCCACTACTTCACCATAAGGGTTCTGTTGTCATGGTGGTCTTTGCTATAGTTCATAGGCATCATAGCTGGATAGTATGTTTTGTTGCTGCTTTCCTTGGAAGCTTGAATGAGCATACATGTGAGTAACATTATTCAGACTGAAAAGGTAATATCTAGGATTATAAATTGGTGTTAAATGCATATATATATATACACATATATATATGTATGTGATGGATATATGTATAAACACCTATAATTGTGGTCCATGTATACCCTGAGAGAGGTGTGTATATATGCATATATACATGTAACAATATTAAAAAGGAGGTCATAAATTTTAAAGAGAGAAATGAGAGACGTGTGGGATGGTATGGAGGGAGGAAAAAAAAGGAAGAAATGATGTAATTATATTACCATATCAAAATAAAAGAAATCTTATTTCCTGAGATGTAAAGTGGTTAATTCACTTCTACTCATTTTTTTATTTTACAAGATTTTTAGAATCCCATAGATGATTACTCTTCATGCACTCAGAACTTCATGTCTTTCCTTATTATTCCCCTCTCAAGAGTTTCTATGACTTTGAAATTTACATTTAACCTACACACACACAGACTAATATTATAATATACCTACATACATATAATGTGTATATGACTACATATAAAATCTGTTGAATTCATTTACTGGTGTGTGTGTGTGTGTGTGTGTGTGTGTGTGTGCGTTTGTATCTGGCTACTTGATATTGGATAACCTTTCAAGGTTCCATCCCCAAATATAACTGATAATTACCTAGAGCTCTTCAATTAAAGGTGTGATCTCATGAGATTCCATTCATTCACAGTAGCATATAAAATGATGTTGTAATTTTGCAAGCCTTGCACAGATGAAAACATTGTTAATATTTTATGGGTGCAAATTCCTCTCATATATTGAATATATTATCTTTTAGTAGACATATTGGCCCTCCAATTCTTACATATTTTGTGCTCCAGTCCATGATATTCTTTGAATCATAGATATTGGGGGTGTATTATACATGTACCAGTGAGCCTGAGTACCTATGATTACCTTTTATCAATTCCTTCTGATTTAGCATGCCTTAACTCAATTAGCCACATTGCTTAGCAAATTAAAGACTCATGCGCTCAGAAAAAGAGAGATGCACAGAAAGACAGATTCAGATGAAACAAAAATCTCTAAATGGCTTATGGTGCATTTAAAAATATGCATAGGCTTAGAAGATAAAAGAAAAAGGATAGAGAAATTGTCCTTAGAAAACAAAACAGACAATGAGAATCATCAGGTGTGGTGGCACATGCCTTGAAACCCAGCTCTTGGGAGGCAGAGACAGGTGGATTCTCTTAGGTAAGGGCAACCTGGTCTACAGAGTAAGATCCAGGACAACCAAAGATACATAGAAAAATTTTTTGAAGTTTCTGTCTTTATTTCTTGAAGAAAATCATGAGATAATATTATAAAATAAAATGGAATACAGTGTGACAATATAAAAATTGCTTTAGGTATATGAAATATGTTTCCACTTTTTTCTAATTTTAATTTTTAAAGCCTGGATCAATAAATTCTACACTGACAGGAAAAAAAATAGAGTAAAAAATAAAGCCATGTAAAATTGGGAAATACAAAGAGAATCTGGATACTGTGTGCTGATTTCCCTTCTTTGAATTGTTTAGCTGCTAAGAAAGGAACAACAGATGCTAAAAGACATTTGGATATAAGTGTTGCTGAATTAATTAAACATTTATTTTGAAAATGCAGTGACTTCAATTTTTAAGTCAAAAGATATGTTACTTTGGAGAAGAGGTTTTGCTTTTGTTTCCACAGGAAAGAATAAGCTGTGGATTCATTCAGGGTTAAGAAAAATAAGGCTTGATCATGGAATACCCCTTGAAAAATCTTCAGTGGGACCAGATTGCCCAGATGATCCAACACTTCAGAGCACCTCTGTTATGGTTTCCTCTGAGTTCTACATTAACTGCCCAAGATTGCTGACTGAGACGATCCAGGCTCACCAAATACTCTAGTCAGGACCAGGCCATCTTCCTAAATTTTCTTTAGGTACTCATAGATTATCAGTGCTCTAATCATCAGGAAGTAGTCTAGAAAACTATGCCCACATTCCCCAGAAAATAAATTTGGATTTTGTCTTTGTTTAGCATATTGTTTACAAGTTTTTATTGTTATAGGTCAGTAAAAAGGCCAAACAAATGAGCTAAGATTCGAGTTCTTATTTTGAAAAGAGGAAAAGGGGAAGTGCTGTGCGATAATGCATTTGTATCTTGTAAAGATTTGTCACTGTATTAGTTTAATAAAATGTTGATTGGCCAATAGCCATGCAGGAAGTATAGGTGGGGTGATCATACTAGGAGAATTCTGGGAATATGAAAGGATCAGACTGCAGTTGCCAACAGACAGAGTGGAAAAAGAATGAAAATGGTGCGAAGCCACGTGGCTAAACATAGTTAAGAATTATGGCTTAATTTAAGTTGCAAGCTCTTAATAAAAAGACTGAGCTAGTAGTCCAACCAGTTTATAATTAATGTAAGCCTCTATGTGTTTTTTTGAGACTGAGTAGCTACAGGATGGGTAGAACAGAAACTTCTTTCTAAATACCCACAAACTTATTGGTACAGAAAAAGGTTTCTGTAAAGAACACCATTAGCACAGGAACTAAGTTCAATAATTAATAAGTGGGACTTCATAAAATTGAAAAGTACAGTAAAGAACACAATCATTTTGATAAAGCATCTGGCCCACTGCAGAATGTTAAAGACTTTTACCAAGTGCATATACAACAGAGGACTAATAAGCAAAGTAAAGAAGAGCTCAAGAAACTTGGTGTCAAGGAAACAAATAGGCCAACTAAAATTGGGGTGAAAATCTAAACAAAGAATTGTCAGTAGTGGACTCTCAAATGATGAGAGATACTTAAAGAAATGCTCAATATTCTTAGCCATCAGGAAAATGCAATTTAAAACTACTTTGAGGATTTGTCTTATACCTGTCAGAATTATAAAGACAAAGTTGAAGTGACAGCTCAACAAAACTTAGGCATATGTCCAAAGGATGCTGCTTCATCCTGTTGGAGGAGAGAGCTGCTTGTTCTTCCCAGCCACCTGGCTAGCTTACACATAAAATAATCATACAGAAATTATATTAATTAAATCACTGCAACTGAACTGTTGTTTATTCCTAATGGGGGAAATAAAGTTAGTTTTCTCCAATGGAGCAACACTGGGTATAACAATCACTCCAAGGAAGACCTCATGTTCAGGTGTAATTGAACAACACATAATAAACCTCAAAGGATTTTTGTTTATTGGTTTTGGTTTTATGTGCATTTATGGAAATGTAATCACTGGGGAGCTTTCAGTTCTTCCTTTCACCATCACATTTTTTTTGGACTTGTCTTTTCTGTTGTGATTTTCCCCAGTGTTGAATCCTGGTTTTGACACTTGTGGGGTAAGCACTTAAGAGTTATCTACCTCTTCAGGTCTGTGCCTATTCTTTCTAAACATGAAGCTCAGTTAAGTCAAACTATGTCAATTCTGGTAAGGAAGGCAGAAGAGGAGCAGAAATGGATTGAAGTTTAATGAAAATCACTAAATAAGAAGGTTGTAAAATGTTCTATTTCTTATCTATGGGCATCTTACTTCCTACAATAAATACTGCCTGAATGTTGACTCCAAAATGGACTATACTAAAGGTAATATTTGCATGATTATGCAAATGTCCCAGACTCACAAAACTATAAAAAATAACACTTGAGGGTTGACAATTACCTGTTGTTCCTTAAGGTTTTGGGTGGATTCTTCACTTTACTGTTCCCTCACTGCTAGTTCCTTTCTTTTTTTCTACTGTGTTTATAACAAACACACTTTCAATAAGTGCTGAACATTTTCTGGAAAGGAGAATACTAGCAGCAAGATTGGCAGGAGTATGCAATGTCCTTGAATTTTCTTCATTGTATATGGAGGAAACTTATGAACAGATGAGTTTCTTTATCCTTAACTGACGTGCATATGTGTACTGGACACACAACAGCAATTGCGGTTTTTGTTTCTGAAATGACTCTATTATCAATATTTATAATAATTTTAGGAAATAAAATAATAAGTAACTCCTCTCAGAATTTGAACATACAGATTCTCTGGGGCTTTCAAAGAGCTTTTTTGAGACTGGAGCTGACACACTTAATGTTTCTTCAAAATCAATTATACAGAGATTCATAGTGAATTCAATATTCATGTTTGTACTTTGTTTCTATAGTTTTATTCTCCTATATTTCAATCACTACTCCTAAATCACTTTATCAGTATCTAAACATTACTAATAATCATTTCTCCACATTATCAATGAGGACACTTTATCAAAAATAAATAATAATTAGGTAAATAACATTCACCTCTATATTTTCCATTTACTATTTTGACATGTTTTCTGGTATAATTCTAACATCCTTCTGGAATGTCTTGCATCACTTCCAAACAGTATGCTTATATCTAGTCTCTCATATTATTATATTGGAACACAGTATTTTAGAAGATTAAGATCGATCATATCAATGGACTATGTCTTTATAAAAATGATTTATTACTGTTATCCTTCCTTCTGCTCTTACAACAAGTGAACCCTGAAAACATAATCATTAACCACATGTCAGCACCTTCATCTTGATTTTTGATCTTTGTTTACAATAGAGACAAATGGATTCCCGTTCTTTATGAATTATTAATTCTGGCATACTGTTACCAATCATAAACCAGGGTAAGACACTTTCTTTTTTAAATTCCCTTTTAAAATATTTTCAAATTAACTATAGCTGTCTTCCTCAATTATATTTCTCTGATGAAACTCCAAAGGTTTTTTTTTCAATCCAAACCTCACCTACAACATTCTTGTAAACCAAGTTCTGAAAATCCTTACATGAAAATTTTCTTTTGAATTTGTACTTATTTTCTTCAAGTAGGAAGCTCTCCCACTTAAGCAATTATTTCACATTTTCTTCTTTTTGAATCATAGTCCTTAAGTGCATAATAATTATGTATTTTCTTTTTCACTGAGACTGTGAAAAATATTAAAAGAGAAAATCTAAATATTCCTCTATTTTTCCACTGTGTGTTATCAGAAGCCATTAGTTAGTTTTTCTAAATAAAAAGAAAAAGATTTGCTGTTTTCTAATTTTGGCTTTTCACCTCTGTATGAACCCCTATTCATCCTCACCTACATCATTAAATCTAATTGTTCACTGATATTACCAATGGATAACCATCAATTCTCTCTGTTTGAAAAGTAAACAATTTTTTAAAGGAGTCATTTTAATGATAACTTTATTCGCTGTCTTTTTCAACAGAATTTATAATAAAATTATTGAAACATTTCTGTGCATTCTCAGTCTCCATATGTACTCAATTTGCAAATATCATAGTCTTTACCCTCAGTTCTCAAGCACACTGAGCTCCTACATTGTTGGTGACATTCTCTCAATTTAGTCTATGATCAGCTGTTCAAACTGACAATATATCCCTTATTTGTCCAAATTACTGACTTGTAAAGACAACTCTGTCTTTGATAAAAGTGAGTCATTGTAATAAAAGCAAATTATTTAAGTATCATTTTATGTTTGAGGATACCCCAAATTCCAACTCTTATAGAATGATAGTTACTGAATGCTTTCGTAAGACTTTATTTGATATGCCCTTTATGCAGGCATAATTCAAGAGTGTCTTAAGTATAACCTTCTAGAGAACACTCATGGATGTGTCTTTAGTATCATAGCTCCAGAGTGGAATACATGATCTCATTCAGTTAATGTTTGAAATGAATGAGTATGTGCATGAATATTTTATTATATCTTCTGATGCTTAATTTGGCTTTTCTGAGAACTTTTCAGTTTTATCCTAACGAATTGAGATTGAAGAAAGTCATAAGTGCTTCACAAAGTATGCCTCATATTTTTGAATAACCATGAATTAAAGGATGCAAGGATCAAAACAATTTCAGTTATTCTATTTTTAAAGAAAATAAGGAGGTAAATATTTAGATAGTTTGAATAACAATGAATAACTTTGTATAAACTAGAGTAAATATTTCAGATAAAAATTCAAATCCTTTTATTTTGTTTACAACATTGATTTATGAAACACACACACATATATCAATTCCCTAGTATTTATGTATTTGATTATGGTTCAAAAATAATATTATCATAAAGAAATAGCATTACTTGAGATTCTAGACCTTGTTATTACTTCCTGAGCACCTACATCCATATAACTTACAGTTTTTGTGAGATCTGATATCTGGATCTTTCCATAGAATTTCTTTTTATAATTTAACTCAATGGCCATTTAAGTTGCATTCAAATTAAATCAGCACCACTTTCCTAAATCTACCTTACCAAAAGGTTATTTATCCCATAATATTTATCATCACAGAGCAGAAGAAACTTAGTTGCATGCTTTTGTTGGTGGTATTTGATTAGTTTTTATGAAGGTATTTGCATTTGCTTATTCATAGGTATATGCTGCATATACGTCATTATGGAAACCTTCAGGTCAGTCTACTTTGTCGTTTATCAATAGCCATCCACATTGTTTTTTAAAACAAACTTTCTCAAAGAAACCAAAGACACATATTTTATGCTAGCCTAGGGAATCATAAGTCCTAGGAACCTCTTTCATTTGCCATCACTAGGATTGCAAATACAAATGACCACACCTGCAGTTAATCTCTGATCCTCAGGCTGTCAATACACTTACTTTACTAACTCATATATTGTCCCAATTCTATTTCTTTATATTTCATTTGACTATTATCATACAAGAATGCAATATTTGCATTTTTAATGTTTGTTTGTGATGTGATGACTACAAAATCAACATGAAGCCAAAATAAATACCCAGTAGTTAGATATTTAATATAATTTATTCAGAAAGTAGCTGATGTAGGATTCCACTCTGTATGCTGTATTTACCATTGATTAATAAAGAATCTGTATTGGCTTGTGATAGGGCAAAGTAGAACTAGGTTGGGAAAACTAAAATGAATCTTGGGAGAAAGAAAGCAGAGTCATGATGTGGTACATTTATGTAATGGAGTACTACACAGCAGAAAAAAATAATGGCATCTGGAAATTTGTGGGCAAATGAATAGAGCTAGAAAACATCATATTGAGAGAGATAACACAGATCCAGAAAGACGATTATCACATTTACTCACTTATTATTGGTTTTTAAAAATAAAGCAAAGAAAACCAGCCTACAAATCAAAATTCCAGAGAACCTAGTCAACAACGAGCACCTTAAGAGAGAGACATACGTAGATCCAATCTACATGGGAAGTAGAAAAAGACAAGATCTCCTTAGTAAATTGGGAGCATGGGGACCTTGGGAGAGGACTGAAGGGGAGGGGAGAGGCAGCTAGGGAGGCAGATAAAAATGTAGAGCTCAATAAAAATCAATTAAAAAAAAAGAGAGATGCCATAGTGCCACCAGAAAAGACAGATGCAAGCTGCCTGCTTGAACCTTGCTGGTAAGCCATGAGCCTCATGGCAAAATATAAAATAATAGATATGAGTTAATTTAATTTGTAAGCACATGGTAGGAATACGCTAAAGTCATTGGCCAAGCAGTGTTTTAAATAATATAGTTTCTGTATGACTATTTTGGGAGTCTAGACAGCTGTGTATGTAATGAGTAGTCTCTTGCAAGAAGTAACGTAACTTAATGATACATGGGTATTCCTCTTAGAGTGAACCTACTAAATATAGTTAAATAAATCATACTAAATAAAACATATGATAAAGTTTGTCTAATTTTGATGAGTTTCCATGTCATGCTGGTGATTGTTTTCTACATGTCCTCCTTCCCCCCATGTTTATCCAGGTACAAGTCTGAACACCATGAAAATTTTCATTTGAAAAGTGAAGCCATTCCAGCAACAAAACATTCTCCTCAAAAGTCATGAAACATCATGATAAAGTTGACAACAAGTCAATTGCATGAGGTTAGAAAGTGGTCAGTGAGCTGACATACTCACCAAATCCTTACTCACCTGTCAAAGAGTTCTTTGGTTCTTCAAATTATCTTCCAACTACTTTACTTTCATGCTTTCTTGTTTTACCATGGTTACTTCCACATCTGCTAGCTTTTCTTCTTCTGTACTCTTCTTACTTCTTATAACATCCCCACATTTTCTGAATATTACTAAAGGCATCTGGGTATCAGCTTTGATTGCCTGTATATACCACAGACTTTCTTAGAGTTCACTGTCAAGTGATTTATCAATATGTGATTTTGACAACGTTTCTTCTTATTTCTAGATAAAATTTAGCTGTCACGTACTTCTGTAGCATAAAATCAGTACAGGCTGTTTGGCACATTTCATTCGTGCTTGCCCTTAAAATATATACACTCAACCATTTTGCTGAAATCACTAAGAAGCAGCTGTTGAGGACAGATGGCCTGTGTTGACTACAGTGCCGTAAACTATATTAAATGCAATTAACACATTTTCTTACTTCTAACAGGAAGTATTTGAGTGTCATCTATTTCAGCCTAAACTACCTTTTGGGTTAACACATGCATTCATAAATCTTCATATGCCATATAGTTTTTAAGTGAGCACTTCTGTCTACATTTATAAAAATGGCTTTCTTGATTAAAATTACTGACAGTCATAAAAAATGGAGAAAAAATTGTACTGGCCACATTGCATTGGGAAATATAAGGCTTTTGATTCATGGTACTTGGCAATTCATAATTATTTGACATTTAGTTATGTATTGTTTAGGATTAGAAGAAACCAAGCAATTTTAACTTCAAAGAAAAGAGAAAAGCAATCTCCTTTTGTTTCTCACAAATAAAATTTATAAATAAAGCCAAGTGAAAATGGCCAAAGCAATATAAAACCATCAATACATGTAAATCTCAGTATGAATCAAATTACTTCATACATGCATCTAATTTTTCTTTAATTAGTAGAGTAAAAGTATGTAACAATGTGTTCTATGAGTCAAAGCAGTTTATAAATTTCAGATTATTATTTTATTGTACATTACAATATATTTTAAACTTTGCATTGAATACAAACAATCAACATGATGAGTGCCTTTTAAAATAACTTTTAAAAATCTTCAAAGAAAACAATTTCATTTTGTACAAAGTACATAGTTTCTATACTCTTTACTCAATGTGGTCTCACTGTACCAACAAAAAGGCTAAATTTATCTGAAAATACATTATCGTAATGACTTTTAAATTTGTCAATAGAGATTATTAATAGAATGAATTTAAATAAAGCTAATAATAATTACTGAGTGTTTGATATATCATAAATTTACTAAGCACATATTCAGTATCACAATTCCATTTTTTCTGAACTGCAGAGAAATCTAAAGCACAAAAATAAAATAAATACATAGTGTAAATCATGGTCTCTGTTAGAATATTAGACATGGGCCTCGGTGTTTATCAGTCTGAATGTATTGTAAATTCTTAACACCATGCTCCATATGCTAGCATCAAGAGCTCCAGCTGTCTAGCAGGAAGTGAGATGAATGACCACAGACACCCTACAGAAGTGTGAGAAAATGTTGTTGACCACATCTTTTCCTTTGGAGAAAGAATGTGTAGTTCTCCAAGTTACCTATGTGAATACTCAAATACTGATTATACATTACCTAAAATAAAAAACAAGCAAAATGAGCATATATGTTTATAAGTATGTGTGAGTGTAACAATAATCAAAAATAAATAGGCCATCAACTTCTAAGTAGGGGTGATAAGATTTGAGGGAATGTACATATGAAAGACTGGTTTAAGGAAATGAAATGGGAAAAATAATGTACTCCTATTTGAATTAAAAGCATTTAACCCAACAGAGACAATACACAAATATAAAATTTAAAATTGTGAAGCTTCATTTTGAAAATCTACATATAATGTCAATGTCTACAAATATCTACATACCTATGATGATTTGTAACGCATGAAAAATGTGTAAGGAACATACTTTTATAAGTTATTTCATAAAGATTCTGATAAGGATGTCACAAAATCTTAAATAATCACCACTAGCTTTTTAATGATCGTCATTTTGAGTGCCTTTCAAAATAACTTTTGAAGATCTTCAAAGTAAAAAAATCTGTTTTTTTTACATAGTCTTAGTCTAATTGCACCAATAAAAATGTTAAAATTCCTCCCAAAATATATTATTATAATGACTTTTATAGTTGTTATTAGAGGCTATTGATGGAACAAATTGCAAAAGAACTAACCCAAGTTGATATATTTTATTGACTACCACATTAAATAAATATTTCATAGCTTTGATACAAAATTAGATATTCAACCTTAATTAATATATGCCTATATCAATGAAAATCACCAAATATTTCTTAATGATAATTGATAATGTGATATGTTTATATGATAAATCTTATATCTTATATTTAAAATATTTTAAATGTCTTATCTTGCCTAAAAATGTCAGCAATATTTTTTCTCTTTTTTACTTTTGCATTTGTATTTGCAAAATACCATTGATGACATCAAACATTTGAAAATGTTTAATATAACAATAAAATGGATATAGGTTGTAAAATGAACAAGTGGTTAAATTACTAAAGCGCTTACTGCAGTCATCTTTAGTTACAATATAAGTGACCATAAGAGAATAAACTCTGATTTCACATGGGAAGAAAATTTGTATATTATTAGTAGTGTGTTAAAATGGAGCATATAGAAATAGTAATTTTATTAATTTTTGAGATAATATTTGACCATGTAACCTGAACTGGACATAAATTCATTATTCTTATGTATCTGATAACTAATTGTTTATCGACCTTGGTCACAAGATCAGTCACTGTTCTAAAATATTTTAATTTCAAGGATATTACAGATTGTTGAACAGATTCACACATATGAACAAAACACAGAAATGTTAATATTACATAATGACATATATGTAGCACATGCATATATATATGTAAATATTCAATTATGAATTGCACTTTGAATTTCAATTATGATTTGTAAATATTGTAAAGAAAATCTTTGCAAAATTCTTCTGTGAACTCATGTTCATGGCATTTTTTTTAAATCTTACTGCTTATAATGGAAATTTTTTCTCTCCGAATTTCTTTCTTTTTTTTTTTTTTGCAAAAAATCAGATAGTTTTATTCTCTCTTTTATAAATAACAGAGAGAGTAAGCTCCATTTCTTAACTCATGTATTTTAGAAAGTAGTAGCTTTCTGTTCTTTACATTGTTTCTGATGTATACAGTATTTCTATGTAAAATTTGTAATACAAAATGAGTCTTATGACATGTAGATACATAAAAGTAACACATACTATGGCAAATTTAATATAAATCAAAGGGAAGAAATGATGATGATGCTTCCTTCTACATAAAGGTGATGACTATTCACTTTTTAACTGAAGGTAGATATAACTGAGGTAGGTTTTCTTTGTTTCTGACAGGAGAAATTAACTGCAAATTTTTAACAGATTTTTTTCTGATCTACTTCACATTTCTGTATAAGGTGTGTTCAATTCCCAAAATTGACACTTCTACTTCTCGAGAGTTTTCTGAATTTGAGAAAAGGCTTTTTAAATTATAGCACTCCAATGTGACATAGAATATTATTCAACATTATGTTTAAGATGATGTGGATTTAGAAAAAAAAATATTTAATAAAATTGTTATAAGAAAATGAGCATTTAACTAGTGATTACATTGTTAAGAGGTAACCAGCCATTAAAATATATGTATATATGTCTTTTAGCATCCATAAATTAAGAAGAGCAACCAATTTATTTCTTAAAAGCATACTGATTGCTTTAGAGACACACAATTTCTGAAAAATTGTAGCTTTCTTGTATTTCTTGCAACGTATTTCTTGTGTTTTTCTTTATAACAAGGTTAAATTTGGGGTGTATTAATGATTTTCTCTCAATATTGTTTCATTTATATTTTCTGATGACTTCATTAAATTTTGTATAGAATAAATACACCAGAGTGTATCAACACTATTAATATATGTCTATATTTAATCCTTGCTCTCTCCCTTTCATCCTCTTTTGCTTATTCTATCACCAACCAAAGACTCTATGTGTATATATGTATGGATTCATAATGCAGAGTTTTGTTAAAAGTCAAATTCAAATTCTATTTCTTACCTTTGTTATCCATGATACACATATATGCATGTGCCTGTAATATCAAAATTAATAGTTCTCATAATCCTCTTAAGAGACAAACAATAAACATAATAAATTTTTTAAAAAAATATTTGTTTATTATGTATACAATATTCTGTCTGCATGTATCCTGCAGGCCAGAAGAGGGCAACAGACCTCATTACAGATGGTTGTGAACCACCATTTGGTTGCTGGCAATTGAACTCAGGACTGTTGGAAGGGCAGGCAATATTCTTAACCACTGAGCCATCTCTCCAGCCCAACATAATAAATTTTACAATATTTTTCATACCCAACAAGAAACTCCATAGCCAATTCATGCCATTCTTTTGAGAGTATTAAATAGATGGAAATTTTACTGATTAATCATTTATGCCTTCTCCTGGGAGTACTGCTTCTAACCTTCCCCAGAAAATTCCTGAACATACTATCCTTCGACTTTTAGGGAGTTATCTTTATCTACTTGAAGGACTTCCTTATGCCTTGGAGTGACACACATAAAAAAGTCAGGGTCATCTTTATGATGCTATGAGAAATTTTAGAAGCATCTGACCCTGTACTTACTCAGGAGCAAGATAATCAAAACAAAGTAAACTTTAAAAGGTCAGTGATGTTTGGTGGGCTACAGGAATTTACCACAAATCAGACTGCAAGAATCTTTCTGTTGTATACTCAGGTAACTACGTGGCATATTAAACAACAAAGTCAGATTAGCTAAAGTTACTTCTGATCTACACAGAGACCTTTATTGATGAACATACAGTTATGTAAAAAGATGATAAAATAATGAGATGTGAGTACTTTTCTTTCTTAGAAAAGTTAGCACATAAAGAGCCATTGTGATATTATATGACCAAAGATTGACAGAATGCTAGGATTAGCCTTATACATAAATTTTGTAAATATATAAAATGTAAACACTGTTTTATCCCAGAATTTGAATAATAACTGTAGCAGCTTTGGCTTGAGAATTTTTCTTGGGCACTTGTGATCATTAGGAGTTACTAACACACTGCTTGGGACATAATAGTCTGCCTGGGCTGACTTGGAGGTTCTCTTTAGGTATAGTGTCCTTTTAGCCACAAAAATTACTAGTCTGAGATGAGGCTATCATATGCCTCTAGTTTCTTAAAAACTGGATTATGACTAGGGTGTGGTGGTGCACACATTAAATCCCAGCACTCATTAGGCAGAGACAGACAGATTTCTGTGAGTTTGAGGTCAGCCCGGTCTTAGGAGGGAGTTCCTGGACAGAAACCAAAGCTGCAAAAAAAAAATGGTTTGGGGGTTAATGAGTAAAAATGTTTATAAAAGAAAACTTTATCAATGATGATTAACCATAAGGAAAAATTATTGTAAAAGATAATTCTGTTCTGTCATGATTTATCAATGATGACTAAAAGATGTGCAAAAGGAAGGGAAACACATGTCCCAAACCAAAAAAGGTAAACGATATATGAATTTTGGAAACACATGAATTTATCCCTGCTTACTGAATTCTGTATAAATAAACACTCTGGCTGCTAGTTACTCACACTGTAAGATTCTCCCTACCACGCCTGTTTTTCTCCTTTCCTCACTGACTCCTTAAATCCCCCCCAATCCGGACCTGTCAACTGCCTGGACTGACTCCCAGCAATTGTAAGACCCATGTGTGCTACTAGCCCTTTCGCCTATGTCCCTCCCACAGCTGCATTAATTCTTTGATGACTGCATGTTCTCTTGAGGATTATAAGGGCATATTGTAAAGTTAAAAAGTTATGCAGTTTTTGGAATCGTGTACCTTCGTACTGGAACTCGTTAGTGTTCTGTCTTTTCATCCTCCATACTTCTATAGTGAACTTATCTTCTATGCTTCTATAATCAATCAAGCTTTGATCTCTTGTCAGTGCCTCATTGTAGTGATTTGTTATTTGCTCACCAGTACCCAAATAAGTAACATAATATTATATTAGATGAAAATATGGATATATGTTGTCCTATATTGATTTACTTGAGGATAGTAATTTTAAAAACAATTGCTTAAAATGTTATGTTAAAATATGATGTTGGTATGGTAAAACTATGTTATATCAGAATACAAGTATCCACAATAGGACATAGGAAGAGGTCATACTAAAAGTAAATTCTTAAACCTTAAAAAAAAAAAAAACATGATTTAGCTTAATAGAAATACCTCTTCAATATAGTGCTTGAAGTTCTAGCAATAGCAATAAGATAACATAAGGGGATCAAGTGGATTAGTATTGGAAAGGAAGAAGTTAAGCTTTCGTTATTTGCAGACGATATGATAGTATACATAAGCAACCCCAAAAACTCTACAAAGAACTCCTACAGCTGATAAACACCTTTAGTAATGTGGCAGGATACAAGATCAACTCCAAAAATCATTTGCCTTCCTATACACTAAGGATAAGGAAGCAGAGAGGGAAATCAGAGAAGCATCACCTTTCACGATAGCCACAAATAGCATAAAATATCTTGGGGTAACTCTGACCAAGGAAGTGAAAGATCTATTTGACAAGAACTTTAAGTCTTTGAAGAAAGAAATTGAAGAGGACACTAGAAAATGGATGGACCTCCCTTGCTCTTGGATTGGGAGGATCAACATAGTAAAAATGGCAATACTATCAAGGGCAATATATAGATTCAATGCAATCCCCATCAAGGTCCCATCAAATTTCTTCACAGATCTGGAGAGGACAATAATCAACTTTATATGGAAAAACAATAAAACCCAGGATAGCCAAAACAATCTTATACAATAAAGGATTGTTTGGAGGCATTACCATCCCTGACTTCAAACTCTACTACAGAGCTACAGTATTGAAAACAGCTTGGTATTGGCATAAAAACAGAGAAGTCGACCAATGGAATCAAATAGAAGACCCTGACTTTAACCAACAAACCTATGAACACCTGATTTTCGATAAAGAAGCTAAAAGTATACAATGGAAAAAAGAGAGCATCTTCAACAAATTGTGCTGGCACAACTGGATGTCGATCTGTAGAAGAATGAAAATAGATCCATATCTATCACCATGAACAAAACTCAAGTCCAAATGGATTAAAGACCTCAATATCAGTCCGAACACACTGAACCTGATAGAAGAGAAAGTGGGAAGTACCCTACAACAGATGGGCACAGGAGACCACTTCCTACGTATAACCCCAGCAGCACAGACACTAAGGGCAACATTGAATAAATGGAACCTCCTAAGACTGAGAAGCTTCTGTAAAGCAAAGGACACTGTCACTAAGACAAAAAGGCAACCCACTGACTGGGAGAAGATCTTCACCAACCCCACAACTGACAAAGGTCTGATCTCCAAAATATATAAAGAACTCAAGAAACTAGACCAGCAAAAGGCTAATCAACCAAATTATAAAATGGGGCACTGAGCTGAACAGAGAATTCTCAACAGAAGAACTTCAAATGGCCAAAAGACACTTAAGGTCATGCTCAACTTCCTTAGCGATCAGGGAAATGCAAATCAAGACAACTTTAAGATACCATATTACACCTGTCAGAATGGATAAAAAAAAAACACCAATGATAGCCTTTGCTGGAGAGGTTGTGGAGAAAGGGGTACACTCATCCATTGCTGGTGGGAATGCAAACTTGTGCAAACACTCTGGAAAGCAGTGTGGCGGTTTCTCAGGAAATTCGGGATCAACCTACCCCTGGACCCACCAATACCACTTCTTGGGAATATACCCAAGAGAGGCCCTATCATACAACAAAAGTATATTGTCAACTATGTTCATAGCAGCATTGTTTGTAATAGCCGGAACCTGGAAACAACCTAGATGCCCTTCAATAGAAGAATGGATGAAGAATGTATGGAATATATACATGTTAGAGTATTACTCAGCAGTAAAAAACAAGGACTTCTTGAATTTTGCGTACAAATAGATAGAAATAGAAAACACTATCCTGAGTGAAGTAAGCCAGACCCAAAAAGAGGAACATGGGATGTACTCACTCATATTTGGTTTCTAGCCATAAAGGACATTGAGCTTATAATTCGTGATCCTAGAGAGGCTAAATAAGAAGGTGAATCGAAAGACAAACATATAGGCATCCTCCTGAATATTAACCTTCATCAAGCGATGAAAGGAGACAGAGACCGAGACCCACATTGGAGCACCGGACAGAAATCTCAAGGTCCAAATCAGGAGCAGAAGGAGAGAGAGCACGAGCAAGGAACTCAGGACCAGGACCGCGAGATGTACACCCACACACTGAGACAATGGGGATGTTCTATTGGGAATTCACCAAGGCCAGCTGGCCTGGGTCTGAAAAAGCATGGGATAAAACCGGACTTGCTGAACATTGCGGACAATGACGACTATTGAGAACTCAAGAACAATGGCAATGGGTTTTTGATCCTACTGCACATACTGGCTTTGGGGGTGCCTAGGCAGTTTGGATGCTCACCTTACTAAACCTGGATGGAGGTGGGTGGTCCTTGGACTTCCCACAGGTCAGGGAACCCTGATTGCTCTTTGAGCTGATGAGGTAGAGGGACTTGATTGGAAGAGGGGGAGGGAAATGGGAGGCGGTGGCGGGGAGGAGGCAGAAATCCTTATTAAATAAATAAATTAAAAAAATTAAAATAATCGCTTAAAATGTTATTCTAAAATATAATGTTGGTATGGTAAAACTATGTTATATCAGAATACAAGTATCCACAATAGGACATAGGAAGAGGTCATACTAAAAGTAAATTCTTAAACCTTAAAAAAAAAAACATAATTTAGCTTAATAGATATAAATTCAACATACAAATTTTTATTGCACAGAAACCCAACCAATTTTGTTATAGGTCTGTAATTATGTGAGTTTTCATTCTTTAATTTCCTTGTATTTTAATTTTTGATTTGTGTTAAAGACATCAAAGTTGTTACTGGAGCACGGTATCTCGGAGTAATCAGTTCCTTAAGATTTTGTAGTCTACTTTAAGTAGCATATATCACCATTTTATTCCTTACAATTTCTTCTAAATACTTGGTTTACTACATAGTAAAGCTACATATTTCTATTCTCAGAGTATCCTTAAAATATATCACTTGTACAAATTGCAACAGATTTGCTTCTCAATTATTTTCTTTTCCTTTTTTAACCTTCACTGACTCTGTCAACATCCTTCTATATTTCTGTTTGGCATTAGAAATTTTAATCTGTAAGTAGTCTCCTCCTTTCAAATAAGTCAATAGTCCCTTTATACATAGATGCACTTCAAATGACCAATTAAATTAAGAACTCATTCTGGGAAATTAGGTGGAACTATTATATTGTGTGGGAGGTTAATATCATGTCCTTGTTGAGAAAATGTCAAGAGTTTGAGCACATTGTGCTCCAACCCTCATTTTAGGTTGCAGCACAGCATGCAAATCCAGAGTTTCCTAATGAAAACCTGCAGGTGACAGGCAAAGGGACATTGGCACAGAAAAAAATAAACAGAATTTATCTCCACTGACTTTACCAGGAAATAACACCTGCCACATGAGAGCAATGGAGCTGATAAATATAGTGAATAAGGTCGCCCACTCAAGAATATATATTTAACACTTTCAGTTTAGCAATATGCCTAGCAATAGAGTTTTTCATGTGAATAAATGTTAATTATGTATGTTGCCTTGTGTTTAAAAGACATGTATCAAGATTTAGAAGAATTATAAAGTTCATTCCATTTCAACACTTTCTTTAAGAAACATACACAAAAGTAGATCTAATAAAGATTTTTTTGGAACAGGAGTAGAAGTGACATACTTGCTTGATCTTTGAGCATTGATATTTGTTCTCAGTTTACTTATGTTTACTCTCTAATTCTATGCTTTATTTTAAATAAAATTATTTTAAAAAATAAGTTTTAAAAATTGTATTGTTTTCTCTTTGACATTGCTTAATTCTGAATCTTCATGGTGTGGTAATGCATATTATATATTATATCTTTTCTCATTAATTAGTGTCTTTTTCTCTAAAGTTTTAGTTCAGTTTTTAATTTGTATCAGTGATATGTAATCTATTATAATGTGAAGTACTGTATGACACTATGTTATAGAAAATTTTTGGTAAAATATTTATAAATTCTTTATTAACATTTGACATACAACTAAATAAATGTCATATTTCTGTTTAAAAATAAAACATTTCAAATCAGGAGCAGAAGGAGAGAGAGCACGAGCAAGGAACTCAGGACCACAAGGGGTGCACCCACACACTGAGACAATGGGGATGTTCTACTGGGAACTCACCAAGGCCAGCTGGCCTGGGTCTGGAAAAGCCTGGGATAAAACCGGACTCTCTGAACATAGCAGACAATGAGGACTGCTGAGAACTCAAGAACAATGGCAATGGGTTTCTGATCCTACTGCACGCACTGGCTTTATTTGAGCCTAGGCAGTTTGGATGCTTACCTTACTAGACCTGGATGGAAGTGGTGGTTCCTTGGACTTCCCACAGGGCAGGGAACCCTGATTGCTTTTCGGACTGAGGGTGGGGGACTTAATTGGGGGAGGGGGAGGGAAATGGGAGGCGGTGGCGGGAAAGAGACAGAAATCTTTAATAAATAAATAAATTTAAAAAAATTAAAAAAAGTAAAACATTTTCATACCTGCTCTTCTAAGGAGCACAACTTCTTTGCATAGAATGACAATTGCCACTATTAGCAATCATATCTTTCAATCTCAGTACTGTAGATTTTAGTAATATAAGATGCTTTAATAAAGCCACGATTAAAACTAAGAAGAAAAAAGAGAGAGAAAGAGAAAGGAAGAATAAAAGAAAAATTCAATTTTAGTGAAGTAATAGAAAACAATGATAGTGTTACTATCATGTCTGTCAGGCAAGAGTAAGTAACACTGTGAACATTTAAAAGTAAAAATCTCGAGCGGTTTTTGAAAATTACTGTCTGCATTTACAATAGCAATCACATTGTTAAAGCAAAAAACTAAGTGCCTTTTCTGGAGTATTGTGATTACTCCAACAATGACTGTTTCTGTGCTAAAGAGCTGCATCAGTAGAGTGTAATCCAATCCATCTCATTTTACACTTTCCACTGATTAGTTATTCCGTCACATATGGTTACCCTTGCTCTTTTTACAAAAGATTTAGCTTTGTGAATCCTTAACCAAGTGCCAAATTAATTCTGAATTTGGCTTCTACCAATTATTGAAGTAATCTAATTTGTCTTTCTTTTTGGTCAATTTGATCTTTGGAAAAAATACTATTAATCAGGAGCAGAATTTTAACTACCCTTGGCAACCTTCAGTTTAGAACTTTTGAACTATAAAAATAAATGGATCAAACACTTTAATTTAAAACCTAGGCACTAAACCTGAAAAGGGTAAAGACTGTGGATGTTCATCAAGACATTTGGGTAAACAGCAACTTTTGTGTAGAGCGCCCCACCTATTTAGAGGAAGTACTTTCTGTCATATTCTTTTCCTCCTCTATATAGCATTCCTTCGCAAATCTATGTAATGACTTCGCCATGGAAAAGGACAGTCTTGTTGTCAGTGCTTAGCTTTTCTCTTCTTTCCACTTTTTAAATAATTTACATGTGTTTTCCTCTCAATGTGTACTAGACATGCTCTTAATGACAATACTTCCAAATACATGTTCATATTCTTGTAGCCTAAATATTTGACATCAGTATTGATAGATATGCTCTTTATATTGGTTTTATATTGTCTTTAATTTCTATTTAAACCTCTGAAAATTACCACAACATGTATTTTATTTTTTTCTTCAATACCAAGAAAAAAAAACTCATTTAATCATTCAAGCCCTGACTTACCATGCTCCTCTTACACACCTTCCCTTCTCTACCACAGCCCTGTCTTCTTGGGGATGACTGACAAGGTCACACATCCTAGGAAGAACATGAGCATCAGTGCTTAGTAGTTCTTGCCTGATCTACATTTCTTTTCTTCTATTTTAAATTAGTTTAATAAATACAAATATAAATTCTGTACTTAAATTATTTTCTCCTCTTTTTCCCTCTCATATGCTTTACTCAATTTCAAGTTCATTACCCCTTTTCATTTATTGGTTTGATGTACATATACAGACTTACATACATGGTGATTCCATTTAGTGTTTCCCATATGATTTAAATTTATAATTGACAACTTTTGTTTGAGTAATACATTAGAGGTTTCATTGTCAAAAATGATTGTTTCTCCCTCTTTCAGAAACCATTAATTTTTTTGTGGCTCATCACCTATTGGTAAGACCGTGGGAGATTTTATCCATATTTTTGCCATTTCAATCATCATTATAACAGTGATTTTTTCACACAACCATATTGTTTAACTTACATGGGTCCAAAAAAAAAAAAGACTGACAAATATAAGCACACAAGTTTGTTATCCAAAACCAAATAGTCTGCCCTGAAAGCAAACATCCAAGTAACATTAATACATCAGTTGTCTTTCTGAGTGTATATTTGTGCATGACTATATGTGTAAGAACTATTAAAGAAAAAAATAATTATTGAATTATAAAAAAGTTCAAATGGATGCAACGGAATATTTGGAGGGAAGGAAACAAAGGGGGGGATAGTATAATTTTATTTTAAACTCAAAAATTTAAAACTATATTAAACTATTTATGGATATAATTTTCAAAAAAAAACAGCATTTCATAGCAGTTTTGTGGTCCCCGGGCTCTCACATTCTTTCACCTCCTCTCCATCAATGATCCAGAGTATTCAATGTAGTAGCTGTTTCTATTGCATTTAATCTACTGAGCTTGAACTCATCATAATCAGTTGTTCTCTGTGATAGGAGGCTGCTTATTTGCTTCCAGCTGCTCAGACTTGAAATAACCACCCAGAAATTATATTACTTAAATCAATGCTTGGCCAATCACTTAAGCATATTGCTAGCTAGCTCTTATATCTTTGATTAACCCATTTCTATTATTTTATATTTTAACATGAAGCTTGTGGCCTGCCAGCAAGGGTCCAGCTGGCGGCTCCATGCCTTCTCGTGACTCTGCCTTCTTTCTCCTGCAATCAGTTTAGTTATCCATGCCTAGCTCTACTCTGCCCTATCACAGGCCAAGCTAGCTTCTTTATTCATTAACCAATAAAAGCAACACATAGACAGAAGGACCTAACACACGAGTTCTTTGTATTTTTTCCAGTTGAGAATTTTTTTAATGTTTCCTGTCTAGTGTAAAATGATGTACTTCTGATGACGGGTTAGAGCTATATTTATGTGTGGTAAAAGGGCTGGTATTTAGAATGTAGTTGTGAATTACACTAGTTTAAGAAAATGGCATAATAAGCTTTTGTCTAGGGTTGATAAATTCACCAGCCACGGGTATTTGGTTAAGTTTACAACACAATGAATGAAGCTCCTACTGTTGAATGCCACTGTGTTCAGTCATAATGCTATGGTTACCCCAATGATGCAAGTTCAAATATCACATTCTTGGAGATATCTTGCAATACTGGTCAGAAGCAAGTTGGGGTGCCTAAGCATCATTGATAGTTAGGAATATGAAATAGTTTTCTCTCTTGGAAGCTTGTGTAACACTGCAGGTACTATGAGAACTAGTACTTAGGGAAGAAATTTCTAGGTAAACTTCAGCTGTATTCCTCTAAGTCCCATGTCTGAATTGTGTGGTATCTTTAGCAATAGGGTTGTGAAGTAAATGGCAGTATCCCATATTGTTTCAAGGAGATTTTTCGATTCCTATCACCAACATCTACAAAGGAGGCTTTCAAGACAGGCACTGGGATTAACTGATTGTCTATGGCTTTGAGGATAAGAATTATAACACACGCACACACTCATACACAAACACACACACACATACACACACAATGTAAAGGTGTACAGTAGTTTATATTGTACTTTTTAAAGTAAACATAAAATAATATATTTCCTTATGGTTTTTCAAACATCTTTATTGTTATTGTAGCTCTGAAGAAATCATACTTTTATTCTTCATGATTTAGCTTAAATAAATAAAACATATTTGTAAATTTTGATCTAACATGCTTTTATAAATCAGAAAAAAATGATTACATGTTACTTTCTAGTATTTATTAACTTAATCTCTCATGTAGAATCTAACTTCATTGTATCTATTTTCACCTTTGATGGTTCAGAAAAAGCACATATCTGATATCCTTCATTAGAATTTTTTGAAGTTGATTCCTTTTTTGAGAAGCCTATATGTTGGTATATTAATAGAATTATAAGCAGTTTATAGAATACAATTAGAATTTAACTTTTTATGTGCAATCCAGTGATAATCTCATTTAGCTGAGAAAATAAAAATATTTTATTTATTCATTCTAAAGATTTACTTCCAAAAAACAATTTGCCTGCAACAGTTATAAGAGAAAACATTTGCTTTACTACACAAGCATTAGCAGGTAGGAATGTGGACAAGTTTTCAAATAAGAAAGTTACACCATCACCAGTGTTGGGGTCTACATTCAGGCATGGAAAGTAGTTTTCCAATATAGTTTAAAAAGAAAAAATTGTTGAAATTGTAGCCTTGGGCTATAAGAATTGTTACTTGGAAATATTTCAGAACATTAGAGCCCAGTGTTGTGGTGTCAAATGTCAAGAGGAGGTCCAACCGGGATTCATGTTGAGGAAATGAAAAAATCTAAAAAGGAACCGTGAAATACTAGAGCAATGAAGCTAAAGCATAAAATAAAACATAAACATATAACAGAACATCAAATGTTAGCATTAAATGCTAATGTAACAGGAAATTTTCATTAGTACAATGCATATCTTCCTGCTATTTACTGCTTATTAGATATGAATAAGATGGTTTAAAGAGAGAACAAGTGAACAACTGGAACTGAAGACTATTTTGAAATAGTAGCTACATTTTATATCTTTTGGAACTAGCATTTTAACCACTTTTGCAAGGAAAAAAAAGACAATTTGGAAGATACACAAGTTTCCTGTCTTCTGAAATAAATTGCCCAAAACATCTCTAAATGTACTATCCATTATTATTAAAATATTTAAATTGCAAAGTGGCATAAATAGTATTTGTTGAGGTCAAAATATATCCAAATTTAAAGTCTATGCATTTAGTGTAATTCTTATGTTTTCTACCATTTTATCTCAATGTTTAAACTGCTTGGTATAAAGACATCACTCAAAAGATGTGATCTTCTAAGAAACATCCAAAAATTTGCTGGGTTAGTTAAAAGCATCTGCTATAAATCAAATTCAGCAGCTCACTGATCTAGTTCACTTCGAGTCAGGAACTATCTATTCAAGTGTCTATTCAGAACTAAACCTCCTATTCTATGATACTGATGCACTCAATATGTTTCTTCAAATTATTTGGTCTTTTCTTTTGTGCATAACATAACGGAAGAAGTCTGTGTGTGCACCAAATGTGAAGTTAAAATGACTGTGGAGATTTAATCTCCTTCTGAAGATCAGATACTTCTTTTATTTATATATGTACATATTTGTGTATGTGTGTATGAATACTTAAAACATACACCACTATTCCTAATGAGAAATCAGAAATCTCTCTTTATTTTAATCTTCAAATATGCCCAAAGACACATAAAAATGTCACACCATTGATATTTAGCAAAATATTGACTCAAATTTGCAGCTAGATAAATCTTTTTATTATTTATTTTTCTGTGGATTATCAAAAGATGAGGTATGCAAAATTTGTATTTATATTTTCAAATTAATATGGAAAAATATTTATTTTATTGGCAAAGAAATTAAACAATTTTAACATATGCTTAACATTTAATTATATATTTTTTTTAAAAGCCAGTTTCTACCTGCATATTTTGTTATGTCCCTGTAATCTAGCACTGTAGAAGATCAGGAGTTAAGTGGGTGCTTGGCTAAGTAGAACACTGGAAGCCATTCTGGGACTAGAATTATTTTTTCAAATTAATTTCCTTTTATTATTTTGGAAACATTATTACAAGGTGTGTTCACTACAAAGACTTAAATTCACAGAGGAGAGGCTTACAGAATATTATGGAATCAGTGTATGAGGTTTAAAAAGACCATCATTTGAAAACTGGGAACACCCTTCCTCAACATATATATATATATATATTTTCTTTATTGTGCTAGCCTCTGTTTACTTATCTCTTGGGACACTCAATGTTTTGAAGTAATACATCCTTCTACAATGTACACAAGATATACTAAGGTGTTTTGTTCCTTTTTTGATAAAATTTTGCTTATATGCCCTTCTAATATCTATGCGGATGTAAATAATGATAATAACACACTTATCCTTTGTGATGGTAGGTTTTTTCAACTTAACATGACATAGAATCACTTGTGAAGAAAGTGTTAATGGGGGATTATCTGTCTAAATTCAATTGACTTGTGGATGTGTGTGCAGGGGATTGTCTTAATTAAATTAAATGTGAAAAGACCCAGCGCACTGTGCAATAATTCTTAGTCAGGGATTCTGAGATGTTTAAAAGTGGATAAATGGATCTGAGCACCACCAGTAATCAGGTGATCCTGTATACATTTATTTACTCCACTCTTACCTATGGACATGTTTATAGCTGACTAAAGTTCTTTCCTTGACTTGGACATCATAAACAGAACCACAATATGAAACACAATCTTTTCTCCTACAAGTTGCTCCTTTGTCAGTATTTTTTTCCACAAGAGAAATTCAGTATTAATCCTAAAATCTGTTTTTGTAAGTGGTTCAGTTTCCAAAAATATATTGCACAGTAAATGACAGTTCTGCTTATATATAACTTGTACTATATAAAATCATATTTTGGTGCAGTAATTGAAGGAATAATCCCCAAATTATGATTACTTTAATAATATTCTTAGCTTTTATTCCACAAAATTACAAGTCTTTTCTACAGAATTTCAAAAAAATCTAGAATACAGATGTCATAATTATAAAAGAGAATTATTCCTTAGGTTTAAAAATAACATCATTTTTTTAAAAGTAGCAATGAATTAAAACATCTCTCCATGAATTAAACACACTCCCTTGCCTTGTATGAGATATGCACTATATTTTAGAAGATAGAGCATTATATATCCTCTGGATTTGTCATGTTTTGTTTCTTTCTTTGTTCTGTTTTCTCTTTTCTCTCCTTTTACTTTGGAGATGGAGCTAGATCTGATGTTAAGTTCTACTTATTTAAGTTTAGGCCAAATTGACATTTATTTCCCTAGCAAAATTTTTAGAGACCTAATTATGCACATTTGAATAGCAAAAATACATGAATCTGCTCTCTTCTTGTAGGTATGTTCTTTCAGCAGAACCAAGTTCAACACACAGTTTTATGGCTTTCAATTTTTAAGGTTTAAGTTTTATTCTTGTTAACACTTTACTATGAGTACAACTTTGCATATAACCCTATGTGAACTTTTACTTACATAATGTCCCCAACCTCTATCCTTGTCCTGTACTTACCTGAAACTACCTAAATAAAATTGAAGCCATCAAGAAGTGCAATTAATGAGAAACAAATCAGTCTGCATACTCTCTTTTCACTCATAATTAACTGTAGTTAGAGCTGCGGGCCTCTTCCCACAGCCTGGCTTGGGGACTCCTGGCTAGCTTATGCACCGAAATAACAACACACAAATTGTATTCATTTAAACACTGCCTGACGTGCATCCACCCACTGAGACGGTGGAGCTGATCTACGGGGAGCTCACCAAGGCCAGCTGGACTGTGACTGAAAAAGCATGGGATAAAACAGGACTCTCTGAACATGGCGAACAATGAGGGCTGATGAGACATCAAGGACAATGGCACGGGGTTTTGATCCTACTTAATGTGCTGGCTTTGTGGGAGCCTAGCCAGTTTGGATGTTCACCTTCCTAGATATGGACGGAGGGGGGAGGACCTAGGACTTACCACAGGCAGGGAACCGGGACTGCTCTGTGAACTGGAGAGGGAGGGGGAGAGGAGTGGGGGGAGGGGGAGAAGGGTGGGAGGAGGGAGAGAAGGGTGGAAGGAGGGGGAGGGAAATGGGAGGCTGGGAGGAGGTGGAAACTTGTTTTTTTGTTTATGTTTTTTTTTCTTCTTTTCTCAATAAAAAAATGGCAATTCTAAAAAAAAATAAAATAAATATACACTGCCTGACCCATTACTATTAATATGTGTAGCACCCCAAGTTGTGCTTACGGGGAAGATTCTAGCCTACGTCCATCCTGGGTTGGAGCTTCATTATGTCTGCCCCAGCGAGGGCAGCATGGCATCTGAGCTCACTTCCTCTTCCTCCCAGAATTCTGTTCTGTTTACTCAACCCATTTATGTTCTAACCTATCAGGGCCAAGCAGTTTCTTTATTAATTAACCAATGTCCTTCCTCCCTCAGTTCACAAGTTCATTTTGCATTTAGGCTTTAAAGATTCTTTAGGTTGTTGAAAAAAAGTATGCACACATACTTTTATCAAGTATATATACATAATCACAACTCACTCAGATTTTCTTTGAGATTTGCTTTATTGCTGTTCATGGGGCTTGCAAGGTTCCTCACAATCTTTGACCTTTAAATATGTCTGCTATAGGAGGTTATAATTGAACCTCCACTACTCTTTCTTTCCATGGTCTTACTGTGCATTTGAATTACTCACTGTGAAACTCTTGTGATGTCTAGCACAAACTGAAGGAACACATATGATAATATGAAGTTTAAAGATCTTCAATAAATTTGAAATCTTGAAAAGTTATGAAAATTTGTAGATTTCTAGTAATGAAATTAGTTAAAGCCTATATGGTGTTATATATCTCAATTTGCACTTATTTTAAATTCTGTCTCTTAGTCTTTTTATGCAGACCTGTGAATTCTGATTCCTGCTGAGTCCTTTTTAACTTTCTGACAGTGTTTTCTTTCTTATAATCTCTTTTCAGTTTTTTAAAATTTTACTTATATATGCCAAAGAGTATTTCCCTATCTGCTCTTTTGCAGGCATAATATGAAATTGAAGTTAGTGACTATAATAAATTGTGCATAGCTGCTCTGTATGGACGAAGAAAAAAATAAAAGACTCACTTGGGGTTTTATTTTCTCTGATGTAAAGCTCATTGTGTTTGCTTCAAAGATGTTCATATTGGGAACTTAGAATCCTCATTTCATGACACTAGGGATTCTCAATAAGGTAAGGAAATAATTTGCATGTTTACAATTTAATCTAAAAGTTATCAGGCAGTAATAGGCGTTTCTTGCAGTATATTAAAATGCACCAAGAAACGTGCCTGCAGAGACCACACCACACACAGAATGAGCTGAACCATCTCATTACATTCAATTAGAAAAAGTTAGAAAGGTAAGCATAGCAAATGAGCCTGTGGAATATGCAAACAGCTCCAGGGGAAAGAAAATGAATGGGAGGATTGCTAAATGACAAGCCAGCAGTGATGCTTTGGCAAATAACTTGAATGACAGTTCTCTCAGACATTAAATCATGACTAATTACATTACTAAAAATATAGTATTAAAATGAGAGGAAAAAAATAAATCTCCAAATCTCTCAAAACAAAATGAATACCTGTCTGATCTCTGGGTGTGAAAAGAATCATTTTATTTCAGTTAATATGCTCTCTATGTAGTTTCCTCTAACGCAGTCAAGCCTAATTTTATTCATTTTAATAGTCATAAAATAATATTGTAGTGAATGTATAATTTGAAATCATAGAATCTATATCATACAGAATTTCACCTAGAGATATACTGTGTCCAGCCAAGATAGTGATTACTGATGCCTCTGGATCAGTTATTTATCACCAACAATTTAGTTTTCTGAATATGGACATTCTAGCACCTTCTGGAATGTTGTTTACTTATGTACTAAAAAATTCCAAAACATTATGTCTTTGATTTCTCTGTTGTTGTTGTAAAATACTCTAAAAGGGGAACTTAGCAGAGAAAGTTTATCTCAGTTGACAGTTTAAAGAAACATCTATCAAGGTCTCAGAGAAATATCAAAGCAACAGTTGGCTATAGCAGGTGGTCACAGTCCATCCACAATAAGGAGGCTGAAAGCATGAATGCATGCCAATGCTCAAGTTGCTTCCTCTTTGTTATACAGGTCAGAATTTTCTGCTCTACGAATGGTCTGGCCCAAACTTAGGACTGCCCTTCCTTATCAGTTAAAGCCATTTCTTACAGGTACGTTTTTTATACAGGTCAAAATCTCCTGCTCTACGAATGGTCTGGCCCACACTTAGGACTGCCTAATCAGTTAAAGGAATTTCTTACAGGTACGTTTTTTATACAGGTCAGAATTTCTTGCTCTACGAATGGTCTGACCCACACTTAGGACTGCCCTTCCTTATCAGTTAAAGCAATTTCTTACAGGTACGTTTTTTATACAGGTCAGAATTTCCTGCTCTACGAATGGTCTGACCCACACTTAGGACTGCCCTTCCTTATCAGTTAAAGCAATTTCTTACAGGTACCTTCAGAGACACATCTTTCAAGTGATTCTCCATTTCATTAAGTTAACAGTTGTGCTTAGCTCACACAGACTAACTGGGATCTTGGGCAACTTTTTCTTAAAAATGGCAGTTTGTCCAGTTTGTCTAATGAATTGTAAGGTCACTTCTACAAATTTCGCCACTGAGTGACAATGGCATGCATTTGCTTACTGTTTTATCAGATTCTATTTATTTCTTCAAGTTAGTTAACATTTAAAATCTCAATTGTTATTTCTGTGGAATTGTTTCAAAAGTGCATAATCAGCAGGTAGCTTAAAATCTTTTCCTCAATATTATATAAGTAGTTTTATTCATTTATAACTGTTTTGCTGTAATTATACAAGGGCTGAAATGGTCTTTGCTTCATGCATGTACTTCCTCACATATTCCACACATTTTTTTTCTAGAACTTCTATTCTATTTGTAATTAGAAATTGAATTAGTAAGCTGACACTCTCTATTCATTTGTCTTCTATCATTTTTTCTATTTTCAAAGCCTCTTTCAGATATGACTTACTCTTTAAATTTAGAGCTACAAAGAGTAATCTTAAACTCTGTGCACAGGGATATCTTTACCTGTAACCATTTATCCCTATTCCTGGCTTAACCATATTTAATATCTTATTTATTAATATTCTCCTTTCTTTTAAGACTCTGGGTAGGGCTGTGAGCAGAGCAGTCCTGGAGTCAGAGTAGCGACTGCTAAGAGTTTGGTCTACACCACAATGTTTGCTCCTTGCCCCAGTCACCAACTAGGGGGAGGCTGCCTATTACCCGTTTCCACTGCCAAGGCAGGGACCTGCTCAAAGTCAACTTGCAGGGGACCCGAGGAAGCTATGTGTGACCAAGCAACAGCATCCTCCCTCCCTCATTGTCCATCCTTAACCATAACAACTACCACAAGAGCTATAGGTCCTATTTGTACCTGGAAGAAGAGGTGAATATCTGAACTCCCAGAAGGACAGCCCTACTCTTTAAACCCCAGCCACCAGGGATATATCCTGTGTCCTTTACCTATCAAGCACAGCAGTGACCAAACAGCAGCATCCTCTCCACTCCCCAACCTTGGAGCAGAGTTGTGACTATATTCAGTGCACCTTCCCAGGCCTAGAAGTGCTGAGCCCCATTCTATTTCTTTTGGAGTAATTATTTAAGCAATGGGTCATAAAGGTTTCAATTTATTTTTTTTTTAATCTAGAATGAAATTACACAAACATGGCCAACTCATGGAATTACTGGCCTAAACCCTTTATTGCATTCATTGGAATGAACTTTGGGAATAAGGTACCTTTTTTTCCTTGACATCTACCCACCTGTTATTGCAATATACAAAATTTATAAATGTTTCATTCTGTCTATAAGTTATAGATTTGCAGTCACAACTCTGTATATAATATTCTTTATTAATGATGAGAGTGTAACAAGTTGCTCAGTTATGCAGCAATCACTATTGCATAGTTGAATCATTTGGGACATCTATCTATATCTAGCTTATTATAATATATTAATTATATTAATAAGATAATATCTTATATAGATGTATATTCCACACTAATTTCCACAGTGAATATACCATCTTATATTACCACCAGAAGTGGATATGCATTTCCCTTGTCCACATCCAGGCCACATTTTTTTTCTTTGCCGTTCTGAATGTTGTAAGAAATAGATCTCAAATTAGTCTTAATTTTCATCATCTTTGTGGTAAGCATTTTGAATATCTTTGTACAAAAAAAATATCAGCAGTCTGTCTTAAATGTATAACTATGATGTCCATGGTACAATGGTGATGGAAATTATCAATGACTTTCTGATTTGAGATCTGATACAGAAGTAAGAACCCATATATGGCACAGTTACCCATATTAAAATCTATGGCTTGGCACTCTAAGAGAATCTACTATTATTCTGCTAATGGAGTGTGGTATTAAATTAAACCTTGATGGCTTCTCTTTGTAGCCATATGGTATGAGAAGTCCTTCTGTATATGAGTTGCTTTTATTGGTTAATGAATAAAGAATCTGCTTTGGTCAATGGCTTAGCAGAATATAGCCAGGCAGGAAAACAAAACTGAATGTTGGGAGAAAGAAGGTGGTGTCAATGAGAAGCCACATAGCCATTGCTTTAGACAGAAGTGGAAAAACCTTGTTGGTAAGCCGCAGTCATGTTACAATACACAGATAATAGAAATGAGTTCAATTAAGATGCACGAGTATGCCAGAAATATGCTTAAGCTAGTGTTTTAAATAATATAGTTTCTGTGTGATTGTTTTGAGTCAGGGCAGTTGGGAAATGAACTTCCAGCAACAGCCTCCAGCAACAGCCATAGATTAATCCATCAGTTACCCCTCATCAGAGAAACTTTGTTCTACAGTAGATGGCTCTTAATACATTCAAGATGTTAATGCCTGTTGCGCACCGTGCCCCAGTGTCTGCGTTTTGTGCCCTTTCACCCAATTCGCGAGCTTCGGACAAGGGGGCTGGAGGTTACACAGACACACACAGACAGAGAGACAGTGACATAGGTCATCCTTGAATTCCCCAAGAATGCCCCCTTTACTGTGTTCAGGGACAGCTTATATAGAGATAGCCACGCCCCAGCCAAACCCACCAAAAACCACTCTCCTGCCATCAGGAACTCCTGAAGGTCTCGTGCTCAGAGCAGCTATAGGCACTCAGATCAGGGGGTTACAAGAAATTCAGGATCTGGGGTCTCACTGCTTCCAACATCTCCCCCTAAATTTTTTTATAAAACAGAAGACCCTCCTGACCACACAGCCTTTTGGTCACTTTGATTAAACCTGTACTCAGAACAGAGTGACAGTATCTCCTCAGGAGAATACTGGCTTTTAGGGAACACAAGAGAGCAACTTAAGCCTGTAAGACAGGTAGATTCAAGTATCCCAGAGATGTTTTGTTCCTCATACTATTTCCCACAAACTCTCATCCCCTCAAGTGAACAGAGGTGTGTGACCATTTCAGACTCAGGACTTTTAGGAGTGGCTTTGGCATGGCCCCAGGAGCAGTCAGAAACCACTGCTCCTTCAGCAGTCCCCTAAAATAACATACCTCAGCTGCCATACCCCCGTGGCACATTCATTCTTGTCAGCTGAGGGCATGGAAGACACCTTCTTGCTCCTGCACCTCTTTGGCTTCCTTAGCAGCCCAGCTGATCCTGCTTCTGCTAAGGAACCCTTTGGCGAAAACAGTTACAGTCTGGTGTGCTAATTGTAACATTTCATGGGTTATTCAAGTAACCATTGAGTTCTTTCACTACATAAGAGGCATTAGCCTGAATGTCCTCTCCCACGGTAGCACACTTCCTCCAAGGCCACAGCTATTTCAATAAGGCCATTCTTCCTAATAGTGCCACTCACTTTGTAATTATGGGGGCCAATTACACTCAAACTACCACAGGATATGTCTATCAGTTACATTTGTTAAGTTTACATATATTCATTAGACTCCAAATATGGTCTCATTTGAAGATAACTTTTAGTGTTACATGTATGCCCAAATACCTATATAACAAGATTTAACCTAACTTGGCACATACTTAACATGATTTGTTAATACTGAGTTAGTAAATATAGAAGAAATTGAGAGTAATAATTTTCAACAGACTTCAGAAATTATACTTGTGGAAAACACTATTCTCTAATTATAATAAGATATGTTTATGTACATATTTCTATGTATCAACAATTATTGGTGCTTAATATTAATGAACTTTGGCTGTTATATGTTTCCACCCTAAATAAAATAGATAGTATATATTTTTTTTATAATATGCACATATAAAGAAAAAGATTTGTCAGTTCTATTCTCACAAAAGTCTGGGAAACTGTAGTTTTACTGCTTAAAAAACTGTCTGTTTTTCACCCTAATCTGTACTTGTACATGGTCCATTCTTTTCAAGAAGGGCAGGATCACATTATCCTGGCAAATTCCTATGACTCCAGAAATAATTTGAATTTATGACCTTCAAACATTTGACTTTATATCTAATGATAGTTTTAAAATACCTAATTTGGCTCTGAGTAAATTATAGTGGAATCATGATGAATAATATCTAAGTGAAATTTTAGAAAGAGAACATTATCTCCCAATTGTTGATATTATAAAATTCAACCAAGAATTTATTTCCTAACCTAACAGTGTCGCTTGCACACATTCAGAAATGCGATAAGGAAATTTTGATTTTTTTTTCTTATTTTAACAAGAAAATGTGAGTAAAGCAATTGTGAGGGAAATTGCTAACACTGCTTCCTGTCACAAATACACTGTATTTTGCAAAAAATCAAATATTGAAAGCAAAGAAGATGCTGAAATTGCTGAAATAATTCATATGTAGCAGCATAACTAGTTCTACCTTATCAGGGGACCAAATAGAAGCTCCTGAAATGAGAAATGTTCAATATTTCTCATTATTAATATTAAAATTAATATTATAATATTAATATTCTAATAGTTTATTGTAAATTTTAAGTGAATTAAAATATATAAAAGTTTTATGTCATTGCCTTGCAAAAAACTTATAAGATTCTAAATATGAAATTCTTTAAATTCAGTGATTAATAAATATATCAAAATAACCACTGAAAAATGGGCATTACTGCCTATTTTTAATATATGAAGATTGATAATTAAGTTTGAATAATTATACCAATAGTATAAGTCTATATATATATATATATATATATCATAAAAGTAAGTAGGAGGATTGAGAGCATGTCTTATTTTGAAAACTTTTCTGTAGAAGCACTAGCACCTGAAATTTTTTCAAGGATATATGTATGGATTTATGTATGTTTATGTGTATGTATATATGTATGTATGAATAACCAGAGGCTATGCAGATATTATCACAGCTCAAGGAGACAGAGATCAGTGATAGATAGGACTTACAATTCAGGCAGCTTTTCTTACAATGTTAATGAGAAACCTTGTGTCAAAATTAAAAAGATAAAATACCGGATAGTCTCTGAGGAATGACATCCAAAGTTTTTCTAAAAGAATATCCAGTATGTTAATTATAAGTAAAATTGTTTATAAGAAAATGCAAAGTCATAGCTGAAGAAGTACCAAGATAACAATATTCTCAAACAAGTTTCTCCTCATTTTTCTTATTCAACATGAGTTAATAAAGAACATGAAAGATCATCTTAGAACTACATAGAACATGAAAGATTATCTTAGAGATTACATGATTGCACATTTAATCAGGTTTTACATATTGTAAGTATATTCCAGGCATGCGCAAAATCCTCCAAGTGAACATATTTAATTATATTTCCAAGAGGAGCATTATTAAAATTAAAAATGAATGTCTGCGTTAATCAACATCTATACAACAGCTCGAAGATTCTCTTGTGAGGGTGGAGATATTCATTAAACTTTGGGTATCGGGGTTGGTGATGCCAGCACTTTAGGGACTATGAAGCTTATGATTGTCCTTGACTCTCAAAGTAAATCATGTATACAGTCACAGATGGATCATTTCCCTGCTTGTTAGCCAGTAGATGTTGAGTGATTACTCCATTACAAGAAACTTATATAATACCTATTTGAAATTCCATATGAAAATCTGAGACTCACTAGTGTAGAGAAATCACTGTGCGTGAGTTGTCTTATATTGGCAAACCCCCAAATTCTACTTGATTCTATTATCAAATCATGTAGAAACTTCTTCCTGGCAGTACAAAGCTGAAGGTTTCAGACTCTCAAAACACACATCTAATGATCCCCAAATTGCCTTAAATATGGATATGCTTATATATATTCAATGCATACTCTTGTGTGAATACATAAAGTTTATTACTGCTAATTATCAACTTGACTGGATCTAGAATCAGTAAAATGAGTGCTAGAGATACCTATCTGTGATTTTCTTGATTATGTTAAAGAGGAATGTCACACATTAACAGAGGTGACATTATTTCTTTCTACGGGGTCCTAGAAAGCATAAAAAGAGAAAGTGAACTGATTACCGTCATTCATCTTTCTCTGATACCTAACTGTAGATATACTATGACAAGATGCCTCAAACACACGATGCTATGAATCTCTAAACATAATGAATTGCATTTTTGATCTGTGAAGGCAAAATGAAGCATTTTCTTCTTAACTTGCTTTAGTCAGGTTATTTTATCACTAAAATAATCACTTAATAGCACTTAAGACAGAATGTACATATATATAGACATTCATATATTCACATATTCAGGCATGTGTTCCGTAATATAGCTTCTGGTAATTTCACCATTGTGCAAGTATTGTAGAGTACATTTGCACAAAAAAAGTGGATGTGGCAGTAAAAGGTATCTCATGTGACCTGCATGTCATTTGCAGTCCATCACTAATTGTAGTATACAGATAGGGATTTTCTTCTTCTGGGGAATGTTAATATATGATTTAAACTCATTGTCTACAGCATACTGCCTAATAAATAGTATGGAAACAATAAACTTTGAATTATGCTAGTAAACAAAGATATCTATTACTATCATAAAGTGCAATATTTTAGCAACAAGAATAATGACTTTTTTCTAATCATATTCTTAATTAAAATAATAATAATGATTCAATAACCATAACACCAAATTATTTGGTTGTTTAACATACAGCTCATTATTTGGATTTGAGCTTCCCACATTTGCATTATTAGTGTGCATTTTAAAGATTCAGGTATATGTACTCATATACTTTATAGATACTGTTATACTTTTAGTGATTTCATTGTAGCTCCCTGAACACTTTATATTTTTTTACAAGTCTCTCAAAGTATATCATCCAGATTACAGTACAATATTAACCACCTTTTACTATCAGAAGACTGTAAAACCCATTGTCCAGTGTTACAGTATTTGAAGGTACTTCCTGAGTGTTTTATGTAGCATAATCTATTTATTAAACCTTGCAGCGCCCCTTGTTTTATGAGGTTTCCAAAGATGACAGGTGTTGCTTAATGTTTCACTCTGGGAAGTTGGCCTTGAGTAAAGTTGTCTGCATGGGAATCTATAAATATAGATTCAGTTGTTTGGAGGGTGAAATTCCTCCAATTATAACACTATTTTGTATGAAGATTGCAAAAATATTTGCACTACAACCAAACGTACTGCAGTGTGATGACTCACTCTAGCTGTCTCTCTGTTATTATGGAAAAAGAAACCATTGCAAAACTGTTCATTGTCTTGCGCAATGATGTCAAATGTCCAACCACTTGTTAGAGGTACTATACAGAGATTGTTCACATCCGGATTTTTCTTTATATTCATACTTGCAAATCTAATAGCACAGAATTTTAATAATTGATTTTATGACTTTATATGTTCTTTAGTTTTAGTTTTTCTACCCTATGTAAGTGTGAAATTATTCTAATATTCATAAATTACCATGAATCATTGGGAAACATGGTAGCCTTATAGAATAAGTAAATTGTTCCTGTCTTAGAATGTTGGTGATGTTGGTATGATTATTCTTGATTGTTAGTTAATTTACATTTAAATAATTAGATGTTGAATATTTCTGAGAAGGTCTATCAAAGAAAATGTTTAATTCATTGTCAATTCCAGGCATAGAAAAGAGAATATTCCTTTTAAATCTCTGTTTTTATACACACAATGTGAGAGAAGCAGAAATCCATCAAGTCAATCAAATATTTTCTGTGTTTACATTATATATTAGCTTCTCTTTTTAACATAAAGCAAATATAGCATTATAGTTATGTCCTCCCAGAGATTTAAAAGTAGACAAGTAGTTTGTTTTAGCTTTATTGACTATTGAATTTCATACTTCTTCTTTCTCTAAGTCTTGTTTTCTTCTACAAGAATCAATGACACAGCTTCAGGACTCTTGAGGTGACTCAGACCAAATCAAAAGTGTGATTTTCTTTGCTGTAAGTGAGATTCCAGAATAAAAGATAAATCAAGAATAGGACGACACAGTGTTCCAGAGTAATGAAAAATCAGGATCCTATTAACTCTCTCTACCAATGTTTTCAGGCTCTGATCTGTCACCTCTTGGACTTTTCTGTGTGTCCAGTATTAAAGTATAGTATATTCTGTTTACTTCAGTTTTGGATCAATTAACATTCATTTCTTAAGTTTTGTTTTTAAGCATATTTCTTCTATGCCTCTAAAATATAATGCATTCATTACTAAGTCAATTGTCTTGCCTCTTATGAAGACCATTGTTTATACAGTAAATATGCCATCTTCTAAAATGTTTGCCTTTAGATGTGTCTAAAAAGAGGAGTGTAATTTGTATCGTCTTATGTTAGAAATTCATAACAGCTGTCATCATTCCCTGCACTACTATCCACATCACTAATCTTAAATGCACATTTTGTAAGCCAATTTTTTAGAGGAATTAGGCACAAAGATGACTCATTTTTATGTTTCTCCTCAAGGATAAGAGTAATACAACCAGAATCTATGCCAGAAATTTAAATTCAGCCACCCTATCCATATTTACCTCCTAATTAGGAAGCTAAGATTTAAACAAACAGCTATCTAATAGCTAAGAGCAGTAAGTATAAGAGACATCGCCCAAATATTCTGAGTAGTATTTCATCACAGTACCTATTAAAAGGAAAACATCTATAAATGTTACAGAGAACTAATATATGAAGTAGAATAAAATTTCTCATATTAAAAATACTATCAATGCCATTTGCTTTGAGTGAGAAATGAAAGTATTTTAAGGAGAGATAGATAAATAGACAGATCATTGGTGAATAGTTAGGTAGATAGATAGATAGATAGATAGATAGATAGATAGGTAGAAAGACCCATGAAGTTTCTATGACTTTAGACATAAAAATAAGCCTATAGAGACTTTCTTTAGTGTGGCTTGAACTGCACTGTTATGCTTTGAGGTTTCATACATCAGAAGTAACTTTGAAGTATTCAGCTAAGTGCCTTATACTAATAATTTGACACTGCTTTTAGATGGAGTGCTCTTACACATCACTCACAGAGGCCTTTTGCCATAAATGTTGTTTATCACAGCTGTCTCCTTATCACTCTCAATGCTCCCCACTAGCGATTCCATTGTGTCCCAAGCCCACATTTCTGCAGTGATCTCCTGCCTGTACCTTTAAACATATGTCGAATATTTTCCCACCGATATGTCACGCGTGACCCTGAAATCAATCATCAATCGTCTTCAGAGCTAATTTTTCCCTGCTCCCTACAAATCTCCCTTTTACCTACCATTATTACTATTAGTAGCAGTCATCATCACCTACTGTCCTACTTTTCTGACAAAACACTGAACAAAATCTACTTTGAGAGGAAAGAATTTACTTCGGCTTAAAAGTCCATCATTGAAGTAAGCCACACGGGAAATTGGAGGCAGGAAATGAAATAGAGGCTAGGAGGAACGGTGCTTACTGGCTTGCTTTTCATTGTTTGCTCTTTCCTTTCTGATACAACTAGGACCACTTGTCAGGGGCTGTAAAACTCACAAGTTGGCTGAATCCTTAAGCACCCATCATTAATCATGATAATGTTCACAAATAAGCCTGCATGCTAATCAGATAGAGGCAGTTCCTCAATTGGTACCTAGGATATTTCAAGATGATAAAAACTAACCAACAAGCTCACCTAACATCTGAAGTAGAAAATAAAATTACAAGTTTGAAAGTCCTCAATCCCATACGTGAGCCATACCCAATCACCTTCTTCTGAATACAGTCATTCCAAAAACCAATAGAATCCTGTCCCTCTAGTGATATGATTCAAGCACTGGTACTTCCAGTAAGCGCAGAATGAGCACTTATCTGAAATAAGCTCTACTCCTACCAGTCCTTCAGGTCATTTGGGTGTCACAGCCTTATTCCTGTGCTGTGCTCACAATGCAGAACATGCTGATGAATGCTGAATCAGTTTCTGTTTATTTTCTCTATAAACTTTAGAAAGAAAAATTAAAAAGTAACTTCTTTCTGATAACTGGAAATGTTCTTCCTGATTTAGATTCAGTTTTTCTTTCCGAGTCACATACCTTACCCGTCATAAAGTCCCTATTCGTTAATCAATATTACTGTGCTGTTTGACTTCAATGTCAACTTGTCACAAATTAGAGACCATTGTTCATATATAAATATTGGAATGTGAATTTGTATGACTAAAATTTATTCACCTTCACTTCAGGATCTTTAGTCTTCCAAAGCTGACCTTGCAGAACAAATCACCACTTGAGATGAAACTAAGACAGAGGGTGAGTATCAGATTGTACAGCTTTACTCATAGCAAAAAAAAAAATAGTATTAAAGGTGGGCATACCACACCATACCTATTCAAAAAGAATAATCTTTTGGAATTTACTAGAGAGATTAAAAAAGAAAAGCTTACTGAGCTAATATAAGGTTTGCTATTATGCCCTCTATTATGTGAAACATGTATAGGGTATATAAGCAAAAGGGGGTCATATAGATAAATAATTTGTGTAAATTCTGAGTGAGAAAAAAAGATTAATATTTAATGTAGTAGGACTCTGTGATACATATTATATTCTAGTTATTCAAATACAGGAATAAATGACATTAATTCAAAATCAACTTATTTACTCTTTGATGTGATTGGGGAATATAATATTCTAAGTCATATTTATCTTTAAATAGTCACTGAGAAAGCAAGCAGAAAGCATAAATTAGAATAATGGTCCTTTATGTAAAGGTAGGCAATGATGCACCACAGTATAGATATTCATCAATATGAAAGGGAACAATAGTTAAACAAATACAGCATAAACAAATGTATCATATTTAAAATGTCTTTATATACATATTTAACTTTTTAAAGTACATTAAATTCAAATTATATATGTATATAAATATATATATAGTTATGAGATATAAAAGATAAATATGTGTATATGTGATATATATGCATAAACCACATATGTATTGTTAATAAATTAATAAGATTTACAGAAATTTCTATAAGAGATAAAAAGAAATTATTGTTGAATGTTCATATGGTGCAGGAGAATTGTCTATATTATGTCAGTTATGTTTTAAATAAACACTGTTTGGCCAGTAGCCAGGCAGAAAGTATAAACAGGACAACCAGACAGGAAGTAGAGGTGGGGGAAGGAGAACAGGAGTATTCTGGGAATTAGGAAGCTCTTTCTGCAGTCCTATACAGATACCGCAAAAGCAAGATGTTACCTGCACTACCCAAAAACGTACTGAGCTATGTGGCTAGCATAGATAAGAAAAATGGGTTAATATAAGTTATAAGAGTAAATAAGAAGCCTGAGCTAATGAGCCAATCAGTTTATAACTTATGGAGACCTCTGTGTGATTTTTTGGGGGATTTATGGTCTGTTAAAACTGGGCAGGACAGAAACCCCAACAAGCAGGCCCTCATGTTACATTCATAGGCATTTTATTTTATTTTATTTACATATGGAGAGTAAATATTTATAGTGCTATTGTCATGTCTTGAAATAAAATGAACTGTATAGAATCATTGATTGTGGTGAATGTTTTATCACTGAAAGTACAAAAATTGTGAGGAAATACATGGCTAGCAGAAGCAATAGCTTACAGATTTTTCTTGGTAGACTATAGCACAGACTTGGTTTCAGTCCATTATGATGTAAGCAAGCTGCTATATCACACTCAGTCTGTTACAGGCAAATTGGCCCTGCCTTGCCTTCCCCACCTCCATGGACTGATACTTCAGAAACTGATATTTGTTCTTTCATTTGTCAAATCATTTCATTCCAGTGTTTCTCACAGAGATGAAAAAAAATAATTGATGTGATTGTTGGGGTTGGGTAGTAATTTATGTGAATTTCTAATATGTACAAATACACGCATATCTGCACACACATATGTACATTTGTGCACATCTTAAAACATAGAGAGATGTATAAATCACCTGTTTGGAGGTCAGAGCAGAGACAGTGGCCACAGTATTTATACTACAATAGTCTACAGCAATAGCTGTCCCTAAGTTGTAGGAAATGTGGAAGTCATAGATTTACAGGTGCACAGGCATTAGTACTCACTTGCACTCTAAAATATTAAATTTTTCGTGCACAAAACAGAAAGTATATAAATTTTAGGAGAAGAAAACAATGCTGATTCTTGTCCTTTGGATGATCTGATCAAGGAAAATGTCTGTGCAGTGGAGAATTCTCCCCTTTGAATTTATAGCATAAAAGAGAATAGTCAAATCTCTTCATAGATCTGTGAGTTACTCAGTCCTCTTTATCCTTGACCCAGTTTATGTATTTTTACCTTCTCTCTCTCTCTCTCTCTCTCTCTCTCTCTCTCTCTCTCTCTGCTATACAATTTAAATTAGAACTTTATATACTCATATTTTGAGCCTATTCTCATGTTTTTAAATGGGGAAAGCAAAGGAATAAATAACAGCATTGCTAATAATAGGCTGAGAACTATTATTGTGTGGTAGAGACAAGTGCACTGCTGGACACACTACGACATTAGCAGTGTAATTGAAATAATTTTTGGTGAATCAGATACAAGATGATCAAGTTGTCTTCAATTAATTTTGTATCTAACAGAGAGTAATTACTATTCATGCTAATGACCTACTTGTGTCCTCAAGGAGATATTTGGTTCTTTTTCCAGCAACACAGGAAGACATCAATTGATGTAAAATATTAGAGGAGAAACTTAATCCTGTTGAGAATCCCTGGTTGTTGCTGTGTCAATAGCGAGCATCAGTGCATACTGAGATAATTCTGGTTAATTTGATAAACATATAGTAACTATATATAACTATGTATATAAAAGAGACTACTCAGGTTCTAAAAGACATAGTATGAGTGCATTCCAAATATTCATTTGGAAAGTAGTATTCCAAGGACACATGCTAGTTGATATAGTAGTTAAGTATGTTAAACAATAAGAAAAACTTAAGTGTTTAGTTAAAAAAATAAGTGTAATATTTTCAGAACAAAAGTAAAATGTTTTTCTTGTTGATACATAGCATTTTGAGTTCATGCAAAAATTAACTGAGAAAATTGTGTTTATTTCTTACTACATAAATAGAAGCAGTATTATATAAGTTAATATTATCAGTAATAGTGAAGAAATTGCTTTTTGATTTTGTTAAAGTATTTTAATCTTTTTCATGTTAAGAAGTAGTCTCTGTGTCTTGTATTAATTATTAAATAATTTAATTAATTGATTGATCTTTACAAAACTAGATTAAGAGGGACAGAATTCAGGGGAAGTGCTATTCAGAGTATTGAGAACCCCATGTATTATGCTTTTCTTTGAAGAGCATCTTGAGTTCAAAATAATCCTAATACCCAGAAATATCTATTTATCTAAAGTTCTTACCAATATGATAGTGAAATATAACTTTGGATTCTCACTCATACATATGCTCTCTTGTTCTCTGTCACTGTTTATAGATGTATCTATCTATCTATCTATCTATCTATCTACCTACCTATCTATCTATCACCTTTCCTCACCTATAAATCACATATCTTTTCTGTCCCATCTGTCTCTTCCTCTCTCTCTCTCTCTCTCTCTCTCTCTCTCTCTCTCTCTCTCTGTGTGTGTGTTATTACTTGGTTTTATAAAACCTCAAACAAAATTACAAATATGAAATACAGTTAACTAGAACAGATGATGAATTAGAAAACTTTGTATTTCTTATTAAATTAGACAGCAATTTCATCTTAATCTAAGCAGGGCAGAATGAACTATTGACTTCCAAACCTTTACCACTAAATTCATATTGATTCAAATAGTGGAGATTTATATGAGATCAAAACCCAATTTGTTTTATGGATGAAAGGATAAGAAAATTGAAGCAAATGAAAGTATATTACAAAGTAATTCAAACATTGTATTTTATTTTATTTACAGATGTCTAACCTTCATCTTCTCATCTTCTTACAAATTGTAATTTAGAATTCTGCCTAAGATACAAATAATAAACCAAATATGGGAAGTTCCCAAAGTTATATAACAACATGCAAAACTTTTGAAAATGGTGTTCTAATAGAATATATCAGAAGTAAATTCCAGTTCTTAAGAAAATGAAAGATCATGCATAAACAATAGTTTTTCAATATTTATCTCATACCATTTTATTATTTTTCAACTGAAGTAGAAAATAAATTATTATTTATTCAATACAGATGTTGTTATAATGAAATTTAATTTCACATTGAATTGTTAGAATTGTAGTGAATTACAACTCTACATTACATTCTCACCTTATTTATTCAAAAATTAAGATGTTATGAATTTATTTTAAAGTAATGCATTTGTTATTTAGCTAAGACTTAGCTATTTGTCAGATACAGAGAAAAATTTCCACATTACCATGTCTCTTCCTCTAATCAAAACAAGGACATAATGAAAAACGTAAATTTGCATGGTGAAATTTGAGTGAAAGAAATATCCAGAGGACTAAAAGCTGGTGGCTCCAAGGTTAAAAACACTTCTTATTCCTACAGAAGAACCATTTTGGTTATAGGCATCCATAACAGGCAACACAGAACAGTCTGTAACTCTTTTATTTTTTTTAATTTTTTTTTAAATTTTTTTTATTGCGAAAAGAAGAGAAAAAAACATAAACAAAAAACAAGTTTCCACCTCCTCCCAGCCTCCCATTTCCCTCCCCCTCCTCCCACCCTTCTCCCCCTCCTCCCACCCTTCTCCCCCTCTCCCCACTCCTCTCCCCCTCCCTCTCCAGTTCACAGAGCAGTCCAGGTTCACTGCCCTGTGGTAAGTCCTAGGTCCTCCACCCTCCCGTCCATTTTTGGAAGGTGAACATCCAAACTGGCTAGGCTCCTACAAAGCCAGAACACGAAGTAGGATCAAAACCCGGTGCCATTGTCCTTGGTGTCTCATCAGCTCTCATTGTTCGCCATGTTCAGAGAGTTCGGTTTTATCCCATGCTTTTTCGGTCACAGTCCAGCTGGCCTTGGTGAGCTCCCCATATATCAGCTCCACTCTCTCAGTGGGTGGATGCACCCCTCGTGGTCCCGACTTCTTTGCTCATGTTCTCCCTCCTTCTGCTCCTCATTGGGACCTTGGGAGCTCAGTCCAGTGCTCCTGTGTGGGTCTCTGTCTCTATCTCTATCCATCACCAGATGAAGATTCTATCATGATATGCAAGATATTCGTCAGTATTGCTATAGGATAGGGTCATTTCAGGTTCCCAATCCTCAGCTGCCCACGGAACTAACTGGGAACCTCATCTTGGGCACTTGGGAGCCCCTCTAGGGTCAAGTCTCTTGCCCACCCTAAAGTGGCTCCCTTATCTAAGAATTGTGGTTCCGTGCTCCCCTATCCACCTTTCCTTTATCCCAATTCTCCTGTTTCCCCAGGTCCCCCCTCATTCCCTTCTACCTTTTCTCTCCACATCTCCCCTTACCCCCATCCCACCCCACCCCCAAGATCCCATTTTCTCCCCGGCAATTTGGTCTACTTCCCTTAGCCAAGAGGATAACTATGTTTTTCCTTGGGTTCGCCTTCTTACTTAGCTTCTTTAGGTTCCCCTTTGTAGACTCCGTGATCCTTATTTATGGCTAGAAACCAATTATGAGTGAGTACATCCCATATTCATCTTTTTGGGTCTGGGACACCTCACTCAGGATAGTGTTTTCTATTTCCATCCATTTGCATGCAAAATTGGAGAAGTCATTGTTTTTTACCGCAGCGTAGTACACTAGCGTGTATATATTCCATACTTTCTTCATCCATTCTTCCATTGAAGGGCATCTAGGTTGTTTTCAGGTTCTGGCTATTACAAATAATACTGCTATGAACATAGTTGAACAAATGCTTTTGTCATTTGATAGAGCATCTCTTTGGGTATATTCCCAAGAGTGGTATTGCTGGGTCCAGGGGTAAGTTGATCCCGAATTTCCTGAGAAACCGAAACACTGACTTCCACAGTGGTTGCAGAAGATTGCATTCCCACCAGCAATGGATGAGGGTACCCATTCCTCCACAGCCACTCCAGCAAAGGTTATCGTTGGTGTTTTTGAGTTTAGCCATTCTGACAGGTGTAAGATGATATCTCAAAGTTGTTTTGATTTGCATTTCCCTGATTGCTAAGGAAGTTGAGCACAACCTTAAGTGTCTTTTGGCCATTTGAAATTCTTCTGTTGAGAATTCTCTGTTCAGTTCAGTGCCCCATTTTATAATTGGGTTAATTAGCATTTTAAAGTCTAGTTTCTTGAGTTCTCTATATATTTTGGAGATAAGACCTTTGTCTGTTGCGGGGTTGGTGAAGATCTTCTCCCAGTCAGTAGGTTGCCTTTGTGTCTTAGTGACCATGTCCTTTGCTTTACAGAAGCTTCTCAGTTTAAGTAGGTCCCATTTATTCAATGTTGCCCTTAATGTCTGTGCTTCTGGGATTATACATAGGAAGCGATCTCCTGTGCCCATCTGTTGTAGGGTATTTCCCACTTTCTCTTCTATCAGGTTCAGTGTGTTTAGATTGATATTTAGGTTTTTAATCCATTTGGACTTGAGTTTTGTGCACGGTGAGAGATATGGGTCTATTTTCATTCTTCTACAGGTTGACATCCAGGTGTGCCAGCACCATTTGTTGAAGATACTTTCTTTCTTCCATTGTATACTTTTAGCTCCTTTATCGAAAATGAGGTGTTCATAGGTTTGTGGGATAAAATCCGGGTCTTCTATATGATTCCATTGGTCGACTTCTCTGTTTTTATGCCAGTACCACACTGTTTTCATTACTGTAGCTCTGTAATAGAGTTTGAAGTCAGGGATGGTTATGCCTCCAGAAGATCCTTTATTGTATAGGATTGTTTTGGCTATCCTGGGTTTTTTGTTTTTCCATATAAAGTTGATTATTGTCCTCTCCAGATCTGTGAAGAATTTTGATGGGATCTTGATGGGGATTGCATTGAATCTATAAATTGCCTTTGGTAGAATTGCCATTTTTACTATGCTGATCCTCCCAATCCAAGAGCAAGGGAGGTCCATCCATTTTTTGGTATCCTCTTCAATTTCTTTCTTCAATGCCTTAAAGTTCTTGTCAAATAGATCTTTCACTTCCTTGGTTAGATTTACCCCAAGATATTTTATGCTGTTTGTGGCTATCGTGAATGGTGAAGCTTCTCTGATTTCCCTCTCTGCTTCCCTATCCTTTGTGTATAAGAGGGCAACTGATTTTTTGGAGTTGATCTTGTATCCTGCCACATTACTAAAGCTGTTTTTCAGCTGTAAAAGTTCTTTGGTGGAGTTTTGGGGGTCGCTTATGTACACTATCATATCATCTGCGAATAACGAAAGTTTAACTTCTTCCTTTCCAATTCGAATCCCCTTGATCCCATTATGTTGTCTTATTGCTATTGCTAGAACTTCAAGCACTATATTGAAGAGGTTTGGCGAGAGTGGACAGCATTGTCGTGTTCCTGAGTTAAGTGGGATGGCTTTGAGTTTCTCTCCGTTTAATTTGATGTTAGCTGTCGGCTTGCTGTATATAGCTTTTATTATATTTAGGTATGACCCTTTTATCCCTAATCTCTCCAAGACTTTTTAACATAAATGGATGTTGAATTTTGTCAAATGCTTTTTCAGCATCTAATGAAATGATCATATGGTTTTTTTCTTTCAGTTTATTTATATGCTGGATTACATTGATAGATTTTCGTATGTTGAACCAGCCCTGCATCTCAGGAATGAAGCCTACTTGATCATAATGGATAATTTTCGGATGTGTTCTTGGATTCGATTTGCCAGTATTTTGTTGAGGATTTTTGCGTCGATATTCATGAGTGAGATTGGCCTGTAGTTCTCTTTCCTGGTGGTTTTGGTATCAGAGAAATTGTGGCTTCATAAAAGGAATTTGGTAATGACCCTTCTGTTTCTATATTGTGTAATACATTAAGGAGTATAGGTATTAGCTCTTCTTGGAAGTTCTGGTAGAATTCTGCATTGAAACCATCTGGTCCTGGGCTTTTTTTGGTAGGGAGGTTTTTGATAACAGCTTCTAATTCTTCGCGACTGACAGGTCTGTTTAGATTGTTCACCTGGTCCTGGTTTAGTTTTGGTAAATGGTATTTATCTAAAAAAGCGTCCATTTCTTTTACATTTTCCAGTTTTGTGGCATACAGGCTTTTGTAGTAAGATCTAATGATTCTCTGAATTTCCTCTGTGTCTGTGGTTATGTCCCCCTTTTCGTTTCTGATCTTATTAATTTGCGTGTTCTCTCTCTGTCGTTTGATTAGTTTGGATAGGGGTTTATCAATCTTGTTGATTTTCTCCAGGAACCAGCTTTTTGTTTCATTGATTCTTTGGATTGTTTTCTGTGTTTCTATTTTGTTGATTTCAGCCCTCAGTTTGATTATTTCCAGTCTTCTACTCCTCCTAGGTGAGTCTGCTTCTTTTTTTTCTAGAGCTTTCAGGTGGGCTGTTAAGTCTCCAATATGTGCTTTCTCTGTTTTCTTTAGGTGGGCACTTAGTGCTATGAACTTTCCTCTCAGGACTGCTTTCATAGTGTCCCATAAATTCGAGTATGTTGTTTCTTTATTTTCATTGAATTCAAGGAAGACTTTAATTTCTTTCTTTATTTCTTCCTTAATCCAGGTATGGTTCAGTAGTTGACTGTTCAGTTTCCATGAGTTTGTAGGCTTTCTGGGGGTAGCATTGTTGTTGAATTCTAACTTTAATCCATGGTGATCTGAAAAGACACAGGTGGTTACTAATATTTTTTTGTAACTGTGTAAGTTAGCTTTGTTACCAAGTATATGGTCAATTTTCGAGAAGGTTCCATGAGCTGCAGAGAAGAAGGTATATTCTTTCCTCTTTGGTTGGAATAATCTATAGATGTCTGTTAAGTCCATTTGCTTCATTACCTCCATTAATTCTCTAATTTCTCTGTTAGGTTTCTGTCTGATTGACCTGTCCATTGGTGAGAGAGGAGTGTTGAAGTCTCCTACTATTAGTGTGTGCGGTTTGATGGCTGCCTTGAGTTTTAGTAATGTTTCTTTTACGTATGTGGGTGCTTTTATATTAGGTGCATAGATATTCAGGATTGAGACTTCTTCCTGATGAATTGTTCCTGTTATGAGTATAAAATGTCCCTCTCCATCTCCTCTGATTGATTTAAGTTTGAAGTCAACTTTGTTAGAAATTAGTATGGCCACACCTGCTTGTTTTCCTAGGTCCATTTGCTTGATAAGCCTTTTCCCAGCCCTTTACTCTGAGTAGGTGCCTGTCTTTCTGGTTGAGGTGTGTTTCTTGTAGACAGCAGAATGTTGGATCCTGTTTTCTTATCCAATCTCTTAGCCTGTGCCTTTTTATAGGTGAGTTGAGCCCATTGATATTAAGTGATATTAATGACCAGTGGTTGTTAACTCCGGTCACTTTTTTAGTAGTAGGGTTTGTGTGTTTTCCTTCTTTGTTTTGCGCTGGTGAAGAGTCTCTAGATGTCTGAGTTATTGTGGTCATTGTTGGACTCCTTGTTTAGTGATTTTCCTTCTATAATTTTCTGTAAGGCTGGATTTGTGGCTACGTATTGTTTAAATTTGTTTTTATCCTGGAAAATTTTGTTTTCTCCATTTATAGTGAATGAAAGTTTGGCTGGATATAGTAGTCTGGGCTTGCATCCGTGGTCTCTTAGTTTTTGGACTACATCTATCCAGGTCCTTCTGGCTTTCATGGTTTCCATAGAGAAGTCAGGTGTAAGTCTGATAGGTTTACCTTTATAAGTAACTTGGCCTTTTTCCTTTGCGACTCTTAATATTCTTTCTTTATTCTGTATATTTTGTGTTTCGATTATTATATGGCGAGGGCATGTTTTCTTTTGATCCAGCCTATTCGATGTTCTGTATGCTTCTTGAACCTTCATAGGTACATCTGTCTTCAGGTTGGGAAAGTTTTCTTCTATAATTTTATTAAGTATATTTTCCTTACCGTTGAGCTGCACTTCTTTTCCTTCTTCTACTACAATTATTCTTAGGTTTGGTCTTTTTATTGTGTCCCATATTTCCTGAATGTTTTGTGATGAGAGTTTGTTGGACTTGCTGTTTTCTTTGATCAGAGCATTTATTTTCTCTATGTTATCCTCAGAATCTGAGATTCTTTCTTCTATCTCTTGTATTCTGCTGGTTATGCTTGATTCTGTAGTCTCTATTCATTTACCTAGATTTTCCATGTCCAGCCGGCCCTCTGTTTGTGTTTTCTTCTTTGCCTCCATTTCAGTTTTCAAGTCACGAACTGTTTCCATTATCTGCTTGATTGTTTTTCCTTGGTTTCCTAGGGTATCATTCACTGATTTACTCAATTTCTCAAACTTTCTGTTAAACTCCTCATCCATTTCTATAAGAGTGTTTTTTATATGCTGTTTAAGGGTGTCAATCACTTTCATGAAGTCAGTTTTTTCTACTTCTTGATTAAGGTGTTCATGTCCTCCTGTTGTGAGGTCACTGGCTTCTGGTGGTTTCGTGTTGTTTTACAGATTGTTGGGAGAATTCCTGCATTGGCGTCTGCCCATCTCTTCCTCCCAATACTCCCCTTTGAATCTTCTTTTACAGGATCATGTCTTCTTGCCCACTGATGTACCTTCCCAGTGATGTCACTCCCCAGAGATGTTTCTCCACAATGATGTTTCATTTGGGGCCCAGATGGAAACTCCGTGCTGCTTGGTTAGCTCGCGAACAAAGGGCCCACCCTGCTCGCTGCGGGCAGGCCCTGGGAACAAAGGAGCTACTGGCCACACCTTTGTCCTCCTGGTTCGGGTTCGGTCCCAGCGCCCTAGCAGGCTGAGCAGGGAGGCGCTACGCCCCAAAGAAGGGAGGGGGGGAGGGAGACAGGGGGTGGGGGGATCTGGATGTAAGCTGAATGGGATAGGAAGAGAGAGGAGGTATGGACAGTATAGCCCCTGTAGCCAGTCTGTAACTCTTACTCCAGTATCCAATATCTTCTGTCTTCCCCCAGAGGTGAAGTTTTAATTGGAAAGAAATAGTTACAAAGCACATGTAAAGACATCTGATAGGAAGTTATTTCCAGCAAAGCAACTGCAATTCTAATGGTTTGATGTGCAAAAGTGCCATAGCCTTGGGGAACAGTAAAGAAGGAAAGAATTCAGACTATATGGATTGATTTTCTGGCAGAAACAAACAAAAGGTAAGATGTCTTTTCAAGAGCTTAAGTTTATTTTTTTTATTTTTATTTTTGGTAGAGTTAGTCTATTGGGTAACTTATGTAATGGAGTTAATGTTTTTTATAAGAAAATAACTTTTACTACTTTATTAGATAAACTATAAAGTGGGAACTGAGGAGAGATGCTTCAGTGAGCAAATGCTTTGGCCATATAAACTTAGTGATATGTTTTTGATTCCCAGGACTCATGAAAAAAGTGAAAATAGAGAACTGACTCCATAACATTGTTTACTAACCTCCACATGTGTGTTTCAGCATCCATGCCCACACTCATATACCATACATACACAAATTAGTAATATAATTAATAATTTTAAGGTTCAGAATTGGAAATAATTATATTATACAAGGCACTCAGACACCTGAACACATTAAAAGACATGTTCTTTTCCATATTGGCATTCTTGCTTACAGTATTTATATATGTCTGTCACAACCCTTGTAATTCCAGTTGGAGGGTAATCAATTCCTTCTTCTTGCCTCTGTTAAGCATGTAGGCCCACATTTACATATTTCCAGAGATATGCACGCAATCAAGATAAAATAAAAATAAAGATCTTTTAAAAAGTAACTGAATCTGGTTTTATTTAAACAAGTGTGGTTTAAAGATATTGGGAAATTTCAATAAGCAGTTTCAAAAGCTTACAGTTGTTCTCTATTTCATGTATTAAACATATATATATATATATATATATATATATATATCAGAATAAAATAGACGAAATCACTGTTCTTGACTGCCAGAGTTCAAAAAAATATGTAGATAGTCCTACATGAGAGGTTGCAGGAGATTTGGAGAAACACCTTAGATTCTTATTTTCAGATGCATTGCTTTTGCACACATGATGTAGATAGGAAACAGTTCAGAGGAAAGCCTGAAGAAAGCGATGTAAAGGGATTTAAATTTGCGGATCATTAGCTAGAGATAAGATGCATAGAACTGAATCAAAACAAAAAAAAAAACAGAAAACAGTGGTTTCAGGAAAAAAATGTTTTTAATAGATAGATCATAAAAAAGTACCACCTCAGATGTGTCTGAATAAAGACATGGTGGCGGAGGAAGGGAGCTAAGCTAAGAACACCCACCACTGACAGCTTGTGAGTATTAAGCACTACAAACCAAGGGGAAATTCTGCCAGTGATAAAAGTATTAAACTGCGTCAAATATGTCAATATGTCTTCAATGTTAAATGAAGACTGAACATAGAGTAAGTTTCTAAGAAAATTTACAGAGAATACAGAGAATGAAATCTTCCTTCAAACTGCTCCATGCAAATATAAATATATGAAGTGAATGGTAATGAGTAGTGCAGCTTGCCTGTTTAGTTGGTGCATTTTAATGATCAAGAACCAGCATACTTCCATGAGATTCAACCAGTAAGAAGGGGAACTATGACACACCAGGGAGAAGGGAAAATGGCTGTCAATTATATATTATTTGTTGCCAACTCTAATTGGTTGTTTCTCATGCCATCCTGTCTCTCCCCAAGGACACTGTCTTAATTAAGGGCTTGTCATTTCTTGCAGGATTGTGAAGACGGTCTCTTGTTGCTTAACTCATTTCTAGCTCTGCCCTGTAATGAATGCTCCATGAACAGCCCTGCTCTTTTCAGCTCTCCTCACTTTTCACATTATTTTAACTTTGTGCATTGTCTAACTGTGTCATTCCCAAACTGCAGGAAAATGTTAGACTAACACCAGGGACAACTTCCAATCTGTTCACAGCATTATTTCTTAGTTTCAGAAATAATGAAATAGTTTTTTCTTTCCAACCTCACTCTATTCCAACCCCAATGCTAATAAGACTGTACATTATAGTCAACAAATTTAGCAGCTGCTTGTATTGTTTTAAACCTTCAATTTTTTTGCTTATGCTATTTATATTTTTTTTTTAGCCAACATGGATCTCTTTCGCTTGTCTTCCTCAATCTCTTTCTTTCCAGAACTCTGCCTTTTTTGCCATTATTGTTAACTATTGCAGTATTACAGAATATATGAAGATTCATAGGTTTTTATTCATCAATTAGTATATGATTGTGTATGCTAGGGAATCCTGATCAAATCATTACTATAGCACGCATTTTTATGTACATGTTCGTCAACTTTAGCACTCCTTAATTAACTATGTATATTTTCATGGAATATTACCAGATTTATCAATATAATATTGGCTTCTGGTAAGTGTAAAAGCAGAACAATAGTTTGGTGTATTAATAAATTAGAAGAACAAACAATAACAAAAGAAATCATTTTGGAAGGGTTTTCCAAAGTTTACCTGAAAACCTCAGTGAACCCCACACTCCAGGTAGGGTCCGTGATTCCCAATTAGAATTGAAAATCAGTGCTTTTAATCAAGGTCTAATCATTTACTTAGTTACATTATTAGATTAATATAAATATAAACATTTTATTAATATATGTGGGTTTTGAAGTTTCTCCAACGTATGTAAAATATCAAACATTCATTTTAGTCATTTTTCTCAATTCTATCTTTTTTGGAAATTACTTTCAGTAAAATAGAAGACAATAGAACTATCAAAGGCATAATATTATCTTAAAACAAAATTATGTAATTGAAAGAAAGGACTATTACTGAGATTACATACAATATAATATTGCAATAGAATAAATTTGATGTTATTTGTACTGAGCTATGGAGTATCCCATACTGGCTATATTAGTCTAAGGGTTCTCTAGGGAAAGAGAATTGATAAAAATGAATATATATATATATATATATATATATATATATATATATATATATGAGATTTCTTAGAGTGGCTTACAGATTGTGGTTCAGTTAGTTCAACAATGTCTATTTACCAAATACAAATCCAGTAATTGTTGAGTTCACAAGGCTGGATTTCTCACCTGATCTTCAGTATATATTGGAATGCCCCCCAAAATGGGCTCTATTACCAGTGCAGGAATGGAATTACTAGCATGAGCAAAGACAAACAGGCAAAGAACAAAGATCTTCCTTTACACACACACACACACACACACACACACACACACACACACACATTTTTTTTTCCCTAGGCTGCCACCAGATGATGTGGCCCAGGTTTAAGGTAGATCATCTAAACTCAAAAGATTAGGATTTAGGTTGGTTCTTCCTGATTTAAATGGTTTAGTTAACATCTCATAAATGTACCCAGCTGGTAGAGGGTTAGTTAATTCCATGTGTAGTTAAGTTTATAGTGAAGATAACTATAATCCAGACTAATGATGTCAGTAGAACTATTAGTTTGTCAGAAAATACTCATTTCTGTAGTTTTGTATCATTGTTTAGTTTTATAAACATAAGAATATTAGCTTGCAGGATCAAATGCTTAAAGTTTATTTAAGACAACTTTCATTGTAAACTTGGTCATTCCATGAAACATTCAGGATCAGAAATGTACTTAGAAAATGCTAAGGCTTAATATTATATTTTGCATGACAAATATAAGCACATTAGATTCATGAAGAAGTTATTTATTTTATTTTGCTTTATTTTTTGCAATCAACACAAACCACACACTTTGGGTTCATATTAATGTGTATTATGGGTATTATATATTACACGTGTAAAATGTAATATTTAAGTAATTTTGGAATAATCAAATAATTGTAACTAAGATGCAAATAATCTCCAATATTTTTCGTTTTTTGTTTTTAAAACACTGTAAAGCCTTCTTCTTGTTGTTTTAAATTATATTCTATAGTTTATTGCTGGAAAAAGTTTCCTGCATAAGGTAACATTTGGCACAATCCAGTTCTGAATGAAACAATGGCTTGTCTACCTCCATTTTCCCTTCCTCACTACTCTTAGCGGAAAGTGATAATATCATTAGAAAATGTCACAGAGAAAATTTTATCATGTGAGGAAATAGGTGTGGTAACTGTGAAGCATGGTCATTGGGCTCCTGTGTCTATCATCGCTAAAGATACTCGCACATCTCAACAAATCACAGGTCACAGTTACCTATCCTGCCAAGAAGATATCAGAGATAATTGTATTTCACATAAGAGAAAGGGAAGGACACAAAAAGTGAAATACCTCATGAACAGTTGAAATAATGAACAAAATAATTAGAAATTTAAGACCTCTCATCAGAGTTTGTTTTTACTACACAAGATCTTGCTGTGTCTTTCATGGTGACTTCATGCTCAGTGACTAGTTTAGAGCACTTCCAATTCATGATTTTCCTGCGTTAGGTTAGTCTCCTCATATTGCTTCAGGTTTAGAAGTGGATTACTATTACTACTATTTCTATGAGTTTTAGTGATAAGCATAATAAATCAGTTATTTTCATTGATCTTTAATTCTATGGTAGTTTATATATATTTTAATTTTTAATAATGAAAGCTACTTTTATCTAAGCCGGTTAATATTTCATTTCAAATATCAGAAAACTAATTGGGGTGTGTTAAGTAAAGAAAGTTAAATTCTTGTTAGTAATTGTTTTCTCTCTTGCAGATAAAAGTCCAGAATTAAGTTTGGGTCTCACAAGATTTATAACCAAGAGTTAAATATCAATAAAGTTAGTCATAGTAATACTAATGTATTAGTGTGTGGTAATTTTGTATTTGCCTCCTTTGTTTAATTCTTCTTTTTTCTCTAATAGCTCTGATTTTTCAAGTGATGAAACGTCCTAAAAGACATTTAAAATCATCATATTGTCACTTCAGTATCAAGGGTAAGAGTATTTACTACTCTATTACAGTTCATTGCCTGCTCTGGTACAATCTGTTTTGACTCCCAGATCCCCAGTAAAATTACATCATTTGTGGTACATGGTCTCACATGTTTCATTTTACTGATTGAAATGACCTTTTAGATTTTGATGATGTATGTTGTAATTTTCTGTTTTATTTTGGTTTTACTATTGCTTCTAGTTAAATATTCTTTGAAAACTATATTTAACATTTTCTTTGGTTTCTCACTTAAATGGTTTTGCTAAAACTTACATCAAATGTTTAATTAATCTTATTTTTCTATCATATGCTTGCACACATATATGTATTTAGATACAATTATGTACTGTGTTTTTACATTTATATACTCATACAAAGGTTTTATCTGATGAAACCACAGAAATAAGCCACAGATAAAATGAGTTGATTTCAAATCAACTATAAAACTGAGGTTTATTTTTAAAATATTAAAATTTAAAACACTATTGTATATAAATGGCTATTAAATGAAATATTGTTTTCAATTTAATTTTGTCTCTTTAGAAAAATACTTTGGAAAGAAAATATTTGAATTTATTGTATGGAATTAGCATAGATTCACTGTTAATCCTGATGCTTCTATTTAACCTGTAATGCTGATAAAAAGAAGATCACATATAGGAATCCGTACGTATGTAAGAAGAGGGACAATGATGTTAGCATTTTTGTGGATGAAGGGTATGCTGAGCCTTGTCCCCTTGTCCCTGCACCTATAACTGATGATGCACACACCTAATAGATAGAGTGTGAGTGAACATATTAAAGAATCCATGGCTTGCTCTGAGATGTTATGTCTGCATTAGTAATGAACACTCTCTGATCAAAATGTTACCATAAGAAAAATTACTTGTTAACTGCTGTGAGAACTACTCTAAAATAATATTCCTCCAATTAATCTTTTATAACAAAGACTAGTCTCCTAGAAATAAAATCTGCACTTGCCGCAGCCAGCGCAGCCTGGATAGCCAAGACTGGCGGGGGGGGGGGGGGGGGGGGGGGGGGGGGGGGGGGGGGGGGGGGGGGGGGGTGCCAGGACTGAGACAGGGAGGCTTCTTTTCAGGTGGAAGAACAGCAACCTTTATTTTGTCCAGAAACCTTTTATACCTCTACTGCTTCTGTGGAGACTCACCAACCAGAAAGAACACAAACATCCTTGTCGATTACAAACTACAAGGAAGTCCGTCAGTCAGGGGGAGTGAGGGCAGCTGGATCACAACATGTACTGAGTAGTGACACAAAATACTTCAGAAAGTAACCCTTAGCCACAAGAAGAAGCTGTAGTCTTTCAGAATGAAGTCAATCTCCTCTGTTAAATATAAATAAATAAATAAATAAACAAACAAACAAACAAACTGGGGGGAAAACAATTGTTAAAATTCCTGAGCAATATCGAACATATTGCATTTTATAATGTGCTATGTACAGCATATTACGTTCAGATTTACCTTAGTAGTGTTCGTTTCTATACTAAGATCAGTATAATAATGAGGGCTTATGTATATAGGTAAGTGGCAGTTTCCTGTAACTACTGTCTGCTCCCAAACACCCAGGAGCTCCTTCCCAAGTAACCACACAGAAGCATCTACCAAGAAGCTACATTTTACTCCATTCTTGTGTGTTAAGAATCCTTGTTAAAGATTTCTTGGGTTTTGTGTGGAAATTTTCACCACACATTAGAATGCCATTTGTAAGCAGAAGTTTCTTGTCCTGACTACCCACTCCTAAATAAATACCTGTCAATTGCTTCCCAAATTATTATACAGAATTATATATTAGTTATAAATTCTCAATGGGGATGTTCTATTGGGAACTCACCAAGGCCAGCTGGCCTAGGTCTGAAAAAGCATGGGATAAATCCGGACTAGCTGAACATAGCGGACAATGAGGAATACTGAGAATTCAAAACAATTGCAGTGGGTCTTTGATACTACTGCAAGTACAGGCTTTGTGGGAGCCTAGGCAGTTTGGATGCTCACCTTACGAGACCTGGATAGAGGTGGGCGGTCCTTGGGCTTCCCACAGGTCAGGAAACCCTGATTGCTCTTTGAGCAGATGAGGGAGGGGGACTTGATCGGGGGAGGGGGAGGGAAATGGGAAGTGGTTGCGGGGACGAGGCAGAAATCCTTAATAAATAAATAAATTTAAATATATATAAAAAAATAAAATCCCACAAACAGAAAAAAAAATTCTCAGCCAATACCTCAGGCTTATTACTAGCTAGCTCTAATATTTTGAATAAACCCGTATTTCATATTTAAGTTCTGCCACACGGAGGTATCTTTCTTTATTAGCATCGCATATTCATCTATCTCCTGCTCCTTCTGACTTTGCCCTTTTCCATTCTAGCATTCTCAATTTGGCTTTCCCACCTAAATTTATCCTGTTCCCCTATTGACCAGTCAGTGTATTTATTAAACCAATCACAGTGACAAATCTACACAGTGTACAAGATGGTTATTACACAGCGTTTGGTTCTTAGACATTTGATCATTGCATAAAAATATTTGCCATAGTTATTAAACTCTATCTCTTTGGCATCCAGAATGTTTCTTTTTTCATTTTGAGTTAACATTACTGCAAACATTTGACTTATACCTGGGGTAAATAATGTAGAATTTGAAGTAATTTCTGTGAAAAACAATTTCCAAATAAAAGGTATCATTAAGAACAATATTAATTACAAGACTCTTATAGACTTCAATATATTTCTTTCTGGAAATGACATTAAACATCCTTTTACAGGAAAGAAGTTAAATATGCACTTCTACAATACTTCCAGTATGCTTTAGTAACTATAAAGAAACCACAATCCTTTTTTTTTCTAAGTTGAAATGAAAAAGAATTGTTCATCATGCTAATAATATTTTTATCACCATGACTTGCCCCCTAGCTGTCTTGCCTTCTCAATGATTACCCTCTCTTGCTTAGGGTCTATTATTTAGTAGCACATTCAGCTGTAAAAGAAATCAATCTTTGACACAGTTAGCATTCTTATTACCCAGTTGCCTCTCAGAAGACTCAAAACATGAAACCATGATTCAACACTTCAGTCTGGTTTGGGACCACATCATACCCAAAGGGAAACTGAGAGAATTTCCATTGGACTGCATCTTGTCTAGATCCAGAGTGCCAGCACCTAGTCCTAATCCATATTTTATGTTTTAGTTCCCTTTTTTTTTCTCTTGTTGTCCTCTATGTGAATCTTGCCTGAGAATTTCCCAAGGCTACAAAGCATATGCAAAATTTGTTTGAGAAAAATCTGGAGAACTGTATTATTCCTAAATCAGGTATTTGCATTTGGCATTGCCCTTTTGGAGGCAAGGTCAGCTTCTTTTGAGGATATGGAAATCAACTACCTTAAGAGTAAATTTGAATAAAAATTAAAATGCTCTTGACAAAGGGAAAGTGTCTCAATCCAAGAAAGGCTGATTCCCCCTGCAGTTGAAAGATTAGAATTATTCTCTGGGTACCTCTGCTACTTTCCTGGACCCACGTGAATGAAAAGTTACACTCATAATACAAGGGAAAACAACCAAAAAAAGTATAGTAGAATTTTATCATTGATATTATTCTTATCAAAAACTAAGTTATGAAGTTATCTAAGGTATATGTAAGTTAGCAGTAACATCAATAATTTGCTTGAATCAATATGGTTTATGGTTAACAAACTATATATTGACCACTTTTCTATATTCCACAACCACTGTGTGTACTTAAAGTTGCATACATATTAAAGCTAATGCAACAACTTAATCATTTATTTCAAGATACTCTGTGATTGGGAAAGGTAAAACAACCTATGGTATTTGGAAGTAAAAATGACTTAACACTTTTTGTTGTGTTCCTTGAAGGTATATCACATAACTAGAAATGAAAATTGTTGATAAAGTTAAAGAAAATGTACAATCCAACAAAGTGTCATTGCTTATCTTTCTTCATACCATCTAAATACCATAAAAGAGATTGTTGTTTTCTTCCAGAAACATTTATTTGACCAAAAATAACTAATTGATAGTCTGTATAGAAATATTGAATCCAAATTTTCTGTTCATGTTTTCTGTTTTTAATTTTTGAAATTTTAACTACAATTTGCATCATTTCCATCAAATTAAATAATTTTTACAAATGTTTTCCTTCAAAAGAGAAAAATATTTTTTTCTATTTTGTATTGTTTTCTTCTTTAGTTATTTCTATTAAAGTGAAATGGTTTCATACATATAACTTCAGAATATTATTATTTTCTCAAGGAAAAATTATAAATGATATCACTTATTGTATAAGAAATGTTATGATTATGCTATTTTAGGTATGCTCTTTAGAGTATTTCACTCTTTTGTTACATGAATGAATCTCAACTTTAAAATGATTTCTGGTAAAATGTAAAAGTCAAAACAGTAACAATAGAAACACCACAGAGGTGTTTGAGGATTTCTTTTCATTGAGAAGCCATTGTGAGGTTAATAGAGTGAACGTTTTCATTATAGTCTGACAACTATCTCTACAGTTCAGGATTTACCTTTTAAAATACACTCTGGAACCAAATTGAATAATGTAATGATAAGCTCTAGGTACATGCCAACAACATATTTTTGAACACTATTCATCCTTTAAAACAACAGTTCATTATTACAATCACACTTTTATAGTGTAATTTTAAGTGGTATTCAATGACAACAGAAAATTCTCTCAGATTATATTATTACATCAAAATATTAGTTGTTAATTAAATCATCACCTTCTTTGAAAAAAATTTACTTTATTTTCAAATCAGAAACAACAAGCACATTTGTTTTCTCAAAAAAGTTGAGAGTATTTGAGATATCTTCATGTACCTTATGGTTGTCCTGAAAGCAGAACAATCACATAAAAACATAAATAAGAATCTGACATTTGTCATGAAATTTTCATTCATATTACATAAATGTTTAAAAAACGGTACATGCCTTTAGTCAAGCTTAGAGTGAATTATTGAGTGTCTGAAATGGTATAGTTGTAAGAATATTTTCTTGTGTGTTTTTGTTTATCATGTTGACTTTAAGCATATACTGATTGGACTGGTGTTTAGAGTAGATGAGAATGTAATACAGAACTGAAATGCCAAGGTTAGTAAGATAGTAACATTTTTTAAAGTATATTAAATGTCTTTTATATTCATTGTGAGATGTTAAAAAAAGGCTAATTCCATCTTCTTTGTTTGTGATCTCAAACATATACCCTAAATTTTAGAAATTCATCCCTTGACAAAAATAATGTTCATAGAGGATCAATGTGCCTGTGCTTAGGTGGAGTGGAGGAAAATAACATTGAATCCAAACAGTTTAAGTGGAAAATAATAGAAAACGGGGTAATGTAGTAAATAGGTAATTTTTATATTAGAGAATTTGCAATTAAAGGGAAATGTAAATAGAAAAAATGAAAGGAAACATAATAAACCATGAAATGTCAAACAATACTTCTGTGTTGAAATGAGTACATTATTGGAGGAAAATAAATGAGTTAAAAATAGAAGATCAAAGTCAAAAGGGTAAGAATGAGGGAAAGACATAGTAATGGAAAGAACAGAAAGTCCCTATATACAACAATGGTATGCATGAGATGAAAAGTCAACCTTGATGCTAGATAGTAGAGGCTAAAAGCTAGTAATGATTAAAAGGAAAGAATGATAAATAATTTTGAGGAAAAGTTTATATTTTTCATAGAAAATAAAGAGTACACTTACAAAGTATAGCTAAAGTATTATTGGGCAATTTCAATTTATCACATTAGAACCGGTGCTTATTAACATAAAGCACCAGATCCATTAAGTGATTAGGTAGGGGAGATTGGATAAGAAACGAAACAAAAAGAAGAGGCTGATACATTTGGAAGAAACATCTGACAATTTCTAGTATTATGTTATTTGTAAGACTGAGGCAAGACACTAGTATAGGATATGAAAAAGTAGCAAACCAGTTGATTAGTTGCCATGTTCAAAAAAATTTCCCAAATTCATAATTACCTGAAACTTCTGAACTTATTTGGAGGTAGGGTATTAAAGATCTATAAAAACAAAACAGCAATAAATTACATTAGATGCAAATTGATGAGCTGTTTTCAAATACCAAGCATCAGTACAGCCATGACAGGATGCAGACTATCAACAATGGGACAAAGCCACAAAGTGTACCCTGTGAGGGATCAATCAGAATTGGGACAATCAAGTACTAGATGCTCCAGAACATTAAGAATAGCTTACATCACTTGTATATAGGTTGCCAGTTTAATTAGAGCAATGCCAGTATCAATCCCTGTTTGATAAGTCTTCTTTTGCTCCATTCCTTCCCAATCAGGAGTTTAACCCACATCTGAATCCAGAATTCTCCTATGCCCTATCCTTTACTCCTTAAAACCCCTGCCATAACTGAGCTCAGGGCCCTCTCATCCAACTACTATGTTTGAACAGACAGAGAGTCCAAGCTCGAGTCACAATAAAGAATCTTTGCTTTTGTAAAAGAACTTGAACTTCTGGTGGTCTCTGGGGGCTTTTGACACAGGCAAAATAGAAGGATATTCAGAAATATCATCCCAGAGACAAATCTGTAGTATTTTGTAACTAGAGATAGCAATAATAAGCGATATATTCCAAAAGTCTATAAGAGAAGAGTTTGAATGTTTTTACAACAGAAACATTAATGAAGATCATTTTGTGCTATTCTGTTTTGATAATAACACAACTTGGGAATGAAAACACTTATTTCACCTTACTATTTGAGGTCAAAGGCAATTGTTATGAGATATAAGGCAGAAACTCAAGTAAGAATTTAAAGTAAAAATTATATAAAAGCACTGTCTACTGGTTTGCTACTTGGGTCATGTTAAGCTAGTTATCCTTTTTAGCTCAAATCCCCCTGACTTAGGTTGGTGTTGCCCGTAGTAGAATGAGCCTGTGCATACCAATTACCAATCAAGACAAGCATTCACAGACTTGGCCACAAGCCAATATAATGGAGGACATTTTTAAGCTGATTTTCTGTCTTCCCAGATAATCCAAGTTGACAAAGTATATAAATATATTTCATACGAAGTAAATCTTCCCCCCCCCCGGGCCTATATCAAAACATCACTTACCACTTCATGATTGCCTATATGTACTTAATATGAACAGAATATATTATTAAGTATGTAAAGAAACTCAATCATGTGCTTTAGAATTTGAAATTGGTTTCTATTTTAATCATGTTTTCAGTGTCATTAATGTAATATCATGTGCCAACATGCTATTTCCTTTTTTCACTGATGCCACTTATACAGGGCCTAAATCCATTTGGTGTCTGCTAGATATTTGCATTGCTTGAATCCTCATGATCTTTTCCCATGCATATATAGTTTGTTTTCCATTTAATATTTATCACTGTGCTTCATTCTCTCATGCATCTATACAACAAGTCCCAATGGGCTAGACTGCAAAAAGATGTGCTGGTGTGAGGGCATATGACAGTGGAATAGTGTGATACCCAAGTGGTAACAGGTGTTGGCACGCTCGTCATATCACTCATATTTTGTGTGGTATTTACAATCAACATTTCCCTTTGATCTGAAATTATACTTAATGTTTCATTTAAATATAATAGATTTTTAGAACTTCTGAACAATACGCAGTACATCCATCACTTGAAAAATCTTCTCTTTAGTGTAAAACATTCAATATCTACATTTTCAAGTACAATAATCATAGAAAATGATTACATGTGTGTTAGTTATGGTTTCTAATTCTGAGAAGAGACATCATGACCGTGGCAAATATTATAAAGGAAAACTTTTAATTTGGGCTAGTTTATAGTTCAGAGGTTTAGTCCATTATGTTCATGGCAGATGGCAATGGTGGTATGCTCGCAAACATGAGGCTAGATAAAGAACTGAGAATTCTAACATCTTGATCTACAGACAGCAGACACAACTGTGTGATACTGAGCATAGCTAGAGCAAAAGAAAGCTCAAATTTCATCCCCATAGTAACATATTTCATTCAACAAGGCCACACCTAGTGCTACAAAACTACACCTCATAAGAGTGCCATGCACTATGGGGGTTGTTTTCTTTCAAACCACCACAAATGCCAGCAACATTATTTTCATTTGATTTTCTTATTACCAAACTTGATTTAATAAATTTTGTGATCAATGTTTATCTCGTTCCAGTAATATAAAAAAGTCTGTAAAGTGAAGTTGTTATGTATGATATTTGAGGTCAAGTATAAAGTATAATATACATTGGATATTTCAGCCCACCTTTCAATTTACTTTCTTTCTAAAAATAGGCAACAGTACAGATGATGCTCTAGAAAGTTAGTTACTAGTTAACAAACAAATTTGCTATCTCTGTCATTAGAACTGGATTAGAAAGTCCTTTGGACTAAAAGGTCCATTGAATTCAATATATATGAAGAAGAAAATCAAATTCTTATTCTCTTTCACATAATGAGGAAACAGATACATTTTATACTTTAAAGTATATCTGTCTTTATTCAATTGTTCGATAAAATATACCATGAAATCTTTAAGAAATGGGATAATGGACATGACAAGAGTAAATATAACTAACACAATAGATGAATGAATAAAATGAATAATTTATGTGGGTAAGATTGCTGTTATTTTGGATAGCAATTTCTAGAGGACATAGTTCTTGCTTCACAGGTATCTTAACATATTTTTGCTGATCTTACTGGAATAATCATATTTTACTAAAGGATTTATGAATAGCATACAGTTCTAAAATGAAACGAATAGGCAGAAGTAGAAAATGTCATAAAAATATCTTTACAAATCAAAGCAGTTGGCAAAATTAAATAAATGATTACATAGCAGAGATCAATGCCTTTTTAAATTTTATGTTAAGTTTAGGCTGATTTATAAATTATCTAGTACAAAAAAATCTCATGAAGTCTTTAAATATAATTCAAACAGAGGCCATAATTTCTTTTATTATTGAATTCATATGGTAACTGCAATTAAGTTAATGCCATGAGCTATAAACAAAATACGTGCTAAAAAGACCACTTCTGAAACATTTTATTGAAATCTAGACACCACACTGAAAAGATGCGGGTTGTAGCAAAGTTGCCCCCAGAGTACTGATTTAAAAATTGAAAGGAAAATAATAATAAAAATACTACATTTATTTTTCTTCTGGACAATATTACTCATAGTTTTTTTTTTAATTTCATTATATAGTTACCATATAAGTTACATGAAGCTATATTCAATTTATGGAAAGAATTGTGGGGTCTGTAGAAAGAGCTTACTGGTAAACTTTGTGTACTGGTCTTGGAGAGGTTCAAAGTACAGTCGACAGTACCCAAGTTATTCTCAGTTGCATATAACTGCCATTCTGTGGGATTTGATGTCTTCTTCCAGCCTCCTTTGGTACTGTACTAATACACACTAAGATGTGCATTTAACCTGCCTCCACAAACAAATACAACAACCTTTTTAATGGAAACAAAAAATATTTTAAGAACTTAAGATATACAAACTTAAGTTGCTGTTCAATTCCAAAATTTGGTATTAACTAAAATAAATTTTAAAGCCTTGGGAGTCTAAGCATTGATAACTATAATTATGATGTGAGTTGATCCTTATTTATGCTGTGAGATTAATGAGTGGCAAACTGTATTCATGTTATTATAATTAAATTAAAATATTAATAATTGAGAGCTTATCCAGTTAAGTAACTGTGAACAGTTTCTACATTGATGATTTCTGGCCTTTCTCCTTATTCTGATCTTTAAACTCATAAATTATTAATTAAACTATTATTGCCTATTTGACGCAAAGATCGTTTTAATATTTTTAATATGTATTTTGGTATTAAATGTATAAAATTAGTACAAACGAATTTAAATCATATCCAGATCCTACTTCTCTCCCTAAATCCCCATAGTACCATGACTCCCTCCCATTATCCCACTCAAGATTATGTCATTTTGTTTGTTCATATTGTGCTGGGGCTTATTTAATAATGGAGTTCACACTGTCTCCCTCCCTCTCCAAAGCTTTCATGTCCAGAAGACAAAACCTCACCCTATTCCTCTCAGACCTACATATTTCATAACCTTTTCATGCCCTCTTTTATGATATTCATTGATCCTTGTGGAAAGAAACTATGGGCAGATTTCCCATTTGCAAATGAGTCCTGTACAAATACTTCTTATTTGCTTGTTTTGGACCTGTTGTGAATTTATGTATTGATGGCTTAGAATCATCATTAGTATAAAAAAAAACACCATTACCAAAACTAACAGGAGGGAATGACGTTTTATGCCTACCGAAAATTCCAAATCAGTATTCATCATTGAAAGAAGTCAGGGCAAGAACTCACACTGAGCAGGATCTTAGATGTAGGAGTTTATGTAGAGTCACGGAGTACTGCTGCGTTACTGACTTGCTTGGTATTTTCCCTTATTAAGATTCAAACCTACAAGTTCAATAGTGACACCACCCATAATGGACTGGGCTTTACCACCTTAATCTCTAATTAAGAAAGTACTCAAAAAAAAAAAAAGAAAGAAAGAAAGAAAGTACTCTACTGGCTGACCTGTAGCCTGATCTCATGAAAGCATTTTTTATTCTCTTGAGTTTCTCTCCTCACAGATGACTCTAAATTTTTCTAGTTGACCTTAAACCAACCAGCATGGTAGTTGCCTGGTATATTTTAAAAAAAAATCTGTCATGATTATTGAAAACTATACTAATGAAAGTTTTACTATATATCCATTAGCAAAGTTGAAGTAGTAGGTTTACATCTAGGGTCTATGAGCTAGCTCATCAGTCATAGGTTCCTGAAGAGATTGCAACAATCACCATAACTTTGGAGCTACTGTTGCACAAAAATAGTCATATATTTTTAGGATAGTCAAATATTTTAGGGTAGGATAATTTATTCCAAAGTGTACACAACTGTTTATCACTTGTCGATGGCTTCTGTTTTTCAGCATCCTGCATAGGAACTTTCACTACTAAGGAGGCTTGATTTCAGAGAGAATATTCCCCATGTTCTGTGACCAAACTGTGTGGTGCTTTCAGCAATAGAGTTTTACAGCTAAGTTCCATATACCATCAAAAGCAATAACAATAGATTGAATGGATTGGGCCTACAGTATTTTCCTGCCCAATAAGTAAGATGTATCCTACACCTGGCACTAATTTTTAATTTGGCAGCATATGACTTCTTGAAGATTATTATCCATTGAGTACAGTAACACACACACACACACACACACACACATGTATAAGCACACAACAGAGACAGAAACTCACACACAGACAAATATATAGATAGACAAAAATAATATTAAAAAGTAGGTTATAATGTGGTTTATTCAAACATCCTTATTGTTTTTTATTTGTTTGTTTCCTTGCTTATTTGTTTGTTACTTTACTCTCATTTACTGTAAACCCAACATCTAAAATGGGAATTACCTTCCGCAACAATATGGTCTGATTACAAATTATGATTCACTTAACAGAAGAGTTGTATTCCCAAAGAAGTTATTTCCCTGTGCATCTGCCCCTGCTGATTTATATTCCATCATGGAAAGAAGATGGAGAAAACCATGAGGGAAGTGTTTTTGATTCAACCACTGTTTCCTAACTATATCTAGGTAAGCAAACATAAAGAAGTGCTTGTAAAATGATTGAAGAATTATTCGGTTGCTATCTTTTGAAATGATTTATTAATTGATTGATGGCAAGGTTTCACTGTGTTGCTCAATTCTGTATTCACCGTGTTGCTGTTTTCTCTGTGTAGAACAGGCTGACTTTGACTTCCCAAAGACCAACATGCTTCTGAGTCTAGTGTGTTGTGAGCAAAATGTTTGCTCCAACCTTTCTGGCTTGAGAGACGTAATTCTTGAACTTGATGATTTAACATGTAATATTAATATTTATCTGTTATTAGTAGCTTTTAGAATACCTTTTAACTATATTAAATCTTGGTAGGCTTTAACACTATCTTTGGATTTTTATTTTTTTTTATTTTTTTTTTATTTATTTTTTTTTTTTTTTGGTTTTTCGAGACAAGGTTTCTCTGTGGTTTTGGAGCCTGTCCTGGAACTAGCTCTTGTAGACCAGGCTGGTCTCGAACTCACAGAGATCCGCCTGCCTCTGCCTCCCAAGTGCTGGGATTAAAGGCGTGCGCCACTACCGCCCGGCTATCTTTGGATTTTTAAACATAAGCAAAATAAAATATTTTACAATAGTAGCTTGCTAGTAATATTTAATCCTCTATGATATCACACAGTGTAAGGTTGAGTTGAAATTTTAATGTACACTTAATTATTTTTATTTTTTTATTAATTAAAATGGAGTCTTCATGTTTTATCAAGATTCATAACATATTTTTTTCATGTGACCTCTTGCCTTAGTTCCGAATAGCTAAACTTATGGATTTTGCCATGACATTCAGTTCTAATCACGTTCAAATTAAAATGGATTTTACTATGCCTGTAACAAGTGGACTTTTCAAATTTAAACATCACAAATTATCTGATGGCTAACCCTAAGACATCCTAAACATTTAAAAATATGTGTAGTGTAAATAAATGGTTTGATTGCCTTTGTCACAAGGTAATCACAGCCCTAAGATTCATAACAGAAATTCATGGGACAACAGATAGAATCAGAGACAGTATGTTTTCCATTCCATTACACTGCATTGGAAGTTCTGTTTGTCACCATATGTTGAGCATGAGCCTGGGTCTACTCTTGAGCAAGCCCAGCAGAGATTTGACATACTGAGTATGCCAAAACATGCAGTGACAATCTGGTGCACTCAGAAAGGCCAGCATCATGAGTACGGAGAGTCAGTACTTCTGTAGAGTCATTAGTGTTTATGAAATCAGTTGAGCATGCAGGCGAAGTGTCGCTGACTTCCAAGACAGCAGACTGACATGAAGGACTGCAGCAGAGATTATGATGATGGTGTATTCAACTCTATAATTATAACTGGGCATGTTCCTTCTTATGTACTTAAAAGAAAAACATTTAAATTGTTAAGAAGTACCAAGTTAATCCCTTCCAAGCAGGGTGAGGAATGGAGTTCATATTGATGAACCATTACAATTTTAAAATTCCAAATAATTTCATATATTATTCATTCATGCCAGGTAAGAAAAAAGATGTTTAAATATGGCTCTAAACAAATATCTGCCAGAATAATAACTCTATCCTCTCCAAATGGTCTTTTTAACTATAACACTGTCAATATTTTGAATAAATAAAAATATTTAGATATTTATGCTGTGTATTTGTATTGTATTTTGGTTACTTATGTTGGTAGTGAGCTTAAAGAATAGAATAAATTCAGCAAAGAATTTAATTTTAACTGGCAATTTATGTCATAAAGGTTTTTGAGCATTTCAGACATTGTACTTCATTTGAAATTTTAGTATCTTTGTTTACATTATTGTAGCACATTTTCAAAAATTGTTTGAACTATTTGTTTTCCTCTTGAGTCAAATTTCCTTAGAATATCTGATAGAAAAAAAACTTATGCCATATGTAGTAAAGGGATAGAGTTTTTTCAGGTTTGTATCTCAGACTTAATATAAAGTTAAGGAAGCAATGTAGTATAATATCATATAGAAACAAAACAATGAGCATTAACATTTACAATCAGAATAATTATGTACAATATTCAAAAATATTAATATACAAAGCTTAATTAAGGAATGATGTGGACTAAAAAGAAGACAGTTAAAAGCAAAGTGAATAAATGGATCTTACTAATAATAGTATGTTTAAAAGTTAAGTGATTTTTTATTACTGAAAAACATTTCAGAGATTTTTCTCATTTGTTTCACCATATCACTTAGATAGCTGGAAATAAAATTCTTTATATGTTCTTAATTGTGTTTCTCTATTGATATTGACAATGCTTTCCTCCTATTCATTCAAACCTAAACAAGATGCTTATAGTTACTTCTTTTACTTTTTTTTCCTGTGAAGTTACATAGGTTGAGATCTTGAAGTGTATTGTTTTTGTAATTTGGAAGAAAAGCTTAAATCTCATTGTACCAAAATTAATAGTATTTCTTGATTTGAAGAATCTAAAACTCTAGGAGGTGTTCTTTCAGACTAAATAGAGCTGAAAATTCTAAATCTGAACCAGTTTATTCAGTATGTTCTCAAAAAGAAAACAATCAAACAGGAGTTTGTTATTTGAGAGAGAGAAAGTTATTTCACATTAAGAAAAGAATTCAGAATATGTCTGATGTGCAACTTGTTGGATCTCTGAATATCACATAAGAGTAAGCATGTTGTATTCAAGTAATCAAGCAGCATTTCATATTGTTTCATTCTTGATGAAGAATAGACAACTTTAAATTATCTCAAACTAAATTTAATAGTTTTGTACACTGTATTGTAAAATTGTTTTTATGATTAATAGAAAGTAATAAACTTTTAAATCACAAAATCCAATGGTTACTATGATTATGAAAGGAAAATTAAAGTCAATTAATTCAATGAGGTTTTATTTTAGAAGGTGTTTTCAATATGAAATAATGATTAAGTCATTACAAGTTATTGAAATTGTCAAAAAAAGACAAGCAATAGCAAAAGCAATTTTTTGTACCGTTTAAAAAGTCTTTAAATTTTATAAATATATCTAAACCATGTGTTTTATATTCTGTAAAGCACGTGTACCTATAATATAGTAAACTAAGATCTCATTTCACTATATTTATATGAAATTTTAAAGATACAAATTGAGCTAATATTCTTTAATATGAATGTTAAAATATTGCAATTTTATGTTGTATTTATATTCAGGATTGATTGAACTGAATTTAACATGGGAATGGCTGATTATGAAATCTTTTGATTATGTACAGGGGCCAATGCTGTGGAACAATGGTCTTATACCCTGTAAAGATTTGTATGTTATATTGTTTTTGTAAAATGCTAATTGGCCAGTAGCTAGGCAGGAAGTATAGGCAGGGAGATCAGGCAGGAAGTAGAGGTGGGGTGACCAGAACAGGAGAATTCTGGGAAGAGGAATGATCAGCCTACAGTCATCACCCAGATGCAGAGGAGACAAGATGAGAATGCCTCACTGATAAAAGGTACCAAGCCAAATGGCTAACACAGACAAGAATTAGGGGTTAATATAGGATATAAGAGTTAATAAGAAGCCTGAGCTAATAGGCCAACCAGTTTATAATTAATGGAGACCTCCGTGTGTTTCTTTGGGACTGAAAAACTGGAACCATGTGGGACAAAAACCTTTGTCAACAAACCCCAATACAAATTATCTTTTCTTACTCCCTTTACTCCCATTAGTATTACCAAATTTTATTTAGAAATAAAATATAATGATGTTGACTTAAATGTTTTTTTTGATATTTGAATATGTAAGTATTGTGTTTTGCGTCATTTCCATCTTCCCTCCTCCTTTCTTTTCTATAACCTCCTTATGCCCTCTAATCTCAAATTAATAACCTTTCTTTGTTCTACTTTATTTATAGATATATGACATAGGCAGGTTTGGGTGGAGGACTTGCAGTTCTAGCAAGAGGAATAAGACAACAAAAGGAAATCAAGGGAATACAAATTAGAATGGAAAAACCCAAGCCTGCTATCCTCTGTGATCTCAGAGGAACTCTGAAGCACAGGCTACAACTGCACAGAGCATACCAAGAGGAGAGTGATCACCCACCCAGCTAGGCTCCCCACTCTCTTTACCTTTGGTGGTGGGATAAAACACTGGGACCCTCCCTTACCTGCCTCTGCTTCACTTGCCAAGCAACAGGCAAACTTCCTTAAGATAGGCTGCCCAACAGCTCCCTCCCCAGGCATTAATTTTACCCTGTAAGAAAGACTAGTTTAAAAAAAATTAGGAAGCATATAAATCAGTTTTCTTTACCTCATTTGCAAGGTTACCTTCATTAAATGGTCTTCTTCAAAACAACCAGTATCATCAAGCTCATACCCAATGGCTACTGTTTATCTTCTGGACAGGTCACATATTATGGGTCAATTTTAGTAGGCCATGGTCAAACTGATTCACATATGTGTGATCTGTGCAGGTACATAGTGCCTCATCCACTGCAGAGTCTGACGTTTCTCGTAGTACTTCACTCTGCAGCTGGGCAGCTCTGAAATCTTTATTATTTTTAAAGGTTGGTGTATTTTCATTTTGCAGCATATATCATAAATTGTGCAGTCATTCTCAGTTCTTGAAGGGGAGGTTTATGTCCTTATGACCAAGTAGCTTTGCTGAACACTGTTACTGGCATCAGAGACTGTGTATGATATAACCTTTTTGCAGAATCATTCTGCCATGAGAGACATTCCTCTAAGCTGTGTCATTAAATCTTTTGACAGCACATGGTTTTATAATTCACTTCATAGACTTTGCCACAACACCCTCACAATCACGGAGGTTCAGCTTTTCCAGTGTGATACTAGGTAGCGAAGAGGATAAATGTTTCTCTTCCTCAGAGGAGAGAAAGTGACTTGCTATGTAATGCTTCCTTATGACCCTGGAAGAGTCTTGGGCTGTGACTGCCAACTGGCTGTGTTTGCTGATGAGATCAGGACTTGGTGACACATAACCTTATGTTGTTTTCCCTCAGTCTAAAGACAAACTCCTAACATTATTTTTTTTTAACGCTGAGAATGTTAATAGGCTTCTAATTGAAATAGTTCATTTTATAAAACTGGGTGAGTTCCAAATTCTTGATCACAGAAGGTTTATAAACAGATAAAGGATGAAATAATGAAAGTGACAAAAGTCAGAGCAATTCACCCTCTCTTATTTCTTAGAAGGATAGATAAAAAAAAAAAAACAGAATTCAGGCTGATTGGCATTGAACTTCATTGTGAGTCATAGGATTTGGGTTTAGTCTCTGGGGACATTTTTACGAAACTCACTGCAAAACATGTTCTTTATATATTTTAATATTAGCTAATTAGCTAATTAATTCTTTCATTAGATTTTGTGTTGCTGTAGTTACAGATAAGACTCAGGACATTTTACACATTCCAAATCAAATGCTGAAAGACATATACAAACCAGAGTCCTGCTGCTACAAATTTTATTTAACAACTCTTTTCGTGTCAGAACGCACTAGTGAATGGGAAGGTGTCTTTAGATCTCAAGTTGAGATCTAAACATAACCTAACACAAAGGCCTCTGGGTATGCCAGTTGGGGATTATCCTAATTAGGCTAGCCTAGGAAAGATGGAACTATCCACCTTGTACAGGGGCATCATTTCCTGTCTTACATTTTGAACAATATCAAAAGAAGAAAATGAGTTGAGTGCAAGCATTTTTCCCATCTCCCTGTATGCTTTGGATGCCATGCAAATGGGTTGCTGAACCTTCTGTCATTTCAATGTCTTGATGAATTATTGCCTGAATCTGTGGGCCTGTGTGAGTACTTCCTTCCCTGAGTTTCTCTTGTTGAGGTTTTATCTTTGTTGTCACAATAACAGAAAGAGAAACTAAGATTTGATGATAAGCTATTTTTCAAGGCATGTAAACCAAATTTCTAAATGTTTTTCATTTCATCTATATGTATTTCTTTGGTTTGTCTTTGTCTCTACCTTTTGTTCCTGTTCATTTTATTGGTGTTGTTGTATTGTCCTGTTTTTTTTTATTTTATTTTCATATTATTTTTTCTTTCTTTTAGTAGTCTTAAAAATTTCTGCGTGTTTTCAATGAGAGAACAAGAAATGGTGTAGAGGTGTGGAAATGGTGGTGGGTGGGTAACTTCTGAGAGAATTTGGGGAAAGATTAACTGTAATCAGAATATATTGTATCAAAATATCTATTTTTTAATAGAAAGTTGGAAAAACAACAAAAAAAATCCTCAAAAACCTAATGAATATAAATAATTAGAACTTGTTAATTCTGAAATGTTTAACATTCATCTACAAATTTTGCAAAAATTTGTGACTCTTCAAGATGCTACTATGCAAATACTGCCCTGTCAAGACACTGGTTACTCAGAACACTCTTTTAATGAAGGAAATACTTGTAAATTAGGTGTGAAAATACTAATTAAATATGATTAACCTTGAAATCAATAAATCCTCATTGAATCTGAACATCCCTGAGATTTAACTATTCCATAATTTCTTTTTAAAAAATGATTCATCAATTCTTTCTACAGTTTAACATTTTTTGTTACATTTGTTATAAACTTACAAATACTAATAGATTTGAAAGTTTTGTTTTTTTTAAACAGTGATAAAACAGAATGCTTTGTTATTCTGCCTTTACCATAAATTTCTGCCCAACTGTTATACAAATTTTATTAAGTCGAATTCATCTTTGATCCCATAATTTAACTTAGATATTAGAAATAGATGAAATATTTCTATTTTAGTTTTCTGGTGCTAGTGTTCCCTTTACATTAGGTTGATAAATGGCCATCACTTGAAAAATATTTTTTTTTCCTTTCTACCATCCTTATAATACCCAACCTTCCTAAGTTATACTCCCAGATTCATGTCATTTTCCTTCACACTGAATTAATCAGGGACACCTGTGTGTCCATTATATAGCAACTATGCTTTCGAGACTGGATGAGTCACCAGTGGGTACACAAATGAGGGCAAACACCTCCCATTACTTAGAGTCAAACAACAGGCAATCGTTCTGCTGTGGTGAATAGGGCTTGCTGATCATACCTGATAGTCGACAAACCCATTTACAAACCTCTGCTGGCAATCGCAGTTAATGTTAGTATAATTATGTCTGTGACACTCCAAGAGGAAGCTTTTCTACCTATCTTCTAGCCGTTATCTATTTTTCTGCCCCCACATACATGATATTTCTTAAACGTTAGTGTGGATGGTAGAAATTTCCTGTACAGGGTTGAGAATTCAACCCTCACTTATTCTCAGTACTTTGAACTGCTATGAGAACCTATTCACTGTCATTCAACTAGAAAGAGAAATTCCTCTCTGAGAGGATAGTTGATAGTAACATTGTTTTATGGTGGGGGACGAGGTCAGTAAAGGTGGAAGTTGAGAGTAATAGAATGTATTATATTCATATATAGACCCACCTGGAAATTGGAATCAGAAAAAAAAAATTGGGAGTAGGGAGACGAGGGGTAGAAGCAGGGAGAAAGGGGATAGTGGAGAACTTGAGGGAATGAGTTGGTAAAGATGGAGAAAGGACAGATATTGAGGGAGTCATTATGGAGTTAACAAGAAACCTGGCTCTAGAAAAATGCCCAAGAACCCTCAGGGATGAACCCAGCTGAGACCCTAAGCAATAGAGAGGGTGTCTGAACTGACCTTACCCTGTAGTCAGACTGACGATTATCTTAACTATCACCATAGAACATTCATCCACCAACAGATGGGGAACAGAGGCAATGACTCACATCAGATCACTGGAATGAACGCCCAAGATCCAGTTGAAGAGTGGAAAGAGTGAGAGTATGAATCAAGACCATGAAGGGGTCATCCACTGAGACAGTTTGCTTGAGTTAATGGTAGCCAACCAACTCCACCTGGCCTGGGAGTGAACGAGCATGGGAAAAACCAAGCCCCGCTGAAGGGAGTTGACAGCTGGGGCAGACTGAGGGGCCACTGAATATATATGCAAGTAGAGACACTGGGATGTGTCTATACTTGAATATACAGGCTTCATGGGATCCTATTCTCTTTTTGATATAACCCTTGCTCAACCTAGACATAGTAGGGAGGGCCTTGGACTTTCCAAAGGGCAGGGTGCATGGCACTCCTTTAGGGTTGGAGGGTTAGGGGGAGGGTCTGTGGAGGGAGAGGGAGGGGCCTGGGAGGAGGGGAGAGAACTGGGAATTTGGATTGGTATTTTTTTAAGTAATAATAAAGGAGAAAAATTAAAAGCAAAAAAAGAAACTTAAAAGGTTTATGTGTATGAGAGGATTCGTGTGTTTGTGTGTGAGAGAGACAGAGACAGAGACAGAGACAGAGAGACAGAGAGAGAGAAAGAGAAAAAAGAGAGAGAGTGATACTTAATACATATTTTACAAGGTACTTTAAAGATATTTTGTGCCATCCCACATCAGACAAAGGACTGATCTCCAAAATACATAAAGGACTCAAGAAATTAGACATTAAAATTCTAAATAACCCAACTAAAAGATGGGGTATTGAACTAAACACAGAATTCTCGACAGAAGAATTTAAAATGGTCAAAAAAATACTTGAGGACATGTCCAACATCCTTAACTATCAAGGAAATGCAAATCAAAACAACATTGATATACCATCTTATAACATCATAATGGCTAAAATCAAAACCACCAATGATAATGTATGCTGGAGAGAATGTGAATTAAGGGGAACACTCATCCATTGCTTGTGGGAATGCAAACTTGTGCAACCACTTTTGAAATCAGTGTGGCCATTTCTCAAAAAACTGGGAGTCAACCTACCTCAGGATCCAGAAATACTACTCTTGCAAATATACCCAAAAGATGATCAATCATACTATAAAAGTATTTGTTCAACTATGTCCATAGCAGCACTATTTGTAATAGCCCGAACCTGGAAACAACCTAGATGCCTCTCAATGGAAAAATGGATAAACAAAGTGTGGCCCATATACACATGAAAGTACTATTCAGCAAGAAAAAAAAATTGCTTGCAAATTGGTAGAATTAGAAAACACTATCCAGAGTGAGATAATCCAGACTCAAAAATATGAATATGGTATGTACTCATTCATTAGTGGATACTAGCCATAAACAAAGGACATTGAGCCTATAGCTTGTTATCCTAGAGAAGCTAAGCAATAAGGTGAACCCGAAGGAAAACATATATAGTTCCACCTGGAAATTGGAAGCAGACAAGATTGCCTGTCAAAATTTGGGAGCATGGAGCAGGAAGTAGAAGGAAGCAGAGGGGAGAAGGAGAGGGTTGGGAATAGCATGAGGGAATGGGACAGTTGAGATGGAGGAAGGACAGATATGAGAGCAAGGAAAGAGATATCGTCATTGAGGGAGCCATTGTGGGGTTAGCAAGAAACCTGGCTCTAGAAAATTTCCCAGGAATCTACAAGGATGATCCTAGCTAGGATCCTAATCAATAGAGAGGGTACCTACACTGGCCTTGCCCTTTAGTCAGACTGATGATTGTCTTAAATATCTTCATAGAACCTTTGTCTAACAGCTGATTAAAACAGAGACAGAGACCACATTGGCGCACTGGTCTGAGCTCCCAAGATCCTGTTGAAGAGTGGAAGGATGGAGAGTATGAATAAGGACATCAAGGCTATGAGGGGTTCATCCACTGAGACAATGTGCCTGAGCTAATGGGAGCTCACCAACTCCAACTGGCCTGGGAAGGAATGAGCATGGGATCAAAACTATTCCCTCTGAATGTGGCTGGGGTAGACTGAGGGGCCAATGATAATGGCACTGGGATTTGTCTGTACTGCGTATACTGTCTTTTTGGGATCCTATTCTCTTTGGATGTATACCATGATCAACCTAGATGTAGTAGGGAGGGCCTTGGACTTTCCCACAGGACAGGGTGCCTTGCTCTGTCAAGATTGGAAGGAGTGGAGGGAGGGTGTGTGGAAGGAGTGGGAGGAGGGGAGAAAGTGGAAATTTGGATTGGTATTTTTTTAAAGTAACAAAATAAAATAATAATAAAAAGATATTTTGTGCCATGAATATCATGCCTAAATGTATTGTCAACTTACATATGGAGATTTGTTAGGTTAAGGAAAAAAAAACTTTCTAGGGAGGTATTGACTTTGAAATGGAACAGTACTTAAAATCAGCTATAAATGGTTATAGGGACTAGAGATAAGGGCAATGGTTAAGAGTATTTGTTGAATTTGCAGAAGATTTCAGTTCTATTCCCTGTACTCACATCACACAGATCACAAAGACCTCTTTCATAGTGTTCTGTTGTTATGAGGAAACATCATGCAGGGTTAGAGGAATTCTTATAAAATCAAACATTTGATTAGGAGTCTTGTTAATAGTTTCAGAGACTTAGTCCATTATCCTCATGGAGAGGGAGTTTTTCCTCACATTGAGGCAAGTATGCAGTGCAGCTGTTGTGCTGAAGATGTAGCTGAGTGTTCTTCACCCTGATCTTCGCTAGCCAGGAGAGAGAGAGGAGAGTGTGTCTGGTTTGGGTCTTTGAATCCCAAAACTCACCTACAGTGTCTCTTCTTCCAAGCAAGACCAAATCTCCTAATCCTTCCTAAACTGTTCATGCAGGGGGGACTAAGTATGTAAATATATAAATCTAAACATTCTCTTTCCAAAACACGCAAGACTAAATCCTTTTTTAGGGAATTTGCTTTTTCTGGTCCGGGCTGTAATACCACCACACTCTACCACCCCTCAATGCACACATAAGCACATATAAAAACAGAAATAAAAGAATCCTTAAAGCAAATTATTGTTTCTATTATAGTGTCGATCAAAATGCCTCCTAGGAAGCTTTTAGGCTTCAACCTCCATCCCCTAAACAGCAATAATCAAATGTGATTTTGGGAACTTATTTCACCATGAAAGTTTCAACCTCATTCATAGTTTAAGCAATCCCTGGTTTTAATGCTAAAAGACTTTTAGCAACTTTGGAAACAGCAAGGAACAGTATCTGCCTGAAGGAGTTAGATCAGTGGTAGTATTCCATTGAACATTACACATTTCTGGCCCCGTCTTTCCTAATTCTTCAGATCACGTGTTCTAAGTAGCTTTCATTCACCATGTTTTCCCTGTCATGTTTTCAGGATGCTCTTCCTCTTCATAATTACAGGAAAAATGGATACATGTCACCATAGCCTGATGAAATTGAAACCAGGAGCCAAATATATTTCCTCCTTTAAACATGCTTGCTTAGAGGAGTGTGTGTGTGGACATGTACCTATGTCACACTGAAAGAAAGTCAGCACAGTCTCTCTAGCCAAATATTAAGCTAGTGTGGATTATGTATAAGTCTTCAGATTTTTATAGACTTTGTTTTCTATATTAAACTCTGAAGACCTGACTGTTGAAATGTATTTGTGAAATTACTCTGAAAAGAATTCAGTAAAAGAAATGTGAATAGACTCACTCTTCTAAGGTAAAGAAACTAATAAACTGTAAGTTTTATTTAGGTTCACTTAAATTTGATAGTTTAATGGCCACTGTGTTATTCTTTCTATAGCTAACATACTCACGGTCAAAAAAATAATTTCCTAGTGATTTTCATAACAAAATACTGAAACTTGGCTAAGCATGGAAGGGCTAAAGAGCAAGCATTTCACATGTTGCCCAATAGTTTGTCTTTGCTTCATATTACCAAGTGTAATTCGTTGCAGAAAATTCTTATCAAAAAGCCAAACTGGTCATTATGTACAGACTTAAGACTGAGAAAGTGCAGCCAGAAATATAATTTCATGGAGATTTCAGGAAATTCAATTTTAGACAGTTCTGTTGAAGTGAAGGACTGAGTTTTGGAGGAGGAAATAGTCATTATAGTATGTAGTTTGAATATTAATGATTTATGGGTTGCTATTTCTTTACACTTAACTGTTAAGCAACCACAGGTTATTATCTTACAAATGATTGATAGTATCCATCTGCTCTCATTCTTTTTATATTTAAATTTTTATTTCACCATGATTTTCCATAATTTACTATTTTACTAGGACGTATATAAACACAGGCTAGGAAAGAAGTGTAGAAATGCAGAATGATTAACATATATAAGAAAATGCACAACAGAAAGAGAAATGTCTCAATTACTATAATTTTGGTGCTGCAATGAGATAATGGTCTTTGTTTAAGTCTTACTCCAGACCCAGATTTTTTTTTTTAATCCTTTAGATGCACATGGTTCTTCAGCATGCATAATAGCAAAGTTTCATTGCTGAAAATTAGGTAAAATTTTATTCTCTTGGTATTTATGGATTTTAGTTATTTTATTTATTTGTATAAATGTGTGTGACAACTGATTGTCCTCGAAGAAAATAATCTTGTGTATGCAGATTTGTTACAAAAGTATGCTCAAAATCTGTGAAAAGAGACATTCCTTATTTCTGTAAGTATAACAGTATAATCAACTGTAAAGAAGGAATGACTTCCTCTTAGGAGGACAGTATCAGATATAAACGCCTAACTTTTTTCTTCATGTCCACTAGGCAGTTAGGCACAATTAAGAGGCAGAAATGTTTCTTGGTTTCATGAAAGATATCGACCTATAGATTCCTCCAGAATTGTATTTTTTGCAGAAAAAAAGGAATTTAAAGAGGAGGGAGACTACTGGCAGCAAAGATTTTGAGAAGGAGATGGAGGTTTTGTCAAAGGTATACAGAAAAAAAGAAGTTAAAGTCATACTGCTATACAAATAATGGAGGTGGGTCTTGTATCTATCTGTTGCTTTCATTGGTTAATTAATAAAGAAAACTGCTTGGCCTAATAGGACAGAAAATTAAGTAGGCGGACTAGATAGACAGAACAGAATGCTGGGAGAAAGAAGCAGATTCAAGCAGTTGCCATGACTTTCCTCTCCAAGATGGATACCTGTTAGACTCCTCCCTGTAAGCCACACTCAAGTGGCAATATGGATACTAGAAATGGGTTAGATCAATATGTAAGATCTAGCCAATAAGAGGTTATAACTAATGGGCCAGGCAGTGTTTAAATGAATACGGTTTCTGTGTAATTATTTTGGGACATAAGCTAGCCATGCGGGAGCCTGGCTGCCGGAACGCAGCCCACCGCTCCACTTACTACATAGGAAGCTGAAAATCCCATACATCAGGAAACTGAAACACAGGGCTCCTGAACCTGACCAGAATATGTATATTAGGAAAAGAAAAGACCAAGAAGCAAGGGAAAAGAAAAATAAAGAAAAACATAAAAGATCAGGGCATATTAATATAGCCTGACAAAATGACCTTGAGTATTAACCTCAAATAATAGGGTAACTGGAAGATCTATTAAGCACTGTAGCCCTGACTTGTCTTTCCTCTGAACTCTCTCCCTCCTTCTCTGCAATGTCATGTTGCTTGTTTTCTTTTCATCTATTTGTGTGATTTCTTTCATTAATCCTGCTAAATATTTGCCAATTCTATTTTCCTTCTATTATAAAAGGTTTATTTGATTGAAATATTTTATTATTTAAGTTCTGATAAATATCATTCATCCACTGAATATTTCTTTTGTTTTTGCCCTTTTGAGTTTCTTAGATACCACTTTACACTCTTTTATGGAGACCTACTGTCCCTTACTGTAAGCTCTTATTGATACTAATTGTACTCATTAAAATTTTTGTGCACATGTCTCTGAAGGTTACATGATTATTTTTATTTCATACAAGGAAAATTATATTTTCCCAACAGATATTTTCATGATCCACTTTGATCAACATTAATGGATTTGAGTGAATTCTGCAGATTCTCTTTCTGTTGAGCTTTCCCTCTGATCATTGTGATCACAAAGGATGTAGAAAATTATTTCTATTCATTGAGTTTCTTAAGACTGGTTTACACCCAATAAATTATATATTTTAAAACCAAGAGACATGTGCTGATGAAGAGAGTATATTTTCTGCAACTTCTGGTTGAGATACGCTCTACGTGCCTACTAAATTCATTTTATCTATTCCCTAATTCTAATTATTCTTCATGGATTTTCTTTCTGTTTGGAAAATCTGTCTGTGAGTGTGCAGTTTTAGAGTTCCCAAGTGTCAGTGTACTGGAGCCCAATTCTCTACTAAGGTTTACCTTGTTGTTACCTTGGTGGTGAAAAGATTAAAAATCACTAGTCTTCTTGATAAGTAATTCTTCTGACAGTTATGAAGTGGCTTTTGACTTTTCCACTGTATTTATCATATAGTCTGTTTTGAAGCTTATATGTACAAATATTTATGCTTTCTCGTAACAATCTTATTTTACCTTCCTGATAACCATTCACTGAGGCACACAATCAAGGGCAGAAAAAAAGCAGAGACAATGAGAAGACAAGAGGGGTGGTAGTAAAGACCTGCCAAAAATATTGTGCTTGATTTTTCTTTTTTTTATTTAAATTTATTTATTTATTAAGGATTTCTGCCTCGTCCCCGCAACCGCTTCCCATTTCCCTCCCCCTCCCCTGATCAAGTCCCCCTCCCTCAACTGCTCGAAGAGCAATCAGGGTTCCCTGACCTGTGGGAAGCCCAAGGACCGCCCTCCTCTATCCAGGTCTAGTAAGGAGAGCATCCAAACTCCCTAGGCTCCCCCAAAGCCAGTACGTGCAGTAGGAGAGGCCCTATCATACAACAAAAGTATATGCTCAACTATGTTCATGGCAGCATTGTTTGTAATAGCCAGAACTTGGAAACAACCTAGATGCCCTTCAACGGAAGAATGGATGAAGAAAGTATGGAATATATACATATTAGAGTATTACTCAGCAGTAAAAAACAAGGACTTCTTGAATTTTGCATACAAATGGATGGAAATAGAAAACACTATCCTGAGTGAGGTAAGCCAGACCCAAAAAGAGGAACATGGGATGTACTCACTCATATTTGGTTTCTAGCCATAAATAAAGGACATTGAGCTTATAATTCATGTACCTAGAGAAGCTAAATAAAAAGGTGAATCCAAAGACCAATGAATTCTTGAGAGATTCCCTAGTACCAATTTTTTTCCTAACTACATAATGGCACCTTCTGTCAAGATATCTTTTTCATTCCTATCTACTCTATTCCTCCCCCAACCTGGCCATTTAGTCCCTCATTTTCCCAACCTCCATTCCTTCCTCTCTACCCACTCAATTTACCAAGGAGATTTTATCTACTTCCCAATCCCAGGGTGATCCATGCATTTCTCTTATGATTCTCCTGGTTACATACTTTCTTTAGGGTTTTGGATTGTAGCCTGGTTATCCTTTGTTTGCATCTAATATACACTTTTGTGTGTCTTTCTGGGTCTAGTGAACCTTACTGGAGATGATTTTTCTAGTTCCTTCCATTTACCTGCATATTTAATGATGTCATTGTTTCTTACCACAGAGTAATACTCTGTTGTGTAAATGTACCACATTTTCTTTATCCATTCTTTGGTTGAGGGGTGTCTAGGTTGTTTGCAGGCTCTGGCTATTATGAATAATGCTGCTATAAAGACAGTTGACTAAGTGTCCTTGTGGTATAATTAACATCCATTGGGAATATGTATAAGAGTGGTATAACTGGTCTTGAAGTAGAATGATTTCTAATTTTCTGAGAAACAGCCATAATGATTTTCAAAGTGGCTGTAAAAGTTTGAACTCCCACCAGCAGTGGAGTGTTCCCCTTACTCCACAAACCCTACAGCATAAGCTGTCACCATTTCTTTGTATTTTAACCATTCTGAAAAGTGAAATTAAATCACAAAGTCATTTTGATTTACATTTCTCTGACTGTTAAGGATGTTGAACAATTCCTTAAGTATCTTTTGGTCATTTGAGATTCTTCTGTTGAGAATTCTCTGTTTAGATCTGTATTCCATTTCTAATTGGATTGAATTTGGTGTTTTGATGACTAGTTTCTTTTTTTTTTTTTTTTTTTTTTGGTTTTTAGAGACAGGGTTTCTCTGTGGTTTTGGAGCCTGTCCTGGAACTAGCTCTTGTAGACCAGGCTGGTCTCGAACTCACAGAGATCCACCTGCCTCTGCCTCCCAAGTGCTGGGATTAAAGGCATGTGCCACCACCGCCCGGCTGATGTCTAGTTTCTTACATTGTTTATATATTTTGGCTATTAGTCCTCTATCAGATGTGGGGTTATAAATATCTTATCATTCTCTTGGCTATTGCTTTGTCTTATTTACCATGCCTTTGTCTTCCAGAAGGTTTTCCATTTCAGGAGAACTTATTTATTAATTGTCAATCTAAGTCTCTGTGCTATTGCTGTTATATTCAAGAAGTAGTCTACTGTACCAATATGTTCAAGGATACTTTCCACTTTATGCACTTAGTTTATTTTAGCCCTAAACTTTTCCTTTAGTTATACAAAGAAACCTCACTGGAAACAGTAATATTATAGAACTATTTGTGGACATGTAATAGCCAATGGCAGATATAATTTTTTGAGATTTTCTTTGGTATGTACCTGAGGTACAAAGTATTTTCTTTCTTGTCTCACTTTCTCTTGGAATCACTCCCTGGTGCAAATATGCAGTTCTCTAATGCTGAAGCTTTGAGTTAATCTATTGAGATAATTGTCAGGCTTAGCTGTTATCCTAGGTGTACAACATGAGGCACTGCTTTGCACTTCTTGTACTATGTGTAACAAGAATGAGACAGAAATTTGAGTCATCTTTGGCTCTTTTTAAACATTCATGAAAACATCTGTGGGCAAAGATAAAAGGAATAATAAAAATTTCAACTGGAACACAGAAATAAATATCTTTTATGAGCATCCTTGATCCAGGCATACTTAATCCAGGTACCCACATGAAAATATATTCTAATGTTCTACTATATCTCAAAGTATATATTTTTCACACCCCTGAACATTGCCTTGAAGAAATCATGCTCATATTTCTAATTGTTCTTTTTACAGTCCATACAGTTCATTACATCCAACTCCTACCTTGTATTTTTCAGAACTTAGACTTTGTCTTAAGGCAGCTGTCTCTCCGTACAGTTACAAAGTATATAGGGTTCCGGACGTAAGACTATGAAAGAGTTTCTGACACACGGAGTAGGCTAATATCAAAGAAGTTCCTTTTTAAGATTTCTCTCAACTACAGTACCCTTAAAGGTTCACGGTGAAAATTTCTTTATTGAATTGAACCCAATAGAGCCCAGCTATCCTTTCTGTTTAGGCTATAGTTTTTCAGGAGACCAATTTCTGTGCCTACAGAGCTGGTTGGAACTCTCGCTTTCACCTTTATTACCACACAGAGAATATTTTGGTACCCAGCAGTGGAGCTGGTGTTCTGGTGAAGTTAAAGATCTGTATGATTTTCTCAATACAGAGGTAGCACTTCAGTTTGTATCTAATGAAAAAAAAATGTGACATGAGACTTGACAGCCGTATGATTATCATCTTTCCAACCAATCTTCTACATGGTAGTTTAAACGTCAATCCATTATGTGGAGTGAAACATTCCACCAGCAGTGAAAAGTGGCTATTTCTGACCTTATCATGCCTCACATACTTAACACTCAACATTATTTCTGTTAAAAACACTGTATTTTGCCTCATAATGTCATTTTACAATTTTGAAATCATAAGTATGTTCAAATTTATATGTCACAATCTGTATGAAATTGCCCTGCTTGGGCTTGATTCTGTTTGTTTGTAGGGTGGTTTGTTTTCCTTCATTCTTTCCTTCCTTCTAGTTTTCTTTTCTTTCTCTTTCTTTCTTTCTTTCTTTCCTTCCTTCCTTCCTGCCTTTTGGTTCTTTCTTTCTTTTGTTCTTTCATTCTTTTTTTATTTCTCTTTAATTTTAAAAATGTAAAATTTCATAGCTGGGCCTCCTGTCCTTTTGGATTGTACTCATCTATGAGCATTGGGTCTGTTTGGTTGTTTTATGTCACAAAATGTTTATTACTATAAAGCACATAGTCATGATGCTCTTGAGATTCCATGAGATAGATCTGAATAAGTTTCATAGTATTTAAATGAGAAGCCTGGTATATGATTTTCCCTTGTATAACTGAAAGCCACAACTAAAATGCACAAAGAAAAAATATTTAACCCACAAATATACAGTAGGTAGCAGTTTTTAGTGTCTTTAATCACAAAACAGGGTGCAGATTCATAAAGATCTCTGTATATTTGAGTTCAAGTCAACTTAGTCAATGTAGCAATTTATAGGTCACCCTGATTTATACTATGATACAATATCTCAAAGAAAAAACACACTCACATTTGAAAATACACATATACACACATAGAATGATTTAATAAAAACTCAATATTGCAGACTGCATAAAAATCAAAAAGGGAACCGGTAGAATTTTTTAGATTAAAATAATAGAAACTTTTATAATATATATTATATATATATCATAAATAAATAACACATTTACTATAATATATGTCATATATATAATATTACATATATATCATACATAAAAATATAACATACTTTTTATAAAGTACAAAATTAAAGAATTAGCTGTATTAGGAAGGGAAATAAGACAACCTGTCCATGACAGAAAATAACATGACAACTTACTTTAAAAAGGGGGAGGTGTTGTAGGAATTCCTACCACCAGTAGCCTTTAAGTTACCTGTTCACTTGAGCATTGTCTCTTATACAATAAATGCTGATGTAAAGCATGTGTCCAGCCTCTTTTCCAGCATGGATTTGGTTGATGTTCCCCTTTTCACCAGAGGTTTGTGATATGTTAGTCTATCCCTAAATAAATAACCTTTTATTATGCTCATTTGCAATCTAGTGTGAGATTTCTTTTTAGTGTCCTTCTTCATATTGATATTGGCTATCATATTCTACTCTGTGGATTCTGGAGACTTGGATCACCATTCGTAGTAAGAATCTTCTATCATTGAGCCATTTTCTGGCACCATAATATCTAAAACATGCCTAAACAATTGAGGATAGAATAACATGAACTACAAATTTGTTCAAATATTTTAGGAAATAAATATCATACATAAAAGTATATTTTTAACAAATTTTCCATATTGCTTTAAATTTATAGTCTTGATTTTGTTCTACTTTTCAATTTTTGTTTACTTCTTTTCAGCAGGAAAAGCTATGGAAACAAATCATGATATTCTTGCCTCACTAATATGCTGAATCTAGACTCTGTGATCTAGTTTTAAATGGGTGCTGTATTTCTCTGTCCAACAGGTCAGTATTAAGCATCTGAAATATATCACTAATTACATTTTCTATATTTATTGAAGGTAATTATAATTGTCAAAAAATGAATACCTAAGTTGAGAGAGTATGTAGAAGTTATAAAGTAATATATGTGCTTAAGATTGAGCTGGGTGTGGTGGCACATGCTTTTAATCTAAACACTCCAGAGGCAAAAGCAGGAGAATCTCTTTGAGTTCAAGACCAGTCTGGTATATACAGTGAATTCCTGGACATCCAGAACTGTTACACACAGAAAACCTGTTTTCAAATCAAAAATAAATAAACAAAAAGATTGAATTAATCATCCACCTGTAGACTTGCAAGAAAATTTAATTTCAGTCCTTAGTTAAAGGGAGTTAGACAATTCTATAATTTTGTGTTTTGAACAAAATAAACTGCTAGCAGAGTACTAGCTAATTATGACCTAATTACAGAATAGTGAAAGTATGATGAAAATTACATGTCTTAAGTATTGTGCTTACACTAATATCTCAGGTGGAGGTAATAGAGAAGCAAATTTTAATTTAACCTCGTTGTGTTCAATAATTTTTCAGAATAACACAGGTAATGCTTTCTACAAACAGATTTGTAATTCAAGAATCACAATCCTAAGGGACAGCTTTAGCTCTTGACATCACACCACACCAATGATTATGGACTTAAAGCATTGTGTTTATTATTGTTTTATTTAAAGATACATTTCAATTTGTGTCCCTGTGTATGTCTGTGTGTGGTTATGTGCTGTGAGTATAGATATCAACAAGGGTCAGAATAGAATAGAATTCCTTGGAGCTGGAGTTATTGGCATTTGTGAGCTTCCTCGGGGGGCTAAAAGCTGCTGATCAATCTTTCTAGCCATATTATTATGTGTATATCTTTTCACAGAAATATTGAAGGATACCTGACAAGCTTATGCTGATATTCTTAATATTGTTGAATGACTTTGGTATATAAATACATTCTGATGTAAACTTAAGCTCATTAACATTGTCAGTCAATTATCTCAGTGTTATTGTTTGTGTGTGATGATAACAATTACTATCTCCACCTTGTAACAATTTAAAAATTACTATTTCTTCAATAAATTCCAGAAGTAAATACTAGTCAGCATATTGTATATATTACATTAAGATATTTCTGTTTACTTGTTTTATTGAAATTTGCTTTAATAATAGAGAAGAAAATTGGATATGTTTATACAAATTTCATTTGTGACAAAATGTCTAAATAGACATAAAGGAAAGGGAATTTGTTTTGACACAGTTTTAGAGACATGGTAGGCGCTAGTCTTTTAGATCATTCAGTGTCTCAGGGCACAGATGAAAGCAGGTGAGATATTTGTGGGAATTTAACAGAAATGATCACTAGTCCAAAAGAATCATTTCTAACTGAAAATTTATGAATTTATATTTGGTTTTGCATTACTGTAAACATCATCACTTATGATTCCTAGCTAGAATTACCCATTATTAAGTATTTATAGTGTAGGGTATATCTTGCACCACCTAACACATCCAGTCCACCCACACAGTTTTCATTCAGACACTAGTAATGACAACACTATTCTTCACTTCTGTGTGATCCATATTTTCCAGCTATCATGTGGGAAATAAATCCATCAGTGCTTGTCATGTGTGTCTCACTCCCTTTCCTTAGCTCAGTTTTGCCAGCTTTATTCATGTTGTGAAAAGTGACATGATTCCATTCATTGATGACAGCTTTGTATTTCATTGTATATATTATTATAATTTCTTTTTTGTTTGTTTCAGGACAGGGATTCTCTGTGTAACAGTACTAGCTGTCTTGGAACTAGGTCTTGTAGACCAGGCTGGCCTCGAATTCACAGGGTTTCTCCTGCCTCTCCCTCCTGAGTGCTGCCAACCTGCCCGGTCAATTTTCTTAATGAATTAACCAGCTGAGAAACACTGAGCTCATTTCTATGTATTGACTGATTTATGTGTATGCATATGTGTTTATGTATATATGTGTATACCTATATACGTATGCATATACATATAGTGTAATGAACACAGGACTACAGTGGTAACGATTTTACTTTTATTGACTATATGCTGAGCAGAGAGTTGTAGGGTAATGTTTCTTTGAGTTTGAAGGACATGCTTCAGAATATCTTATAGAAAAGATCTTGAAGATAAATATTTTCTCAGCTTGTGTTTACCAGTTACAGTGTTCTTTGTTGTCAGGTGTTTTTCCTTCAACACTATGAAAATTCCCTGCCATTCTACCTAGTCAGTATTTTCTTATGAGAACTTTGCTGCCAGCAAAATGAGGACATGCTTGGAATATTTGATTCTCTTACTCTTGCTTCCAAAAACATTCATTTTTATGTTTTCATATTTTTAAAGCTTTAGGATATATTCCTGTTATCAAGTAAACAGTATACAAGTTTTAATTTTTTTTGCATAGTGACTTTAGTATTCAAAATTTTAGGACACATTTTTATTTTACCTAGTAAATACAGCAATTAATATTTTCATGTTTTGAAGCAAGATAAAAATTAAATTTCTAATTGATTCTGACACCATTCTTAAGGTCAGAGTGGGTGACTCTTCCAAAACATAACCCATGTTGATTATACATAAATATGAACCTGTATGTGGTCTGCCTTTGGAAAAGAATAAAAATATGTTAAGAAAATGAACATTTTGTAAGGGAAAAAGAAAAGTTCATGTGTCAAATTTTTGACATTCTTTTAAAGGAAAGAGTGACATAAATCAGATTACTACAATTTTTTGAAAGATCTTGACAGAATACAAATGCATAGACAAATTTACCATACAATTTCTAGGGCAATAAAAGTTCATATTTTTTGTTTATATCTACTCTGGTTGATTTTTCCCAACTTGATATAAACCTAGCTATATCGAGAAAGAAGGGATTTTAATTGGAAATAAAAGCCTGAATAAAATTTCTTTGTAAGCATATCAATGAAGTTGTTTCTTCTTCTTTTTTTTAGAATAGATTTTATTATTTTTTCTGCCTCCTCCCCGTTTCCATTTCCCTCCCCCTCCTCGCAAACATCGGCCCCTCCCTCTACTCCCGTACCCCTCTCCCCCTCCCCCCAATCCATTCCCCCTCCCTCTCCAGAATGAAGAGCAGTCCAGATTCCTGGGCCTGCAGGAAGTGCAAGGTCCTCCCACTTCAATCCAGGACCAGGAAGGTGAGCATCCAAACAGGCTAGGCTCCCACAAAGCCAGAACATGAAGTAGGATCAAAACCCAGTGCCATGAACATAGTTGAACAAATGCTTTTGTCATATGATAGGGCATCTCTTGGGTATATTCCCAAGAGTGGTATTGCTGGGTCCAGGGGTAGGTTGATCCCGAATTTCCTAAGAAACAGAAACACTGATTTCCAAAATGGATGCACAAGATTGCATTCCCACCAGCAATGGATGAGGGTACCCCTTCCTCCACAGCCTCTCCATCAAAAGCTATCATTGGTGTTTTTGATTTTAGCCATTCTGACAGGTGTAAGATGATATCTCAAAGTTGTTTTGATTTGCATTTCCCTGATTTCTAAGGAAGTTGAGCACGACCTTAAGTGTCTTTTGGCCATATGAACTTCTTCTGTTGAGAATTCTCTGTTCAGTTCAGTGCCCCATTTTTTAATTGGGTTAATTAGCATTTTACAGTCTTGTTTCTTGAGTTCTCTATATATTTTGGAGATCAGACCTTTGTCTGTTGCGGGGTTGGTGAAGATCTTCTCCCAGTCAGTATTATTTGTAATAGCCAGAAACTGGTAACAACCTAGATGCCCTTCAATGGAAGAATGGATGAAGAAAGTGTGGAATATATCCACATTAGAGTACTACGCTGCGGTAAAAAACAATGACTTCTCGAATTTTGCATGCAAATGGATGGAAATAGAAAACACTATCCTGAGTGAGGTAGCCCAGACCCAAAAAGATGAACATGGGATGTACTCACTCATAATTGGTTTCTAGCCATAAATAAGGGTCACGGAGTCTACAATTGGTGAACCTGGAGAGGCTAAAGAAGAGGGTGAACCCAAGGAAAAACATATCGTTATCCTCTTGGCTATGGGAAGTAGACAAAATTGCCAGGGAGAAGGTTGGGATCTTGGGGGTGGGGTGGGAGGGGGGTAAGGGGAGATGGGGAGAGAAAAGTGTGAAGGGGAGGATGGGGGGAACTTGGGGAAACAGGATGATTGGGATGAAGGAAGGTTGGATAGGGCAGCATGGAAGCACAATTCTTAGTTAAGGGAGCCACTTTAGGGTTGGCAAGAGACTTGAACCTAGAGTGGCTCCCAGATGCCCAAGCCGAGGTCCCCAGTTAGTTCCTTGGGCAGCTGAGGATAGAGAACCTGAAATGACCCTATCCTATGGCAATACTGATGAATATCTTGCATATCACCATAGAACCTTCATCTGGTGATGGATGGAGATAGAGACAGAGACCCACACTGGAGCATTAAACTGAGCTCCCAAGGTCCCAATGAGGAGCGGAAGGAGGGAGAAGATGAGCAAGGAGGTAGGGACCACGAGTTGTGCACCCACCCACTGAGACAGTGGGGCTGATCTATTGGGAGCTCACCAAGGCCAGCCAGACTCTGACTGAAAAAGCATGGGATAAAACCGGATTCTCTGAACATGGCGAACAATGAGGGCTGATGAGAAGCCAAGGACAATGACACAGGGTTTTGATCCTACTTTATATTCTGGCTTTGTGGGAGTCTAGCTAGATTGGATGTCCACCTTTTTAGACATGGATGGATGGGGGAGGACTTTGGACTTTCCATGGGGGAGGGAGCCCTGGCTGTTCTTTGGACTGGAGAGGGAGGGGGAAAGGAGTGGGAGGAGGGGGAGGGAAATGGGATGCTGGGAGGAGGCAGAAACTTCTTTTTCCTTTTCTCAATAAAAAAAACAGTGCTCAATGTCCTTTATTTATGGCTACAAATCATTTATGAATGAGTACATCCCATGTTCATCTTTTTGGGTCTTGAATACCTCACTCAGGATAGTGTTTTCTATTTCCATCCTTTTGCATGCAAAATTCAAGTAGTCATTGTTTTTTTACCGCTGAGTTGTACTCTAATAAGGGTATATTCCACAATTTCTTCATCCATTCTTCCATTGAAGGGCATCTAGTTTGTTTCTAGGTTCTGGCTATTACAAATAATGCTGCTATGAACATAGTTGAACAAATGCTTTTGTCATATGATAGGGCATCTCTTGGGTATATTCCCAAGAGTGGTATTACTGGATCTTGGGGTAGGTTGATCCTGAATTTCCTGAGAAATCGCCACCCTGATTTCCAAAGTGGTTGCACAAGTTTGCATCTCTTCTTTAGTGATGGATGTGGCAGGGTCCAGGTCACTGTGGGTGATGCCAACCTTAGGCAGATTATCATTAGTTGTATGAGAAAGCAGACTGAGCAAGCCAGTAAGAATGAGTCAGCCATGGTTTCTGCTTCAGTTCCTCCCTCCAAGTTCCTGACCAGAACTAAATTTCTGACCTGATTTCCCTAAACTATGGAAAGTGTCCTGGGAGGCGGAAACATTTTTTTTCCTTTTCTCAATAAAAAATAAATAAATAAATAAATAAATAAATAAATGTTTTGTAACAAGATATTTTTGCTCATGGTATTTGGTAATGGGAATGGAAATCCTGACTAAGACCACACTAAAACTTTAGAACTAGTTATTCTGCCATTTTTGTTCATATAGATTTTTAGAATTATGGATTTGCTGAAAATGAACTTACTTCTGTATCTTAAATAATTTCCTATATATATAAGGGAATAAGTCTGTTTTACCTATTAGAGCCACATAAAAGTGTAGCATTTACTAAGACAAAGTGCGTAGGGAATTATTAGAATCACCAATGTGGAAGGAACCATTCACTGTAGGTGCCACACTTTCCTAGGAGGTGATGAGATTTTGGTCTGTCTAAATAGAGGAAAGTAAGTGAAGAACAAGTCTCCATTATTAACATAACTCTAGATGCCACATGACTAGCCATGTCTAGTTATCCCAGTACAGACTTTTCCTTTATAATGTTTTGTAACATAAACTTGTCCCTTTCGGTTTTTTTTCAAAGTATATTTTCATACTAGGAAAAGTAACAAGGGCATTCAGAGAGAACTTTATTTTTAAAATATTATATAATGATCACTTATAGATGAATGTAGTGTGCTAAAGATAGCCAATCAACCATTGTATCGCTTCCACTGCCTGATTCTGCAATGAGAATACTCATCGCTCATGTTCATACTTGAGAGAAGAGAAACAAGCTGAAAGATGGAGAAAGGGTAGTTAGTAGCCGGGGTAACACTTCATGCAAATTAAAATGGATAGCCTCTTACAAACACAGAAAATTTCCCCAAAGGGAAACATTGTATAAGAATACAGACTTATGACCAAAATCAATCAGAAGTCAGAAACACACACCATGAATGTATCTATGAATGTGTAACAATGAGTATTGCAATTTTAATAAATAAGTATTCCTATTGTCCAAGCTCATCTTTTGTGATTTTGTTGTTTCTCCTTTTTAAAATTACATTGGTTGAATCATTGAGTGCCCAAGATTTTTGAGGAAATAGGGGTAATTTAATTAGAAAAAAATAAACAGATAAAAATCAGAATACATTTCATATTAGCATCTGCTGTAAATGTAAACAATTTTCTAGAAATGAGGACTTTTTCATGTGTAGATCATGAAAGAGCTTGAAGCAACATCTGGATAAGTGGATGAACTTATCTGTGTACTTCAGTGTGATAAGAGCGGTAGGGAGGCAATTCAGAGCACCAAGGCATAAGAATAAAAGAGCCTCTTGTCATGTCAATCATAGTACAGAAAAACTGTAATGAGAAAAAAAAAACAGAAACACATCTGTCCTGTGGAGTGAAGAATCCAAAAACAGCATTACTAGAAGAGAAATTTGACCATCCTACTTCTACTAATATGCAGAATAAGCTGTTTAGTTATCAAATGTCCAACAGATACACACAAACACACATATAAACACAAAAAATGTTCTAGTTTCCTATATTATATATCTCTATTTTTATCAAAATTTGTTTTGTTTCATGTAATTTTTTATATATTAACATATTAAAAACATAGAAAATGAAAGCTATATGATACAAAATGTTCAGATTTTCTTTTCATATGTTATTGATCCTCAAGCAGAGTTATGTTCCTTCTATTTTTATAGAATGTTTGTTTATATCAACTTACATTTTTACCTGTGTTGCCCAAAATACCAACATAATCAGAACCCATACTTGAGTAGAAACCAACAGCTTTCTCCTTGGAATTAAGAACCATTGAAAAAGAGGGAAATTATGCATGATCTTGAAAACTTAGCCAACTACCTAGGGCTAATTAAGTTGTGCATATGGAAAGAGAACCTATGATATCTACTTTAATAATCCAACATAACTCCTAGCTACATTCTAAATATTTGTCCTACACCCTGCATCATGAATACTTTATTTTACAACAAATAAGACCATTGCAGAAAACATACCTGACCAAATACTACAATGCTTGCTATGTTATTCCGATTGAACTTTCCATCCTTTTAGTACAGAGTTTGTCATTGCCAGGGACCTCCTAATTAGGGCATATTCTCCTGCCTAAACTTCAGCAGCAGATTTTATGTCATCCCATGGCAATTTATCATGTGACTTGCAAAAACAGCTTTGAAATTTTAAGTATATAGAGCTAACACTTATGTATTGGTACCTACTTATCTTATAATAAAGAAACAGCATTTTTTATAAAACCATACAAATTTACTGAGAAACATGGTGTTCTTATTATTTGATATTAAGACGGAGAATGCCTGTGGTGAGTAGGCCATAGTAGTACTTATACATTAGTAGAATTTAGGCACTTATTTTCTTTTCATTTTAGTATTTCATGAGATCCTGGCTATATTCCTCAGAAATAAAAGGAATATTGAATATGAAATAGAGTATGGGTAAAATGGAAACTCAATCATGTTTTTTTTTTTAAAAAAAGGAAGAAAAACAATGTCACAATGAACTGTATTCTAGATAAGGTTACTTTCCAGTGCCAATAATAAATGTTAAGAGACAGAGAAGCAAGGCCAGGAGTGTGTTGACTCAGATATTGAGTCATCTTTTGTTGCAATCATCAGTATGAGATCATCTTAAAATAACAGCTTTGTAACAAGTGTTTACAGTTTCTTTCTTCTCGCAATAGATAATGGGGTGCTTGTTCAAATATAAATGTCAAAGAATGTCCATGAACAAAATGTACTTGGGTGTAGAAATACTGCCTTTAACATAAAGTGCAGTGAGAATATCAGTTGTTCTCAGCAAGGGGAACTGTACAGAATAGCATGTTCTACAATAGTTTTTTTTCCTTTATTTTTTACAAGAAAGTTGGTTTTCTACTTGTAGACTTGTATTAATTTTAACTTACTCACCTATGAAATAACATATCTACATATAAACATTTTTAGACTCTTCTAAAGAATGATGAGAGGATCCTGCGACAAAGATACATTTGCTTGATTTTGAACAATGTCACTCAGGTGAGCGAGAGTCAGATTTTTGGCTTTTGTATTTGTAGCACCAAAGAATATATAGAAATAGAATGCCAAAAGAAACTGCATTAGAACTTACTTTGAGATCATGACAAATACATGAAATAATGTGGTTTTCAAGAGAAATAAATTTACTTAAGTTTTCATCATGGATTTATTTTCATGACTCTATTACCATGATACAAATAAGCATAAAAACAGAATTCAACTTCTATTGGTTAATGGGTTAAAAGAAAAAGAATCTTAATGAATTTAGAAAAAAAACAATAAATCTATACAAATTCAAAAGAATATACCATTACAAGTAATCTTGTTTTATTGAAAAAACATATAATGATTCTAACCTATGACACTGTCTCACAGGACCTTCATACCAACCTTGACCTGAAGCTCAGTGTGATGACTCATTTTGTCACGGGATTTTTATAAAACATGAAAATCTACAAGGACCATTACTCCAACAAAATACATGATTTAGTAATGATTTTACACTCTTCTTATTATTATCTCCCTGATTTATACCAACTTGTTTTTAAATACACAGGTGTAGCTTCATTTACATAGTCTAAACATTTTTATTTAATAACTTATTTAGTGGAAAGAAAAAAGAAGAAAACACAGGATGGTGTCTTGGGGAGATTCATAAAGGATTCTTCACTTGTGCACTGGATGATATACAGGGTCAGTTTAGTCTTTTTTTTTAAATAGAGATAAAGAACAGAATAATCCAGATAATAGCACCTAAAATCTCAGCAGAGAGACAGTAACAAAAAAGAAAAAAAGATAAAAGAAAAAAGAAAATAAAAAGAAAATAAATTTGTCAATAAAATTTTGGTTTTAAATGTAGATTGATAAATTCATATGTTAATTACATACAGCAAATGGAAATAAGAAAATTATTTAAAGAATTTATCCTGGAAACACCAATAGCCAATCAGATGGTGGAAAATGTAGGTCTAAAAACAATACAAAAATTCTGAATATAATATAAATACAGGTGAAATTTTAGGTGGTAACGATAGCAGAAATGTGTATTCTATGATAATCAGATGGGACTTGGGACAGACAGTTTATGAGGTAGTGGCAAATGCTGGCTATATTTTAAGATTAAGTCTGTCTCAAAAGAATTTTAGCTTATAGTTTCCATGAAAGTTACAGTTTAAAGTCAGTGCTTTACATATTTTGATGCTAAGAGTCATGAGATTTTAAGTTTCTATTTTATTAACAGTTGTTCAAAGTTGATTGGAAAAAAGCTGTCATCAAAAACAAAATTAGAACTACCAAAAAATTAAATATATCATAAACTCTCAAGATATTTGCCTCTTTCTTCAAGAACCACAAATTTAAAGGACAAAGTATGCTTGTAACAATCATGTGTAGGATACCATACCACTGGCAGAAGCCTCCTACTCCACCAGAGGCCAGTCACCATCCTGAACTCCATGTAAAATCATGCCCTCAGTGGATCCATGCCTACACAGCCAAAGCGCAAGTTCACTTCTGTAGCACAACTAATAAAATCCCAAAGATAATGTAGTTCAAGCTGAAAGCTCAGAGAAGCAAAGCAGCCAACCACTAGAGAAGTCTTACCTCTATGAAATCTTCAGACTGAAAAGAAAGTTCCAGTCTTATTATGACTAATATTCCTCTCTAGTGCTAGGATTAAAGGTTTGAACCACTATAGCCCGGCCTCTAGGTCTAACAAGTGTGGCTGCTGGGATTAAAGGTGTGTGCCTCCACTGTGTGGTCTACACGGCTGACTAGTGTGTCTAGCTTTGCTCTCTGATCTTCAGGTTTATGATTTGATCATAAAAAAAATATCACCACACACCTCCTCTCTTCCTCACAACACCTGTCCCACACCTCTGACAGAAGTTCCCAACTGACCAGATAGAGACCAGACCACCATCCTGAATCCTAAGTAAAACTGGCCACGTCTCAGCCTGTCCTTGCCCAGTGTGTGTCGAACTACCCTACTCCTCATCCCTGTATTTCTGCCCACACCTCTGGTTGAAGATTCCTTCTCCAACAACGGCCAGGCCAAAGCCCTGAAAATGAAGTAAGCCACTCACTTCCTGCTGCCACCCTGTCCATGCCTTCCCACTTTAATCCTAACTGTGCCTTCTCTTTGTCACCATATCCTGTCCCTCACCCCTGAAGGAAGGATGCTACTCCAAGAGAAAGGTAAGACTGGAATCCTGAGCCCCAGAGGACTATAGGTCAGACCAGAGGCTACACATATTTCTAGAATTCCAGTCTCCAACTTGAGCAATATCCCCTGCTGGACAAGAGGTCATCAGAAGTCCAAGATTCAACTCACCAGATACTCTCTATTCAAACACAGGACACTCCAGCCATAATTTCAGAAAGGAGGTAAATATCCATCAAAAATAAACTCAGAAATTGGTACCTAGACCTATAATTATAGAAATCCAGGTCCCTAAATGTCAGTGTCAGAACGCAATTAACAGCAGCCTGGGCTGTCACCACCAGAGCCCAGCGATCTCACTACAGTAAGCCCTGATATTCCAACACAGCTGAAGCATAAAAAAATGACCTTAAAGATGAAATTAATAAATTCCTTTAAAAAAATCAAGGATAAGATGATTTGAAAACTGAAGGAAATAAAAAAATCATTAAAGGATGTCATGTCAATATAGTAAAAAAGAAAATAAAATTGAAGGAATTAAATTAAAACTGCTCATGACCTGAAAATAGAAACAATTAAGGAAAATACAAACTGAGGCAAGTCTGAAAATGGAAAATCTAGGGAAGGAAACAGGAACTACAGACACAAGCATCACCAACAGAATACAAGAGATGAGAAAGAGAATCTTACTTGCTGAAGACACGGTAGAAGAAATAGGAACACTGGTGAAAGAAAATGTTAAATCTAAAAAAAAAAATTCATGACACAAAACATTCCTGAAATCCAAGACACTATGAAAAGTCCCATTATAACAATAGTAGGAGTAGAAGGAGCTGATTTCCAGCTCCGAAAGACAGAAAATATTTTGAACAAAATCATAGAAGAAACTTTTTTTTAACTTAAAGAAGAGCATGCCTATAAAGGTACTGTAATCAGATGGGTTATCACCCTAATTGTCATCAGAGAGGTTTGTCCACTAACTGATAGAAGCAAATGCTGAAACCAACAGCCAAGCATTGGGCTGATTTCCAGGAGTCCTACTGAAGAAAGAGAGGGGAGGTTGTTCAAGTCAGGGGGTCAAGGTCATGATGGAGGACTTCACAGAGACAGCTGAACTGACCTCCTGGGAGCGCATAGCCTCTGGAACAATAGTTAGGGAACCTGTATATAGTGACCTAGGCCCTCTATATATGTGTGACAGTTGTGTAGCTTAGTCTGTTTGTAAGGCTCCTAGCAATGAGATCAGAATTCGTCCCTGGTGTTCAGCTGATGATTGTGAACCTATTTCCCATGCTGTGTTACCTAGTAGAGCCTTAATGAAGGGGAGAATGTGAATCCTGCCTCATCTTAATGTGTCATGTTTTATTGAAGTTTATGGCTGATTGTTGCAGGAGGTCCTCCCGTTCCTCCAGCCTATAGCTACTGAGATACCAGCCCATTGGGGCGTGGTGTCTCTCTCTCTCTCTCTTTAAAAAAGCGGCCACTTCCCTCTCCTCTCTCTCTTCACTTCCTGCTCCACCAGAGACTAGGTTCCCTTCCTGGTTGCGCAGAGCGCTGACTGTGATCTGTAAGTTTTTTCCCCTTTAAATAAATACCACCCTATTAATCATAATTCCAAACTAGTGTGGCATTGTTTATGACTTACGCCTTCAGTTGGCACCCAACATTTGGTGTTAGGACCTCTCCTTCCCCCGCTCAGCTGCCGGCCGTGAGTTCGGCTTGGCACAAGCCTCCCTTTCTCAGCTGCCGCGGCCTGCAGGCGGCCATGTGGCCTGTGTCTTGTGCGTGGAGCCAGCAGCTTAATATAAATCATCACGCACTGGCTTTTATTGCTGCAGTTCTTTATATTTTCTCTTTAGACACCTCAGATTGACTTCCAGTCCCCACGCACCCTATCGTCTGCCTCCCAACGTGGATTTAAACTCCACAGGCCTGCATAGTCTCCGCCCGTGTGGTTTGCTCTTTTCTGAGTCATTTTCAAATCTCCCTTGCAAGCACAGCTCTTAAGTGGTGTGAACTGTGAACCAGAGTACGCGGTTGCTGAAAGCTGAAACCCCTCAGGGTGACTCTGTCACGTGGAGGCATAAGCGGCTTCAAGGTTGCTCTTCTATACCCCTGGATTCTGGGTTTCTGGTTCCGTCTCTGGAATTGATTTAATTACATTTACTTTGTTGAGCAACTTACATTTTCCAGTTTTTAACAAATACTAGGCAGACTCTGAAACAGGACCCTGTTTTTGTCGCGACTTGGCAACAGCGCCACCTGCTGGATAATAGGTAATATGGCAGTTTTCTTTTCCAATGCAAATTTTACTGTTCTGGTTACCAATACAATGGGTTTTATCATGCAAGGTTTATATGACTATGGGGATAACTTAATTTACTGGTTACTAGGTTTCACTATTCTTTTGCATATTCTATCATTTAGGAAGAATATGGCACTCCTAAGAACCATACAATCTTTACTAGAAACTCATGCAGGTCAGGAGATTCAGGATTCAAACAAGACAATAATAAAGACAATAATAAAAAGACTTGAAATGAGTGAAGAAATGATTGGAGCTGGTGAACAGAGTAATAAGGCACAAGGACAGGATACAATGCCAACACCAGCTATGAGAACTGGCTTACCCAAGGTTTTAGTGGCATACCCTATATTTAATTCTGACAAAGCGTCAACTTCTAAAGGCTCAAAGGGAGTCAGAGAAGCTAGATGGATGCCAATAGCAATGAATGATCTAAAAGAAATTAAGCAAGCTATTGTTAATTTTGGCTTGCACTCTGCACGTGTAAAGGAAATGATCAGGACTTGGCCTTCTAATGCTAGAGCTACCCCCCATGATTTCCATCAGTTAGTGTCTGCAGTTTTAGATAATGGACTTTCCTTGATGTTTGGAATTTATTTCAGAAAGAATCCAAACATATGGAACAGCAAGGAAGAGCAAAAGGTGTTGAGGTTTCCCAAGATCAAATTCTCGGTGCAGGAGAATATACTGATCCACAGGTCCAAGCTCTTTATGATGATGAAGTACTGTGTCTATGTCACCAAGCAGCTTTAAATGCTTGGAATAGGATACAAGATCCAGCAAAAAGGGTTGAATCATATACCAGAATTAGGCAGAGACAGAGAGAACCCTTTATTGACTTTTTGCAAAGATTATTTAAGGCTCTGGACATAGGGGTAACAGACCCAGAAGCTAGATGAATACTTCTTGAATCTCTAGCTTTTGAGAATGCAAACATAGAATGCAAAAAGATAATTGGGCCTTTAAAGTCTAAATAAGCACATATCCATGAATGCATTCAGCATATGATGAATGTTGAGACATTTAGCTATAATGATGAATCTTGGGTAGGAGAAGTGATTTCCACAGCAATGAGGAGACATCAAAGTGCCAGGTGTTTTAATTGTGGTAAATTAGGACATCTGAAAAGGGATTGCAGGCAAAGAATTTCTAGGAATATTATCTCCTCTGGGAATTACAAAAATAGGAGACCTAGGCCTTCAGGTATATGTAGGAGATGCGGTAAAGGCCGACACTGATCCAACGAATGCAGGTCAACAACAGACAAACAAGGCAACCCGATACCATCGGGAAACTCCTTGGGGGCCTCTCGCAGGCCCCCAAGCCAACAGTGGCCCAGTCATTCCCAGTCACGGTGGAGAACGTGCCTCACCAAGAAAATTAAAAGCTCCAATTTCTGCTGTAAAAAGTAATACTGGTCTAAATGATGAATTACGTGTGGAGGATGAGTCAAAAAACCCAGTAGGACAGAGTAAACGTATATTTTGGCAGACTTCTATTAATGATCAAAGACCAAAGCAAAGAGTCTGTATAAATGGCACTTTTATTGAAGGCTTATTAGACACAGGTGCAGATGCAAGTATCATTACCCCAGAATCTTGGCATCTGAATTGGCCTCTTCAAGAGGTAGATGTTCAGTTCCTGGGAATTGGAAACCTATCTCATGTAAAACAAAGCACAAGATGGGTTGAATGCATAGGGCCTAAAGGACAAATAGGAAGACTAAGGCAATATATACCCAATATTGCCATAAATTTATGGGGCCATGACTTGCTACAGCAATGGAATACACAGATTAACATTCCTATAGTTCCAGGAACTCATAATTCTGGGAAGGATATGATGAGGTTTTATGGAAAAAGGTCACCAGCCATTCAGGCTGTACAAGAACATACAGCAAATACCAAACCTTTAGAGGTACCAACAGCCCTACCTTTAAAATGGCTAACTGAGAAGCCAATATGGGTCAAACAGTGGCCTCTAGCTGAAGATAAACTACAGGCATTGGAACAGCTGGTGCAAGAGAAACTAGATGTTCACCATATTGAAGTATCAACCAGCCCTTGGAATTCTCCCATGTTTGTTCTAAAAAAGAAATCTGGTAAATGGAGAATGGTGACAAATCTAAGAGCTGTCAACAAAGTAATTTAACCTATGGGCTACACAACAATCTGGAATTCCTTTGCCTTCTCTGTTACCAAAAGGATGGCCTTTTATAGTTATTGATTTGAAAGATTGTTTTTTCACTATACCGTTACAAAAAAAAAGGATAGAGAAAAATTTGCCTTCACAGTGCCTACTTATAATAATTCTCAGCCTAATAGGAGATATCAATGGACTGTCCTCCCTCAGGTTATGCTCAATAGTCCTACATTGTGCCAATATTTTGTAAGTAAGCCATTGGAAAAAATTCGTAAACAATTCCCCAAGTCCATAATTTATCATTACATGGATGACATCTTGTTATCTGATTCAAATAAAGATACTTTAGAAATGATGTTTGAAGAAGTAAAGAAAGTCTTGCCTAGGTGGGGATTACAAATTGCCCCTGAAAAGATTCAAAGAGGAAATTCTATTAATTACCTAGGTTACAGAATAGGGTTAGAGAAAATTAAAACGCAAAAGGCACAAATTAGGAGAGACCGGATAAAGACTCTTAATGACTTCCAAAGATTGTTTGGAGACATTTCCAGTCTATGACCAGCTGTTGGGATAATACCTGATCTGGTAGTTCATTTAAACAAAACCTTAGATGGTGATAAAGATTTGAATAGTCCAAGAAAACTGACAGCTGAAGCAGAAAAGGAACTGACAATGATTGAGGAAAAATTACAGGAGGCACATGTGGATAGGGTGAACCCAAATCTTAGCTGCATCCTAGTCATATTGCCTTCCAGAATTTCTCCTACAGGGATTCTAATGCAGAGGGAAGATATTATTTTAGAGTGGATATTTATACCTAATAAACCAAGTAAAAAATTAAAAACTTATGTGGAAAAAGTCTCTGAATTAATTATAAAAGGTAAGCTGAGACTTCGTCAACTAGCAGGTATAGACCCAGCAGAAGTTATAGTGCCTTTTACTACTGAAGAAATAAAAACGTTATGGGAAGACAATGAACCATGGCAAAGAGCTTTTGCTAATTTTTTGGGAGAAATTAATAGCAACTATCCCAAATGTGGTAGACTTAACCTCATAAAAAGAACTTCTTGGATTCTTCCTAGAATTGTATGTGATGCTCCAATAACTGGAGCCCATACGTTCTATACTGATGCAAATAATTCAGGGAAAGCAGGTTACAAGTAAGATGAATTAAGTAAGGTGGAACAAAGCCCTTATAATTCTTTCCAGAAGGCAGAATTATATGCCATTCTTACAGTGCTAAGGGATTTTAAAGAACCTCTTAATATAGATACAGATTCACAATATGCAGAAAGAGTTATCTTGCATATTGAAACCTCTGAATTTATACCAGATGACACAGAGTTGACTTCATTGTTTATCCAGGTACAAGACATAATCACGAATAGGCTTTGTCCGATGTACATAACACACATCCGGTCCCATACAGGTCTGCCTGGTCCTCTAGCCCAAGGCAACGCTGAGATTGATCAATTATTGATTGGAAGTGTTTTGCAGGCCTCAGAATTTCATAAGAAGCATCATGTCAATAGTAAAGGCCTAAAGAAAGAATTTTCCATTACTTGGCAACAAGCTAAGGACATTATAAAGAGATGTCCTACTTGTTCTTTCTATAATCAAATACCGTTGCCTGCAGGGAGTAACCCAAAGGGCACTAAGAGAAATGAAATCTGGCAGATGGATGTGTTCCACTTTATGGAATTTGGTAAATTAAAATATGTACACCACACCATAGACACGTATTCAGGTTTTCAATGGGCTACTGCCCTGAGCTCAGAAAAGGCTGATTCAGTAATCACACATTTATTGGAAATTATGGCCATCATGGGTATACCTGCACAAATAAAGACAGATAATGGTCCAGCATATGTATCTAAGAAAATGAAACGCTTTTTTTGATTATTATAAAACACATTACAATTATACCACATAATTCTACAGGTCAGGCAGTTATAGAAAGATCAAATCGTACTATAAAGGATATGTTGAACAAACAGAAAGGGACCGAAAATACAATCAGAAATAGATTACATAATGCTTAATTAACCTTGAATTTTCTTAACGCTAATAAGAAAGGAATGACAGCAGCAGAAAGGCATTGGATAATGGAAAAGTCTGCTGAACTAAATCAACCGATTTATTTCAAAAATGTGCTGACCTCTCAGTGGAAGCCAGGAGATGGGCTATGTTGGGGAAGGGGTTTTGCTCTTGTTTTCACAGGAGATGAAAAATTGTGGATACCATCAAAATCAATAAAGTTTCGATTTGAAGAGGAGAAACCTCTTAGAAAGGAGAAATGACAACTCATCCACAATGATGATATTCATACAGGTGGTAAGAAAAACATATAAAATGGTGGCAGGCTTGTGTTCTTATATCCACAGGAAAACAATCTTCTTTGAAAAATTCAAGGGACCCTGGATGTTTGGATACTGACAGATGGAAAAATACCTGCCAAATAGGAAATATCAAGAAAACTGAATGAGTTGTGTAAGTAAAATATATTAAACCATATTTCTAAATTTATAAAGCTGGTTTTGAAGTTGGACTCTGGCTCAGTCCCTCTCCAATTCCAAGCCTGTTAGTAAGAGAAAAACCCAGAGTTTCTGGAGTTTCTGTCTCATATCAAGAGCCATGATATGGGACAGAAAGAAATATGAGTTTAGAAAACATCTTTGCTTTTCTTCAAATATATCATACTTTTCTTTGAATATATCTATCATTCCTTTCAGTAAAAAAAAAAATATATATATATGTGTGTGTGTGTGTGTGTGTGTGTGTGTGTGTATGATTAATGTTTAAGTTGTTCACAATGAACAATGAGTTTTTCCTGAAGTGACATTTGACATTTCCAGGAAGAAGATGGGGCCCCATAACAACAACTCCACCTGGTTGATATGACGTCATGATACTGATAGTGCTACTACCAGACCTGCTTTGGGTACCACCTGCACAAGACAGTTCCAACTTAGTTAGCTGAAATGGTGCACATCTTATACAACATTTTGGCCAGACCTGCACAAAATACTCAGAGACTATTTGTATTTTTAAAAGACATTGATCTTGAAATTTAACCATCATTTTACTTTCATAGGATCCCCCAGAAAAAATGTCGCCCCCATGACAGCTGGAAGTAATTCTAGAGGATGACATCCCCTCTCCCAGTAAAGTTTGCCCTTGGGTTTAGGGACATCATTTAGGGGTTGATTATAATTAGGATAAGATTGAGGGTTGGGGGAGGAATTTTATGAGCTCAGGGATCATTTTGAAAAACAAAAGAGAGGGATGATGAGATAATAGATTTGCAATTGTGAGTTACTGTTTTTAGACAAATATATTGGTATAGATTCTTGTATATTGATACAAAGTTAAATTATATTGACTATTGTATGCATGCATGTTTCTACCTCTGTTTAAAACATTTTTATGTATTGACATATATTGTATTGATATATATATATTGTATATATTTACCATATTGCAGTGTACATTTCTACCTCTGATTAAGATACTTATATAATGTTTGTGTATTGATATATATTTACCTACTGCAATGTATATTTGTACATTGTTTATATTTGGAGGTCATTGTCCTCATTTGTTTCACAGTCGTTTATTTTCTTAGTGTTTAAGTTAGATAGATATGGAGAATTATATAGACTAATAGTCATCTAAGTTTGTCATTTATAATTAGACTAATCAGGTTCTTTAGACATATAGAGATTATACTCAGTATAGATAGATAATCTTCAACTTCTTCAAAGAGCTGTAGAAAATGGCCTTTAATCTAACTCAGAGTTTTGCGGTAGTGAGACACAATTGCTCCTGGCAACACCACTCTATTCCCGAGAGAATGTTGAGCACCAAAGACACTCCACTTGGAGCCTTTCTTTTTGGCAGAACTGGCCATGGGGCAAAGAAATGCCCATACCTCAACTACTGACAAAGATACAGAGCATGCATCAATGGATAAAACAGGACTGTCATATTCTGCCAAGACAGGGTAAGATAGTTTTGAAAAGTTCCTTGCCTTTGAAAATGGTATGTCAGTTGTGTTAGGCCTTAGCCAAAGTTGTTTGCTTCAACGCTGCTAACGTAACTTTGGGTGATTGCCCAGGTAGCTAGTTGTCTCTGTGATTTGTTGCATGTTTTGGAAGTTGTTTTAATGAACTTCCTAATTACCCAGGTAACATTATTTCCCTTCTCAGATCTTTGATGGGGTTAAAGACTATATAAATGTAGTTACTTTCTCTCATGACTTGGCCAAGTTATTTATTATACAAGACCTAAGCTAGTTAGAATAGGATATTTGTACTTATTGTATATAATTTCATAGTAGGTTTAGAACTCTCTTATTTAAACAAAAGGGGGAGGTGTTGTGGGATGTCCTACCGTTCTTCCAGCCTATAGCTGCTGAGATACCAGCCCATTGGGGCGTGGTCTCTCTCTCTCTTTTTTAAAAAGCGGCCACTTCCCTCTCCTCTCTCTCTTCACTTCCTGCTCCGCAGGTGACTAGACTCTCTTCCTGGTTGCGCAGAGGGCTGACGGTGATCTGTAAATTTTTTCCCCTTTAAATAAATACCATCCTATTAATCATAATTTCAAACTGGTGTGGCATTGTTTATGACTTATGCCTTCAGCTGATCTCTTTCTGAATGAAGACTGAGAAATGTGTGAATGGGGAGAGGGTAGATGGGAGGCAGGGGAAAGGAAGAAGAGGGGAGAAGGCTGGAGAAAACTGTGGTTGGTATGTAAATAAATGTGATGTGAATAAAATTAAAAGGCTCCATACTAATTTCCACAGTGACTGGTCCAATTTACATTATTTCCAACAATGAATAACCATCCCCCTTTCTTCACATTCATATCAGCATTAACTGACATTACAATATTGGAAATAGCCATTTTTATTGGGTTGAGATATGATCTCAGAAAAAATTTAAATTTTCATTTGAATGATGGGTTGAACATTTTGAAGTGTTCACTAACCATTTGCACCTCTACTCTGGTGAACTCTCTCTTCTGATCAATGATACATTTTTGGACTAAGGTGTATGTTTATTAGAGTATATTAAAAAAATTCCTGTCTACCACACCTTAATTGATAATCTGTCCAGGATCTATATTGCATGAACACTGTCTGAGATTACACCCAACTGTAAATTTACTTTATAGAAGGAAGTAATGACTCATTTCACAGGATAATTCAAAGAATTGTAGTTAATAGTAGAGAGTCTAAGCCATCATTCAGGTCTATAGTGTCTAGTTTTTATAATGTTTTTGTATTCTTTGTGAAGACTCTTACTAATACAAGTTCAAAAAATTCCAATCTGAGTAATAATATCACTATGGCAAAATATTATTTGACAATCCTCTTCTGTAAATCTACTTGACTTAATTTTAATTTGTCTAATTTATATTTGGGAATAATTGATAATTGGAATAGGTCAAGATTTTGCATTATAAAGTAATCAGCTTTCTTTTTTAATGAAGCTTAATGTAATTAAAATTGAAAGAAAGATTAAATGAAGCTCTTTTGCAACTCTAATGATCTGAAAAATTTCTTCAGGTTTGCATCATGTAAGAATTCATTACAAAAAAAATAAAACATGAAGCACTGTTATAACGACAACATTATCTTATTGTTAAAATTTAGTAGAAATACTTTTCAGAAATAAATTATGTGACACGACTTTCCTATTTTTCATGTAATATGAACTTAATCAAATTATCACTATAACTTGTCATATATGTACAATACAATCATTTAAACGTCATTATATTTCTCAATTTTAGATGGCCTCTTCCACACTCCTGTTTTTCATACTGTCAGTCAGAGACTTTGCCATGAGAATCATAGGGTATAAGAGAGTGAAGTTCTGTACACACACACACATACACACACACCTACCTCTCTTTCTCTCTCTCTCTCTCTCTCTCTCTCTCTCTCTCTCTCTCTCTCTCTGTCTCTCTCTCTCTCTCACACACACACACACACACGTTTGTGTGTGTATGTATATATACAGAGTAGGAAGAATGCTGTGTAGTAATAAGGGCGGTGGGGCTGCATTCTCAGCAGCCCCGGCCGCCTGCCTGGCTAGCTTATGCCCCGAAATAATTACATGGACACTGTATTCTTTTAAACACTGCTTGGCCCAGTCTCTTCTAGGCTAATTCTCACATATTAATTTAGCCCATTTCTAATCATCTGTGTGTAGCACCCCAAGGTGCGCTTACCGGGGAGATTCTAGCCTAGTCCATCCTGGGTCGGAGCTTCATCCCGGGAGCAGGGCATGGCGTCTCTGCTGAGGCGTCTGCTCCGGAGAGCAGAGCTGTGGAGTCTGAGCTCACTTCCTCTTCCTCCCAGCGTCCTGTTCTGTTTACTCCTCCCACCTATCCTCTAACCAATAAAATGGGTCAGGGCAGTGCCTTTATTAGCCAATGACCTTCCTCCATCCTTTCCCCTTTTTCGGTTTAAACAAAAAGAAGGCTTTAACATAGCAAAATTACATATAAGAAAACAGTTATCAAGTAAAAGTTACAATAATCTTTATCATAACTAAGGAAAACTATAACTATAACTAACTATTCTTAACTCCATCAGAGACTCCAGAAAGATATATTACCTAAGTAAACAAGAACTAAGAAACTTCAAACTCTAGAAATGACAGAGACATCTCGCTGCCTGGACAGTCACCCAAAGTTCCTCTGTACCGTTGGGGCATCCATCTTCAGCCTTCAGGCCCATGCTATCCAGCAGACATTTCCATAAAGCAGGAAAATTCAAAGTCAATTCAGTCACTATCTGTTGTGTCCTGCAGAATGTCTCGCAGACTCTTTCATGAATCAGGAACCCCGAAAGATCATCTCACCTTAGGCAAGTTCAGTAGTCCTCTCTCTGCGGGTTCTCTGTGTCCAGTTTATGCAATCGTCCAGATAAGAGCAGTTTCTTGCCCCAATGGCTATCAAACACCATAACGAGCCTCTTCGATGCCCATCTTCCTCTTGAAGTAGATTGGTGCTGCCAGGAGCAGAGTGTCTCATTGTCATGAAAAGTCCTCAGTTATTAAAACATTAAATGTCCTAATCTGTAATCTTTGAAAGACATGAAGAATGTCTATCTAAAATATATCTCTATATATCTAGAAAATCTAACTAACATGACTATAAGCTTTACTATTATCGATGATTATCCATTAACAACCTATATTTCTTAATTATACAGTACATATTTAAATGAACTACACAAATACCTTAATCAAAATCAGAAACACTTATATATGTAACAAAATTGACCTTAAATCTCTATCAATAAAGCAAAATCTATACTAATGTAAATTATTCATATCTATATCATATCCCCCTTTAAATGTAAAAAAACATTTATAAACATTTTTTGGGAATATGGGCACAGTTTTTTCTCTCCAAACTGCTTCCTGCTGAATGGGGGCGTCGTTAATTAGGTCTTTCATGGTATAACCTGTGTGCTAGTTTCATCTCAGTTGGCAGTTGAGCGAAGCAATTTTTTGAAGGCGTTCACACCAACCCTTCAGGAGGGCGTGGTCCATCATACCAAATCGGAATAGAAGAAATGAACAGCGTCTCATCCTCTGTGAAAACAAAATAAGAAACTCCTTTCCAAAGTATCATATCCTTAGATCCAAATTCAAAATATCTATGTTGGATTAGTTCAGCAGTATTTATAAATAAATATCTTTTAGCAGCTGTTGCTCCTTCCTCAGCATTCAAATAATTCAAAGAGAGCATAATAGCATACAGTATCAAGATTCTCTGTGTATTTTCCATCTTTGTGCAGCTTTGTTTTAACCTCTCTTTCGTTTATTTTTACTTTTAACTTTTTGCTTTTTGAGACAGGTTCTCTGTATCTTTGACCTGAAGTAACTCTGTAGACCAGGCTGTCTTTGAACTCTCAGAGATCCGCCTGTCTTTGCCTCCCAGGCATTCGGGATTAAAGGTGTACACTACTACACCTTGAACTCACAGAGATCTGTTTGTCTCTGCCTTCTAGGCACTGGGATTAAAGGCGTGTGCTACCACACACAACAACTCTCTTCCTTTTTTTGTTTTTTACTTTAAGAACTTCAACTTTTAGTCTGCATATATTTTTAACACACTTCAAACCATTTAGAAATTTTCTTTGTCTTTGAATCTCTCTTTACTGTATATCTCTCTTTTTCTGACCACACGAGTCTTTAATTTACCAAGCAATATCAGTAGGATTAAAGGCGTGGCTTTGCCGGCTGGATCCAGCCCATTCCTTAGCTTTACAGCCTCATGGCTGAGGTACTGGCTGTAGCCAGCAAGCGAGCTTCAGCAGCCTGTGCTTGCAAACCGCACAAACCGCCTGTGTAAAAGAGTCAGAGTTTGTCCTGGCAGGACAGGCCAGAAAGCCGGCATTTTTAAACGGCGCAGCTTTTTTCCTGCTACAGCTGAAAACCGAAAAGCATGCATTCAGCTTTTCGTCAACACCATTTAAGTGTTTCGTGGCAGGACCTCTTTAAGAGCTGCAGGGTTTTTCAGCTGAAGCTGAGTCAGGAAGCCTCTCTTAGATGAGGCGCTTGCTTGTTAGCAAGCCAAGCAGACCCAAGAACACAGCGAGTCTAGTTGCCATCAAACAAATCGTAGCACTTTACTCCAAATGCTCTATTCAAAAGCTCTGTCTCCGGCAGGAGCCAGACAGAGATCACAATGGCGGCACAGCCCCAGGAAGTTGCGCTTTAAAATGACACAGTGGTTTTTCTGCTACTGTTGCCGAATCAGGAAATCTCTCTACAGCACGCCACAAACAAACAGCAAAAATCTGTGTTAAACTCTCTTTCCCTTATTTTTAAGCCATCTCAGGTTTTTTAAGTGGGTTTAGTCCATCACGTGGGGTGCCAACTGTAGTAATAAGGGCGGTGGGGCTGCGTTCTCAGCACCCCGGCCGCCTGCCCGGCTAGCTTATGCCCCGAAATAATTACATGGACACTGTATTCTTTTAAACACTGCTTGGCCCAATCTCTTCTAGGCTAATTCTCACATATTAATTTAGCCCATTTCTAATCATCTGTGTGTAGCACCCCAAGGTGCGCTTACTGGGGAGATTCTAGCCTAGTCCATCCTGGGTCGGAGCTTCATCCCGGGAGCGGGGCATGGCATCTCTGCTGAGGCGTCTGCTCCGGAGAGCAGAGCTGTGGAGTCTGAGCTCACTTCCTCTTCCTCCCAGCGTCCTGTTCTGTTTACTCCTCCCACCTATCCTCTAACCAATAAAATGGGCCAGGGCAGTCCCTTTATTAGCCAATGACCTTCCTCCATCAATGCTGTATAAAGAACAGCATTCCTTCAACAACTGCAACTAAAATCAGATGGGATGCTCAAACAGAAAAATCTTTGAACCTCGACTTTGCAGAGCAAATCTTCAAGATTTATGAGGTGATATAACAATAAAAGAATTCCATAATGTGCTTTGCTCTATGAACCCAAAAATTGTGAATATGGTTAACTCTTTGTCCTATACATCTGAGCAAGAGAGTAACAGAAGAATAGGGATGTCTTTGAAAAAAATATCTACTTAGATCCAGAGAAACATAAATTGAAGGTCATTATAATATTATTACATTATCTTCCATTCCTATTAGATAAATACCTGCCAGAGTTTATAGGGAACACTACTGTACATACTTGCTACAAATATCAAGGAATTGTTAATGGCTGTTTACTGATCAAACATCATCATTTCCAGCAGAAGGCATTCAGAATCTATAAAGATACAGGCAAAGAAAAGTTGCAAGGCACTGATGTTGGATGTCCTTCTGTATATGTGCTGCTTTTATTGGTTGGTGAATAAAGCTCCTTTGGCCAATGACTTAGCAGAGCAAAGTCAGGTGGAAATATACATGCATATATATATATATATATATATATATATATATATATATATATATATAGAGAGAGAGAGAGAGAGAGACAAAGAGAGAGGGACAGAGAGACAGAGAATAGGCAGAATCAGAGAGATGCCATGTAGCTGACAAAGGAGACAGATGCTCTGGAACTTTACTGAGATGCCACAGCCTCATGGTGATACACAGTTTAATAGAAATGGGTTAATTTAAGATGTATGTCAAGTAGGTCAACCTGCATCTTTGGTTCAATTGTAGTGGAATAGCAGAAAACCATGAAAGAATTGTCTGAGAAAAAGTACATTGGCATGCAATGCTAGGATCTATCCTTATGATTATTTTAATGTACATACATTTCAAAGCCACATTTGGTTTGAAAATACGTATCATGAAGCGCTAGACACTGTATGAATTGGCAAATTTATCCTATGAACAAAGGAGTGTAGCACGAGTAATAAAAACTAAGAGGCCAAATTTGGGCTTCTACCAAGCCTAAGTTACTGCAGAACAAGGAGAATAAACCTTTCTCTCCTTTCATTTCATGTTCCCTCTAGTGCTGAGATTAAGGGTGTGTGACTCACTAGTACTTGGATTAAAGGTGTAGGACACCACCACCTGCATTTGTTTCCGCATCGATCTTGTGCAGCCCAGGGTGAATGTGAACTCACAGAAATATATCTGACTCTGTCTTCCATATCGTGTGATTAAATGTGTTTAACATTATTGCCTAACCTCTAGTGGCTTTAGCTTTGTGTCTGATCTTCAGGCAAATTATAAATACAAATAATATACTACTACAAAGGAACTTGTAAAAATTTCCAAAAATGGAAGACAAATATAATTTACCTTGAGTCTTTAGTTTCTATTACATGCCATCAGAAGAGGTGTGAAAGGGAGTGTTTAGAGTTTTATTCTAAATAATTGCTTCCATGATTATCACCAAATCAACTTATTTCAAATGTTTTATTTTCTTGTGCATAATATATGGCATTAATAAAATATATAGCTGAAAGCAGCAAGATAATGTAAACCATTGAAATAGGTTAGGATCTGCTCAGCGTCACCAAGCATTTCTATTTTCAAAATTTGCATTATACAGGAAAAATATTGTACAATTTGAACTTAAAATGTTCTAAAAATCACCGCCTGTATTTATATATGAATATAAATAAAAAGGGAACATTCTTAATAGGTTTAAATCCCAAATATTAAAATATCTATACTCAGTGTAGTTAGACTACATCCTACCACAAGTCTGAATCATCTAAATGCTGATGCTGGCAAAAAATAATAATTGACTCAATTTACCACTCCCATGTTATTCTTTTGAGGATTGAAATTTCATTTTAGGCGTAAATCTGGCTGCACTCACTATAATCAATAAAATCCTTAGGGATGTGGAACACATTACACATTTTAAACACTTATACTCAATCATGTGTTTTGCGTTGTAACTTGCTATATGAAAATAATGATTCAATTCATCATAAGTCAAAGTCTTGTTTAATAATTAGTTAATGTGTAAAATTATGGCTAATACTAAAACAGTAAAAGCCAAAAAAAAAGTGTTGGTGCATAAGCTTAAGATTAGATCAAATTAATCCTGGGCAGCAATGTTACAAGATTTAAGGATCAGTATTAAGTAGGTGATGCTACACAGACACAAAATAGAATATACAATAGAGACTATTGGTCAATGTCTCTGATGAAGAGATACAAGAAGTATTAATAAAGAACTTGCAAACAAAATTCAAGAACACATCAAAATGATTATCCACCATAATCAAACAAGCTCCATGCCAGAGATAAAGGGATAGTTATGTTATCAATATGTTAATCAATATATACAACCAACTATACATAGATTTCTTCATCTGTACTTACTTTTACTTTGCTGGAGAAACAAGAATTAATTTTCCTAGTAAAGGAAATTAAAATCTACTATTAATCACTGCTGTAGACTTTCTCTTTTCCATTAACTTAGTGTTCAAGGATTCAGCAATTTGGATTAATGTTTAAGTAAAAATAATAATAATAATAAATTAGGACAGAATATGCCCTGGAATTAACACTAAGTATACAGTGAGAGATGCAACTTACTGCTTTTGTCTACATTAAATCTGCACTTCTTTCCCTCAGAAGGAAAGGGTTTTAAAGTGCTCTATGCTAAAATCAAACAAAACAGTTCAAACACTTAGCTAATGCTTTCTCTATAGCTATTTAAAAGAAGAAATACAACCACAATTTCTCATTTGTAGAAAATTTTTAGAGATATTTTTTGACACATTAAAAATCTGTATGGCTTCCCAAGCCACAATCTCTCAAGTCACCATTTTAGTGCTCTAGTAAATTAAAGGCAGACTTGATAAAATGGATGAGATCACCTAGTAGTGTTAAAAAAGCATTAATTTTTAACATTTTGAGAAAATATTTTTCATTTCCACACAAAATTTGTAGCTATACATTCTCCACTCTTTGAGTCACTAGTTCATGAACTTTCAGTCCTCAGAGTTTGTGTCATTTATGATTAAATCTCTCTATATTATCCATTCACGGAAATAAAGTTTTTAATTTTATTTTACAATAAAAATATAACTTTCTGAGAATTATCTACAGGATAATGGGCATACTAATATTGTCTAGTTACTAATTATCATGCATAATACTTGAAAATAGAATAATCATCACTTTATGGGTAGCATGTTTTTCCACTTAAATTTTTATTTATAAGTTTCAGCTTTCAATTCTGTGCCAATTTCAATTTTAAAATCATTAAAACAGATTAGGCCTTTCTGGAAGCAGTTAATTACCATTTACTAGTTTGTGTTGAACCCTTTACAACAGGGTGGCAGTGGATTTGTTTACCTGTAAAAGCCAAATAGTAAATGTTTTAGTGTAATTTTCACCTTATTTGACATATTGTTTTTGTTAAAATATTCATCATTGCTGATATTGTAGAAAATAGCATAAATATAAGTAAATTAATAAGGGGGATAAACTTGGGGCCCGTGATTATGTACAATCTGTTAACCTTTAATTTAAATCATAACTATCATAGAGGCACATAAACTACTGAGTCAAATTTTCCAAAAATAGGTCATTATAATATGATAAGATGTTTACATTTTTTAACCAAGAGTGATTTATCACAATTATTTAAAACACACATCTATCAATTATTCCATAAAACAACAATGCATAATGTTAAGTAAGAATTTCACGTAAATTTAAGTGGTGTATTGTTCCATATTGGAAATCTCATTTCATTTTTCTTTTACATGATTTTGAGAAATTGTCCTTTTAATACATTTATATTTAGAACTAACAGTTGCATTATCACAAAACACGCATCATCAAAAATTTTCACGTTGATGCTTTTTATGATAGTGCTCAGTAATTGGATTCAGCAGTAAATCCAAACACAACTCTGAAGGCTTGATTTTCCAAACAGTTCTGTCAAAATTATGCAGGAAGAAAGGAAGCAGTAGGTTGATGAGGCATACCGTGGGATGATTTAAAAATGTGCTTATTGAGCAAAAGACACTAAATTGTACAAAGCTTATTTCTTTCATTGTTCTTGGCAATAGTACCCACATTAGTTTTTAAAAAAAGTTGGCATTTCATTATAGATCATGATTTTTCTACACCTTTTAAAATTTAAGTGAATAGTGGACTTTACCAAATTGCCATGAAATGATAAACATTCTGTATCTCAAACAGCATTTTTTTCCATGTAATTTTGGGACTATTCCACAAGTTATTTCAAGTAGAGTTAAAAATATAATAATTCACTAGATTTAATACTATTAATTTCTCAAGATAATGTCTTAATTGACTTATATAATTGAAGCAATTGTCATAAGACAGGGGCTTCATTATATCTCCCTTATTTTTAATATTTTGGAATAGATTTTTATAATTACATTGGGTAAATAATAGTTCTGTAAAACTAAAAGCTAAGTAAAATGAATAGGCTTGTAACTTGTTTGATCTATGAAAAAGAATTAAGATAAGTATTGCCAGCTGCCCTGGAATTTACCATAGAGAGAAGATTAGCTTGGAGCATATTGAAACCTACAGCCTCTGACTTTTGTGTGCTGGAATTATAGGCATTTGCCACAAAACGCAGCTTTAGAAGCATTGTTTATAAAATGACCTATGCCTACTGTATTTAATTTCATTGGTCTCCCAGATAATTAAACTATAAAAAAATATTTAAACTAAATATAAATATTTTGTGTGCCTATTTCTATTTTACCATTTATATTCTTTTAGAGTAAGAAATAGATTATCATAATTTTATGAAATTCTATTATAAATATACACATTACTATATTACTTATAACATCAAAAGATTTCTTTCAGGAATAGTTTACCAATACATAAAGAACTCTATAATTGTTTTGTGTGCTTCTCTTTTGGTTACAGCTTGGTGTTTCTTCTCTTTCGGGACATGGTTTTATTTTGCTTTCTTGGTTTTGGAAGGTTTTGTTTTTGTAATGGAATTTTGTTTGTTTATGTTTTTGAGAATGAACTTAAAGTTAGCTTGGTAAGGAGTGAGAAAATATCTGGAAAAACTTGGAGGAGGGAAAGAATGTGGTCAAATAAATTTAAATTGAAAAACTGTTTTAAATAATAATAATAATAATAATTACAATAAAATATATTAGTCATGATAATATTTATTTGTATATTGTTCACTTTCCTTAGTATGTTTTCTTTCATTTGACAACAGGAAAGTTTTATTGTAACACATTAGGTTAAGACAATTTAACTATTAATAGGTAAAATATGCTAAAAAATTAAATAACTAAAAATTTGGTTTCAATCTCAATTTTCTAAATCAAGAACTTATTAGTAAATCATGGATGTAATATTGTACACAGATGAATAACTGTCAGTGAGAGAAATCAGCAATGTTATAGTACTTAATGCAAAATATAAAAATAGGCAAAAGTTTTCAAAATAAATTATTAGAAAAACTGTATTATTTACATGTGTATGGTTACAGCTTAAGTGACATGTAGGAGGAGGGTCTGCTTGTTCTTTCTGGCTGCCCAGCTTGCTTACACCCGAAAGAATCATACAGAAACTGTGTTTAGTAAATCACTGCTTGGCCCATTAGCTCTAACTTCTTATTGGCTAACACTTACATCTTAATTTAACCAATTTCTATTAATTTGTATATCACCACTATGTTGTGACCTATCAGCAAAGTTCAAGCACGTCTATCTCTGGTGGAAGATCCATGGCATTTCCCTGCCTTCACCCTTCTTTCTCTCAACATTCAGTTTTGTCTTCTTTGCCTGTCTAAGTTCTGCCCTATCAACAGGCCAAGGCAGTTTTCTTATTCATTAATGCTAATCATAACACACAGAGAGGAATCACATATCACCTCCCCTTTTCTGTTTAAATTATAAGGAAGGTTTTATTGTTAACATAATAAAATTACATATAAAAAATATATCACAGCACACAGAGGGAAATCCCACATCAGTGACAAGTCAAATGTTTTCTAGAAGGAATCCTCAAGGATGAAAAGACCACTAATATGGTACACATCCAAATTCCCCAGAAACATTTAGGAAATTAAAAATATAATGCTAACAAACATTCTCTTGCTTTCAAATGTTAGTGTTAAAGTTATTGTTTGTTTTAAATTGTATAGTATGGGCAAATTAACCTATTACGTAGATAAGGGAAACACATTCGATTTTGTGAAATTTGATGAAAATGCTCTAGTAAATACCTAGAGTCAATCAGTTAAAAATTGTATTCCTTCAAAAATGTTCAAAGAACTCAAGGAAGACTTTAATTTCTTTATTTCTTCCTTAATCCAGGTATGGTTCAGTAGTTGACTGTTCAGTTTCCATGAGTTTGTAGGCTTTCTGGGGGTAGCATTGTTGTTGAATTCTAACTTTAATGGAAGGAGGGGGGGAACTTGGGGAAACAGGAGAATTGGGATAAAGGAAGGTTGGACAGGGGAGCACGGAAACACAATACTTAGTTAAGGGATCCACCTTAGGGTTGGCAAGAGACTTGACCATAGAGTGGCTCCCAGGAGCCCAGGATGATGTCCCTTGGGCAGCTGAGGATAGGGAACGTGAAATGACCCTATCCTATAGCAATACTGATGAATATCTTGCATATCACCATAGAACCTGCATCTGGTGATGGATGGAGATAGAGACAGAGACCCACACTGGAGCACTGGACTGAGCTCCCAAGGTCCCAATGAGGAGCGGAAGGAGGGAGAAGATGAGCAAGGAAGTCAGGACCACGAGGGGTGCACCCACCCACGGAGACAGTGGGGCTGATCTAATGGGAGCTCACCAAGGCCAGCTGGACTGTGACTGAAAAAGCATGGGATAAAACCGGACTCTCTGAACATGGCTAACAATGAGGACTGATGAGAAGCCAGGGACAATGGCACGGGGTTTTGATCCTACTTCATGTATTGGCTTTGTGGGAGCCTAGCCAGTTTGGATGTTGACCTTCCTAGACATGGACAGAGGGGGGCGGACCTAGGATTTTCCACAGGCAGGGAACCCTGACTGCTCTTTGGACTGGAGAGGGAGGGGGAGAGGAGTTTGGCGGGAGGCGGAGAAGGGTGGGAGGAGGGGGAGGGAAATGGGAGGTTGGGAAGAGGCGGATACTTTTTTTTTCCTTTTCTCAATAAAAAAAAATGTTCAAAGATACTTTATTCTTTTTTTTTTTTTTTTTTTTTTTTTTTTTTTTTTTTTTTTTTTTTTTTTGGTTTTTCGAGACAGGGTTTCACTGTGGCTTTGGAGCCTGTCCTGGAACTAGCTCTTGTAGACCAGGTTGGTCTCGAACTCACAGAGATCCGCCTGCCTCTGCCTCCCGAGTGCTGGGATTAAAGGCGTGCGCCACCACCGCCCGGCTACTTTATTCATTTGTATCTCTTAAAAAACCATTATAGATCTCATTTTAATAAGTTGGGATATTTTAAATTATCAGGAAGGTATGTTTATTTGTTTAGTGTTTAATTTGTCATTTTGTATCCCCACAGGAAAAATGAAAGTTTTATAAACATTTTTAACAAATGGAGATATTTATGAATTGCTACCTTTGTTTATATATGCTCTCTCTATAAAAAATAATGTGTTCCAATAAAATTATGTCTATGTCAAAAGAAAGCCGCCCCCTCCAAGTAGCCATGTTATCTCATTATTATTGCCTGGCCAATAGCTTTAATTGCCTCCGAGTGTTGAGAATTTAAAATGAAAGCCTGTTTGCTTGAAACCCTGTTTGTAATTCTCAACTGTTGTTTGATTCCTACAAGTCAATTTTTTTTCTTAATAACATAAAAGATGATGCAAGGAGAAGCAGAGATGGTCTTGAGAGTGGTTTGAGTGGTTTGAAGCTTTTTTTTTTTTTTTTTTTTGGTTTTTCAAGACAGGTTTTCTCTGTGGTTTTGGAGCCTGTCCTGGAACTAGCTCTTATAGACCAGACTGGTCTCAAATTCACAGAGATCCTCCTGCCTCTGCCTCCCAAGTGCTGGGATTAAAGGCGTGAGCCACCACCGCCCAGCCAGAAACTATTGTTTTTATATTAATTATAAATCTCAGACATTTTAATATCATAAATTTTAAAATGCCCTTATCTCTGCTCTCATTTGCTGTATTATATAAAGTTAGGTATTTAGGGAATAAAATAAGTAACAGGTAGTGGGAATGTCACTCAGAGCTAGATATTTTGCCCTGTGTCTGTAAGACCACATGTTTGATCACTAGCACTGCAATAAAAGGAAGAATGAAATTAAGAAAGAAAGAAAGAAAGAAAGGAGGGTGGGAGGGAAGGAGGGAGGGAGGGAGGGAGGGAGAAAAGGAAGGAAAGAAGGAAGGAAGGAAGGAAGGGAGGGAGGGAGGGAGGGGGGAGGGAGGGAGGTAGGTGGGAGGAAGGAAGGGAGAGAGGGATGGAAAAAAGGAAGGAAAGAAGGAAGGAAAGAAGGAAGGAAGGAAAGATAACTTTATTCTTGCTTAATCCCTATAATTAGTTTGGATATATTTTCTGACACCCTCAAGATTGTCCTTTTGTTTTTACTTCCTTTACTCTACAGAAGATTTTCATTTTGCTGTAAACTATTTTTCTGCCGATTATTTTATTGTGTGTTTCTGGTAGTGTATTAAAACTTCAATTTTCTTTTAAAAATTATAATGTGTTCATTTATAAATCCACTGACAATTGTATCTGAAATTATTTTAAGGTAAATGAATAGATAGACCGAGAGCATTAGTAGAGTAGGGTAGAAAATAAGTGTCAGGCTTCTTGAGCCTGGGGAGCAGTGTGGTATTATTCACCTAAGAGCCTTGCATGTACATCCTCATGGCCAGGATGGATGAGTGTAACATTGAAAACAGTGATAATTACACTACTTTTCTTTGTGCCTTTTTAAGCAACAGAGCAAAGAGTATAATGGCAATCACTTTAAAAATTGAAACCTGTCCCTAGGATTTATTTCCTGCATTATTCCTATGACAATGACTATTTTATTAGCCATGACAGATGATAGATAGAAAAATGAATGGATAGATGGACAGATAAATGGTGGATGGATAGGTAGGAAGACACATCAATACATAGAAACAAAGATATATAATCAGATATAGTGAATAACTCATGCTATCAAAAAGTTACTAAGCAGTACTTTTGTATATTAGTTATGAAAGCAAATTGTGTTTTCCTACTAAAACAGCCAAAAATTAGCTCAAACTAGCGCACAACCAAGATTAAATTTTTAAAAAGATCTTCATGAAACCAAAGAATCACAGATAAATATTGTAGATTTTAGGATAAGGTGAATTTTACCCTCATATTAGAGGAAGATAACCAAGTACTGGAAATGATCAAGAGAATAGGGCACTCTGTTTTGAGACAGTGGGATTAAGTTTAACAGAGCTTATTAAAAACAGACTTAAGAGTCATTTTGACTTGCATTTCCCTGATGACTAAGAATGCTATGCAATTCCTTAAATGTCATCTGGATATTTGACTCCCCAATGGAGTCTTACCCACTCTGAGAGGTGGGTAAGAAGGTGAAATGGGGGAGGTAGTGGAGGCAGGGTTGGGGGGCAGGAGAAAGTGAGGGAGTGGGAACTGGGATTGGTATGTTAAAGAAAAATATTAATAAATATATAAATGAATAGATAATACATACATAAATAAATAAGTGAATGAATGAATGAAAGCAGTTTTTAAAAGCTTTGTAGAAAAGATTTTGCAAATACAACTTGATGTTTATTCATCTCCCTCAAATGAGGGATGGTGAATGTTGTACAATGATCAAGACATGTGAAGTGACCACCTGAGGCAAAATGTTGATACATTTTATAACATTGTGTTCTTATAATCAGTTTCCTTCTGACTACATATTTAAAACTTACAAGTGACTGTTGAAAATATTAGCATTTTACATATTCTGTCTGAGACAATATAATGATTTGAAGGTTTTACAAAATGCTTCACTATTAAATGCCTTGTAATGTAGCTAAAGTATTATGTAACGCTTTTTTTTGCTCGGAAATGATTGATTATATTAATAGTGAACCATGAAAAATGATGCTTGGCCATAATGGGACAGAAAATTTTAAATATTCCATTTTGACCATTAGACTTTTTTCAGATTTTCATTATTTAGTTCCAGTATTGTGATGAAAATGAATTTGTCAAAGTTACAGAGACAAATGAGTGAGTAGAACAGGCAGAGCTATCTGCTGGCTGGTTCTTCAGAGGAAATCATCTCTTTGGCCTGTTACATCAGTGATGAAACTGTCTGGGCCTTATGAGCATCTCTTTCCCTTTAGTGATTTTAAAATATTAATGACACCATGATTTAACTTCAAAGGAAGTTTGGTAAGGTTCTTTGAATATACTTCCAATGTTGAAGGAAGAAATAAAACTAATCAAGTTATCTAAAAGATTAGGATATGCATGCAAGTTCAAAAAGGTATTAATGCTAATCTAAAAGTATAAGTGAAATATTATCATTCAGAGACTCAAAATATTGAAGGTTTACAGATAAAATATTGTAATAAACAATCATCTACTAATACAATCAAAACAGATATTTGTTTCCATGTGAAATTTTTAGAGTATCATACTGTGTGATTCAGTTCAGTTCATGTGGTATAACTTAAATACAGTAAGTTGAGTCCTTAAAAATTGCTTTGATGACCATAAAGAATGAATGGGAAGGTATTTATTTTTAAAGTTAGTACCTGTGAGGTGGTTCACATGGTACAGGTGCTTGCCACAAAGGCAGATAGCATAAATTCAATGCCCTGGAGCCAGATGATGAAAGGAGAACCAACCATTACCGTTGAATGACTAATGACTGCCATACACGCATAGCCATAGAAAGCAAAATGTCATGGCCTCTGAAAAACTAATCCTTTGCATATCAAAATATTAGTTATATATATATATATATATTTTATCTCTCTGATCTGGGGATATATGTTCTGATCATAAAGATAAAAGTATGTTTTTTTTCTACAGTATTTATGAACCAACATGAGAATATTTCCAAAGATCATATGTTAGAAGCTTGGTCTCCTGTATACTAATCTTGGGAGTTAGTGAATGCTTTAATAGATGGGACCGTATGGGAAATAGATAAGAGAGTATACTCACCATTAAAGGGTTAGTGTAGGTTGTTATAAAAGACAAAGCCTGGCCTCTGAAACCATAATTCTGTATATGACTTTACATCTGTGATGATACCTGCATATTTGCCTTATTTGAATGTAGTATAATGTAGTATAGTTAATGTACAGTGAAGACTTTGCCCAACCAACATTGGGCATCCAGAATTGTGAGCTATATAAACATCTTTCTGCTTCTTTAATTTTTTTGAGTCCAGACATCATTTTATTAAAGCAGAACACGATGACTAGTACAATACAAATTATGGTATGCTTTTTCAAATATAGTATTTTTAACAATTTTATTTCTTTTCAAAATTTTAACATAGTCACAGCTCTTCCCATTAGCTCCCTTTCCATTCTCCCATCCCATTCCCACCAAACTGCAAATTTAGATCATATCTATCTCCAACCCACATAACCCCTCACAAATCATTTCTATGTCCTTTCCTCCTCCAAATGTGATGCCTTCTTATTATTTTTATTTGTTTCTTTTTCTTTCTTTTATTTTGTTTAAACCCAAGGTAATGGTAAATTTTAAGTGGAAGCTTATCAAAAGTCAGACTTACCAAGAAGAGAACATCAATTGAGAAATTGTTTAGAACAAATTGATATGTGGTACTATTTCCTTTGTTATTTGGTGTAAGCAGATTCACTACATTGGGAGTGGTACTATCCCCTGGAGTGGGGCTCATGATCTATACAGGAAAGCAGACAGCTATTTGAAACATTATGGATGCATTTATTTCTCTCTACACTTAAGTATATAACTAGCAAGTAATGTTTCTGCCTTGACTGCCACCAAACAATGGACTGTAACCAGAAATTGTTAAGTAAAACCAACCCTTCATTTCCTCTGTTGTCTGGGTATTTGTCACAGTAGGAGAAATGAAACAAGGACACCTATTCTGTCCAGATAGTACATCACGGATACAGTAGGTTTTGTTATCCAATGGAGCATATCCCAGGAGCCACACCCTTGAGAAAACACTGTTTTACAACAGACCTTGTTAACTTCCCACACACACCATATGTAGGATAACAAGGTATCCCTCCAAAGATAATGGGTTTTGAAAAGACTGTTCAAGCAGGAGGGATAAATCCTGGTCTCACTGCCAGTGCCTCCAAGTCTGTTCCAGCCATACAACTGTCACCCACATTCAAAGGCCCTCGTTTGATTCTATGATAGTTCCCTGTCATGCCAGAGTTCATGGGCTGCCATTAGCTCAGGTAAGTTGTTTCAGTGGGTATCCCTATCATGGTCTTGACCTCTTTGTATTCTCACTCCTCCCACTCTTTGAGAGCTCAGTCTAGTGTTCCACTGTGTATCTCTTCCATCAGTTGCTGGTTGACAGTTCTATGATAACATTTAAGATAGTCATTATAATGACTACATGGCAATGCCAGTTCAGGTATCCTCCCCACTATTGCCTGGTGTCATTACTGGGGTTACCTTTGTGGATTTCTGGGATCTTCTATAGTGCCACGTATCTTGCTAGCCACATAATAGTTCCCTCAGTGGAGATATCTCTTTTCTTGCTTTCCATCTCAGTATTTCCCCCATATAGATCATCCTGTTCTCTAAAGTTCTCCACCCACACCTCTTTTCCCCTCCTCTTCCTTTTCTGCCATCCCTTCTCTTCTTACCCCCACGCTCCCAATTTTCTGAGGAAATTTTGTATATTTCCCTTTCCCTGAAGGAGCTATCTATCTATCTATCTATCTATCTATCTATCTATCTATCTCTATGTGTGTGTGTGTGTGTGTGTGTGTGTGTGTGTCTTAGGCTTCTCCTTGTTACTTAGCTTCTCCGGGGTTTGTAGACTACAGGCTCATTATCTTTTCTTTACAGCTAGTATCTACTTATGAGTGAGTACATACCATGCTCATCTTTCTGGATTTGGGTTACCTCACTCAGGACGGTTCTTTCTAGTTCCATCCATTTGCTTGAAAATTTCAAGTTGTTCTTTACTGATTTACATTGTGTGAATGTACCACATTTTCTTTATCCATTCTTCAGTTGAGGGACATATAGGTTGTTTCTAGATTCTGGCTATTACAAACAATGCTGCTATGAACATAGTTGAACAAATGCCCTTGTAGTATAATTGAGCTTCCTAGACAACAAAAGGAGATCCAGGGCATAAAAATTGGAAAGGAAGAAATCAAACTTTCTCTATTCTCAAATGATATGATAGTATACATAAATGACCACACAAATTCTACTAGGAAACTCCTACAGCTGATAAATACCTTCAAATGTGTCAGTATACAAGATAAACACAAAAAGTCAATAGCCCTCCTATATACTAATGATAAAGAAACTGAAAAAAATCAAAGAAACATCACCATTCAAAATAGTCACAAATAACATAAAATATCTTGGGGTAACACTAGCAAAAAAGTGAAAGACCTGTATGAAAGAACTTTAATCTTTGAAGAAAGAAACTATAGAAGGAAGGTATCAGAAATTTGAAAGATCTCCTATAGTCTTGGATATGTAGGATCAATATAGTAAAAATGGCAATCCTACCAAAACCAATCAATTGATTTCATTCAAAATCTCAACACAATTCTTCATAGATCTTGAAGAAAAAATACTCAATTTCATATGGAAAAACAAAAAATCCATTATAGACAAAACAATTTTGTATAATAAAAGAACTTCCAGAGACATCATCATTTCTGACATCCATCTGTATTACTAAAAACAGCTTGGTATTGGCATAGATTAACTCATGTTTTGAATATCTTGGTATGTTATACCCCTACATAAGCCAGTGGTAGAATCCATTCATTTGACTAGTGAAACATGTATTCATTATTTATCCACAGTAGTGTCTTATCCCAGGATACTGTAATAGAAGTCCAGAAAGCAAGTGACTATGCAGTATCCAGGCCAAATGGGACAGTTATATCAGATCTGACTTGGTGCCAAGGGTCAGAAAATAGCATGGAAGAGGGAATAGAATGATTGTAAGAGCCAGAGTGTTTTGCTCTACTGTTCGGTTACTGTGAAGGAACACCATGACCAAGGCAACTCATAGAGAAAGCATTTAACTGACAACTTGCTAACAGTCAGAAAGTCAGTGCCACAAGAAAGGCTGAGAAAGACTGCTCTGAAATATTATCTCTGTATGGGATCAGAGCCCTGAAGCCAGAGAAACAGTAGAAGAAAAAAAGAATGAAACATAGCCTCTCCAATGGTTTGAGTGGTAGACATATAGAAAATAACAGAAATGTGGTATTTTGACAAAAATGATCCATAGTTGTATAACTATGAATTACATTAATATTTACATCTATACAATTTTATTGTTCCTTAAAATAACATATTCACCATTTTAACTCATTCCAAATTTCCATTCTGGCCCTGTTTCATCTAAATTTTAACCCCCCGATGCCTTTCTTGCACTTCATTTGTACATGATATGACACAGAAACTCACACAGTAGTGGTCACCTGCACAAGGCTAGAACAAGATTGGACCCATGAATTTTTCATCAAGGAATAAGGAAGGGTTCAAGATACTTTATTTTTAAAATGCAGACTGCAAATATGTGTCTAGAATTAGTAATTAGATACGTTCTTTTTAACTTTCAAAAGTAAAAAGTGCTATTAGTTTAGCAACTAAGTACAAGAGGGAACATACCAATGAATGAGTCCTTTCTCAACACTGTTTATCAAAACTAGATAGGAGACTTTTAAAAATTGTTCTGGTCCATTTATCAGCGATAAGACATGAATATCAAATTGGAAAAGAGAACCAAATGTCATGTTTTTTTGCACTGGAAATCAAAGCACATTCAGAATTGAGAGAAAATAATAACATCTGAAATATTTTCCATGAAAACTGTAAGAATATCATCATTGGATGGCAAAATCCTGAAAATTTTTAGAAAACAGCGAAGGGTTTTTAGCAATCAGAGAAGTTTTCATTTGAAGAAAATAAATCTGTCATCATACACATTGCATTTGGACACACAGCCCAGAACTGTTATCAGTGTCCTGAGGTGTTCCCTTTATCCTTTAGAGTTCTCCACTTAGGTAAAGCCAGATCCATGATATCACTCCAGAAAACAATTCCAGAACAAGTCAGTATCAATAACAGTTGGAGATATTTAGAAGAAATTTTAGTATAAGCACTAATATTAAGAGAAATATAAAATGCCTTGGGAGAAAGTGGCATACTCTCATTAATAGAGTAGACATGTACTTCTCAAAGGAGAGTAACACTTCATTGTGCTTAATATAGGCACATTTTCATGAATGGGTGTTTTCTGACATCATCATTAAATGCTTGCTATGGAACTCAAAAAGAATCCTAGGGTGACTCGTGGGATATACTCAAAAGGCTTATAACTAATAAGGAGACACTCTTGATTCCAAAATTCAGTAAGTTGAGATAAGTGCATTGTCAATGAAGTTAATAGTCACAGTTATGAAATTTTGGGAAAATGTCACAAATAGGAGCTAGGTCAACATTAGGTTCAATCAACCTGTAAGTTGACTCTATTGTCATTTGAATATTGTTGCCAAAAACAATGACTCTATATTAAAAAAAAAACACAGAAACTTGCTTAAATGGGCTGCAGTTCCTGATTATTAGCAGGCAACAGGCTTCTCCTCAACTGCAGCATGGGACTTTGTTTTCCTTCCTTGTTCAGTTCCCAGACTTTCTTTTCTGAATTTTTTCTGTATTATAGTGGCAACTTGGTGGTTGCTTAAACTTGCTTCTTCCTTGATACATGTCTTCAGTTCCATTACACCCTCAGAAAGGAACATATGTTCAGAGATGGTAACTACAGACAAGAGTAGCTGAACAACTATTGAGGATAAGAAAAAAAGTACCAGTTACAGAGTATTGTCCTTGTAGAAACATCAGCCAAACCTCTCTTAAAACTCCATTTTCAGCGTTTGTCTTTGCTTGACCTAATCTACAGTGGCTGCATGGGTAGCTGCCCTATACTCAGGGAAATCTCATTTTAAATTCTTATCATTTGGAGGTAAACATATAAGATAAAATAATGGGAAAATCAAAATATCGGTGTAGGAAACTTTGAGAGTGTTTTATTCAGAGAAGAATGTCTAAAGCTCTAGTAAACTTCCTATTTATTTCACAGACTTGAGTGCTTAGTCAAAAGACACTTGAGAAACCTTCATTCTTTATCTTTGTTTGTCCTTAAAGTGCAGGCAAGCATGAAGGGAAGACAAAGAAAGAGACTTCCAGAAAATTGAAGAAATTCCTACTGTACAATAAATGTGGAATGATTTATTGATTCAAGGCTTTTCAGGAATCTTCTGGGCAGATTTAGCTGGCTAGGAGCTAAGTGCCTACACAGGAATAACAAAAGAGACCTGAAAAAAATAGTGTAGCTAAGACTATAAACAGGGTACAAAGTTAGAAAAATGACAAAATAAATGTCTGGAGAGAAGTCAAGATTGAAAGAAAATATTGCAACAGGCAGAAATAAGATTTTAAAGAATTACAAAAATGAGATGAAGCCGGGCGGTGGTGGCGCACGCCTTTAATCCCAGCACTCCGGAGGCAGAGGCAGGCGGATCTCTGTGAGTTCGAGGCCAGCCTGGTCTAGAAGAGCTAGTTCCAGGACAGGAACCAAAAAGCTACAGAGAAACCCTGTCTCGAAAAAAAAAATGAGATGAATATGAAAAGCGTTATAATTCCTACTCTGGATTATGCTTATCTTCAGTTTGTTTTCTCACTATTTGGGTGACCACAACTCCCTGGAATCTACATAAGAGAATATAATCAAAACTAAAACTTAGAGGCTCCTGGTCATCTTCTGGTTAGGCCAATGATATTAACCCACACACTTAATTTCCCTGACCTGGAAAAAGCTCTAACCTATCATCTCAACTGCTTTCCACCACTAAAGCCCATTCTTCTTATATGGGAACATTCCCTTATTTCTTTCAGGCTCACACCCTTATTTCTATAACTTAAAATGTATTTATTTTTATTATTTATGAATGCCTGGCCTTAGCTAGGCTTGTTTCTTGTCAGCTTTTCTTATCTTAAATTATCCCAACTACCTTTTATCGCTAGGCTTATTTTTTTTTTCTATTCCTGTAAACCTTCTTTCCTTCTTACTGGTCTGGCTGGGTGGCTGGTCCCTGAGGTCCCTTTCTCCTTGTTTTCTTGTTGCTCTTCTTCCTTGTTCCTCCTTCTACTAACACTCTCTGCCTGCCAGCCCTGCCTATCCTTGCTCCTGCCTCGCTATTGGCCATTCATCTCTGTTTAAAGACTATCAGGTGTTTTAGATAGGCACAGTAACACAGTTTCACAGAGTTAAACAAATACAGTGTAAACAAAAGTTGCACACCTGAAAATAATATTCCACAACATTCCCCATTTTCTCTTTTTAAACAAAAATAAAAAATTAACTTTAGCAAAGTAAGACTGTATGCAATAAGAATGATTATAAAGTAAAGATTACAATTACAGGGTGATGAATTCCAGTTCATTTGTGTCTGCCAAATTAAGAGAAAATACCACATTATCTATTTTATCTTATTGAATCTATAGTTTTATACTAATTTACTCTCTATAATAACTATGGAAAACTAAAACAGCTATCTAGTCTTCACACCATAAAAGACATCATAAGGATACAATATTATTTCAGTAAAAAAAAAAACGTGTTTTGCAAATGACTTCTGAAAACTTTACAAGTGACAAAGACAGCTGACTGCCTGGACAGTCATGCACAGTGCCTTTGCAACACTGGGGCAACCATCTTCAGCCTATAGGCCCATAGCATCTGGCAGAGTTTTCAATGGAAGAAGAAATTTGAGAGGTTTTTCTACCTACATTGACAGTTTGTCAACAATTTTTCTTTGTGTCTTGCAGGATGGATGGAAATCTCTTCTGTGAAGTAGGAACTCTTAAGAACCATCCTACCTTTTTAAATCTGGCAAAGTTCACTGGTCCTGTTTTTGTGTGTCCTGCATGGACTGTTTGAAAGTATGTTGTATACAAATCTATTCTTTTTTTTTCTTTCTTTCTTTCTTTCTTTCTTTATTTATTTATTTATTAAAGATTTCTGTCTCTTTCCCGCCACCGCCTCCCATTTCCCTCCCCCTCCTCCAATCAAGTCCCCCTCCCTTGTCAGCCTAAAGAGCACTCAGGGTTCCCTGCCCTGTGGGAAGTCCAAGGACCACCCACCTTAATCCAGGTCTAGTAAGGTGAGTATCCAAACTGCCTAGGCTCCCACAAAGTCAGTATGTGATCAATGGGATCAATGGGATCAAACACCCATTGCCATTGTTCTTGAGTTCTCAGTAGTCCTCATTGTCCTCTATGTACAGCGAGTCCAGTTTTATCCCAGGCTTTTTCAGACCCAGGCCAGCTGGCCTTGGTGAGTTCCCAATAGAACATCCCCTTTGTCTCAGTGTGTGGGTGCACCCCTCGCGGTCCTATGTTCCTTGCTCGTGCTCTCTGTCCTGCTCCTGATTTGGACCTTGAGATTTCTGTCCGGTGCTCCAATGTGGGTCTAGGTCTCTGTCTCCTTTCATCGCCTGATGAAGGTTAATATTCAGGAGGATGCCTATATGTTTTTCTTTGGGTTCTCCTTCTTATTTAGCTTCTCTAAGATCACTAATTATAGGCTCAATGTCCTTTATTTATGGCTAGAAACCAAATATGAGTGAGTACATCCCAGGTTCCTCTTTTTGGGTGTCATCTCCAAAATATATAAAGAATTCAAGAAACTAGACCGTAAAAGGCTAATCAACCCAATTATAAAATGGGGCACTGAGCTGAACAGAGAATTCTCAACAGAATAAGTTCAAATGGCCAAAAGACACTTAAGGTCATGCTCAGCTTCCTTAGCGATCAGGGAAATGCAAATCAAAACAACTTTAAGATACCATCTTACACCTGTCAGAATGGCTAAAATAAAAAACACCAATGATAGCCTTTGCTGGAGAGGTTGTGGAGAAAGGGGTACACTCATCCATTGCTGGTGGGAATACAAATCCATTCTTAAATCACTTACCTAGTGTCTATGAGGTTCCTTATTCTGGTTCAAGAGACAGGATCCAAAGCCACTGGTTCGACAAAATGTTTGTGACATTGAGTTTCTGGCATTCCAACTTCTGAATTAAGTCCACTCGCTATAGAAAGGTCTACATTCAAGAACCCATCTAACTCCTGAATAATCTCACCTTACAAACCATACGAAAAGCCAAACTATTGAAAGACGGGAGTTTATTAAGTGTTAAGAAAAAAAAAAACTCACCCCATGGAGGAAGCTTCACTATAATTTACTGCTGAGTTCCAATCATAAATCTAAGGCTCCAAACTCATGAGCAAAGCATCATTAACAGTTGTTGGGAGGAAGGATTCTTACTGTAAAGAGCTCTGTACAAAAAAAAAAAAAAAAAAAAAAATCTTCTCTACAGTAATGAGAGATAAACTCAGACTTTCTCAGAAAATAACAACAGAAACCTGGCAGAATTCAAACTGGACCTCAATCCCTACAGTAAACAACGCAGATACCTCGTGACTAATGAAAGTGCACTAGTGAATAGCCTGAATCCATGCCAAGCATTGAAGAGCTATACAGAATTTACATTAGTGGTAAATGTTAAGTAAAGCTGCACAATTTATTTATAACTCCTTTCTATTGACATGCAATTTTAGGATAAATAAATGTAAAAATAAGTATACCACTGTGATAAAGCTAGTACAAAGTCACAGAGATAAAATTAAGCTGTTCTAAATGACTTTTATTGTTATTAAGTCAATATACTATGAAACATATCATTTTATAAGTCCCATTATTTTTCAGCAACAACCACTAAGAAAGTGACTCAAAACATATCAAAGGAAATGCCTAGGGATTAAAATGACTACAGATCATGTATTCAACATTTGAGTATAATGGAACAACTAAGAAACAATGTGACATAAAGCCTACAGAAAACAAAGAATAACTTGGCAGACCTCACAATTTCTGTATTGAATGCCGAAGTATTAAAATAGTCACTAAAAATGCTCAAACTCCTGAAGCTTCGGAATGACTGTGCTATAAGCCATCTAAAGGAAAGTTTTAAAGCGCATTTTTTCTTTCTAGCTGTTTTATGTATATATACAACTTTACAGTGCAGCAAGGAAGAAGCAGGAGGTACCACGATGCATCAACTGGACTACACAAATTCCAACTGTTCTTCTGGAGGAAGGCCAACCCTAAGTCAACTCCTGCTGGGAGTGTTAGCCTCACAGTGTTTCTGATCCACTTCTCTACTAGAATTCCCTGGATGAGAGATCTTATGTATCCTGGTAGCTAAGATACATGTGGAACTAATGAAATAATTGTATACTATATGGAGAGTGTTATCACTCCAGGGCTTCCATATATGTAAAAACATATTCACATTTTTTCAATGAGTAATTTCTTTTTTTTTTATTGAGAAAAAAAATTTCCGCCTCCTCCCAGCCTCGCACTCCTCCCCCTCTCCCCCCACTCCTCTCCTCCTCCCCCCACTCCTCTCCCCCTCCCCCCCACTCTTCTCTCCCTCCCTCTTAAGTCTGAAGAGCAGTCAGGGTTCCCTGCCCTGTGGAAAGTCCAAAGTCCTCCCCCCTCTGTCCTGGTCTAAGAAGGTGAACATCCTAACTGGCTAGGCTCCCACAAAGCCAGAACATGTAGTAGGATCAAAACCCAGTGCCATTGTCCTTGGCTTCTCAGCAGCCCTCATTGTCCGCCATATTCGGAGAGTCCGGTTTTATCCCATGCTTTTTCAGTCACAGTCCAGCTGGCATTGGTGAGCTCCCAATAGATTCGCCCCACTGTCTCCGTCGGTGGGTGCATCCCTCTTGGTCCTGACTTCCTTGCTCATCTTCTCCCTCCTTCTGTTCCTCATTGGGACTTTGGGAGCTCAGTCCAGTGCTCCAGTGTGGGTCTCTGTCTCTTATCTCCATCCATCGCCAGATGAAGGTTCTATGGTGATATGCAAAATACTCATCAGTATGGCTATAGGATAGGATCATTTCAGGTTCCCTATCTTCAGCTGCCCCAGGAACTAACTGGTCTCCAAAATATATAAAGAACTCAAGTAACTAGACTTTAAAATGCTAATTAACCCAATTAAAAAATGGGGCACTGATCTGAACAGAGAATTCTCAACAGAAGAAGTTCAAATGGCCAAAAGACACTCAATGAGTAATTTCAACTGATTAAAATCTTGCACCCCATTCCTCAATTCTCCCCTTGTCATCTGGAGAGATTTTTTTTGTTTAATTTGCAGAAGCCAAAAGAATGTAGAAGGTTTTGACTTTATGAAAATGTTTAACAGAGACTTGCAATTTCAATGTATGTGCCTCAGCATCTTAGATTGTTACATCATGACAGTGATTCAGTGACATAGGAGGGCATTTATAAGCTATCAGATGCATGAGATGTCAGAAGTAAAGGATCCCATGCTTATGATTTGATTGTTTATAATTCCATAAAGCTTTTGCTTAGTTTTAAAATTTTATAGTGATTATTATAACAATTATTGACATAAGATATGTGGATGGAACTAAGCCTTTGTGTGTACAAAGTAAAGTCCAATAATCTCTTAATATTTTCGAGTTCCAGCATGAAACAGATAGATTCACATGATGGTCAAAGTCAAAAAAAAATTAGAGGTATTTCTCTTACCTAATAAAATAGGCTTGTTTCTTCTTTTCTCTATTGCTGTTTTCTTTATTTAAATGGGCCATGCCTGTACTTTCACAGAAAACTTAGGGTGACATACTTCCTATTTCCTTATGTATACGGCTAATTGGGATGAGTTTTACTCTTTGTCAACTCACATTATGAAAAAGAAAACAAGTTATATTAAATATAGCAGCATGTTTCTAGCTTCTCTTTGTTAATTGGATTTTATTACCAGGAATCTATTTATTAGAAGAAAAGAAATACTTCACTCAGATTATTTTTTCTAGTTCCATCCATTTCACGCAAATTTCAAGATGTCATTGTTTTTCTTCTGCTGAATAGTACTCCATTGTGTTAATGTACCACATTTTCTTTATCCATTCTTTGATTGACAGGCATTTAGATTGTTTCCAGGTTCTAGCAAATAATGCTGCTATCAACATAGTTGAACAAATGACCTTGTAGTATGATTGAGCATCCTTCGGTATATTCCCAAGAGTGGTATTGTTGAGTACTGAGATAGGTTGATTTCCAATTTCTGAGATATCACCATACTGATTTTCAGAATGGTTGTACAAGGTTGCATTTTCATCAGCAGTGGATGAGTGTTCCACTTACTCCACATTCTCTCCAGCATAAACTATCATTGGTGTTTTTTATTCTTAGCCATTCTGAGTGGTATAAAATGCAGACTCAGGTTTATTTTGATTTGCATTTCCCTGATGATTTAGGATGTGGAACATTTCATTAAGTGTCTTCAGGCCACTTGAAATTTTTTCTGTTGTAAATTCTGTTTAGATCTGTATCTCATTTTTAATTGGGTTACTTGAAATTTTGCTGTCTAATTTTTTGAGTTATTTGTATATTTTGGAGATCAGTCCTCGGGCTGATGTGGGGTTGGTGACAATCTTCTCCCATTTAGTATGCTACCGTTTTGTCTTGCTGATGGTGTCCTTTGCTTTACAGAAGCTTCTCAGTTTCAGGAAGTCTCATTTATTTATTGTTTCTCTCTGTCTGTGCTACTGGTGTTGTATTTACGAAGTAGTCTCCTATGACTATACATTCAAGGCTACTTCCTACTATCTCTTCTATCATATTCAGTGTGGTCAGATTTATATTGAGGTCTTTAATCTATTTGGACTTGAGTTTTGTGCATGGGGATAGATATGGATCTATTTGTATTCTTCTGCATGTTGACATCCAGTTATACTAGCACCATTTGTTGAAAATGCTTTTTTTCCATTGTATAATTTTAGGTTCTTTGTCAAAAATTGGGTTTTAATAAGTATGTGGATTAATATATGGCCTTTGACTCAATTCTATTGTACAACCTGTATGTTTTTATGCTGTTATCATGACGGTAGCTCTGTAATAGAACTTGATATCAGAAGTTCTTTTATTGTACAGGATTGTTTTGACTATCCTGAACTTTTTGTTTTTCCAAAAGAAGTTGGATATTTTTTATTCTAGGTCAGTGAAGAATGGTGTTGGAATTTAGATGGTGATTGCATTGACTCTATAGATTTCTTTTGGTGATTGCCATTCTTATTATGTTGATCCTACTTATCCATGAGCATGGGAGATCTTTCCATTTTCTGGTATCTTCAATTTGTTTTCTTCAAAGATGTAAAGTCCTTTCACTTATTTTCTTAGTGTTACCACGTGATATTTGATGTTATTTGTGGTTTTATGAAGGGTGATGCTTCCTTGATTTCTTTCTCGGCTTCTTTATCATTTGTATATAGGAAAACTACTGATTTTTTTAGTTGATCTTGTATCCTGTCAAATAACAGAAAATATCAGTGGGAGGGCCTTGATCTTTCCTAGGTGCAATGTGCCATGCCCTCATTGGTGAGTGGACGGGGTTGGGGAGAGTACGGTGAAAGAAATGGGAGGAGGAGAGGAAATGAGAACTGGAATTGGTAAGCAAAATTAAAAAAAAAAAAAGATAGTTTGTTTTCTTTTTAAAAACAAAGAAAATAAATAATAAAAGGTGGTATACTCTATATTACATGCCAAATTTACATGATCTTGTTAGCTAAAACATCGTTTTGCATGTTTACTTTGAAGTGAGATAAGAATTATGCTTAAAGGCAAAGAAAAAATAGGTGAAAGTATACAAATTCAGATAGTCTTCCAGGGGCAAAATAACATGTACTTCCTTCAGTAATTGCATATTGATGGTGGGTCTTCTACTTTGGAAAAAAAAAAACAGTTCTATGTCCAGGGATACACCAAGGTTTATAATCTGTGATATTGTGATATTTGTTTTTTTTTCTTTATTCGTTTCTCATATATTTTATCCTGACTGTTATTGCCCCTACCACCAATCCTCTCAGCAACACACACACACACGCACACGCACACGCACACACACACACACACACACACACACACACACACACACACCTGCACTCTCTCAAATCCACTTCCATTCAATTACATTTTAGAAAAAAAAAAAAAAACAGGCCTCCCAGAGATATCAACTGAACACAACATAACAAGATACAACATGACTTTGGCACAAACCATCCTATCAACCTTGCGCAAAACATCATAGTAGAATGAAAATGAGTCAAAGGCATCTTTACTCTGAAAAACACCAAGCTTATAGTCATAATTAACCTATGCAGAGGACCTAGCTCAGACCCATACAGGCTCCCTGATTATACCAGTTCAGACTCTGTAAGACCCTATGAGGCACGCTTAGTGTTCTTATTGTGTGATTGACCCCTCTACCTACTAAAATCCTGCCTCCTCCTCTTCCATAGGATTCCCTGAGGTCCACCTAATTTTGGTGGTGGGTCTCTGCATCTGATCCTATCACGTGCTTGATGAAACATCTTTGATGATGATTCCACTAATGTCAGGTGTACGGATATAGCAGAATAATATGAGGAATTATTTCATTGAATTTTTTTTTTCACTTTTGGCCAGTCATGTTTGGTTCTATCCTATGTCTCTGGGCTATCCAGTCTCTGGTTCCAGGCCATTGAGGCAATTATCAGGTATGGGTTCTTTCTCATGGCATGGGCCTCAAGTTGGACCAGTCATTGGTTTGCCTATCCCACATGTTTTATGCCACAGTTATACAATCATATCTTGCAGGTATGACAAATTTTAGGCCAAAAGTTTTGTAACTGGGTTGATGTTCCAGTCCCCAACACTGGAAGTCATGTTTGGTTACAAGGGATGATTGATTCAGGTTTTGTATTCTCCATTACTAGGAATGTTTACTAGTAACCCTCCCTCCGTAGGAAGTGATGAGTCTTTGAAAGAAGAAGGAGTAAGGAAGAAATGGTTATCTATAGTATAATCTCAAAATTGATTAAAAAATACAGAAAAAGACCTACACACTACTTAAAAAAATGCACTAGTCATGAATCTCAGCACTGAGTCCACAAAGACAGGCAGGACTATGTGAGTTCATATCCAGCCTCATTTATCTATTTCCAGGCCATTTCCAGGGCTACAAAGTGAAATCTTGTCTTAAAAACAAAGTAAAACAACCACAGTAACAGCAAAGAAAAAAAAAAAGAAAGAAAGAAAAAGTATTGCATTTATGTTAACCTAAGGTTATTCTAAATTCCCTTCTGTGATTATAAATTTTGTGAATCTATCAGAATAATTTCCAGGAAGCAATGTAAGTTTCCTTTGACAAGTGAGAAATCACTTCATAAATTTTGAGTACATATTCAATCCAACATCTTAAATTGCCTGACAAAATTGTCAAACACTTCCAACTATTCCACGTGAATGATAATTATAAGTTTGTATGTTCTAAGTTCTTACACATATTGAATAAACATAGGCTATATGCACTATAGGTAAGCCATTCCTATACAATGAAAATATACAGCTTACAAAATACAAACAATAGCAAATTATTCCTAAATAGAAGCATTTTATAATTCACTTTGCTGTCAATTGTTACATTTATTTTCAAAGTAAACACTAGTCAAGTTTTTGATATGTATGATATTTCTTACTATTTTTCTACTCTAGGTCGAATAAGACTCAAAGGTAAAGCATCTTTTAGACACAGCAGGGCTGATATACATATTAACTCTCAGAGAATGTGACAGAATGCACAAGACCTGGATAGCGTCAAACCAGACAAAATCTTAGCACTATGAATTGAGAAGAGTCCCACTCCTACACCACTAACTTTTCAATTTATTCCTATTAAGAAAGGGAAAAGTATTTTATTGCAGTGGAATATCCTTGGATATATCAACCATACTCAAGGACACTCATGCAAAGAAGTAGTTGACCACACAATGTAGACTCTGTTTTTGCTGTTGATATTTTTTTTTATTAATTTTATGTCTTACACCAGCTGTTTTTGCTGTCATTTGATAAGATTCGGGTTTTAAGATTTTTTTTTGTGGTTTTGGAGCAGCTGAGAGAGACACAGAGACAGAGAGACAGAACGGGACAGAGAAGAAACCTGAAGTTGGATGAGCAGGGAGGTTGGTAGATTTGACCTTAGTTAGGTGAGGGGAAACAATATCACAAATAAAATAAACACTACATGAAAATGATTTAATTACAAAAAATAATTAAGTAAAGAGCAAATTAAACTTACTTGATAAGAACATTTTTATGTTTGAGACAGCATTACTGTGTAATTAACACCAGACTATACTATGCAGTGAACATTTTCCTCCATCTCATTATAATTCCCTTGCTTCAGTCCCCCAAATACTACGATGAAAAGCCATGAACTATTCTGGATAGCTATTTGTAAGTTATAGTAGAGCACATTTTACACATTTTTGAAATGTTTACTAAGCTACATAAAAGTCTCAACATTGAATTTTCTAAGTGTTGCTAATATTCTACTGACAGAAACTAGGCATTAATAAAAATGCATTAAAGAAAAACTGGTGAATCACAGAGCATAGATTTGGCACCCAGCAATATTCCTTTTTTGACAATAAATTGCATATGACTGTATGTGTATGTGTGTGTGTGCGCGTGTGCGTGCGTGCCTTATCCAGGAGTAACATCTGAGTGTGAGCTAGTGACAAAGTATCAAGTTAATTTGAATTAATGTTATATGTAAAACTTTAAAAATTGATCAAATGAGTAAAAAACTTCTTTGAACCAGCTAATGAATTATTTGTTAATAATATATATGGTATCAAAATACACTAAGAATAATGTATAAAAATCTATGAAATAAGATATAATAGTATAGGAATGATGTTATATTACTAAATATACTGGCATGTGTCTCACTTTTTTCAACTTGGAGCCACAAGATACAGAATAGTTGGGTGTTATATACCTGACTCTGTTACAAAGGTAAAAAAAAAATGGTAAATAATAAATTGAGTATATTTAACAATAAATATTGATTGTTTTCTCCTTGTTACTGCACAGAAAAATTCATATCCTCGAGTAATCCCCTTGATTTTTGTATCTGTGTCTGGAAAGTAACCAGATGAGAACTATTATAGAAGAAAAAAGGGCAACTCTAGGTTTTCTGCGCAGACTTGAGGGAATGGAAGCAGGTTTTGGCCAACATGTGCCATCAATAGGTCCATGGAAGCAAATACACAGTATTAATTACCCATAGTGCCAGGGAACCAAAACATTCATATTTAAATGCAAACATATTTTTAGAAGGAAAATATTTAAATAGATGCAAAATACTCTTGTACAGGTCTTTTGCAAATGGCCAATACCACTGTGATTTCATATGTTCAGTGACCTTGTTGTGTTCAGCAAATAATATTTCCCTCCAGATGTACACTGCTTTTGGCTTTATAATTTTTTCTGGAAATTCTTCTCCACTGATCATTTTAAATTAACCCTTTATATTTTGTATAGTTTAGCATATCCGAAGTACGCTTGATGGGCAAGGAAAAATCTGCCAAGAGAATTTTCTGCCCTTCCAAATGTCAGTGGCTATATTATCATAGACCTGTTTAACAGTGAATAGTGTTGCTCTTGTTGCCATGGATACCAATAGCTACACCCCAGACAGCATAATATTATGTCTTAAGGAAAAAACAAAACAAAACAAAACAAAACAGCACACAAATATTTTGGGTCAGGTACTGGAGATGCCTGTTTATATTGTGTCCAGAGATCACAGAGGAAAGGATGGTTCTGTCCACATTGAGTTTAAATTTTTCTTCCTCAGTCAAAACTCTTTGTAAACATCTTTAAAAACATACCCAGGAATGTGTTTCTATAGTAGTTCTAAAATCATGTCAAACCTATAATAGATATAAATATTAAAATGTCTGTCAGAGTTTCAATATCCACTTATTTTACTTGGTACCAAGTAGGCAATTATTCTGCTGCATAGAGATCTTCAAGTTATGTCAGTGCCTCCACCTTGCGTGTGCTTGTACTGCGTGTGAGGCTCTACACAAAATAGCAAAATGATATCATTTACTTCGAGGAGGATACACAATTTTTAAACTTCAAAAATAGCTTAAATTCACTGGGACAGATCGGATAGTTCATTCTTAGAATAATGGAAATGACCGTATCATCACCTATCACTATGTGTATATATATATATATATATATATATATATATATATATATATGCATATGCACATATATATATGTGCATATATATATGCTTTTCTACATGTGTTATATTTGGAGTGTTAATTAGCATACAATGCAACCACTAACTTATGAGTTAGCTCCTTTATAACTCTGAGATTGGTCAAAACTGAAGAGTATAACAAGACATAATCTTTAAAATGTAGTGGGTACCTCTGTTTTCTTTCATCATAAAATCAAAATTTCTAAAATGTCTAATTAAAGTTTCAAATATTTGCCATCTATAAAAATTCAAAACGAAGATGAGGAGATATTGGAACACACCTTTAATCCCAGCACTTGGGAATCAGAGGCAGGAGAATATCTGTGAGTTAAAGGACAGCCTGATCCAGGAGAGCTTGTTCCAAGACAGCTAGGGTTGTTACACAGAAAAACCCTGTCTCAAAAATCCCTCCAAAAAACAAACAAACAAAACAATTTCAAAATGAATTTAGTGACACATAGCCATTAAAATCATCTCAGTAGAAAATTGTCAGTGAACTTTAAAAAAAAAAAGAAAGGGTAGAGAAAATATACAAATTGAAATGTCATGAAAATATTATACTAACATGAATGAGTACTGTAAAAGTTTTTCTATTGCATGAATGGAAATGAGCAGGTGCTATTTGCTTTATTAACATCAGAAATTATATTAAGACAATAATGGATAAATTCAAGTACATTGTGAAGAAAACAGTAGTTGATGCCAGGTGCACAATGTTTCTTACAGAAATTCTCAGAGTTCCACTGGGCAGTAATGTGGCATGGTTTACTAAAAGGAATAGAAAAGATTCCCTTGAGTGTTTATTGCTTTTCTTATGTAGAATGCTCAAAGCATTGTTTCTGATAGCTGCATTTTGAGACTAAAGTTTTCGTTTCTCTCTCTCAAAAGCAGATTTTCCCATCGTTAGTGTCTTCAAACTTCTCTGTCCATCACTACTATTTTTAAAGCAGTGTTACTTGATTTTACCCTAGGCTCTGGGCTATCTAGTCTCTACTTCTTGGTCTCTCAAGCAGTGTTTGGTAAATGGCTCATCTGATGGATTGTGCCTATGGATTAGTTACTCCCACTGGGTTTGTGTCACCATTGCCTTAGCATAGTTTTCAGGCAGGAAAGCATTTTAGATCAAAGGAGTTGTGTTTATGTTTCTCTTTTGATAGCCTGAAGAGAAACTTCCTGAACCAAAGACGTTAGAATATACGATGAAGGTTCCATGAAGGTCCCAGACTTACCTTTATGTTTGATGATTAATGTGTGTGTTGTCTTCAGGAATGGGGTCTTGTTATCCATTTGGAGAGAACAATGTGGTGTCTTGCCAACAACATTGGTTGTTTGTGGATTCCCACGGGACCTCTATTCAAAAACTCATTTGGATGAGACCAAGTCTGAGTACAAGAAATTTTATTTGCTGACAAGAGATGGCCAGTTGGAACCTCATCTCTCCCAATATTTGGAGATATCATTATATAAATATGAAGGATAACCTTTATATATTATAAGAAGTTTCACCTGCACTAGGTTTCCATACCAAACCCTCAAATATGTGCAATTCTAGCTATCTCTTTCTGCCATTCCTTTTTAAACTCCATCAAACCTCCAATCTGATCCTTCCAATTTGGTTTACTCGCCCCCTGTCATCTCATAAAAATCTATGTGTTCCTCCAAGGGAGAGCGACTTGTTTCACCCCCACCCTCCAGTCCCCTACTCTGTGTCTAACAATCCACAGTTTTATGGTATGCATTTTATTATACATATATATTAGTCATTAAGTAAACTATAGCCAGCTATTTTTCTTACTCACTCAGTAGCATCTGGTCATAAATAGCATGATAAATTGTTCTGGGCACTCCCAGTTCAATCATTAATCAAGAAGATATACCACAGGCTTGCCCATATGCCAATCTGATGGAAGCAATTCCAAAACTAAGGCTCCCTCTTCACTGATGACTCAAGCTTATGTCAAATTGACAAAACTTAACCAGCACAACCTCCTGACAAAAATCTCCCTTGATGAATGAAGATAGACTCATCAAGGAAGCTGTTATCAGGACTAAGCTTTAAAGGATAATCCTGTGGTCATATGCTTAGATTATTCTGTTTACAGATTGATGGATATTGATATCCACAAGAGAGCAGTATCAAGCCAACATTTTGAAGATTTTTTTCTCCAACCCTTCTACTTCCAAGTCTGTGTCATTTTTTTAAGACAATTGGCTGTATTAATTATGAAAATCACAAGCCCAACAACAGCCAATGAATTGTTCTCACATTGTAAGTTATACCAATTTCTCTAAGAAATGCTGTAATTTTACTTTTAGAATACACCCTTAATGAATCAATATGTTACCTGAAATACTTGTTAACATTTTGGTTCAACCTACTACATGTCTTGAATATTTTACTTTCTACTTATACAACTTTTCTTACTTTTAGTATGTTACTACCACACTGATAATATTAAAATGAAAGTTTGTTCATGTCATTCCTTGCACAAAATCTTCCAGTTGCTGGCCATTTGATTCTGGCTTATTTACATTTTATGTTTCTCTTTCTGACTTCTCTGCACACCTTGTCATCTTCTCAGGCCCAATTACTGTGGTTTTCATGACATTCCTCATAATCTCTAAACTTTTCTTCTCCAAAGTAAAGCTGCAATGATTCTTTTCTCTGCTTTCAACATTGGTTCTGATTTTTTAATCCTTGACCCATGTCTCCTCAAAACTGACATTTTCTGATTTCCATCTTCAACTAACCACCCCTTTGAGAAATTTTGTTTTTATACATTTCCAACTTTGCTTGATTCCTTGTCCTGTCCTAATATCCAACCTATGTTATTGAGTTTAGTCCTAGCATGTCCTCTGGTAAGTACAGGAGTGCCATGTAAACAAGATTTAGTTTTCATCACTGTGATGTCTTGGAAACTAGCTGAGAGTCTACTATAGTTAAAATACGCAATAAAAAGGTTTGGTTTCAATGAGTTTTGAATGATTATTTGTTTGAATGAATTATGAATAAGTAGAAACAATTTGGCTGTTGGCCAATCTGATTCTGAATATGCTTTGTTTTTATTTCTTCTTGTGCTTCTTCTATCACAGTATTGTATTCCTAGTTTTTAGCCTCAGTTTTACTGTAACTAAAAGCACCATGTTTGTTCCTTTATAGAAAAGCAAATATTTTTGTTTTATTCTTAATGTGAAAAAACATCATCATTAAAATATACTGTATTGAAAAACAATTGATTTGTTTTAATTTACTGGTAAATTAGTTTTCTTTATTTTATTGTAATTTCTTATATTTTACTTGCATCATTAATGACTAACTAGTCTATGTGTTATACATATAAAATATTTATAAGCTATCCATTGATCACTGAAATAAAGACTGCTTTATATTTTAAAAACTACATTGAAGTATAATAAATTTTAGCATATCATAGTCACTTTAAGGTCCATTACTCTTACATTTTAAATTCTAGCATTTAGGAAGTAGTTGTAAGTGAAATATTTCTTGCTAGTTCACTTCAGAGGCAAAGAACAAATTCCCAAAGAGATATGTATTGTCTCTTTCCAGGGGGAATTTTTAAAGAAGTGATTGAGAAAGGCAAAACATCTATGAAATAGAACAAGCTAATGTTTAATGTGCCCAGGAAGAAAAGCAGATAAGAAGGCACATGCACTCCATCCTAAGAATACTCACCATTGCTTGCACTACTAAGAAGTATGTGCTAGGCTTTTGTTCTCATCTGAGCTGAGAAAGTGTAACATGAGGAGCTGTTTGTTAGGGTTTATGTCCTGTCCAGTTTCCACAGCTGGTAAGCCCCCAAAGAAAACCACACAGTCTACATTAGGTTATAAACTGATTGGCCCATTAGCTTTTATAATGTATATTCACCCATTATTCTTATCTATGTTAGCCACATGGCTCAGTACATTTTTAGGGGGGTAGGACACATCCTGCTTTTTCTATGATGTGGGTAGGACTCCAGAGGAATGGTCTTCCTCCTTTCCAGCATTGTCCTGTTCTCATTGCCTGGCCTCTACTTTCTGTCTGGTTGACCCGCCTATACTTCCTGCCTGGCCAATCAGCGTTTACTTAAAACATGATTGACAGTTACCCTCTCACCTCCATATGAGGGCTATGACACACACCTATAACTACACATGTATAAACAACCAAACAAACATATAGAGCCACATGGTATAATAATAATAATAGCTATTAATAATATATTATGAAAACATACATAATGTAGCTAAAATTGGTTATTTTATAATGATTTATTATTTCCTTTGTTGTGCTTTTTAATTTCTATCCAAAAATGCTGCTTCCATGTTTATATTCCTTTCCTATATGATTTTGTCAAGATACGAAATCATTCTCAAAATTACCAAACCTAATCTCCTTTCCCACAAGTAGTCAACCATGATGATCACACATTCACCTCCAAAATTGTGTTAATTAAACCTACTGTAATATTGGTTTCTAGACAATAAAATTATACTTACATTACTTTAGTCGATAGCGTCCACATTACCAATATCATTTCAGTTTAGAAGGAAGACATGAACCTAGACCTGGATGGAGGGGGGAGGACCTTGGACTGCACACAGGGCAGGGAACCCTGACTGCTCTTTGGACTGGAGAGGGAGGGGGAGGGGAAGGGAAGAGGGGGAGGAAAAAGAGAGATGGGGAGGGGCGGAAATTTTTAATTAAAAAAATTAATAAAAAAAGAAAAAATAATATAAACATAATATCATCTCTTTCAAAGTGGTCTGAAGAGATTCCCTAAGTAAAAAAAGTCTTAATAATTTCAAATACAGGCCTGAGGAAGCTTTAATTATTCAAGGAAACCATCTTAGAAAAAGGTGTTATATGTACGTGTGTGTGTATTTACATGTGTGGGTGCCTGTATATGTATACATGTACATACATATATATATATATATATATATAGAGAGAGAGAGAGAGAGAGAGAGACAGAGAGAGAGAGACAGACAGAGACAGAGACTTAGTCAGAGAGAAAGGAGAATCTGTATTTTTCTTGATGGTTGCACTGCAAAGAAAGACTGTTTCCCTATTCCCAGTGTTTGCAAAGATATTTCCTGGTGGTTAAGTGAATTGTTTTTTTTTGTTTGTTTTATATTTTTGTTATTATTTTTAAAGAGAGCATTTTTAAAGGAGACAGAAATATTTTGAAAAGAATTTCTGAGCATATTTTGTGGAAAGATACAGGGAAATCTCTTCCCCTGGATTTTTTTTTGTTTCATTCATCCTTTATTTTGGCATATTTATAATGTATATCTGTACCATTTAAAATTTTTGAAATTTTAGCCTACCTTAGATCTATCTCTTAATAATAACCATCTCTCATTACTTAGCAATTACCAAAAATTATAAATAAGATAATCTAGTTAAAATCTTTGATACTTTCTTAACTTTATGTGTTAAGTTCCCATTCCTGATAACATTAAACATAAGATAATTGTACATTTCCTTTGTCTTCAAATATGGTATTTTATAAATACACATTTTATAAAATCTTTTATGATGTTATGGAAACTTAAAGGAAGACACAGGAAAACACTTTCATAACATTCTTCCAAGTAAGAAATTGTTGTTCACACTGTAGAGAGAAACTGTGGCTTGTAAGGAATGACACTAAGTGCCCCAGTGAAACATCAAGAAATAAATTCATTTATTTCATATTCAGAAAGATTCTCTTTGCAAAGAATAACTTTACCCATGGTGGTTATCATTGTTCAGGTTGGCCTGCTGAATTTCATCCAATTCAACTGATTCTGCTACCATATGAAGGCGAGTGCTATCACTTGTACTTGTGGGTGAAGCTCTACCTCAACAAGTAGAACTGTTTGTGAAGTCCTACACATGTCGAGCATGGGAAAATATGCCTAGAGCATAGTGCTTTCTTTGAAGTTCACAACAATAAAAGTCAAATACTTGAACAAAACTATTTAAAACATTTTGTAATAACTAAAAATTTAAAATCATGGATTGTAACAAAACAGGAAATGGGTTTCATATTCTACATTAAATTAAAACTGTCTGGGAAACTGTTTTTTTTTTAGAAAAAACCTTCAGAAATTAAAACATGCAAGGGACAGAAATGTACATAATTTTTTTTTATTTCTCCCTGATATTTTTGAGAAAAGTTCTTATTGTTTAGTTTTTACTGGCCCCAAACTTACTGTAAAATCTTGCTACTGTCACCTTAAAGCTGATAATACAGGTGTCAACCATCACATCAGCCAGATAAAGAGTTTAACCTAATAATGTAGTTAGGAATAAAACATAAGCTAATGCAAGCCAAATCTAAAATCTCTTCTACCATTTAAATATCATTGCTGCTTTTCCATAAGGTAGAAAATTTAATATTTTATAGTTCTTATATAATAAAGTCACTGTAAGACAGTTATTTTTTCTCTATAAAATTTGAGAAGTCAGGTTTATTTGAATTGACTACATTAACAGTAATAATTTTGAGTGTGTGTGTGTGTGTGTGTGTGTGGCTGGCCTATGGAATCAACAGGGGACTAAAGGTGGTAGGTACCATATTAACTGCGACTTCAAATTTTGTAACATGACTTATTCTGAAACAAAAAACTATGGTCAAGCAAGCATGGATTATGTACTGTTTTATTTGATGAAGTGAACTAGATATCTAGTGAAAATCTGTAAATCCATGCAAAGGCAGCAGCTGTCTATTTTAGTTACTCCCTAGGGAAATATATTTTTTCCTCATTCTATGCTTAGCATAAAATCTAAGCAAATTATTTTAGGACTGCAGGCTTATGCATGAGTGTGGGGAACAGTATGAAATATGCTCTTTTAAGTTCATGTAATTTGAAAGATCGTATAAGGCATAACCTTCATTTCTGTTGCTGGATGTGTAATCCTATGGGATAGAATAAAGTAGCAGAGAGAGCACAAGAGAGCGAGAGCGAGAGAGAGAGAGAGAGAGAGAGAGAGAGAGAGTTATGCTAAGGTAAGCAAACTGTTATGTTGTTATTTTCAAATTGGGAGCTAATGTTTAAGTAGACCAAGTCTTCAGTTTTGTTCAAATTGCCCAAGCCTTAATTATAGGCTGATGGGAATACTGGAAGTGCTCTTCAATATACTAATATATTAGAAATAATCTGTGTTTTTTTTTTTCAGCTTCCTTCACATGTTACTTGAACTCTGTCACTATGAGAGTTAGGTATGTAGTGTTTTACTTGCAAGTTGAACCAGGAAGCATATTATAATTAAAAGTGTTATGAGGAATAAAAGAAGCAACAAAGATGAAATTTCACACTCCCATCATTTTATATTTCATGTTTCAGTTGGTAATATTAAGATGTTCTGAAATATATTAGAATAAATAATTGTCATAATTAGTTATATTAACATATGCATATTTTCATCAGGTAGGGAGATCTAGTATATTTCTGCACACATATAGTACTTTTAGCTCTATATATGTGTGTATATATGCTTGTTTAGATTCAAATACTATAAGTTATCTGCAGCAAGTTAGCTCAAAGAAATAGAACAGGGTTTTTATTTTATTTCAAAGTTTTGGACATTAAAATCCCAAGAAACAAAGCCAGCTTTAAAGAGTACCCCATGCCAATTGAAGACAGGGAACCAAGAATGAACAAGTATCATAATAAAAGAATCAAAAGTTAATTAGTAATTTAACAGAAATGTTTGTTCTCATGAAAGCACAGTGAGCTCAGGACAGCTAATTGAATCTTTGCCCAATCTAGCTCCTCTGGAGACCTACGACCTTCCATTAGGCTTACCTTCTAAGCATTCACACTACCAGACAGTTCTGCTACTGCCAGAAGTGAGTCTCCAACCCATGAATCTCTGAGGTACACTTTCTCTAGTTCCCTTCTTTTTGGGGAGATGGGATTCTTGATTTATTCTCTATTGTTTTTAATCAAGCTATATATTTTTCTCTGCTCCACTCCCTTCCTTCTCTTTCTTCATTTTTCCTTTCCCATAATTCCCATGCTCCCAATTTTCTCAGGAGATCCAGTCTTTTTTTATTTTCCCTGTAGATTAAATCCATGTTTGTCACACTTAGGGTTCTTTTTAGTATCTAGGTTCTCTGGGGTTATGAACTGTAGGCTGATGTTTCTTTGCTTTTTGTCTAAAAGCATCTTATGAGTATGTACATATTATATTTGTCTTTTTGAGTCTGGGTTACCTAACTGGCTTTGTGAGAACCTAGTTCGTTTCAATGCTCTTTCTTCCTAGACCTGGATGGAGTGGGGAGGACCTTGGACTTCCTACATGGCAGGGATCCCTGACTGCTCTTTGGACTGGAGAGGCAAGGGAGGGGGTTGGGGGGAGGGAGAGGGAAATGGGAGGAGGTGTAAATTTTTCATTAAAAATAAATAAATAAATACATACATACATACATACATACATAAAAAGAATTGGAAAAAAACCTGGTGTCATTATCATTGGCTTCTCAGTCTGTCCTCATTGTCAGCCACATTCAGGGAGTTTGGTTTGATTGCATGCTCGTGCAGTCCCAGTCCAGCTGGCCTTGGTGAGCTCCCATTAGATCAGTCACACCATCTCAGTGGGTGGACGCACCCCTGGCGAACCCGACTTCCTTGCTCATGTTCTCCCTCCTTCTGCTCTTCATCTGGGCCTTGGGAGCTCAGTTCAGTGCTCCAATGTGGGTCTCTGTCTCTATCTCCATCCATTGCCAGATGAAGGTTCTATGCAAGATATTCATCAGTATGGTTATGGGAGAAGGCCTGTTCAGGCACCCTCTCCTCTGCTGCCCAATGACCTAGCTGGAGTAATCCCCTTGGACACCCGCGAACCCCTCTAGAGCCAAGTCCCTCGCCAACCCTAAAATGGCACCCTTAGTTAAGATATATTCTTCCCTGCTCCCATATTGACACTTCCTCCATCTCAACCATCCCATTCCCCCAAGCTCTCCCCAATCGGTCCCTTCTCCCTTCTCTCTCCCCATCTCCCCTTGCCTCCACCCCACCCCCACCCCCATACCCCCAACTTTTGCCCTGTGATTTGGCTACTTCCAATATCCAGGAGGATAAATACGTGTTTTTCTTTGGGTTCACCTTCTTATTTAGCTTTTCTAGGATCATGAACTATAGGCTCAATCTCAATGTCCTTTGTTTATGGCTAGAATCCATTTATGAGTGAGTACATACCATATTCCTCTTTTGGGTCTGGGTTATCTCTCTCAGTAAAGTGTTTTCTATTTCCATCCATTTGCATGCAAAATTCAAGATATCATTGTTTCAAAACATCTGTCCTCTGTTTCTTTAGCTAACAAATGATGAAAGGAATTAATTAACTAATGTCTTTACTGTATTTGATACGGTTGATATTCTATAGTTATCATAGGTATAATTATGATGAATTAATCTGTGGTCACTTGAAAGTATTTAAAAGTAAAGAGGAAAAAAATAGTATATCAACCAATGTAATAGCAAGTAATAAATAAAAACATTAAATTGTCGTTAATAAATATTCACATCAAATAACTACTGCTTCAGGATCTCTACTGTATGGTTTTAGTGACAACCTCATGATAGCAGATTTCCATAATATTAGCACTTTAAAGGAATAGGCAGTAATATCAACAGTTCAAGGTCATCCTCAACTACATGGAATACTTGAAGCCAACCTCAAACACCTGAATCTTTGTCTTAATTTGACCTCCAGAAAAAAAAAGGGGAAATCATTTAATTATAATTGCTCATTAATTCTCTGCAACATATTCTTGATATTGGTGTCAATATAATCTATATTTTACAGATGATAACATAGAAATAAAGTATCAGTATTTGTTCAGCACTCTTATGTAGCTGAGCTCATATTTTAAAAAGGACAACCTGATTATAGAGGATATTAAGGCTATTAACCTATATATTGCATTAAATATCATTTGCATAATCATGAATGGAACTTATTCACTACTTACCAACTATTCAATGTTAAAATATGTAAAAATCTATTAAAAGTCGTGGAAAATGCTTCCATTTATTAAACATGTTTTATCTTTAAATGTACTATGATTGTAAATCTAAGCTACATAAATTTATTTGTGTATGTCTATACATTGAGAGAGTGTTCCATATAATAATTAAAGATGATTTCCATTATGATTATTTGATTGTATGACCACACCTATCTCACTTGCACTATATAGTATGTTAATGTCAGTTCAAGGAACATCTAAGTATGCTGAATCCTCTCTACCTTGAATAGGATTTATATCTTAGTAGTCATAAAAAGTATAAAGGAAGTGTAAAGGCCAACGATCTTTTCAAAAAATATGTCTGGGGTTAAGCATACACATATAAGTAACATCATACAAACTGAGTATATTTTCATAGGTCTTGTTTGTATGTTTAAGAGAATATGCACACATACAAACATAAAATATATAAGAAAACTAAAAAATAAAGCTCATAAATTAGGGAGACAGGAAAGTACATTGGATAAGTAGGAAGCAGGCAGGAGAAGGAGGAAAATTATTAATTATATTTTAATTTTAAAAATGAAAAATATAAAATTATTCAAATTTAATGAACAGAAAAAAATAAAGATGAGAATTCAAATGTATATAAATTTATTTACAGTCATTTGATACTCCAATTTGTCAAAATTCTTTTTTGTTTTGGACTATTTTGCATATTTTCATTTTATTATCATTACTTTATGTTTAAAAGTTTATTATGATTAAAACATTTAAATACCTTATTAACGTTTTCTTGATGCTTAAACATAAAATGGAAGAGGTTAATTTAAGTAATAGCCACCTGGACATAAAGTTTGCGTACGTGGGAAGCAATGAGATTCAAATAATCACAAAACTGTCTAGGAAGATATGTATGTCTATAGCATTTACCAAGGAAGTACAATGTCTTAGTGTTTTCAAAGTACTTATTTTTGAGAATGATAAAGATACAGGGAGAGAGAGAGAGAGAGAGAGAGTTAAAAAGTGACTAAGTCAAGAGGAAGGGAGGATCTGGAAAGAGTTGAGAAAGGAATAAGCAGAATCAAATTTTACTGTATGAAAAAGATTTTAAAAATAAAAATATTGTAAAGGAAATACACAAGAACTTAAATAACTTGCAAATAGCAGGAGTGAAAGAAGCTGTGAGGAAGTAGGATTAGAGAATAGAAGGCAGGGAAAGCACCGAAAAGAAGAAGGCTGATTCCAGTATATTGAACTGAGAAGAAACGAATAACAGTGATGCCTAGAAATATTCCCCGGAGAATAAATTAAAACAACATGTTGCCATTCATGCATATTCTACTTATTCTGTTTTCTTTTATATTTTAATCAATGCTGCTATCTAAAAACACACCAGTCTCAGTGAGAACCTTATGACTTAATCTTATAGAAATAATTTTAAATGTATTTTAATGAATAAAAGTAGATATACGTGTATTATTACTCTATTTTATAAATAAATAAGGACATATAAAATGCACTGTATTTAGACTCTATCACAGTTAATGTTAATATAATTGTATTTAATGATGTGCCCAAAGTGATTTGAGATATACTTCTTGGCAGTTCAAGCATTCGGGGAATGAAAATCTATAAGCCCATAACATTGTGTTGATTGACAAGACAAATATGTTTTAACCACATATGAACAATTTAATTCTAGAAACATCACCCTTCACAATAGTCATAGATAACATAAAATATCTTGGAATAGCTTTAGCCAAACAAATGAAAACCCTATGACAAGAACTTTACATCTTTGAAGAAAGAAATTGGGGAAAACCACAGAAAATGGAAAATGTTCCATGCTCTACAGAAGGTAGAATTAGCAATCTTGACAAAAGCATCTCACATTCAATGCAATGGCCATTAAATTTTCAGCAAAATTCTTCAGGAACAGTGGAAGAAAAATATTCAAATTCAAATGGAAAAGCATAAAACCAAGAATAATCAAAGCAGTCCTCTACAATTAAGGAACTTCTGGAGACATCAAAATCCTTGACTTCAAATGATATGGCAGAGCTACATTACTGAAAACAGCCTGGTGTTGGCTTAAAAACAGACAGGAGGACCAATGGAACTGAATCAAAGATCAATGGACATACCTACAAACACCTGATTTTTGACAAAGAAGCAAAAAATATAAAATGGAAAAAAGAAAATATATTCAACAAATGGTGCTGATATAAATGGATCTCAACATGTAGGAGAAAGCAAATAGATCAATAACTAGCACCATGCACAAAACTCAAGTTCAAATGAATGAAAGACCTCATTATAAAACCAACCACACTGAACTTCATAGAAGAGTAAGTAGGAAGTACACTTGAACACATTGGCACTGAAGACTTCTTCCTAAATCTGTCCCCAGGAGTACAGCTACTGAAATCAACAATTAACAAATGGGACCTCCTGCACCTGAGAAGCTACTGTAAAACAGCAAGATAAAATGGCAGCCTACAGAATGGGAAAAAAAATCTTTACCAACCTAACATCGGACAGAGGGCTGATCTCCAAAATAAACAAAGAATTCAAGAAATTTGTCGTCAAAAGAAGAAATAATCTAATAAAAACTGGGGTTCAGACCTAAAAGAGAACTCTCAACAGATGAATCTAAAGTGGCTAAAAGACACTAAAGGAAATGCTAAACATCCTTAACTGTCAGAGAAATTCAAATCTAAACAACTCTGAGATTCCATCTTCTACTTGTCAGAATGGCCAAGATAAAAACACTGATCACAGCATATATTGGAGAGGATGTGGGGTAAAGGGAACTCTGCTCCACTACTGGTAAGTATGCTAACTGGTATAGTCACTATGGAAATTCATATGGTGTTTTCTCAGATATTTAGGAAGCAACCTACCAAGAGACCCAGTTATAGCACTTTTAAGTAAATACCCAAAGTATGCTCCAATCATACTACAAGGATATGTGCTCAACTATGTTCATAGCAGAATTTTTTGTCATCCAGAACCCAGAAACAATCTAGATGCCATTTGACTGAAGAATGGTTGTTTTGGAACTTCCACAAACTGTGTGAAACCAACCTACATTGATGGACAGATCTTTTCTTTTCAGATCACTTTCAGAATCAAACTTTTACAGAGATACCCTCACATAGATACTTGGGAATGTTTATGGGACCCTTGTTGGCAACATTAATCCAGTCTATACATAGAGGATCAAATTGATATTTTTATAATATACAAAAAAAATTTCTTTTAGAGATTATAGGGCAGAATTCATTCAATAACAGTACTTTTCATTGTTAATTTTTCAAATATTGAATAAAGGTGTGTCACTGCTCAATTAAATGCTAGGTCAGAAACTCAGTTCATCTTAATTCTTTTTTTCCATGTAGAATTTTTTCTCATGAAATCAGCCAATTCTTACTATTCTCATCATAGCATATTTATAACATTAGAAGAAGGAGAAAAGGAAAGAAACTCAGAGATTTTTAAAACAATGGGTTATGTAAAATGAGCTCCTTTTTCATAATGAGATACTTTGTACCTTATCTGAAGCCATAGATGATGAAAGGGTTTTCATTAGCATAGTTCCCTTCTCCAACTCACCACAGCTTCCTTTCTGTTCCCTTGGGTCAAGTTGGATGAGCTGCCCTCTGTTCAATGTTGTCTGTTTTCTAGTAACCCTTTCTCAGTAGGAAGCCTGGTTGAAAGTCTAATGTGACCAAGCCTTTTGTGTGACCTCCTCCTAGGAGGAATCCCAAGAACAAAGTATCAACAGAACTATAGGGCAGCTGACAAAGGGTACAGAAATAGATAAAATGGATCTCTAGTGCTTTGTTTCTTTTTGTATTCTTTTATTTATTTTATTTAAGAACTGTTGAAAGGGTAGGTCACTTGCATTGTGGTTTTCTTCATTGGTCTATATGTTAAAATAATTCTGTCACTTGTAAAATGAAACACTGGGAAGGTATCTTAATTATATTCAATCAAGCTACTCTTATTATTTCCAGTTAATATTTCTACAATTTTTAAATAAACCTAGAAGAAATTAGATTTTTTCCTGTGGGAATTAGAAGAAATTAAACATCTGTAGCTGTTAGAGAGGGAAGAGTAAAGGAAAGGACGGAAGGACAAAGAAGGGAACGAAGGAGTTAGGTCCCAAGGGAGGTCTTGAGATTGCTGCTTCAGAAACAGCAAGGAGAAACCATGAAGAAAACGTCTATTTTTGGAAGATGAAATAATTGCATCATATTTTACTAAGATAGGATTAGAGAATTGAGAAATAAAAACAAAATGTTGAATTTTCTCGTGTGTTTAATTTTTTTTCCTAACTTGCCATTGATATAATTTGACAATGTGCCAAGAAATGTTAGCATTCTGGTGTATTACTTTTATTTCAATCTCACAAATATATGCTGGGGCATTTTTACCATCTGCTGTGTAAACTTCTGCTGGGGGAAGGACAATAGATACTTCTGCACATCCGTGTCAAAATGCTGTTATAGGGGATTTACTGTACTAAAGAGAATGGAACCGAAATAAATGGGATGACAAAAAGGCTATGAGACAGAACAGTACAGAAAAGGAGTTGAAATGCTTTTTATTTCACCCTGTTTTCAAAATATTTGATATGTTTACAGAGAAGCTGGATATTTTCTACTGTTACGATAAATCCTTATGAGTCTATTCCTGGGAGTGATTAATAGATCAAAAAACATATTTTTGGACCATATTCATTAATTAAATGTATTGTGGGTATTCCCACATTGGAGCAAATCTAAACTGATTAAATGTATTTCGTGTTAATTAATTTAAATATTTGTAAAACACAAGCCATTTATAAACACTAAACTGTTATATTTTTTTAAAAAAAATGCGCTATTGCCTAAACACAGGCAATTTGTTATCAAATTGTGTATGGCATGCATCCAAGAAGGGTTTTAGTTAACTATGTACAATCATAGTATTCATGGGCTAACTAATGATCTGATCTAGGGAACATATCAATTTCTTTTTTTTTTTTTTGGAAGCTTTTTTTTCTTAATTTATTTATTTATTAAAGATTTATGTCTCTTCACCACCACCACTTCCCATTTCCCTCCCCCTCCCCCAATCAATTCCCCCTCCCTTGTCAGCCCAAAGAGCAATCAGGGTTCCCTGACCTGTGGGAAGTCCAAGGACCACCCACCTCCGTCAGGTCTAGTAAGGTGAGCATCCAAACTGCCTAGGTTCCCACAAAGCCAGTATTTCTTTGATGGAAAATTATCTCTTTCCTCAACTCTTTTTCTCTGACATACATACACCTATGCTTTCTCACAGGCTCACAAAACACACATGCACACACATACACACACACATGCACATACACACATTCAAAAAAGAGAAAAATGAGCTATCATGTGATACCTTCATTTTTAGGAAGTTTCTCTAGACCATCCTTACATCTCACACACATTTTACCCAGAATTTGTCTATAAAGCTCATTTTATGGAAGAGGCCTGAGATTTCCTACCAAGTTTAGAAACACTTCTGCTGTGATTGTGAATTACAACATTTCCTCATGAAAGATGGAAATTCATTTATTCAGTGGACTCTTGTAATTTTTACAAATTAAAACACAAACTTTTAAACTGTATAGATATGCAAGCAATAAAACTCATAAAATTTCACTGAATGATTCTTGCTTTAACCACAGTTCCTTGAAACAGTTATCTGAATATAAGCAAAATGCTATAGATATTTGCATTTAAGGCAAATACTTGTACACATACGTCCTCACACCAAAAAATATTTTAATATATCTCACAAAATGTCATTTTCATGTGATTCCAAGAACGTGAGCACATCAACATATGAACATATTCAAGATAAGTTAGCCTGTAAATTCTACCAGTTCTGTCAATAAATTGTTAGACTATGATTTTGTAGATCTACAAAGAGCAATGCCACATGAAATAAGGATAGAAATTGAACTGGGTTTACAAGTTCCAGAATTCTGACAATTACCAGGAGCTGAGTGGGCAATAAATCACTTGACTGAGCTCCTCAATGATAGTCAGGTTTTGCTGCATTTTACTATTAAAATTGTACTTTTAGTAGTAATACTAAATAGTACTTCTTCCTAAAATAATAGAATATATTTCTATTGTTTTGATTCACAAAAGTCACAATCATTTATTGTAGTTACCTCTAGAAAATTATAAAATACCCTAAAAATTGAAAATGTAAATACATTTTCACAGTTTTGAATATGCCAGAATAGAATTGATGATTAAAGCAGAACTATTTTTGTTGCTATTTATAGAATTTAGGCCCTTTTATATGGCAGTTAAACAATCTACTAGTGAGACAAACCTACAACCTCTGAAAAGGATACTTTTAAAATTTCAACAATTAATATTGATCATTCTGAAACATTTATTGCATTAGTACAGTGCAAAAAGGTCTTGAAGGACTGCAGTAGAGGCAAATAAAATTGACCCCTTTTCTTTCACAATTATTTACAACACTGATATAGGACCTGCATGTCTTTATTTTCTAAAAAGTGCTGAAAAATCAATCATACAGCTCTTGCGTATATAACACAAGCATAGGTAAAAACACAAACAAATCTATTGTGAGCAATGATAAATTACAGAATGCTGTATGAAATGTAATATGAGCAACCTTAATTCTAGTTCGTTCTTTGTGATTATTTGCTTTTGGTTATAAAAGTCCTGGGGCATTTTCCTATGACTGGAATTGGAGTTTTTCTAGATAGCCTATGGCTTTCTGTGGGGGAGTGCTTTCACCCTTATGATGTATTATCAATTGATATAATATTTATACATTTACATGCACACACACACACACACACACTCACACATTTTTGTAGGTGTGTGTTTTCTTCAAAAAATATGACAAGATAAGAACGTGAAGTGCCTGCCCACTCTACTGAGAAGCTGTGGCATGGGAATGCACACAAACTCACAGTGAGAATGGACTTCAAGGGTATGGGAGAGAGTGAAACTCCATCAGCTTAGGTGCAACAAGGATGGAATATGTCTTTTATCTGAGCCGCAGATGTTCTCAGAGATTATTGCTTCTGCACCACAAGCATCTAAGAATTTTCAGGTGAATAAAGAAGATGCTGTTTAGAAACTATTTTATTTATATCTTCTAAGCAGTAAGCAACTGAAGACACCAGCTATATTTTCTCAGGTTAGAAGTTAGTAACGTGTTAACACATTACTGAATCTTTGGACATAATATTTCCCTTTTGTATTATCCCTTTTCTTGCCACTACTGATTGTCAGTAGTTGATGTTTCAAAAATATTACTTTCCACAGACTTGAAATTACTTAACACTTTGGATCCAGTTGAAGATTGGTTTTGTTACTATATTTGTCCATATTACCTAGCAAAAACAAAAGTCCAATAGAGTAAAAGATGGTAAATTGCTATAACAAATTAGTCATATCCAGAATGTCTGTAGTTACTCAGAAATTCTGGGAGCTTGTTGTCTTGTTAGTAAAGCTGTACTGGGCTCCCAGGCTCAGTATGACTTATGTAAGATGGAATCAACCTCCAGACCTTGGGACCCATCATGTTGGCAGCAAAACCTTTCAAAATGAAAACAAGGACTTAAAGTATCAAAATCCATAGTTCTGAGAAGCTTCCTAGACATATTAAAGTTGCATTTGATTAATGTATTTTTGCTTCTGGCTAACCATTTTTGCTAACTGAATTGTATTACCTATGTACGTGGTGTTTGTGCTGAAAAACTTATCCTAAGAAAGAAGAAAGGCTAGGGACTGAGCTTGGGATCCAAACACCCAGTGTAGTAGTCTCAAGAAGATTAATAAAGACTCTGTGTTGACCTGAACTCATGTCCTCACAACAGCGAATCCTAAATGAGTATGTGTAATTTGAAGATCTTTGTGTTCAAACTTAAAACCAGCTAAATGGCATCTGCTTGTGAGCTTTAATTAATATTTAATTATACCTGAAAGAGTGCGTGGGCAATTTCTTATTCTCTCTGTGTAGAACTAAGCACAATCTAATTGTGCTCATTGTATAAGATATTTTGTATAATTGTGATATAATTCTTTCCTTTCCTAAGACATTGAAAATGAAACCTTTAAATGCAGCTTCATAAAATAGTCCTAAGGACTAGAGATTTAACTCAGTTGGTAGAAAAATCACATACATTACAAATAGTCCATAATTTCCAAGCATTGTATAAATGGGCTTGGTGGCATAGTGTTGCAATTGTTTTAAATTAAGACGGGGAACACTAGATAATCATAAGTTCAGATTGTGCCTTGGCCACATCACAGGTTTGGGGCCAGCTTTACCTAAGCGTGACTCCATCTCAAAATACTAAAGTAACTTAGCTGTTTTTCGATAATGTTTAGAAAAACATGTGTCTGTACTTTCGACCATCATGAAAATGAAATCTTTTCTGGTCAAGGGGCCAGAAGAGATCTGAGTTCTGTATAGAGATGAAGAACCTTCTCTGTTCCAGTTTTTTTTTATTGAACAAACTGAGAATACAACTTTGGACTTGCCTCTGTCAAAAGTTTTCTGACTTGCAAATTCCCTCTCTTTCACAAGCACCATAAACCCTTTGCAAGCAAAGCAGATATCACACAATTTCCATATTTTGTCATCCACATTTTCAAGGGTAACATAGAGAAAATTTTTAAGCAAAAGGGGTCAAATGAAGAAGAAAATGAATGTGTGAGTTTATCTGAATATATCTCCATAAAATATATGCAAGTATCATACACCATAGAATGTATTGGTGTTAGCTTATTTACTGAAAGAGATCTTCAAGCCTCTGATTAAATAAAAGATTTTGAGATAAGAGGACATCCCCTCCGACAAACCTGATACAACAAAAGTAATCTTTATAAAAGTGATGTACAAGAAGTCAGAGTCAGAGAGGTGGTATAATTATATCTAAAGTGCACATGATCTCAGGAAGAAGCCATAAGCCAAGGACATGTGTTGTTAATCAAAGTTAGAAAGAGAAAGGGCATCCGTGAATCTCTATCTCTCCTGAAAGATCAGCACCATCTGAATTTAGTTGTTAACAAGAGCTGACTTTGGACTTCTAAGTTGCAGCACATAAGAAAATGATGGGATTGGATGGAGCCACAGAATCTGTGACAGTTTGATAAAACAGCAGTTGATAACCAGCTTAGCAATAGTGGAGACTTTGACACAGCTTTGACTTTCACCAGGAATATAGTCCACAGCTGTGTTGTTCTGGAAGGGTTCAGAACAGGTGTGGAATGAAAACATTACTTGTTTATTGTACCCTTCTGGAAGCTACAAATGATCATACAAGATCATCTCTGAGTCATTGACACAGTCCTATGTTTCTCCATTTTAAACACAAACTAAATATTAATGTTTTAACTTCTATCTCACTTTCTTGCTGTAATCAAGTGCTTTTTGACTAAGGAAAGGGCTAGTCTATGTAAATCCCAACTCATTCAATCAGAAGCTAAGATATGATTCTTTCCACGTCTATCGTACTTTGCATATGGTCTTAGAAGAACATATTGCCTGATTCCTTTATATTTATTTTTGTCTGCCTCACAAAACAGGCAAGAAACCACTTGCTCAAAAATATGTTGTTCTGAGTTCTGGGAGAGACCTTATTTCACCTCGTTTAAGAGGTAAAAAAAACCTCTTTGCCTTTTGGTCAAGAAGCTTAATGAGAATGACCACCTTGGTCTAACACAAAGAAGCTGTTTCTTATCAAAGAGGCATGATTATCTCATTATCTCACAAAGAAGAGTATACAGTCCTTTGTTCCTTAAAAGATAATTTTTAAAGGTTATTTTTTATATAGTCACAGCCAATGTGCTAACACTATTCATGACCCTGGAATTTGCAGAGACGCATGTATATAATGCAATGCAGAATACTAAAAAATAGAAGGCATAGCAAAAATTGATTATATTTATAACCTTAAGAGCTAGTTCCAGGACAGGCTCCAAAACCACAGAGAAACCCTGTCTCGAAAAAGCAAAAAAAAAAAAAAAAAAAAAAAAGTCAACTTCAATGGAAAAAAGAGAGCAGGGCTAATGAGATATCTCCAGAGACATACGTTGAGATTCCATTTACAATCACCATGTGCTCAGGGTCTAATGTTCAGCAACCCCCTGAGACAGGGTCCCTTTCCTTGGAAGAGAGTCAAGGTTCCTAGAGACTGTTATAAGATTGATTCAAATTTTGATGATGCTTTAAACAGCACTTCAGAGCAAAATTGTGACAAAAGGAGCCAACTTTGTGCTCCATGCTTTTTAATTTTAGCACTTCAGGAGGCTGATTCAGGAGGGTTGTCACAAGTCTGAAAGCATCCTGGGTTATGGGTTACTTCATGAGGTTTAGACTGGCACAGACTACATTGTGGGGCACGGTCTCAGGAAAAAAAAAACAGCACATGAATAAAAAAGAACCTGTTGAAATGTACAGTATGAAGAAAGACAAAATCCACAATGACAACAAAATAGAAATTGCAAGAGGAAGACTAGATTACAGAAAATGTTAATTGAAATGAAAATCCAATGTATGCTGAAGACCAGGTACCCACGAAGGCACATAGTAGCAGTAATGCCTCTCCAATACAAGAAATGGGAGGGTAAAGCAAAATGATAGAGAATAAGTCAAAATAAAGTGAAAAACTTATTAGTTATTGTTTTCAAAGATATTTCACTTGGGAAATTGCATTGTGATGTAACCCAGACATCTTGAAGCATATCTGCTACACAATGCACAGCGACTTTAACCTTTTGACTAGAAACATTGTTCTCACCACTAAAATTAATACTTCTACTCCGAGTTCCTATTATAAGGATCTTGAAGGACTTGAATCACGTTATGTCAGGTCAAAATCCATAGATGTGAGAAGACTGCATCTGCTAGAAGAAAAGTGGCTGCTGACCGTGAGTTTGGGTTGCTACGCTCATCAGAAAATACTCCCTGCTAATCCCATTGTTGAATTTCCTTAGTTATCCAAAAAGAGATGGCACTCATAGATGTAAAATCACAGTGTGTGGATGTCTACATCAGAGACTATTGGACCAGGTTATGATTGCATTGAACACTAAAAACTCATTGTACATTGTTACCAGATAAAATTAATAAAGGTAGATTTTAAGTCATTTAGGAGTTCATGTAAAAGTTGACAATTATTATGTCACCCAAAAGTCAATTCATAGTTTCATTTTAGAACTTAAAATATATTCACTATAATGAGCTCTCTTCTTTCATATTCAGTTTATAGTTCAAAGTACATTTATCTTCTGATCACAGCTAGAAGCAAGGATCTAAAAATAAACTATTAAGCTATGTAGTTAACACTGCCTATCTATCTCTCTATCATTTATCACCTTATTATATATCATCTGTCTCAGTCATGTGATGAGCAACAGCCAAGACTACATTTTCCTTCTTTATCTTGAATAGACAGTGGGGGAAAGCTAGCCAGCAAATGAAAACTCTTGGGGCATTTTTATTTTTATTTTACAATATAAGAATTAATCAGTCAATGCCCCCTTGGTGCTGTCCCCACATCTTTTATTCAGAGCTAGACTTTTTACGAAGAAAACACAGAGGGTAAATATCTTCCCCATTAGCATTTGACACTGAATTTCTGCCATATGTATGTGCAGCCGACGCTCATTAACATTATAGATTTCCACAGCCTGGCTAAGTGCTACATCTGTAATTTTTAGTTTAAATTATAGCAATATTGAAGAGAAGATATGCAAAAGCACTTATTCCAAATTATATGTCTTTTCTTTTCAAAAATGAGATATTAGCTGCAGCCTGCCTTAGTACTGTTGAGTACTTGCTCATATTTCTTAAAGACAGCTATTTAAATTAGTATGTTCCTTTTGAAAATGTCATTACTGAAGACATTTCATTCCTTTCAGGATAACCCTTTTCAAAATAAGTCTAATAAGTAGTTCCGCACAGAATTGACTTCCCTTTGAAATAACAAGGAGAAATAATGAGCAATGGATATTTACAGGTAGAAGTGGCAGCGGCTGTACTTGTGAATTAACAGGTTTTGGTGACAATTGCTGCAAGGAATTCACAGCAAATCCTCTCAAGCAGTCATGCTCCACTAGGTGAGTAATATGCTTTGGATGTTTCCCTAAATATGTATTTACATGAATGATAATAGCAGCTATAAAAAGACAATTATATCAAGGAAATGAGTAATACACTCTTCACGAGTCTTGATCTCGTAGTACCTATTTATTTAGTTTCAAAACACGATTTTCCGTGAAACTTTCCAATACAAATTACTTTTTAATTCAGAAGCAACAACCTATGAATGGTATGTTTTATTGATCAAACATATACTCATAATGATGACAAATCATATCTATTCTCTTATTAATGGTCTGTGTTTAGATAATTGCACTGGCAATGCATTTTACTTTGTTCTTATGTATAGTTTAAGTAATGCTTGGTGAGATATAATAGCAATGTAATTTTTAAAATGATCAATTCACAATTTAACATCAAAGAAGATTTCAAGGATTTCTATGTCAGGAAAATGATGATAAATGATAGCCAAATTCATAAGCATAAGACTAAAATCACACTTGCTTAATAATTTCTATGTCTAGAGTTCTTATACTGAGATTTATTTGTTTCTACATATTTTGGGGACCTTTAAATATAGTTTCTATGTTTAGAAAAAGAAGAAGTCAAACTTCTGTGAATGTGTTTGATGACAATATTTGCTCATTATATTTGAGAACAGGATATGAACCACAGAAAATTATCCTAAATTTAATAGATGTATAATTAGTTCTCTTATCCATAGCATGGTTAAATGTTACAACTAGTATATGAAGAGAATATTTTATTGACTTTCTTTTTATTTATTTTTTTTTATGTTTTTCTCATCATGCATCTGAATGTCATTCATTTACTGTCCCTCCATATCCTCCACCACTTCACTTACAGCCCCTGATATATAAAATTTAAGAGAAAAAAGAAAAATAAAAGGGAAAAATATCACCACATCATCAAGAGTATATAGTTCCATTCACAACATCAAATTTAAAACAAATATGGGTACAGTTTAAAAGGAAAATAGCATTGGTTTATTGAAACATCTACTAATAATATCTAAAGCAATCTGGTATTTCACAATATTGTCATGAAATTGTGAGGTGACATCATTATCCATTTTATATTTATTGACATTACAAATCAGAAAATTCTGAGGTATTCATGAAGCAATTCAAAATATCTACTTTGTCTTCAAAATAATTTGCATAAATTTTATCTAATCAGAGTAAACCAGAAGTCTTATCTCTAATCTCAATTTTACATTGTTGCAATTGCCTATTTGGCTAATCTGTTACCTAATAATCAGTGTAAAAATAGATATAATAGTGTTAATTGTTATTTTTACAGATTTGAACATCATTTTGAAATGAATATGCGCCTAGGATATCTGTGGGAGATTATCTAGACTGAACTAACTGATAAAGGTAGAGCCATTATCAATGTTAACAGGACCATGTCTTGCCAGGTAGATTGGACTATAAAATATGGAGAAATTGAGAGGATTAGCAGAATACATGCATTCCTTTCTCTTTGCTTCTTGAATATGATCCCAGGGTGACCAGTTGCCTTGAGCTCCAAACACTCTGATTTTATTGTAATAATGAGTGATAACCTGGAACTGTGATATAAAGAAACCCCTTTTCCAATGAATTACTTTACTCTGAGAGTTTTATCACTGTGACTAGAAAAGAAGTTAAGTAAATGGAAACAAGAAACATCAGTGCCAATTTTTCTTAAAGCAATTTATTCAGTTCAGCCTTGTTCGATCTTGCTATAAAGGTTCATTCCTAGTATTGCTGCATCTAGTTATGCCATGTTCAGTTGATATCCCTGTGTGCCCTGCTCTTTTCAGAAGGTAAATGGAGGAACAATGGTTATGGAGGAAAGGAGGGGTGGAGTGGGGAATGGGAAGAGTGGAGGGAACAGAGGCTGTGTTCAGAATGTATTGTATGAGAGAAAAAAATAAAGAAAAATTTAAAAATTTATGAGAAAAGTGAGAAGGGTAGGATGGGGAGAACTTGGGGCAGTGGGATGATTGGGATAAAGGAAGTTTGGATAGGGGAGCAGGGAAGCACATATCTTAATTAAGGGAGCCATCTTAGGGTTGGCAAGAGACTTGGACCTAGAGGGGCTTCCAGGTGCCCAAGGCGAGGTCCCTGGTTAGTTCCTGGGGCAGCTGAGGATAGGGAACCTGAAATGATCCTATCCTATAGCCATACTGATGAATATTTTGCATATCACCATAAAACCTTCATCTGGCGATGGATGAAGATAGAGACAGAGACCCACACTGGAGCACTGGACTAAGCTCCCAAAGTCCCAATGAGGAACAGAAGGAGGGAGAATATGAGCAAAGAAGTCAGGACCACAAGGGGTGCACCCACCCACGGAGACAGTGGGGCTGATCTATTGGAGCTTACCAAGGCCAGCTGGACTGTGACTGAAAAAGCATGGGATAAAACCAGACTCTCTGAATAAGGCGGACAATGAGGGCTGCTGAGAAGCCAAGGACAATGGCACTGGGTTTTGATCCTACTTCATGTCCTGGCTTTGTGGGAGCCTAGCCAGTTTGGATGTTCTCCTTCCTAGACCAGGATGGAGTGGGGGAGGACTTTGGACTTTCCACAGGGCAAGGAACCCTGACTGCTCTTCAGACTGGAGAGGGAGGGGGAGAGGGATGGGGGGAGGGGGAGAGGAGTCGGGGGAAGAGGGTAGGAGTGGGAGGCTGGGAGGAGGGGGAAATTTGTTTTTTTCAATAAAAAAATCATGTTGCAATTATCTACAGTCACAAGTATGTAACTGCATGATTTTTACTCTTTATACATTCAAAAATTCAATATTTTTAATTTGACCATGATATTTGGTTTGCATCACCATGATAAAAATAAATATTCAAGTTAAAATAGTTACATGATTTTTCTCCCTTCTTTCTGCTCCTTCAATATCCTTCCATGTGACTCATTTGAAACTGAATGAAATATATGCCAGGGCAATGCTGAAGCAGGCATGAGCAGCCCATAGACTGCGGTTCTGTTGAACTTATCCATATTGGGTTTCATGGTCTAAGTTAATGAGGACAACTGAGCAGGTTTCTTCCTCAATAGAGCTACACGCCAGGCGATGGTGGCACACGCCATTAATCCCAGCACTCGGGAGGCAGAGGCAGGCGGATCTCTGTGAGTTCGAGGCCAGCCTGGTCTAGAAGAGCTAGTACCAGGACAGGAACCAAAAAGCTACGAAGACACCCTGTCTCGAAAATCAGAGAGAGAGAGAGAGAGAGAGAGAGAGAGAGAGAGAGAGAGAGGCAGATCTCATTACAGATGGTTCTGAGCGGCCATGTGATTGCTGGGAATTGAACTCAGGACCTTTGGAAGATAGGAGAGTGCTCTTGAGTACTGACCCATCTCTCCAGCCTCATGTAACTCCTTTACTCTCTTCCAACTCAATGATTCTGGCCTCTTTGTCTTTAATTGCTGTTACATACAAGCATACATCATATAATTCATAAAATGTATACCTTATTTGGACAAGTCAAATATGCTCTACCTATTTAAATATGAGGTAGGAAAATAGGACTGAGGGGAGGTATCAAGATTGCCTATGAAAGAAACATTGGCATAAGACCAGAAAGCCCCAGACTGACATGAGAGGTTCCGGTGACAGAACAGCTTAGGGAACAGGAGTCCTTTGATCTGTAGATGTTAGAGAAGCAGGACACTTTCGGAAAGACTCTACTTTCCTGAAACTCAGGTACTTCCCATCTAACTGGCTCAGTTTCAGACTTGAAAATGATTTCCTATTTTCAACTAAATGGCTTGTGTTTCTAACTGCCCCCCTCATCCTTGGTACAGTTTTTTTTTGGGGGGGGGGACAGATGGAAAGTGCGTGGCAATCTCAGCTGACACCCTAGACTATTGTACATGCCTAAAATAGATGTTACCTTTATGAATCTGCCCTGGAAGATATTGAGTACTTATGAATGTGAAGAATTTTAATACTTGACAAGAGAACAATAGCAAAACTAACTTCAGAATGTAACTAGAATGGTGTTATTTAAATATCTAATACATAATCGTTATTTCTTATTAATTAACAAAAATATTCTTAAAATAACAAGTAAAACTTATTAAAGTTGCTTGCCTAATCTATATATTCAGTTTATGTTATATTAACATTTTTCAATTAAGTCTAGACAGTATATCTTCAAGAAAGTTATCCTTCTGTATTGTGGAATTTTCAAATTTATAATAAATATTAAAAGAAACTATCCCTTGGAATAGGATGGTGCTTGACCTTGAACACATATTTGCATAAAAATAACCTTGAAGTTATACATTTTTCTGGTTAATATTTTTCCATATAACATACCATTTATAATAATCTTCACACTTCCCAGTTTTTATTCTGTCTTATACCTATTTTCTTTAATGACTAATTTTTACATGATATATTTCTTTCTTTTTTCTCTTAACTCCACAGAAAGTCTATGCATTAATAACTTTATAACATGATATATATATATACATATATTATAGAACATGATAGATATAGATAATTGATATTAATAGATAAATAGATGAAAGAGAGATAGAAAGATATAAATATTATGACCAACAAGATGGTTAAATATAATTAATTAATATATTCATAACTTTTTATTGTATATTTTTAAGACAGGTTCTCCTGTATTCCATGCTGGTCTCAAACTCTTATAAATCCCCAGTGCTGGAGATAGAGGCATGGACCACTAAGCTGTTTTTCTGTAGTAGAAGGTCTCAAATCCATGGTTTTCCTATGAGCCAAACACCCTCAGCTTTTCATGGAGGTTTTTTTTTTTTTCACTTTGATACTTCGGGTAATTTCCTCCATACACATGCATGCCTGTAATGATTAATAGATCATGATTTCACATAGGTAAGGGAGAAGATCAATCAGAATTTTGAGGACTGGTTCCTCACTGTGTCAACACTCAATATTTAATTAACATCAGTGTTCTATGACAGAATTGCTTCCAGTCTTATTTAGCCAGTTGTGTATTGGACCAGGAACAAATGACAGGATTTAGAACAATATATAAGAAAACACCAGCTTTTATACATCCTCTACATTTATTTTGTCCTCAACAAAAGATAATGGAAGAAAACAGATATTTTACGAATGATGCACAGACTGGTTTTGTTCACTTGTGACTGGAACCATAAAGCTCCCATTTACCTAAGGCCTGTCAAATACTGCTCCTTCAACATCTCAGGCATCAATGGACAATATGACTAACAAGTCACTCTTCTTCTTCTTCTTCTTCTTCTTCTTCTTCTTCTTCTTCTTCTTCTTCTTCTTCCATCATTATTTTTGAAAATTATTCACTCACAATGTTGTTATTAGCAGTACAGGTTTTTTTTGCAAGGAAATTAAGGACAACACTGAAAAGGCTTTTGGTCATGGTACTGTTTTCCCCCTTCCAGTCTTACTTATCTTACCTTAATTTAAAAGTCTTCTACAGTAGAATACAAGGAAAATATGTTAATTTGTATGAACATAAATGTGTAAAGTCTAGTCATCAGAGTATTTGTTCAGGGTAAGTTCATATTACTCGTTAGAATCCTTTCATGAAAAAGATGGAGCATCCTCATTGGATGCACAAAGGGGAGCCTACATACTGTACGGGGCCTCAAATTTCATCCACTGGTGCTGAGTACAGCACGGAGGTCCATCAGAAACTGTACATAGAACCACTACACTTATCCAGAATTAATTTCTTTATTAAGGACTCATCTCACAATTTATCAGCTTTCATATTCCTAAAAGCAAGATTTTTTGCTATTAAATAATAAAAATATGCCTAAGTAGTTGAATATATTTTAACTTTAAAATATATTGAAAAAGCCCCATGGATTTGATTAAAAAATATTCTCTAAAGTGCTAAATGCTCCATCTAGTGGCATAATTGAGCCTTCGTGTATTTTATCACACCAAAAATATAGTGACATTTCTTCCTTCTTGTATGCTGTTTGGTTTGGGGTTAAGAAAAGACACCGATAATACTCCAGTACAATTACGCTAAAATGTACATAATCCATACAGCTTTATTTACTTTTTGTTTGAATCTTCTTGATATCTTAAATTTAGAACATTATACAACAGACTGTAAATTAGTTACTTTTTTAATATTGAGCCTAATTCTGAAATAAAATAATTGAAATCTAAGATCAGGAAAATGTTTAAAAACAGACCCTTATATAATAAGTTTAACTCTATGACTTACATATACAATATTATATTCATTCATTGTCCCAGTGGTTTTAGACCAGTTTAGAGGTCAAAAACGATGATATCTTCGTTTTTAGAATTTACAAACAAAATTTAGTTACATCTTGTCTAATTTATTAATGGTTAGAATACAAAGACAATTCTTCAAAAAAGTTGAACAAATGCATATTATCACACTCACTTGTTTCTGAAGGGAATACCAAGTTTAGGATGATAATGTAGCTCTAATAACTTTTAAAAATGACATTCTACATCTTAACCAAACTTTAAAGTTAAGAGAACCATTAACTTATGTGAGGAAACAGGAGTTAAATCTTATGATGTTGTCATGATGTAAGGAGAATACTATCTGTGTTTATAAAAAAAAATACAATGTTTATTTCAGTTTCTTCAATGCACTTTCTCACCCCAACATCTCCAGGACCACAAGGTTCAGATACAATCATCAAAACTACTCTTACCTTTAATAACTAGCAACTTTTTCTTTGGACTATTTCTGAAACTAGGAATATTTCTCAGGCAGAAGCAGCCCCTTTTTTGGCAAGCATCGTATGGTTCAGCAGACTATGCAAAGATTTCAACAATGAACACTATAGTTTTCTTTGAGCCGCTAAGTATTTATTTCTGTGTTTACATACCCTGATTTTATGGAATCTACAAGATTTTGACTGGTTTCATTTGGACATTAACTATTTCCTGAAGTGTATGAAAGAAAGGCCATTTCTTTCTCTTTCAGCATCTCACCATGGGTTAAGCATGCTTCTTCACCACCATTCCTCACCTATAGGCATTGTGCTGCTCTCTTCAAAAGAAGAGGGACCAGTGACCAATGACCTCTGAAATCATTCACTAAATTAATCTTATCTTTATTAAAAGGTCATTCCTTCAGGTAGGTTAACATAGTGACTGAAAGCTGACTATTATATCAACATAAAAAATCTATTTGTTTATTTCTGTTGTATTTATAGTCCTTAGCATTTGCACAGGACCTGACTGAAGGTAATCAACCATTCTACCACTGAGCTATGTGTTTAGGTTTTTATTACCTTGTTAATTTGCTACACTTTCTTACTTATTCACTTTCATTAGCACTGAAAGTTGGATAGCATTCTCCTTCTGAGCCTCTCTGATTATACACCTACACCAACAAGCCTGATAGTAGGTAGTCAAAAAAAGTGGGGCTTTTAATTGATGTTATTAGTATGATGAAAATGAGACTTGGATTGAGTATTTGATTATCCTAGCAAATCTTATTCTTGGATCGAAAATACTTGTTTAGAAATCACAAAAGGAATTCCTGAAAGTATTACTTGGTATTGGATAACCAATTAGGGAGTTCATTCCCCAAAATTCAAACATACAAACAAAATGAAAGGAACTTAGCTGGTTTCATTTTTATATTTATATGTTTTATGTTGCTATGTAACAAGGATAAAAAAAATAAAGACATGTGTAGTAATAAGGGTGGCGGGGCTGCGTTCCCAGCACCCAGGCTGCCTGCCCGGCTTATGCCCCGAAATAACATCATACAAACTGTATTTATTTAATTACTGCTTGGCCCATTCTCTTCTAGGCTAATTCTCACATATTAATTTAGCCCATTTCTAATCATCTGTGTATGGCACCCCAAGGTGCGCTTACCAGGAAGATTCTAACCTATGTCCATCCTGGGTTGGAGCTTCATCCTGGGAGCGGGAGCAGGGCATGGCGTCTCTCTCAGGCGTCTGCTCCCGAGAGGAAAGCTGTCGAGACTCTGACCTCACTTCCTCTTCCTCCCAGAGTTCTGTCCTGTTTTCTCCTCCCACCTATCTTCTAACTGATAAAATGGGCCAAGGCAGTTCCTTTATTAGCCAATGACCTTCCTCCATCAGACATGTATTGGGGAGGGGAAAGAAAGGCTTAGAGGAAGAATGAGAAAGAAGGATGATGGAATAACCTTATAATTTTAAAAACTAACACAAAATACATCACCTATGTCTGATGTGGGATTCCCCTCTGTATGGAGTAAATAGAGTTGATTAATAAAGAAACTGTATTTGACCTAAAAGTCCAGAACAGAAGTAGGCAAAGAAAACTAAACTAAATGCTGGGAGAAAGGAGGAAGTCAGAGAGCAGCCATGTAGCCTTGCCAGAGAGGATGCTAGAACTTTACCAAGTAAGACACAGACACAGATTAATGGAAATGAGTTAATTTAAGATATGAGTTAGCCAGAAATACGCTTAAGCTATTTGCCAAACAGTATTCTAAAAAATGTGGTTTCTGTATGATTATTTTTGGGGTGAGTAGCCAGGAATGAAGAAGAGGACTTCCTACTACAAACTGGTGCTCCAACATGTGCTAGCTAAATTCATTTAAAACAAATTTCATTTCTTTTTACTTAATGTACTTCAAAACAAGTTAACTATTAAAATAAAATTAAAATCAATGACTTAACTTTAAGTATTGCACTAGTTAATTTTTTTTATCATTTTTCACAGAATACCTGACAAAGACAATGTCAAGAGGGAAATATCGATTCTGGTTCACAGTTTTATGGGATCCAGTCTGTTATGGTGAGAAAGCTTAGTCAGCGTACAGCTGTTTCTTATTTGGCAGCAAACAGAAAGCATAGGAGTCCAGGCAGACGCAAGTGCTTAGCTTTCTTTGCATCCCACATCCTTCTTTTAAGTCCCAATTCCCGAAGGATCCAGTGTTTCCAAATACTACCATCAAATGGAGAGCAAATAGTTAAACAAACACATAACTCATGAGTTACATTAAACATTTAGTCAATAAAGAGAATTAGGTGATACTTAGGAATGAACATAATCAATGAAATAGGGAAACTAGATTCTTGACAAAAGAGCAATCAATCACAGTGCCAAGGGTCTGAAAACTTATCAAATAATCACTGTCTGCGTATGTCCAAATTTGAAAAACAATAATTAAAAGTTCAGTGTGATGTTTCAAACACAATTCTGTCCTTACACATTAGCAGTCCTTGCTGTAAATATTTACAGTTTCTATGACCCCATGGATACTATACATGGATGCATATTTTGTATCTGTTTCTTCATTATGGCAATGTTAAATTATAAATTTGTGATAGAAAATCTTTTTTCTAATTTGGAAATGAAATCTGTTTTCCTCAGTTTTAAGAAATCCAGCAGAAGTGTAGCTGTTGTTGTTGAGTTGTTGATTTTTTTCTAGGACCTAAGTTATTTCTCTAAGGTTAATTTATTATATTATTATGGAATTATATATATATATATTATAGAACTTATAATAATATTATTATATTGGAATTTTTTGGAAATAATTTTATTTTTATTTTTTCTACTATTTGAATAAGGAAATCAAGGTATACACGGTAAGCTGACAAAATGGATGTTCATGGAAAAAAAGAGAAAAGAGAATACTATTTGTTTCAAGCAAATACATCATAAATATTGGAGACTTTTAAATATTAATTTTATTTTTCTTTCTGTGTGTCTGTGCTTGTGTTTCTATCTATGTGTGTGAGTTTCCATGGAGGGCTACAGATGAGGACAGATCCACAGAGCCTGTTATGAACAAAAGACCTCTGCAAGAGCAAGACATGCAGCTATCAATTGAGACATCTTTCTAGTGCTAACTACTTAGTTCTCTGGGCCCTTTTTATGTATAGTATAACTTTGTGGTCTCTAAATTGTTAATACTATATTAAGGAGCATGAGATAAATACCTATGAATATCTATAAAAATATGAATGTTGGGAATTACATTCTTTAATATAATAAAGAGGGTACTTGAGTCAAATGTAAGCTGGTCTTATTTATTATAATGAGTCCTAAATAGAATATATTTTATATTTGTAATATTAAAATAAAAACCTGGGTGGAAAGTGATAGGTTTCACTTTTAAGATAAATGTTGATGTCAACAGCATGCAAGAAGAACACTGAATCTGGTAATCTAGGCTGCCCCCTTTTTTATCTTCTATAGAAATAGCATATGGATAAGAAGTCATTTGTTTAGCTGGGCGATGGTGGCGCACACCTTTAATCCCAGCACTCGGGAGGCAGAGGCAGGCGGATCTCTGTGAGTTCGAGACCAGCCTGGTCTACAGAGCTAGTTCCATGACAGGCTCCAAAGCCACAGAGAAACCCTGTCTCAAAAAACCAAAAAAAAAAAAAAAAAAAAAAAAAGAAGTCATTTGGTCATTTGTTTGAAGCATCCTTCCTTTTGTGGTACTTTAAAAAAAAATATGATGAAATGTGTTTCTGTGACTAATGGTATCATTTTCCACTTTTGGGGGTGGGTGGGGGTGTTTTGAGACAGGGTTTCTCTGTAGCTTTGAAGCCTGTCCTGGAGCTTGCTCTTGTAGACCAGGCTGGCCTCGAACTCAGAGAGATCCACCTACCTCTCCCTCCCGAGTGCTGGGATTAAAGGCATGTGCCACTACTGCCCAGCCTGGTATCACTTTTTAAATAGCATCTAGTTCATCACTTAATAGTCTACATACTTTTGTAAAAATAAGTTGGTCATGGCAACAGGAGAGAAAATTTCATCAATAAAATTTATTGCACATAACATAGTATTTCTCTCTTTGTTACAAAGAAATTATTCTGCAAGTAGCTATACCCAGCTTTTTCATAATATGTTTTATATTAGAAAATGTGCTCTCTAGAGTTAAGTAAGTCCTCTCACATTATGACACTATTGTTCAACTCCACTTTTTCCCCAAGGTGAAGTCACCACCCTAGTCATTGGAAGAATTATCCATGCCCCCAGGCTTAAATTAAGCTCTAGAGGAATTCTTTCTTTACTTCCAGTTTGCTGGGCATAAAAATTAGGTTAATCCTACAGAAAACGTTCAGAGAAAAGAATTCAACATCAAAGTTGAGCATATCACTTCATTTCCAATATATATAGTGGGCAGATTGGGGAGCCAGAAAATGGGATGAAAGTGTACAGCATTTTACAACAATGAAAAGGGTCAAAGCAAGTACTAGCGCGGAAAGTATTGACCAAAGTTAATACGTTTCAAGTCATCATATAACAAATTTTACTATTTTCCTAGGGAGAAACAGGTAAAATACATTTCTGCACGCAAATAAAATGTGACTACATCAATTAAATCAAGAGTTCTGTAAATCTTTATGACACTGTTAATTCATTTAAATAGTAGAATTAAAAGAAAACCTAAATTAAGACCAAATTTAATTCATAAAAGCATACAGAAATTCATTTTTTTCTTTATCCTGTGATCCTATGATTTGTAAATCAAGACTTATAAATATACTCACATACATTTAATTGTTCCTTAGACTAAAATTAGAATTTGTGTTATGTATTAAGGAACCAACTTTCATAAAACTATCTTGAATTATTTATGAAAATCTAAGAAACATACAATTATTCATCGCTTAGGATAAACTTTAAACTCTTTCCATCCTGTTTCTCCAAAGATTCAAATTAGTAATGCCATAACTAAAGCTGGTGAGATGTTTTTTGACATCCAAATGTGAAACAAAGAAATGCCGCACACAAATTCACATACACAAGAGCAAGAGAAAATATATAAACTGATAGATAAATAAATAAATAATGCAACAATATTTTAAAAATAAATAACAAAGCATTGAAAATAAAAAATCATTTCTGTTAAGTTGCAATACATGACAAAAAATAATAAAAAAAAACAAGAAACAGATATAGGCCTTAAAGGTGAAGACTAAAGAAGCAGTATACTAAGTCACTAAAGAGACCTTTTCCAAATCCTCAGACTGCCTAGACTGCACTGTGTCTCAATCAAACCTCAGACTCCACATTTCAGTGAGTTCCTTTCTCTGCACCTTTATACTCTTATCTCTGTCCAGCCATATCACTCCTAGTGCTGTGATTAAAGGTGTGTGACTCTCATACACTGGGATTAAAGGTGTGAGCCACTACCACCTGGATCTGTTTGTGGATGGATCTCATGTGGCCCAGGGTAGCTTTGAACTCACAGAGATCCATCTGTTTCTGTCTCCTAAAAACTGGGATTTAAGATGTGTGTCACCACTTCCTGGCCTCTAGTGGCTTAACTTAGCATTCTGATCTTTAAGTTAGCTTTATTTATTAAAATTCAAATAAAATATCACTACATGGGGTCAATGTAAAGAGGACTATTTATATAAACAAAAATATTTCTAAAATGAAATGAAGAAAATATAATTTATAATGTCAAAATCATAATGTTAGAGCCAGGCGGTGGTGGCATATGCCTTTAATCCCAGCACTCAGGAGGCAGAGGCGGGTGGATCTCTGTGAGTTTGAGGCCAGTCTGGTCTACAAGAGCTAGTTCCAGGACAAAAACCAAAAGCTACGGAGAAACCCTGTCTGGAAAATTAAAAAAAAATAAATCATAATGTTATATTCAAAAAAGACTTTTACCAAAAAATTATATATTCACCAAAAATTACATATATATAAAATGTAGATAAAAATAAGAGAACACACAAATTTCAAAATATTCTTTTTTAATTCACTGAGAATTAATATTACTAAGTGATCTGCACATTCAACAAAATTCCTATAAAATAAAAATATTGACTGATGAAAAGTCTCACATGGTAAAGGGGCTTGTCACCAAATTTGGTGAGCTTAATTCAAGCCTTAGGACCATTTAGTAGGAGGAAAAAACAAAATTACTACAAATTACTTTCTGACCATTCTGAGGCAGAGAGAGAGAGAGAGAGAGAGAACTAAATGAACATAATAGAACATTAAAATCCTCAAGACTTTTTTATAATAACAAAAAGTCCTAAATTTAATATCCAAAAGCCATTGAATCTAAATGGTCTTCCCCTGAGAATAGCACATGAATTTTGTTTTTCTCGTGCCTAAAGTTCATTCCTGAAACCATATATACAAGTAACATTGTATGGATTATAGACACTATATTTAGAAATATGTATGTACATAAACTACATGCCTGCATTTAATTGCAATTATTGGAAAAAAGAAGATCATTAATTTAAAAGAGAGCAGAGAAAGGCATATTGGTCTGTTTGGGGGTGGAAATGAAGGAAGAAATGTAGTCAAATCACAATCTCAAAAATAAATACAAAAATAACAATAATAAAGTAAATATAATTCTAAAAACTTGACACTGTGTGACTTCAAAATATTACAGTATAGTTATTCAAACACCATGTTATCACCAAATGCTTTCAACACATATTAGAGAGCTCTAACTGGGACTCTGAGCCTGGGTAATTTCTTGTGTGGGTCAGAGAAGGTAATCCCAGAAGTCTTTCACAGAGGAGGAAGATGAACCCAGCTGTTGTCATCCACACAGAAAAAAGAAGGGATGGGGAAGCTATACAAGGGTAGGGCATACAAAGCAATACTTTACAGAGTCTAGGCAAGTGTCAATACCAAGGTGATTTGGAGCTGAACAGAGCTGAGCAAAATAAGTAGGCAGTCATGATAAATAATACTACCATAATTTCAGGGAGGAAACAAAGTGCATGAGACAGACCTACAAACCTGGACAAGGAGGGAAAGGAAGCCATCACCAAGGAGTCTTTGGAGAAGGAGTAGTATCATTGGCTATCAAGAAGTGGTTATCTCCTAGGACTGGATACCCTGCCAAATTCACAGACCTTTCTAGCCCACATGAAAAATTACCATGCTTTGAGGTGTCCATGGGAGTAGGGTTTTATTTAGCTAAATCTTGGTTCTCTCCTCCATACCTCATTCTTGCCCTCTTCCAACAAGGTTCACTACTCACGTAGTTTATAGCTATTCTGGTCCTCACATTCTTTGGAAATATTGCTTTCTGTGGTCTTGTTTTGGGTTCCTATTTGGCTTTACTGTTTCTGCCTTCCCTGTAGAGGATCCCCCTGACTCAGCCAGATCTGATTCTGACAAGCCCTATTGATTAACCTGGAAGCAGCAGGTGTGGCCATTGTAGAGGATTCCTGGATTCCTGCAAGTCCCTGACCCAAATGTCACTGGGTGGATTCTTAGTCACGTGTGTTCTAATTTACCTAGTTCCTGGGTAGGTTGGAAAACCCTACCCACTTGGTCCTCACCTGAGCCTTGTGACCAAGGACAGTGACATGATGAGTGGACACTTAACCACAAGATGACGTCCTGTTCCATGGCATTATCTAATGCGGGTTGGTAGATCGGTCACCTTCCAGCTTGCATTCTACATTGTTTCCCAGTCTCTGATGAGAAGTCACTAATTAGGAGTCTGCTAGTGCCACCTCCTGCTCATCCCCACTGACCAAAGTACTGGTTCAATCTTTTACACTGTCCTCACACTACCTCTGACAATTGTGTTGTTTTCTGGTCAGTATGCATTTGTAGACACCTCCATGGTTCTGTTTACTACTTTAAAATTTCATTCTATGGTTCTGCCTTCATTCCCTCCCCAGCATGTTTTAGTGAAGGAAGGCTGGGATGCAGAAGACTATGCATTGACTGCCCCTTAGGAATCAAAACCCTTGGATTCTGGATCAGAGTGAGGTAGGAGACTCACTTTGACAGGAAAAGAGTGTAAGGGACATCTTTTCTAGATTTCTGTAGCAAAACTGCTCATTATTTTTCCAAGTGTGGAATTTCCATCTGGTCTCCCATTTACAATTACTTGAGTTAAAAAAAAAATACTTTTTTTTCTGAAAAAAAAAATCACCTGTGAATATTTAGTAGGTTGATCGTAGATGAAGATAGAAAAATGATGCCACAGTGACACCTCATCTCTTTAATAGATAAATTTGGGGCTAGTGGATATCCTTATGTAAAAGATTTCAATCATATCCTAAGCCACATATCACCTCAAAATGGATAAAATATTTAAATGCAAATACTAGAATTGTGTAATCTCAAAGAATAGAGCAGAAAAAGGTCTATATATCTATTCTGGTTAAAAAGAAAATTTAGGGCCTATGTATTCAAAATAAAAATGAAAAGAAATCACTACATCACAACAAAACTTTTAATCTAAGACAGGAAACAAACAAACTACTTAGGAGAGAAACTATTGAAGAGAAAAATGCATTCACAGATTTGTTTGTCTCTCTAGGGTTTACTATCCATCCTGTATAAGGACCGCAGTGAAAGGTATGAACCTCACTGGAGAAATAGGCATAGGCTTAGGTCCCTACTCTGTGGCTGAGTACTTGATTAATTAATGTGCATTAGTTAGCCTTATTTTGATTTTACTATCAATGATGAACTTAAAAAATTCAAGAAATATTGGTACATCATTTAAGAGATTTCAGTTGATAATGCCTGACTCCATTGACCTTGAACCTATAATGCAGGCTACATTAAAATGGGGAGAGCCATATAACAGCGAATAGTTTTCTTGTGGTGGACAGAAAATACACTGAGGAGTGACCAGGGTCCATAGAAACTTTCAAAGTTATTCATCTAATAATCAATTTTTCCTTTCAGGTACTGCCTGACAAAGTTTCTAATCTTCCAAAATGATCAATAGCTGATATTTCATATTCAAACAATAACTATTTTATACACACATGTATGATGACTATAGATTTTTTAAAAAAAATATAATAATAACTGATGATACGGTTCATGGGAAAGAGATTACTGCAAACAGCTGAGAATCTGAATTTGCATTCCATGATTCATTGGAAAATCTAGGCATCGGTCTGCAAACTCATCTGCAAGCCGAATACTATGGGAAGCAAAGATTACAAGATCACTGGAACTTCCTGACTCACCTGCCTCGCTTGAAATCAGTGAGATTTGGAGTCAGTAAACGACTACGTATTACGAAATAAGGAAAACAGTGATAGATCATAAAACCAGAATCCTTCTCTGTCCCAATTAACATGCACAAACATACTCATATCTACATACGCATATGCACACGGACACACACACACACATACACACACAATAAAAGATAACAATGTTAAAGGATCTAAGTATTTCACAATAAGGCATTTAAATTTGCAAATATATCAAAATGTACAAATATAACGAGTTATTAGAAACACGCATTAAACCACAGCCAAAGCACAGCCACTTATCATCTCATACCTGGTAGAGGGTGTACGATTGAAAGAGCACAATAAAGTGAATATTGAGAAGGACATGACAGAAGTCTGTCCTTACATACCACTGACAGAAATTTAAACAAGCACAGTTGTTACAGAAAAGCACATAGGCACCCTCTTATTTCTGAAAGCAAACTGATGAAGGAAGGTCATTGGTTAAGTAATAAAGAAACTGTTTGGCCTCATAGGTTAAAACATAGGTGGGAGGAGTAAACAGAACAGAATGCTGGGAGAAAGAAACTGAGACAGAGAGTCGCCATGATTCTCCTACCAGACACAGATGCAGGTTAAGATCTTCCCTGGTAAGACACCTCGTGGTGTTACAGGGATATTAGAAATGGGTTAGATCGATATGTAAGAGCTAGCCAATAAAAGGCCAGGCAGTGTTAAAAGAATACAGTTTCCGTGTAATTATTTCGGGGCATAAGCTAGCCATGTGAGCGGCGCGGGTGGCGGGGATGCAGCCCCGCTGCTCCTATTTCAACAGCAAAGTGAGTTAGAATATATTGTGTTAGGGAGGCAGGCAAAGAATATACACAAAATATCACACTGTATCATGTCTACCTTATATAAAGACTCACCGATGCACCCTTCCACAAAACATCCCACAGAATTATTAATGGGGTTAGTATAATGTTACCAGAGGCTGGCATCATGGTTGTGGGAAATATATTCAACATAGATTGATTCCAAATGGAAAGAAATAAGAAGTTCAAGAGATCTGTCATACAATAAAATGCCTTCTTGAGTCACTCAAATAACAAAAAGAAAGACAAATTCTTATAGTCCATGCACAGTCACATGGTCATGAGTCTTAGGACAACACACTGACAGGAAAGCCTGAAGGCCCATCTGATTCAGGTAATTCTTCAACCGAGGTTACTTCTTCACAGGTGGTTTTCGTTTGTCAAGATAACAGCAAAAACAAAACAGTGCAACAGAATATGAATTTTTAATGTAAATAACTGCCAAACAGTGTTGGTAAATGGTATCAATTTCCTAGTAGGAAACCACCCTACAGTAACATAGGCTTCTGGCTCGTCTGTTCCACCACTGAGCTCCTCTTCCAACTTCCTCTACAAAATTCACCCACAATATGGGGTAATATTCCTCTTGTCATATTCACCTGCCCACAGTTCCCAGATGGAAAACAGATTTCCATGCAGGAAGAACATGTAGGCTTGCCAGAGATTATGGATGATTTGTGCTCACAGCTGAGATACTGCCAGAATATAAAGGCATCTTTTCCCAAGTAGCTTCAAGTGGGAGAGTAACAATCAAAACATGACTAGATAGAACTGTGATCGGCAGAATGACTTTGGGTTCACTCTGTAGTTCTAGCTCCCTCTCTGATTTTCTAAGGGTCCATCACAATTTTGAGCAGATGGTCTTTGCCATACTTACTACTGCAATGTTGTCAAAAGGAATTTAAAATACAGTTTATGAGGGACACAAGTCTAATAGAAAATGATATTGAAAAGAGGGTGGAATGGAGGGAGGAACTGAAGAGAGGAGCAGAATGTTACCATGAGGAAATATGTGTTCACTCTGTTCCTCCTAGACTTGCTCAGGTTTACTTGCTCTGGTAAGTAATATAACAAGATATAAGAGTATATATAATCATGACAATGATATAAAAGTAAAGTTTAAATATCAAACAGAAAACCTTTAGATACAGGGTTAAAATTTTTACAACCTACGAAAAAAATTCTCAAAATCATTTCTTAAGTTTTGTCGTTCCTGGAGAAGTCAAACACTTTTTAGGCAAAAAAATGATTTTATTTTTACTTTACAGATAAGAATTTATGGGTTTCCTTGTGGATTTTGGTGTGAATGAGTCATTATGCTTTGCTATAGCTCATCCCTCTGATCACCCATCATACCCCAGAGTAGTTTACTTCCTGTTTCCTGACACTCCTTCCCTTCTTATTCTCTGCCTGCTTTCCTGGTTTTCTAGTTGTACGCATCCAAATAGCCTCTATTGTCCCACTTCCCCTCTTCCTTAAGAAATTTTCTTTCTTTCCTCGGTTCTCTTTCTACTATCAATATGTAATTATATACATGCGCGCGCGCACACACACACACACACACACACACACACACTCAAAACTAGGTTTGATAAAGGAGAAAAGAAAATCAAAAATTTTTCCCACTAAGATTAGTTTATTTTCTTAATGTCCATTTTCTTCCAATTATCATGATTTTATTTTTGCCAAATCTGAGTAAAATTCTGTTGTGTTATGTTTTTATTCAGTGATGGACATGTAGAGTGGTCTCATTTTCTAGATATAAATTATACAGAAATGAAAACAGTTGGGAAAGGAGCTCTGTGTTACATTGACTTTTTGAGTCATTGTGTTGTTCCTATATGACAGTAGCTGCTCCTCCTTTTCTCCTCATTCTTCTTCTTTCTTCCTTCTTCCTCCTTCCCCTCCTCTATTGTCTTTCCTCGTCTTCTCCTTCTTTATTCTCTTCTTCCTCTTCTTTCCTTCCTTATCCTCTTCTGTTTTCATGTCATCATCATCACTTTTTCTTTATTTTCCTCTTCTGCTTCTTTGTCTTCTCACTCTTCTATTAGTAAAAGTAAACATGGATTTCTCTTGCCCCACTTCCTTGACCACATTTGTTGCTACTTGTTTTCTGTATAACAGACATTGTTGTTGGCATGGAATTTCAAGCAGTTTTCAATTATATTTTCCTGCCAAATAAAAGAACTGCACACTCTTTAATAAAATATTTATTTAGCTGAATCCTTGTTTTGAAAACAGCCTCATCAATTCTTAAGCACATTTGTTGATCGCATGACTTGACTTTTCCTCTTTGTATAATTTTTATTTTTCTTATATAATTTTCATATAGAAAAAGATTTTTCCAATCCCACAAACTGTCTTTTCACTCTTATGTACATTTTTATGCTGTACAGATTTTGTTCTTAAATATTATATTAATTGTATTATATTATGCTATATTATTCTATGGAATAAATCTTGGGATTTCACACTTTGTAATTTGAGTTCCTTTCAGAAAAAAAATTATTTACCAATTAAAACACTTTTTCTGGGCTTTTCTTTAGCAATTTGGAAGCTTCATGTCTTTTATTAAGGTGTGAGATATAGATCTTCTTTTACTCTACTATAGGATCATATCTCATTTTGTTAAGTAACATTTGCTTAAAGAGGCTCCTTTTCCAGTATACAGACACCTTTGTGAAAAACCTTTGTGGATGTTTATTTCTCTATGTAATTCATTGGTTTCTTGTTTGCTGAGATTCCATCTTACCCAATGCATAATGGCAGTCATTATGAACACAAACAGCAACATATGCTGGCAGAGATATTGACAAAATCAAAGTGTTTTATACTGTAAATGGGAATGTAAGCTAGTCTAGATCCTGGAAAACAGTATAGAGGTGACCCTGCTGTACCAATCCTAAGTACTTAGACTAAAGACTCCAAGTCAACACATCACAGAGATTCTGGCACACTAATGTTTACCGATGAATTATTATGCATAGATAAAAACAGGCTTGATTTCCAAAATTATGAATATAGAATGGGAAATTACAAATACACAATTGTATTTTTCTGCAATAACGAATGATGTTTTGTCATTTTATAAAGCTTGGTTGATACTAGATTAGACATTGTGTGGACTAAGGAGGTCAAAGGAAGACAGTCATCTTGTACTTGTGGTCCACAAATTTATTTATAATAAAGCCATGTATATAATTGTGATATAAAAGTAAGAGTAAGCTTGTTTAGGGGATCAGAGAAAATAAATAGTAAGGTAATGGCAAGAAAGATAAGGTAAGTGTTATGGAGGTTGAAGTCAGTCACTAGGATGACTGTTGTCACAGAATATATTATAAAAGTTAAAGATAACTCAAGAACAATGGCTATGGGTTTCTGATCCTACTGCACGTACTGGCTTTGTAGGAGCCTAGGCAGTTTGGATGCTCACCTTACTAGACCTGGATGGAGGTGGGGGTTCCTTGAACTTTCCACAGGTCAGGGAACCCTGATTGCTCTTCGGGCTGAGGAGGGAGGGGGACTTGTTTGGGGGAAGGGGAGGGCAATGGGAGGCGGGTGGCGGGGAAGAGACAGAAATCTTTAATAAATAAATAAATAAAAGAAAAAAAGAAAAAATAAAAAGAAAAAAAAAGTTAAAGAAGTGTTGATTTTAGTCTGCAACTTGAATTTACAGAATGTCATGATCCAGAAGTCATAACATCGGGTACATGAAATGACTAGTCCCATTGTTCACATATTCAGGAAGCAAAACAGTGCTGGATGCTGGAGCTCACCATGTTGCTACATTTTTATTCAGACCAGGATCCGAGCCTACTGAATATAACTGCTCCCCTTCAGGTCCAATACTGTCCACAGGTGTAAATAATGACTCTCTTACGAGATACAGGCAACTGCTTTCTGTGAGACCCTGCACAATAAAAAATTAAGTTGCGCTATTTCAACAGGAGTCGATTTGCCCATTCAAAGGAGAGGGACGATGACAATGAGGAAAACATAGACAAGGCAAGCAAGAAATCCAGTTGAACAAATAACAAATCTTGCAGTACTATGTGATAGGGCATCTGGGGCTCATTATGGCATAATTTGGTCTCCAAGGTTCTTCGGCAGCTCTGCTCCTCCAGCTATATTAATTTTTTGACACATAAACTTCTGACAGTCTGTGTATGCCGTATTCTTGGAAAGTCACCCTGTATTTTTGGCATGATCAACATAATATTGCATTACTGAAACTTGTGCTTCTTCCTAGATCTCAGGGCTTCCTGGCCATGCCACACATTGTCTTACCTCAACAGCCATGGTAAAAGGGCTCCATGGCCCAATGAATATTTCGTCTGTCATGATTGCCAAACTGATATTTTCCAGAAAGCATGGACAAACTCTGCTGCCAGTTCCACAGAGAGTCTAGATTCCTTGCACCACAGTTCCATGTTCTTTGAGCATTATCTATATCTGGGTAATTATCCTTCCAGAGTGATGTTTAGAGCACATACCACTATCTTCAATGACATTCTCAGCTCAGACTCAGCATTTAAATAAGTTAGCACTTTTACAAGATAAAACCATTGAAGGATGATACTTCCTTCCAGGGAACATATTCCTGTTGACCTGGAATAGCGTGTAGTTACCCTTTTAAATGGTACTAAGATTGTTATAATAAATGGCAAATGCTTTCCAATTTTTCTGCTTATCTGTAATGTTAAACTTGCTGAAATTATTTCCCTAGCTAAACTTGACCTTTCCCACATTTTCCTGCTTTCTTTTTTGTTCTTTCTAACTTTAGACAAAGATGAAAGCAGTAAGTAACTATACCCCAACCCAAGTACTCTCCTCTATAATTTTGTCAACATGGTAAGATCTAAGATCAGCTAAGAATATATATTCTTGGTCAGGTTTGTAAGAATATTTCCTGGAGGTTGAGAAGGGAACATCCTCCCTAAAATTGGCAGTGCTTTCTGACAATGGCCCAGTATCTAGAGAACTAATACCATAGCAAGGCCTTTTTTGCCTGACTACACTCTTTTACTATCTGTTAATGTGTGCATTTCCTCTTTGGCTGCCTGTGCTTCCTCTAAAACTGGAATACAGCATTTTGACCTTGCAAGTTGAAATCCAGTTCCTTTACAGAAACAAGCCTATTCTTCAGCACCAACTTGGAGTAGCTGAGGCAGAATGCTGTATAGATTAAGCCAGAAGTGTGTTCTCAGTTTCTCTAATGTATGTTCAGCCATTACCTAATTTTGTAGTGTGTATTGTTTAAACCAATCTAATAAAACTTTTAAAAATATATTTATCCAATTAGTTATGTTCCAGAGAATCCTGACAGATATACTATACCATCTTGAAAATTACTCTGTCAAATAAATCAATTTACTATCCTTGTGCTATTTTTCATTCAAGTTCTCATAGGAAGAAAAAGTGTCTAGATCCTTTGCTAGAATATACCATGAATAGACTTTAGTATAATGACTCATACAGTCCTTGTTGTTTTCAGAAAAGTTATGAGCAATGCCTCCAATGTCTTGATTTCTCTCACCATGGTAGTCCTCATTAATCTCACCAGAATGGTTAATTAAACTCTCTACCTAGAGTTTACTATGGCTTTTCTATCTTCAAATACTAAATTTTGCCTCATTTCATCAACAAACCATTTCCAAATTTTAGGAGTCACAAAGATTTAACCTAGCACATGCCCCACTAATTGCTTCTAATTTTATACTTAGTTACTTTTCTTATGTAGGAAATTTCTTGATAAAGGCAATTTAACGAAATTAGAAATTCTGGCTTACGGTTTAGGTTTATAATCTATCATAGCAACAAGAGTATGAAGCAGTTGGTCATACTACATCGATAATCAGGAAACAGAAAGTCATGCATGCAGGTCAGGCAGCACTTAGGAGGCAGAGACAGGCTGATTTCTGTGAGCTCGAGGTCAGCCTGGACTACTAGATCCATTTCCAAGATAGGCTCCAAAGCTAAAAAGAAAAAAAAACCTGTCTCAAAACAAAACAAAAACAAACAAACAAACAACAAAAAAAAACCTACAGCTTTAAAATCCTACAGAATGGGAAAAGATCTTCACTAACCCCACATCAGACACAACATAACCCTATTCCTCTTCTAAATTTACATATTCATAATAGTATTAACTAAACCACCATGACCACATTACAGTAAAGACAAAAGCCCCCTTCTGGTATAAGTTGGGGATACGATTGACAGACAGTTATGAGTATCTCTATGATAGGCAATGCAGTATAACTGCTTCTTCCTTTTGTTGATGGATAGAACTTAAAGACTATGTGTTAGAAATACTGATGTGTGTGTCTGATGTTTTCCATGAATATAATATTTAAATAACTCATGACAATAAATGTTTCTGCATGTGACATTGTATAACCAAATTCTTCTTTCTATGTCCTTTATAAAGGCATTAGGGGCAAAGCATGCAGTTCCTGGAAGCAGAGTTGTAAAGAATAAATGTATAAATAATGCCTGTGATTCTTTATCTGTGCAGGACAGTTATAGCTAAGTATGGTAAATAAATGTATTTCTATTTCTAACTTGTTGAAGAAAATCTATAATAATTTTAAAATTGCCTGGATTAATTTCTATTCCACCAACAGCATGGAGGGATTCCCTTTACTCTCAGTTCTTGTCAACATTCCTTGTTACTAGTTTTCTTGATGACTGCCATTTGACTTAAGTAAAATGAGCTATCTCATCACTATTCAAAGTAGTTAAGTCATGTTGGCTATCACTTGAAGTGTGGATAGAAAGCTTTCTGAAAATATATACAGTATATACTATATGTTCATTAAGAGGAAGAAAAGTATGGCCACTTGCAAGAAAATGGGACTGAAATAGCAATTATCCCATGTGGAGCCAGATTCATAAGGGCATTAGGTCTCTTGCATGTTTTCCTCCCAAAGGAAATAAAATAACATGCACATGCACAAAAGAACCCACAAAAGTGGCATGGATGTTATGAAAGAAGAAGAAAGATGATGATTTGTCCTTGATTTCCAGTTGTTGTGATTCCCCAAACAATATAGGGAATTTAGGGTATATCTGCTGCCCTGGTGTTCCTCCCAGAACTTAAAGTCAAAACACAGCATATCGCTGAAGATAAAAGTTACTTCAGACACCAAATTTGGAAGAATTGTACTAAATACAGCTGGAAGTCACGTCCCTTCAGAGTAGCTCTTGCAGTGCCTACTCGTGTTGTGGAGATGCCAATGGAGAATAATAATAAATACTTCCACCCAACTGTGACATCTAGAAACCACAACAGGGAATAAATACCAGTAAGTGTCTTAGTGTCACTAATGTGCAAGGGTAACCAATTATTATCTAATTGAATATAAGACCGTCTCAAGGAAGGAATTCATGCCTGATACTGAAAACTTCCTCAAATATCACCGAATGGAGAGGTTATAAACCTCCCAGGAGAATCACTTGCTTCTACTTTTCTGAACCAACAACATTTCTTCCTGTAGTCTAAATATTTATTATTATATCCATAAGTACGTATAGCTCTGATCCTTCATAAGACTATAATATTCATGTAACAAAGAGAAACCACTACAGAAATCCACAACTGGTCAGGATGCGAAGAGTAAGTGTCTTTAAAGATACAAATTCCAACTGATAAATCAACTGATAGCACAGTCCCTATACGCAAGACTCAGAAAGATACACCAGGAAGATATAGCAACAATGACTGTAAGACCAGAGGAGCATCTGTTGTGAGATAGTGTCTTCTACACATGAAAAAGAAGCTACACTAATGAAATGCAAAGAATATGGTTGGATAAATAAGATCTGTATTATTAGAACACCAGTTTCCATGGCATTGTAAATAAAGTAATCTTACAAGATAAGATACAAGAAAAAAAGCTACAGGAAGTCAATAGCTGCTTAAGGATGTAGAATCAGTTTTCTCCAGAAAAAAGCCCATCCTCAGACTCTCTAATTTTTGTCAGCCCTGCACACAGACACACACACACACACACACACACACACACACATAGTGAGCTCGATAAATTTTGTTAAATTGCATGTGGGTGGTTGTGGGTGTGTGTGTGTGTGCACGTGTGCTTTTGAGTGTTTGTGTACACTGATGATAATTAAAAATAAGAGATCATGAAATTGAGAGAAAGTTGAAGAGAATACTTAAGAGGAGTTGGAGGGGGAGGTGTAAAATCTATGTAAATATGTATGAAGTTCTCAAAAATTGTAAAGGTAAATTAAAAAAAAATGAGTGTTAATATCATTTGGGCCAAAATAACCCAAACATGGAGTCAGAAGAGCATTATAAAGAGGATGTTTGAAATATAAAAAACAGTTCACCAAAATGGCAAAATACTGGTTAAAGACCACAATAGAGGGACATGGACAAGGAACTGCAACTACCTCTAGTCAGTGATGAAAGTAAGAAATAGCAAGAGGAAGCTTCTTTTTCTCAGAGGAGGGAATCAACCCTGACACCACCTTAATTTTAGTTCAATGAGGCTTGTAAAACTTCTTTGATATATGATCTGTAACATAATAATTTATGCTTTTTCTCTAATACACTAAGATTTGCTATGTACCTGATAGAATACTATTGCATATCTGTATTTTATATCATTTATATCATTTCTGTATTTTATATACTCATCTTTGCCTTAACTCACATAATTTAAGAAAAAAATGATGTGCAAATTTTCCTTCTATATTACACTTTATCTGTCAAAAAGTTCTATTTTTGGCCTTAATATCATAAATTGGTGTCTACATATGTATTTTCCAAACTCTGTTTTATCCCAAAAACTGAAATAGTACTCTTAATTTGATACTTTCACATAAAAATCTCAAAGTTTTCATACAAGTCTTTTACTTTGAAACAATTTTCTTCTGTATTACTTTGGAACCTGAAGGTAGTTTCTCATTTTTACTTTCTTTATTTTTATTCTTAGTAACAGTTCCAGAAACTTTTACAACTTAGTCTCTGTCATAAAATGTGTTGATTAGATTTTGACATTTGAACTATATGATTTAGATGAACATTTTCTCCATTCTGATTATGCAAGTGAGTGTTCATAATTTCCAGTTTTTATTATATAACTTTGAGCTCTGTATATATTAAGCATTAGCAAGAAGATGGTAGTGATTTTCCTGAAATAAACATGCTGATTTAGATCTGACTTTTTATTCTTGCTCCGACACTGTCAAAGCATGTTGCTGGCATTTCTAAGTATTGCACTGTATCAGAAATAAATTCTAGTCTAAAGTTCATTTTTAGCTCCCTTGATTTCTATTCTCTATGATTGTAATGTTTCAAAGAAACCGTAAGAAACCTTTTGACCTTAGTTGCTTTCTCAATCTCTCTTCCTATTTCTGTCATAAATTCTTGAGGTTTTTAATATGGTTTGCTATGAAAGCAAAACACAAACAATAGAAATAAGCCTAAACCAGGTTCATGAAATTTCACCTATGTTGAAAGAACACTATAAAGAGCAGATTTTTCCAATTGCAGAGTCCACAAGGCATCCTCAGCCATGTCACATTGTCCAACATCAACAGGTGAAACTGAGCAGCTGTAGGATTATACATGCAAAGTCCCTTCTCATGAAACAACCCACAAAGAACAAAGGTATAAATTTCATCTTTTCTGGTCAAGTGTCCTAAACAAAGACAATATGACACTCTGCACCGAGCCATATGAGACTGTAATTTCTTTCTTTAATTATCAAGATTATTAGCATCACCCCAAGGAAAATATCATCATGAGTATAGTCTCAGATAAAGAACAGCAATGTTGAGAAATACATTAAATAGTGGATGAAAAAAATAAGATCTATATTGGTTTCCATATATTCTGTCAGAAGACACAAAATATTTGTAGCATTTAGGCTTATAATTTTGATCAACCATAGAATTGTTTTTATTTAAATGTGCAACTATTTAAAGACAAGATAATATCTATAAGAAATACTTAACAGTGATATTATTCATAAATTATGTCATATTAATTATCACATGAAGTTATTAAGGAATTATCAAGGGAAAATGTCAAGTGGATGTACAACATCAAATAATAACATCATTTAGAACTCCATCCAGTTGTAGACCTTGATAAGTAGAATTTTTTTAAAGTATTTATTTCTTTGTGAATTGCCCATAGATCATTTATAGGTTCTCTTTGTCATTCCTGTCAGCTTGTACTGAGTCAAGAAGGTTAACTGGTATTAGGTGATTTAATTTTGTATTTGTCAATTAACATGGACCTCTAGAGTGCCTTTTCTTATAGTTCAAAGGCAAAAATAGGCAAAGACCAAGTTCTTTTATGCTGATAAGTTCAGGAGAGGATCACACAATGGTACAACATATGCACATTGCTGCAAATTTGCCTGCTGACCTTTCTGATCTGGTTTAATTGCCATTCACAGCTCCATTGTTTTCTTGTAGACCCTTGCTTTTAGTTTTTAGTTTCTCATGAGTTGCACATGTCCCTTGGATGCCAGGTTCCTCATCAGAACTGGAGACTGAGAGGGGTCAGGGATGGTTACTGTGGATCCTCCCGAGTTCACACTTGTCATTTCGATCCTTCCTGACAGCACCACATTTATTGTCCACATAAGAAGAAATGGCGGTGGAATAAGGTATATAACCAGCATCTAAAATATGAAAGTTCAAGACTTTAATATAAATCCTGCACTCTGCCAGTCCCAGAATCTTTTCTATAACCAAACCCAGCATATTATACTGACTATTTTGAAATTTTAATGGAATTCTGCTTCACACTGAATATTAAAGTTATGCTAGAGACAGATGAGGGATTAATTTAAATAATGAGAATCTTTAAAAAGCTACTACTAAACTTTTTGTATTACTAAAACATTATTTCCAAATTCAAAAAGAATACATGGCAATTGTTATTTTTTTCTGTTACTAAAGAATAATATCAAGTTTAAAACTTTAAAAGAGGAGAGATATTAACATCAAAAACTGTAAGAGAAAGAATATGAACAAAAAAATAAAAAGGAAGGTATTTCAGGTACCAAAAAGTAAGTTAACTAAATAAATACACAAATAAATTAAGAATAGGGAATATGTAAAGAAAGCCATTCATGAGGAAAACACACAAAGCCAACCAAAGTAAAATCAAACAAACAAAATCTCCCTTACAATCCAAACTGTGTGCCTCTACTAATGTACTTTATGACCTTGAACATATGTTCCAATTGCCTCTGTTTGGAAGCCAGCATAGTTATATCAATAGCCTTGCATTAGTTCTCAAATCAGGATTAAGTCAAACATTTTAATAGAGGCAGAAAGTATATATGCAATGCAAAAGTAGACGATTCTGATTACTATATAGCCTAGTTAAAAAGTTAATTAAATACAATTTTAAGGAAGAGCTTTTTATTGTTTTTATTGAGATATACATTTTTTTTCTGCTCCCCTCCCTTTTCCTCCCCTCCCCTCAATACTCTCCCATGGTCCCCATGCTTCCAGTTTACTCTGAAGGTCTTGTCTTTTTCTATTTCCCATGAAGATTAGATCCATGTTTGTCTCTTTTAGGGTCCTCATTGTTGTCTAGATTCTCTAGAATTGTGAATTGTAGGCTGTTTTTCTATGCTTTATGTCTAAAAGCTACTTATGAGTGAGTACATATGATCTTTTTCTTTATGGGTCTGGGCTACCTCACTCAATGTGATGTTTCTAGATCCATCTATTTGCCCAAAAATTTCAAGACCTCAACATAAAGCCAAACACATTGAACCTCACAGAAGGGAAAGTGGGAAGTACACTTGAATGCGTTGGCACAGGAGATCACTTCGTAAATATAACCCCAGTAGCACAGGCACTGAGAGAAACAATTGACAAATGGGATCTCCTGAAACTGAAATACTTCTGTAAAGCAAAGGACATGGTAAATAATTAAATATTTTATTAGTGTAAGCTTAAAGTTAAAAATGTGTATGAAACTTAAGAGTTGCCCATAAAAGAAATGACTAATGTTAAAAAGAAAAATAATAGCTTGCTTGACCAGTAGTGGTGATGGACCTTTAGTGCCAACCTGATTAGACTGAGAGATACTTAGATTAGTAAATTATACCTCTTGAAGGATCTTTGTGATGATGTTTCCAAAGATAAATAACTCAGTAGGAAGGTCTATCGTGGAAGCAGCAAGCACTCTGTACTAGGCTTGGAGCTTCTTCCTCTTTCATCACCACCTTCCAGGTCCCTATGAAATGATCTTATCTTCTCCATCATACTTTCTCTATCATGTTGAATGGAAATGCCTTAAATTTTGAGCCAATATAAAGCTTTTCTTCTTAATATTGATTTTTTTAGGTATCTCACATAGTAACAATGCCAAATATTAGCAAAACTGAGAAAATGTGGTTCCTTTTACATTGATATTGCAAAAATCAGCTGTTATGTCAGTAGTTCCAAACACATCTGGTAGCTATAACAATAGTATAAGAGAACTTCTCTGACTTGCCAAGTAACTTAGGATGAAGAACGGGAAATCCATTATCCAATACCTAATTCAATCTATATCGAACATTCTTAATTTGATTGAAATTTTATGCAAATACTCATGATCTGAGAAGGCAACATTGTTCACTAAATACTTACTGAAGAAACAATATATCAGCAATTAAAAAAATCACCTGTTATAACAGTAAGAACACCATAATACACATTAATAAAAAAACATTGGCATATCCATTTACACACACTTGAACTCTCTGTACCCTAACATTATACATAAAAATAACAGTAAGGCTTCTCTGGGCTTGTGAACTATAGGCTTAATGTCCTTTGTTTATGGCTAGACATAAGGGCATTAAGCTTATAGTTCACAAGCCTAGAGAAGCCAAATAACAAGGTGAACCCAAAGAAAAACATATAGATCCTCCAGGAAATTGGAAGCAAACAAGATTGCCGGGCAAAAGTTGGGAGCATGGGAATGGGGATAGGGGTGGAGGTGGGGTTGGGGTAAAGCGAGAGGGAGAGAGGGAAGGGAGAAGGGAAAGACTGAGGAGAGCTTGTGGGAAAGGGAGGGTGGAGATGGAGGAAGGGCAGATATAGGCGCAGGGAAGAAGATATCTACATTAAGAGTGTTAAGGGTGCCATTTTAGGGTTGGCAAGATACTTGCCTCTAGGGGGGATCCCAGGTGTCCACGGGAATGTCCCCAGCTAGGTCCTTGGGCAGCATAGGAGAGAGTGCCTGAACTGTCCTTGCCCCACTATCACATTGATGATTATCTCGAATATCACCATAGAATTTTCATCCATCGACAGATGGAGATAGAGACAGAGACCCTCATCAGAGGAAAGGACAGAGCTCCCAAGGTCCAGTTGAAGAGTAGAAGGAGGCAGAAGACTAGCAACGAATTCAGGACTGCGAGGGGCTGGTCCACCCAGTGAGATGGTGTGTCTGTTCTAATGGGAGTTCACCAAATTCAGCTGGCCTGGGACTGAATGAATATGAGACCAAACCGGACTCTCTGATTGTGGCTTACAATGGGAGCTGACTGAGAAGCCATTGATAAAGGCACTGGGACTTGTTTTTACTGCATGTACTGGCTTTTTGGGACCTTAGTCTATTTGGATGCACAGCTTCATAGGCCTGGATAAAAGGGGAGGGCCTTGGATTCTCAAGCAGGGAATGGGAGGGAGGAGTGTGAGTGGGGGAGCAGGAGGGGAATGGGAGGAGGGGAGGAAGTGTAAATTTTTGAACGGAAAAATAAAATAAAAAAATAACAGTAACGTCTATGAAAACTCAGGATGTTAGTTGTTGAATTTCATAATTTTGAAATAAAACCAACAATAACCCTGTCATTTTACCCTGTCAATATCACATATCAAGAGTGTAAAATAGCCGGGCGATGGTGGCGCACGCCTTTAATCCCAGCACTCAGGAGGCAGAGGCAGGCGGATCTCTGTGAGTTCGAGACCAGCCTGGTATACAGAGCTTATTCCAGGACAGGCTCCAAAGCCACAGAGAAACCCTGTCTCGAAAAACCAAAAAAAAAAAAAAAAAAAAAAAGAGAGTGTAAAATAATCAGAATTTCTGAAGTAGCCATGAGGACTCCTTGAGAAAGTTGTGGACTCTTGCTGGCTCTGCTGAACTGCACAAAATAGAAGACCATTCCCTCTCTTGTTCTTCAGATAAATCTCAGCATTTGACCAAGAAGCCAGCTCATAGTCATACAGGCAGATGTTTCAGGCCTCAAGAACTGTAAGTAGCCAAAGTTCTGTTAATAATATCTTTAATAGAAGGTGCAGAAATTACATTTGCTCCCGGTATTTGCATATAGCAGAAAATACTGTAGAAGAGGGCAAGAGAGGTAAGCCATTTTTCCACATCTGCTTTTTGATTGACAGGCAAAATATGTGAGCCAAAATGTGACAGCCGTGACAAGGAACATAAGATTCAGAATACAATCTTATAAATTTGTGGATGAAATTTAGAGGACTCATCTTCAGGCTCTGAAAATATGGATTTGATTATGGCTATTATTCCAAAGATTGTAAATATTTCTTTCAAATCCCACCAGCACATAAAGGACATATTCAAAGGAAATTAGGAAGACAGATAACTGAGGAAATGTGGTCTGTAAAAGTTTTATTTTGCTTGGAATTTGTTTCTGTCTCGGCAATTAACATTTTCATGTTATTCAAATAGTCACTCTACTTTCTGGAGGCAAATAATAATATTATCAGTCTTTGTGATACTTTAAAGCAATTGGACTTCAAGGACAATAATCCTGAAAATGCCTGGTGAGTAATACAAAGCTTTTTAGGAGGTGGAAAAGATGAAAAGTCTTGGCTAATATTGTAAGGCAGACAAGATACAAACACAAGTAAGACAGCTGTTTCATAAAACTATTTGTATAGAAATGTTTCAATAAATAATCTGAGGATTCTTGAAAGACATGGAAACATGAGATAATAAATATAGAGAAACTCATAATATATACATAATAGCACATTTAAAAGAAAAACATACTGGAAAAAGATTGTGTCTATGTTAATAAACCACAAGAAACACCCCAAAGATAGAATACCTCTGATAAATCTGAAGAGATGAATTTCTTAAAAATGAAATGCATGGGAGAAAAATATAGGTATAAGAAAAAAAATAGCATGACTATCAATTCAGTCTAAGTAGATAAAGGACCTGCTGAGTGGTAGCTCAAAAAATATGCTGCCTGAAAACATCCCCAGCTTGGCACAAAGAGTAGCCCTACATATAAAGGAGTTAAGAAAATTGAAAATGAAATCCATTCAATATCATTGTGACATAATAAAATGTTTTGAACAGAAGAAAAATAATGAAAATAACTTCAGACTATCAAACCACAATCTGCAGGGTCTTGATGCTTCCAATGACTAAAATGTTTCATGAGAACCAATGTTGGCCACAGTAGTAGAAAGAGTTAGTTCCAATAGTAGAAAGAAATTCTAAAAGATTTTCTGGAGAAAGTTGTTTAGAGGAAGGTTAAAGGATTTAAAAGAAAAGCATCCTGACACAGTATTGAAAGACAATGAAATGTTATTCAACCAATGAATATAAATTATTATTTATTATTAAATACATAGCCTATCTATTCAATGGTTGTAATAAATATCTTCATAACATCTTATATAACCTGTATATTCAGGTATAATGTACAACTGGAAGAAACAAAGGAAAAATAAGAAAAATCTATATATACTATCGCAATTCTCATATTTCATATGATTTAGTAATGTGATACCTCTCAGTTGCTTAGCACACACACATACACGCACACACAAACACACACTTACACACATATGTAAATATCTAAAGAAATTTATAAGCTAGGCAAGGTGCTACATTTCTGTAATTTAGGCTCTCTGTAATAAGAAACAGAAGAATCTTCAGTTCATGACCAGGTTTGAACTAAATATTAAGATAAAAATGAATAAAATAAACAAAATAAAATATCACATAAGAGTTATGCAGATGAACAGAATAAAAATATTTAAGTTTGAATGGAAATCTTTATGTATCAAATGACCCGAAAAAGATTAAAAAGATGAACAAAAAAATCAACAAATAAGGAACTGAAAGCAATTAAAGACTAGATTTAAATCTAGCATATCTGTAAGTAAACAAGTAAAAAAGGTAATGGGACATTGGCACACTGCTTTTAAAATAATCCCAGAATGGAAATAAAACAAGCTACTAAAAAGGACAGATTTAGGTGCTGGTTTTTTGGCTTGTTCTCCCATTTTGTTTTGGGTTATACTTATATACTCCATTGTAATAATGCATTGGGCAACACAATTCCTTCAAGGAAACCCGCAGAGTATTAAGAATAGAAAGAACAATCAGGTCAGGCTTAAACCAGCTTTTTTTAAAGGAGGTTGTATTTATTTATTTATTCTTATTTTATTTAAAACATATTTTTTTCTTTTTACATACCCAAGACAGTTCTCCCTCTCTTCCCTCCAAGTTCATTCACAGTAAAGTGATACATGAGTAGTTTTTTTGAATCTGTAGAAATACCTGGACAACATTTTTCTCCCAGATTCAAATGCATATACTTTAGAAAGAGTGTTTGAAGAAGTAAAGATAATTTTGCCTTGCTGGGCATTACAAATTGCTCCTAAAAAAGTATAAAGAGGAGATTGTATTACTTATTTAATTTATAAAATAGGCTTATAGAAAATTAGAACCCCAAAATTAGGAGAGATGGATTTCAGAACCTTAAAAAGTTGCAAAGATTCCTATGAAATATTTCTTATCACATGATTTCTTTAGCAAACTACTATGGTTACCACTCCTGTGATTAAAGATATGTGTCACCACTGCCTGATCTGTAAGGTCGACTGGCAGCTGCTTTAATCCCTGACCTTCAGGCAAGCTTTATTTATTAATTCAAAATTCTTGCTACAATAAGTACTATTTCCTATTTATTACGTTTATCATCATATACTATGTGTAACTGGGTGCATGTGATTAAAATCAGATACATTACTGTAAATGACATATGCAATAGAAAAAAAAAACGGATAAATGTTTGTCATAACCTTCCAATAAAAGCAGAGGAACATCAAACTTGCCTCTTAGGCACCAACCGATCCTTTTATTGAGCCCCACCAAATAGAAGCACTGAGTCACTTAGGACCTTGACTGTCTTCACTTATTTGACATAGTACCATCGTAACAGCACCCTCTTTAATCTCTATTATTTTTTTCGCTGTAAATAAAAGTATCCTGCTTATTGTGCAAGTCTTTGTGAGTCTGCCTTTTCAAGAGGTTAACCAAGAAATCATGAGCCTAGGAACAAATGAGCTAATCTATGAGTAACACAAGTAGTTCTGATATGCATCTTAGTAGAGTGCTTTTGAATCAAGTGTGGAAGGCACCGGAGTGGTTTACAACACTTAAAAACATATTAGAGTATTAAAAGGAAGAAAAGAAAACCAACAATAAAGAAAAGAATAAACACTAAATTGATCTAAATTGTTCTTCTATAATTCTTTGTATTGATTAAGGTTAAGTTAGCTACAGAAGTGAACATAAAAATTTTACTTGTAACCAATAGTCAAAGAAAACTACATTCAAATTAGACAAAGTAAATGTTGAAAAAATTAAAACATTAATGATTAAAAGGGACATTACAACTTGGAAAAATATCCAACCTAACAGCAATGTGCAACAATAATCTATGGGTACACTCCACTAGTGATGCTAAAAACACTGAAGCAAACAATGACAAATTTGAATGGAAAAACAGTTAAGGAGACAATTATCTTGAGATACTACCATTCCCCTCTTAATAATAGATGAAACTACTTACCAGAGTTACTAAAATATTAAAGAACAATGCCACAGTTCAATGTGATCTAATTGCTACTTATATAATGCTTAGTATGACAGTAGTAGATATAGTTTCCAAGATTAAATATACTCATTAACAGGATTTATATCATGGAATATAAAGCAAACTAAAAGATTAGGGAAAGAATTAAACAAAGTACATGAAATTTGCTAGTCCACTTTGAAGAAAAAAAAAAACAATAACTGCCTATGGAAGGGAAACGGCAAAAGGAGAAATCTATACCATTTGTTAATGACCCTTAATAACAAGAATGAGTCAAAATGAATCACTGAGAATAGTACACTTTAGAAATTCAAAGACAAGAGATATTAAAGGCACATAAAATCATGAATATTCCTTAATGTAAACACTTAACCAGGTATTTTTCTGTTTATTTAAATAATAATTATTAAATTTATTTTTAATAGATTTCTTAAAATTAGAATTTTGATTAGATATTTTAATAGTTTAATTTAATAAATTGGAAAGGGTGTGTCCTACTCCTTTCACTGAAATGTTTTTGGGTTCTTAGCAAGCTATTAAGAAAACCATATTTTTAAAATTGGAGATGAAGTGCAGCTCGTCATTCTTAAACTGTAAATAATATGATAGTACCTTGTTAGTTTGTTTTCAAATAACTATGTGACCCCATTTTTTAATTAAATGTGTTTATCAAATTAAGAGAGCTGATCTCCAAAATATATAAAAAAATTCAAGAAACTAGGTATCTAAATACCAAATAATCCAGTTAAAAATTGGCATACAGATCTAAACAAAATTCTCTCTCTCTCTCTCTCTCTCTCTCTCTCTCTCTTTTTTTCCCCACTGGAGAAAAGTAGGCATCAAATGCAAATAGATACTTGCTAGGGACCTGTTTGGTAGTGGTGGGGCGCAAAGGGGATGACATGAGATATGATGTAAGGGTGAATCGGGATGGTTGACAACACATTTTTTGAAAAACGAATATACCTTTCATACATTAAAGTTGCCCATAGCATTGACTGGGAGAAAAGAGGTATATGAGTTGAGACATGGCTTGAGATCAGAGGTTGAGTAATTTAGCACTGACCTTAATTGATAATAGGCACCAGGCATATGCCAATGGAAGGGCCATGAGTTCCTCTTGCCAGGGTCATCAAGGAGAATAATTGGTTCAGCAAGCAGAAACTTTGCTCAAGCACCTGAGGGAAAATAGGCCCTTATCCAAATGCCTAACCTCTGGAATAGGACTTTATCTGAGGACCAGACACTATGCTACAATTTAAGAGCAATTTTCATTCCTAAAGGGGATAGTACCAAGCTGCTCCCCAGTTGCTTTAATCTGTCTTAGCACCACCACTGACCTTCTCCCTCCACATGCTACCAGAATAGAAGATCCTGACATCTCACTCCGTTCCCATTATACTGCACCATTCTGATCTCTCTATGCTTGTTAACTGAACTTTTGCTCTTTAGATCCTCAGGTGCTGGACCTGAATTGTAGGCTTGGAATCTGCTGTGTTTAATAAATCTCTAGCATTGCTGTTCTTGATGTAATTAGGAGGACACAATGGGATTCCTGGTTCTGAGGTGACAGGAATTTCCTTCCCAAAATTATTTTGTTTAGAGAGACCAACATTGTGCACATTTTCATCCTTTATGAAAGCCCACCCAAAATTCCCCAAAGGGAAAGGCATTAATAGTGAAAATCATTTAAAATGAAAGTAAAAAGGTATTGGAGAAGTATGGTCTGCAATGCCAAAATTCTCAAACTTTGTCAAACATCAATGTTCATCGTTAGGTACACACTAGGTTCTTTTTCTTCATAATTAGAAAAAATAAGTTTCTACTATATTAAACACCATCTATGCGAGTTACATAAGTTTATTTATAAAATATATTACAATTTATCTTTCAGCTTTAAGATTGGCCAACCTATTTCTAATACAAGACTTACACTCCTTAAGATAGGATAATCATTGAGATATTTAGCATATATTTCTTGCTTGATATTGCTTGTGCTGGTTGTAATTCTAATTTTTATATTTCATATTTGTCTTATTATATACAGTTTTGTATTAAGCTTAAAATTCTCTTATTCAAACAAAAAGGGGAGATTCTGTGGGACTCCTTCAGCCAATAGCCTTTAAGATATCAGCCCACTTGGGTGTGGTCTCTTATATTATAAATGCAGCTGTAAAGCTTGTATGCTCTCTCCTGTTTCCCATTCATGCAGAAAACTGTAAATCTACCCATAAATAAATAACCCTTTATTATACTCAAAAATAAAAAGAAAAATAGATACATTACAGCTACTGTTTCCCCCCTCTTTTCTTAGCCAAGCTATGACCCACCACCCCTCTTCCTTAGATCTACTCCCCCTCCATTTCTTATTCAGAAAAGATCAGGCCTCTAAGAGATGACAGCCAAACTGGACAAAACAACAAACAATAAGACAAAATTAAAGCCATCATATTTAGATGAAACAAGGCAACCCAATAGAAGAAAAAGAGTCTCAAGACCAGTGTCAGAGATACCTCTACTCCCACAATGAGAAGACCTACAACATTACCAAGTTAATAGTTGTAATGTATATACTGAGTGCATGATATGTGTTGGAGGAGAAAGAATGCTCATTGGTTTCTGGCTGTCCAGCTAGCTTAGACCTGAAATAATCACACAGAAACTGTATTAATTAAATCACTGTTTGGAAGATTAGCTCTAGATTCTTATTGGCTAATTATTACATATTAATTTAAACTATTTCTATTAATCTGTGTACCGCCATGTGGCAGTGGTTTACCAGCAAAGTTTCAGCATGTCTGACTCTGGCAGGGGCTCCATGACTTCTTTCTGACTCCACCATTCTTTCTCCCAGCATTCAACCTAGCTTTCCCTGCCTACCTAAGTTCTGCCTTGCTATAGGTCCAAAGCAGTTTCTTTATCCATTAATGGTAATCACAGCACAGAGGGGACTCCCACATCAGGTATGGACCAAGGCAGTCCTGTGTTTGCATTTCAGTGTCTGTGAGGCCATATAAGCCCTGCTTAGCTGATTAAGTGAGCCAGGCTGTCTTACTGTCCTCCATGCCCTCTGACTCCTATAATATTATCTCTTCCTCTTCCGAGGGGTTCCCTGATGTCCTGAGGGATGAGATGAAGATTTCCAATCTAGACTTACACTCTGTTTAAGTCTGGCTATGGGTCTTTAGTACCTCATCCAATCTGCAAACTAGGGAATTTTCTCTGATGATGATAGGACATGGCATTGATTTACAGAAAAGCTTTAGAAATCTTTACTTTGTTTTCCTTTTGTATTTGTTTATTATTTTACAAGTCATGTTTATTTGTATCCTCGGTCTATGTGCTATCCATTCTCAGGTTTCTGGCATCCGGGAAGTGTACAGCATAGTATCCCTTTCATGGCGCAGACTTCAAATTAAAACAAAGGTTGGTTGCCCACTTCCACAAATTCTGTACTACTATTGTCCAAACACATCTTACAGATTGTACAGATTGTAGGTTGAGGGTTGTGTGGTTAGGTATCCAGGTTTCTCTTCCCATAGCTTTCTCCTGCCAAAAAAAAATTTAATCACCTCCCAAATATCACCCAGTTCCTGTTGTCTCTCCCTGATCTCTCTTCTCTCACAACCCACATGATCCCTCCTACTTGTTACATTACTTCAAGTAATGTAAGTCATCAAACACATGATTGCTCTGAGCAAAATGAATTGTTATGAGTACATTTTCATAATGGAAATGATTTCTCATGCCTATTAAGTATTTTTCATGAAATCTATGTGTCACCAAAGCCCTCTATTTTCATGACATAAAAACTGCTACTAAAATAGTCCTTTAAAATCATCATTTAAAATAGTCCTTGGCACAAGAAAAGAGATTCACAAATGAATCATATTCCTCTCCTCAGTGCAAAACTATAGAGTTGTCTTCTCCCTCAAACATGGATTTCTTTAATATTTGTCAACTATGAAATTTTTACTAGTGATCATACATGGACAGGTCTAGTTGTCTTATATTCTTAAGGATCATAAAGCAAAGAATCATCATGTAAATATGGTGAATCCTGTCTCAGATTTGGTTTCTGAAGACAGAGAAGAGAAAAAAAAATTTCCATGAGTAATGTGGGATTTCCCTCTTTATGCTGTGAATATATTTTGTTGCCACTGGTTAATAAAAGAGATACTTTCACCTGTGGCATTGCAGAGCAGAGCTAGGCAGAAAAACTAATCTGAATGGAGGGAGTAAGAAAGCAAAGTCAGTTAAATGTTGTGCAGCTGCCAAAGGAGAAAGATGCCAGAATCTTACCAGTAGGCCACAACCTCGTGTTGATACACAGATTAATAGAAATGTGTTGATTTAAGATTGAAGAGAAAGCTAGGAATACACTTAAGCTATTGGCCAAATGGTGTTATAATTAATATAGTTTCTGTGTGATTATTTGTGTCTGGGATGCCGGGAAACCAAAGTGCAGTCTCCGTTTACCCATGAGATAACATTTGACAGCTTTTCAATTCACCCCAATTTCCATAAAATATATGAATTGTATTAGAGTTTTGTTTTAAGATAATGTTAAACATTTCACATTAACACTGTGTAAGGACTTTACAATCCAGTAACAATTACAGCCAACATTCCAATTTTAGCAAAACCATTGATCCAAGAATGCAAGACATTAGGCAAAGACTGATCCTACCAAGGGGGGCCACTATGTCTTTGCTGCTTAAGGCGACATTAATAAGCAAAACTTAAGTAACGGTTTGCTTCCTGGATTAGTCCTATCTGCCTAGTTGAGGCTGATAGAGGCCAGGCAAACCTTTTAAAATATTTCATATAATATCTGTTTTCCAGTGTCTTGTTTTCTCCTATGCCTCCAAGAATTTGCATAAAGAAATTGAAAATTTCATTACATAGCGCAAAGAAACACAACCTTCCATTTATTAGATTTGAGGAGTGTATTATTTTTCATGAGTTAATGAAGGGGAACTTACTGTAGAGTGGAAATATTAAAGAGTTTAATAACTATCATCCCATGTGTAAATGAAATAATATTTCCTTATCAAATTAATCTAAGCTAAGTATTTATATAATTGCTTAATAGAATATACATACAAACATAACAACAAAACACTTTAAACTGGTATATGTTCTTAACAATGTAGAAAGCATGGTGTGGTGAGAACTCGGACTTATTATCCTAGGCTAATTAGAACTCAGCTCATGTCTATCCTCATAGTGGCTGTGAAATCTTGTGACAATCTTTTATTATTATGATTTCTGATGTCTGAAAATATTAATATCAGAATAAAACTTTCCTATAGTCTGTACTTAAGAAACACTACAATTAACATAGTATATTTTCTGATCCATACTGGAGTTTCAAAGAGCTTGTCTTGCTTGGCAGTGGTGGGGCTTGTCTTTAATGCCAACACTCAGGAAGCAAAGACAGGTGAATCTCTATGAGTTTAGGGTCAATCTTGTCTACAAGAGCTAGTTCTAGGACAGGCTCTAAAGCTACAGAGAAACCCTATCTTGATATAACAAAAAGCAAAAATAATATGTCTTAATTTTCTCATTTATGGATGACTTGCATACAACTTTTGGGTGAATAATAGTATTTTCAGATTTTATGTTACTAATCATTTGTTTCAATGTAATGACCAATAAAAAGTTTTGACCAATGTCTCCTGAGTCTTCCTTACAGAAGGACCCATGAGATGTTAAAGTGTTATTTACCTTTATTGGAAAATAATTTTCTTCTTTGTCTTTAGAAATATGACTCTTTCTGCTAATGTAATATAATCTTTGGTATATCATACAGATGAAAGATAACATCAAATTATTCATTATTGTATAAGAGCTTAGAGCTTTATAGGCAGACCAACTGCAATATAATTGCTCTGATAAACATCTTGGATAGAAAATGAAGAAAACCCCATGGATTGAGCTATAGAATGAATTGTGATTGCGTGACCGAGTTCAAAGTATAAGGGACTTAATATCATGAGAGAGAATAAAAGTAATATTAAAAATGGTCAAAATATTTCTAATGGAGAATACTGTAAATTACTAATCATATTTCTGATCATATTAGCTTTCTGAATTGCATCATGATTTCTTATTGTCTTGGAAAATTAAAGCTAAACACATTTCCTATGTTGCAGGTGCTGTAAGTCAGCAGTTTGTTTATCCACTTGCCATGTTCAGAATATCAAAGCAACAGTCAAGTGTAAGTCTCTGGGACCTTACTCAAGTCTCAACTGTGGAAAGATCAGTTTCATGGAACTCCCATGTTATCCTGAGAATTCATTTCTTTGCAGTTGTGATGGTCAAGGCAGGTTGCTTCCTCAAGGCCTAGAAGAACAAAAGAGACTCAGCCAAGTTGAACATTCTACTTTTATGTAATCATGCATATGTCATGACATAGATACTGTTTGCTTCAGATGACCCACTTAAACTTCAAATCACAAGTAATAAATGATGCTCATGGCTACCACTTTAAAATCTGTCAGACATATTTATTTTATTTTTATAAACAGATGTTTTGAAAATTTAGAGTTAATAACCATAATGTAAAACAAAAAATGGCTATTTTTAAAGTCATAGTATAAAGCTTGTATACATGTATATTTTATTCATAAATGTTGGCCATATTAGTTAGACTTATTATTTGCAGGGTATACCTATTAAGTATTATTTATTAAATATACATTTATTATAGTCATAAGTGAGTGGGTTCCTACAGAGACTAGAAGAGGGTATCAAATTCTCTAATATCAATTACTTGGAATCAAACTCCCATCAAATCAAGATAGCAATTGGTTATCTCCATCAACAGTTTTACAACTTTTGCATTAGTGGGCACATTTTCTCTGGCAAGTTGTTATTCTAATATGAAATCTCTAGCACTAGGTGAGACTACTGAGTTTTTATTCTTCAGTGAAAGTAATTAAATGATAGCTAGAAGAAAGAGTTTTCTGGTTAGTTTTAATTTGCTATTGTTGTGACCTGCAACAGAAATGTCTGGTGTCTGCAGCAGTGGTATCTTAACATCTAGTTATGATGAGAAACCTAGAACAATGGCAGGAGACTTCATTGTTTTGGGTGTCCTTTGTACATTCTGATCAATAGGTCAGAGAGAGGTAACAATGCTGACAGTTTAATTTTAACAGTTCATGCATTGTATGAGCTGCATTGTTCAATAATGTGAACTATTTTTTTTCAAAGGAGTAATCACTAAAAATAAAAAATATAAAGTTTACAAACTAGTAAGGCTTCACAAGGTTTTATTTATTGATATACTCTTAGTTTTTTCTAAACCACCTTATAACTTCCCTTCACATTACACCCTGTCCTCACTCCTACTTAAAACTTTAGGTCCCATTGTTTGCCTGTGTTCCTTAGTATTGCATGGTTTATTTTCCTTTCATATTATAATATTTTATTGCATCATAAGATTATAGTTTCCCAAGCAAATTCCTTCATGTACTCTACCTTACCAAATATTAAGTCTTTTCTGGTCTGCTGGCCTCCGCTTGCCAATTAGTCTATACCTTCTAGAAGTATTGTATACCTAGAATCCTTCTCTTCATTTCAAGTATATTTGACTATACTATTGTCCTAAATGCAACCATCATGACAATGAAACTTTTCTCATTTCCTAGCTTTTCACATGTACTCCATGGAAACATACAAAATAAGATTTGAATCTAGGACTTTCATATGAGAGACAATGTGTGACATTCTTTTCTGGACCTAGGTGACCTTATTCAGTATAACTTTCTCCAGTTCCATTTACCTAACAGAAATTTATGATTTAATTTTTAAACCTGAGTAACGATCTGTTTTGTATATGCACCACATATCCTATCTATTCAACAGTTCATGAAAACATTGGCCTATTCCCTTTTTCCATATTGTGATGATCTCAAGTACTATTCCTTGACTTCTAAGTCCCTGTCAAATCACTTCTCCCAATCCTGTTAGAATTTTCAACTGACTTCAGTAACCTTGTACAATATGCAATAAACATTTTAGATCAAGAGCAATACTATACACTTCAAATGAGTAATTTCAGAAGGAATTTTCAATAACTCTAGTTCAAAATATTGTTAAAAATTTATACAGTAATAAACTTAGCCAAGGATGTCACTGAACACTAATATATTATTACTTTTTTGATATTGTGATGAAACAAGCATGATCAAAGGCAACTTAAGGAAGAGAGAAAGTTTATTTTTGCTAACTGCTTCAAAGGTATTAGATCATAATGGTGGGAAAACATTGTAGCAAGCAGCAGGTGAGGCATCGGAATCAGGAAGGAGGGTGATCATATCTTCAAATGCAAGCATGAAGCGGCAAGAGTGAACTGGAAGCTATATAAAAGAAATAAACTCTCACTTCCTTGGTCAGGGTTACCCCAAGGTATTTTATGCTATTTGTGGCTATCGTGAAAGGTGATGCTTCTCTGATTTCCCTCTCTGCTTCCTTATCCTTGGTGTATAGGAAGGCAACTGATTTTTTGGAGTTGATCTTGTATCCTGCCACGTTACTAAAGCTGTTTATCAGCTGTAGGAGTTCTTTGGTAGAATTTTTGGGGTCGCTTATGTACACTATCATATCATCTGCAAATAACGAAAGCTTAACTTCTTCCTTTCCAATACGAATCCCCTTGATCTCCTTATGTTGTCTTATTGCTATTGCTAGAATTTCAAGCACTATATTGAAGAGGTATGGCGAGAGTGGACATCCTTGTCGTGTTCCTGATTTTACTGGGATGGCTTTGAGTTTTTCTCAGTTTAATTTAATGTTAGCTGTTGGCTTGCTGAAAATAGCTTTTATTATATTTAGGTAGGACCCTTGTATCCCTATTCTCTCCAAGACCTTTATCATAAAGGGGTGTTGAATTTTGTCGAATGCTTTTTCCGCATCTAGTGAAATGATCATATGGTTTTTTTCTTTCAGTTTATTTATATGGTGGATTACATTGATAGATTTGCGTATGTTGAACCAGCCCTGCATCTCTGGGATGAAGCCTACTTGATCATAATGGATAATTTTTCTTATGTGTTCTTGGATTCGGTTTGCCAGTATTTTATTGAAGATTTTTGCGTTGATGTTCATGAGTGAGATCGGTCTGTGTAACCCTGACCAAGGAAGTGAAAGATCTACTTGACAAGAACTATAAGTCTTTGAAGAAAGAAATTGAAGAAGACACCAGAAAATGGAAAGACCTCCCTTGCTCTTGGATTGGGAGGACCAACATAGTAAAAATGGCAATTCTACCAAAAGCAATCTATAGATTCAATGCAATACCCATCAAAATCCCATCAAAATTCTTCACAGATCTGGAGAAGACAATAATCAACTTTATATGGAAAAACAAAAAACCCAGGATAGCCAAAACAATCTTATACAATAAAGGTTTGTCTGGAGGCATTACCATCCCTGACTTCAAACTCTATTACAGAGCTACAGTATTGAAAACAGCTTGGTATTGGCATAAAAACAGAGAAGTCGACCAATGGAATCGAATAGAAGACCCTGACATTAACCCACAAACCTATGAACACCTGATCTTCGATAAAGGAGCTAAAAGTATACAATGGAAAAAAGAGAGCATCTTCAACAAATGGTGCTGGCAAAACTGGATGTCAATCTGTAGAAGAATGAAAATAGATCCATATCTATCACCATGCACAAAACTCAAATCCAAATGGATTAAAGACCTCAATATCAGTCCGAACACACTGAACCTGATAGAAGAGAAAGTGGGAAGTACTCTACAGCACATGGGCACAGGAGACCACTTCCTATGTATAACCCCAGCAGCACAGACACTAAGGGCATCATTGAATAAATGGGACTTCCTGAGGCTGAGAAGCTTCTGTAAAGCAAAGGACACTGTCACTAAGACAAAAAGACAACCCACTGACTGGGAGAAGATCTTCACCAACCCTGCAACTGACAAAGGTTTGATCTCCAAAATATATAAAGAACTCAAGAAACTAGACCGTAAAAGGCTAATCAACCCAATTATAAAATGGGGCACTGATCTGAACAGAGAATTCTCAACAGAAGAACTTCAAATGGCCAAAACACACTTAAGGTCATGCTCAACTTCCTTAGCGATCAGGGAAATGCAAATCAAGACAACTTTAAGATACCACCTTACACCTGTCAGAATGGCTAAAATAAAAAGCACCAATGATAGCCTTTGCTGGAGAGGTTGTGGAGAAAGGGGTACACTCACCCATTGCTGGTGGGAATGCAAACTTGTGCAACCACTCTGGAAAGCAGTGTTTCGGTTTCTCAGGAAATTCGGGATCAACCTACCCCTGGATCCAGCAATACCACTCTTGGGAATATACCCAAGAGAGGCCCTATCATACAACAAAAGTATATGCTCAACTATGTTCATGGCAGCATTGTTTGTAATAGCCAGAACCTGGAAACAACCTAGATGCCCTTCAACGGAAGAATGGATGAAGAAAGTATGGAATATGTACATATTAGAGTATTACTCAGCAGTAAAAAACAAGGACTTCTTGAATTTTGCATACAAATGGATGGAAATAGAAAACACTATCCTGAGTGAGGTAAGCCAGACCCAAACACAGGAACATGGGATGTACTCACTCATATTTGGTTTCTAGCCGTAAATAAAGGACATTGAGCCTATAATTCATGTTCCTAGAGAAGCTAAATAAGGTGAATCCAAAGACAAACACATAGGCATCCTCAGGAATATTAACCTTCATCAGGCGATGAAAGGAGACAGAGACAGAGACCCACACGGGAGCACTGGACAGAAATCTCAAGGTCCAAATCAGGAGCAGAAGGAGACGGAGCACGAGCAAGGAACTCAGGACCACGAGGGGTGCACCCACACACTAAGACAATGGGGATGTTCTATTGGGATCTCACCAAGGCCAGCTGGCCTAGGTCTGAAAAAGCATGGGATAAATCTGGACTAGCTGAACATAGCGGACAATGAGGAATACTGAGAACTCAAGAACAATTGCAGTGGGTTTTTGATCCTACTGCACGTACTGGCTTTGTGGGAGCCTAGGCAGTTTGAATGCTCACCTTACGAGACCTGGATAGAGGTGGGCAGTCCTTGGGCTTCCCACAGGTCAGGGAACCCTGATTGCTCTTCGAGCAGATGAGGGGGGGGGGGGGGACTTGATCGGGGGAGGGGGAGGGAAATGGGAAGCGGTTGTGGGTACGAGGCAGAAATCATTAATAAATAAATAAATTAAAAAAAAAGAGATAAAATGTAGTGAACTATATAGAATAAATACATTAATTGTGAAAAAAAAAAGAAATAAACTCTAAAAGCCTGTTCCCAGTGACATCCACTAGCAAGCTAGCCACACCATATTCCTCACATTAATGTTCCAAAAGTGTCATTTACTGGCAATCAAGTATTCAAATACACTAAGCCTATTTGAGATTTCTCAATCAAGGAACCCCAACTAGTATGCATGTATAAATATATATATATATATATATATATATGAAAGAAATAGAAGGAAAATAAAAGAAATTGAGAAAAAGCTCATATTCATGATTAGAAAGAACGAAAAATTTAAAATTTCTGCCTATTTTACCTGATATACATGTTTTTAATAATTTCTGTTCAATTAACTATGCCATACTCCAGAGAAATAAAAACACTAAAATTAATATATTATCATAAAGATTCCAATCTTTCAAATCAATGGTAAGGTAAAAAAAAAAAAAAAGCTGGAGGTCTCTCACTAGCAGGTCCGAAAACTTAGTACAAAGCAGAGAAAGGTACAAAAGCAGATATTTCAATTAAGCCAAAGAATCAAAGCAGAAACACTAGAAAGAAATCTTTATGATCTGTCAATTAATTTTTTGACAAAGATGGTGTGAATATTCAGTGATGTAATCACAAGCTCATCAATTAATGATGCAGGGACAATTCAGTATTACTTTATGCCAAATTCAAAGTTGGATCTTGATTTCGCATTAAAAACCGAACGAATTTTTCCCCGGCATTTTTGTCTACTTCCCATAGCCAAGAGGATAACTATATGTTTTCCCTTGGGTTCACCTTCTTATTTAGCTTCTTTAGGTTCACCAATTGTAGACTCCGTGACCCTTATTTATTGCTAGAAACCAATTATGAGTGAGTACATCCCATGTTCATTTTTTTGGGGATTGGGTTACCTCACTCAGGATAGTGTTTTCTATTTCCATCCATTTGCATGCAAAATTCGAGAAGTCATTGTTTTTACCGCAGCGTAGTACTCTAATGTGTAGATATTCCACACTTTCTACATCCATTCTTCCATTGAAGGACATCTAGGTTGTTTCCAGGTTCTGGCTATTACAAATAATACTGCTATGAACATAGTTGAACAAATGCTTTTGACATATGATAGGGCATCTCTTGGGTATATTCCCAAGAGTGGTATTGCTGGATCTAGGGGTAGGTTGATCCCGAATTTCCTGAGAAACAGAAACACCTTGGACTTTCAACAGGGCAGGGAACCCTGACTGCTCTTTGGACTGGAGAGGGAGGGGGAGAGGAGTGGGGGGAGGGGAAGAACGGTGGGAGGAGGGGGAGGGAAATGGGAGGCTGGGAGGAGGCTAAAACTTTTTTCCTTTTCTCAATAAAAAATAAACAAACAAACAAACAAAAAAACCGAACCAATTTTTATCCAAGACTTAAATCATAGAATAAAATTGTGAAATAACCTCAAAATTATTTGAAACTCTGCCTTTAAGATAGTGATTTTTTTTGTAAACCGTAAAAGGCACAAAAAACTAAAATAGAAATAAGATTACATAAAATTGAAAGGTTTTGTTAGAGCAATAAAGTGATTGTTCAACAGCGTAAAGACAGCATTTAGAATGCCAGCCAATTTTATAAACCGTAATAGGTGTTAAGAACTTAATATTACAAAAATGATAATTAAAATTAATCAATAACAATACAACACAACCAGTAACAGCAACAAAACTAGATGACTCTAATCATGACTGTAACCTAAGCTCTCTGGAAGCCCCTGAGAAGGACTGTGAGTTGGAGGAAATAGTGAGCATTTATATAATGCCCAGTCTTAAGTGAAAAAACAAAATTAAAAACAGAAACCAAAATGCATATTAAAGAAACCAAAATACAAAATAAAGGACAAATCCCAGTCTGTCATTACTGCAAACTTGGTTGACATCAGAGAATGAAAGACACCAAGAGCTGATGTTGAGGATAGAAATGGTACAGAGACTAGAGTAGCTTACTGCTCTTGCATCGTGTTTGAGGTCAGCTTCTGATACTGTCTTAGGATGGTTATTGATTTTACATATTATTTACTAGATCATGGTCTTAGAAACATAAAGGCTGTATATTATACTTTAAAATTGCTATTATTTCAAACATCATAAATATAATTATAAAAAATTACATGTTGGAGACTGTAATTTTAAACTCTGAAATATTTGGTGATTTAACTTTAGCAGTTTCAAGGGAATATATCAGATGAATTATGTTTTCTGAACTAATATATTGGAAAATAATGTTTTATGGTCATTATGATGTTCTCAGTCTTTATAGCAGTTTTTTTTTTTCTTTTTTTTTCTTTTTTTTCTGTTTTGGTTTTTCGGGACAGGGTTTCTCTGTAGCTTTGGAGCCTGTCCTGGAACTCCCTTTGTAGACCAGGCTGGACTCAAACTCACAGAGATCCGCCTGCCTCTGCCTCCCAAGTGCTGGGATTAAAGGCGTGCGCCACCATCGCCCGGCTGCTCTCAGTCTTTAATCTTTGTTCTATTTCCAAGTACAATTGTAATTAAATCTAAGGTTTCATCTCATTAACGCTAAGGATTAGTTGTAAAATTCATTATTGATTTAACCTATAGTATTGCAAATCCTTCTGTAACATTTCAGCTTCGTTTGTCAATTAATCTGAAAATCAATATTTTCACATATTTCTATTGGTAAATTTAATACATTTTAAAACATTTAACAATTCATTATTTTAAAATATCAAATCAATCAAATATTCCATATTCTATATACAATTCTGAATCTCAAATAGAAATATATTCAAGGAATTATATCTTTTATAGCAAAAGTTTATAAGGATATGATTGTAAATTTTAGAGAAATTAATTTATTGATTGAATTTTCCTACTCTGTCATGTGAGACACCATTTCAACTTTGAAGCTTAGTTTTAAAACTGAGAGCTATCTGCCTTCCACATGAACAGAGAGAAACTGCAGCACTGTTTTACTCCATTAAAACTCACCAAGGCCAGCTGGCCTGGGTCTGAAAAAGCATGGGATAAAACCGGACTCCATGAACATAGCGGACAATGAGGACTGCTGAGAACTCAAGAACAATGGCAATGGGTTTTTGATCCTACTGCACGTACTGGCTTTGTGGGAGCCTTGGCAGTTTGGATGCTCACCTTACTAGACCTGGATGGAGGTGGGTGGTCCTTGGACTTCCCACAGGACAGGGAACCCTGATTGCTCTTTGGGCTGACGAGGGAGGGGGACTTGACTGGGGGAGGGGGAGGGAAATGGGAGGCGGTGGCGGGGAAGAGACAGAAATCTTAAATAAATAAATAAATAAATAAATAAATAAATAAATAAATACAAAGAAACATAAAAAGGAAATTCAGAAGTGATTAACTTGTCAAATGGAAGTAATCTTTAAGTATATATGAATATAGATAGACAGTGGGGAAGCTTTAACTATCTGAGGTGCCCCTGACAGTAGGACTACAACCTATCCCTGCTACATGAGCTAACATTTTGGACCCCCTTCCCTATAATAGGATGCCATGCCCAGCCTTAATGCAGGAAGGAGGGGCTTGATCCTGCCGCAACTTATTGTGCCAGACTTTATTGAGTTCCCATGGTTGCCCTTACCTACGGGGAGGAGTGGATGAGGGGTGAACTGTGAGAGAGGAAGGCCTTAGGAGGAGGGGTAGGAGGGAGAACTGTGGTTGGAATAAAAAATGAAATTTAAAAAATGAATGAAAATTAAAAAATTAATATAAATACATAAAGATGAATTAGCTGAGTTGTGAAGAAATTTCTTATAGGCCAGAAATGTAAAAATGTTACTAAATGGACATATAAACAATTTCACTCAAACATTCTAGAAATAATAAAATCTTTTTAAAAGAAAAAATACAAATATATTTTATTTTCTAACAAATTTAATATCAGAGTATATGATCCCAAGAAATGTGTTAGCAATTTCTTATATTCTGATTATATATTTGTTAAAAATACTTAGAAAGAAATGAAGAAAATAATTTTTAGATGAAAAATAATACATTTTGAAAATTTATCTATTTCTCCTGTTGTGTGTAACTCTATTGAGCTATTATACTATTGCAAATTATTCCTGATATGATATTTTAAAAACTTCATTGTAAAATATGTTTACAGCTTATACCAGATGATCTCCAGTTCCGCCCCTGCAATCTGTCATGGAAGAGTCACAAATGCCCAGCAAAAGGAATATTAATATAAACTTCTGAACTCAGGGAACCCATTTGGGTTCTTCAACTATTTATTTATTGGCAGACAAGAGAGAAAATTACATTTCTTTCTATCCCCCACTTCCTTGGATCTGTAACAGATCCAGATTACTAAGAAGAAAAATATGAGAAAATACTAAGAAGAAAAAGGGAGAAGAACAAAAGTAACAGTGAAAAATACAGGCCTTTGTTCTGGTTGTGGTGGGGGTAATAACAGCAAGAGAAAGTGTTTGCAATGAGCGCTGTAATGGAGAGCTACAAGGCCTCGTGTCTCTCATGCCCCTCTGTGTGTCTTTTGATTTGGACATAAAATCATTGCTCTTCTGTGGGTGTAGGCAAGGGTAATTCTCATCTCGGGGTCATGAGACACCTTTCAGTGAAAAGTCAAAATATCTTTTTTTGTTCATGTTTTTTTCAGCTTCCTTCTCTCTAAAACCTTTAAAATGGTGTGCACTGTTTTCTCCTGAGTGAGTGTTAACCCTTGTTGAGAATGAAAATGTTTTCACTGCAAGTGCATCACAGACCATGGTCTCCCATAAGGCACAGAAAGTCTCAGAAAACAATTTATGCAAAGTCATTATATTACTACATCTCTTTCATGCAGTCATGGCATATTATAGTACCAAACTGATTTTCAACATGAGACTCATGGTGTCCTTGATACTTACAGGTATTTGAGAGTTAAGAATTCAGAATAGTTAAAGTATCAATAAATGTATGTTTTTGAAATATACAATTTTAAATTTGTATTTTAAAATATTCTACATAATCTTGCCTAATATGGAACTCTGACTCCCGCATTTTTGAAATAGGAAAATAATTCCATGGCTATTCTTTTTCCATATGAAACTGTAATCTTTCCAATAAGAGCTAAATAATCAAAAAAATTTCTCAGCTATAGAAAATCCTAGTTTGTGTCAGACCTTTGCAGATCTTAGTGAACTGAACTTCAGTGTGAGAAATTGCAAAGTTTGATTCACTGAAATTAGTAGAAAAGTCTACTGTAGGTACTGTCATTATGAAATTTCTAGATTAAATTCTCTTCACATTTAGAATTATTACAGATTAAAATCCTAACCCTCTAACAGACTATAGGTTTTCAGTTCTCCAAAGGCTTAAAAATCAATTCATAATTCCATTCTTTGTGGGAAATGGTGGAGGTGGATGAAGCACAATCTCTGTTATTATAAATCTCTTCTAGGATCATGTTTTGTTCACTGCCCTTTTTAGTCACGAGTCACAACTATTTTGAAACATGGCTTTCTCTGGACATTCTTTCCTATCTTTCCTGTGGACATTTATTACTGCAACATAACTTAGACCACCAGTTATCATGATGAGTTTTATACATCTGCTTACCACTCACACCCCTAATAAGATTCATACTGAAAGCATCAATTAATTTATTTTTATATACCTACCACTGAGAAAAGAAGTGGACATGAAATTAGTACTCTGTTTACTGCAGAATAAAACAAGTGTTCACACACCTATGATTCTCTGTTTATACTACTTTAAAATAAATTGGTGCACTTTTATTTCATTAACAACCTACAAAAAAGATCATCTTAAATATCAATTGAATATAACTCCTGATAACATCAGGAATCAAATTCTATTTTCTTATAATACTAAAGATGACCATATTAGATATCTAATCCAATGAGAAAATAAGCTCATATACATATTTTAGTAAAAAAAACATTTTAAAAAAATGATACAAAAAGATAATTTATAAATGTCAATGCATTGAAAAATGTTTTATTTAGTATTTATCAAATAGCACTGAAATGTCAAACATGTTCTTGGGCATTTTGAAGAACTGTATTGCCTTTCTTGCTTATATCCTATTTAACCTGTCCCTCTAGATACAACGCTTAAATATACTAAGATCGGTATCAGATCTGACCATTGCAAAGACTTTATGTTCAACATGTTCTAAATGTTCTACAATTACATAGGGAAAGAAGTTTGCTTTAATATTCCTAGAGTATTCCAGTAGAGATGTCCATGGTCATGTGGGTGAGAAAAGGAAGAATTTGAGAGCAAGTATCCATTTAAGGGTATGTTTTAGAACTTTAGTTCTTTTCTATTTTTATTCACTTAATTTGCATCCCTGTTGCAGTCTTCCAACCCCATCCTTTCTTCTCAGTCCCTCTCTCCCATATTCCCCTGTTCCATCTCCATCTATGAAAGGGCAAGTCTCCTATGAGGATCAATAAAACATGGCATATCAAGTTGCAGTAAGACCAAAATCCTCCCTATGTATTAAGGCTTGGCAAGATGACCCAGTATGAAGAGGAGGGTCCTAAAAAGCAGTAAAAGAGTGGAAGATAACTTTTGTTCCTGTTAGCAGTTCTGTAAGAGGTCCAAACTACACAACTGTAACACATATGTAGAGTGCTTAGGTCAGTATTATGATGGCTCCTTTGTTGTACATTCAGTCTTCGAGAAATTCTATGAGCGGAGGTTAGTTGATTGTGTGAGCTTTTCTGTGGTGTCCTGGAGCCCCCTGTCTCCTACACTCATTTATCATTCTCCTCTGTAGGTTTATCAAACTAATATATATTGCTGTAGGTCTGTATCTGCCATCATCATTTGCTGGATGATGACTCTCTGATGATAATTGGGTCAGGCACGAATCCTGGCACAGGAGAGAGGGAGCTGTGGCTACTTATCCACTATTTCTAGAAGTCTAAGCGGGAGTCCTCCCCATAGACATCTGGGGTTTCCTTGTGCCAGGCTTCTGCAGGACCCCAAAAATACCTCCTGCTATCCCCCCTCAGAAATCTCCCCTCCCCTGTCCCACCCCAACCTGATCGCTCCTGCTCCTATCCCCATGTGCCCTGTCTACTCATGAAATCTCATCTGTTTCCCCTTTTCAAGGAGATCTGGGTGTCCACACATCAACTCTGCTTATTACCTAATCTCTTTCCATATCTGGATTGTAGCACAATTATGTGTTATTTTACAACCAATATCCCCTTATCCACGAGTACATACCACATTTGTTCCTCTGTGTCTGGGATACCTCACTCTGGACGACATTCTTTTGTCTTCAATTTTTTTGATCTCCTTGTTTTATCAACTGAGTAAGACTTCCTTATGTAAATGCACCACCGTTTCTTTATTGATTCCTTGGCAGAAGGGCATCTAGGTTGTTTCCAGGTTATGGCTATTGCAACTATCTATCAACTAGCTGCTATTAACCTAGTTAAACAAGTGTTTTTGTGGTATGATTGAGCATCCTTTGGGTATATGCCCACGAATGGTGTAGCTGGGTCCTGTGGTAGGTTGATTTTCAGTTTTCTGAGAAATTGACACACTGACTTCCAAAGTAACTGTAAAAGTATTCACTCCCACCAGCAATGGAGGAGTGCAATTTTAATTTTTTTTTAATATTCTGAGAGAGAGAAAGACACACACACACACACACACACACACACACACACACAGAGAGAGAGAGAGAGAGAGAGAGAGAGAGAGAGAGAGAGAGAGAGAGAGAGAGAGAGACTTCACATGCACTTCAGCCACGTGGGAGGCTAAAAGAGGCTGTCATGTTCTCTGGTGGTGGACCTGTAGGCGATTGTGAGTTGTTTTATGTGGGTGTTGATAACAGATGTTCTCTAAATACTGCTTAGACAACTCTCCAATGTCAAATTTGTTTCTTCCTTTTATTTTTTCTTATGCATGAAGACTCACTATGACATAACTACTTAGCAAAATAATAATTTTGGTCCTATAAAATAAAAGTTATTTATAATTTTGGGTCACCTATATGGTTCAGGCATAATGAGCAATAAGAATTCTATCATTACACTATGATGAAAGGTAATTGATTTTCTCCTCTGCTCTTTATTTAGTTCTTAATAAAATGAGAGGCTTGAGATTTATTCCTTTCTCCATAATTATAAAATGATTTAATGTTTTCTGTATATGCTACCAGCATATATAACTATATATCTACAGTGTTTATCATATGTGGTACAGCTTTAACACAAAGACAGAAAAGCAGTTCTTACAAATATTAATTTGGATTTGCGTAATGGCCTGTGCTTTCTTAAGTTCAAGTCATCAGTGAACTAAAATGTATTTACAATTAGTAGCTTGTAATGTTAATTACATTATAAAGAGCAGACCATTTAACATAGAAAACACAAATATTGTTCAGGGTCTTTTGACCCAATTAAAAAATAAGAGTTCTTGCAGATTTAGTTTAGCCTTCTATTTATTATTTATTTATTATGAAATATAGTTTATTTCATAAGCCTGAAATAAATGTAGAATTTTGATATAAAGTATGTTCATTAATAATTCCATTTTAAAATTAGATTCTATCAACATTTTGATGATTATTAACATTTCAATTTTTATCATATCTCATTGTGAAATTTACAGTAGAACTATTTTATGCTTAATTTTTTTAAGTCAGTCTTACTCTAGAGGTCATGAGATTTGCTCAGGTAAGTAGACAATTGAATGCTATTTATTAAGGTTTAACTCCACAAAACACTACACCAAGTGATAAAACATAACTTGTTAGAATATAGAGAAATGCTAGAAATGTTGCCTTTCCTATTTATGAAGAACAAAGGGATAATGATATATTTATTGTATTTGAATGTTCTTTAAGAGAGAGTAAATATGAATTTTTAACTGTAATATGAGGCAATAGTGTTGATATCTATATTAAATGATGTCATTTTTACATTTTACAATGAAAAGATATTTCTGAGCCTCTAGTAGAGTGCTTTTCAATCTCTAGGGCTTGACCACTTTGGGTTGAGTGACCCTTTCACAGGGGTTGGATATTAGATATTCTACATATCAGATACTTTCATTACAATCCATAAAAGTAACAAAATTACAGCTATCAAGGAGCAATGAAACAATTTTATGGTTGGGTATCACTACGACATGAGGAACTGATATAGGGACTTCAGATTATGAAGGGGGAGAAACACTGACTAATTAAATGTTTCTTGGAGTCTCTAGACTTTCTGATGGCTACACTCTTGCTTTCTTAATTCATCAGACCCTCAGTAGTTCTGAGTGTTTTGGGGATGCATTCTTTGCATGGAATTGTTACTTGTTCCCAGAAGAATGTCATTTATTAAAATGCATAGAGAAAGAGCATATTCCACTTTTCATTCTGCATTTTAATAGTTCAGCTATGACTCAGTACTCTCAGATTAACATCTGTTCGAATGCATTCTGACTTAACATAGTCAGAATGTTATGGTAATTGATGATTCAGTGAATAAAGAAAGTTCTGTGACAGCTTAAGAATCTGTATTTAGGAATATGAAACACAGTTACTATAGATGTTGATATTTATCTCCGGATACTGTTTTGCTTTTTCATGAGCTTTCATTCTTACTAGAGTAGAAGCAATGCCTTTTGAGGAATGTGAAACCATGGCTGTGCACTTTGCTCTGAAAAATAGCTAAATTTGAGAAAATTAAACTTTTGTTCTTCTCCTGAGATTTAATTCCAAGTTTTCTCATCCTTTCATTAAAGGCTACATTTCCACTCCTCTGTGTTCCTAAGTAATAGAATTGCGAGCTTCATCAATTTTAGTTATGTACCCTGGATCACACCCTAGCCATGCACTATTGAAAATGACCAAAACTTTGCTCTTACATTAAGTGCTCCTCTTTCTGTTTCTATAATATTTTCTGAAATTCTGTCTTTTTTTAAAAATTTCAACTGATATCTTAATCTCTTTTATTTTTTATTTTATTGATTTTTATTGAGCTCTACATTTTGATTTGCTCCCCTCCCTGTCCCTTCCCTTCCCCCTCCATATGCCAACCTAGATTACTACACCCAGCAAAAATATCAGTAACCGTAAATAGTTTCTTTTTTTGTGGCCTGAAGATTAACTTCTCTATCCAAAGATTTGTGGAGATCTCATACTAGCAATTTAACAGCACACCTGAAATCTTTAGAAAAAAATAAGCAAATACACATGAGAGGAGTAGATGGCAAGAAATAATCAAAGTGAGAACTAAAATCATAACATAAACCAAAAAAAAAAGTACAAAGAATCAATAAAGCAAAGTGAAGAGCTAGTCTAAATTTTAATCAATAAAAACCAGGAGTCAGATATCTGGGTAAAACTAGATCAGAGAATTGAAAGCAGCTGCCAATTGCTTCCTTCCTCTCTTATTCCTCCATCTAAAAAGGTGCTGAGATTAAAGGTATGAGCTTCTCAAATGCTGGAAATAAAGGTGTGAGCTACCTTGGCGTGGCCTCTATGGTTAACTAGCGGCTATCTCTGCCCTCTGATTTCCAAGCAACCTTGGAACCAACAAAGAGAACCAACAAAGTACCAGACAACATTTCCACCAAAATAAAAAGCAAAGTTTATAACTAAAAGACAAATGGCATATAGTAAGTACAATAACTACATACAAGTATACACAATAAAATTTATATTAACAATGTCCAGTATATTTGCATTTGAAAAATTCAGAGAAAATGCTTTATTATCTATCCCATCTTGATGATTTCAAAGTGTTGTAGCTAATTCACTTTCTACCCTAAGTTATATTATAACCCAAAACTATCTTTTTGTTTTGTTTTGTTTTACATTTTTTAGAGACAGAGTTTCTCTGTAGCCTTCCAGCCTGTCTTGAAAGTAGCTCTTATAGACGAAGTTGGCCTCAAATGCACAGAGATCCACCTGCACCTGCCTGTTGACTTCACCCCTGTTTTCTAGTCTCTGGTGTGGGAAAACTGTCTGTATTCTGTCAATCATGTTTTAAATAAATGTTGATTGGCCAGGCAGAAAATATAGGCGGGAAAACCAGACAGGAAGTAGAAATGATATAATGAGAACAGGAGAATTCTGGGAAGGAGGAAGTTGATTCCTCCCACTCCTGCCCAGAACACCAAAGCAGCAGGATGTGATCTGCCCCACTGAAAAAGTTACTGAGCCACATGGCTAACATAGATCAGAAAAATGGGTTAATCAAGATGTGATAGTTAGCCAGTGTGAGGCTAGAGCTAATGTGCCAATCAGCTTATAATTTATGGAGACCTATGTGTGATTTTCTTCGGGGCTAAACAGTTGTGGGGTACTAGGCAGGAGAGAAACCCCAACAAACAAGCCAGCCCTCATGTTACAAGTCTCTTTGGTGAAAAAGAGATATTCTGCAGGGTAGGGAAAGAAAAACCTTTTCTCCAACTCAGCCACACAACCCTCGACTTACAATCTCTCCTGCCTGCACGATATGCTGGACCTATGATGGAGCAGAAGTTCTGGGAGTAGGCAAACAATGTTTGTTAAGTTGAGAAATATATGTGCATATAGGTATATTTATATTCATATAATAATAGTAAACAAAGAATGAGGTCATAAATTTGAAGGAGAGTTGGGCAGAGAGGGATTGAGATTTGTAAGGGAAGGGGGAATGTAATTATAATCTCAAGAAATTCTCATAGAGCTTTAGGAATGAAAATATTTATATTATTTAAATGACCTTGAAAATAAATTTATTTAAAAATTAAAATTTGAAAGGAATTTTATAATTTAAAAGCTATAGAGAAGAAGCTAGTAAGAAAAAAACAAATGAGAATTGTGAAATCAAAGATATCAATAGCACATAACTGAAAGAAAATTGGAGATATATTTTGCTTTCTAGTTAATTTTAGATTATTCAGTAAATAATATCATCCAATTTATCAAGAATTGTAAATATCTCTTAGGATTTTGTGGGAAGAAAATAATTTATAATCAACCCAGACATCATTTATTTGCATTGTCCATATTTGTTGATTTGGGAAAGGTTCTACCTGAATTAATTCCTTGTCACAGTACATATGAATTGGTACCCTCAATCATTTCTTCTGAAATGTTTTATGATTATCTATTAGGCAAAGTCATGATTTGTTGGAACCTCCTAATTGGTAACAGGCTTCAAAAACAAATAAGCAAAATCCATTCTCTCTGTATAGGAATTTTGGCAATACCTTGTTGGATAATTCCCTGGTTACTGTGGATATAGCTACAAATATTCTTCAGTCAACATCGCTCACTAAATGCTCTTAAGACTTATTTGCATTTGGCAGGCAGCCTTAATGTAGATTGCTTAATTGGAAATCTAATTTCTTCATCATGTGCATGTGTCTACATACAAGCCTGAATGAAGGTATAAGCAGTTAATGGGAATCCACTTCAAAGACACTCATTAAATGATTGAAAACCATGGTAGAGACGTCAGCATGATTAGATAACAAGTAGACATCCACTGGGGAGCTAATATCATTATTTTGAGGTTGGAAATATAACCTTCATGCCAGAGTGTTCTTTTGACTGTGGCACTAACTGCCTCTAGACAGTCTGCATCGCTCTATTTGTATGTGTAATGTTTTACATGTTCGGCTTTGATCCATTCTTTAAAAGAAGCACTGGATGAAGAGCTACAGGCAATTAATAGCTACTGAAAGAAGGGGAATTCATCTTTACCAGAAATGAGTTTCCCTAATTGGTTACCCAATATCAAGTGGTCAGTCCTAAAAACATGCATAGGAGAAGCACTGAAGAGCTTCAGGAGGATATATTTTATACTTTTACATATTCATATACATTAAAATTAGTACTATTTTTACAGTAATTTAAAATACGTGTTAAATGCTAAGATTTTTTTTTGAATTTTTTTTTATTGAGAAAAGGAGAAAAAGAAAAAAAAAAAAAAACAAGTTTCCACCTCCTCCCAGCCTCCCATTACCCTCGCCCTCCTCCCACCCTTCTCCCCCTCCCCCCACTCCTTTCCCCCTCCCTCTCCAGTCCAAAGAGCAGTCAGGGTTTTCTGCCCTGTGGTAAGTCCTAGGTCCTCCCCACTCTGTCCATATCTAGGAAGGTGAACATCCAAACTGGCTAGGCTCCCACCAAGCCAGCACATTAAGCAGGATCAAAACCCCGTGCCATTGTCCTTTGCGTCTCATCAGCCCTCATTGTTCGCCATGTTCAGAGAGTCCAGTTTTATCCCATGCTTTTTCAGTCACAGTCCAGCTGGCCTTGGTGAGCTCCCTAGACAGGGTTTCTCTGTAGCTTTGGAACCTGTCTTGGAACTAGCTCTTGTAGACCAGGCTGGCCTCAAACTCAGGAAGATCCACTGCCTTTACCTGCCCAGAGCTGGGATTAAAGGCGTGTGCCACCACTGCCTGGCATAAAATGCTAAGAATTTTGAGAAGAAGTTTCAGCAATAAGACAGGGAAAAGATTGGGGTGAGGAGAGAGTGGTGTAAATGATTTAAAGAGATATCATTTTTTTCTTTTAGGGATGTCTTTTTTAATTAATTAGTTAAGTAATTAACTTTTTCCACCTGACCACAGTTTCCCCTCTATCCTCTCCTCCCAGTCATTCCTTTCCACTTGCCCTCAGCTCTCTCCATCCACACACCCTATATTTATTATGTAAAGTGGCAAGCCTCCCATGGATACCAAGAACACATGTACACATACCGTACCAAGTTTCAAAAGACTAAGCAACTTCCCTCATAATGAGGCTGGAGAAGGCATCCTGTTATAAGGAATAACATCACAAAAGTCAACACAAGTGTCAGGTTGAGACACTGCTCCAACTGTTAGGAGTCCCAGAAGACCAAGCTACATAATTGTAACATATATGCAAAGGTCCTAGGGTCACTCCATGGAGGCATTGTGGTTGTCGGTTAAGTCTCTGTGAACCCCAATGATTCCAAGGCAGTTGTTTCTGTGAGTTTTTCTTGTGGTGTTCTTGACCCTTCTGGGTCCTAAAATCCTCTCTTCCGTTTTACACAGGATGTCATGAGCTCTGCCTGATGTTTGACTGTGGGTCTCTGTATCTGTTCCATCAGTTGCTGGATGATGCCTCTCTTAATGACAAGAGGGCTATGCATCAATCTGAGTATAGCACAATATCCTTTGTCATCATTATACTGACATTTTTTTTCTAGTAGTACTTCGCTCTAGTCTAGGTCTCTGGGTCATCTAGCACTCCAGGCACTCATATCGTATGCCTCAGGCTGGACAGTTATTGGTTGACTAGTACCAAAATATCTATGCCATCCTTACCCCAGCACATCTTTTAGGCTGAAAAGATTGTAAGTAAAAGGTTATGTGGCTGGGTTAGTGTCTCAGTACCTCGATTGAAAGTCTTGCCTGGTCATAGGTGACCAGTTCACACTAGGTATTCAACTATTGCTAAGAGTCTTAGCTGGGTTCATCCTTGCAGATTTCTACCTTACCCTGAAATGACCCCACCCTTTCCAGTGTCTCACTCGGTACTTTCCCCCTGAATCACCTCTTAATTGATCATTCATGTTTCTTTCACTACCTGCCCCATACTAACTAAGAAATATACTCTATCTCCTCATCCTAGGAAGATCCAAGCATCTTCCCTTGAGCAATCCTTGTTACTAGTACAGTTCTCCTTCAAGTTGTAGCTAATATCTACTTATGAGTGAGTATATACCATATTTGTTTTTCTGTATTGGTGTTGCCTCACTCAGGATGACCTTTTCTAGTTCCCCTCATTTGTCAGCAAATTCTTGAGGTCATTATTTTTAGCAGCTGAGTAACATTACATTGTGTAAAGGATTTTATTTATTTATTTATTTATTTATTTATTATTTATCCCATTCTTTGGTTGAAGAACATTTAGGTTATTTCCAGCTTCTGGTTTTTACATTAAAAGCTACTACAAACCAGCATCCTTTGGATATATGCCTAGGAGTGGTATATCTTGAGGTAGATTGTCTTCCAGTATTCTGAGGAACCACTATAAATATTTTCAAAATAACACTACAAATTTTATTCTCACAAGCAGTGGAGGATTAGTTCCCTTGTTCCACATCCTCACCAACATGAGCTGTCACTTGCATTTTTTATCTTATCCATTCTGACAGCTGTAAAATAGAATCTCAAAGTATTTTGATTTGCATTTCCATGTTGACTAAGGATGCTGAAAGTTTCCTGCCAGGTGGTGGTGGTGTACACCTTTAATCCCAGCACTCTGGAGGCAGAATTCGAGGTCAACCTGGTCTAAAAGAGCTAGTTGCAGGACAAGTTCCAAAGCAGGACATAGAAACAGTCTCAAAATACTCCCCCCGCCACCAAAAACAAAACAAAACAAAACAAAAAAACCCAAAAACGATATTTGCTTTTCAGCCCTTTAAGATTCTTCTGTTGAGAATTCTCTGTTTATATCTGTACCCATTTTTAAATTGATTATTTGTTTTTCTGATGTCTAGTTTCTTGAAGTTTTTATATATTTTGGAAAATAACCCTCAGTAAGATATGGAGTTCATGAGCATATTTTCGTATTCTGTAGGCTTCTATTTTGTTTGTTCTATTGATGGTATCCTTTGCCTTACAGAAGCGTTTCTGTTTCATGAGGTCCCATTTGTTAATTGAAGATTTTTACGCCTACACTATTAGTGTCCTGCTTAGGAAGTTGTCTCCTGTACCAATTCATTCATGACTATCACTCACATTTGGTTTTAGCAGGCGCAGTGTATCAAGAGTTACGTTGATGTCTTCTACATGCTGATATCCAATTACAACACCACAATTTGTTAAAGATGCTTTCTTTTATCCACTGTATGATTTTGACTCTTTAACTGAAAATCAGGTATCAATATGTGTATAGATTTACTTCTGCATCTTCAATTTGATTCCATTGATCCACCTTTGAGTTTTTATGACAATTTCATGCAGTTTCTATTACTATAGCCCTGAAGTACAACTTGAAATGAGGAATGGTGAAACTTTCAGATGGTCTTTTATTGTACAACATTGCTTTATACATCCTGAAGGTTTTGTTTATTTTTTCATTTGCACTCTCACTGTCTCACAGGGCAGCATGTCAATAATTAGCAACATTTACTTGCAGGATGTCCTCATACTTCATACACTATGGAATAAAAAAAAAAGCAATTAAACAAACAAAAGCAAAGCTTGGATAGAAACATTGTTTTTAAATCATTTAAAATGTTAAATATTCAAAAATAATTGCAGTCATTTTAACAGCCTAAATTTCTGCAAAATGGCTGTTTCAAACTGTCCTAACACAAAACATGTCAGAACAGAAAATCTCATTTTACAAAACATGGCACAACCTTTTGATACCGTGTATGTCAGTGTGTAACAGGATTCAGCTACACTAAGAAGGTATTTGCTATAAAACTAACATATTGGCATTAGTAAATGGTGTCTATAAGCCTAAATTTTTAACAACTAATTCAAGACTTAGGGCCAATGACTGACAAATGGTGGTTAATACACCATGCTTCTGCACATCTAAAGAATAAAACCACCAGGTTAGAGGAAGCCAACAGCATGGGATAGAATCTATGCCTCTCACAAATATGATGGAGGATTGATATTCAGAATATGAAAAGAACTAAAAAATATCAAAAAGTGAATGACCCATCGACAAATGGCATTGTAGCTGTAAAGAGAGCGTTCTGAATACAAGAAACATACATGGCTAAGAAATAACACAAAAGCTATTGTATCTAGAATTCAGAGAATTCATAATGTAAACCTCCCTGATATTTCATCTTATATCCCTGGTCATAATGGCTCAGAACAATAAAAACAAGAAAAATTGTGGAGAGTAGAAAACAGAACCCTTCCTCATTGTATGTGGAATTGCAAACTGGTATAACCACTATGGAAATCAGTGAGCAGAATTCACAAATTATGACTTATTAAGAAAACCTTTACTCTACTTATGTCATGTTTGGTACTGCCTGTATTATTTTAAATCACTTTCCATGTTTTGGGTTTCATGTTTAGATATTTAATATTTGGATTTAATTTTGTAATAGGTTATAGATGTGGGTCTAATTTCATAATTCATAATTGCATATAAACATTCAGTTTTCACACTGCCATTTGTTGAAGATGTTTTTTTCTCCTCCAGTTTATGTGTTTGATATCATAGTCTAAATAGCTGAAGTTATGCGTACACTTGTGTCTTCTATTTTGTTTTATTTGGTAACAGTTCTGGTTTTGTGTGAGTACCATATTGTTTTTATTACATCTCTGTAATATGTGTTCTGGTCTGGTATGGTAAGCCATACAGTGTTGTTCTTCTTCAGGGAATTTTAGGATCTATTTGGACTTCTATGGTTCTCTATGAATTTTATCATAATTTATTCCTATTTCTGTGAAAAATGGAATGAAAACTTTTACAGGAGTTGAATTGAATATGTAAGTATCATTGGATAAATTGCCATAAATATAATATTAATTCTACCAATCTTTGTTTTTTCAGTCATGTTTCTGCCTCTTTATTCAAAAGGCCAATGTTGTTCTTTGTAGTGATCCTTCACTTACTTACAGGGGATTATTTCTGGACATTTATTTTTCTTTAGGCTATTGTGGTTGGGAATCCCATGCAATATATTTTTACTGTTGTAAAGAAAAGCCATTGAGTTGTGCAAGTTCTGTCTGTATTCCCTCATATTCCTGAATATATCATTTCTAGATGGTTAATAATAAAACTTTGGGAATCTTGAATACAGACTGTTATGTCATCTACATGTAGTTTGATGTCTTTTTTTATGGATCTCTTTAATTTCCTTGTTTTACGTTATTGCTCTAGTGTGTACTTAGAAAACAATATTTAAAATGATTGGAAATGGCAGAAATAACTATCATGTTCCTTAATTCAAGGGAATGGCTTCAATCTTATTTTTTTAAGATGTTGACTATGGATTTTTCAAATCCGTATAATTTGGGTTGAAGTATCTTCCCTTTAACTTACAGCTTATTGTATTTTTATAATGAAGGCAGGTTATAATCTAACAAAAGCTGTTGTTACATCTCTTGAGAAAATCAAGTGATTTTTTTCCTATAATAGTTTGTTACATTTATTGACTTTGTTTTAAACCACTCCTATGATTGAGTGACAAAGCCAACTGAGTCATATCTATAATCTTTGTCATATATGTCTTATCTGTAGATGATTACAATACCTTAATCAGAATGGGGTATAATAAAAGTTAGGAGTAGACTCACAGATCAACAGTCCTCTGTATGAGCGGAGAACAGGAACCAAATCCAGCAGCCAAGAGAGGCCATTCAAACTTCATGTCTGCATTTATAATACGAGACCCCATCTAAGTGAGCTGGTATCTTAAAAGCTATTGGCTGAAGGAGTTCACATAGCACCTCCCCATTTTGACTAAATAAGATATTTCCAAACCCAATACAAAACTTTATACAATAAGAACAAATATCAAATATAAAAATTAGAATTTCGACCAATATAAACAAGTTCAAGCCAGAAATACATGCTAAATGACTATTGGCTGAAGGAGGTCCCACAGTATGCATCATGTTTATAAGTATTTTATTGATCATATTTGAGTCTACCTTCATTAGGAACAATAGTCTCTAATTCTTTCTTTTGCTTTGTCTTTATCTTCCATTTTTATTGTCTATCTTTTACTTTTATATTTTTTTGAAATTATTAAGTAATTACATTTCCTAACCTTTACTCCTACAAAATTTTCCATATGCACTCCCCCGCTCTAAATTTATATCTCTCTAAGAAAGTAAGATTATCTCAGAAACATATGAGTGAGTTAAAGTTCAGGTACTGGAAGGACAAACTACCTAGACATTTACATGTGGTCTGAATTAGATCTGGCAGTTTGGGAGGCACACGTAGATGGGTAGGTCAGGAAGACTAAACCAGACAATACTCTGAAGGAACTGTGAATTCTGGCTGGATGTAAGGTTTGATGGAGAAGAAAAGGAACCATGGATGGTGTCCAAGAAGGAAGATACTCACAAAAGAATAGAAATTCTTTGATGTGCAGGCATGAGTGATCAGAATCAATCAGATCAATCACTCTATGTGAATACTTAATTAGATAGACTTGGCTAACTTTGTAGAAGGCATGGGTGGGGAGATCAGGAACATTTCCTGGGCTGTACCCTGTACAGAGAAGTCCATACTACTGGTTTTTGAAAAGATGAGAGAAAAATATTTATCCAAAAGTGAATAATGGAAAATATGTAACTATCCAAAATCAAATGAAGCTGTTCTGGATATAGGACCCAAATGAATTGCTGAAACTGTAAAATCCTTTGATTAAAAAATCCAAAGGGGAGATATTTTCATGATAATGGATTTGAAATGAGATCTTAACAACACAAGAAATTGAAGGAAGTAGAATGAACCCTATCAAAGTTAATGATTTGTGAATCAGTTCTTTGCTATAATGGTATCATATCAGTTATAATATAGTATGTTGGATAGTTTCTTGTCACCTTGAGAAAAATTAAGGTCATTTGGGAAGAGACAACCATAGCTGAGAAAATGCCTCTATCAGATTGCACTATATACAGCTCTGTGTGAGAGTTATTTAATTAATGATTGATATAAGAAGTCCCATTCCATTATATGAGGTGCATTCCACATGCATTTATTTATATGGTCCAGGCCATATAAATAAACAAGCTAAGCAAATCAGTAAGAAATGTTTCTCTATGGCTTTCACTTTAGCTTCTGCCCTCAGCTTTCAGTTCCTACACTGACGTGTCATCATAAAAGACCATAAACTAAAAAGGAAAAGAGATTCCTTCTTCCCCACATTGCTTTGGTGTTATTAAAGCAACAGAAATAAAACTAGAAATCTAGAATGAGTCTTAAAACTGGAACATATTTTGCAAGAGAGACATTAATGGACCACATTTGCTCCTTTTGAATATTTAAAACATTTACAAATGCATGCAAATAATGGATATATATGCATATATATATATATATCCATTATATATAATTTGTATGTATATACTTATATATATGCATATATATATAAATGTATAACTAATGGCTGTACACATGCATATAAGATCAATTAGTCTAAAAATAGACCATGAATTTTAAGGAGAATATGAAACTGTATGTGTTCAAGTTTTAAAGGAGCAAAAGAAAGAAATGGTATAATTAACTTATAATCTCAAAAGTACTAATGGAAAATTTGAGTTTCTACATCTTTGCTCTTTTATAAGCAGAGACTATTCATTAGTTTCCAGGCTGCCCACACCAAAATCATCAACCAGAAACTATACTAATTACAATACTGTTTGGCCTATAGCTTAGGTGTATTCCTAGATAGCTCTTACATCTTCAATTAACCCATTCCTATAAATCTTGTATTATCACAGGGCTGAGTCCTGACTTAAGGTTCTGGTGTCTTTTTCCTTCAACAGCTACATGACATTTCTTTGATTCTGCCTACTCTCTATATATCTCCATTTGGATTTCCCAATTGACTTTATTCCATCCTGCAACAGGCCAATGCAGCTTCTTTATTAACCACTGGTCATGAACCATATTCATAGCATACAGAGGGGAATCTGATATATTGATATATCTTTCTATATTGATACACTTAAAGAATTATTCTCTTGTTAGCTGGCCAAAACATAAATATCTTATTTCTTAATTGGATTTTTCTCTCTTTTCAATAGTGTTATTTAAAAAAAAATGCCCCTCACTGGAAAATTGGATAAAGAAAGTATGGCACATCGACACATTAGAGTACCACTCAGTGGAAAAACAAAAACAAAAAAATAATGGCATCTTGAATTTTGCATGCAAATGGATGGAAATAGAAAACGCTATCCTGAGTGAGATAACTCAGACCCAAAAAGATGAATATGGTATGTATTCACTCATTAGTGGATTCTAGCCATAAACAAAGGACATTGAGCCAATAGTTTGTGATTCTACGGAAGCTAAATAATAAAGTGAACCCCCCCCCATATATAAATCCTCCTGGAAATTGGAAGCAGACAAGATTGCCAGTCAAAAGTTGGGAGCATGATAGTGGGGGTGGAGTGAGGGGAAGGGGAGAGGGGGAAAGAAAAGGGAGAAGGGGAGGATTAAGGAGAGCTTGGGGTAATGGGATGGTTGAGATGGTGAAAGGGCATATATGGGAGCAGGGAAGAAGAAATCTTTTTTTTTTAATTTATTTATTTATTAAAGATTTCTGCCTCCTCCCTGCAACCGCCTCCCATTTCCCTCCCCCTCCCCCGATCAAGTCCCCCTCCTTCATCAGCTCAAAGAGCCATCAGGGTTCCCTGACCTGTGGGAAGTCCAAGGACCACCCACCTCCATCCAGGTCTAGTAAGGTGATCATCCAAACTGCCTAGGCTCCCCCAAAGCCAGTACGTGCAGTAGGATCAAAAACCCATTGCCATTGTTCTTGAGTTCTCAGTAGTCCTCACTGTCCACTATGTTCAGCAAGTCCGGTTTTATCCCATGCTTTTTCAGACCCAGGCCAGCTGGCCTTGGTGAGTTCCCGATAGAACATCCCCATTGTTTCAGTGTGTGGGTGCACCCCTCGTGGTCCTGAGTTCCTTGCTCGTGCTCTCTCTCCTTCTGCTCCTGATTTGGACCTTGAGATTTCAGTCCGGTGCTCCAATGTGGGTCTCTGTCTTAAGGTTAAGTTATCTTAATTAGGGTTGGCACGAGGCTTGGCTCTAGAGAGGTTCATGGGTCCATGGGGATGTCCCCAGCTAGGTCCTTGGACAGGAGAGAGGTTGCCTTAACTGGCCTTGTCCCATAGTCAGACTGATAACATCTTGAATATCACCATAGAATCTTCATCTAGCGATGGATGGAGATAGAGACAGAGACCTACATAGGAGCACTGTACTGAGCTCCCAAGGTCCAGCTGAAGAGCAGAAGGAAGGAGAATATGAGCAGGGAAGTCAGGACCACGAGGGGTTGCTCCACCCACTGAGACAGTGTGCCTGATCTAATGGGAGCTCACCAAAGCCAGCTGGACTGGGACTGAACGAGCATGTGATCAAACTGGACACTCTGAATGTAGCTGACAATGGGGACAGACTGAGAAACGTATGATAATGGCACTGGGATTTGTCTCTACTGAATGTACTGGCTTTTGGGGATCCTAGTCTATTTGGATGCACACCTTACTAAGCCTGGATGTAGCGGGGAGGACCTTGGACTTCCCATAGGGCAAAGTACCCTGTCCTCCCTTAGGACTGGAGGGGTAGTGGGAGTGACAGAGCAGGAAAGAAATGGGGGCGGGAAGGAAGTGGAAATTTTGAACGCTATTATTTATAAAGCAATAAAAAAGGAAGGAGGAAGCTAGCTGAGAGCAAGTAAGTAAGCAGATGCTTATTTTCTCTCTGCTCTTGACTATGGACGTATTGTAACTTGAGTGCCTACCTTGAAATCCCAAAATGATGAACTCAAATTCTAAGCCAAGTAAATCTTTTATTCTTCAAAAATAAAATACAATGACATAAAATAAAAATAAGAACAACAACAAAATTATCATAGTTAGGGAAAAAACCCAGATGTGCTTCAGCTATTATTCTTCAAATACTTACATGTCACAAATAATTTTTTTAATTTACTGAAATTTTCTTGTGATAATAAGAAAACTGTAGAAAGAACTTTGCTTTTCTTATCAAGAAAATATTGTATATCTTGTCAACTTTTATTTTACTTCACAAGACAGAACTTCAGAAATCATAAAAAATAAAATACTTAGAAATGTACTGAATATTTTAGATTGGAAAATATGTAATTAATGAACACAAAAACGTTGTGTTATTTTTCAGACATTTAAAAATGCTATCTGGAATTCAAATTATAGAATTTGAATATAAAAGTAGATACATTTGCTTTTAGAGGCTGTTTGTTCATTTTCCTGGCCACTCAGATCCAAATAGTCACACAGAAACTGTATTATTACAACACTGCTTGGCCTATTAGCTCATACTTCTTATTTGCTAGCTCTTATATCTTAAATTAATAAATTTCTATTAATAAGCAACGTGGTTTTTGCTTAATGATAAGGTTATGTCTGGTGTCCAGCATCTGTCTCCTGCACTGTCAACATAGCTTATCCCTGAATCAGCCTAATCTCTCCTCCTCTATCTGCTTGGAATTGCTGCCTTGCCATATTCTGTGTTGCAATAAGCCAAAAACAGCTTATTTTTTAACCAATGATATTCACAACATACAAAGGGGAATCCAAAGGAGAGAAACAACCGGACAGCTTGATGTCAAGTAATCACAACTTAAATCAGCACAGCATGGTAGCCAAAAGGGTACATAGGCAAATACCAATAGTTTTATAATTGGATTTAAATCCAAATCAATAAAAAGGAAATCAGTCTTAATAGTAAAAACGTAGGCAGCTCTCCAGGACTAGTAAGGAAGCACCTACAACTTCTAGTTTATTACAGCACCATTATCCTTAACTACACTCTAAATATTTGTTTCTTCATCCACAGATGATGGTAGTCATGATTCCTCACCAAGAAAACATCTCTTTAAAACTTTTCTTGAAAGAGAGGATAGCTGAAATCCACAACCAATTAAAATCCATAATTGTAAATATCAGTGCCAAAAAATGTATAACTACAATAACATTCCTGCACCTCAAGCTCAGGGAACATTGTGGGCGATGTTGTGTGAAGATTAGAAGATCAAGTTTCACTGGTTAAGAGCACTGGTTGCTCTTCCAGAAGACACAGTTTCAGTTTCCAGCTCCTACACAACAGCTCACAACTGTCTGCAACTCCAATTGCACATGATCTGACACACTCACCATAGACATACATAAAAGCAAAACACCAATGCATATGAAAATTTAAAGTTAAAAGAAAGAAAAAAACTTAAAAACACATTAAAACAAAAGAGTGGAAGAGCCGTATGATCATAAAGTTTGCTGTGAGATGGTGTCTCATAATATTGGAAGTTCTACCCAAAATGTGACAGCAACAAGAGCAGAACCATGTCAAAAACATGAGGCCTCAACAGCCCATAAAGATGTACAAATAAATATTCTTCTGCAGGAAAGAACACACCAAGTAATTTTCCATTACCTATTGGTCAGCCCTGAAATCATAATGCATTTAGAGTTATACAGATTGAAAATGTTTTAGTTAGGAACACAAGCACACCCCCACACCCACTTATACATATATGCAAATAGATATATTCATGTAACGACAAGTCGTGAAAATTTGGCCATTAATTTGAAGTAGGGGAAGGGGATTGGGATTATATGTGAATGATTGGAGCAAGGAAAGTAAGGAATATATTAATTAATTATATTACAGTGTCAAAAAAAGATATAATTTAGGTTTTGTACCTGTATACTTAGGTTTTAGCTTAATTTAATGTTTTTAAAATAATAAACACTACAGTACCAATTTACAATTTTATAATCAATTATCTATTTCTTAAATTTTTCAAATATTGTACATTAGTTTTCATTTTCAATATTATTGCATTTAATGCATATAAAAATCTGAGTATTTTTACAAATATCTTTTCTGTTCTAACTTTAATTTCATTTTCTATATCTATTTTTTATAGTTTATTTCATATTACTTGACATTTGTCTATTGTATGACATATTTTATTTCTCTCTTTTATCCCTATTAACTGTCTGTATTTTCTCAACCTTTAAAAACATTGTTGTGTTTAATACAAACAAAATGTCTTCTATTTTAAACATAATCTAGATCTCAAACTGTAACTCATCTTCACTCTCTGCTGAATAAATAAATGAAAAATGGCATTGTTTGCTCACTTATATCAAATTGCAACAAGTAGAAACTGTATGTCACAAATTTATTCTTTCTTTATGCTCCAAATTTAAGATCCACATCATACCTTATTCTATCAGTAGTAGGGAGGAGCTACATAAGAAGTTGTGGGAAGACAATGGCTCAGAAGTAACCAAGAATATATTCTCTGTCATGTAGAAGTAATTGCTTCTACATGAGCTATGCTATCATTCTAAGAATGTGTTAGATCACACCTCTGTGCAATCCTATGGTTTTCTACTAAATATTTGCATGTCCATTTAATATTATCCAAATATTTGCTTTGATGATATGTCTAGTCTATGTTGATTCTCCTTTGAGCACTTGGGATTCACTTATGCATGGTGTGTATTTTGTTTAATAGACAATGACATTACAATACACTGGTATAATATATAGTGACCCTGACTAAATGTAAAAAAATGAAAAGTATCACAGGATGTATTGCATTATTTATTCATGTACTTTATTGTAAAACAGAAGAAAGGAACTAATTCAAATGTGAAATGGACAGACCTACCTATTACTATTCTACTCCTCTGACATATTCTGCAATTTAAGGGGTTATTGCACAGGGTCCTTTAAGAATATAAACTGAGCCAAAGTCCCACGAGAAAAAAAAAATAAAACGCTGTGATTGTGGTAGTGAACATTGGGCTTCGGGCATGAAATGTTCCCCAAATGCTCCACAAAGACCATTCACCTTAGATGCTAAATCAGCTATTCCAGAAACTGCATCATCACGTTCTCTGTCCCAGTCATCATACCAAAATCAGTTGAAAATTAAAGTGCAACTCAAGAAGCAGTCACCCCAAATGTTGGCAGCATACCTCTGATGATTTCAGGCAAATATAAGGTTTTCTGAAACAGGTCTTTTGCTATCAAGCCCAATGGAGCACTCCAGGCTTTGAAAAATGTTAGAAATAAAGTGAGAAAATGGGTGAAGTAATGTGAGTTTGAAGTAAAAGGTTGAAGGGGATTTGACCTCCAACTGATTCCTTAACCATCTCATACTGCTTTGTCTTTTCACAATTCACAGAGGTGTATAAGAACTCATTTCAAAGTTTTCCAATTGATTGCTTTAGAACCTTTTTTAGAAAGGAGGAAAGAAACACTCTGCCCTTCTGTCTTTGTTAGAGACCAAGTGTATGCACGACTTTCTGATAAAAGGGCTGCCTAATCGGTATGTCACAACTGCTATCACTGGGGCATGTAGCATGTATAAAAACTAGATATAGGCCAGATGGAAGGCTCAGGGGGTCAAGACACTTGTCATATAAACTTGGCGTGAGTTAAACTTTTGGACTCTACATAAAGTGGAAGAAGGAAAGTAATAGCTCCACAAACTCATCCTCAGACATACACATGTATATTGTGGCAAGCATTTTCATTCAGGCATCATGACTCACAAGTACACTAATAATTAAAACAAAGATATAAATGTATATATATATATATATATATATATTTGTATAAAGAACCACAAAGACACACAAACACAGACACACACACACACACACACACACACACACACACACACACATATATTACTCATGGGTGCTGGGGAAAACTGACTCACAGGATCTAGGGAGCTGGGAATAGGGCACAAGCTGCTTCAAGCCACCTGACTCCTGTCTTCATAACCCAAGGGAGCTCTCAGGACTTCTCCCTCTCCTTTTAAGAATTAGGTCCACAGCTCACAGAAACCACACCTCAGAGCTAGTAGCCCAAAGCTATTCGTGGAATTAATTTCTACAACATATATTCACTTTTGTTTACAACTATAAAATTGAATTTAAAGTGTTGCAAACTCACTATTATGTGTATTCTTTCACTACTCAACCTCAAAACAGATTACTGAACCTCAGCACACTTCTGCTCTTGCTAGGTTTCTATTCACTACATTGTTTGTCTACCCCAGGGACTGTCCTCTAAACATGATTTGTATGTTGCATAATGATACATCCATAAATTGAATTTCATCAAAATATTTTCATGTATTCTTACAGAAAATGAAACACAATTTAATACTGAGAACTCATTTTCTGGTTATTTAATAATCTCCATCTTTTAAACAATGGCTTAATGGTTCTCTATCTTTTGCAAGTGATCATTTGTGATTTTAGTATAAAAATAAAAACTAAGGTTTTAACACAAAATATTTTCTCAATATAGGCTAACATATCTTAATATTTGGTATCGCTTACATTTTACTAAACATAAATAACTGTAGCACAAATAATTGCACAGAAGATGAATTTCCTAAACTGAGTCACTCAAATTAATTAGTGGGAAAACATTAAAATACTACTATGTAAAGATTATGGTAATTAATATGAAAATAAATTACATTTCCCTTAGAACTAAATAAATATTGTTGCTCATTAAAAAATATGTTGTGTGGTGTAAGTAGCTTCATTCAAAATAAACTTTGTATGGTATGAGTAGTTAATAATCTTTTGAGCAAAATGCATATGTATATGCATAAAATCCTTATTTCATAGCACTGAAACCTAATAACATAGTTACTATATATGAAACAAATTACAAACAACTTGCATGTCATCTTACAAAATATGAATAATATTCTGTTACATCATGTTTTTATAATATCAAATTTTACACACTACCATACATCAGTTTTTATAGTAATCCACCAATTATTTTTTATATTTTATTAGTTTTCATTAAATGACATGAAAATTAAATGCTATAACAGAGTGTAAAAACATTTATTCATTAATAGAGCCAAATCTAGTAATATTAAATTTGAATATATGACCATATAATTCCACAGAAGAGTTGTAGTATTCTATTAACCTCACGTAATCTCTATCCTTGGCTACTATCAGGTTTTATTCCGTATTGATTTTCAAGTATCTGATGATTAAGGTTGCAGTTAAGTGAATACTATTCTTAGAGTGAAATATGCACATAATTACAAAAAGACATAAATTTTATGAATTATATTTCTCCTTGACACCAGTTTTTAAAATCATTGGCATTTGTGTTTGGCAAGTTAAAATGTTATCCAAAGGCACTAAAATTTAATAAGTATTTTTCTCTCAATCAGTATTTAGAAAAATGAGATTTTGTGAGATAGTAGAAGTTTGTCTTTTTCCAATATCTTACATAAACCTTTATACTCTCTTACATGCTCCATGTGTATTCTAAGATATGGGGTGTTTGACCTCAGACAATAATTTGTGCCCATCTAATTTATTTAGTTATTTGTTTTGACAAAGTACTTGACAAATTAACTGAAGAAAGAAAGATTGTATTATGAGGAAATGGTCCATTGTGGAGAGAAATTTATAATATTGAGAACAATTCTGTCTGGGAATTATAGGAGAGTTATGTAGCCAGCCACTAATACAGGAAATAATGGAAAAGAGAAGAACACCCAACTGACTTCTTTCTTTATCATTTCCATCACCCAGATACCCAAAGCCCAAACTGTAGATCCTTCCACACTGAGGGAGGATCTTTTCTCCTCACACAATCCTTTCAGGAAATACTCTCAAAGCCATATCCAGAGACACATCTTTGGGTAATTTCAAATCTAGTCACATTGTGTGTAGAAATAAATCATCTCCCCTGTGTTTATTATAAGCAAAATTTCTTGTGAATTTAATCTATGATACACAGATAAATATTTTAAATATTTAAACATAACTTTATATTATGTTTAAAGTTCATTGATTCAATGATTTAATTAACATGGCATTACATACTGGTATGGGTTCTAATTATCTGACTGAAAAATATCCACAATAGTTTTATGTGCTTGAAGACTTGATTCCTGCTGGTGGTATAGTTTCAGGAAAATATGAAATCTTTAGGTGATAAAATGTAGATACAAGAAACTGAGAAAAATTTGGAAGCTTCCAGGGAATGCATTTTCTGCTTCTAATCAGTCAAGATTGGAGATCAGCATCATGTTCCTTCTTCCAATAAGGAAGCACAAATGTCATTCCTTCTCCCACATGATGGACCATTGCTCTCCACAAACTCTGAACCAAATAAATCCTCTGTCATTTAGAATGATTAGAGATAATCAATAATATTCTTATTATAAACATTTGCAAACTTTTCATACTTATTATCTTTTTTCTTTTTATAATTTTCTCATTAATTAATTGAATTTTCTCATCCAGCTCTCACTTTTCTCTCCCTCCCTCCTCTTCTCTCAACTCCCCCTAACCTCAGCTCTTTGCAACCCATATCCACTCCTCTTCCTTTCCCTTTATAAAAGGGCAGGCCTCCTATGTATATCACCTAGCCCTACAATATCAAATTGCAGTAAGACTAGGCAACATCTTGCTCTTGAGGCTGGACAAGGCAACATGGCAGGAGAAAACAGTCCCCAAAGCAGTTAATAGAATGAGAAATAGCCCCTGTTCTCACTCTTAGGAGTCCTACAAAAACACCAAGTTACACAACTGTAACATATATCAGATGGCCTAGATCAGTTACATGCAAACCCTTTAAATGCTAATTCAGTCTCTGTGAGCCCCTATGAGGTCAGGTTAGTTGATTCTTGCTGACAAATGAATGGAACTAGTGAGATAACCCAGACCTAGAAAGACCAACTTGTTATGAACTCACTTATAGGTACATAGTAACCGTAAAGTAATTGATAACCATGCTACAAACCACAGGCCCAAAAAAAGGTAAGTAAATAAGATAAGTAAGTAATATCACTGTGAAGGGGATGTGAAATAGACTTCACAAGTAGACAGGGAAGGGATCTAGTTGAGGGGTGAGCATGGGGACAGAAGGACTCAGGTCGGGGAAGATTGAGAGGGAGCGAGTACATGGAAAGACAACTGGAATCAGGGAGATCTCTGGGATGAGCTAGAAACCTAGTGCAAGGGAAACTTCCAAGAATCTATGAGGGTGACCCTAGCGAAGATTCCTAGAAATGAAAGACATGGACCCTGAACAAACCATCTCCTATAACCTGGCAAGACTTCCAATGGCAGGACTGAGACCCCAACCCAGCCACATAACCTTTGACCTCCAATTTGTGCCACTTCCAAAATATGCTGATGTAAAAGTGGCATAGAAATTATGGGGGTGGCCAAACTGGTCCATTTGAGACCCATAGTGTGAGAGAGAGAGCCTACCTCTGAATTGCCTGAAGGGCCGGGACTCAGAGGCTGTACAGCCAAAAGACGATGATAGAAACAAACATGACTGATCAAAAAAAATTAATGAAATGATACTTAGTTATATTCTCCTGTACTAATAGTTTACTGCCTAACCCAATTTTCAGCAGAGAGGCTTCATCCAGCAAATGATGGAAACATATGCAGAGACCCACATTCAAATAATAGTTACACCTTGGGGAAGCCTTTGGAAGAGGGGAAGAAATGATTATAGCATCCTGAGATGCCAACGAATGTCAAGAGAACCTCAGGAAAACAACCTTAATCCAAAATATCACACACCAATATTTATCATACACACAGTAATCCAGCTTAGTGATCTTTTTCATATATATATATATATATACTTGTTAAAAATATGAAATATTTTTAAGAATACAGGTTCATTCTTTCTATTCATGAAGAATCCTTGTCTGAAATAATTCAGAAAAGGTGTGATTGATATATGTCATCCTGATGCAAGTTTCCAAGAATCACATTATATATGTCTCACCTATCAATGTTGCCTTGTTCCCAAAGGAATATTTCTGTAGTGACTCAGAAACAAACTTTTATTCTTGTGGTTAGGTCCTATGGGTTAAGAACTAAACAATGAAACTTGGACTTGCAAAAGGAGATTAGGGACAAAAATCTTTCAATTTTTATAGAGAAAATTCCATCTTCATAAGATTAAAACATGAATCACTGAGAGTCTGAACACAGAGATAATCCAAATGACATACAGTATGTCATGCTGAGAACTGGCCTTCTGTGAATGGAGTGGCTAGAAAGCAAAATAAGAGTTACTATGAAAATAATGTACAGGTTCTTTCCATGCCCCCCCCCCCCAAGCTTTTATTATTCCAGTTACATTTAAGACACTGTGCCTACCTACTAAGCTCATTTATCCTGGAAACATCTAAAACTCATTTTATCTTCTATGACTTTTGTATAATATCATTGCAAAGAAAGCAACGCAGTTTAGTAAACGGCATCACATCCCTGGTCGGGACCATACATGTGTAACTACATTTTCACTGTTTTTAGTTTCCTATCAGATATTTAAAAAGTTCATTGGGGCAGCCTAGGCAGTTTGGATGCTCACCTTACCAAACCTGGATGGAAGTGGGCGGACCTTGGACTTCCCACAGGTCAGGGAACCATGATTGCTCTTCGAACTGATGAGGGAGAGGTACTTGATCGGGGGAGGGGGAGGTAAATGGGAGGCAGTAGCGGAGAGGAGGCAGAAATACTTAATAAAAAAATAAATTTAATAAAAAAGAAAAGACAAGAAAAAAAAGAATGTATTTGACATGGTTTATTCAATTACAAATTTATACATTTACTGTATTATCTTTAGTTCCTGAATAATGATACAAAAATATTCTAAAGGTTTTAGATAACTTAAATTGGAGAAAGGTTAACAAGAAAGTCTTTCTGTGGTTTATTTGTTGTGTTATTCAGGGTTCTCTAGAGTAACAGAACTTATAGAATGAATCTATCTCTGTGTCTGTGTCTATCTATCTATCTATCTATCTATCTATCTATCTATCTATCATCTATCTAACATCTATCTATCTATATACATTTGTAAGAATGACTGGAAGCTGGGCTGTGAAGAGGAAGTTCAAGAACCAAGTAGTTGCTTAGTCCACAAAACTGGATATCTCTGCTGATCTTCTGTATATGCTAGAATCCTGAAGAATTAGACTCAAATTCCAGGGAAGAAATGTATAGTTTGCTATCTAGGTGATGGCAAGCAGGCAAACAGCAAAATTGTCCAGTGAAAGATGTGGCCCTGATTAAAGATGTGTCTCCACACCTCAAAATCTATATTAAAGGATTTCGTCTCCTAATTCAAGATCTGGATTAAATCTTCTTACCTCACAGATTCATATTAGAGTGGATCTAACTACTTCAAATTAATCAGAAATTCCTTCCAGGTGTGCCCTCCAGTTTTCTGGACTTTACCTAATTCCAGATATAGTTAAACTGACAGCCAAGAATGGCCATCACACTTGATAATTCTTTGACAAATATAATGTATTTGTCTTCCTATAGGTTCACTTAAATTTCTCTAAGTCTTACTTCTCTTTCTCAAATTGTAAACTGCACATAACTTTCCTGCTGCATCTGGGAGGTAACATTTTCTTGCTAATTCTATGCAGTATGTCCCTATTGTTCACGGGTTTTACTTTATTAATTTTGTTTTTATGAGAAAAGTTTACTGGAGTTCCTAGTGCTCCTTATTGGGAGAAATTTTTTGAATTTTAAGTAGGCAATTGTATAAAACTCTTTTCTCCTCCAGCTCACATTTAATAAAGAAAAAAGTGATCAAAAACCAGGGGAAGGGAGGGAAATGGTTCAAGCAATGTGAGAAAAAGAAGGAAAAGAACAAATAGAAATGATAAAGCTGGACTCAAATGGAAAGCACAAAGATAGAATGATTAATATTTATGAGTTTGAATAATACTTTAATTTTTAAATAACAAAATATTACACTTAAAATAATCTGTATTGAGATTTGCCTAACAGGCCAAAAGGTAATGTTTTAAGGACTAAGAGAGAGGATCAATGGCTTAAGACTTTGCCATGAAGGATATTTTTGGATGTATTTATTTACTTCTTTATATTTTATTTCTGTTAACAAAAGAAAGGCCTTCAAAGAGACTATTTGAAAGTTTCAGTAATATATTTTTATTAATATGAGAACATAAAATATCCATATCTGTTTCATTTAACTACTTTATTGTAACCATGTGCCAAGGAGAAACCGACTAATAGATACAGGGCAAAACTCTATTTTTTAAATACATTTCAGAAATATTGCTCATAAATACTTGTCACAGTTTTATTCAAAATGTCAAATGAAGTGCAAATTGATCATGTTGTAACAATGAACTACAATATATCAACATGTCTACAAGATATTACAGCAGACATGCTGTTGATTAAAACAGTAACATCAAACCTGTATTTGAATTATGAAGTAAATAAAATATTGATAACCATTAGTTCTTCTGGTTCCCTAAAATGTGCTAACAATCTCTCTCTCTCTCTCTCTCTCTCTCTCTCTCTCTCTCTCTCTCTCACACACACACACACACACACACACACACATTTACACACGTATTTATACACACGTTTTTCCTTTCTGTGCCCATTGATTGTTTGCATTAAAGGTAATTAAAATACATTTCTATGCACTATTAATTCATGTAAATTCTATCACAAGATGACTTGATTTTTAATCTTTTCAGTTCAGTGAGTTTTCCATCACTATTTTATGTTACACAAGAACAAGGGAAAAAAATCAATTGACGTTTTCTCTCATGCAAATATCTTTTATCCAATTGTCATTGAAATTCCAATGGATTACTTCCCTCTTTGTGAATGCATCCACCATCAAATATGTGCACATGAAAACTCATTTCCAAAAAAAAAAAAATCCCAATCCTAATCACATCATTAGGAAACATTTCTGATTGTGTGGCTTTCTAATTAGCTGTAGTAAAACTTCTCATTCTTAAGCATGTTCATTTGAAATCACCCTATAGCACAGGTTTCACATATAAACAATGCCAGCCAAGGTTACTGAAGCATAGCACAACTCAAAAAGAATAGAAAAATGCACCTATGTAGGTCAATACAAATCTCAGTGCTTCCAGGGGAGAGAATGCATTGTATATAGATTGTGATGCCAGGAAAGACTTTAGATATCAGTAGTTGTCACTTTTTACAAATGAGGAAGCTCAAATTCAGGAACATGGAGATGTTCTGGACCAGACAGCTAATTAGTGGCAACAGCAAGGTCAAAACCCTGGTTTCACAATTCACAGCCTGATGCTCTCCTGCTTCATCAGCTTCTTATTGTTTGGATTACAGATCAGAATCAAAGTCTCCCCGTGGGAAGTGGCACCTTGTTTGCAATTAACTGGGACTGTTGCTTTTCATTCGTTTCGATTTTTCATGTGTAAACACAAAATGAGCAAAACAAAGTTTTAGATATATTAGAAACAGCCCGTTCTAATACAAATGTTCTGAAGATACATACAAAATCCAGTTTTGAGGTTCTTAATGATACCAGCCCACCCACAAATCTAGTACAACAAAGGTGGACTCAGTAGGCTGCATGCCATTTCCACTTATGGTATCTTAACCTTGCTAATTTTCACAGATATGAGGAATGTTATTTTGCTCTGGCTGACATCGTTGGATCTCTGCTGTGTCACTGACTATCTTTAAGCTTCTGTTTCTCTGATACTACTCGTGTCTATAAGCAATGTCTGGAAGAAAATGATCAGCTTGGAAATGTTCCAAAGGATTCCTGTTTGCCTGACACACTCCTTAGAAATACATGCAGTTACAGCAGGCATAGTTTTCTGATGCATAGTTCAGTGGAAAAATTATCATAATAAAATAAATATGTCACACGTTTTACTTTGCCTGTCATTTACTATTCTATAGATGAGTAGAAATACATCTTGTTGTCGAAGGTAATACTTTAGTTTTCTGGTAAATCAAATCTGAATAATCATTCAGAAACTGTATTAACTACAACATTGCTTGGTTGATGGTTTAGGTGTAAACCTCGCTATCTCTTATATCCTAAATTAACCCATTTCTATTAATCTGTGTATCACCATAATGCTGTGGCTTACTGTAAAGGTTCCAGGCATCTTTCACCTTCAGCAGCTGCATGGTGTCTCCCTGACACCGCCTACTCTTTCTTTATATCTCTGTCAGGATATCCCACCTGGCTTTATTCTGCTAAGCCATTGGCTGAAACAGCTTTATTCATTAGCCAATAAAAGCAACATATAGACAGAAGGATATCCCATATCATCTCCTCTTTTCTGCCTAAATAAAAAGGGGGGTTTTAACTTTAACATAGTAAAATTACATATACAAAATAGTTATTAAGGAAGAATTACAGTTACAATATTTAGGTTTATGCCATAAAAATTATGTCCAAAGATGACAAGTTATCTCTAATGGACAAATTTCATACTTTAGAATCCTCAATGAAGGCTTTGGAACATAATACTGGGCAGGAGATTCAGACATTGAAAAAAGCAATGGTGAATAGAATTGAAAAGATTGAGGAACTTCTAAATTCTGATGAAGAAGAGCAAAGGGTAGAAAGGCAAATTTTAACTACACCTGTGGATAAATCCCTCTGGGACAATTTCCACAATGCTCTACCTACAGCTCTACATGCCTTTCCAGTAATAACAACAGAAAAGGTGATTGGTTCCAGAAACCCTATGGTCATCAAGGAAGATACATGGGAACCTGTCAGTATGAATGATCTAAAAGAAATTAAACAGCTGTCATGACTTTTGGGATGCAAGCCTCTTTTGTTAAAGAGATGCTAATATCTTGGGCCACAACAAACAGAGCAACCCCCTCGGACTGGCTCTAGCTGAGCTCCGCGGTCCTTGAGAGTGGACCGCAATTGAAATGGAAATGCTTATTCAGGCAAGAGGCTAGACTTTTAGAACAGCAGGAAAAGGCAAAGGGAATTGACATTTCCCTAGATAAAATTCTACGTCAAGGGCTCTTTTCTGACCCTCAGGAACAAGCTAATTTGGATGAAAACACACTGTCCATGTGTACTACAGCAGACGTAAGGGCTAGGGACAGGGTACAAGACCCAGGACAGAGAATGGAATCATTTGTCAGAGTTAAACAGGGTCAGAGAGAACCCTTTAGTGACTTTTAACAAGGACTAACTAAGGCTGTACAAATAGGGATATCTGACCCAGAAGCAAGATGTATAATGATTGAGTCTTTGGCTTACGAAAATAAAAATGTGGAATGAAAAAAGATCTTGGGGCCTTTAAAGTTCAGATCAGTGCCCTTGGAAGAATGGGTCTTGCATACACTGAATGTTGACACATTTGACTATGGCACTGAAGCATGGCTAGAAGAAAAAATTTCCAATGGTAAAAGGAGACACCAGAATACCAAATGTTTTAATTGTGGCAAAATGGGTCATATGAAAAGCAATTGTAAACAACAGATTTTCAGAAATAATAACAATGCATCTTCTAGAAATAACAGAAATAGAAGGACTCAGCCTTCAGGTTAATGTAGAAGATGTGGAAAAGGCAGACATTGGACGAATGAATGCAGGTCTATAAGAGATAGACAAGGCAACCTGATACAGACGGGAAACGTGAGAGGGGGGGGCCTCTCAGGCCCCCATGGCAAACATGGTTCAGTCATTTCCAGTTTCTGCAGAGAACATGCCTCTTTAGTACAATTAGGAAACCACATGCCTACTGTTAAAAGCAATAGTGATCAGAAATATGAGTTACATGCGTTTTGGCAAACTCCTATAAATGATTAAAGACCTAAGATGAGAGTGTGTGTAAATGGCATTTTTATTACTGGCCTGATGGACACAGGTGCTGATGTAAGTATCATTACCCCATAATCTTGGCATCCATATTGGCCCCTTCATAATGTAAATGTTCAGCTCCTGGGAATTGGAACCCTATTTCTAGTAAGGCAGAGCATGAGATGGGTTGAATGTATAGGGCCAGAGGGACAAATAGGAAAATTAAGGCCATATGTAGCCAATATCACAAAGAATTTATGGGGTCGTGACCTATTACAACAATGGAATACCCAAATTAACATTCCTGCTACTTCTAGAGCCTATATTTCTGAGAATAATATTAAAAGATATTACAAACGGAGAAAACCGGCCATTAGGGCTGTGCAAGAACAAGCAATTGATGTCCCTTCAGAGATACCAACAGCCTTGCCTCTAAAATGGTTGACTGAGAAACCGATATGGACAAAGCAATGGCCTTTAGCTGAGGAAAAGTTACAGGCTTTAGAACAGCTGGTACAAGAACAATTAGATGCTGGACATGTAGAAGAATCTACCAGGCCTTGGAATTCTCCTGTATTTGTGGTTAAGAAAAAAATCAGGTAAATGGAGAATGGTGACAGATCTCAGGGCCATCAACAAGGTTATTCAACCTATGGGCCCTCTGCAATCTGGAATTCCTTTGCCCTCTTTATTACCAAAAGGATGGCCTCTCATAGTTATTGATTTAAAGGATTGTTTTTTCACAATACCTTTGCAAAAAGAAGATAGAGAAAAATTTGCCTTCACAGTGCCTACTTATAACAATTCTCAACCTTCGAGGAGGTACCATTGGGCTGTCCTCCCCCAGCGTATGTTAAATAGCCCCTCCCTGTGCCAATATTTTGGGAACCAACCATTGCAAATAATACACAAGAAATTTCCAAAATCTATAGTATACCATTACATGGATGACATTTTGTTATCTGATTCAAACATAGATACCTTGAACAGACTGTTCAAAGAAATAGAGATACTTTTATAAAAATGGGGATTGCAAATTGCTCCTGAAAAGAGATTCTGTTAATTATTTAGGTTATAGAATAGGTTTGCAAAAAATTAAGGCACAAAAGGCACAAATTTGGAGAGATCGCCTATGGACTCTTAATGACTTTCAAAGACTGTTAGGAGACATTTCCAGTCTACGACCAGCTATTGGGATAACACCTGATCTAATAATTCATTTGAACAAAACCTTGGATGGTGATAAAGACTTAAACAGTCCCAGAGAATTAACAGCTGAAGCAGAAAAGGAACTGACAATGATTGAGGAGAAATTACAACAGGCACATGTGGATAGAGTGAATCCAGAGCTCGATTGTATTATCATCATATTACCATCAAAAATTTCTCCTACAGGATATTTAATGCAGAGAGATGATATTATCTTGGATTGGATCTTTTTACTACATAAACCAAGCAAGAAACAGAAAACTTATGTGGAAAAAGTCTCTGAGTTAATTATAAAAGGCAAGCTGAGACTTTGTCAACTAGCAGGCATAGACCCAGCAGAAATTATAGTGCCTTTCACTGCTGATGAAATAAAGAAATTATGGGAAGATAATGAACCATGACAAAGAGCTTGTGCTAATTTTTTGGGAGACATTAATAACAACTATCCAAAAAGCAAGTGGCTTAACTTCATAAAGAGAACTTCTTGGATTCTTCCTCGAATTGTCCGTGATGCTCCAATAACTGGAGCCCATACATTCTATACTGATGCCAATAAATCAGGGAAGGCAGGTTACAAATCATAAGACTTGGATAAGGTGGAACAAAGTCCTTATGATTCTGTCCAGAAGGCAGAATTATATGCCATTCTTATGGTACTAAGAGATTTTAAAGAACCTATTAATATAGTTACTGATTCACAATATGCAGAAAGAGTTATTTTACATATTGAAACTGCTGAATTTATACCTGATGATACAGAACTAACCTCATTGTTTATCCAGGTTCAAGATTTGATCAGGAACAGGCTTTGCCCTATGTACATAACACACATCCAATCCCATACGAGTCTGCCAGGTCCTCTAGCACAAGGTAATGCAGAAATTGATCAATTATTGATTGGTAGTGTGCTACAAGCCTCTGAATTTCATAAAAAACATCATGTTAATAGCAAAGGTTTGAAGAAAGAGTTTTCTATTACATGGCAACAAGCTAAGGAGATTGTAAAGAAATGTCCTATCTGCTCTTTCTATAACCACCGCCACTGCCAGAAGGGGCTAATCCGAAGGGCACTCATAGGAATGAAATCTGGCAGATGAATGTGTTTCACTTTACAGAATTTGGCAAATTGAAGTATGTTCATCACACCATTGACACTTATTCAGGCTTTCAGTGGGCAACTGCTTTAAGTTTAGAAAAAGCTGATTCAGTAATCACTCATTTATTAGAAGTCATGATTTCATGGGTATACCTACACAAATAAAGACAGATAATGGTCCTGCTTATGTCTCTAGGAAAATGAAACAGTTTTTTTGATTATTACAATATCAAGCATGTTACAGGTATACCATACAATCCTACAGGTCAAGCAGTCATAGAAAGATCAACTCGAACTATAAAGGACATGTTGAGCAAACAGAAAGGGGTGGAAAACACCCCCAGAAATAGGTTACATAATGCTTTGTTAACCTTGAATTTTCTCAACGCTAATGAGAAGGGAACGACGGCTGCAGAAAGACATTGGATAATGGAAAAGTCTGCTGAACTAAATCAACCAGTTTATTTCAAGCATGTGCTGACCTCACAATGGAAGCCAGGAGATGTGCTGCTTTGGGGAAGGGGTTTTGCTCTTTTCTCCACAGGTGAGGAAAAATTATGAATACCGTCAAAATTAATAAAGGTTTGATTTGAAGAAGAGAAGTCACTTGGAAAAGATAAATAACAATTCATTCACAAGGATGGCAAGCATACTGAGGGTAAGGATTACAGATCGGTTGGGGGCAGGGTTCTTTTCTTATCTCCACAGGAAAATACTCATCTTCAAAGAATTTAAGGGACCCTGAATATTTAATTACTGATGGATGGAAAATAGTTACGACCCACTAAGTATCAACAATAAAATTCTATACATACTGTATGTATTGATTTTTTATATATATTTATATGTTTTATTGAACACTTCTTTATAAATGTGTAGAGCTGGATTTGGAGTTGGACTATGGCTCAGTCCCTCTTCAATTCCAAGCCTGTTGATAAGAGATATTTCAGAGTTTCTCTCTCAGGTCAGGAGCCATGAAATGGGACAAAATAAAATAATTTTATACTTGATAAACTTTCTTTGCCTTTCCTCATATCTGTGTCTTTCTTTATATGTCAATATATGTCCTTGTTGTTAATGTTTAAATTTCCCATAACAAGCAACATATTTTCCTACAGTAATCTTTGAAGTTTCCAGGATGAAGATGGGGCCCCACAACATCAACTCAATCTGGTTTTTATGACATCATGATTTTTTTTTTAAGCGCTAATATTAGACCTGCTTTTTTGGTACCAACTGCAGGAGACAATTTCGAATGATGCACATTTTTGACAACACTCTGGCCGGACCTTCTCAAAACGCTCAGAGACTAGTTATAATTTTCTTTGGTCAAAGGTTAATTTGCGAATTTTACCATCATTTGCTTTCACAGGGGCCCCTAAGAAGAACGTCGCCCCCATGTCAGCTAGAAGCAATCTAAGAGGACAACGTCCCCTCTCCCAACAGAGTTTGCCCACAGGGTTAGGGACATCTTTTAGTGGTTTGTTTAGGGTTGAGGGGATGGGGAGATATTGTATGGAATTAGGGGTATATTCAAAAAAAGGGGGGGATTACCTGGTTTGATGGGATGATTGGTATGTGTGACTTACTGTTTTTAGAAAATTATATTGGTACTGTTTTTTGTATATTGATATATTGAATATTGAATGTGAGTGTTCCTACCTGTATTTTTGTATAAGAGTATGCTTATATTGTATGGATTCATCTATCATATCACAATGTAAATTTCTACCTCTGATACTATTTATGTAATAACATTGTTTACATTTGATATGTAATGACATTGTTTACAGGTGAAGATCATTGTCTTCATATATTGCACAGTTGTTTATTCACTTAGTTTTCAAATTAGATAGGTATTGAGAATTATATCTTTGTCATATTTATTTTTAGGTTAATCAGGTCTTTTAGATACACAGAGATTATATTTAGTATAGATAGTATAATCTTCAGCCTCTTTGAAGAGCTGTAGAAAATGTCCTTTAATATAACCTAGAATTCTGTGCCTACGAGACACAATTACTCCTGGCAACACCACTCTACTCCCGAGAGAATGTTGAGCACCAAAGACACTCCACTGGGAGATTGTCTTCTTGGCAGAACTGGCCTTTGGATTAAGAAAAGCCCATACCTCAACTACTAAGATATGAAACAGGATTGTCTTATCTTGCCAAGACAGGGTAGGATAATTCTAAGAAAGTTCCTTGCATTTGATAATGGTATGTCAGTTATGTTAGGCCTTAGCCAAAGTTGGTTGACTCAACATTGCAAACGAGACTTTGGGTGATTGCCCAGGTAGTCAGTTGTAATATTTATTCCCTTCTCAGATCTTTGATGGAGTTGAAGATTATTTAATTGTAGTTACTCTCCACATTATTTATACTCCTTGAGATAGAATGTCTAGCAAAACTTTTGTTCTCAATATTGTTTGTTATAGTTATCATTTGTTATTATTGTTTATAGTTATATTTGGCTTAGTTCTGTCTTATTTAGACAAAAGGGGGAGATGTAGGGTTAAGCCAGCCCCTTTAGGGGGCGGGTTTGCCTCGGGCAAATGCATATGAATAAATCGGGAGCATGGGAGGCGGCTCCTCCCTTTTCCTGCCTCCTGTGAAAATGGCTGTGTGGGAGCCTCTGTTCTGTAAGTTTATTTAAACATTAAAGCTGTATATATTCTTTAATATCAGCCTTGCATTTATTTACACCAGTACAGTTTGGCAGTTTCTTCAGTGAAGCAGGAACCCTGAAGAATTATCCCAACTTGTGGGAAGTTCAGTAGTCACTTTTCTGTGGGTCCTGCATGTCTAGTTCATAAAGCAAGCCATCAAGCAGTCAGGGTAGAAATGCATGCCGCTACAGCAGGGGGAGTTTCTAATGCATAGATTAGTAGAAACATTATCCTAATAAAATAAGTATACCATGACTTTTGTTTTGTCCGCCATTTACTATTCTATAGATGAGCAGAAATACCTTTCAATTAAAGATTATCAATGTCAAAATATATTTGATTAAGAAATATTTTTTGTTTCCTTTCTTCTATCCAGACTGCTTTACTAAATGACCATGTACAATTACTTTCAGGGCTTTTTTTTAGGAGAAAAATAGGATTTTCAAATTAATTTGTTTTATTTTCTAGAAAATAAATATTCCAGGCTATTTCCTAAAATGGGCTGAAAATATGCAAATGTAATACTCTGTGGCAGCCATTCTGCAGGCTTGCCTTCTGTGGGATACTCGAGCTCAGCAAGCAATACAGAGTGTTTACTAAGGCTGTAGAGATTCTGAGATGCAAACATACAGATTCTAGTCTATTTAGACTTTTGCCTTCTCTCTGGGAACAACTTTGATACTAATTGTGTAGGTGGTGTTGGTTCTGGAAGTCTGGAATGCCAAAATTCTACTTGAAAACTGCATTAAATGGTGTAAGTTTGTATGTTCTTTCATCATGTTCTTATCAACCCTTTGTCTTCATGGCCTCTCCAGTTCACTCGGATTCCTTTCCTAAATCAGTATGCCCCTTTCCTTTTGTAATTTCTACCACCTGCCTGATTTAACAGTATTTTCCTCTGAAAAAATAACAAGCAATTTCATAGCACGAACAGAAGTAGAGAAAGCTAAACTGTAAGTGAAAACAACATACAGAAGCCTATTCTCAGTTACATGTGGCTCACACTTATATTCCAGTATGAACTTCTATTTAAGTTCCAACGTTGAACACACAAATACACAATATCCCAAATTAAAATGAAAAATAAGCTGTGTCTGCCCATCTGATCCTACACAGATGCCTTAGTTGTTCACTAGAGTGTAGTAAGTATAGCACAGGTGGTCCGCTACATCGGTGTGTAATAAAGGAAGGGATGTGCATGCATAAGTACACAGAGAGGAGTCTCCAGAGACCTTCTTTTGGAAGTTAAGAGAATACTACTTTCTACCCATTCCTCGCTTGATTTATTGTAACCGTGCCAAGGAGCAGCACCCAGCAGAGAAATTGTACTTGAAGATGTCTTGCTGCTTCCTTCATAAATCCCTCCTTTTGGATGATTTATAACTTAGTTGTTTTTACTTGCTTCTCCCTACAACTTGGCATATAGGTGCTTACACTGTGAATCATTGCTTCCTCACATTTAATTTAAACCAGTTTAGTCTTGATTTCTTTCTCTTTTTGTCCCATCAACCAGAGAAGCACAGAAAAAAAAGTGTCATATGGGACATAAGAAATTCTGTGTAGCTTAATTAGGGCAGTTGCTGCCAGGATGCGGATAATAAGTATCATCTGAACATCCTTTTTAAAATCCCTGTCAGACAAAATGAGCATGTGGCATGTTGTAGGGCAAGCCAGTGCTCTTCCCAAAACCAGTTCTATCGTTGACTCAGTGAGGCACATTTTCAGAAAAAATTTGCAACCCCAAAACCCAGTTTATAAATCATGAGATCCGAAACCTTTTAAAGAATGTGAATGTAATTAGTTCTGTCTACCATACAGAATAAATTGCTTTGATCAAAAATTCCACATATTGTAAGTCTTATGTTGTCTCTAGTATTGTTTAATTGAAAAATAACATTTTTTTCTCTTTGTTGGAATAATATATATTTGAATCAGGATTATGCCGATAAAAGTTATAATTATAAATTATATTTTAAATAGTTACTAAATGTTACTTTCTACTAAAAATCAATGCTTGTGAAAAACTAATCTAGCACTTTAAACATATTTGGAGTCAGTATTATATAATAAATGTGAATAACTTAAAATGTTTAATTGAATGCTTGTTACCTCTTGAGATCTATGTGTAACATAAAGTATGTAAGGCCCTGGGGTGACCTCCACAGACTAAGTTGCTAAAGATGCCTCTAGCCTCTTCTCCCTCCATTTAGCTCACAAAATGGTCCATGATTCAAGTAATCCCAGGACAGACTACATTTCAGAAGGATGTGGAAGCATTCCTGTGAGACTCCTTTTCTTGTCATGCAGAATGCAAAGGGTATAGCTTAGGGCAGGTTCCATCAAGATTCTACAATAAGGCCTCAGAGAAGGATCAGAATTTAGATGAAGTTTTGGAAACCTCATACCCCAAGAGTGCTGAATCATTATAACAGAGTTCCCACGAGGATCTCCAGAAGGAAGCACTGCTTGAAATGTGCAAGTTCTGCTATCAAAGTGGAAGACAATGTGAAAAGATAGTTTTAGAAACTAGAAATATGGCCTGCAACCAGCATGAACACGGGGCTGAACCGTGTCATTAGGGATGAACCCTGCTACAGTATGCATAAGATAACCAGGCTTGCAGATACCAGGCTTGGAACATCATGATTTCCTATCTGTTTGGATGGGATTGGCCTGGGTTTTGAATAGATATTCAATCCCTTATACTTTCCTAATTTTGGCTATAAAATTTGAAAAGTTTACCCTCTCTTTTTACACAAATATATCTTCTAAATATTTACCTCACTTTGATTTTACTGCTCATAGGCAAGAAAATTTCTTAGATAAAACTGCTAACTTATTTTTTGAGTAATGTTTCAACTTGTTCAAAGTCAACAGGCTAGGATGAACACACTTTACAAAGTATAAAGGAGGTAATCTTTGGGGCACATAAGAAAAGTAAAATGGTTTTGGAATTCTTTGTTCCATCAGCATAAATATATACATTGGATGTAAATTTGTCACTGTAGCGCTGGAGGGAACTTTAAAATCTGGGCCTACTGGGACAGTACTGTAGACATTGCTTTTAGAATAAACTGATGATGATCTCAGATGGTCCAGGTCTTTTGTGATGAGATGGTTATCAGAAAAATGGCAAACTGACCTCCTTACCTATATCCGCATTTTCTGTTTATTATGTGGCTTCTTCCTCTACTCTGGGATTCATCACTGAGAGCCATCCTCAGATAGATGGTACTAAAGCTGATACTATGCTCACATACTTACAGAACTTTGAGCTGAATATCTTTATTTTAATTTTTAAAATTATTTTATTAAGATCATTCTTTTTTATTTTATTTTTAGCAATAATCCTTTTTTATTTTACATACCAATCCCAGTTCCCTTTCCATCCATTCCTCTTGTTCCCCCACTTTTACCCCATTTACTTCAAAAAGAGTTGCAGTCTCTCATGGGGCAGTCAACAAAGTCTGTCACATCACTTGAGACAGGACTAAGCCTCTCCCGCCTGTATCTAAACTGAGCTAGGTATCCCTCCATTCCAAATGGACTCCAAAAAGCCAGTTCATGCATTAGGGATAAACATTGATTCCACAGCTAATGGCCCCACAATCTGCCTAAGCCATAAAACTGTCACCCACATTCAAAGGGCCTAGTTTGGTCGTATGCAGGTTCCCTAGCTGTCAGTCTAGAGTCAATGAACTTCCACTAGTTTTGTCAACTGTTTCTGCGGGTTTCCCCATCATGGTCTTGACCCCTTTGCTTCTCTCACTCCAGGAGTTTGGTCCAGTGTTTAGTTGTGGATTTGTACATATGCTTCCATCAGTTACTGGGTGAAGGTTCTATGATGACATTTAAGATAGCCATTAATTTGATTATAAGGGAAGGGTAGTTAAGCTACTTTCTCCACTATTTTTTATGTTCTTAGCCAGTGTCATCCTTGTGGATTCCTGGGGATTTGCCCAGGTCCAGGTCCAGGTTTATTGCTAACCCAATAATGACTCCCTCTATCAAGATATCTCTTTCCTTGTTCTTCCTCTTCGAACTTCCCAATCTCCTATGTTCTCTTCCCCCCTGCTTCTCCCTTCCCCACCGCCCTTCCACCCTCTTCTTCCTTCCCTATGATCCCAATTTACTCAGGAGATCCTGTCTTCCCCCTTCCCAGGAAAATCCTTGTAAGTCTCTCTTAGGGTTTTTCTTTTATTTCTGGCTTCTCTAGATTTGAGTATTATGGGATGGTTGTTCTTTGCTTTATGTCTAATAACCACTTATGAGTGAGTAAAAGCCATTTTTGTCTTTCTGGGTCTGGGATACCACACTCAGGATAATTTTCTTCTAGTTCTATCCACCTGCCTGCCAATTTCAAAATGTCACTTTTTTTTCCACTTAATAGTACACTATTGTGTAAATGTACCAAGTTCCTTTTATCCATTCTTCAGTTGCGTGGCATCTAGCTTGTTTCCAGGTTCTGGCTATTATGCATAATGCTGTTATGAACAAAGTTGAGCAAGGGTCCTTGTGGTATGAATGTGCATCCTTTGGATTTATACCCAAGAGTGATTTTTCTGGGTCTTGAGGTAGATTGATTCCCAATTCTCTGAGAAAATGCCATACAGATTTTCAAAGCAGCTGTACAGGTCTGCACTTCCATGAACAATGGAGGAGTGTTCTTTTATTCCACATCTTCTCCACATAAGCTGTCATTGGTGTTTTTGATCTTAGCCATTCTGATAAGTGTAAGATGGTATCCCGAGTTGTTTTGATTTGCATTTCACTGATGGCTAAGAATATTGAACAGTTCCTTCAGTGACTTTCAGCCATTTGCAATTCTTCTGTTTAGAATTATCTGTTAAGAGTAGTGCCCTGTTTTCTAATTGAACTATTTGTTTTTATTTTTATTTTGATGTCTAGTTTGTTGAGTTCTTGTATATTTTGGAGATTACAGACTTTATTAAGATTATTCTTCTTTTAAAACATTATACATGTCATAGCATATTAATATGTATTGCTCAGACTTTCCATCTTGCATCTCTATCAAATCCACTACCCCCATATGAATTCTTTCTCCAAACTCATCAATTTTTATTTATTTTATTGCCCACAGAGTTTAACCAGGGACATCTGTATAAAAATTAGCTTGAAGCTGTCCATGGGAGCCTAGTGGACTCCCGATTCATTATCAGCTGATGGCAATGGCTCCATATATACCTGCATATATCAATAATCAACAATTTATAATATGACGATATAGACTCCCGAAACCCTCCCAATCCAGGCACGAGTGTTGGCTGATGTCTGTGTAGACCTAATATAGGTGTTTGCAGCTGGTTTGAGTTTCTGACTGGAATGGCTGGGACTTGTCAAGATTATACTTTACAGCCCATCTCTGTTTCTGATTTTGAATTCTTTCCACGGTATCGTCTGTAGAGTTCTGTAGCCTTCGATGGGGGTAGAATGAAAATCTTATTTAGGGAAAAACACTCAGCCATCTCTGACTTTAATACCTTGAGTGTGCATGAGTCTCAATATTCACTATCATTAACTTAAAAGATCTGTTTTGCATACTTTGTGACTCTCACAAGACAAAAGAAGTAAAAAAGACTAATACAACATTCTACAACAATTTTAATGTTATGTGGGACTATTTGCTTCTGTCAGTTTTATTAAATTTAACAGTTCTTTATACAATTTATATGAAATATTTTTCCTTTTTGCAAATGACATTCATGTTTTATTAAGTAGTAAAAAGAAAGCCATGACTTAACCCGAGGTGATGACTGATGAAGTTTGTTCCAGGGAAGCACAGTGGCATTTTATTCCCACATTTCACATTAGCTAATATGCATCATAAAAATGAGCTGAACTTAAAATTCACGAACCTTTGCTAATCCATCTCTGAATGTTTCACCTAGAATATAGTTCTATTTCCATTGAAATTTTGGATCATTCAAAAATAATCACTTTTTATTCAGTTGGAACATTATTGCTTGTATACTATCTTTTCTTTGTAAATTGATCATGAATATGAAAACAGACTTCAAGACGTACTTGTTTATATACTAGGAACCATGAAATTTAAATTTAATTATCCAATTCACAGAATACTATAGGAAAAGAAATTTAATAAAGGTTTATTTATTTAATTTATACAAATATTAATTTTATTCACTTTATTACTATACCTATGTTAAAATACATTTCAAAATTGTTATTTTGCATATGATTACTCAATGTTGAACTCCAGAAATCAGATAATGATGCAATTTAGTCAAATAAAATATTGGAATTTTGTTGAATATCAACATGTTAAACATTATATTTATCAAAACGTTAAAATTGGCATTTTCAATTAGCATTCTAGTATATTAAATACATACTATACATATTTTTATTTATTTATTCATTTTTGAAGAAGACAAAATAAAACCTTTAATTTGCTATGACATGACATTCTTCACAATAAATAAATTAATTGCTATTAGTAAAGAATACAACTTTGGCTTTCAAACAATCAAATTCTAACTTTACTAAAATAAATGAAGAAGCAAAACTAAAATTTGAGTAAGTCAATTTACAGAAATATGGGTCAATTTCTGTACTTGAGCATTTGATATTCCTTAACTTTCTTTTTTTCTTTTCTTTTCTTTTTTTTTTTTTTGCCTGGCACTGACAACATTGAGAAATTTCACCTGTTTTAATTTATTTTTTTAATTTATTTATTTATTAAGGATTTCTGCTTCCTCCCCGCCACCGCCTCCCATTGACCAGATGGTTTCAATGCAGAATTCTACCAGAACTTCCAAGAAGAACTAATACCTATACTCCTTAATGTATTTCACAATATAGAAATAGAAGAGTCATTGCCAAACTCCTTTTATGAAGCTACAGTTAACCTGATACCAAAACCACAAAAAGACCCAACAAAGAAAGAGAATTACAGGCCTATCTCACTCATGAATATCGACGCAAAAATTCTCAATAAAATACTGGCAAACCGAATCCAAGAACACATTAGAAAAATTATCCATTATGATCAAGTAGGCTTCATCCCAGAGATCGAGGGCTGGTTCAACATATGCAAATATATCAATGTAATCCAGCATATAAATAAACAGAAAGAAAAAAAGCATATGATCATTTCATTAGATGCTGAAAAAGCATTCGACAAAATTCAACATCCCTTTATGATAAAAGTCTTGGAGAGATTAGGGATACAAGGGTCATACCTAAATATAATAAAAGCTATTTACAGCAAGCCGACAGCTAACATTAAATTAAACGGAGAAAAACTCAAAGCCATTCCACTAAAATCAGGAACACGACAAGGATGTCCACTCTCTCCATACCTCTTCTATATAGTGCTTGAAATTCTTTCAATAGCAATAAGATAACATAAGGGGATCAAGGGGATTTGTATTGGAAAGGAAAAAGTTAAGCTTTCGTTATTTGCAGATGATATGATAGTAAAATTCTAGTAATCTCTTACATATTAAATTAACCCATTTCTATAATTTTATATTTTACCACAAGGCTTGTGGCCTACTGGTAAAGTTCTACCTGTCAACTTACATCTTTCCTCTCTGGCTGCTACATGCGTGTCTAATCGACTCTGCCTTCTTTCTCCCAGCATTCAGTTTAGTTTTCCCCTGCCTAGCTCTATACTACCTATCACAGACCAAGTAAGATTCTTTATTCATTAACAAGTAAAAGCAACATATATACAGAAAAACTTCCCACACCAAGTATGGTTTTGGTATATATCATGTTGTATGTATTTGGTCCTGTGTATATTTTTATCAAATAGTGTGCTGAATGTGTAATGCAGTATGTTGAGTATGTGGTGGGTGTAGTATCTGTGTGTGTGTGTGTGTGTGTGTGTGTGTGTATGTGTGTGTGTGTGTTTGAAACCTCTGAAGTTTCAATCCTGTAAACTCTCTTTCCTATCACAAAATTGCCTTGGCAAATCTGTCAAATCAGTTCAGTGAAGACTCAGTCGTAGTTCTATTTAAAAATAAAAATTAAAAAAAAATCTGTCAAATCAGTTATCAAACACAATTGTCCCTTTAAACATATTTTTTGTCTTGTTTGCTCATCTTTATCTGTATAGGGTTGCAGTTTCCTCTGAGATTGAAAGAATTCATGAAGTAGGAAGCTTCTTAAACCAGAAGGTAAAGAACTCAATATAGCTTCAGGAAGTTCCTGAAACTGATCAGATTGATTAGATCCCTTCTTCCCAAATGTAAACAATAATGACTGCTGAGAAACACTCTCAAACAAATTAGAAGCAATGAATTTTCTGAGAGCAGCCCAGCCTCTTGTAAGAAGCAGAAAGGAGTACATCTGAGTGGTAAACATTTAGATCACATGGTTACTTAAAAAGGACACTGTCCAACAAGTTGTACTGCCTATAGACTTTTCAGAATGCTCCAAGTTCCCAGAGTAACCACCCATGCTAGTGTGGGTTTGGCGATGTAGATATTGTTTAATTATTACAGCTCTTTTAAGAAATGGATACCTACAAAACACCATTCCATCTAAATAATTTTAAATGTTTGTATGAACTTCTTGAGATAATTACTTTCTGTGAGTGATAGACTGTTTTGTACTTTAACTGAGATTAGTCTGGTTTACTATATAACCCAGGAGAGTTTCAAAACCAAATACATTCCCCATATGTCTCTAGGAGCTTCCTGGGAGTATAGTCATAATACAATATATTTAACAAAAAAAACTATTAATTCTAGATTACTATTCAAACTGGGAAAATTTTAAATTGTTCATATTTTGAATTACAATGCAAAGGGAACATCAAAGGCATTTTTATATGTGAAAAGGTCTCATTGCTATACATGTTTCTGCTATTTGTATTGATAGAGATTAATAAACACATTGATAATACATTTTCCTGTGACTCTTCTATATTTTATCTGTTAAGTTTTCTTAGTCCCAAAAGCTTGTTATTGACTTATGTGGGCATGATGACTGCATATTTGCCATAATATCATCACTATTCATTTCTTTTGTATTTCACTTATGATTTGGATGGATATCTATGTGCATTTTAGGCAATGACATATATTATTCTCTTATAATTTCAGCAACTTTTTACAAGTATAATATAATAGGGATACTTTCTAATACAAATACTTGAAAACAAATTATTTTTGCTTATTTTTATTTATTTATGGAAATTTACTTCTAAAAAAGTTCATCAAGAAATTAATTTTCATATAATTTTAGAGTAAACATAAAGTATATATATATATATATATATATATATATATATACTGATTAGTTTTCAAAACAGCATCATTTTACATTAAGTATGCTCTTTCTTTACAAACATATATGAGAAACTAGGGACCAGGCACTGTTGGTGCACACCTTTAATCCCAGCATTTGGGAGGCAGTGGCAAACAGATCTAAGTGAGTTTGAAGCCACCGTGGACTTCATTGTGAATTCCAGAATATCCAGGACTGTTGTACAAAGAAACCATGTTGGAAAAACAAATAACAAAAATAAATAAATAAAAACAGAAAAAGCAAAAAAAAAAAAAAAGATGTAAATAGTGGAATGCCAAAAAGAAATTGAAAAAGCATGTGGTATCTTTATTGATAATTCATGCAGGACTAAAGTCAACAACAAAAAAAATTATAAACATATGAATAATATTTATCTAGGATGTATTTACCTATAGTTATTAATATAAAAATAAACAATAAAATAAATGAGGCTTCTGATTTTAGTTGAGACTTGACTTTGAGGCTTTAGTGGAAAAATGCAACTAGTACTCTTTTTGAATATTGAATTGATGTATTACATCAGGGGATAGGTTTGTAATATAGGAGGTCAATTTTTTAGGATAGGAAAAAAAAGAAAAGACTAGGAAAAAGAACTGCTGTTTGGGAATAGAGTCTAAGACCTGTTCTTCTTGATCTATCTCAAAATCTAGAGAAGAAATCAGTATACTACTTTACTCAATATACAATTTTCAAGTACTATAATATTTGCCATTTTTAGGCTTCTGTAAAGTGCATGGCTTCCTATTCTCCTGAATCTGCACTTGAATAGCACTAGGTCACGTCTAGTTTTCACTGCAGAACTGGGACTCTGTTCTTCTCTCTTCAATATTCAACACAGACTTTCTGTGGCATGAATAGTTTTATTATTCATGTAAATGACCTATTGAAGCCATGTCTTCATATTTTAGGTTTCTCATACCTGTAATTTTAAAAGTGGCCAAATTTTCATATTTAAAAAAAGTCATATACCCAATATACCAAGATCTTCAATTTTTTTTTCTCCAGCTAAACTTCTAAACAATTCTCTTTGGAAAGAAAGTCTGCACTCTCAACTTTATTTTCAGCTTCTCTGACATCTTTACTATTTTCTTTCATGTTAACTGAGTCTGTTTTGTACCTGTTCTTTCATGAAGCCTGTGTTCTACTCTCTGTGGCTTGATTTTCACTTTCCCTTCCATGTTTTTTCCATTACCACTATGAATACCATGAACCAATTTTCATTGCTATTTTTTTTTCTGTTCCTACAGGATATACAATTCTATAGAGTAAATATGAGCACAGTCTTAAAGATCAGCAGAAACAAGTCCTGGATTATCAACAATTTTTATATTCCTTTTTCAGCTATAGTGTATAGTCCTCCAGCCATTTCTGGATCTACATAGGTGTCATCCCTTGTCTGTGTTGCTCAGGGGGACAACTGTGCTTTGTCTGTTATGAAGGCAGCTGCAGGTTGTGGTATTTTATTTTAGTGTCCTGCTTGCTAGTCCAAGAGAAACAATTTAGCAGTGGGCCCATTCTACTACTTTGTTTTCTGGGCATTCTATGGGGGAAAGGGCCTCATATATTTGTATATGGTGTGAAATAATACATGTGTCACATGGTAAAATTCAATTATAGAAAGTAACATGCAAAACGCAGTGTCATTGTTCTTGACTTCTACGCAGTCCTCATTGTCTGCTATGTTCAGTGAGTCCGGTTTTATCCCATGCTTTTTCAGACCCAGTCCAGCCGGCCTTGTTGAGTTCCCGATAGTTCATCCCCAATGTCTCAGTATGTGGGTGCACCCCTCGCGGTGACACTGGGTTTTGATCCTACTGCATGTACTGGCTTTGTGGGAACCTAGGCAGTTTGGATGCTCACCTTACTAGACCTGGAAGGAGGTGGGAGGTCCTTGGACTTCCCACAAGGCAGGGAACCTGGGCTGCTCTTCAGGCTGATGAGGGAGGGAGTCTTGGTGGGGGAGGGGGAGAGTTATGGGAGATGGTGGAGGGGAGGAGGCAGAAATCTTAAATAAATAAATAAATAAATAAATAAAATAAAAAAAGAAAATAACATGCAAACTGCATTCTTCTAACAATGATCTTACACTTAGTCTCTCTTCTTTCCTACACATAAACATACAGTTCAGAGATAAAGCAGGAAAGAAAATTCACCAGCAACCCCCAACAGAGGTGAAGGAGGACTTTTGACCTAATTCTTCCAAATGGTGGTTTCAATTGGACTAGCAAATGACTCTTTGTACTTGCTTTTGACAATGTTTGAAACTTTTTAAATCTAATATGATTCCCATAAATCATATTCAGAAATAGCCATTCAAAATGTGTTACTTTTCAAATTCATATGTTTTTTTTTCTTTGACTCTGAAATACTGCAGTGTAGTATAATGTTTCTGACAGGCCTATTTCTCAGAGCCCCTATAGCCTCCTGAATTAGTGCCAGAATGGGCAACAAGCCCTCAAAGCAGGAGCTTGTGAGTGACATTTCATGTTGGTAATAGCTGCCTTAATGTCAACATCTTCTCCTTGTAATATCCCTCAGCCTCTGAATGTGTCTTACTCACTCCATCTTCAGTTGTATGTTGAAATATAAAGTTTTCTTACTTCAAAAGTGTATAATTACTATTACCTATTTGACGTTATTGAGAACTATTCTGTGATTTTCTTTGATTGAGCATTGAGGACTTTCTTCTGTACCTTTGTATTAGTACTTTTTTGTCTTGTTTTATTTTGCTTTTCCCAATATTTGACAAGCATGACAAGTTCATTCTGGTTCAGTTTGTGAGTGGTATGGCTAAATTTGTCAACTTGACACACCAAAGAATCTGAGAACTACAGCTGAATTTCTTCTGTCAAGTTGGCCTGTGGGCATACTTGGAGGAGATTTTCTGGATTGCCATTAGAAGTATAGAGCCCATACAAAAATAAATAAATACGTAAATAGGGAGCTAAATCTGAGTCTGGAAGAAAGACAGTCGGCAGTGTTACTTTGTTCTGTTTTATACACCTGCCTTGAGTTCCTATCTAGGCTTGACTTGATAGTGGATATAACATGTAAGCTTGAATTAATTCTTTTCTCTTCAAGCTGCTTCTGGTCATAATGTTTTTCACAGCAATAAAAAACTGATGAGAACAAATGAGATCCATTCCACAGTGGGCAGAGAAGTGGAATATAGAGGCAAAAGATTCCTGGTTATGTTGTGTTCATTGTTAGATCCAGAACGGAAGGGAAAGACTTGGAAAGAAGGAGCACAACTCCATTTAGAAAAATGAAGGACAAAAATCTGTCCATGGAAATGGTGCATGCATACCATGGCAGAGGTTGCTTGAGGCTTTGTAGGGCTTGCAGAAAAGGTGTCTATAAGGATGAGAGATCTATAAAATTCATGAAACTTGGTTCTGCCTCTCCATTTTTAAGTGAGGATTTTTTGTGTAGACAGATATCTGTGAGCATGGTAGTCATGCTTACAGTACCTGTCTTTGCTATCAGGTATCCTTGAGTGTGGGACAAATTCCGCATCAGGATTTAGAAGGTTGAGATATCTTTATTTCAGACCCTGTGGACCACATAAAAAAGAGAGACAGTGAGGGTCTCTCTGGCTACTGCTTGCTGGCTATAGGGACTATGAAGAGAGACAAGACTCTGTGATGGGGATCTCAAGAGGCAAAATCAAATGGACTTTATACTACAGGAAGAAAGTTTCTGCTTTATGACTGTGCTTGCTCATGACTGTCATCATGTACTCCTGGAGAAACTTTAGAAAAAATAATTGTGAGCAGGATGAAAACATATGACTTTGTTATAGTGAAACAAAGAAATCAATAAGGAAGATGAGAGATGGGAGAGAGAGAGAGGAGTACATTCCATAGTAGGAGAGAAAGGGGAAAGAGGCATTATGGGTAGTGAAAATTACATTTCTATTTGAAAAGATAGAAATGAGGGGTACCCTAACAGAAGTGAAGTAACAGTGGCAATGAGTAAGGTCAAGGGTTGTAGTAGAAAGGAAGAATTCTTATTGCATCAAGTCAAATTATTTGGAGTGACAATGGCTAGCAACTCTGCCAGAAGTGCTGCACCAAAGCAAACTGGCAGAGTCATAGGGACTTCAGAGAATCACAGGAAGGAACAGGAGAAAATAGAGGAGTAATCTAGAGAATTGCATTGGGTCTCAAATGGAAGTTATGAAGGTTCCTGGTAGCCAGAGCTCCCCGAAAGCATCCCATGATCTTCTAGCAAATGTATCAGGAACCAACAGAACTATAGAAATGTGTTAGCCACTTGGAAAGTTTACATGGAACATTTCTGTATGAATGATGTCTGGTTATTTAAATAATGTTGATGCAGTAAGGAAAACACTTCAAGACAAGTTAAAAAGCAAGTATGAGAATGATAGGAGAAAGGAATGATCAATGGAGAGAGTCAGAGTAGGAGAGAACCTACAGACTCTTCATGGGAGGAGGCTTGTCGCTGAATATTTTTGTCTGGTTCCTGTATATTTGTGCTCTGTCTCAAAGGAGTTTTGGGTTTGTTAGGGTGAAAGAAGCATCATCCCTGGAGGAAAGAATAAATTTTGTCCTTAGCAGTAGTCAAGGGATCTCACCCTCTTTAATTCTGGAGTACCACAAGAGCCAGATAATTGAGTTGGCCCTGCAAGATATTAAGCTGATCTGAAATCCCTTTAAGATTTTGTGAGTTCTGGTAAGACAGAGAGGTTAACTGATGCAAAGAAGGCTTTACTGCAGCTGTTCTAGATCTGAGGGAGGCCTGAAAACTTGTCCACAGTGACTAGCAGGGATAACAGTGAGTGGCTTGGCCTATTAGTCCCCTTTCAGAGGTTGCTCCAACTGCTTTTATGGGTCTGAGATAGAGATATCTCTTAGCTGCTTCAATCATACAAAAGTGGCAATGTAGAAAGGGCAGCAGTTAGAGTGCTTTGGAGGGGCGGTCTATTTAAAGGGCAAGGCAAACAAAAATGAATGTCAGAGAACCAGACATAAAACAGTCATGTGACAAGAGTATACAAACAGGAAGTGTTTTCTGTGAATTAGATAGCATTTGTAATCTACAAAAGTGAGACTATTAGGACTATTATAACTTTCTGACCGTGTGATTTAGAAAATAGTAGGAATTTTTTTTTTTCATTTGGAGTGAGAGAACAGGGAAGAAAACAACTTAAAGAATCCTAGACAGACTGTCATAGGTGTTAGCAGGACAGATGATTTTTGTTACTGTTATTTTTTTTCCAAGAGATAAAAAATCTCTCATTTGATAAAAAAAAATTAATTTGCTTTAATTGTCTGCCAAAAGCTCAGAATCAGCCATCCAATCTCTAACACAATCTTATGGGGACTATTATGAGATAAAGTTGTTGAAGAAAACTTTCTTCCCATCATAATTAGCTTAAGATTTGTTTAGTAAGGCGAAATATAATTGTACCACTAGCTAAACTTTGCACCAGAGCTCCATAGAAGGATAGGTAACTTTAATCTTCTGTTACATCAGATTTCTGTGTAAGGCATTAGCACCTGGAAGTTCTGTAAGAGAAATCAGTATTTTAAATTGACAATTTAAAATAAATTTAAAGCAAGTATTTTAATTGACAATTTAAAACAGAAACAGAATCTTATTGTGTCTTTTTATAAGATTGTGTGGCAAAGTTCCAAGGACACCACTTGGGCAACATGAACAATTTCTCATGCATATGTGTTTGATGACGTAATCCCCAGCAGCCTGCTTTAATCAGAAGGCATGGTTGCTTAGGGTGCAGAAGGTCGCATTAGAGCTGTGAGAAGTGCCCTTCTAGAAAGAGGTAGTGTTCCAGAGTTGGTAAGCCCAACCTTTAGATTTGGCCTTAACAATTAAGATGACAATTTTTTTTTCTCTCAGATGTGGGTAGACACAGTAGTGCTGGTATAAACCAAGGAAGGTCTTATCTTATTTCTAGGCAATTCATACATCAAGAAAATCATTATTAGTAAGAAATAGTTTTCAATTTAAATTTTAATATAGCTAAGAAGAATGTCTGAAGGCTTCAGTCCTTTGAACATATTAAGAAATATACTGCTCCTGGCTATACATTTAATCCTGGCTAAACATTCCTGCTAGGTGTTTAGTACCATGTAGAGAGCCAAAGTTTCTTTTTGTGCTGGCAAGCAGTTTGAGGATCTGCTTCTGGGGTCATATGGCCTTGTGTGGGAACTTAAATGCTCCAGCCTATTTTTTTTACCAGTTGTCCTTCTATGTGTGATGAGTCAAAGGCCTTGTTTTCTCTGGCTGTAGCTTCAAATGCTGTCATTGGTCTGAATGAGGATTCCCTTCAAAAAACTGAGGAAATCTTATGTAAACAGGGACTTTTTATTCTATCCATTCTCATAGCCACTTTTCAAATAACTACTCAGAGGCTAATATTAATTACACACCATGTGGCCTATTAGTTCACACTAATTGTTAACTAGCTCTTACAATTTAAATGAACATGTTTCAAGGCTTTTTTTTTATCTCAACCTCAACTTTTTCTTCTTTTTAAATTAATTAATTTATATTTTATAAAAAATCTTTTCTCATTTTACATACCAATCTCTATTCCCACACCCTTCACTTTTCTCACTCCCTCAACCTTTGCCCCCACCACCTATCCACTCCTTAGTGAGGGTAAGGCTTCCCATGGGGAGTCAACAAATCTAGCACATCATTTTGGGGCAGTACCAAGGCCATCTCCACCATATCTAGGCTGAGCAAGGTTTCCCACCAGAGAGAATATGCTTCAAAGAACCAGTTCAAACAGTAGGGATAAATCCTAGTTCCACTGCCAGTGGCCTCACAAGACTACCCCAAATTCAGAGTGCTTAGTTTGGTTCTAAGCTGGTTCCCCGTCTGTCAATCTAGATTCGGTGAACTTCCTCTTTTACTCTATATCTTTTAGCCTTTTTTTTTTTTTCTGTATGAGTAAAGGCTTAATCCACCACACAGCATGCTATGAGGCTTGGAGACATCTCTGTGTAATGAGTCAGGAATCTATCATGCTGTGCTCATACTGGCATACTGCCGGTGCATCTATATTGAAATCTGAATGAGAGACCAAACTAGAAAGCAGGTTGTGGCTCTATTTATGTGTTCTAGAACTCATTTCTGAAAGCTTTCTCATGTCCTATACAGATTTGATAGCCTTATGTTGATATGCCATTTGCAAATTGAAGTTTTTCTTCTTACCTGGTCTGACAGACACTTTTTAAATAACCACTCAGAGGCTTAGTATTAATTACAACCTGTAAGTCCTGTTACCTCATACTTACTATTAACTAGCTCTTACAACTTAACTTATTTAAAAAAATAAGTGTATTGTCATGTGACCTGTGGCTTACTCCTCCAGTGACTGATGCTATGTGCTCCTACTCTGTCTTCATTCTCCTGTATCTTGAATTTCCCTTCTAGAATTTCACACCTAAGTATGTATTCTGCTCTGCCATAGGCCAAAACAGCCTTATTCATCAGCCAATAAAAGCAACACACTTTCCACTGGTACAGAATATTTCTAGAGTTATCCCACTGTCTCCAGGGATTTCATTGACATAGGAAGGAAAGGTGAAAATTTATTCTCATGCTTTCATCCCTTGGACCACAATAGAGTAGCCTCCAAGTATGGTTATTAAACACCCAGACAGGTTAATACAATTTGGTACTTTTATTATTGGCTGTATGATATTTTAATAACCAGATATTTCTAAATAAATTTTAATTAAGAAATTAATTTAGCTAGTTTTTTTAAAGGTTCATCTTACACCTTAGAAACTCTGAAAACAAAATATATGTATATAATCTTTCAATATCATCCTCTATGTAATTTAAATAGCATATTTCATAGCTTACATAACTTCATAAGTTGCAAAATTTTCTAGTTCTTTTTTCTTTCTTACTATCCTGAGACATAATAGCAATAGCAAATAAATTTAGTATTTTTTTGTAAAAATTTCTACCTGCAGAACAATGGGAATGATAAGCAAAATCTATAACCTATTTACAATGTACTAGTGAGAAACCAAAGTTTAATCTCATCAAGGTGAGACTCTGCATTAGAAACCCTCTGATAGGCAGTCAGGGAGAGGGACTAAGGCTAAGGTATGAAAGTGCTGAATTTTCAAGATTCCAGGGCTTTTTCTTCATCTTTCCGATCTTGAAGCAAACCTGTCAGCTTAAAACAAAAGCCTTCTTGGCTTTGTCCCCCATGAACAGGACCCTGCAGATGGACTGGTTCAACATGTTCAATGCCCAAACAGGCCATGTAACAGAACATTGTGGTTTTTTTTTTTTCTGTTGTTTGTTTGTTTGTTTGTTTTTGAGTCTATCATCCATCCTCTTCCATCAAATTGATTAATCATAAAACAGAGGATGAAAACTCTTCAGAAATATAAAATCCTCAACTCTGGAGGAAAGACTGGGCTTTTTGGTATTCATGACTCAGATTTCTGCTTTGCAGAGGGTCTTTTTGTCTGTGGGTTTGCAGCATGAGTGTGCTTCTACACCCCACTCCAGTAAACACTTTATTTCAAATGCTGACTCTGTCTGCTACTGTCTGTGGTTTTGAGATTTGTCAACTCTTGCCTCTTGTGCTTGAGATTTTCCCATTAAATTCTTAAATTGGCAGATCAGTACGCCTGAACTTCACCAAAAATCACTCATGGTAACCAATGCATTTTCTGGAGTGATATACAGGAAAATTAAAGGGGAATTACTGATAAGAATATGGTTGACCTAAATGTAGTCATACGGAGAAACATTTAAGCAGTGTGTAAAAGGTCTATCTTTCTATCTGTCTATTTATCACCTGTCTATTATCCATCTATCTATATCTATCTGTCTGTCTTTATTGTCTATCTATCTATCTATCTATCTATCTATCTATCTATCTATCATCTATTTGTCTATCTATCTATCTTCTATCTATTTTTTTCTATTTAAGTTTTTCTGAACCTGCTTGTTCATCTCCTCTCTTAGAGTCAAGATATCAGTTATTTACTTGAGAAGAGAGTGTTAGTCCTGAAGTGAATCTTGAAAAACTTTTTTTTTCATATGTTCATTTTGAAGAGACTTAAGATTTAAAAAATAATGAACTCCTTCAAGTATTTTTACACATATATAATAAACATTATATGTATATCCATACATATATATATACACATATATGTATTGTGTATATGTAATTTTACATTACATGGTTCCATTTGCAAATGGAGGTTTCTCTGTCCTGTCCTGAAGTTGTTTCTAAATAATCAGTCAGTGCCTGGCTTAATATTAATTACAAGCTTCTTGGCATATAGTTCAGGCTTATTAATGACTAACTTACATTTAAATCCACCCATTTCTAGTCATCTGTGTATCACCACAGAGCCGTGACTTTTACCAGTCTGCTGGCATCTCATCTTTTGGGAAGCTGGCTTGCATCTTCTCAACTCCACCCTTTTTTCTCCCTGTATACAGTTTGGCTTTGTGGTCTAGCTATAATCTGCCTTGCTATAGGTCTAAGCTGCTTTTATGGCTAACCAATGCCTGCAATATATATTCAAAGCATACAGAATGAATTGTACACTGTAAAGATTTGTCACTTGAATTGGTTTAATAAAATCTGATTTGCCTATAGCCAGTCAGGAATATGCGGGCATCCAAATGAAAGGAATTCTGGGAAGAGAATGGGTGGAGTCAGAGGGCTCCCTCTCAGTTGCAGAGAGGCAAGATGGGCACACCATATTGATAAAAGGTATCATGCCATGTGGCTGAGAATAGATAAAACTTATGGGTTAATTTAAGTATAAGAAGTAGCTAAATTTATCAATCGAGCAATTATAAGTAATATTAAGCCTCTGAGTCAATTATTTGGGAAGCAGCTGCAGGATATTTGGGAATCAGCAGACCAGATAGAAATAAGTGATTACATATTTACTAGTTTGTAGTGGGTCCAAATTTCTGTCAAAAGACAGCAAAAATGTGCGTGAACGGAGATCTTAGACACCATTTAGGTAAGGTTGCTATTGTTTTTGTGGCCAGGGAATGCCACAAAATCACACTATGCACTCACCCTCATATGAGCAATTTACTGGGACTGTTGTGGAGCTGACGTCAATCAGAAGACTTCCTCTGAGCAGCATGGAAAGGGACTATAAATTGTATGTAGCATGCGCATAGGTAAAATACATAGCCCCTTGGTGACAGTGGAAATTAGTTATATTGGTGGCTGGTGATGACCTGGCCGCTGTTGCTGAGTGGTTGAAGATGGAATGGGCTAGGAAGAAGCAGCCGGTTCTGGAATATGAGTGCTTCTCAGTTTACCAAGAATAGTAATGGTGAAGTTAGTTTCTGGTCATCACCTATAATCAGAAAACAGACAGAAACAAGTGGTCAAGGTTTAGAACTAGTTTCTCAGTACCAGTAGCCTCATAGAGAGAACTTGAAGCAGAGAGAAGAAAACCCCCAGGCTCTGGACTAGGACATCAGTCTAGACTCCTAGACTAAAACTAGATTCTGTCTCCGTGTGTGGATCTTGGATGAACTGTGGATGAATGACAAAAATCCTTTACTCTGGAGGTCAGAGAAGGTCACAGAGTAAGCCTGATCCTACTAAAAAGGAAAGAGGTCAAAATTGAGTTTATCCTTCTAGCCCCAAGAACACGGAAACTAATCCTCCAATGGGACTTGCACTGTCATCTAGGTCAAATGGCTTTTTCAACTGATTTTCAGCCCATAGGGAGTACTGCATGGATCTATTGATGACGGCTTTTGTGGAAAAGTTGGGGGAGAGTTGGAGAGGGACAGGTAGAAAAGTGAAGTAGAAAGAGAAATAAAGAAGTCATTTGTGGAAGTAGAAAGGCCTCGGTCGGCTTCAGTGAAACCTTTCTCTGATTTTGGCACCAAAATGTAATTTCTGGGATGGATCAGGAAGAAGCAGAAAATAAATGACAGTGGGACTCTGTCCTTAATAGAAGCAGATTGCTCTTTAATTAGATCAGTAATGTGCAACAACTTGTCTATGGGAATGGAGGTTGTGCACGTTGGTACAGAGCCTTGAAACTTTATAGGGTTTCAAAAAGGAAGTGCCTAACAGGATGGGAATTCAGTGGTCATGTACTGGTCCTGGGTCTACATATGCAATTTCTTATAAGGACCATTTGTGCTGGCGGATATCAGTGAATGATGAGGGGTAGTGGTGGTGGTTTCACATAGTAACCATCTGTGCTAGCAGGTGGAAATTTTCCCTGTTAGGATTTGCCACACAGAGATAATGTTATCCTTTATTCACAACCAAGAAGCAGACAGCAAAGGATATGGTTTCTTATTAAAGGCATGAAGATCCACCTTAATGATCCACTTCCTCCATCTCCTAGAGGTTCACAATTTCCTAAAACAATAAGTACTGCCCTCTCAAGATAAACTTTTACCCACGTGAGTTTATAGAGGACATGTCAGATTCATATCCTAATCCTACCTGATGAGTAGAAGACTGATATATTATTGACTACCCTCCTCCTGTAATAATTGTTGCATTTTCTTAAAATAGCAGTCTCTGCATGTTCATGCGAATGTCTGGCAGATTAACAAGGCTTTTCTGGGCTGACTTCATGATTTTTATGCTACTTGGTATGAAATTTCCATAACTCTGTCTTGCCCATTAAAAGACTGTGAAATTCATTTCTGCAAATGTTGTCAGAATCTGGTCCCACATATGCTAATTTTGTGAGTCTGTCTCACACACTTACGTTATGTTGAACATTGTATACATGTTTCTTTTCTTTAGTCCTCTTCATACTGGCTTCTGACTTGATAGATTGTCCACTCCTGAGCTGGCCCTTCTACTAGCTATGTTGTCTCTGCTTTCTGAAGCTGCTGCTCACTGTTCCAGCTGCACTTATACGCCCATGGTTTTACAGATAATTGACATTCCAGCTCCTTCTTTTGGGTCTACTCATATCTTATTTATTATATTCTGCCATTTTGTATTATCTAATTCTGGAAAGAGAAAAATCAATTTATGTTTTCTCTATTTTCACTAGTTGTAGTGAGTATATCATGTCCACTTATTGCCTGGTCATTTCTGAAGTATATTGTCTATTTGTATTGTAAAGCAGCACATTGCATATTATTAAATTCAAAATTCTGCATTTTAAGTTTCCAGGTTACAGTTTTATTTATTTCAGAACATTGATCCCAAATGTTGTGAATTTATTAAAGATGACGGTACTTGTGTTGAGCAGAATCTTTATTATATGAATGTATAAGTATCAATTCATTCTTAATCCAATGAATAGTAATTAATATAATTTTTCCTCGAGCACTAAAACTTGTTTAAAAATATAACCCTGTGAATATTATACAGATAGTGTTTTTAAATTATTATTTTATTATTATTTAATATATATTATTTAATATTACTAATTATTATTAGTCATTATTATTTCAATCATTTTGAAAATAGTTTATGAACAATAGCAAAATAGAACAAATTTGTCACACTTTTCATTAACAGAAGATATAACAGATTATAACCGAAATGTTTAATATTTAGCTCTCAAGACATATGGTAATTGAATAAGAATGCTTCCCATAGCCATATATATTTGAGTGATTAGACACCAGGGAACGAAACTACTTGAGAAGGATTAGGGAGTGTGGCCTTTTTGGAGGAAGTGTATTACTGATTTGGACTTCCGAAGCCCATGGCAGACCCAGATTCTCTCTCTCCCTCTCTCTCTCTTCTTCCCTCTCTCCTTCCCTCCCTCACCGCTCTCTCCCTGTCCATAGGTCTCTTCTTACTTCCCGCTGTCTCTGTCTCTCTTTGTGCCTACAGACCAGAATACAGCTCTTAGCTAATTATAGTGTAGTCCAGGCTAACCTCAAACTCTAGATCTTTTTGTCTCTGCCTCCTTCAGTGGTTAAAAGCACTGTCTGCTTTTCCAAAGGTCTTGAGTTCAATTTCCCACAACCACGGGTGGCTCACAGCCATCTGTAATAAGATCTGGTGCACTCTTGAGGAAGAAACCTGGTCAATTGTCTTCATCAGTTTAGAACATGAAATCCAATGTGGACTAGTTCAGCAGAATGGATATATATGGACTACCCATGCATGCTTCATCATTACCAGGGCATACATTTCATTCAGTCATTCATAATGCTGTAATACTTGTCTACATGCTACTATGCTCTTTGCCATGGTGATAATAGACTAAATGACTGAAACTGTCAGCAAGCACACAATTAAATGCTTTCTTTCATAAATATTGTCATGTTCATAGTTCCCTTCACAGCAATTATGAATAACTAAGGAAGGTTTTATTCATTAATTTACTCATCCGTTAAGAATTTTGTTCATATATACAATGAAGTGTGGTCCTACCTTCCAATGTCTCCCTCAATATGTCCTCCTCAAAATGGCCTTCAATTTGATAACTCTCCTAATTCAATAATGCGCAGAAAGTGTTTCTAATATTACCAGGGGAAATAAGACCACATATTTATCATAAGGAAAACAATTATAACTGATTTTAATTATAAAAGTAAAATTATATTTGGGTAGACATATGACTCAGTGAATAAAAGCACCAGTTGTTTTACCAAAGAACTAAGTTTTAGTTCTCAGTATCTACATGGAATCTAAGAATCATCTCTTGCTCCAGTTTTAGGAAAGTTGAAACCTTCTTTTCACCTATGTAGGTATCAATCTGCACATTGTTTACAGTTATACATGTAGGCAAACACTCATATATACACATAAATTGAGTAAAAAGGAGAAAATTCTATAATATTATAGTATGGAAAATAAGGTAAAAAGTATTGAAACCACTTGGATTTTCTTCCTTAGTCTACTGTTGCATTTGGTAGCATAAACCTATTTAAGTATTTGGTATTGTATAGAATAGCATAAAAATGGAGTAGTTACAGGTAGTATAGCATTTATATAGAGTCATATGAATGAAATAATTTCTGGAAAATCAAACTGCATTTTCAGCTGGCAGCAATGTGTTAGAAACAACATACATTTGTTTTCACTCTGAAATTATTTACAACCAACTACATAAAATATATCCAAAGTGGAATATTTCTCCTGCTTGTTCTGAAAGCATAAAGGATCTGCAATATTGCTATAAACATCCTGTTTAAAGTATTAGCTTATGCCAAAATAAAATTAAAATAAGGCAGAATTCAGCTCAGACTGGTAGCATATTCGTATGATCTTACCAAGAGAGGTAGATATAGGAAACATTATTTTTAGATCAAGTTAAAAATAATCCATAAAGGAATAAAAACTAGTGTTTTTAAAGTACAAAGGCTTTAGAATAAAAATATTATTTTTTGTAGATTTTAATTAAAATAATTATTACTACATACAGTAAAATTTGAAGTCTCAATTTTTCATTAGTATAACCCCAAATAGGAGACAACGTTTACTGGAGTCATTAGAGGAATGGAGCATCAGTCCTGAAGCTTAAAAGTGTAGGTTTCCATTGTCATGTTACTGTATCTCTGCAAACATGAATTTTAAGAATTTGGATTGAATAAATTGGGGCTTTAAAATTAAGATTGCTTTAGCTATTTAAGGAACTTAAAGGTCAGTAAAAGAAGTATTCAGTAGAAGCTAGTTTTTTTTTTTTTTTAAATCAAGACATCGAAGATAACAAGGGTTTTTAAGCATTCAAAGAGAGTACTTTAAACAGCAGACTGTAGTATAGTTATTTTATTCCTAAAATACATTTGGATTGTTGGCAACAACATGTTCACATTTTAACCATGTCAGAACAGTGTTCTTCTCTTGTTAATGTCATATGTACTGGTTACCTGGGAAAAAATAGGCTTCTTGCTTTTTTTGTCTTAGTTAGACAAAAACAGTGTTTGTTTTGTTTGTTTTGTGTTGGTATTCTCTTGACAACATTGCCATTGATTCCACTGGAACCCTCTTCCTGCAGTATTTTCCTAGCACAGCATCTGTGTTGGCTGCAAAGGAGAAAATTCCTCCTGACTGAATTAGGGAAGGAAAAGAGAGATATTTGTTCCCTTTAACATCAAAGAAAACACCATGTCCATACGTTTTTCCTAAATGAGAACCAAGTTCTGAGGAAAATACTTTTCTACTACTTGTAAACTTCTAAGGCTGTCAAAAATATTGGTCTTATTTTCTCATGTTCTTTCCCTTTGAGACTGACATTCAATCTTTAAAATAATTGCATGTTGGGAAGGTAATTGGCTGGAAGTTTTTATGTATTTAGGCTTACAGAAAATTGAGTTTCTATTCATTGTTCTGCCTTTTCTTTTTAGCAAGGACTGCATGATCATTTGGACTGTAAAATGAATTCAATAATGCATGTACTGTTAAATTGTTTCATTAATACTTGTGTTTAAACATGAAATGAGCATATTTTCTAAAGAACTGAAAGAAAGTGTGTTTATATTCCATGTCATTATTTGTCCTGACAGTTTTCCATGAAAATATTTACACAAATGAAAAAAGGAAATCAAAATAATTTGTGTAGGCTATGTTCAAAATTTTCCCCAAAGATTAATGTTTACATAGAAAATGTTATTATTGATTTTTATCTTTGTTAATAATAACTTTTAAATAGGCAAAATAAATAACATCATTCCTAATACCTGATGTTTGTTGGATAAATTATAAATTATTTAAAATTGGTAAAGTAGGGACTAATAGCCAAACCTATGTTTTCAAACTTATTCTGCTTTAAAGGTTTTACAAACCTGTCTTTTGGGATATTAATTTTGTTTTGAATAACATTTGAATTTAAAAACTTAGCTGTCCTTTTGATATATGTTGACCTTTGATTTCCTTGAGTCTTTTATTATACAATATGTCAAAGTATAGGATGTAATCTATTAATGTACCTCAGCAATCCGAGTGCCAATTCAGATATTGCTGCCTTGAATAAATACATGTGTTGAACTGAACTGGTTATCTTTGCCAGATGCTGTAATAGTTTTTCTTCCACATGCTGAACTATAGAAGATCAATGCCATGGACTATGGAACATTGAATTCATTTCTTCTCTGTTACTAATCACTACAGGGAACTATTAAACAATTCCAGAGGAAAACTACGAGGATAAATGCATGCCTCAACTAATATAAGTTTATCTATAGAAACAAATCATATCAATAAATTTCTACTGTTTCATCTACAGTTGTCACATTAGAGGTTGTAGTAGAAAGAGTCCCTATCAATGCTGGTGGAAAGTGTTGGCATGCCATGGATGTGATTACAATGGATCACTTGAGGGTGTTTAAATACAGCTGTCACAGGCATTAGAAGGACACCGACATGATATACAAGGTATCCAAATAAATCCTCTGATCTCTCCAAGTCTTCAGCAAAAAATTGAGCTTGTTATTAATGACGATCTGAAGTAAAAACCAAAAGGAACAAAAAGTCAAACTTTTTGCTGGTTATCTGAAAAAAATCTACTATAGGGCAATTCTTGTTGCTGTGGATAAAGCACACAGTAAATCAATGATTCTGTTTCATCAAACATGTTTTCTTTCTTAAATTCTTTTGATAACACTTGTCACAAGTTACTTGATGCTAAGAATTTTGAATAAATAATTCTTCTAATGGATTTCACAGCAGTCATTTATGTTGGTGATCTCTCAGCGGTGAGGAAGCTCTGTAGCTAGTTATCTTTCTTCTCATTGGCAGAAAAAGTAGATCTACATTGAGCTTTTTATTTCCAGTATTTCCTAACCCAAAGAAATGTTCAAATATCTAATCCTCTCCCAGGAACAGAAGACCATGGATAGCAGTAATTAAGATTCAGATTGTGCTTCATTCTTGGCTTACTTAAGGTCTTCAATTTCTGATGTATTTACTTTAAGTTCTTCTTTTAGTGCACTATTTGCCAAAAAACTGTTGGCAGGCAGAGCTGTACTGTGATGGAAAGACTGTGCTCACTAGCGAGAAACAAACCAGAAGAGAACATTTTTTTTTTTTTTAAACAGGAGACATTGTTCTAATTCAGCTCTCTGGAGCTAGCAGAAAATGCCTTTCTTTCTTTACTTCTCCAAGGTGGCTGGAAGAAAACACATCTGGAACAATGATATGAAAGGAATGAAGTTTCCATATTTTTTAAATTGTTTTCTTTTTTATTTGCCTATCAAACACAAAGTAACCCATACACTTGTAGATATCTTTCCTTAATTAACTATATGGGTTGAAGATGTTGTAATATTCTATATTACTATTATAGCTTTATTTTAAATACATCTGAGAAACCTATGCTAATCTATGTAAAAAAGGTAGATTAACATGATATCACTAGTATAAAGTAAACTGTGAGAAGAAACAAAGAAATTAAATCAAAACATCTGTTATGTGAAGAAACAGGATAAGCTAAGTTCTTATAAAAGGTCAGTGTAGAGTAAATCACTTTATTTTTATCATTATGCTCCTAATTTATAGTGAAAATACATGGTGATCAATTTGTATACAGAGCTAAATATCCAATAAATGTTTAAAGTTGTAGAGACATAGCATATCATCTAGAGTTGTAAGTATTACAATAAAAAGATAATGTTCTTAGTAGCATTGTTTATCATAACCAGAACCTGAAATCACCATAAATGCACCTCAACCAAAGAATGGATAAGGAGAATGTGGTACATTTACACAGCAGAAAAAATAATGACATCATTAAATTTTTAGGCAAATGTGTGGATCTAGAAAATATCATAATGAGTGAGGTAACCAAGACCTGGAAAGACAAATATCATAAGTACTCACTTATAAGTGGCTTTTAGACGTAAAGCAATGAAAACCAGCCAACAATTCACAAACCCAGAGAACCTAGACAACAATGAGGATCCTAAGGGAGATATACATGGATCTAATCTATATAGGAAGAAGAAAAAGACATGATCTACTGACTAAACTGGGAGCATGTGTACCATGGAAGAGGGCTGAAGGGGAGGAGAAAGGAGCAGAGAAAAATTTATAGCTCAATAAAATCAATAAAAAAGATAAAATCAATGATAAGTACTTTCTCTTTTTAAAGAAAGGCAGTGAAAGTAGGTCACAAAACTGGTTCATATACTAGTCATTTAAACAAAATCATATATGTTCTTTCATAGTTATCAAATCATCTTAATTACTACAGCTCCAGAAGGTTCTGAGATAAACTAACATGGCTCTTACTAGTTGTTACTTCCCTTTAGTATAATATTGATTATTCAAGATTGTTTACTTTTCTATGTAATAATTAGAATGAATTTACAAAATAGTGTGCTAAGTTTTTGCCTGAAAGTACATTGAGCTGTTGATTATTTTGATAGGCACTAACTTCCAACAATAACGGTTCTTTAGATGTACGTGTATGAAATAGATATTTCCGTGAATTTAATTTTTCTCTATGTTTTTCATTATTTTGGTATAGTCATTATTCTAGCACATGAATGTAGCTGGTTTGGATATTTTTGTCGTTCACTTCTGTGATTATATTGTAAATGCTCTTGTTTAATTCTTAATTTCAAATTCCATATCCACTGTTGTTTTTGTGCATGGAAAAACGATGTGATTGGTTTGTTTTTTGTTTGTTTGGTGATAGTGGTGATGTTTTTGATATGCTGTTGTCTAGAAACTGCTACATACCGGATATTTCAGGTAAAATATTTGTAGACAATCATGTTATCTGTAAACTAAGAGAAATTTACTATTTTCTTACTACACTGCATATCTTGTTTCTGTTTTTAGTTTTATGTTTGCAATTATACTTGGTAATATAGCCAAATATATATATATATATATATATATATATATATATATATATATATATATATTTACTCCAATAAAAACAAAAACAAATATAATAAACTTTGCATCATAAAGGAATGTAATACTCATAGTTGAATTCTGAGAAGGGAAAAAAGTGCAGAGGTGAGCATTATGCAAGAATATCACTTAGATATCTGTGAAAACAATATAGAAAACAAGATTAAAATCACCCCCACACTGAAAAAGAACCAAGTAAAGGAGCTGAAAGAAGAACACCCAAGTTAAAATCAGAGAAACACTCTGCTGATCATTCTTTTTACTCCTCTCTTCCTCTCACAGATATCAAGCATGCCCACCTCACACACACCATTCCCCTTGAGACACTGTTAATAAGAATCAAAACTGTACTGTGGCTTTGTTGCCCCAACCCTTACATCTGCAGGTAACTTTATGGTCCAGCTTAATTCTGCCTTCCCTTAGACCAGTCCTGGCCAGATCACATGATATGAAGCTTGTCTGCCTCCCTGAAAACTAATCAGGGTGAGAAATGGACTTTGTTCTGTGGAGGTGAAGAGGCTATGTCTCCCTTCAAGTTCTTCATCGTGCTGTTCTGTTTATGGCAGTTAGTCATCCTCTGACCTGAGGCTTGCCTTCTTGCTTCCGGTTCCCATCTCTCATTAATGCTATATTGAGCAGTGATGTGAGATTTTTCTCTGTATTTTGTGAATATGTTTTAATACCATTGGCTAATAAAGAATCTGCTTTGGTACTATTGCAACACAGAATAGAGAATGGCAGGAATTTAAAGCAGAAATAGAGGAGAAAAGAAGGTGGTGTCAGGGAGACACCATGTATCTACACAAGGAGACAGATGCCCAGAAACCTTAAACGTAAACCACGAGCCTCGTAGAAAAATATTAAATAATAAAGATGGGTTAATTTAAGATGTAAGAGCTAGCTAAAAGTATGTTTAAGCTATTGGCCAAATTGTATTGCAATTAATATAATTTCTGTGTCATTATTTTCGGTCTTGGAGGCCAGAAATGAATGAACAGCCTCTGCCTATAGAGTGGCAACCTCACATCAGTTCCATTTTATAAACCTTTATTTTCATCTATAGCAAAAGTAACATCAAAAAAATTCGACCAGATGAGCTACAGTCAAGAGATCTACCATCACAGATATAGAAACAGTCCTCACGTCTGCCTTGTTGTTGCCTTTTTTTATTGAAATGAATGCAGACAAAATGAGTATATGTGTAATCTTTGCACCATGACCTCCCTGGATTGTATAAGAGGAATGGCATGATAGACTGTTGAAACAGAAAACTGTTACTTTTACTAATCTTCCATCAAAATCTTCCATTCCTTTAAGTAGCATTTGAGGCATCATATCGCTTAATCACTGTCAGACATGTATACACATATGATTTTTTTATTATGAATAAAGATGTCTGAAATTTATGCTTCAATCAACTTATTGTTTTGTTTGAGACTGGAATATATTTAGCTGAGGATAGCCTTGAACTTTGAATCTTACTTCCTCATGCCCTAAGGGCTGAATATTGTACCAGCGGTCAATCCCTGGGCTTTAGTCATGCTATATAAACACTCTACCAAATTTGTTACATCCCCAGTTTCCCTTGATGTCCAAGATTTCCCCTTAATACCTCAGGTGCAGCTGCAGAATGTGTTCCTGTTCCTGTGGTGCCTGCTGCTTACTGGCAATTTACTCAACAAAAACCCAAGTGCAATGGAACCGCTATCCCAATTCCCTAGACTGCTTACATTTCCTTCTGAGACTTGGGACTTCCAATTCACTTTGCCATAAGTCTTTTTACATGAAATTTCAAATATATGGAATTTCAGAAACATAAAAAAGTCAGTGTCCAGTATAATCAAGGTGTTTATATCCTCTACTTATCAGTCTTTCTCTACATAATTTTCAATTAAAGGTGTCAAAATCAGTTTATGTAGAGAGCATCAAACCAAAGAAAATCAAACTATGTTTTTCTTAGTATACCATAAATACTTGACTATTAAAAAGAAGATTTAAACTGAGTGGCTTAATAATGCCATCAGTCCATTTAATATGATTGCTTTCATTTACCTCTTATGAATATTAATATTTTAGAGTGAAGAATTTATTTTCCAAGGCATCATTAAATGTGAAAAATTTACTAAAATAAATCAATTACAGGATGGCATTTCTGATGTTTCTCAGGGAAATCTTTTCAAGCTTTTTTTTGTCTTATAAACTTAATATTCATCAATAATTTTGTAAACAAGATTTATGTATCTGAAGTACCACAGATGCCTTTCACACAAAGCTTTGGCCAAAGCTGCTACAAACCTGAGAACACCAATGTTGATCCAAAAGAGATTTGCAAGCATTGCTGTGAAAGCTGGGAGACAGGATTTCCTCAGACACACTTCACCCTGCAGAGTCTGAGCTGCATAATTTTCATGGTCAGTAATGTAGGAAGTGACACACTTTGCCAACACTAATGATTTATTTCCTAAAACTGGCATGAATACATCTGTTTGTCAAACAGAGCATACTCAAGTATTGTAACTGTTTCTCCATGCAGACTTTTGTGTAGGACAAGATTATAAGCATGCGGTACACATTTGGCTTTTCAATATGCAAATTGCAAAAAGAGACAACACAAATCTCTGAAGGACTGTGTCCCTTGGCATCATAGGACAAAATCATGTTAAACGCTATTATATTTGTTGTTTCATTTTCAGGAAGGTATCATTGGTTTTTCTCTCCTGTCTTTTGTCTATATATATTGGGAAAGTGAAAATTAGATATGTTTGACATATAATCTGGTGTTTCGAAATTTGTACCCATGGGAAGAGTAATTTTAGTTAATTTCTATTTGCATTACTCACATAATTTTCATTATTACCTATGAGTGTAAGGTTTCTTGCATAACCTATTCAAATGGTGACAGTTCTAAAGCTTTTTTCTTTTTCTGTGAATGTTCGAGATAGGAATCTCTATATTCTCAAATACACTTCTTGAAAGTGAACAGAAAAATGACAGCAGTTTAATTACATTTCAAACTATGTGTTCTATGACACTATCTTGACATCAATATATTGCAAAGGAGATATTGAATATATCCACTTGAAATTATGAGGCAATGAAAGAAAAGGAGTAGAAGCAAAGATCAGAAAAAACCGCACATTGACAATCTGATATTTCTCTAAGTACAGAAAATTTTTCAGCCTCTACATCACAGAGATATTTTTGTTTGTGAAAAATTTTGATGGAAGATATTAAAAATGTATATATGAAAGTATTTAATTAGATACCCAAATACTAAACCAAATCATCACTCTATTTTGAAGTTAGTTGCAAACTTATTTATGAAATTATAAAGCAAGCGAAAAGAAACAAATAACTGAGTAGAGGTCTATATCTATTTTAGTTTTATGACACACCTCTGTTTCTGACCAGGTGAAAACAAGAGGAAACATTAATTTCCTTCAAAATAAATTTTATTGAGATTGTAGCTGCTGTGGTTATAGTGGTTCCAGAGAAACACAAGATTCAGGTCCGAGGCAATTTCCAATCCCAAGTGGAAGCAAATTGGAAGATTAAAACCCAAATTCTATAGTTAATTATGCAATTATAATTATAATGCATGTTCTTTATACATCTTTTTTCAATAAAGATATATTGAGTATTTATTATTTGCCAGGGACCATGGCAGGTACCACAGAGAAAACAATTAGCAGAACAAATAGGCATATCAAAGACTTGGATTTTGTTTTCATTGAGCATAAATTTCAGTAAAGAGCAAATGTAGTAACCAGCTGTTCATACAATGCAATCATATAAAGTAAGTCTGATAAAGGAAGCAGCATTTACAAAGATGTATTAAAAATAGTGAAAAGGTGACGTGTGGGTGCTTTGGAAGACTTCCTGAAGGAAGTGACAGAGGTTATGGAATATAATTTCTATAAGGTGATACAAAGTCAACTGTCAGAAAAAGGAAAAGACCATAAGCAAAAGACCTGTGATGAGGAGGTAGGAAGTATCCTGGAAACACTGATGAAAGGAACTGGAGGCAGTGAGATTAAAATGTACCTTCAAAATGTCAGCGGGTAAAACAAACTGGTGCATGGTAGAGAAGGAAATTGCTATAAAATCGGTGAAAAAAATGAAGAGGATTACAGAAAACACACACACACATGTATCTACAGGAGAGAGAGAGAGAGAGAGAGAGAGAGAGAGAGAGAGAGAGAGAGAACTGTTCCAACATAGAGATAATATTAACAGTTTTCCAGCTGTGGTCCTCAATGACTCATCTACCCCTCAGAATATTTTGACATTGGTTTGTGTTTTTGTCAGGTTTCTCTAGAAGAACAGAACTAATATTTCAGTTAGTTAAACAATCAACAATGGCAGTTGTTGTTGTTGTTGTTGTTTTTTAATGCAGTCTAAAATTCTAGTAGTTGTTCAGTTCCCAAGCTTTGAAATCTCAGTTTGTGTTCCGTGTACAATGAAATCGCAAAGAGGCAAGCTATAATACCAGTGAATCAAGAGTGAAAACAAACAGGCAAATAACATAAGGTCTTTCTTCTTGTCCTTCATATAGGCTTTCATAAGAAGAAAGGAGGTGCAGCTCAGATTACACGTGGGGCTTCCAACTTCAAGTGACATGGATTTATTATGAGTAATCCTTTCACAATCAGATTAACTAACCATCCATCACTTGTTTCCCCAATGGCTTGGGTTTTTAGTTAATTCAAGTTTTATCCAAGGTGACATGACTACCAATCATAGCAGGGGGAATAGTTTTTACAATTTATGAGATTTAGAGACTGCTGATATGTTTGAGTAGAGGACATCTGATTCACAAAACATCAGCAATTGATGCCAATAAAACACCTAGTGAAGAAAAAAAAAGAAATTGCTCTATCTTAAAACCATAATCCAGAGGTTTATATTAAAAAACCATATATGAAGCATCACTGAAGATTTAAACACAAAACACAACTTTCCCAATTCTATAATAAAAGTAATGTCCAACCACTAAGAATTCTCCCAAAAAGAATTGTTCCAACAAAACATATTCCTGGAAGATTACTTTGGCCAATATAAAAAATAAATTATTGGGCAAGATTTTGATGCAGAGAAAATTATAGAGTATTTCAGTAGCCGACATGATACTTAATGATGTTATTTTAAATAGGCTCTGGTGGTCAGGTGGAATGATAGTGACCTCTCAGACTATGACAAGCGACTGAATGGTAGTGCTGGTATTTTTAGAATTAGGATTCTGAGCATCATGCACAGAGCCATCAATGTGACTCTCCTACCTCATGTTCTCTTCCAGAAAAATGGGATAGAAGGAGAAAAATATAACGTTGAAAATTATACTTAAAAATTCTGAATTGAGTTCTTTGTTTTGAATAAGTCTTAGCTGGCTTGATTCCAAGAGATAGATACCCACTCCTCTCCACAAAGAATCATTTAAACTGCCAAAATTCTATAGTTATTCTAGTTTCTATTCATGCAAGTTTTTTCATTTTTGACCTTAGCATGTATCAATTTTCTTTTCTGCAATTTAAACAATACTGGTAGCAAATAAACAACTGTAAGTATCAGGAAATAAACATTTGTTAGCTATGAATAGTATATTGAATACACAAATAATAGCTTTGGCTAGAATGAAAGGATCTTTAGGCAACACAATTGCTGTAATTATTATATGATGATATGGATGTAGGTCTAATTTTCAATTAAGGAATTTGAATAGATTTATCTATCAAAATATCCATTAGTGAAATGTCAATGTTCCTTTTTCGGTATCTAGATAAAATACAAACTTAATATAGTAGAATTATGTCTTGCATAATGTTACATACTCTCTTCTTCAATGTAATCTCTAGATTAATGGTTCTGAACCTTCCTTGGTTCTCAAGCTTCTTAAATGCTGTGAACCTTTATATAGCTCCTAATTTTGAGGAGACTCCCAACCATAGAATTATTTCCACTAAGACTTTGTAACTATTTTGCTTCTGTTATGAATTGTAATTCAAACATCTGATATTTAATTGGTCTTACGCAACCCCTGTGAAAGTATCCTTTGAGCCCCTTAAAGTGGTTGTCACCCACAGATTAAGAGCCCCTGCTCTAAACACTGTGTTAAAAAAATAAATAAAACCACTATACTCAGTAAGTCTTCCATAGTAGTTGTTGTGTCAATGTGTGAGTGTAACTCAAGAAAGTGTAGATGTTTATGTGTTAATTTCTGTGATCCTTAATATATTATGGCCACATGTATCAGACTTCTTTATAAATGCACAAGTAATTTTTTATGAAGATGCCAAAGAAGATACTCACTTTTCTGATGTGACACTACACATTGTCATAGGCACTTTCACAATGAACAGTCAGAAAGACAAGTACCAACTTCAACATGGAATTCTGCATTCCTTGTTGAGCACTGTTGTTCACTTGAGTCAGTTGTCCTTGCAGGATATAAAAAAAACTAAGGACTCTCAGTTCTAAGGCACAGTAAGATTTTGAATCTTCTTCTTTACTGGAAGAAGTATATAAAGAAACAGAGAAAATTTATTTCTAAATTAAAAAAAAATAGCATCTTTACTTGAGAAGGCATATAAGCCCAAGTTTACAATAAGCTAGCATATTAGAAATGTTATATCATTTTAAATAGTAAATAAATACCTATGCCTAGTATATAAATCATTAAAATATCATATTCCAGTATAAATGAATAGTGATCATTATATGTAAGTTTCCTATAATATTAAATATAGGCATATCATGAGGGTGCACTTAGAATTGCTTTATGTCATATGAGCAATTGTAGTAGAGTCTACTTAATTTTTTAACTGTTCATATCTTAGAATTAAGAATAAAAACTTATGTATTTTATCCACAATACTAGAACTTGACAACATGACATTTTAAATCTTAAATTAATTTTTAATTGCCCAAATTTTAACTTGTATATTGTTTTATAGATAAAAATTATGGTGCATATGACAAGTTTTCAGGAGAAATGTTAGTGTAATCATAAAGCATATTTTTAGCAAGTAGGATCTGTGCCAGTCCTTTCTCTAACTTTTTTGCTCCCATAATTTTATGTCTATGAGAAAAATCTATAATTTATAAATGATGCTGACACCAAACATATTTCAAGATTCATAAAACTCAATGATTTATACATGTCACGTTGATAATCCAATTTTATAATCACATATCACAAATTCACTTGCTGACAACCTGATTGAGGAAGTAGCAAGTTGTCTAATATCATGGTTTCATGATATATATCAAATTTCTTGAAAGTTTCTACAGATTTACTCTGCAGTTTTGACTTTTTGCATTTGCATTGAAATATAGAATTTGTTTAACTTGGCTTCAACCAAATATACACACTGCAAAAACATATTCCCTCTTTTTTGTTATGAAAAGGAGTAAAGAGAAAAAGCAATACATCAAATTTCTTTAAGTTTAAAGTGCCAAAAGAATCTTCATAGTACATTACATCTTACAGAATTTTATTCTAAAGTGGCAATGCCTCATTATTATTTTATATCTAAGTGTTGTGATGAAACCAACAACTATGCTTGTTGACTGGTTGAATTTAAATCTCATAAACTCTGTGAGAAACAGAGAATGATCCTGAGAAAAAGGCAAGCAAGCATGATCTGATTTTTTCTTTTGCTAAATTCAGAAAATAAAGAGAAAATCATCAATGATGCCTATGCTTATGGGAGGACAGGTGTGTGTCATTATAGTTTATGAACCAGTAAAAGTTTCTCTGATATTATTAAAGTCATGATTTATAAACAGAGACACTACCTATACCAAGCTTGGATTATTGTGCATATACTGAAGGCATACATAGGAGGCAGAAACAGCTAACTATGCCTTAAGCATCCTGCAGAGTGTCTTCAATGCTGAAGAATTGTGGAATCACGGAACCATGTTTTTTCCACCACCATTAACTTGGCATAATCACTTTGTTGTTTGAGACAGTGCTTCCCAGGGTAACAGTCCTGGCTGTCCTAAAACTTACTTTGTCCATCAAACTTGCCCTGAACTCATGGAGATCTGCCTTACTCTGCCTTCCAAGTACTAGGATTGAAGGCATGAGCTCAACACTGCCCAGCTCCACTTTTATTATAGTTTTAAAAAGTAAGAATCACATAGTTTATGACAGTGTCCAAATTGTTAGGTATTGCTTTTCCTTTTTATTTTTCATACTATTGCTTCATTTTCTTCCTCTTTTCTTCTCTCTTTCCTCTTTACAAATTTCTTCTCATATACCACCTCCATGGCTTCTATCCTGATATACTTTATCCTTTCAATATGCTAAACAAAATATGCCATCCTGTTGTGGAACATTCTTTCTGTACAGTGTGATGTGTTCTCTCATTGGTTTAATAAATAGCTAAATGTCCAATAACTAGGTAATGAGGAGTTAGACAGAACTTTCAGAGAAGGAGAGCTCTCTAGGTGTAAGTAGTAAGGAGTCACTAAAAGTTTCATGGAGAAGCAAGATAAACATGCCATGTTGAAAAAATGATACTGAACCAGAGAAAAATAAATAAAGACAAAATATGGGTGCGGTGGTGGCGCAAACAGAAGTAAGAATGGAGTGGTTTGAAATCAGTAGGTAAAAGAGATGTCTACATTTCTATGCTAGTCAGATCAGTATTCATAAAATCAAAGGTACAGGATCAAAGATATAAATTATCAATAGATGAATGATAAATTTTATTAAATTTTATAAACTTGTGAATCTTGTAACTTTGGTAACCTTGGTGAACCTGTAATTACAAATTTAGGCAAAGCAAAATACTTTATGATAGAAAGCTAAATATCATGGGATCTTGCCTATGAATTCAATTTAATATGTTGAACTCCACCATAGAATAGAAGATATTTTCAGAGATGAGACAAGGTTGTTTTAAGGCTATGGAATATTATTTGAAGATCTGGAATTTAACTTATATTATTATAGCGGTAAATACAGAAAACATTTATGCAGGATGAAAATATTGATAGCATATTAGACTTGAATTTTAGCTCCAATAATAATATGTGTATGGGGTCAAGAAGTGACTGGGAATATTCACCAATATTTCAAAATGTTCCTCTTCTCTTTCTCCTTGATTTCATGATTACTATATGTACAAGTATATATACTTACATATATATTACATATACTTATATGCTGTCATCTGTTACAAAGAAGAATATTTTCTTTTACTTTATAACTTTAAAAAATTTCATATTAGAGCAGTCAAATAAGCTCAAAGGACAGCATTTTTCATTATAGATAGCAAATTTATTGTTTGATATATGTTTAGTTTTCTAGTATATATAATTAATATTTAATTGAATCCATTGTAATGGCTTTCAAAAAGAATATGCTATTTATTATTTAATTTATAGCACCAAATTAATATTTGAAAGTTTCTTTGTACTGCTGTAATATTTACAATATTCTAAGTCAATTAAATGAACTAAAATTTTATTCAAGCACTCTGGAATTAGTAATTTGGGAGTGTAATATTTATATATCAAGTGAATAACTTCATTTAAAAATTTAAATTAATAAATTAATATTTTAAATAATTTAAGTTGTTTATTTTGTATTTACTAGTTTATTAAGACATAACAAAGCAGAATCTATGGACAATGGCTTTAAAACTTGTTTTAATGGAAATTATGTAAACACATCTAATTAGTGAGTCAACCTGGAGACATTTTGAAATATAATCTTTTACTTTCTGTCTCCACATTTTGGTTTAATAAAATGTCTTTAATTTCATCAAAATTGCAGTAAATTTCACAAATAGAAGCAATTGAAGTTATGTAGAAATTGTAGGACTCTCTTGGACAAAGAGGGTTTTGGAGAGGTAAAGGAGGGAGAGTGGGTGAGGAATAGTATGAGGATGTAGATATGGAGGTAAGAAAGAGAAATAGGGGGAGAGAAGCGGGATTAAAGAGTTAATCAGTCCATGAAAAGACACAGCTCTTAAATATAAATACTAGCCAGTTCAGCATGGAAAGAGGGCTATATCAGCTTCTATTTGTGGTGTTGGGGATACAAGTACTTCAGATGAGACTTGGGGAAATAGTTCAAACCCCATTGTCTCCACCTGCCTCAGTCACTCACCTCAGTCACGGGATAAGTCTCCTGCAGGCAGGCTACCCCAACACCCCCATTATCAAATCATGCAATCCAAAAGGCGTATACTGCCTCAAACCCACCCATCCTCTGTGACCTCAGTGAACCCTGATATATAGATTGCTAATGCACAGAGAAAACTAGCGGTGAATGACCAGCCCCTCAACTGGACAGCAGAGTATCTAGGACCTTGGCCCTTGAGCAAAACTGCAGGCTCATCTCCTACCTTCCTCACCTATAAGAGCAAACGTCCTGCCATCTACAAGCTCCTTTTCCCCAACCACAGCCAGAGAAACATCAGATCATATGTCTAAAACCTTCATTCCCCAATATTGGAAAATTTAGAAGAAATGGACAACTTTCTTGTTTGTTTTCATATACCAAAATTAAATCAAGTCCAGACAAACAATTTAAATAGACCTATAACTCATAAGGAAATAGAGGCAATCATTAAGTTTTCCAACAAAAAAAAAATCGCAGGGCGAGATGATTTCAGCACAGAATGCTACCATAATTTCAAAGAAGAGCTAATTCCAATACTCCTCAAATTGTTCCACACAAGAAACAGAAGAAACATTGCCAAACTCCTTTTACATGGCTACAGTTAACCTGTACCCAAACCACACAAAGATGCAAGAAAAAAAAGAAAACTGCAAACCAATTTCCATTATGAACACTAATGCAAAAAATACTAAATAAAATACCAGCAATCTGAATTCAAAAACATAGCAAAGCAACCATTCACCATGACCAAGTAAGTATTTTTTCCAGAGATAAAGGATTGTTAAACATATGTAAATCTATGAATGTAATCTACCATATCAACAAACTAAAAGAAAAAAATCTCATTAGATGCTGAAACACTCTTCGACAAAATCCAACATGCCTTCATGATTAAGGTTTTGGAGATAGCAGGAATACAGGGACATATCTAAACATAATACAAGCAGCCACCTGAAGTGAACATCAAAATAAAAGGAGAAAAACTCAAAGTAATCCCACAAAATCAGGAGCAAGGCAAGGCTGCTCTTTCTATATCTATGCAATATAGTACTTGACATTTTAGCTAGAGCAATAAGACAACAAAAGGAAATCAAGGGGATGCAATTGTAATGAAGAAGTAAAACTATCACTATTAGCAGATTAACTGATAGTATACATTAGTGACTCCAAACACTACTCAGCAACTCCTAGAGCTGATAAAAAATCTTTAGTAATGTGACAGGATACAATATAAATTCATAAAAAATTTCTGTAGCTCTCCTATTTAAAATAATAATGAACTGAGAAAGAAATAAAAAAAAAATCACCCTTTACAATAGCCACAAAAATAAAATCTTTAGCTAGGACCTCAAGAACTATGTTGAATAGACATGGAGAGAGTAGACAACCTTGTCTTGTTCCTGATTTCAGTGGAATTGTTGGGAGTTTATTTCCAGTTAGTTTGATGTTGGCTGTTGGCTTGCTGTATATTGTCTATTATGTTTGTATACCTAATCTCTACAATACCTTTATCATGAAGGGATGTGTATTTTGTCAAAAGCTTTTACTGCATCTAATGATATGACCGTGTGTGTTTTTATTATTCAGTTTGTTAATATGGTAGATTACGTTGACAGATTTTGTATGTTGAATCATCCCTGCATCTCTGGGATGAAGCCAACTTGATCATGGTGGATGATGGTTCTTATATGTTCTTGGATTCATTGTGCCAGTGTTTTATTTAGTATTTTTGTGTTTATTATTATTATTATTATTATTATTATTAAAAATTTCCACTTCCTCCCATTTCCCTCCCAATCCCACCATTTCTCCTACCCCTCCCTCTCCAGTCCAAAGAGCAGTCAGATTTCCCTGCCCTGTGGGAAGTCCAAGGTCCTCCCCCTTTATCCAGGTCTAGGAAGGTGAGCATCCAAACAGACTAGGCTCCCTCAAAGACAGTACATGTAGTAGGATCAAAACCCAGTGCCAATGTCCTTGGCTTCTCAGTCAGCACTCATTGTCCGCCATGTTCAGGGAGTCCGGTTTGATCACATGCTCCATCAGTCCCAGTTCAGTTAGATCAGCCCCAAAGTCTCCGTGGGTGGGTGCACCCCTCGTGGTCCTGACTTCCTTGCTCATATTCTCCTTCCTTCTGCTCCTCATTTGGATCTTGGGAGCTCAGTCTAGTGCTCCAATGTGGGTCTCTGTCTCTATCTCCACCCATCGCCAGATGAAGGTTCTATGGTGATATGCAAGATATTCATCAGTATGGCTATAGGATAGGGCCATTTCAGGCTTCCTCTCGTCAGCTGCCCAAGGAACTAGTTAGGGACATCCCCTTGGACACCTGGGAATCCCTCTAGAGTCATGTCTCTTGCCAACTCTAAAATGGCTCCCTTAATTAAGATATCTACTTCACTGCTCCCACATCCACCCCTCCTCCATCCCAACCATCCCATTCCCTCAAGCTCTCCCTATCCTCCCCTTCTCCCTTCTCTCTCCCCATCTCCCCTTATCCCCACCCCACCCCCACCTCCGTGCTCCCAACACCTGTCTGGCAATCTTGTCCACTTCTAATATCCAGGAGGATAACTACATGTTATTCTTTGGGTTTGGTTACCAGTACCCATGAAGGGAAACTCAAAAGCTCTAATCCCTTCTTTTGGCCTCTGAGTCCACTGGACACATATAAGTTAACCTATTCAGTCTCATACACCCTCATATATAATTAAAAAGACAAAATAATCTTTAAATAAAATAATTTATAAGGTACATATAAAATACATACAAATATAAAATATATTCACATACATATTCTCAACGCATATTTGTGAAGATAAGTATATTTATACACATGCATTTTATTTAAATGGTGGAAATTTTTGCTGATGAATTATTTTCTTTCTCTGTCCTAGCCTCAAACAATAAGCCTGTTACTTTCTTGTTTTTTTTAATCCTATTCAGAAGCTGTTTTGACCCTCTCAAGCAAACATCTTTTCTCAAGTATTAGTCTTATAATTTTCAAAAGATAGAGCGCAGAGGCAATTTGAAATTTGATTTAAAATGATCTGTTCAGCTATATCTATGGTTTTTATTGAAACATAAATATAAAATCGTACCTGAAACAATTGATAAGCACTGTTAACCACAAGACTGAGACATGTCTTGCTTTAAATCAAGGTTTTGCTTCTAGTATCTAGTGTGAAAATGGCTGTTTGATTTGAAACCAAGAATTTTCATTGTAAATAATATGAAGATAGCTGTCTCTCAGTGTCAGTTGTCCAGAGTTGGATATGGTTTTGAACATTTTTAACAAGTTATTTTAACTCACACTAATATGTATGCATATACACAGAATCTAAATAAAAATTATTGAATAATAGATTATTTATAACAAAATATAACAAATACATAACAAAAATCCATACCATGAATACAAATTCATTAATTATATATAACTCTAGTTTTATACCATTAGTGATAAATTAGCATGCTAAGTATAATTACTTATATTCCACATATATTAGATAAAACAGTCAATTTTATCTTGCTTGGTCATAATCAATTTTTATAGCATATGTCTGCAGCAAAAGTTTTCATCAACCATGGTACTATGACACAGAAGAATCAGAAGAAATAAGTACGCATGCAAGAAAAAGATCAGAGAGCATACAGTCGGGAACTTCCATGCACAGGGAGATGATTCCAGAGTCCTTATGAGATAAAAATTCTTGGACTTTTTTAGCTGCAGTTAAGTTGTCAACTATTTTGATTTCTCTTTATTTTGTAAGAAAGAAAGTAAGTTATAATTATAGTGGATGGGAAAAGAGGTAGAATATATCATTTCCCTGGTTCTGGCTAGTTCTGTTTGTATTTAAGGTGGTTCATTAAAATGTAGTGAGGTTGAGAGCATACACAAGCTAGAGTAGAAGAGGTGCTGAGACAGCTTCTTCCCGTGTACACAGTGATCTTCCCATTCCGCATGATTGCACAGTATATAAAAATGTAGGCAACACAAACAGTCCTTTCTCGAGCTGCTCAGATAACAAAGCTAAGTAAAGTGGTCCTACATCTCTCTACTTTCCTTTATGTCTCTCTTAACATTTACTGAATCTGTGCTTTTCTAACTCCACTCATCTTATCCTCCCAGCATGCTTTTTTTTTATCTATAATAGTTCCCTAACCCTAGATAATGTTTCTTATTTATATTTTTCTGTAGTCTTCCTAATCTTCCTACTGCAGACAGTGTTTTTGTCTCAAATAATCCAATATATGCTCTTTTTGCTCTAATTAGATTCAATCTTAACTGAGTTTTGTGTATAAAAAAAATACATGCACTTTGAAATACATTGGATGTCAAATAAGCACAGTGTCCCCCATTACAACTGCAGTTTTTCCATTGGTTCGAATGAACTACTTTTTCAGCACGTTTTAATGGGTAAACGACACACTGGATTTAATTCGAACTTTATATTCTCTAAATTACTGAAATGCAATTTAGAAAAGACACAAAGATATAATTTTATACTAATTCTAAGATGCATAACCACTGAATAAAATCCCCTCTTCTAAAGCTGGATACTGTGATTTTCTTATATGACTTGTGTTGAGGTATGGCAAATTCATATTTGATGCATTAGGCCATAAACAATAAAGATTTAAGAAACATTTTAATAGAGACTGTAAATACATAGTAAGCTGTGAAATATTTCGTTCTCCATATAAACATATTATATGCTTGAATATATGTGATATAGTTTGAAATATAATCTTGTATTTATATATGTATAGATTTATAAAATGTGTATCTATATATTTCAGTGAATACATAATAAAAGTGATAGATGAGATATTTTTGATATAATTTAATTCATTGTGTATAAAATAGCTTTTACTTTTTAAGAAAACCTAAGATGGGTGGCTAACATGTTTTTAAATTTTATTAAGTTATACATTTTCTCTGCTCACCTTCCTGCCTCTCCTCTCCTTTCAGCCCTCTCACATGGTCCCCATGCTCCCAATTTACTCGGGAGATCTTGTCTTTTTCTACTTTCCATGTAGATTAGATCCATGTATGTCTCTCTTAGGGTCCTCATTGTTGTCTAGGTTCACTGGAGTTGTAATTTATAGGCTTATTTTATTTGCTTTATGTTTAAAAAAACCACTTATGAGTGAGTACATATGATACTTGTGTTTTGCTTCTGGATTACCTCACTCAATATGATGTTTTCTAACTCTGTCTAATTTCATGAAAATTTCAAGATGTCATTATCTTTTTCTGCTATGTAATACTCCATTGTGTAAATGTACCACATTTTCCTTGTCTGTTCTTCGACTGAGAGGCATTTAAGTTGTTTCCAGGTTCTGGCTATGACAAACAATGCTACTATGAACATAGCTGAGCACATGTCCATGGGGTACAATTGAGCATTCTTTGGATATATACCCAAAAGTGGTATTACTGAGTCTTGAGGAAGGTTGTTTCCTAATTTTCGGAGATATCATCATACTGATATCTGAAGGAGCTGTACAAGCTTGCATTCCCACCATCAATGTAGGAATATTCCCTTTTCCCCACAGCCTCTCCAGCATAAATTGTCATCAGTGTTTTTGATCTTGACCATTCTTACAGTTGTAAGATAGAATCTCAGAGTTGTTTTTATTTGCATTTCTTTGATGACTAAGGATGTTGAGCATTTCCTTAAGTGTATTTCAGCCATTTTAGATTCCTCTGTTGAGAGTTCTCTGCTTAGGTCTGTACTCAATTTTTATTGTATTATTTGGTTTTCGATGACCAATTTCTTGAGTTGGAGATCAGACTTCTGTCTGATGTGGGGTTAGTGAAGATCTTTTCTGATTCTGTAGGCTCTCATTTTGTCTTGTTGACCACGTCCTTGGCTGTACAGAAGTGTTTTAGTTTCAGGAGGTCCCATTTATTAATTGTTGCTGCGCACCGTGGCCCAGGTCTGCACTCTATGCACTAGACCCCAGTTTGCGAGCTTCGGGCAAGGGGCTGGAGGTTGAGAATACACAAGCAGAGACAGACCCACACACAGACCTTCTTACACTGGTACAACCCCCCCCCCTTTAATAGCACCATGGAGGCTTAAATACACTGCAATCAATGGCCAACAGGTGAAAATCCTATCCTCTGATCCTCTAAGAAAGGCACAGCTTCTAGTAACTTCAATTAGAAGGTTTAGCAGGGAAGAGCTGCTGAAGGCCAGGACTCATTAGTCCCAACAAATTGTTTCTCTCAGTGTCTGTGCTGCTGGGGTTATATTTAGAAAGTGGTCTCCTGTGCCAATGTGTTCAAGTGTACTTCCTACTTTCTCTTCTATGAGATTGGGTGTAGCTAGTTTTATGTTGAGGTCTTTGATCCATTTTGACTTGAGTTTTGTGCATGGTGATAGATATGGATCTGTTTTCATTCTTCTACATGTTGATAACCAGTTATGCGAACACAATTTGTTAAATATGCTTTTTTTCCATCTTATATTTTTTTGCTTCTTTGTCAAAAATCAGGTGTTCGAAGGTGTGTGGATTAGTATCTGGGTATTCTATTCAGTCCCATTGGTCCTCTTGTCTGTTCTTATGCCAATACCAGGCAGTTTTCTCTACTCTCTGTAGTAGAGTTTGAAGTCAGGGATTGTGATACCTTCAGAAGTTCTTTTATTGTACAGGATTGTTTTGGCTATCCTGGGTATTTTGCTTTCACATATGAAGTTGAGTTTTTTTTTTTTCGAGGCCTCTGGAGAATTTTGCTTGGATTTTGAATGACATAGCATTGAATCTCTAGATTGCTTTTGATAAGATTGTCATTTTTACTATATTAATTCCACCTACCCAAGAGCATGGGAGATCTTTCCACTTTCTGGTGTCTTCTTCAATGTCTTTCTTCAAAGATTTAAAGTTCTTGTCATACAAATCTTATACTTATTTGGTTAGAGTTACTCTGAGATATTATATCATATTTGTGGCTATTGTGAAGGGTGATATTTTTCTGATATCTTTCTCAGCCCATTTATCATCTTGGTAAAGGAGGGCTACTGATTTTTTATGAATTAATATTGTTTCCTGCTCCATAACTGAAAGTGTTTATGAGTTGTAGAAATTCTTTGGTAGAATTTTTGGGATTGCTTATATCAACTATCGTATCATCAGCAAATAATGAGAGTTTTATTTCTTCTATACAATTTGGATCCCCTTGATCACCTTTTTTTTGTCTTATTGCTCTAGCTAGAACCTCAAGAACTATATTGAATAGATATGGAGAGAGTAGACAACCTTGCCTTGTTTCTTATTTCAGTAGGTTTGCTGTGAGTTTCTCTCCACTTAGTTTGATTTTGGCTGTTGGCTTGATGTTTATTGCCTTTATTATGTTTACTTTTATTCCTTGTATCCCAGCACTTGGAGAGAGGATGTCCTCCATGAGTTCCAGGATAGTCTGGTGTACAAAGCAAGTTCCAGAATAGTCAGGGTTGTCACACAGATAAAGTTTGTCTTGAAGAAATTAACAACAATGATAAGAAGGAAGCATAAGACAAATTATAATGTCTAGTAAATTAATAATTACAAGTAATACACAATTAACATTTTTGAATCATGAAATACAACAATTTCTTCCAGTATTTCCTCTTGGAATTTAATTCAATGATACATAAAGTAAAAATGAACTGTCTGTGTTAGAGACAATATATACCCTTCAGAATTACACAGAAATTCAAACAATAATTGGAGAAATAAATAAGTATAAAATAAAAATGCTAATTTATTCTAATTCCTTTAGAGAACCAATGAAACTAAATGCATGAAAAAGTGATAATTGTATAAATAACTGATTTTTTCCTAAAAAATATTTATCTAACCATTTTATAATGAACTTTGTTTTAGTTTTGACTCTGAAAAGCTAGGCCAACACTGTAATATTTAAATTTACACCATTTTGCTTTATATTACCCTATCATCTTCTTTGAAGTATCTACTACAGAAAACATCTATAAGTAACAAAGGAAACATAGCCCATCAACTAGAGTGTAATTCAAGAAGGGAGACCAAGAGCTTGAATCCTCACTCACTGGCATTGATAAAGCAACATTGACTAATGTCCACTTTCAGGAATGACTTGTCAAAGGTCTCAAAACATCATCTTACTTAGGTTTCTCAGGCAGTAATTAAAGAAACTACCTACTCTCTCTTCATGAAGACTGTGACCATGTTTGCAGGTGTGTCTTCCTGTTCATCTTCTCGAACCTTTCTCTTATGAGTGAGAAATGCTGAGTTATAAAAACTACACACCACATGTCACCTTGAAACAAGTTGGAGGGTCAGACCAATAACATTATTCAAAATGGAGTGGATACACTATAAGAGTCAGAAGTGGTGTTGAATACAAGGAAACCATGTTTTCTGGACACAAGGCAGCTACACATAAAACCCCATAGTGATCATGATAGCATAGACAAAACATATAGATGTTCAAGATGGATAAAATCTAGCAAGATGGTGGGGATGTGAGAATTCAGTCTAACATCTAGCTAAAAATAAGTGGTCTCTCAGCGGCTATTGACTGAAGGAGCAGAAGGAGCTCCCGCAATACTGCTGGTCATTCACAGTCTAAATTCTATAGGACTTTGTAGTTTCCTGTAGTTGACACAGGTAATAAAATCATTGAAATGTTTGTTTTAGGTTAAATGCAATTCATAAAGATTTTCTCAGGAGTTAGTAGAATTACAGCTTTAGTAATCATTACTCTAATGATACAGTTTATAACACTAATAATCAGTTATAAATGAAGTTAGCTTGGTTGTTTAAAAAATGAATTAAGTGGTTTCAAAAATCATCAAAGCTTCTAGAATTTTTGAACATAAGTAAGTGTTATATTTTGGTCTTTAAATAGCTAGACGTGTAACTTTTAGAAAATTCGCCTATTGCTTTTTAGCTTCCAATCATGTATTCCATGCTTTAGCTTATGGACCATTAGTCTTCTTTTAAAAAAGATAAAGCAGCATGGGAAAGATAAGACAGAGAAATAGAAAAGTGAACAAAATGCCTTGCTTCCTAATAGCAGACACCATGACCAAAGCGATTCTTTCAAAGGAAGCCTTCTTATGTGAGGTGGCTCGCTTTCAGTTTCAGAAGTTCAGGAACTTATTTATCATCATGGCAAGGAACATGGCGGTGTGCAGGCAGATGTGGTACTGGAGTTTAGAGTCCTTACATCTTGACTGAGAGGCAACAGGAAGTCAACTGACTCACTGATGATGGTAACTTGAGTATATGAAACCTCAAAGTCCACTCCACAGTGACACACCAGAAGGTGTGGCCCAGATCAAAGGCATGCCTTCCAGCCTCAATGTCTGGATTAAAGTCATGTGTCATTCACCCTCTTCCAACAAGACTACACTTCCTCCAACAAGACCACAACTCTTAATAGTGCTACTCCCTAGTAGCACTAGTTTATGGAGGCCAAATTCATTCACATATATCAATATCTTTTGTTCAATAATAGTGTGTTATTTGCATTAAAATTTCTTAGGAAGTGAACTGTGATAAGGATGGATATTCCCACCAGAGAGATGAGGTAGGAACTGGTGTGGGATGTCATTCCAAAGTTCTTTCCCTGCTTTCCCGTTCAAATGATGTCTTAAGTTTGATGTGGAAATGTTATTTGAGGTAGGAGGGGCTACCACTCTTGTGAAGCTGGATTTTAACAATCTGTTTTATTTTCTTTTTCTTTCTTTGTTTTTTTATTTATGTATTTATTTATTTATTTTCCATTAAAAAATTTACACTACCTCCCCTCCTCCCATTCCCTTCCCCCTCCCCTCCTCCCCCTCTTCCCTCCCTCTCCCTCTTTAAGAGAGACAGGGAACCCTGCCCTGTAGGAAGTCCAAGGCCCTCCCCCCCTACATCCAGGACTAGGAAGCTTTGCATCCAAATAGTCTAGGGTCCCTAAAGGCCAGTACATGCAGTAGAAGCAAGTCCCAGTGCCTTTATCAATGACTTCTCAGTCAGCCACATTCAGAGTCCGGTTTGAACATACCATCCTGAACATCCCCGATCTTATCTGTTTTATTTTCTATTGATTTTACCTTTCTTCCCTTAACTAGAAGAGAATGGCAAGAACTTCAGATTCTAAAGAAATCTAAAGATCCTGGATGCCTGTCTGATTAGAGCTGGCTGTCCAGCTGGAGGCCCTGTCATTACAAGCTCAGTGCCTGGGAAGAGTTTTGTTTGTTTGTTTTATTGTTCATTGGGTTGATTTGAGGAATCATCTCACTTCATTGCCCTGACTGATCTGTTCACTCTCTAGATCCAGCTTACCTTGAACCCTCCCAGATTCTTTTGGCCTGTGGCAGTAACTGTTCCAAAAACAACCACTAGGTAAATGTAGCTTAAAATTAATTCATTTCCAAATATTCCTTTTTATACATGCTCCTTTTTGGATTACACCCGGGGATGTCATAAAGTATCTGAAAGAAAAGTCAGCTCAATGATTTTTATTAAGGTATCAAAATAATTTTTGGTTTGAGGATTCACGTGTGTGTTCATGTGTTTATATTATATCCTTATTTTCTTCTTTCTTTTTACTCATTTCAAGAAGTCCTGCTTTTATTTTTTTTTTTAATTTTAGATCTAGTCTAGCTTGTGTAACAATAGGCTTATTTATAGTGACAGGGCATAGGTGAGCAATTATTTACGTAAACATGAACAACTTGCACATAGTACAACAACAATGAGAATAATCTATCTTGACATCAGTCCTTAGGAAGAGGTAAAGCTTTATATACTCTTTCTCCAAGGAACAACTAAATAACGCCACATGACATCAATGGTTGGCTTCATTATTTCAACCCATGAAACAATTATAATGGACCCAATCAATGCAGTCATGCTGAACACTTTTCATATGTTCAACACATGCATTAATCAGTGGACCCTACCATGTTGCCTCAATAAAAATAAAGATCATTTCAAAAATATAGTCTAGGAAATGGCAGAGACTAAGTGCATTTTGTAGTCTCTAAAACTGCAGTTATAAACTATATATATATGTATATACATACATATGTGTGTATATTTTATCTCTTAGTTTTCATCATCTCCTGCAAAAGTTACTTATTATATTTTTAGGTCTGGCCTCTAATTTTCCATTTCAGGCAGGCACTGACTACCAGCAAGGAGCATAACTTCAAAAAAAGCTGTGCCAGCATATTTTATCTCCTTATCAATACAACCTTGAGTTGTTTTCTGTTCTTCTTCAATTTCCTAGAATATGCAGAAATGATTGAGATCTGTGTGTTCATCCATAGATATAAATGGAGTTATTATTTCTAATAAAACCTAGTCAAAACTGTAGATGTCCAATTTGGGTGTTATTCTTACTCATAAACTTCCTTTGCCTTATAATCTCTTGTGCCCACAATTTTTCTGGACATAATTGTCCAATCTTTATAGAAATCCATGGAAGCCCAAAATAAGTTTTTTGGTATTAATGTCTTGGTCTAGTCAGGTATTTCTACATTTTATATCTCAATAAATATGGTGGTTTTCATTTAAAAAATTATGTTAATTGTTGCAAGAAGCACTTTTGCATACTATGTGTCTTTTTAGTGGGACTGTGTGTGTATTTGTGAACCACTGGCCAGGTAAGCACACACTAAGCAGAAGTTAACACTGTCTGTTCAGAAAACAAGTATTTCAATCAATTTTTCTTGCTGACCTTTTAATATATCTTTAATGTCTCTCCATCTCTCTCTCTCTCTCTTTCTCTCTCTCTTTTCATTTTTCAATACAGGGTTTCTATGTAGCTTTGGACCATGACCTAGAACTCACTCTGTAGACCAGATTGTCCTTGAACACCCAGAGATTAACCTGTCTGTCTCCGAAGGACCGGAATGGAAGGCATACATCACCACCACCCAACAACTTTCATTTCTTGATCAAAGTGTTGCTTCAGCTCTTCAGTACCAATATTAACCATGGCTGCAAGCTTATTAACCACCATTTTCGCCATTTACACAGTTTTTATTTATACAAGTTCTGATCCTCTATTTTCAATTTTGCTGAAACTGACAAAAATGACACTCAGCAAAGTCAATTGTGATACTCTTCCATTCATAAAATAAAAACCTGTGAAATGAAGTATCACTGATTTGAGACTTTATTTTCTGGACATGATTCAAGTAGCCCAGTCTTGCTCTCGTCTTTGCACAGGTTTCACAGATGTCTTTTAGCTAGCAGGAATCTGTCTCTCCAGGAATGTTGTTACAGCCTTTCTAGCTAGTAAAGTATTAGTGATTTGTCTGCCCAGAGAAGATGAGCAGGAATAAAAATCTCACTTTGGGCAAAAAGGTCTAAAAGATCACCAACAGAGTAATTTGTGGTACTCTTGTCAAACATTATGACAGAAGTGAAGGTTTTTCCAGGTTTAAGTAATAATTCAAACCTCTTCACGTGAAATTAATAATTTCTAGCACCACTAATTTCCTCATCCTTCTTGAGGATCAATAAAACCCCACAGCTTCCTAATGGCAATGGTATTGAGGCTGCCTACACATGTTTATCACATTACAGGCTTATTTTTCTTCTATTTCCTCTCGATATCCCTTCCTTCCAGCACAAGATCAGCAACATACAGGCAAAGTGCTTCAACAGTTCATGAGCAGAAAGCACAAGACTGCAAGGAAATTTCAAACCTCCTGGGTTCAGGCATGATCCTTTAATACAGTTTCTTACATGGTGGACTCCTCCAAACATAAAACTATTTTTATTGCTATAGTATAACTGTAATTTGGTTATTGTTGTGAGTTATAAGGTAAATATCTGTATTTTCCAATGGTCTTGGGTGACCTATGTGGAATGTTTTTTAATCCCCAAATAAGTCATGACCCACAGGTTGAGAACCACTGATCTAGAATTCCATCATACTGAAAATGAAAATGCCAATTTGTAAGCAAAATTTTTTGTAACTACAAAGAATTCATACAGAAAATGTGCCATGTAGAATCTGAGGGCTTTTTATAGTCTCTATGGATGAATCCTGTTCAAGTACAAATACACATTTCATTCAATACTTCTGAATTCCAAAGGCACTTATTAGTACTCACAAAGTTCTCTATGCAGGCAATTTATAAAGCTCTTTTTGGAGTATAATATGAGGAAGGGAGGTGAGGCTTGGATATCTCCTTAATAATATATTATTCTGTCTATAGTAATAACTATGCAAATGTAAGTCCCCTGACTAAGGCATAATGGAAGTATAGTTACCTCAGAAGTGATACATATGGTCAACAGTTTATTAAGTCTTACTTTGAATGTGTTTGAGGTCAAATTATATGTATCTATATGGAAATTCAATGGAAAAATTAGCAAATAATTATAATTCTAATCTTTAAGTTTCTTAGAGTTTATAAAATATAATAATAAATTTTAACATAAATAAAACTGTGTAAATGCATAATGAATGTCATTTGACAATTACTAATATACCAAAATTGGGCATAGAAGCATTATCTGTAATCTTATCACTGTGGACATGAAATTAGAAAAATCAGACAACTTAGTCACTTCATGACCAGCCTAAGTGACATGAGTCTCTGGCAGAAGGCAAACAAGCAAAACTATCCAAAAGTCCAAATTAATTCATTAAATGTAGCTACTTTATGTTGAAAAAAATTGGGAAAATGGTGAAGGAAAGAAGTTGATTTTGATCCATTCATGTATACATGTTTAGAATAGTTACACCGAGCTCAAATTACATGAATAATTTTTTTAAAAATGTTTTTGATAGTTTCATAAAATGTGTTTTAGACATAATTGATCACCATCTCTCAACTCTTTCCAATTTTGCTTGCCTCTCTTCCTCCAGAAACCCAGATTTTATGTCCCCTATTAACCAAATTTATTAACCAATTTTTGTTATCTGTATATTCTTGAGCATTTGGCCTTACAGTGGAGTGTGGTTGACTTAAAAGGGGCTATACTGTTCAAAATAACTCAACTACCTAGGTAGAGCTGACAACTACTGAGAACTGCAATAGCTTGAGAAGGGATTTCACATCCAAACTCTTCTCCTTGCTGGGGTTTGGTCTACCTTATGCTATGTGTACTGTGCCTGCTGTCACAATCACTGTGAATTCTGTTGTGAACAGCTGCTTTTCTTTATCAGAATGCTATATTTACTTGTAGTCATTTACTACCTCAGCTTCTTATGTACTTTTTCCAGCAGTCCTCCTACAATGTTTTCTGAACTTTGGGGAGAATATATGTATACCCACTTTAGTACTGAGGAGCCTTCTTTACTTTCTTAGGCAGAAGTACCTTGATTAATTGATCAATTGTTCATGTCTGTGTCAAATGACCATGTTTTTAAATACTTCTCAGTTGAGGATTGAAATATGTACTGATCTTTGAATATAAAAAGAAGTCATTAAGTGTTGTTTTATTTTTACTTGCCAGAGTAGTAGGAGTTGGTTTTCCTCTTGGTCCTATGACCTGTCTAGCATCATATTGTGACCTTCTAATTGTGTCATCCTAAGAAAACATGGGTGGTTACTTTATGTCACTAATATGTACCATTGCAGAAGATTCATTCCTGTAGCTCACAGAGTTCATAACTGAGTATGATTAAACATTTTTTTCTCCCATGGCAACATGAACAGCCCCTTCCAGTACTAGGAAAAGAGTCCAGTAGGATGAGGCTTCCAGGTAAATAACTGCTTATATATTCATATTCTGTGATTCAAGCAAGTGGTTACTTGAGCAATGGGGTTTTACCAGTAGGTTCTGGAGAGTAACCAAGAGGAAGGTTAAGGCCGGAAATGTTTGGGTGGTTGGAGTATAGAAACTTATTGCCTTACAACTCTAAAAGAGAAAAAATAATCCTTGAACTGGGGTTTTTATCTAGTAGGAGCATTTATTCATATATTAATTAATATTCATATATATGAATATAATATAATTATATTCATGTAATGATATATAATTATATTCATATATAATTAATTCATATGAATGTATATTCATAGACTATTTGTATGTGTGTAAATGTTTATAAAAATGGTTGATACCCAGATATAATTATATTTTAATTCATATATATAATTAATTCATATATATATATATATATACACTGTGTTTGAATATGTTGAATATTTGTAAAACTGAATGCTTTAAGAATTTTAGTTTTCACGATATTTTCCTCCTTTGCAGTAGTACATTGGTGTATAAATGAAGCATATAATCAGTTCTCAGTTTTTATATTATTAGGCATATATATATATATATATATATATATATATACACATATATATATATGTGTGTGTGTGTGTGTGTGTGTGTGTGTGAAAAGTCTTTAACATTATTTAATCCCTTGTCACACTCTTCCTCTGCTCTGCCCTCTACTCCTACATTACAATTTAACCCTTCTTTTTCCATTATTCTTCTTATGTATATGAACTTAATGTATTTTAAATTTTGTAATTAGGTGTATTTTGATTTCTTAACTCTATTTTGAAAATATTGACATTATGGAACAAAATTAAATAGAATAGTTAATTTTATACATTAACAAGTTATATATTCTCATTCTGATAATAAAGGAACTGCTATATAGGTTATAATTGGTCTACCTTGTACAATACAACAAAATCTAGAACCAATTACTTGTATATATTTACATGTTGAATAAAAGTATATATCATTTAATTTGTGATTTCTCACTGAAATGACAAGCTCATGACTCATTCTCAATATCTGATGTCTTTGGTAGATAATATAATATCTATATTATTGTATTGACATAGCATTTCATTTTAAATATCCATTTAAATTCATTTTGGGTGTGAAATTTCATAACTAAAAATATGGATTTATATATTAGAAAAATATCTAAATTTTCTATTTGAAAATCCTGTGATTCAAAGGTTGTAACTGGATTTTCTTATATTACTCAAGATTTTTATTTTTATCTTCAAATGAAAATAACTGTCACGATCTGCCAATATACTCACAGACAACATAACAGAACAAGCTAATCATTTCTCTGTTCTTTCTTCAATAAGAGATTTGGTACTGGGGTCATCGTTAAGTGTTTTGGGCATGGGTAATTCTCATTTAATAATTTTTAAAAGTAATCTCATCTTTTTATAATTGGATTCTTTAAACATTTGATGCTTTAGCCAAACTTTTGTGTCATATCTTAATTATATTTTTTCTATAGATGTAGTTACACAGAGAAAGAAGCATTCAATCTCTCAAGATATGATATTAGTATCAGTAAATACTCTATAAATTAAGATAACATAATAAAAACCATATTATTATCAATAATATATTATAAATTATACATAAATGTATGTGTATAACTTACTGCTTTGTCTCTAAATTTGATTTTAATATTTTTATTATGAATCTTTTTATGTAATTATGGGTATAGTGTGCTATTTCAATAAATGCACAACACACAAAATGGGCAAATCTGAGTAGCTATAATTTCTATCTGCTTAAATAATATTTTGAATACTTTAATATAAAATAATTTTGAATATCATTAACATTTGCAAAATACATAATTCAGTCTTTTATGGCAAAATGTGTGTTCTTTATGAATTATTTTCTATCAATTATATAAATGTCAGATAGAATGAACATGTGTATTGAACAAATTCCTGAACTTAATTTGATAGTGTCAAAATATGTAGATTTTGAGCATCTTTACAGTAGTCCATATCAGTGAAATTTTCTCAAAACTTGTTCATTGGCATTGAAGTATCTTGTTACAGTCATTTTCTCAGTCTTTCATCGATGGTATAGTGATTTTCTTTTCCCTCACATTGTTTTATCTCCATCCTCGCACTTTCCAATAAGGGATAAGTTCTGCTAATGTGCTGTTTGTTGTTTTCAGAGATGTAGATCCTTATAATGCAAGTGATGCAAGAGCAGACTGGGCACACAGTAGATTGACATATACAGCAGGCAGCCCGTAAATAGTATTGAAATAAGTTTATTGGCCCAGTAAAATGGCTCAGCAGGTAAAAGTACAAGCCAGGTGATTTGAATTTGATACCCAGAAGCCATATAAAGGTTTAAGGAGATAAACAACCCATAAAAAAGTCTTCTGACCTTCACACACATTTATGGTATACACTACATACTTACATATTGCATACATGAATACACAAAAATAATACAGTTTGATTTTCAAAATAACTATTTTAGTATCATTGTTATATTCTATACAATTTAGTATTTTAAACCAAGGTTCTTAGTTATTTTTTACCAAGAAAATTTATATAATTTTATTATTTAAAATTAGTTCTAAAATGGTTCACAACTAAATTTAAATGTCAATGTTGTTGGAAAAACTGTACCAAATTCAACTGGACTCTCAATAGGAGACTCAACATTAACCTGTTTATGAGAAAAGTCAAATCCATGCTCCACAAACCACCATTTTAGTAAATAGTAGCTTCCGTTACTTCCTTTTGCCGGATGTTTATGATAAGAATCTTTGGTGTTATCCCTTTTTCCACCTATCTAGGTTGTCCACAAATTGTACTGGTGTCCTTTCAGGAACGAATGAATAACTTATTCTGAAACCTATGGGACCCCTTCTTGTCAAATCCATTACTAACCTCTCTGTATAAAATATATATCCAATTTTGATCTCATTTGTTAACAAGAGGCTTCAAATGGGCTAACCTACCTACACTATACTGTCATCTGTCTGCCTTTAGAGAGGATTCAAAGACGTCTGGTCAAATAGTAAAAATGAAAGTTAGCATGGCGGAGTTTTTGGGGTCGCTTATGTACACTATCATATCATCTGCAAATAATGAAAGTTTAACTTCTTCCTTTCCAATTCGAATCCCTTTGATCCCCTTATGTTGTCTTATTGCTATTGCTAGAACTTCAAGTACTTTATTGAAGAGGTATGGCGAGAGTGGACAGCCTTGTCGTGTTCCTGAGTTTAGAGGGATGGTTTTAAGTTTCTCTCCATTTAATTTAATGTTAGCTGTCGGCTAGCTGTATATAGCTTTTATTATATTTAGGTATGACCCTTGTATCCCTAATCTCTCCAATACTTTTATCATAAAGGGGTGTTGAATTTTGTCAAATGCTTTTTCAGCATCTAATGAAATGATCATATGGTTTTTTTCTTTCAGTTTATTTATATGCTGGATTACATTGATAGATTTTCGTATGTTGAATCAGCCCTGCATCCCTGGGATGAAGCCTACTTGATCATAATGGATAATTTTCCTAATGTGTTCTTGGATTCGGTTTGCCAGTATTTTGTTGAGGATTTTTGCATCGATGTTCATGAGTGAGATTGGTCTATAATTTTCTTTCTTGGTTGAGTCTTTGTGCGGTTTTGGTATCAGAGTAACTGTAGCTTCATAAAAGGAATTTGGCAATGACTCTTCTGTTTCTATATTGTGAAATACATTGAGGAGTATAGGTATTAGGTCTTCTTGGAAGTTCTGGTAGAATTCCGCATTGAAACCATCTGGTCCTGGGCTTTTTTTGGTAGGGAGGTTTTTGATAACCTCTTCTAATTCTTCGCGACTAACAGGTCTATTTAGATTGTTCACCTGGTCCTGGTTTAACTTTGGTATATGGTATTTATCTAAAAAAGTGTCCATTTCCTTTACATTTTCCAGTTTTGTGGCATATAGGCTTTTGTAGTAAGATCTAATGATTCTCTGAATTTCCTCTGTGTCTGTGGTTATGTCCCCCTTTTCATTTCTGATCTTATTAATTTGCAAATTCTCTCTCTGCCATTTGATTAGTTTGGATAGGGGTTTGTCAATCTTGTTGATTTTCTCCAGAAACCAGCTTTTTGTTTCATTGATTCTTTGGATTGTTTTCTGTGTTTCTATTTTGTTGATTTCAGTCCTCAGTTTGATTATTTCCAGTCTTCTACTGTGGCAGGATACAAGATAAACTCCAAAAAATCAGTCGCTCTCTTATACACAAAGGATATGGAAGCAGAGAGGGAAATCAGAGAAGCTTCACCTTTCACAATAGCCACAAACAACATAAAATATCTTGGGGTAACTCTAACCAAGGAAGTGAAAGATCTATTTGACAAGAACTTTAAGGCATTGAAGAAAGAAATTGAGGAGTATACCAGAAAATGGAAGGACCTTCCTTGCTCTTGGATTGGGAGGATCAACATAGTAAAAATGGCAATTCTACCAAAGGCAATTTATAGATTCAATGCAATCCCCATCAGGGTCCCATCAAAATTCTTCACAGATCTTGAGAGGACAATAATCAACTTTATATGGAAAAACAAAAAACCCAGGATAGCCAAAACAATCCTATACAATAAAGGATTGTCTGGAGGCATTACCATCCCTGACTTCAAACTCTATTACAGAGCTACAGTGATGTAAACAGTGTGGTACTGGCATAAAAACAGAGAAGTTGACCAATGGAATCGTATAGAAGACCCGAATTTTAACCCACAAACCTATGAACACCTCATTTTTGATAAAGGAGCCAAAAGTATACAATGGAAGAAAGAAAGCATTTTTAACAAATGGTGCTGGCATAACTGGATGTCAACCTGTAGAAGAATGAAAATAGACCCATATCTATCACCATGCACAAAACTCAAGTCCAAATGGATTAAAGACCTCACTATCAGTGAGAACACAGTGAACCTGATAGAAGAGAAAGTGGGAAGTACCATACAGGAGATGGGCACAGGAGATCGCTTCCTATGTGTAACCCCAACAGCACAGACTTTAAGGGCAACACTGAATAAATGGGACCTACTAAAACTGAGAAGCTTCTGTAAAGCAAAGGACACTGTCACCAAGACAAATAGGCAACCTACTGACTGGGAGAAGATCTTCACCAACCCCGCAACAGACAAAGGTCTGATCTCCAAAATATATAGAGAACTCAGGAAACTAGACTTTAAAATGCTAATTAACCCAATTAAAAAATGGGGCACTGAACTGAACAGAGAATTCTCAGCAGAGGAAGTTCAAATGGCCAAAAGACACTTAAGGTCATGCTCAACCTCCTTAGCGATCAGGGAAATGCAAATCAAAACAACATTGAGATATCATCTTACACCTGTCAGAATGGCTAAAATAAAAAACTCCAATGATAACCTTTGCTGGAGAGGCTGTGTAGGAAGGGGAACACTCATCCATTGCTGGTGGGAATGCAATCTTGTGCAACCACTTTGGAAATCGGTGTTTCGGTTTCTCAGGAAATTCGGGATCAACTTACCCCTGGACCCAGCAATACCACTCCTGAGAATATACCCAAGAGATGCCCTATCACATGACAAGAGCATTTGTTCAACTATGTTCATAGCAGTATTATTTGTAATAGCCAGAACCTGGAAACAACCTAGATGCCCTTCAATGGAAGAATGGATGAAGAAAGTGTGGAATATCTACACATTAGAGTACTATGCTGCGGTAAAAAACAATGACTTCTCGAATTTTGCATGCAAATGGATGGAAATAGAAAACACTATCCTGAGTGAGGTATCCCAGAGCCAAAAAGATGAACATGGGATGTACTCACTCATAATTGGTTTCTAGCCATAAACAAGGGTCACGGAGTCTACACTTGGTGATCCCAAAGAAGCTAAGTAAGAAGGTGAACCAAAGGTAAAGCACATAGTTGTCCTCTTGGCTATGGGAAGTAGACACAATTGCCGGGAAGAAAATTGAGATCTTGGGGGTGGGGAGGGATGGGGGTTAGGGGAGATGGGGAGAGAGGGGGGAGACGGGGAGAATGGGGGGGAGCTTGAGAAAGGGGGAGGATTGGGATGAAGGAAGGTTGGATGGGGGAGCACGGAAGCACGGTTCTTAGTTAAGGGAGCCACCTTAGGGTTGGCAAGAGACTTGTAACTAGAGTGGCTCCCAGATACCCAAGCCGAGGTCCCCAGTTAGTTCCTTGGGCAGCTGAGGATGGGGAACCTGAAATGACCCTATCCTAGAGCAATACTGACGAATATCTTGCATATCATCATAGAACCTTCATCTGGTGATGGATGGAGACAGAGACAGAGACCCACACTGGAGCACTGGACTGAGCTCCCAAGGTCCCAATGAGTAGCAGAAGGAGGGAGAACATGAGCAAAGAAGTCGGGACCACGAGGGGAGCACCCACCCACTGAGACAGTGGAGCTGATCTAATGGGAGCTCACCAAGGCCAGCTGGACTGTGACTGAAAAAGCATGGGATAAAACTGGACTCTCTTAGCATGGCCAACAATGAGGGCTGATGAGAACCCAAGGACAATGGCACGGGGTTTTGAACCTACGTAATGTGCTGGCTTTGTGGGAGCCTAGCCAGTTTGGATGTTCACCTTCCTAGAAATGCACGGAGGGGGGAGGACCTAGGACTTACCACAGGGCAGGGAAATCTGACTGCTCTTTGGGCTGGAGAGGGAGGGGGAGAGGAGTGGGGGGAGGGGAGAAGTGTGGGAGGAGGGGGAGGGAAATGGGAGGCTGGGAGGAGGAGGAAATTTTTTTTTTCTCTTTTCTCAATAAAAAAAAGTTAAAAAAAAAAAGAAAGTTAGCATGGCATTTGTAACCCTTGTGACATCAGCAGCAATGTTGTTAGAAGAGCTCCCCACTACTTCAGTATTTATCCCCCACATTCATAGCATCTGTGTAATGATGAGAGATCAGAAACCATACATAAATATCATGGAATGCTGTTAATTACTTACGCAGTTTTGGAAGTGTAATAAGTGTGGAATTAAGTGGAAGATGGACGTAGTCTCTCAAATTGGAAGAGACTCAGGAGGCACGGCAGCTAATTAAATATGGCTTAGACTGCAACATGAAACAAGAAAAGTACTATACTGCAAAAAGCAGAGAAGTCTGAGACAAAGCCCATAATTTAAGTAATTATGTTTTAGCAGTGATTAATTTTAAACCTTTATAAATGCACTGTGAATATTTAAAGTGATATTAGAAATTGATTGAAGATATACTAAAAATTCTCTTAAATTCACAGCTCTTATGTAAATATAAACTTTATGGAAAAGTCTGAAAAGTGTTTTATATATTGTTTTATGTGTATTCCATCTTTTTCCTTTCCTTGGATTAGCCCTGTTAGCATTTATGTATCCACTCTCCTTACTCCTCGGATCATTATGTTCATCTAATGAACTTATTCTCTATTAAAGTCAATGGAAGCTTAGGCCTTAGAACATTTGCTATTGCTTTAGGTTTCTCTTCCTCTGTTGTCCACGTGACTTTCCTCTCTTGGGCATATTTCATCATAAATGCATTTTATATTAAGGTTTCCTTTGTTACCTTTGGAGGAAATATCTTTCTCTGGTAATCCCTCCAGGCACTGCATATGTTCCTCCATTAAGTTTTCTTCATAGTACATGCAAAATCCTCAATAGAAATTTACTTCTAAAAGTAGTCAGTGTTGCCTCACTGCTTTGTGGGATCATGAAACCATTCAGGTACTACTTTCAGTTTCTAAAATTTTTCTTTACTCTATAGAGGACATTAAATACTTTTTGATGTATGGAGGAATAATCAAGTGTTAGGACAAGATTCTGGTGATAGAGCTTTACTCAAACTAGTTTACAGCCCTGAAATAAATCTTTGGTACCCCACAAATACCAACAATAAAGAAAAATAAACAAAACATCCAAAATCAAATAAATTAATTTACTTGAAAATGATTATAAGTAAAATGTATAATATTGGTTTTATCCGAATATTTAGCATGCTGATTTTGTCAGTATATACATACTAGGAAACATACATTTAACTCTTCTAAATGATTTAAAATATCCAATAATTTTTAATGCTGTTAAAGAGGTTATGAATCTCACTGAGGTGTCCAAACTAAAAAATACAGTATAATTAGCTTAACAGGTTTTAGAGAACTAAAAATAATGTATGGATACTATTTACTCAGGGTTCATAATTTCTCCTTCTATCTAAATAACTTAATTCTAGTGTAGGTAGAATTTTAAATAATATAGAATTTGATATATTAAATATTTATTTGAGATAAATACTTTTTCTTCTTTCACAGTAGTACTCCTGTGTATAAATGAAGCATATGATTAATTCTCAGATTTTAAATGTTTCTTGCTATCTGAGTCTATAAAAAGGTAACAAGACAGTAGAAAGACAGGTCAACAATGAGGATTTAGATGGTCAGGGATCACACTTGGAAGTAAAGGGTGTTGTGTCAATATGAAGTTTTATTATACTCTGGAGACACCAGAGATTCGCAAAGCAATTAGCCAATAATGCTAAAAAGTTATGGCTAATTTAACTAATGGTTAATGGAGCCTAGTAAAGCTGTCAGAGTTGATGAGTCCAAGGAGATTTTGTGTAGGAGCGGACATTAATGTTAGGGTCCTTCTCTACTCCTAGAGTTTAATCAGTTTTTAGAATAATATCTTTTCATTACAATAATACACCAAAATAGCCATAATATGGTTTGGAATTTAATCTTTTCAAAGTTTAAAATAGAAAGAAAAGGTTTGTCCATTAATATATTATATATTTCACAAACCTTGTTTATAGAACACCTAAAAAGTTATTCATTTCTAGAACTATTAGTATACGCAGAACATTAGTGAGCATAGATAAAAGCCTATTCTTTTAATATTTACATAGCATGTGCATATATACGCATGAATTTGTGTGTAGTTTTCTGAATTGCAGTGAATTAGAAATAAATGATCCAATGTTTGAAAAGAAATGAAAGGGTTACAGGGAACGTAAATTTTCAAAATTGTTTCTTCGAAGGGTTAGAACAAACAGCATTTTCCAAACAAAACTTTTGAAGTTCCTAGCTAAAGGGCAATGCACAGTTCTTTATGAGCTTCATGTTTTATTCATTAAGCGGTTTGAGCTTGTAGGTGGAATAGAGCTTTTTCACACAGCTAATGTTATAGATCTTTTACTCCAGGAAAACTAAGCTTCCTACTGTGAGAAATTTCACTACTTTTGAAAGAATGGAGTTTAAGTGATGCATGAGGAGGTGGATTTATGTACCAAAGCACTCTGAACAAATAACCGTAAAAAAGAAAGGTGGAAAGAACTCATCAGACACATCATCTCAGCACAGAATCAGAGGATTCTAGTTCAACTGATAAAGTTTTCATCTCACTCTTGCTTCCATTCAAAGGAGTCTGGAAGAAAAGCTTCATAAATTTGCTTTAGGTAATAACATTGGGAGAAAATGCTACTATTGACTTTGAGGCAGGAGAATAAGGAGGTCAAGGTTATTTTGAGCATGTATGCATAATCTTCTCTCAATGTTTTGTTTTATTTTATTTTATTTTAGGGTCCATGTGATATGTATAGGACAAATTTTGGGAGTCTGGTTCTCCAGCCACATTGTTGAGGCAGGTGCATTTTTCTTGTTTCTGTTTCTGCCCAGTGTTCTCCAGGCTAGCTATCCCATGAGCTCCTGGTGATCTTCATGTCTCTGACTACCATCTTCCCATTGGATTTATGGGATTCCAGATGTATGATCATGAAGCCAAATTTAAATGCCACTTCTAACAGAAGAACCATCTTCCTTAGTTGGCAGTCAAGAGTAGTTAATTGTCCAGTCATAGATGACCATGAAAATCTGTGCAAGTGATTTAGAGCTATGCAGTCTGGCCCATGCAAATGTGGCCTATGCAAATCAAGGTATTCCTGGGTGATCAATGATTCCATTCCGGGCTGTATTCATTTGCACAGCAGGAGTTGCACACTGGATAACTGCATGCAATATGGCTCACTTTAACTTTGCAAGTCCTTCTTAAGAATGGAAACCCTTGCATCCCATGTTCTTTCCACTGCTATTAGTATTTTGCAACTGTCCACACTTGTGTTCATTATGGTATACTGAATAAATATTTCTTTCTGTATAGTTATCTAAAGTTTGAAACCTTTCACCACTGTCCCTTCCTTTTCTCACTACATTTGCTTTTTCATTTCCTCTATAATGCTAATAAAATCTTAAATTTAAAGTAATTATTTTAAAAAGTATAGACAAAATAATAAGCATTTTAATAGTTTACTCTTGAATATTATCATGTAATTGTTAGTTTATAGTGTTAGAATGAATCACAGATCATCATCAGATTCTGTGATATGATTCTGTGTCAATGGGCAAATATAATCACTCAGCTTCATGGTGGTGCAATATTGTAGGAGGCTTTGAGAAACTAGCCTTCCATTTTGTTATCTTGCATCTTTAATATGCAAACATTTAGAATTTGAGCAAAGATCTTCTAGTAGTCCCTCTTTGCTTTGTCATTTTCTCCTACCTGACATGGAGGGTATAGAATTTCTTCCTAACCATGAATGAGGACATGCTAAAATTAATAATAAGACATGAGACAGATAATAGCTTAGTTTTAAATGTAGCTGTAAAATAGAACAATTATTTTTTCCTTGGAGGCAAAGAACCAGAGATATTAGTTAACTCAATAAAGTTTTCTTTTCCTTTCTTCCTTTTTTTTTTTTAAAAAAAAATGCTTTAATAAAGCACCCAAAAGGGCTGTAGAATTCAGTCAGTAGTTAAGAGTACTTGTTGCTATGGTAGAGGGCCTGTATTTAATATTAAGTAACCACATGGAAGAAGATAATCATCTGTAACTCCAGTTCTTATGCCAGTTTTCTGGCCTCTGATGGTACTAGGTACATAGATGGTAACATACATTTTCAGACAAATTACTCCTATAAAAATAATAACACAATTTTATAAATTATCAAACAAAGTACAAGACAATAAAATTATTAAAATTATAAACAAACAACAACTACTACTAACAAAATAAGATCTCATTTAATCAGGAACCATGATTTGTGTGACTGCCCCAGATTCTGAACAGAGCAGATTTCTGTCTTGATAACTGTCCCCTTTTAATACTCATCGAGTGGAAGATTTTTGAGTCTTTTTTCAGGTGTCCACTTTAAGCTCCAGACTTTTGTATTTCTATTAAATACATAAATTTCCAAGTGAAAAAATAAAGACAGATTGATTATAGAAGCAAGGGACACTGGGCTGTTCCACCAAAGATTTGGAGTGGGTTTCTGTTAATAGAGAGTTCCTTCTCACCTGCAGGAGTTTCTGCACAGACAGAGACAGAAAGTCTGAGGATTATGGACATGTATAACAGAACACTGCTGTATGAAGTTCAATCCATGACCTTCTACTGAATAGAAAAAAAATTTCTGCCAGACAGTGGTGACACACACTTTTAATCAGAGAACTTGGGAGACAGAGGTAGGTGGACCTCTATGAGTCTGAGGTCAACTTAGTCAACAAGAGCTAGTTCTAGGACTGCTAGGTTTATTATTCAGAGAAACCCTGTCTCAGGAAAAAAAAAAAGTGGTCATCTCAGAACTAAAAGTAGGGATATGTGTTTGATTTCATTGGCTCCTACAATCCTACTTCCCTCTCTTTTGCAGGATTCCCAAGCTCAGTCCAATGTGTGGCTATGGGTCTCTGTATCCATCAGTTGTTGGTTGAAACCTCTCTGATGACCATCGGAATAAATACAAATCTATGAGTATAACAGAATATCCCTAGGGATCATTACATTGACACTTTTATTTGTTTCCCAGTCATGTTTTTATCAGTTGGTTCTATCCTAGGTCTCTGAGCTATCCAGACACGCGGTTCTGGCATGCCAGACAGCATCATGATTGGGTTTACTATTCTCTAGGCAAAGGTCCTAGGCTAGATCAGTCATTGGATGACCACTCTCAAAATCTCTGTGCCATCCTTACCACAGAACATTCCATAGACAGGACTGACAGTAAGTATAAGGTTATGTGGCTGGGTTGGAGTCTCAATTCATCCACTGGGAGTCTTGCCTGGTCACAGGAGATGGCCAATTCAGATGAGATATCGCATTTTGTTAGAGTCTTTGTAGAGGTCAACCCTGTAGATTTAGAGGAGTTTCACATGTATCACGTCCTAATACATGTACCTGAGTCCAAAATGACCCCCCCTTTCCATTCCTTTCTTTAAGTAATCTCCTCCACTGGATCCCTACCCCTGCCACAAAATCTCTTCAATTTGCCCTTCCCAGGGAGATCAGACTGCCCTTCCCTCTTGAGTCTTGCTTGTTACCTAGCCTTTCTGGGTCTGTGAGTTGTACCACAATTATCCTTTATTTTACAGCTAATATCCACTTTTAAGTGATCAGATAAATACCATGCTTGTCTTTCTGTGTCTGGGGTACTTCACTCAGGATAACTTTTTTCAGTTCCATCCATTAGCCTTCAAGTTTCATGATGTCATTGTTTTTAACAGATGAATAGACTATACTCTGTAAATGTTACACATTTTCATTATCCATATTTTTTTCAGGTGAGGGACATCTAGTTTGTTTCCAGATTCTGGCTATTACTAAAAAATATCTGCAATGAACATAGTTGAGAAAATGTCCATGTGGTATGGTAAAGTATCCTTTGGGGTTACACCCAGAAGTGGTATAACTGGGTCCTGAGGTAGGTAAATTTCAAATTTTCTGAAAAAGAGTCATATTGATTTCCAAAGTGGCTATACAAATTTGCACTCCCACCAGCAATGATAAAATCTTCTCCTTGCTTCACATCATTGTCCACATGAACTGTCTGTCACTTGTGTTTCTGATCTTAGCTCTTCTGACAGGTGGAATTTTAGAGTCATTTGTATTTGCATTTCCCTGATGGCTAAGAAAGTTGAACATCGTTTTAAGTGTTCCTTGTTCATGTGAGATTCTTCTTTTGAGAATTTTCTTTTTAGATCTGTACATCATGTTTAATTGAATAATTTTGTTTATTGATACCTAGTTACTTCAGTTCTTTATACATTTTGGAAATCAGTCCTCTGTCTTATGTGGGGTTTGTGAAGATCTTTTCTAATTCTGTAAGCACCCATTTTGTCCTATTGATACCATCCTTTGCCTTAAAGAAGCTTTTCAGTTTTATGAGGTCTTATTTATGAATTGTCAATCTTAGTGTCTTGGCTATAGGTGTTTTATTCAGGAAGTTATCTCCTGTGTCAATACATTCAAGGCTATTTATTACTCTCTTATATCAGTTTCAGTGTTTCTGGATTTATGTTGCATTCTTTGATCCACTTGGGTTTGAGTTTTGTCCAGGGTGATATTCATGGATCAAATTGCATTCTTCACTTGATGGCATGCAGTTAGACCAGCACCATGTTTTGAAGATACTTAATTTTTTGCTCTGTATGATTTCAACAGTGGTTGAAAACCAGGTGAACATAGACATGTGAATTTATATCTGGGTCTTTAATTTGATTCATCAGGTTTTATGCCAATACCATGAATTATTTTTAATTTTATTGCTATAGCTCTGTAATAGACCTTAAAATCAGGGATGGTGATACCTCCCAATGATATTTTATTGTACATATTTGATTTAGCTATCCTGGATTTCTGTTTTTCCACAAAAGGTTGAATATTGTTCATTCAAGTTCTGTAAGCTTCTTGTGATTTTATAGGAATGTCCTTATTTAGGTTCGAAGTTTTTTTTTTTGATTTTTGTTAAATATGTTCTCTGGATTTTTAAGCTACATTCATCTCCTTCTTCTGTCCCTATTATTCTTATATTTGATCTTTTCATAGTGTCCCAAGTTTTCTGGAGGTTTTGTGGTAGGAATTCTTTAGATTTAGCATTTTCTTTGACTGATGAATTATTTTCTTTAACCTGTCCCCAAGACCATCTCTTGTAATTTCTTGGTGATACTTGCATCTGTAGTTCCTGTTTGCTTACACAGATTTTCCATCTCCAGGATTCCCTCTATTTGTGTTTATTTAACTGCTTCTTTTTTTTTTATTTTTAGGTCCTGAATAGTTTATCTGTTTATTTAGTTCTTGCTGGATTTCTTTTAGGAATTTATTAAATTTTTCCAGTTTCTTTTTGTTCATCTTTTCCTCAATTTCTTTAAGGAATTCATTTATATCCTCTTTAAACACTTCCATCATCTTCATTAAGCTATTTTTAAGGTCTTTTTTTGTGTTTTTGCTATGTTGAATTGTTCAGGAGTTGCTGTTGGGGGATAGCTTGGCTCAGGTGGTGCCATATTGACTTTTCTGTTATTGATTGTGTTCTTACATTAGCATTTTGGCATCTGGATTTTAGGAATAACTACAGGTCTAAGTGTTGATTCCTGCATTTGTCTTTGTTGAATGGGTGTTTTGCTCCTTGATTTCTCTTTCCTCTCTGGTCTTCTGACCCAAATGACTCTGTTCACTAGTATATCATCAACTCATGTAAGATCCTCCTTCTGTGGTTTTTGGAGCCTGGGGATGCTATATCCAGCATGCCCTCTGGTAAAGTTTAAGTTTACTTCCAGTGTTGTATACTAGGCCAAGACTTCTGGAGAGGCAGTACACTCTGGGGTCCCTTGGTCTGATCTGGCCTCTGGGGTCCCTAAGACCAGCTTGTATTTCAGTGCAGCTCCTTGCTCTGTAACCCCTAGATTTGTCCTGTGTTATAGTAAAAATCAAGTCTTGTTCTGAAGTTGTAGACCTAGTGTCCCTAGATATGGCCTGAGCTCTGATGAAGCTTAAGTCTTCTTCCAACACTCTTCACATGGATATGGAACCATGAGTGAGGGTGTCGGAGTAGGTCAGGAGGTGTGCAGTCTGGGGTTATTGAGAGAGGCTTTAAAAGGGTTCTGTGGGTGGTGGACAGTATCTTACCTGTCATTGTTAGCTTCAGCCTGGCCTTCAGTAAGGTGACTGGGTCTGTGGCCCCAATGGAAGGAGTACAGTCTGGGTAATTAGTTGGTTTTTAAGAAGTGTTAGCTGACCTTGGATGGTACCTTACCCAGGGTTTCTAGATCCTCCCTAGCCTCTGGTAAAATTAAAGACTTCTTCCAAAGTACTAGGCCAGGATATTGGGTCCAGAGGTGGGAGTACAGTCTGGTATTGTTGGACAAGCTTAAGGGGGGAGGGGGGTTGGTGGGCAATGGGCAAAATTTTCCTGGGCTCCTTAGGACCATGCTGACCTCCAATACAGCTGCTAGCAGTTGTAGACTCTAATATGAGGCCCAGAGGAGGGGATATAGTTCAGAGTTGCTGGGTGGGCTTTAAAGAATATTAGTGGCAGTTGGCAGTGGGCAGTGTCTTACCTGGGGTCCTAGATCTGGCTTGGTCTCTGTTAAAGCTGAAAGTCTTCTTCCAAAGTTGTAAATGAGAATATAGAGCCATGAGTACCAGATTAGGGGTAGGAGGGCAGTTTTTGTAGTTCAAGATTGTTGGGCATGCTTAAAGATGTTTTGTGGGTGGTGGGCAATTTCTTGTCTGGGGTTCCTAGGACCAGGCTTGTCTCCCTTAAGGCTACCAGGGCTATAGACCATAATAAGAAGCCCAGTAAAAAAGGTACAATCTGGGGTTGTTGGGCATGTTTTAAGGAGTGCTAGCAGGTGGTGGGTTGGGTGGTTTTTAGATTCTTACTGGACTCTGATGAAGCTGAAGGAAGACTTCTTCCAAAGATCTAGACCGGAATATAGGGCTCAATGGTGTGTTTCGTTTAAGAGGGTTTAGTGTGCAGTGGAAAGTGTCTTCCCTGGGGTCCATAGGACCAATCTGGCCTCTGGTACAACTTCCTGGCTGTAGGCCCTAGCATGGAATCCAGGTGAAGAGGCTATTTTGTCTCTTGTTAGAAAACAAATAGGCAACTAAAGAGTAACAATAAAACAAAACAAACAAATTTGAATAGGACAAACAAAACAATGTAAGATAAAGGAGTTTTAAAAAAAGCAAAAGAAGTGCACATAGACTCAGAGACAGTTTTGTACACAAAGGAAAATCATGAAAATTTAAAACTAGAAACCATAATATTTATACAAAGGATACATATTTAAAAGGATTCCTAGAATAAATATTATGAGATGAAGAACTGCCATAGCCATTGAGTTAACATTGGCTGTGAAGTTGGCAAGCATATATGGATCATAGTTTCCTTTCATGTATAGATATATATTTTGTGTTAAAATAGCATTGAATTCCCCCAAAGCCTGAATGTATATGACCTTGGATATCATCTCATGCCATGCTCTTGATATCCTCTCTGTATCTCTAACAAGAATGTGATTTTTGTTTTCTTGCTTGCATCCCTGTTCCTAATCCTTTTCCTTTATTCTTTATAACCCTGTGTGGAACCACTCTTAGATCTCATTTAGGTTTGAAGATATTAGCTTCAAACATACCATAATTGTGTGTAAGAGTTGTGTAAAGAGTACGGTGGCCCTTTGTTTGTCCCAGCCACTCGGCGAACTTACATCCAAAATAACCACACAGAAATTATTTTAATTAAATCACTGTCTGGCCCATTATCTCTAGCCTCTTATTGGCTAACTCTCACATCTTGATTTAACTCATTGCTATTCATCTGTATATCACCACAAGGTCATGGCTTTCCAGGAAAGATTCAGCATGGTGGCTCCATGGCAGTTCTCTGACTCTGCTTCCTTCCTCCCAGAATTCAGTTCTGTCTTCTCCACCTACCTACGTTCTGCCCTATCAGGCCAAGCAATTTATTTATTGAATAACCAATGAAAGCAACACATAAACAGAAAGACTTCCTACACCAATAAGTTTGTGTGTGTATGTGTGGGGGGGCACACGTGTGTGTTTAAGGCAAGACACATATGTATGTATACACTTTAATCTATACATCACCATTAATCACCACTTTAAAAGACAGGTGGCCAAACCAATCTTTGGGGAAGGGAAAATACAAGACCCAAGACCGTGGGCATAAAACCCCTCATTTCCAGAAAAATAAATAAATAAATAAGAGTGCTTACTGTATGTATTCCTTGAGGCAGTTCTGCAACTTTACAAGGCTGAGGTGTGAAAGGGGGATGATACTTTGACTCTAGTTTAAAGTTTGGACACCAAAATGTTTTCTATCCCAGATGAATCATTGTTTTATAGAGTGAGCATAAGTAACCCAAATGATTTTGATAGTGTAAATATTTCAGAAACCAAGAGGTAAAGTTGAAATTGTCTTGCAATTTGCGGTTTTCTTGTTGTCATGCTTTCTACTGAACGTGAAGGTTGACAATCTGGCTGTGTAAATGGCTTGTCAGCTGACAGATTAAAATTTGACTTCCTTGAGCTTTCATATGACTCTGAAACAAAATTTCTCTTCCTTGGAAGTGTTATATCTGTGGAGGGAAAGGAATCTTTACTGGCCTGGAAGTCAGAGAGCCAATGCCTAGAGCAGTGAAGGGACCACTTGGTAAGAAAAGGAATTCTGACTCATGGGAAGTCAGGTGATTCTTTTTTTTTTTTTTTTTTGGTTTTTCGAGACAGGATTTCTCTGTGGCTTTGGAGCTCATCCTGGAACTAGCTCTGTAGACCAGGCTGGTCTCGAACTCACAGAGATCCGCCTGCCTCTGCCTCCCGAGTGCTGGGATTAAAGGCGTGCGCCACCATCGCCCAGCAAGTCAGGTGATTCTTAAGCTGGGGTGTGGTGGCAATAATCCCCACAGGATGTCACAATCCTGCTCAGAGAGAGAGAGAGAGAGAGAGAGAGAGAGAGAGAAAGAGAGAGAGAGAGAATAGTTTCACTCTTCTCCTCTTCTCTTTTCCCCTAAGACAACACCCTAGCAAAGGTATCCTAGCCAAGGTATTCTTTTCTTCTGTTCTGCTCTCGCCTAAGATATTTTTTTTTCTTCTGCTTCACTCTACTAAAGGAAAAGCCTCAGAAATGTAATAATCTCCATAGATACAGACAAAAAGTGAGTTTTCCCATTCACTCCCAAGGGAGTTTCCCAGCAGATATAACTGTTTCTTCTGTTTTCTGTTTTGCTTTTTTTTTTTTCTTCTGCTTATCATGCCCTGCTCCCACAAGGGAATGGTCTCAGTAAAGGTTCTTCTGTTCTGCACCAGTGAAAGAAGATACTGACCCAAAACTTGTTTAAGAAAAATTTATATGGGAAAGAGTTGTCCGGGAGAGAGACTGCCTCTGCCAGCGTAGGAGAACAACAATTAGCAACTGAATAGCAGAGGGGTTTATATTGGGTTTCTTAGGGGTGAAGTACTGCTAGGGAGATTTTGTGCCCTGGAATTGGTTGTTTTAGTTGATCAGTGGCAGAGTTCCTCTGTTTTCAATCTAACTGTGTTGCCTTCACTGGACCTTTTTACCCTTTTGACTTAGTTTTCGATGATAAGGCATATTTCTTTCACTGGCTCTGGTTCTAGGGCCAAAGTGTGTTTCTTTGCCTCTGGTTTCAGAGTCTGGGTGTATTTCTTTTGTTCTGGGTTCAGGGCTCAAGTGTTTCTTTCACTGGCTCAGGTTTCAGATCCAGGGTCTGTTTCACCTACTCTGGGTTCAGCATCAGGATGATAGATTTCATGCTCTGGGACTAGGTATATATTTTGTTTTAAGTTGGTCAAAGTCAAGGTTGATTCTGGTTTCAGGGCTTAACTGGGTTTCATTCATTGGCTCTTTTTACTTTGGGGGTTTAATTTTGGGGCGAGGGTGTATTTCTGTCTCTATCTCTGGTTACAGGGCCAGGGTAGGATTCTTAGATTGGCCCTTTCTTCCTACATCCATCTTCAACACTAAATAACTCTGGAGGTAAATTACATGAGTTAAACATGAAAGTTCAGGAGTAGAGGAACACTCTGCACGAAGTTGAGTCTGTGGGGTCTGAAGAAACAATCTATGGGCAGTAATGCCTGTGGACCTCACAGATTTTTATCAATGAGAACTGGGACTATTTGGATGCATATCAAGGCGCTTGATATAGTGTCCTCTGACCTGAAATCCTTTCTTCAAAAAAAAAAAAAGTAAAACAAGGTTTCAGATAGACAGGAGCCCACCCTCTACTCCTGTTGAAAAAAGGACATATGTGGGGACTAGTTTGAGTTCTTTGATTCAAATAATGCAAGAATAAAGAAGTCCTTATAAAAAAAACATGAAAGTTCAACAGAACTTAATTCTCGTAGAAATGTTATTATTTAAAATCATCTTAACAGAAAATACTTCTAAACTGCAGCCACAAATAAAACAAACAGAGCAATATGTAAACCTGCTCAGCATCCTGAAATATGAATGTAGACACAATAGTGGTGATTGAATAGAGGCCAGGATACATGGGTAACAGTGGTTTGGAGGACTCCATGAGGACTATCTCAAGGATCTAAAATTGGATTTGAGGACAATAAATACTAGAGGTCCTTGCTACCTATGAAAAACCAAAGGCACCTCTAAGGGAGGGTTCTCAGGATGCTGTTATTAATTCCTTTAGTGAACTTTTACCTTTAGGGGCAACAAACTGCTATACATAATTTTGCATCTTATACTGCTATTTGAAATAGATGAAATTCTGAGTAAAAAGAATTTCCAAGGAAATCAGGCCTCCTTCCTAGAAGCATACCCATAGAAAAGGCATCAGAAAAGAGAAAACTTAGAAAAAAAATATGTGAGCCCCAGACTTGCCAGGATTTGGACTCTCAGTGCTAAACTCAGCATACTTTTATTCTTAATAAAGGATTCTTATTTCCTTGCTTACTGAATTAAACACTGTGCTGCCTGCTCTGCTCCTATGTGCTATCTGAATTCTTTCCTTGCAAAAGCACGAGGACCAGACTGCTGCTGGGATTGAGAGGAGGCCTAGACAAGCTGTGGCCCAGTGGATGGTTGACTCTTCAATATCCTGACTTCAGTCTCTATTACAAGGGGATCTGTCATGTTGTCAGAATTATACAAAATCATTTTCAAAGTATATGTTACACCTGTCTCTAGGTTTATATTTCAGGGTTTGTTGGTTTGTTTGTCCAAGTACATAGTTCCTAAGGATATTCTAATACTTTGGGGTACTCTTTCATCTGTGATTTTTATGAGAAGGGACATGAGTATTTCTGTGGAATATCTTCATTACTGCTAGAAAGGTTTTCATATTACCAAAGCAGGTTTATTGTAGGCTTGGAAATTTGTGTTGATAATATAACTGAACACTTAAGATATTCTTACTAAAAACAAGATTTCCTCTATATTAGCATATCCTAGGATTGAAAGCACAAAGATAAAGTAGAAAAGAAGGAAAAACTGAGGTTACCACTACCAAGACCACTACAGACAGAAATTTAACAAAATAAGATAAATCAAATCAGTCATGAGTCAGAATGTGGCTAATCACACATTGTGTAATGTCAGTTGCCAGGTAATGCATTCTCATTCCATTTAATTAGTCAGGAAATGCTTTTCTCTCAGTTTTTTCTTCTACTGTTCTACAGAATTATTTACCCAGAATAATTTGTTCTTTAATTACTACATTTTATCCTGTAGCCGTTCATATTAGGTTTCACAAACACATTCTGTGAAGGGACTCACAGGAAACATTTTCCATTTTGTGGAACATACTTTCCATTGCAACTCCTCCTCTCTGTCACTATGGTGTGAAAGTAGCAATCAGCAATGAAAGGAGAACACGCAGCACTATCCAAATAAAACTTATTTATAACAAAGGGACATCAGCTAAACATGGCCTGCAGGAGAATTTCTCCAACCTCTGAGTAGACATGTAGTCCTTGAAAAGTGTTATCAAAAACACCAATGATAGCCTCTGCTAGAGAGGTTGTGGAGGAAGGGGTTCCCTCATCCATTGCTGGTGGGAATGCAAACTTGTGCAACCACTTTGGAAAGCAGTGTTTTGGTTTCTCAGGAAATTCGGGATCAACCTACCCCTGGACCGCGCAATACCACTCTTGGGAATATACCCAAGAGATGCCCGATCATATGACAAGGGCATTTGTTCAACTATGTTCATAGCAGCATTATTTGTAATAGCCAGAACCTGAAACAACCTAGATGTCCCTCAATGGAAGAATGGATGAAGAAAGTGTGGAATATATACACATTAGAGTACTACTCAGTGGTAAAAAAAAATGACTTCTCAAATTTTGCATACAAATGGATGGAAATAGAAAATACTATCTTGAGTGAGGTAACCCAGACCCAAAAAGATGAACATGGGATGTACTCACTCATAATTGGTTTCTAGCCATAAATAAAGGTCAGTGAGTCTATAATTTGATATCCTAAAGAAGCTAAATAAGAAGGTGAACCCAAAGAAAAACATATAGCTATCCTCCTGGGTAGGGGAAGAGGACAAGATTGCCAGGCAAAAAATCGGGATCTTAAGGGTGGGGTGGGAGGGGTGTAGGGGGAGATGGGGAGAACTTGGGGCAACGGGATGATTGGGATAAAGGAAGGTTGGATAGGGGAGCATGGAAGCACATATCTTAATTAAGGGAGCCACCTTAGGGTTGGGAAGAGACTTGGACCTATAGGGGCTTCCAGGTGCCCAAGGCGAGGTCCCCAGTTAGTTCCTGGGGCAGCTGAAGATAGGGAACCTGAAATGATCCTATCCTACAGCCATACTGATGAATATTTTGCATATCACCATAGAACCTTCATCTGGCGATGGATGGAGATAGAGACAGAGACCCACACTGGAGCACTGGACTGAGCTTCCAAAGTCCCAATGAGGAGCAGAAGGAGGGAGAAGATGAGCAAGGAAGTCAGGACCAAGAGGGGTGCACCCACCCACGGAGACAGTGGGGCTGATCTATTGGGAGCTCACCAAGGCCAGCTGGACTGTGACTGAAAAAGCATGGGATAAAATCGGACTCTCTGAATATGGCAGACAATGAGGGCTGCTGAGAAGCCAAGGACAATGGCACTGGGTTTTGATCCTACTTCATGTTCTGGCTTTGTGGGAGCCTAGCCAGGTTGGATGTTTACCTTCCTAGACCAGGATGGAGTGGGGAGGACTTTGGTCTTACCACAGGGCAGGGAACCCTTACTGCTCTTCAGACTTGAGAGGGAGGGGGAGAGGAGTGGGGAGACGGGAGAGGAGTGGGGGGAGGGGGGGAGGAGTGGGAGGCTGGGAGGAGGCGGAATTTTTTTTCTCAATAAAAAAAAAAGAAAAAAAAAGAAAAGTGTTTTGTCATAGTTCATAGTACATCCTGATTCATCAGGCTCTTCATATGTTATTGTTTTTTTACAAAATTATTCAGTGTTTGATTGTCATCTTAATCCATAATTTTAATAAATATTTATGATCATGGTAATAGTTTCCCAAAAAGTACTTTTATAACCAAAATGATAGGAAAATCTACAGAGACAGCTGACTTGAGCTGACTGGAGCTCAGGGACTCTGGACTGAGAGCTTGGGAGCCTACATAGGATTGAACTAGGCCTTCTTCATATGGGTGACAGTTGTCATTCTTTCAAAGTACTCCAGACAAGCATCTTCCAGAAGGATTGTTTTGACTCAAAGTTTTAATGACCCAGGGTTTTATTGCCATGATAACATTTTTCTTTGTATATAGATCTTGATATATCGTGTAGAGCATCATATTGAAGCATTTGTTTACAGAAAAGCAAAACCAATATCACAATATAATCTTTCAAAGCCAAACTCCTCATGATGTGCTTATTCATAATCAAGTTCCATCTCTCAAAGATTCCAATACTTCTCAATGTTACCACCAACTTTCAAACTTAAGTCTTTGAATTATATCTCAAACAAAATTCTACTACTCATGAAATATGGGCCCTTACCATTAGTGTGAGACCTAGAGAACTCAAATAAATTATAATATAAGCAGGTCTCAGGTAACACATTTCTAGACAAAACACAGAAACACTTATCAAACTAACCTGTTTGCTAAATAAATTTACTAACTATAAAAAATATAGATGTTTTCAAATTAGCTACTTCAATTTTTGGTTACTTAAATAGTATATCTAAATAGGACAAGGTGACTTGGCCCTGTAATCCCTGTATTTTCAAAGGAAAGACAGAAATATCTTCAATCCAAGGTCATCACGCTTGCTGCTATACAGAGTTCAAGGACATGTGCATTACAGAACATCTTGTAAATAAATAAGTAAATAATTTGGTAAATGAATAAATGACTAAATGCCTTGCATCTCTCTCTCTCGAATATATATATTTTAACCTATTACTGTCCATACTTTGTATCTTTATAGACTTTGTTTTAATTTTTGAAATGATTTACTTCTTTTTATAACTCTCTATACTCTTTTTCTTCTCTCTTCCAAGCCTATGTACATTTATCTAATACTGTGACCATTATAGAGGTACCATTTAGAGGTCTTTTTTTATCTGCATCTGTCTTTATTGTATATCTAATTTGTATATCTAATTATTTTCTGCCCAGAAAAAAACCTTTTTTTTTTTTTTTTTTTTTTTTTACAATGCCTAGTGGTCATAGATAAGACCAACTCCACAACACTGCCTATTGGCTCCACCCAGTCTAACGTGGCAGAGGTACACTTGCTGCCTCTGAGAGCCATTGTCTTCACCCCAGATCCAGGGTTGTGTCACAGCAGGTCTTTGTGTTTTGATGTTGTTGTTGTTTTATTGTTATTTATTTATTTATTGGTACCCCCAAATCAGTAACAACCCTCTTAAAGGAGCTATGGCAGACTGCCTGCAAACAGAGCAAGAATCTATGTTAAACTTTGTTTTTTGTGTCTATAATTCCTTTTCATGCTTTCTCAGGTTTTACGTGATTTTAGTCAGTCCCACATTGGTATGCCAATTTGTTGTAGGAGGCTGTTTGTTTATTCCCAGCTGCTCATTCCTGAAATACTCACGCAGAAACTGTATTAATTAAATGACTACTTGGACTATTAGTTCTAGCTTCTTATTGGCTAGCTCTTACATCTTAATTTAACCCATTTCTATTAATCTGTGTGTTGCTACATAGCTGTGGTTTACCAGGAAGGTTCTGTTAAGTGTCTGTCTTTGGTGGAGCTACATGGCTTCTCCCTGACTCTGCCTTCTTTCTCCCCATCATTCAGTTTAGTTTTGCTTGCCTACCTCTGTTCTGCCATGCTATAGACCCAAAGCAGTTTCTTTATTAATCAATGGTAATCACAGCATACAGAGGGGAATGCCACATTACATGGTGGTGTATATTGAATTAGAGACAGAAGGGAAAGGCAATCACAAGAGGATATCAAGAGAGTATATGCCCATATCAAAGAGCTGTGCCTGTATCATATTCCTTCTGTGGTAAATCTTTTAGGGGCCCCAAGATTTGTCTGTTGCAAAGGAAACACAACTCCTTGATCAATTGTTAATTGGAACCTTGCATTTGAAAATCATTTCCTCTCATTTCATCTCGGGAGCACCCTAACTAGGATGGTAGTAAGAGAGGACTAAGAACACAAGAGCCAAGGATAGATTCTCAGATATTCATCATCAATATTGCCTAGGGATTAGGGTCACTAAAGCAGGAATAAATATGGCCTTGTAAGTGGATTTTCAAAGTAAAGTTAAGAAGAGAATGTTGGATGGGTCTGGAGATGGGGAGGGTCTGGGAGGCTTTGGGGGAGGGGAAACAAATCAAAAGAATATTTAAAAATTTATATTAAAAAACTAAGCTAAGCTTATTAATACTAAGAAACAGCCAAAATTGTTCAGTGGAAATCATATTCTTTTTTCAGTTTTAATTGATGCTGACAAAGAAGGAAATTCAATGGATAAAAAAAGAATGTCACACTCCATTTTACACCTTTGAATGTCTTTTATGAGCATATCGTTTAAAGATGAAACAGCTTGTATGAATATGCCTTAGAAAGTCTGAAAATATGCATTTTGAAGCTGTACAGTGGTTTTGTTTTCTGAAATGCTATTTGAGTCTTTGAGTTTAATAATGTCATGAATAGTCTAGGTGTTTTGAAATAGGCAGAATATCAATATTTTTCATGGTATATCAAATTTTTATTTATATTTTATCTATTCTATTTCTTTAATTAGTCAATTCTCAAATTTAACACCAGGATAGGAAAATAGCTTGATAGTATAATATATCCATGTATGTGCCTACCTTTAAAAATAATTGATGCTTGAGAATTTTGCATACTATATAGTATGTTGATAAAATATTTATTGTAATGATTTTGTTTCTTAATAGCAAAATAGCTGGAGAAAGCATGCTTTTTTATCTGTCTTAATCCAGTTATCTAGTCATTTGCCATATATTTATTGACTTATCAATTATGAGGATATCATTTCAACTTAAGAAGAGAAAAAATGTATGGTAATTTAAAAACAAATAAAAGAGACTTTCTGGTATTTATAGTGACAATAAATATGTAAAAAACTTATAGAAACACAGTTTATAAATCTTTTTGCTTCCATATATATGTTGCCAACTTTAACAATTTTATTGATTTTTTTTGAGTTTCTAATATATTTGTATTAGAAACCTTTGGTGGGTGCCATAAAAGTTCCAAAATATCTACATATTACTCATCTTTAACAAATATGTTGATGGCTTAGAATAATTCAGAAGAATTCTGCCAAATTATGACATTTTCCATTCTGTATATTTATGATCTACTTTGTTTAATTTGTTAGCAAAATAGAGATTGTAAATACACATTAATTACAACGCTGGTAATTCTTCCATTAAGAGCTTAGACAAGCTACTAAAACAACTTATTATTGAATATGAGTGAGGGAACCAAATGAAGTATGTTTCTATTTCAGCTAATTTAAAACTGAAGCAACAAGATAGCTTAGTGACTCATGGTGCTCACTGTCAAGGCCAATGGCATTACCTTAGTCCCTCATTGCCACAAAATGGAAAGAGAGAACAAATTCTCACAAGTTGTCCTCTCACCTCCATATATGTGCCATTGCATGCACATGAACATACAGAAAATATGCACTTAATCACATACACATACTCAAGCACATATACTCACGTTCATATGAACACACATGTAAATTAAACTATATAATGCATAAAAATAATTAATTTTATGAAAATAGGATTCAACTATATTTTGGCATAAATATTAGTGCTTCACTCATGTTAATGAAAGGTAGACTTAATATTGTCACTAGCACCATGAATCTGAGACAGTGTTGTTGTTATTCACAAGAATTTGAGAGAGTGTATTAGCAAATACCTTACATGTTCCATGCTCAACTTCCTGGTTTGTTTGAACACCCTTGTATAAACCTTTATACACCAGCTATTGAGTTTACATTTCAGATACCCAGAGGAAGACAAGGGAAATCTCACATGTTGAAGATAGATCTCTAATTCTATTAATGCTTTGAGTGTCCAAGAAAATACTTTGCTTGAATTTCTTAGATAATAATTAATAGTGTAAATTTTACTTTTTATTTTAGCAACAATTCTACAAACATTGATAAGCATTTTCCATTATTTTCTGAGAGCAATATCCAAGGTATCTCTGCTTAGGATGATCATGAATGAGACACTCAGTAAGTCTATTCTTGGACATGACATTAAAAATTCTTCAGCCATGAATAATTGATGTATTCTCACCAGCAAGTCTGTAATGAAAAGTTCCACAAAATATGAAAGAAATGCAGAGAAAAAAATAACAGTGAACTATAACTGCTTCAGAGTTAATTTTTGAAAAGAAGGAAAAAGAATGGGCAAATTTCATCTTTTGATGTTCACATGCATATTATACACATTAGATATATTTTCACTCATTGGGATAGTCTTAAAATTTATTTTGACAGTCAATTTTCTAATAATTGACATGCAAAGGAAGTGAAAATAGAATGTTTCCTAGAAATCTGGGTCTTTCTCTTTTAGCTTGTTTTTGAGCACCCTGTGTCGAACCATATTCACAAAGTTCAGTGACTCTCATATGTACTACATCTGCCACGTTTTCTAAATACAGATGACACACATCGAAGATACTTTTGTTGACACCTCAGGAAGATTGTTTTTTTCTAAATACTCTTCCTCTACACAGCTGACTATGAGATGCAGAGAGCTAATTCTTGTTCAATATTCTTTTCCCAAATGCCAATATCCCCTTCATCATGGAAAATGGATAACAAACATGCATACCATAAAATTTCTTGCTCTATGATTGATATGTTTACTATTAAAACTGTTCTGGACTGACAAATTCACACCTTCCTCTCTTCTTTTTTTTTCTAGTTCAAGGTTGTAACGTTTTTATTTTTATTATTTTATTTTTTATTGCATATTTATTGATTTTTATTGAGTTCTGTATTTTTCTCTGCTCCCCTCCATGCCTCTCAGCTCCCTTTCCAATCATCCCCCCCTCCCTCGAGGTCCCCATGCACTCAATTAACTCCGGAGATCTTGTCTTTTTCTACTTCCCATATAAATTAGATCTATGTAAGTCTCTCCTCATTGTTGCCTAAGTTCCCTAGGATTGCGATTTTTAGGCTGGTTTTCTTTGCTTTATCTTATTTTTTTTTTTATTGAGAAAAGAAAAAAAAGTTTAACCCTCCTCCCAGCCTCCCATTTCCCTCCCCCTCCTCCCATCCTTCTTTCCCTCCCCCTACTCCTCTCCCCCTCCCTCTCCAGTCCAAAGAGCAGTCAGGGTTCCCTGCCCTGTGGAAAGTCCAAGGTCCTCCCCCCTCCGTCCATATCTAGAAAGGTGAACATCCAAACTGGCTAGGCTCTCACAAAGCCAGAACATTAAGTGGGATCAAAACCCAGTGCCATTTTCCCTGGCTTCTCATCAGCCCTCATTGTTCGCCATGTTCAGAGAGTCCGGTTTTATCCCATGCTTTTTCAGTCACAGTCCAGCTGGCCTTGGTGAGCTCCCATTAGATCAGCCTCACTGTCTCCGTGGGTGGGTGCACCCCTCGTGGTCCCGACTTCCTTGCTCATCTTCTCCCTCCTTCTGCTCCTCATTGGGACCTTGGGAGCTCAGTCCTGTGCTCCAGCGTGGGTCTCTGTCTCTGTCTCCATCCATCACCAGATGAAGGTTCTATGGTGATATGCAAGATATTCGTCACTATTGCTATAGGATAGGATCATTTCAGGTTCCCTAACCTCAGCTGCCCAAGGAACTATCTGGGGACATAGTCTTGGGCTCCTGGGAGCCACTCTAGGTTCAAGTCTCTTGCCAACCCTATGGTGGCTCCCTTAACTAAGAATTGTGCTTCCGTGCTCCCCTATCCAACCTTCCTTTATCCCAATCATCCTTTTTCCCCAAGTTCCCCCCATCCTCTCCTTCTCCCGTTTCTCTCCCCATCTCCCCTTACCCCCTCCCACCCCACCATCTTTTAAAACCACTTATGAGTGAGTGTATGTGATAATTGTCTTTCTGTGTCTGGGTTACCTCACTCAAAATAATGTTTTCTAGCTCCATCTATTTTCTTGCAAAATTCAAGAAGTCATTATTTTTTCTGCTATGTAGTATTCCATTGTGTAAATATACCACATTTCCCTTATCCATTCTTCAATCAAGGGGCATTTGGGTTGTTTCCATGTTCTGGATATGACAAAAATGCTGATATGAACATAGTTGAATAGATGTCCTTATGGAATAATGGAGCATCCTTTGGATATATACCCAAGAGTGGTATTACTAGGTCTTGAGGAAGGTGGTTTCCTAATTTTCTGAGAAATCACCATATTGACATTCAAAAGGGCTTTACCAGCTTGCATTCCCAACAAAAATGCAGAAGAGTACCTTTTTCCCCACAACCTCTCCATCATAAGTTGTCATCAGTGTTTATGATCTTGGGCATTCTTACAGATGTAAGACGGAATCTCAGAGTTGTTTTGAGTTGCATTTCTCTGATGACACACACACACACACACACACACACACACACACATATATATATATATATATATATATATATTAATTATATAGATATTTTCCTGCATGTGTGTCTGTGCAACACATGCATTATAGTGCCCATGGAGGACAGAACGGGTGCTGAATCCTCTGGACTGTGAGTTGCCATGTGTGGGTGAGTACAGGTAAACAAACACGGGTCCTGGTCCTCTGGCAGAACAGTCACCCCTTTTAACTGCTAGCTATCTCTCTATCCCCAATAAGTGTGATATCTTTAAGTATACATTCTGCATGCTTTCAATATGTGTACCATAATTAGATACCATAAGTATATACTCTCTACATGTATACAATAATTCACTGAGTAATCAGAAGGAACATTATATCATACTAAATATAGTGATGCAATGCCTAACAATACAATTAGAAGTCAATGTAATAATGCTGAATGTACATTGGTTCTATTAAATGATTTAATAAAATTGAATATAAGCTATATCCACTTTATTACCTCAACATACATTCTCTACTTGCTATTGACATTTGGTTCAGGTATTTATTTTATGTTACTAACTTCAGTTCTCAAACAAGATCCATGTAATCAGGATCAACTATGTGTAAATATATTCTGTATTTATATATGCCTATGTTTAAATTATCAAATATGCATATTTTTTCTAATCAATTTTATGCTTTTACTTGATGTTTAAAAACAATTTATGATTAACAAACTCCATGCCTTGAGATAAGCTACTATGTATCATGTGTCTAAGTAAAGCTCGGCATAACAAATGTCTTTTTTATTAACAGTATGATGATAAATAGTACAGTAAGAACATGCTTTTAAAAATATAAATGGGTCAGTTGTGGTGGGATAAACCTTTGATTCCAGGACTCAGGAGGCATAGGCATATATTTATCTGTGATTTAAGGTTAACCTGGTCTGCAAAAAATGTTATAAGTAATCCAAGGCTAAATAGACTGTCTTTATATAAATGTGTTTGTTTAACCAAATATAGCAGAGTATATTATGCCCCAAGTTTATTATAAACCAAATATTTAAACTTCAATCACATAAAAGAGTTTTAAAATATGTGTAATAGAATTAGATCTTGAGCAATTAGAGATTGTTACAAAACAGCACAAAATGACATTGGATCATTTTAGTTATAGAAAAAAGTACTAATGACTATATTTTGAAGAAATAGAAATTTTAATTACATCATTACTAAGGTATTACTGTTCAATATACTCAAATTATGACTTTGGTCAAAATTATGTATATTTTAGAGAAGGTGCTAACCTGCTATATTAATTCTGGAAAACAAATTCAAATTTTCATTGGTTTACATTTTAAAGTACTTATAAATTTAAGATACTTCTTTTGAAAATGTTTAGTAAGAGTTATCAAGTGTTGTGTCTCATTAAAGTCACTGTGCCAACATTTACTTTTAAGAGATAAAGTAGGCACAGAAGCTAAATAGGTGGACATATTTGCAGTAGCATAATTTATAGTAGCTAAAATCTGGAACACTAAGATATTTGTTGAAATATATTTTATATGAATTAATATTTATGTAGTTAAAAAGGAATGCTAAAATCTGCTGAATAAGGAAACCTTGCATGATACATGAATATAATCTTTAAAATTATAATATTATACTTATGTAAATATGCACAAATCTAGATGAATAGGACAGAGAGGTGAAAGTTTTGATTTATTAGGGCATTGCTTTCTCTTTTCCCCCTGAAATAATATATTGTAAATATCAGAGATCAAATGTTTATAGGCTTATATTTTACAAAGTTCTATAATTATATTATGCTATGCTATTGATTTTCAGTCCAAGATGCATACTAAAACTATAACTGCAACAGCTTTTTCCTTTCTTGTTTAATACTTTGTATAAGAGCCATGCATTTTCAATTGCTGAAGATTCAGAATAGGTGAAATACAGCCATCATTTTCTTGTTGGAAAATCAGGCCTCAGAGAGATTTACTATTGTGCTCCAGATCACATAACAGTTATGTGGCTGAAATGATATGTGAATCAAGTCATATCTAATTTCAAAGTCCACTATTCATTTACCAGAAAGAAATGTGTAATAAATAAATCTATATATTAGACACTGTACAGTTTTCAATGAGGAAGTAATGTAGGGCCTGTCAACACGTATCTATAGCAGAATATTTTTCTACATAACAAAGAGTTCCTCTCAGAACACCTTTTGCTATAGACAAAAACTTCATGCCTTTCAGCATATTTTTCTAGGTTTTTTTTTAAGACAAATAAAAAGAAAATCAATAAATAGAATAACTTTTATTCATTGTTACTCACTCTAAATTATTCATGCTTATATTCACTACTTGAGTAAAAATTTTAAGACTCATGAAATAAGATTTTTAAATGCAAAACACATTTAGTTGTCAATAAACTAACAATATATCTTATTAAACAATGTCTGTTGGTTTTGATTGTGTTTATTTGAAACTGGCTTTAAACTACTTGTGTATGCTTTTTTTTAATTATCCATTTGTGAGACCTAATTTTAAGGTATTTTATGCACTCATAAAACAAAATAGCAACAGCAAAACAAACAAACAAAAAATCAAACCAAAACAACAATGACAATAACAAAAACTCATTAGTGATGGTGGGAAGAAGGGGCTAATAGGCAGAAGCAGGGGGGCAAGGGAGTTGGGGGTTTGGAAAAATGACCTAGTAGTGGTCAAGAACACTGGGTCATCAAGAAGGCACAAGTCAAAATTTTCACAATCATGTGATAGTTGACAGCCTTTGGTAACTCCAGCTTCTAGGGATCCAGCACCTTCTCTTGCATTGGGGACATGAACTGTGAAAGTGATGTACAGGCATATATACAAAACTCACACACATAAAATAGTTCAAAAATTAAAAACCCCTGATGTATTCTCCTTCTTTAAAAAGAAGGGAAGTGTGAAACATCCACTGTGGAAATTATAAGTCACAACATTTATTTTTCTCAAGAAAATAATAAAGTTACCTTATTCTGAATACTAAATTGTAAATTATTTATTGCTAATTTTCAGCATATTAAGGAGGGTCCATATGAAATTTCTTGCACTAAAACAGCAGGGAAATATTTTATTCCCAAAGTAGACATTGAGAATATTTTGACGGGCGGTGGTGGCGCACGCCTTTAATCCCAGCACTCGGGAGGCAGAGGCAGGCGGATCTCTGTGAGTTTGAGACCAGCGTGGTCTACAGAGCGAGTTCCAGGACAGGCTCCAAAGCCATAGAGAAACCCTGTCTCGAAAAACCAAAAAAAAAAAAAAAAAAAAAAAAAGAGAGAGAGAGAGAATATTTTGTTTTTCTTTCTTTTTTCTTTTCTCAGATGTTCTGGACTTGCAGAATGGTGTGCGCCACATCACATAATGCAGATAAAGTGAATGAACTTGCTTCTTCTGCCAACAGCAGAAAATGCTCTAAATGATAATCAATCTTTCTAGTACCTAAGATTTCTTTCACATATCCTAGTTTTGAGTACAATCTCAAAATTCTAATAGCTTATCTTCACATGTCATGGTCACATTATTTATGGTACAGAATTCAAAAGACATCCTATGGAATTCAGACAATGTTTTAGTGATAGAACAGGTGTATATCTATCTTTTATTCATGACTACAAGAGTGTTTTATTTTTGTATTATTCTCTATAGCCATCAGACTGAATTAGAAAAAGTATATTACATCTAGAATTAGACAGTTGAAAATAATGGAAAATTACTAGAAAATTTTATGAGGGCAATACAGTTTCATGATGTGTAAGAAGTTATTAGGACCTACAAAAGGCAGATAATGCTACTAGTTTAATTACCATTACATATGCATTTGAAAGATTCATTCCTCTCCCCACAAATACTGTATCTATTCCTCCTTCTCCTCTGTTCCATTTACCTTCAAAGAGTCTCCACTATGCTTCCATGTATGATGAAATATGTTTTATATTTATATGTATTATACAAAATATGTATGTATAAATGTATGGTGTGTGTGTATGATTGTGCGTGTGTGTGTGTGTGTGTGTGTGTGTGTGTGTGTGTGTGTATGAATGTAGATCATCATTGTTTTTCCCCATTGATGTCCACTCTACTTTTTGGGAGAATGTTTCTCAGTGGATCCGGAGTTCATCGATGTATCTAAAATAACTGGCCTTCAAACTCGAGGGATTCACTTGTCTTCTTCCTGCAGCACTGAGGTAAGAGGCACATGTCACCACAGCACACATTTTTAACATAGATACCTAAAGAGTGAGCTCAAACTCATGCATTGGTCCATTTCCCAAGCCCCAAAATATACAATATACATATCTATATGTTTCTGCATATAAAATCAGGTAACTTTTTTTGTTATTGCCCTTTGGGCTGCCTCTCTCCAATTCATTTTGCATTTTCCCCATTTCTGCTTTCGCTAGTAAAGGCACCTACTTGGTTAGCAGAGACCTTCGGCAGACTTCTTTGCCGACACTTCCATAATATCTACACTGCAATCATTATTTCCCTTTCATTATTACGATTAACTGTGTATCTCATGAATCACTGTAGGACATGTGATTTTAAACTGAGAAACAATTTATTCAGCATTTTGCTTTGTTTTCTCATAAATTTTTATAACCTTCAAAAATGCACACTTGGATCTCCGTAAGATACTGAAATTTAAGAGGAACAAATGGATTCAAATGTGAAGTAAATATGTTCAGAGAGAGCCAGCCACCTGCAGTTACAGGTAAGGTAAAGGTTACAGATCTCTGATGAGGGGTTTTGTAGTTTCGGCTGGCCATGGAAAGAGATTATGGAAAGAGAGTCAATGAGAAAATATGAAGATGGATTTACAGTGCCTGTAGGGTTCTGTTAACAGTTGTCTATTGAGTCTGTAACAAACCACTATAAATGTAGGGGCTTAAAAACAACAAAATTTAGTATTTTATAGGTACATAAGTCTTATACACATTTCAGTTGGCTAAAATTAAGGTGCCAGGAGGGTTGTGCGCTCTAGGATGTGACACTTATGGACTAGATGAGTGGCATTTACCACAATACACCAAAAATTCAAAATAATTATTTATAATATAAAAATCCTCAAGAAAAGCCCAGCTTCCTATATTTCACAAATATAAGTTTAGGTAACTTATATTTGTGAAATATAGGAAGGTAAAATTAGCAACAGCCCTTTGTTTTGTTTTGTTTTACTTTTTCTTAAAGCAGAAGAAATTTATCACTGCATGTTTTTCTCATTCTTCCATGTTAGAACATGATATATAATGTACTTATAATATTTACTGGGATTAGAAAAGTCTGAGAGAAGGAAAACATGAGAAAAAATAAATATATCATACATATTGTCCTATGAAACACTGTTACATTAAAAAAATAAGATAGTAACTTTATATTAATCTTATTATGTACATCTATTATTGTTAATTCCATAAATCTGACGGATGGAAAACATTCATTTGTTCATTTAAAAAATTTATTAATTCTTTTGTGGATGAACACTCTGCATTGATTTATCTGTGTGCATAAAGTCCACGCTCTGTGCCTGCAGATTTCAAAATTAAGGTTTGAAGTCTCTGGAAATGGAGTTGTAGATGGTTCTGAGCTACCGTGTGGGTAATAAGAATCAAACTCAGGTCCCTTCTAAGAGCAACAAGTGCTTTCAAGCTCTGGGCCATCTATCCAGTCTATTTTTCTTTATTAATGAAGCAGAAATTAAACATATACATAGTTAATTATAACAAGACTATTGCATTCAAATGAGTAGCTTTCTGAATTCTCTTTGTTTAACAATTTAACACCTTCAGGATACCAACATATAGCCAAGATATAATTTAACTCTAAAATAAATCCAAGCTCAATGGTCCTTAAATTTTATTAGCCTAAATTCAATGGTTTACTTCTTTAGTAAGCAGATTTAAAACATAGTTGAAATCTGTAATGAAAATATAGTATAAATATATCTTTAGTTTAATATTTTAAAAAAGTCATGCTAATATTTTTAGACTTTCTTTGTTTTCTAGAATTTCACAATCAAAAAATAAAATTAAGTTAATAAATTCTTCACTAAAATGCAATTTTAAGAATTTTGAAGTCTATTATTTAAACTATATTTTCACACAATATTACAACAGTCATTTGTGACTTATAGTATTTTTACACATATGCTTGAATTTATTTGTGATAACTGTTGTGCCCAAGTTGAGATACCACCAGAGAAACCACTGGAATACAGTCAAGTCCAAAATGCAAAAGCAAGGTTTATTTATTTATTTATTTTTTTATTTATTTATTTGCACATACAGTCCAGCTAACTAGGAGCATTCCCCCATATGACGTAGTGCAATAGGGAGGGCTCCTGTTCTTCATTTGGGGTTGGTGTATATAGGATAAACTGCAAGTCAGGTTTACTCATGGTCAAGGGGATTGTTTTTGCTAGATACAGGTGGTGGACTACTTCTGCACACCCTCTTTCCCCTGTAAGCAGCTACTTTTGCTTTTTTGCATGCCCCCCACTCTCCCCTGAGCAGTTGTGTCTGCTTTTGTCTAGACCACAAAGCTGGGTGTCAACAGGTGGCTAGCTGTTAGGAGCATTTCGTGGTTTATACTTTTGCAGATGCTCCTATTTTTAACTAGCTCTTGATGTTGCAAAGTTACTTGAATCCAATGCCTTCACCAGCTCCTGATGAAGCAAAGTTCTTAAAATTTGCCATGTCCTTTTAGTAACCACTTGAAGTTGATATAAATGTTCCATCATACAGTGTGTCATAATGAAAGGGAACGTATCTCAGAGCTGGGCATTCATTGACATTAAAACTGACCACCCTTTTCCATTTCTATGAGAATTCATCAACAAGCCCCTGCCACTCTTGTCTGTCCTATGGTACCTGCTATCTCCGATAAGAGGGAGGGTGAACACTGACTTTCTATATACAACACAGCTCTCTTTTCCAAAGTTACTAGGCATCTCCATTTCACTCAGTCATTACTAGTCACTGCCAACCAACCTGCAAAATACAGTTTGTGTAAAAGAAATTTTCATTTCAATACAAGGTAAATATCTTATTTGACTTGGGGTGACATAAAAGTTGCGCATGTGTTGACAACTACCTTTCTGGTGTGTCTGGAAAAATAGTTTTTCCTTGTACTCATCCATCACACCGGGCTCTTGTCATTTTCTGAAACACATTCTACTTTCTTCCCTGATTCAGGTAGGGTGTGTGACAAAGTTTATTCATTTAAGGTTCTGTATTCTGTAGAGTCTTGTTCACTGCACTTTGATTTTTATGTTAAACACTATCTACTGCAAATAAAATATTCTCTGAAAATTGACTGACATACTAATCTATGGGTATAATGATAAAACATTAAGAATTGTTTTTATACCATGTCCATGTACAGGAAAAATAGTAGCAGTAAGTTCTCCACTAAGACCCATGATCTGTGTAGCTCTAGGCCTAATAATGGTGACAGATAAGGGTTTCATTTTGTAGAGCTGGACTTAAATCAGAAAGTGCTTAGTTATTCCTATGGTATTCATGTCCCTTTTTTACCAGTTGACGTGTATTCCTAGATTAGTTGTTATTATACCTGTTATATTGCACAGTTTGGGAAGCTTGAGGATTAGTTTTTTCCTCAGGTAGTGTGCCTAGCATCTTCCAACTTTAGAAAAGCTAGCCAGTAGAGATGAAGTTTCAAGGTGAATGTATGATTTCTGTATTTTCTATAAGCAATAGTATCTTACAATAAAGTTAGGAATATTAACCAATGGCATTGATAATAGCTTGTACTTTTTACAAATCTAGAAATGTCCCAATAATTTCAAAGTTAGCAAACCAATATGGCCCTAGCTGATATATGCTATTATGTGGTATCTGCTAGGGTCTTTGTTGCCTTATTACATAGTAATTCCTTTTCAAACTAATTTTATATGAAGTGTGTGTGTGTGTGTGTGTATGTGTGTGTACATGTGTGTGGCATGGGTATTTAACCTTTGGTATCAGTAACTTCACATATGTCTCTTTCCAAATTCTCAAATCTCACTATTCCTGTCTGTTTCTGGCTCCCAGCAACCACACAAAGTTTACCTTCTCTGATCCATTATTTTATTTATGGTAGCTCTTCTAATTGAAGAGCTACTGGCAGCTGATAGCTTCTTTGAATCAGATAGTCGGTTTTCTTAAATAATTCAGCTTTTAGTAGGTCCTCAGTGTTGCAGTAGAAGGTCACACATTCAAGAATGTATGGCCAACACAAATTGAACTTGATAAGTTTGAAGAAATGATGATGACAGAAAAATGTGTGAATAAGAAAGGGGTGTCAATCTACAAGGAGATGGGAGAGGGGGTTGGATATATTCAAATGTATTGTATACACTTCTTGAAGAATTTCTCAGACTAATTTTTCCTCCACCAATCAATCCCAGATTAATCCCATCTCTTTGGATCCCCTTACTATGTTTTAAAGGCTTCTAGGCTGATGGAGGAAGGTCATTGGCTAATAAAGGAACTGCCTTGGCCCATTTGATAAGCCAGTCTTTAGGTGGGTGGAGTAAACAGAACAGAATGCTGAAAGGAAGAGGAAGTGAGCTCAGATGTGAGGCGCTGCTCTCCAGGGCAGATACGAAGCTCTAACCCAGGATGGACGTAGTATAGAATCTTCCTGGTAAGTGCACCTTGGGGTGCTACACACATTAATAGAAATGGGCCAGGTAGTGTTTAAATGAATACAGTTTGTATGTTGTTATTTCAGGGCATAAGCTAGCCAGGCAGCAAGAGGCCGGGTGGCAGGAACGTGGCCCACAGCTCTCTCAACACTAGGCTACTTGGGAGGTTGTTCTTTTGCTACCCCAACGTTGGAATCAATAAAACGCTCTTGATAGTGCATATGTGGTTGTTGGTCTTCTTTGGGGCCTTTTTCTTGGACCCTAGCAGTTGTAATCACATTCAGCACGCCATGGTCCTTATAAAGTCCTACTTCTAACCACTGTATATATTTTGGACACTACAGTAAATTTCTCTTGATTATCATAGGGAATTTTTTTTCTTTAGACAGACCTATCCATTACTATTTCACTACATGCCACTCTCACTGTATTCTTTTCAAACATTAAAGCTATGATGTTCTAAGTACAAAATCACCATGTGTCAGAGTGAATAAGACAATGAGAAGATGAAGCCACTTCCAAGAGGACTTTATAAGAGCACATTTCATTTTAGATAGAAAGCAAATCATACCCACAGACTAAGCCCATTCAGTTTCCAATGTGGGGTGCATATTTTTCAGAACAGCAACAGTTCATGAATTTTTCATGGCCACCTTCAAACAAGGACTTTATATTTGATCCTTTACATCCTGCTAAACCAAGAATATTTTTTTGTCTGCAATAGAGATTATGCTGATCCTCATACAGTATTTAAAAAAAAATACCCTGGAAAAAAAATCTAAGAATTTTCTATAGAATAAGTAATATGAAAAAAACTGACCATGCCCTTAGGGACAAGGCAGACCAATACTAGTGATTATTTTCAAATTCTTGCAGCTTCATTAACAGTTAAGTCCACACTTCCTTAATTCTAGTCAGATAGTAAACCAAAATGTGGATACTTCTATATGGTCTTTAGTCATTTAAATTTTTAAAGATGTGCTTATTAAACATTGCCTCAGTATGATTGGAAAATCTTTTTTTTTCGATATTCCTTTTATCTTTAGTATATGTTATTTTTTTTTTATTGAGAAAAGGAAATAAACAAGTTTCTGCCTCCTCCCAGCCTCCCATTTCCCTCCCCCTCCTCCCACCCATCTCCCCTCCCCCAACTTCTTTCCCCCTCCCTCTCCAGTCCAAAGAGCAGTCAGGGTTCCCTGCCCTGTGGAAAGTCCAAGGTACTCTCCCCTCCGTCCATATCTAGGAAGCTGAACATCCAAACTGGCTAGGCTCTAACAAAGCCAGAACATTAAGTAGGATCAAAACCCTAGCCATTGTCCCTGGATTCTCATCAGCCCTCTTTGTTCGCCATATTCAGAGAGTCCAGTTTTATCCCATGCTTTTTCAGTCACAGTCCAGCTGGCCTTGGTGAGCTCCCAATAGATCAGCCCCACTGTCTCAGTGGGTGGGTGCACCCCTCGTGGTCCCGACTTCCTTGCTGATCTTCTCCCTCCTTCTGCTCCTCATTGGGACCTTGGGAGCTCAGTCCAGTGCTCCAGTGTGGGTCTCTGTCTCTATCTCCATCCAACACCAGATGAAGGTTCTATGGTGATATGCAAGATATTCATCAGCATTGCTATAGGATAGGGTCATTTCAGGTTCCCTATCCTCAGCTGCGCAAGGAACTAACTGGGAACATCTCCTTGGGCTCCTGGGAGCCAATCTAGGTTTAAGTCTCTTGCCAACCCTAAGGTTGTGCTAAACTAAGAATTGTGCTTCCGCGCTCCCCTCTCCAACCTTCCTTTATCCCAATCATCCTTTTTCCCCAAGTTCCCCCTTTCCTCCCCTTCTCCCTTTTCTCTCCCCATCTCTCCTTACCCCCATCCCACCCCACCCCCTAGATGCCAATTTCTCCCCGGCAATTTTGTCTACTTCCCATAGCCAAGAGGATAACTACATGTTTTTCCTTGGGTTCACCTTCTTATTTAGCTTCTTTAGGTTCATCAATTGTAGACTCTGTGACCCTTATTTATGGCTAGAAACCATTTATGAGTGAGTACATCCCATGTTCATTTTTGGGGGGGTCTGGGTTACCTCACTCAGTATAGTGTTTTCTATTTCCATCCATTTGCATGCAAAATTTGAGAAGTCATTGTTTTTTACCGCAGCGTAGTACTCTAATGTGTATATATTCCACACTTTCTTCATCCATTCTTCCATTGAAGGGCATCTAGGTTGTTTCCAGGTTCTGGCTATTACAAATAATATTGCTATGAAAATAGTTGAACAAATGTTCTTGTCATATGATAGGGCATCTTTTGGGTATATTCCCAAGAGTGGTAAGGCTGGATCTAAGGGTAGGTTGATCCTGAATTTCCTGAGAAACCGAAACACTGATTTCCAAAGTGGTTGCACAAGATTGCATTCCCACCAGCAATGGATGAGGGTACCCCTTCCTCCACAGCCTCTCCAGCAAGGCTATCATTGGTGTTTTTTATTTTAGCCATTCTGACAGGTGAAAGATGATATCTCAAAGTTGTTTTGATTTGCATTTCCCTGATCACTAAGGAGGTTGAGCATGACCTTAAGTGTCTTTTGGCCATTTGAACTTCTATTGAGAATTTTCTGTTCAGTTCAGTGCCCCATTTTTTAATTGGGTTAATTAGCAATTTAAAGTCTAGTTTCTTGAGTTCTCTATATATTTTGGAGATCTTATATAATCTATTTTGACTTCTAAATTTAGAACAAGTTTTCATTATACTGCTGAAGTTTAAAAAAATCAATAAAATGTATACTTTGGGTTTTAACTTTATTATATAATCCTATTTCTGTCTTAATTTCATTGTAATTGGTTTTTAAGTCATTTGCTAAGGCACGTACAAAAGATATTGCTTGTGATTACTTTAAAGTTTCAATAGGAATAATTTAAAGTGTAATTTTATTCCCTTATGCTTTTAATTATGATATCATTTTGTGTCACTTATATCAAGCTGTACTATTGCTACTGACAATTATTTAATTACAGCTCCTTTAATTCAAAATTATAATTTATTAGAAGTTTTTTCAAAACAGTTCTTCATTATATGAAACTGTATAAGATCTCACATACTTACTCATATAGACGACAATCTTCTTTTAGTATTTTAATTGATTAAATTACTTTTAAAAGGCAATCTTTTCTTGTTTTACATACCAATTCTAGTTTCCACTCTTTCCCCTTTTCCTGCTCCCTCCAACTTCCCCCTACCACCCTCTATCCACTTCTCAGAGAGGGTAAGTCTGTTACTTTGAGGCAGGACCAAGGCCCTCCATCTATAGCTAGAATGAGCAAGATATCCCTCCAAAGAGAATGGCTTCAAAATGCCATTTGAAGTGGGAGGGATAAATCCTGGTTCTACTGTCAGTGGCACCACAAATTACCCCAGCCATACACCTATTACTCATGCCTAATTTGGTCCTATATGACCTCCCATTAGCACATGCAAGCAGTTTCTGTGGGTATCCCCAGCATGGCCTTAACTCCTTTGCTCATATGGCTCTTGCCTCTCTTTGACCGGACTTTGAGAGCTCAGTCCAGTGCTTCTCTATGCATCTTTGCATTTGCTTTCATTAGTTGCTGGATGAAAGTTCTGTGGCGACAATTAAGTAGTCACCAATCTGATTACAGGGGAAGAGCAGTTCAGGCACCCTCTCCATTATTGTTTTGGTTCTTAGCTGGGGTCATCCTTGTGGATTCCTGGCAATGTTCCTAGTGCCAGATTTCTTGCTGGCCCCATAGTGACTCCCTCAGTCAAGATATTTCTTTTCTTGCTCTCCCTCCCTGTGCTTCCGCCACCTTGACCATCCCATTACATCATGTTCTCCTCCCACCTTCTCTTCTTCCCTCCTCCTCTCCATCTGCCCTCTCTTCTTTATCCACTCCACACTCCCAATTTTCTCAGGTGATCTTATATTTTAATATTTTTATATGCTAAGGTTTTGCTTATTTGAAGACCTTTAACATACTCTCAATATGGTTTTCTCATATGTCAATTATAAGAAAATCATAAGTCTTATTTTTGGTTAGCAGTATGGATATATTTTATTTTATATCACAAAGCTTTAGAAATAATATTTATTTTATTTATTTTGGTCAAGTTAATATATGAAAATTTGCAATTATTATTTCACTATTATTGTTTCACAGTGGAGTATTTCGATTAATGATGAACCTTAGCTAATAATATTTCATCTTGATTTATATTATTGAAATATGTATATGCATGTATTCATACACACACAGCTTCTGTACACATATAAATTTTAATATGTTAGATTAAAAACATGATTCTTAATGTCTTCAAATTGTGGCTCACCAAATGATGATAAAAAGTAATATAAAATATGATGTTTGAGTTATTTATTTATAATACTAAAAAAAAAAAACCTTTGTGAATCCATGCATTTGCCACCAATATTTGCATTTAATTATGTTGGGGGCTTGCTATTGTGCATATAATAAGAGTAAATATTAAAATTAACTTAAACATCTTACGATTAACTCATATTTCTCCACACTGTAAGAAGCACTTGTACATAATGTGCCAGGCATTGTTTAACCTAAGTAATAAAAAAAAGTGTCCTAAAATACATATCACTAGGATTGTTAATCAAGGTCAAAAACTTACAAGAGTACTAAGCTATATTTTAATAAAATTTCTATATAAAAGAATTGTATAGAAGCCGGGCGGTGGTGGCGCAAGCCTTTAATCCCAGCACTCGGGAGGCAGAGGCAGGCGGATCTCTGTGAGTTCGAGACCAGCCTGGTCTACAAGAGCTAGTTCCAGGACAGGCTCCAAAACCACAGAGAAACCCTGCCTCAAAAAACCACACACACAAAAAAAAAGAATTGTATAAATGCCTGGTTTTAGTTATGGTTTAGATAATTGATCCAGATTGTCTCCTCTAGGAATTACTCTACATAATGGAATCATCTGTTGGCTTGTGTAGATGAAGATGCAGAAACAGTAGTGGTGACATAATTTGGTATTGGCATTGATGACTATAAGTTCCTCTCTCTTAATTCTCAGTTGCCTACACCCTGATCATCAGGCAAAGTCAATGTCCCACACCTAATATTCCAGCTGAGTCTGAGGAGCCCTGACTGAACATTCCTAACCTTCAGTTTTGAGCCAGAATTCAGATTCTATGTAAACACCCAGCCAGCTCTGTCCATATTAGGTCCACAACCAATAGAGTACATGTGTTCAGGCCTTTTTAAAAATATACAAAGAACATGAAAAGTTAGAACAGTTTTTATACCATCCCCTTTCCCAAATTCATTAAAGTCACAGAAATAGTTTACAAGAATTATCTAGTGGATCACCAGGACACTGATCTCAAAAGAGCACTTATAAACTTTATCAAAGAATTTAAGGGGTTTAAAGAAGCCATAAACTAGTGAATAGCTCTAGAAATATACATTCTGGGAACAGTAAAATGACTCAACAGGTTGCATTTATATGCTTATTTATTTATACGTGTTCATAGCAAACTATTTATAGAGAGGTCATCATTAATTTGCCAGGGGTCAGACATAGGAGGAATATGTGCAATAAAACTCTATTTTAATTAAGTTTATAAATTATATAAAACAGAGAAAAATTGAATAGCTTATAAAATTAGGGGGCATATTGTGCACTGGACTGGAAGAAGCAAGGGCTGGTAAGACTAGTGGACTGAATACAATGGACTGATGCAGAAGACTGCCAGGCATAGAAATACAAGCATGCTACTTTATCTGTTGCTGTCCAGGACAGAGATAAAAAGGTCAAAACGATTCACCGTAATGCTTGCATTAAATTTATCTTCAATGGTTGTAACATTAAGCACAAAATTTGCTAAGCAAATCAAAACATTTCTCTGCATATGCTCCTAATGTTGTCACTAATACACATCTTCTCTTTTCTTCTTATAAGAGATTTTTGGTAGTGTCATTCAAAAAATCATTTAGAATGCATAAAATGAAATAAAAATGATGAAATGATGAAATGATTTACCCTGTCAACCTTAGATAACCACCCTGAAACTTATTAATGCCATGAATTAGCTATTGGTTGCATCTTCCCATTTTGAAACATTATTAAGGCAGTGTGGGTTTGGGTATTAAGAGTCAAATACAGTCTTCAAGAAAAAGTAAAAGGTTTTAGATGGAATAAAAATTTAGGAGAATAAAATCATTTTTCATTCGATATCATAAATAATTATTCTTTTCTATACTTAAAAGAAAGAGAAATATTCAATCGCCAATCCTAATTATAAAGATTTGGAGATTAATATGTACTCTGATTTGAATTAATTACTTTGTCATCATAGACAGGAATATTCATAGAATTTCTCTCATATCAGTACAAGTTCTCCGCCATCAACTTATGATTAGTGTAAAGTAGTTTATGCAAGCAGAGTTATACTGTGCAAATTTTAGCTTTTACTGTAATTGGTGACTATATTAGATCATTTTGAGCTACTATTGAGTCTTTGTTCTCAATACTTGATTTAATTTCTGACAAATTCAGTGTCTTTTCATTCATATCATAATAGATCTTTAAATCATTTTTTAACAACAAATCATCACTATGACTTTCCCTTTTCGTATCTCTCTCGTATCTACAGAGAATGAACTATGTTATTATTTACAAAACAAATTTTGTTTGTTATTCAGACATATTTTTAGAGACATACTGAATTGTTCATATCTAATTAGATTTTGCTGTAAAATCTAAGGTCTGTAACACATGTCCTCCACAATGACAGAGGCTTACAAAAGGGAAGAATTAAGAAGTTCTTGAAGTTTCTTACTGAAATCCAATTCCTGCTTTGTGAAATATATTAGGTAGAGTTGTGATTTATTCTGACACATTTTTCAACTCAGCAGCATCTAGCAGCCTCATAATTGGGCACTGAGAATCAGGTTCTTTTCAAGAATCACTCTAATTGCTGACCAGGTGTCTACTGTGTTTAGTAACAGAACACAATAATTTCACATGTGAGGCACTTAATATACAGTGACCATTTTACTTCTTGGATCTCCTCCTTCATTGATTCTCACAAATTATAACTAAAGACACATAATTCCTAGTTTTTAACTATCCTTTAAACAGTCAATAAAATGTTCTTGTATATTATTTCTTTAATTGTTTTTAATTGGAAAAAATCACAATATTTTGCCTTCATGTTTGTATTTAGTCAATATTGATTGTTTGGACACCCTAAAGTACCTTGTATTAGAATTTTGGGGAAAATAGATGGAACTAAAACATAGTTTATTGACTGAGTTAACCTAGTCCCGGGGGGAACTCTTCAAGTTCTCTCTCATCAGTGGTCTATTGCGTAAAATCTCTTGATGTAAATATCATTCAGAGTAACAGCAGAATTGAGGAAAGAAAAATGTTGCCAGTAAAGTAGAAGAGGCTGGTGTCACTAGGGAGAATCCCAGAATACAAGTGATATAAAGGGGAAAGTAAGGAAAATGGTGATGGCTTTTAATTGGGAAAGTCAGAGGGAAACAATACAGGGGAAGAAGCAATGGGGATGATGTGAGATTTCCCTCAGTAAGCTGTGAATACCACTGGATAAGAAAGGATCTGATTTGGACCTATTGCAGTACAGAATAGGGCAAGACTGGAATTCCAAGCAGATGGAGGAGAGAGTCGGCAGAGTCAGTGAAAAGCCATGTAACTTCTGCCAGATACAGATGCAAGACACTGGACAGAACCTTACTGTTTTGCCACAACCACATGGTAATATATGGATTAATATAAATGGGTTAATTGAAGATGTAAGGATTAGCCAGGAACACACTAGAGTAGTGTTTGCAGTTGATATAGTTTCAGTTTGATTGTTTTGTGTCAGAGTGCCCAGGAAATAAACTACCAGGTCCTCTGACTATAAATTGGTGCCAACATGGTCAGCTATATACCTGCAAAACCTGAGAAAACTTGGAAAGAAACTCTAGACAGAAAAAGAACAGAGTTAAGCATGGCTTCTTGGTAGCCAGCATTTTTTTTTTTTCAGATGGGCTTTGTTTGCTGGAGGCAAGAATGGGCACCTTGGCTTCTTTAAAGGTTTTCTGACTCAACAGTAGCTGCAAAAACCATGTGACTCCTTAAAAATGACTTCCTGGTTTGTGCTGCCTGTATGAACTCTGGCTATTTTAGCAGGCTGAACACGTAAATGGGGGTTGTGAGGAGTATGTCACAAACTGCTTAATGGAGTGACATAGACCCACTGAATACCTGGAACTGGGTAGTGTGCATGGTTCCCTAAGGCAACAAGAGATTCCACCATTTCGGAGTAGGCAGAACCAAAAGGCAAAGCAGCCTTATTTCTAGTCACATCACTTAGCATTTTTAGAAGTGGTCCTGGTCAGAAAAGGATTATAATTGTGCAATAAAAAAAGATTCAGATGAAAAAGCCCTCTAAATGAGTCACTGAGTTCAATAAATGTACGTAGGCGTAGGAGAGAGAAGAAAACTAATATAGCTATTTATATAAGAAAGTAAATGGTTTAAAAAATGAAACAAAGAATTGTGCTTCCATGCTCACCTATCCAGCCTTCCTTTATCCCAATCATCCTGTTTCCCCAAGTTCCCTCCGTCCTCCCCTTCTCCCTTTTCTCTCCCCATCTCCCCTTACCCCCATCCCATCCCACCCCCAAGATGCCAATTTCTCCCCGGCAATTTTATCTACTTCCCATAGGCAAGAGGTTAACTATATGTTTTTCCTTGGGTTCACCTTCTTATTTAGCTTCTTTAGGTTCACCAATTGTAGACTCCGTGACCCTTATTTATGGCTAGAAACCAATTATGAGTGAGTACATCCCATGTTCATCTTTTTGGGTCTGGGTTACCTCACTCAGGATAGTGTTTTCTATTTCCATCCATTTGCATGCAAAATTAGAAGTCATTGTTTTTTACCACAGCATAGTACTCTAATGTGTATATATTCCACACTTTCTTCATCCTTTCTTCCATTGAAGGACATCTAGGTTGTTTCCAGGATCTGGCTATTACAAATAATACTGCTATGAAAATAGTTGAACAAATGCTTTTGTCATATGATAGGGCATCTCTTGGGTATATTCCCAAGAGTGGTATGGCTGGGTCTAGGGGTAGGTTGATCCCGAATTTCCTGAGAAACCGAAACACTGATTTCCAAAGTGGTTGCACAAGTTTGCATTCCCACCAGCAATGGATGAGTGTACCCCTTCATTCACAGCCTCTCCAGCAAAGACTATCATTGGTGTTTTTGATTTTAGCCATTCTGACAGGTGTAGGATGATATCTCAAATTCTTAGTTAAGGGAGCCACCTTAGGGCTGGCAAGAGACTTGAACCTAGAGTGGCTCCCAGGAGCCCAAGGCGATGTCCCCAGTTAGTTCCTTGGGCAGATGAGGAGAGGGAACCTGAATCGACCCTATCCTAAAGCAATACTGACGAATATCTTGCATATCACCATAGAACCTTCATCTGGTGATGGATGGAGATAGAGACAGAGACCCACACTGGGGCACTGGACTGAGCTCCCAAGGTCCCAATGAGGAGCAGAAGGAGGGAGAAGATGAGCAAGGAAGTCGGGACCACGAGGGGTGCACCCACCCACTGAGACAGTGGGGCTGATCTATTGGGAGCTCACCAAGGCAGTTGGACTGTGACTGAAAAAGCATCGGATAAAACCGGACTCTCTGAACATGGCAAACAATGAGGGATGATGAGAAGCCAAGGACAATGGCACTGGGTTTTGATCCTACTTCATGTTCTGGCTTTGTGGGAGCCTAGTCAGTCTGGATGTTCACCTTCGTAGACATGGACGGAGGGGCTAGTGATGGAGGAAGGTCATTGGCTAATAAAGGAACTGCCTTGGCCTATTTTATTGGTTAGAAGATAGGTGGGAGGAGTAAACAGAACAGAAAGCTGGGAGGAAGAGGAAGTGAGCTCAGACTACACAGCTCTCCTCTCAGGAGCAGATGCCCGAGAGAGAAGCCATGGCCTGCTCCCGGGCAGACACACGCCATGAAGCTCTGACCCAGGATGGACTAGGCTAGAATCTTCCCGGTAAGACTGGTTCTCACAGATTATTAGAGATGGGTTGATATCAGAATTAACCAGTAAGGGCTAGAGCTAAAGGGCCAAGCAGTGTTTAAATGAATACAGTTTGTGTGTTGTTATTTCAGAGCACAAGCTAGCTGAGCAAGCGGCCGGGGTGCTGGGAACACAGTCCCACCACCCCTATTACTACCAGGGAGGACCTTGGACTTTCCACAGGGCAGGGAACCCTGACTGCTCATTGGACTGGGGAGGGAGGGGGAGAGGAGTGGGTGGAGCGGGAGAAGGATGGGAGGAGGGGTAGAGAAATGGGAGGCTGGGAGGAGGGTGAAACTTTTTTTTTCTTTTTCTCAATAAAAAAATAACAATTTACAATATACACAGATTGAAACAAAAAAATGAAACAGTCTTTTAAAAGATAGTAAAGTAATATCAGAGTTCAGAGAGTCATAGATTAAAGGATTAAAAAATAAACCATGTAAAGATGGAATATACACAGAGTCTTGATTTTGTATATTATTGTATTTTCTTTATATTATTTTTTGACTGTGAAGGAGCTAAGTACAGCCACATGACAATACACAGATTAATAGAAATCAGTTAATTTAAGATGTAAGATTTAATCTAAGAGCTAGCTGTAAATATGCTAGAGTCACTGGCTAAGCAGTGTTGCAATTAATATAGTGATTATTTTGGGTCAGGGAAGCCAGGAAATACTCAACAACCCATCTGACTACAGGGGAGGGAGAAATAATATTCAGGAAATTTGGATATGGCATAAGTAATAATATTGGTTTTGTTTCCCCTCAAATTACATATAATACTTATAAGTGTACACAGATTGCACACACGCACACACACACAAACCTGCTAAAAGATGAAGGTAAACAACTGTTACAGAGATATGATGCATTTTGCTGAGAACTCAGAGAATCTAATATGAATTTGATATGAAGCTCTAACTGGTCCAAAGACAGAGAGCAATGGATCATGTGGGCAGGAGTTATGGTATGTCTATGCCTTTATCAATATCTAAAAGCATATATTTCTAATGTCTATCTATAGAGAGATATTTATATCTTTATATATCTCTAACTATATAAATCAAATCATATGTTGATATATGTACACATATCAAAATATGATATATATATATATAAAGATATAGAGACGGGTACATATGTAAATATAGATACATAGGTAGGTAGATGATAGATAGATAGATAGATAGATAGATAGATAGATAGATAGATAAATAGATAGATATTTTGGGGGCAAAATTGATTGTTAATAAAATTAATTAAATCTCAAAAATGGCTGATAATACCTGGGAGTTAGATTTCCTTGATTATATCATTTTCAGTGAGATGATCCATTTCAGGTCTGATCTTTGATGTGGGAAGAAAGTTCTTTTATCCACACCTTTTGATGGGAGAGGAGCCATTTCTAACCTTTTCTATACCTTCTTCAGGAAGCATATATAAAAGATATGGAAGAAGGAAGCTGTGCTGTTTGCCTGCTTGTTCTTTCCCTCTCTAGCAAATCCATTTATTCGTTGATATGAAAGCCTACTTCATGATTCTGGTATATACTGAAGACCAGCTGAGGCATTCAGCCTTGTACACTAAACAACTGCTGGATGCTTGGACTTTCCATTGTAGGCAGACATTGCTGTATTAGCTGGACCAAAGCCTATAAGTTGTAAGTCATTCTAATATTTCCCCTTTACACATACATTCACAAATATGCACACAATGTACATATAGAAAATATGTGTGTCTCTGTGTGTGTGTATGTGTATGTGTTCTGGGTGGTGATAGCACACTCCTTTAATCCCAGCAAGGGGAGGCAGAAGCAGGCTGATCTCTGTGAATTCAAGGTCAGCCTTGTCTACAAAAGCTAGTTCCAGGACAGGCTCCAAGGCTACAGAGAATCTCTGACTCAAAAAACAAACAAACAAAAAGAATATATATTCTTTTATGTTTTAAATATATATGTAGATATACACACATATGTATATTATCTAAGTTCTCTTCCTCTAGATAACTGTGGAAATACACACACACACACATACATACATACATACATATATATATATATGTGTGTGTGTATGTATGTATCATACATATATATGTATGTATATGTATATATATAAAACACATAATTATATAGAGTATATGGATACAATCATCTATATATAGGACAAACAAGGAGAAAGAAATTATTATTTTTTCATGTGTATGAATTCATTCAACATCAATAATTTTAAAGTCATTAAAAGAGATTTTACATGAATTACTCTTGTTATAGACAAAAATCGAAATTCAGCTGTCTTGAATGTATTATGTCCTTATTTTAGATGAAAGGCTTTATGTTATGAGCTGTAGAAATTAATAGACTTATTGAATATTCAGGTACAGATGCATGTTAGATAATATCTAATCTTGCTTCCTAAGTCATGCTTGTATTTTGCCTTTAATACATTTCTCCCCTTGCCCTTCTTTCATTTTATTCACTGATTAGAAAATCATTTTTAAGGCAGGTCACCTCTTTCTGCCAACTGAAATATGGATTCTCATAGCTGTGACCTATTGATCTTTGTGTTGCTCTGCCAGCTTGCCTTTGTCAAGCTTAATCACTCACCCACATGACAGTGCTCTCAGTGACTTATAGGTCATTGTTACCTTTCCTAAGGAGGGGTAAACAGATGCAATGGAAGTCCAAGGCCCTCAGTTCTTCTTCTAACCTTGCTTTGCTATCATTCTTACTATTATAAAGCCTTTCTTTGTAATACATCTCAACTACTAACTCTGGTTCTGAACTCACCAAAAGTATTTATCTCTTTTCTTTTCTTTGTTCTTTTTCTTTTCTTTTCTTTTCTTTTCTTTTCTTTAGGTACAAAGTAGATATCAGCAAATGACTGCTACTTTCAGAGTCCTGTCTCTTCTACTACCATGTGTATTATTTTATTTTTTGGATATCAACTATAAATATCTAGATTATCAGTGACATGTACCTCTAATTTTCATACGTTGGAGTTATATTTTAAATGTTTTCTTTAAAAAAGGAAAAGTAATTATATAAGCTTCATTTAATGTGATAAAATATTTGTTATGTTTAATATAAGTAGTGTTGAATTAAGTATGCATAAACACATAGCTCTCTTTAGTGTGTTTACATTGTTATATAATGATATCCATATATTTATGTCTTATATTTTCTTGTCTTTATCCCTGAATTGTTTTTGTTTCATATTAACTATTAAGAGAAATTGAAATCAAACTATTGCATATATACATGTAAAATGTATATATATATATATGTATATAAGCATATATATCATAAAAATTATGATACCAAATATTAACATCTGTTTATTTATTATTTGTTAACATTTACACATTATAAATAGTTAATACTATTAGAAATATTTTGAAATTATATTTTTGAGACATACATGTAAAGTTTACTTTTCCTTACCTCTGTTGTTACTATTGCCTATACAAACAAGAAGGGTTCGATAACCACTCACAAAAGGGAACAACAAAGGAGTCTCACTGTGGAAATAAAGTACTCTAACTTAAATTTCCTTTACATGGCAGCAGTAGATGACCAACAGAAAACAAACTCTGAAGTAATAAGGGCGGCGGGGCTGCATTCCCAGAACCCCAGCCGCCTGCCCGGCTAGCTTATGCCCCGAAATAATTACACAGACACTGTATTCTTTTAAGCACTGCTTGGCCCTTCTGCCCTAGCCCTTACTGGCTAATTCTGATATCCCGATCAACCCATCTCTAATAATCGGTGAGCACCGGTCTTACCGGGAAGATTCTAGCCTAGTCCATCCTGGGTCGAGCTTCATCCCGGGAGCGGGGCATGGCGTCTCTCTCAGGCGTCTGCTGCTGAGAGAGCTGTGGAGTCTCTGAGCTCACTTCCTCTTCCTCCCAGCATTTTGTTCTGTTTACTCCTCCCACCTATCCTCTAACCAATAAAATGGGCCAGGGCAGTTCCTTTATTAGCCAATGACCTTCCTCCATCATTTCCCCTTTTTCGGTTTAAACAAAAAAAAAAGGCTTTAACTTTAACATAGCAAAATTACATATAACAAAACAGTTATCAAGTAAAAGTTACAATAATCTTTATCATAACTAAGGAAAACTATAACTATAACTAACTATTCTTAACTCCATCAAAGACTCCAGAAAGATATAATATTACCTAAGTAAACAAGAACTAAGAAACTTCAAACTCTAGAAATGACAAAGACATCTCCCTGCCTGGACAGTCACCCAAAGTTCTTTTGTACCATTGGGACATCCATCTTCAGCCTTCAGGCCCATGGTATCCAGCAGACATTTCCATAAAGCAGGAAAATTCAAAGTCAGTTCAGTCACTATCTGTTGTGTCCTGCAGAATGTCTCGCAGACTCTTTCAAAATGAATCAGGAACCCCGAAAGATCATCTCACCTTAGGCAAGTTCAGTAGTCCTCTCTCTGCGGGTTCTCTGTGTCCAGTTTATGCAATAGTCCAGGCAAGAGCAGTTTCTTGCCCAAATGGCTATCAAACTCCATAACGAGCCTCTTCGATGCCCATCTTCCTCTTGAAGTAGATTGGTGCTGCCAGGAGCAGAGTGTCTCATTGTCATGAAAAGTCCTCAGTTATTAAAACATTAAATGTCCTATTCTGTAATCTTTGAAAGACATGAAGAATGTCTATCTAACTGAAATACATCTCTATATATCTAGAAAATCTAACTAACATGACTACAAGCTTTACTATTATCGATGATTATCCATTAACAACCTATATTTCTTAATTATACAGTACATATTTAAATGAACTACACAATCACAATACCTTAATCAAAATCAGAAACACTTATACATATAACAAAATTGACCTTAAATCTCTATCAATAAAGCAAAATCTATACTAATGCAAATTATTCATATCTATATCATATCCCCCTTTAAATGTAAAAGAACGTTTATAAACCATATTTGGGAACATGGGCGCAGTTTTTTCTCTCCAAACTGCTTCCTGCTGAATGGGGGCGTCGTTAATTAGGTCTTTCATGGTATAACCTGTGTGCTAGTTTCATCTCAGTTGGCAGTTGAGCGAAGCAATTTTTTGAAGGCGTTCACACCAACCCTTCAGGAGGGCGTGGTCCATCATACCAAATCGGAATAGAAGAAATGAACAGCGTCTCATCCTCTGTGAAAACAAAATAAGAAACTCCTTTCCAAAGTATCATGTCCTTAGATCCAAATTTCAAATTCAAGGCATTTTCAAAATATCTATGTTGGATTAGTTCAGCAGCATTTATAAATAAATATCTTTTAGCATCTGTTGCTCCTTCCTCAGCGTTTAAATTATTTAAAGAGAGAATAATAGCATACAGTATCAAGATTCTTTGTGTATTTTTCATCTTTGTGCAGCTTTGTTTTAACCTCTATTTTGTTTACTTTTACTTTTAACTCTTTGCTTTTTGAGACAGGTTCTCTGTATCTTTGACCTGAAATAACTCTGTAGACCAGGCTGTCTTTGAACTCTCAGAGATCCGCCTGTCTCTGCCTCCCAGGCATTCAGGATTAAAGGTGTTTGCTACTACACCTTGAACTCACAGAGATCTGTTAGTCTCTGCCTTCTAGGCACTGGGATTAAAGGCGTGTGCTATCACACACAACAACTCTCTTTCTTTTTTGTTTTTTACTTTAAGAACTTCAACTTTTAGTCTGCATATATTTTTAACACACTTTAAACCATTCAGAAATTTTCTTTGTCTTTGAATCTCTCTTTACTGTATATCTCTCTTTTTCTGACCACACTAGCCTTTAAATTACTGAGCAATATGGGTAGGATTAAAGGCGTGGCTTTGCCAGCTAGATCCAGTCCATTCCTTAGCTTTCCAGCCTCATGGCGGATATACAGGCTGTAGCCATGTTTACTGCAACAACTGTATGGCATTTCAAGGTCCCTGCCAGCAAGTGAGCTACAACAGACAACACTCAAGTCCTCTCTCGGTAGCCGGCCCTCCTGCCTCAAATAGTCAGAGTTTGCCCTGGCAGGACAGCCCAGAAAGCTGGCATTTTCAAACGGCACAGCTTTTTTCCTGCTACGGCTGAAAACCGAAAAGCATGTGTTCAGCTTTTCGTCAACATCATTTAAGTGTTTCGTGTCAGGACCTCTTAATGAGCTGCAGGGTTTTGTAGCTAAAGCTGAGTCAGGAAGCTTCTCTTAGATGAGAGCGCTTGCTTGCCTCTAGCAAGCAGAGTAGAACCGAGAAATGGCAGCTACCAAGAAAACATGCTTTACTCTTTCCCAAGCTTTCTCAGGCTTTCAGTGGATTCAGTTGTCCACACGTCTGGGTGCCATCTGAAGTAATAAGGGCGGCGGGGCTGCATTCCCAGAACCCCAGCCGCCTGCCCGGCTAGCTTATGCCCCGAAATAATTACACAGACACTGTATTCTTTTAAGCACTGCTTGGCCCTTCTGCCCTAGCCCTTACTGGCTAATTCTGATATCCCGATCAACCCATCTCTAATAATCGGTGAGCACCGGTCTTACCGGGAAGATTCTAGCCTAGTCCATCCTGGGTCGAGCTTCATCCCAGGAGCGGGGCATGGCATCTCTCTCAGGCGTCTGCTGCTGAGAGAGCTGTGGAGTCTCTGAGCTCACTTCCTCTTCCTCCCAGCATTTTGTTCTGTTTACTCCTCCCACCTATCCTCTAACCAATAAAATGGGCCAGGGCAGTTCCTTTATTAGCCAATGACCTTCCTCCATCAAAACTCAACAGCATTTTTGGAAGTTCCTTGTCACATAATGTCATGTCAGAAGTCAGGACTCTTTTAAAAATATATTTTATCTTTTAATTACCTTTTTTTTCCCTTTTACAGGTCCTTATTTTGACTTTTGTTGTTGTACTTTTGGGATTCCTGAGTGTTCAAATGTGTTTGTTTCTGCTTGGGTGTGTTTCCTGTACTTTTTCTTTGCACTGTTCCTTCTGTTTGTTTTCTCATATCCCTTTTATTATTATCCCATAAATAACTGTTTTTATTTTTATTCTTCTTGTATGTATTAAATCCTAACCACTGTTTTCCCTCCTACCACTCCTCTCAGTTGCCTCCACACCTCTCCTCCCCACCCATTCACCCCTTTTTCATTTCAAAAAAACAAAAAAAAACAACAACAACAACAACAACAAAAAAAAAACAAACAGGGCAGCCATCCCAGGGGTATCAACAGAACATGGAATAACAAGATGCAATAAGACTAGAAAGAAAAAACAAACCCTCATAAAATGCTGGATTGGGCAGCCAAAAGAGAAGAAAATGCTCCCAAGAACAAGCAAAAGAATCATGTTCTTACACACTGTTAGGAGTTGAATAAGAGCACTAAGCTAACAATCATAATGTACATGCAGAGTATCCTATTAATTCATTTTGTGGCCATGTTCTCATAGTGTCCCTTACCTCTATGGCTCCGTCAGCCCTCTTCCACTCTCTTCTCAAGAGTTTCCCTGGGTCCATTTAGTGATTACTGGGAGTCTCTGTATCTGCTCCCACCTGGATGATGCCTGTCTGGTGACAATTGGGCTAAGCACTAGACTGTGAGTATAGCAGAATATCATTAGTCATCATTTCATTCATGTTTTTATTTTTCTGTCATGCTTGCTTCTATCCTGGGTCTCTAGACTGACTAGCTTCAGTGTGAGGAATGGGCTTCCTCTTGCGGTGTGTGCCTCCTGGGACCACTCATTGGTTGGCCAATCCCCACATGTATTATTTGTTTGTGTGTTTTTTGTTTGTTTGGTTTTATGAAAAAGAAATCTATTCCATTACCCTAGCACATCTTGAAAATGTGGGTTGAATGTTTTGTGGTTGGGTTAATATCCAAGTATCACTGCTGGAAGCTTTGCCTGGTTATCGAAGATTACCTTTCAGACCAGGTATACCCCATTACTTGGAGTCTTCACTAGGGTTACTCTTGTAGATTCCAAGGTTTATTTATTTATTTTTTTTTTACTGCACTGGTGTTCCTAATTGCCCCACAAATGAGCACCATTCCAGCCGAATCTCCCTGTATTCTCTCCTCCACCCCTACCTGATCCCTGATTTTTCCAGCCCCACTTGCCTCCAGGCCACCTGAAAAATCTATATTTCCCTTTATTACGGAGATTCATATACCACTTCTTGAGCTTATCTTGTTAGCATTTCTGCGTGTATGGATTATGCTATGATTATGCTTTACTTAACAGCTAATATCCAGTTGCAAATGAATACATCCCATGTTTTTCTTTCTAGTTTGGGTTGCTGTAGTTGATTGATTGTTTGTTTGTTTTCTCTTTGCTTTTTGGGGGCCTGCCACCCAATTCCCGAATTATCACATGGAGGCTTATTCTTATATTCATATTTATGAATGACTGACATTACCTTGGCTTGTTTCTAGACAGCTTTTCTTACTTAAATTATTCTGTCTACGTTTTGTCTCTGATCTTTTACCTTTCTCTGTTCCTGTACATATTTTCTTTTCTTCTTTTCCATGTCTGACTGTTTGGCTGGCTGCTGATATCCTCTTCTCCTTTTTCTCACTTCCTCTCATATTCTACTCCAGCTAGTCATTCTCTCTGCCTTCTAGCCTTGCTTATTTCTCTCTCCTGCTTAACTTTTGGCCATTCAGCTCTTTATTATACCAGCAGGTGTTTTAGACCGATAAAGTAACACAGCTTAGTAAAGTTAAACAAATGCAACACTAAAGAATACAACAAATCTTTGCGTCATTAAACAAATACTTCACAGTATAAAAGAATGTAACCACAACTCTACCTAATAGTCTGCAATAGGTTACAATACTCACAATGTTTTTTCCCATTTTTTTTTCATCAAGTTCCATCCAATTGCTTGAAAATTTCATGATTTTTTTTGAACAGGATATCAATCTTTCACAGTGGCAGAAAATGATTTTCATTTCTGGGTAGGTTTTGTTAACAATGTTAATTGTATGAAATTTAAATAGCATTTAATGAGGCTTCATAAAACACACCTGAGTGTGATTTCTATTTCAGAGCTAGAATCAACTTCTTTATCCCTAAAACAGTAAATATCAGCATTCTTGTATACACATACACACAAACATGTATATATTTAGAGAGAGTGAGAGAATATAGAATGAGATATAGACTGAAATATTTGTGGACATTGTACTGTTGTAAACAGTTGTGAAAATATTTAAGTTTGAACAGTTTGAATCATCCTTAAGGAAAAAAAAATAGGAAAAGGTTATGTGATGCATCTACACTGTTCTCAAATCAAAAGTTAGACTAGAGACTGCATCAAGTAAATTAGCATGGCCAGAACAGAATGGCTCTTTAAATTTCAATCTCTTTAGCAGGCAATTGATTCTCCATGTGCAAGAAATTCAAAGAAGACAACAGAGTAGGATAATTATCTTTTACTGCAGTGTATTTTTAATCAATAAAAATAATAGAAATTCATATTGATTTTCTAAATCACAGTGATGGAGAAGCACTGTGTTAATATTATTAGCTACATTCTCACATACATGGTCATAGACCATTGGTGTCCGGGAAATAAGTATGACGACAAGGAAAAGGAGTGACAAATATGATTGTGAATAAAGATTACATTGGTCTAGAAGATAAAGAAGGATTGTATCACAAATTGAAGCCTGATGTTTCAGCATAAATAATTGCCAAGTGCAATTCTCTAAACAGAAACATATGAATGAAAGCTTTTAAAACCAATTATTAGATAGGGGAAATTAATCAATACTACCAATAAACTCAGACACAGGCCAAGGTCAAATACAAGAAAAATGGATTTTAAAAAGTCAAAATGTAAGAATCAATAAGCAACGTCTTTTGGGCAGCTACCTTCATTTATTAATAATTTCCATTGGATTATAGTTTTGTTCCTGTATAGACATAATGTTGTGGCTGTTTCTAAGTCAATAAACCTGAAGAGATGCCACTGACATCTGGTGATCCAAAAGGTGAAAGTATTTACTATCCAGCATCCTAAGGAAACAACATACCATCCTTCAAAATCCTCAAACTCACTATTCCATGTAATGCAAATTTAAATTTATGCGGTAGAGTTCCCTAGCCTAGTGAGAACAATTAGATTTTGCCACTTGATCTCTGAATTACACATATTTGAATTATGAAAGCCTGTATGCTATGCATTCTTCTTTGAAGCAGTTTAATTATACTTGTTTCCTTTTATATATTCTCATATATTTATTTCATCTTATCTAATTGTCTTTTATGGCTTCGTATTATAGCTAGAAATTGAGCTTTCTCAATTTGAGCTGAAACTGGTGATGATATTGGACTCACATAAATTAGAGCTCCTACCAATTAGCATTTCAAGAATAAATGTGCCAGAAGACAGTCTAAAGAAGGATAGACCTTAAATGCAAAAGTAACATTCTACTGTGGTGATATTTCATTTGTATTTTAATAAATAAAACCTGCCTGAATTTCAGAGTGCAAAGCAGTTCCACTGATTAGCCTTACAGATTAAACAGTCATGGCACATATCTTTAATACAGTAGCCACATTAGTTTGCCACAGAAACCGGTCCATAGTGTTGCATACCTTTCATCCAAGCACTAGAGAGAAATATAAAATGGGAGGAGACAGCTCTCACAAACAGTCTGTTTCTGAGACTACTGGAGGCAGGCTTGCAATTTGGACTGAGGTGGAAGTAAAAGCCAATGTCTGGCTCTTTTGCTTTTCTAACCTTTAGGTTTAAACCCAATTTCTGTCTCTGGGTTTTTATTAATTGTACTGCATTCCACATCCCTTTACCCACATTAGAAACTATGTTGATGCAAATTACTAAATACAAATAATTAAACAAATCACAGAAGTAAGCTATGCTTATAATCTAAAAAGTATTTGCTTTTTGATGTAGCATTTTCCAAGTAGTCATGTATTTCAATTTATAAATTTATTTAACTCACAGTAGAAGTAATGATATGGAGAGGTTTTAAGTGTATGTATAGTAATTTGCATAGAAATTAGGTATTGTTCCTCAACAGGTTTGTGCTTGGCTTTTCAAAATAAAGTTTAATAGTATTGGATTTCTTTCTTGCTCTTCGTTTCCAATAGAAAAGATAGTGAATAGAAGACCTGATGAGATGGGTAGTCTGTGTTGTCAACTTGACATCTAGGGGAGAAGAAACCTCAACAGGAAGTTGCCTTATGAGGCTGCCTTTTAGTGGGTCTCTATAGTACATTTTTATTGATTGCTATTGATGTCTATTCGATGTAGGAGCCACTACCCCACTCTACATGGCACCATCCCTAAGCAGCAAGGCCTGGACAGTATAAAAAGACTAGTTATATCTGAGCCAGTGCAAACCAGTAAACAACATTCATTGATGGTTTCCTCCTCAGGCCCTACCTTGAGCTCTAGTCTTACTTAGTTTGTAGACTGAAAGCTGAAATATATTATTACTTCCCAACTTTCTCTTGGTAATACTGTGACCACAAGAACAAAAAGAAAACTCAAAGAGTTGATAACTTGGCTTATAAAAATTTCAAGTAATATTTTCAAAAAAAGCTAAAATTGTTGGCTTTGAAAGACTAAACTAAACATTCAGACATATCCTAGCAAATAAAGTATCAGCCAGAAGCATGTTACACTGACTTCCAGAACACTGACTGAAACACGGCAAATATAAAACCACATGTGACTTTGTTTTGTAATAAATGTTACCATCAATTTTCTTGTTAAATTAAAAAAAATTTCACAGAAATGTGGAAAGAGTTTTAAAACAAATTGCATCAAAATCCTGTAATAAGCTATTGAATAAAGACAAAGGATTTCAAGGGGCCCTGAAGCAAACTGGAGAAGCACTGATCACTGCTGCATGTCTAGTGTCCAATTTAAAATGAGGAATTGTTTTGGATCTTGTAGCTATAGGCTCAAGCATGAAAATAGCCGTTTTGCTCAAATGCCCTGAGAATGTGAAGAAATCTCATGAAAATATAAAGGATTGAACCAGAATGGGAATAGTAAATCATTAACAATTGGTATGGGATTAGAGTGGTTCATGAGCACATCAGTCTATCATATTAACCAATTCCTTTTGAGAGACTGCAAGTTCCATAACAGTTTTTAATTAGTTACTCAAGCTAGACAAAAACTGAGAGGAAAAATTCAGCTCTTGTTTTGAACATTGACAAGAAAAAAGAAATCAGAGAGGAAGAAAGAATAGGAGGAAAAGAAGGGATGGAGAAATACAGTTAGTACAGTACTAGATGCTACACACTGTGAGAGAACTAACACTAGTCCCAAACCGGTGATTTGATGGCATCATGTTTTTTTTTTTTTTGTCTTTCTTTTTTCTCCTCTTTTATTTATTTATTTATTAAAGATTTCTGCCTCCTTCCCGCCACCGCCTCCCATTTCCCTCCCCCTTCCCAGATCAAGTCCCCATCCCTCCTCAGCCAGAAGAGCAATCAGGGTTCCCTGCCCTGTGGGAAGTCTAAGGACCACCCACCTCCATCCAGATCTAGTAAGGTGAGCATCCAAACTGCCTAGGCTCCCACAAAGCCAGTATATGCAGTCGGATAAAAACCCACTGCCATTGTTCTTGAGTTCTCAGTAGTCCTCATTGTCCATTCATGTTTCTTTTGCTTTAGTCAAGAAATTACAATAAATGTTATCATGTCCAAATATACAGGTTTTGGCTCCATGGAGTCCTAAGTGTGATTCATCATTGTTGTTTAGAGTTGAGGGCTATAATCTGAGTGGCTATGCATGGAACATATTCTCTTCTTATCAACTGGACACATATGAGTTAATGCTTGACGTCCTCCTGTTTTAGATGTCATCATATCAACAGATGACAGAAAATAAACAATTCTACTTTTCAGTGTTGTTCATATTAAATTAAATATTGTTAAAGAGTGCAAGATTATCATATGAAGCACACAGAAAGTTGCAGGCAATGCTATTGTATTCAAAGTTATGACCTAAGATGAATATCTATAGCAGAAATGAGGGATGCACTGGCTAGTTTCATGTCAACTTGACATAAATAAGAGTCATCAGAAAGTAGAAAGCCTCAATAAAGAAAATGCCTTCATAATACTGGTCTGTATTAAATCCTGTAGGGCATTTTCTTCATTAGTGATTGATGTGGGAGGGTTCTATACATTGTGGGTTCTGTATCCCTGGGCTAGTGTTCCTATATTCTATAAGAAAGCTGGCTGATGTATGGGACCCAACTAGGCCCTCTACATGTGGATGCCAGTGTGTAGTTGGGTCTCTTCGTGGAAACCCTGGCAGTGCGACCATGATCTATCCCTGGTGCATGAGCTTGCTCAGCCTTGATGCAGGGAGGAGGGGCTTGGTCTAGCCTCAATTTAATATGCCAGGCTTTGTTGACTTCCCAAGTGAGGCCTTACCATTTCTGAGGAGTGTGGAGGAGCAGGAGGAAGGGAGGTAGTGGGAACTGTAGTTCACATGTAAAATGAATAATAATAATAATAATAATAATAATAACAATAATAATAATAATAGAAAACAGACTGAGTAAACTATTGGGAGTGAACCAGTAATTAGTATCCTTCTTTGGCCTCCGCTTTAGTCCCTGCCTCAACTTTCCTGCCCTATTTGAGTTTCTGTCCCAAATTTCTTTCATGATGGCCTGTGAGGTGAAAGCCTCAGCTGAATAAACCCTTTCCTTCTCAGGTTTCTTTGGTCATGCTGTTTCATCACAACAATACATTGTAACTAAGACAAGGGAAATATTTTTCTTGATTAACATAGAATCACACAACCATTACATGAAGAAACATAGATGTAGATCAAGTAAGTTAGCTGAGTAATTACAGAAGGTTGATGTTTTAATAAACAAAATCATAAAATTATCCACCACCAAACTTGAAATATTTTATTTGATTATTTTATTTTTGTCAAAGTTTTGGATACAGTTTATAAAATAAATGTTTATTAAAGCTTTAAGTGTAAAAATATTTTTATGTTGTTTAGGTAAAAGAAAGTAATTAAATTTGTTAGCAATGTACAGAAACATACCAATGCAAGAAAATATATTACAATGAAAATAATAAAATTCTTATTCAAACTGTAAATAGTGGTGTTATTTACTAAACAGCAATATCTAGAAAGATGTGGTAAGTCATTAACCATCATTTTTGGAATTGAAGATTATCTGGCACATTTCAATTTTTAGCAATGCAACATTGTTTCTGTATTTATGAAAGAAAAAGTCTGTGTGTGTATGTGTTTGTGTGTATCTGTGTGTCTGCATGCATGCCTGTGTGCGTGCATGTGTGCATAATGAGAGAGACTGATGATTTATATGTTTGTAACATGTTAAAATGTTCCATAAATACCACTGTATATGCTGTGGAGTCTAGAGGTGAAGAGAAGATGTCTTCCCACAGTAGTTTAAAACATTTTATTATTATTATCATTGTTATTATTATTATCATTATTATTATTTAAATCCAGGAAGTATAGGTTTGATATCGCACAAATGCTTCCACTTACATTCAGCTTCCTCAACTTCTAGTCTCCAAATTTGTAGTGCACAGCCTTCAAAATGAAGTCACTGTCATCACACAATTCTCAGTCATTAATGGTTGGAACTGTAGAGTACACGTGGCGGCATAGGTTTAGCATGCATTTCATAAATCCGAAGAATATTTTCAGAATTTGAAGAAAGGGGTTGGTACATGCTTCATTTATACTGAACGTTCACAGGTGGCAGAATGCATCTCTCCACTCATTCTCTGTTAATGCCTCTTGTTGTATAATTCGTATTGTAATCCTGCAACTAGCAATGCCTTGAGATCTTAACTCCTATGACTTAGATGCTCAGATGGCATGGCACAAAACTTTATACCCTTGAAAAAACTCATTTTCAATATATCTTCTATTATTTTCTGTTTTGTTATCTGTTTTATTCACTACTAATTGCCATGGGTAATAGTAACTAGCATTGTTGACATAATAATATACTTGCAAATTTCTTTCCCACTATAGAATTTTCTTGCCAACTCTTTCTTTTGTATTAACTGTTTTCTATTTCTAAATGAGTCTTCTGCATTTCTTTACTTTATGGCAGAACTAACTGTTTGTGCACAGAAACTTAATTGTTTTAGGGAGTTGTTTCACATATTGTCACATTATCTCAGTTATATTTATACTTTTATTTTACCATTCATTTTTAAATTGGCTAATTTTTCAGTGCTCAAATACTGGAATTTTAAATTATAACAGTTCTCTATAATTAGGTATTTAGCCTCATGGTATATTTAAATGTTTGGAAGCTGGTATTGTCCTGAAAATTACATGCCAAAACAAACAAACCAAAACACATAAAACAAAACCAAAAATAGCACAAAGTTTGAAGAAGATGCTTCACAAAAGAGTTTCACGTGTAAGAACTTCTAGGACCATATAGTTCCCATTCATTTCTGATGGCAGTGTTTTTCTCTTTGACTAATTGAAACAGCTTTAATTAGTACTCAATATCTTACATTCATCACCTAATATTTTCATATTGCTATGGTTCAAGGAAATATTTAGTATAAGCAGAGTGTTTCTAGTAATTGATGACTAGGCTGTAATGTTCATTATAATTCATTTGAACTTACAATTATAAAACTGAGCAAATGCAAAGCAAAATAATAACTTTAAGACCAGAATACAATAATTATAAAAATTCAAAATTTCAAAAATGTTTAAGAAAAATGATCATGCAAATTTATTTTTATTCAAAACACAGACTTTAGGGAAGATAAAAAAATAAAACAGCTCTAAAACAACCAAAGTAATCAATAATAAACTCCTATAATAGGGCTGGCAAGATGGCTCAACAAAGAAAATCACATGTATCTCTCTGACAGAAGACCTGATTTGGTGTCCAGCACATCTGTGCTCACCTGTTACTCCTTCAGGGAAGATAATTCTCTCTTCTATCCCTCAAGGTCATCTGCACTTTGGTGAACAAGCCCCTCCACACACATACAAACACACACTCATAGACACAAGCAAACTCACACAAACAGATAAGTTAAACCCTCCTTGAAGTGTTTCTAAATATAGATTCATGAAATTAAATCTAGTGTATATATTAATTTAAAATCAGTAATAATGAGTTGACTGTTTTCACAGTACCATTTAATATCTCAGAATCAATAAATGGGAGAGCACTCTGGGCCTTATTTGAGAACAAAGTAAAATAATGGACAACCATTAATCTGTGATAAAGAAGACATGGCCTAAACATTATATGTTCATCAATTTCTTGTATTTGTAGAACAGGGTAACATAGTACTGACTAGTCAATTTAGAAAAAACAAGACTGCCCAAGAGGAAAAAAAAAAATTGTTTCCCAAGGTTTTTGGTACCCACCAATTAACAGAGGAAGTTTGAAGAGAAAAACAGACAAACAAATAATTACTTAAATAAGGATTGCATTGGTTGTTGAATGTGTTTTCTAAAGGAACCAATAGAGTCACAGTAATTTGTTATGGTCTTAGGTTTGATTGCACTGTAATTATGAATATTTTATTATTTAATATAAATTGATAGCCATGCATAGTAACAGAAACAGAAGTCAGGTTATAAGCCTAGTAGATTGATTGGTTGTTTTAAGGTTGCAAGTTGAATTGTGCAATCGCTAGTATAGGAAGAACAGTTAAATTCCCAGCTTCCCAAGGAAAATTAAACACATAACATTTATCTTGCAAAACCTTTTGTTGATATGTGACAGAGAGTTTAAGCTGCTCATTAGTCTTTCATTAAGGCAATCCAATTCTCTTGCTATGGGGTAGACAAAAAGATGGAGAAGTTAAAAAGACATTATTTTTTCTAGCACTAATAGAGAAACACTTGATACATAATGCAGTTAACGTGCTATGATTTACACAAAATACCCCTGGGTTTGTTCCCAGCTGACATTTCTTGGCTTCTCATGGAAACCACAATTGGAACATCTGTGCTGTTTCCGAACAAAGCACTTCCTAGAAGTTGTTCTGTAGCAATACCATATGGAGGGAATGTTTTCATGATTCCTTCATTCATTAGACGATACATGAAAAAAAGTTGTATAATTACCAAGAAAGAAAGTCCAATATGAAATAGTCCTTTGAAACATTCATTTCTTTTAGCTAATATAAACACAATGCATTATACTTTTGCTTCTCTAGACTTTGATTCTAACAATTACTAAGACTTCAGAAAGAATAAGAAAGTATAAAGATGGAAAACAGCAATGATAATAATAATTGCTTACAATTAGACAGAATGTAAAAGGAGCCAAAGCCTGTGCCAAAATTTCACGGGATAATAATTCACATGCCCTGTGGTATGATTCTTCTTGTGGCATAACAGCCAATTATTTGATATGCTTATTACATAATACAATGTCCCTAAATAATTCAAAGGGATTAGTATATTTATTGTTTGCCATTAATGGTATGGTGAACATTATGACATAGTAATTGGTTACATAATTGGTTACTCTCCAGATTTACCTTAATGTGTGTGTGCACATGCTTAACTAAGCCCATCTTTCCTAATATGCCCCCTCGAAGTCCCTCTTGTAATAATGTAAACAATAAATGCTTAAGACTAACCTATTGTAATATATTTTTTGCTTAATTTGTCTTATTTAAAATATTATTGTTTATCTAATTTCTGACGTACAGCTCTGTAGGTTAGATATACCATGAAAGGTAAAACATAAAATCATGCAAGGAATATCTATTGTCTTCTCACTGATGAGTGACTTTTGTTTTCTTTCTTTTCGTACACAAACAAGAAGAACATGTCAGTGTCTGATCATGTACTCAGTTATTTGCTTAAAGAATCATTCACCCACAATCAGTTTCACACATGATCAAGTAAGCACATGGAATTGCATGCACTCCTGCTTTGAGGTTACAAACCAAAGTATATTTCAGAAGTTTAAAGGCTGCACTTTTATGAAGGGAATTGTTTAAAAGGGTTATGAATTAAAGTTTAAAAACAACAAGTGGAAGAATGCATGGTTAAAAACCAGCGTTTTTCCTAATTCAGTGAACAAATGACTATAGTGATTACCTTTTTCAGGTGCACATTAAGAGTCTTTTGAATAGACTCTGAATTCATGGGACAAGATTCAGCAAGCACATCAGGTAATTGTGATTTACTGGGTTCATGATGCCAAATTTAGAAACATTTTTATGTGTTCTGCTCGTTCCCGGTGAAAACACATTTATTTCATGATTATTTTATTTTCTTGATGAATATGTCTAGAGTGAATACATGTTTATATGAGTATGTATGTATATATATATATGTGTGTGTGTGTGTGTGTGTGTGTGTGGTTCTCTCATCTCTCTCTCTCTCTCTCTCTCTCTCGTGTGTGTGTGTGTGTGTGTGTGTGTGTGTGTGTATGTATTTGGTGACATGAAGCCAACATTTTTCCATACCCTCCAGCTTACTCATTTGCACAAGTTTTCTTGTTGAATCCCAAGGTCCATACAGCTGCTGTAACTAGCCAGTTTCTATAGAGATCTTTCTCTACCCCAGAGTTCTTGACTTAGAGGTAAGATGTCATATCACCCACCATTTATTTTTATCCGGAAGATATGAACTCTGGTCCTAATAAAGCAAGAAATTTAATCACTGAGTCATTGCCTAAGCCCTATATCTTATGCCATTAATGATAATTTGAATATTGGAAATGCCTCAGTGAGTACTGGGTATTCCTTTTAAGTTAAAAATTCAGCTTATAATACAGGATAGAAAGATAGTTTTAATACATTAAGATGATTAGGAGAATTTACTAGTCTTTCAGAGAACCTGCATAGAGTTTGCAGCACCCGTAATGAGGCAGCTCACAACCTCTGGTAGCTCTAGTGCTAGAGGATCTAGTAGCCCACATCCAGCCTTCATGTATATCTGCACACATGTGGTATACACTCACATAGATAAACAAATACACTTATATACATTTTAAAAATTGCAAATGAAGTGTAATTATGCTGGTATTCCATAGTGCAAATTTTTACATATTGATAAACTTAGTGAAATTGTCTAGTTTGTAGTTATTCTGACAGAAAAAAAAAGTAACAAGGTGTCCTGCAATTTTCCAGTCTTATGAGCTATGAAGGAGGACTCACAGGGAGCATAAAGCCTTTAAGCTTTGGCATCAGGAGAAAACTGACTTCTGCTTTCACTTCTGGTCTGAGACTCTAAGGTGATTTGAGGGAGCAATGATACCCTCTGAGATTCTACCTATGTAAATTCAGAATAACTCTTGCGGAAGAGTGAACAGCTCATTGTGAGAACATTGATTTGAAGTCATTAATCTAAATGACAAGATTTAGGTTACTGTCATGGCTGCTGTCACCATTGTTATTGGTATTTTTATTTGGCTTTGATGAGCCTACAAAGAAGTAGAAGTAAAGCCAGTTGCTATACTTTGTGTCTGTTATTGTGACTAAAAGAGACTTGCGGCAGAAGGATTTTTATCTCCTCTTATACTTTACAGTCCACCATCATGGGAAGACACAGCAGCAACTCGCAGAAAGAACCTTGTACTAGTGAAGTTTACTACTGCTGTGATAAAACACCATGACCAAAGCAACTTGGGGAGGAAAGTGTTTATTTAACTCACAGTTCCATATAACATTTCTATATCAAATGTGGGGAGGGCAGGAGTTGACACAGGACAGGAACCTACAGACAATAACTAATGCAGAGGCCATGGAAGGGTGCTACTTACTGGCTTGCTTCCCTTGCTTTCCTCGGCCTGTTTTTCTAGTAGAATCCAGGAACACAAGCCCAGGCACGGCACCACTCATCATGTGCTGGATCCTTCCCAATTGAAGTATCATGCATTTTGGTTGGTAAATTTCAGTTTGTGTGTGTGTGTGTGTGTGTGTGTGTGTGTGAGAGAGAGAGAGAGAGAGAGAGAGAGAGAGAGAGAGAGAGAGAGAGAGAGAGGCAAAGACAGAGAGATGCATAAACAGAAAGGGGTGGTCTTGACTTTTCATACTGTTTGTGTCCTTGTGTTGAGACCTTAGTATGTAGACTTTCTTTTACCAGTTATGGTTCTGAAGTGAGATTTTAAGTTGTCTCTATTGAATGGAAGAATTTTTTGTTTCGTTTTGTTGTTTCACAGCCTGTTAGATTTCAGATCAGGAATGGGAAGATGATATATTAATATGATTAATGTTGATTTTGGATAGGAGAAATTGGGCATAATTCCAATTCAGTGGTAAGTAAGAAACTATGTAAATGGGATACATGGATGGATCTCTTTGGACCAGTGTGAAAGCTGTAATACCCCAGCTATGCATGGAGTGCAAAGATGACATGGGTAGATCAATGTGTTTGACTATTACCAGGCTAAGCTGTGAGACTGAGTTTGTTATGTTATGGTCACACAAGGGTCCAGGGACTCACAAGGCTGGTCATCTCATGCTCACCACAAACTAGGCATGGACTTTGGATATAGTGTAGGTGTACTAGGTCCAGTCATCTCCCAGTGGTCTCTCATGACTTGATCATCTTACAGGATATAGTACCTGGGTTATGACTGAAAACAGGATATTGTTTGAGTGAGCTAGGGACCAGGGGACCAAATAGACTTGTTTAGTACACAAGCTATGTAATAGTGGATAAAGCCTAGAAGTTCAAAATGAAAGAGGCAGGCTAGCATCTGTGGAACTCATCATAATGGTAGGTAAATTCATCAGGCTGAGCAATTACAGACAAGTCTAGAGACTGGGAACAGAGCAAGTGGGACTCAGCAGATTGGACCAGCTCACAAGATGTACAACTTAGCCTATGCAAGGAAATTGGATACAGTGCTTTAGGATCCTCTGGATTCAGTGGTTGAAATGACACACAGGATGTAAGACCAGAAATGTAACAGGAGCCAGGCATAGAAATTGGGAAAGTGTAAATGGGATCTGCCAGAGTGGTATGTGCGCAGGATGTGTGTTTAGGGATTGGGGAAGGATAAGGTTGTGTAGAATCAGGTAGATCACCCTTCAAGATCTTTTAAGCACAATGCTAGTAGTGATGTCCTTCAAATTATGTGGATTTATTACCTTGTTGTTACAATTTGTCTTGAGATTTTAAGTAATTTGATATGTACTGATCGTATCTGCATGTTCACCTGTTATTACTTTTATTATTTTTTTAACCAGATGACAGGTCTTTTCAATTGCATGCAGCAACTTGAATTACTTCTGTCATAAAATTACCACAGAAAAATGTTGTCTTAGTTGGGTTTTTATTACTGTAAAGAGACACCATGACCCCAGAAATTCTTATAAAGGATAATATTTAATTGGGGATAACTCACAACTGAGAGTTTCAGTCCATTATCATCATGGCAGGAAATTTGCTACAGTAGAAGGAAACTGTCACGTTGGGCCTCTTTGAGCATGTGAGACCTGAAAGTCGACCCCCACAGTGACAATTTCCAATTAGTGCCACTTTCTATGGTCTAGAATTCAAAAGCATGAGTCTCTGAGGGCCGTTCTTATTCAAACCACCACCAATATGTAGTCCTGGAATTGAGGACCTTATATCTGTCTCCCCATATACAATACCAAGGTTCTTTTTGTAGCTGTTTATGTGAATTTGTATAGATTCTTTCATAATAAAATATAAGAGGTGTGATTTAGTACAACTAAAAATAATGATAGATCTTTGAGGTGAATTTTGTTTGCTATTTTTCTGAAAGTGCATTGAATACTGCTTCATTTTAAATGACCTGTTTTTCATAGCATCACATAGTTCAAGCCTACACACTGAGGCAAGCTAGGTAAAAATCAAATGTTGCCATTTGTTATGATGTAAAAGAAAACATAACATTAATATGATTGCACATGATCCATACACCTTTTTTGAAAGATAATTCCAGTATTGAGTTTAATCTTTTCATTTGACATTGTTGCCAAATGCTTAGGTATTAAAATAGACATTTACGATTTAAATTGGAAAGACATGCGCATGAATCTTACCCCTGTTTGAGACAAGCTTTTTTTTTTTTTTTTTTTTTTTGGATTACAGAAGCAAGGCAACTCATGCCAGAATTATCCATTTTGAAATTTATTAATTAATCAATTAATTACTATGCTTAATTGTTTGAACTATATGTGAGATTACGTTTCACTTAAGTTCAGGGCCCAAGGAAGTCAGAAGGGAGTGGGTGTTGCGTACCAGGAGCTAGAGCTGTTAAATCTACTCTGCCTCCAGGTGCTCTTCATTCTGTGACTCAAACTTGGTCCCCTGGAATATCAGTCAATGATCTTATGGCCCGAACTATCTCTCATGTCCCTAGAGTTATTTCTTTAAAAGAATATTTTTGAACATATGTGTGCCTATGTGAGTTTTTTGTACCATATACATGCACGTGCCCCTGAAGGCCAAAGTATGTGATTTTCTCTGGGACTTGAATTAAAATCCTTTGTGAGATGCTTGACATCAGAGCTAGGCACTAAGCCAAGGACATCTTCAAGAACAGTACGAGTTCTTAACACTGTAGTTCTCTCTTTGGTACCCAGAGGTATTCCTGATAGACTTCCCCTTTTTTAACTTAAAACATAAGGCACATGAGGACATCATTTCTATGCTTAAACTTTCCATTGAATCTACATAATCATAAGGTAAAAAGAAATCCCAAGGTCACACCAGCTCTTTCATATGTTCCTACTTTCTTCCAGCCTTATGTCTCAAGTTTGTTATGAGCATTCTGTTATGAGGAAAATCAATTATTTGCCATTGTGAACACAATTTCACACTATTTCTTTGCTGTTCATCTGTTCTCGTGTCTGCTCTAAAAGATCTCATCATTTATATTTAGGCCATTTCTAGCTTTTTTGAGCTGCTGATTCCAGTGGATTCCACACGTGATAGTATTGCTCTCTGTAATGTTGACTGCACCTTATACCTTTTACAAGGGAATGTGTCTGTGCCTTCCATTGCACGGATGAGTAGAAGATCTCCTAGATAGAAGACTGTATGGTATTTCTCTTTATACCCCCCACACAGAAAGCACTGCAAGAAAATCAATATATACCGAAGAAAAGAATAAAAAAGGAAAAGGGTGAAAAAACAAAGTCATTTGGGAAATATTTTATCTGCTCTAGGTTAAGAAGGCAGAAGCTAAATTGAATATTACCTAATGTAATATATGAAACATAAACATTTTAAAATCATTATGACTGTCATTCTTTTGATCCATCTGTAAAGTTCTGATTTTATAATAATAAGTAAATAATTTGGCATTGAGTAATTTATAAATATCAGAACCTTTCAATGAAAACAAGGCATTAAATTAGTGATAAGTATTGTATAATAGTAAGTGTTCCCTCCTTTCGTAGAAAATATAATTTTCTTTTTGAGTTGTTTGATATTGAGTTCTTTTCTATGTTGGTATTTTTGTCATTTGGTGTATTTTAAATAATTTGTTACTTACAGCTTATAGAAGTATAATAACAAAATTTTCACATAATTGAAGTATGGAGATAATTATAATGCATTACAAAATGAGAGGCTACTTATTGTACCATTGGAGATTACCATGCTGGTCAATGTCATGATTCCTAAGGGTTGCATCGGTATAAGGTTGTTAAATGCTTTCTTCCCTTTCATTAAAGAAGATATATGCACAACTATGGGTATATATATATATATATATATATATATATATATATATATATATATATATCATGTGTGTGTCTTTGAAAAAAAGAGTTATCTAATTGAGAGCATTGTTGGTGTGGGAATATTTAAGAGATGGGTAACTTGGAGAGGCTTAAGGGAGGAAAGAGAAGGGAAAAAGAAGAATATAGTCATGAGTGTCATACTGGTTCCTATTGTCTTCCAATAGTTTTACACTTGGATTAGATTCTATCCAGTCAGAATTCTCTACCACCCACTGCTGTCTTTATCCCAGCTCCATGCTTAGTCTCCTTATTTTTTACCATGTTGTAGCAACTATAGACCTTGTTCTATCTCTCTCCTTTATTATACCAACTTTCTGTCTTAAGATGGTTTTTCCTAGATTTCCAGCCTTAAGTTTATCCTGTCTGATAAATTTTCAACAACTTTTTTATTTACTCCTAGCTCCTCATGTAAAAACCTATCTTTTCCAGTTTCTTGCCTCTATCAATTTCTTCAAAATAATTCTTTTTTAATATTGGAAACTGTGTGATTTCTGAACTAAAGCCCTTCCCAGCATGAAACTCATTTGGTATGTTTGAGCTAGGTACATTATGTGAAGATTGAACATCATATCCCTACCACCTTATCCCCAAAAATATTTTGATAAAGTTAGAGAGAAACCTACAGATTCCTGAGGTTGAACACTCCAACAGACCACTGATAGAGTGACGTGGGAGTGGGAATTTCACTTACCATTGCCATCACTTATCCTTCAAACAATCAAATTCATAAATTTTATGGGCTCAGTATAAATAGTAACCGACTCATCAAAGTAATATATGACATAAATCTAAAAAAAAACTAATATGTGAGAAATATAAATGAAAGGCAAATGGGATAATCTCTGATTCTATGCAACTCCTTCTGTCTTGATGAGAAGATTAAATACTATTAAAAACAGGCTGGTAAGTGCTGAATAAAAGCAAAGGACACAAAAAGCATTTAGAGGCTTTTTTAGGAAATAAATGATACAAACGTATAAATATCTTGTGATATTTAATATATATATATATATGTGTGTGTGTGTGTGTGTGTGTGTGTGTGTATGTATATATCCACAATACAACCATGACAAGCAAGATATTGAATTTAACAATCTATAGCAATTGGCCTCTAATCATGATAACCTACTCTACCCATATATTTTATAGGAACACATAAACTAGATTTTTTACAGCTGAAAGACGTCTCTGTTAGTAACAAAAATATAAATCTACCCACATATATATGTGGGTATATATATATATATATATATATATATATATATATATAGTTTATTACCAAAATTTTATTATTAGAATAATGCTGGTTAACTTTCACTTTTGTACATAAATTTATTCCCTTTGTCTTATTTTCTCTGACTCTGTACCAGTAACATAATTCTTTGGTTCTCCTTAGTTATTGGTTTTCAGGATATGTTTATAGCTAGTGAATCATTTCTACTTTCAGTTGATTGGGTTCATCGACATCAGAATATGTGTAGACAAATAAAAGAGAAACAATATATAAATCCGAGGGTAACTCTGACATGACCTCTGTTGATATCATTATAAATTTTTTTTTAGTTACAGATTAACTATTTTTATAATCAGTCATTTATGGCCATATATTGAGCCTATTAATATTTTAATGATATAAAGATTTCTCTACTTTACATATGCCATCAGAAAATCGATGAAAATATTTCTTTTTTTCATGGGGAAATGCTATAATCTTTATTTTTTCCTAAATTTGTTTTGTAAAATGTTACATTTTTTTGAGTATGAGATGAGCAAAGTGCATCTTTTTCCAAGCGAGACATTTTTGAAATTGTAATGGACTAATACACCAATGAGCCTGCAAAGTGAAGTTTTAAAGCCATTATTACTCTCAAAATTACAAAAATGACAACATCTTTATGGATTAACGCATGTATATCATCATAGTGGAGTGGATTGTGAGAAAGGTGGAACTATCTGGGTAAATTAAGTGGCAAGTGGATGATACTTGAAGCCTGTATCTTATTCTTTGTCCCTTCCTAACTGTATTGTTAACTTTGTAATTTTACACCTTATGAATGCATTGCACGTGGTTCTTATTTTATCAGCAAGTGATCTGGCTTCAGTATTATATGTTCTAGATATTCTAACTAATAGAGGCTAGAGAATTCTTTTGCAAAGCTTTGGTAAACATACTTCCATCTATTCATATCAAATTTCTGACACTGGGGTTGCTGGCATGAAAAGAAAGATTTGTCTGGTAATGAAAATGCTTGATTTTTTGTGATCCTTAATACAAATCTTAAAATATATTTTGTAAAAAATAAGCATGTGTGAGTCACCCTTTCTTTTTCTTCATGATTAAAGTGTTGGTATTCTTTCTTCAGACATTATTCACATCCTTTCAATTGTTTTCAGCATTTGAGACATTTGCTGTTAAACATTATGTTACATATTCTCACTCCACTGGGATTTTTTAAAAATATTTTTAGTTGAATAAATAGTATGGTGTCTTAAAGGCTATAAATCAACAGACAACATATGTGACCAATCTCTATTGAAAGCTTCGTTTTGTGTAATTTTAAGTATTTTAAGTGTGTGTGAGTTTCTCTCTCTGTCTTTCTGTGTGTGTGTGTGTGTGTGTGTTTATCCAATGAGGGTAGAAGAGAGCTTCAAATCCCCTGGAACAAGAATTACAAGGGGTTTTTACTTAACTGGAATGGGTGCTGATTCTCAAATTCGGGTTTTCTGTAAGAACACTAAGTGCTCCTAACCATTGAATCATTTATTTCCTCAGCTCGAATCATTCTCATCTGTAGCAGAGCTACTACTACACAAATACTTTGGCACCAATAATTGAATGATTTCAAAGGCTTTTAGTACCTTTCCAGAAACTATCTTCAATAAATTTTGATCTTTGAGCCAAAGCTTTACACTTTTATTGCTCACATCAGAAATCAAGGTTGATCTAGCTGCCTTCCTTCGGTGGACATTGTGACAGTCTCTGGAAGATCACGATTATTTCCTATTTCAGTCCATCTGTTGTCTGCCCTTACCTGCTATAGCCATAGTTGTGCATTTGGTTAAAGCTAGGAGTGTCCCTGAGTTCCTTCTTTCAGCTTTCTTTGAATATTCATTCACTTATTATTATTATTATTATTATTATTATTATTATTATTGTTATTATTATTGCTGTTGATATTATTATTATTGAAATATTGTTTCACACAATATGAATATATGTCACTATAATTGGTTAAATGGATAAAGTGACTGATTAATAAATTGACAAGATAAGATTAGGGAGAAGAGCCAAACTGAGAATGCTGGGAAGAAGAAGGGGTGAGTGAGGGGAGTTAGCAGCAGAAACAGAGGAAGCAGGATTATTAGAAAATGAGATAACAAGCCATGGGACATGTTTTAGTGTGTAGATAAGAAATATGGGATAATTTAAAATGTAAGAGTTAGATAATAACAAACCCAAGCTATTCGTCAAGCATTTATAATTAATATTAAATCTTCATGTTAATTATTTGGGAACAGGTTGCAGGAAAGAGATGTATGCATAGAATTTTATTATTATTATTAATTAATTTATTTCCATTAGCTCAGCTAACACTTTTTGGCTTGGTTTGGTTGTTGGTGTTAGAAACAACAAAAATCACATGACTGTGTTGTTTACTAAAAAATGAAGGGACCAGAGGTGTTAAAGCAGAGATTTAAATGATCCAATCCTACTCTCCTGAGACAAATCGAGGAAAGAAAAGATGAAAGAAACCTGCTTTATTTAATATCTCTAAACACCTTTTATGTGCTTAAGGATCTTTTGCTTATGAAAACAAGTGAAAGTGTTTTTGTTAATGATTTGCATTGAGCTATCAATCAATAAGAAAAAAATAATGGAAGAGATTTAAGTAATTATCTAATGTGCTAAAAAAAAGAAAGAAAAATAAGAGACAGTTTTTGACTCACTTTTCCAAAATACCTATTTGACTTTTGTAATTAGAGATACTTAATCTCTGTCTTCCAATTATGTCCCACCTCTGCAGAAAAGAGGAGTAAATGAACAGAACAAAAGTAGCTCTCAAGACTATTTATCTGAATATAAGAATTGTGAGTAGCAATGAGCAATTTCAATAAAATATGTTATTCAATGGAAGAATGGATGAAGAAAGTGTGGAATATATACACAGTAGAGTACTATGCTGCGGTAAAAAATAGTGACTCCTCGAATTTTGCATGCAAATGGATGGAAATAGAAAACACTATCCTGAGTGAGGTAACCCAGACCCAAAAAGATGAACATGGATGTACTCACTCATAATTGGTTTCTAGCCATAAATAAGGGTCATGGAGTCTACAATTGGTGAGCCTAAAGAAGCTAAATAAGAAGGTGAACCCAAGGAAAAACATATAGTTATCCTCTTGCCTATGGGAAGTAGAAATTGCGAGGGAGAAAAGCGGAATCTTGGGGGAAGGGTGGGTTGGTGGTAAGGGGAGATGGGGAGAGAAAAGTGAGAAGGGGAGGATGGGGGGAACTTGAGGAAACAGGATGATTGGGATAAAGGAAGGCTGGATAGGGGAGCATGGAAGCACAATTCTTAGTTAAGGGAGCTACCTTAGGGCTGGCAAGAGACTTGAACCTAGAGGGGCTCCCAGGAGCCCAAGGAGATGTCCCCAGTTAGTTCCTTGCGCAGCTGAGGATAGGGAACCTGAAATGACCCTATCCTAGAGCAATACTGACGAATATCTTGCATATCACCATAGAACCTTCATCTGGTGATGGATGGAGATAGAGACAGAGACACACACTGGAGCACTGGACTGAGCTCCCAGGGTCCCAGTGAGGAGCGGAAGGAGGGAGAAGATGAGCAAGGAAGTCGGGACCACGAGGGGTGCACCCACCCACTGAGACAGTGGGGCTGATCTATTGGGAGCTCACCAAGGCCAGCTGGACTATGACTGAAAAACCATGGGATAAAACCGGACTCTCTGAACATGGCGAACAATGAGGGATGATGAGAAGCCAAGGACAATGGCACGGGGTTTTGATCCTACTTCATGTTCTGGCTTTGTGGGAGCCTAGCCAGTTTGGATGTTCACCTTCGTAGACCTGGACGGAGGGGGGAGGACTTTGGACTTTCCATAGGGCAGGGAACCCTGACTGCTCTTTGGACTGGAGAGGGAGGGGGAGAGGAGTGGGGGGAGGGGGAGAAGGTTGGGAGGAGGGGGAGGGAAATGGGAGGCTGGGAGGAGGGTTAAACTTTTTTTTCTTTTCTCAATAAAAAAAATAAAAAATATGTTATTATATTTTGAAGAAAAATATTCTTCCCTCAATTTAAACTACAGATCCATGTACTGTTATATGCTTTTCATTTGGCCTTTTCATTCATATTTATATTTGTTAAGTTAACGAATACCATGTCTATTATTCCCTCCTGTTTTTTCCACTCCAGTAGTCTACTTACTTTCATATTTTATAACATAGATAATCCTTAAATTTATCCATGATTATCCTGTGAAGACATCAATATTTGTGCTGCCTATCAAGTTGTAGATGAGATACCAAAGAACTAGAACTTTAAAATGGTAGTTAATTTATTAAACCACAGATTTTGAAAAATCAGAATTTTATGTCCAAATTTCTAACCATAGGTCCAAGAAGTCTTATTTCAACAGTCAAATTGCATCAAGTAAAATATCAATTCTTGCTAATAGCATATTTATAATTGTTTGTATGTTTTTTTTCTGTTTACATTAATTTACATAATAAAGAAAATGTCTAAGATATAGTTATAGCATAGGTTAATTGAGCAGAATAAGTAAATTGATATAATCAATGTTCATATATTATATCAGGACATTTTAAATTTAATACAAGTCTCTTGATTATTTTAGATTATTTTATTATTGTTATTATCTCTTGAGAATTTTAGAGCTCTACAAATTTCTTTCATTTTGGTGAGTTAAAGAGAAGATAAATAATGAAATAGGTAAGAGTCAAAGAATAAGACTCAAATAATTTCTTCATTGTTTAAGTTTTTGTGAGCCATCAAATGTTGTATCTTTCTGCTTATTGTTTTGACTTCCTTGTATATTAATATGTAATAACTACTACACAACTTATTTATATGTGGATTAAAACAGTAAATTCCATGTTGTTTTATAGGGCTGCTATTGTTTAAGATAGAATGCTAATACCTTTGCTCCTCCTCTGGCAAACATCTGAAGATTATTTATTTCTTCATCCTAAAAAGATATTTTTTGACTTAACTCACTTGTTATTGTTACACTTGCAGTGTTTTGGCTTGTAAATTTTATAACTTAATAAGCAAAGAGAAATAAAATGATAATAAACAAATTTCTAATGGAACTATGAATATAGGGGTATTGTTAACACAGAGAAAGTAATGAGTTGTACATTAAGGGACTTTAGCAGATTAGCGAATTTTAGCCAACCATACAGAGGGAAGACACCTCATATTGGAAAGACTTGGTCACAGTTGAGGGACTGGAGTGAGGTTGTCTCTAAATTCCACATCCTTAGCCATAGGAACCAGGCAGAGAACCACTAGACTTGCCTTGGGCTTTGGTAACCTCAAAGTCTGCCCCAAGGGATACACTTTCTCTAACAAGACCACACTTACTCCAAGAACGTCACACCTCATAATCTTTCTCAGATATTCAATAATTGTGGACTAAACATTCAAATATATAATTCTATTGATGTTGCTCTTATTCAAACCACAAGTGCAGAGTGAAAACTTTTACCAAAATTATTAAAACCATCTCAGAATATTTTCACCCGTTATTAAGTAAAGGTCTTATTTTCTTCTTGTGTATTTCAAAATAGACAAATAGTACCTAAGACAGATTCAACCTTCACCACAATACAGGTAACAAGCTAAAATTTACAGGAATTATATCAAACCCTGTGTCAATTCATTTTTATTTTCAGCTTTCTGGCTTTAGAATTACCTAACAGATGACTCTTAGTTCCTTAAGTTGTTTCTTGTTAAGCATTTGGTCACAGTGATTATTAACGTAACAAATTTAAAACTTCACTCAACATATTGTCCCATATTATCATTGATATAATAACATCACTATGACACCTTAATATTCTTGATTATACTCTATTGTATTAAATTAAAATCATGTAACTTTGAATTAACTGAATCTAGGAAACTATACGAGACAAAAACAGCTAAAATTCTTGCTTCAGGCATTATAAAACTAGTGATGGATTTGAACTAGGTAGCGATTAACAAGGTCAGAGCTACATTTTAAAGAGATTAATTTGTTGAAAGTTTGTCGGAGGGAAAATAGAGAATGTATTTAAGGGTTTATATAATGAATACTGGTGATTCAGCTGAAATGTCTGATAGTATATTTAATGTTTTGAAAGTCTCCTTATTGATAGCAGTTTGTCAATAGCCTAAAAGTTCTTCATTTCATAAAATGAACCATTATAAAAGTAATTAATGAAAAATGTGGAAATTAAGTCATATAATGATTCCTATTTTTTTTCACTGTTTGCCATGTTCTGATATAAACTGTTGTTGTTCTGAAAGGAGTAATGGGAGTTAAATAGTATTGCTATGACAAGTGAGATGGTCCAGCAGATTAAAAATGCTTGAAACATAAATGTGAGTTTGACATCTGGAATCCATGGTGGGAGGAAAAACATAAGATAATCATTTCTTAAAAGTTGTCTTCTGACAACCACAAATGCACTATGAAAACTATAATGTACCATATGCATAATTATATACGTGATTTAAGACAAATGAATAATAATTCTTACTTGATTCACTATTTTGTAGTGTTTTTAATTATAATGCTTTAAAATGTCTATTTATAATAGATTTTGCTAAGAAGATTATTGTTTTGATTTTTGTGTGTATGTATGCATGTTCCTGAACTGTTAATTATTTATACCAGGTGAATGCAGAGGCTCACAGGGGCCCTAAGAGAGGATCAGACCTTGGAAGGCCTGGAATTAGAGATGTAGGTAACTGAAGCTACATAATGTGCATGCTAGGAACTGAACACTGGGTTCTCAGCAAAAGCAGCAGATCCTCTCAAAAACTGGAAAATCTCTCCAGTATAGTATTTACCAGAATTTTGATGTGTCTGTGTGATCAGTTCCCTGTTCATTTTAATATCATTATTTAAAGGTTTGTTTATTTTTCATATTATGTGTATGAGTATTTTCTTGTAAAATGTACATATGTACTGTGCTCTTGCACTTCTCTATGGCAACTACAAGAGGCCATCAGATTATCTGGAACCAGGATTTATTACAGAAATCCTGGGGCCTGGGAAGCAAACCCAGGTCTCTTCAAGAGTAAAAGGCGTTCAAAAATGCAGAGCCATCTTTCTACCCCTGTTTAAATCTCTCTTTAAAAATTGTTGATAACATTCTGACTAGCTCAGCAGGTAAATTAACTGTAGATTTTCACCACTCTCCCAATTCTTACTCCCCAGTTTCATCCTCAGTTTAATAGTGGACCTCCTGCTATTATGTGGTTGTGCCTTCCACTCACTCTGCTTCCATCTCCAGTTACTTTCTAAACTTCCTTCTCCCAATTGTTACTCTATCCCAACACCAACTCTAGCAAGCATTTCCTATCAATGAGCAGGCTACTAGAACCGTGAAGCAGGTAGACTAACTTCAGAGCTACACCTCTCTCTCCTTTCTTCCAGTTTCATGCTCAGCCCTGTGGCAGACCACTTTTTGCGACCTCTCTCTCTCTCTCTGAGCCTACCAACAGGGGATGTTCACCTCCATAATTTCTTTCCCCTACTAATCCCATCATCCTAACTTCCAAGTACAGCAGGCATTCCCTGAAGTCTGCAGGCTACTATATACAGGAAAGCAGGTAGGCTAATGGTAGATGTTGGTCTCTCTCTCTCTCTCTCTCTCTCTCTCTCTCTCTCTCTCTCGTCTATTACAGACCCAATATCCTATTCTCATACCTCCCTCTTTAGCATAAGAGCTACAAATTAGAAAGAATCTTGATGTCCCCTAAAAGATGAATGGATAAATAATATGTTGCACATTTGCAAATGGAGTGTTATTCACCAGTTACAAAAACTGACATCATGAAGTTCACAAGTAAATGGACAGAACTAGGGAAAATTATCCTGATTGAGGAAACCGAATATGCAATTCTTTATGTTCAGATATTAGCTGTTAACTCAGTGATAACCAAAAACAATCTGTAGAAACACAGAGGTCAGGCAAAGAGTAGGGCCTTGTGTACAGGGAAAGGGAGACCAGTCTAGGAAAGGGAAGTAGAACAGATACTTATGGATATATAGTTCGAGGACTGTAATAGAGGATCAAGTGGAGGGACAAGGGAATATGAGGAAAGACAGTTAAATTAAAGACCGTTTGAGTGGTATTGTGAAAACCAGTATATAAGAAGCTTTCTAAAATAAATACACATATAAAAGGGATCTAAATGAAATAAATAAATAATAATATGTGAAATAGAGTCCCAACTGTCCATCTCTTGTCACCAAATGAAACTTACAGTACTGAACATAGGTTACATATAATTGAGTTAACGGCCAAAAAGGTACCCTAAACAGTCTGAAGAATATAGGTTGCTCTCCACAAGCTGATGACAAGTCACCATTGCTTAAGACAACATGTACAGATCATTGTCTGTGTAGAAGTTGAGTTGATGCCTATATAGACTTTTCACTCCTATGAGTTAGTGTCCTTAGAATAGGAAGGCCCTATGCATGCTAACAAAAGAGAGATTTAAACACCAAACCAATTACAAACCCTTTTATTTGGTGTCTGCACATAAGAAATGATAATTCAATGATAGCACAAATCTTGTGGGAGTAATCAACTCATATTTGGTTTAACATAAGACACACCCCATGAAATAGAATCCATAACCAACACTGTTTGGGTGACCAGGAACGTGAGGCTAGATAACCCAGGGACCCGGGATAAAATCAAATTCTATTGTTAAAAAAATAACTCCTAACAACATTCTGTTATACTCTTAGGTCATTAACTTTCCCTGACATCATCAGAGAAGCTTTCTCCTGCAGCAGATGGGAAGAAATGAAGGTCAATGCACATATGAATTCTCAGAGACTGAAGCAGCTTATGCAGGGCCTTTGAGGATCTGTACCAGTAAGAAAGTATGGACACATGCTCCCATCCCTAACCCAGAAGCAATTTTCAAATGTTACTACTTGCAAATTAAATTGAGTTTCCTCCAAGGGAGTCTTTCTGAGCAAACAAACTACTTTTAATGGTAGGCTGCATGCCCAGTGTTAGATGATCAGCAGAAAATGAACTCGATGGCATCTGGAGGTTTCTTGTTTTATAATGTTGTGTTATGAGTTCTATTTTTATATATTTAATTTTATATCATGTTTCTTTATTTTTATTACACACAAATGCACACACACATACACAAACATATATACATACATATGCGCATATATATATGCGCATATGTATGTATATATGTTATGTATATTCTTTTTGTCCTAAATGTCCTTTGACTATACATTATGGCTTCCAGTTTAGAGGGGTTTCTGTTTTGTTTTGTTTTAGGTTTGCTTTTTTCTTTAGTGCTGTCCCTCCATTTCTGAACAAGTGGGCATGTGTTTCTTCTCTACTCTGTTGGACTCTTTTCCTTTTGTTTGTTTATTTTGTCCTAATCTGATGTTTTAGTTTTGTCTTATCTTGTAATAACAATAAATTGTGCTGGCAAAACCGGATATCAATCTGTAGAAGAATGAAAATAGATCCATATCTATCACCATGCAAAATCTCAAGTCCAAATGGATTAAAGACCTCAATATCAGTCCGAACACACTGAACCTGATAGAAGAGAAAGTGGGAAGCACTCTACAGCACATGGGAACAGGAGACCACTTCCTACGTATAACCCCAGCAGCACAGACACTAAGGGCATCATTGAATAAATGGGACCTCCTGAGACTGAGAAGCATCTGTAAAGCAAAACACACTGTCACTAAAGCAAAAAGGCAACCCACTGACTGGGAGAAGATCTTCACCAACCCCACAAATGACAAAGGTCTGATCTCCAAAATATATAAAGAACTCATGACACTAGACTGTAAAAGGCTAATCAACCCAATTATAAAATGGGGCATTGAGCTGAACAGAGAATTTTCAACAGAACAAGTTCAAATGGCCAAAAGACACTTAAGGTCATGCTCAACTTCCTTAGTGATCAGGGAAATGCAAATCAAGACAACTTTAAGATACCATCTTACACCTGTCAGAATGGCTAAAATCAAAAACACCAATGATAGCCTTTGCTGGAGAGGTTGTGGAGAAAGGGGTACCCTCATCCATTGCTGGTGGGAATGCAATCTTGTGCAACCACTTTGGAAAGCAGTGTGGTGGTTTTTCAGGAATTTGGGGATCAACCTACCCCTGGACCGAGCAATACCACTTTTGGGAATATACCCAAGAGAGTCCCCATCATACAACAAAAGTATTTGCTCAACTATGTTCATAGCAGCATGGTTTGTAATAGCCAGAACCTGGAAACAACTTAGATCCCCTTCAATGGAAGAATAGATGAAGAAAGTATGGGATATATACATATTAGAGTACTACTCAGCAGTAAAAAAACAATGTTTGTATCTATTTATGCATGTGTTCTTTGAATAGCATTTGAACCTTATAAAATTTTCTTCACCCTCAGTGTGCTCTTCATTGGGACCTTGGGAGCTCAGTCCGATGCTCCAGTGTGGGTCTCTGTCTCTGTCTCCATCCATCGCCAGATGAAGGTTCTATGGTGATATGCAAGATATTCATCAGTATGGCTATAGGATTTCACGTTCCCTATCCTCAGCTGCCCAAGAGTTAACTGGGGACATCGCTCTGGGTACCTGAAAGCCCCTCTAGATTCAAGTCTCTTGCCAACCCTAAGATGGCTCCTTAATTAAGTTATGTGATTCCCTGCACCTCTATCCAACCTTCCTTTCTCCCAATCATCCCGTTTCCCCAAGATCCCCCCATTCTCCCCTTCTTACTTTTCTCTCCCCATCTCCCCTTACCCCTGTCCCACCCCACCCCCAAGTTCCCAATTTTTTGCCTGGCAGTCTTGTCTACTTCCCATACCCAGGATAACAACTATATGTTTTTCTTTGGGTTCACTTTCTTATTTAGCTTCTTTAGGATCACAGATTATAGACTCAATGACCATGAGCAAGGAAGTCAGGACCACAAGCGGTGCACCCACCCACTGAGACAGTGGGGCTGATCTATTGGGAGCTCACCAAGGCCAGCTGGACTGTGACTGAAAAAGCATGTGATCAAACTGGACTCTTTGAACAGGCCGGACAATGAGGGCTGATGAGAAGCCAAGGACAATGGCACTGTTTTTTTTTTTGTTTTTTTTTTTTTTTTGTTGTTGTTTTGGTTTTTCGAGACAGGGTTTCTCTGTGGTTTTAGAGCCGGTCCTAATACTAGCTCTTATAGACCAGGCTGGTCTCGAACTCACAGAGATCTGCCTGCCTCTGCCTCCTGAGTGCTGGGATTAAAGGTGTGTGCCACCACCTCCAGCATGTTCTGGCTTTGTGGGAGCCTAGCCAGTATGGATGTTCACCTTCCTAGACCTGGATGGAGGGGGGAGGTCCTTGGACTTTCCACTGGGCAGGGAACCCTGACTGCTCTTCAGATTGGAGAGGGAGGGGGAGAGGAGAGGAGTGGGGGGAGGAGGAGAAGAGTGGGAGGAGGGGAAGAGGGAGGGAAATGGGAGGCTGGGAGGAGGCAGGAATTTCTTTTTTTTTTCTTTCAATAAAAAAAAATTTCTTCACCTATTGGCATGATCACTGATATCCTTGTTCAGCTCATATTTGGGCAGTCATGTAAATAAGATTTTATGGTTGTAACTTCGGATGTTACTGGAAGATACACTCTTGTGCCAACCTACCTGATCTTATGGCTCTTACAGTCTTTCTGCTCCCTCTTCTCCAATGTTCCAGAGTCCTTAGGTGTAAGAGTGTTTTATAAATGTATCGATTGGTGCCAGAATCCATGATTCTGCATTTTGGTTGATTGTGGTTTTCTGTAATGGTCTCTAACTGTTAGACTTTCTCACAGAGATAGATATAAAAAGTAAACAAATTTTAATATGACTTTTTTCACCATATATACCCAGGAAGATTAGTGCAGATAAATTTGTCATCCTTTCTTGTAATTTATAAAATGAAATTGTCTCGATGACAGGTGAGTGACACAAGTTGATAAAGTATAGGATATGAACACTTCTCACAGCATATGGAGAGCACAAACAGTGTTAAACCCACAGGTTTTCATTCTTTATCAGGACTCACATTGTCATAGATGCAGTCCAGCATGAAAAGCAATGTGTCATTTTAAATACTGGTTATAAAGACAGTGATTATTAGTAATTTATAAATATATGATGAAATTGTTCATGAGTTGCAAATTTTGCTTTTAAATGCAGGAACATTCTTGATACTCAAATCTAAATTACCTATTTCCAAATATTTCAAAGCATTTCTAGTAATTACTTTATATTTTATTCAGGTGTCACAATTTTCAAAATAAATCCATGCTCAGGACCCAATTTTCATAAGATATCTAGACCAAGGACTATCAACTGGAGGTGACATCTTTGTTTCTGAAGGAACATTCGTTGCAGATTGAATGCATTTTTCAAATTAATACAACTGATAAAGTTGTTGAATGCACTAGGTAGTAAGTAAATGGCAGAAGTGACTTACAAAATTCCATCACATACAGAACAACAGTTCCAGACACACCAACATCCAAACTGCCAATGTGGAAAAACTGGCAATAGGTTACATATTGCAATTCTTGTCTTAATAGATATTAATTATGTATGAACATAGGTAATATTTATAGCTTGACTTATCAATATTTAATCTATTAAGTTGAATTTGTTTGTAAGTGAATGGAATTAATGAAATATGTACTCACTATCAAATGTTCTGAAATTTAAAATATAGCATTCAGCTCTAATATAAGAACATCATATACAAATGATGGTCAAAGCATATTTTAATGATCTATGTTTTAAAATTCTCTATGGCTGGAAGAGATAGACCTTGCTCATTTTTGAGAGGATGAGAATTTGGTTTTTATCAGCCCTGTCAGGTGGCTTAAAAACGCTTGTAACTGTACTCCAGGAAATTTGGCATCTTCTTCTGTTTTTCCACAGACAGCAACACACACTTAAACACACTCACATACCGCACATGTAACTACACACCTAAATCAAAATAAATATTTCATACATGACCTGCAAGAGGTTCATGCAGCATCGAGGAGAAAGTGGAGACTGTAAATGCAGTTGACCAGGAAGACTGATAATAGATACAGCCCTCAATATATGACAGCAAAGCTGTACCTATGAAATCCCAAAAGTAGAGCTGCCAAAATAGGACCTGAGAATTGACACCACTAGTCGGCGTACCAATTGGAAGTGTTAAATCTCTCAAGAACTTAACTCTATCTTAACACCACAAGCAATGGTGTTAAGCCTTCTGACATAGTCTCTGAAGATGAGTCAATGATATATCATCCAACCCTAAGTGAGACAGCCAACGCCATGGAGTTAACAACTAGAAGAGTCTTGAAACTTCCATTGATAGATAACCAGGGTTGGAGTAACCTAACCACCATCTTTAAGCTGTTAGTATATACATATATATGTTCTATTCGTCTAAAGAACTCTAACTAATACAGGAGTGTTTTCCAATGGGGTGTGTGGGAAGATAGAAATAATGACATTATTTTAAAAGCTGAAAAGGAATGAAAAGTATTCCAAAGCAGAAATTTAGACTTTCCACATGCTTCAAAGCATGTGAGAATCAGAAGCTACTTCTGTATTTAACTGAAGTGACCAAAGAACTCACATGGATAAAGGTGGAAGAATACATATGCACGCATCTTTTTGATAAGTGGAATTACTTATTTTAGCATAGAAATCGAGGTGATGTCCTTTGCATGGGGAACAGAAGGACACTAATATGGCTATGTCTCTCAGTTGCTTGTATTAGATGGTATAGCAGGTGACCACAGGAAAGTTCCCAATAGCTGCCTAAGGAATTTTGCATACCCTTTTAATAATAGGCTCATCATTCTGACAGGTACCATTAACTACAAATGGGTTCAACAAAAATAGAATAAAATAAGCCCAAACATTCCTACTCCATAGCAAAAGAGTAAAGGCTTTCCTCTTTTCTCCCCTCTTCATTCTCAAGAGAGACACAGTGTTATAGGACAGTGTAGTAAATAGAATGACAAGGGCAGGTTTAGTTTGGTAAATAAAAGCTGAAGAAATAAGTTTAACATTGTTGGCTTTAAAGAAGAAGCACTGAATTAAAAATTTAAAAAGCTTGGCTAATGAACTCAGTTACCATGAGCAAGATCATATTAGAAAGCACTGCTACAGCTACTATGAATGCAGCTTACAAAAATGCCTCCCAATGTGCTTGCTTTGCTTTTTGTATGGGCCCTATCATGGAGGCAGAGTTTCAAAATGATAGAGAAGCCAGTCAACATGTGTACTCTGGTGTCAAAAGTCTATTTCTTGTGACCTTTATAGAGGCTTCTTCATCTTCTTTAACGGACATCAAAAAAAAAAAAAAAAAAAGAGGCCCATTGTCATCCCAGAAATCAGAGGAACAGCTTGAGAAGACAGAGATAATTGCTGCAGGCAGGTCCCTATTTCAGTCCTGCAAATTAAGTACAGTTGTTTCTTTGGTTGGAGCTGAGACCTGAAACCAAAATCTCCAGAATGCTAGATGGGTGATTTGCCACCATAGCACCTCTCAGTACATGTCTTTTTTTGTTTTTTTCTAATGAGTATCTTCACAAACAGATAATAGTCGTTATCATATCCTTTGGCTTAATCTTTATTTTGGAGTATGATGGCTAAATTACTCTAATGTATCCTATACCAATGTGTGTGTGTGTGTGTGTGTGTGTGTGTGTGTGTGTGTGTGTGTATTTTCTATATCAGCTCTGCTTCTGTTAAGAAACATGAGTCTGGTGATGGATGGAGATAGAGACAGAGACCCACACTGGAGCACTGGACTGAGCTCCCAAAGTACCAATGAGGAGCAGAAGGAGGGAGAACATGAGCAAAGAAGTCGGGACCACGAGGGGTGCACCCACCCACTGAGACAGTGGAGCTGATCTATTGAGAGCTCACCAAGACCAGCTGGACTGTGACTGAAAAAGTATGGGATAAAACTGGACTCTCTGAACATGGCGAACTATGAGGGCTGATGAGACGCAAAGGACAATGGCACGGGGGTTTGATCCTACGTAATGTGATGGCTTTGTGGGAGCCCAGCCAGTTTGGATCTTCACCTTCCTAGATATGGACGGAGGTGGGAGGTCCGAGGTCTTACCACAGGGCAGAAAACCCTGACTGCTCTTTGGACTGGAGAGGGAGGGGGAAAGGAGTGGGGGGAGGGGGAGAAGGGTGGTAGGAGGGGGCGTAGGGGGGGAGGAGGGGGAGGGAAATGGGAGGCTGGGAGGAGGTGGAAACTTGTTTTTTTTTTTTCTCCTTTTCTCAATAAAAAAAAAAGAAACATGAGTAATACACTAATACAGTAAGTAATTAGTTGCCATGAATTAAATCTATCATGATAAAATTCTTGGACTATAGTCTGATCACATGTGTATTATCCAAGGAAGGGTACGCTTAGGGAATTCTTGTTATACTCTTTATGTTTTCACTTAAATCAAGTGTTAATATTATTAATATTTCAAGAATACAGTTACTATTACAAGTATAAGTACTGCTATTCCATTTATATTTTATGAATAAATTATATAGTATTATATATTGATATATTTAATACATATTATTTGTTATCGTGTTTTGCTACACTTTATACAATACATAAATTAAAATTGGAAAATATTTTCTTACTTAACATATTTGCAATATATTTTACTTTAATATGACAATATTCTCCATTTTACATGACAAAGTGAGATTCACATAGTGTTTAAAAATTAGTATAATAAAGTACAAGATCTACCTAAACCCACATCATATTTGGTGCTTTAATATACTATAAAATGCTTTCTAATTACTTAAATTTATATTTAATTGCTAATTCTTTGTATTATATACTAAATCTAAATTAATAATAGCCTCTCAGAAAAAGACCTTTTAAAATCATCATTATGCCTTATGTGTTAAACCAGCTTTTTCTCTTTCCTTTCATTTTCATTACACTTCCTCCAAATATAATTCCATATCTTCCAAGTTTATTCCTGTCAGCAACATTTACTTTGAACCCCTTAAGCTTAAGACATATAAAAATTAAAAATGAATGCTTACTAAATTAATAATAACAAATAAACAGTTCTAAGACTTTGGTAAATTAATATGGATTTTCACATTTCGTCTTCTGTTTTTTTTTTCTTTTAGTGCTCAATTTTATAAACCTAGTTTTATTCAATTATCTTCTCTCAGCATATAAAAATTTATGAAGTCATGAAGTCAAATACATGAGAAAAAGCATATTTGGTACAATTAGTATCTGAATATAATCTCAGTTTCTCCTACTATTTTACTAACAGCGAGTACGATTTTTCAATTGAAACCTTTTTTTTAGATCCCCATTAGAAATGAGTATTTGCACACATAAGTTCACAACTCTCTTAAAATTAGTTGTAGCATCTACTTAATCATGTTTTCCTTGTGTTTGTTCAGTTTAATATTTGTTTTAGCTGAATTCGCTTCCCATTAATACCGCTTCTTTCAAATAAATGCATGATACCTACTGGCTCAAATTTGGACAAACTTAAATTTTTATTTTTATTTTTTTTGTTTTTATATAATGCTTCTTTTGTTTTTATAAGTTGATGTTGTTCTGTTGAATTGTTTGAAACTTAAAGGATGCACGTGAAAGTTCACATAAATAATCAGAATATTCTGTAGCCTCATTCTCCTGGCTATTTTCACAAAGCAGACTTTGTTTTTGATAAAGTCAAGAAGCCATGGAGGCTAACTGTTATTTCTGCCACCAGCAAAATCTACAGAAGGTTCATAGCCCTGAGCATGCTACTTTTTAACCCAGAGATTAAAGAATAAAAAGGCCCATCCACTTCACTGCTACAAGACATTCAATTTAAATTAATTTTCAGGACTCATGTTGGAAAGCAAGTAAAATCATTAACTCTAGAGATGAAATCAGATAAATTCCTATGGCATAGGATCTAGAAGACAGCTGTGAATAACACCAGTGAAGCAAGAACGAAACAAACTTATGAACTGTTTCAGACAGTTTCCTAGTTTATATATTAGATAAAATGTTTTCAGTTTAGTGGTCACAAAATGTTAGAAACATAAATTAAATTTGTGGATATGAGAGTATGGAAGTCAGATAAGTGAATATTATGAATAAATAGGAACAAGGGTTTACAACCATTGGGAAAATCTTGGAAAGATCAATAATAAAACCATCAAATTTAGTTGTCAATACAGTGTAAGTTAGTAAAATAAGGAATAAAACTTATAATTTAATATAACTTTTTATTTTCATTCAATTATGAGAAAATTATATATTTTTAATATCTATTCTAAATGAAAATGTTCTTAGGTATATCAATAAGCCAATTATTTTGTAAAAGAAATAAAAAAAAGTATTTGACCAATTCAGGAAAAATCACTATCTTCACTGTACCTCTCAACCCTTTTCAAACTGTTCAAAGCTGAATTTATTCAGATCTCCCTACATCTTCTGTGTCATATCTTTTTTACTCTCTTAGAAAAGCATTTAGCGGGTTTATATAGCATTATATCAAAGTACTTCATGTTCACTGAAACACTTGTAAAGGCCAGTGAGTTTTTCATTTGTTGTTGTTAACATATACACGTTTGACTGCTTTTTAATTTAATTTATCTTGTTACTGTGTCCTTGTTGAATATATTTGGTTCTCAAAGATTTTTCATTTTATATTATGTTTCCTTTTAGTGTGCTATGACTTTGTCGGTTTCTATGGAAACATTGTCGTCTGTAATTTAAGGTTTAATTTCCTTTTTGATCACTATGTCTAGGGTATTTTTTAGCCTTTCTTTGTACTTGTTTACTATCTCTAATAAAATTCTAATAGTGCTTTCTAGAAGTGTAGTATGAGACAATTTTGCTCTATGTGTAATTTTAAATGAAAAGCATTTATTTTTCACTATTGAGTGCAATGACATCCAAAAGGTTTTATTGGAATTTTTAAAGCTGAGGAAGTCTCTTTTAGCTACTAAATAACTGAAAGATATAATCATTTTCCATGAAGAACTTGAACTGATGATAGATCTAAATCAGTTGAAAAAGCAATAGAATATTTTTTTACATTTTTTCCTTATAATACATTACAATGATTGATTCTCAAATATTGTGTTAGACATGCAAACCAGGAATCAATTCCTAATAAGTGATAATTTTATAATATATGTGTATGTATGTTTATCTGTGGGTATATGTATGTACACACACACACACACACACACATATATATATATATATATATTTTATTTATATTTTCAAGATTTTCCTGATTTATAAATGCTCTTAGGTGATGACTGTGCTCTAGATTTAATATCATGTTTTGTGATCAGATGTGAACTAATATTTTATTCTATTTCTAAAATAAATAGCTAAGTACAAATGCATTTATCATTTTCTCTGTTTTTTTCTCTATCTCCACTTTTCTGTTTTTGACTTTCTATTCCTTTCTCCACTCCTCTCTTCTTGTTATCTTGGAAACTAGAATTTATTTCTTACAGAGTTCTTTTTCAAAGTTCTGTGAGTATTTGAGATGATCTCACAAGTAAGTTAAAAGTAGAATCCCCACAAAACTATTGATATAAATCAAAGGATAAATTTTCCTACATTTTCCTTTTGTATTTAATAATAGCTGTATCCATGTCAAGATTGTTAAATGTTATCAGGCTCTTTCAGAGAAAGGGAGAAAACATATGGTGAATATCTGAGAAGTGAAAACCAGTTATAAAGATATCCATTTTCCAAATAGAAAATATTTCTTTCTCTTATGACTCATGGGCTTCAGTCAGCCTGCTGTGGCTGAGAGCCATCAGGAAGTCCTGAGAGTTCAGTCTTGCTCTTACAGTGTCTCCAAAAGGAGAAAGAGGTCCTGGCATCCGTTCTCCAGGGAACCACAAAATATGTGTCAGTGTGAACTTCAGGAAAGGTACTTTTCTGCTCTTGATGTATATTGACCTTCATTAACCATTTTTAGAAGTTTAACTCAGATAAATCAAATAATTTAATAAGATTTTGCTAACCTTTGCAAATATTTTACCTGAATACATGAATGAGTTGGCTCAATACAAAAAATTAAAAAACCAAAAATAGTATGGCTGAGTACAATGGGATGACAGGAAGGGTAATATTTCAGGAAGAGTGAAAAGGCTTTAGAGTAATAATGGTATGACTATGTATGTCGATGTTTTATTTTCAAATATGACAAAAACAAACAACAAAACAGACTTATTTTACCATCTCATTGATGAGCACCCTTGGGCATTCACAGGTAGGAAAATGTTTACATATTTTCATTAGATTTCTCACTTCCTTCATATTTAAAGTGAAGAGAATTTTGGATCTGGGTGTATATTATAATTTGTCTATTATTTATAGTTTAGGGAACCAGATTTCTTATAACTATTCAGTCTACCTATAAACCAAAGCCCAATCCAACTCATTTATTAATTCTATAGTTTTCCTGAACAAAATAATACATCTGCATTTCAGTACCCACAGATCTACATGTACTATTTCTTCTTTTTCCATAGTCTTGACAAAAGAGTCAATAAATAAATTGAACATAAAATACATAATCTACATATTTATCCTCTGTATTTTACTATACATTAGTTTTATATGCATGCTGACATTTATGATACACATTAAATTATGATAAATTTAGTGCTTAGACAAATGTAAATACAATAAGGATGTATAATTTTGGGAGGAGATATAAACAAATTTCAATTCAGCCCAAATAGGTAGGGCAAAACATCTGTAAGATGACTTGACCATCGTGTATCTTCAAAGCAATAAAAAAAAAAAAAAGTAACTACAATGGGAAATTTTCTGAGACAGCTGAACCAAAAACATGGGAACTCATGGACTCAGGACCTACAGCTGTGGAGCATGCTAGACCCTCTGCATATGGGCCACAGTTGTGTAGTTGTGTCTGTTTGTAGGGCCCCCAGCAACGGGACTAGGATCTATCCCTGTTATGTAACTGGCATTTTGGAACCCATTTACTGTACTAAGATGCCTTGCTCAGCCTTGATGCAGACCAGAGGGGGCTTGGTCCTTCCTCAACTAAATGTACCAGGCTTTGTGCTTTGTAGACTCTTCGTGGGAGGCCTTACCCTTTCTGAGGAAGTTGATTCGGGTGAACTGTGGTTGGTATGTAAAACGCTAGTTCCAGGACAGGAACCAAAAACTACGGAGAAACCCTGTCTCGAAAAACCAAAAAAAAAAAAAAAAAAAAAAAAAAAACAACAACAACAAAAAAAAACAAACAAAAAAAAACGAATAAAAATATTTTTTAAAAAGTAACTAAGACGAAATGGGTATGAAAAATTTAGCTATTGTTATGAGAGGATTTACCAAGCTATTTATTGAAAAATTGGGAAGACTTTTGGACTTCGGGCTAAGAAAGTGGTTAAACACTGTAAGCAGTGCTGAATCGGGCCATCCCAGTAGGAGTAAAGGGGAAAACAGTGCTGAGAGCAATGGGGAATGCAGAGACACCACTCTACTGGTGTCAGAGGGCAACAATAACAGCAATTGGGCTAGAGACCATTCTTGTATTATATTGGTAAAGGCGGTGATTGGTTTTTGCCCTTGCTCTGAGAATGTGTCAAAGGTTAAAATGAAGAATTGTGAACTAATTTAATTTCCTGAGGATACTTCATATCAGTCTAATATCGACTGTGTCAAATGGTCATTAGTGATGACTCTTATGCACATTTAAAATAAAAAAAAATAGTAAGAAGAGTAAAACCATAAAATGTAGGCTTGAATCTTGGTATTGAAGCCTATTTCCTTGGCATTCCAATGTATCTTAAAGTTTATCCTCTCTCTTTCTTTCTTTTTGTCTCTGTATCTTCTATTGTCCTCTCTCTCTCTCTCTCTCTCTCTCTCTCTCTCTCTCACACACACACACACACACACACACACACATCTCTGTCATCTCTGTTTCTCTGAAGAACCATAATACAGTACCAAAACAAAAATGTTATGCTACATTATGTTTGAATCTATTGTAGACAAAAGGATAAATATTTTGAAGAAAACAAATTACTGAACAGAAACTGAAACAAAAACTAAAACTCATCTATTTATTTTCAAAGCTACAAATCTGAAAATGTTTTAGTTTATGAGTTGTGTTTCTGTTGATAAAACTGGAGGTTTGATGTACATATACTAATTACAGCATTTAAAGATGCAAATGTGAATTCATTTGATACTGAGTTGTGAAGACTTTAGGGATTTCTGCTGTAATTTTCATTGAAAAAGTCTGCGTTTTAGGTAACAAATTAACACTTTTATAAACAGGATGTGGAAACAATGTTGGTGGGGATATAGTTTGAAATCCTCACCTCCACACAGAGAAAGTTGTTAGTAAAAAAATCTTAAGATGGTCATTGATTCCTCCTGTTCGTGTCAGTCTTTGCTTTTTTATCAGCTTCTGTGGTTTTGCTGCTATTAGTAGATGTTACTTTTGCCCTTATCGGGCGTGTACTCTATGGGGAAGGATGTAGAATGAATAATTAACTTATCAATTATATATGTCGTATGATACAACTGATGTGATATTGAATAAGTTTCTAGACAAGAAAGGCTGTGCCTGAATTCTTATTTCCATGCAGTGATGAGCAACAATTGTTGTATATCAGTTTTTTGTTTGTTTGTTTTTGAGGCATGGTTTTGTGTATCCTAAGCTGGCCTCAAAACTCAATTTGTAGCTAAAGGTAAAGATCCCTTTGGAATTCCTCTTTCTCTCAAGTTTACCCAGTTTATACAGAGCTGGGATAGAACCCATAGCTTTGTTTACAGTTGTCCAGCAATTTATTACCTGATCTATATTAAAAGAAAATTTACACTGAAGGAAGAAAAAAGTAAAGCAAAGGTAAGGAAGAAGAAAGTAAGTGTTATAACTAGAAAGTAAGCCTACAGGGAAAGGAATATTTGTAAGAATGAACAAGAAAGCTATTTATAGTTCTAAGCAGTAGAATATAGAAATAAAAGAGCTCAGTCAAGTAGCCTAATCTCTACTTCATTTGAACATGATGCATGAGAAGCATCAGAAATGATTCTTTCTGCCATTGTCCTATTGTGGACTTTATTATGAATCATAAATAAAGACAAGAAAACACCACTGTAAACAAAGATCCAGAAGGCCTTTGAGATATCACAAAATACCTATAGTCTTGCTTGGTTTATTTATAAACATAGGTCATTACTCACACATGGGATTTGACGGTGGGTACACTTATAACAAGAGCAAACCTTGGGAACATATATAGGATGAAGAAATGATGGTGGAAAAAATCAACATCTCTTAAAATTATTATTAAAATGGATGGATGGAAAGAAAAGACAATGAATTTAAATCTTAGGTTCTGTCATTCTGAGTCATAGGTTGTGAGCAAGGGTGATTCATTAATCATAACTCTTACAAACACCATTCAATCCTGCTTTTCTGTGGGCAAGTGCCTCTCTTGAGGAGTAAAATGCTTTTTCATGTTTTAGAATAGTAAGATGTTGAAGACCAGCCTGGATAAAACCCATATGCTTCAGGGTAGGAGGAATAGAAATATTAAGTAAAAGGAACAGAGATATGAGAGAAATAAGAGGCAGAAACACAGAACAGCATTCAGAAGGAAATTCAGTGAATGTCGAATCCTGAATCTTTTATTTGCCACATGCTTATATACTTCACTCCAAAAAGGAGAGGGGAGGCAACAGACATCATTAACATGATATAAGGAAAAGACTTCAATTCTCTGATTTTTGGTCTAGGTGGAGTGTATGCACCTTTACTCAATACTAATCAACCACACCCTAGGTTCAGAATCTCTTGTTTGTAACCACATCTGTTATCAACAACTTTGAAAGAGGAAAAATAAGCTCAAATTCTCTGACCTCACAGTAGCATTAACCTGAAAATAAGTTACCATTTTTGAGCTGGAGAAACAAATGCCCATGGTTAGAGGTAGAATGACAACCTTCCAATCCTATTATCCTATTTTGGAAAAAAATAAATATTAGATCAGATGTAGGGTGAAGCCTCTGCCAGTACATGATAATCTTACAAGATAATGAAACTGAATTTCTAACAAGTCTCAACAATATGGTATCTTCTACCCTGCTGCTATTCAGCAAAGAAGTCTTCACAGAAGGCTGAGCAAACACTGCTCCAGGAGCTTGAGTGCTCAGTCATGAGAATGTCAAGCTACCAGACTTCTTTATGAAACAAAGAAAATGGATTAAAACAGTTGTTAAAGATATTTTTAATGAACCAATTTACACAAGCTGCAGTGAAAACTTTGACATAATTATGTCAATTATATTTTAATTAGGCAATAATATTTTTCCAGTTGTCTCAAAGTTGTGCATGGCTATATTTCTTCTAGTTTTTATGCATTCACATGGTTAACTTGAATGGTAAAATTACAACATACCTCTAAGGACTCTAAATACTCATTTACAAAACACACAAATAGTTCTCTGAACTTGGACACCCACAGCTGCCTATATTAATATTATTTTCTTCAGTAACATAGAGAACACTCTTGCTTCTTTACAGAGCCAGTAACCCTACAAACTGGGTGTTATATTCTTAATACTTTACTTTTACTTTCCAAAGTACTGTTTACAAGCTAGGATTTTCCAAAGTGAAATACACAATCAAGCCACAACCACAAACATACATTTTTATAACAATTAGATTTTTACATTTATATTGGTTTAGGTTAAGTTCATTAAAGCTATAGGATGAATGTGAATGGAAGCCAAACAAATTTTTTATGGTAAGAAATGATCACTTTTGTGAACTGGTATTTAGTATCTGTATAATTTCAACTGCTTCAAGACAGACTGTTCAGATGTTGTCTTAATATCTTTCTGTGTACCCATCCTTAAAAATATTTGGTAGAATATTTTATGAAATGTACTTTTCATACTGTAAGTAACAGAATCTGTGGCCAATTTGTGCCTAAGGTTTACTCCAGCATACCAAGAAAAGAAAGGTATTAAAATTCTGTGATGACCCAATCAAAATCATTCACGAAGAGGCTTAATATTTACATAGTATTGGATTCTCTCCTTTCTCTTCATACAGTTCATCTTAGTCGCACTCTGTGTCGTTGTCCCATTTTCTCTTTTACAGGAAGGGTCTGTATTCATTTAAGATTCTTTTGCCTTGGTAAGCTATCATCTTGCTTGTCAGGACACATTCAATCTACTCAGGCTGGCTCAACCTCTGCTATTTCTGCTTGGCCCAAGAGAAATCCTGAGGCTATCCATCTGTTACCTCCATCCTTACCGTGCTATTTGCCCCATCCAGCCTCCAGCCTTCCAGATGGAAGACAGGCACCAGCTGTTCCCTCTACATTAGTGCAGTCCTCTGTATAGAATTAATCTTTTTGCTTGTTTTTAACTGTCGGGGTCCACAGACTATTTTTGACTAATATAATACAATAAATTATTTTAAAACTAAAATTATAAGTGCACAGTAAGTTTATGTAGGATTATAACTTTTTATTATTTTTGTAAGGTACAATAGACACTCTTGAATTGCCAATGCTTGTGATTTAGCTCATTACTTATAGGCAATTCCACAATCCTCTTCTAACCTGCATGCACTAGATTCAGCTGGAACACTATAGAATGGAAAACATCCACCCTGGAGTACACGTTCAACACGTGTTTATCATCTTCAGTCCATCTTTGGAATCTGTCTGCCACTACCTCTCCAGAAGTAGGATTATAGCCGCAGACTCCCACAATTGTTTCTCGTAGGTTTTGGGGATCCACATTTATTTCTTCTTCCTTTTTTACCATTAACTTTCTCACTAAGGCAGGTATGCAGGTCCTCACCATTTTACAAGTGTAGCTTCTTATACTAACAGCAAATGCTTGTTTGTTCAAAAAACACTTAAGTGGTTAAAACACATCCCCCCAAAACATGAAGATTTGATTTTTTTGATGACAGAGCACCCAAAATACTGAGAGGGCAGGGCAACCCATCTGTACTTCCATCCTTGGAGAGTAGAGACAGGGGATACCAAGTGAAAGTTGGATGGCAAGATTAGCCATGTTAGACTTTCGTTATTGTTTACTTTATTCACTATCTGTCTGGAAACCATGATTGTACCATAGGAAAAAATTTGTCTGTATTCACCTTCCTGGAATTTTTGAAGTGCCAATGAGTTATTAACTTGGTCATTATTCTGCCTTAACGAATGTTTCAATCGCTGCATTTCCAGGCATTTGCTTTAGTTTACTACAGTGATTTTCTTTAGTTTACTATAGAATCCCAGGAGGCATTGAAGATAATCACTAGCTCTGAAAATACTGGCACATAAGGAATAAATGTACAAAAATTCAGGCAAAAACCTGTTTTTAAAATGTGTATTACAATAGAAACAATGAATGTCACTTCTTTTCTGTTTGTGTTTGATAATTAAAGTTACTATATAATTTCAATGAAGATACAAACCTACCCCCAATTATATATTTGGTGTACATATTGAAACAGGAATGGCTCAGGTTTTTATGGGGTCTTATTTTTTTATATTCAGATTTTATTTTTATTCCTTCTATGAAGATTTTGTCATGTGTATTTAGTGGGGTGTGATGTTTGGAGCAACATGACATACTAGAAATTGTTCAGCTCATTCACCATTAAACTTCTTTGTTGTAGGAGGCTGTTTGTTCATTTCTTGGCCACTCAGACTCCCGAAATCACCACACAGAAACTGTAATAATTAAATCACTGCTTGGCCAATCACTTAGGTTTATTTCTAGCCATGTTCTTACATCTAGAATTAAACTATTTCCATTATTTTATATTTTACTATGAGGCTCATGGCCTACTGGCAAAATTCCAACTGGCAGCTTTTGTCTTTCTCCTCTGGCTCAACTCTGCCTTCCTTCTCCCAGAATTCAGTTTAGGTTTCTCCACCTAGCTCTACTCTTTTGCTCTATCACAGAACAAAGAAAGTTTCTTTATTAACAATGATATTCACAGCATACAGAGGGGAATCTCATGTTACCTCCCTTTTTCTGTCTAAACAAAAAGGGAGGTTTTAATTTTAACATAGTAAAATTATATATAACAAAACAGTTATCAAGCCAGAATTACAGTTACAATACTTATATCTACTTTATCTTTTATCATAACTAAGGAAAGCTATAATTATAAGTATTTATTCTTCAACTCCACTAAAGACTCCAGAAGGATATAATATTACCCAAGTTAACAGGAAGTTCATTGTAAGCAACTTCCAAAACTCTAGAATTGTCAGAGACATCTTGCTGCTTGGACAGTCACCCCAATTTTTTCTGTACTGGTGGGGCATCTATCTTCAGCCTACATGCCTATAGTGTCTGGCAGACTTTTCCATGAAGCAGGAAATTTCAAAGACCGTACCGCCTATATTGGTAGTTATTCACTTTCTTCTGCGTCTTGCAGAATGTCTGACAGACTCTTTCATGAAACAGGAACCCCAAAGGACTGTCTCACCTTTAGGCAAGTACAGTAGTCATCTCTATGTGGGTCCTGCATATCCAGTTCACACATTATAACATCAAGAAGCCCAGGCAAGAGCAGTTTCTTTCCGAAATGCCTAGCAAACTCCATAAGAAGCCTCTTTGATGCCCCTTTTCCCCTTGAATTAATTGGTGCTGCCAAAAGAAGATATATTTCATGTCATGAAAAGTCCTAAGTTATTAAAACATTTTAAATGCCACATCATGAAGATCTTTGAAAGATTTGAAGACTACCTAACTAAAATATATCTCTATATATCTAGAAAAATCTAACTAACATCACTACAAGCTTGACTATTACAGATGACTACTTATTAACCTGTATTTCTTAATTATACATTACATTTTTAAATGAGCTATGCAAACACAATACCTTAATCAAGAGCAGAAATACACATATAACAAAATTGACCTTAAATTTGTACCAATAAAACAAGATCTATACCAATGCAAATCTCTGTAGCATAACCCCCTTTAAATGTAAACAAACATTTATAAACAATCATTTAGGGAATTTGGGCATAGTTCTCTCTAAAGTGCTTCCTATGTTTTGTTGCATGAAGAATTTTTGGGGGTGTTCATGGCAACTTTTCTGGGGTCTTTGACCATCAAATAACATTAGCCTGATATGAATCCACAAGTTCTTCTCATCTGTGGAAAAAAAGAAGAACCTCTTTTCCAAAGCAAAAAATCCTTAGACTAAAATTTTGAAGTCAAGAAACTTTAAAAACATGTATGTTGGTTTAGCTAAGCAGTCCCCAGAATCAAATGGATCTCTACAGTCAAAGTATTCAAAGAAAACATAGTTATATACATAATCCAGACTCTGTGTATATTCCATCTTTCTGTGTCTTATTTTTCTTTATTCCTTTTAATCTATGACTGCCTGTACTCTGTTTTTATAAAGACTTTGTTTGTTTAATGATTTACTTCTTTTTATAACTCTCTATACTCTTTTTCTTCTCTCCCCTAAGCCTATGTACATTTATCCAACATTATGACCCATTTAGAGGTAATTTTTATCTGAATCTGTCTTTATTGTGTATCTGTAATTATTTTCTGACCAGAAGCATCTTTTTCCTTTTTTTTTTTTCACCAAGTGGACTTGGCTAGTGCCAAGAAGGCCCTGCCTGTTGGCTCCACCCAGTCCCACCTGGAGGAAGAATGTTTACAGCCTCTGAGACTGCCTTGTGGGAACCATCCCCACCACCTCAACACTGCCATGGAGTGTATTACTTGGCCTGGAAATATCTCTGTGTATGCCTAGTAGACTTTATTCCACTATCTGACCAGGCAGTGAGTGCTGGCCATGGGCATGGTCTCAGCTACTTTTCTCCAAACCCTGAGTGGGCACACAAGCACCCAGGACCATGAATGCCTTTCAAGTGCTCTGCCTCCTGAGACAGCCAGAGTGGTTTGTGCTGCCATTTAGAAACTGTGTGGGTTTTTGTTTTGTTTTGTTTTTTGCTACCACTGAATCAGGAAGATCTCTCTTAAAGGAGCTTCAGCATGCTGCCAGCAAACTGAGCCCATCCGAAAAAAAAAAATGCAGCTAAACCTTTCTGTTTAGTGTGTAGAATTCCTTTCCAACCCCACCCAGGTTTTATGTGAAATTAGCTAGCACATGTTGGAGTGGCAATTTCTTGTAGAAGGTTTCCATCATGCCCAGACCTGTAATAGTCACACAGAAACTATATTATTTGCAAAACGGTGTGGTTAATAGCTTAAATAGCTTATCATAAATATGTAATAATATTTTTGAAAGAAAAGGTCATGAATGTGAGGGCCATGTGAGGAGTTGAAGGGGAGGAAGATGGTGGAAATGACAGAAATATAGAATTCATGTATGCAATTTTTAAAACTAAATGTTAAAAATTTTCCAAAGGTCCTCTATATGGTTCTATCTGTCACTGTACTTAAGAACTAAAACATTAGTGTTTTAAGCAGGGTCTAATACTCAATATTTAAAGTAAAGTGTTTCTTGACCACCGGTCCTCAGCTTAAAGGGAAAAAAATCATTACAACATTTGCCAGTACCTCCTATCCAACAGTATTCTTGAAAATTGCACAGTAGCTAGAGAAATTGTAGGATGTTAGCTTTTAAACTTTAATGGGCACACAAATCATATGAGGTCAATTTTAAATGAAGATAACTGTACCTTTCTTCCAAGAAATTCAGTTCAATAGCTTTTCAATCATGCCTATAAGATGAGGTTATGCCTAACCAACCATTGAAACTGAGGAGTCACGAGAGTAATGCATAGAAACAATAAGAAAAATACCAGGAGTTGTCAAATAACACATAATAAAAGAGTATAGTCGAGAAAAATAATATAGGATGCAATGGACACTTCAGGGTGATAAATGCCCTGTTTCAAGAGGAAAAAAAATCTTTCTTTTTCTATACCCCATGAGGTTTCAACAAAACTATTCACCTTACATTGCTTTGGAATTAAATACTTACTTTAACCTTGAGGCAGTTAAAAATACAAGCTGTGCATAAAGACAGAACAAATGTCATGTACAAGAAATCATGGCTATTTCCCTTATTCACTGATAGTTCTGCCACTTAAATAAGCAGATGCCAAATTGACTTTTGTGGGAAGCCTTTGTTGCATGCCATGTCTAATCTTCTCAAGGACTTCTCGTGTTCCAAAGATGCAGCTGAGCACATCACTTGTCAAGTTGTTGATTGTAGAGGCCAAGCAAAGAAAACCATGGAGGCTTAATATTGATGTGGCATTACCATCTGCAGGAACGCTTACACCAGATTTGGACATGTTCATTGCTCCTTCTCAAAGCTGGGCTGACACACACTCATCAGCTTCCTGCAAACAGCGATTGCCAGGCACAATCATTTCTGTCAGCTGGATAAGGAGTTCCTTCTGAATTTACTCAGACGACGCTGCTCCTTTCACTTTTCCTTTTAGAGTAATGTATAGATTGCAACAAAGGCTACAGAAAGTTATTTTCCTCTTATAACACTAGATAGCGGTGTGGCAAGTTTACTCAGTCTTCAAGTTTTAGTTTCACATTCAATGGTTTGTTAAAAGGCATCTTGTTCACAGCCATCTTTAATTCCACTGGGGTAGTTAAAATACTTCCTAAATTAAGAAATAAACAATACTTTCTATGCTGCTGTGCATGATAATAAATAAATTGAATATAATTAGAATGTAAGTAAATACTGATAAATGAATGTACTCTTTTCGATCTGGAGCCAAAATGTCCATTCAACATGGAAAATCTGTTCTCATCTACCCAGAGCATTTAATTCTCTTCCTCCTGTCTAGTGGGCTTCATACTTACCCTTTGTGCAGACAATGTCCTTGTCTAGGCAGAAAACCTACACTGAAAGAATTTATTTTCCCCATGTACTTCTATTTACAAAATGGATTTAAGGTCACCTCTTTTTGATTTTTAAAATTTCATACATTTATGCAATGTATATTTGGATCAATGCATTCAGTTTCATCCCATCCTACTCTTCCTCTACTTGCTCCCCCACTTTTTCTTAAAATTTCAAGTGCTTAAAAAAACTTACAGAGAGAATTTATTGTAGGTATTATGCTTGTATGTAAAAGGGTATAGGACTATCTACTGGAATGTAGGCAGCTTCTCTACGTCTGAAACCTTGGTGAAGGCTTTCTCACCCTGAAGCAACAATTAATTGACAATTAAGCAGCCCAGAATTATTGATTATCTATATTACTTCATGTGTTTCATGGGATTCGGGCTGGATGATCTTGTGGAGGTGTTACGCATGAAGACCCTGCTAGTGTGGGTTTATGTCTGCAATAGTGCTGTCAGGTCTGGAAAAATGCTGTCTTGGTGATAATGTCTACTGTCTTTAGCCCTTACAATCTTTCTGATCCATTTTCCACAGCTGTCCTTGAGCCTTGAGGGATGAATGTGACATAGTTATCAAACTTAGATATGAATATGGCAGTCTCTTGCTTTTTTTAAACATTAACCAGTTGTGAGTTTCTGTATTAATCATTCTATCATTTACTATAAAAGCAAGATTCTATGGTGATGGTTGAGAGATGAGTTACTCTATAATTATGGCCACAAGAACTTAGACAGCACTTTAATATTATGTCCATGTTGAAGATTAACTGAACCAGGTTCTGACTTTTGTCTTACGACCTAGCTAGTATGTGTTTGGGCCTGCTTAACAGTAATAGACATGGGTGCCTTTTTGCGGAAGGAACCTAAAACCCTATCAGAAAAGAGTTAGAAACTTCTACAATGTTCATACAACAAACAATTGCACTAGTGGGCACAGAGGGGAAGGGCAGTTGTTACTGTAGTTTTCAGTATTCACAGCTGATTAAAACTGCTGACTATCTTTTCTCTTCATGTGTCATGCATATAACTTTCAAGACTATGAAAGCTGGCCAGTAAGGATGTAGCTTTCAGTTGAATATCAGCCTGGTTTGTCCATGTTCTGTGACTCAAGTGTGTGATGTCTTCAGAATCAATTTAATTTCTAGAGGGTAACCAACAGCAACATCAATAGCCTGTGTTGTTTATATTTCTCTGTGGAACCCCTCTGAACAACAACAAATAAAGTGGTAGCCCATTCCTGGCACTGTGCTTTCCATTTGATATCCTGTGGCATCTGGGAGAGACATTATCCTTCCATTATGGAGTAACATCATTTAAACACTTTCCAATGCATCTATCATAGTATATTTACATAGGGCCGTTTCAAAGGTACTTAGAGTAGTTTTTCTTCTTTCTCATATGCCCACCTTTACACTGCACTCCTATCCTAAATAGCACTTTCCATTCCATTATTTCTCTTTCCTCTTTTGTAGCACCCATGTTTTATCCCCACTTCCCTCTAATATGACTGTTACTATTTCCTTGCCTACTGTGGATGCTCCAATTTAAACACCAAAGATTCAGGGCCAATGCTACTGTGTGTCAAACTGTTATTTGTCTATTTGAGTCTCAGTTACCTAATTCAGAATGACTGTTTCAAACTCCATCCATTTACCTCTGAATTTAACAAAGTCATATTTCTTACAGCTGAATAATATTTTATCATGCATATGAACAAAGTTTCATTGTTCATTCATTGTTACGACTCTATACTTATTACATTATCTGGAAATTATGAATAGAGTGGTGGTGATAGATGAATAATACAATTACAATAGAATGGAGAATATGCCCAAGCAGAATAGCTTGACCATGTAGTAGATCTACTTATCTCTATGTGAAGAACTTCCACATTGATCCCCATAGATTCTGTACCAGTTTACAAACTCATTTCCCTTTAATTACATGTATACCATCATTTAATATGTCTTATTCCCCCAGTCATAACCATTCTGACCATAATAAATGAAATACCAAAGTACCTTTAATTTTAAATGCCTCATGACCGAGATAGTGAACTTTTTAAAAATATCATTTTATCAATTGTGTTTATTCCTTTAAGATCTATTTAGTTCCATGGACCAGGTTTGCATAGTTTGTTATTGTTATTACTGTTCAGATATTTACTCCTTGTATAATTTATACACAAATCTTATGTCAAATGCAAAGCTTGCTAAGAAATTTTTCTTGTGTATTGGTCAGCTGCTTGAATACGATGGTGATTTGCTTTACTATCCATAATCTTTTTAATTCCATGGAATCTCACTTTTTAATCCTTGGGCTTAATGCCTGTACTACCAAGGTCATAGGTAGAAATTCTTTTGCTATGCTTATAAATTGAAATTTATTCTCTACATTCTCCTCTTTTGAAGTCAGGGCTTAAGGGCCTTGATCTATTTGGAGTCAATATTTCTGCAGGGTGATATACAATAAACCTTCCATGACTCAGCATAGACTAGAAAAAGTTTATGAAGTTCTAATCCTAGTTGAATCACTACTGGCTATTGAAGACTATTGGAGGAGTTATAGTCAGTTGTTTGTTTTGTTTTTTGTTTTTTTTTCCTACGATGTGGCCTCTGAGAAACTACCCATACTCCAGTAGGCTATTCTATACTCATTGATTCAGGAAGTTTAAAAAAGAGGCCCATATATCAGAAGAAAAAGAGATGGGGTGGAAAGGAAGGATAGTAAATTTGAGGCCATTGTGAGATACGAGGTAAGTTTCAATAAAATTGAAGTATATAGAAATTCTATTTCACACTCAGCAAAACGTGAACAAAAGCGAAGCTTCACTGCAAGTAGTTCCTTTCATTATGTGTGATTCATCAAAAAAAGGGGGAGGAAGAAAGCACATCCCCAGCACAAAGGGGACTCTTACTCTCTCTCACTGTAATTCTGATTCTCTGGGATTCCAAAAGAGGGTAGGTGTTTGTCAAGATAAAATGTACACTGTTTATGTTGCTGTGTGTATGTATGAAATTAAATGTGATACTAAATTTCCAAGTATTATAAACCCAAGGAAAATGAAACAAAGTGGAACTAAAATAAGTAAGTTCTGCTTTAGACAATACTAAGGATTAGAATAAAAAAGTTGCATGAAACTTTTGAAGACAGGAGTATTTAAGAATAACTTTAGATACCAGATAGTCTCATAATACTTGGAATTTGTTATCTTTTCAGCTGGCCTTGGACTGCTTCTAGTCATACAGAGGTCGCATTATTGCATGTAGCAAGTAATGAGGGGAAGATAGCAGTTTAGATCCATATTCACTCTGTCCAGAGGTAAAAATAGGTACACAGACTGGCCTGCTATCAATCTCAAACTGACTTTTTTTTTTCTCACAACAGATTGATAATGGCATACCCACAGGTTTCCATAGGAAAAAAAATTACCGCATAGTAGTATAGGTTTCATTGTTCTCTATAGAGAGACCCTAATGAGCTATTATTGCGGCGACTCTGTTGAGTCTAACAATACAGTTAAAATAAGGTTGTGCTGTATAAACTGCATTATAAAGAATTTTTTTTTTTTGTGATACACAACCTGGCCCCAGGCCTTATCTGTAGATTCTACCTGGCTGAACAGACCTCTTGCTCTAATTTGTTGCAAACTGTCTTCCCAATTCTCCAGGATTACATGTCTTAATGAGCCACAGGAAATGGGACAGGTCAATTCATAGCTGCTGTCATATACTGTAGCGACAACCTCAAGTACAGTTAGAGATTGATTCTTGGCATTGCTCATTGGGAGTGCCTGAAACAACGGCACAGAGTACTCTCATTAACCCTTGATCAAATTTAGGCTCACAAACTGGACATTTCTACAAGGAAGCTATTGCTTTACTATTACATTTTTGCATAATGACTGACAGAAATTGGTATAATTATCCTCCCAATTATCTAACTAGTGTTGTTCTTACCAGATATACTATCAATTATATAAATAAGAAAAAGCACACTAATTTAGAGCCATGTTCAAAACTGTCACTGAATTTCTATAATAGCTCAATATATCTATTTGCAAAACATGTATTGAATTGTATTTATGGGTAAATTAACAACATTTCAGGAATTGTCATTGTTGAATGATTTTTAACTTAAAAAATTAAAAGTAAAATGTAAAACAAAATGAATAGTAAACCAATGTAGTGTTAGCAATTTATAACACTAATGTTATGTTTTTTTTAATTTTTTTTGTTGAAAAAATTTCTGCCTCCTCCCCGCCTCCCATTTCCCTCCCCCTCTAATGAATGCAGATTACATCCATTTTTTTGAGACACATAGACCATTATGAATGAGCTTGCACATATTTTGGGATAATTTAGGAATTCAAATACTTTAACCAATAATCTGAAGTATGAATTTGAAGATAGACATTTCAAATAATGGTGAGATAGAAACTGCCTGTCAGAGTTTTCTAATATTGTTTTTCCTTAAAGGCTGCATCTGTACTGAAGAAGGGGAATTACTTATAAAAATATCCCTCCCCAAATAGCCAAGAAGTCCATTTCAGTTGCACAGTGGGAGAGTATTTATCACATTCTGTCCTATAGGTAGTTATTTCTTTGAGTCTATTACATTAGGATAAAGAAATATTAGGTTGTGGTAATTGCACCCTTATTGGTAAGTAATATGATAATTCATTAGCTTCCATAAAGAGGAAGCTGGAACATACATTGTAATAACAATGCACTCTCTCCTGATGTATATGTTTACATATTCTTATCGAACTGATGGGGGGAAATGTCATCCATTTTGATAATTCCCTGTAACTTCCCAAGACAAGTAGCAGCAGATAAATCCTGATGGCGGGCATTGCAGGCGTTAACCTCCATGATCCTGGAATTTCACTCTCAAACAGAACTTTCTAAAAAATTCAATGTCTTCTATAATTTTCATTTCTCTTTGTCTATATGAGTTATTAGAGGAACAAGCTTTAATTTGAAAGAGTCACCATGTTACCTTCTTTTATAACCTGCTGCGAGGATCTGATAATGTGGTACAGCTGCCAGTTTGTAGACCCCAAGCCCACTTTTTTGTTCTTCTTTGCTGTTACACATGGGACTTAAAGCAATTCTTAGCAGTTGTATCCTTACATTGACCCAATTGTAAAATAGAAATAAATCTCCAACTCAGAGTTCTGCTTTCTTTTTTTTAAATGTTTTACCTAAAAATCATTTCAGAAAGAGACAGCTTACATAACCTATGGCAAATAAAATATAACAACATGCTTAATATCTGAGGGATAGAGCCTCTGAAGGTCAGTTCAGAGTGCTTACTTGGGTAAGTCTTCTCATCCAGTTTCTAAATCCTCATTTCTCCTACTATTCTGACCTCATGATGTTGACAGGTCTTTGGGTACCTTAGGCTTCCAGGAAAAAGTGGATGTTCTACAAAGCTATAGAGTTTCATGAACCAAGAGGAAGAGGTAGAAGAGAATCAGTTTTTCTGCTTCTATCCCTCAGTTTATTTTTCACATTCTACTGCAGCAGGTTACCAAATACACACTAGAACTGCCAGAACTGACTAACTTGCTTGACTAGTCTAAGCTGTCAGATATGTTGCTTTAGTTTTAACTAAAACAATCCACTAAACACTAGCATATGATTTTTAACATATTAATGCATTAATTCCTGCTAAAATGATACTAATGATGATTATCAATGTCTTCTATGGATCACAATGATGGTGTATAGTGATTATTTAGACCTGCCATGAACAAACTTCTTAAGATTGGCACTGTATATTAAATAGAAATATAGATTCCTAAGCCCTTACACATGACTCCTTAACCCAACCACAAGAGTGGAAATAACACAGACAGGACCAGGTAATAATATCAAAAGAAATTAATTAACCACAGAACCACAAAGAAATTAAAAAGAAATAGTAGTGACTTTATGATTGTGAGAAAAAATCCCAAATTACTTGCCAGAACAGTGTCTTAAAGTCTCAGAGTCCCACAAATCCTTCGTATGTAACCCATACTTGGGATGTGAATGTATGTTCAGGAAGACTATGGAGAAACAATTATTTAGACCTGACCATAAGACAGGGCCTTCATCTAAGATCAGCAGCACTAAAAGACACATCAAAAGATATTTACTCTTGTCCCTGTGTCAGGTGGACACAAGAAGGTGATTATTTGTAGAGCAAGAAGGCAGGACTCACTAAACATTTGAGCATAAAAATGTTAAGACTCTGGCTTTTAGAATATTAGAAAGTAAGTAATAGTTACTTAAATTAACAAGTCAATAGTATTATGGCATGACAACTTTATTATAATTGGACTCAATCTCTGGCATAATCAAATCATTTCTGAAGCTATGCTGTATTCTTTAAAGTTAAAAACAATAAACCAAATATAAATAACCCACATTGACTAGTTTAACCCAGCAACCCAAAGGAAAAAATATGCAGATAGATACATATTAAATATCTAAGTGATGACAAGTAGAAGTACATCTTCAATTAGAAAGAAAGAAAATAAATTCAAAGAGACATTCAGAGAAAAGGATATATCTTTAGTGGAAAAGTAAAAGACAGACATAAAATTATACACTTACGCCAGAACAATTATAGGAGTGATTTAATTGGCATACATTGTTATTTTAGTTTCTTGCTTCAACTACAGTAGATTAAGATTTGATGTTTTCCCTCACTTTGAAACAAAGTAATTACTTGTTAAAGTGAACACAATTTCATAGCTTATAAAGTGTAAATGATTGTTGTTTAAACTATTGTAAAACCTGTTTTCCATAGTTAAGTTGTCTTTAGGAGAAAAAAATGACATATATTATCCAGTGTTTCTAAGAACAAAAATATGCTAGTAGAAGAATTATTATCAAAACGACCTAAATGAAAAGCACAAATGAGAAATTGGGCTCTGACATGGTACATTACACTTTTTAGCATGCATGGGCAGTCCATACATAGTGTGGTTTTTGAACTTGTCCATATTGGGTTTCCTGGTCTAAGTTGATAAGGACGGCTGACCAGGTCTCTTCCTCAAGAAGGCACCAGATCTATTTATAAATTGTATAACATGGTATATAATGAATAAATTTTCCTGTAAAAGGCTCAGAAATAAGCCAAAGTCAGCAATGTTTCTCACAGAAGGAATTAGTCATCTCTATTTGGTACATTGGTCCAAATGAACAAAGCAAGACACACACATGGAGATAGACACTCCATTTGGAGAAATAGATCAATTCAATCAGTTACAAATAAAACAAAAGAAAAGTTGTTTGTTTACAATACTTCAGGATTACTGACAATGATAAACTCTAAAATCTAAGTTGAGTGTATGTGAGTGGTGTACACAACAGATATGGAGTAGAAAAACACAAATCTGTTAAAGCCAGTGATTAATTTAATACATGTTTGAGAATTGTACAGCAGTATATGCAAACAAAGAAGGAGGGAGAGAGGAAACCTGCACCAGGAATTTACACCACACTTATAAAACTGAGAGACCAATATTTTAATTTGTATTTTTTCTTTTGTCAGCATACAATTGAATGTCTGAGAAAAGTCTTAAATTTTCAGATCATTTGCATTCAGACTCTTCTTACATATCTGTTGTTTGTTAATACTGAATCTTTTTATTAAATCCTGAAACAGACCTCTAATTATTTATCAGAGACATATGATCTTGCTGGTAACAAGGGTTCCTATGGTAAATCTTTACTTCACAGCAGAGCCCTAATGCTTAAAGTCCATTAGGAGTGATACATAAAGACTCTAACTATCCATCACTGTTTCATAATCATGCTGGTGAGAGTGGTTCCTATGGCAATCAGAATAGAAATCATTTCTGTAAACAAAAATCAGAAATACTGCCATTACCAAGCAATGGCAGCAGAAGGACAGCATTATCATTGTACATGTGCTTAAGATAATGCACAGAAACAAGCATGTGCTCTCATGAAGGCACAGCTTCTCTAGCAAGGTAGTTAGGTAATACAAAAACGGTCTAAAATATAAAATTCAATGTGGGTGCCATAATGTAAATTGTGCCAAGATTATGCAAATATTGTTTTAATCAAAGTTTAATTGCTTCATTATTGCTATTTAAAAAATACCAAATGTCAGAATATCTGTAACGCTTTATTTGAGAGATGTAAATCATGTATACATTCATATGTGATGGAATGTGAGGTATTTAAATTCTATGATTTTTTTCAAAGAAAGAAACGTTTATAAGAAATAAACTTAAAAAATACTTCTTTTTGTCCATGAAAAAAAATTCTGAATCTATGAATGTGTACTGACTGGGAAATATCAAAATGAAAATGTGTTATGTTCATGACTCAAAATAATAGAATGAGTAATGCTTACTGAAAAGGTGCTCAATTCGACAGGAAGCCAGTCAAAAGAAAGGGGCAATCACCATGATAGATTAAATTTGAGCTTATTTTTTTACACATAAATTTGTAACAAACTGGCTGAAAACAAAGTTTTCAGCTGGATGTTGAAAGGCACAATACAGAAAATGATTGATAACAAATACGTATAAATGTAATTTTTTTTCTTTTAGTTTACACCGTCTTTGTGTAGGAGAAAGATTTAACTGATGACTTCTCACAGAAAGACATGGGAAAACCAATATTCCTTTAGTCCAAAGGCACTCAGGGCTAATTATCTGACCTCTTTCTTTCATCTGACGTCTTTTTCGTTCTCATTAGCTCTTCACTGTGATCATGATCACAACAATTTAAGAACCTTGCAGATCAAGATGCTTGTGGATTCTGCTTTCCATTTTGATAATGAGCTTTCCTCAAACTGCTTTCTTGATTAAGTCATGGAAAATATTTATTTGAAATTATTCATCCTGTATTAGTAGTAGACTTTTAAGTGCAAGTAATAGAAATGATTATTAATTACTAATCTTGCTAATGTTATTAATTGATACTAATGGTTACTAATGCTTGGCATATTTAACCTGATTGTCTTTAGTAATTAACTCTGCAAATGAAAGACAGCATTAAGTAAATATTCGAATATAATTATTAATACAATCTTATTAAAAATGTTCAAGTTAAATTGGGTTTGAGTATTTTGACATATATGTACATACGTATCTATACATTTTTAAAGGTATTTGGAGGAATGAGTGGAAAATTTGTAGAACAATATATTGTTTATGAAAATTTTTATTTCAAAATTTAAGCAATTTATCTTTGTATATTAGAAGACTTAAATAGTTTAGTGACTTTCTTAACTTGGACAGAAAAGAAAAAGAAAGTATATTATAAAACGTGCAATTTGTAAAAACTTGCACTCATTTCGCTAGTAGCAAATTTGCAGAAATTACTGGACTTTGCCAAAGTAAGCGCCAGAAAAATATCTCCTTGAAAGCCTGCCTTGAAGAGAGGAGGCACTTAGCTAATGCCTTCATCCCTGAAATAAGTGGGACTCCGTACTGCAGAGTCCATTTATTAGGCTTGGGCAGAAGAGGCAAAAAGAAGGCAAAGAACTTGGCTTAGTTTGGTTTTTACGCTCACTGAATTTTGAGGTAAAGAGCCTCTTATCAGTCTTTTAGTCATTCTGTAGTAGCGTGATTTAAAAAAAAAAAAGTGAAAAGTTAATTTACAGGCTGCTTTGAGAAGTGATGTCAGGATATTCCAAAGGCTCAGAGTTGTGTTTTACTGAGAAATTATAGAAATGATGAAACAAGAGGCATCTTCAAGGTGTCTCCTTGAGCCCTCAGATTTCTCTACTTAGGAGTTTCATATTTCTCTCTCCAGTCACCAAGAAGTTTAAATTTTTCATCATATCATGTTAAATGATTGCTGGTTACTTTATGTCTTGGAAAGAAATTGTCTTGGCCATTAGAATGTGAACAAGAAATTATGGTACATTCTTGTGAACAGTGTAAATTACATCAAGTTGGAGCTGTTCTTCTGTAGACATATGGCCACACTTATTGCTGAAATTTAAAATTAATTTTGTTATTAATCTAAATATTTCAAATTCTACTCTCAGTTGTTCAGTCATTTTCTGGGAAAAATAATAGGAAAGCATAATATAAAACAATCTATCATATTAAAATTTTCCTTTTATGCCTTAAGTCATCATCTACCATCCCATCCCTAAGCATAGATATAAAGTGTTGATACTTGTGTTTCCAATACTTTGCATTTTGAAAAATTACAGGCAAATCAGTCATTTCTGACATAAATTTTTCATGTTAAATTCAAAATATTGCATAATATATATTTATGATTTTATAAATAATCTGCTCCCCTTTATGTTGCTGAGGGTAGAAGTACATAAATTCTGTTTTACATACAGCAGTTAAATTGGCATGTGAAGATTCTTATTACTGTAGTTTGTTTCTATTTTGTTTGCTATTCAATGGTGCCTGGCATTGTTTGTAAGGCTAAGCTGAAATTCCTAACCTCATATGATCCTCCCACTCTAGTTATCCAAACAGTGGGAACAAGGGGTGAAAACTTTGTTTCCTCACCTGACACCGTTTGTGTATTACCTGACATCTTTGTTTACTTCCAGAAGGATATGGGGAGGGGAGATGGAAAAGGGAGAAGGAAACATGAGGGAACAGGGTGGCCCATATCAGGAATGGACAGAGAGAGAGAGAGAGAGAGAGAGAGAGAGAGAGAGAGAGAGAGAAAGAGAGAGAACACCAGGAAAGAGATTTCTTGATTGAAGGAGCCATTTTGGGGCTAGCAAGAAATGACAATAGGGACATTACCAGGAATCCACAAGGATGACCCCAGCTACTACCCTAAGCAATAATGAAGAGGATGCCTGAACTGGCCTTCCCCCATAATCGATTGGTGACTACCTTGATTCTCATCATAGAACTTTCATCCAGCAACTGATGGAAGCAGATGCAGAAATTTACTTTCATAATATGTATCTCTGTTTATACTCAAAACTGTCTCCTACTGGCATAAATTATGTGCAATTTATCTATCCTAAAGGATTATTTATAAAAAAATTATGTCTTACTAATTTTTGCATTCCCTGTCATCTCAAAACAATGCTGGAAATGCATCATCTCTACAGGGATTTCTTATAAGTGTTTCATAACAATCATATTTATTTCAGTAAAGAAAAACAAATATACATGTTGGAGATTTTAGGTCTATCCATGTGTCTAACTAACTTTCTTTCGAGCTATCTACCTACCCTCTATCTCTCAAATGTTAAAAAAAAGTCCCAAGTGTAAATCTGGGTGTTTCTTAAAGATAAAACTAAATTATAAATTTATTTTATGGTAATTTCTTCCGTCATGAAATTTATTTTTCATTTTATCCACAGTACCATTAATAATTATGCATAAATGTTAAGATTCATTATATTAGTTTTAACTATGTGTGTGTATATGTGTCTGCCTGTGTGTGGCTATGTGCATGTGAATTCAGGTATAGGTAGAGCCCATATACAGTTGACCCCTTGATGCTGTGGGTGCTGACAAGTAGAACTTGTGTCTCTGAATGAAGAGTACATGCTGTCACTACTGAAATGCCTCTACTATCCTCATACATTTTAGTTGTTTAATTACTATAAGCAATTCCTTTTATTCTTTCAATATTCATATCTTTCAATAACCACAAAAGCATTCATTATTCTAAATATAAACAATCATTAACTATCCAAGTAAAATATTAACAAAATTGTAAGCCTGAAGTTCAATAGTGAACAGTGAGCGAGGAAACAGAGAGTAATAATTCTTATGTGATAGTTTTCATAGCTTTTTAGTCTATTGAAACTTCCCCCAAGTAAACTGATCATAAAGACTAAAAATTGAAGAGAAGTAGTTATTTTTGAGACTATGCCCTCATCATGGTTAACTGGACCCTGAACTATCCTGACCAACTTTTGTCATGTGTTTACTCACTCTTGCAAGCCACTAGCCTCAACTATTTTTATTGCTTTTACATTTTTTCTTAAATAATAGAGCAATTGTATGATCATAGCTTCTAAACAATATATTATATCTAAAAGTTAAGCAAATTTCAGTCAGTGAAGAATGATTGATAGCCCACAACAATTGTTCCTCTACATGCTTGTTATAGGACACCAAATGAAGCAGATATGACATGAGACATCTTGGAGTTTTGCATCTCAGAAAAAGTAGTTGGCAAATAAATAAATAAAGCAAAAGTATACAAAATTCAAATTTTATTCATATTGTTTGTGTGTTTTTAACTATAATAGAGCATTTCGAATCATTATTTAGACTAAGGGATAAGAAGAAAAGAAATGGTGTTTTTAAAATTAGGTTCTACTTACATATGAGCTGCATTTATTGAATAGACCTTGATTATGATCTCTAATCTTGAATTTACAAGCAGTAAAGGGGAAAAATTTAATCTAGATGTATCAGAGCTGTGTTAATAGGTTCATATGTGGTGCACAAAACTCAAAACCAAATGCATCAAAGACCTCAACATAAAACCAAACATACTGAACTTCATAGAAGAGAAAGTGGGAAGTACACTTGAACACATTGGCACCTGACACAACTTCCTAAATGTAATACCAGTAGCACAGACACTGTGAGAAACAATTAATAAGTTTAGAGAATGCCTACCTCATATTAAGAAAAATTCAGTAACAAGTAAGAAAAAATAAGAAGTAAAATTATTTTAAAAATAAAAGACCTACATAGTCAGAGGCAGTGCTGAGATTCATTTGGGGGAATTATTACTCTTAGGAATGAGAGTAAGAATTTTATGCCAATTATATATATATATATATATATATATATGCCTTCATCATCATAGCCTGTGTTTGGTAAAGACACATTTTAAGTCTAATATTAAAATCAAAAAGAGATCACATAATTACTGCTTATAAACTAAGACCAACAGGCAAAATTTAATTTATTTAACTCAATAATTTTATCTTTATATAAATAATATATGTCCCTATGTTATTTTGCTAAAACCTATTGTGTCATAAAAAACTTGGTGTTATAATATATTAAAGGTATGAAGTAGTATTTTCACATTTTTAGCAGTAATAAATCTCCATAGCTTTCTTTTTAGAAATAAACCAGAGAAAATCAGCCTACAATTCAGAATCCTAGAGAACCTAGACAACAATGAGGACCCTAGAAGAGTCATACAAGGATCTAATCTACATGGGAAGCAGAAAAAGACAAGATCCCCTGAGTAAATAGGGAGCATGGGGACCATGGGAGTGAGTAGAAGGGGAGGGGAGAGAAAGGGTGTGAAGCAGAGAAAAATGTATTGCTCAATAAAATCAATTAAAATATTTTTTAAAGATTTAATATGAGAAGTTAATATTGCTGAAAACTACTAACAAAAAAGTTGCAGCAAATTGCAGATTATCTGCAGGGCAAAACCTTGAATTTGATTTACTCAAGAATATTCAAAGGCAAACCCTGGAATGTGGATCTACTTGGATGATGAGGTCTATTCAGAACTCTAAAACCAGAATGCCACAGAATTAGAGCTTGCTTGGAAATCTCTGAATTTGTTATTGTAAGGTTTAAAAGAGAAATATCTCTTGAGATATAAAAAGTTAATCTTCATGGTTCTTAATTCCATTTGTGTTGTCGGTTTCTTCACTCTAAATGTTGCACCACTTTAAATCTACTTTTCCCAGAAAATTGTCTCTAATCACTTTATGTGACATCATTCTTCATGGGAATTCAGGCCACCATACTATAAAATACAGACCATATTCCATACGTTTGCCTCTGCCCAAGTGCACTTACTCTCATTCGGCATATAATCAATAAATAGGCTAGGTGTCCTTCATTTATATTCTTAATTTATGCTGTTAAACTAGTAGATTAGTTTCTTGATATACTGTGAAATAGAAGCAAGAGCCCATCTACTGTTACGATGTTGGTCAAACTTGCTTCTTATGTTTCACTTACTTGCATACTTTTCATTTTGTTTTATTTTCATTGCACCTGAATTATTAAACAAACTACTAGTATTCAAGTATGTGTTTAAAATAATATAAACTTGTTAGATTACTTGTCAAACTACTGGTACGGCATGTTGTCATCATGTAAAACAATTAAAGAAAAGCATATTTGAATTTTTATTTTGAAACATCTAGTTATTTTTTCTCTATCTTTATTCATTACATCACAATATTTTTGTTTAAAAGTTTATATTTTAAAAATCACTGAAACCAGCCAAACGGTGGTGGCGCACACTTTTAATTCCAGCACTCGTGTGGCAGAGGCATGTGGACCTCTGTACGTTCGAGGCCACTCTGGTCTACAAGAGCTAGTTCTAGGACAGGCTCCAAAGCCACAGAGAAACCCAGTCAAAAAACCGAGAAAAAAAAAAAAAAGACTGAAACTATATCAAGGTATATGTGACTATTGGGGAGGAAACAAATGCAGTCACATATCCTTTAAACTAATGGAGAAGATATTATCTTTCCACAAGTAAGGCAAAAAGAAAGATAAATTTTGATAGTGTGATAGTGTTAGTTTACACCAACCTAACTTGGTGAATATACTGTGCCTTATGTCCATGCATAGTTGGTATATGGTGATGATCTTGCAAAAAGAGGTATAATTCTTGCTTTAAATTTTCCATAGTCAAATTAATCCGCCTGCACATTTGAAAGACAGGATGAAGATACTCCCTTCTTTAGAATATAACTTTGAAATTATATCTATTTATGTCACTTCATTATTTACTACAACTGTAAAAAGTAATTGCTAATAAGAAATTATATTATTGATACTTGCCTTAAAAATAAATTTATTTGTTTTGAAATCATATTTGTGACAATTGTAAGTAATATTTTGGCTTGATTGTCGTGACAAACATTTAACTTTTTAAATTTTTATTTGAGAACTTCCAAATAGATAATAAAAGCAAAATCAAATATTTAGAACATTTGCATCATAAATGAAACCTTCTATTACAATGAAAAGGAAATCTATTAGATTTTGCTAGATACATATAGTGTGTACTTTTGCTCAGAATTCATGTATGATGGACAAAGGAAATGTTTCAGTTGTCTTTAAGTACATTTTTGCTTCCTTCATCATACTTGTTTTCCCACTTTCTTCCCAATGTATAATTTGGTAAGAAAAATTATCTGTTGGTGAAGACTAGCCCTACTGCCAAGGTTCCCTTGGTGGAAAGCTGCATCTGAGATGTTTCTGAAGTATGAATTTTTCCACAGTTGGTAGGCAGGAACATCTGCACAACTTCTCTACATAATCCAGATTTATTAGAATGAACAGATGTGAATTCCTATAGTAAGATGGGCTACAGATTTGAGATTGATTGAATGTGTTTCACAGAAAAATAATGGCTTTACCTTTTTAGGCTACTAACTGAGCATGCAGCATGTATAAAAAATCTTTAAGGGGCTGAAGAGATGGCTCAGCGGTTAAGAGCACTGACTGCTCTTCCAGAGGTCCTGAGTTCAATTCCCAGCAACCACATGGTGGCTCACAGCCATCTATAATGAGATCTGGTGCCCTTTTCTAGCCTGCAGGCACACATGGAAGGAATATTGTATACATAATAAATAAATAAATCTTTAAAAAATATATTAAACAATCTTTAAGTTCAACTTAGAAATCATTTGAGGTTTAAAATACAGCTAACTGTGATAAGGTTATTGATTCTTTCAGATTATTTTTCTATTGTTCTCAGTTTTATAGTCAATAAAATATTATTAATTAATAACACTTTTTTAAGCTGTTAGAGTATGTGGTGACACATCAGAAGACAAACCATATCATAACAAATTTTAAAAAATAGCTATGGCGATTTATTACTGCTAAGAATGTAGAAATACTACTTCATACCTTTAATATATTATAACACCAAGTTTTTTATGACACAATAGGTTTTAGCAAAATAACATAGGGACATAAATTATTTATATAAAGATAAAATTATTGAGTTAAATAAATTAAATTTTGCCTGTTGGTCTTAGTTTATAAGCAGTAATTATGTGATCACATTTTGATTTTAATATTAGACTTAAAATGTGTCTTTACCAAACAAAGGGTATAATAATGAAGGCATCTGCATATAATTGGTATAAAATATCTCATTCCTAAGAGTAAGAATCCCCCCAAATAAATCTCAGCACTGCCTCTGACTCTGTAGGTCTTTTATTTTTATAATAATTTTACTTCTTAAATTTTTCTTACTTGTTACTGAATTTTTCTTAATATGAGGTAGGCATTCTCTAAACTTATTTTTTTACAGATCCGGCAAGTTGAAACATTTAAATTTCTCGCACCAAATCGGTTAGTCCTTTTAAAATTATACATTTTTCTATAAAACCTTTATTCTATGTAGTGGGTACAGGTAACTAAGGAATGCTGAAAGTGTGAGAAAGTATTCTTAAAGGAAGAGCCCATCAATTGATTTTCTACCACCAAATGGTTTATACAGACTGAGAAAATTATATTTAGGAATATATATATCCACTTTTATGTAACAGCAATTACTATAAAAAGAGGCCATGAATTTGAAAAGGAGTAATGAGGGAGTGTTATATGAGAGGATTTTGGAGGAAGAAAAGGAAGGGAAACATTCTAAGCATATTATAATGACTAAAAAAAATAAAATAAATGAATCAAACCTAAAGAAATTAGTTATATAAAAATTATGCTTTGTGGGCTGGTTTTCTTTGCTTTATGTTCACAATCCCAGAAAACCCAGACAACAATGAGGACCCTAAGAGAGATGTATATGGAACTCCTTTACATGGGAAGTAGAAAAAAAAAAAAGATTTCATGAGTTAATTGGGAGCATGAGGACTGTTTGAGAGGGTTAAAGGGGAGGGGAGGGGTTGAAAGGAGAGCAGAAAAAATGTATAGCTCAATAAAATCAATAAAAATATTATGTTTTTATGAGTTTATGTTACATAATTATGTTAAATATGCATTGCATTAAATTTGCCACAAGTTTATATATGATTTGAAATAATGACATCTGATTAGTATGCTAAAACATAATGAAAATTATATTTAGTAGATTGGTCATAAAGCTTCTTATACAACTGGGAAAAGGTATGTCATAAGATGTTGGAGGTTGACATTGTGGCTAATGCCTGTATTCCCTGTATTCAAGAGGTGAGGAAAGTATATTGTCATGAATTTGAGGCTGTTTCTGTCTATATATTGAGTTCTAGGAGAGAAAAGGTGCCTAGGAGGGGCCCCTTTATCAGAAAAGGTAGAAAGATGAAAAAAAGGAGGAGGAAAAATATAAGAAAATTGGCAAAAGAGAATTACCTGGTCGAAGGTGAGATCTTGTACAGATTAGAAACTAGGGTTTTCATAACAGATTAAGGCAATATCTTCTAAGAAAAAAACTTACTCCTTCAGAGCTTCAGAGGAATGACTGAGGGATAAGTAAGGGGAAGAGGGAAGGAGTGGGAAGAGGGGAGGGAGGGGAACTTTGGTTGGTATCTAAAATGAAAAACAACCACCAAAAAAAGAAATAAAAGGAAATTGATTATTTTATGAATTAAGTCTAATTGTGAATGTTTATACCATGCCTTAATAAAAAGTCCTACTACTTGGGTTAGGGAGTTACTTAGGACAGTAAAATACTTGCCCAAAGGTATCAGGACTTGAGTTCTACCCTGAGAACATTACGGTGTGAAGAGCTGGGTACAATAGCTTCACAATCCCTGAACTGGTGAGGTTCAGAGCAAGTCAGTAGATCCTTCACATGTGAATTTACACACATATGCCCAGATGCATGTGTGTGAGCAAACACACACTCACAAACACTCACACACAATCTTCTGTGCCTGCACACTAAGAAAAATAGTTTCATTCAGATAATTGTGAATATTATTGACACTGGAAAGGAGAGTTAAATACATTGCCATTTAAATAATTCCATTAATGTATAAAGTAATTAGTGATACTAAAATTGATTATCAAGCTTTTTCCAAGACTGTTTAATTTCTGATTCACAATATTTTCTTATCAAGGATGCATGTACGTGGTGTAAGAGGCAGCATGCAAATTCCCTCCTCTGAGAGTTGTGTTTCTGTGTGGTATAGAGTCACACTGTCCACCTGGCATGATCCCACAAAGTCATAGGAAACAGTTTAGTTATAAATACATGCAGATGACAGGAGGCCAGATGTTTTGCATGGTTGTCATCATTGAATTTGCTTTTATTTTTATCACATTCTAGAATTTCAGTGCAATGACCTTTATGTTCATATATTTCATACTCTTTTCTTGATCTCCACAAACATCAGCACTATAGCACTATAGAAAAAATTTATATAAAATGCATACTTCTGGACATATAGCCTTCTTTTTAGAAATGGAAGATAAATACAAATAGGATTTTAATCTATGTGCTCATTAAAATAAACACAGTACACACTGAAAATTTTTGTCATTATCTTCATTATTCCTTTTATGACCATGTCCAGTTTTAATATGAATTTTGCATATTTAATGCAAAGCTAACCTTTATTGTGTATGTACTTAACAGAACAGTAACGTTGTTACTGGTATCTAGCAAATGACAAGTATTCTCCAGTGCATATATTCACAGTAACAACTTCATCAGCTGTGCACACACTGGAAAGTAAACTAACATGTACAGCCTCTGTACTTCCCCTTGGAGAAAAAAATAATATTGAGGAAAGTTTTTAACTAGTCAATATTTGTGATAAGTATTAAAAGTAATGCTTGTTCAATATGCAAGTATGGTGGAGACAGAAACTACCCATCCCATGTATGTGAAGACTATCTTACACTGTAAGCATCAAACACTACCAAACTGATAGTTTTCTATAGTTCTCTTCAGTAAGCCTTTAAACTTTCTCTGTGTCCTGAAGTATGCATAAATGTTGTCCTTTTTTGAAATAGTGGTACATGTCAACCCATTGATTGAAATAGCACATCTCTTTGAGCTTGTTGAATTTTTTGATGAAAAGTAGTAGCCAAGTTCATGGAGAATACTATTATTTGGCTAGTCACAATAATAAGTAGTCAACACTGAAATCACATGCAAAACAGAAACATTTAATAGAGTTAGCAGATATTTATGTATTTATAGATGTATATATGTATATGTAGGGGGTCTGTGCATAGCAATAACACTTAAAGAAACAGAAGCCAAATATTAGGGTAGAATGGGAGAGTATTTAAAGAGAGGAAAGGGGACAGGAAAATAGTATATTTATATTTAAAATAAAAAATTGAAGTACATTTATAATTAAAATATTACAGTTAATGATTTTTTAGGTTTTCTGTAACTATATATATATATATATATAAAATTTTTCTGTTAAATATTAAATATCTGGTGAATATCTAAGAAAAAACACCCAAGAAAAAATATTTGTGTGACTCATTAAAACTGTGAAAAATATATTATTACTAGAATATGTGCAAAATGTTAAATACATACATCATAAATTGAATATACATATATATAATTTTCTTTTGTATTAAATTTAAATACTTAGGTCTCTAATTATATGCACATTTCATTTTCCGAAATTGAGACACTTTAAATTCACACACACACACACACACACACACACACACACACATCATAAATAGTATCTTGGAGAAATAAAAAATAAATCAGAAGAATACAATCCTAAGAATAAATTCAAATTAGTAAAATAACTTACAAATTATCTTCCAATTACTCATCAAGTAAAGTAAGTTGTAAGTTCTAATGGATGTTTACTTGTTCATTTCTCATTATGTGGCTATTTTTAAACATTTCTAATTTAACAGAGGAAACAAGCAGTGTATCACAAAGGATGTCAGTTAAGCTGAATTCTCCTTTGGTAACTTTGAATGCATGATTACTCTGAATGACAATCATAGTAGAACCTACTGTCATTTTCTTTCAAATGTGCAGTGTGTTAGGTAGTAATTTGCTACTTATGAGTAAACTAAAAATGTTTTGAGAATATGTTTCTTTTCCTTAAGCATTTGTCAATATTAACTATTATATAATCATAGAATTTTGGAGTCTACTGGAAAATCAAGGACTGGGAAATTGTTGACTTCATATTGGGAATTTGTTTTCATAACATCTGACAGTTGTTAATTCTATTTGTTTTCATTGGGAACTCAATGATTTCATTTATTCCCTCTATTTTCTCCAAATTCCCTGTATCATTTTCCCAAGTCGTTAAAGACTGTTATATGTTCGAAAGTACAGCTAAAGCTTACAAGGTTTATGAGGTCTAGACACACATTTAGTTCACAGCTCATTGCATTTTAAAAGCGAAGTCAGGAAATAAACCAGATCCACTAAAGAGAGTGTAATGCATTTTACAGGGTGTCTGATAAGCAGGTTATTTCTGAGCTCCCCATACCTAAACATGAGCTGGCAGTAACAAAAGAAAACCTCAGATTGCTTTTCTTCAATTTCTTGGTGGAAAGTAGGCAGACTTGGTGCTGGAGAGGGAGCTGAGAGGTCTACATCTACACAGGCAGTGGAATAAGAACTGTTTGCCCCCTGATACTGGGCTTAAGCATCTTAAAAGTCAGTACCCAGTCCCACAGTGAGATACTTCTTCCACCAAGGCCATACTTACTCCAACAAGACCTTACCTCTTACTAGTGCCACTCTCTATGGGCCATGCATTCAAACCCATGAAACTATGGGGGGAAGATCCTATACAAACCACCATATTCCACTCGCTGGTTCCCATAAAAGAAAATACAGAATTTCATTTAGATGAACTTCAAAAGTAACCACAGTCTAAACCCTGTTTAGAAGAGTTCAAAGTCTCTTCTGAGACTCATGAAAATCTCTTAACCATAGTCTTCTATAAAATCAGAATCAAAAAGTAGATCATACACTTCCAATACAAAATAGCCCAGGATATGCATTATCATCCAAAAAGGGAATAAAAGGGGCATAGTGAGGAAATATTGCACCAAGACAAGACCAGAAGCCAGCAGTGCAAACTACAAACTTACAAGTCTATGACATATAGGAAAGCACTCTTCAGAGCTCCTACTTTTTTTTTTTCAGAGCTCAGTCTTTTTTGAGTGTAATATATGTTTTTCTTTTGTACTGGATTCATTCCCTTAGCAGGTATTCCACTACTCTGGCATCTCCAACATTTTGGGATCACCAAAGATATCCAGCCTTTTAACAACTTCACACAATGGTCGCTCTAGGTTTCCATGTAGGGATGGATATGGGTTCCATCTCATGGGACAAGATTTTAGTCAACTCAGAAATTAGGTGGTTACTCACACACAATTTGTGCCACCATTGCCCTAGCATATATTGCAAGCAGGATAGACTGCAGATCAAAGATTTTATATTTGTGTTGGTAGCCTGCAGAATATCTTTCAGTTTCATAGAACATGGGAGTGAAGGCACCAGCCCAACCTCTCCATCTTCAATGAGTCTTGTGTGCGCTGTCTTCTTCAATGGGGCCTTGTGGTTAGTTGCCTATTGTCTTGGCAATAGCCTCATATTTCAATGGGACCATTGTAGCCAACAACTCAATTGGATGAAATCAAGTCCTGTGAAGAGAAACTTCCTTTGGAGGCTTGTAAGAGATTGCATTATGGGAAGTTTAAACCACACTGGGTTTCCATACTGACCCTAACGTGCCCCTCTCTTCTAGCTGCCTCTCTAATCATTCACTGTTCAATCTCATCTCCCTTCCGTCCTTCATACCTGACCCTCCCATTTTATTCCCCTTTCCTCATATTTCAGTCCATCCATAAAATCTACTCTATTCCCCTTCCCATGGAGATCCATGTTTCTACCCAAGTCCTTTCCTCTTTACATAAACTCTCTGGGTCTATGGATTAAAGCTGTTTAGCACAAGTAATAAAAACCCACAGACAGATATTGGGGTTCAACCTAAATGTCAGAAGAGTTACTGACACTTACTTCTTTTTCAGGCCAAAATGGCAATCGTGCCTCCAGAAATCTCAGAATGCGATTATGTGTAAAAGCTGTCTACGCCCATTTTATATTTCTTTCAAGTGTTGGGATTAAAGGCATGCACCACTACTGCTCAGTTCCTATGGCAAATGGATGTGGCTACTGAAATTAAACCTAGATGCCCTTCAATAAAAGAATGGATGAAGAAAGTCTGGAATATATACATATTAGAGTACTACTCAGCAGTAAAAAACAATGACTTCTTGAATTTTGCATACAAATGGATGGAAATAGAAAACACTATCCTGAGTGAGGTAAGCCAGACCCAAAAAGAGGAACATGGGATGTACTCACTCATAGTTGGTTTCTAGCTATAAACCAAGGACATTGAGCCTATAATTAGGGATCCTAGAGAAGCTAAATAAGGAGAACCCAAAGAAAAACATATAGGCATACTCCTGAATATTAACCTTCAGCAGGCGATGAAAGGAGACAGAGACAGAGACCAAGACCCACATTGGAGCACCGAACATAAATCTCAAGGCCCAAATCAGGAGCAGAAGGAGAGAGAGCACGAGCAAGGAACTCAGGACCACGAGGGGTGCACCCACACACTGAGACAATGGGGATGTTTTACTGGGAATTCACAAAGGCCAGCTGGCCTGGGTCTGGAAAAGCCTGGGATAAAACCGGACTCTCTGAACATAGTGGACAATGAGGACTACTGAGAACTCAAGAACAATGGCAATGGGTTTCTGATCCTACTGCACGCACTGGCTTTGTGGGAGCCTAGGCAGTTTGGATGCTCACCTTACTAGACCTGGATGGAGGTGGGTGGTCCTGGACTTCCCACAGGACAGTGAACCCTGATTGCTTTTCGGGCTGAGGGGGGGGGGGGGGGCGGACATAACTGGGGGAGGGGGAGGGAAATGGGAGGCGGTGGCGGGGAAAAGACAGAAATCTTTAATAAATAAATAAATTTAAAAAAAGAAAAAAAAAAGATTGGGGCTTAATAATGAGATTTTGAAGGAAACATTATTCATCATGCTCATACTTTTTCATATTTTGCTGTTATCTAATCATAAAACTTGCTTTGTACATCTTTGTTTCCATTCTGATTGCAGATTATGCAGTATGTGTGCATCATTTAATTTTTCTCTCAAAATGTTTTATAGTTCTAGAGTATAGTTATAACTGTAAGGTAAATGTTAACAGGCACTATTATATTTCTACGAGATTTTTGTACAACATATTAAGCTATGAATCATATTAACTTCCTGCCAATATTACAAAAGCTGTAGTCATAATGATGTATTTTTAATTAATTGTTCAATGCATTACTAACATTATAAAATCCTGACAACATGGCCAGCGAAGGTGATGAATTTAACAGATTCCTTGTTTATTTAACCTCTGTGGCCATGACATTTTAAGCACCTGATACAGTCTTAATATTTATGTATTCATTTTATATTCAATTTTACTGGGTATTAGAGTCTAAGAAAAATAAAAAAAATTACATAACTCTGAATTTTTACTTTCTTGCTATTCACAACCTCTCATATTAGTTTTTTATAGACCTCAAACACTTTTGAGAGAAAAGTGCAAATTTAGTTATTTTACTAATACTGGGTAACAAATCTTTCTTTGTTCTCTTTGTCAGTTTTATGTCTGCATGACTTGAACACAAAATACTTATTTGACATCATTCCTGATCTGTAAAAATGTATATTCTAGATAAAGTTAATATTTGAGTTGTTAAATTGAAAAATTAGATCCTGTATTCCCACAAAGATAGTCCTCATCTAAATTGTTAAACAGTTTGAATAGAAAGGACAGGCAAAAAAAGGGGAGGGAGGAAGAAAGGAAACTAAAAGGCTGAAGGAAGCTCAATGTGACACTGTTTTTTATCTGAGAGCTGGATCTTCCTTGGATGTCAGGTTCAGACTTGAATCAATATCAGGGTCTCTTTTAGTTCTCAGGTCTCTACAGTGTGGGCCAGAAATACGTCTCCTATACTTTATTCTACTAGACCTTCAAATGAGTATAAGTGTGAGTCTAAGAAATACTGAGTCATAGACAGGTATAATGGTCAAACTTTTAATTTCATTAGTTACCTTTTCTAGATATGCAGAGATATATTTCAGTTAGATTGATTATCTTCAACTCTTCAAAGACCTTAGGCTTTTCTGAAAAGGGAAATGTGTCTGCTTCTATCAGTACCAATTACTTCAGAGAGTTTGATAGACATTGAAGAAACCTGTTATGTAATTTACGTTCAATGTGACAAGTCTAGTCATTTGGGCAAAAAACTGATCTTGCTTGAACTGCTTGATGATATGCTATATGAACTGCACATGCAGGACCCATAGAGTGACTGCTGAACTTTTCAAAAAGACAGGATGGTCCTTCAGGGTTCCTGCTTCACAGAAGAAACTGCAACATTTTGCAGGACACAGAAGAAAGCAACTGATAAAGTTTACCCGTACAAGGTAGAACAGATCTTCAAATTTCCTGCATCACTGAAAAATCTACCAGATGTTATTGGTCAATAGGCAAACATGAATACCCCGTTACAAAGAAACTTAGAGTGACTTTCCAGGCAGTGTAATGTCTCTGTCATTTCTAAAATCTTGGAAGATTTTTACAATACACTTCCTGTTTATTAGGTAATATTATATCTTTCTGGCGTCTTTGATGGAGTTGAAGACAGACAGTTATGATCATAGTTTCCCTTAGTAATGATAAAAACAATTAGATATAAAACTTTAGACTGAAAAGACAGGATAGAAGATAGTGTATGTTCTTTAATTTGCCAAATGTGAATGGACTAAATGTTGTAACTATAATTTTTGCTTGGTAACTGTTTTGTTATATACAATTTTACTGTGGCAAATTTCAAATGTTCCTTTTTAATTAGACAGAAAATAGGAAATGATGTGTGATGTCCTTCTATATATGTGTTGGTTTTATTGCCTCATGAATAAGGCCAATGCTTTACCAGGGTAAATTCAGGGAGGAAATTTGAACAAAGATATATAGATAGAGTAGGCAGAGTAAAAACAAAACCTTGTAGCCATCAAAGGAGAAATATGCCAGAAACCAACCAGTAAACCACAGCCTCATGGTGATACACAGATTAATAGAAATAGGTTAATTTAAGATATAAGAGCTAGTTAGTTATACACCTGAGCTATCTGCCAAGCAGTGCTATAATTAGTAAAGCTCCTGTGGAATTATTCAGGTCTTTGTCGACAAGAAACTAAAGCAAGCTCTCCATTTACGTATCATCTATTCACACACATACATACGCTCTCTGTATGCTATGGAAAATTGCAAATAAAACTCCTTTATCAATGAGCAGATCACATCTTTATTCAACAACAAAGTTGTGTAACATAAACATTGTAGTATCATTAAGTTCTGAAAAGCAAAATGACACTTTACTAACAAGAGAGCACATAACACACATACATATACACACAGAGACACACACATTCTGATGGGATAATTTTAAAGGGATAAGAACGATAGTGAAATAGAAGAAAAAAGGAAACTCATAGCATGGCCAAATTTAAGCAATAAATATGGATGATTTTTAAAATAATGAAAATCACAAATATATAGATACACACACACACACACACACACACACACACACACACACACATATATATATATATATATATATATATATATATATATAGAGAGAGAGAGAGAGAGGATTATTTCCATGAAAATGAATCATAAATTTCTAAGTGATGCTTTTACATGTCATTTCTTTACAGCAAAGTATGGAAAAAAGTAAGAAGGAGGAATTTCCAAATCTGGCACCTTGCAAAAGTACCACCTATTCCAGACAACCAGTGCTCACAAAATGTGATCAGTCATGCTCTGGAAAGTATTTTTTGATGAAGTGGGAAGAGCAATATCTTACATCTAATAGCTAGAAAATTTAAACGTAAATGCCACCAGAATATATTTTAAAAAACCATCAGAGCAGACCTTTCTAAAACTAAAATAATACTTCTAGAAAATGTAGAATGCACAAATCTACAAAATATGTTGAAATAAGGCAACATTGACAAAATAATCGAATCTTGACAAACAAAGTTGAAATTAGGAAGATGTTTGGAAATATAAAATGTATGAACCTAAGTTTATCTGAATAGAATACATATTTCTGTTAATGTATCAGTAATGTAACCATTGCTAATACATGTTAATTTTAATAACAGAACTGATTATGGGTTATACGGAAAACCTCTCATTTTTCTCAAAGTTTCAGTAAATCTTACTAATCCATACATTATGCAAGGAAATATAGTGTGTGTATATTGACATTATGCATATCTACATACAGTAACATGCACATAAACACATAGACTCATGTATATTTACACACATTTTAGACATCATGTTTAATTTTAGATAAATGTCCTTCGACCCATGCAGAGCATTGATTAGAATAGGTGCACAAATGTATTGTAATAAAAAATGCATAAATTTAAAGAAAGAAATGATGTAATTGTGACTGCAGAAGCATTTTGAATTTTTGTTATGTTTTAGGTCAGGGATGAAATAAATTATTCTTCAAGAGCTAGCACAATCAAATGTTTCTCCCTTGCTCCCCTGATAAAGTGTATACACAGCCATCATTTACAAAGCTAATGAGCTATGAGTAAGGTGAAATTGGCTTTATTTTGAAACAGCCTCCATGGCTCAATCTCACCTCATACCTAGGAGAATAGATCTAATATGCATGAAGAATAGTCAATTTCCAGAAACATATGCTTACCAAATGAAAATAAATCTGTAGGTTTTATTTGTGTGTGTGAGAGAGAATCCCTAGTGGTATGAACCTTGGATATTTCACTTCACCTGTCTCTGACTAAACTTTGTGATATATAAACAATAATAATAGTACAGACAATGACATAGATTGCTTTCAGGATTAAATAAGAAATCCAAATCTATTGAACTGTATGATTTTTTTCATATTGCACAGTACTCTACCACACCTTCTTCTTCTAATTATTTAACACAGTTGTTAATAACTGTTTAATGAAATTGCTTTTCATGTGTAATTAATCTCAGTTAGCATATACTATACCGAGTTCTTTTATGAAACCTTTGTGCATGTATACATGTGTGTATAGCATTTTCTCTCATATTATTTCCCCCTCTTTATCCTTCCTCATGAAGTCACCGTCACTACAGTTGCACTCTTTCCTCCATTCAAGTAGTCATTACTCTGATTTCATGTCATCTCATATAATCCATAATGAGATATACCACATGTGTATATCAATATATAGCATAGTGGAAACATGCAATACTTCTCTCTTTGATTATGATAGTTTTCATTTAACATGGCCCTCAGTTCTACTCATTTTCCTGAAAGTGTAAGTTTCATTTTTCTGTGTATAAATGCCACATTTTCTCACTCTGCTCATCCTCTCTTGGAAATGAATGCTATTCTAGATATCATAAATATTATGAATAGTTCAGCAATAAACGTCTATGTACAAGAATCTTTGAGGTATACCAATTTCTGGGTATAACCCCACAGCATTAAATCATGCTTATATTGTCATTCTATTTTGAATAGTTTTGTTTTCCATACTGAATTGTACAAGTTTTTACTTTCATCAACAACTCATCAAGGTAGTTATTTCCTCAAATTTTTAATATTTTTAGTATTTTTCTTTATATTTACTTTTTAAAATTTTATGTGTACAGGAAATTTGTCTGAATTATTGTATGTATACCATTCCCGTGATTCTGAGATTGGTCAGCCACTGTGTGGGTGCTGAGAACTGAAACTGTCCTCAACAAGAAACAGCACGTACTATTAACCAGTGAGCAATCTTTTTATGCTATGATTTGAATTCTTGACAGCATTCTAAATTGATGAGATAGAACTTGAAACATTTTTAATTTGAATTTCCTTGTGGCTTATATGTAGAGTCTGAATACTGAAAAGAATATATTATTGTCCATTTACATATCATTTGAGATATACCCAATTCATTTTCCAATTATTAATTGGAAAATTTGTTGTTGTTATTGTTAATCTACAGTTAAATGTATAGTGAGTATGGTGAAGGATCTAGAATTACTTAGGACAAAAATCTCAAGACTCATATATGAAGTGTGTTTTAAATTAGATTAGTTGAGTAGGAAAGCCAACTATGGATGGTACCATTCTGACTGGAGGCATAGACTGAATGAACAGTAGAGTTGAGCCCTAACATCCATCCTTCTTCCTCCTGAATGTAGATGCAATGTGACCTGCTGACTTCAACTACTCTTATCATGAAGTCTCTAGCATGATGGATTGTAATCTTGAACTGTGAGCACAAATAAACTTTTTTCTTTTACAAGTTGATTTTGTTTGGTATTTTATAAAAAATGTAGCTAACTAAAGAAACGATTTTTTTTTCTGCTTCCTGAACTCCATCACTTCACTTTGGTGACTATCTCTTGTGCTTTTAAATTGCAGTGGATCACATGGCCCAGGGATTTTCTCTTGTGGTAGGTTCAATTATTGTTTGACTCTTGTTGGTTATTATGCATTTGTTTCAACTGTTTATATTATTAATTTGTACATATACATATATAACATTGTTTATATTATATTGATTTATTATTAGCAGGTCTCATATGGCTAGAAATTAATCAGTTTTTTTCAAGATTTGATAATACTTTCAATGTGCTCCTCAATGATTTTCAGTATTTAATTAGATTTACTCTTACAAATGTCCTACTATAGTCGTTTAAAATGTTTCTTCTTTTATTTGCCTATTCTGCAATGATGTTTTAAAACATATTTTACTCAAAAGAAAAAAAAAGCAATTGTTATATCTATACGGAATTTTTATGGTCTCTCATATGAATGTACATTATATAATAACTGTTAATCTTTAAAACACAGTTTAAGCTATTTAATATATTGCAAGGATTAACTCTAAATTTTATCAACTTTTAGTTTAGAAAAATATATTGTTGTTATAACAAAATGGTGAAATAACCTACTTATTTGCTTATTATTTTATAATAATTTGCTTATTATACTATCTGACATTTTATGTCAGTTAATACATTTTTTATAAAATTAAGTGCACATATACTTATAGGAATTATATTTTCTTGAATTATTATTTTTTATTATTATGTGATGAATTTTTTCAGCTATTCCAATTAAATTCTGGTTTGGTTAGGGGCCTAATTTCTGAATTCCCATATCAGTACTTCATGATTTTCAGCTTCCATTCCCTTGAGAAATTGACTTTTCTTCTTTGACTTTTTCTGTCTTTGTTTGTTGTCTGTCTTTCTTGGTGAGGGAGATAGATTTTTCCTTAAAATCAAATGAAATTGTCTACATATTTTACTTGGTGTGTTGAGATCATTTACATAATAATATTGCAAGAGCTTTGGTTGTTCCTGTGATTTTAAAGATCTTTTGCTTCTGGTTGGATTATTGCTTATTACTTTGTTCCTTCCTGCAACCATTAAGGTTCTTTGTTGTTTTGTTTCATTTTTAAACTATTGGGTATTAGGCCTTTTTTATTTTTTTAACTTTTTTTCTTCCTCTATCATCTTTTTCTCAAAACCATGCACTTTAGCAGATCCTTACAATTGAAAAGGCCTCCTTGTAGTGTTAAAGATTTCCTTGAGCCTACTTCTGTCAAATTGATAGAGTATTATATATTCAGGACAAGCAATTTGGAGATGTATTTTAAAATTTAATAAATAACATAAATTGTGTGTGGGAATAGACAAGTAAATAAAATTTTTGTTTCATATTATTTTAAAATATTCTATTGCCTCATGTATGTTATATTTCTAATATTTTTCCCTTTTATATTTTCATAAAATATATCCTGATTACAGTTTCCCTTCCTTCTACTCCTCCTATTCTAATCAACTTCTCCTCCCCCTTCATCCCTTTTGGTCTCTCATAATAAAAGAGCAGGTTTCTAAGAGATTGAAACAAAACATAATGAAATAAAATTTAAACAGAAGCCAGGCGGTGGTGGCACACGCCTTTAATCCCAGCACTTGGGAGGCAGAGGCAGGCAGATCTCTGTGAGTTAGAGACCAGCCTGGTCTACAAGAGCTAGCTCCAGGACAGGCTCCAAAAGAGAAACCCTGTCTCGAAAAACCAAAAAAAAAAAAAAAAAATTAAACAGAAAAAATAAAATCTATCACATCAAAGTTGGACAAGGCAAACCAGAAGAAGGAAAAGAACCCAAAGAGAAAGCATAAGAAACAGACTCCAAATCATTCATGCATTCAGGAATTCCATAAGATCATTAAACTGTAAACTCTAGTGTTCAAAACCATGTAGGCTCCAGGCTTGTTGCTTCAGACTCTATGAGTTCATATGACTTTTGCTCACCTTCTTTAGAGGGCCTTGTTTTCCTAGTTTCCTCTCTCTGCTCTGACTCTCACATTCATTCTGCCTCCTCTTCTCAAGAGTCCCCTGAGCTCTGTGATGAGAGATTTGATGGAAACATCCAGTTTAAGGTTGAGTGTTCCAGGGTCTCATATTATCTACTTATTGTCTAGTTGTGGGCATCTGTATTGATTAACAGATGGAAGGTAACAGAAAGAATCTTCTCTGACGATGATTGATCAAGACACTGACATATGAATATAGTACTTTGGCAAGTGATGTCACTCCATTATTACCTTTTGCGGTGATATTTTGTTTGTGCTTTAAAAAAATTAAATTGTATGAAGATCAGAGTGCAGAGCTAGTCACACTAGTTAGCCATAGAAGCCCGGCAGTGGTGGCACACACATTTAATCCCAGTACTCAGGAAACAGAGGCAGAGGGATATTTGTAAGTTCAAGCCATCCTGTGCTACACATGCTTGATCCAGTCTGTAAGAAAAACAGAGTAAGCAGGGCAGTGGTGGCACATGCCTTTAATCCCAGCAATTGGGAGGCAGAGATTGGAGAATCTCCGTGAGTTTGAGGCCAGCCTGGGCTACAAGAGCTAGTTCCAGGACTGGTTCCCAAAGCTAAAAGAAACCCTGTCTCGAAAAAAAGAAAGAGGGAGGGAGGGAGGGAGAGAGGGAGGGAGGGAGGGAGGAAGGAAGGAAAGAAGGAAGGAAGGAAAAGAAAAGAAAAACAGAGTCAAGTGGTGGTGGCTCACACCTTTAATCCCAGCACTAGGGAGGTGGAGACAGAAAGTGATATGACTGTATGACTGGGCAGAGAGAAGAATATAAGGCAGGATGAGACAGTGCACAGTTTTCAACCTGAAGTTTCATAGAGATGGCTTTCTGTCTGCAGACTGCATACAGGATACCCCCATTCGGTCCGAGGAGATCGTAGAGGTAAAAACTAGTTGCTGATTTCTTTGCTTCTGCTTCTCAGATCTTTCAGCTTTCGCCCCCTACTGATTCTGGGTTTTTATTATTAAGACCAATGAGAATTTGCACTACAACTTTCTTTTCTTTTTCTTTCTTTCTTATTTTTTTTTTTAAGACTGGTAAGACGTATTTGCTTTAACCATAGGTGTCTGAGATATCTAGTTCTCAGTCACCCAAGCAGTGTTGTGTGGTGGTTCCAAACACATACCATTGCCTTTAAGTCAAACAGATGATGGTTGTTGGGGTTTCAAAGTGATTAACACAATATGTTTATGCTGAGTGTATTTTATCAAAATATAAGTTAAATATTTAAAAAGATCTTTTGAATATCCTTTGAAATGACTGCTCAGTAGTCATAAACTGCTTTAGTTTGCCTTTGTCTTGAAAATTTCTTATCTCCCTAACAATTTTGTAAACATAGTTTTTCATTAGTACAGAAGTTGTCATTGTCAATCAAACATGGAAATGAAATATTCTGTGCTTTCTTCAGAGGTAATGTTCAGAGATGTAATACTATCCTATAGTGCTTACTATTATAGGTGAGCTGGTATTTTTCTATCTCTAAATAACCTCGTCAGCAAGGGCCTTTCTCCACTCAATAATCTTAGTGGCCTTGAATGTCTTCACCAGATCCAACTTACTTTATTACATGTGTGCTTGTTCTATGTAGTTATTGCTGGACTATGGTCTACAGGACCATGTGGAAGGGTCAGAAGTCAAAAACAAACAAACAAAAACTAGAACAGAAATTTGATAAAATAGGTTTTTAAGTGTAAGAAAAGAACTTGTGTACATCAATTACATAAACAATCCTATAGGAGAAATTAGGATTGTCTTAGAGTGGATCCAAAAGAATGTTTTAAATAAAGGTAAGTTTAAAGATTTTTAACTTAATATGGATAATTAAGAAGTAAAATTAAGAGATAAGGAAAAGATGAAAATGAAAAAGGCAAGAAAAAGCAGGAATATAAGTCAGAGGTATGAGGTATTGTACAGAAAATATGATAGAATATATGTATATATAGATATGCTAATATAATGATATATTTATATATAATACATGCTAGAATATTATATATGCATATATGCACGGTATATTTTAGTCATTAAAACCAATTATGTCAGGAGAAAGGCAGAACAATTAAAACAAAGGAGGAAATCTTTGAAAAATAAAAATGAAATGAAGTAGAAGTCATATATGTTATATTTCTTCTGTTATTTATGGAAGCGGAGATCTCCAAGACACAAACTCCCATATTTCCTTTGGGGATCACTCTGCTGAAACAAACAAGGGTACCATTCTCCAGTAACTCCTAAAAAGTTCCACTACATTATCTTCTGGCTTTGTCTCCTCTCTGCGCATGAATAACCAACTCTTTAGAGATATTTTCCAATTAGAAGAATAGGACACCACCCTTCCCCCAACTCCCACCTCTTTTTCTGTCATACTTCATTGTCGATGTTTCCTTCCACGTTTATTAATCTCTCAGTATCTAAAGAGGGGCAAAGGCACCAGTCATGCCTTTGCCTTTCCATCTGGTTTCCCCTTTTTCTATCATGTCCAATTTTGTGTTTCCTTGAAAAATGCACAGTTTCCTTCACCAGAGCTTAGGAAGACCCACTGTTTCATATTCAACTCACTTCTATTGTTGAAATTATCAGAACCTTCATTTTTCTAGAACATGGAAGGTGAGGGGCCTTGAAGATCATTTACAACCATATTTTCTGTTCTCCACAGATGAATAGTTCCTTCATTCCATTCTCAAAAGAATTGAGAGACACAGTACAAGCAGGGGATCAGGGAAGAGTTGGAGGAGGGAAAACTGAGATAAAAATACATTGTAGGTGGGAGGAAAAAAAAACCTACTGTCAAAAAGCAAAATCTGCGTCACAGACTAACTATAGTTTTCTCTGTTTCCAATTTTTCTCCATATGCTTAGGACACATGTCTTCTTTTGTCTGTAGCTCAAGGTGGGACTGAGAGGTAGTCTTCTGGCTTTTCTTAGATTTTTTTCAATTTTGTTTTTGTTGTAACTATAAAATTGAGTCTTATGTATTTATCTCACTTCTCTATATACTGTTTACTCTGGTTCTTTCTTATCTTTTCTCTCTGTGGTCACTGGTTTCCTGTTCTCTGGGTGACTTATGAAGACGTAGTTGAGTGGTGTTTGTCTCTATATCACAATCTGCTCAAAGCCACAGATTTTATTTTATTTCTCTTAAAAGAACTTGTAAGTGTTCATAGTATTTTGTAATTTTAGAAATTGATTCACAAAAAAGTAAATAAATAAACCTTTAATCTTACTGAGTTACCTTGCCACATTCACATGATTAGTCACATCTGTAGCAAGGACGTAAGCATTTCTAAGCCTTGCATTTACCTACAGTGTTATTCTGACACATGAAATTGTTGTAAACATTTTCATCTCCAAAGGACCTGGTAGTTGCAAGAGTCTTGAGGATGTATGAGTTGCCTGTGTCCAGGTTATATTCTCTAGAAAAGAGATATACAACTTTGGAAAATTGCTCTTTTCTTTGTGAAGAGCTGACAGTAGTAAATGATTCACTTCCTTGCTCAGATTTCTATTTGAAGCTTAAATGGAATAAAATTTTGATTATTTACTTAAATAAATTAATCTTTGTACAAAAATCAATTGAGTTCTGGAATTAGAGCAAAATGTAATCTATGATTAACATAAAATGTTATTATGTTATCTGAACTGAAATGAATAATCAATGTTTTCACCAGAAAATTGGCAACAGAACAAAAACAACAATAAAAGACATCTTTTTGCAGCCAGTACCAAATTCAAACATATTTTATCATGTTTTAACGTGTGATATTTGCCTATAATGCTCACTTCATCTCTACCTACCTGAATCCCACTTGTGTGATCATCAACTAATTGTTTTCCCCTTTTATGTCATGCTATTATATTTTAAGGAATTCACTGAGGTGTGTAAACTAAGAGTCTAAATAACTTTAACATGTTGATATGAGATGCTGGCTTCATTGCTTATTACTGTTCAAACAGTTCTATACATTTGCTTCCCCATTTAGCTTTAAAGTCAGTGTTATGAAGGAGGAAACCCTTCTCTTCAGCTGCATTATGCCTTAGTAGATTACATGCAGAAAATGAATGCTTGAAATGCCAAGCTGATGTTGACTGACTGTTAAGACTTAAGATTGAAGTCTTAAAATCAAGTGAGTTGGAAATTTATATAGTCTAATTTATTGCAGCAATTTTTATTGATGTGCCTATAAAATAATAACTTACTGAGTGTAAAGATGTATTTTCCCTGTCTATTGCCAAAAGTTGGAAGAAATTATAGCTAGTGACATTCTAGATAAGCATCTAAAGAAACAGGTTCTATAAAATGGGAAAAAGATCGTCACCAGCCCCACATCATACAGAGGGCTAATCTCCAAAATAAACAAAGAACTCAAGAAATTGGTCATTGAAAGAACAAATAATTCGAGAAAAATGGGTCACAGACCTAAACAGATAAATTTAAAATTTCTGGAAGATGCTTAAGGAAATACTCAACATCCTTAGCCATCATATATGTGCAAATAAAAAAACACTCTGAAATTCCATATTACATTTGTCAGAGTGGCCAAAATCAAAAACACTGATGACAACTTATGCTGGAAAGTATGTGGGGTAAAGGGAACAGTCTTCCATTGCAGGTGGGATTGCAAAATGATGCAGCCACTTTGGAAATCAGTATGGTGATTCCTCAGAAAACAACCTACCTTAAGACCCAGCCATACTACTTTTGGGTATATACCCAAAGGACGCTCTATGGTACAACAAGGACATGTGCTCAACTACGTTCATAACAGCATTGTTTGTCATAGCTAGAACCTAAGAGCAACCAAAATGACCCTTGACTAAAGAATGGGTAAGAAAAATGTGACACATTTACACAAAGGTTTATAACACAGAGGAAAAAATAATGGCATCTGAAATTTGCAAATAAATGGATGCATTTAGAAAACATCATGTTGAGTGAGGTAACCCAGACCCAGAAAGACAAATATAATATGTAGTCACTCTTAATTGACTTTTAGACATAAAGCAAAGAAAAACCAGCCTATAATTTACAACCTCAGAGGACCTAGACAACAAAGAAGATCCTAAGAGAGAAGTACATGGACATAATCTACATGGAAAGTAGAAAAGGACAAGATCTCATGGGTAAATTGGAAGGGTAAGAATCATGGGAAACAGTAGAAGGGAAAGGGGGAGTAAGGGAGGGAAGTAGAGAAAAATATATTGCTCAATAAAAACTATAAAAAGGAAGAGAGATAGGTTCTGTTAGTTCCTATGCTGTAAATGTTCTGAAATGAATTTTTCAGCCTAGCTTTTCCACAATTCTTATCCTTTAAATTTGGAAATACAACCTTAAAATACACGAATAATTCTCGCATCTTGAGAAAAACAAAAACAACTTTCTGGAACAGATCTGCTTTTACCATTCTCTTCCCTCCTACAACATGGAGCCCTATAATATGCTAGTCAAGAGGATCAGTGCACAAATGAGGAATGAAACCAAGATTAAAGTGTATTTCACAATCCCTCTAGAAAGATACCATAAGCAATATATGCAGACAAGATTCCATCGATTCCAGACTGATTTCTTGTGCCTTGTGGCATTAGATAATCATGAGATGTTACCATTTATTTCCTATAATCAAATAATTAAATTATTAACTTTTATTAACATTCTATATTGTCAAATGCCTTAGACTGACAAAATATTGGCAAGGTGTTTTGAAAAATAAGGGGACTGATACACGTGGTCATAAAGCGTATTCCACAATATCTATTATGATATTGAAAAATAGAAGAAATCGTGTTCTTCGATGTTGCTTTTAGATGCAACAAATAGCTCAGTGTCTGATATATTGTAGATATCATTACTATTAATTTAGAATCAAAGAAGTAGTAAAGCATTGGTAGTAAATAAATATGATTTTACACACATATATCTATATATAAAACCATTGACTATAAGAAATACATCCAATGTTCAAAGCATTGGATATATTGGATATATTTCTTATAGTCAATGGTTTGGCTTTGTGGGAGCCTAGCCAGTTTGGATGTTCACCTTCCTAGAAATGGACGGAGAGGGGAGGACCTAGGACTTACCACAGGGCAGGGAACCCTGCCTGCTCTTTGGACTGGAGAGGGAGGGGGAGAGGAGTGGGGGGAGGGGGAGAAGGGTGGGAGGATGGGGAGAAGGGTGGGAGGAGGGGGAGGGGAATGGGAGGCTGGGAGGAGGTGGAAACTTTTTTTTCTCCTTTTCTCAATAAAAAATGGAAAAAAGAGAAATATATCCAATGTTCAAAGCAAATCATAATTTTATGGATTAAAATTGTCAAAGCTTTTGTATTCCACTAAATACCCAATGAGTTATGTACATTTTGTTTGCACCAAAGTGATTTTTTCACAAACATTACCTTCTATTTATAAAATTATAGATTGTGATGCTCTGAAAAAATGTCATCCATTTTGTCTTAAGGAAATGTATGTGATCTATAAAATCAGTATAGTTACTAGTTCACAAACTGTTTCATTAAAATTGGAGGAATTTTATATGTTTGTATCTGTGACACATTTTAATGGTTCAATTAAGAATACCGTATACTCCAAGTGTGTCATAATAACTGGGTATTGACATTTGTACTCTAATAAAAATGCATCTTATCATCTTGTTGTGACCACACCTTTTTATATTATGATGCTGCTCATATTAGTTCTGAGTCCCTTTACATAAAATCTTCCAAAAAATATCTCTACATTTATAAAAAATCTACTGTAGGAACATAATAAAAGGAAAGCCTGGACTACAATCAGTGGTAGTCTAATATTATGAATACAACATAAGTTAATTAAATGCCACAATAATCTCTTATATACCTTGAAGAATAAAGAAAGATGTTTGTTATCTTCAAAGTATTTGAGAGAGGTTCTCAATTCTGTGGAAATTACTCCTACCAATCAGTCAGTTTTTGTTTTTTTTTTTAGATTCTAAACCCACTATTGAATTAACATGAAAGTTTTAATGAAAATATCAGTCTAAAATTTATTTAGAGCACTTTCAGACACTATTTTAAATATATGGGTCAGAATTTTTTTTAAAAAAGACTTGTTCTTTTTTTCCTAATATTACAATATATCAATTACAAAATATACATTATTTCCTTCATCAATATATAGCCTCAGAAAGGCATTTTACTTATGGGATATGTTCGTGGAATCTATTTCAAAGAAAGTGAGGTAATCCCTAGTAAATAAACCCTAAGAGATTAGAATCCTTCATTACTTTTATGATCACATAGTTGTCCCTCAAGGGGCTCTAACTTTCAGAGGAAGACAGCAAGCTAGAATTAGACAATTCAATTTTGGTAGGAAGCAATTGACCAGGGCAGCATTTATCCATGCCATGTAGTACCTGATGAAATGTAAAATGAGTAATAAGAGGATTAAATGCTCACACATTTCTGAATCAAATGCTTCATGGGTTAAGCATTACTTTGACCTCCGTCAGTCTTTGAAAATTCTGTTGGTCAATGTTTATTATGGTAGTTGAATTTCAGTAATGTAAAAATGGTATGATTTGTCATCATATCAAATGCCACATCAAAGTTAAAACATATAACACATATACCTTCTGATAAAATCTGATATTTGCATGTCTAGATTAGGGATCTAGGTGTAGATCTTGATCAGGATATGGTATGTGATATTTAAAATTCAGAAACATATTAGTAGATATGATGATCTCAGATTAGCAAAATGATAAGCCAAGAATCAAGTTTTTGACTTTGGCTGATCTTCACAAGTAATTAAAACCTCCCCATCATGTCTTTAAAAAAATCTATGCTGTTAAACAGAGTAACTTGACAACTTCATAGTTATTTTTGTAAGATTGTTCCAGTGCGGATTAGTGAAAATACCACCTATTTAGACTGTGAACTTTGTTTCCCAGTTTCAGCCTCAAAGGTGTCCTTAAACTTCACCTGAGGAATCTGATCCATAGCAAGATAGGCCTTGCCAATCTTCCAGTTCCCAATAGTTCAGGAGGAGTGAAACTTCTTCTACATGTTGACTTTTATTCTAGATAATCTACTTCCCTTTGGATTCTAGTAGGTAAAATTTATGAATCATTCCACCTGCAAATCTAGTTAATTAGACTCAGCTAGTTAAGAAAAATGCTCAAAACTCAGAATTTTTTAGGACTGTGTCATAGGTATTAGTTTGCAGACTCTGATAACACCTTTAACAAATCAAAATTCTGTGTTTAATATGAACTAAGAGCAGAAATGTGAGTATCTCAAATATTAATTCAGGACAGTATTTTTTAATTAATTTATTTATTTAGTAAAGATTTCTGCCTCCTCCCCGCCATGGCCTCCCATTTCCCTCCCCCTCCCACGGTCATGTCCCCCTCCCTCATCAGCCCAAAGAGCAGTCAGGGTTCCCTGCCCAGTGGGAAGTCCAAGGACCTCCCACTTCCTTCCAGGTCTAGTAAGGTGAGCATCCAAACTGCCTAGGCGCCCACAAAGCCAGTACGTGTAGTAGGATCAAAACCCAGCGCCATTATTCTTAATTTCTCAGCAGTCCTCATTGTCCGCTATGTTCAGCGAATCCGGTTTTATTCCATGCTTATTCAGGCTCAGTCCATCTGGTCTTGGTGAGTTCTCAATAGATCATCCCCATTGTCTCAGTGTGTGGGTGCACCCCTCGCGGTCCTGAGTTACTTGCTCGTGCTCTCTCTCCTTCTGCTCCTGATTTGGACCTTGGGATTTCGGTCCGGCGCTCCAATGTGGGTCTCTGTCTCTGATGGTTTCTGTAGTTGATGCCATATTCATTGCCAAGTTGCTAGTAAAATAAAGTCATTCTATGAATGGATATTTTGCTTAATTCCTCATACAGTTTTACCAAGGAGATACTTACCAAGGGAACAGGACCTTTATCTTTTGTTTTCTGGGAAAAAGAGATTAATAAATTGTGGTATATAGTATGTAGTATGTATATATAGTAATATATTCTATGTAAAGGAGAGCCTGGTGAAGAGCATAGTCATGTACAAAATATAGACTAAACGTGACTCGAGGATGCAGAAATGCAGTCCTTGTTTGTATAAGGAGGACATTTGTCTGCTATTAAACATCATACTAATCTTCTAACATAGCTTTTCTGTAGCAGTGAAGAATAATTTCAATATTCTCCATAGAATTAAAGGAATAATGTCTTGTCTTGACTGACTGTTGTGCTTCACACAGCACTGTCCAAATATGCAGCACTAAGCTCTGACTTTTAGGTTTTTATCCTTGCACTAGATTTCATAACAATATACCTTATGTTTTTAGTTATTAAAGTCTAACCTTTTAGAGCTGAGACATCCCTCCAGCCCAACCAGCATGACATTGAGTTTATACCTGCTCTACTACATGGGTAAAACCAAAATCAGAAAAACAACTGATTCTGTTCTCTTTGGGGTCTTTTTGGGTTTCTTTTGTCTGTATTATTTCAAATAGTGCTTTTGTCTTTAGCTTGGTCCAGGATACTCTTCTCTCATTTTAGTTAATCTCAACTGGGTAATCTCATTGCTTCTCAAGATTCATCTAGCTCTAGTGTGCATGGTAAAATAGTCTAAATAAACAAACAACTCAAAAAATGAGAGCAACAAATGAAATACTAGTGGTCAAGAATCTAGAAAGTGGAAGGCATGCTGTTTTCTTTTTAATTCTATATTGAAAAGCTAATAAATCTCACTTCTGAATACATTTAATGGTAAAAGTTCGTATGATTTTTGGAGTCATAAACAAATCATATCTGAGGAAAACAGTTGCCAATTTGTCTTATTTTCTTTTATATCTAAGAGAATGGACTTTGTAACATACTTGGTCTAGTTTTCATTTTTTACCAATATATAAGTTGAAAATTAGAGATTATTCACTCATTTTAAAATAACTCAGTAGTTAGAGGTGGTAGTAATACAAATATTTTTGTGTTTTTATTAATGAATAAATAACAGAATAAATATTAATATAATTATGGTATATGAATTTCAATGTGCCAGTCCTTCCTTTCATTTTGTTTTCAGATCTTACTTGATTTAGCATATATATTAATATATATTATCCTTAACAAGGCATGAAGAGCACCACAAGTGAACTTCTTTAAAAAGTGTAACTTGTTAAATTAGGCAAATTTTAGAAATGCAGGTAAAATAAAGGAATCAGTCCATGAAGTTATGAAAGTGTTAGTCAACAAAATAAATATAATTACATCAATTCTTCCTTTTCTCCTACCCATCTCATACCCTCCTCCCACTTCCTCCTATATTTATGGCCTATTCTTCTTTACCATTTTTGTATCAAATGCATTAAAACAACCACCTATATTATTTCTATCTCTTTTTACTGATCCCTAACCAAAATTAGTTGTAATTTCTAGATATATCAAAAAAATTATTTGTAAAGTCTCTTTGTGGAATAATTGGATGATGCCATAGTTACACAGAGCATGCCATCACTAGAATGTCTTTGACTATATATGCAAAATTCTAGATGCAGTAGAGATAGATAAGGGAGATAATTAAGGACTGTGTTTTTTGTAATTTTTTTCATAAATCACATTGTAAGATGTTTTATTCATAATTTCAGAATAGTCAATAGAACAGAGCAACTTTGAAATGTTACAGATATTAAGCAGATTGTTTTGATCAAGTATTTCAAAATTCAACATTTATATTATGTTCTATTTAATTTATTTTCTTTATTTTCACCTTAGATGAGAACAATCATAAAATGAGTGTTAGAGAATGTAATTCAATCTACCAAGAAAACTTCCTCATGTCTGATAAATTAGACTTCACATAAAAGTTGGGCAGAAGAGATGAGGAAAACTACTAAATATTAATAAAATGAATAGACAATCTATGTAAGCACAAAAAATATATACCTTTATGTACCAAATACTGGGAGACTAATTTCATAAAACAACACTAAAAAGCATAAAATGCCACATATGGCCTGGCAAAATAAAGATAGGACACTTCCATATTCTACTCATTCATTTAGATTTCATCTAAACAGTTTCTCCAAATTGAAAAATCATCAGTTTACATAGTTAAACTTTGTCAAGATCAACTGTATTTTATAGATATATATGTAATATTATATTCAAGATAAAAGAAATACACATAAAGTTTAGCCAAAATTGATCACAACATAAGACTTAACAATTATAAAAATTCATGATACTTCTTTGTATCCTTTCAGAGCACAATGGAGAAAACTAATAAAGTCATAGCAGTCTTTATAAACTACACAAAGGGGAGGCTGAATGCGCACTTTCAATTGAAAAGTGATTTGTTGAAGAAATAAAGATTTCCCCATGATCCTGGTATTTTCAATATGCAGTGGGTAGGGGATATCCATACAATTGAGTTTGGACTTTAACCAGAGCCGTATCCTGTTTTCTCTTCAGGGACACCAACAGTGCCACAAGATACCAAACTTCATCTCCTCATCTTTTATGAATGAACTCCTCAATATTTAAAGATTCATGCTTTCTAATCCAGTACCATATGGAAAACTCTTACTCATTGCCAAGGTCATCTACCAACTTTAGGTACTTGATCTCTATGGACAAGAGTTTTTGTGCACTAAGATTAGGGAATTATTTACCGAAAATTTCAATTCAATGATCCCAATCTCCTTTTAATTACCACTGATTTTTCTGTCCCAGATTACCAGAAGTATTTATCCCAGTAAAGCAACAATTTACTTCAGTTGTGCTTGTCTGTCACTAATCACAATTGATTCCTCAACCCCAGTTGACCATAAAATAAACCATATTTTTAATTCAAATACATAACACTAACATGCCCAATAGAATCTTTCAGATTTAAACACTCTTTTCTGAAACATACCAGGCAAGCATCCATTGCTTGAATTTCTTTCAATATTTTTATCTTTCAAAGTTCTCATAAAACAGACAGTTAGCTCTACATAGTAAATGTTTTTGTGAGACCAAATTTTCAAATACTTACACAACACTCCCCAAAAGAACATGGTCAGTTCTGTTTCAAAAATTAGACTCTATGGTATCCAGTACAAAAACTGTGCTAGTTTTATTTCTGTTGCTGTGATAAAAACACTCACTATGAGTAACTGAGAGAAAAGGGTTTTTTTGGTTTACATTTCCAGGTCCTAGACCAACACTGCTGGCAGCCATAGTTGGAGTTCAAGTAAAGAACCAACATAGGGACCATGGGGAGACATTGCTCTCCTTGGATCACTCAGCTTGCTTTCTCATACAACCAAGCACCACCTGTCCAGAGGTGGATTCACCCACAATGGGCTGCAACTCTCTCACGTCAATTAATTGTGAAAATATTCTACAGACTTGCCTATAGACCAATCATTTGGTGACTTTTTTTTAAATCAAGGCTACTTCTTCCTAGACAAAAATCAAACAGCATAATCATATTCATCAAAAAACCTCTCCAGAACTCCTCCAAGATTTGCTCTATCTGACTCTTCTGTTATTTTATTTTCCTTTACTTTACAAATTTTATAAGCCATCATCTTTGGTTTTAATTGCCCACAAAGTTCTGGTGGGGGACTATTCGGTGGAGAGGTGTCAATGAGAAAGTATCACTGTCCATAGCTTCTCATGTTTAAAACTTCTCACGTTTTGCTACAATAATTGTCTTTGTCTTGTGCAGGTCTTGTGGAAGTAATCAAACAATTTTTGGCTTTATGAGGGCAGTGGTTGTGTCATTTGCAGAATAGACTATTTGACTCCAGAGTTCCTATCCTCTGGCTCTTAAAATCTCATACACCCCTCATATCTGTGTTTCTAGTGAGGGTAAGATTGCTTCTCCACTGTGGCTAAGGACTCCACAATTACCTTCTGCAGATGGACCAGTTGTGAGTTTCCACATTAATCATCATCCATTACAGAAAGAAACTTTTCAACCCTCCAAAACAATGCAGGCTTGTTTTGCTTCTCATAGTTGCCTTCCCAGATTGAATAGTAGTGACTATCCACTTTCATTTTTGAGACATGTCCTTCCTCTCACTAGACACGGAGCTTACTAATTCAGCTATACTGGCTGTCCAACTAGTGCCAGAAATCTTCCTGTCTCAATCCCCACATTATGGGATTAAAAGTAAATAGTGCTCTGTATGACCACTTATTTGAGTGCCAGGAATCTAGCAGTGCATCCTGGTACTTTTGTAACAAATACTTCACCAGGAAAACATCTCCTTAGCGCCTAACAAAAGTAGTTTAAAGGAGGAATTGAAAAAGAGGGAAGGGATCAGAAAAAGGAGAACAGAGCAAAGCAAACAAAATGAGAGAGGGAAACATAGTGTTTTACAAAAGTGAAGCACATCAAATGTACCTAAAGCTATTTAACACAAAGAACATAATATAAATGCTGCACACATTTGCAACTAATCTAAAACATTTATAAAACATATTTGTTTGAATAGAAATGTAAATATCATAAGAATGAAATCAAGTTTGGCATAATATTTTTTAATGGTTATTTAAAAGGAAATCACCAAAATATAAATAGAAATACATTGGAAACAACCTAGGTGCCCCTCAATATGGATAAAGAAGGTGTGGCACATATACACTTTAGAGTTGTACTCAGCGGTAAAACACAATGACATCTTAAATTTTGCATGCAAATGGATGGAAATAAAAAAATAATAAAAAAAAAACACTATCCTGAGTGAGGTAAGCCAGACCCCCAAAAAAATGATTATGGTATGTATTCACTCATGAGTGGATTCTAGTCATAAATAAAGAACATTGAGCCTATAATTCATGATTCTAGAGAAGCTAAATAAGAAGGTGAACACAAAGAATAACATACAGTTATCCTCTTGGATATTGGAAGTGGACAAGATTGTGCGACAGGGGTTGGGAGCACGGGGGTGGGGGTAGGGTGGGGTTTAGGGGAAATGGGGAGAGAGAAGGGAGAAGGGGAGGATGGGGAGAGCTTGAGAGAATGGGATGGTTGGGATGGAGGAGGGGTGGATGAGAGAGCAGGGAAGTAGATATCTTAATTAAGGGAGCCATTTTAAGGTTGGCAAGAGACTTGACACTGGAGAGGTTCCCAGTTGTCCAAGGAGATGTCCCCAGCTTGTTCCTTGGCAGCAGTAGAGAGGGTGCCTGAACTGGCTTTATCCTATAGTCATACTGATGAATATCTTGCATATCACCATAGAACCTTCATCTGGCGATGGATGGAGATAGAGACAGAGACCCACATTGGAGCACTGGACTGAGCTCCCAAGGTCCCAGTGAGGAGCAGAAGGAGGGAGAACATGAGCAAGGAAGTCAGGAGTGTGAGGGGTGCGTCCACCCACTGAGACCACGGGACTGATCTAATGGGAGATCACCAAGGCCAGTTGGACTAGAACTGATGGAGCATGTGACTGAGAAGCCAATGATAATGGCACTGGGACTTGTTTCTACTGCATGTACTAGCTTTTTGGGACCCTAGTCTATTTGGATGCACACCTTCCTAGACCTGGATGGAGGAGGGAGGGTCTTGGACTTCACACAGGGCAGGGCACCCTGTCCTCTCTTAAAACTGGAGAGGGATGGAGGAAGGGGAGTGGGGGAGCTGGAGGGGAATAGGAGGAGAGGAGGAAGTGGAAATTTTTGAATGGAAAAATAAAAATATTATAAATAAATAACTACAATAAAAAGAAAAATAATAAAATATATAACTTGACCAAACTTATATGAAAAAATAATTTGATAATTAGAGAAACTCTTCACCCTTAGAAGTCCATCTTCCTACTGTTACAAGTGATATTTTATCTGAACAATTACAAAAGAAGTGATGCTACTTTACTGAAATTTGTTCATAGAAGAAAGAGAGACTAAAATGATTCTGAACACATTTTTTTTTTTTTAGTGAGCAGGACTCTACCAACTTCTCTCCACTCACCATGTTCCAAACCTTTCCCAACTTCTAGTAATTATCATTTTACAATCAAAATGACATATTTCAAACTTTCACATATGAGAAAGAACATGCAGTACTTTTCTTTCTGAGTCTGGTATATTCAATTAACATAATATCCCCCAGTTCATCCATTTAGCTACAAATGAGAGGGTATCATTCTTTTTTATGGCTGAATAAATTTTAATGAGGACACAAAACTTTTATTTTTAATGAGAATCACTAAAAAGTCTTGATGAAATGGACTTCATTAAGATTTTGAATTTATGTTCATTCATAGATACTATACTATGAAGAAATGGAAAAAGAAGCCAGGCATAATAGTGTACACTTAAATTCCCAATATTCAAGATGTTGAGGAGGAGGAGTATGAGTAGGAAGTCATCCTGGGATATATAAATGGATCTTATCTCCAAAAACAATAATTAAATTCTACAATATGATTAATAAAAGAGATTATTAATATTTATAAGCCAAATTATATGTCAATATCAATACCAAACAGGCATTTGACATTTTAATAGACCTTATAAGTCATAATACCATTTGTCATTCAAGAGTCACTTACAACTGCAATAGTGACTTGGCTGCTACTGGCATAATCAAGAGATTTCTCATAGGAGTGGGTCTGAGGTCCACTCCAGAGGAATATTCATGACTATGACTGTAGACTTTATGAATGATCTATTGCTGGATATGTTATAGACACGAGCAGTTAGCTTATTCCTTTGTTTTGGGAAATGGACTAGTAATCAAATCACCTCTTTAGATTTATTTTGATATCTATAAATTGAAGAAAGATTCATTTTGATAAATACATTTCTTTTTGAAGTATGAATAGTTAAGGAAGATAATCACAGTTAAATTAAGGCACTTTAAACAAATTAATTTTGAATGCACACCAAATGATTCATTCTAAAACTAGGGAATGTCTTAAAAGAAGAAGCAAAGAGTAAAAGAAAAGAAAGGATAGGAGAAAGAGAGCTATGATATGTTGCTTTAGGTGTCTGGTGTATTTGTGACATTCATGAAAGAACAACAGCTGTCGTTGCCTGCTTATCAGCTACACAAGAGCAATCCAGTGAATATTCAGCTATATTTTACAGAGTGATTTATTGGGCCCTACACACACAACAGGGGACAATGTCAACTGAAATATATAGAAGGATGGATGAAACACCATTGCCTTCAGTAAGATAAGCAAAGTCAGGTGAGTAGAATCACGTCCAAGAACATGTGCAAACCCTGAATAAAAACAGTGGTCCATAAAATAAAACAAAAGCAGTAAGGCATTAACATTGGATAAGGACTAGATAATAAGAAAAAGGGGTTAAGTGGTATGTGTGGAAGGAGGATAGGACAAGGCGCAGGCATGAGTGCATGCAGAGTGTATTATTTACATATGTGAAACTGTCAAATAATAAAATTTAAAAATCAAATAAACAATTAATTGCAATGGTCATTTCAGGTCAGACTACTCAGTGATCCATGTTACTTTGAATTATAATTTGAAAAGCCAAACTGAAACTCCATTCAATTTTGATACATGCCTGCTGGTAGAGATAGCATTCATGAGCGTAACCCTATGAGAAGACCTTTGCTTGGTCTTGTATACATTTAAATAGGTTCTTATTAAAAGTAAAGGCATAAAAATGCATTAGACTGTATGTTGGATCGCTTAAAAATTGTGCCCAATAATAAGACAAAAGTCATTTTTTTTGCTGGAAGTTTATATATGTTATTTGATTAATAATATTTTTTGATTAATTTATGAAAATTTTCTAGATGAAATCACTTTCTTTAGGGTGAGAGCACTCTAGTGAGCAGAGAGATGAGATCTAGGATTCTGTGGCAAACGTTTCTTGCATCTAAAGCATCTTCTCACTTTATTTCTACTGTATCATTTTGGTTTTTTTGTTGTTGCTGTGGTTGCTGCTGCTGTGGTTGCTGTTAATTTGTGCCACTTTCCCTTCACTAGCATACATTTCTCCTAATTTGTAATTTTAAAATGAGATTAAGAATATATTTGTAGCAAAAAAAAACAAAACAAAACTGGACACATACTCAGATCCTATAGGTATCCAACTGTTTTAAAATGCAGATGGGCATCGATAGCATTTTTTTTTTTCTGTATCAAGCCAACACATTACCATATCTTACATGTAAAGAAAATGTGAATGTAGTTGGGAAGTCAATATTTCATTATTTTCTTTCTTTTGCACCAGCCTTTAAAATGAATAACTTAGTCTGTTAAACTGATTAGCAAAGGTCTTAACACATTTTGATTCAAAGTATATGTTTATGAATGATTTGCAGGATTGAAGCATTGGTGAACAAATTGACTCTTTGGAATTATTCTTTAAATTACCTAACCAAAACACTGTAGCATTTATAATGCTGAGGAACATATGCTCAAAACATATCTCTTAATCAATTACCACTTTTTTTCCTTCTTAACTAAAAGTTTTACTTCCTTGCAATCTCATTTCTTATAAAAACAAAACCTGCTCTTATTCATTAATCTTATAAAAACCATTTTGAATAAATGATACATTCTGGAAAAGAGTGAAAAAATTGGTTCTGTTCTGAGTTCTTTAATGATCACCTCAATTTCATGATGGGCAAGGAAGTATGTACTCATCTGAACTTCATATATGTTCATCATCACCCCCAGAATTACTCTGATCAGGTGCTTTGTATTATGAGATGGCTTATGACTGGAACAGGTTAGATAACCTTCTAAAAATATATGAATCAGAGTGAATGACAGATTTAGCTTAGAGAAATGTCTGTCTTCTCGTACAGTCTTTCTGTATTGAAAGAAAGGATTTTCTCATGCTTCCTATTACCACATTAAAAATACAGATTAGCAAACAAAAAACAAAAACTTAGAGACTAAAAATTTCTATTATTATATTAAAATATTTTTAAGTAGATGCTTGTACGAAATACTGAACAAAATAGAGCTTCCAAACTTTAGTGGGTTTCTACCTTATATTTAATTACAATATTTTTCAAAGTATACTGTTTATGGTAATCACCCCGTGTTTATCATAAGAAAGCAGCTGTTTCATGCTCAAAATTGGGAATGAGTAGAAAAACACATTATTTTGCACATTGTACATAGAAATTCAATTATTTTACGGGGCTTACCGAGATCATTTTTTTTTGTTTTTTATTTATTTATTTTTTTGTTTTATTTTATTTTATTTATTTATTTATTTATTTTTGCTTTTTTTGAGACAGGGTTTCTCTGTGAGCTTTGGAGCCTACTCTGGAACTAGCTTTTTTTTTTTGTTTTTAAGTACAAGTTACTTGCATGATAGTTTAACTGTTGTGTGACATGCAGGATGTTTTGATATGAATATGTTGAGTGATTTTTGCTTTAGAAAATCATAGTTATATCCACTAGTAAATGAAATGGTCAATTTCTCATTGCTGTCGTTACTAATAAAAATGGTAATCAGCATAGTTTGAAAAGTTCATATAATAACATATTTGCTTAAGATAGTTATAATAAGCCTTACTATACAGCGTTTTTTGTTATTATTTTGTTTTGTTTTGGCATTGAGATAGCAAGACTGAAACATTGATTAGTCTTTATAATTACATTTCCAAATCAATAACAAGATGTTAAAACATACTGATAGATTCATCTTGTACACATGAGTCACTAGAATTTAATGATGTATTTCATCTTGTACACGAGCCATTAGAATTTAATGTATGTGTGTTTACTACTGTATCTATAACATTATAACACACAACATGTTGAATAATGGTCTTCAGATACCATGTGTGTCTGGTTAGGAGGCATAATGAATGTATATGAATATCTTTGTTTTCTGTTACATAATGAGACAATACAGTTGTGAACATTTGTGAGCTAGACTCTGAGATCTACACATGGTGGGAATTATCACTAAATGCAAATTTCAGGCCCTTGAAACTCAAATTAGATTTACAAGTACTATAATCTCTCTCCTTGAATGTATTCTGACTGTGACCTATATTCATCCTTTTTCATTACTACCTCAAAATACCTAAAATTGAATCTATTCATTAAGATAGACATTTATTTCTTTTGAGATACTCAAGGACATGATACCAAAATAACTTTACCTCTGTTTAAGGCCTCATAGCAGATAGAATCATAATAGTGGTCCTACATGCAAAAGGAAGATGACCTCATCAGACAGAAGAAGAAGGACAACTCTCTATGTCATAATAGCACACTCTCCTGAACACTAATATTCTGTGAAGAACTTGACTCCCTTTCAAGGATTGTGACCTCAATGAGAGTGATCTTGCAGTCTCTACTTAGAGATCTCACAGATTACAACTTCACTGAGGGCCTGAACTTCCAATGCAAGATTACTAGGAAACAAGCCATATATAAACCATTGTGTGTGTGTGTGTGTGTGTGTGTGTGTGTGTGTGTGTGTGTCTTGAGTGGAGGGAGGTTTGCATGCACACACATGCAAAATACTATATAGTGTTATACAGAAGTAGTGAATTATAGAGAGAAGCAGATACAATGTATTCTAGATGCAGATTCAGAAATATGTAGAAAAGGGATTTCAGCCATAAAACATAGTCCTCAAACTAAATGGACTTGTAGGTGATAGAAAATTAGGTTCTATTGTTAGATCATATGCACGTCTATGAAGTGAGTATGAAGGCTAAATAGCACAGACTAGTACAAACCATTGGTTCACCTCTCAGTTCAAGAAACTTGCAACACATGTGGAATTGACAGAAAAATGCTTTCATGTTGTAATGTAAACAATAATGCATCACAAACATAGAGATTACTAACAGATGTAAAGAGAGATACTCCTTTCCTTATACTAAGTCCCGTCAAAAAAAATTCTTGTTATAATTATAATTAAAATGCAATGTATTTTCCTAAAATATTAAATATCATAGTTGGGGAAAGAATGAACTTTCAAAAAATAGCTGTTTAATCACATACACATGGTACTGTAGCATCTCGGTGAGAGAGTCCAGCATTGTAAGACAGTATGCAATAGCATAAGAAAAGATGAGAACTCAAATATAAATCAGTTTCGACTGAATGCACATTTCTTTTATAACTTTTTATAGTAAAAAAAAAGCATCATAAACTAAATTATCTTGTTTGAGGGAACTTATAGAACAATTCTTTCTTCAATAGAAAAAAATGTAATTACTAAAAACATGAGATGGAAAAATGGTGTCTTCATCTTGTATTATTTTACTTATTACTCACCTATTAAGAACATATAAATTCTTTGATATGATACATGGGTATGTAAGGTCAGATGATTTGGAAATATTATTTAATGTATTATTAAAATATTATTAATCATAAATATGCATTTATGATTATATAAGTAGAAAAGAAGAGTTTTGGATATAGCAATGTACATTAATGAAAGGTAAGGGGAAATTACATAATTATGCTACAATCTCAAAAATGAAAGAAATATTATTAAAAAGAACCATGAAACCTGGACATGATCAAAATACACTATATAAAAATTTTTAAGTTAAAAATAGTAATAAAAAATAATTTAGACTGGTACTGTGAAACCTTTCATAGTATCTCTTACCGTACCAATTTCATGACCATTGATATCTCTCAGCTAGTAGTGTTAAAAAATCAGACCACTGTAGTCACTTCCTTAAAACATCCATCCAAGCTTCTTAGAGCCTGCGCTTTCTATTAATCCCCAGAAGATTAAAACATCTTAAAGTTAAAATACCCCGACGACCTACCAATTGAAAGACTTTAATCATTTTACAAATACATTTTAATTAAAATATAATTATGACTCTCATTTTTCCATTTCCTCCCTCCAGCCTGTCCTAGTTCTCTCCATATGGTGTTCAAATCTGTTTTCAATTATTATAGAAAGGTAGAGGGATAGATAGATAGACAGACAGACAGACAGACAGACAAATAGAGACATATACATGGATAGATATAGAGTATGTTGTTGCTGTTTTCACTCATACAGTTTCATGAATGATCATTTTCCTTCTGTATCCTGTAACCAATTTGGAGGCTCATACCTAGGAAAGATTAAGACTCTCTATCTCCACAGTCATTACTTGTGGTTCTTTGTCTATTGTGGTAACTAGTAAAACTTTTCCTTCTTTTATATTATAATGTTTCTTAATCCTATCATTGTTCATATCTTATTTTTGTAGCCCTCTTCTAGGAAAGACAGTCTCACAGCAGACTGCTTGGTGTTCTTGTTCTTAAACATAGTTCTTCCCCTTTTTCATAATATTCCTGGGATGGTAGATGTTGGGGTGATGCTGCTGGTGTATATATCCACTGGATCTAGGTCCCTTACAATCTACTGGGCCTTGCATTGTAAGTAGTTAGTTTTCTGTGATTAACTCCATTGCATTAATAATAGTTTTTTATGAGTTTTCATAGCTACACTTATCAATAGATGTAAGAATAAGAATACAGTTAGATATTATATTGGGCTTTCAAAATGGCAATGGTAGATTCTCTATTCAGGTCCACGACCTTACCAGCCAGGCTAGTTTGCTTAGATTCCAGTACCAGGCATGATTTTCCTCCTGGTGAGTGGTCTTAAGTTCAGTTAGACAGATGCATATCATTAATATGCAATTGTCACTTATTGTACAATTATGGGCATTCTCCAATGCTGGTTATAGCTGTTGTTCATAGGTGTCACAGCTAGGTAGGATGATTAATTGCTTTCCTTCTGTGACAATATCTATAGTGCTTTCTGGTACTCCATAAAATAGAGCACAGGAAGGAGGTTCTCATATTAGACCCATCCAAAAAAAGAAAAAAAAAACCTTTAACCTTAATCTTTATACAGCAGGATCACCAGTGAGCAAGGTATCAAACTGTTCTACTAACAAATACAGAGAAAGTTGTTAAACTGCATACTTCTTATGATAGTAGTCATGGGATTTTAAAAAAGTGAGCACAACAGTGGTAGCATCAAAGAGAGAGCATTTTGGTTTTGTAATTAGAGCAAGTGTCATTCATTATACTGATCACATTGTATAGAGATACCAAGTTTCACTTGTCAGTGGGACAGTTTACAATAGAATTCAAATTTCTATTTATCATTCCGCACATGACTCTTGCATCCTGTACCCATTTACCCATTCGAAAAATGCCATTATTTATGGACAAGAGTGTTGAAGTTTATAAAGTGTGATAATATTTAGTATCCTTGTTCAATACATCTTCATAATTAATAATTTAATATAAAAATAACTCCAACCTATCTTTCTTTTTTCAAAATGAACACGCACCTTAATGATATATTGTCTATTCTGAGCTCAAAGTTGTGCCTATCCACACAAGATAATTAAGAGTTAATTATGTATTTCTTTAGGATCAACATATTCTGTATAAATAGGAATCAAATTCCTCCCCTCATTAGCTCTTAATGCTTCCATTTGTGAAATTGCTAATCCCTTCTTTACATAAGGATGTAACAACAATTATGTAACATCTCTCAAACCACATTTTAGAAATAAAGATTTTTTTCAAGGAAAATAGTATATTTCTTTTGCAAAGAAAAATGGCAGTATTAATCAGGGGTCTTATGTGTTTTCTTTGAAATAATTTCCCCATTTATTATGCTGAACTTTTTAATTTCTAAATACTCAAATATTGGCTTGCAAATGCATATTATTTTTTAATGAATAATGAACCATCTAAGTCACTATATCTTTAAAATTTCTACAGAGTGTTGTGGGAATTTTTCAGTGGTTAAAAAAATTTGCTCGATAATCTTAAGGACCTGAATTCAAATTCCTAACAAAAGCTGGGAATGGCTTCGTGCACCTGTATCACAGTTCTCAGACGTTGAGGTAACTAGATCCTGGAAGTTCAGTGGTCAGCTCACTGGCACAATAAACCCTTTAGGGACTGCCTTAAGGGGCCAATACAAAGAATGAAATAGAAATGGAACAATTCTCTTCTTTTCCCCCAATGTGTGTAAATTCATACATACACACACACACACACACACACACACACACACCACTTTACATATATTTTAATAGAATTTAAGCATGTTGTTGAACTGATAGTATAAACATAGTGTCCACATCAATTTTTTATTGATTTTTCTTTGTAGAAATATTAATGCCTAATTTTGAGTTAACCATTTGATTTATCTTGAGTATGCTGACCCAGCATAAACTCACAAATTCACTGCTCTTGCCATAGCCTGAAACATGGAGTAGAAATATTCACGCAAAATAATTCAGAATTAGGTGATTTCTGGAAATATTTCTAATCAAATTATCCTAAGCAATTTTGGAAGTCAGGGAAAATATTCCTTCAAGTTTGATTTTGTGTTCTATTTGTAGAAAATATAAAGCATAGATTGAGAATGTAGCAATCACTTTAACATGTTACTGTCATAAGACTCTTCTCCCAGTATTTACTTGGGCATTCACACTGTAGCTCGTGCAAGTAGGCAAGGGATAATATGAGATGGAATTCATTTGAAAATTATATCTGTGCCAAGAAAAACATAATGAAATTAAAGGACAGTGTTCTGATGATGCCTTTCAATTTGTTCAAACAGAAAGGCCCCCATATACAAAATATAAAATCACATAATAAAGCACTGGTAGAAATTAAATGCTAAGTAGTAACTTTGTCAAAGCCTACTGTATTAATATCTCTCTCATGGCCTAATATAGGTAATATTTTTGAAAGTCTTAGTATTGATGCTACATGGAATATTTTCAGTAATTAGCAAATGCTGCTAGTTGACTTAATTTTTATTATATTCCCTAAAGGCATTCATTTTCTTATACCACAAAAAGGATAGAAAATTAGGCTGAAGTCACATAGTTGAAGGATAGTGCCTATAATATTTGCTCTGCTGCCTTGCAGGCACACATATGTAGTTATCCCTTTCTGCCCATGAAATTCATATCTACAGATTTCAGTAGCCATGAAATACATCTGTGCCTCTCCATGGTGTGTGTGTGTGTGTGTGTGTGTGTGTGTGTGTGTGTGTGTTTGCACGTGTGGTAAACAATGCACATGATTCTGATCTTGTCAATTTTATCTAAAAGATACCATTTAAATTTTGTCACAAGTAACCTTTAGAGACTATTTAAAATATATGTGAGATAAGTGTCAATTATATGCAGATAGTTTTCAGTCTTGTCTATGTGATTGGAGCACATAGATTCAATACCTAAAGAGTCCTGAAACAAATCCCCTGTGATGGTGCCTATTTCAGAGAACAATCACAAATGATAACAGAAGGATTGTTCATATTCACATGTTTTATCAATATCTGACAATTCAACAAATGGTATTGAAGAACCTGGTGACTATTTACTCTTTTGTATTAAAAAATCTGGAAATAATGAAAGTTAAATTTCAAAGGGGATCTTTTGCTTTGAACTTAAAGCAATATAGAAGTCTCATACACTTCATTTTACTTCTTATCTGTTAACACTAAATTTTCACTTTATTTTACAACTTCTTTGAAATCCTTATCATGTATATAAATATTTTATTCTACTTCTTTAAACATTTATAGGATCAGTAGTTACAATTATATACATAGAGATTCCACATAAAATATGTACTATAATTATAACTTATATCTGATATCAACATATAAGTAATATTTATTTAAATAAAATTAGATTACTCATCTGGGCTTCTCTTCTCATTGTGCAATTAATTAAATCAAAAGAAATGAAGACATCAAAATACAACTGTAAAGAATTAATTGGTTAATTTAGACACCTAAACACTTGTTGCAATTACAGAAGAGATTATTTCAGAAGAGATGACATGCACTAAAAAATCCAATTATTGTTAGAGAATGTTACAGGTATTGTCATTTAATAACATAGGCATCTTAAAAGCTAAAAACTTATTAATCAAAATTCATAATACATTGAAAATATAAAAGACAAATAACATATTCATCACTTAATAAACAAATATATTGTATTTATCCTATAGCTATTTTGTAGAGGTATATTCAATTGCTACTCATCAGCATAAAGAGACTCATAGAAATTTTAGTAAAATATAGCATAATAAAACATTAAATATGAATTTTCTGTAAAAAATAGTATCGGCTCTCGGAAAAACTACAGGAACTAAGTAAGGAATGCTGAAAACAAAATAAATTTTCTTCTGCATGGAAGAGCACACTGAGCAGGTTATCCAATATCAGATGGTCAAACTTGAATAAATACATTCAAGTAAATTTATACTGACTGAGCAGGTTGTACTTATGTACTTTGAATATATATGTAAATGGATTAACATATTTGTATGTTACAACATTTGATGAAAAAAGATAACATTAATTTGAAAGAGAACAAGGAGGCATATAAGGGATGTTTGGAGGATAGAAAGGGAAGGGGAAATGGTATAACTATATTGAAACTATCAAAATATAATAGAAATTATTTTTAAAAATAAATTGCTAAAGCTCTTGGCTCAGTTCAGAAGTTTGGCATCACACAGCTGGCCATAGAGAGGCATGCATACAGTAGTTACTTGATATTATTAAACCACTAATACTAAGCATGAATTTTATAGATGTGTGTTTTTTAGTTATATATCTATATTAGAAACAAAAACTTATACTATAATAAACTATATTTTTTACCAAAATTGTTTACAGTCTCTTTCCTTAAACTAATTATTTTCTACCCTTTGTGACAAACTATTTGGAAAAAACTCCTCAAACAATCAATAGTGAAGAATTCTAACAGCTTTCCTCTTTGTTATACACTTGCAGATCCATAAGAGACAAAGTTCATTTAAACACTGACAGTTGTTTGAAAATAGCTCATCGTCCATTGAAAGCAACTAAGACTGAATGCCAGTTTCTCTCTAACCAATACTCAGAGAGACATAGTTTTATTTTTACTTAATTGCCTTTTATTGCTTAAATGTTACAGGTTATTTTAGCATGTGTAACATGTCCACCTATTAGAAACAATCACTCAGAGGAAGACAGAGATGGAGCACATGATTTTGAGGTGTGTTAGTTGTGACCAAATGATCCTTGCCAAGCAATCAAAATACTTTATCCAATTCTTGTCAAGATATTGTTTCCTTGGAAGAGTAATTTGCTGTTAAAATATAGAATTGATGCTTGTTTCTGTAGTTACGATGGGCTGCCTTTGAAGGCTGTAAAATATGGGCTTTAAACTGCTGCTGTTTCCACTGAGTTTTAACATGTTTTATTTATAGAGGCTTATTAAAGAAATCTAGTAACTATGGAGCATAAAGTGCATGACTTTCACCTGTAGTCTTTAAACAATATGAGGGTTCTTAGATAATGTTTAGACTATTTCCAAAATATTCCTAACTAATTTCTAATAATCCTCTCTCCCTGTCTGGCCAAATTACAGATAAATATTTCACTATGTTAACATTCACTTATTTCATGAATATATTAGAAAAAGTGATGTCGATCAACTTATTTGGGGACCACACATTGGATTCTGAATGTGTTCCATGACTGTCTACCTCTGTTCTGCTGATTGTTTTGTTTTGTTCTTTTGTTTGTTTTTGAGAAAGTAGGGCTTCCCTTACCTCTGATTATATGTCTTGGGTAGCTATTTTACGTCACAAAATTGAAAATCCTTTGCGGGTTCTATCTCAGGTCCACTTTTCCAGGAAGAGAAAATAACACTACTCCTCTTCATTCTCTCTGACAAAACATGATACAGTTATGGAGATGGAATAGCTTCTGTGAAACTGGAAGGCAATTGCATAAGGAAAACAGTCACAGAACACTGGCCCATGATTTAATCAACAGCACATCTGAATTTATTTGATTATCTGATTCAATTGCTATTTTGTAAATACCTAATTTTTTTCCTAAGCGACAATGGGAGGCATCTGTTACCTGCAGTGCTGTAATATTAGTGGCATCAACAAATTTCCTAAGTTACCTTTGGTTATGGTTATCATCTCGATCTCAGGCATCAAAGGTGCAATATATACTCAGGCTTGATTTATATGTAGGGAGGAATTTGTAGCTAGGGGCTTGAACTTTTGATGAAGGCAAGTAACAGGACATGAGAAAGCTGCCGAAAGCTAAAGGCCTTCTCTACTTCCTTCTAAGAGATTATTCTATATTTAGTAGTTCAGTATTTCCCGGGATGTTCTCTGAGACTGAATGAATCACCTGCTTAATGCCAGGAGCTTTACCTGCCTGAGAAAATAACCTGAAGACATCTTCAATGTTCTTCATATCATCCTCTGCATTTCCACTTCACCACATCTGGATTCCCGGGGACTCCACACTATAATTACGGGGCACACCTCTTTTTCCTAGTTTTTAAGTACGATTTTTTTTTAAAAAATTATGGTTTAAAACAATCCTTTCTTATTTTACATACCAATCTTTTCTGTCTCCCTCCCTTTCTCCTACTCCCCACACCTTCTTCCTACCCCACTTCCATCCACTCCTCAGAGAGGGTAAGACTTCCCAAGGGGAGTCAACAGATTGGCACATCACTTTGAGGCAAGGCCAAGGCCCTCTCCCTATATCTAGGCTGAACAAGGTATCCCTCCAAAGAGAATGGGCTCAAACAAGCCATTTCAAGCACTAGGTATGAATCCTGGTCCCACTTCCAGTAACCCCACAGTCTACTTCCAGTTGTACAACCACCCACGTTCAGAGGAGCTAGTTTGGGCCTACCTGTGCAGGTTCCCTTGCTGTTAGTCTGGAGTCAGTGAACTCCCACTAGCTCAGTTCAGCTGTTTCTGTGGGTGTCATCATCATGGTCTTGACCCCTTCAATCAAATTATTGTTCCTTCCTCTCTTCCACTGCACTCTAGGAGCTCAGCTCGGTGTTAGCTGTAGATTTCTGCAACTGCTACCATCAGTTGCTGGATGTAGTTTCTATGATGACAATTAAGGCAGCCGTCAATCTGATTACAGGGGAAAGCCAATTCAGGCACACTCTCCACTATTGCTTAAAGTCTTAGCTGGGGTCATTATTGTGAATTCCTAGGAATTTTCCTAGTGCCAGGTTTCTTGCTAGCCCCATAGTAGCTTCTTCAATCAAGGTATCTCTTTCTTTGCTCTCTCTCTTTGTCCTTCTCCCATCTTGACCATCCCATTCCCTCAAGCTCCCCTTGCCTTCTCCCTTTCTCTTCCCCTCCCTTTCAGACCTCCCTTCTCCACTCTGGTCTATGCTCCTAATTTTATCAGGAGTTGTCTATTTCCTCTTCCCGGGGGAATCCATGTATATGTGTCTTAGTGTTCTCCTTGTTACCTAACTTCCCTGGGGTCGTGGACAATAAGCTAGTTTGCTTTACATCTAAGATCCACTTATGAGTGGGTACATACCATGTTCGTCTCTAGTAACAGATAAATCTTATGGGTTGCCTTCATTTATAATCCGATTTGTGACCTTCCTAAAGCTGTTAACCTATCAGTATATGCCTTTTCTCATCTCTAACCTGATGAACATAATTATAAATACTTAAAATTTCAGTTTAAATTCTTGCTGAGAATAAATGCACAGATAGCAGTCATTTTAGATACTTTCATTTGTTTTGATATTCTTGGGGTATTTTATTAAATAATTTTAAGTTAATTAGTAAGATATTCTTACAAAATATGGCATTTATGTAAATGTATTATGCGCTCTTATATAATATATGCATGCATAAAATCTCAAAATCAAGAATAAAAATCAAAAACATTTATTTAAATAGATTTACAACTGAATTAGAGGAAAGTTTTTGTCTGTCATTGTTAAGCACAAAATGAAGCACTAATACATCAAGATGGTACATAGCCAGTTAAACAGTAATATTTCTGTGCTCCAGTCTGAGCAGCAATAATCAGGGTATAGTCTAAAATAGAAAAATGAATATCCCTTAAACAGGTATTAAGCAGCAGAGGAATAATTCAAAGAAGGTTAAGCCTTGTCACTTCTTGTAGGAGTCTCTGACTAGAAATATTTTCACAGAGCACAGTTAATTTAATTTGAATTTAAAATCTTGACTTCTCACTGACCCCCTTATTCTAAAACAGATGAACTAAAGTCTTAATGGATTTCTTTAAAGTTAATTAGAATCTGGTTTAAACCGGACACCCAATCCCAGAAGAAAAACTTCAGCAGGTGTTACAGCCAAATCTTTATTAAAATACACTATACCACGGTAGAAATACATTCAATACAAAAAAATGCATATGGCAGGACATGGTTTTTGCTCTCACTTCATTTTTTTAGGCTAGAAGACACAGTGCCTAAAAGCAAAAGCAAAATTTTATCATTTATATACAATTTATTTTACATATGCATGTATGCAATATATGGATATAGACATGCTGGCAAATATATGTATATACACATGCATATATGTGTATGGATTTTACTCCACCGAGAACAGTATTTATTTTTTATAATCTAATAATCACAGTGAGTCTTAAAATTAAAAACTCTCTAAAATGTAATTGACAAATTGTATTTATTAGGGAAATACATTATTTCCCTAATCTCACAAATTGTTGACTGTTTTGTTGTAAATTGAGCCTTTAATATCTGAGGCTTCCGTGCTAGATCTGCAAGCACACTTTTGACTCAAAGCTTGGGGACATTGAATTCTGGGTTCATAACTATGTCTGTTTAGAAAGCGAGAGAGGAGGATGGAGTAGAAGTTATTGGTGAAATCCCACAATTCTGTCTAGTAAATTCTAATAGGTTTAATTTTCAATTGATATTTTCATTTGCCTTATTGAGTTTACTTCATTACTTTTAGTAATAAAGTCTTTTCTGAAAATGTAAATAACATAAAGTTTTAGAAAGTTCATCAGTTTTTGGGCAGTGTTTCATCAAACTTTCCACAATATACTGTGAACAATTTATCAACAAATAGAGTTCTCAAATTCTATTATCTATGGAAAGATAAGAGGTTTCTGAGTCTCTACTAGATAATTTGACCTTGAAAACAAACAAACAAAAAAAAATGCCCTAACTTTTCATCACTTCTTGGAAGGGATTAAAGACCGGTAAGCAAAATGTGTATTTATGTCTCCTCCCTTGACATGATCTGAAGTGCAGAGATGGTCCTGTTTTTATCATCTCTTCATTACAGAAGGGCCACATCATTGATCTGCTGTGTCTATCATTGTCTGCCTTTGATCTGTCATTTCTCAAGGGTGTACTGCTGCTTTGTACAGTAGGATACAGAATACTAGTTTGTTTCAGAAGCAAGTCCAACCAAAGAAACAGAGAGAAAAATAACTTGAATGTAAATATAAAAGTTAGGCAGAATGTCTCATCTCAAAATAGGCGGTTGATGACAGTAAGATGGGGAAGAGCAGACATTCTTTAGAGGAAAAAGAAGAAAATATTGTTCCTTTTGAATTTAGTAAAAAAACTCATCCACTGCTGATGTTATATTAAAGTAGACAAACATTCTGAGGAGAAAGATCTGCGTCTTCTTATTGAGCTAACTTCTTTGATGATTGAATAAGTGTATACATCAATTTTTATCATTTATTTTTATGTTATAATTCCATTCATCAGTTTCCTTGAACAATAACCAGGATTTATTGCTTGATATAACTGAAACCCCAGAACTCTTATGTTTCCATTTTACAATAGGCATTCACTTTTGCAATAAAAAACCTTAGTTCTTTTTCACATATTGCTGTGACTTTGTATGGTGTCAAAATCATCCTAAACTCGGGTTTACTCTTTACTTATAATGGTTATTCACTCATCAATTATAGTTATTGTTCTATCTTTCAAAAGTTAAAAGAGAACTACCCAGAGGGGAGGAGAGACTGGGAGGAGAAGAGAGACAGAAGAAGTATGATGATTGGGGGAGGGAGTAGGAAATAGAAATGGAAGGGGGTAGAAAATGGCAGGAAAGGGCAGAGGCAGAAGCAGAAGTGGGAGGGAGAGAGTAATCCCTTCTATTTCATTGCTGCCTGCCTTTTCTGTATCTCTGTATTTCTATTAAGCTTATCACTAATTTAAGACTTGGAAATTTGAAAAGCTAGGAACACAGAGTTTCTCAATATCTTCATATAAACTAACTAAAATTTGAGGAGATAGAGTTCTTCCAAATAACTAGAAATTCTTTCTTAAACTCCATGCACAAAAATAGTACATTATATTGTCACACATTTTAATATTTACAAATAAAAGGCTGGGAATAGTGATGGCTTGGTATATCAGGAGATAAAATGAGCAAAATTTGAGGAAATGTTCACACTTTGATTGGATTAATATTTAATTAGTGGCAATGCTCAGCAGCGTCATTTGTACTCTGTTGGTCATTCTACACTGAATTAAACTGTATTAATTTATTGATTTATTTATTACATGTGAAGGTTTTCCCTATAAATTAGGTCAATCATATTTATTTCTTTCATCCAAAGTGGATAAATACACCTACCATCACAAATATCAATATTTAGGTATTTAATAGATTTTTAGTTATTCGTGCATAGAGGCTTAAATCTCATATAGTTTAGTAAGTTTAGATTATTAAGCTCAATTACCTGGATCTAGATATAGATAACATTTGAGTAATATCATTTTTACTTAATAAAAGTATTTTAAGTGAAAGTGAACACACAATTGACCTTTGCAACAGATCAGTCACAAACTTAATATATCATCCATATCCATCAACATACCAACTGTGTTCATAGTGGTATAGCTGGCCTTGGCTCAGAGGTATTTGTCTCTCTGTTGGGACTCGGTGTTGACAGCATCCTCCTGTTGCTTGTCCATTTGCTTTCCTTGGCAAATGTCCAGGTTAATGAGAAATGGTGTTAATTTTTTCTCACAGTGTGATCTAGGGACAGATAAACATGCACACAGAATGGCTGAAAGGGAGAATCAATTTATATACTTAAGCTTTATTTCTGTATGCATTAGAAAGGATACTTGTATCTGGTACTATCATTAATTTTCATTTCTGTTTGTCTCTTTACATACGAAAGTCTGGAAACAGGGATCTACTGAATTGCAGAGTGTTTGAAGAAATGCTAGGCAGTACAGACCTAGAAATAACAAGTCTATTTCTGCAGAAGTAAAGGGTCTATAATTTCCAGTAAAGGTAGCTTACACATGTAGACTATCACTTCTAAAGAAGATTTAATGTTGGCAAGCTCAGTTACTCGTTCTCTGTAATAAGACTGCTGGGAGGTCTGGATTTACAAACACATAGATAATGTGAAAGCAATGTTTGTTTCACAGCTCATTCACATGAAGTTCCTTGGCAATACTACATCACCAAACATACGAATAAATTTTCCTATATAGGATTTCTGTTAGCTTCTACCTTCATAAGAAGCATAACAAAATGCCAAATCTATATTAAGCAACACATACTTAAAGTTTCATTGGAGAAAAGAAGCATGCATAATAAAAACTTTTTTATTAAATTAGAATGCCAATAATAACAGCACGTTTGAATCTGTAAGAGTAGGTTTCCCTTCTTCAATAATTGAATAATTGAAATGTTGATTAAATAATTTTAATATGTTAAGCCTAGTTGAAATTGACACTATTTTACATATTAGGAACAACTTCACGAACACCTTTGAAAACCCTTCCATTCATATATTGTCTTTTTAAGGTTTTATATGTACTTTATAGCCTGGCTTTCACTTTATGCTGAAGTCTAGATGGCATTAACATTTGAGTCTTCCTGACTTCACATCCCAAGTGTGGTTGTTATAAGCATGCTCACCCTAATCCAATGTATGTTCTTTTGAGATCTCTCCCGGGACAAACACTCTACTTAGTGAGCATATTGGTGATTTGACCTGAGATCATCTTGGCTTTTGAAAGTGCCTAGACCTTTATAAGTTGCCAATGTCTAAAACATGGAGATATTTTCCATTATTAGACCTATATCATACTGATCTCATATAGTCTAAAACATCCAGTTTCATCTGTCAACATTTAAACCACAACAACCTCAAAAGGCAAAAATGACAAGAAAATTGATTGTCAAAGACAATAAAAATAAAAAATAGCTTTTCCAACATGTTATCGATTAACAACTTACATATAAAAAATAAAATGACATCTCTCTTTCTTCTTTCACTAATGACCATTCAGAAACCTGATAATGGCATATATTTTGTGGGGAGCACATGGATATTGCAGCTCGCACTGTCTGAGGCAGTGATACACGTACAACATTAAGAAGAGCCATCTGGCATGAAATCTACTCAGCATTCTTTATTAACAAAAATTACCAGAAGTCTATGATGAGCCAAGGTCCAGATATTTGATGGAACATTTTTGTACTAAATGTTGTTGAAGGCAGTCACTTTGACAGTGGAAAAGCACAATGAATAACATATACATTTTAGAATTCTACAACAAAGCAGAAAGAGATGTCCTGGTTATGCTGCAAGAGAATAAAAGGAAGGATGAAGGAAAAGATTAAATTAGAGCTACATGATATTCAATATATATATTATAAAATCATTTACATCTGGAGAGATGTTTTACAGACTTAACATATGTAATCTTGGCAAGAAGAGCACAAAACAGGATAGACATTAGAAGCACTTTTAAGCAATATACAGATGGAAAACTTTGATAATTAAGGACAAAAAATTAAAACAAGAGAAAAACTTTAGGTGGAATGAAGAGAATAAGATATTTTGACTAAAATTATATGACTATTTTCATTTTTTACCGTTTGCAAGACTGGAAGTATCAAGAAAGAGAAAAATCTCAAATTATTTTTGAATATTTAGTGAGGTACATGGATATTTAAATTAACAAAATATTTTTTTTCTAAATTAATAAGAGGCACACACCTGCATATATTATAGTCAAATAGTGGAGACTAAGGAAAAATAAAAAAAATCAGTATTAAGAAACAGCTAAAATACATTGTAAAAAAAATTGAGAATGAAAATAACTGGGCTCCTCTCAGGACAGGACACTGGAATCGTATTTCACTCTGATCAGATAATAGACCCCAAAGGAGACTGTCAAAGGCTTCACAGTAATTACTCTGTGCAACCTTCAATTTGGCTTTGCCATGTACTCTCATCCAATATGCACTTTACATGCATGCTGTTTCAAAATATTTGTTATCTTGTGTCTCAAAAGCAAAGCACCCTGCAGAAAGCTAATTTCTACAAGAGAAAACACTGAAATTATCTTTGGTGAAAGGAATGCGATAGAAGTTAATAGTTTAGGGGAAGTAACCAACAATATACCAAAGCTTCATTTGAACACACACATGAAGCCTTTCCTTCTCATCAACTGAAGAGCCTGTCTTGCCTGAAACGTAGAATTTTGACCATTCTTTAGAAAACTAGATTGCAAAGCAAAAGCTACCTGTGAAGAAAAGTGAGAATTTTCCTAGACCAGAAACCATCATTTGCATATAGAAAGACAAAGCGTCCAGAATATTTTTTAAAGTACTGTTTTTAGTTTGATCATAGTAGAAGTTGTTTTAAGAGAATCTTGACTCTTTAAAATAGATATTTAAACTTTTGTTATATGTATAAAATTCCCTTATACATTGCACGCCAAGGAAAGTTTCTCTTTCTGTCACTCCTCCCAGACCCTGGTTCTTCTGCCACATTCATTCCTTCTCTATTCTGCTACAGAAAGAAAGCAGGACTTCCAGGGATATCAACCAAACATGGCACGGCAAGTTATAACAAGACCAGGCACAAACCCTCATATCAAGGCTAGACTTTTGAATTTTTAAACACTAGGATTTAAAAAGTTGAATTGTTTATCCAAATAAACAGTCAAAAGACGAATAAGATACACACACAATAAAATTCTTAACAATGAAAAATGAGACAAAGGTCTATGAAATGCTATTGATTTCATTTTGTGTTAGCCATTTACTTTTGAGCACTGTATTGACTTTGAAATTTCATTAATAAACCCAATTGTACTCCATTGGAGAAATCTGAATTTTCCTTTAGCAGCAGGTATCAATTGCAGAAAGCTTCTTGGTTATAGTTGGGATTCTTTGACTACATCTCTAATTTTTGGGTTCCTATGTAGTTTGAGATTGTGCAAGAATTATGCTTGCAGTCAGTCTCTGCGAGTTCATTAGTTCAGGTGTGTCTGGAAGATACTGTTTTCTTAGAGTCATCCATCAATTCTGGGTCTTAGAAACTTTTGACCTCTTATTTTGCAGAGTCCTGAGGGTTGAGGGAGGAGTTTGGTGAAAATATTCATATATGACTGAGTGCTCCTAAGCCTCTCACGCTGTTCATTGTCCACTTGAAGTTCTATATGCTAGTTCCCATTTATTGCAAGAAGCTTCACTGATGATGGTTGGGTAAAGTATTGGCCTACAGGTATGTCTTTAGGAGTCATTATATTGCTATATTTCTTTATCAGAGCCAAGCTATTGTGTTCTCACCTACATCCATGTTTTTTTTTTCTTTTTTTAAATCTGAAGTTCGTGTTCACTGTCAAACTTGTGTTCCATTTCAGAGAATGCTTGTTTCCTTCTGCAACATTTGTGCTGTGATTGTACCCAAATATCTAGAAGTCAGTTTTCCATTATAGATCACAGTGTTTCTAGCTGGGCTAATGGTCACCTTTCTCCTCTAATGGAGTGAAAGTCCCTTCCAATACCATGAGCATTGGTCAGTGGGAGTGAAGCTTCTAATTAGTTATCATCTCTACTTTTAATGTTTAACAACTAAGTAGGTTGTGAAGAGCAAAGAATAACCTGTAATATTTGGGGGCTTCCTTTGGGTTCCCTAGCCAACAGCTCAACAAGATATAATTATTGGCAGTATAGATCGAGGGGAATTATGAAGGCTTTACTTGCTGTCATAACTACATGAAACACTTTCTCACTTATTATTTAGTGAATCATTTAGAATCATTTCATATATTTACACATTCATTTTAATTTGTATTTTCATATTTCATATATATTCATTATATATAATTTATAATTTGTGAAGCCATTAAAGTAGTAGGTTTCCATATGGTTCTTCAAATGGTCTAATTGATAGTTGCCCCCTTTATATGTATGCCCTCCTTCACCCACCCCTTATACCCTTATCACTTTTTCCCCTTTATCTCTCCATAACTATATAGTCTATTGTCTTTTAATGGGAGACCCTCTCTTCCCTCCTAGTCCCTTACTTGGTACCAAACTTCGGTGGTTATACAGATTGTAGCAAAGATATTTAAGGCTTAATATATAACATCCACCTAGCAAAGGCAACATAAAATATTTGTGTTTCTGTCTGACCTACCCCATTTTTGTGTCTTGGCTACCTACTTCACTTAGGATAATTGTGTCTAGCTCATCAATTTACCTTCAAATTTCACAGTTTCGTTTTTCTTGACTGATGAAAAATATACCATGCATAAATGTGCCACACAAGCTTTATCTATTCGTTAGTTGAGGACACGTAAGCTTTTACTAATTACTGGCTATTATAAATAGAATGATTATTAACAAGTATTAGCCAGTATTTTTGTAATGTGATGTAGGTTCCTTTGGGGATATGCCTAATAGTGGTACAGCTGAAACTATTTCCAACTTTCTAAGTGAACTGGCTGTTTTTAATATATCGACATGACACAAGCTGCAGTCATCAGAAAGGAAGGAATATCACTTTGATAAAAAGGAAATTTTCTTGTGTCACTGCTACAAAAGATGATTAAAACAGTTCACACAAGGCTAGTTAAAAGGAATGTAGCTACTGTTACTTTGGGAATCTATTTTGCAGTAAAATGTAAAGTTGGAAAGTTTCTATTCATAAATCTTAAGCAACATCTGTAAAAGCATGTTCATGAAATATTGTTCATCAAATATATAAGAAAGAATTATGCAAGTATTGATAAGAGGAAAATAACTATATTCAGCTTCTGTAGAATTATGCAAAATTGAAGATAAGTAAATATCATTTATCAATCTGAATAGATATCTATATATAATTAATCTATATGTAATTTATCTAAGAATATTCTTTGTAAAAATTGGATGTTTGTGTAATATTCCCTTACATTTTGGAGCTAGTTATTATAAGTTAATAGCAGAAAATGCACATATAAAAAGTCTACTAGTTATTAATGTTAGTTATTCATTGTGCAATATTTCATTTTGATCTAATAAAAACAGAAACATTTTATTTATAAAAATTTCATTTATTTCACTTACTTTTTCCCTGCTCAGTAGGCACAGTAAAATTTCTGTATAGAATTCCATAATCAAGCATAGTCATATCGCATCTTTTTCATCAAGGACTTCCAATTTACACTCTGGGAAATGTATTCGCTCCTAGTGTGTGCAGACCTAACGAGAACAACCATTCGCTGATTCCACATTTGCAAAAATCTACCAGCTGTGTGTCTTACTGGCAACATTGAATGTGGTATTTTACAACATGAGGATCAAACCACGTTCAACCCCTGCTCACTGAGCATTTCCATCATTGTTAATAAAGAACATGTAAATTGTTTTAAATATTTTTATTCATTTTACATACTAAGCACAGTTACCCATCCCTCCCCTTCTTTGCCTTCCCCATCTCTCCCTCACCCCAATCCACTCCTCAGATAAATTAAGTCCTTCCATGAGGAGTCAACAAAGTCTGTCATTTGAAGTTGAGGCAGGACCAATACCCTTTCCTCTGAAGAACACCTAAATAATTTTGTACACACATTCACACATTCTTTCATAGCTTTGTCCTCTCTTTCTCTCTCTCTCTCTCTCTCTCTCTCTCTCTCTCTCTCTCTCTCTCTCAGCTAATAGAAAGCAGGCCCCGATTCTTAGTGTCCTGGTTTACAAATCTAAGTGGACATAATAATTTATGACTCTTGAGAATTCTTCTCTAGTGGGAAAGAGTGAATGTTCTGTTTGTTTATTTTTTATTTGATTTGCAACTATAGGAAACAGAATACAATTTTTAATGTGAATGGAATGTAGCAAATACCTAATATGTAATGTTACTTTTGTTTTCATGAAAATACCTTAGCAAGAGGAGTTTTGAAGGAAAATGAGAAAATGGTAATAATTGTTGTAGTGAACGTGAGTTCAGCTCTGAAGTGTCAAAAGAGCTGAGAAAACAGAAAGTGTCGGCTGTCCACCTAGAATATCAGTTCTTTGCAGCATTCTGCCCATGATAAAACCTGGGAGTCTCTAGATGACTCCAAGAACAAAAGTTCCCATTTGAGTTAACCACTGTGAAGACTTAGGTGGAGCTGGACTGTCTATTTGTAGAAATATTTGTAAAGTAATAGCCACAGAACAAGATTAAAGAAATCCTGAGAACTAACAGTAAAATACCACCTCGAAGATCCACGGCACAGCTGGCTGGAAGGGCTTTGCTTAAGACCACAGAATGTCTTAGGATGGCTCTTCCAGTGCCTTCTCTGTATGAACTGGCTTTGCCACATCCACCATACTAGCTAGGGTACAGTACTGACAAACTCTTAAGAACTTTGATTCACTGCCTCCCAACTGGGGTCTCAGGTAAGAGAGTTCAATTGATAAGGCATTTATGGATAATAACTCTGTCCACCGGAGTAAAGTATAAACTAGTGTTTAAGAAAGTGTGGCATACTTTAATCCCAGTACTCAAGAGGCAGAAGCAGGTGGATCTCTATGAGTTTGAGGCCAGCCTGGTCCACAGAGCCTTCCAGGACAGGCTACACAATGAAACCCTGTCTCAAAAACATAAAAAAAAAGTCACCAACAGTATTAGCTTTGAGTGAAAAGGGCAGAAAGAAGTTAAAGCGAGAAAGACTTTGAATGTTTAAAATCTGCAAGAGAAAGGGTCACTTTAAACAGCATTGTTTTCACCCACTGACCCAGAGAGATAAATAACATGGAAGGCTTGTGGGGTACACAAGGATCTCCCTAGGAAGGCGAAAGAGAATAGATTTTGAGAGTGGAGTGGAGAATGATGGAAATAAAATCAAAAGGGACTGTCTCGAAAAACCAAAAAAAAAAAAAAAATCAAAAGGGATCAGATGGAGAAGGAGATGGAAGTGAATAGTGGGAGAAACGACTGGAACAGGGAGCATATAAGGGACAAGGTAAGAACCTAGTGAAATAGAAATTCCATAGAACCTAAGAAGGTGACACTAGGGAAGATTCCTAATAATGGTAGATACGGAACCTGAATGGGCCATCTTCCATAACCAGGGAAGGCGTTAAATGGAGGGATTGGGACACCAAGCCAGCCACAATACTTTCACCCATAGTCTGTCCGGCCTGCAGAGTGTTCTGGGACTGGAGAGTCGCATAATTGTCATCAGAGTGATTTCATCCAGCAAATGATGGGAGATGATTCAGCATCCCTCAGCCAAACACTAGGTGGGGCTCTGAGAATCCTGTATAGAAGAGGAGGAAGGATTGGAGGAAAAGAGGGGTCAGAGACACCTGAAGAACATAGCCCACAGTATCAGCAGATCGGATCTGCTGGAAGTTTGTAGAGATCAGGGAACCTGTGAAGATCTTGCCTAGGTTCTCTGCAACTAGATTATGTTTGTGTAGCTTGGTGTTCTTGTGAGATTCCTAGTGATGAGAGCAGGGGATATTTTTAATAATTTTGCTTGTATATGGGACCCTTTTCTGCATAATGGGTTGTCTCCTCCAGTCTTGATGTGAGAATTTTTGCCTGGTATTCATGTAGCTAGTTATGTTGTGTTTGTTTGAAGTCCCTGGAAGTCCTTCCCCATTCTGAAGAGAAGTGGAGGATGGGTGGATCTGGGACAGATGGCAGCTGGTGGGGAGAGACCTGGGTGAGGTTAAGGAGCAGAAACTATATTTGGGATGTAATATATCTGAGAACAATACACAAGAAAGGAAGGGACAAAATAATTTAACTATTAGGAAAAAAATCATTCTTTCCAGAGCACAGGAGTTTTTGATGGAAACAGATATGTGAATCAGTGGGGAAGCCATAAGGCAAATGTGAGAGCAAAGTAAACCACAGCCAGGAATACTCTCTGAATCTAGAAATTGACACCACATGGCCTAGCTCTGTTTCAGGTCTGATCAGGACTGGAGAGGAATTCCCACTGCTTTCTCTTCATCTGTTCTGCCATTGTAAGCTGAATGTGTGTGAACGGACAACCTGCCTGGTCCCCGAGGGGCAAGGACAAACATGCCAAGGGATGTAGCCAAATGTGAATATCTCTATCATGTTCATGCTTAATTTTGAGCAGCTGAACTCAGGGACAAAAGGAATTATTTTATAGCCCATGACATTCCAACTTTCATTAGGAAGTGATTGTTAGAGAGCATTTATGTCTTTTCTCTCTCTCCTTTAGATTTCCTGAAGAATCATAGAGGAAAACACATAAACAAAGCAAAATAAAATTTTATAATTAACATTGAAGAGAGGAGGCCCATCAAATTCACTGGACATTTCACAACAGGATAATATAGCATAGCAGAAAATCAGTCAGCAGGGAGCTGGGTAGATTATTCCAAATCTGGACATATTTAAGAGCCCTAAGGCATCATCCCAGATAAGAAAATAGAGTGTTGAAGATGAAGAACCTGTGTAGTTCTGGCAAAGCCAGTCTTGCAATCCAAACCATGTTTCACTATTCAGCTATGACTATTTCCAATATTACCAAAATGTATCATTATGGTGGCAAGCCTGTCTGAGTCATCACTGCTTCAAAGGAACTTTTATTCTGGCAAGAGAACTAGGTCGTGGAGAAAAAAAAATTCTTATCAACATAGAGAGACAAGATTATGTTTGGGGCAGACTAAATTAAGGATGATAAACCTGAAATTTTCTTCTCGTTCAGACAATTCTCCGATGCTGTCAGTACCCAAGGACAGAGACAAAGGAAGACATGAAACTGGATATTCCTCAAAGCTGGTGTTCTAGATCAGTCATTCTGACCTTCCTGATACGGCAACCTTCTAGTACTTTTGCTCATGTTGTGGTGACTGCCAACCATAAAATTATTTCGTTGCTACTTTATAGCTGTAAATTTGCTACTGTTATGAATTATAATGTAAAATTCTGATATGCAGGAAAGATGGCATGTGATCCTCAAACGTGTTATGACTCACAGTTTGAGAACAACTATTGTAGAGATACTAAGTAACCTCTTTTTGTTAGCACTGGACCCTCGAATGCTATTATCAATTACCACTGCACTGAGGACATCTTCTAAGCCTCACTAATTAGAAATTGCTTTAATAATAAAATAGGTAATTATCAATTACTTTGATCATCTTTTGTTCAGCTTTGTCTGTGTGATGAACCCTGGATGGTAACACTAGATTAACATGTCTTTAAAATTGAGGCAGTTCCTGCAAGAGGACTGATAGCTGCTTATGAGCCAGAGCCCAGACATGAAGGCGATGTTTTTCATGGAAAAGTACCACTGGGTAAGAAAAAGCTCTGATAAGACACAGATAAAAACAGATTTGAGTGGAATATCTTGCATCAAGTGTTACAGGTATCTAGATAGAGTCTAGATAGAATGGCTGTTCTGCAGCCCTATCCCAGTTTTCCTCATTGCTGTGCATGAGAATTTATTGACAGTGGGAACAGAATGAGACCCAAATATTACTTTAAAAACTAAGTGATCTTTATCTTCTGGATTGGCTTCTAACTCTATCATTTGTCTTCTTTCAAAGTTTCACATACAAGCCTATTTATCTTTTTCCTTTGTTTATTTGCTTTCTGGACTTTGAGGTCCATTAACTAGTTTTGTTACACTAGAAAATAGATTTCTGGCATTGGAGAGATGGCTCAGCATTTGAGAGCACTGGCTACTCTTCCAGGGCACCTGGTTTCAAGTCAGTTCACAACTGTATGGGACTCCAGTTCCAGGGGATCTACCCTCACAGAGACATACATACAAGAAAACACCAATGTGCATTTTAAAAATTTAAAAAAGTAAAGAAAATGTATTTCTGGAACATCAAGACATTAAAAATTCCTAGAATTGGATTTGTTATCAGGATGACGGAATCAATCTACCCTGAAACGACCACAGAAATGTGTGTTATGTCAAATCATATTCAAGGGATTTGTGCTTAGAGCATTTAGTACTAGAAGCCCTTGAAAACTGGTGTAAAACATCCATACTGTCAATAGAGATACAGCACTATTCAAGTAGCATGCCAGACTTTAATTAACACAAGCTATAATTGTATTACTACCTTTACTCACCAAAGTTTTTGCTGTGTAGGACTTTAATGATATATAGAATATTTCAAAAACATAGTTATCTACACAATTCAAGATCAATATCCAATACAAACTATAGAAAGATAATTGATTTGAGAAATTAACCGCTAGTTATTGAGGGATCTTTATGCAAATGAACACCTTAAACAATCAATGTCTTGATGTGAAGAGTACATTTCTAAAACAATTTTATACTATAGAGAGACAGCATAATCTAATAAAAATTAATACACTTATAACAATGTAAAATTACTTTGGTAAGTTTTATAAGATAATCTTAACCAAAAAGCCAATTTTAAAAGATTCAAAATTAGTGAATATGTACAAAGATGTACAATACATTTATATGTACAAAGATACATTTAATTTTAGTAAATTATGTTTATTTATAATGATTGACTACATTCTTATATTGTGCTATAGAATACCATAGTAATAACTATTTATTTTAAATGAGTGTCATAACCAGGTTACAGTGTGTAGCATCTCGCTATCAAAACAATGTAGAGCTCCATTATCTCATATGTCTAAATGCAGGGCTTTCAAAATATCTGAATACCAAGCTCCTTGTGCCCTTTTCTCAGCATTTTTTATTTATCATTTTTCCAGGGTTATTTTTAAGTGCAGATTTCCTCTCCTCCAACCATGTGGTCAGCACTTCATACACTCATTTCAATTTCAGAAAAAAAAAAAAAAAACATTCACCAGCAATTCTTGCTTCCTCTGGGACCAAGGGCAATGAGAGAGCTGCACCAACTGAAACTGTGAAAAAATTTCCTTGTTTGTTGTCTTTTTTTTTTGTTTGTTTGTTTGTTTGGTTTGGCTTTTTTGTTTGGTTCATTTCACATTTTGAAATGAACATTTTCCTGGTGAACGCAATGATAGAACAAATGTATTGGGATAATTTAAAACATACAACATACAAATTGATTATAATAAACGTGTTTCTTTCACAGATACATGGCACTGGGAAGTTTGGAGATGAGGTATTCCACAAGTATAACCTAGTCTCCAAATTTCAATAATATTTAAAAGTTTGAGAGACATTGTCTTTGACATATGAAAAAATAGAATCACTGCTCCAGATTTGGAGAAGTGGAGTTGACAGTATATTAGGCTTTTTAAGAAAAGGTTTCATTTAAGCACATCGATGGAAGGACAGAAAAGTGCTTAATTAGGGGATTGTACACATCAAGGCATGGAAGAGACTTCTGAAGAGTACCAGCTAAAATGTATTAACACCTCAATCAATCATTTTTCATGCGTCAAAATAAATTGCTTGAAGTTTTGTATTTACCTTACTATTTAATTTTCCTCATTATGTTGAATTTCTTGCTGCATCAGATTTTTTCCTTTAAATATTCTATTTAGTAGTGACAGTTTCATATCTGACAAATCTGTGTCAATGTTGCTTGAAAATAGTTTCAAAGCCCTACATTATGACAAAATAGAATTCATACCTTGATTCAAGGCACAGAGATAGTAAGCATGGATATCTTTACTCACATATAAATCTGACATAAAAAATGTATCTTTCTATAAATAAATAGAAAATAACATAAGCACATCAAGTTTGATTTCCATTTTATTTTGAAAATAAAAACAGAAAAACAGAAACTGAGTACATGTGAAATACAGGAATTTTGGCTGTTAAGCATATAATCACAATGAACATGGATGATCAAGTATCTCTCTGTTAGGAGACTTGAGTCCCTGGGTATATGTACGAAAGTCATATAGCTGAATTTTTGCTGGACCTATTTCAGACATTTGCGGAAAATGCACACTGGTAAATAGGTGATCCACTTTCCCTTCATCTTCATCAGCAACTGTTGTCATTTGTTGCTTTAAAACTTGTCCATGCTGAATGGGGTAAAGTAAGATGTCAAATGGTTTAATTTGGATTTCACTAACAGATAAGAGATGATGAACATTTTCATAGGTTTTGCAACTGCTTTGGTTTCATATTTTAAAACTATCTGTTTATTATTAAATCCAGCTTTTGGTTAGACTATATATTTTCTAAGTATTCAGCATTTTAGTTATTTGCATATTTTAAGTATTAAAATCTTTCAAAAATATACTATAAAATGGTTTACCTATTCTGTAGGGCTCCCATTAACTCAAATGATATGACTTTTTTGCTGTATAAGAGCATTTTAGCTTCATGAAGACCAGAAATAGGAACTAGAACATATGTCCATCAACTGAGGAATGAAGAATAAAAATGTACATTTACCCAAAAAATATTATTTAATGTACTCATTAATCTACTACAAAATCAGTCTTTTATGCAATAAAAGTTTACCTATTAAAATACTCATAAAAAGTGCTTATTCTGGTTAGTTTAGTGATTAGGAGAGATCACAGTAAAAAAAAATGGATTGTTTTTTTTTTCTTTTCTTTTTTTATTGAGAAAAGGAGAAAAAAAAAACAAACAAGTTTCCACCTCCTCCCAGCCTCCCATTTCCCTCCCCCTCCTCCCCCCCCTACGCCCCCTCCTCCCACCCTTATCCCCCTCCCCCCACTCCTTTCCCCCTCCCTCTCCAATCTAAAGAGCAGTCAGGGTTTTCTGCCCTGTGGTAAGACCTAGGACCTCCCACCTCCATCCATATCTAGGAAGGTGAACATCCAAACTGGCTGGGCTCCCACAAAGCCATCACATTACGTAGGATCAAACCCCCGTGCCATTGTCCTTTGCGTCTCATCAGCCCTCATTGTTCGCCATGTTCAGAGAGTCCAGTTGGATTGTTTTTAATTCTCTTTTATTTTACAACTGAAGTGAAAGTAGGAGCCATGTTTTTAAAGATTTATTTGTATGATATTTAATTATGTGTGCAGGTTTGTTCATGTGTATGGGCATACATGAGTACAGAAGCCTCTGGACGCCAAATACATCAATTACATAACATCCCCAATTACAGGCAGTTTTGAAACTGTCAATGAGATGTGGATGCTAGGAACTAGGGTCTTATATTTTATCAGCAATGAATACTCTTCTAGACCATCCCTCCATTGGAACCATGAATTTAATAAAAATTCAATTAAAATACATGACACTGAAGTAGGTTATAACTTAAAATTCTTAACATGTCCTTTAGAGTGTGTGTGTGTGTGTGTGTGTGTGTGTGTGTGTGTGTGTGTGAGAGAGAGAGAGAGAGAGAGAGAGAGCCTGAATGTCCTTCTAGAATCAATGAAACACAGATTTATCAAATTTTTATCTCAGAAGCCAAATAAAGCTAAATACATAACCCTGAATACCATAATTATACACCAACCAAATACCCATAAAAAGTTGAAAACTGGGATAACCTAACACGTGTCTTGATGACAACAAGCATATTTAAGAAATTATGATCAGACTACTCTAAGTAATTTGTCTTCAGTTTACAGTATTATTTCCATCCATTGTAGTCTCTGCTATACATTGCTGTCTCATAAATAAGAGGACAGTTTCTAGCAGAGGTTTCAACTTATGCAATTTTGAAACAACTTGATATAAATAGACAAAAATCTGCCTTATATAATTTAGTACACAAAATTACATTTTGAAAATTGATTGATTTTATTATATTAGAGAACATATGCAATGCATTGTCTACAATATACTAGTATAATTAAAATTTGTTATTCTTTATTATAGCTTCAAAATTGTTTTCCAAGAATGTCTATAAAATCAGTTGTTGAATTTAGTAAGGTTTTAATGGAAAAAAAATATATTTTGCTTAGAATTTACCTAGCAAACTCAAATTATAAAAATATCTTGCAACAGATGATTATTTTAAGTTCAATGAAATAATGTACAATATGTAGAAGTAAAATATTTTGATGTAAATATTTAGACACATGTAAAAGCTTTTTCACCCTAAGTAACAGCAAAGTTTGTTTCATGCCAGAAGATATCAGTGTTTGTTCTCAATGAACCTTTGTCAGCTCCAGGAAGGAGACATTCATTGACTTACCTCCAGCAATAAGTGCCCGAGCAGATGAATAAAAAGAAAACATCTGTAAACACTTGAATTGTTCTACATAGCTGATTCAGAAGCTTGTGACTGACTATATAAGACTATTTCCAATTTATGAAATACTGAGATTTACTGTTTATTACTTGGTTTATTGATAATTGAATGCTTTGTTTATTTGTATTTGCTTTAACTCTGAAGCAAATGATTATAAATTTGCCCATCAGTTTAAGCATGTTATTTAAAGGGCTGATTAAAGGCACATTATTACTTTCTAAAATACTCAAAATTCAAATCAAATGTGATAGTATCAGTTGATGCCACCACAAAGAATGTAGAAAATACCAGTCGCAATATCTGCCAACATTATCGGATATTTGGGTTTAGACCTACAATGTATTTCTTTTTACTTTTAATTTCCATGACTTAGATACCCATGAGTAGATGATACTTTAAAATGCTTTTGCATTAATGATTTTGCAAATAATTTTTTATATTTCTATCCTGAATTTAATAGAACTTTTCATGATTTTGCTGAAATGTATGTATTCCATATATTTTCAGGGATCAACATGACAATTACTTAACACAAATATTTTTTCTTGTCTATAATATTTCATTTAGAAATTTTATTGGTAATTTTTTACTTCTTTAGTAGTATAAATATGCATGAGTAGAAGTTTATACAGTAAAATATATAGATTTTATGACTTTCATTTCATGACTTCAGACAAATATATAAGCTATATATTAATTAATAGATTAAGATCATGATAACAGGACTCTCTAACAATATTCCATGAAGGCATATCCCATTCCCCACACCCAAGCATCAGAGCCCAGGAGACCTGAGATCACCGTTCCTACACCGCAACCACCCCCCAGAGCATCTGTGACTATTAGAGCCTTGGAATCGCCCCCACCTGGAATGAACCTTGGCCATGCTCCCACCTGGAGAGGTGAATATCTAGCTTGCCTTCTGGAGGGTCTTATTTTATAGGCCATAGTCCCAGATGTTCATCTGTACCCCATCCCCACACACTGTAGCCCAGGAAATCTGGAAACAACCTCCCAACACCTCCACCCATGCCTACAGCATGTGTGACCACCAGAGTCTTGGCCCCACCATCACCTAGAGAAGTCATTATCTGACTCCCCATCTTGAGGGTCCTATACACTCTATGTTCTAGTCCCTGGAGGCAAATCCTGAACCCCACCCACACCCACCAGTGCCCCAAAAGACCTAGGAGCACCCTCCCCATACAATCAACCATACCCGGTGACATCTGCCACCACCAGGGCCTTGGACCTGATCCCAAGGTATCTGGGTAGCCAGTTAGACGGCCCTACTCTCTAGGCCATAGTCCTCAGAAGCTCATGTAATGCCCTATCTGGAACCACCAGACCTCAGGGTACCGGAGAGCAACCTCTGCACACACCAACCACTCCCCACAGCATCTGAGACCAATGGAGCCTAATCCCAACCTACTACATCTGGAGAAGCTTCAGAGAGAGTACCAGTTCACTTTAGACACTAGACTGAAGCTACAATGGTCCATTTACAGAATTAACAGATTCAAAACTTTCTTTTCTATTCTATTCAACTTCTTAAATTCAGTCAATTTTTAAGAAAAATTAAAATCATTAACTAAATATTCTAGAAGAAGAAGGTTTTCTGAAAAAACAGTAAAAGGAGTCAGGTGGTAGTAGCTCACGCCTTTGATGAAAGCTTTCAGGAGGCAGAGGCAGGTGGATTTCTCTGAGTTTGAGGCAAGGCTGGTATACAGAATGAGTTCCAGGACAGCCAGGACTGTTTCACAAGGAACTCTGTCTCTAAAATAATAATAATTATTATTATTGTTATAAAAGATGAAAGAGCACCAAGTACTCAACTAATAGAAATATATGAGCAAACACACAAATCAATATTAGAATAAGAAAGAATAGAGCAAAAGTAAATTTATAACAAAAGAATATAATCAAAATTGTTGTTGCATGCTATTTTATGCATATTTATTACTAATTAAATATTAAAATACTTGAAAATATCCATGTGTTACTATTTACAAGATATGTCATGATATATACAGTCGGAATTATTGGAAAATATAATATAAAAATACTAATAAAAGAATGGCAAAAATTAAAGCTGGAAGCTACATTAGATGTAGTTATTTCATTAATCACATCACAAGTAAAATATTTAATAATAAAACCTAAAACTCAATCAATATTATAAAACTACTAAATATAAAAATATGCATAAATTAAAATTAAAAGCAAGTACAAGAGCATGATAAAAAATTTAATAATATCAACGTATGTCAATATCATACACTATTAAAAGAGATTATATATATATATATGTAACACACAAAATGATTAATGCAAAAATCATATATTTTCGCAATGGTTAAGATTTACCTAAATAAACCTGACAAGGAAATCATATCAAAGGCAAGGGATGAGCACAGATATAACAGTAAAATGAGAAAAGTTAAAAGTTGAATTGTTCGTTTAAGACAAGGTGTAATTAATGAAGAAAGCATTCAAGGAGAGAGAAAACATCATTTTATATTGATAGAAAATAGTATGTACAGTGAAAATATCACAGTCATAAAATTTTATGAGCCATATAATGGAGCATTAAAGTATATTAAGCAGAAAGTGTTAGAAATTTAGGGATACAAACAAAGCATACTTGATTTTAACATACCATTATCTTCTCGTGAAGTGTAAAATTCTAAAATGCAGCCAACCATGTTTGGTACTATTTCGAGCTCAGATAAAAGTTAGATAAAAACTCAGGAACCAATATGCAAATTTTATTTTCCTTCTCTTTTTTTATTTTATTCATGGAGAACTGTTAGTGAAAGATATATATTGAGATAACTCTTATAGTGATATTTCACTTGTATTTTAATAAATAAATATTTCCTGAAGATCACAGTGTTTAATATTTCCACTGGCCAGCCTTACAGACCAGCCAGTGTTGACATTTACCTTTTATCCCAGTAGCTACACTAGTTTGCCAAAGTAATCAGGCAATAATGGTGTTTGCTTTGAATCACAGTCATAAAAAGGAATATGAAATAGGGGAAGACAACTCTCAGACACAGTCTCATTCTCAGATTCCTCAAGGCAGGATCACCACTTCAGACTGAGATAGAGGTAAAAGCCAGTGGTTAGCAATTCAGAGAGTTGCCTAAACATATTTTTTGCTAAACTAGTAGTTTTAAATATCATAGGTAATATCTTTAATTATTTTGATTCTTTTCTAAGTTTATAGTAACTAAACAATCCTAGATTCCACAATATTTAAGCCCTATAAATCTAATGCTAAGCCTCATTAAGGACATCATGTGGAAATTATAAATGGCTCTGTATTTTAAAATATATGACCTTATTTAGTTCATTTGTAATTGTAACAATTCTATATAAATAAATATTACTTTGTATTATAAAACATTTGCATTATAAGTTACTTTTTTCTTTTCAGCTTTTTAACAAAAAATGATCATTTTGGGTTTCAAATAATGTATCCCAATGACATTTATTTCCCAAACTTCCAGGATCTACCCCATTATGCCTGTGTCCTCCCTGAAAAACAAACAAACAAACAAACATATAAATAAAAATAAAAACAAATATCTAAATATACTACAACTTTTCATTGAAAACTTTCATATTTTAATCTTCTCCTTTCTTCACTGTACTTGTTCTAAAAGCTATTGCATAAGGTTCAACTTCTAACAGTGCAGACACCAATCAACAGAACACAAAAAACATAAGAAAATATGATTCCTCTGTGAACAAACAGCAAGCAAGAAAAAATATTCTCCTCAAAAAAGGGCATACTTTGGCATTCACAGTTTTAGAAATGACTAAAGTATATTCAAATAAATTAATGCACTTGAAACATTATTGTTTCAAAGATTTAATTAGAACTGCTGGGAAATCTGAGGGAATTGTCGAGCTATAACTTTATTAAGTATTGTCAGGAAGGTAAGCATCAGCAACATTACTGGCTGTGTTCTTCAGTGTTTTTATTAGCTAGCTTTGAATTTTCAGTAATGATTCAAGAATTGTCTCCAAAATAGTAACCTCTATATAAAATCCATTACGTAAACCAAAATGACCAGTGAACCTTTCTTTTCCAATTACTTTTACATATGGAAGACATAGTTCTTCACACAACAACATCAAAATTATTAGAAAAAAAGGCCCCACCTAGAAATGAAGAGCAACAACCTCTTAATGTGAGCTGAAAGAGGAAGAAACATGCTTCTCCAGTGATTAGCTTTCTTATATGATCTTCTGTCCAAAGTAGCCACCCTGAAAAATATATCTGCATGATCTCATCAGGAGATGTGTGTATGAGGGGGTTGGTATAGTTTTGGGTGTGGCTATGAATTTTATGCATTTTATGTGTGTAACAAATACTGAAGAAGATTTGGGGCTAGAATGTTGTGTTTAAGTTTTTCCTATTTTCTCAAAAATAGTAAATATTAAAAAATTAAAAAGTATAACTGAATGAATTTCGTAACTTCTTTACTAAATTTCAAATATAATATTACTAGTTTTAAGGGGTAAAACTAGCTCAGGGCCTGGTTGGGAAGACGACTCACTATGTGAATATGCTTATGTGCAGATGAAGGTTCTGAGTTTGATTCCAAAGTCTACTTCTTTCAAGTCCATAGTGTGCATGCCACAGCAAGCACAAGACAAAAAAGAAATTTGAATTCTTCCATTTCATGTTGTGGAGTTATTGTAAAACCACTTTCACACAAAAGATTCAGGACATATTGTACAGAAGGGACAGGAAAAAGGAGGAAGAAGATAACAGAGTTTTCTGTGAGCTTATCTCCTAATAATGTCAGAAGTTAAACCCATAAAGTTTTGCAATCATGGTGTCTAGGATGATCTGTACAATGACAACAATAATACACACACTTAAGTGAAGAGAGGAAAAAAACCAAGAAGCAATGACACAAAAGAAAGATCTATTCAGTTCAGTACCCCATTTTTAATTGAATTATTTAGAATTTTAATGTCTGGTTTCTTGAGTTCTTTATATATTTTGGAGATCAGACCTTTGATGTGGGGATGGTGAAACTTTTCTCCCATTCAGGAGTGTGCCATTTTGTCTTAATGACTGTGTCCTTTGCTTTAGAGAAGATTCTCAGTTTCAGGAGGTCTCATTTATTTATTGTTGCTCTTATTGTCTGTGCTACTGGGGTTATATGTAGGAAGTGTTCTCCTGTGCCCGTGTATTGCAGGCTACTTCTCACTTTGTCTTCTATCAGGTTCATAGTGGTTGGATTTATATTGAGGTCTTTAATCCATTTAAACTTGAGTTTTGTGCATGGTAATAAATATGGATCTATTTTCATTCTTCTACGGGTTGATATCCAGTTTTGCCAGCACCATACAGAGAATTCTCAACAGAAGAATTTCAAATGGCCAAAAGACACTTAAGGACATGTTCATCTTCCTTAGCTATCAGGGAAATGCAAATCAAAGCAAATTTAAGGTACCATCTTACACCTGTCAGAATGGCTAAAATCAAAAATGCCAATGATAGCCTAAGCTGGAGAGGATGTGGAGTAAGGGGAACACTCATCCATTGCTGGTGGGAATGCAAACTTGTAGAAACAGTTCAGAAATCAGTGTGGCGGTTTCTCAAAAAAATTGGGGGTTAACCTACCTCAGGATCCAGCAATTGGAAATATGCCCAAGAAATGCCCAATCATACCACAAATGCATTTGTTCAATTATGTTAATAGCAGCATCATTTGTAATAACCAGGACCTGGAAACAACCTAGATGCCCCTCAATGAAAGAATGATAAAGAAAGTGTGGCACATCTACACATTAGAGTACTACGCTGCGGTAAAAAACAATGACTTCTCAAATTTTGCATGCAAATGGATGGAAATAGAAAACACTATCCTGAGTGAGGTAACCCAGACCCAAAAAGATGAATATGGTATGTATTCACTCATTTGTGGATTCTAACCATAAACAAAGGACATTGAGCCTATAGTTTGTGATTCTAGAGAAGCTAAATAATAAGGTATGTTGTAGGGAATGAGTGCCTGCTTTTGGTCCCGGCCACCTGGCTAGAATACGCCAGAAATAACCACACAGAAACTGTATTCATTTAAACACTGCCTGGCCCAATATCTCTAGCCTCTTATTGGTTAATTCTCACATCTTTATTTAACCCATTTCTAATAATCTGTGTTCACCTTGAGGTAATGGCTTACCAGGAAAAATTCAGCATGCCTGAATCCATGGCTGTTCTCTGTCTGACTTTCTTCCCAGCATTCAGTTCTGTCTACTTTGCCTATTTAAGTACTGCCCTATCGAACGGCCAAGGCAGTTTCTTTATTCAATCAATGAAAGCAACACATAGACAGAAGAACCTCCTACACCAAAGGTGATCCCAAAGAAAAACATATATAGATCCTCCTGGAAATTGGAAGCAGACAAAATGGCCAGGCAAAAGTTGGGAGCATGGGGGTTGGGATGGAGTGTGGGAAAGGGAAGAGAGGGATAGAGAAGGGAGAAGAGGAGGTTGGGGAGAGCTTGGGGGAGTAGGATGGTTGAGATGGAGGAAGGATGGATATGGAAGCAGGGAAGGAGATATGTTAATTAAGGGAGCCATTTTGGGGTTGGCAAGAGGCTTGTTTTAGAGGGTTTCCCAGGAGTCCATGGGGATGTCCCCAGCTAGGACCCTGGGCAGTGGAGGAGAGGGTGCCTGAACTGTCATTGTCCCATAATCAGACTGATGACTATCTTGAATACCACCACAGAAGTTTGGTCCAGTGAAGGATGGAGATAGAGAAAGAGACCCACATCAAAGCACTGTACTGAGATCCCAAGGTCCAGATGAAGAGCAGAAGGAGGGAGAAGATAGGCAAGGAAGTCAGGACCACTAGGGGTTAGTACATCCACTAAGACAGTGTCCCAAAGCTAATGGGAGGTCATCAAATCTAGCTGGACTGGGACTGAACTAGCATGGGGTCAAACTGGACCCTCTGAATGTGGCTGACAATTGGGGCAGACTGAGAAGCAAATGATAATGGAACTGGGATTTGTCTCTACTGCCATGTACTGGCTTTGTGAGATTCTATTCTATTTGGATGCATACCTTCCTAAGCCTGGATGGAGGGTGGAGGGCCTTAGACTTCCCAAAGGTTAGGGTACCCTAACCTCTCTTAGAACTGGAGGGGAGGGGAAAGGGTGAATGTAGGAGCAGGAGGGAAGTGGGAGAAGGGGAGGAAGTGGAAATTTTGATTGGTATTACTTATAAAGTAATAAAAAAGAAAGAGCTACAGACAAGTAAAGAAGGCTAAAGAAAGGAGACATAGTCTTCCCCATGGAAGAGCACACCAATTGCTATATAATACCAAATTGTCTACTCAGAAAATATGTATATGGGTGACATTATACTGACTGAATAGGTTATATTTAGGAATATGTGTGTGTGCACACATATACACACAGGAATATACATGTTTATATATGCATCTAACACATATGTATACATATATGCATCTAACAATAATTAAAAAGAAAGACATGGATTTGAAAAAGGAAATAACTTTAAATATGGGGAGGTTCAAAATGAAAGTGATAATTATAATTATGTGATTATAATATATTCTCAAAATAAATAGTTAAATCATGTGTATTATGAAAAGTAATTGTTAAAAGATTTAAACTGTTTGTTTTTACATTATTATTCATGTTCTTCATGCTGCTTAAATGAACTTGATATTTCATTAAACAATCCCGATGACAGCCTGCGTTGTAACCCTGGAATTCAAAAAATAAAACTGACCTCTCTATGCATTCTGTGGTACTCCCATCAACATGGGGTTACATACACACAACACACAAACACATACATACACACATTAAATCCATAAATAAGTCCCTGTGATATTTATATGCTAAAAGCACATTTATTACTAAATGGAATGAAAATAAATTTCTAAAATCAACTTACTTTTATAAGATTTTAATTTGAGACTTTTAAGGCTTACAAAACAATAATTTGATATGTTTTACTGATAATTTTGAAATTACATTATTAAAGATTTTTGCTTTTTTCCTCTTCTTACTTTGTCATAATTATTTTACTGAATTTATTAACCACTATCATTATCTAATAATCAGAAAATTTGAGGGGGAGGGTGTAGCAGAAGTAGAATAATCTCATTTGTAACTTTCAAAGGATAAAAAGAATATTTGATCTATCTGTTGGATACCATCCTAAACAGGGATACCAATTGTCAGGGTAGGGCAGGGGGTAATAAATATAAGTAAAAAGAACAAATACACGAGTGAAAATAATAAACAGAAACATAGGATAGCATTAGAAGGGAGTTCCAGTGAATACTGAAAATTCACCCATATTTAGTTTCCATTTGCTTAAATACTTCAAAAGTTAGGAGTAAGATAAAAGCTGCATTAAGATGATAAAAGAATGAACAGACCATTTGAAGGATTATGGGCTACATTCTACATAAACATTCTGTTGCGAGAACAAGACAAATATTGCTCACACCCTAGACCTAGGCATACTGTAGGCAAACCATTCTCTGAATGGAATCCATAGTTAGCTACCTAAAGGAGTAGGAACCTAATTGTATCCTCAGACTTTTGTTTGAGGTAGAAACAGATCTACTTCTTAATACCAGAATTACCAAGTCTGGCTATTAATCACACCTGTTGTTTAAATTGTTGGTAACAACATTGAAAGAGTAGAACTCTCTGATTTAAATCAGGGTAGAATGGGAGACTTGACCTTTGTTTGGGGTAGAAATAGATCTGTCTTAATATCTAACATACAAGGTTTGGATATTAGCAATACCTGTTATTTGAACTGTTGACTATAACCTTGAAAGAACTGAAGTAAATTCCAACTCTTTGGCCTTTAGTCAAGGTACAATGGACCCATGTCTATGGTCCCCATCATCTATCTATCCAGGTCTATAGATGTGCAGAGCACATTTTAAAACATGTAAGTCCGTAACTATGTAATGCTGAGACTGAATCTGTCAAACCAGAATTACCCCATCTTCTTACAGAAGCAACGTTTCCTTGCAGAACAGAGCATCATGATTCAAGCAAGCGTTTTTTACAATAAAATTTAACTGACTATAAATATTATGTTCAAAATATGTAATCAATTATATAGGTTACTAGTAACTTAATAAGAGAAATAAAACACTGCTCTGCATTTGCTTAAAACATTAAGGAAAAGCAGGACCTTGTCCCAGGGCTGACACAGAGCTTTCTATTCTGGGAAGTCTTTTAAAAGGAAGAGAAATGCAAAGTGCAATGCTGTCAGCCTCAACCCTGGAGTGGGACAAACAGCATCTGCCAATTGTGCTTTCTTACATAATCAAGCATTGGAATTTTCCTCAGAGGACTCTCTGCTGCAGTTGCCATGGATACAGCTGAAACGTAAAAGCACATTTACCACATTTCAGGGAATTCATATTTACATATGGAAAAAAGAAGAAAAGCAGTATACAGTTGGACTCAAATTTTGCCTCACAGAAAGTGGGCCCAATCAATGTGAATTATTAAACTCCTACTGAGTCTTCCCATTACAATTATCAATATGACCAAATCAACAGGGCATGCTGCCCTCCCATAGCACACGGGTTTAATCACGGACAGAGCCAGGCAAAGTTTCAGGGGCAATTACAGGAATTAGAAAATCTATAGCACATTTTGAATAAAGTTTTTGAAGGTGGCCTAATGAAACACGTTTTGTTCAATCAATACAAAGCAGCAGGGCAGAGCTATCCAGTGATTCTCCGTCTGCATTCTGATGTAAATTATGGGGCTGACTGTGCAAAGCCTTCCCTACACCTTTACATTTCAAAGGTGTAGAAACTAATAGCATTGCTTTTTGCTGAACATGATAACTAAAATTGCACACATTCACCTGAGAAAGAGAACAAATAAATTAAAAGAGCTATATATTTGAAACGGGAAACTGACCCTACAATAGGATTAGAATTGTCCTTTTTTTTCTGACCATTGAGTGTGTGTGTGTTTTTTTTTTCAAGCAAATGTAACTATTTTTTGTTAGCATTCTGCTTCATTTAATTTATTGCAATTATCCCGTATGGTACCTTATGATTCATGAGTGTTACTGACATCCAACAGCATGTTAAACATAAAAGTATGCACTTGTTGAGTGTGCCACCTTAAGTAGGAGGGAGATTAGATAAAAAGAAGAGAAAGGTAAGCACAAAATGAAATATAATACGTTACATACTTCTTTACATACTTCTATGAAACTGTCCAAAAGCTTTACAAACTTATTATGTCTATTATTTTAAAAGTTGGTGCCACTGTTTATTGAGTATATATTATGTCATGCATAGAATTTGTTTTGGAGATAGATATTTCAGATAATAGAAATATACCTTTATTTCTTTAGTATTAAAATTTTGGTGTAAATCACATGTTCGTTAAGTTTCTGATTTTCTTTTTATTCTGAATGAAAGAAAATATGTCGGTGCCTTCATTTAGTAACATATAAAATTGGGTATTTATTGGAGGATATATCTACATGTATAATGTGTATGTTGTATGTGTACATATAATTATGTCTAAGATTGATAAGCTTTTCTAGATTATAGAAGGGCTTGCAAATATCATTGAATAAAGATCTTTATTCTGTTTTCAAAATGTATGTAGCCACATTATATTTTATAACGAAGCATTCTTATCATTTTTACTTTTAAATAATTATATTTAAAATAGTATTTTTTTAAAAAAATATTTTGGTTTTTTTTCCTCTCCCCCAATTTGTACAAAATCCTCTCATGTTTCCAGCATCTTAACTTCATTTTCTTTCTCACTCTCTCTCAAAAATAAGGACAATCAAATAGCAAAATAAAAACCAAACCAGACAAACTAAAATAATGAGAAAGAGACAATAACAAAACAAAACAGAAAGAATAAACAAAAGAACAAAGAGTCCAATTGTCTTGCCTACTAATGTGAGCTGCCCTGAGTTGTGGCTGATAACATTCATTTGAGAAAACTGATTTTCCTTTCCTTGCAGGTATCAACTGCAGACAACTTTTTGGCTAAGTGTGGGGCTTTCTTTACACATTCCCTTATCAAGGCTGGAATTTTATCAGGTTTTGAAATTGACCATAAAAATGGTACACATTCCATTGCAAATTTACAAATTAGCTTAGAAGATTTAGAAAGTGAGAAAATTGGGGTGTAGGAATGGACAGAAACTGGCATCAATGAACTGGTAGTCAATTTAAAAGTTCTTGTTAATTATAAGACCACAGAAGTAAGAACACTCAAAATAGGAGGTCACAAATGTGAGGTACTAGGATTTGGGCTATAGAAAATCAAACTTCATTGAAATTTGGACAGTGAGGCAGTTATCACAATTATTAAGTAATTGTTGCAAGATAACTGGGATATTAAATACAGATATTTGTAAGAGAACGGACACAAGAAACTAGCAAGGACTTGAAGCACTTGCTCTTTATGTTCACTTATGTATGATTTTTTAACTACATGCAATGTTTAAAAGAAAGATACGTCTTGTTAGGTGGTCTCTGGCTCTTGAAGGAAGCACTATCAATCCAGATGAGAAAAGTTAATTAAGGTTTATGTGGATACACTAAATTACATGTTATAGTTTTTATTTAGGTAAATGCTTGACAGTATGATATCCTGTGGATATTTTTTTAGCAAATTATATTGTTATTTTAGCCCTCTCTCTCATTCTCCTGCAATTATCTCTACCCTTCCTTGATAAGCCCTCAATTTTTCCATTTTTCTCTATTAGATCTATCATATCCTGCTATTCCTCTTTACACTCCTCCCATCTCATCTGCGTTTGTCTCCTTCTATTTCCCTAAAATGACCCTTTTCCCCATTTTCTTGATAAGATTATTTAAAATCAACTCAAAAAGAGTGATATCATTCCTAGGACTGGAAACCTTGCTAATGACTCAGTTTCAGTAAATCTTGGTACTGGATGAGAATCTACAGCTGCAAATTTCCTACACCAGCATACTCCCTAACAACACTTTAAAATTTGTCTTTCTACCCAGGTATACACGCAGTCTCAACCCATCATCAAGAAAATTTCTCTTTATAACAGATGAAAACTATTATATAAAATCGCAATGAAAATGCAGACTTCCAGGGATATATTTCAGTGGATGTATCTATAAAGCACTCCAGCAGCTAAGGCTCAGAGAAACTTGGAGAAGACAGGGTGGGATGATTGTGAAAATGAGAGGTTCAGGAATTGTGCTATGAGCTTGTGTATCCTATTATTATTAGAAGCTATATCTATAAAATCTTGCCAACATGATAGACCAAACAAGAGATTAATAAGGACAACATTAGTAAACATTTCAATCAGGATTGAAAATAGTTCTGAGGCCTCACCCCTACCCAATGATTTAGAGACAAATGAGGAAAGCTCAAAGTAAGAAAGATACTCCTCCCTAAAGAAGATCATATTAATTGGTTGTCTAGCGCCAAGTGGTCCACTCTTAAACATGACATATATACACAATTTTATATACTCAATATGTTTTGTTTTTTAGTGTATATGCATATATAAATATACATATGAATGCAATAAAATTGGTGGAAAAAACAGGCCTTGGATTTAGAGGAGTAATGGAAGGGGTATGTAGATGGTATTGTGAGAGGAAAGAAAAGGGAAAAATTAAAAACTTTAAATAAAATCTCTCACAAATAAGCGAGAAGTGTTTTTAAAAGATTTCTTAAGAAGGGTAAGAAAAACAGCAATTTTCTACTCTATGACTGAAAATTGATTTTGTTGAAATGACCAGCTTGTCCTTGAGGACTAATCAACAAAGCATAGTATTTTGAAGAAAGAAGTTATATTTCTCGCTGAATCTCATAAGGAATCTTCAGGGGAGATTTTAAGATGTTAAAGCTGCTCATTAATTGTCGTCCACATCTTAAAAAGGAGAAAATTGTGAAGATAAATCAAAAAGTCAAGTTCATTTCTATTTATATATTTCAGATGAAATGTGTTTGTCTTGAAAAGGATGCTTTTAAACTATTGATGTATCCTTAGCAATTCAAGATTTTAGGTTGATCTCAACAAATATTAAACTTTTCATTTTTATGGCAAAAGTGTAAAAAGTCTCAATAGAAATAATAAATAAATAAAATATTATATAAAGAAACCCAAAACTAGGATCTCCCTTTATCAGGTAATTTAAGATAAACTTCAATCAAGGAACAGCTGAATGTTCAGAGCAGTTGAGTAAAATTCATGAAGCATCATCTCTTTGTCCTGAAGTCAATGAGGTCACTTTTGGCAAGGTCCAATCATTGATTTACTGTCTGTGTCAGCCAAGAAAGGATTACAAACCCATGTTTCAATTTTAAGGTCATCTGAGCAAGAGTAATATTCTATAATTTTCTTTAGGGTTTCCAAATATCTGCAGATTTCTTTATGCAGATAAATTAAAAGGGGGAATTTTTATAGCTGTCCTTCACAGGTACTTTTAATATAACCACCAACCATGGTCAGAGCAGTGTCCCCAATGATGATCTGCAACACTTGGATTTTAAAGGCTTGTTTTTCCTTATATCTATAACATGTGACACACACAGCAGATTTATTCTTGTGTTTTCTCTCAGTTTTACTTGTACATCCACTATTCATTATAAAATAAGCCTAAAAGGAGCCTTATCTTATCACTGAATAAAGAAATTTCTGCTAGCTTTTGAGTATTTTATCATATCCTCTGATCTTCTCTATTAAACCAGCAAACATTATGTGGTTAGGAAATTTTGTATTTTTCTTTCCAGTTGTTACAGTCCACTGGAAAACACATCACTGTTTATCCAGAGAAACAATTTTATAGTGGTAACAACAGCAAAAGTATATGAGTCACAAAACACTGTAAGTTGCTCCTACATTCATGCTCAGTGGAAACAAGTGTGCCCTCGCCAAGCGGGATATTTCCATCTTCCAAGAGTCCATAAAAATCTCCTCAGTTGTGAAGAATCAGAATGGCCTTACGAGAGAGTGAAGTTTCTAGCTTTTCTCCTACCTGAGTTTTTCTGTTCTTCAAGAAAAAAAAAGGAAGGAAGGATGGAAAAGAAAGTAAAATGAAAGGAAAGGAAAAAAGAAGAGAAAAAACAAATTTTCATGCTGATGGCACTAAGAGAATAAATGGTCTTTCTTGATAGATATTTCCATGTCAACCAACTTCATGTTTAGGAGGTAAGGCATGACTACCTCTCATAACCACAATTAAAATATGAAGAAAACAGGATTTTATATGATACCATTTTATGCAGGTAAATCACTTGACAGGTTCACAGCTTCACTTTATTTCCACTGTGATTCAAACCCATGAAGAATTTGAGTGTCTTGCTTCATTAAACACCCCCTAGTGCATGGCTTTCTTACTTAACAATGTGATTAGCAAATATTTTGTGCTCTGAAAATCTAAATTTTCATAACATTAAAGGTTTATTAGCTCAACCTACAATTTGAAACCAGGAGAATACATTTTTTCTGTTTTTTTTCTTTTGCTTTGTTGAATGCACAAAATACAACTGTATTTATTTTACTTTGAATTGTTGGATTTTGTTAATCTACTATGATCAATGGAAATAAATCAAAGTACATTTGTCTTTAAGTGTTTATATTTGCTTAAGTATTTTCAGAGAAGGAAGAAATCTAGTTATGGAAGGCCTACATTCATAAACATAAAATAGTGATATACCTATGTACATTCTTTTCACTCAAGAACTTTTGTTATTCAGATACCCAGACATAAAACAATGCTAAGGGTGACGTGGGCAATAAATCTATGTATGGATGTGGGAGAAAGAGATTCTTGTGTTCTATTTATGTTTGGACATAATTATAAAGAGATCCACATATTTCCAGACATTATTTTGCTTATATATTTTTAAGGGGATTCATTTGTGTTTTTTTCTCATACAAAATATCCTGGCTGCAGTAAACCCTCCCTCCATTTCTCACAGCACTCTCACCACCTCTTTCAGATCTGCTCCTCTTCTGGTTCCCACCAAAAAAAGAGCAGGTCTCGCAACAATATCAATCAAATATGGCAGAAAAATTTACAATGACACTAGGTACAAACCCTCTGCGATTGCCTCTTCAGTATTTGCGAACACATGTGAGCCCTGATTAGTTGATTCTGTGGGGTTTATTCGCCTGGTGTTCTCAGTCCCTCTGATTCCTTCAGTTCTTCCTTCCTCTCTTCCTGTAGAATTTCAGAGCACAGAGGGAAGGAACTTGGTGGAGATCTCCAATTTGTCCTTTCTCTGCACCTAATGATTGGCTGTGGGTCACTGCATTTACTCTCATCAATACCCAGAAGAAGCCTCTGTTCTTATGTATTTAGTATGATTCCACATGCCCTAATATGATGAAAGTGTAGGTTATATAAGCTGATTAAAAAAAACAAACTTGTTCTATAGATGCTGTACATACTTGGGACAAAGTGCGCTTTGAAAGCAAAGATGCTCTTTGAAAGCAAAGATGCTCTTTGAAAAATTAAGTATCCTAGTGCAAAAGAAAAAGAAATATATTAAATTTTGTCTTAATGAGTTTTCTGTTTAGCTACTGGGAAAAATATGTTAACTATAATAGTGTAAATAATGAACTATTATAAGACATGCATTTTGTCATATCATGGCATCATTTTTCTCTGACTCTATTTACATATATATATATATATATATATATATATATATATATATTTCCAAATTGAACTGACTCCATCTGGAATAATGTTTTACACACACACACACACATTTGCAAAGAAGAACATTTGGTATTGATATCAGATGATCGCTGTATTCTTCCCACTGTATCCCCCAACTCTGAACATTCCTTAGGCGCCTGTAGATCTTTGTTCAGGATTCAGGACTTGTGATCCATTTGACAGTGTCACCCATGTGTATAATGTATTCTGTTTACTCTCACCTTCTTCTACCTCAAACAACCCTTCCACTGTCGTTTCCAGAAAGTCTCTATCCCACATTCACACCATTTTAATTCATTCTGTGACGGAGCTGGCTTAACCAGGCAGTGATTCAGCTTCTGTATGACAGTGATTTGGGAATTATGTTCTGGGATTTGGTGGGTGAACTAATGGTACATAGCTGAAGAGAATGACTGCCCATCTCCCAGAGCCCAACAATACTCAGCATTTTGCTTGGGTGTGTTGTGGCCCATGAAAACATCCTTGATTTATGACTGATTCCTGGCGATCCTAGTCTTGGACATTCTCAGCATGGCTCAACTACATTTAAAATAATGTAATGATTCCAATGGCTTTGTTATTTGCATAGAAGTGTATTCATCAGTTTATTTCTTTATTTTTGTCTTTGCATTCATTCCACATTGTCCTCAAAGTTGTTACTTGAACCTTATTTGTCTATGACAGGACTCTTGCGATCATCACCCGATGATCGCAAGCGGTTTGCGTATGCGTGGACCAATGGACGGTGCCCACGTGGCTATCCAGGGTTGGTTGCCCAGGCCTACTTAAGGGCTGGGAGAGGCTTGCCTGGGGAGAGAAGAGAGAGAGATACAATTGTAAAAAAGGTCCTGAATAAAACTGCTTTCGAGACCAGCCTGGTCTACAAGAGCTAGTTCCAGGACAGGCTCCAAAACCACAGAGAAACCCTGTCTCGAAAAACCAAAAAAAAAAAAAAAAAAAAAAAAAAAAACCCTGCTTGCAAGAAGAGCTCAGGTGTCACATCATCCTTGCTGGTCAAAGTGGTCACGACATATTCCAAACATGGCAATGTTATATTTGCTTAATAAACCATGTTTCTGAGCAACACTGTTGAATCACATAAGATATTGATCTTCTAACTAATTTTTATAATTTTGTATTTTTTTAACTCACTTGCAGAATTATAGAGTCTACATACGATTTTCATATACACTTTGTATGACTGACATTCTTACACCCTTATCTGCAAGTCCAAAACTTTTCACTAATGTAATTTCCCATCTCTGCTTTTATACTCACTATGTTCTTTTACCACAATCTCTTTACTGAGTGACCCCTGAAGAGGGATGCTAAAAAGAAATCCACACTAGCTCAGAAATAAATATATAAAGGGTTCTTTATTTAGGGGTAGAATCACAGATCACGGTCCTCCGCTAAAATGGGGAATCCAGAAGCTGGAAGAGAGAGGGAATACATTGGCATTTATAGTATAAAAGGCCATGCCCAAGTGGGCAGGTAACTTAAAGGCTACTGGATGAAGAATTTCCTATAGCAATTCCCATAGGAATTCCTGATTAAAAAAAAAAATAAAGACATCTAAAGATTCAAAGATAGGATCCACATATGAAAGAGAACATGTAATTTTTGACTTTCTCGGTCTGGAATACATTATACAGAATGATTATTTCTACTTAAGTCCATTAGCCAACAAGTTTCATTTTCTTTGAGTTATATATATATATATATATATATATATATATATATTATATAATATATTATATATGTATATTATATATTATATATTATATTATATATATATAATATAATTATATATATATTCATATTTAGGGAAAAGGTTCATTATCCATTCATCATCTGATGGACATTAGGCTTTTCCTATTGCTTAGCTATTGCAAATACAACAGTAATGTAGAAGGATATGCAAGCATCTCTGTGGTAGGACATAGAGTCTTTTGTTTATATTAATAGTGGTATAGCTGGGTCATATGGTGGACATATTTCTAGTGGATTTTTTTTTATTGCTGCACACTAATTCACATATGTTGTAAGGGAAGGGGGCATACTTGTTCTTTCTAGCTGCCCGGATAGCTTAGCCCCAAAATAACCACATAGAAATTGTATTAATTAAATCACTGCTTGGCCCATTATCTCTAGCCTCTTGGCTAACTCTCACATCTTGATTTAACTCATTTCTATTAATCTGTATATCGTCACATAGCAATGGCCTACCGGGAAAGATCTATTCTGTCTGTCTCTGGTGGCTCCACAGTGTCTCTCTCCTACTCTGCCTCTCTTCCTCCCAGCATTCAGTTTTGTCTTCCCTGCCTAGCTAAATTCTGCCCTATCATCTAGGCTGAGGCAGTTTCTTTATTCGTCGACCAATGAAAGAAACACACAAAAAGAAGGAACTCCTACACCACCCATAGAGACTGCCCCAGTTTGCACAGCTAAAAACAGGGGATAGGAGTTCCTTCTCTTCATAGCCAGCACTGTTTTTTGTCATTGATATTTTTTATGATATCTGTTCTGAAAAAAAATGAGGATGACATTGCAAAATGACTTTAATTTGTAATTCTAAGAAAACACTCTTCAAAATATTGATTGCTAATTTATAGTTTTTTCCTGTGTGACTTTTCTGTTCTGTTCTAGCCAATTTTTAGAATGTATTATATGTACAACTTTGATTTTTAGTTGAGTAATCTAAGATATTAATCATTTGTTGGCAAGAGTTTTCTCCTGTTCTCTAGGTTACCCTGTTGCTTGATTGACTATATCCATTGAGGTACAGAAGATTTCTTAGTTCCATAAGGTCATAGTTTGCAACACTTGATCTCATCTTCTAATCAGATAGAGTCATGTCTCATAAGACTTTAGCAGTGCCTGCATCTTTTAGCATATTTCATGCACATTTTCATATAAGTTTCAAACTTAACACTAAGGACTTTGACCTACTTGGCGTTGAAAAGGATGGGAGACAGAAAACTTGTTCTAGTCCTCTACATGTGAAATTTAGTTTTGTTACAACCACTTATGGAAAATGTTTTCTTTTTGCTAGTAGGTATTTTTGGCATCTTAGAGAAAATCAGGTGGATCTTATTTGGTGAACTTATACCTGAGTCTTTGATTTTATTTCATTGATCTGCATGTTTATTTTTTACTAGTACAATGGCATTTTTATTACTGTGGATAAAGCTATATTTTATATTCTATTCATGGTAATACTTTCAGCTTCATTTTTCCCAAGAAAGTTTTGGTTCTCTGGTTTGTGTTTACATATTGTCCTATTGGGATTCTTGTAAATCACACAAGCTAGATTTATCTGAATAGAGGGAACCAGAACTGAAAAAAAAAAAACTGATTCTAAAAGATTGGCCTGGGTGCAAGCCTGTGAGCCTTTTTTTTTTTTTTAATTAGTGATTGATAAGGAAAAGTCCAATCACGTTTGGGTAGTACTATCCCCTCAGAAAATAGTCCTGTGGTGTATGAGAAAGAAGAGCCAGTCCTAACCAGTATTCTAGTTTGGCCTCTGCGTCTATTCAGGTATTGAATTCCTGCCCTGACTCTCCTCAGTGATAAATAATAAAAAATGTAAGAGAAAGAAATAACAGTGATAAAAAGAGAAGAATAAATAAAAATATTAGCGTTCCTTGAATTGCATAGGTTTTAGCATATTGTGCTTTCATTTTCATTTAGCTCCATTCTTGGTTTGCCAATGACACATTCATCATTCAATGGTGTGGTGTTTAATCTTCATGTGTATGTATATTTTCTGTACCTTTTGATGCTAGCGATTTTGTTTCTAAGGTAGGTCCTAAAAATTTTCAGGTATGACACTGTTTCACTCTTATATTTAATATCAAGCATATGTATTTTAATATATTGATCTTATTACCATTAGTGATATTTGCTCTAGGTGTAACAATTTGCCTTGGATACTAGGTCTCACACTGATATGTCATTCTGTTTTCCTTATACTATCTGTACAACATGGCTATGCTGCTTGTTTGTTTCAATGTATTTGGTTTTGTATATTTGGTTTTGAGTCATTTTACTCTTAATTTAGTCTGTTCTCCTTTAGGTTTGTGCTCTTTCATTTGATAGTTTACTCACTTTTTCTTTAATATCATGATCGCCATTTTAGTTTATTCTCAAGTTTGTCTTTCAAAGCTTTTTGCATGTTGATGTGAATGTGTGTGCATATGTAGGGTGTGTGTGTGTTACTTATTTTAAGATGCATTAATAGATTTTTCTAGTTTTTACATAAATAACATGATTTTTTTCATTTTTCTGCTTTAGTTCCTCTGTTACTCATCAGTAGTAGGTAGTATTCATTCTATCTCATTACATAATTCATACTTGATACTCTGTATTGTAAATTTTTCATTCCCTACAAGTGATCTCTGACCTGAAAACTCACACATCTCACTCTGCACTACTCCCTTCTCCTGTTATGATTCTCATTTTTGTTCTCTGCCTTTTGTTAAATCTTGCTACTTATAATTTCAAAAAGGCAACAGACACAGTTTCATTTCAACCCCCAACTTAAGCTACCACAGGAAGAAATTTTACTCCTGTGGATAGCAGAGAACTAGCTAAATTTTTGTATTTTGTAATTCTTATTATTTCAAAAATTACTTATATTTTTTGCTCATATTATTTGCAAAATGTTTCTAAATAATGGTATAATAACTGTTTCAATGTTTAAGTTGCTTACTCCATTTTTCTAATCTTTTAAAGTTTGTATTTATTGAGTTTTATTGTCTTCTTCTGGAAAAATATTTTATTGTTACCTTGAATACATCGCATTGATTACTGTTTTACAAATCTTATAAATGTGGACTTTGTATTTACACTGATTGTATTATATTCATAGAGGTAAAATACCACAGTTCTCTGTTTTTATTTTTAATTTTTTAAGATAGGATTTCAACCATTTGCCCTAACTGGTTTTTGATTTCAGTTTGTTCCTAGGCTACACTTGAGCTTGTGAGTTGCCTGCCTCAAATTCCTAAGTTGGTAAGGTTAATATGCCTTAAAGCATACCTTAGACATTTTAGTGAAACATGGAACAACTTTAATGATGACAATTTTGAAGCCCTGAATTTTATTACCTTGTGATAAAGTGTTTGGAAATAATTTTATGGAAGACAATACAATATTGCTTATTTGTCTTGGTGCCAATTATATATGTTTAATGCTGAGTGATAGGTGGAATGCTCCATGAGTTCATTAGGTAATGTAACAGTGTGTATTTGAGCCTAAAATTGCTCCCTTCCTTACTTCAGCCAAGATTTACATCTTCTGAGACTGTATTGTATTTTAAGTATTTTATCATTATTTTCCTTCACTATTCTCAATCAGAGTTTTCTTAGGTTAATAACTAGAACAAGTCTTTTAAATAATTATTTATCCAGTGCTGTATGACCTATCAGAGTGTTTGTCCTTTGTGTATTTCTGCTTTCAACCCTGAAAGAGTTAAGCCTTTTTAAATCCCATACTTTCTCCCCTACAACAATGCAAACCCTCTTATAAAATAGAGATCAGTGCCAACATTTGTTCATATCTAATTAAAGACTCCAAGATGTATCACTAAGTGAATACCAGAATCACAGAGGCCGGTGATGTGTGTGGGAGAACCTGGAAATAGGATTAGCAGATCAAAGTATTTAGTGAATGGGGTTTTCTTTGTAGCAGTCCATTTTCAAGAACACTAGTCACATTCTTGTGAAAATTACATTTCTTCCAAGATAGGCACTCACAGTGACCAAAATAGCTCCATGAAGATCTCATCTTTTAGATGTTTCACTTTTCTCAACCTTACCATTGTTGGACTCTGCCCTAGGCACATGTGTTCTGTTTTATGAGAACACGTAATTATTGTTTACCTTTACGCTAAATCTTAATATTCAATTTAAAACAATTTTTAAAGTTATGTGTTTCAAATTATAGGGAAGGCCAATTTTGATTTTATTCTCTTAAAATTCTATCAACCATACTTTCCCCTTAGGATTAGTACTTTATCCTTATCAATAGGCATTTTAGAATGTTAAATACCTTTAACCTCAAAAATTTAGGAATAATAAATAAATAATAATAAAAAATTAAAGACATATTCTGACAAATCTGATAACCTGATATATTTTATCTCAATATTTGCATATGTTTCTGGTTGTGAGCCTAGCCTTTAAGGCAGAGCCATCTCTCCAGCCTAATATTTATATTTCTATGTAACTATATCCAGCAAGTTCCTTGAGAATTTCCTTCAGTATGTTCCAATTGTATGAATTCTCTTACCAATTCCTCCAAGATCTGTATGCTTCTACATACACACCCAAATTTTAGTAATTTCATTTCACTCCCACTAGGAGTGTTTGTTATGTCAACATATTCATGGATGTGTGGCTTCATACTGGTGTTTGTAGTCAGGGGCTATATCTGACCAGAATACTGACCTTCTCTCTCTCAGAAACTAACAAATTTCAGTAATTCGCAGGTTAAACTGAGACTTTGTGCCCAAATTCCTTCTTTACACTAGAATTTGGCATGAATTAGATCTACAAAGTCATATGTACATTGGTGAGAGTACTCTAACTTAATATGTGAAGCTACTTTCCTGGATCAAGAAGATTCCATTATCTTATTCTTGTAGTCAACCACCACTTCCAACTATTATACTGTCTACCTCAGTGACCCCCGAATCATTTGAAGAGGCAGTGAAGCCCATATTACATTAGGGCATTCTACCTTAGACTCTCTTTCTCTCTTTGTTTTTGTTTGGTTTTATTTTTTGAAACAAGGTTTCTTTGTAGCTTTGGAGTCTGTCCTAAAATTCTCTCTTGTAGACTAGGCTGGCCTTGGACTCACAGAGATCCACCTGTCTCTGCCTCCCAAATGTTGAGATTAAAAGGGTGTGCAACCAACTGCCCAACTCTACCATATTTTCTTATTCTTTATACTTTGGTCAGTTGTGGGTCTCAGTGTTAATCACAAGCTACTGAAAATAGAATCTCATCTAATAAGGCTTTATAGATGCATTAGTCTATGGGTTGTATGATGCATTATTATTAATTGGTTTAATACTAAATCCATTCATCATAATAAATAATAATAGCAGATCTTGTCCTAGAGTCTTTGGCATGTCTAACCATGGGTACTTTTCTCAATAATGATGTTTTGTACAGGTTCAGTCTTAATGAGCAGGATTTAAAATGGATCTGAGAGTGACTGGCAAATCTTATGACATTCATGCTACTATTGCACCAGAGGTATGTCTTGCCAAGACAGTCATTATCGTACTTCACAGGTTTTATGGCTGAGTAAGAGAGGTTATTATTTTCTCCTCTGGTGGCATACATAACACCTTGCTGAAAAATGAAATCAAAATAAAGGTACCAAGTCAGTAGAAGAAATCAACTTTAAACATCACATTAGGAAAGTGATAGAGACCCTTTAAAGAAGTGGATGAGAAGACTAACAAAAAGTTAGAAGAAACGAATAAATCCCTCAAAGATACCCAAGAAAACCAAGAAAAAATCAATCAAGCAGATAATAGAAATAGTTCAAGACTTGAAAACTTAAATGGAGGCGATGAAGAAAACACAAACTTAGAAATGGCTGGATATGGAAAATCTGGATAAATGAACAAGAACTACAGAGACAAGGATAGCCAACATAATACAAGAGATAGAAGAACGAATCTGAGATGCTGAAGATACTGTAGAGGAAATAAAATCATAAAACAGAAAATCCAACAAATTCTTAACACAAAACATCCAGGACATCTGGGACACCATGAAAAGACCAAACCTAGGAATAATAAGGGTAGAAGAAGAAGAAGAATTACAGCTCAAAGGCCAAGAAAATATATTCAACAAAATTATAGAAGAAAACTTTCCCAACCTAAAGAATGCTATTTCTATGAAGGTACAAGAAGCATACAGAATACCGAGTATACTGGATCAAAAAAAAATATATCCCCTTGCTATATAATAATAAAAACACAAAATGTACAAAATAAAAAAGAATATTAAGGATATTAAAGTAAAAGGTCAAGTAACATATAAAGGTAAACCTAACAGAATTACACCTGGCTTCTCAAGAAACTCTTGGATAGAAGTGCTGCAGACACTAAGAGACCATGGATGCAAACCCAGACTGCTATACCCAGCCAAGCTTTCATTCACCATAGATGGTGAAAACAAGATATTCCAGGAAAAAAAAACACACTTAAAAAAATATGTAGCCACAAACTCAGCCTTACAGAAAGCACTAGAAGGAAAACCACAACCCAAGGAAGCCAACAACACCCATAATAACACAGACATCTAACAACACTCCACCAGCACAACTCAAAGAAGGGAAACACACAAACTCTACCACCAAAAAATAAATAAATAAATAACAGGAGTGAACAACTACTGGTCATTAATATCACTTAAATCAATGGACTCAATTCACCTATAAAAAGGCACAGGTTAAGAGAATGGATACAAAAACAGGATCCAGCATTCTTCTGTTTAAAAGAAACACACCTCAACCACAAAGACAGACATTACCTCAGAGTAAAGGGCTGAGAAAAAATTTTTCAATCAAATAAATCTAAGAAATAAGCAGGTGTGGCTATACTAATTTCTAACAAAATTGACTTCAAACTAAAATAAATCAGAAGAGAGGAAGAAGGACACTTTATACTCATAACAGGAACAATTCATCAGGATGAAGTCTCAATCCTGAATATCTATGCCCCTAATATAAAAGCAGCCACATATGTAAAAGAAACATTACTAGAACTCAAAGCACACATCAAACTCCACACACTAATAGTAGGAGATGTCAATACTCCTTTCTCACCGATGGACAGGTCAACCAGACAGAAACTTAACAGAGAAATAAGAGAACTAACAGAGGTAATGAATCAAATGGACTTAACAGACATCTATAGAACATTCTAACCAAATAGAAAAAAATAAACCTTCTCCTCAGCATCTCATGGGACTTCCTCAAAAATTGATCACATACTCGGTAACAAAGCAAACATCCACAGATACAAAAACAATTTTAGAAACCACCTGTGTCTTTTCGGATCACCATGGAATAGTTAGAATTTAACAACAATTCTTCCCCCAGAAAGCCTACAAACTCATGGAAACGTAACAGTCAACTACTGAACCACCCCTGTGTCAGGGAAGAAATAAAGAAATTTAAGTCTGCTTTGAATTCAATAAAAATAAAAACAAACATACTCAAAGCAGTGCTAAGAGGAAAGTTCATAGCACTAAGTGCCCACATAAAAAAAAAAAAAAAAAAAAAAAAAAAAACATGAGAAAGCTCACATTAAAGACTTAACAGCACAGCTGAAAGCTCTAGAAAAAACAAAAAGAAGCAGACTGACCCAGGAGGAGTAGAAGATTGGAAATAGTCAAACTCAGGGCTGAAATCAACAAAATAGAAACACAGAAAACAATCCAAAAATCAAAGAAACAAAAAGCTGGTTCCTTGGGAAAATCAACAAGAATGACAAACCCCTATCTAAACTAATCAAAGGGCAGAGAACACTCTATTTAACAAGAACAGAAATGAAAATTAGAACATAATAACAGACACTGAGGAAATTCAGAGAATAATTAGGTCTTACTACAAAAGCCTGTATGCCACAAAGTTGAAAAATGTAAAAGAAATGGAACATCTACACATTAGAGTACTTACTACTCAGCGGTAAAAAACAATGACATCTTGAATTTTGCATGCAAATTGATGTAAATAGAAAACACTATCCTGAGTGAGATAACCCAGACCTAAAAAGAGGAATACAGTACATACTCACTTATTAGTGGACTCTAGCCATAAACAAAGGACATTGAGCCAATAGTTCACAAGCCTAGAGAAGCCAAATAATAAGGTGACCCCAAATAAACATATATAGAGCCTCCTGGAAATTGAAAGCAGACAAGATCACTGGGCAAAAGTTGGGAGCATAGGAGTAGAGGTGGGGAGGGGGAAGAGGAGAGGGGGAGAGAGAAGGGAGAAGGGGAGGATTGGAGAGAGCTTGAGGGAGTGGGAGGGTTGAGATAGAGGAAGGGCAGATATAGAAGCAGGGAAGAAGATATCTTAATTAAGGGAGCTATTTTAGGGTTGGCAAGAGACTTGGCTCTAGAAGAGATCCCAGGTGTCCACGGGGTTGTACCCAGTTAGGTCCTTGGGCAGTAGAGAAGAGGATGCCTGAACTGGCCTTGTCCCATAGTCACACTGATGAATACATCGAATATTGACATAGAACCTTCATCGGCAGTGGATGGAGATAGAGACAGAGACCCACATCAGAGCACTAGACTGAGCTCCCAAGGTCCAGTTGAAGAACAGAAGGAGGGAGAAGATGAGTAAGAAAGTCAAGACTGTGAGGGTTGGTCCACCCACTGTGACAGTGTGCCTGATCTAATGGGAGCTCACCAAATCCAGCTGGACTGGGACTAAACGAGCATGTGATCAAACTGGACTCTCTGAATGTGGCTGACAATGGGTGCTGACTGAGAAGCTATTGATAATAGCACTGGAACTTGTTTCTACTGCATGTACTGGCTTTTTTGGGACCCTAGTCTGTTTGGATGCTCACCTTCCTAAGCCTGGATGGAGGGGGAGGGCCTTGGACTTCCCACAGGGCAGGGTCTCAAGCAGGGAGGGGGAGAGAGGAGGGGGAGTCAGGGAGTGGAAGGGGAATGGGAGGAACGGAGGAAGTGGAAAATTTTGAATGGAGAAATAAAAAAAATAATAATAAAAGAAAAGCTTCTGTGGAAGGGAAAATAAAAATTAATTTCATATTCATTTGTATCCTTTCAATGGGTTTGTATCTATAATTTTACTTCCCATCTCTTGGATCTTCTAAAAAATAAAAATAACATCATAAACAAACTTGAATGTATATAATGCCAATTTTTCTGTATAAAATAACATCATAAAATAATTTGAATGAAGAAAATGCCATTTTAGCTCTCTTGTGTAGGTCTTGTCAATTATCTGTGAAAAGTGTAGCAGTAAGCCTCAGTTTATAGTATAGGTACCTGTTATATCACTGCTATGTACTTTTACATAATGAAACTTGAAATTCATTTTTTTACCAGTTCATAAATCTACATAATTTCTTCATCATTATATTTAGTGGAATCATTAGTCAAGTTATGAGTCACTTTTTTTTAATATTTACCAATAGAATATTGCAAAATATCAAGAAAGGACAGTTTAGAACATTTCTAATTTGTCTAGAAGGGAGTTTATGCCAATCTGATATATTGGGCACATAAATATTTATGAAATCAGTCATCGAAGGGGCTAGAGGAATTAGCTTTGTATTGATTATGCCTAGTTATCTATTATGTGTGTGACAATATGAAAATGGGCACAAGGTACTTGTATTGATTTACTGTCCGATAAATAATTACAGTTCATTACTTATTGATTATATATTTCCATTATCATTTTATCTCTCTCTTAGTGGAGATATCAGTGTCAACTTAGAGTCTGAACAATTTATGCACAAAAAATTAAAAGCCAGTTTCAAAGGAAATATGCACTGTCAAGTATTCTTTGTCTGGCTTACATTTTTATGCATAATAAAAAGATGATGCATTATTCTAATTTTTAGCATCAGACGTCTAACTATACTGAGTGAATCTTACCAAATTGGCAAGAGAGGGTGTCCTGTTGCTATATAAGGTTTTAAATTGTCTCAGTTCCAAAATCCATGACAGAACACCTGGAAGAATAGTTCTGTGGGTCATATATTGACAGATAGGAAACTGGCTAAAGGGCACTGTAGGTCATTTTCCATACTGCTCCACTCATGTCCCTGTCTCTATATTGCTGTTACTGTCGTAAGTACTGGCATTTGTCCGTCTTAGAAGACAATACTATCAGAAACCATTATAGATAATGATAGGAGATAATGTCAGCCAGATTTCTGTTGCATTTCCCTGCCTGTATAGGATAAGGAGAAAATGTAAAAACAACAGAAAAGATGAAGGTTTTCATGGACATAATTAGTAATCATTTTAAGTGAATTTCTGTGCGTATTAAGAGCCACACATTCCCTAATTTCTTCTTAGCTACTTAGATTAAAGTGCATGGAAAGAGAAAAAGTTTAATTGACACATTAGTTCCCTTAGTATTTTTAATCATGCCTCAAGTGGCATCAAATATTATCATAGTGTAAAAACTGAATGGTCATATATAATCTTATGTAATACAAATGCAAATAGCTTCCCATTAAATATTTCTATTTGATGATTAAATAAAGAAAAGTATATGGGGATCGGTACAATATTTTCATACGTGTCCACTTTTAAAATACCTAAATTTGTGAACAAATTTAAAAGCTAGCAAGCAAAAATTTTAAATGTTATTTTGTCTTTCTTATTTTCTTATAATTTTAGCATATTTTCTTCACATTTCTTGATCTAAATAAAATATGTAATACAGCTAAAACAAAAACAAACAAACAACAAAACCAGTTAACTTTAGTGAAAAAAGAACATTCCTGTTAGAATCCTGAATTCATTCAATTGGTCTCAGTAGTAACTAGGTGTCTCAATTCAATTATCCCATAGTGCATTTTCTTTGAATGATCTTTTCTTCAGTCAAAAGAAATTTTCTTCAGAGTTTTTCCTTCTATTAAAGAAACTACAATTATTCATATTGTTTCTATTTTGTTTTCAAGAATTTCATTTTAATTTTTACTTAGAATTCTTCTGACATAATAATTATACAGAATAATGAGTCTCATAGTATTTTCACTCATTTATAAATATATATTTTGAATATCCAACCTTTGGAGAAGCAGGTGTATATATCAGTAATTTTGGGGCAATGTATCCCTTGAAATTTAAATCTATGCAAAAGGAAAGTATTAGACCCGCCAGGTTTACACAGAGTAAAAACTTATCTTAAAATATATTTTTTTAAAAACAATCACACGATTATCTTGCCCATTGTCTGATCATCTTCTTCATCTCTAATGGTCTCTTTTACTTTCATGATTATCCAGCTCCCAATTATTTAGATGAGAGAAAATGTTTGTATGATTTCTCATTGAAACGACTTTGATTTTTCTATGCATAATATTCTTTACCCATTGTCCTGAAATGACTTGATTATTTTCTTCTTGGCTAAATGATGCCGATTTACTTGACCTAATCTGATTCAATAAACTTAAATAAAATCTAATGTCAATTTTGTGCTGTGATTATTTTTAAGCATGTTTGATCATATTATCCTGTATACATGAATGTTTTCCTTGTTCTCCAGCAAACTGCATAAGATAACAAAAACAATTGCCTGGTTTATAATTTCAAGCACATTATTTCAGACTGCATTGTTTAACACACATATGTGTTCATCTAAAGTTGGGTATGATATACTAAAAAATAGCAAATGATACCAAGGGCCTACATGGGATGTCTGTTTTCTCTCTAGCTCCTAGCCATTCTCTGTTCAGTGTTTGCTGCAACTTTTCACATCAAAATCTTTGGAATACTTTGGAACTCTTGTAAGTTTCTGTTTATTTTTTGCATCCCACAAAATTCCTCTCAGGCATCTATGAACCATAGACTTTTTCTTCTGTTTTCTTTCCATAATCCATCTTGTTTTAGTGTACAGGAATAGAAGCATGCTGTAAGGTTAAAAATTATATTTCAGTTTCATGAATTGTTCTGCATTCAGTAAAAGTTAAAAATTATTTTATTTTTTTTCATCTTGATATCACTACAGAAGAACCATTCTTTGATGTCTATTTTTAAACAAATATATATACATATATATAATGTAGTGAAAGGAGCAGTGGGGCTGCGTCCCCAGCACCCCGGCCGCCTGGCTTGCTTATGCCCTGAAATAACAACACACAAACTGTATTCATTTAAACACTGATTGGCCCATTAACTCTAGCCCTTACAGGCTAATTCTCATATCCCGATCAACCCATCTCTAATAATCTGTGTAGCATCAGTCTTACCGGGAAAGATTCAGCATGTCTGACCTGGTGGCTGGCGCCATCTGCCTCAGAGAGCAGAGCTATCGCGTCTGCCCGGGAGAGAGGAACATGGCGTCTCTGAGCTCACTTCCTCTTCCTCCCAGCATTCTGTTCTGTTTACTCCTCCCACCTATGTTTTAACCCATGAGAGCCAAGCAGTTTCTTTATTATAATTAACCAATGACCTTCCTCCATCAATATAATTTGATATATGTAATTTCATGCATATAAAATTATCCTTTTCCAACTTATACTAAAATAATTCAAGATGCAGTAAGGATTTATAAGACCCAGAGAGTAACCATCATAGTGTAATATGTAGGTGAGATTCTCTAATGCTTTCATGCTTGGAAGTGACTTTAGATTTGACACCATTCCTGGTTTGACTCCTGTTGTTGTGATGAAGCACTGACCAAAAGTGGCCTCGGGAAAAAGGGTTTATTTCAGCTGGAAGACCACAATCCTTTGAAAGAAATCAAAGCGGGAACCTGGAGGCAGGAACTAAAACAAAGGAGTAATCTTTCTTTACTGTACTTTTCCATAATTTGCTCACCTTTCTTTCTGATATGACCCAGCGACATATGCCCTGAGATGACACCTGCCATAGTGGAATGGGATCTTCTCCATCAACCATCAGTCAATAAAATGCCCCACAGACATACTCTCAGGCCAATCTAATGGAATCAATCCTGCGGCGATTGAGGATTAATCTTCAAAAGTGACTGCCCTTTCTGTCAATATCACAAAAAATACCTGTACAACAGAAAAATTCAACTAAGAAATTCGAGAGCAAAAGAGTACTCATATATATACATCAAAGGAAATGATAAACAACATGCAAAATTAGGTTGTCAGGAAAAACAACATAACTGTTGGAAATATGACATGTATTTTATATAAAAAATAATACATCTCTACATCAATAATTATAAAATAATAACTGTGACTTAACACTCACTTAAAGAATACATGAAATCTTTGCCTTTCTCAATTTGGTTATGCCATTCAAGACAATTAATTCTGTTTCCATTAGCTGACCTATAAATTTCATTTGGCATTTAGGATGTTTCCCATTCTGACTACTATAACTAGAGAAGCAATGAACAAGGATTAACAAACTTCTCCATTCTAAGATGTAAAGTCCATATGTTTTATGATGGATCTTTGGTAGATCTATTGCCAACTGTTTGAGGACACTATTTCCATATTGGTTCTTTCAGTTTACACTCCTGAGAGCAATAAATAATTCTTCCCCTTCCCTGTATCCTCACCAGCACCTGCTGTCAGTTGCTGCATTAATCTCTGTCATTTTGAATAAGGTAACATGGAATGTTAGAGTCACTTTAATTTTCATTTTCCTTATAACTAGAGATATTGAAAATTTCTTTAAGTGTCTCTCACCCATTCGTGTATCATCATTTTAACATTCTTTTTTCTGTGTATTCCAATTTTGACAGAGTTAATGGTGTTCTTTGTTTTCAGTCTTTTGATTTCTTTGTGTATATGGTATAATAAGACTTTATCACATAAAATTGATAGTTTTTCCATTTTATAGACTTTCACTTTGCTCAAAGATGGTGTCCTGTGCTTAATATAACATTTTGTTAGCTTCATAACACATCATTCATTAATTATTGACCTTAAGGCTTATGCTATCAGGGTCCTGATTAAAAATTTCTTCCTTAAGCAATCCATTCTCTATTTTCTCTTCTACCAGATTTATGGTACCTGGTTTTATGTTGTGGGTTGAATATTTTGAAGAGTGATGGTATAGGTCTATTTTCATTCTCCTATATGCAGCTATCTGATTTGTTCATCACCATTTTCTGAAGATGCCATCTTTTCCGCAGTATGTATTTTTTGGCTTACCAAAAAACCAAATATCTGTAGGTGTGTGGAGTTAGGTCCATGTTTTCTAGTCTATTCCATTAATCAGCATATCTGAATTTAGAATAATCATAAAGGTCAGGTAGCTTCAAATGGATAAGAGTAGAGGAACAGAAAATAGAAAATGCTTTTATAAAGTGATAAGAGGTAAAAAAGAATTGGGAAAATAACTGGAGATGTGTGGCAAAGAAAGGTGTAGGTGGAATGACTGGGTGGAAAAACCAGCACGAAAAGTCTTTGGAAAAGCCATCTGAAAAGCTACTCTACACTGTACTTACAGCTTCAGAGGTTCAGTTCATTGTTATTATGCTAAGGAACATGGCGGTGTGCAGAAAGACATGGTGCTCTAGTATTAGTTGAGAGCCCTACATATTGCAGCAAAGAAAGTCCGCTGAAACACTGGGCAGTATCCTTAGCATAGGAGATTTCAAAACCTGCTTATAGAGTGACACACCTCCAACAAGGCCATACCCATTCCAATAAAGTCACACCTTGTAATAGTGCCACTCCCTATAGGGATGATGGTGGTCACTTACATTTAAATAACCACATGCAAGGTATATAACATGAAATAACCACAAAAGTATGAAAGTAGAAGGGGTAATAGTTGAAACAGGAAAGTAGAAATTTCTTAAGATAGAGATAATATACACAGGTCATATAAAAAGTGAATTGGGAAAATTTGCTGGATGTTGACTGGAGAGTGGGTTGTTATTATAATGCACACAGAGATAGAGATAGATGATAGATAGATATAGATAGATATAGATAGATAGATAGATAGATAGATAGATAGATAGATAGATAGATAGATGATAGATAGATAGATAGATAGATAGATACAGAAAGACAGAGAGACAGAGATAGAGATAGACAGAGACTGAGACAGAGAGGAAGCAGAAGTAGAAGGAGGAGGAGGAGAAGGAGAAGGAGAAGAAGAAGAAGAAGAAGAAGAAGAAGAAGAGAAGAAGAAGAAGCAGAAGAAGAAGAAGACTAAGATTGCTTGAAAAAGCCATATAAAATATATTTTAACAGCTTATGTTTAAACTTGCACTGTGTCTAGAGACAGAGAGAGAGAGAGAGAGAGAGAGAGAGAGAGAGAGAGAGAAAGAGAAAGAGAGAGAGAAACAGACAGATACACACAGACCCACACACTTATTTAATGGAGTAGTAGCACATTGAGTCTCAAGAACTGTAGATTAACATTAACAATGAAAACAAAACAAAGAAAGAAAAAAAAGAGTGCCAGGCATAGAAAATATCCCCTCAATTAATGATGAGGAAAGATGAACGGACTTCTTTAACAATGTAAGTTTATTGCCATTGCCTTTGGTTGACTGCCAGAACTTGAAGGGAAGGCACTGTTGATGAAGACACCACAAAGTTTAAACGTAAGATATAAAAGAATCAAGATAGAACTGACCTCAATGTCTCTTCTCAGAATATTGGCTCACATAGCACTGAAAAATGCTACACAATTTGCCAAGAAAGAGAATCAATTAATACTTATTTGAGTTATTTTTTCTACTGCTGTGATGAAATATCATGACCATAAACAACTTTTCGAGGAAAGAATTTATTTAGGTTCCTTATCAAGCTCTATTATCACAAGGAGTCAAGGCAGAAACTGAAGATAGGAACCTGGATGCAGGACATGACATAGAGACTATGGAGGATTTCTGCTTCCTGATTTGCTGCCCAAGTCTCAGCCTACATTTTATAGGTTCTTGAACTACCTTCTCAGAGGTGGCACCATTCACAGTGGGCTGTGCCCTCCCATATCAAATACTAATTAGTCAAATGCACCACAGGCTTGTCTACAGACATAACTGGTGGAGTCACTTTCTCAAGGGAGGCTCCTTCTTCCTTGTGTCAATTTGACACAAAACTGGTCAACACAATAGTATTATACCACTATACAAACTGCTACCCACAACTGTGGCTGACACAGCAGGTTATTCTCAATGCTTCAATTGTTACTCTGTTATCTTGGGAGTAACAAACAAACAACTGCTAATTATACTTAAGAAAGAGTGAATTCATGTTTGGACCTCTAACACTAGCCAGCTATCCTTGACTGGAAAGCAATGTAGGCTTTCCCTCTGTATTCTATGAATATGCTTTATTTCCACTGGTTAATAAAGCTGTCATGGCCTATGGAAAGGCAGAATATAGGTAAGCAGGGAAACTAAACCGAATGTAGGGAGAAAGAAGCAAGAGTCAATTTCCCCATCAAAATGCAATAATTCTAATAGGAAAAGTAACTAACTATTTTTATTTTCTCAATCAGTTGAGTTGGAAACATATGTACTCTGTACTTGTTTAGACCTTGTAATTAAGTTATTTATTTTTATTCATTCTAGATACATCTGATAAATGAAAAGGTGTTACAGTTGGATGGATATTAGTTAAAAATAGAGCCAGACAAAATTCAGGTAGAATTATATGCTTAAAATAAAATCAAAATTTAGGATTTTTGGAATTTATTTCATTCAGTAAACTATTGACGTTTCAAGCATAAGGACCTGAATTTGAACCCAAGAACCCGTGCAATTTCGGCATTTGGGATGCAGAGGAAAAAAAAAACATATCTGGGCTTTGGAAGAATCAAAACAGGCCCTTGTCCCTGGCTAAATCCAACGATCACTATAAAGTAGCAGTTTTATGAGGAACAAATTTTGTGAACCATAATGCTGTCATGTAGAAATCACCAATTCACCTGACAAGCAGCACAGCAAAAGAAATATTCTCAACAGCGTCTCACTAATGGCTAGCAATTTATTAGAGAACAATTGAAACTTTCAGATAGCTATTTCCACAAATAAAATATTTAATGTTATTTTTTTCCTAATGAATAAGCAAAGACTTAACAACACAAACCAAAGCCAGTTTACCTGGCAGGAAATTCTTCCCATTCACTAGGTAAACAAAGTACACTTAATCTATTGTCATGGTCACAGAATCAGCACAAGATAACATAAGAGAGTGCCATTCTCTTTAGCAGTTAACAGTATTACCAATAGCATCAAAACAAAATGTAGTCATGGTAAAGTTTATGATTTACTAAAGCTTTCTAGCTTTAATGCCTGGGCTATCTGGATGCTATTAAGAGAGTCCTACTTTACCCATGAATTCCAGTAAATCTCCTATTTTCTTTCTTTTTTTAAAATTATTTAGTAAAGATTTCTGCCTCCACCCGCCACGGCCTCCCATTTCCCTCCCCCTCCCCCTGGTCATGTCCCCCTCCCTCGTCACCCCAAAGAGCAATCAGGGTTCCCTGTCCTGTGGGAAGTCCAAGGACCAACCACCTCCATCCAGGTCTAGTAAGGTGAGCATCCAAACTGCCTAGACTCCCACAAAGCCAGTACGTGCAGTAGGATCAAAAACCCATTGCCATTGTTCTTGAGTTCTCTGTAGTCCTCATTGTTCACTATGTTCAGCGAGTCTGGTTTTATCCCATGCTTTTTCATACCCGGGCCAGTTGGTCTTGGTGAGTTCCCGATAGAACATCCCCATTGTCTCAGTGTGTGGGTGCACCCCTCACGGTCCTGAGTTCCTTGCTTGTGCTCTCTCTCCTTCTGCTCCTGGTTTGGACCTTGAGATTTCAGTCCTGTGCTCCAATGTAGGTCTTTGTCTCTCTCCTTTCATTGCCTGATGAAGGTTAATATTCAGGAGGATGCCTACATGTTTTTCTTTGGGTTCTTCTTCTTATTTAGCTTCCCTAGGATCACTAATTATAGGCTCAATGTCTTTTATTTATGGCTAGAAACCAAATATGAGTGAGAACATCCCATGTTCCTCTTTTTGGCTCTGGCTTACCTCACTCAGGATAGTGTTTTCTATTTCTGTACATTTGTATGCAAAATTCAAGAAGTCATTGTTTTTTACTCCTGAGTAGTACTCTAATATGTATATATTCCATACTTTCTTCATCCATTCTTCCATTGAAGGGCATCTAGGTTGTTTCCAGGTTCTGGCTATTATAAACAATGCTGCTATGAAAATAGTTGAGCAAATACTTTTGTTGTATGACAAGACGTCTCTTGGGTATATTCCCAAGAGTGGTATTGCTGGGTTCAGGGGTAGGTTGATCCCGAATTTCCTGAGAAACCGCCACTCTGCTTTCCCGAGTGGTTGCACAAGTTTGCATTCCCGCCAGCAATGGATGAGTGTACCCCTTTCTCCACAACCTCTCCAGCAAAGGCTATAATTGGTGTTTTTTATTTTAGTCATTCTGACAGGTGTAAGATGGTATCTTAAAGTTGTCTTGATTTGCATTTTCCTGATCGCTAAGGAAGTTGAGCATGACCTTAAGTGTCTTTTGGCCATTTGAACTTCTTCTGTTGAGAATTCTCTGTTCAGCTCAGTGTCCCATTTTATAATTGGGTTGATTAGCCTTTTATGGTCTAGTTTCTTATATGATATGATAGTACACATAAGCAACCCCAAAATTCTTCCAAAGAACTCCTACAGCTGATAAACACCTTTAGTAATGTGGCAGGATACAAGATCAACTCCAAAAAATCAGTTGCCTTCTTATACACTAAGGATAAGGAAGCAGAGAGGGATATCAGAGAAGCATCACCTTTCACGATAGCCACAAATAGCATAAAATATCTTGGGGTAACTCTGACCAAGGAAGTGAAAGATCTATTTGACAAGAACTTTAAGTCACTGATGAATAAAATTGAAGAGGCCACCAGAAAATGGAAGGATCTCCCTTACTCTTGGATTGGGAGGATCAACATAGTAAAAATGGCAATTCTACCAAAAGCAATCTATAGATTCAATGCAATCCCCATCAAAATCCCATCAAAATTCTTCACAGATCTGGTGAAGACAATAATCAACTTTATATGGAAAAACAAAAAACCCAGGATAGCCAAAACAATCTTATACAATAAAGGAACTTCTGGAGGCATTACCATCCCTGACTTCAAACTCTATTACAGAGCTACAGTATTGAAAACAGCTTGGTATTGGCATAAAAACAGAGAAGTCGACGAATGGAATCGAATCGAAGACCCTGACTTTAACCCACAAACCTATGAACACCTGATTTTCGATAAAGGAGATAAAAAATTTATTTTTTTTTCTGTATCTGGTATAACATTGAGGTCTTTGATTCATTTTGAGTTGAGTTTTGTACAGGGTAATAGATATGACCTATATCCTTGATGTCAGAGCTTAGTGCATTTCTCTTTTTGAAATAGAATCATTTCTGCTTATTGTTTCATACATGAATATAATGTGTTTGCCTAAACATAAACAATATTCTCTCCCCCACAATTCCTCCAATGTTTCCTATCTCCTCTCTCCCCCACCTTCATGTGCTCCTTTTTAAATCCACTTAGTCTCTGTAATGAAAATTATATGTAAAATAATAGGCCGATTCCTAAATATGGCTTCAAAAGATTACCATCAGTTGTCCTGCCCATACATACAATTTTCTTTTTCTTCATGAATATTCGTCATGCCCTGAATTTGGTTTCCTCTGACTAAAATTCAGTTTGCTCATAGTTTCATATAGTTCTGAATTCTCTGGTATGGTTCTCCGAAAGTTCAGTATACTAATGACCAATTTGAGAAATGAACTACTCAACCTTTTTTTTTTTTAACTCTCATGTGATTGAGGGAAAATGTGCATAGTCTTAAATGTGGTAAAATGAAAATAAGCACATATTTTTAGAGCCCTTCTCCCTTAATTTATTTTCCTAGGGAGCAAATGTTCATTTTTATGGTAAAAAGAAGAGAGAGAGATGATTGATCTTCTTTAAAAATGTCACTGAATCAAACTAGTTTTTTTGAGAGAGAGCATCGATTTGAATTTATTTAAAATCATGTATAATTAAATGCTTATGAATCATTTGCTTTTTACCTTTTATCCTATAAACATTATTTTCTAAAATAATTACAAACTATTTCTTGACTTAGACTCAAAATATAAAAAATTGGTGACATTTTGCAATTAGAATATATTCTTTTTTCATTTTCACATTGTGAAAAATGAGATTTGACAGGCAATGTTTTTTAATTGGCAAAATATAATTGTTTGATGATTTTATGTAGATTATAAAGTTACTCTCACAATTTGCTATCAAAAAGCCAAAAAATAAAATTTCATAGGAATTATAATGTCTTCAAGTGTATAGAAATAATTGAAATCTGCATTAATTATGTACTCCACTTGATTATATGTAGAAATCTCCTGGAAATACTGGACATAGATTATGTATGTTCATATTATGTATGACATATTCTGTCATATTTATTCAAAATATAAATATTATGTGTGTGTTCGAACACACATTCTTCAGTAACAGAGATTTTGAATAGTCATACACGATTGCTTTCATATCTAGCACACCAACAATGTGTGATTCATGTTTTTTTAGCATGTACTTTGGTGACACAGGTATAAATGTTGGTTTGCTCGATACACACAAGAATGTTTAATCACAAGTATTGGTGTTAAATAGGTACAAGCATTGGAAGACAGTTTGTCACATGCAATTATTGGTTTTAACAGAATCATAACATACTTTTAATTATGATGACCAAACAGTTCAGTAATCTTTAATGTTAAAAATATTCCTTAAAAGGAGTATATCCACCAGCTCAAAGAACTCAAATCATACCAGATTAAACCAATTAAAAATGCTCACATTTAATAAATGCCACACTCTTGGGTGGATGGAAGAGCATGGTGGGTAGAGGAGCCCATGCAAACCCCAAAGACCACCTGTTCCTTTTTTTTTCCGGTGCCAGCCTAAATACCCTGTGGGGAGAGTTCTGCCCCTCCCTTGGAAGGGGTCAGCACATGGCAGGCTGGGAGTTGGAGTCAAAGCACTTGGAAGGCTGGGAATTGGAGTCCAGACCAAAGAAATTCCCAGGCCAGGGACTGGGGTGACACTTCCAACTCAATATTACATTTAATGACATATGTTTTCATTTACAATTGTAGAGATTAATTAGAACTATAATTAAAAGTCCTTAAGTTTTCATAATGCAGCTTCTAGTAGGAAACAAGTTAGGTTTTTTTTCAAAGGTCTAAATGTTGTTATCCTTGAAGAGATTTAAAAACAGTACTTTCACAAATATGAATGTTTTTAAAAACTTTAAAATAATTGTCAACGTTTTTTGCTTTAGTAGTGTTGGAAAGCAGACAGATTAGATAGTTTGTAAGAATATTTTTTTTTCTGGAAGCACTGTTTTTCTGTAGCTTTGGAACATGTCCTTGCATTCACTCTGTAGATAGCAGACCAGGTTGGCCTCTAAATCACAGAGATTTGATTGCTCCTACCTCCCGAGTGCTAGGATTAAAGGCATGCACCATCACGACCTGGTGGTTTGTAAGCTATCTAAAGTATACATGTCCATCAACTACTTCTCTACTCCATTCCATACTCTTTTGACGGCAGATGCTCTGGGAGTCAAGGAGTTAAAAGTCTCAAGAAAAAAATAAATAAAAAGGTTTAATGTAGAAACAAGTCCTAAGACACTTATAGAGGCATTTTTTTTTCAACCTGTAATCTTACTAATTCAAATAATTTAACTGTCAAGGACAATCTTTTCCAATCACTGATTTCTTTTAGAATTCATTACATAAACTAAGGGTTCTAGGAGAAAAAAGTTTTAGCCTTTCTTGTTGCTTATTCTTGGTAAAGTGGTAAAAACAAAATTCTGCGACTAAAAATTCTGAATTTCTACTGATTACTAGTGGTATAATTTTTCTCAGGAAGTTTTACAAACTCCCAGAAAACCCACAACTAATTATTACAGATTTCCTTATTGACTTCCAGTATGTTGAAGTCACATGTAGTGCATCAGAGAGGAGGCTTGCAATTGTAACAAAGCGAATATTTTTTTTTATGTTTTCCAACATCATAATGTCTTGAGATTCTCTTGACAATAGTGAAAAATACTGACAATTTTGAATTCCTTTATGAAGAGAAATTTAGTCATGAGTCTTAACTTGGGGTTACGTAATATTACTATACTCTAAATTAAATACTTAATTGAATGATTTTTGTTTCTTGATATTTAGAAGCTCAAATATTCTTTTGTGTACCCTATAGGTTCCAAGATAGGTCACATTTAAAGAGAAAAGGAAAGCTGAGGATTTTGACATGTTATTGAGAATAGTCAAGAAGTTACCAAGAAAAAAAAATCTTTTGTAGTATGATTTCTCACACTATTTTCTTTGTTCTTCATTTGACTATGCTGTTTAAAAGAACGTTTTTGGTAATATATAATACGTGATTGTTCACTAAAGAAAAGTAATTATATTATTTTTGTTCCAGCTCTGCATAATCCTGTCCCATTAAAGTAAGTCATAGATCCACACTGTCTTCTCAAACCACTGCATTGCCATAAGCCAAAGATAAGTGGCAAATTTATCTGACAAGTACATGATAGAATTTCTACTACCAAATGGGTTTCAAATCGCAGCAGAAAAAGAAGCCTTGGGAAACAAGTCTACAGATTGGGAGCAACTCTTCAAAAATTGCCTGAATAATCTTCTTCATAGCCCAGAGCAAGATGTAAATTAAGAAGCAATATACTATGGGTGTAATGGAGCATGCACTTCTAAATTCATGGTTCCATTCATCTCATGTAAACAGCCCCGACTATGTACCTCCCAGGAACAATTACACAACACTAAAGGCTTCTAAATTATAAATATTAAGGCAGAATATTTTTTGTTCATTTCTTTTTAGAGAAGTTTGGAAAGGCAAAGGAATATAATCCTTAATTGTCAGATTGCTTTTTAATTGTGTGCTTTGTAGAGTGAGCATTAAAAAAAAATAAAACCAGCTGAAGATATGAGTATGTTGAAATGGGTTTTCTAGTTGGTTGGCATGGCAGCAGTTTTCTGAATGAAGAGTTACACCTTTAGCATTCAGAACAGAACATGAAGGTGCTCAAGTTCATAATGCTAAAAGCTGAACTCTTTAAATAGAGGAAAACGGATCTCTTTGGTGGAGGAATTTAAAAGAAAAAAAAACATAACAATTAGCAAGAAATTGGCTGAACTAAAGATTTTTGTGTAAAGTATACTTTCAGTTTCTCCAAATATAGAATTAATTGTTTTACAAATCTGCTCAAAATAGTTGTCAGTGTTATAGTACAATCTAGAAAAATAATAAAATAATTATACTCTGTAAATATTAAGTAGCTAGTCAGATTTATTTTAATTCTGGAAAAAGTGATGTGGGCTTCATGATTGGCTTTCAAGATTTAAAGGTACCTATATAAATCAATTAAAGAAATTATATATATATATATATATTACAATATAGAAAGAAAATACCACTTCTTTTGTGCATACCAAGAAAATACTTCATAACAACAGTTACATCGAAGATCAAAGCAGTCAGTTAGATGAAATTACAAGTATTCTGAAATTTTTGAGATTATATGATGTAGTAATAGGAGCAGCGGGGCTGCATTCCCAGCACCCCGGCTGCCTGGCTAGCTTATGTACCGAAATAATTACACGGACACTGTATTCTTTTAATCACTGCTTGGCCCATTTCTATCTAGCCTCTTCTAGGCTAACTCTCGCACCTGGACTAGCCCATTTCTAATATTCTATGTAGCACAGCTAGGTGCGCTTTCTGGGAAGATTCTAGCCTACGTCCATCCTGGGTCGGAGCTTCATCGCGTGTGTCTGCCCAGGAGTCGGGAGCATGGTGTCTCTCTGAGGCTTCTGCTCCCGAGAGGAGAGCTGTCGAGTCTGAGCTCACTTCCTCTTCCTCCCAGCATTCTGTTCTGCTTACTCCACCCACCAATGTTCTAACCTATGAGGGCCAGCCAAGCAGTTTCTTTATTTTTTTAACCAATGACCTTCCTCCATCAATATGAAGCTTGATATATTGTCAGGACATCGAAAAAGGCATGCAACTGTGTTTTTAAGTTTATAAATGAAGAGTTTGCAGGTAGGCTGCTATGCTTAATATATTCATCAAACAGGTGAAAAATTCCAAACAGGAAGGTAAATAGTTCTTCTGCATTATTTTAAGAAAAGTATAGCCCTACCATTACCAGGAAATTTTCAATTCCCATTTTGGTTCTTTATCTCCTATATAAAGTAGAAAAAATGTTAATTAATTCCAAAGGAAGTTCCGAAGCAAAATTATTAAACCTTTTGAGAAAAAATTAAGGCGGGCATCAATTGGGGGATGGGTATGATGGAAATAGAAAATTTTGACCTTTAACTTAGGGTAATTGAAAGCCTACATGTTCAGTAATAGAAGTTAACAAGTAACCACATGGAGAGGAGAGATGACTTCAGAGAAAAAGTGAGAAAGCCCTGAGTTTGAAAGAAAACATACACAATATTTTGTTAGTTGTGGAAAGAGAAAAACTGAGAGAGAGCTGGAGTAAGAAAGGACAAGGGAGTAGAAGGATAAAGAATTTCATCAGGAATATTAGGAGTACAAGGAAGCTGATTTTTAACTGATTTGAACTATGTGAACCTTTGTGGATATCAGCATTACTTTCTTTTAATAATACCACTATGAAAAGAACTGCATTAAACATTTTGACAAAAAGCCTCTGAATTCTTACTAGTATTTAAAAAACTAATTGAAAATATGTATATGTTCCTGGGAGAGTTCACTTTATATAAAAGGATTTGTGTCATAATAGCTGAATATATGTGTATTTAATATTGATTAAAATTTAAGTTGTATGTGTATTTATCAATTTGTGAATGCACATTTTTTTTCACAAATGCTTAGGTGGGTACACATATTTTGCTTTTTACATTTGTATATATTAAAACAATTTTATTTTCATTGTACTTAATAGTACCCATGTCTTTAAAACAACTAAATATAGAATATTTTAGTTTTATTTTTAAATCTTAATAAGAATATAAATGTCAAATTATTTTTATATATTTTATTCTCTGAGAGAAATATTTTCAACACAAAATTGTGTTTATATTGATTTTCATAAAAGACAATAATCTAGATAGATAGACAGATAGACAGATAGATAAATAGATGGGTAGATGGGTGGATAGATGGACAGACAGACAGACAGACAGATGATAGGGATAGATAGATAGATAGATAGATAGATAGATAGATAGATAGATAGTCTCTTTATGTATACTAGGCTAGGTCCTGAGGTTACGGGCATGAGAACCAAGACATACTAGTTACTCATATTTGATGTTAACTTCTTTCGTCATTTTGCATTTGATTACTTAGAAACATTCATTTTTATACAATAAAAAACTTTATGCCCATTTTGATTATGTGATAACTGAATAACAACAACTTTAGTCAAACCTTTTTGTTTTATATGAGGGTCAAGATCTTAAAAAAAAACATATAAAATTTTGACTAAAATACTGTTCTTTTGTCTTTTCTTTAAAGTCATTGACTAAACTAGTCATTTAGAAAATAAATACTTGACAGAAAACAAATTATAGATTTAAGAAACAATTGTTTGTTTTCATGAAAACTTTTAACAACTGGGCAGAAACACTCTGTCAATGAAGCCAAAACTAAAGCTGAATTCTTGCAAAAGGCAGTGTTTTAATGGGCTTGCAAGAGCAAGTTCAGCTAATGCATAATGAAATCAATACAGTGAAGCAACTGATATACCAGAGGCTATTACAGGTCATTTTGAAAGGATGTTTAACAGGATAATTTGCCAAATCCCAATAAAGAAAATGGAATGTGTTTTAAAACTGTTCAATGAAAAGTAACTGAGAAACAGGCACAATTCTGGGAAGTGAGTTCAGTTAATCACCTCACAGGGAGAGAAAGCACTAGTAGTGACCTCAGAGAAACACTGTCAATATCTGGGACTCTTATAGCTCCTATTCTTGAATGTTTTAGCGTTTCAATGAAAAAAATACCTTTTAAGTGTTTAAAAAAATATGATACTGTTTAATATACTACTAAACCATTGTGGCCTTAAGTTAGAATAAATGAACAGCTTTGGTCTGTAGTGCATATGAGACCTTGCATATCTTCAAATATATTGTTTCAAATCTATAAAAGAACATATAGAAAAATAGCTTTATCTTCTCCCTTGGCACAAGGAAATTCAAAATAACCAAAAACCCTACTTTATAATGATTCAAAGTATCTTTGTAATAGGAAAACACAGCAAATTCTGCAATTTTGCAAAGACAGGACAGATGATCACATAAAGAAGATATGATATAAGCATACTGTAATAGTTTGCTCTCCTTTTCATAACAAGATACCTAAAGAAGTCTACTTATAAATTAAAAACAAGGAGGTTTATTCAATTTAGAATTTAGGATGTTCAAACTACACAGTTGGAAACTCATAGTTTAAGGCTGAATTGATGGTTTATAACAGTGGCATCTGTTTGTGGACTATATAAAGGAGAGAATATTCACATATGAAACCAGAGAAAAGAGATGTCAATGCATTTACTGATCTATCAGTTCTCTATCTTTCTATCTCCTTCTGTCTATTCTTACATGCTTTCCCTCCCCTGTTCTTATACTTAACTGACTGTTTCCTTCAGGATTCCCACTGTTTTATTTTTATTATTATTATTTTAGCAATGTAGAATTCTATATCTATCTATTTATTTATTTTTAAATACGTTTCTTTGTGATTTGTTATTTGAAAGTTTTTGATTTTTTTTTAAATTGACATACCAAGTAACAGGTGCCTCTGTGATGATTTTAATACATACTTTGTTTTGCATGAAACTCACTACATCCCCACCATCTTCCTCCTTTCCCAACAAATTATGGAATAATATTCATCTGTAAAGGAACATGAAAAAATAAACTTTGAGAGTAAATGGGTGGAACTAGAAAAGATTATATTGATGTATCCCAATCCCAGAAAGACAAATGTTGCATATTCTCTCTTAGCTGAAGCTCCTAGCTCTAAAAATTCATCTGGGAGTACATATCCTAAAGCAATTGCAGAAACCAAAATAGTAAAACTGGGATATTGCCAGGGGAGGATATGCTGGAAAACAACAGAGATAAGAATATAAGGGCATGGACTATTTGAACTGGGAAATGTAAATACAGAATAAGAAAGGAGAAGAGGAAAATAACAGTAAAGGTTTCTGAAAACTCAAAGAGAATCATGCATTAAATACTTATCACAAAGAGCCTATGACACATGAATTCTGTGTGTGTGTGTGTGTGTGTGTGTGTGTGTGTGTGTGTGTGTAATTTCCTCCTCTAGATTCACAATGTTTTCTCCATATAAACCCCACATCCTAACAACAGGAATAAGAAGAATTCTTTTAAGTTTAAGGTCAGGGTTGACAAAGAGATTCTCAAAACATACAGAGAATTATTATTTCCCTTTGCCTTCCAAAAAGAAGTGGAAGGTAAGTCCTTATTGCTGCTGATAGTATCCACTTCAGATGTAGTTTCCAGAGGCCCCTGAGCTGGAATTGACTTGTCAGCTTCATCTCTGAGGACTAGCTTTTATGATACCAGAATTATCCATTCAATCCTACAAAGGAGGGATGCAACTAACATACTTACTCTGCTCTGACACCTATAAATCACAACGATGACCAGACCAATCTGGGACAACTCAAGAGCACTGGGTGGTATGCTACATGTGTGTGATTCTCTCTCTTTCTCTCCCCTTTTCTGTGTATTTATTTTATGGATATTTCAAATATTCAGTTTGCTAGTGTAGAATAGTTATATAGTCTGCATACTTTATACTGACTTTATGTAATTATAGACTATATAGCATATATAGAAATTTTATATATTTAAAATATGCTCTTTATCTATATTCAAGTATGTATCAGTATGAAAGCTTAAAATTTAAAAAAAAATTCTTCACTATATATGTCCAGGAACAGGAGAAATCGGCCCTAGGCTCTCAAAATTGCTAGGTAAATAGCCAAAAGTTTATGTGCACCAGGATAACTAACTCTTCAGTTAGATAATGACAAACTTGAGTTTTCAGTAGACAGTACTATAATGAACACACTCAAAATACTCAAAAATTTGAAAATAAATTTAAAATGTAACTTCTAGATAAATTTTGAGGGTTAGATAAAGAGCATAGCAAATATGTAGAAGCTAAACTAATAATAATAATGCTATAAACAAATGAAAAAATAGCAATTTCAAGAGTATTTAAACACTGATAGTATAATAAAAAATGTTCAAGTTGGGTTGCAAACACTCTTAACATATAATGGGTGAGAGAGAAAAAGAAAGTACACGCCGCAATACTAATCCCCCTAATAAAACAGATCAATTCTTTTTTTTTTTTTTTGGGTGTTGTTTTTGAGTTTTTTTGTTTGTTTGTTTTTTTATTTTTATTTTTATGTTTTTTCAAGACAGGGTTTCTCTGTAGTTTTGGAGCCTGTCCTGGAATTAGCCCTTGTAGACCAGGCTGGTCTCAAACTCATAGAGATCCTCCTGAGTGCTGGGATTAAAGGCATGCACCACCACTACCAGGCCAACAGATCAGTTCTTAAGAGAACAGATGATTAACATCAAGAGTGGGGTAAACCATATGTCAGGTTATCAAGCATGTTCTTTAAAGCAGCCTTTACAACCATGTTTGAAAATTACTAAAGCTCTTGAACTTAAAAAAAAAATGTACCAATTTTCATTAGGTAAAACACATTGTCTTAGAAAAATGTACATTTTAAAATAGAAAATTAGCAACAGGAATTAGTAAATCCCTCTAATTGGTGTGATGGTATTAGAAAATGTCACTTACTTATAAAATGGGTCAAATGAATTTATCTTCTCTGCATAAGAAAAAAATTATTTTAAAGTAGTGACCTTTCAGGAATATAAGGTGATATTGAAAAATCTAAAATCTGAATGTCCAACATGGAAAATAAACATAGAAAGAATAAAATTCTTTCAGCAGTACATGATTTTTATAAGATGCTCAGCCACTTAAAAACCATGTTCAGAACTTTCATACTCAAACCATGAACAGAAATATTGTAAACAAATTGTCTGAAACCAATCATTAAACAATGCTATCTTAGAGCAACCAGACAGCAATTGCATAGTCAGGGGAAAAGAATAAAATTGTCTTGGAGAATTGAGCATTCTAAACCCTGGAGACTTGGGGAAGGCACAGGAATATTTAAAAGATTCAAAATAAAGAATTGCCAAGTCCTAGCTGTGTGCCGAGCCAAAATATGCTTAAATACTAAAGGGGAATTTAAGGCTCAGTTTGATGATTGGCAGTTATCAATAGACGTGCTGTGAAGGAAATGATGAGCGAACATTCTTTGGCTAAAGAGGAATGATTCAGAAAACCAGAGATGACTGTAAATTATGGAATTCAACTATGTACAGACTGAAAAATAAACATCACTATTCTAAAGTTCTGCAAAGAGAATGCTAGTTGTAATATCATTAATATTTGCTGATCTGTTTCTGAAAGCCTCTGTACATTGTTTAAATCCAGATGTAATTTCCATTTTCATTGGTATTACAGTTACAAAGCAGGCAACTTCCTGTTTTTTTTTTTTTTTTTACATGGACATTTCTAAAGGTGTAAACTTTCTAAAACCTATCAGTCTAGGTCTTATTATCATTGTGCTGATTTTTCTATTCCTTTCTATATTTTTAAAATTTATTTTCTCTTTAAAGGTTTCATAGATATTTCTGAGGGTTTTTTTTTTTTTTTATACAATTACGACACCCCAATTGATTGCTTTCTGGAGAGCTGGTTTAAAATTAAAGTGTTACCTAAAGTCAGGGTAAGATAGAACGGATTATTCCGTTACAGTGACGGCAAAGTGTTTGATGTACTCTATGGATAATGTGGCAAATTAGTCAGCTCTTCATAGATATGTGAATTACTTAGACGTTCTTACAATGTTGGCAAATATTTTTAAGATACATGTGTTCTCATTACTGCACAGCAGGACATGGAAGGAAGACTTCTGATGATATTCAAGAAGTTGCCCTAATACTCTCTGATATTTTGCTCTTGTGTTCAAACTTGCCAGCTGTGTTTGACTCCACACTCTCTTTCTCTTTGAATCAAGGCATCACCTAGCTTCCCAGAAACTCTGCCTTCCTTTTTTGTGTACTAAATTTTTCTCTATATGATCTGCAATCCTTCCATTCACATCCTTAGTTTTTTTTTCCATTTTCATTTATTCAATAGTCTTTTACTTGATTGAAACCAATATTTTACATATCTACCTCAATTTTTGTTGCTTTTCTTAAGCATTAGTAAATCTGATCCTGATTGCTCCAGTTTTTCCTCAGTACCTTGATCATCAGTTTATGTATGTGTATCAAGAGCCTGACAGCAAAGACAATGATTAAGAACACTGGAGTATAAATATTTCTGCATAGAAGCACTTCTTTATAAGAAGACACTTACCGATTCACATGTAGGAAACAGAAAAATAGCAAAATATATTTGGAAACTCACAAGATCACTTTGAGCAGAAGCTTGGCAACATTAACGTTGGCTTCCAATTAAAGTCATTAAGTTTACTTGGAAAAAAGTAGATGACAGGAAACCAGTCAACCGACATCCACTCTCCAATGGTGCCTGAACGGCTGTGAAAGGAGTCTGAAGAAGAATACGTGCAGGCCCCACTACTTTAGAGTCATAGGAAAGCTCACCAGAGGACTCCTGAACGTAATCACTTCTGATGCTTAAACTTTGTTTTCCCTGTTAGTAGACCTACTGTGTCTTCATCTTTGGAATCTTAGCTCAGGAAAGATGTATGGCTGTCTGCTGAGAGGGGAATCAAGTACGAAATGGCATGGATTAACCAAGCAAATATTCAGAATTCGTTAAGAAACACTTAAGAACTTGTTTCCTATGTAGCTGACATGAGTTATAAGTGATCAAGTGTCAGCATGAAGCTTGAGGGAATTGTTTCTAAAAGCACAGGAGAACAGATGCCATCTCAAAGATGGTGAAGAATTTTCCGAGAAAAACGCATTAGAATGCAGTGCTCCAGGGAAATAACTGTAGGGAATTGCAGGAGAGATGTCCTCAAGAGTCATTTGGCTTTCTGTGGAGCACAGGACAGCACATATAGCCTAGCACAAGGCTCATACACCTCCAGGCCATGAAGCACATGACTACTTACAATGCTGCCTGGTAGATGGCTGCTTAGTTCTTTGTGGTCAATGTGCTCCAAATTTAGAAGGCTCAGACCAGTCTGTCAGGAAGAAAACCACAAAGAAGCGCATGGCAGAGAAATACAGGATATATCCATCTTAACTTCTGAAATAAAGTAATAATAACTAAGCTAATGTAAAATTATGAGCCTGTACTTAATCAAGTAGTATTTTGCAAACATCACTATATATTCAAGTACAAAAAGATGAGGAAGTTGTGTCTGCTTAATAAAAACATGTCTGTATTTGTATAGCAGTTTTATATTAGAATAAATTAATATTATGCTATATACTTTTCTGTTCAGAAGGCTTCTTCTTATATATTTTCTAATTATTACTTTATTAACAGTGCTTTCTTCAGTGGCAAGAGAGAGAACTGACCAGAGACAATTGGTTACTATAATAACAGTGACGATCTAGGCCATGACAGTGTCTCAGGACTGCACTTAATAAGAAGCCAAATTTGCCAGCAGCCACTATCTTATATATAGCAATTAGTAACAATTTCTAGGGGAGTTAATTATTTAACAATGTCAGGAGAGGCTACTTCGTAACAAGGCTTAATGTGAATGATTAATGATCACTCTCATCCCAAAGCTGTAGGACTAAATGTGTAGATCAGGGGAAGATCACACAAATGTCTCTGATGCTTCATCAATGCCTCGTCCTTTTTCTTGGCTTGGCCTGTGACTGTATCTACTAATGAGTTCTAAATGCCACTGGCCCATCAGTAGAGTCCAAAAATATCTCAGAAGAGTTCAGGGAGACACAAATAGATGCCATGAGTCCCGTATTTGTTAACATGTCCTGCTGATGATAAACCTGTCTTTCTAACGCTTGGGTCATCTAACTTAAAATTTGTCAGGAGATACTCAAAAGAGAGCCATCCCTGGAACTCTCAGACACTCAGCAGCATGTAGCATAGGGCATTTGTCCAAGAGTGGCTTCTAGCGCTTGGAATCTACCACATGACTCTCAGGTGCTGATTTAGAAGCACCACGAAAACAAGATAAATGTCACACTACCGGTAGTAGAGCTTTTAACAATAGGGAAGGCATTTTAGATATGTGGTCATCCTATTGCTGTAATATTCACTTTCTACTTTGAGATGAGTAAGAAGAGAAAAAAAATAGGAATTACAGTTTTCAATACTCCTGAATTTGACCCAAATGAAGTACAGTCTAATTTTAACAGAGAATAGGTGAGATAATTGCATTTTCTACAATTTATTTTTTTTCCTAGAATCAAAACAAAATTATTTTTATCCTTTTTTTCAATTTGAAATTGCTAACATGTATATACTCCCCAGAGAATAAAAGTTATGTAGCTGTAATAAACACAGAAAAATTATCACTTGAAATGTTTTTGTTTCTTAGGATGGAGACATCAAATCCCTTATTCTCTTTAGTTATTTATCTGTGGTACAAATCCCCATGAAGTAACTGGCAAAAGTATGTAAGTTGGAATAATAAATATAAAACAATATAATTTGAATGTTTCTTTCCAATTTCAATTCATAATTAGAGCATTTTAAGCTATTCCATTAACATATACTAATATAATAAAATGGTGGCTGGTTAGATGACTCAGTATATAAGTGAATTGGCCTGTTAGTTGGATGGTCTGAGCAAGATCCCTTTGAATCTACATAGTGGGAGATGAGAACTGACTTCTTCAAGGAATCCTTTGTTTACCACTTGTGTACCATGGCAATAAGCCCCCCTCCATATGTACACAAACATACACATTTCTCCCACACACATACACACAAACACATAAGAAATACAAACAAATAAATTTCAAAATAAAATAAAATTTATATTTTGAAACCCAGTGACCAATGTGATGTACTGGGAAGTAATACATTCCAAAGGGTTATTAAGTAACAGAATACAGTCTAAACTCATGAATGGGATTATCATTACTACAGAATAACTGACAAGGAATCGAAAAATCTTCAATTTACCTTCTAACAGTTGATTTGACACACTAGGAAGGGTGATATAAAATACAGACAATAGGATCTCAACACACAGACAATACTTAGGGGCATAATTTTAGGCATCTCTGCCTCTGAAATCTTGAGAAATAAATGTTTATTTTATTAGTTATATACTTCCCAGTTTTAGTATGTTCTGTTTTTCTATTATATGTATTTATCTGTGTCTGTGTGTGGTTATGTGCACCTGTGAATAAGTCCCTGCAGAAGTCAGAAGATGTTATCTATCTCTGGAGCTAGAGCTATAGAAAACTGTGACTGGCCTGAAGTGGATGCTAGGAATTGAACCCAGTTCTTCTGCAAAAACAGTATGTACTGCTAATGACAAAGCTCTTAATCAGCCTTATCTCATATTTTCCAATAGCTGCTGAATGGTAATGAGACATGACATCTCATTATTAATGGTCGTTTTCTTACCAAAATCAAATTTAGGAATGACAATATGGGATTGACAGGGAGTAATTTCAAGTCATCCATCAGTGACCCTCTAATCACGTACTATGTTAATCCTCCCGAACATTCACCATTTTAACCTAAATTGAACACAGTGCCATTAAACTGATCACTCTACAAAATAATTCATTTAATCAAGCAGTGGGTGTTTTATTTCAAAATCTGTGTCCCTTAAAGGTACTGCAACTGCACAGCAAGATGTTCCACGAACAGTTGTTTTGTTTTACTACAATGATTTTAAAAATAAGGATGTCGAAATATATTAACAAAATAATATGCTATAAAAATTTCCTTCTAAAGTACAATGTTTATTTCTGTTCAGGCACCGCAGTCATAGTATTAGGTAGCCAGAGCAGCTACCCAAATTGGTATATTTCTACTAACTTCCAAAGAAAATTAAAGTTTTATTCTTCATTTCTACTTCACCAGATTCCGTGGAACTGACTAATATTTCTGATATATTTGTCTATTCTGGGTAAGGGTGATGTGCACTTCATGGTAATCGAAAATGTGGGATTTTGGGTTTGGCTCCCTATTGTACATAAGAATTTCAAGTCTGTGTTATGTCATACATCATTCATATTCATTTCTGAGAAACTTGAGTAATATTCTACAAATAGGCACCATTCTATGTGGCTACTATGAGTATTTCTGGTTTTATATGTCATATTTAGATTTGAATATGTCTTTTACACTTTGAGAAATGACTTTTCTAAAATGGATGCATGATTTTCTGTCTGCCCTGACTTGAGTCTGTAGGCATATGTTCTTCAAGTGCAATTGCCTAGAAATTGTATGCAGAATTTGAGAAGTGGTGGAACGTCAGAACTCAGATTTACCGGTGGATTAATCTCCTATGACTTTATAATTTTATGACAGTGTTGGAAGGTAGTGGAATCTAGGAGTAACAGTAAATTTGAAAGATGTAAGTTGCTGGGAACATGCTCTGGAGGAGCGATGTTTATCCCTGGTTGGCACCCTCACTCTCTGCTTCCTAGCTGCCATGAAGTGAGCAACTCTCTTCTTCAGGCCCTTTTTACTATGCTCTGACTCATCAGGTGGGCCATACATTAACAGTTCTAAAACACTGACTTGAACTTTCGCTTGTTTAAGTATTTTTTTTTGTAACTTACTTACTCAAAGGAATAAAAATTAAACTAAGATGCAATCACACTGGCAAGGTCTCCACATTTACATCACCATTTGCTTTTGTCTTTTTAAAGTTTTCTTCTATGTATGTGGTGTCCATAAAAGCCAGAAGAAGACACCTGGATTCCTAAAGTTTGAGTTACAAGTGATTGTGGACTATCTGACAGAAATCATCAAGTCAAATTCACAACCTCATACATTAATTACTAATTTACAGCATATTTAGATGTCTTTATTAAGGAAAAATAGTTGAAAGTGGCAAGTATTACAGAATATCAAATTGCCATATTCTCATCTTGTCAGTATCATAACAATCTTGAAAAAACAGAAAAGGTAGCCTTACATTTACAGCATCTGTGTAAATCAAAGTAAAGCCCTGGAGGAGGAAGAAAAGGTCTGCAGACATTTAAAACCCTCAGTCTAAAACAGTTATCACTGCTTGACCTGGCTGGTAATTCTACAGGAATCCTATTGTCTGGGCTTTTCTTAATTGGTCTGGTTTAGATTATTTCCACAGTGAACATCTGTTTTCCACAGGCATTTTAAAAATTAATCAATAACAGTGGCTTAACATCTCACTGATTAGGGGTCATAACATTTAGAGGTCAACAAGGAACCTTAAGCTGAAAAATGAAATGTCTATAAAGCTCTTAGAAAAGTTGAGTTGCATCCCTGAGACTTTGGAAGCCATTTTCGTGTGTAATGTTGTACACATGAATAGCAATTCCCTGAGAACAATCTAATCATTCCTTTGTGGCTTGCACTCAGCCTTTCTTAAACAGGATATCAACTTTAAAGCACAGATGAAAAATGTTTGCCAGAATGGTGAAAATATACTACAAATGAACACACAAACTCTAAGTAAAATTGGAGACACCACCAGAGAAAATTTGTGGAATCTTCTGTCCATTCATTTGTAGAAATCTAAGATAAGTGTCCAGAGACTGGGATAGCATTTGGCAGAAAAAAAAAATATGGACAGTCCTTAAATAAGCAGTAACCGCAGCAGAAGCAACAAAACAACATCCCACAATCACCTAGCATCAAACTGTGAGAACAGACGTCTTTGTTAGCTTCAGATATTAATTCTATGTAGCCTAAAGCTAACTGAGAGAGTCTCAATTGAGGGATTTCTACAATCAAATTAGTTTAATTTTTATTTTTATTTTGATATGAGTGTCCACTCTTCTATGTATGATGTCATCTTTGAACAGGTGGACCTAAACTATATAAGAAAGGTAGTTCACTGTGAACCTGGGAGCAAGCAGTAAACAGGGTGCTTCCGTAGATGCTGCTTGGTTCTTGCCTCCAGATTACTGGCCTGACTTCTTTCCCTGATTTCCATCAGTGATGGACTATTACCTGGAATTGTAAGCTGGAGCAAACCCTTTCCTCCTCAAGTTGATTTTGTTTATGTTATTTTATCATAGTATCATAAATGAAAACAGGAAAAGGTGTCCTGAGTAAATTGGGAAAACGAGGGGGCAAGGGAGAGAGTCGAAGGGGAGAGGGGGGGAAGGAAAGGAGGTGGGGAGAATGTATAGCTCAATTAAAAACAATAAAGTATAAAAAATGTAGGAGATATAGGAATATAACACAGTGGTTAGAATGAGAACTGCACTCATGAGCTCCGCTGTTTCAACACTTCAATCACAGCTGGGGACACTGTTTGGAAGGTATGTGGCACAGCCTTTCTGGATATAAGATCACTGAGTGTGGGCTTTGTGATTAAATGACTCACATCTATCTCCTCCACAGTGTGTTCTCTCTGCATTAAGCTGGCATTTGAAAATATGAGCTGTCAGCTTCCTGCTCCTCCCTTGATGCTTTCTGCCTGTTATTGGACCTCACTTCCATGAGAACTTTTTCTGGAGCAGCAATCCCAAATAAACTCTTCTCTGAAGAGCTGTTTTAGGTTATGATGTTTTATCACAGCAGCAGAAAAGTGGCTGATATACATGTCAATTATGTGATGTATTTAAAAGGAAGGTAAAGGCCAAACATCCTGCACATAACACATTTTATTTTTCATCTTTTCTAGTACAAATTTCATTAGTTTAAAATTTAGAAAAAACAATTTCAATGATAGTATTGAACAGAATGAACTGATTTTATGTTTTAGCAGGCAGCAGCTATGTAATGAGTTGATGAGAGATGCTGTTATAGCCTCATATATCTGAAGGTTTGGTCCCTAGTTTGTAAGACTGCTTGGAGAATTATTGAAAGATGTGGCCTTATTGGAGGAAAAATGCCCCTGAGGTTGAGTTTTGAAATTTCAAAAGCACACAACAGTCCGAGACTCTCGAATTTTGCCTCCAACTTTCAGATAAGGTGTAAACCCTCAACTACTGCTCTGGTGTCATGCCATCTGAGCAGCAGTCAGGCTTCCCACCCTAGGGATCATAAACTTATCCTCTCAAACTGTAGGCAAGCCCACAATTAATTTCTGCTTCTTATAAGTTGCCTTGGTCAAGGTGTCACTTCCTAGCAGTAAACACTCATGGAGTACCAACTGCTGACCTAAGTGGGAGGGGGAAACTCTTCGTTGGACAGAAGAGTCAGCTTTATTTCCTCTGTCCTCTATAGGCTAGGTCTCTCCACATCCGGCACGGTCTCTTACGTCCTCTATCTCCTGCAACTTCATATTTTCTACTTCCTAATATCTTTCTATATGTTAGTGTATGACCTTGCATGATGTGATATAGGTGGCAGAAATACTTACAAATACGTATGGTTTCTTTATGACTTAAGATTGCCTAAGTAGCAAAATCAGGCCTATGATCAAAGATGCCAGTGCACTGGGTCCAGAAGTATTTTATTCCTTTCTTATGTATATTTAATAAATGTTGGACAATGATTATCTGGGATAACATAAGAAATTCATGTTGTGAAAAGAAAAACACTCATTGCAATCAAACCTCTCTAATCTGTGTTCCTTGGTGTAAAATCATTGCCCTATATAGTATTTTTCTTTTATCATTACTATTACAATATACTTGATAAGAAAAAGGAAAGAAAGGCTTATTGGGCTCACAGCCTGAGAGTACCATGTCATCACAATTGGAAGTCATGGTGCAACTCTACCTATATGTTCACACTCATGACACAGAAGAAAAGGATCACTAGTGCTCAACTTGTGTAACTTGTATTCTGGTTTGCTTTTGTAAACAAAATATAAATGAGAGTCACTTGATTAAATGGAACATCAACTGAGGAATCTGCTCCATTGATTTTGCCTGGGAGCAAAACTGTGACCTATTTTATTGACTGGTGGTTGATGTTGAAAGTCCAAAATAACGATGGGTGGTGGATCAGCTGGACTGAAAAAGTCAAGAGGAGGAAGCCAGTGAACAGCATTCTTCTATGGCCTCTGTGTCAATACCTGCCCCTAGGTTCTTGCCTTTACTTTTTGCCCTGGCAACCCTTATTGGTGTACTTTTAGATGGAAGAATAAGCCAAATAAACTATTTTCACCCCAAGTTTCTTTACTTAGATTGTTTTATTACAGCAGTAGAAAGAAAACCATGGAATGAACCCACTCACACGTTGGGTAGCTCTCCCAATTTCAACTATTCTAATCTAGATAATCACTCATAGTCATACGGCATAATAGAGCCCCTCAAGTTGACAACCATAAACCATAATGCCCAGCAAGGTCAAGTTTTCACGCTAATTTTGCTCATCTGCAAGAGGAGATTAATTCCACTTTTCTCACATGGAAGAATAAAGATTTAATGACATAATGTGATTATTTAGCATAGTAAGAGTCATGTAAGGACTCTGGGTTTGATATAATCATAAATAATAAATACTGCTTGTAGGAACTCTTCGTTACTCTCATTTTTAATTGTAATGCTGAAGTTTCAGGAAGCATTCAATTCCTTGTGCCTTGTGTCTCTTTCTCAATTGTGAGCCCAGGGAAAATAAGCACATAATGGTACTTTTTCAATATTTTGCAGAGTTGGGGAAAAACTAGAAATTCTTACGTGACAGCTGAATATATATGGATAATGATAATATCTACTTACTGGTTAGGGTACTTAAATATATGTGCTTTCTTTGACAAAATGTAATAGGAATATTTAAACAGAAATATAAATTGGTGTTTTCGGTAACTAAACCTCTATAAATACAGTCAGTTGTGTTTATATTTCTCTTATTTAATATTGATCACTTCTGCTTTTTGAGACATTGACCAACTTATAAAATATCAAAATATTTATTTGATGTATTCAGTTAGATTTAATATGATCCCTGCATATCATTTAGGTAAACAGATTGAAAATGCAATCAAAACACACTTACTAAAGTAAGTATTATACATGTATTCTTTGGATATATGATTAAAATAAAAATGTTTTCATGGTGGTTCTGCCTTATAAGAAAATAGAAATAGACGAAGTCATACTGAGCAGGCCAATAAGCAGCATATATCAATGACTTTTGTATCAGTTCAAGTCTCCAGGTTCTTATCTGGATTTATTTCCTGGATTATTGTTTTTCATGCTGTTGAATTTTATTTTCTTCTTCTTCCAATGGGGGACAGGAAATACTAGTAGCCCAATATTTTAAAAAAAATATACATTTTTAATAGCCCAACATGAATGTAAAAAGTATTCTGACTTCATTATTAATTTTGATCCTTCACTTCTATTTAGAATTTTCTTGCATATTCTGCTGTTTTAAACCAAAGTCACAATGTTGTAAAACATATTTATTAAAATTATTTTTATTTTTTAACTATTTGCTTTCTTTTTTCCATATGGGTGCATGCCTATTTTCATAGGTATCAGCACATGTGTGTGTTGGTGCCTATACAAAGGTGTCTTCGAGTTTGCAGGCTTAAAATTGATGAGAGGGATCATTCTTGATCACTCTAAATTGTTATCCATTGAGGCCAAGTCTTTAATTCAAACACAGAACTCATTAGTATGGATAGTTTTATTAGCCAGCTTGTTCTGGAGATGTTCTTTATTCTTCTCCCAAGGCTGGAATCACAGGCCACTGACACATCGACCAGGTAAATATGGAGTTTCTAGGATCTGAATTCTACTTCTAACACTTCCATGGGAAGCATTTTTACCGCTGCACTATCTCCTCAACACCAGTTCTTGTAACACTTTGTTTGTTTTGACTAATATTTCTCCACATTTCCTCAATTTACTCAAGGTCCTGTTAGCCACTATTCTAGCCTCTGCTTCTAAGAGATCAATAATTTTAGTATCCATATGAGTGTGACTATGTAATATTCATTTATCTATACTTGTATTATTTCACTTAATATCAGAGCATCTATGTTCATCCATATTCTTCATAAAGTAAGAATATCCATCTTTTTATTCACATACATTAACTATGAAAAGAAATTTTCTTTGTGGAATTTCTATATTTGTATACACTGTGTTCTGACCCTATTTTCTCAGTATTCCTCTCTCTTGATGAATTTCATATGTTTGCATTCCTCTTCCTGCCTAGCTTTCTATTTATATTTCTAGCTTTATATCTTATTTTTTATCACATGGAGTCTGTCCACAGTTGTCTTTCTGACACTAGTTTAATTTGCTTTAATAACATGTTATTCATTTCCAATATTTTCTTGTAAATTTTAAATTTTGTTCTTTTTCATGACTGAATAAAAAAAGGTAAAAAGATGGAACTAGAAAAAAATCATACTGGGTGAGGAAATCCAGACTCAGAAAGATAAACATGGCATATTCTCAGTCATCACTGGATATTAACTGTAAAGTAAAGGATAACTACGCTACAATACAGAGATACAAAGAGGCTAGATAACAAAAAGGGCCCAAGGAGGGGATGCATGGATGCCCAAGTGTGTTGTAAGCAGGCCCCTAGTTAGTGTCAGCTGCTCAGCCCCAAAATAACCACAAAGAAACTGTATTAATTAAATCACTTCTTGGTCTGTTAGCTATAACTTCTTATTGGCTAGTTTTTACATCTTAATTTAACCCATTTCCATTATTTTATATCTTACCATGTGGCTCTGGACTACTGGCAAGATTCCCACGTGTCTATCTCTGGCAGTGGCTCCATGGCTTCTCTCTGCCTCTGTCTTCTTCTCATCATTCAGTTTAGTTTCCCCTGGCAAGCTCTTTTCCACTCTGTCATGGGCTCAAGACAGTTTCTTTATTAGCTAATGTTCTTTACAGAGGGGTATCCCACATCACCTCCCCTTTTCTGTTTAAATAAAGAAGGTTTTATCCTTAACATAGAAATTTAAAAAAAAATGGTATCAAGCAAGTATTACAGTTACAATATTTATATCTACCTTATCTTTTATCATAATTAACAAAAACTATATCTACTTTCTATCTATTCTCCAACTTGATCAAAGACTCCCGAAGGATATAATATTATCTAAGAAAACAGGAAGTGCATTGCAAGCTACTTCCAGAACTCTAGAATTGACAGCAACATCTCGCTGCCTAAACAGTCACGCAAAACTCTTATGTGCCATTGGGGCATCAATCCTCAGCCTACATGCCCATGGTATCCAGAAAACTTTTTATAAAGCAGGAAATTTCAAAGATACGTCTGCCTATATTGGCAGTTTGTCAGTCACTTTCTTCTGTATCGTGCAGAATGTCTGGCAGACCCTTTCATGAAGCAGGAACCCCAAAAGATGGTCTTACCTTTAGGCAAATCAGCAGTCATTTCTCTATGGGTCCTGCATGTCCAGTTAAAACAGCACAGCATCAAGCTGTCCATGCTAGAGCAGTTTCAAACCTCTTCAATGCCCATCATCCGCTTGATGTAGATTGGTGCTGCCAGGAACAGATGTATCTCATTGTCATGAAAAGTCCTAGCTTCTTAAACATTTAAAATGCCATATTCACAGTAGTCTTTGAGAGATTGAAGAATACCTATCTACCTAAAATACATCTCTATACATCTAGAAAATATAGATATTTTTCTATGAATATCCCAATATATATCCTTTTTTTCAGAAAGTGGTTTAGAAAACTGGAAACAAACTTTGTTTTCAGACAAAATATCACTTTACTTATATCTTATCATTTATATTGGAGCTTGGATGTCTCAAAACCTGCAATAAAGAATCTCAAAATAAACAGATATTTTTTTAAATGTGACTTCAAGATGAAGATAACATAGTATTGAGAATTCTGTGACCAAACTATATTTCAGAAGATCTAAAAGTTATTTCCCATAAATTTGCATTTAACTATAGTTTAAGGATTTACTATTCAGCCTGGAATATATATAATCAGTTTAGAAGATTATGATAAGTATGAAATTTAAAAATGATCCTGATTATTAATGAGAAAATTAGAATAGCTTGTCCTTCAAAATATATACTTTTAAGAAATATAAAAACAACCTAACTTCATAGTGTTAACTTCAAAAATATGCATTTGCTTATTTAAGTTAAAATATAAATAGATATACTCCTCCCCACTCCCATTCTACCTTACTTTTCTTTTGCTCTCCATTCTCCCCATACCCCCATGCTCACAATTTTCTCAGATCTTGAGTATTTCCCTTTCCCAGGAGAATTCATGTATGTTGCTCTTAAGGTTTTTCTTGCTACCTAGCTTCTCTGGGGTGATGGTCTATAGCCTAGTTATCTTTTGCTTTATATCTAATATTAGACATTTTGCTCAACTTTAAGACATGTAACCAATCCCAGATATGGGTGTTTGTCAAATGTCTTCTAGAGAGGAAAAGCTCCCAGTGGCAGGACTAGGTTGCCTTCTGCTGAGATGGTGGCTGATGGGATCTTGTGGAAATCCCCAAAAGCCCAGGCTGACGCTAGGACAAAAGTTGCTTTCAACAAACTAAGGACAACACCTACATAGTTCATTGAACACAAAGAGATCATACTGGTGACTGTATGTAGTATTTACCCCTGGAGTCTAGTCTCTTTGGTGTAGGAAGGTACTCCATAGGTACTGAAACAGAAACCTGGACACTAACCCAGCCACAGGACCTTTAACATATAGTCTGTCCTGCCTGCAAGATGCCCTGAGGCAGTGGTAACATAGAACTTATGGCAGTGACCAACAAATGTCTAATTTAACTTGAGTTCCACTCAACAGATGGGAGTTTATGCCCAGCCCTACTTGTATGGCCAGTCCCTAGAGACTGGATAGCCCAGGAGCTTAAGGTAGAACCAAAAACTTCTGGTCTAAAAAAAATTAAATAAAATTGATGAAATGATTGTTAATATATCCTGTTATATTCATTGGTTGATGCTTTATCCAGTTGTCATCAGACAGGCTTCCTGGGGGGGGGGCATATGGGAACAGATGCAGAGTCCCACAGTAGGACATTATTCAGAGAAAGTGAGAGACAGACAGACAGACACAGAAAGAGGTCTCCATTGGGTTCCTCCCTTTGGAGCTTAGGCAATTCTGCAGAAGAACACCCAGAAAGATTACAGAAGTTATCAGGAATGAGGAATACCAGGAGACTGTAACACACTGACTTTATTAATCAGGGAGCATATGAACTCACCGAGACTGAAGTATCAATCACAGGGCCTAGAGGTTTCTGCAACAGGTCCTCTGTGTATATGTGATGATTGTTAGTTTGATGTTTTTCTGAGACTCCTAATCGTGGGAGCAGATGTGACTTTGTCTCATTTGCCTGCTCTTAGGACTCTTTTTCTCCTGTCAGGTTGTCTTGTCTAGCCTTGCTGTGAGAGATTTTGTCTTGTCTTATTTTATCATTTTTGTCATATTCTTGTTTCTTGGAAGGCTGCTCTTTTCTGGAGGGTGACAGATTGGGAAAGGATTTGTGGGAAAGAGAAAGTGGGAGAGCTATGAGGAGTGGGGGTAGGATGAACTGGGGTCTGGATTTACTGTATGGGAGAGATTTTTATTAAATTTTTAAAATAGAGAGAAGAATAAAAAACAAAATTGATTAAAGAATTATTATCTTATGTGGTTGGAGATATGGCTCAGCAGTTCAGAGAATGTGATGCCTTTATAGAGGTCCTATGTTTATTAATTTCCAATTGCTGTCTTTAAAAAATACAAACAGTTTGACTTAAACAAACAAAGTTTAAATCAAGTTAAAGTATTTTAGCTCAGAGTCTAAACCCATAGGGAACTTACAACTGTATGTCATTCTAGCTCTAGGTGATTGGATTCCCTCTTCTAGCCTCCACTTTCACATATATTACCCCTACCCAGCACACATAATTGAAAAAAAGTAAGTACATATAATAACAGTGATTAAAGAAATAATGATTTTAGGAAGAAAGGCAGAGATAAGCAAAAATATGTAATTATATTATAAATTATAAAAGAAAAATGTTAGGCATATATATGTATATACATATATATTCATAAAATGATCAATATCTTAAATAACACAAATTTCTTCAAGTAGGAGGCATAATAAAACACATACTTGAAATATTAATATTGCTTATTAAATCTCATAGAAAATCTACTCAAAACCTCAAAGAGCTAAGGGATATTATTTTCTCTCTTGGGGGCCAAAATTATCTCAGGGCCTGTATCTCAAAGCCTATAGGACAGAAAATAGCCTGGCTCAAGTTCAGTGCTTATACCTCAAGGCCTGTAGGACAAAGAAAATCCTAGCTCAGGTCTGAGGGATACAAGTGAGAATGAAACAGCAAAATCTAGGTAGACAACCCTCCAGCCAGAGGAAAGGCTTGGCTGTCTCTCATTGGCTGGAGATACCCCCACATTAACCATGTCATTTGACCTTTATAAGCTGATGCTCACATTAATAAACTGAGTTCTTGCTTTGACTCAACTTCCTATTGCATCATGGGGCTGCGAAATGGGCAGATAGCATACTCTCCTTTCCCTGGGGAATAAGGAAGCTCAGGAATCCTAGCATCTGGTGCCCAATGTGGGACACTGGTCCCAGGGCCAAGCAGTCATCCAGGTGAGTGGGACTCCACGATGGGTAATACAACTTTGGAAGGAGACAGGCAAGGAGGAGCAGGAAAAGGTCAAAGATGTAGCAGCTGAGAATTCAAGAACAATTGCAGTGGGTTTTTGATCCTACTGCACGTACTGGCTTTGTGGGAGCCTAGGCAGTTTGAATGCTCACCTTATGAGACCTGGATAGAGGTGGGCAGTCCTTGGGCTTCCCACAGGTCAGGGAACCCTGATTGCTCTTCGAGCAGATGAGGGGGGGGGGACTTGATCGGGGGAGGGGGAGGGAAATGGGAAGCGGTTGTGGGGACGAGGCAGAAATCCTTAATAAATAAATAAATTAATTAAAAAAAAAAGATGTAGCAGCAATCTGCAAGAAGTGCAAACTCATATAGCCAATTTGGAAATCAGTATGACAATGTCTTAGAATATTAAGAAATTATCTACCTCAATACCCAGTAATACTGCTGTCATATATATATATATATATATATATATATATATATATATATTCAATCATACCACAAGGATGTGCTCAACCTTGTTTATAGTGGCATTATTGAAATAGCTCAGAACCTGGAATACACAAATTTCTTAGCATTGTATTCTCCAAGGTAGACTGCATTCTGGGCTATAAGACCAAAATAGCCTGAAGTTTATTTCCAAAGTTCGGTATTCTGAAACCAGAACTTAGTTGCAGAGAGATAGTTAGAAAATTTTCAAGTAGTTTCCAAATTTAAAAAAAAATAAACATATCAGGATCTGTTACATTAGTAAAAGTTAAAATATTACTTTTAAAATATTGGTGGGCACAGTGAAAGCAGAGGCAAGAGAGAAATTAACAACATTAAATATACATGTTGAAAGGAGAAAGATGAGGGTTAAATTTAGTAATCATATTTTATCATGATAACAAAAATGAAGGTGAAATCAGTAAATTCAGACACAGTGAAACAATAAAGAAAAGAATTTCAGCTCTGTGAATACTAAAATATGGCTGATAAATTTCTGGGCTATTAATACAAGGGAAGACAGAAACTACTGGTGTGAAGTATAAAGGAATACCATAGCCACTGACCCTTTAAACAAAGCAAAGATAAATAATGATTCAAAGCATTCTAGAGTCACCAGGTGACAAATCGCTGTATGTGTTTGTGTTGGAAAATCTGCACTAGGTTTACTAAGGTAGAAAGTGCAATCCTACATGCCAGAAGAACAAGAAGACTCAATGGAGCTGAACATTAACATCCATTACTCTGTTTCCTGACCTGCATGCCATGGGTCATATCATCTCACTTCTTCCAATTATGGGGCAAACAAATGCTTTTGTTGTGGTAAGTATCACAGCAACAGAACAAGTAACAAATACTGCACCTAACTCACACAGTGGGAAATGGGTGGTCAAGAGCAAACTCTCACAAACTTGAACCCACAGTCTATCTCTCACATGAGTTCACCTGTGGTCTCTCTCAAGGTTGAGAGAAGTAATGCTGCCATGTGTTTTCAATCATCTCACTAAACAGAAGCAAAGAAAACACTTTCAAACTGAACCAATTATTTAAGGCTGTCATTATGCTGACAATAAATTGGAAAACTGGCCCAGGCATGAGGGCAAACGCCTTTATTCCCAGCACTTGGGAGGCAGATGCAGGAAAATCTGTTTTATAAGCAAACTTGGTCTACATAGGTAACTGTAGGATAAACAGAACTACATAGTCTATGTTTTAAAAAAATGAAACAAACAAAAACAAAAAACAACCTGAAACAAAATAAAAACTGTTTTCATAGGCATAGATTCAAAATCTTCAGCAGAATTTTTACAAATTAAGCTTAACTGATGTACAGAAAAATCACATAATACAAACAAGCATAATTAATTCTAGATATGCATGATTACTTTAATACTTGAAAGTCAATTACTATAATTTATCTTTATGCTAGATAAATGATGAAACTCATATGATCAGAAGAATTGATAGATGAAGTATTATACAAAATTTGATAGTTACTTATCACGTACTACTCTCAAAAATGGAATTACACTCTTTTTAACTTAAGAAAAATGAGTTAAAAAATTAGCTTACAACTAACATTTTATTTACTACAGGATACTCTGTTAGGTTCTGGACATTATACTGGCCCACCCATTCAGCCAGCAGGATGCACCCACCGGTATTCTGGAAAATACCTACCCAGCCCAGAGGACCTAAAACATACATCACTATTTCATACATTGTGCGGCTGAGTCACACATTGAATGGCTGTGTAAGGTTCTGTACACATGCACAATCTTTCTCTTTTAAGCAAGCACTGACCACTCATTTCACTGTCTTTCACAGTTGATAGATGGCTACAACCCCTTCTCACCCCTTCTCTTTCCTAATAAACTCCCACGTGGATTTGTTGTCCACTGTGACTCATTCCTCAGTGCTGCCGCCGCTGCTAAACAATAACATTCGCCCTACTCTATGAAGGATAAAAGTTGAAATTAAAGGTGGTAAAATAAGGGGAAAGTAAAGATGATTCACACACAGATTTATAATGAATCTTCCTGTATTCATAGATTACAAAGTTATTTATGTACTGTATTATTATTATCCAGAAGAGATGAAACAGATACTTGAAAGTTAGATAATACAGAAAGATATAAAATTAGCCATTTTAATATTTTCAAAAGGTAAAAAGCTATTTCAGATATTCATAATTAACACTTTCAATTTGAAGCTTTAAAAATATTGCTAAAACAAAAAATTAAATGTGTAGCTATAAATCTGACTATATATATATATGCCAAAACTCAAAGATTTGGTGAAAGAAAAAAGCTAAGTGTTCTATACTGGAGAGATACCTGATGTTCATGGGTTGAAAGTTTAAAAAATATAGGCATATGAGTCAAACAAGGAAATCCCAGAAATAAGTCCACATAAATATGTCTAAATAATTATTAATAAAGGAACTTAGATTCTTTTCCTGGTGTTAGCAACTCAAGAGATATGGGTTTATTTGGCTCACAATCACAGGCTAAAGCATGGCAGTGGAGTTATAAAAGTAAGAGCATGAAGGAACTGGTCTGTCCCATCATGCCTCCAATCAGGACACAGAGAAATACTCCATGATGCCACTCACTTCCCTTCCTTCACTTACCAAGTCTAATATCTCAATCATGGAATAATAACACCCACAGTGGATGAGTCTTCAAATCTCAATTAGGCTAATCAACATACTCCCCACAGGTATTTCCCAGAAGATCATGTCCCAGAAGCATTGATTCTCTAATGTAAACATTAACCAACACAAGAACTGAAGTGGTACAATAGAATAACAGTGTTAACTGTGAGCATAGGTACACCTTGCTATGTGCAGAAAGTGAAAAGGAAGAAAAAAACAATTTACAATTCCCTGAATACCATTTCAATATCACTGTTACAATTTATTATAAACTCTGAAGATATAAACATGTCAAATAAATTACCGGGGCAAATTCTGAATGAACTTAAATTTGTTGCTTTTTAGATACAATGTCAAAATATAGACAAAAAATAAATCAATAAAATAGTTTATTAAAAGTTAAAAGTACTCTGAGAAAAATGTTGTTAAGCATATGAAAAGCAAGTCAATAACTCATGAAGTTTCATTGGGTTACAAAAAATAAACAAAGATAATTTACATAAATGATCTCAACAATACGCCTAATTTTGGCATTTACATATAAGTGTAGAACAATTTCATTATTTATTGGAAAAAATTTTTAATGTAAGTAGTGTTTCTTGTTAAGAGAATGCACTGTTTCATGTTTCCCCGCTGCCCAGACCCAAAATAAATACACAGAAACTGTATTAATTACAATACTTCTTGGCCAATAACCTCACACATATTTCTAACTACCTTTTACATTTTGAATTAACTGATTTCTATTCATCTATGTATCACCACAAAAGCATCTGTCTCCTCTGGCAGCTACATGGAGTATCTGCCACTCTGCCTTTTGTTTTTCTCTATCTCTGCTTGGAATTTCTGTCTTGCTCTATTTTGTATGGTCATAGGCCCAAGCAGCTTTTTTATTAACCAACTGAAATAAAACATATTCACAGTACATAGACGGGAATCGCACATCAGTTTCAGAGTGATGGGGAAGTCTCATTCACTTCCCAACACACGGTTGTATTCCTGAAATAAAGTATCTGTAAACATTATTCCTATAAAGAAAGGCTGACTGCACATTCCTACAAAGGATTTGTATTAGCCATCTAGTGGAATTTAAAATGTCTGTAATAAAATATTGATCCATGTCTTGTTATAACATTAATTTAAGTACTTTATTTTCTTCCCCATAGAAGCATATTTTTATCCCAACAAGAGAATAATCGGGGGCTGGAGAGATGGCTCAGCATTTAAGAGCACTGCCAATTCTTCCAGAATTCGTGAGTTCAATTCCCAGGAAACACATAGTGGGTCGCAACCATCTGTAATGAGGTCTGGTGTCCTCTTCTGGCCTACAAGCATACATACAGACAGAACACTGTATACATAATAATTATATCTAAAAAATTATAAAAAAGAGAATACTCAATTTCATGAATATCTTTTGACACAATTTTGGGAAATATACTAATACAGTTTAGAACATACTAGGAAATAAAAACACAATATGAAGGAAATTTTAATCATCTTTATATCATAAACTAATGATAATGTACTGTTTGTGTGCTGAGTAGTTTCTATTTGTAGTGTATAATCTTGATTGTTGACTTGATGGGATTTATAACCACAATGTAAACAAAGATCTCTGTGGGGATTTTCTAAACTTGGGTAACTGATATGGAAAGACCCAACTTCAACAGTAGATAGAATTGTTCTGCTCTGGAACACTAGTCTGAACACAAGGGAGAAAGGCAGGATAGCAGCATGTTTATCTCTGTCTAATTCCTCACTGTGAAAGTACTACAAGATGCTTCATGAGCCTGCTGCCATGCCTTTTGAGACATAATGGACTGGACCTGCAAACTTTAAGGCAAAAGGTTTTTTGTCCTTTAAGTTGCATTTGTTAGATATTTTGCTGTAGCGATATGAAAAGTAACAGATTCAAAAAAAGTCAAAAACTAAGGACATTGTTTTCATCAACTTTACACCATGTTCCTTAGACTTTTGAAACTGTTTTCAATGGTTTGGAACTTTGGACTAGAAAGGGTTTTCAGTGTTACAGACAGAAAGTAGTAATGGGTTGTTATAGCAGGAGGTTTGAAAGGTTAGAGTTCCCAAAGACATGTGGATAGGTCAGGCCAGGAAACAAACATTCTATTGGGAACTTGGGAAGAGGCCATTCTTGTGCTCTTCATACAAACAGTCTCAATGACTTCTGCTTATGTTTGAGAACTTTAATGAGGCCAAGTAAATGAGTAATGGACTAATTTGTGTGTTAGAAAAAACTCCAAGATAGATCAGGTATGGCTGATACTTCTTCTTTCTCTTTTCCAGGTTCACAGTAAGAGAAAATAAAAAGTGAAGTAGTGAAGACAAGAAAAATGTGTGGCTGTGAACAAAACATGTGAATCAATTTAGCACAAGTGATGAGGCAATTTGAAAGCAGTCATCCTTGTTAAAGAAAGGTATGAACATTTTTCTGGGAAAACAGGAATGATGGAGGAAGGTCATTGGTTAAATAAAAAGAAACTGCTTGGCCCTCATTGGTTAGAAGATAGGTGGGAGGAGTAAACAGAACAGAACGCTGGGAGGAAGAGGAAGTGAGCTCCGACAGCTCTCCTCTAGGGAGCAGAAGCCTCAGAGAGATGCCATGCTCCCAGCTCCTGGGCAGACACAGGCGAGGAAGCTCCAATACAGGATGGACATAAGCTAGAATCTTCCCTGGAGCGGGGAGGCTGGAAAGCTAAGGAATGGACTGGATCTAGCTGGCAAAGCCATGGCTTTAGTCCTACTGAGATTGCTTGGTAAATTAAAGACTCATGTGGTCAGAAAAAGAGAGATTAAAAGACAAAGATAGTTTCTAAATGTGTTAAAAATATATGCAAGTAAAAGTTAAAAGTTCTTAAAAGTAAAAAATGAAAGAGAGTTGTTGGGTGTGGTAGTACACACCTTTAATCCCAACACTTGGGAGGCAGAGGGAGATTGACCTCTGTGAATTCAAGGTGTGGTAGCACACGCCTTTAATCCCAGTGTCTAGAAGGCAGAGACAAACAGACCTCTGTGACTTCAAGGTGTGGTAGCATACACCTTTAATCCCAAATGCCTGGGAGGAAGAGACAGGTGGATCTCTGAGAGTTCAAAGACAGCCTGGTCTACAGAGTTATTCCAGGTCAAAGATACAGAGAACCTGTCTCAAAAAGCAAAAAGTTAGACAGTTTTAAGCTCCTACACTAAGGCTATCCACCCAGAGCTGTGAGTGCCTGCCTACCAGGCAGGCCTCAGGGTCCCCGGTAAGGGAGCCCGGGCACCTTCAGTTCATGCATGTGCCAGGCTCTCCTGTGCTCTTCTGGATACCACCCCCCCTTGCTCCGTTCATCCTTTTGTCCCTGGATCATAGGGCTACCGGGCAGCCCTGTTTAGTTGCTGAGGAATTCCATCTGGACGGGTGAGTGTGTGCTATCCAGGGGCAGATTGTCCCGGAAGAGATCACAAACCCCCCTCCCCCAGCTCCTTCTGCAGGGCTGTCTTTCTTTTGCACGACCCAGCACCCCAGCACCCCTCCCCAACCCTGCCCTGCTGTATGCTCGGACCAGTGCTCAAGAACAATTTTAAGCTCCTACACTAAGTCTACCCACCCAGAGCGGTGAGTGCCTGCCTACCGGGCAGGCCTCAGGGTCCCCTGTAAGGGAGCCAGGGCACCTTCAGCTCGTCCATGCGCCAGGCTCTCCTGTGCTCTTCTGGATACCGCCCCCCCCCCCCCCTTGCTCCATTCATCCTTTTGTCCCCAGACCATTGGGCTACCTGGCGGCCCTGTTTAGTTGCTGAGGAATCCCATCTGGACAGGTGAGTGTGTGCTATCCAGGGGCAGATTGTCCCGGAAGAGAGCACAAACCCCCATACCCCAGCTCCTTCTGCAGGGCTGTCTTTCTTACACACGACCCCTCCCCCCCAAGTCTTGGTTTTCTGCAAGGTCCTTTGCTCAGGAACAGTTTTCTGCTCCTACACTTAGTCTACCCACCCAGAGCGATGAGAGCCTACCTAAGGGGCAGGCCTCAAGGACCCCCGGTAAGGGAGCACATGCAACTTCAGCCTGTGCAGCAGGGTGTCCTGTGTTCTACTCATCCCCACCCTGCCCCCCCAAGCTCCCCCTTTTGTCCTCGGGTCATTGGACTACCAGGCGTTCATATTTTGGTGCAGAGGAGTTCACCTGGATGGGAACAGTTCCTGCTTCTACACTGAAGAGATACACCCAGAGAGTCAATCACAGTAAAGACTGGACCAAGACACCAGGCCTCTCCTGGCTCCATTTGAAGGAAGAGATGGGAAGGCGCCAATGCAAGAATTCCTCCAACAACTTGAAAGGCAACATGACACCACCAGAATCCAGGGATCCCGAAATAAGAAGAATTGTACACCCTACTCCAGAAGAATTAGAAGAAATCGACTCAAAAGTGAACTATATGAAAATAATAGAGGACCTTAAACAGGAGGTGAAAAACTGCCATAAACAATTAGAGATTACAAGCAAAAAGGTAGAGGAAATGAATAAATCGCTCAAAGACATGCAAGAAAACCAAGAGAAACAAGAAAAAGCAATCAAACAGGTTAGGGAAGCGGTTCAAGACTTGAAGAATGAAATGGAAGCAATGAAGAAACACAAACCGAGGGAAGGATGGAGATGGAAAATCTGGGTAAACGAACAGGAACTACAGAGACAAGTACTAACAACAGATTACAAGAGATAGAAGAAAGAATGTCAGACACTGAAGATACCATAGAGAAAATAAACACACTGATCAAAGAAAACAGCAAAACCAACAAATTCTCATCACAAAACATTCAGAAAATCTGGGACACAATAAAAAGACCAAACCTAAGAATAATTGGGATAGAAGAAGGAGAAGAAGTACAGCTCAACGGTCCAGAAAATATATTTAATAAAATTATACAAGAAAACTTTCCCAGCCTAAAGAAAGATATTCCTTTGAAGGTTTAAGAAGCATACAGAACACCGAATAGACTGGACCAAAAAAAAAAAAAAAAAACACATGTCCTCGCCATATAATAATCAAAACACAAAACATACAGAATAAAGAAAGAATATTAAGAGCTGCGAAGGAAAAGGTCAAGTTACTTATAAGGGTAAACCTATCAGATTTACACCTGACTTCTCTATGGAAACCATGAAAGCCAGAAGGTCCTGGATAGATGTACTTCAGAAACTAAGAGACCATGGATGCCAGCCCAGACTACTATACCAGGCCAAGCTTTCATTCACTATAAATGGAGAAATCAAGACATTCCAGGATAAGAACAAATTTAAACAATACGTAGCCACAAATCCAGCCTTACAGAAAGTAATAGAAGGAAAATCACGAACCAAGGAGTCCAACAATGACCACAATAACTCAAACATCTAGAGACCCTTCACCAGCGCAACTCAAAGAAGGGAAACACACAAACCCTACTACTAAAAAAGTGACCAGAGTTAACAACCACTGGTCATTAATATCACTTAATGTCAATGGACTCAACTCACCTATAAAAAGGCACAGGCTAAGAGATTGGATACGAAAACAGGATCCAACATTCTGCTGTTTACACGAAACACACCTCAACCACAAAGACAGGCACCTACTCAGAGTAAAGGACTGGGAAAAGGCTTATCAAGCAAATGGACCCAAGAAGCAAGCAGGTGTGGCCATACTAATTTATAACAAAGTTGACTTCTAACTTAAATGAATCAGATAAGATAGAGGGGGACATTTTATACTCATAACAGGAACAATTCATCAGGATGAAGTCTCAATCCTGAATATCTATGCCCCGAATATAAAAGCACCCATGTACATAAAAGAAACATTACTAAAACTCAAGGCTGCCATCAAATGGCACACACTAATAGTAGGAGACTTCAACACTCCTCTCTCACCAATGGACAGGTCAGTCAGACAGAAACCTAACAGAAATAAGAGAATTAATGGTGGTAATGAATCAAATGGACTTAACAGCTATCTATAGAACATTCCACCCAAATAGGAAAGAATATACCTTCTTCTCTGCAGCCCATGGAACCTTCTAGAAAATTGACCACATACTCGGTAACAAAGCAAACTTCCACAGTTATAAAAAAATATTCGTAACCTCCTGCATCTTATCAGACCACCATGGATTAAAGTTAGAATTCAACAACAATGCTACCCCCAGGAAGCCTACACTCATGGAAACTGAACAGTCAACTTCTGAACCACAACTGGATCAAGGAAGAAGTAAAGAAAGAAATCAAAGTCTTCCTTGAATTCAATGAAAATAAAGAAACAACCTATTCAAACTTATGGGACACTATGAAAGCAGTCCTGAGAGGAAAGTTCATACCACTTAAGTGCCCATTTAAAGAAAACAGAGAAAGCACACATTGGAGACTTAACAGCCCACCTGAAAGCTCAAGAAAAAAGAAGCAGACTCACCTAGGAGTAGTAGAAGACTGGAAATAATCAAACTGAGTACAGAACTCAACAAAATAGAAACACAGAAAACAATCCAAAGAATCAATGAAACAAAAAGCTGGTGCCTAGAGAAAATCAACAAAATTGATAAACCCCTATCCAAACTAATCAAACGGCAGAGAGAGAATTTGCAAATTAATAAGATCAGAAATGAAAAGGAGGACATAACCACAGACACAGAGGAAATTCAAAGAATCATTAGATCTTACTACAAAAACCTGTATGCCACAAAACTGGAAAATATAAAAGAAATGGACATGTTTTTAGGTAAATACCATATACCAACGTTAAACCAGGACCAGGTGAACAACCTAAATAGACCTGTTAGTCGCAAAGAATTAGAAGCTGTCATCAAAAACCTCCCTACCAAAAAAAAAAAAACCCAGTACCAGATGGTTTCAATGCGGAATTCTACCAGAATTTCCCAGAAGAGCTAATATCTATACTCCTTAATGTATTTCACAATATAGAAACAGAAGAACCATTGCCAAATTCCTTTTATGAAGCAACAGTCACTCTGATACCAAAACCACACAAAGACTCAACCAAGAAAGAGAATTACAGGCCAATCTCACTCATAAACATCGAAGCAAAAATCCTCAACAAAATACTGGCAAACTGTATCCAAGAACACATTACAAAAATTATCCATTATGATCAAGTAGGCTTCATCCCAGAGATGCAGGGCTGGTTCAACATATGAAAATCTATCAATGTAATCCATCATATAAATAAACTGAAAGAAAAAAATCATATTATCATTTCATTAGATGCTGAAAAAGCTTTTGACAAAATTCAACATCCCTTTATGATAAAAGTCTTGGAGAGATTAGGGATACAAGGGTCATACCTAAATATAATAAAAGCTATTTACAGCACACCGACAGCTAACATCAAACTAAACGGAGAGAAACTCAAAGCCATCCCACTAAAATCAGGAACACGGCAAAGCTGTCCACTCTGTCCATACCTCTTCAATATAGTGCTTGAAGTTTTAGCAATAGCAATAAGACAACATAAGGGGATCAAGGGGATTCGAATTGGGAAGGAAGTGGTTAAACTTTCATTATTTGCAGATGATATGATAGTGTACATAAGCGACCCCCAAAACTCCACCAAAGAACTCCTAAAGCTGATAAACAGCTTTAGTAATGTGGCAGGATACAAGATCAACTCCAAAAAATCAGTCGCCCTCCTATACACAAAGGATATGTAAGCAGAGAAGGAAATCAGAGAAGCATCACCTTTCACGATAGCCACAAATAGCATAAAATATCTTTGGGTAACTCTAACCAAGGAAGTGAAATATCTATTTGACAAGAACTTTAAGGCATTGAAGAAAGAATTTGAAGAGGATACCAGAAAGTGGAAAGATCTCCCTTGCTCTTGGATTGGGAGGATCAACATAGTAAAATGGCAATTCTACCAAAGGCAATTTATAGATTCAATGCAATCCCCACCAAGGTCCCATCAAAATTCTTCACAGATCTTGAGAGGACAAAAATCAACTTTATATGGAAAAACAAAAAACCCAGGATAGCTAAAACAGTCTTATATAATAAAGGAACTTCTGGAGGCATTACCATTCCTGACTTCAAACTCTACTACAGAGATACAGTATTGAAAACAGATTGGTATTGGTATAAAAACAGAGAAGTCAACCAATGGAATCGTATAGAAGACCCAGATTTTAACCCACAAACCTATGAACACCTCATTTTCGATAAAGGAGCTAAAAGTATACAATGGAAGAAAGAAAGCGTCTTCAACAATGATGCTGGCACAACTGGATGTCAACGTGTAGAAGAATGAAAATTGACCCATATCTATCACCATGCTCAAAACTCAAGTCCAAATGGATCAAAGACCTCAATATCAGTCCGAGCACACTGAACCTGATAGAAGAGAAACTGGGAGGTACTCTACAACAGATGGGCACAGGCGATCGCTTCCTAGGTATAACTCCAGCAGCACAGGCATTAAGGACATCACTGAATAAATGGGACCTACTTAAACTGAGAAGCTTCTGTAAAGCAAAGGACACTGTCACTAAGACAAAAAGGCAACCTACTGACTGGGAGATCTTCACCAACCCTGCAACAGACAAAGGTCTGATCTCCAAAATATATAAAGAACTCAAGAAACTAGGCTTTAAAATGCTAATTAAACCAATTATAAAATGGGGCACTGATTTGAACAGAGAATTCTCAACAGAAGAAGTTCAAATGGCCAAAAGACACTAAAGGTCATCCTCAACCTCCTTAGCAATCAGGGAAATGCAAATCGAAACAACTTTGAGATATCATCTTACACCTGTCAGATTGGCTAAAATCAAAAACACCAATGATAGCCTCTGCTGGAGAGGTTGTGGAGGAAGGGTTTCCCTCATCCATTGCTGGTGGGAATGCAAACTTGTGCAACCACTTTGGAAATCAGTGTTTCGGTTTCTCAGGAAATTCGGGATCAACCTACCCCTGGACCCAGCAATACCACTCTTGGGAATATACCCAAGAGATGCGCGATCATATGACAAGGACATTTGTTCAACTATGTTCATAGCAGCATTATTTGTAATAGCCAGAACCTGGAAACAACCTAGATGTCCTTCAATGGAAGAATGGATGAAGAAAGTGTGGAATATATACACATTAGAGTACTACTCAGCGGTAAAAAACAATGACTTCTCAAATTTTGCATGCAAATGGATGGAAATAAAAAATACTATCCTGAGTGAGGTAACCCAGACCCAAAAAGATGAACATGCGATGTACTCACTCACAATTGGTTTCTAGCCATAAATAAAGGTCAGTGAGTCTATAATTTGATATCCTAAAGAAGCTAAATAAGAAGTTGAACCCAAAGAAAAACATAAAGCTATCCTCCTGGGCAGGGGAAGTAGACAAGATTGCCAGGCAAAAAATCGGGATCTTAAGGGTGGGGTGGGAGGGGGTAAGGAGAGATGGGGAGAGAAAATGGAGAAGGGTAGGATGGGGAGAACTTGGGGCAATGGGATGATGGGCATAAAGGAAGGTTGGATAGGGGAGCAGGTAAGCACATATCTTAATTAAGGGAGCCATCTTAGGGTTGGCAAGAGACTTGGACCTAGAGGGGCTTCCTGGTGCCCAAGGCCATGTCCCCAGTTAGTTCCTGGGGTAGCTGAAAATGGGGAACCTGAAATTATCCTATCCTATAGCCATACTGATGAATATTTGCATATCACCATAGAACCTTCATCTGGCGATGGATGGAAATAGAGATAGAGACCCACACTGGAGCACTGGACTGAACTCCCAAAGTCCCAATGATGAACAGAAGGAGGGAGAAGATGAGCAAGGAAGTCAGAACCAAGAAGGATGCACCCACACACGGAGACAGTGGGGCTGATCTATTGGGAGCTCACCAAGGCCAGCTGGACTGTGACTGAAAAATCATGAAATAAAACTGGACTCTCTGAATATGGCGGACAATGAGGGCTGCTGAGAAACCAAGGACAATGGCACTGGGTTTTGATCCTACTTCATGTTCTGGCTTCGTGGGAGCCTAGCCAGTTTGGATGTTCACCTTCCTAGTCCAGGACGGAGGGGGGAGGACTTTGGACATTCCACAGGCCAGGGAACCCTGACTGCTCTTCAGACTTGAGAGGGAGGGGTAGAGGAGTGGGGGGAGGAGGAAAAGAATGGGGGGACGGAGAGAGGAGTGGGGTGAGCGGGGAGGAGTGGGAGGCTGGGAGGAGGCGGAAATTTTTTTTTCTCAATAAAAAATGGTAATGATATTACACACTAAAAAAAAGCAAAAAGTTAAAAGAAAAAATAAACGAAATAGAGGTTAAAATAAAGTGCACAAAAATGGAAAATACACAGAGAATTTTGATGCTGTATGCTATCATGCTCTCTTTGAATTGTTTGAATGCTGAGGAAGGAGCAACAGATGCCAAAAGGTATTTGTTTATAAATGCTGCTGAACTAATCCAAAATAGATATTTTGATGCCTTGACTTTGAAATTTGGATCTAAGGACATGATGCTTTGGAAAGGAGTTTCTTATTTTGTTTTCACAGAGGATGAGACCCTGTTCATTTCTTCTATTCCGATTTGGTATGATGGACCACGCCCTCCTGAAGGGTTGGTGTGAACACCTTCAGAAAATTGCTTCGCTCAACTGCCAACTGAGATGAAACTAGCACACAGGTTATACCATGAAAGACCTAATTAATGACGCCCCCATTCAGCAGGAAGCAGTTTGGAGAGAAATAACTGTGCCCATATTCCCAAAAAATGTTTATACATGTTCTTTTACATTTAAAGGGGGATATGATATAGGTATGAATAATTTGCATTAGTATAGATTTTGCTGTATTGATAGAGATTTACGGTCTATTTTGTTATATGTATATGTATTTCTGATATTGATTAAGGTATTGTGATTGTGTAGTTCATTATTAAAATGTAATGTATACTTAGGAAATATAGGTTGTTGATGGATAATCATAAATAATAGTCAAGTTTGTAGTCATGTTAGTTAATATTTTCTAGATGTGTTTAGATATATTTTAGATAGGCATTCTTCATATTTTTCAAAGATTATAGAATATGGCATTTTAAATGTTTTTATAACTTAGGACTTTTCATGACAATGAGACACTCTGCTCCTGGCAGCACCAATGTACTTCAAGAGGAAGATGGGCATCGAAGAGGCTCGTTATGGAGTTTGATAGCCATTTGGGCAAGAAACTGCTCTTTCCTGGACTATTGCATAAACTGGACACAAAGAACCCACAGAGAGAGGACTACTGAACTTGCCTAAGGTGAGATGATCTTTTGGGGTTCCTGATTTATGAAAGAGTCTGCGAGACATTCTGCAGGACACAACAGATAGTAACTGAACTGACTTTGAATTTTCCTGCTTTATGAAAATGTCTGCTGGATACCATGGGCCTGAAGGCTGAAGATGGATGCCCCAGCGGTACAGAGGAACTTTGGGTGACTGTCCAGGCAGCGAGATGTCTCTGTCATTTCTAGAGTTTTAAAAGTTGCTTTTTTCTTGTTTGCTTAGGTAGTATTGTATCTTTCTGGAGTCTTTGATGGAGTTAAGAATAGTTAGTTATAGTTATAGTTTTCCTTAGTTTTGATAAAGATTATTGTAACTTTTACTTGATAACTGTTTTGTTATATGTAATTTTGCTATGTTAAAGTTAAAGCCTTTTTTTTTTTTTGTTTAAACCGAAAAAGGGGAAATGATGGAGGAAGGTCATTGGTTAAATAAAAAGAAACTGTTTGGCCGTCATTGGTTAGAAGATAGGTGGGAGGAGTAAACAGAACAGAACCCTGGGAAGAAGAGGAAGTGAGCTCAGACTCGACAGCTCTCCTCTTGGAAGCAGAAGCCTCAGAGAGACGCCATGCTCCTGGCTCCTGGGCAGACACACGCTATGAAGCTCTGACCCAGGATGGACGTGGGCTAGAATCTTCCCAGTAAGCACACCTAGCTGTGCTACATAGCATATTAGAAATGTGCTAGTCCAGGTGCGAGAGTTAGCCTAGAAGAGGCTAGATAGAAATGGGCCAAGCAGTGATTAAATGAATACAGTTTGTGTGTTGTTATTTCGGGCATAAGCTAGCCATATAGAGACGCAGCCCCGCCGCCCTTATTACTACACAGGAAGTTTCCTAAGATCGCTCACTTATTAATTTGAAAGGGAACTCCTCTTCTGAGAATGCTGCTGAACAGGTTCTTGCCTGATGTGAAACAACTGCCAAGGAGAGGATTTTGACAGGTCAAATGCTCAGCTGGTGTTGTCCAAGGGATCAAGGCTCCTTCCCAAGCAGGCAACAAAACATGTCAGCAACACCCATGTGCTACTGGTTGTGTAGGCATGAAGGGTGCAATTTTGAAGGGTTCATAAAATCTTATACCATGGTGTCAGAGAACTGCTGCTAAGCAGAGACAAGGTGTGGCTTTGCCAGAATCCCTTCAAGGGGACCCAGAGAGTACACTAAAAGACATATGGACGGTGAACTTGTGGAAACATCCCAACCTAAGTGTTGAGAACACCATTCTGTAGGATGGAGTCATGGACTAAATAGACAGAGGAGGTGATGTGAACATCAGCGTTCCTCTCCATCTGTTTATTAACTGAAGATCCATGCTGACCGGGTGCCTCGTGTACCTGTCCCCTTTCCATCACCACTACAATGGACTGGACTTTTCCCTCTGTAAGTGCTTGGCCTAGTTATTTTGCCACAGCAGCAAGAAAGGTATGTGATGATATCTTCATCAGGGGAATTTTTACTCATGTACATGTTTTGAATGTTTTGTTTTAATCTATTTATTCTAAGTGTCTGAGAATGAAAACTATTAATTACAAAATAGTATCTTATTAAGTTTTTCTGTGTCTTTTGTATAAAAACTGCTTGTAAAAAGTATATTTTAATTAATATCAAAAGTTATGAGCTCATTGTATTTTGTTGAGTATTATGCTAATAGTATAAGGTATTTAGTCAAACTGTTATTATGAGATCTTGACAAAAAATAAGAATCTTTTCATTATTGGTTGATTTAGGAATAGAAAAGTCAAGAAAAAAATAATGAATGTGGTTTTCTGGTACCTAATGAAAAAGTATTTTTTACTATCTGTCCTGTTAGTCAAGAAAGGGAAAGCAGCATAACGGTTTGTAGTTCCACTATTGGGCATTAGAAGTCATATTCTAAAGCCTTTACAGTGTAGTAAAAACAAATCTGGCTAGACTTCATGTAAGGAAGTTTAGTAAAAATGTCTCATTGAACATGAGACAAAATTATATTCTCTCCAATCCCTTGAGAAACATGCTAAGTGCTGGGCAGAAGAAAATCTGGTTTTCATTAAAAAGGAGAATCCAAGCCAGGGAATGATGGCACATGCCTTTAATTCCAGCACTCAGGATGCAGAGGCAGCCTGATCTCTAGGAGTTCAAGGCCAACCTCATCTGGAAGAGCTAGTTCCAGGTCAGGCACCAAAGCTACACAGAGAATCTATTCTTGAAAAAAGAATGAATGGAAGGAAGGAAGGAAGGAAGGAAGGAAGGAAGGAAAAGTAATTGAATCCAGATTATTTAGTACAAATAAGTTAAAATTAATATGATATTTAGAGACTCATAGTGAAAGGAAACATATTGGCTCAGGGTCCCCAAGACCAAGTTCCTAGCACAAAGGAGAATTATTTTCCCCAGAGGAACAGAGGGCAAGGAATAAGAGAGAAAGACAGGAAGTAGAGGATCAGGGAGAAGGGAAAGGGGACATGCATATTTGTCTGGAGGGACAAAAACTGCCTCTGAATAGAGAGTAGACAGACAGATGTGGTATGTAGGAAAATGGCAGTTCAGAAAGGCACAAATAGAAATTCCATTTTAGGATGAAATGTTTAATTTGATTGGGAATGTTAATTTAGTGAGTTAAAGGGGGCTTTTGATTGCTGGACTTCATTATTTGATAGCTGGATCTTGGTAGTCAGCCTCAGGAGGATAGAGTGGTCAAATAAGAGAACAAATGTAAGTGGCTATCTTTAGGAATATAATGGGCAAGGCCTACCAGTGCTGTGTCTTACATGCTCAAGCTGGCCAGAATCCCTTCACATTGAAGGAATCAAAAAGGGAAAAGATTAAAAAGAAACTGTCTAGCCAGGCAGTGGTGGTGCAAGTCTTTAATCCCAGCACTTGGGAGGCAGAGGCAGGCGGATCTCTGGGAGTTCGAGGCCAGCCTGGTCTACAAGAGCTAGTTCCAGGACAGTCAACAAAGCTACAGAGAAGCCCTGTCTAGAAAAGCCAAAAATAAATAAATAAATAAATAATAAAAAACTGGCTTTTGTGTATAGGCAACATTGCTGGAGCTCTGGAAAGTGTGAACACCATGGGATTTAATAGGTTCAGTTAGAGAAACACAACAGGTCATAGACATGAATAAAGATTCTAAAGGACATTGAATAAAGTCCTAGTGATTTATGCTTTCATTGAGTAAATGTGCTTCTGATTGCTTCAGGTCTTTAGGAAAACAGTATGCACTTGCTGTGAATGCTGTTTGAATGTAGCAATGGACATACTGGGTGTGTTTTTTTTTTTATAGGCCAGTTGAGTCCATTGATATTAAGGGATATTAATGACCAATGACTGTTAATTCCTGTTACTTTTTGGATGATAGTGTGTGTGTGTGTGTGTGTGTTTTCCTTCTTTAGGATTTTCTGCTGTGGGATTTTCTATTGACTGTACTTTCGTGATTTGGTAAGAGGATAAGGTACATAAAGTTATGTGTTAGAAGATTTAGAAAATATTGAACTTATACCCAGCGTCTTCACTGTGGGCCAGGTTCCTATGTGGTGATATAGAAATGAAAATAGGTGTCATCAAATTTTTGACAACATATATGGTTTTGAGGGCACAGTGACAAAAAACCAAGCAAATACCCACAGACAAACATTAGGACAAGCTCTGGGAACTCCACTGAAGAGGAAGAGGAAGGATTGTAGGAGTCAGAGGGTTTGAGAACACCAGGAAAGCACAAAATCAGCTAAGCAGGGCTCATAGAGTCTCACAAAGACTGAAACATCAGTCATAGAAGCTGTATACGTCTGTGTTAGGTCCTCTGCATACATGCTGCAGTTGCTTGGTTTAGGGTTTTTGTGGGAGAGCTAACTATATGGGTTGGGGTGTCTCTTCCTTTTCTGCCTGCTTTTGGATGGATCTTTGTTCTTCTGCTGACTTGCCATGTCCAGTCTTGATAGGAGAGTTTGTGCCTAGCCTTATTTCGTCTTGAAATACCTTATTAGGTTGACATTCCTGGGAGGCCTTCTCTTTTCTGAATGGAAATGGAGGGGTAGTGGATCTGATGGAGATGGGAGGGGGTAGCACAGGAAGGAGTGGGTAGTGGCTGCAGTCAGGATGTATTGTATGAGAGAAGAATAAAAAACAAACAAAGAAACAAATAGAAATTACCATTACTACCATGACCATGGGAGAAAGCAACCTGCATAATGAACCTAAATGAATAATGAACTTTGAAGCAAAGTTACTGAACTTGAATGCATAATACACCTGCAGTTATCCTAGTATTGTTACTGGTGTGGGGTTATGTGACTTCACTGATGTCATGTACACTTTGCACACCTTCACAGCATGCACACAATGAATAATGGCAGAAAAGCACAGTGCTTGCTCTACGTACACAGTGCTCTGACAGAAACACAATAGTTTAATTAACGACAAAATAAAAAAGAAAGCAGAGAAAAGAAGACTTAAATGTTTCTGGCCACCATTCCTCAGCAGCATATTACTGTCAAATTTAGTGTAACTTTTAATTGTGTTCTGTAAGGATTTTGTTGGTTTTGTTTCTCTCTTTTTAATTTACTGTTCAAATTTCTATTTTGTTTTCATTTAAAAAGTCAGTAAATGGGTTTTTACTTGTGATTAAGATAGAAAATTTTAATTAGCCATAAATATACTCTACGACGTTTGCAATATATATTTATGCAAGACAGCATTCTCAGCATTGAGAATTATAAAAGCAATAATTAATTATTGATGGTGGTCTGTGTATTTAATGCCAAATATTTATCCATGATACAATCATGTAAGAACAATTACATTACCTCAGCATGTAGATTTGCTGCTGTTTTGGATGCTATATCTTTAAGATGTATTTATTTAATGTATGGGTGTGGGTGCCCACATGTATTTCTGTGCGCCATGTGCATGCAGGTGTACTTACAGTATTTAGCTGTCACTTACCCTGGAACTGTAGTTGCAGGCAGTTGTGAACCAACAGATACTATTTCTGCAGGGGCAGTAGTGCTCTTAAGTGTTAGTCCATCTTTTTAGCTCACTTTAATCTTTTATTATTAATGAATACGTGATTCCTATACTTCCTTATATACTCTTATACCATGGTTGTATAAAGTTATTTTATATAGTTATAAAGTTATAGTGAAAAATGGTTCAAGAATGGATGAGGTTTAATAGGTCCTGTACTATCAGAATGCAGTGCTATTGGAATGCAGAGGAAATGATTGTGATCATTATTTAATTTAACTGTGTTTTTTCAAGGATTCAAAGATTATTTTCAATGATATTCATAGAGATTTATATATTCTATCTGGCTGCAAAATTCCCCTTGAAGAAATTGCATTGAACTAGTGTAGTAGCAAGTGATTAAAAAAGAATAATTTCCTTTAATAGTGGGTAGTTTAAGATATTGTTAATATGGTCAAAGAGATAGTTCATCAAGGAAAGATGCTTCTTATTTAAGTCTGGTGATCTGAGCCCATGTAAACAGAGAAGGGGAGATTTGAGTGACTCATATTCATAACACACAAATACCACATTAATAATATAGATATAGTTGATAATATTGTATGACTAGATTTAATTCTAAGACATTGATGTGAAGTGAGACACAGTAATTCATTTTAGAAAAAAAAAAAAAAGGCCTAGCTGGAGATGTCAGTGGTAGCACATGCCTATCAAGTTCATGGTCCTAGGTCAATCCCCAGCATATCACAAAATAAACAAAAATATTTTAAGCAAAATACATAAAGCAAAAGAAACAGAATCTCACTGAAATTTTAATGTTATGTCTTCATAGAACCAACCCAGAAGAAGAAAGTTGTGAAACTCATTTATAGAGAGTACTGCTGGTTTATAAACAATGCTTTTTAAAATGCCTACAAAAACTTCACAGATAATTTGAGAATGTTTTACAACAAGTTTTTTTCTCTGACAAGCTTAATAGCAAGTGCATACAAATGATTTTCTATAAAACAAGAACCATAAAGTGTATATACGACCTCCTGTGGCACAGACAAACTACGTCATTCTGTAAGCAAACTAACGCATTAGCACTTCCCGTAATGTACTATTGAAGGCTCTTTATATTTTGCATAACGACAGTGTGGACCATAAAGAGAGGTATATTCTTTTTACTATCACTTTATGTTCTCAGTAGTATGTTTTATTAGGCTCCTGGGTAGCAAATTAATTTGAAAAATCTCTTAGACTGTGTATGTGCCTTGAAATATTTGAGTGGTTTATTTTGCTCTCCTTAATGTTACCTATTTACATTTTTGTCATTTTGTGGAATTCAATTGCTTTTCAGTAATAACTATACACAGCATTTTTTTAATATAATGAAATCCAAGTTAAAATTGCAGGCAGCTAAGACTTAGAACTGAGGAAGTTAGCAGCCCTCCTATTGAGATGACTATTAGAGTTAATTTTTGCATTTGAAGATGTAATCATGCAACCTACCCTAAATTCATTCTTTTCTGAATAATGGAATAATAAAATGTTACTCTTGAGACACATTAATAGTTTCCCTATTTATCCTTATTTATCAAGGAACTACCGATTTTCAAAAGAATAAAATTACCCTTTTTAAATTACACCTCAAATATTTTTTCCTATCTTAATTCTGAACCAAAGCAGTAGAGTGTAACCAGGCTAAGTGCAGTGGGCAGAGCGGCTGTGAAACAGAGGTCTGTTTACAAGCTGCAGCAAGAGGAGCAATTTTGTTTGTTGGAGTATGGGACTTCAGTGCCTCACTTCTTTCATTTAATAAACATCCAAAGTAATCGTCATGAAGGGGAATGAGGGAGAGAGAGAGAGAGAGAGAGAGAGAGAGAGAGAGAGAGAGAGAGAGATTGTAGCAGTCTTTTTGAATATATAACCAAACTCTGTTTTGCTGTGGTCTGTGATACAAGGCTTTGTTGGCATGTCTTTCTTCTTGTCCAAAGTTCCACACTTCAAAAGTATTTTCACAATAGAGATATGTTTCCTATTTGTCTCTGAGAGACCTATGAATGAAGTGTTCTTCCCTATCTTGGTGCTATGGGAGGAGGTAGGATCTTTTTTTTTAATTGATTTTTATTGAGCTCTACATTTTTCTCTGCTCCCCTCCCTGCCTCTACTCCTCCCCCTCTTCAACCCTACCCAAGGTCCCCATGCTCCCAATTTTCTCAGGAGATTTTTTTTGTTTTTGTTTTTTGGTTTTGTTGTTGTTGTTGTTTGGTTTTTCGAGACAGTGTTTCTCTGTAGCTTTGGAGCCTGTCCTGGAACTCCCTTTGTAGACCAGGCTGGCCTCGAACTCACAGAGATCCGCCTGCCTCTGCCTCCCGAATGCTGGGATTAAAGGAGTGTGCCACCACCGCCCGGCTGAGATTTTGTTTTTAAAGGAGGTAGAACCTGTAAAACAGAGTCCTTACTAAGATATCCTATAGGATTGGAATGTATCCTTAAAGGGGGAAAGTATAATACAACCTTTTAGCTACTCACACATTTGAGGCATTAAAGTGAGATTTGATATACCACATTTCTTATCATGACAAGCTTCCCTGAAGCAGACTAAGAACTATGGACCAGCATCCATGGACTCAAGCTCTCAAAAAAAAAATAATAATAATAACTCTTTGTATTTCATTTATTCCAGGTATTTAGTATGGTCATGGGAAGATGATTAATGCATTTGGTTCTTGATTAGATTATCTAGTAATAGTATTTTGGAGATAGTTAGAAAGAGAAAATTCAGACTTACCGCTTTTTCTGACGACAAATAAAACAACACTGAAAGAACACGATATATATCCGGACACTACAGAGTGCATTCTGTGTAAATACCGTTTTAACCATTCACACTGAGACAATGACTCACAAAGTAATCAGAGAAGTATGAATGGAACACTGTGATTTTCACTACAGAAAAACAAATGGGTCTAATGTGCATCCAAATATGCACTATAGATCTTTCCTAACATGTCTGCCTTACATTAATGTCTCTCTGAACTCTTACTGGACCCAAGGAGATTATGGTGGCAGTTTGAGTTTTCCTCTTTAATAACTTGCACCTCTGTTGTATGCAGTTTCACCTACTAAACAATATCAGCTTTCTTTTCCTTTTTTCTTTACTTCATTGATTTTTTTTCCTTTTGTTAATCTTAGTACAAGCTTTATGTATAAGTTGTGGGAGTGTTATATTTCATCTGGTTTTTTGAATAATTTCTGCAAATCACCAGATTGGTTCTCATATTGGAGCTGAAAGTACTTTAACCAAAGGTGAAAGATCTGTCTTTCACCATTCAGGTGCCTTTCTTAATTGGTTTGAGAAAGCCTGAATCCTTTCCTTTTTTTGCAACAGTTCTTTTCTCTTCCTAAATTTATCTACATGGAGAGTTTTCAGATGAATAACCAGAAATTAAAAAAAAATATATATCAACAGTACTTTGACTTTCTACATATTACTTTCCTAAGAAAGATACAGCAATTCTTTCCAACTGTGCATATACATTCATGGTAGTAACAAAAGGGACAGTGGAATCCCAAGACTTGAGAGATGGCACTGTGATTAAGACCATGTACAGATCTTGTAGAGGACCTAGATCTGCCTAACAGCATCCACATTGGGTGATTTACAACCATCTGTAACTCCAGATCCAAGGTATTAGTTGTTATCTGCATTCTTATACTTATCCCCCAAAACAGACTGACAGACAGAAACACACGTCTCTCCCTACAAAGACATTACAGAGAGAAAGAGAAAAAAAAATATATGCACACACAAACACACCCACACACATATACATAATTAAAATATTGCAAAAATATTTAATAAGGGAAAAAGCAGCGAGAACGACCCCCTGGACGGACCTGAGCCGCGCACCACTGCAGCCCCGTGTTCAGCGCCGACGTTCCCGCCCCCCACCTGCCACCGCCATGCCCAAAAGAAAGGCTGAAGGGGATACTAAAGGAGATAAAGCCAAGGTGAAGGATGAACCACAGAGAAGATTGGCAAGGTTGTCTGCTAAACCTGCTCCTCCAAAGCCAGAGCCCAAGCCTAAAAAGGCCCCCGCAAAGAAGGTACCCAAGGGGAAGAAGGAGAAGGCTGATGCTGGTAAGGATGCCAATAATCCTGCAGAGAATGGAGACGCCAAAACAGACCAGGCACAAATAGCTGAAGGTGCTGGAGACGCCAAGTGAAATGTGTGCGTTTTTGATAACTGTGTACTTCTGGTGACTGTACAGTTTGAAATACTATTTTTTATCAAGTTTTATAAAAATTCAGAATTTTGTTTTACTTTTTTTTTTAAAGCTATGTTGTTAGCACACAGAACACTTCATTGTTTTGGGTGGGGAGGAACATGTGTCACTAGCAGTGTCTCCCAAGCTGGATGAATGATGGTTCATGATGGAAAACATCTTTCCCTGATAATTTTGAAAGACTCCTCTTGGCTCCCAGGGGAGGCGTCCTGGGGAGATATTGATATGTGTGGCCACCATGGCACAACATGCCTTGTGTGGGAAAACTCAGTTCATTTTTATATCCTCCTCCCCCTGTACCATCAACATAGACTTAACTCCCTTAAGACCAGATACCTGTTGGAACCTGATCCCCAAAATTGGTTTTGCCAGTCTGTTGGGTAATCCGGACTTTGCAGTGATATCATTGAGTGTCCTCAAAAGCGCAGCGGTTCCTTTTATAGAAGATTGTGGATCTGCAGATTGATAATTCTGCCATTTTCATTTCATTTCCTGAAAGTCAGGATCGGCTTGTGAAGAGTTGTGAAACAACATCCTCAATGTGAAATGTCAGCCCTCACTCTAAACTCCTCCCCCTTTGCAGAGCATCCAATGAAGACTCACCAGGTTTTATAGTGGCTTTCTGATTTTGGTAGTCCATACAAGAAGGGGGTTTGGAAGTTCTTGTATACTGTTACTGATTATCTGCCCATGTTCTGCCTGGAAAACCATGATTGTTTATGGAAAGTGTCTTGAATAAAGCTGGATACAGTTTGGCTTGGAAAAAAATATTTAATAAGATTATTCACAATTCAAGTAATTCAAGAATATGTGAAGAAACAATTCATCCTAATAAAGTAGATTTCATCCTAGAGGCATGGTGTTGACTCAACATGCATAAATTGATAAAAATCATCTACCACGTAAGCAGGCTGAAAGACAAAAAACACATGGTCATCTCATTAGATGCAGAAGACCTTTGACAAAATCCAAACATCACTTCTTTATAAAAGTTCTTTATAGATTGGGGACACATCAAGAACTCATCATACATAGTAACACAATTTATCATAAGACAATAGCCAATATAAACCTAACCGGAGAGAAACACAGAACATTTGCATTAAAATTTGACAGAAGACAAAGATGACAACTCTCTCAATACCTTTTCAAGATAGCACTTAATGTTTTAGCTAGAGCAAAAAGACATTTAGAAAACAAATGCATACTGTGGCAAAATTCCTGCTGGGTTGCACCTGGATGAGTGCCAGAGAGTTAGCGCCTAGCACTAATCCCAGCTGGGCTACTCCTGGCCCTGCTCCAGAGAGCTAGCACCTAGCTATAATCCATCTTTTATTTAGCAGATACCTTTTGTCAGACCTATGTGAATCTTGTCTGTGTTTCCTAAGGATACAAAACCTACACAAAACTTGGTTCAGGTAACCTGGAAAACTGTGGTACTTGATGAATTGAAAATTTGCACTTGGCATTGTACTTTAGAAGTTTTGAGCATATGGAAATCAATTGGATTAATTGTAAATATGGAGAAACATAAAAATGCCCTGGGCAAAAGAAAGACTCTTCAGTTCTAAGAGGCTGAGGTTTTCTGCAGCTGCAAATGCTAAGCTTATTCTTACAGTGTTTCTGAGTCTTCCTTTCAACAGATCCACATGAACCCACACTTGTGAAAAGACACATGCAACAGCATGCAAAAAAGTAAAGGAAAAAAAATCAAATTCTCTTTATTTGTGAATGATATTATTTAATATATAAAAGACCCTGAAAAACCCAACCAGGAAATTGCTACATCTGATAACCACATTGAAAAAAAAGGAGCAGGATACAAAATCAACACACAAAAATCAGTAACCTTCTTATATACGAATGACTAATATATACATAAATGAATAAAGAAAATGTGACATATTTATACAATGGAGTAGTGTCTTATCATTAAAAAGGAAATCATTCAATTTCATAAATATATGGAAACAGAAAAAAACACTCTGAGTAACATAACCCCCACCAAGAAAGAAAAGTATGGTAAGTATTTGTTTGTATGTGGATATTAGTTATTAAGTTAATGATAACCAAGATACATTATGTGGAGCCACATAAGTTAAATATATGGTAAGGAACTACAGGATAGGGCAGCTACATCTCCTTAGGAAAGGAAAATAGAATAGGTTGTTATGGATAGATGGGTGCCTGGAACTGGAGGATCAAGTGCAGAAATGAAAAGAAGATAGGAACAAGGGAGAAAACACAGGAGAGACATCTAAAATTAAGGGGCATTTCAGGGGTTTTATGAGAACAATTGCAACAGAAACCATAAAATACATACATATATGAAGGAGATAAAACTTATGTTGCAAAACAATGAGAAGACAGAGAATCAACCAGCCATCTCCAGTTACTAAGTGGTGTTTACAAAATTTGGATTTGATTGATTTTAACTGAGTTAAAGTTAACTCAGTTGTTGGCTACAAGGGTCCCAAGGGAATTCCCAAACTACTCAAGGTTTTCCCAAATCTATAGGTTGCTGTCAACAAACTAAAGGGAAGACCCCATTGCTAAAGATACCTATTCAACTCTGAACTTGGAGACATTGAGCTGTCTTTACAAAGAGCCTTCATCTTTATGTTCTAGCATCTTTAATACAGAAAGGAACTTTGATTGCTACCAAAAGAGAAATGCAGATACTAACTCAGCCTCAAACTCTTGGCTTGACAATCATGTACTGCCTACAAGATTTGCTAGTGCAATGGTAGCACTAAGCTTGTGGGAGTAATCAACGAATATGTGTTTTGGTATAAGACCCACTATACAACATAGAACCCATACTTGATGCTACTTGGATGGCTAAGAACTCAATATTAGAAATTCTATGAATTTATCATGTTCAAAACTCACCAAGGCCAGCTGGACTGGGTCTGAAAATGCATGGGATAGAACCGGACTCGCTGAACATAGCGGACAATGAGGGCTGCTGAGAAGTCAAGAACAATGGTACTGGGTTTTGATCCTACTAAACGTATTGGCTTTGTGGGAGCCTAGGCTGTTTGGATTCTCATCTTACTAGACCTGGGAGGAGGTGGGTGGTCCTTGGACTTCCCACAGGGCAGGGAACCCTGACTGCTCTTTGGGTTGATGAGGGAGGGGGACTTGATTGGGGGAGGGAGAGGGAAATGGGAGTCAGTGGCAGAGAAGAGACAGAAATCTTTAATAAATAAATAAAAAATGCATCTTAGCAAAGAAAAAAAATGTTAAAATAATCATACATTATAAAATGGTTGAATCAGGATCACAGCCATGGTGGATATTGGGCTAATCAAGAAACTTATCATGATTTGGGTTAACTTACTGATCATATCCAGTGTGTGCCCCTGAGACACCTGTTTCTTCATAGTTGTGATGAATAATCTATATCACCGTCACTTCTCTACAGTTTGTCATTGATTATCCAGGTAGGAAAAAACAAAGAGATGAATGGACAGTCACAAGCAATTAAAAGTTATGCACTGTAAATAATATAAATATCTTATAGCAGAGCATAATAGCTGGATCCAATCCAATGATACAGTTCTCCAGGTAAAAGTTCACTTCAATGAATGATACTAGGATGCCGGATTGAGATAAGCATTGTGTTTGTCTGACACAAGACAATTTAAGGTTCTTATGCAAGAATATATTCAAACTATAGTGAAATATATATGCTTGGGATTTTGATATCTAATTTTCAAGTGTTATCTCATTTTGCCTCAGCAAAGACTATATAAAACAATACTATCTACATATAATTCTGTAAATTATATATTAATAGACATAGAAAATTTAATATTATCTCCAGTAATCTGCAGCTAATAAACATATCAATGATACCTGTAATCTAGAATATATTAACTAAAACTGTTGACTTCAATCCCTCTATGTTGCCAATGGTAGTTCCCAAGTCACCTGAGGGTATTTGACGAATTTTACTTGTTTCTAAAGACTATTTAGAGGAACCAAAATAACTCTTCAGTTCACCAGTAAAATAATTCAGGGCATAATAACAGGTTGAGCCATCAATACCGAAAGAATAAAAATATGCGTTTGAAGGAACAAATGGAAACTACTTTAAACTAATGGAAAAATGATACTTCAGTGTAGCAAACCAACATACTTTCTCATTTTTATTACTTATTCTGTCAATATACACATGGAGGAAATATTTATGGATAAATATTCTAACAGACACTTTACCTGTTATCGAGGACAAAACTGTGAAGACAAAGAGTCAAGAATGTAAGGGGAAAAAAAAAGAATTCCACTGGATTAGGATCAATCACTTTATAAAAAAAATAAACATAGACAAAGTATATCAATTCTTTTTGTCCTCTAAGGACTGAGTAAATCCTAGCACATAAAGTTCAGTAAACACTGTTTTGAGATGCGGACCCATTCCTCCTATTGGATAGCTTAATCAGCCTTAAGAAAAGAGGAGATGCCTCACTGCAGCTTGATATACCATGGCAGAATAATATCCATGAGACACCTGGCAGTATTTGAAGAGAAACAAAGGATGATGAGTGAATGGGAATGGGGAAGTATAGAGTGAGGGAAGAGGGGAGGTAGGGAGAGGGACTGGGAGGAGAGGAGGGAGGGAATACACTGTTTGTGATGCAAGAAAAACAAATAAATAAACAATAACAACAAAACAAACAAACCAGAACCAATATAGTGACATAGGCAGAAAATTAGCAGGCATTTCCAGAGACTGGTTATTAATAAAAGATGATTTAAGAGAGTAGAGTATGGTCAGATAATTTATGGTCATGAAAACCAATGTAAAAATCTAGAACTCTGACTCCACCAACAGAATGAGAGAAAGATAATAAAGAGAAGAAATGATTTCTTCTGGAGCTCAGCTAAGAAAGCAGTAGAAGAGTCTTAACACAAAACCCCAAATGAAAGTGACAGTCAAGTCTTTTATCCCTCACTGGTATTGTAAACAAGAGGCTAAAATAGAAAAATCACCCTCCTTGTCTGCCCTTCCATTCCCTCCACAGAAACTGCAGATACCAAGAGTAATATGCGTCAGGACAGATGCTGAGAATTTGGAACAAAAGGCTTCCACACTCTACTATTTCAGAAGCAGAGAGAAAGGGTGTCAGGAAACCTAAATGAAAATGGTGACCTGTTCTTTCTCCTCACCCCCAACTTAATGAACTAAATTATATTAGAATACAGTTAAATTACATATTAAAAAAAAACAATGGTGTTGGCAGTAAAACCTGAAGAAAGATTCTATGTAATGTTTCCAGGAAAGCAACTTCTGAAGAGTGGTCCCTAGTGGCACCTCCATCACTGATTGTGAGTATGAGCCACATGCCCTATTCAGCAATGGAGAGCCACTTTCTTTGGTGATCCACCCTGGAAAGCATTTGTTGCTTTGGTCAGGCCAATAAATTCACAGGGCTTTTAAGCTACAAGGTAGAATTCTGTAATATATAATATTTTCAAAGCTTGTCTTAAGACATATACTTTGTCCCCCTCCCCCCCGCCCAGAGGAAAAGAACAGAACATACACAGCTTGTTGATAATGATCATCTTTTCTATTTATGATTTATTGAATACTAAAATGAGGGTGTGATGCTTTTGTAAACAGGGAGGAATGTTCCCACCAAACTGTGTTATAAAGAACACAGCCTGGAGGCCGGAAGTCATTCCAGTAAGAAAAAAGTACAACTTGTATTTGATCTCATATCACAAAAAATGAGCATATGTGAAAAAAAAACGGTGGGGGGGAGATCATGAAACAGGAGAAAACTAAAGAAAAGTTTTGAAAAAAATCTATTAGTTTTATTGTATTTTATTCCAAACACAGCATACACATTTTAAAAAGGTAAGAGTAGAACAAAAGATATACATGTATAATATATATTCATATAGGTTGAAATTTATGAATTTTATGATGTTAGGTATCATGACTAATATGCAATGTTACAATCACGGAGAATTATTGAAATTATTAGAAAGCAAAAAAAACCTATTTAGTTAGTACAGGTTTTTATGTAATTGCGGATATAGTTCTGAGACTATCATATGTATTCTGTAGTTCGGGTTGGCAACACTTCAGGAGTGAAGAATAACAGACTCCCTGAATATGAATATCCTGATATTCTCTTTAACGGGCTTCCGATGTTAGAATCCTTTCTGTTTGCCTGGCTTATCTGTAATACCTGTGGATTTGATCTCTTCATGCTGTAAACGAGGAAAAGGAGACAGATGGAAAATGGTTTACGTAGTGGAAATCTGGATTTATGAACTAATTAGTTGTGGTAAAAAGAAAAAGATAAACGTTTATTTGAAGCTTTCTCTTCCAAATTTGCCTTCATCTCCTTATCTTAGTGCTTATCTGAATTTGATGAGACTCAACTGACCATGAGTTTTGTCATGCATTCCAAGGTTCAGCCAAGTTAGTTTACACTCAGTCCAATCAAAAAAACATGTAAGAATATGTGAATGGCACAGAAACATTACAAAATGGGATTTCAGGGAAATAGCGTGAACATTTTACGTACAAGTAACTCTGGTGTGTGTTTGTATCTGTGCTGTTGAACATTGATATGTGGCTTTTTTTTTAGCTGTTAGCCCTTGTTGAACACCACTTTAATATGACTGTATATGCATCAATTCATGAAATCAATTATATTTTAAACAACCAACAAAAATAACTCAAATATTTTCTAAGTAAACCCATGCCAGTTTTTAGGGCTTGGAGGCAAAATGCTGTTTCTACTGCCTATATTTTGAAGCTCCCTATGTTTTCATCAATTAATTTAAAATCTTCAAGGTTTAATATTGAGAATTTGATTTATGTGTGGGTGTTTCGTATAGTATGATGAGTACTAATCTACTTTTATGTTGATACATATCAATATCTAATTTTTTGCCATCACTTTTTGTCCAGGTTTTCTTCTCCAGGTTAATGCTTTTGAAAGGTTATCAAAAACTGAGAAACTGTAGCATCAAATGTGTATTCTTTATCCCTTTTCATTGGTGTAAATGTTTACCTGTTTTTGTGTCACTATTAAAAAATATAGATTTGTGATGTAATTTGAAATCATGTATTGTGAAATTAGATATTGTTATACCTCCAGCATTATTATTTTTATCAGGATTGCTCTGCTATTAATTACGTTTCTTCATTGTTAGTTTTAGAATTTATTTTCTCTTTCTGTGAGGAAAATATGTCATAGGGACTTTGATAGTTGTTGCATAGAACTTTTAGATTGTTAATGAAAATTTAATACATTTTTTTCAATATTAATCAGACTGATCAATGAACATGCAGATTATTTCTACCTTGGTGTATCATCTTCAATTTCTTTCTTTAGTATTTATTGTTCTAATATTTGTAGTGATATTTCACTTACATATTTAGGTTTATGATTAAGTATATATTTCAAACTCTTCTGAATAAGGTTAATATGTGGATTTGTTCACAGTATGTAGATCATTTCTGTACAGATTTCCTTGAAAATTAGAAGCTGACATTGTCCCCAAATATCTTGAATGACATGCTTTATAGTAATAGAACCAGATTTGGACCCGTGTCAAGCCAAAGGGATATCTCTTTTAAGCATCAGAATAGGTAAACACCTCTGAGTTATACATTGCAGGTAGGTGAACAAGAGAAACAATTACTCTGCATGACTTTCTAGGCATTTTTATATAATGAAAACTATAAATAACCCATATGGAGAAAAAAATGTGGTACAGACATGAAGAAGAGTTCTGGAACTGTGATCAGAATTTCACTTTTGCCAATCAGCAAACTGCATATGGCAAAGAGAAAAAACTGGAGTGGATGTATTCTGATATCTATGTGCATGGAGCATAGAACCTCCTCAGTGAACACAAACAACATATCTGCTTCCTAGTCATGATGGGAGAGACCAATTACCGTAATGACTTTCATAGTTTGACCTCACTTCAGCTTAGTTATCTCAGTAGGTCTATGTCCAATCCAAGACCTCTACATGATTGTACTTTGTGGCAGGTTTTTCAATCAAACTTCAGCGAAGGTTATAGTGAGATTTCCTGACCTGTGAACGCTTTTTATTCTCAGGGTTCCAGAGAATTTCTATCTTAAATTATAGGACTGTCACAATGCGGAACTTGAAAATATTACTTGGAGTTTTGGCATAGTTGCAATGAATTTTTATTTCCTTCAGTAAAATGTGAAAGTCAGTATCAGATCCCTTTTACTTGCCTCAACTGCATTTAAGACTTGAGGAACTGTGGGGTTTCCCCGCTGGCATACGACACAGTTGACTTTCATTTGTGCTGCCTCCTATCTCCAAGGTTACTTTGTGGTTTCGGTTTTAGGCTTCCCTTCCTCCTGAAACATGGTTTGTTTGCGTACAGATTTCTATTTTCTGCATCACTTTTCAGTTTCTTTAAATGTTTCTATATCCTACTCATCTCTTTCCTGATCTCTTTTTTTTTTGTTGTTGTTTTCATAATATAGTCTTTCTCTTAGCATCTTGATGTTTGAATTCATGTAAACTAGAAAAAGCTGCATCTCATCCCGGAATTTTTTTCCCCCAAATCTTTATGTTTGACCTTATATTGTATACTTGCTGACATGAATGATTTTTTTTTTTTGGACTTAGAAGTTAGGCACATTTTTTGTAGTTGCCAACAAATAACTCCTATTGATGTTCTGACATTTTTTTTTTAAACTGAGTAATAAGAGCCGGGCGGTGGTGGCGCACGCCTTTAATCCCAGCACTTGGGAGGCAGAGGCAGGTGGATCTCTGTGAGTTCGAGACCAGCCTGGACTACAAGAGCTAGTTCCAGGACAGGCTCCAAAACCGCAGAGAAACTCTGTCTCTAAAAACAAACAAACAAAAAAAAATTATTTAAACTGAGTAATAAGGCAAGCTAGTATTAGTCACAATGTCAGTGATGGCAAGGAGATGCATTCCAGCATTGTCACCCATAATAGCAGGGCTTTCTTCTACACTGAACAAGTCGAATCCTTGACTACAACACAGAAGACAATTATAAGATTAATCAAAGTGAAACAAAGTGAGTCTACTAAGTATAGAGGAGATAAGACACACTTAGGACAAGCTCTCATCATATTTTAAGATACTGTGCAAGCTGACAAAGGGGAAAAGAACTTCAAACCATCTATAAGCCTACAAATCACTACATTAACCAACCTAACAAGATACCCTCAAGGATATAGTTGTGGTATTTAAGGTTAAATAACAGTTTTCTAAATAAATCTTAGTACTGCTAAATGAAGAATATTTGTATCCAAAACTTTGACGCTAGCCAATGATTCATGATGAGAGAGGTCATGAATACTAGCAGAGGAGCTACTACTGCCACTCTCCTTGTTCCACAGTTTCCAACTGTATCCTAAATACTTATCCTTAACTCTGGGAAAACTCTAACACTCATGCTTCAACAAAGAAGCTTCTTTGTGTAATTGATAGTGACAGTTACAGAGATCTGCAAGCAGCGAAAATACAGAGAACAACTGATGATGTGGTATTCAACACTCTACCAAACATCTACAATGAAACTCCTATACTTAATAGGCAGCATCACAAACGAGGGGTTGGAGAGAGATGATGAGAACCAGATGATTAGAATTCTAGTGCTAAATAGTGTCTTCAAGACATGAAAAGGAAGGTGCATTCATGATATCTCAAAAATATGTTCTTCTAAACCAGACATGCCCTAGAGCAGCACCAATTAACATAATGTAAAATTAGGGAATTTCACAAGTCTTACCCCTAGCTGAAAGGCAACAGCAAAGAATGACTTGAAGAAAGTATAATTTTTCATTTCTAGGAATGAAACAATTAATAAAGTTATCTAATCTCAAGTACTGAGCCCTAGGCATATAGACATAGGAACAACTTAGCAATTGTGTGTTTAATACATAAAATATACACAACAGGCTATATTTAAGAACTCTTATATATGAACATGTATTATATATTGTTATATAATAGCTACATATACTCATTTATGCAACAATAATTTGAGAGGAAGTTGGGGGATAGGAGCAGTTAAAGGAGAAAAAAGAAGGGGTGGAAATTGTTCAAACACAATACTGAGTTATGAAATTCTTTAAAATATTACATTAAAAACACTGTATGCCTAATCCCAATAAATATATCATGAACATAATCCCTGTGCTTAAGGCACAAGCAACTTCACAAAACTGGAAACAGACAGATTCTAAGAGTCAGAAGAATATGAAGTCTATTTTAAAATTGTGTCTCCTGAAAATGATCGTCACTTTCCTCCCTAATATCTACTTTCTCTTCTATTCTAGGTTAGGTGTAACTATATTTATAATGAGGTCTTTGATTCACATGGATTTGAGTTTTGAGCTTGGCATTAGATTTGGATGTATTTGTACTCTTCTAATGTCGACATCCAGTAATGGAAACACCATTTGTTAAAGGTACTTTCTTTCACTGTATACTTTTGATTTCTTTGTCCAAAATCCGGCATTCATAGGCATGCAGATTAATGTCAGCATCTTTAATTCAATACCATTGATTAATGTGTTTGCTTTTATGCCAATACCAAACTGTTTTTATTATTATATTATTATTATATCTCTATAGTAAACCTTGAAGTCAAGGATGGTGATGCCTCCAGAGACCTTTTTTTTTAAACTTTTTTTTTTATTGAGAAAAGGAGAAAAAAAAACCAAATTTCCTCCTCCTCCCAGCCTCCCATTTCCCTCCCCCTCCTCCCACCCTTCTCCCCCTCCCCCGACTCCTCTCCCCCTCCCTCTCCAGCCCAAAGAGCAGTCGGGGTTCCCTGCCCTGTGGTAAGTCCTAGGTCCTCCCCCCTCCGTCCATTTCTAGGAAGGTGAACATCCAAACTGGCTAGGCTCCCACAAAGCCAGCACATTACGTAGGTTCAAAACCCCATGACATTGTCCTTGGCTTCTCTTCAGCCCTCATTGTTCGCCATGCTCAGAGAGTCCGGTTTTATCCCATGCTTTTTCAGTCACAGTCCAGCTGGCCTTGGTGAGCTCCCAATAGATCAGCTCCACTGTCTTAGTGGGTGGGTGCTCCCCTCGTGGTCCCGACTTCTTTGCTCATGTTCTCCCTCCTTCTGCTCCTCATTGGGACCTTGGGAGCTCAGTCCAGTGCTCCAGTGTGGGTCTCTGTCTCTGTCTCCATCCATCACCAGATGAAGGTTCTATGATGATATGCAAGATATTCATCAGTATTGCTATAGGATAGGGTCATTTCAGGTTCCCTATCCTCAGCTGCCCAAGGAACTAACTGGGGACCTCGGCTTGGGCATCTGGGAGCCACTCTAGGTTCAAGTCTCTTGCCAACCCTAAGGTGGCTCCCTTAACTAAGAATTGTGCTTCCGTGCTCCCCTTTTTTTTAGGATGGTTTTGATTATTCTGGGTTTGTTGTTTTTTCATATGAAGTTTTAAAGTCTGAGAAGAATTGCGTTAGGATTTTGATGAGGTTTTCATTGATTCTGTAGATGCTTTTTGTAAGACTGCAATTTTTAATATGTTCATTCTACCTATCTAAGAGCATGGAATGTCTTTCTATTTTGTGATATCATCTTCAATTTCCTTTTTAGACACTTAAAGTTCATTTCATTCAGGTCTTTCCTTGTTTTGTTAGAGTTACCCTGAGCGCTTTTATGGTATTTTTGGCTATTGTAGAAGGTAATGTTTCTCCAATTTCCTTATTGACTCACTTATCATTTTTATATAGGAAAGTTGCTGATTTTTTGAGTTACTCTTGTATTATGCCACATTGCTGAAGGTGTTCTTTAGTTGTAGGAATTCTCTGGTAGATTTTTTTGGGTCACTAATGTATACTGTCATATCATCTTCAAATAGCATAAGTCTGACCTCTTTCTGTCCTATTTTTACCACTTGATCTCCTTTTGCTGTCTTAACGTTCTAGCTACAACTGAAATTACTATATTGAACAACATGTAAAGACTGGACAGCCTTACCTTGTTCCTGATTTTAGCAGAATTGCTTTGAGTTTTACTTCATTTAATTTGATGTTCGCTGTCAGCTTGAAGTATATTGCCTTTATTGCATTTAGATTCATTCCTTGTGTCCTTGATCTCTCCAATACAATTACCATAAAGGGGTGTTGGATTTTATTTAATACTTTTCAGCATCTAATGTGATGATAATGTTTTGTTTTATTTCAGTTTGTTTATATGGTGGATTAAATTGACAGATTTTCATATTTTGTATCATCCCTGCATCTCTGGGATGAAGCATATTTGATCATGAAGGATTTTTTGTGTGTGTTCTTGGATTTGGTTGGTCAGTATTTTTGTTGATTATTTTTGCAACAATATTTTTGAGGGATTGGTCTATACTTCTCTTTCTTTGTTACATCTCTTTGTGGTTTGGGTATCAGGGTAGCTGTAGCCTTATTAAAAATTGGCAATGTTTCTTCTGTTTCTATTGTGAAGGCAGTTTGAGAAGTATTGTGTTTGTTTTTCTTTGAAATTCTGATAGGATACTATGCTAAAAACATCGGACACCAGGGATATTTTTCATTTTCATTTTTCATTTCTCTTTTAATGATTGCTTTTATTTCTTTAGGAGTTATAAGTATTTTAAATTGTTTATCTGGTCTTGATTTAAATTTGATACGTTCTACCTATCAAGAAAATTGTTTACTTTTTAAATTTTCCAATTTTGTGGAGCACAGTTTCTTCACATATGATTTGATGATTCGATGTTTTTGCTCAGTCTCTGTGTTTTTGCCCCCATTTCATTTCTGATTTTGTTAATTTGAATATTATTTCGGTGCCTTTTTGTTAGTTTGGATGAGAGTATGTCTATCTTGTTGAGCAAAGCCTTTGTATCATTGATTCTTTGTATTGTTCTTGTTGTTTCTATTGTTGATTTCAGCTCTCAATTTTATTATTTCTTGGCATCTTCTCCTCCTGGGTGAGTCTACTTCCTTTAGTTCTAGAGCATTCAGGTTTGCTGTTAACTTGTTAGTATGAGCTTTCTTCAAATTCTTTATCATCTTAGCCCCCAAAATAGTCACACAGAAACTGTATTAATTAAATGACTGCAGGGCCCATTAGCTCTAGTTTCTTATTGGCTAACTCTCTCTTTTTTTTTTTTTAATTGAGAAAAGGAAAAAAAAGTTTCCCCCTCCTTCCAGCCTCCCATTTCCCTCCCCCTCCTCCCAACCTTCTCCCTCTCCCCCCACTCCTCTCCCCCTCCCTCTCCAGTCCAAGGAGCAGTCAGGGTTCCCTACCCTGTGGAAAGTCCTAGGTCCTCCCACCTCCGTCTATGTCTAGGAAGGTGAACATCCAAACGGGCAAGACTCCCACAAAGCCAGAACATGAAGTAGGATCAAAACCCCGTGCCATTGTCCTTGGCTTCTCATCATCCCTCATTGTTCGCCATGTTCAGAGTCCGGTTTTATCCCATGCTTTTTCAGTCATAGTCCTGCTGGCCCTGGTGAGCTGCCAATAGATCAGCCCCACTGTCTCAGTGGGTGGGTGCACCCCTCCAAGAGATGCCTGATCATATGACAAAAGCATTTGTTCAACTATGTTCATAGCAGTATTATTTGTAATAGCCAGATCCTGGAAACAACCTAGATGTCCTTCAATGGAAGAATGGATGAAGAAAGTGTGGAATATATACACAGTAGAGTACTATGCTGCGGTAAAAAACAATGACTTCTCGAATTTTGCATGGAAATGGATGGAAATAGAAAACACTATCCTGAGTGAGAACCTTCTTCTGGTGATGGATGGAGATAGAGACAGAGACCCACACTGGAGCACTGGACTGAGCTCCCAAGGTCCCAATGAGGAGCTGAAGGAGGGAGAAAATGAGCAAGGAAGTCAGGACCATGAGGGGTGGCTAACTCTTAAATATTAATTTAACCCATTTTTATTCACCTGTATATCACCATGTGGCTGTGGATTGCTGTCTAATGTTCTGGTATTTGTCTCCAGCAGGGCTACATGGTGTTACTGACTCTGCCTTCTTCCTCCCAGCATTCAGTTTAGTTTTTCCCACCTACCTCTGTTCCCTGCTCAGGCCCAAGACAGTTTCTTTATTACCAATGGTATTCACAGCACATGGACGGAAATTCCACATCACATTTACAAGTGATTATCTATTGTAATACAGGTTTGAAGGCATACAGGGGTCATTGAGAGTTGTTGAGGATTGGTACCAGAAGGAGAGACCAGGAGATATCACTGGTGAAGTACAACCCAGTTTAAGCAGGATACCCTAATACTTGAAGATTCTAATGCCATGGAACAACCTCCAAGTATAGTAGCTTTGGGATAGAGATAGTTGAAGCCTAGTAGATACACTATGTAGGATTCCAGAAGACCATGAATAAATACTACATTTTGGACAGTGATTTTTATATATTTATTTATTTTTTTGTGGTTTGAATTTGACTACTTCTCTTTTGAAACAGAATTTATTTAATTTATTTTTTTTTATTTTATTATAGCCTACAAATCTAAGACTTGAACTTTTTAAAAAAGGTTTTGGAGTTTTATAGAGATGTTCGATTATTGAAGTGAATGGACTTTGAAAATGTTTGAATTTTTAAAGACAATGGAACTTTTAAGTTTTTTAATGATTTATATTGTGACATTAATATTGATAAGGGATTTTATGAACAACAAGAAAGGAAAGGTTATGTTTAATAAGGAATGTGTTTTTGTTTCAAGTTGAAAACAGGTCAACTGGACCGACTAATTTTTATGTCAGTTTGACTCAAGCTAGAGTCATCTTGGGGAAGAAAACCTCACTTGTGAAAATTTGTCTGTAAAAACTGGCTGTAGGCAAGCATTTTGCACCTTTTCTTAGTTAATTATTGATGTAAATGGACAAAGCATTGTGGGTGATGACACCCATTGCCTGGTAGACCTGGATTCTATAAGAAGAAAGACAGAGCAATTTAATAAACAACACTCTTCCCCATCCTCTGGATCAGTTCTTGTCTCCTGAATCATGTCTTGTTTGAGTTCCTGTCTTGACTTTTTTCAATAATGAACAGTAATGAGAAATATTAAGTAAAATTAGCCCTTCTCTCCTTAAGAAGATTTTGATTGATTATGGTGCTTCACCACATCAATAATCAGCTAGCCAAAACCAAAGTGGTGAGTCCTGAAACTATGTACACTCTACTAAAATTCAAAGGACTGAGGAAGCTATAGTTATATATTTATACAAATATGTGACAAAAATTATGAAAAGGAGGTCATAAGTTTAGATTGGGTAGGAAGAGACATGGGAGATATTAAAGGGTGAAATAGAAAAGGGTTACTTTACTGTGAAGAAACACCATGACCAAACTTAATTGGCAAAGATAGGATATATGCATATATGTATGTTATAATAACTAAGAAAAACAGGGTTCATGGATTTTAAAGTCCATAAGCAAGGATATGTGGGAAGGTTCCGGAATAAGAAGAGAAAGTAGAATGATATAATTATAATCTTAAAATATAAATAAAATAACAAAAATTATAATCTATTCTTAAAATGAATGATAAAAATGAAATAAAAACAGATTGGGTTGGGAATTTATTATATTTTAGATTTAAAATTGTTGATTCAAAACACTAAACTGGTATGCCTCAATAAGGTTTTGCATGACACTTTTGTTTTTAACAAATATAGGAATGTAGTTTATGTTAGATTAAAAAAAATACAAGCTGGTGGTTATGTCTCCTAAGCATGTCATGTATTTCCCCAACTGACCAGCAATTTGATATGGATATCTTTATAGTATTTTCAATTAAAAGCAATTCATGCATCCATGAGATATTTGAGGTATCTCAGGCTAGAAAATTACAGAGTAGCAAAGTTAAGAAGCACAAGCAAGAAGAGTAGATTAAGGAGAAAGCAGTAATTAAGGTAACCAGACCAACAATATTTTACAGCAATAGTCCTCTTAAAGGCCAAATGTTGTCTGAGGAGATCCCAGAATTTTCCATTAACGTAGTGATGTGGGAGTGATTTCTTATTAATAAAGAAACTGCCTAGACCCATTTGATAGGCCAACCCTTAGGTAGGCGGAGTAAACAGAACGGAATGCTGGGAGAAAGAAGCTGAGTCAGGGAGTCGCCATGATTCTCCCACTCCAGACAGACGCAGGTTAAGATCATTCCTGGTAAGCCAGCTCGTGGGCTACACAGATTAATAGAAATGGGTTAGATCAATATGTAAAAGCTAGCCAATAAGAAAGTGAAACTAATGGGTCAGGCAGTGTTTAAAAGAATACAGTTTCCGTGTAATTATTTCGGGTAAAGCTAGCCGGGTGGCGGGACACAGCCCGCCGCTCCGTATTTCAACAATGTAGGTCAAAAAATGAACTACTATAAAACAAGTTTTGGGATGAGTCAGAGTTAAGGAAAATTAGAGGTGTTTATTAAGTAAAACTGAAATAGTTAATATTTATATTTTATATAATATATTGAAAAAGAGAACAAGATAGATATGAATAGATAAAGAGATGATAGATTGATAGGTAGATAAATAGATGGATATAAATAGACAGATAAATGTATAGCTTAGTATCAAAATACACACACACACACACACACACACACATATATATATATATATAATTTTACAGAGTGCATGGCATAGGTAGTGTGAGTTTCATGGTTTCCTAAGTCTCACTGAAACAACTATGTAATTGATGACAAGCCTTAATAATTTAGCAAAAGTACTATCAGAAGTTACACTCATAAATTCTTACCAATATTATTGTCTAAACATGAGATAAACAAGAACAAATGGGCAGGGAAAGACCATGAGATTTAAAATTACGTTGCACATCAAGTCCCACACACTAATAGTAGGAGACTTCAACACTCCACTCTTGTCAATGGACATGTCAACCAGACAGAAATTTAACAGAGAAATAAAAGAACTAATAAAGGTCATGAATCAAATGGACTTAATAGACATCTGTAGAACATTCCACCCAAACACGAAAGAATATACCTTCCCAGCACATCTAAAATTGATCACATATTTGGTAATAAGGCAAACCTCCACAGATACAAAATAATTGGAGTAACCACTCATTTCTTATAGGATCACCATGGATTAAAGTTAGAATTTAACAACAATACTACTCTCAGAAAGCCTACAAACTCATGGAAATTGAACAGTGAACTACTGAACTACCTCTGGGTCAAGGAAGAAATTAAAGAAGGAAATTAAAGACTTCCTGCAATTCAAAGAAAATGAAGGCACAACGTATCCAAACCTAAAGGAACACTATGAAAGCAGTGCTAAGAGAGAAAGTTCATAGCACTAAATGCCCACATAAAGAAAATGGACACAAATCTAAGGCAATTAGTATAGAATTTGTTCTAAAATTGCACCACTTTTATTGGTGAGAAGAGTTGCAATAAAGGCCATTTTTATCTTTTGAACAATTTAGTACCTGTAGGACATCAAGAATATTTAAAATGTTGGCTTCTGTATACAAACCTACTAAGGTAAAAGTATTTGTAAGACAAGGTTTTGTGTACATATACATTGAAGGCATTTTTATTTGTCTTGGATAAGTTCATAACTTCTTGACATATTGATTAAGCCTTAAGAAACTGCATGACAATCATTTTCCAAACTGGCTAATCCATTTTAATTTTCATAACTGCATTTTGAGAATATTGTTTTGTTTTCACTCCTTCTGTTTATTTTAGTCCTTCTACTAAGTACATAGTGACATCTCATTGTGAAATTAATTTAAGCTTTCTTCTAGCTAATGACATTTTGGAGGTTCTGCTGCACTATTTACAGCTGGTATTTTCATTTCTAACTAGAAATTTTGTTGTTTACTGTCTTAAGACTGATATATTAAGATGTAGTTTTTAAATTTTTCCAGTCACTAGCATTTTTTCATCCTATTAATTAGAATTCTCACAGATTAAATGTTACAATTTTGTTCCTTTGATGCTTATATTTTGATTAAGTTCTATTTAATAAATGTTTATGTTCACTGATACTAACTTTACAATCCATCCTTGTAAGGTTAAAAAATTATTTACATAGATTTGAATACTATAATTCCCTCCATTATTACTAAAGTTTACTCTTTTCCATTAAGATGAGATGAACATTGAGCTAATTTTGGTAAATACTATATTTCGCCTCAAGTATTCTCTGATTTTCTTGACCTTGTAACTTTTCTTCTTGAGTATACTTAAATTTTGTTTTTATAAACTGAATTCCTAATAGTAGACTACCCTGGCTCCTCTTGAATTGTTCATGGAATGGAACATAATAATTAGTGCAAATATTGTTCAAGTGCATATGCTAAGTTTCCAGCAGTGGTTTATATATCTATGTTTGTGACCTATTTAAGTTCATATTGTTTTATAATTTCTGTTTTATTTTTGGTACAAGTGTTTTTTTTCCAAATAAATGTTAATTCTCACTTATTTACTAGATGAAATTCATATAAATGTTTACTAAATAATTTGTAGAATGTTCTGCTGCAGCTATCTTGTCATGGGAAGTTCTTTTGGCTGGTGCTTTTCAATCAGTTTATGTTATAGATTATTCCATATACACCACAAAGGTATTTTTATAACATTATCCTAAATATTCTTTATTATGTTAGTTTTCTATTAATGGTCTTAAATTTAGAAAAGTTTTAATTATTAATAAGCCTACGTAATGTCTACCTCACATATATATTGAAATATATATTTTCTTTCCTTTAAACCTATTCAAGTTTCATGTTCTTATATTCAGATCAAATGGTATTAAAGTAAATAAATGATAAATACAAAAAAGTTAAAATATGTTTAAATTTGCTATCTGTTTCATTCAGTCTTTATATGTTATTTTACTTATTTTTCATTTATTTATCTGTATGTCTGTGAGCACATGTATGTAAAAGTAGGTGTGTTATATTTATGGGTCAGGGCATGTACATTCTACTAGCTGTATATGGAGGTCAGAGGACAACTTGTAATAACCATTGCTCTCCTCCACTATGTGATATCGGGGAATCAAAATCAGTTAGACAGATTTGACAGCAAACCTTTAATTGACTGAACCATCTTCCTGGTCCTCCATCTGTATATTTTTGTAGAATATTTAAAACTTGTCTTGATGTTAATAGAAGATATAGAGCATCATGTGAAAGGACATTCCTGTGATCTCAGTATTTCAAATTAGAGGACAAGAGGCTCAGAAAGTCAATTTAATCCTTGTCTGCAGAGTGATGTTCAGTGCCTTCTTGGGTTACATGGAATCATATTTCTAAAATAAAGATAAAAAGAAGAAAATAAAAAAGAAACATTATAGCAGATGAATAACTCAACTAAGATATAGATACAAGCCGGGCGGTGGTGGCGCACGCCTTTAATCCCAGCACTTGGGAGGCAGAGGCAGGCGGATCTCTGGGAGTTCGAGGCCAGCCTGGTCTACAAGAGCTAGTTCCAGGACAGGCACCAAAGCTATAGAGAAACCCTGTCTCGAAAAACCAAAAAAAAATAAATAAAGATATAGATATAGATACAAAGACATTATAAACAGGGAAAGAAAAATATGCAGCAAGCTAAAGAGGATACACATATGTGTTCACATGTGTGTCCATGTAGGTAAACAAAGAAGTGTCTACAATGACAGTAGACAGTGTGAATGCTCAATGCATTAGTAAGATGTTTTTCAAAATCGAATTACTCATAAGCAATTTGCCACATGTAAATCATGTATGAATAAAGACAGCTTTGGGAAGAAGAATAAAAATGTCTTTGAGCAATCAGAAATCCAATAAGAGCACACATTTTATTCTATTTTCCATTGGCAATGTTTTTATTTAGGATATAAGACAGATATAATTTCTGGTTTTTATAGAAATAACCTGATAGCCTTATGATCACTGTGGGTATTGTTTATCAATAAATTTTCTATGAATGTTTATTTTTATTTTTTAACTTGATGAGTATGTTTTTCCTGAATGTGGTTATGCATTCTATGTGCTGCACCTACATAGGTATCTGTACCATGTAGATATGTGTACCATGCATCCTTCAGATGTCAGAAGATGGTTTTGAATTTCTTGGAACTTGAATTAACATGGTTGTAATCCACCATGTGAGTTCTAGGAATCAAATTCAGGCCCTCTTCAAGATCAGTAAGTGCTAATTGTTGAGTCATCTCTCCAGGCCTGACTACTACTTTTTCAGATTATGGGTATTGCAAGTTATATTTTTCTGTGAAAATATGGTAAGATGTTTGTGAATTCTTTGATTTTGAGTGAACTATCAGTGGCAGTAGAAAGAATATTCTTTATAGGAAGCAGTATCAAATGAATAAGATGAAAATTTTTTCTCATTATTTTATTTTTTTAAAAAAGAGAACATTATTATTTCATTATACATACCAATCCAAGTTCCCACTCTCCCCCTCCTCCTGTTCCCTCCACTTACATCTCCACTCCACTACCCATCCACTCCTCTGAGAGGGTGAGGCACATTGCTCTGGGAAAGGTCCAAGGCCCTCCCTACTATATCCAGGCTGAGCAAGGGGTCCATTCAAAGAGAATGGTTTCCCAAAGAGCCAGTGCAAGCACTAGGGCTAAATCCTGGCCAGCAGACAGTAGCCACTCAGTCTGCCTCAGCCATGCAAATATCAAGCACATTCAGAGGAACTAGTTTAGACATATGCTTGTTCATTCCCTGCCTGACTGGAGTTGGTGAGCCCCCATTAGCTCAGGTAGACTGCTTTAGTGGGTGAACCCATTATGGTCTTGACCTCTTTGCTCAAATTCTCACTACTCCCACTCTTCAACTGGACTCTAGGAAAGAAAAACTCAGAATGGCTTGAGTATTTTGAAACCCTAAAGCCCAGATCCAGTGCCACACCTCCTAACTTTTTCAAAGAATTCCACCAACTGGGAGCACAGTACTCACATATATGAACCATAGGAGTCATTCTTATTACAATGTCCATAGACAGAAATATGAGACTGTTTTTAATCAAAATAAAAAATGGCCCCTAAAGCATTTTGGAGTTTTTTTTATGACTGTCTCTGATAGACCCTACAAGGACCATAAGGAAGGGGTAAAACTATTCTGCCTGTTTGTTGTAGGAGGCTCTGTTGGAGCTTTATCAACTAGAATGCAGAATACACAAACTGAGAGTAATGCTACCTCAACCTAGATTTCAAATGCTGCCAGTGAGAGATTGGAGATAAAGGCAAGGAATTTCTGGAGAAACAGGACCATTGTAGAATGCCTCCTATAATATAAAATCCAGAGAAGTGTGAGGCAGAGGCACTGCAGTGAGCCCTCTACAGTATAATATGAAAGGATTTGTGTGAGAGTCGTTAGAGACAGCCCCTACTATGATAAATTCTCTGAAGCTGTGAAGTTGGAAATACTCCCTCCCTGATCCACAGCCTGGAATAAACTTTTACTCCATAGAAATAGGTTTAAAAATCCTGTCTCAATATTTTATGCTGATTTCAGTAAAAACAATAACGAATATCTGTATATAAAATAACGTATTTTTGCAATATTATTATAAGCATTTATATAAATACTCATTTAAGGTAAAAGAATTTAAAAAGTAGAATACTGAACTATGTCTACACTCATCTAAAATGCAAAGTATGTTTGACATTCAGTGATATGGAGAAGTTCAATAAAGGTTAACTAGTTTTCAAAACAAACATGTACTTTATGCAGCAAGAATGTAGAAATACTTAATTATTCCTGGGAAACTTAATAAAATACTATTTAAATCTTAATGTTTCTCTTTTTTCTTAATTAGTTTGTTTTTAAATAATATTCACTCCAGAAAATATTCAATTATCTAATTTATAAATCAACAAATGTATAGAAAAATCGAGTTTAGGAAATTCAATAGATATATAAAAACATATTCACGTAAGAGTTTACCAGAAATTATGACAACATGTGGAATTTCACGTATATAGTTTTGTTCATGCTGCTTTGGGACTCTACTTCGGCAGCTAGAATCATCTTTCATTTGTATAACAATGTTGAATGCCACAATATCTCAAGTGTTTGATAAGTATTTATTGAAAGAATAAATAGGCAAATGATTAGACGAATGAATAAATCTCCTTCAGTGCTGACAGATGAAGAATAGCTGTGTTATTGTTCATCATAAAGTAAACCTCTGGATAAAATCGAACACAGTATTTTTTGTTCTTAGCCACAATGGAATATCTGTGTGCTGAGAGATAGTCCCCTCTGTGCCTGTCTACACTCCTAAGAAAGATAAATGGAAACAGTGCTTTCTCTTTTGCCTCTGTCCTATTTCTGACCACAAAAGCTGTCACCGTGATCTATTAACATTGTGGATTTCTTTCTTCAGTCCAAGTGACAGGACGGCTATTTTTGAAATAAGTTCTATCTTTTTGTTATAGGCACAATGAATGATTAAAGGTTTCAGCACTGAAAATTACCAAACCTTTGTCTAAGAATATAGGCGATCTTAAAGTTGACTTATTGTAGTAAGAGGAGAGAGGAGACATTTCACCCCATCTGTCTGTTCAAAATGGACAAGATATGATATGATGGGTTGTAATGAAAGGCAAGAGTTATTCTTTTTCTACTTTCAGTGGAAATTTCTTTTATGGAACAGAGAAGTGCATTATCCCAAGTCTAACTTCAAAGAAGAAAGAAGATAAATCTTCAGTAGGAGTAAAATCTCATCAATCTTGTCTCACATAAAATTGTTAAATCTATCTGGATTTCCCTTTTTATGTTTAATGTAAGGGACACATATCACATTCTAGTTAAAGAGAAATTTGTGTCTTATGTATATAAATTACATTAAAATTAGTGTCTTACCTATGAATTGTATTCTGTAAGGTATTTCTTTAGGTTTTAATTATTTAGTCATGATTTTTAAGGCATATTATCTAGTAATATGATAAGTAATATGATATGGACAGTATATTAATTTTGTATTATAGATGAAAGTGGGGAATATTATTATTTGATTTATCACTTTTGAACTTCCTCAGTTGATTGAACGTATTACTTGTGATCAAAATAAAGAACATTAGCAAAGATTTATGCTGATAGGAGTAATGAAAGAGACAAAAATCCTAGATAAAATATGAATCATTCCATAAACCTTAACAACTTTTAGATAGAATAGAAAGATTTGTACTTTTGTTCTAAATATTGTCATGAAAACATGAGACCCATAGAAGTCTAGGGATTTGAACACATTTTTTTTTTCTATTTTTCTTTCCTTCCTATGCTCAGAATAAATCCTATAATGTCACACAAGGGAAACAAGTATTCCAACCAAACCTTAGTAGTCATGTTATTGTTTTCCAAGGCAGGTTCACTCTGCAGTTCAGAGTAAAATGGGCATTACTATTCAACCCAATATGGCCTGGAACTTCTGTCAATCAACCCTCTTCTTTCTCCTAAGTTTCTTGCTCAGACGAATGAGTACCCCCACCCATGCTACAGATTTGTTTGGTTTTGCCTAGTTTTTTTGTTTGTTTGTTTGTTTTTGTTTTTGGTTTTTTTTTCCCTTAAAATGTCAGCCCACTGCCTGGCAGCTTTATCATATGTCAGGATGGTCCATGTGACCACAGGTATGACACTGCCCACCCCACCACCCAACAAACTGTTATTAGATTGTACAACAACCCCAGATTTGACCCCTTCACCTGGACTCCATAACCTGGTAAACAACATCAGAAGATGTCCTCAACTTTATCAGAGGCCATGCAGTATTTAGAGAGGTATTTATTTTATTAAAATTTCCGCCTCCTCCCCGCCTCCCTTTTCCCTCTCCCTCCCCCCACTCCCCACTCCCCACTCTTCTCCCCCTCTCTCTCCAGTCCTAAGAGCAGTCAGGGTTCCCTGCCCTGTGGGAAGTCCAAGGTCCTCCCCCCCTCCATCCAGGTCTAGGAAGGTGAGCATCCAAACAGGCTAGGCTCCCACAAAGCCAGTACATGCAGTAGGATCAAAACCCAGTGCCATTGTCCTTGGCTTCTCAGCAGCCCTCATTGTCCACCATATTCAGAGAGTCCGGTTTTAACCCACGCTTTTTCAGTCCCAGTCCAGCTGGCCTTGGTGAACTTCCAATAGATCAGCCCCACCGTCTCAGTGGGTGGGTGCCCCCCCCTCGCGGTCTTAACTTCCTTGCTCATGTTCTCCCTCCTTCTGCTCCTCATTTGAAACTTGGGAGCTCAGTCCAGTGCTCCAGTGAACCCCAGGTAAGACAACACCTAATGCCTACTAATTCTCTTTAAAAGTCACCCAACAATCCCAGACTGCAATCTGGAATCCATACTAGAGTTCACAACCAGGCAGTTTTATTTGAAGCAGGTTGATCCTAGCAACCCCAGGTAAGATACCAAGCACACCACCCACTAAACCTCTTTAAGTCCTCCCAACGTTCTCAGAGTGCACACATTTCCCTGGGCTTGATACCTGGTCTACAGCTTCAGAAAAAGAAATCTGCTTTATTGGAGGACAGCCCACATCTAGGGATCTCAGGCCCCCAAAACCACAGAAGAGATACTGTACCAGACTTAAAAACTCACGAATAGCCGGAACCATTGACTATTTATGCCAGAAGACCAGACAGGAAAGAGAAACCAAGGGACCAAACACACACTCAACAAAGACAAACTCAGAATTCAACTCCTAGACCTATAATCATCCCAAACCCAGATGCCTAAACTTCAGTGTAAGAACACAAGCAGCAATACTATCAGATCCCAGTTATCCAAAGACAGCAAGATTTGTACAATACAATGCAGCTTTTAAGTGCAAGAAAACAACATGAAAATAGATTTTTTTTTTTGACACAGGTTTCCCCTGTATCTTTGAAGCCTGCTCTGGAACTCGCTCAACAGACTAGGTTGGTTTGAATGCACAGAGATCCACCTGTCTCTGCCTCCCAAGTGCTGGAATTAAAGGCATGCACCATCAACACCCAGTAAAACATATGAAAGAGTTCCTTAAAAATCAAATTAAAAAAATTCCTTAAAAAATTGAGAAAAAGACAACCAAAGATTCGATGAAATCAATAAATCTCTAAGGCAATGCCAAGAAAGTGAAGGGGTGGGGGAAAAGGCAGGTGAAAGAAACAGTTCAAGACCTGAAAATGTAAATAGAAGCAATAAAGAAAACACAACCGTAGGAAGTCCTGGAAATAAAAAAATCTGAGTAAGCAAACAGGAGCTACATATGCAAGCAAAAATAACAGAGTATAAGACATATAAAAGAGAATTTCAGATGTTGAGGACATGATAGAGGAAATATATTCATTAGTAAAAAAAATGTTAAATCTAAATATTTCCTAACACAAAACATTCAGAGAATCTGAGAGATGATGAAAGACCAAACTTAAGAATTCAATGAAAATGAATACACAATATAGACAAACATATAGGACATACGGAAGTGGAGTTATGAAATTAAATCATAAATTAAACCACAGAAAATAATAGTAGTACACTTCAACACCCCACTCTCACCAATGGAGAGGGCATTCAGACAAGATAAATAGAGAAATAGTGGAATTAACAGACATTATGTCTCAAATGGAACTGAGCAATAACTACAGAGCATTTCATCCAAACACAAAGGAATATACCTACTTCTCATCACCTCACAGATCCTTTTCCAAAACTGACAACATACATGGTCACAAAGCAAGTCTCACCACATTGGAGCACCAGACTGAAATCTCAAGGTCCAAATCAGGAGCAGAGGAGAGAGAGCACGAGCAAGGAACTCAGGACCGCGAGGGGTGCACCCACACACTGAGACAATGGGGATATTCTATCGGGAACCCACTAAGGCCAGATGGCCTGGGTCCGAAAAAGCCTGGGATAAAACCGGACTTGCTGAACATAGCGGACAATGAGGACTACTGAGAACTCAAGAACAATGGCAATGGGTTTTTGATCCTACTGCATGTACTGGCTTTGTGGGAGCCTAGGCAGTTTGGATGCTCACCTTACTAGACCTGGATGGAAGTGAGTGGTCCTTGGACTTCCCACAGGTCAGGGAACCCTGATTGCTCTTCGAGCTGATGAGGGAGGGGGACTTGATTGGGGGAGGGGAAGGGAAATGGGAGGCGGTGGCGGGGAGGAGGCAGAAATCTTTAATAAATAAATAAATAAATAAATAAATAAGGGGGAGAAGGGTGGAAAGAGGGGGAGAAGGGTGGGAGGAGGGGGAGGGAAATGGGAGGCTGGGAGGAGGCGGAAACTTGTTTTTTTTTTCCTTTTCTCAATAATAAATAAATAAATAAATAAAAATAAAAAACAAAGCAAGCCTCAACCGATATAGGAAATTTAAGATAACTCTGTGTCTTCTCGAACCACCTTGAATTAAAGCTGGATTTCAGGAACAACAGAAACAGCAAAAAGCCTACAAACTCATGGAAACTGAACAACTCTTTACTGAATTTGATGGGTCAATGAGAAAATAAAGAAATGAAAGACTTCCTAAAATTCAATGAAAATGAATTCACAACATATGCAAACGTATAAAACATATAAAAGTGGTGCTAAAAGTTCATAGTGCTAGGAACCTAGATAAAGAATTTGGAGAACTCTCATACTAGCAACTAACATCTCAAGAAAACTCTAGAACAAAAAGAAGCAAGCACAGCCAATAGAAGTAGACAGCAGGAAACAATCAAAATAAGGGCTGAAATGAATAAAGTAGAAATGAAGAAAACAATACAAAGAATCAATGAAACAAAGAGTTGTTCTTCAAGAAAATTAGTAAAATAGATAAACCATTATCCAAACTAACTAAAAATAGAAAGAAAATATCCAAATCAAAATAATTAGAAACAAAACAGGGGACATAACAACTCTGAGGAAATGCAGATAATCATAAAAACACAATAGACATCAAGGGTGTGGGAGGAAAAGAATACTGGGGAGAGAAGGGATTGGATGGAGTTAGGATACATGGAGAGAAAACTTGGAGAGACTACTGGAAATGGGGGGTGTCTTGGGATTTTCTAGAAACCTAATGCCGTGGAAACTCTCAGGAATCTACTACTGTGGCTCTAGCTAAGACTGTTAGAGTGAGGACTATGGAGCCTGTACTGGCCATTTCCTATAACCAGAAAAGACTTTGAATGGAAAGGCCTGGATACCAAATGAGCCACACAACTTTTGACTTATAATTTGTCCTATGAACAAAATATGATGGGGTAAATATGGAAAAGAAGTTATGGGAGTTACCAACCAATGACTTGTCCAGATAGAGACCATGCCTACTTTGGGAGTCCACCCCTGTCCCGGTCTGGACGATTAGGACCCTGAGAGTGGATAGCTCAGAGTGATAGGATACAATCAAACAATACTGCCAAAAAAAAGTTAGTGAAATGATTCTAATGACAGTCTGTTATTCTCATTATATTCGTAAATTGTTTTCTAGCACATGTGTCATCAGAGAGGCTTCATTCAACAACCTATGGAAACAGATGCAGAGATCCACAGTCAAACACTAGATGATGTTAGAGAAATCCTATGTTAGAGGGGGTAGAAAGATTGAAGAGACCAAGGACACCTGAAGAAAGAACACAGAATCGATAATCCTGGTCTCACAGGTACCTTTGCATATTCATTTACATAGCTTGGTCTTTTTGTGAGGTTCCTAACAGTGGAAGAGGGGCCAACACTGTCTCTTTTTGCTTGCTTTTTGGGATCTTTTTCCTCATACAGTATGGCCTCGTTCAGCCTTATTATAAGGGGAGGTGCCTAGTTATACCGCAATTTGATATGCCATGTTTGCGTGTTATCATGAGAGGCTGAATCTTTTCTGAAGCAAAAATGAGGAGGAGTGGATGGTGGAAGGGAAGAAAAGTTGGTGGGGAGAGGTTGGAAAGAGAGTTGTGGAAACTGTGATCAGGATGGAATTTATTATAGAAGAAGAAATAAATGTTTTAAAAGGAAAAGTAATCTGCATGCAAAGGTCAATTTTGATGATTAAACACACAATCCTGAGCACTAAGCCTAGAACAGCACATTGCTTTTCACTATTCAATGCCATTTCATTGCTGAAGATTCGAGTGAGATCACTTGATATTATTTAAATAGATACTATTGGCTTTGTAAAATTATAAAATTAAATAAATATCTAATTCAATTCTTCATGAAGAAGGTCACTTTGAAGTTTGTCACTTCTTTCTGGCAGTTCTTAGCTATAGGACTCAGGATTCTCTTCACTGAAAGTCCTGGGAAGATCTGTAAACATGGCAAAAATTCAAGAGGACAGGAGTCTTCTCTGCGTTTTCATAATACCCAGTCAAATGGTGACATAAACTGTTTCTGATGGAGTGATACTGTGTGGAGTGGTAAAGGAATACCCCATTTTATTCACGTAGCAACATTCTTCCTTCATAAATGTGATTGATGTGCTTGCAAAACTTCTTAGTCATCTTTTCAGTGAATGGCAAAAAAAAAAAAAAAAATCTTCACCTAAAATAACCCAGCTGTCCTGCATATTTTCTGTGCTTTGGGGAAATAAGTTCACTAGCTTTGCTCTCACAAGTTTGATGTATATATTTTCCTGGTGTCATTCATTCATGTCTTTTAAAGAACTATTTTCACTGACGTCGTCTACATTGATATTACCAATGAATTATTTAAACTCCTTATGTGGGTGCCTTCTTTCAGTTTTCTCTATGCACCATCATTCCCTTTGGCATTTCAAATAGTCTTTTTGAATTTTTATATTGTTCTCATGCATGCAGGCTAGTGTTAGCTGCTAGGATAAACATCTTGCTGCAATAAAATCCAGATTTCAGTCATAAAAGAGTTTTACACACACTTATGTTTTTACTTACTTTCATCTGTAAATAATCTTGCTTAAATTTGTTTTCCAAATATAAACCATCTAAAAATTACAGTCTTAATAACAGTAATACTAATTTGTGAATGTCATTTCAGTTCACAATTACTAAAATCAGGAAATGGTCAGAATATCTCCACAGAATATGACCTGGTAAAGAATAAAAGCGAAGACGTTCTCAGAAGTCAAAATAAAATAAAAACAGAAATTTGTAATTTATAATAATATATCAAAAACTTATAAATGCAACACATTAGAATTTGTAAACTTTATTCCAAGGTTGATAACATTACATTTTGTTTGAATTAGGAATTTTTGAGATAATTTTAATCTCTTATAAACATTTTAAAATTAAGCATGAAAACAATAAAAAGTACTAGAAGGTGTCTTTTCTAAAACAAGAGAGGCAAAAAAATATATATAATTTTTTAACACAAAACAGTATCTAGGTCTCTCTAAAAATCCCACACCAGAAACCAGAAAGAATTTTTATTTTTCTGATGCCATTTCAAATTCCATACTAAAATAAGTGATTGAACCATTCAGGGGTCATCCTTACACATAAACTAATACTCTGAAAACACAGGAGTCTCTCTCAAAAAATTCTGATTGAGAATAACAATATGAATAACATTTAACTATTTCTTCTATGAAATTCTCATTAGGAAAATTATTTAATAGTCTAATTATATTATTTTAACAAGTACCCTTATTTAATTGTTTTGTTAAAACTCTCCCCTATTTGGTTAACAACATGCTTATCAAAAAAGTCAGCTACTCAACAAAGCTTGATATGATGTCACTACTATTATGTGATAGCTTTCCTAGATATTGACACTGGCTCACTGGAAGACACTACTCCTTAGATTTGAGCTCTGTAGACATCTTACTTTAACTTCTTTATTTTCAAAGACTAATGGAAAGGTTTTGCTGTTCCGTGTAGAAATGTCATAATTTAAGATTGAAGTGGTGTTAAAAAGGAAAGAAGACAAGAAGTTGGGAAAACTGGGTACACAGGAGGGGTTGGATCTGCTAGCAGTTAAACGTAAGAGTTTGGAGCAAATATGATCAAAATATGTTCTATGGAATCCTCAAGGAATTGATATTAACAGAAACTGATGGAAAAGATTTGATATTAACATCTCAAAATAGTTTTTGCCAAGTTTTTTTTACTGTGAAAGTGTATTTTTCATTCAATTAAATACTTTATTTTGTCTATGAATCTTTTCTTTAATTATCATTATTATTAGAGAAACTAAGCTTCATTAGATTAACTATTTGACTTTTAAAGTCTTTCACTAGAGAAAATATTTTCTTAGGGAAGATTTCTGTGCTCTCTACAAAGAATAACATGAAAGTAATGGGTCGTTGTTATCATTGCTGTCTACCTTTCAAAGTATTATAGTCTCATATAAAGAATTTTAAGATCAAAATAGATCACTTGATATACTTAAAACTTCAATGTTTTTCTAAATTAGAGAAAAATATACCAGTCTTCTTAGGTAAAATAATTTTAGTCATCTTCCTAATAGGACTTCTGTCAAACTCTATAGTCATATTTATTTTTTTGTGTTTTAGTTTAATATCCATTGTCATTCATATAGAATTTACAAAAAACAAATGTCCATATGTTTAAGCAAAGATTGAAATTATTTTATATCTGAAACATCATTGAGATAGCATAATCATAACAAACTCCACAGAGTTATTCTTCGTACCAGTCAACTCTTAAAACCCCTTTTCATGAACAACTGAATCACAGTTGTTTAATACTTAATTAAACAAATTTTTCATTTGAAATGGGGTAGGATCAGATTTCAAGTTTGTAGGTGATAACTTAGCAGTTCATTGTCTTCTGAATTTTGATATTTGTGAATTTCTACAAGAAACTTGCTTATAGCAAGCTCTTGGGATGCAGAATCAAGTGGATCTCTATGAGTTTAAGGCCAGTCTGGTTTCCAGAAGGAATTCTACGACAGCCAAATTTACATAGAAAAATTCTGCCTCAAAAAGTCAAAAAATAGAAAAAATTAAAAAAGAAATAAAAAAAACAAAAAGAAAAAGAAATTTGGACATGCTGGATTTTTTTTGATGTTTATTAGTTCTTTAGGGATATTGTACATTTGGGTTTTCATCTTCACATTCTATACCCAAATCTCCCCACATCTGACATCCTTTTCTCATCCACTCAACATTTTGTGATTTGTTTACCTATCAATACATATCTGAGCAAACCAAATATTCTTGGATGTGTTCATCCAAAGCATCATGGACAACCTATTAGGGAATTCAGCATCAGAGAACACTAACTTTGTCTTTCCTATCAGCTAGTAGTTGTCAATGAATCCACATTTAGAGGTAAGATTTCATGCCAAACTCCCATTTTCTATACATGATAGCATCTTCAACATTTTAATATTTACCAAAAAGGATCAAGTTTCTAGATTCACACCAACTTGATCTATCCATGTTTTGTAACCCTTGTATTTGGGATTTTCAGCAACAAGGCCATACTGTCAAGTTCTAGAGCAACACTTTTCAATCATAGGTCCCAACCCCCCACCAGGATTTCCTATAAGATATTTACATTATGATTCATACCAGTTGAAAAATTATCTGTTAATCTTTATGCCTGTGTGATCAAGATCTTAAGAAATTTGTTTCCTGTACAAATGAGTTCAACATAATCCTTACTATCTCTTCTATCAGATTGAGTAATCTGTGGTCATGATTTGCAATTTTTTTCTTCTTTTCATTATGTCCCATAACATTGGCCATGCTATGTTTTATCTTTCATTAGGATCAAATTTTATGTTAATTTCCTTGATTTCTTCATTAAACCATTTTTAATCAATAGTGCGCTGTTATTCTTCAGAAGTTTCTGTATTTTTTGTAGTTTTTATTACCATTGATATCCAATTTCAAACTTTTGTACTCATATGCAATGTAGTATATTATTTCAATTTATCTACATTTTTCAAATACTTGTTTTGCATAGTTTTTTAAAATAGGAATTTATTAGTTAATTATATTTTCTTTCTTTTTTCTCAAGATAATTTATATAAATTCCCCAGCTATAGCATGAAATATATTTATCATGAATATGACTCAAAAATGTTTTTGGTTTATCTTTTTTTCATTTTTGAATTCATGAACTTAAAAATATATGCTAGATGTAATTATAATAAAATTATTCACAGTCTGAGTAATTGTTGTATGTATCGCAAATAAAAATGGAAAACTGGATTTTTTGTTTGTTTAAAATTAGAACTAAATGTAATCATTGGTGGCTTGCAATCCAGGGTCCAAAAAGCTGAGAGGTCTTCCATCTAAAATGTTGAACTGAGTGACAACTCAACAAGCTTTCGTACATGTGTCAGAAATTGCAATTACAGGAGAAAATGGTGCCAGAGAAATTGAGGACCGACAATTACAGAGCACCACAGCTTTCTAGAGCAGAAATGAGCAAGAAGAACCTCTATAGAATCATCACAACGTGGGGCAAATCTGAACTTGGACCTAGGGATTGCTGAAGGTGCAGTGAGGAGCAGTCTGGAAGAGGAAAATCAAGAGAAATCTTTTCTTAATGAGAGTCTCACACCTTAGTGGCACTAACCTCCAGGAGCCACGTATTCCTCACAGGAAATGTCAGAGTAAGGCCCTTAGTACATCTGCAGGAAAGGTAGAAAGGATCCACTTTTTTGATTGCTACACTATCCTAGTATCATTAGCAAGCCTTCCCTTATGAAATACTATCCTACCAGTGTTTAGTATTTGTGGTGTTTATCTGTGTAACTTACTTGGAGGAAGAAATAAATTCAATGCCAGCTCCCTATTTTATTCCACACCACGCCAGTGGTGACTGACAATAAAATTTCTCTAATAAACCATTGTGAACTTCTCACAACAAGGGCTTAAGGTCACTGAAAGATTGAGGCTTAAATGCAGGAATATAGAATGATACAATTTTGATTCCAAGACCAACAAGGAACACCATGGTGGATGAAGATAGAATACGTAAATTAAAACCATCAAAAATGTGCTAAAATGTTAAAGCAGCAAAAAGTTTCCATAAATTGGGTCTAATAGCTCATAAAGTGCTCCTAATGCTTATAATCTTGGCACTGTGGATGCTGAATCAGAAGCATCCTGAAGGTCATCTTGGACTACCTTGCAAATGTTGTGGTACCAAACATTATCCAATGCTACTGGTATGATGGAGGAGGGTCATCTGTTTATGTGTTACTCTCATTGGTTAATTAAGAAACTGCCTTGGCTTTTTGATAGGGCAGGATTTAGATAGGTGGAGTAGACTGAACAGAATGTTGGGAGAAAGAAAGCATAGTTGGACAGATGCCATGGAGCCAGTCACCATGTCAGACATGCTGAATCTTTCCCGATAAGCCACCACTTCGTGGTGCTACACAGATTATTAGAAATGGGTTAAGCAAGATGTGAGAATTAGCCAATAAGAGGATGAAACTAATGGGCTAGGCAGTGTTTAAAAGAAAACAATTTGTGTGTTGTTATTTTGGGTGTAAAGCTAACCATGTGGGAGCTGGGCAGGATGAAAAGCAGGCCTGCTGCTCCTAATACAGTGGTACTAAGTCAGCAAACAAGAGACTTTTCACAATGTTCATGTGGGATTCATCTCACTGATGCAAGTATGGCTTAACAAATGTAAGTTAATGAACAAGCTACACCAGATGAGCAGAAACAAGAAATGAAATAGTAGAAAAGGGATCCACTTCAACATTGTACTGAGGAGAAAAAATAGACAACATATTGTTTCTAAATTCTGGCAACATGAGTTTGCCCACTTTCAGAACTTTTATTCAACATTATAGTAAAGATCTTAAGAGAAGTTGTATATAAAAGAAAAAAGAAATGGCTTCTAATTGGAAACTATGACATTAAACCAAGACTATCTGCAAATCGCTTGCAGATATAGAAAACAAAAAAATTCCAAATACTATACAGAAAGAATTATAAGTAATAATTGAGTTAAACAAAGCCGGGCTGTGGTGGCACAAGCCTGTAATCCCAGCACTTGGGAGGCAGAGACAGGCGGATCTCTGTGAGTTCGAGGCCAGCCTGGTCTACCAAGGGAGTTCCAGGACAGGCTCCAAAGCTACAGAGAAACCCTGTCTCGAAAAAACAAAAAAAAAAAATAATTGAGTTAAACAAAGATAAAATATTAAAATTTTAGAAAGGGTTGCTTTGTGTATAGCAATATAGCTATACCAGTATCAAATTATCTAAAATAAAGCCAAAAAGTAATGATTTATGCTAAATATTCCCAGGAGATACACTCTTCTGCAAACAGTCTTGGGACCTATGATCTCACTACACTATAACTCTCACACACACATTATATATGTGAAGATTATTTCTCTGTGTGAAATAGCTTCTCCATTTTTCCATTAAGCAACCAAGTGAGTGCATTAAGACCTTGATGTCAACCTGAGCTTCATGTGTATAGGCATGGTGATTAATACTTCTCTTCCTGATTCATGTATAGATCACTTATACTCAAAGTGTTACCTTGTTTGGGTTCAGGATGGTGATAGAGAAAGAACAGCAGTTATGAGAAAGATCAGTTAACAAATTCATATTTAATGTTAGTTCACACTTTTCTGCATCATTGCATTTGGATGAGGTATAACTGACTAGACCCTTGTTAATGAGATTTATTCATTTCAAGTAATAATTTATTTATTTTTATTCATATTTATTCATTTCAGGGTCATAATCTTCATATCTTAAGGTGGATAAATCTGCTTCCTGTTACAGCTATGTGAGTTACGCATTAATGAATCTGATACTGTTTATCCAACAAACTGTATTGGCTTTGTGTTCTAGATAGTGCCTTGTTCTTACTAACAGGAATTCAGGTTTTCTATAAAGATGGAAATGAATCACCATAATTGGTAGAGCTTTAAAAGTTTGCATATTTGAAGTAACAGTTTGCTTTTTCTTTAATAATTTTACAATTTTACTCTTGAAATGAAAATATCAGTAAGTCTCTATTCTGTTAAAGACACAAAGCATGATTAAGGACCAGAAAATATTTTATCAAAGTAAAAATAATAATTTGCCGGGCGGTGGTGGTGCACGCCTTTAATCCCAGCACTTGGGAGGCAGAGACAGGAGGATCTCTGTGAGTTCAAGACCAGCCTGGTCTACAAGAGCTAGTTCCAGGACAGGCTCCAAAACCACAGAGAAACCCTGTCTCAAAAAAAAAATAATAATAATTTGCTTACTTATCATGTTCATCTATGTCTAATTGAATCTTTGTATAGAGAAAACCACACTGAAACAACTTACTGAAGTCCATCTTTCTGTACATACAGTGTATGCTTTACAGAGTGACCTCCCAGGTGACAAAACTGTTTCCATAAAATGAGTTGCTAGAAATTATGATAAATCAGAAAGTTCAAAGGGTATTTAAAGAAAAAGTGGTCTAATTACTCCTACCATTACAACTGACAGGAAAAATTTGTTAAGACTTCTTCTTTTTCTAAACTCATGGACAAAGTTTCAAGCACAATAATCCATGCTCTTCCGTTAAATCCTCCACTCAACTCTCTCTTGTACACTTGACTTCTAGGAATCATGCTATTCTCTCTATGAAACCACATGACATAAATACTGGTACACTTCAACATATATTTATCTAATATATATTCTCCACAACACAGAGAATAACTACTGTAGCAACCTAATGGTTTTGAGTGATTATAATATATGCTATACCTCAATGAAACAAATTTAGCATTGTGGTACAGGTGGATTTAAAACTGGGGACATGAATACATAAGTAAGTGGGACATTGTATAGGAGTCATTTGATTTTCTAGTAAACACTAATCTATTTGAAAATAATTAAGTCTTTAGGGGAAAATTCTTTTGTTCAGGATCACCATACCCACTGGGCATGCCCTAGTTTCAGAGCGTGCTTATCTTTCAAAATTCACAATTCACATTTGACTTTGATCTTTTAGAACTGTACTTTCTCTGCTGATAAGTTATATTTTAAAATCATCTAATATTTTATTAACTTTATAGCTAAAGGGGTTTTAGAGTACAGAAACTTCTTGTTTCTAAATAATGGAATTTTCAAGTATTTTAGTTATGGATCACTATTTTGCACCTTTGAAAGTTGCTTTTCTTCTCAGAAGAGGAATGCCAATTAATTTTAATACTGATATTAGTAGAAGGAGATATACCTAGTATAGGCAATATCTATTCAGATGTTGCTATGAAATATCTTTTCAGTTTCTGTTTCACATGGTTTTGTATTGTTCATTATGAATATTATGACATTATAAGCAACATGTATTATTCTATTTTCCCCTTTGCTATGTTTGGGATTCCAGGCTCTGTGCATGTTAGACAAGACTACTTCCCATAAGCTACATTCCCATTTCAAGATGAATGCGTTAACACAAATGAATTAAAATAAAATTTTATTGCTTTAAATTATGTGGGAAATAATGAAGCTCTCAGATAATGCAACACGGGGAGCACAGAAAATAAAATTTAAATATAACCAAAACTATGAGCTGAAATCATAAATAGCTGAATTGTCATGTGTTAACAGCAATGAAAAAGAAGGAATCCCAGCAATTTTTAATAACTGAGTGTGTGTCTGTTTCAGAGACTAATTTATACTCATATACATCCAAGAATATGAGTAAAAGAGATGCCTGAAATGCTAGGGAAGAGGGCAATTAGCATCTAGGGAAGGCTTGGTTTCTGAGGACCATTTATGATATTTAACAAGAGCCTTTTCTTTTCAAATCATCTCTGCAAAAAAATGAGGAAAGAAAAAGGGAGTTGCACAAAAAAGTATCCTTGGCTTCAAGCTCTTTAGTATTCTTTTGGTATAAATGCTTTAACAATTCAATCAATAAGACAACTGTATTATTTATAATAAGTGGATAAATTATGTTTCTAACCACATGATAAAAAATCTTCTTTATTATCTGGAATGCTCAGTTATGAGAAAAATTGCTATATAAATTAACAGGGCTGTCAGGTACTGTGGAAGTATACACAATTTAACTTGACTTGGGAACCATTCAGTTCATTAACTCAAACTATGCAATTGGATGAAAACTACCTAAATGCTGAGAGAAACTTGAAATCACTCATGCATCTGAACATTGCACTTTAGGAGAGAAAATAGCAGTAGAAAAAGTATTAAAATCTGAAAAAAGTCTGTAGTGTAGTTAGCATCACATGAACATTAATTCTTAAGACATGAAAAATGAACCAAAGAATGGAGAATGTACTGTGAGGTTTACAGGAAAAACTGTATTTTATTCTCAACTTTTTGGAAACACTACAAGATAAAAACTAAAAAAATATTCATGTTTGAAATAAATAGAATATATATATATATATATAATATATAATAGATTCTTAAAGGTATAAATATAAATTATGGCTTAATATAAAATTGTGATGAAGGTATTCTTCTTTTCTGATATCATTCTTAAAATGGTCAGCGTGACTAATAAAACTAATTAATGATCAATCAGCTAAGCCTGTTTTATGTTTGGGTTTTTATTGTAGCTTTATTATTTATTTGTTTATAATTTTGTCTTATAGTATATTTTAATAGTAACTTTTCCCTTTCCTCAGCTCTACACAGGTCCTTCTCATCTACATACTAACCAAATTTCATGCTTTTTTTTTATTTTAGTATCAAAAGAAACGAGAAAAACAGTAATAACAACAATAAAAAACTCACAATGAAAATCAAAACAAATAAGTTAAAAATAAAATTAAGAAGACAAAAAAATACCCCCAAGTCAAAAGCAAAGCAATGTACACGATAAAATGTGCTGTACATTTTTTCTTGACCCACTATTCTTGGACTTGATATCTGCCATTGAGTGTGATTGATTTACCAACGACATTCTATTGGAGGAAATAAATGTTTCATTTCCCAGCAGCTATCATAGAGAAGAGCATGAATCAACCCATGACAAAGAAGCATCTTCCTTTAGGAGATGATATTGTAGATGATGATGAAAAAGGAATGAGAGACAATGAAAGACTCAGCAATAATTGGACAATAACACCAATGTAAGAGTTCAGAGTAGTTAAAAAATAAAGTAAAACCAGTTGGAATGGTGAAGATAAAAAAGACCAATAATACTTTATGCTGGAGAGGATATGGAGTAAGGAGAGCACTCTTCCATTCCTGGTGGGAATTCAAACTTTTACAACCACTCTGAAAATTAGTATGGCAGTTTGTCAGAAATTTGGGAATCAACCTATCACAGGAATCAGCAATTCCATTCTTAGATATACACCCAAAAGATGCTCAATCATGCTATAAGGACATTTGTTTAACATTATTTGTAGCAGTCTGAATCTGAAAACAACCTAGATGTTTCTCAACCAAAAAATTAATAAAGACAATATGACACATTTATCCATTAGAATACTTCTTAGTGGGAAAAAAATGACATCTTGAAATTTTCATGCAAAGGATGGAACTAGAAAATAACCATCCTGAATGAGGTAACCCAGACCCAGAAGGATAAACATGGTATTTATTCACTCATACGTGGATACTAGCTGTAAAACAAAAGTATTGAGCCTATAGTTCATGATCCTAGAGAAGCTAAGAAACAAGGTGAACCCTAAGAAAAACAAATCTCCACCTGGAAACAGGAAATAGAAAATATCTCTTGAGAAAACTAGGAGTATGGGGGTTAGGGAAGAATAGAGGGAAGAATGGGAAGAGGAGGGAAGAAAGGGAGGGGTGAGGAGAACTCAAGGGAATGGGATAGTCGAGATGGAGGAAGGACAGAGATGAGAACAAAGAAAGAGATAGTTTGATTGAGGGAGCTATTTGGGGACTAGCAAGAAACCTAGCACTAGAGAAATTTCCAGGAATCTACAAGGATGACCCCAGCTAAGATCCTAAGCGATAGAGGAGAAGGTGCCTGAACTGGCTTTGTCCTGTAATCAGACTAATGAATATTTTAAATATCACAATAGAACCTTCATCCAGCAACTGATGGAAAAAATAATGGAGCACTGGACTGAGCTCCCAAAGTCCAATTGAAGAGTGGGAGGAATGAGAATATGAGCAAACAGGTAAAGACCATGATGGAGGCACCCACTGAAACAGTTTAGCTGAGATAATGGGAGCTCACCAACTCCAGCCAGACTGTGAAGCAACCAGCATAGGTCCAAACTAGTCCCTCTGATTGACAGTTGTATGGCTGGGGCAGAATGCAAGCCACTGCCAGTTGGTATGAGAAGGCCTTCTGCATATGTGCTGCTTTTATTGGCTAATGAATAAAGAGGCTGTTTTGGCTAGTGGCTTAGCAGAATAGAGACAGGCAGGGAAAACGAAACTGAATGCTGGGAGAAAGAAGGCAGAGTAGGAGAGAAGCCATTTAGCACTGTCTTAGACAGATGCTGGAACTTTACCTGGAAAGCCACAGCCACATGGCGATACACAGATTAATGGATATGGATTAATTTAAAGTATGAGTTTGCCAGAAATACACTTAAGTGATTGATCAAGCAGTGATTTGAGTAACATGGTTTTTGTGTGATTATTTAGGGAGTATGAGCTGCTGGGAAACAAACAAGCAGCCTCCAGTAAACAAGCAGAGAGTAGCACCAGGATTTTTCTCTCCTGCTTGTACTGGCTTTTCAGGAACCTGTTGTCTTTGGATGGATATGTATCTCTGCCTAGATATAGTAGGGAGGGCCTTAGACGTTTCCCAAAGCAATGTGTGTTACCCTCTCTGAAATATGGATAAGGAGTGGAGAGAGGGGGGTAGGTGGAAGGAATAGGAGAATGAAATGGAGTGAAAATTGTGATTGGTATATAAAATGAAAAAAAAGATAGTTTGTCTTCTTTTTTAAAAAATAAAGTAAATTAACTTAAAAAGTGAAAAAAAACCCACCATTATCAAGAAAAGAGCATTCTAAGTATCACTTCATAAACTGCTGGTTATCACTACCAAATAAGATTACATAATTGAATGTGAGAATCAAGTTAAATTTGACAAAATAAATTTTTTCTAGATATCAATGGACAAAAATCAAATATATATAGTCAATTTAATGTGTTTCTTTGCTATTCTTGCCTGTACATTATCATGGGCCTTTGTGGCAGCCCAGGTTCTAAAGACACAACTTTTAAATTATATTGCAAATGTTATCTTGCTACCACATCACAGTAAACCTTGTCTAAAACACTGAATACATAGTCATCACTATTGTATGCTATGTGCCGGGATTTTATAGTATAGGAAATAAGGTTTCACTTTTATAGATACATAGTTTATTTACAGAAAATATAGGCTTTTCACATTTTTTTAATTTTAAGTCTTTATCCGTATCAAAATATTATAACTTTTAGACTTTAGTTTACTGAAATGTATGGTACCAAATTATAAACAACAAAGGAGTTTTGGCTCTGAAGTGGAACAGATTTTTTTCTCTGGCACACCTCTTCACATACTTCTCCTATTTTGTACTATGTACTTAAGAAAAATGACATAATAGAACTGTCAGTTATAAAAGGAAAGTATCAATACTCTGTAAAGCATTGAAGATGTATTATTTATACATATATCAACTCTTCTGACAACTATGAAATGTAAGCAAGTATATCCATTTAATAAGTATGTAGTCGTTTGACTATTTAATAAAGAATGAAATTGTATTTCTATGAATATTCTTTGTACATAATATTTAATGATTCTCTGTAAGTAATATTAGATTTGTATACCTAATTTATAGGCCTATATACAAGGAGTTGATATTTCTGCAGTGACAAGTTATAAGTGGAAAAGCTCTAAGAACATTCCTTCTAAAATAATCTCATGAAGGGTTTGCTGTTAGAGAAATTAGGGAGCCATATATTTACAAATTATGGCTTTAAATTAATGGGCTTTGTAACTTTGTTACCTTTGTAACTTTCTTGAGTCCTTTGTCTTCACATTTTGGCGAAGAGATGGCCAAATAGAAATTTTAGCCCGAGACTCAAAAGATGCTTGTAAATATATTCTAAATTTTCACCAACCATATTAGATAATCTTCTCTAAAATTATAAACATAATTTTTAGGTCTATTATCGCACTATATAGTCACATGAGCATAACTGGGGGGTTTACTCAGAATATATGAAGGTGGTTTATATAAAGGATATAGACTATGATTTCCTTCTGTAGTGTTTAAAAGCAAACACTTTATAGTTACTAAACCATAGTTTTTGCAAGATGCTTAAAACATAGATGTTTTCTTTATAACATTTGTACCTAACAGAATTATATAATATACTTCAAGTTTTAAGAAGCTATACTTTTTGTTCTATATTTAAGAAATATATTTTGATGACAGTTTATGAAGTGGGTATTACTGAATCTTGAAAGACTTTAACCCCTACAGAACATAGGAATGACTACATGTTATTTATTACATGCAACTCAAGAAGATATAACGGAACAGATACATTGTTTTGCAGTTAAACCTTGCATATCACCATAGAACCTTCTTCTGGCGATGGTGAGGCTTGAGACAGAGACCCACATTGAGCACTGGACTGAGCTTCCAAGGTCCAAATGAGGAGCAGAAAGAGGGAGGACATTAGCAAGGAATTCAGAACCACGAGGGCTGCGCCCACCCACTGAGATGGTGGGGCTAATCTAATGAGAGCTCACCAAAGCAAGCTGGACTGGGACTGATGGAGCATGTGATCAAACCGGACTCTCTGAACATGATGGACAAGGAGGGCCGACTGAGAAGCCAAGGACAATGGCACTGGGTTTTGATCATACTGCATGTACTGGCTTTGTGGGACCCTAGTTTGTTTGTATGCTCACTTTCCTAGACCTGGATGGAGGGGGGGAAACCTTGGACTTCCCACAGGGCAGGGAACCCTGACTGGAGAAGGAGGGAGAGAGGGATGCTGGAGGGGGAGGGAGATGGGAGGAGAGGAGGAGGTGGAAATTTTAAAGTAAAAATAAATTTTAAAAAATGTGAAAAAGAAAAAAATCAGAATATGACTATATACCATGTCATATGCATATTCCTTTATAAAAGTTCATCCTAAATAATAGATTACAAGAGTATCAATTCTGTATGTTGACCTTCTCCATCAATACTTTCTTTTACTTATTTCTATCTCATCCATGGTGTGTTTGTTTAGATTTTTAAATGATTCAATTCTGAATTGAATTAGTTTTCTATCTACCAAAGTTTCTCTTTAATATATTATGGTCTTTGATGTCCATAGCATATAATGATTTAAGGCCATAAGCAATGAAAACTTGCTATAATGCCAGACTTTTGAAGGGAAGACGAATGCAGTTTTTACGAAAGGTACTTTTCTCTAAAATCAAATCTGTATATCAAATAAGATGACCTTGGGAGGCAGTGATAGTTATCAGGAAATTTCCCAGAAAATTGCTAAAGATCAATTTGTTGCAGCTCTTAGTACATTTGTATGGTTGTTAAATTGAATCCTCAGTACACGGTTCAGAGAGATAAAGTTTGAAGTCTCTAATATCACTGAAAGTCTATCATATTATGTTTTCAATACATAAATTTAATGATGTCATTCATATAATAATTTATTTAATCCAAAGTTTACCATTATTCACAATTGTGCTGTTATTGATTTTTATAAATATTTGCAAAAAATAAAAAATAAATATTTTCTAGAGTATATTTCATTTTTAGATTAAATTATAGTACAAAATGCAAGTTCTTTAATTTCAATATATTAGATAAACATATTCATCATACCAAAATCTTCCATTGTGATAAAGTAGATTAAATCTGCATAATGTTAACTATGTTATAGGTAATTACATCACATCTTAATCTCATAAGTTAAAATTATAACAATTTGTAGTGATTAATTATTCTGTCTTTTATCAACTAGAAAATGGAAAATGAAGTTACCATATATCCTGTGTTAGAGACAGCTAAGATTTGAAACTGAAACAAAACATAATAAATTTGACATTTCAAAATATAGTTCACAGAAAATACTGATAATTGCACTGAAATAGAAATTGCATTAGTTAAGAGAAAGGAATCAGCTTCCAGGGGTGGTTTTCAAATGGAAGATATATAAAACTGCTACAAAATTTATCTACTTTTATATATTTTTGCTGAGGTCAACTTAGATATATCACTAGAAATAGTTTAATAACTCAAATAAAAGAGCCATGTGCGTATATACCTACAGGGTTGGGATAGTATCATGTGTTCGTACAGTTGTGGAAACCATTATTCACACTTGAATACTTTATAGTCCAAGTGACTGAAGCAGAACTTCTATTGCGCAACCAGTTGAAGTATTTGTATCCAATTATTTTTCTTGCTTCAACAGCACGTGCACAAATCTTCAAAATAGTGTATTTCATTATAATAATTGGTGAAGTTGAAATTAGAAATCCATACTACTGTCAGACATGTTCAGTAATCATTTAATCTTACCATTCAAAAGACTTTGTGCGGAGAGCTCCAAACCAACTACATTCATGCAGAAGGAGGTTCTCTTAGAATTCCTTCCAAACAAAAATCATACTACCAAAACCTAAACTATAGGAATTAGAGTAAGGTCCTATTGAACTTTAAATGACTTGCTAATGGAATGAAATTGACCTCTATAAGAAGGAATCTCCCATTTGTGGATCACTGCAAAGTTTGTGCAAGCACCTGCAATGTCCTTAGATAATTTTGTGTCTGCTTTTACAATGTTTGTGGTCGTTTTCCAGACCTTGGGTTTGTGATTATAAAACTTGAAAGAAATCACCCTTTACTTGAACTTCACTAAAGTCTACACACACGCCTAAATCCTTATTTTATACTAATCCACTGGTGACAATGGCCTGTTCTACTGTCTGTCTATTTTCTGATTGGAATAAGAATCCCAACAGCAAGATTCCATGTTTGACTTTCTGCACATGGCATAATATCTCATGTTTAGTAGAAGCTCCCCTGCAGAGACAGAATTTTATATTCTTTTTATGTTTGTAAAAATATTAGGCCCTCATTTCAATTTTTAGGCTACATCATTTAAAAAAACTAATCACAGCTAAAAATAGAACTCACATTAAAATGAACTTTAATAGTAATTTCTTTTTAGTAAGACACTTTTATTTTGAGATAATGAGTTCCATTGTGCTTATGAATATAACATACTTTGATTATATCCACCCTTATTGCACTGACTTGCACTGTTTTCTCTCACCTGGGTCCTTTTCCTCTATGATAATTGCCCCTAAGATTTCCCATTTCCTTTCAAGATTTAACAAAGGAGAGAAAGCATGTATTACTGTATTTCAACATTACATCATTTTCTTAATTTTGTCATTTCCAGTTCTACATGATTTCCTGAAAATGGGAAATTCTTGTCTTCTTGTGGCTGCATCATATTTGACTTTTGTAATTGTACAAATATTTTAGCTGGTTTATTTCTTGATAGATACCACCTCTGATTCACTAGCTTGGGTACTTTGGGTTTGTACCATAGCCAGCATGGAGATAAAGGTATTTGTACTTTATGTTAACTGATTTCTTCTGGTGTATAACTTGACATTTCCTTTTCTCACAACCTTCATTAGCACCTCTTATATTTTCTTTCTGTTTTTTGGTTTGTTTACTTTTCTTTTGGATAAGAGCTGCTCTAACTTATATAAGATAAAACAATCAACTTAGTTTTTCTTTGGGTTTGTCTTATATATTGAAACTTTTCTCACTTATATTGGCAATTTCCATTTTCTTTTTGGAGAGCAAACTCTTCAGTTTATTTGTTGATTTATTTATTGGTTCACTTGCTGTTTTGGTGTTCAAATTTCTGTTCCTTATATACTCTGTATTTTAATCCTCTAGGGGATGAGCCTGATGCAAAGACTTTTGCCTTTCTAGACCATCTCTTCAGTCTATTGCCTTTCTTAGCAGACCCCTGTTAATTTTGTGAACACCAGTTTGTCTATTTTTGTATTGTTTTCTAATAATTGGAATCCTGTTCTCAAAATTGCCTCTGCCTTCATTTTCTGAACAGTCTTTCCAGTTTGGGGTTTATATTAAGTTATTTGATCCATTTTCAGTTGCATTTTGAATGGAGATAGGGATCTAGGATCCATTGTCTAATCAGCAGATTCCTCAGTAATATCTGGTGGCCAGCTTGTCTTCTCTCCAACATATATTTTTATTACTTTGAGAAGCATTACATGATTGAAAATACATAGGTTTATTTTCCTGTTTTCTATTGTATTCCACTTGTCTTTATGTTATTTCCATGACCGTGTCCTGTTTTATTTGTTACTCTCTCACTTGTATGTGTAAAAAAAAAAAAAAAAAAAAAAAAAAACCAAAAAAACAAAAAACATTTAAACTGACCTTCAGTGAGGCACTGTCTACAAAAGAGTAATATCTCACTTTTCCCCATACAAGTTCCTAGTAATGATCACAATTCCCTGGCATGAGTTGCATGAATGCTTTTACATTGTAGCAGTTTATGCTTATAAGAGTGGACAAAATGTTTTCTTTTTTAACCCCGTTGCATTCGTAGCACACACACACACACACACAATGCGTGAGCACACATGAAGAGGGGGGGGGAGGGGAGGAGAGGGGAGGGGAGGGGAGGGGAGGGGAGGAGAGAAGAGGAGAGGAGAGGAGAGGAGAAGAGAAGAGAAGAGAAGAGAAGAGAAGAGAAGAGAAGAGAAGAGAAGAGAAGAGAAGAGAAGGGAGGAGAGGATTTATGTCTCTCCATCTCATCTGATTCTAATTTTTTTTTCTTCTGTATTTTATCTTGTAGCAGACTTCCTTGGGACAAAGCAGTACTTTATACATTACTACACAAGCTTTCCCATGGGATACCACTGTGGATCAGTGTGGTGGAAACACCATAGATTGTATCTATTTCGCCATCATCTTTCCTCTGGTTGTTATTCTTTTGTAAAGAAGTTATATGTAGGTTAGAAAGAATGCAAAATAATCTACAAGTCTAAATGTATGTATCTTAGATGGAGAAATAAGAGTGAACTAGAAAAACAGTAACTAGAAATTTTGACCCTCTTTTCTTGTTCAACATAAGAATTCCAGTGAACATTTGTAACTTGTAAACATCCTTTAAAGATGTTAATGTATTCATAACAAATCTCTCAAGTCTCCAGAAATTAGAGCTACACAATTTGTGGTATAACCTTTGGTGTCTGAAGCTTTGATTGCTAAATATTTATTTACATTGTTTCTACACGCATCCTATTGAAAATAAATGTGCTTTATTTCCTCTGCTATCCTGAACCCTTACGGTTAGTAAATTTGCCAAGGGCTGGATATAATTTGTTTTCCTTAAAAGAATTCACCTCTATATTTTTTAAGATGATGTAAACGTAAAGATACCAATGAGAAAGATGTTTCTGTTCACAAAAAAAATTGATGAAATTCCTGAAACAGAACATTATTCAGCCTTAAAAAGATGGGAAATTCTATGTATTTGTCAAACTAGATGAACCTGGAAGACATTCAGTTAATTCAAGTAATTAGTGACAGAAGAATTAATAATTTCTGATTCCTTATTTAAATATATCTGAAAATGTTCAAACTTGAAATTAAAAACTAAATGTAGTTGTCATGGTAATGAGAAGAATGAAAAGATTTAATAGCCTTGCAAAATTAATAAACTCCAAAGACTTTATATAAAAAACCCAGGTGGCTATAAAATACTTTGCAATATTGTATGAGAGACAAGAGAGAGTGCTCAGTAGGTAAGCTGGTTTGCTGTGCACGTATTGGAACCTGAGTTCCGTTTCTAACACAAACATGCTGCAAAGCAGTAGTCTCACCCACATCTGCAATCCCCCCATTCCATGGGACTGCGACAAAAGCATCACTGGAGTTTAGTGCCTTCAGCCTCATTCAGCTTAGCTGCAAGTCTTTTCCTCAAAGGGGAAGGGCAGAACAGGATACAACAAATTATTCAAAGCCCTTCTTTGGGCTGTGCATATGTACACGTGCATAGCACATAGCACATGTGTCCCTATATGTTCATATACATCATACATACACAAAAACTATGAAAGTAAATATTCTGTTAAACATATTATCACAATAAGAGTATGAATGATATTATATTTTAAAATTTTTGAATTCCTAAAAGACCATAAACCACACATACTAACTTAATATATTGAAAGAATATTAGAATACGAAGAAACATTACAAAACAAAATATTACTTACTGGTACATTGAGTACCACTTTGTTTTTAATCTAATACATGTTAATTAGTGTCTGATAAACAGACAATATATGTTTCTTGGAAAACCATGGAATAAAGGAGACATTTTCTTGAACTTCCTCGACACTTTGTTTCAGTTCAGTGTCTTTTGAGTTTTTCTTTACACCAACTATGTAAGGAATACAAGTGAAAAGTTTGTTACCTGTCAAAAACCTATAAACAAATGGCTAAAATCTATTTTTGAATAAACAAGGTTCCAACAGTACCCGAGATAGCAGAAATATATGGAGTGTTGGGTTATCTAACAGAAGCAAATATATAAGTAGGAGGTATCAGTTGGTCTAAGAGGGTAATGTGCAAATGTATATTTGAGACACAACACCAAGACTTAATATTTCAGGTGATAGAGCAAATCACATCAACACACATAACAATAAGAATAATATTTACTTTATATAGCTGAAAAAAGAAAAAATATGGCATTAAAACACATTATCTACACATAGAAAACATTTAGAAAAGACTTGTGATGTGGGATTAACCTCTAGAAGATAGAAATATGCTTTATTACCTTTGGTTAGTAAAGAAGCGGCTTCAGCCTTTGGCCGGGTATAATAGACCTAGGCAGGAAAACCAAACAAAGATATAGAAAGAGCGTAAGTGAAGTAAAAAAAGATGTCATGTAGCTGCCAAAGGAGAAGGATGCTGTCAGAATCTTTCCAGTCAGCCACAGCCTCATGGTGATACACAGATAAATAGAAACGGATTTATTTAAGGTACAAGAGCTGGGTCAGAATACACCTAAGTTATTGGCAAAGCAGCGTTGTAATTAACTGTAACTCTGTCATTAATTGGGTCTGGCAGGCTGGGAATTGAACAAGCTGTCCCAGATTACATAATAGTGCCCAATATGAGAGACAATCCCACCACCCTGAGATTAAAAGTCTCATGCTATGCCAACTGAGCTGGAATTCTAAAACAGTGGAAGCTTCTTGAAATCCATGTAGCAGATACTAGTGAGGATTCATATGGAGCCTGACATGGACATTTATTATGAAAAAGAAAAGCTCCCAGGGGTGAGACTGGGTTGTTTTCTGTTGAGTTGTTTGTAGCATACTTTCTTGGACCACCAGTTTCTAATTAATGACTTGGAGACTTATTATTAATTATAAATTCTTGGCCTTAGTTTAAGATTGTTTCTAATTACCTTTTTTTAAAACTTAAATTGGTCCATGTTTTTCATCCATGTGTTGCCCCGAGGCTTGTTTATCTCATCTGCATACTGTCCATCCTGCTTCCCTGCTTATTCTGTGTCTGAATAGCAGTTTCCTGCCTAGATGGCTCCTCTTTTCTCTCTGCCCACCATTCCCACCTATCTATATTCTGCATAACATGCATAAACAAAAGTAACACATCTTTGCATAGTTAAACAAATGCAACATGAACCAATGCATTGCATTTTCCCATATTAAAAAATTATTCTGCAATGTAAACATATGCAACATGTTTTTACATGGCTAAACAAATATTCTATTTCCCAGCACTTCTTGGCTGAGGGGTTCCTTTTGAAATACTCAAAAGCCAAACTGATTCTAGAATAGAGGGTTTCTCTCCACAAACTGTCATGGGGGTTGGGGGGCATTGCTGAAAGAAACATGCACACAGCTCACTGAAAGGGGAGAGGTGGAGCTTGTGACTGCGTGGAGCCTTTACCCCTACATTCTACGTTCTACTTTCTTTAATATGGGAAGGTACTCTGAAGGCTACGAGAAGAGAAATGTGGACGCCAATCAAGCCACAATACCTTTAATTACAATCTCCTACCTGCAAGACTTGCTGGGTCAATGGTGGCACAATACTTGTGGGAGTGGCCAAAGTCTGATTTAACTTGTAAAGTTAAATTACTCAGGATAAAATATCTCATGGCAGACACTACTTGGATGGTCAAGAACCAGGGACTGGAGAGCCCAGAGTCCTATTTTAGAACCAACAACTCCTGTTCTAAAAAATAAAAAAAAAAATGATCAATGCAATGATTTCTTATTCCTTAATGATTTTCTCTAGTATCTTAGACAGGTTCTCTGTACAGTCATGATTAGAGAGAATTCCACAGACAGCATATGGGAGCTCCTGTAGAGACCCATAGCCAAGGATTATGTGAAGACAGAGTCTAAACTGAAGGTCCCCATTGGATCTCTTACTTGGGAGCTATGGAAATCCATTAGAAAAGGAGATGGGAATATTTTGGGAGTGCACGGGGATGGGAAACACTAGAAGAATGGGTTCCACTGAAAGAACTAAGCAGGGACCACAGTGAATCACAGAGAATGAGGTTGCTAGCATAGGGTCTTCATGGGTTTGCATCACGTTTTCTAAATATGTTATCTGTATTAGCTTGGTGTTTTGTGGGAATCATAACAGTAGGAACAAGTGTGTATTTAGCTCATTTGCTTGCCATTGAGATTCTTTTCCTTCTGTTTGGTTGTATTGTCCAGCTTTGGTATAAAGTAATTTTCCTTCAACTATTGCATTTTTTGTCCTCTTTGTATTTGTTTTTGTCTCTTGGAGACCTGCTCTTTTCTAAGGGAAAACAAAGAGGGAATGGATCTGGGGAAGAGGAGTGGTGGGTTTATCTGAGAGTAGTTGATGGTGTGGGTTCTCTGTGATATACAAAAGAGAAGAATCTATTTACAATTAAAAAGTAAAAAAAAAAACATGCAGCAATCAAAGAAAAGAAATTATCTATTTGACACTTGGAGGACTTGGAAGGGACTGGAAAGCTGGGAAAGGAAAGGGAAGTAATATAATTATATTTTAACTACAAATGTATACAAGTTCAAAAACTTAAAAGAGAGAAAAATATTAAAACAATTAAGAGCAAAAATGTTACTAAAACCATGTTTTAACAAATATTTATGAAGTAAAATATTTTACATTCAGTAGAATTTACCTAAATTTTTGAGGATATTAATTCTTTATGATCACTTTATACAGATTTACATTATTAATAGTTAAGTTAAACATCCCATTGCTGTTTTCAAACATTCAAAAGTATAATGAGAAGAATGAAAACTTTGTGAAATGGGTATATGTAATTTATCTTTAAATAAGAAATTTAAATTATCTAATGTTTGCTCCCAACTGTCAGACATATTCAGTTTACTCATTTAGACCTTAAGGCTACATAAAAATAAGATCCATAAGCAGCCATATAGTATTTCATGTGCAAATATATGTATAGTAATATATATGTTTGTTAATAAAATAACTGTCATACACAAGGCAGCAGTTTATTAAATAACCGACTTTCATTGTCTTCTAATCTTTAAGTATGAGATCAACTAAATAACCTAGGGACTATTTTAGAAATATAAAAACATAGTACTGTATTTTTATTTCATATATATATATATATATATATATATATATATATAATGCTTTTCTCTAAAGCATTCAAAATACACTATGGATTTTCATTTTCCTGTAATCTACTTGCAAAGGCCTCTTGGCACTGAAGTATCTTATAAAAGTATTTTGTGTATAGATATATGTGTAAGCATATGTGTATGTATACATGTTTATGTATGTATTTATTCATATACATACACATATACATAAACACACATACGCCATTAACCACTACAGACAATGTAGATCTTGAATTGCAATATTAATAAAAAATCAAAAATAGCACATAAATTCATATTGAGAAAATGAACTATTTTGTGGAGCTTAAAGTGTGAAAATTAATGACACTTTCTACACTTGAGTACTAAATCTCTTTTTAAATTTGTATCAACAAGGAGAGTAAAACGTGAGGTTTTCTTATATATAAATAAAATTGGTAGACAATTTGCTCTAAACAATCAAAGAGAAACAAATGACTCAGAAGATAAAGGTATCTTCATGTTTGTTGTACTGATATAGTAGACACATTCACCATATTTATCTAAGACTCACTAATATCATATAATAATTCATCTATCATCTTAGAAAGGTTATAGAATCAATCTTACAGTGCTTTGAAGTTTTCTATAGAATGGAAAACCTCTGAAGTTTTCAAGGAACATGTCTACAAAAACTTCAATAGTTTATAACAACAATATACCAATTTGAAAAAAAAAACCTACATCTCCATGATTGAGCCGGTAGCAGCAATTTTCCTACTGTGTCCAAATGTGCACTGAGTCATCAAACAATCAGATACAACTTCTAATTAATTAACAGTTTTTTTGTAATGAAGTTATGCTGTTCAAGTTTAGGATATTTGCGGTTACTTTAAAATCAGTCAGAAAAAATTAAGGCTAATCAGTATAGACAGCTCATTGACATGTTTTTGTGGTAATGTGATGGATAAGAACTTGCAATTAGGTAATGCTGTGAAAGAGAAGTATCAGGATGCCCTGTGCTATAGGAGAGAACCTACACTCACTGGGGTGTAGTAATGAACTTCTGTAAGTCCTTATATCTGCACACTCATATTAATGAATTTGGTGAGTGATTCTCCTAAAAGCTTCTTTATACAATATTGCCATTAATACAGGGACACCCAATTGGTCAATGTGCAAAGAATAAGAATCCATGATTTCTACATGAGAGAGACCTTGGCCTTTGAGAGTCAGAGGCCTCACAGCAGGTGAGAGACAAATATGTCTGCAGTCAAAGCTTAAGTGAGGAGTTTATTGAGCCAAGAATAATGAAGAGGGAAGAAAGTGAGAAAGAGACAGAGAGACAAAGACTTGCTTGCCTCTTTAGAAGAACAGGCAGAAGAGAGTGGGAATTGACAGAACCTCCCTCCCTCCCTCCCTCCCTCCCTCCCTCTCTCTCTCTCTCTCTCTCTCTCTCTCTCTCTGGTTTTGTTTTCAAGACAGGGGTTTTCTGTAGCTTTGCAGCCTGTCTTAGAACTAGCTCTTGTAGACCAGGCTGGCTTTGAGCTCACAGAGATCCACTTCCCTTTGTCTCCCTTGTGCTGGGATTAACACAGAACTTGTCCCTCTCTGTTTTTGTTTGTTTGTCTGATTGTTTTGTTTTTCTTTGTTTTTCTTTGTTGTTGTGTTGTAAGGACATGGAAATTAAAAAAAAAAAAAAAAAAAAAAAAAAAAACTTTGCAAGATTAAGAGCTGGTTAGGGCACTAGGTTCAAGAAAAACTAGAAAGTATTCCAAGATGTTCCTGGCAGCTAGACACCTGTCAACAACCAGCTTTGGGGTCTAAAAGGGAACAAACAGAAGCAGAAGTAACTGATGTGGGAATGGGAGGGGGGAGGCAGGAGGGGGTGTGGAGGGCGGAGGCATGTACAGAAGCAGAAGTAACAGCTTTAAGGAGTAAGGGGGTACACAAGAAGTAGTCCACACCAACTGTTTAGCAAGACCAACTCCCTTGACCCAAAATGAACCCGGCTTGCGGTTTTTGCCTATATATGTCAACCCCAAACAAATGAGGAATGAGAGCTCTCCCTACTGCTCTGTGTTGTGAGTGGTGGTTGAGCTCCCAGCCTGGCTGGGCTTAGGACACTGAATAAACCTTGTTTTGGCATTCTGGATTTGACTGGATTATGGTGGTCTCTCTGGGGGTCGCCGACTTGGGAACAACAGGTTTTTGTTGTTGTTTTGTTTTTTTGTTTGTTTGTTGTTTGTTTTTTTGTTTGTTTGTTTGTTTGTTTTTGGTTTTGATTTTGGTTTTTCAAGACTGGGTTTTCTGTGGCTTTGGAACCTGTCCTGGAACTAGCTCTGTAGACCAGGCTGGTCTCGAACTCACAGAGATCTGCCTGGCTCTGCCTCCCGAAAAGGGATGTATTGCACTGGGCTGTGGTGGCACATACCTTTTATCCCAGCACTCGGGAGGCAGAGGCAGACAGATCTCTGTGAGTTCAAGGGATGTTTTGCACCTGCATACATCCCATGTAGTGAAGTAGCAGCAATAGGACCCTAGGCTGGCCAGGGTACTGCCTAAGTGCACGGTGACAGAGGCCAGCATACTGCCCGAATCCTAACAGAAACCTAAAATATTTAAAAATTTAAGTAGTAGAATTTACTTACTCTGGGACCAAAAGAAAGACTCAACCTGGACTGAGGGTAGGACCAAGTATAACACTAAAGATAACTTTTATGCAATAAACAACATCCTCAGTCCCTCAGAATTTAATCTATTTAAAAATAGTGTTTTTGCCAAATGTATGAAGTTAGATGAATACATTAAAGAGATTATAATTTAATATGAATGATATCTTGTAAAAATAAACTTTTGAGGCAAATGCAGATACCAAGGAAATCCCAACTGAATCTAAGGACACTTTTTAAGTATTCCCCACCTCTCTACCTACACAACGTCATGTTCTATTTTCTCTGTAAATCTCAAAAGAATAAAAATTCAAACAATTAAGATAAAAAGCAAACACACAGGTTTAAAAATACTCAAACAAAACAAAATACCTACAAAAACCAATATATAGTTACTTTTTTGTTAGCCATCTACTGATAATACAGAATCCCTGTGGATTTAGTTATTAGACACAGTGACACTGTATTGGATACAGCTGATGTTTCCCTTTCTCAGAAGGTATCAATTACAAGTAGTTTCTTGGTGAGGAATAGTAATTTGTGTCCATTTTGCCTTCTTTTTGCTAGGAATTTCTGGCTTGATCTTGTACAGGTCTTGGTATATCACCATAGTCTCTGTGTGTTCATATGTATGTCAGATCTTTTGCAACTTGGAGACACTCTACTTGGAGTCTTCCACTGCTTTTAAAATCCTTCCTCCTCTTCTTCTATGTAGTCACCTCATCCCTGAGAGGAGGAGTTTGATAAAGATTTAAGGTTTAGGCCTGGATGCCTTGAATTCTCTCACCCTCACCCTGCATATTATGCAGTTGTGGGTTTTTGTGTTATTCCCCATCTATTGTAAAATAAACTTCTCTTATGAGGGTTGATCATGCACTGATCTATGTGTATAGGCAATGTCAGTTGTTTATTCCTCTGTTCCTTTAGCAGAATGGTAATAGATTTTTTTTTCCCTAGGCTTCAGATCTATCTAGTTTTAGATTCTTGGTCACTCTAAAAAGCATTAAACATGAATTGAGCCTATCCCATTGAATTAACTTTAAATCTATTGGTTGCCCCAATAATACATTTTACATTGTTGCATCTGTATATCTTAAAGGTAGGCCAATATTTTGGGTCATAGAATTTTTAGCTAACTTTATGTGTATTTTTATTGTCTCTAATTCTATGCTTTTATTTAATTCATTTTCATTACACATTATTATCACAAACTTTCAAAAATATTTCCATTATATTGTATTTGGTATTTTTTTTGCTATAGTTAGTAATATGCATAGAGATGCTGCTGAATTCATCACAAACAACTAGACAGTAGATTTCTAGAAACACACTGAATGATGGAAATACTTTTACCTAGAAATATTGATAATACCCCCATCTGTTTCACTATATTATATGACTTTGAGAAACATCTTTATTGTTATCTAGATTAAAGCATAAAACTAGGAAACACAAAGTAATTTATTTAGATTAGATGAGAAAAAGATAAAATTGGATAGCTAAGGTTGAGCCTCAACGTATTTTCTGATAAGCAATAGGCTGGCAGAGAAGTGACTGTTAGGTGGCATTTTCAATTATTTTAGTAATGAAACACAAAATCACATTTCTTATAAAAATAAATGGGGCTCTATAGAAGAATTCATTATGTATTTTATTTTGTTTTATTTTCTTTTGTTGCTTGGAGTAAGGTTCTCACTATGAAGCTAAGGCTGGCCTGGAACTCACTGTGTAGATCAGACTGGCCTTGAATTTACAAAGAGCTGCCTGTGTCTGTCTCCTAAGTATGGGGTACTAAAACCATGAACTAACTACTATGTCCAGCCCACTTTCATAATATTTTAAGTTAAATTATTGTCTTTTACAGTCTAGGACCACTTCTTTTTTTTAAATTTATTTCATTTATTTTTAAAAACTATCTTTTCTCATTTTACATTACTAATCCCAGTTCACACTCCCTCCGGTCCTCCTGCTCCCTCCACTTTCTCCCTCATCCCACCAAGAGAGGGAAGTCGCATTGCTTTGAGGTAGAACAAAGGCCCTCCCCAATATACCTAGGCTGAACAAGGTATTTCTCCAAAGAGTATAGGTTATCAAAAGTCAGTACAAGGAGGAGGGATAAATCCTGGTCTCACTGCCAATGGCCTCATAGTCTACCCCAGCCATGCAACTGTCCACCACATTCAGAGGGGCTACTTCCCTCACTCTCAGGCCATAGTTGGTGGGCTCCCATTAGCTCAGGTAATCTGTTTCAGTGAGTATCCCCATCATGTTCTTGACCTCTTTGCTTGTATTCTCACTCCTTCCACTCTTGGACTAGACTTTGGAAGTTTAGCCCAGTACTACGCTGTGGATCCGTGACTCTGCTTCCATAAGTTGCTGGATGAAGGTTCTATGAAGACATTTAAGGTAGTCATCAATCTGACTATCTGGCAAGGGCAGTTCAGGCACACTCTCCACTATTGCTTATGATCAGAGCTGGTGTCCTCCTTGAGGAATTCTGGGTATTTCTTTACTGCCAGATTTCTTGGTAGCCCCATAATGGCCTCATCAATCAAGATATCTATCTCTTTCTTTGATCTTTGACTCTGTCTCCCCCCCCCCATATAACCATCCTGTTCTCTCAAGATCTCCTTCCCCATTCCTTTCTACCCTTCTCCTCCCCTTCCACTCCCTCCCTCCCACACACACACTACCATGCTCCCATTTTCTCAGGACATCTTTTCTGTTTCCCCTTCCCAGGGGGAATCTAGGTATGGTTTCTTAAGGTTTTCCTTGTTACTTAGCTTCTCTGGAGACATGGACTATAGGCGCCTTATCCTTTGCTTTAAAGCTAGCATTCATTTATGAGTGAGTACACACCATGCTTGCCTTTCTGGGTTTGAGTTACCTCATTCACGATGTTTTGTTTTTCCCTTTCAAATTTCAAGACGTCATTGTTTTTACTGCTGAATAGTACTCCATTGTATAAATGTACCAGTTTCTTTATCCATTCTTTGGCTGAGGGGCATCTAGCTTTGTTTCCAGGTTCTGACTATTAAAAATAATACTGCTATGAATATAGTTGAACAGACGTCACTTTACTATGATTGAAAATCCTTTGGGTATATGCCCAAGAGCGACATTTCTAGATCTTGAGGTCTGTTGAGGTATGTTGATTCCCAATTTTCTAAGAAACCACCATACTGATTTCCAAAGTGGTTGTACAAGTTGCATCCCAACCAATAATGAAGGAATGTTCCCCTTTCCTTCTCTGCATCCTTTCCAGAATAAGATTTCATAGGTGTTTTTGAACTTGGCCATTCTGATTGGTGTAAGACAGAATCTCAGCGTTGTTTTGATTTGCATTTCCCTGATGGCCAAGGATTTGAATATTTTCTTAAGTGTCTTTTGGACATTTGAGATTCTTCTGTTTAGAATTATCAACTAAGATATGTACCCCATTTTTAATTGGATTAATTGGTATTTTGATGTCTAAATTCTTGAGTTCTTTATATATTTTGGACTTTAGTCCTCTGTCTAATCTGGGGCTGTTGAAGATTTTTTTCCATTCATATCGCTGCTATTTTGTCTTATTGACTGTGTCCCTTGCTTTTACAGAAGCTTCTCAGTTTCAGGAGGTCCCATTTATTTATTGCGGCTCTTTGTGTCTTTGAAAATTCAACAACGTCCTTAATCCAGGAATATTTCTAAAGGTAAAAAGTAAGAACATTAATTGTAGAGATTAAATAAACATGATCATTTTAATAGATCAATTCCTTTTTATTTATTTTTATTGAAAATAAACTATTCTCTCATACATTCTCTACCACAATTTCTCTCCCATTTTCTTCTCCCCCAGATCAACTCTCCTTCTGCTTTTCTTTAAAAAGAAGCAAGCATCCAAGAAACAATAACCAAACATGAAAAAACAAGATATAAGACTAGGCAAAAGCCTTCATTCATATCAATCCTGGGCAACACAACCCAATAGAAGGAAGAGAGTTCTGAGGGCGAGCAAAGGAGATGGAGATAAACCTGTTCCCACTGTTATGAGTTCCACAAAACATGAAGGGAACAGCAATAATAAATGTAGAAAAACTGGTGTAGATACTGGCAGGAGCTTTGTTGCCTCTTCAGTCTCTGTGAGCCCAAATTAACTTTGTTTATTTGATTTAGTGGGTCATGATATCCTGGTGTCTTCCATGCCCTCTGAATCCTACCATCTTTTTCCCTGTCTTTCATGGGACTCCCCAAGCTCTGAGCTGTGGCACCCAATAAAATCCTTAATTTTAAAACTTCTCTTGCCATTATGTGTAATGTCTGGCTGTGAATCTCTACACCCACTCCCATCTGCTGTAGTAGGAAGCCTCTCTGATGACAACTGAACATCACACTGATACATGGACAGCAGAATATCAGAAGTCCCCACAAGGGCTGGAGAGATGGCTCAGAGGTTAAGAGCATTGCCTGCTCTTCCAAAGGTCCTGAGTTCAATTCCCAGCAACCACATGGTGGCTCACAACTATCTGTAATGAGGTCTGGTGTCCACTTCTGGCCTTCAGGCATACAAGCAGACAGAATATTGTATACATAATAAATAAATACATATTTTTAAAAAAGAAGTCCTCACAAGGGTCTCTTTTATAGATTCCAGGAAGTTTCCACTTTACAGGGTTTCCATCCACAAATGCCCCCAAATTCCAGTCATTTCTCTCTGCACTCTTTCTTTTCATTTCCCCGACCTCTACCAGATTCCTTCTGCTCCTATGGCCCCCCTCTTCCATCCCACCTACAGAACCTATTTTATTTTCATGTGTCCCTCCCAGAGCCCTTGTCTTTACTTAAAGTATCTGAGTCTGTGGATTGCAGCTTGCTATTCATTTACACTAATCAGCTAATAACTACTTATAAATGAATACATACCATATTGCATTTGTCTTTAAACCAGCATTTGTATATTCACTGATAAAAGCAGCTAAAGCAATCCTTCAAAGACTGTAAAAAAACTAAATTTGAGATACCTTTTAATTTTGCTAAAGTCCCAATTAACAAATAATTTCAATTAAAAAAAACATTACTATTTAGTTCAGCTTTTTGAAGTCTTTGAAAACTTTCCTTGGATCCTGAAAGAAAGTTCTCAAAGACAAGTTTCTCAAATGAGTAACAATCAGTCCTTAACCATAATCTAAGGAGAGTGGAGAAAAAGCTATTTTTGTGCTTAATTCATTTCTTAACTCTAAATCATACAAGCTTCAATTATTAAATACTATGTGGGTTAATGTTTTGAAATGAAGGATTTGCCTCTTAATGCGAAACCTGCAGTTTATCATGAAGTTGATGAAGGAAATGTCCTTGGCTTAGTTACTCTCCAGAGAGGATGGTTCATTTTTAGGTCTATGTTCTTGGCAGATATAAAAGAGAGAATGAAAAAAGTGAATTTCCCGTATGAAAATATGGCAGACTCTTAATAGGATAAAGTAGTGCCATTTCTCATAAAGGGTTGGATCCTCCACAATTAATCATTTTCTGGAAATTTAAATACTTTAAATGGAACATATCTGATGTTTTCTAATATTCACTATAAAAATGAAAACACATTTTGAAAAATCCACTCAATATAGTTGAACTTATCTCCACAGCAATAAAATATTCAAAAAACCTAAACATAATGATAATGAGCAATATAATGAAGCACTGAGTGTAAAAATGTAAAAATATGTAGACTCTGTTTCCATGAGGTGGCATGTTTGGGATTGGGAAGAACAATAATACAATTACTGTGTACAGTCTTATCACATATATGTGCTGTGGTTTTGCATGAATGTAATATTACTACTACTTATGAGTTATAGATTTTATATTGATCCTTCATCTTTCTGATGAAATGTTGAGATCTAATTAAAGTAAAAGAATGTGAAAACATTGTGTTAAATATCTTCAAAACTTGGCACCAGTTAAACTAATCTGTTTAATGTATTGTATAAAAGATAAAATTGTTTATCATCCTTATTCTTGTTTATATTCTCTTTTAAAGATTTTTAAATCAATAATTTATACACTCAGTATTAGGAATCAATTAGGGTCTTGAATGTACTGGGTAAGTGTTCTACAATTTTTCTATAACATCAGATTCTTTATATCTACCTCCGTTTTTCTTCTTTGTACTTTTACTTTTTTCAGATATTATCTCAATATGTAACCCAAAGTGATGTCAAACGTCTGATTCTCTTGCCCCAGTTTCTGAAGTGTTGGAATAGAAGGCATACACTATGATTTACCCCACTAAATTTTTAAACAATTTTACTTATATTAAATTACTTGAATTTTATTGACTGTTTTGGCTTGTCTCGGGTCTGAACCACTAAATTAGAAGGAACAATCATGTTATTGTGATATGAAGAAAGATGAGTCTGTAGAAAGATGTGATAAAGCCTAATATGGTTATCTGAATGGTAGGTTCTATATAATTAGCTAGCTAATATCAATAGCCACTGCCAGGCCTCCTTAAACTTATTCCCCAGGGAAAGGTGAGTGCACTATCCACCATTCCTCAACCCCATGATGCAGGACAATCAGATCCACAGCCCCCCAATGCAGGACAATCAGATGCAATAGGAAGTCAAGTCAAAACAGAAATTAATTTTATTACTGTGAGTGTCAGCTTATATAGGTTAAGTGGCATCATATGATATGGTGGTACTTCCAGCCAATGAGAGACAGTCAAGCCCTCCCTCTTGCTTGTGTGACTTTAACCTAGATTTTGCTGTCTCATCCTCACTCAGTAGCTTTGAGACTATCCTTCAAACTCGAACCCGGCTTTCTCTGTTCTACAGGGCTCAAGGTACAGGCCCTGAGAAAATTTTGGCCCAACAAGCCACCACTACCAGAAATAAATTCCATGTCATTGGAAGTTAAATAGATCTATGTACATAAAAACAACTTTTCTATTTTTTTTTCATCTTGGAACTCCTATGAACCATGATAATAGGAATATACCATGGAACCATGACATAGTTTATTCTATAAATAATGTTAGTTTCCAGCATTTAAGCTATCAGTATGTTTAGTATTAGCTGGGTCTAGTAGATTTACATGAAAAGATAAAGAATTTTCAATTTCATCACACAGGCTGAAGATCTTGGTGATAACGAGGTTAGGACTTTTACAAAACACCTTAAAAGCATCCTCAAATATGCTTTTGTGTAAATAAACATTGCTTTTCTTTGAAGAATATAGATGCTTAGGGAAGTTATCTTGAAACATACAGTAATCATGCTGCTCTATCAACGTAAAAGCAGTAGATTTTGAGGTCTGTTACCTCATTAGCTCCATTCCAGTGTCAGACATGATTTTCTCCTGTTGAGAACACCTTAAGTTAAATGAGACAGCCATTGGCTGTCACTAGTATATAAGTGAGGCTGACTGCATCTTTCTGCATTTTTTTAATGTTGGTAACTTTTGGGTTCATTAATGTTGTAACCAGGTAAAACTGCTTAATTGCTTTTAGCCCCTGGCATCTTGCATTGAACTTCTTGAAGCTGTGGAAGCTAGGTTGTAATAAAGAGACTTTCAGGTTAGACTTCACTAAAGTCTGTTGAAGTATTTGTCCTTAGAATGTGGTGTTTTCAGCAATAAGAGTCCATTTTCAAAACCCAATAGGCCAACAAAGGCTTCATCCAAAAATCTACATTGTTTGGGGAGTTCCTTTGACCATTCCTTAAAAAGAGAGTTTCTCATGTTTGTTTGGAACTTGGGTAGGTTTTAATCTGTGGTTCTTGTGAATAGCATTGTCAGGCTAAGTGACAATATACATACATACAAATATATAAATAGTTTTAGTCAAATCTTAAATATGATTCCTTGAGGTTTTATTACACACACATGCATGCACACCAGGCATTGTGATAAATGATTGCAATCCCAACTCCTTGAAGAAAGGCATGAAAGAAACATGGATTTCTGGCCACATAGAGACTACATTCCAAGTTCAAAGTCAACCTGTGTTACACGCGAAAACCATTTTTCAAAGGATGATTATAATATAATCATTAAGTAATAATATTTACTTGGTCTCTATCATAGCCTAATAATAAATAAATGAAATTTTGTTAAGAGACCCTGTCATAGATGTTTGAGATATTTTTATTAATGAAATTTGCCCCTTTGTCACTTAAAAGATAGTCTATACACATGATCAGATGGGCAATACTAGTTTGAGTCTGTGGCTTATAAGATGGAAGGAAGAGACTGGAAGAAGGAGAAAAAAGGAGTAGGCAAACAGGAAATGGATCAGTAAAGGATTGGAGGGTTCTGGTATCAGTTGAATATAGAGATTGGAGACTGGATGTTATCTAAGTACATATGATATTAACAGATAATAAGTTATGGGAAAAAGGTGATAAAATGTTCCATGTATGAAATATGTGTTTTAATTGTACCATTAATACACTACTTTTCTTGTAATTGTTGTAATTATAGCATTGAAGTCAGAAAAAGTCTTTGACAAAATCCTACATGCTTTCATGATAAAAGTCCTAGATTTAATAGGACTTTGAGAAATATAAATCAACACAATAAAGGTTAAAGATGACAATTCCACAGTCACCATTATTCTAACTTGGGGTTAACTCAAAGGAATCCCTTTAAAATCAGGACTAAGACAAGGTTGCCACGATTACTCCTCTTTTCCTATATAAAGCTGGAAGTACCAGCTAACTCAGTGAGTCACAGGAAGAATATTAAAGGTATCCAAATAGAAAAAGAAGTCAAAGTGCTGATTTTTCAGACAACATGTGATTGTACATAAATGATCCCAAGAATTTCAACACTTCTAGAAACAGTTGACTATATCAGAAAAGTGGCAGAGTACAAATCAATGTATAAAATAGCATCCCTCTTATACACTGACAATTATTGTGTTGATTCATATTTCTTGAAGTCCTATTACATCTAGGACTTTTATCATACACACCAAGAAGAGAAACCATAGACATAACCTACTTAAAATAATTTCAAAGATAAAAAATCTTGAAATAAATCTAATAAAAGAGGTAAAAGATTTCTACAATGAAAACTTCAATTATCTAAAAAGGAGTTTGGAAAAAACAACTCAAAAATGAAAAGACATGCATATTCATGGATTGGAAGAAAAATATTGTATAAATAGCCATCCTATCAAAAGCAATTTATAGATTCTTGGCAGTTCCAATCAACCATACATGGTTTAATAAGACTAGGCACATACTCTTTTATCAAAGGTAGGTGAGGCATCCAGTAGGGAGAAAAGGGACCCCAGCAGCAGGCAAAATAGTCAAAGACACTCTCCATTCTCACTGTTAGGAGTCCCACACAAACATTAAGTTACACCACCATAACAAATATTCAGCGGACCAAGCTCAGACCATACAGGCTCCATGATTGTGACTTAAGTCTCTGTGGGTCACTATGAGTTCTGCTTAGTTGATTATGTGGCCCATGTTCTTGTGGTGACCTCAACCATTCTGACTTCTACAGTACTGTCTTTCTCTGAGAGATCAGAATATAGGCTTTTCCTTAATAAAGTCATCACAGCGAAGGCATTTATTTTCAAATACAGGTTGAACGTTTCATCATCAAAAACATTTTTATTCTTGAAAAACATAGCTTTTTGCCGGGCGGTGGTGGCGCACGCCTTTAAGCCCAGCACTCGGGAGGCAGAGGTAGGCTGATTTCTGGGAGTTCGAGGCCAGCCTGGTCTACAAGAGCTAGTTCCAGGACAAGCACCAAAGCTACAGAGAAACCCTGTCTCGAAAAACCAAAAAAAAAAAAAAAAAAAAAAAAAAAAAACCATAGCTTTTTGCCCACTGTTCTGGTTCATGTCTATAAACTTAATACTTTGGGACTTGCGGTAGGAAGATTACTTAGAGTCCATGTCTAGTTTAAGCAGCACAATAAGATTCAAGCAAGCTGAGCTAGTGTTTGCCTTCATTTAAAAAAAAATGATCAATATTAAGACAAAACAGTTTCTTCTAAGTACCACAAATTTTGATAGTGTTGTCTTAAAAAGTTATGGAATGGCCTACAACAAAGAAGAACGTTGTCAGTATATTGAATAAGTTTTGAACTGTACAAAAAACCAAAACCCTATAGATATGCATTTCTTGGCTAGGAAATCTAAGCAAGGACTTCTGTAAAGTCTGAAGAAGAATAATCAGGTATATTGTAGAGCTCCCTGTATAAAGACAAGATATTGAGAATTGGGGTTTTGCTGAATGTTGAAAGAGGAGAATAATTTAGGTACATTAAATGGACGTGTATTTATTTTTATTTGGTGTTTATGGATATTTTACAATCTTGCTAGAACTTCAAAATTGTACTACTTACAAAGTTTGAAGCAAAATGCAACCATTTCTATTAGTTTCATTTTTTCTAGTTTATTATGCAACAGAAGCTATAAGTACAAATATGAAATGATCTTTCCAACAGTTTAATTGGGACTTTCAGTTTCACAGCATCATGTTGGACAGGAAATTGAGGCAGGTTAAAATGAAGCAGGGAAACATCCACATCTTCATTTTGCTAGGTCTGCTTGCCTTATGTATGCTATAGTTATTGTTTCCATAAAAAAATGATTTATAATTTTGAGAAACTTTGACATCCCATAAAGTGAAAAGAAAACTAAACTAGTTTGTTAGTGCTTTTAGGAAAAAAAAAATGACAACAGGAACGGTCAGAAAGTGAATAATTGGTGAAAATGATACAAAGCTTTTTCCTTAGAGAGTAAGTTAATCGAGGATGCTTATTTGAATAAAAATTATGTGGGTCATGAGGACCAGGTGAAAAGAGACGCTACAAAATAAAAATTCACATAATAATTTATAACATCATCCACAGAGATGACTTGTGTATATCACTAGGTTTTAATGGTGGATATTATATATATATAAAGGATAGAGTATAAGATGTTCAGGAGGAACCCATTGTTTGTGATGACTGTTTTACCTTTGGATTGAATAATTTAAGGTTAAATAAGTCAGACATCCAGGATGTGATGTGCTGAGATTGATATTTCTTCCTGTTTTGCTACTGAAGTTTTCTTAGTGTGATGCCATTTTCCTTGCATTACCTATAAGTATGTCTGCCTATTAAAGACTTCTTTGAAAATTGTTCTAAAGTTTAGAATGATTACATGAAAGCCATGAATTTATGTTGTAAGAACTAAGCTGTATCTACCTTAACATTATATTTCTTTGTGTTAAAGCATTGAGTTTAAATAAGAAATTAACAAGGAACTCCAAAATAGAACTCAGCCCATTTTTGCCCACCCATTATTAGTGACCCTACCCTCCCCGCTTGGGGCCATATAGAGTCAGACCCAGACATCAGTTGAGTTCTCCCTACACCAATTCCACACCAAAAAGGCTGCCATGCTCCTACACATTGCACTTCATGGAATCTCAATCAGAACTCCAGTTAGTCACCCTTAAAGACAGTCCTAGTTGACGTCGAAAAAGAAAAACTGTTTATGAGAAAGACAAATTTAAGAAATTAGTGTCTATTCATTTAGGTTTACAGAGAATTTTAGAAGGAATACATTTCTCTGAAGAGATTATACATGCCCAGAGAGTACAAATAATATATAATTCCAGCATGGTTAAAAAGAATTTTAAGAAAATAATACCACCTCAACAAAGCTTGGTAAACATTGCTCAATAATAGTTCTCAATATTCAAAGTCTAAGTTCCCTTATAAAAATATAGCTTGATAGCCGGGCGATGGTGGCGCACGCCTATAATCCCAGCACTCGGGAGGCAGAGGCAGGCAGATCTCTGTGAGTTCGAGACCAGCCTGGTCTACAGAGCTAGTTCCAGGACAGGCTCCAAAGCCACAGAGAAACCCTGTCTCGAAAAAACCAATATATATATATATAATCTTGATGGCCTGGTCCGGAAAAGCTCCTGTAGCTTCCTTCCTTAAATAAGCACACCTTACTATCTATAGCAGGCATCTCCTTAGGGTAAAAGAATGGAAAGGGATTTCAAGCAAATTGAAAAGAGTGATAAGCAGACATAACTGCTATAATAACTAAAAATATATACTTCAAATACAGAAGCATTCCACTTAGAAGATATTGCAATATTAAATATGTATGTACCAGAGGGGCACCTAATTTTGTAAAAGAAATACTATTGGATTTAAAAACACAGATTAACCCCAACATAGTGATAGCAATTACAATACCCTACTCTTATCAATAGACAGGCCATCTAGACATATATAAGTAGAGATATTGTGAAGTTAAATGGCATTATAAATCTAATGTACCTAAGACACCTTTATAGGACATTCTAACCACAAAATAAAGAATGCATTTTCTTTTTCAAAATTGGAATATATCCTAGAAAATTGACAATATATGAAGGCACAAAAAAGTATCAACAAGTTTAGGAAAATTGAAATAGCATCCTATATTATATCTAACCATAAAAGAAAGAAGTTGAACTTCTACAAAATTTGAAATTGCAGACATTTCACAATCCCAAGGAAACTACAGTACATTTCAGGATGAAACTTAAGGAAAAGGAGAAATCAAGAAGTATTTTTTTTAATTCCTAGAATTAAAAAATATCAATGAAAATACAACATGCCAGTATTTATGAGAGAAAATCAAGACAGTTCTAAGAAAAATATTTATAGTAGTAACAGTGTATAGAAAAAATTTGTGACTCAAAAATTTATAAGATATTTGTTATTGACCTTCAAATATTTCATTTGTTTCAAATGGCTGTCATGGCCATATACCACACGATGAAACACGAACAGTTCAAGAGGCTCAGACCTTGAAGTGAAGATGTCATTATGACTAGATATTATTTGGAGATGGATGCCTTCTTCCCGGTCATTCCATTGTCACCCTCTGTGAGGTAGTGTCAACATTTTTCTTTCTTATGAGTGCCTCCCACATCACATTAAAGCCCACATTTGAGGAACTCATTTTAACTTAATAACCACAGTGAAATCTCTATCTGCAAATAAAAATTAAATCTGAGGTCACAGGAGACTTAAACATGGGTTTGTAAAGGAATCCAAGAAAACTTATAAAAATATTAATTGCTTTTTAAAATCTAAATAATTAATACACAAAAAATTAAAAAGACAATATATCTTCAATTATGAGTCTATAACAGCTATCTGCTATCTGAATATGTTTAAAAACTTTTATCTCTTATTATGAAGTGTATTATATACTATTTAATGTTTCAGCTAATAATTTTATTATCATTGAAAACTAGCATCAATATAAAATCAAAACATGGTCGATGAGATTGTTAATAAATTGATGATCAGCTGCAATGCAGAAAGGGCATCGCACTGAAAGGATTATATTAGCTCTAGTCTAATTGGCAGTGGCCTTTTTCCGTCTGAATCCTGGAGGGAAGAACAGTTTCCAGATCTCCCATAATAGGCAAGTTTGAGAATGGGTGGGTACCTATGTAAAACGACAGAACACATGTATATAAGTCATATGTGCAATATTCACAGCTTTTTTTATAATATAAAGCAACTGTAGATTATAATGTACTACTTAATGTAGATGACAAGTGAATAATTCTTATTATGCTTTGCCTAGGAAATAAGAAAATGAAATGAAGTAACAATGTCAATGATTAACTGAAATAATTGAAGAGCATGACTTCTAAATGATACACAATTTTCATAAAAATGTTTTTTTATACTTTCAGGAAATTGAAAAGTTTCTATGAGCCTGTTATCTAAATCCTTATGTGTCACAAAATGGATATATAAATTGTTGTAGCACAGGTGGGTATACATGTTGGTTCATGGAAAGAAGTCTCAGAGGCACCTTAAGAATGAACTTATCCTTTTTGAATGCAGTCTCTAAGGACTGAACCACTTTCCATTCGCATGGGCTTCTTTTATGCTCTCCAATTTACACCTTAGAAGTTGATTTCCTTATCCTGAAAACATTCTAATAATCCTTCCAAAGGGACAATGTCAAGTGAAAATTCTTGATTAAGGAGGTACCAAGGTTTTGCAGGCTATCTTCAAACCAAGTTTGCATAGGGTTTGTATCCTTGAAACATTCTCAGTCAAGGTTCACAAATAGAGAAACAAAAGAAACAAAGAGTAACCGAGAAAGACAAGATGGATTAGTGCTAGATGCTAGAGCTCTGGAGTCAGACCAGGTGTAGCCCAGTGGGAATTATCCTACAACAAATATTTGTAATGATTTTGAGTTCAACATCATCAATGATTTTGAAAAAAAGCAAAATATTTATCTTGAAAGTTATTAAATACAAAGCAACCATGTACTTCTAATTAACCAAAGCTACAGAGAAACCCTGTCTCGAAAAACAAACAACAACAACAACAAAAAAAATTATGTGAGTTATAGTAAGATGTAAACAAATCATTTCAGCTCTTCAGAGAACAACTGTTTGTTCTCCAAGGTCATGATTGGTATCTTCTTCATGCTGAATTCAGAAACGGTAAGTTTTTAAACACACTGAACCAAGAAAATTCAGCATGGCATAACAAACAAAGAAGACTCAGAGGCATTGTTTACAGAATTTTTAATTTATTAACTCTGCAAGCATTTTGCAATGATCACATATATTTCCAGTGTGGTTTTCCTGCTTAAAAGAACAAACAGTAAATTGAATAAAATCCATCCTCCAAGAAATTATCTGCAAAAAAATAAACATCTACAAAGAATTGAAAAGAAAACCTCCAGTCTTCTAAAATACATTTGTAATTAATTACATCTTTAATTGTAATTTATTAAGTATATTTATATAATTAGGTGGATGTACAAATGTGTCTGTACTCGTGTGCACACACACAATAACAGGCCCATGGAAGCTGTTTTTGTTACTGTACTATTACTTTGAAGAGACACCATGACCAAGGTAAATCTTAAAAAGAAAACATTTAATTTGGAGTTTGTAGTTGCAGAGGGTAATAGAGTCCATGACCATAAGGTGAAAAGCACACAGGAACGGCACGGGAGTAATAGAGAGCTATCAGACCTGATTTACAGGCACAGGACAGAGAGACTGGGGCTGGTATGGGATTCTGAAATATCAAACTGCATTCTCAAAGCAGTGCTTCCTCCACTTGGGCCACATCTCTTTAGCATTCCCAACAGTTTCACACCCAAACATATGAGTTTTGGTTTGGGTATTCTTCTTCAAACCACACAGAGACAAAAAAATAACTTAGAGGAATGATTCCTCCTTCTACCATAAATTTCTGTTGTCGGTGTTGGTTGAAATTTCCCTTACTAGAAAGGTGAACATCGAGGGGGGAGGACCTATGACTTACCACAGGCAGGGAACCCTGACTGCTCTGTGAACTGGAGAGGTAGGGAGAGAGGAGTGGGGGGAGGGGGAGAAGGGTGGGAGGAGGGAGAGAAGGGTGGGAGGAGGGGGAGGGAAATGGGAGGCTGGGAGGAGGTGGAAACTTGTTTTTTTTGTTTATGTTTTTTTTTCTTCTTTTCTCAATAAAAAAAAAATTCCCTTACTTACCGAATCATCTTGCCAACCCTCATAATTTTTTTTTATTAAAATAAGAAACTTTTACAGTGTAACTGTAGGAATTTTCCTGAATTAGCAAAATATTTTCTGTATTCTGGTAATTGTTTTCTGTATTTGTAAACAAGGAACCCTCAGTCAAATTTAGATAGATGCACAAACAGATAGGCTGGCAGACAGAGAAACAGACAGACAGATAAGCAGACAGAAAGACAGACACACACACACACACAAACACATAAAAGGTATATTTTTAAGTAAGCACAACATCTACCATATGTAATGGTTAAGTTTCTATTTCTTTCAAGTGAAAGAAACATTTTGTTATGTTTTCATTTCCTCTAAGAATTCTAACTCGCTACAATATATAATTATAATGATAAAATAAACACATTATACCTGTCAATGTTATTATATACTGGTATATCATGTTTAAAACCTATAGAGCCTTAAAACCTTAATTATCCCATTTATGATTCACCATTTAAATACAATTTTCTTAAAAATCTCATGGCATTTTCTTACAATATTTTGTCTTTTATTATATCATTTAATTAAATGTAATAGAAATTGAGATAAAATAGATAGAACAATTAAAATTTACTACTTAGAGTTATAAAATATTAATTAGAATGTTAAAATACAGGATGATAAATTTAATATCAATGAAGAATGTAATCAGGATTTATTCTTCTCAGCTTATTATGCCTGGGGTTTCCATGGAGTAGCTCTAATAATGAAATTTTTACTAGGTGCTTGATAACAACCTTCAGGTTATCCACGGATATTTTTGCTCTACATATGAAGGACCTCTCCAAGAAATCAACGGTTTTGTCCACTGCTTACAGAGGAAAACTTGATTTAAAATAATAGCAAAATACTACCCGATAGTCATACAAATAATCACAGGAAACTGAATATATAAAAACATCCTTTCACTTCATCCCGAAGAATAAATGTCCACAGAGAAAATTTAAAACATGTCTTCTCATTGTCTTTTTTTTTAAATGTTTCCTCTCCAAGGAGGCAATTGATATTAATTTATACTACATAAAGGTGATGTGGAGAAGTTCTTCCAGAGGGTAGTGCAAATTTGCCCAGATGTGAATGGTAATTGGAGGTACCTTTAATATTAGTGTGTCCAGTATTTATATGTACATTTCTAAGGTTACTGACATTGCATAGATTGACATATAAGCTAAAATTTCTATAAGCTAATCACAGAGGTGCTTTGGACATATGGATATAAGATTTCTGGAGTGTTTTAATCTATATAATAGATCAGATAGATGGGTAGGGAATCATAGCAGTTACCAGTTGAAAGAAAAATAGGGCAATAGCCCGGGTAATAAGATCAGAAATTTTTATTTACTCAAAATCAGCCATTTGTCTTAAATTTTAGTTCTCTAAATTGTTTACATTTTGGGCCAATGGGCCTGAAATCAAATCAACATATAGAAAAGGCATTATAGATTTGAAATTAAGTATAAAGAAATTTCTAACCTGTATTATTCTTTCCTTTTTGAGCTATACAAGAATTTTATATGAGACTTATACATAAATAATTCTGAGGCCCAAAAAGGTTAAACAAATGTCCAATGTCCAAAGTATAAGATGTCCAAGTTGCTCAATGATATATAAAAAATTACATATTAAAAATGAACATTAGCATACTGTATGGATTATGGATGCATATTTTATATTATTAACTGCCACCTAAATTACAGAAATATTGTTTGTTTATTACTCATTTTTAGAAAGAGTAATATCATACACTAGGAATGAATTTCTAAGAAGATCATATGTGTGTTGTGTGTGCTTGCAAGACAATGATAGAAAATATGATTGTTACCATCCGTAAAAAATCTTGTTTAGATTTTTTAAACAATAATACATTGTATGTAATAGTCCGATTAGAGATCATGTCTGATTTTTATGCTTTTGAAAAATAATTAACATAAAACAATTGTAACAGAAAAATGGTACACTGTAGAAAATAATTTCTTCTTTCTTATTTTTTCTTCTAGAAGAAAAAGAAATATTTCCTTGACAAATGAGAAAATTTAGTATACGGCTTTTATTTATTTTTTTTTAAAATTGGTGTTGACAAAGGTCTCTGTCCCATCCTATCCTGTAGTCATTCAGTCCCAAAGAAAACACACAGAAGTATACATTAATTATAAACCAGTTGGCCTATTAGTTCAGGTTTCTTATTAATCAGTTCTTACATATTAAACTAGCCAATTATTCTTATCTATGTTTGCCATGTGGCTTGGTATCTTTTTGGCGAGGCAGTCACATTTTGTCTGGCTTCTTCTGTGTCTGGGTGATGACTGAAGACTGAAATATCCCTATTCCCAGAATTCTCATTGCCCTGCTTCTACTTCTTGATTGGCTACTGGCCAATCAGCATTTTATAAAAAATAATGCAAGTGACAGGATAAAAAACCATTGTGGTCTGCAATGATGACCTTAGCTCTACAATTTGGAAGTTTGAGTAAAGGACTCTCTTGTATAAATTAATGTCTTGATTTTATTTGCCTCAGTTTTTCTACCCACTGCCCCTCCATAGGAATGCCCTCAAATGTATCTTTGAAAAAAGAAGACCTTCCAAGAAACACAGAGGTATACCTCTAAGAAAATAAGTACCGAGATTTTTACTTTCTATTTTTAATCCCCTGAATTGAGCAGCATCCAAACTCTTCACTTGTCAAGATGTCATGCAGATTCTTTATTTCCTTTGCTCTTTTATATTCACCGGCATGCATAGACTGAAAGAAAGTATACTTCCTATTCCTCCTCAGTCTAACTATTGTGTGCAATCCTTGGCTGCTAATAAAATCTCAGCATGACAAACAAAGACAAGTTCAAAGGACAGGAACTCTCTCTATGTAAGGTTCTAACCATATGCTGGAGCCTTTCTTTATCCACTTTGTGCAGTTTTGTAAACGAGAAATATATTACCTTATGTATTGGCTAATAACTTTATTTCAGAATATTTGAAATATTAGTACATTGAAAGTGGCATATCATAAAGATGCAAGCTTTCCTTGTCTGGCCAACAACTTCTGTTAGCTTTATATTATGACAAATAAATAACAAAAAGTGACCTTCCATGTTCTTACTCCTCACCAGAATAGAAATAGTAGTGGTTTTTAATAAAATGAAAATAATTTTTATGTACTAATAGTGTTTCTTTTCTGTATATTTGGCATTCTATATGATAATCAAGGGTTTGTGCAGGTATTTAGTTATTTACCCAAACACATGCATAAACATTTATATACAAAAATAAAATAGAAATAAGAGGTTATTGTAAAATGAATTTAAAATGGAATAGAGTAGTTGTTACCAGAAGCAGAGGAGGTTGTTAAAAAAAGAGTAGAAAATTTGTCAGTTTATAGGTGAATGTTAAAATGTAAGAGTAGAAATTAGTTCAATATTATGGACTATATTATAGCAATCATACTAATAAATAATGCATATGTAATAAATCATAAAATGCACACTGTAAATAACTAGATTAAAAGATTTACAATGATTAAGGCAATTTTGTAGTTGTTTCTAATTCTTAGTATCAATCTGGGTTGTATAGGAAAGTCACTCATGATTCTTCAATTCACTGAAACACTGAAATGAAATCTATATGTCTAGGAAAGAGATTTTTTTAATCCCCAAATTAATAGAGATTGGACAAGAGCTAAGAAAATGTCACAGAGACACATGGAGGAAAGAATGATTATTATAGTATACATTTTTACAAGAAAACAAAAAAACTGTATTTATTTATAACTCTTTTGGTTTCCGTCTTACTTGATACAGTCATGAACAGGTTGGTGTAAATATTAAAATATATGTTCTTCTACAATGAAAAGTTACACATCAGATAATACCTAGGGTGAAAACCGACTGCTTTAGATTGACCAACATTGCAATGAATAGTGAAGGATTAGGTGACAAAATGTAATCTAACCCAAAGTAGAGCACAACCACTCATCTGAACCATAAGAAATGATGCCTTGGTGTTGACCTTTACAGAAATAAGTCTAAAATAAGACATGTTATTGGCAATACTTCATTCATCTTGTCACAGTCAAGTACAGAATGTGCATCCTGATACCATAAATTAGGACAACAAATCTCTGCAGTTGAAAATTTCCTAGACTTTGGACTGTGCCTCTATACTTCAGTTGATCTTACTCTGCATTCTTTCCTTTAATAAACAAAATTATTTTTAGGGGAGTCTCACATACCACAGACTTTCCTCAGTTTCTTTACAGGTAAGGGTAATGTCCCACTAATGAGCATCCTTTTTTTTCCTCCTAATTGCTTTAATAAATTGAAGCATTATAAATTGTAAATTTTTTAAAATAATTTTAGTATGAGAATTGGAGACTTTCAAAGCAATTTTAGAAATATGCAAAATGTATAATGGTGTCAGAAATAGGAGAAATATCAGGAGAAAATGTCATTCTATGAAATTCCATAGTTTGTTAAACCTTGAAACAAATGGACCACAGTAGCTGGAGTTTGGTTGTTGAGTAAAATTGTGTAGCGGTACACTAATTTCAGGTTTAAATTTCCAGACCTGCTTTCAGGTTAGTTTATTTGAATGCTCCTTTGATTACTAACTTCTCAAAGAATCTTGAACTTATCAACTGATCCAATAGTAATGGGCAGAATGCTTACCAGCTGTAACATTTTAGTGAATGGTCTCACTTTCCTTTTCTTTTCTGGTAACTTTACCATAAGGTCAATCAGCTTTCTCTCAGGAGTGATGCTGTAATTTCTTTACTCACTTAACTGATTAGTTCAGGGTCAAATAAATTGTCTCTTAAATAAATATACGCTAAAATATGACTTCTTAAATTTTACAGGTAGTAAAATTCTGCTTCTTTTGATGAAGTAACTGGAGGATGAGGAGAGAAGCAATAAAACTACCAAAATACATTGTAGATTTCCACTTACGTTAATCATATACATATAATCATATATTCTCTAAGATGATAATTTTATCTGTCATCCCCAAAACTTTCAAATCATATCAGGGTAAGATGTAGCTTTCAATTTTGAAGCTACTATTGTGTATTTATTTCTCCATATTTGTTATAGGACAACAAACTATATTTTTATATCATTCCATTTTGCTTGTAATATTCATTAAAGTTTTGATTTTTTTTCCTGTAAAATAAACATAACATTCAAATGCACTTAAAATATTTTAGGGAAAGTAAAAGACACATGTTCTTTTAATATAAACAACATGCACCTCACATTTATTGCTGAAAAAACTGATTTCCCTTCAAATTCCCTCCAAAACATATTATAAAATATTCCTGGATAGACTATCTATAACTCATCAAGCAAAAGCTTTGTGACACAGAAGCTGTCCATAAATAACTTTAAAGTTAATAAAGGACCAAATATGGAGAAAGAAAAATGTATACGAAAGATATATCCAAAACCTATCTAGTAACCAGAGATTCTTTAGGTTAGCTGCAATACTAATTTCTGTTGCCTTGGCTGCATTGATCATTTTTTCTTCTCTCCTCCTGTGCATATGCCTTAAAATTTCATTTGGGGTCCATTCTGAGACACACGTTACTGTATTGACATTCCACAAGAACCCCTATAACTGTTGTCCCTGAAAATGTTTAACTTAAACTGTTGTACGTCTAAGACAATATTCATAGATTCTAGAAATGAGAATATGGATGAATTTTAATGTGTATTATTCGTTGTAGTCCATTTTGCTTTCTTTAGAATATTTAATTAAACCAACTGCCTTTCTATTAAACAGACTAGTTTTTACAAATGCTATCTGCTCCTGTTTAATTAACCAGTTTTCAAAGGCATAATACTTGTTTTTATTGATTCTTTTGAACACCTTTCATCCAGTAAAATGCTAGTTTCTCATGAGGAATATAAACTTGAGAGTATCTTTCTACACTTGAGGCCTCAACTCCTACATCCTTTAAGAAGAGAAGGAAAAATATAGGTTTTGGATATATCTTTCATATACATTTTTCTTTCTCCATATTTGGTCCTTTATTAACTTTAAAGTTATTTATGGACAGCTTCTGTGTCACAAAGCTTTTGCTTGATGAGTTATAGATAGTCTATCCAGGAGTATTTTATAATATGTTTTGGAGGGAATTTGAGGGGAAATCAATTTTTTCAGCAAAAATGTGAGGTGCATGTTGTTTATATTAAAAGAACATGTGTCTTTTACTTTCCCTAAAATATTTTAAGTGCATTTGAATGCTATGTTTATTTTACAGGAAAACAAATAATCAAAACTTTAATGAATATTACAGAATAATTAAGAGGAATGTCGAAGGCAAGCTGAAACAAGAATGGAATCCTCTGCCAATTTCATGTCCAAAAATAGTGTGAAATAGATTACTTTCAAACTACAAAACTTTAGGAATCTTCTTCCATATTATTAAATGCTACTAAGTGCAACTCTTACTATGCTGATATATGCCTCATATAGATAAAATATACCAAACTAAGGATGTAAATTTTTGTCACATTTCTTATTTCCTTTTCATAAGATATTTTAAAAAAGGAAATCTTATTTCCTTTCATAAAAAAATTTAAAAAATATGTTTCTTCCATAATGTTAAATTATTTAGTTATTAGAAGATTTTCTTACTCAAATTACAGCAATAGTAAACTTCTTTTAGATACATAATATTTTTAAAATATGAAAGCTAATTATAGTGTCAAATATAAATGTTTACTGAACAATCTAAATTAGCTTCAAGACTTCTCAGACATCATCAAAGCAAAATTAGAATCAAAACCTTATGCCAGTGTTCCATAATAGAAGACATGATTCTCACTTTAGACACAGCAGACTTTCAAAGCCCAATAAAAACCAGAACATTATGACTTCAGGCAAGGTAGGATGGGCAGTCACTGTCTATAATTCTTATTTTAGTACCTGAACACCATCGAGGAAACATTATGTCTTGGTTACTACACTACATCATCTGCCCTCATAAAAGTATTTTGGAGAATTACTAGAATGAATCCAGTTCAGAGAAGTAGCATTAGATTTTTGTCGGGTTTGAACATGTTGTAATTCAAAAGAATACTTGAATTGCTAACATTCAATAGAGAGATTATATCTTCCTTGCAGGAGTAAGTCTCTCTGACAGTGTGAAAATCTGATGAGATCTTTTATCTGCATCTTTCTCTTTCAAATAAAGAGGAACCACATGAAAAATGTCAGAAGCACTTCACATATAATATAGATTTTTTAACTTAGAATTTTGAATATATTTCATACATTGTTTTGTTTGTTGTACTTTGGGTTCAAATGTCATTTTATAATTGTTGATATTTTATCTCAAACTGTATAACTTAAACTATTGTGCTTCATAAAGGTATTAAAAAGAACACTTTTAGCAATATAATAGAGGATATCTTTTATATCTTTCTATATACATTTATACATATGTATTTGGAAATACCTTATAAATATGAAAAAGACTTTATTTAGTGTTTGTCAATGACACTAATCTCCATGTGGTATGTCTCACCATGTAAATGATTCATGCTTCTGAAACTTAAATTGCCATATATGCTGAAAGGTGTGCATTATAAGTCACTTTTCCTTTTTCATTTAGCATTTCCTAAAAAAGACAATAATCATTGCTTTACATATGTTTAAATGTCAAGGTAGAAGGTTTTTCATGTATACCTCTAAGGCTTACTTTTTCACTGGGTATTTACTGTTCCTTACTATCTTGTCTCCTATCCTTTGCTCAGAGACCTTTGTTATCCTGCCCATGCTCACCCACCCAGGAATAGAACCCCACACTGTGAACTGGGTGGAATTACCTGACATGAGTGAGAAGAAAATAAGAAACAAGGAACAAACTAGCTTAGGAGTTTATCAGAGGGTGTAGTAATAGGAGCAGCGGGGCTGCGTCTCCAGCACCCCAGCCGCCTGCTAGCTTATGCCTCGAAATAATTACATGGACACTGTATTCTTTTAAACACTGCTTGGCCCATTAACTCTAGCTCTTATAGGCTAATTCTCATATCCCGATCAACCCAACTCTAATAACCTGTGTAGCATCAGTCTTACCAGGAATTATTCTAACCTACGTCCATCCTGGGTCTGAGCTTCATGCATCTGCCTGGGAGAGCAGAGCTGTCGAGTCTGAGCTCACTTCCTCTTTCTTCCAGCATTCTGTTCTGTTTACTCCACCCACCTATGTTCTAACCAATAAAATGGGCCAAGGCAGTTTCTTTATTAGCCAATGACCTTCCTCCATAAAGGGCTCATGCACCTGTGTCATACGTAGATCATCCAACCATAGTGCCCATGGGCCACGTGGGGTCCTTTAAGTTTCTGGGGCCATTAGGCTCTTTTGCCATGTTGTGTGACTGAATCATTACACTGGATCCCCCTTTATCAGTCATCAATCAAGACTGTTTCTCGAGGGTTTCACCCATAGGGAAATCTAAAGGATCTAATTTTTCAGTTGAGCTCCCCAGTTCATGATATGTCCCAGTTCATAAAACTCTGCCGTACTTTTCCTCTTCCTCTGTATCTATGTATTCATGCAGTATGCCACACTCCTAATACTGACAATTGGAACTTGGACTTCACTCTGCAGATGCATGTGAGCATTAGTCCATTAAGTGAAATAGATTTTAATTCACTGGTTTTTGGGTTTTTTTTTTGTTTGTTTGTTTTGTTTTGGTCAGCAGTAAAGATCAAACTTAGAGACATGAAGTCATAAGGCAACCATGCCTCTACCTCAGGGCTTCATTCCAATATTATGATTTTATTAAAAAAAATTTACTTGCAGAGATTGCTGACCACCTTCCTTTTTCCTCAACTAAAATGAGAAAAACTAAAATTTTGTTGCTTTTTCAGAATCCTTCTGTGTTGACACTAGGACCTGTGAGACCCCGCTGTAGAGGCTCAGAAATGTGAACCTATTTCCACATTGACCAAAGGTTACAAATTACCACTAGTTCCTTTAAGGTTATAGTGCTTATACCTTAAACAAAGGTCCCACCTAGGTGTAGAGCAGAAAGTTCTGCTCTCACAAGGTTATTGTCAACAGGTGTGACTAATAGCCAGCCCTTGTACTCTGGGAATAGAGAAGTAGTTCCCATGTCAAATAATAAGAGTCTAAAGATCCAACTAAATTCCAGTTCTCCTTATGGATATAACTTTGGATTTCACCCAGGGAGTGGTTTGCCTACAGGATGTTTTGGTCTAAAACGTGAGTGTGACTTGTTTTGTTCTGGTAACAGAATGTTTACCTATGAATGTAGCCTGCGACTTTCAATTGGTTTGTTCATTTCCTTGTATCATGTTAATGCTGTCATTTGTCTTACCTTTTGGCTTCAAGGGTATTTTAAGCAATTGGAAATTAAATGTGGGTGAATTTTCAGTACTCACTGGAATCCCCTCCCAATAATATCCTGTATGCTTCTCCATTTTATTATTTTCATTCACATCTTCATATTCTTAACTATATTTCTAAATCCCCACATCTCTACCCTGGTGGGAGGTACTTTTGTGGAGGCTGGTCCCCAATACCCTGTTAACAAAGGAGCCAGGCTAGGAAATTGGAATCACCTTTCACTCTTCTCTCTCATCCTTTGTATTAAATACCATTGTTTTAATATGTTGTTTTTTGAAGAGCTTTGCAATTTATGTGATGCTAATACTTGTCAATGAAAAATTGATTTAGAAATGAAGTAATTGTCTATGATCAACCAACTAACCTGAACAAAAGTCATGAAACTTAAGAAAACAGTGTCAATAATTTATGAGGTTCCTAATTACATGGTCCTGTGAAGCCCTGTAATGGACATGGACAACAATTCTTCTTGGAAATTGGCACTTCTGATCTCATGATGGCCTCATTTTGCTTTTTCCTGAGCCCTGCCATTTGGCAGCTCCAACCACATGAACTATGCAATAACTGAATGGAACAGCATAGCAGTTGGAGCCTGCACTGTGAAGTAGTTCAGGTAAGGCTTAAATAATTTTAATAAATGTAACATTATAAAATTTTTATAACACAAAGAACTATATGAATTTGTCATATAGAACCAGAAAATGATTTTAATTTTTATATCCAAAAAAATGTACAGCTTCAACTTGAAAACAGGGCAGTTTTTTTTTCTTCTGTTTCAGCATAAATTTAAGGCTATACATATAAAAAGGATATTCTAATTAAAAACAGTAACATAAAAAATGTCAATATTTTTGACATTTATGTTATAAGTAGATAATAGTTTTGTTTCTTATATTTTAGTTTTATACAGATTATAGAAATAGGAACGAAGTAAATGTAATAGTAAAAATAAAACGCTGTAGGTACAGGACTTGCCAGGCTTCAGAAGATCTTGTGGATCTTCTGTAGGAAGACAAGCCTACCTTGACCTGAGCAGCTAAACTGTCGATTACAGGGATTCTGTCTACTATCTGGACATCTTCAGTTTATATAAAAGGTAGTTTTGCCCAGTGGTCAGCATTTGGCAGCTGAAATAAATTACGGATAGACGTTGTTTCATACCTGATGGAGGAATGTCATTGGTTGGATAAAGAGAAACTGCTTGGCCCTCATTGGTTGGAAGACAGGTGGGAGGAGTGGACAGAACAGAACGCTGGGAGGAAGAGGAGGTGAGCTCAGACTCCACAGCTCTCCGCTTGGGGGCAGACACCTCAGAGAGACGCCATGCTCCCGGCTCCTGGGCAGACACACGCTATGAAGCTCCGACCCAGGATGGACATAGGCTAGAATCTTCCCGGTAAGAGCACCTAGCTGTGCTACATAGAATATTAGAAATGGGCTAGTCCAGGTGTGAGAGTTAGCCTAGAAGAGGCTAGATAGAAATGGGCCAAGCAGTGATTAAATGAATACAGTTTGTGTGTTGTTATTTCGGGCATAAGCCATGCAGGTGGCTGGCGTATTGGGGATGCAGCCCCGCCGTTGCTTCTTATTACTACAAATGGCGCCCATGTGGACAACTGCTTCCACACAAAGCCTGAGACAGCTTGGGAAGTAATTCTAGAACAAAATGACATCTTTGTGCATGGTTTCTTGGTAGCAGCACACTCTCGAGTCCTTCACATACCTGTTTGTCTTCTGTCTTCTTTGGAGGAAATGGAGTGCTGCTTCTAGAAGTCAACCTGTCTCTTCTTTACAGCTTGGGAAGTAATTCTAGAACAAAATGACATCTCTGTGCATGGTTTCTTGGTAGCAGCACTCTCTCGGGTACTACACATACCTGTTTGTCTTCTGTCTTCTTTGGAGGAAATAGAGTGCTGCTTCTAGAAGTCAACCTGTCTCTTCTTTGTTATGAAATGTCTTTTAATAATTAAATATTTAAATGCCATATTCTCCAGATCGCTAGCAACTGAGAGCTGTTTATCAGATATAGATGAGATATAACTACAGTAAAGAATCTGCCTGGAGAACTGGGTATGAGCTTATCTGTACTGGTTCTCAATTTAACAGGTAAACTAGGCTGGATTAAGAGACTTAAAAGTACATACCAATTTAAAATATGAGACTTATTGCTTTGTAGTCTGGAATGAGATACAATGGGCAGACAACAATAACATTTAATAGTAAACATAGATGTATTTAAGTCATGTGTATGCATGTACACACACATTAAACAGGAATAGGTTGAAGTGGATGTTCTTGGTGTGCCCTTTCAAAGGCATGCCACTGCACAGAACACATTATGTAGCAGAGTCAGCAAGAGGAATTTAGAGACAAAAACATTAGTAAATTGAGGGACCAGGCATGGTATACTTCAGTAAAGATGGTGGGACCAGGTCATGTGACCTGGCCATCAGTTAAAATGGTGGTGAGATCCCCTGACCTCAGTAAAAATGGTGGCAGTCATGTGTTGTATGGAGAAGACACTTTTTTTTTTTGGGCCACAGGAGTTTTAAATATAATAGCAGAAGAATCATAGAGGTATGATACTCCCTGTTGCCTAGCCACCATGTCACAATCATGGAGGGGAGCAAAAACTGGAATTAAGGTTTCTGCAAAACCAGTGGTAGCAGTGTCAGGGATGGAATAAAAAGAATCAGAGGAAGAGGAAAAGAGCATTTCAGACAGGTGAGGAAGGGGCTGCTCAGCAAAAAAATAAAAATAAAAATAAATAAATAAAGTTGACCTGTACACCTGACAGTGCCTTTACAGGTGGTGGCTGATAATTAGAGAGTTTATATTCCATAGCTGAAACTATGAAAACCCACAAAGACAGTGAATGAACACCTCAAGGCCTGTAGAAGAATGTCTCATCTCTGCAGGTAGGGTGGAAATAAAGACAACTAGCACCCATCTAGGTAACTCAGAAACCAGAAAGGCTAGAGGATCCTCCGAGCAGTCTCTCAGGGCAGGGACCACTTATGAGTCGTCTGAGGAAAAGGAAAAGAAAAGGGAAAGAAAAATTCGAGGGACCCTGGACCCAAAGCGATTGAACTGCTCAGCATGTGCAGTGCTAGCGTGGGTGGCCTACCCTGGGTCATCCAATCACGTTTTTAGCTATGGAAAGCAACCAAAGATGAATGTCAGCAAAGGGATCCACCATAGCCATGAAGGCTGTGGTTGGCTGATTGGAAGGGGAAAACTCACCACCAAAGTTGCTGGTATGCATAGAGGTCAGCATTCAGGCAGACAGAAAGTGGGGCTGTTGTAAAGAAACCCATTTCCTGAGCCCAGGACATGTGGAAACGTCCTCAGCCAGCCCACCCAAATGTGGAGAAAGTTTGGCTGAATCATGAGCAGCAATGTAATGGTAAAAGTAAAATGTTGTAGGTCCCTGAGGGGTGGCTGCAGTGGGTAGCAGGTCACAATGGGCAGTGGGTTCCAGGCAGGAAGCTGCAAAGTGGGTAACAGACCATGGCAGGTCAGCTCCACGAGTAGCCAGGGTGGATGAGACAGAGAGGGATAGACATGCCATGCAGAGTAAGGTTGGGTATTTATTTAGCAAGTTATGGAAGGGAAGGGGAATGGGGAAAGGGAGGGAGAAGGGGGATGAGGAGAGATGGGCAAAGAGAGAGAGCGAAAGAGAAATACAAAGAGAGAGAGACAGAGACAGAAAGAGAGAGATGAGAGAAGGGAGAGAGGAGAGGAAAAGGAAATCTACCTTTTTGAGAGGGAGATGAAAAAGGAAGAGAGCACAGACTGGAAGTGAAAGGAAGGTTTGCTTGCCTAGGTTGAAGTGGGGAGGGAATGGGTATGGCTTGTCTTATATAGGGACAGGACAGATCAATACAGTAAATATTAATTGATACTCAAACAAAAATCTAAAATCATATAAACTACAAATTTCATTTAAAATAAACTACAACAATACAATTGTATTATAACACTTATGAAATATTATATATAATATATGTAGCTAATATACACATATGGTATTTTTATTGATGATTTTAGTTGTTATATAAAATAATGGGATTCATTATATATTTACAAACATACATATTGTGCTCATATTTACATAAACATTGTACTATTTATCCCCTTTGCCTCCTCATTCTTTATTATATTTTATTATATGTAATTAAACTAATATATGTAAACATACTTGCTGCTTTTTTTTTTTTTTTTTTGAGACAGAGTTTCTCTGCAGCTTTGGAACCTGTCCTGGAACCAGCTCTTGTAGACCAGGCTGGCCTTGAATTCACAGAGATCCACCTGCTGACAGGTTACAAGTGCTGGGATTAATAGCAAAGCGTGCACCACCATCACCCAGTCATTTTGTTGTTTTTTATTTAAATTTTTGTTTGTTTTTTGAGACTGGGTTTCCCTCTAGCTTTCGAGCCTGTTCAAGCCTGTCCTGGAACTAGCTCTCCTAGAGCAAGCTGGCCTTGAACAAAGATATACTTGCCTTTTCCTCTGGAGTGCTGGGATTAAAGGTATGCACCATCACCACCTGGTGTGAATATACTTTCATTCTTAAGTAAAACACACAATTGTAAATCTTAAATTTAATCATTTAATTGTTTAATTCTGGAAAATAAACATATATAATATTCTCAAGGGGTGAAATATAATATTGAACAACTTCAAGCATACTAATATCTATAAAATAAAGTAAATGGAAATAGATGCTAAAGTGAGATTGTAGAAAATAATAATTCCTTCAGAAAATTTAGTTTTTTATGTGACTTTGAGTGATATTCTTTCTTTTAACTCCTAATAATAAATAATAACAGGATTGTACATGTCCAAATCCTTTCCTACCAAATAATTTTTGACTCAATAAGTAATATTATACATGTCATATTATTTCAGTATGAAACATGAAAAAATCCATAAATACAAATAATCAACATGAAAGAAAATGCAGTATCCTTCTTTATGTGTTGAGAAAGTTAATCATTTTTTTAAGAAACAGGATTTCCAACACCACAGAATAGCAAGACAAAACATAGCATTATTAACATCTATAACTAAATTATGTTAAGTAGCTTTGGCATTTTATTCAAATCAAATATATTGAAAACATAAAATCTCTGTACATCAATGTTCAATTTCTAAAAAAGTATGTCTATATTTTATATATTCATTTTTCACAATATATATCACATGTTAGTCACATACTCTGCTATAGGCATATATACAATTATATTTATGATTATTTGCATGTATACATATATACTCATATATAATTGTTGTGTGATAAATGTATTTCTGTTTAATGATGACAGTTCTCAAAATAATCTGGGAATGTCAAGTTCCTGCCTGGCCATAAGTAATGTGGTATTAGCTTGAGTTTTATCAGTATTGATAGATAACGGAGAAAGAACATTACAAGGAGATAAGCCTCATGAATGATAGGAACACTTTATCAGACCTGATGACATGAATAAAAGGGTGAGAATTCTCAAGCAACAGGAGCAACTAGATTCAATGTCTCAGATACAGAAATGAGTATGGGTAATAAAATGAGATTTAAAAATATTCTACTAAGCTTTTAAAAAGGAAGGAAGAAGAGATGGATGAGAAAATGGAGTTATGAGAAATCATGTGAATTAAAGAATATGAAAAAGAAAAAGGGAGTAAGGAAAAGCGAGAAATTCAAGTAAAGAATATAGGGAAACAATCAGCTTATGACATTATTTAGGCAAAGTAAAATTTTATATCTTATTCTATCATGTTTGATTGCATATAAAGAAACACGTCGAATGAATTCCTGTGTGCCTAAAGTGTTATAAAGGAAAAAGATAAACAGAAACATAAATAGAGCCAGGGACTATATGGAGGGACCTCAGATGTTGAGAAAGTGAAAGGGAGGAGACTGGCAGAAATTTTGATGAAAATAGAAGGGTAAGTATTGCCATGCTGGAAATAATAGGAACATACTTTCATTCTAAATCTTACAAAAATATGCTGATGAAATAAAGGTTTAGAGTATGGGAAATCATTGGCCCTGGGACATTGTTGGATGTTCAGTTTGAGCATTTGATAGCTTATGCTTAGTTCAAGGAGGAAGAATAATGTTCTCTGTATTACTTGTATTTGAAACCTCATATCCAGATCTCTATGATCTTAACTACTAATTCTAATGAAAGATGTTCACTGTGTGTTTTTTTTCTTGTTTTTTTTTATTGAAAAAATTTCCGCCTCCCACCTCCTTCCTCCCACTCCTCTCCCCCTCCCCCCACTCCTCTCCCCCTTTCTCCACTTCTTTTCCCCTCCCTCTCCAGTTGGAAGAGCAGTCAATGTTCCCTGCCCTGTGGGAAGTCCAAGGTCCTCCCCCTCCATCCGGTCTAGGAAGGTGAGCATCCAAACAGGCTAGGCTCCCACAAAGCCAGTTCATGCAGCAGGATCAAAACCCAGTGCCATTGTCCCTAGCCTCTCAGCAGCCCCCCTTGTCCGCCACATTCAGATAGTCCGGCCCTATCCCATGCTTTCTCAGTCCCAGTCCAGCTGACCCTGGTGAGTTCCCAATATATCAGCCCCACTGTCTCAGTGGGTGGGCGCACCCCCTGTGGTCCTGACCTCCTTGCTCAAGATCTCCCTCCCCCTGCTCCTCATTTGGACCTTGGGAGCTCAGGCCGGTGCTCCAATGTGGGTCTCCCTCTCTATCCCCAACCATCGCCAGATGAAGGTTCCAGTGGCTTACTATTTTCCAAAGAAAAGTAAACTTCATGTGGAGTTTTTTTGAGGTCCATTATCTTCTCTGTAGTAGATTGGTACTGCTAGTAGCAGACTTATCTCATTGTATAAAAAGAAGAACCATGTCAGCCACAAGATCTTTAGTGATAGTCAGCTATACTCATAGATCAGCACCTTGTTCAGTCATCATTACAGAAGCTTCTTCCTCTTAGAAACATTTAACAGAGCAAACAGTCTACAAATGGGAGAAAAAGATGTTTAAAGCTCCATTTTCAACAAGAAGCTAATGACCGTAATTTACAAAGACTTACTGAAATTTAATAGCAAACCCACAAAATAGCCAAAAAGAGGTACAAAAAAAGATTATTAAAAATGGAGAATATAAAGCAAAATAAATGGCCAACATGTTTTAAGAGTGGTCACTATGTGATTTTAACAATGCAGTCTCTCAAACAAACAAGTACAGCCTGTATTACCATATATGTTTTTTTTATTTATTACTTATGGCTTTTACTAATGATGGGAATATCAATTTTATTTATCATATTAGTAATGAGATTTTAATTTGAAACATTTTAGAATAAATTTACCTTAAATTTTGTGTTTGGTATCTCATTTCTTGTTATGAGGATAATTGCTGAAAGCCTACAAAGATCTGTTACTAAGACTAAATCCATTTTAGAGAATAGCCCCTGTAGATGGTATTAGGCTAAGATACAAGTCATTTCTCTCAGTAATTCCTGTAAAATCTATTCAGAGGAGAATATTTCAAAGCAATTATACAGGAATGCTATTATTACATTCATTTCAGCTAAGAATACACATAGTGATTATTACACTTTAATGTCTTCCATCATCTCTTTATATGTGTTTAAATGTCTTCAAAACATGGTGGTAGAAATTGTTAAACATTTCAGCATAAAAGTCCTATTCTTTTACTTTGTCCTCTCAAATAGATCCCAGGAATTATCTATACCCCCTCAAAAAATAAACCAAGAACAAATACACTTAAAAATACACTAAATTGCTAAGAATTATCTTATTTTGCATTTGAGAAAGTTCCATAAAATCTTGAAGGCAAAATCATCATCACATTTTCAAAATAAAAGAATCATAGAATATGTAATTATAAAGAATGCAGATGAAAAAAAAATCTATGTTTCTATGAAAGTAATAAATAACTAGTGAATGAAATTCAAAATATAAGAGGACACACTACTTAGAAGTAGAATAAATTACTTAAGGCATGAATTATTTAACTGGGTTTGTATATTTTTACTTTGTATTTTTAAAGACAAACCTAAGAGTTCATTTTTAAAGACTTTTAAACATACAGGTGAAGCCTGTATTACCATATTTGATATAGAATGCAAATCAACTGTTTAAATAACTGTATTCTTATTTGATTGAAATTTTAATTATGACAAGATGATTTCTTTATTCACATGCATTTGGAAAAACTCAGTAAATAATATCAAACTATTTTACTTCAACAGTATTTATTATATACATCTTTCATGTTGTCCTAAAAGAGATTTGTTTTATATTCTTAATTACATCATACTAAAACTTTCTACTAACTTAGGGAAAGAAAGTACAATAAATCAGCAAATACATTATTTAACATATATATGTATTGCTATAAATTTGTGGACTTATACAAAGATGTAGGTATTCTTTATTGTTCCTCTTTCTAATGTGTTTCACTCTCTATATGGGATTAATTCAGGCTTTTGAAATATTTCTGTAATTTGGTAAATTTTTGTAATATTGCTTGCTAGAGTTTTAATTTACATGCATTGGCTTTTGCTTCTCTAATACTAATACAAGTGAGCATTCTGAAATTCTTTAAGAAATGTCAGCTTCTGGGGAAAAGGTGCTTATTATCTTGCCTACATTAACATGATACTTTTGAAGTTATTACCATAGCTTACAGTGGGCACTTGTGTTATTGTTCTTCTTAGGAAAATTCCTACAAATGAGAAGCATATGATTAGTTCCATTTTTATCAGTGGAGAAATTGAAGTAGAGTTTAATTGATTTTTCCAGGCACCCAAATGAAGTATGCGTAGGTAATGGCAATGTATGTTCTACTTATAGCAACAAGTTACATAAATAAGAAGTTAATATATTCTTGTTATTTAAATTCCTAGTATTATTTCTAAAAATAGAATTATGGTGTCAATATAATGCTTGCCTTTAACAAAATTTCTGCTTGTAAATGGAACTCAAACAAACATATTTGTTACTCTATGAAAAGTTCTTTAAAATTATCCATTTTTTAAAACTGATTTTAGATAAAGCGATTAAATTTTTACTCTTCAAATAAGGAATAAAAAGAAAATAGTGATGCCTTAGGCTAAGTGCCCTTACCAAACTTAAGCTTTACTTTATGATGAGAGACTTTAAAGATTGACTGAAAGCAGTGCTCATACATGTTTATATGTGTACAAACATCGGATTTACAAGCAAACAACTAAAAGAAAAGAAGCACATGAAATCTGTTACCTCAACAAAGTCAACTCTGTGTGAATCTATCATGGACTCTAAAACTATGGCTCTTAATAAATACCTATTTTAATTAACCTGACTTGTTTGGGATTAAGAAGAATGAACAGTCAAATATTAGGGGGAAATGAGGGAATCCGATGGAAGAGAAAGCAGAAGGATTGTAAGAACCAGTGATGTCAAGGGCACCACAAGAAAGCCCAGAAAATCTGCTAACCTGGCCTCATAGGTCCTGATGGAAACAGCCAACAACGAGGGAGTGGGCATGAGATTGACCTAGGCCCTGTGCATATATGTTACACTTGTGTAGTTTTTTCTCATCTTGTGATTGCTAATGGTGGGAGCAAGGGCTGTCTCTGACTATTTTGTCTACTTTGGGGACACTCTGTTCCTAACTGGCTTGCATCATTCAGCCTTAAGCTAATGGGAAATGCCTATTCTGACTAAAGCTTTATATACTGTTTGGTTGATATTCATGGAAGGCCTGTAATTTTCTGGAGGGAAACAGAGAAGGAGTAGATGGGTGATGGGTAGAAGGTGGGTGGCAGGCATAAATTGGGAGGGAAGAAAAGAGGAGAAACTGTGGTCAGGATATAAAATAATAGCAATACTACTACTACTACTACTACTAATGATAATAATATTAAAATAAATGCCAATAAAAGAACAAAAGGGGACAGATTAAAGAACCTATATGTTGCATAGTGTTCTAAATCAGTTAATCAAATCTTTAACAAAACCTTTCCTTTTTGTGATGCAAACTCTCAAAATAATATATTCCAGCTCTCTGAATTTTAGAATGTGTGATCACTGTCCATAGCCCACATCGCATGTAATAGGACACAGAATTTATTACCTCTAGCTATAGCTTCACTTCAGGCAATCTTTCTCTCTCCATTTTCTCACTCATTTTAGTCTCGGGAAAACACCATTTACTTGTAATTTCAGTGATTTCTCATGTCTTCAAGACCAAGTAGTAGTTACATTTCTATCCTTGCTTCCTAGTTCAATCCGTGCTGTTCTAAATACATAGGACTTCTTTCTTTCTAACAATTTTTCATTTGACAATAAAAGAAAAAATGCTACAAATTAGGAGAGATAAATAATTCTTAAAAGCTAGTACTGTATTAATACAGAGATGCAAACCTATGATATACAACTCTCAACCATTGTAGCCTAATATAAAATGTTCTTTGTGACAATCTTCTATTATAGCTCTCATGAGCACTAAAGTATGTCATGACATCATACTGGTAAAATACTATTTTAAGTACCTGTTAAATAAATTTATCCGATACCAATTAAAATTTATTGAACTGTTAAAATCATGACAATTAAAACTCATTAGAACTTTCCTAAAAAGGCAAGGCTGTTCCAGTACCTGGGTATAGAGGATAGAGAAAACAACCTGAGATTCAAAAACCCAATGTTGTGGAAGATGCTAAGTGTCTTTATATGAATAAGTGGTATTTTTCTGAGTCCTTGATCAGAAATCTTGATTGCCTTTGGAGAACTGCTTCCCAAACTTTTCTTTAAAATAGAGTTATCATTTTTTTGTTACTTTTACAATGGGGTGGGGTTGAAATAACGTGGGTCAAAGAATACCAGGCTAATTCCAATATAAACCAATTACATTCATCTTTATTATAAGGGACAAACTCACAAATAGGAATGAGAAGTCTAAGCTCAGCTGTGTAGTGCACAAACCACATACACACACACAGTCAGAGAAAGAGAGAGAGAGAGAGAGAGAGAGAGAGAGAGAGAGAGAGAGAGAAAGAGAGAGAGAATCCTGTGCCACCTGGGTACCCAAAAGGTCATGTTCTAACCTGGTCCCACATCTTAACAATCATTTGCTGACAAAGATTCCCATCACCTCCCACTTTTGTCTAACTAAGAGAGTTCCAAACCCAATACAAAGATATACATAATAGGAACAGATATCAATAAAACTGTAACTAACCTAAACAATATTTAGCAAGGAACACATGCTAGATGTTTAATAAATATTCTATTCTAAAGAGTATAATTCTTGCATTGGAAATGGCTTGCCTATATCATAAGAGGAAGGTAACTATGACTATCTAATCTTTAACCCCATTGAAGGCTTGAGAAGGGAGATAACATTACTGGAATAGGCAGAAAGCGCAATTAAGCAGCTTCCAAAATGTGTGGTATATGACAGAGACAACTGGCTATCTAAGCAATCACTCAAAGTCTTATTTGCAGTGTTGAAGCGACCCACTTTGGCTAAGGCCTAGCATAACTGGCAGACCATTATTATAGGCAGAGAAAATTTTAGAACCCTCTTACCCTGTCTTGGCAAGTTTTTACAGTCTTTTTTTCTTGTGTACCGCTTATCTAGTCAAGCCCTAACCTTGTCCCACCTCCTAAAAATCATTGGCTGACAGAGATTCCCCATCATGGCAGGGCCCTTCATATCACTACAAAAGTCTTGTCCTCATTGAGCACTGCAAATGTTGTACATATGTTTCGGTCAAAAAACATGAATGTAAGAGTTATGCTGTTCCAAATGTTTTCAAGGCACTTAGGCGATATGTAAGATCAATTCAGGATAACTAACAATATAGATCCTGTTTCATTTGTTACTTTTAAATGTAAGAAGACTTCATTCTCATCTAAAATGTTTTAATCCTCCACTTTTATATCCCATAGTTATCCTGATGTGCTGAGACACCAAAACAATTTTCTCGTATCTGTTTGGATCATTACGTAGGCTGGACTTCTTTCCTTTCCTCATATTTCTCACTATTTATCAAACATGACTCCGTCATCTTCTTTGAAAAATGATAATGATATGCATCTACAAATGAATGGAGATGCTTTTTATTTGCCTTTCGGTCTATGGATTAATTTTCTTAGTATATTATCTAGTAGGTTATCTAGATGTTGCAAGGAGGACGCTTGTTTGTTTCCTGGCCACCCAGCAGTTCAGACCCAAAATAACCACACAGATATAAAGTAGAAATAAATATTATAACTATAATTATTGCTTGATACCTGTTTTGTTAGATGTAATTTGACTATGTTAAAGTTAGAACCTTCCTCTTTCATTTAAACAGAAAAGAGGAGGTCATGTGGGATTCACCTCTGTATGCTGTCAATACCATTGGTGAATAAAGAAACTGGCTTGGACTGCTAGAGCAGAACTTAAATATGTGGGGAAAACTAAACTGAATTCTGGGAGAAAGGAAGCAGAGTCAGAGAGAAGCCATGAAGCAGCACTGGAGCCAGATGAAACTTTATCCAGTAAGCCACAGCCACGTTGCAATGCACAGATTAATGGAGATGTGTTAAATTAAGATGTAAGCAAATAAGAAGCTAGAGCTAATGGGCAAAGTTTTGATTTAAATAATATAGTTTCTGTGTGATTATTTTGGGGCTGAGCAGCCGAATACAAACAAGTGGCCTTATTAAAATATCTCGAGTCAAGTATACCAATATTTTTTTTTTCCAGCTGGGTAAGTAACATCCCATGACGCATATACACTCTATATAATTACTCAGTTATCTATAGCTATGTCTTAGGTACCTAAAACCTTAGGCATTTTGAAAAAAGATGACATAAACACTATAAATAGCTCAGAGACATACACATTTTTCTTTCTTTGGATACAGTTCATGAAACTGTTGAATCGCTTGCTAGTTCTAAACTTTGCATTGTAGAAAACTGTACACTGTTACCCAAAGTAGCTTTCAAGATCCCTGTCACTGTTACCATACAAACACCCCATTTCCTCTGTGCCCTAGCCTCTTATATTTTGTTTTTTTGATAATAACTTTCTAACTGGAAATAGATGGTATCTTACTGTGATTATTATTTTAACTTTTCTAACAGTTAATTGAAGGTAATTTAACACTTTTCATGATTTTCTTGGTCATTCAAGGTCTTCTTTGTGAGTTATCTATTACAATTGTTTCATCATACATTGTTCTATTGTTTTTTTCAGTTTCAGCATTTAAATACCACACCGTGAAACCTGAGACTTTAATAATAAAATGAACCTTGGATCAGGGGGAGGTGACAACAACTGGGTGATAGGAAATATCCATTGAGAATATTAAAGAGCCAGAGAGATGTATAGAGAGACGTAGAGGAAAGAGTAGAAAGGGACTTGTAAACAGCAGTCTTTTAGGTTTGGGATGACGGTAGAGATATTCTCCTGCTGAGTCTCCAAATGAAACAGAATGTAAGGTGGTTTATTTTCTGACTCTGAGGTTTTCACTCCAGCGTCTGATTCCAGAGTCTTTACTGGTAGATAGAATAATAAAGATTTAGTTACAAACTATGTTTGGTGTCAAAGGCAGAACAAGTGAAGCATGTATCGGAAATACTGCCAGACCATTTTCGGAGCAGTGGGGCCCTGACTGTGGAGCTGCCGCAGAAGGTAATTAAAATATCTGTAGATTCAGGTGCAGCCACTAATCCAATGGAAAAACAATGGTCTTGTACATAAAGACATAAGTCAGAAAAACATAGATAAACACATGAGGCACATATATGGACTGGTACATACAAAGTTTCCTTAAACATGTCACTCATATAAATTCACAATATACTTACAGTTCATAAATACATTACTCCCTGAGTCTTTGAATGTTTAATCCTGAATATATTTCCATGCTTTAATGTATCACTACATATTCATACATGTGTACCTTACTATATTATATCAACTCTGAACTCACCCTACTGAAGTATTTCATCTTTCTATCATTTATAATGTGCTCAAAGAATTCATCTGTTATGAGATATTTCCTATTGAAACACAGCCAGAAATGGTATTCAACTGTTTGTATTTCCAGTAACTCACTTCAAAATAAAGCATATAATGTCCCTACAGTGGTAAAATAGCACTTCTCCTTGCAAAGCATAAAGAGCTTTATGGGATCGTCTTTCACCTTCAAAAGATATTCGCATTCGATCATTGGGTTTCAAAATGCTAGACCTTTTATAAAGCATTCCCTGCACTTGTTTGAACAAATAGTTGGTTGATTAAATAGATAATTTAAAAAATAAGGAAGAGAGAAAACTTTATTTTCTAGGCCTGAGTAATTTGCAAGTAATATATATATTTCACGATTATTTGTTTATATTGCTTTCTCTGACATTGTATAAAATGTTTCTGGGTCAAGCCTACAAGTTCTGTTAAAATAACCGTGCAACAACTCAGCATGAACATAATAATTCACTGGCTCTTTGGATGTGATTTATGTAAATACATTCAGTATTGAAGTTTCAGGTGTTTCTATGTTTAGATCCCCCTCAGAATTATTCTGATTAACTTACCACCGAACATCATGACTCAGAGCTGGCATCAAGTTGAAATCCCTGGCAAGCTACTCTCCTGTAACCTATCTATTAAATTAAAAGGCACTCTCCTTCAAAAGCCTTTCTATATCTGTATTTGTACATTCATTATGCAGAAAACCTCCTCAAAGCCCTTGATATTGTCAATAAGAACCTTCCAGAACTACTGGATAATGGCTCTGTGAAATATTTATCAACCCAATTCTGCCTGTGTGCTCCTCGGAGACTACCGTTTATGTGAGCTGTATGAATGGAAGTCCTTTAACTCATTGTCCCACTGCAATCAATTGTGCCGGACAAGGCTCCCTATTTGAAGCCATGTGATCTCACATGAAGAATAATAACAATAATCATTGCTTTTGACAAAATTATTGCTTTTTATGTAAAATAATCTGCAGGCCTCTGCTGTATCACTTTTTCCTCAAATCGTCATATAACTACAATTCTTTGCTTTAACATAGATGTTATTCTCATGATTTCCATTATCTTCATGCTTCAAAATAATATTTTTATTGTTATCTGTCAAAACAGAACAGAGTAAAATAAATGATCTTTACATCAAGAATTATTCTCTTGTATGTTCTTATTAACCAAAATCTTTATATTATGATTTAGAATTCTATTCAAGCCAACATTTAATTGTTTGGAGCTAATAGCATAAGATTGTCAGACATAAACTTTAAAATATAATTATATTGCTAAACATGATCAGTTCTAATCACATGTGCTTATAGTTAGTAGAAACAGGAAACAAGTTACAGTGCTAATGGTTTTAGACTTTTAGATAGCATTTAATGTGCATCTAGTTTGATTTATCTGTATAAAGCACATGGTAACTCTATCCAATGCTTCATTAGATAAGAAATTCTTCACACTAAGGAAAATATCATTTAATGTAAGAAAATTGGTAGTTTATGTACCACATAATTCAAAACATGAAATTTAAAGTATTAATTAATATTTATACTACACCTTCATCATTTCTTATGCACATTCTTTTCTACATTGTATAGTAAAAACAGAAGTTATCACCATAAAACTTGATAAACTAAGACACATGTATAATTAACCTGATTTAAATTTTATACAATGTATATTGGTATCAGGATAGTACAGAATTGATTATATTAAAATATTTTCCTAGATCTTACAATTAGTATAATTTGATGTTCATTAGTTTTAAAAAAGATTACAAAATATATAGGGTCTTACTGAGAAAAATATGTTTAAATATATTTGCAAAAAATAAATAACAAATTTTTGTTCTAAGACTTTTTAGAAATTAATATAATTATAATCTTGATTTGTGTGAATCATACAAATTTTAATATTATACAAAGAAACTTGAGTTTTAAGTGGTTCCTGTTTAGTTTTTGTTTCACAGATGTTGGACTAATTATGAAAATAGTATTTGCTGCTCTTCTTGCTTTTATTGTCTAAGTACTCCTGGGCTGTTAGGACTGTTATTCTAATTTCTACTTTTGTTGCACTTTCAAAAAGTAACTTAACTAATATGACAAAATTATCAGGTAGCTTTCAGTCTACAAAGCAGACAGTCTTTTTCATCTTTGCTTAGACCTTACTTCGGAATAGAGAACCACTCTGCTGAAGATGGAGCAGGTAAAGCCTTGTTGGAGGAAGTGTTTCACTATGGAGGCAGGTTTTGAGGTCTTATATATGCTCAAGCCATGTCCATTGTCTCATTTCACTTCCTGTTGCCTCAAGGATAAAGAGGAAGCTTCTTCTGTAGCTCCTATCTAGCATGATGTCTGCCTCCACACTGCCATGATGGATGACTAACTTATGAAACTGTAATTCACTCAATTAAATGTTCTCCTTTATAAGAGTTACAATGGTCTTGGAGTCTGTTCACTGCAGTAGAAACCCTGAGTAAGGCACTGACTAAATCTAAACCCCACTTTTTAAGCTAGACTGGCTTGCCCCCTAGTTTCTTATAACTTTCCTGCCTACACCTCCAATTTCTTGATTGTAGGAAATCATTGTCTATTCACATGAGTGCTAGCATTTGAAAACAGATTTCCAAGCTTTTACAACAAGTGCCCTTACCCAATGACCCACATCCCAAACCCTTTCAGTGTATTTTGAGTGTAAAATTGAAGGATTTCTTACTGATATTCTCATGTATTTTGTTCATATTCTCCCTCCTTAAGCTTTCTTATCCCACAATCATCTTTATGCTACCCTTTTTATTACTTTCAAATAGTTATCCATATAATTTCTTTTACATATTCTCATATGCATGTGTGTTTTGTTTTTTTTTTTTTTTTTTTTTTTTTTTTTTTTTTCCGAGACAGAATTTCTCTGTAGCTTTTGGTTCCTGTCCTGGAACTAGCTCTTGTTGACCAGGCTGGCCTCGAACTCACAGAGATCCACATGCCTCTGCCTCTGCCTCCCTAGTGCAGGGATTAAAGGTGTGCACCACCACCGCCCGGCTGCATGTTTACATACATGTACATTTCTAGGAACAGAAAAATGATAGAATGGTGAGGATAGAAAAGAGAGACGAAACCAGACAGTAAATCCATACCTGACAATGTCTGGGTGGCCAGGAACTAGAAGTTGGATAGCCCTGGGACCTATGGGCAAAATAAAAATGACTGACAAACAAAAAAGTCAATGAAATGATTCATATTGATATTCTGCTATATTCATAGGCAGGAGCCTCACACAATTGCCACCAGATAGTCATCCTCTAGCAGCTAATGAGAGCAGGAGCCGAGACCCACAGTGCTCGTAGAACACCAGGGTAGTTTGGAAGTATTGTAGGAGTCAGGGGTAAAGAAGGATACCAGGAGAACAGGGCCCACAGAATCAACTAAACAGAGCTCATAGGAACTCACAGATGGTTCCCAGAAGCAGGGAGCGTCAATGGATCTGTGCTAGATTCTCTGCTTTGGTTGGAGAAGAATAGCAGCATATTTGATTTTTTTTTTAAACACAAATAGGTCTTTATTAAGCAAGGCAAAATGGCAGAGCGATTGAATTGTTGGGCAGCAACAGCAGCAAATAGCTCTGCAACAGTTGATTTTAAGAGGCGAAAAGGGGACGTCTGTATTGGGATGAGCTAGGATGAGTTGGCAAATTCTTTTTTTTTTAATTTATTTATTTATTAAGGATTTCTGCCTCGTCCCCACAACCGCTTCCCATTTCCCTCCCCCTCCCCCGATCAAGTCCCCCTCCCTCATCTGCTCGAAGAGCAATCAGGGTTCCCTGACCTGTGGGAAGCCCAAGGACTGCCCACCTCTATCCAGGTCTCGTAAGGTGTGAGACCCACACGGGAGCACCGGACAGAAATCTCAAGCATATTTGATTTTGACTGACTCAAGCAGGCTACTTGACTCGTCTTACATTTTCTCCTTCATTTTTGATTGCTTAAGCACATTATCAATCTCATTTACATTCTAGTCTAAATCATTTAGATCTGTCAGCGCCTTTTCCTCTTAATGAACAACATATCCTGCATGACTCAGCAAAAATACTGAAGTCTCATATCAATCCCCTGGTCCCTGAAGAATCAACACCTTCTTAGCTTTCATCTGAGCATGGCAAGGTCTGACTTCTTGAATTGAATAGCAACCACTGCCTTGTTCATCATACCCAGTTACTTCCTCAAATGTCAACCCATTTTCTAGCTTAGTTAGTCTTATATTACAAGGCTATGAATGAGAACATAAACTGATCATGACCAAGGTTCCGTAAGAGCTCTTATTAATCAGTCCATCAGGGACTTATTTCTTTCCTGTGGCCTCAGATTAAGAAACCTCATTTGGTCTTAGGGATGTACTGGTAGCTATATTACTTATTTTCCCTGCTTCCACCATAATGATATTGATTCTATCCACTACTGATCTCCTAAAACCTAATTAGAATCCCGTGAGAGACTCTCCCATTTTATCATTAAAAACTTTTCCAAATTCCAACAGTTCAAAAGTAGACTATTATCTGATAACCAGAGCCCCCCATGAATGTGTATTTTGCCAAAGATTACAGGATGCCTCTCATCAGACTGGAAAACGTAAGATACATTTCTGTTCACTTATATATAGGCAAGAAAATAGCTTGTGTACTAGCAAAAATATGTGTTTTTACATACATGGTGAAGTATGGCCATTTCTGGACTTCCCCTGCAGATGCCTTGTTCAAAGTTTAGGTTCAGTTGCATCTTTCATCACCTGCAAGATGTCTCCCAATCTCAGCTTTGTTTTGGTGGTAGTCTACATTCAGGTACCAAATGGTACATAAATATTTTTTTTTGAGGAGTAAAATAATGATTATACTTTTTGAATACAGAATAAAAAAGAGACCAAAGAAACAGTTACACCCAAGTGCAGCATAGTAATACAAAGAGCTTAATTAAGGTTTTATGTAGGATCCAGGGTTAAAGGTAACATATAGGAGCATGAGCCACATAGAGGCAATATCAATAATGAAAAAAAAATACCCTTCAGTTAACTTATCTTTAGTAAGGCCTGTGGCCTTGGGAGCCTCTACCCCTAGGAAATACTGTTCCTTGTCTCTGGATCTCTGAGAGAGTCAGGGTGTTTCAAGATTAGCATTCCAATAACTATTGATTGTCCATAAACCTTGGGAAAGGGACTTTGTGGACTCTACCCATCTCTATGAAGGAAAGTCCATGGGCCCAATGTTGTGAAGATCAACAACATTGATCTTAGGTAATCACAGCTGCTGACACTTCAAGAGGACAATAAGTTTGCAGTGTCCAGTGATCAACATTCCATAACATTTTCCCTCTCGTTAATTCCAGGTTCTTAAGAGGGTATAAAAGAAGTGGATAGGAACTTATGGGCAAAATAAAGTGCACTAAGCTTCATTGACCTCATGGGAAGCAATGGTGTTTTTCCAACCTTCCACTTTCAGGATTCTAAGAAATAATGTCCCACTTAATTATGGAAAAGACATAAAAAGCATTAAGATTGGAAGTTGCATTGATGGGAATGATCATTTTAAAAAAATTCAGATTAATGTGAAAATAATTCACCAATTCAATTACCTGTGGAAATGAAGATGGGAGTTGACCACATGATTGATGACAATAATGGAAGGTAGAAGGGGAACAAAGAGTTTAATTGAGTGTGTGTAGAAAGACAGAGCTGCAGCTTCAGTGAAAACCAAGGTCAGATAGCAGGCTCTCCCCAATGACAGAGTTTTTAAAGGATTTGGTGAAGGAAATATTCAACTCAGATGTGTAATATAACATCTTCAAAGGGAAGTGAACAATGATTAATCCAAGGTTATACAAGTCCATAAAATATGTTACAATAGTCCATAAAGCAGTACATTTTGTTTGTGATTTGTGAGTTAATAATCTGTAACAAGCTTCTCTTCAGTACATTTTACTCTCATTTATCAAGTTTCTATTTTACCCAGGGGACTAAGTGTTTGATGTGACAGCTAACATAGGGATAGCTTCACTCCTGAAGCTGGGAATAGTTTCATCATAAAATGCAATTAAAAACAATATAGAAAATAATCATATATACTTTGTATGTAAAAAAATCTCAGAAAATAAAAAAAATCAGACATTAAAATAAAGACATATATTTATTTTAACATATTTTAAAATTCTATAAAAAAATCTTTTAAAAATGATTTGTAACCATAGTTCACCATTGAAAATGTTCTTTATTGACTGACTTCTCGTCCCACCCAGTCCTGCCCAGTCAGGCAGCTGTTCAGTCACAAAGAAGTACACAGAGATCTATATTAATTATAAACTGATTGGCCCAGTAGCTCAGACTTGTTATTAATTAATCCTTATAATTTATATAATCTATAATTCTTGTCTGTGTTAGCCATATGACTTTGTATCTTTTCCGGCAAGGCAGTAACATCTTGCTTGCTCTGTGTATGTCTTCCTCTCTGTCTGGGTGATGACTGCAGACTGAAACTTTCCTCTTCCCAGAATTCTCATAACCTCTGCCTCTACTTCCTGCCTGGCTACTGGCCAATCAGCACTTTATTAAAATACAATTGACAGGGTACAGACCAGTGTCCCACAGCAATATTTATTCTTTCTATTCCTCCACTGAAGTTTGCATGCATATGTTATCAACAAGTAATACTATATAATGTTTATGCCCTACATATTAATTTGCAGACCCCAAAAATATGTTTATGTTAGTATCAAACATATTATTTTCAAATAGTCATATTCTGCCGGTAAGTGTTTTTTTCAAATGATATTCCACCTAGATTTGTTTATTTTATTAAGTCGCACACGCACTCATAAAAAAGTGATATGCCTTAGACATTTTGTGGTATTGTTCTAATTCCAATTATTTCTTGGTCACCAATTTATGGAACCAGAAATCCTGAATAAAATATGTAAATTATTTTGTTTTGAGGAAAAATAATAGTCTTATCACAATATAAGTGACATTACAGATTTAGCTGCCAACACAAAAATATTTCCTATTGTAATTTCAACAAATATCAGGATGTTCTAGATTAACAAAATATCAATAGGCATGCATACTCGTTTGGAAGGAGGATTCCACTGAGTACACAATATCTTCTCTAACAAAAGTCGAAGCTGAATTAGTCAAATGAGTTAGGCAACTTCAATTAAAATCTCTCCTGCAAGTCCTCCATTCTGAAGAATGCAGCTTGACTAAGGGGACTCCCTGTGGAGGCCATTTTGCTCTTGTTTAAAGTAAAGGGTATCTAAAAATGGTTCCACCGGTGAATACAAAGTTGGTTCCAGGCACTGAGGAGGAAGCTTTATTTTGAAAAATTAGGGGCAGCAATACATCCTCTTTGCATTAAGATGAACTGTATCTTTTTGTTTCCTTGGAACACTTTTTATTTATTTATTTATTAAAGATTTCTGCCTCCTCCCCGCTACCGCCTCCCATTTCCCTCCCTCTCCCCTCCCTCATCAGCCTGAAGAGCAATCAGGGTTTTCTGCCCTGTGGGAAGTCCAAGGACCACCCACCTCCATCCAGGTCTAGTAAGGTGAGCATCCAAACTGCCTAGGCTCCCACAAAGCCAGTACATGCAGTAGGATCAAAAACCCATTGCCATTGTTCTTGAGTTCTCAGTAGCCCTCATTGTTCTCTGTGTTCAGCGAGTCCGGTTTTATCCCATGCTTTTTCAAACCCAGGCCAGCTATCCTGAGTGAGGTAAGCCAGACCCAAAAAGAGGAACATGGGATGTACTCACTCATATTTGGTTTCTAGTCATAAATAAATGACATTGAGCCTATAATTCATGATCCTAGAGAAACTAAATAAGAAGGTGAGCCCAAAGAAAAACATATAGGCATCCTCCTGAATATCAACCTTCATCAGGCAATGAAATGAGACAGAGACAGAGACCCATACTGGAGCACTGGACTGAAATCACAAGGTCCAAATCAGGAGCAGAAGGAGAGAGAGCACGAGCAAGGAACTCAGGACCGTGAGGGGTGCACCCACACACTGAGACAATGGGGATGTTCTATCGGGAACTCCTTGGAACACTTTTTTTTTAATTAATTAATTAATTTTTTTTATTGAGAAAAGAAAAAAAATAAGTTTCCTCCTCCTCCCAGCCTCCCATTTCCCTCCCCCTCCTTTTATCCTTCTCCCCTTCCTCCCACCCTTCTCCCCTCCCCCCACTCCTCTCCCCCTCCCTATCCAGTCCAAAGAGCACCCTGACTGCTCCTTGGAACACTTTTATATAATTATTTTTAAGGCGTTTTACTTTAAGCTTAGCATTTTTTTCCATATCTACCAATGTATCTGTGTATTTTAATGAGTTTTGCAGACACATGCACATTAGTACTTCACAGAAACTTATAGATGTAGTCACTGTTTGATTGACTTCATTGAAAAAAAAAACATTAAAAAGCCTTTAAAACATGCATTAATGTATAGGCCACTTGCTACCTCATGGCCTTTAAGAATAAAGGAATATATTTTACTATGATATCAGCAGTAAAATAGTAACTAATCTTGTCAATTTAAGGAGTGATGATTAGAACAAAGTAAATAGCAGGTGGTGATCAAGGGCAGTGGAGCAACCTGATTGATCCTAATTGATCTCGACAGTGAAAAACAATGGAAACAGATCAAAAACACTAATAACCCTCTGAAACTTCCTCCTCAGATAAAGCAAGGAAGGTCAAAGTACATCTATACATATACTTAAACTTTCTATCCTATTAAACTACAGTGCTCAATAAAGTATCAAATTAATACCAGCACAGATCCAGTTTTCTGTATATTATTAGAATTTCCATTTAAACCAACCACTACACATTAAAATGGAGTCCCAAAATGAAGAGTAAGTGTAAGGTTCTAGAAAACAGGGATTTCTAAGGAATGATCTAGAAAGAAACTGTAATTTTTACATTCTGAAATGAAAAAATGGTTTTGGGGATTAATAATCAAAGAAATATGTTTTAGATGAAGTGACAGTCTCCTTAAAGTGAAATTACCCGACATTATGGAACGTTTACAAAAGGTTTAGTGTCACTTGCTATCAAGGGTGTAATTGAGTAGTGTGCTATATGAACAGAAAGGTCTAGCTGTTCTTATTTTGAACGCAATAGAAATGTCTTGAATAAAGGTGCAAAATATATATTGTTATTTATTTGCCAAATTAAGTGTAATGGATATGCTGAATATAACACCCTTTCAGGCTTGATAATACTAATGTTACAGATGATATCTGAGAAGGGCTGTTATCTAGACTTCACCTCCTCACACTAGGTTAAAATTTTGTGATGAACTATCCGAATATCATTAGATTAAAAAATTCTGACAGTGGTCAAAGGAGAAGTTTAGGAGCATACCTATCACAAAAAAAATATATCACAAAAATATATCCCATAAGGAAAGCCAAGATACCAGGGTGGTTGTGGAACACAACTTAATCCCAGCTTTTGGGAGGGAAAGGCAGTTAAATCCCTGTGAGTTTGAGGCCAGCCTGATCTCTGGTCGAAAAAAAAAAAAAAAAACAAGATCCAGGATGGCAAGAAATGTAATACAGGAAAACCTTGTCTTGAGAAAAAAGAAGGAAGGAAGGAAGGAAGGAAGGAAGGAAAGAAAGAACGAAGGAATAAAGAAATGGGAGATTTCCTAAATTTGGAAATAATTGATAATGAATATTTTTAATTGATTTTATTGAGCTCTGTATTTTTCACTGTTCCTCTCTCTTCCTTTCTCCTCTCCCTCAACCTTCTTTCTTGGTCTATAAGGTCCCAATTTACTCAGAAGATCAGGTCTTTTTCGTCTTTCCATGTGGATTAGATTTATGTATGTCTTTCTTAGGGTCCACATTGTAGTCTATGTTCTCTGGGATTGTGATTTCTAGTCTGGTTTTCTATGTTACATGGTACTGACCTAAGCTCTCTGCACATAAGTTACAATTTTATAACTTGGTCTTCTGGAACTCCTAACAGTAGGAGCAGGGCCGGTCTCTGACTCTATTATCTGCTTCTGGGATGCTTTTTCTCTTACCCTGTTGCCTTGTCCTGCCTATATATACCTAGTCTGGCTGTAACGTTATAAGCCTTGACAAAGCCTTCACCGTGATAATTGTAGAGAGAAATAAAATATAGCTTCTAAATGTGGAATAGCCTTTACTACTCTCAATTCTCTATTTTCTATGACCATCTGCTTATCAGTAAGGAGAATCCTAGTGACAATAATTAGGATTGTCACAGTAATAGTGTAATACAAACACCTTGTTTATTACTTTTTGCTTTGCAATTGAAGCTAATGAAGCAATGTCTCCAATTCCTCATTTCCAGACCAGAGTTTGCACCTTTCCACAAAAATTTGAGGTTCTCCACTTTTGTCCACTGTGATTTCAGTCATCAGACTCAGTCTGACCAGAGAATATGAATAAAATACAGAAGAAACAGTCTCAGCCTCTATCTTGGAACATATTCCAGATTCCAAATTATTTCTAAAACCCTGGTCTTTGTTACCAGGCTCTGTCCCACCTATGCACAAACAAACAAACCAAAAAGGAATTCAGCATGTGGTGTTCTATAGCATCACTAAATAATGGGCCAAATAAACAGGCAACTAAGCTCATTTCTCCAAAGGCCCACTAGTCCATTCACCTCTGAGGATCATTGCTATTTTAGGCCACTGGGTGTGAAGATGAGCCCTTGTACTGCAAACAGTGTTCCTTCTCAAATCAACTTTAGAATAACGTTCTGTTCCGATACTGTGGCATTTAAAGTACGTTACATTCGGATAATAATCTAGGGAGGACAATAAAGACTCTCATAGTTATAATGAATTGTCAAAACTAAAACAGACACACACACAAACATCTAACTTTTCATATTTTTTTTCTAAATTTGGAAACATTCACAAATCTGACAGTGCTCTTCCTCATAGAGAGATTCATTATTTATATTAAGAAATAAAAGAAAACTTTATAACTATCTATATAACTAATGGGAACAACTTACAGTCTATTAAAAACTACTGATCATTGATTTGTATGCACTGAGAATATTGCCGAATATTGAGTATTTCTCTTCATCAAATTTTCAGGTATTTTTTTTTTCTTTCCAGGTCAGAAAGCATATTTTCACAGTTTTTTTTTTTTTTCAACTCAAACAAGCTTTAGTATTTTATCTAACACCGCACATCTATGAAAGAAGAAAGAAACTGCAGGTAACACTATTCTGTTCTTACTTTATTGATCAGTAAAAGCAAGCTCAAAAATGTTAAATCACCTACCCCAAACAAAAGAAGCAGGTGGGCATTATGATCCTTTCAAACGTTCACATTCAATTCGGTGTCCAACACACGCAATTTTCAGTGAACTTGAGCAGTAATACTTTGTGCAGTACAACACTCAAAACATTTTATAGGCCTTTGTAAATCCTTTTGCTCCCTATGAGATTGGAAAATCAAAATGTTTTATAGATAGCACAATGAATCATGATGATTTGTTCTGCATTTACAAAATGCTTACACATCAAAATACCCAATACATTTCTGTTAACTCTCAGCATTTACAAAGCAGCATTTCAGGCAAAAAGTGTTTCAGTATTGGATAAGTAAGCTAACAACCAAATTCTCCTGTTTTTATATCGCCTTTCCATCCTTTCCTTGAGAAATCCCTGTCCAGTTTTTATAAAGATAAATTATTATGCTTTTCTTCAGGGCTTTGAAAAGTTGTATGATTTCAGAATCAAATCAAATATTTTACAAAGCCTATGTATTTGAATGACAGTAAATGTGTGAGTTCTTTACGCACATAAAATTGTCATGCTTAAATTGTAAAAGCAAAATTGAGGTTACTTTAGAGTAAGTATAAAAACAGGAAAGAATCTGTTGTATAAAACAAGACCAGTATGTGCCCTATACACGAAGATGTGCTGCACTATGCTTTGTTTGAGATCTACTTTATTTCAAAGACCAGAGCTGTTAAACTATTGCCTTATCAAGAATAGATCTCATCAATTTATAGGACTTTAAAAAAAAGGAAAAACCTATGGAGAAAGTAAGATCAGTAGTCTGAGTGTAGAAGGAATACAGGAGGAAGTGAGGGAAGCCAGACTGAATTAAACAAAAGGGAGGCAGTGTATATGATATATATGTCATTCATTGATCATAATCTATAGGCTTCCTAATGATGTAAACAATATACTCTGCATGAAAATGACATCAGTATCACGGAGTACTTAAAATGTTTGATTTGTGAAAAATTTTGATAGATTAGGATGTTATATACCTCTGAGAACCTGAAGTATTTGGAAAATTTTTGTGTAATTTTACTAAATTTGGATACATTTCAAAATTTAAGTCTTTTGTATTAGAATGCAGCTTGATAATATGTCAAATGTATCCTTTTAAAAAACCTGTTAATATTTTGACAAAATATTACAGGTATAATAGATTAAAATCTGTGCTTCTTTTTCAAATATAACTATGGCATGTTTTATATATTCTATTGACATCTTTATGATCTATAGTAGGGAGGAATATACCCTAGTAGATTTCTGTCCCACTTTTTTGAAAAATTTTAGCAATATTTAACACACTATTATAAAGGGCGAAAAAAGAAATCGGAACAGAACAGGAAGGTTTAAATTGGGATGGAAGAAAGAAGGGCAAAGTTAGATATGTGTCTTATAGAAATATGCTTATTTAATATAAACAATATTTGTTCATGTATCCCTTTTTCTTTTTAATGTATTTAATATTTCTATCATGTTTTCCTCACTACAGAATATTTTAGGATCAAAACAGTTATAAATAAGTCATTAAACTTCCTTTAATTTAGTCAATACATATTAAAGGATTTACCATAGAAAGTGACAAATATTTGAGAAGATAAATATGCTTTTTCTTAATTAAACATTAAATGAATTCAGGCAATATATGGTATTCCATGAACATTGAATTTCACATTTTGACATATTTCTGAAGAAGATAAGCTTGGTTTAGATTTAGTAATTGAATTAGGTTGAATTTTAAATACAGCTTGTAGCTACTGAAACTCAACTATGTGTTAAACCCATTAAGAACTTAAAGGTCCCTGAGGCAGCTAGAATTAAAACTGCTATCCTTGTTCATCTGTCATTGAATCTCAGAACAATTTTCAGTGAAATAATATATGTGAATTTCATTAAGCAAGTTGGAAATCAAAAGTGATTCCTTAAGGGTTATAGTCCCTGTTCTTATTATAGTCTTAACCATTGTGACACTGTATGCTTATTTTTTGTGTGCTTTCAAGAAATCATGATAAATAAGAAATGAAATTCAAGTGCAAAACCTTACTCCTTCCTAAGGGTTGAGCAATTTAAGTTCTAAAATAAATCCACGTGCCTGTCCACGAAAAAGCTAGTAGCCATGTCTAACCTCTTTTATTCACATTTCCTATTAATTTAGGTGCTTTACAGTAACTATGTGCCCACTCCTGTGAACATCTTTGGGGTTGCTGTACTGTGCTGCTGAGCTGAGTATAAACTCTAAATTTTTAACTCCGCAAATTTTACTTTGCAGTTATCTAAGACTAAAAAAAGAATGGCTATTTTCATCTTTAATTTTTTTTTTTTACATTTCCCAATTTCCTGCAAATGTGAAGAAGGCAGTGTCTCAGAGAGGCAGGTGCTGTAACAGGATATCACATACAGTTTTCATTGATTTGCTTTCTCTAACGGATTTCTAATTACTTTCACAAGACACTGATTGAAAGCGCGGCTTCTCTCCGTCACTATCAGAAGTGCTCTGGCTTGTTTTATTTATTTATTTTTTTAAGGGTAGACGATGATTGTTTTCTTCCACACTTCCGCTCAGCCATCGATCATGGACATTTAGAGAAGAAACTATTTTCATTTGTGTCAATTACCAGTGCCATTCATTTTGAAATAAATTAGCCACATCCTGAATAGAAGAACATGTGTCTCGTTATTTTGAGCAGCAGTGATGTGTGTGAATTTCCACAAGAATCTCAACAAATCATTCTTTCCTGAGAAGGGTATAATTTTAGCAGGGCAAAAACATTTATATTAATAAGGGTAAGATGTGTGACTGACAGGATAAACACTCTTCATGGTTAAAAATGTGATGTGGAATATTATAATTCCTGCTAAGATTCTAATGATATAATTAACATTTTAAATATATTAAAATTATCATTAGGTGTAAGATCATGACTTGTTCTTCCTGACTTGAACAAACTCTAGAAAAGTAAAATATGATTCTTTACAATTATAAGACTATAAGAAAACTCTAATATATTACAATGTTTGCATACCAAAAATTTATATAAAACATTTTATATTTAAGCATGATTAAATCAATATTAAATACTTTGCATGGAATGAGTTAGGTTTATCTCAGTCAAAAACTAAAATATACATAGGCTTTAAACATTAACAAGAGCTCAAACAGTGCACACTTAATATCGGAATTTCACGTTTCCCTCAAAGTATCTGCATGTCATCTCCCTTTTCATCTCTGTACAGCACTAGACTACAAGTGATAGTAAGTTTTGTGTGTGACCTTGAGAGGCATACAGAATATCCAGGGGCTGACTATTCACTAGTTCTGAATAAACCCCAGAGGCCTTAAATGTAGGGCAGGTAGAATTACCCAAGGGAGAATACACCAACTGGTTCCCGTGTTTCTAATTGCGGTTTTAAAGGACCTGCATTGTGGCCAGTCCATATACACTGGAGTCTATAAATGTGAAGTGTGCTGCTTCTTGATAAGTTTCCACAGTCTTTATCAATAAATATGGTACTTCTATGTAATTGGTTTTAATGCAGAACTCTCATATTACTGTGAAATTGCACTTTATCTTGCACGACAGTGAGTGAAAGATTACATAACTCCTGTTTGCTCTTAGAAATGGCCAGCCTAGCTGACACAGCTGTTATGTTAATGGTAATTGGGTGCTGAATGAGAATGGAACTATCCAGGGAGGAAATTTCCATAACCTTTGCATCTAATATCAGACATAAGAAGTAATTTTCTCCTATGCTGAATCCAAATTTTTTCATGAGTTCATATGGAAGAATATGGTAATACACTTTTATCTATCTACCAGCATTAGCTTTCATAATTCTTTTGTTCACTTGCTGTGTTTCTCAGCAAAGTTTAGTAATAGAAATTAGGAGAAACAAAGAGGAATTCCAATCTATGTTTTTGCAATATACTTAAAGTTATTCTGTTAGACACATGTATGCATAAAAATTTGTAACATACATGCAAAATATTCATGCACACATGCACAAATAGTCCTAAAAGTGCATTAATGGATAAAATAAACTTCCCACAAACATAATTAATGAATATTTATAAAAGAACAGTTTTGAAACTCTGAGGAATATATAGTGTCTCCTTGCCAGATTTGTTTGGAGTAGAGTAAATATACTATAGAGACATCATTACTTCTGTAATTGCTATTTCTAAGAGAAACGTTTACAGAGTCTAAATTGGACAGTAAATTGACTATTGTCAGGAGTACTAGGAAACTTGGCATCTGGAACTGTGTGATTACATTCTCTTTCTTCCTTCTAAAACTAGTTATATGGCGTAATTTCAGATAAAATAAAATCTAATGAAAGGTATCTAAGAATGGCTTAAGTAATTGTAGTTATTTATTAAGATATATGCTTATGCAGTCATCAAATATACTGAGTTAAGCATGTACAAATATACTGTGGAAGCATGTACTTATACGATTAATTCTGTTTTTAATACTTGTTTGCAGTGTGTAAAAATTATTACCAAGAGTTGTTTGTTTTCTAGTCGGCACTCTCTATCAACGTTCAGTATTTAGCTTCGGACTAATTTCCTCAAAAATGACATGAATAATAGTTTGAAAAAAAATAAACTTTGAAAAATAGTACATAGGTTTCAAAAGCAGTCAATACTGTGGGAACAAAGAATTTGACTATGGAGAAAACTCACTGATGCAGATTAACATATCTGAAGCTCTTGTGAGGTATTTGCTGAAGCCCAACTACTGCAGAAAGACCTACCAGAAAAAAAAAAATGTTCACAATATTTCGTAAAGAAAATTGAAACTTTTGATTTTGAAGGTATCTTAGTTTCCAGAAAATAGAATACTGGGCTGGGGTGGAGAAAGTTAGAATTGAACCTAATATCCTACACAAATTTCTTCTTGAGGTAACCATAAATCATATGCAGAATAAAAATGGAACAGCCACAGAGAGATCAAACAGAATGCACCTGACACCCAGAAATAGAATTAAGTGGAGATTTCATCTTCCTTATAGCACTGAAAATCAGGTAGGCATAAAGATGGGAAACTATGGAGTCAAAGGAAGAGAAAGGATCACCACACTCCTGACGCTAGTGAAGCTTGTGAGTCTGAGAATTAAGAATCTTAATAAATTTGCCATGAAGTTTTCAAGCAGACACAATATAGAGACATTTTAATATAGAGACATTTTAAATAATGAGGTTAAAATAATAGTGAATTAAGCTTATGCCTAAGTGTATACAAACTTTATTCTTCACCAGTTATAATTTTCTGATTTTTATAAATCTTACTAGATAGTTTATTTAAAGTAAAAGACATGCTCTACCCCACTTTGTAACCCTGGGGGCTTATGTCTTTAATTTTATCAGATTATAATCAGATCCATGGCACTTCTGGACAACCTATATTCTCAGTTATAAAAAAGTGGGAAGCTGGGCAGATGTGTTGCAAACCTTCAATGCCATCATTTAGCAGGCAAAAGAAGTCAGATCTCTGAGATATAGGCTAGCCTGGTTTGTAGAGTGAGTTCCAGGACAGCCGGGACTTCACAGAGAAAACTTTTTTTTTCATAAATCAAACCTAAACTAAACTAAACTTAACTAAATGTGAGAAACAAGAACTGAGTGGTTACTTAGAAATTTACTAGTAATAAAATTCTAGATGTCCCCAAATGCTATATATAGTTATTCCTGGGATATTTAAAAATGATTCTTCCCTGATGAGCATGCACCCAATCTTAAATAAGGCCTCATATATTTTTTTCTGAACACTCCATTTTCTATTTTTGATAAACATCATCTTTGCATCACAGTGGCTTGTCCTGACTTTCCTTCTGCTATGAAGTCTAGAATGTGACTTTTCATGGGTGGAGGTCGTTAAAAATTTTGGAAACATAAGTTCCACTATGCCCCCAAGCCCTCCTATCCTCCTGCGATCTCAGGAGAACTCGGAAACACAGGCTGCAGCTACCCATAGAGGACCAAGAGAGGAACTCTGAAGCACAGACTGTGACTGCACAGAGTGGATCAAGAAAATGAATTAAAGAGGAGAGTAGACCAAAGGAGCAGGCCAAAAGAGACCTTTGCAGTTCCCTGATACAGTATAGTGACAGCACAAAAAAGACCTAGAACAGTTCCCAAAGACACAGACAGCAACTGCAAGGATTGGACAAAAGGCAAAAACAATGCTGACACCAATTGGAGAAAGAGATGGGTAGGCACCAAAGGAAGAATGCATTCAAGAACCTAAAAAACAACATGGTGGAAGCATAGTCCATTAGGATTGGCATGGTCCCCGTGGAACATGTCCCAAATACAAGGGCACCCACACATGTTAAAGAAAAATTACTTAAAATTAAATTGCACATCAAACCCCACACACTAATAGTAGAAGACTTCAACACTCCACTCACCCCAGTGGACAGGTCAACCAGACAGCAACTTAACAGAAGAACAAGAGAACTAACAGACGTCATGATTCAAACAAATTTAATAGGCATCTATCTATAGATCAGTACACCAGAACACAACAGAATATACCTTCTTCTCAACACCTCATGGAACCTTCTCTAAAATTGACCACATAATTGATAACAAAGCAAATTTCAACAGATACAAAAAAACAAACAACAAAAAATGTTTGATTAACCTCCTGTATCTTATTGGATCACCATGGTTTAAAGTTAGAATTTAATAACAACACTAGCTGCAGAACATGTACAAACTCATGGAAATTGAACAGAGATCAACTGAACAACCTCTGGGTCCAGAAAGAAATAAAGAAATTAAACTTCCTAGAATTCAACAAAAATGAAAGAACAATGTACCAAAACTTATCAGACACTATAAAAGCTGTGCTAAGAGGAAAGTTCATAGCACTAAGTGCCTACAAAAAGAAAGTGGAGAAAACTCACACTAGTGACTTAATAGCACACTTGAAAGTTTTAGAACAAAGGCAAGCAGACTCACCCAGAAGGAGAAGAAGACAGGAAGCAATCAAATAGAGGGGTGAAATCAATAAAATAGAAACAAAGAAAACAATACAGAGAATCAATGAAACAAAGAGCTTGTTTTTTGAGATAATCTACAAGATAGACAAAACCTTATCAAAACTAATCAATAGGTAGAGAGAAAACATCCAAATTAACAGAATCGGAAATGAAAAGGGGGAGATAAAAATTGACACCAAGGAAATCCAGAGAATCATTAGGTCTACAAAATACTACAAAAACCTGTACTCCAAAAAAATTGGACAATGTAAAAACATGGACAATTTTCTGGATAGGTACCTTATACCTAAATTAAATCAAGACTAGGTGAACATTTAAATAGACCTACAACCTGCAAGAAAATAGAAGCAGACATCAAAGGTCTCCAAACCAAAAAAGGCCAGGGAGGGATGGAATTCTACCAGAACTTCAAAGAAGAGATAATACCTATACTTAAATTTTTCCACACAATGAAAACAAAAAGAAAATTGTGAAACTTGTTTGTAAGAACTGACAACTACCCTGGTAGCCATACTGGAATTGGTATGTAAAATTAAAAAAATAAAGATTGTTTTCTTTATTTAAAAAATAAAAACAAAAAGACTGTACTTTAAAGAAAAGGCTAGGCACTCACCTCAGGCTGTAGTTCTGAGTCCTATCTCCAGCTACACCACTCCTGAGATGAAGACAATGTTTGGACCTTATAGTGTACAGAAAGTTGCTGCTCATTATCACACACAACTTTATCATACATCTACAGTACCATTCTTGAACCTTAGTTCCAGGGATCATTGGGGAAAGGAAGAGAGGAAAGGGAAAAAAGAAGTTTTAAGTGAGATTGCATCTCTGACAAATAACAGAAAGGCTACATCCATAAAATCTTGTCAATATGGTTGCCTAGAAAAGACCTGAAAAACATGACAACATTTGATGGATCAAGATTGGAAGGGGAAGATCCTGCGTGGCCTTAAGACTAGACAGAGCATGAATATGAACAAAGTACAATGAGTAGCTGTTAAAATGTTACAGTAAAATCCATTGACGACAGTAAAAAACATTGCTCTCATGTGGTATTGACTTATCTTGTTATGTTTATTTTTTTTTCTTTTCTCTCTTGAGTGTTTTCACTTTTATTTATTTCTTTTTTTTTAAATTTATTTATTTATTAAGGATTTCTGCCTCGTCCCCACAACCGCTTCCCATTTCCCTCCCCCTCCCCCGATCAAGTCCCCCCCCTCATCTGCTCGAAGAGCAATCAGGGTTCCCTGACCTGTGGGAAGCCCAAGGACTGCCCACCTCTATCCAGGTCTCGTAAGGTGAGCATCCAAACTGCCTAGGCTCCCACAAAGCCAGTACGTGCAGTAGGATCAAAAACCCACTGCAATTGTTCTTGAATTCTCAGTATTCCTCATTGTCCGCTATGTTCAGCTAGTCCGGATTTATCCCATGCTTTTTCAGACCTAGGCCAGCTGGCCTTGGTGAGATCCCAATAGAACATCCCCATTGTCTTAGTGTGTGGGTGCACCCCTCGTGGTCCTGAGTTCCTTGCTCGTGCTCCGTCTCCTTCTGCTCCTGATTTGGACCTTGAGATTTCTGTCCAGTGCTCCCGTGTGGGTCTCTGTCTCTGTCTCCTTTCATCGCCTTATGAAGGTTAATATTCCTGAGGATGCCTATGTGTTTGTCTTTGGATTCACCTTATTTAGCTTCTCTTAAACAACAATTTGTACAATAAGATTTCCAAGACTTCCCACCAGCAGTATTAGCATCACCTGGGATCATGCTAGAAATGAAGACACTTGGGTTTTATACCTGATCTATTGAGCTTTGGGTCCAGTGGTCTGTGCTTCAGCGAACTCTCTGTGTGACTCTGATGCCCTCTCTGTATCATTTGGTGGCACAACAAGTGTAATGTGTAAATGGAATGGCTTAAAGAGGTCTGTGATACATCAAATGATGTTGGTAAGTATGTCTGTTGTTTATGGATACCCCATCAGTACCATTTTTAGAATAAAACGGATGTTAGCATTCTGTCTTTAAAAAAAAAGACTAGACAGAAACTAAAGTCAACTGTAGAATGAGGAGAGCGGGAGAAATGATCGTTCTTAAGGAAGAATTCCCACCCCATTATTTATCCAATACCAAGGCTGGAAGAACAAATGTTAACTTTAATATTGAGAAAAGGAACAACAGAACTTAAAAATGAGATAGACAAGTTGTCAAAATAAGCAAAGCAATACAGTTAAACAGTGAGGACAGAACTCGTTTTTCAATCATATAAATGATAATCTAACTACAATTAAATAATGTAAAATTATGCCAAAAACACATGACTTAAAATATTCCTTAAATCTTACACCAACACAAGAAAAACAATGAAGATAACATTTAAATTAAAGGCCAAATGAAAAATTCTAATGCTATAAAAGAGCTAAGGTTTCAGAAAAGGCACAAATTAGATATGAAAGATAATTCAGAATTATAAAATACTTAATCTAAGTGGAAAATATCATTGTCCATCAACACATTGGGACATGTACGTGTAATAATAAATATATAGCTGGAAGCATGGGTTGTGTATTTGGAAATGAAGAACAGAAGTAGAAAGAACAGTCTTTTCGCAGAGGGCATATTAGATGTATTTAATTTATGTCAGTTTTTGTCATGTATCATAGTTATTCATAATGTGAACCTGTGATAGTCTACAAAATCAAATTATTATTATTTATTTATTTATTTATTTGTTTTTGGATTTTTGAGACAGGGTTTCTCCATAGCTTTCAGTTCCTGTCCTGGAACTAGCTCTTGTAGACCATGCTGGCCTCGAACTCACAGAGATCCGCTTGCCTCTGCCTCCCAAGTGCTGGGATTAAAGGCGTGCGCCACCACCGCCCGGCTCAAACTCAAATTATTCATTTTCAACCAAGCCAATAACGTTCTACTTTTATATTACTCCTTTTTTTATGATGACAAATCCTTTACAAAGACTTTGGTTGTGAAAAGAAGATACAAAGCAGGAAATGATAATCTATAGTATTGCTGGTGTAAAACTAAGTAAAACACCACCTCTGTCTTTTTATGAATGATTTCGAAGAATCTGTAATACCATGCCAGGTTCTATCCTCTAAACTTTAATAAAAAATGAATAAATAAAATAGAAATTAAGGAACATGCACCCATGCCCTATGACAATCAGTGAATTATGAAAATATACACTAATTCATGAGTATTTTGCTAATAGTACAGCTGGGGATAATTTCACTTTACACTAGTGATTTAGTCTTTATAAATTTATCACAAACAGTCCTTGATGAATTTCTCCACATTCAAACTCTTTGTTTGACCCTAAATCCTTATGTACTCAAAAATATATTTTTATTTTTCATCATTTCTTATAGATATCAGTTATAATATGTTTACTAATTCCTTGAAGGAAAAAATATTGTGGAAAAAAGCAAGAAATTTATAGGTTGAAGCTTCAGTTATTTAAATAAAGACATATAGATATTTACCTAATATGCTTTAGAATAATGGATCTCAACCTTCTTAGTGCTGTGACCTTTAATACAGGTCTTCAGATTGTACTGGCCCCAAACAAGCACAAAATTATTTAATTGCTACTTTATAACTGTAATTTTGCTTTAATTGTGAACAAATATTTGCTATGCAGGATATCTTATATGCTAACCCCAGAAGGGTTGTGACCTAGAGGTTGAGAAGCACTGCCCTAGAAGTTCATCAATGTTCAAAGTACCAATGGCTTGGTGAGAACACTGGGTTAGAGACAGAAACCATGAAGTCATTTAGAAAAATTTCTCTTCAAATATAGGACTAAAAGAGTTTTCTTTTTCTTTTTTCTTTCTCTTTTTTGTAAGACAAGGTTTCTCTCTAGCTTTGGAGCCTGCCCTGAACCGAGCTCTTGTAGACAAGGCTGGCTTCGAACTCACAGTGATCTGCCTGCCTCTGCCTCCCGAGTGCTGAAATTAAAGGCATATACCACAACCGCCTGGCTTAAAAGGGTTTTCAACAATATTTGCATACTAGAATTTTTCTTCATAAAGCCTTTAAAGCTAAATGTATTATTTTAAGAACTGTTAACCAGACCGTTTAAGCATAATTTGTTTTAATATTTGTTTTTAGTTTTGAAGGAAACAAACATTTAAGAAATTTTGACCTCTTCTTCATTGAAGCTATATTTATGTCAAATAAACTTTTACATGCTTTAACATTTCAGGTTAGGGAACCGAGGATCTATTTATGTACTGAATGTGTATAATATATATTGCAGAATCATTTTGCATATTTTAATAAAACAACATAACGAAATGCCAAGATTTTTAGAAACTATAGATACAAAAGTCAGTGGAAGATACCCAAAATCCTGCAAAATTTATATGGGGAATATTAACTTTGTGTTTTATATATACTTGACAGTATATTCTCTTTCACGTGACCTCAGTGGATACTGAGTGGGCATATTAAATTTACCAGAAATATTTTCTTTTTGTTAAGTTTGTTTCTTGCTACTTTTCTAAATGTTTTTAACAGCTGTATGATGTACCTATATTCATCAGTAATATTGGCCTATATGTTTTGTTGTTGTTGTCTTTGTTAGGTTATCATATCAATATGATAACACTGTCTTGGTAATAGAATTTGGAAACACCATGTTTTTTCTATTTTGCAGAATAATTTGATGAGGATTTGAATATCTGATAGAAATTTGGCTGAATCCATCTAGTACCCAAATATTCTTTTTTATGAGTAATTTTAATTACTTCTTCTCATTGTATATTTTGATTTATTTATTTTAATTTTTGCTTTTTCTATCTCATTGTCCTTTTTTAGGTTAGGAAATTTTTCTTCTATGATTTTGGTGAATGTATTTTCTGTTATAGACTGGGATATTGTGCTTGGGGAGGGTGTGCAGTTAAGGGCTCCTGGGTCAGCTTTAAGGAGTATTGCCTGGCTGTAGGTAGTGTCTTAGTTTGGGTCACCAGAACCTGCCTAACCTCAGGTAAGGCATAAATCATCTGCCAAAGTTGTGAGCTGGAATAAAGAGCCAAGGAGAGGGGGTGCAGCAGTCTCAGTTTTTAAATAGGCTGTAAGGAGTGTTAGCAGGTAGTGGGAGATTTCTTACCTGAGGTCACTAGGACCAGCCTTGCCTCTGGTAAAGCAGCTGGAGTTGATTATTGACATCAGGGTAGGGTTCTTCCTGTATTTCTTTATGGGATTTATTCATTTCCTCAATATTTATTTTGTTTTTTTCCCTGGATTTCTTTAAGGCATTTGTTCATTTCCTCTTTAAGGAATCCTATCATCTTCATAAAGTTGTTTTTAAGTGTTTTTTCCAGCTCTTGGAATATTCAGGTCTCTTTTAGTAATATTGTCTGTGGGTGGGGGTCTTACCTGGGTTCTGGATATTGATGTGGCCTGATGTATACCAGGGACTTCTGTAGGAGTTGTAGGCCTGGATATGGTGACCAGGAAAAGATAAGTAACTCGTTTTTAAAATGATCTGAGTAAAGTTTTCCACCTTCGGTTTTGCGTACATAAACATTTAAAATTTAAAATTATAAAAAAGTAGAAAAGGAACTCCCCTGTTCGAATGTGCTTTAAAAGAAGGATTTTGAATGCAATACCTCCATTTCAACTTCCTCAGAGATGACTGCCATACTTAATACCTACACTGAACCAGCCTTATGCTGAATTTAAATTTAAATATCCAGACATGCTTGAAATCATTGTCAGTTACAAGTTTATTCAGTGATGACTAAACTCCATATGACCTACTGTGGAGTTTACACCTATTGCATCGTTGATTAACTAGTCCTCTTAGCTGTGACCTAAAGGTTTTCCAGTTTTCATTGCAAAACACCTACCAGCTGTGAAAAAGGAACATCAGGGACAGTAATGTGAAAGTTGTAGAGGTGCCAAGTCCTAATTTTAGAAGTGAAATCTTACCAATAATACCGCATTATATTCACTGTAGACAGACGGCTTATTAAACACTATTTTCAAAAGAGAAATAAACCTTAGTGTCTTGAAAGTGAAAGAACCAAAGCATTTGTAAATTTCACTTTAGACCCATCTAGAATCCTAAGGTTGAATTTGATTAGATGTGGATATAAACACACCCTGCAGGATGATACGGATAACTATTATTAGCATAGAAAAAGATTAATCTATTTTTATGATATTAAAGATGAGTTTATTATATTTTATTGTATATCACTTTATGGTGTAGTATCATATATTTTTATCACTTTATGATATGGTATCTTTGAGTAACAGAAAATGCATGGCTCCAACCAAAATGCATTCACTTGAGATATCAAGATACTGACAATCCATATTTAAGTTTTGCAGACTAATCTTTGGATAGGTGCCTACTACTTAGTCCTCCGGTGTCATGACTTAGTGAAACAGACATCCCTATGGAATTATTGTGAGAACTCTGTTGTAAGAACTGTCATTGAATTACTTTTGTGACACTAAATCTCAGGCCTGTGTATGTTTCAGTCATAGCTATGGTTAACACTTGCTGATACACCAAGCCTATTATTTAACAGACAGCACTTAAAATCTCATCAGTAGTAGTTTTAAAGGTGGAAGAGAAAAAAAATAACATTTTCAGCCTGTGAATTCTTCAAAGTAAAAAGTTGAAATTATTAGATTTTATTAAAAGTTGAAAGTGTGAGCAACACTCTATAATCCCAGCTACTCCTGAGGTTGATCCAAAATACCAAACATTTCAGAACAGACTAGAAAAGCAAAAGTTTCATCAGAATGCACAGATGTGAACTTTTATCCCATTTTATGAATCTGAACCAAAGAAAGTGATAAATGTTTATTTTAAAACTTTCGTAGTATGTGTTCTTTTATTAAAGCACTACCAAAGCATAAAATTTTTGTTACGTTCAAACATATTTCTATGTATGTACATGTGTATTGGATAAGTTTAAATTGTGAAACATTAAATAGCAATTATGGTACAGGATTTTGGTGTAACAATAAAATCTCTTAGAATGTATTATAATTTATCTTGTCTTTCAGGTGTCAAAAAGGCCCTTTTCTTGTATAATTATCTTTGCAACATATTCTATTTTATGTTCTTACTCTTATATCATTTGTAACTATGTGACAATATGCAGATTTTGCTAGACTACACATTTTGTCAGTGTGAAGAATACGTTCATTTTGCCTCTCCAACAGAATAGACTATTACGGCATTCATCTATTTTTCAACAGAGTCCATCTTTGATGTTACAGAACAAAACAGAACTAATCATCCAAGGCAATGTAGGATAAAATTACTGTGTGAACCACTGACGACAGGGAAATTAAAACATTTTATTATTTGAACACAAGACAGAGCAAGTCCATAGTGGCAGATCCAATCATTGTCATTTGTGAAGTGCAGAAACTACAGCCACTATATTGTCGTCTTTCAGATGTCTTTAAAGCTGGGTAGGAGAGAATCAAATCATAAAAGCCCTGGTAATGACTTTCCAACAGTACACGTTACTTTGGATAAAATTCCAATGATAGTAAAATAAGCAATTTTTTTTTTTTTAAATTTACTATAGGGTAGTGTCTCTGGAAAAGAGAAGTGTAAATGTTGGTAACCATTTAGTGATGGTTTAGTCAGGAGCCAGTATACAGTACACTGTTTTATCTTTAGGTAGAGAAAAGAGAAAAAAGGCCAAGAGAAAAGGAACCTGAGGAAATATAATGTGTGTACAACTATATGTGAAAGTTATTCTATATATTCTAAACAATAAATTCTTACTTGATTTTATATATTAATTTTCAGATTCACACATATTTGGAATCCTTGGCTAGTTGTGTTTCAAAACAAAAGTGAATTATTTTGAATTTTAGAAAATAAAAAAAAATAAATTCCCAAATGTTAGGCTATTTATTCTTATTTCTTACCATTTAAAAATTGTTTAAGTGTGTGAGTGTTCACATGTTCTGGCATGCAAATGTACATGTATGCAGGTCAAATGATACGTTAAGTATGTCCTTTTCCCCCTGTAGTATGTGGTAGTTTACCATCCACCAATCAGCCACCTTTTATTTACCTGTAGATAATAAACTTGTATTTTAAATAAATATACTGGTTATCTGTCATATTTCTGTAGACAGATTTTTTTTGGGGGGGGGCTCCAGCTCACCAAAGACAACATGGAGACTTATTATTAATTATAAAAGTTCTATCTATAGTTGAGGCTTGCTTCTAACTAGCAATTATAACTTAAATAAAACCATTTCTATTCATCTATATGCGGCTATGTGACTTTTACCTCTCATCTTGCATGCCTTGCCTCCTCTGAGTCTGACTCGTGATTCCTCCCTTTTTGGTCTCCCAGGAACTCTCTGTCCCCAGAAGTCCCATATAGTTTCTTCTGACGCTATTTGGCCATTTACCTCTCCATTAAACCAATGAGAAAGTGCCTTGGCAAAGACGCATTTTCACAGTGTACAAAAAGATTATTCCACAACATACTGGGTGGTAGAACATTTTAACAATTTAACAAGTAAAAGATAAGCTTTGCAAAGTGAACGATTTGAATCTTAGCAACATTTATGTGTAATTTGGTTTTATGTTTTCACTTGCTGTCTGAACTAAACTTCATCGCTGTGTTTAAACTGCAATCATCAGTGAATTCATTTTCATTTTCATCAAGGGTATAAGCTTGTCCTTCTACTTACTCTTAGTCACTCACTGACAGATGTTTAAAAGAAAAGCAATGAATCAAGGCTTAACATTGAAGATACCAATTTCTCACATAACCCTACATAATGTATATAACAAAGTGTGGACAAAGTTTCTGATATCAATTAGATTATTCAGATTCCACATATAATGTATTTGCAAATGAAAATAACTGTTATTTCATTGATAACCAATTTTAATTTTACTAATAATTTTATTTAAATACAACAGACTAACTGAAATTACTTGCATGTGATTTAATTGTACATTAGTTTTATTGAGTTAATTTCATAGAGAACTGTGAAGGGAAAAATTTATTCTTTTTCATTTTTGATTCTAGGACTTACTTAGGATAATGTGAAAAAAAATATTGATATGAAAAGCAAATATTATTGTGTTTTTAGTCAAAAATATTAAAGTTGACACTAATGAGCTAATAATATATAAAGTTTGAATCATATTTTAAATTCAAAGCTGGGAAAATGTGTTAAATGCCTTTAAAAGAAAATAAACCTCCAAGTTTACATAACATGGTCCATTTATTAAACATGAATGTGGAAGAAAATAACCCTTTTATGAAATGGCTTAGCTTTTTCAGTTTTTTCAAGAATCATTAGATTATTCAGCATAACCTTAGATTTTAAATGAAATTTTTCTAAATTAAATCATATTTAATTAATTAAATGAATTGAATTGAATTAATTAATACCGTAATGTAGCATGTGAATCACACTAATGTTAGCATAGTAACATATTGTAAATTAATACAGAAATATATAGAAAAATACATATAAAATACGACTTTAATGAGTATGCTTTCATCATAAATTAAAAGTTGTTATAATGATAGTTCTATTCTTTGTCCTCACAATTCATTGAAGAAATAAGTCTATTTTCAAAGTTATACATAATTCTTGAGTGTATAGACTAAATATATTATTATTTTCCTGTAAATTTTAATGACAACGAGGAGACAGTCTTACCTCCTTTAAGTTCTACTGGATAATCGTTTACCAGAAGCTTCTCAGGCTTGAACATGTGTTTCTTTGACTAGTTCCAGGACAGGAACCAAAATCCTGTCTCAAAAATCAATCAATCAATCAATCAATAAATAAATAAATAAAATAAAATAAAATGTTTACAATTTTCCTTACAACTTAGAAACCCTTATCTTAGTGTGACTGGATATTTTTCATAATTTTCTTTAGATAGTAGTTTAGTTTTTTTATTTATTTAATGTGTGTGGCATATCTATGTGTGTGGGTATGAGCATATGATGGAATTTTTAAGGAAGTCAGCATATAGCTTTCTAGATTCATCACTTTCCTAAAGTGAGTCCTGGCATTCAAACTTGAGGGCTGTGGCATGACTTTACCCACTGGTCCATTTTCACACCTCTTAACCAATGTTCTTAATGTTATGTCTGTGTTCTTGGACAACTATCTTCTGATAAAGCTTAGTTCCTTTACGTCACGAATACCACCTTGTTCAACAAGAAACTAAGACTGAGACACAGCAATGCTCTGAAAGGGAATGTTCAACACAAGTTCACTACTGCTGACCAGTGAGAGCTTGAATACTTCGCAAACATTTAACATATTACAAATCAGCTCCTAACTGACAAAATAAAGTTGTATCATTAAATATTTTCATCCAAACACATACACACACACACAGGTCACATGTAATTGAAAGCACCATTTCAGTCTCATTTTTAACACTGAAACTCCCTCTTTCATAGCTGTTTAACTATAATAGGTGGACAGTGTCATGTTCTGTGAACATAGCAGAGAATTCTGTCATTGCACAGGCATTGTTTGAGATCAACAGCATAACTCTATTCATTACAGAACCCACCACATGCTTATTTATATGTAGAAATACATGAAAAGGAGGCTGACTATTCATGGATAATCATTTGCTTAAGCCAAACCTGCTGTGTTTTCATGCACACTCCGGAAACATGTTCATTCCTATTGAAAGAGAAATTGCCCTTAGAGGAACCACTCTTATCTCACGGTGTAAAGGACCCAAGGCTAAGAGATACGGCACACTCATATCTCATGACATTTTTAGATTATTAGAGTTACATGTAATCTTTACCTCTCATCTCCTAGAATTATTGCAGTTTTCATTTCTAAGATAAGAACAAATATTCTGAAGCTGATGCTGTCTCTTGCATCTCAGTGCCCTGTGTCTATTTTCAGTTAGTCACTTTCTCATCTGCCAATATTTTTGCACTGGTTAGTGTTTTAAGTGACAACTTTCATCTGCAAAAGAAAAATTGAATTGTATGGTCTATGGACATAAAGACTTAATAATGAACATAACTCCAGGTGTCGGACATCATAATTACCAAAACAAAGAAAATAGGTTATTTTTTAAAATTACTCACTACAAAGTCTAAGCATTATTTCTGCTACATTGTTTTTGATAATTTGGCAAGAAATATAATGACAACTCTGCAGCATTCATTTTCTAGACAGTTCTAAATGTTCAGATCTTAGAAAGACCACCATAGTGATGCTGCAATAACCTATGAAATCCTTGCATTAAAACCTGAGGTTTCTATGCAATATAATAAAATGTCTACTTACTATGAAGCTAGTCAAGAAAAATGAATGTATTAATGGTGAAATAAATTACCTTTGCTAATAAGGTACTTTGGTAGGGTGTGATGCTGTAGACCCATAAGTATAGATCTTGGGAACCTAAAGCAGGAGAATCACAAATCAAGACCAGCCTCGTTGATATAGTCAGTATGAGATCAGATAAGCCTTTACAGCAGGACAATACCTGTGCAATTGAATGTCATAATAACTAATGAATATAGTCCTGAGCACACTCATATAATGCAGTACATTTTTAATTAACACTTTTTCAAATGATTTCAATACCAACTACAGTTTCCCCTCCCCCTCTCATTTTGAACCCCTTCTGACCCCATCTACCCCCTTTCCCATCCACGCCTCTGTCTCCATTTTAAATAAAAGGTCAGATTTCTGTCTGGTGCTCCAATGTGGGTCTCTGTCTCTGTCTCCTTTCATAGCCTGATGAAGGTTAATATTCAGGAGGATGCCTATATGTTTGTCTTTCGATTTACCTTCTTATTTAACTTCTCTAGGATCGCGAATTATAAGCTCAATGTCCTTTATTTATGGCTAGAAACCAAATATGGGTGAGTACATCCCATGTTCCTCTTTTTGGGTTTGGCTTACCTCACTCAGGATAGTGTTTTCTATTTCCACAGAAGGAGACGAAGCATGAGCAAGAAACTCAGGACCGCGAGGGGTACACCCACACACTGAGACAATGGGGATATTCTATCGGGAACTCACCAAGGCCAGCTGGCCTGGGTCTGAAAAAGCCTGGGATAAAACCGGACTTGCTGAACATAGCGGACAATGAGGACTACTGAGAACTCAAGAACAATGGCAATGGGGTTTTGATCCTACAGCACGTACGGGCTTTGGGGGAGCCTAGGCAGTTTGGATGCTCACCTTACTAAAACTGAATGGAGGTGGGTGGTCCTTGGACTTCCCACAGGTCAGGGAACCCTGATTGCTCTTCGAGCTGATGAGGGAGGGGGACTTGTTCGGGGTAGGGGGAGGGAAATGGGAGGCGGTGGCGGGGAGGAGGCAGAAATCCTTAATAAATAAATAAATTAAAAATAAATAAATAAATAAATAAAAGGTCAAGTCTCCCATGACCTTGAACAAAGTGGCACATCCAGTTGAGGAAGGACTGAGCTCCTCTCCCTGTATAATGTCTGGGGGAGGCAATTAAGCATTGGGACATGTTCCCAAAAGCCAGCTAAGCACCAGGGATAGGTCCTGATTTCACTGTCAGGATCCTTACAAGTAGATCAAGCTACACAATTGTCACAGACATGCAGAAGGCCTAGATTGGTAGATTTTGTAGATTCCTTAACTGTTTATTCAGGGCCATGAGATTCCAAGAGCTCAGGTCAGCTGTCTATATGGGATCCCCAGTCATGACCTTGACCTCCTGGCTCATATTCTCCTTCTTCTTTTTCTTCAGGAGGATTTCCAGAGCTCAGCCCAATACATGGATATGGATCTCTACATCTGCTGCTGTCAGTTACGGAATTCTATGATGACAATTAGGGTAGTCACTTATCTGATTACTGCATGATAGTCAGTTCAGGCACCCTCTTCAGTATTGCTAGGAGTCTTAGGTGGAGACACCCTTGTTGATTCCTTGGAGTTTCCCTTACACCAGGTTTCTCCCTAACCCTGAAATACCCTCCCATAAAGATATCTCTTTTAATACTCTCCTCCATCCTGCTCCTAAACAACCTCCCATGACCAGCCCACCTAATTTACTCCTTCAAGTTCCCATCCCTCCACCCCAAGTTTATCCAGCATATCTTTTCTATTTCCCCTTTCTGGGCAAATCAATGCATCTCTCCTTGGGCCCTCCTGTTACCTCTCCTCTCCTCTCTGAGGCTGTGGACTGTAGGTTGGTTATCCTATTCTTTACTCCTAATATCCAATTAGGATATTTGTTGTTCTGGGTCTGGGTTACTTCATTCTGTTAGAGAAGATGTGGAGTAAGGGGAACACTCCTCCCCTGATGATGTAATCTTGTACAGCAACTTTGGAAATTAATATGGCAGTTTTTCAGAAAATTGGCAATCAATTTGCCTCAGGATCAAGCTATAACCACTTGGGCATATACCCAAAAGGACGCTTGTTCAAAAAAGCATCATTTACAATAGCCAGAACCTGGAAAAAACTTATATGCCCTTCAAATGAAGAATGGAATAAGAAAATATGGCACATTTATAAAACAGAATATTACCCAGCCGAAGAAAACAAATTTACAAGCAAATAAATGAAACTAGAAAACCATGTTGTAATATTAACAGGCATTTGTTTTCAGTTGTTACAAAGCAAGGAGAAAATTGAAATGCTGATACTACACTGATTCATGACCACAGTAAATAATAAATATTTTCAAATTTTTAAAAATGGGTATTTTAATTTTATCAATATAAAAATAAACTTATTAAGTAGAGATTTATTAATATACTTGTTGGATTTATTCTATAATATATTATATCCCATAAGTATATACAATATTTTATAACTAAAATTAAAACATGTGAACTTCACATATATGCCTAATTTACAGTATTGCAGTAAATGTTTAATTCTAATTTTTGACTGTTAACATTAATACCATGATATATTATTATTGTTTTGTCAGTATGCATCAAATTATATGTAAAATGTATTTGCCAGACTTTCTCTCATAGCTGTAAATACCTGCTTCTGATATATATATATATATATATATATATATATATATATATATATTCACATTTTATTCAGTTTTTGTATATGCTGTTTGAAAGGACCACTTGAAATTGATACCATTTCAACATGTTCTAGTTCATCTTACTTCTACAAAAGAAATGAAATCTATTGGTCTTTGAAAAAAATATGAGACATTTACTGAGGGGAAATTTATGTTGGCCAAACATCAATTCAGTTTCAGTTATGAAACATGAACGTTTTGATCCCTATATAACAAATGGAACAATGACTAACTCATTTCACTCTGGTTTCCATTATTCTGACTGACTAATGGTATTATTTCCAATGTGTTTATACATCTACCAGCTGAAATCCTTATCAATATTAACTTTTCAAAGCTCATTCAAGATAATAAAAATATGAGCAAAACATGAAATTTATTCTGTATATTTGAATTCAGAGCTTTACTGTTTGGGTTATAAACCTTTGAAATAACTTTAATGAAAGGTGATTGTAGAGAAAGGCCATTTAAATGTGTGAAAACAGAGGGAGAATAGTGAAAAAAATCCTAAAATGAAGGATGATGAATATTTCTAATTTATGTTAATTTCAATAAAATCTTATTAATACTTCCTTGAAAATTGTTGATAGTGTTTCTTCTTAGGTTTTAGTAGAAAACAATGGTAATGAATAGCACAATGGCTCAGTGTGTAAAGGTGCTTGCCAGAGAAGCTTAAGAATAGAGTTCAAAGATCAGAACTCCTGTGAAAATGTAGGAGTGTATCAACCTAGCAAAACTATTTCGTTGCTAGACTCTAACATTTCAGAAGGATTTTAATGAGATTTAATTTCCTTTCATTACAAAACACAAAATCTCCAAAATCTCTACTTCTCATGCAGGTATCAACTAATACTGTATTTGTTTGTTTGTTTGTTTGTTTCTCCGAGACAGGATTTTTATGTGTTGCTTTGGAGCCTGTTCTAGAACTAGTTCTTATAGACCAGGCTGGACTCAAACTCACAGAGATCCATTTGCCTCTTCCTCCTGAGTAATGGGATTAATGTCATGTACCACCACCACCTGGCATATTATTCTATCTATCTATCTATCTATCTATCTATCTATCTATCTATCATCTATCTATCTATCATCTTCTATCATCTATCTATCTATCTATCTATCTATCTATCTATCTATCTATCTATCTACCTATCATCTATTATCTATCTACCTATCTATTTATTTTTAAAAACTATCTTTTTTTTCATTTTACATGCAAATCCCAGTTCTTACTCTCTCCCCTTCTCCCATTATCTCCACCTTTTCCCCTGCCCCCATTCAGTCCTCAGAGAGGGTAAGGCACATTGCTTTGAGAAAGGCCATCCCTACTATATCTAGGCTGAATAAGGTATCCTCCAAACATAATTGGTTCCAAAAAGCCAGTACAAGCAGTAGTGATAAATTCTGGTCCCACTGTCAGTGGCCTTAAAGTATGTCCCAGCCATACAATTGTCACCCACATTCAGAGAGCCTAGTTTGGTCCTCTGCTGGTTCCTTTGGTGTCCTGCCACAGATGGTCAGCCCCCATTAGATCAGGTGGGCTGTTTCAGTGGGTATCCTCATCATGGTCTTGACCTATTTGCTCATATTTTCACTCTTCCAAATCTTTGACTGGACTTAGGGAGCTAAGCCCATTTCTTCACTGTGGATCTTTGCCTCCATCTCCATCAATTACTGGATGAAGGTTCTATGGTAACATTTAAGATAGTCATCAATTTGACTACACCTGACTTCTCAATAAAAAACAATTAAAGCCAGAAGGTCTTGGACAGATGTGCTGCTGTTGCTAACAAACCACAGAAACAGGCCCAGACTAAACGAACAAGCAAATCTTTCAATCACTATCAATGGAGAAAACAAGTTATTTCATGACAAAACTAGATTTAAGCAATACCTATCCACAAAATCAGTTCTGCAGAAAGTATTAGACAGAAAACTACAGGCCAAAGAAGCTAACCACAACCACAAAACAACAATAGGCAACAGATAACCTCACACCAGCAAACCCCAAATAAAGGAAGCACACAAACACTACCTCTGAAAAATAACAGGAATTAGCAATCACTGGTCACTAATATCTCTTTATATCAATGGACTCAATTCACCAATAAAAAGACACAGGCTAAGAGAATGGATATGCTTGAAGGATCCATCCTTCTGCTGTATATAAGAAACACAGCTCAACCTCAAAGACAAACACTACCTCAGAGTAAAGGGTTGGGAAAAGATTTTCCAATCAAATGGACATAAGGAATAAGTGGGTATAGCTATCCTAATATCTAACAATATGGATATCAAACTAAAATCAATCAGAAGAGATGAAGAAAGACACTTTATACTCATAACAGGAAAAATCCACCAGGATGAAGTCTCAATCTGGAACAACTATGCCCCAAATACAGGAGTACCACATATGTAAAAGAAACATTAGTAAAGCTTAAATCGTACATCAAACACCACACAGTAATAGTAGAAGACTTCTACACTCCACTCTTGCCAATGCACTGGTAAACCAGATAGAAACTTAACAGAAAAATAAGATAAATAGCAGCTGTCCTGATTCAAATGGACTTAACGAATATCTACAGAACATTCCACCCAAACACAAAAGAATATACCTTCATCTCAGCAAATCATGGAACCTTCTGAAATCGACCACATAATTGGTAACAAAGCAAGCCTCAACAGATACAAAAAAAATAGAATAATCCTTTATATCTTACCAAATCACCATGGCTTAAAGTTAGAATTTAATAACAATACTAATTGCAGAAAGCCTACACACTCATGGAAATTTAACAGTGCTTAATTGATACTATTATTATAACAGTATATTTACTGCTACTAATACATTTTAAGTCTGCTGAATAATATGGCAGGAGATATTTGAGGCTCCACCTGGGATTACACAAGTTACCGTGGAAGATTGGATTGCCCTTAGACTTACTAATAGGAGAGTTTGGGAGCTGATTCAGAAAGAAGTTCCACAACAATTTTATTGACACTTGTAAGCTTGTAGTGTGGGCTTGAGTGGTATCTGAAGTAGGAAGATGGAGCAGAGGAAAAGAAAATAGCATGCCATTTATATTAAGTCTTTTTGAAGGTCAACCAAATGGTAGAGGGGAAGACACAACAAGTGAGGGAAGAGAATTTCAGCGAAAGGATGGAAAAAAGAATCCTAGAAGGCATGCTTTCTCTATCCCACATCTCAAAGATACAGAAAAGAATAACATTATGTCGACTTGCCAAGTGAGAAAAGCAGACAGGTTTAACATGGCAACACCCTACAAACCTTAATATTCTCCACAGAGTGGAGAGTTCTGAGAAGGAAGAAGAAATTTGAATAACCCAATTTGTAGCATGATTTTAGGTGAACACTGCTTCCTGGGTAGGGGTGCCTGTAGCAGACAGTTGACCTAGATTAATTCTTAGCAGAAACCAGAATAATAAGGCTGTACCCCAAGGTAGATTCCATTTTTTTTTGTTAAGAAGTTAAGAGATAATAGCTTTCTGTTAATGATTAAATAACAAATGTAGCACTGAGGAATTTGTTACATTTTAAAACAAATTCTTCTGGAATGACAGACTATCAGAGAAATTTGTACTTGGATAATTATTCTTTATTTAGAGCCAAGGGATGTTGTTCTCAAATAGTGTGTAGTAAGTAGACCTTAATAAAGGATGGTGCACTGTGCTTCCTTCATTCCTTCCTCTTGGGTATAGAATATAGAACTAATAGAGCATGCACAGTATATACAATGAGGATTTATTTGTATTGGAGACAGAAGAGTTCGATTCTCTAGTAAAAGGTTACTTGACAGTAATTTATATATTTTACAACATTTTCTTTAATTTACAGAAAAGAACAGAAGACAAGAATTCGTACAGTATAATTAAAACTCAAAATGTATGGAAGCTGTTTATTTAACAACAGAACCAATCACTCTAAGATGATCACTGTATAACAATAAATATTCACTCATCAGGATGCAAGTTCTCTTGTTATTGTTGTTGTTGTTGTTGTGTGTGTGTGTGTGAGAGAGAGTGTGTGTGTTTGTGAAGATATTTCTGTTCCCTAGACATTTAAAATTAAACTGAAATAAACAAGACCCTGATAAAACATTGAGAACATGTATACAAATAATTATGTTTAAGCATAAAAGAGACCATGCATCTTTGAATACATACTATTAAAACAGTTCTCATTGTTAAAAGATAGAAACAAGTTAAATGAATTGGTATTAAAGTGAATTGCTATAAATAGAACAAGAAGGAAGGGAGGAGAGTCAAAAGTCTTAAAAATAAATAAGAGTTGTCAATGTCTATTAAAATATATTTGAAATTAAATAGAGAGATAGGAGAGGTGCTATATTGAAAAATATAAATAATTCTAAAAACCCCAAAATAACACATAGTTGTTTTATGAATTTTTTCAGGAGTGGGTATAAAGACAGGGCTTTTCTGTGAATCTTTGGAGCCTTTCCTGGAACTAGATGTTTTAGTACAGGCTAGCCTTGAATTTACAGAGTTCTGCCTGACTCTGCCTTCCAAGTGTTGGGATTAAAGGTGTGTGCCACCACTTCCTGGATTTTTTAAATTTTAATTGAAACATAATTTGTATTTAAAACTTCCGACTTTCTGTCTCATGAATTGTGTGAAAAATCTTAGAGACTTTTATATCTCTTTATTTATCAAAAGGAACACTGTTTTTGAAAATCTAAGGGAGGGCCTATGAGACAAACATTTCTCCAGCAAGCAGAAAATCAGGGGGAAAAAAAAGACTGTAGGCAGGCTAATGGACCTTTCACTTAAGTATTTAAGAAGTCTGAGTCCTCCCTATGTAAGACAAAATGTTGGTGAGCTTCCCCATTCCTTGTCTGCCAAATGGAGTTTACTCTTTTAGGGAACTTTCAGATGTCATACATGAGGGCTACTATGGTAGGGGAACCAAACAAATTCTCTGCATATGTCTGTATTATCCAATTTCTGCAGAAGTTCCAACCAGTCAATTTGGAGGAAGATTAGGAGTTTATCCTCTTCACAACTATATAAAAGCCTCAACTGTGAGGAAAAATTAGGACACCTTCTCTTGGTACCATCCCAACTCTAGGGAGTCTATGTCTGTTTGCTTTCTCTACTTGAGAGGTTTCCTCTTTCATTACGCAAAGCTGTTCTGAGACCTCCTTGCTTTTCCTACCTCTTATTTTTTTAAATCAAAGGAGATAAAGAATCTACTCCTCAAACTTTATAGGACATCATCCTGATGGCATCAAATTAGTCCAAGAAATATAGTAGCTAAATTATATTGGCTGCTTTGAATACAGAATGTTTACTTAATGAAAAACAATGTTAAATACAGCCATGGGTGATGCCCTTACACTTAAGAAATATGCTTATTGCAATTCAAAAGAATTTTTAAATCAACCTGCTTAATACATTTGCGTTCAAAGCTTAATCATGTGTATTTTATAAATGTATCTCACTGAGTAATAAATAGTAATAACATTATAAGAATAATACACTAAAATTGCATATGCTTCCTTTATAAGAAAGCTTTTTTTCTAGCGTATATTTTGAATATTTTAAAAATATTTTAATTATACTGCTCAATATAAAAGTTGTGGCTTTTTGCTACAACCTTCAGAATAATGTTAATGCATATGGCCATAACATTTAAGATAACTTGATGCTCTAAATTTTCCAAACTTTTTCAAAATTGCTAAAAATTCAATTCCATTTCAATTTGGTAGTTTATAGCAATTTATATCTCCATTTATTCATCTAAAAAGTCTTTATAAGCCTTGATTCTAAAAATTTTCTAAAACAAAATGTTTGAAGAAACTAAGGGTTTTATTCAGAAACAGAACTTTTCCTTCAAGCAAAGCCATAAAATGTTGATAGTTTCTCTTCTTCTGATTTTAGAACTGGAATAAACTCAACTTTGTGTAAAAGCACTTAACATGCTAACTGGATAATAACATGATTTCTGAATATTTTAATCATAAAAAACAATGGTTTTGAATTTCTAATTTACAGCTTAAACAAAAAATAGCTAAAATACCAGATGTTTTAGAATATTTTATTAGAAGAAATGAAATTACAGACATTTCTGACTGTGGATCTTATAGATTATAACATATAAAAATAGAGCCTCATACAAACCTGAAAAATTTGAAGCCACAGACTCAGATTTTAATATAGCTATACACAAACAACCAGAATCTGACCTCCATAAAGATAAAACAAAATATTCCCAATGTGACTGCACTTTTACTTGAACACAGACCATTATATCTAGTCACTTTGGAGTCATTACATAGGCAGCCTGGGATCATATCTTTTATCTCCCTCTGTTCTGCTTACACTTCATTATATTGTTACTCCACACATTAACACAGCAGAAATTGACTCTGTAATTCAATCTTTCCCTTTGTGTGGCAACATTAACTTACTCAAAGATCGATTTTTGTTTTTTATTCTTGTTAGTAATTTATATTTAAGACCACTGTAGAAAGTGATAAAAAAACCACATTTCATAAAATAAAATGAAAGGTAACTACTGATGCTGACCATGATCACTTAACAGCCCCTGAATCCACACAGGATTTTAGAGCTTCTAGTATCTTTTCTCAGAACATTCACTTTAGAAAGCTAGCAATTATGCTGTTTTCCTGCTTCTTGGTGATATAAATCTTCACTTTCTAGGAAGCCTGCCAGTATTCCAGGAGGCAGAGTATCCCCAGGGAAGTTACAAAATTTTGGCCTAGAAAACCCAGGTGGAATTCCACCTCTGGGTCCTCTCCCATCCCCTAGAAAGGTGATGTTTATCTGTTCTAATAAAGTTTGCAATGTTCCTTCTTTTTTTTCTCTGTGTCTGTACTTCTCCATTCCCTGCAAATATGCTTTCCAATCTTTGTTATTGTCTATCAGGGACTCTCAAAGTTTTTATTTATTTTTCTTTCTAACTAACACACAGTTGCCTTCACGTTTGGCCTCAGATCTGTATTGTTACTTTTGATGAGGGACTCTCATGATTTCTGCTCTTTTCACTCTTAATTTGGACAGTTTTTGTGTGTCTGCTTCTGATGATTAGCTGTCACTGTAGGTAAAAGTCATTTCTGTCTTCAACTTTTATTTTACTTTCCTATGTGGAAAATGTATCTTCATTTTAGTTCAGTATAACTGTCAGTGCATCCAATGTAAATTAACTTGATTGTACCCAAGATGACCAGGCTTCTCACATGACTCCTATAATGCTAAAACTCTTTCTTTTCCTTCTCAGTAAGACAAAAGTTTGTGAAAACATTTAAAGTGAATTCAAGCCCAGTGGTGGTGGCACAGGTCTTTAATCCCAGAGGTGTGGGACAATTGTCTATATTCTGTCAATTATGTTTTAAATAAATGGTGATTGGCCAGTAGCCAGGCAGGAAATATAGGCAGGACAACTAGACAGGAAGTAGAGGCAGGTCAATGACAACAGGAGTATTCTGGGTGGAGGGAAGCTCCCTCTGCAGTCCTCTCCAGACAGAAGAAGCAAGATGTGACTACACTGCTAATAAAGGTACTGAGTCATGTGGCTAACACAGATAAGAATATGGGCTAATATAAGTTAAAAGAGTTAATAAGAAGTCTGAGCTACTGGGCTTATCAGTTTATAGCTAATGTAGACCTCTGTGTGATCTCTTTGTGACTTAATGACTGTGGAAACCAGGCAGGACAGAAAACTCAGTCAACATCCCAGCATGTGAGAGGCAGAGGTAGGCAGATCTGTTTGAGTTCAAGGCCAGCCTGGTCTACAAGAGTTAGTTCTAGGATAGGCTTCAAAGTAACAGAGAAACCCTGTCTAAAAAAACAAACAAAACAAAACAAAAACAAACAAAAATGCTAATTCAAACAGTATTTTAAATGTATTCATAATTTGTCCTGTTTGGCAGTCTTTTGGCAATTGAATTTTAATTTGGAATTGAGGTTTACTCCTAAACACAACCTGTTCAATCTGTATGAATAATTCCAGGCAAATTCTTTTTTTTTTGTTGTTGTTGTTTTTAATTATACTTTAAAAAAAATCATAGCTGTGAGCTTTTAAAGAGACATGATAGGAATATGCATTATTTCAGTGGCAGTTGTAGTTTTTACAGCAGTTTTTCTATGTAAGTACTTCATAGAAACATGTCTGACCGTTTTTTTCTAAATACACTGCAGAGAAGATGTAACTGGAGAACACAGAGATGTGAGTGATGATGGAGACCGACTGTGCTTGATATTTTCATCCCGCTCCTTAGCCAGCAGCAGCCCTGTCCTCTAATTTGAAATTCCCCTGTAACATAAACTAAAAGGCAGAGGTATCTAACTTCACTTAATTTTTCAGAGATATGTGTTCTGACAGAGGGCTTTCTCTGAATTAGGGAAGCCATCAGGTAGGGAGGTAAGAGTGGTCTGCTAAGTTGTGTGAAAGCTAAGTCTCCAGAGGTAGCTCACATGCAGTGGATAAATGTTCTACCTCTTCCATTTCAACAGGAAACTGCTTTGAGTGTCTAGGGCACAACATGACCCTTTACAGATATTGGGAGTATCAATAGAGCATGCCCATGTTGGTCTTTTCTATTCTGTTGTCTCCCTCTTCTGGGTCACCTGGGCTGCTATACAGCATTTCCATGCAAAAACATCAACAGCAACCAGGTAGGATCATAGGCATTTTTATAAGTTAAATTAATAGCAAAACTCAAATAATTTGCATGGTGTTTTGCCACGCATCACAACCCCGTGTCTGCGCTCTGTGCACTGGCATCCAGTTGGCGAGCTTCGGGCAAAGGGGCTGGAGGTTAAAATACACAGACACACACAGACAGAGAGACACAGACACGGGTCATCCTTGTCTTCCCCAAGAATGCCCCCTTTATTGTGTTCAGGGGCAGATTATATAGAGATAGCCACGCCCCAGCCAAACCCACCAGAAGCCACTCTCCTGCCATCAGGAACTCCTGAAGGTCTCATGCTCAGAGCAGCTGTAGGCACTCAGATCAAGGGATTACAAGAAATTCAGGATCTGGGGTCTCACTGCTCCCAACAGTGTTTGATAGTTTTTTTTTTTTTGTTTGTTTGTTTGTTTTTTTGTTTTTTGTTTTTTGTTTTTTGTCATGTACTCATGCATCATAAGAGATTTCTGGGAAAGGATTTATTTATAAACAATCAAAGAAAATTTACCTTGAATGAATAAGAATCGATTGAAGTTACTTTCATGACAGAGTGGTGGGTTTGAATTTTAAATATCCAGTTTGGCAGCTCTTTGAAGAAAAAAAATATTTGAGAGGATTAAAGAAGAACTATCACAGCAGAAATATGTGACAGACCACTTATGTATGCACAGTGAATGATAAATGATAAGGGAGTGGCTAAGTCAGATTTTCAAATTTTGAAGTTAAACTTTTATGACTTAGTGTAATACTGTATATGCAAAATGTGCTCTCTTTAGTGTAAATCTAATCAGAACTATTATATCAGTACTCCACAAATTTGGGATGATACAGAACATTATACAGACTGAGCAGGTTTTGTGTGTGTGTGTGTGTGTGTGTGTGTGTGTGTACGTGCTCACAAGTGTGAGTATCAACTATGAAATAAAAATAGCAAGGGATTCACATAGAAAGGAGGAATGTAAAGAAAAGAATGAGACAATTAAATTTTAATTTCAAAAAATTATACTGGAAATAAATAAATAATTCAAAGAAATTGTAAGTTAAAATGTTGATAATTGATAAAGGTAAAATTAAAAAAAATACTATCAATATTAATAACACACATAGAAAAGTACTTGAAACATTACCACAGTAATATACTAAGTATAATTTTTTGAGGCAAGATAAATTTTTCAAAGAGATAACTCAAAGAAACATAATAGAGTTGAAGCAGTAATCTTTAGTAACAATTAGTAACAGAAAGGAGGTTACTCAGAGTCAGAAAATATGGTTAAGAGGGAGATGCCCTTTCAGAAGTATATGAGTCTGAATGTTTGTGAGAGATAAAAGTTATTACAGTGTGGTTCTAGATAATTTTCCCCCTGGACTCTATCAATGAGAGTAAGCCCTTCATAATGTCCTGTTTTATACATTTACTGATTTATTTTATTGCATATAGGTTTAAACAAATGAAACCATTTTAATTTTGACAAATTTTCCATTTAAATGGATCAACTGTTGGACAGACATAAAAGCAGAAATGTGTAATTACAACACTTGAGAGGTAGAGGCCGCAGTTCCAAAGTTACTGTGGTCAGAAACTCATTTTAAAAAGAAGGAGGAGGAGGAAAAGGAGGAAGAGGATGAAGAGCAGGAAGAGGAGGAGGAGAAAGAAAGAAAAAAAACGAAAAAAACAAAGAAAAATAAAGTATAAAATAAACCTTATGCGTACTCTTTTTGTACAAAAGAAGGCAGAGAGAAATGCAAACAAGAATTATTTTTTCCTTGGTGAACAAGAACAAATACTATCTAGAGAAAAAGTGAAAAAAATCCCATTGTTCAATAATTTATATTCTTAAATAATAAGAAATGTTTACTCATTTACACAGTGATATCATGTAAAAACAACATGTAGTAACATAATAACAAAGATGTCAAACATATTAAGACTTTTAAATGATAAACAATTTTTTGAAATTTGTTTTTATTTCCCCTGTAATAGTCAGCTAAAATATGGCAAACCCTTAGAAAATCCAATATTAACATATCAATCAATAAGGTCTTTTCAGAAATGAAGTATTTTCCACTAAATTTAGAATTGTAAACTATTTTAAAAAGCATCCCTATGATTAGTTACTTTTAATTGATATTTTTGCCATCTTTGTACTGAACCACAGTAATTATGCCATAGCTTCACAGACTCCCGACAAAGGTGATAGGAACATGGCTAGTGTTGATCTTTTACTGAGGTAGTTTTTGTCCCTTTCCTCCCAGATGCTGATCTTTCGTTCAACTCTTTGATAGATATACACTGTTATTTCTTCTTTAAAAATAAACAAGGGTATAAGATTGTTTTGGCTATCCTGGGTTTTTTGTTTTTCCATATAAAGTTGATTATTGTCTTCTCCAGGTCTGTGAAGAATTTTGATGAGATTTTGATTGGGATTGCATTGAATCTATAGATTGCTTTTGGTAGAATTGCCATTTTTACTATGTTGATCCTCCCAATCCAAGAGCAAGGGAGATCCTTCCATTTTCTGGTGTCCTCTTCAATTTCTTTCTTCAAAGACTTAAAGTTCTTGTCAAATAGATCTTTCACTTCCTTGGTCAGAGTTACCCCAAGATATTTTATGCTATTTGTGAACTCACCAAGGCCAGCTGGCCTGGGTCTGAAAAAGCATGGGATAAAACCGGACTCGCTGAACATAGAGGACAATGAGGACTGCTGAGAACTCAAGAACAATGGCACTGGGTTTTGATCCTACTGCAGGTACTGGCTTTGTGGGAGCCTAGGCAGTTTGGATGCTCACCTAACTAGACCTGGAAGGAGGTGGGTGGTCCTTGGACTTCCCACAGGGCAGGGAACCCTGATTGCTCTTTGGGCTGATGAGGGAGGGGGACTTGATCGGGGGAGGGGGAGGGAAATGGGAGGTGGCGGCAGGGAGGAGGCAGAAATCTTTAGTAAATAAATAAATAAATAAATAAATAGATAAATAAATAAATTGTTTAAAAAAGGGATAGACATGAGGGGTGCACCCACCCACTGAGACAGTGGAGCTGATCTATTGGGAGCTCACCAAGGCCAGCTGGACTGTGACTGAAAAAGCATGGGATAAAACCGGACTCTCTGAACATGGCGAACAATGAGGGCTGATGAGAAGCCAAGGACAATGGCATGGGGTTTTGTTCCTACATAATGTGCTGGCTTTGTGGGAGCCTAGCCAGTTTGGATGTTCACCTTCCTAGAAATGGACGGAGGGGGGGGGGGGACCTAGGATTTACCACAGGGCAGGGAACCCTGACTGCTCTTTGGACTGGAGAGGGAGGGGGAGAGGAGTGAGGGGAGGGGGAGAAGGGTGTGAGGAGGGGGAGAAGGGTGGGAGGAGGGGGAGGGAAATGGGAGTCTGGGAGGAGGTGGAAACTTGTTTTTTTTTCTCCTTTTCTCAATAAAAAGAAAAGGGAAAAAAGGGTTATAGAGAGAGAAGTAACTGCAGAGATCAGAATGTGAAAATTAGAAGCAAAGCTATGAAAACAGCATAGAGTCAAAACAAGCAATGTGATGCTTTACTTTTATATAAATTATCTTATTTCTTCAAATATCTGATTCACATTTGTTCATACTTAAAATTCATAAAATTGTAATACATATATTAATATTATAGACACTATTGTAGTCTGTAATTAAAAACTATAATAAAATCCTTTATTTCTGAAGTAGATGAGATTTTGCAATTATGAATATATAGAGATTTGCATTTGTTAATTTTGATTACAAATGGAACTGAAAATGGATATATTAAATATTCTTTAAATTATTTTTTACTAAATACTCAATTTACCACCAATGCTAAAAGAAATCAAATCTTCCATATATAAAAGATTTTGAAATTCATATGTATGTTAATATTGATGCATTGTTCTTACAGAGAGGTGTTTCTGTACTTATTTCGAATATTATACAGTATTTCCGAAATACTATCATTTCTATGAACCCGTTCACTAACATTTGACATATCCCTTTTCTCACCTCATTATTTGTTAAGTTAATAAATATACAATGTATTCCCATAACATTGGAATTATAGCAATAACTTAACTATAAATTAAACAGCTTCTATTTTACAAATCTTTTAATCCTTGCTTTGCTTGTAAACAATTACAAAAATGATCTATAGAGATATTCATGAATTCTCACTCGCCTTTTGATAAGGTGGACCATGGGAATCACTAGGGATTCTAACACAATCTAAATTTGACAGAAGTTTCTCAATGATTGTGTGGGCTAGATAAAAGTAAGTTGATATAATAACGTTATATTGTAGGATATTTATAGTGAGTGGAAGATTAGAGAATGTCAATGTGGTGATTTGTCAATGCTGTCATCCTAGACCACAAGCTCCTTACAATTCATCGGAATGCAATTGAGCGGAATGAAACCTTTTTGTGTGTCTGTGGCATTTCAACTGTATTTTAATAAATAAAGACTGCCTGAAAATCTGAGAGTAAAACAGTCCCACTAGTCAGCCAAACAGACTAGATTATGGTAACACACACCTTTAATCCCAATAGCCACAATGATACATACACACTTTTAATTCCAGTAGCTACCCAAGTTTCCATAGAAATCGGATGGTACATGCCTTTAGTCCCAGTGGTACATGCTTTTAGCCCAGCCCTAGAGAGGAAAATAAGACAGCCCGAGACAGGTCTCAGATACAGTCTCATTCTGACATTCCTGGAATGGCCATTTTCATACTGAAGACTAGGTAAGAGCCAGTAGATGGCTGTTTTGCTTTACAGATCATCAGGCTGAATCCCAATTTCCTACCTTGAGTTTTTATTTTTCATGTTTCACTTGTGTGTTTATGAAAAATTTTTAAAAAGCAAATGGTATAGAAACATGGGATGTACTCACTCATATTTGGTTTCTAGCCATAAATAAAGGACATTGAGCCTATAATTCATGTTCCTAGAGAAGCTAAATAAGGTGAATCCAAAGACAAACACATAGGCATCCTCAGGAATATTAACCTTCATCAGGCGATGAAAGGAGACAGAGACAGAGACCCACACGGGAGCACCAGACAGAAATCTCAAGGTCCAAATCAGGAGCAGAAGGAGACGGAGCACGAGCAAGGAACTCAGGACCACGAGGGGTGCACCCACACACTAAGACAATGGGGATGTTCTATTGGGATCTCACCAAGGCCAGCTGGCCTAGGTCTGAAAAAGCATGGGATAAATCCGGACTAGCTGAACATAGCGGACAATGAGGAATACTGAGAATTCAAGAACAATTGCAGTGGGTTTTTGATCCTACTGCAAGTACTGGCTTTGTGGGAGCCTAGGCAGTTTGAATGCTCACCTTACGAGACCTGGATAGAGGTGGGCAGTCCTTGGGCTTCCCACAGGTCAGGGAACCCTGATTGCTCTTCGAGCAGATGAGGGGGGGGACTTGATCGGGGGAGGGGGAGGGAAATGGGAAGCGGTTGTGGGGACGAGGCAGAAATCCTTAATAAATAAATAAATTAAAAAAAGAAATAAAACTGCAAATAAATAAATAAATAAATAAAAAGAAACATATAGGCTTTATATATTTTATAATGTCTCTGCTCTATAGAACTGTGTGTTATAAAGATAATTCCTCACCTCACATTTCAATACAGTCTTTGTTCCACACTGAACTCACTCAGTAAGTTAAACAAAACAACTATCAACTATTCTATTTTATCTGTGTGAAATAATTTTTGTTTCTATTTATAGGAAAAACATAAGGATATTGAAAACTGTATACTAGACTATTGGTTCCACCACCAAGAGTTTATAAATATGTAGTTGATTTTACAAGATATGAAATAAGATAAACTACTCCAAATGCTGTCATATGAATTAGATGTCTATTTTATCACACTACTAGAATTGTCCTTTCTAAATAATCAAATTCTAATAAGATTCCTTACAAGATTCTGTACATTCACCTATGCCCATGTCCTTTTTCAACAGTCTTAAAGTATTTGTGCATTGAACTCCAGTGAAATCATGTACACAATGTCATCTTTATTTATTTATTTTTGATGTCACAGCCATATGCTTGCCAGTTCCCTAAGTTCCTGTGCACACTGTTCACCATCCCCTTTCACGTTTTGATGTCTGTGTTCATAGGAGAACTGAGTGACTTAGCTCTTAACTTCTACTGTCCCTCCGGGCTTTGAGGAGGGTTTTTTTAAACAATAGGCCTAAAACTTTGTACCCTGTGATTAATATCATTGGACATTATATTATTATGTGAACTTAAATTTTTGAAGTGAGAAAACAATTTAATTTAAAAGCAAAATATTCCACTAAAAAATCAATCATTTTAAGCATTTTTTTCCTCCTTTGGTCTAATAATACATGCCTGTAGGTGGGAGGGTGCACTGGCCAGTTGCTGCTTTCAGAAGTATGAGTAACATTATTGAGAAAGCAAAGAAGACAATATAGATGGTGTACTGGCTAGTTTACATCACTTTACACAAGGCAGAGTCATCTGAAAGGAGGGAACCTCGCTTGAGAATATGTTATCCTAAGATCTGTCTGTAAGGCAATTTTCATGAGTGATTCTTGAGGGAGGTTCTAACCAGCCTATTATAGGTCGTGCCGTCCCTGGGCAAATGGTCCTGTGTTATATATGAAAGCAGACTGAGCAAGCCATGTAAAGTAATTCAATAGGCAGCACCGCTCTGTGTCCTCTGCATTAGCTCCTGCCTCCAGGTTCCTGCCCTGTTTGGATTCCTGTCCTGACTTTCTAAAACACCGTAATCTAAGCTAAAATAAACACCTTCTTCCACAAGTTGCTTTGATTATGGTGTTTTATTACAGCAGGAACTAGGACCATAGCAATAACTATTGAACATAACTAGGAAAGATGATACGTAACAAAAGTAGGTGATGGAATGATAAAGAAGACTAGAGACTTCACTCGGGGGAAGTTCAGTTGATTAGTCCATTTTAGAATTGAATTTTAAGTTTTACATAGTATTACATTTTTTCTTATTTTCTATGTTATAAATATATCAATTCTCTATTGTCTTACAGATGTAATGGTTTTTAAACTAGTGGTGATTTTAATTTCCTTATAGGTTATAGGTACTGGTATGGAAAATGTAGGTTAGGGATGGAAATGTTGAATTGGGTTTTGCCTTTGAAGTAATGCATACATCATTGGATGCCTTAGAAAAGAAGGGCAATAGTAAAAATCTGTGACAACATTGGAGATTTAGGAAAATCCAGCATACTTCCCTAAGAAGCTGTCAAGTCCAACATGTTTATTTACTCAAATGCCTATGGTTGTCCTTTGTCTTTCACCTATCATCAGACTGTACCAGTCTCACTGTTTGCCGTCTTACACGATTATTAGTTACAGAATGGAAAGCCAGTTAGGAGAAACGACAGCTAAATTTACCTTGTGTATTTTGTCCTCCTCTCTCCTGGCAGTGTAGAAGAGAGGAGCATTATCCAGAAGAGCTAAGTTTGTTTAGGTTTTCATCCACATAGTTAACAAAGCCAGTGCCACACAATTATTGAAGGCACAATTAACAAGTCTGGGTGCCAGTCTCTAGATCCTGTTTTGCTAATATGCTTTAAAATGTATAGACTTTTGTTGTTGTTTTTGATTACTATTCCTAGCAATCAGGGCAGCTACCAGAAACATTGCTAGATGTCTGAATGACCAGTTAGCAAACTGTTTAGCTGCACACACAACACCACACATGTGTAGCAAACTGATATAGTTATGATCACAAGGAACAGATCTCATTCTCAATTTAAACTCTTCTGAACATAGAAGAGTCATTCCAGTTAAGCAATATGCTTTCCTCTGTGTCCCCATAAAACCAGTTTAGCTCAAGAATATTTATAAAAGTAGAAATTTTCACTACTTTTTTTTCTTTTTCATTATTTTTATACTGCCAAACAGAATACAGAATCAAGATTTCTAAATGGATAAATTTACACTAAAATCTTACTGTAAATGAAAGGAAACAATTTAGTGGTTAAATTATTCTATATAAGCCAGACATTGAGTGCCAAGACTATTATTTCATTCCTTATTTGGATTTTTAAAGAATATATCAAAAGCAATATATCACTTATCTAGTACTGAATAATTGTTAATTTACTTTTTATTTTCATTTTAAAATTGCCTGTGACATTTTTGCATTGTTCAAAATAAATCATCAATGGTGTTTCTTTGTAAACTTAAAATATTTAACAATTTTATTTAAGATTATTTCATAACATTTCAACAGGGCTAACTTTCAAGTTTTTTTTTTAAGGTCTGTGAGAATCCTGAAATCAAAAGAGAAAAGAATATGTGATGGTAATAAAAACCTATCTTTCTACAAGGACTATCTCCCAGAACTCTGAAAAGTGCTCCAGGAAGTACACTTAATACATAGACATCTATGCAGCCTCTCCCCCTCTCCTGTGTGAAACCACAACTCCTCTCAAGTAACATATGGCAATTGGCGCAATAAAGACCATATTAAAATCCCAAAGTTAAGTTGAATTATTACTTATTTGTTCTTCAAATTTTTGCCCACATCCTCTATGAAAATATTTTTCTGATTATTTTTATTGTGTTATACTTATTGCGTTTGTGTGTGTTGTCTGCCACATGTGTGTAAGTCAGAATCTAAATTCTAATGTGTTATTCTTTCCTTGTACGATGTGTTCTATCTCTCTATGCTGTGTGATCATTAGGTTAACAAAATGAAGATACAATACGAGAGATCCTCTTCTAGCATTCTCAATCATATTTCCCCATTTCATGTTTACCTCTATCTGACCTCCTGCCATAATATTGCAGGTGAAACAGGTGCAAGCTATCAGAGAACCAGAATAACAGTAACCAGGGTTTCTGTATCAGTACATGGAGATGAGGTATAAATCTGAAAGCCTGCACTGTCCTCTTGCACATACAAACACTCATTTTTTTTTTCTTTTTGAATAGCCTACTAATATTGCAGAAACCTGGGGTGGTATTATTTTCATTAATTCTAATTGTATTAGAGCAGTGTTATATATATATGAAAGCCTACATTTTTGATGTTCTTTTATAGTTGGTGACTTTTTAGTCATAATATGTATTCATAAACCTAAACTGCATATAGCTACTGCAGAAAATTAATGCCTAAAACTATTTATTTAAATAACTATTTTTCCTATTTAATAATACTTTACAAAGTTAATAACAAGTCTCTTATTATTAAATGTTACTATAAATCTGTCAATCCTGGTCAAGAATTGGGGTGATTAAATTGATTTTAAAAGCAAAACTTTAAGCCATATATTTTTAATATTTCCCTTTAATCATGCCTACCCACTTAATTCAAATACATTAAGGGACACATTTACCTATATGCCATATATTTGTTCTCCATTTTAATATTTCAAGTTATTTTCTTAAAATATGCATGCAGCATTTTCCTGGTTGTTATCTCCCAACTGATACCAATGGTCAGCCACCATTGTTTCTCATCTGCCTTCCATGATTCCCCATGACTTTACACTGGGTAACATTATCCAGAGAGTATTTTATCTGATCTAACATCAATATACACATTTGTTTTTATACCAACAAGTAGATGTAGTCATCACCTCTTATTAAAAAAAAAAACAAAAAAAAACTTCTCTTTGCAACAAACAGAAACCACTATAAAAAACATAACCAATAAAAATGAAAAATTTTGTATCTAAATCCCAATGGATATATTTACAAAACAATTCCTCACATAAGACTAAGGTGACATTGTGGAAGAGGGAACAGAAAAATTGTAAGAGCTAGAAGATCAGGGAGTTTGCTGTGAGATTATGACTCCTGGTAAAGTCAGAAAGTACACCCATAAAATTTCTACATCAAATGGCAAAGCCTGGGAGGTCTCAAATTACACAAAGAACTACAGGCAGCTAAGAAATGATGAATGCAGGAGAAATATCTTAACCATGAAAGATCACTGCAACTGGTTATCTAATACCAAAGAGTTGATCCTGAAAACATACATTCAAGTATTGCACACACAGAAATGTTATAACTGTAATAAGTATTGATGATGATAAAAGAGATGACACAAATTTTAAAGATATTAATGAAGTGTCTATTGGAAAGTTTGAAGTGAGGAAAGGGAATATAGAGATTTTAAAACTAGATTAAAATCTCAAAAAAAATTTAAAAAAATTCTTTGTTTTAATTAGGCATTGCATTGGAATCTACACTCTGCCTCTGGTTTGTATGATACAGAATGGGAGAGATTCTGCATGCCATGCATCAAATTGTCTGTGAGAGAAGCGCCTGTCTATTTAGACATCACTGTTTTGGCATGCTGTGCATGCCACTACAAATTATACTACCTTCATGTCTATTTATGTTGCATTACTTCACAGTAAACAGATCAAGTACATGTTTAACCACAGTTTAATTGCCACCGAGACTTACAAGGAAAGTTAAATAGTCTTTGTGTGTTACCTGTACCAGATTACCATTTAGTGACAACTGGGAAAGATAAAGACTCTCCATGGCAAATTGAATATAAAATAAAAGATTGTCAGTATGGTTCCCAGACTCCCACAGCACCAGTTGCTCTAATAGAATTGATGGAGGGACACTACATCTTCAGTGAAATAAATGATAGTTTGTGTGTGGAGAAAATATATATCAAAGCACCCTTTCATTTGTGCTCCTAATTCTTTTTAAAGTGTTGCTAATGGTCAGAATTTATTCACTCTCCACAAGCACCACATGAAAGGATTCCAGGAAATGTGGTTACATGCTGTCCAAGGTGTTGGAGGGATAGAAAAATATGGCTCTGGATGTAGAAACATGTATATGCAAAGTTTATTAATAATAAAACTAAGAATAAGTATAAAAATACCAATTTAAGTTTTTTTTCTAGGAATAGATACTTTTGTAATACCACAGTAAATAGAAAATGTTCTGTAGTATTCCTGAAAATTATCCTTAATTTAAGTGAATGGTCACAGCTTTTTGTCTTTCTATTTTGAATATGTTTTTGACAAATACCTTGGAGAACTTTGTCTAAAACTTCATCAGATGTTATTATGGGATAGTATAAGATTTTATATCAAAAATATGAATCTAAATTTTAACGAATGGATACATTTTATAAGTAGTTATATGGTATAATCATCTTTTCAAAAAATAGAAGGACCAACTCTTGTCATATAATAAACAAGTATACAATATTAAAGATCTCTTTATTATGTTTCCCTATTTCTGAACTCTTAGCTAAGAAGTAAGTAAAATGACCATTGCTGGAAGCAATGAATACAATGAATACGCTAATTATTAAATTACATAAGAACTACAGAGAGCTATTTTCAAAAGCCAGTATGGTGCAAAAAATGTGTATCATTACTCTGGATATTGAGAAAAAATACGCCTGCATTTCATCAGTTCAATCAATTAAAAACCAATCTGGGCAATAGTATACAAGTCTATAGATTCTAATGACTCATACCCATACCCATATTTGTTTTTGTTGAAAGTCATATGTATCTTCGTGTTAGTTTTCTTCATGAGAAATTTTTCAAACTGAACTCATATAAGGAAATGCAAAGAATAATTTTTTTTTGAAAAGAAGAATAAACCCTTATAGAAAGCTTTTGGTTCAAGAACTGAAATTATTTGGAGCTGCCCAAATCCTTCATGGAATTTTTCCTGCCTAAGAGCAGAAAGTAGGCCTATCATTTCTAACTGCCAAATACTCCAGAGTCCACAGATAGACCCTACTGCAGAGAAGCCTGCAGGATGTATCTAGATGAAATGATCATTCAGGAAGTAGCCACGCCACCAATGGGAGAGAGGTCTCACAGATTATATTACTTCTAAGATTCTCAGCAGAGTAAACAAGGCTTGACAGAACAGATTAACTTTTTTCTTCACAATTTTTCTTTCTCACACTTTCTTTCATATTATTGATCCCTAAGCAATAGTTTACATTTTAACTCTTAATTCAAATTGCAACATATTCAGAGAATCCTACAAAAAAGATATGAATAGAAATTTTCAATTTTCACTAGTTTGAGGTGTATTAGTGAACTTAGTGTTTAAAATGATATTATGAGAAAATAAATGTGTATATAGAATATTCTATAAGTACTATATATATTGAATATATGGACAATTGTTCTGCATAGAATAATCTGGCAAGTTAAGAATTTCATGGCCATTAGCTGAATTAGTGACTCTTCTATTTCCATGATGAAATACCACAATGAAAATCAACTAAAGGAAGAATTCATTTGGGCCCTCAGTTCCAGAGAAATCATTTATAGTTCATGGAAGAGGCATGAAATTAGGCAACACAATATAAGGTTATATTTTCATCCATATGCAAAAAGCAGGAAAAGAAAAAACTGGAAATTTATGAGGATATAGACTCCCAAAACCTATCATGTCATTCTGCAGCTACACCATATTGCCTAATGTTTCTATAACCTCCCAAAACAATGTCACTGATGGGGATAAAGTGTTAAGCAACATGAGCTTGTGGTCATTCAACCACTGTATTAAGTTTCTACTTTAAGTGAATTAAGGAATCCCATTCAAGTTGCTGGTCAGCTATCCATAAATCAATGGGAGATATTGGAGAAAAAAGGATTTCAGCACCCAAGAAGCAGGGTTGCTTTCTTTTCTTCCAAAATAGATTGTGAATTTGATTAATTATTTATATAACAACTAATCTTCAGAAAACAATATGAGAACAGAAAAATATGTGCGAACAATGAGGAAAACATGGTTTTTTTGTTTTGTTTTATTTTATTTATTAAAGATTTCTGCCTCCTCCACGCCACCGCCTCCCATTTCCCTCCCCCTCCCCCGATCAAGTCCCCCTCCCTCGTCAGCCCAAAGAGCAATCAGGGTTCCCTGCCCTGTGGGGAGTCCAAGGACCATCCACCTCCATCCAGGTCTGGTAAGGTGAGCATCCAAACTGCCTAGGTTCCCACAAAGCCAGTACGTGCAGTAGGATTAAAACCCCATTGCCATTGTTCTTGAGTTCTCAGCAGTTCTCATTGTTCGCTATGTTCAGCGAGTCTGGTTTTATCCCATGCTTTTTCAGACCCTGGCCAGCTGGCCTTGGTGAGTTCCCAATAGAACATCCCCATTGTCTCAGTGTGTGGGTGCACCCCTCGCGGTCCTGAGTTCCTTGCTCGAGCTCTCTCACCTTCTGCTCCTGATTTGGACCTTGAGATTTCAGTCCGGTGCTCCAATGTGGGGAAAACGTTGTTAAACCTACGCACCAATTAACTCCAAAGGAATCTGAGTTTCTCCAGTAGACAAATTACAAACGTTATTTGGATAAGGAGTATAAAAGAAACTCCTATAATGTGATATTTGTGAAATATTCACTACCAATTATAGCAGCCTTGGCTTGAATTTAAAAACTGAATTACTTTTTTTAGGGTTTTTGTTTTTCATAATGAAAGTTTGTCAAATAGAATGAAATAGTGTTCTTTTTCATTCAAAGAAACATAGAAACAAATGATACGAGATGCATATCCAGGTTAGTCCTCTTCTTGTAAATGTAAAAGCTGGGTGTGGTTGCATGAGACTAAGTATGCCCTGCTTTCTTTTGTATATTTTGAAAGTTCTTTGGGTAAATAATTAAATGTTTGTTAGTATACATGGAAAAATGAAACATCACATTATCAAAAAAGTAGAAAATTTGGAACAAAACACAGGTCAAACTCAGGCAGTGGCACCAGGATTTATCTCTACTGCTTGTACTGGCTTTTTGGGAACTTACTGTCTTTGGATGGATACCTGCTCAGCCTAGATATAGAAGGGAGGACCAAGGACCTCTAGGGAAGACCTTAACCACTCTGAGGAGTGGATGGTGGGTTAGGTGGAAGGGAAGGAGGAAGAAATGGGAAGGAAGGAGGGAGTGGGAACCGGGATTGGTATGTAATCCCAATGAAATAAAAAAAAATAGTTTCTATTTTAAAAAATTAAAACTAAAAAAAAAACCACTGGCCAAAATATTTCTTTTATATGCATAAATGATATAAGTTGAGGAATGTTATTTTCAGGTGTGTTACTTTTGTTTATGCTGCATTTGATTAACTGTAAAGTTGTGATTCTTTGATTATCTAAAACACCTATCCGATGGTCCTAATAAAGAGGTGAACAGCAAATAACAAAGCAGAAGCAGGAATAGGAGGGACTAGCAGGAAGAGAGTATGAAAAAGAACAAGGAAGAAGAGAACAAGAGAAGGACATCAGGGGCCAGCCACCCACTCGGTCACAGAGTAAGATGGAATAAAAGGTATTTAGAATAGAGAAAGCTAAAAGTTCAGAAGCCAAAGGTAGTAGGGATAATTTAAGAAAAACTGGCAAGAAAGAAGCCAAGCTAAGGGCATTCATAACTAAGAGTAAGCCTCTGTGTGTCTTTTATTTGGGAGCTGACTGGCAGATCCCCCCCCCCAAAGTAGAAAGAATAAAACGTCACACAACAATTATTAGATTGAAAAAGGTGCCAGTGAAATGGTAAAGAATTGTGACTATGGTAAAGAAATGTTCAACTGTGACGCATCTCGGGTCTAGTCAGCATTCGAGCGCTGTGATGAAAGAACTGACTAGAGGTTAGACACAGGCCAGTGTTCCAGCGTGCTTTCTGCTTTTTCAGAGGCCTCGGTCAAGTCCTTAGCACCTATGTCCAACAGCACAAAGCTGCCCTTAACGTCAGCTGCAGGTGATCCGATGCATCTTTCGGATTCTGCCAGCACCTGTAGTCATTCAGGAATCACGCAACCCCCACATACTTCGAAAATAATAAATATAAATTTTGAAAAGAAAAAAAAACACTTATCAAAAGCATCTTAAGGAAATAAAAGACTCATTTGACTTAAAGTCTAGGTCTTAGACTCCACCGAAAGAAAAGACAAGAATGCAAGCAAATACGTCATACAGAAACCATGGAGGGATGCTGTTTTCTGCCTCACTCACAGGATCATCTGTCTAAGGATAGTACCACTTCAAGTGAGCATGCTCTTTCTGCACCAATTCATAATCAAGACAATTACCCACAAACATGCCCACAGGCCAATCTGGTCTCGGCAATTCCTAAATCAAGGTTTTTCCCCAGATGACTCTGGCTTTTGTCAGGTTGACAATTCATTCTAACTAGGATTGTGTAATTATTTCCTCGTTAGTAATGTCTTACAGTAGCAAAGTAAAGAGACAAGAGATTTGTGCCTGGACAGGCAGAGAAATTTACCTATTATATACCTGAAGGTTGTCACTGTGGCCAGCACTCTTGGTTGTCCTGAAAAACATCTCAAAGTAGATTCTGGATTGCTTCTCAGAGTCGTTTCTATTTCCGTTAAGTCTGGAATGGCTTTAATGGCTATATGGAATCATTCAATTTCCAATGTAAGAGGAAGAACAACATGCACCCAAGTTCATTTTACTTAGTATCCTTCAAAATAATTAAAATAATCACAATTTTAGGTATTCAATTTAGAACAGTAACTGAAAAGCACAATGCCATTAATTTCTTTCTTTCACATTAATTAGTATTATGAAATATAATGAGAGATGTGCCCAAATTAAAACAAGTCCCATTAATATTTACATAAGGTTCTACAGATTAATGCGTCAATTAAGGATGTATTCTTTGTCTTTTGAGTAAAAATATGTAATATTTAACTAAATTATACTTCCTTTGTTGAGTAGTTTGGCATAAAGAAGCACATATTTCTAAAAGAAAAACTACTGATGTATAAATTTGTTTATAAGCTACCACTTCATAATTTAATAACTAATGTTACAGTTGATGTATTTCATATGGAGAAATATGGATAACACTGTGGGGACAGGTTTATTCAGAATTGAATCCAATTATAGCTACAGGTGTATTATAAATATATGTATATATCTGTTCATTAATGTGGTATAAAATAAGGTTAAGCTAAAACGGAGCGTCCTCCAGGAGACTATAATTATCATCCTAGAGATAGCAATTTTAGATGAATATATAAGACAAATTTTTTCTTTAAAAAATGTGTTGTTTTGCAATATTATGATTCACTCTGTGTACTTTTTAGTCAACACCATTAATTTTCCTCCGTTTTATGTGTAATACCATAACATTGAAAGCACAAGGGATATCTTAGTAAAATTAACACATGAATGGATGTGTAAGACTAGTGATAAAATAAAGTTGGTTGTTTTTCTACTTAGGAACTGTAATACTACATTTTCAAACTTTTACTTGTGTGCGTGCATCCTGTGTGGCATATCTATGTGTGTGTGTGTACATGCAGAGGTCAGAGGTCAATGCTAGGTATTATTATCAATTATTCTGTACCTTACATTTTGAGCTAGAGTCTATCAGTGATCTGCAGATCATTGGTTGAATGACATGAAGGTCATTGATTCACTTAGGATGGATGAGCAATGAGTTCTAGGAAAAGGCCTCTGACTCCATCGCACTGTGACGACAGTGATAACAAGCATCTTTTCTGAGTGCTAGGGATGCATACTTGTTGTTTGGTGTTTCATTACTGTGTGTCAGGCCTCCTCAGTCTGATATCTTTTTAGATTATTTTTAACTAACTTATAAAATTAGTTAATGAGGCTAAATTATCTTAAACTCTCTTGTGGACAGAAATAAGTTGCTTTTTCTGTATTTATTATTTTTTAAAGTTCTTAAAATGACAGGCTGAGAACCTGAGATAGACCTACATGGCTAATAAAGATTATTTAATATAAATACAATGAAACATGCTCAAGTCTAATATTTGTTGATGTAAATTTGCAAAAGATTAATTAGTTTTATTGTTGGAGTTTGCAACTAAAGCTACATACATATATATATATATATATATATATATATATATATATATATATATATCCATGAGAATCAGACTACCATGGTGCACTTGAATACTACTGACAAACTCACAGAATGAGGGGAATTTACAATAACTGAAGCAAGATTAGATAAATTTCTAGTCACTAATGAATAATTTTAATACATTTGCTCACATCTTCTTACTCAGCAGCATGATTAACTAGGGGGAAAGTTAAAACTATGGGTAAGGTATAATGGATACAGATCATTCATGTGCACTCCACAAATTGGCAATTGGACGGGAGGCTGAGGGAGAGATGAATGGACTGAGTGGACTAATTAGCAAGCTGAAGTGTAGGAGGAACTGGCAGCAATAATGTATCAGGACAGAGGGTGCAATCAATGTAGTATAAATAATGATGACTGTAAAACTGCAGTAACATAAGAAGGATGCTGGGCAGACAAGAGCTGCTGCTGTCTGAGTCACGTAAATATTGTTGGCTCTCACTGGGCTACCTAGTGAAGACACAAATTAACGAAAGAAGATAAAATTGGATATGCAAATGAAATGCAATTAATTTGTGACAAATAAATTGTTGTGGTTCACTTGTGCCTGCTCATTTTGTCCACAATTTTCTTTTTTTTTTACCTTTTTTTTATTGATAAAAGGAGAAAAAAAAAACAAGTTTCCTCCTCCTCCCAGCCTCCCATTTCCCTCCCCCTCCTCCCACCCTTCTCCCCCTCCTCCCACCCTTCTCTCCCTCCCCCACTCCTCTCCCCCTCCCTCTCCAGTCCAAAGAGCAGTCAGGGTTCCCTGCCCTGTGGTAAGTCCTAGTGACACGGGGTTTTGAACCTACGTAATGTGCTGGCTTTGTGGGAGCCTAGCCAGTTTGGATGTTCACCTTCCTAGAAATGGACGGAGTGGGGAGGACCTAGGACTTTCCACAATTTTCTTATTTAAAACAAATTATACTCAAGTATCAACAATAGCATGGTCATGTTGCAATCACTACAGTAAGGGCTGGATTTTGGAACCCAGTAGATTTAGAATATGTTTAGTAAAATTGAGTAATCAAATATGTTGTCTTTATAATTTTACGTAATTTTATATATTTGTATGATTTATGTACTTAAAATGTATGTACATGCTTGAATTTAAATTATACTGACAAATTTACAAGGGTAATTTGATCTATATAAATGTAGTTGATATATAAAAAACAATGAATTTCAAACAAATTTTATCTTATGATAAGATTAAAATAAAAATATCGAGAATGTCAATATAAGGTCAAAATAAGATCTGTTTACTAAACAATTAAAGGTATTGATAATTCAAAATATTTTTAAAAGTAGTAATGGGTTATATGTGAATGCATATTAGTATTTGAACTACCAACATTTAGGAGGGTCACAAATATATAATTCCATAAAGGATGCCTATTGATGCACACACTTAGCTGTATCTCATATTAAACACTGTTTACAAAAGATTCACATGAAATATACAAGTGTGTTTACTTCTTGGAAGGTTGTTCAGCTATGAAATGAGCACCAAGTTTCTATTTCCTCATGTCATCCTATGAAAAATGAGGTGTATTAAAGACAGTGCTGTCAACTTTAACTCATGATTTAAAAATGAATACTTATTTGATATCCTCAAAATACATAATTACTTATTTTGTAATATTCATTTTAAAACTATAATACATTAATATAAGCTGATTCATTTTTGCTTTAAAATTTATTTTCTGACTATGATTCCTAGCTTTGATCTAATTTTGATAAAATGTTCTTAGCTTCAAAGAAATTTTTTTTGCCCACCCTAAAGTGGCACCCTTAACTAAGAATTGTGGTTCCGTGCTCCCCTATCCACCTTTCCTTTATCCCATTTCTCCTGTTTCCCCAGGTCCCCCCTCCTTCCCTTCTATCTTTTCTCTCCCCATCTCCCCTTACCCCCATCCCACCCCACCCCCAAGATCCCATTTTCCCCCCGGAAATTTGGTCTACTTCCCTTAGCCAAGAGGATAACTATATGTTTTTCCTTGGGTTCACCTTCTTACTTAGCTTCTTTAGGTTCACCTATTGTAGACTCCGTGGTCCTTATTTATGGCTAGAAACCAATTATGAGTGAGTACATCCCATATTCATCTTTTTGGGTCTGGGACACCTCACTCAGGATAGTGTTTTCTATTTCCATCCATTTGCATGCAAAATTCGAGAAGTCATTGTTTTTTACCGCAGCGTAGTACTCTAGCATGTATATATTCCATACTTTCTTCATCCATTCTTCCATTGAAGGGCATCTAGGTTGTTTCCAGGTTCTGGCTATTACAAATAATACTGCTATGAACATAGTTGAACAAATGCTTTTGTCATTTGATAGAGCATCTCTTGGGTATATTCCCAAGAGTGGTATTGCTGGGTCCAGGGGTAAGTTGATCCCGAATTTCCTGAGAAACCGAAACACTGACTTCCACAGTGGTTGCACAAGATTGCATTCCCACCAGCAATGGATGAGGGTACCCGTTCCTCCACAGCCTCTCCAGCAAAGGTTATCCTTCGTGTTTTTGACTTTAGCCATTCTGACAGGAGTAAGATGATATCTCAAAGTTGTTTTGATTTGCATTTCCCTGATTGCTAAGGAAGTTGAGCACGACCTTAAGTGTCTTTTGGCCATTTGAACTTCTTCTGTTGAGAATTCTCTGTTCAGTTCAGTGCCCCATTTTTTAATTGGGTTAATTAGCATTTTAAAGTCTAGTTTCTTGAGTTCTCTATATATTTTGACCCTAGAGGGGCTCCCAAGTGCCCAAGATGAGGTTCCCAGTTAGTTCCTTGGGCAGCTGAGGATTGGGAACCTGAAATGACCCTATCCTAGAGCAATACTGATGAATATCTTGCATATCATCATAGAACCTTCATCTGGTGATGGATAGAGATAGAGACAGAGACCCACACAGGAGCACTGGACTGAGCTCCCAAGGTCCCAAGGAGGAGCAGAAGGAGGGAGAACATGAGCAAAGAATTCGGGACCACGAGGCGTGCATCCACCCACTGAGACAGTGGAGCTGATCTATGGGGAGCTCACCAAGGCCAGCTGGACTGTGACCGAAAAAGCATGGGATAAAACCGGACTCTCTGAACATGACGAACAAGGAGGGCTGATGAGACACCAAGGACAATGGCAGGGGGTTTTGATCCTACTTAATGTGCTGGCTTTGTGGGAGCCTAGCCAGTTTGGATGTTCACCTTCCTAGATATGGACGGAGCGGGGAGGACCTAGGACTTACCACAGGGCAGGGAAATCTGACTGCTCTGTGGACTGAAGAGGGAGGGGGAGAGGAGTGGGAGGAGGGGGAGAAGGGTGGGAGGAGGGGGAGAAGGGTGGGAGGAGTGGGAGAGGGCTGGGAGGCTGGGAAGAGGTGGAAACTTGTTTTTTTGTTTATGTTTTTTTTTCTTTTCGCAATAAAAATAAAGAAAAGAAATTTTTTTTACTTTTTTTTTCATTTTATTATTGAGAAAAGGGGAAAAAAAAAAACAAGTTTCCACCTCCTCCCAGCCTCCCATTTCCCTCCCCCTCCTCCCACCCTTCTCCCCCTCCCCCCACTCCTCTCCCCATCCCTCTCCAGTCCAAAGAGCAGTCAGGGTTCCCTGCCCTGTGGTAAGTCCTAGGTCCTCCCCTCTCCATCCATTTCTAGGAAGGTGAACATCCAAACTGGCTAGGCTCCCAAACTTCTGCCTATACATGCATTTAGACAGAGGACCTCAGATCTGTATGATGACTCACTAGGTGAAGACTGGTCTAACACATTAAACATTCAAATTTCATTTCAGAAGAACCATAATCTTATTCACTATATTTAAAAGTGTTTGTTCAATGTGACAAAAATAGATTTTTATAAGAATTACCATGATGCTTTAAAAAGTTTATAAACTTACAAAATAGCATTGAAATTTAGAAAATCAAAGATACTAATAAGATAAAATTGTTTCTTAATGGATTTCACAATGCATGATCCTACAAATTTTGGGTGAAGGAAACTCAATATTCTGATGATGAAGGCTTTAACCGGTGTTGAGGTAGTTACATGCTGCATCGTTGACGGAAAGAATGTAAGAAAAAGCTGAGTTATATACTTGCCAACTTCTGCACAACCAAGCTGACCATCAATTTTCTGCTGTGTATTTGCTGTCTCTGAACATAGTTGATAAAATATTGAGTCCCCTCTCTCTCAGGATCAAGCCACTCAATTCCAACATCCTGGTGTTAATAACTGTAGCTATTTACAAAAGAGAATGTTAAACCAATAAAATAATTACAAGTTAGTTTATATGATCAAGATTTAATTTGCTGCTCCCTCAAAAACACTGTTTATGAAGAATAATCTTATATGCATAGGAAAGATTGCTATTGTGATGGGAGATATTATTTAAAATTTTCCCATTTTTTTCCAGTATATAACTTAGTAGAAGAAAGGTGGATGATGACAGTTTACAAAAAAGTCTATCACATCCTATCTGATACAGCCAATGTGAGTAGGAGGGGTCATACCTTAAGGTTTTATTTTGAAAATCTAATTATGGAGAACTGAAATCCACCAGAGATACATCTAATAATGTATGTATACTTTGTTTCCTGAAACGGTGAGACAGAAAAGACAAATCTCAATGAATGAAGGCATCATTTGGGCAGTTCAGTATTGTTTTCTGCCAGGTATGTGCTGCAAACCAGCACAGCAAACCTTTACTTAGCACTCCAGAGGCAGAAGCAGGAGCATCCAGGCAAGTTGAATCCATTTGGGGCTACATACCAAGACCCTGTCTCAGAACAAAACAAAACATGTTACAAAAAAATATTTCAGTAATATATTTAGAGGTATATATATATATATATATATATATATATGTTTTTATTATAGATGTATTATATATATGTTACTGAATTATATTGTATCTTTTTGTTTTTATATATATGAATGTATATCTTACCAAACACACACACACACACACACACACACACACACACATCTAATTCTGATCAATCAAACTTAAAAGGTAATAAGAATACTTAATTTTCTCACTTTTTAAAACTTACCAATGTTAAATCAAAATCTAGTAAGTAATTTAAATAGAACTATAGATGACAGTGATATAGAAATAATAATTAAAAGTCTCTCAATCCAAAAAGATCACAGCCAGATGGTGTTAGTCAGAATGTATCAGACTTTTAATGAAGAGTTATTGCCAGTACTCCTCGAATTATTCCACAAAACACAAACAGAATGAACTTTGTCCAGTTCATTTTATGAGTCCAAGGTCACCCTTTATTGTGAAAATCCAACAAAGGAAGATAATTAAGGACAATTCCCTTATGAACACCTGTGCAAAAATACTCAATTAAATACTTGCAAACCAAATCCAAGAACACAACTAAAAGATTATTGACCATGATTTAGTGGGTGTCATTTGAAAGATGCAGGACTGGTTCAACATAAGTAAACTGATAAATGTAAGTCACTATATAAGCAACCTAAAAGGTAAAAATGAATATCAAATCAATGGAAGAATGGATAAAGTATGGAATATATACACACTAGAGTACTACTCAGCAGTAAAAAACAATGACATCTTGAATTTTGCATGCAAATGGATAGAAACAGAAAACACTATTCAGACCCAAAAAGATGAATATGTTATGTACTGACTCATAACTGCATACTAGCCATAAATAAAGGACAATGAGCCTATAATCCGTGATTCTAGAGAAGCTAAATAAGAAGGTGAACCCAAAGAAAAACATAGTTATCTTTCTGGATAATGAAAGTAGACAAGATTGCCAGTCAAGTATTGGGAGCTCGGGGGTGGGGGTGGTGTGGGCATAAGGGGAAGATGGGGAGAGAAAAGTGAGAAGGGGAGGATGGGGAGAGCTTGGGGAAATGGGATGGTTGGGATTGAGGAAGGGTGGATATGGGAGCGGGGAAGTATATATCTTAATTAAGAAAGCCATTTTAGGGTTGGCAAGAGACTTGACTCTAGAGGAGTTCCCAGGTGTCCAAGGAGATGTTCCCAGCTAGTTCCTTGGACAGCTGAGGAGAGGGAGCCTGAAATGGCCCTATGCTATAGCCGAACTGATGAATATATTGCATATCACCATTGAACCTTCAACTGCCGATGGATGGAGATAGAGACAGAGACCCACATTGGAGCACCGGACTGAGCTCCCAAGGTCTAAATGAGGAGCAGAAGGAGGGAGAACATGAGCAAGGAAGTCAGGACCATGAGGGGTGCGTTCACCCACTGAGATGATGGGGCTGATGTAATGGAAGCTCACCAAGGCCAGCTGGACTGGGACTGATGGAGCATGTGATCAAACCAGACTCTCTGAATGTGGCGGTCACTGAGGGCTGACTGAGAAGCCAAGGACAGTGGCACTGGGTTTTGATCCTACAGCATGTACTGGCTTTGTGGGAGCCTAGTCTGTTTAGATGCTCACCTTCCTAGTCCTGGATGGAGTGGGGAGGACCTTGGACTTCCTATAGGGCAGGGAACCCTGACTGCTCTTTGGACTGGAGAGGGAGGGGGAGGGGATTGGGGGGAAGGAGAGATAAATGGGAGGAGGGGAGGAGGTGGAAATTTTTAATAAATTTTTAATAAATTAAAAAAAAGAATTAAAAAAAGAGGAAAAACAAAACAAAAAACGCAGTGACATCTCATAATACAAAAAAAGGCCTTTTATGAAATCCAACAATCATTTGTGATAAAAGTCCTGGGAAGACTAGAAATACAAGTGATATACTGTAGGTGGAGTTTTCTATCTCACAATCACACTCAAATAAGCATACTGAAGCTTATATTAATTATAAACATTTGACCAAAAACTCAAGCTTTTTACTAACTAACTAGTTCCTACATTTTAAGTTAATTCTAATTTCTTCTTTACATTCTGCCAAGTGCTGGTACTTTTATTTGCATGACACACTCATCTCCTACTCCCTGGGCGTCTATTTGTTGATTCTAGACTCTGCTTTTCATGCTAGTCTCTTTGGCACAGGAAGGTACTCTTAAAGCTACAAAAATAGAAGCTTAAATAGAAATCCAACCACAAACGCTTAGATCTAATGGTTTGCTATCAGCTAAGTTATCTAGGTGTGGTAGTGTAATTGTGATATAAAGCCTATATAAGTAACCACTCAATATCTGATATGACTTAAGGTCCACTGTACAAAGGAAAATCATACCTGGTATTTCTTGGGTAACCAAGAACATGAAGCTAGACATCCTGAGTGTTTAAGGGTAAAAGCAAATTTTACTGAAATAAAATACAAAACTGTTAATTCTGCTATACTCATAGTTCAGATCGATCAGAGCGTTGCTCACCCACCTTCCTAGAAGCTTCTTTCAGCAGCAGTTGGAAACTAGTTCAGAGATTTACAGATAGACCTTTTGCAGAGAGTGAGATCTTATGACACTCATTCCAAAACAGGAAGTCTCCAGCAGATCCCTCTTCTCAGGGCTCAGGGAATCTGCAGAAGCCTGCGTGGAAAGGGGGAAGAGCCAGAGGGTAGGAGAACACCAGAAAACAAGATTCTGTAAGTCACGATAATTGATGTCCAGAGGGACTCATAGATAATGACGCACCATGCATGGTTCTGCACCAGATGGGGTCCTAAGCTGAAAGGACAAGTAGGTCCAAGCCCATTTCTAAGCCAGAAGCTATCTCTAATTGAGATCCACTAGCAAATGAAAACTTGGTTGTCTCCTAGGGAGTCTCATTGCAGAAACAAATTGCACTTAAGGGTAGGCTGCATGCCCAGCTGTGAGTAGCAATCAGAAAATGAACTCAATGGCATCTTTGGAAGTTCCTTTTTTAATAATGTTGTGAGGGAGCCTTTATTTTCTTTCTTTTTTTAAAAAGAAATTTATTGTATTTTATTCTATTATTTATATTTTATTATATTTACTTCTGCTATTATTTTATTTATATTTTTCCCATACTTGAGCCACAGGGCTTTTGCATATATATCATGACTTTGTTATTTCTGTAGGATTCCTGCATGTTCAAACAAGTGGTCCATTATTTCTGTTTGTTTTGTCCTTAAATTGGTGTGTCAGTTTTTCTTTTTATCTTATTAAATGATTTAAAAACAACAACATCAATAACAAAATAAAAAACAATAGGCCAGTTGTATTGACTTGATTAGTGCTTCCCGGAATATAGAAGAGAATCCACGCTCCTGGCCTCTTCACACACTCAGAGTTAATTGCTTCCATTGAATACAAAAACACAGTGGGTGCTTTTGTTCTTCACCTGTGTGTGATTAGCACTCTATACCTTTAAACTTCACATTATAAAGCCTGGAATTTTTTCCACTTAACCAGCAAAAGCCACTTAAGTCTCACCCTGACCTCTTGAAACATTCTGGGAGGAGAGTATTTTGAGGTTGCTCCAGTTAACAGAATCAACAGAACCTTGCTGAGAACCACTAAACACAACTGGGTGGGTATGAAGGCCATTACTTGAATCAAATCTGCTATAGTTACATTATAGTTAACACGTGCATTTAAATGTATGGCAGAAAACTGGAACTGTCAGTCAACTGAAAACTCACCCCACAGAGAATATAAGCTAACTAAAGTGCTTTACCTTCTAAGGTTTGTTGCAAATTAGTATGCGGGAGGAGACAAGTGGAATTTAACCTGTCTTTCGGGATTTTACTGATATAATTATTGTCTTTTTCCATTTTAATTATTACTCTTAGAGTGAGAATTGTATAGGTGTATCCATTGTGTATCTTAAAGGTAAATTATTTATGTTTTTAATAATTTGTCTTTACCTAGTAAACACACACTCTCTTACACACATATCTTTATTAAATAAGATATGTAGTTTAAAATAATGCCCTTTACTAGACTGATTTATATCTTGAGATAATTTGAGAAAGGCCTTCATATTCCTTTGAATATTTTTATTAGAATATAGGGCATACAGGGCACTCCTAGTAAGAAGTATTGGTATTTAAAAATTCAAATAACCACAATGTATCTTTAATGAGTATCAAGAGTTACAGTTATTTAGGAATCTAATGATAGTTATTTAGTATGCAGTTGGAAAATCCACCAGTTAAGTAGAGCAGTGATAGTAAGTTAATTTCTAATGTCCATGGCCTTTCCAGCCATAGGTAGTTTGGTAGGCTTATAATACCAGGCATAAATTTCTTCCTACTGAGTCAGGTCTCAAGTTCAATAACATGACTATTGTCTATACCTATGTTTTAAGTTCCACTACCTCATCTCTCAGAATATTCTTTTTTTTTTTTTTAATTTATTTATTATGTGTACAACATTCTGCTTCCCACACACCAGAAGAGGGCACCAGATCTCATTACAGATGGTTGTGAGCCAACATGTGGTTGCTGGGAATTGAACTCAGGACCTCTGGAAGAGCAGTCAGTGCTCTTAACCTCTGAGCCATCTCTCCAGCCCTCAGAATATTCTTATAATCCCACAAAAGTATTCAATAATTACTGTTTATTTATTTTTATGACTTTTTGGCTTGTCATAAAAGCTCACTAGAGCTTTTCCACATTGGAACATGATATTTGGAAGTGTAAGAATCTGTGCTCCAAGGCTCTAAAACTCAAACTGGGTTTAGAGTAAGCTGATTCTTAAAGAAGTAAGAAATTCGTTACAATAGTTCAAAAGTCAGAGATCAGATGTCACTAACTGTAGGGATAAGTCCCGCCCCTTGGGGGGCATGTTCGCCTCTGGCTAATGTTTGCCTATACATTTGGAGAGCGTGCTCCCAGCCTTCACTTCTGTTTTCCTGGTCTCCATGGGAACGGTGGTTCTGTAAGTCTATTTCGCCATTAAAGCTATATATATATATTTTTACAATCTGTCTGCATTCGTTTAAGCCGTTACATTTTGGCGTCCAACGTCGGGCTATTTTGCCCCCGACTCAAGCGGGTAGCCAGCTAGCTAACTCAGCACCCTCCTGGGTGCTGTTTATTTAGTTCGTGACTCGGGCCCCAGTGCCAAGTCCGAGACACACTCTGCCACACAGGTCCATCCTGCTCCGCCTGATCGCCAGAGCAATTAACCCCTCCCTGCCTGCCTTGGCTAAGTTTGGAGCGGAACCTCACTGCCTGAATTAGCAGACACTCAAGTACCTGTGGTTTTGCAACAAAAGCTGCCACAGCGGCAGATTTGGTCTGATACAAAGTGACTTGGCCGGGCAGTAGTGGCACACACCTTTGATACCAGCACTTGGGAGGCAGAGGCAGGCAGATCTCTGTGAGTTTGAGGCCAGCCTGGTCTACAAGAGCTGGTTCTAGGACAGGCTCCAAAAACACAGAGACCACCACTGGCAGGAACTGATCATTGCAGGTAAAATTTTTCTTTTATAAATAAAATGTCTGAACACGTTACTGTTCAAGAATTTAATAGTTTTTTTTTTAATTGTAACATGTGGGAGATTTTACAAGAGGTGTCTATCACCCCACATCTATGGATCCTTCTGGGATTCATAGTTTTCATTGGCACTAAATGGTTTTATAACAGAAATATGATAAAGTCTTTATGAGACAAATCCAGGATTCTTAAGGCAGAGATTGAACGCTTAAAAACAATTGAGAATGACAACAATCTTCTCAAGAATCAGTTTGAAGTTCTCCAGGCTGACCTTAAGGAGAAATTCATTACTATGGAAGAGGGAACAGTTGATTTGGATCGTAAGCTTCAGTCCGTTTCTGTAGGAACTGAAACATTAGTGGCTGATATTAAGGAGAAATACATTACTATGGAAGAGGGAACAGCTGATTTGGATCGTAAGCTTCAGTCCCTTTCTGTAGGAAATGAAACATTAACTAAGAGAATCAAAACTGCTGAATGTGACAATCGGATTTTGTCTAAAGCTTATGACAGATTGATGGAAAGATTGTCAATACAAAAAGTCATGGTTTATGCCATAAAAATTATGTCCAAAGATGAAATGTAATGTCTAACGGACAAACTTCATACTTTAGAATCCTCAATGAAGACTTTGGAACATAATTCTGGACAGGAGATTCAGACATTGCAGAAGGCAATGGTGAATAGAATTGAAAAGATTGAGGAATTTCTAAATTCTGATGAAGAAGAGCAAAGGGTAGAAAGGCAAATATTAACTACATCTCTGGGTAAATCTCTCAGGGACAATTTCCACAAAGCTCTACCTACAGCTCTACATGCCTTTCCAGTAATAACAACAGAGAAGGTGATTGGTTCCAAAAACCCTAGGGTCATCAAGGAGGATACATGGGAGCCTGTCCATATGAATGATCTCAAGGAAATAAAACAGGCTGTCATGACTTTTGGGATGCAAGCCTCTTTTGTTAAAGAGATGCTAAGAACTTGGGCCACGACAAGCAGAGCAAACCCCTTGGACTGGCTCCAGCTGAGCTCTGAGGTACTTGAGAGTGGAATGCAATTGAAATGAAAATGCTTATTCAGGCAAGAGGCTAGACTCTTAGAACAGCAGGAAAAAGTGAAGGGAATTGGCATTTCCCTAGATAAAATTCTAGGTGAAGGGCTCTTTTCCGACCCTCAGGAACAAGCTAATTTGGATGAAAACACACTCTCCATGTGTACTACAGCAGCCTTAAGGGCTTGGGACAGGGTACAAGACACAGGACAGAGAATGGAATCATTTGTCAGAGTTAAACAGGGTCAGAGAGAACCCTTTAGTGACTTTTTACAAAGATTAACTAAGGCTGTATAAATAGGGATATCTGACCCAGAAGCCAGGCATATAATGATTGAGTCTTTGGCTTATGAAAATGCAAATGTGGAATGCAAAATGATTTTGGGCCCTTTAAAGCTCAGATCAGCACCCTTGGAAGAATGGGTCTTGCACACACTCAATGTGATACATTTAATTATGGCACTGAAGCATGGGTAGAAGAAGCAATTTCCAATGGTAAAAGGAGACACCAGAATACCAAATGTTTTAATTGTGGAAAAATGGGTCATATGAAAAGAAATTGTAGACAACGGATTTTCAGAAATAATAATAATAATAATGCATCTTTCAGAAATAATAATAATAATGCATCTTCTAGAAATAACAGAAATAGGACTCAGCCTTCAGGTTTATGTAGAAGATGTGGAAAAGGCAGACATTGGAAGAATGAATGCAGGTCTACAAGAGATAGACAAGGCAACCTGATACAGATGGGAAACGTGAGAGGGGGGGCCTCACAGGCCCCATGGCAAATAGGGTTCAGTCATTTCCAGTTTCTGCAGAGAACATGCCTCATCAGGACAATTAGGAAGCCCCATGCCTACTGTTACAAGCAATAATGATCAGAAAGATAAGTTATGTGTGTTTTGGCAAACTTCTATAAATAATCAAAGACCTAAACTGAGAGTGTGTGTAAATGGCAATTTTATTACTGGCCTGCTGGACACAGGTGCTGATGTAAGTATCATTACCCCAGAATCTTGGCATCCATATTGGCCTCTTCAGAATGTAAATGTTCAGCTCCTGGGAATTGGAACCCTATCTTGAGTAAGGCAGAGCATGAGATGGGTTGAATGAATAGGGCCAGAGGGACAAATAGGAAAATTAAGGCCATATGTAGCCAATATCACTATGAATTTATGGGTTCGTGACCTATTACAACAATGGAATACCAAAATTAACATTTCTGCTACTTCTAGAGCCTATATTTCTGAGAAAAATATTAAAAGATATTACTAACAGAGAAAACCAGCCATTCGGGCTGTAAAAGAACAAGCAATTGATGTCCCTTCAGAGATACCAACAGCCTTGCCTCTAAAATGGTTGACTGAGGAACAAATAAGGACAAAGCAATGGCCTTTAGCTGAGGAAAAGTTACAGGCTTTAGAACAGCTGGTACAAGAACAATTAGATGCTGGACATATAGAAGAATCTACCAGCCCTTGGAATTCTCCTGTATTTGTGGTTAAGAAAAAATCAGGTAAATGGAGAATGGTGACAGATCTCAGGGCCATCAACAAGGTTATTCAAACTATGGGCCCTCTGCAATCTGGGATTCCTTTGCCCTCTTTATTACCAAAAGGATGGCCTATCATAGTTATTGATTTAAAGGATTGTTTTTTCACTATACCTTTGCAAAAAGAAGACAGAGAAAAATTTGCCTTCACAGTGCCTACTTATAACAATTCTCAACCTTCAAGGAGGTACCACTGGACTGTCCTCCCCCAGGGTAAGTTAAATAGCCCCTCCCTGTGCCAATATTTTGTGTACCAACCCTTGCAAATAATATGCAAGAAATTTCCCAAATCTATAGTATACCATTACATGGACGACATTTTGTTATCCGATTCAAACATGGATACCTTGAACAGACTTTTTGAAGAAATAAAGATACTTTTACCTAAATGGGGATTGCAAATCGCTCTTGAAAAGATTCATAAGGGAGATTCTGTTAATTATTTAGGTTATAAAATAGGTTTGCAAAAAATTAAGACACAAAAAGCACAAATTAGGAGAGATTGCCTACGGACTCTTAATGACTTTCAAAGACTGTTAGGAGATATTTCCAGTCTACGACCAGCTATTGGAATAACACCTGATCTAATAATTCATTTGAACAAAACCTTGGATGGTGATAAAGATTTAAACAGTCCCAGAGAATTAACAGCTGAAGCAGAAAAGGAACTGACAATGATTGAGGAAAAATTGCAACAGGCACATGTGGACAGGGTGAATCCAGAGCTCGATTGTATTCTCGTCATACTACCATCAAAAATTTCTCCTACAGGAATTTTAATGCAGAGAGATGATATTATTTTGGAATGGATCTTTTTACCACATAAACCAAGTAAGAAACTGAAAACTTATGTGGAACAAGTCTCTGAGTTAATTATAAAAGGCAAGCTGAGACTTTGTCAACTAGCAGGCATAGACCCAGCAGAAATTATAGTGCCTTTCACTGCTGATGAACTAAAGAAATTATGGGAAGATAATGAACCATGGCAAAGAGCTTGTGCTAATTTTTTGGGAGACATTAGTAACAACTATCCAAAAAGCAAGAGGCTTAACTTCATAAAGAGAAGTTCTTGGATTCTTCCTCGAATCATCCGTGATGCTCCAATAACTGGAGCCCGTACATTCTATACTGATGCCAATAAATCAGGGAAGGCAGGTTACAAATCAGAAGACTTGGGTAAGGTGGAACAAAGTCCTTATGATTCTGTCCAGAAGGCAGAATTATATGCCATTCTTATGGTACTAAGGGATTTTAAAGAACCTATTAATATAGTCACTGATTCACAATATGCAGAATTAGTTATTTTACATATTGAAACTGTTGAATTTATACCTGATGATACAGAACTAACCTCATTGTTTCTCCAGGTTCAAGATTTGATCAGGAACAGGCTTTGCCCTATGTACATAACACACATCCAATCCCATACGGGTCTGCCAGGTCCTCTAGCACATTGGATAATGGAAAAGTCTACTGAACTAAATCAACCAGTTTATTTCAAGGATGTGCTGACCTCACAATGGAAGCCAGGAGATGTGCTACGTTAGGGAAGGGGTTTTGCTCTTATCTCCACAGGTGAGGAAAAATTGTGGATACCGTCAAAATTAATAAAGGTTCGGTTTGAAGAAGAGAAGCCACTTGGAAAAGATAAATAACAATTCTTTCATAAGGATGGCGAGCATACTGATGGTCACAAATACAGATAGGTTGGAGGCAGGGTTCTTTTCTTATCTCCACAGGAAAATATTCATCTTCAAAGAAATTGAAGGACCCTGAATATTTAATTACTGATGGATGGACATATTTTGTAAGTATTAATTTATATATATATATATATATATAATGTCTTATTAAACATTTCTTTATAAATATGTAGAGCTGGTTTTGAAGTTGGACTCTGGCTCAGTCCCTCTCCAATTTCAAGCCTGTTAGTAAGAGAAAGACCCAGAGTTTCTGGAGTTCTGTCTCATGTCAAGAGCCATGATATGGGACAGAAAGAAATATGAGTTTAGAAGACATCTTTGCTTTTCTTCATATCTATCATACTTTTCATTGAATATATCTATCATGCCTTTCAGTGAATATATGTATGTATGTCTATATATGTCTATATGATTAATGTTTAAGTTTTTCACAATGAACAATGAGTTTTTCCTGAAGTGACATTTGAAGTTTCCAGTAAGAAGATGGGGCCCCACAACAACAACTCTACCTGGTTGATATGACGTCATGATACTGATAGCGCTACTACAAGACCTGTTTTGGATACCAGCTGCACAAGACGATCCCAACTTGGTTAGCTGAAATGGTGCACATCTTATACAACATTCTGAGCAGTCCTCCACAAAATACTCAGAGACTATTTGCAGTTTTAAAAGACATTGATCTTGAAATTTAACCATCATTTTACTTTCACAGGATCCCCCAGAAGGAACGTCGCCCCCATGACAGCTGGAAGTAATTCTAGAGGACGACGTCCCCTCTCCCAGTAAAGTTTACCCCTGAGTTTAGGGACATCATTTAGGGGTTGGGAGGTTGGGGGAGGAATTTTATAAGCTCAGGGATCATTTTGAAAAAAGAAAAAGGGAATGATGGGATAATAGATTTATAATTGTGAGTTACTGCTTTTAGACAAATATATTGGTATCCATTCTTGTATATTGATACAAAGTTAAATTATATTGACTATTGTATGCATGCATGTTTCTATCTCTGTTTAAAAACATTTTTTATGTATTGACATATATTGTATTGATAAATATATATTGTATAAATTTACCATATTGCAGTGTACATTTCTACCTCTGATTAAGATACTTATATAATGTTTGTGTATTGATATATATTTGCCATATTGCAATGTATATTTGTACAGTGTTTATATTTGGAGGTCATTCTCCTCATTTGTTACACAGTGGTTTATTTTCTTAGTCTTTAAGTTAGATAGATATTTAGAATTATATAGATAAATAATCATTTAAGTTTGTCATTTATAATTAGACTAATCAGATTCTCTAGATATATAGAGATTATACTCAGTATAGATAGATAAACTTTGACCTCTTCAAAGACCTGTAGAAAATGGCCTTTAATCTGACTCAGAGTTTCGTGATAGTGAGATACAATTGCTCCTGGCAACACCACTCTATTCCCGAGAGAATGTTGAGCACCAAAGACACTCCACCTGGAGCCTTTCTATTTGGCAGAACTGGCCTTTGGGCAAAGAAATGCCCATACCTCAACCACTGACACAGATACAGAGCGTGCATCAATGGATAAAACAGGACTGTCATATCCTGCCAAGACAGGGTAAGATAGTTTTGAAAAGTTCCTTGCCTTTAATAATGGTATGTCAGTTATGTTAGGCCTTAGACAAAATTGGTTGACTCAACATTGCAAACGAGACTTTGGGTGATTGCCCAGGTAGTCAGTTGTCTCTGTCAATTGTTGCAATTTTGGATATATCTCGTTTGTTGAGTAGTGTTTATTCCCTTCTCAGATCTTTGATGGAGTTGAAGATTATATAATTGTAGTTACTCTCTACATTATTTGGACTCCTTGAGATAGAATGTTTAGCAAAGCTTTTGTTCTCAATATTGTTTGTTATATTTATTATTTGTTGTTATTGTATATAGTTGTATTTGATTTGGTTCTGTCATATTTAGACAAAAAGGGGAGATGTAGGGATAAGTCCCGCCCCTTGGGGGGCGTGTTTGCCTCGGGCTAATGTTTTCCTATAAATTTGGCAAGTGTGCTCCCAGCCTTCGCTTCTGCTTTCCTGGTCTCCGTAGGAGTGGTGGTTCTGTAAGTCTATTTCGCCATTAAAGCTGTATATATATATTTACAATCTGTCTGCATTCGTTTATGCCGTTACAACTAAAACTCTCTTTAAAAAAGGATCCTTATTGGAGAAGGACTAATGGCTCTGGATTTAAAAGTACTGAGTTGTCTTGCAGAAGACCAGGGTTTGATATCCAGCACCAATGACTGGTCTAGCCTAAACCCCATGCCTGGATAGGAAGATCCTGTCTGGAACACCAGGATCTGCACACTGGATGACCTGGAGACGTAGGATAGAATCAACACCACTTGAGGAGAAAAAATAAATCACTTTAATAATGCCCAAAAGTATTCTGCTATGCTCGTAGTTTGGTGCCTAGCCCAGGTTTATCAGACACTTCATCCCGCAACTACTAGAAACAGATGCAGACTCACAGTCAAACATGAGTTGGAGCTTGGGCAATCTTGCATAAGAGGAGGAGAAAGGATTGTAGGAGACAGAAGGGTCAAGGACACTCACAGGAGAACCCACAGAATTATCTAACCTGGGCTCTTAGGAGCTCACAAAGACTGAACTGACAACCAGGGACCCAGCATGGACTGGCATAGGCCATCTGCATATATGTTACAATTGTGTAGCTTAGTCTTCTTGTGGAACTTGTAACAGTGTGAATAGAGTCAGACTCTTTTACTTCCTTTTGGAGCTCTTCTCCTCTACTGAGTCACCTTTTCCAGCCCTAATATATGGGGAGGTGCTTAGTCTTGCTGCAACTAGATATGCCATGTTTCGTTGATATTCCTGGGAGACCTGCCCTTTCCTAAATGGAAACAAAGAACAAGTGTATTTGAGAATTGTCACAGAGGTGAACTTAGGAGGCAGGACTGGAAGAAGAAGAGGAATGGAAACTGCAGCCAGAAAGTGAAATAAATAATTATATAAATCTATTTAAAATGAAACAAAACAAACAAAAAACCTGAACCATCTGTAAATCTAGTTCCAAGGAATTGGATGCTCTCCTCTGCCCTGTGTTTGTGTCAGTCACATACAGAGTACACTAGCATATTTCCAGGAAAAATTCCCATATACATAAACTTTAAAATAATCAAAACCAAGTAAGGAAACACAAAACCAATATCATCAGTTTTACAATGTTTCATACGTACTGAAAAAAAATTAATGTGGCTTCTAATAAATACAAAAAACTACTTTTAAATTAGTAACATTATTAACATTTTAAAAATCTCTTCATATTCTAAATGAACAATATTCATGTAGTAAAAAAGTTTTGAATGATATCGGTACATAAGAAACAATATCCACTAACTGAAATTTCAAGAAAATATCATAAAATTTAAGCAAACTAATAAATGAATGAGAACTACATTTCCAGAGAACATATATGGAATTAAAAACAATTATTTAATATAAAGTTTGTAAAACAAATTTTAATGTTCTTTTATAACCATTTTATTAATAATAACAGAATCTGTGTGGAAATTTCCACATTACTTCCTGAGATTTCCTGAGAGATGAGAGTTAATTCCATTCACTTGGATGACTGCTAATGAATCTCCATTTCTCACAATGATTAGAATATTTTTATGCAGCTTATTTAAGAATAACCGTAAGAGTTCTCAATGGGATTAGAAATAATTAAAATGACTAAACTATTTCTATATTATATTATGATGAGTTGTTAGAAGCATCTAGAGTTTGGGGAATTTATATGAAAGGCTTGATGAGTTTTCATCAAAAAATCAGTAGTAAAGAATCTCATACAAAGATTCATTTTGCTGTTTAAATAGTTTGTGGTGTACAATATATCACATAATATGTTATCACCCTGTGAAATGGAGATGGGAGATTAAATATGTGCATATACTTTTGTGGAATTGTTTCCTTATATAAGTGTATATATTTTTACAGTTTTAATATATAACAAAATATTTATGAGATATCTTTGACTAATCTTACATGTATTTCTTAAAATATTAGAGGTTTTTCTCATTTGAAATTTCCTTTTTTATTGAAAATAGATTCTATTCTCATACAATACATCCTGACCTAAGTTTCTCCTTTCTCCGCTCCTCCCAGCTCCTCCCTCACTTACCTGCTCCCTCATATCCTCTCCCCCTTCATTTCCCTTAAGAAAACAGAAGGTCTCTATGTGACAACAACTAACCATGATGAAAAGATATATTAAGACAAGTAAAAGCCTTTATATAATGGCTGGACAAGAAGACCCAAGAATTAAACGAGTTGCTGAGCTCCAAGGTGAAGAACCCAATGGAAACTTCCAATTTAGAATCTTTTCCTGCAGAAGTTTAAGCAGATGGAAGCAGAGAAGATCAAAGTGGGTGTAGAGATTCATTTATGATTGTCAAGGACTAAAATGCAGTGAATATAATCTTGCAGTGGGGATTATTCATCATCATAAGATTTTGATAAATACATCTATCTATAATAAAGTATGGCAGTTATCATTTCTGTTGTAATTTTTAAATTGACACTTTGTTTAATAAGATCAATTAATGCAATATAGAGTCAGCAGGTTTTGTTAAGTAAATGGTACTGATGGAGATTTACTCATCATACCCAGGATAGGAGAGCATATACAGGAAAAGATGATAGCATTCAACATGTCTTCAATGGTAGCTAAGGATTCCTATTATGTTACTGGACAGGAACAAGCTCTTTCATCTAGAATTCAACTAATTGAGGACCTGTCCACCATTCTACACCCCAACATTGTGAGTTAACACACATTCTTTGATTCCACTAGTTTGGGAATTCTTGCATTGATCTCCAGTATCGGTGAGAACCTGAAAATACAAAGTAAGCAAATAGAACAATGGTTATTATTTTTCTCTCTAAAGCATTTTTCAAAATGCCATACCTAAGAATTTCAGAGATAAGATTTAGAACTTATGATAAGAAGTAAACTATTTTAACATTCAAAAAGAAGCATCCACTACTTATTTTCTCTACAATTTGAAAATGTTTTTACATTTAAGAAGTAAACAAAAATTGAGTAGAGTCATGGAAGGCTTTATTCATTCCTTAACCAGGCACAGTAAGAACTGTAAATAAATATGTGCACGATTTATTTGTTTTTTGCCTATAATTTTAGCATTGCTGTCAAAATTACAGACAATAAGCATATTGCTGCAAGCAAACTTCTTTAAGAGTCTCTCAAGTGTAATTTGGAGTTAGTTTTTACTCATTTACATTTAAGCTGCTTTTTCACTGTTTAGGATAAATCACTAGGTCTCATGTATGTCACATAAATTTTCTACCAGTAAGCTACACCCCCAGATCTATTTACTTCATTGTTAAGTTATTGCTTTGTCTAATATTATCAATTAGTTCAATCCTGAATCAACAAGTTTTGTTATTAAATGATACTGAGGGAGATTTGCTAATCACTTCCAGGACAGATCTTGCACAGAAACACATGATATTTTACAACGTATTCTCAAATGAGATGGGTAATTTTTTCATCCTGTAGTCCTGCTGGACCAGTCTCTCTCTGCCCACTGGGTCCCCACAGCCACTTATGAAATAACCAATCTGAGGCTTACTATCAGTTGCAACTGTTCAGCTAATGGCTTAGGTGTCTTACTGGCTAGCTCGCTCTCTTATAAATTAACCTATTTCTACTGATCTGTGTATTATCACATGACCAGGGCATAACCTCTATTCTGGCATCTTTCGCCTTAGGCTGCTGTTGGCATCTCTCTTCTTGGGCAGTTAATGGCATCTCCCCGATTCCACTTTCTCTCTCTCCCTATCGTTGTTTAGTTTCCTGCCTAAGTGTATTCTGCCTCACCTTTGGCTGAAACAGCCTTTATCCATCAACCAATAAGAGAAATACATAGCCAAAGCATAAGAAGGACATTCTTCATAAAGTATAACTTGGGAGTCATTAATATTTGTGTAAATCAATGAACTTGGGGACCTTTTACCACTTTATACCTGCATTCTATGAATCCTATTTAGATTTTTTTCATTGAATACGTATCACTCTTTGTGAATGATACTGGCATCTTTTGATTCTAGTGCTCACAGACAAATCCACCATTCTCCAGAGTCTTGGAAATCTGATCCAATGTGCATTTGAAGTGTACTCTTTAAGTCTAAATAGAATTACAAATACCTTTGTTCACATTACTTCAATGTATAATGAAATTTTCATACAGAAAAGCATAATAAATAAACTTAAATGAATAGGTTTATTTCTCTTGGGAATGATTCACAACAGATCGTGAACAATAATTTGCATAATATCGCATAAATATTTATCAATATTTTATTGAATAGTAAAATAATACTTCTTTCAAATAAATCTGTTGTTAAAATATACAAAACTAAAACATGAACTATTCTAGAAGGTGGCATTCATGTCTTCACTTCAGATTTGCCTGAATGTAAACATAATTGCTGTCAATGTTGCTGATATATTCTGGAGATGTACTCCAAAGTTATTTTTACCTGATCTTCCATAACCTTTGCTATGGGTGTTATCCAAGTTGGATTCTTATACTGTCATGTGACTTATCCATATTGGAGTGACCATGTTGAATTGTGGAGAGTGGATTGACCTTGAAAGATTGACTGCAATTCTTCTGTTCTACCTTCATACATTGTCTCTACTGACCATGGCCTCGGCCCCTGAACTGCTTAGAACTTGTCCTTCTTTTGATATTTGTTCTGTCTCTAGCAGTCAGGACTCTCCAGAAGAACAGAAGTATCAGTCAGGACTCTCCAGAAGAACAGAATCATGAGCCTATGTAAAATTAAAATTTCTCTCATACAGTTATGGAAATTAGAGACCCCTGATATACAGTAGAAAATGTACTCACTGAGGACAGTCAATTAGATAAATTCTACATCATTTCCCAGGACTGGAAAGACATATAGTCCACTAGAAAGATATGAAGTGGAGATAAAGTAAAGATGAAGGAAAAAATGATTAGAAAAAAAAGGAATAAAAAGGGGAGGAAAGACAGGGAGAAGGCAAAGAGGAGAGATAAGGGGGGAGATTATTCTCCAGATTCTTGTTTTCTTCCCACCCTAGGCAGAGCCAATGAGGGTGACTTGCACTGTGATAGACCTTTTGTAATCAGTATAATATACATTTTAAATTCAGACAAACACTCTGACGGAAACACTAGAAATAATACTTCCTCAGATATCAAGCCACTCAAGAGTACAACAAGGGGACACATAAAATGAACCATCACTGTGTATTTTTTCATGCCTAATTTTAAGATATGAAAGCAGAACTGGACTAGAAAAACAGTTATTGGGAGAGTGAGAATGAAATGTGGAACACCACTGTTCCATTTTGTTGTAACATTATGCTAATGAAATAATTCTTCAAGAAAACCAAAGAAACAATGTAAAATTATTAGTCTTAATACTTTCAACTTAATTTTCCACAGAGTCAGAGACTCCAGAACTCTAATGATTTATGAGTCTAGACATAAAGGCCTTGAGATGAAGAGTCCTCTATGTCTTGAGGTAATGCTTTCTTTTGATCAGGGGAAGTTCCATGTATATCTTAAAGTAAAGGTTCCATTGATCTACTCTGGGAGCAGCTGTATTAGGAATCTTGAGTACTAAAGAAAGAGTTCTTATTTGTTGGCTAGAAATATAAGCACATAATGCAACACCCCATATATGTAGAATATCAGCTGGGTTCTTATGGTGACCAGGTGAGTTTTGGTACCACTCTGGTGCTATTTTTAATTGCAAATCTTATTAGAAAGGGGATTGTTTCAGAAGATTTGTATAGGAATCAAAATATACTAATACAGCTATGCCAGAAGGTAATGGAATCACATTGCTTTTTAGGAATTCCACTATAATAAATACCTACTCACATGGCTTTTACTTCATATGTGATTCACAAACAGAGGTTGTAAAGGTTACTAAACATAACCCAACCTTGGAAGAAAATTAGTGAATATTCTTAAGAAAGTATCTACAAACATACTCTCTACAAGTAGGTAATAATTCTATGTAACTACAAGGATGTGTTTATGCATATTCAAAACCTAATTGCTACCAAGAAAACAGATTATGAACAAGAGTTTTATTCAGTTTTTCAGCTGTGACAGCATCTAGCTTCGGACTTGCTGACCCTGCTTACTCATCATTTTCATAGCAACCTTAAGTTAAACCTAACAATTCTCTATAAGCAAAATCTAGACAATTAAAATGAATCCATCATTACACTGCTGTTAGCAATTGCCCTGATCTACTCAAAGCTATCTTGAACCAAAGAGATGCCAAACATTTACACATTATAGCTGGCTTGTTTTGAATAACTGTCAATCTTGCCTACACCTGCATATTACTGACCTTGTATACTTAGAATTGTTAACTTTTCTTTATGGGGTTAGCACATGATTTGGGCAGGAACGTATACACCAGGCATCACTTTTCACTTATTCTTTAAATAGGCACCACTATAATTGCTGAATGAGCAATACAAATGTAGCCTGCTTTTGGGGTTGAAAACAACTGTCTACCAATCCCCCCAACCGTAAATATATCTGTTCAGGATATTGCTAGAACACTATTTCCGGTATGTTTATTACCTGTATACATCTTCCTTTAGGCATGTTTTGATAACCTTTTGTCTCCTTAACAGACTGCATCATCAGTTATGCTTATATAGACTGTATTTTTCAAAAGTAGTTAGTGTCTTTCTCCAGAGTAAAATCTTGGTTTGTTTACTTACCAGGGAGATATTTAATCAGGTTCCCTTGTAAGCATTTCAAAGGATTAGAGTAGCTTTAGCTCAGGTGTCTCATTGGATTGAAAACTTTTAGTATCCATCTGTTTTATTCTCAACCACGCAATCGGGTTTGGGCCATAGAAACAAGGCAAATGTGAGGTGCAGGCTACCTAATAGTTTAGCCAAGTCCTTCTGCTCTGACTTAAGAATCTCATGACACTAACTTTTAATGTCCAAATGTTCTGTAGTTCCTTTAACAAAATGAAACTATATGACTCTAGAAAGTGGCAGGCATGAGATAACTTCTAAAGAAAAGATGTCCCCCAGGGATAAGATGACCACAAGAATGGGGAAATGCTGAAGAATGAACTCAGAAAATAAGACAAAGTGTTCATAAGTCCAATTGCTACAACCTTTGTTTTTAGCGTTAACTGTATTTAGCTGTGAATTTTTTTTCTCATTCCTGAGGCAAAGCAGAACTCTGTGTCTCTGTCTACCAATGTCCTCCTTGTCAGGTCACTGTGTTGCCTATTGTTGTGCTGGCCACAGCAGCTAACTCATATGAATCTGTAACAGTCTTAATCATTTGCTTATAACCAAAGTAGAGTTTTGTTACGTTTAATTTATGACATAAAACCTTGTAAGATATATTAATATGATGGATTTTTAAAGGTATTTATTTTGATGAAAAGTCATTCTATGACATGAACATTAAATTTTCAAAGTTAGTGATATCTGGAATTTCAGATGAAGATTAAAACTGTGTTCATTTTTCACACATTCAATTCAAATATTTAAAATTCTATGTTAAATATCTTTCTAAAATTTTTACAAAATATATTAGTTTGGACTAAAAACAACAAACTGTATTGAATAAATGTTCAGACAAAAAATAACTAACTAAAAACTAAGGTACTCTGTATTGTTCATTTCAACCATCTACCTGTTAATCCAGGTTAACAAAGACTGTATGAGATCAATGAGTATACTTACAGTGGTTACCATAAGATAGGTCAGGAATATTTCATTATTGAACCCAGATTTGAAATTATTAGATATCTTAGGCAATCAATAGGTATCTATGTAGCTATGTTCAAAATATAAATGTTTTAAATAAATGTACCCAGCAATAAAACATTGGTTTACATACACAATTATATCGCATAAGGCTTTTATCTACAAAATTACAAGAGTCTTAAAGAAGAGGAAATAAAACAAAAGGAAACATATGATACTATAAAATAATTTAATGTGTAAGAGCTGCACTTACTTCCTAGCATGTGCCATCAGATCAATATGCAGACGGGTGTGTCTTATTAGGAGAGACAACTACGGTGAGATAAAAGATCACTGGACAATAACAAGAGCAGACATAATGGGTTGACCTTCACAGTCTAATTCATAATTGACTTGATTGTTCCAATATCTCATGCACTCCTGCTCCTGAGTTTCTTGATTTCTATTGCTTGGTAGATGAGGGAACACAAATATCAAACTGAACAAAACCCACATACAATGATTTTATTTGATTCTGTTTGTGTATTTGAAACATGGTCTTGCTCCAAACTATGGTTATGATCAAACTCTGGCTCTTTTGAATCAATTGTCTATTAAGAACAGCTAAAGGAATGGAGGGGCCAAAAATTGTAGGCCCATTCCTACCTTGTCCGGCAGTCAAACAATTCTGAGCAACCTACAAGGCACAATTTGTACCTTCCACACAGGAGGTGCTCACCTGGCTCTTTGATAGTATATCTGAGGCCATTTTAACAAGTGTTCAGGATATGCTAATGGTTTTCTGCTCTTTCTCTTATATACTAGGAGATCACCTAGGAAGGGAGTGGTTTCAGTCTACATAATGAAACAGGCATAGGCATGACAAAACAGGTACAGACAAGAAGTGACATAAGTCATTCCCCAACTACCTAAGAAACTATGGTAATTAAGTTTGTTACTCTCCCCCTCAGTTTACAATGATATAAAAGCTGTTTGCTAAATAATGTGTGTGATTGATGGAGGAAGGTCATTGGCTAATAAAAGGAACTGCCCTGGCCCATTTTATTGGTTAGAAGATAGGTGGGAGGAGAAAACAGAATAGGACGCTGGGAGGAAGAGGAAGTGAGCTCAGAGACTCCACAGCTCTGCTATCCGGAGCAGATGCCTGAGAGAGACGCCATGCCCCGCTCCAGGCATGAAGCTCCGACCCAGGATGGACTAGGCTAGAATCTTCCCGGTAAGACCGGTTCTCACAGATTATTAGAGATGGGTTGATCGGGATGTGAGAATTAGCCAGTAAGGGCTAGGGCTAAAGGGCCAAGCAGTGATTAAATGAATACAGTTTGTGTGTTGTTATTTCGGGGCATAAGCTAGCCGAGCGGGGGGCTGGGGTGCTGGGGAAGCGGCCCCGCCGCCCTTATTACTACAGTTGGCGCCCAGACGTGTGGACAACTAAACCCACTTAAAAAACCTGAGAAGGCTTAAAAATAAGGGAGCGAGAGTATAACACAGATTTTTGCTGTTTGTTGGTGGCGTGCTGTAGAGAGATTTCCTGATTCGGCAACAGTAGCAGAAAAAAAAACGCTGTGTCATTTTAAAGCGCGACTTCCTGGGGCTGTGCCGCCATTGCGATCTCTGTCTGGCTCCTGCGGGAGACAGAGCTTTTGAATAGAGCATAAATGGAGTAAAGTGCTACGATTAGTTTGATGGCAACTAGACTCGCTGTGTCCTCGGGTCTGCTCTGCTTGCCAGAGGCAAGCAAGCACCTCATCTAAGAGAGGCTTCCTGACTCAGCTTTAGCTGCAAAGCCTGCAGCTCATTAAGAGGTCCTGCCATGAAACACTTAAACGGTGTTGATGAAAAGCTGAACGCATGCTTTTCGGTTTTCAGCCGTAGCAGGAAAAAAGCTGCGCTGTTTAAAAATGCTGGCTTTCTGGGCCATCCTGCCAGGGCAAACTCTGACTGTTTGAGGCAGGAGGGCCGGTTACCAAGAGAGGACGTGAGTGTTGTCTGTTGTAGCTCACTTGCTGGCAGGGACCTTGAAATGCCATACAGTTGTTGCAGTAAACATGGCTACAGCCTGTATATCAGCCATAAGGCTGGAAAGCTAAGGAATGGACTGGATCTAGCTGGCAAAGCCACGCCTTTAATCCTACCCATATTGCTCAGTAATTTAAAGGCTCGTGTGGTCAGAAAAAGAGAGATATACAGTAAAGAGAGATTCAAAGACAAAGAAAATTTTTAAATGGTTTACAGTGTGTTAAAAATATATGCAGACTAAAAGTTGAAGTTCTTAAAGTAAAAAACAAAAAAAGGAAGAGAGTTGTTGTGTGTGGTAGCACATGCCTTTAATCCCAATGCCTGGGAGGCAGAGACAGGCGGATCTCTGAGAGTTCAAAGACAGCCTGGTCTACAGAGTTACTTCAGGTCAAAGATACAGAGAACCTGTCTCAAAAAGCAAAGAGTTAAAAGTAAAAATAAACAAAATAGAGGTTAAAACAAAGCTGTACAAAGATGGAAAATACACAGAGAATCTTGATACTGTATGCTATTATGATCTCTTTGAATTATTTGAATGCTGAGGAAGGAGCAACAGCTGCTAAAAGATATTTATTTATAAATGCTGCTGAACTAATCCAACATAAATATTGTGAAAATGCCTTGACTTTGAAATTTGGATTTAAGGACATGATGCTTTGGAGAGGAGTTTCTTATTTTGTTTTCACAGAGGATGAGACGCTGTTCATTTCTTCTATTCCGATTTGGTATGATGGACAAGCCCTCCTGAAGGGTTGGTGTGAACGCCTTCAAAAAATTGCTTCGCTCAACTGCCAACTGAGATGAAACTAGCACACAGGTTATACCATGAAAGACCTAATTAACGACGTCCCCATTCAGCAGGAAGCAGTTTGGAGAGAAATAACTGCGCCCATGTTCCCAAATATGGTTTATAAACGTTCTTTTACATTTTAAGGGGGATATGATATAGATATGAATAATTTACATTAGTATAGATTTTGCTTTATTGATAGAGATTTAAGGTCAATTTTGTTATATGTATAAGTGTTTCTGATTTTGATTAAGGTATTGTGATTGTGTAGTTCATTTAAAAATGTACTGTATAATTAAGAAATATAGGTTAATGGATAATCATCGATAATAGTAAAGCTTGTAGTCATGTTAGTTAGATTTTCTAGATATATAGAGATGTATTTCAGTTAGATAGACATTCTTCATGTCTTTCAAAGATTACAGAATAGGACATTTAATGTTTTAATAACTTAGGACTTTTCATGACAATGAGACCAGACACTCTGCTCCTGGCAGCACCAATGTACTTCAAGAGGAAGATGGGCATCGAAGAGGCACCTTATGGAGTTTGATAGCCATTTGGGCAAGAAACTGCTCTTGCCTGGACTACTGCATAAACTGGACACAGAGAACCCGCAGAGAGAGGACTACTGAACTTGCCTAAGGTGAGATGATCTTTCGGGGTTCCTGATTCATTTTGAAAGAGTCTGCGAGATATTCTGCAGGACACAACAGATAGTGACTGAACTGACTTTGAATTTTCCTGCTTTATGGAAATGTCTGCTGGATACCATGGGCCTGAAGGCTGAAGATGGATGCCCCAACGGTACAAAAGAACTTTGGGTGACTGTCCAGGCAGCGAGATGTCTTTGTCATTTCTAGAGTTTGAAGTTTCTTAGTTCTTGTTTACTTAGGCAATATTATATCTTTCTGGAGTCTTTGATGGAGTTAAGAATAGTTAGTTATAGTTTTCTTTAGTTATGATAAAGATTATTGTAACTTTTACTTGATAACTGTTTGGTTATATGTAATTTTGCTATGTTAAAGTTAAAGCCATTTTTTTTTTTGTTTAAACCGAAAAAGGGGAAATGATGGAGGAAGGTCATTGGCTAATAAAGGAACTGCCCTGGCCCATTTTATTGGTTAGAAGATAGGTGGGAGGAGAAAACAGAATAGGACGCTGGGAGGAATAGGAAGTGAGCTCAGAGACTCCACAGCTCTGCTATCCGGAGCAGACGCCTGAGAGAGACGCCATGCCCCCCTCCGGGCATGAAGCTCCGACCCAGGATGGACTAGGCTAGAATCTTCCCGGTAAGACCGGTTCTCACAGATTATTAGAGATGGGTTGATCGGGATGTGAGAATTAGCCAGTAAGGGCTAGGGCTAAAGGGCCAAGCAGTGATTAAATGAATACAGTTTGTGTGTTGTTATTTTGGGGCATAAGCTAGCCGAGCGGGCGGCTGGGGTGCTGGGGAAGCGGCCCCGCCGCCCTTATTACTACATGTGATTTCAGGATTTGAATGATTACTGAATCTCCTTCCCAATACTGTTGTGTAAATTGTGCCTTATTTATACCCACACTTCCACTCTGGCACAAGAAATGATTACTGTCGGAGCTGGACCCTGACAAAGAATTATGATTGTGTTTATTTTTTTCATGAATGAACTTTTTCATGAATATGATTTGCATGTATACAGCTGTCTAGTTTAAATATTTTAGATTAATTCTAATTTTTAAAGAAAACATTCTAAAACATGTCATAGTAAATTATACATGAAACAATTTATTACTTTATTTATACTGTGTTTTTATTTCAGATTATAACACTATTCATTATGATATTAAATTCACATCATAAAAGCAATTTAATTTATAATGTTTATGAAATATACGAATAAAACTGATGAATAATTTCTCAAAAATTTCATTAAATACATAATCATTTAGCTCTTCTCCAAAATTGGAATATTTTAAAATTTGTTGAAATTACTCAAAATTCCTTTTAAATTTATTTTTTAATTTATTTTATGAGTATGAATGTTTTCTTTGCACAGTCTAGTTTTACAACATATATACTGTACGTGCAGAAGACAGAAGGCATCAGATCCCCTAGAACTAGAGTTATAGATGATTGTGAGCTAATATATGGAGTCTGAAAAGTAAATGTTGGTAGCCATCAATACCATGAAGTACTATTAAACACAGTGCCATCTTTCCAGCTGCTTTTTCAAATTATATATATATATATATATATATATATATATATATATGAAACACATGCACACATATAACCAAGAAAAAACAGCCTGCTTTTCAGATTTTTAGATCAGTATCAATTTACAACAATCTTAAGTTTATAATTAATTCTATCTCTATCTTGATTTTGTCCAGAGTCAAAATACAGCTTCACTATGCTTGTCATTTGTTATTGTTATGAATGTATTTCAAAATAATGTTAATAGAAATAAGATTTCAGAAATTGTTGCATGACTTCTCATTATTTTAATGAGGAAGAATATCACCATGATGTGCTATGGCATGATAAGCTCACTTCCTGATGACAGGGGGTAGAGATTCAGCAAATGAGACCAGGGACTGTACATCATTTCCTAGAGCTGTCTCCTCCTGAGCTATTTCCTTCCTGTAGGTTCCAAGTTAATTCCAAAGTTTCCAGAAGCACCATCAAATTATGGATTCATCCATTGACCCACTGATGATATCAGAACCCTCTGAGTTTCCAAAAGACTCACCTTTGAACACTTCATGTTATAAGCTTTTAATGGGCATTTCATATCTACACAATAAAAGCCTCACCATTCCAAAGTCATAATCTAAAATGCTATAATATCCAAAGTCAAATTGCTAAAATGCTATAATATAATATAATATAATTAATATAATATAATAAAAGCTGTGAGTACTGACCAATTGTCAATACCACAGGTGGGAAATCTTTAGATGACTGCATGTAATTACAAGTTCATTAAAAATACCTTATCAAAGCTACTCAAAGATATGGCTTTAAGGGATAACATAAATAAATTTGTTTAGGAGTGAGTTTCATTCTTAAGATTTCCTATTATATACATGAAAGTATTTCAATCTTTGAAGTCTGAATACAGGCCTTTATATTAAAATTGCTCAATTAGAAGTAGAAGACATTTTTTCAGAACTTCAAAATTAATACATGGACTGTTCTTTGCTTGGAATCTGGGCAAAAATCCTCGGATCATAATTTTCTATTACTTTACTTAGGTGTCAGCCAAACTGTAACTTCTTCATTTTGTTTTTTTTTTTTTTTTTTGAGGAACTTTTAGCATTAGTAGAGGGTTATTAAAAAAAAACTTTCAAAAATTAAGATAAAATTATTGTCACTTAAAATGGTTCACAACAGTAGAAAATACTGAAGCTAGAACCAACCTACATATTAATGCTAAATTATTATCAACTTTTTTGATGCATTCTCTGAGCAAAATTCATTTGAAATAAAAAGCTATTTTTAAAAGATACAAAATAATAAATTTTGTCAGCTTAAGAGATAAAAATGCTTTCATACTTTTATATAAAAATATTACTTAGAGGTAATTTAAAAATAATTACTTTCAGTCATTCTATCATAGTTACTATGGTGTCCACTGGAGCAAAGTGACGTGCCATGTCGAACTATACTTCTAAAGGCTAAAGCCAAGCAATGTTCTCAAAGGTGACTAAATTGCTTAGCAAATGAAAATTGCTAATGATATTGAATAAACAGGTTAATTGATGTGGGGAATTTTAGACATTATATGTGTCTTTTTCTTATAAAGGCGTTAATATTATGTCCCCCGATTCCCATTTAACAGACTTTACTACTATGCCACATGAGAGTCAGTTTCCGCTTTTGAACTGGTCCTTCTTTACAGAAAGCTCATTTTTGTATCAAATAAATTTGAATGAAGACAGAAGTCTGTGACAGACCAGAATAGAATAAAGAAATACTGCACTTCTCAGTGGAATAAGAGAAAGCTGAAAGCAAAAAAATAAAATTCAGGAAATGTTCATTCCTCTTTAGGTATTTAGTGGGTCTCCAAATACTGGTAGCAATAATTTTCAGTGTTATATATAATTTGGATTCTGTTCTGCTTAAGTTTTCGTTCTCACAATTTATACATTTCGTTAAATATTCAATTACCTCTGCTCAGCTGTGCAAGCCACACAAGAAAAATTCATTGTTGTGAACCAAAGACTCCATTACCAACTGGGCACCATTTACTAGTGATTGTACCTCCAAATATATAAATAGAGACTACACTTTAGTTTCCAGGATTCTCAGACCTGAATAATCAAACAAAAACACTGTTTTGTCAATGGCTTATGTGTATTCCTAGCTAGCTCTTACATCTTAAATTAACCCATATCTATTCTTTCATATTTTACCATGTGGCTTGTGGTTTGTTACCTTTTGCTTCTTAGGCTGCTACATGGCATCTGCCTGACTCTGCCTTCTTTCCTCCTCTGCTTGGATTTCCTGCCTTGCTATTCTGTCCTGCCCTAGGCCAAAGTAGCTTCCTTATTGATCAATGGTAGTAAAACATATTCACAGCATACAGAGGGAAACACCATATCATCTCCCTTTTTCTGTCTATATAAAAGGAAGATTCTAACTTTACCATAGTAAAATTACATATAACAAACAGGTGTCACGCAAGAATTACAGTTGTAATATTTACTCTACTTGTATTTGGCATAATTAAAGAAAATACTCTATCATCTATCTTATCCTTGTAAGTCTAAAGTTTTATGTCTAATTTATCATAAACTATAACTATAGCTATCTGTTTTCAACACCATCAAAGATCCCAAAAGGATATATTACCTAAGTAAATAGGAAGTGGATTCCGTGTCCTGTGGGAAATCCACTTCCTATTTACTTAGGTAATATATCCTCAGAAATCTTTAATAAATAAATAAATTAAAAAAAAAACTAAATACACTTCAGTAGGACCATTTAAACAATAAAAAAAAAAATAGGAAGTAGATTATAAGTAACTCCATAAACTCTAGAATTGACAGAGACATTTCACTGCCTGGACAATCATCTAAAGTTCTGCTCTAATGTTGGGACATCCATTTTCAGCATATAGGCACATTGTTTTCTGGCAGACTTTTCCATGAAGCAGGATATTTGAAAGACTATTTTACCTATATTGGGAGTTTGTCAGTCACTGTCTCCTGTGTCCACCAGAATGTCTGGCAGACTCTTTCATGAAGTAGGAACTCAGAAGAATGGTCTCACCTTCTTTTGGAAAGTTCAGAAGTCATTTTTTCATGTGTCTTGCATGTAAAGTTTACACAGCATACTTTCAAGCGGTCTACGCAAAAGCAGTTTCTTGCCGAAATAGGTAGACTTGTCACATTGAAGGCAAATTCCATATTGAGTTTCTTCAATGCCCATCAACATCTCTGAATTAATTAATGGGTGTTACCAGAGCAGACAAGTCTCGCTGGCAAGAAAAATCTAAGTTCTTAAAATATTTTAAATGCTATATTTTGTAGGTCTTTGCAGTGTCGAAGATTATCTATTTAACTGATTTATATCTCCGGATGTCTAGAAAACCTAACTAACTTAATTCATACACACAGTGTAACAAAGTCTACCTTAAATTTGTATCAATAAACCAAGATCTACACCAAAGCAAAATATTCATCTCTATATCATATTTCCCTTATTATATATTTAGAAATTGACTGTGTCCATTAATCATTTATAATCAACCCTCTTTAAGTGAGAAAAATTATAATCAATTATTTTGGACATTTTGGTGTTGTTTTCTCCAAACTGCTTCCTGTTCTTTGTTGGGAGAAGTATTTCTTGGGTTAACAGAGACCACCACATCAGCCTAGAAGGAATCCACAGGTTCCCTTTTTCTGTGGTAACAAAAGCAGAACCTCTTTTCCAAAGTAACATATCCTTAGACTAAAATCTTGAAGTCAAAATACCTTTTAAATGTATATGTAAGCTTAGCATTCCCCAGAGTCAAATGTCTCTTGAAGTCAAAAAGTTCTATGAAAACACAATAATATATATAATCCAGACTCTGTGTTTTCCACTTTGCAAGGTTTATTTGTTTTATATTATTTTTACTGTCTCTTTAAAGACTAGCTTTATTTGTTAAAACTGTTTTTTTCTATAATTGCCTATACCTATTTTCTTTTTTCTTTAGCCCAAGTACAATATTTAAAAACACTGTGATTCATTCAGAGGTTTATCTCTGTCTGAATCTGTCTTTATTTTGTATTTGTAGTCCTTTTTTTGATCATGGTTGTAAACTGTTAAGTAAGCAGGGCTAGGACCAAAGTAGCCCCTTTGGCTCTTGGTTCCTCCCTGCTCAGATTTCCAACATGACAGAGGTCCATTTATCACCAGCTCTGAAAGTCATGTTTACCACACCAAGTCTGGGAAACAGATGTCCCAGGCTGCCACCAACTAACTTAAAGCATGCTGCATACCAATCCATTCAAATGCTTCCTAGCAGGACATCCCTAGAAAGCCAAGCCATTTGTGTCACCAGCATAAACCAGGAATCTGTTCCTTAAAGGATAAGACAGGTTTTGCTACTAATGCTGAGTTAGGAAGCCTTCTATTAAAGGAGACGCACCTCTTCTTATGATGAGCTACCAAGAAGTTGCCATTGACTCCTGTTTTCGAGCCCCCCACCACTTTATTAAAAAGCTTTCTTGGGCTTTATGTGGATAATCTTGCCAAACATTTGGGCACCATTTGTAAACAGAGACTGTGGTTTAGTTTCCTGCCTGCCCAGACCCAAATAATCACACAAACCCTAAATTAACAACAACACTGTCTGGCCAATGACTTAGGCATAACTAGATATCAACATGTACAAGAACAAAAATAGATATCTATCACCATACACAAAACTCAAGTCCAAATGGATCAAACACTTCAACATAAAGCTAGCCACACTGAACCTCATAGAAAAAGAAATGGGAAGTTGAATGCATTGGCACAGGGGACCACTTCCTAAATATAACCCCAACAGCATAGACACTGAGAGAAACAATTAATAAATGGGACCTCCTGAAACTGAAAAACTTCTGTAAAGCATAGTATACATTCAACAAGACAAAGCAACAACCTACAGAATGGGAAAAGATCTTAACTAACCCCACATCAGACAGAGGTTTGATCTCCAAAATATACAAAGAACTCAAAAAATTGGTCATCAAAAACAAAACAAAACAAAACAAATAATCTAATAAAAAAATGAAGTATACACCCAAAAAGAGAATGCTCAACAGAGCAATCTAAAATGGCTGAAATACACTTAAGGAAATGTTCAACATGCCTAGTCATCAGAAAAATGCCAATAAAAACAACTCTGAGATTCCATCTTACACCTGTAAAAATGGCCAAGATCAAAAACACTGATGACAACTTATGCTGGAGAGGTTGTGGGTTAAAGGGAACACTTCTTCATTGCTTGTAGGAATGTAAGCTGGTACAGTCCTGTTGGATGTCAGTGTGGAGAATTAGGAAACAACCTTCCTCAAGACCCAATAATACCTCTTTCAGATATATATCCAAAGGATGCTCAATCGTGCACACGGACATGTGCTCAACTATATGTTCATAGCAGCATTGTTTGTCATAGCCAGAACCTGGTAGCACAACCTTAAAAAAAAATCTCTGTATTTTGACAGTTCATGCTAAAATTGTACGTAAAAAAGCAGGATGGATATATTTCTACATCATTAAATTAAACATGTGAAAGATTATTTCCTACATTCTAATATCAAATGATTTACCAGTAAATATTCAATAAAAAGTAATAGTGTGACCATCTGGGAAAGTATTTGGAAATGAAAGAAAGAAACGATTGAGTATATTTAATAAGGATTCAAGACAAATGAAATAAATGGGAACAGAAAATGTCACTGAATACATAAATGGAGAAATGAAGAAAACCCCATATTATGGAATTTTCGTCCAGCAATTGATAGAAGCAGATGCAGAGATTCACAGAAAATCACAGGTGTAAACTCCCAAAGTCCAGTCGAAAGGAGGGAGGAGCAATAATATGAGCAAAGGAGTTAAGACCATGATGGGGATACCTATTGAAACAGTTGACCTGAGCTAATGGGAGCTCACTGACTCTAGACTGACAGCCAAGGAAACCAGCATGGGAACAAACTAAACACTCTGTATGTGGGTGACAGTTGTATGTTTGGGGCAGTATGTCGGGCCACTGGCTATGGGACCAGGATTTATCCCTACTGATTGAATTGGCTTTGTAAAGTCCAATCTCTTTAGAGGGATACCTTGCTCTGCCTACATGTAGGGGAAGGCCTTGATCCTGCCTCCCAGTGATGTGCTAGACTTTCTTGACTCCCCATGGGAAGTCTTACTATCTCGGATGACCAGATGGCTGTAAGGGAGGGAGTGGGAATTAGGATTGGAATGTAAAATCACAAAAGACTATTATTTTTTAAAGAATAATTGATTAAAGAAGAAAGAGTAGCTGTGAAACAAATAGGGCAAAATTATTGGGCAATGTTAAAAGTGAGCTGAATCAAAGGTTTTGGATATGTGCTTACATGTCATGTGTCTGTCTATACATGAGATAACACTAGAGAACACATCATCTCCAAAGGTAGCTTATTGATGAACCCTTGTCCAATCAAAGTAATTATTTTTCTTTAATATTTATACTAACGTTTGTTTTAAGAAGAAGGCCAAATACATTCATTTCATTTGGCTTCTTAAATATTTTTGTTTTTATATATAATTGTGCAAATATTTGTCTATAAGTTTTAGGGAGAATATTGAACTTCTGATACTAATTACCTTGAAATATTAGCAGTTAAGTAAAACAAGAGTGCTTTTGGAGCTGAGTTTGTTCAGTGATTTAACTTGATTGAACAAATTTGTCCCTTATAGTAGGCAGAGCTAAAAGTGTTTGAAGTTATCTGGGCTGAAGTATTGAGACAGAAAAGATCCTTAGAATTCTATTGTGGCAAATCTGCTGTACACAGAAGTAGCTTTCAAAGCACTTCAGTGAAAAGAAGTTTCTCAGTCAAATTCAGGAAGTCCATTCTCAAAGCAACCAGACAAAATTAAGGTCATGCTCTATAGAATCTGTCTATGTCTGGTCTGATTGGAGCCACCTGTACTTGCTGTTGAGAATGGGCCTCACTTGCTGATTTTTGAAGATGAGAATAAAAGACAGCAGTTCAAGGATCTTTATTTCTATTGGAGACTTTCATTCTTAGTAAATGTGTCTTTCAGAAGAATTCCCACTTTAATGTGATATAATGTGGAAAGTCATCATTCGTAGAAGAGAAGGTGAAGTTCCTTTTTTAATTCTTACCTACATTCAAGCTGGAAGAGCCTTCCTCAGCCAAATTATCAATCTCCACAAGTGCAACTTCGAATGTCAAGTTTTCAAGTTCACAGTCATGGGGTTTCTCTACTGTAGTGATGTTATCATTTTGTTATCTGCTCTTTATATCCCCATGGTCTCCTGTTATGTGATAATGTAGGCTTTGATCTTTATTCAAGAAACAAAGGATCGCCATCTGAAATTAAAGTATTAAAAGTTAAAATTGACCTATGTTTAGAGGAGTCTAATTATCTTCACTCTTGATATTTTATGACAAAATCAAAAATGTTTAATTTCATATCTGTTTAGTCACTGACACCTACAAGATACATGTCGAAGTCCCATGTCATTTTGAAAGTATTAAATGATACTAATTATAGAATTACTATTTTATTACAATTTAAATTAAATAGGATTCTATTTAAGTCTTGGTAATTAAAATTACTCTGGATTTCCTAACCTTGTATAGCATAGGCACAAATCTCTGTACCTTGTAGTTTATTTTATTGACATTTAATTTTGAAATTATACAGTTCTTCTCAAACCAAATTCTCCTGTACTATCCAAACATTCCTTCATTATTGGGGTTCCTTTGACATTTCATATTCACTAGCTGCTACATACACACCCAAGCAACTGCTAATGTCCGTAGGTGGATTCTACTCTAAGGTAACTGTGGTATTCATCCATCTGATTTTTCTGATAATATTACCCTGTATCCTGACTATTTTTTTTCATTTAATCATTTTAGTATCTCTCACTCTCATATATATATATATATATATATATATATATATATATATATATGTAATAACATTATACTTGGCAAGATATGATCAAATTTCTATGCACCCAATGAGCTAGGAAACCAATAACAGTAAAAGGATACCTACCACCTAAAGCCAAAGCCAACTAAGTGAACCAAGGAGTTCTATTTGACTTACTTATATAAGTATGGGTGATGGATTATTTAAAGAATGACTCAAAGACAGCTAAAAGCTGACCCTTTCACAGTTGAAAGCTCAAAAATGCTTAAAAAGAGGCCATACTGCATAACTTCAGGCAGCTCAATAGTTAGTGTTCTTTCCTAGCAACTCAGCTGGTCTGAGTCTCTTCAAGGAAGCACAGCTGACCTCCGCCCCTTTTAGGTAGCTCTGCTTCTCTTTCTCTCCCAGGGAGTTCATCTTCCCTGAGAGTCTTCCAAGGAGCATGGCCAGTAGACATTCACCCTCAACAGTTCTTACTGCTAACCTACAATTAAGGAGGTAAGGATTTAGTGAATCTTGTCCATTTCAAAGAACTTTGGAAGGCTCTGAGTTGTCCACAACCTGAACTTAAACAGCTTCCTTTCAGTACAAAATGTTTTATCTCTTTTTAGAGCATCCCGAATCTTCAATTAGAATCAATCAAAGGTGAAATGGTTTGTCTCAGAGGAAATTTAGATATAATACAATTGCAAGTAATTTCATATGCTCTTAGAACCCATAAGGGAGCACAGGATACAAAGGAGCTGGAGCTAGAGTCTACCTCGATTCCTCTGTATGAGCAGTACCTGGTCTTAAATTCTGAGCTCTTTTCTGATTTGCCAACCATACAGTTTGAGACCTGTGACTTTAAATTCCTCACTTCTTCAGATTCTGCTTGAGTATTTATCATAATGTGTTATACGAATTCAGTGAGTGTTAATTATTTAATGATTAAACTATAACATAGAGATTGGTAGCAAAGATATTGTGCTCTTGAGTCATTTTTTAATAACAGAGTTATTCTCCTCTAAAATATCTCAAATATTATTGAATTCTTTAATACTAGTTGATAATATATTTATATCATATTTGATTAAGAACTCAAACATTCTTAAAATGTTTTCACTAGCCATTGCTGATTCAGTGATTTTCTAGTTAAAATAATACTACAAGAATTGCCTTCTCAGAGTTAAGTTTTAAAAAACAATGTAGAATAAGTGTTAGAACAGTAGCAATGCCATTCGTGTGTCATTTCAATTTTTCATTAATTCAACAGCTCAATGAAGAGGACTCACTTTTTGCCCATCAGGGAATGTTTTAGGTCCTGGAGATAAAGTACTAGATAAATGAAGATATTCCTACATTCTCAGAACTTCTGTATCACAGAAAAACAAAGAAATATGTTATAATTAGCCATGTTTTAGATTTTGCAAACTTGTTGCTGTTGCCTGTTGTGTGATCCCTGTTTGCCACATGTCAGGGTGTGTGAAGTTGCAGAGGCAACAACACAGACTCTGAGAGAGTCCAATGCATAAGCTCTTTATTGTAAAATGGTCAGGGCTTTTTATGGGGTTAGGGAAATTAAGCTATAACATGAACATTTCTGGCTGGTCCTTTTGAAACTGGCGGTCACTGCCGGTGTGTTTTGATTGAATAGAAGCGTGCATCATTACTTACCATGCTTTTGGTCTCCCGCCAGGTTATCTTGGCCAATTTTGCTTACTCATTGTGAGTTTGCATGCATCTGCTTATGCTAGCATTATTGCCCTGCGACACCATATGACATGGAAAGGCATGGTATATACAGAGGAGATTCACTTCCTTATTTAGGGGTGTTAGTGACAATCTCACTCATAAAAGTCATAAGAGGTACTGAGAGAGTAATAATGGGGTTTATTTGAGAATATCATAATGCATATAGTAAGTTTTGGTCAAAACTAAACCATTTCTTTGCATCCCATTCTTCTACTATCCAACCCATACAATTTTCCATCTAAAGTGTATGCTATTATTTAAAAAGAAGTATATACAAATGATTTGATTTCTATATGTTCAAATGTTCTCTATGTTCTGATGTATAGGGTAGTCTACTGGAGCATGTGTAACCTTTTTAACAACAGGCACTGAGAAGAATAAACATGTTATTCATGAGTAAAGATTTTCAAAGGTGAGCTGGTAGCATGTTCAGTACAAGAGCAATGGGTTGACCAAAAGATATCATCTGAGACCTAATGGTTACAATTTTCCAGGGATTTTTACTATTCTAAATACCCTTGAGGGTTTTTTTTTTGTTGTTGTTGTTGTTTGTTTGGTTTTTGATGTAGGGTGGTTTTGAGCAGAATCACAGAATGCTTTTCTCTATACTCTGAAAGTTTTGTTACTTCGGTTGGGAAGCAAGTAAGCTTTGAAAGTAAGAGTGGTAAAACTGTAGGAAAGTCAGAAAATCTTGTCAACAGAGAAAAGGAGGATGGCAATTGGGGGACTAAACTCTGGCATTATTATTTATAAAGAGGTGGGGGGAGACTGTTCCCACAAGGGGTGGTTGGTTATCTGAGACCTCCATAAATCTCCTGGTGGTGGATTGAGATTACAGCGGGAGACAGACAGATAGATACACGACACAGGGACAGTTTGGGTATAGAGTTTATTTAGTGGGTAATGCAGGGGCAAGGGATGGGAAAGGAGAGAAGGGGGAGAAGAGGAGAAGCAGCTTCTGCTTCTCCAGAAGAAGGGGAGGGAAGGAGGGAGGGAGGGAGGGAGAGAGAGAGAAAGAGAGAGAGAGAGAGAGAGAGAGAGAGAGAGAGAGAGAGAAGGTGGGAGCACCACTTGCCTGAGTAGAAGGAGGGGAGCGAAGTTGGGAGTGGGCACAGATTGTCTTTTAAAAGGACAAGTTACCCAGATGACAGACCAGAGCAGCAGATCACAACATCTAGACCAGTTAAAACTTGAGGTAAAATATTAATTTATGGATTAATTATAGTTAAGAACAATCTTCTTTATCATCCTGAGGTTTTGCTCCTTGGTTGTTTTTCTTAACTCACATTCTCAGGATTTTCAATCCATGAATTGTTTTAATTGGAACTACTTAAGTTTATTAACTACTAAAACATAAGGAATATATATATATATATATATATGTATATATATATTCATGGATGCCTATATAATTATTGCAAAATACCTATTATAACATTACATGCCTTACACATATATGCTATCAAAACATTTCTACATATGGTTTGAAACAGTAATTAGCTTACTGTTTTAAAACGGTTAAGATCCTATGTATAAAACATGCACACACACAGTAGTAGTTCCAGGACTCAATTCTATTTTCCCTCAAAAGTTAAAAAATTCGAATGATATTCTTGGATATCCTTATTCAAAGTTGAGACAATTTTAGCAGTTTGTAAAACCTCCTTATGCACAGTTATTAGTTTATCAGTCTAGAACTTAGCTCTAGAGGGGTATTAGTAATGCTTTTTATCTATATTAGAGAACAAAAAAAGTAGAGATTCAGCTAGGTGGTGGTGGCTCATGCCTTTAATCCCAACACTCAAGAGGCAGAAGCGGACAGATCTCTGTGAGTCTAAGGCCAGCCTGGTCTATATGAGCTAGTTCCAGGACAGACCACAAAGCTACAGAGAAACCCTACCTTGAAAAACAAACAAACAAACAAAAAAGTAAAAATTCTGTTTCAATACTATGAATAACCTGTAGAAAAGTCATTGTGTATTTGCATATTAAATTCCATCAGGCACATTTTAAGTTTTGCTTATTGCTATCCCACATTTTTCTCATATTGTTACAAAGAGCATATAGAGTACATATTAACCTTCATCATCTGCATCATGTGATGTCTGCAAGAAAATGTAAATCCTTTTAATTTCTTGTTTTCTTATATCTACCAAGCCACCTATTACTACAAAAAGGCATGTACAAAGTGAGTGGTTAATTCTCATTCACTTAATATGTGCAATTTGCATAATTAACTGTGGCTTAAAACACATAATAATTGCTTCATCATTCCCTTCATACCATTGTCTCTGAGAGCACCCGCTGATCTTAACAAGCCTTGGAAATCATGGCATTGTGCCCTCTGCGTGGATCTGCATCGCCCAGCCCATTACAGGCCTATTATCTCTACCACATAAATAATGCTATTCACACACAGAGGAGTCTTGTATCGAACACTAATAATTCTACACAGAAAACCTGTAGGGTGACAGTGGCACAGGGCACTGCCCAGGTGTCCACTTTGAGTTCGAAAATGGATGAGGGTACAATTTTCAAATGAATTGCTCAGTTTAATGACATAGTTAATAGAGACAACTGTGTATCCAAGTCAATTTGTTTATACTATTTTAGCCTAATCCAAATATTTCCATGTGAGATAGGTAACATTTTCCAGAGGAAAAAACTTCAAGATCCTTAAGGTCAAATATAATTATAGCTTATCAGTATTGGTAGACATATACACATGAAGAATGCAGTAAAACTGAAGAATGACAGTTATTTTAAGAAAATTTTACTGTGCTGTATTAGGTAGCAAGTTCTATTCTAACTGACTCACAGAAACAAACAAGCTCACCTATTCCTGTTAGTAGACTGGAGAGAGATATCATTATCATGCTGTTTCATAGGCAAGGAAATGAAGAACAAAGAATTTATTATAGCTTCAGGTAATAAGACTGATACGTCTGACTCTTGAATTGATAATATAAAATATACCACTAATATATCTTCTTGTACCAATGTTTGTGAACTTTCTACGTAAAAACAGGATATTACTGGTCTTGAAGATATTATGTTCCACTCTCCCCAACTTATCAATACGAGTAATCATCAATATTTCAATTGCTTTATGTTAGTATTTTATAAATCCCTGTCTTGCCTTTTAAAAAATATGAAAAGTTCACTTTTCATAAGTACATCTATTCACATGTTAATATACATATGTATATATTTATTTTAGCCTTTACATGTGTCTTTTTGCAAACATATGAACTCTATAAAGTGGGGAATCATCTTTTAGCCTTTAAATAACTGTGCTGTCCCTAGGGCACTAAGCATATTACCTAGAGTGTACGACGGTTACTGCCTGAAATATCATAGCTGCAGTGAGTGCCGGCATTCACTACAAGAAGATTCACAGAGTTATTAGGCAGATGCTATTCTTAGTTCTGTCATCCTTCTCAGATAATTAGAAAAGCCATTATACTTGGTCGCATTGCCTTTCCTGTGCTTTCAACAGCAGTTGCTATTACTGAGAGAGAGGAAAAAAAATAAAAAAATACCCTGAGGTAAAACTCATAAAAATAAGCAAGCAACAAATCACAGTATCTAACAGTGTGAGTAGGTATATCTTGGTGTCTTTTGTCTGCTCTTGGGACTGTTTGGAGGTACACAAAACACCAAGCTAACAGGCACGATAGATAAATATTCAGAGGACCTAGTACAGAGTAAAATACAGCCCCCGTATTTTAGGGGTTTCCTGATCCAATGGGAGGGGCCTGGTGGAGACCAATTTAGAATCCCTCTGGCAAAATGTCTTCCTGTGATCTGCTTCATCTTCTCATATCTGCTGCTGATTGGACAATCCATCCATCTGAGAATAGCAGAATATAATTAGTAATCGTTTCTTTGATTTTTTTCAATTGTATTTGCTTCTGTCATAGATATCTGGGCTCTACAGTCTCCAGTTCCTGGCTAACCATGCATTTAGCAAGTGTAAGACATGGGCTCACGCTTCTTACAATGGCCTCAGCTTAAACCAAATATTTGTCAAACACTCCTACAAGTACTGTGCCAGTATTGCTCCCAATATCTTACAGGCTGCATATATGGTAGGACCAGGATCCTGTGGCTGGTTTGGTGTTCAGGTTACTCTTTCTGTAACCTACAGAGTACCTTCTTATGACAAGGAGTCTAGATCATAGAGAAAGACCCTTGCAAGTGTCAAGCCAAACTTTCTACATTCAATGATCTATATTGATGTTGTCCTCAGCAATGGAACTCTACCGTCAGTTTTCAGAGAGTGACCATCTGTCATAATAAGAAATATTGTTGCAAGCAGCAACTCTTGGCACAGTCTCAGTATGGAGTGCTCAGAATCAGAGTAACAAGACATACACACATTTGTCTTCGACTTGCTACTAATACATCTGTGGTTCCTGACCCCTGTGGAACCTTCTGGTTGTAAAATTCCATCCCTCACATAGTAACATAGTAACGGGAGAGTCACAACAGTCCCCTCCCCCTTCTTGGGCTGGGATGGTCCAACAGTTTCCTGACAGTGTTCTCTCAGAAAGTCCCATAGTCTACCACAGTGAACAAAATAAAGCGACTTCCAGGAAAGTAAGGCAAAAGTTGCCTGCTGATACCTCTCCCTATGTTTTACACTTCTAAGGGCATAGTCCTCTTTTAGCAAAACGATGTACAGGAGGGAAATGGTTCTTCAAAAAATATTTTTCTACTGTCTCAATAACCATGTATTCTTTGGGGGTTTTTAGTCTGAGTAACTGATAATCCTGTATCCATTTGGATACAATAAAAAAAATCCACGCAAGTTTTTTTCATTAAAACCTCTAAGATTTCTTCTCAAAAAAAAAAAAAAAAGAATCAGCCTGGGTTTGGTTGTTTTTTTTGTTTTTGTTTTTTTTATTATTATTATTATTATTGTGAAAAGGAGAAAAAAAAACAAGTTTCCGCCTCCTCCCAGCCTCCCCTCCCATTTCCCTCCCCCTCGTCCCACCCTTCTCTCCCTCCTCCCACCCTTCTCCCCCTCCCCCTACTCCTCTCTCCCTCCCTCTCCAGTCCAAAGAGCAGTCAGGGTTCCCTGCCCTGTGGAAAGTCCAAGGTCCTCCTGCCTCCGTCCATATCTAGGAAGGTGAACATCCAAACTGGCTAGGCTCCCACAAAGCCAGCACATTAAGTAGGATCAAAACCCCGTGCCATTGTCCTTGGCTTCTCAGCAGCCCTCATTGTTCGCCATGTTCAGAGAGTCCGGTTTTATCCCATGCTTTTTCAGTCACAGTCCAGCTGGCCTTGGTGAGCTCCCAATAGATCAGCCCCACTGTCTCAGTGGGTGGGTGCACCCCTCGTGGTCCCGACTTCTCTGCTCTTGTTCTCCCTCCTTCTGCTCCTCATTGGGACCTTGGGAGCTCAGTCCAGTGCTCCAGTGTGGGTCTCTGTCTCTATCTCCATCCATCACCAGATGAAGGTTCTATGCAAATGGATGGAAATAGAAAACACTATACTGAGTGAGGTAACCCAGACCCAAAAAGATGAACATGGGATGTTCTCACTCATAATTGGTTTCTAGCCATAAATAAGGGTCACGGAGTCTACAATTGGTGAACCTAAAGAAGCTAAGTAAAAAGGTGAACCCAAGGAAAAACATACAGTTATCCATTTGGCTATGGGAAGTAGACAAAATTGCCAAGGAGAAAATTGGCATCTTGGGGGTGGGGTGGGATGGGGGTAAGGGGAGATGGGGAGAAAAAAAGGAGAAGGAGAGGATGGGGGAACTTGGGGAAAAAGGATGATTGGGATAAAGGAAGGTTGGATAGGGGAGCACGGAAGCACAATTCTTAGTTAAGGGAGCCACCTTAGGGTTGGCAAGAGACTTGAACCTAGAGTGGCTCCCAGGAGCCCAAGGCGATGTCCCCAGTCAGTTTTTTTGGGCAGCTGAGGATAGGGAACCTGAAATGACCCTATCCTTTAGCAATACTGACGAATATCTTTCATATCAGCCTGGTTTTTTTGGTATCTCTAAGGAAAACCTTTGGCCAACATCTCAAGGAATTGCAATCCCACTTCCACTATTGGTAATCAAGCTACAAAAGATCAATTTAGATTTCATAGACTCCATTACTAGGAGTCCTCACTAGAATCACCCTCATAGATCTTAGAAAGTTTCCAAATTACTAGGTTTCTACACCATCCCTCCAATGCTCACCAATTCCAGCTGTCTTCCTGTACTATCTTGTTCTACTCCTACACCCTACATATGATCCTTCCCACTTTAAACCCATTAATCACCAATCCACTCGGAAAGTTAATGTATTTCTGTTTCCTAGCGAGATCCATGCCATTTCCCCTATAGCCCTCCTCTGAACTTAAATTTTCTGGATCTATGCATTTCAATAACTGCTAATATTCACTTATGAGTAAATACATACTATATTTGTCTTTCTGTGTCTAGAGTTCCTTATTCAGTATGATTTTCTATATTTTTGTGTCTAAATTTGTAATTTAAACACATTTCTATATTTTTATGTGTATCTTTATGATTTCAATACATGAAGATATGTCCTTTATACTATATATTATTAGGTCTATTACCTATCCATGTTCCTGTTCTTCTCATTCAACAAACATTCTCATTCTTGAATACCCTATTCTAATTGTATTCTTTTGTGTTGGGAGCAGTGAGACCCCAGATCCTGAATTTCTTGCAGTCCCCTGATCTGAGTGCTTACAGCTGCTCTGAGCATGAGACCTTCAGGAGTTCCTGATGGCAGGAGAGTGGTTTCTGGTGGGTTTGGCTGGGGCGTGGCTATCTCTCTATTATCTGCCCGTGAACACAATAAAGAGGGCATTCTTGGGGAATTCAAGGATGACCCGTGTCGCTGTCTCTCTGTCTGTGTATGTCTGTGAATTTTAACCTCCAGCCTTTTTCCAGAAGCTCGCCAACTGGATGCCAGCGCACACAGCTCAGACACGGGAACGTGTGCATGGCACTTTTTTTTTTTTTTTTTTGAAGGGGATACTCTTGGTCCTCAGTGTAACATGCAAGTAACAGTTACTTCAAATCAGACTAGACTAAAGATTAAATGGGTCTACTAGTTAACAAATCAAACCTGTAACTACACATAGGTTTCAGAAATAGCTGACTGCATGACTTTCTGAAAATCTACACAAGAGCTCTGTTTTCCCTTTTAGCCAACAACACTAAGCGGAATTCTTTGGTTTGTTTTCGTTCAAGGTAAGGTAGACTACTATTGGTTGTTTTTCAGACCATATAAATATGTTGAGAAAAAAAAGAGCATTTGCAGCTTGCAACAACTGACAAAATCAAATTCTCTGTTTTCATTAACTTGTATAAATCCAGCTCATGTGACAGCTATGAGACCTGTGCATTCTGACAAGTGACCACAATTTTGTATGTTTGATTGACTGGGATTTCAGAAGCCTCTTGCTGGAGCTCTAAAATATTTAACTTTCTCTCTGACTAGTGCTTACAGGTGGTGGTCAATAGATGGATTAAAACAAAAAAGATAGACTAATTTTAGATGAGGTACGTGAATTTGTACAGACAAGCTATCAAAAACTTTCAAGCAACTTATAATAAAACTTTTAACTCATCATTGATCTTGGAATATATTATACCACTTAGTAACATCCTTCCCTAATAAATATCAAAAATTAATGTATATTCTGCTATATTTCCAGAAACAAATAACATTTCATGGTGTACAATTAATGTGTATTTTTTTTATATTTTCGAGACAGGGTTTCTCTGTATTAATGTGTATTTTTTAAATCAACTAAGCTATTATACAATCAGCCACAAAAGAAAAGAAGTGCTGAAAGAAGAAAAATATTAAATGATTATTCTCTTTCACTGTGATTTCATTTATATGCTAGAATTTACAAATATTTAAAATTTTATAGTAAGGATTGATGTGGGAGTCTTCTGTTTTGTGTTGATTTCATTGGTTAAAAAAGAAACTGCCTTGGCCCTTTAATAGAACAGAAAATTAGGTAAGTGGAGTAAACAGAACAGAATCCTGGGAGAAAGAAGCTGAGTCAGGGAGTCGCCATGATTCTCCCACTCCAGACAGACGCAGGTTAAGATCTTCCCTGGTAAGCCACCTCGTGGGCTACACAGATTATTAGAAATGGGTTAGACCAATATGTAAGAGCTAGCCAATAAGAGGCTGGAACTAATGGGCTAGGCAGTGTTTAAAAGAATACAGTTTCCATGTAATTATTTTGGGTAAAGCTAGCTGGGTGGCGGGACACAGCCCCGCTGCTCCCACAACAAAGGATAGTCCATCTTACTTTTTTCTTTCATTCATTATAATTTCAGAAAAGAATGCAATACAATATGGTCACATCTATTCCTTATTACCACCTCCAACTCCTTCATAGTACCCCAATATATTCCCTGCCATTTTCAAATATTTTTTTTGTTTGTTTTATAAAAGACTTTAATACTTCCAGATAGTGCTGCTCATGGGTATGATGTCAAAAATTTTAGCATGGAAATATTACCAATGATTGCTTACTAACAATACAAAAAGAAGAAAGAAGAAAAAAAAACAGGAAGGGAGGAAGCAAACAAGGAAGGAGAGATATAATAATAGAAAAGAAAGAAAGAGTTCATTTTTTTACAGAAATGATCAGTTGCCAATAATCCCACATTTTTGTGTGAGGCCTGAACTTCATCTACCCCATTTATGCTAGGATTTTGTCTGTTTTGAGCTTATGTATATGCAATGATGTAACCACAATTGTTATGAGTTTATAAGTTCAATATCCATTTTATTTCACATGTAGAGGACAGTATTCAGTATCCTTCCCATTCTTCAGTATCTTACTTTTTGCCTAATTTTCTAAGAATTTGTATTGTGTGTGCTATGAAAATTGGTGTATGTCAATAAGTAATGATGACGTATCCATACTTGCAGCAAATAAAAAATTTCACATTCAATTAATAATTTATACACTAAGAAATCTTTCCTCATTTCTACAATTGATGAAAAACTGTTCTTGTGTGCAATCAAATTTACCTATTTTTCCTGAGTCTTTTAGATGTACCAAGGCCTTCAATTCAATAAAACAAACAAACAAACAAAAAACAGGAAAGAGTTAATTCAACTAAAATGATTCTGACCCTAGATATTTAAGATGTGTTACATCCCACGAAGGAAAATACTAAAACATAAAAAGGAATAAATTATGGTGTTATTTAATTAAATGGGAAGTTCAATGCGCTCTGGAGGCAATTTATTCCAATAACTGGAGCATCCTATCCTTGCAGTGCATTGTAATGAATATAAATCAAGAAATCGTCTCCTAGAAGAAAAACATTTACCAATCACTTATAAACTATCCCTGAGGGCCCCATTAGATTAATGCTTGCTAGAATGCCGCCTTATCTTAGGAAACTTGTTTAAACCGTCACTACCACATTCAGCATCACTAAAGCTTCTGAGTACAGCTCCTTGCCTTTCCCATTCCTGGGTTTATCTGTGTCTTCTTCAGTTTTCCCTCATGACTTCACCTAGAAGTCATCTGGCTTTAGAGCACTTTCAGAACAGACTCCTCATCCTAAAAATCTTCACATACAGCATACTATAAAGTAGCTATTTCTTCTCCAAAACTACCCATTTGATACTTGATTTTTCCTTACATGTTAATCTCTTCCATATTGCTTAAACTGGAATGTTGGGGATTATTTCCATTGTTTCCTCTATCTAACCTCTGACTCCATTTCTCTAGCATCTTTATGCAAAATCATATAATGTTTCATGAAAATATTTTTTAAAGATTTACTTCCCATTGCTATTCTAAAATTTTTTATGGGTACATTGATCTTTTCCATGAATTGCCACAATATACCTTTGCCTGTTACTATTCTACTCTCAAAACAAAACAAAAAAAATTCCAAAACTGTTAAAAACTGAATAGTTTAATCACATCTTTAAGAATATAAATCAGCAGCATGCATTCACGCATAAATTCATGCATTTTGTAATTATTTTTATTACCCACAAGCAAAATCATTTCAGAACACCCATCTATTCAAAATACTTTATTTTCTGGTCATTGTGGCTAGTAGCAAATCTACTTTTGTTAATTATTTGAATACAGCTATTTTTCCTATCTTGTATTTTAATCTGGACCCTTTAGTACGTTCTCATGAAATTCCTGTGTAGTGAAATTTTTTGTCCACCCAAATTCTTTGCACTCTTTTGGTTTCTATTCCACTTTCATTCATGTGTCACCAAAATGCAGTTTCATTTCTACAACTCTGTAGATCTCCAAAAGTCTAATTTACATCCCAACACTTTTATAATGTTGTCTGAAATATCATCATTTTCTTCACTTTCAAGATTTACCCATCTCAGATTGTTATTATTTGAAAATAAAACTTGTTAATTATGTACTGATGTGTATAAATGATATTATTTCAAAATAAAAATATTACTGCATGATAATATTTTGTTACTAAGGGTGAATGTTATCAGTCATTATTATTCACAATGTATTTAATGCATTCTATGATTTATAAGACTTTTATTTTACTTTGAAGACAAAGATTATCTAGAATTTTGAAAAACTTTGGCTCCTCATGCATTACTCAAATATTTTAAAAAGAGATATAATAGAGAAGAAAAGGAAGAAAATGGGAATAAAGAACAATAAAAATGTTAGAAAGGGTTATGATAATCTTATTATTTTATCTTTACTTAAAATTGTATATGGAGTTACCCTCTTGAGAATGGCACTTTGATTATTTGAAATATAAAGTATATTCATGGTGTTTATTAAGTGTCTCCATGCTTTCCTGACCACTTTTATCTGAATATAATAGACTGCTCATACCTGAGCTATATACTTTTCCAACTTAGCAAGATCTAAATACTTTATATTCAAAAGACCCTTCTAATGATTTTTGAAAATTAATGATCCACATAAATTTAAGAACATGGCTGAATATCAGATATTTTATGAAGCTTTTGAGAAATTATTTATTTTATCAAATGGATGTGAGATGAATTAGAATAAGTTCCATAACCGGGTAATGTATAAAACTTTTAGTATCCAAAGTGCTTTAATTTAGTTGAGTTTTATATCTTCTAACATTATAAATTGGGAAGTACTTGATTCCTCAGATAATTAGTCACTAATAATTCTTGAAACTAAGTTTTAATAATTCCTAGATTCTCTCAAATGTCTTTAAATTACGGAAAATACTATTTTAAGTGAATTATTCAAATATATTACTTAAGAGGGATATATGAATTATAAGATAGCACAGACTACTAAGAAATACCCCTAACAATTAATAATGTTAAAAAAATCAGTGGAGACCAATAACGAGGTATTGAAATCATGATACAATTTATTCTTCAAAATACAAGCAATTTGTTGATAATCTGATACCTATAGCTTGTTGATTAGTAATTTGACCAGACTTTTATTGCCAATGTCAAAAACTAACTTATATGCACAAGAAAACCTGATAATTTCTTGGTTGCAGCATTATTTGTCTTGAAGTCAGAGTCACCTACATTAAAATCTACAGTCATTTTAGATAATTAGATTTTAACTACTATTTATTGCAGTTTAATTTGTGAGGAAGAAAACAAATTATAACTAAAGTTTATTTAATCAGCACATGTATATTAAATTTCTAGTAATAAATATTATTGCTTAAAGAAAGTAAAACCAAAATGAAGAGCAAGTACATTTATATATGAATCAGTTGTGGCTTATAATTTTCTGATGAATTAATAAAAAACTAAGTCACTTGTCCTAGCAAAAATATATATGCAGTTGCAATAAATTTACAAATGTACTGTCAATATCATAATACCTTCTGATGCTGTGTTAGTATCAAAACATTGTTTTATTCTCTGTCTCTCAATATTTTTATTTACTAAAAATGTAATATGATTTTTACCACTATTGAAAAATTAAATATTAATAAGATCACAATATTGAGTCTATGTCATTTGAGTTTGAAACACTAGGGGTGTGCTGTAAGCTTCTATGTGATGACACAAGTTGTAAATTTTCTGCATCAGCTTGAATAGGTACCAAGAGAATTAGATGGCCTGTGAAAAGAAAAAGGAAAAGGAAGGGAAAGGCAACTTTTCTATCAAGGTAACTTCCTTGATAGAAACTCAATCTCTAATACCAACTAGGAATAAATATTGGAGAGACACACACAACATGGACAGCCATGTCATTTACCCAAAAGAATGTGAAGAAAGCATAATTCACCTAAAATCTTTACTCCAGGGTAAACACTCGAGTGGAGATTCCATTAACAGCGTTGTAACTGCCTGGTGTGGTACTGTGTGCCTTTGATGCCAAAGCTTGAGAGGACATTGTAGTCAGATGCCCAGACTACGGCACTGTAAGTTTGTTTAATTCCTTTAGAAATGATCAAATTAATTCAAGGTGACAACATCCTAAATTTCTTTTCTTGTTTTTTTTTTTTTTTTTTTTTTTCCTCAGTAGCTTTGGAACCTCTCCTGGAACTAGCTCTTGTGGTCTTGTAGACCAGGCTGGCCTCAAACTCATAGATATCTGCCTGTCACTGCCTCTCGAGTGCTGATCTAAAAGAGCTAGTTGCAGGACAGGTTGCAAAGCTACATTCTAAATTTCTACCAATAAAGAAAAAAAAATTCCTCATCCTTCTTGATGAAGAGCTTTTGCCTTACTTTTTTTTAATTGTTTGTTTGTTTTATCACATGTTACCATGATAAAAACATCTTCACTGATAAAAAGTTAATGAAGAAAAGGGTTATTTGGTTCACACTACCAAGTTACAGTTCATCATCATGGAGAAATCACAGAGACAAGAATTGGATGCATCATATCTACATCCAGATAGCAGAATGCTTAAATGCATGAGCTCTGCTAGTATGTTCTCCTTCTATTTAGTCCAGAGCCACAGTCATGCTTAACGCTATCCATTATACTCTTCAGCAATACTAGCATTTGGTAGAGTCAGACATTTGAATTTTTCACACATAATGAGTATTTAGTAATTGCATTTAAAAAACTGGTACAGACTCAAAATATAGTAACAATGAATTATGGATTTCAAGTAAGTGTAGCAATGCAACTGACACAGTTAGCTAAAGACAAACACCTTTCTAGGTTGACAAAAGGGCTCCAGAGAGGAAAGATAATATTGTGCAAACTTGATTTGAGTTTCACCCTTGAATCCTGAGGTAAAAGGTACGAAAAGATTCCTGAAAGCTGTCTTCCTGACTCTGCAGGACATGAGCCTTTCTGCATTTATAATAATAATTGAATAATTAATTATGATATTGGTAATAATAATAGCTAAATTTTAAAAGGAAACTTTCATCTTACAATTTAGATGCTCAGATCAAGTTGTTTTGTTTTTTGTTTTTAATACCAAAGTATAACTGAAATTATGGAACAAATCTATGACCCAAATTATGACTTTTATTTGGAGAAAATAGATGTGTGCTTGTTCACAGGAGTCAGGAGTAGCAAGCATATTTGAAAAACTGGAAAAGCCCGGTGATTAGTTGACAAGATGTAAAATATTTGTCAGATATTCAAATATTGCAGAAGACTATAATCCTTTAAGGGTGTATACAAACTACAAACACACACACACACACACACTCACACAGAGAGAGAGAGAGAGAGAAAGGCACACATGCAGACAGACACAACACACACAGAGAGACACACAGAGACAGAGAGACACACACATACACATATATATGTGTGTATATATATATATATATATATACACACTAGTACACTAGGTTGGTGTGGGATTCTCCTCTGTATGCTATGAATGTGTTTTATTACCATTGGTTAATAAAGAAACTGTTTCAGTCAAGGGCTTAGCAGAGTAAATCCAGGAGGGAAATCTGAACTGAGACACATAGTGAGAGTAGGCACAAAGAGACACCATGAAGCTGCTGAAGTAGAAAGATGCTGCATTCTTATTGGTAGTCCATAGCTTCATGTTGATACACAGATTAATAGAAATGGGTTAATTAAAGATGTAAAAGTTAGTTAATAAGAAACTTGGGCTAATAGGCCCAACATTGTTATAATTAATGTTTTTTTTTGTTTGTTTGTTTTTTGTTTTATGTTTTTCGAGACAAGGTTTCTCTGTGGCTTTGGATCCTGTCCTGGAACTAGCTCTGTAGATCAGGCTGGTCTCAAACTCACAGAGATCCACCTGCCTCTGCCTCCCGAGTGCTGGGATTAAAGGCGTGTGCCACCATCGCCTGGCTAATTAATGTAGTTTTTATATGAATATTTGGGTCTGGCCTTCCAGGAAGTGAATGAGCAATCGTCACCTATAATAGGTGTCACAGGAAACATGAGGATGAGTTCTAACAAGATCTTTAATTGGGTAGACGATATGGGCAATGTAGAGTAACTGTAAAAAAAAAAAATGAAAGACGCCTCTCCTCATCTCTAAAATAGAATAGAAACAGAATTGGTAAATGGAAAGAAGCAATGTGTGTTTCCTATGTGAGCAATATTCAGATTCATCTGGGCAATATAAGAGAAAAATAAGCTGGTCTTATGGGAAGGGAATAATGCATCCTTTGCTTACACTGAGTTGTGGTGTGTAACTAAAATGAAGACATGTTGTTGAAACTATGATCACAGTCATACCTATGACAGATGCCCGTGTAGACTAGAGAATGAAGCTTCTGCAGCTACTCTCTTGAAGAAAAATTTTAAAAAAAGCAAAAGGATCTTGCTCTTTGGTAGGAAAGAAACAATAAAAAAATTACATTTAAGGAACAGTTCATGAGTGCAGGATAAAGGAACGATTTCAATGTTTAATTTATACTCTTCTTTGAAAAACCAATGGGCACCACAAATATTCAATATATCTTTAAGACTAAGTCATAACCACAAGCAAAACAAATCACAAAACAATCACTGACACATGCTTCATGCCTTACTAAGTAAAATTCACAACTGCACTGAAGATATGGTTTTCAAATAAAGGCTATTTACTTCAGTTTCTACCCAACCACAAATGGCCAACTATTAGCAACAATAATACTAATTAGACATAGGAGGAAGAAATAAAAGGGCACTGAAAGATTCAAAGTTATCAGTGGGGCTACACACAGCATGTTTCAGCTATATGCTGGAATTAAAATGTTTATGATTGTGTTAATGATTTCAGTGGTGTGAACAGATTTTATCTCAAGGAAAATATTACAAGTAAAATAAAACTAAAATCAGATAAAATTATTATAGGGAAAAGAGATTTGACAGGAACTTTAATGGACTCAATATAGTCAAGAAAAGAATCACTATAAAGTCAACTTGGATCATTAAATCTGTACCATCTAGAAACTCAAGGAGAATAAAATTAGAGTATATAAAAAAATTTACTATGGAGAGCTTTAAATCACCCAAAAAAATGTGGCAATGTGGAAATGCAGCCCCTAAAAGACAAGAAACATTGAAAGACACAAGTAAAAAGAATTTCCCAAACTACAAGGTAAAAGTAGGTCATACAATAAAGAATTTTGGAAAAAATAATAATTTACTATTATAGATATGTCAATGACATAGATGTCTCTCAATATACGTTTATACATGATGGAAGCTGAAGCACAGGAATCATGAAAAATAACAAATATTGTTCAGATATTAACCTCCCCATACCAAAACACTGCATGCTCATTGAGATCAAAATCATCCTCAACTAAAATAGGAAAATAATTATTGTAAACTTGTAATAACAAAGAGGAAAATATGTTTCTAGACAGAACATACACAAGCCATAAGGAAACTATCTGCCACTCTGCCACCTGTGACTTTATAGCCATCAAATTAGGGTTTGAAACACCAAAAGAATGGAAAGCCATACCATACAAGAATTAAAGAACTGGTGTCTAAGACAAAACTTTATCACACAAATACTGAAATGACTTGTTTCTAATATAATAAATAATATATTATAATGATATAAATAGCTATTGTCATGAAACAAAAAATTAGAAATCAACATATATGCATGTTCAACCAAATGCTTGAAACTGGACAGTGTAAAAGACACACAACATAGCATTCAGAATGTAGATATAAATGTTTGAGCTCATGGCCAACATGGGATACTTTCCAAATTTTGTCCCATACATGAGCTGAACAAGAACAGCACCAATAGACATGCCAAAGTATCTGGAAAAACCCAAAATGTCCCTACTCAAAACAAAGAACTAAAGATAACTAAGTAATGCTGAGAGCAAGAGATAACATCTTCTTTTAGGAAGTACACTCCAAATAGTTATCTATTTCTAAATGGTCAGTCCTTAAAACATGCATACAAGAAGCTTACACAGACTGAACAGGTTATATTTAAGAATATATATATATATATATATATATATATATATATGCACATATGCACATAAACATGCAATAGTAATTAAAGAAATAGGCTATGAATTTAAAAGAGAGAATGAGGGATATATATATATATATATATGAGGGTTTGAAATGAGGAAAGCTAAACAAGATTACAATTGTATTGCAATCACTGAAAAGAAAAAAAAGTTGAAGGCCTGTGAGTATAACTCAGAATTATATAGGGTTAGTCTTCAAAACTGCTGAAACAAACAAAAATAACATCACGGAATCCAGGGGTACTAAAATCAAACATTATTCATCATAAAGATAAAAGGCAAATAAACATTGACAGAATTTTAATACCACTGCCTCAATGGTGGAAAATTTTGCTAGAAAATATGTCCAACAGTGTAGGAATCACAAACAGAGTAAACCAAGGAATAACGTTTCCTCAACCTAGGAAGAGGTAGTACCCACCATATCAGAAACCTCAGGTGTGACATCTGAGTTATACACAAAAGATAATAAAAAGAAAGATTAGCAAGAAGATGTGATTGTTAGTGCTTGAGGATTACCATGAATCAGAGGCCAATTTTGACTATATAATTAGTTCCCGATCAAGTTAAATGCATACTTTTTATTCTGCATTAAGAACATAAATAACAGAAAGAATTGTAGCAAATGTCTCCACTGGTAATCATCCTATTCTAAACCAAACTCTAGAGGCAGAAACCAGAAGCATGGCTTATGCTGAAATATCATTTTCAAAATACTTCTTGAGCAGAAGCCAAATGTGGATGAAAAGAAGATACTACAGAACCCATGCTAGGAGAAAGGTTTTATGTGGCATTGCGACACATGCTCAGATGTCTTTGTAAATGTAAACTTCATCTCTTACAAGTCCATATGGCAGGATTTTTTAAATCTGAACCCCAATTTGTCTATTCCTTTACTGAGGATACTTCCTTTAACCCATTACTAGACTTCCTGTTGCATCAGACTGATGCTTGTTTTACTTGAAATAGAGTTCTAAATCCCAGGAATTGAACATCTGCCTCCTGAAGAGGCCAATTCAGATTCCAAGATTCTGGACTAATAATAGTCATATCCTTACTCGTTTATTGTAATCCTTCAATTACAATGTTGTTTATTCATATTTGGACTTTGAACATTTAAAAAATATGCCAATATATGTTCCCTATTTTCTATTGGAATTTTTGGTTCATCACTAATGTTAATTCTCTCATTAAGAACAGTATGTTTTTTTTTTTCAACAGGCACTGGCTTTTTTAATTTTCCTGGGGAGACATGTCCTCCACAATGACTGGGAATGACTGGACCATGTTTGACCTGGGGACATGCAAGAGGTCTCCCAGGGAGGTTACCCATATAATGGATGGCCTTGTTTGTATCTTGTTTATCTATATTCATTGGTTCAATGTTGTCTTTTGCCATATCTTCTACATAATCCAGAAGACGGAGACTTTCTATTTTTGTCATTCCCAAAGGAAACATTATTTCCAGGGATGTCTTGTCTACAGTTCCTTATCAATGTTCTGTTACACCATAATTAAAACATTTGGTATTTTGATGTCTCTTCATACCTTTGGAAATTGCTTCTCCTACCTAGGCCTCAGTATTATAATCCAATGACTCAACATTGACTGTGCAGGATTCATTGGAGCTAATCTAACTTTAAAGGCTTAAGTATCTTTTTGCATTCTAAGTTGGCATTTTCACAAGCCATAAATTCAATAAGTGTTCATCTAGCGTTTGAATCTGTTACCTCCTATTTGTACAGCTTTAGTTAATCTTTGTAAAAGTCACTAAAGTGTTCTATTGGGCCTTGTATGATCTTGGTATATGATTCAATTCTACTTCCATATTCTTGAATGAGACTGTCTGAGAGCTATATCCTCCCATCTTATATTCCTCTCTAGGACTGAGATTAAAGGTGTGCACACTACCACCTGGTTTCTGTGGCAAACTAGTGGGACTATGGTGGGACGTGTGTCACCACTGTCTCTAAGGCTGACCAGTGGGGCTGTTTTAGTCTCTGGTCTTCATGCAATCTATTTATTAAAATACAAATGAAGTATCACTATACCAGGCATCCCTTTAAATATGTTTTGATGTTCTTTTCCATGGTATTTCCATAAGATATAAACTTTAAGATATGATCAAACATAGATTTCTCATGGGTCGAATCAGTGAATAATGCATATTTAAGCAAATATTTCAGCCAACCCTATATTTGAATCAATATGTGATGCTAGGCTTAAATTTTGAAAAAAATTATGACTTCAGTTGCCATTTCTTAACTCTTATTTTCTAAAAATGCTAATCATGCATGAGATTTGGCTTTGTTTTTACAGAATTTGTCGGGACAAAGGAGATGGTAGCAGCAGGAGCAGCAGCTGCAGCCAGAGCCAAGCAAGGAGTGAATAAAAGTTCCAAACACAAATCAAGGTAGGGATGACTATTTGTAATTTTGTTTATTTGTAGAGAACCTGCAAACAACCTGCATTTCTACTCTGGTTCAATGGATGTAAAGAAGTGTTAGTTACTGAATATAAATCTGTACTGGATTAGTTGCACAGACTCCTTATTGATTGTGTTTTGCCATATTGTTGTTCCATTGTAAACTCACATTACCTTCATGGATAATGGCACAGACAAGAAATCTCATGAAACAGTGCCATGTAAATAAAAGTGAGAGGCCTGATAGATTTCTATTATAAAAGATTTGTTACCTTAATACTCAAAGAATTACAACATTAATTCTGAAGATATAATAGCATTATGAGTTCTTGTTCCAAAAATGGTCAGAACTTCACATGTTCTCAGAATGTTACATTTATATTAGACTGTAAAACAGCCGTTCTGGAGACAAGTGTAAAACAGGTGCTAAAGCACAAAGACTTACATTTATATGTCAAGTGATTATTTCCAGGAGCAAAAATCAAATTCTAGGTGCTATGCAAAGGAATGAAATTTAATGGTAATAGAAGACACTTTCCAACAAGTCTCCCTACAGTATTAAAATATACACAGTTCTCTATATCTGAACATAGCCTTTATAAATGATCCATGAGTAGCTGCTTGAATATACTTTCTTTCTGATTTTCAAAGCCTCTCATTTCTTGTGATTGTAGTTGCTTATTTGTAAATAAGATATAAGATGGAGAGAGATTACACCTCCAAAAATAAAGCAGAGTTGGAAATCCTCCCTCCACAATACTTCATAACCCCGAATTACTTGAATTTGCCTCCCATACCAGTGGCTAGAATAGTAATTTCTCCATTTTTTATCCTGGGATCTTAATATCCAAAAAATAAATAAAATTCTCCTGCCATTTTAGTGAAAAGAACAATTCAAAGGGAGAAAGAAATCCCAAATAGACTAAGTTACTACATATCTTCTGGAATCTAAAAATATATACCAGATTAAAGGTATTAAAATACTCAATGCTCAAAAATATAAATACTTGAATTTTCTTAAGTATAAATGACACATAATCTGTTCTTTAGAGATAACAACTATGCAGAATTAGTTTCAGTGTGGTGTGATAACAACTTTTCATGAATGGTCACCAAAAATAGACAAGAATGAACTAAAGAAGGAAGCAGATTCTCTTGTCTATTATCTATTGACATGAGTTCAGATTATATATCAAACATAGACTGATAACTCTAGCTTTTAAAGCAAAGTGTGGTTCAGCTGGAAAGATGGATCATTGGGAAAAGGCACTTGTTGCTGAGACTAATGACCTGAATTCCATCCCTAGAAAGAATATGGTAGAAAGAGAGGACCAGCTCCCACAAATGTTTCTTTTTAATACACATGTGAGTCACGGCATATTATGTTATCCAACATAATGAATATCCAACATAATGAATGTGAAAAAATCAAAAAGGACTCTATCATCATTTTAAGAGCCAGAGTAACTATACATGATAAAGGCCTAAACTCTCTTTTTCTTGTTTTTCAACAAACACGTCAATTTTTCCACTTCTTGCTTTGTTAGCCACATTTGCAATAAAATTCTTCTAAAAATGTTGTGTAATATTATTGGGTTCTACATCAAAGCAAATATTAATAAATAATTATAATTTGGAAATGACAAAAATCAACACAGAGATATTAAACTTAAGCAGGAAGTTAGTTTTTAATAATTTGTGAGTTTCATCTCAGTCTGAGATACTGCTAGGGTAGTTCACATAAAATATAAACAAGGTTTCTATTTGGACAAAGTAAGGATGAGAAACCTCTTATCAGCAACAAGAACCAAGAATGAAATTCAAAGTTTGGAACCAACATTGGCCCTATATAAGGATCTGAGATTGTCGCCAACATTATTATTCTTGTCCCCAAGGCCAGTCCTTTCAAATCCATCGTAAATCTGGTTTAATTTGTAGGAAAGAGGGTGATAAAGAACTAGTGGGCACGGAGAGCAGGTCAAAGAAGATTAGGAAGAAGGCAAAGGTGAGAAGAAAGAAGGGAAAGGAAGAGATGATAAGGGAGAGGAGGAGAGAGAAATGAAAGTTAATGAAACAGAGAAATGCAAATTAAAACAACTCTAAGATTCCTCTTACACCTGGAAAAATGACCATGATCAAAAACACTGATGACAACTTATGCTGGAGAGGTTCTCGGGTAAAGGGAACACTCCTGTGTTGATGGTGGGAGTACAAGCTGGTACAGCCCCTTTGATTATCAGTATGGCGATTTTTCAGAAAATTAGGAAACAACCTTCCACAATTTTGGTATATATCCAAATGATGCTCAATCGTGCCACAAGGGCATGTGCTCAGCTATGTTCATAGCAGCATTGTTTGCCCTAGCTAGTATTTAGAAACAACCTAAATGTCTCTCAGCTGAAGAATGGATATGGAAATTGTGGTACATTTACACAATAGAGTACTACACTGCAAAAAAAATGATGACACCTTAAAATTTGCAGGCAAATGGATAGAGGTAGAAAGCATCATACTGAATGAGGTAACCTAGACCCAGAAATTCAATTATTATATGTACTCAGTCATAAGTGGTTTTTAAACATAAAGCAAAGAAAACAAGCCTACAAATCACAATCCCAGAGAACCAAGACAACAATGAGGACCCTAAGAGAGATATCCATTGATTTAATCTACATTAGAAGTAAAAAAGACAAGATCTCCTGAGTAAATTGGGAGCATGGGGACCATGGGGGAGGGTTGAAAAGGGGGGAGAAGCAGGGAGGGGAGCAGAGAAAATTGTATGGCTCAATAAAATAAAAGGAATGTGATGGGTGATGTAGAAAAGGAAGGAGGTGGGGATGGTGTTGAAATAAGGGAGAAAAGGGAGGAGAAAGGATAGTGTTGGATAGTAAAAGGGAAAGGAAAGATATATATGGATTCACAAATTATCTAAAAGTATTCTGGAATGGAGAGGCTTAAAAGTACCTCCTGCCTCTATGGGTTATAACGGAGATATGCATTACTAGACAGTCTGTACAACTGGGAATTCTCTCTAATTCTGTAGAAGAAAAGGTTAAGAGTGTTAAGAAAAGTAGGTTCACCCTTATTACAAAGCACTCAGTAGAGAAGGCATTCTACATAGTGAATTGACATTTAATTATTAAGGAGCTACTATGTACCAGTGTGTTTCTAGACTACAACCATTTTACAAAAAAAAATATGATACATACATGGTTGAAGAGAACTTCTTTTCTGATAAGGTGAGAGTTTCTTTTTCAGTTCCTTAATAAAATTTTTATTTGTTTTAAATAAGTACATTGGCATGACTATTTGGAGCAGATGGTAATTGCTAATATATCAAAGATCATTGACCTGAGAGTAAAAGAAGCTTTTCTGAAGAAAGTTGATATTCTACTCCCAAAAATTTGACATTTAATATTGTTCAAAATTACTAAGTGTGTCTGTTTGCAGAAACTTTTTTTTTACATTTGTTTATAGGTGTTTTACTTATATATGTATCTGTATACCACATGTGTGCAGTGTCCACAGAGGTGAGAAGGAGATTTTGGATCCCCATAGAACTGAGTGCACATGAATGCAGAAACTTTTTTTTTTAATTTTTTTAATTGAGAAAAGGAGAAAAAAAACATAAACAAAAAACAAGTTTCCACCTCCTCCCAGCCTCCCATTTCCCTCCCCCTCCTCCCACCCTTATGCCCCTCCTCTCACCCTTCTCCCCCTCCCCCCATTCCTCTCCCCCTCCTTCTCCAGTCCACAGAGCAGTCCAGGTTCCCTGTCCTGTGGTAAGTCCTAGGTCCTCCCCCCTCCGTCCATATCTAGGAAGGTGAACATCCAAACTGGCTAGGCTCCCACAAAGCCAGCACATTAAGTAGGATCAAAACCCCGTGCCATTGTCCTTGGCGTCTCATCAGCCCTCATTGTTCGCCATGTTCAGAGAGTCCAGTTTTATCCCATGCTTTTTCGGTCACAGTCCAGCTGGCCTTGGTGATCTCCCAGTAGATCAGCTCCACTGTCTCAATGGGTGGGTGCACCCCTCGTGGTCCCGACTTCTTTGCTCATGTTCTCCCTCCTTCTGCTCCTCATTGGGACCTTGGGAACTCAGTCCAGTGCTCTAGTGTGGGTCTCTGTCTCTATCTCTATCCATCACCAGATGAAAGTTCTATGATCATATGCAAGATATTCGTCAGTATTGCTCTAGGATAGGGTCATTTCAGGTTCCCTATCCTCAGCTGCCCAAGGAACTAACTGGGAACCTCATCTTGGGCACTTGGGAGCCCCTCTAGGGTCAAGTCTCTTGCCCACTCTAAAGTGGCTCCGTTAACTAAGAAATGTGGTTCCATGCTCCCCTATCCACCCTTCCTTTATCCCAATCCTCCTGTTTCCCCAAGTTCCCCCTCCTTCCCTTCTACCTTTTCTCTCCCCATATCCCCTTACCCCCATCCCACCCCTCCCCCAAGATCCCAATTTTCTCCCCGGCAATTTGGTCTACTTCCCTTAGCCAAGAGGAAAACTATATGTTTTTCCTTGGATTCACCTTCTTACTTAGCATCTTTAGGTTCACCAATTGTAGACTCTGTGACCCTTATTTATGGCTAGAAACCAATTATGAGCGAGTACATCCCATGTTCATCTTTTTGGGTCTGGGACACCTCACTCAGGATAGTGTTTTCTATTTCCATCCATTTGCATGCAAAATTCGAGAAGTCATTGTTTTTTTACCGCAGCGTAGTACTCTACTGTGTATATATTCCACATTTTCTTCATCCATTCTTCCATTGAAGGATATCTAGGTTGTTTCCAGGATCTGGCTAAAACAAATAATACTGCTATGAACATAGTTGAACAATTGCTTTTGTCATATGCTCGGGCATCTCTTGGGTATATTCCCAAGAGTGGTATGGCTGGATCCAGGGGTAGGTTGATCCCGAATTTCCTGAGAAACCGAAACACTGATTTCCAAAGTGGTTGCACAAGATTGCATTCCCACCAGCAATGGATGAGTGTACTCCTTCCTCCATAGCCTCTCCAGCAAAGGTTATCTTTGGTGTTTTTGACTTTAGCCATTCTGACAGGTGTAAGATGATATCTCAAAGTTGTTTTGATTTGCATTTCCCTGATTGCTAAGGAAGTTGAGCACAACCTTAAGTGTCTTTTGGCCATTTGAACTTCTTCTGTTGAGAAGTCTCTGTTCAGTTCAGTGCCCCATTTTTTAATTGGGTTAATTAGCATTTTAAAGTCTAGTTTCTTGAGTTCTCTATATATTTTGGAGATCAGACCTTTGTCTGTTGCGGGGTTGGTGAAGATCTTCAACCAATGTCAATACCATGCTTTGTGACCTAACAATCATATAGATGTTACAATACAAGTCAACAGGTAACTGAGTGCTCAAAAAAAAAATATGGAGCATCTAGTTGGAGTGGTGACAAATGTTATTTTATAGCATTACCTAATTAAATTTCAAAAAGTTGTTGCTCTAGATGTCAGCCTTAAAAGCTTAGATGCTTAGGACTATATAAGAGAAACAAATGCCCATGGGACATAATAAACACAAACCCAAATATCAAAAGAGACATATAAACATAACACAATTCTGCCCCTTCCAAAAAATCAATAAAATGGATGAACTGAGCATGGCTAAGACCAAAATATATTTAATTCTTTGGAGCCAAACTCCAAATACTTTGTGTTGACCAGATTTAGGTCTACAATAAGTAGACAATTGATTTAGAACCCAGGGAAGAATCACTTGTGGAATTTTAGGAACAATGGGTAAAGATTTTATAATTTGACTCTAAACCAAATGTACATAAAATAATTTTTACAACTATAATATTTTTATTCACATTGAAAACTGAAATATAAGGTAATTATTTTTAGAAACTTCCACTTGAGTTTGGAACATGAAATATTTATGTGAGTCAATATTTAAAAACAGAAGAAATAAAAAACAAACATGCATAAATGTTCAGAAAGTTCAGGATACACATACAGTCTTTGGGAAGCCCTTTTTTATATTATGAAATATAAAATATTCAGAAATGTTTATCATGAAAATCATTGTAAATATACACACATTTTACCTGACTTTTCTATTGTATTTCCATTAATTTGAAAGGAAATATGTCTTTTAATCCTCATTCTCCTAATGCAAGGAGAGGTCCTCTTTGCATCAGTGTAGTATATTTTATAGACTCTTAGAATCTTTGAAATTATTTCCCAGTTGCATATAATCTAAATATTATAGGCTAAAGTATAAGAAATGTTGGGACAAAGGGTCGACTTATAAAATATTCAGCATTCTGAGAAGGGGCATTTTCATTTTCTGTGTATAAAGAAGTAACAGGGAAGTACAAAACAAGTAGGCAGGGCACGATACAGTTTGAAGTCTAGACAATTTGCCCTCTGGTCACAAACCATCAACTTTTTTGAGTTGAAAAGAGAGAACGGCTTTTCAGTCTCCACAATTAGAAGTCTCCAGTTGTTATGGTATATGGACACATATCCCGGGGCTTTGTTTTCTCCTTCAGTTAACAAACCATGAAGAAATAGTTGACAGATATTTTTTCCTAAGTCAAACTTACAGTGTGGTATTTGGGCTTTTCAAATCTGTGGACTATATTCTTTCCTTTTCTATATCATTTTTTCTCTGTGTGTTCAAATGTCTGATTTATAATTTATAGAAGCTGCACACATCTCTACTCACTCTTGGCACAGTGTAGCACTGTCTGTTTGTAGTAAGAATGATGTTAGGACCTGTTTCTGTTATTCTTGTAACTTTTTTTTTATAAATCTAGAATTAAAGATGGATATTTTTAATCCAAATGTAATAATGATTTCCATCACTGAACTAAAATGATATTTCTCTCAACTTATTGCATTAGAAGATTAGCATGCTCTTTATTTACATCTTTGTGTATCAGAAAATTACAACATGAGAATTTTTATTTGAAAAACTAGTATAAGTTTTATATGGCATTTAATATATCTTATAAACTGTTTATTTTGTTTGTGTGTTTCTTTGTGTGTGTGTGTGTGTGTGTGTGTGTGTGTGTGTGTGTGTGTGTAAGGAAGTCAGGAGTTGGTTCTCAGGTTGTCACTCCTTATGTAAAACACTGCAGGGGAATTAAAAGAAATGAGGCAAATGGGAAAATCAAGAACAGATTTCATTAAGAGATCTGCTTCTTTTTCCCAGTGGATTTGTGACTATGAATACTAGTAACTAAATTCCTGTCAAGTTATACTAAGGCCCAGTATAGAAGATGGAAAATGAGTCAAGAAGAGGAGGGGCCTGAAGCCCTATATATCCTCCAACCAGAGCCCACTTGAAAGTCCCTTAATTCTGAGTCTTCTACCATCAGTTAAGACCTCTCTTTTAAATAAAGTTTGTTGCTTTAGTTATATCCACTATGATTGCTCTCCCTTTCACTACATCTTGATTATCTGCCTTATCTGGATGTACTTTTTTAACACACAGAACAAACTTGTCAGTTCTTCATGATAAGCACCCCAATTTTCAATATCCCTATAATTTCTGAGGGGACGTGTATGATGCAAGGCAGACTCCTCATCTCCAGGCCAATATCACTTAGTGAAAATCACAGCAGAGGATTCTGGTAAGACTGGGATTACCTGGTGTCCTCACCAAGTGAAGACCACAGGGGTCACAAGAACTATAGCTGAATCCTCGGTGAATTATTGTATTCTTTCTTTGGGAAAATGTGAAGAATAGGAGACTAAACTTGCTGGAGAATGAAGGGGCTGAAACTCATACAATAAATGGTAATTTCCTACCTGTTATATCAAAGAAGTAGGTGAGGGTTTGTACCACTATTCCTGAACTAAGAGACTTTGATGATGACACATAATGATCCCGTCACTTCTTTTCAGCTGAGAAGGCTTTTAAATTCATCCCAAATGACAGGAGGACTTCTTTGTGGTCATGACATTTGTCATGACTTTGTTGAATTCTGAGAAATATTTGTGAAAAGTGCATACCCTTGATTCTTTTTCCTCCTATTACCATTTTCAGATACTAATGACGGCCCCTTCTGTACTGCCCAACTGTACTAGCTAGGTTCTATGTCAGCTTGACACAAGCCAGTGTCATCTTATAAAAAGAAATCTTAATTTAAAAAAAATGCTCCCACAGAGTTGGCCTTAAGCAAGTCTGTAGTTCCTTTATTTGACCGATGATTGCTTTTGGATGATTAAGTTCATTGTGGGCAGTGACATCCTTGGGCTGGTAACCGCAATTGCTATATAAAGGCAGGTTGAACAAATCATTCTAGAAGTGTTCCACCATAGCCTTTGCTTCAGTACCTGCCTACTGATGCCTGCACTGAGTTCTTGTCCTGACTTCCTGCAGTGAAAGAGTTTAACCTAAGAACTATGAGACAAACACAACCCTTTTATTGGTTCCTACTGATGCCAGGGTTTGTGCTACTAAAAATGGCTCCTGTTGCCATCGAAGTCTATTGTGGATCTCCAGGATTTGTGCCACCTTCAGGACCATGGTGGAATCAGGAAACGCCAAACTTCCGATAATAGCCATGTTTGGATCCATGGTCCTGCTGCAGCTGGGTTCTATGATGATGTGTATTGCCTATATCACCCAAGGGGCCCATATAAACCATGTTTTGAATCATGTACTGAAGTATGGGGGACATGCCGACCAGACTCTGCTCTTCACTCACCCAGGGATAGCCATCTATCCCACAAGAAACTGACCTCACCCCACACTCAATGGCCACTCGTAGAAGAGCTGGCCCTGCTCCTCATATGTACCTGGCCTCACTAATTGGGAAAGCTGGTTATGCTTTTCAAATTAAGGTGGTGGTCCCAGCAGCTCAGACTGACCAATTAATTCAGCTACCACCCAGCCACACTTCCAGGGATTTGAGTAAACACTCCCTAACATCTACCCCATCTATGACTTGCTGGAGCCTGTTAAGTGACTGGTCCTATGGAGCCGTTGTTGCAGGATCCCCATGATTCAGGACAATAGCAGGATATCAGAGAGGAATGTTGGTGAGGGTCCACTATTTTTGGTGTACCAGAAGCCAGAGACCTTGAACCTGCCCAACAAATGGTACACAGTGAACCAGTGAACATTTGCAAGAAAAGCTGTTTGGACAAAAGAATATACTGCATAATACACAGCAGCTCCCAGTGACTGACACAAGGATGAACAGAGAGAAGATGGAGAGGCAGGAAAGAGAGAGGGGTGAAGTGGTTTTTATAATTGTTTGATTTTTGTTTATTGTTTGCTTTTTATCATTCTTTTTTTTCTAACTTTGTTATTTTGAGACAGGGTTTTGCTATAGATAAGTCTGTGTTAAACTCTGTTTTTTGGTTTAAAATTAAGCTCTCTCTCAGGTTTTACGTGGAGTTCATTACCACGTTGGGTACCAATCTGTAGCTTTATATCCAGAAATAATTACACGGAAACTGTATTCATTTAACCACTGCTTGGCCCATTAGCTCTAACCTCTTACTGGCTAACTATCACATCTTGATTAACCCATTTCTATTAATGAGTGTAGCACCACGAGGTGGTGGCTTACCAGAAGGGATCTTAACCTACATCCATCTTGGAGAGGAGAGCTATAGCGTCTGTCTCACTGCCTTCTTCCTCCCAGCATTCATTTCTGTCTACTCCGCCTACCTAATTTTCTGTCCTATCAAAGGACCAAGGCAGTTTCTTTATTAACCAATAGACAGATGACCCTCCTCTATCAAAATTTCATGTAGAGCTAGATCGACAGTATCTTTGAACCCCCTTTCTAACTGTTTTTCTATGTATAGGTCATAATCCCTTTGGGGAACAAATGATCCTTCAACAGAGGTCATCTAACACAATCAGAAGACACAAATATTTACATTGCTATTATTAACAGTAGCAAAATTACAGTTATGAAGTATCAATTAAAATAATTTTATCCCTGTGGTTTACCACAACAGGAGAAACTGTTAAAGGTTCACAGCAATAGGAAGGTTAAAAAACTACATTAGGTTAATTCTTGATTTTGTACTTTTATTCTCCTTGGCATTGAGATTTGGCTCCTGAGGACACTCCTTCTAATCATTATCTATTCCTTACAGTTTTCCTAATGTCAAGGGACACAACTGGATCAGAATGTGAAGTGGGATTCCCTCTGTATGCTGTGAATATCATTGGTTAATAAAAGGAACTGCTTTGGGCCTGTAGCAGAGCTATAGGTGAACAAAAATAGGTGGGGAAAACTAAAGTGAGTGCTAGGAGGCAGAATTGGAGAGAGGCGTGTAGCCACTGGACACAGATGCCCTGAAACTTTGTTGGTAGGCAAGGACCTTGTGATGATACAAAGATTAATGGATATGAGTTAAATTAAGATGTAAAAGTGAGTCAATAAAAAGCTAGAGCTAATGGGTCAAGCAGTGATTTAATTAGTACAGTTTCTGTGTGATTATTTCAGTTCTGGGCAGCTGAGACAAACAAGCAGCTCCCTGCAACAAGAATGTGTGCTTGAAAGAAAATCTGAAGACTATCTGGACCCCAACATACAATCTTTACTTATTTGTTTGTTTGTTTACCAGTTACTTCTGAAATGAAAGGAGAAATGTTATAATGTACATTGAGTCAGGGTTTATACATTATAATACTGGTGTCATTCAATAAATAAGATTGCAAGTACTTTTCTTGAGGAATGATGCTTCTAATCATATTTAGAATATAAGAGTATTTAGCAGGTACAAGGGATAGGATGCCGCCTCTCAAAACTCTGTCTCAGGCCCCTAGATAATCACTTGAAGGCCAGAAACCCCCAAGAGTTTCAAAAGCAAGAGGCTTTCTCCCTCCCCTGAATATTTATGGTCCCTCCCCTGAATATTGATGGGATTCAAGTTCTGTTCTCTAGGTTTCTAACTCATCAGTCCAACTTGAGTAGCCCTGGATAATCTTAAAAATAGGCAAGCATATAATCAATTTCTTAGTGGCTTTGAAAACCCAGTTCTCTATATTACCTTTTTGTTCTAGACCATGGTCCAGTCAAACCTCAGTGGGATCCTTGGCCAATCCTAAAAAGATTATTTTATGCAACTTCTTGCCTGTCAATGAAGGAGGGTATTCTTTTCCAACACGTTTTTCCCTAGTCTTTATGATTTCCACTACTCGGTGCAGTAGAGATATTTTTGTCCAATTCTGGGTAGAATTAGTTCTGTGGGGAACCTTGTATCTATATCTGGTAAAGAGTAATGGTAGACTCTCAAATAAAGATACATGGAGATACAATAGGTCCCAAGACAGCTACCACACTACTCCTGATACATTTGAAGAATCTACTTCCTCCCATTCAAAGCACTGTACATTCAAAACTGAGACAGCAAAGGGATTTAAGTCTATTATGCTGTCTTTTGAAGGGATTTTTGAGGGAACACTTTTGAGGGGATGTTCCAATCCCTATAACTTACCTATTGTGGAAACTCATAAGGGAATTATAATTGGAGATTAGAAGAATACTTCCTACTCATCATTGAGGCTGCTGTTCCATTTCATTGTATTGTGTACCAATCTTGTTCTGTTGAGAGTGTTAACAGGGAATATAATACAAAAAATTATAACCCTCTAGTTCAGAGATGTGAAATCTGTCAAATAAAAAAAAATCTGCAACAATCAGCTGCTTCAAGTCTACATGCAGAGATAGAAATTATACAGGAGAAGATTGTCCAATCTATTTAAATGACTGGAGGAAGTAAATCCATATTCTAGTAGGGGTGGATATGTTCACTAGATGTGATGAAGACTTTCCTTGTCAAATAGAAAAGGCATTAGAAGTAGCAAGAGCCCACTTAAAAGAAGTTGATACTAGGTTTTGAATAACAAAGAGCATACAAAATGACAATGGATTTGTGGGGGTTCCTTGGACTTCCCACAGGACAGGGAACCTTGATTGCTTTTCGGGCTGAGGGGGGGGACTTAATTTGGGGAGGGGGAGGGAAATGGGAGGCGGTGGCGGGGAAGAGACAGAAATCTTTAATAAATAAATAAATTAAAAAATAAAAAATAATAAATAAATAAAAAGGTATAAACTACAGGAAAAAAAATGACAATGGACTGGTCTTCAAAACTGATGTTTCTCAGGCAGAATCTGAAGATACAATTTAACCTCTACTGTGCCTGACATCCCAGTTTTCAAGAACTACAGAGAAAATAACTGTTATAATTAAAATATAACTCACGTAATTGATTCAGGAATCTAAAATCCCTGAATAAAGTCGCTATCTTTAGCTTTGGTATATTTGACAAATTCATGGGTCATTGGAATAGACTGTATGACAAAACTCTCTTTTTGGGAGCTTGGAGGAGGTATGATCTCATGATTATTCTTCTGGAATCTCACATAGATGGGTTTCAACAATACCTCTCAGAACTTTAGCAAGGATCTAATAAGTGAAAGATTTGGAGGCCTCCTCTTTTCTTTGCTGGAGATAGAGATCTGGTCAAGACTTTCTGATCAAAGAAGTCAAAGAGATTTCCCTCCCTGAAATTTATTTGCAAGCATGTTTATCCATTGTTTCTACCTCTAATGTAATCACAGCTTTTTTTGTGCATTCCTGGAATGGTCTTATAAATCTATAAGTGACATTCAATGCAGCTTCCATTTAATACAGATTCATCTATCCATGAGGAGCAAAAGCCTACTCATGTGAGACCCTGGAGCATCTTACTCTTCAAGTGATGGCCACCTAGGTCATAAGAAGAATAATCCACTCCTATACCTGCTTCTTCCTCTTGGTGGAAACTCTTCATCAAACTAAATATTGATGTGCTTCTCTCTGACTGGACCTTGCTCAATATACTGTCACATACCCACTTTATCTATTAGTGCCCTCTGTGTAGCCCACAAACTTTCCCATTATATCCTTTGCCCTTACACAGTCATAGCTTTTATGTTTAAACCATTTTTACTATGTCATAAGGTTCTGTGCCCTTATTCAGTTCCTATTGATTTTGTTCAGTCTATCATTGAAATCATGACAAAATAAAATTAAATGTATGCAAATGATATCAAGCTCTTGTGATAAGGCTATTCTAGGACTCAACTCATATTTTCCTAACCATGGCAACAGATAGTTAATTGATATATCTCTCTTATACCTACTCTTTCTGTAATACAATCTGAATCATTTGTTACTCTGTATGTTTACAAAGCTTATCAAATATCCCCACTCTCTAACACACATACAAACAGGCTAACACACACACACACACACACACACACACACCCACCTTCAAAAAAAGGGATTCATTAAATATATTAGACAGTAAGTAATAGCCATGACATGTACGGGTGTTTCTATTTTATTCTTCTTGATTCTATTATAATGAAATACTTTCTTTTCTGAAAAATAAAAAGAGTTTAAATCATTGTACACTCCAAATGTGTCAGAAACTTAGTAGTAACTTTGAAAAGATAATGAAAATAAGAGAATGTTTGACTTTACCAATCCTATGAAGCTTTCACTATTTCTACACAGATTTCTCTGGTAGAAAATAATATTTCTGTGAAATCACATTTAAAATTACAATTTGTACCTTCCACTGAGGAATTTTTTTTTATAATGAAGAAGTGCTTTGCGTGTCACCTGGGAAAACAACTGGAGAAATTTTCCCTTGATGCTGTGAAAACATCTTCTGCCTGCATTCTTCTATATTGCAGTAAGTTGGGATAGCGTACCTTTCCTTTGTTTATTTTAATGTGTAAATAAGTGTTTTACACAGTTGTACCTATTCCACAACAAAAATATATCTATATTCTCTGGATTTTTCTGGCACTTCTATTAGTTATTAAAGGACTATTTTCAACTAATTTTTAATCAAATAGCATAGCTATTTTCTAATGGCAAGTGAGGTGGCTCCCATATTCCTGCGGAATGACATTTTCTAAAAATCCATTTACTTTTTTTTGAGATTATCTTTTCTGACTCTTCTTAAAAAGAGCTTTTACTGAAGTTTCTTGAAATGACAGATCCATGTACCAATATATTTTGGCTTGCATGTCTTGTATTTTCAGTGTTGCCATGTTTCTATTAAGAACCTGCTCATTTGATTTTACAGGTCTTATCTCATAGTTTTTGATGTATTATAATTATATTAACTTATCAGTGAAGACAGCCTATTGAACCTGTAAGCTATTAGCCCAACTCTTCAAATTAACTCACCATAAAATTGTGGTTTTCTAAGAAGAGTCAGAGGAAAGTGTTTATATTTATTAAAATGGGGAAACTGCATAATGAAGAGCTGGTTGAAATGAGCATATTCTGTTTATATAAGTTTTATGTTGCTGATGCATCAAATTTGTAGCTATATTTCTAAAAATGCAAAATTCTATGGCTGTGGACTTTCAGGTAACAAAAGAAAGATTTCATAGGAAGAGCACTGCTTATGTAGGTTGTTAGGGAATCTGTTCTTTAATGTTCTTACTTCTACAAGTCACCCATGTCTCTTGCTTTCTGGTAACGTCCCCTAAATTGCACCTTCTAACATTTGTTTCATAAAATCCTGGTTCCTAACAGTTATTTTTCTGAATCCTACTTGCAAAACTTGCTATAATACTGAATGTACCAGAATAGCTCAGAAGACTCTCCCTACAAGGACCTTTATCTTAGCTGTATCTTCTAAGTCCCTAGACCATATAAAGAAGCATTTGCAGGCTATTTAAATACCAAAGTATAGGATACTGGGGTAGACATTATTATCTATACAACACTGGAGAATATTCATTTTTATAATATCTATTAGATATAAAGTAGATGTCTGAGTGACAGATGCATGGCCACATCAGAAACTCAGGGGGGAATTAGATATCACTAGTTTATGTAGAAAGTAGAAGTATGTAAGTGATATTTGATGTTGCAGAAGTAAGATAAGGATTATCTCAGGGATCTTAGTTGCATGATACCTCACATACCTAGGATTTAATTCCCTGTGTTGACACTGATAACTTGTATTATTTTACTATGATTAATTTTGCTTCTCTGGAATAGAATAAACAATATCACCTACCAGATAATGCTTTAACAAGAATAGAATAAAAATATAAGTACTCTAATAGAGTGTTGATAACTGTAGGACACAGCCATGATAAGCTCTATAGAGACCTGAGTCTCAGTAGTTTGCCCTGAGGCAATACCTGGTTCCACAAAAGAATACAAACTGAGACTCCCTGCATACCACCCTGTAACAGACCATCCAAAACAAATTTCTAATGTTTCAACCATTGTAGATAGAATCACCTGCCAGCACACACCAATCACTTTTCACCAGGACTGTCTATTAACGGGGATAAAGTTTAAGAATATTTATGTAGGCAGACTGTCCCAGAAGAGAGCACAGGCCAGCCTCCCCCAGCTCCTTCTGCAGGGCTTTCTTTTGCACGACCCAGACCCCCAGCACCCCTCCCCAACCCTGCCCTGCTATATGCTCGGACCAGTGCTCAAGAACAGTTTTGAGCTCCTACACTAAGGCTACCCACCCAGAGTGGTGAGTGCCTGCCTACCGGGCAGGCCTCAGGGTCCCCTGTAAGGGAGCCTGGGCACCTTCAGCTCATGCATGCGCCAGGCTCTCCTGTGCTCTTCTGGATACCGCCCCCCTCCCCTTACTCCATTCATCCTTTTGTCGCTGGATCATTGGGCTGCCGGGTGGCCCTATTTAGTTGCTGAGGAATTCCATCTGGACTGGTGAGTGTGTGCAATCCAGGGGCGGATTGACCCGGAAGAGACTACAACCCCCCCTCCCCCAGCTCCTTCTGCAGGACTGTCTTTCTTACACCCGACCCCCCCCCCACACACACACACACACAAGCCTGCATTATCTGCTAGGTCCTTTGCTCAGGAACAGTTTTCTGCTCCTACAATAAGGCTACCGACCCAGAGAGGTGAGTGCCTGCCTACTGGGCAGGCCTCAAGGACCCCCCCCCCAAAAGGGAGCACGCGCACCTTCAGCTTTTGCGGCAGGGTGTCCTGTGTTCTACTCGTCCCTGCCCTGCCCCCCAAGTTCTCCCTTTTGTCCGCGGGTCATTGGACTACCAGGCATCTATGTTTCAGTGCTGAGAAGTTCCATTTGGACTGGACGGTTCCTGCTTCTACACTGAAGAGTTACAACCAGAGAGTCAGTAACAGCAAAGACTGGACCAAGACACCAGGCCTCTCCTGGCTCCATTTGAAGGAAGAGATGGGAAAGCGCCAAGGCAAGAATTCCTCCAACAAACTGAAAGGCAACATGACATCACCAGAATCCAGAGATCCCGAAATAAGAAGAATTGTACACCCTACTCCAGAAGAATTAGAAGAAATCGACTCAAAAGTGAATTATATGAAAATAATAGAAGACCTTAAACAGGAGGTGAAAAACTGCCATAAGCAATTAGAGACCACAAGCAAAAAGGTAGAGGAAATAAATAAAGCGCTCAAAGATACCCAAGAAAACCAAGAGAAATAAGAAAAAGCAATCAAACAGGTAAGGGAAGTGGTTCAAGACATGAAGAATGAAATGGAAGTAATGAAGAAAACACAAACCGAGGGAAGGATGGAGATGGAAAATCTGGGTAAATGAACAGGAACTACAGAGACAAGTACTACCAACAAATTACAAGAGATAGAAGAAAGAATTTCAGACACTGAAGATACCATAGAGAAAATAAATACACTGATCAAAGAAAACAGCAAAGACAACAAATTCTCATCACAAAATATTCAGGAAATCTGAGACAAAATAAAAAGACCAAACAAAGAATATTGGGATAGAAGAAGGAGAAGAAGTACAGCTCAATGGTCCAGAAAATATATTAAATAAAATTATAGAAGAAAAGTTTCCCAACCTAAAGAAGGATATTTCTTTGAAGGTTCAAGAAGCATACAGAACACCGAATAGACTGGACAAAAAAAAAAAAAAAAAAAAAAAAAAAACCATCTCCTTGCCATATTATAATCAAAACACAAAACATACAGAAAAAAGAAAGAATATTAAGAGCTGCAAAAGCAAAAGGCCAAGTTACTTATAAAGGTAAACCTATCATACTTATACCTGACTTCTCTATGGAAACAATGAAAGCCAGAAGGTCCTGATTAGATGTACTGCAGAAATTAAGAGACCATGGATGCAAGCCCAGACTACTATACCCAGCCAAGCTTTCGTTCACTATAAATGGAGAAAACAAAATTTTCCAGGATAAAAACAAATTTAAAAAATACGTAGCCACAAATCCAGCCTTACAGAAAGTAACAGAAGGAAAATCACAAACCAAGGATTCCAACAATAACCACAATAACTCAGACATCTAGAGACCCTTCACCAGCACAACTCAAAGAAAGGAAACACACAAACTCTACTACTAAAAAAGTGACAGGAATTAACAACCACTGGTCATTAATATCACTTAATGTCAATGAGCTCAACTCACCTATAAAAAGGCACAGGCTAAGAGATTGGATACGAAAACAGGATCCCACATTTTGCTGTTTACAAGAAACACACGTTAACCACAAAGACAGGCACCTACTCAGAGTAAAGGGATGGGAAAAGCAAATGGAACTAAGAAACAAGCAGGTGTGGCCATACAAATTTCTAACAAAGTTGACTTCAAACTCAAATCAATCAGAAGAGATGGAGAGGGACTTTTTATACTCATAACAGGAACAATTCATCAGGATGAAGTCTCAATCCTGAATATCTATGCCACTAATATAAAAGAACCCACGTATGTAAAAGAAACATTACTAAAACTCAAGGCTGCCATCAAACTACACACACTAATAGTAGGAGACTTCAACACTCCTCTCTCACCAATGGACAGGGCAATCAGACAGAAATCTAACAGAGAAATAAGAGAATTAATGGAGGTAATGAATCAAATGGACTTAACAGACATCTATAGAACATTCCACCCAAATAGGAATGAATATACCTTCTTCTTTGCAGCTCATGGAACCTTCTCGAAAATTGAACTCTAACTGGGTAACAAAGCAATCCTCCACAGTTACAAAAAAAATATTCATAACCTCCTGTGTCTTATCAGATCACCATGGATTAAAGTTAGAATTCAACAACAATGCTACCCCCCAGAAAGCCTACAAACTCATAGAAACTGAACAATCAATTACTGAACCATACCTGGATCAAGGAAGAAATAAAGAAAGAAATTAAAGTCTTCCTTGAATTCAATGAAAATAAAGAAAGAACTTACTCAAACTTATGGAACACAATAAAAGCAGTCCTGAGAGGAAAGTTCATAGCACTAAGTACCCACTTAAAGAAAACAGAAAAAGCACATATTGGAGACTTAACAGCCCACCTGAAAGCTCCAGAAAAAAAAAAAAAAGAAGCAGACTCACCTAGGAGGAGTAGAAGACTGGAAATAATCAAACTGAGGGCAGAAATCAACAAAATAGGAACACAGAAAACAATCCAAAGAATCAATGAAACAAAAAGCTGGTTCCTGGAGAAAATCAACAAGATTGATAAACCCCTATCCAAACTAATAAAACGGCAGAGAAAAAATATGCAAATTAATAGGATCAGAAATGAAAAGGGGGACATAACCACAGACACAGAGGAAATTCAGAGAATCGTTAGATCTTACTACAAAAGCCTGTATGCCACAAAACTGGAAAATGTGAAAGAAATGGACATGTTTTTAGATAAATACCATATACCAAAGTTATACCAGGTCCAGGTGAACAACCTAAATAAACCTGTTAGTCGCAAAGAATTAGAAGCTGTCATCAAAAACCTCCCTACCAAAAAAAGCCCAGGACTAGATGGCTTCAATGCGGAATTCTACCAGAACTTCCTAGAAGACCTAATACTATACTCCTTAAAGTATTTCACAATATAGAAATAGAAGAGTCATTGCCAAATTCCTTTTATGAAGCTACAGTCACTCTGATACCAAAACCGCACAAAGACTCAACCAAGAAAGAGAATTATAGGCCAATCTCACTCATGAATATCAACGCAAAAATCCTCAACAAAATACTGGCAAACCGTATCCAAGAACACATTAGGAAAATTATCCATTATGATCAAGTAGGCTTCATCCCAGAGATGCAGGTCTGGTTCAACATACGAAAATCTATCAATGTAATCCATCTTATAAATAAACTGAAAGAAAAAACCATATGATCATTTCATTAGATGCTAAAAAAGCATTTGACAAAATTTAACATCCCTTTATGATAAAAGTATTGGAGAGATTAGGGATACAAGGGTCATACCTAAATATAATAAAAGCTATATACAGCAAGCCGACAGCTAACATCAAATTAAATGGAGAGAAACTTAAAGCCATCCCACTAAACTCAGGAACACGACAAGGCTGTCCACTCTCGCCATACCTCTTCAATATAGTGCTTGAAGTTCTAGCAATAGCAATAAGACAACATAATGGGATCAAGGGGATTCGAATTGGAAAGGAAGAAGTTAAACTTTCATTATTTGCAGATGATATGATAGTCTACATAAGCCACCCCCAAAACTCCACCAAAGAACTTTTACAGCTGATAAACAGTTTTAGTTATGTGGCAGGATACAAGATCAACTTCAAAAAATCAGTCGCCCTCTTATACACAAAGGATATGGAAGCAGAGAGGGAAATCAGAGAAGCTTCACCTTTCACAATAGCCACAAAGAGCATAAAATATCTTGGGGGTAACTCTAACCAAGAAAGTAAAAGATCTATTTGACAAGAACTTTAAGGCATTGAAGAAAGAAATTGAAGAGGATACCAGAAAATGGAAGGATATCCCCTGCTCTTGGATTGGGAGGATCAACATAGTAAAAATGGCAATTCTACCAAAGGCAATTTATAGATTCAATGCAATCCCCACCAAGGTCCCATCAAAATTCTTCACAGATCTTGAGAGGACAATAATCAACTTTATATGGAAAAACAAAAAACCCAGGATTGCCAAAACAATCCTATACAATAAAGGATCTTCGGGAGGCATTACCATCCCTGAATTTGAACTCTATTACAGAGCTTCAGTAATGAAAATAGTGTGGTACTGGCATAAAAACAGAGAAGTCAACCAATGGAATTGTATAGAAGACCCAGATTTTAACACACAAACCTATGAACACCTCATTTTTGATAAAGGAGCTAAAAGTATACAATGGCAGAAAGAAAGCATCTTTAACAAATGGTGCTGGCACAACTGGATGTCAACCTGTAGAAGAATGAAAATAGATCCATATCTATCACCATGCACAAAACTCAAGTCCAAATGGATTAAAGACCTCAATATCAGTCCGAACACACTGAACCTGATAGAAGAGAAAGTGAGACGTACCCTACAACAGATGGGCACAGGAGATCGCTTCCTAGGTATAACCCCAGCAGCACAGACATTAAGGGCAACATTGAATAAATAGCACCTACTAAAACTGAGAAGCTTCTGTAAAGCAAAGGACACTGTCACTAAGACAAAAAGGCAACCTACTGACTGGGAGAAGATCTTTACCAACCTCGCAACAGACAAAGGTCTGATCTCCAAAATATATAGAGAACTCAAGAAACTAGACTTTAAAATGCTAATTAACCCAATTAAAAAATGGGGCACTGAACTGAACAGAGAATTCTCAACAGAAGAAATTCAAATGGCTAAAAGACACTTAGCATCATGCTCAACCTCCTTAGCAATCGGGGAAATGCAAATCAAAACAACTTTGAGATATCATGTTACACCTGTCAGAATGGCTAAAATCAAAAACACCAATGATAGCCTTTGCTGGAGAGGCTGTGGAGGAAGGGGTACCCTCATCCATTGCTGGTGGGAATGCAATCTTGTGCAACTACTTTGGAAATCACTGTTTTGGTTTCTCAGGAAATTTGGGATCAACCTACCCCTGGACCCAGCCATACCAATCTTGGGAATATACCCAAGACATGCCCTATCATATGACAAAAGCATTTGTTCAACTATGTTCATAGCAGTATTATTTGTAATAGCCAGAACCTTTGAAACAACCTAGATGCCCTTCAATGGAAGAATGGATGAAGAAAATGTGGAATATATACACAGTAGAGTACTATGCTGCGGTAAAAAACAATGACTTCTCGAATTTTGCATGCAAATGGATGGGAATAGAAAACACTATCCTGAGTGAGGTAACCCAGACTCAAAAACATGAACATGGGATGTACTCACTCATTATTGGTTTCTAGCCATAAATAAGGGTCCCGGAGTACATCCCATGTTCCTCTTTTTGGGTCTGGGTTACCTCACTCAGGATAGTGTTTTCTATTTCCATCCATTTGCATGCGAAATTCAAGAAGTCCTTGTTTTTTATTGCTGAGTAGTACTCTAATATGTATATATTCCATACTTTCTTCATCCATTGCGGACAATGAGGACTACTGAGAACTCAAGAACAATGGCAATGGGTTTCTGATCCTACTGCAAGCACTGGCTTTGTGGGAGCCTAGGCAGTTTGGATGCTCAACTTACTAGACCTGGACGGAGGTGGGGGTTCCTTGGACTTCCCACAGGACAGGGAACCCTGATTGCTTTTCAGGCTGAGAGGGGGGACTTAATTGGGGGAGGGGGAGGGAAATGGGAGGCGGTGGCGGGGAAGAGACAGAAATCTTTAATAAATAAAAAAAAAATAAGGGTCACGGAGTCTACAATTGGTGAACCTAAAGAAGCTAAATAAGAAGAATCTTCATCTGGTGATGGATGGAGATAGAGACAGAGACCCCCACTGGAGCACTGGACTGAGCCCCCAAGGTACCAATGAGGAGCAGAAGGAGGGAGAAGATGAAAAAGGAAGTCAGGACCACGAGGGGTGCACCCACCCACTGATACAGTGGGGCTGATCTATTGGGAGCTCTCCAAGGCCAGCTGGACTATGACTGAAAAAGCATGGGATAAAACCGGACTCTCTGAACATGGCAAACAATGAGGGATGATGAGAAGCCAAGGACAATGGCACGGGGTTTTGATCCTACTTCATGTTCTGGCTTTGTGGGAGCCTAGCCAGTTTGGATGTTTACCTTCCTAGACATGGACGGAGGGGGGAGGAACTTGGACTTTCCACAGGGCAGGGAACCTTGACTGCTCTTTGGACTGGAGAGGGAGTGGGAGAGGAGTGGGGGAGGGGGAGAAGGGTGGGAGGAGGGGGAGGGAAATGGGAGGCTGGGGTAAAAAAGAATATTCATGTAATCCTGTAAATAGTGTAGAAGGAAGAAGAAAAAATATTTAATGTTGCAGGCAAAAGACAATGAAATTAAAGGTTATGTTCATGAGGTGTTAGGTGACCTGTTTGAGCAGAATTTTGGGCTTGGTTCTATTGACAGGGTTCTCATTGGCAAGGTGAATTTGAAATAGCAGATGGACCAAAGCAGGAAACAGGAGGAAATTCTTCCCTTAATATCCTTTATTTTGCAAACAACATTAAACTGCCTAAATATTGCTAAAATATCAGAAAAGCACATTGATTTTAAGGATACAGTCTTCTTTGTTTCCTTTGGGGCTTGGAGTTGCCTCGTCTTATGGACCTTTTGAATATAATTATTAAGCACATTATTTTCTAAAAACAATGAAATCCAAAGACAGTTGATCCCAAAGAGAACCATACCAACTGTTTATCAATATATGCTTATTCATACATAGCTTGGGAGTAATGATTAAAGAGCCGTGGTTCTCAAATGATGGGTTGTGACCCCTCTAAGGGGTCACATGTCAGATATCTACCTTATCATTTATAACAGAAGCAAAATTACAGTGATGAAAAAGCAATGAAATAATTTTAAGGTTGGGGGTCACCATAACATGAGGAAGTCTGTGTTAACGTGTCACATTAGGAAGGTTGACAACCATTGATCAAGAGATTGTAAAACAAGTATACTTGAAATGTATGGCGCAAGTGATTTTCCTTTGGGAATAACGTGACTCTCAGCACTACGAATAATGTTAAATCAGTGCATTTTCCCATGAAGTAGAAAATTTTAACTGTGAATTTCATGCTTATTATATTAACATAATATAAATTCTATCAACTATTTTGAGTCAAATTGTCATATATATTAGATATATTCCACACAGTAGACAAACAATACATTAATTTGTGCTTTCAGGGTGATTTCCAGCAATTAAGATTCAGATTATAAAAGGTAATATGCTTCTATAGTTTGTAGGGTAAGTGGTGATAGGTAAATAATTCTCAGTGCCCACGAAGGAAACCCAAACCATCAAATAGTGCCCATCATTTTTTTTCCAAATGCAGTCAGCTGGGCTAGAGTTGTTTCTAGCTGAAGAAACAAAAATACACAAAAGGAATCTAGAGGCAAGGTTTCCTGACTTGAGTTAACTTGACTCTGAGTCAACAACATGAGTTGACTTGACAGCTGACATCAGTGATTTACTATCTCACAGACATCACTGTAGTTACAGTTATTTATCCCACAGACCACTGGGGAGGGTAAAATGGAGTCTATCACATCTGCATGACAGTGATAAGTACGGTTCAACTTCTGAATTTATGACAGGAATGGAAAACAACCATTTAAACTTAAAGTTATATAAACTTACCTTCCCTCTCTATAAATGGATGTAGTCATCTAACCCACTTTGTTCTGAGAACTTTCCTGAGTTAAAATGAACAGATTGACATTATTCACATATTTTTACTTTACATATTTTGCAATCTAATGTTTAAATAGCACCTAAATATACCATACAATCAGATAGAGAGTATGTGTTATCTAGATGAAATCAAAATGAATTAAGGAAGAGGCTGAACTATTCTAGAAAGATTAAATAACAAGAATTAACTTATAAATGGGAGAAGAATGTATAAATGGTGTTCTGCCCTTCTTATTTCTTCTTATTACATATTTCATCATTGATATGGGCCACATTTTGTAAATTTATTGCATGTTTCATTTAAATGTTTTAAGAAGAGCTCATCAGGGCTTTGAAAAGCATCTCAGCAGTTAAGAAAACTTGCAGTTCTTATTGACCAGAGTAGAGACAAAGTTTGGTTCCCAGCACTCACAGTGGATTTTCACAGTACCATATAAGTTCAGCTTCCAGGAATACTATATCCTTGTTTTGTCTCTGAGGGAAGAGGACCGACATGTATTTGTTCTCAGAAAAACACTCCCATATGTATGCACTTAATTAAACATAATACTTCTTAAAAATGAAGCCCGTGGAAAGATGGTTCAGATATGGAAAGCATTGACTCCTTTTTCCAAGAACCTAGGTTTGGTTCCCAGTACCCAAATGGCAGATCATAACTACTTGTAGCTCTAGTTCTTGGCAGTGTAATGCACCCTAATGGCTTCTTTGGGACAAGGCACAGATGTGGTATGTAGATATACACCCAAGCAGGACACAAGAAACATAATTTAAAAAATATTTTTCTCCCTCCAATCTGTCCCCCACATTCCCCTCCTGCTGACTCCATCCACTCCTCCATTTCTATTCAGAAAAGGGTAGGCTTCTAAGAGCTATTGCGAAAACATGACTATCAAGTTCAATAAAACTTAATATGGAAAAGTGGAAACTCAGGATAGTTAAAATAATCCTGCATAATAAAAGAACTTCCAGAGGTTTCACCACCTGTGATTTCAAGCTCTACTATATGGCCGTAATAATTAAAAAAAACTGCATGTTATTGGCATAAAAATAGAAAGGTGGATCAATGGAACCAAATCAAAGACCCAGACATAAATCCGCACACCTATCAACACCTGATTTTTGATGAGGAAGCCAAATTGTACAATGGAAAAAAGGAAAGCATCATCAACAAAGTGCTGATCAATATGATCTGGAAAAGCAATAACTGAAGACAGTAAATCAGAGATTGGAGATTGGTGATGTAGAAAGCTACAAATGAGAATAAAAAGGAAGAGCATCCTAAAAACATGTCTGTGTAATCGCAATGAAATTATGCTATGATAAGAACTCCAAAATAGGAAGGCACAAACATTTGCAGCAGATGATAAATGAAGAGAGTTACTGTGATGAGCCCATACACACCAGTGCTTATATGTAGCTGGGGTATCGTTTCAAAGTATATGATCAAACAATGGGTTTGATAAATTTATTGAGTCAATTTTTCAATTAAACAGTATTGACCTAGATTCTTCCAATATACATAGGAAATCTTGTATTTTTCCTCATACCTATGTTGATTGTTGTATGTCTCTCTTAGGGTCCTCTTTGTTTTCTAAGGTTTGGATTGTAAGCTAGTTTTTCTTTACTTTATGTCTAAAAGCCACTTATGAGTGAATACATACTATATTTGTCTTTCTGAATCTGAGTAACCTTCCTCAATACGGTTTGTTCTAGATCCATTCATTTGCCTGCAATTTTCAAGAAGTCAGTAATTTTTTACCCATTGTGTAGTACTCCATTGTGTAATGGTATCACATTTTCTTTATCCATTCTTTAGTTGAGGGGCATTTAGGCTGTTTCCGGGTTTGGCTATAATGAATAATGCTATCATGAGCATAGTTTGGCACATGTCCTTGTGGTGTGATTGAGCATCCTCAGCATATATACCCAAAAGTGGTATGCTGGCTCTTGAGGTAGATCATTCCCTAATTTTCAGAGAAATTGCTATACTGATATCCAGAGTGTTTTTACAAGTTCATACTCCCACCAACAATGAAGGAGTGTCCCCCTTACCCAACTTCATATCCAGTAGAAGCTGTCATAAGTGTTTTTGATCTTGGCATTCTGACTGGTGTAAGATGGCATCTCAGCATGCTTTTGATTTGCATTTCTCTGATGGCTAAGGATGCTGAACATTTTCTTGAGTGTCGTTAAGTCATTTGAGATTTGTCTGTTGAGAGCTCTCTGTTTAAGTCTGTAGCTTATTTTTAACTGAATTTTTTGTTCTTTTGATAAGTTTCTTGGGTTCCTTGTATTTGGAGATCAGTTCTCTGTCCGATGTGGGGTTGGTGAAGATATTTTCCCATTTTGTAGGCTCCTGTTTTGACTTCTTGACCTTGTCCTTTGCTTTATAGAAGTTTTTCAGGGGAGAAAGGGAGGATAGCAGAGAAAAATGTATAGCTCAACAAAAACAATTAAAAAGTATTTAAATAAAAAAAGTATTTCTGATTTTATTTCTGTCACTATTTCCCAATCAATACAATAACTATTTCCATAGTATTCACATTTTTATTAAGTAAGAAGTATACAGCTCCTTAGCAGGCTGACAATAAGGGTCGCTGCAAGTAGATTAATGCACTTTTAGGTTAAACATTTAAGATTACTGACTTCCTGATTCTTTTTGAGGATTGGGAGTGGGTTGTGAGGAGGAGGCTCTCTAGTGGTGTAAAAGAGCCAACTTTCCCTTCTTTGTCTATGTTTTCCAATCCCCTGTGGTAGCCCAAATCAGCAAGGGAAGAAAGAAATGTATACAACTCCCAAACCCCAACACATAAAGAATTGGCTCTGATAAAACAAAACAAAACCCCTCATACAATGGCAACAAAGTTAATATCTGTCTCTATGTATGTTTTGCTGTGGTGTGTGTATATGTGTGTGTCTGTCTGTCAGACAGTCTGTGTGTCTCTGCACATGCGCATGCACACAGGTGAATGGACACAGTTATTTTTAAACTAATAATCAGCTGAGTGCTGAGGTCTTGCTTTTCTTGTGTTCTTTGTCATTTCTGAAACAAAAGCCAACTTTACCTTGCAAACATCTATTGTAGTATAAAGCAAAAACATTGTGAGGAATTTAAATGCAAATCCAATTGCATTTGAGCATGCACACATTTTGGAAAGAGATCCTGCACAGACATTGAAGGCTGTGAGTAAATGAACTCTGCATTAAGACTAATGGTGATTGATGGCTTTCTAGTACAAATGGCACGGATTTTGCAGTTTAATCCTATCATGATTACTAACCAGACCTCTTTATGTGCATTAGTAAAGAGCTAGAGAAAACCAAATAGCTTTTGAAAGTTAACTTTATAAAAGTATAAAAGAGAATTAAGTTGAAAAAATATGCTATTCCTATTCACATCTCAAGAAAGAACTTTCAATTATCAATTGTTTACTTCAACAATTACCAAATAATGTTACTTGGAAATGCTTATTAATCTGTCTGCTTAATTCTCACTCTTTTACAAATATCTATTCTTCATGTTGTGAGAAAAATTTTTAAAGCTGTTTTTCCTATTCATATAAGTAAACAATTGTGTCATTTTTCTATAAAAGACTCAAATAACACTTATTTTAGCTTTTCGTTTAAAATAAAAAAAAACATTAACTGAGTAGCTGAAATTTTCATATTATAGGACAGATGAATTATAAATCATCAAAAATATTCATTTTCTATTTTATTATTCAAATGTGCTTCATAAGGATATAAAGATTATTTAAATTTACATTTTAATATTGCAAGTTCATTTCATCTTTTCTTTGCTATGGACAAAACAAAAGTCCATTTAACAATATTTCAATGAGAAATGTTTATTGCAACGTCAGATTCACCTTAGACACTGAAAATATGTCCTGTAAAATTTAGATACAACCACATACTTTACATAAGATAATTAAAAGTACATATAGTAACAAAAAGCAATTTTCTATTTGTCTCTATAAAACATTTGTAGGGTACAGGAATTTTTCACCAGTAAATCTCAGGTACCATTCCCTTCACTGAATGACAAATCCACTTTGGAGATGGCAAAAGTGAAATGTTTATTAAAAGCCAAACTCCCTGATACAGCTTCCTTGAAGTCTCTATCCACGGTGGAGAAAGACTTTGCAATGATACACTATTTGAAAGTATCCAATACTCCTGTAAGTAACACCTTCTATGTATTCTATAAGGAATACTTTGGTGAAATACTTCTTTGGCCTGTTGTTTGTGCCCATCTGGGTGACTGAACACCTGTTCTCCACAAAAAAAAGTTAATATCGCAATACTGAGATGAGTTTGGTGTGTGTTAATAAAACTTTAATTGCTTCTCCAACAGGACCATAAGATGTAACCCATACTGCAAGCTTATAAGATTGACTAAATAGTATTGTTGTTTTAAACTACAGGAAATATTTTGGCCCTTCTCTTTGATTAATGGATAATTTTAGTATTATTATTATTTATGATCATGAAGGTAAGATGGTACAGCATGGGGAAATGGTAACATTAGTCATAATAAAAATCATATATTCAATTTTTCTCATTTTACAGTTTTCTACTTTGATTTTTATTTATTATTATTATTATTATTATTATTATTATTATTATTATTATTATGGTTTTTCGAGACAGGATTTCTCTGTGGTTTTGGAGCCTGTCCTGGAACTAGCTCTTATAGACCAGGCTGGTCTCGAACTCACAGAGATCCGCCTGCCTCTGCCTCCCGAGTGCTGGGATTAAAGGCATGCGCCACCACCGCCTGGATGTTTTTTATTTTTTAATATGAGATTAAATCAAACTACTACATTACATTATTTTAAATATGACTATATCAAAATCATCCTCTTGTCATAACTATTAATGTACACATAAATAATGTGCTTTATTTTCAAATGTTAAAGCTAGTAATTCTGAAACTGTATGTTATAATTGTTGGGAAATATTATTTTAAGGTGTGTTAATTTTATGTTGCATTTAACTCCATGAAGCTGCATTACTGTGCCTGTCTAAAACACCCGATAGTCTAATCAAAAACCTACTGCTAGTAGCAGGGTTGGAGAGAGAAGCAGGTAGGTCTGGGACACAGAGAGAATATTATGAGAAGAAAACTGGGAAAAGGATCTGGGAACAACAGAGAAGGAAGAGGAATTCTGGGCCCAGTTACCCAACCACTCAGCATCATAGCCAGACACAGAGTAAGAAGGAAAGGAAAGGTACACAGAAATAGAGAAAGGTCAAAAGCCCCATGGCAAAAAATAATAGTAGAGATCATTTAAGGAACGATGAAAAGAAACAAGCCAAACTAAGGCTGGGCATTCATAACTGATAATAAGTTTCCATGTATGATTTATTTGAGAGCTTGGTGGTGGGTCCCTGAAAAAGCCAAAAGAGTAAAAAGAATAAAACATCATACTACAGTAATTGTAAAAAGTAATTAAATAGTAAAAAATGTGGTCATGAATTTGAAAGTAGAAACAAGACCCAATGAAAAAGGTATATGTGGGGGAAAATAAAGACTATACCTTGCCTGAAATCAATGCAGTTTACATGAATATTGTAGGAAGCAGATTTGATATGTGACACAAATAGTAATTACTAAGAGATTTACTGTGAAGAATTATGAGTGCAAAGGGCAATGATGGTTAACATTACCTGTAACCTTACTGGATTATGCTATGTTCTGGAAAATAAGCAAATATTATTTTAAATATCTTTGGAGTTTGATTTTCTGTTAAGTGAATCGTGACAAACACATGCATTTGATTAGCTTCTACAACAAGTCAATTATAGAACATTTCTTAACAATTGTAGCTAATTGTTCTATTTTCTTTCTTCAAGTTTTTTTATTCTTTTAAAAAACTTAACACAGGAGCTGAAGAAATAATTTGCGATCCTAGAGAAGCTAAATAAGAAGGTGAACCCAAAGAAAAACATATAGTTATCCTCCTGGATATTGGAAGTAGACAAGATTGCTGGGTAGAAATGACTCACTCAGTAACATGTTTCTGTTCAAGCATTATATTCTCAATTCAGAGCCCCTCTATCAGAGAAAATCTGGGTAAGCAAGATATGATTATGTCCCCAACACCACTGGCAAGGAAGGGACCAAGTAAGGAGGGTCCTAGATGTTCCTGGACAGCCAGTGTAGTAAAATTCAATAGATCCAGCTTCAGTAAGCGATTTGATGCCTTGTGGTAGAGGCACATATGTTTATACTTAACACTAGGAAGTCAGGTAGATCTATATGATTTCTAGGCCAATGTGGTTTACAGAGTGAGTTCCAGGACAGGTAGAGATATTACACGCAGAGAGAGATAAAGAGGGGAGGGGGATGAAGGAGAGAGAGAGAAAGGGGGAAGAAAAGAGAGGGAGAGAGAAATGATCAAAAAAATGAAAGTTAAAGAGTTGTTGAGAAATGCAGCTGACATAGATCTCTATCATCAGGATACACACACACACACACACACACACACACACGTGTGGACACCCAATGAAACTGTCAGCAAAATATAAAAACAAGTATAAATAAAAGGAGTGACTCTTTTTTCAACCATTTAAAAAATTAACATATTATCTGAAGACGTGTGAAAAATGACCTTGAAAGAACAATCAGATACGAAGTTTTTATCCTGTGTTGATTGATACTGTCACCTAGTCACGATATGAAAGCATCTAGGAAATAAATAGGTCCTTGGTACTCTTGGGATTGAAAATCTGGCTTAAGTTATTTTAGGTGGGAAGATCCTCCTAAAACCATGACTTGCATCAATCCGGTGACTGTTATTTTGGACTAAATAAAAAAGGGAAATGAAAGTTGAGCACTAGTAATTATAGTTTACTGCTTTCTGAAAGCAGAAAGAATTTGACCAGTGTCTTAAGCTTTTGTTTCTGTGCGGTCCTCACAACGTGTGACTGTGCCTTTAGTATGGGACCCAAAATAAGCCCTTCTTCCCTTAATGATTTTTGGACTGTATTTTTTATCCCATCAATAAGTAAAGTATGTAAAACACTACCCATTTCCTACATTATTTTGATGCCGCACACACCGCGCCCTGTGCTCTAGCACCCAGTTCACGAGCTTCAAGCAAGGGGCTGGAGGTTAAACTACACAGACACACACAGAGAGAGACAGTGACACGGGTCATTCTTGAATTCCCCAGGAATGCCCCCTTTATTGTGTTCAGGGGCAGATTATATAGAGATAGCCACGCCCCAGCCAAACCCACCAGAAGCCACTCTCCTGCCATCAGGAACTCCTGAAGGTCTCATGCTCAGAGCAGCTGTAGGCACTCTGATCAAGGGATTACAAGAAATTCAGGATCTGGTGTCTCACTGCTCCCAACATCTTGGTATTAAAAGTGTAGTATTTCAACAGTGTACATTTTGAGGTCTTCGATTCGTAATAATGAACCAGAATTCCCTTGGCATTGCATGTTCTGTTTAATCATTTTGACATTCATTGATGAAACTGAATAATTATACCAATTTCTTGAGTCCTTTGGTATTTAAATATGGCAATATTTGATAGAAGAAATAAATTGCTATCATACCTATGATTGCATCTCTACAAAATTTAGACATTAAGTTCTATTCTCCAATGTAATGGTGTTGGAAGATATTACTTGTGAGGATTTGTCAAGTAAAGTATCATGATACTCATGAAAAGTGTTGGTTCCCTCTGTATAGAGATAAAGCAATAGTTCTCTCATTTTGAAAGAACAATGAGAAGGCATTTCCTATGATAGTGTACATGCAAGTCTATTGTTCATAATCATCTAGTTTTTGCTGTCCTGTTATAGCAGCTTGAATGTATTGGTGGAAGTGAGTGGGAATAATTTCAAGTTAGTCCTTTGTAGTAGGAAATACCAGTTGATTTCACTCAGCAGCCAAGAACACAACTGGGTCAGGGAATTGCAATAAAGTAATAGTAGAGTTTAGTCTTTTCAAAAAGGAAGTCAGAGTCAAAGAGTTAAATGAGAAAAAGAATACAAGAACCAGCAGAAAGATAATTGATGACAACAACTGGTAAATTGGACAGATAGCTCCAAACAGCCATTTTAAAATGTCTTTTGTGTAGACAAGAAGTGGCAAAGAAAAGTTCTCCTGTCTGTTTCTCTATTATCTCCAAAATGAGCACACTTTCATTCAGGTTATGCCTGACAGAAACTTACAGGTGGAACCAGGACAGTCAAGGTAGGACCAACAGCACTCAGCAGCTCATAGTAACCCATACTCACCCAGGTTTCGGCTATAAGTCCTTTACAAATCTTTTAGACTAGCATAGAGATGACATCATGTTTTTTTTCTGGAGTCCTCAGCTACTCAGTTGTTCTACTTTCTCTCTTTTCCCTTTAATATTTTACATATGGATCTATGGTCAATGACTTACTAAAAACTCACTCCTGTGGCTTGTGAATTCTTTTCAAATATTCAAGGCAAGAACTCAAAAGCCTTTGGCTCAGTTTTGCGTTTGTGGCTGTTAAGTATTCCAGGATTCTAGTCCCTTCTTATCAATAAAACAGGGCCTATTCATGGTCAGTCATACTATTCCTGGTAAAGTAGTTCTGAGTTATATAAGAAGGTAACTGAGCAAACCTTAGCGGAAAAGCCAGTACACAGCATTCGTCTTTGATCACTGATGTAGTTCTTGGATTGTGATCCCTACCTTGAGTTCCTCCTTTGGCTTCCCTCGATGATAGACTATAACCTGTCGTAAAAATAAACCATTACTTCCTTTTTTTTTTTTGTTCAGTGCTTTAATTACAGAAACAGAAAAGAAAACAAGAATGGAAACATTTAGCATTTAGGAGCTCTTTGAGATGTTTTAATTTTTTCTCTTCATAACCAATCTGAGAGGTGAAACTCAGAAGTTTTTAAAATTGCATTCTGTTATAAAGGTAACTATAGACGTGAAATATAATCACACTGTAAGAGAAGAGGATTATAAAGCCATTTGAAGTGGTTCTAAGGGCATTAATGGTCACCAGCAAGAAAGCCGTTTCTGAAGAATGTGTAGGTCTGTGGGAGATTTGGAGAGATTTAAAAGTAAGCAGATCTGGAGAAAGGGGAGCTTTATCTGTAATAGTTAAGAAGGAGGCAACAGAGAGAACTACCTTGAGGGATCAATGGTGTCAAAGGCTAGGTCTCCTGGGATGGAAGGAATAAAATTACTAATGGCAGTCTGCAGGGAATCAAGTCCCAAGAGCTATAAACAAATTCCCAGTAATGACTTTCTTTAGCAGGGCATAAGGTTATTTATGTTTAGAGGATTTTGAATATCTAAAAATAAGGAAATTTAAGATTTATTGTCTTTAATTCCTAACATTGTTGTATCTATTTATAGCTATGAATTAAAATTATTTCTTGAAAAGTACTTTATTTTTGAAAATATTCAGGAAAGTTTAGGTGACACTTTCATACAGAAATGATAGAGTTTCAGAATTATAAGAAATAAATTCAATTATTAATTTTAATTTGACAGGTTTTTTCTATTTTTTAAAAATCAAAATATAATTTCACATATCGCTCCCTTTGCTTGCCTCCCTCCAATCACTCCTGTATAGCCCCCAACTTTTTTTCTCTCTCAAATTACTCTTACATACCTTTAAAAAGTATTTTTGATTGGAATAAAGTCTCATTCCTGAATTTTCATTATTGTTTGTTCATTCAAAGCTTCTATTATTGTAATATTATGTGAGTTTTTTGGATGTGTGTATAAGTGTGCATGTATTGGCGGGTTAGGTTACATCTTTGTTTAAGGAATAACTGAGGAGGTTCAAGAGCAAATAAAAGAGAAAATAACACATCTACATCCCACATTGTGAATAAACTATTAAATCATATGTAGTTATGTATAGGTATGAGATGAATATTAATAATAACAGCAATCAATAATATGAGATATTAGTAATTTACTTTTGTTTTACTAAGGCGGCTTACAGGAATATCAGTGAAGGTTTACTCACGTGAACAATTGTTAATGCTTACATAAACTTGTGTAGGAACTTTGTGATTTTTTTTATTAATTTATTTATTTATTAAAGATTTCTGCCTCCTCCCCGCCACCGCCTCCCATTTCTCTTCCCCTCCCCTTATCAAGTCTCCCTCCCTCATTAGCTCGAAGAGCAATCAGGGTTCCCTGACCTGTGGGAAATCCAAGGACCACCCACCTCCATCCAGGTCTAGTAAGGTGAGCATCTAAACTGCCCAGGCTCCCCCAAAGCCAGTACGTGCAGTAGGATCAAAAACTCATTGCCATTGTTCTTGAGTTCTCAGTAGTCCTCATTGACCGCTATGTTCAGCAAGTCCGGTTTTATCCCATGCTTTTTCAGACCCAGGCCAGCTGGCCTTGGTGAGTTCCCGATAGAACATCGCCATTGTCTCAGTGTGTGGGTGCACCCCTAGAGGTCCTTCTGATCCTGATTTGGAACTTGAGATTTCAGTCCGGTGCTCCAATGTGGGTCTCTGTCTCTGTCTCCTTTCATCGCCTGATGAAGGTTAATATTCAGGAGGATGCCTATATGTTTGTCTTTGGATTCACTTTCTTATTTAGCTTCTCTAGGATCGTGAATTATAAGCTCAGTGTCCTTTATTTATGGCTAGAAACCAAATATGAGTGAGTACATCCAATGTTCCTCTTTTTGGTTCTCAGGAGCTTCATGAGAGTAGTGAGTTATAAACTTCCTAAACCTTATACATTTAATTTGAGACTCATGGATGAACTGTTTTAGCATGAATAGAATCTTGACACAGTACACTTGATTTAAATGAAACAAACAGATTTGCCAATTTACTCTTATCAAGAATTTGGAGATGTAACTTACCTCATAGTTCTGGATGTATAAAATAAAGAAGTCAAGAAAGTCACAAGAAGTCTAGTAGGTTTAAGTGTCTCATTGTTGTGGCAAGATGATGATTCTCTCTCATGTAAATAAAACTTAATGGTTTATGCTTTAAGGTACCTATCATCTGGTGTTCTCAATTTATGCCTCAATTTATCATTTATTCTTTTGGAGAATTCTTTAACCTGCCTTCTCTGGCTTCAACTTCTAATTATTCTATCCAGTCAAGGAAATGGCTTTCTATAGAGTAATTGCCCACTCTATGTTTAAACTTTTACTCCTTTAGGGAGAAGAAAGGTTCTCAGAAGTCAATAGGCTTAGAAAAAAAATCAAGACAGAAAGAGTTCTTTAATGTTATAATATGTACTAGAAGACTCATTCTGGTCATATAAACAGTAAACAATTGTTGGGGAGATGAGTTTGCTTCATCCATTAATTGTCTGAAAATTGGACAAAGACCTCCAGTGGCTCAGTTTTCTTGAACAGAAGTTCAGGATGTGGTGGGATCTTTAGTACACAGCTGAATACTTCATTTACAAATATAGATATACATAAATGTACTTGTATATGAGTATATATACACATATATTCATATATACTTTTATATGAATATATGAATATACAAATGTATATTTCATTTAACTATAAATAATTGAAATAAAAAAATTTGTTCATAAAGCCAGTTTGTGTAGTTTTCTTTCTTTGATAAAGTGGTACTCTACAAGGAAGAAGTGAATATATGTTTCTCCATGTCCCCAGGATAATCTCACATTACACAGTTACCACCAGAGCAGGAAACTGACAGGTCTAACACCCACAGTACAGGTGTTATCCAATGCAACTGAGACAAAACCATCTGTGAATGGATGATATGGTACATTGTACCTTCTGATCATAGTCCCAGTTATATGTGCTACCTGTTACAGGTGATAAGATATGCACATGAGTCTGAGCTATCGGAAAGTAGAAAGTACTTGAGGGAAAACCCATAGGGAATAACTTCTTTTACACGATATGATGTGTGTCATGCCTTCTTCATGAATGAGGTCTGCCATGTTTTATGGAAAAGGACTCCAAATGATTAATGAACCAGAAGATATAACGTGGTCCTCAAAAGAGTAGCACATGTAGAACATTATTATAACAAGGCAACAGGGCTTGATGTTTACTGGGGTATAGGTGACAAGCAATTAATGAAGTTCGGCAGTCTTCTCAGAAAGGCTTAGAACATTATTATAACAAGGCAACAGTGCTTGGTGTTTACTGGGGTATAGGTGACAAGCAATTAATGAAGTTCGGCAGTCTTCTCAGAAAGGCTTTATTTACCCCAAAAAAGACAAATGACCAATGGGGACAAAAATGATGTAAATGCAATCTTCTTCATTACCTTTGATTTGAAAAACAAAACAAACACAAGAACAGAATAGGAGGAGATCCTATCAATGTGCTGTCTTTCCCTCAATTAGGGTTGTTCTTCCTTCAGGAACAGAGAGAACATGTTATGTCTGTGCCAATCCCGGATCCCCAAACTTAAAGACAATGAGAAAAACTGAGAAAGGGGGATGGAATGAGTGGGAGTAAACTAAGAGAAGTTACCACTCAGTTCTAGTCTTTAATGCAAAAGAATAGGTATTGCATAATTCTGCACATAGATTGGGGCATTTTTAATGACTCAATTTTGCATTCTAGAAAAATTAGGGCAACTCAGCCTCTGAACTAATTGTACAGAAAAAGAGTTTAAAATAATAAATTAAATAGTCCTCAAATCATGACTGCTGATCCCCTAGGAGCTCAGGGTAAATAAGATCACTCTGCGTGATGTGTAAATAGAAAACAAATTATACATCCCTGAGCTGAAGGTTGAATGATCTGAGATAGTGGAAAGGAAAAAAGTTCTAGTTGAACTTGCTCATGGGAGCCATTAAAGATACTTGGTTTTCAACAAATGGTGTCTTCATGAAAATCAGCATGTAGGAGATAAAAATAAAAGGACAGGAATCACTCAAGGAACTAAAGGCCTAGTTCATCATGGCAGATGAGAATGTGTTCAATTGAAAGGTAAGAAGAGGAGTTAATTTAGTAGGGACTTTGAGACTGATTTGGGGTTTTAGTGTCTCTGTTTGGCTCCATGGCTGGATATGATCTTTGGTAAGCAGAATAAGCTGTAGTTGATGAGATTTTTTTTAGACTATAATATAAATTAACTTTGCAATGTGCTAAAGCAATAAAGAGTAAATATGAAAAGGGTGAAACAGGCAATGGGATCAACTGCAGTCACATAAAAGCAAATGTGGTGAGATTTGTGTTTGATCAATATTCCCTATGTAAAAGTAAAATAGTAATAGAGAGCTAAATGATACTAGTCTCTGAAAGGCTTTAAAGTCTGACCAATAGTTTACCAAAGGATTCAATAAATAGATAACAATAGAGCACTGCGTATTGAATAAACTCACTTATTCTGAGTTTGAGCTATTCTTTCCCCAGTGTATTCTGTGGACATGTCTCTTCTACAGAAAATAATACTAGAGTGAAGAGTATCAGACCCAAGAGGTATGGTTGGGGTTAATGGAGACATGGTAAGTCTGGAGTTGCCTGTAGTTTCTAAGTCCCCAGGATCTGAAGAAGCAGTTGGGACAGGAAGTTGTATGGTTGTGTTTTCACTTGATTCTGGGCTAGAACAACCAGTATAATCCTTCAGAGCCTATTTTGAGATTGATGAGGCTCACCATTGTGATAAAAATAAGGAATCAGGATAAATCAGAGGATGGTTACAGATTACAGTGTTGTTAATACAGTTTCTCAGTCATAATACAGTAGACAATACTGATTATTTTGATACAAGGTAAATGGAAGTGGCCAGTTTTTTGTACTGTGTAGAATAATATATTTTTAAGCAACCCATTAACTGCTGAATCCTGAAACTACCTGTCACTTGTTAAGAGCATAAGAGAAAAGCCCATTCTTTCTAAAACAATTTATCACATAGTGCCAAACTTTGAGTTCTATACAAAGTTATAAAAGAATGTACCTTAAAAATAAATATTATCAGCTGAAGTGTTTGAAGGAATTCTCCCTGTGTTGTTGGAAAAACAGAAGAAAAGCTCATGGTTGTTAGGTAAATTTCAATTCTAATACTAAATTACCTTTCGTGATTGTTAGCTTTTTATTTCTGTTTGGCACATTCCAGAATTACCTGAGAGCCTCAAAAGGGAATTATCTAAATAAGGTGAAACACGAACATTTGTTAGGGATGAGGTTGATTGCAGTCATTGATACAGGAAGGTCTACTCTAAATGTGGACGGTACCTCTGAGCAATCCTCATATGGCACATGAAAGAAAACAAGCGTTCCACTTTTATGCCCTGTTGTCCTTTACTCTGCTTTCTATGGTGAGTCCATCTACTGTCTTCTTACTGCTGATTCCTTCACTGGTATTAGAATAAACTGATTCTGGCCTCCAAATTAGATTAAGGACCAGTAGTCGTGCAAGAACATTTCATGCCTATGGGTTCAGATTGAGATTTCTGAGAAATCCATCCCTGTGCAATGGATATCTATCAGATTTTTGGCCTCTCCAGTATGAGAGTGTCATTGCTGCTCTACTCTGACCATATCTTGAAAGGCTGACTCATTGATTCCCCTTTACTACATATCCATTCTATTGATTTGGCTCGCCTAGAGAATTTTTATACAACTCCTCTCATAGTTAGTAATAGCTGTCAATTTAATACACTATAGCTGAGGAATTGTCTTCATTGGAACACCCTTGGGATGCAGGAGGGTCTAACTTTTTGTGGGGAGTATCATTCCTACAATGGTGGGCCTTGTGCATATGAGAAAAGGAGGTGAGCACATCCAAGGGAAAGCCCTAAAGCAGAATTCTGTCATGGTTTCAGTTTCTGTTGTTTTCTATAAGGTTCATTGGCTTTCCTTGATTATAAACTGTAAGACATAAGACAAAAAAAAACCTACATCTTAAAGCTTTTTTTATTGAATGTTTTATCACACATGAGAAAACCAAACAAGGATGCCTCTCCATAATTTTTTTTAGCAAAAATGTATAATTTTGTTCTTTAAAACTATAATATCGATTATTAGTCCTGGCAACTTCAAGGCAAAACTAGGTGCCAATAGAACTTATTACTGAAGACACTTCCTCTTTGAGTACAGGAATCAATCAAGGAGGTGTGACTGAGGTAAAAGTGCCTTCTTTACTGGCTAGCATGGATAATGACCCACACCACTGTGGAGGAACTGGGATGCAGGGAGGAGCAGATAATTGTCACCGACTAGTGAACTGTGCAAGTTACTTTCCCACAAGCTATTTCAGGTGTACTTGCTGGAGATAGATTGTAAGGAATGTCACTGTGAAACAAGCTACTTATTAACTGGAAATAAGGCCAGCATTTTTCTTATGTCATGATTATTTTTGAAAGGCTGAGTTCGATGAGAGCCGACCAATTTATCTTGTGGATAAAATTTCAGTACATTTTTATTCAGATTTACCGATGTTATTCAGAATTATCATGCATGACACATACCAGAAAGAACAAGAGAAAGTAGAAAATGTTGACATTTTCTTATGTATAGTTTTAGTTCTTAAAGTTTTAAGTGAGTGTTCTATGGCAGGGAACTGATGTCAGAGCAGTGGCTTACTCAGCTGAAGCCAGGAAGTACTTGAAAAATTCCAAATTTGTATATAGTATTTTTTTCTATTCTTTTTCTTTCAGTCTACAAATTGTCCTTAGTGTTCAGGTGATTGTCAAGTAAAAATAGAGTTTGTTATTTTTTTATCCTTTCATATTCTAGATATGGCTTTAGGGATTTAAGCCATTTATATTAAAAGAAACAAGGAATATGAACATGCATATTGTTATGAAAATTCAGTACAGCACATTTCTTGGGCTATAAAATGGTTATTGCTGACTGTCCTTTGTTTGGTTTACAGTAATAAAATTAAAAAAAAAGGAAGAAAGAACTTTGTAGTAGGACATGTAAACCAATATGTTGAATGAACTGCAAGAGTGACTAGACTTTACCCATTGTAGGCTCTAGGGTATATGAAGTTTAACTTACTAGAGAAACATTGTCTTGATAGGAGAGCTGCAGCACTCTCTGAAGTACAAGGATACTTAGGGGGATACCTTTTCATGTTTAGTTATCTATCTGCTTGGAGATTACTTCAACCAGTGTTCAACTAGACTTGTTCTTGCTTGAGCTGGCAGCAAATTTGCCATCACCTACACCATGCTGATTTTGAAAGCATGCAGAATTCAAGATATGTGAGTGTTTGGTGACGTCTATTAGGACTTCAAAAGAGAAATTAAAAGACAATACAATACAAAGAAAAGTGAGATTTCTTGCAAAAATTTCTCTTTTGAGTAAATGGGGAAATCTCTAAGGGTGAAGCATAAGCCACAATGGAGACCTCTATATGTTGAAGATGCCATGAATGTGGAATGTCTGCCACATAAAGTAGTAGGAAAAGAGTGAATCAAGTTTAGAGAGAAGTCATATGTGCTATAGACACAAAACAATAGGTATAATGCTACAAATACCTATTGGAAGTCACATCATTATGCAAGATTGTAGACATGAAGCTACAAGATTTTAAAGTGTGTCCTGGTGCTTTCTTCTTGGTCTTCCACACTTTAGTTTCATTTATCCCTTTCAGAACACATACATTTTCTAACTGGTATAGTTATATAACATTTTATACTCTATAGTATAAACTCATATATTTTTTTACATCTTATATAGTCTTGTAGTTAATAGTTTTCCATTAGTCTTGGAGAATATTTTGGATTAGAGTCCTTGAACAATGTTAAAACTATTGAGACTACTATGATTCATGTAGATAGATTGTGTATATTTTTTGTTATGGGATAGGCTTGAACATTTTGGGACACCAGAGATTTTATTTTAAATTTTAAGACAATAAATTTTGTGTCAATTTGTAATGTATAGATTTATAAAGCAAAAATCATGGCTGCAGCTATATGAGATTAAAGAATATTGAGAAGGAGAATAAAGCATTTATCAGGGTGTATATGGTATCATACACTTAGAGACTATTCAGAAGGATTCTGATCTATTAAGTTATTTAATACCTTGAGTGATACAGAACATGATGTTATTGTGTGTTGTAAAAGTACAAAATAGGGTAATGATTGGAAGAAGTAGTTTACTGGTTTCATGCTCTTGGAAGTTATGTCTTGGCCTAGACACCATATACTGTCTGTTTTCTATGCTTCTGCAGCAATTTCTATAATTAATACTGTGCCATACTTATCCTATCATTGAGGGGCTGCCGCACACAGTGCCCCCGTGTCTGTACTCTATGCGCTGTCACCCAGTTCACGAGCTTCGGGAAAAAGGCTGGAGGTTAAAATACACAAACACACACAGACAGAGAGACAGCGACACAGGTCATCCTTGAATTCCCCAAGAAAGCCCCCTTTATTGTGTTCAGGAGCAGATTATATAGAGATAGCTATGCCCCAGCCAAACCCACCAGAAACCACTCTCCTGCCATCAGGAACTCCTGAAATCCTCGTGCTCAGAGCAGCTGTAGGCACTCAGATCAGGGATTACAAGAAATTCAGGATCTGGGGTCTCACTGCTCCCAACAAGGGACATCATGAGGTTCAGTTTAATTTCCTGAGCCTTACTTGAGTTGGCCTAAGGCCTAGTGTAACTTCTGGAGCTGGGCTAGAGTTTGGAGACCTATCTCTGGCTACCTGACCTAAAACTGCCTCATGCCAGCCACATCTAGCATGGCAGAATTTATTGGCCCTTGTTCCTTGCTCTGTCTTTTCCCATCCCAGGCTTCTCCATCCCCATCACAACCCTATATAAGTACATGCCTGATACCAATAAAGAGGTTCTGCTTCGATAGACTTCTGACTCAGTAAATGGTTTCTCTTCACTGGTCAGGGGACAGGGTGGCTGAGTGGCAACACTCATCATCCCATTCAGCCCCAGGGAGAGTCCACAGGGTCTGGCTCTGCCCCTGCTCTTTCAGCCAGAGAACTTGGCAGATTGGTGCCCCATGTGAGGAATACTGAAGATCACACATATTGGGGAAGGAGAATAGAACAGAGAGAGTAGGATAAGCCTCCCTAGAAAAGTAAAATTTGCTTAGAGAAGAAGCAGTTGTCTAAAGGAAGTTAAAACATGTAATAATAGATAATGAGATCTATTAGGGATTAAATTAGATGATCAGTGGTAAATCATCTGACCTGGTAACAAGTTGTTTGGTAAGATGGTTTATATTTCTATCATACTGTACATTTACTCTTTTAGGTAAATTATTAACTCCATTTAATAATATACACAGTTTCCAGTAGCTCCAAATTGACCTACCCCTCAGCTGATCTTCACTTGAGAAGGTAGTAGCATTCCATCTGTCTTTTGGAGTCCCTTGTATGCTCAATCCAATCACCAAATGACAACAGCCATGATAGTTTAATAAGCCATTCCTTTTCTTTGCTCAAATTTCCCCTAAAAGCTTTCATTATTCATAAATAAAATTTTTGTGTCAGGAATTAAACCTAAGGCCTCATCAATAGTAACAAGGACACTGCCACCAAGCTATACTTCCAGTTCTCTTGTGTTAGAAGTAAAATTAAAATTACAGAAAATGGTCAAGGTTGTTGGGGGCAAATTGGTTATTCTGACATAATATTTCCTGTGGTCACAATTTCTTAACATTCTCCTAATTACAGTTCCTACTGGAGTTCTCACAGAAACTATGTCTGCTCTTTCTTCCATCTACTTATCTATTCGACAGTTATTCAGCTATTTAATTTCTTGCTCTTTTTATTGAATCAGATAGTTCTCTATCGAGAGTAATTGCCCAGTCAGTCAAAGCTAAAAATGAAAGTCAGAAAAGGAATTAGGGGCTAATATTGTGTAAAAGAGACTTGAACTAACATTCCAATGATATTATAAATGACAGATATTATGACTGATAAATAAGAATGTGCTCATGAATACACAAGATATTAGATGTTGTATATAAAAATAAATCAAATTAAGTAAATAAAAGCACATATATACTCTGCCCTCTGTAAATAGCAACTTACTTTCTTCCACAACAAGGTTTTGCTTCGAATATAATTTTAAAACTTTTAAATATAATATTAATAGCATAAAATTTCACATATTTTTGCAGCATCAGTTAGTACTAAAATTTTCCACATTTGACTATAATTTGAAAATACAAAGATAATCATGGCATCTATTCAGCTAACACTACCGTTCAAGAATGCAGTAATGGAATCTTAATTTGACAAAACTTTAAGCCATCCGGTAGCTGTGTTCTTTCTACAGACTCTCAGATGGAATTGAGATTGCATTTATTCTGCCTTTCAATGGTATAAATTTCTAGAGACTTTCTTTATTATTGTACCATAATTCTTCTTTAGAAAAAGGCCGAGTCCACATTACTTCTCTCAGAAGGATTGCTGTGGAATCAATAACTAACATTCTAAAACTCATTCTTCGCATCAGCAGGCTCCCTTTCTCTAAGCTTATCCTGACAGCCTTTGCTGTACAACACCATCTGACGTTGTCACGAAAGCTCCCACATCAGGTCTCCCTAGCAACACAAGGCCTTTTCTTTCTTCCACTGTCTACAATTCAAGTAAAAAAAAAATCCAATTTGTAATAATCTCTACAAACACAAAAAAAATTCAGCCAGAGTCATATGAAGGTAACAGTGATAATGGGGAACTAGGGGGGAAATTGAAAATAATTAAATTATAGAGCAGCGTTATATTCATGGATTTATCCAAGCTCCAGATGGTGTCTTGGTGGACTCATGTTCAAATTAGCTAAATAAAGGCCAGGCCTTATATTAGTCTACACATAGCATTAATGAGTTTATCCTTATACTGCCTCCGGTTAGGGCTTTTTGTGCTATCGTTCTGAAGCAACATTTAAGAGGAGATTAGTTGGATTAGTGTTTTGAGAAACAAAGTAATACATGCGGGTATTAACAGACATTAATCATAATCAGAAGTCTCCTGACATCGCATACTTCTTTGCTTAATGGCTTCAAATCAAGGATGCTCTACGTCTTCCTCCCAGAGGGTAGTACAGTAGCATAATCCTCCCTAAGAATGACAACCCACATCTCCAGACTCTGACAACTGCTACTTTAAACAACTGTTCTTGCTTATTTCCTACAAATTCTTCAGAACAATTTTTCCCTCTCAATTTCTTAAGGATAATGATTTTGCCTGAATCAAGAAAACATTGTAGTATATTACTGATAACTTTAAACAAGACAATTGTCAGGTCCTCAGAATGAGTAAAATAAAGAAATTACTACAGAGTCTTCTTAATTATAAAATAATTAAGACTGATTGAGGTTATCAAAGATGTATTACATGTCTGACGACATAAGCTATGCTAGGACATACAAATTGCTGAAGAAATGTATGGTTTCTATACATTGCTTACAAAGAATTTTCTCCTATAAAGTTGGAAATAACTCACAGAAGAATTTCTCAGGTGATCTTTATTTTCACTTGAAACTCATTAGACCCTTCCTTCCTGATATTCTCAAGAGACTGTTTCTTCAACAATTGTAGATCTAATATTTCTGTCTGAGAAGACAAAAATGTTTATTTTTTTGCTGGGCGGTGGTGGCAAACACCTTTAATCCCAGCACTCGGGAAGCTGAGGCAGGTGGATCTCTGTGAGTTCGAGGTCAGCCTGATCTTCAAGAGCTAGTTCCAGGATAGTCTCCAAAGCTACAGTGAAACCCTGTCTCAAAAAAAACAAAAATGTTTATTTTTATCAAATTTATTGTGTAGTGACTTTGTTTAAAAGTGAAACATAAAGTAATTTCAAAAGTCAAATACATTTTTCTTTGATAATTTCTTGCCAGCCTTATTTTATTATCTAGGTAATTTTATGCCTCAAAGGACTCATAGTATCCTTTAACTTTTATTATTTTAATTAATTTAAAATTATTACCAAATTACATACATCATTTATTGAGTGTGTGGAATGAATTTAAATAATTAGTATATAATAAGGTGGTAATATCAATCATTTAACAAATATTTATTGATTTTAATTGACAAGATTTTATATATATTTATATATCATGCAAAACATGATAAATAGAGAAACACCATGGAAATGATAAACTGAGGCTATTTTGTTCTAATTTTTAAGATATAAACAAAATCTCTCAAAAGTTCCCAAGTATAGAGTACTTTTCCTATGAAATGCAATCACTCAGTGTTACTCTGTAAGGTCTCAAAATCATGGGTTTTAACTTTGCTCTTACGTCTCTCTTTGATAAGATAGTCCTCAGGTGTGCACTGTGACATTTTCTAAAAATCCACTGCTTTCTTATTTACTAACAATATTATTTAATACAGTAAACCTCTTGAAGTTATTCTAGCTCCTAAAGTCAAGATTAGCTCCATTTTAAGAACTGATCAACTCGTAGTCTGAAATTTTGTCTCAGAACAAATTAAAGTTCTTCTAAATAGTTTTCAAGAAAATTATTAAATATTGAATTTCATAAACATGACACTAAACGTTAGCATTTTGTCTTAATTATACAATGCAAAAGGTATCTACACACATATGTGTTTCCTTTGACTCATTTGCCTTTCAAACAAATAATTGTGCTTTGATCCTTGGATTAATCTAGCTTCTAGAAAAATAATAATAAAATTAGAACAAAGGAATACAATTATATTATTCTTCTATTCATCAATTGGAGGCATGAATAACAAATATTAAACAAATGGTCACAAATATAAGCAATAAGGAATGATTATGTGGAGATTGACAGACATAGAAAGATATATCCAGGGCGAGCATTTTATAGGAGTAATAAAAAGTGTCTGGTCATTGGTAGCACCTAACTGAGAGATTAGCAACAAGGTTGGCCATATAAAAAGAGAGCATTCTTCAGACAAACAGTACAAGAAGAACTAACCTAGAATCACTAGAGGAAATATCAACTTCAAGAAGATGCCCGATAGCATTAGAACAACCTTGCGTAGGAAGAAACAGCTATGATATTTGAAGAGAAGGCAAGCTTACATTCTCAATTTATGGAAAATTCGCTTCTATTGTTTGTTGTTTAAAACAAGGAAGAAATGTTACAATTGATTCTAAAATCAATTATCTTGAAGACATGGAATAAAGGACTGTACAGAAACAAAGGAAGACATTAACAGGAATGATAGAAAAGTTTTTTTTTATTTTCTAATTTTTCTCTCCTTGGATTAATATAATTTACATCATAATGTTTGAATATCTTTTTAATTAGAACTTATTTTGTCATAACAATCAGACATCAGCTTATTTTGTTCTCCTATAATGCCTATGACTTAAATACAATTTCTTGAATAGCATGAATTAATTTTACATGTTTATAATCATAGTAGAATAAAATTTCCAGTGAATTTTTAGGAAAATACATTTATAAAGCAAAAACATATATATAACTTGTGGATGTATGTCCTATATGATTCTTTAGGAACTGTACACAGGGCTACTAAGAACTGAATGCTACCTGTATGGCCATCTCTAGAAGAATAAATAAGAAAAGTCTAATAAATCATACTACTTGGTAATATGTAACTGTTACATATTACCTCATCTCCAGTAACTGTTCATCCAGGCAGTGTTAGATGTGGTATTCCTTATATAATATGGACCTCAAATTAGAGCAGTCTTTGGTAGGACACTTCCAAAGATTGTGTGCCATCCTTGTTTCATAACATCTTGGAAATAGGGTAGATTGTAGGTAGAGGCTTTGTGGCTCGGTTGGTGTTTCCATAGCTTCCATTCCATTAGTAGGGATTCTTATTAGGGTCACCCTAGTAGATTCCTGGAAGTTTCTACATCACTATGTTTCCACATCACCCCCGAATGTCTTCCAGCTCAATCATTTGACCCCATACGTCTTCCTCTATCCCTTCACCAATCCCTTCCCCATTACTCTCTTTCCCATCCCCACTTGCCAAAACCTACCTACAAAATTTATTCTATTTCCCCTTCCCAGGAAGAACCATGTCTCCTTCTTAGAGCCCTCTTTGTTACATAGTCCTTTGGATATATGGATTGTATCCTGGTTATCATTTACTTAACAGCTAATATATACTTATACATGAGTACATGTCATTTTTGTCTTTCTGGGTATGAGATACCTCAATCAGGATGATTTTTTCCCCCTATTTTCATCTATTTGCCTACAATTTCATATGTTAATTTTTAACAGCAGAGCAATATTACATTATGTAAATGTACCACATTTTCTTTTCCATTTGTTGGTTGAAGGTCATTTAGACTATTCTCAGTTTCTGGCCATTATGAATATAGCTTCGATGAATGTAGTTACACAAGTGTCTTTGTGATAGGATAGAGCATGCTTTGGGAATCTTCCCAAGAGTAGTATATCTAGGTCTTGAGGTAGGCCAATTCCGAGGTTTCTTATAAGCCAACATATTGATTTCCATATATTTTGTACATGTTTATATTCCCACAAGACAGATAACTCAGCCATTAAAGGATAGATTCAGATTCAAAAATTATTTTTTCTTTGACATGACCAGTACTTAATATGGTAAATTATAAGTTGATTTGTTAATTTTTTTCAGAAAAAAAGAAGATATACAAAATATATACTCATATGTGTGTGTATCCATACATATGCATGTGTGTGTGTGTGTGTGTAGATTCAATTAAATAAATTACATTCAAGTAAAATAAATAAACATTTCAGAAAAGAATAAGTAAAAGAAATCAAAAGCCTACCTTGGAAATTTAAAATAGGTAAAACTGAAAGGAACAAAATTATGTAAAATGTCAACTTGTATTATTCCCCATAAGCATATAAATTATTATATAATTCTACTCTAGAAAGCAATGTAAAACAACAACAAACTTAACATGATATTAAATAAACAAGATTTCAAGGTAAAACAGAATTATAATTGTTTCTACTACAAGTGAAGTGCCATGATTCATACTGACAAATAAGAAAGAAAAATTGAAATGAAATACTAATTAGAAATTAAATTAATCCGTATAGTACAGTAAAGCTGTGTTGTACAGGGGTCAGAAATCCTGTTTTACTTGACAATATAAATAAATGCACTGAATGCTTAGTTAAGAGCGTGGAATTCTGGAATTTAGGAAGAAACCGTGTCTTGAATTCTATAGAGAAGACATTATATTTTATTGTGAAATAATCCATATTTAATATTTTTTGTGAAAGGATTTTAGGAAAAAAATCTTCAAAAATTGATTATAAATACATGCTCATTGAAATGTGGTAGAATGCTCTTAGCAGAAAATGTATATAAAAGAATTAAGGTTAATGTCCGTGGCACATGTCTAATGAAACTCATATTTATTACAGAAATGTGGAGAAAGAATCAGAAAGATTGTGTCTGCAATTTGTGACTTCATCAGTGTTAGTTCCAATGCTATGATAACTCTTGAAATATCAAAACAATCAGAAATTCTTATGATTAGTTTTGTCTCTGCTGGAATTGGAAGGGAAAAATCACATACTACTGGCACAAAATTTGTTTTTGATTTCATTCATCTTGCAAATGTGTTCACTGTGTTCGACCAACAGATACTTTTTTGATGGTTATAAGTACCTGTCTTTAAAAATGTTAGGGAATTTACAGTATTCTAACCAATATTCTCTTAAGTCTACATGTTCATTGTTAATATGCAGGATTTTTTTTTTCATTTAAAGGGCAAAGAACTAACTCATGTGAAAATAAATCACCTGCCACTATATAGAAGACAGTACAGGAGGCAGTCTTCTTATTATATTCAATTTATCAATCTATTTATTTATTTACATCATGGCTACAGTTTTTCCTCCCTTCTCTCCTCTCACTTCCTCTTCCCCATCTCCCCCTCTGCTCTCACCACAATCCACTCCTCCTCAGCTCTGTGTAGAAAACGGCTGGCATCCTGTGAGGCTATCAATCTGCGGTAAGACTAAGCACCTCCCCATGTATTAATGCCTGCCAAGGAAACCCAGTATAAAGAATTAGTGAAGTCCTTTTTCCTACAAGCCCTTCTTCCACTCAACTGTAGGTTTTCCAGAACTCCACCTATCATTTGGCTGTGGGTCTGCAACTGCTTCCATCAGTTGCTTGATGATGCCTCCCTGGTGACAATTGAGCTAGGCAACAGACTGGTCACAGGAGATGGTCAGTTCAGGCTCTGTATCTGCTGTTGTTGGAGTCTCAGCTGGGGGTCTTCCTTGTAGATTCAAGGGAGATTTCTTTGTAACAGGCTATTTCCTGTTTTTCCTGGTCCCCAAAATGTGCCCCCTCTTCTCTTCCACCTTTTCCAGTAGTGCCATCCCTCCCCCACCCCAGATGGTTTTATGTTGCTTTGGAGCCTGTCCTGGAACTAGCTCTTGTAGACCAGGCTGTCCCCGACTCACAGAGATCTGCCTCTCCCTGCGTCCCGAGTGCTGGGATTAAAGGCATGCACCACCTCTGCCCCGATTCCAGTAGTCTTTTAGTTTAAAGTGACGCTCCTTCCAGACTGGAAAAAAAATCATTCAAGATTAGTAAAATACTGTTTTTGGAGAGAGAGAAGCCGCTTGTTGGTTCCCGACCACTTAGTCCTGAAATTATCACACAGAAACTATATTATTTAAAACATTGCTTGGCAAATTACTTAAGCGTATTTCTAGCTAGCTTTTATATCTAGAATTAACCCATCTCCATTATTTTATATTTTACCATGAGGCTCATGGCCTTCTGGCAAGTTTTCATTCAACATCTGTCTCTGGCAAGCTACCTGGCTTCTCTCTGACTCTGCCTCCTTTCTCTCAACATTCAGTTTGGTTTTCCTCACCTACCTCTGTTCTCCAATAGCTCTGGTATAGGCCCAAAGCAGTTCCTTTATTAACCAATGATATTCACAGCATGCAGAGGGGAATCCCACATCAAAATACTGTGGTTCTTTTAGCACTGACCTATGCCCTGCTTTGTTTCACCCTTACTACTACATATCAGCAACGCGTCATGTGCTATAGAAAACTCATATTATTTTGATTCTTAAGGGATTCATTGCAGAGACCCTCATTACTACACATTAGCAATGTGTCATGTGCTATAGAAAACTGACGTTATTGTGATTCTTAAGGGATTCGTTGCAGGGCTTTAAGTCATGCTTTTATATCTGTAATACCTGGAGATACTGCAGCCTTTTCTGAGAGACCACATAACTCCTTTATCAGCAGTTTCTTTATCATGTTTCCTTGCCTTATAAGTTACATCTATGGCATGATTTATTATGCACCGAGCTTGCTGACAGGTTGTGACTAAGATAGATGAAATGACAGGGTGACTTCTCGTCTTCATTGATACATGCTTGTTGTCGGATCCAAAGCCAAACTCATTACTTCACAAGCCCAAATTCTCCCTCCATTTAGATTAGTTACTTTTAAATTCTGCATGTTGGAAATCCAGTCATCTGGTGAACATTTATAAGGAGGGAAGGATGGTTGATTTTTCATCGATTTTTAAGCTTTATTGAAAAACAGTGTTATGGCAAAAAGAAACAAAATGCAGAACTGTGCGTTTCCCTCCTGGTCTTGAAGACATTTAGTCACTTTGTTTACAGTGGATCTCATGAGATTAGCAAATCAAACTGACGGATGATCAGTGTCAGATCTGTTGAGAAACTGCCTGCGCAACTGGAATAGCAGAGCATACCCTATTGGTCACTTAAACCCCGAGGATCATGTGTACACTGCAAAGCATGCCACTGTGCAAACTTACTGTAAAAGTCACCTTGGTATAAGATGCACTTAGCATGAAATTCACAATAGCCCATGAAAGAGAGATTTAAAAATGTCTATGGTGCAGGATGAAACAGCTATTAATAATAAAAAATAGAGCACTGGATTTGTACATTCATCATTTTATATTTTAGAGATTCTTCATCATAATAATTTTAAAGAAAAGAGACAAAAGATACACTTTTTTGATGAATTTTATTCTTAACTTCACACATGTATATGAAGCATTCTGATTACTCACTCCTTCTCAACATCTTTTATCAACTTCTCGTTCATTCCGCTGAATTTACTGGTTAAAACTTTTGGTATCAGATGTTTTCATTCGTTTATTATGATCACATGGTCTGCCATGCTTACAAAATTCTATGCGATCATCATTTGTGTATGTATATCTGTTTGTCTCTATTCATTTATTTAAATTTTTATTGGAATATATTCTTCTACCCAGCAAAAAATCTGTGATTCACAGTGTTTCCTGCCTGCAAGATATGCTAGGACAATAATGACTCAGAGTTTGTGGATGTGCCCAAGCAATGACTGGTCTAACTTTAGGCCAATGCCCTTAGAGAGAGCCCATGCCAACACTGCCTGGATGGCTTGATCCTGGAGGCTGGATGTCTCAGAAACATAGAGTATAACCAAACATGACTGACAACAAAAAGAAAAGAAAATGCAGTCAATGAAATGATTCTTAATGATATTCTGCTAAACTCATGGATTGGGGCCTTCCTTCAGTGGTTGATGGATGCAAATGCCTAGGCCCACAGGCAAACATTAGATGGAACTTGGGGAGACCCATAGAAGAGGGGGAGGAAGGATTGTAGGAGCTGAAAGATTGAGCGCGCCAGAAGAACATCACGTACAGAATCAACTAGCAGGGCTCATGGGTTGTCAAATGAAAGAGATTAAAGCAGCGATCAAAGGACCAGCATGGGTCTGTGCTAGGTCCTCTGCATATGCTGAGGTTGTTTGGGATTTTATGGTAGCCCAGACAGAGAAAGGAGAGGTATATCTGTCTCGTTTGACTGACTTTGGGACTCTTTTCCTCATTCTAGGTTGCCTTACTCAGCTTTGATATGAGAGTCTGTGCCTAGCCTTAATGCATCTTGTTATTCCCTGTTCATTTTATAACCCTGGGAGCTTGGCCTGGTCTTTTATGAAGGGAAATGCAGAAGTGGATCACAGGGAGAAGAGAGGTGGTAGGGGGACTTGAAGAAGTGGAGGTTGGGAACCCTGTGGTGAGAATGCATTGCATAAGAGTAAAATAAATAAAAAGAAAAAGAAAGAAAGAAAATTAATTTTCTCACAAATAATACATCCCAAACACAGTTTCCCCTTTCCCCACTTCTACCATTTTCAAACTCCTCCCCTCTCTCCAAAATTCAATCCCTTTCCTTTTCTTCTTCAGAAAACAACAACAATAACAACAACAACAAACAGGCCTCCAAGTGAGGAAAAGTCATTTTAAAGTAAAGTTATGGACTGTTTATTATAACTTTCAAAGGAAAAGATAATATATGTAGAACTCTATATCCTGAACTTTTGGAAGTTTTCATTTTATCATAAAAATATTTTAGTTCTCAATTCTATTACTTCATTATGTAAAACCATTTAAAAACAAAAGAGAAAGTTTAGTGGTTTTAATCCTTTGTTGTGATACATACCTATAATTCGGACATTCAAAAGGCTGAGAATGGAAAGACACCAATGTAATGATAGCATGGTATACATAGAAAATCTTTTTCTCAATAATTGGTACTGAAGGAAAATATATGTTTTACAATATCAAGGTTCAAGTATTAATTGACAGAGAACAGAGATGTGACATATAATATATTCAGTATACTTTGTAAATATTTTTATATTTAAAAAAATCTTTAAAATAATATTTTTTTTACCAAAAATTTCATTAAGTTAGATTTTAAATTATAGTAATTAAAATAAATAATAAATTAAGACTTTTATTATATCATCATTAAAATTTACAACTTGATAAATTTCAACATTTCTGACTCAGTCAGTATGGTACCGACCATGTAAGCATGAGCATTTGAGAAGGCATTCTAAGACCCATATAAAGGTTGGACGCAGTACTAGCGTGTAACTCCAGCATCTGTCTGTACCCCAGTGTAGGCTGATGGTCCCGCATAATGAAAACAGGCACATTCCTGAGGATAACTCTTGAATCTAGCCTAAATGGAGTTTATATCTTAAAATGTAACAGGGAAAGCAAATGAATGGGATAACCAGTATCAACCTCTGCCCTCAAAATATATGCATGCACACATATTTACACACACACCTACACACACACACACACACATATATATATACACATGAATATGACACACATACCATACACACACAAATAAGATACAGTGATATAGGCAGACACTTTATATCACTAACTGGCCTGCACACAAACATGGATACACATGAATACATACAGTTATACCACATGCATGCACATACACACACACATACATACACACACACAAAATTATCAAGCCTGTGATAAATTATAGCAAATATTAGCCAATCTGCTTATAGTATGTTAGCATATTACTTGGGATAGAATAAACTGGGCTTCAGAATCTTTATATTCTAAGCCAAATGTAGGAACAACAATTAAAAACAGTCAAATAAATATTAATATTTTTATTTTGCCACTAGCAAAACTTATTCTAAAAGATATCTAAGAAATTTCCTGAAAGTTCTTAATGAGAACAAGAATAGTGGCCCAGAAAACAAGGTCAGGAAGTTTTGAATAATTCAGTAGGGTGTTTAACTTTTAATATTCACCAGTGCAAGAAATAGAAACCTTTGTTTTAGACTATTGATAAATTGGAAAGAGACCTACTAGGTCATCTTTTATCCATTCTTCTGCCCAAAAATGTTAGGTCATTGCCTTTTAAAAAAATCAACATGCATTAGAAAAAAATCAGTGCTTCTTTTACCAGTTGAAATCCACAATTTTAAGAAAGTTCATAGTATTTTAGAACAAATTTAAAATATAATATTATAATTACAATGATACGCCACCATTTAACAATGAAAACACAGAGATAGTTATGTGTGTTCTTCCTTATTTATGAGAGACAGGCTAGACCAATTATACTTTATCACTATAAGATTATACTAACATAGCTTCATACTTGAGTATGGCTTGTACAACATTTCCCATAAAATGCAACAGAAAACTCATTTCTCCATGAGAGGAATATTACATGCGAATGCCTGCCTGTATGAAATGATCCTCACAGAAATAAAAAGACACATCTAGAAACAGCATTGCTCAGGAGGAAAGCAGATTATGGTAATAAAAAGTAATCAAGTCTCACATTTTATAGGTGCAAACTTAATTTAGCTGTTCCCGTATCTCTCCCTTTCCCATTTCTCGTTTATTGCTGGCATTAACCATTCACAGGTTTCCCTCCCTAAATCCAATCATCACATGCACATAAAGGAAATTTGAAACATTATATTGCATCTGAAGCATGCTAAGTTGAAAACTACTAGATGAAGCACAATCCCCCAAAATGCCAACAATTTAACAACACAGAATTGAATGTAGACCTCACTCACTATCTCTATTTTGTGATTTGCAGAAATGTTTTTATTTTACTACTCATTCTTCTGTGGCATTATTTGTCATAATATCACTGGGTAAAATGATGACTATTTTTAGTAGCTGTTTTTTATTCTCCAATTTTGCAAATTCCACTTAAATTTTTTGTAAGGTTGGTAGGTTTTCAACTACACTCCTAATTCTCTTTATAAAAATTTCTCATTGGCACTAAACTTCCCAAGGAAGAAAATGGACAACTAGTTTGGATAACATGGATAACCTCTTTTCCCTTTTGAATTTCAATCCAGGCCTAATGGAGAGTACATGTTTTGCTCACGAGATTATGGTCTTGTCTCAACTGAATTGATCAATTCTTAAGTACTTTGTCATATTGCTTCGTGTCTCTTACATTTGTTTTGAAATCATCTGTAGCTTTTCAAGGAGAATAAGAATTTTCCTTTCTCTATAAGTCATTTTACAAAAATCTGTATTTCTTCATAATGCCTTTGGTCTAATTTCCTGATATTGTAGACATTTAAGAACATAAAATGGATGTCTTGCACTCTAGTCACTCTCTGCCAATGTAGAATGCAAGATAAAACTTATAAATGCCTTAAAGGTTTTCTTGGTTTGCATGCCAAAGAACCAGTATTCTATCCATTTATCAGTATGCTTGTATTAAATTCACTGATGAGACTTTAAGCTATTGTCACAAGTGAATTAGGTCATCCTAAGAGTGTGCAGTCTTTGCCATATCTATACTTGTACTTCTTCCATATTTCTGATTGCAAAATAGAAATCACTACTAGAAACTTTATCAGAAATGATAGTTTATTTTACACAAGCAAACATGTTTTTCTCTGAAAATTGTCTGAATCTAGGTGCAGCAACTTATACCTGTAATTTCATCCTTTAAGAAGGTTAAAGATAATGGAAAGTTATTTCAAGATCAGCCTATCCTACAAATTGAGTCACTAATCAAAACAAATAAAAAATAAGTAAACAAACATGAAAAGTTTTAAAAGTAAAAGATTAGTTTTACATTCTAATTGTATAAAAGACAATTAATTAAATAATCAAGTAGTAATATTATCACCCATTTTCAAATTTGTAAATTTAAAAATATTTAAATACCAGTCTATGCAAATTGGGCTAACTTATTGTAGATTCCTTTGAAATGATGAACAAGAGCATCACTCTTTTACTGATCTTGAGGTCTATTTTCCTTCTTTGTCTTCCTTTGTGGGGTTCTATTTTGAACAAGTAGTAGTAGTTTCAATTGAGGACATGTTTAAAATAAATACGAATTGAAAAGAAAAAAAAATCAAACAACCAAAGCTACAGGGATATCCATCTGCTGTTTAGTGTTTACAGCGAATAATACCAGTCTTAGAGAAATAAGTGTACTGGGAGTTTATTTCCTTCCTAAAAAAGTTACTAGCATAAAAAATAATGAAGTGATGAGATAATAACAGTTTTAATATTTTAGTTCCCTGATTTAGAAAGTCCCTATAGTGACTCATGGGCATTTTATTTAATTTATCTCAATACCATTACAAAGTGGCTTCATTACAAAAGCAATGAACATTCAAAATGTTATGAACCAAGATGGTTCTTAAACCACATATTATGTGTACACAGTTTTTTTTATTTTTTTTAACTTTTTTTTTATTGAGAAAAGAGAAAAAAAAAAACAAATTTCCTCCTCCTCCCAGCCTCCCATTTCCCTCCCCCTCCTCCCACTCTTCTCCCCCTCCCCCCACTCCTCTCCCCCTCCCTCTCCAGCCCAAAGAGCAGTCAGATTTCCCTGCCCTGTGGTAAGTCCTAGGTACTCCCCCCTCCGTGCATTTCTAGGAAGGTGAACATCCAAACTGGCTAGGCTCCCACAAAGCCAGCACATTACGTAGGTTCAAAACCCCGTGCCATTGTCCTTGGCTTCTCATCAGCCCTCATTGTTGGCCATGCTCAGAGAGTCCAGTTTTATCCCATGCTTTTTCAGTCACAGTCCAGCTGGCCTTGGTGAGCTCCCAATAGATCAGCTCCACTGTCTCAGTGGGTGGGTGCTCCCCTCGTGGTCCCGACTTCTTTGCTCATGTTCTCCCTCCTTATGTTGCGGTATAAAACAATGACTTCTCTATATATTTTGGAGATCAAACCTTTGTCAGTTGCAGGGTTGGTGAAGATCTTCTCCCAGTCAGTGGGTTGTCTTTTTGTCTTAGTGACAGTGTCCTTTGCTTTACAGAAGCTTCTCAGCCTCAGGAAGTCCCATTTATTCAATGATGCCCTTAGTGTCTGTGCTGCTGGGGTTATACATAGGAAGTGGTCTCCTGTGCCCATGTGCTGTAGAGTACTTCCCACTTTCTCTTCTATCAGGTTCAGTGTGTTCGGACTGATATTGAGGTCTTTAATCCATTTGGATTTGAGTTTTGTGCATGGTGATAGATATGGATCTATTTTCATTCTTCTACAGATTGACATCCAGTTTTGCCAGCACCATTTGTTGAAGATGCTCTCTTTTTTCCATTGTATACTTTTAGCTCCTTTATCGAAGATCAGGTGTTCATAGGTTTGTGGGTTAATGTCAGGGTCTTCTATTCGATTCCATTGGTCGAGACCTGGATAGAGGTGGGCAGTCCTTGGGCTTCCCACAGGTCAGGGAACCCTGATTGCTCTTCGAGCAGATGAGGGGGGGGGACTTGATCGGGGGAGGGGGAGGGAAATGGGAAGCGGTTGTGGGGACGAGGCAGAAATCCTTAATAAATAAATAAATTTAAAAAAAATAAAAAAAAATAAAAAAACCCAAAATGAAAAAAAAAAAAAAAACCAATGACTTCTCGAATTTTGCATGCAAATGGATGGAAATAGAAAACACTATCCTGAGTGAGGTATCCCAGAACCAAAAAGATGAACATGGGATGTACTCATTCATAATTGGTTTCTAGCCATAAACAAGGGTCACGGAGTCTACACTTGGTGATCCCAAAGAAGCTAAGTAAGTAGGTGAACCAAAGGAAAAGCATATAGTTGTCCTCTTGGCTATGGGAAGTAGACAAAATTGCCGGGGAGAAAATTGAGATCTTGGGGGTGGGGTGGGATGGGGGTAAGGGGAGATGGGGAGAGAGGGGGGAGAGGGGGAGAATGGGGGGGAGCTTGGGAAAGGGGGAGGACTGGGATGAAGGAAGGTTGGATGGGGGAGCACGGAAGCACGGTTCTTAGTTAAGGGAGCCACCTTAGGGTTGGCAAGAGACTTGAACCTAGAGTGGCTCCCAGATACCCAAGCCGAGGTCCCCAGTCAGTTCCTTGGGCAGCTGAGGATGGGGAACCTGAAATGACCCTATCCTAGAGCAATACTGACGAATATCTTGCATATCATCATAGAACCTTCATCTGGTGATGGATGGAGACAGAGACAGAGACCCACACTGGAGCACTGGACTGAGCTCCCAAGGTCCCTATGAGGAGCAGAAGGATGTGTACACAGTTTTATCTCTCTTCATTTTTTCCCCTTAAAAATTCCTTGATTTTCTAAATCAAATTGTTGGTAAACAGCAATGATTTTGACTTTTGTAGAGTTTGTTTTAAGACAATATATTTTAATAGAACCGTTTTAATTGACTTTACTTTGCTACAATAAGACATTGACAAAAATATACTCATAGTTTATAGTCCACTATGGAAGAATATCAGAACAAGAACTCAAGGTAGGAACATGGAGGCAAGAACTGAAACAAGAATCATGTACTGCTAAGTGCTTGATCCTCATGACTTGGAAAGATTTCCTTCTTATACAGCCTAGAACTCCTGTCCAGAAATGGTATCATACTCAGTAATCCAGGCTCATCCACAACTAGCATTAATCAAAAAATTATCAACAGAATTTCCTACAGGAAAAATGATAGAAATATTTTCTCAGTTGTGTGTCCCCTTTCAAATTAGGTCTAGTTTGTGTCAAATTGACCAAAAAAGCAGAACTACCACTTTGTATATACTATATTCTTGCTACCTCCTAATTGTACTTATAAATAATTTTTTACATATTAAGTTCTTGCTACTATTCAACTGTACACATAAATGTTTTTCATTACTTCTGCATTCTATATAATGTAAAAATGTTATAATGTAAAAATGTTACCACATGTAGATGACCATTTGCGTAATCTATTTCTTACCTAAATGTTTACTGCATATGTTTAGTATATATTTAATGACTTGAGTATCAGGTTTAAAAAGATGCACCAATACACTAGATCGTATATTAGGGTTACTAGACCAAAAAATTCAGAAACTAAAAAAAAAAAATGCCTCCTATGGATTAAAAGTTAACATGGTGTGTATATATTTTGGAAACAACAAAATGGAGGACATTGAAAGTCATTTTACTTAATTTTATTAAATTTCTTTACTTAAAAATGTTGACGTATGACTTTATTTAGCTCGTGTTTGAGAGGACACATTTTCTTTGCTTCTCTTGAAACTCTTTTTCTTCTATTGGATTGACTTCTTCATTTTCAGCGTGATGGTTTTTGTTTTATCTTATTGTATTTTATTTTGTTGTGTTTTGTTATTATTTCAAATAAGTCTGTTCTTTTATAATGACAGAAAGAAAGAAAATGAATACAGATGGGAGGGGAGGTGGGGAGAAACTGGGAAGAGCCAAGGAAGGGGAAACTATAATCAGAATGTATTTTATGAAAGAATGACATATTTTTAATAAATGAGAAAACATATTTGAAATCATCTTAATTTAATGAATCAAATTTCTCTGGCTATTAAGATGACTAATTGTAGATAAGGAGAACACCATGATATCTTGAGTTCTATTGCTGGAATCAAAATTGTGGCAGTAGAGAATCTGAAATTGGCCTCTGACCTCTATACCAAGGCATGTGTGTATTCACCCCAACTCTGACACATGCTCACAAAATGAATGCCTAGTACTGCCTTAATTCTTAAGAAATAAGATAAATATATCTAATTACTATTTACTGTGGATAGCTTCAATTTTAAATTAATAAATTTCCTGTGGTTAAGTTTTCAGAAAAATGTGTATAAAGATAAATTAAGTAAGTATTTTTTAGTAAATATTAATATGTAAATGAAAATAAAAGTAAGGGTAATAAATTCTCTCTTTGTAAATTAAATATAATTTTCAAAGATCATGTTTATGTTTCCCTATTTAAATTTACTCAGCAATTACATTTTAAATGATGACAAAATGAGTTGATGACTTTTAGAAAAGTGTAAAAAAATGTGGAGTCTGATCTTGACATTTGCCTACATTATTCATATTCTCCATTGTTATTCTTCTGACCTTATGCCAATCATTAAGTTTGAAAATTTTAATATTCCTGATATGTTTATAGTTTTTGACATATTATTTTGAGTTTACCTTTCACCTTGAATATATATTACCTTGTAATTTAAGTGCTATACTCTTTCTATGTGTTCAAAGATAGTTCTTATAAATTATTCAGTTACAATTGTTATGCATTAAACATCTGTAATTTAAGTCAGAATATTTCTTTATTCAAAATTTTCACAAATAAGACTAGTAAGGTGGACAAATAATTTATGGGAAATAAATATTTTTAGACAATATAAATTGAACAAAAGACTAAATAAATTCATTGACTTCTCTAAAATAAATTTAATTTTCATACTTTAATGAGGAATAGATGAGACTAGCATCTATTTGCATAGTTTATAACACAAAAAAGAATGTTTTCAGTTTTCTTGCCATCATTAAGTCTTAGTATCCCTATTAATGTCTCTTGGTGTCAATATTTCTTCATCATGCCTCATGTTAATTCTACAGCTGTAATCCTCAGTAACCCTAGAATTGAACTATATTCATTTTTCTTTTCTCTTTAGACCTAAAACCAACACTTTCTTGCTTGAAAAGCATCATAACACTTAAACAATAAATAAAATATTCAATGAATATTAAAGTGTTTGCCATTCAGATTTATATATTTTCCAAGATTTTTGGTACATGGCTACTTTTGTCTCATATGTGTACACTTTTTCCCATGTGTGTATTAACATTTTTCATAGCCATGTATGTGTGGAAAAACATTCATATGTATGCCAGTTTAATCACATATCAGCATTAATAATGAAGTGATCTCCTTCCTATATGATCAATGGCTATCACAACATCTCAGAGGGAATAAATATTCAAAAATCATTGGTTTTCAACATTACTAAAGCAACAATCTTTTAATAGAGTTCCTCATGTTGTTTCAACCCAGCCACGCAATTATTAATGATAATGCATCATATATCTAATTTTACTACTGTCATGAATTTAATGTCAATATCTATGTTCCTCAATGATCTTAGGGTTACCTTCCAAAGTGATTGTAATGTATAGATTGAGAAACACTGAGACAAGATGTTCACAGATGCTATGGATCAAGCTCTGCATGCAGTGTTATCACTAGCACCTAGTCAAAGATAATATAAACAGAGGTTCAAAGAAAAATTTAGATTTAAAAAAAAATAAAAATTAAAAATTATGACCCCAGGTTGAGAACTGCTTCAATAAATGATGATGAAATAAATATTGACCACAAAAGAATATTTGTTTTGTCTCCTTTCCTGATTGCCTTTTTCAGTAGGCATAGGTACATAAAAAATTCAATTAAAATCATCTCAACAAAATCTTATAGGAAATCAGGAAAGGCACCAAATCTCTGCTTATTAGAGTTGATCCTCTTAGCTGATTTTTTATTATGACTTCTTCACATCCTGTTATGGTTCAATTCTGACATGTACTTCACAGACTCATTATTTGGGTGGTTCCAATGTCTAAAACTAAGAGCTAAAATATATGTTTCCTTAAGTTGCTTCTATCATACACTGAAGTCAATGCAATTTACATAACATAAATTGGGGCCCCAATTAATTCAGAAGAATGGGCCAGACTTGCATTATATTTCACAACTTGCATCCCTCTACTGTATGACACAATGTACTGACATATGGACCCAGTCTTTTTCAATAAAGCACTCTTCTGCTGGATAAATTTGGAAATTGAGTAAAAGATGGTTTTGGAATATATCATCAGCAGCTGGCAATTTTGTCTTTTTTTTTTAAGATTTATTTATTTATTATGTACACAACATTCTGCCTCCATGTCTGCCCACATGCCAGAGGAGGGCGCCAGATTTCATTACAGATGGTTGTGAGCCACCATGTGGTTGCTGGGAATTGAACTCAGGACCTCTGGAAGAGCAGACAGTGCTCTTAACCTCTGAGCCATCTCTCCAGCCCCAGCAATTTTGTCTTTTGTATCAAACAGAATTTTAAAATCCCCCAATACCTGTTAATCTACCTTAAAACCAATATTAAAACCTCTTATATGTTTGAAGTCTTAAATATTAATTGTGAATAATTGAAAACATTAATATACTGAAAAAATATATTACTATATTACTAATCTTGTTGTGCTTTCTAGAATATGAAATATACCAACAGTATATAAAAGTCACTGGGAGATTATGTACACACACAAGTATATATATATATATATATATATATATATGAAGATTTAAGGATGTAGTCACCTTTAAAATACACACGCACATTCTTTTAATATAGCTACAAAGAAGAGGAAAGAAGGCAAGATTCAATATTCCATATAATTAATTTCCTGGCATCTGGCTTATTGAATGGAAGAGGGAGTGAGTTGATCTCTGAAATATAAATAGAAAACTATATTTCTACAGACATTGCTTCAATTATACATTATTAAATTTCCTTTGCAGAACGTTAAGAATAACCACTGGCATTCTATGCAATTGCAATTGAAAGAAAAATCTCATTAAGTTACCTCTGACACATTCAGATTCACATATTAAAATATCTGATTAATCCAACAAAGCAACTATAAATAAAATATGCTGTATCCAGGATCATAAGTGCCCCTGAAAAGCCTTGAAATAGACAGCTTTGTCCCCACTCACATTGCTGCTCGGAGGCAGAAGGGGGGATTACTTTTAACTCATTAAATCTTTTAAATTGTGTATATGTTTATGTCTATGTGTGGGTATGTGCTGTGTGAGCACAAGGGCCTGTGGACCCAAGAAGTATTCTTTGAAGCTGGAGTTACTGTTGATTGTGAGTTAACCATTATGAGTGGTGCGATCCAAACTTTAGTCTTCGAAAGGAGTTGTACTTCTGTATTTTACTGTCCATACTCTGTGTGTCTTAAAAAATTTGATACACAGAAAAAGAACAAAATTGAATCACTTGTCTCTTATATTACAACAATTTTGAAAAGTTTTTGTATTTTCAAATGATGAAAAGACACTTTAACTATTATTCTCTCTCTCATCACCTTAATAAAGATGGGTCTCCCAACAGAATTCTTTCACTTCCTCAGTGGATAATATACTCTTGATTCATGTATATTCCCAAAAGGTGCTCTAGACCAGCTGAAGAAACATGTTCAACTCAGATGATCCTCCTCTCCTTTAAATAGGATACTATAGTCTTCAGGAGCATGATTATTCGTAACTCATCATGATCTCTCCTGACTAGAATGTATGGCTCCAAGACACAGAGCCCAAAGGTATTTCTCTCCCTTAATCTCTTTTGTTCACAGAGGTCAGCAGTCAGAAATGGGTTTAAAGAGTTTGAAGTGGCTTCTCCCCAGATGCCTAGGACAGGAGCTTGCATGATTGCAGTGCCTGTTTCCAAAGATGAGTAAATTTGGGTATATGAAGAAGTCTTTGTCTATGACACATGTGATCATCTCTCCTGTTGCAGAAGCATGGGTTTTTAATAAAATTCATAAGAGAGAGTGGATTGTAGAGCCATATTATACAGACCCATAATTCTACATTATATGGGGGACTGAATTTTAGGCAACTATTTGCACCTGCCACACAGAACATGGTCACCTAGCCTTTTGAGACAAACTGATGCCATCCTAAACAAAGGGTCAGATATGCTAATATTGTTCTGCTCCTTCTTTGTAATTTGGCAGAATACCTGGGAAACAGGTGTTGATTTTGTCTATGTGACAGAACAGGCATACAGAGCAGTTATAGATAAAAAGGTATGACAAAACGGGCATAAAGAAGTGTAGACATGACACAGCCATTTTCCTGGCTACCTAGGAAACAGAATGCTCATGTTTATGTTTTGGTATAAAAGCTGTTGGGAGAATAAACACGGGTTATTTTTCAGGATGTGAACTCAGAATTTCATAAGGGATACCTCATAAAAAAGGGGAATATCCAGAATACTCAAACCACATATAACCATAATTCATCCCAGCACAGCATAGAATCCATACATTACTCTGTTGAACAAAATGCATGGATAAAAATAAGACTTTCAAGCCTACAAGAATTTCTTCCGTGCATTTTCCTTCATATTAGGCCTCAGCAGAAGCAAACACTCTCCACACCTCCTCCCAGAGGTAATGCTTTCTTTCAACCTATGAATTCCTTTCAAATAACTCAAACAAAATCCTAGGGTTCTCTTTCATGCCTTAGGAGGTAAGAACTACTTGGATGAGTTTTCTATTTGAAAATAACTTTTCATAAATTCTTTCATAGCATTCTTTAGAATAGTGCAATGTTTCTTTTTTTCCCTACGGTTCCCAAGGTCAGCTTAAAGATAGTTGGGTTTCAGTTCTGAAGGGAAAGGTATCCTAGCTGTTGTAAGCTAGGCTATAGTTTTAGCTATGAAAGAAATACAGGATATACCTACAGCACTGAAGAGAAACTTATCCTGACTATCAGAAGCCCGGCTACACCTGGAGCTGTGTTCTGGAAGGAGACCTATAAGAGGTTGTCCAGATTAAAATTGCCCTATAAGAATAAATTCATGGATTGATCAGATTGATTGAAGAGAAAATTCGCATTGATTTGATTATCAGCAAAGATAAAAGGAAGCCCAGGAAAAAAAGTTTGTTGCCTTTTGTTTTCTTGTCTTCAAGTCTTTTTGGTGAGTCATTTACCATATTTGTGAGTTCTTCTAACGTCACTGTTGTTACTGATGTTGCTAGTGCTTTGGCTGCTGCTATATTTCTTTGCTAATACCAGGACACAATTTCTTCCTCCTTCCAATGTGGACTGGGGATCAAGGATCTCCATGTATTCTCCTGGCTTTATGAAGAAGCTAAGAACTGATTCTTGGACTCTCCACAGCAAAACAGCCATGACCCAGATCTTACCATGTAGGCCAGTCTAATACATCCTCTTTAATATATATTCATTTATCAGTTTTGTTCCCAGAGAGATAACTAACTAACATGATACTATTAAAATTATCTAAGTATGGGAGGTTTCCAGGGTTATGCACAAGGTAAAACATTTCTTAGTACTGATCCCATAACACACAAGCAAGAGTTGAGTTGCTCAAGATTGCCACTGACTATTTGGAATAGAAAAGAATATTCTATCTAGGTATTGGTGGCACACATCTTTAAAGCCAGCACTTTTGGAGGCAAAAGCAGGTAAATTTCTGCAAGTTCAAGGCCAGCCTCATCTACAGCATGAGTTCTAGGAAGCTAGAGCAACACAGAGAAACACTGTCTTGATTAAACAAAACAAAGCAAAAAGAATATTCAAATATCTCTGTTTTTCAATTCACAATGGAAACCTAGAAAAAATCCATAAAGTAGTACTATGTCAAAATTTTAAATTCATTTTCAACAGTTTTTATGAAAGCAAACTATTAGGAGAACAATCCAGGTCTAAATCCAGTGATCTTCAGGTTGTTTAAAAAGGTATTTGGAATGTCTAATGTCTCTCAACCTCATATTCTGGGTATTTTTTGAACTTGATAATTTGCATAATATCCTATTTCATTCTAATATGTAAAAATGAGGCAATTTTGTAGCCATTTAAATTACATATATTGTATAACATTTAACATAAATTCTTAATCATGTAACTTTTGATGATTTAGTTTATAGTCTCTTATAACAAATAATCATTTATTGTGATAAGTACTGGTGTATAGTTTAATCATAAAATTAGAGTGTGTAGTGTACTGGTAGAACAAACATCTAGATGCCCAGCTTGTGTACTCTGGGCTAAGTTCCTCATCTTTCATTCCCCAGCAACTACAGTTCACCTTCTACTTTTTTGAGATTATACTTATATCTCTGATGCCTTTTATTTGTAGAATCATTTTTCCCGTGATTGGCTTACTCTAAATAGCATGTCTTCCAGCTTTATGACAGAATTTATCTTACAAAACAAACAGATTTTATGTATTTGTGTGGACACAGTACAATTTGAAATTCCCTCTCTTCCTGCTCTGGAGGGTTTTCTCTGTGATTTAGATTGCACTGATTACCCCGTGAAATAATCCCATTAAACCTTGCCTCTGAGTGCCCTCGTAGCAGGAGTAGAATGTATGCCCACCCCATGGTGTCTTTTTTTTTTCTTGCCTTCCCATTTTTTAGCACCTTTTGCCACATAATGACACAAGAACATCCTATTAAAAGCCAGCATGTCAGCACATGGACAGTAGACTGAACAATAGCCAGAACTGTAAAATAATGATTTCATTGAAAATAAAGTATTTTCTGCTCATTTTCAATTACATGGTTTGAAGGATTTTGTTGTAGTCACAAAAGAGTAATAATATTCCTCTCTTCATTCCAACTATATCAGACATATCTGTGCACATTTATGCACATGCATACTTATAAGTATGTATATTGTGCATATTTATTCAGATAAATTAATATGTGTATATGTAAGCATATGTGTGTGTTTTCACACATATGTGTCTGTATACATGTATGCATATGCATACATCAGCATGAAATTCATATATCATTACCAATTTGTATTTTGAATAAGTCTGTGATGGTCAGGAAGTATAATTTTCTTTTCATAGTTGAATTTTTAATTATTTTAGATAAATATCCAGAAGTAGAATTATACATAGAAATTTGGTTTTGTTATTTGATAAGATTCCTGTACTCTGTTTTTTAATACTACTATACCACATTGCATTGCATCATGTACATAGTTTCAAGCTTCATCAACTGTCTATCAACACTTGTTTGTTTTTTTATTCATTATTATTTAATTTTATTTTTAAATCAATCTTATTGATGTCTAGCTAGCTTGGTAGGTAGAGCACAAGACTGTTATCAACACTTGCCAACACCCACTTTAAATTACTTTTCTCCTTTTTTCTGTTCCTTTCTCTTTCCCTGGTTCATTCTTACTTTCTTTTTCTTTCATTCCTCTCTTCTGTTTAAAGTGATATGAAGTGTTGTATTTACAAGCAGTATTTTAATTCTCTCCTGATTTGTTATTTTTCATAATTTTTGCTCTAACATTGGTCATTTACATCTTTAAAAAAACAAAGGTTAACCATGTTTGTCTATTATTAACTATGTACTTTGTGATTTTTCTTTTAAAAGTCCTCTATTAATTTGTAATGTAATTCATTTTCAGAGCCCTGGCTTTATATATACTCTCCCACCCCATGTTCTACCTTTCTCTTTGCTGATGTTTTAGTTTACTGTAAAGATGCTTTCAGTTTGATATAGTTTCATTTGTCTAATTTTGTTTTTGTTTCCTGTACTTGTTTTCAAGGTTTGTCCAGGGAGCACAGGTTACTTTTATACCTTCAAGGGAAGGGGCCCTCATTTCTTTTTTGGATAAAACTATAGCTTTGGCAGAGAGCAATGAAAGAAGTAGGGCACACTTACCTATTGAGCCATGTTGGCCTTGTCAACCCAGGTGATATGTAGGGGGATGATGTCCTAGCCAGATCACTCCAAAATTCTTTTCTCTGTGCTTTGTGTACCTCTACCAAGTTGAGAAGATTACTAATGTGGTTTCATCCATTAGTTTAACACTTTTAGTTATTACATTTAAATTTTTAACTTATTTTTGTTAATGATAGAAGATAAAATGTAAAAGTACAAACCCAGTTGCCATTTCATTTACTAAAGATAAGGTCTTTGTATACTATGCACTTGTAATATTTTCAAGGTTTATTGACTTTAATTGGTGATTGATACACTTCATCTTTTCCTTCTATCTATCATCTATCTATCTATCTATCTTCCTATCTATCATCTATCTATCTACCATCTATTTCTTCTCCATCCAATCCTCCTCCACTTCTTTGCTATTTGATACTAGAAGAGAGTTATGCCAACTCTCCAATTCATTCAGAGTGGTCCTTTTTCTTATTCATTTTTGTTCTATCCCATGTCCCTGTCAACACACAGACTCAGACAAGACAAAATTTGTCCTTTGGATAGTTATCAATAATATCTTAGGAGAGATACATTATAGAATTTTCTTTATTATTAGAAAGACAGATTTGAGACTTCACTTTTGCCATCCATTGCTCACAACTGAGGAGCTCGGATGAGCAAAGACCACACTTCATCCATATGGTAGCAAAATACAGCTTATTTCACTAGTGCTACAGTACAGGAAATTATAAACTTTTTACAAAAAGTTAATCCACACATTTTTAGGTCTTTACTGTGAGTGACAGATGGTCTCACTCATTCAAATGTCTGGTTTACTTTACTCCACAACAAGCAAAAAATCCTTTTTGTATTTGATTTCACTTCAAGGAATGCTATGAAAATTGTCTACTTAATAAATTATATAGCACAGAGTGATAATTTGTAGTGCTACTTCAGTTTAAATTATAGGTTATTATTTATTCCTGCTTTTATATACAGTAAAATTTAGAACCTAACAAGAAAAAATACCATAATTTATAGACATGTATATATATATATTTATATATATATATATATATATATATATAATTTATGAAAATGTATAGTGTTTGTGTTTCTAAAACCCAACTCTTTATCCTGTTGTGAAAATATTCAGAAATCAAAAAATTATAAATTTGAACATTCTGTTCTATTATCGACAGAGATATGAAAATGGCTTGAATTTAATGATCTTAGTACCATCTGGTATTAGCAATTTTGTAATCTACACAGATGCCAGAGAATGTGGAAGTCTGAGGCAAGAGCAAGAGAAAAAGAGACTCACAGAATTCAAACATAGCATGGCATTGCATCTTAAATCTTAAGTATGCAATTACTGGGATAAGAGCTAGAACATGGTGTAATTAGCAGACAAATCAACTTTTAACAACATTTGAAAAGACATATTTCCTAAGCTTTTCTGTTTGATATGTGCTTCAAAAGACAAGGTATTAATTGTGTCTTGATAAAAAGAAATAAAATATTTTTTCTCATGTAATGTGTTTTTTCTCCGTGGGATATCTGCACCTGTGATCACGAAGACAACAATATTAATTCACTTGCTCTTTTCTGTGTTTAATGAATAGTATTTCTAAATAGCTAATGAAAAAGATAAGTTTTCTTGAATCAGAGAAAATGTAATCATTTTTAATATCATTCCATGGGAAGAGAAGAGAAATTAGCTCCTAAGAGAACCATCAGGCTTCTTTCCAGAAAACACTTGTTTTATAACATATTTCTTTGTAGCCGTCCAGCTTCATTCACTGTTGATTGTTCAGACTCATTTTGGTAAGGTACATACAATTATTAATTATTAGAGTCTTATGCCTTATATATCCTAAATGTTTGGCTTAGTATTAACACTTCTACTGAGTTGTGCGTGTGTGTGCGTGCGTGTGTGTGTGTGTGTGTGTGTGTGTGTGTGTGTCTTTAGTATTCAATGCTGGGGAAATGATAGGCAAGCACCTGGCTCCTGTGTTAACTCACTAGCCCTGTTCAGACATGGTGAAGATTCTAGGTTTCTGGGTCAGTCGTCATATTACTGAAAATTTACTGGAAAAAACCCACAAAATTAAGCTATGTTTCATCAAAAGAATTTGTTTGGTGAATGAATCTATGGAAAAAAAAACTATTTAGTCAACTAAAATTTATAACTGTAAAATAACATATAAGAAGAGAAGGTAGCATCTATAATTCATATATATTTAAAATCCCCTGTGAACCAAGTAAGGGATCAAGAACAAAAGTTGAAATATTGTATGACTAATAAAATGTTCATACTGACCACAATAAACATGGCCCAAATCTGGATTAATGGTAATAGTCCTACAAACTTACATTCCTCAGCCTTGCCATGTCGGAATGCTTGCATTTGCCAGGGATTTGCAGACAACGGAAAATTCTTGAAAAATTATAGCACATTAAATATGTGGATGTTGGATCCCAGGATAAAGAGAAATGGGTATTAGATAGGGAATAGTGAAACCCTCTGTTGAAAGACGGTGATAGAAGTAACAAGGGTAAAGGAAAAAATTGTTAAGATTGTCAGGTAACAGTGTAACAAAAGGATTAAATACTTGAAATATACATTCCCTAGGAGGAATCAAAGCAGAGTTTGGTGACAGTAATACAGTTTATTGTGCGTGTTGGATATTATTTTTTGATGGAAATAGTTTATTATTATGATTTTCTTTCTTTTTAAAAATCTTTTTTAAATTTTAATTTATTTTTTAATATCATTTTACATTCCAGCCACAGTTCTGCCCTCTCTCCTCCTGCCCCCTGTACTTTCCCCCAGCCCACCTCTATCTACTCCTCCCAATGCGTAAGGGTGCTCATGGGAAATCAACAAAGTCTGGCACATTAAGTTGTGCCAGGACCAAGTCCCTACCCACGGCATTAAGGCCGAGCATGGCATCCCACCATAGAGAATGGGCTACAATAAGTTAGCTCATGCTCCAGGGATAGGTTTTGTACCTACTGCCAGGTGTCTCACCGATAGTTCAAGATTCACCACTGTCTCCCACATGTGGACAGACTAGTTCGGTCTCATGATGGCTCCATAGCTGTCAGTCTAGAGTTCCTGAGTTTTCACAAACTTGATTCAGCTGTCTCTTTAGAGTTCTCCATCATGATTTTGACCTCCGTTGTTCATATATTCCCTCCTCTCTATCTTCAATTGGATTCTGGCGGCTCGGCCTGGTAATTGGTTGTGTATCTAGTTCCATTAGTTGCTGAATGAAGGCTTTATGGTGATAGTTGGAGTATTCACCATTCTGATAACTGGGAAGACCACTTTGGGTTCCTGCTCCACTTTTACTAGGAGTCAGGACATCACTCGTTCACTGCTAGTGGGGGTGCAAATTTTTACAGCCAATTTGGGAATCGGTATGGCAGTTTCTCAAAAAATTGGGAATAAATCTGCCTCAAGACCTAGAGATATCAATCCTGGGCATATACCCAAAGGATACTCACTAGTACTGCAAGGATACTTGCTCAATATTGTTCATAGCAGCATTATTCACAAAAGTCAGACCTGGAAACAACTTAGATGCCCCTCAATCAAAGAATAGTTAAAGAAAATGTGATACACTTACACCATGGAGTATTATTTAGCTGCAAAAAGCAATGACTTCTTGAAATTTGCAGGCAAATGGATGAAACTAAAAAAAAAAAAATCCTGAATGAGGTAATTGAGACTGAGAGAGACACAGTATGTACTCATTTTGAAGTGGATTTTAGATGTAAAGCACAGGATAACCAGACAACAATCCACATCTAGGTAACGGAAGACGCTGAGAGGTACACATTGATTGACCTGGGAAGGGGAATTAGATGAGAACTGAGTACACTGGGTCGATTATGGGGGGATGTTAAAGAAGAGGGATAGGAGATGAGAACATGAGGCAACAGGATGGGTAAGGGGAGAGAGGGACACGGTGGGAGAGCTAAGAAAGAGAGCTCTTAATAGAGTTAGCCACTATGGGGTTAGGGAGAAACCTGGTATTAGGAAAATGCCCAAGACCCTAGCTAAGACTTGTAGCAATAGTGGAGACTGAGCCCAAACTGTTGTTGTCATTTTCAAGATGACAAATCTGCAAAACAGAGCAATCTGCTGCACTGGTCATCCTGGTTTTCTAGGTCACAGTGTCTACCATATGCTGGATTTCCAGTAGATTTGCTTTTGCTTTGGTTTTAAATAATTATAATAATGGGACAAACAATGTGTTTATTAACTATTTTTTTATTTATTTTACATACTGGCCAGAGTTTCCCCCTCTCTGTCCTCCCATTCTTTCTTGTCCCCTGCCTCTCATCTACCTTTTCCACATCCACTACTCCTCTGTAGCTGTTCAGATAGGGGCTGAGAAATTATATAAAGTTTACTTGCCATATTAAAATTCTACTTGATGCCAGTTATTTTAAGTTCAATGCTTTGCTTGAAGTTTTCAAAATAACTTTTCATATATGTAACAGGACCCCAGACTTTAACACAACTGACACTTTAATATAAGTAGCATTCAGGTCATAAACCTCAGCACACACAGCACAACCTCCAAAATGAAAACAATGACCTAATACATCAAGTCCCATAGTTATGGGAAAGTTTCTAAATGTACTAACCTTACCTTTTGATTTCTGTAGTTCTATTTCTGGTTAGCTATCCTTGTTGGCTAAAGTGTTTCAACCCAGAATATGTTTTTTTGTTGTTGTTGTTTGTTTGTTTGTTTAAAAGTTCTTGCTGCAAAAGACTCAGCTTTACACTGGAATCCCAAACACTTTCTGTTGTCTTAAACCCATATCCAACCAATATTCTCTGGTGGATGAACCCACAACACACAGGGACACACAAACATGCAGAGAGAGAGAGAGAGAGAGAGAGAGAGAGAGAGAGAGAGAGAGGGGCAAAGTCTTATTAATGAAAAGAGATTTTTTTATGTCATATAGCTTATGTTTCCCATTCCCTATCTCCTACCTTGCCTTCCCTACTTCCCCATAAAAAGTTCACACCCTTCCTTTCTCTTTCTCATTATAATACAAAGAGCAATTAAGAATTAATATGATATAAAAACAAACACAAAAATAGGGCAAAATAGACAAACAAGAAATAGTCATGGTCAGCAAAAAAGCACAAGAAACAAATACAGGTACATAGTCACATATATTCACAGGTACAGAAAATTCATAAAAAACAAAACTGGAATTCAAAATATATAAGCAAGATATCTGAAAGTTTAGGAAAAAACACAGAAAAAGCATTATGAGACCAAAAGAAACCTCTAAAATGTCATTAAATTTGTTTTTGTTCACCATGTACTGCTGGGCTTGGGGTCTGCCCTTAATTGTGATTTGTATACCCAGCTAGACTCCCTTAGAGAAAAGTACCCTTTCATCTGTAAGCAGTTATCAATTGGAGATAGATTCTGGATTAAGGATGGGGGCTTGTGGATATTTCCTTTCCCATCAATGGTACTTCTTCTGTTTTAGATCTATGCAGGCCTTGTACATAGTGCCAGTAACTATGTTTTTGTATATAGTTCAGTCCTTTATGTTTAGCAAACCTTGTTTCCTTGAGCTCTCTATTCTCACTCACTGTATCCTTCACTCTTTCTGCCTCTGATTCTGAAGAGTTCCCTAAGCTTTGGGTGGTGGGACGAATTTTGGTGAATATTTCTATTGATAACTGAATATTCCAAGGTTGTATTTGCTTCTGAGACAGTGACTCACTATGCAGCCCTGGCTGGCCTGAAACTTTCTACATAGACTAGTCTTGAACTCAGAGATATTTACCTGTTTCTGTCTCTCAATGTTAAGTTTAAAGATATCTACCACTATGCCCAACCTATAGAAACATGCAGGTAAAGATTCATAGGTATTTTGTGTATTCTCCAATGTAATCTTTTACTTCATTGAACATACAAAAAGTAAATGGGACACAATTAATATGTAAGTCCATACTAACATTGCTTTCCTGATGTTGTTATTCCCAAAGATCTGTAATAAAATCAGAGTTTCCTTTATTGACATAGGGAAAAACTGGAAGAAAACTTAAAGAAGGCATCAGGTTGTCCAGTAAGTGTCATCTATGGGCATCAAACAGTAATCTTCTAGCAACTATTATTTTGTATCATATCCTAAGCCTTAGTTAATATTTCTCTCCAAAGTACATAAAGTCCCTATCACAAATGGGGAAATACTTTCCTTTTACAAATTCTACTATGTAGAGAATTCAAATATTTACATTACAGACACCAACAACCAAAATCATGTTACTCAGACAATTGTAAATGTCAGGAGAAATGCCTCAGCTTATAGTCAAATTTATATTATTTTGATTTTACCAAACAGTTCCTTAATAGCAGTTGCTCAGCATTTATTGTCTGTGTTTTTTTTTTTTAAAAAAAACAGTGCCATTAAGGGAATCCTTTTACGTTGAATAAGTTGTCAAAAATTTTAACTTTTCCTGATAAGTAAGTGCTATTTCTGTTTCTGTGAGCAATAACATGTGTAAGCATTACTAAAAGTTGTTTTGATAAAAATAATAAACTCATGCATTCATTTGAAATTTACAAAAATATTTCTGAAAGTTTTTACTTTATAAGTACAGAGGCACTTGGCTTGGTTGTGAAGAATGAACAGCAAATTAAACTTTTCTATTTTCAGTATAAAATTAATTAGCAAAGACATCAATTATCCTTCATTTAGATACTCTAATTATTCTTTAAAAGCTTAAAATAGTATAACCTACTGATTTCCACTCTGACTTATTTATTTTGTGTTAAATAAGAAAATTTGTTAACAGAGGATTTTATTTTAAAAGAATAGTTTAAACAAAATAATTTTTTCTTTCTATTATAACAAGTGGTCAAAGACTAAGAGAACCAGGAAGAAAACTGTGTGTTGTATGAAAAGAAGTTAAATAATTTTATCTTAGTAAAATTGATAGAAGAGAATGACTTGAATTTTTATAGCATCTAACAGGTACAATGATATGTTATTAATTCAGAAAAAAAAGATTTTTTCCCCTAAACAGGAGACAATAATACAGACTTTCAGGTTTCTTGACACACAATCTTTGTTAGAATATCTATGTGCATTATGAAAGCATTCATAGACAGCACTTGCAGATGTGCTCAAGCCTGAGAATCAATGAACTTGGATTCAAAAATCAGAATTTATAGAAACAAGGAATGTAAAAAGGAACAATTGCCAGGAAATTGGAATGGGAGCAAGAGGGACGAGAATAGCAGAGTACATGTGATCTGACTAGAAAAAATTTAAAATTTGGATCTCTAATTCAGAAGGTGGAGGGAGAGAAATATAAATAAAAAATAAAGTAGGGAAGAGCGTTAAATAATAAGAGTGTGTTACAAAGTCCTAAGGAATAATACTATTAACTCCATACAAAAATATACACCTTATAAAAATATAAATTTCTATAAAATATACAAGTATAAGTTAAACAAAATTTTCTTATTTGGGCTGAGAATGATCCCCACAAGAGCAAAAGTGTACCTAGGAAAGAATTCAATATCGGCAATAACAGACTCTCTTATGATTAGTTGGTTAGGGTTGTAAGAAGTCTGCTAAAACATTACATACTATTGCAATTGCTCCTGATTTTCCCCCAGAGGGAAGCTATATTTGTTTTGCTGGAGACATGATGCATGTGAGACACACTTCCAAAAGAGTTAAGCAATCAACATTCTACTCAACTATGAAACCTATGAACTATATCAATAACCAGCCTGGTGCAAATTATAGAGTTGGAACAGTGGCATGCTTACTTTGTGGGCAGCATACTGCTAATAGAACTTTAGACCCTCACAACAGGAGGGACCTTATGAGTAGTTCTAGAAACCTTGTTAAATACCCAGGTTAGAGAAATAATGGATCTTCGAAGAGAACATACAACCACCACTTTCAATGTCAGCATAATCCCTAATTGCATTCTAAACAATTTTAGGCATAACTATGGATGGATATAGTCTTCACTACTCATTAAGCAAACTTTTTTTTTCTCAAGAGAAAAAACTATTACAGAAAATCACAATCTATCAAAATGCAGAGTTCTGGAACCCAGACCCAATGTATTTTCTGGAAAACATTTCCTATACTTAAGTCTCAGGTATCATTGTGGGGAAAATGACAGAAATAGAAAAATAGATAATAATAATCAGAAGATTTAGGAATTTATAGTCAGACTGTGACTACTAGTAAAGTCAGAGATATACATAAATTCTCACTAATATGACTGCCTAATATGAGCTGAAGAAGACAACAATAAGATAGAGGGTAAAGTGAACCATGGAAGACCTGGGAGGTCTCCATCCTATACGAAGAACTGTAGACCAGTAAGGAATGTTGAGAGTGAGGTAAATAATCTTCCCTGGGGCAGAATACACCAACAGGTGTCTAAGTCTAAATGATCAGCCTGGAAAGCATGCAAGGTTATGTTGTCTACAGACAAGATTATGTTTCTAATATGTATGTACATGCATATGCACATACATACATATATGTAACAACACTTAATGAGGAGAACTGTAGAGATAGAAAGCAAGGAGAGGTATATGGAAGAGTTTCAACAATGAAAAGAACTAATGAAATATATAACATATGAACTAAATAAGGAGTTCTGAAAATGAGGTAAATAGTCATTCTACAAAATATCTGTTAGAACAAAAAAATATGTACAAGTTAATGAAAAACAGTGTTCAGGTTAAAGAAATTATAAAATGGCAGCAAAATATGTGCAGTTCTTACAGAGATTTCCCTGACCCATTCTTCAGTTTTTTTTCTTGAATACAAAATAATCCAAACTAGAAATATGAGATAACTGCACTCCAAACCAACCTAAAGAAGATGAATTTACAGAGCATAATAGAAGATAAATTTGCTGAGATAATAGCACTTAAAAATGGATTATTTGTCAAGATAGAATCTTAGTTTTGTGAACATGAGATAAGATACCTAAGCACGTGTGTGTGCATGTGCATGCATGCACGCACACACACACACACACACACACACACACAACAACAACAACAAAAAACAGTAAAAAATCATTTAGTCTTAGGGAATTTATCAATAGGTAATGTATAAAAACCTGAGTTCAGATTGCCAGAATCCACATAAGCCAATTGCATATATCCATCAGCTCCAGGATGGGAAGTGAAGACATGAGAAAATCGCTGCCCAATTAGCCTGGCATATTCTTCAGTGAATAACAAATAAACCCTGTGTCAACAAGGTAGAAGGTGATACATCTATCCATCTATCCATGAATTCTTCAGAACAAGTTCTAAAAGATAAAGGAAAGAGGTTATAACTGTTTTGTTCTTTTGCAAATTTATTAGTACCAACTATGCAAATAAGATATTCTCATTAATCTCTGATTCTCACACCTTAGATTCTTATAATTTTGGATTTTTGAGTTGAAGGAGACTATATTATGATTGTTGAATAATGTCCATAGTCCCTTGCACTGAGATTTGTACATGCAACTAAACGTTGGTGTATATATTAGATGATTTGCCATCGTAAGAAATCCTTACCCCATCAGAAGTGTACCATCAAGGTATCATGTAAACCTGGCATCATCTTCTCAGTTTCTGTTTGCAACCTGTATCGTGAAGATGTTCTTTTTTTTTTTTTCCACTTTATGCTTCCTACCACTGCTACTCGGACTGCTTTCCAGAGACAGAAAACAGTGGGCTTATGAAATTCTGGAATAGAACATCTACATGTGTTAGCCAATCAAACCAGCAGTTACATAAAGACTATCACATGATTATTTTGATTAACAATCCTGATCGTCTAAACATTTTTGTTATTGTGGTGGAATGATTTGCATTGCCTGTGCTTAGTGGTAACTTAGAAATAACAGTAAATAATTGATTCAAACCATTAGCTCTTCTATGAAGTTTATGGCTGAGATCACAACATTGAAAGGAGAAAGTCAGGTGTATTCATTACAAAATGATGAGTTGAAACATTAAGAGCTCACTTCTTGTTGAGTAGACAGCAGCCATGTAGTATAATATCAAAGATTAAGCTGTCTGTAGGATGAAAACCTTTAAAAACTAAATGGATAACACAGTGATTACAAATGCTTTCAACCTGAATGCTCTATTAGCAAATTAGAATATATTCTCTTTCCATTAACCCGGCTAGAAAGATCCAGGAACAAAATGAAGATCCTTTAGGCAGTTTTCTTTTTCATATAGTCAAAACAGCTTCTTCCTTTACACTCTCAGAGAGTTTTCCCATGAGTCCTCTTTTCACATCTTTCTTGCTATGCTTATCCTCTCCTTTAATATAGCTACATTCACTACTGCTACACAATACCCTGAGCACATGATTCGAAAATATACTGTTAAATCTTAGCCTTGCTTTCCATGCCATCATTTTGATTATGCTATTTGCCAACTGCAATAGACTGTTCATTGCTTCTTTACAAGTAGAACACTTCACTACCTTCAGCTTCTGTTCAGAAGATGTTAATATTGTCTACAAGATCATGCTTCCCCTGTGAAAATATGTTGCTTTTCCAATTAGAATTCAACTTCTGTCTCATTTTCCTAGACAAGCATGCTTAAATCTCTCATGTGTATGTTTATGTGGCTCATATCCATGTATGGGTACAACAGCATACATCATCAATGTACACTGACAAACATACCAAAGCAAGTTACATATTTTCTTTGTTTCCTCCCAACCTTACTTTAGAAACTAGGTTTCTCACCAAACCTTGAGTTACTGGATCTAGAAAGACTATCTGGGCATCAAGTCCCAAGTATTCCAGTCCTTGCCTCTGTAGTGTTTGGGTAACAAGCATGTTGAAGATTGGAGCTGGGTGTGGGGATGCAAATTCAAGTCTCTATGCTTGTGTAGCAGGAACTATATTGACTGGACCATCTCTCTAGTCCTTTCTTGAATCTCAATAAAAGAAACAGAATACCCTTAACATCTTTTTTTAACCATTGAAGATTTTATTCCAGAATTTCAGAAACTTATTCAAACCAGTTATATTGTTAGGAAAAAGAGGGACTATCATTTTCTTTTGACAATAGTAATCAAATAATTAAAATGCTTGATCTTTGCAATGTTTTGCAAGAATATTTGAACACTATATCATATTCTCATATAAGCACATTTTATAACTTTATATAATCTTAAGACTCAGATCTTTCATTTGAGGATAGCTAGCTATACTCACTCAAAAGGTCATAATAAAAGCAAAACAAAACCCAGTATCAAAAAAAACCAATATAATTAAAATGCTCTTGAGAATTCTAGCTTATAAAATCTCATTGCTGGATTCTCAGCAGTGTAACAATTTAATGGATCAGTGTCTATTCTTGGAACTACCTAAATAACTTTGATTTTTCTCCATTTAAAAGACATTTCCTAGGTGTTCAATAAATCTAAGTATATCTTTGCACAGCAATAACCTTTTCATATATATTTCTCAATATGTTGTGTAATGCATTGAGATTCTGTTGGAAAACATCAAATACAGGGCCAAACAATGCAGATGGAGTCATATATCTAAGCAGAACTTATTATCTCTAAAATGTACATATTTCCAGCTTACTCCAAGGTTATCTCCTAATATAACATCCATTCCCTATCACCACAATCATCCATAGAGTCGTATCATCATATCAAGCAATGACTGTTTGGCTTCATTCCATGTGTTTCAAAATGCTAGGCAAGAGATACTGTTGAGTTTGAATGTCTTCTATTATAATGAATTAAAAAATCATGATTGAAGTTTTATATGGAAATATAATTGATAATTGAGGTTTCTATGTCAAGCAAGGATTGTGTGCATCTTATCCTGGCTACAGGTGCTAGGCAGGAAGTAAAGGAAAAACTTTGCTACGGTGCAAGAATCTATGACCAGCACAGACAAGGTTGAATGATCTTTTAAGAAGTAAAAAAGGAAGTAAATATAAAACAATAAAGGGAAAATAAAACAGAGGAAAAATTCAGGGAAAAAATATACCATATTCTTAAAGAATTTGCATGTCCATGAGTATATACATATCATTTATTTTTTTAAATATACAATTATATGTCTCTCTGTGTAACCATGCACATATACACATTAAATATATATGCATACACACATATGTGTTTGCATGTATTTAATCTGTACATATATGTGTGTATAAGCATGTATCTATATATTATATGTTGCTGTATCTACACACATATATATATGTATATATACACATATGTATATATAATTACAATCTGTTCAGCCTGTATAATGTCACTCATATGTAGGTTTTTAGGGATGAGTATTTTGGTATTAGATAACCAGTTGCTGAGCTTTTCTTGAATATAAATGATTCCAACAGTTCTCAGCTTATTTGGTTGCCTGTAGTTCTTTGTCTTTGGTAGAGGCCTCCTGATTTTATTACCCCACCACATTATGTATCTATTAATATGTCCTTGTTCATGTCATGTTGGGGCAGTCATATTCATTCATACACAGACTGCATGAGTGTAGCTTCTGAAATTTCTAGGACACTTATCTCACAACAAATTCCTTAATCCTCTGATAATTACAATTTTTCCACCCATCTGTAATGATTTTTGAGCCTTAGATGCAGAAGTTCGGTGGTAGAGTTATAACTACCCTCCAGAGCTTCAAAGTCTAATCAGTAATAGTTTTTTGTAATTGTTTCTATCTTTTTCACAAAGAAGTTTTTTTTGGTGACAGGCAATTATATGCTTCTCTGAGGATATAAAGACAGATATTTGATTATTTGTTAGGGATTGGGTTGGTTAAGTAAAGTGGCAAGAGTAGGTATCCTTGAAGACCTATGATTTCACTAGACATCAGTAGTCAGCTAGATAAGAGTGTAAGTATGCAAAAACCATGTAGTTCAGTTTAAGATAACATCTAACATCAAGAAATATTTCTTCACAATAAAATTTTGAAAATAGTTATGGTGAAAATAATCTACAAAATTATTTTTTCTAAAGATAGTACAGTAGAGATTCATTTTATTCAGTAAATTTGAAAGTCTGCCAATTAGAGCAACCAAAGACATATAAATTAGCTAAAAGTAGTACTAAATACACCTAGGTTTGGATGACAAATGTGGTCATGAATTTTTGAAAAAATAATAAAAAAATTCTGTGGTTATAGGATGATAACCCATAGCTGGATTTCTAGAAATTTGAGTAAAGAGGAAAACAGCATTAAAGCCAATTTTAACTGCTTAATAAGAGAATTACTACACAGCTGTCTACTCCACATTTTGAGTCAGCATGCCATGACTAATGTGTTTATAAATAGATCCACAAGAAAAGGAGGATAAGATAAAGAAATATCTCAGCCAATTATAGATGAAGAAATCATAACAGTCAGTAGAGTGGTTAGATCTAAGAACAATACATAGCATGTCTTCAGATGCAGTTGTGCATTTATCAATGGTGAGTGGGTAATGTTTATGTTGTCAAATATTAAATTCCAAACATACTAAGATTTTTAAACGTAATATATTATTGCTATATTACATTTGATAGGTATATTTTCATAGAATTTAGTTGGACTTTACTATCTACGTTTATCAAAATTGAGCTTTTTTTACATGCTTTAGGCACGTGTAGAAATATCACAGTACAAATCCATGTTTTGTTACAGTTAATATTGTTAAATAATATAATAAAAGTGAACTATTTTAACAATAATTTTAGTTTAACAAAAGGGTTGCAAGGTTGTCAACAGTGCTTCAAATACCATACTTATATTTTACTCTTCTATTTATCTCTATAATATTTAGTGAAATGATATTAACATATTCATTGTCAAGTGTCCATATGTTGCTACTATCTCCATGTCATTTACATACCTGTTTTTTCTGTTCTAAATTTTCATATTACACCCAGTAATTCTGTCTCCTGATTACTGTAATAATTTCTCAGTTTCCTGATTAGAAAAATTGGGAAGTTTAAAGAACTACAAATTAGACATTTTAGTGAAAATCTTTCAATATAGGATTCTCTTAACAGTTTTCTCATAACCACAAAGAGAACAAACTGAGAGAATAAACACAAAAGTAAACTGGTTTGTTTATCATTTCACAAAGATATTTTCTGTGAACACTGGACTGTATTAGGATGTATAGACTATAAGGAATGAGCTATTAATGTTATTGTTGTGGGATTATGATGTGGGAGTGTCATATATCAATCTGTTGATTTCATTGGTTAAGCAATAAAGAAACTGCTTGGCCCTCATAGGTTAAAACATAGGTGGGAGGAGTAAACAGAACAGAAGGCTGGGAGAAAGAAACTGAGTCAGGGAGTCGCCATGATTCTCCCATTCCAGGCAGATGCAGGTTAAGATCATTCCTGGTAAACCAGCTCCTGGGCTACATAGATTATAAGGAATGGGCTAGTCCAGGTGCGAGAGTTAGCAGAGAAAAGGTTAGATAGAAATGGGCCAAGCGCTGTTTAAAAGAATACAGTTTCTGTGTAATTATTTTGGGTAAAGCTAGCCATGGGGTCGGCCGGGTGCCGGGGACGCAGCCCACCGCTCCTATTACAACAGAATTACTACACTAATGTATTATTGTCTGAATATTGCAGGACATTGTTAATATTTTATTGTAATTTTATTCTTTGAACAAAGTCACTTTGTTCACATTATACAAGGCAAAGGCAGTTGGTGTCAATAATATTACTTTGTATATTGATGGGCAAGATTTATATAAATCATCTACAATTCAATAGAAATTATTCAAGACGTTTCTTACTATAAGTATTAATATGTTCTATGATACTTTCTATATTCAATTTAATATTCATCATATAAAAAAGCCATAATATACTTTAAAACTAAAGTGCATAGTCCAATGTTTGAAGAGCAATCTAAACACTTAGGAGCACTTCTTGAATTCTCAAGGGGCACATGTACAGTTTCTAGCATTATTATGCACTTGTGATTTTTGCTTCAGTATAGGCAAAACCTTCTTCTGGTTTCTGTTGGCAACCAGAAACATATGACATTCACACATACACACACACACACACATACACACACACACACACACACACACACACTACATTTTTAAAACTACGCATTGACATTAACGTATTCTTGTCCTCTATTTATGTTGAATAAATAGACTGTAATTGTGGCATATGTATAGTTGTGGGATCCCTCACTGAGTTATTCTTCTTATAATTCTTTAGGAACAAATATTCAAAGTTTGTTCTATATGGTGTGCCAGGGGGTGCTGTGGCTGCGTGAGTCCTCTTTTTGCCTCTCAGCAGTGTAGTCCCATATCATTCCTTGTGATAATATCATATCTGCCAGGTTAGTCTCAGGAACAGCTTTAATTTCTTTTCTCTTGTATTGAGTATTTTTTTAGTCAATTCTGTGAACGATAGATGTGAGAGCAGAACTGGGTGGCCTTTCAAATGGACACTCATCTGGTACAAAGTTGCCACAGTAACCTTTTGACACAGTGTGCTCAGTGGCTAAAGGTCTTTAATACTTTTGATAGAATTTCTGATAACCATCTCTTCTGAAAAATGCTGAATTCAAACCTACTGTGTCAGGTCAAAAGCAGGAAGTCATTACTACAAAGTCTGAAAAAGAAAATTCCCTAAGAATAAATAAAATAATGACCTATGTAGGAAATTTCTGGTTGGTCAAAGAATAACATCAACACCAACGGTTTCATTTTTCTCTCATAGAGAATTCCACATATGAAATCTCATTCATTCCGACGTTCATAGTACACCTATCACTAATTTCAGACCTCTCTCTGTGACTATAAAGAGCAGAAAGAAAATGAAATGTATGTTTGTGGAAGACAATTTTTTTTTTCTTCACAAATGCTACCTATATCTACTCACCCCACAATAGGCCAAGGTACAGAAACCACCAAAGCTCAACTTGGCAAATCACTGTTTTTTTTTTTTTTATTTTTGTTACTTATTGGGATGTGAGTAAAGACTTCCTTACAGGAACAGAAATGAGTCAAAGAGACCTGCATCAAAAGGCCCACCCTAGCATTGCTGACATCTCACCCTAGCCAATACCCCAAATCCAGAGCACACTGCACAGTTTCTAGGTAGCACAGCAAATTAGAGTGTGCCCTTTCCATGTGATGCAGGTGATCTAAATCTCTTCCAGAAGCTCAGCTAGTCTCTGCTTCTTCCAAGCAGTTGGTCCAGTCTGAGCATCTTTTTTTGCTGTTTTACTTGTCGGACATGGAATGTAGCTTGTTCTTCAGACAGGGAATGATGGTGTTTGTTGTTGTTGTTGTTGTTTTTGTTTTGTTTTGTTTTGTTTTGTTGCCTAATCTGTCAGGCAGGAGCTTTGTGAATCTGGACAGTTTCAGGGACTTTCTGAATATTGTTTGCCTTCATACTTAAATAGTTACCTGCAGGATAGGAAGCTTTAATGTCCAAGGAAACTGTTGTACAATTCTATTAGTTAATAAGCTATTTCTTACAAAAAGTAGTTTCAGGCTGTCTTCCATACTGGGAATAATTTTAAGAAAATCATCGAATTGTCTAAATGAGTAGTTTAGAGAAAACAATTCAATGGTTTCTCTTTCAAATTATGAATCACTCTTAATTTAATGACATAAAATGAGTATATGTCTAATATATCTAATCTCCCTTTGGTGTTATACATTATAATAAACTTACTTTGCTCCAGTGTGATAGACTACATATTGATATTTAAAATATTGATATTTTAAATTCAAAAGTGACAAACTGTAGTGACTGCCTTTAACTCAATACTAAAGAAGGAAAAATAAAAATGAATAAATAATTTTAACATTGGTAGACCTAGAAAATTTTCTCAGCAGTTGTGCTGTATTAGGGAGGCAAACGCAGTCATAGTTCTTTGAGTTTGAAGCTAGCCTGGTCTATGGAATGAGTTTCAGGATAGTCAAGGTTACATAGAGAAACCCTGTCTCAAAACAACAACAAAAAGAATGATTGCTGATTTTTCCAGAGGACTTGTTCTTGATTTCAAGCACCCATATCAATGGATCACAAATTTCTGTAAATACAGGCTCACAAATCTCACAAATCCAACTTTTTCTTCTTACTTCCATCGAAATCAACCATGTGGCATACACACACAGACACTGACACAAACATATACATATTGAAATATTTTTTAAAGAAAAGAAATCATAGCCAGGTGTTGGGCAGGTGTTGAATAATGGTGCATGCCTCTAATTCCAGCACTCAGGAGTCAGAGCCAGGTGAATCTCTGTGAGTTCGAGGCCAGCTACTCTGGTCTACAGAGTGAGTTCCAGAACAGGCTCCAAAGCTACACAAAGAAACCCTATCTTGAAAAAACAAACAAACAAACAAATAAACAAATAAAAATGAGAGAGAGAGAGATAAAGAGAGAAATCCTAAAAATAAGGAAGGATGATAAAGGCATATCTATGATGATAGAAATGATTGAAGTTACCTTTGTATCCTTTGTATGATTTCTTGACAGACCTTATGGTGCTGAGAGTAAAACTGCCAAATCTACTAGCTATTGACAATTCCCTAAAAACCTATTTAGAATGGCACAGGACAGGAGATATTTTATTTATTCACCATTCTTAATTCTAAATCCTCCAAATCTGACCTTATTTTTCCATCTTTGATGTAATAGTTAGGGAAAACAAGAGGGTCCACCAATACAGTTTGCTACTTTATTGTTTTGCTTAAAAGGATGTTAGTGTCTGAACATGATCTGTATCAGAATCATTCCAAATACTGTGAATAAAGTTATAGTGTAATATTTTAGACAACTATGTAAAATTAAATGGGTACCCCAAGTAATTTTAATGACATTGACATTTGAGGGTCTTGCAAATCATTGTACGTGGTTCTCCTGTTCTGAGTGAGAGAAGTATGTAAAACTTATTTTCCCAGACAGTTCTACCATCTTTCTCTTTGTGGGTTTTGGAGGATGGAAGGTACACATAGGAGACAGGAAATAATAAAGAAGCCAGCTATCTCTTGTCCATGACCCTTCTTCCTGCACATTGAGCAGGATGCAGAATCCAACTGTGTTTCCTATGTGACTCCCTTTCTTTCCATACATGTTTATAGGACAATAGTCTCTGTCTGTTGATGCCAGCTTTTGTTTGTGTTAATCTTTTGCTTATCTCCTCCCTTCTAGCTAATAGTGATAGTAGGTAGCTTTACCATCATCTCTTTAACCAAATCTACATTAAAACCATTTGGTTGAATGGAGTGATTTCTCATTTGTTTGTTGTTAGTAGAGAATGAGTAAAATATATTTATAAGTTCAGTCTCATGATTCACCTAACTAGGCTCATATTAATATGTAGGATTGAAATTCCATCTGAATGATTCTACCAAGAAAGATTAAAAAAATAAAAACTCAGAGGTTTTGGTCTGCACTGCTAGGCAAAATTTCAATAATCTCTACTGGATATCTTTCAATTTGTGAAGTGCTCTTTCCAATGATCTGTATTTAAATCTAGATTGTTTATTAAACTATGTAACATTATGAATTCTTTAAATGAGGGTGTGCTACATTAGTAGTAACTATCTATAAGCATGGAACTCGCACTTTTTGTGGATTTGCTCAGCCTTAGACTAACTAAGAATTAACACAAATAAACTGTTCACTTCTATTTTTTTAGGTAGATTTTTTTTTCCTGGGGAGATTTTCTCATTCTAATTCGTTCTCTATCTATGTCCCCTTCTTCCTGATTAGGCATATTTTCCTCCAGTTTTCTTAAAAGTTACCTAGTTCTTCACCACTATTTTTCCCCAAATTAATTTTAATAGTCAATTACAAAATTACTTCTGCATCCACAGCTCAGTCCACGTGCTTATAGAGCAAAGAAAATTTCATTTTCTAAGGTTTCATACATTACCACTTTTGTTTGCAGAAAGCAGTTTTCTTTTATTTCATCCGAATCAGAGTTTTCATTGCATTCATATTTTCTTTCCACAAGTGAGTCTAGTTTTTCTCAGATTGAAACATTTTATAGTTCTTTTTTTATAATGCTTTGAATTTTTTCCTTCCTTCTTTCTTCTCTTTGTTTCTCACCCCTTTTCCCCTCTTTTCTACTCTCTTCATTTCACTCTCTCCCCTAATTAAACATTATTTAGTTTAAGTAATTCATTATTTTTGTTGCATTACAAATTGTTTAAACTTGTAATCCCAAAGTATACTGGTAGCTTCTGTAACTCAGAAATCTCAGTTCAGCTTACCGAGCTCTCTCATGTTAGGGTCTTATAAAAATTTAATTATTTCAAAACTCACGTGGAGAAATATCTGACTCAAATTCACTGGATTTGTAGCCCCATAGAAGTCCATACTGCAGTTTTGGCTGGTAGCTCACTGATTGCTGAAGGGCACCTGATTGCTTGTTGACTTGAGATATCCTTCACATCCCTCACCTAACTCCTTTATGAACCATTGTCTGCAGAGTATATTCCACGGCACATCAGCTTCCTTGTCCAGAGGGAAATAACTTGTAGGAAAAGAATAGCAACAAAGTGAAATTCAGTGTTTTATCTTTAGGTGACATCCACCATTCCTAGCAGGCCCTTCATTAGGAGGAAGAGTGACTCCAGGGAGCTTGGGGTAAATAAGACCCTTCTCAAGTCACTTATTTCAGGGTGTCGCAATTCTACAGAAAATAACAAGATACTGCTAAGTTTCACTAGAGGAAGTTAAAGTAAGCTAGCCACTGATCTGATTGGGAAAGGGGGTAGTTGGTGTGGCTACAGAAGAATTTCAGTTCATGTGTTAGAAATGTTTTTGAGTTTGCATGCTCACATATGTAAATATTGTATAAGCAATATTTTAAGAAAACAAGGAAATACAAGTGATGATACAAACTGTGTTTTGTTCTTATTACTCTTACTAAAGAAATACTTTGGCTTAGGGGCATTTTTGGCCAGGAAAGTACTTACTGAGGAAGAATTATAACCTGTGTTTGGTCTCAGAGTCCATGTGACAAATGCCAGGACATTGAGGCATCCATGGACTCACAGCACTGGGGAGGGAGAACCATGAGCATCCTGGATTCACTGGATAGTTAGCCCTGCATCCATGGTGAGCTCAAATTCAATGATAGTTCTATTGCCAAGCTGCTACTGAGGATCTAAACTCAATGATGACCCCTGGTCCCTACACACACAGGCACACACTTGTATACACATGAACAAACACTCGCATGAATGTACACATTTATATGCAGGATCACTCACCTAAAGTGTTTGAATTCCTCAAATTAACCCTATATGTCACTGATGATAAACCTTGAGTAAATGGGAGTATGTTTCAAGAATGGCAGGAGTTCTACCTGTAGAAGTAGTTGTGTGATATTAGTAGACTTGAGCATTGATAAATTTTATAATAGAGAAATGAAACTATCCCAGTTTAAACTACAGAATAAGGACAACAAATAAAGGAAGGGACAAATAAGAAGCCAAGATTGTGACATGTATATTCTAGTGGTTGCTGAACAATTTATTAATTTGTGTCTAAAGGAATAGCGTCGGTTTAGAACCAAAGATAGCAAATAGTATATTATGATTTTGGAAATCTAAGCTTGAAATACCCAAGTACACTCAGAGAGAGATATACATAATAGCATTGAATGTAGATCTGGGACTTGGAAGATATGAGATGGGGAGAAGATCATAAGGTGATACATGTTTTCAGAAATACTTTAGTATGAACACTATCTACAAAGGGTATCATAACCAATCCAATACTTCTCATATGGCACATTTTTTAAATAATAAGATAGAATTTAAAAAATCACATTTTAGTCCTCTGTTGTTTGTGTGCTTGCTTTTTTTATTTTTTCAGAGACAAAGGTTTAAATGTTTCCTTTATTTATTTATTTATTTATTTATTTTATTTTATTTTATTTTTTTTTTTTGTGAGAGGGTTTTTCTGTGGCTTTGGAGCCTATCCGGGAACTAGCTCTATAGACCAGGCTCGTCTCGAACTCACAGAGATCTGCCTGCCTCTGCCTCCCAAGTGCTGGGATTAAAAGCGTGCGCCACCATCGCCAGAACATTCTGGGACATTTTCTAGAAGATGATGACAATTTTCAGATTCCAACGTGCTCAGAGTAGGTCTCTCTAGGATAATTCACGAGTTACAGTTGCTCTTTCTGTTATTCCTAAATTCTTAAGAGACTTTTGCTACTATATATTTATACAGACACACAGATATGTACCGTTATACAAATGAGGTATTTATATTTGAAGCTGTTAGGATCTCTGTTATAATGCTGTCTAGTCTTTTCATTTTCAAAACATAACTGCACTTAATCTGTTTCCCTTACAGCCCAATCCACTGAAGCAAATTAAGGTGACAAAATCGTCCCTGCTGAGGTGTTAATGAATGGTAATGAAGTCAGTGATATACCCAATTTGCATATTTTATTTGCATTTTAAAAGAATGCTTCTTAGACCATCATTATAAAAAGATAAAATAAAAACAATAACCAAAGCTGGCAGATTGCCAATGTGAGAACCTTAAATAGGTTCTACCAAGGCAAAGCTCTTTAACTCTGCCCATAGATAAATATTCACCATGGAGTCTAGTTCTCAATAGAAAACATTCTCTCAAAAGCCTTATAAATGTGAGCATCAGTAAGAATTCATTCAAAACCCCAAAACAGACAGATGAATACTGTTTACTCATGTTTGTGTTTCTATGTCAGTGGTCAACAGATGATCATTTTTATCATAAGGTCAATTGAAACTCAAGCTAAATAAAGTCATCTAACATAATGCCTGTCATATCTCTAGGACTCTAAGGTCCTGGCAATGTCCTTCAGGTCTAAGATCACAGTGAAATGAAGTAGTTATATCGCTTGTGTTATACAAACCAGACTGCCTTGTTAATAGTATATGTCTTCCCAAGAATACATTTCAGTTTAATTAGAGGACGGAGTATCTTTAAGAATGTTCAAATCACCTATGAAGGTTCAAGAAGCATACAGAACACCAAATAGGCTGGATCAAAAGAAAACATCCCCTCGCCATATAATAATCAAAACACAAAATATACAGAATAAAGAAAGAATATTAAGAGCTGCAAAGGAAAAAGGCCAAGTTACTTATAAAGGTAAACCTATCAGACTTACACCTGACTTCTCTATGGAAACCATGAAAGCCAGAAGGTCCTGGATAGATGTACTCCAAAAACTAAGAGACCATGGATGCAAGCCCAGACTACTATATCCAGCCAAACTTTCGTTCACTATAAATGGAGAAAACAAAATTTTCCAGGATAAAAACAAATTTAAACAGTACGTAGCCACAAATCCAGCCTTACAGAAAATAATAGAAGGAAAATCACTAACCAAGGAGTCCAACAATGACCACAATAACTCAAACATCTAGAGACCCTTCACCAGCGCAAATCAAAGAAGGGAAACACACAAACTCTACTACTAAAAAAGTGACCGGAGTTAACAACCACTGGTCATTAATATCACTTAATATCAATGGGCTCAACTCACCTATAAAAAGTCACAGGCTAAGAGATTGGATAAGAAAACAGGATCCAACATTCGGCTGTCTACAAGAAACACACCTCAACCACAAAGACAGGCACCTACTCGGAGTAAAGGGCTGGGAAAAGGCTTATCAAGCAAATGGACCAAAGAAACAAGCAGGTGTGGCCATACTAATTTCTAACAAAGTTGACTTCAAACTTAAATCAATCAGAAGAGATGGAGAGGGACATTTTATACTCATAACAGGAACAATTCATCAGGAAGAAGTCTCAATCCTGAATATCTATGCCCCTAATATAAAAGCACCCACGTACGTAAAAGAAACATTACTAAAACTCAAGGCAGCCATCAAACCGCACACACTAATAGTAGGAGACTTCAACACTCCTCTCTCACCAATGGACAGGTCAATCAGACAGAAACCTAACAGAGAAATTAGGGAATTAATGGGGGTAATGAAGCAAATGGACTTAACAGACATCTATAGATTATTCCACCCAAAGAGGAAAGAAAATGCCTTCTTCTCTGCAGCTCAGGGAACCTTCTCGAAAATTGACCACATACTCGGTAACAAAGCTAACTTCCACAGTTACAAAAAAATATTAGTAACCACGTGTGTCTTATCAGATCACCATGGATGAAAGTTAGAATTCAACAACAATGCTACCCCCAGAAAGCCTACAAACTCATGGAAACTGAATAATCAACTACTGAACCATACCTGGATTAAGGAAGAAATTAAGAAAGAAATTAAAGTCTTCCTTGAATTCAATGAAAATAAAGAAACAACATACTCGAACTTATGGGACACTATGAAAGCAGTCCTGAGAGGAAAGTTCATAGCACTAAGTGCACACCTAAAGAAAACAGAGAAAGCACATATTGGAGACTTAACAGCCCACTTGAAAGCTCTAGAAAAAAAAAAAAAAGAAGCAGACTCACCTAGGAGGAGTAGAAGACTGGAAATAATCAAACTGAGGGCTGAAATCAACAAAATAGAAACACAGAAAACAATCCAAAGAATCAATGAAACAAAAAGCTGGTTCCTGGAGAAAATCAACAAGATTGATAAACCCCTATCCAAATTAATCAAACAGCAGAGAGAGAATACGCAAATTAATAAGATCAGAAATGAAAAGGGGGACATAACCACAGACACAGAGGAAATTCAGAGAGTCATTAGATCTTACTACAAAAGCCTGTATGCCACAAAACTGGAAAATGTAAAAGAAATGGACACGTTTTTAGATAAATACCATTTAACAATACTAAACCAGGACCAGGTGAACAATCTAAACAGACCTGTCAGTCGCGAAGAATTAGAAGCTGTTATCAAAAACCTCCCTACCAAAAAAAGCCCAGGACCAGACAGTTTCAAAGCAGAATTCTACCAGAACTTCCAAGAAGACCTAATACCTATACTCCTTAATGTATTCCACAATATAGAAACAGAAGGGTCATTACTAAATTATTTTATGAAGCCACAATTACTCTGATACCAAAACCACTCAAAGACTCAACCAGGAAAGAGAACTACAGGCCAATCTCACTCATGAATATCGACGCAAAAATCCTCAACAAAATACTGGCAAATCGAATCCAAGAACACATCCGAAATATTATCCATTATGATCAACTAGGCTTCATTCCCGAGATCAGGGCTGGTTCAACATACGAAAATCTATCAATGTAATCCAGCATATAAATAAACTGAAAGAAAAAAAAACATATGATCATTTCATTAGATGCTGAAAAAGCATTTGACAAAATTCAACATCCATTTATGTTAAAAGTCTTGGAGAGATTAGGGATACAAGGGTCATACCTAATATAATAAAAGCTATATAGAGCAAGCTGACAGCTAACATCAAATTAAACGGAGAGAAACTCAAAGCCATCCCACTTAACTCAGGAACACGACAAGGCTGTCCACTCTCGCCATACCTCTTCAATATAGTGCTTGCAGTTCTAGCAATAGCAATAAGACAACATAATGGGATCAAGGGGATTCGAATTGGAAAGGAAGAAGTTAAACTTTCGTTATTTGCAGATGATATGATAGTGTACTTAAGCGACCCCCAAAACTCCACCAAAGAACTTTTACAGCTGATAAACAGCCTTAGTAATGTGGCAGGATACAAGAGCAACTCCAAAAAATCAGTCGCCTTCTTATACACTAAGGATATGGAAGCAGAGTGGGAAATCAGAGAAGCTTCACCATTCACAATAGCCACAAACAGCATAAAATATCTTGGGGTAAATCTAACCAAGGAAGTGAAAGATCTATTTGACAAGAACTTTAAGGTATTGAAGAAAGAAATTGAAGAGGATACCAAAAAATGGATGGACCTCCCTTGCTCTTGGATTGGGAGGATCAACATAGTAAAAATGGCAATTCTACCAAAGGCAATTTATAGATTCAATGAAATCCCCATCAAGATCACATCAAAATTCTTCACAGATCTGGAGAGGACAATAATCAACTTCATATGGAAAAACAAAAAGCCCAGGATAGCCAAAACAATCCTATACAATAAAGGATCTTCTGGAGGCATTACCATCCCTGACTTCAAACTCTATTACAGAGCTACAGTAATGAAAACAGTGTGGTACTGGCATAAAAACAGAGAAGTCGACCAATGGAATCGTATAGAAGACCCGGATTTTATCCCACAAACCTATGAACACTTCATTTTCGATAAAGGAGCTAAAAGTATACAATGGAAGAAAGAAAGCATCTTCAACAAATGGTGCTGGCACAACTGGATGTCATCCTGTAGAAGAATGAAAATAGACCCATATCTTTCACCGTGCACAAAACTCATGTCCAAATGGATTAAAGACCTCAATATCAGCCCGAACACACTGAACATGATAGAAGAGAAAGTGGGAAATACCCTACAACAGATGGGCACAGGAGATTGCTTCCTATGTATAACCCCAGAAGCACAGACATTAAGGGCAACATTGAATAAATGGGACCTACTTAAACTGAGAAGCTTCTGTAAAGCAAAGGACACTGTCACTAAGACACAAAAGCAACCTACTGACTGGGAGAAGGTCTTCACCAACCCCGCAACAGACAAAGGTCTGATCTCCAAAATATATAGAGAACTCAAGAAACTAGACTTTAAAATGCTAATTAACCCAATTAAAATTGGGGCAGTGATCTGAACAGAGAATTCTCAACAGAAGAAGTTCAAATGGCCAAAAGACACTTAAGGTCATGCTCAACTTCCTTAGCAATCAGGGAAATGCAAATCAAAACAACTTTGAGATATCATCTTACACCTGTCAGAATGGCTAAAGTCAAAAACACCAAGGATAACCTTTGCTGGAGAGGCTGTGGAGGAAGGGGTACGCTCATCCACTGCTGGTGGGAATGCAATCTTGTGCAACCACTGTGGAAGTCTGTGTTTCGGTTTCTTAGGAAATTCGGGATCAACTTACCCTTGGACCCAGCAATACCACTCCTGGGAATATACCCAAGAGATGCTCTATCATATGACAAAAGCATTTGTTCAACTATGTTCATAGCAGTATTATTTGTAATAGCCAGAACCTGGAAACAACGTAGATGCCCTTCAATGGAAGAATGGATGAAGAAAGTATGGAATATATACACGCTAGAGTACTACGCTGCGGTAAAAAACAATGACTTCTCGAATTTTGCATGCAAATGGATGGAAATAGAAAACACTATCCTGAGTGAGGTGTCCCAGACCCAAAAAGATGAACATGGGATGTACTCGCTCATAATTGGTTTCTAGCCATAAATAAGGGCCACGGAGTCTACAATAGGTGAACCTAAAGAAGCTAAGTAAGAAGGTGAACCCAAGGAAAAACATATAGTTATCCTCTTGGCTAAGGGAAGTAGACCAAATTGCCAGGGAGAAAATTAGGATCTTGGGGGTGGGGTGGGATGGGGGTAAGGGGAGATGGGAAGAGAAAAGGTCGAAGGGAAGGAGGGGGGACTTGGGAAAACAGGAGAATTGGGATAAAGGAAAGGTGGATAGGGGAGCACGGAACCACAATTCTTAGGTAAGGGAGCCACTTTAGGTTGAGCAAGAGACTTGACCCTAGAGGGGCTCCCAAGTGCCCAAGATGAGGTTCCCAGTTAGTTCCTTGGGCAGCTGAGGATTTGGAACCTGAAATGACCCTATCCTAGAGCAATACTGACAAATATCTTGCATATCATCATAGAACCTTCATCTGGTCATGGATAGAGATAGAGACAGAGACCCACACAGGATCACTGGACTGAACTCCCAAGGTCCCAATGAGGAGCAGGAGGGAGAACATGAGCAAAGAAGTCGGGACCACGAGGCGTGCACCCACCCACTGAGACAGTGGAGCTGATCTACGGGGAGCTCACCAAGGCCAGCTGGACTGTGACCGAAAAAGCATGGGATAAAACCGGACTTTCTGAACATGGCGAACAATGAGGGCTGATGAGATGCCAAGGACAATGGCACGGGGTTTTGATCCTACTTAATGTGCTGGCTTTGTGGGAGCCTAGCCAGTTTGGATGTTCACCTTCCTAGATATGGACGGATTGAGGAGGATCTAGGACTTACCACAGGGCAGGGAACCCGGACTGCTCTGTGGACTGGAGAGGGAGGGGGAGAGGAGTGGGGGGAGGGGGAGAAGGGTGGGAGGAGGGGGAGAAGGGTGGGAGGTGGGGGAGGGAAATGGGAGGCTGGGAGGAGGTGGAAACCTGATTTTTGTTTATGTTTTTTTCTTCTTTTCTCAATAAAAAAAATGTTCAAATCAATTATTAAACACCAGCAATATAATTTGTGTGTGTGTGTTAAAAAGACTATGTCTCTCAATATAAAATATTGTGAAATATGTTTAAAAAGACTATGTTTCTCTATATAAAATACTGTTTTGAAAGCCGGGTGGTGGTGGCATATGCCTTTAATCCCAGCACTCTGGATAGAGAGGCAGGCAGATCTCTCTGAGCTCGACTACAGCCTGGCCTATAAGAGCTAGCTAGTTCCAGCATAGCTAGGGCTGTTACTTAGAGAAATCCTGTCTCAACAAACAAACAAACAAGCAGACAAAAAAGATTGTGTGTAATATGCAATGCGGTTGTTCCTCTATATTTTACTAACATTCATGCAGGGGAAGGTATGTTTCCTGTCAAAACAAATGGATGGAATTTGTCTTTCCTTAACCTCAAAAAAAGGTGTTAGCTGAAATAGTATTTAAATAAAGCCATGAAAATACAACCATGTTTAAATATTTAATTGTTTTGAGTTAGTTGTATACTTCAGTATTTTATCTTTGTACTTTCTATTAAGAGTGTTTTAATCAGCATTGATTCAATTTTTATATAGTCCACATTTCTACGAAGGTTAAAATATATGGTATCCTACAAAATGTGAATTTAAGTGACTTTTCACCAATCCTCCTTGTTTTATTTTCCCTCATGATGGAAATGATGTGGTTTAAATATAATATTTCGTATATCAAGCCAACTTATAACCACACATTAAAAATAGCCATTTCTTCCTCTTTAATTATTAAAACCACACATGGAAAAGCTCAAAAATTGTTTTTAGGAGAAAGACCAAAATACATCAATAGTCTATTCAAAATGAAATCATGAATGGAGACCAGTCTTGCATAGAAAACAATCCTTAAATCTGAAGTGAAATAATTTTTTTGTAATTTCAATAGATATCTGATGATAATGACATGTTTAATTAAGAATATTCAAGAACGTTCTCAATATTCCTACTAATGAGTCCCTTTTTATGTTTTTTTATTGAAAGACATGGAGGTACTCAGTGCATGAGGTTGTATGTGTACAAATGTAGGGGTATTTGGATATGCTTGATTTTTGGCTCCACATGGTTGAAAATAAAAATAGCTCCCATTTGCTGTTTCACTTAGTTCCACAGACATGCCATCAGAGAAGCCCTTTCACACCAAAATAAATAAATAAATAAATAAAGTTTTAAATCAAGAGGAATTGATAATAGGAAAGTTTGTGTGGTAGGGTAACAATATCCAAGACAGCAAACCAACAGATGACAACTTTGATGAAGAGTGGTAAAGCTTGTGAATGTACTAGAATTTATTTCTTTACTGTGGTTATTACAAACTGAAAGCATATCAATCAACCCAGAAAGTGGCTACTGCTTCCTTTCCATATCTGTTAGATACGTTGTTGTGTGTCCAGTGAAACAAGGAAACTTACATGATATGTGTGGAAAAAAGTGTTTCTAGCTAAGACATTTACGTAGTAAACAAACACCGTTTTCAAGACGTTTTTTTGATGACAAAAATTTACAAATTTGGGAACCTATTTGATTTCAACTCAAAGTAATGACATTAAATTCATACTTAGGGTCATTATCATGAAACTGAAGTACATTACAGACTCAGAGAAAATTCCTAAAACTGGTCCATGGGAAAACATTAAATTGAAATGTGTGTCAACATATCAATAAAAGATCATATACAATGAAATGATTACTTAAGATGTAAATAAAGCACAACAATCCACAAACTGAATGACAAAGAAGGCTTTGAAAATATTATTTAAGTAAATAAAAAATCATATATTCTGATATATGAGTAGCTAATCTTACATTTATACTGAAAATTTCAATTCAGTATATATTTAATGATATTATTAAAATTTTTATAATGGAAGATCAAATTACTATTTGGTTTTAATGTATATATTAAAGATTCAACCAAGCACGTGAATTTTGACGTTCTTTACTCTGTTAAAGATTATGGAACTACTAGGCTCATATATATATATATATATATACATATATATATATATATATTATGGCATTGAATTTATATTTTGAATATAAGGAGAAGAAAATTAAGTCTTCTTTAAGTTATAATTGATCCTTTTATTATGCACCTTCATGCTCATTATCAGTGTAAAATGCTTCATATTAGTTTTTCTTTTGAAATTTTCTTAATTTGTGAGGAAAAATGTCCAAAAAGATTTTAAAATTTTCCTGAATTTTAAAAAATGCTTCATTGGAAGCGAAGTCCAGTGTTTGGATGCAGGTCTCTGCCTTTGTTTCCATCAGTTTCCAGATGAAGGTTCTATGGTGACATTTAAGATATTCATCAGTCTGACTACAGGTTAAGGCCAGTGCGGTCGCCTTCTTCTCTATTGATTAGGGTCTTAGCTGGAGTCATCCTTGTGGATTCTTTGAAATTTCTGTAGTGCCAAGTTTCTTTCTAGACCTGTAATGGCTCCCTCAATCAAAATATCTTTTTCCTTGCTATCATTTATGTCCTTCCTCCATCTCACCTCTCCCATTCCCTCAAGATCTCCTCTGTTTCCCCTTTGCAGGTGGATCTATGTATGTTTTTCTTCAGGTTAACCTTGTTATTTAGCTTTTCTATGATCACAAGCTATTGGCTCAATATCCTTTGCTTTCCAGCTAATATCCAGTTATGAGTAAACTCCCAAAGTCCAGTTGAAGAGTGAGAATGTGAGCAAAAAGTCAAGATCATGATGCGTGCCCCCACTGAAATAGTTTACTTGAGCTAATGGGAGATCACCAACTCCAGCTGGACAAGGAAGGAAATAGCATAGGTTTAAACTAGTCCCCCTTAATGAGTGTGACTGTTTTATGGCTGGGGCAGCCGGTGGAACCACCAGCAGTTGTACCAGGATTTAGCCCTATTGCTTGTACTACTTTTTTTTTTTTTTTTTTTTTTTTTTTTTTGGAACCTATTCTGTTTGGATGGATACCTTGCTCAGCCTAGATATAGTAGGGAGGGACTTGGACTTTTGCAAAGCAGTGTGCTTTACCCTCCCTGAGGAGTGGCTGAGTTAGGTGGAGGGAAGGGGAAGAGGAGAAGGAGTGGGAACTGGGATTGGTATGTAAAATGAAAACAAAAGATTGTTTTCTGTTTAAAATTTAATTAATTAACAACTTAATTAACAATGTTTCATTTCAGTTTTTAAAAAGATGCTTATCTCATTTATCCCAGAGATAAAAATTGTAGAATTGGACTTAGAGACAGGAAACCCGCTTCTTTGTTGGGAGGGGTTCTAACATTCTGAAAGATGCATTAATAGAAAAGGCAGAACAAAGAAAGACAGTTGAAACAAAATGAACCAGTTTGCTACATCTTTTGCTGACATACAATTCTTTTCCATTCTGCTCCGTCCTGAGGGCTGAGCAGTCTCTGTGTTTTCAGGACTATGGTTCATCTCACCTTTTCCATAAGGACTTTGTTTGCTAGCTCAGAACCTTTCACAGTTCATTAGCATCCTACTTGAAGCATCCTAGGTTTCATCTGTCCATCTTATTTTGGATATCACCTCTTAAATCAATTTAGATTCCTATCAGGAAAAAAAGTGTTAAAATGCCTCCTTCTCGGCTGTCACAGCTCTGTTCTCACCTTATGCGCACAGTATTGCTGTAGCACTACTAGGGTACTAGGAGAAGAGAAAACATATTTAATCAAAATTTTTTCTTTAAAAATTATTCTTCTCAGGGGTACACTCACCCATTGCTGGTGGGAATGCAAACTTGTGCAACCACTCTGGAAAGCAGTGTTTCGGTTTCTCAGGAAAGTCGGGATCAACCTACCCCTGGATCCAGCAATACCACTCTTGGGAATATACCCAAGAGAGGCCCTATCATACAACAAAAGTATATGCTCAACTATGTTCATGGCAGCATTGTTTGTAATAGCCAGAACCTGGAAACAACCTAGATGCCCTTCAACGGAAGAATGGATGAAGAAAGTATGGAATATATACATATTAGAGTATTACTCAGCAGTAAAAAACAAGGACTTCTTGAATTTTGCATACAAATGGATGGAAATAGAAAACACTATCCTGAGTGAGGTAAGCCAGACCCAAAAAGAGGAACATGGGATGTACTCACTCATATTTGGTTTCTAGCCATAAATAAAGGACATTGAGCTTATAATTCATGTTCCTAGAGAAGCTAAATAAGAAGGTGAATCCAAAGACAAACACATAGGCATCCTCAGGAATATTAACCTTCATCAGGCGATGAAAGGAGACAGAGACAGAGACCCACACGGGAGCACCGGACAGAAATCTCAAGGTCCAAATCAGGAGCAGAAGGAGACGGAGCACGAGCAAGGAACTCAGGACCACGAGGGGTGCACCCACACACTAAGACAATGGGGATGTTCTATTGGGATCTCACCAAGGCCAGCTGGCCTAGGTCTGAAAAAACATGGGATAAATCCGGACTAGCTGAACATAGCGGACAATGAGGAATACTGAGAATTCAAGAACAATTGCAGTGGGCTTTTGATCCTACTGCACGTACTGGCTTTGTGGGAGCCTAGGCAGTTTGGATGCTCACCTTACGAGACCTGGATAGAGGTGGGCAGTCCTTGGGCTTCCCACAGGTCAGGGAACCCTGATTGCTCTTCGAGCAGATGAGGGAGGGGGAATTGATCGGGGGAGGGGGAGGGAAATGGGAAGCGGTTGTGGGGACGAGGCAGAAATCCTTAATAAATAAATAAATTTAATAAAAAAAAAAAAAGAAAAATCCTGCTTTGAAATAAATAAATAAATAAATAAAAAAAAAATTATTCTTCTCTAATACATCCTGACCACAGTTTCCCCTCTGTCCACTCCTTTCAGCACCCCCAACCCCTCCCCTATATACACTGCTCCTCCTTACCTTTAGAAAAGAGAAGAATTCCTAGTGATATCAACTGAACACAGCATAAAAAGATGCAATAATACTAGGCACAAACCCTAATACCAAAACTTTTTTTTTTTAATGGGCAGGACTTGTAAAAGAGTATTCAGTTTTCTTTGTCTTTTAAATAAATTTAATCTCTCTCTCTCTCTCTCTCTCTCTCTCTTTGTCTCTCTCTCTCCCTCTCCCTCTCTCTTTCCATCCATATGGAAGTCAGAAGAGAACTTCTAGGAGTTGGTTCTCTCCTTCCATCACATGGGTGCTAGAGATCAAACTCAGGTTGTTAGGCTTGAAAGCAAACACCTTTAAACACTGAGATAATTACCAAGTCTTTATTCTGTCTTTCTTTCTTTCCTTCCTTCTTTTCTTTTTTTGATTCTTTCTTATCAAGCATTTGTAACATGTTACATTCTCTAGAAATGGCAATTTGGTATTTTATTAAACAACCCCCTATTTTTCAAAACTGAAATATCTACCTGAAACAACCCATGATAAAGTTACTTTTTCATCTTTCTGTTACTTTTTAAATTAATAAAAGATTTTCATTTATATTGTGCTACCATTTATTTGTCAAAATTATCCTATTGTGTTCCTTGGTTACTGGATGATCATAATGAAGAGATACTTCTGTGAATTTTCAATTCCTAGTGACAATCTTGACAATAGTTCTCATTAGTTTTGTGTGAATAACAGGAAGTAATTTAAGTTTAATAATTTTAAGTCTATTCTTTCATCATGGGGAATAATTTGCATTTACCTCTCTAATGTGATGATTAAGTGAGAAATGCATATTAAATTCTCTCCCAGACACTTAGTCAAAAATCTAAGCACTGTATATGAATTAATCAGCCAAAAGCCTCTGCTTTCATTTATCTTAATTCCAAGTAGGGGAGATATATCAAATATATAAACAAATATCTAAATTACAAAATAAAATAATAAATGCTAAAGAAAAAATAAAAAATACTTAAAAGTTAAATGTGTCATATGTATAATATGCAATTCAATTAAAATATGTGAAAATATAAATACACCAGGAAATGGAAATAGAGACTATAGTTGTGTATTGGTGTGAAGGGAAATGATTAATAGGATTCAGTTTTATTCAGAAATGGTCAAGAAGACCCTGACTCATAGCATCAGATGAACTGGAATGAGAGACCAAGTGATTATTGATTTACGTGAAGAACAAGGAGAGGCGGACATAGGTTCTGCTGTGAGTAAATGCATTACATGATCTTGAGGATGAGCCAACAAGTCAATGTGTTCAAAGAGCCATGATCAAAAAAGGTATAAAATAATAAGCTCAGACAGGTAGCCAGGTAAGTTGAAAGCAGGTGGAAGGATCTGTGTTGAGAAGCTTTGTAAGTCAATAGTTAAGATCAAGTCTATGGATTTTGCTTCTGAAGGAGCAAAATTCGCTAGTGACTTTGTACAGGGCAATGATCCTTTTTATTTTCACATATTCATTCCAACTTGATCATGGAGAATATACTAATTGAGAAATGTGTAGTAAGAGAGAAAAGAGGGCAAAAATCCATACCAAAATCTCAGAGACAGGGATGATGTATATTTATGGAGGAGTTATTGAAATTTGTGTTTCTTCTGAAGAGAGTATAACTATGTCTAATATAGTATATTGGTAAGAAGGATGGGATATATCTCTCACATTGTTATCTTACCTAACTGGAAAAGTTAAATAACTATTAACTAGCATAGGAGAAATTTCATCAGGTCCAAATGAAGGCTTCTGAAAATCAGGTGTTAGTTGTTGTGAAACTTTATTGAAATATCATTTAACTGTGATTTGTTTGTGTGATTTTTCTTGCAATATATTTAAAATTAATGGGCATAGTTTTCTTTAAACTGCTCCTTGCTATTTATTGGGTGAACTCATTTTTTGAGGGGTATTCATGGTGACTTCTCTGGAGATCATGGTCCATCAAACAACATTGGTCTGGATTTGCATTGGCATGTATCTTGGTTTATTGATATAAATTGAAGGTTAATTTTGTTATATTGTATATATCTATTTCTAATCTTTATTAAGGTATTGTGTTGGTGTAGCTCATTTAAAATGTAATGTATAATTAAGAAATATAGGTTAATAGATAATTATCAATAATTGATCATGCTTTAGGACTCCTGTTTCATGAATGATTCTACTAGATATTCTGGGGGAACACAGAAAAATGTGACTGACAAACTATCTTACAAATTTCCTGCTTCATGGAAAAGTCTGCTGGGTACTATGGGCCTGTGGGTTGTAGATTGGATGACCTAATGGTACAGAAAAACTTTGGGTGACTGTCCAGGTAGTGAGAGGTTTCTGTTAATTCTAGAGTTTTGGAAGTTGCTTACAAAGCACCTCATATTTACTTAGGTAATATTACTCTTTGAAGTCTTTGATAGAGTTGAAGAATGTATAGTTATAGTTGTAGTCTTTCTTAGTTATAATAAAAGATAAAGTAGATATAAATATTGTAACTGTAATTCTTGTTTGATACCTATTTTGATATATGTATAATTTTACTATGTTGAAGATAAATCCTTCCTTTCATTTAAACAGAAAAGGAAAGGTGATGTGGGATTCCCCTTTGTATGCTGTGTATAGCATTCGGTTAATAAAGAAACTGAATTGGGACTATAGCAGAGCAATGGGGGAACAGAGTAAGGTGGAGAAAGCTAAACAGAATGCTAGGAGAAAGGAGACAGAGTCAGATAGAAGCCATGTAGCCCTGCTGGAGACAGATGCCAGAACCTTTCTGGTAGGCCAGGAGCCTCATGGTAAAATATAATATAATGGAAATGGGGTAATTCTAGATGTAAGAGGTAGCTAGCAATATGTGTAAGTAATTGTCCCAGCAGTGTTTTAAATGACAAGGTTTCTGTGTGATTATTTCGGGGCTGAGAAGCCAGGAACCAACAAACAGCCTGCTGCTACAAAACATCACATAAATGTAACATATATACATGGGACTATGTAAACTTGCCAGGGGTGAAGATGTTGCTAGAATGGAAATATGTTGAACTGCAATGTATTTTGTTTTAAATGGTCTTGACACCAACAAGCAAATGTTATTCTTAGTAACTGTTAGTTTGACCAATAGAATTGTAATTTCTTATTTGAAAGGAACATCTCTACCAATAACATACTTAAAAACTATTCTTTGACTTTTCCTGACAATAAAAACAAACATCTATTATTGATCAGGCATTTTTCTACATAGCTAGCTTGGTGAACCAATGAGTTCATGTATCATTATTTACAGAAAAACAGGCAATTTGGTAAAATAAAATAAAATAAAATAAAATAAAAATAAAATTCTGAATCTTCCCAAAACAATGACAAGACCTTGTAAGCCCACCACACCCCTCGCCCACCACACAACTTAACTGTATATATAACTTCATTCATGGTCACAGCTTTGAGATATCTTCATCCTAGGAACCATTGGATGTAAATTATCAGGAAAGGATGGGGCATAATGAGCCACTTACCTCCATTAGGGATATCAATGGGCACAATATTACAGAGTTTTTTTGTGGTAATAACAGCTATTCAAAGTTTAGGAGAGAAAGAGCCTTGTCACATTCAAAGAATAACATTTCATGTCAAAGATATCAGAACACTTCATAGATTTCATGGTCTCTCTCTCTCTCTCTCTCTCTCTCTCTCTCTCTCTCTCTCTCTCTGTGTGTGTGTGTGTGTGTGTGTGTGTGTGTGTGTGTGTAGAAATTAGCTCAGTTCAGGAAATAGCCAGGCAAGCTAACGGATAAAACAATTATATTCTTATTTTTTAATAAGTGGAAAACTCATGACACAGGAATGAGGAGTCCAAGAATTCCAAGCTCAGCTGTGCCCTGCCGGGATCACACAGAGAGGGCATATCTGGGTCGTGTGCCCGTTTTTCTCTCCCGATTCCGGAAAACCAGGCCTTAAGTTGTATCCACCTTTTAATGATAATTGGCTAACAAAGTTTTTCCATCTTGTGTGTATGTGTCTGTGTGTGTATATGTTGTACACTGTTTTGCCCAGTATCATTTGTACTTTGTTACTTCTTGTACATAAAGTGAAAACTGCAACTGTAGGCTTTGTCCACAGTACAGTTACCAATAAGGACATGAAGGAAATGAGGAAGAGAAATTGATTCAAGCTGTCTTTGGAAACGTCTTCTAAAATCACTGCCTTGCCGGGTGGTGGTGGCGCACGCCTTTAATCCCAGCACTCGGGAGGCAGAGGCAGGCGGATCTCTTTGAGTTCGAGACCAGCCTGGTCTACAAGAGCTAGTTCCAGGACAGGCTCCAAAACCACAGAGAAACCCTGTCTCAAAAAACCAAAAAAATAAATAAATAAATAAATAAATAAATAAATAAATAAAATAAAATAAAATAAAATCACTGCCTATAAGTGACACCCCGTGAATTCAGAAACTTTTTGGGGAATTAGTTGCAAAAAGAGTCGGGATAGTTATTTTTGCCTTTGCATATTCTGTAATGGGAATATCAAAAAAATTTAGGGTCAAGAGTAGGTAAATGAATACACATTTAGGACAATGTAGTTTTGTCCAAACAGCACAACTATACTGCCGAGTATTGAAAATCAACATAGACAATATGAAAAAAAAAAAAAACCCCACTTTGGCTGTGTTTCAATACACGTTTTATTTTTTAAAAGTAACACAGCCCATTTTTCTTTTGCTATGGGGTCTTGGTTTGCTGATCATGCTTCTATGGGATTGTAAAGAATGGGAATAGGGCCTCTGGGTGGCTTTGAGGGTCACTATTTTGTGCTGTATTTTCCAGTCATCTACTATTAAGATTGATGACCTTAGTACATGTTAGTGGGAGGAGTACTGGAAAACAGAAAGTGTGGGTTCATGTCAAGCTTTAACACTCAGTCCAAATCTGACCTTGGGCAAGTCACTTAACTTCCCAGTGCCAAGCTTTCTCATCTATGAAACAGATAATAAAACCTTTTTCCCGCCTATAGATTAGTGGGGAAATTAAATGAAATAATAGGAATGGAATGAGCATGCTTTGAGAACTCTCTAGTATTCACAAGCATGTGGTATTCACAGGCTTCGCACAAACCTCGTTTTGTCAAGTACACTGAGCTTTACTGCTAAAGCTTTTTTTAAAAAACACATTTTCCAAATGATATATAATACAGTGCAAGAAAGTCGACTGATAGCTTGCTAGACTAACCCTTCTGGAAAAATTGAGGAGAATGAACTCAGGTGTCTCTCATTGGAAGCCTGATGTGAGAAATGAATAGATGAATAGTTATATAAAAATAAAAAAAATATAACAAATAGCTTTATAGTTCAGGTAAAATGTGACCCTAGCAATGTTATCACTGCCTTTCACTTTATGAAAACTAAAACATATTACATGATTTTCTATATAACTCTAAGGCTTTCTCTTCGATCAATTATGTCTAATGTATGCATTGGCCTTTCCTAGTCTAATACTTTCTATTTCTGTGGCAAGCTCATCCTTTTCTTGTAGTACTCCCAGAGATGAACTTCACAACACTTCTTGCTAGTGATAAAACATTAACCTAAAGCTATCATTTCATTTTTTATTTTGTTTTGTTTTTGTTTTGCTTTTTTTTCCCTCCAAAGCTATCATTTTTCATAATCAAAATATGATCCTTAGAGAATCTGGTATTTCCTTGCTGTTCATTGGCCAGCTTTAAAACAGTTTAATGCATTAAACTGCCTATTTATAATGGACCATTTCTTTTAAATTAACAAAACATTTATATCAAAATTTGAGAAGTGGGAAATGAATCTGAAAATACTTGTGATGTTTCTTTTTTTTATGTATTATATGTATGTCAGATGCCATTTAACTGAAGCTTCTTTTAAAAAAAATCTACAAATACTTAGAACAACACCTAGGACAGATAGAACAGTACTTTTCCTCCAAATTTATTTGCTTTTATTATTTATTTTTAAACCCATTGAGGACAGAGATTGCTGTTGGTGCACAGGTGTAGAATATTCTATTAGAACATGTGCAGCCTCTCAGTGATCTCATCTCTGAAGAAAACTGACTATTCCTCAACAGTTACAAATTGCAAACAGCTTTTTATCTAGAGATTTAACTTTATGAATGACTCCCTGATTGATGTTCATGACTTGACTGATTGAACTTCTACAGGTCTGCTGTAAACCGTTCCAAGTGATGTAAATTTATATGTGCAACAGAATGGGCATACCTAGTAAATAGTATTCCAAACTATAGGTGTCTGCTATCTCAGTCGCAAACAGTTTTTTCTGCTCTGCTTTTTGAGATGATTACTGAAGAGAGGAGATTTATATAGTTGTCCCATTTAGAACTGAACACTTATTCTCTGCATGTGGATCACAAGCATCTCTCTGAATTATTCATTATACTACTGCAAAATAAAGCTTCAGAGGTGTGGATTCAGAGAAGCACTACTCTATGTGAACAAAACTTAGATGTAGTTTATTGCTGTGAAAACTTAGCGGAATTATAGTATCAAGTTTTCTTTATAGGACTATGAGCTGTTACCTACGCAATCATATCTTATCTTTTTTTTTTTCAAGTTGAGAGTACAAGGCAAGAGTTCATTTTCATGAAGCAGGCTTTTAATTCCAAGGGAAAGTGATTGGTACTCCTACGACATTGGTACCACTATTGATTCAATGAGCCTAAACGTGAAGTAACAACACAAAACAAAAGTAATTAGTCTGATTTGTGTGTGTAGAGAAGTATGTTAGAATATAATCCACATTTCTTGTCTCCAAAATTTCTCTTTTTTTCTAATCTCTAAGAGGAACAAAATGTAGTAACCAATTAGCAGAAGACCCCAGAGAGATTTAGCCTAGAGTTCCTTGCTTTTTATCATTTTTGATTCCACATAGATACTTTTATATTCCTAATGTGAATGGTACAAATTTATAGGTTTCTTTAATTCTTATACCTGGAGATTTAAGGACTATTTAGTTTTTATCCTATCCATAATATGAGACAATATTTTCCATAATTAGGTGCAGCTAACTCCACAACTTTATAAATAATTAGTAGAGGTCCCCTTCATTTATAATGGCACAATCATTTGTTTTGGATGGTTCATAATAACATAGTATAGTAAAAATATTTAAGAACATTTAAATACTAAAATGACAAACTATCTATTACTTATATAGGTCTAGTTAATTTTATAAAGTGTTAATTTTGGTTTTTATTAACCATATACCAGTGCACATGCACTACTATGTTTTTAAGAAAAATGAATTGGTTTGCTTTAATTTTAACTTGGAAATGTCATTAAACTAGATTTTTCTATAAATTCTTATAAAGCATAAATTCTTTTTTTAAGTTCTGAAGTTTTATCATCACCATTTCAGCATCAAAGTTGATCAAGGTTGTCACTTTTTATTCATTTCAACATTTCGGTGCCATACACAGCTTTGCCTTTGTTGTTTAGTGAAGACTTGTAAAACTAGCACTGTTCAAGCTGTTAAATCACCTATACTGAAGTTAAAAGTACACAGGAAGCAAAGAAGGACCACCCTATGGTCCACAACGTAGAGAATATAGACAACAAAGAGGATCTCAAGAGCAATATAAATGGATCTACATAAGACTGAGAAAACGACAAGATCTCCTGAGTAAACTGGGAGCATGGGCCTTGTAGGAAAGGGTTAAAGGGAAGGGGGGAGGAATGGAGGAGAGCTGAGAAAAATGTTTAGCTTAATAAAAGCAATAAAAAAGTACACAGTAAAGTTTTGTTTTCATGATACGCCCAGATAATCTTATGATCACCCTTTTCCTGTAATAACATATAATGCTAAGTTTGGTTTACTTTATATACATAAAATACTACTTAACATGCATATGTAGATTGTGGAAACATATCATTATTATTTGTTATTTATTTTTATTTTCAGGTATGTCTATGATTTACATGCATAATGTGTGTGTCTATTTGTTTACATGAAGTCTGTGTGCGTGTGTGTGATTGTGGGCATGGCGTGTCACAACTATGATGAAGACCAGGGGAAAACCTAAAACCTTGGCCTGTGCTTTACATGTTGTTTGAAACAGGTCTTCTTTGTTGTTTTTCATAACCTCTTTCCTATATACCTTCTAAAAGTCTCTGGAGACTCTCCTTTCTCTTCCTTCTATCTACCCACAAAACTATTAGGATTTCTGATGCTTTTCACCTTTCTTCATTATGTGGGTTCCTGTGAATTGTGCTCAAGTCTTAACATTCTCTAGCAAATGCTTATCTGCTAAATCATTTGCCTATCCTAACAATAACATTATTCGAATTTTATCTGTAGTTGATCTATACATTATAGCAGTAGTACTTGAAAATAGAAGCTGAAGCAAGCCGGAAGGAAGGAAGGAAGGAAAGAAGGAAGGAAGGAAGGAAGGAAGGAAGGAAGGGAAGGAAGGAAAAACAGAGCCAAACATGGTTTCCTAGTTTCCTGTCCCTAATACAGGCCGAGGTACAGAGACATGTCTCCTGCTAACTGCCTGCTTGCTTGAGATAATATGGTAGCTTTATGGCTTTGTTCATGCAGACAAAGAAGGTTAAAGATACCCAGTAAAGAAGGTTCAAAATCCCAGAAAAATTCTTCACAGATCTTGAAAGAATGGTGCTCAACTTCATATGCAAAGCAAATAAATGCAGAATAGCCAAAACAATCCTGTACAAGAAAAGAACTTCTGGAGGCATCACAATCCCTGACTTCAAACTCTGCTACACAGCTACAGTACTAAAACAGCCTGGTATTGGCATAATAACAGACAGGAGGACTAATACAACCTAATCGAAGAGATGGATATTAATCCACACACCTTTGAACCCTGCTTTTTGACAAAAAAGCAAAAAAAAAAATATCAAATGATAAAAAGAAAGAATATTTATAAAATGGTGCTGGCATAACTGAATATCAACAAGAAGAATGAAAACAGACTCATATCTCTCACCATGGACAACACTAAAGTCAAGTTGGATCAAAGACATCCAGCCACACTGAACCTCATAAAAGAGAAAGTGGGAAGTACACTTGAATGCATTGGCACAGGAGACCACTTCCTAACTATAACTCGAGTAGCACAGACACTGAGAGAAACAATTAATAAGTGGGACCTCCTGAAACTGAAAAGCTTCTGTAAAGCAAAGACCATGGTCGATAAGACAAAATGACAGCCTACAGACCCTACATCAGACAGAGATCTGATCTCCAAAGTATACAAAGCACTCAAGAAATTGGTCATCAAAAGAACAAATAATCCCATAAAAAATGGAGTACATGATTTTAAGCCATGCACTTTAAGTCTTTTGGCCATTTGAACTTCTTTTGTTGAGAATTCTCTGTTCAGCACAGGGAAATGCAAATCAAGACAACTTTAAGATACCATCTTACACCTGTCAGAATGGCTAAATCAAAAACACCAATGATAGCCATTGCTGGAGATGTTGTGGAGAAAGGGGTACACTCATCCATTGCTGGTGGGATGCAAACTTGTGCAACCACTTTGGAAAGCAGTGTGGCGGTTTCTCAGGAAATTCGGGATCAACCTGCCCCTGGACCCAGAAATACCACTCTTGGGAATATACCCAAGAGAGACCTTATCATACAACAAAAGTATATGCTCAACTATGTTCATAGCAGCATTGTTTGTAATAGCCAGAACCTGGAAACAACCTAGATGTCCTTCAATGGAAGAATGGATGAAGAAAGTATGGAATATATACATATTAGAGTACTACTCTGCAGTAAAAAACAATTTCTTGAATTTTGCATACAAATGGATGGAAATAGAAAACACTATCCTGAGTGAGGTAAGCCAGACCCAAAAAGAGGAACATGGGATGTACTCATTCATATTTGGTTTCTAGCCATAAATAAAGGACATTGACCCTATAATTCGTGATTTTAGAGAACCTAAATAAGAAGGTGAACCCAAAGAAAAACATATAGACATCCTCCTAAATATTAATCTTCATCAGACGATGAAAGGAGACAGAGACCCACATTGGAGCACCGGACTGAAATCTCAAGGTCCAAATCAGGAGCAGAAGGAGAGAGAGCATGAGCAAGGAACTCGGGATCGCGAGGAGTGCACCCACACACTGCGACAATGGGGATGTTCTATTGGGAACTCACCAAGGCCAGCTGGCCTGGGTCTGAAAAAGCATGGGATAAAACCGGACTTGCTGAACATAGTGAACAATGAGGACTACTGAGAACTCAAGAAAAATGGCAATGGGTTTTTGATCCTACTGCTTGTACTGGCTTTGGGGGAGCCTAGGTAGTTTGGATGCTTACCTTACTAGACCTGGATGGAGGTGGGTGGTCCTTGGACTTCCCACAGGTCAGGGAACCCTGACTGCTCTTCGGGCTGATGAGGGAGGGGGACTTGATCGAGGGAGGGGGAGGGAAATGTGAGGCGGTGGCAGGGAGGAGGCAGAAATCCTTAATAAATAAATAAATAAAAATGGAGTACAGACCTAAAAAGAGAACTCTCCACAGAGGAATCTAAAAGGCTAAAAACACTTACAAAACAAAACAAAACAAAACAAAAAAAAAAAACACTTAAAGAAATGCTCAACATCCTTAGTCATCAGAGAAATGCAAATCAAAGCAACTCAGATTCCATTTTACACCTGTAAGAACAGACAACATCCAAAACATTGATGACAACTTATACTGGAGAGGTTGTAGGGTAAAACGAATACTCCTGCATTGCTGGTGGGAATGCAAGCTGTTACAGCCCCCTTGGAGGTCTGTTTGATGAATACTCAGAAAATTAGAAAACCACTTTCCTCGAGACCAAGTAATACAACTTTTGGGTATATATTCAAAGGATGCTCAACCATGCCACAAGGATATGTGCTCAACTATGTTCACAGCAGCATTGTTTGCCATAGCCAAAACCTGGGGAAAAAAAACCTAAATGCCCTTTGACCAAAGAATGGATAAGGAAAATGTGATACATTTACACAATTGAGTACTACGCAGCAGAGAAAAATAATGGCATCTTGAATTTTGTAGCAAATAGATGGAGCTAGAAAACATTTTAAGTGGGGTAACTCAGACACAGAAAAACAATTATCACATGTACTCACTTATAAGTGGTTTTTAAACATAAGCAAATAAAACCAGCCCACAAATCACATCCCCAGAGAATCTAGACAACAATGAGGCCCCTATTAGAGACATGCATAGCTCTAATCTACATGGGTAGTGAAAAAAATCAAGATCTCCTGAGTAAATTGAGAGCAATGTGACCTTGGGAGAAGGTAGAAGGAGAGGGAGGAGGCAGGAATTGGAGCAGAGAAAAATATAGAACTGAATAAAAATCAATAAAAGAGAAGGTTCAGACAGAAAAATCCTCTAAACATGTTACACTGTACTTAACAATGTGTTTAGGTTTAAGAAAAAATGGGTATAAACAGTCATAGAATAAAATAGACTAAAAATCATAAAGGAAAGTCTTTAAAGAGAAAATAAAGTATTAAAAAGATAAACTATTCAAGGATGGAAAATACAAAGAAAGTTTTTATGCTATATGATATCTAGCTATATCAATTTTTTAAAAAGATAATGTATAAAATCAAGGCTGATAGACATATAACATGAATATATATTTATATTACAGTTTGATTATATATTTCAAACAGACTTACAAAGTTGACAGATGACTTTTACCTCTCAAACCTAAAATGAAAAAGATCATCTCTAACAGACTTGTACCCACTGCATATCACCAAAGCTGGATGGAAGCATGTTGACCAAGGCTTTAAACTGGAAAACATAGAGGGAAGTTGGATCTCTCAATTTTTATTACAGTAACTAAAGAAAATGTGTACAGAGAAAGAAGTCAAAATTTAAAAAACAATTTCTTAATTTGCTGTCATATTCTAATTATACCCAATTGACTATTTGTTCAAAGTAGGGCAGAGAAAACTTTGTAATGAAAGTGTGCATTATTTCTTGCACATTAATATATTAAATTATCAAGTCAGGGAGTTAGAGTGCCCTTTGGGTCAATAGGCCACTTAAGCATCTAGTTAAATTTATATGAGTACATTGCAGGAAAGATAATTGTAATCATATAAAATGACTCAGTTCAATGATTCCAATGTGGCTTAAAGATAATGAATCTTTTGTATCATTCATCTTGGGAATATTAACATTATTGAGTCTTATGACTGCTAATGAGCTTTTTGCAAGGAAAAAGCATAAATTACAGACACAGATATTTTGATTGTTATAAGCATGATGCTTTAAAAAGCAATTAGTATGCCTGTGAGTAAATAGCAGATTTGAAATTGACTTTGATCACAAGGAAACTGAATACTTCAAGCATCATAACCATTTTATGAAAATTAATACCTTAATAAAGCTAAAAAAGTTGCAGAAGTTTTAAATAAAATACAGCTAAGAAGATTGTCACGATTAGCAGCAAAAGATCTTTGGAAGGATAAGGGAGAGAATCTAATGGTAGATGGATAATCAATTTCCATTAGACAGTGAGAAGTAAAAGCTCTACTGTTTAGAATTCCAGAAACTTTATAGGAAAATATGAACATTAAATTTATGGAAATAATTGAACTGTATGTATGTGGCATGTGTATGCGTGTATGTGGTGTGCTTCTTCTGTGTGCCTTCACTTGATGAGTTGATATTGTTAGGAGTGAATAGCTAACGCAGGAAAACAATCTCTGCTTCTTTATTTTGGAAAATTAAGTCACTCTAATAAAAAATACGGGAGTGAGATGTATTAGAATAGTCTTATGAATGATAATTATCTTGGAATTTCAAAAGGAGTCTATTTCACTGATGTTAAGACTGAAGGTTTATCACAGAATCTGGCACAGAGCCAATACTTAATCCCTACACTTTTCAATTGGGACTCTAGTCCAGCCTTGTCCACATAGCAAGTTTTAGGCAAGATGGAGCTACATATTAGTATCCTGTTTCATACAAACGAACACACAAACAAAAATAGAATTGTATTTTATCTTAGGTAGTAGCAATAAATAGAAAGAATAGTTGTATTCTGTGCCTCTGATAAAATTCATTAAATGTACACCAAACATTTTTACAAGAAGACTAAAATGAGTGAAATAAAGATATTAAATTTTACACAACTTGCCATTTCCTTTTTTATATCTTGTTCTTCATGATTTTTCTGGTCATTCCCATTAAACTAGATGAATCTCTACTTAATCACATGTCTGCTTTGTATTCAGGAGAATGATGGACTTCAGAAATGCCAGTGGAACACTTAATTTCTCTTGGCCAAAGGAGCCTATCTTCCCTTCAGTATTCAGAGAACAGATTTTGCTTGGGACCTGGATTTCATTCTGTACATGTGGTTTTACGAAAGTCACTTCTTGTTTCAGAGGATAATTGTAATCACAGTTAACATGGGGGGCATGCAACAGAAGTGAAGATACTCTAAATCAGGGTGCTTGTAAGACAAGACTGAGGTACTGGGATAAAAATGGAATTGGTGTTTAATCCTAAAATGCTATCCCTAGCCCTGTGGGGTAAGAGTAATTCATGAATGTTTTTAGAACTGAGGTCTGGGGCAGAGTTTACAGTGCACATGTGAAGACTCAGAGCTCTGTGATTTCAACAATAACCTTTGGAAGCAGGAATATTCAGATCTGAAGTCCAGTCAGCTTTGCACCAGAAGACAGGGTCTCAAGAAGTCAAGATAGAGTTTGGGATTAGAGCTCTTGCCTAGCTTGGGCAAAGCTGTGAGTTCCATCCACAGCACCCCAAGTGAGAAAGAAAAGAAAAAAAGATGTGAAGTAAAGCTTTGAGTGTTTAGCATCTCAACATGAAGATTTGACCTCCTCTATTTTTCTTTACAAAATTGTTTTTATTCGATATTACCTTTTCCCTTCTAACAAAATAAAGAAAAATAGCAAAATCATGATTTAATAGCAAATGATATGACTAACTACAAACCAAGGTTAGCCATTCATATAGATTTTCTCTATTCTGTACAAAATATTACATTAAATATCTATTACTATAAAATATTTATATAAAATTCATTGTACAAATTATAAAGTCAAAATACCCATTCTTCAAATGCAATTTTAGAATTATTTCTTTTGGCTTTTTTTTGAGATTATATGATAATCCCATGATTTTTCCCTTCCCTTTCTTCCCTCAAAAACACTACCACAAATCCTCCTGTCTCTTTCAAAATTTATGGCTTCTTTATGATTAGTTGTTCTTGAATACTTATGTATATGTATATATTCTCTTAAATACATAAATACAACCTGCTTAGACGGTATAGGACTACTCATATATATGTTATCAAAGTTAACCACTTGATATCAGATAACAAATCAGTGTGCTTTTTTTCTGAGGAAGACTCTTTTTCCTTTTCATAGAAATCCCTAATTGTCAGTCATATTCTATGTAGGATTGATGTCTTTGGGCTTTCTCATCTATTGTTGTGCTTATTCAATTTATATTGGTGTAGCTTCTGAAATTTTTAGTATGCACAATCTCAGACTAAACTCATTGAACGTCTAGCTCTTGTAAACTCCCAACTTCCACCCCATTCCCCTTTTTCCCTCCACCCCGACCCTCTGCTTTTACAATTATCCCTGATCCTTAGGTGCCAGCATTGTATTATAGTTGTATGTAATAGGACTGGGCTCTAAAACTCTAAATTTTGATTGACTGTGGCTTTCTATAATGTTCTCTATTTGTTGCAAAATAGAATAGTTTCTTTAATGAGGGCTGAAGACTACAGTTAGCTGTGCCTATAAGGACAGATATTTAGAATATGGTCAGGCATTATGAAACATTATTAAAGTGGTAGTTGTACGATGTCCTCCATGATCTGTGATTTTACTAGCTCTGGATTTCAGCATAAATTCCAATTGGCCTTAATGGTAAAAACCTAGAGTCAGATATTAGAGTGTGAAAACTGAAATATCAGAGAAGCATAGCAGCGAGTCACCAGTTCTTACCTATATAAATTCTTCAGAACTAAGGGGGCAAGATCCTATCTCTTCGACTCCTCAGACTGAATGCCCTCAGCTTTTCTCCTCCAGCCTTACATTCCTTTGTCTGCTCAGGCCTTTCCCTACCTGTTTCTACATTCCTAGTGTTGTAATTAATGGTGTGTGACTCCCCAATACTGGGATTAAAGGTGTGAGCCACATTCCCCTGCTCTGTTTATCTCTGAGACTGGCTCAGGCTAGTGTAGTTCAGAGTGGCCTTGAACTAACAGAGATCCACCCGTCCCTACATTCCTCCTGAGTACTGGAATTAATGGTGTGTACCACCACTTCTTGATTGCTAAGACTAACTAATGGCTTAGCTCCCTACTCTGATCTTCAGACAAGTGTTATTTGTTAAACAAATATTGCAACACTGGATAGTTGGCTGGATTTCAAATATCAATTTGAAATTCTCAATTTCCTCTTGTTGAGATGATATTACTGACCAGCAGGACAGTATAACCATGAAACTGCAGTATTGGTATACATATCTTGATTGTAACAAACAACTCTCTAATTATATTAAATTATTTCTAAAGCATAAATCAATATCACTATTGCAACACTAATCAAAATAATTATGGGGATATCTTTCTTAGTTATAAAAAATAGATATATGAAACTGTCATAAAATGTACTGAGGTTATTTGTTATTGGTATGTTTTGTTTTTGGTTTTTTGTTTTTGTTTTTTTTTTTTATAGTTTTTCGAGACAGGGTTTCTCTGTGGTTTTGGAGCCTGTCCTGGAACTAGCTCTTGTAGACCAGGCTGGTCTCGAACTCACAAAGATCCGCCTGGCTCTGCCTACCAAGTGTTGGGATTAAAGGCATGCGCCACCACTGCCCGGCGGTATGTTTTGTTTTAAATATAAGTTTTTGATTTGACAGACTCATTCATGAGCAGTGAAAATGCAGCATTTCTATTACAACTCTGCCTCATGTCCCTTCAAGCACAAACACCTATTCTCAAATTTAGATGCCTTCTTTTTTTATTTTATGTGTGTATGTGCATTTGTTAGTTTCTCTCTCTCTCTCTCTCTCTCTCTCTCTCTCTCTCTCTCTCCCGTGATTAAAAATGATGGCCAAGGCAACTTACAGCATTTACAGTTTAGAATTTCAGAGGGATAACAGTTCCATCATGGTAGGAAAATATGACATTCCTCAGTAAGCAGATCTGCTGGAGTGGGAAGCTCATTGTGCGTAACTTTAATGCCAAGCAGGAGGCCTAGAGAGAAAATGAGCAGCTGGAAAGGCATTTCATTCTACATGTCTGCTTCCAGTAACATACTTTTTCAGACAGTCTCTACCACCTATACATCCATTGACGTTGCCACCAAATAAGAAGCAAATGCTCAAATGTACAAGACTGTGTGGTCCTTTAAGCTAGACTAAAGGCATTTTGCAAGATGATGTGGTCATGTGGCCTATGGAGGCTAGGTGAGAGTGATAGAATATAGTGTTTGGAATGAAAAATGTATATCATTAACTTAATGATTTGATGCTAATGATCTCCAGTCAAAAGCACTTCCTGGGGAGTTGCGTTGTGAGGCAGTATTGCTGGAAGAAGTATGTCACTGCATGCAAGCTTTAAGTTTAAAAACTGTACTACTAGTAGTTTATTTTCTCTTCTTCATGATTTCAGTTCAAGACGGTAACTACCAGCTTCCAGCTCCTGCCACCATGATTACTGCTTGCTATTATGCCTGTACTTTCCCATGATGCATCATGGAATCATAGTCCTCTACAAGAGTAGACCAGAATAAATAAACTCACTCTTCCTTACGTTGCCTTTGATAATGATGTTTTATCACAGAACAGAAAATAATTTTGCCCAGTTGCTGTGAATAGACACCATAAAAGTGTCACTGTGAAGAGACACCATCTCATAAACGGAAACGTTTATTAGAAGCTTCATTACAGTTTCAGAAGTTTAGTCCTTAATCATCATACCTGGAATCATGGAAGGGTAGAGGCAGAAATGCTACTGTAGAAGTAGGTGAGAGTTACATCCTGATCTGCTGACCCAGTTAGAGACTCTTAGCTTGGTATGGGCATTTGAGGCCTCAGAGCCCACTCCCAGTGAAACTCTTCATCATAGCCACTAATCCTTTCAAAGAGTGCCACTCCCTTGTGACAAAGTAGTCAAATCTAGAATCTTATAGGTGGCATTCTTAGTCAAATCATCACTATATATGTATCATATATTTATACACACACACATTTCCTTTATTTTCATTAGGATTATGACCTCATGCTGATTAAAATAGAAAAAAATAATTTGAAAAACTGTCTCTCCCTACTCACTAGCCATTGACTCATTTAACTCTTCATTTACACAATGGCTTTTAAATGTACAAAATTCAAATCATTGTACATGTGTTAATATTATTAATATTATCAATATTACTATATTTTATTGACTTTGGGTTTCAAGATCCTAAAAGTTTTGTTTTCAAAATGCAGTTTATAATACTTTGCATGTAATTTTTAACCCATATGACTAAATTAAAATGCACGGTACTTAATAAATTCAGTAGGTACACATGATTTATGGCTGATAAGTTTTATTGGCATAGAAATTTAAATCAATGTAATTTGCTTATGAAAATCGTACCTAGTATGATTGTGAATTTTATCCAAACGAGTAAATGCCCTTAGAATATACTTAAAGAAATTGGTTCATTTGAAAGGTTTTTAAGACTAATCTTAAATGGAAAGATATTTGAACTTGAATTGTACTATAAAATATCTGATAAAGATAAAACTTAAATATGATATTACAGCACACTACTAGGTAGCAATTTAAGCCTTTCCAAGAATGTAAGATAATTGCATATCTGAAAAGATAGGCCATATCCAATATAAATGAAATGATGTTAGAATAAATGACACTCTCCTGTTAAAGCAGATTGAAACTGTCATTGCAATTTTTATATATTGTAAAAGAAAGCAAGCTAGCATATTCAAAAGAGTGAGATGGTTCATTTGGTTTGATTTAAAATTAAATCTTTAACAGTTCTTAAGTGTTAATATTATTTTTACTTCTTTTGTACACGTTCCTATCTATATTATCAAATTAGTTCACTTCAACCAAAACAAGAGACTTTAAGAATACTGATATTCATTCCTTAGTAAACCAAATATGCAATTTAAAATATGAATGTGAAATTATAATTCCAAAATGATTTCTACTGCAGCCTTCTTGATTCATAGAGAGTTAATTTGCTTTTTTGTTTAGATATTAGTACCAAAGTGGAACTGTAAATTTGCAACAACTACATTTTCTGATTAAATGAAAGTAGAGATTGTGCAAAAAATATAAGGTTATACATTCTGAATAATATGATTATGTTTTTGAATAATATGATTTTTGCTTCACTACCTGTCCTGACATTAAAACAATTAAATGCTTAAATTAGATTTTATTATATTCTAAGTAGATTATCTGAGAGCTATGGCAAAGTTGTTTATTTCCAAATTATCAAAAAAGGAGATATAATATAATGATAAAATTCTGTAATAGAAAATGTTTTAATAAAGATAAAGATGTTCAAGGTAGTTTGCAGAAAAGGTAGGTCAGTTACTTTAGTTGTTGCCTTTGATCTGTTAGAATAAATTTGGTAGAACAGTCACAAGCGTAAAGAGTTCAAATGTTAAAAAAGAAATAGTTTAGTAAGGAGTAGCTATGGCTTTTGTTAGCTTCAAAAGTGTTTACAAATTTTAATAGGAAAGAAAAGTAACAGAAAGACAGAAATTAGAAGATAGCCATCCAGTAAATAAACCTGTATATTTTGTTTGAGTGTGTATGCTTATAAACAATGCAACATTGACAGTCATTTGTACGCCTAATGACTGACATTCCGACTACGAAAACATGAAGTCTTAATGTTATTTTGACCTGCATTTCTACAATGACCAATGATGTTAAACTTCTTTTAAAATGTTTGTTAGCCACTTATTTATTCTTTTAAGAATTCTCTGAAAAATTCCATAGCACAATTATAATTTGGTTGTGTGAATTCAAATTTGATATTTGACATCAGTTCAGTTTCATGGGTTCCTTGAACCATCAAGTTGCAATCTACTATTGAAGTATGTCTGGCAAAGATTTTCTCTCATTCCATAGATTGTATCTTCAATATAAAGATAGTTTATGCTGCTATAAGAAATATTTTGTTTCATACTATTTAATTTGCTTATTATTGTTTGTATTTATTTTCTACCTGTATTTGTTGGCAGTTGGGTTTTGTTTGCTTGTTCCTTTTTTGTTTTGATTTATTTTTTGATATTTTCATTTAATTGCAATGATTATTTCTCCATTTCCTTCCATTAAATCTTCCCATATACCTCGCAACACTCTCCTTCAAATTCCTAGCCTCCTTTTTTTATTAAAATTTTCCACCTCCTCCCATCCCCCCATTTCTCTCCCACTCGCCCTAATTCTCCTCTCCCTTCCTCTCCATTCCTAAGAGAAGTCAGGGTGCCCTGCCCTGTGGAAAGTCCAAGGCCCTCCCCACTCCATCCAGGTCTAGGAAGGTGTTTATCCAAACAGACAAGGCTCCCAAAACGCCAGTACATGCAGGAGAATCAAAACCTGGAGTCATTATCATTGGCTTCTCAGTCAGCCCTCAATGTCAGCCACATTCAGAGAGTCCAGTCTGATCACATGCTTGTTTAGTCCAAGTCTAGCTGGCCTTGGTGAGCTCCCATTAGATCAGTACTACCATCTCCATGGATGGATGCCCCCCTCGTGGTCCTGACTTCCTTGTTCATGTTCTCCCTCCTTCTGCTCTTCATCTACACATTGGAAGCTCAGTCCAGTGCTCCAGTGTGGATCTCTGGCTCTATCTCCTTCCATCGCCAGATGCTAGCCTCCTTTTTTTTTTTTAACAGATTCTTATCCTATTCATGTATGTCCCAAAAAATAACTGTTTAGTTTATATAATTATACACATGTGTTTTTTAGTGTGATTTGGCACTGGGGAAGCAATTGGTGTGTTCTATGTGGGGAAGGCAACCAGTCTCATTCTGAGTTTTCCTCAGTTGCCTATAGTTCTTTATAGGTAGGGTTGAAGTCCCATGGGCGTTTCTCTGTACAGTTTGGTTTATTAATTGGTACATTCCTGAAAGAGTTAATAGCAGAATATTAGTGATCTGTTCAGAGGAATGCAAAGCAAAGAGTTTTCTTTCTCATGGGGGAGGGAGGTAAATACAAAAGAAGGCGATGGAAGATAAATGGGAATAGCTAGAAACACATGGTTTGATGGGACAATAGGAAAAGGGGGCTTTATTGGAAAGGGAGGTAAATACAGAAGAAAGGGAAGTGAATAAGTAACAATTTGGATTTCTGAAAGGCAGCAATGTATCATATTATTAACTATTTACCATAATAAAACACCAACTCACATAATTGACTATATAAATAAAATATAGAGTGTTAATGAACTTTGCATTTCTGGGCTCATAGTGTTCCAAGGGCCAAGACCACCTAACAAAAACTCCAATACTTAACATGAGAAGGCCTTGTGTAATAAGGAGGTCTCTTGTTTGGTTCCTGAATGTGTGGCTAGCTTAGACCTGAAACAATCACACAGAAACTATATTAATTAAGACGTTGCTTGGCCCATTAGCTCTAACTTTTTATTGGCTAACTCTTACATCTTAATTTAACACATTTCTGGTAATCTGTTCATCACCATAAGGTCATGGTCTAACAGGAAAGTTTCAGCATGTCTCTCTTGGGTGGCAGTTCCATGGCGTCAATCCAAATATGCCCTACTCCTCCCATGCTATACTCCTAGCCAGTTCTTTATTCATTAACAAATAAGAGCAACACAGACAGAAGGACCTCCCACACCACCCTCATTTGAGTTCTTAGCCAGGGCTTTTCAAGTTACTCCCAGTATATAGTGTATTGTTGTTGCCTTTGGGTACTACCCAGATGTGGAAGATAAGCCTCAATGCTACAGACATGATGACTACAGGAACAGGATCCAGAGATCCATTGAATGGATCTGACCAGATTCACCTCTTCCTGACTAATAGCTTTCATGATACCAGAAAGCACCACTCAAGTCTCCAAAAGACAAATGCAATCAATAATCCTACATAGCAAAATGCCTATGAATCCTGTCAATGACCAGGAAGTCACAACAATCCTACAGGTTCAGTAGTGGCACACAGATGTTGTCAGTAACAAATGGCTCTCTTTGCCATTTATGACTTACTCAGTGTTAGTAAAATCTTGGTTGCTGAAGAGGAATCTACAACCATAATTTACTAAACCAGTATAATCACAACATCTATTAACATTTATCCTTATACACACAGATAAATGTAGTCATCTCTTTGCCTTACAACAAACAGAGACCACAATAGAAAAAAATCCAAATTCAAAGGTGTGCACATAGTTTTAAATTCATCCTCTGGGTAATTTTTTCTAAATCAGTATGGAATAATCTTCATCAGCCTTCTGACTAGTTTTAACTTGAAGGCTTTTTTGTAAGATTTTGTAATAATAACCCCAGGTGGATTCCTAATTCTATTTGTTTGGAATACTATTTATTTACCTTGTAGTCAAATTTTGTTATCTATCTCTGATGTTGAAGTATGTTCCTTAGAGGAAACAAAATTGGATTTTTTGTTTGTTTTGTTTTTTGTTGCTGTTTAAATTCAATTTGCTAGTGTCTTTTTTTTTCTCTTCAGTCTGGAAAAAGATTTCCAATATATAGCTTTGTAGTTGTGATAGCTATTCTTGATTGTCAACTGAACATAACTAGGGAGAAGAAACCTTGATTGAAGAATTGTCTCTATGAGTTTTACCTGTGAACATGTTTGTGGGACATTTCTTGAAGATGATTGATGTGGGATTACCAGCCGAATGTAGATGGTACCACGCCTAGGCATGTGTTCCTGGTTTGTCTGAGTAAGGAGGCTAAGCATGAGAGGGGAAAGCAAGTCAAAATGAAGTGTTCCTTAGTGATCTCTGCTTCAGTTTCTATAATCAGTTTTCTGCCTCTAGTTCTTACTTTGTCTTTCATAGATGAGGACTATAAACCAAATAATCGATTCTTACCAAATTTGCTTTGGTCACAGTGTTTCATCACAGCTACAGCAAAGTAACTAAAAACGTGGTCATGAATTCCTGGAGTCTGTTTTTATCATGGAAAGTCTAAAATGATAACTGTTTCTCTTGTTGTTTTTTTTTTTTCCCTAAGTACTGGTAACACATGATTCTCTGCTCTCCTGGTTTTAAATACTTCGAATGAATATTCAGTTGTTATTTGGAATGTTCTGCATTGTTGCTTTCTGCTTGAATCCAGACATTGACCTGACAGGGGATGTAGGGAATAAGGAAACACTGGGACACATGATCACAGAGAAATTGCAATCAGATGGACTGGACACTTTGATGAAGATGCTGTTAGGATTTATTGTCATCGGAACCAATGTTATGGTTCCAACTGGGGCCAAGGTTTGCAGCAAAGAAGTCAGACCTCACAACAGATCTTAAGTAAAATTTTGATTGGTCAGGGAAGGAGTGAATGGGGACATGAGGAGATGGAAGAGAGAGATATTAGAAGACACAGATTCAACAAGAAGATGATTTCAAATGGCTGGGACCTTTAAAGGGTTTGTGACTAGTGATGACATAGCTGGTGAGTCACAGAGTTCCTGAGGTCAGGCTGGGAGAGTGCTTCAGCTTTTCTGTATATCAGAATATTTATTATATTCAGTTGAACAAGGATACAGGTTTAGCTAATCTCAGAAGGAGCAGTTTCTGTATGGGAGCAATTTTCAGGCAGAAAACACCCCAGTTTTTGGTTTTCTGAGGGGTCTTTTATTTTTGCAGAGGGAGCAGTTTACAAAGAACATTTTCTACAGACATTATCAATATTTGCACTCAGAGAAGAGAAAAATTCATGCTGTGGATCTTCATTTTGTGAGGAGTGTTTCTGGTTTTTTACATGTTGACCACGGGAAGCCTAGCAAAATGATTGTTCCTGAGCTGATAGAGAGTGAAGCTGGCATAGATTGGGTCTCTTACCATGCTGGTCACAAACCCACAAGGGTGATTCGTGGGATGCCTAGTTGTGGTCTTGGGATGTACTTGGTCTCTTATTAAAATAGCTGAGTGAGGCAGAGCTGCAGTGATTGATTCAGATGGTGGAGGGGACACAATATTTTAGGTATGATTAAATTTGCCAAGGGTTAAATAGAGCAGGGTGGAGTTGGCTGAGATTGTAGGAGGCAGGGACAGGGGAAATAATATTTTCGAGATATTAATTTAATTAATACGTTTTCCTTGTGATTCCATCCTTCCAAATACTTCTGTATTCATTTTCCTATGCTACTTCAAATGTGTGGCCTTTAGTAAATTTTTTTTATTGTATTGCCCTTTTCAAAGCTTGTCAATCTCAGTACGGTTCCTATTGAAACAACTTTGATATATATATATATATATATATATATATATATATATATATATATATATTCTTCAATATATTTCCATTCTTTTCCTAATTTCACAATTGTAACCCTAAGAACTACTAATTCTGTCTATTGTACACAATCGATCTAATTTCTGATAAATAATGCTACCTTAAATATTTACTGATTTTTATTTCAAACTTATAGATAGTGTCATTTCAATGATATGTATTCTTTCACAAAGTGGTACTCAAAATGCTTATCTCATAACTTGATTTTTTTTAAAAAAATGCTACTCTATTAATATAAAATTCTCTTTTTGAAACAGAAACACATCTTAGACAACTTATAGCACATCTTGGCGTATCTATTAATAAAAATACACATCAGCATGATAGCTATTTTCTTTTCATGCTTGTTAATTTAGAATTTAACATATTTTCCAGATATCTACCTTAAAACATTTTGAAGACATTTTGAAATACCTCAAAAATAAGTACTATATATTATTATTTTAACTCAGTGAATTTAAAATAATCCGATTGATTTTTTTGACAGGCTTTAGGAGTGACATTATTAAATTTGTAATGTTCATTACCTCAATTCCGCGTACTTTATGGGAGATAATCAATACCACAGCCCTTTATATTTAAATTTTATGATAATGAAGTTATACATTTTTCCTATACTTTTCATATATGTTCACTTTTTTTTAAATTCTCTGCCACTGACCTCCAAGGTATTATAAATTTATTTAGAATCTAATTATTCTGCAATATGTATCAAAACAATAATTTAGAAATATTTCCCTTTTCATAATTAAAATGAATATATTAACATTAAGATATTTTTCTCTTTACAATTACTTTTAATATTTTATTCAATACATTTTTGTCATGTTCCTTCCTTATTCTATAGTTGTTTTGATATTTTATTATGAATATATGAAATGTATCAATAATAAAAATATTTTGCTATGAAAAGTGTAGATCTCATTGATAGATTTTTATATTTAAATAAATCAATATATAATACATTTTATTCATATGCTAATCATTTTTGACACTTAATTTTAAATAAATTATTGACATTAATTTATACTTTGTTATATAATTCACTAACAAATATTCTAGTTTTTAATAGGTCTTAATTCCTGTGTGAATTATACAGATCTTAAATATATATAGAAGAATGAAAAAATAATACTACATGTGTATTTTTCAAATGCTGCTAATTTTTGAATGTTAGATTGTATTCAGTTTGTAATCAAAACATTTTTTAGAGTATTGAGATAAACAAATCTAACCAAAACTATTTCTGTCTTATTTGAAAGAGTTTTAATAATGCTTAATAAAAATGAGCAATCAAAAAAAAAAATCTTGGAGTTTTACAAGAAATAAACAAAAACAAATCTTTGAGTTAATTAAAATGAACAGTGCTATCTTCAGTGTAATGTGTTTTAAAAATTGTTTCAGCTTAACTATGAAATATAATTTACCGTCATTTTTGTAGCAATTCCATTTTCAGGTGAAATATATTCTGAATGATTTATTAATGGGTGTTAATGTGAAAATAATTTTCAACAACAAATTATCTAAGAAAAAAATTAAAGAAAATTATATTGTCTCTCCCTGTTTTGAAAACTTGAATCTTCTTGATATTGCCTCATGTATTACAAGACAGTCATTCATTGGTTTCTGATAGATGACTGAAAGTCACTAATCATTAAACCTTTTCATATTCTTAACAGGTATAAAGGGTCCTTATTTTCTCTATGGTATATAATCTAGTTAGAATGCCGTCATTCATGTAATCCTAAATTGCTGGCACATGTTTATACTTTACTTATTTTCTTAATGAGCCATACTTCCTGAAGCAGAAAACATGACAACATCTTCTTTCCCTAGCTGTGCTGATTTGATTTAAAATGACCTTTATATTCTCATATATTTCAGTATTTGTTAGCTGGAGGAATTTGAAAGGATTAGGAGGGCATGGTGTGGTTAGGGAAGCTGTGTCATGGAAAGGTTCAGGGTAGGCTTTCCAGTTTCAATAGACTCACTCCATTTCCAGGTAATTCCTAGTTCCCTGTTTGCTCTTCAAAATGTGAGCCTTCAGCTCTCGAAGCCTGACACCTGCTACCTCTCTTCTGTCATCATGGAATCTAACCTCTGTAACCTGTAATTATCAAATAAATGCATCTTCCTATAACTTGCCCAATTCATGGTATCTTAGCAAAGCTATACAATAATCACTAGTACAGCATTTCGAAATGGCAAGCAAGACAGAAGTAGGTCTGGATAGAGGTTTGTCCAACATATATGCCTGGTCAAATTTTCCAGTGGATTCTTATCATTCTTGGTAGTTCTTGATCTTCATTGCTCTCATTATAGAATGATTTAGTGCTTGCAGTCTCCATTTTAGACATTCTCCCTATTATTTGCATGGGACAAAGACATCTACAACAAAATGCCATATTGTAAAATAATATTATCCTTGGAAAAACTGTCAGCTCTACAATTTTCACTGTTTTTATTCCACTACTAGGCTCTTTCCTTGATCTGTGCCGTGCCTTTATGTTTACTGAGACCCTCACAAGTAGCACTTGCCCACTAAATATGTTGACCAGCTAATGGACTAAATATGGACCTCACTTCATGATAGAGGTTTGACCTTTCTTAGATTGTGTAGGCATAAGCATGTGAAATAATGGTGCAAAGAATGAAGTATATTTTCCTTTCCTCCAAGTATCGGATGGATAGTAGAACCTTAATGAATATGTTAAGAAACAAACAAATTATTTTGCACAGCATAAATTATTTAATGTATATTGATAGCATTTGATGAGTTATGAATTAGTGGACTTAACAGTAATTCTTAATAAAGATATGTTCTAAGTTTAGTAGACAAATTCATGGGAAACGTGTTTTTTATTTGTAACTTATGCATAACTGTCCAGGTTTCATTGTCCACTGTGTTCATATTGTACTCCAGTACTGTACTCTAACACAACTAAACACATATTGTAGTTCAGAAAATAACAATGGGAAGAACACTCCAAATTTTAGTACTATATCTATTATTTTAAATTGGTAGAAGTCATTTTGTATGAATCTTTTTGAATTTTACAATTTTAAAAGAATGGAAACGCTGGGTGGTGGTAGTACACGCCTTTAATCCCAGCACTCGGGAGGCAGAGGCAGTCGGATCTCTGTGAGTTCGAGGCCAGCCTGGTCTACAAGAGCTAGTTCCAGGACAGGAACCAAAAAAGCTTGGTAGCAAGATTTTTTTAAGTCAAATTATACTCCAAAGACATAATTTTCTTTTAGTGTACATTTGTTTTGATACAAAAATGATGTGCCCACACTGACACTGACTCATGCCGTACTGTATCAAGAAGTTCTTGTCATGTTTTTTTTTTTAAATTTATGTTTTTTATGTAACAACAGAGCTGTTATTTCTTCCTTCATATTAAGATTATATATACCACCATGGAATAAAACCATCACATAAACAGGTGTTGGTGTTTAATTAACAGTTTTTGAAAGTAATTGCATGTTTAGTTATTTCTATACACAGAAGTTTGAAACCTCCATTATATCCTGTGGTGTTTTCTCCAACGTGGGCATGTTGCTACTAATTGGTCAAGAAAGGGGAAAATGCCTCACATTTGACATTTAACCACATGCTCATTTTGTGAAGCAGCTGCAATTTTATAAACTTTGCTTTCAGAAAAGATTAACTCACAATTCTATTTTTTTTATTTTATGGAAAAAGTCATTTTAAGCTATTAGTGCATGTTAGTTCTCATGTATTTGATAGTCTCACAGTGAAATAAAGGTTAACTATGTCTCCTGGATAGAATTAGCATCAATCAAAAACACTGACAAGGCCCATTTTTTATTATTAAAAACTCAGCAAGAGGCAAAAAATTAAAATGTACTCTTTCTGGTACTGGAGTTTTCTGAAAAACAAGCAAAATTGAATGCAGCCTCGGGGATTCAGACAATTATTTGAAGTCTGACTGGACGATTTTATACTATTTCATACTGCTGAATTCATAAATCAAGGGGCAGAAATGTTGGGATTGCTGGGATTGCTAGTGTTACATGTTATTATTTGGTTTTTGAGTTTTTTCCAAGTTATAATGTGGGATTCATCTATAAAGTGGGAAAACATCGATGTGTAATCTACCCAAACAAAGCATGTGTTTGGCTCCATAACTTCTGCATAATTTAATAACAAGATTTGTGGATTATAAAAGATATTTAAGTATATTATACTATTATATAAAGTGATAAAATCCAAGAAACAATTATTAATTATCGCCTAGGAGTCAACATTGAAATTCTCCAAATATGATTTTGGTAAAAACCACTATCATTGTTTTCTTTTTAATCTTTTTAAATATGTTTGAAAAAGCAAAGCTTGTAGAAGAGGTTCTCTGTTTTTGCCTATTCTGTGACTTAGAAACCTAGGGAAGTAACCAGAAAAAAAAAGAAGACTAGTCAAAAACCCGACATTTACAAATACATGATAAATATTCAGAAATATTTTCCACTATACAGACAGTTGTAGTTATTAATGCAAAGCAAGGAATAGAACTTTTAAAATTTGATATGATCCACATAAATCATAAGTTTATGCTTTTCCTGCTGCATATTATGTTATATAAGATAATGTTGTGATCCTGAAATTAAAAGGAAAAGATTGAATAACTCCATAGAGATACATTTACAGTAAGTACAAGGGTATCCATAAGTCAGTCAAGATACAAAGACAAATAATAAACCATTTTGGACCTCATAGATGTGGAGGAAGAATGAAGAATCCAAATGCTTTAGTTTTATAAGCCAACATAATAAAAACTATCTGTGCCTAAGTTGTATGTGTGTGTGTTTTGTTTAACTTAGGAAATAACCCTCAAACAGATATTTTCTGTCTACCCTGAGTTTATGAAGACATTCAAGGTAAAAATAAATGAACATAGGAGTTGAGAATTAAGCAATTCAGAGAAACTGATGCCTTACTTTTCTTGCCCCAGCTCTTCCTTTGACAGTGTCCTGAGAAGAATGTTATGAGCTTAACTATACAGCAAAATCTCAGCTAGATTTTTTTGTTTTGTTTGAAATAATGTTTTTATTAATTCTTCAAGAAGTTTATATATTTTGATCATATTAAACTTATTCACACCATCCCTCTACATTCTTTCTAATATGTGTCAAAAATCTAATAGGTACCAAAAAGGTCATGAAATTTGTATTATTTCATGACCAAATGTTGATCAATGCCTAGCAGATAAAAATGAATAAATTATGTGTCTTTGTTGGGGGCATCATTTTTATGCTATTGCGGTTGTGTGGTTGAAATATTTTTGCTTTCTCAGTTTATCTTTCTTTTTATAACTCTAATATTATTTATTTTCTTATAATCTATTGCCATATTTTCATACTAAAATAATAAAAGTTAGATAATTGTTTTATGTCTTTAATACATTCATCACTTTGTCCTGTGCATTTATTTTAGAGTCAGTTGGATTATGGCTTTGAATCTTACTTGCACATTTAAACTACCTGCAAAGCTTTATAGAAATTTCTAGAATTTTTGTCCTTCTCATTGAAAAGTTCAGATGCTCAAGGATAATCCTTCTATATTAATGTCCTTTAAGATTCTTTCTCAAAGTATGAGTCCAGGATTGAGAGCCACTACTTGTAATTTTTTTTAAATTATCCAATGTATTCTAGAGACACATTTAATCAAATCAGTAAGGGTGTGGTTTATGTCATGATAGATAAAAAGATATTGACCCGGACATTCGACACTCAGGACTAAGAAACAAGAATTTTGATACAGTGGGAAATGGACATTCACAGAGGTGTTTTGGAATGTTTGTATGATCTTGGTTTTATCAGAAAGAGTAAGAAACCTGCTTTCAAACTGTTCCTTACACTTGCAATGCTTGCAACTCAAACTCACACACACACACACACACACACACACACACACACACATATATATATATATATATATATACATATAATTTTTTTTTATTTTTCCATTCAAAAATTTACTTCATCCCCTACTCCCCTTCTCCTTCTGCTCCCCCACTCCTCCTCCCCCCTCTTCATCTTTCCTGAAGAGAGGGCAAGGTACCCTGCCCTGTGTGAAATCCAAGGCCCTACCCCCTCCATCCAGGCCCTAGGAAGGTGTGCATCCAAATAAACTAGGGTCCCAAAAAGCCAGTACATGCAGTAGAAACAAGTCCTAGTGCCATTATCGTTGGCTTCTCAGTCTGCCCCCATTGGCAGCCACATTCAGAGAGTCTGATTTGATCACATGTTCCTGTCCAGCTGGATTTGGTGAGCTCCCATTAAACCAGGCACACTATCTAAGTGGGTAGATCCACCCCTAACAGTCCTGACTTCCTTAGTCATCTTCCCCCTCCCTCTGCTCTTCAACTGGATCTTGGGAGCTCAGTCCATTGCTCTGATGAGGGTTTCTGTCTCTATCTCCATCCGTCTCCAGACGAAGATTCTATAGTGATATTCGAGAAAATCATCTGTGTGATAGTGGGGCAAGGCCAGTTCAGGCACCCTCTCCTCTTCTCAGCTAGAATTTGCACCAAAATCTTGACAAATAGCTAAAAGATCATTGGAGCTTTCTTGGAATAGATATATACTCACTTGCAATGTTGAAAGTGAGGCAATTTAATATATTATTGTTTATAATCGGTTTACGATGCTATAGGATATATTCACTTATGCCTCTTTATAATTTCTAATTGTGTATTTATCATCATGTGATAAGGAAATCACTTGAGTTAGTTTTTGAATAATACCAAATTCTTTTTTAAAAAAGGTTGATATTAGCATATGACAGGACAAGTCAGTTCATAAATGTCCATCCATCAGAAATGGTGGACCATGCTGGGAGGACATTGGGGAGACAGGTGTTTGCTACTGCATCTGAATTATTTAGGAATAAGGAAATGGTAGTAAATAACACTCCCAAAATAAAACAGGCATATGCTCCATTCTGCAGGGTAGAGGATCCAGGTGTGATTAAATACTACTTTGGTGGTGATTTAATTCATTATGTAACAGGCAATATGTAGGCAACATTGCTAGAGGTCATATAATGGCATGGTTTATATTCTATAGTAATGTCTAATCCAGGACATGATATACAATGAAAAACTGAGTTGCAGATTGTTCTAGCTTGAACTTGAATACTAGCTTTTATAAACAGAATAAAACCATTTTATATTTCCGTCCAATTAAAAAATGAAACATAATGTTAGTTGACAAAGTGTAAGCTAATCCAAAGATTCAACATAAATGGTTTTATTGTTATTTTTCTGTTCAGTTTCCTGTGTAGTGAAAAATCTGTGCCATCGACCCTATTGCTAAAATAGTGGTAACAGCAAGCATTGTCAAATATGACTAAAAACCCAAAGATACTTCATAGTGATTTCAATACTCACAGCCACCAGTCTTCAAGGGACATAAAGAAACTCACCAATAATGCTGACATCATTAGACTGGAGCAGATTTCTTAAAAAAATTAACTGTAAATTGGTCTGCAACAATTGGTTGATGAACGAGAACTGCAGTGATGTGGAGAAGTTTGAATGCTGCAGGTCCAGAACCTGATTACATTGCGTGACATTGGTAACTAGCAATATTGTAACCGTCTTACTCAGGTAGTCAAAAATACATTTTAAAATTGACTTTCTTGGTTCTGTTACTACAAATATTCAAGAAGCTGTTTCTGCACTGGAACATGGAGGCTGTAGCAACCAACTTCGAGTTTCCGGTGTATTGGTCACACAAATTTTTTTTTTTTTTTTTTTGGTTTTTCGAGACAGGGTTTCTCTGCAGCTTTGGAGGCTGTCCTGGAACTCCATTTGTAGACCAGGCTGGCCTCGAATTCACAGAGATCCGCCTGCCTCTGCCTCCCAAGTACTGGGATTAAAGGCGTGCGCCACCACCGCCCGGCTACAAATTTTGTTAAAGAATGAATTATCTCTTACTTCCTTTGAGCTGAAACCTGTTTTTTTTTTTCCCATAGGCAGTAACCATCAGAACAGGTTTCCCTTGTTTCTTTGTGTTGAGACATAAGCTACACACATGTAGATTGAGAATGTGGTACAATGTAGTTAGAGAAGATAATAGTTTTTCATATAGGATTAATAAAGTCTGTGTCCTGAGAAGTAGGTAGAAAGCAAACAGCCATGTTGTATTGAAATGATAGATATATAAATTTGATCCCAATGAGGTTAGGGAAGGACACCTCACATATTTTACTTATACTCTGTAGTGTGCTCTGAAGATCCATCAACATAATTTTTCCAGCAGGGAAACTCTCTTTAAGAGTTAGCAAATATTATGGTCTGCAAGTCCACAATCACTTTTCAACTACCCATTCAAGTTTTTAGACTTGTGTGCATCCCAGATACCTTCTATGTTCTGTTCATCAGGCAAATTCAGTGCCCAAGTAACATCTTTCTTACATCTTTGCCTCATCTGATTTTACTTCACCAATATATTATAACTTCTTCTCGCTAGTGAATTAAAGATTGAGTCCGTTATTCATTAAGTTTGTAGCTGTTAATTCCAGAGGAAGGTAGGTCCTTTCAATTTATCCATATTTTCACATCATCCTCTGACATTGAAATAACTACATAGCACATATGGATACTGCACTCAGAAGCATTTAATGTGATTAAAATGCACATTAAAAAAAAACATTTCTTCTTACTATTTGCTAGAGCACATTTGTGTTCAATTGTTCTTTAAGTATCTATGTAGGCTATAGGAAGCCTAGATATTTGTTGTTACCAAATTAAGTTAATTCCTTGTTTGTTTGCTTTTGTTTTTCATGACAGGGTTTCTCTGTGTAGTTTTGGAACCTGTTTTAAAAGTTGTTCTTTAGACCAGGCTGATCTCGAACTCACAGAGATCTCAATGGCTCTGATTCCCAAGTCTAGGATTAAAGGTGTACATCACAAATGCCCTGCTAAATTCAAAAGATACCTTAGTAATTTTCTTCATCACCTTGAAGAATTCTTGAAATCTTAAAAATAATTTATAAATAGAATATAATTTAGTCATGCACTTTGGGGCAAGAAGATGGAACTAGAAGAAAATCATCCTGAGTCAAGTAACCCAGACACGGAATGACAAATATGTATTTGATTGTATATGGATATTAGCTGATATTAAAACCATATTTTTCTAGGGTCTAGATTGCTCATATTCCTAGAGGATTTAACTGAATGCAAGAACCTTTAGACAACAGTTGACAAATATGTCTGAAAATCACATTCTTTTCTAGTAAGCCCAAATGACAAAGAATGATCCAGAAGAAAAGGGCAAGTACTTAACGGCAACCTTGTAACATGCTATCACAATTGCTCAGTTTAATAAAAGCAAAGGCGATGCACAGTCATCAATTCCATTGTCACTAGTGTTGCTACCTGAAAACACAAGTGCGAACCAAAAGTCAACCTTTAATGTAATCGTAGATGCCCATTGTTGTTGCCAATCATTACAATTCAGAGCCATCGAAAATTCAAAATCTTGAACATTCCTACCCAAAGTTAACTAAAAAAATAACCACCATGCATTAGGAAGAATGAACCTGTATTCTTGGGGGAAAAATAATTTTGCACAATGTGAAAACTGGGAATTATAAAGAAGATACAGCTGAAGAAAACTAGTTTTTGTACTTAGCTCTTGAATTTTTTCTTGGAATTAAAAATATACAAAAAATAACTAGGAAAAGTTTAGTAACAGTCTTTCATTCTTTATGTTACAGTGTGGTCATAACTGTAAACACTGATTCAGATAGGTTAATATCATACAAATAGATGACAAATCATGTTGGCTTCTCATACCATGACTCTGGTAGAGGTTAGCCATGTTACAGCTTTAGTTTAGATTCAGAAAATATGATTGACAAGGTAAAGGCAGGAAAAGAATAGTGTGTAATTTGTGGTTGTGTAAATCAGAATATCACCTGGCAGAACTGAAGGGAGGAAAAAGACTGCTTGATGATTTGTAATTGTATAGGTCAGAGTAGACTAAGTTTACCTGGGTGAAAATACCAGAGAGGATTTCAGGTTGACATGTTTATGCTCATTATTAGCAGCAGGGGAGTCTGTTTCAGGTTGATAGAGGAGGAACCATCTGCAACACATTGCTTCTTGACTGTTGTCACAGCAAACATAACTAGAGACTCTAGATGCCTGCAATTCATGCTTATCTTTACAGCAATCTTAGGTGTGAGTGTAGTCAGAACCATTTTTAGGACCCAGTTTAGCATCAAAGTATATATGCAAAAGATTGAGTAGAACATTTATTCACCACCAACCTTCAATGTGATAACCTCCACAATATTTTTTTTTTGAAACTCTGACTATAGAATGAGCTTGAAAGTCACTACTTGGTAAAAACTACTTTCATCTCTCAATCTTATTGATTGTACCCTGCCTCACTGTCTTGGATACTGATTGAAAGCATGAGATACAACACAGAAACATAAAGAAATTTCCAATTGTAACTCTTTTAACATGGTTTGTTTCTGGAAACACATTTTAATTTTTTACAACACATTAAATTACTGAAGAAGTAATTATAGAGATAGCCTCACTCTAGAGAAGGCTGTACCACTCTTGGCTGTTAATTATTTCCCATGGTGGTTGTGTCATTATCTTCAGTGGTATCATCAATAGTATACTGTCCATGCTCCAGAAAATAAGCCAACATATATCATAAAATTAGTGATTCACATGCTGGGGGATGGTGGCTCATTTCTTTATTCCCAGCATTCAGGAGGCAGAGGCAAGCAGATCTCTGTGAGTTAGAGGCCAGCCTGGTCTACCAGAGCTAGTTCCAGAAGGACTCCAAAGCTACAATGAAACCCTATCTCGAAACAAACAAATAAACAAACAAAACAAATCAGTGCTTTGTTAGCAGAGGCTGCTCCTTCATTTCCAGCTGCCCAGACATGAAATAATCACACAGAAACTATATTATTTGTAATATTGTTTGGCCAGTAGCTTAAGAATATTTCTAGCTAGCTTTAAGATCTTAAATTAACCCATTTCCATTATTTTATATTTTGCCACTAGGCTCGTGGTTTAGATGCAAGTGTCTGGCTAGTGGCTCACATTTTTCTCCTTCAGCAGCTATAAGACATCTCATTGACTCCTCCTTTCTCCCAGCATTCAGTTTTGTTTTTTCCACCTAGCTCCATTCTGTCGTGCCACAAGCCCAAAGATGATTCTTTATTAACCAATGGTATTCACCCCATACAGAGGGGAATCTCATATCACCTCCCCTTTTCTGTCTAAATAAAAAGGAAGGTTTTAACTTTAACATAGTAAAATTACATACAAAAAATCAGTTATCAGCCAGACGGTGGTGGCGCATGCCTTTAATCCCAGCAATTGGGAGGCAGAGGCAGGCGGATCTCTGTGAGTTTGAGACCAGCCTGGTCTACAAGAGCTAGTTCCAGGACAGGCTCCAAAACCACAGAGAAATCCTGTCTCGAAAATCCAAAAAAAAAAAAAAATCAGTTATCAAGGAAGAATTATAGTTACAATATTTAGTCCATTTACATTTGGCAAATTAAGGAAAATATCATTTATCTTATCTTTGTGAGTCTAAAGTTTTATATCTAATATATCTTTTAACATAACTAAGGAAAAGTATCACTATAACTGTCTCTTCTTCAACTCCATCAAAGACCCCAGAAAGATATAATATTACCTAAATTAACAAGAAGTCCATTGCAAGCCACTTCCAGAACTCAAAATTGACATAGACTTTTATTGTTTGGATGGTCAATCAAAGTTCTTTTGTAGTATTGGAGCATCCATCTTCAACCTATAGGCCCATAGTTTCAGGCCGATTTTCCCATGAAGCATGCAATTTGAAAGACTGTTTCACCTCTATTGGCAGTTTGTCAGTCACTTTCTACTGTATTCTGTAGAATGTCTGGCAGACAATTTCATGAAGCAGGAACCCTGAAGGACTGTCTTACCTTCATTAGGTAACCTCAACAGTCACTTGTCTGGGGCTTCTGCATATCCAGTTCATACAGCATACCATCAAGTAGTCCAGGCAAGAGCAGTTTATTGCCCAAATGGCTAACAAATTCCATAAGGAGCCTCTTCAATGCTCATCATCCTCTTGAAGTAGATTGGGGCTCCCAGGTATCTCATTGTCACAAAAATCTTAAGTTCTTAAACAGTTTAAATGTCAGATTCTTTTAGTCTCTGAAAGGTGTTTAGCATAACTATCTAACTGAAATATGTATCTAAATATCTAATAAACTTTACTAACTTGACTATTATAGATAATTATCTATTTGTCTGTATTTCTTAATTTTATATTATATTTTCAAATGAGCTGTATAAACATGATACCTTAAACAAGAGCAAAAACACATATAAACATTGATCTTAAATTTTTATCAATAAACCAAGATCCATTCAAATGCAAAGTGTTCATCTCTATGACAGTGTTTCACAAAAATAAGGAAGACACAGCAATACAATGTGTGTTGGAAGAAGAGGGGTTCTAGTAAGGAGATAAGTGAATGTAGGTTGAATGTTTGCAATTGAAGTTATATATGTGTGTAAAAATGTCTAAAATAAATATAATTACTCAATGAAGTACCATTTACTTCTAACATGTCATGAAATTGATATATAGAATCATATCTTAAAATAAAGTGTTACCTAGATTTGAAAATATAGGCATTATTACCATTATCTATGAAAGATTTAAATTAAACAAGACTTCATAGTCTATTTTTTTTTCTGAGTAGTAGAAAATGGTAGAAAATAAAAAAAACAGTAACTATAATTTTAGTATAACAATAACTTACAATTCATTCATTTTCTGGGCATTGGTGAAACATATTACATGTGTTTTTTTTCAGTTTACCCTTATATTTTACAAATAATTTAAAACACTGAAAGTTATGGGAAAATGTTAATGACAACAAAACATTTGATTAGATGGTAACAGAATAAAACCATAGAATATAAAGATAGATTTTTTTTAAAGAAACTATTGTTTTTCCATTGCTTAAGCACAAAGAAATGGCTAAGAAGCATGTTAGTTCCAGTAGTTCTAGCAATCCATGACATTATTAGGGAGGAAAGTGAGGAAGGTACTGCAGGTGGCAGTCAAGAAAATGCCTACTACCAGATATTTCCTGATGGATAATTGTGGTTTGAATAGTGAAGACAAAGCAGGGAATGATCCCACAAGAACACTCTTCAGTCCCTGAAGACACATGATGATTCAGAATGTTGTTCAAAATTTATCATTGTGTGCTTTTGCTTACTAGATAAACGAATTTTCATTCTACAGTCATGAAGAACAAATTTTGTGCTTGAGGTGTTCAGATTAAATAGCACGTTTCTAAATAAATATCTATAAAATGAATTATCAGTTATCTGATAAAACTTGCACGGGTGCAGAACATGACAGGGCATATGCATAGAAAAGGAAGTTTCCTCATCTGATAATGGTGGCACATGATTGTACCCCTGCTGCTTTGGAGACTCATACAGGAGGACTGCTGTGAGTTTGAGGATAGCCTAAGACACAGAGCAAATAATAGCCTATCTCTGACTACATGACCAAACATTGTCTTAAGGAAATAAGGAATCAATATATAAGAATAGAAGAAACCTTAGATGGTGGAAATTTGCATGATAAATGGGAGGAAAACACAATTTCATGAAAAAAGAATTTATGCACATTGTATATTTAAACCCAAACTTGAGAAACTTTTGGAAAGTCTTAAAAATTTAGAATTAGCCCTATTGTCTGCAAGGTCCTTGGCCCAGGGACAGTTCCTGCTCCTGCACTGTTGGGACTTGTTGGATATTGGGATTAATGAGTCCTGGCCTTCAGCTGCTCTTTCCTCCTAGAACCTTCTAATTAAAGTTACTAGAAGCTGTGCCTAGCTTAGAGGATCAGAGGATGGGATTTTCACCTGTTGGCCATTGACTGCAGTATATATAAGCCTACATGGTGCTAATAAAGAAGGGCTTTGGTATCAGTGTTAAAAGGTCTGCGTGTTGGTCTGTCTCTGCATTTGTGTTCTCAACCTCCAGCCTCTTGCCGGAAGCTCGCGAACTGGGGTCTAGCGCATAGAGCAAAGACCAGCGCAGCTTTGCTCGGCACTGCACTAAGGCTATCTACCCAGAGGGGTGAGTGTCTGCCGGCCAGAAAGGCAAAAAGGTCCCCGCATGGAAGTGCAGGGCACCTTCAGCTTCTGCTGCAGGGTCTTCTGTGTTCCACTCGATCCTGCCCTCCCACCACGTTCGTCCTTTTGTCTGCGGGTTCTTGGACTATCAGGCATCCCTGTTTCTGTGCTGAGGAGTTTCATCCAGACCAGTGAGTGTGTGCTCATGTTCTCCCTCCTGCTCCTCATTTGGACCTTGGGAGCTCAGTCCAGTGCTCCAATGTGGGTCTCTGTCTCTATCTCCATCCATGAACCAATGAAGATTCTATGGTGATATGCATGATACTCATCAGTGTGGCTATAGGATAAGGCCAGTTCAGGCACCCTCTCCTCTGCTGCCCAAGGAACTCAGACAGAGAGGTAATAATTTGAATGCAGGTATATTCAGTTGAATGAATTCTTCTGGAAGGTCAAAAGGCCTGGGGTAATAACAATCTGTTTTTAATAACAACTAACAATTACTAACAATGACAGCTTGTAGACTGTCATTCTTTTTATTTTTTTCTTTACTGCCTTTTAATCCCAATTGTGAATTTTAATCTAAGTGGTATGACAGAAAAGAAAATGAACTTAACGTGGCATAATTTAAGGAAACTAACAATCTTTAAACATGATAGCTGAATATTAGTATGTCTTCATGTTTAAACAAAAGTTAGTTTGGTTGATTTAACATATAATTTACCACTCTTGGTCACTAAGTTTATGTATGTTTCCTGAAATGTAAACCAATATATAATAATCATTGATAAATTATAGTTATTTCAAGTCTTTTTTTCAATTTGGGTTTTATCACACACCAATGATCCCAGCTCATAGGCTTATAGGTAAGCAGATAAGTACGAGTTTGTGAATGACCTGGTGAACAAAACCAATCCAAACTAGCTATAGCAACCCAGCAAGGTCCTGTTTCATAAACACAAAACCAATCCAAACTAGCTGTAGCTATCCAGCAAGGTTCAGTTTCATAAACACAAACAGCTCCCACTGAATAACGTTTTGACTTTGTCTGTAGCTTTTTAGTTTTGGGGTTACTACCCCACATTCCAATTCACAACTTTTCATACAGTTTTTTCGATGTAGTTTCCAGAACATCTTGGAGGGGCTCTTGCTCTGTCAAAACTATAGGAATATTATTTCACAAAGGAAGTAGTATTTTCTTACAGTAGTTGATATATCTAGGAAATAAAAGTGTGTCTAGTCATAAATTTTTAATCTCAAGATACAATGTGGCCAGAAGGGAAGCTTCAAAACGGCATAAAAGAAATCTGCAACAAACTAGACAGGTGAGTGTATTTGGTGCAAGTTTGTTACATCCTGAGAGACCAAAAAAAATATATTTATTCCCCACACACAACCTTGAGAGGGTTGGCAGATGCTCACATAAGGCAGGCTCAATCTGGAGCCATCCCTAAGAGCTAAATGACAACTCTTTCTTACGTTAGTTGTGTGGATTTTATACTATTTGCTATACTACGAATAATGGTTTGTGGGTGAAAATGTCAGTAAAAATGTTCAGTGAATGGGTGGAACTCATGCCATGCTCAAAGCGTAAGAAATGTAATCTGAATCAAGAGAGATTCTTCAGTGGATGTCGGTTGACATCTTGTAGATAATGTCAGCATCTACTTTATACCTTTAATTCCCCATCTGCACTGGACATTTCAGAATTTAGTTATTACCAAAAATTGTTTCCATAAATGTCATTTTAATAGTGATTTTAACACCATTTCATAAACCGTGTCTCCTGTGAAAAGTAAACAATTGGCTAGGCACCAACTCCCGAATGATTCACGCTTCAAACCAAAATAATGATGAAGTCATCACTGTGCCATTTTTAGTTGTAAGAGTGAAAGATGAGGAATCTCAAAACTTGAGATTCTCATTACAAGTCCTAATTAATTAGACAGAAAATATGATGAGCTATTTATGTTTGACAAAACTTACACAATCATGTATTTAAAAACATAATTGGATTGTGACTTTAAGTTATAACAATTAATTTATAATGAAATATTATAGTAAGGCTTTAGAGTCTAGTTTGTGACTCATAGTACCAAAACCGTCATTCCAATAGGAAGGTATTCACTGTGACCCTTTAGCCCAACCCTTTTAGGGTCTTTGTACTCTGCAGGGATGTCCAGTAAGAGGTAAATCTAGAACACAGTTTTGATGCATAGGTGGCTGATTACAGCAGTGCAAAACATAACATCCCCAATGACTCCTGTACTGTAAGTAGATCTGATATGGTCTCTCACTACCCTTTATCAGAGCGTCCTCTCCTTCCCCATCTATAGGATACAGTATTTGCTACTCAAACTTCACTTTTTTCATTTTATAATTTAGAAAGTAAAAGTATGTGTTTAGGATTAAATAATATTAATTTGAACTTTTAAAATTTTGAAGACAAAGAAAAAAACAAGGTAGTTAAGCAGGAATATATATGTATATATATTTAAATAACTATGGCTATGCTACTTAAGAAAAAAATGGAAATTAAAATTAGAATTTATCTAGCCATAGGTATACCTACAGTAAAGATGTCCAGTGGTTCGTCTTTTGTTATCAAGAATTCCCATAATAGCAAATGTTTTCTTGTCAAACTATAAATTTCTTAAATTCAATTCTTATCTAGGAGATAAGAAGCAAACTTTTCTATGTATTTACTACATGGTTTAAATTTTTTTGGTACTCAAGTGCACTTCACTTCCAATAAACCCTGCTTTATACATAATTGTGAAAACCACAAAGGAACAGATTCAAGTAGGTTCTCTGTTAAACGTTTCATTTTTATTATTTTTATTACTTTTATTAAACCCTACATTTTTCTCTGCTCCCCTCCCTGCCTCTCTCTTCCCTCCTTCAACCCTTCCCCAAGTTCCCCATGCTCCCAATTTGCTCAGGAGATCTTGTCTTTTTCTACTTCCCATGTAGATTAGATCTATGCAAGTGTCTCTTAGTGTCTTCATTGTTGTCTATGTTCTCTGGGGTTGTGGTTTGTAGGATGGCTTTCTTTGATTTATGTTTAAAAACCACCTATGAGTGAGTTCTTGTGATAATTGTCTTTTAGTGTTTGGGTTACACTCAAAATAATGTTAAATGTTTCTTAATGCTTCAGTGGCTATACTGCTTCTGACATTGTCAATGTTTTCATCTATAATTATGAAGCTACATAACTTACTGAATAGTATTTTAATTTTAGCTTTTCATTCGTATTTGAAATCACGAATAGAGCATTATCACAGCAGGGCATAGATTACAATAATTCTAATTCTTCTACCTTCATTCCCTTTTTCTTAAAATCTCAAAAAATGTGTTCAGCCAACACATTCTTCAGAAATCAGTAGGTTTAATCCTAATAAAAGCTATTTTGATTAGAGTGGGATAGATTGTAATACAGCCAAATACCCACTCTACTAGGATTTTTCAATTCAAATCATCCCGAAGAGTCAAGAAACACTGGAACTTTCCAAACAGGACCTGGAAACTTTTCAAGTCATAGCTAAGTAACATAACACTAATTTTTAATTAAACTTTGAATGTTTACTTCTAAAAATATTTTCAACAGAGGAAATTCATATTGAAGTAGTAATTATGAACTTTGTTATTTCAAGAATTACTAAACTAAAATTTTGTTGTTTTTTTTGAGACAGGAGTTAGAGTAAGATGATAATGCACTTTCGGTTTTCAAAATGCTCCTTTATAGAGGTAGTTTGTCAGTTATCACTGAGATGTACCATAATGCAAATATACACATAATTGCTAGATTTCAATATTTTTAAAAGTTAAAATTTTTCTTTTGTAAATTTTCTGCTTCAAAGAATAAAGTAACAACTCTCACTGAAATAATACTCAATACATTATATATTTTATTCTGTTTCCTTGAATTCATTTTTATCATTGTATTTATGCACATAAAGAGAATTCTACTGACATCATAAATATTTCATCTGTGGTTGGTTGAAATCACATTTAAGATTTTAAGTATGGATTTTGCCAGTAAGATCTCTGAAGCAAGTGTAATAGACTTTCAGCCATTCATCTTTGAAAATGGACAGTCCAGATTATTCGTTTTGCTCAACTGTTTCAACAGGTGTTTGTTTATGCTTTTATAAAATAAACTGCTCCGCACTGGACTTTCAAAACAGTTAACACCCTCGGCAAACATTGGCATCAGCAAGTGTTCTATGTACTTGTACAAACAAATCTTTGCTTCTGCCAGACATTTCATTTGGTACTATGGAAATCTGAAAGTAAGGTTTTGCCTAATATAGATCCTGAAAAATTAGATCATGTTCTTTTCAAGTTGTAACTAAAACTATTTAAAAATTTTAGTACTTTATAAATTGCATAGTGGATATCATATTTCTATCATGAAACATAACATAATTGTTCTCAACAGAAGAAAGAAATATATAATATCTCTTGATCAACTGGAATTTTATTGAAAACTACAAAACTGCATACATTTATTTATTTATGTATTTATGTATTTATTTATGTATTTATTTATTTATTTATTTATTTATTTATTTATTGAGACAAACTTTCTCTGTGTAGCCCTGGCTGTCCTGGATCTAGCTCTTATAGACCAGGCTACAGAGATCCATCTGCCTCTGCCTCCTGAGTGATTGGATTAAAAGTAAAAACCATTATCACTTGGAAAAAGTTGAATATCTTAAGAACAGAGAGGAACAAAGAAATTATTTATAAATTATGAAAATATGCATATTAAAATATATAATTTATATTATAATATAAATATTCTTATAAACTACATACACATTGTTTATTTTTAACATAAAAATAAGCACTACTTTTTATGTATTTGTATTCAAAAGACATTAATATTTCTTTTTTAGAAATAATTTGATATTGGCCATAGTGGCATATGTCTACAGTTGAAACATCACAGATCTGAGACAGGAGGAACAAAGTTCAAGCCAGCCTCAGTTACATATTGAGTGTCATGAAACTTGTTTTAAGAAAAAAATAAGACAACAACCAATCAAAAAAAAAATGAGTGTGGAATATTCAAAGAGAAAGTCTTTTTAAACAAAGCTTTTTTAAACACTTATTTTAATGTGTTTTTGTTGTAAAATTAAATCTAAGCAATACATCTTTATAGACTACAAATACAAACTACAGCATCTGCTCCACACTGTCTCTTGTGAGACAATTACTGTTTTTACCTAGATAATTCTTTGGTATGGGGGACTATGCTGTTCATGATAAGGGATTTTAAATGCTTATAATTTTTTTGTCTGCTAGATGTGAGTTCCAACTAAACCTGAAGACTTTCATAAACTTTTGATATTAGAAAAGAGAATGGTTTTACTTATTGTCAAATATCGTATGGAAGGACAAAGTTTTCTGTCAGATAACTGCTTAATACGAGGCCTCCCTAACAATAGATCCCTGACCCAGTGCCCTTCTCTACTTCACAGATGACTGAAATACAACTCTTTCATCCTCTATTTTTGACCAAGGTTGATAAGAATTTTTGTCCCTGTTTCCATTTTGCACATGGAAACTTATATGTTAATCTATGCAAAATATGTTCAAATAAACACAATGTCAAAATATCCATCCTAAACATAAAATCAAATAAAATGTCATTTAATTTTTTAACATAAATAGAAATTTTCATGTGTTTCTAAAAGTCAAATTTTAAGGTATTTTCAAAAGAAGGATATTTGTGAGTTCCACTTACAAATCATGCTGATATTAAATATGCCTATTTTGAGAATATATTAGTTGTTGACTTGCAACAGCTAAAATTCTCTGTTTTTCTACAGTTATTTATTTTAGAATGTGAGGAAACCAGTATAAATAAGATTCCACAAATTTAAATAAAATGAACCATAGACAATAAAAGGTCTAAGGAGATAAAGGCTGGCACATACTTGCTCTGTTTTCTTATTGATCTACTGGTTGATTCAAATTGTATTCATTTTAGGCAAATGTAACACTGTAACTAAGACACTGGTTATTTGCTTGAAAACAACATCTATAAAGACATAATGACATAATTCTCACTGAAAAGGTAACTTAAATATGGCCTTCATGTAAGAGACCTGCACCTAATTTTAGAATTCAAAATTGCTTTACAGTACTGTTCTCCTGGGGAACTAGAGTATACAGACAATGCTAAAGTAAAATGGACTTGAAACTCAAGATGATATCCACGGTAGTTTAATCTAACTTTTTTTTCTTTGTCCATGGAAATGAGGGGAATAAAAGAGAGAACAGGAAAGACTCTAAGGAAGCATAGAATAAAAGTCAGGCTGAGGAAGAGCCCCTGTATCCAAATTGTTTTTGTGTATCACCAGCACAAATTTGATTAAAGTTGAGCTCTAACATTTATAGTTGTAGCACGGGATCAATAATAAAATCTGCTGTCTATTGCAATATTTAATTAAAATAATGTAGCATGGCAACATTACTAGTACAGGAGCTGCTAGCTCCTATTACTCCTATTACTGCTAGCTGCTATTACTAATATTAAATTACAGGTGGAGGGAGAATGCTGTCTGTGGTTCTCTGTGCAAGAGAAAGTATTTTGCTAGCATAAAGCTCTGGTTACAGTCTCGGGTTCAAAACTATAATCTGTGATACGTTATATCATTATATTGATAGTGTAGTTTGTAAATTATATGACCTTAGATAATTAAAATTTACAAACTATACTTTACCATAATATTAAGGGGTTCAAATTTCATGAAGGAGCATCTATCTCAATCATCAACTGATGAAAATAGATTCAAAAGTTTACATTTATGGTTCTCGTTAATACACATTCTGTTCCAACATTTCAGCTGTCCATTGAGAAGAATTATGAAATACACATGACTATGTGTATGTACATATTAGATGTGTATGTAGCAGTGCAGGAATAGAATGAGCTTGGCTGTGCCTAGTGTCTGAAATATTTTACTTGGTTATCCATGAGAAGTCAATCTTTTGTGACTTTCCTCTGTATATCTAGAAATATTACAAATATTCACAATTCATTCTGAGTTCCTCCCCTCATCTCTGAACTTCTTTTGCTTTGTTAAATGTGGTGTGGGGTGTATAAGAGGAATGGGGAAATGAAATATCAGTGATTATATTGATACTGATGTCCAAAGAATTCCCCCATCAATTGGTAGTCCATTTGATTAAGCCATGAATAATATATACATATATGTGTTAGTTTCTAATTACATTGTAAGATAACTTCTTAAGACATCCATTATGAGAAATTCACTTTTTAAATAGTTAAAATGAAGCACCCAAATGACTCATTGCAATTGAATAGATGAAAGTATGTCAAATTATACTTAACCACAAAATTCATTAGATGACATTTTAGTGCTTACAGCTTGAAATATTATAATGTTAATATATTATTGGAATTCAGGCTTACCTCAGGATAAAACTAGTCTCCAATGCAGTTATATATGAGAGAAAGATACTGGGAATGTTTAGGGTGACATGTTCAGCAGTATAAATTTATGTGTAGGGCATTAATATCATTAATATAAAATAGCGGGTCTATTATTTTACAGTGGAATAAAGGTTAAGTTCATACTCAAGTACATGCGCTCTCTCCATTAGTTTGCTTCTTACACACAACTATTAATCGCTATGGAATGAGTGCTGCATGTCCTTCAAAGGACTCACATGGCTTTAGTCTACACAGACAAGTTTTCCAAAGATGATGTTAAAGATTTTTAAGATCTGGGGCTCTGTATGAGTACCTAACTTCTGTCTCTGCGCTCTTGAAGGAAGTTGTGAAGGCCAGGTCTGGTTTTCCTGATTCATGCTGTGCGTTGTTTGCTTTGCTGTATACCATTCTCCATCTTCACAAGAGGTTCATAGCTATTGGCTTGCCACTGTTGTACCACCATCATCAGAACCATGCGGAAAGGCGTAATCTTTAAGAAACTTCTTAGGTCTGGAATGTACGTGTAGCACACAGAGCTCACTCATAAAACAGCAAGCTAAGAATGTCCTGTGGTGCTATGTGAATTGATCAGCTGACATTGCTTTAAACACATATTATATCTATCATCTATCACAGTACAGTTCCATCTAAAAAGTCCAGAGAATTAGACATTTTATTTCAATAAAAATTTATTTTATATTCATTATTCTAATTCATATTAGTCTCCTCTTAACATTCATAACTTTTTCCCTATAAATTCTATTGAACTCTGATTACTATAGTAACTTGGCCTATTGAATTTTGTTCGGAAATAAATCTTTAGTAAGTGCAGAGTCAGCCATTACTTAAGTAATATCATTGATCATATCCTCAGTGTTTTCAGTTGTTTATCCTTTGAGTTTAATTAGCTTAAACTTCATAATTTTTTTCCAATAGCACACTTATATTGTTAATGCATTCTTTGCCCACTTGCTGAATCGATACGGGGTTTTTCTGCTGACTTTATAGTGATCCTTCAAACCAATCATTCCTTCCTGTGTCTATAGGTTCTTGTTGATTGTGCATGCATTAAAAGTGAACTGGTGCAAATTTGTGCATGTGTGGAGTTAAGTTATTGAACAAATTGCATTCTGAAGGAGATAATAAAGCTTTACAGTGAAGGCTTTAGATAATATGGATAAATTTCTATATATACTATAATTGCTAACTTTATCACATAGGCTATATTTTTGCTTATTTGTTGAAAGGCGATGAGAATTCCCTGTTCTTATCTTTCATCTTCTTTTTCTGCAAATTCTTTCCTGGAAACATGGTTCTTGCCTGATACATAGCTCCCTTAAACAAACCACCAGTAAGTTGATAGGACTGAACCTTAAGAACTCATCTGAATGGTAATTGAAAATCAACTAATGTAGCCTATGCATTGTTTTTTAAAGTCTCAGATGATTAATGTTTAGCAGGGTGAAGTATCTCTATCTGCCCTTTTAAGGTATGGTGTAAGCATTCATAACTTCGGTACAAGCTGTGTTAACATCTCCCACTAACTCACTGCCTGTATCTAGACACCCGCCCCCTCTAAACCTCCTGTATGGATGTACCAAATTGTCTATGCTGCAGTATTTTACAGTAAATTACAAATCCTGTATTAAAAAAAATAAAAAATAACTCATCTGACTATTTTTGAAGCAAAGTCTATTTTGAGTAATTTAAGCTAAATGAGACAACAAATTTGAAAGTGTAAACTAAAAGGATCAGTACTCTTAAGGGAGAAAATGAGAATAATGATGAGAAGGAGGAAAGAATGAGATATTTTTTCTGTCAATCATCATAGACCTAGGAAGAGTCATTTGAGAATACATAAAAAAGAAAAGTGCCATAAATATAAAAGAAAAACAAGGGCTGAGTATGTGGGATAAATTTGAAGGAAGGAATGGTAAGGACAAAATTATGTAATTATAAGCTCAAAATATTTTTTAAAAATTAAAAATTAAACCCCTTCAACTTATTTATTTTGCAAATAAAAAGTTTTTGGAAGCATAAAATATTGCTCATTTTCAAGCTTAGAAATGGACTCTTATTTAAATTTAAGTTCATTTGTTGTATATTTACTTCTTTCTTAATTATGGACAATCATGATACAAAACTCCCTTTTAGAGCTGGGAGGTGATGATGCATGCATTTAATCCAAACACATGAAAGGCAGACACACGTGAGTCTCCATTAGTTTTAGGCCAGCTTTGTCTACAGAGTGAGTTTCTGAACAGACAGAAATTGTGTCAAAAAAAAATCGTTAAATTAAAAAAAATTCAATTATGAGAAAAAGCTCTCATAGTTTTAAGCTGTTACTCTGTACTTAGAGTTCTGGTTTATATATTTGTAAGAAAAGAAATTTCTGTGTTTTTGCCTGTTTATTTATTGTGGCTATGGCAAAGAAAGCTAACAAGGACACACGGAATTTTCATTGAGATGTAACAAATGTGTTCTGTACAAATATGAGTATATTCTGTTTCTCCTGTCCCATAAAGATGATGCTTGGAAAATATTTACATTGCAATGTATATAAAACTGTCTTTTATAATAAAGTTTTTTTAAGAAAAAATGTAATTTTAATTTTACAAGTTAATTAATATATTTTAAAAGAAATACAATTGTATTGCTTTCCTTCTCTTTAATCTTCTTTCAGCCCATCCCAAGACTCCATCCTTCAGAGCCTTCCATTGCTTTGCCACCTATGAATCTGATAGCCTTTTTTATGATTTTTATTATTACACATATCCTTGTATATTTATGCATAAGTATGTAACTACCATATGATGAGTACATTTTTGTTGTTTGCAAGTGTAAAGTTCAGGGCTAATGACTTTGTATTGGATAACTAATCTGGGTACTCTTCCACAGAGAGTTTATTTTTCTCTTTCTCTGTAATTATTTACTTGTAGCTCTTTATCTAAGGATGGACCCTCATGTGATTTACTCCCCTTTGTGTCATTTATACTGAATTTATATTGAAATGATTAAGTTCTTATTTATGTAGCCTTTTTATGAAAGTCTGTTACAGGAGAAAAGTTACCTTTTTATTTCAAATTTTAATATCTTATATGTATCTTATTGAAATACCTTCTTCAGGTATTGGTAACGGAAAATTTAATAATTCCATTCTATGTTTAAAGTTATAAATGAAAGAACAAGAAATGAATTATACAGGCAATTCACAATAATTAGTCAGTTGTCAAAGTTGAGCTTACTAGATCATTTGAAAGTAAAGTATAGCAAGGCAGTGGTGGTGCACGCCTTAATTTTAGCACTAAGGAGGCAGAGGCATATGAGCGTGCTGCTGGTCTGGTCTACAAGAGTTAGTTCCAGGACAGGCTCCAAAGCTACAGAGAAACTTAGTCTCAAAAAAACAAAAACAAACAACTCCCCCCCCAAAAAAAAATAGAAAAAAGAAAGGAAGTTATATAGGGGCTGAAACATTGGTGAAACTCCAGGTATCTAAGAGCAGATCTACAAGTTGACTTAGGCTTAATATCAGAGCATTAAAAGCACACACAACTCTACCATACAACTGCTTGGTCATTTGCTTTTACTCAGGTACATACTATATTCACATTTCAACAAAGCAAAACAAGTATCAAAAGTTCAATGCCATACTTTTGGGAAACATAATAAGTTAGAAGACATAATAGAAATCAGAACCAGTCAGAGCCAGAAGGTATCGTTGGCATTTATGATTTGCCAAGTCAGATGTGTATGAGGGGTGTTATTTGATGGGGGAAAGTATGCAACATGAAGAAACAGATGGGTAATGTAAGAAGGAAGGAGGAAAAGCAGAAAAATAATTGAAATGCAGTGTCAAGAGTAAGGCACACTTTCACTGAAATAAAGTATCCCCAGAGGTCCACAGGTACATCAGATCTTTTGAGAAAAGCATCTCTGAGTGTGCCGATCTGAGAAAGAGCTTCCAAAATCAGGAACGACAGAAAACAGTGAGTACAAACACAGAATAATCAATAACCCACTGGCCACCTGTAAAATGTACCTCAAATGGGCAAGATAATGCAGGAATGGAAGAACAAAAACACATCCTTGAAATAAAATAATAATTACACTGAAAAAACTGTATATTGAAGAAGGCCAGAGAGCAAAAAAATTGTCAGATACAGTAACACTGTCCAGTGCCCACATTAAGGCATTTCATATTTTACCCCTGCCCCTAAAAAGATAAAGAATTTGTTTGAAAGAAATAAAGGAAAGAGAATCATATCAAGGAAAAACAAATACAAAAATTAAATCTGATTTTCCCTTGAATGCCAAGAAAATAGGAAGAAACAGAGTAAATTATAAAACAAGTTGAAGAAGAGAGTCTGACAATATAGGTATATGTACTATTCAAGATTTAATTTCAAAAGAGAAAGAAAACAGACATTATCACAGAGTTTTCATGAATCTATTTCAGTATAACTGCCATTTTAGGAAAATTAAAAGGAAATTTGTAGAAGAAAGACAATGATATAATCCTAAAATGCAGACCTATACAAGTATAAAGCACTAGAGTAGATAATTGAAAATAAATGTAAGCATTTTCTAAATTGTATTTAATAAATTTTCTTTTTCTTCACACAAGCAAGTAGGATTAAACCCAATCCTGATAGATGTCCTTTGATCTACAGAACATGGCACAAATTCACCTACACACATGCATACAGACACACACACACAGAGTGTATATACATTTATATGTATACATAATAATGCATACAAATGTGCTCATGTGTGCATATAATATATTATGGACACATATAATATATACTACATGTAAACATATATTGTGTTATATATATATATATATATATATATATATATATATATATATATATATATATATATATTTGAAAGAAAACTTAATTCATAAAGAGACATTTAACAGATCTAGAAAGTTTTATCATGATTATAAATGAGTACTTTGAAGTCTTCATAATGTGATTCAGGTTAAAGAATTTCAAGTTCCATGTGTAATGCTAGGCATGCTCTTTGAACGATAGCTAATTATTCTGTGGAGTCCACACTTCAAGTTTGAACTCTGACCTAGTGACAATTGTGGCAATAACTGATTTTTCTGAGAAATAGAAGCATACCTGATATTTTTAGAGAAATGATTTTTGACCTTATGATCCTTCCTTCTTCACCTACCAGGGATATTATACATCAAAATATTAAATATTGTCAGTTACTAAAGCTTAATTGACAACAGTGCCTATTATAATTAATGATGAATGAAAGATCTTTTTTTTCATACGGGCTTGGCATTAAACAATGAAACATTCACTTTAAATATAAAGTTTATTTCACTATTTTTTTCTTCACAGAACCCTAAATAATTAATTCACATATTTCTTTCAGGATAAAAATTCACACCGTACTTTGAGATAGTATTTATAATTACTACATATCAGTAATCAGTACAAACTTTAAATTTATTATTCTTTCTATATTAAAATAATTGGTGATATGATTTAAATAATTTAGTAGAAGATCAATATGAAATGCACAGATTGTTATCTAAATCAAGTATATTTATTATATTTTGACCAATGATATTTTAAATAAAATTACTCTGTTAGAGTGCTTTATTTATCTCACCTATCTCTTCCAATTAGCACCAACCCTGAGAGCTTAAGCCTTTTACATAAGAAAGTCAATAATTTAAAATACTTATGATTTGCTAAGAGATTTTAAGATTAGGAATATTATTATCCTTGGATTATTTCCCTAATTAATAATTGTGAACATTGGGATAATGGTGAATGTAGTGATAACATTTTATCACTTAAGGAAAAGTGAAATCAGAAATGTTACAAATAAGATATGTAATTTATTTGAAGAAAAATAATCTTTTTTTTCCTTGCAAAGATTAAAAAAATCTTTAGTTTTAATGTTTATGCATATCAAGACTCAATCTTGAAGGAAAGCGTTACCAAAATTGCACTGGATATATTCTGACGAAGATGACATTTTATGGGTATACACAAAATAGAAAATAAGAGGCACTGCTATTTGGGCCAAATTTAGGTTCATGGAAAAAAAAAAGGAAACTATATCAAGTAGAATTTATTTTCCAACCTGAAATATAGAAGCACTTATATTTCCTACCTGTAGTTATTTCCATTAGCCAAGTGTTTCCATTAGCAAAGTACATATTTACTTGAGGTATGTTAACATGTTCCCTAGAGATGTTACATTCTTTTTGATAAGTAATGCCACTGTGCTGAACTGAAATTTATTTGTACTGTTTCATTCAAATAGCAAGTTGGTAAATCTTACGATATTCAGCTGTGAGCATTCTACGACAGTCAATTAATTTCTGACCTAGGGGCTAAGTTTCTTAAATAAGAGAAAACAACATGGTCTCACCTCATGTATCCTAGTGCACAGGTGCACAAGCTCTGAAGATGTGCACAACTTCTTTCAGCAAGTGCATGAGTGTGTGTGTGTGTGTGTGTGTGTGTGTGTGTGTGTGTTTGCAATACGTTTGGATACCTACAGAGGCCATAATAGGCCATCAGGTACCCTGGACTTGGAACTGCAGGTTATTGAGAGTACTATGAACTAATCTCAGCCACCAGGAGGAGCAAGCAGCATATACTCTTAACTGTTGGATCACCTCTGATCCAACTGCCACCTTTTCATCACACCTTACAAGTATCGTTAGCTTTTGTTCTGCAATCCATAGTATCTTCAGCATAGAAAATGTCTTCCCCTATTACATGGAGTGATCAAAGGCAAAAGCAAGAGTCTAATAGTTGAGAAGTCTCTTGGGCAATCCTGCCCAACAACTGAATAGAGTGTTTTTCAATCTTCTTACATGTCTTCTTAGATGACCTTTTGCTCCTCAGGAGACAAACGTTATCAGTACAGATGGGAAAAAGAAAAGAAATAGAACAATAAAGAGGGTAATAACATACTACCTGTGAACTGATAGAGGGATAGGAAATAATGAGATCTCTAATAAGGGATAGGGAAAGGATACAAATAGAGTAGAAACTTTAAGATTCATGACCCCAGTCAGTTTAGCAAACTTGCTAGTTTAAAGTAGCAGGTATGATCCCACCCCTATTTCCCATTGAGTTTTGCTTAAGTCCAGCTAAACCTCTTGGTTGTGGTCAACATGAGTGTCATTTACTGCACTTTCATACATTTCTTGCCATGTTGACCTTTGCCCTGGTTCATAGATGTTGTAGCTGAAAAGGAGCATATAATTGTCTCCCTTGAGAACTCACTTAAATACTTTTGAACCATAGAATTTAGGTCAAATATTTTTCTTTCTTTCTTTATAAGCTTCATTTAGATTTAGGGAAATTGATGTGAATTTTCAACTCTGTGTGTTTAGAGAAGAAAATTTATCTCTTTTTTTTTCCTTCCACCAAGAAAACAACTCATGTGTGTATGTGTAGGCTGAAACATGCCAGAAAACAGGTTAGAGTGACATGAACCTTTAGGATATTTGTGATATTTCTCTATTTCTCAGTATTTATTTATATTTTGTTCTTTCATAGTAATTTTCAGTTATTTGAATTCATATATATGTCTCCACTTACCTATTTTTTGCACTTTTATAAAGTAGAAAAGATAGAAAATAATAGAATAAGTATTGATAGTTTACATAAGACAAATACGAAATACATTTCAGAGATATCGGCGCCTCCCTGCTCAGCCTGCTAGGGCGCCGGGACCGAACCCGAACCGGGAGAACAAAGGGGTGGCCGGTAGCTCCTTTGTTCCCATAGCCTGCCTGCAGCGAGCAGGGTGGGCCCTTTGTTCATGAGCTAACCAAGCAGCAAGGAGTTTCGATCTGGGCCCCAAGTGAAATATCATTGTGGTGAGTGAGTGCTGCGGCAGCTGGGAACATACCTCCGCCCGCCCACAATTCCTGGCCATCCTACAGGGGCTATACTGCCCATACCTGCTCTCTCTTCCTATCCCATTCAGCTTACATCCAGATCCCCCCCACCCCCTGTCTCCCTCCCTCCCTCCCTCCCTTCTTGGGCGGCATAGTGCCTCCCTGCTCAGCCTGCTAGGGCGCTGGGACCAAACCCGAACCGGGAGGACAAAGGGGTGGCCTGTAGCTCCTTTGTTCCCATAGCCTGCCCACAGCGAGCAGGGTGGGCCCTTTGTTTGCGAGCTAACCAAGCAGCGCGGAGTTTCGATCTGGGCCCCAAGTGAAACATCATTGTGGAGAAACATCTCTGGGGAGTGACATCACTGGGCAGGTACATCATTGGGCAAGAAGACCTGATCCTGTAAAAGAAGATCCAAAGGGGAGTATTGGGAGGAAGAGATGGGCAGACGCCAATGCAGGAATTCTCCCAACAATCTGAAAAACAACACAAAACCACCAGAAGCCAGTGACTTCACAACAGGAGGACATGAACACCTTAACAAGAAGAAGTAGAAAAAACCGACTTCATGAAAGTGATTGACACCCTTAAACAGCATATAAAAAACACCCTTATAGAAATGGATGAGAAGTATAACAGAAAGTTCGAGGAAGTGAGTAAATCAGTGAATGATACCCTAGGAAACCAAGGAAAAACAATCAAGCAGATAATGGAAACAGTTCATGACTTGAAAACTGAAATGGAGGCAAAGAAGAAAACACAAACAGAGGGCCGGCTGGACATGGAAAATCTAGGTAAACGAATAGAGACTACAGAATCAAGCATAACCAGCAGAATACAAGAGAAAGATGAAAGAATCTCAGATTCTGAGGATAACATAGAGAAAATAAACGCTCTGATCAAAGAAAACAGCAAGTCCAACAAACTCTCATCACAAAACATTCAGGAAATATGGGACACAATAAAAAGACCAAACCTAAGAATAATTGGAGTAGAAGAAGGAGAAGAAGTGCAGCTCAACGGTACAGAAAATATACTTAATAAAATTATAGAAGAAAACTTTCCCAACCTGAAGACAGATGTACCTATGAAAGTTCAAGAAGCATACAGAACAACAAATAGGCTGGATCAAAAGAAAACATCCCCTCGCCATATAATAATCAAAACACAAAATATACAGAATAAAGAAAGAATATTAAGAGCCGCAAAGGAAAAAGGCCAAGTTACTTATAAAGGTAAACCTATCAGACTTACACTTGACTTCTCTATGGAAACCATGAAAGCCAGAAGGTCCTGGATAGATGTACTCCAAAAACTAAGAGACCACGGATGCAAGCCCAGACTACTATATCCAGCCAAACTTTCGTTCACTATAAATGGAGAAAACAAAATTTTCCAGGATAAAAACAAATTTAAACAATACATAGCCACAAATCCAGCCTTACAGAAAATAATAGAAGGAAAATCACTAACCAAGGAGTCCAACAATGACCACAATAACTCAGACATCTAGAGACCCTTCACCAGCGCAAATCAAAGAAGGAAAACACACAAACCCTACTACTAAAAAAGTGACCGGAGTTAACAACCACTGGTCATTAATATCACTTATTATCAATGGGCTCAACTCACCTATAAAAAGGCACAGGCTAATAGATTGGATAAGAAAACAGGATCCAACATTCTGCTGTCTACAAGAAACACACCTCAACCACAAAGACAGGCACCTACTCAGAGTAAAGGGCTGGGAAAAGGCTTATCAAGCAAATGGACCTAAGAAACAAGCAGGTGTGGCCATACTAATTTCTAACAAAGTTGACTTCAAACTTAAATCAATCAGAAGAGATGGAGAGGGACATTTTATACTCATAACAGGAACAATTCATCAGGAAGAAGTCTCAATCCTGAATATCTATGCCCCTAATATAAAATCACCCACGTACGTAAAAGAAACATTACTAAAACTCAAGGCAGCCATCAAACCGCACACACTAATAGTAGGAGACTTCAACACTCCTCTCTCACCAATGGACAGGTCAATCAGACAGAAACCTAACAGAGAAATTAGAGAATTAATGGAGGTAATGAAGCAAATGGACTTAACAGACATCTATAGATTATTCCACCCAAAGAGGAAAGAATATACCTTCTTCTCTGCAGCTCATGGAACCTTCTCGAAAATTGACCACATACTCGGTAACAAAGCTAACTTACACAGTTACAAAAAAATATTAGTAACCACCTGTGTCTTATCAGATCACCATGCATTTCAGAGATATATGTATTATTTGACATTGTAGATGTATTTGAATAAGACCATACTTATGGAATTCTTTTCCTCCTATTGGGCCAACTCCACCAACCTTGATATGACACTATATACCTGGTCTTAGTGTACCATATTATTCCATGTTTGGTTGATATCCCAGAGAGTCCTGCTCTTTTTTTGAGGGGAGATAGAGGGTGTGTGGATTTTGAGGAGAAGGGAGATGGTAGAGTGGGAGACTGTGGAAGAGGAGGGAGGAAATCCCCAGTTGGAATGCAATATATGAGTGAATACTACTACTACTACTAATAATAATCCTCAAGTAAACCAAGAAGTATATCTCTAATGTCTTCAGCAATTTTTGATAATATATAGGAAAAGAACAAAGACTAAAAAAAAACCTTTTATTTGCTTTTGAGATGATAATTTCATAACGTTTTTCTCCTTTTTTAAAAAACTTTTTTTTTCAATTTGTCCCACATGCCACTCCCAATCCCCCTCCAAACTAATGATCTCTCTTTTACTCAATTGATATCAAAGGGTATATGTAATGGTGTATACATTAATATGCCTAAATATAACCTGTTCACTTTATATATTGATATTAACATGCATAGTTTCAGTCCTGACCATTTAGCACTGAATAAATTATCAATAGGCTTTTCCCTGGGGTGGACCATCTTTCTACCATTATCTAACTCAGTTAATGTAGTTATTTGTGTAGGGTTGAAGCCTAATGGAGTTTTCTTTCATTCAGTTTTACATATGTGTTGGTATCCACAAGGGAAGTTTTGTTGGTGTAAATTTATGGGTATACCTTTGGATATTTCTAAGAGGCATAATCACAAAGCAAAGTCTTTGATCCTCTGGATTTCCCTGTGATGGCATTCCCTACTTCACTCGACTTCTGTGATATTCCCTGATCTTATGTAGTGTTTGAATGGGGCTTCATAACTTTGCATTTTGGATGTCTGCTCTCTTATGTAGTGGAGCTCATTAGCTGAAATGAGAAGTTCCCTCAAGGAGGGTTGAGCACTGCTTGTATCTTGGAATGTACAAATAAATGTTTATAGAACATTTCTAGGAAATATGGTGGTTTAGTGAATTAGTGACTATTGGTTCTCCCCCGTAACCATGATTTCAGTGACATTGAGTAGTTACTACTTTTCCATAGCCAGGCATGGTAATCCTCTTGTTAAACATATCAAGTCCAATTAGAGAGCAGTCGATTGCTAACAAATTATGACTCACAGTATTTCAACCTTATGGTTATCATGTTTTGCCAGTTATTGATATGATTCATAGGCATCATAGCTGGATAGGACTCTTGGTTGCCTCCCCACTTTGGAATCTTGCATGGCATCTTTAGTTACAATGAAGGCTAGTCCTTGTGGAAGGAGGATTCAGGTCAGATCTAGATTAGGGACTTCCAAACCATACAAATCATTGCTGTTGAACTCAGTTGTCAATACCCCGAGGTAGAAGGTAAACCCTACTGCTGACAACAACATGTACCTAAGAAATAGGGCCTAGAAAAAATATTCATGCTTAGAGTTACTATATATTTTCCCAGTTTTTGTTACAAGGAGCATGTTGAACAATAAGAGCAATAAAAAAAAAAGCTAACCGTAAAGTTAACCGTAAAGACAAATGCTTCAGCTTCCATTTCTAGCTACTTAAAAGCAAGAGTCCATCTCTGTTTATCCTCCAAGTTAATGCCTATTACTTGTTGACAGTTTTAACAGATTCACTTAGAAGAACCTGCCTAGATGGCTCTGCGGGTATCAGCAGGTGTTCTCACCCCCTGCTCAAGCAATCTATAAACCCAGCAGGTGAGATCATGACAAAATCCGTTGTGAGACTCACACAATGGGTGAAATCGGCAGTAAGTCTGCATTTTTTTCATGAATTTGGAGGGGGGGGGGAGAGTGGCACAGCAGTTAATCACAGCGTGATAGCTTTAAAATGACTTGCTGATGAGTTCCCCCAAAAAGTCCCAGTAAATCATGCAGGAGTCTGAAGAAACTATTTACTACATGTAATTTAGCACGTTTTCTGAAAAGGCCATTTATAAAGCATGGTGCCATTCCATTGCTATTCTGAAGAAAAGTCTAGATTCTGCTTTATTTGTAAGTTTCGATTAGTCGGTAAGGAAATTGTACAATATTATCAATGCATAGTTTTCATTGCAAAAAGGATGTATATATTCTTTAATCCACTAGAGAAAAATAACCACTGTATAGGGGAATGTGTGTTTGCACGTTTGTGCACATGTGTGTGTGTGCATGTTCATGTGTGTGTGCATGTGCACATATGTGTGCATAGGTTTATGTCCTGGGGGCCTCCAGCAGTGTAGGTGTTGATGACTGAATGACATGTTGTCTTTCAAATGGTATTTGTGTTGTTATTTTTTTCTATCTTTCTTGTTCACTCTCATCCCACACTGATTTGAAAATACTTGAATACATGAAAGTTTTCTCTAATTTCTCAACTAGGTATTTTGGTATCATGTCATTAGTATCGATTGTCAAGCTTAGGAAGTACAATGCCCAATGTGAAACAGTATCTTTCTTCAAACAATTCTCTTTGAACGTAAAGCCAGCATGTCAGTTGAAAGAGAAATGTGCATGAAATATCAGCCCATATAGAGATTACTTTGCTAAATTTTGTCATTGATATATTTACCCAATCATTATTTTTTGTTTTATTTTTAAATAAACACCATAACTTAGTAAAATTTAAAGAAATAAGATTTGTGAAATTGTTTTGAACTCTCAAATTAACATCAAGATTAAAAGAGCAGGTGGAAGTTCTGAGGATCTATGAATATGGGACAATTTTTACACAGCCTTTGAATATGAGTAGTCTCACACAATGATGATACTTCCTAAAGGCTATATTCTTAAGCAATTCATCTTAATTGGTCCCAAATTCAGAAGCTGATAGATAAATTTATTGTGTCCAAGCCATTCATTTAAACCTAATATTAAAATCAAACAATTATGTATAAACTATCTTGAACTTGAGTGATAATTATGGGCCTCCTAGGAAAAACTCCCTCAGGACATTGGAAGACATTCAATTATATTTTTGCTTTTTTAAAACTTCATGATGATTATTGATAGTTAGCCTATCTCTTCTATCCAATTATATAATTAGAAGAAGTATCATTTGATATATGAAAATATACTTAAGAAGCTGTGTATTATAATTAAAGCATATATCTATTTTATTATAAAAACTACCAATAGCTCTATTATTTCACTTGACCTACCAATTTTGTAAATGTGTATAAATCATCATTTCAATGATTTTTGGAGTAGAAACATACTTTGATAAAAAGAAATGGTAGTCATTTTTCATTTTGTACATTCTGTTCAATTTTAAATTATCTCTTGGATATGATCCTTTAAAGTATGAAATCACCAAACCTTAGAGAAATGAAGACTGAAGTCATTATATATAATTCCCTTACATTAGAGATAATGAAATTTAGACACCAGAAGTTTAAGATATTTCTTAGGTAATAAAAGAGTTGTTCTGATGATACCATCTAAAATCTTTGTGTCACTTCAAATCACTGTATTTCTTCTTCCATATAAAGCTCAAAATGGAGTCAGAGATATAGGTGCCTTATATTAGGTCACTAAGTTCTTACATTAGCCATTATATCACTGACATTTAGACATTAAATATGTTCACAGTTTAAATTCTGAGATATTTTTAATATTATTACATATACTAAAAGACACACAATGCAATGTGGTATATTGGTGAAAGGACTTTTCCACAACAAATAAATTTGTACCTTATATAAAAAGTTTCATAAAAGTTAAATTTAATGATTAATTGAAGTATAATTCATAATTCTCAAATTATCCCTCCATAAACAGCCAGAGATTTTCTTCTTTCTTGATCACCCATTTTCAAATAGTCATTCAAAAGCCTATATTAATTACAGAATGTTTGGCCTATAGCTTGGGCTTATAATTAATTAGCTCTTAGAACTTTAACATAATTTTATTAATCTACATTTTGCCACATGACTTCATTATTTCACCTGTTCTTAAGCACATCTTGTTTTCTCAACAACTGGTTTGTATTTCTCCCTGAGTCCACCCTTCTTCTCTTTGTTTCACTGCTTGGCTTTTCTTCCTAGCCTTCTGCCTGGCTATAGGCTAATTGGGCTATTAACTAATGGGAGCAATACAAATTCACAATGCATAGAGCGATTATTCCACAGCACCCTTCTATAAAGTACTATAAAATTTACCTGTGTTTTTAGAGAATGAACTCAGGGATAACACAACATTCTGTTGTATACTGAGAAATAAATTAATTTTCAAATAAGACTTGAAAGAATATTATTCAGATTTAATTTTCCCAATTGATAGAGTTGATAATGAAGTATAGAAATGATTGTTTGTATTGGAAGTAGTAAAGACCATTAAGTTGAGGATATAATCTCAAGAGTTTTTCTCAAGGGGGAGCTATTTATGCAAATGTTGGACAAGTTAGTCAAATTTGCCAGGGCGTCATTTCATTATGAATAGAGTGCTTAAGGTAGATAAAGACTATCTAAATCCTTCCAGAATTAACATAGATAATCTGGATAAGAACTGTAGGTTTGTGAAGAAGCAGTCACAAAATACATGGTTCACTTGCTTCGAATTTATTCGGGCAAAATAAAGCAGTATTATTTTATTAAACTCAATGAAGCATCCCTGATCCACATCAACTTCAAACCACCCACGGATATTATAATTGCCTTGGCAGTCTTAGCCAATTAATATCACATTTTTACAAAATTAAAGTATTTAAACTGTACTTCATGCAGAGGACTGTTAAAATCGCAGCACATTTTATTTTTAACAGTAACCATAGGAAACTTTTAGAACTGACGGTAGAAATGAGTCACTTAATTAGCATAGTATTTATTCCATCTCATCCCAGCCAAGCAGATTACATGTAAGTCATATCTATTGAGTATATGCTTTCTGAAAATTGAAGTAAGGTGCTCTTAGATTTTTCTCTAAAACTGCTGGGAACTGAACTCCTAACCATCTCCAGAACCTTGTTCAGAGGTTGCGAGACAGCATGACAAGAGCTGTTCGCAAGCTCCTTTGTGGCTCATTTTTGCATATTGCGCATGTGATTTGTAGTTGACATAATTTCTTCTATCCTGTGATGCTCTCACAATAAAATATTAAGGACAACTGCATGGGAATGCAGCAAAATAATATACAAGGACCCAGTAGCATAAAATCATATACAAGGACCCTTCCTCTTTTCAGTCTTTGCTTGATTATATTGGATGCTATTAACTGCACTGTGTGTAGTGTGGTCCTGACATATTATAATTTAATGATTCTTTTTCAATACTTTATTTCACAAAAATAAATTGATTTAGTGTACTAAAAATAAAAGGGGAAGTTACATGGAGAAAATTTGAAAAAATATGAATTTAAATGATTTCTAAGTTCTTTTTATTTTATTACCATCTTTTATAATCATATATATGATAATGGCTTTCATTTTGTCATTCCCATATACATATGCAATATATTATATTATAATAGCTTCCTATTCCATTCCAGTTTTCTCATCCTATTCCATACCTGTTGATTTCTTTCTTTCTTAACTTTCACACTGCTCTCCCCCCCCACCCTATCGTGATCCACTGAATTTAATTAGGTTTGCTTACATAATAATTCTTGTTGGAGGTATAGCTTAAAGAAAGCACATATTTATTCCTGAATCTGTGTTGTGATAATTGTCACGTGAAAACCTCTTTCTAAAGTTTTACTGTGCTCAATATATATAAAAGAAGTAAAGCACAATGGCAGAATCTGGGAGCTTTGATACAGCACTTGCAAAGGTCATGCTAACTAGAACTTCATTCTTTACCTTGTGGCAATTGTTTCCCTACCAGCCATGATAATTGCATGGCCTGCAATAAAGCAAGAACGAGGGATTCAATTTTAGGCACATCACTGAAGAAAATGACTCCTCTTTCCCTAGCAGCCATTATATGTCAATACCTCCTCAGGGATGTTTTCAGCTCTGTAAGTCATGGTCCTTAGCAGCCACTACCTATATATAAATCCTCAGGCAGAGTTGAGTCTTAATGATTTTCTTTCCCATATGTGTATGTGACTGAATGCTTGTTTATTGTTGTTTTGTTTATTGAGCAGTGGTTTCTCTGTGTAGGTCTGGTTGTCCTAAAACTCTCTCTGCAGACCAGTTTGGTCTGGAACTCAGAAATATGCTTGCCTCTTCCTCTTGAATGCTGGGATTAAAGGCCTGTGTCATCACCACCCAGATGAGATTTAATATTGAATGGAACACCTGTGTAGGCCTTGGAAAGCTACTGTGGATCTGTGAGTACAGAATTCCACAATTTTTACTTTGCCTTTGGTTCTTGTAGTCTGTGTTTCTCTAATTTCTAGTACTTGGAACAGGGGATATATATGTTCCCACAAGGATTTAACATTTTTAATTCACTTATTCTCTTCATTTTGACCAGGTAGCATCTCCGAAATACTCATTGACCTAAGTAAAAACAAACACCAAAACAAAGCAAATAAAAACCACTTCTGATTAAAATTGAGAGAAGCCATAATTTGTGGTTGTGAAGATTAATGTTTAGAATGGATATTTCATAGGCATAACATGTCAATTTAGTACACTAACAGTTTTACTTTCCCCCACTGTAGCCTAGGACCACCCCAGCCATTGGATGTTTACTACTATTTGGAACCAAACTTTTGTTCTTTCCTGTAGAGTGTGCTTCAGATCCAATCATAAAACACTTGACTATACCCCTATAACACCCACTCCAGTGTTTAATCAGTTTGATCAAATTGCTTGAGGGTTAATATTGAAGCATGTGGGGAATTTCAACAGCTAGGAAAGGCAGGTTGCTATTGTAGAACAGAGGGTTTACATCTGTTTAAGGCTATTGATGTCCTTTCTACCACAGAAACCTATATAGCACTGCCGATACTGTGAAAGCTAGCAAGCAAGAAGAGATCATCTTCCTCAGTTTCCACTTAATTTTCCTATGTCCTATGATCAAGGAGTGTGGTGAACAAGTAAGTGTACTGACAATATCCTATACTGCTTTAGGAGCAGTCAGGGACTCCCTGGCCAACAATTTCTCACACCCACCCAAGTTAAATCTCTTGAGTAGCTACAGTCTGATGAAAATACAACCAACGTTATATCAAGTTTTCTTCATTTAATGAAGTAGTGTTTATGATGTGATTCAACACTTCAAATTATAAATACATATCTTTTAGAATGTTTATCATTGAAGCAAAGTTATTATTCTTATTTTGACATTTAATCAGCTCGGAAGTATTTTGACAAATATTTTTAGCACCACACAATTTTAACATACCATCTAAAGTTTTGTATTAATTAAAAAATTGAAAGGGAGTAATTAAAATGGTATTATAAATATTGACTGTTTAGAGTAAAATTATTACATTATTTTTAATATTTTAAAAGACATCCTTTAATACAAACCAACATTTAGCATAGAAAAAAGAGACTTACAAACTTGACATGAGTATACAAAATAATCCAACAATTAATTCTATTGCATAATTAATTAGTGTATATAGAGTAATACTAGTCTAAAGAGAGAAAAATAATAAAATGTACAAAAAGAAATTCACAGGGCATATTTTATGAAAAAAATGATCAAAGAATCCTGCCAAAGGGGAAGAAAGTGGTGATTCCTAAAGCTGGTCTGTTGAGTGTGAGTATAACCATCCAAAATTGGTGAGGGAGTCAAGTTTACCTGTATAACTATTGTAACATTAAGGGTATCTGCATAGGAGATCCAATGGGAAGTTTTAAATGATTTTTGCCCTATATGGCTGTTATAAGGAGGCCACTTGTTTGCTTCCTGGCTGCCCAGCAGCTCAGACTCAAAATAATAATGCAGAAACCATATTATTTAAATCACTGCTTGGACCATTAGCTCTAACTTCTTACTTTCTAGCTCTTACATCTTAATTTAATCCATCTCCTTTAATCTGTGCATCACCATGAGGTTGTGGCTTACCAGCTAAATTTCAGCATGTTGTCCAGCAGTGGCTCCATGGCTTCTCCCTGACTCTGTCGTCTTACTCCCAGCATTCATTTAGTTTCCCTGCCTAGCTAAGTTCTGCTCTGCTATAGGTCAAGGTAGTTTCTTCATTCATTAATGGTATTCACGGCATACAGAGGGGAATCCCACATTATATAGCCTTCTAAATTATCCATTTTTCTCAACAATCTTTAAAAAGTTGATGTCTCTTGATGGCAAAAACTCTCAGGCTTACAGAAAGAGAACATTATTGCTCTGATTGTTTTTGAAATGATCCCTATTATCATGATAATGAGTGTATCATAATCAAAATATAATTTGAGCTCAGATGTTTTGAAATCATCCCATATGGCAATCATCTATTTGGGGCATAGGTAATAAAAAAATGAAAAATGGCAATAGAATTCTTCTGAAAAGAGTATAGATTAAAAAGCTATGGATAAAGAAGTTGTTTATTACATAATCTGAACATTTGTTAGAATTACTTGGAAGCTCTGAGAATACATGTGTAGATGCCTTTCTAATTTAAACACCATATAACGCCTAGATCTGCAAACAACTTATATGTGTATATATAAATTGTATTGCTCTTGACAGAAAAGTTTAATGTTTTCAAATTCTGAAGAAAAATTGAAAATAGAGAAATACACAATGGATAAAACACATACTTAAAGGAACACACATTCATTGTACATTTGCACATACATAGTTCTTTTTTTGTTTTATATTTATTTTTTTTAAATTTATTTATTTATTTAAGGATAAATAAATTTAAAAAAATAAAAATAAATAAAAATAAAACAGGGAGGGGTACTTGATCGGGGGTGGGGTAGGGAAATGGGAGACAGTGGCGGGGAGGATGCACATACATAGTTCTAAGATTGATAGGGAAGAAACACAGGTACAATAAAGAGTAGACTACCTTTTAGGCATAAAATTTATATAGGTTATAGATTTTGTGCTACTATAGCAAGTATTAATATTTTTAGATGAGTGACATTCTAATATATGATTTTCTGTCAATATTTTTGTAAACAAGTATATAAGTTTGGATATAATTTATGACATGGATACTATAAATAATGAAATTAAATGTAGCTATAAAGCTGCAATCTACCCTTGAGTATTAATTGACAAGATGCCATCAATTTTCTTAAAAATAAAATGATTACATAATTTATATTTATATTTTTATAACAAAATGTGTAAATAAAAATACATGTATCAAAATGCATTAAAGTAACTTTTGGTACAATTACCTAAAATTTTGAAGACATTTGCAAAATAATATGTTAGAAATTACATAGCCTTACACACTTATATTTAGATAAAACCCTAGAACTCATAAAACAAATAGCATTGCAAATCAAACTTTGTATCAAAATGAATTAAACTAACTTTTGCTACAGTCACCCTAAAATTTGAAGACATTTGCAGAACACTATGTTAAAATTACATTGTCTCATATAATGTTGACAGAGGTTTCTGCCCCTCCTAGTCCAGCCACTGATAAGTCCCAAACACTACACAGAGGGCTACAGAGATGTGCTTGCCTCTAGAAAAGAGAAAAAAAAAAATGTGAGAAATTGCTGTTACCAAGAAGCCATGGCTAGTGTTGTTATTTTGTGTCTAGAATTACTTTCCAAGCTCTTTTTTTTTTTTTTTTTTTTTTTTTTTTTTTTTTTTTCCTTTGGCTGCAATTGTCCCAAATTTGGTGCGGGAAAATTGTCTGTATTCTGTCAATCATGTTATAAATAAACGCTGATTGGCCAGGCAGGAAATATCGGCGGGAAAACCAGACAGGAAGTAGAAATGATACAATGAGAATAAGAGAAGTCTGGGAAGGAGGAAGTTGATTCCTCCCACTCCTTCCCAGATCACCAAAGCAGCAGCATGTGATCTGCCCCACTGAAAAAAGGTACTGAGCCACATGGCTAACATAGATAAAAAAAAAAAAATGGGTTAATCAAGATGTGAGAGTTAGCTAGTGAGAGGCTAGAGCTAATGGGCCAATCAGCTTATAATTTATGGAGACCTATGTGTGATTTTCTTTGGTGCTAAACAGTTATGGGGTACTGGGCAGGACAGAAACCCAAACACGTAGGCCTGCCCCTGCCCTTTCATGTTACACACAATTTTTTTTTTCCTGCCCAGTCCCATCATCATTCAGTCCCAAAGAACTACATAGAGGTCTACATTAATTATAAACTGATTGGTCTGTTAGCTCAGGCTTCTTATTAACTCTTCAAACTTATATTTACCCCTAATTTTTGTCATTGTTAGTCATGTGGCTTGGTACCATATTTTGGCGAGGCAGTTACATCTTGCTTCTTCTGCATCTAGGTGATGGCTGCAAAATGACTCTTTCCTCTTTCCAGAGTTTTCATTGCACCACCTCTACTTCCTTCCTGTTTGTCCCGCCTATACTTCCTGCCTTGCTTCTGGCCAATCAGTGTTTATTTAAAATACAAGTGACAGGGACACTTGTATTTTAAATACAAGTTTATTTAAAATACAAGTTCATTGTCCCCCAGCAATACATTTATCTCTAGAGTGGAAGATAGAATTAATAGAGCAATTAAACAGGGTATGGAAATATTATTATACAAAATATCAAGTTTATACTGTATCTTACTAAATACAGCAAACTAAAACATGATAATCTAATTTATTTTATTTGCTAAATGAAATGCAGTTCTTGCTGTGTGGCACTGAGATACTAAACTACATAAATGAGAAACTCCATATGTAGTCATAAAAAAAAAAAACTAGCTTAGATAAAACTACCTCTATCACTTCTGTAAACCAGAGATTATTTGAAGGTTCAATGGTAAAGCCACTAGGTATGACTATGGAAGAAAACAAAACCACTAATTAGGTTCTAATGACAAATGACTTATTATTTGGTGTAAAAATCATGGTGTTGGTGTAGTACTTTTCTTAAGATATTGTGACATGTTGAAAAGGCCAAGACTCTTTATAATGCCCCATTCTTCAGCATCTATCTTATTATAGTTTGGGAAATTTATATAGCACAGCCTTTCCTGGGCTTCTCATCCATGGAATTCTCCAAGCAAAGGCCGGCTGAGTTCTGTCTCGTTATTTAGTAGGTTGTCTCCTATCTACCTTTCAATAGAAAGGTGATTTCTCTCAATATTTTTCTTTATAATAAATAATCAGTCAGGATTATTTTTATTGCTAACTTGAAACATTGCCATGTGTCATGATATACCATGACACAGATAACTGTGCTCTCATGAGATGAAAATTGCTTTCAATTGACTCCAAAGCAATTCTCACAATCCTGAAACTCAATTTGTGGAAGTACATATTTCTTCTGTGCAATTTTAAAATAGCATAGTGTAATATTTCTTTTATGTTTTTATTTTTTGAACTAAAATAAAATAATCCATAAAATAAATATGTATGTTTTTAGAAATGATTTTAATGCACTCTTTATTTGTATCTATTGTTGTATTCTTCAATCTATGTTAATTATCACAGTAGCTTCAAATAATTTATAAAAAATTAAAAATATATACCTGAGAATAATACACAGATATAGCAAAGGACATGTCATGAATTATATATATATATATATATATATGAATTATATATTTATATGACTATAAAGCAATTATAATACCCAAAGAATATTATGGTTATTTTCTTAATAAATAATATAATTATATTATTTAAATATATTTAAATAAAAGTTTAATAAATAAACAAAATATTTTCCTTAAAGAATTGTATCATGGACACATTAACAAATTTTCTTAAAATTCTTTTTCAGTGATTACATTGAAATCAGATTTATTTCACTCAATATATTATGATTGCAGTTTTCTTTTCCCAAACTCCTTCCAAATTCTCCCCATATCCTCACTCTTCCAAATCTACATTCTTTTTTGCTGTCTCAGTCGACAGCAAACAGGCATCAAAAAGATTAATAAGATATGGTAACATAAAAGAAACAGAATATGACAAGAGACATACTCCAAAAGAAAAAAAAAAAAACACTAATCCAAAAAAGCACGGTTTAGGAAAAGGGCAATGCATGAAACATATGCAGAGAAAAAAACACACATATACACAGCACAGTAATTCAATAAAAACAGAAAATTGGAAATCAAAGTATATAAGCAAAAAATCTGAAATGTTATAAAGAAATGTCTGGAACAAGGATGATGAGACAAAAAGAACGTGTGCATTCCATTTTTCGTGTTTGAAAAATGTGATACATCCCCAAATGACACGAACAATCAGGGACCCTGGCACCCCTGAAGTATGATAACTTTCAAAATCGTGCCACTTAGACAAAAGCACACACACACACACACACACACACACACACACACAGCGAGAGAGAGAGAGAGTGTGTGTTAGAAGTCTTCCACTCTTTTAAAAGAGTGGAAATTAAGAATGTAGTATATGTTGGTACCAGTGAATTGGAAATGACAATTTAAATAAATTATTTACTCAGGAAAAATACTAAACCCAGAAGATTTAAAGAAATAGGTGGGCAATGCTATGCAAGAGGGTAACTAAACACAATTATAACCTCTTTATCCAGGAGGAAAATTATGAGAATCAAATATACCACACATTTAGATATATTTTACTTTAATACACTTCATCATTACTAATTATTTTTCTTCACAAGCATTGAGATGTGAATTTGAAGAAATCAAAAGGCATTTCTCACACTTGATGGTTTATTATTGTCTTCAACAGCTTAGTAATAAAATGTAAACATGAGTCCCAAAAGCTAATTACAATGTATTGAAATGGTTAGTTGGCAACAAATGAGTAATGCTTGAAATAACCTCTATAAGAAATCATTAAATTGAAGAAAATTGTTTCAAATTACAACATAAGTTCTTTTAGTAAAATATTTGAAAGACATTTTTCAGTTAAGATGCTTTAAGGACATAAAAATATTTATTTTAATTCATTTATTGTAGTGGTGGAGAAGATATTGATAATTAAGATGAATGAACATATTCTTAGAACATTCTGTAATGTGTAAGGCCAAAAAGAAAGCAATCATATGTGTAGAAAATGCAGAAGAAGAGATAAAACATTACATGGTGGATTTATTTCTAGGTCCACCTTCAGGAATGTTATTTGGCAATTTATAAATCTATTTAAGAAAGATTGCTAGTGATGGTGTGTGAAATAAATTCACTTTATACCATAAAGTATAATGAATTAGCTTATTTCATGGTCATTTTATGTGTACCAGGAAGATAATGAAAACATAAATTTTATTATTCAGCCAGAAATCATCTTTATTACTTTTGACTGATACTGACTATAACTATCAAATTCTATAGTCTAAAGACTATCTTGTGTAGAGCTGTGTTCGCATCAGCCTTTGAAATGTGATTAAAACAGATGCAATTTGATTGCTACCTCTCTTTTATAGTTACAAAGAAGAATAAGTGCACTTGGAACTAAAAGCTATTGAAAGAGAATATTAATATGCACATGTGCAAATGAAAGGGTCATAACATGATGTATCGTCTGACACCAGGGAAAAGTAGAATATTTCCAACATAATTATAGTGAAACATAAGCACCAACTTTAATGTCATTTATACCTTCTGGCCAGACACTGCTTTTCGTATTTAGCCTTCATACCATTTTATGAATTTGGAAAAAAAATCTGTCATTCACTTAATAACCTTTCTGATAGAACACTGCTGAGAACAATTTTAGCTAACGCTTTGCTTGAATATCCAATAAAATTTGAGTGTTACCAAGATGCCAGATGCTGAATCATGAGTCTTGATGATTCAGGACTGAGAGTAAAATGGACAAAGTGATTAATAACGAAGCCATATTTGTGGACAAATATATTAAATTATAGCATCTTATGAAGGTTCTAGCCACGGCACTGTATGATAATGCTTTTTATTCAAACAATGAGTAAGTCGGGATCTTTATGTCAAACAGGAATACTTACTTATATCATAAAGCAAAAATGTGTGGCAGATGGGGAAGCTAGGTTTGTTAAGTGCTTACCTAGCATGCACTAAGGTCTGGTTGCTACTCCTAGCACTTAAGGAACTGTGTGTGGACATGCACATCTGTAATTCTAGCACTCTAGAGGGGAAGGAAGAAGAAGTGAGTATCTAAAACTTACCCGTGGTTATAGAAAAAAATTGGAGACCATCCTCGGCTCCATGACATCATATGACAACAAAAACAGTAACATACTTATAGGCAAACCAAATCAGAAAACAAAATTAAGAGAATAGAAATTCTGACAGAGGATTGTTGAAGGAACAGGAGAGTAGCTTGCAAAATACACGTGTTCAACATTACCTCCAGGGTAACAATGAAGGGTACAGAAGAGGTCATACCTTGACTGTGAACTTGCAGGTTCAACTAACCAAGCAAGATACAAACGTAGATCTGTTCCACCTTGGAACAGATGGGTTCCAATTGGCTGGGCCTTTCTAAATACCCTTTGTATTGAATGCCCTTTTTTTCACTGAGTTATCTTGACAGCCACCTTTCACAGCCATTGTACTAAAGCCTTTTCCTTTCTGCTATTAAGTTCTAGTCCTGAGTAGTCTGCTTCTGAATAGAAGTATTACACCAGTTTATTTGACAAAAGAAATGTGAATATACAGACACATCAGATTAGAAACCACTGTTTCCAGTACAGGCAAAATGACCCAGGGGATAAAAGTGCTTGCTGAGCTCTTCTAACAACCTGAGCTCAATCTTGGGGACCAGAAGTGGAATGTCTTCCAGAAATTGTCCTCTGGTTTCCATCTGCAAGCTGTGTCACTCACATTTCTTTGCACCAGTGTGCATGTGTGTACGCGTGTGCATGCGTACCCACAGCCACACACAAAGATAAATAAATTTAAAATTATTATTGTAAGCCTCAATTGTATGTGTGAAAGAATGGTGGTAAAATGGTAGCAGGTGAGAAATTGTTTCTGAAAATAACTTTTTTTATGGAAGAGGGCCTCATGAAGTCTTACCCTAATCTGAGGAAGAATTGGCAGTTGGGAGCCACTAACTCAGGGGCAGTCAGAGAGCCACCAAACAACCAGACACTGAGAAAGCAATGAAAGTGGGCATACAGAATGAAAGAAAGGTAAAAACAAAATGTGGAAAAAGAGAAATAGGTTAATTATGTTATGAAAACTGAGACAATCATAAGGCAAGGCTGAACATTTAAAACTATTATTTGTGTCTTTATTGGGGGCTGGTTGGTAGTCCAAAGAAAAGCCTGCAACAGAGTTATATTTTTAAACCTTTTCTTAGTCATTAATCTGATTAAGTAAATTATCACATATGGGGGATGAGGAAGGAAAGATTAAAAAGTGTGTATGCTGATATAGGAGGACTATACTCAAGTTCCATGGTATATTATATGAAAAATATATATTGCCAATTGGAAAACTCCTACACATATTAAGCCAGCCATAGGTATTCAGAATCTAGAGAACAGAGAAAATACTTATTGTGAAGTATTGCTGGATCTAACTGTTTACTTAACAGCCATTTATGGGGTACCATGAATGAACTTCAGCTACAGTGTTAAATGTTCCTTTTTCAATAGAATAACATATATATATATATATATATATATATATATATATATGTTCCCAAACACAAGTTCTCCTCTCACGTCTCTGCCTACCCCTCACCTCTCTGACTCCCAAAACAAGTTGTTAAAAAATATGGTTTTCCTCTAAATAGAACTACATCACTTTCTCCCTCTCTTCCTAGCCCCTGTCCTTCTTAGGTACCTTATTTCCAACTACTTCTGTGAACCCCTCTCTCAAGTAGAGGCTCTTTTTTAAAATGCTTTTTATATGTATATATTGTGTGTGCTGTCATGTGTCACTCAGTGAGAATGTGTGTGTGTGTATGTGTATGTGTGTGCGTGCACAAATACATAAGTAGATCATGATGAATCTGCCTTTGCTGTTTTTACGTGTATGAATGGTATCAGGACTGAGCACTCTGAAATAGACAATGAATAATATGCTCATTGCTGGAAGAGATTGATTCTCATAGATAATCAAGCATGAGACTATTAAGGAGGAATAAGAAGTTTAAAAACAAATCTAAATGTGCCTTTTAATGTAGGATAAATGGACTAGTTTGTGTTTTCTTGTGAAAGATTTCTGAATCACACTTATATGGGGTGAGTTGAATATTAAGCAAGTACTTTACTATTGATTGTTTACAGGAAATTGAATTGAGACTCATATGGAATGGTATTATGGAATAGTTCATATTATCATGATCAATATCAGGAGTATAATTACAGATAGAAGCTGGAACAGAACCTAGATACTAAAATAAATATTGTTTTTCAAGAAGGAAAATTGAAGAAAAACAAGTAAAAGTAAAGAAAGAATACACACATACAGAACCTAAGATGAACCCTGTATTAGGCTATTCCTCTAAGTAGGTCTTTGTAAACAATTCTGGAAGCCCTGAGCTAGGTCATTGTATTCTGCAATTCTAATCAGCAATGGCATGTGGTTATTTCAAAACCTCAATGCCTTTTTAGTTCCCATATTCCATTATTTTGATAAATAAAGAAAATGTTTTCATAAACACTGGTATAGTTGGCTGACTGGGCATACTTATAAATCTTGATGTAAGTTTATGCAACTAGAAATATTGGGTGTCCCACAGGGATGAAGCGAGATTACTTCTTAAAGTAAGTTTGTGAGCAGGATCACATTACAGTATTGACTTGTGGTCACTTCTCAGGACACATTTACTGTTGGACTTTGTTAGTTGTAGGGAACATCAGCATTTTATAATATAATTTAGAATGTGTAAAATATTACACAAAAACAGTTTAAGATCCTGTTGTGTGTCATTCAGATTTGGCAACAAGTAAATCCATTTATTTTTCTTCCAAATACTATAATGAGAGTTAGCCCTTTTTAGGCCATTTAGAATTTGAATTGTGAAATTCATAACAGTTTTTTTTCTGAATAAATAGTATTTTTCTTTACTCATTCACCTTGGTAACATGATTTTACTGTTGTTTCACTGAGATTTCCGCATAATTCAAGTTATATGAATATAAATTCCGTGTTTTCTTCTGTTGGCTAAACAATTTATCTCGGGCTTTCTGTGACTTTATATATTATTAGCATATATCACACTAGATCTCAATTTTCTACATAGAAATCTGCCTTTATCCTGCTTTCAGTTGATACCTCAACTTCTTATTGCAATTCATAGTGTGACTGAGTGGATTTCAGCTCTGCCCCAGTGAGGTGGGTGAGAAAATATCAAGCTCAGTTTTCCTTCTTTCTCCTCCCTTTATTGTATACAGTAGAGGCACACAGAACTCCTGGGCTTGATGAGGTCCACTGAGACATTCATGATGACAGATCAGTCAGAGTAATAAAAACAGAAAAACAATGTATTTCATGTTGCTCAGCATACTAGCAACTGTTTCTTTCTCTACTGGGGAATCTTAATATCCTTGCCTTCAAAGCATTGAAGGAGTTCTTTTTCCTTCTGAGTCTATGCTTTTTACTTCTTTGCCAAGACCTAAATTTCCAGTAACAGTGGGTGAAGCCCACCCTACACACATTTTCCACACTTTCATCTGTATGAGGCCATTTGATTCCACAGTAAAGTTATTCTTTTTTAAAAAACTATGCATAAAATCTAATATATTGTAAGTACCAAGTAAATAATAATTAATAAATGATGACAAGAAAAATGTCTGAAAATGTATGATTATTGGGTCATTATATGAACAATGATAGTTTCATTAAGTTAAATAAATCAGACATTTACAATGATAGCTAACTAGTAGGAGGAATGGCTACCTCATACATAAGAATTGTACAATAGCTTATACAGACCTCTTAAAAGAGCTCAGAAATATTGTCAGAAAAAGAATTTAAATACCCAAGCATTATGAAATTTGTATCTCATAAAGAATATTAAGTAGAAAATTCAGATTTAGCAAATGGATTATTCGTTGTATTTTTGAAGTATTTCATTTAAGATGACTGCTCGGATCAGGCTGTGTTAGTATATACCTATTTATTTAATCTTGTTATTGTTTCCTTTGTTGTGAAGGAGTTTTCAAATTTTATTTATTCCCATTAGTCTATTTGGGATTATTTCTTAAGCAACTTCAGTACTTTCAGCATGTCTTTGCTGTAAACAGTCCAATTCCTAAGTATGAAATAAAAATGGCAAACAATTTCTTCAGCTCTTTTTTCTAACTACTAACTGAATAAATGCAAATTTAACAAGAGGTGTTGGGGATTCAAGTCAGTATTATAGAATTTATTTAGCGTGTCCACGACTTTGGCCTGTATCCCCAGTGCCATACACTCCTATGATGTAGGTATTATTTTATAACTATTATTATCTAGTTGTCATATCATGATTTATAACAACATATATTAATAAATTTATTTGAAGTATAATTTGATATTTTTTGAAAAGCTCTAATCTCAGATTCTTGTAAAATAATAAATAATTGAATTCAGCCTATTACCAATGCAATAGGAGTCAATATTTAGCAGCAGGTTTCAATTATCTCTCTATGGCAATATTGGTGAGATGTTAATTAGAAAACAAAGTATTCAGATAAAAAGTCAAATTCAAAAACTCAACACGTCATATAATTTGGCATTTAAAAAACATAATGGAATACATAGTACCCGCTAAAGCAAATAACATGTAGTGTCTGAAACATCTAGCTCAACACTTCAGGACAAGAGATATATGAACAGGCAAGAACATTTTGCTGATTTATGGAAGTATGGCGTGTGGTTCCCATTACTCACTTGATAAGCTCAAAAACCACCTGCAAACACAACTCCAGGGCATTTTCTGACCTCCACATGCACCCACAGGTAGAAAGAAAAACACACCAAAATGATTTAAACAAAATTTAAAATCTGTCCAACATTTGAAAACGTTATGGCTAGTAGTGTTACAGAAATTCACGGAAGCATAAGCTACAGAGATAGACTTGCAGTATCTTTGGGATATCATGGGCTTGTTGTTATACATGGCTGAGAATCTATTTTATAATTTTGTAGCATTAGCAAATTGTTATACAAAACTTTGACCATGTAAGGTCTACCCACACATAGACATTAAAAAAAGTTCTTATTGAATTGTGAAGGATGTTTTCCTGGAGACAATAATTTTCTTCAAAAATAATCATCACTTGAGTTGAATAATAATAAATGCATGAAATATTTTTAGTTTTTATTTTGTCATTTTTTTTGAAATTGTACCATTTCAAAGTAATTGTACCTTTTCAAAGTAATCAATAATAAGAGAAACAATTTATAATACAACATCTAAAAAAATATTTTGTGTTAAGTCTCTGCTAAATGTAATGGCTAAACTGACTTAGTTGCATTGCCTATGAATGGAGGCAATATTTTTTATTAGTACCAAATATGGAAAAATAAAAAAGACTTGTCTTCAGTGTTTTCTATTTTCTAATAGATATGAAGTCATTATTGTTCTTTGTAAGTTTTATTTGACATTATTATGTGACTAATATTTTTGAATATATCTTGCATTTGTTGATTACTTTAATCTTTTATCTAATCTTTAATCTACTAGAATATATTATAGTCATTGTGGTTTAATTGGCTTATGTATTTGTTTATATCAAACATGTAGTATGTATATAGAGACTTAAATTAGTAGACTAAGTGGATTATAAGTATATTCATAAAAGAGCTTGATGTGAACATCTAATTTGACAATGGTTGGAAACCTATAAACATATTTTCAGATAATTTGTCATATAATTTAAGTGAGTAAAATAAAATTCTGTGAAATTAGTTTAAAATATAAACATGCATAGCTTTTGATGAAAACTATACTAGTTTGAAATGGATGGCGATATTTTGTTAAAGACTGTTTGATTTATTTACCATGGTTTGTTGTCTTTGTGGGTAATCGAGGCCAAAACAGTGATGATGCTTTTTCAGCATCCTAGCCATGTATAATGTCAGGTATTCATCAGCAATGAGCATAGCAGTGTTTTATTTAATTTTTGGATGAATTTTACTAATGACTTATAACCATCTATCTAGTCTTTTTCTCTATAATATTGAAAAATTTGAATGTCAGTGTTTTCTAAAACTAATGCTACTGGTCCATTGTTTATGAAAATATATCTTCAACTTTTACCTTGTTGTGATCAATGGTGCCATGATCCTATAATCCAGAGGCATGTGTTCACTGTGATGACCAAAGATCAGTTCTTCCACTATTCTATTTTTTTCTACTTTCATTAAATTTTGTTATCATTTTCTCCAAAGACGTTCAGGAGTTTTTTTGTTTGTTTGTTTTTTGTTTTGTTTGTTTGTTTGTTTTTTCTTTGTCATTTGGTCACCTACAGAGGCCATTCTATCACTCCTCTTCTACAGGCGTTTCTGATAATACTATTGTTTACTATCTACACAAGGTACAGAGAAACAGAATTTATTTCGATTTCCCTTATCTCCAGTTCTTGCAAGAGTGTACAAATTCGTTTTGGGATTCTTAAACACAGCTTTTGCACTACAAACAGAAAATAGAAGGGGAATTGGGAAGACAGCCTAAGGGAGACAGGAGATGAAGTGAAATAAGCTCAAAGTATGGGAGAAGGAGGCACACAGTGTAGAGGAAGGGTTTGGGGGCATTCTAGAAGATGCCCATCGATATATCAACACTCTCTATTACTGAGGTGACTTACTTATCATGGTTATCAATTTGACACACCTAGAAAGAGAAAGCCTCAACAGAGAAATTGTTTAAATCAAACTGGCCTGTAAACATACTGGTGGTTCATACTCTTGATTGCTAATTGATATGAGAAAGTCTGTTCACTGTGGGTGAACTAATCCCGAGCTTGGACTTCATACAAAAGAGAGTTGAAGGTGAGCTTGGAAGCAAGCCAATAGGTAGTGTTCTTCCAAGGTCTCCCCTTCAGTTCCTCCCTTCAAGTTCCTGCTTTGTGTTCCTGCCTTGCTTTCTCAATGGTGGACTATAACCTGTATGATAAAGGAAGCCATTTTCCACTCAAGTTGAATTCACTTTGTGTTTTGGCATAAGGTTTTAGTTAGAGTTTCAATTGCTGTAATGAAACATCATATCAAAAGTAACTTGGGGGTTAAGGATATATTTCATCTTATAAAAATTAGTTTATACTTCATCACTGAGGGAAGTCAGGGCACGAATCCAAGGATTTGGAGACAGGAACTGAGGCAGTCCTTGGAGAAGAACTTCTTACTGACTTGTTTCCTTGTCTACTGACACTCTCAGCCTGCTTTCTTTTAAAATGCAAGACCTCCTACCATGGGTTAACACCACTCAAAGTAGTCTAGGCCCTTTTATATCAATCATTTATCAAGAAAACTCATTGAAAACTTGCCTACTAGTTTAAAGCCAGCATCGGTTTAGTAAGATACAATTTCAAAATATAATAAAAGTCTTTCAACTTGTATAATATATGTCCATCTACATATTTTCATTTTAAATTTGAAAGGATAAATCTTTTCAAATGTAAATTGTATACCTGTGTGAAAGTATATGTGTGTTCACAAGAAAATACAGACAAATGCACACAGGTTACAGAGAATCCAGAAAGAAAGACTTAAAAAAGTTGAGACGCATAGGTTACATTCTTAAGGGCTGAGATAGAAAGGTTATATTCTTAAGTACCGATATACAGTTTATAGTTCCAGTGGATAACACTTTATTTTAATTACTTACATTCTCTAAGCTTTACTTAACTCATCTGTAATATGAGCTGCTTTCATTTTGTAAGAATAATATATCTTCCAGCTTTCCGTGTCTCCATTTCTATTCAGAACTGTATTGAGAACAGACAAATATCCTTAAGTATATATTTATAACTCATTTTACTCTCCGACTAAATTGGGTATATAATTTAATAAAAATTCTTTATTAAGGTTTAAGTAAATATAATTTAATTTTGGAATAGATATGCTGTTCTATGCATGCTTATGGTGGTTTTGTTTACCAGGGTTCCCACATTATCATCCTTTAGATTAGGTAAATAGTTTAGTGGTAAAATCAAATGCCCCAAATGAAGCTTGATGCTCACCAACACAGACTGCTCCCCAATGACTCTGTTAATAAATTGGCAACTGAAACCACAATATTGCAATACTTCCTTTAGGTTACCATCTATGCTGCATGTAATTAACTTTTCCAAATGAATGCCCAACTAAATGGCATTGAGAGACATATTTCATTTCAAAAAGACTCAATAATAAAACACTCAACTAATGTAGTAATACTTTGACACTGAGAAGCTAATGCACTCTTCCTCTTTTACCATTTATTTAGGAATTTAAATAATTGGCTTACATTCTTAGCTTATGAGGTACTTAAATTCTGAATCAAAATAAAAAGAAAAAAATTGGAAAAAAATATCTCCTGCTACATTCCCAAAATATTTCAGAGAAACGTTGCCCCAAAGCAAGTGTTTTGAGGTCAAATAAATTTGGAAAATGTTGACTCTCATCAGGAATGCACCTGCCATCATATTTTTGTACTCCAGCTGCTAGAGTTGAGAAAGAGAAGAAATAAAATTCCCATTTACAGAAAGAGGAGCAACATGGCCCCCAGTGCTCTTGTCAGTGGTGAATATATTTTAAAGTACAAGAAAGTAATAAAATACCTAAATACAATGAACATATTTAATCTTTTCTTTTTATTAAAAATATTCTCTTTATTCCAAGAAATTTTGTTTCTTTACATTAATTTCCATTTAGTTTACTTCTACTTTACCCTGTACCAACTTTGAAAGAATTTTAACAGGAGCTTTATTTCTCTGTCTCAGAGTTTGGTTCATGTCCCTGCAATATCAAGACTAGTGTGACTAGAACACTGTGAAAGAAAGAAGAGCAGTGTGAGGTCCGAGATTTAGCAAGATGCTAGATCTTGTAGGGTCTTGTGAAACTTATTAAGATGTGTGATTTTGAATGCTAGAAAAGGTCATGGAGGGGTTTGCAACAAAACAATGACTTAGCTTCTCTGTTTGAACAGATTCCTGTGGGTGCTGCTAAGTAGTTGCCAGGGAATCTACTACTTAACTGCATGCTTTTGTTGAGGTTCCCATGGCCTGCAAACATATTTGAGAGACTGGATTGATTTGTTCTCCGTGTCTTACTTTGTTCTGAAGATTTAATGAGGAAATGACTGTTAAAGTACCTCACAACACTGACTGGAAAAAGAAATGCTAAATGCAAATATATAGTGGGTAATTGTAATTCATATTTTTATTTGTATAAATATAGAAAATTTCCATTTATTAAATAACACATTTATATCTGCCAATTATACAAAAATCTTGGAGTTATTCAAGATACAAATGCCCCTATTGTTCACATTCCTAGCCACTTTTTTGTCATCTCTCTAAAATGTTTGCTTTTTCCTTTTATTTAAACCTCAAACATATTTCTCAGGGAAAAGGGTATTCTAATAATTGTCAACCCTTCATAAACACTTACTTTGCTAGTACATTTTGTTACTCTTTTTTAACAACTCTTTAAATTGGTTTCTGGTTTTTTATTACCAGTAAATTAATAAGGATATTGGCACACTGAAAAGAATACATGCATTTCTCAATTTTATTCAGCAAGTAAATAGCATGCAGGGAATTTGATTCAGACTAAGAATGCAGGAACCTCACTCAGTTATCATTCACTTCTAAATTCAAAGGTAAAAATACATGAGCATCGTCATCTTCAGCAGAGTTTCAGCTCACCTGAAATTTCCACGGCCCAGAATTCCTACATTATTCATCCTCCTCGGGCTCCACTGGCTCATTCCATGAATATTCAAACATTTTCTTATCCTTAGCATATCTGAATATCTCTCCCAATAACAACCTTCTCAGATTTATTCTAACATATTTACTAGCTCCTTGTGCCTGTTTTGTTTTAACTAGTGACTTTTTCTTTCAAATGAATGTCCACTTTCTTATCCACTGGTAAATACATTTATACTGTGTATTAAATGAAAGATGAAATCCAAGTTCATTTCACACCACCTCTTATCCTATTGTCTTTCTTTTGGGAACTACTCTTCAAGTTTGCTGTGTATTCCCCCAATAGAAAGAAGGATAATCAACCAGAAACTTTGGTAGATTTTTGAAAATGGGTTACTTAGTGTTTGTGGCAGTTCAAATACATTTATATATTTATATATTTATTATATATATAATACTGCTATTATAATGGCTGCTGGTACACATGTCTTTAATCATTATGGCAACAATTTCCCCTCTCTCCTCTCCTCACAGTCTCTCTCTCTCTCACTCTCCTGTATCTCCATCCCTTAAATTCACTCCTTCAATTTCTCTTCAGGAAAGGTCAGGCCTCCCATGGATGTTCACAAAACAAAACAAGTTTCAGTAAGACTAAGCACCTTCCTATGTTTTAAGGCTGGGCAAGGTGACCCAGGTTAGGAGTAACATCCCAAAACCAAGCAGAAGAGTCAGAAACAGCCCCTCTCCGCACTATCAGTATTCCCATAAAACCAAGCTACACAACTGCAGCATATGCAGAGTGCTTAGATTAGTCCCCTGCAGGCTCCTTGATGTTCAGTCTTTGAGTGCCCAAAAAGCCAAGATTAGTTGATTTTGTGGGTTTTCTTCTGGTGTGCTTGATTCCTCCTCTGGTTCCTATTGTCCTTTATCTCTCTCTTCTGCAGGATTCCCTCAGCATCACCTAATGTTTGGCTATGGGTTTGGATTTGTTTCCATCAGTGGCTGGGTTAACCCTCTCTTGTGGCATTTGGGCTAGGCTACAAGCTATCAGTATAGCAGAACATTGTTAGGGATCATTACATTGACATTTTTCCTTCAGTCATCTTTGGTTCTATCTTAGGTCTCTGGATCATCCAGCCTGTGGGTTCTGGTGCTCCAGACTATGTCAGTGTTGGGATTCCTCTCTTGACATAGGTTTTAGGCAAGACTAGTCATTGGCTGGACACTCCCCTAATCTCTAGGTCATGCTAACCCCAACAAATCCCATAGGCAGGGCAGACTGTAGGTTTAAGGTTATGTGGCTGAGTTAATCACTCAATCCCTCCACTTGAAGTTTTGCCTATTCACAGCAGATAATGGGTTCATGCTAAGCACCCACTACTGCTAGGAGTCTTAGCTGGAGTCATTCTTGTAGATTCCCTTGCATGAGGTTTCTACCAGGCCCTAAAATGCTCCCCTTTCCAGTTGTCTCTTTTAGCAGTCTCCATTTCCATTCACCTCCAAACTGATCACTTATGTTTCCATCCACACCCACCCACAGTCCACTCACAAACTTTTTTTGGCATTTCCCTTTGCAGGAGATTCAAGCATTCTCCCTTGAATGCTTTTTTGTACCTACTCTCTTTGAGTTTCTGTATTGTAGCATCGTTATCACTTATTGTACACATAATGTCCATTAATTAGTGATTACATTTCATGTCTGTCTTGCTGTATCTGGGTTACCTCAATTAGCATAACTTTTTTCTAGTTCCATCCACTTGCCTGTGACTTTCATGGTGTCATTAATTTGACTGCTGAGTAATACTCTATTGAAGAAATGTACCACATTTTCTTTTTAAAAACTATTTTTTTTAATTTTTTAAAGAAACAAACTATTTTTTTATTCATTATATATACTCAATCAAAGTTCCCACTCCCTCCACTCCTCCAATTTCCTCCACTTACCTTCCTACCGACCCCTCATCCACTCCTCAGAGAAGGTAATGCATATTGATTTGAGGAATGTCCAAGACCCTCCGTAATTATATATAGGCTGATCAAGGTATCATGCAAAGAGAACAGGTTCCCAAAAAGCCAGTCAAATCATAAGGATAAATCCTGGTGCCTTTAGTATCAATATTTCTCACAAGTTTCCAAATAATGTTTCTCAATGCAGATAGAATTTACCACCCTTAAAACTTCACAGCATTCCGTGTATCATGTCCTGAATGCATCATCATATCACTGCAAATCAACCCTTTCTGTGTTATTCTCCTTACCATCTTCTTAGCTAATTCTGTATGTTCCTGATAAATCAGACTATTTTCCTTCTCCTGATGTGTCAGGGACTAGTCCAGAAACAACTCTAATTTGTCTTTTATGTGTCCACTTGATAATGCCATGGAATGTCCAGGTTTTTACTTTTCAAACACCCTTCTATATTTTTTTCATCACCATCAATTCACCATCAATAGAAGACAGATATTCCATGAAAAGAAAATAAATCATCCTGCCTAACAGGTTTCATACATGGAGACTGGGTTTTTGTCATCTCTGCATTTGAACTTAAAGAATCTCCCCTTTTGTTATTGGTCCTATCCCTGGTGAAGACACACCATCATATCTATTATTTCTTTTCTTTTCTTTTTTTTTTTTTGGTTTTTCGAGACAGGGTTTCTAACATATCTATTATTTCTTAACCCTCTGAAACCAAGACTTAAAAATTTATCAGCTTTCTGGCTCTCCAGTTTGTCCTTGGAACTTATAAATTTTATAATCCTAAATATCTATTGCTATGAATGTAGAATACGTAAATAAGTAACTCTCAATATTCCTATTTGTATGTATAACATTCACCAGTATAATCACATATCCAAGTGCTTTTATTGCCAAAATATTTTTGTATTTTTATTCATCTTTAATTACTACATATTAATTTTACACTAATGCTTTTATGTGATATTTTAATGCATGTATATAATAAAATTGGTTACAATAAACTCCATATTAATTAATTTTTTTTGTCAACCCTTTCTCAATCCATCGTTTCCTGAACTTATCGAGTAGTTCAATTTCTACCTTCAAATATATATGTATATGCATACATAATACATATAGATATATCTGCATATATATATGTATATATATGTATATATATATATGTATATATATATATACATATATATATATATATATAGTGGTTCCTCACTAGGTCAGTGGTGTTAAAGCTATTTGAGTGCATGACATAAGAACATGTTTGCTGAGTGGACCTTAACTTTCTCCTATTTAAAAACACCAGAATTTTAAGTCCTGCACCTTCAACTTTGAGAGAGAAAAGTACTCATAGCAACCTTCCTTCATATGTAATGAAAAAGAACTGGAGAGTAGAAATGACTTAGAGGACAGCATAGTGGTGGAATAGGTTTTGTTAGGTATGCTTCATCCCTGGACTTCATGCCGTTAGTGTGCCATTTCCTTCTCTCATTTAGGTGTGCATGTTTTTTCAGTTGTGCATTCCTGTGTATGTAGTGTCATGCCAACAACTTACTGATGATGCTAGGTCAAGTTGGATATACATGTATAAGTATATATCCAACTTGATACTCCATGAAATATATATATATATATATATATATATATATATATATATATCCAGTACAAGTGGCAAATCTTTACAGAGTACAAGACTATTGTCCTGCAGCATAATTGAAAAAAAATATGTCTGAGATACTGGTTTAACATGATGTGCATTTAACAGAATGACAAATATAGATACTAACTTGGTCCTTATAAGCTGTCTAACTACAGGCACTTATAAGATCAGTGATTCCAGGTATTTTTTTTATCTTATTGATAAGGACATAAATCTTATCAGAAAATGGTTTGAACTTGAGATTCACTCAAAATGCGGTTAATCATGCCTGTCTTTTAAACTCTAGCCAGGTTGCTGGACCTAGTGATGTTATAGACAATAGAAAACTATCTCTTATTAACACTTTGTTATTCTAAATCTTACCATCAATCCTATAGTTAATTGAAGCTACCACCCTCCACCAAACAAGTTTCTGTTTATAGCAAATGTTCAACATCACAGAACCATTACAATGTAGAGATTAATGGATCAGAAAAGTCCAAACCCAATATTAGACACAATTCTTGCATCTGTGGTCCAGAGAACATCAAAGCATGGATGGAACACACTGAAATATAATAAGAGCCAGAAAAAGCAGAAGTCTGGTGTAAGATAGGCTTATCTAGAAATGACAGTTAGAACAAGAGATTGACAACAGCAATATCAATAAACATGTTAAAATAGCCAGCATTGCAGGCACTGTGTATTCAGCTATTTTTGTCTCCAAAGATTGTGATTACAGATGTGACACCAGGGCCAATATTTGGCTTAAGTACCAGATATTACACGGAAATAGAAAATTTTGCAGGGACTTTTGACAAAGTAGTACAACAATAATTTTTGGATTTAAGTAGATGAATAAGTCCCTCAAGAGATGAGCCTCTATTGGTTGCCTTATGTAGAGTAGCTAGCTCTAGAAGTATGTCCATGGAAACAATGACAAAATACATATCTGCATGCATAAACACAAACAGACAAATACACACACATCTAGATATAGATATAGATAAAATATAATCAATGGATATCAATATAAAAGTAGTGGGGGATGGTGGCATGTGAAATATTCAAGACGGTAACTGGGAGAGAATAGTGGCAGAAAGGGAAGGGAGATATGATATACTACTATTTCACTAAAAATATTAAAAATGAAGATAGAAAAATGGCTTATTATTTATTTTACTAGCTTATATGTCTTGCTAGACCAGTCACTATTTTAGCCTTCAGGGTTCATCTACATTGTCTTTTCACTTCGAGGACCTTGGAGCACAATGAAAGCTGGGGTAGGGATGAACCTTCCAGGTAAGTACCAGGTAAAGGTCCCCATTTTCTGTGACTAAACTATGCATTACTTCAGCAACAGAATATTCTCTATCTTCAAGTTCTAGATAGTAGCAAATATCACAAGTAATAGATTGTAGTGTTTAGAAGGTATCTGGACAGCAACTTCAAATGAAAAAGTCATTGCTATAATTGAACTTTTTTGGTTAGTTTGTGGTATCTAATAGGGTCATTATTGTCTGACTATAGGAAAATATATATATATATATATATATATATATATATATATATATATATATATTACATATGTGTGTGAGTGTGCGTGTGTGTGTATGTTTGTGTTAGGAACATTCCATGAATTTTTAAAGGGCCTTTAGAGTTGTTCAAGTCTCCCCTTATTTCCTCAACTATAATGTGACACCTATTCCATCCCCTCATTGAGACAGGACCAGTGTCCTCCCCCTGCCATGTCTAGACTGAGCAATATATCTCTACATAGACAATGAACTCTACAAAATCAGTTCATGCATTAAAGCAGCATTGTCACTTGTATTCAGGGGTTTTATTCCAGTCCCATAATTGTTCCCCACTTGTCAGTTACAAGTCAGTGAACAGCTGCATAAAGAATGGGAAAAGATTTTTACTAACCCCACGTCTGACAAAGGGCTAGTCTCCATGAAACACAAAGTACTCAAGAAACTAGACATCAAAGTACTAAATAATCTAATTAAAGAATGGGGTACAGATCTAAACAGAATATCTCAACAAAAGAATATAAAATGGCCAAAAGACAATTAAGAAAATGCTGTATAATAAGTTGATGTGTAAGTATATTTCATTATCATTATCCATTTTCAATTGATAGACATTGTGTTGGTTAGGTTTTATTCAAGCTGATACCAGATGGAGTCATCTGAATAGAGTTTCTGTCAATTGAGGCAAAGTCCTCAACAAATCGACCTATAGGCAAGTCTTTTTGACATATTCTTGATTAATAATTGATGTGGAAGGCTCTATCTCATTGTCAGTGGTGCCATCCAGTAGATAGTCCTGGAATGTATAGACAGCAAACTGAGCAAGACAGGGAGAACAAGGAAATTAACATTTCTCCACAGTCTCTGCCTAATTCTTGCCTTTAAATTTCTGTCTCTATTTATTAGCCTGACTTCATGATGGACTATTAACTTTAAGACAGATAAACCCTTTCTTACTCAAGTTGATTTTGGTTGAGTTATTTTGTCACAGAAGTGGAAACTTAGCCAACATATAAATTGTGACAACAGGAGAATGGATGACTGTAATATATATGATTATGTATAGGAGAAGATTATGGGAAGACTTCAGAACTGATGGTTGGAAGATACAATCAATATTCAGAGTTTAATGAGTTGTGGGAACCTTTAAGACAGTGCTGAGTGTAGGTAGCATGTTGAAGTTCTTACTCTCTTGTGATATTTCTAAGAGAAGTAAAACTCTACTAGAATCAATGATGTGATCTTCTTCTGTATTGAGAATCTGTGCAAAGTTTATTGGATAGAGGTCAGGAAGGAAAGAAGGTGGAAGGTTTGTGGGGTGTGAAAGAATATGGTGAAAGTATATTGTATGGAATTCTCAAATAATACACAAACTTTTAAAGCATAATAAAATAAAATCTGTTGTTTTTTCAGCTGGAGTTGAAGGGTCAGCTATAATTTGAAATAGACAAACATCATTGAGGTGAAACCTTATGAAAGTATTTTCCCAGTGTCAACCCATAGAAGCTGTGGTCCTTAGGTGCTAAGACTACATCACATTGCAACTATAGAACTTGGTAATGTTTCCTAAGGATTCCCCACATAATACTGGTTTTTGAAGGTATGAGGAGGTCCTGGAGAGAAGCTGAGGTTAGAGGATTGGAGAGGTTATGTTAAAGGTGTAGCCCAGTTGTAGTGGAGCCCTCAACATATCATGAAATAAAGGATTGTCAAATAACCAACAAAAGTGTTTGCCTCTGCCTAGAATAAAACTGAGGTGGCAGATATAAAAATAAAATTGTAGATGGCAGATATAGAGAATTGGAGCTGTTCTAGCCTGTTGAGCCTTGTAGGATGATTTGGTCCTAGTTGACCACATTGTATCAAAAATTTTACAATAATTTTTACAACAGAATTTTGAGTGAGAAAGACACATTTCATTTTACCTACATTAACAAATACCGTATAAATATTAATTGGTTTGATATTGGGATCCCAGAGCAGAAATGTTCATTAACTATTTGAATGCTGCGAAGCAGAATAATAGAATTATTAATCTTTTACTTCATAATTGTTCCATTTAACTAGACTTTAGGACAAGTGGCTTAGGAATATTAAAGTAATGAATAAGCACTGGAAAGAAAAAAGGACTAGAGTTCTTCCCAACAGTATTGGTGGTGACTGTTACCCTTCCTGTATCCATCTTTGTGCTTTTGAAAATACCAAACCCTTTTAAAACAGTTTGGGTCTTTACCCAGCTACTCCTGTCTATGTTGAAATACTCATCAATTCTGCAACTAACCTCCTGATGGCTCACCAATACTTTATAGATTGGAAACAGTTGATTTTGCTTTTTGCCATGGAAGTTCTTAAAGAAAATATCTCACTTGTTTTTGCTCTGTAAGCATAAAAATCACAAAGTATCCACGATCCTACTTTTCTTTATTACCAGTGTCTTCCATTAGGAACATGGTATACTGGGAACAGAAAACTACAATGAAAAAAAATGTGTTTTCATTTTTAAATAGGATCTCCTTCACAAATTAAATAATGTGTGTTGAGTACTTGAGAATTTCATAATAATGTTGAACATACTAACCCTCTTGACTCATTGTTATTCCCCCTCAATCTTTCTCTCTCTCTCTCTCTGTCTCTCTTTTTTTTTTCTTTTTTTCCTCAGTGAATTAAGTTTGTGTTGTTAAGCTATCCTTAGAATTTGGACCTGTTCTGCTGTGTGGTTAGGATTATATTACAAAACAAAATAAGAACAAGAAAAATCTGTGTCTCTGTTCCAAGAAGTCATCAATAATCACTACTCAGTTTGTGGTGTGCTGATTTATGAATCCTGCCACATCTCTATCCTGAGATTATTTCTGTCTGGAGAATAAACAGGTCTTGTACATTTTGTCACAAACATTCAGAGTTCAGGTTTCATATGAGCTTGTGCTCCACTGTGCCTGGACAACATTGTTTTCCTGAAGTGATGCACAATGCTTGGTTCTTAAAATCATTCCCTGTGTCGGTGAAGACTTTTGAGCCTGATTAATGCTCACAGCTAGTTCAAAAAATAAAACTGAGATATGTTGGAAACAAATGGCTAATATGCTTGACTTGTAAACATATTTATAGATTAAAAACAGTGTTTATTGTATTTAAATTTTCAGTATCAAAGACTATAAAATTGTTCCTGTTAAGGCCTAGGATGAATAAATACAATGAGAGTATTATATAACAAACTCTTCCAAAATGGGAAATGTATGGAGATGCTGAAAAAAGAAAAATAGCAATAAATTACATGCATTTTTATTAAAAAAATTCATACAATATTTTTTGAACAGATTCTTTTTTTTAATCTCAAATTTTCCATATTCTTCAGATTTCCCCCCAGGACACATCTTCATGTTTCCTCTTACTCATTACTCTCCTCTTCAGCCCTCTCTCCTAAAATTAACACAAAATAAAAATAAAATTAATAACAAACACAAAACCAATTGCTTTGGGTATTTTTTGATATGTAATTTTTATATTGGTAATGATCTCATTCCTAAAATGTATTAGCATATACTCTGCAAGGGCAGTGTTTCTCAACCTTCCTCAGACTGTGACTTTTTAATACAGATATGCTGTGGTGGCCCCTAACCATAAAATTATTTTCATTGTTACTTTATAACTGAAATTTTGCTGGTGTTATTAATTGTCATGGAAATATTTTAGGAAATAAAAACTTACCAAAGATTGAAAACCTCTGCTCCAGGGTTGTGTTGGAATATCTCCAGACTCTAATCTGGTTACCTATGATCCTTTGTTCCCATCTGTGACAATGCAAACTTCAGTTGCTTAGTTAGATTTATATTCCTTTCTGCACTTAACTGTGAAGTTATTTGCCTGATCAACTTGTCAAAACAAATGACAAACGCAATACTACATCACTTTCCTAACTAATGCATCATAGACTGTGGCTGTAATACTTCATGTTTTGATCTAATCTTGAAGAAAGGCTAAGTCAGAACAAGAAGAATTATATATAATTAATCCAACAGACCATGGCAGAACAAAGCAAGTCCTGTAACATTATGGACCATAATACCAGTATCAAATCATTAGGGATCAAAAGAAAGTATTATAACTTTCAATAAGACAGGCTTTTCAGAATATGAAGACCTTAAACTACATCAGAAGTTTCATAGACTCTGTTATGTCTTGAGCTGTAGTATTAAATTTTACTTCAGAATTTTACATTAAAATTGTTGTAATTTGGCTGGCCTTTCCTGTCACCTTTAAGAGACAAGCTCTGCTCACTCCTAATCTCCTTCTTTTCACTAAGGAAAGCTGATCTTGAGCCTCCTCTCCTCTTTTCTCTGCCCATTTTCCTTCTGAAGAAGCAGTTTCACCTTCTCTCTTTCCTCCTCATCCTCCACCTTCTTTTCTCTCTCTCTCTCTCTCTCTCTCTCTCTCTCTCTCTCTCTCTCTCTTCTATAATTCCCTTACCCTTACACCTTTTCCAGTACCTACTAAGCAAACTTTATACCCAAGCTCTCTTTGTATGGCCTATCTGTCTGTCTCCCACCTGCTGTGGTTTCCCACCCACAACTAGCCAGAGTCTTCCTGATAGCCGTAAATCTTTCATGGCAGACTCTGTCTTACAGCTGAGGACTGCTAGGGATCACGTAACCTTTAACCCTTCTATACGGTTGCTTTTCCAACTCAAAAATGCTGGAATTCTACACCCAACATTGACAGGAATGGTAGGTTCCTCACACATATCTGGCCATGCCTTCACGAGTATAAAATAACTCTGCCATGGTATCCCAGTATAAAAAGATCCAGTACTGGTTAACCACTTGCATATCAGGCTTAAAACCCCTCACTGGGGCCCCAGACTTCATGTGATGGTTTAGGGGTTTGGTTTGTGCCCACCCATTCTCACAGCCTTTGGAACTTGTAAGTGACAACCCAAGGCCAGACTGAGCCACTGGGATGCTGAAGTTCGTTCTCTTAGACAATTTTTTTTTTTTTTACTCATGGGAACTGCGCCTCCCCTTTCAGATATCAAGCTACATAACTGCCTCTGCTCAGTTTATATTCTGCCAGTGATTGTAGTTGGAAATTCAGACTCCTTTATCTATGTTTATTCATCTGCCTTTCATTCCTGGCATGCAGCCTTCCACAGGGTTAATTTGTCTCTGGAGGAATCTGTCTCTCATCCATTCATGGAACCCAGTCTGTGCCATTGTTGTGCATCTGGCTTGTGGTCCAAGGCAGGACGGGAACCTGGGCCTGGACCTACCACGGACACACTTCCCAACTCTGTCCTCTGGGGCAGTTAGTAAGATGTGCTTCTCCCAGTTAGCATTCACTGACAATCAACTCCAGAACTTCCCATGAGCAAGGTTCTAGGGCTTTGCCCTAGCACTGTACTCACTGAGTGGTGCATTTTTTTTCTGGACCCAGGGCCCCTAGCACCACGTGAATGGTGGGTGCCTTCCTTTCTCTGATCTACAGATCCTTTTCAGGATATGGTAACTCTCTCTGCCTAGGGCCTCTGGGGTTACTGCACTTTCTCAGCCCCTTTATCTTGTGGACAAAGGGATAACAGGTTGAGCCAGTCATTTATCTTTCTGCCTCACAGTGGGATACAGGCAGACAACATCATATATATATTTCTAACTTCTACCAGTGGACGGTAAGTGGGAAGAGTAGCACCACGTGGGCAACCACGACTACTGCCATTTTGTTTGAATTTCAGAAAAAGAGGAGCCACAGACTCGCGAGGTTCCCCCATTGGCCAAAGGGTATCAGCAGCAGGTTCCCCATAAGACCTGCTTTAAATTTTTAGAAATTACTTTTATGCTCTGTTTCATTTGATGTGTTTGCCTGATGGTCTACCTTGGTAGAGCCTGTGGAGGCATCCATTACCCACAGTGCTCTCTTCATTGTATCTCATTCCAGGGTAAGAAAGCAGTAAGTCTCAAATATTTTAAATTGTATATACTTTTAAATCTGTTACAGCATACTATATATGTAGTCTAATCCTGCTTTAAAATACATTAAGCTGCCGGGCTGGGTGGCGCACGTCTTTAATCCCAGCACTCGGGAGGCAGAGGCAGATGGATCTCTGTGAGTTCGAGACCAGCCTGGTCTACAGAGCTAGTTCCAGGACAGGCTCCAAAGCTACAGAGAAACCCTGCCTCGAAAAACCAAAATAAATAAATAAATAAATAAATAAATAAATAAATAAATAAATAAAAAAAATAAAATAAAATACATTAAGCTGTTGTCTATTATTGTCATTTTCATTTTCATTGTTAAGCTTCTATTGCAAACTTTTTTTTTTCTTTCACAAGTGTATCACACCTGTTAAGTTAAAAACCAGTACAGTTAAGCTTGGACCCAGCTCTCGAGGCAGATCCTATACTATAGTCATAATTTTAAATATATACCCAATAAACAGCCCTCTACTGATCAGAGATCTGGTGAATATGGCATTAAAATGTTTAATTATTAAAAGGTTTCCACAACAGAGAGACAGGTTGGCTCTTAGCAGCACCATCTCATTTCTCCAATGAGAATAATGTCATCCAAAATTCGTTTCATCAAGTGAAAACACTAACCACTGGAAAAACTGCCTTTCATCTAAACTCCTGAAGATCTTCAATGGATAAAGGAGAACTTGAATCGATTGCCTAGCTGTTCAGGGCAAGACAGACTTTTCTTTCTACAGATTTTCTAACCCACAGGATCTTCTGAAGTCTGGCAAGCCCTGGGCTAACAGCAGAAGACAAATACAGTCCTGAAAGCCCCTGTCCTCAACGACCAGGGAGGACCCTGAGGAGCAACTCTAGGTAGTCAATCGAGTAAGTTCCCTGTCATTTTTTAAACCAATAACTCAAGTAAAACTTTATCCTTTTCAAAGATTTTTGAGGCAATTTGATGGCTCTGAGGTTTACCCAGTTTAAAAAGGACAACCTCACAAAACAAATTTCATTGACTTCTTACTATTTTCTAAATAAAAGATGTTTTAAGATACAAAGCTCAAACCAAAAAGGAATTGTAAGATATACAAATACAAATTATTAAGGTGTGTACCTGCAAATTATAAAGATCTGAGGACAAATGCAAGTTATCAAATCTCTCATTGTGTTTCTGTTCATTGTCTTAACATTATCAATAAATAAGTTATTAATCTAATTCTGACAGAGTACTATACTGCAAGATCAAGATTTTAAATTCTCTTTGTTTTCAAAAGATACTTTTCATTGATTCTACATCAAGAATTGAATTTTCTATGAACATTCATACTATTTTGGGTTTCAAATTGAGCTATTTGATACACTTAGATTTTTTTATGCAGAGTGATAGATCAATGAGGTCTAAGTTCATTCATCTGCATGGGGACATCTAGTTTTAAAAGCATCATTTGTGGGGGATGTTTTATTTTCTCTGCCTCTTGGATAGATATCAAAAGGTTGTCTTTACATATTCTGATGTTTGGGCATCTATTTTGTGCCACTGATTTCCACTTCCATTTCTGTCAGTATTGTACTGATTTTATTACTATATCTCTAGAATATACTTTAAATAGTAGTTTAATAAACCCTCAAGAATTGTGGGTTTTTTTTCTCCATTTTTATCTATCTCTCCAGGATCTTTGAAAATTTCATATGAATTTTTGGTTGGTTTTTCTAATTTTGCAAAGAATGTTGTGGATATTTCCATTGTGATCGCATTGCATGTGTAGAAAGCTTTTGAAAGGAAGGTCATTTTCATAATTTTAACTCTACTAATGAATGAATATAATATTCTTTTATTTGTAATGTCTTCCTTAATCCCTTTCCACAAATATTTAAGTTTTCATTGCGGAGGTCCTTTACCTCCTTGATAAGATTTTTTCCAAGCTATTATAGTGTGTTTGCACCTATTGTAAATTGGATTGTGGCCATTATCTCTTTCTCAGGGTTTGTTGGCAATATCTAGAAAAATTTCTGTCTTATAAATTAATTTTGTATTCAAAATTTTGCAAAAATTGGTAACTGCTTCTACAATTTTTCTGGTAAAATTTAGGGGATCATTTGCATACAATATCTAATCTGGAAATGGGGATAGATGACTCTTTCTTTTCCTGTTTGTATTAATTTAATTTTCTTCCCTAGCCTTTTTGCTCCTGCTAATACTATAAGTAGTAGTTGAAAGGAGTGGGGAGAGGTAGCAGACCTACCTTGCTCCCTATTTTAATGAGGTTGCATTCAGAATTTCTCCAATTAGGATAATTTTGTATCTGTGTTTGTCATATATAACTTTTACTATGCTGAGGAATGTTTTCTCTAGTCTTCTATCTCTAGGACTTTTATCAGGGAAGTTAGTTGGATCTCATCAAACATTTTTCTGTTTCTGTTGAAAATGATCATCCGAATTTTGTCTTTCAGATTATTTACAAGTTTTATTGCATTTATTGACATAGAAGCAGTCTCATTTGTTAAAATATCAATAGACATACTGGCATAAAAACAGGAAAATCTCATAAGTTTCTACCCATGGTCCATGAAATACAGACAGTTAAAGACTTCTGCAAAAAAGAGGACAAGGCTTTTTCATAGATGAGCTCCTAATTGGTTGTACAATACAATAAAAAATGCCCAGAAGCAACACCAAATGGACTCAAGTTATACTTTATACTTATTTATATGCATAACCATAATATTCAAAACAAAAGAACAAACAATTAGACATAGAACAGGAGACATGGAGAATCAGAGGGAGATAAACAAAGAGAATTTTTAAACTTTTAAAAAAGAATTGGATTTTTCATAAAGTACGAAGTAACTTTGAAGACTCTAATAGTTTAAGAGTCTCTGAATCTAATTTTAATGTAAAAAGAGCTTCTTTGCCGAAATTCAAGGAGTTGAAGCATTTAGTAATAAATTGTGACCAAAACAAGGCAAAACATGGCACACACTGGAATGCCTGCAGGTTGGTGTCATTTTCTCATAGAGTTCCTACTCCCCCTTACCACAGCCTTGCAGTTTCAACATTAAGAAATATCAGCCCTTCATTCTTGACTGAGAACTGATATGTCTGTGACTTTTCATAATATTCAGGCTCTTTTTGCTTAAAGATATCCATGGTGAGTCTTGTTGCATTGCCCTAGACAATTCCATATACTATCATGACTGCAGCATTGGAAGCTTCATCTCACAGGAGAATTGTATCTATATTCAGACAGGCAGCTTAAATGTCTGGTTGCTTTGCTTAGACTTGGTATGTATCACCCCACTATAAATCACATTACTAAAGAGTTTCTTTTTTCTTCTGGGGGACCAGCCTCTAGCAGCTCAAAGAGAATCTACTGAGTGGACCCATACTGTGGCTTTTTTTTTTTCTGAAGGTTTTAAGGGAAAGAGACACTCATATACTCTTGATAATTTCCTTCAAACTTTTCTTTATCCTTCTTTTGCATTCTCTATTCTTTATTTTCCTGGTGCTTTTCTTTTTTCATTTTTGATGTTTTCCTTCTAATTCCTTCTAACTCTCTCATTCTTGATGTTTTTTTTTTCCTCCTAAATTTCTCATTCTGGATGTTATCCTTCTAACTCTATATTTATTCTTGATGTTTTTGTATGATTTCTTCTAACTCTCTTATTCTTGATATATTCCTTTTAACTCATTTTAACTCTATTTTTATTCTTTCCGTATAGCTTATACATCCCAGAAATATCTTACAGGCAATATAAAATTACAATGTGTTTCAAGTGATGGACTGCAATGAATACAAGTAAAAACATTATGTTTTCTATATTCCTTACATGATTAAACATCTTACATATTACGGGTGAAAAACAAATTATGCGAAGAATCCATGTGCATTCCCACCCAAGCAACTTGTTATAGATTAACAGTGTAAGAAGAAACACTGGTTCTTTTACTGGCAGGCTGCATTTTGCACTTACAAAGAAAGGACCAGTCACTTTATTACTAATCTTAAAAGGTAATCTTTATAAGGAATCATAAATTTAATCTTGCATGTATGCAAAAGAATCTGTCAGTTCTACTTTAAATCTGTAGGATGTTACCCACTCATCAGTAATTTCTTATAACAGGAGATTGAGGGCAGAAATGGGTATAAGAAATTAATGATCATCACTTTTGGTCATCACCCAATCCTAGCAAGAAAGACACGTCAGTTGTTGGACTGCTTTGTTCTTGTTCCCTGCTCTAAACAAGTTTCTCATTCTTGTGCTTTTCTAAAACTTTAGATTGTCTTCTTGGATTTTTCACCTCAAAGCTACTTGACAAAACATTTTAATCGAACTTTAAGGTATTTTTAAAGCCTTGTTTCAGCTATGAAGCACTCCAAAAACTCTGAACATATATTCCAATATTAATGTTAAAAGAATTTAAAATAAATGGGTTACAGGGATTCATTTTTTTTTAAATCATAAACCTAAGTCACAGCTTATATAGCTCCTCAATAGAAACGTGTTCTAGCTGTGTGATACTTCCTTGTTTTATTTTTTTTGTCATCAAAACTCTATTTAAACTAGCATTATCATTATCAATTAAATAGTACAACTTAGTAAGAAATCCTCTTCATAATAGTTCACAGGTAAAACAGGATGTTTCCATAAGATCAACATGCTACGTTACAAACAGTAAGGATCTCCCCACACCCATTCACACCACACCAGATACCAGAAAAAGACCATAGTTTCAAACATGTCAAGGCATAGCAGAAGCAAATGACATTCTGTAGTCTGGTCTCGAGTCCTTAGCTATTCACCCCACCCATCAGGGCATTTATCTTCTGGTGGGCTGACACCTTGAACTTAACTGCTATCTGCTGCTTCCCTGATGTGGTCACATGTACTTTCTCCACATAATGTGTGGATTCTATTAATTTAGTGCAAATTCATTAAGCAATATTTGAATATTGAATAAACATGATCCCATTTCTGTCATTATATATAGTAAACATTGCCTCAGGAAGGGCGGGAGCAAATCTATGCATTGTTTTTAGCAGAGCAACAGTCCTGAACCAGAAATCAAGAAATGCAGGATGTCAATTTACTGAGGTGTTGCTAAGACAACTCCCCTCAAAGTGATACTTATTATTTTAATGCCCTTTATTTCAAGGAAGTTTGTTATTTGAATTTAAAAATTATATATTGAGAAATTCATCTCTAATCAGTTGACTTACTGGTCGCAACTTGTAAATATAGTTTCTAGCGGAACATCAAGCAGGTGCAAGGATATGGGTTTTCACCAGTTCTCAGCACCACAATCAATTGGATAACTACCAAGATACAGAAAATATAATCATAAAAATATCTTGATGGGCTAATGTTCAGAATGAGGACAGCAGAGCTTTCTTTGTTGGCAGCATAGAGGAAATGTCATAGCCTTGGTTTGGTCCTTTAAAAAGAAAACAGGCTGATTAGCCATCAACTGAGCTTGTGTCAAGAGTCAATCAAACACACCTTCAGAGCAATGTGTGCTGTTACATACCTGTAATCCCAAGACTATGGAAGCAGAAGCAAGAGAAATATTTTAAGCTCAACTTCAAGGCCAAATGTGTTTGCAGAATGAGTATTGGCTCATCAGGGTATATAGATTGGGTTTCTGTCTCCAAAATTAGTGAATAAAATTCAGTTCCGTGTTCCTAAGCCATTATCAGCTAATGAATTATTCAAATCAACAAGGTAGAGAGAAATAAGGGCTGATTGGAAATAGTTGGATGCTTTTGATTCCTCTGTTATATTGTTCTTTGCTGTAGGTATTGATCATACCTATCACTTTAGGTTTTAGCCTGTGAATCCTGATTTAATTCTTTGGGACACATTTGTTAGAGAATTTTGGTTCTTCTGTTGTAAAAATGTCAGTTCATATCAAGATCTAGGATTTTATAGCATTATTCAGAAAAAAAGAGCAATAAATTAAAATATACCTAATTTAAGAGAGAGTGTGTGTGTGTTTATAGAATGGGGAACTTTTCTATAGCCCATTTTAAATATAATTTTTGATTAATTGACTTTATTTATGGCAGATCTATGTTAAAGTGGAAGCCTGGATTAACATTTTGGCTTGATTTACTAAAATATTTAATCTCAAGCAGAAAAACTGAACTATTGTTTCATTGGCTTAAAAAAGATTTGAGAATTTCTAGTTGATACATGCCAGGTGCTGATTATAAAGCAAATAAATTTTCCTACCCACATCTAGCCTGTGAACCAAGAAATTTACTGCATAACCCAAGTAACCCATTTCCCATATGTGGTAACTCATGAATGACACATCCTTGAATCTCCATGCATAAGTTCAGGGAATGTCTCTTGCCCGTTCCCAGTAACCAGACAGGGTGGTCACAATCTCTTAGTCTTCTTGAAAACATAGAAAGTTTCCTAATTGAACTGAGTAAACTAATGTCCTTATATTTTTAGAAATACCAAAGTGTAACACAGGGAAGGTATAATTGAGTAATATTTCTATCTTGTTGGAATTAAAAGCTCTGAAGTTGAGCTAATAGCTAGGCATGGTGGCATATGTTACTTGTGAACATAACCTGTAGGAAATAAAGACACTGGATACAAGAGCTCTAGAGCTGCTTGGCAAGCTTGTCTAGCCTGCTCAGGACCAATGAGAGATCTTAAGGAATGACAAGCAAGATAGAGCAGGCAGGACAGAGCTCTGGCCTCTACTTCTCCCTGAAGTAGCCATAGAGGTTTACAACAGACAACAGCCAGTATTCAGCAGGTCAACCTACTGGATCAATAATTCTCTTTTGAGAGATGCACTAGGGGAAGTTCATGGGGTTATTGACTGTGGAGACCAGTCATCTTCTGTCTGTAATTTTCTTACATGGCACATTTTCTGCTCCAAGAACTGCATTTCTTCCCCCAATAACTACCGTGGGTGTTTCCCCAAAGCTTGCATGTTTATCTCAGGTAAACGTTCTATCTATTTGGCACACATATAGCTGTGTATGGTCACGAAAATGATTGCTGCTTATTTAGTATAATTTTGATGAGTAGAAATAATACTAGGACATCTTTCATTATTCAGACTGACGTAGAAAAGTAATAGTTTTCTTAGTCACCAAGACAGCTAATTTTAGACTTCAGAACAAATTCAAAACAGTCCCTGTGGAGAACACAAAGTGATAAATTCCCAGATGTTGTTTATTGCTGATTAATGGACAGCCAGAAGGAACTTTTATAGATATAACCCTCTACAGTAATTGTTCTTTTGTGCATATTCCAGCCTCAGTTTATGTTACAGATTCAAGATACAGCCAGCTGTTTACTTCCTGTGTGAGAACCCTCACCAACTTAAGAGTTACATGCATGGCCAAGCATTACTGATGGCCAGGCCATTGTGAACTCCCTAGCCTAAGAGAAGCAGTTTTACTTCTCTCATGTTGTAAGAACGGGTCAGGTCAAGAAAATGCAGCATAAAATTGTTCAGAGATTGACTGTGAGGGGAGAGGTAGAGCAGAGGAGGAAGTTGTGAAGACTTATGTGGATGAGCAGGAGAGGTTTGCAAGCAAGAGGAGCAAGAGATGAAGGGAACAAATGTTTCCAGAGCTGTGCAGGGTGTGTATGAGGATGTGTGTGCTGAAAGGGAGAAATAATAAAACTGCAAAGGTAGGTAACTATGTGGAGAAGGCATGGAAAATGTAACTGTGTGGAGATAAGGAAGGTGAAGCTGTATAGAAAAGAGATGTTGCAAAAAATGCATATAAAAGAAAGATGTGTAGCTATGTGAATTTAGATGTAACTGTATATAGAGATGTATGACCTTGTAGGAGAGATATGTGTGTATTAAAAGAGAGTTATATAACTGTATGTAAAGAAAGTATCTGTGTGGATACAGGGAGATTCTCAGAGAACATTTTAAGCTGCAGTAAATGAGAAAGTTATCATGTGAAAGCATCTGGGTTTCCTTATTTTTTCCTCTCAGATAGAAAAATCTAACCTTCAGCTAGACACCTTTTTTTTTCCCTAAACCCTTGCTATCTGGAGACTATTTTTTGCCTCTCTGCTTTTCTTTCTCTCTCTCTCTCTTTCTCTCTCTCTCTCTCTCTCTCTCTCTCTCTCTCTCACACACACACACACACACACCTCACAGTTCACACACACACACACACACACACACATCACTAACACAATACAAAATTAGAACCACTTGTAAGTCAACAACTTATATTTACTATTCATTCTAGCAATTTAAAAACAGTCATTCTGCAAGTACCTTATAACTGTCGTAAGTTATCCAACTCCCACCTACTTGTTATCCAACAAGAAGTAAACATTTTCAATCTTATATGAGTTATGTTGTTATATCTACATTATTCGCTAAATATAATGTTTATCCTTTGATTAAACTACTGTTTAGAAAAAAATCACTATTTAGATATCTATTAGTACCTAGAAAATAATAAGTAATCAAATTACATATAGAAATGATATTGATTCTTACAATATGTCCTTCTTAATTTTTTTATCATTTTATATTTTGTTGTTTTCTGATTCATTATAATTTAACATCTCATCTACAAGTAGATACTGTAGGGAAATGGTAAATGACAGAACTATTAAAAAAAGGAAAAATGAATTAGATTTTATAGCACACCCGTATGCAAAGGTTCTAAAATTACATGGGAACACAGAAAAATTAAAAATGAAAATAAAATACATATTAAGTAGTTTTCAGAAAAAAGTTGCTTTAATGTAGACTATACAAAGAATATAATAAAAATAAAGTTGTGTTTTTGACACAAAAAATCTGAAAATATATGAAGATATATGTTTGATACATAAATACATGCACATATTATAGAATTTAAGAATAATCTCCCAAATCATTAAGTATTTTACTCTTTATTCTTAGTGATAAATAGTAAAATTATAATGGCATATATATATTTAGTTACAGACACTAGAATATAAATATTTTTTGAAATTTTAACTTTATCTTGAGAATTCTCTGCAAAATGTAAAAAACTAATTCTAATGTTGTAAAAGCTAATGTGAACTACTAGATTCATATTATTTACTGATGGAAACTGTTATTATAAGCAGAATATCCAACACCCTCACACAGACATGTATGCAAGCAAAACACCAATGCACATCACCTAAAAATAGATAAAAAATTTATAAATAATTATTAAATTATTAGTTTTCCTCAAGTTTGACTTTTAAGTAAATTTATACATTAGAATAAAATGATGAAAATTTAAAGGGAATTATTTTATTGGAGATCATATAACTTTTATTTTATGTAACAACAAGTTTACATACTATCTCTTTAGATGGCATGAATTTTCAGTATTTCAATATTCTTTACTTCTATTAATATTTTCATGTACTGTAAATGATTATTACTTTCACTTGTAAGAAAGAAAATGATGCGTTTAATTTCTTCAGAATAGGTCAGACAGAAACTAATCACAGAGAGACTCATTCCCAGGCATCTCAAATCCTGGGTCAATAAATCCTGTGCCTAGAAACATGTGTGGATAATTGGAGAGTGATGTCATTTCCTGACCTTAATAAAAGACTTATATGAAGTCTTTTCTTACATGGAAAGAGCATTTTTAGGACACCTGTGAGTAAATAAGCCCTGTTGGTAGTTACACAAATGTATCATTTTGTACTTAATTTGAAAATTAGAGAAATGTAATAGCATTTTGGTGTCACTCTTGAAATATAATTTGAGAGCATAGGAATTATTTAGCTATGCAGCTAACAGGAGGACAGGATAATCTTTTTGCCACAACAAATATTGAACCTTTTAGGAAACTTGCCAGGTTGTTATGATCAAACAAGTGAACCATTGTGTAGATTTAGTCATCTTCTACCCATTTTCCTGAATGTATATGATTGTGGTCGTTACTGTTCTGTTGTTGTGAAGAGCCATCATGACAAAGGCAACTCACCAAGGCCAGCTGGCCTAGGTCTGAAAAAGCGTGGGACTAGCTGAACATAGCGGACAATGAGGAATACTGAGAACTCAAGAACAATCGCAGTGGGTTTTTGATCCTACTGCACGTACTGGCTTTGTGGGAGCCTAGGCAGTTTGGATGCTCACCTTACTAGACCTGGATAGAGGTGGGTGGTCCTTGGGCTTCCCACAGGTCAGGGAACTCTGATTGCTCTTCGAGCAGATGAGGGAGGGGGACTTGATCGGGGGAGGGGGAGGGAAATGGGAAGTGGTTGCAGGGAGGAGGCAGAAATCCTTAATAAATAAATAAATTAAAATAAAAAAAGAAAAAAAAAAGAAAACATTTAACTGGGTCCTTGCTTACAGTTTCAGAAAATTCGTCAGTGATCATCCTGGCAGGAAGCAGACAGGAATGGTTCTGGAGCCTTAGATGAGTGCTTAGGAAATGATGAGACCTCATATGGGCTTTGAAACCTCAAACTTCAACATCAGACTCACATCACATTCAGCAAGGACAGAGCTCCTAATCATTCTCAAACAGTTCATTAACTGGGTACTATTTTTCTTGAACACAAATTCTCTCAAACTCAATTTGTTTGCTCACTTTCATCTTTTTTTAATTCTCTGTTACCTCCTATTCTTTGTCTTTTTCTTTCTCCCCCTTTTCCTTCGTGCTTCCATTTCTTCCTTCCTTTCTTCCTTCCTCCCTCTTTCTTTTCCTCCCTCTCTTCATTCCTTTCTTTCTTCTTCCTTTCTTTTCTTCCATAATTGCTTTTTCTTTCCTTTCTTTTTCTTCTGCCATTGTTTTTTTTTTTCCTTTGGAAAAAAAAGTATCCCTTCTTTCTTATGTAATCTAGGAAGGCTTTTGTTTCACAATACCATTGCCTTAGACTTCTGGTACCAGGATTGTAGAATTGTAGACATGGAACTATATGCCATTGTCTCAGACTTTTTCCTTTCTCTCTCTCTCTCTCTCTCTCTCTCTCTCTCTCTCTCTCTCTCTCTCACACACACACACACACACACACACACACACACACACAGACATATATTACACATATGCAATTGTTTTGGATTTCAGGTATTGATGAATAACATTATTCTTAGCATCTCTTCTTGATTCTGTCTTTGTGATATTCATATGTCCACACTTACTTCACTTATCTCAACAAATAAATTATAATTTCATAGACTGATGTTTTAAGTGTGCATTTCCATTTTATAAAATCTATTTAAACCATTAGTTTTCTTTCTACAGAAAACCTTCAATGACTTTAATCTGATGAAGATATAGCCACAATATTATATTTACTCAATTTTCTATGTTGGTTTTTATATTTTTATATTATATGCTTATTATAGTAGTACAAATCTATAGTAATTCATTATTAAAATCATCAAATAGAGAATTGTATAACTGCAAAATAATATATTCTGAATATTGAACTTGAAAAAACACTGCTTCTTTATTTCAAGCCAGAGATACATACAAATTCAGAAATACAATTGTTACTCTTTTTTATTTGTGCAAATACTAGTTGAAATTAGAAATTAGCAATTAAACATGTAGAGTACATAATTTTTCTTAGGTTTATAACAAAAAAATTCTCAAGCAAGCAATTCTTTATATAATATTTACTTAATCATATTATATATTTTTCATGTTATAAAATAAAATGTTATTATTTACATATTTAAGCTAATTAAATTAAAATTTAGGATCACTTGCAGATTACTCAGAAGCTATTTCATGCAGTAGAAGCCGAGAAAGGAACCTCTCATGAAATATTCTTTTTATATTAACCAGTCATGCATCGTAGAAAAGGTTACTGCTAGTTTATTGCAAGAAAACATGAACACATAAGGCAGAAAAGACTTCCAAGATATATGCTAAGTATGTGCTTCTTTGGGTGACAGAAATAATAGCCCACTAAGTAGAAATATTTGTAGTAATTTAAAACACTGAAGATGTAAATTGTCATAAATAGAAATCTCTCAGTGTAGGAGCTCATGCAGATTTGTTTCTCAATAAAACACAAACTCGTGTTCTCTCACCTTATAAAATTATCTACCCTTGCAGTAAAATAACTGTTTTACTGTTTTTCTATATTTTCTACATAAATATGCATTGTTACCTATGCTTCTAGAATGTTTTATCATTCCTAAACTTATAGTAGACTACTAAAATCTGCTTGCATATCATAATTCTTCTTTTTATTGTTTAGGTCAAATTTGTGACTGCATTAATGCTGTCACACAAGAAAGTATTTTACTAGCTACAAGGATTAGCACTGACCTTTATCTAAATACTAGTTTTATGCCTTGGAAGGACAGTATTTCCATGAGAAATGTTGGTTTTCATGTATAGAATTAGTCAATCTGTGAATAAAAAGATGTTCTCATTTTCATAGATAGGATTTCCAATCAATAGGTCACACATATCTTATAAGGTTTGAGTGAAAATTTGGCTTAAGCCAGAAGGATGATAGGAATTTTAAGGTGCCCCTTTTAATTTAATGATTCTAGTACCTCTATACATTAAATCCCTCTTCCTTCATTTCTCCTTCCTAGTCCATCATTGGTTTACTAACTTATTCTTTTTTCTTTCCTTCCTTTAATGATCCTAACAGTATATGGTAGGAAATATAAACATAAATTTATAAAAATATAGATAGAAAATTATAGTAAAATGATTAGAGTAAATTAATTTCAGAGACACAATAAGTATACATAATAATATCAAAGGGTATCAAGTGAATTAGAGCAAATTTCACAGAAACAAAATCTCACAGTTGAGTACTAGATAGGTAAATTTCACAGAAACAAGATCTTGAATGTGATGAGATACCAGAACTAGGTTTAGATACCTCAACAATATACTCGTAAATTTATATATGATTTGGTTTAATTATTCTTTACTATGACCTCATTTTCTTCATTCTAAGATAGAAAGTACAATTTTTAACTTTTAAAAAATATCAATGAAAAGTAGTTTTATCATTTTTAGGCCACATGGTTTTCCCCAAACTCCTTGAATTATGAAAACTATCTAAGATGAGTATAATGAATTGAGAATCTAAGTAAGAGAAAACAAAGCCAGAGAGGCAAGGATCTCCTATGTTCTTTGATGAGTGGGGTTCATGCACTACAGGACCTGTAGTCTTCATTTTTCTTCTGTGATGGTAGAGACTGAAGCTAGGTTCTTGAATATAGGAAAAGACTACTCTAAACCAACCTGCAACCTCAGGCTCTGTTGTTCCACTATTATCATAATCTCAATATAAATTGCTATTTCGTCTCTCTATCACATGTATACATGGACATATCAAGCCTTTACACTTTTATTACCTTACCTAATTTATACTGGTATATAACTAAAATATTTACATATTTGCCATGAGAACTTTTATTGTGAGTAGATAAAAATATCAACTAAAATGATAAACAAAATAAGCAAGTGTGTTATTTTCTTGCAGTGCTTTTAAGTAATGCCATACATAATATATCCTTGCTGCAAAAAAATGAAAATGAAAGAATAGTCTAGTTACGGTTTGCCAATTTTAGATGCATTACTGCTGGGATTGATTTGTCCTCTCTATGGGTAAGAAGTTAAAAGCATCCATCAGGAATTGGTCAGAAAACATCTTTTATTCACAAATAAAAACACTACCTTTAAAGTGGATTAGGCACATCAAAGATATCTTATAAAGTTCAGCCTCAAAGAGAGCAAGAGGTAGATGTCGCATATCATGTGTGGCACCAAACAGTGCTCCCTCTTTTTCGTTGGAATAACAAGCCATTAAATGAAATGTTTCCTCTATGTAATACTACGTTGCAATTGAATGATTTGAGTTTTTATAGCACAAACACATTCACCCCAACTAAGTGAATAACAAATACTATATTCAATATTTTAGAAAACTATACAAAAATTTATGGGTCCCAAGCAAACAAAAATAATTTTGTATACAAATGAGTGTAAACAAGAGTCATAATTCATTATGCATTTAACTGGGAGCAAAAGGCAGAGTGATTTTCTTGTAGGAAAATTAGGTTCTATTCAAAACTGTATGCTGAATTAAAATACAAATAGAAATACTATTAAAATTAAATTTTAAGGATCAAATTATAGGTTCTACTAGGTAATATACTCCAATAAGATAAATCTTATAACAAGAAATATTTGTGTCTGAGAAAACATAGATTTTTTTTTTGAATGTAGGACAAAGTGAAACCAGAGTGATTATGACATGAAGTTTGAGAACATTTGAGAAAGCATCTGGATTTAGTAAGTGTCCATAGCAGATGAACATTTTTTTAAAATGAAACTCTCTAAAAAGAACCAAAGAAGGCAATAAACGACTTGTTTTGTTTGCACGAGAATGAAAGTAGAAATATAAACAGTAACTTTAGCTTCTATTTTAAGATATTAGAGAATAGTAACTTTGGCTTGAAATGTCAAGGTCCTCAAAATAATGTAAGTAAATGAAGCAGAGTTGTTATGAACCTAATGATATATGCCTATCATTTTATTATGGACGCTAAACCCAATCCTCAAACGAAAATAAAGGTATATGATAAAAGATAAACAAGAAATTAAGTAATGAATCAAAAAAGTCATTTGTTTAAAGTATTATTGGGTCATTCACTGGTCCATATAGCTATAAATATAATAAAATGTGATATGTTGTATGCAAGAGCACTCTATATTCCCTGTAAATCTTAAACTCTTCCAAAGTTACTAAGCATGACAATTTTAAATCCATTTTATCAATCTCCTCTATACAGATGTTTTGTGAATATTACATTTGGATACCCAGCACTATTTTGATGTGATAAAAATTGTTCATTTTCATGGCAGGAGAAATATTCATTGTTATAAGATTCCATATCATTCCTTATATTCTCTCATTTCAAACATTCAATGCTTGGAAACAACTTGAATTTCTCTCTGTAGATGAGACTATTAATCAGTGCTTTTTCAGTAGCTCATGACCATTCTGGGGATGCATATATGATACTCTCATTGGCATTTAAGACAGCAACAAAATTAAAATTATAAAGTAGCAGCAAAATCATTTTATTTTTGTGGTCACCAGAACATGAGAAACAATATAAAGTGTCACAGAATTAGAAAATTAGAGCTTGAGAATTGAGGCTGTAAGTTGTGTGTTCAGACACTTTCAAAAGAAATGGAGGTTTCTTGAATATGTATCATCAAGTTACATAAAGCCAATCAAGAAATTATAGGTTCTCTGTTCTGTTATATGACACTTTTATTTTATATTTAAAAATTTTATATGAATACTGCATCTAAATCCCTTTTGCCCTCTAATTCTCCCATATTCCTATCCCATATCAATAATTACTTCTTTAATCATTATTGTTACACAAATGTTTATGCTTATATATTTACTACTTTATATATAAGAGAGTCCAATTTTCTGTGCTACATGTACTTTTGCCCAGGTAAGAATAAAGAAATTTTTAAGGATAGTTAGAACAATGTATCCAGAGCTTTTAAAACACATTTCTGTCACTGCACATTTAACCAAACTCCTTGATTACACATCAAGAATAGTAAGAACTCCAATGAGACATGCGAATTCAGAGTTTACCTCTTGTCATGTAGATTCATTGAATACCACAAAATTAATAGTCAGGGTGGGTTCATAATAGTGGAAACACTGTATTAATTCCTACAGGACACATGAGGGAATACAGTGTACCTAAACCTATTTAAAAAAAGTGACTAGAAAGCACTCAAATTACAACTTGACAACATGAATGTCAATATTGAGAGCAAAACACAGAACTCAGTAAACTTTCTGAGAAAGTGAGAGGATTAGTTAGGACTTCACTTTTTCTTTAGAAAAGAAGTTTGTATACATTATGTTCTCCTCATTTTCCCTGAATACTCCAAAATTCTCCCTACCTCTCTCTCTCTACTCAATGAACACCAAGTATTTTTCATCTTTAGAAAGCCAATAGCAGTCAAACAAGAACAAAAACAATTTTACAAAATAAGAAAGAAAACACAAGAAACACAATACATCGACACAAAATTTTTTGAAACACAAATTTCAAAACCATAAAGTACAATTAAAAAATTACAGAGGGAAAAATATCCTCACATAGCAATATGAGACAAAAGATTCCATAAAAATATTATTGAGTTTCCTTTCTGCTGTCCATCGACTGCTTGAAATGGGGTCTACAGGTAAGTGTGGTCAATAAATCCACTGAGACTGCTTTGCAAAAAACTAAGTTTAGTTTTCAAGTCAGAATCAATTATTTCTTCTTTTTTAGGAGTGGGAGCCCATGTCCACCTTTTCCTCACAGCAGTGCAAAATGTTTTGTCTTGAGCCTGTTCAGTCCCTATACACCTTCCACCGTCTCCGGGTTTATTTAAAAATGAAGTATTCATAATTACCTTTTGAAGTTGTTGTTTCAAAGAATATCTAATTGTATATCAATTTGAAGATATTTTAATGGTAATTTTGAAGGTGTATAAAAGCATTGCATATTAAATTTTTGTTATTTGAATGAATGTTTTGTGATATGCCAAGGTAGCTCACATTTGCCCCCTATTGTGGTTTTGTATTTTGTTTTCGTTTTTCTGTGTGTTTCAACTTCTTCATTATCACCCATGTAACAATTTTTCAGCACAGTTTACTTTTCCAAAATATTGTATTTCTTCTCTTTTCCTACTTTTGAGTAGGTTTTAACTTCCATTTAATTTCATTAAATTCATTAAGAATGGCTGCCTCTGTTTCTCTCCATTAACAATGTTTTATTATAACAGAAATTGTGTTATAAATAAGTCCACTTTTCTAATGTAGGTATGTATATCATAATTCTATTTTGCAAATTCTAGCAGAAAGGTTGCCATTGGCACTGTGAAGACAAGAGACAATGAACACAAAGTTGCTGCCTCCCTTTAACTGCAAAATTTTAACATAACAAAAGTTCATGTTTCAAGAGAATCAACAACTTTCTAAGGAATATGTGTATCTCTAATAGATTATAGGAAGCATTGGAACATATACCAATATGGTAATATTTAAAGCTTAACATTTTGAAAAGGCAAAAGTGGATATGTAAAGTGGAAAAATCCACTTTCATGTTTAAATATATTTATTAAAAGTCCTGTATAGCCTTCTGTTTTAATTTATTTCAGTTATCTAGATGTTAATGAAAGATTGTTATTTCATAATCACTTTTTAAAAATTCTTGTCAATATTGTATTATATACACTGCATTCTGAAGAGATGTCATTGTTTTAATGGGACAATACTTTTGTGGAAACCAGCAGGTGTACAATAAAAATACAAATGAAGATTCATCAAAAAGAAATTGGAAATCTGCAATATCACACTAAAAATTGGGAAAAGGTAAGTAGGAAATAGAAAAAATTACAAAAACACTGAAAAGAAAAAAAAAACAAAAAGATGAAAAAGTAAGAAGACATAAAGTAATGGCAATTTATTCAATAAACATAAATGCTATAAAATAAGTATTTCATAATACCTACTTATATTGCAGTTAAAGGGAAGCACCCTTCAATATTCTGGGACTTGGTGCTAGGACATATTATTTTATCACATTATTGGCAAGTGGCCCAACATTTGTCATCTAATACTGCAATTAGATGGGACTGTGAAACAACAGTTCTGTCAGTATTGTGTTTTGGCATGGTAAATCAGTGAAATTTTAAAATTGATTTAAATCTGCTAGTTTCAGTCTTCATTTTCTAGCAAATAGTGCCAAGAACTTGATAGTTCTTAGTATAGACCAAATTAAAAGATAGAGATTGAATCAACTTAAGAAAACAAAATTGAATTTGCAACTCTAGAAATGTAAGTTTTATTCACTATTTTTAAGTATGTAGTTTAGTAAGATTCCTACAAACTTTATAAATTGAATTCATAAACCATTACACAAATCATGTTAATTTAACAAATATTTGTAAGCTCTTTATATGAGCTAACCTTAGGTTTTAGACACATAAAAAGTCCTCCTAGAGATGTTATTACGTGTTTCTTAGAAAAGCATGTATACATAAACAAATATTTTTATCTTTAAATTCCTATTTTCATATTCATCCACATTTTTTATTTTTAATGTCCTACCAAAGTAATTTAAACACACTGAGTCACTTCAGGAAGTTTGTAGCACTTAGACAAATAATACTCAGAAATAATGTGGGCCTGGAATATATACCTGATGAGATCAACTTAATGAACTATGTGGTTTTGAGGAAAATTCTAGAGTTTCCTGACCAAGTTGAAAAGAGAAAGATAATTGTAATCCAACTGAAGCGCTCTTAGTGGTTATCAGTGCGACATAAATAGTGGTGAAAAGGATGGCAAGCTGACAATGTGTGGATAATCTTAATAGGAAGCAGAAGTTCTGAAAATTTAGAAGTAGTAGAGAATAGGCAAACTGAAACAAAACATAAATTATACTGGACAAGGCTTACATGAGAGCCGAAGGGAAGCTTTACTTGAGAGATTATGAAAGGCTAGATGATAGTCTTCAATAAGCCATTCAGGATCTTCAGTTCGCCTAAGCCAATTTCAAGAAGTAATTTTAGACTCTAAAGCAGTAAAGTACCAAGGTCATTACAGAAGATAACCCTAGCAATAGTCACTGAACATATTGTTATACACAGGATCATGTTTTCATTGAACTTGACTTACTGGTGAGGCTGAGGTAATTCAAATAATTAAAATTAAAGTCAGTAAGTGAAGAGAATGAAAGCACTAGACTTGTTGATTTCCATAAGTAATAGGAAATTTTAAGTAAGAATTTCTAAAGCATACATTTTCAACTTATACTAAGAGGTTAAAGAATGTACACTGATTAATATCATATTTGTATCAGAATATTAACTGGATTTCATTCATAGTTCATGTCACTTATTCAGGAGTTTCATTGCATTGATTTGCTTATTTGTCAACATTGGGATAATATTTTAAAAACAACGAGATGATTCATATCACTGAGTTGTGAACACTGTTAAAATATCTAAATACTTCTTATAAATGTGCTCAGAACACTCTACTGTGTATACAGATGAGATGACTCAAAAGGTAGAGATATTTTCCTCAAAGCCTAAATATTTGATCTCAGTTCTTGCTACCTATATGGTAGAAGGAAAGAACTGATTCTTCCAAAAGTTATCCTGTTATATCTATATGCTTGCTGTGTAATATGTGTGCACACACAAAAAATATATCTATTTTTTAAAGAAATCCTGCATTGTACCATTTTAAGTAATGAATTGAAAATCTCAGAAGATTCTTATACATGTGAATAGAAACAGATAAGACTCACTGTAGTAGTTTGAGAGAGTTGCTATAAAAACCTACCATAGGTTGAATGGTTTCAACAAAGGAAGTTATTTAAGTGTGAGATGTAGAAAGAAAGTTTAACATTAAGATATTGGCAAGACAGTCTGTTTCTGAGGTCTCTGTATGGTTGAGGGATCACTTTTGTCATTATGTTGTATCATAGCAGTCGGCAGTGTCTAAATTCCCTTGTTTGAAATATTCACCAAATGAAATTAAGATCTATCCTAATGTTATTACTGGGTTGTAATTATTTTTATAAGTTTATTTTTATTACAATATATAAATTATTTCATGGGGTATAGGGGACTAGGGCCTCAATATATTTTTGAGGAATAAATATAGTCCATAAAACTTAGAAAATGAGAATAAAATAAGCAATTGACTATTAGATATTCTGCTAAAAATTAATTTTATACTTAGATATATCTAGAGGAATAACTTTTTTGTTGATGGTAGTTTGTAGATAAATGAATAAAAATATTTTCACAATAAAACAGAAATATCAATGTATGAGAAATTTGAAAATGAACCTATTTATGAGTTTAATTAAGATCTTAATAGCAGGAGAAGGATGTCTTATTGATAAATTATATATAGCAATTTAATAGCAATATTTGTCCACTGGACATACCTTGTGATTTCCCATCTATATTCCATCTACTGTGATATTATCTGATAACTAAATAAATAAGGAATAATTAAACTATGCTACAGAATGTGATTCAAAAGATAGATTTGGAATTTTTAATATAATATTAAGGGAAGAAAGGCAGAATTAATGAGTTTTAATCACCATCTAAAATTCAGGCAAAAATTCTCTTTAGGTATAATTACAAAACAATACATATCAATACATGTTACTCGATAGATTAACACTGTCTTGTTACCAGTATATGTTAATGTATGAGTAATAAAATTTGTCATCAGGGCAGACAATGATAAATAATATAGTACAAGTTTGAAATGCCAAGAGCTTATGTCATATATAAAAATTGACATGTCACAATTTAAACATCATAATGTAAGATGTAAACATCATAATGTAAATTCAGTAGCTGAATTTAGATAATAGCAAAAGTTATATTACTAACCATAAAACATTAGAAAGGAAACTAATGTCCAAAGTCACTTCTTTAGATGAAACATAAATGTCTTTAATTTTACATTACAGTAATACTGTCACTTTTATATACAGAAATTGTTCAGAAATAATTAACCAATGTCAAGTACATATCTATTTCTACCTGAACTACAAAAATAATACTGGTAGTAATTTCACTGCAAATGTGATGGATACAAACAATTTATTTGGTCATTCTCTAAAATTGTTTTTTATCATAATTGCTTCATTTATAATAATAATTGCTTTTTATTTTATCATTTATTTTTATTCCTGTGTATGTGTATGTGATATGTATATATAATGTGGTAGTTGCATAGCATGATGCACCTGTGGTGGTCACAGGAGAACTTGAGAATTACCTTCACTGTTGCATCTAAGTTTTAAATTCTTCTACTATATTTCATTTTCTTGGAAATTACTCTTAGTCTGAGCACATATAAATGTAACTCTTAAAAATGATTTTGGGGAGTGATATTTTTTTCAAAAAAAAAAACATGAGTCACATTTTTTAGAAAGTACAATCTTTCGGAGACCAGATAATAATAGTCCGCATGCGTGTTTCCTGTGGCTATTTTCCTGCTTAACTAGCTAAGAGAAAGTTGAAATTGTGGTTTATTAGATAGGTCTCTCTCCCTAGAATGAAGGGTTGAGAAGCCCTGTTCAGGCAGAAAGAACTACTCTTCAAAGAGATATTTTCAGATATTAGATCTCTAAAGTCTACTTCCTCAGTGCTAGTTAGAAGATAACCAAGGATTTATGGTAATTTTTCATGGTCTCTATGACTGTTCTTACCATCATCTGCTTTCAAATAATGGAATATTGAGAAAAAGAAATAAATATAATAAGTTGAAATCATGTGACATTTAAAATATTTAGCCTTTAGCAATCACAACTGAGATTTTGCATATAGGGGGTAAAGCATTATTAAAAAATAAATAAATAAATAACAAAACTCAAAGACAGATTTTGGGATGCAACCTTAAGGTCAGAAAATCAACATAGCCAGCCACTGACTCTTACCTTGGCCTTTGTCCAAAATAGCAATCCTGCCTCCAGGAATCTCTGAATGAGACTGAGAGCTCTCTCCCTCCCCCTGTTTTAGATTCTTCTCTAGGGCTGGGGTTATAGGTGGGTACCACAGGGATTAAAGCCATGAACCTCCCATTTTCAATAGTAACTAGTGTGGCTACTGTGATTAGAGGTGTATGTTACCACTGCCTGGTCTTTAAGACTGACCAGCAGGGCTATTTTACTCTCTGATCTTCAGGGACCTTTATTTACTAAAATACAGATAAAATGCCACTAAATTTTCCATTTTTGTATGAAATAAAAATGGTTATAACTAATATAAAAAACTATATACAATAAGTACAATAACTACATATAATATATGTAGGCAATAAATACATCAACAATATCTAGTCCTTTTGCATTTGACAAATTTGAGGAAAATTCTCCATATCTATCCTACCTTGGTGAGTCCAAAGTCTTGTATCTAATTTACTTTTTACCATAACTTGCTTTCTGTGTCAGGTAAACCAGGAAAACTATAATTATCTAGTCTTCAACTCTCTCAGAGACCCAAGAAGAAAAACATATTAGCTGAGTAAGCAGGAAGTACAGGCAAGTGGCTTCCAAATTAAAAAAAAAAATGTAAGTAATGAGAGAAACAGCTGGCTTCTTAGACAGTCACCCAAAGTTCCTGTGCAATGTTGGGGCATCTCCATCTTTGACCAGCAGGCCTAGGATATCTGACAGTACTTTCTATGAAGCAGGCATTCTGAAGTGCTCTTCCTAATTATCTTCACAGTCTCTTTCTTTTGTAATCTGCTTGTCCAATTACAATAGCATACTGTCAGCAGTCGAGGCAAGGGAAATTTTGCCTAGTAGCTTAGTTTTGCCACAAAGAAAGTAAACTCCATATGGAGTTTCTTGGATGCCCATTATCTTTTCTAAAGTATATTGGTGCTTCCAGAAATAGACATGTTTCATTATCACAAGAAATAAGAACCTAGGTTATTAAATGCTGTATTCTGTAGATCTCTGAAGTGTTTATAGATAACCTGGATTTCTAAAATATATCTTTGTTTCACCTTAAAAACATACCTAATGAGACTACAAGTTCTATTATAATAGGTTACTAATTACTAGACTGCATTAACTTATTAACCTAAAAAGAAGGTAATAATAATTTTCAAGTACAACAGTTTTTACATGGAAGTGGTTACCCCATATTGGGTGCCATATGCAGGTGGTGCCTGCTCATTATGTTCTCGGCTGCTCAGTTCTAAATAATCACACAGAAACGGTATTAATTACAAAACTGCTTGGCCAATAGTTCAGGCCTATTCCTGGTTAATTCTTATATCTTAAACTAACCTATTTCTTTTTTTTTTATTTAATAATTTTTTTATTAAGAAAAGAAGAAAAAAAACATAAACAAAAAACAAGTTTCCACCTCCTCCCAGCCTCCCATTTCCCTCCCCCTCCTCCCACCCTACGCCCCCTCCTCCCACCCTTCTACCCCTCCCCCCACTCCTCTCCCCCTCCCTCTCCAGTCCACAGAGCAGTCCAGGTTCCCTGCCCTGTGGTAAGTCCTAGGTCCTCCCCCCTCCGTCCATATCTAGGAAGGTGAACATCCAAACTGGCTAGGCTTCCACAAAGCCAGCACATTAAGTAGGATCAAAACCCCGTGCCATTGTCCTTGGCATCTAATCAGCCCTCATTGTTCGCCATGTTCAGAGAGTCCGGTTTTATCCCATGCTATTTCGATCACAGTCCAGCTGGCCTTGGTGAGCTCCCAGTAGATCAGCTCCACTGTCTCAGTGGGTGGGTGCACGCCTCGTGGTCCCGACTTCTTTGCTCATGTTCTCCCTCCTTCTGCTCCTCATTGGGACCTTGGGAGCTCAGTCCAGTGCTCCAGTGTGGGTCTCTGTCTCTGTCTCCATCCATCACCAGATGAAGGTTCTATGATGATATGCAAGATATTCGTCAGTATTGCTCTCGGATAGGGTCATTTCAGGTTCCCAATCCTCAGCTACCCAAGGAACTAACTGGGAACCTCATGTTGGGCACTTGGGAGCCCCTCTAGGGTCAAATCTCTTGCTCACCCTAAAGTGGTTCCCTTAACTAAGAATTGTGGTTCCGTGCTCCCCTATCCACCTTTCCTTTATCCCAATTCTCCTGATTCCACAAGTCCCCCCTCCTTCCCTTCTACCTTTTCTCTCCCCATCTCCCCTTACCCCCATCCCACCCCACCCCCAAGATCCTAATTTTCTCCCCGGCAATTGGGTCTACTTCCCTTAGCCAAGAGGATAACTATATGTTTTTCCTTGGGTTCACCTTCTTACTTAGCTTCTTTAGGTTCACCTATTGTAGACTCCGTGGCCCTAATTTATGGCTAGAAACCAATTATGAGCGAGTACATCCCATGTTCATCTTTTTGGTCTGGGACACCTCACTCAGGATAGTGTTTTCTATTTCCATCCATTTGCCTGCAAAATTCGAGAAGTCATTGTTTTTTACCGCAGCGTAGTACTCTAGCGTGTATATATTCCATACTTTCTTCATCTATTCTTCCATTGAAGGGCATCTAGGTTGTTTCCAGGTTCTGGCTATTACAAATAATACTGCTATGAACATAGTTGAACAAATGCTTTTGTCATATGATAGAGCATCTCTTTGGTATATTCCCAGGAGTGGTATTGCTGGGTCCAGGGGTAAGTTGATCCCGAATTTCCTGAGAAACCGAAACACTGACTTCCACAGTGGTTGCACAAGATGGCATTCCCACCAGCAATGGATGAGGGTACCCGTTCCTCCACAGCCTCTCCAGCAAAGGTTATCCTTGGTGTTTTTGACTTTTGCCATTCTGACAGGTGTAAGATGATGTCTCAAAGTTGTTTTGATTTGCATTTCCCTGATTGTTAAGGAAGTTGAGCACGACTTTAAGTGTCTTTTGGCCATTTGAACTTCCTCTGCTGAGAATTCTCTGTTCAGTTCAGTGCCCCATTTTTTAATTGGGTTAATTAGCATTTTAAAGTCTAGTTTCTTGAGTTCTTTATATATTTTGGAGATCAGACCTTTGTCTGTTGTGGGGTTGGTGAAGATCTTCTCCCAATCAGTAGGTTGCCTTTGTGTCTTATTGACTATGTCCTTTGCTTTACAGAAGCTTCTCAGTTTAAGTAGGTCCCATTTATTCAATGTTGCCCTTAATGTCTGTGCTTCTGGGGTTATACATAGGAAGCGATCTCCTGTGCCCAGCTCCTGTAGGGTACTTCCCACTTTCTCTTCTATCAGGTTCAGTGTGTTCGGGCTGATATTGAGGTCTTTAATCCATTTGGACTTGAGTTTTGTGCACGGTGATAGATAAGGGTCTATTTTCATTCTTCTACAAGATGACATCCAGTTGTGCCAGCACCATTTGTTGAAGATGCTTTCTTTCTTCCATTTTATACTTTTAGCTCCTTTATGGAAAATCAGGTGTTCATAGGTTTGTGGGATAAAATCCGGGTCTTCTATACGATTCCATTGGTCGACTTCTCTGTTTTTATGCCAGTACCACACTGTTTTCATTACTGTAGCTCTGTAATAGAGTTTGAAGTCAGGGATGGTAATGCCTCCAGAAGAAATATTAGTAACCACCTGTGTCTTATCAGATCACCATGGATTAAAGTTAGAATTCAACCATAATGCTACCCCCAGAAAGCATACAAAGTCATGGAAACTGAACAGTCAACTATTGAACCATAGCTGGATTAAGGAAGAAATAAAGAAAGAAATTAAAGTCTTCCTGGAATTCAATGAAAATAAAGAAACAACATACTCAAACTTATGGGACACTATGAAAGCAGTCCTAAGAGGAAAGTTCATAGCACTAAGTGCCCACTTAAAGAAAACAGAGAAAGCTCACATTGGAGACTTAACAGCCCACCTGAAAGCTCTAGAAAAAAAAGAAGCAGACTCACCTAGGAGGAGTAGAAGACTGGAAATAATCAAAATGAGGGCTGAAATCAACAAAATAGAAACACAGAAAACAATACAAAAAAATCAATGAAACAAAAAGCTGGTTCTTGGAGAAAATCAACAAGATTGACAAACCCCTATCCAAACTAATCAAACGGCAGAGAGAGAATTTGCAAATTAATAAGATCAGAAATGAAAAGGGGGACATAACCACAGACACAGAGGAAATTCAGAGAATCATTAGATCTTACTACAAAAGCCTATATGCCAAAAAATTGGAAAATGTAAAGGAAATGGATACTTTTTTAGATAAATATCATATACCAAAGTTAAATCAGGACCTGGTGAACAATCTAAATAGACCTGTTAGTCGTGAAGAATTAGAAGAGGTTATCAAAAACCTCCCTACCAAAAAAAGCCCAGGACCAGATGGTTTCAATGCGGAATTCTACCAGATCTTCCAAGAAGATCTAATACCTATACTCCTTAATGTATTCCACAAGATAGAAACAGAAGGGTCATTACCAAACTCCTTTTATGAAGCCACAATTACTCTGATACCAAAACCACTCAAAGACTCAACCAGGAAAGAGAACTACAGGCCAATCTCACTCATGAATATCGACGCAAAAATCCTCAACAAAATACTGGCAAATCGAATCCAAGAACACATCCGAAAAATTATCCATTATGATCAAGTAGGCTTCATTCCTGAGATGCAGGGCTGGTTCAACATACGAAAATCTATCAATGTAATCCAGCATATAAATAAACTGAAAGAAAAAAACCATATGATCATTTCATTAGATGCTGAAAAAGCATTTGACAAAATTCAACATCCATTTATGTTAAAAGTCTTGGAGAGATTAGGGATACAAGGGTCATACCTAAATATAATAAAAACTAACCTATTTCTATTAATCTCTGTATTGTTATGAGACTGTGGCCAATAAGGTTCTGGTGTTCTGGCATCTTTTTCCTGTGGAAGCTACGTGGTGTTTCTCTGACTTCACTTCTTTTTCTCTATATCTCTGTTTGGATTTCCCAGCTGTCTTTACTCTGGAATGCTGAGGAGGAGAATTTAATTATAAAAATTAAATAACTATAATTTGTAACACTCCATTGCAAGGGAGAATATTTGAAAATAGTTCATTAACAGAACAATAAACAAGAAGCAATAATTTCACTATATTTATCTCTAATATTGTCATATTCTATTTTCTTGGAGTGAATTTTTTAATGTATTCTTTTTTAACTTTTAATAAAATATATGTAAATCTCTTCAAGATTGCATTTACAATTAATAACCTGAGTTTATTAATATGCATTCTTAAAACCTTACTACACCATATGCTATTGTAAGCATTTTGATGTAACACATGTAAACTCATGATAATTCAAAAGAAATTCTATTAAATAGAAGGTTATAAAAACCTGGGCTAGTGGGATGGTTCATTAGGTAAAGGAAATTGCTGCCTTAGCCTGATGACTGGCATTCTATGGAGAAGTGACTCCACAAATATGTCCTCCATTATGAGGTACAGATGTACCCTGGATTATGCTCACAACATTATGCATATTCATTTGTAAAGACTTTGTTATAAAGCTTACTTTTGTATGGAATGTGTGTATCAAATATGTTGTAATCTTTATTTTTATTCCATATAGTAATTCTATTCTTGTGAACTCTTTCCCAATACTTAAAAAGCAAGTCATTCCTGATTCTTTTGACTATTGGTGTAGGTTTGTAGGCCTCTTCTGTGAATTATCTTTATGTTTTTTACATGAATTTGCTTATCAGGTATAAGAGTATCTCAAAATTGGCATTCATTCAAAAGCATAGCTATGAAACTTAAAATGTTACAAACTCAGTTTGAACTATGTTTGTCCATAATAATATTAGTGACTTCATTTTAAAAGATGCACTATAATATTTTTTAAAACTTCATATTTTTGGAAATCTTGTTTTACTAAATTGTATATTTTGCTTGAAATTATTTTTTTGCAAATTACAACCAAATAAGGGAAATTTCTACTAAGTATCATTATTACATGGAAGTTTGTAGGAACAAAATAATTTTTCTTGAGAACCAAATATTTCTGACATAATATTTATACTTGAGAACAAAATATTTCTGACATTTATGTGCTCCTAGAAAGCAAAAATTAAAAAAAAAATTCTCTCTTGAGTGCTTAATACCCAACCTGTAGGTTTATCACAAACCTATTTCATTCCATTACTAAATATGTTAGATAATTTGCAAATTGGTAAACATAGTTTTTGTTTGAATTATGTTATCATCAGAGGATAAATTAAGTCTACCTCACAATAAATTCTAGTCAAATTTTCTGCTTCATATCTTTCTAAGTTCAATATGACATTGCAGTCTCTAAATGGATACCCTGTATCACAGTTCCTCTCCAAAGCTCAGGAATTATTGCAGGAGAGAACAGAAAGACTGGAAGAGCAAATGTTCATGGACCTCTGAAATGAGATGGATTTTCTGGACACAATAAGACTCACGTACTCAGGAAATCACAGCAGCTCTGACTGTATGCATAAGACATGAACGAGAGCCAGGCAACCCACAATCCCAGTATGGATGGCCACCCCCAGCTGTGGAGTGAATGACAATGAATGGTTTCTGAGGTTTCTAGGACATCAGCCCTGGAGATGCTATCCACAGTACAATGCAGGGTGCTACATTCATCAATCTTTCCCAAAACAAATCACCAAACCCCACAGCAGAGGAGGGAAAAAGACAGTAAGAGTAAGAGGAGTTGTAGGACATCAAGGAAATATGGTTCACTAAATCAACAACTTCATGGCACATATAAACACTGAAATAGAGGCAGCATGCAGAAGGCAAGCATGAGTCTACATAAGGTGGGTCCTAGAGCAGACTGGAGAGGAGGGTTCATGCCAGCCTCATTTGGTAAACAAACTACTTAAAGCTAGATAGCATGTCTAGCATTAAAAGACCAGCAGAAAATGGACTCAGTAGCATTTCTAGAGGCTCCTTGTTGCATCATGTTATGCCACGACTTGTTTTTATATATTATTGGTTATGATTTTCCAAAAGAAAGATGGGCATCAAAGAGTCTCCTTATGGAGTTGGTTAGTCATTTGGGCAAGAAACTGCTCTTGCCTGGACTACTTGGATAAACTGATCATGCAGGACTCACAGAGAAATGACTGCTAAACTTGCCTAAAAGTAAAAAAAAAGGACATTCAGGGTTCCTGCTTCGTAAAAGAGTCTGCCAGATACATTCAGGAAACACACAAAAAAGTGCCTGACAAACTGCCAAAATAAGTGGAACTATCTTTGAAATTTCCTGTTTCGTGAAAAAGTCAGCTGGATACTATGGGCCTAATAAGCTGAAGATGGATGCCCCAAAGGTACAGAAGAACTTTGGTGACTGTCCAGGCAACGAAATGTCTCTGTCATTTCTAGACTTTAGGATGTTGTTTATAATGTACTTCCTATTTACTTAGGTAATATATCCTTCTGGAGTCTTTGACGGAGTTAAAGATTATAATAGTAATAATAGAGTTTTCCTTAGTTATAATAAAACCTAAAATAAATATAACAGCAGTTCTTTCTTGATAACAGTTTTATGTAATTTTACTATATTAAAGTTGAAATCTTCCTTTTTATTTAAATAGAAAAAAAGAAGGGGATCTGTGATTCCCCTTTGTATGCTGTGAATACGATTGGTTAACTGACAAAGAAAATTCGCTTGGCCTGATAGGGCAAAAAAATAAAGGTAGACATGGAAAACTAAACTGAATGCTGGTAGAAAGAAGGATGGAGTCAGGGAGAAGCTATGTATCTCTGCCAGACACAGACACAGCCCATTTAGCAATACACAGATTAATAGAAATGGGTTAAATTAATATGTAGGAGTCAGCCAATTAGAAGCTAGAGCTAATAGTCTAAGCAGTTATTTAATTAACACAGTTTCTGGGTGATTATTTCAGTTTCTGGGCAGCTGGGAAACAAACAAGGGGCCTCTTTAGTACAGCTTACCATACTATATTTTGAATAGCTACTAGGTAAAATTTCATTATTTTTTATCTTTATTTTAAAATTATAAAGTGATATATCACTGTAGTTATAGTTATCATTTGAGAGCGTTTAATAAACTCTGTCAATCACAAATTTCACCAGGAATACCAAAAGTAGCTGAGTAAAAAAATATTACAATAAAATTCCATGAAGGGTTGGAAAGATTTTGCATGGGATAAGAGTGTGTAGTATTCATAATGACCTAAATTTGGAACCCAGAAACCACTGAAAACCAAATCTGGTCTTGTGCATGTTTTCAGTCATAGTCTTTTCTGGGGAAATGTCTGTTTTGCTTGCTTACAGCATAACTTCAGATTTGGTGAGGGACTTTTTCTTGGATAAAAAAATAAAGGAAACTGAACATCTTCCTCTGGATTCCCCAGTCCTGAGAACACAAAATCAATGAGCCCTTGGAAAAATAAGTTCTTGAATTTTTAGATACCTCATGTACTCTGAAATAAATTATGAGTCACCTTCATTAGCTGTGGTCAGACAGAAACCTTAGACATTATAATATAAAATTAAAAATTAAAATCTCACCCAAAGCATTATGAGAATACATTTTTCATTCTAACCCCAAAATTTTAAATGCTCTATAGGATTAATGTATCCAATCAAAAAGTAATTTAGTATCATTTTAAAACTTCAAACTTTTTATTGCTAAGTAATTTGAATTTTTAAAAAACTCATGAAAATTTAAAAATAAATGCTAATCATACATATTAGCAATTTTTTTTTTTTTTTTTTTTTTTGGTTTTTCGAGACAGGGTTTCGCTCTGGCTTTGGAGCCTGTCCTGGAACTAGCTCTGTAGACCAGGCTGGTCTCGAACTCACAGAAATCCGCCTGCCTCTGCCTCCCGAGTGCTGGGATTAAAGGCGTGCGCCACCACCGCCCGGCCATATTAGCAATTTTTAACAGTAATTTTCAAATACGATTTTGTTAAAAAGCACATGACTCTTAAAAGTAAAAAATTGTGGTCTACAGTGATGCTGCAAAGTATAACTTTGCTTCTATGGTTAAGGAAGTTGTATTTGCTAGACATGCTAAAATCGCTACACCCAAGTCCTGTGACTTAAAGAGTAATTTGACATGACATTGAGAAGATAGCTTATTTTCAGAGTGCAGTGAGTTTCAGTATGGTTTTGGCCAGGAAACCAGTGATGCATTCTGACTAGTGGAAACAGTAGTAGTTAGCTACTAGTTTAAATCCATGGTCGCTGAAGAATTGCCAATAAAAAGTAGAGTATTCTATTTGCATAATCCCCACCATGGGCATAATTTATTGAGAATAGAATATTGTCCCTGAAATGGAAAGCTGGCAGGAGCTAAATAATCAGATATCATCATTTTTCTTTCTTTTTTTTCCCCCTTTTTACTTTCAGTAATTGAACTTTAATCCTATTTTGAGAGTCATTTCAAAAAGAGGTCTGAAATTTAATCTCAAGCAATTCAACCTTACCCCTGGCCCCTGCTAGAGGTAATTCTGTAAAGAATTAAGCTAGTCCTTTCTCTGTAAGTGAAACTAACACATATTAGCTACACATGCTGATAAGTATGCATGAGTATATTAAAATCCATGCTCAAATGATAAAACAATAAGGCATTGAACTCTGTAGCTGTTATCTATAAAAATTAACCAAACTCACTTTAAAATCACAGGGATGTCTTCAGTATTAAATAAAGGGATTTCTTTATTTATATTTTCAAATAGGTTTTAATTTAAATCTAGTTTGATTATAATCTTTCCTTCCAAGTCCTTCCAGACACTCTCCCCCTCCCTACACACCCAAATTTAAGTTCTTGCTCAAAAAATATACATCTAGCATGGCAACAAAAGTAAGAAAACAGAGTAAAACTACTCCATAAAAGAAAAATTTAAAAAATGCTAAACTGTAATCAACTTAAAGAACACAAAAGACTATAGAGTCCGATGTATGTTGGTCAACTATAACTTAACATGAAGCCTTTCTTGTAGTGGATGATATACTTAGTGTCACTCTGTTGGAGAAAATTGATTTCCCTTATCTCAAAAGGTATAAAAGACAGGTAAATTGTTAACCTTTAACCATGTGGCTAGGATATCATTAATCAATCAATCAATTAATTAATTCAGTATTTTAATAAAAAATGAAATATAGCAAGGTAAAATAATTGCTATCACATTAAAATTGGACAAGATGAACCAGTAGAAGAAAAAGAGCCAAAGAAATTTTATGGAGTTTATTCCTGATTATTGTTATCCTTTTCCGTTAATAAACCCCACTTTTTAGGATTTTTCGTCTTGATTAGAAGGTCACAATCAACACCATTGCTAGTCATCCTCATTCCAAGTAATACACATCCATGATAGTATAACCCTGAAAACCAAGTTTTAAATCCAACTACCAAGGCAAATGACTTCCTTTATTAGCCAGCTCCGTGCAGACAAGGAAGTGAGGCTTTTGCAGTGCTTCCTATGTCTCTTCTATTTTTTGGAATTCTCTCGTAGCTGATTGGACAAACAATGCTTCCACGTGTTCTTCACCCCACTGCTTATTGCCCCACCATGTTTTATTTGACTACAAATTTCAACGTATTTTCACAAAAAGTATATAGTTATCTTGTGAATATATATTCTTTTTATTAAATGTAGTAAGTGGTAATCATGAGATTTCTGGGTGATAATGAAATTATATAAGGCTTATGGAGTATAGTATAAATTGATATCACACTGAGATGTCTTTATGTTGTATGAAGCACATTTTAGGTGACTACTAAAAATGTAAAATATACAGCAATTACATGTTCATGACACATGGTTTGTAGTCATTTCTTTATTGCTTGGGAAGTAGAATAGCTACTTTATCTATGTTTATGTTATCCAAACATAAAAAAAGTGTCCGTGAAGAAGTAAATCTCTTCAATATTTTATTATTTGATGATAAGACATAAATAGGACTATAACTTAAATTATTTTAATAATTTATTTCTGTTAATGAGTAAGTGTATAGTTCTTTTTATTTTGATATTTCAGGAAAAAAAATCTATTAAACAGGTGACAAGAAAAACGTGTTGTTGGGAGCAGTGAGACCCCGGATCCTGAATTTCTTGTAAACAACTTGTTTTCCCTTGATCTGAGTGCCTACAGCTGCTCTGAGCACGAGACCTTCAGGAGTTTCTGATGGCAGGAGAGTGGTTTCTGGTGGGTTTGGCTGGGGCGTGGCTATCTTTATATAATCTGCCACTGAACACAATAAAGGGGAAGTTCTTGGGGAATTCACGGATAACCGGTATCGCTGTCTCTCTGTCTGTGTGTGTCTGTGTATTTTAACCTCCAGCCCCCTTGTGGGAAGCTTGGGTACTGTGTGCCAGTGCACAGAGTACAGACATGGGGGCACGTTGCGCGGCAACGTGTCAGGAGTGTTTACGCATGTGCACATTACATTGCAGGCCTTAAGGGCCAGGTTACTAAATCAATTAGTCAATTTTCAATTGTATTCTTCATATTGATTTGCAGAGGATCTGCACAGACACCATTTTTGATATACCTATAGTATAAGTTACTCCATCTTCATTTCACCCCTTTGCTTTTGATCCATTTGTTTTCAGGAGAAGATGTGTACATTTTGCTAGCATATTTTTTTATTGTTTCCTGCTTTCACTGGCATAATATCTTTTCAGGAAACCCCTGCATTTTATGAGAGGGCAAAGAATTATTCTTTTTGTCGTCTTAACGATATATGATTTTACTCTATCTTCTTAAAATGCTTATTGATTATCTAAATTATAATTTGATTTTATTTTTGTATAAAGATCCAGGGGACAATCAAGAAAGATCTGTGCAGAGCTGAGTCATTCATTTGGAAGTCAGTGGAAGTAGGTGCTAATGGATCCAACAGAGGGTAATATGGTTTCCAAAGTTTTTGAGCTCAACCAAAAATTTCAGTGTGATATTGCCCATCACATGTGGGGCAGTGAATTCTACATCATGCTATGAGGGTGCTGGGCACAGAACTGTCCCATCTTTGAGTTATTTCGTTAAGAAAAGAATACCGTGGAATAGAAAGCAAATCACTTTTTCATCTCTTATATACAGGACTCAATTACCTTTGACTGGCTCTATAGCCTACAGAGCTTAACAATCACCAGATTAGCAATGATTCTAGAACCCCAGTGTCTCACTGGAAATCCTTAGATCTACACCAGCATCAAAGACCTGAGTAGGATCAACAGTCACTGAGTCATATCATCACTGAGATCCGAGTGGCCTCTTTTGTTACTGAACAAATCGCCATGGGTTCATCCTAATAGATATATCCCTGAAAAAATTCTTACCTTTGGAATGGGCAGGACATCATAAGATCAGTGGAAGCCAACAGGAAGCTCAGGAAATACACATGTGTATGCACAGCAGCCTGTGCTTCTGTACTTAGCAGATACTAATAAAACCTTCCACCACAAAACTTTCCTGGCCAAATAGGGTCAGATATTTGATGATTCTGAACTCAGACTGCATTCTGGGTAGATGTACTGCAGATACCAAGAGGACATGGATGCAAGCCCAGACTACTATTGCCAACAAAACTTTCAATCACTGTCAGTGGAGAAAACAAGATATTCCATGACAAAACCAGATTTAAACAATACCTATTCACAAATCCAGCCCTATAGAAATACTAGAAGAAAAATTCATTCCAAGGAAGCTAACTACACCTACAAGAACACAGGCAACAGATAACCTCACACCAGCAAAACCCTGAGAAGGAAAACACACACACTACCACCAAAAATTACCGGGAATTAACAATAACTGGTCACAAATATCTCATAATATCAATGGACACAGCTCACCTACAAAAAGTCAAAGGCCAAGAGAAAGGATAAAAAGCAGGATCCAGCCTTCTGCTGTATAAAAGAAACACACCTCAACCTCAGAGACAGACATTACCTCAGAATAAAAGGTTGGGAAAAGATTTCGCAATCAAAGGGACCTAAGAAACAAGCGGGTATGGCTATACTATCTAACAAAACTGACTTCAAACTAAAACGAATCAGAAGAAATGGAGAAGGACACTTTATACTGATAACAGGAACAATTCATCAGGATGAAGTCTCCATCCTGAATATCTATGCCCCTAATATAAAAGCACCCACATATATAAAAGAAACATTACTAAAACTCAAAGCACACATCAAACCCCACACACTAATAGTAGGAGATTTCAACACTTCTCTCTCACCAATGGACAGGTCAACTAGACAAAAACTTAACAGAGAAATAAGAGAACTAACAGAGGTAATGAATCAAATGGACTTAGCTGACAACTACACAACATTTCACCAAAATAGGAAGGAATTTACCTTCTTCTCAGCATCTCATGGAACCTTCTCGAGAATTGATCACATACTCAGTAACAAAGCAAACATCCACAGAAATTCCACCCAAACAAAAAAAAAATATACTTTGTGCTCAGCACCTCATGGCACCATCTCTATAAGTGATCACATACTTGGTAACAAAGCAAACCTCAATAGATTTTTTTAAAAAAGGAAGTAACCCCCTGTATTTTATTGGATCAACATGGTTTAACATTAGAATTAAAAAAAAGCAACACTAATTTCAGAAAACCCACAAACACATGGATTTTAAACAGTGCTCTATTGAACCACCCCTGGGCCAATGAAGCAATAAAGAAATTAAAGACTTCCTAGAATTGCATGAGAATGAAGACACAATGTACCCAAACCTATAGGGCACTATGAAAGCAGAGCTAAGAGGAAAGTTCATAGCACTAAGTGCCTACTAGAACCCAGAGGCTGAATAGTCCACAGACCTATGATAGAATCAAAAATGTGTGGAGAAAAAAAAGTAATACCTAAGGATGTTCTGTTACACTCCTAGATTAATGACTTTTCAATTGTCATCAGAGAGCCTTTATTGAGTAACTTATAGAAACAGGTGCAGAGATATGCAGTCAAGCTCTGGGTTGAGCCTGAGGAATCCTGCAGAAGAAAGAGAGGAAAGACTGTAGGAGCCAGAGGGGTCACCTACATCACAGGAAAGCACACAGAATAAACTAACCTGGCCTTATAGGGACTCACAGAGTCTGTATCCACACTTGGAACCCATTTAGGCCCTCTGTGTATTTGTAAGTTGTATAGCTTGGTCTGCTTGTTGGACTCCTAATGGTGGGAGCAGGAGCTGTCCCTAAAGCTTTGTCATGCTTTTGGGATCCTATTCTTCATACTGGGTGGACTTACCCAGACTCACTTCTAGGGTAGGCACTCAGTACTACTTCAATTTGCATGCCATGTTTTGCTTATACCCATGAAACGTCCATTTCTGAATAGAAAAAAAGAGGAGGAGTAGATGGGGCTGAAATAGTGGTGTTGGGGGAAGGGAATGGGAGGAGAGGAAAGAGGGGAAACTGTGGTCAGGATGTAAAATAAATGAATTTAAAATATCCTACAAATAATAATAACTCTCGTTGAGGAGAGTTTATCTTTTCTCTCATCTCAAGGTCATAATACTTTTAAGACACTTAGCATTTCTTTTTCTTTTCACAGAGCCAGGGTGCCAGGTTTTCCCTCGCCAGATATCTTGGAGGACATTTTGAGACAAATAAAATTAATTTTGAAAATGGAGAATAGATATCTCTATCCTAATTTTAGTAACATCTTTTCCATAAGGTTAAACTGCTTGTGAGCATTAGTTAATAAAATTCATATCACCGTACTCAGCATTTTCCCTCATAGATAATTGGTGAGCCATGTTCTTAGTCACTGTATTAAAAAGAGGTGGGGAATAGAAAAAAACTGAAATGTCTTTCCACTGATGGTCAAGGAAAATTTGGAGCATACAGTTGAATATCATTCAGCTAAAATAAAATCCTTTACCGTACAGGTAAACAGATGAAATTAAAATTATACATAGTGAATTAAATCACAGCTAACAAACCAAATACCACATGTTCTCTGTTAATTGGAGATATTTGTTCTGAATATTTAAAATTTGCGACGAGATCAATATAACCACATGCACTTATATAAGGAAAGTAAAAAAAAAAAACCACAAAAACAAAAAAAAAAAAAACATGTCCTCAGTGGGGATGCGACTCTAGGAAAGAACACATGAATGAGAAAAGAAAATGAATAAAACTTACAGAAGAAACGTGTTTACTGAGGAGAGAGTGAGAAAACAGTGCAGGGGTGGAGGTAAGGGATGCCAAGAATTTTTTTAAAAGAATTGTAACTGTTTTATATTTATTTAAAATTCTGTAGTATATAAATATTATATTTCCTAATTATATACAATTTTCAAGATTGTGGAGTTATTTCATTGATTATTAATAAATGATAAAGATTTTTATTTTGTGTTTTTAAAATATTTTCTGATAATTTGCTATTACATATAAATTATTATTAATGCTCATTTTATTCCTATGATGAGCTTACCACAAGCACATTTGATAACTCTCATATGCATTACATTGATCATCTGAAGTTCCATTACTTTAGGTACTTTTTACTAAATCATAAATATGATCTTTTATCATTATTTTCTGGATAAAACCTTCAATATAACATTAGTGACAAAAGAACATTTAGATATTTAAAATGTAAAATTAGAAGTAGTCACTAGTTCAAAAATACATGAAGCATAGGTTTGTCATGGATATTATAAAATAAAGATAATCTTTGTGCCTAATTTCTGGAAAATTTTTCTGGGTATCATTTGCCATGCATGAGCTGGTTTTCCTCACTAAGTCAGGTAATAACATACAGTCCCCTTGCTCATGCAACATAAATTTCAAATTATCAGATACAACAAGTATTTATGAGAATCTGAGGATTCATATGTCAGACTAAGAGAAAATGCCGTATTATTCAAGATTTGTGAAAAGTTTGGGTAAACTTTTCTTCTATGTTCAAGTAGAGTATTAATCATTATTTTCTTGTGAAATAATTTAACTTCATGAATTAGTAAAGTAAGAATAACTGAAAGGTATTTATTTGAAGGCTTTTGATGAAACAAATTGCATTAATAGATTGAAGATACTCAGATTTTGAATTCCCTCCATATTTGGGATTAAAGATTTACAGGAAAAAAAAATTTACAGGAAATCTTCTCACTGCGTATTTAGGGTTGATGTTTGGAGGCATAATAAGTGCAAAATTTCTACTTAGTTTTAAAAACAAAACATAAGTTATATTTTTATCTGCAATATTTACAATTTAAATTTGACAACTTTTTCTTTAAGCAATATTTTAGTATTTAATAAGAATAATGGAATATTTTAATTAATCAAAAGTTGTCACAGTTAATTTTCTTTAATGCCTGTACCCATTTATTATTATCTTATTTCTACTTACTATATGCTAATTTATTGTTGTTTTTACATGGAGATTGATTCATTGATTTGTTACATTATTTTGATCTTTATTGATTTTCATAGTCATTTTTTATTTATATTATTATTTTAATGGTATATATTTTATGGTTGTTTATTTAATGCCTAATTCATTGAATAGTGATTCTATATAGTCCATTAGTTATTTTCTTTATACTACACTGAATCCTATATTTATAATACAAAACCTTTTATCATATTAGAAAATTTTAGACTTTTAATTATTGAAATAATTTGGCTGCCAAAATACTGCTTCCCTTGCAATATCTGATGATATATATATAGTAGATTCAATAGGTTTATTTGAATAAACCAGTCACTGAAGATTTATTTATTCCTTTCATCTTGGTCTTTTTATTCTTATTCACTATTTTTATCAGATAATTCTTTATTATAAATCATTTAGTTTATGTATGATATATATAGTCTTTTCTCATATTCCTAGCTTTACAAGAACTTTGAAAATGTGATCTCATATAGTTTTATATGTCCCTATTTTTATCAGATAATTCTTGAATATAAATCATTTAGTTTATATGTGATATATTGTCCTTTCTGGTATCACTAACTTTATGAGAACTTTGAATTTCATGTGGTTTCATAGTTTTTTATACTATACCGCCAATGAAATATTCATAAATATTCATGCAATTAATTTTCTCTCTTCTCTCTCTCCCCACCCTGTCACTTTGTCCCTGTCTCCATTTCTCACTCTCCCAACTTTTCTGTCTCTCTCCTTGTTCAATTTCTAGACTCTTTCTAAATTTCACTTTAGCAAGTAATTGCCAATGACTGTAAGTAGAATGATTCAAATTCAAAGATAACAATTTTGGCAAACTAAAATAAAATATATGCAATTAAGCCTTAAAATCAATCTAAAGTTGGTCTGACTCTCTTTATGTTAATTATGCAGAAAATCTCAAAGATTTCTTTGACACTATTACACTAAGTGAAATGATGTCTATAAGGTAAGTTGGAGAAAAGTCAAGATGACTGGTTAAGATTAACATGTTTTATTATTGACTCAAATAACTTTACACAATTTAGTCAGCTTGATTTTCCAAGAATGAGAATGTCTTCTTTTTTTTTGGTTGTTTTTTTGTTTTTCGAGACAGGGTTTCTTTGTAGCTTTGGTGCCCGTCCCAGAACTAGCTCTTGTAGACCAGGCTGGCCTCGAACTCCCAGAGATCAGCCTGCCTCTGCCTCCTGAGTGCTGGGATTAAAGGTGTGTGCCACTACCGCCTGGCCTCCAAGAATGTCTTCTTAAAAGATATTTTATATCCCCAAATACTCTTGTGATACTTTGTACTTCTAAGAAATACTCTTACCTTCAAGCAATTCCTTACTTATGTGAGAGAAATCAGTATATATCCCATGCTAATTAAGGGAAATGAGTGTTGCAAGTAATGTTGCATAAAAATGGCCAAAAATGTTGTCACTAAAAATAATCTTATAATATAGGATCATGATGTCTTTCTAATTCCCTGGAGTTTTAATTACTTAGTATTCTAACGTTTAATTTACTAGTTAGTAAATTAAGAGATCGGTGTATCAATTGTAAATCCTCATTCATTCTTTGATGTTTTACCTGCATGTATATCTATGCACCAACCATATGCAATATATTATTCACATAGGGCAAAATAGATGTCGGATCCTATGGAGACACAGATGTTGTTCGCTACCTCAGAGGTGCTGGGAATCAAATGAACAACCTGTAAGACATCTATCCAGTATCCTCATGCTTTAAATTTTAAAGTGAAATCGTTCATATAACGACCTGGGAATAATTGCAGATACAGTGTGAAAAACTTTTTAAATATTTCTAATTTTGATTCTTTTCTTTTTTTTCTTTTTTTATTGAGAAAAGGAGAAAAAAAAAACAAGTTTCCACCTCCTCCCAGCCTCCCATTTCCCTCGCCCTCCTCCCACCCTACGCCCCCTCCTCCCACCCTTCTCCCCCTCCCCCCACTCCTTTCCCCCTCCCTCTCCAGTCCAAAGAGCAGTCAGGGTTTTCTGCCCTGTGGTAAGACCTAGGCCCTTCCACCTCCGTCCATATCTAGGAAGGTGAACATCCAAACTGCCTGGGCTCCCACAAAGCCATCACATTACATAGGATCAAACCCCCATGCCATTGTCCTTTGCGTCTCATCAGCACTCATTGTTCGCCATGTTCAGAGAGTCCAGTTTTACCCCATGCTTTTTCAGTCACAGTCCAGCTGGTCTTGGTGAGCTCTCGATAGATCAGCTCCACTGTCTCAGTGGGTGGGTGCATCCCTCGTGGTCCCGACTTCATTGCTCATGTTCTCCCTCCTTCTGCTCCTCATTGGGACTTTGGGAGCTCAGTCCAGTGCTCCAGTGTGGGTCTCTGTCTCTATCTACATCCATCACCAGATGAAGGTTCTATGATGATATGCAAGATATTCGTCAGTATTGCTCAAGGATAGGGTCATTTCAGGTTCCCTATTCTCAACTGCCCAAGGAACTAACTGGGGACCTCAGCTTGGGCGCCTGGGAGCCCCTCTAGGGTCAGGTCTCTTGCCAACCCTAAAGTGGTTCCCTTAACTAAGAATTGTGGTTCCGTACTCCCCTGTCCAACCTTCCTTTATCCCAATCCTCCTGCTTTCCCAAGGCCCGACCTCCTTCCCTTCTAACTTTTCTCTCCCCATCTCCCCTTACCCCCAATCCACCCCACCCCAAGATCCCAATTTTCTCCCGGCAATTTTGTCTACTTCCCTTAGCCAAGAGGATAACTCTATGTTTTTCCTTGGGTTCCCCTTCTTACTTAGCTTCTTTAGATTCACCTATTGTAGACTCCGTGACCCTTATTTATGGCTAGAAACCAATTATGAGTGAGTACATCCCATGTTCATCTTTTTGGGTCTGGGATACCTCACTCAGGATAGTGTTTTCTATTTCCATCCATTTGCATGCAAAATTCGAGAAGTCATTGTTTTTTACCGCTGAGTAGTACTCTAATGTGTAGATATTCCATACTTTCTTCATCCATTCTTCCATTGAAGGGCATCTAGGTTGTTTCCAGGTTCTGGCTATTACAAATAATACTGCTATGAACATAGTTGAACAAATGCTTTTGTCATATGATAGGGCATCTCATGGGTATATTCCCAAGAGTGGTGTTGCTGGGTCCAGGGGTAGGTTGATCCCGAATTTCCTAAGAAACCGAAACACTGACTTCCATAGTGGTTGCACAAGATTGCATTCCCACCAGCAATGGATGAGGGTACCCCTTCCTCCACAGCCTCTCCAGCAAAGGTTATCGTTGGTGTTTTTGACTTTAGCCATTCTGACAGGTGTAAGATGATATCTCAAAGTTGTTTTGATTTGCATTTCCCTGATTGCTAAGGAAGTTGAGCATGACCTTAAGTGTCTTTTGGCCATTTGAACTTCTTCTGTTGAGAATTCTCTGTTCAGGTCAGTGCCCCATTTTTTAATTGGGTTAATTAGCATTTTAAAGTCTAGTTTCTTGAGTTCTCTATATATTTTGGAGATCAGACCTTTGTCTGTTGAGGGGTTGGTGAAGATCTTCTCCCAGTCAGTAGGTTGCCTTTGTGTCTTAGTGACAGTGTCCTTTGCTTTGCAGAAGCTTCTCAGTTTTAGTAGGTCCCATTTATTCAATGTTGCTCTTAATGTCTGTGCTTCTGGGGTAATACATAGGAAGCGATCTCCTGTGACCATCTGTTGTAGGGTATTTCCCACTTTCTCTTCTATCCTTTTAAGTGTGTCCGGGCTGATATTGAGGTCTTTAATCCATTTGGACTTGAGTTTTGTTCACGGTGAAAGATGTGGTTCTATTTTCATTCTTCTACAGGTTGACATCCAGTTGTGCCAGCACCATTTGTTGAAGATGCTTTCTTTCTTCCATTGTATACTTTTAGCTCCTTTATCAAAAATGAGGTGTTCATAGGTTTGTGGGTTAAAATCCGGGTCTTCTATATGATTCCATTGGTCGACTTCTCTGTTTTTATGCCAGTACCACACTGTATTCATTACTGTAGCTCTGTAATAGAGTTTGAAGTCAGTGATGGTAATGCCTCCAGAAGATCCTTTATTGTATAGGATTGTTTTGGCTATCCTGGGTTTTTTGTTTTTCCATATAAAGTTGATTATTGTCCTCTCCAGATCTGTGAAGAATTTTGATGGGATCTTGATGGGGATTGCATTGAATCTATAAATTGCCTTAGGTAGAATTGCCATTTTTACTATGTTGATCCTCCCAATCTAAGAGCAAGGTAGATCCATCCACTTTTTGGTATCCTCTTCAATTTCTTCATTGGATTCTTTTCTTTATTGTCTCTTATTTTATTGCTGATATTATCATATCAAGTAGCATTTCTCCCTAATAATCTCATCTTTCTTTAAGTCTTTAATATATAATTACAAAGATTTGATAACATTTTGAACAAAGGACTGATCTGCAAAAAATATAAAGAACTCAAGAAATTAGACAATAAAATTCTAAATAACCCAATTAAAAAGTGGTGTACTGAACTAAACAGAGAATTCTCAACAAAAGAAGTTCAAATGGCCAAAAGATACTTAAGGACATGTTCTCTTCCTTAGCTATCAGGGAAATGCAAATCAAAACAACTTTGAGATATCATCTTTCACCTGTCAGAATGGCTAAGATCAAAAACACTAATGATAGCTTATGCTGGAGAGGTTGTGGAGCGAGGGGAGCACTCATCTATTGCTGGTGAAAATACAAACTTGTGTAACCACATTGGAAATCAGTGTGGCAGTTTCTCAGGAAACCCAGCTTCAACCTACCTCAGGATCCAGCAATTCCACTCTTGGGAATATACCAAAAAGTTGCACAATCATACTACAAGAGCATTTGTTCAACTATGTTAATAGCAGCATTATTTGTAACAGCCAGAACCTGGAAACAACTTATATGCCTCTCAACTAAATTGTGGGTAAAGAAAGTGTGGCACATCTACACATTAGAGTACTACTCAGCAGTAAAATTAATGATCTTGAATTTTGCATTCAAATGGACATAATTAGAAAACATTATCCCGAGTGAAGTAACCGAGAAACCCCCCCCCAAAAAAAATTAATATGGTATGTACTCACTCATAAGTGGATACTGGTCATGAACAAAGGGCAATAAACCTATAGTTCATGTAATAAAGTGAACCCAGAGAAAAACATATATAGACCCACCTGGAAATTAGAATCAGACAGAATTTTGGGAGCAGGGGCCAGGGGGTTAGAAGGTAGGGAAGAAGGGGGTTGAGGAGAACTTGAGGGAATGAGATAGTTGAGATGGAGGAAGGACAGATATGAGAGCAAGGAAAGTGATATCTTGATTGAGGGGGCCATTATGGAGTTCGCAAGAAACCTAGCTCTAGAAAAATGCCCCAAAACCCACATGGATGACCCCAGCTAAGATCCTAAGCAATATAGGAGAGGGTGTCTGAACTGACCTTACCCTGTAGTGAGACTGATGATTATCTTAAATATCACCATAGAACCTTCCTTTGTCCAACAACAGATGGGAACAGAAGCAAAGACCCACATCGGGTCTTGGCTGAGCTCCCAACATCCAGTTGAAAGGTGGAAGGAGTAAGAGTATGAGCAAGGAATTCAACACCATGAGAGAGTCATCCTCTGAGACAGTTTGCTTGAGCTAATGGGAGCTCACCAACTCCTACTGGACTGGGAGTGAATGAGCATGGGAACAACCAAGCCCCTCTGAAGAGGGTTGACAGTTGGGGCAGACTGAGGAGCCACTGATAGTGACATTGGGATGTGTCTCTATTGCATATACTGGCTTCATGGGATTTTATTCTCTTTGGGTGTAAACCTTGCTCAACCTAGATGTAGTAGGGTGGGCCTTGGACTTTCCACAGGGCAGGATGCATGGAACTCCCTTAGGGTTGGAGGGGTGGGGTGGGAGGGTCTGTGAAGGGAGAAGGAGTGTACTGGGAGTAGGGGAGGGAGGGGGAATTTGGATTGGTTTTGTTTTTAAGTAAAAAATAATAAAAAGAAAGAAAGAAGGAAAGGAAGGAAGAAAAGGAAAGGAAAGGAAAGAAAGAAAGATAGAAAGAGAGAGAGAGAGAGAGAGAGAAAGAAAGATAGAAAGAAAAAAAGAGAAAATGTTCTGAAAGAACTTTTGCCCCATCAAAATATTTTCAGGGTCAGGGGGCGCTAAAGGACCCTGAGTGGGCACCAAGATTTAGAGCCTTGGGCAAATTAAACTCTTTCCTCTCACAGAAAAAACAAAACAACAAAACAAAACAAAACATTTTAAACAATCATTCACCGTCTCTAACCAAACATTTCTCAGCATCATATCATTAAAAGATGTAAGTATTCACAACTTATTTTGCTTTTCTTTTTAAATATTTTCAATGTTATTATCTCATTCATTCTCTTCTCCAAACTCAACCTTTATTACTTCTACTAATTTTCAAGTACTGATCAGAAGTATCCTAAACTAAAACTAGTAGTACATGATGTTATACATTCAAAAAATTGAAAATCATTTGACAACTAAGAAAATGACACAATGGAAGATTCTAAATCTAAAAATAATTCATAAGTGTTTGGGTTTTCTTCTGACAAATAAAATTGAAATAAGAAAAAATAAATTAATATAATATTTTATCACAGGATTATATTTGGGTATACTACATCATTAATACTATATTCAAAGGAAGAATCTTTCTTAGTTTTAATTTTTTATTGTTTTTATTGAGCTATATATTTTTCTCTGCTTCTCTTCCTCTCCCCTCCCCTTCTACCTTTTTCCATGGTCCCTTTGCTCCCAATGTACTCAGATATCTCTTTTTCTACGTTCACGTCCAGTTTAGATCCATGTATGTCTTTCTTAGGGTCCTCACTGTTGTCTAGGTTCTCTGGGATTGTGAATTGTAGGCTGGGTTTTCTTTGCTTTATGTCTAAAATCCACTTATATGTGAGTACATATGATATTTTCTTTCTGGGTATGGGATAACTCATTCAATATGATGTTTTCTAGATCCATCCATTTGCTACAAATCTCAAGATATTACTTTTTCTGCTGTGTAATACTCCATTGTGTAAATGTACCTCATTTTCTCTAACCATTCATTGGTTGAGGAAAATTTATGTACTTGAACTCATTGGCACAGGAGGTCACTTCCTAAATTTAACCCTGGTAGCACAGACACTGAGAGAAAAAATTAATAAATGGGACCCCTAAAACTGAGAAGCTTCTGTAAAGCAAAGGACATGGTTAACAAGACAAAATGACAGCCTACAGAATGGGAAAAGATCTTCACCAACCCCCACATCTAATAGAGGGCTGATCTCTAAAATATACAAAGAACTCACGAAATTGTTCATCAAAATAACAAATAATCCAATAAATAATGGGGTACAAACCTAAAAAGAGAACTCTCAACAGAGGAATCTAAAATGGCTGATGGACGTTTAAGGAAATGTTCAACATCCTTAGCCATAAGAGAAATGCATATCAAAACAAGTCTGAGATCCCATCTTGTACCTGTAAGAATGGCCACGATCAAAAACACTGATGACAACTCATGCTGGAGAGTGTGTGGTGTAAAGTGAACACTCCTACATTGCTGGTGGGAGTGTTAACTGTACAGTGCATTTGAATATCATTGTGGCAATTTCTCAGAAAATTAGGAAACAACCACACTAAGACCCAGCAATACCACATTTGTGTATATACCCAAAGGATTCTCAATCGTACCACAAGGACATGTGCTCAACTATGCTCAAAGCAGCATTGTTTGTCATAGCCAGAACCTGGAAAAGAAAAGAATGTTAACTGTCTCTGTATTTTACTGGAATTTTAGGGAACTGAAAGAATTGTGTCATCTCCTTAATTGAAAACCATGGTTGTGCAACAAATGTCCAGAAGAAAATCATGGAAAAATAAGAAATAATATTTTTACTAAGATTATGTTTAGTTTTAATATATTGAAATTTATATTACTGCTGTCTTTGTTTCCAAAGTTAAAAAAATATAGACACTAGACACTATTTTTATCCTTCAATACCAGAGACTCTGATGCCTCTGTTTGCAGAAGCTAAATGAGACATCAATGCCAACAGATGTTCTATACATAACAGAAATACTACTTACATAATTGTGATAATTTTCCACTTCTGATTTGTCAGTTTCAATGATTTAAAAATCACTTGCAAATTGCTTGGGAAAATGACTGACATTTCCCTTATATTACGTATTTTCTGGTGGTTAAGTGTGAAGCTTTTTAATGAGTCTTTGAATTCAGTTTAAGTCTGCAGATTTTCATTCTTTGCTCAAGTACACAGGTGTGACAGTTTCCAGAACTCCACGATGCAAACGTTCCCTAATTATTCCATCTTGGGAATTTGAAATGTGCTTTATGGGGAAATGTCATAAACCAATTTTTTTTCAGAAGCAAGAGCATCTTTGAACATATGGCTTCAAATTTTATTTACTATATAAACTTGAAATTGAAAATCTAGAAAACTGAACTTACAAGGAGTTTACTTTTCTATGTAGGAAGTTGTATTATTCTACTGTACTGTTGATATTCTCATTTGAAATACGGGCCATGAAACATCATGTATTTTGAACAGGAAGCTCCTTACATAGCTAAGGTGGTATTTGACTCTCTAATGTATTTAGTTGAATAGTGCGATCAGACCTCAAATGGTTGAAGCCCTCCTGGTGATGGCCAGCCCAACTGAATTACATGACCTATATATATTGCCTAGTCTCAAAAGTAGTTTTATAAACCCTTACTCAGTGAGGCATTTTCATACTAAATGTAAAAAAGTGCAAAGATTTGCAAATATCTAATCCTTTTGGACTCAAATTGTAACATAGTGTTTAATTATTAAACATTTATATGTTCTGTATATTAAGGCTCTGTATATTAAGATGTTTTGTAAGAATGAAAAAGTAAGGAATACACACTGTCACCTATGCATTCCACTTAAATCTACTCACATCTGATCGTTCACCTGGTTCAAGAGCACTGAAAACAAGACTGGCTTGGGAAAGGACTTTTTGGAGCACCTATTGCAGTTCCTTTTTCTGAAACAGATGCCCTGCATTAGAGAAAGTGAGCTGAGCTGCATTTGTTTATTATATCAGGTTTCATTTCAGGGCACGCTTATGTGGCAATGGCCTTTCCCTGTTGCCATCATGCCCTCATGCCGGCAAGTTACAAAGCTCCAAAATGATAGCAATCCTCACCTTTTGTTCATCTCAAAGTCTCTTAACTCAATGCTCTTAGCAGGCTCTGTAGTTAGATAATAAAAAATTCTACCTGATGTTGTGAGAATTAAAGAACTTACATGGCTTTCTAAAATTATATATTTAGATCTATGATATTTTTCTTTAAGATATTATTTTTTCAAACAGAATACAAACACTGCAATTATTTCAGAAATGTTTATTTTTACTTCCAATTTAACTTTTAATTTTAAATTAAGTGACACATGAAACTGTGAAAAGTAAGTTTAAATGGATGTGGTATTTTGAATGAGCAATGCTCCCCTTTTGAGTATTTGGTCTTCATTTGGTGCCATTCTTCTGGGTGAATTTAGAGTAGTGTATTTTCTTAAGTTGAGGAAGTATATTGATGGGTGTGTTTTTGGAGTTTAATGACTTATACCATCTCTATTTCTAACTCTGCTTTGTGGTTATAGTTCAAGATGTGAACCACCACCTTCCTGCTACAGCTCCTTACCTATTTTCTGTTATATTAGAATCATAATCTAAATTTTCATTCCTTCTGTAAATTGCCTTATTATGGTATTGTTCACAATAGAAAAGTAATCAATAAATGGAAGAATGGATAAAGGTTGGATTTTAAATAAAATATATTAAAACTAAATATATAAACATATCTCTGTTCAAACATCATTTATTTAATTGTGGCAAAACCACTTAAACTGTACAGAACACTCTTGTTATCCATAATCATACTCCTGTATGAGACCACATCAGAGATGCCTACTCGTTTCTAACAGTCAGTTCGTGTCTTTTGAGGAGTCTTTCCTTCCACATTTACCTGCCTTAATGTAGAGCATTTTACTGTCATCCTCATTGAGATCACAACTATTTTGATTATACATATATTTAAGAATATATAGCACATGATATTTTGTGCTGGTTTAATATTACTTCAGATAATAATCTCTGATTTCATACATGTTGTTGTAAATGATAGAATTTCTCGTTTTTACAATATTTACATGTTATACTGACATCATATATTTTTCAACACATACATATATACACGTGTGTGGTGTGTGCATGTGATTCCAATTTTTTGCCATTTATTATTTGATGGACAACTCGATCAATTTGCTGGATATTGTGAGCATTCCTACAGACAGTATGGGAATGCCTATTTCTCTTTGACCTATGTTTTATTCAGTGGAATCTGAGGTACATGTATTCATATGAGAGATTTATCTTTATATTTTCTTGGAACTCCATTGTATTTTTTTCAAATTCACAGCACTAAATTACACCCTGACCACATGCACTCAGCAGTTACATCCTTTGTCATCCTCACAGCAACAGTGATTTTGTTCCTCTAGCTTATCATTTTATTTCATCTTATCTTTTATCTTGTAGAAATTTTAATACTGTACCTTTATCAAGACATTGACTTCCGATAGTCTCTACTCTAGTAACGTCAGTGGCACAGTGATGATTACTTCAGTTTTGCAGGTATTTCAATTTATTTTAATATTAGAGTATAATATCATGTTTCAATATGCTGTTTTCATACTCATGTCACACTATGTTTTGTTCTTATTTTCATATCCATTGCTCTCCCCATTCCTCTCTCTGTTACTGCTCCTCTTCCTCTTTTAAAACAGTTCTCACTTACGCTTACATGACTTACACTTATCTAAAAACCCTGTGTCTCTATCTTGTTTCTTTCATCTTGCCTAAAACTAGATTCTGATTCTATATATGAGAAAACAAATGGGACTTTGTTTTCTGAATCTGTATTATTTCATGTAAATCAGTGGTTTCCAAATCTTTCTGTCTTCCTATAAATGGCATCCGTGGCCTTATTTCTCTATGAAGTTGATCATCAATCAGGGATAGGTGCTACTTGTTCTTCATCACCCTCTCTTGATTGACATATAGACTGGTTTCATGTAATAGATATTGTGAATAATTCAGCAATAAATATTTTATCTATTTGAAAATCATTTTTTTATACCAATCACTATTCCCCTTCCCTCTCCTCCGGTCCATCGCCCCCTCCCCCTGACCCACTCCATCCAGTCCTTAGAAAGAGTAAGACTTCCCACGAGGAGTCAGCAAAGCCTGGCGTATTTAGTTGAGGCAGGACCGCTGCTCCCCCACCCACACATCAAGGCTGAACAAGGCATCCACCATACAGAATAGGCTTCAAAAAGCCAGTTCATGCACAAGGGACAGATCCTGGACACACTGCCAGGTGTCCCACAAGCAGACCAGGCTACAAAACTGTCGCCCACATGCAGAGAACATGGCTCCATCCCATGCTGGAACCCCAAGTGTTGGTCTAGAGTCTGTGAACTCCTGTAAGTTCTTGTCAGCAATCTCTGCACGTTTCCCCGTCATGATCTTGACTCCAATTGCTCATATAAAAATCCCTTCTCCCTCTCTTTGACTGATCTATAGCTTAGCCTGATCAGTTTGGTGACTACCTTAACAATAATCATAGAACCTTCATCCAGTAACTAATGGAATCAGCAATAAATATTACTGTGCAATGTCTGTGTATATAAAATACACAGGCTTCATATATTCATTATATATATATGTATATGTGTGTGTGTGTGTGTGTGTGTGTGTGTGTGTGTATGGTGTGTGTGCATTGGTGTGAGTGCACTTGCCTGTTCCTATATGATTGGAGGAGAGAAGTTGATTTAGAACGACTTTCTCCATCATTGCTCTAATTTATTTGCTGAGATAAAATCTCTCACTGAATCTGTTTCTGCTATACTGCTTTGCCAGTTGGATGCAGGGATGTGTGTGTCTTTTTCACTCCTAACTCTTCAGTGTTAGTGCTATAGAAACAGGCTGTAATACCAACTATTTCTGTAGCATTTGAATTTAGTTTCTCAAGTTTGATCGAAAAGCATTTTGTGCATTAAATTATTTTCCAGCCCTCTTTTATGTTTATGTGTAAGAGTTAGCCAATAAGAAGCTAAAACTAATGGGCCAAACAGTGATTTAAATAATATAGTTTCTGAGTGACTTTTTTTGGAGTCTGTGTGGGTGTGAAATGCCCAGGCAGACTTCTTCCTACATTTATTTTCTGTCAATTTATTATAGATTTACAGGGCTTTGGTTTAGAGCCTCATGCATACCATGGAGGAGTTTTGTTATAAAGTCATATCACCCTGTCTGATTTCTTGCAGTGATAGGACTTGGTAACAAATGATTCTTGCTGATTGTAAAGTTTTAATTTACAATATAATTACACATAGCTTTAACTTCATGGTTTTATGACAAGGAAATAATATTACTTGTGGCTGTTGTCAATGTTCCACATATTAGTTCTCCCAAAATAGAAATGATAATTAACTCAGTAAGTTTATTGTGAATAATGACAAATTAATTTAGTCATCATGAAAAACAAACTTTCATCAATGTATAGTATAACATCAAAACTCTTATGTTCACCTTGTACATCTGAGACAGAGTCTTATCTTCATCAATCAAGATATAGCCCACTCTGCATTCTCAATTTTCAGCCATTTCTTTAAACTGTTTCTGTCGGTTCTGCTCACTTCAAACTTTCCAGCACTTTTAATAATTATGACCTTGTCCCTTCAAATGCTTTCAGAGGTTATTCTAGTCTGTTGTTTGGCAATGAAACAACACTAAACTTAGAGGCATAAAAAAGCATCACACTTATTTCTGTTTGCGAATCAACAGCTTTGTTCTGTTTTTTTCACAGTTCATTGGACTGGGGAGTCTCACGTGCTGGATTTTGAATTATCTGGAATTTGCTTATTCAGATAATGGATGCTGGCTGGGAGATAAAAAGCTCACTGTTTGCATTAAGGAAATGCAATTTTATGGTATTCTGTATTTTTATAATGCAATTGAGGATCCTGAAAGAATTCTTCATTAGAAACATTAAAGTAGAGAGGGGGAAAGATGGTCCTATCTCATTCAAGTGTCCCTAACAAGCTGAGCAGCAGAAGACATCAGTCATCACTTTACCATTCCTGTTGAAGATGTTGCCAATGTATATTTAGATTAAGGTAATGGAAGAAGTTCCTGAAAGACCAAGTTGAAAATAATTGTCAAAATTGTTTTGGGTATTTTTCAATGAACACTTTTTCTTTCAGGCTGTGGAATTCAGGTAATCTCAAGATTTTCTTTCAGTTTGCTATAAAATAAAACCAAAATCCTATATGTTGAGCCAAAAAATATGCACAAGGGGCCACATTTCTTCCTCTTGACTGACAATTTTACTGACAGACCAGTGATACATATCAGTGAGAAGGTCCGTTTCTGGTCTCCATACCCTTTACCTCTAATATTTGTCGATGTTATTTTCCCTTCTTATTTGTTTCCATGTTTCTCCTCAGTAAATGTTGAACAAATATCCTCCATAATTTTTATTTTCAATGTATTTTTTTGCTAATCTTTTAAAATCCTTAAAATGTTGATTGTCTTTCAAAACTCTGTATCAAAATTATTTTACAAGTCATGATTGTCAAGATCTCAAAAACCTTAGCATAACTGTCATCATACTGAAATGATGTAATATGTAATGTAATATGAGTTTTCTAATATTATACGTCATCCTACTTCATCTGCTTGCTTGCTTATTGTTTACTTTAAAACATGATCTGCTTACATTGCTGAAATTAGGTTGGGGTTTGGGTTCTGCCTTCAGCCTCAACCTCCATAGTGTTGGTTGAGATGACAGAGAACACAGCTTTGCTGGGTTTCAACAGCTCAATCTGAAACCTAAAATACAAGCCCCATCACCTTCTGTTTTGAGTTTTATTTTTGATTTTCCTGAGGAGGAGGTTTATGACCCCTAACCGACTACCTACTGCTTTTTAAATCCTTCACAAGACAGATATCTTTAAGCTCTATTGTTTTTGGCAGATTATGTGTGTATGTGTATGTATTGTGTGCCTGTGTGTGTCTTTCTGTGTGACTTTGCCCACATGAGCAGTAATTTTGGGCATTATATGAGTTGTAGATTACTTAACACCTAGCTTACAAGAATACACATATTATTCCTAGCTTCTAGACGGCACTAGTTATCAATTCTCCACTTTCTTTTGTCTACTTATTGTTCCCTGTGGCTTTTCAAACCCAGCACCTCTTACTGCTGCATGCTATGTTGCCACATCTCTTTATGTTTCTATTAATTAGACTGTAAGTCTTCTCTATTCCACTATATAGTGTTTATCCACTAGGGTGAAAAAAATACCTCAACATTTTGTCATGTTAAAAATATAGCTAGCTAATTCCTTTATACATTTCAATACTAATAAGTACTTGATTATCATTTTCTAGATCTACCCTTTTTAATTATTGAGAAGTTATTTTGAAGTTTGACCAAGTGTTTGTTTTTCTGTTTTTGAGTCTGTAATTTCTTTTCTACATCTTTTAAGGCAGGAGGTCATTTTTTATCTTGTGAAGAACATACAGAATATTATTAGCTATCAATTTTTACTTGTTATTTAGCAAGTCATCTCTCTCCTCCAATACTGTAGTTTTACTTATTTATCTAACTCATCACAGTAGTATTATTATGAATTAATATTCTTGTCCAAAGAACATTATAATATATTCACATACATGTAGTATGCTTCAAATTTCTATATAATATGAATTTTAATTTCTGAAGGTAATGTACCAAACCCACATGTGTTACTCCCCGAAAAAGGCTACTGAGGAGAATATAGGTTTCACTGTCTTGTCATGTACCAAACATTTCCTAAGGACCTAAGTTTCTGAGTTTTAGACAATAAAAAGACTATCAATGAGAATATACTGATGCATTTTAAGGGCTAAAAATAAAGACATATATTTCAATACAATCATGAGCATAGGAGGAAGATCTTTATGTCCATAGATCTCCAGAGAAACCAGGATGTTAAATACACAATTGTCTTTCACAGGGCATAGTTGAAAACCCTGCTCTTCCATTCAGAGTTCTAGGAATTGGGATATAATTAGTAGCCTGGTGATGTTTGTTATCTGTTGGACCACGCCATATCAGGCTTTGACAAAAGATGGCTAGCAATCTAACTGACCTTTACAGCTAGTTGCTTCCCAAAGCTCCAACAAGCAGGACCAGAGATACCTAATAGTTTCAATGCCCTTACATTATCTGTACAGCCAGAGATTCCTCCAAGATCTGAAAATCAGAAGGAGGGATGGCAAATAACCTAGATGATATCTACACCATTTGCATAATAGATATGAAGCCAGGCTCTCATGTCATTGACCATGAAGCTAGAACAGGTAGCCTGCCCTTAGAACCCATCTTTTTGGAAGAAAAGAGAGGCACCCTGATTCATGTTTTGATGCTTCCTAGTACACAGGGGATGGCATTACACCAGGAAAATAAGTTTTTTCAAATTGTTCTATGTTTAAAACATGCCAAGAAGAACTACCTCACATCAGACACAGAAGTCTTAATCCCAGTAGATAAAGTCAATCTGAACTGGATTTTCTTTCTCTCATCTTTGTGGTTTACTTCCCAAACTCACACATGCAGAGATCCCCTCAATTAATATTGTTGAAATAAAAATAACCAGATCTAGGAATAGATCTGGAACAAGTTTAATGTCAAACAGCAACCAAGTTTTAAAAAAAATATTTGATTGAATGGAGTAATTGTTCTTCAGACTAGGAATTCAGTTCATTTAATTCTGGCTTCCTCTTGTTCATGCTGCATTATACATGTTAAGAGTTTCCATAAAAGGGAGAACATAAGCAAAGAATTCGGGACCACGAGGCGTGCATCCACCCACTGAGACAGTGGAGCTGATCTACGGGGAGCTCACCAAGGCCAGCTGGACTGTGACCGAAAAAGCATGGGATAAAACCGGACTCTCTGAACATGGCGAACAATGAGGGCTGATGAGACACCAAGGACAATGGCACCGGGTTTTGATCCTACTTAATGTGCTGGCTTTGTGGGAGCCTAGCCAGTTTGGATGTTCACCTTCCTAGATATGGACGGAGGGGGGAGGACCTAGGACTTAACACAGGGCAGGGAACCCGGACTGCTCTGTGGACTGGAGAGGGAGGGGGAGAGGAATGGGGGGAGGGGGAGAAGGGTGGGAGGAGGGGGAGAAGGATAGGAGGAGGGGAAGGGAAATGGGAGGCTGGGAGGAGGTGGAAACTTGTTTTTTTGTTTATGTTTTTTTTTTCTTCGTTTCGCAATAAAAAAAAATAAAAAAAAAGAGTTTCCATAAAAAAACACCTTTTATAAAGTAACATACATGATATTTGCATTTATATATTTAGTACACTTCAGATTATTCCTTTGTAAGCTTTATAGAAAACTCAAAGCATGTTTTGTAAAAGTTCATCAATTACATAAGAGATAGTTTAAAATGCCAATGACTTTTGGAAAATCATTTGAATAATAATGGTTTTCTATTTTTAATGTTAGTCCTTACTTTTTAAAGATATTGAAATTTAATTTGCAAAATATTTTTAAAATAATGCTTTGGGGATTATTATAATATACTCTTTTAGCAGAAAATATTGAACTTCTAGTCTTTTCTAGGGCTATTAAACTATATATAAAATTTTATCTCATTCGAATTTGAAAATATATACAATGGTATACAATATATTATTTCTATATAAATATATAGTTCTTTTTCTTATTTATTTTCTTGTTCTTACCTCTTAACCAAGGTTTCCCCTTTCCCTTATTTCCCTCCTACCCTCTCCATCCCATCCACTTCTCCTCCACTGTTTCTCTTGAGATATAAGTAAGTATCCCACAGATATCAACTAGACAAGGTATATCAAACTGCACCGAGACCAGATATCCCTTTTTCCACAAAGGTTGAATGAGGCAATCCAGCAGGAGGAATGGGTCCCAAAATCAGACAACAGATTCAGAGACATCCCCCTGTTCTCACTTCTTGGTCCCACATGAAGACCAAGTTACATAATTGGAACATAGTAACAGATGTCCTTGATCAGCCCTATACGACTTCCTGGTTGGCCAATCAGTCACTGTGAGACACCTTGAGCCCAGGATCTTTAGTTTTCTGTGTTTCCTTGTGATGCTCTTGACACCATTGGGTTTTGCAACCCTTCTCCCCTTTTTTTTCTGCATCCTCTGCTCTCTGTTCCATGTTTGTCTGTGGGTTTCTGTGTTTCTTTCCATCAATTGCTAGGTGAAGCCTCTCTGATGACAGTTGGGCGAGGTAGGAAAATCAAGTATAGAAGAATGTCAGGAGTCATTTCATTGACTTTTCTAGTTGTTGTTACCATCACGTTTAATTCTATTCTAGATCTATGGGGTACCCTGTCTGGTTACTGGCCTTCTGTCGAAAGCTCCATTTCAGGCAGGGTATGTATCTCCACTTGTGTCAGGCATCAGTAGGTCACTCCCACAATTTCCGTGCCATCTTTAGCCCATCACATCTTGTAGGCAGACAGATTGTAGGCTGAAGTGTTAATGGATGGGTTGGTCTCTGAGATTGTCCAGTAGTCTTGTCTGGTTACAGGAGATGGCCAGTTCAGGACCTATAGACCCTATTGCTAGGAGTACTAGCTAGGCTCACCCTCATACAATCCTGGGAGTTTTCATTGTTCTAGGTTTAAAACTCCTCCAGATATGTCCCCAGTATCCAGTTGTCTTTCTCAGTCCTGTCTCCTTTCATGTGCCTAACTCCAGATCCCTGTAATATGCAGTTCAATTTCCATACTGTTGCAATGATTAAGTGAAGACATATTCCAACATGTAGCATGACTAAATTTGATGTGTGTAGAAATCAGCAATATATTAAAAAGTTTTATGCATAATGTGCTATTGTAATTGACAATTTAGTAATGTGAAATAAGACAAAATTGGTGGTAAATAAATACAACATATTTAACATATATAGATCAAACATGTAAAGGATCATAATTCACAAATTTCTTATTTTTATCTTCTATTTAGTTTCTGGTTGATTCATTTGAATTAAAAATGTTAATTTTTATAAAATTAGAAATTTAACATGTCATGGCTACTACAACTTGAAATGAACCATCTAAATTATTTTATTAGAATAAAATGTTAATTTATATAATTATGTTTTCAATTTTAAGAAAATTACAGAAAACATTTGTGAGCACATTTTTCTTTGCCTTCATTCTATAGCCAAAATAATCTACTTTCCAATTAGTCTGGCTTCAGAGAATATATTATCATTATTTTCCTGACATTTGCAGTCAATGTCTTTCTGAATCCTAATCAACATTAGTACAAATTGCAATGATAGTGAATCAGCTCAAGTAGTGGGGAACAACTGGTTATACTTCCAGCAAGTCATCAAAGATGCTACAAACATTGGTCCTCACCTACTTTCTCCTATTAAATTAAATTAAGTATATGCTCTCAGCATTTATATTCAACTTCATTTATTATTTGTTCTGAATTTTTTTCTGTTTCATCTGCATCTCTTTATTACATTCAGATATGAACAGTGGATCAATGTCCATTGTTCTATGCAAATTAAATACCGAGGTAAAAGTGTACCTTCTTTGCTACAGACTCTATAGAATTCATACTTCAGATACCAGAGATTCACTCAGCTGTCTTTGATTATATTTATGTGAAACATAATATTATACTACCTGAATTTTTGGAAATATCAAATTACTTTTTTATTTCTAGACAAATAGCATACATATGTACTTAAAAATGTTAAATATGTAATGTATATAATTTAAAGAGAGTATTACAAGATTGATCTGCTTTTATTAAGAAACATATTGTCACAGATTAAAAAGCAATTTATGCATAAAATCACATCAATAATAACAGTTTATCCAAGGCTTGCTAAATGGTCACTATATGTCATGAATTATTCTCAGTCAAATTTCAAATCAGTACCGTTTATTTATTTTATGTTCCCTATTAAACCTAATAGAGAATAAGAAATTTAAAAATATTGCATGATTTTGAAATATTCTCCATACACCAATGGCCAGTCATAGGTGACATCTCTACAAAGATTAATAGTATACTCAGTTTTTTTTTCTCCTTATTATTTAGACTGAGATGGTTTTTCTGATGCTGGCACAGATCCTTTATTGCCTACAGTTTCTTTAAAAGAGGTACATTTTAAGAAAGACCTTAACAATAAACAGACTTCTAGAAACATCCCTTTCCTGAGGAATGTTTGTTCTACAGTTCAAAGCGTTCATATCTACATGTTTTAAAACCTTTAAATAAATTATGAAATGTCACCTGGAAAAAGTCTGTTCCTTTTTTTGGGGGGTGAGATTTTAAATCACAGTAAGATGTGGTAATTTCTAAACTTAGGGTAAAGCTGAAGATTCAAATCTTTGGAAATCACTGACATCATTTCCCCAACAGATGCCTGGCAGAATAGCCAGCTATGTATAGCTGAGAAAAAAAAAAAAAAAAAGCTGTCTGAAGAAAACTGAGAAGTTTCTCGATGCTTGAATTCTTTGGCTTCTCAAAGCTGACTGTTTGAGTTTATAGGTAATTGCCTGAATGATATTCACAAACAGTAACTGAAACAGGTTCCCATCTTCTTGAAAAAACAAAACTTCAACATCTTAATAAAATGAAATAAAAAATATTTTAAGGTGAATCAATTTTTTAACAGAAATTGTCCATGCCTGCTATGTGTGGAAAAACATAAGATTTTTTTTCTTACCCCAATTTAGAGTACTGATCTTATTTTTGCTTTAACCAGATCATTTATATTTGAGAACAGAATACTGAAGTGCATCATCTCCTTAGAAAATTCAAAGACAGATGAATATGTTTCTATTTACATTTACTAGCATAGAAAGTTTTTATTTTTCTGTGTGAAAATTCAAAAGTGTAGCTCAAAGAATTCCCTTGCACTAAATACACTTTAATAACCTTCCTACATTATTTTTTTCTTTTTTATGGAAAATGGATTTTTTTCCTTCACATAATATATCTAGATTATATTTTGCCTTCCACTCTTCCTAGTTTCTTCACAGCTCCCCTTCTATCAAGATATACCCTCTTCATGTCCCTCATTAGATAACAAAGATGATTCAAAGAGATAGTAATAAAATAAAAATAAAGAAATAAAACAAAAAGTAACATGCCAGAATCTGGCAAGAAATATATATTTACATAGAGACCAATTTGTTCACACACTCAGGAATCCCATTAAGAAAGTAAACTGCATAAAATATATGTGTGTGTGTGTGTGTGTGTGTGTGTGTGTGTGTGTGTGTGTATGCAAAAGACCTGAAGGGTAAAATGAGAAACAAAAATTTTTAAATGTGCATATGAATACATATATACATCTGTGTGTATGTGTAAGAGAAGAGAAACAAGATTTTTTAAATACATGCATATGTTTATACAATTAAAAATATGACCTGACAGCATTATGAGATAAGAAACCCTCAGAAAATACGAATGAGTTCATTTTCTTTTGTACATTTACCACTGGGCATGCAATCTACCATCAAGAGTAGTGTGTTTTCCCAGTGAAACTCCCTTAAGAGAATTAAATTATCATATGTCAGTGGTTACCAATTGATTGGAATTTGTTTCTGTGTTAAGATTGAGGGCATATGTCCATTTCTTCTTTTACTTCCAAAATTCCATCTAGTGGAGGTTCTGGGCATGCTGCTTCGGTCTCTGTGCTTTGATGCTACTGATTTAGAGGAGCTTGTTTTTTCATGTGTCCCCCACCATCTCTGGCTCTTACACTTGTTTGCTTCTGTTTTTTTTCTGATTTCCCTAAGTACCCAGGAAAGGGATTTGACAGAAACATTCCATTTAGCACTCTCACTGTCTGGTCTTGGTTCTCTGTATTTCTACCATCTGCAGGAGGAAGAAACACCCCTGGGGTTGAGTAAGAAAGGCAATGATCTATGAGTGTAGAAAGTCATCAGGAATCTCTTTATTTCTACTTTGTATTTATTGGAACAGTAGTGTTTTGTTTTGTCCTACATCCCTAGGCTTTATAGTTGCAAGCTCTTGTCACTCAAGAAATGCCATGTTTGGATTCTAATTAATGAAGTGGTTCTTGAGTAAACTCAGAAATCAAATATTGGTTAGATACCCCACCAGATTTTTGCACCATTTCTCTAGCACATCATGCAGGAAGGAGCCCATTACAGATTAAAGGTTTTTTTGCAGTGGAATGTGTGGACATTTCTCCTTTGAGAGCCCAGAGAGTATACCTTACTGTAATGTAGATGTAGAAAGACCAAGGCAAAAGCTCTATATAGAAGCCAGCTCCACTTCTCCACATTCATGAGTTATATAGGTGTCTTCAGCAATGAGTTCTTAATGGCTCAGTTTGTGGACACCAATCTGTAGGCATTGGAACAGCCTGGGTTGTTTGGGTATTCACATGGAACCTCTTTGGTCAACAGCTCAATTAGATGTGACCCAATCTTGATACCGGAATCTTCTTTTGGTGACAAAAGATGTCTAGTTGTGGCTTTGTTTCTGTTTCCTCCTTTATTTAGAGGTTTCATTTAGATCATCATCATATATACACATATTGGGTTTCTATACTACCCTTCAAATGTCCCTAAATTTTTGCTCTTCCTCCCTCTATTGCCTCCATCAAATCCCCCTGACCTCCCTCCCCCACTCATGTTCCTTTCCAGCCACCCATCCATCTTGAAATTTCTATTCTATTTCTTTTTCCTAAAGAGATCTCTCTGCCACCTTTGTCCACTCCCTTACTTTATGCCCATCATCTGTAGTTCTAAGGATTGTAGCCTGGTTATAAAATACACATATAAGTGAATACAAAGTATATTTTAAATTTTTCTTACCTCCCTCAGTTAAATTTTTCTAGTTTCCTCCATTTACCTACCTATTCCAACCACATCATAACCCCTAATTTCCTAAGTAGTGTCATTACTTGGTAGCCAGGCATGACCTTAATGTGGACCATTCTTTCTCTAACCACCACAAATTGTATAGCTGAATTTTAAAGAAGTTGATTTAAATATTCATGAGAAACTGCCACAGTGATTTAAGGGTTTCTCAGCTACTTAAAATATCTGTTCTGCAAATTCTGTGTTTAGATCTTTACTAAACTTTTAATCGCATGTTTTCCTTTTGGAGATCTGTTGTTTTTAGAGGCCATAATATAATTTAGATATTGGTCTTCTATCTTATATGTTGTCCTATTGATGAAGTCCTTTGACATATTTGGTTTTTTGGTATTATGAGGTATCAAATGTTGATTCTTGGTGCCTGTGTTAATGGTGTTCTGTTCAGAAAGTCTTTTTCTTCTACAGGAAGTTCACAGATATTCTCCATTTTCTCTTATATCAAATCTCAATGTATCTAGTTTTTGGTTGAGGTCGTTGATCCATATGAAGTTAAGCTTTGTTCAAGGTGATGATTTATTTGTACTACTTGTAGTCATTCAATATGACCAGCAACATTATCTGTCCCTTTTTCAAGTGTGTATTTATGGCTTCTTTATTAAAACTCGGGTGTGTCTAAGTGACTGAATTCATGTCTGGGTATTAAATTCTATTCCATTGTTCAAAGTGTATTTTGTGAGCATGCGCATGTGTGTGTGTATGTGTGTATGTGTCCTTGGGCATGTGTGCCAGTGCTAGTGCTATGTTGTTTTGATTGCTCTATCTTGGTAAGTTTGAGGTTAGGGATAGCGTCCAGGGTTATTTTCGCTCTCCTGGGTTATTTGTGGTTCCAGATAAAGCTGATAATTGTCCTTTCAAAAATCTGTGAAGAACTGTGTAGGGATTATGATAATAATTGCATTGAATCTGTATGTTGATTGCTTTTGGTAAATGGTCATTTTTACTATAATAATCAGACCGATCCCTAAACATGTAAGATTATTCATTATTCCGATATCTTCTTCCAATCTTTAATTTCTGAGTTTTTATCATACTAGTGTTTCTTTCATTTGTTTGGTATAGTTACTGCAATGCAGTTTATATTATTTGAGGCTACTGTGAAAGGAGCTGTTAGTTTGATTTCTTTCTTGGTTCATTTGTCATTCATATATAGGAACACTACTGATTTTTTTTTGAGTTAGTTTTGTATCTAGATATTTTAATCAATTTGTTTTCAGTGTTAGAAGTTTACAGTCGGACTTTTTAGATACATTTATGTGTACTATCATATAATCTGCAAATAATAAATTTTGACTTCTTGCTTTCCAATTCATTGCCCCTTGTCCTGCTTCAGTCGTCTTATCGCTCTAATTAAGACAATAATTATTATACTGAATAGGTAAAGAGAGTTCACAATCTTTTCCTGTTCCTGATTTTAGTGAAATTGATTTGATTTTTGCTCTATTTAAGTTTATAATGTCTATGGCCCTGCTGTAAACTGTCTTTATTATATATAGGTTGGCTCCTTGTATCTCTCTTGTCTCCAACACTTCCATCATGAAGGGTGTCTGAATTTTGTCACAAGCCTTTTCTGCATCTAATGAGATATCCATGTGGTTTTCATCTTTCTGTTTGTTTATTGGGTAGATTACTTGACTTGACTTGCATATATTGAACAATCTCTGCATCTTTGATCATGATGATCATTGTGATGTATTCTTGGATTAAATTTGCACACATTTTATGCTTAAATTTTGGATATGTGTACATTAAATAAATTGGCCTGTAAGTCTCCTTTTTGGTTTTTATGTGTTTTAGGTACCAACATAATTGTGACCTCCTAAAATTAATTAGAAAATATGACTTCTCCTTCTATTTTAGGGAATAATTGAAGGAATACTGACTGCAAATATACTTTGAAAGTCTGGTAGAATTTTGAACTGAAATCATCTGACATTGGGCTTCTTTTGATCCAGGGACTTTAATGACTTCTGCTATTTCACGAGGTTTATAAGGCTTTTTCAATTGCCTATCTGATCTCTTTTTTTGTAATTATTGAAAAATATTTTAATTTTTTTCTCTATCCTCAATACAACTGATTTTTTTCATTAATTGTTCCTTTAATTTTTTTTTTAATTTTTCTTTTTTTTTAATTGAGAAAAGGAAGAAAAACAAAACAAGTTTCCACCTTCTCCCAGCCTCCCATTTCCCTCCCCCTCCTCCCACCCTTCTCCCCCTCCTCCCATCCTTCTCCCCCTCCTCCCACTCCTCTCCCCCTCCCTCTCCAGTCCAAAGAGCAGTCAGGGTTCCCTGCCCTGTGGTAAGTCCTAGGTCCTCCCCCCTCTGTCCATATCTAGGAAGGTGAACATCCAAACTAGCAATACTGACAAATATCTTGCATATCATCATAGAACCTTCATCTGGTGATGGATGGAGATAGAGACAGAGACCCACACTGGAGCACTGGACTGAGCTCCCAAGGTCCCAATGAGGAGCAGAAGGAGGGAGAACATGAGCAAAGAAGTCGGGACCATGAGGGGTGCACCCACTCACTGAGACAGTGGAGCTGATCTATTGGGAGCTCACCAAGGCCAGCTGGACTGTGACTGAAAAAGCATGGGATAAAACTGGACTCTCTGAACATGGCGAACAATGAGGGCTGATGAGAAGCCAAGGACAATGGCACGGGGTTTTGATCCTATGCGATGTGCTGGCTTTGTGGGAGCCTTGCCTATCTGATCTTGATTTAATTTAGTAAGTTGTATATATTGGTAAAATTATCCATTTTTTATAGATTTTTCCAATTTGGTTAAATACAGCTTTTGAAAGTATGTGCTAATTAATCTCTGGATTTCCTCAATGCCTGTAGTTTAATCCCCATTTAACTTTTCTAACTTAGTTATTATCTCTCTGCCTACTAGTTTATTCAAATAAAGAATGCCAATTCTATTTATTTAAACACAAAAATCTTTCCTTTATGCTTTTTAATTTTGTTTATTTTTTGTTTCACTTTCATTGCCTTCAGCTCCAAGTTTGATTATTTCTTGGCATGTAGTCTTTAGATGTGTTTTTCTCTTTTTGTTCTAATGCTTTCAAGTGTGTTTGAAGTTTACAAGTATTATCTGTCTTTTTTTTTTTAATTTAGGCACTAAATGCCACAAATTTGGCTCTTGAAACCATCTTTATTTTGTCACATTTGGGTATGGTGTGAATGCATTTTCCTCCAATTTTAGAAAGTCTTCAATTTTCTGTCATGTGCCATTTTTCATTCAGTAGAATGTTGTTCAGTTTCCATGAGTTTGTACACCTTCTATTGCTTCTGTTGTAGTTGACATCAAGCTTTAATTCTTTAGGGTAGATAAGATTCTGTGTGTTATTTCAATTTTATTATACCTGTTGAGACTTGCTTTGTGCCCTAGTCTGCAGTGAAACTTTGATAAAGTCGCATCAGTTTCTGATGAAAAGAATATGTTACCTTCTGTTTCAGTGAAATCTTCTGGAAATATCCCTTAAGTCATCAATTTAAAATTTCAGTTAGCTTTAGCATTTCTCTTTTAAATTTCTGTCTGGATGTCATATTTATTGGTAAGAATAGGGTATTGAAGTGTTCCACTATCAGTGTGTGAGGGTCAGTGTGAAATTTAAGCTGTAGTGGTGTTTGTTTTAAGAATCTGCATGACTGGGACATAGATAGTGAGAATTGAAATGTTATCTTGGTGGATTTTTGTTTTGAAGGGTATGTAGTGTCCTTCCCAATATCTTCTGATTAGTCTTGGTTTGAATTCTATTTTGTCAGGTATTAATATGGCACCAGCAGTTTGCCTATTTTGTTATTTCCTTGCAATATCTTTATCCATCCTTTTACTCTGATGTACTAGATTTCTATTCTTTCTGTTAATGTTTCTTTCTTGGATACAGCAGGAGAATGGATCCTGTTTTCACATTTAATCTATTATTCTGCATCTTCTTATTCAGTAATTGAGACCATTTATATTGCGATTTATCAATGAGCATTGTTTTGTAATTATTGCTATTGATTGTTTTTACACTGGAGTCAAGGCATTTATTTTTGTGAAAGATTATAATCCTTTGTGCTGATATATGACCTAGTCTTTGTTGGGTAGCCGGTGTTTGTTGTTTTTGCTGCTGTTTGTTTATCTTTTTTTTATTTTGATATTTATTTATTTATTTGATTTTTCAAGAAGGATTTTGCTGTAGTGTTGGAGCGTAGCCTGGAACTATCTCTTGTGTAGACCAAGCTAGCTTCAAACTCAGAGATCCACCTTCCTCTGCCTCTCGAGTCCTGGGATTAAAGGTGTGTAGCACCACTGCCTGGCTGCATTCCCTGGTTCTTAGGAGGATCTACTAGTACCTTGCAAATAGGGGCAGATGGTGAGAAGAAGACATACCAGGTAGTCTGCTATAGTGCTGAGGGTGAAACTGTGGATCTGAATTTGAAGGACTGGAGGGAAAATGAAGATCTGAAACTTGCTTGCTCACTTGCCTTGCTTACCTATTGCTGTCTTGGCTGGCATGTCCACAGGGAATACCTGGTGGATTTTGGAGGAGGGTAAGAGAAAGTTATAAGTTGGAGGATAGCAGGTTGAAGAAGTTCTATGTGATTCATTGGACTGAAGGTGGGGAGTTAGGGAAAGCAGCAAATTGTCCTCTATAGAGCTATTGGTGAGATACAGGATACATCTGAAGATAGGAGAAAAAGGTGAAAATCTGCCCTTAGTCTACCTGATTCCCTGGCCTGAATGCCCTGTAGGTTCCCAGAGGGAGCCTGCTAGAGCCTGAAGAGTGGATGGGAGGAAGAAGGAAGTGATGGTGAAGGACTGAGAGGAAAGAACAGGATAAACTGGGCAGGATGTAAAACAAACAAACAAACAAATAAATGTCCAAGTTACATAAGCTTTTAAAGCAGATCTTTTTTCACTCAGTATGATATCCCTGAAACTTACCCAAAAAGTATATTAACCCATACCTCATTTATTTTTATTGCTGTTTAATAGTATATTCTATAAATTTCCAACATTTGTTGTGAGTAAAATGTCATGGTCAAACTCTTGGGAATACCTGAACTATTAATGGTTATGAATATCACTATGACATACATGTATTTAAGGAATTTATGCTTCATTGCATATGAAAATGACCCAGAAATAACAATACTGTTATTGTTTACTTTAACATGTTTAACTTTAGAAGAAACTGTTGACTGATTTCTGAATGGACAGTTGTAAGTCATAGTTTTTTGTGGCATATTTCTTACTATGGGTATTATACATATTATTCACTCTTCTTTGCATTCATCCACTCTCAAAATTAATAGCAATAGCTTGATATATCATAACTTACTTTCTAAATTATATGGAAAAGATATAAAATTGCCTGCTATCTATGAAGAAAAGCCCATAGAGGTAAATATACAGAGGTTGTGCTTGATCTTTCATACAGCAGAAGACAGTACAACACATTCTGTTTAAACAATGGCAGCAACCAAGTAACCACTTGCATATGACAAACACCATATTGATAAATTATCATGTTTTGCTTGTGTTCACAGAGAAGATGACTCTGGAAATAGAGTGACCCCATCATTTAAGTTCTAAGTATTTTCATTTCCAGTTGTGCTACAGAGTCCCTGGTAGAGTAAAGAGTTAAGACTGTGAACTGGAGAAAAAATGAAAAAACAGTCCTAAGATAAATAACCATAAAAAATTCAGTCATGAATAGAAGATCAATCAGGAACATAGGCTCAATTTCCTCAGTAGGCTCCTGTGGATGTTGTCCCTAGGACATTTGTATCCAAATTTGATGACAGTTTCTCTATCATTAATTTATTTAATATTAATTTATTTTATTTAATACTTATTTAATAATATTTAAAATTATACTATTAATGTTCAATATTCTTTATTTTTGAGATTATAGTATAATTGCGATATTTATTCCTTCTCTTTACTCTTTCCAAACATCACATGTAGCCACACCTTGTTCTTTTTAATTCATAGCCTATTTCCTTTAGTAGCTATTACATAAGAGTGTGTGTGTGTCCTTCTGTCTGTCTTGTTGTAGGCAACTTATTGATATTATGAGTTTATTTGACTAATATTCTGTCGTATTTAATATTACACTTTTCTGCTTATATCCAAATACCAGTAGAAAACATGTATGTACCATCAATTCTTAATAATTTACATACTTTGATTAATAGTTCATAAAGAGCCTATATTTGTTTCTTTAGTCACTTATTTTATATTTAATATTTTAGTCTTTTGTTTCATATTTAGATGGAAGGCCTTTAAGTCCATCTGTTTTTCTGTGTTGGGAAATACATTGACCATGACAGAAAGTTTTCTGGATTGATATCACTGCATTTGGTGCATTGCTGGAGACATTTATTTCTTTATCTTTTCTACTAAGTGAACATATTAGCTGAATACCCCCAATTTCTTTGATATTAACTCTCAGCACACCCTCTGCCTTTCTCTTTTATATAGAGGTGCAGCTGGCCTTTCAAATCAGTAGGTAGGTCTTGCTCAATTAATTTTGCCAAAGTTCACTTAGCAGGAGCTGTCTTATCAGTTCTTGACAACTGTGCATATAATTTCATCATAGCACAAGTGTTTCCAAGTTTAGTAAGTTGAAAAATATATGAAATCATTATTAGAGCAAACGTTCTCAAACATCCACTTTACAAAAATACCATTTTATTTTTTTACTTAAAATTGTTCTTTGTTGAGAGTATTTTGCAAGTGCAGATTTCTTATTTCAGAGTGGTGACTCAGGGTATCTCTTTTTAAGATTTGTTTTGTTCCTTTTAATTATGTTTATGTATTCTTCTTTGTGCATATGTGCACATCAGTGTAGATGTCTGTGGAGGTTAGGCAGGAGCAGTAGATTACATGGAGCTGCTTTTACATGAGCTTTGGACAACCCAAGAAAGGCACTGGGAGCTGAACGTGGGTATTTTAGGTAAGAAGTTAAGTACTCTTAACAGCTGAACCATCTCTCCAATTCCATGATATGTATTATTTTAAATTTTGATAGCTATACATATAGTGCTTATTTGTGTATACAAACAAAAATATGTGATTAAAAAATTTAGACGTTGTTAAATTTGAAAGTATAATAACTACCCAGAGTTTTACATTATGTGATATTTCTACTGAGTAATAAAAAAAATATTTGTTTTCACAAAGTATTTCTTAAGAATCTTCAAAAAATAATTTTAAGTGTGCTTTGTGGATATGCAAAAAAAACTATTGCTTAAATTAGATATACTCTGAATCCCAAAATGTTAATATACTACCTTTGATTAGGTTTCTTCAAATCCTGAGTTAAATCTCAGAAACGTCATTTCTGAACAGTATAAATACAAAATATGTGAGTTAAGTTCATGTCAACTTCGTAAATAGCAATTGGAAACTTAGTAGCAAACTTTTTTTCTCATCTTTTTTTTAATTTATTTATTAAAGATTTCTGCCTCCTCCCCGCCACCGCCCATTTCCCTCCCCCTCCCCCGATCAATTCCTGCTCCCTCATCAGCCCAAAGAGCAATCAGGGTTTCCTGACCTGTGGGAAGTCCAAGAACATAGTGGACAATGAGGACTACTGAGAACTCAAGAACAATGGCAATGGGTTTTTGATTCTACTGCACGTACTGGCTTTGGAGGGAGCCTAGGCAGTTTGGATGCTCACCTTACTAAACCTGGATGGAGGTGGGTGGTCCTTGGACTTCCCACAGGTCAGTAGCAAACTTCTTAAAGCATTTCTAAGAGTCATTAATTTGAAACAGCCCAGATCATGCTGGTTTTTGAGAGTTCTTATCTTTAGTCCCGTGTGACTGTTGGGATTTCAGTAGAATCCTCTTGAGGTTATCTAGGGAGCTAAAAAAAGGATTTAGATGAGAAGAAAACTAAGAGATCAAAGATAAACCAGTAACAAATGCTTTCAAGTTAGCCTTAGGATGATGGAGAAGGGAGACAAATTATTTGAAAGGTTATAAAATTATAAATTTTATATATATATACATTGATATTGATAAGGAAATTACAGATTTTAGGTTAAAATAATCCTGTCTATCATAATCTAAACACATATTTAAAGGCTAAGGGTTGCAAATGGAAATCAGACAATATAGATATAAGTTTAGCAGCAATGTGGATTACCTTGTATTTGTTTAATCACGGGTGAACAATGCAATCAAATTCAACAGAATTGAGTGGGTAGGTTAAGTTTGAGGACAAAAGGCTGAAGCATCAGTTGGTCATTTATAAAAACTGACATAATTGAAATATGTGCACTAAAGTTTTGTTTTTATAGAAGTAGAAAAATAGTCTTCTTTAGATGTGATTTGTATGTGAAATTATCAATTTTATAAAAACATCTGGCTTGGTTTACTGACAGCATAGTACAGAATAAGTCTGTGCTGGTTTTCATTCCTTAGAATACAATGGCTTGTCAGGATAGCATAAGAAACAATAGCAATGATTAAGAACAAGGAAGGAGGCATCAAATTCCACTGGAGCAGATACAAGGCGAGCCAGCAGTGAGGGAGTAGGCCAGAGCCTGAGACTTTTGAGGGTCCAGGAGTGAGTCCAAGACATTCAAGGGAGTAGACCTGAACCAGAGACCTCTACAGGACCAGGCCCAAGCCAGTGACCTCCTCAGGAGTGGGCTCGGGCCAGGGATATGTACAGAAACAGTCCTAAAACAGTGGCCTCCTCTGGAGCAGGCCTGAGGTAGTGAACTCTACTGGAGAAGTGAATGGAGAAACTGTCAATGTAATCCACCATAAAACAAACTAAAAATAAAATCATAATGATCATCGTAATAGATGCTGAAAAAGCCTTCAAAAAATACAACATCCCTTCATGATAAATGTCTTGGAAAGAGTAGGGATACAAGGAAGTTACCTAAACATAATAAAGGCAATATGCAGTAAGCCAACAGCCAACATCAGACTCAATGGGGAGAAACAAGACAAGGCTGTCCACTCCATGTCTATTCAATATATTTCTTGAGTTTCTAACTAGAGCAGTAAACAACAAAAGGATATATATGGGATACAAATAAAAAAAGAAGTCAAAAACTATTTTCTGATGATATGATTGTTTGTATAAGCACACCCAAAATTTTTACCAAGGAGATTCTACAACTCATAAACACTTTCAGTAATGTAGGAGGATACAAGATTAAATTAAAAAAAAATCACTAGCCTTCCTTTACACAAATGATGAATAGGTTGAAAAAGAAATCAGAAAAACATCACCCATCAAAATAGCTACAAATTGGATAAAATAACCTTAACCAAACAAGTGGAAGAACTGTATGACAAGAACTTTAAATGTTTGAAGATAGAAAATGAAGAAGACACTAGAAAGTGGAAAAATCTCCCTTGTTCTGGGTAAGTAGAATTAACATAGTAAAAATGTCAATCTTACCAAAAGCAATCTACAGATTTAATCCAATACCCAGCAAAATTCTTCACAGACCTCAAAAGAATGTTACTCAACTTTATACCAAAAAGCAAAAAGCCCAGGATAGCCGAAACAATCATATACAATACAAGGAAATTCTTGAGGCATTATAATCCCTGACTTCAACTCTACTACAGAGCTATGTTGGAGGGAAGGAGGACATTTGTTGGTTACTGGATGCTTAGCCCCGAAATAATCACACAAAAACTATTTTATTTAAACACTGCTTGGTCAATTACTTAAGCATATTGCTATCTATTTCTTACATCATGAATTAACTTATCTCCATTACTTTATATTTTATTATGAGTCTTGTGGCCTACCAGCAAAGTTCCAGTATCTGTCTCCAGCAGGGTTACATGATTTCTCTTTGACATTGCCAGTGGGAGTGAAAGCTGGTACAGCCTCTTTGGATATCAATATGGCAGTTTCTCAGAAAAGTAGGAAACAACCTTTCTCAAGACCCAGCAATACCACTTTTTGGTATAAACCTAAAGGATTCTCAAATGTACTACAATGGCATGTGTTCAACTATGTTCACATCAGCATTGTTTGTTATGAAATCTGGAAACAACCTAAATCCATTCTTGACTGAAGAATGGATAAGGCAAATGTGGTGCATTTACCCAATGGAGGAGCAAACAGAAGAAAAAAATGACATCTTGAGATTCGCAGTATATGGATGGATCCAAAAAACATCAAATTGAGTAGGTAGCTCAGACACAGAAAGACAAGCATCATATGTACTCACTCATAAATAGCTTTTAGACATAAAGCAAAGAAAATTAGCTTTCAATTCACAGTCCCAGAGAACCTAGACAATAATGAGGATGCTAAGAGACACATGGATCTAATCTTCATGGGCAGTAGAAAAAGAAGAAATCCTGAGTAAATTGGAAGCATGGGGAGAATAGGAAAGGGTAGAAGTTCAGGATAGAGGAAAGGAGGGGTGCAAAGAAAAATGAACGGCTCAATAAAATCAATTTTTAAAGTTTTTTTTTTTTAAAAAAAAGAAGTAGAAGGAGGAAGAGCATGAAGGTGATTGGGTGGGTAAAATACTTTCTACACAATCTTAAAAACTAGAATTTACATTTGCAAACCACTTACAAATGTTACGTAGGTTTTTCAGACTTCTTGTAATCCCAGTGCTCTGTTAGGAAGAGGTAGAATTCCTGCAGCAAGCTAACCAAATCGCCAATCTCTTTTTTCAAACGAAAGACACTTTCTCAGAAAATAAGGTGTAGAGCTGGCACAGCTATATCTGATGGGAACGACAAGAGTCATCAAGACAGCAGAGCTGCTTGACAAAGTTCCAGCAATGTTCCAGCAAAGGGTGGCATGACAGCCACCCTGCCACTTTTGGTTTTGATCTCCATGTTTTCCAATACTTAGGGCATTTCATCCAATATGGGAGTACTGGATTGTTGGAAATTTTCTTATGAATTACTTATGCCTTCTCCCAAGAGTACTACTTCTAAACTTCCCTAGAAAAGCCCTGAACATTCTATCTCTCGCTTTTGCGGGGAGATATCCTTATCTACTTGAAGGTCTTCCCTAATGTTGGAGGCTGTAACATGCATAAAGAAGCCAGAGGTCTCTTTATGAGGCTATGAGATATTTTTGAAGTATTTGTCCCTGTACTTACTCAGGAACAAGATAATCAAAACTAAGTAAACTGCAAAAGGTCAACAAGATTTGGTGGGCTAGAGAAGTTGGCCACAGCTCAGATTACCAAGCCTCTTTCCACTACACAATTACATGGCGCATACAGCAACAAAGTTAGATTAACTGAAGTTACCTCTGCACTACACAGAGATTTACATTAATGAGCAAAGGAAGATGTACAAAGAATAAAATAATGAGATGTCAGGAGCTCCTTTTATTAGAAACTTTAGCACATGCAGAGCCACTGCAATGTTATCGAATGCCAGGATTAGACATATAAACAAATTCTATCCATATATAAAATGTAAACATTCTATTATGACAGTATGAATAATAATTACAGCATGTTTGGCCTGAGGATTTCCTTTGGGCACTCTGACCAATAAGAGTTAATAATAAACTGTTTGGTGTCTCTTTCATTACACTTCCCCTCCATCCTGCTCCTAACTCACCCAACCCAATCTCTCATGTTCCAGTCCTCCCTTCCCTTCGGCTCCATTCTAACCCCAGTTTACACAAGAGATCTCATTTATTTTCCCTTTTCAAGGAAATACATGACTCCCTCTTAGGGACCTCTTTGTTACCTAGCTTCTCTGGGGCTGTGGACTGTAGCCTGATGATCTTTGTTTTACATCCAATAACCACTTATGTGTGACTACATACCATGTTTAATTAATGAAAAAGATATCTTGTTAGTCAGCTGGGGGGGGGCATTTTGGCATTAGAGAGAAAGCTGGTGCCAGAGAAACATCCAGGAATCCAAAAGGATGATCCCAGCTAAAGCTCTTAGCCATAGTGGAGAGGATGCCTGAGCCTGCCTTCTTCTGTAATCAGAATGGTGACTACTCTAATTTTCAAAAGAAAGCTTTCATCCAGTAACTGATGGAAACCGATGCAGAGATTGAAAGCCAAGCACTGGAACCAGTTGACCAGAAGTTAGAAGGATTGTATGAGCCAAGGGGATCAAAAGCCTGATGGGGGATCTCACAGAAACAGCTGTCCTAAGCTAATGGAAGTTTACAGACTCTGGACTGACAGCTGGGGAGCCTGATGAGCCCAGCCTAGATTCTCTGCATTTGGGCAGCTTTTGTGATGCTTGGTCTATATGTGGGTCCCCTAGCAGTATGATTAGGACCTGTCTCTGGAGCATGGCCTGGCTTTTTAGAACCTATTTCCAATGAAGTACTGCCTCAAATATCTTCAAGTGAGCAAAGCCAATTCTAAATCATGCCAAATCTGAAAAGGGGAAGAAGCACAGTAGCAGCCCCATAGGTACAGGAGGAAAACAACAAAGCTAAGCAACACCAAAGTCCTCAAAAATTTCAAAGAAGGATTTCTGAGATTCAGACCTATCACTTCTTGTTTTCATCCACAAAAGGAGACCGATGCTCTTTGGTGTCTTTAGAATAAAATAATGCTATATAAAATGCCTAGCCCATAGATACACATAGATTTTGTTCAACTCACTGCTTAAAAGTCAAGATACATGTGTATTTTGAACATGGAACCTTTCCTAACATTCCACTCAAGATTTCTTTTATAAACTTTATTATAAAATACCTTTAAATAAAACCACATATTTCCTTCTAAATCTTGTCTTCATACTTTGAATTTATGTCATGATAGTCGTGATAGTCCAGCTTTAAAGTGGGTCTTTATACAATATGCAAACCAGATTGTTCTCAAACTATCTGTTCTTCACAGACCCACCTCCTACTTAACCTCCCAAGTGCTAGAATTAAAGTGTAATTCACTGTGCCCAAGTGAGTGTTCAACTTTGGTTTCAACAATTTCATTTCTATGGTTGCTGACATGAGAACAAATATAAGATGCTTGTAATTGCAATAACTTATGAGATAGACTTTGTGCGACCCACATTTTCTAGTGGAATGATATTGTTAATATGCTATTCTAATGTACAGAAGTTCCTCAGTATATTTACTCACTTAGAGCTTGTGTATGACAATCAAGTTGCATTCAGATTGTAGACAACAAATCTTTTAAATAACATTTTGACTATAGACAGATGCCATTTTTGATTATATGGCACGCTCTCTGAAATATAGTTTGACAATGCCCACTCAAGTCAAGTAATTACATCTTATTAGTCTGAATGAGGTAATGCATGGCTAGGTGCATTGTAATTAATCTTACATTAGTAGTTTCTATAAACATCTGATCTATTTGAGGATATTTAATTACTTCAAGTGGAGAACCTGGCTCATCATTAGAACATCGCAATTAATTTAGAAAAAGTACTTGAAAATGCATCTTTTTTGCACCATTCTCTAAAAGGATCTATATATGATTATTTTATATAAATGATGAAATGATAAAAATGTTTTCAGAACTTCACAGTATTACTGTATTAGATTTTTTAAGTTAATATTATCACCTATTTTAAACCTAGGGAATGAAAGGCTATATATAAATTTAACATCTGACTGCAAAAAGAATAATCAATATTAAATTTTAATAATTATTATTATAACATAAGATGTTTCTTACATGGCAAGACAAGAACATTTCACAAAGTAACACAGGAATTATCATCAAGATAGAAATATGCTTCATAACTTTAATTTTGTGTTTTGTTTTAAGCTTGAATTTTTCACTGCTGAAGACTCAAACACAACCTTTTTACATGTAAGATAATTATAGCATCTCTAGGCTACATTCTAAGGTTCTAACTTTTTCTTTCTTGTTTGTAAATAAAGCCTACATAAATCAAGGATTTGTTATTTTTTTAAGAATCTTCCAAAATGATATATTACTGTACTTCAAATATCTCTTATTGTTTATTCAAATATTTGTTGAACACTTTCAGAAAAAGAACAGGAAGATGCTAAAGACACATCTAAATAATTATTGATATGTTAACTGGTACAATTTGATTGATGCATAAAGTTCCCACATTTGAATTAAGCATGGCAAATATGGAGTAAAGATGTAGAAAAGCAAATTAATAGATTTTTTTCAAATAGTATAAATTATGACATCTTCAAGAAGTTCAAGTATACATATAATACCTGAAACTGAACCTGATCAGTGTGCTTGACTTTGCCCTAATGGTCTAGTATACGGCACTTTCATTTGTTCCTAGCAATTTTGTGAGAATTATTGGTATGTAGACATCAGGGAACCAGAAGGATTATACTAAATTCTTTGATATCTGTTCTGTCCTGGAAGAGTGACAGGCCAGGATTGTAATGACAGTAACCCCACAAACAAGCACCCAACAAAGAGTGCTTTGTTTTCAAACTGTGCAGCAATGGTGGAATTAAACATGCACTGTGAAAATAAGTGTAAAATTTAGACACATGTCCTGTTTTTCACACTTTCTTTGAAAGCCAAATTTCTTAGCATTTACCATCTTCCGTTTTACACTATTTTAAAATCTGCCTATGATCACAGAATTTTGGGATGTGCTAAAGTGAGTAAGATACTCAGCTTTTGAAATTTCAATTTGCAAGTGCTAATTAGTATCTACAATGTGGAATAGGTTCCAGAAAGGTTGTTAGGAAAATTAGGGAAATAAAGTGGAGAGAGGCCAAAGTAAAGAAAGGAACTACAACAAAGCATGAAAAGGGAGAGAATAAAATAATGGAGGTGGGGACAGAGAGGTGAAATAAAATCAGCACTCACCAGGACAAAGCTTTGACTTCATTGATTTTAATGTGAGGTTCTGGGGAAGCTATTTGTTTATTTACTTGGATTATGTCTTGCCTCATTCTCTTTTACCATATTTGAACCCTGTCAAAGAAAATACCAAATAATCTAGTTGTAGCTTTCTATTTTGAGTAGTTAATGATAACTAAAAGCAGTAAAATATCCTAATTTTACTCCTTATTTTGTAGTAGAAACCCATAACGCTTGAGAAAGCTCTTAGGAATTCTGTGTTTTTTATGATTATGAAATATTTGGGAAAAATTCTTCTTAATGTATTATTTTCATAGGTTGAAAATTCCAAGAATTTATAAGCAATTCTTTATCTATGGCAAAAAAAAAATAAAAAAAATAAAAACCTCATAAGGTGGAAGTCTTGGTCTTGGCCACATAAGTTGTTGACAGTAAGACACACTCCTTGAATTTTTCATAAGAAGGAAGTGTACCTAAGTGGTAATAAAAAATGTCACTCATAAAATCTGTGAGGTCATGTTTTAATAAGGGGAAACGACAGATTATATAAAGTATAGCAGAAGGCCCCAGGATATTTCAGTACTTTGTGACTTTTTCTTAGGTCATACATACATTATCACGAGACATAAGGCAATTGAAAATGATTAACTGCTGTAATTAGATATGGGTGATCATTTGCAAAGTTGAATCAAATCAACTGTAAAATCTAACATCTACTCAAAAATTTTATTTCCAATCACTAAACCATGATCTACCACTTCCACATATTATATGAAATCAATTACAAACACCCGATGAGGATAAAGTCTAGAAAAAAATAGGAAAAACATGGAAGCAAATCTGCCTTTGTTTAGGCAAAAAAAAAAAAGCATACATGATTTAAGCCATGCTGTTGAATGCAGCAAAAAGGAGCATATGTTGTTTTATAAACTTAGATAACGCAGTCAACACTCCATTACTGTTTGCACATTCCACCAGTCAGATTACTATTTATGTCACAATAGTGAACACATTGACCACTGACTCAAATTATGTGTAACACTCCTGAAAATATATATATTCATATATATATATATATATATATATATATATATATGAAAAACATCCAAAAAGTCAAAACTTTTCAGTTTTAAACAAATGTAGTAAGCTTAGTTATTTAGGCAAAATATTGTGTTATATGAGTCTTACAGCAACAAAGTTTGCAAGGCAAATGGGAATTATTGTTTTTTTTTTTGTTTTAATTTTTTGAGTGTGTACAGATGTGTCTGTATTCCACATGTTATGGGTATCCTCTGGGAGCAGAAGAGTAGGTACAGGTGGCTAAGTTCTGTCCCCACATGATTCTTGAGAAACAAACATGGGCCCTCTGGAAGAAAAGGAATTTCTTTTAGTAATTGAATCATCTATCTACTTCCAAAAATTTAGTTTCATGCTCAAGTTAGTGAATAATGGACACCCATGCAGAGGTGGAAGTACTAAAATATCTGGGCCAACAGTGACAATTGAGAAAGGAAACCAAGAATGATTTTCATATTAGTAGCCTAATGCAAAAGTTTTGCTTTCTCAAATATTTACTTAAAGGTTAATCCTTTTTTCCTTAATGTCACTTTACAGTTTTGAATACTAAGATATATTAAGCCTATGTATTTCCAAGCTAATCACTTTAGTCTAAGTAAACTTCATGAGTCACTTTTTTTTTTTATTGTGGGAAACTACAGGCCTTAAGATACACATACCTGGTCTATGTCTTTCTTTATAATTTTTGTTGAATTAGTGTGTTTTTATTGTTAGACTAAGGATAAAATTTTGGAACTCATGGGCTAAGAAAGAATTCTATTACCTAACTGTAATTGTGTCCACATTTTGGAAGAATCCTAGATGAAGTATTTTTCAAATTTCATGTTATAAACAGATGTCAGTGCATTATATGGTAGATTTGGTTATATACTTAAATATCATATGGCAGCCTATTTCAACTGAACCCTTTTGCAATTTCCAATGTAATTATAATTTCAAAGAAGCTAATGGCAATTTATAAACTGTATGCTGAATGTATTAAAAATTTCTCTAATTTTTGTCCTCTTACATTTCTCAGTTGTGATATAAGTTAATTAATTGACAAATATTCTAACACAAAAGCAGCTTTAAAGTCATATTGCTATTAATGAATATTTTCTTCTTTTTAACCTTGTAATTAAATTCTGACACTGTACATAGTCATAATTGCAGTAGTTGGAATATTGCTTATGTGTGCAGAAATTAATTTTCCTTCATGTCAAATATTAAAAGAACACACTTATGTAGACTCAATAAAATTAATCATGTGAGTTTCTCTAGAATAAAGGAAGAAAAGAGACAAATTCAGATAAATTGCATTGTTTTTGTTTAGAGACTTTCACTTCTGTCGTTGGAAATCCTTCTTTTGACCAAATGTCATGCTTTGCTGTTTATGCTAAAATTTAATAAAATATACAACTTTAAGTACTTTCAAACTGGCCTGTTTGTCTTAATCTTGACCTGACTATTCATGTCTACATCTATTATCGACTAATAGATTCTCATTAGGAATCTCTTGACGTTTAATTCGTTTAGATAAAATGATTTTATAAGACTAAATTTTTGATTTGGATTGTAACTTTGTTTATTTATATAATTTATTTACAAGAGAGGTATATAATTGTTTCCAGCTATGTTTTAAGCATTCTCTTATTGTTGGAGACAGGTGTAGAGGAAACCTATTTGATTACCAACCACATTGAACTTTTTCTTTCAAAAGATACTCTTTTCTTATGGGAATGTAGATTATATACAGATGTTCCTCTCCATTTACAGCAGAATGATTACGTGCTGGTATGAATCAAAGAAAAGTGAGATGAGTTACAAACCTTGATCTGTAGCTGATATCTTGGTATTCCACGAGATGATATAGATGAGAATTGCATTGACAATATAATTACAACCTAGTGTCATTTCTTTTCTCATCCTATAGTTCCAGCTGAGTACTTCTATGTAACACATAGTTGACAATGTGACTCTCTTTCTCTTTCCAAGCTCTTGGGCTTCCCTTATTTAGTAAGTTTATTTGTTTATTTATTGACAGATAGAATATATCTATCTGCATAGACCTGTATGTCTTGGAACTCTCTATGCATATCATACTGTCAATGAACTCACAGAGATCTGCCTACTTCTCATGTTAAAGTTATGGACCATCCAAAATTAAACTCAAAATGAATCAAGAATATAAACATAAGTACAGGCACTCTAATTCTGTTAGAAGAGAAAGTAAGGATGTCTTTGAACTTGGTGACACAGGAAAAGGTTTTCTGAAAATGATATGAATAACACAGACACTAAGGCCAACAATCAGTAAATGAAACTTCCTAAAATTTAAGAGTTACTATATGGTGAAGGATATCATCATTTGGACAAAACTGCAGTCTACAGAGTAGAAGACAAATTTTCATCAACTATACATTCAATACATAGTTAATACCTAAAATGTATAAAACATTTTAAAACCCTGAATATTAATAAACAAATAACCTAATTAAAAATGAGATATAAAACTAAACAGAGTTCCAAAAGATTAAATTTAAATAACTATAGAACACTCAAAGATATGTTTAATATCCATATTCATCAGGGAAATATAATCCATAACCACTCTCTTATAGCAATCAGAATGGTCAATATTCACAAAACAGTGACAGCTCATGATAAAATAATGTAGGATAAAGGAACACTCATCTACTGCCAGTGGGAAGGCAAACTTTTATAGTCACTATGGATATCGGTATGGAAGTTCCTCAAGAGGCTCGGACTAGAACTATATCAAGACTCAGCTATTGTATTATTGTATATATATCCAATGGGCTCTACTTCCCACAGCAGAGACACTTACTTCACCATGTTCACTGTCATTCTCTTCCTGACAGCCAGAAATGGAAGTATTGATGTCTACCAATGGATCAGCAAAATGTTGTACGTTTACACATGAAATATAATTTAGCTGTAAAAGAATGAAACTATTTTTACATGATAATAAGTGGAGCTAGAAAAGTAGACCTGTATGTATTTGATTATATATGAATATATTTGAATAACAATAGAGGTTAGGTATAGAGTAAGATCCTAGAGCAAAGAAAATGATCTTCCTAGAAATGGCAAATAGAATGTATAGTAATAGAGAAAAAGTGTAAAAATGGAAAGGAAGGATTAAATTGAGTGGGACAGAAAAGTCACAGTGATAGGAACAAAGGGGCAGCTAATATTAAGGGCCATTTGAGGGTTTATATAAAAACTAACTACAGTAGAAATTTTAAAAAATAAATACACATATAAAAGAATCTAAATGGAATCACCAAAGAACTGGAGAGACAATGCACTAACTAGATAATTTTCTATACTTAGTAAGTTGCTGAGTGACAAGAATGGGTTACATATAATTGAATTATTGACTACTAAAGTGGCCAAATGGAAACTCCCAAATAACTCAGGCTATTTTAAAAACAATTGGTAGTTATCCACAATCCTATTGTAAACCTGTGTTCATGAAAAATAATACTTAAATCTGAGATTGAATGCAGAGAAGTCAAGTCTATGACTATCTAGAGGCTTTACCTCTACTTACTAGTCCTTATAGAATTTTAAGGTACTCTGCATGCTACCAGAGGAGAAAATAAACATCAACCCAGCTACAAGCAATCAGATCTACAATAGTGGCCCGTCTGAATGATACATTGGTGTAATAGTAGTACAAACATTCTGGGAGTAACTAATCACTTCCTGATTGGATTCAAGGCCGCCTCCATAAAATGGATTACAAGGTTGAAAATGCTTGTTTAGCCAAAAATCTGACACTTGATAAGCCATTGTCCTAGGAGAAAATGTGATAATGATTTTTCTGGTTAAGGAAAGTTTAGGGACATTCTACTATACCCATAGATCAATGTCTCAGACATCTTTAGAGATGGTTTCTTCTGCAGTAGAAGGAGACTAATAGAGACCTATGGCTGGACATTGTGGAAAGAATGAGAGACCTTTGAACTTTCAGTCTTAAACAGATTATCTTCTTCAAGACCCCTCTGGGCCCAGAGATCTATGTGGAAGAGGAGCTAGAATGATTAAAAGAGCTACAGGAAATGGATGACACCACAGAAACAGTATCTTTCAGACACAAGAGAATTGATAGACATATGAAGAAAGACTGTGGCAGCATACATAGATCCTTCTCAAATTTAAAATGAGAAATGAGATGGGAAAGTAGACACTATCTCCAGTTTTAAACTAAGATGCTATTTCGATTCATAGCCATTAACAAAGGAGTGGCATTTCTAGAAGGGCGTAACATTAGTAACAAATCACACTTTGCTGAAGACCCCGTTACCAGCAATAGACAGCCAAAACAAATAAAGAAAAAAATCAAATACAAAAGTATTTTTGGAGATTGTATGTTTCATATTGCTATGGTTTGACCAGTCTTTTTCTTTTCTAGTCTTATCTTCTCTCTTTCTTTCTTTAACATTACATATCTTTTGCTTTTAAGCATGGTTCCTAGTTTTAAGTTTTCAAGGATTTTGTTTGTATATGTATAAGTGTGCCTCTACACTTGTGTGCATTTAGCATAGTTTCTCTCAGTTTCTTTTTGTTTGTGTATTTATGTGCTTTGTCCTTCTTTGTTTGTCATTCTTGTTTGCCTGATTGCTGTCTTAAGAGACAGAGAAAAATGAGCCTGGAATTGGAAGGCTGGAGAGGAGGTGAAGATCTAACAAAAGATGAGAGAGGGGAAACCATCATCAGATTATATGGTATAAAAGTAGCTTGCGATTATTTTTTCAAAACAAGAATAGAAATAAAAATATTTATAACTTGAATATAAAACTACATGAAGTAAACTTTAGATCATTTATCTTTATCAGGAAGTGATAAATACTCTAAACTTTTTATATATAATTCTACATTGTTTTGCTAAGAAATAAAATAAATATTTGTATACAATTAGCATAATGATGAATGTGGAATTTTTATTGAGATAAAAAGATGTTTTTCTTTTTTTTTTTTTTGTGGTTTTTCGAGACAGGGTTTCTCTGTGGTTTTGGAGCCTGTCCTGGAACTAGCTCTTGTAGACCAGGCTGGTCTCGAACTCACAGAGATCCGCCTGCCTCTGCCTCCCGAGTGCTGGGATTAAAGGCGTGCGCCAACACCGCCCATATTGTGATTATAGTATACTCTCACACAACCCCTACCAGACCCTTCATATTTTCCCACCCACCAGAATTCTGGCCTCGTCTTTCTCTGTCTCACTAGAATACAAATGGGCACCTAAAAATAAATATATAAATAAATAAACAGAATTGGATAAAATACAAACAAAAAAATCAGAATAAGACAAGGAAACAACAGAAATTGAATAGAAGAAAAAGCTCAATAAACATATATAGATACAAAAACACATATATTCACACACACACACACACAAAAAGCCATAAAAATACAAAACCAAAAGCCATAAAATAGACCTAAAAGACCTGTAAGGAAAAAATAAGCAACAAATAAAATGCCGACAAAGCATTCAAAGACTTTATTTTTGATTAAAAATATTTTTATAAAAGGTTTTTGCCAACACACAATGGCCTGGCCTTGATGTTTAAAAGAAATACTAGGATTTTTCACCATTAACCCATTCTAAATGACCATCTGTGTTGTTTGGTTCCTATTAACAATTGTGGTTAGGTTAAGAAACTTTCTCTTCTAACCTTTGGCCTATAGATTTTATTAAATATTTTCCCAGATCAAATGAGACACTAGACGATTTTTCTTGAATCACACGGTTAATGCTGACAAATGAATTATTAATTTCCCTGCTTTGTAACAAATTACACAAAAGAATGTTATCTTAGAAACCATATTCATGTGGAAGGATTGTCATCGCAAAGCAGAACACTTCAGGTGGCCAAAATAAGAGATTTAACTTTTCACACTTTTTAGCATGAAAATTTGAGTTCAAAGCATCAATGAGTTTTTTCCACAGATATTTATTTTCTCTTTAGCTTGAAAAGAATATCTATTTGGTGTCTTCTTTACACACGTGTGCTGGACGTTTCCTAACATGATGAAAGCTGTACTGAATAAAGAATCCCCAATATAGCCTCATACGAATGCTTGAAATTTACAAATAACAGTAACTCTTGGAAGTTTCAGCAAATGATATTCCACTGGGCAGAAAACAAGGAAATAATATTTCAGTTCAAGTAAAATATGAAAAATAATAAAATAAGTATATTTAAACACATTGACAGCTTATATGAAATTGTTGGAGATAAAAACATATTCTAAATATATTTTGTTTGATTTCCACTAAAAATAATGTGTACTTATTTCTTACCTCTTAATAAATCCATAAAGGAATATATAAATATTTACATATCTATGCATTTGGGATTATTTCTGATTCTAAGATTAAATGAAAATATTTAATATTTAATGATGTATCTTTCCATTCAGATATATTTATACACAAGTAAAAATAAAGAGAGAGAAAGAGAGGAGAAGTAGAGATGACAAGAGAGTGAAGAAAATAAAGACTCTAATGGGAAAACTGGAAAATAAGATTTGTAAATCTCAAAGAGTTCAATATGGCCTGCTATAATCTCTGATTTACAGAATCCTTCAATCCACAAAGGCTTCAAAATTGCATTGGGACTTTTATTTTCTTTAACAAAAGATCATTTAATCACAAAAGCAGCATTTCAAATTCTTACTGAGTTTTTTTTTGTTGTTGTTGCTCAATTCTTTAACAGCTAATGCAGCAAAACCTATATACAAATCTTTTCAACTGTTTCCTTAAGTAAGAGAGAAAAAAATCTCTTATCTATTGAAAAAATTCAATACTGTAATCTTCAGATATTACGCTTATTCATTCAGTCATTCCTGTTTTAATCAAAATACTGATATAATAGGAGAAAATGACAACCCTTCAGATCACTTGCCTTGGTTCCATTATATGTCAGATATAGAAATATAATAAGCACAGTGGTATATTTGACTGGATTATAAAATTACAGAGAGGCAGGGGAAATTTAATTAGAGTAAGATTAGCATGGGAAGGTTGAAATCATTCCATACGCATTTGTGTTAAATGGAACAGTTCAGAGGTAAGGATCAATATAAAGTGTTTCTAGTGAGTACATCTTAGGGAAGAAGAAGAGAGAAACGAAAGAGATTGAGTTCTATGGGACTTCTTGAATTGATAATGTTCCACTTATTCAAATTTTGTACAACTTTGAGAAAGTGTTTCATCATATTTTCTCATTAATTTATGTTACTGCCCCTAACACCCACAAATTATATGGCACTACTTGCTACTTCCCACTGTCTCTAGCTAGTTCTTGATACCATCAACAAAGTCAGTGAAGCTCAGCAAAGCTTGGTACTCAATGGCCCTCAGCAACACTAATACCCTTCACCCCTTGAGTTTCTCCAGCTGCTTGGCCACCTTTAATTTTTAATAAAGTGCTTCTCACTCATGAATGCCAGATGATATGTAAAAGATTATGAAATTAGCTGAGTTTCTATTAAAGCTCTGAGGTTCAAGAAAAACCATGCCTAATGGTAAAGGTGACACAGGTCTAGGACTGTCAATGTCTAAGCCTCTGAAGTGATTTCAATAGAAACACTTCTACTTACATTTTCTTTGTCAAATTCAACACAAATATGGCATTTGGACTACTGATTTTTGTGGTGAGCCATAAAAAGAAATAAGAGTAAATGAAATAGGGTCGGAGGCATGGGTCTGTTGTTAATGTGCTTACCTTAAAGTAATGAAAACAAATTCAATTAAAAATAAACTCTTGTTAGAATAGAATCCGTGCTGTAAGGTTTAGGAGCATGCCCATACTCCATCCCAGACGGGTTTGCTATTGGACATAAGAGAGAACATCTGCCTTAGTGTTAGAGTTACTATGAATACGATGAAGCACCATGACCAAAAGGACCTTGAAGAGAAAAGTATTTTTGAATTTATGAAGGCTGTTTTTTTCTCAATTAAGGTTTTCTCTTCTCAAATGATATTAACCTGTGTCAAGTTGATATAAAAATATCCAGAGCAATAGCATGTTTTTTTCACTTGATCACCATATTAAGTTTGAGAGTGCATTAAAACCTTACACACACACATACACACACATGCATGCACAAAGGATTGTTCAATAAGATTCATGGGTAAACTTCCGTTCATTTTTTGATCCCTTCTGCAGTAATTTATTTATACAATCTGCAATGTCAATAGCAAGTCACCTTTATCTCTCACTGTTTAACTTATTTGTTTTTCTTTCTTTTCTCCATATTATATAATTTTTCATTTATTTCTTTAAAACAATATGTTACCCTAGTATAGAGAGTCTCCATTATTCAGTATCTGCAGAAATGAGACATTTCTACCTCAATGGCGTGTGTATATGTAATTCTCTCTTTCCAGTTTACATTTCCGTAAAACCAGCACATTTTGTGATACCCCAAAACTTTTTATCTTTAAATTTTACCATTCCTCCTTCTATGCATGTCACTTTCCTCTGTTTCATTTTTAGCAATGTACTACTAACCACTAATCCTACCATGATGTCTTTCTTCTCATAAATCAACATACATATAAAGAATTACTAACCTACTAATATGCATAATACTGTGTCCCTGAAGAACTGGTGTTGAGGGAGGGAAAGAGTGTTCTGTAGTCAACTCACACTTTTTTTTTTGATAATGGATGCATTGCTGAAAAGTAAGTAGAGTTGCAAACAGTACTAAACTCACAGTGAAAGTTGGGGGATAAGACATAGAGCTCTCAAAAAACATTATAAAAGAAGGAAGTATTAATTCAGCCACCATACAATGTAGTCTCTCCTGAATATTGTAAATATCTCCAGTACAAGTAGTAATATGACCTGAATTAAAAAGGATAACAGCAGCCAAAATTTTAATTATCTAATCCCGAAATGGAAGGTTGTTCCTCTTTAAGAACAGAAGGATCTTGAAAATATGGATAACTTGTCTCTAAAAATTTGTCAGTTCTCTTGGTATTAAATAACAAATTTGGTACTCTCTCCTGGGGAAGACTATTGATTTCTCCCTCAGCATTATATGGTTGTCTATAGTTCTTTTTCTATAGTTAACGTTCCCATGAGATTTTCTTCTCAGAATATTATCATATCTGTTAGTTTCTTCCTTCCAAAGTTCCTGTTTAGGCAGTCATAGTAATGACACTTCTTAAGGAAAGGTAAACATATGTAATTTTATTTACATTTTAAAAAATAAAAGAAATCTATTAATCCCATAGTAATGGTTACCAATAAAAATAATCTAAAAAAATCCCAAACACACAATAAAAAACACTATAAATATTATTAAACACTTTAAAAATGACAAGAATATATTCTAAGAGAACATCAACCAGCAACTATCTGAAATAATATGTGAATTCACCTCATTGCTACAGAATTTGGATTTCAATAAAGAAACAAGCATATATAAGAAAAACCAAATTTGATAAAGGATCAGTTTTTGAATATGGGAAATTCCATAAAAAACAAAGGAAACAAAATAAAATTATTAGAAAAACAAAACACAAAACCCAATACATCAATTAAAAACTATTTAGTCAAACTGAACAGAAAGTACTCAAAGGAAGAAACACAGATGACTAATAAATACTTTAGAACCCTTCTAATAAACTTAACAATCAGGGAAATGCAAATGAAAAGTACTCAGAGAATTCATCTTCCTCTAGTCAGAATTTCTAGTCTTAAGAAAACAAATGAAAATAAATGCTGGTGGGGATATCTGCATTAGGGGGCTCTTATTTCCCCCTGAAAGAAGTGTTAAATGGTTCATTCACTGTCCACAATAGTGTGGAAGTTTCTTTTCCTGGCTTTAGCAGTTACTTCAGGTCATGCACTCACATTAGAAGATTTAAAGGCAGGAATTTCTGATGACTGACATCATTCAATGTTGCTCTTTCTAGGCCTGGATTAATGCACACACTATGTTCTTTACTAGTTGTATCCATTTACCTCAAAATTCATGAGGCCATTTTTAAACTAATTTGGTAAATAGTATTCCATAGTGAATATACAATCTTAAAATTATAATCTAAATAATAAGTTTTAATGGAAGTATCATCCATGGAGGAATAATGGCATGCTCCTAGAAGCCAGTGCTTACTAAACAAAATCCCAGAACCAATTTTGAGATACGTCTAAATGACCTATTAATCAGTGAGAACCCAGAGTTTCCAGAGATAACATAGTCCATTGTTGCTGGTCTTGTTTACTGTCTTATTCACTGCTTTACTGCTGTGAAAAGACACCACGACCTGCTGGGAAAACTCCTCCAGACAATGGCATTTGAGATGTTGGACCAGGTTGGGCATGACCTGGAGTACCAAAAAAAAAAAAAATAAATAAATAAAAAAAATAAATAAATAAATAAAAAAAACATGCTGAGCTAGTGTGGGACTACTCTGTTTGCATTGTGTTCAACTACAATGGCCAAGGCAACTCTTATAAAATAAAACATTTAATTGGGGATGTGCTTACAGTTCCAGAGGTTCAGTTCAGTATCATCCTGATGGGGAGGATGGTGGAACACATGACACTAGAGTGGTAGCTGAGGGCTACCTGATCAGTAGACAGAGAGACAGAGACAGATTAAGAAAAGGGAGAGAAAGAAAGAGCGGGAGATTGGCTGTGGTATGGGTTTTTGAGACCCCCAAACCCACCCCTAGTAACACACCGGCTCTAACAAGGCTACCAGTCCTAATTCTTTTAATGCTTTCAAAGTGTTTTCATCCCAGGGGTTTAAGTGTTTAACTCTGTATGCCTATGAGGGCATTCTTATTCAAATCCCACTATCTGAAGGCTCTAGAAAGTGATGTCAAGGCTCTGCTGCTGAAGTACTCGGTTTGGTCCCAGAATATGAAGAAATCAATATAGTGCTAAACTGAATGTTTCTTCCATATGGGCTAGCAGTTGCAGTGAGAGAAGGTGCCATGCAGGCTGTGGGAAGAAAAGTTATCAACAGTCTTACCAAGATGGGATTCCTGTGAGCATTAATAATTACTTGCCAGACAAGATGTACCCTCTAGTGCAATAGCAACATAACTTGTAAGAGGATAGTGGGGATAGCCAGCCACACTGTGACTGGATTGGAGTTCTGCTCCACAGGAGAGAACTCTATCTCATTCTGTCAACTGAGTCTACAAAGCATGGCTGGCTAGGTGGTAAGTGTCCCCTATCACGATTTATTTGAGCAGTGACAATATTATAAGACTGTCCTCTTAATACTCATGACCATGTATACCGGTTAGTGATAGCCCTAGATACAATCACAGAACACTTTACTGCAGCAGATGGTGGTTAATTAAAAACAAACAAACAAACAAAAGCTATAACTCATCCAAAGTAAATGAAAGTGCAACAGGCAGCTCAGAATAGGATGACTGTTTTAGACCTTGGAAGCCTCAAGGGCTTCATGGAATAGAGGGTGAAAAAAACGCATGCACTAAAACACAGAGTTGGAGGAAGCGGTAGACGTTTCAGGCTATGACATAGCAGCTGAACTCATACTCACCGCCTGTAATGATTTTCAGAGGAATTGTACAAGACTGGGGCTCTCAACATTCTGTCAAGAATGTGGAATAGCTCTAGAAGGCCCTAATTGTCCTCAGAGATAGTAGTACCTAATGTTTTTTGAAGAAGGTAATAATAATCAGTATAGCAATTGATGTTATCATGGCTCCATTTAGTAGCTTTCCATTCATGCTTTTATAAAAACTAATTAAACTTGGTGAGTCAAACAAAATCATGCATGAAGTCTGAAGGAATCCTTTTGGAAGAAGGGTTTAATCCTGAGTGATAGAGAGATGAAAACAGTGAGTTGGGGTGAAAGCAACTAAAATTCTATGTATAAGTATATGAAACTATCAAATAAGCTTATTTTAAAAAGCTGAGTGTGCTGTTACACTTGTAATCTTTGTGCTGAGGAGGCAGAGAGACATGGATCCTTACCATCCAATGGAAATCCTACTTGGCATATTTGGTGATGTCCCAGGGATGTGAGAGACCCTGTTCTTGCCAGTTTTATGTAAATGTGACAAAACTGAAGTCACCTGAGAGGAGTGAACCTCAATTAAGAAAATGCACCAAAAAGATTGGCCTACAGGTTTGCATGGCATTTTCTTAATTGGTGATTGTTAGTGGAGAGCCTTGACCACTGTGGTTGGTGCCATCCTTCAGCTGATGGCCCTGTGTTCTCTAAGAAAGCAGACAAACAAGCCATGGGGAGCAAGCCAGTAAGCAGCACTGCTTCAGTGCCTCTGCCTCAACTCCTGCCTCTTGCTGGAGATCTGACCCTCAGTGCTTTCGATCATGAACTACTACATTGAACTATGTGTGAAATAAACTCTTTCCTCCACACATTGCTTTGGTCATGGGGGTTCATCACAGCAATTATAACTCTAATTAGGAAAGACCCTTGCTCAATAACCAGGGCGAATGGCACCTCTAGACATATGCCTTCCGCTGTTCTATGACTTTACTATGAATACACCAAATAAATACACTGGATCTTGTACACACTGGTTTGAGCATGAGTACACAGAAAATGAAATAAAGTAGGGGACTACCTCCTGGTATTTATAAATTTTATTACTACTTACCTCATACGGCACCATTTTATTATTAGAAAATATTTTAAAAAACATCACCTCTTTATAAATTTGTGAACCTCATCTACTTTCTTATCTCTTGATATTGTAGTAAATACGCTTGTAAGAGTGCATACATTAACACAAAATTAGAAATGTTTCGCATTCACTTAATGAGATGAGGTGTGGACCTGATAAGCTTTGTGATGCATGAATGAATTTCTTTTAGAAGGCATGATCAGTTGTCTATTTACTCCAGACAAACCTAAGAAAACTACATCCAAATCTGGATTGGTAAACCCATGAGTTTATTGTTATCACTTATCGGAGCATAGGAGAGAGTTTACTCACAGAAGCATAGGTACTTGAAGAACAGTGGCACTACTTAAGGTCCAACCCTCCATGAGCGGTGACTCCCAAAGGTTACACCCACGGAGCTCCCTGCCCACCTTGGAAGCATTTTCACTGAAGATAGCTTTTCTTCTGGAGTAATTTGTTTAATGCTTGGGAATGTAAACTCAGGAAACTGCCTCCTGTGTCTTGTAACATTCAAAGATTTAAGTCTTCTTATGTGAGCTTCATAGGCTTAATGAGTTTAAGATCTTTGCTAAGCTCCCTAATCCTTGTAGCTTCTTGCTGCATCGTGTCTGCAATTTTAAATTGACTTATCTTTTTCCTCTTATATTCAAAATTAACCCTCCAAATTCATATTTTCTCTACCAAAAAAGTAAATATAATTACTAAAGTTATAAATGTAAGAACTCCTTACATCTTTCACTGTTACTGTCTAGGTGATATCACTAGCTCTGTCTTAGGTCCTCACTATGCCTTATTGCTATGAGCCACAAGCATTATATAGTAAAAGTACAGCTAACAGATTACTAGACAAACCCATGTGAGTGTATTCCAGCAAGAAAACCTGATTTGCAGAGCTTCTGGAACACCTGACTTTTGACTAGTCACTGCCATTTCTATAAAACCTTGTGAAGCCCTGATATTCCTCATCTGCATAATGGGATTCATCCTGAATTATCCTAGGAATGTGTAAATCATTCATTGAGATAACTTTTTCTATATGGGCAACTGGAAGGCCAGTTGGGCCCTGTGGGGACCTGGTGAGAAAGTATTCACTCAATCAAAGAAACCTTTGTTCTCATAGTTAAATCTACATAAAGACATCCCCTCACAATTATCCTGAAAGGCAGAACATTCTACAAGGAGAGGAGTCTTGCAAATAATCACAAAAAACAACTCATTATATAGGCATTGAGCAAGAGAGACAGTATGTCTGCCCTTACTGATAAACAGGTCTGATTGGCCCTAAAATCTCTATTAGTCACTCAGAAAAAAGTGACTTTTTTTTACTGACCTTTGCTCTAGTCTAACAAGCTATTAATATTTTGTACTTACTTCCAGTTGGGTTTCCTTGACAGAAGATCTTAGTCTAGAAAATTAACTGTTTATGGCTTTACCCAGAGAAATTCAGGAAAAGAGCTTATATTACTAAACCAGCCTCAGAGAAAGGAATTCCTTCTCACCTGGGTGCCAGTAGATACAGCACTCCTATAGCACTCTGCTTACTTAGCTTGAGGAAAGGGGTGTAAGCACCATCAGGTTTGAGTCTTATGCTGGTTGCCATGGCTACCACAAATGCCTTGTTGCCAGCCACTACTGGAATAAAGTGCTTAGTGAGGGCACAATACTGCAGCATTTTTCTTCCCTCATTTTCTACATTCATCAATTACAAACTCTAGCTTAACTAACCACACAGATGTAGTTAATACAAACTCCCCCTTTTCATCTTCTTTGAATTATATACTGATGGAAAGCCCCATCCTTTTTTATTCTTTTTTTTAAATTTGTTTTTTTTTTGAGCTATATATTTTTCTCTGCTCCTTTACCTTTCTCTCCCACCCCTTTCTGCCCTCTTCTAAGAACCCCATGCTACCAATTTACTCAATAGATCTTATCCTTTCCTAGATTAGATTCATGTATGTCTCTTTTAGGATCCTCTTTACTATCTAGGTTCTCTGTGATTGTGGATTGTTAGGTGGTTTTTCTTTGGAAAACCCCATCCTTAATTTGTCATCCTGATACCTGCCTGGAGCTTCACAGCCAAAGCTAATCTGAGACATATCACACCTGCCTTATCAGTCTTATCTATCATGTTAGCCCTAAGAAATGCATGTAATTTACCAAAGAATTATTGATTATGTCTGTGTGAGTTTATAAACTGGAAACCTTGTGGGACTGAAAGAAAAATATAAGAGAGGAAAAACAAGAGATATTATCAGTAGAATGTTGAAAGAGTGTTGAAGAGAACATAGGAAAAATAAATGTGACACAATGAAAAAATGTATGTGAGTTAATTGCTTTACCCTCAGATAACTGTTTAGCCAGTTTTCATTTGCTATACTTTTCCTTCTGTATCCTGAGAAGTTTAGAGGGACTGGCACCCCAACATAAACCTCATTACCTTATCTTTACCAAAAATAGCAGAAGGAATCAATTAATTGATTTTAAAAATAAGTCAGAGCTCATTACCCTTCTAAATTTCTTTCATCCTGAAGTATCTATATCACCTCAAAAGGTCCCATGTGCACTTTAGTATTCTGGTCCTCTTCTTTCGTGAACTCATCTGCCCTATTGCTTTCCTTCTCTAAAGTCTCAATTCTTGCTCTGCACAGTCAGGCATCTTCCTCGTTCATTGTTTAAAAATGGGTACTGTTCCAACACTTGAACCATCTATATTTTTATTCTGCTTCATTTATTATTTAACATACTACACATTATAATATGGGTCACAGCAAAATACCTATTTAAAACATGTATCTTTTTCTGTGTTCCCACATCAGATTAAAATCCAGTGGAAGAGAGGACTATTATCTGTTTTGGTCACAGTTCTATTTCTAGTACCTAGAAAATATCTGAACATAATAATATCGCAACTTGCACATCAATGATTATCTTAAGAAAAATATTCACAAAAATTACCCTTGCAAACCGTCTTATTGAAACCATCTGAAAATCAACCCTCCAGTCCTATGAAGTAACCTTTACTAAATTTTATAATACATATATGGTTTGTTTCACAGATATGAATAAATTCATTAACTAGTTTTGTAATATGTCATTATTGCAGAATTATTTCTTTCCAAAAGGATTCTGGTGAGAATTTAATTTCTATTTTGTATTCAAAAATTAACTTTAATTAACAAGAGTATCTCTCCACAGATATTTTCTAATTTTATCTAGTTTGAACCTGCATGAAGTTGTATTTGGGTTTTGAAAATTCAGTGAAACACAGAGAATGATAATGTGCTGTTAGCTTCATAGGCTTTTCTAATTTTAAATTTAAAATATTTAGTAATCATTAGAAATCTCTAAAATGACCAGCTCAAATTTAAACCTACTCTGAATTGCTACTTCATTTATGGATAAAAACGAATGGCGTCTCTGGGCAATTTGAAGCACATAGTTTTACCATGCTGCACATATTGAAGGAAACATTTTCTAAGTATATATAACTACAATTATTAATGTAAAATTATACTTGGTGAACAAATATTTAAGATAGGTTTTATAGTACAATGAATGTACTCAAAGCAGGAACATTGCTCATGAGAGGAACAATAGTAATTACAGAAAAGGATGCATTGATTTGTTTGCATAATCATCACATAAAATCATGTACACATCAATTAACCTGGAGTTGGCCAGTCAAGAAAAATAACAGAGTAGAAAAATAATTCTAGGTATAAGGTATTGAAGAATTACAGCAATTACAGCAGAGGAGAGGCATTAGGAGCAAAACTCTGTTACCCAGGATACTGTGAAGGACAGCCCAGCAGTAGGACAGTGACACTGGGAAGCAAGAAAAAGGATGTTCCACAAAGAGGAAACAGCCAAAACATTAGATTTTATGCTGATGACAGGACAATTAATAAGTGGAAGTTTCCATGAATTGTATAGTGTACCAATATTGATTTTGCCTATAACTGTAGGAGGTCCTTCTGTATTTGTGTTGCTTTCATTGGTTGAATAAAGAAACTACCTTGGCCTTTTGATAGGGCAGAACTTAGATGGGCGGGGAAGACAGAACTGAATTCTGGGAAGAAGAAGGCAGTGTGGCAGACACTATGGTTCTCCTGCCTGAGACAGATTCTGGTTAGATTCATGTAGGTAAGCCACAGACAAGTGGCGATACACATTAATAGAAATGGGTTAGATCAAAATGTGAGAGTTAGCTAATAGGAGGCTAGAGCTAATGGCCAAGCAGTAATTTAATTAATACAATTTCTGTGTGGTTATTTTGGGGGTTAAGCTCCCGCTGATCCTTTTACTACAACAACCTCCAGTGGTGAAAAGAAAGGTTAGAATTGAGGGTTATAGAGAATACGTTTCAAAAGCCTGAGAAGAATTAGTTAAAGCAGCAACTCCAGGGAGGTCCAGAAAAGAGTAATATGTCTTTGGGATAAAATGGGACAGGGAGGGTTGCTGAGCTGTCTCATTGACTATCGGCACTTGTCACCAAATCTACAACTTGAGTTCACTCCCTAGTTCCCTTGGGGTTGTAAGAAAGAGCCCACTTCTTCTGACTGTCCTCTTACCACTGTATGCAAATGTCCGCATCCACAAAATAAATATGATATTTTTTAATAAAATTATGTCAGGGAGCTATAACCTATATATGATAAAGAGATAGCTTAAACACAGGCAATATGACCCAATTGTAAAGTTTAAAGAATTGTTTCTTTTCCATACATTTTAATATCCCACCAGTAATTCATGTTTTAGTCTGAGAGATGACCTACCTTAATATTATTATTATAAGTCTATTATGCATAGTTCATACAAATATCACTGTAAAATATTAACTGGTTTCATTACAACCTTTAAAACATATTTCCATCTGCAAATTGCACTCCTATTACTATATTTTTATTTTTTATATTTAATTATATATATAATTTCTGCATTTCTTTAGCTCCTTTATTTACTAAATTACGTGGATTGTTCTATTAACATTAATCTATCGTGTATATTTTCTGGCAATTTACCTTAACTAATATATAATTTATCCTTAATGCTTCTTCACAGAAAAAATGCTATTTTGGCTTGCTACTGGATATCAAAATTCCCTTAAAATCCTCCAAATTGAAAAATGGAGACCTCTTGATAGTAATATAAATTCATAAGTTCATGTGTTTCTAAGTAAGTTAGCATGCTAGGGAGAAATTTTATTTATTATTTTTCAATATGGAAGATAGAGTGACTATGATCTTGGCTAGATACCAGTGCTTGGTTATAAACAACTTCAAGTCAATGGCTTGAAGTAATCTTGCCACTTTGGTCTTTCTTGCAGATTGTATATCTAGTGAAAGAACCCTAGAGATTTGCAGGTAAGTAGCTTTGTAATTTTGTTGAGTTTTACTGTCTATTAAAAGGGCAATCCAAGTGTCTTGTTTCTGTTTGTACATCATGATTTGGGCCTGAGTAATTTCTTTTTCAATTAATTATTGCCAGAAGTCTTGTTCTGGAACATCTTTTATTTATAAGCCCTTCTGATATTGTTGCCTCAGGAGGGAGATTTATTAGAAAAAGATTCAGCAAGGTATCTCTTTGAGGTGCTTGACAGATTGTGATATCTTTATTGAAATTTCATTCTGGTTGCCTTATATTTTAAAACATGTCTTCAGTGACATGGGGCTCTTAATAATGATGAAGATATTTTTAAATTTTTTGCTAATTAGTCTTGTTGAAGAACTGAGGCCACAAATGCAACTTAATGTAAAAGATGAGTTTATGTCTCTGATGTGGTTCATTAGCTTATGCATTGATAAATAGGAGAATATCAAAGAACATAGATAGTGTTCTATATTCAAATATTACTTACTTATTTATATTATTTATATTATATACATATTATGCACATGTGCCACATCAGTTCCCTAGCCCAAGAAACAAAGATATGACATATAATTTAATTTTCCTAACTTGAGCTATTATTTCAATAATTCTAAATCATGGATTTAATAAGAGACTGCTTCATAAAAATACTTAAAATTTAAGTAATATTTAAGTAATTTAATAAATAGAGCAATGTAGAGATGTGTTTGACACATAATAACCACATTGAGAATGTTGGTTCAATATACTGTTAAATAACTCCTATCATTTTTTTTTATTTACCAACATGTTTTTTTTTCATTTTTATTGATTCTTTAAGGATTTCACATCATACATCCTGATCCCATTCATCTCCTCATCCCTCAACATCTGTCCTCTATAACTGCAATCTCTCTCTCTCTCTTGTGGGTGTATGTGTGTGATTCTAAATTACCAACTTTTACTCTCTGTCTATCTCTCTCTGTCTCTGTCTCTCTCTCTCTCTCGTGTGTGTGTATGTGTGTGATTTTTTTATATTTCTAATGATATATGGAAGAAAAATACCTGCAGTTTGGGCTACCAATACAGGGAACTCAATATATGAGGGTTTTTGTTTGCTTGTTTGTTTGTTTTTTTACTAAGGATTTCCTAAAGTTAAACAAATACTCTCATTTGTCCAATGTGATTTATATTCCTGTGTCTTTACCTTTATATTTGTATGAATAGTTCCCTCAACTGAGATATACTTCAGTGTCATGCCTTACCTAACGTCCCCAGAATCACACAAAACAAACACAATAGGAATTATTCCAAATAAAATCACCTCAGAGGCCTGTTTGCACAATTTCTCTTTATTTTAAACACAGTGTAACAAAGCTATGAAATATACATTGAGGCTAGTTTATTACAATAAATAAAATCATGTGGAACAACGAATATATTAAATTGGTACAATATAGAAACTAAGCATACTATGTATCTGACTATATGTTTGAACCTCAAGATATTCACAAAAATATATATTAAAATAGTTACATAAGTGCATTAGGATACGAAAAGTCTTCATGCTTGTATGTTATGCTAGTTTAACTGGATGGGATGGCTGAAAATTATTCTAGTATTTTAGATTTTTTATTGTACCCATTTGTGTGCTGTCACTAATTATTTCTTCTAGAGAAGATTTATGGTCCGAATGAGCAACTGTGCTTGCCTACTCCTCTAGCCTATACCGTATCACATCTTGACATCTAAAATCAGCAAATATGAATACGGTAGAATTTCCTTTGAAGCTATTAGTGAAATGTTCTTTATCTTTTATTACCTTCTACTTCATATGTTTCAAATTACCAGAAACTACATAGTACATGAAAAATATTTAAGGTACTTGCAATGTCATTGATATTTTAATATTGAGACAATTTTAAAAATTAAAATTACTACAGTGTTACTCCAAGTTTTGAATAAAATCTATTATATTGTCTAGGAGGGTAGATTTTAGATTTGTCTGAAATATAAGTATTAAATGCTGAATGTGTGCTAATTTTACCAAATTGTACAAGTAAAGCTATCAAATAGCAAAATGTATACTTCAGTATAAACTGTTTTTAAATAACTTACAATCTTTCTGCTTTTTCCTCTGCACACTACTTGCCAGCTTTTCATTACCACGTTTTTACATTGATTCTTAAATGCACTTTGAATTGTCCAGTGTCTTTTCTTCACATGGAGGGGATTTCTAGTTATTAATCTTGTCTGACTTTAGAGAACTATATCCCAGAAACATTTTCAGATGTTTCATGTGTTGGGTGGTATTTCTAAGTGTTGCTTGAAACATTTTTATAGTTCTCATATAAGAGGACCCACTGAACTCTACAGTAGTTTCTTGCTTAATTTTCTACAGTTCTATAATTTAAGAACATTGAAAGACACATGTTTACAATATGTGCTTATTCCTTGCACAATGTATAGTATATAAGTGTAAAATAAGAGTCTGAAATGAAACACAGGAAATTCAAAGTTAAAATTACTTACAAAGTCATCAGCAGATGTGTACATGAAATTGCCCTTGTGTGTACCCCAAGATTTTTGAAAACTCCGTTCTTTAATTTTCTGTTGCTCTAGGAAGAAATGTATCCTTTCACATGTGACTCTTGGAGTTTGAGTGAGGCAGTAAATACAAGGAAGGTATAAGAGCTGCACTAGTTCCTGAGAGGAAAAATGTCTGGATACTAACTGTAAAGCAACATGTTCACTCTTTCTTGCCATTCTGTAAAATCCTGTAATTTTGAGTAGAAAAGCAGGTCTTTTAAAATCTTCACATTAATTTAACAGTCAATATGTTTTAACTATTAATATTTCACATCGGGCACAGTTACGACTTAAAAATATAATAAGTGAGTCAAGAATGAAATTGTTAAGACTTGTTTATAATTAACAGCTTTACATAGTCTTTTCTTTTATGTGAAATGTATAAGCATCACTATTTTACACATTTACTTTTATCGTAAAATTGCAGCTGAGAATTTAAACAAAGTAATTTCTTTACTTTGCAGCAGTTCTGTCCCTTTGAAAACTCTAAACATAATAATAAACCTTAGATGGAGAAGTTGTGGCTTCCTTCAGTTTCCTTGTGTTGACTGCCTGATTTATTTTTGGGACCCTCCACATAGCTCCTAGCACCCATTCCTTTCTCTGCCTGTAGGAACAAAAGCAAAGTACTACCATACTTGGTCATGTCTTTGTATTATCTATGCTTTGAGCCCAAGAGCTGCATTCTTACAAGAAAGTGTGCTAAAATGGAAACTACATGAATCAAATGTCCAGCATGCAGCATAGACTTATTTTCTTAGAACTGCTATGAAAATTCTTAACACTTCATTAGAGGATTGATGGGGAAGTTGCTGAAATAATAACAGAGTGTAAAGGAATACAGCTTTTATTCGGTATCAGTTTTGAAAGAACATATGCACCTTATTAAGATAGTAGAGGTGATTTGTTTAATAGAGACCCTGCTGTGATTCCTATTAAAATAAAAAAGTGCCTAGATGATTCTAATAGGAAAGTTGTTTAAGTATCTTAATTTCAACTATTTCAGTTATTTCTGGAATGCTGCAATTGGACATGATTTATTTGTTGACTTGAAGTGAAAATAATAGTCCTTTACATCTGAAGACTTGTTTCTTTATTAAGATCACCTCTTTTCAAATGCCTGCTCATGTATTATGTCACATACATTCTGTCTATATGAAGGCACCATACTGTTGAGGGCAACTCCAATACACTTCTCATGCATTGCACAGAAGGAGGGCAACCTCCCCATCTTGCTAACTCCTTCCCTATAGAATTACAAATTCTGATGACTTTGTGTCATTTACTTGCAAACAAAGGTGTATTTAGTATTTCCTGCAATTTAAAACTTCTTAAAATCCATTTCTTATTTAAACAATTTATATATTATATGGTTTTTCATTTCTAACAATTTTCATGTGCATAAATTTCTTATTACTATGTATTGAAATGTAAAATATAGAATCTGCAAGATTCTGTGTCTGCTAAATTAATTATTCTTATAAACCCGTTTCTGTAAACCACACAGGGACTACTGCTTTCTGATATCATTTTAATCCACCTGCACTAATCTAAAGGGCTCTCTCTACATGCATTTTAGCATGCTTTTCCTAATGTTGTGCACTAATTCCTTTAACATCCTGCAAACGTTCCTCACATCTTCATTCATATTCTACTGCTTTCCTCACATTCCACTAATGCCTTTGTTTCACCTTTCAGTCAGAAGAAAACATTCTCAGCTCTTCATGGACATTAGTAGCCAACTTGGTCCTTGTATCTCTGTTCTTTCTTCTCTCTGGAGATTGTGATGCCTCCTGCATTAGTGTTCCTCTCTCGACCTGCTTACAGGATCTCAGACAATGCTCTGCACTGCTCTAAGACTTGACTTCTGAATGTACCTTCTATGTAGCTCTTATTCCCCTCCCTACCCTTCATGGCCTGTCTAATCAGTCATCCAGTCTGGTGACAAACATTCTCTGTCAATCAAGAGATACTTAACCTATTGTTCTTCACAAAAACCCAAAGAGATTCTTAAACCTGGATTTCAAGAGTTGTGATTTAGATATGAATCATGGGGACTCTTCATAAAATGAGATTATCACCTGTGATCTGGAAAATGCTTCTAATCAGACATCAGTTAAAATACTGATTGCACAGTTTCAAGGACTTTTCTCGACAACAAGTTATTATAATGCTGATTTCAACTCCCATTGTTTGTATTTCCTCTCAAATTTTATAAATTTTGTTCCCTCTATGTAGTGAAAGAAAATCACCGATATCTATTAATACTGCTGAATTTAATTGATGATGGACAGATTCTAATTATTTTTCTAATTTTTTGTCTAATAGCTCATGAGTCTTGTTTACCTCATTGCATAATTTTGAGCAACATCTTTATTTCCCTACTTTTTATTTGATTGTTCTGCCTCCTTCAATTGCCATGTATCTAACTTTTGTGTTTGGACGCGCTGGCCTGTGTCTGAGACTTAAACTTCAGTACTGTCAATACTATTCCTTCAACTTTTGAAGGAATCACACCAACTCTATTAAATTTAAATATTACTTTCTCCAGGATTATTTGCCTTTATATCCTCATTTCTGAAACTGCATCTAAGCACATTACTGTAGTCAAAATCCCTAAAATATCTCCTCACTTGCACTTCTCTTAGACATCTGAATACATCTAAAACAACTAACTTTTTCATCATTCTGTTTTCTGACCCCAGAGGAACAAATCCTTATTTCCCAGTTGCTCACATTAACCTAAAAAGTAGATTGAATTGTAACTTCCCTTCATTCCTCTTTCAAATGTGTCACCAAATCTAGCAGAGTATATCTTTCAAACATCCGAGGGCCGGCAAATAGTTCAGTGGGTAAAGGCATTGGCAAACAAGTTTAAGAGCCTAAACACAATCTTCAGATGAATGTGGTGAAATGAGAGAATCAACCCCACACATATGCCCTTCTACATGCATGTCCGTATGCATGCTACACAATATAGAACAAATAAATATAATAATTAATGAGAAATGTAAAAAGCATATTTTTGCCAATGCCTTCTTCTCTAGTTCCATAATCCTATGTCTACTATGAAGCAATAATCTAAACATTCAGTTTCCTGCTTCCCTGATCACCATCTTAGTTCTGCTGTGAAAAGAATCTCAGAAATTCTGAGATCACACTACAACTAACCCTGGAAAGAATCATAGACTTTTTTTCTTTTTTTTTTAAATTTATTTATTTATTAAAGATTTCTGCCTCCTCCCTGCCCACACCTCCCATTTCCCTCCCCCTCCCCCGATCAAGTCCCCCTCCCTCATCAGTCCAAAGAGCAATCACTATGAGACATGATAAAAGCAGGGCTAAGAGGAAAGTTCATAGCACTGAATCATAGACTTTTAATAGGCTCTAAAGGCAGGCAGACCCTGTGTTTCAGTAGTAGCTAGGTGCACCTACTAAACTTAGCCCTCTTTGTCTGCTTGTTGACACTGGCTGCTGGTTTTCTTTTTGTTCCTTGAATACACTCAGTATCAACACCATGTATTTTATTTGTTTGTTTCTATATTCTGCTAAACTGTTCTTCCTTAATTGCTCATTAAAAATATTATTAAAATTTCAATTGTATCATAACAAAATTCTGTTTGCCTATGGCAAATTCAACCAATAAAAAAGCGGAATAACACGATTCTGTGGAGATTCTCTTAGATAGAAGCAATCATAAACACAACAAATCTTAATATCAAATATTGTTTTAGCATATATTTTGGTTGTAAAATATGTAAGTACAAATAGGTCAGAAAAAGGTGTTAAAATTAGTTTCCAAGTGACATACATTCACTGTTTTGACAAATGTTAGTTTTTTTCCACAACATTTAGGCTTTTGTGATCCACTGTGGAATTACCCATCCTTTCCAGAGTTCTCTTTTGTAGAAAGAATACTTTATTTTTGTTATAGAATATATGATCACTGGCATAATATTATGTTCATGTGAGTACTTGTCCTTTACATCTATTTCCCCTAAAAAGTCATGATTATGTCATCAAAGTCTGTGTGTGTTTCTTAAACTTTAACACCCCACATGTTTTCAATATACAGAGAAAAAAAGCTACTTTTTCTATGAAGGACAGAGAGTTCTAAGCCATAATGATGCTAACAATTTAATTTTATACTCTATTGAGCATGCTTTCAAGATTGTGAATAAAATATATAAATTTCAGGCACACTAAAAATCAGAATGATAAGGACTGATGTGGTGACTGCTCTTGCTATAGACAGACACAGTTGCTTATAACGTACACCTAGTTCCACGGGATCCTATACCTTCTTCTGACCTCTTTCACACATGTGATGATCACACATTCAGGCAGGAATACACACACTCAAAAACACACACATGCACACATGTGTGTGCATGTATAAATATCGATAATTTTATGTATCCCTCAAAGAATCAAATAATGGAATAGATATGAGTCAAGAAGGAAGGATATGATGCTAATTATTTTTCTAGTTGTAACTTTTTCATGGATATCTTTATTTGGTAATGGATAGATGCATAAAAATAAAACTGATAGTAAAAATGTGAAATCAAATGTGAAGTTCCACAATTTTAGAATGCATCTTCATTCTCACTTTATAGTAATTATTTGGCATATATATATACCTTGGGTTTAGTTAATTTAAATATCTGTCTGTGTAGTAGATGTACTCAGGAAATATATATATATATATATATACATATTCTTATATATAATATCTATTATATATATTCATTCATTATTGGTATTATGTAATTCATTTGTGCTATGTAAATCATTATTATCTTCCACATCTGAAGGAAGAGGAAAATGAACCAAAGATGAAAATTTATTCTAGTATTTCTATTTTTGACTTTCTCATGGAAAAATTTCATATGACTCTTTTATCGTTGTCTAACTATAATTCATTAAATTTAATGTCAATTATGTTAAATTAAAACACATATCTTAAAATCCTATGTGTTTCTGTTTTTGCATTAGGAACCTTAATTGACAGATCTCTCTACTGGGCATCCTTTTCTTAAGCTTTGGCTCTTGTATTTTAGCTCTACAAGCTCAACATGGGGCTTTCTGATGGCTACTGCATGTGAAAGAAACAGAAAAATGTGTTTTGGTGTACAATGCTTTGGTGTACATGTAACATTTAACGTTCATGCTAAAATTTTATTACTTAAAATTATAGAATAAATAGGCAGTTCCTGATAATTAGAACAAAGTCTTCTAAAGGAGACTTTTAAAATTCAGGAATAATTGAAAAGTATAAAACCCAAAAGTATATAAAACTTTGAAGGTATAGAAAAATCCTAAAAGTTACAGGATTCCATCAGGGTTATTGCCCTTCTCCCCCAAATTATAAAAACTTTAAAGAGTTGATGGGTCAAGAAAACTCTGTGATTTATGGAGCTGCATGTAAGCCCATGAATTATCTATCACCCATGCTGGGCTGCGCTTTGGGCGAGTGAAGCATTTATTTGACTATTGGATACTCCTATTTAACATACACCCTGCTTGGCTGATCAGACTCTATTCTTCTCAGAAAATAGCCCCACTTAGATAAATTTAAAGAAGGCTCTGAAAATGCCTTGCATTCAGAAACTCTCTAAGTTATTTTAATATTATTTAACTGTTGGAGTTTGTATGTTTGATTTGCTTCCTGAGTCATATGAGACCCCTTATAACACAACACTTAAAATCATTTTTTGGGTTATTCATTTTCCCCAACCCCCTTTTCTTTAATATTTCTTGAGGCTTTTAATTTGTGGTATAGATGTTCGAAATTTTCCTTTCTTTGTGCCTGAATATTGGAATACTCTGACACAGCAAGTCACTTATTCTCAGGAGCATGAATATCTCTGAGGCACTGCAGTTGACTTAATCATTTCAGAAAGAAGTATGTCACTGTGCCAGTGAGATGGCCCAGAAGGTTAAAGATATTATCTCTTATTCTGATTATTGGAATTTACTCCCCAGTAACCACATGGGGAAGGAGAGAACTGATACTTGCAAGATGACCTCTAATCTCCACAGTATGACATGACATGTGTGCACCAACACACACACACACACACACACACACACACACACACACAAATAAGTAATTGTAGTGAACAATGTTTTTAAAGTTTCTTCCATTACCAACTGTGGCTGAGAGAAACAGCAATCTATGTGAACATGCACCTACACTTTGAAAACAATTGAGCAGATACATCATCAGGTCTAGATAACAGAATAGCAGTTACTTTCCATCTGGTGTCAATGACCTCTATAACACAAGATTTTGTACTATAGCACTAACCATGGGTTCTCTTCTGTTGATTGAGCATTATATATAATCTGACAGTAGTTGGTTGCAACTCTAATAGAAGGTTGACCTATAATCTTCACACTGACTGACTTCTATAATGCAAGAAAATGTCTCACCGTTGCTAGTGGATACTTACCTCTAACAACCCAGCTTATCTTGTGTAATTCACATGGTACACTACCAACATATCAGGAAATATGTGGTGTGTGTGTGTGTGTGTGTGTGTGTGTGTGTGTGTGTGTGAGACATACCATGGCATGAATATGGAGGTCAGTGTTAAATTTTCCCTCTGCATATGGGTTCTGTGGAGCACACATGGATACTGTGGAATTAAAGATACCTAAGTCATGTTGATCATAGGTCTCTTTAGCATGATTCTGTAACTAAAACATGAAATGTTTTCAATGAAAAAGAAGAATCACCATATAGTTTCGACATACAGTCAATACTCTTTATGTTTAGGTGGGTTTCCGGGCCTTCTTGTTCAACAATTGATGAGGATAGAGCTCATCCCTGGCACTGAGGTTCTCACCTAATAGCCATATAATATCTATAATTTTTACATGCCATTACATTCACATTCTTTAACTGATATTTTATTCTTTTTGCAGCTGTTTTCCCAAACCTGTGCTACAGTTAATACTTAATAGGTAATTCAAATATAGACAGGGTCTCTGAAAACCATTCTCAGTAAGTGACAGCTGATGTGGCGGTAGCTACAAGAAAGGAAGGTCTAATATTGCATAAACTTGTCTTACCTATCATTTTCATATTTTTAATGTCAAAATAGCAGTGTTTAGTGTCATGGTGAGGGACACTTCCAAACCTTTGCCCTCTACAATCCCCTCATTTTCCATGAGAGATTCAGCCTCCACATCCTGAGTGCAACTGCGCATTTCATCCTTCTAGCCAGCATGGTCTCTCTGGAGCTGGCTCAGCCTGAGACAGGGAGGAGTTTGTTCTTTGGGGTGGCACACCTGCTGCTGGAACTGGCTCCACAGTTCTGACATTCTTCTGATCAGCGCCGTGGTCCTGACCATTCCATCAGCTATACCAGAATCCTGAAATAACCCTCGTTTGAGTAAACTATGTTAAAAATCAGTATACTTTCTTGCAAGAGAAGGTATATAGTGGGCAGATAATTACCCTCCCCAAGCTAAACGATTAGCTTAATCTTTTTCACCTGCATTGTGTCATCATCTGTGTCTTTTAAGAACTGCTGCTTGGGTCTTAAAGCCTTCTAGAAGCTCATTAGCACACACATTTGCCTTTCTGCTAATTGTTTCTTCCCCTAGGTCCCCAGCTCAACATAAATTTTGCTACATTTGCCCTTGCTTGTCCTGGCCAATAATATGTATGCTTTCCCTTCCTCTCATTCATTCTTGAGGACTTCAGCAATTTACAAAGTCTATTTACATGATCGTCTAAGTCAGCTGTTCTCAACCTGTGGGTAGTGACCCCATTTGCAAACCTCTCTCTCAAAAAATTATTTTCATTATCATCCATAACAGTAGCAACATTACAGTTATGAAGTATCAGCAAAAATAATTTTATGGTTCAGGGTCACCAGAATATGAGGAGCTGATATAAGGGTTGAAGCATTATAAATATTGAATAAAACTGTAAATCTAAGTCAGTCAAATCTGGAAGAACTTCTCCTGTCATTAAAAAGTTCATACATCATTAAAGTCTCCTACCAATCCCAAATCCCTGAAGCGTCAACCATGTTTTATTCTCTTCTGTGATTACTCTCTTATCTTGCCCAGTGTACTGGACATTAAACACTGTGTAATTGTACCCGATGTTCCCAGTGAATGTTTGCTATTCCTCTTTTCTCCTGTGTCTTCTGAGTCCTGATATTCATGAGAACCTCAACCAGAGATAACCAGGTATCAATAACGAGTTGCATGAGTTAGTACATCAGAAACTAATTTCCTTTATATTTCTTCAGGTTATTCTTTCCTGGGTAAAGGAGTGACACGTAACAATATCACTCAGTTTTCTAATTCCACAGCACTCAGGTCCTATAGCTTCATAAACAAGGCCTCAAAATGTTCTTGTGTTGATTGTTTAAAAATCTTGCCCAATTCAAACTTTTCAGATTCTGAGTATTTCCTGATTATCAGAGCTGCCTTTACAGGGACATTATCATGACATTCCTAGTATGTACAATGACACACGTGTTTTCCATTCTTTATTAAACACAGGATTAGAAGTGTATCTTTCATTGCTTTGACCACATTCTCTTCTTCACTGGCCATTGTTAAGCCCCAATCTTTTATGTTGAGTAATGAACTTTCTTGTCTTCCATATTAATAATTGGGCTCAAAGGATGTCTTTCATCTTTTCTATAATGTCGGCTCCTCATCACTGTTCAACTTTGTCCATGGGTTCCATGTTTTTGGACCTTAGGGAATGTGTCTTTATCTATAATTTACATTTTAACCACCTTTTCATTCTGTTAATTGTAAGAACAAATCAATATCTCCATATAAACCTCATCTTTTCTACATTATCCTGCCAAATCAGAGGTTACAATATTTAGCAGCCACACATCTTCTAGGACAAAAGGAGATTCTCAATTTTATTACTTACTACTCAAAATAAAGACCACGTAACTGTCATCACAACCTGTTTAATATCCTATTACGCACATGTTACTTTCAGGAACTACAATACATTTTCTACTTAAGCAGCAATTTGGAGGGCATTTCAGCACTGTGTGATGGATCCTCTACATCAAGTCTGCCATCCCATGATTACCCTGGAGGATACTGCATTTTAAGACTACATGACATCAATTAAAAAGACTTATCACTGATCACAGAAAGCATGAAACCACAGATATTACAATGAGGTGTCTCGTAGCACGGAGGTAAATGTAGACAGATCAGGATTGCGACAAGGAACTTTCATCCATCCAACACACATCAGACTTATTTGCATACATCAGCATCCACTGCAGGGGCTGTGCAAACATTCCTACTTGTTTACCTTGATTCTGTTTGTTCACATTAAGCCATGTTAAAAGATAGGTGATATAATCGGTTCTTTAGTGAGATGACATACTTTTCATTCACATATTCTCCGCCCCTAGCTCCGTGGTTTAGCAGACCATTGCCAGGACACTGTCAGCTTATTCATTTTTCTGAGTCAGTCAGAAAAATTTGAATTTTCCTTTTCTTATTTTTATCATTTCTAAGCATGGGTCCCTTAGCACTTTGGGTTTTCCCAACACTGGGGGTTCATTAATTCTTTTTCTAAAATCTTTCTTTCTGTCATTGGTTGATTGTTTAAATTGTCTGAACATTTAACAACATCAATGGCATGCCTTTTCTTTCTTTCTTTCATACAAGCAGCTGCTGAGATTTACAGCTGGCCTGTCCTAGGGATTTTATTTTAAACTCTAATAAAACTGTCTTTCCGCTTTCCGTTGAGTCCATTTTTAAATTATTTTATTAATGCAAATAAGAATCCCCAAAGGAGACCCTGATTTTGCCCATGACATCTACCAAAATGAACATCACATTTCAATCACAATATTGCTGATGGATTACTTACAGGAGCACAGAGACACAAATCCAGCTTCATCTCCAAAAAGTCAGTTTCAATATGGATGAATGCACAGGAACTGCAGTCTAGGAGCTCCACGTTCTTTTTTTAATTAGTTTTCTGCATCCGCATCTTTCTTTCTTGGGGGAGGTGCTTGTAATTCATTTGAGTTTTTGTTTTAGAAGCATCCAGATCCTTGGAAGCTTTGTTTGTTTCCTGGGTCCTTTTGGGACTCTCTTTTCTCTCATGGATGGACTGTTTCAATTTGGAGGAAATAAATAAACAACAGCAAATTTCAGGCATTGGATAGAATAATTGGTGAACTCAACAGTCTTTGATACTGATTTTAAGACAAGCCAGTTTTTTCACTGCATAAATGGCTGTCAGCCAATTGTATAGTCCACAACACTTCGTCACTATTTAATGCATATATCTTCTGGCAACTCTGAGTTTATATTACTTTTGAATGCCATTCTTCACACAGTTTTCAAAAACAACAATAAATGTTTCTTTTAAGTTTCATGCAACAATGAGGAATTTATACCATCATAACTGTAATGTGATATTACCAAACATGCGAAATATATGATTCTTCTTTCTTTAACTCATTTATGCAAAACCACTTTTTAACTTAAGTTATAATTTGATTTTTGTGTAATAAGGCACAATATGTAAATAAACTGAATTAACTTCTCATTCTAAAATTTTTATAGTTAAAAAATATCCTTGGAGCTGGTCAGTGGTGGCACATGAATTTAATCCCAACACTTGGGAGACAGGGACAGGAGGATTTCTATGAGCTCAAGACCAGCCTGGTCTACAAGAGCTAGTACCAGAGCAGCTAGTGCTGTAACACAGAAAAACCCTGTCTTGATAAACCAATATATATATTTCTTTGGAGCTAATAATGGTAGATGAGCTGTCAGATTTGACCCCAATAGCATGATCCATAAAATGAAATATATAGATCAGAATTACTCAACAAAAGACAGCTATGTTTGAAATATATTAAGAGACAAAAAAAGATAAACATGAGACTTGGAAAATGAATATATTGGAAAACATCAATTTCTAGATTATACAAAGTTTGTAAAGCATCATAAAAGGATTTTCAATGTTACTGACATACTAGGGCAAAATGTTAAATAACTACACATCTATTAAAATAGATAAGATCAAAAACTGACAGTCCAAATTCTGGTAAGAACAAAGAAAAAATGGTTGTCATGCACTGCTGCAGGGAATGTAAAATTGTACATGCAATCTGGAAAACTGTTTTCGTTTCTATAAAACTAAACATTTTGTTACCATGTGGAACAGTAATCTCCCCCTTGAAGTTTATTCCAGAGACATAAAAATTTACTTCCATACTAAAACCTGAATATGAATATTCATGGTAGCTTTGTTTGTTTCCTGGGCAAATTGAGTGGTTTAAATATTTCTCAGTTTGGGAGGCTGAGAAATACATGATCAAGATGCGGAAAACATGTTGTCTACTGTGGCTTTCACGTGGTGAACCCTCAGTTTACCCTACCCACAGTGGAGAGCAAAGGACGGGAGAATATTCATAACACTAATGTTACAGATGATGTCTTCACACCCAGGACACAATTATCTCTCAAAAACTCTGAAGCCAAATAACATTACAAGAGAGGAAAACTTCATCAAAATTTGAACAGGACATAGACAACATTTCATCTTCCTTGCCCCAGATCACTTAAAAATTTTATTGTTTAATCTGAAAATATTTGATTGAGTATTTCAAAAATAACCGCATCTTTTATCTTTATTAGTTCTTGTAGATGTGAAAAATGTCTGGTGTAGTTGTAATTTCTTTGTACACATTAGAACTTGCTTTCTGGAAATGCTCATGTGTTGGTATCCTCTGCATCCATGACAGAAATAGCCTAAGTAATATCGTGAACACACATGTGAGAGCAGATGCCATTCTGAACTTTAAATGTGGACAAGTCACTGTCTTGTGTCTAATATGACCATATGATCGTAATTCATGAAAAATAAATAATGAAGCCTACACCTAGGTTACCCACTAAATTCTAATAGCATATGGGTCAACTATATCATCACACATGGAAGAGTTTTCAACAAATTCCAATTCGGTATACCACAGCAACAATAAAAAGCAAATATAAGGTCAATCTGACAAGCTTTACTGTAATCGTCAATCCAATATTTTTAAAGCAAAATTTACTTTTATTTATTTGAGTCTAAATAGAGTTTTAAGAAATTATACAATTCAGAAAATACCACTTATATAATGGGAAGAATTAGCGTTTTGATTATGAGTTATGTTTTAAATTTCAAAACATCAAATTTGTATATACAATAAGAAATGCCACTACTGGATTTATAATATTAAAAGTTTTCAACCATCAATTTTACTATTTGAATACACAAACTTGATTGTATATGAATTTTCCAATGCTTAGATATAGGCAAACAGACATTAAATACTAACAAATTGCAATAAGTAAACAAAAATATTACTGAGAGCTCTGTTAACTTGCATGGAGATATTACCTATGGGAAGATTTGTCATTTTCATAGTAAAAAATATTTAATAATTGGATAAAATATTTATGACAGACTTCCAGATTTAAAAAGATCATTACTGCAGTTTACATTTTCATCTTAAGTGAAAAAGAACAGTTAAGCTGAAAGTTGAGTAAGTTGTTAAATGTTAGGTACACGATTAACTACCAGGAGATTCAAAACAGAAACTTGTGTGTCTTGCAGAATCCTAAAATGATTTCATTTGCTTTTTACCACAACATATGCTTCCCATTTTAGTTCTACACTAAAGGTAGAAGATGCAAAGATAATTGGATAATTAGTATTGTTTAATTTTCCCATTCCAGGATAAAGAACCATGTTGTTCTATGCTATATGCTAAATATAAAAAAGACACATACTAATAGAAAATTAATTTAGTTTCTCCCAGCATAATCCTTCCAGTGCAAAAAACATACCCTTTGTGAATGCTCATTGTAGTTTCCTCAATAATGTACAACGTAAAGCACTCAACATCGAAATGTGCATTTTATAGAATATATTCCTAAATATTATTTTCTTATAACCTCACAAGATAATATCAATGTTCTTAGACATATTTGTCTTTCATGTAGCTATAATATGATATCAAAACTCTATACAGTAGCATAATGCCTTCCCCAGATGCTACAGACTATCAAATGATGAACTCAGTACTGGGTGAACTGCTCACTGGCTTGCTTCCTCATGACATGCTCAGCCTACTTTCTTATCTAATCCAGTGTGACCGGCCGAGGGATGCCACTTCGCTCAGTGAAATTCTTCCAACTAAATCAGTCCTCAATCAAGAAAATTCACCTTAGAGGCATGTACAGCCCAAATTTATGCAAGCATTTTCTCAATGAGGATTCCTTATTATCAAATATTTCTTTAGTTTTTGTTAAACTGACAGAAAATTAGCCAACACACCCTGACTTTATTATTTGGAAATTACAGAAGTGATCTAAATATTTGGGCATATAATTTTAGTTCATCTTTAATAGTTTTATAAATATTTTTTCACACCACCAAAAAAGACAATTTGTACTCCTTAATAGTTGCTTGACTTTATCTGGCTCTTCCAATCAGCTATGGTGGGAAACATTAAGGGCAGTAAGTAGACTCCAGATTTTAGAATAAAAGCAGATAATTATAAGGTGAGAACAGTTAGTCTGTAAACACAGCAAAATGCAATTTTGGAGCACTCATATCTGCCATATTTGTATAATGCACAGGGATTCTGCAAGTTCATTGGACCCAAGTTCCAAATACAAGCAACTTGCCAAGTATTGGGAGTGTGATTTTTAAAGAAATGATAGGATCTTACCCTCATGTAAAGATGTGAGAAGGTCCAATGCATTCAGTCGTGACTCTGCATATACTTCACATGCAATTGACACACCTAAAAAAGCTTGTTTTTATTGTTTCAAAAGAAGTGACCCTTTTACTTAGTTTCTGGTTTTGTAAGTCACAACCCAAGCCTATGTGTGAATCTTCTTAGACTACTGATTATCTTTAACGAATATTGTAACCAGTAAATATTAATGAAATAGTTACATATTGTTGGAATAGATATTAATATAGAATATATAGGTAAGTATATAAATGGGGATAACCATACATTCAATATTGTTTTTTAATGTAATGGTAAATCTTATTAGCTCTTGTTATTAGCATTATTCTGATTGTCTAGGAGAGAGGTTGAGAGGTTTTCTTTTTTTTTTCTATTCTTTTTTTTGTTGTCTTTTTTTTTTTTGGTTTGTTTGTTTGGCACAGGGTTTCTCTGTATAACAACTCTAGCTATCCTAGAACTCACTCCATAGATCATGCTGGCCTCAACTCACAATATTCCGCTTGTCTCTGCTTCCTGAGTTCTGGGATTAAAGACATGCACCATGAACACTTGAGTAGAAGCGATTTATAAAATGAACAACCAAGAGAAAAATGGAATACTGTCACCAATTCCCAACTTAGTAGTGATGCTGATTAGTGGGTTTCATACTAACATCAAAATTTGATCTGAATTGGTTTCATAATGTGTCATAGACTGTGTGGGTTTTGCAGACACTCAAGTATGATTTTAGGAGGGATCAAACATATCTTGTATATAGGCTTGTAGTAAATTCTTTGGAAAAAAAACTTGTGTGAGCTTCTGTGTGTATTACAAAACAGAATTCTTTATGAATTTGGAACACTATTTGGCTATATCAAACTCAATTGAAAACAGTGTCCCTCCTGTGGTTAAATTAGGCTCTCAGTTAATAGACTGTAAAATATAGAAAGTGACAGAAGAATGAAAACAAAGCTGCTCCAACAAGGCAGAAATAACACAATCTAATTTGAATAATAAGTGAAAACCAAAGCTTCAAAATTGAATAAGCCTGGGATGAAGACTGGGGACACGATGCAGAATTTTCACCCCTTATATTTCTCTCCCCAAAGTTACTAGTGACAGTGAAGTGTGATGTGGAACTATGACAGAAAATATGAAAATATTTTCATAGAATAAAAACAGAATTATTGAGCATAATATGAAAAATAAAAAGTATGGTCTAATTGCTTAGATTTTATCAGTCACTAACTTAGAAAATATATGTTTTCCTACATTAATCACGACTTTAACTGAAGTTGCTCTCTCAAAATCTTATAGAAAAGAGGGGACCACTAACTTGTAGGCATCAAACAGATTGAAATATTGATGATTAACATTGATGACTAATGAAGGATGTCTTGATTGGTGCTGTCAATACTTCAAATAATAATTAGAAAACAAAATAGTTTGTAATTTTAGAAAATAAAACTATTCTGAAAAATTTGTGACTTTCAAATAAATTTCTGTGACCCCACCAAAAACATTTTCCTCCTAAAATACAATAATTCAGGAAAGTTTAAATGAGAGACTGAAATGAGAGAAAGGGTTAAGGGAGGCCAACAATGTATTAGTCATTCTGGGCTTATCACATGATCTAAGGTTTGCTCTAGGAGAAACTCAGAGGGAAATAGCTAGAAACCAAAGAGAGAATTGCACTTGCAATGAAAAATCCTGGAACAACAATTAGGAACCCATCCAGATGTACATGCCTCCTGCAAACTGATAACATGACAATGAGGAATGGGCAAAAACATGTATTCTATCTATGTCTTTGTGTTCATCCTTCATGAATCTCCTACAGAGCATTATTAAGACTTCAGAAAGCCACTTGTCAAAATCTTGAAATTCAGTGACAGGGAGAGACCAGTAAGGATATAGCATCTCAGCATCTAAAAATACCAGGTTCTCCAAATCAAAGAATGGGTGATTACGTGAATCAATTTTAAATTATAAAATTTTAGAGAAGATTATGGAGAAGGGTAAAGAGGAGCCAATGTCTTCACAATGGATTGAAAAAGAAGCAGATGCTCTCAGAGATGATAACTGTGTTTTTACTGTCTTTTGGAACATGAAAAAGAGACTGAAAACTCAGTCTGCAATGTGCCTCCTGCTCCCAGCTGTAAACATTTTATGAGTTGTAAGACAATATGGGCCTGTCTCAAAATATGTGTCTAAGTCTTGTAAGAGGAAAGTGAGAATTGATCTTTATAATTGACAATTGTAGATAATGGTTTCCTTGAAAGGACCAGCTTGACAAGATAGTGAGGAAATTGATTAGGAATCTGGTGTGAGGAAGGAGAAGGAAAAATGGGCTGTTTCAACGAAGAGCTTCAACAATACAGAGTAATGGACTAGAAATTGATAGAAATTCACAACACAGTTTCTTTAAATAGTAGTGAAGATTGTGTAGTGACACCAGCTTAGATAATTGGCAGTTGTTAAATCCATTGTGACCGGAGAATAATGAAAATATTTACATCAGTATATTTGACATTAATCATGTACTCATCACATTCTGTTGTTAGTATACTCTTCAAAGGAAATGGAAAGTAAAAGGAGATGAAGACTGAAATAGCATGGAGATGCGTGTGAATAACTGACAGTAACACAGTATCACTATTATGGAACATACTGAGAAGCATCTTCTTAAGTGAATAGACATGAGGTTAAATTAGGAACAATCCATAACTGAATGTTTCAATATCACATCTAGTGTACTTACTCATGTAATAATCTGAAATAGTCTGATTATTTGATCCCAGTAGAATTTGGTCTTGAGTAGAATAAAGAAGGGAAGGAAAAGGGAAAGATTTTGTGTGAATATAAAAAATGGCCAAACATCATGAAATTTATTTCTAGTAAGTAAGAAAGTTAGATAACAAAGAAAGAGATATTAAATAGTCAACAAGTTCAAAGATGTATGGAGTTAAAGACATGTTAAGAAAACCCAATAGAAAGAGAAAATGAAAAGAAAAGCAAGGTAACAGACAGAGTAGGAGATATGATAAGATAAAGTAACATTCAATAAGAATATTGAGAGAATGCAGTCAGTCATGTGTAATGTTAACATAGAGATGAGATCTAAATGTTAATTTGAGATGACTATTCAAACCTTTTAGTCGAATTATTATTGTCTTTGATGAACTAATATTGTGAATGGATCAATTCATTCTTTCTGATAAACGAATGCTGTGAATGGATCAATTCTGCAGGTATTAGAATATTAGGAGACTTTGATTCTCTCAGATATCAAGACAAAGCAAATTCAAGGCATTCTACACATAGGAAATCTCATTTAGGCACTGAAAGGGACAGGAATATCCTTATGTAGGAATACATGTGTTAAATATCAGGACATTAGTCTCAGTGGATTGATAGAAAAATATTATATAAAATCATTTACATGTGAAATCTAAAGGTAAAATGTGTTCGTAGTAAAAAGAGTTTTGGTTTCTGGAGTTTGGGGAAACTGAGGGTTCTGATCGAAGAACACAAGCTTCATTTCTAAAATTATGGGCTCTGGGTAAATAAGGTACATAGCATGGCCACTGCTGAATAAATCTGTTGTATCAAGATGGGGACATCTCAGTTTTTCTCACCATGTACTCAAGAATGGCTAAGTGAGTTGACAAATGTATTAATGTAGTTGTAATCAGTCTACATAACATACCTTTAAAACATTAGCACCATTTTAAGTTTATATGAATTGTATCACTTATGTCCCAATGAAATTGGAAAAAAATAGTCAAATAAGACTGATCTTTTAAAGCAATCAATACATTGAATAACAAGGTATGTATTAAGAGGGATGTGTAGGAAGTTTGCCTATGACCACAGTGAAGAGAAAACAGATACAGCATAGATTATCATAGTATCTTAAAATAAGATGTTCAGGAGGAAGAATATGGAGATACCCTAATATGAAAACATCTCTAGTACTCTAAGAGACTAGAACTTTGCCCTACTCACTGCTGAAAAAAAATAATATTCCTTGAAGTATTGTAAAACATCCTTTCTATCCTATTCTTTACTCAAGCCATTTAACCTGCCTTCAGAACACAATGTAAAAATCAGCCTTACCAACCTTGGATCTACCAGATAATCTACTTTTACAACCTAAATGAATACATACGTGTAATCTTAAACTGTGTACTTTTCCATTCATCTGCAGCAGATAAGTTGAAAGCACCTTTTTAAAATCTACCATAAATGTGAAAGCAATCATTTATTATTCTTGGTTGGTAAACAACGATGCTGTCTGGATCTGTTGGAGTCTGTGACGTAATCTCTATTTTAAAAGCCTTGAATAATTTCTGGAAAGATATGACATTGCTTCTCCATGGGATGTTTTCTATGTATTTCTATAAAGCCAGAAGTAAGCCATTTTTTTAGGAACAGACACAAATCAGATTTATTCTAGGATAAATTACACCAAGGGAGAGTGCTTGGATTTCTTTTCTTAATGTGGCACCTATCTATTATTGATAAATAGGATTTAATCACTAAGGTATGAAATCCAGGAAGAAATTGGAATGATTACCTGGACATAATAGTCAAGAATATGTGGATGCTTTATATGTCCAGAGAGGATTCAGAAAGTAAGAGCCATTGGCAAAATCAAAAAAGACCTGAGGACGAAGAGAAATGAAGATGCATACAGAAGGAGAAGGAACCATACTAAACACACATACACACATACACACACAGACACACACACAAACACACACACCCTTTGGACCTGAAGAGAAAATAATGGTAAATTACCTAGTAAATAGATCATAGTGTGGTAACTGTGTGTTCTTTGCTGGAGTTATCAATCTGGAATCTGTCAGAGGACCACAGAAGATAGTCTTTGGGAATGCCTCCAACAGTGTTACAGTGGCAAAACAATGTTCCCTATTGTATTCATACAGGTGAAAGTATCTGCGTATCTGCTCAACAGAGATCCAGTAAATCCTTCCTCAGTCACTGTTTACCTCCCGGAGGAAGGCACAGGGACAGGGGAATGTAGGGAATCTGACAAATATGCTCTGAGTTCACAGTATGTCCTAGAGATACACACACCAGCTTCCAAGACTTCCAGGACTGTCATAAACCTCAAGACCAATATTACATTTTATAAAGTAAAACACACTGTGTGATTGCAATGAATTAAGGCCATCTAAGGATAAAGATTTTCACATTCGGAATACTCAGTGTAAAATGAAGAAATACATATCCAGAAATAGATTTTGATAGACATGGTCAATGTCTTTTGCACAAATGGTTTTTAAACAACTGAAAATTGTTTTTATTCATAATTTATGGAAAACTATCATGTTAAAAAATACTCAATGATAAACTATGTAAGTGACATGAATTATACACAAGTGCTGTGTTTTTAAAACCCGAAAGAAAACATTTTATTGAGCACAGTTTTATTCTCTAAGCCAATTAGTTCCTCAACTTACTTTTTCTATTATTTCTTGAGCTGCAATTTCTATGGTTTTACTGTAACTTGCGTCACTGAAGCGTTGATTTATTGATTTAATACGCCATATTTTTCTCCACATCAGTCACATCATTTCATTACACTTGTGACAAGTTTCACTATGTCAGCTATGGGTAGAGCTAATACTTACAGTTTGCATTACAAGTGTAACTTGTGATTCCAAGTTATACACGCCCTACATATTTAGTGTACAACACTGTAATTGTAGAAATTCAGGGGTAGAAATATTTCCTTATAACATAATAAATCTGTATTTTCCCATTGATTTTTGCAAATACATCTTAAAAATAGGAAAGGGGCTTTGGATAAAACATTTATTAATTGTAGCTGTATCGCCCCTCTTTCATAAATTAATTCTTAACTTAAAGGAAATTTTAACCTTTGGGAGTTAATTATTTTAAAAGCTAGAAATGCACTTTTTCTTCGTATGAATTAAGAAAATCAAGCTTGAAAGATTACTTTTAACTTTTGAGTAAATCATTCCATATTTTTTCAACATGTTAAAATTTTGAATGTTTACATATAGTCTTTCATAATAATTTAACATATCTGGGCAATTATTGAAATTTACTTAGAAGTAGCTTGTGATACTGTTGATTCAGCTTTAATATATGTAGAAACAGTTACTCATGACAGAAGTCATTTCATGTTCCAGCTTCCAAGTGGCTCATGTAAAGAACATGATTCTGTAAGTACAGTGTTCCTTATATATGGTTAAATAGAAGAATTGACATTCTAGATATGTGTTGAGTTAGTTGTTGTGCTTGTTGCTGGGACCATATGCCCAACACAAGCAGCTTAATGAAGGATAGATTTCTTTTGCCTCATAGTTTGAATCTGTGGTCAACAGGGTCTGGAAGATATAGTGGCTAGAACATAAAGCATCTACTCATGTCACTAGCTCAGTCAGAAAGCAAAAAACATACATATTGTTTCTAGATTCACATTCTCCTTTTTATTAAGCTCAGTACGGCAGCCTTTTAATGGACTCAACCTATTTCAGGTAGTACTTCCAACTTCTATTAATCCAATCTAGATATTCCTTCACAAACATGAGTGGGTTGTGACTTCATGGTGATCCTAAATGGATCAAGTTGATAAGCAAGAATTAGGCACAATTATTGCATGCAAATAAAGACTGAAAGAATCTACCTACAGGACATATTTGAGGCATCTTATCTCTACAATATTCTGTGAAATCAACTTCCTGTGTTTTATTTATTGTGTTGGCAACACATTCTCTAGCATCAACAATATATTTTCTTCACTGTCACATTTTTTTCTAGTTGAAATCTGAAAATGATTTCATCTATGTTTTTTCAGTTGTCATTTTTTTTTCCTGACCAGCTTTTTATATGAAGGAAGACTTTGCTTAGATTTTCACTTTTCCTTCCTCTTTCTCAGAACCCATTTACCATATGACTTTAACTTACCATTCTTTAGCTCTTTCTCTGCTTCTCTTTTTCATAAGAAATTTCCAGATATTCTCTCTTCTATGTGATCCTGTGTGAGGGGGTTGGAAGAAGAAAGGCCCAAAGTATTTGAATACTTTGTTCTCAGTTGATGGAACTGTTTGGGAAGGATTGGGGGTATGATCTTTTAGGAAGAGGGTAGGCTTTGAAGCTTTAAAAGGATCACTGAACCTACTATTCTCTTTCTGCCTCCATCTTAAGGGTCATGCTTTTGTTTTTCAGCAGGTCCTGTCACCATTCCTTTGCTCAGCTATCATGAACTTTAAACTTCTGAAACCATAAGCCCAATAAATTCCTTTTATAAGTTGCCTCTGCCATGGTGTTTTATCACAGAGATAGAAAGCTTGTAAAATGCTGCATATGTCCAGAAAACTTACTTTGCAACTTTCTTGTTTTCCTGAAAACCAATCTACTTCGATTCCTTTCATTTTTTGACAATGATTTTAACAACTTTAGCTCCTTTACCCATGTCAGTTTCTCTTTGATGCTCATTTTTTTTTCATCATAACCAGTAACTGCATGTCTGAAACACTTTAATTTAAATTTTCAACTATCTTTTTACTAATCAATATTTCGATCTCACCTTCATGCAAAGCTGAAAGTTTTGTATTTTTTTGTTTTTTTTGCACCCAAGAGAAATTTTCAGTATATGTCTTCCCTTGTTCTCCTGAGTTAAACACATCCTGCCACTCTTCTCTTTCCCGCCCAACATATTACTGTATTTCTACAAGTTTCTTCTCTAACTTTAATTCTTGCTGTTAATAAAAAAAAACACAAAGCGTGATTAATTCTGCAATCCATGAGTGAATCTTTGTCCATAGCAAGCTTAATGTGTTCCAATATTAAATACTGAATTAAATATTATGCTTCAGTAATAAAACCCAATTGATTTTATTTCCTTGGGCAAACTTATTTTTCTAACAATGTCAATTACATCTATCTCTTTAATTTCTCCCTCCTCTTTATCCATTCATCCATTCCCGTTTCCCCTTCTCTGAATCCCTCCCATTCTTCAAAAGATATATCAGCTTCAGCGTAACACATACACATATATATAGCTAGATATATATAGACAGATATGTATGTAAAAGTGTATATAATTATTCAATTATTTGCATTATGTTTGAGATGACTGGCAGTTGCTTTTTAAAATACAGTGTAGGAGAGACATGTGGAATTGAAGAGGGGCTATTATGAATTGATTATAGTAATCTTTACAAAGGGGAGCGCCGTGGATAGGGATTGGAGAGAAGATGTCTTATGAAGGGGTCTTCACATAGTTTTCAAACAATAAGATGTTTGGACAGATTGCACTGAGTAGGTGAGAGGTAGTGACTATCTTGGTTATGTATGTCTGACTCCAGCACCTGAATGAGAGAGCTGAAAAACCAAAGCTAAACTTCTTTGCTACCTTAATAGACTCTTTCAATAAACAAAGCCAAATGTATTTTAATTCCATAGTACTAGCCAACATCTGGTAAATGGTTTATTTCCTTAATGCTCAGGTAAGTTCTAGTCTTTACCAGATGCTTCACTCCCACCACTATTTCCACTACTGTCTCATATGATACTCACTCTGATTGTTCAACTATGACCATTTTCTTGTTTGTCTTTAATGTGTTTCTTTAAAAGGTATTTGTATCATTTTCAAGCCCATGTATTGTCTATATTCAACGATACTACCTTGACATTCATTTTTTTTGTTTGTTTTTTTTTTGTTTTTCGAGACAGGGTTTCTCTGTGGTTTTGGAGCCTGTCCTGGAACTAGCTCTTGTAGACCAGGCTGGTCTCGAACTCACAGAGATCCGCCTGCCTCTGCCTCCCAAGTGCTGGGATTAAAGGTGTGCGCCACCACCGCCCGGCCTGACATTCATTTTTAAATGAGTTTGTTTAAATAATGCCCACTAAAGATGAAGTCACTGCCCTATGTAATAAATACCACTAAACTTCATGATTTTTCTGATTTTTCCTTCACTGTTCTCTAACCTTATCTTAGTTTGTGACATCTTCATGCCCATTGAATCACTATATGTATTTTTTCTTCTTGTCAGCTTTAAAAACTCCATGTTAAAAAAGAATTTTGTTAGCGTTTCAAACTCTTAACAGTATAAGGTTAAAGTACAATATTTAATTTTATCATTTACAAATAATTTTGATTGGTAAGGTTATTTTTTTAAGTTTAAATATGAATAAAGTATGCACTACATTTTAATGTCCAATAGTGATCTAGTTGTCCAGTTAATCCAGAATGTTCAAATGAGAAATGAGTTACGTTCCTAAATTTAGACATCTGTTTATGCCCATTTGAGCCACAATACAGAAGTATGAGTGATAGTGTCATAGTTAGGGTTCCTATTGAGGCAGCGAGATGCCATAACCACAAAACAAATTGGGGAGAAAAGGGTTTATTGGGCTTACACTTCAGCATTGCTGTTCATCACTGAAGGAAGTCAAAACAGGAACTCAAACAGGGCAAAATCCTGGATGCAGAGGCCATAGAGGAGTGCTTTTTACTGGCTTTCTTCCGTGTTTTATTCTAGAAAAAAAACACCTTTTTTTTTTTTTCTAGAATCCAGGACGAACAGCCCAGGGATGGCACCACCCACCATTAGAAATTAGAAGATATTTTACATCTGACTCTCATAGAATCATTTCTTTAAATGAGGCTCCTTCCTCTGGTGTCTCTAGCTTAGGTCAAGTTGATGCACAAAACCAGACAGTACGAATATGCAGCACTTCAGTTGTACGAAAAAGTCTTCAGTTAGTTCACAGACATTTTGGAAAGGAATAGAATAGGTACATGACAGAACTGTAATTGATACAACTGACTCTGCATTTGGACCTCCATCTACAATACGATGAAACCAGAAGAGACATAAGCAATGTGTAGCAATTTATTTCAAAGTACAACATACATAGTATTAGAGTGACTTCAGACTCTCTGGGCTGCACAGAGTGAATGCAGTCATGATTTAAGAACTGAAGACCTTATCTCGGTGAGGGGAAGAATTCAGCTTTCAAAGGTGGATAGTGGCTATTCTACAGCCTCAGAAGATAGCTAGGAATCTTGAGCTTCAACTTTGGTGACAAATTTCACTCTTGTGCATTGTGTAAAATAATTGATCTGCTTGATTATACTGCCTGTTAGTGAAGTCAAGCAGCTAAAATGTGTTTGGTTATAACTTCTCTGACAGTTAGTTGAAGAAATGCCTATAAATTTGATTGCCTTTTATTGCCATTGTATTTGTATAAGGGACTCCAGGACAATCAACAGAGTAAACACCTTACTACTTTCAGAATGAGGAAATGATGGCTATAACAAACTTTAATGTTTAGGACAGCAAAACAATGATATATTAATAATAGCATCTGTAGAAAGAGTGAGAGTTTTCATATGAAAAAACAATAATTAATCAACAACAATATTTTATACAAGCAGACAAAGCACTGGTTCTTCACATTAAAAGGTATGCCAGGCCTGAGGAAGAGCACTGAGGGAGTTGAAATTTATCCATCACATAAACCTAAATAAAAGATTCCTGAATAATACAGATAAATGATAAAGAAATTTAGAGTGTATTAATACTGAAGGCAGCAAAGACAGCCTACTGACAGAAAAAAGAAATTTATTAGTAGGCCATCACATTGTTAAAATGTGCAAGCTAAGACACCTCCGTTCTATTTGCAGTGTCTGTGGACTACAGAGAGAAGGCACAATTTCCCCAAGAACTTTTCTCTCAGTACTATAGTTGGATAATGAGACAGATGCTCATGTGTATAGAAAAAATAAGCAGAATATTTAATATACACATACCCTAAAGAAAATAAAAATATATTCTCACAAAATGTGTCAAATGGATATAAATAGAAATCTCAAAGGAGTGAAGGGTAAGGAAGGGAACTAAAATGTAAGAAAATTTAAAATAGGATTTACTGTGGGCATGCCTAAGGGGACACACACACACACACACACACACACACACACGGAGGCCACATGATAAACAATGACAGAACACTGTCCTACAAAACAAAATGCAGTTCTACATAGCTTGCAATTTAAAGGAAGTAGAATTTTGAAGAAGAAACCTAGGAAGGTATATAGAAAGATAATGAATCCAGGTTGGTAAAATGATTTACAATTATTTGCAAAATGATTTTACAGATACACTCTAATTATTGATCAAGCAAGAATGGCTTGCCTTTTATTATTTGCATAGCTGTTAGACAGATGGCTGTAATAAGAAAAATAATCAACAAATAACAACTAAATTAAAGTAAAGGACACAACAAACAGAACACAAAAAGAAGGCACAGTGAAAGGATCATAATATTCAAATACTATTTTATAGAGTATAATCTTGTGCAATTTGTGCTGTCTTCCCCCATTTCATTTCCTTTCCTGTCTTGGTATTGCTCCTGTGGCCTCTCAGATATTTTTCCTATTCTTGAAACTGAATTATTCCTTCCAGTATCCTTTGTCTCAGACGTAAATTTAATTCTATTTTTTATCACAAAAGTCTTTATTTTCCTTCAATTTTAATAATTTTACTGGGTATAATAGTCTGGCTGACATTTGTGTGATTTCTGGACTCATTTTTTTCATAGTGGCCATTACTATGGAATTAGTATCTTCTGGATATCATCATATTATAATCATCCTATTTTGGATTTTATGCTGTTATTATTTTTTTTAAAAAAAGATTTATTTATTATGTATACAATATTCTGCCTGAATGTGTCCCTGCAAGCCAGAAGTTAGCACCAGATTCTATTACAGGTGGTTGTGAGCCACCATGTGGCTGCTGGGAATTGAACTCAGGACCTCTGGAAGAACAATCAGTGCTCTTAACCAGCCCCTGCTGTTATTTCTGCATTCGATTTGTGCTTCTGAAAGTTTTGTTTTGTTCTTGACATTCTTGTTCAAATTAATTTTCTTTTTTGGTAGAGGTGTTTACAATGTTCAGGAGGAAGTTTACTCAAGGCAGGTTTCAGAGTCAATTTTTACTGTCTGTCTAGTATTTGAGAATGCAGTCTCTATACCAGGAATTTTACATGTGAGGTTCAGTCTGGTGCCAATTAGCTTGGACAAGGAGGTTGGAGCAAGTTTTTCTTTGCGAATTAGTCATGGGTTTCAGGGACATATAATGCAGTGTGTCGGGGAGATTTCCTGCCAAGAAGATGGGAAGGAACTAATGACTATTTAAGGGATGAAGTGACCAGGCCACAGTACTGTCTGGAGAATTCCTTGTGGAACAAACCCTGAGTTATTAGACATCTCAAAGGAAGGTCAGATATCCTGGTTAGTAGCCCACTGAGAAAGGTGGATGGGGTAAGCTGTGCTAGGGAGTACAGATTGATTGGTTGTGTCTTCTAGCCACATGGGTGACCTAGAGAGTCCCTGGTCTAGAGACATCTGTGATCTGGAAAATATCCAAGAAAGTCAGGATATTTGCCAAGCTACCATGGAGGAAACCTAATATAGGGGAGTTCATGGTGTACATGTAAAACTTTATATTTAAAATAAGGACAAACAACTTGTTTAAGCTAGTGATTATTAAAGCAGCCTGATCATTCTGAGCACTTTTCCTTAATTATAAAAGTAAGAAAAATCTATTGTGCAAAGGGCTTATAACAATTAAAGGGGAAAACAAGGAAAAATGTAAGAAGCTGTGTGACTGGAATAAAACAGTGGTAGAAATAACCTTTTGAACACCCCCCCCAAAAAAAAACAACAAAGCATTGATTCATTTCTGTCAGAGAAAATTCCAAAGAGGTGCAAACAACAGAGAAGAAGCTAAGCTACCCAACCTCCTGATTATGATCCAGTTAAAAGAGATTGATCCCAGGCTTTTGGTTGTTTCTTTGTAGAAATTGCCTCATACTACGAGGACTGAAATTGTGTATATATAGTTAAATTCACTGAATTAACACTCAGGTGGTGACAATGTAAATCTTTGAAAAGTGATATTTTTAATCTTAACAACTTTAGCATTTATAAGAGCCCATTTTTCATATTGTTCCCCAATTATATTATACCACTTTACTAAAAGTGATTACAGGTAAGAGATGCATCTTATAAATGATTGACATTTGTCAAGAAAGAAACCACAATAGCAAAATGGGAGCAGATTCTCACATGCACTTACGTAAGGTCTCTGTTTTTGTGTCTCCGCTGTCTGTTATTGCTAGAATTTTACTCTTTTGTCCATTTAGTACTTTTAGGGGGCCCACCCCCCAGCTGCCAAATAAATCACACATGTAGGCTTATTCTCAGTTATGAGCTGGACCTTAGCTGGGCTTGTTTCTTGCCAGTTTTTCTTAATTTAACTTATCACATCTATCTTTATCCCTGCTGCTTTTATCTTTTTCTATTACTGTATTAATTTCCTTTCTCTCTTATTCCATGCCTGGCTATGTAGCTGGGTGACTTAATTACTGGCCTTTGTAGTCCTCCTCCTTCCTTTCTTTTTCTCAGATCTTTTCCTACCAGAATCCTTTTCTTATTAATACTCTCTGCCAGCCAGCATCACCTATTTCTCTCTCTTGCCTTGTTGTTGACATTTCAGCTCTTTATTAGACTATCAGGTGTTTTAGAAAGGCACAGTAACCTTACAGCTTCACTGAGTTGTACAAATGCAACATAAATAAAATAACATTCTTAAGAAATAATATTCTTCAACAGTCTGTCTTCCCAGTCCTCACCCCCTCTTACTCAGTCACTCTCTCTCACTTTTGCTTTCTCTTCTCTGAATGAGTACATGAGAGTTCATGGATATATACATTCATCCAAATAGGAGCTTGGATGAAGCCTGAACCCAAACATTACAGACTCTTTAGGTAAATGGATGCCAGGAACTAAGGTGAAGCTTTCGCCCAAATATCCCAGACTCTTTGGGTCTAGGGGTGCTGGCTCAAGTCTGCCTACTTCCTTTGGGCATAGGGCATTATGGGGGAGGAGAGAGTTGGGAGTTGGTTGTCTCACACTCAGTGGGAGGTGTGGGTGGAGAGGCATCTGGTTAACTGTTATCCTGAAGACCTAAGACATCTGTTCCTGGAGGAAGATGAGAAGGCAGTTTCTAGGAGAAAAAAAAAATAGACTGTTATTTCCAGCCCTGTGAATAGGGCTAGCCATGGGAAAGGTGATTAACTGCCAGAAAGAATGGAATGGAGAAGTGTCCTAGTTGCACAGGAAAGAGAAGGGTGAATGATTAAGATGAGATCAGATAGGCCCTGTAAAATCAGATTTCAGCTGCTGGGTAGGTACCCATTTGAACCTGGAGAAGTGGTACAAATGGTGAAGTCCCAGGAGCTGGGGACCTGGTGTAGATGCTGTTGTTATTTGGATAAACCTCTGCATGTTGGTCTTGGCCCAGGTAGGAGGAGTGACCTATAAAATATGCTTGAAAATGGGTGGGGTCAAAATGGGCTCTGGAGACTGTTAGTCTTCACCAGACCAGATTTCTTGATACAGCAACAGAAATTTTCCCAGGAACCTGCCAGTATCTGTAAGACATCTGGAACAGATTTACATCTTGGTATCACAACAAAAGGTTATGGCTTTAGGTAAAAGTCATGAATATTTAGAAGACAATTAAAGAAAATTAGAAACTCTGAACCTCTGAGGATACATCTGAAACTCTTAACTCTGGACTATAAAGCCTATGAAAGAGGCGCATTTGCATTTTTAGCAGGAAACTTAAAAAATGAAGTAGTGACATAAAAGTCCCTTAAGTCATCATATGCCATCGGACAGATCTAAGAGAGAAAAGTGAATGAGCAGAAGTGAGAAAGCATTTGTCAGCTATGAAGGCAATCCCAAGACTTTTCATAGTCTTTGGATAATGCCAGTCTTTGAAGCAGTACTTTCATTTAGCTGATGAGCCCAGGAAGCCTGACACATAATCATGTATGGCTAGGATTCAATCTACCTGTCTTGTCAGGGTGAGATGATCAATCCCCCACTGTAATGTTCTTTGGGACTTAAAGATTGTGGGCAATTTCTATTTACATCAAATTGGCAAGTCATGTGGCCAACTAAATGCGGCCACTTAAAAGCTGAGAGCTTGAAAAAGAATTCTAGATACTAACAAACAAAGTGTAGCTGCATTTATTTTCAGATGAGATCTGTTTGCTAGTCATGGCTCTTTTAAGAGAGGTCTTCGTGATTCAGTGGTAGCAGAAAAAAAAAAGCCAAGTGGTTTTGAAATGGTGACTTTTTGGACCATGTTGCCATCAGGAACTCTGGGCCTTTCAGGAGGCCCAGCATTTAAGTGGTGTTTGCTTGCTGCAAGGTTCTTTATGGCATCATGGGCCAATTTGTTACCAGAGTTGATGTAGTGAGGACGACTTCCAATCTCCAGTCTCAGAATCAATGAACAGACAGACTTCCATCATGTTGGACTGGGCAGAACAAGCAGGCAGTGCTGTATTTGTCCTAGCAATGCTGCCTCTTAGGATTTTTAAAAGTGTTTAACATTTTGAGAAATGCTCCTGGACAGAAAAGGATTACAAATATGCAATAAGGACAAATTCAGACATAAAAGACCTCTAAATGGGTCACAGTGTTGGATAAATGTATATAAGCTTGGGAGAGAGAAGAAAAAGAGTATAGAGAGACATAAAAGGAAGTAAATAATTTAGAAAAAAAGTTTTTAAAGAGACAGAGTATAGATGGTCATAGATTAAAGGAGTCAATATGATTAAATATTAAAAGGAAATTGAAAAAAATAAGCAATTTAAGGTAGAAAATACACAGAGTCTAGAAACATGAGTCGAGAAACAGAGCCTGGAAACATTCTCTGTATGTCAGATTTAGTTACCAAGTTGGGCACCACTCTGTATTGTGGAGCACTGTGTTCCTGTCCAGCTCCTGCATGGCTAGCTTTATACCCGGAAATAACAGCACACAAATTGTATTCTTTTAAACACTGCCTGGCCCATTATTTTCAGCCTCTTATTGGCTAATTCTCACATTGTGCTTTAACCCATATTTAATAATCTGTGTAGCACCAAGAAGTGGTGGCTTACCTACATCCATCTCTGAGAGGAGAGCTGTGGCGTGTGCCTCACTTTCCTTCTTCTCAGCATTCTGTTCTGTCTACTCCACCCACCTAAGGGCTGACCTATCAAAGGCCAAGGTAGTTTCTTTATTAACCAATAAAATTAGCACATTGACAGGAGACCCACCTACATCAATCTCCCTTTTTTTAGAATTTTTCATATTTTTTTCTATTTAAATTTTGGTTCATGATTCTTGCTTTGCTTCTGAATATTTATAATTTATTAATCTTTGTAAATAATGTCATTGCTTTAATTCTGGAAGATTTTACAGGCTCTTAGTTTCATTAAAAGCATTCATAAATAGTATAATCAATTAGCTATAGATAGTTACTGTTAACTTAGGTTGATCTGAGCCTAAATTCAGTTAAGGCATGTTGCATCCTAGTTAGTCTAAAAAGGCTATGGAGTATAGCATACTTTATCTAATCAGAATTCCAAGAATGCACTCTCCCTTTTTTTCCCATCAACTCTATCAACTTTAGAAATGAGGTTTCTTTCTTAGCTCAAATGTTCATATTTCAATTAGGTTACCAAATTGCCTCCCATGTTTACATAAAAATGAAAGAAATTCAAAAGCAGTCTACACAATAACCAAGTAACTAGAAAGCTAACTGCTGGTCTACAATTTTAAGTAATCATAGTAAATAGAGCAATATTAGACCTAATAAAAGTTGCCATTTTTGGTAACACTAATACCTAGTGGTCATACAACAGGAAGATTAGACAACCATAACCTAGAAGAAGCAGAAGAAAACAATTTTAAATATGATTTTGAGAGGATGATAGAGACCCTTAAAGAGGAAATGAAAAATTTCTTTAAAGAAATGGACGGAAAGAAAAACAAAAATTGAAATAAATCAATAAATCTCTTGAAGAAACCCAGAAAAAAAAAGAAAAAAAAAACCAAACAGGTAAAGTTAACAATTCAAACAGTTCAAAACTTAAAAACTGAAATAGAGACAATAAAGAAATCACAAACCAAGGAAATTCTGGAAATAAACAAATTTGGGTAAACAAACGGGAACTACAGACACAAGTATAGCTAGCAGAATAGAAGAGATGGAAGAGAGAATCTCAGGCATTGAAGATACTATAGAGGAAATAGGTTCAGCAGTCAAAGAAAATGTTAAATTCAACAAACTCTTAAGACAAAACACCCAGAAAATCTGGGACACCATAAAAAGACAAAATCTAAGAATAATAGGGATAAAAGGAGAACTCCCGCTCAAAGGCACAAAAAATATATTCAACAAAATTATAGAAGAACACCTTCCCAACCAAAAGATGGTTATGCCTTTGAAGGTACAAGAAGCTTACAGAACACCAAATAGAGTTGACAAAAAAAAAAAAAAAAGTCTCCGGATCATATAATAACAAAATGCAAAACATGCAGAAAAATGAAAGAATATTAAGAGCAATGAAGGAAAAAAGGCCAAATAACATATAAAGGAAGACCTATCAATATTACACCTGATTTCTCAAAGGAAACCATGAAAGCCAGAAGGCCCTGGACAGATATGTTGCAGACAATAAGAGAACATGGATGTGAGACCAGACTACTATATCCAGCAAAGCTTTCAATCACTATCAATCGAGAAAACAATATATTTCATGACAAAGCCAAATATAAACAATACCTATCCACAAATCCAGCACTACAGAAAATACTAGAAGGCAAATCCTAACCCAAGGAAGCTAACTGCAGCCACAAAAACACAGGCAAAAGATAACATCACACCACCAAACTCCAAAGAAGGGAAATACACAAAAACTACCATTGCCAGAGATGGCAAAGGATAGCCCCAATTTACGTGCAGTTCCTGAGATGCAGGAAGCAATTCCCTTCAGGCAATCCAGTGGCAGCTAAGTGAACATGTTACTTGAGGGCCAAGTAGAAAACACCTACACGCCCCAAGGGCTGCTTCTATGGCATCTGCATATGCATTTGGCAATGTTACAGATGATTCTGCTTATAGTAATTCTACTTGTGTACTTGTTCTTCATGTTCTTTTCCTCCTTTCATACCAGTGCTTTCTGAAAATATCAATGTGCTGTATGATAATATGAATCTTCCTGATCTGATATAGCGAGCAGGCATTGAAGCTCTAAAGCAGGTTAGGGAAAAACCCTGACTGATGAAAGAATGGAGAAATTTGGGAAAAAAATGCAGATTTTTTTTTACCTGATTATAAAACTTGGCAAAAGAATTATACTGAAACAGAAAAGAACTTGGCTAAGACGAATAAAGTTTCTGAAGAACCTAGGATTGTAGGGCTGACTGCCTATGGCCTTATAAATCAAAGCTGGAATTGTGAGGAATAACAATGGAAAAGGTATGGCAATGGAGTAAAACCAACTGAACAGTGTTTCTATAACTGCAAGTAGTTTGCCTATGAGGTGAAACCTTCAGACGTTGTTTTATGATTAACTCAGCCAAGAATTAAGTATATAGTGGCTGGCATGGGACTTGGGAACTGGGAAAATGTCATAATGAATGATGATGTTCTCTATTCAAAGAATCTCTATACTTCTTGTGAACTGCTTTGCCCAGGTAATGATTAACCTGTGGCAAGAAAAAAAGAATCATTTTCCTTGTGTAAAATTAACAATAAAAGACTGAATTTTGAAGCTCAAGGCAGAAGCAGCAGCAGCAGCAGAAGAAGAACTTGCCCTGCAGCTGATAGCCCATCAGCTTGCATCAAAGTCCTTTGTTTGTGTACTCCTTTCACCTTCCAGACATCCTAGATCAAGACCCACTTCTCTGCTGAGGCTGGTCCCTGACATACCACCAAAAAATAATAGATATCAACCACCACTGGTCATTAATATCTTTTTATCAATTGACTCTAGATTATGTATTGAGACCAGAGGAGAGATTTAAGGAATTACTTCTTTACTTCCAATGTGGATCCAGGTGTTAGAGCTCAGACTGTAGGTTAAGTATCTATACCTGCTGAGCAATCTCACCGGCCCTGATCTTATCAGTTAATTGTATTTTTTAAACAAGTGTTTGATTATTTTACGTCCCTGAATATGTGGACCATTGGCATGCACATACTAGTGGAAGTTAGAAGAGGACATCAGAGTTCTTAGGATGGGAGTTGGGGTGGCTATGAGCTGCTGTGGAAGCTGGAAACTAAACTGCTGTCTTCTGCCTGACCAGAAAGTGCTCTTAGCATCTGACTCATCTCAGTACACATTTGAGTCTACTTTTTAAGGAATAGTCTGTATTTTAAGATTATGTATCACAAAGCTGATAGGGAAATTTAATTGGGAACACAGAAACCAGGATCCCTAGAGAAAGTTGTAGTGAAGTGTGTTTAGAGTCATCAAGTGACTCTAACACTGTACCATTGAATCAGCCTTGACATCAGTAAAGCCTGGATGGGGTTTACATCATCCATTTGTGCTGTAAACTAATGTAGAAAGAAAATAATAAAATAACTTGCTAGTACTATCCTCCCATTAATGGGACGAGACTAGGAATATAAACAGAACAAGTGACTTTTTCTTTTCGTTGTAATTGAAACCCTGAGGAAACCGCCATAAACAGTGCAGTAGAGCCGAGATTAGGGATTTGCTCTTCAGTTAAACATGCCAGACAGCATTGTTGAAGAAAGAACACTTGTGGATGAGAACCTCATTAATTCCAAACCACGTTCTTCATTACAAGTTAAATTTCTCTATTTTCACTTATTGTTCATAATTAAAAGTAGCTTATGAAGACTGGACACTCTCATTGCAATTTTGAGAAGAAATTACTAATGAAGCTTTCACACTGTCAATTGCATCCTCAGTGCTAATATTACAAATGGCTTCTGTGGCAAACAGTTATTTCTTCCCAATTGCGAGTGCTGGGTTTCTCCAAAGACCACATCACAAAAAAAGCAGTGGAAGAAATAGTGAAGTAGTATCCTTAAAATTATAGCTATTTTCTGAAAATAACTAGTATTTGTAGGAAATGTTAATAATCTTTACACACCCTTATGTATGCTTGCTGTACCTTTACTAGTAACATATGTGATATTTAATTAAAGAAAATTTATATTATAAATTATATCTAAATTATAGATCAGGATATTTCTACAGCTTCACAATGATTTATCAGCACCTTCATTTTTATTTCCGTAGATGACAGTCTTAATTATATTACAATTTCTGCTTGTGCCTCTTAATATATTTTAAAACTGAGCAATATAAAGTCTGAGAAATGCTGAATTCTGGTTGCCCTCCCAGAACCCTAAACAACTCTAGCAAAACTCCTGTGGATCTCCTCTATTTTTATACTTGGCTCATGGATATGAGCTATGAATGAACCTGAGGAATTTGCCTTCTATCATCCTCTTTACACTCCTATGAGGCATCATTAAAGAACCAACCAAATTTTAAATCTGCCTGATTTAACTTCTCCATCTGCTTTGTTCTCTCCTAGATTTTATTGGCATCCTTTAGTTAAATACTTGCAAAAAAGAAGAAAATAAAGGGAACAAATATCTTCCATAAATGTGACTTATGCAAACTCAAGTGTTCCTTGCAATAATAGACAGTTTATCCTTATTTTTATGTCTTTCTTCTCCCTCCCACTGCTATATACACAGGTCTCAAATAATGAAGGTTTGTAGAGAAAATATCATGGGCATTTTTAACAGTCCCAGTATTATAACATTCCCACTAGTCCTATATGAAAGAGAAAACAGGGCTTCTCAAATTCCCAAAGCAGGTAAGAAGACCCCTACCTCAAGGCTATGTATGGAAGGATCTCCCGCAACACATTGGTGTCTAAATTTATTGTTTCCAAGCTTCTTCATTTTGTTTAGGTACGATCACCAAGCTTGCCATCTCAGCCTTGTTTAGACAGTGAGTATGAAATCCCAGCCTGTACTTGTTATTTCTTTTTTAGTTGTTTGAATACATGCTGTCATTTGACCTGCTGTGTGGTTTTTCTTTGATGTGGAATGTCCTTTTATATATGTGGTGCTTTTCTTGGCTAATGAATAAAGCTATTTGGCCTATGACAAAGCAGAATAAAGACAGGTGGGAAATCTGACTATACATTGAGAGAGAGACAGAGAGAGTAGGTTCAGTCAGAGAGATGTCATGTAACTGTCAAACGGCAAAGATGCAAGAATCTTATCTGTAGGTCACAGAGTCATTCTGATACACAGATTAATAGAAATGGGTTAATTTAAGATATAACAGTTAGTAAGAAACCTGAGCTAAAAGACCAAGCAATGTTGTAATTAATATAGTTTTTTTGTGTGTGATTATTTGGGTCTGGGAAGCCGGAAAATGAATGAGGAGTCTCTGTTTACATTTCCTGGGAGATGCAAGAAGTGCTTACTCATTCCTGAAATCATAGGCAGCTACAGACCACAAAAAAAAAAAAAAAAAAAAAAAGGTATCCAAATAAATTTTGATGAATCAATATGATTTTTTGGTTTTTGGGTTACTTATATAAGCTTAAATTGCTCTAAGGATGCAACTCCATCACAAACAACTGAACAAAATAAAAATAAAACAAGTCAGTATGGAGGTTCATTCATTAGGACTCTCCATACATATAAAAGGCATCTGCACCACCAGAGTCTGCTCTACCCACAGTGCTGATGTTCTGCTTGAAGAAACTGGGGAATGAGTCATATTAGTTAGATTTTGACTTCTGCAATTTTTGTGTGAATTTCATAATATGCTCCCTTCCATCCAGAAGAATGGGTTTCAAAATGGAGTAAACAATTTTGAGGTTAGAGTGTATAGTTTCAAGCTGCTTTATATGTTCTAATAAATAAGCCAATAAAACCCTGCAAGTTAAGTTGTCTGAGGCTCCTTTCTTTGCTTCTTTATACAGAACTGCTTATTCTTGAGAAGGAAGAAAAAATGATAATGGCAAATCTCTTCATATGAAATAGATGAAAACTCTTTGGCAGGATTTTGCAAAGGAGATTTGATAAATTGGCCAATAAGAGGTCTATCAATTCCTTATTGAACAGTCAGTAATTAGAAGTTAAGAATGAAGAAAACAGTAAAATAAGAACTTGCAACATTAAATGTGTAATGTTTACTTTACCTATTACAGAGTAAAACATGTAAAACCAAACAGAATTGTCTCATTAGGTGGGAATTAGTTGATGAACTTTACAATAGCCCAAATTCACCAGGAGGATAAAATTGCCCTCATATAAACACAAATACACAAAATACAGCTCACATATTTATACACATACCTGTACATATGTTCATGTACACATTAATAATAAACATTCATTTATATACTTGTACACAAAGGAAGAGTGTAAGGAGGGAGAAAAAGGAGAGGAAGAGTAAAGAACAGAGAAAAAGAAAGAAGCAGGGAAGACTTTCAATAAATCAGTAATCCTATCTCCTTTCCAAGAACTGCATAATTCTATTTTACTTATGTGTGCCATTTGGCAGACAAGTGCTTTTTTAAATTAAAAGTCAAATACAGACAAATGAAAGGAGGTGAACCTTTTTAACTTTTAAGAGAATAAAGAAGAAACAGTCTTTGCTTTTATTTATGGCACTTTGCACGTATTTAATACTTCACAATATAGCTCAGTCCTTAGTTATTTTCTTATATGCTATTCAGAAACAGAATTTTAAAATATAAAATATATCAGATATTCACAGTCAGAAAGCAGCTTGAAAATTTAGCTCTCATTATTTTCCAAACTTTCCTTCACCAAATTAGTTTGACTTATCAAACTCCACACACATATACACCCCCAAGTCACAAATGTTCAGAAGTCTTTTAAATGATGTCTAAAGTTTAATTAATTTCACTTTAAAACATTAGTTAGCATTTATATTTGAGATAGCAACTAATGTGGCTCAGTGTAGAGTGTTTCGTTATGTGTGAATGAGTTGAACTTTCCAATAGTCTTAGTTGACCAGTAAGAGAAAGTAGCCCTAATATAAGCCATGTAGTATAATGATGCATGCATATAAGAAACATCTCTTTGGATACCTTGTTCAATGTAGGTACATGGAGGAGGAACTTGGTCCTGCTTCAAGTGATGAAATGGATTTTGCTGACTCCCCATGAGAGGCCACACCTTATCTGAAGAATGAATGGGAGATTGCTAGAGAGGGAAGGTGGGTTTCTGGAAGGACGGGGGGAGAGAAAACTGGGATTAGTATGAAAGATAAAATAAAAGAATGTCTCCTAAAATTTCCGAGATTCATTCCCAATGAGGAACAAAGTAAGATTGTCCTCTGGTTCCTCTTAGGTCAGAAGCTGGAAGGCTAGGGGATTCAAAGAAATTCATGTGTTATCTTCCAAAATGGTTTTATTCATTGATGAGGATGTAATCAGTGGCAGAGCATTTGCCTGGCAAATTTGATGCCCACTTTACACTCCTCAGTACAGTTAAACAGAGTTCTATGTCATTTTATTTTATATATTAATTCTCTAGCATATAGTTGATTATTCTCCACTTAAATAGTAAGATTTTTTTAGGTATATACTTTAATTTTTAGGTTGATACTTTAATATTTCCAGTCAAGAAAAAAAATTAATCATCATTCCAACTTTTTAAGATATTTAAATGTAAGAAGTCTAACTATTACTGGTAAGGTTCAAACTGTAATGCTATGAATATGTTAGTAGGTCTGTAATAACATGAAACAAAAAGGAAAACCATTCAATACTTTAGTTTTAAGCCTGAACTTAAGAAAAATCTTATTTTTCAATAACATTTTAACAGGAATAATTTTTATACTTACAGAGATTCATAAATAGAATACATCACATGGTGCATTTCATACAATTGATTTTTGTAGAATATTTATGAAAAATAAAGTTTCCTAGGAAAAATAAAGTTAATAATATATGATTTAAATTTAATAAATCCTGAAATCTTTGAATTTTCAGTTAAAAACATGAAAGATTGATCTAAGTATCTACAAATAGCCAAAATTAGAATGCAATTTTAAGTGAATTATACATAAATACATAACAATTAATGTAGATAGATAACAGGAAATTTAAATTCAAGATTATATTAAAATCATTTTGAAATTAAGAAATTATCAATTAATATATGCACTAATTGATGTGTTATCACCAGATAGCTTATTGTAAAGATAATGTGGTAAATAATAAGGTATTTGGAGGAAAATATAATCTATTTTTATACATGTAAAAACTGTTATTTTAATGTTAAGTGTTTTACTGTTCAGTAAAACGTCAACTACTGCTTACTGAAGTAAGAAGATAAAATGAGCTTTATGTTCTGAAAACCAGAGAAATGTTTACACATGAATCTCACTTTATATTACTTATGAAACACTTCATAAAGATACTTATTTCACTTTTATACTGTTAGAAACATCCTCTTCTTGAAGTGTTTATTTAATCAAGATGTCTTTTTCACTAAGAAAAAAATTAATTAAAAATTAAAAAATATTGCAACCAAAGTGTGTTATTTTTAAGTAGTTAAAAATATTTTCTGAAACAACTTAAACTTACCTGTAACATAATCTATACAGAGTTAAGACAAACTGTCTAGAGTGTAGAGCTAGTATATTTTTTAACTATTTGATGTTATACCACAGTGAGATTGAAATACAAATTAACTGAGAATTGAAAATAGTTTTAGAGATTGCTATCATTACTTCTTTGGTAGAAAAATCAACAAATACATATGATACACACAAACGTACACACACTTATGTGTGTGTATATATATATATGTATTGAGGTATCAGAATGAAAATGATGTGTAGGAAAGGAGTAGGGTCAATTCCAGTACTACAGAGAAAAGTAGAAAAAAATACAAAATAGAAAATAATGATCATTAGCTCAATGGTCTAAGAAATAACTTAATCTGTCTTACAACCCAAGATACTGAATCTGTATGAGATTTTTGAAGAATTGATTTGAACGGTGTCTGTGGTCACAGAAATTCTTATTTGACTGATACTAAACTTTATTATGAGGTGACAGAAGTCATAGCATTGTGATCTGTTTGCTTCACTGTTCAAAACCAAAGAATTTACTCACAAAAATCTAAGTCACTTCTCATTTACTAATGAAAAACAATCATAGCAGTCTGGTTTTTTGTTTGTTTGTTTTTGTTTTTGTTTTTCGAGACAGGGTTTCTCTGTAGCTTTGGAGCCTGTCCTGGAACTCCCTTGGTAGACCAGGCTGGCCTTGAACTCACAGAGATCCACCTGTCTCTGCCTCCCAAGTGCTGGGATTACAGGAGTGCGCCACCACCGCCCGGCTTTTTTTTTTTTTGTTGTTGTTGTTGTTTTTGTTTTTTTTGTTCATAGCAGTTTGAAACTAGACACAAAATGTATTGTATTTAAAATAAGCCTTAGAGAGAATAAAAATGCATTTGATGACACAGTATTTCTGGAGAATTATACACTATTTGGCATGTTCACACAGAATTCTTTAACTTCCATATAAGGAGGAAATTGTTTGTAAAACATGAGATAATTATCGTCTCATTAAACCAGCATAATTCTTAACTACATTCTCAATATCCATCTTACACCCACAGATAAAAAGTTTTTACCCATTATCAATGAATCATTTTCATGCAACAGATAAAGATCGTTACATAGATCTACAATCAATAAGACTGAAGAGAACAAGTGACCAAGTAGTGTCCAGCTAGCCCCAACTAATAATCTACAACACTACTCTTAGTTTGGAAGCTCAGATATGATAGAGGAATAGGAGATAGTGGGTTGTAAAGGCCAGAGGAGAAGAAAGTTTTCAGTATTATTCCATCTCCTGTAAGTGTGGCAGAAGCTATACCTATGAAGCTAATCAGTGTTACTGTCTAGAGAAAACATGGAAATATATATACTACAAGGAATGGAGGCAACCTGTGGGGGTCTCAACCATACACAAATAACTACAAACAGTTTAAGAACCCTGAGAGAAAGAGAAATAGCCTTCTTCAGGAAAAGAACACCAATTGGTTTGGTCAGCACTACGATCATATACATATAAGTAATACCATATGGATTAGTTATATAATATATATATATATATATATACAGCAAATGAAATAAAGATCGTGATTTGAGAGAAAGTAAGGGGAATCAATGTGAGCAAGGAGTGGAAAAAGGAAAAAGAGGACATAATTATTAACCTAGTATCTATTTATATTTACATCATATATACAATTATATGTATATATGTAATAAACATTTTAAAATTGAAAAAAATGCAAGTGATTTAAGCATTTAAAATTACATAAGTACACATTTTAATTATATAAACACACATATAAATATATAATATTACTTTGCTAGCAATAATAAAATGTCAAGATATAAATGGTAGTATAAATTTTATATCTTAGATTAATGGTGACCAAGGATTTTTTTGTTCTTAGAACCTGTGTTTATTTCTTTTTTTCTTAGAAAGTTACACTTTAGAGAGCTAGGACAGTTTTCTTTTCTCACTCTCTGTCACATATACTGATTTATGTTGGCTTCCTGAGAGCAGACTCACAATAAATACTATCAAATACAGAAGTGATCTTGCATGATAATGATTAGCCTGTTTTAAAGCAAGAAGATAAAATACTTGGTGATGATTGATGCAACATTGCCTTGCTCTTGTTGAATCCCTGCTGAAAAGCAGATAGGAGCCACCAGGGAAATAAAGGAAACAGATAAGAGCCACGAACTTCCTGGTCATTTATGATCACATACACCTTCAGGATGCTGAAGACTGGAAGTAATAATTTAGTGACATGATTCCTTTGCATGTGACTTATACTCCAGTATAATAGAGAATCATCACGACAAATTTCTTTCATCACTATCACATTAATTGTCTGACTTTAAGTCATGTGTTAACTTTGAAGTTTCAAGTAATGACTCATAAAAAATTAGAAAAAAACTGTTGACTTCCATGACAGTTTTTGAATTGAACATTAAAATATGAGTATTTATAATTAACATATCATTTTAAGAAAATTTGATGACTTTAGGTAAAAGTCAGACATTAAATAATTTGTGAGCATCTCTGATTCTTTTGGATCCACTATCACCCTTATATGTTAAAATAGATATTTGAGCATTGCCTTTTACTGAAAACATATTTTCACTGTACCTTTTATAAAGTTTAATGACATGGGAGGGGCAACACATGTCTATCAGCCTAGTGACTCTAGAGACTTGAGTTAGGAAGACCTCAAGATGGAGGTTAGCCAGAGTCATGGAGTGAAGCAATATTCAAAAGAATAGTAGTTCAAATAATAAGCCTAAAATGTTGTTATATTTTCAGTGTATATAGCTTTTTGCTGCTGTGATAATCACTGTGGCCAAAAGCAAGCAAGGAAGAATAGCTTTCTTTCGTGTAAAATTCATATAAGTAAAACAAGGCAGGAACTTGAGGCAGAAACAATACAGGAACTCTGCTCACCTGCTTGCCTCTCTTTGGTTACCTGCCATTTTTTGTTGTTGTTGTTGTTGTTACTATTTTCCCTTTTATTGAAAACTGATTCTTCTCCCATATAGTGTTTCTTGATTACATTTTCCTTTTCTCTACTCCTCTCAATTTCTCCTCACCTCCCTTCCTGCTGGAATCCTAATTTCAAATGGGTCCAATGACCTGGGAAGGATGTGTGAAGCAAGCACAGCAAAGACACTATGACCACCTGTTTCAAGTGGCCCTGGATAGTTTGGGTCGTTTTTATCAATTGCTTGCATCAACAGTTTCACAATCAATTTTGTTTCCCTTTGTGTCTAATAATGGTTATAGTAATTACCTGCTTGTTTTTTACCTAATTCCTCTACCATCCCCCACCTTTCCCACCAGTAACCATTACCTGTAGTAATTAGGGGCGGCGGGGCTGCGTCCCCGGCACCCCGGCCGCCTGCTCGGCTAACTTATGCCCCGAAATAATTACACGGACACTGTATTCATTTAATCACTGCTTGGCCCTTCTGCCCTAGCCCTTACTGGCTAATTCTGATAACCCGATCAACCCATCTCTAATAATCGGTGAGCACCGGTCTTAATGGGAAGATTCTAGCCTAGTCCATCCTGGGTCGAGCTTCATGGCGTGTGTCTGCATGGGAGCTGGGAGTATGGCGTCTCCCTGAGGCGTCTGCTCCAGAGAGCAGAGCGGTGGAGTCTCTGACCTCACTTCCTCTTCCTGCCAGCATTTTGTTCTGTTTACTCCACCCACAGGGCCAAGCAGTTTCTTTATTGGCCAATGACCTTCCTCCATCAATTACCTACTTGATTTATTGCTCCTATGGTAAAAGCACAGTGTTCCAAGCAGCAAAGGAAGCTTTTCTAACTAGGCACACCTACAATTAGAACAGTGTGCCCAGTTGGCAGCATTTATAGTTACAGCATCATGCAAAATGAAAAAGAATTTTGTGTTTAGTGGTTAATGTTTACCTCTAATCAAATCTCAGCTCTCAAAATTAACTCATCAGCAAAGGCTGAATCAATTCATTTCTTTAATTTGTACTACTCTATCGCTTATGGGGAATAAAACAGTTTTTTTCCCCTATCATTCTGTAGATGATATACCTTAAAAGCTTACTCCTAAGAGTTGGCCCTGCTTATCTCTTGTTCTCATGTCTCCTTACTCTCAGATTCCTACAGTACTGGTACAACTATTAAAAATGAGGGCCTTGTGGGTTTCTATGATTCTGCTTTATTAAGTATTCCTAAACTGTTTCCTTTAACTCCTATTATCATCTATTTATTAGCATTTCTTCTAGACACTTACGGTTAAAATCATTCTCTCCAAGACAGTAATTTGTAATAATGTCATATGATGGAGGAAGGTCATTGGTTAAGTAATAAAGAAACTGCTTGGCCCATAGGTTAAAACGTAGGTGGGATGAGTAAACAGAACAGAATGCTGGGAGGAAGAGGAAGTGAGCTCAGAGACTTCATGCTCCCCTCTCCTGGGCAGACATGATAGCTCTGCTCTCTGAGGCAGACTCGATGAACCAAGCCGCCAGGTCAGACATGCTGAATCTTTCCCGGTAAGACTGGTGCTACACAGTTTATTAGAGATGGGTTGATTGGGATATGAGAATTAGCCTGTAAGGGCTAGAGTTAATGGGCCAAGCAGTGTTTAAAAGAATACAGTTTGTGCGTTGTTATTTCGGGACATAAGCTAGCCAGGCAGCCAGGGTGCCGGGGACGCAGCCCTGCCGCTCCAAACACAACAGTCATAAACTATTGTGACTATTTCAGGCTAGTTACCAGGTGTGTTAGAAAGGCTTTGGGCCCGAATTGGGTCCACTATATATTTTTTAACATCCTCTCTGGTTCTCCCTGAGCAGAGTCATCAAAGGAAGTTTTTCTTTTTTCACATAATAGTTATTTTATCCATATCTGTAAGAAAGTGAAACCAGAGGCAGCCAGCAATACAATTCCAAAAAAAAAAAAAAAGCAAGGAAAGCAGGTAGCACATATGTTCCTGGGGTCATGCCCAGAAATGAGCAGCGGACTATCTTCATCAGCCCTGTCAAAACCGGTTCAGATTCTCCAGGGCTTTGCCACAAAGAGAACTTGTTCATGATATTCTCAGGCCTTGTCCCCTGAAGAAGTCACAGGACTCCTTGCACCCTCCCATGGAGATTTACTCCCTTTTTGTCTCTTTTAGAAAAGGAACAGGCTAGTAAGAGATAAAAACAAAACATAAAATTTTAAACATAAGATGAAGTATTAACCTTCATAACAACACAAACAAACAGAAGGAAAAGAACCCCAAGAGAAGGCACAAGAATAAGAGCCCCATCTATTCACACATTCAGGGGTCCCTTTATAACACTGAACTGAAAGCCACGATAGATATGCAGAGGACCTGGTACAAACCTATGCAGGTCCTGTGCTTACTGCTTCAGTCTCTGTGTTCTTAAGAGCTTTACTCAGCTAATTTAGAAAGACTTTGTTCTCTTGCTGCCCTCCATCCCCTCCGGCTCTTATACCTTTTTTTCTTCTCTCCTGTAGAATTTCCTGAGCTTTGAGAGGAAGGACCTGATGTAGATATTTGTAACAGGGTCTCTTTTGTATGTAATATATGATTGTTGATTTTTGTATTCCCACTTTTTGCAGGATGAAGCTTCTCTGATGATGGTTTAATAAAGCATTAATCTATGAATATACTCGAATACCATTAACAGTTATTTTATTCTTTTTGATTATTTTTGAGCTATGTATTTTTCTACACTCCCTTCCTTCTTCTCCTCTTACTTCTACCTTCTCCCAAAGTCTCCATGTTCCTAATTTACTCAGGAGATCTTACCTTTTTCTACTTCCCATGTACATTTGATCCATGTGTGCCTCTCTTGGGGTCCTCTTTGTTATCTAGGTTCTCTGGGATTGTGAACTTTAGAATTTTTTTAAAATTATATGTGTAAAAGCTACCTATGAGTGAGTACATATGATATTTGTCTTTCTGGGTCTGGGTTACTTCACTCAATATTATATTTTCTAGGTCCATCTATTTGCCTGCAAATTTTAAGATGCCATTTTTTTCTTCTGTGTAGTACTCCATTGTGTAAATGCATTACATTTTTCCTTATCCATTATTCAGTCGATGGGCATTTAGATTGTTTTAAGGTTCTGGCTATGACAAACAATGCTGCTATGAACATAGCTGAACACATGTCCTTGTGGTACAATTGAGTATTCCTTGTGTATATACCCAAAAGTGGTATTGCTGAGTCCTGAGGTAGGTTATTTTCCTAATTGTCTAAGAAATTGCCATATAGTTATCCAAAGCACCTGTACCAGTTTGCACTCCCACCAGCAATGCAGGAGTGTTCCCTTTGCACCACATCCCCTCCAGCATAACTTTTTTTTCCCTCAGTGTCAGTTTTTTGAGAACAAACTATTCCATTAATAACAGCTTGGATTGATTGGGCATTTCCATTGTACACCTATGGTCAATGAACCAATTGGATGTAACCCAGTCCCAGTACTGGCAGCCTCATTTGGAGATAAGTTATAACTCTGTCTCCCTCATTACTTAGAGGCTTCATTATGGTCACCTTCATATATTTTAGTACATTTTCACTACACCAGGTTTCTATATCACCTCTCAAATGCCTCTCAATTTTAACTATCTCTCAGTATCCCTTCATTTCTCAACCCCATCTTCCCTCACCTAGCCATCCAATGCTTGCTTTCTATATTTCCTGCTTCAGTCATCTGTCGTTCTTATTCATAGCTTCACACTACCTACTGATGCTAGTGTCTACAATTCTCTCTTCACATGTGACTTTGAGGTTGTATCAAATTTACTGTTGATGCTAACTTATGGTTGTACATGAAAGAAAAAAAAAACATTAATAACATAAACATGGCTCTGGATTCAGTGACTAAAAGAGCAAAAATAAAATGAAAACAATATTTAAAAAGTAATGTAGGATAACATGGCTAAAGACATGTAAGGCAATTGCTGCTCATGCTGATGACCTTGGTTCAGTCAGTAAGACTCCTATTCTCTGAGGTATTTACAAATATGCTCTCTCTCTCACTGTTTCTCTCTCTCTCTCTCTCTCTCTCTCTCTCTCTGTCTGTCTTTCTGTCTCTGTCACTCTCTCACACATGCACACTAAATAAAGAATATTGAATTTTATGGAAATATATTTCCATATATGGCTGGGCAGTGGTGGCATACACCTTTAATCCCAGCACTCAGGAGGCCGAGGCAGGCAGATCTCTGTGAGTTCGAGGCCAGCCTGGTCTACAAGAGCTAGTTCCAGGACAGGCTCCAAAGCTACATAGAAACCCCGTCTCAAAAAAAAAAAAAAAAAAAAAAAAAAAGAGTTGCTGAGGAATCCCATCAGGACGGGTGAGTGTGTACTACCCAGGGGCGGGCAGACTGTCCAGGAAGAGAGCACAAACCCCCTCCCCCAGCTCCTTCTGCAGGGCTGTCTTTCTTGCACACGACCCAGCACCCCTCCCCAACCCTGCCCCGCTGTATGCTAGGACCAGTGCTCAACTACAGTCTTAAGCTCCTAAACTAAGGCGACCCACCCAGAGCGGTGAGTGCCTGCCAGCCGGGCAGGCCTCAGGGTCCCCTGTAAGGGAGCCAGGCACCTTCAGCTCCTGCGCCAGGCTTCCTGCGCACTCCTGGATACCACCCCCCCCACCTGCTCCATTCATCCTGTTGGCCCTGGATCATTGGGCTACCGGCGGCCCTGTTTAGTTGCTGAGGAATCCCATCAGGATGGGACGGTTGCGGAGGAATCCCATCTGGACGGGAACGGTTCCTGCTTCTACACTGAAGAGATATACCCTGAGAGTCAATCACAGCAAAGTCTGGACCAAGAGACCAGGCCTCTCCTGGCTCCATTTGAAGGAAGAGATGGGAAGGCGCCAATACAAGAATTCCTCCAACAATCTGAAAGGCAACATGACACCACCAGAAACCAGGGATCCCGAAATAAGAAGAATTGTACACCCTACTCCTGAAGAAATAGAAGAAATCGACTCAAAAGTGAACTATATGAAAATAATAGAGGACCTTAAACAGGAGGTGAAAAACTGCCATAAACAATTAGAGATTACAAACAAAAAGGTAGAGGAAATGAATAAATCGCTCAAAGACACGCAAGAAAACCAAGAGAAACAAGAAAAAGCAATCAAACAGGTTAGGGAAGCGGTTCAAGACATGAAGAATGAAATGGAAGCAATGAAGAAAGCACAAACCGAGGGAAGAATGGAGATGGAAAATCTGGGTAAACGAACAGGAATGACAGAAACAAGTACTAACAACAGATTACAAGAGATAGAAGAGAGAATATCAGACACTGAAGATACCATAGAAAAAATAAACACACTGATCAAAGAAAACAGCAAAACCAACAAATTCTCATCACAAAACATTCAGGAAATTTGGGACACAATAAAAAGACCAAACCTAAGAATAATTGGAGTAGAAAAGGAGAAGAAGTGCAGCTCAACGGTACAGAAAATATACTTAATAAAATTATAGAAGAAAACTTTCCCAACCTGAAGAAAGAGGTACCTATGAAGGTTCAAGAAGCATACAGAACACCAAATAGGCTGGATCAAAAAAAAAAAAACATCCCCTCGCCATATAATAATCAAAACACAAAATACACAGAATAAAGAAAGAATATTAAGAGCCGCAAAGGAAAAAGACCAAGTTACTTATAAAGGTAAACCTATCAGACTTACACCTGACTTCTCTATGGAAACCATGAAAGCCAGAAGGTCCTGGATAGATGTACTGCAAAAACTAAGAGATCATGGAAGCAAGCCGAGACTACTATATCCAGCCAAGCTTTCGTTCACTATAAATGGAGAAAACAAAATTTTCCAGGATAAAAACAAATTCAAACAATACATAGCCACAAATCCAGCCTTACAGAAAATTATAGAAGGAAAATCACTAACCAAGGAGTCCAACAATGCCCACTATAACTCAGTCATCAAGAGACCTTTCACCAGCGCAACTCAAAGAAGGGAAACACACAAACCCTACTTCTAAAAAAGTGACCGGAGTTAACAACCACTGGTCATTAATATCACTTAATGTCAATGGGCTCAACTCACCTATAAAAAGGCACAGGCTAAGGGATTGGATACGAAAACAGGATCCAACGTTCTGCTGTCTACAAGAAACACACCTCAACCAGAAAGACAGGCACCTACTCAGAGTAAAGGGCTGGGAAAAGGCTTATCAAGCAAATGGTCCTAAGAAACAAGCAGGTGTGGCCATACTAATTTCTAACAAAGTTGACTTCAAACTTAAATCAATCAGAAGAGATGGAGAGGGACATTTTATACTCATAACAGGAACAATTCATCAGGAAGAAGTCTCAATCCTGAATATCTATGCCCCGAATATAAAAGCGCCCATGTATGTAAAAGAAACATTTCTAAAACTCAAGGCAGCCATCAAACCACACACACTAATAGTAGGAGACTTCAACACTCCGCTCTCACCAATGGACAGGTCAATCAAACAGAAACCTAACAGAGAAATAAGAGAATTAATGGAGGTAATGAAGCAAATGGACTTAACAGACATCTATAGATTATTCCACCTGAAGAGGAAAGAATATACCTTCTTCTCTGCAGCTCATGGAACCTTCTCGAAAATTGACCACATACTCGGTAACAAAGCTAACTTACACCGTTACAAAAAAATATTAGTAACCACCTGTGTCTTATCAGATCACCATGGATTAAAGTTAGAATTCAACAACAATGCTACCCCCAGAAAGCCTACAAACTCATGGAAACTGAACAGTCAACTTCTGAACCATACCTGGATTAAGGAAGAAATAAAGAAAGAAATTAAAGTCTTCCTTGAATTCAATGAAAATAAAGAAACAACATACTCGAACTTATGGGACACTATGAAAGCAGTGCTAAGAGGAAAGTTCATCGCACTAAGTGCCTACTTAAAGAAAACAGAGAAAGCACATATTGAAGACTTAACAGCCCACCTGAAAGCTCTAGAAAAAAAAGAAGCAGACTCACCTAGGAGGAGTAGAAGATTGGAAATAATCAAACTGAGGGCTGAAATCAACAAAATAGAAACACAGAAAACAATCCAAAGAATCAATGAAACAAAAAGCTGGTTCCTGGAAAAATCAACAAGATTGATAAACCCCTATCCAAACTAATCAAATGGCAGAGAGAGAATACGCAAATTAATAAGATCAGAAAGGAAAAGGGGGACATAACCACAGACACAGAGGAAATTCAGAGAATCATCAGATCATATTACAATAGCCTGTATAACACAAAACTGGAAAACGTAAAAGAAATGGACACTATTTTAGATAAATACCATATACCAAAGTTACACCAGGACCAGGTGAACAATCTAAACAGACCTGTTGGTCGCGAAGAATTAGAAGCTGTTATCAAAAACCTCCCTACCAAAAAAAGCCCAGGTCCAGATGGTTTCAATGCGGAATTCTACCAGAACTTCCAAGAAGAGCTAATACCCATACTCCTTAATGTATTCCACAATATAGAAACAGAAGGGTCATTACCTAATTCCTTTTATGAAGCTACAGTTACTCTGATACCAAAACCACACAAAGACTCAACCAGGAAAGAGAATTACAGGCCAATCTCACTCATGAACATCGACGCAAAAATCCTCAACAAAATACTGGCAAACCGAATCCAAGAACACATCCGAAATATTATCCATTATGATCAAGTAGGCTTCATTCCTGAGATGCAGGGCTGGTTCAACATACGAAAATCTATCAATGTAATCCAGAATATAAATAAACTGAAGGAAAATAACCATATGATCATCTCATTAGATGCTGAAAAAGCATTCGACAAAATTCAACATCCATTTATGATAAAAGTCTTGGAGAGATTAGGGATACAAGGGTCATACCTAAATATAATAAAAGCTATATACAGCAGGCCGACAGCTAACATCAAATTAAACGGAGAGAAACTCAAAGCCATCCCGCTTAACTCAGGAACACGACAAGGATGTCCACTCTCTCCATACCTCTTCAATATAGTACTTGAAGTTCTAGCAATAGCAATAAGACAACATAAGGGGATCAAGGGGATTCATATTGGAAAGGAAGAAGTTAAGCTTTCATTATTCGCAGATGATATGATAGTGTACATAAGCGACCCCCAAAACTCCACCAAAGAACTTTTACAGCTGATAAACAGCTTTGGTAATGTGGCAGGATACAAGATCAACTCCAAAAAATCAGTCGCCCTCTTATACACAAAGGATATGGAAGCAGAGAGGGAAATCAGAGAAGCTTCACCATTCAAGATAGCCACAAACAGCATTAAATATCTTGGGGTAAATCTAACCAAGGAAGTGAAAGATCTATTTGACAAGAACTTTAAGGCATTGAAGAAAGAAATTGAAGAGGATACCAAAAAATGGATGGACCTCCCTTGCTCTTGGATTGGGAGGATCAACATAGTAAAAATGGCAATTCTACCAAAGGCAATTTATAGATTCAATGCAATCCCCATCAAGATCCCATCAAAATTCTTCACAGATCTGGAGAGGACAATAATCAACTTTATACGGAAAAACAAAAAACCCAGGAGAGCCAAAACAATCCTATACAATAAAGGATCTTCTGGAGGCATTACCATCCCTGACTTCAAACTCTATTACAGAGCTACAGTAATGAAAACAGTGTGGTACTGGCATAAAAACAGAGAAGTCGACCAATGGGATCGTATAGAAGAACCGAATTTTAACCCACAAACCTATGAACACCTCATTTTTGATAAAGGAGCTAAAAGTATACAATGGAAGAATTAAAGCATCTTCAACAAATGGTGCTGGCACAACTGGATATCAACCTGTAGAAGAATGAAAATAGACCCACATCTTTCACCGTGCACCAAACTCAAGTCCAAATGGATTAAAGACCTCAATATCAGCCCGGACACACTGAAAAGGATAGAAGAGAAATTGGGAAATACCCTACAACAGATGGGCACAGGAGATCGCTTCCTATGTATAACCCCAGCAGCACAGACATTAAGAGCAACATTGAATAAATGGGACCTACTAAAACTGAGAAGCTTCTGCAAAGCAAAGGTCACTGTCACTTAGACACAAAGGCAACCTACTGACTGGGAGAAGATCTTCACCAACCCCACAAGAGACAAAGGTCTGAACTCCAAAATATATAGAGAACTCAAGAAACTAGACTTTAAAATGCTAATTAACCCAATTAAAAAATGGGGCACTGATATGAACAGAGAATTCTCAACAGAAGAAGTTCAGATGGCCAAAAGACACTTAAGGTCATGCTCTACTTCCTTAGCAATCAGGGAAATGCAAATCAAAACAACTATGAGATATCATCTTACACCTGTGAGAATGGCTAAAGTCAAAACCACCAACGATAACCTTTGCTGGAGAGGTTGTGGAGGAAGGGGTACCCTCATCCATTGCTGGTGGGAATGCAATCTTGTGCAACCACTATGGAAGTCAGTGTATTGGTTTCTTAGGAAATTCGGGATCAACCTACCCCTGGACCCAGCAATACCACTCTTGGGAATATACCCAAGAAATGCCCTATCATATGACAAAAGCATTTGTTCAACTATGTTCATAGCAGTATTATTTGTAATAGCCAGAACCTGGAAACAACCTAGATGCCCTTCAATGGAAGAATGGATGAAGAAAGTATGGAATATCTACACATTAGAGTACTACTCAGCGGTAAAAAACAATGACTTCTCGAATTTTGCATGCAAATGGATGGAAATAGAAAACACTATCCTGAGTGAGGTATCCCAGACCCAAAAAGATCAACATGGGATGTACTCACTCATAATTGGTTTCTAGCCATAAATAAGGGTCACGGAGTCTACAATAGGTGAATCTAAAGAAGCTAAGTAAGAAGGGGAACCCAAGGAAAAACATATAGTTATCCTCTTGGCTAAGGGAAGTAGACAACATTGCCGGGGAGAAAATTGGGATCTTGGGGTGGGGTGGGTTGGGGGTAAGGGGAGATGGGGAGAGAAAAGTTAGAAGGGAAGGAGGTCGGGCCTTGGGAAAGCAGGAGGATTGGGATAAAGGAAGGTTGGACAGGGGAGCACGGAACCACAATTCTTAGTTAACGGAACCGCTTTAGGGTTGGCAAGAGACCTGACCCTAGAGGGGCTCCCAGGTGCCCAAGCTGAGGTCCCCAGTTAGTTCCTTGGGCAGTTGAGAATAGGGAACCTGAAATGACCCTATCCTTGAGCAATACTGACGAATATCTTGCATATCATCATAGAACCTTCATCTCGTGATGGATGGAGTTAGAGACAGAGACCCACACTGGAGCACTGGACTCAGCTCCCAAAGTCCCAATGAGGAGCAGAAGGAGGGAGAACATGAGCAAAGAAGTCGGGACCACGAGGGATGCACCCACCCACTGAGACAGTGGAGCTGATCTATAGAGAGCTCACCAAGACCAGCTGGACTGTGACTGAAAAAGCATGGGATAAAACTGGACTCTCTGAACATGGCGAACTATGAGGGCTGATGAGACGCAAAGGACAATGGTACGGGGGTTTGATCCTACGTAATGTGATGGCTTTGTGGGAGCCCAGCCTGTTTGGATGTTCACCTTCCTAGATATGGACGGAGGTGGGTGGTCCTAGGTCTTACCACAGGGCAGAAAACCCTGACTGCTCTTTGGACTGGAGAGGGAGGGGGAAAGGAGTGGGGGGAGGGGGAGAAGGGTGGGAGTAGGGGGAGAAGGGTGGGATGAGGGGGAGGGAAATGGGAGGCTGGGAGGAGGTGGAAACTTGTTTTTTTTTTCTCCTTCTCAATGAAAAAAAAAAAGAATAAAGAAAATATATTTCCATACCTATCCACCAATTCTGTCACGAAAGTTACATTTGCAGTATAATGGGGACTCAATATTCAAAATAGAAGTGGTCTCCAGGTGAGGGAAACCTCTCTACAATCATTATGACTTTCATATTTACCATCTATATACTCTCTCTTCTAGTATTTTAGGTATAAGGTTATTAAATGTTTATTAAAATATTCCAATTTACATTACTTTTTCCTATAATTTCTAACAAATACCTTTTTTGTTGAATTTTAATGATGCCTCTGCTGTGCCTTTAACAGCTTTTCTTTTGATGAATGCTTCCTTTCATGCTCTTCTATTCAACAGTTTTTAATTTTTATACATAATTATCACTTCATTCTCAGTAGTCCAATTAAAAAAACAAAACAAAAAAAAACCCAAATGAGAATAATGATTTTCTTTAAAGTAATTTATTAAATTGATTTTCCTTGAAAGTAACTTTTTGACTGATAGTCTGAATATATGCAGTAGTTTGAATGAAAATATCTTCCATAAATTAAGATAATTGAATACTTATACCCAGTTCGTGGAGATGGCCTTAATGGAGAGAATAGGCCATAAGAAGCAGCACTGGAAGTATAGAATCTCCCCTTACCTCGAGTTTCCTCTTTCGCCTTCAAGCTCCTAGTTGAAGGGGAGAGTGTTCAGTTTCATGTTCCTGTCAGCAGGTCTGCCACTTGTTGCTATGCTTCACCATGATCTGGCTTCTATCCCTCTGGAACAATAGTCAAAATAAACTCTATCATCCTCAAGATGCCTAGGTTATGGTATTTCATCACAACAATAGGAAAGCAGCAATATAATATTACTTGAAACTCTTTTTTTTAATGATGATTACTGATGTGAGTTACCCCCAGAGTCATAAAATCAAAAAAGCTTACATTTATAAAGAGAAATCCAAAACATTTTTGATGCCAAAAAAATAATGCAGACTCCTTTAATTGGCCCCATAGCAATGTATACTTTCTGATCTATTTCCCTCATTAGCAAAGAAAAGATCATTATTTATTTAAATGGAAAAACACATTATGATCAAGGAGCTTTGTATATTACAGCAACCGTGAATCATTAATATTTTCTTGGTTGTACGAAGTTCTTTCATATGTTGCATTTTGTTCATGTTGTTCATGTAGTTTGTTTTTTTAGAATGGTCTACCTGTTTTATATAGTATCTAAGGACTTTTTTTTTGTATCCACAACAATGGAATCTCTAGTCAATATCTGTGGACTAAATACTCATTTTTTTCTGTGTCTATTGAGTATAAAATTATCTTTCTGCATATAGTTAATCATGCTGCACATGACTTCTTTCCAGGGTTGCAGAAACAATCACTAAAGCTTATGTTCCCACTTTGCAGATGAAGAACGATTGTTTTCATGAGAATACTATTGAATCACTTCATCAGAAAACACTCTTATTTTAAAGCTGAAAACAATTGCTGTGATTTGTTAAAAAACTACAAACCTAACAAACAAAACATTTAAGATTAATCTGAGAACATAAATTTTTCCTTATATAATTTAAACAAAATGTGAAAATTTACTTTTTTTGGAATAACGTTGGCTCATTAATCACATGTATTGATATGCATTTTTTTAAATTTATTTATTTATTAAGGATTTCTGCCTCGTCCCCACAACCGCTTCCCATTTCCCTCCCCCTCCTCCGATCAAGTCCCCCTCCCTCATCTGCTCGAAGAGCAATCAGGGTTCCCTGACCTGTGGGAAGCCCAAGGACTTCCCACCTCTATCCAGGTCTCGTAAGGTGAGCATCCAAACTGCCTAGGCTCCCACAAAGCCAGTACGTGCAGTAGGATCAAAAACCCACTGCAATTGTTCTTGAATTCTCAGTATTCCTCATTGTCCGCTATGTTCAGCTAGTCCGGATTTATCCCATGCTTTTTCAGATCTAGGCCAGCTGGCCTTGGTGAGTTCCCAGTAGAACATCCCCATTGTCTTAGTGTGTGGGTGCACCCCTCGTGGTCCTGAGTTCCTTGCTCGTGCTCCGTCTACTTCTGCTCCTGATTTGGACCTTGAGATTTCTGTCCGGTGCTCCATGGCAACTAGACCAAGAGAGAAGCATGCAAGAGAAGAGACAGCAGCATGTCCTATGTGACCATAACAGCCTCAAGAGACACTGATTCCTTGGTATTTTGCTTTTAGAAGTACTTTTCTTTCAGTTTAGAATGTCAAGGCATGCCAGATTTACTTTTTGATGTTTTTGTTATATTTATTTTTTAAATGTGTGAGAGTGGATATTCGTAGGTATGTGAGGTCATACATGTGTGTGCAGTAGCTATGAAGAAGAGAGGGCTTGAAGGATTCTGCACTCTGCTTATGCCTTTTGAGTCTTGAGACTTAAGCACAGATAACCTTATATTTGGCCACAAGCAACTTTACCCATTGAACCATTTCTCTAGCCTTGTGTCCTATTTTATGTTTCAATGTTCTTATTCTGTAATTTTATTCTGATATTAATTCTATAAAAAGAAAACACAAAAAGCAAAGACATGAAGAATATCAGTATAATTAATTTTAATGACACATTAACTATTAATTTTATGCTAATCATGAAGCTGGGAATTTGAATGAAATCAGATAATAATAATTTATGTAAATGCGTTACACTTTCCAATAATCATAGTTTTCTTTAATGGTGTCACTAGGGCTGGAAAGATAGTTCCATAACTAATAGGTTTGTTGTCTTGCAGAAGACCCAAATTTGGTTCCCAATCCCACAGTGGGTGGATCATAACTGCATGTAATTTCAGTTCCTTTTTAGGCCTTTGTAGGCACCCATTTCCATGAAGCAGACACACGGTCACATAAAAGTATTCTAAAGTAAGTGAATAAGATATGTTATTAATAAGCAAAATGCTACCAGTTTTTAGTACTAACTCAAGGATGATGAGAGGAATTTTAGCTTCATTACAAGAGCACGGTGAGATAAAAACTGTAACATGCAAAATACATAGAATTAAATACTTCAAATTTAGTCATAGAGTTTATTATGTTTAAGTCAATTGATGCTATACTAATTTGCTGTTATCTCCAAAGATATATTAAACAATTAAATGATATAAAAATTAAAGTATATGGAATATGGTTGTGCTGGTTAAATTTTTAATTGAAATATTTCTTTTATTTTTGAGATTTAATATAATTACATAATTTTCTCTTTCCATTCTTATATCCATACACCCCCTCAAAACTAAACTTGCTTTCTTTCAATTCATGTCTCTCTTTTATCATTAATACTTGCTATATAAATATATATACACACACATGTACACACACACATGCACATACACACATATACAAACCTACCCATTTTGTATAATGTTACTCAAATGTATATTTTAAATATTAATGGAATGGTCAGTCAAAATTGCTTTTCTTTTATTAAGCATATGAGAAAAAAACTCATTCAGGAAATAGTTTTTAATTTATCTGGTACACACAAAACAGTCAGTTAATATTATAAAATTGGTAAGAATATAATTTTTATGTCAATAGCACAAAATCATATACATTTGTTCCTGCAATATTAGTTTCCTTATGATGTAATATAAACTGACAGGAATACAAAGAAAAGATTGCCTTTTCTTTTATAGACAATTTTCTTGGTTCTTTTGTTTCTTTTTAATGTCATTGTAAAACAGCTCAATCATTGTCTTAATTTCACCATTTGCTTACCAAGTTATGCTTCTCTCAGTATTATTGAGGTTCAAAGTCAGTTCAAGTTTAGTTTTCTAATATATGCCAGTCAATTAGTTCAGCTCCAACAATAAGATGGATGTGCAATTCAAATACACATCTGTGTAAATCTTTCCCCCAGAAACTCATCATGTACACACCACTCACACACACTATATATATACATATATATATATATATATGTATATATATATATTATGTACATTATAACATAAGAATATATTTTATACACATAAATATATAATAAAATAGATATATGTATTATATATAGTTTCTGAAATAATTGGTTCTGGTTTTCTGTTTCAATACATTGAACTGAAAATTCAAGTAAAATACAGGTTATCATATTATTATAACCCATGTATATTTTATTAGCCATGCAATAAACATCAATATGGCAATACAATTAACATAAACTATATTTTTTATGAATTATTTTTTTCATAATTTTTCCATTTTTTTATTGAGAAAAGAAAAAAAAACCAAATTTCCTCCTCCTCCCAGCCTCCCATTTCCCTCCCCCTCCTCCCACCCTTCCCACCCTTCTCCCCCTCCTCCCACCCTTCTCCCCCTCCCCCGACTCCTCTCCCCCTCCCTCTCCAGCCCAAAGAGCAGTCAGATTTCCCTGCCCTGCGGTAAGTCCTAGGTCCTCCCCCCTCCGTCCATTTCTAGGAAGGTGAACATCCAAACTGGCTAGGCTCCCACAAAGCCAGCACATTAAGTAGGTTCAAAACCCCGTGACATTGTCCTTGGGTTCTCATCAGCCCTCTTTGTTCGCCATGCTCAGAGAGTCCAGTTTTATCCCATGCTTTTTCAGTCACATATCGGTGGTCTTGGTGAGCTCCCAATAGATCAGCTCCACTGCCTCAGTGGGTGGGTGCTCCCCTCGTGGTCCCGACTTCTTTGCTCATGTTCTCCCTCCTTCTGCTCCTCATCGGGACCTTGGGAGCTCAGTCCAGTGCTCCAGTGTGGGTCTTTGTCTCTGTCTCCATCCATCACCAGAGGAAGGTTCTATGATGATATGCAAGATATTCGTCAGTATTGCTATAGGATAGGGTCATTTCAGGTTCCCCATCCTCAGCTGCCCAAGGAACCTACTGGGGACCTCGGCTTGGGCTCCTGGGAGCCACTCTAGGTTCAAGTCAAAGGCAACCTACTGACTGGGAGAAGATCTTCACCAACACCGCAACAGACAAAGGCTTGATCTCGAAAATATATAGAGAACTCAGGAAACTAGACTTTAAAATGCTAATTAACCCAATTAAAAAATGGGGCACTGAACTGAACAGAGAATTCTCAGCAGAGGAAGTTCAAATGGCCAAAAGACACTTAAGGTCATGCTCAACCTCCTTAGCAATCAGGGAAATGCAAATCAAAACAACTTTGAGATATCATCTTACACCTGTCAGAATGGCTAAAATAAAAAACTCCAATGATAGCCTTTGCTGGAGAGGCTGTGGAGGAAGGGGAACCCTCATCCATTGCTGGTGGGAATGCAATCTTGTGCAACCACTTTGGAAATCGGTGTTTCGGTTTCTCAGGAAATTCGGGATCAACTTACCCCTGGACCCAGCAATACCACTCTTGGGAATATACCCAAGAGATGCCCTATCATATGAAAAGAGCATTTGTTCAACTATGTTCATAGCAGTATTATTTGTAATAGCCAGAACCTAGAAACAACCTAGATGCCCTTCAATGGAAGAATGGATGAAGAAAGTGTGGAATATCTACACATTAGAGTACTATGCTGCGGTAAAAAACAATGACTTCTCAAATATTGCATGCAAATGGATGGAAATAGAAAACACTATCCTGAGTGAGGTAACCCAGACCCAAAAAGATGAAGATGGGATGTACTCACTCATAATTGGTTTCTAGCCATAAACAATGTCACGGAGTCTACAATTGGTGATCCCAAAGAAGCTAAGTAAGAAGGTGAACCAAAGGAAAAGCATATAGTTTTCCTCTTGGCTATGGGAAGTAGACAAAATTGCCGGGGAGAAAATTGAGATCTTGGGGGTGGGGTGGGATGGTGGTAAGGGGAGATGGGGAGAGAGGGGGGATATGGGGAGAATGGGGGAAGCTTGGGGAAGGGGGAGGATTGGAATGAAGGAAGGTTGGATGGGGAGCACGGAAGCACGGTTCTTAGTTAAGAGAGCCACCTTAGGGTTGGCAAGAGACTTCATTTTTTTTATTATTGAGAAAATGAAGAAAAAAAAAACAAGTTTCCACCTCCTCCCAGCCTCCCATTTCCCTCCCCCTCCTCCCACCCTTCTCCCCCTACTCCCATCCTTCCCCCCTCCTCCCACTCCTCTCCACCTCCCTCTCCAGTCGAATGAGCAGTCAGGGTTCCCTGCCCTGTGGTAAGTCCTAGGTCCTCCCCCCTCTGTCCATATCTAGGAAGGTGAACATCCAAACTGGCTGGGCTTCCACAAAGCCAGCACATTGCGTAGGATCAAAACCCCGTGCCATTGTCCTTGGCTTCTCATCAGCCCTCATTGTTCGCCATGTTCAGAAAGCCCAGTTTTAACCCATGCTTTTTCAGACACAGTCCAGCTGGCCTTGGTGAGCTCCCAGTAGATCAGCTCCACTGTCTCAATGGGTGGGTGCACCCCTCGTGGTCCCGACTTCTTTGCTCATGTTCTCCCTCCTTCTGCTCCTCATTGGGACCTTGGGAGCTCAGTCCAGTGCTCCAGTGTGGGTCTCTGTCTCTATCTCCATCCATCACCAGATGAAGGTTCTATGATGATATGCAAGATATTCGTCAGTATTGCAATAGGCTAGGGTCATTTCCGGTACCCTCTCCTAAGCTGCCCAAGGAACTAAATGGGGACCTCAGCTTGGGCTTCTGGGAGCCACTCTAGGTTCAAGTCTCTTGCCAACCCTAAGATGACTCCCTTAACTAAGAATTGAGCTTCCGTGCTCCCCTATCCTACCTTCCTTTATCCCAAACTTCCTTTTCCCCAAGTTGCCCCCATCCTCCCCTTCTCCCTTTTCTCTCCCCATCTCCCGTTACCCCCATCCCACCCCACCCCCAAGATCCCAATTTTCACCCCGGCAATTTTGTCTACTTCCCATAGCCAAGAGGATAACTATATGTTTTTCCTTTGGTTCAACTTCTTACTTAGCTTTTTTAGGTTCACCAATTGTAGACTCCGTGACCCTTATTTATGGCTAGAAACCAATTATGAGTGAGTACATCCCATGTTCATCTTTTTGAGTCTGGGTTACCTCACTCAGGATAGTGTTTTCTATTTCCATCCATTTGCATGCAAAATTCGAGAAGTCATTGTTTTTTACCGCAGTGTATTACCCTAATGTGTAGATATTCCACACTTTCTTCATCCATTCTTCCATTGAAGGGCATCTAGGTTGTTTCCAGGTTCTGGCTATTACAAATAATACTGCTATTAACATGGTTGAACAAATGCTTTTGTCATATGATGGGCATCTCTTGGGTATATTCCCAGGAGTGGTATTGCTGGGTCCGGGGGTAGGTTTATCCTAAATTTCCTGAGAAACCGAAACACTGATTTCCATAGTGGTTGCACAAGATTGCATCCCACCAGCAATGGATGAGTGTACCCCTTCCTCCACAGCCTCGCCAGCAAAGGCTATCATTGGAGATTTTGATTTTATCCATACTGACAGGTGTAAGATGATATCTCAAAGTTGTTTTGATTTGCATTTCCTTGATCGCTAAGGAGGTTGAGCATGACCTTAAGTGTCTTTTGGCCATTTGACCTTCCTCTACTGAGAATTCTCTGTTCAGTTCAGTGCCCCATTTTTTAATTGGTTTAATTAGCATTTTAAAGTCTAGTTTCCTGAGTTCTCTATATATTTTGGAGATCAGACCTTTGTCTGTTGCGGGGTTTGTGAAGATCTTCTCCCAGTCAGTAGGTTGTTTTTTGTCTTGGTGACAGTGTCCGTTGCTTTACAGAAGCTTCTCGGTGTTCGTAGGTCCCCTTTATTCAATGTTGCCCTTAATGTCTGTGCTGTTGGGTTACACATAGGAAGCGATCTCCTGTGCCCATCTGTTGTAGGGTACTTCCCACTTTCTCTACTATTAGGTTCAATGTGTTCTGACTGATAGTGAGGTCTTTAATCCATTTGGACTTGAGTTTTGTGCATGGTGATAGATATGGGTCTATTTTCATTCTTCTACAGGTTGAAATCCAGTTATGCCAGCACCATTTGTTGAAGATGCTTTCTTTCTTCCATTGTATACTTTTGGATCCTTTATCAAAAATGAGTTGATCATAGGTTTGTGGGTTAAAATTTGGGTCTGCTATATGATTCCATTGGTTGACTTCTCTGTTCTTATGCCAGTACCACACTGTTTCCATCAATGTAGCTCTGTAATAGAGTTTGAAGTCAGGGATGGTAATGCTTCCAGACAATCCTTTATTGTTTTAGCTCTCCTGTGTTTTTTGTTTTTCCATATAAAGTTGATTATTGTCCTCCCAAGTTCTGTGAAAAATTTTGATGGGACCTTGATGGGGATTGCCTTGAATCTATAAATTGCTTTTGGTAGAATTGCCTTTTTTACTATGTTGATCCTCCCAATCCAAGAGCAAGGGAGGTCCTTCAATTTTCTGGTATACTCCTCAATTTCTTTCTTCAATGCCTTAAAATTCTTGTCAAATAGATCTTTCACTTCCTTGGTTAGAGTTACCCCAAGATATTTTATGCTATTTGTGGCTATCGTGAAAGGTGAAGCTTCTCTGATTTCCCTCTTTGCTTCCATATTCTTTGTGTATAAGAGGGCGACTGATTTTTTGGAGTTGATCTTGTATCCTGCCACATTACTAAAGGTGTTTATCCACTGTAAAAGTTCTTTGGTGGAGTTTTAGGGGTCGCTTATGTACACTATCATATCATCTGCAAATAACGAAAGTTTCACTTCTTACTTTTCAATTTGAATCCCCTTGATCCCCTTATGTTGTCTTATTGCTTTTGCTAGAACTTCCAGCACTATATTGAAGAGGTATGGTGAGAGTGGACAGCCTTGTCGTGTTCCTGAATTTAGTTTCTCTCCATTTAATTTGGTGTTAGCTGTCGGCTTGCTGTATATAGCTTTTATTATATTTAGGTATGATCCTTGCATCTCTAATCTCTCCAAGACTTTTATCATAAAGGGATGTTGAATTTTGTCAAATGCTTTTTCAGCATCTAATGTAATGATCATATGGTTTTTTTCTTTCAGTTTATTTATATGATGGATTACATTGATAGATTTTCGTATGTTGAACCAGCCCTGCATCCCTGGGATGAAGCCTACTTGATCAATTGGATAATATTTCTGATGTGTTCTTGGATTCGGTTTGCCAGTATTTTGTTGAGGATTTTTGCATCGATGTTCATGAGTGAGATTGGTCTATAATTCTCTTTCTTGGTTGATTCTTTGTGTGGTTTTGGTATCAGAGTAACCGTAGCTTCATAAAAGGAATTTGGCAATGCCTCTTCTGTTTCTACATTGTGAAATACATTAAGGAGTAAAGGTATTAGGTCTTCTTGGAAGTTCTGGTAGATTTCCGCATTGAAACCATCTGGTCCTGGGCTTTTTTTGGTAGGGAGGTTTTTAATGACAGCTTCTAATTCTTCGCGACTAACAGGTCTATTTAGATTGTTCTCCTGGTCCTGGTGTAACTTTGGTATATGGTATTTATCTAAAAAAGTGTCCATTTCCTTTTCATTTTCCAGTTTTGTTGCATATAGCCTTTTGTAGTAAGATCGAATGATTCTCTGAATTTCCTCTGTGTCTGTGGTTATGTCCCCTTTTTATTTCTGATCTTATTAATTTGCAAATTCGCTCTCTGCCGATTGATTAGTTTGGATAGGGGTTTGTCAATCTTGTTTATTTTCTCCCGGAACCAGCTTTTTGTTTCATTGATCCTTTTTATTGTTTTCTGTGTTCCTATTTTGTTGATTTCAGCCCTCAGTTTGATTATTTCCAGTCTTCTACTATTCCTAGGTGAGTCTGCTTCTTTTTTTTTCTAGAGTTTCAGGTCGGCTGTTAAGTCTCCAATGTGAGCTTTCTCTGTTTTCTTTTAGTGGGCACTTAGTGCTATGAACTTTCCTCTTAGGACTGCTTTCATAATGTCCCATAATTTTGAGTATGTTGTTTCTTTATTTTCATTGAATTCCAGGAGACTTTAATTTCTATCTTTATTTCTTCCTTAATCCAGGTATGATTCAGTAGTTGACTGTTCAGTTTCCATGAATTTGTAGGCTTTCTGGGGGTAGCATTGTTGTTGAATTCTAACTTTAATCCATGGTGATCTGATAAGACACACGTGGTTACTAATATTTTTTTGTAACTGTGGATGTTTGCTTTGTTACCGACTTTGTGGTCGATTTTTGAGAAAGTTCCACGAGCTGCAGAGAAGAAGGTATATTCTTTCCTATTTGGGTGGAATGTTCTATAGATGTCTGTTAATTCCATTTGCTTCATTACCTCCATGAATTCTCTTTTTTCTCTGTTTGGTTTCTGTCTGATTGACCTGTCCATTGGTGAGAGAGGAGTGTTGAAGTCTCCTACTATTAGTGTGTGCGGTTTGATGGCTGCCTTGTGTTTTAGCAATGCTTCTTTTATGTACGTGTGTGCTTTTATATTAGGGGCATAGATATTCAGGATTGAGACTTCTTCCTGATGAACTGTTCCTGTTATGAGTATAAAATGCCCCTCTCCATCTCTTCTGATTGATTTAAGTTTGAAGTCAACTTTGTTAGAGATTAGTATGGCCACACCTGCTTGTTTCTTAGGTACATTTGCTTGATAAGCCTTTTCCCAGCCCTTTACTCTGAGTAGGTGCCTGTCTTTGTGGTTGAGGAGTGTTTCTTGTAAACAGCAGAATGTTGGATCCTGTTTTCGTATCCAATCTCTTAGCCTGTGCCTTTTTATAGGTGAGTTGAGTCCATTGACATTAAGTGATATTAATGACCAGTGGTTGTTAACTCCGGTCACTTTTTTAGTCGTAGAATTTGTGTGTTTCCCTTTGATTTGTGTTGGTGAAGGCTCTCTAGGTGTCTGAGTTATTGTGGTCATTTTTGGACTCCTTGGTTAGTGATTTTCTTTCTATTACTTTTTGTAAGGCTGGATTTGTGGCTCCGTATTGTTTAAATTTGTTTTTATCCTGTAAAATTTTATTTTCTCCATTTATAGTGAACGAAAGCTTGGCTGGGTATAGTAATCTGGGCTTGCATCCATGGTCTCTCAGTTTCCGCAGTACATCTATCCAGGACCTTCTGGCTTTCATGGTTTCTATGGAGAAGTCAGGTGTAAGTCTGATAAGTTTACCTTTATAGGTGATTTGGCCTTTTTCCTTTGCAGCTCTTAATATTCTTTCCTTATTCTGTATGTTTTGATAATTATATGGCGAGGAGATATTTATATTTTTTTTGATCCAGCCTATTCGGTGTTCTGTATGCTTCTTGAACCTTCATTGGTATTTCTTTCTTTACGTTGGGAAAGTTTTCTTCTACATTTTTATTAAATATATTTTCTGGACCATTGAGCTGCACTTCTTCTCCTTCTTCTACTCCTATTATTCTTAGGTTTGGTCTTTTTATTGTGTCCCATATTTCCTGAATGTTTTGTGATGAGAGTTTGTTGACTTGCTGTTTTCTTTGATCAGTGTGTTTATTTTCTCTATGGTATCTTCAGAATCTGAGATTCTTTCTTCTAACTCTTGTATTCTGTTGGTTATGCTTGTTTCTGTAGACTCTGTTTGTTTACTTAAATTTTCCATGTCCAGCAGGCCCTCTGTTTGTGTTTTCTTCTTTGCCTCCATTTCAGTTTTCAAGTCTTGAACTGTTTCCATTATCTGTTTGATTGTTTTTCCTTGGTTTTCTAGGGTATCATTCACTGATTTATTCAATTCTTCAAACTTTCTGTTATATTTCTCATCCATTTCTATAAGAGCGTTTTTTACATGCTGTTTAAGGGCATCAATCACTTTCATGAGGTCAATCTTTTCTACTTCTTCTTGATTAAGGTGTTCATGTCCTCCCGTTGTGAGGTCGCTGGTTTCTGGTGGCTTCATGTTGCTTTTCAGCTTATTGGGCGAATTCTTGCCTTGGCATCTGCCCATCTCTTCTTCCAAATGCTCCTTTATGGATCTTCTTTTACTGGATCAGATCTCCTTTCCGACCCAACGCTGGCTCTCCCCAATGTTGGCTCTCCCCAAAGCTGGCTCTCCTGGTGCCCAGAGATCAGGCCTCTGTGCTGATGGGGCAGCTTTCAAACAAAGCGCCTACCCTGCTTGGTGCAGGCAGGCCATAGAAGCAAAGGAACTCCCACCTGCTTGGGTGCCCTGAGGATTCGGACCCAGTGCCCAGACAGGCTGGGCTGGGTGATGTTATGTGCCCAAAGAGGGCGGTGGGGCCGAAGTGGGGAGGGTTCTGGATGGAAGCTGGGTGGACTAGAAAGAAGGAGGCGGTATGCCAGGAGTAGAGGCCCTGCAGAGAGGTCAAGAAGGATAGGGCCCAAGGAACCTCTGAGCTCCCCTTCCCAGGCTGGTGCAGCAGGCCAGAAACTCACCCCAATCCAGGGTCTCCTGGTGCCGAGAGATCAGGCCTCCCTGCTGATGGGGCAGCTCGCAAACAAAGCCTAAACTCTTTTTTTTTTTAAGGAACTTAAGCTGTAATTGTGTACTAATTTAATATATTGGCTAACTATTACAAATTTGAAATTACATTAGGGTATTCAATATATGTACTCAGACAAAGAAAACCTTTTGACAAATGGATTAGGTTTGATGATATCATGGCAACAAAATTATTCTACCTGAAACACACACTCACGCACACTCAGACACATACAAAATTCCACACACACATATACCTCAGAAATCTATAAAGCAAGTTTACCTCTCATACTAATTCAACTAAAATTATTTCCCTTGTCCCCCTCGATTTCTCCATTCAGGATATCACACTGATACTTGGATCTCCTGAGGAAAGTCATGTTTGACTATGAAGAGAGGTACATTATCAGACATAAGACCTTCACAGCTAAAATGAAGAAATGATTTAAGAGCTGTATTTATCACTTGAAATCGACAACAGCTCAAGAAGTAGACCCATTTTATAATCACATGTTTATTTGGAAGTACAAATTGAATAATATATAGTTTTAAATATCTCTCCTAAACACAAGAGCATCACTGGATTTATATACATATACATATATATATATACATACATACATGTATATGTATATATAACCAGTGGATTAAATGGGATTGATATTAATAATATTAAATATTAGGAAACATTAAAACACTATTATAAAATATCAATTTGATAGTATGAAATACTTATGGTAAGAAATATCATATTGTAAAATATTTTATTCATTTTGGAATCAAGATATATTATCAAAAGAATAAGAACAACTATATTGCCTATGATCAATGGGAAAATTTAGATATTCATAGAACAGACAGCTATTATGTTATAAATAAGGCCATTTGAAGAAGCAAATTAACAAAGATTCCTAGTCACAGAAGGGGTCTTGAATCATTAAATTGTCACTTATACAAGTTTACATAAGCTAAGAAAATAGTGTTATTTTGAGCAAAAATTTCTCCATTAGTTAACATTTACTAAGGTAATCACTCAGAGTGATTGTTTTTACTTCTCTACCAGCATTTTCAAATACTATAAAGGACTACTTTTCCAAGTTTATACAAAATAAGAAAAATTAAGTATTTATGAGTAATGATTTATTACATTAGTAGGTGCTTGTGCATTTAATCATACTTAGTATATATCCCACAATAATATTATTTTCAAATTTCATATCCTTCAAAATTTGATGTACAGCAGTAGATTACCAACACAAAGAGAATGGAGACAGGTCAGCAGAATTTAGGAATTATTATTGTGCAATTCTTAGGTATTAAAGTTTTGATAATTTTAAGACTTTAAATAAATGGAAAAGAATATGTTGTGGTTATTATTCAGTATAATTAAAGTAGGATTTTCCATTTGTTGAAATTTTAATAAAACTATAGAATTTCCTTCTTTCTTTACCTCCCTCCCACGACACCTATATAATCATTCTAGCTGTCTGGAAATGCCTATTGGCATTAAATGCCATAGAAAACATAAACAGATATTTGTGTGTGTGTGTGTGTGTGTGAGTGTGTGTGTGTGTGTGTGTAAACATGCTGTTCAGTCTATATGATGTCATCTATAATAGACATTCTATTGAAAATGGAACAGAGCTCAGGAATCCTCAATCTTAGACAAAGTTACACAAATGACTAAGAAACACTAAAAGAGGAAGAAATATTTATCCTTACTGAAGAGGATCGTTTTAAAAAAACTGTACTATACCTTAAGTTCATCATGATCTGTGTGCTTATATAGCAACCTAGGTTAAGATGGAGACTAATATTTGATTCATGGTTAGCACTACATACAGAACGTGTTATTTTTAACCCAGGTAGAAGTTCATTATATATTAAAGCAATTAGAACAAAGCTTGATTGGTATAGCAATTACGAAAGGAACTGACAGATGTTAATGACTCAGTTGCCTTTTCTCCCTGACTTAATTGTTGTGATTTTTTTTTTTACTTGCTAAATTAATGGAGAAGTTTTCATTGGAAACTTTAGATATACCAATTACTGCAGTGTTCTCTAAGAAGAATGTGGATAACTATTGCTATCCATATATCATTCTCATGCATGTTTTTCCAAGGTCTAACTAAATGCAGAAAAATACTCACTATAGCTGAAAGAAGGTATAAATTGTTTGTTAATACTTATGAATTTGCTAAAGATTATCTTAAATATATTATACAAATAGACAAGCCCCAATTTCTTAAAAATATTTTCAAACATTACAAAGTAAATTGTTTGAATACTACTTTGTTAATACTCTTGACTCTTACTCTTGCATATTTGGAATCACATTTGTCTTCATTTACAGAAAATTCAAGACTGAGGTTCCCATCTCTGATAGTGAAGCAAAACCCAAAATAACACAAAGCGTTGTGAATATGGACACAGCAAATCTTTACCAAGGATATTTGCTAATTAGAAAGAGAAATGGAAGAGAAGATAATGTGCTGAAAACATTTATTAGTTCATGGTTTTAGAATGTAGTTGTTTGATATGCATATTATCACCCATTTCACATATAAAGACATTCACAAATATTTATCTTCCTTTTTTTTTTAAATTTGAACACTCCTGGATACACAAGAAATTCCTGTGGGCTTATTTTGCTTATTTGTGTGGACACAAGTTTTGCTTTATTCGTCAGAACACCCCTGCTCTGGAGTTATCTTTTCTGTTTGACAAACTGAAGGTCTTTGTCATTTTGTTTGTGTTTTGAGTGTATATTGCCATTATAATTGATTGATAATTGTATTTTTATATTGTTCTTGTATCTTTTCAGCAGTGCATATATGAGTAATATCCACTTTCTGGTTACAAAAGGATTTTATTCTTCATGCACAAGATAGAGTAAGAATAAATACAATTTATATTGCCATTCCATGTCTTTAATCAAAGTGCAATGCCTGTCCATCGTCAGTGGTACAAGAATAGTAAAATTACAGAGATGGAGATACTCGCTTCTCTTATGAAGTTATTTGTTGGAAAGGAATTACATGACAAATACAATTAAAAATATAATTGTACCTGAAAAAAAGAACCTGTAGGAGAAAAAGAGAGTTTCCTGAAATCAATTTTAGAAATTTTACTTTTAGTAACAAAAGTAAATTACTAAATACAAACAAATAAACAGATAATTGATATATCAACTGAGAGGTGATAAAAGTTTTCTAGGAGAGAATGACCACTGATGAGACATAGTGAATGGTGCAGTGATAGTAAATTTGAATATCAGAGATTCTAGACCGAAAAGACTGAGTGTGTGTGTGTGTGTAATAAAACATAATTCATGAGAAGAGGAAAATACTTTAAAAGATTAACTGGAACTCAAAAACTGTAGAAATAAACCTAAAGTTTAACAGGAAGGTCAATGCAAAGAAGTGAAACCTTAGTAAAGCATTTTGACTCTTATTATAAAAGTCTTAGTGAATCATTGGAGACTTTAACATATTGAAAAGCAAAAACATTTTGAAATTTTCCCCTGTCATGTTAGCATGTCCATTAATATATCCATTATTTTTATCTTATTTCTGCAATCAATTCTAGGAGTGACTCACAGAAGACCTTCTGGTATTCTGTCTCTTACAATTTTTTCTCAACCCATCTTTCTTGATATTACATGAGCAAGAGTCATAGGTGCTATGACGTAGATTTATCTTTTGGGACAAGACATTTCAAGATATGTTGATCATGTAGAGGGGTGATAGTTACATCTATCTGTGATATAAGGATCATATTTGGAATGTAGTAAGGAAATATGCTGATCCAGCAAAGTGGTAGTAGTAGATTCTATTCTGAGATCCCTGGCAACGTTAGTTCCAGAAAGCTGGCTATATTTCCAGTACCAAGCATGTTTCCCTCACTTTTGAGTGGGCCTTATGTCCAATTAGCCAGATGTTGGTGGTTAGCAACATGAATGGCACTTAAGCATATCTTTCGGCGCTGGTAATTGTCATGGTTCACAGGTATTGCGGCTGTGTAAAAGGGTTTAATTATTTTCATTTCTTGGCAGTGTGTGTAGTATTTTTGAAATCATAGAAATGAGACCAAAAGAAAGAGATTTTCAGATAAGATACAAATAACATGTGTGTTGTCTTCAGCAGCAAGGCCCACATTTTAGCCTAGAGGGGCAACCAAGAGATACATCAAAAATCTATATTGTTTGGGAGTCATTTGAATTACTCTTACTAACCATTTAAAGCGTTTCTATTTACTTGTACTGTGCTTTTTGTTATGCTAAGATGCTGTTGTGAGCATTGTCAGTTAAATTAACCTAACTTACATGCATATGTGTGTGTGTGTGTGTGTGTGTTTGTACATGTGTGTCCAATATATAATTTTAATTAAATATGAAATAATGTGCTTTCTTGAGATTTTATCAGACAGCCTTGCTGTTTTTCACTCTTCCTCCTCATCTTTTGTGTCGGTAACCTCCCTTCCTCTTCAGTTCAAGCCACTCCACATTATTCTGTTTCCCACTTCATATCATCTGTAGCTTACTATTCCTCTCCAAATCATCCCTCCACCACCTATGGTCTTTCATATTGTCTAGATCTCTGTGCTTATTCCATTCAATTGTTCCCACCCAAAGGAAAGAAATATAGGGAACTACTAATTGAAGGAAGAATTTATTCCCCAGGAATAAGGCCCCTTCAAATGATTTATACACAAAGAAAAATGTACTGATTCGCCAGGTTGTATGTATATATACATGTTACATTCTAATGGCTTCCTCTTTTCTTCTTTTCTATCATGCATGGGTGGTGGGCTTTCCTTGGGCCCAATCCTCAGTCTGCTGTCATATGATCATCATCAGCTGTCCTCAACCAGTCTGTATAAGATTATTATTACATTGAACAGCTTTGAATTGATTATTTATTATTATCATGATCATTTATTATTATCATGATCATTAAATACTATTTTGTGGCGTTAACAACCTTCAATAAAAATGGTTGTCAGTTCATTAAATCCCACACATGATCAATTGTAGATAATATAATAGAACAGAGAATTGTTAGCATAATTAGTGCTAAAGAACTTCAGAGAGGGTGCCATGAATGCCATGTCCCAAGTGGCACAGAAAACTAAGCTATTTAAAAGACACAATATTAAAGAAAAGGGAGTTATCTCTCTCAGAACTACTCAGGAACTTTATAGATCCATGGTTTTAAATCTTGCCCACATCAAAGATCACTGGAGTTTTAGAAACAGTATTGATGGTCTTCCACCAGGAAACTGTGATAGTTGATATGGGACCATGGGTCTATACCAACTATTATTAGCGTGCTAAATGCTTCTGATATATGGCCTGGGAAATCTGTTTGTTTCTAAGAGCCAACCAGATCAGATGCTTCAGCATTAATATTTTTATTACTGATTTTCTTGGTTTGAGTGTAAGAAGAACATTAGCACAGTATTGATCATTTTAAAGTTGTATCTTCTCCTAACTAAGGAAGGCCAACTAAATGGACTCTATTCCTGACAATCCAGCATCAGATAGATTTCTTTTGGAAAGTGGAGATAATAGAAAGTTAAATTTCTCCTTGGTAACTCAGCTTTGAGTAAATGTAGTCAATTATATGGACAGTAGTAAAATAGCAAGTACCCCCCCCCCCCCCAGAACATACAGGTTATAAAGTCCAAATGGCTTATAGAAAAAAAAAAAAAAAACAGTGCTGTGTAATTATAAGCAAAGTAACCTAAACACATTTAATTATTTTCACTCCATGAATATGTGGTCAAAACTAACTCAATAGACCTTTAGATCAAAATGAGTTGGGTTGTCTTAAGAAAACATAGCAGTATAATAATTCACCACACCGTAAATAATTATATAGAGAAAATTATATTCATCATGAATGTCGGAATTAAAATTCAGACTTATAATTATTCTAATTAAAGCTTTAAAATATAGATTGCACAACATATAACAAAAATGTGTGTAGAACTACACATTTTATGTACTGTGATATTGTTTTTATGACTTCTGGTTGTCATTAAGACCTTATTTTGTTTCCTCATAAACTATAATTGAGAGGGAAATTTAAAACCAATCTGGTGAGCTCACATAGGGTGCATTAATTTTATCAGGAGTAAAACTATTTTAATTAAAAGATTTTTTCTACCAACCAAGTGAATTGCCTTACACGCCCAATCAATTCTTACCAATACCATTACTCTACAAAGAAGAGCTTATGATTAATTAGAAGAAGTCCCTTCAAGGACAATTGGTACAGTGTGCACAGCTTCAAAAAAGCTTACATGCTCTGTTTCTTTTTACTCTCATCACTTATGCTAATTATATGTACTATCAGACTTGAGAATAGCATTACAGCTATTTGATAATAAGTTTTGAAAAAAAAACAAGGCATTGTGAATAATATAGAAAAGAAATTGAAGACTATTGCAAATCATACTGATAATACTGTTTACTTATCTAATTTGAACCTAAGGGCATGCAATGTCCAGTGTAGATTATGTTGTATTTCTTAATACACAGTAGTTTTTGCATTTGTGAATTGACTTATCACATTGATCTTTAACACTACATTTTTTTAAAGTATTGGATTCTATTTGGAACAGAAGAAGTAATGACATTAATTTAAATATGTTCATTATAAATTGCTTTTTAAATTTATGATTACCAAAGAATAGAAGATGCTACACTCTCAGTTATTTTTATATCATTTCAAGCTTCCTGTTTCAAATTCAATCTTTCTCTTTTTTAAAAAAAATCTACTTAGATATCAATTTAGAGTTTTAAGGGTTTAAGATTTAAAAACAAAAATAATTTCAAGAAAAAATAGTCATGTAATTTATCTACATTACACGAGAAGATTTTCAGAATGTATTTATAGTGAAATTGTCTTAACCCTTAATACATTAATGAGCATAAAGGTTACTCATAAAGCTTCAGAACCCATTTTTCTGATCTATGGTAGCCATGTGGCTCAGTACCTTTTTCAATGGGGTAGATCACATCCTGCTGCTTAGGTGGTCTAGGCAGGAGGGGGGGGGTAATCAACTTCCTCCTTCCCAGAATTCTCCTGTTCTCATTGCATCATTTCTATTTCCTGTCTGGTTTTCCCGCCTGTACTTTCTGCTGGTTAATCAGCGGTTATTTAAAACATGATTTACAAATTACAGACAATTCTCCCGCACCATTCCCAGCCTTGGCCCTTTTTGTGATCTTGGTTGGCAATGCAGGAACCGGATTCAGCACAGACCCCAGCCATGGTAGAAGCATGGACCCTGACATGGTCCTCAACAGTGGATGGGTCTGGATATCACCACTGCACAAGCAGTAGTATGGCCTTGAGATACCAACATGGCCCTCAATCTCTGATGTCTGCATCAGTACAGAACCTGGCTGCAGTAGAGCCAAGGACCCTGAAATGGCCTTCATCTGTAGCTCTAACCTGATATCATCATGACCTTGGGTAGCAATACAGGCCACTCAGATCTGAATGATTCCTGGCCCATGGACACCAACCTGGACTCAAGTGGCTGATCTGACCCTGGGCATCCTCATGGTACTTGGTGGCATTAGGTACTTCAAAAATTAATTTGGACCCTGGCTGCCATAGGGCCATAGACCCTGACACCACACTCAGAAGTAGCCTGGGCCCAGATGACACCATATCCCCAGGTGGCAGCACAATTCACCCATATCTGCATAGCTCCCAGCTGTGATGTGGCACTCAGACTTCAACCAAGTTACAGTCTCTGGTCCAGATCCTGGGCCTCCCTATTGGACTTAAGGACAAGGTGAGCCACAGACTACAGAGCTGGGCCATGGACTTAGATGGGGCCTCAGGCAGCTGCTAGACATTGTCGACATCCTAACTCCAATTGGTAGGTTTCTTTGACATTTTTAAGGTAATGTTTATTTATTATGAAACTATTCTAAATTGTTTTAAGTAAAACAAACAACTATTCACTAATGCTTGCATACCTTAACCTATATTCAAAAAGATGTATTAAAATCACTGCTTGATTTTTAAGTCAAATACTTCATTATCTTAGTGTTATTTTCATATTTTCTGGTTTTGTGCAAGTATGTTAATATGTTTCTCTATAATTATTTTCCAAGAGAATAAGATCTGAATAAATCATAGTTATGTTTTCTTATTAGCCTTTTATTATTTCCTTGAACAGAAATCCTAAAATAATTTTCATAACATACAGTTAGTTTTGAAAATTCTATTTCAAATTTTCCCAAGCAAAATAGAAAATAAAAAATAAGAATGAGTAAGCAAAGAGGAATTAGAATCAAACAGATACAAAATCATAGCACCAAAAGTTATTTCTTTCTTTGATGAGTAAGAGACTTTTAAATGCCTGAAACTCTATTTATATATATGTATATACAACTTAATATATACAGTTATAAAAGTTAGTATAGACAGTTTATACAATAACTCACACACTCCACAATTCTCTGGTGGCATCTAATTAAAAACATAGTGTTTATTAATCTCAGGAGACTAAAGAGAATCCAGTGAGTATATTCATTAAATATAATAATCTACTTTAGACACACAGGGTTGACAATCTTCTCTGAGGGATTTTCTCTATTGTGCTAAGGCATCTGTCAAATGAACAATCTTATTCATGCTAAAATTTCCCCAGAGGAGACAATGCAATTACACATTTCCCTTTGAGAAATAGCATCAATTATAGGGAGATGTACATGAATTATAATATGAAGGAAATTCTGTGCGGTGTCATGGTATTAGACATGGTGAACTCCTGAGTACTTACATCCATCAGAACTTGTTAAGGGACACATCTCTAGAATACTCCAAAGCCTGTCAGTCCTAACTGGCAAAAACTGTTTAAGGCATTTTTCTTAAAGTAACAAGAACACTGCTGTCTAAGTTATGTCAGACTGATGTGACCAGCTGAACTCATTACTCACTTAGATCATGTCTGATGAACTCTTGAAACTTATGCTTATCTTTACAAATGAATACACGGGAAAATATGGGAAGTTACCCCAGTTACTGTAATGTTGAGGCAACAGATTTTGTTGTGCCTGGAGTTCAAAGCAAAACGGAATAAAAGAAAAAGATACCATTATAAACTGCATATCCCTTTAAAGATGAAATGAAGTACTTAAAAATTTGTTAAAAGAAATCTGAGTTTGATCTCTACAAACGTAACTATCATTTAGATAGAACATCCAATGGATTCAGAGTAAGTACTCTATTCCTTCTTCAAGGTCCTAAATATTGATAAAGAAGATGTCTTACAGTTTCTAATGTAGTGATAAAACACAGTGTCTAAAAGGTGCTTGGAGAGCTTATGGCATCTTACAGCCTGTAGTCCATAGAGCAAAGAAACTCAGGGCAGAAGCTCATGTTAGGAACCTCAAGGCAGGATCTGATGCAGAGAACACTGGAGAGTGCTACTTATTGGATTGCTTTCTTCTACCTTCCTCAACATGGTTTCTCTTAGCATCTAGGTCCCCCATCCCAGGAATGGCACCACCCATAATAGGCTGACCTTCCTACTACTGTTGCTAACTAAGAAAATGTACTACTGACTTGACTACAAACAAATCTCATTGAGGCTTTACCCCGACTGAGATTCTCTCTTCTAAAATTACTTTATTTAATTTTAAGTTTACATAAAACTAATAGATATTTCCATTTCTTTCACAATGACAACTAAAATATTTTTTAACTTAAGTAATATGGGATTCCCTTCTGTATGCTGTGGCTACCATTGGGTGAAAACTAAACTGAATGCTGGGAGAAAGGAGGTGGATTCAGAGAGAAGCCATGTAGCCTTGCTGGAGACAGATGTAGAAATGCTAACTGGCAAGTCACAGTCACATGGTGTTATACAAATTAATATAGATAGATTAAATTTATATGTAGGAATTAGCTAATAAGAAGCTACAGCTAATGGGCCAAGCAGTGATTTAAATAATATAGTTTCTATGTGATTATTTTGGGATTGAGCAGCCAGGAACTCTTCAGATTCTGGATAAAAATTTTGTTCAGACACCATGACAGGATGCAAATCATTAAGTGAGCCTGTATTTCTAATCTGTTGATCTTGGCAAGCAACTTTCCTTGTTCACACCCAAAATAATGGCAAACCATTCTTTTATATTAGTTGAGATCATAGTAAAGTAAAAATACAGGTATATTATCTATATATTTAAATATTACTTAAAGAGTTAAAGGTATAAAATTATTGACAATGTGATAGAAAGAACAATTCATAAACTCTGAAGAATTTTCCTAGCTATTGGTGCTGAAACTTGCTAAATGTCTTGGTCTAAACAGAGAGTATACAACAAATTCTGTGGTGGATGGAATATGGTAAAACACATGGTAGTGATATAAGCAGAAAACTCAGTGTGGAAATATCACATATGCACACATATACATACACACACATGTGACTCTTCATGGGTAGATTGCTTGGTGTAAGCTTACCTAGCAGAGAAGCAATCTGTTTTCTCTTGTAAAGCATTAAACCAACACAGGCAACAATGAAGTATATAAATAAATGAAGCAATAAAGACTATGGGAATAGGCATTACAATATAATATAAAAATATGGAAAATGATGCAAGCGCATATCAGAGTTGACTTCAAAGAAATGGACTAAAGCCTGAGGAGCAAATATAACTAAAATGGGAATTCTGTCTCCTGAGGGACCCTGCTTGATAGTGCAACTAATCTTTCACTTTTTTCCTTAAGGGAATAATGTTTATTGTAACAAATTTTGACAGAAACATAAATAAGTACTGATTCAGCAAGTATCATAAGACTTCCACTTGAAATCAAATATTCCATTTATATTGTTTGCTTTCTCAATACTATCCCATTTTTTAATATTTACATGCTTTTAAATCAGAATAAAATTTCATCACAATATTGATCACCCAATTCCTCCTAGATCTTCCCTATTTTATCTTCCAACCAATTCATGTCCTTTCTTTCTGGTTCTCAGTTGATACTAAACAGGTCGACAAACAACCAAAAATAAACAAACAAGCCAAAAAAGTTAAAACTCCAAAAGATCTTATCCTTTCCCATACACATACCAATCTATAATTTTAAATGCTGAAAATTTTCTAAAGTTTTTCTGTACTCCAACATTTAGTCAGTTCCAGTATATTTTATTTTGTAAACAATATTATGAGGAACAATTTTACTTGTACCTTTGAAGTTCTTTATACATTTATTAGGTTGTATGTGATTGGGAATTAAAGTCTATAAACTTTATTAAACTCATGTGCAATTTATTTTTTGTGTGTTTGATTTTTGTTTTTGCTTTAATGTTTTCATAATTTCATACAATACATTCTGATTTCTTTGTCCATTACTCTTACCCCCACTTGTGCCATCTCATCAAAAAGAAAAAAGAATAAATAAAAAGAAAAAAAGAAATACACACCAAGTCCAATTTGTGTTATTCATACACTCACTGGTGCTTAGTCCAATTCCCAGTGGCCAGTCCCCTAAAGATAACTGAGTCCCTTTCCAATCCCATACTTGAAGTCATCAATCATGAGTTGCCATAATTCAGCATTTATATCACAATTCTGAATGTTAGACTCATATATGTATTTTCAAAAAATATATAATTGGACAAAATTATATGAAATGTGTTTCAATAATATACATCCCTGCTCCAACTCCTCCAAGTTAAACACCCCATTCTCTACTGTGCTGCCTCAATATTTTTCAAAAATCTCCACATGTACACTGCATACATACAAGCTTTAATAGCACTACAGATAGTAAACCATGTTAATATGCTATATTTTTAGTTATACTGATAAATCAGAGAAGAAATATTAGATATCTGTTGTGCTCCTAGAACTATCATGAAATCATAATTTAGAATAAGTCTCACTAAATTTTCTGCTTTTATAATTAAATCAAATCAATTTGGTAGGTCTCTAACATGAGCAACATAATTATTGGTATGTAAACACACAAAGAAACTCCACTAGTTCAAGAGACCAGAGATCAGCAAGATGCAAGACCAAAACCACTAACACAGGCACAATATATTTTCTTTATAAGAATAACCTGAGTTTGGGTTCTATTTGTTTTATAGTTTTGTTTAAAGTGATGAATTTATATAATATATGTTCATGTTATGAAGGATAAAGAAAAATTAGAAAATTTTCAAATTGTCTTTTTAAATTTTCAGATAATAATTTTAGCCTAAAGCAACAATATTAAAACAAAGTTTATTTCTGACCATAGATAATAGTTTTTTTTTGATGAAATGAAAGAAAATATCATTTTAAGGATTCTGTGCATTTGTGTGTTGTGTGTGTGTTTGCATCTATGTCTATATTTGTAGTGGATAATTGATAATACTAAATAATTATAAACAACTGTGATATACATATAAGTGGCTGACTATCTAGTCATATTCATAGAAATATGGTATTAAATGCCCCTCTCCATCTCTTCTGATTGATTTAAGTTTGAAGTCAACTTTGTTAGAGATTAGTATGGCCACACCTGCTTGTATTTTAGATCCATTTGCTTAATAAGCCTTTTCCCAGCCCTTTACTCTGAGTAGGTGCCTGTCTTTGTGGTTGAGGTGTGTTTCTTGTAAACAGCAGAATGTTGGATCCTGTTTTCGTATCCAATCTCTTAGCCTGTGCCTTTTAATAGGTGAGTTGAGTCTATTGACATTAAGTGATATTAATGACCAGTGGTTGTTAACTCCGGTCATTTTTTAGTAGTAGAGTTTGCGTGTTTCCCTTCTTTGAGTTGTGTTGGTGAAGGGTCTCTAGATGTCTGACTTATTGTAGTCATTGTTGGACTCCTTGGTTAGTGATTTTCTTTCTATTACTTTCTGTAAGGCTGGATTTGTGGCTGCGTATTGTTTAAATTTGTTTTTATCCTGGAAAATTTTGTTTTCTCCATTTATAGTGAACAAAAGCTTGGCTGGGTATAGTAATCTGGGCTTGCATCCATGGTCTCTCAGTTTCTGCAGTACATCTATCCAGGACCTTCTGGCTTTCATGGTTTCTATGGAGAAGTCAAGTGTAAGTCTGATAGGTTTACCTTTATAAGTAATTTGGCCTTTTTCCTTGGCGGCTCTTAATATTCTTTCCTTATTCTGTATGCTTTGTGTTTTGATAATTATATGGCGAGGAGATTTTTTTTTTTTGATCCAGCCTATTCGGTGTTCTGTATGCTTCTTGAACCTTCATTGGTATATCTTTCTTTAGGTTGGGAAAGTTTTCTTCTATAATTTTATTAAATATATTTTCTGGACCATTGAGCTGCACTTCTTCTCCTTCTTCTACTCCTATTATTCTTAGGTTTGGTCTTTTTATTGTGTCCCATATTTCCTGAATGTTTTGTGATGAGAGTTTGTTGGACTTGCTGTTTTCTTTGATCAGTGTGTTTATTTTCTCTATGGTATCTTCAGAATCTGAGATTCTTTCTTCTAACTCTTGTATTCTGTTGGTTATGCTTGTTTCTGTAGACTCTGTTTGTTTACTTAAATTTTCCATGTCCAGCCGGCCCTCTGTTTGTGTTTTCTTCTTTGCCTCCATTTCAGTTTTCAAGTCTTGAACTGTTTCCCTTATCTGTTTGATTGTTTTTCCTTGGTTTTCTAGGGTATCATTCACTGATTTATTCAATTCTTCAAACTTTCTGTTATATTTCTCATCCATTTCTATAAGGGCGTTTTTTACATGCTGTTTAAGGGCATCAATCACTTTCATGAAGTCAATCTTTTCTACTTCTTCTTGATTAAGGTGTTCATGTCCACCCGTTGTGAGGTCGCTGGTTTCTGGTGGCTTCATGTTGCTTTTCAGCTTGTTGGGCGAATTCTTGCCTTGGCGTCTGCCCATCTCTTCTTCCAAATGCTCCCTTATGGATCTTCTTTTACTGGATCAGGTCTCCTTTCCTACCCAACGCTGGCTCTCCCCAACGTTGGCTCTCCTGGCGCCGAGAGATTAGGTCTCCCTGCTGGTTGGGCAGGTCGCAAACAAAGTGCCTACCCTGCTTGGTGCAGGCAGGCGATAGAAACAAAGGTACTCCCGCCCGCTTGGGTGCCCCGAGGATTTGGACCCAGTGCTCAGACAGGCTGGGCTGGGTGATGAAGGGAGCCACCTTAGAGTTGGCAAGAGACTTGAACCTAGAGTGGCTCCCAGATGCCCAAGCCGAGGTCCCCAGTTAGTTCCTTGGGCAGCTGAGGATAGGGAACCTGAAATGACCCTATCCTAGAGCAATACTGACGAATATCTTGCATATCATCATAGAACCTTCATCTGGTGATGGATGGAGATAGAGACAGAGACCCACACAGGAGCTCTGGACTGAGCTCCCAAGGTCCCAATGAGGAGCAGAAGGAGGGAGAACATGAACAAAGAAGTCAGGACTACGAGGGGTGCACCCACCCACTGAGACAGTGGAGCTGATCTATTGGGAGCTCATCAAGGCCAGCTGGACTGTGACGGAAAAAGCATGGGATAAAACTGGAATCTCTGAGCATGGCGAACAATGAGGGCTGATGAGAAGCCATGGACAATGGCACGGGGTTTTGATCCTATGCAATGTGCTGGCTTTGTGGGAGCCTAGCCAGTTTGGATGTTCACCTTCCTAGGAATGGACGGAGAGGGGAGGACCTAGGACTTACCACAGGGCAGGGAACCCTGACTGCTCTTTGGACTGGAGAGGGAGGGTGAGAGGAGTGGGGGAGGGGGAGAAAGGTGGGAGGTGGGGAAGAAGGGTGGGAGGAGGGGGAGAAGGGTGGGAGGAGGGGGATGGAAATGGGAGGTTTGGAGGAGGTGGAAATTTGGTTTTTTTTTTCTCCTTTACTCAATAAAAAAATGGAAAAAAAGAAAAAAATATGGTAATATGTGGAATAAATATTGTTATCTGTTAATAAAAATGGAATTAGTAAATTTGCAGGAACGTGAATGAACTTGCAAAGTATAAAATTAAGTGATTTTAACAAAGCTCTAATACAAACACTTGTATTCTCAAATATGTGCTTCCTAGCAAATAACACACATAAGACATAGAATGATTTATAATTTAAGTTTATTTACTACTTTTGCAAAGGACAGAATTTGGTTCCCAGAACACAGATCAATAGATCACAACTGCCTGTAATTCTGCTTCCCGAAGATATTTGGCCCTTTTCTGGCCTCCCTAGGTACCTATTCCTGGCTTCCACTGGCATCTATACACACATGGTTACACACATACAGAGAGAGACACACACACACATACCTCTCCTTATGTGAGCATCTGAAGTTAGATCTTCTGAACTCAAGAAAAACTTGTCAATGAGCACACATTTGTATTCCCCGCACACCAAAAGTGATGAGAGAGGTCAACAGAATCCTCAGAAACTTGAAGATTAGGTAGTCTATCCAAAGTCATTGTGAACTATGTGAAATTAGGAAGGCTGGTGCATGAATCAGCCTATGCAAGCATGCGTGCGCGCACACACACACACACACACACACACACACACACACACATATATATGTGACGAAAAAAAAATGTAAAATCCATATTAAGAAACAGTATCTCATAATTTGATGAATTTTCATTGAAGAAAAATAATCTACTATGTGGTAAGAAGCAGTAGAATACGCTTTTGAAGTATTTGACATAGTAAACATCAGGCCCATAAAGAACTCTCAGGCGAACACATTCTTTCACACTGGATATGGACATTTCAGTTACTTGGGTATGAATTCACATGCATACATAGGCTTATTATAACAGCTATGCAGCAATATCTCATTATAAGATCATGTATAAAGTTGATTTAAATCTTACACTCTCTAGAGACACAGACTCAAAATATATGTATGACCTGAAAGTAAGTATTGTGTTTTACATAACTGAAAAATCCATAGAAACATGAGGTTGGCAGTAAATTTCTTAACTATGTTCAAAAGATAGATCTGTAAAATGAAATACTGATGAACTGTTATGAGAAAATCAAAGAAATTACTTGTAATAAGAGCCACTAATGAAAACTTTGAGGCAAAGATAGTTGATCACAAAACAGACAACATTTGTTTTTCTCCAGGTGAATAAAATACCATTTGAAGTCCAAAGTACAGATTTTATACATGACAGATCTTTACCACATTTTGGAAGTAAAACTTTTAAACCATATTCCAGGCACTGAGAAGCATTTCATATATTAAAATACATTTGAGAAATCCAGACACTCATATTTTCACTTACGACTTCAGAAAGGCTTTAGGAAACATCAAGTGTTACCTTTTTGGTGGGAAGCTTATATGTCTTTTCATATCAGATAAGATACCAATGACAAACAAAAATCAAGAAACCACTCACGGTTAGCTGAATAAACCAATGTGTGAGCATTATCTTCCAATGCAAAGGCAATTTCTGCAAGGCTAAATAATGGAAGAAATTATCTCTCTTGATCTAGAAAATATTAACCACTTAATGTGTCTTCAAGAAGAGACGGGTATTCTTGATCTGTTCCTCAATTGTTTTTGACTTGCCTTCTGTCATTTGTCCCGGGAGAGGGAATGTTATTGTGTCCAATATTGACAGAATCATGTGACATAAACAGGTGCTATGACTTGAAGACAACAACAGCTCTATTGTTTCTGGAAAACAAGAGTTCCACAACACGTTGAGTAATAATTTTCTCAAACTGTGAAATGTTTATGAATACAAATATGTTCTGAGACTACAAATTTATGCCTAAATCAATAAGCTCTATTTGATACCAGAAATATAACAAACACATCAAAATATATTTATACTTACATTCCTCAATATGGCATGTATATCCCTCAAATATTAGTAAAACACAACCAACAAAGCACCCTTAAAACTATATAAATGAACTCTGATACCAGTCCCTAGGTTAAAAAATCATGTAGAGGAAAATTTATGTTTTCTTCAAATTGAATCTCTTTGTTTTCCTATTTCATTTAAAAATCAAATATTTTTTAATGAACAAAAATGATTTTCAATTTCTGGAAATATCAGTAATTTGTTATGCGCCATGTCTTCTGACTTTCTATCTCTTACCTTTCAACTAATTCTGTTTTGTTTTCAGGATACCTTACGAGCTTCACATTTTCTATAAAATGCCAATTATAACACTATTAAAAACACTATTTTTACAGGTACTCTGCACCCAAGTATAAAATAAGAAGGTCATGAAAATCAAAGTATAGTTTGATTCAGGAGGATTGTATAAAGAGATCATGATCTGAATTTTTCACAAATTGTTATTAGATTACAGTTTTACTAAATTAATTGTAATCTACAATTTTAAGGATTTATTCTTGTGACTATAGTGATTTTTACTGATGTCAGTAAATTCTTCCTTTGTTAATTTCAATGCTATCCCTTTGTATTCAATTTGGATAGAGTATGCATAGTTTTAAAGTGAATACATTTTACACTACAAAACAACTTAAAAACAATTAAAGCCTGAACAAATATCAGGAAAAGATGGCATATAAATGTTGCTCTGTCTCTGTCTGTTTCTCTCTCTTTCATTCCTTCTGTCGGACTCTCTTTCTCACTGATTTTTTCTACATTCCTATGTTTATATTTTTGACTGATATTGATTTTTTTGTTTTGGTTTTTGAGACAAGGTTTCTCTGTAGCTTTGGAGCCTGCCCTGGAACTAGCTCATGTAGACTAGGCTGGACTCAACTCACAGAGATCCACCTGCCTCTGCCTCCCAAGTGCTGAGATTAAAGGCATACACCACCACCGCCCAGCATACTAATCTTGATATTAATACACTATATTTCTTCTCTTGGTTATATGCTTTTATCTATCACATTTACATATACTACTATCTTGACTTCCTTTTGACCTAGAAAACCAAATAAACTTATTTTTCAAATTTTATTGTAAAATGACTTAGGAAATATTGCTTAATTCACTTAAGCAGTTCTAAAATAGATGCCATTGTATTGTCCACATGCATGTCACAATTTATTGTAAGAAGCTTCAGTATATCAGACATTATTATACAATTAAATTTCAACTCTATTGTGATTTATACTGTAGTTCCTATATATGTATGATTATGTCTCATCTCATTTTTCCTATTGGAAACAATTCAATACATAAGTATGCATTTAAATTGAGTTTGACAAGATTAGAGCTATCTATGGTATGACTTTTAGATTTAATTACATATTTAAAACTACAAAATACTTTTATGTATCTTATATGACAGTGTGCTACCTGGGAAAATTTTTATTTTGTGTCATAATATACATAAGTAGCATTTTATGATATGACCTTTTTACATGGCTTTTCAAATTATGCTGAAAGATTTAGAATTCTATGGAGCTGTTTACCCAATTCCTTTAAGAAGATGACCTTTCGTTTGAGCACAGCCTTCAATTTTAAAATGCAGTTAATGATTACTCAGTCAAAAAGGATTAATGAAGATCATAATATTAGGACTTAGAAAGTTACACAGAAAAAAAATCATTTAGTTCCTTCATTTCTGGAAAAAGTGTTCACCAGATTATAAATGAACATAAAATATTAATTATTTAATTAGTTATTTAAATAAGGGCATGTTTAAACTTACAGACATATAAAGTATTTCTGTTTTTAGGAGCTGTATTATTCAGTTTTTCAAATCAAGCAGCATCAAATGTATTTTTAAATAATACATAACAGTAAATCATAAAATCTGTTCATCACATTTATTTTCACACGTTAACATTTTTGCTTTATTGACTATTTAAATTATTTTGAATACATGACATTATAATTTTCCTCATACTTTATGAAAACTTTGAAGTATATTACATCAAGCAGCTTTTAATTAAAAAGTCATTTGCCTTTGCCCTGGATATGCACATGCATATTAGTACTGATTTTATATTACTGGATATGATATAAAATGTCCTAACATACATCATTTAGGTTGTTTTAAAAGTTGATATGTGATTTCCTAAACTGATTTTTCTATTTTCCTGAAAGATTTTCATGTGTGTATGTGTCTTTAACCAATTTTTGTATTTTTAACATGTTTTACTATATTTATTAGAGCATAATGTATCCTCTATTCAGTAACTAAAATAGGTAAGCTTCGGTTACTGTTGCCAGGCTTTAGAAATTCTTCATAAATATAGGTTTAATAATTTCATAGCTATGAAAGCAAAATCAAACACATGAAGTGTTAGCAGAAGACCTCAATGAAGGGGTGAAATATTGTGAACATGAACTACCTAAGAGCATGGATTTCTTATACATGTCAACATAAAATTAAATCTTCTAACATTTTAATTGCATGTACCATTCACAAAAGACAGGAAAATCTTAGAAATAAATATGTCTGTCAATTTTCTTATTTTTACTGAAAGGAATACATCAGCGGTTCATGCTTAATTTGAGATCGAAACAAAATAACTTATGTCATAGTCACACTTCACTCCCTACTCAGCTATCCCCTTGCTTCGTTTCCTCTATTTCCTTTCTTATGTAAACTTAATGAATAATAACTGCTAAGCATATATGCACAAGTATGGGACCATTCAGTAGGTCCTGGGACCATATCAGAGCCCACACCCCTACATAACGGAGATGTGATGTTTCCTTTTATTGTTGTTCATATGTGCTTAGGGCTCCTATTAAGGAGCTGTTCCCGAAGAAGACTGATGTATCCCTCAGCAACCAGGAATTGTTTCCCAGTTCATCATTTAGGAGTGAAGCCCTGAGAGAATTCCCTGATCACTGATATCATTTCCATTGCTGTTATCATCTTTAAGTCATGTTTAGGCAATTTTATTTTTGATATATCCAGGATTCAGCTTTCCTATAATATATAGAAGACATGATCTTGTAGCAGATATACTGTCATGGTCTTATTGCTCTTATAATTTTGCAGGCTTCTTTCTTCAAATATACTTTAGTCTTATTAGGTACAGGGTTGTTTTGGGATGTATCAGTTGAAACTGAGAACCACATAGGCACTTTGTTTTCTCCAATTTGATCAGTAGTGGCTTTCTCTAATGGTCTCATCTGCTGCAAAAAGAAGCTTCTTGAGTGAGGGATGAGTGATGCACTTATCTGTGTGTATAAAGACACTTATTTAGATGCAGATAGGATCTATACTAGTCAATGAAGTGACAATAGTTAGTTCTCTTCTAGGGTTCATGGGTTTAACAACAATTGGAAATGGACTAGGTTTTTAGTAGCAGGCATGAAATCTCTCATATTTCATCGGTCATAAGTTCAATCAGATGGCTGAGGATATCTTTAGGACCAACCATTATATTTTTTTGAATGTCTTGCCTTGCTGATCATTGTTATTCATAGGCATTATAGGTTTACATACTGACTGCATATCTCCCCTGGCAGCTCTCATAGCTCCTTCTGGTACCACAGATGTAGTACTTAGGGAGAAGAATGCTAGGTCAGTGGTCAGTTCTAGTATGATCACTCTAAGCTCTGTGCAAAAAACATGTACTGACTTCATCAATAGAGTATTCCCTTCAGTTTCAACAAGCCATAGCAATAAAACAGTTTGTATTGTCATAGGTAAGCCACATCCATAAAACAGCCTATACTGTTATCGATTTTCTTGGATACCTCAGACCAGCATACCAAAACTGAAGTTTTGTTAGATAATCTATGACTCTTGGGCTGGAATACACTTCACCAGGTGACATAACTTCATTTAAAATACACATATGTATCTGCTTCTCATTCACTCATACATGTGCAATTGTAAGTAGACATAAAGCAATATGAATCATGCCCTACATGTTTTACAAACACAACTTAGTGTGATTTATTGAAACACACAAGTGGCCAAGTGTGTCTTGTTCCCTTCTATATGTATGAATTTTCAGTTAATGAATCCCAAATCTGCTTCACACTGCCTTATTTTGAAATGTTTCTCTGTGTCAAAGACTAGATTTAATTTTAGCTGAATGAGTGTCCCTAAAAGATCAATGGAACTCCTTAGACTGCTGCCAAGACTGGTTGAGATATGTCTCGATTCTTGTCACCTCTGAATATACTACTCTTAAAATAAAATATTGCAAATGAATACTTTAAGAGTAAGCAAAAATACTAAGGAATACAGATTTATTACTCAGCAATCTAAATATTTACAATTCAGATTCTAAAATGTATAATGAAAATTGAAAGGGTGAAATGTTATGGCATGTTTATAGTTAGAAATCATTTAAATATGTGGAGTATGCCAAAATTCAACTGTTTGATATCATATAAAAACATATTATTTTTAGCAGGATTGTGCAGAATTTAAAGATTGAAATGAAACATTAAATTAAGAGGAAGAATTCTAGGTTATGTCAAAACATGAAGTTGCTTTGGAATGAGCATGGTCCCAGTTTGAATACTTTTTAATAATATTTTATAATATTATAATGTATTATATATTATTGTTATATTATATTATTATATGTTATGTACTATAATTCTATGTCATATTACATTGATATTAATATACTATATATTATATATTTTATTATATACTATTATATTATAATATAATGGTGGTACTGTCAGTGAAAGTCTGGGACATGGGGATATGCAGAAGTGTGTAACTGGGCATAGACTTGGAGGCTTTTAAAGGCTCTCACCATTTCCAACATTCACTGTCCCGGTTTCCTGCTGCAATTCAGGATATCAGCTCTCAGCTTGCTTCTACATCCTCCATGCCTGCCTCTAGTTGACACTTTCCGATTGTAATGGACTGTAACACTTTGAAACCATAAGCTTAAATAAAAATTTTTCTTCCTTAAGTAGTTTTGCTCATGGCATTTATCACAGCCCTGTATCAGAGAAAAGTATGTAATACAGCACTATAATATATTTTACATGTTCAAACTCAATATCTTATACACACAAACCCATGAAATTCTCAAACAAAAATAAATTTTGTAACACTATAAATTTATAAATGCTACCATATTTATGTATTCTAAAGCATTTGCAATATCTCAAATGAAGAAAGGAGTTTTCATTCCATTCAGTTTACGGGTTAAATGTATTGCACATATTAACTAATTTTATTGGTTTACTCTATTTCTTCTTCCAAATCATTAAAGGACAATGAAAAATCAAGGAAAGGAAATATCAGAAAAAATGAATCATCAGGATTTGGGAAATTGAAATATGAGTGAATAGGTTATTTAGTAGACCAGAAGCAATTGAGTGCATTTTGGGGAGAGAAAAAGTCACTGAGTTATGTCATTAGTTGAAAAATATAGGAATTAAGCTTCTAAGTGTCATGACAGAATGAAAATCAAACTTTGATTATAATCCCTGTGCATTTTATCTCTCTCTTTCACTCTATTTTATCTATTTTATTGTCCAACCCAAGATCTAAACACAGAGCCAACTCTTATACCACAACAGCCTAAACAGACAGTCCACCTCATTCTTCTGTTCTACATTAACAGCATTGACTATGACCAGATTCATTGACTCCATAGAGAACTTACCAGCTAATCAATATAGTGTAATTTAGCAACATAGAAGGCAAGTATCAATTCAATTACCATTTACATGATTCTAAGTGTTCCTCTCTATTCTGGTTATAATATCTGAATACTGATTAGCAGACAATGTACTTTATGTGGATAAGGGATTTCTCCATTTTGTTATTCAAATTCATCCTGGTAGACTTTCCTCTCATTACAAAGGACTGCTCTTCAATCTGCAAAATGTCTCAGTAGGTAAGGGCTTACTGTTCAAACCTGATGGCTTGTGTTTCATTGCCTAAAACTCAGGCAATATTATAAGGAAAAAAAGACCTCAAAACTCTGCAACTGCTGTCTTCTGACTTCTACATATGTTCTTTGTCAAATGCAATACACACTCATACATATTTCTCTCTCTCTCTCTCTCTCTCTCTCTCTCTCTCTCTCTCATACATATTATAAATAGTGCCAATTTCCAAATTGCTAGGTCTTAAGAAGGGATTATTTTATATTCAATTATCCAATGCCAAGTTCATATCAGTTTATTTCTAAATATCCTGCCATAGTCCATTTCTCTTTCAGCAAGTTTTTGATTTTCTCAACAGAATCATATGTAGGCTTATTGTCTGGTTCATTGAATTTCTCCTTTTCTATCCTTCTTTCAAGTTACTGGAACAAAAATAAGTTTCTAAATTAGAAATGGGATCAAATCACTTTTCACTTGTGCTGTGTTCCTGAATGAGAAGCTCCATGAGAGATGCTCTAAATACCGACTCTAAATTTAAACTGCTCTCATTGGCTGTGAGGTCATCGGAGACTTGAGTACCAGCATGGATATATGACTTTCATTTTGGTTTTTAGATGATTTTCGTTGTATTTCTGTATACCTCTTTTTTTTGATTTTCTCAAATCCACTAATTTTAAGTTTTGAACTGTAATATGGTATGAACTTCTAAATTCTGTGATGTGTTTTATTATGACAGACAGTGGAGGAATAAAGATAAGCAACTTAGTGAATTTTATTCTTCTAAAATAGAACACCAGAGCCCAGGAACATTACAAGCAATATTTTGGAATATAATTCTGGAGGGTGGTAAATTTGAACCAGAGCATCACATGATAACCTAGCAGAGAAAACTTAGAATCCATACAACTAGGAGGCAGACAAGTGGTAATAAATCTATAGAGAGCTTGTTCAAAATATAACTTACTAAATCTCACAAAAATAACAGCAAACAGTTAAGGAGAACAGAGCCTTCATAACAATTATTAACTATCTGACTTTTTAACACATGCCAAAAAAAAATCAACTCAAAATAGACCAAAGGCTTTAATTATGGGTATAAAACTCTAAAACTACTAGGAGACAGAAGAAAGACATCAACGCACTGCCAAATGTAAAAATCTCCTGTATCTTTGGTAACTCAGAAACAAAACCAATAACGGACCAAAGGTGACTGCACTAACAATTGTCCTCTGTACATGAAAGGAAGCAATCTTCAGAGTAAACTCAATGGGAGCTATCAAAGTCTTTCATCAACCTGAGACTGATATCAGGTAATGGAAGACAAACATTTCACAAAAGCAAGTCCTCTGATTAGTGGGGAAACCTAGGCTTTACTCAGGGTTCTTACTCTCATAAATAAAATAAATTACAAACAGATCCCAGAGAAAATGCATGTACATTGTTAATTGAATTTGGAATAAGAACAAAAATTGTACAAGTAAGCTGAAAAATTTTAAGAGCTACCACGAAGAGTAGAGATGGAGAAGAGGCCATTACTTTATTTTAACCTTAAAACAGTGAAACAGAGAAACTGAGAAATCCTAGGGTGTCAGGGAAAATATGCTTAGCCTTGATTAGAGATCTGAGAAGATACAATCCCAAGCTTTTATCTCCTAGGACAAAATATTATACTAGGGTCACATGGTTAGAAACAGAAAAATACCTAACATCCATTTATCACTGAGTACATATCGTGTTTGTCTTTCTGAGTGAGGTTTACCTCACTCAGAATGTTCTTTTTTTCTAGTTCCATCCATTTGCCTGCAAATTTCAAGATGTCATTTTTTTTTTTTTACCAATGAGTTATACTCCATTGTTTAAACATTCTCTTTATTCATTCTTTGGTTGAGGGGAATCTAGCTTGTTTCCAGGTTTTGACTATGACAAATAAATGTTGCCATGAACATAGCTGAGCAAATACATTTTGGTATCATTGTGCATTCTTTGGGTATATGCCCAGGATTGGTATCACTGGGTCTTGAAGTAGACAGATTACCAGTTTCCTGAAAACTGTCATTCTGATTCCCAAGTGGCTGTACAAGTTTGCACTCCCACAGGCAATAAAAGAGCATTCCCATTACCCCATGTTCTCTCCAACATAAGCTATCATTAGTGTTTTTGATCTTACCATTGTGATAGGTGTAAAATAATATCTCAGAGTCATTTTGATTTGCATTTCCCTGATGACTAAGGATGTTGAGCAATTCCTTAAATGTCTTTTGACCATTTGAGATTCTTCTGTTGAGAATTCTCTGTTTAGATCTGTAGCCCATGTTTAAATTGGATTATTTTGTATTTTAACATCTAGTTTTTTGAGTTCTTTCTATATTTTGGAGATTAGCCCTCTGTCAGATGTGGGTTTGGTGAAGCTCTTTTTCATTTTATAGGTAACTATTTGTCTTACAGACACATCTCAATTTAAGGAGGTCACATTTATAATAATCAGGCTATAATTTACAACCAAAAAGAATCTAGGTAAAAAGGAGAACCTGAACAAGGAAAAAGAAAGAGTTAAGTGTGACTGGATAAACTGGGAAAGGGAATAGAAGAAAGGGAATGGGGGATAAGAAAACAAGGGTTAAAGATGATTGAGTTGGGAAAAGGACAGAGAAGGGGAGCAATGAAAGTGGTATCTTAATTTTCAGAACCATTATGAGGTTAGGAGAAACCAGGAATCCACAAGGATGATTCCCAACTAAAACTGCTAACAATAGTGGAGATGGTGTCTGTGCTGTCCTTTCCTTATAATCAGATTAGTGACTACCCTGATTGTCATCATACAACTTACATTCAGTATCTGATTAAAGCAGATGCAGTGACCCACAGCCAAGCACTGGGCTTAGCAGCTGGAGTTTAGTTGAAGTGAGGGGAGAGGGATATGAGCAATTGTAGTCAAGATCATGATTATGAAAACCACAGAGTCAGCTGATTCGTTACTAGGAGCTCACAGATTGGTTTGACAACGTGGAATTCTGCATAGGACTGAACAAAGACCTCTGAAAGTGGGTGATGGTTATATGGCTTGAACTGTTGGGGCGAACCCTGGCAGTAGCACCAGGACTCATCTTGGGTGCATGAACTCACTTTTTCAAGCCCATTCCCTAAGGTAGGATATCTTCCTCAGGCTTGGTACAGGGAGGAGGGGCTTAGTCCTACCTCAACATGATATATCAGACATTGTTGATTTCCCATGGGATGCATTACCTCCTCTGAAGAGTGGATTGGGAGTAGGATGGCAGAATGAGGACGGGAGAAGAGGAGGGAGGGGAAATTGGGCTTAGTATGTAAATTTTAAAAAGAGTTAATGTAAAAGTTGAAACAGAAAAATAGATAGTCTACCAAGAAAATAAAAACAATCACAAAATGCAAGAATAATGAGGCAAGGAAGGAGCCCATAACAATAAGGCATGTATAAGACTTTCAAGGTCCCTACATTTTCTATGATTATTAGTGATTTGGATTTTTTCCCACTCTTTGTGTTAGATTTAGGCCAGAGAAGGGCTTTTGGATTTCTTCTGAAAACTAGATCTTTCAAAAGTTAATCTTAATGCTTTAGGGATGTATCTGTTCTTCAAGAATGTAATTAAAATAATGGCAAATGATATAAATGACTCCCTCTGCCTGGTAGGTTAGAGCCTTGGGAGTAATTGGGGGCTGACCTTCACGATATACCTTCTATTACCTTCCTATTTTACCAGAGAAGGAAAGATTGTCCTGCCTTATGTTTCTAAATGACACAAGAAGAAATCAGGGCAAGAAGAAATTTACCTGCTCCTGATCAGGAAAAAAAAAAGAATAGAGCAAAAGTAAGGAAGAGAAAAAAATATTGGGAGGGTAGATTTGTTAGGTACAAAGACATTGCCAGTAAATATGTCTCAATATGACAGTCTGGACTAAGCTCAGGTTGAACTCAAAAGGATTGCTGGCAGATATAGCAAAGATTGTTCTCAGTATTCCTCAGGAACTCATGATATGGGTTTCTGTCTGTCTGCTAAGAAGAGCCATATACTTTATTTCTCCTTGTCTCTGGTGACATATAGATTTTCCAGAATCTCTTCCCTAGATTAGAGTTGCTTAAGTACTTTCCATCATGCAGTAGAACTATGCACCTGTGTTCTCCTTAGTCCTGCTTTGGGAAAGTGAGGCTTTCATTTTTCCTTCTTTCTATTTTTATTCTTTTGTATATTGGCTAAAACTCATCCATGTATTTTCTGAAACTCTGGGATTTCTCATTTTTTACCTTAACAATCTCCCCACTACTCTTAAAGAGACACTTCTCAACCAGGCATCAAGCTGCTTGTGAAGCATCTAGGCTTTCTCCTAAGCTTTGAAGAGTTTTCTCTTTTTTTCTTTTATCACCCTCCTCCACGCTGCTGGTTCTTCACTGTTTGGTTGTTTTTCTTTAAGACCAAAGAGAATTGCACTTGAAGTTCTTTCTGATTCCATCTCTAAATTCTTCTCTTAATGAAAAACAAAAGTTGCAAAGTGCACTGCAACTTCCTGGATGGCACTTCTCGAAGAACTACAAGGGGCCAAAAACCATATAAAAATTGATTAGCCTTTTTAACCAATAGTAGATGAGAAATAACTCAGAAAATTAAAGAGACATTTGCATGTCTCTTTTATTAATTATTTCTCCCTATATTCTATCCTCTGTACTGTATTCCTATCTTCCACTCCAATTAATCTTTTTTTTCAAATACCTTCATTATAACTTGGTATTCTTTCTCACATATCTTGTAAAGTCCCTTCCTCCTTCTGTTCACTTAGTAGATACATAACATCTATAGATATAATAAATTAAACACATCTTGAGTAAACAATTTGGAGAGTAATTATAACCATAGTTCATTTTCAAAGTCAGTGCTTTGATTATTTAAAAGCATTCACTATTACTTTTGGTACATAGTCTTTGGAAAATGACATCATATAGTTGAGTTTTACACAGCCATATGAAAGGCTTAGTTAATGGGCAGTTATAATTTTATTGTCTCCAAACACTTTATATACTACAGATTTACTAGTCTGATGACTTAGGATCGGGATTATAATTTTGAATAACAACAAGCCCAAACTGACTGGACATTGTTCAACTGAAATCATCAACACCTTTGTGTGACTATCTAAAGTGCCTTCTGAATACCGAGACAAGAAAGCATGAAAATGTGTATACCTTAACTTGGCTCTAAGCACCTAGAAAAAGGATTCAAGAACATTGGACAATATTTAATGATTAAATTTAAAGGGGGTACTGGAAAAGTGCATGTATTTGTTTGACAATTTGTATGTATATGTATCAGTGAAATAAAAAAGAAATTCCTACATTCAAATGAAGTGTTGATCTGGTGCTGTATAATGAACTCAGAAAATACTTTATTTCATAGTAGTAATAATAATGGAGATGACACCCAATGTTACAGAAAAAATATATTGTCAGGGGGCCAGAGAGACACATCAGCAGTTACTAGAGTTTGATCTTATTTCAAAGGAACAAAGTTCCAATATTGGCATATGCTTCAAGTAGTTGATTATTGCCTATAGCTTGTAACTCCATCCCCTTCTTGTGGCCTCTGTGGTACTCACACATATTTGCTATTCACTCTCACAGAAACACTCTGATATACATAACTAACAAAAATTAATGAAAGAATAAATATATAAATTATAAGAATTTGCCTTTCTGTGTGTGCTTTTATTTATTGTTAGTGTGTGTGTGTTAAACCCGTGTGAGAATATCGGGCTGCTTGTGCCTGTGGAAGTCAAAAGTTGATAATGTATTCCCCTTTCTTTTTTTCTAATTTATGTTTTGAAACATGTTCTCTCACCAAATGTGGCACCCATAGGTCTTCAAGGTTGGTTAAAGAGAGAGCCCGTATTTTCTTATTTCTGAGCTTCAATTGCTGGAGTAACATTGTCCTGGTATGTCAGGCATTTTACAAAAGGACTAAGGATCTGAATTCAGTTTTTCATGCTTGTGCAGCAAGCACTTTACTTACGAGTCATCTTCTCATACGCCTGTCTCTATGCTTTGAAGTCAAAGTTATGTTATTTGTAAATACACTAAAACATGCAATCTGTTAAATGTGCACAAATTGCATTAGTATATTGAAATATTGATGATTAAATTTACATAGGTCTGTGGTGTTTCATTGGTTTTATTTATTTATTTATTTGATCACTGGTGTCACTTTGTGTTTTGGTGTTTGAGAAGGAATATCATGGGTGTGGCTCCAGCTGGTCCTGAACTCCTTATGCAGACCATACTGGACTCCAATTTCTGCTTCTGCCTCCTGAATTCTGGATTTAAAGACATGTACCACTATGCCTGGAAAACATATATGTTTTTAAATGTAAAGCATTATAAATTTAAAATTATTTAAAGAATATTTACTGTTACCTCTTTTATGAGCAATTACATATAGTTAAGCAGTAACTTGTTTTTTTCCATTTTTTTTTATTGAGAAAAGGAGAAAAAAACAAACAAACAAACAAACAAAAAAACAAGTTTCCACCTACTCAAAGCCTACCATTTCCCTCCATCTCTTCCCACCCTTCTCCCCCTCACCCCACTCCTCTCACCATCCCTCTCCAGTCCAAAGAGCAGTCAGGGTTCCCTGCCCTGTGGTAAGTCCTAGGTCCTCCCCCCTCCGTCCATTTCTAGGAAGGTGAACATCCAAACTGACTAGACTCCCACAAAGCCAGCATTTTACGTAAGTTCAAAACCCCATGCCATTGTCCTTGGCTTCTCATCAGCCCTCATTGTTTGCCATTCTCAGAGAGTCCAGTTTTATCCCATGCTTTTTCAGACACAGTCCAGCTGGCCTTGGTGAGCTCCCAGTAGATCAGCTCCACTGTCTCAGTGGGTGGGTGCACCCCTCGTGGTCCCGACTTCTTTGCTCATGTTCTCCCTCCTTCTGCTCCTCATTGGGACCTTGGGAGCTCAGTACAGTGCTCCAGTGTGGGTCTCTGTTTCAATCTCCATCCATCACCAGATGAAGGAAATGGACACTTTTTTAGATAAATACCATATACCAAAGCTAAACCAGGACCAGGTGAACAATCTAAATAGACCTGTTAGTCGCAAAGAATTAGAAGAGGTTATCAAAAACCTCCCTACCAAAAAAAGCCCAGGACCAGATGGTTTCAATGCGGAATTCTACCAGAACTTCCAAGAAGAATTAATACCTATACTCCTTAATGTATTTCACAATATAGAAACAGAAGAGGCATTGCCAAATTCCATTTATGAAGCTACAGTCACTCTGATACCAAAACCGCACAAAGACTCAACCAAGAAAGAAAATTATAGACCAATCTCACTCATGAACATCGATGCAAAAATCCTCAACAAAATACTGGCAAACCGAATCCAAGAACACATGAGGAAAATTATCCATTATGATCAAGTAGGCTTCATCCCAGGGATGCAGGGCTGGTTCAACATACGAAAATCTATCAATGTAATCCGTCATATAAATAAACTGAAAGAAAAAAAAACATATGATCATTTCATTAGATGCTGAAAAAGCTTGATAAAATTCAACATCCCTTTATGATAAAAGTATTGGAGAGATTAGGGATGCAAGGGACATACCTAAATATAATAAAAGCTATATACAGCAAGCCGACAGCTAACATCAAATTAAATGGAGAGAAACTTAAAGCCATCCCACTAAACTCAGGAACACGACAAGGCTGTCCACTCTCGCCATACCTCTTCAATATAGTGCTGGAAGTTCTAGCAATAGCAATAAGACAACATAAGTGGATCAAGGGGATTTGAATTGGAAAGGAAGAAGTGAAACTTTTGTTATTTGCAGATGATATGATAGTGTATATAAGCGACCCCCAAAACTCCACCAAAGAACTTTTACAGCTGATAAACACCTTTAGTAATGTGGCATGATACAAGATCAAATCCAAAAAATCAGCCGCCCTCTTATACACAAAGGATATGGAAGCAGAGAGGGAAATCAGCGAAGCTTCACCTTTCACGATAGCCACAAACAGCATAAAATATCTTGGGGTAACTCTAACCAAGGAAGTGAAAGATCTATTTGACAAGAACATTAAGGCATTGAAGAAAGAAATAGAGGAGTATACCAGAAAATGGAAGGACCTCCCTTGCTCTTGGATTGGGAGGATCAACATAGTAAAAATGGCAATTCTACCAAAGGCAATTTATAGATTCAATGCAATCCCCATCAAGGTCCCACCAATATTCTTCACAGATCTTGAGAAGACAATAATCAACTTTATTTGGAAAAACAAAAAACCCAGGATAGTCAAAACAATCCTATACAATAAAGGATTGTCTGGAGGCATTACCATCCCTGATTTCAAACTCTATTACAGAGCTACAGTGATGAAAACAGTGTTGTACTGGCATAAAAACAGAGAAGTCGACCAATGGAATCGTATAGAAGACCCAAATTTTAACCCACAAACCTATGAACACCTCATTTTTGATAAAGGAGCCAAGAGTATACAATGGAAGAAACAAAGCATCTTCATCAAATGGTGCTGGCATAACTGGATGTCAACCTGTAGAAGAATGAAAATAGACCCATATCTATCACTATGCACAAAACTCAAGTCCAAATGGATTAAAGACCTCACTATCAGTCAGAACACTTTGAACCTGATAGAAGAGAAATTGGGAAGTACCGTACAGCAGATGGGCACAGGAGATCGCTTCCTATGTCTAACCCCAACAGCACAGACATTAAGGGCAACATTGAATAAATGGGACCTACTAAAACTGAGAGGCTTCTGTAAAGCAAAGGACACTGTCACCAAGACAAAAAGGCAACCTACTGACTGGGAGAAGATCTTCACCAACCCTGCAACAAACAAAGGTCTGATCTCCAAAATATATAGAGAACTCAGGAAACTAGACTTTAAAATGCTAATTAACCCAATTAAAAAATGGGGCACTGAACTGAATAGAGAATTCTCAGCAGAGGAAGTTCAAATTGCCAAAAGACACTTAAGGTCATGCTCAACCTCCTTAGCGATCAGGGAAATGCAAATCAAAACAACTTTGAGATATCATCTTACACCTGTCAGAATGGCTAAAATAAAAAACTCCACTGATAGCCTTTGCTGGCGAGGCTGTGGAGGAAGGGGTACCCTCATCCATTGCTGGTGGGAAAGCAATCTTGTGCACCACTGTGGAAGTCAGTGTTTCGGTTTCTCAGGAAATCCGGGACCAACCTACCCCTGGACCCAGCAATACCACTCCTGGGAATATACCCAAGAGATGCCCTATCATATGACAAGAGCATTTGTTCAACTGTGTTCATAGCAGTATTATTTGTAATAGCCAGAACCTGGAAACAACCTAGATGCCCTTCAATGGAAGAATGGATGAAGAAAGTGTGGAATATCTACACATTAGAGTACTACGCTGCAGTAAAAAAAAATGACTTCTCGAATTTTGCCTGCAAATGGATGGAAATAGAAAACACTATCCTGAGTGAAGTAACTCAGACCCAAAAAGATGAATATGGATGTACTCACTCATAATTGGTTTCTAGCCATAAACAAGGGTCACAGAGTCTACAATTGGTGATCCCAAAGAAGCTAAGTAAGAAAGTGAACCAAAGGAAAAACATATAGTTGTCCTCTTGGCAATGGGAAGTAGACAAAATTGCTGGGGAGAAAATTGGGATCTTGGGGGTGGGGTGGGATGGGGGTAAGGGGAGATGGGGAGAGAAAAGGGAGAAGGGGAGAATGGGGGGAACTTGGGGAAAAAGGAGGATTGGGATAAAGGAAGGTTGGATAGGATAGCACGGAAGCACAATTCTTAGTTAAGGGAGCCACCCTAGTGTTGGCAAGAGACTTGAACCTAGAGTGGCTCGTAGATGCCCAAGCCGAGGTCCCCATTTAGTTCCTTGGGCAGCTGAGGAGAGGGAACCTGAAATGACCCTATCCCATAGCAATACTGACGAATATCTTGCATATCATCATAGAAGCAGTAACTTCTAAAATTCTCACATGATTATATATGACATGCATGTACAGTCATTTAGCATCAGCCTACTCAATGATATAGTATTTTACATAACATTAAATGGCAGATTAAGTTTAAGTTTGAATAAACAAACAAAATTTTAAAAGAATGGATATCTTTTATTGGAAAATACGAAACTACCCTTCAATCATTTTATTAAGAAGAATTTCCAATATATTTAGAGGAGGGTAGGACAAATTGTTGAATCATCCAAGTAAAACGTGTGGCTCATTAGCCTTTTAATTTTTTTTTTATTGAGAAAAGGAAGAAAAAAAAAACAAGTTTCCACCTCCTCCCAGTCTCCCATTTCCCTCCCCCTCCTCCCACCCTTCTCCGACTCCTCCCATCCTTCGTCCCCTCCTCCCACTCCTCTCCCCCTCCCTCTCCAGTCCAAAGGGCAGTCAGGGTTCCCTGCCCTGTGGAAAGTCCAAGGTCCTCCTCCCTCCGTCCATATCTAGGAAGATGAACATCAAAACTGGCTAGGCTCCCACAAAGCCAGCACATTACCTAGGATAAAAACCCCGTGCCATTGTCCTTGGCTTCTCATCAGCCCTCATTGTTCGCCATGTTCAGAGAGTCCAGTTTTAACCCAGGCTTTTTCAGTCACAGTCCAGCTGGCCTTGGTGAGCTCCCAGTAGATCAGCTCCACTGTCTCAGTGGGTGGGTGCACCCCTTGTGGTCCCGACTTCTTTGCTCATGTTCTCCCTCCTTCTGCTCCTCATTGGGACCTTGGGAGCTCAGTCCAGAGCTCCAGTGTGGGTCTCTGTCTCTATCTCCATCCATCACCCGAAGAAGGTTCTATGATGATATGCAAGATATTCGTCAGTATTGCTATAGGATAGGGTCATTTCAGGTTCCCTGTCCTCAGCTGCCCAAGGAACTAAATGGGGACCTCGGCTTGGGCTCCTGTGAGCCACTCTAGGTTCAAGTCTTTTGCGAACCCTAAGGTGGCTCCCTTAACTAAGAAATGTGTTTCCGTGCTCCCCTATCCTACCTTCCTTTATCCCAATACTCCTTTTTCCCCAAGTTCCCCCCATTCTCCCCTTCTCCCGTTTCTCTCCCCATCTCCCCTTACCCCCATCCCACCCCACCCCGAAGATCCCAATTTTCTCCCCGGCAATTTTGTCTACTTCCCATAGTCAAGAGAATAACTATATCTTTTTCCTTTGGTTCAACTTCTTACTTAGCTTCTTTAGGACACCAATTGTAGACTCCGTGACCCTTATTTATGGCTAGAAACCAATTATGAGTGAGTACATCCCATATTCATTTTTTTTGGGTCTAGGTTACCTCACTCAGAATAGTGTTTTCTATTTCCATTCTTTTGCATGCAAAATTCAAGAAGTCATTGTTTTTTACTGCAGCGTAGTACTCTAATGTGTATATATTCCACACTTTCTTCATCCATTCTTCCATTGAAGGGCATTTAGGTTGTTTCCAGGTTCTGGCTATTACAAATAATACTGCTATGAACATGGTTGAACAAATGCTCCAATAGCCTTTTAATTTTTGTGTATCTCAGATTCAGTTGATTTCTTGGTAGCCTCCTCACTATCAATGTGGAACACTGCTTAGTCAACCAGAGTACTGCAGAGCCTGTCCTGGAACTGTCACGTTTGCACATTAATTACAGCTTTTTGATAAGATATGAAAGAATATCTGTCCAGTAGAAACGGAAGGCTATACATATGCACCACCAAAATTGGAACAGTCTGGATATATATATATATAAGTGGGTATTTCTAATACAAATGTGTTCCAGCTCTTACATTAACAGTTTTACAGCTCTGAGTGTTGAACAACCCATTTCCAGGGATCACCTAAGACCATTGGAAAACACAGATGTTTACCTTTCAATTCTTAACAGCATAATTACAGTTACATAGTAGCCACAAAAATAATTTTATGGTTGATATCACTATAATAAGATAAACTGTATTAACAGGTCATAGAAGAGGAAGGTTGAGACCCATTGCCTTAAACAAAAATATTTCAGAATAAATCAAATTATCTACTAGGTGATTCTCGTATTGCATTTGGGTATTCCAAATGTAACTTATAATTAGTACTGCATCCTAGACTCTCTTTTGACAAAATAGAAGCACTTTCTATTTTAAATAGTAGATATATTTCTGTACACACAATTTTTAATTGTGCTATGTCACTCTGCAAATGAAGCTAACAAGACCATTTTTGAACTATTGAGAATATGATGGTACATGTTAAAGTGTGAAAAGCACTTCAGTCAGTGAAGTCTTTCTAATAATTGTGTGCAAGCATGTTCGGAGGTACCCTTTAACCTCCTCCATGGCTGTATCAACATACTGAGTGCCAGGCCTCTGATTTTGCTTTATTATTTGAAAAATAACTACAATTTAAGGGCTGGTTAGATCAAGAGTGGTTAGACATATGTGTTTGCACTCTTAAGATAAAAATACCAAAATCTTGTATAATAACATTCTTTGCATTTAGTAGAAGGAAAGATTCACATTAGCTAGTAGGTGATAAAATAATTAAATATATAAGAAATTAAGTATTAGTATTTATATTGTAAAAGATTTTATGATTTCTTACAATTGATAAGTCATCTGGAATGACTCTTGCATTGAAATAATTTCTAATAATTTGAACACATTTTAAAATCTTATTTACTTATAAAATCCATGTGAAGGTAACATGGAAGAAAGTTATATTGTCACTGTTATGTCACAGCAAACTTTCCAAAATGAGTAAGGAAATGTCTTATCTAATTTTCTATTTCATCTTATTAAGCTTTGCCAATTTTAAAAGTTATTGAATTTCCATCTCAGAAAAAAAATATTTTTCTATTTGGTATTAAGTATAGTAATTTGAAGGTTTTAGAGGTGATAAGACAATTTAAAAGATAAGTTCCATAAATGAAAATGGTGATGTAGTTGGATAAGTGTATACCCACCCAGATTAGGTTTCTCAAAGTTGAAAGAAAGTTTGTAGACATAAGTAAGGTACGCACTAAAAGTTGGTTTTGTTGCTTCAAGTTCAAATGTGTCTTAAATAAAGTAAAATGTCACAAAAATGGAAACTTCTGTAAAATAAATTAGTAAGAAGAGCAGGTTTTATTGGAATTCTATTACCCAAATCATGACACCAATACTTATTAATAAATGTTCAGCTTCTGTAGGAAATCCTACAGTCAGTAGCCTTTAAGGTACCTGCCCAAGTGGGCGTGGCCTCTAATACTATAATTATATATTAATATACAGCACACATTCACTCTCTCTTCTGGCTGCTGGATTCGGTTCCTGTTACCCTTCATGCAGAGGACTGTAATCTGTGATTCTACCCCTAAATAAATAACCCTTTATTATGCTCAATTTTGAGCCACTATGAGATTTCTTCTTAGCATCAATCTTAATCTGCTGCTTTACATGGATTCAAATGCTGCACCTACCTAGTAGACCTGTCTAAAAGGTCCAAATGGTCCACAGACAAGAAGGTCACTCACCCCCACAAGCTTGGCTTGCATTCATCTACTAATGGGTATTTTGTAAAGCCCCCACCACAGTGGAGTTAAATGCATGTGGCGGCTTGGAAATTTCTCAAACTTGTGCACAATCACCTGCCCCCTATCCCTTGGCCCCTGCCATGCTGTGAATTGCACAGCTTCTAGTTTGTGCTCCCTGATCTAGAGTTCTGGACTTTTTTATTTTTACCTTAAAATTCACTGATCTCTATTAATCTATGTGATGAATTGAGGGTCATTTACCTCATCTATGAACTCTACATTGTGCTAAATGCAAATGGACTGGATATTATAAATGCAATTCTTACTTGATAATTGGTCTTATTGTATATAGTTTACTATGCTAAAGTTACAACCATTTCTTTGATTTAGACAAAATTGGGAAATTGGAAGATGTATTTGATTAACTATGGAAAGATGTGTTGCATTTGTTCAACTATTTTACAATGTGTTACTTTTTTTTTGCTGCATAAGATTACCTTAACTACGTAAAAGTATTCTACATCTGTTTATGTTGCAGAATATTAATTTATTTATGCAAAAATGTGCTACATTTGTTTGCTGAATTTGTTTAAGTGTTTAAGATGTGTTACTGTTTCACCTTGCCTTTCCAAAGCAACTGATTGGTCTAGTAAAATACTCATGACCAGTATCTAGGCAAAAGACAGATAGGTGAAGTAGGACAACAGAGATAAAAGGGGTCCCAGCCATCCAGGGGACAGGTAGCTATCTAGTCGGGCAGACACAGAGAAAGCAGTAAAGCACAATTATTTTGAATTCCTCCTCAACATTCAAATGTGTTAATCATATATCATAAAAATCACAGAACACCAGCACAGATAATCTATGTGTAAGACAAAAAACATGTGCTTATTTCCCTTTAGAAATTAATTTGTATTAAAAAGCTGCTCATCCTTTGGGCTGCAAATTTATTATTTCGTAACCCTTTAGTGTCAACACTCAACCTTCATAAATCTAGTTGTTTGCATAAAATTCCAGATGTGCATATGTTTAGAACCAATGATGAATATTTTATATTTCCAGATCTCTACTTAAATTCTGTCATATAACCTTTTTCTTCCTGAAATACAACATTTAGCAAGATATTTTATAATTATGCAAACAATGTTTAATATAAATTTTGCATTTTAATGAGTTTTATGAAGAGTATAATTTAGAATCAAATTGGAATCTATGAAGACTGCAGTATAGTATAGCTAAAGGGATATCTTTTAGCACTAACAACTAAGATTGATTTCAATAAGACTATAGCCCATTTACTGTTTATACTTTCAATTTGAAATGAAGTTTTTATTTGTTTGTATTTTGGGTGATGACTTAAAATACTTAAAACAAAGCCCTATCACAAGTTCGCTCTGCAATAAAAAAATGTTTTATATTCTTTAGGTCTTTTCTTATGTCACCTCAAAAAATATTTCTTTCCTTATTGTTTCTGTTTAAAAGGCTTAGAGCTGACTCATTAGACCTAAACAGCGTAGTAGTGTTAGAGCCCAACTCTGGGATGATGCTAACTCCCCAGGGGGATCGCACCAAGAAACTGCTCACCATTCTGGTTGATGCAATGCAAGAGGAATTTTATTCCAGCAAATGGGATCCCCAGCCAGGTGAGGGAAAGAAGCCCTGACTAGCTATTACATACTGCTTTTAAAGGCAAAACCCACATTTTCAAGCAGGGGTTGGTTGTTTGTCAAACACAGGGATTGACTCATTTTAAGGGCATTTACTATGATTGGTATGTCAAAGGCACGACTGGCGGTTGCTGGGTCAGGCGAAGGACAGGGAAGCACCTACAGGCTATTGGAAAACATCTAAAGTTCTAGTCAACAGGCAGGGTGAGGTCATGGCTAGTTTACAAAAACAAGTTTTCTTCAGTAGTAAAACAAGAAAGAATACTGATTCCACCAATACTTCCTTTGATTTCAGCAAAAATTCAATGAGACACTGAAGACAGCAACGTTTCATAATATGAAAATATGTGTTAATTTTTCAATAAAAGAAAATGTATGCAGTAGTAAGAGTAATAATCTTATTAAAATAAATTATATGTTTTCATTTTTGGATAAAGAAAATGTGAGTACAGAGTCCAAATTAGTATTTAACCAATAATCTTCTTTTCTCAAATGAGAGGCAGAAGAGACATGAACAATAAAGTAAATGTCATCTATCAATTTAATAAAAAATTGCAAATAATTATAATAATAATACTAAATAAAATTAGGTATATGTTACATTACACAATATATGCATACATATATATTTATGATATATGTGTATTTATATATTATGTAAATATATGTATATTTCTATATACAAAAATGCAAGTGTGTCTGACAGTGTTAAATGAATTTAAAATGTTTAAGGCTCTTACAATCTGTAGAATATGAAAGAAATTCCAAATAACTTTGTTAAAAGGTAAGTTAATAATCACTTATAGCTGAGTACATACAATGTTTCTTTTTCTGGCTATGGGTAACTTCAAAAATGATGACTTTTTTTCTATTTGCATCCATTTTTTCTACAAATCGCATGATATCATTTCTTTTCTTATTGTGTCTTGGTATGTCACGTGTTGTTGATATCTCTGAAGGGCTCTTTTTCTTCTGAAGAGAAATAAGGGACTAAAATCTGTAAATAAGAAACCAAAGCAAAACTAAAATTTGACAGTGGGGTTCTAGAAATATATATTCAATGGGAAATCTATTTGTTTTAAGTGAATGTGGCTATAAAAGTATTTATCTGTCATTTTGCTAAATATGTTACCCAGAATTTAAAAAGTAAAAGTTTAAAAATTACTTCCCTCTTGTTAAAACTGTCTATTTGACAGGTCCTTTGGTATCATTCTTGTTCATCTTATAGTTTGTCTCCATACTAGCAAAACTTCTGACATAATTAGAAGACATAATTTCTCAGCACACACCCTGATCCATTTCCTTTTATATTATGTATGTTCCTCTTTTTAATGTTCTTTGAGCCTTATGTTGAGGAGCGTTATGTAGGTTCATCTGTTAGGATTTGGGTCCTCAGCTCTGCATTTTTTTTTCTTTGTGGTTTCTGTAGTGGTCTCTGACTGCTGTTAATAAAACTTTCCTTGATGAGTGGTAAAGACTATACCTTTATCTCTGCATATTAGAACAAATGAGCATAAATTGTCATTAGAGATTTTGAAGGTTTTGTAAAGTAACAGTTGAAGATCCCTTCAAGTACCATGACTTCACTAGTGCTAATTAGTTACCTAGGTCTCCAGTACTAGGCGTGCTTTCCCACTAGTTGAGTGGGTCTTGGGCCCATGATGCCTCAACGATACACAAAGAACTCTAGACAACTTAGAAAAGCTAGGAATGGAGGAGTGACCTTCCCAGGAAGATAACACCTATTGATTATACAACTCCAAAGAGTCAACTGTTGTATACCTATATTCTGATAACAGTATTTTCTTCCAGAAGTCATGACAAAGACTGTTAGTCATTTACTGAGAACTGAGGCATGACCAGAAAACATTAAACCCCCACAACATATATGCACATTTTACATCAGTGACAATAGAATTTTTTTGCCTATTAAAATATGCCTATTAAAATAAAAGTTTTATTTTACCTATGGGTAGCATATATGCTACTATAGGAATCCTGCATGAAGATATATGAATTACCTTTATTATGATGAACTTCTGAGCTATCACAGCTCACTGCTTCACAAACAAGTTCTTATTGGGCATTTCAAAATACTCTCTAATAAAATCATTTATTATTTTTCTCTCCTAGATTCATCAATATAAAATCTACTTATGCCCACATGTGGGTATTTACACAGTTCAGTGCAGGGAATCAAAATTATAATATTATGGAGATTAACTATAAATTTAAATCCATTTATTTTCATCATATCTTTTAGAACTGTGCACCATAGATGAATGATGACACTTATAGGTCTATAAAATGAGAGCTGTGTGTATCCATAAACCGTGGTATTTATAAAAAATCTGGATGAAGTCTCAATAAATTGTCATCTAATGACAATAATTAAAAATCACATTTACTTACCAATTGTAATATAGCGATAGATTGAATAGCAAAATTTTATTTTAACCATTTTGTCTTCATTTGCTGTTTTATTTTTTTTCTTGCTTTTAGCACTAATTTCATTCACTTCTTCTCACTGGGCTATGTTTTTTAGCTACAATTTTTTTTTCTTAAAATCTACCTAACAAACAGATAATGATATCTTTAGTTCAGTTCAAAGCAAGTACTACTAAGAATATTAGCTTTATATTATTTATTTACTCATTGTTTTTTAAGATGACATTTCTGTCTGTAGCCTTGTATGTCCTGGAACTTGCTATGTAGACCAGGCTGGCTTTGAAGTCTAATCCACCTGCTTCTGACTCCCAAAAACTGTGATTAAAGTCATATGTCATTACCAGCTGGTGAATACTAGCTTCGTTAATATTGTAGCTTCTGACAAAATGTATTGAAAACAAGATGGAAAAAAAAAACACAAATTTCCTTATGAAATCTCGGCAAAATGAAAGCATACCATTGGTATGCAGTTGTTTTGAACAATGGGAGGCATTACCCATCATCAACTATATAGCTCTATTCACCTGTTGCTCAGATAGGAACGTGGCATAACTATGAGGGTAAGAAGAAGAAGTAGTCATTAAAGGGTTCCACTTCCTTGTATTTTATTCAAATATTAATGGTTTGAAATATTAAATTTCCCTATGGCATGGAAATGGAAACCATTGTGACATTCAGCTGATCAAATTAAAAAACTTAAAACTAGATTAAATAGTGTTCAAGAAAATAAAAATTAAGATGAAAACACTGTACTAGCTTTAAGCAGTTTGATTTTCTTATTTCTTATAGGTTTCACTTGAATAAGATAGGCATAAATCATAGCCTATAAACATACTTTGCTGTTTCCTGACTGTAGATGCAATGTGATCAGCTTCTTATTGCACCCCCTGCCTTGACTGCTCATTACAATACCTTGACATGTATGCAAAATCAAAACTTTTCTCCCTTAAAATGAATTTTTCTGAGTATTTTACTAAAACACCAAAAAATAAAGTAACTAAAATAAAATAAAATAAAAAACTATTTATATTATACGCCCTTTTGTATAAATAAGGCATTTCTGTGGTATAATTCACTTTATCTTTATAGTAAATATCTTTATCAATGTTCCACTGAATTCTCTGTATTCGGTTGAGGTGTGGACACCTATAAAGTATTATTCTGTACAACACCCATCATTGCAACTCAGAGTTCACTACAAGGAATAGCAAAGGTATAGAACAGATTTAATTTTCATGACCAGTTTGATGGGAATAGGCCATCAAATGTATCTGTAGTAAAAAATAAAATATAGGCAACAAAATATACTATAGTGACAACTCTGAACACATTTACTTATAAAAACCAACAGACTTTTAGAAAGCAACCTAAATTCCTAAAGCATATTCAGGAATTCAATAGTTTAGAAAGCTCTTGAGAAGAAACTTCTTTAGGTTCAAATGAGACAAGGAGTTAGTAGTGCATGAATGCCGATAGATTTATTCAAAGCTCCAAACTGTAGAGCAATAAAGTATTGAGAAGTAGAAACGCTGATCCTAGAATTTAATATTGAAATATGAAGAAGTCTAAGTGAAAATACACTGTCAATGAACTCTTTTGTTAATATTTATGATTGCTATCAGTGTTTCTAAAATTGTAATTTATCATAATGACCCAGAAACTGTGGGATATTACAATATTTTAAAAGCAAACATTGACTCTTTTTCACAGTCAAAGCTTTCTACTATCAAATAAATAAGTGAATTAAAAAACATATACATAAAAGAGAAGACTTTATAAATTGGCTCTGAGGAATCAATATTTTATGAAAACATTTTATCAAGCTTTAGTGTAGAGCTGATCTCAGTGACGCCCGTCCTCCAATAAGATGGCACCTTTTAATCCTTCCCACACTGTTCCACCAACTGTAAAGAAGCATTTAAAAGCGTGAGCCTATAGGGCAGAACATTCTAATCAAAAATCACCACAGCATTCAAACCTTAACATCAAGGAGAAAGAGTTTAAAGAAAATTCCTCTTTTCAGTAAGAAGAAGCATGAGTGAAGACACGTAAATCAACAGATGGGCTTTAACAATAAACCAATTACTAACCCATTTCTGAGTTCATAGCATCCAGCTAGCAATTTGAATTCTAAATTACTGAAAACAAGTCTTCAGTGACAAAATTTTAATGGCATATTTTAAATGTTAGCATGCTATTAAAATTCTGTTGTTGTTATAGAGCACTGAGCATAAGAAACTTGGAGATAAAACAATTGTCTTGACGTCCACTTTCATGTTATAGTGCATCACTGAAGAATAAGGACAGGAGTCAAGTAGGAACCTGAGGATACGAACTGAACAGAGACCACAGAAAAACACTTGCTTTGCTTTTGTGGTTTGCTTAGCTATGGTTTTTACACAACCCAGTACTACCTACCCAAGAATGGCATTGTCTACAGTGAGCCAAGCAATTGTATATCAATTAACAATGAACAAAAAGCCTCATAGTCCAGTCTAATAGAGACAATTCCTTAATTGAGGTTCCCTCTTTCTGAGTGACAAAAGTAACCAGGACAATCAGTATACTTAATTATTCTTTATAGACATGCACTTCAGTGAATTTTTGGGTTAATTCCTAGTCAGAGGATTTTTTGAAATTTTTCATAGGAATATGAGTTAAATATTTTTTTAAAAAAATCAATTATCACATACAATGTGCAAAACTCTTTTGTAGGCAAAATCCCGAGTATTATTCTTCTGGGTGTGGAAGTAAGCCTTGAAGGTCCTATGGAACCCAGTTTTCTTCATGCAGGTATTCTTAAGAAGAGCCCCATGGTACTCTCCTTCGGTCCACTCATAGCTTGTTTATAATGCTGGCTGGGCTTCTTTTTTCTTCCTGGTCCTATATGTGATCATCACGTCATGAGCCTTTCTTAGTTGAGATGTCAAGAGAAACACTCTCACATTCTAGAATGATTACCCATTCAAATGCATTCATATGATCATTCAAAAATTTGCAGCTGCAGGCATTCACTCGGTTATATTAAGTTGGTCTTTTTGAAACAGAAAAAAATAGCAAAACACACTTACTCTGACACTATTTTCAACTCTTACAGTCTTATTTGAGCATCAACCTTCCAATGAGTTGGCAGACTTTATTCTACTGTTATGGATATGTGCTATTTGAGTAGTCAAAGGTTGAGTTTTGTGCTACTTTTAATAAATATAAATTATCCTTTGAAACGTTAGCGTTTATCTTAAAATTTCTGGGTTCTTGTTGTAGATATTATTTAAACAAAAGTTATTAAGACCTGAAGGATCACTCAATGATACTTTGCTTAAGTGGTCTACATGAGATCCCAGGTTTCACTCCATAAAGACTGGGTGGGCAATATTTACAAAATACATTTAATCAAAATTTGAAAATAATCCATGTAACCATGATTTCCAAGTATTCTTTTAAAATGTACTTGTGAAAATCTTGTATCTTGATATACACATAATATATGTTTTAAAATATTTATTCATCTTGTTTGAAATATTGCTTTACCTAATATATATGCTTCTAAAAATTAGGACAAACAACCTCTAATATTTCAGAAAAATATATATCTTCATTAAAATCTGAAAGAAATTCTTTCATGATATATAATATAATCCAGATACAGACTTTTAAAATGTTACACTGCACCATCCTGAAACTTGCCTTTAAAGGCAAGAATCGTAATAAGAAAAATCTTTCCATGCGATAAAATTGTAACATTACTAGAAAAATTACTGCCTGGAATAAAAGTGAAAAGTCAGTATGAGCCTCTATATTTTTGGACATCTGTAGAGAAATAGTGAATTGAATGAAACAGTTTATAAATCAGTTCTTTACAAGGAAATGTTATATGCAATTATGAACACTGACAAGTTGAAGGGCACAGTTCTCTCCTGCAAAATGAGACGAACTGATAGCATAGTTCCTGACTAATGGTAGGAGGAGAAACATGATAATTGTGATTGTAGGAAGATCAGGTAGAAGGAAGGTTTCTGTCTGGTTGTGAAAGAACAAAACCAATGTTTCAGATCAGAGGCAGGGAAGAAGAATCCCCTTTAATCAGCAGCTCTTGCAATTTTTTCATTTCTGACATTTTATTGGTTGAATAAGACCCACTCCTCTTTTAAAGATTTTATTTATTTATTTATTTATTCTTTTGTTGATTCATTTGCTTTTTATTAATTTTATCTGCCTATTTATTTACTTATTATTCATTTATGCATTTGCTGGTTTGCTTACTGGTTTTTTGTTTGTTCATGTCTCTCTGTGTGTGTTTTTAGCGTGTGTTTGCCATGTAAGTATGTGGTACGATATGTTAGTATATAGTTCTTGTGCATATGCTTTTGTACAGTGTGGTCTATATGTGTATTATGTGTGTAGTATGTGGCTGTTTGTGTGCAGTGTGTATGTGTGTTTGGAGTGTGTGTATGCTTGGGTGCAGTGTGATATAAGTGTGTGTTTGTAGTCACTACATGTTTGTGTGCAATGTGGCATGTGTTTATGTGGGTTTGTAATGTGCACAGGTTTGTGTTCAGTGTGCTGTGTGTGTATTTGTAGTGTGTGTATGTTGATGTGTAGTATGGTGTATTCGTGTAGAGTGTATGTATATGTTTTTACCTAGGTGGTGTATGTATGTGTACATATGTGTACACATATGCATCAGCATATGTATATTTATGTGTGATATGGAGAATGTGTTTACATGGGTGTGTATGTGTGCACTCCCATGAGGAAACGTTTGTGTGTCTGGGGGGAGCACATATATGTATTCCATGTGTATCAGCTTACTAGAGGACCAAAAGAAAGCATTGTATGCTCTGGAGCTGCAGTTTAATACAGTTGTGAGCTTTCTGACATGACTGTTTGGAATTGAACTTTAGTGCTTCGGAAGAGCATCAAAAACTCCAAATTATGGAGTCATTTCTCCAGTCTCAAAGGCAAAAGTCTTATGGTGATAATTTTATTGTCTTTAGTTACAAGTTCAAATACTTTTTATTATTCTTATTCAAAGATTCCTATAGAAACAAAATATATATATTCTTTATCCACATTTCAATACCACATGGCCCTCTCAAGTGAGAAATACTAACCCTCACCAATCCTATTTTGCTAAACATTCACTTGTGTTCATATCCTGAAGCTATAACCCTTCTCCAAATGAAGACAGCTGAAGGTTTTAATTTCTTTTACCCTAATAAAAACATCATGTGTGTAATGAAATATGAATTAAATGCTGCCAAGAATAGAAAGTCCTAAGTTAAATATATACTTGTTCCTACCTGGTAACATAACGACTGTGACTATATTTACAAGTTGGCTGAATAACAAACTACCAGAGACTGGGAAACTTTTAAACAACAGAAACTTTTGATTTATAACTCTGAGTGCCTCAAATAATCAAATCCTTTGAATCTCAGCACTTGATTGCATGATACTTTTTACGGATCATTTAATATTATGGGATTATCATCCTCCTTACCCTACTGTCTCCACGTATATCATATTTTTGAGAACAAGACTCCCATATAGATATCAAATATCTGAGTTGTATATATAGACCCAAATGCAAGTTATTTCTCATTTGAAAGGTGAGACAAATTCATGTCAGTTTCTATAAATGTAGGAATTCAAAGTCTTAAGAGACAAACTTTGTGTAGTTGCTGGGTGTGCAAGAGTGAGTAGTATTTGGTTGTCATGTTTGATAGCAGATTATAACACAGAGTTTAGAGTTAGTAGATATGAAAAGGATGGTGATAAGGATGTAATGAATGTAGGTGTAGCATGAAAGTCATATCCACCATGGGTTTTCAATCTGTCTGATGTTTATTCATACAACAATTAAGGTTGTTGACCATGTCACTTTGAGAAGAGTATGTACGAAAGTTTATTGAATGAGTTCTTGTGTTTTAGCCACTAATAAATATAAATATATGGTAAAATAAAATAAAGATAACACCGTATCTTTCATAAAATTTATGAAAAAAGATCATATATTATATAAAAAACGATAATTGAGTTGAAGAGATTGTTCAGCAAGTAAAAATGCATGCTGCAAGGACCTGGTAACCTGGATTAAATACACAGAACCCATATCATAGTGGGAAGGTGATCCAACTCTCTGACTCAAGCAACATCATTTGCAGAGAATCACACACATGCACGTACAGATATGTGCACACACATAGTTAGAATAATAAACAGAATAAATATTTTTTAAGAAAAGAAAAAAAATCATTCAATTTAGTTGCACAACTTTTCCCACATAAACCATGTTCTTTTTGTTTGAGAGAATAGGAATAAATTATATGAATATATTTTATCATTCTGATTCAGTAAATGTATATTCTCTACCTCAATGTCTGTTTAATTTGGTGTAAATATTTATAGCACTTTTCTCATTTTCCTTGTCAGAGAACAGCTTTGGAATATTGTCAGGACCAGTCAACTTGTTCATACATTCCTGAAAAGGTGAGTGCGGAATGAGGAAGGAAATAGGATACCTAAGTCCTGAGGGTTTCCAGTGAAAACTGTCACTGCTGCAAGTTTATTATTCGTAGTCCTTAGTCCTTGGATGCCCCAATTAAAAGAGGAGGATAAAATACTTCCCACCAATAATACAAGGAACAAAGGAGCATAATTACCTCCTTACATCTCAAAACAACTAGTAACCATGCCCTAAGGCAAATATCTTGTTGTCTGGTCTTTGAGTAGTGAGACGTCTAGTAGCCACACCATAGGTCAAACATGTTGTTACTTTTTCTTGAGGAGTAAGAATAGGGTTGAGCTTTCTGACCTTTGGTCAAGATAGAAAAGATTTAAAATTGTGGGCTCTGACAGAACATATCTGCTAATTAGTATCAAGGAAGTTAATTTGAAGTTTTTGCATATATATATATGTATATATTTGTAAAAATATATTATAAATATATGAATAATATACATTAAGTGAAAATATATTTTTCAAAATAATTTATAATCATGTTTCCCCTCTCTTGAATATTCCCAGATCCTCCCTACCTACCCACCTCCATTCCACTCTTTATTCCTGTCTTTTAAAAGCAGATAAACTAGAATAAAGCATACATTTTAAAAAAATGAAAAAAAGCATTTCAAACACACACAGGCACACGTTAAAACACATAATTAATTCATAAAAGTTCAAAATTGGAAACCATAAAGTACAAACAAAAGGCGAGTAAGACCAAAAAAAAAAAAAAAAGGCCAAAAGCCATGGGAGAAAAAATAAGTCTACTAAAATACCATTGGTGGGTATAAATCACACCCAAATAAGATTTTAAAAATTAACATGAAGTAGGATATTTTTAAATGTATTACATTTATATATTTATTGATTGTTTTAGTATCAATATGGGGTAGACAAATGCTACTGAATGTAACTGAAGACAGAAGACAAAGGATCAGTTTTCCCCATCCACTATGTGGACCAAAGGGATTGAATTCAGCTAATGAGGTTTGGGTGTAAACTTCTTTTGCCTATGAGCCATTTGTGTAGCTTAAGTAAAGTATTTAAACCAGTATTTCTTGTAGTACTATTCAAAACTTTACATTCCATTCTTTTTAAATGCAGTATCCCAAACCATAGCTCTCCTTGTCAACTTCATTTCTTCAATTATTTGATTATTAAAGGTCTAATGACTTACATGTGCAGAATTAAGTTTCTTTTTGTTGTATAATTTTATAATTAATGTCTTATATGTTAAACATCTATACTCATATGCATTTGAGTATTTGTAAATAACATTCACATACATGTATCTGAGAATAAGTAGACAACTTTGTAGTTATAAATATGTAGTTACAAACACGTATATATAAGGTGAAATACTACACTGTATCATATTTGTAGGTATGTGCTTTCAGAAGATCATATATAGTGAGAGTTTCCATGGGTAGTCATTTCAAAATCATTTTTCTCCAGCTATTCTTTGAACATATAAAATATACACACTGTTTTCACTTTATAAAATAGGCAACTATGTATTCCTGTATTGTATGTGTAATAAAATGTGAATATCATTTTTTTTTACTTTTGTGTCTTTGGTTTTATGCTATTACAGTTTTTAAGTGTGTGTGTGTGAAGAGATTTTTAAAAATAGTTTAAATTCAATACCATAGCCTACTTTTAAAGAAAAAAAAAAGCCTTCATAGAAAATCTTGTTCTGTTTTTCTAAAGACTGACTACAAAAATGTTTCATATTTGTAAGTGGCAAATTATTTCATATGTCTTATAATTTTTGTTTAGTCTCTTATATACTTACCTTGTACTGAAATTCTACTCAAACAATGAGAGTTATCAGAGCAAGACTGTTAAATCTGTACTCCTTTTCTTCTTACAAATTATAAGGTCTTTGCAAGGTTTTTAACCATATGACTTCTCTTGCCAAATTATAACATATTATGCAAAAGCATTTATATTATATTGATAAACTTTATATCCAATCCAAAATTGCATTATGATATTATACTATTTTATTGTTTTTATATTTATTAAACAATGAGGATTTATGAAGTTCACTGTGAAGTCTTTCACGACTGTCAGTACAATAACTTTTGTAACAGTATACTCACTAATAATAAAATAATAAAATCCCAAGGCAAAATGCAATAGATGGTGACTTACATAAAACAATTGCATATTGTACGCCAGCAATTCATAATAATCAGAGCAAACTGTAGTCATAATTTGTAGTAACAAATTATGGGGAGCAGAATACTGAAATGAGATCATTATTATTTATCTCCTGTTTCATTATTGATTTCTTTTGCAAAAAGAGCAAGTAAAGTGACTGTTATTACTCATCAAATTTAAATGCTAATAAAAAATATTAAAGGATAATCAGTGAAATATTGGCAGCTTACATACATTTATTTTCTAAATGTTTGTTCATGCAGTTTTACTATAAGATTCTTATTCTCATCAAACTATTTTTTATTTTATTAAATCAAATATTCTTGATCTGCATAAAGGTAATAATAACTACTTTTCATGAAATGAACCTTTGGTTTAGAAAACAGAAACTGAATATAATTGACATTTGAGGAAGAAAGGGATATTTATGTACTTTAGATGGTTTAAATTTTTTACTTTATTTTTTCAAAATAATACCTCACATATGATTGTTTTGGAACAAGCTATGTTTATAATGCAGCCCAAACTGAATTTGAACTCCAAATTGTCTTCTCATCTTCCCTTATTATATTTAGAAGCATAAGCTGCTCTACCTGGCAATACAATAGTACATTAGCATTCTCAGATTCTGCAAATTCAAAAAGTACACATTTGTTAAAAGAAGTAAAAATTTATAACGAATGACCTAGAGTAGAAGTATAATTTCCATTGCACTGTTGAATCGAGTCTCCACTTCCTTCTCATTGCCTCTGCTGTTAGCTATTATGGTTGGCTTTTCCTTTTTTCATTGGTAACACTTTTCTCTATTATTTTTTCTACTTCTGTGCTTTGGATCTTTTTTAAATTAGAAACATACTAACGAATTTTATTTTCTGTCTTTATGTTTATGTTGTCTTGCCCGGAATTCAATTTCTTTTTTCCTTTGCAAAATACAAAGCATGCTTGCTTATCCAGTGTTTATAAACATGCTGAAGAAGTAATCTTTATTCTTCACACATTTGTTAATATTGATGATTATGGGTGATACTTAAAAAGATTTTTTTCTGGTGTTTAGTAATTGATGTTAAATTTGTTAACAAGCCTGTGAAAGAAACAAAAATATCACTATTTATTATATATATATTTGCTTTTGTTTATAAAAATATAAAATGCCTCACATTTATGTGTAAATCTTAAGAATTTGTTTTATTCGTTAAATGTTCTATGTTGATGTGATCATATTTCTGACTTTTTCAATATTTAAATTTATTTTTATCTAAAATGGAATTCTTTCAAAAATGTTTGTAGTATTTATCGTACTGAGATATCTACTCTTTTTTTTTATTGAGAAAAGGAGAAAAAAAAAAACAAGTTTCCTCCTCCTCCCAGCCTCCCATTTCCCTCCCCCTCCTCCCACCCTTCTCCACCTCCTCCCACCCTTCTCCCCGTCCTCCCACCCTTCTCCCCTTCCTCCCACCCATCTCCCCCTCCCCCCACTCCTCTCCCCCTCCCTCTCCAGTCCAAAGAGCAGTCAGGGTTCCCTACCCTGTGGAAAGTCCTAGGTCCTCTCCCCTCCGTCCATTTCTAGGAAGGTGAACATCCAAACTGGCTAGGCTCCCACAAACCCAGCACATTACGTAGGTTCAAAACCCTGTGCCATTGTCCTTTGTGTCTCATCAGCCCTCATTGTTCGCCATGCTCAGAGAGTCCAGTTTTATCCCATGCTTTTTCAGTCACAGTCCAGCTGGTCTTGGTGAGCTCTCAATAGCTCAGCTCCACTGTCTCAGTGGGTGGGTGCACCCCTCGTGGTCCCGCCTTCTTTGCTCATGTTCTCCCTCCTTCTGCTCCTCATTGGGACCTTGGGAGATCAGTCCAGTGCTCCAGTTTGGGTCTCTGTCTCTATCTCCATCCATCACCAGATGAAGATTCTATGATGATATGCAAGATATTAGTCAGTATTGCTCTAGGATAGGGTCATTTCAGGTTCCCTATCCTCAGCTGCCCAAGGAACTAACTGGGGACCTCGGCTTGGGCATCTACGAGCCACTCTAGGTTCAAGTCTCTTGCCAACCCAAAGGTGGCTCCCTTAACTAAGAATTGTGCTTCCATGCTCCCCTATCCAACCTTCCTTTATCCCAATACTCCTTTTTCCCCAAGTTCCCCCCATTCTCCCCTTCTCCCTTTTCTCTCCCCATCTCCCCTTACCCCCATCCCACCCATCCCCAAGATCTCAATTTTCTCCCCGGCAATTTTGTCTACTTCCCATAGCCAAGAGGACAACTATATTATAAGTAAGAGGTTCACCTTCTTACTTAGCTTCTTTGGGATCACCAATTGTAGACTCCGTGATCCTTGTTTATGGCTAGAAACCAATTATGAGTGAGTACATCCCATATTCTTCTTTTTGGGTCTGGGTTACTTCACTCAGGATAGTGTTTTCTATTTCCATCCATTTGCAGGCAAAATTTGAGAAGTCATTTTTTTTTTTACGGCAGCGTAGTACTCTAATGTGTAGATATTCCACACTTTCTTCATCCATTCTTCCATTGAAGGGCATCTAGGTTGTTTCCAGGTTCTGGCTATTACAAATAATACTGCTGTGAACATAGTTGAACAAATGCTCTTTTCATATGATAGGGCATCTCTTGGGTATATTCCCAGGAGTGGTATTGCTGGGTCCAGGGGTAGGTTGATCCCGAATTTCCTGAGAAACCGAAACACCGATTTCCAAAGTGGGAAGTACCCTACAGCAGATGGGCACAGGAGATCATTTCCTATGTGTAACCCCAACAGTGCAGACATTAAGGGCAACATTGAATAAATGGGACCTACTAAAACTGAGAAGCTTCTGTAAAGCAAAGGACACTGTCACCAAGACAAAAAGGCAGTCTACTGACTGGGAGAAGATCTTCACCAACCCCGCAACAGACAAAGGTCTGATCTCCAAAATATATAGAGAACTCAGGAAACTAGACTTTAAAATGCTAATCAACCCAATCAAAAAATGGGGCACTGAACTGAACAGAGAATTCTCAGCAGAGGAAGTTCAAATGGCCAAAAGACACTTAAGTTCATGCTCAACCTCCTTAGCGATCAGGGAAATGCAAATCAAAACAAATTTGAGATATCATCTTACACCTGTCAGAATGGCTAAAATCAAAAACTCCAATGATAGCCTTTGCTGGAGAGGTTGTGGAGGTAGGGGTACCCTCATCCATTGCTGGTGGGAATGCAATCTTGTGAGATATCTACTCTTAATAAAGGCCCTAAAGCTATAATACATAGCCTAACTTAAGGGTATGATTTTATGAGTTTCACTAGAAAATATTAAAAATATGCAGTGTATTAGTCAGGGTTTCAATAGTATGACACATTACCATGATCAAAAGCAAGTTGTAAAGGAATGGGTTTTTTTCACTTTTTTCTCAGTGACAGTTCACCATTAAAGAATCTGGAAGTAGGAGCTTCTGCACAGGCCTTGAAAGAGTACTGCTCAGTGATTGTCGCTATCGTTTGCTCAGCTTGCTTTTATGTGGAAACCAGGACCACCATTATAGGGACTGCACCAAGAGAGGGGTCTAGACACTCCCACATCAATCACTGTTTAAGAAAATACTACATAGGCTTTCCTGCAGCTGGATCCGATGGGCGGTTTTTCTCAATAGAGGTTTCCTCTTCTTAGATGACTCTAGCTTATGTCAAGAAAACATCAAATTAGCCATGAACAGAGATGACTATTTAATCATCTTTATGTGTCCTATTAAAATTATACAAAGTGCCCTATATGTATATATAGCTACATTTACTTTAAATGGATTTAAATGCACCAAATCAAATGATTCGAATTATGAAACTGGGTTCTGGTGTTTCAGTTTTCTCTGATAAAATAACACACAACTTAAACTGTACCACATCACAAAAGAAATTATATCACATTTTGAATATGTCATGAAGCACAGGTACAGTATTTAATAGAGATGTGTTTACAAATTCAAAACTCCTTTTATAAATACCCAATTGTTAATTCATCTTATACATTCTAGCTCCTGATGTAATAAGACACCACATTCTAGGAGAACATGCTAATTTTGAGTACATAAGTTATTACTTATATATAAGTTAATATTAATAATACCAAGATACTTTACATTAAACTTCATAGCTCCAAGAGTTGTCAGCAATAGCCTTAAATGAGAATGAGACTCTTAGCAGTCAATCAATAATCAGACAGGAGCCAGTGTGGTGCCACCCATTAATGCAGAACTATGAGCTACTGATGGATACTGAGGGAAGGGATGCAATTTTTTTTCAGTTGTATAGCTACTTCAAGTTCACCATGATCCAATGACCAATATCAAATTCACAGCCACACAAACAAGTCTGGTAAAAACAGGCTTGCGAAAAAAAATAAATAAATAAAAAGGACATAATTGGGAAAAGATGTGGAGGAATAAATTGGAAGGAGGATAGATACAGTTACAATGGCATTTATCAGAATATGAGATTTTTTTTAAATATTCTAAGTAGATTTCTAAAGTTGTTGGACCTGAATAAATTCCCTTTTTATTCAGTGTGTGTGTGCACCTACATGTAAGTGCATGTCTGTATAAAAAATTGTCCAAAACAAACAATAAAATGAGAGAGGCTTGAAGGGGACAGGAGAGGAAGGGAGGGGAACAGAGAAAAAATGTACAGCTCAATAAAATCAATAAAAAAGAAAAAAATATAAACCTATTCAACTTTTTTTTTTTGCTTTTTTAAAATCAGGGTTTGTCTTTGTTACCCTGGCTGTCCTGGAACTTGCTTTTTAGACCAGGCCTTGAAAATCATAGATCTGCAAGCCACATACCAGCTCCCTGATAGCAATTCAGAGACTTAATATTATTTATAAATGCTCACCCAATAGCTCAGGCTTGTTACTAGCTAAATTTTACATTTAAAATTTAACCCATATTTCTTATCTATGCATTGACATGGCTCATGGCTTGTCACCTCGTTTTTTAGATGTCCCACTTCCTGGGAGATTGGCTAAAGTCTTTCCTGACTCGACCTTTCTCTTCCCAGAGTCCTCTATGACCAGCCTACTTCCTGCCTGACTACTGACCTGTCAGCCTTTTATTAACCCAATAAGAGAAATATATATCCACAGTGTACAGAAGGATTATTCTGCCAGCAATTGTCATCAACCCTGATCAAAATAGTGTCTCTTTGCAGCTGTATTGAGTGCAGAAATTAAACAACGTATGCATATCATCACTAACAATGCTCAGGAAACATTACAGATAAATGGACAGAAAGGAAGTAAGAACCAACTAATTGAGAGAGAGAGAACAGAAAACAGTCTCAGGAGCATAACTTATCTGTGTCATTCACGAACCGTCACAACTTAATTTAACTTACGTAGAGCCTGAAGGTTTTGTAAATGAAGATACTGCAACTTATAATTTGTGATTATAGAAAAAGAAGAGTAAGGTTTTAGAATAAGAAAGCTTGGGGTCAAATATTGCAAAGTCTACGTTAACCTTTCGATACATTTTTATTAACAAATACATTTATAGCTTCTTTTTATGTAAGTATGCAATATAACATTGTGGGAGAAAACACTTTTATTGATCACTGTGCAAAACAGGCAAGTACATGTTTGCCCTGGAAATCTTAGGTAGGTTACTACCATACACTACCGAGCACTCAGTTGTAGAGTTCTGAAAATGTACAATCTAGGCAGCTATGATTTCTCTTACTGTTGTTTGACCTTCAGGTTTTTAACCTTAAAAGTTTATAATATCTATACTGTACTAATAAATTTGTGTATAACTTTCCAAAACAAAAGGTATATGTTTGATATCAATTCTTTGATTCCACACTACAGCACGAGGTAGATATTGTTTTCTGTACTGAAAATGTTCCCAATGTATTGTAAAATGTTGTCAACTGTTCTTTAAGGACTGGTAAAGAGAAAATTTCCCCCAAGCAGACCTACTCCAAAGAATGATGATAGTACTCAAGAGCTCTGAGATGAGGATTAAGGAAAAGCTCTCAGGGTTTGTACAGAAGGATAGTAAATAGAAATATAATGTTTGGGAAAATGGACTAATAGATTAAAAGAAGAAATATTGCATCCTGATGGAATGAAGGTTGGAACTGTCCATAGGCATATAAATCTTGTAAGCCCTGTTTTTACCCTCTTTTCATTTGTTTTGTTTTTTGGTCCTTGTGTCCCTTTGTGCTTTTAATCCATTATTTTAAAAATTTCACAATCTGTACATGAAATAGCAAAGTTATACTTTGATACTTTGTGACATGTTAATAATACTAGATGAGTTGAATGTTTCATGGATTTACAAAACATTAAAGTGAACATTTGAAATTAAATGATTGATTAGAAATAGTAAGTGCCATGAGAAGTGGTAATAATATATCAATGTTATTAAAATACTGGGAATTTTAGAACATGAAACGAGACTACAGATGTTGCAGGCGGAAGTGGGAATTGGATGAGTGCTTAAACTATTGATAATCTGATGAAGAACAATTGTCGGTAGATGGATGCCTGGGAGAGCAGAGTAACTCATCATCAGGAGTGTGGCCACCTGGAGCTTTCTGTTTTAACCCACCATCCCCTGCCCAGTGGATTTCCACAGTTTATGTGCTCATATGTAGCATCATCTGGAGTCAGTGATTATAATTCAATAAAAAAAATACAGGGAAAGAGGTAAACAAAGTGCACAGATGATTTCCGAAGAGAATCAATGCTTCTGTGAATAAGGAAGGTTAGAAGAATAAAACAGGATAGTAAATGAAGCAGCAGAAATGTGTGCAGTATGGCAGAGTAAGGCCTGCAGGTAGTGCTTCATCAGACTTGACAGGATGCATGGTCTAGAGCCAATTTCTACTCAGAACTGGATTGCAACTCTCTTCTCTAAGCCAGCAATTATTCTGCTGCCATTTTTTTTGTCAAATTAAAAGTGATTGCAAATCATGATGATAGTATTTTAATAGTTAGTAGAAATTGAAATGCATTTCAGTCTTGAATTCCATGTGAAGGGTTATTGTTCCACTGAGCAGTCATATATATTGTATTGTTAGAATAGCTGGCAACTTTAGATGTGTGTTTGTGTGTATGTGTGTCTGTGTGTGACTTTGTACTCATAAAAGTAAATAAATGTTTCATTATTTGTAATGCAGTTTGATGTTGAAATTCTTATGTGACCACTTTAGATTCTAAATTTGCATCAAAGGACAAAACACATCAGCTTCTTTTCAATAATTTAGTGAATGCTTTTTTCAGGATAAGATATGCTGTGCTGTGGTGCACAAAGGCAAAGCTCAGAAGGTTAACACTACAGACATTTAGTTATAGTTCACAGAAAATTGGTTGCAATTTTGCGGGATGCCATTAGGATATGTCTCCTCCGTCCTACCTCTTAATTGCTCAGAAGTCCCTGTTGCTTGAGTTTATTGCAGCTCTATTTGTTACGAAAAGCAGAGAATGGGTAAAGAAAAGACTATTTTTTCTTTTATTATTATATTTTTACTAATTGTTGTAGACTTCTATACAATATTTTTTTTCATATTAACCACACATTTCTCCATAACTCCTCTCAGATCCACCCCACCCCTCACTATTCTTTAAAAATATTTATTTAAATTATTTTAGGACATTATATTACTTCCCATTCTCTTTTCTCACTACAAATTCTCTCACATATCTATCCTTGCTCTTTTTTTCAAATTTACAACCTCCTTTTAGTTTATTGTTGTTACATATATGTGTATGTGTATATGTATGTATATGTATATATAACACCCCAAAATACAGTATATTCAGTCTGTAAATTGCTATTTGTATGTGTGTTTTCATGGCTTACCACTTGGTGTTTGGTAACTCATTGCGGTGTTTATCCCTGGGATGTCTGCTATTCTCAATATCTCTTAGTTACTTGCAGTTCTTTGTGAAGGGTTGAGGACTCCTTGAGCTTTTGCCGGTGCACATTAGCATGTTGGTTAGTGTACATTACATTTTTAGGGAGTCATGTTTGTGAGACTTTATTGGTGTAGCTTCCTTTTAACCAAACCATTGACTCTATTCGTGCTGCACATATAATTCTGGGTGTTGCCCGACACCCTGGAATGTGCTCCTCCTACGAGGAGCCATACCCTTAAAGAAATCTGAGTATCTCTCAGTGGACACTAAGTTTCCATACTGAAGAAGCTAAGGAAGGAGGCTAGTAAGACCCTTCCCACTCTATGCTATAATTTTTAATGGCATTGTTTTTAATTAATTAATTATTAATTAATTTATCTTCTGCAGGTTTTGTTCAACAAAGATAGGCGCGGGGAATCAGTGAATAGAACAGTTGTTCCTATCATATCTCAAAGACACTATTTTTGTCCTATCCCATAATTTAACCAATGATTGAATTGGATAATACAAGTGATTTATTATTAAGATTCTTCCAAGGGTACCAATAATCGTATTAGCTAATTCCTGAGACTTTCAAAACAAACAAGAATAAATTGGAATTATATCTTGAATTATATTAAAATCTCCAACAATGTATACAAGCTGATAAAAATATTTTACAATGTGCTATAAGGAGGCCGATATTCTCTCTGGCAGACTCTGATTTCCTGGTTGGTTGCTGTTTTTCTTAATTAAAACATGATGGGGTTTTCCCAAGGCCCGACCTCCTTCCCTTCTAACTTTTCTCTCCCTAACTCCCCTTACCCCCATCCCACCCCTCCCCCAAGATCCCAATTTTCTCCATGGCAATTTTGTCTACTTCCCTTAGCCAAGAGGATAACTATATGTTTTTCCTTGGGTTCCCCTTCTTACTTAGCTTCTTTAGATTCACCTATTGTGGAATCCGTGACCCTTATTTATGGCTAGAAACCAATTATGAGTGAGTACATCCCATGTTCATCTTTTTGGGTCTGGGATACCTCACTCAGGATAGTGTTTTCTATTTCCATCCATTTGCATGCAAAATTCGAGAAGTCATTGTTTTTTACCGCAGTGTATTACTCTAATGTGTAGATATTCCATACTTTCTTCATCCATTCTTCCATTGAAGGGCATCTAGGTTGTTTCCAGGTTCTGGCTATTACAAATAATACTGCTATGAACATAGTTGAACAAATGCTTTTGTCATATGATAGGGCATCTCTTGGGTATATTCCCAAGAGTGGTATTGCTGGGTCCAGGGGTAGGTTGATCCCGAATTTCCTGACAGGGGAGCACGGAACCACAATTCTTAGTTAAGGGAGCCACTTTAGGGTTGGCAAGAGACCTGACCCTAGAGGGGCTCCCAGGTGCCCAAGCTGAGGTCCCCAGTTAGTTCCTTGGGCAGTTGAGGATAGGGAACCTGAAATGACCCTATCCTAGAGCAATACTGACGAATAACTTGCATATCATCATAGAACCTTCATCTGGTAATGGATGGAGATAGAGACAGAGACCCACACAGGAGCACTGGATTGAGCTCCCACGGTCCCAATGAGGAGCAGAAGGAGGGAGAACATGAGCAAAGAAGTCGGGACCACGAGGGATGCACCCACCCACTGAGACAGTGGAGCTGAGCTATTGAGAGCTCACCAAGACCAGCTGGACTGTGACTGAAAAAGCATGGGATAAAACTGGACTCTCTGAACATGGCGAACAATGAGGGCTGATGAGACGCAAAGGACAATGGCACGGGGGTTTGATCCTACGTATTGTGATGGCTTTGTGGGAGCCTAGCCAGTTTGGATGTTCACCTTCCTAGAAATGGACGGAGGTGGGAGGTCCTAGGTCTTACCACAGGGCAGAAAACCCTGACTGCTCTTTGGACTGGAGAGGGAGGGGGAAAGGAGTGGGGGGAGGGGGAGAATGGTGGGAGGAGGGGGCATAGGGTGGGAGGAGGGGGAGGGAAATGGAAGGCTGGGAAGAGGTGGAAACTTGTTTTTTTTTTTCTCCTTTTCTCAATAAAAAAAGAAAAAAAAACATGATGGGGTTTATTTTTGTACTTAATTTTTAAATGCACGTTGAATAAGGCATATGGTTAATATTGAAAATGTTCATGTATACATACACGTTATGCTGAATCTAAAGTCAACAAACACCTACAACTGAACAGTTTACCTCAGTCTTTTTGTATACATTTTATCATGAAAATTATTTTTTATGTCATTTTATCTTCTTCAGGGCTTCTTATAATTTAGGTTCAAAAAGTAGTTTGAAATAATTTAGTACAAGAAATATAATGAAAAAATGTTTGCCATTAGAAGATATTTCTATAAAAAATAAACATAGATGTTCATTCTAATATTTATTATTCTGGCTTTTTCATTGTATTTTAAAGGTGGTGTTTTCTTTTCTGAGTCGAAATAATTGTACTCTTTATAGACTGCTAGAAGAAATAATTTAGCAATAAACTTTCTCCTTTGCATTTTTTTCTATATTTAATTTCAGTTTACATATCCCCTGCAGGATTTATTGGTATTTTAATTAAAACCTCATTATTGTGGTACATGTAGCAACTAGAAATACAACCAGGGATGTAACCATGTGAAACTTGAACATATTGATGGCCACTGATCCTTCTGTGCTCTGTTCCTCCACTGTGGTTCAATATGGCCCTTGTCATTCCTTTGCCTGAGATTTTCAAAACAAGCTCAAGGCACATGCATTCTAATTGTTGCTCCATGGGAGATCTGCAGTAACATTTAATATTTTATTGTTAATTTTATATTTATCACCCATCAATAGGTACTTCTTTGGAAAAGGATACTGATTAATTAAGTTACATTAATATATTTTAGTGATATTCTATATTCAAGTGCTAATGGATAATTACGGTAATGTTTTGTTCATTATAAAATATAAATGTAAAGTATCTTTGATTTAATGCAAGCTATTAAATCGCATAAATGTCTGAGTGCTCTCTGGGAAATTGTAAAATTAAACTCGTCAAAAATAACTGTTGAGAAAAATCTTAGTGCTATTTTGCCTCTTTAAAAAGAGGCTTTACATTTGCTTATATTATTTTATCTTATTTTCTGCTTTTTCTACTTTTTTAAGATTTATTATATTTATTATGTATACAGTGTTTTGCCTGCATGTGCACCTGCGTGGCAGAAGACGTCATCAGATCTCATTACTGATGACAGCGAGGCACCATGTGGTTGCTGGGAATTGAACTCAGGACCTCTGGAAGAGCAACCAGTGCTCTTAACTTCTGAGCCGTCTCACCTTTTATTTTTTTAAAAAAAGATTTATCATATGCATAGGTATTTTGCTCATATGTGTGTCTGAGTACTGCAAGTGTTACTGGTGCATGTGACAGAAGACTATGTCAGATGTCATAGAACTTGAGATACAGGTGGTGTTAGCTACCATGTGGATGCGAATATCAAACCTGAGCCCTCTGCAAGAGCAGAAATGACTTTTAAACTCTGAGCCAACTCTCCAACCTCACATTTGAAAACTTTATATTTCAGTTGTTTAGAGCAGTCCTTCATCATCTAAAGGGAATAAAAGAAGTCATGACTAATCACCAGTATTTGGACCTCCTCAAGTATTTTTTCTTTTTAAAGAAATATAGAATCCTGGTCAAATAATATATTTTTCAGACTTATGAACACTAGTCAAACAAAACTAATTTTGGTCAAACTTTTAAATTAATTTCTAATTGTATTCAATGTATTCTTTTGAGACTGGGGAGATGGCTTAGTGAAAGAGTACTTAGTATACATGCTTGTGCATGAGGACCTGACATTGAATAGCTAGCACCCATGTGAAAGTTACACATATGCTTGAGACCCAAACATTGGAGGTGTCAAAACAAACAGATACCAAGAACATGCTGTCCAGTCACAAGCTAATACAATGCATTCCAAGTTGAGATAGAGAGAAAGAGACAGAGACAGAGAGAGAGGCCTTGTTTCACAGGAACAAAACAGAGAGTAATAGAGAAAGATACCTAATGTTATCCTGTGGCCTCCGATTTCACATGCATGGAGTTTTGTACACACAAATGTATACACACGCAAATATACAGTCTATACAGATAAACCAAATACATTCCGTTTAAAAATAGAAAAGTATTAGACACTTGAGACCTAATTTTAAGAAAAAATAATATAAATTCCAAATACTTTGATGTGATTATGAAAAATACAAAGCAGCAAGAGAAACAGATATAATAGATTCCAGTTTTCTGGTCTTTCCTGAAAGCTTGAGCAAGCTTAACAACATAATGGAGAAAGTCTTATCTCCCTGGCACTAGGAATGTAGTCGAAGTTAGTGTATTCCCTTATGAAGATTTCACTCTGATATACAATCAAAACTTCATAAAAGAGGAGGACAAAACCATAGCAAGCAGGGATGAATGGTTGCTGCTGAGAAGATAATAGGACAGCTGGGGTGTGAAGACATAGCTCCCTTTAGAAGAAATGTCTGGGTGTGGTTCCCTTCTGAAGAGGTGTATAACGTGGCTACTACCTTGACAGGAGCTTATCAGAAGAAACTTTATGTATTTGGAATTTAGAGAAGTAGAAACGATGTTTGAAAGAAGATAGAGAAAAATATTAAAAGACTCACACAAGCTAGGCCTTGAGGTATGAGTGGTGATATTACATGTGGTCCTACTAAACTAGAAAAATATTAGAAAATAATTTAGTGACATGGCCATCTCTGCAGATGACCTAAACTTCGATTATGGGAAACACAAAAGAGGCAAAAGTAGACAGAGGCACTCTTCCTGACAGCTGGGTCCATAAGTGCTGAGAGCTGCTATTTAAATGTAGCCAGCTTTAAATTATTATCACTTGGTGACTGGACAAGAGCTAGGAGATATGATTTTCTGTGTGACCAGGTCACCACAGCAGAACTGACAGTTGTTAGAAACCAAAGCAACTTGGACCTTTCCTGGACAATATAATAAATAAAATCTAGATGGGGCGGAGGGCGCTGCTCTAGCATTCCTTATTCTGAATTTTGTAATTTTAAAAGGATGATAACACTACTGGCTGTTTAGAATCAACCATAGTAACTGCTTACTTTATGTTGTGTTAGCTTTGGTTTATGATATTCACAAATACCTGGCTATTGAGTATGGATTGAATGAAAAAAATTTCAGATTATATTATATACTTAAACTATTATCCCTTTGGAAACACTGTATCAATAATCCAATAATCTGTATTTTAAGTAAGAAATCTAATAAGAAAAGAACATTTTCAAAATTACCCTCAATTATTGACAAGTTTATAAAAGCTGCTTTCATACACCCCTGAAGACTTACTTTTAAGAAGTTTAAATTATTATTTAAGTATATTGTTCTTAATGTGAAATTGTGTTAAAAATGTTAATATCTAATGTTATTAAATCAATGTGAATAATTTTACAAGAATTTATCAAAAATATATAGCCTATTTATTTAAAGCCGAGTCTGTCATTAAGTTGATTTCAGAACAGAGATCCCTAGCTGTCCAGTATGTACCATGGAGTTGAGAAAAATAACCATCCCTAAGAACATTAATTTAATATTTAGATAAAATTAGAAGTTTTTCCATTGATATTAATGAAATCAACTAATAGATTTTTCATTCTTCACCGAATCTAGTTTAACATACCACATTGTGTCTCTCACATTATCAGTCCGCATAAGCTGATTCGACTCCTTGCTATCATGAGTAACTAATATCTTGGTTTCATAAACAGCAACGTAGAGTTGCATAGTTAAATATACCACAGGTTAGTCAAATATTTAAGCATAATAAGTAAAAATTAGCCTTTAAAAGTTATTTGAAATGATTTTAACTTTTTATGAACTCATTGAGAAATGTCAAAGAATATACACTGGAACCCGCATTTGTGCATACATTGTTTAAACAACCTGAACTTTTAAAACAAATTTAATATTTTTTAAAACTAGTAGGAACCTCAAGAGAAAAAAAAGAACTCGGTTATAAAAAAAACAGAGTAGCAGGTGCCAGTTATTACCATAACTTATTCCCATAGATCATTTCCCTCTTTGAGACAGGAAAAGGCCATTCAAGTCTCTCTTATTTGCTGCTTGTCTAAGTTTGTATTCTGTTTTTCTGAGAGAGACAATGGCAGAAAGCAACTTTGGCTTCAAGGTCCCAATAATAACACATCACCACGGGAAGTCAAGACATAATTTAACAGTTTCGGATTGGCTGGTGTTTTGTTTTTTTGAGAAAGAGTTTCTTTGTGCGGCCCTGGCTATCGTGGAACTAGCTTTGTAGACCAGGATTGTCTCAAACACAGAGAATCACCTGACTCTGCCTAGCATCAAATGTATGCATCTTTATGCCAGGCCCTTATGAATTCTTTTTTTAAAAAAGAGAAAACTACATTTTTAAAGAGAGTATTCCACTTTACAGTTTCTAAAGTTAGGAATTTTTGAGCCATGCACAAATCACATCAACTTTCATAAACATATGTTTCAAATGTATAGCCATTACTAAAATGATCCTCCTTTTCTGCACTAAAAAGTTTGTGCAGAGCTAAAGATACAATCATAGAAATGAAGGGGAACTCCATATAACAGGAAATAATATTTACCAGTCATGTATCGGACACACAGAATAACAAATAATTCTAAAAAAAATAAAAATAAAAAAAAACAAAATAAAAAATGACCCATTTTGGAAATGGTATAAGAATCTAAACAGAGTTCTCAAAAGAAAAAAAAAAGAAGCTAAAAATGCATCAAAATATGTTCATAACCCTCAGCTGTTAGGGAATGCAGAAAAAAATAATCTTGCATTTCCATCTCAACCTAGTCAGAATTGATAAGGTCATCAAAACAAGTGAAAACAAATTTTGAAGAGGTTGTGGATAAAGAGAAACCCTTATTATCTGTTGTTGGGATTGTCAACTGGTACAGTATAATGAGTCTTTCTGTGTCCCACCAGCCAGCTCCCAAATAATGAATGACCCAGAGCTATATTATTAGTTATGAAAACTTGGCCTTTAGCTTAGGCTGATCTCAACTAGCTCTCATACCTTAACTTAAACTATATTTTAAAATTCACGTTCTGCACATGGTGTTAATGCTCTTTCATATCTCACCTCCTATGTATGGTTGGAGACTCAACCTTTCTTCTTCCCAGATTATACTCTGTCTCTGGAAGACCTGGCTAACTTCTTCTTGACTAGCTAATGGAAATTCAGCACTTTATTAATTCAATCAAAAGGTACCTTAGCAAGAATACACCTTTAAAATATAAACATATTTGTAACAATGTAGGCTTTATGGAAATCACTGTGGAGAATTCAAAATGCTAGCCTAACATAATCACTTACGATACTACATTCTAAATCTTATCTTTATCTGCTCGGAAAAGTGTAGTTACCAACCTTCATCAAAGAGACCTCTCTTTAAAGTAGGTGGAGACAGTCTTAAAGTACTTCAATTGGCACAATGTAGGGATCAATGACTGTGGGAGCTCCTGTATCTTCGACTAAGGAAACATGATAGAAGAGGGAATGGAAGAACTATAAAAGCCAGAACAATAAGAATTCTACACCGTGAAAAATTCTTTCCTAGAAATGGCTGTATAAATGAAACCAGAACTATGGAAAAATAAAATATAAATTGAAAGAGGAGGATTTCACAAGATTCCACCTTAGACAAGGACCTCAGGCAACTGAAAAGGACTAGATTATTTTGAATTCTGGACCAGAAAGGTGCAATCCCCCCCTTTTTTTATTTTGCTTGTTTACTTTAGGTGTTGTCTTGAGGCTAGGTTTGTTTTTCTGATTTTTTTTTAAATTTTCCTTATTATTTGTCACCAAAGTGTGGTGCTTGCTGCCATGTCAATAAACTCCAAGCCTCTTTAACTCCTCTTCTCCTCGCAATGACAGCTCTTGTGAGTTATGTCTTGTATGTCCTAGATACTATAATAAAATTTTCCTGATCTAAAAATAAGACAAACAAAACTATTCCAATACTTCAGACTTCCAACTGAAGAACACTTACGTTATAAATATGCAAATAAGAATATGTACACGTAGCCGGGCGGTGGTGGCGCACGCCTATAATCCCAGCACTCGGGAGGCAGAGTCAGGCGGATCTCTGTGAGTTCGAGGCCAGCCTGGTCTACAGAGTGAGTTCCAGGACAGGCTCCAAAACCACAGAGAAACCCTGTCTCGAAAAACAAAAACAAAAACAAAAACAAACAAAAAGAATATGTACACGTAAAAAACATAAGACTCCTACCAAAATTAAGCACACACACACGAATGATTATCTACTGTGTATAACAAGTACATATGTATACATATAAATAAAAATATGAGATATAGATATTGATATAGATATGAGGCATTAAATTTGCATATTGTTTTGTTTAGTATCTCCCCAATACAGCTTTTAAATTCTTTACAAAAGAGCCCAGACAGTTCCTTATTTATTTGAAATTAGTGGAATGTATATTATAAATCTGAAGTCAGGTATGGTCATTTGTGTTTATACCATCTGAGGGTTTGAAAATACTCTCAAATGTGCTGTAAGGTTTGGTAGAGTCTTTGTACTCTGGGGTTTTAATAATGCCATTAATGAATCCATGATAGACAATGAGCATCCATTCATTTTTTAATGTTTCAGTAGTATCAAGACATTGATAATCGGTTTAACAAAATGTTAATTTACTTATTATAGGATTATTAAATATTACTATGGGGTACTGGTTTGTTAGGAATACATATTTCTATGCATATATATGCAACAACAATTTATGATAAAAGGTGATGAACTTGTAAGGAGACCAAAAGTGATACATGAAAGGGTTTTGAAGAAATAGAAGGTGGAATAATGTAATTTTATTACAAATTCAAAAAATAGAATAAAACCCAAATATTTGCACTAATTTGTTATGGGTAACGCTGGGGAAGAACTTCCCAAAATTGAGCTTTATTAGTTTCTACATTTGAGAGGAAACAGTCATTGGATGTGTATGTGTAAAATCATGAATGCCTTCTTGCATAATAATTTCTTTCCTATATATAGGAATGAATTGTAAAGTTTTTATTCATCATTTCTACCTTGCATGTGTTTATTTTGTTGTGATCAAGCAGCATGAATTAAGGAAGCAAGGAGAAGAAAGGGTTTATTTCAGTTTACAAATCTCAGGTCACACTCAAGGCAGGAACCCACAGCAGAAAACTAGAAATAGGAAGTGAAGCCGGCATGAAGGATACTGCTTACTGACTGACTACTGATGGCTTGTTCGTATTAATTTCTTTTGCAACCCAGGACCACATGTCCAAGGTTGGCACTACACACAATAGGCAGAAACCTCCTACATTGGTAATTAATCAACAAAACTTCCAATATTTTTGCATATAATCTTATGGAAACATTGCTGAACTGTGTGTCCCTCTTCTCAAATGACTGCAGCTTGTGTAAGTTGACAAAAATCAACCAGCAAATTTCCTTTCACCAATCTCTACATTGGCATGAGAAATTCTCAGATAAGTAAAACAGTGCCTGGGTACACTGAAGTGCTTTTCTACATGACAATGCAAAAGGACAGCAACAATGAAATGAGCATAAATTATGTAATTTGTTTGTCCAGTTAGTTGGGATAGGCACTCACAAAATATTGGTACAGTATATAGGTATAATTATTATTATTATGATATGTTTGAAGGAAAAATGATACATAACCGTTATATATTTGAAAGGATTAAAAATGTGTTACATTATGATTACATTATATAATATCATAAGTTGTGTGACTTTTGTGTGTGGGGGTATTGGAGTTGCTTGGATAAGAATACATACAATCAAGCTAATGACATAAAAGTTACCACACAGCACTTTGCAGCATAGTTTGTTTACATAAATAAAAGTATTTTCTTATAGCCAAACTTGTTTTGGGCTAACTTGAAGCAAAGTGACTGCAAAAGTCCTAAATCACACCTAGGCTACACATGACTCAAATTTCCTTAGAAACTAAGATGGATCAGATTGAGTTGTAGAAAATACTCAGTAAGATTAATTTTAGAGAGACCTTATGCCTTCAAGAACTGACAAAAATTTTGTTAAGGTTTATTTAAGAGCATGTCGATGTTTCATGGTTTAACATGGAAAATACTACAATTGATTTCCCTTGTCTAAATTTCTCTTTCACAGTCAGGGAGTTTGTCACCCACAATCATGCTGTGATAGAACCACATTTAATTTGCTAGAAGAAAATAAATGGAATGTATTTGGCATTCTTCAGAGTAAAGTGCATAAAAATGCAATGGAAATCTATAGCTAAACTGCATAATAATACACCACAAGAAAAAGAATGCAGAAAATTGGCTGTTATAAATGTTTTTCAATTCTATAATATAATTATTTCAACTAGCATGTTTTTTAAATAGTTCATAATGCCAGAAGACTCAAGGTGACAGCTATAATAAGAGATGGATTTATATTTATATATTAGGAGAAAGAAAGTAGAATTAAAACTCCCCTAACAACTCTTGTACTATTAAGTAATTCTCTTATCTTTAGAATTTTGTAGTTTGCGTTTTGAAAGTCTAAAATTACACACACACACACACACACACACACACACACACAAACAACCATATCTCTAAGTGGAAAAGTGGGAAATGAAAGCTGAATACTTGTATTCAAGTAAGTGTTGAATTAAAATAATAAATATCAACGTTAACATTGTAGATCATGCAAAAGATTTTGTCATAGTGATTCTGAAAAACATAACTGATAGATTTGATTGTACAAGAAAGGAACATGATATTTCTTAAAAGATCATTGTGCCAGCCTGATTCCAGATACTTAGTGCAATGTTGGAAATGCTTAACTTCTTGTCCTGTAAAAAAAAAAAAAAAAAAAAAATGAAATTTCAAATATTCCTCCCAAATTCATTTATTTATTTATTATATTTAGCAACATTTATTTAAGGGATAGTAACAAATTTGAAAGTCATAATGTATAATTTTCATGTGTGCAATCTTCTAAATTTTCTTGACAACACAAACAACTTTCTAAAGTTGACACATTTTGTAAAAGCCCACTTACCAGGCCCAGTTTCCCTGCCTCTCTGGTTGAGAATGCACACTCCTCGATCACTCCTCATACCAAGTCTGTTTGCTTCCTGCCTTAGGGATGATAGACAAATGATCTGAACTGTCATCAAGCTCCCCAGTTAAGTGCTTCCTTTTATAAGAGTTGCCTTAGTTGTGATGTCTTCTCACAGAACTAGAACATTAACTCAGACAGAAGTTTTCACCAACAATTGTCATTTATTGGATTGCTTTTATGTTGGTGTAGTCCTACACATAAACTTAATTATAATTTTAATGTTTCTTTCCTGAATGTCTCCTGTTAATGAGAAAAGACGCATATTTCCTCATTCAAAACTAATAACTTATTTTAAATGATTAAATTATTTCAAAGAGCATAGATTTTTCTTTTCTTCTAAAAAACAATGCTAATCATAATACCCAAATCTTTATAGATAGACAAAACGTATAGATTTTAGCTTTGAATATTTTTTCAAAATTTATGCCGTATTACATTTTAGAATATAAAAATTATCAATATTTTATTTCTAGAAAATGGAACAAAATAATTTTATTCTACCTGACAATTTCATAAAATTTATTTACTTCCCAAGAGCACAATATCTTGCTAAATATGCTCAGCATATCATTTACCATCCTTCTATTTCTCCTAATTGGAAATGGTAGTAAAACTTTTATTGCCTTGTTGACCAGGTCCTAGTTAATGGACCATAAATATTAAGCAGCGTGGTTGGGGCTCATTTGCTCAGAAAGTTCTAGATTGGCTGATTAATTGATTAACATGATCCAGCAATTCTCATTATAATAAGCACTCTATTCAAGTTCATATTTCCCTAACTTTAAGATATGCATTTCTATATATCAGAACTATAATATGCTCTAGATCTTTACCTGCAAGAGTAGGCTGGAGAAAATAAAGTCACTGAAAGAACAGTGTGATGAATGACTAGTACTCATCAATAAAGCACTTGCTAGGTAAAGTCTGGGCTCTCTTTTCATTCTCATTGTTGCAAACTACAACAACAACAAACCTCAAACAAAAATAAACAAGTAAATTGAAAACATATATGCATATAAGTGCATGTATGCTTTCATAAATAAATGTGATGACAATATATTTATGCTACTATTATGAATCCAATGTCTTACACTTTAAGAAATATGTTTCTAGATTTTATATACATCAGGTATAGCAGAGTATTGATCAAGCATCATTATAAAATTCTTGGTTATAGGATATTTACTTTGATTTTTGTATATTATTGAATTAAAAAATATTAGTCCTCCTAAATATATGACTATACAATCTAGAGTATATATGCATATATACCAAAAGAACAAATAATCCAGTAAAAAAAAATAGGGTACAGACCTAAACAGAGACCTCTCAACAGAAGAGTCTAAAATAGTTGAAAAACTCTTATTGTACTCTCTCTTGAGTACAATGATTAAAGGCATGAGCCACCATGCCCTACAGGTTGTGGTTTTCTGTAATGGCCTCTGTCTGCTAATGGAGATAAGTTTTCTTGATGAAGAGTGAGAAGAAACACCTAAATTCAATCCTTGGGATGTGTATGATGAAAGGCGATAACTAATTCCAGCAAATTGTCCTCAGGTCATTGAGTCACAGGTGCCAGAGCCTGCCAAAATAAAGAAATAAATGTAATAACACATGAATAAAAAGAACAATAATTTTATTGTTTAGAAATGAGATTTACTGTGGACTGAATTCACATCAAGTGCGCAAGTTCAATATTACTTGTAAAAATCTGAGAGTATTATGATAGTACATATTTAACATAGTATTGTTAAAAATTTTCCACAGAGGTAAAGAGTGGTTCTCAAATTTTTAAAGCAGTATAATTCATAGAAACAGATAATACTGAATTTTAGAAAGGTTTTTCATATTAATTGTCACTAAGATAACTCTATGTCTATATGGACTTTTATAAGCATTTCGTATTTTTTTTTTTTTTTTTTTTTTTGGTTTTTCGAGACAGGGTATCTCTGCGGTTTTGGAGTCTGTCCTGGAACTAGCTCTTGAAGACCAGGTTGGTCTCGAACTCACAGAGATCCGCCTGCCTCTGCCTCCCAAGTGCTGGGATTAAAGGTGTGCGCCACCACCGCCTGGCTTAAGCATTTCGTATTTTCTAACCCTGAACTACACCTGCACTCTCTGTTAAGTCTTTCTTCAGTAATCTTCACTGCAACAGTCTGTGACCACTAGCTACATATAGCTCTCTAGTTTGATTTACTTTTTAGGGTACAATTTATTTCTATTTCTACTTATCATAATAATAGTATTGTGTTTTCCTCTAGGACCTGTGATCCAGAAAATGGTTTTCTTTGCTTTCATTTTTTTTTTATTGAGAAAAGGAGAAAAAAAAAAACAAGTTTCCACCTCCTCCCAGCCTCCCATTTCCCTCCCCCTCCTCCCCCCCCCTAGGCCCCCTCCTCCCACCATTCTCCCCCTCCCCCCACTCCTTTCCCCCTCCCTCTCCAGTCCAAAGAGCAGTCAGGGTTTTCTGCCCTGTGGTAAGACCTAGGACCTCCCACCTCCGTCCATATCTAGGAAGGTGAACATCCAAACTGGCTGGGCTCCCACAAAGCCATCACAATACGTAGGATCAAACCCCCCCGTGCCATTGTCCTTTGCGTCTCATCAGCCCTCATAGTTCGCCATGATCAGAGAGTCCAGTTTTATCCCATGCTTTTTCAGTCACAGTCCAGCTGGTCTTGGTGAGCTCTCAATAGATCAGCTCCACTGTCTCAGTGGGTGGGTGCATCCCTCGTGGTCCCGACTTCTTTGCTCATGTTCTCCCTCCTTCTGCTCCTCATTGGGACTTTGGGAGCTCAGTCCAGTGCTCCTGTGTGGGTCTCTGTCTCTATCTCCATCCATCACCAGATGAAGGTTCTATGATGATATGCAAGATATTCGTCAGTATTGCTCAAGGATAGGGTCATTTCAGGTTCCGTATTCTCAACTGCCCAAGGAACTAACTGGGGAGCTCAGCTTGGGCACCTGGGAGCCCCTCTAGGGTCAGGTCTCTTGCCAACCCTAAAGTGGTTCCCTTAACTAAGAATTGTGGTTCCGTGCTCCCCTGTCCAACCTTCCTTTATCCCAATCCTCCTGCTTTCCCAAGGCCCGACCTCCTTCCCTTCTAACTTTTTTCTCCTCATCTCCCCTTACCCCCAACCGACCCCACCCCAAGATCGCAATTTTCTCCCTGGCAATTTTGTCTACTTCCCTTAGCCAAGAGGATAACTATATGTTTTTCCTTGGGTTCCCCTTCTTACTTAACTTCTTTAGATTCACCTATTGTAGACTCCGTGACCCTTATTTATGGCTAGAAACCAATTATGAGTGAGTACATCCCATGTTCATCTTTTTGGGTCTGGGATACCACACTCAGGATAGTGTTTTCTATTTCCATCCATTTGCAGGCAAAATTCGAGAAGTCATTGTTTTTTACCGCTGAGTAGTACTCTAATTTGTAGATATTCCATACTTTCTTCATCCATTCTTCCATTGAAGGGCATCTAGGTTGTTTCCAGGTTCTGGCTATTACAAATAATACTGCTATGAACATAGTTGAACAAATGCTTTTGTCATATGATAGGGCATTTCTTGGGTATATTCCCAAGAGTGGTATTGCTGGGTCCAGGGGTAGGTTGATCCCGAATTTCCTAAGAAACCGAAACACTGACTTCCATAGTGGTTGCACAAGATTGCATTCCCACCAGCAATGGATGAGGGTACCCCTTCCTCCACAACCTCTCCAGCAAAGGTTATCATTGGTGTTTTTGACTTTAGCCATTCTCACAGGTGTAAGATGATATCTCAAAGTTGTTTTGATTTGCATTTCCCTGATTGCTAAGGAAGTTGAGGACGACCTTAAGTGTCTTTTGGCCATTTGAAATTCTTCTGTTGAGAATTCTCTGTTCAGATCAGTGCCCCATTTTTTAATTGTGTTAATTAGCATTTTAAAGTCTAGTTTCTTGAGTTCTCTATATATTTTGGAGATCAGACCTTTGTCTGTTGCGGGGTTGGTGAAGATCTTCTCCCAGTCAGTAGGTTGCCTTTGTGTCTTAGTGACAGTGTCCTTTGCTTTGCAGAAGCTTCTCAGTTTTAGTAAGTACCATTTATTCAATGTTGCTCTTAATGTCTGTGCTTCTGGGGTTATACATAGGAAGCGATCTCCTGTGCCCATCTGTTGTAGGGTATTTCCCACTTTCTCTTCTATCCTTTTCAGTGTGTTCGGGCTGATATTGAGGTCTTTAATCCATTTGGACTAGAGTTTTGTGCACGGTGAAAGATGTGGGTCTATTTTCATTCTTCTACAGGTTGACATCCAGTTGTGCCAGCACCATTTGTTGAAGATGCTTTCTTTCTTCCATTGTATACTTTTAGCTCCTTTATCAAAAATGAGGTGTTCATAGGTTTGTGGGTTAAAATCCGGGTCTTCTATACGATTCCATTGGTCGACTTCTCTGTTTTTATGCCAGTACCACACTGTTTTCATTACTGTAGCTCTGTAATAGAGTTTGAAGTCAGGGATGGTAATGCCTCCAGAAGATCCTTTATTGTATAGGATTGTTTTGGCTATCCTGGGTTTTTTGTTTTTCCATATAAAGTTGATTATTGTCCTCTCCAGATCTGTGAAGAATTTTGATGGGATCTTGATGGGGATTGCATTGAATCTATAAATTGCCTTAGGTAGAATTGCCATTTTTACTATGTAGATCCTCCCAATCCAAGAGCAAGGGAGGTCCATCCATTTTTTGGTATCTTCTTCAATTTCTTTCTTCAATGCCTTAAAGTTCTTGTCAAATAGATCTTTCACTTCCTTGGTTAGATTTACCCCAAGATATTTAATGCTGTTTGTGGCTATCGTCAATGGTGAAGCTTCTCTGATTTCCCTCTCTGCTTCCCTATCCTTTGTGTATAAGAGGGCGACTGATTTTTTGGAGTTGATCTTGTATCCTGCCACATTACTAAAGCTGTTTATTAGCTGTAAAAGTTCTTTGGTGGAGTTTTGGGGGTCGCTTAAGTACACTATCATATCATCTGCGAATAACGAAAGTTTAACTTCTTCCTTTCCAATTCGAATCCCCTTGATCCCATTATGTTGTCTTATTGCTATTGCTAGAACTTCAAGTACTATATTGAAGAGGTATGGAGAGAGTGGACATCCTTGTCGTGTTCCTGAGTTAAGCGGGATGGCTTTGAGTTTCTCTCCGTTTAATTTGATGTTAGCTGTCGGCTTGCTGTATATAGCTTTTATTATATTTAGGTATGACCCTTGTATCCCTAATCTCTCCAAGACTTTTAACATAAATGGATGTTGAATTTTGTGGAATGCTTTTTCAGCATCTAATGAGATGATCATATGGTTATTTTCTTTCAGTTTATTTATATGCTGGATTACATTGATAGATTTTCGTATGTTGAACCAGCACTGCATCTCAGGAATGAAGCCTACTTGATCATAATGGATAATTTTCCTCATGTGTTCTTGGATTCGGTTTGCCAGTATTTTGTTGAGGATTTTTGCGTCGATGTTCATGAGTGAGATTGGCCTGTAATTCTCTTTCCTGGTTGAGTCTTTGTGTGGTTTTGGTATCAGAGTAACTGTAGCTTCATAAAAGGAATTAGGTAATGACCCTTCTGTTTCTATATTGTGGAATACATTAAGGAGTATGGGTATTAGCTCTTCTTGGAAGTTCTGGTAGAATTCCGCATTGAAACCATCTGGTCCTGGGCTTTTTTTGGTAGCGAGGTTTTTGATAACAGCTTCTAATTCTTCGCGACCAACAGGTCTGTTTAGATTGTTCACCTGGTCCTGGTGTAACTTTGGTATATGGTATTTATCTAAAAAAGTGTCCATCTCTTTTACATTTTCCAGTTTTGTGTTATACAGGCTTTTGTAATATGATCTGATGATTCTCTGAATTTCCTCTGTGTCTGTGGTTATGTCCCCCTTTTCATTTCTGATCTTATTAATTTGCGTATTCTCTCTCCGCCGTTTGATTAGTTTGGATAGGTGTTTATCAATCTTGTTGATTTTCTCCAGGAACCAGCTTTTTGTTTCATTGATTCTTTGGATTGTTTTCTGTGTTTCTATTTTGTTGATTTCAGCCCTCAGTTTGATTATTTCCAATCTTCTACTCCTCCTAGGTGAGTCTGCTTCTTTTTTTTCTAGAGCTTTCAGGTGGGCTGTTAAGTCTTCAATATGTGCTTTCTCTGTTTTCTTTAAGTGGGCACTTAGTGCGATGAACTTTCCTCTTAGCACTGCTTTCATAGTGTCCCATAAGTTCGAGTATGTTGTTTCTTTATTTTCATTGAATTCAAGGAAGACTTTAATTTCTTTCTTTATTTCTTCCTTAATCCAGGTATGGTTCAGAAGTTGACTGTTCAGTTTCCATGAGTTTGTAGGCTTTCTGGGGGTAGCATTGTTGTTGAATTCTAACTTTAATCCATGGTGATCTGATAAGACACAGGTGGTTACTAATATTTTTTTGTAACTGTGTAAGTTAGCTTTGTTACCGAGTATGTGGTCAATTTTCAAGAAGGTTCCATGAGCTGCAGAGAAGAAGGTATATTCTTTCCTCTTCGGGTGGAATAATCTATAGATGTCTGTTAAGTCCATTTGCTTCATTACCTCCATTAATTCTCTAATTTCTCTGTTAGGTTTCTGTTTGATTGACCTGTCCATTGGTGAGAGAGGAGTGTTGAAGTCTCCTACTATTAGTGTGTGTGGCTTGATGGCTGCCTTGAGTTTTAGAAATGTTTCTTTTACATACATGGGCGCTTTTATATTCGGGGCATAGATATTCAGGATTGAGACTTCATCCTGATGAATTGTTCCTGTTATTAGTATAAAATGTCCCTCTCCATCTCTTCTGATTGATTTAAGTTTGAAGTCAACTTTGTTAGAAATTAGTATTGCCACACCTGCTTGTTTCTTAGGACCATTTGCTTGATAAGCCTTTTCCCAGCCCTTTACTCTGAGTAGGTGCCTGTCTTTGTGGTTGAGGTGTGTTTCTTGTAGACAGCAGAACGTTGGATCCTGTTTTTGTATCCAATCCCTTAGCCTGTGCCTTTTTATAGGTGAGTTGAGCCCATTGACATTAAGTGATATTAATGACCAGTGGTTGTTAACTCCGGTCACTTTTTTAGTAGTAGGGTTTGTGTGTTTCCCTTCTTTGAGTTGCGCTGGTGAAAGGTCTCTAGATGACTGAGTTATTGTGGGCATTGTTGGACTCCTTGGTTAGTGATTTTCCTTCTATAATTTTCTGTAAGGCTGGATTTGTGGCTACGTATTGTTTGAATTTGTTTTTATCCTGGAAAATTTTGTTTTCTCCATTTATAGTGAACGAAAGCTTGGCTGGATATAGTAGTCTGGGCTTGCATCCATGATCTCTTAGTTTTTGCAGTACATCTATCCAGGACCTTCTGGCTTTCATGGTTTCCATAGAGAAGTTAGGTGTAAGTCTGATAGGTTTACCTTTATAAGTAACTTGGCCTTTTTCCTTTGCGGCTCTTAATATTCTTTCTTTATTCTGTGTATTTTGTGTTTTGATTATTATATGGCGAGGGGATGTTTTTTTTTTTTTGATCCAGCCTATTTGGTGTTCTGTATGCTTCTTGAACCTTCATAGGTACCTCTTTCTTCAGGTTGGGAAAGTTTTCTTCTATAATTTTATTAAGTATATTTTCTGTACCGTTGAGCTGCACTTCTTCTCTTTCTTCTACTCCAATTATTCTTAGGTTTGGTCTTTTTATTGTGTCCCAAATTTCCTGAATGTTTTGTGATGAGAATTTGTTGGTTTTGCTGTTTTCTTTGATCAGTGTGTTTATTTTTTCTATGGTATCTTCAGTGTCTGATATTCTCTCTTCTATCTCTTGTAATCTGTTGTTAGTACTTGTTTCTGTCATTCCTGTTCGTTTACCCAGATTTTCCATCTCCATTCTTCCTTCGGTTTGTGCTTTCTTCATTGCTTCCATTTCATTCTTCATGTCTTGAACCGCTTCCCTAACCTGTTTGATTGCTTTTTCTTGTTTCTCTTGGTTTTCTTGCGTGTCTTTGAGCGATTTATTCATTTCCTCTACCTTTTTGTTTGTAATCTCTAATTGTTTATGGCAGTTTTTCACCTCCTGTTTAAGGTCCTCTATTATTTTCATATAGTTCACTTTTGAGTCGATTTCTTCTATTTCTTCAGGAGTAGGGTGTACAATTCTTCTTATTTCGGGATCCCTGGTTTCTGGTGGTGTCATGTTGCCTTTCAGATTGTTGGAGGAATTCTTGTATTGGCGCCTTCCCATCTCTTCCTTCAAATGGAGCCAGGAGAGGCCTGGTCTCTTGGTCCAGACTTTGCTGTGATTGACTCTCAGGGTATATCTCTTCAGTGTAGAAGCAGGAACCGTTCCCGTCCAGATGGGATTCCTCCGCAACCGTCCTGATGGGATTCCTCAGCAACTGTCCTGATGGGATTCCTCAGCAACTTAACAGGGCCGCTGGTAGCCCAATGATCCAGGGCCAACAGGATGAATGGAGCGGGGGGGGGGGGGGGGGGGGGGGGTGTTATCCAGGAGCGCGAAGGTAGCCTGGTGCAGGAGCTGAAAGTGCCCAGCTCCCTTACAGGGGACCCTGAGGCCTGCCCGGCTGGCAGGCACTCACCGCTCTGGGTGGGTCGCCTTAGTTTAGGAGCTTAAGACTGTAGTTGAGCACTGGTCCTAGCATACAGCGGGGCAGGGTTGGGGAGGGGTGCTGGGTCTTGTGCAAGAAAGACAGCCCTGCAGAAGGAGCTGGGGGAGGGGGTTTGTGCTCTCTTCCGGGACAGTCCGCCTGCCCCTGGGTAGCACACACTCACCCATCCTGATGGGATTCCTCAGCAACTAAACAGTGCTGCCGGTAGCCCAATGATCCAGGGCCAACAGGATGAATGGAGCAAGGGGGGGGGGGGGTGGTATCCAGGAGCGTGCAGGAAGCCTGGTGCAGGAGCTGAAGGTGCCCGGCTGGCTCCCTTACAGGGGACCCTGAGGCCTGCCTGGCTGGCAGGCACTCACCGCTCTGGGTGGGTCGCCTTAGTTTAGGAGCTTAAGACTGTAGTTGAGCACTGGTCCTAGCATACAGCGGGGCAGGGTTGGGGAGGGGTGCTGGGGGTGCTGGGTCGTGCGAAAGAAAGCTGCTTTCATTTTTTTAAAACCACATAATAGTATCAGGTATGAGTTTCATCTTTCATTTGAGCAAGTTATTTATTTATTTATTAAAAATTTCCATCTCCTCCCATTTCCCTCCCACTCCCCCCACTTCATCTCCCCCTTCCTCTCCAGTCCTAAGAGCAGTCAGGATTTCCTGCCCTGTGGGAAGTCCAGGGTACTCCCACCTCCATCCTGCTCTAGAAAGGTGAGCATCCAAACAGACTAGTTTCCCACAAGGCCAGTCTATGCAGTAGAATCAAAACTCAGGACCATTGCCCTTGGGTTCTCAGTCAGATTTCATTTTCAGCCACATTCAGAGAGTCCAGTTTGATCACATTTCCCCCAGTGGACTGAAGCCCTGCACCGAATCAATAATCAAGAAAATCACCTATATACATGGTCACAAGCAAATCTGAAGAAACACTTCCTTCTCAAGTACATCAATCAAGCTGACAAGCAAAATTAGCCACCATACCTTGGAGAACAAGTATGGGCTTTCTTCGGCAATAGTGACTAACCATCAATTTATGTGGGTAACCAAGAGCAGTAGCAATACTCTGAAACTATTTGGAATTATTTTATATGACAGTTTATTGACTGACAATTGGCAAATATGTGTCCAATGCATTGCTCTGTACCTTTAATTTGATAGCCTATGGTACCTGAGAGAGCCATGGCCCACCTTGAAAGGGTAATTCTACTACAGAAGTACTCACTCGTGTTCATTGTTGTTATATTTACAATAACCAGGAAACAAAATCAGCCGTAATATCCACCAAAGGATGAATTTAAACACACATAGCTAAAGAGTAAAAGCTGTAGCCACATGTGAGGAAGACTGAAAAATTTGTCTTTGTCAGTTTTGATTACAAATTTCAGAGGGATTATTTCCAGATTCATCAATACACCTATGAATTTCAAGGTTTTATCTTTTGTTAAACCTGAGTAATATTCCCTAGGAATCAGAAAGCTAGTAACTGACCTTCAATGCAGGAAGTATAAGGGCAAAGTGGGACCAGTGGAACAGAAAGAGTTAAAGCAGGAGGATGAAATCAGAATAAAGAAGTGAGTATGTGGAAAAATAACTACCAAAGACCTTTGAAAACAGTATACAGAAACATACTACTGTAGATGCCTTCTAATATATATGTGTGTGTGTGTGTGTGTGTGTGTGTGTGTGTGTGTGTGTTAAAGGAGTTTATATAGCTTGTTTAGCTGCTGAGAGAGGGTCTAACAAGTCTAGTCTGGTTTCAATCGATGTAGTTGATGGTGTGATTCAACTCCTGATTATCTTACGTCCAATTCTCACACATAAAGCTAACATATATGTGACCCCTAACTGGACACCTTACACAAATGTGGTCAACTTTCTCTTTTTTTCAGAACTGCATACACTTAGTCTTGTTAAAGATTAAGTTTACCCAGGCATAGTGGCTCATACCTATGCTCCTAGTAGTACAGTTGAGAAGCCGAAGCAAGCAAATCTTTGTAGTGTCAAGGTAAGAATAGACTGTTAAAGTGATTTTGTATTATATATGTTCCTAGTGATAATCATTTGCTTCTGGACAACAAGTTGTTCCCCCTAAGGGGAAGACTATTTTTCTAGGACTCAGCATTCCTTAGTTGCCTGCAATTCTGGGTGAAAAGTTGAGATCTCTTGTGTTTTCCACTGTCCTCATTGGCATATTTATTGCTGTTTACTTTGTTCAGCTCATGAATATATGCATATAAAAATATTAATAAAAAAGAGGCCATGAATTTGAAAGAAAACATGAAGGAGTATTTGGGCAGGTTAGGAGGGAGGAAAAATAAGGGAGAATTGATTTAGTTATACTATAAAAGTAAATAAATAAAAAGAATGAAACCTTATGATGTGGGATTCCCCTATGTATGCTATAAATATGTTTTATTACCACTGGTTAATAAAGAAGCTGCTTTGGCCTATGACAGAGAGAATATATGTAGGCAGGAAAACTAAATTGAAGCAGGAAGAAGAAAGGTGGTATCAAGATGTTATGAAGCTACCAGAAGAGAAAGGCACCAAACATTACTGGTAAGCCACAGCATCATGGAGAAACACAGATTAATAGAAATGGGTTAATTTAAGATATCAGAGAAAGCTAGGAGTACGCCTAAGCCGATGGCCAGTATTGTAATAAATAGAGTTTCTATGTGATTGATTATTCGGGTCTTGGTGGCTAGGAAACGAATGATCAGGCTCCCATTACAATCTTGTCCCTGAAAAACAATGAAACCAAGAACAAGGAATCACAGAAGAGCCACTACCTTCAAAACCAACCTATAGAGTGTAAACAGCACTACATTGAAGGGCATATCAAGCTTTATTTAGACCTAATTATTTGATTTAGTCATGTAGCTCCTATTATGATTTATACTTTCTATTTTTCATGAACTTTTCACATCTACTTATTACTGTGTGTATTTGTATGCTCATGTATTCATGCACGTGTTTGTGCATATGCATTTGTGTATGTTTTGTGGTATGTGTGTATGTGTAAGTTTGTCAGTGTATCTTTGTATCTGTGAAGACTTATGAACTTACACATGTCATGGAAAAAGTGCAAGGTAGACAAATTGTTATAACCAGTTCACTCTTCTACCGTTTTAATGTCTTTATTCTCTATCACTGAATCATTAACAGAATCTAGGAAAGCATGTTATTCTTAGGTTAAACTACATTAACTTTTCCAAGGATCATTTAGCTCTTGATTTTTAACCTAAATTACAACATACATTACTTTAATGTCATATTTATGTAACTTTTTCTTCAAACTTTCATTTTTTTTTTGCATGTCATACCAATGTTCTAGTGATTTGCTGAAGTTTTCATTTGGTATTAAGCAGTTTCTGTCAGAAAGTCTTCATAACTTAGTTTTTTCTTACCTTATTATTTTCATTAGCATAACACTTTTTGAGTTAACATTTGTCTGTCTGTAATTTAGGCAAATGATACTCATCATTTATCAGTTTTGTCTCAGAGCCTGCATTTGTATATATGGAATGTTCATTTCCTGCAGTTTCCCTCTAAATGAAAAGAGAGCTTATTCTCCTTTGGTCTTCAGTATGATTTATTTTATTTTATTTTTTTATTGAGAAAAGGAAAAAAAACAAGTTTCTGCCTCCTCCCAGCCTCCCATTTCCCTCCCCCTCCCCCCACTCCTTTCCCCCTCCCTCTCCCTTCCAAAGAGCAGTCAGGGTTTTCTGCCCTGTGGAAAGTCCAAGGCCCTCCCCCCTCCGTCCATATCTAGGAAGGTGAACATCCAAACTGGCTAGGCTCCCACAAAGCCAGCACATTAAGTAGGATCAAAACCCCGTGCCATTGTCCTTGGCTTCTCTTCAGCCCTCATTGTTCGCCATGTTCAGAGAGTCCGGTTTTATCCCATGCTTTTTCAGTCACAGTCCAGCTGGCCTTGGTGACCTCCCAATAGATCAGCCCAACTTTCTCAGTGGGTGGGTGCTCCACTCGTGGTCCCGACTTCTTTGTTCATGTTCTCCCTCCTTCTGCTCCTCATTGGGACTTTGGGAGCTCAGTCCGGTGCTCCAGTGTGGGTCTCTGTCTCTATCTCCATCCATCACCAAAGGTAAACCAGGACCAGGTGAACAATCTAAATAGACCTGTTAGTCGCGAAGAATTAGAAGCGGTTATCAAAAACCTCCCTACCAAAAAAAAGCCCAGGACCAGATGGTTTCAATGCGGAATTCTACCAGAACTTCCAAGAAGACCTAATACCTATACTCCTTAATGTATTTCACAATATAGAAACAGAAGAGGCATTGCCAAATTCCTTTTATGAAGCTACAGTTACTCTGAAACCAAAACCGCACAAAGACTCAACCAAGAAAGAGAATTATAGGTCAATCTCACTCATCAACGCAAAAATCCTCAACAAAATACTGGCAAACCGAATCCAAGAACACATTAGAAAAATTATCCATTATGATCATGTATGCTTCATCCCAGAGATGCAGGGCTGGTTCAACATACGAAAATCTATCAATGTAATCCACCATATAAACTGAAAGAAAATCATATGATCATTTCATTAGATGCTGAAAAAGCATTTGACAAAATTTAGTGTTATTTAATGGTCTTTCTTCCAGGATAGATTATGAGAACCCTGACATTCACCTGGTAGAACTCTTTAGAATAGGAGGAACCTACTTCCTTCCTAGGACTGAATAACCGTACACACGGACGTGGAAAACACACACAGACACACAAAAGCAAGAGGAAAATACCATAGTACTAGTATTGGCTAGCTATTCTGCCAGTGTTAGCTTTTTGGTGGTCTCCTATTCCTACAGATGTTCATTTCTCTGTTTTCTAAAATGTAATTCAAAGAACAATTAACACTTTTTTTTTGCCACTCTGCTTGCTGAGTAATTTCCTTTCACAACAAATATGATTAAATGAAGCAATACTTCTTATTGTTGTTTTTGATATGCCTAGCTATTAATTTACCTTAAAGTTAGATAGTAATAATAGCATAAATCAAAATTATCTTTATATATGAAAAATCTAAATATCTAATAAATCCCTATTATCAACTGTGCCTTCCATTATTCCAAATATTTTTGTCTGTTTATTGTTTTGCTTTGGTTTTCATTCTTACTTTTTTCGATCCAACCTGTCTTTTTTCAGTACAACATGTAATTTTTTCAGTACAAACTGTTTTAGTGCTAGGAAGCTTAGAATTGAATATTGACTACAACAGGATACTTGAGTAGTTATGTAATAGTAAGTCCTGAATTTGAATCGTAAGCAAATCTAATTTCTTGTTAAAATAATCTTCTTTTATCTATTTTCTCTTACATGGTCTGAGATAATTTATACTTTTCCCTGACTTCATATTTCTAAAGTGTAAATGTGTCTTTGCTTCTAGAAAAGTTGTCTGTTGTCATAATTTTCTTTTGTATGTGTGCTTGTGTGCTTTAGGCATGTGTGTATGCATGTGCATACTTGTGTGTTTGCCTTACTGAATGTTTGCTTATATGTATGTGTGTGCATGATTATAATCAAACAAGTATCACATGGGAATAAACTACATGGAAAGTGACTTTGAGTAGATTCAACTGTCATTCAGAATATTTATTTTGAAAGTTTTACTTAAAACTTGCACTGAATATTGATAAGCCTGATTGAAGTATGTTAAAAAAATATCAAAAACTACAAAATCTATGTTTTGCACACTAAAAGTGACTCTATTTTTACAACTGCCAAATGGATTTATTTTGTTTATATTATTCTTATTTATTTTATTGATCTATACATTTTTCTCTGCACCCCTGCCTATCTCTCCCCTCCCCTTCAACCCTCTCCCATTGTCCCCATTAACTCAGGAAGTCTTGTCTTTGCTACATCCCATGTAGATTAGATCCATGTTTGTCTCTCTTAGCATCCTAATTGTTGTCTAGATTGTCTGGGATTGTGATTTGTAGGCTGGATTTCTTTGCTTTCTGTTTAAAAACCACTTATTTGAGTACATATGATTATTGTCTTTCTGGGCCTGGGTTATTTCACACAATATAATGATTTCTGGCTGTATCTATTTGTCTGCAAATTTCTAGATATCATTATCAAATGGATTTATTTTAAACTTTTATCCACTGTGGTGTATGCATTCATGCTTCCGTTCATGTAATTTGCTTCTGTAATACAATATTATTTATTTTCACTTTGCCATATACTTAAAAGATTGAGGAACATTTTAAATGTGCCCAAACACAAAATCATGCCAATTAGTTTCATAATGTGAGATTATTCTCCAGTATGGCTAGTAACTGTAGCCTCTCATTATTTTATATTATTTGAAAATTATCCTTTTTAATTTAAATGAAATTGTTAAATGGGATCATTAAGCAGACTCAATTAAGCTGGATATTATGTCCACACATGCATAAGCCAGGAGATAATTCTACCATAGGTTTTATTCTCTTTCTAGTTAATATCCTTGAAGGAAACGAGATAAATAGAATCCAATGGGAAAATTCCGTTGGTTAGTAGAGCAAACAAACTTTCTTTGGAAAGGTTCCCACTTGAACCACAGCATCCTGAACTTATACTATACAGTCTGTGGCTACATGTACAAATGATACCTGTGATTCTAAAACACGTTATGACTTTAAATTAAGCCCTAAACTGTCTTTATGCCTTGGTAGTTTGGACAGGTATTATTAGTAGCAGCTATTTTTGTCTTTTTTCTTCACTTAGCATTGTTCTTTTTTTTTTTCCCATCCTATTATTTGTTTATCATTTTGTCTCTCCACTACTGATCCTGAGCTAAGATTTCCAGAAACAAACTTACTTTGGTGATATCTCAATGCTTCAATTCTTCCTCCCCAACTTCATACTTCCTTTTGTTCATTGGTGTTGGCACATGCCGGCTTTCTTTATCTCTCTTAATCCAGTGATATTTAACCTGCTTGATGGCCTTTGTGTATGTTGTTGCCTTTTTCTTGCATGAGTGTCCCTGCAGTCTAGACCTGGAATTGACCTTCAGGACACTTGAGGGCTCTGCACAGTTGTTACTTCCTCAATAAGATTATTAGCTGATTACAGGGTGAACATTTTTCCCCTCAGTAATCCTCAAATCCCCCAGGCAGTTTATTTTACTGGCTGACATTTATCTCCACATGACAGAAATGTGTGTTTGTTGGATTTTGCCTTTCTCTTAGGATGTCTGTATTTATAATGAAGAAAAAATGGTTCAATCACCGCATGTCTTCTTGGGGTTGAATGCATATGGAAATATAATAAGTTATTATATGTTTTTCAGTCTGAAGTGCATTAAGCACTAAATCAGGTAGGAAAATCATCTGAGCATTTAAGGATATAAAACTAAATATGAAACTTTTCTTATCTTCTTTATATCATTCTAATGCATTGAAAGGAGAGGACAATGAAGAGAACAATGTAGTAAAGCTAGTTACATAGTCTGATATTTATCATAAATTGAATCTTTTGGAATATTTTGTATTATAATGAGCTCAGTTTTCTGACATTCCAATAATAAATAGAACCAGTAAATGGAGACAAAATTTTATAAGAATGATTTGATATATTGAGATTTGCTTCGACAGCACTCTTTTATTACTACTTGATTTAATTTTCACAACCAATTTATGAGAAAAAATTTACTTTCCTGAATCTGAAGGAAACTCACACAGAAGACACTGGACATATGTTCATCATCAGCACCAATGCCATTTTAAGGACATAGATGCAGAGTTCTACATATTTTCTAACCTCTGATTAAGGCAAACACGAATAAAGTAATTCCATACTTGCTCAGAATTGAGTATAATAAAGTTTTTTTAAATTTAGGCAGATTCACATATCACAGTCCTTTGCATGAAGGGGAAAGAGAACCAAATCCAGCATCCAGGCGAGATAGGGGTAAGAGAGCATGCAGGCGCATAACTTTTTGGTACCCAAGGCCATGCCCAACCTGGTCCAGCCTCTAAACGACCTGTAAAGACTGATGGAAGCTCCCCATCAAACTTTTATGATCATATCATTTCTTTTAAATCCTACTTTTCCCTGAGACATTATGAATAATTTATCAAATCTATACAAGAGACCTATAATTCATAATTATATAATTACTATTTAGTTTGTTCCTTACTGCCAAATAATGTCTAATTAATCATTTCCTATGGCTTGAATAGCTTATGTCAACTGTTAAAAATATGATAGCAATCTAACTATCTTTGGTATAGTCTCACAGTTCACCTCAGTATGTGCTTAGACGAGAAACACTCTGATGATTTTACTGAACTCATATGCATAAACAATATGTGTTTTAATTTATTTCAAATCTGTTTTAATTACAGTATCAAAGTAAACACTACAAGAATAGAAGGAGGGCCATACTATATCAAAAATATTATTCCTAATTTTCTTTCTGGTTTTGAAACACATCGGACTTACTATTTTTATTGTTTTGATAAAACAACCTTAGAAACATAAAATTTCTTGCTTATTTCTTTGTTTTGTTGGTATTTTTTATGCTGTTGTGTTATACTTAATAATTGCAGAAAATTTGGTAGAAGGACTGAAACAGTGTTCATATCTCATTTGCAGTCAAGAGCACTTCATGCACACTAGTTTAAATTCAATCATCTCTTTATACTTACATAGTCCAGGATTAAATGCCTAGGGGATACTGCCCTCCCTGAGGGCTTCTTCGTGTGAATTAATGGCTAATTAACAATATTCTCTATTGATACACCACAGATCAACCTGATCTGGACAATGCTTGATTGAGACTCTCTGCCAAGATAATTTTAAGTTGAGTCATAAACAAATCTGGCCATCAAAACATGTAAGTGTCAGTGACTTAAGATATAAAATGCTGTTTGTTAAACATGAGATACATGACAGAATTCTAACCAAGTTTAACCTGTAGATGGACTAATTAAAGCAAGTCAGAATTAAATTAGAGAAAGTTAGAGAAGAAATGGTTTTATGCTAGGTAATACAGAAATACAGAGGAGGATGAGATGGTATTGTAAACAACTATAAACCAACAAATGGAAAGCTGAAAATTAGATTAGGCCCCTGGAAACTTTTATTTTGTGTTCATCAATATTCAGGATATCATGTGCACAAGGAATGATTTCACCTTTTATAGAAATGAGAATGAATTGCTAATATTTTAAACTAATCATGGGGTACAATACAAATAGTCTTCATAAGATTAATATGAAAATCCTGTATCATTTAGTTAGCATCCACTAAAAGAAGACAATGAAAGTACTTTAAAATTATAAGCATTGCATCATACCAATAGCCTATAAGTTAGAAAAAAGAAGATGGAAGTTGATATTGTTAACTACTTCTGCAAAGAAAATGTTCTCAATATAGCCATCCTCCGAAAGAGACTATTACTATTAGTAATTTACAAAAGTAGACACATAATGAAAATTATGTCGTATGTGTGTTTGTTTGTGAATGTATACATAAAGACAAATACACATTTGATATGTATGTATAAAGTAATTTTATACTGACTAAGAAGTTTATATTTTTAAGTTATGCAGGTGTGTGTTAACTGCTGTGTGTGTGTGTGTATGTGTGTGTGTATGTGTAACAACAATTAAAGAATTAGAGACCATGGAATTGAAAGAGAGCAAATGTATGAGAAGGGCAGGAGGAAGAAAAGTAAAAGGGAGAAAAAGATGCAATTACATTTTAATTAAAATTTAAAAATATTTTAGACATATGCACTACATACTATGTATATCTTGAATTAAAATATGAACCAGGCATGGTGGCACATTCAGAACTAGGGATTCAGAGTTTATAAATTCATGATTGCCTGGTGTACAAAGCCTGTGTCAGGCTAGGAAGTGCTAAATAGTGAGACTGTGTCTTTACAATTACTTCCCAAAATTGAATATTAAACAATTAGAAAGTCTGCTTATTTATTTTCTTTAATATATTCAAATACAGTCTTTCTAAGTTAATTTTTTAGAAACTATTCTTTTCTCAAGACACCACCACTATTTTTGTTTCTCGAAAGCTCTCAATCCTATGTGTCCTTCTATTAAGAACAGACCACTTTCATTTGTGCAACACATATGCTGAGCAAATTTCTTCACATCTGGTAATTCCCACAGATTCAGGTCCCATCTTAGTTCATAGTGCAGAAAATGGGTTGTAACTTTTAAATTTTGATTTTAACTGAACTAATAAGCTAAAGCCAGATGCTTCTACTCAAAACATCATCTCTGAAGTTTAATATTTCGCTTATATATAGTCCTAAGACATATTTTATGAATGTGTTTCAAACATGAAATATGAAAAGGTATAAGTTTATTCTGAGAATTTTAAAGATAGATTGATTATTTTCATTATTCTCCTTTTGGATTCCTCCGTTTAATTTTTATTTTCTGTCTAGTTCTTTGAGTTATCTCAGAAATAATAACCTCTTTTAAATTTGGTTTTAAATTTGAGGACTTTGAAAATATAGAGAGCACCGCAGTCAATGGGACAGAGCAATATTCACATGAAATGTAACATTAAATAATGATAGAACAAAAACAGGTCATAGCAAATATGTGCTTTCACACAGTGAGGTTGCTTAGTGGCAGCACCTATAATCACAGCTTCAAACCATTCTATCTGGACTTTACATTATTTGCCTAGTATCTCTCTGATGTCTTTCTCTAGATAGATTAGATAGATAGATAGATAGATAGATAGATAGATAGATAGATAGGTAGATAGATGATAGATAGATAGATAGATAGATAGATAGATAGATAGATAGTGAAAGAAAGATGATTGATAGACAGACAGACAGACAGATAGACAGACAGATAGATCGATCTCCCCTCTCTGCTGTTTATTTATTTGGTGTGTGTCTCTTTGTGTGTGTAGACATAAATACGGAGACTAAAAGCACAAGAGTGTTGAAATGCTCACCTCGTGTTTTGTCCACTGAAATGCTACTCAATTTCTTTGAATAAAGAGTCTTATTTCCCTGGCATGTATTACTTATGCTAGACACGCAGTGCAGAAAAACCTTCTGTCACTTCTTCCCCAGTACTCCAATTATAAGTGTACACAATCATGTCTGGGCTTTCTATCTGGTTCTGGGAAATTAAACTTACAAGGAAAGCACTTTGCTGACTTCTACCACTAAAATCTACCTGTCAAGTTCTGTTTGGGGATTTTTCTGACTCACTTCTTTTGAAGGTCTTTCTTTTTATTTGTTTGTTTATACTTTAAAAATATATCATTGAAATTGCTCTAGATTTTGATAATTTGTAAAAGTGTCACTTTTTCTCTTTTTCCATTTAATATTGTTATTTTTTTTAAATATTTATGTATTTATTTCACAATTCAACGAAAATTTTCCTTCCCTCCTTTCCCCCCACTACTTCCACACCTTCCCTCGGCCCCACTCCCTGCAATATACTCCTCTTCTCTTTCTGCTCTGAATTGAACAGACCTCCCAGTGGCATCAACAAAACATGACCCATCAAATTGTAGTAAGACTAAGCACCTTCTCCTATACTAAGGCTGGACAAGACAACCCATTTGAGAAATAGTTTTTCAATTGTCAGACAAAGCTTTAGGGACAATCCCTGCTCGCAATATTAGGATTCTCACAATAAGACCAAGCTATACAACTGTCATATATATGTAGAATCTCTATGTCAGTTCTGTGCAGTCTCCTTGGCTGTTCAGTCAGACTCTGTGAGGTCTTATGAGCCAAGTTAGTTGTTTCTGTGGGTTTTCTTGCGTTGTCCTTGACCCCTCTTGTCTATATAATCCTTCTTTCATCTCTTCAGCAGGATTCCCAGAGCTCAGTCTAATGTTTGGCTGTGGGTCTCTGTATCTGTTTCCATCAGTTACTGTTTTAAGGCTCTCTGGTGACAATCATTTTTCAATATAATAATTCTTAATGACTAACGTCTTGTCTATCCAGATTTCCTCTTTTTAAATCTGCTAATATTTTGGTTTTATGAAGTAAGCATTACTGTCTTTCCTTCTCTTCTGCCTAAGCATCTGTTTATTTCCTACTGATTATCAGCTCTCTTCTGGCACTTTTGAAATACTGAATTCTTCTGGCAGTCTCACTAGTTCTTTATCAAAGTTACTTTTTTTTTTTTTTTTTTGCAGAGTAACACTACAGTCGACTCAGTAACACATCTAAGGTCTCTGGCACTTGCCTCTCACTATCTCCATGCATTTACATAGTCACTAAGTGCTAATGATTCTGGTCTTGAAATTTCTTACAGTTGTTTCTTGTTCTATTTACTGACTGGTACTGTCTTGAGACAGCTCTATCATATCTTCTTGATATCATGTGTCTTCTATGTCATGGCATTTTAAAGAGAATATTTTAGTTATCTTTTTTAAATGTAGCATAATCATGCACCTTCACCATCTTTAAGCTGCACTGTCTACATCCCTAGTTTCTATGATATTGCACATTTGAAATCTCTTCTGATTGCATCTGCATAGTTATATTGAGACAATTGCCTTCACTTATCCCATGTATTTTTTGAATGATGACTGTTTATGATTCAAGGGTTTGCTTGTATCTTTTCTCCTTGCTTTTATTTAAGTTGCTTGTCTGTTACTCAATTTAACCTGTCTCTATGGTTCTGTTCACATAAAGTGCTATTTTTCATTCAAGGTATAGCTATGATGATCCATTTATTGTTTATTAATGTTTATTTCTCATTACATTGTCTATTTGTATGTTTGCCTAAGCATTTGTTTATTGTGTGCACAAATGCTTGGAATCATGATAACCAGGATAGATGTACAACTGCCAAAAGATAGTCTTCAGGAGTCTTTTTTTCCCTCTATGAGTTTGGTGGGTTATATTCAAGTCATCAAGTTTTACTGTAAGAATCTTTAAAACTGAGCCATCTCAATCCTGTTACATCTATTTAACTTTTGAACAGGCTGTTCTCCTCTATACTTCCATGACCATGATATTAAAAGTGTTTAAAGAGTGTTTATGAAAGTTACAACACAGCCTCTCATGATTTCTATGGATGTAAAATTTCTAGCTAATTTTGGGTTTATTTGAAAGTTTATGACTTTTTTTTTGCTTTTAATACACTAAGCATGCTACTTTTCTTGTCAGAATTTGCATTCTAAAAACTGATACTGAAAGTGGAAAATCTGTGTGCTTATAAAAAAAATCGCGTGTGTTTAACAGAAACAGGTCAATGCTTGGTGGCAATTTACTCTCAGTATCCCCTTGGCAGTTAAGATGGAATTTTGTTTCAACTCTGTGTGTTAGAATTCACATTCAGCACAGTCAACTTGAGTCCAACAAGCTACACTTAGAGAGTTCTCATTTCACTCACTGCACTTCATCTTCAACTCTGTAGTCCAAGTCTGTATTTTTGGTACTACTTCAAATCAACATGATGGATAGAAACCTAAATTCTGGTAAATACAAACATTAAATTTTCTCTGTAAGAGTGTGATTGTGTCCCACTAGAGCTGAACTTAGCTGTTCCTCCTTGACGGGTGCCTGATGGAATGACTGTGGTCTGTATCATAGTTCAAATAGTTATGCTCTAAGTAAAAATAATGTTTCCTGAACACTGTTCTCATGCTAAAGCTATACTTTCAACATCTTAGCTGACATGATTTCCAAACACACAATTATTTTGGTCAAATAAGTAATATAAAACTATACTAAATTTCTTTAATCTGACCATTTTTAAAACTATCAAGCCAACCATTTATGAACATGCATGCTTGTAATTCCTTCTTAAAAAACTAAGCCAAAATAGTGGGTCTAGGACAATCTGGATCCATATGAAGATATTGGACTCAAGAATAACAACCAAAGGCTCCAATAAAATCACGTTTGAAATAATTAATTAATTAAATGTGTTTTCCAGCCTAATCACACTTTCCCCTCCTCCCGTCTCTCTTCCTAGTCCCACCTCTAACCTCTCATCTCTCCCATGCCACCACTTCTTTCCCTTCAGAAAAGTACAATTTGTCCTGCCTAAGAGATATGCTTGGGTAAAGTGATGCCTGGTCCAGCTTGAGACCCATTCCATAAGAAAGAGCCCACCCCAACACTGCCTAGTGGGTGAGAACTCAGAGTCTGTACAGTCCAGAGGCCTAGGATAGAACCAAACATGACAGGGGAAAAAGCCAATACAATTGTTCCTAATGATTTTCTTCAATATACATAGATTGGTGCCTACCCTAATTGTCATCAGAGAGACTTCACCAGCAACTGATGGCAGCAGATGCCGAGTGCCACAGCCAATCCCTAGGTAGAACTTGAGGAATCTTGTGGGAGACAGGGAGCAAGGACTCTGGGAGTTTGATGGGTCAAGGACATCACAAGAAAACCCACGGAATCAACAAACCTGAGCACATATTGGCTCACAGAAACTCATCCACCAACCAATGAGTAGGCCCAGGACTGACCTGGGACATCTGGACAGAAGTTACAGTTGTGTTGCTTGGTCTTCTTTTGGGATTCATAACAACTGGAGCAGGAGCAGGTTCTGCCAGTGTTACCTGCTTTTTGAACTATTTCTCCTGCCTAATACAGAAAAATCTTAATAAACATTACTCTCATGTTTCCATTGTAGCTAATGAAATAGCATTAAACAACATTATTCATATTTTCATTCCTGTTACCTCCTACTGAAATAAGTTTTTCTTAGAGATGATAAACTATGAATGTGGCTATGAGATTATTTTTACATTTCTTTCTCATAGTTATTTCTGATTATCCAGAATCAAATGCAATCTCTTCTCTATGACCTGAAAAGTTTCAAGTCTTTTCCTCTAACTGGAAGAGACTCTACTTTTCCTCTGGAATTAAAACAAAACAAAAAAAAACAAAAATACAAAAAAACCACTGGCTTTCTTTAAAATCTTAGCAAATATGTGGTTTGAGAGCTCAGTCTTTATCTAGAATTCTCTTCTAAATGTCACAATTCCATCTCTGCATTAGATCATTGATCCAGCCCACAGAATTATTACCCTTAACCTTCCCACACCCTACATAAATAAACTATATTTCTATACTAACAAAGTCATCATCTTCCATACTGTTTCGGGAACTTCTTATTGCCTGTGCAACACTATGACATAACAAGACATTATCTAACAGGAGTACTATCATAATTAATGAGGTGATGAATTCTACGCCTACTACCCAAGTTACAGAAGAAAATGTTCAACTTCATCTGCAACTGTCATTCTACACACAATTTCTTTATTGACTTTAAGAAAAATTGTTTTAAAGGCCATGAAAACAGAATTAAATAGAGACCAGCAAAATAATGTGCTGTGGAACATTACTCTCATGTTTCCATTGACATCATTCATAAAGCAACCCGGTTAATGTTAGCTAGTGATTTTCTGACCTGCACTACAACCAGCATGGACTGCCATCAGTGCATAACTGATCTTTCTTCATTTAAGTGTTTTCTAAATGTAACTGAAACCACATGTGATGGAACCAAGCAGTTCCAAATTATATCACCATTTCAATATCAATATTCTCCTCTGACTTTCTTCACTGTCTTTTTTTCTTTCCTTCTCTCTCTCTTTCTTTCTCTCTCTCTTTTCTCTCTCTCTCTTTCTTTTTGTCTTTCTTTTTTCTTTCCTTCCTTTTTTTCCTTTTTTCTTTCTTTCTTTCTTTCTTTCTTTCTTTCTTTCTTTTTCTTTTTTCTCTCCCTCCCTCCCTCTCTCCCTTCTCCCCCCTTTCCTCAATCTCTTTTTCCTTCCTTCTTCCCTTTCTCTCTTCTTGAGGACAGTTCTATTAAACCTTGACAGAAATACGATATGACAGGAACACTGAAAAACCTTCACAGTTATAAGAAGGAAGAACAAGGAAGAAATGTCTTCCCTTTTAAGTCAGGCATGGAGGTCAGAAAAACAGTGATAAACCCCAGAGTATCAGACAAAGCCTGTTTATGAGTGCTGAGCCTTGGATCTGATTTCAGTCTCAATCAAACTCCACACTCTTATGTCCCAGGGAAAAGAATACACTAAGGACACTTGGTTAGAAAAACAAATAGAGACAGTGTACTAGAAAAGGAAAATCACTCTTAACAATGGTAGTGCTTTCTGAACCCAGAAGAGAATGCCTATTGTAGTTGCTAAGAGGATCAATGTATTTTCACAACACACAAGTAAAACACTGGTTATTGCTAGATAAATGGTTAAACTATTAAGATAATAAATGAAAAATAAAATTAAGTAAATTTTTATTTAATAAATAGCTCAGTTATGTTCAAGGCTGTATATGGGTCAATAGTTTGTATTAGTGTGAGATTTATGATTTCTCATTTTTACACTGTAAAATCACTAATAATTCGAAAAATAAATTGAAATCAATGGAAGAGTAAATCTTGGACATATGAAAAGTAAAATTTATTTTAAAATCTGGTCATTGTTATTACAACTGGCAATTTGGGTATTATAATTCAGGCAGTTAACATATTTTTAAACATCTCAAAGTTCAGAAATAGTGTGTTGAGAAATAATAGCTTTCTGTGTGAAACAAGTTATGACACATTGACAGAAAATAAAACGTGCTGGCAAGAGGGCTTCAATTTTACTCTATTTAGAAAATAGCATATTCAGTTTAAGAAATAGATTGTATCAATGATTTTATTATCTACTAGAAACTGAATATTTTTATGTTTTATGCTTGGGAATGCTGCCTCATGGCTGTTTTTGGGGCCTGTCCTAAGTTTGATAAAATTCATGCTTTTTAGTATGTTTGCAGGTATTTACTATGGGTAGTTTATTGGTTTTTTTTTTTTTTGGTAATTTTTGACAAATGGACAGAATAATTTTCTTTATGCAGCTATATTTTCTATACATACAAAATATTCTATATCTCTTCACACACATAAGTGTAACATGCCTTTTTAGAGATATTGAAATATGAGATGCTCACTCTGGTAGTAGCAAGTAAAAAAGAAGAGTTGTTTGGTTTATCTCTGAAAATGCCAGGGAAGGAAACAGCATACTTTCTGAGTTTGCGTCAATGCTCTTAGTGAGGGTGGCATTCTAATATTTCAAAGTACCACCATGTCTCAATGAATTTTTCACTCAGATTTTCCATATGCATTATTAAAGAAAGTGCTTTAGCAATGAGATAGTGTGTTTTGAGTTTTAAAATACAGATATAGCATAAATATTTTATAAATATTCACATGTAACCATAACAATAAATTATTACTTAATATTTATTAAAAGCACAGGTTGACATTTTAATTATATATTCTCTTGTTCTTCTATACATTATTTTGTGAAACAAAAGCCAAAAGGGTATTATGTTGCTTGATTAAGACATTGTAAAACAAGTTTAATAATGTGTACTAACAATAGCTCAAATATAAACAATATACATACAAATTTTCAAAAGCTTCATAGAAGTCAATCAACAAAATTCAAAATCATCTATTTTTTCATTGTACCATTTTGGTACTGTAAAATATCATAATGTCTACCTAAAACTAAAATGATGCCACATGTATAATAAAAATCACATTTAAATGTAAACAATAGGTTGATGACCTATATTATTTGATTTATAGGAAGATTTCATTATCTACCCCATTGACTAACTGATGAATATTTAGTGAAGTGAATTAAATAAGAGAAGAAAGCAAAGGAAACCATTGACCATTTCTCTACTACCTACATGGACAATCAAAACCAATTAATTATTTTAAAGTTTCCATCAGAAATCCAAATGAAATAGAAATACATGTAAAGGTTATAATTTTCTCCAGTTCTTATAGTTGAGAAATTAACCTGGCTCATTTTTAGGGAAAAGTCTAACATCACTGCTGGGCCTCCATTCCCTGTTACTGGATCCTATTTTCTGAATCCAGATGGTGATCTTTTTTCTGTTCCTTCTTCTCTTCTTGAATTTTTTCAGGTCACTAGACCTTTAGTGTACAGGTGCCTTGATGTATAGTAAGAACTTAAAAGTAACTGTCTTTTAGGGATACTGGTAGACAAGAATCAAATGAGGATGGTGAGGGAATAAGAGTTTAGGGAGGGAATATAGTAGTATTGTGAGGGGACAGATAAAACTAGGGGCATTTTGAGGTGTAGTATGAAAACACAATACAGAAGTAACTTCCTATAATATATACATATATGAAGGTGATTTAAATGGGATTTCCAAAAATTAGGTAAGACATAGTCTCTAGTGAACATCTCTCAGGAAAAAAAATGAAAACTCCAGCATCAGAAATGAGTTACAACTAATAACTTGTTGGCCATTGAGGCCACATAGGAACCCACAAACAACTCATGTTATTGTCAAGCTACTATTGGCTACTTTCCACAAACTAACATAAGGTCTTATTGATAAAGACAACAGTACAACTCATTGAGCATCGAGAAATCAAACTAGAGCATACATTGAACCTAAACTGACTGGCATGCCTTGTACTGGCAGGCACTCTACACAATTTCAAATGAAAAACATAAACACCAACCCTGTTACAGACTCTTCCATCTACAGCAGTGTCCTGCTTGCAAGACGTGGTGATGCAATAGTGGCACAAACATGTATAGATAAAAAACAAATATCTGATTGGAATTAAGGTCTGTTCCATGAGATGGAACCCATCCCTGACATTCTTCGGCTGCCTTTCCCATAAGGACTTAAGGAACCTTGCAGAAGATGGAGGGAGAAAGGCTGTAAAATCAAGAGTATATAGATGACATTTCAAAATATCCTTCTAAACATGGGAGGACCTATAAACATGTGAACTCACAGAGATTGAGGCAGTGTAGTAATTAAGGCGTGGCAGGGCTGCCTCCCGGCACCCTGGCCTCCTGACTAGCTTATGCCCGAAATAACAACACACAAACTGTATTCATTTAATCACTGCTTGGCCCATTTCTATCTAGCCTCTTCTAGGCTAATTCTCACATATTAATTTAGCCCATTTCTAATCATCTGTGTAGCGCCCCTAGGTGCGCTTACTGGGAAGATTCTAGCCTATGTCCATCCTGGGTCCGAGCTTCATGGCGTGTGTCTGCCTAGGAGCTGGTTGTGTGGCATCTCTCTGAGGCGTCTGCTCCCAAGAGGAGAGCTGTTGAGTCTGAGCTCACTTCCTCTTTCTCCCAGAGTTCTGTTCTGTTTACTCCTCCCACCTATCTTCTAACCAATAAAATGGGCCAAGGCAGTTCCTTTATTAGCCAATGACCTTCCTCCATCAAGGCAGCAAGCACAGGTTTGGGCAAAATGGAGTCCCAGTGCTAAGGTAGGAAGTGGGTATGAGCCCCATCACTAATCCCAAAACTATCACTAATTGATAATAACACAAATGAAAAATTCATTTTTCTTAAAGAGTCTAACTTGGTATGTAAACCACTATTAAGTACAGACTGCATGGTTAGATTCAATAGTCAAAATAAAAAAAAATAAGATGAACCCAAAGATATATAGATGCACATATATAGATTCACATGGAAATTGGAAACAGACAAGATTGCCTGATAAAATTGAGAGCATAGAGGTGGGAGTAGAAGGAAGGGTAGAAGGGAAAGGAGGGGAAAGGGGGAAGGTTGAGGAGATGGAGGACAGAGATGAGAGCAAGAAAAGCGATATCATGATTGAAGGAGCCATTAGAGGGTTAGAAGAAACCTGGCTCTAAAGAAATTCCCAGGAATCCACAAGGATGACCCCAGATAGGACTCTAAGCAATAGAGGAGAGGGATCTGACCTTGACTTGCCCTGTAGTCAGACTGATGAATATCTTAAATATCACCATAGAACTTTCACTTGGCAGCTTATGGAAAGAGAGGCAGAGACCACATTGCAGCAGTGGATTGAGCTCCCAAAGTCCATTTGAAGAGTCGAAGGAATGAGAATATGAGCAAAGAGATCAAGACCATTATGAGTTCACCCACGGAAACAGTTTACCTGAGCTAATAGGAGCTCACCGACTCCAGCCAAACTAAGAAGGAAGAAGTATAGAACCAAATTAGTCCCTCTGAATTGCTGGGGCAGACTAAGGGGCCACTGGCAGTGGCAACAGGATTTATCCCTATGGCATGTACTAAACTTTTTGGATCCTATTCTCTTTGTATGTATACCATGCTCAGACAAGATATAGTCGGGAGGGTCTTGTACCTTCCACAAAGCAATATGCCTTACTCTCTCTGAGGATCAGATGGGGGTGGAGTGGGAGGGTGTGTGGAGAGGATGAGAAAGAGTGGGAACTTGGATTGTTATGTTTTTAAAAAATCTAATAAATACAAATAATCAAAGGTGTGAACTACCAAAAAAATCAATAATAATAGTACACAATAACTGCTGACATACACTTTTATAGAAAATTAAGATTAAAGACTCTGTTACTATGTACAAACAAATGCAGCCTGAATGCAGAAATATATATGGCTATAGAAAAATTTATGTTAAGTGCTAAGATCTAAAATGTCTACTTATTAGTATTTTTATATCAACTGACTTGACTACACCAAACATCACAGCTGCTGAGTTCCACAACACCAATAAAGTGTTATTTTTCTTTTTTATAAACTGATTATTTCAACTAAAACCAAGGTATGCTACTAAACATTAAACTAGATGTCAAAAAGCTATAAATATTGTGGAAACTTCTTAGTTTAGAATAATGATATATAGAAAAACAGAATTTGTTATTTTTAAAGCAATTATTGAATCAAGTCAGACATGTTTTGTAATGAGAAAAAAAACAAAAGCTTCAGAGAAACTTTTTCCACAGAGCACAGATATTCCTTGGAGCAAGGTGTCTTGGGCACATGCAATCCTGAGAAGGCTGGCTTCACAGGTCAGAGTGCAGTACCATTTCCAGGGACAGTCCTTTGCCATACAGGAAACCTGTTCTGGCCAGCTTTATCAGTATGGGGGTACATTTCTTCCTCTGAATAGTCAGTTTTCTCTGTCTCCCAAAGCTGTGATGCATGCGTAATTTTTATTGTTGCTTAGTTGACTGCCTGGAAATTGTTTTCCATCTCATGTAAATTTGCAAACTTCTGTGTGTGATTGGTGTTCACAGTTGAAGGGACATAAATTGCTCCTATTTTACACAGGTGATATATGAGCATATTTTCCTGAGTTCCTTGAAGGGAAAAGAGAAAGCAGTAAAAAACTGAAATCAAATAGTTTTAATTTATCTGTTTGTAGGAACAGTTGTTCCTCTGGTCTAAAACTCCGATTTAGTTTTGTATAATTTCGTCACAACAGAATCAATATTCATTGGGTCAAATGCTGTTTAACATGTTTGTTATTCGTATCACATTTTACAGTTTTTCTTTCAAGTAAGCATTATTTTACTACCCTTAAGCACATGAATTTAAAAGAACCTCACATAAGCACTCTAGTTCTCAGAGAGTAAGGCAGATTTTATACATAGTCAAATTACAGATCAATTTAAAGGATTGTTTTTTTTTCCCCCTAGGGAAAAATGTTAGCAAATTGCTTTGTCTCATAAATTGGTCTAGTTGGTCAGAGCCTCTAGCTTATGCAATTTACCTGTAGTATATAATGGTCAGAAAAAAAAAAAACTTATAATGGCAAAACCACAACTGTCCTCTCACCTAGACCATTGCTCTGATTACAACAGTTTCAGATTTACTGTCATCTCTATTCACCTCATTTATACCTCATACACTGCCTACGGAAGCTAATCGATTTCTGTGCAATATTTAGTTTCTTCTACATACAGCCATTCTATGCTTAGATTTTTTCCCCCAATTAGTCACTTCCAATGTTTACTTATTCAATTATGATAGATTCACCTTTACAATTTTTCAATATGTATAATACATCATATATTTTAAAGATATGGGTAGAAAGGACAGATCAGGTTTTGATGGATTTAGAAAGAATATCAGTACATTAGAACACATACATATTTTTTTCTGATGAGCCTATACATTTTTTCAATTTAGGTAATCACTTGACCAACATTCTAACTAATCTCTATATCAGGGATATGATATTGGGTAAAAATGAATGAATGATGATGTTAACAACTGCTAAGAACAATTGCAGCTCATCCACGAGACATCATACTCAGAATGAAGAAATCATGGTAATTTTAATAGAGAACAAAATGTTAATCTTAAGTTTATATTATAAAACAAACCAAAAATCAAAATAATTGAGGGTAGTATATATATATATATATAAACAATAAATAAAGCTTTAAAATGTTATTTGTGTTTTTTATATTTTGCATATGAATAGAAGAATAGAGAAAATGCAACTATTTTGCGCATAGGTATTATTTATAAATATGTTAAAATGTATTTACAGTCAATAAAGAGAGGGAGAATGAGAGGAAAAGGAGGCGGGATGGGGGATCAACCCCATTATAGCCCACAATAAAGCTGCTTTTGTTATGGAAGCATTACCCATTTCTGGTTGCTGCTACTGGGTTTGACCCAATCTTTGCACATTGTATATTGCTTTTAGGTTCAGTAAAATGTTCATGAAAGAACTGGCTAAATTTATTTCACATTTTATGGACATCAGTACTGTAAAGTCCTTGTTGACACTAAGAAATTCATTTTGCAAAGTGTGTTCCTAATCATATAAACCATCTGCCGGTAGAAATCACTGATGGGTATTTTATTATCCAAGAATTATATTCAGTATTGTACCTTGCCTCTCTCAAAAAAATATGCATCTTTACATCGAGAAGACCTGAATGACAGATAGCTATCATGATTGCTTAAAAATATTATTGATTTCTCAGAACCAAATTAAAAGTTGTATTGTCTATGTGGTATCGATTTTGGCTTCAGGAAGCTTGGTCCCTCCTGTTATGGCCCCATTGTATCCACTCTTATAATTCACATTAGCATACTGTCATGCTGTCTCTGGCACAGGAGCCCACAACATAAAAAGTGATTTTTGTACACACTTAGTGGTTGCTTTGACTTTTCATTCTCATTTTCTATCAATATGCATTTCTTTTCAGGTTATGTTTTGTTTTGTTTACTTAATGAGTATTCATTTTCTTCTAAAGAGTTTTGTAAAATGCTAACATATGTTCTCCATCATTAGGTTTACTCTGTCTTGATGAGGCTCCTTTGCACATAGGGAGTAATTTCAAGCTCAAAACACTTTATAAACATTAAACAATGATAGATAACCAACTGTGATCTTAGAATATACAAAGTCAGGTTGAGAAGATACCCCATCAATTCTAGTATGTGTACATTCCTAAGATTCTTTATAATAAAGGAGTCTCCAAGATATAATTAATGGATTTTTACTTTGTTTTTATTTGACTGTCTTATGTGTTTAAATGGGATGATATTTTTACTAAGATAATACTTCTACCATACAGAACACTTAGCAGCATTGATCTTTAGGAATCAGTACCAATTTATGATATACAATTATGGCTGTTCATACTTCTTTTCAAAATATAAACTAGAAAATGATACTTAGTTTTAGCAGTTTTCCTGAATAAATGATAAGTAGTTTTTCAGGAATAATGAACAAATCTCTTTGTTCTCCAATAACAGTGGATCAAGATCTCACACTTTAAGACTTTGGTCTTTCTTCTCCAGGTTTTCAGATCTTTGATTTTACTACTTCACTTCCTGAATTACTAGATAATATTTCACATTTTGAATCTTTTAAATTACCTTCTAAGACAAAACACTAATTGCATGTGTCAATGCTCTGTTTTCCTACTAGTACACATCAACAGTGTTGAAAGAAAGGTCCGAATAATTGACTTCTCAAACTTTTATAATTATATAATAAATATTCAAAATAATTTTTTAGAATGAAAAAATATTTGTTTTCATTTCTGTGTCCATGCCTGCTTTTCTATATAGGCACCATGTGCAGGAAAGAGCCAGTGGAAGCCAGGTGACAATGTTGGATCTCCTGGCAATGGAGTTTTAGACAGTTGGAATCTGCCAAATATGGGCTCTGGGAACCAATCCCAGGTCTTCTGAAAGCAGTGTATTATCAGTGGTGCTACCTGCTGAGATTTCTCGGCAGACTCTAAAATGATGTCTTTACACAACTTATTGTTGCTGTTTAATTGTAGCTTAATTGTATACACAATAGGATCTTCCCCTCTATCCACTCTCTTTTTCCTGGTGTCCTGGTGTAAGAATCATCTACTACCCAATTCTATAGTGTCAACACTTAGTTTTTATATATGAATCTAATCTATAGCAAGACATTTTCATTTCTGTCTGGTGCACTTAGTTCACGTAGGTTCTCCATTTCAGTCTATGCAACATGTTCTACTGTTCAAATGTTCCATATTTTCTTTTTATTGCTACTTTATTTATTATATTTTTTCAGTCTGGTGAATATTACCTCAATAAATATGAGGATGCAGCTGGCTCTGGTGTTTACTTGTACGCTCAGCTACACATGAGGCTGAAACAGGAGGACTGCTTCTTTTTAGGGTTTTGAGACCAACATAATAGGATCAATTATCAATAACAGAAGTAAAATTATAGAATGTAGATGGATTTCAAACCTAGTGATTTAATTTCTATAGATTATACATTCAGAAAAGGGATTGTAAGTTATGTAATTCTGTTTTCATCTTTTGAGGTTTTTTCACTTATTAAGCAAATATTGTAAGGAGCTTTCATTCTCATCAATGCTGCATAGGAGTTCCATCTTTTCCACATCCTCAGGAGCACGTTTGATCTTTCAGTTCCTGATATGGATGGGTTTATGAATGTGAAGCAGCATCTCACTGTCAGATCTATTTTATTTCATATAACTTTTGTAATTTACAGTAGTATAAATAGCACGGTGTTGGGCTCATAAATTAACACATATATCAGACAAAAGATCTCTTTGCATTTAATTGTAAAACATTGAGCTTATAAAACAAATTCTCATGTGTTATGCATGCTATATCAACAAATAATTTACATATTACCTTTGTCACTATTATATTTTATTTTATTTTTTGTGTTCATTTTTTATAATTTGAATTTCTAATTAATTATATCACTTTTATAATCAAGATTATACTATCTCAAATAAATAGAAAATGAAGAATCTTGGTGTTTCGGTTCATATTAATTGAGAGGCTTGTAAATACTTGATAAATCTATAAAGTTAATAAGGTTTTTGTATATATATATACTTTTTTGGATTTGGATTCAAAATTAGTAGCTATATATTTAAAATATTGAAAGCGAATTTATCATCTTCTATAAATAAAATTTTATCAAATAATTAAAGAAAATTCAGTGACAAAGAAAGAGTCCTATTAATTCAAAATAAGAACATGATTAATAGATATGATAATAAATGTAATTTTAAAATGAATATTTAAAAATAACCATAAATTACACAAAAAATAAAATAAATATTAGAGCCAACATTTGTTTCTCAATATTTCTATATGACTATAATAATTTTAGTAATTTTCAGTGTAAACAATATTCATCTTGGCCAAAACACCGCTTCAAGTTTCGAAAAACTTTTTATTTTCCATGAACAGGTCTCATGAATACTAATGAGGATATATGTTTATCTTTACAAATTAATAATATTTGATAGTCATTATTAATCTTCAAATAATAAGCTCTTGTATTTATGTAATACATTTAACTCACTACAATATAAATATACATCACAACAGGTAATTAGATGAGATTTGGATTTTAAATATATTCAATATAATGCAATACAAAAATGTTAGAGTCATCAGTGGCATAAATGACTCTATTCTGATTACACTATTACTTTCTACTTCAATTTCTTTCAAAGTTTTTTATGTGTGTGTGTGTGTGTGTGTGTGTGTGTGTGTGTGTAATTACAGGTCTCCTCAAAGAACAGTAGTGTCAGTTGGATCACCTTGATCTAGAGTTACAGGCTGTTGTGAGCCATACAAGTGTACTAGGAATGAAACTTGGGAACTCTGGAAAATTGGTTACACACTCTTAACCACTGACGCATTTTTTTCAGCCTCTTCCAACTTAAAGGTAATACTTTTTAGTCAGGTGGATACGCTTCAAAATAATTATTAAATATTAGCATTTTAAAAAATGTTTCCATGAAAGAATCTTTGCTTCAAACATTTCACCCATAATACACTTTATTCTGATCCTCTTTCTCATTGGTACACTCACTTTGCAAAGAGCAGTATTCAAATCTATATGCTTCACTGAGTAATTATTGTTATAACCCTGGAACTGCCAATAGTTAGGCACTGTGTGGAGCTATACAGTCTATGCTAACTGCAAAATTTCTCCATCTATGGAAAATTCCCAAGGACTCAGGATGCTGAACATAATTCAGAACCAGAATTATCCCATCAGGGTATAATAGGAAATTCTGGTTTTATAGATTTCTCAGAGTAATTGTTATAAACTCACAAATCATACAGAGAAGAAGACATTATATTAAATGGCAATAAACTGAAATAAAATTATTTTAATCAATAATTTAATAGTAAGTTGTGGCATACACCTTTTATCACCAGTTTACATGAATAAATGGTGAATATCAAAGCAGAAAATAGTTTTAGTGATCCAAAATAAAATTAATAATATTTAGAATATATTAAATTAATATAAACAAAATAGATAATGTGTGAGGTAAATTATAGTGGCTTATTTGTCCCAACAAAAGGCTTGGATAAAAATGAAATATACTATTTAAAAATGCAAGATTACAGATAATCATTTTGAATACTGTCTAATGATAATATTGGTACTGAACTTTATATATATATATATTATATCAATATAATGCAATACAAAAATGATAGAGTCATCAGTGGCAATTAATGACTTTATTCTGATTACACTATTACTTTCTATTTCAATTTCTTTCAATTTTTTTATTTGTGTGTGTGTGTGTGTGTGTGTGTGTGTGTGTGTGTGATTAAAGGTCTCTTCAAAGAACAGTAGTGTCAGTTGGATCACCTTGATCTAGAGTTACAGGCTGTTGTGAGCCATACAAGTGTACTAGGAATGAAACTTGTATATATGCAAGATTTTATATTAATAAACTAGAAAATGTTATTGGTAGGAGTGGATGCATAAAAGTGAACTAGTTCTTAGAAACTGTTGTAGAACAATGCATTTCAAACTTATTCCATTGATAGTTTAAAATGTGTTGGAAAATTAACATGAAATGCCTGATATTTAAATGTGTCACAGAATACCTCTATAAAACGAATGGTCCTATGAGGCTGGTATTCTCAGCCTGCTGGTATGACTGCCAGAACAATGATGGGTACAAGTATGTGTACACTCAAAGAACATCTAGGCACACACTAATATAGAAATTGCTTTATGAACAATAATGTCACTGAATTTTACATTCTAGATTTCAATATAATTATATTTCCTTAAATAATAAAGAAACAAACATAAATAAGTAAATAAGAATAAACAATCCTTAAAAGAATTAAACATCATTTTTCTCAATTTTTTACTACTTTAGCTTGGGAAGAAAAATTTGATAACTTAATTCAATGTGTTATCATTTACAATTATGATTATTTAAAGATGTTATATTTATTTGATTAATTATATTTTCAGTAGATTTATTTTTCTCAAAAATTGAGTTAAAACCAATGGCCTTCTACTCAACAATAGGCAAAGATTTAACACAACAAATCCAATCTTACGTGCAATTTGGCAATTTCTCCAAACTCATTTACAAATATCTGTGTTAAAACTATTTCCCACTACAACTCAAAATCACCTTCACTGAAACCCATCAGCCTTTTATCAAAGTCAATTAATTATAGTTGAGTTTGTTTTGTATTACATGCAGACATAAGCCAGCTGACAGATTATTTTAACTCAGGAACAAACACATGGCATTTCAGATTAAAAGTTTAACTGGACCAGGTCAGGTTCCATTTTATCCATTAATTACTTTTTGACTGATGCAAAACTTGAAAACTACATTTTTCCCAGAAGATATTTGCTTTCTAATTGTTTTGAAGAATATGATGGACTGGTTAAGATCCCATTTTACCCATTAATTACTTTTTGAATGATGCAAAACCTGAAAACTACATTTTTTCCCCACAAGATATTTGCTTTCTAATTGTTTTTAAGAATATAATGCACTTGTTTTATGTTTTATGAATATTAATCATAAGTTCAGGAAAAATATAAATGAAACTTTCCTTTGATCCTGATATCTAGAAATAAAATGAAAAATCTTTGGGGAAAAACAAAACATTCCATCATCTGTAATCATTGGTTGAAACTATTAAGCTCTTGTACGCAGTTTGACAATGAGAATCACTTATTTATATCTCACTGATTACCCTTTGAGGAAGCAATTAAAATAATTGTATAATTAAGAAGAAATTGTTTTTCTTTATATAGAAGCATATATAAAATATGCAAATATTGAGCAACTTATCTACTTCCGAAGACTACTGAAAGACATCACTAAATGCAATTCATAAACTAATATTATCTGTTTGTCTGAGTGTACTTATATTTTTTGTGTATGAATTATTGAAATACTGAAAGTATCCTGACCTAAGGGAAATCACAAAGTCCGTTAGATAGTTATAGTATTTTGTGAATAAAATATAATGTTTTAATTTTTTTAAATTGAGATTATTATATATTTACATTACTTCATCTTTCTTGTGAATATTCCTTTATACTGTGTAAATAGAGGTTGCTATTATTACTTTAATGAGCAAGCTGACTGGACAACAGCTGAATAGAATAAAATTAGGCAGGAACATCAATTTGACAATGATGAGAAGAAAAAGGTGGGAATCAGAGGAGTCGCCAGCCAGACACTAAGGGAATAGGAGTTGAATGTGCCACGTTAATAAGGTACTGTCATGTGGCAGAGTGTAGATACAGAATATGGATGAACTTAAAGTGTAAGAATTACATTGGTTTCCTCTCCCATTCCTTCCTGTAACCCCTTTAAGCTAACTTTGCTCATACCCTTCCTGTTCACCTCTTTCATTCATCCCTTCAAGTTGATAGTTTCTTTTCTTTTGATTATATTATTACATTTGGATAGGTGCAATATAAATGAATCTTGCTGAATCCATAACTTTGGTTTGTGCTGTACGGTTTTGCAGCTGACCACATTGCATTGGACAATGATATTGATGACTTTTTCCCGTGAAAAAATGATTCTTTTTCCAGTGATCAATAATCACCTGTAGTGACTGGAATGGTGTTGATCAGGCAAGTTTTGCTAGTAAATGCTTTTCTCAGTTCCATGACCTCACCAGACCCAAGAAACTACCTAGATTTCCAATATCAGGCATGAGTTTTCTCTTGTTCAGTGGGTTTGAAGTCTAATTAGACAGCCGTTGCTTGCCACCAACATGTGAGTACAAGTAATTGCTCCTTAATGCATACATTGTCACTTGGGTAGTTGTTTTGATTCGTAGGTGTTGATTCTGAGTAAAGTTGCTGAATTGTTTCATTCCTTGGCAGCTTTCATAGTATCTTTTATAACCATGTGTGGAGAGCTCTGCAGCCTAGTCTCAGATCAGAATAGGACTATTTATCCAAAAGATTTCCTCAGGGCAGGGCACCTGTGGAAACATATTCTCACCTGGCAAAGGCCAGCAGACAATGGAGCAGCATAGTGATTTGAAATATTTGCGCAGCTTGCAGCTTCCTTTCTCTCTCATTATAGTGAGGATTCTTTGGGAGTCTTTTAGTTTTATTTGCCAGTCACACATACAATAGCCATACTTTTTTTTTTCCTGGAAATTCTGTCCTTTCTCAAATATTTTCCCCCTAAGATTCAGCATGGTGAATCTCAAGCTCAATATGGCATTACTTCTCCGATCTAAATTATTAATTATAACACCTAATCCTGGGAAATTTTCTGTCTCAATAGAGGGAGTTACATTGCTTGAACATTATGTCTCACAGTTCTGGAAAGGAGAGTAAAGCTGTACACACAGAATAGAGAAAAAACTCAGGAAAACACTTGTGCCAACTCTTGAGAGTAAGTTTCTTGGACATCGGGCATATAGAATGAATGATTAGGACCTAGTATGATCCAATGGGAAAATGCAATGTAAAATATAAGATGGATAGATCCATCTTTACCATACACAGGAGCTTATATTGATAGAAGTATTTTATAGGGAAATAGGAAAAGAGTGCTTATCAATTTTGCCCTTTACAGAGAGATAGAATCCTCTTGTAGAAAAGGGAGATATAAAAAAAGCAGATCTTGCGTACATGAAAAATAATGTTTGGCTTTGAATATTGTTGTCCTTGAAGTATTGTTCCCATGTCTATTATTTTTAACTTTGTAACTGCAAATTCTTGACAACTGACAGAAGTGGGGCAAAAGGAGAATGTGTCTGGCTCGATATTTAGTTAAGCCTGCAAAAGTGCTAAACTTTGTGTCTAGAATAAGGTTATATATGGGGTGGGAATGTGTATTTAGGTAAGTATAAAGGGGAACAATGGGAGCTTTTATAATCATTGCAATATAGTTCTTAAAATATGATGTATTTCTTTAAAGTCAAAAATATGAGCTGTTCCAACAAGCCTGGTGGAAAAAAATACTGTTAAAATATAAATAGAGACAACTCAAGCTATTTGGGGCCACTTAAGTGCAATTTACCTATTGAACAAACATCTTCCTTGCACAGATGCCACTTCTCTGTCTCAGGACCTGACCCTGAGCTGAGGTTGGGCTATAGAAACTGTGGAAACTAGACTGTAGGAAAGAAGCAGGCACGTCAGATCCACCTCAAGCCATCTGAGTCGATTACCTAAGTTTGTAACCTCTTCAAATGTAGGGGCTCACCTGTAACTCCTGAGAGGTGACCCGAAACAGTTTACGAAGAGCCTTTAAGAAATTTTGTTCTGCTATTACCAATCAGCCTTCTTTAAACTCAAAAATAATCAGTTGTTGTATTAGCTACATAGAGGTATAATCTACCTAGTTTAAAGGATTTATACAATGGTTATAATTTTTAGAACAGACATTATGGCTATAAATTTCTATGTCATTATACATATAAATTAAAATTAGTTGGGATTTTTTTTAGAAAAACATCACATCAAAATCACCTTTGTCTTGTTGTAATAAAAACAAGCTTTTCATCAAGATATATATATATATATATATATATATATATATATATATATATATATATTTGTAGGCACATAAATAAAATATAAAGCATATCAAGTAAGTAAGTTGTACCTCAAGTTATTTTCATTCATAAGTTTTTATGGTATTCTTTTTTAAAAGATATAGATTTTATCATGTCTTTCAATAGAAGTCTTTTAGCATTTTTAATTACTCGAATGATATTCTTGAGTCTCATTGTGTGTGCCTACGTGTATGTATTGTCTATATATTAGAGTGTAGATGCAGTACATGTAGGTGTATGTGGAACTAGAAGAGGACCTTGATATTCCTTTTTATCAATCACAGCCTTGTCCCTGGGTCAGATTCTCTCACTGAAAGCAGACCCGGGCTAATGACCATAAAGCTCCACCCCTACAACCTTCATCCATGTTCAGACTTATGCTCAAAGATTTACATGAACTAAACCTCAGGTACTCTTGAGTTTGGAGTAAATGTTATTCCTTTTTGAAACCTTTCGCTCATCCCTCAGTGATTCTCTATATAACTTTTTGTTTGGTAACTTTATTATTTTGTGTAATATGTATGGGTCTTATTTCCCATATTATTGTATAAACTCACTAAATTCATGGTCAATGAGATATTCTCAAGAAAATAAATTTTTTTTCAATTTTAATCACTTCCAGAAGCATATAAGTATGTGAATGTAACTTTAACTAAAATATGTAATTTTATCTAGGTACTGTATGTAACTTCAAAATTTTAGATCGCTACACAACTGGTCTTCAAGCTTAATTATTAAATTCAATTCAAAAGAATTTAATTAAGGAAGCACAATAATTTTATTCTTTCAGAAGAATTATGTGTTTATATTGCATTCATGACAACTTTATCATATAAAATTAGGACATACCTACTCTGGTTAGCCCAGATTAAGCCAAAGCAGTACCATTTATATCTTTTCCAATAACACAAAGAGAAAAGTTATAGACTAAATTTTTATAATACCTTGTGGAAACTGATGGTTTATTGTTTAAGCTCATCACTGCTTATTTTTAATTTTAATTGCTAAAAATGGAATTTCACATAATTGTGAACCAAATAACATGATATTTGAATAAAAATAAGAACAATATTATTTGTCAAGGAAAATTACTAACTTTAACAGTTACAAAATATTCTTGCAGTATCTAGATTGCAGATACATTTATTCACCTGAGATTTATATTATATTCTTGGCTTTATATTTCAATGAAGTTAACACCTGATAAGTAAATAAGAAGTTTCCCACCCCTGCTGAATATTGAATATTCCCACAGACTCTTTATGCCTAAAACTTTAGTGAACTGTACTGAATTGTGGCAAATTTCTCAGGTACATATATTTCAAAGTTGAAAAAGTGCCATTAATTAACTATTTCAATGTCATATCGCTGTTCTTCGTATAGCTAATATACAGTAGTTTAAAATATCCCTGGTTTTTTGTTTTACTTTGAAGAGTATTTCTGGTTAAAAGAGGGTAGCCTTGAATGAATTGTAATGCCCTCTTGGCTGCTACAGTACTAGAATTGCAAATACATGCCTCCAGAACAAGACAAATAGTATTTGATATGGCAATGTATTATCAAATGGAGGATAGTACATTTCACAAGATAATGTATTATTTAATTGGCATGGGCATGGCATTTTATACTTGTAACATCAACTGCGATAAGTTACACAGACTCTATGTAGAAGGCTAAAGTGGGAAACATATCAAGACCCTGTCTGAAAATTAGAAAAACAAAGAAGTGCTGGTTGTTGGAGGCCATTGTAGTTGTAACATGTCACAGCTAGTGTTCATATGTCAACCTACCAGAAGAAAGATTTTCTAATGAAGGAGAGTCCTACCCAGGTATAGTCTATGGGAGCACTGACTCTGGGTACAGTTGCTCCTGTCTGTAGTTTTCCACATACAAAAGCAGCTTTGGTGTTTTTGCTTTACCTACATTGCAGTGTGTAATTCATGCGATGTGTATATGCAATCTCATAATTGCAACTTTATCGTATGGGTACATACATCCATTCATGGTCAGGAAGATGACTTCTTAGTAAGTTGTATAATTTAGATTATATCCATATGGGTGTGTGTGTATAGGTAACAACCAAAAGAAAAGAGACTATTAACTTGATAGTGAGTAGGAGTGTGGGAGGGGTCAAAGGGAAAGGGAAAATATTAGGAGCAGTTAGATGATGAAAAGGGGGTTGCAAAATATAATAATTTATTTGAATTCATTATACATTATAAAATTAAAATTAAAGATCTAGCTAATAGAACTCTTTAGAAATCAGTGCCTGTGGGAGGATGGTGTAAAACATTGTCTTCATGAAAGAATTTACAGCATCTGTAGATGTCACCAGAAGATAAGCAACTCAACACTGGTGCATGGAGTAGAAAGGTGTTCATGAGTCCACACTTCCAGATGAAATTCTCTAGACTGTTGATGGCTTTGGGGAAGAGAAAGTCCATTTTCTTTATGGTTGTCTCTTCTTGTAAGTTGTGGTCTTACACCCAGGAATATATGAGCAGCACATATTGGATTTAATGGATTAAAAAATATGGATTACAGTGGATAATATGAGGTTGAGGTTAGGGAGGTAGAGCATATAAAATAGGAATTGGAGATGAGTATGATTAAATCTGGTATATAACATATCCAAAGAATTAATACAATATTTTAAAAATATTTATGTATGAAAGTGCAACATTGAGCCAGTGTTTTCATGTAATTTGGTAAAAGTTTATATCTATCCTTCCAAGCCTTCTTATCAGTGGTCTCGTAGTATGGTGGCTTTTAGAATTTTTTTAATTTCTCTTTCTGTTTCTTTTTTCATTCTAGTTTTTTTCCTTAATTAGGTAGCATGTTATGTTTAGGGCCAGATACTGTCCTACTGAATGTTTAAGCAGTATACTTCAATATTGGGGAAAACCAGATAGAAACAAATACAACAGGCCTATTAATCATAGCGTGTGAAGAATATTTGTTTCTATTTGAGTTTCTATTCATATGTAGAATCCTAATTTGTGGATAAGGATTTGAAATATAAACACTGAAATCCTTTAAATAGTTTTAACTTCTGAAGAAGAGTCAAACAGAAGAATCATTGCCATATTACAGAGAAAACATAGTTGTTTAATGAATCAACAATGATTATGGCTTCAGTTCATATGATTTTATTTGTGTGTGTGTGTGTGTGTGTGTGAGAGAGAGAGAGAGAGAGAGAGAAAGAGAGAGAGAAAGAGAGAGAGAACGAGAGAGAGGTGAAGCGAGAGAGAGAGAATATGAGAGAGAGAGAGAAAGTGAGAAAGAGAAATTACATAAAACATAAAGACACTCATAGATCAAAAACAGTCCATAACTAAAATCTGTAGCTGCTTACAAATGTTTTAAGGTACTGGTTTGGTCTTCTTGCAAAGTCTCTGCATATTTTCCTGATGCTTTGTAGAAAAATTTCAGAGCACAAATTCAAGTAACAGATAATTAGTGACCCTGCTTTTCAACTCTCAAAAGCAGTGGGGCTCCTACTCAGGTTTTAATTAGTAGGATAACTAAATTATTCATTTTCTGTGGGAGTTGCCCTGAGGAAACAAAGTAGTTGAAAGTTTCACAAGACAAGAGAGATTTGCCACTTAAAATATTGAAAACGGATATGGTGAGAACTCACTGTTTCTCAAACTTCATATCTCATCTTTGGTTCTTTCTTTGGAAAAAAACAAAAACAAAGACTATTTTAAAGACAAAAAATTATTAAAAGAAAATTTACAAATGTTTTGCTTTTATTTTCCATCTTAAATATTGTAGATTCTTCTTGGCACTACATGCATTGGTAACTGAATTTTCTGTATTACCTGCTGACATATGTTGTAATAAAATACAAGTGCACTTCCTTCATCTTTCATTTCTGCATTAAAATGATACCCAATAAAACTGGAATTTCACACCAATGTCGTTTACTAAAGCTATTTTTTGTTGCTCTTTTTTGAAAATTTTATAATCATGGACTAATATATACAGTCCTTATTTTCTGGTTCCATTGTTTTAATTGTCAGATTCTACTTTGATAAAGTATCATACACCGGGCAGTGTTGGCGCACGCCTGTAATTCCAGCACTCGGGAGGCAGAGGCAGGTGGATCTCTGTGAGTTCGAGGCCAGCCTGGTCTACAAAGGGAGTCCTAATGGAGGAAGGTCATTGGCTAATAAAGGAACTGCCCTGGCCCATTTTATTGGTTAGAGGATAGGTGGGAGGAGTAAACAGAACAGAACGCTGTGAGGAAGAGGAAGTGAGCTCAGAGACGCCACAGCTCTCCTCTCCAGAGCAGATGCCTGAGAGAGACGCCATGCCCCGCTCCCGGGATGAAGCTCTTACCCAGGATGGACTAGGCTAGAATCTCCCCAGTAAGCGCACCTTGGGGTGCTACACACAGATGATTAGAAATGGGCTAAATTAATATGTGAGAATTAGCCTAGAAGAGAATGGGCCAAGCAGTGATTAAATGAATACAGTTTCCGTGTAATTATTTCGGGCATAAGCTAGCCAAGCAGGCGGCTGGGGTGCTGGGAATGCAGCCCCGCCTCCCTTATTACTTCAGAGTCCCAGAACAGGCTCCAAAGCTACAGAGAAACCCTTTCTCAAAAAACCAAAAAAAAAAAAAATTATAAATTATCTGTATATATGCCAATGTTTCATTTATATTAATAATTTCTATGATAGCCACACTCATTTAATTCTAAGAAATGTTTCTATAAACTATTTTCTTTTTCTTATTTTGACATTAGCTTCTTTACCAGTATAAAAAGCACCATGTGTTTTCAAGAATATGTTCCCTTTCCATTTTATAACAGAGTCTGCATGTGCATGCTCTAAAACCTATGAAAATGCCACCCGCTCACAATAGGGTTCTTTTATAATTGCCTCATTTAGCTGTGCTCGAAATTGAGTTACTCATATTAAGAAAATGTCTCTATAATTATTTTATAGCACCATCATTACCGTCTTATAAAAATAGTCTTTGCAGGTGAATGGAAAGTTTCTATTTTTAGAACTTTGTTCTAATATAATGTTTGCTTTTTCTCTTCTATTTTATTGCATATCATTCTAGATAAAGTACACAGACACAAACACACACACACACACACACACACACACACACACACACGTATTTTTCTCACTAAACCAGGACTTAATGTATTCCATTTAGTCTCGTATCTAAAGGACAAGACAAATTCAAATTTCTTTTCAGTGTTCATCATGGAAACAATTCGGTGAAGGATTATTTAGAAGCTTAAGAATGGAAACCAAGGAATCATCACAGAACAAAACCCTTTGTAGAGCACTGCATAACTACTGTGATTAAAATACAGGTGTATTCCTACTGCAAAGTCAAATTTTACCTTTCAAAATACATGTAATGGCTTATTTTAGTTGTGTTAAAATAGGTTAAAAAATCATATTTGCACTATATTTTTAATATTTTCTATTGAAGTCTAATGCTTGAAATAACTATAAATGTATAATTCTGTGCTAATATTTCTATATTTAATGTGTATCTGTGCCACTAGATCAATAATTGAAAATTACAAATTTTCAATGCATCATGGGTAAAATTGTCCAAGTGATATTTTTAAGAGTGTGCAGCTTTTCTAGGTAGATTCACCATATACTTACTCACATCTTGAATGTTGGCAGGAAACATTCAATGAATGTGATTCAATGAAGAATATGGTAATTAACTAGACCAAAATGAATGTTTCTTCTCTGTATAAAAACAGATTCATTACTGAAGATAATTGAAAATTCAGATACAAATCACCGTAGTCATTTTATTAAACTCAATATCATCATAATTCAAATATATTAGGGCATAATGAATGTTTAGTGATGTTTATTTGGCATTATTAGTAAATACCACCATGTACTGAAATGTTAATCAACAAAGATAAAAAAAGGAATAACTGTTAAATAAATTAAATATACAGAAATATATCACATATTTAAAAAAATGTATCAATATTTGCTAATCAGGTCATCATTTTTATCTTATTATTTTCACCTTACATCCCTACCACAGTTTGTTCTCCTTCCCCTTCTCTCAGCTTCTCTTTTCCACTTACCTCTGTCTCATTTCTCCAATCCATTCCTCCTCCAGTTCTGTTCAGAAAAGGTCAGTCCTATCATGGATATCAATGAAATATGGCATGACCAGTTGAAGTAAGAGTAAGCACTTTCCCATGGATTAAGGCTGGGAAAGACAACCCAGTAAGAGGAGTAAGGTACTAGAAAAGCAGCAAAATAGAGACAACCTCTGCTACCACTGTTAGTAGTTCTTAAGAAGATAATGATACGTACCTAATAAATATGCTGAGTGCATAGGTTAGTTCAGTGAAGGCTTGCTGGTTGGCAGTTATATCTCTGTGAGCTTCTATGAGCCCAGATTAGTTGATTCTGTGAGTTTTCTTATGGTGTCCTTGCTACCTCTGGATCCTACAATCCTCTCTTCCCCTGTTCTGCAGGATCTCCTCAGCTCAACCTAATATATGGCCATGGGTATACATCTGTTTCCATCAGTTGCTGAATGAAGCATCTCTGATAACAATTGGGCTAGACACCAATCTATGAATATAAACACAATATCATTAGGCATCATTAAATTGACTATTCTTTCCTTCAGTTATATTTAGCTCTATCATAGGTCTCTCGGTTATCCAAACTGTGGGTCCTGATGCTCCAGGTAGTATCAGAGATAGGCTTACTCTCTTGGCATAGGATTAAGACTAGACCAGTTATTGGTTTTCCATTCCCTCAAACTCTAGATCACCCATACCCTAGCACAACTTATAAGTAGGACTGATGATAGGTAAAAGTTGTGTGACTGGATTGGAGTCCCTGTAATTCCATTTGAAGTCTTGTCCAGTCACAGAAGATGGCCAGTTCAAGTGACATACCTCCTATATCAGCCTTAGCTGGAGCTCTCGTCTGTGTTCCTAGCTGTTTCTCTTGCAGCAGATTACCTGTGGACAGCTAATCCTCTTCCTCCAAAACTAACATTGAGATAGCTCTAATTCTGTTGGAGGAGCCTACTCTTAGGGATGTGGGTAATCTCATATGAACTCTTCTGCACAGAACAACTAAGAAGTTGGCCATTACATTCCATTGTGTGAGTTGAGGTCATTAGGTGCTGATTTTCACCAAACTGCTGAATTAGATAACTAGACAGAGAAGTCATGCCACCCACCTCAGATATTTACAATGTTGAGAAAAATGTCTGTAGATATAACAGTCTCAATATCTTGAAAAGTATGGACTCGGGAGTTTATGAGATAGGTAGAATTTTCTTACTGGTTAATAAATGGGAAAGTTTAGTAGGAGAACGCTCTATATAGTATGAAAATTCAGAGGAGTTAAAACTTAGGAAATGTGGCTTAGATCCTAGTTATCAATTACATGCTCTTATGGTCTCAGTGCATGTTTCCTTTGCTGTTGTTTTCCCAAATGATTGAACTACTGTCTAGAGGGAACACTGAGAGCAACCTGATGAATATCCATATGTTTTCTTTAGGTTCAGGAATGTGTTTAGTAAATAACAGCCTTTCATCTACATGGTGTCAGACACTAAACTTATTAATATTGAGAGTGCACTATGCCTTTCATCAATTGTCAATTCAGACACCATGTTTCAAAAGCAGTCATAGGAAGTGGGTCAAAAAAGAACATGTCTGAATCCCAAAGCAACTTCATTTATTAGCTAGAGCAGTTAGATTTATACTGATTTCAGATGTTGATAATTTGTGTGTGTGTGCCATCATTTGAAAATATGGAAAGCATTCTTATCTCATGGACATTGTAACAGCTGAATCAGGTCTTGTAATGGCATGTGCTACTATTACCATGGTGATATTATAAGGCCTGAAATAGAGGGCATTGATAATACTTATGTTGACAAATAATGATTTAGCTAATCTAAAAATATAGCAAAATTTTCTTGGCAACAGATATATTTCTGCAGTTCTAAGTAGATTTCTGTAGCTATTTAAGTTATAATACACTGCGATCTATAAAAAATAGAGGAAAAATCTTAAAATAATAAAATGGAACAATACACAAGTACTATGTGCATACACCAATGAGTATACATCTAAAGATAATGACTTTTCCTGCCTCAGGTTACATCACTTGACAAGTTTACTAAAGAGGATTAAAACCCCGTTAAGCCTTCTCTCATCCAGAACTGCCTATTGGAAAGTCTAATCTTATGAAGGCGCTATATAGCACAATAGGATTACTGTGAGTCATGATTGCCATGTATTCATCTTGCCCAGAAGATAGCATCTTTCTGCCTTTTCTCTTATATTCTTACAAACATATTTTTCCCAACTTTTCTAGTTATTACCCAAGTCTGAATAGACAAATGCAAAATTCTCTTTTGGCCTGTGTCCACTGGAACTAACTACAAGGAGAAACAAGCTTCTTTAGTCTAAAATGAACACAGCATATGTAATGGGCATAACATGGATATTTTGGAGGCAGTTTGATATCATGTCAATTGAACTGAGCAGCGGTAATAAGTTCCTCTCTGAGGACTGGAGAAAACAAATTAAAAATTGGTATTCTGTAAGAGTCCATGAATTCAAAACAAAAGGAAGAAGAAGCATACTCTTATTAATAATATTATATAGGTCAATATAGTAAATAAGAGATATGAGGATTTGGTTTCATTGGTAAAGTAGTTGTAACCAAAAGTTTTTGCCTTTCAACAAACTTTTCCACTGGGGAAAAAAAATAACTCTGGAGGAAACTCTCCTTATTCATTCGGCATGCTCAGCTGTGGGGATTGCTTTGTTGTTTCATTTGGTCAAACCTCTTGTTCAATGTCAAATTTGAAAGCTTTAAAAGAAATAATGGCCCATGTTGGGTAGTGAGTTGTTGGTGTGGACATGACAGCCCCTCTTTTCACCTAATTCCATTAGAATCAGTCACCTACACGTCAGGGTAGTGGCTTTGATTAAAGAGTTATGTTAAGGCTTAATCTAGATAAAGTGCAGGCAATACTGAACTGCCAGTAGAAATGCTGACAGACTGTGGTTGAAATAAAACTACTTTCTGCTTACAAAACATTCTTTTTTTTTTTCTTGTAGTTGGAAGACGCAAAATAATTTAAGCTCCCCAGTCCATTTGCTTATAAATAACAATTTGAATGCATAGGAAATCACAGATAGACACAGACACACAGACAGACAGACAGACACACACACCTTTGTTTCACCCTGTATATCTCCAGTATTAAATGATTTTATGTTTATTTAAAAATCCATTTGTCAATTAGCTAGTGATCCTTTCCTTTTTTTTTCTGTGTCAAGGTGATACAGTAACAAGCATTGTAGTGTTGTAATGAAATCTGTTTAATTACTTATAAACTACTAATCTGTGCTATGTGGTTGCTCTCATTTAAACATGAAAAGAAATCAACTGTAAATTGATATTTTGCTAATCAGTAAAATTATATGACTAAAATTTTTACACAGTATGGGCATTCTTAAATATTTCAGTCAGATAAAAGTAATCTTTTTCCAGTTATCAATCATTGGATAACTTTAATGGAGGTAATTCAATATTAGTTAGTCTAGGGACTTTTCAGAGATTAGCTTTAGTATTAAAAGTCCTCCTACTCTTCTCATGCCTACTTGGTTCATGCAACTTTTGTGGTTTGAAGATATTAATAATTATTCTATAAGAAACTATAGAAATTTTGAAAATGTTTAGAGCATAATTTTTAATGTAAATATCTGTTGATATAATTTATTAGACACCATATCCATTACCATTTTAACCACTCAATAACTCCACAACCACTTCAGTAAATTTATCTTCTTTATTGTTATGAAAATAGGTTCTTCTCTCACATAATGCAACTCAGCCACAGCTACCTCTCCATCTCCTTTCTCCCCAAAATCCAGTTCAGAAATGATCAGACCTCCAAGAGACAACAAACATGACAAGAAAAGATACAGTAAGAGAAGGCAAAGTACTCATACCAAGGTTGAGCAAGGAACCCTAATAAGAGTAAGAGTCCCAAGTACAGCAAAAGAATCAGAGTCATGTCTGCTCCCACTGTTAGAATTCCCACAGACTACCAAATAAACAGCATAACATGTGCTGAGGGCCTGGTACAGTACCAGGTATGCACTGTGGTTGCAACTTCAGCCTCTATGAGCCCATATGAGTCCTGATTATTTGATTAGGTGGGTCATATTCTTCTGGTTTCTTCCAGGCCCTCTGACTTCTACTATATTTTCTTCCCCTCTTCCATCCAGGGTACTTCAAGCTTCTAGGAGAGGAAATGCAGGGAGACCACCAATATAGACTCTCTTCACATAATATCTGTCTCTGGGTCTCTGTACCTACTTCTATCTGCAGCTGGAGGAAATCTGTCTGGTGATGACTGGACAATGCAACTATTATGAATATAGACGAATATCATTTTTTTAAATTTATTTTTGCCATTCTTGTACAACCTTTGTTCATTCTTGTTCAAGAGTCCTGAACATGGTTTTCCTTTGCATGAGATTATGCCAAAAGTGGGCTGGTATCTTAAAGGATATTGGATGAAGGAGTTTCCACAATCAGCCACAAAACTTAGAATCTGACCTGCCTGCAAGATGTTCTGGGCATTGCTGGCACAGAGTTTGTGCCAGGGGCCAACCAATACCTGGTTTAGATTGAGGCCCATGCTCTGAAAGGAAGTCAATGCCCTACACTACCTGAATAGCCACGAACCAGACACTGGTTGTCGAGAGACCTAGGGTTGAGCAATTATCTTTCAAGACTTTTTTATTAAATATTTTCCTGGTGCCAGTGATGTGGCTCAGCAGTTAAGATTACTTGCTTTTCTTCCAAAGGACTAGAATAAAATTTTCATCACCTATATTCAGTTAAAAACCACACCTGCAAGTTGAGCTAGAGAAGGTCTGCCAATCTCCAATGGCCACTACACGTACCTGCATACACGTATGGATTCAAACACAGGGACACAAACACATAAGTGTAAATAGTTACTTTGTGGTATTTAATTAATTTTAACTTTTGCTATGTACTTTTTCTATTTTCTTTTCTGCTGTTGTTGTTTTCTTTTCATACTTTGTAAATTTAATTATAACCTTTCTTCATTGTCTTTTCTTGCTCAAAACATTGTCATATGCTCCTCCCAATTGAGAAATTCGTGACCTCTTTTTTTGTTAATTATCATTTCATAAATGTGACATTGTTCAGACATTAAGAGATAAAGCCATTTTTCCATTTAAAATTTGATTTTGGGTATTCCCAAAGAGAATAAATATGTAAAGGAGCAATCTTATCTTAATAAAAGAAAGATATGTATATAGATCTATTTTAAAGGATTTACTAAAGGGTTATAAAGTATAATCTTAAGCCTATTTAGCATAATCTCATAATAGCATAAACAATTTAATAAATAGAAATGAGCAACAATTTTTGACAAACACTAGTCGAGGTACACAATGTGCAGCTATTGCTTCAGATAATATTTTCAAGTCAGCATCATGTTTTTAAAAACTGAATATAGCTTCTGATGATAATTGGAGACAGAATCTCACAGCAAATTGCCTAATCCTCTTGCTAAATTTTGTATTTTTTCTGCAATCTTCCCTGATCCTGACGTGTGAGAGTGTTATGCAAATATATCCATTAGGCGTGGGCTCTACAATGCATTTTTATTTGATAAGGATTATGCAGTGGTCTCTAAAAATCTGGGATGGGAGAGGTGGTTTTCCCCAGGGTAGAGAATACCAATTTATTGTGCATGGTCAAATGGTCAGTCACAAAAATAGACATGAAAGTCACTTTACATGGACTAAGCAGATTAAACTTAGATATATATATCTATAAACAATATATGCATGCAATTGCAATTAATTGGAGAAGAGGCCATAAAATGAAGAATATTGTGGGTTGAGTATATAAGAGGATTTGGAGGGAGGAAACAAAAAGAAAAAATGTAATTACATTACCATTCAAACCTTAAAAAGAAAGGACTGAATACAAGAAACTATAAAACAAAGAGAAAGCTATTAGTTCCCCTATTTAACAACTGCAGTTTAAAGATAGTGTGCACACAGCTCATTCCATTAATACTCTAGAGAATCTTCATATCAATATGAATGGTTAACAAAAACAAAATCTAGAGATATGTTTCTTTACTTGTTTTTTTTTTTTTAATTTAATACAAAAACTTCACTGACTCACTCACTGTATCGGTTCAAGACAACATTCTCAGCATTTGGGAGCTGGATCCAGAAGGTCTTATGCTACACAAAGAGTCTGAGACCAGTCTTGTCTGCTTATGGGGAGACTCCAGCCTCTAAACAGACAAAAGAACAGACAGACCGAAACACATGCACTCATACACTTAAAATAAGAAGGAAGACGGTAACAGCGTTAGACCACTGGAACCTTTGATCTCCCTGGTCATTCCTCATAGCACATTCATCAAGTGAGTATGTAAGACAATATTGGAACCAAATTATTTATATATATATATATATATATATATATATATATATATATATATATATAAACATGTGATAGCATTGAGCAAACTTTTATAAAACAGTATTTTCCCTTATGGGATAAAGTAAGATAAATATTAACCAGTATAGATAAAAAACAAATATTTGGCTAAATTTGCAAACAATCTCATTTGGTATTTGAAGATAGAGAATTTTCTTATTTTTCTGTTTAGGATTACCATATGATTGTTTTAAGCTACATCATTGTTATCTCATTGCTTATGTGAGAAAGACATTCAGGTACTGCTAAACCAAATAATCTGACCTAGTTCATAACACTTCTTAGTATGGAGAGGTTATTTGAAAGAAGTACCACTTAGGGCGCTGGCAGCATTCAGTTCCTTACAGACTGCCAAACTAAGGGTGGTAACTCTTTCCTGGCTTGTGTCTGAAGGTCACCCAAAGTCTAACTGTATTCCTATCTCCATATGGTGACTCACAATATAGCAGTTTGCTTCTTCAAATCCTGTGGAGGGTCCTTGAGCAAGGTGACCTTTAAAATCTTATCCAGTAAAATATGCACACACTCACAAATCTATCATCATATATGACACGTTCTATTTGTGAGACGCTCATAAGGTGTCCTAAATGCATTTAGTGTATGAGATTATTCAAGAATAAGAACATTAGGGAGGAAATATTCTGAAGACATAGTCACATTTATGAATTTATGAATGTGAATCCTAAATATTCTTTTCCAATGAAGGCACACTGACATTGCATCTTTTTAAAATTGATTTTTATTGAGCTCTACATTCTTCTCTGTTTCCTTCCCTGCCTCTTCCCTCCCCTTCGACCTTCCCACAAGGTCCCCATGTTCCCAATTTGCTCAGGAGATCTTGTCTTTTTCTACTTCCCAAGTAGATTAGATCTATGTATGGCCCTCTTGGTGTCCTCTTGTTGTCTAAGTTCTCTGGGATTATGATTTGTGGGCTAGTTTTCTTTGCTTTATGTTTAAAAACCAATTATGAGTGAGTACATGTGATACTTGTCTTTCTGTGTCTCAGTTACCTCACTCAACATAATGTTTTCTAGCTTCATCCGTAATCTCAGAAATTAAATACCAGAGAAAAACAAAATGGTTTGAAATCATAAGGAAAGGTGATGATGTTAATCTTCACAAATGATGTCTATATTTAAAAACAACTCCCAAACTTAAAGGTAAGGGTACATTTTTGGAAAAGCTGCAGAAAGAGTGTAAAAGCCAGAAGATCTCAGAGTTTGCTGTCAAATTATGTCTCCTAGGAATGTACAAAGTTATATACATAAACTCCACCAATACAGTTGCATAAGTATGAGCTGAACAAGGAAAACAACAAGAGATATGCCAAACTGGATGTGGGAAAATCCATGATGCCCCAATCCTTCACAAAGTAATTAAAAGAAAGAAATTAAGAAAGAGGAGAGAACATCAACTAAGTTGTTCAGTGCCAGATTATTAGCCATCAAAACATGCATACAAGTAGCATACGGACTAAACATGCTATTTAGGTGCATACACTTATATACATATATACATAAATAATAATTAATTAAAGAAAAGCCCATGAGTATGAAAAAGAATGGGAAAGTGTATATAGGAAGGTTTTGAGGGAGGAAAGTATAGGGAGAAATGTTATAGTCTCAATTTTTTTTTTAAAAAAATAAATAAATCTTGCTTGTTTGATTTGCCTCTTTTAAGGCATGTGCATTTCAGAAAATTACTAAATATTTACTTAATCAATGACACTGAACATTATGAGGATTCTCTTCTTGTTGGCAACTGTCTTAGTTCGAGTTTCTATTGCTGTGCAAAGATACTATGACCACAGATAACTCTTACGTAGAAAAGCATTTAATTTGGTCTGCATTATAATTAGAAGGCTCCATCCACCATTTTCATGGCAGGAAGCATGATGGCATGCAGGCAGATATGACACTGGAGAGGTAGGTCAGAATTCCACAGGCAACAGGAAGAGACAGATAACCCTAAGGTCTGCCTTGATCTTCTGGAATTTCAAAGAAAACCCACCCTTGACACATTTCCTCCAACAAGACCACACCTACTTAAGACAAGGCCATACCTCCTAATAATGACCATTATTTATGGGCCTGTTGGAACCATGTTTAGTCAATTCCCCACAACTTCAAAATGAAATTTGCCAAACTTCCATAAACTGAATACTGTTCAAGATGGCACTGTTACATAATGAATCTTTCAAGCTGAACTTGATTGACATTGCCCCCTCTCATCTTATAATAGGAGAGGAGAGTTGAAACAGGGTCTGTCTCTCTATGTAGTCTTGGCTCTTCTGGAACTAACAATGCAGACCAGACTGCCCTTGAACTCACAGAGATCCAACTGTCTTTGTCTTCCTAATACAGGGATTGAAGGCCGGTGCCACCATGTTGGGCTAACTTTTCTTCTCTTCTATAAGGTGATAAGAATATGTATCTTTAGTTGTTTAGGTCAGTTGGTAGTGAGTTTTCCTTACTTCTAACGAGAGCAGTGGTTCTCAACCCATGCTGCTTTGACAGGGGTCGCCTAAGACCTTTAGAATGCACAGATATTCACATTATGATTAATAACAGTGGCAAGATAGCAATTATAAGACAGTAACAAAAATATTATGGTTGCATGTCACCACAACATGAGGAACTGTATTAAATGATCACAATATTAGGAAGGTTGAGAACCACTGAACTTGAGGGATGTCTAAATCATACAAAGTAAAACAATAAACTAATATGATATTATTAGACTTCATTAGAAAAGTACAGTGTAGTATGTGTAAATTACTAAACTCTAATCAGATAAGAATTGGACATATAATCACAGAATCTATACTTATTTTAATTTCTATATCAATGTGATATATATACAAATATATACCCTGTTATGTCTAGTTTCTGAGATTTGGCAGTCTTAAGTTAGGGGTGTGACTTCTGAACCATCATGTTGCTGACAGCCAAGTGCTCCTGTCAGCCTCCAGAGACTAAACAGGACTTTGGGACCCTGGGGCCTACTTGCAATGTTTCTAGTAGTCCATGTCATTAAGAATCATAATTTTAAAAACTATTATAAATAACCTGTGAATAATAAGAGTGCTATATATAGTTCTGTTGTATTCCCCAATCAAAAAATTCAACTGATAAATGGATTCCTGCCTGAAGAATGTTCACGTTAGAATAAAATACAGATATAAAAATAAAAAAAAATCACTTTGTGTAGATATAAATGATAGAGAGTATGAGTAGTTATTTTTATATCTTAAAAGCACTGACTGATAAGGCTTTATCTCTGAACAAAGATCATGTAATAATGATAGAAGGACCTTTATCAGGAAAATATAATAATTATAAACATATATTCATCCAGCATAAGAATATCTCCAGAGAGCACCAACACTTGAAGGGAAGGATAGTATGAAAAACAGTAACAATAGGAAAAGTTCACTGCAATATTTTTAACTATAGATGAATTTATTCAGTCGGACATCAACAAAAACATATCAAACCTGAAAAAGCATGTGGGCTAAGAACAGCATACTGTCCAGCTCTGATCATTCTTGCCTGCCAAGGAATATTTCAGCCACACAGGTCTCAACAGATAGGGGAAGACTGAAATCATAATAAAAACCTTTTAACTGGAGCAAAACTGTCAATTAAAATAACACAATGATATTTCTGCTGATATTATGTTCTTTTTTCTACGCACAGTCCAGTACTCAAGAGATCAAGTGAGGCAGGAAGATAGCTATAAGTTTACGGCCTGCTTGAGCTGCATAGTGGGTCCTTAGCCAGTCTAAAGTAGTGATTCTGAACTTGTGGGTTGCAACCCCTACTAGGGTTACATATCAGAAATCCTGCACCTTAGATATTTACATTTTCACCCAAAACAGTAGCAAAATTACAGCTATTAAGCAACAAAGAAATAATTTTATCATTGAAGGTCACCATAACTTGTGAAACTATTAAACTGCCAACCTTAATAATCTGAGTTTTCACCCCTAGGACCAGCATGGAAGTAGAAACTAGCATCTACAGTTGATCTCCTGGTCTCAGGAGTGCTGGCACAATACTAAATAAACAAATAAAATGTTTCTAATTAAATCAAAGAAAATTGACAAACATGTAAAAATTAATCCATATGACCTCAAATAACCAATAACCCAAACAAGGAAATAATAAGATGATTAACATTGTAATTAATGAGTGAGAAATTAGAAAATACATCAAAATTAATAAAAACAAAACAGAATGTAGTGAGTCTTCAGGTGATGTAGCAATAGCATTAAAAGGAAGATTTTTTTTTTTTAAGGAAGGGATGATCACACAAATAATTGAACTTTATATCTCAATGGGCCAGGAAAAAAAATAAGTAAGCTCCTGGTGGCAGAAAATAAAATAGAAGAAAGAAAGTTGGATTTTAATGATTTAGAATAAAAAATAGAGATACAATAAAATGAAGACTTGGTTTTTGAGAAAATAATTGAAACTAGAAAGCTATTAATTGAACTAAGAAAAAGTAAAATGACTCAGAAAATAAACAATCTGGAATGAAATAAGCCTGGTGTCTGAGTGAAGATTAAATCTAGGAGCTTACCCATACACTCCACCATAGAGCTCTCCCCCATATAGCTAAGGTGGGTAGGTAGCTGGATATTGTCCTGCATATTGCCAACATCGTGATTAGAAGTCATCTCAAAGCTCTGCAAACTGAATTTCTTAAATAAAGCATTAAAATAAGTGAATGCTTCATTTGGTTGTACAAGTTGAACTATCACCAGCAAAATGAACACCTAGGGAGACATGGAATTGATAATGATGAATAAAACATTGTATATCATAAAACATAAAGTAGAGAGATGAAATCACATATTGATTTAATATCTTCCGCAGGAGAAGGAAATGAAAGAAATAATATACTATACATTCTAATAAAGCAGGTGACTGACATGATAAAATGCCCAAGAATAATATGTATAAAACAAAAGTAAAAAAAAAAAAAACAAGCAAAGAAGGATTCAGAGCAAAATGTAAGAACTGGGATCTGCTTCAGAGAAGCTCTTAGGAAGCAAGTGATTAAAACAGAATAGAAGTGTACCTGAGAAAAACTGTACAGCAGTGACTTATGCCTGGGTTATTTCTGCAACAATGCAGTCAAGTCCATGTAAGAAAGTGGTTTATTTTAATATACATACATACATATGTTTAAATATATAAGCAATATAGAATTTAGTACACATTGATGTTTCTTATTGAGAACTAAGTGGTTTTTAAAAATGGCCCCAAATCAAGTGACTTTATATTTAATTAAAAGTAATGTAAAAAAAGTACAAATTTGTCATAAAACAATAGTAAAGAATATTCTTATATTATTAAATGGAAATCTTCATTGGAAAATTGAAATTTTTAAGAGAATATAAATATTTTTAAGAACAGTTTTCTTGTAAAAGTTCTAAAACTGAGACAATTTTATTCAGAAAAACAGAAAAAATGTAGTGTTGCCTTAAGATTAGAATCCATCCATAGATTTATGCAAACACAGCAGGGAATCCATTGCTGGCAGCAAATAAGATTACATAAAATAAAACAATTTCCAGAAAAGGGCCAGAATTTATGCACAAGAATTAATTATGATAGTGATTAAGTAGGCTCCATTGTCTGATAATTTTGTAGTCAGGACTAATTGAAGGAAACGTAAAAAAAGCGTTTAGCATTGTGGTGATAAACGAAAGGCACTAAGTTTACATTGATTTTTGTTTGGAGAGGAATGGAAAGCAAGACTGCAGCCATCCCGTGATTTATTCATATCGTGCCCCTGCTTGTTCCTTATTTTCTTGTTGCAGTGCTCAGAAACTGACATTTGAAAATTTAAGAAATTATTAAGTGAATCCTTATGGTTTTATTTATGTGGATTTTGTCAGTGTTTTGTTTTGACAAGAAGATTTTGTCCTTTTGACTTGCAAAAAAATTCATTCTTCTTATGCATAACTTAAAGTTACTTTATAATTCAAATAAACTTCAGAAATATGGCAAAACAGAAAAGTTTCTTTGACAGAATTTAACTTAGGTTAAATTATTAACTAACAAAATCAGATTCTATCTACATAAAAACTTTTACTAAGAAAACACGAAGAGAGTAAATAAAGATGTCTTCCTATTGATACTTTAGTTATTTTAGAATGGAGTGTGAAAAAAGTTTACAGAAACTTCAAATTATTATAATTTTAAGATATAAAAACACAGAAATATGAAAATAAATTTAAATATAATTAGATATAATGGGAAAGATTGGGCACAAGCAAGCACATTTAATAATTATTACATGTAAATTCTTTTGTGAAGTATATCCACTTTACTCATGCTGGTTATAAACTGTTAGCTTTCTTCTTGCACCCACTAAGGAATAAGAATGGTTTCCTGGAGAGAATAATTACCAATAGCTAAATTTTAAAATGCGGCAAGTTATCACTATTTCTTCAGAGGATCACACTGGTGTTACTGACAACCATTGTTCTGGATCATATTGGAAGTTGCAAATGAGTTGTTAATTTGAATTTGTAACCACCTGATTATATTGTCATATTGATAGTGAAACTTCTTCAACATTATTTTCCCCTGATTGTCTACTACATTCATTTAGTGTTTATTCCTTTGAGACATAAATTAAAACACAACAGTAAAGTTGTGACTGAAATGAGTTATAGTTTTTTGTCATTTCAGTTTTAAAAAGTGTCTGAATGTATAAGTTTTCTAGTAAGGTGCTTCATCCAAATATTTTATTACATAGAAATTGTTAACTGCCATACAGTGGTGGCACACACCTTTAATCCCAGCACTCAGGAGGCATATATATGCGGATCTCTGGGAGGTCAGCCAGGTCTACAAAAGCTACTTCTAGGACAAGCTCCAAAGTTACAGAGAAACCCTCTCTGGAAAATCCATAAACAAAGAAACAAACAAGTAAGTAAGTAAGGAAATAAATAAATAAATAAGAAGAGTAAAAAAGAAGTAACTGTAATGACTAGTTAATCGATAATGGGAAAGAAAATAAATATATTTTTTCACATGCAAATACTGCCAAATAAACAAGTAGGATATTCATTAATAATTTTAAGAACAATGTAAATTAATATATCTTTTCAATTTGAGTTTTAGTATTCAAAATTATTAATGCCTAAAAACACTATATTAGCAGTAAAGATCTAAGAACAGATGTCAAAATAATCTTGCTTATATAAAATTACCTTACATAGTAATGTTTTGTTTTCCATATTATTTATAAAAAAATTCTAAGAGAATACTCTGTGTTCATGTTTATAGGGGTGTGTCTGTCCAAGATTAGTAAATACTAATGGTTATTTGATTTATGTATAGATGTATATGAATCAATAACTTATTCTCTTGGAATGATACCACACACTATTCAAGCTTGAATAAATGAGCTATAGACAAAGTAAAACATAAAGAGATAAGAGGTTTTAATATTTATGAATGCATTTAAGCAGGTATCTGGATTCTTTGGATATATCACAGCTTATACATCACAGTGCAAACTTATCTTCTTAGATATACAATAAAGAAATTGTACAACTATGGCTCAAGTAAGCTTTCTAAATAACCAATATTTTCTAAAACAGGTGCTTTTCACACCAAGTTTCTTGAAACCAGCAGATTTCTTGGAAAAGACAAAAAAATGTCCTTCAAACTAGAAAATAAAATCAGTATATTTTTTATATTATCTACATATTAAGACATCATTTATGTTTGGAACTGATATTCGAAAAACTAATGAAAAAAAATCTCTTTCAAATCTGAAGCTCATAACTTTCATTTATATTTCTACAAGCTGGAAAGTTAGCAAGCTTTAAAGGGTATATGAGTTTGTTAGATAGGACTCATGTGTTTCAATTTTCTATGTACTTAAAAATTGTTTGACTCAGTCTGGTTCACTCTTTTATAGAAGTGGATGAAGGGCATTTCAATTTATGAATCTCAGTTTAACCCAATACCGAGAAACTTGATGTTCTAAAAGAAGAGAGATTTCTCTGCCTCATTCTTGGTGGCTGCAAATTGCATTGCTGATCCTCTCCTGACTCTGAGTTACAGGCAGATTTTGTTCCAGGCATTGGCAAGATTAATGAGGTACATTTGCTGGCCTAGAGGACTTTGGATGTAAAAAGAGAGACAGAAAGATTAAAGGGAGCACTGTGTTCAGTGGTACAGAGTGTGGAGTGGAACACAGATAGGGTACTGTGGGAGAATTATTTTGGGAGTTGTTATGCAGGAAAATAAAAATCCCCAGTGTAGTTGCAAAATAAATGAAGGGTTCATCACATCTCCATATATTCTTTGCAGTTACTTTTAGTTCAAGGTTGGTGAAAATATAACTACAGAGATTTCAGTGTTGAATTGTAATCTTGTAAGATAAGATGATTTTATAATTTAATCATTGGTCTATTTCCTTATTAAGTATAATATTAAGTTTGTATCTGCATGCAACAAAAAGCCCAATGTATATAAACCACATGAACATTCTCTTAGGAAATTACCTTTGGCCACCTGGTATTTGAAGGCTTTTAAGCTAATAGGGAGCACTGCTTTTCCTGCATGTGGGGTTATATAGTATTTATTTTTAACATGTGTGGGTATTTTGATATTTGGAGTCCCTTAAGCTGTAAGGGACACTGTTTTTTATTTATTTTTGATTATTTTGTATTTATTTGTAATGTGTGTGGATATTTTGTCTCCATGTTTGGATGTGCACCAGAAGAAGGATCAGTTCTCTCAGAACTGGAATGACAGACAGTTATGAGCTGCCATGTGGGTGCTCAGAACTAAATGAAAGTCTTTAATAAGAGTAACCACTAGCATTAACTGCTGAACTATCTCTCAAGACCATTAACACACTCTGAACTTACTCTCCCATTGCACCTTGCAGTTTTGCTCCAGAAATTCACATAAATGCAACAGTATGCCGCATTGTGTGAAACATCTTAGAGGGTCAAACAGTATTTCCTAGGTAGATCATGTGGAAACATACCTTAAAAGCAGTTGTTTTTTTTCCCACATGTTAATCCTTCACTTTACTATATTGTGTAACATAATCCATTTCCTTATTAATGGGCCCTTGACTTACTGGGAAAAAAACTTACCATACAAATTTTTGTTCCAGTCTTTTTGAAACTTCTTAATTCACTCCATGTGATACATACGTAGAAATAGAATTTCTGTATAGGTGTCTGTTTCATTATACAAACTGATGAAGGACAAATTTTCATTTTCCTTTACTGGTAGCTGTTTTATGTGTTTAATTTATTTATGATATTTTATCTGATTCACAAATCACTTTGATTGGTTTGGTCTTCAAAAAGTTTTGACACCAGATAATCAGCTGGCTTCTATCCATTACAGGTTTTGAAGTGTAGGCAGGAAAGGAGCCAATAATCCAAACCTCTTCAGCCAAAAATAGTCAACATTAACTGGGGTTCTGGTCCTTATGACTAATGATCCTCAGTCATTAGAGCTTGCTAAGCCGTGATCAATAATATTTGCTAATAAATTTACAAAACAAAGAAACAAGTCAATGAAATGATTTCTAATGATACTCTGCTATGCTTGTAGACAGGAGTATAGCATAATTTTGTCATCAGAGAGGCTCCATCCAACTACTGGGAGCAGATGCAAAGACCCACAGCTAAATGATAGACAGAGTTTGGGGAATCCTGTGAAAGAGGGGGAGAAAGGAGCCAACAGGGTAAAGTACACCACCAGAAAGCCCACAAAGTCAACTGATCTAGGCTTATAGTGCCAGAGAGCCTGCACAGGTGAGACAGAGGACCTCTGCACATATATTATGGTTGTGTAGCTTGGTCTTATTGTGGTACTCCGAATAGTCAGAGCAGAGGCTGTCCCTGATCCTTTTGCCTGCTTTTGGGACCCTTTCTTTCTACAAAATTTCCTCTTCCAGTCTTAATTCAAGGGTAGGTGCCTAATCTTATTGCAAATTAATGTTTCTTGTTTGAACGATCCTCCTGGAGTTTTGCCCTGTTCTGAAGGGAAATGGAGTAGTAATGCATGGGATGGGGGTGGAAGGGAAGACAGCAATAAAGGAATTTTTTGTTTATTATATTTAGAAATAGAATAAACAAAGATATTACATCTTTATCTTGCTTACTGTCCTTCTATAATGAAGGATGCTTAAAAGAAATCGCACACTAGCTCAGAATTGAGAAATAGACGGTTATTTATGTAGGGGTAAACTCACAAATCAGAATCCTCTGCTGGAACTGAGATCAGAAACCGAATCCTGGAAAAGAGGCCTGAGGCATGCTCAACATTGGCATAAATAGTAAAAGAGCCACGCCCCAGTGGGCAGGTAACTACTGGCTGTAGGACTTCCTACAGTACTTCTATATTTCCCCTTTATTATAGTACAACAAAACTCCTGAGTAGAATGAAATAGAGTATTTATATTGGAACAGTGGTATATAGGTACCCTACTTATATTTCTTGCTTTCTGTAACTATTCTCATGTCCACAGAGTTTGACAAAAATTATTTTATATCTTTGAGTCAAGTATAGAAATCATTTTCTCCCCCTTTAAGCCCCAGGTTTAAATTATGAAGCACTGTCTTGGTATTTCTCTGGCATGTGATGAGATTCCCATGGAGATTCTTATTCCAAGGGTAAGTGAAGAAACAAATGAAATGATAATAAAATACACTTACTCATGCATTTGCTTCATTGTTGGAATATCTCTCTTAAGCTTTCGGTACTCTTCATGCTTGTTTCAATGTCTTTTTCTTTAAGAATTTTCCAGTAATGGAATTTTTTATGAGGGGAGCTTCCTCTTTAAAATTATCTTGTGTCTCATTTATCTTCAAATGCCTTCTTTTTCTCTTCATTTGATGTTTTCACTTATTTTTCTTTTCATAATAAGTCCTCTTGAAGCCATATTTTGGAGTCTGAGTTTCTAATTTCATAATTTAGTGGCATTTGGAAAAATGCCTTTAGTGGTACTAGAATGAGGTGAGCTCATATCCATGAGGAATAGAATATAAAATGTGGAAAATTTTATAGATATTTATCATCTTGCATACCCACTTATCTCATGGAGTTGTCAGGCTGTGCATTCTTTCAGATGGTCCAGGATCAAAGTGTCAGGCAAATAAGGCCCTATCCTTTACAGGTCACTTGAACTCAAGTATTTTTGTATAGTAAAGATAATGAATTAAGGCAGTATTATAGGGTATAGGATATGATGCTTTGAGTAGTTTTGTGTCAACACTTAAGTGTAACTCTCTCTTTTACCATCTAGGACTTCTAATAAAAATTGAGGTGACAAAATCTCCTTAACTCTTTTCAATTTTAATTGACCGTAGTTTATGAGACATTGTAGTCATAGTGACATATTTTCATTTTGTTTTTGTATAATTATAATAATAATGAAATGTCAATCTGATGACAAAAGTTTCTATCTCCTTGGTTTCAAATTAAGACACAGAGACTTATATTAAGCATAGATTTTTGGCCTATTGCTCAGGATTATTACTAAGTAGCTCTTACAACTTGAATAACTGATAATTCTTAGCTATGTTTAGTCATGTCACTTGGTACCTTTTCTCACTATGGTATTCTCATCTTGCTCCCTCTGCTTCTAAATGATGACTGTGTATCTGCCTTTCCTCTTCATAAAATTCTCCTAATCTGGTTGACCTGCCTATACTTCCTACCTGGATACTGGCCAATCAGCCTTTTATTAAACCAATATGCATGAGAAGTCTTTACAGTGTAAAAGAGCATTATCCCACAATATCAATCAGCATATACACATGGACATATATTTCTGTTATCAATGAAAATAATTCTATTACACTTACTGTAAAAGATTCAAAAGTAATTTTTGGATTGGTGAATTTTGGGGAAAAAAGGGTGATAAAATACGTTTTATTGGTTCACACTTTCCAAGTAGTTAAAGCAAATTTTAGGCATTTACACTCACAAATTTGTTTCCTGCAATTGAGAAACCTACATAGAATTAAATAAAATCATGCATAATGTCAGATACTAAAATTCCAAATCAAATATAGTAACTAAGTTTTTAAATAACAGTTAACATTAATTTAATCAGACAGACAATGATTCTAGACTTATATAACATGAATCGGATTTGCCATTTTCATGTAAAGTTTAATGCTTCATATTCCTGGAAATTTTCAGAAGAAATTTTCAGGTTAAGACTAATGAAAGTGTAGTTTTAAAAACAGGTGTATATCTGTGTGCCTAATTTAATGAGCTGATTATATATTCATAATCACGAATGGGCCATTAAGCACAAGTCTTTTATGCCAATAGGATGAAATCAGATGAAGAAAGACACCACAAGTTCAATGTCTTACTAAAAAAATATACAATTTTGAAAAATTCATGTGATTCTTGAAAATTAACTTCTAGTCAAAAATATGTTCGTGAAAAAATCTGATTCAAAGTTCTGATGGTAAAAACCAAGGTCCATTTTACTTTTTTAGTCATTAAAATGACTAAAAATTTTATGCATTCCACTCACTATTAGATTATTAGATATTTTTGGTGAAATTACCTAAGAAATTAAACAAAACAAAATAAAAAACAAACCCAAAAATATGTGTATATGTAAGCCTGGATTACCAAAGTAACATACCTTATATTTTAACTACTTTAGCCATTGCAATATTCTAAATTAATTATAGCCTGAGAAACATGAACCATTCCTCTGTTTCATTGAAGTCATGTACCTCTTGTGATTTTATTCTTCCTTAACAGCTCTCTATCTTTCTCCAGTCTTTTAAAACTGTGCACTGTTGAATTTTATAGTTCATTATTCTCTTGTAGACTCTATAGAGAACTCTAAACTCCCCAGTTTAAGTTACCATTGGTATAATGCAGGTCAATTGAATTGTTCAGTGAGCTTACCCTTTCTTTACTTTGAGTTTTTATGAGTTTACAATGAACTAATTTTTTTTTCGTTTACGGATTTTATACTCACAGCAGACATACAAAAAGATTATTGTGTGCTGGAAATGTTCATTGGAAAGATTTCATTGTCATTTAATTGCACATGTGTACATCAAAACACCATTTTCTGCAACTCTAATGTATGGAGCTTTATAGTAAGAATAAAGGAAACTTATTCTTCCTCATCTCTTCTGTCCAAAAGAAAGAAGTGGATAGTGCATTTTATGTTTTAAATTCGATTTCGTTCGTTGAATTTTAATCACTTATGACAAATAGTTCTTCGGGTGTGTTTATATACCCTCCTACTTTTTAAAGAGTAACAATTTTAATTTAATTGTCAAATTAATAGAATATATGTTGTTGCTGCTTTTATCTTGTTATGGGACAGATATCTCTTATAGTCAAGACTGGCCTTGGAGTTATTATATAGTTTTAGAGAATGACTGAATTTCTGATCTTATTACCTCCAATGTTCAAATACTAGGAACAAAGTCCAGCACCACCACAAAGAGCTTCAACTCAGATATTTAAACTGATTTGTTGTTTTGTTCTGATTCCCAAAACATTGATTATCTACTTGCTACTATCTTGTGAAGAACATTTATTATTAAGAATGTTGCATGCTGTGTAGCCCAGGATGGATCGAGGCTTCAGATTGTTTTGTCTCAATATGGTTAGTTCTGATTGGCAGTCCAGATCTACTCCAGCAGAGTCATTCAGAAAACAGTTGTTTCTATTTGCAGATCTCACAAAGCTGAGTTATTTATTCCTCTTCCCGAAGCTAAACTGTATGTACCCTGTCTGATAATGATTGTGGGAAGGGGAAGGAAGACATCATCAGGAAAAAATGCATTTCTAAATAAGTAACAAGCAAGTTGCCCATTTCTTCTGGGTATATTTAACCTTTGAGGACTTTATCAAAAGACCTCTTATTGTACAATGTAGATTATTTGGTGGTTCATATTTTTCCATAAAAAGTAACCACATTAAGGAGCCAATGGCTATGATGCATTTTACTAAATGTCTGAATTGGTGTATGTTTATTACTTTCCTGGGAAATTTTATTTTACATATTTATGCATGACTTGAGATAACTAAATCTAATTGTTCTGTACTCATTTATCTTGCCCAGAGCTGAAAAAGTAAACTTTTTTTCTATTAATATATCCCTACATTATTCTTCAGAATTTTTCTGCAGGGGGCATTGAAATACTAAGTATTAAAATACCATGTTCCCTAGTTTTATTTTCTATTTCCAAGCAAAGAAAGAAGTAAAGGGCCAACACAAAGTGAAATCAATTGAAGTTTTAGATGTTCTTTGTCCCATAGTGTTTTTTCAGCTCTTGTATTTGTTTTTTTGCTGGCTTGTTTTTTTTTCTTTCTCCCCCCTCCTTACAGAACTTTCTGCAAATATTATATATATGAATGTGTATGACTCTGGGTCTACATGTGTTTTATTTATTTTACTTTGGCACTTTTTTTTCTGCTTTTTTGTTGCTTACTTTTTATTTGTTATGTCCTCTTCCAGTTTGTCAATTTTTGTTTCACTTTATTTTGTTGTAATTTTTAGATGTCTGTATGTTTTCTAAGGAGGGAGAGAAAGGATGTGGAATTGGATGTCAGAAGAGGTAAGGAAGATCTGGGAGGAGTTGTGAGAGGTGAAACCAAAATCAGAATACACTGTATGAAAAAAAAATTATTTTAAATAATGTAAAAGATTTTTTTAAAGCCATATGGACCTATAATTTAAGCATATTAGTATTCTTTCAAATATTTTACATAGTTATGTGATTATTTAAAAGATTACATAGTTTTTATACATTGTAAGATAATCCTTCCATTTCATAAGTATCTTGTGAGCAAAAATGCTGGGTGAAAGGGGCACTTGTGGCACAGGTTCTTGATTCCAGCACTTTGGAGGCAGAGGCAGGCAGAACTCAGTGAGTTTAAGATCACCCTGGTCTAAATTGTGTTCCAAGACAACAATGGCTACACAGAGAAACCCTGTTTGAAAAACCAGCCAAATCAAAACTAAACCAAATCAAGTGATGGCTGAGTTATTTCCAGATTAGAATTTCAGAATGCCTAGTTAATGAACAGCTTTGAGAAAGTGATATTCAAAGATGAAGGCTTGTTTTCCCAGTTTTCCTGTACAAGCAGGATCCCAGGATGAGTGTTGGTGTTTTTTGTTTTTTTGTTTTTCAGAGCAAAGGAGCAAACTCCAGGCTTTCACAGTATAAAGGAAACCCTCTTCAACAGAGAAGAGAACAAGCTCAGTGCTCAATCCAAGGGCCGACCTCTTTAAAAAACACAGGCTCTCCTATTTCAATGTCAAGTTCACATAAATTCATTTTTTCAATTCTCTTACCATCTACTCTCTAATAATTAATTTACCTGTACTTTATGTTGAATACCTCTCAATATAAACAATGCATTTCACTTATAATGCAATTGCTATATGTTATATTATGAATGCCTACATATTTATGCAGACAATATACATACACAAAACATGTAGAGTAGGTTTTTAAAGGCAGAATACAGTTTCTTTATTTTCTAAACTCATCATGTTTTTTGAACTAAATAACATAATTTTTTTTTCTGTATTACTCACTCGGCCGAATTGAGCAAAGGAAGCTTTGTGTGTTTATGAAAGTTAACCTCACCAGTAATTATGCACTTCAAAAGTGGTAACTAATTTGTGAATAACTGTTCAAGACAGGCCATTAATCATGCTGTTATACAATTATCATCAACAGTGCATATTTTCAGATGGAAAATGCTGAAATCATTTAGGGTCTTCAATTTACAATTATGATTCAATTGGAAAACATTGTAAATGTTTACTATATTGATTATCTTCTCTTTTCTACAGACTACTAAAAGTATTTTGTAGAATTGAAAATCTAACAATTGCTTTAGAAATTTGTTATCTTTTATTTCTCTAAAATTCTAGAAATGACTGAATTTTACTGTATATTTATTTGTAGCATATTTAATTACATATCTTTTCAAGGAATTGAAACATTCTATGAGTACGTGTTATCTAGGTACTCCTAAGGTCTCTAGTTTACTTATTAAAAAATAAAAACAAATCTATTTGATTATAAAGTATTTTTCCCTTTAAAGTTTTAAGTTAAACTATGTTGGAATATGTTTTCCACATATTCATATTTAACCAAACCTACTTTTATTTTATTGATTCTAGAACTAGAATATTGGAGAAAAAGGAATTGGGGCACAATTTCTACTATGCCAAGCTTACCCTGGCAGAGTGTTCCTTTATCTGTCAGTTTGCAAAGACCAGGTGCACAGCTAATAGCTTCGGATATTGGTTCTCCTGAGTGATGTCTCACAGATCTCACTCTTACCCCAATCCAAAAGAGCCTCCAGATAGCAGCTTTCATCAGGGTGCCACCTGTTAGTGAAGAGATATGGGCCGGCCGAGAGGATCTATCCAGCTCCCAGCAGGGCCTTCCTGAGTATCATGCCCCCAGGCTCTTTGGAATCATAGAACTTTTTCATCATCTGACAAGCTGGGTAAATCAGTAGGAGAAGAAACTTGGCACAGTAAATTGAGCTTTCTGCTCCAAACCATTGTAAGGCTTAGAAACACATCCATTGCTAGTGCTTCAAAAGCTGGATGCCTTCATAGGAATGTGGGTGGAGCGCTTCTTAAAAAATAATCCGCTTTAGGTTGTACATAAATTTTATGTGCGGAATAGAGTAAGGATTCTGTAATTTATAGGTCCGTTTCTTGCTCCTGCTCATTATCTACCATTTGGAAATGGTACACACATATAAGTCAGATGTGAGAGAAACTGAAACAGCCTGTTGGATCCATGCCTAGCTCAGGCTACAACCCAGAAACTTGTCATGTTCAGAGAATGCTGCCATTGCAGATCATGACCACCATTGTCTTAGTTACTTTTCTATTACTATGATGGAGAGAGATATCATATATTATTATCTTTGGTTCCAGAGGCTTAGATTCTATGGTGTAGAGTCACAGCATGGTAGCAGGTGACTGGAGTATTAATTGAGAGCTCATTTCTTAATCCACAAATAAGAAGCAGAGAGAGAAAACTGGGAATGTTGATAAGCTTACTTCAATGGGACCACACCTTCTAATATTTCCCAAAAAGTCCAAGCATACAAACTTATGAGGGGGCATTTTTTCAAAGATTATAATCATTTTGTTTATTATTGTCACTTTTACATTTCTGATTCTACTTCACTGCTTTAATAACAGAAATAAATGGAGTGCTGTCTTGAGCTACAAATATGACGTCTCAAGAAAACAAGTTTCCAGCCCTAGCTATAAGGAGTTAATTTCCCAGGTAAAGGTAAAACAGAAGAGTAGATGACTTACCTAATTAAGTTCACTTACCTAATGAGCAGGTACAGTTTACTTACTGAACATCTTGTGTAACCAACAGAGCTTGTGAGAAAACTGCTCCAATTATCAAACCTGAGGCAGGTGTAGAAACAAAGCAACCGACAACCTTATCACTCAATTCTTATGCATATGTAGACTATAAGTCTTTTCCTGGCAAGTGGCAGATGCAAGGCAGAATCTACATGCTAACTGGCTCAGGCTGGGAACTGACAACTCCACTGGTATTAAGGTACGTAATGAACTTTTCCAGTTCTGTGGGAACTGATTCTCAAAGCACATCCAATTGCTACAAAAGAAGAATGGCTGCGGTTCTGCTCTGTGATTAAGGAATCCGTCAAAACTGAGGATTCCCATGTACGGAAAAAAAAAATGGAAGAGTCTCAACTGGACTAATACAGACAGAATATTTTGTTAGCTACCTTAGATTTAGGACAGTAAAGGAGGAGAATGCTAACAGGCAGTTAACATTCAAAATCGACCCTGAATCTTTGTTATGATATGATGTGAAAGCATGATCATATTAAGCAAAGTCTAGCAGGAATACTAAACATATATTCTTAAATTTATTGAGTCTGGAAAATGACTCAGCTTTTGTTGCTCTTACAGATACTTAGATTCAGGTCCCAGGACTCACTTGCTGGCTCACAAACATCCATAAGTATAGTTCCATGGTGTCGAAAGCCTTCCTCTGACTTCTGCAAGGACCAGTACACATGTGGTGCACATACTTACATACAGGCCAAAGGATCACACATAGAATAAAATGAATAAAAAAATTTAAATACTTTGATAACATTAAAGGGGCCTTTGTGTACAGATTCAGGGTGTTTGTCTTTTTTTTTAAACCAAATTATAACTCACCACAAGTTTATTCATTGAAAACAAAATACAAAACAAATACAAACTGGAAACCTGAGAAGTAAGAAGAGGAAGACAGCATATCTCTGCTACAGGCATTAAATCTGATGCTTTTATTGAGACATTGTACATGGATTGTACTGTGAAAAACTCTAATACAGTTGTGCTTCATAACACATATGCAAATAACATTATATAGCACCCTATTTCAAATATGGGAAGGGAAAAAGAAAAAGTTGAATTAACCTCTGAAAAAGCCACTTTAAGTGGTGACCCTCTTGGGACTTTTTCCATTATTTTTATGTCAAGATTAATGTGCAACAAGAAACACCATGGCTTTTTCTTTTTCTTTTAGTATAGCCACAACTTAGACAAATGACACTACATGGTTGCTCCAAGCCCCAAAGCTTTTCCACTACCAGCGATGGAGCAGGATGGATTCCCTGAGATCGTAACAGACTGACAACATCTTATCTAACTGGTGCACACATGCTCCATGAAGGCAGAGGAGGCAATTTACCCTCCACCGAGACTATTCATTTGTTTTCTAATTGGCTTGGACTAGTTTTTGTGCAAGAAACCATTAAATCATAGTTGAAAACAAAGGAGGTATGTGAGGCGTGAGAGCATCTGTGTTGGTAATTTCTAAGTAAATAAATTACACCTGTTTCAACGCTTCACAGAGCATTTGCAGAAACAATTAAGTTCTTGGTCAATGCTGATTTTTAGGGTTGTACAAAGACATGTGTGATTTTGATTAAAAGCACATTGTTCTTTTGGTAGCATGGCCATTGTTATTTTGCTGTTTATGTAATCGTCATTAACTTTTAATGTAGACTGATACAGTCTAGGGAAGTTAAAATGCAAATTCCTCCATAGGCACGTGGTTACTTGTGGGTGTGCAATTTATAAGTGCAAAGGTAGACATGAAGTTTATCTTTTTCTTTTTATTGCTGATTTTAAAACCTTCTCTTAATTTATAATGTATGAAGTAGAATCAAAAATAAAAACGCACAATTATATTTTTATCAGTTGCTAAAACTGGGGCAGTCTAAAAAACTTTCTATTGTTTGATTTTTTCCTTTGATACACAGTCTTTATATGTAACCAAATTACACCTAAACGTTGTGATTTTTCTATATCTGTCTCCCACAGTGTGAGGACTAGTGGCTTGTCCTGCCATGAGTTGAACTTTCATATTTATGTTTGAAAATATATGTAGAAAGATTATAGTTCAATGTGAACATTGGGGTACAATATTAGGATAAACATTATTTAATACCTATTTATCCAGCTTTATCCTGGGGAAAGGAATATTTCTACCTGAGAGTAAACCAAGTAATTTGACTTTCAAAGCATATTTCCTAAGTTTTCTTTGATTTCTGCAACCAAATAACTTAAATAAGGCAGATACTTTGCTTTTGCAAGTATTTGTAAAGTAATCATTATTGTCTGCATTCATTTTTAAGGAATATCTGTTTGTTAATAATTGTGTCTTATTTTTATAATGACCAAAGATATCTGTAACACAGCACATATTCACATTTGTTGATTGACTTAATTAAATTAATTGAATTTCTCTGTCAGGTAGTAAATTCAATGTTTTACTACGCTATTGGTCATCTAAGGTGAGAAAAGTTTTATTATTAATATTTTATTCTTCTCATAATTCATGCATGCATTCCTGAGATTATTTATTTATATTTAACAAACAGAAACAGAAAATCTATTTAGCTTTTGTAAGCTTATTTTTTTAAGAATGGTGATATTTATGTTTGTTTTTAATCTAAACTCGGTGACTGGCTATATAATGATTCTTTAATTAATAATTAAAATAGGAGTCAAAAGATGGCTTATTATCTTGTACATTGAATCTGACATAATTTCTTATATTACTATATTAAGCAAAAAGGAGACAAAGCATGATTTTCTTTCCATCAAATAATCACATGTGATTTCAAGCAAAACAACATAGTTACTAGCTCATAGTTCCAGTTAATATAAACCACTTATGAAGTCTAAATCATAACTTTTTATGTCAATGTTCTCTTTAGGACTTTTATCTTACTATGTCTAGGAATATAAAGCTATTAAGTAAGTCATAATTTTTTCCCAAGGCCAATTAGCTCACCATATTTGAACACCTGCTTGTACTGAAACAAAATGATTTTGGAAAGATAAAACCATAGTCTAATCTTTCTTAGCTTGCAAATGGCCAGTCACTCTGGACAAAGTTGCAAACCTCTCTTAATAATACTCATCCTTATCAAAGGAAATTCCATGTTTTATTTAATGCTTTATGTGTTAAAACATCAATCTATCACCTTGCTTTATTTTTTATTTTATTCTTCCTTTCTTTTTTGTTTTAATATCTGTACCAATTATGCTTGAATATGTGGTGTCTTGAGCAGTGCTGATGGCCATATGTGAAAGCTTTTTCTCCAAACTCTTTGAAACTGAAATGCAGGTGGCTTTGTTTTCCTCTGAAGGATTTGTAATGTAATTTTTTTAAAAATAATGTGTTTATTGGGTAAAGGACATATTGTAAGAAACCTTATTTTCTTTCAAAATTGGTTTTAGTGTTCTTATTACTTTTTTGATGTTTAAACAAAAAAATAGATATGCAGAATAAACAGAAAGACTCATAATTAAAAACAAATAAAGGGAAATCCAAACAGGAAATGAAAATAACCGAAGTAAATTGTATTCTGTTTTAAATTTTCCACTAGGGATCTTGAGATACTTTAATAACAACCTGAATTGCTTTAATATTCAAAAATTACCACAAATTTTAGATGCAGAACAACAATATTAAAACAGAACATGGAAATCAGTATGGAAGAGATTCTTATGAAACCAATATATTCAGAGCTGATTCATATAGTCTCTTTATTCATCTCCAATAAAAACGCTTACTATGTTGGAACTTTCACTTTTCAAGATCTTAATGACATGCAACTATTTTCTAATTTGAGAAATATAATTTCTACCCAAATATCAAGACAGGAAAGTGTGTTCTTACTGATTCTCAGAATTAACATGCACATGATAACAATAGCAAGAAACAGGAAAGTTGGTAGTCATTGTGCTAACTGCTTGCTGTAGTTACCATGAAGAACAGAACCTGCACCTGGTCTACACTCTATTGAGAATGACAATAATGAAAACGAAGTGGTGAGAGTCCCTTCGAAGGGTGTAGGGGTGTAAATGATGGATCTATGTGTTTAGAGTAGTAAAGATGCAAAACCAGCAGATGTGGGCATGAGTAGATAGACCATAGAGAGATGATGAGGAGCAGATATTTAAAACAAAGGGAAGGCGGGATGCATAAGAGGATGTGGGGTCACTCATATAATATACTGACATGTTTAGAACTGATGGAAGAGGAGGAAGGAAGAGAGTCTCTAAGCAGGAATATTCAATCAAACCAAAGCCCCAGAGAGAGAGTCCCAGCTGTGCCAGCAGAAAGGAACTGGTTAGGGCTCCTCTGGTGTGCTCCATGTGCTGATAACACTGGAGTTCCTGGCATGGTGATAAAGTTTTTGGTCAGTTCTAGCATTGGTTATTGACTTTGGGCCAGCAGTTTACAAAGAAGTCTTAAATGATTCATATCAATATTAAGATACAGTGGACTAGAGAAATAATGAGTGCCTCAAAGAGCTTTCACTGTTTTTATTTTCATGGCAAGAGGACTGGTTGAGTGGCTGACAAGCTACCAGGAGCATCTCAGCCTCATGTCCCTGATAATAGGTGGTATGTAAAAGAGGAACTTCAACTTCAAAAACAAAACATAACAAAAGATTTAGTTACTGAAAAAAATAGTTTATTTTCCTGATTTCTTTTTTTTTTCACATAATAGTGTTGTTTTGGATTTCCTGGCCTGAAACAATAGTTCAAATAATTGAAAATTAGCACATTTATCAGCAAGATGGATACCCACACTACCATAAATGAATATATTAAAAAAGTGATTGTTTCAAATGAGAGAAAACACCAAATGTGTATTATTAATTTCTAAAAACAAATAAAAAAACCAACAAACAAATCCAACAACTATACCAAAAAAAAAAAATCCAAACAAACAAAACCAAGTCTTAAAAATGCAATAGTGACAGGAAATACACTGAAGGTCACTGGAGGTCATTTCTTGTAATCCGTGTTTTCTCAGAAGCACATGGCATCTTCTGGGGAGAGCTTTAAATTTACTCATATTCAGGACTCAGTTCTACAGTTTTGAATATAAACTGACGTGAGTATAGGACAGAATGGGATTTTTGTTTTTAATAACGAAAAAAAAATGCTGACAACAACATGAATAAGGCCAAAAAGATATAAAGGACTAAGGAATTGAGAAAGTAGGATTTTTGTATCAGAATGAAGCAGATTCCCGGAAGTACCTGGAATGTTTCGGGGGAGGGAGTTTGAGTCGGGAGGAATCACAGTGGAAGCTTGAGAGAGATATCTGCCGAACTGAGGACCACCAAGACATGCATTTTCTTGTAGTCACTCAAGCGTAACTAAAATGAGACAGAGTTAGATTTCTTTGTTTGCCTGGCAACATGTCCCAGACACGTGCTTCACTGCTGTTTCTGGGAGAGTGTTCAGGTAGTGGCTTAGTCTGTTCTCCTAGAGAAACTCAAAAAACTTAACTCATTTCGATAAAAATGTTTAATGTGTTTTATCTTCTGTGTATGGATGTTTTGTTTGCATGGATGTGTGTCCACCCATGTGTACCTACTGCCCAATGAGTTCTGAAGATGTCATTGGACCAGAATCTTTGCTCATAGATGGCAGTGATCCTTCATGTGAGGCTTGAAATTAAACTGGGCCTCTTCAAGAGCACCCTGTGTTTTTAACTGCTGATTTATTTCTTCAGCTTTTTCTCATATTTACTACAGCATAGTGTTGGGAGCAGTGAGACCACAGATCCTGAATTTTTTGTAATCCCCTGATCTGAGAGCCTACAGCTGCTCTGAACAGGAGACCTTCAGGAGTTCCTGAGGGCAGGAGAGTGGTTTCTGGTGGGTTTGGCTGGGGCTGGCTATCTCTATATAATCTGCCCCTGAAAACAATAAAGGGAGCATTCATGGGGAAGTCAAGGATGACACCTGTTGCTGTCTCTCTGTCTGTGTGTGTCTGTGTATTTTTAATCTCCAGCCCCCTTGCCCGAAGCTCACGAACTGGGGGCCAGCGCACAGAGCGCAGACTTGGGGGCGCGGTGCATGGCAGCATAGTGACATCCCTCAAGACTCAAGTGGTAACTTAGAGTTTGTTTTTGGTGACTCATCATGGCTAGGGAATAATCATGATAACATCTGTTGAGTAAAATAAAATATAAGCTGTTTGTTATATGGCACAAAGTTAACTGGAATGAGGAAAATTTAAACACTAATATTCTATTATTTGAGAAAAGTTACCTAATTTCTAATTTCTTTAGTTTACATTTTAATGGAAAGTTTTATTATAATATATTTTTAATATTTATTACTTAAATTTTTATTTATATTGAACTCTTGCATATTAATATATACTTTATTAAATATTTCAAAGACAATCTGGCCAGGTACAGAATTATCAAAAAATTTCCTTGATCCTTAAAAGTCTTATAAAATATAACTGTTAATGATCTAAAATGTTTGACGGTTTCATAAATTTATATCATAAAACTTAATAATTTTAACTCCCAGTTGCCTCCCTTTTCTCTTTCCCTTTATGACTAGAATTTATATTCTTAAGAATTCCACTTCCTACTATATAATAAATTATTTTCAGCATTTTTTCATGAGACAAGAGTAAAAGCATCAATTGTTCCTTGTTTGTATTTCTGTCTCCAATGTATACAACAGCATTTGTAACAATGAAAATATCTTTGTTTACACAGAACCATCAGTGAACACTTTCCCAAAAACAGTCATGTCTAAGTTCTTAAAACATTTTAAATGGCATATTTTATAGGCCTTTAAAGTGTTGAAGATTATCTATCTAACTGAAATATATCTCCATATATCAGAAAACTTAACTAACATAATTAAAAGTTTGGTTATTACAGATGACTATCAATTAATCAATATTTCTTAACTATACATTACAGTTTTAAATGAACTACACAAACACAATACCTTAAACAAGAGCAGAAATTTATATACACAATGTAACAGAACTGACTTTAAATTTTTATCAATAGAACAAGACCCAAAACCAATGCAAAATATTCATATCTATATCATATCACCCTTATTTGTTTCAAAGAATTGTCTGTAACCTTTAATCACTTATAATCAATCTTCTTTAAATGAAAACAAATATTTATAAAGAATCATTTGGGGAATCTGGGCATAGTTTTCTCCATCTGCTTCCTGCTTTTTGTTGGGCGAAGTATTTTTAGGGTTCATAGAGACCTTTCAGTGGTCTTGTTCCAACAAACATTAGCCTGGAAGGAATCCAGAGGTTCTCATCTTCTGTGGAAACAAAAGCAGAACCTCTTTTCCAAAGCTACATATTCTTAGGCCCAAATCTTGAAGACAAGATAACTTAGTATCCCACAGAACAGAATGTCTCTCTGAAAGCAAAAAATTCAAAGAAAACACACACATACATACACACATATATATTCATGACTTTCTGTGTATATTTATTCTTTACATGGCTTATTTTTCCTTACTCCTTTAATATATGACTGTATGTACTCTTTTATATTATGCTTACTATCTCTTTAAAACTATTTACTTCTTTATATAACTGCCTGTACTCTTTTTCCTCTCTCTCTCAAGTCTATATACCTTTTTAAACAAACTGTGATCTGTTCAGAGATTTATTTTTGTCTGTATCTGTCTTTATTGAGTATCTGTAATCATTTTCTGACCAGGAGTGCTTCTTAAAATGCTAAGCGTGCATGGTTAGGACTAATTGGCTGCTTTGACTTTTGACTCTGCCCAGTCCATCATGGTGGAAACATGTTCCCTGCCAGCTCTGGGAGCCATGCTCACTGCCCCAGCTCTAGGGATGCAGCAGGTCTATTTTGCCATTAGGCAAGTTGTAGCACTCTGCTCATAAACCCCAAGTGCTCTGTAGAGAGACCATTCAAAAGACACAGACCAATTCCTACAACTGCCATAAACCAGGAAGCCTTCTTAAAGGAGCCACATAGTTTTTGCTGCTACCACTGAGACTCATAAAAGAATCATGCCTCTGCTTGCCTCTAGCAAACAGAGCCTATTTGAAAAAAAATGCAGCTACCAAGAAACTGTGCTTAATTCTGTTCTTTTGTGTCTATAATTCCTTCCCAAGCTCTCTCAGTTTTTATGTGGACACAGTTGCCCCCTGCTGGTGCCTTTTGCAAATGGAAACTGCTTGTTATTTCCCAGCCACCCAGACTCAAATATTTAAACAGAAACTATATTAATTACAACACTGCTGGGCCTATCAGCACAGACTTCTTATTAACTAACTCTTACATCTTAACCTATTAACCCATTTCTATTTCTGTGTGTGAGCAAAAGTCTTTCACTTACTAGTAAGGGTCCATCGTGTGGACATCTCTTTGACTCTGCCCCCACCCCCCCCCCCTTCATATTTCCCACCTGGCTTTGTTCTGCTAATCCATTGGCCAAAACAGCTTTATTAATTAACCAATGGTAATAAAACATATTCATAACATACAGAGGCTAACCCCACATCAACTTAGCAATGAATGTTTCTGCCTAAATCTTAACCATATTCCTACATTTAAAAATAGTTTTCAAAAATATTTAATGACCCAAAGGCTGCATTTAGCTCCAAAGGTGGAGAATATTTTTCTTTCCATAAATGTGAAAGAAAAGGAGCTGAAATGTACATAGAATTTCTTGAATCACTGAGATAGTGAGAGCCACGCAGGGGGATATATTCTCCTTTGTGCTCGAGTTGAATTTGACAAGTACAAACACAGATTTAGAAAAGAGTAAGTTTATTTATTAACCTTATTCTGCTCTGTTAGATGTGAAACATATTCTGAGATAGATGTTTATCCACCTCTGGATTCACAGCTTTAGTACGTAAAACTGAATTTAGTCACATTCTTGATTATCTTTAGAATTTTATTTCCCATCACTCAAAGATCTAGAAACTAATTTGAAGAAGATTAAACAGCCACAACCACTTGCCCCTCCACCACAAAATGCCAGTATGAGATCTGACATTACAGGGAGTGACTTGTTCTGTCCATTACTCACTGAAAACAGCAAGTATTAAGGGTGCCTATGAATATGTCCAGATGATCTCCATCTCCTGTATCTCTCAACTGTCTTAAAGCAGTGTTTGTGACAGTTTTGCAGATGTAAGTTGTCACTGTCTTTTGTTCACCACAATGCTAGGAGTAACCTGTCAGACTCCCTTCCAGAGCAGCTTCAAATATCACCTGTAGAAGGAAGTCTAAAGCCTAGAGGATATTAACTGCAGCATTTCCTCTTTATTAACAACCATATAGCACAGATGCTGCTGGCCATTTAAGTCCAGAAATTGGATATCCACTGAAAGAAGTAAAGCCAAACAAATGAGTAGCTTCTCCTGTGCCCCAACATTGTTAGTAGAGCATGTAGTTGGAAAATATGCTGTTTCTTTCACCCCTAATATAAAGATGTGAGAAAGAGGTAAAGCAGGATAGAAACAAATGAAGTTTAATGGGATGGGTAGAGTGTGTTGGGCAGAAAACGAATATATGAACAACATGGGGAAATGATTCTAGGTTTTTACTTTGTAACATCTTTAGAATAATAGACGGTAACCTGGAATCCCACCATTGGTCAGATAATATCATTCTGTCAGGATTGTCCCAGAAAGAAATCTATAGACCTTTCTCTTTAATAACTTGATAGATAGTAATGGTTTTCTTTTGTTATGATAAAAGATCAATTAGATATGAAACTGTACTTACAAAAAATATTGTAGCTATAATTCTTGATTGATGAATTTTGTATATGTAATTTTACTATGTTGAATTTAAAACCTTCCTTTTTAATTAGACAGAAAAGGGTTGATGATGTGGGATGCACTTCTATATATGTATTGCTTTTATTCATTAATGAATAAAGCTGCTTTGACCTATGGCAGGGAAGAATATAGCCAGGTTGGAAGAGATAGGTAGAGAGAGTAGGTGAAGTCAGAGAGATGTCATGTACCTGCCAAAGGAGAAATGCCAGAAACTTACTGGTAGGCCACAGCCTTTTGGTGATACATAGATGAATAGAAATGTGTTAATTTAAGATGTAAAAGCTAGCTACAAATATGCATCAACCATTGGTCAAACAGTGTTGTAATTGAAACAATAAAGAACTTAATATACTTTCTAAATTGTAAGAGAAACTTGAGCCACAAACACCAGTTAGATAGACATTATCTTTTATTATTTACAAATGACTTTTTCTTTCAGCTAAATTTCAATAGCTATAGAGAAATGGGTTTAGATTATTTGTTCCTTGGGTCCGCATATGTTGTTTTGGTGACTTAGACTACAATAATAAAGTGAAGGAGCACTTTAAGTAGAATGAGCATTTATATTCCCACATTTCTGCTCTTGCACGCCATGCATAGGAGGTTTGCAAGAGATGAATTGGCATCCTCTGCGATGACAGACTTGAGAGAGACTTTCTCCTCCATTTCATGTTGATTGTATGTGTCTCTGCAATGCATTTCACCAGATATCAAGTGTAGAAACATACCAAATACTTCAGGGAAGAGGTGTGATGAATCCACTCACAACAGAAAATAACAAATACTGAAAATATACAGAAGCAGTCCAGTATGAAAGACAACTTGAATTTAACATGAATCACATTTACTGAACATATTTATTTTATCAAATGGCAGAGATGGTTGCTTCATTCAGTATGACTTTACATCTCACTACAGATTTCAAAACTAATATACCCTGTTGTTATTAGTCAAAATTAGAGAAAATGATGACAAATGCTGGTGTGATATTTTACCCAGAAATAGTGTTAAAATTTAAGAGAAGTTTCTTTTTTTCTGTTTCACTGAATTACTAGGTATTGATTCAATTAATACATACAGGAAAACTAATTATACCAATCATTGAATTGTCTTATGCAACTTATCTTCATGGGGTCATTCAGAATTTCTGGAAGAAGCTGTTAGATTGCTTTCTCTTTTTGTTTTGCACTTGTCATTTTAATTACACATTTAAATTTTTAAGGGATTGTCAGAACTCTGTTTTTCATAGACGTAGTTCCTATGTAGAATTTGAATGTAGAGTTTTTACTGGCTTTCATTTATTAACATATAGGATTCTTAAATAACGACTTAATATTTCATTTAATTAAGTCATTGTCATGGACTAAAAATTAACTTATCAAAACTTTCTCTATTTTGTTTCTTTTATAGGTGTGTTTGTCATGAGATGTTATTAGGATACATTAACATTATAAAAAACCAGGTAATGTTTTCTTTTAAAAGCACCTTTAAAAATCTACTGTAAAGATAGTTTTAATATTTTCACAATTCTTGGTTTTTTTAGTGAATAAAGAGAAGAAAAACAGTTCATCTAACATGTAGTTTTTCAAATTTTGGAGACTCATGGTTATTATCATACATCATAAAATAATATGCTAAATGTGATCCAGATTGATACCTCTGACCATAGAAGAAACACAACACAGTATAAATTATGGATAAAATTAACATCTATTGGGGTACACCTGCCTTCAACAAGTTAAAAGTGTTGATCCTGTATGTAGTAGAAGTCAAAAACCTCAAGCTGAAGTGAAAACAGTGAGGACCCTAAGAGAGACATACATAGATTTAATCTATATGGGAAGTAGAAAAAGACAAGATTTCCTGAGTATATTGGGAGCATGGGGACCTTGGGAGAGGAGTGAAGGGGAGGGGAAAGGCAGGAAGGGGAGCAGAGAAAAATGTAGAGCTCATAAACAAACAATAAAAATTTAAAAAAAGAATTAGCTTTAAATTGAAAGTTGGGAATACTTCCTTAGATATGAAAATATAATAGACATCGGAGATAAAGTGTTGTTAAACAATCATGAGAAAAGATGAAACCATTGTATCAGTCAATTCAAAACTAACACAGCTAATATTTATAAATTATGTTGAATAATTTTGATAAAATTACTGGTGAATTAAAATTATAAATATATTGAAAGAAAGAAAGAAAGAAAGAAAGAGGCAAGCAACCTGCCTTTGTGGACAAAATAGCAAGTCTGAAGACCTGAGTTTGATATCCAAAATACAAAGGAAGGAACCAGCTTTCCAAAATTCTAACCTCCATACACACATGGGACAACATGTACAACTTTACTCATACAGGCATTCTACACCTTCCATAGCAATAATAAATAAAGAAAAAGAAAATGATAAAAAAGAGTTATTAAAGAAAAATCAACTGTAAAATTGCCAAGTGTCCCCCCCCCTCTGTCGACAGGGGATAATGTTGTGAAAGCAAAAGTGATAGAGACTAGCAAATGTCAGAAGAGTTGGGGTTGGCAAGGCTCATATCCATCACTTAAAGTAAATATGAGAGTATTAAGAGTTCCAGTCAAGATACTGAATGATAGCCTATATAAATAAACAAAACATGCTACTTGAAGAAATAAAGGAATGAGCAAATAAAAACAAAAAGCAAGATGAGAGATAAGTAGAAGAAGAAGTATGCTGAAAGTTATTATAATGTTCAGTACTTAGCTATCCTAACTCATAAGGTAAGCAATAACTACAGTTCATACACCAAATTAAACACTGAACAAATACATCATTCATCTGTAACTTTTTTTTTTTTTTGGTTTTTCGAGACAGGGTTTCTCTGTAGCTTTGGAGCCTGTCCTGGAACTCCCATTGTAGACCAGGCTGGCCTCGAACTCACAGAGATCCGCCTGCCTCTGCCTCCCGAGTGCTGGGATTAAAGGCGTGCGCCACCACTGCCCAGCTCCATCTGTATCTTTTATTTTTTTATTTTTTTAATTTATTTATTTATTAAAGATTTCTGTCTCTTCCCAGCCACCGCCTCCCATTTCCCTCCCCCTCCCCTAATTAAGTCCCCCCCCTCAGCCTGAAAAGCAATCAGGGTTCCCTGTCCTGTGGGAAGTCCAAGGAACCCCCCACCTCCATCCAGGTCTAGTAAGTTGAGCATCCAAACTGCCTAGGCTCCCACAAAGCCAGTACGTGCAGTAGGATCAGAAACCCAGTGCCATTGTTCTTGAGTTCTCAGTAGTCCTCATTGTCCGTTATGTTCAGAGAGTCCGGTTTTATCCCAGGCTTTTCCAGACCCAGGCCAGCTGGTCTTGGTGAGTTCCCAGTAGAACATCCCCATTGTCTCAGTGTGTGGGAGCACCCCTCATGGTCATTGAGCCTATAATTAGTGATCCTAGAGAAGCTAAATAAGGAGAACCCAAAGAAAAACATATAGGCATCCTCCTGAATATTAACCTTCAGCAAGCGATGAAAGGAGACAGAGACAGAGACCCACATTGGAGCACAGGACTGAATTCTCAAGGTCCAAATCAGGAGCAGAAGGAGAGAGAGCACGAGCAAGGAACTCAGGACCATCTGTATCTTTTAAAGCAATGTATTTTGCTAGCGTACAAAAAGGTGGCTTTTGTGATTGCATTTTTATAGACACATGTTCCTGTGCATTGTACTCAGCTACTGTCTTCCTTCATTAGGCCCCATCATCCCCCTGCCTTCCTATGACATGTTCCCCTTTCCCATGAATTTGCTGTCATATCATATGCTGTCCTTTCCAGTTCAAAAGTTCTCTCTTTAACGTTTATTTAAAGGAATTACAAATCATTACTTCATGAGATCTTTCTCCTCATATTTCCGTGTATAGATTAGCTACAATTAATCCAGTCAATCTTTCATGCAATATTTCTTTGCCACAGTGCCTATCATCACAGAATTTCACTGCCCAGCATCACAGATGTGAATTAGAATCTTGTACTTGCTCTTCCAATGCATTAGGTGCTAACTGATGACAAACTTTCCTTTACAGATAAAGTCTCTCTGTCCTCATAGTTACTGTTATCGCCTTTGTGATAGACAAGCCTTTCTAGCCCTTGTTCAAGTCGGTTATCCAGCAAATCAGGATGGAGGATGAATTTTGTGCTTTGGCAACATACATTTCAAAGCAACCTATGACCAATCCATGTACCTCATATATCAGAAATAGAAATACATTTCTTGGAAAAGGGAAACATGTTCAGCATTAGCATGGCACATACCTTTAATCCCAGCACTTGAAAGTCAGAGACAGGTAAATTTCTGTGAGTTCGTGACCAGCCTGGTATAGAAAGTGAGTTCGAAGACAGGCAGAGCTGGTATATATATATATATATATATATATATATATATATATATATATATATATAAATTTATATATAAATTTAAATTTGTTTTAAATTTGTGATTGTTTGAAACTTGTAATAAAGAAAGACATACAGACAGTATAACAAACAGGAAAGGGTATGCTTTATACTCTGCCATTTCTGTTTGGAAAATTGTCTTAAATATATTCAAATACCTTATGATCATTAAAGTTATCACTGAAATGCCATTTATCTTTATAACTCTTATATACCATTTAAAAGGGGTGATGGCTCTAAGTCTCTAGCCTTGTTGATAGCAAAGTGATCAAAATCTTAAAATTTGCTTTTAAGTCTGTTTGCCAATTTAAATTCAAGCATTGTAATTCTGGGCTGAGGTCTTCGTTTCTAAATTTATTAATTACTAGAACATTGTAATCGTATAGTCAACACTGGAAGTAGATAAAGGAGGACAAAAGAGCGAAAAGGAATGTAACCTTGCAGTTGCTGTGAGAAGTGGAAGCTTTGAAGATAGGTTTGCAGGGGATATATTCTAGTCAGATCACCACCGCAGCAGAGGATGAAAGTCAGGGTATTGTGCTCTGCAGTTGCCCTGAAGTTCTAAAATTAGATTAGAAGACTAAAACAGCCCAGAAATTGATATCTTCTAAAATAAATTACTTGAGAGCTTCAGACAAGAAATCTGCTGATCATTTTCGATTTTGAACCATGCAGTATAAGAAGTAAGGATTTTACATATAGGTTTGACAGTAAATAAAACGAATGAACAGCCCTCTCAAATGACATTACTATGAAAGTGGATATCACACAAAAGCAGCAGCAGCAACAGGTAATAGAGCAGGCATAACTAGGAGTAGCGACTTCATGCTTAGGAAAGAGGAGTTAGGGTATTCATACCTCAGGGTAATAGATGAATACCCATTTATTTATTTTATAGATAAATATTTTGGTTAAATATTTATTTACCAAATTTGTAAGTTGGTAATTTGGTAAATTTTGTACAGCAAATTTTTGGTGAATTCAGTACAGCAATGTACAGTTTGTTAGGCCACATATGGCAAACATACACTGTGCTTGACATTAGGAACCACTAAATAGAAACCAAGACACTGGGATTTCTGGTTAGGGTGGATTAGATATTAAAAGTGAAAAACTAAATAAGGAGCCTCAGACATAAATGTGTCCATTTGTTTCACTGGCTCCATATCATATATAGACCAAAGCATCGGCAAAATGTTGTGTAGGTAAGTATGAATTGAAGTGGAGTGGCTGCCCAAGAAAAAAGTGCAAAAAAAAGTCCTTATTAAAAGATTGATAAAACAAACTCTGAGTAGTGCAAAACCTAGGTTCTTAAAGTTATTTAAAAACTAAATGAAATATATTTAGGCCATTTTTCTTAAGTTATCATATAGAAAGATGAATAAAACGTACTGATTGGTGTCATAATATGAAATTAGAATAATCATTAAAAGCTATCATTTTCCTTAGGTTCAAGACTCATCATAGAAGTCATTTATGATTGTTATTATGCATACACTGTTGAGGATTTTATGTTCAAAATTCCCAATAAAAAGGCTACTCCAGAAATGACAAAGAGATAGTTTCATTTTTATGACTTATACAGTTCACAATATTATAATGCAATAGGATATTAGAACTAACATGGTTTATTTTAATATACCCACCTTCTTTCCATGAGCCTATATCTACATTTATATATTTTCTGTCTGTTCGTTAGCTAGTAGAATAACTTGCCTTTCATCTTAGTGTGAATGAGTAAAGACATATATTGTTCAAATGCTTTCACTCAAGATACCTTTTCCTACCCTAAAATAAACACAACAGTCAATCTCTAATTGTAGGTTCTTGTATGTTTCTTATAGAGCAGTATCATACCCATGACTCTTTCTCTAGGAATTCAGATGAAAACACAGGATAGGCTCCTCTCCAGAATGGGATGGACTCACACCAGCTCCTGGCTCCTTTCTACCATGCTCTCTAGTGACTTGTTAGACAAGCTCAGGTCAAGTCACAAAACAAGAAATGGTATATGACAATGTGGCTACCAGCAACGGATAAAATCAGAAATGCAGAATATGGTTGTTTCTGTCTATTTACTCTGTGTTATTTTAAATTTCCTCCACTGTATATAGTAAAAGACATCTTCCTATGAAATCACAAATTGTTTTCAGAAAGAAGGTTTTTCAGGAAGCCCAAACTATTTGGCTAACACATACAATATCACCACAACTATTTGACAATCAGTACAAATGGTTGGTTGTATGTTATTGGACATTATGTATATTATAGTTATAACCTAAACTAGCTTGCATAATTTTTCTTATAAATAACTGAAATACGAAATGCTACGTGTGCTACAGATTTGGTGAGCAAGCCCATCTGCAGCAGGATGGTAGCTGATGCCACTGACCGATGCATAGACTGTGTTAGTGCTTTGTTTGAGTAATAGTTCTTTGATGCTTGCCTTCTTTCCTACTTTTTTTAATTAAAAATAGATGTTTCTCATTCAGTACATTTTGATTAGTATTTCTTCTTTCTATGCTTTTCCTGGATCCATCCCAGAAATTCGTAAATGGCCTCAAGGTTTCCTTCCAGTTATATAATCACGTTTCCTCAGTTTGTTGCACCCAATTAATATTGCATCCACTACTACATAATTTCAAAAACTACTATATAACTTCAAAAGTTTTATGAATTAAATCGTATAAAGTAATATCTTAATCAAACCATTTAAAAACATATATTCAGTAGAATTTCTAAGGAAATATGTCAGTAGACTTTATTGAAATCTCACTTAAAGAGGTTATTTGATTTTTGTTAAAACCATCAATTTAACACCAATCATAATTTTTAAATTCAGAGTACTGATTCAACTTTTATTCAATCTGCATAAAATTAATCAAGTGTGAGCCAAAATTCATTTCTGTTAAACTTCCCTTAACAGCTTAGATTTAAAGCTTCAAATTGCTATATTTGTCATATTTTATGCACCAATTAAGACTTTGGAATAAATTTAGTTAAAGGAAATGACATATGAATATAAATACTTGAGATTTTCATGGATCTATAGAAATTCTTACTGCATTTAAATTGTTAGTAAGTTAGAATGATTTGTCCATTTTAAAATTAACATAGAATCACAATAGTGGAAAATAATGCGTGAGAATAAAAATGGGCTTCAGATTACACAGTGATATTAATAAAAATCACTTTGATTTCAAATTCTTCAAATGCAAACATGATATACATTTTCAAAGGCCATAAGGATGCCCAAGAAAAGGCTTTTCTTTGGAAACTTTTGACCATTTTTACATGAGTCTTATTATATTGTATTGCAGGCTACTTCCCACTTTCTCTTCTATCAGATTCAGTGTGGTCGGTTTTATATTGAGGTCTTTAATCCATTTGGACTTGAGTTTCGTTCATGGTGATAGCACAAATAGCATCAAGTATCTTGGAATAACATTAACCAAAGAAGTGAAAGATCTATTTGAAAAGAACTTTAAGTCTTTGAAGAAAAAAATTTAAGAGGGTACCAGAAAATGGAAGGATCTCCCATGCTTTTGGATTGGTAGGATCAATACAGTAAAAGTGGCAATTCTACCAAAGGCAATCAATAGATCCAATGCAACCCCCATCAAAATCCCAACAAAATTCTTCACAGACCTTGAGAGAACAATAATCAACTTTATATGGGAAAGACAATTTTCCTTGAAGAGGAGTGAAGACTATACTTACCAGTGTTATAAGGACAAATGTTTAGATTATTTGTAGGTTATATGATGGTTTAATGAATAACGGTGGTAGACTATCTTCTAATATCCACTACTTCACTAACATGGAGTAGGTAGCTATGTTTCTAGTACCAGACCTGGTTTACCTCTTGTTGCATGGCTCTTCTGTCCATTTAAAGCTGTTGGTTTCAGCCAAGGCTTGCTTGCCGTATTGCACCATTAGGCTTATCTTGCCGTGCTCATAGTCAATGTGGTTCAAAGGCATTACAGCTGGATAGAACTTTTGGTTGCCACCCTTCTTTGCAAGCTTTCCTGATTCTCCTGGTACCATGAAAGACTGCCCATCGGGAACAGACTTTCAGATCAGTTTCAGCTGTGGGCTCTCTTGGACTTGTTTCTGAAGTGCGTGGTTTCTTATACTACTGGTGGAGACTCAAGGGCAACAGAAATATATTTTTTGAGAGTGTGCTGGGCAACCCTGACCAACAAAACAAAAGATGGTTTCGCATGTCTAGTATTGGGAATTTTACTAGATGATCTTTCGTTCTTGAAAAAACATTGTCAACCCAGATTAGAAAAGTTCATTTTAAAAAATCAGTATAGGTATACATAGTTTATTACTATAATATTATAAATATTATTGTTTTTATTTAGGCAAATAGTTATTCCTTATGGTCTTTAGAGACATCTTTATTGTTATTTCACCCTCCTAACTCTCTCTTCTTTACATAGTTTCCCCTTTTCCTTAAAGACACCTTTTTCATACTTCTAAAATCATATCATTGTACCCCTCTGTTCGCCTTTACCCTCTTGACATTTTCTGTATTTATTTATTAATTGAGTAATTTTGATTTTCTATTAGGACCACACAATATTTAAATAAAAAGGTAAGATTTAATTACATAATTTGTATGGCCCCTCTGTAAATGCAAACAGATCAATGTGTCTATTAATGATTTAGTAACATTGTTAATGATTTCAATTTTATATTTTTATGAATTAACATTACTTTTGCCATTAGTTTTCTCCAATTTAAAATGCAAAAAAGAGTTAGTGATGGCTTGGCAGGTAAAACTGCTTGTATACACATGATGGAATAAGAGAAAGGATCTCCATGTGTGCTTTGACATATATTTACATATATGTACATACAAGATAAATAACTTTAAATATATTCATAAATTATTGAAATTAAAAAGTAAGAAAGGAGCACATAGCAAAGGGTAGCTATAATCCATCATTCTCTACCTTAAGTAATAATAAAAATTTGAATAAACATAAATAAATTTTTATGTAGTATGGTGCTTACTCTGTTAACTCTGAATATTGTAATTATTCAATACTACTTTAAATCCTAACATAGAAGATGGCATCTTGCAAGTTACATTTTTCTCTAAGATGAAAAAGCCAACTTTTAGATATTATTTATATTTAAGCCATCCATCCCAGCCTGAAGGGAAAGCTATTTATTGCTGTTGCATATTGGCATTTATCCTGCCAAACCAGAAGGCATTCTGTCAGTGAGGTCTGTACTAGGAAAGATGGGAGTTAAGTTTCAGTTTGACTTGTTCAAAGCTTGTTCAAACACTTTAAGTCATCACATATAAGACATTCACTCTCTCATTAAGGGAGACAGAATCTCAGCTGGCATCATCTGAGAAAACAGAAATTCCTTCAAGAGCCCTGAGGCTATAACAATGACATCTCTGAAGCTACAAATATCTGTGTGATAACCCTTTTACTCAAAGAAAATGCATTACTGACTCCAATATATCCCTTCTATTTTTCCTAACAGAGGCAATTCTGTCTAGCAATATATTTCTGCCTTCTGCATTGGAAAGAGTTGGCACGGATATATAAGATTCCTTGATTAGAACTTTTGTTCATCTCTTTCTCTTTGCACTAGTACAGGAGTGCTAGCTCACAGATGTCATATACTTGACAACTTTTGAGATATAACCAACTACGAACTGTTTCTTTTTGTTTTGAAAATTCTCTTTAAAATAGAGAAAAAAACTAAAATCAAAACTACACAACTTGTTATTATATATCATAAACAATACAATATTCCATAGAAATATGTGTTTGCAAAAATTATAGTTTTTAATATAACCATTGATCATTCTTTAATCATTAAAAGCAACTATTTTTATCTTGTTATTTTACATTGCAATTACATTGCATCCTGTTTTATTATACATGTTCAGAAAAATCATATATATATATATATATATATATATATATATATATATATATATAACAAATGCATTTCTTATTCAATATTTATTTTCCAAACTACTGTTAAAGCACAATGTAGACTCTTAGGCAACAGTAGATTTAAGAACATGGAGAAAGACATTCTTGTGCATGTATTTACTTACGGCAACTGGATAGCTATGTAAATTTTTACCTGGTTAATATAAATCAAAAATGCTTAACAAATATTGATGCATGGAAGAATTCCTCATGACATGGAATATGTAAAATGTGTAAGACAGAGGTGATAAAATGGCTGTAAACCATACAATTTACACTTGCTAATATGGTAGTAAAACCAGGATTATTGTAAATAAATCTCATGTTTTAGATTTATTATCATTTTTCTCTTTATTTTTCTATTAAAATGTAATTACACTATTTCCCCTTCTCCCTCTAAATAGTTCTGCATAACCTTCCTTATTTTCTTTCAAATTCATAGCCTCATTTTAAATTAATTGTTGATACATATGTGAATGTATATACCAGCTAATTTAAAAATTAATTGGCAATTAATTAAAAATAAGTAGTGAGTCTGCAGGATGTTAGCAGTGTGTATGTTTAGGGCTGACTGTGTGATATTGGCTGCTGTGTTCTTCCCTGGAGAAGAGTATTTTTCTAGTTCTCAGCATTCTTTACTGCCAATAATTGTTTATATAGCATTGAATCTCATTACATAATCACAGTGTATATATGGCCTGTTGTTTCCCTTTAGGGTTTTAGGCATGCATATGTAGTTATGGCTGAACACTTGAATGGGACAATCTATAAGAGTGCTGAATACCACAGAAGACATATTTCCTCAGTAGTCATTAGTTTGAAATTCTTCCTCTAGGGGTAAGATATTTTTTTCTTTTCCTTTTTTTTTTTTTGTGTGTGTGTGTGTGTGTGTATTTTGTTTTCCTCTTTGTCTTGTTTTATTTTTGTGTTTCAAGACAAGCTTTCTCTACATGGCCCTAGCTGTCCTGGAATGCACTCTGTAGACCATGCTTGCCTCGAACTTGGAGATCCACCTTCCTTTGCCTCCTACATGTTGGGATTAAAAGTAAGCATTACCACTGTCTTGGTCCACAGGGATTGTCACTGTGATTTCTTTTTGAGGTTTTATCTTCTCTGTCCTTTATAGATTACTGTTTGTCACAGCAAATACCCTGGTTTTCTGGCACTTTCCACATTTCCTAACCACTGCCGAAATGTTACCTGAATCTTAGGTATAGAGGTTGTGTTATGAGTATGGAAGTTAGGCTTGGGAACATTATTGTCAGCTGTTCTCTGAATTTTCATCAATTGTGACTTTCTGTAATGGTCTCAGCCTCCATAATAATGAGATTATTTCATAAAGTGTGAGAGCTATACTTATCTGTAACTATAAGTATTTAGAACATACCTAGGAATTATGCTGATTTGAAATATTAGTTATCCTCTAAGTACCATGGCCTCACCAATTATGGAGCATAGCTAAGTTACCAGCACCAGGCATGAATTCGAACCTATTAGGAAGGCCTTCAGCACCATCATAGGATTAGTGTTAATCCCCAGGTTATAAGTGCCACAACTGCATATTTAGGAATATCATTCCATGTTCATCTTTGTGGTTCACCAGATTTGTAGATGGGGAGTTCCTTGGAAGATATGGGCCAACTCAGAGGACAAACCTACAAAGAATCTCTGCTGGTTGATCTTTTGTCAAGGAAAAATCATCTGGGAAGAAGTAACCTTAGTTGAGAAAATGTCTTAATCAGATTATACTGTAGGTAAGCTTTTGAGTAATTTTCTTTATTAATGATTGATGTGTAGGGCCCCTCCTACTGTAGATACTATTAAGCTTAAGGACATAGTTCCAGGTTTCATAAAAAGCAAGCAGACTGAATAAGTGATAGGGAGCAAATAAAAAATTAGGATTCCTCTATGATTACTGCTTTAGTTTATGACTCCAGCTCCTGATTTTAGCTCCTGTCCTGCTTACTTTAATGATAGACAGTAACATGGAAGAATGTGCCAAAGAAACCATCTCTTCCCAAGTTTAATTTATAATAGAAAGAAACAGAATAACGCATTCATTCTAAGATGAAATTAACATGTATAATTAATACAATAAGATAAAACAATCAAAATTAATAAAATAATAGAATGCAGTTGTTTCTAACCCCAAAGATTCGTTTGTGTGCTTCAATCCACCAGTCACCACTCTGTTTACAGGGAGATAGAAACTCTTCCTTATGACATAGATTAAAAGCTTTGTCTCTTTGAACCATGAATAAGGTCAAAAATCAGTGATTTAAAACAAGAAAATAAAGAGACTGGCTTATAATGTTTGAACTGAGAGACAATTGAACACTTCAGGAGTGATGTTAGAATCTTCTCAGGAGGAATCTTAGTTTCAATAAGCCTATAGGACAGATGTGTTTATTCCATAGGAGATTAAATTTTAGCTTGTCTGAGTCAGTAGATGGGAATAATAAGAAATAATATATATAATATAAATATATATAAACAATACATAAATTATATATATATATGTTATCCAATAGGTGATGGTTTACCTGATATAACATACCATAGATTTGAGACAATGTTTATATTTTAAACAAATATTCATATCTATATATAGTTATATATCTGTAGAAAGATATGAAGAAATAATTGCTTAGCAAACAATCTGAAAAAATACACACATTCACGTACACAAACGCTCATACAATTCTTGGAGTTTAAAGACTGAATGACTCTGTCAATATTTTTATACTGAATCCCTGGCTAAATGGCTTCAAAAAGTAAACTTGCTTCAAGATGAACTCCTTTCAGAGGTAATTGTGCTCTACATGATACACCCTAATGCTATGTTTAATGGACCAGTGTTTGGGACAGAAAGACTTATAGAAAGAAGATATACAGTCTTACAGAGAAAATACCATATACATGCAAACGATGGGCAAGCAACATTCATACAGAATAAATCTTCCTGATGCATTGATGTTTGTCATCCAGCCTTCAGAAATATGAGATAATAAAGATGCATCTTTATATCTACTTAAAAAGAAGCACCTATTGATTTTCATGGGATTTGAATCCCAACTTCAGGTTTTTGTTCTGCAGTTTCAATTATGCATATCCAAGTAAGAAAGGGACTTAGAATGCTGAATACAAGTCAGCTAAAAACACTAAATTAGACATTGCATATTAGTTACAACACCTTCTATAGGAAAATATTTTGATAAAGTAGTTCTTAACATATATAATTTATTTATCATTGAATGTGACATCAATGAACTATATTGTGAGCTATGTATCTCCAGACTGGCATGGATTGGTGAATGAGATCACTGTAAAATTTTTCTTTTTTTTTATTTTATTTATTTTTTTTATTGAAAAAAGGAGAAAAATAAAAAAACAAGTATCCACCTCCTCCCAGCCTCCCATTTCCCTCCCCCTCCTCCCACCCTACGCCCCCTCCTCCCACCCTTCTCCCCCTCCCCCCACTCCTTTCCCCCTCCCTCTCCAGTCCAAAGAGCAGTCAGGGTTTTCTGCCCTGTGGTAAGACCTAGGACCTCCCCCCTCCGTCCTTATCTAGGAAGGTGAACATCCAAACTGGCTAGGCTCCCACAAAGCCATCACATTATGTAGGATCAAAACCCTGTGCCATTGTCCTTTGCGTCTCATCAGCCCTCATTGTTCGCCATGTTCAGAGAGTCCAGTTTTAACCCATGCTTTTTCAGTCACAGTCCAGCTGGCCTTGGTGAGCTCCCAATAGATCAGCTCCACTGTCTCAGTGGGTGGGTGCATCCCTCGTGGTCCCGACTTCTTTGCTCATGTTCTCCCTCCTTCTGCTCCTCATTGGGACCTTGGGAGTTCAGTCCAGTACTCCCGTGTGGGTCTCTGTCTCTATCTCCATCCACCACCAGATGAAGATGCAAGATATTTGTCAGTATTGCTCTAGGATATAATATCAAGACTATCTGGATTATGTAGACTACATATGGCAACTGCAGTTGATTTTCAATGAAAGAGAAAAAATTATTTTATTTAATATTATAATAGTGCCTTTTTTTATCCAATAGGGATCAGTAAAGAATAACTTGCTTGCAGAGCTTAACAGTGGCTCAATGTGCTACTTTCAGAACATTTTGAGTGATTCTGTTGATGAACTCCTGCATCCTATTATCCTCAGGTATCCTGAACCAATATCTAGAAAGCCTTTTAGCTCAGTGCTTGGCGATACAGTGACTAATTTAAGCCAGAAGTGAACTAATGCCCAGAATTTGTACTTTTATCAACATTTTTCATTTAATCATGTTTTTAATATTTTAATTTATTTTGTCATAACTTAACAATTCCGCAGTGTAAAAATCATAAGAGTTATTTGGGATATTTCTTTTTATTTATGATGTACACATAAAAGGAAGACATACATATGTGTAGGTAACCACAATTAATAAAAAAAAAAAAGAAACCAGGAATTTGAAAAAAGAGCAAGGAGGGGTAAATGGAAAGATTTAGAAGGAGAGAAGGGGAGGGTGAAATGATGTAATAATATTATAATCTCAGAAATAATTAAAAATAGATATAAATAAATTAATTCAGTTAAGAAACAAAAATAATGGGTATTAATGTATATAATATTTTTCTAACAATTATCTTGTCTATTATATTTCTGTTAATCATCTCATCTGAACCATTGAGGTATTAAGAAGTATCTGGAGACGTCTTCATTTCTTACTAGGCTCCAAAAGATGTTATCTTCAGGTTATATAATGAAGAACAAATAAACAGAGAAACAAAATAAACAACTGTGCTTTTAAGGTTTGTAGCTTATTCGTACTACTTTATTTGCATTTTTGAAAAAATATGGTAAGATAATCCTAAAATTTATTCTAATAATTACCAAAGAGGACCACCTAATTTTTCAATTTTTTGTGAATCAAATATGGTACCATATTTCAATAGACTTGTTGTAGGATGTCTTACCCTTTTGGCCTTTTGAGGGACCCACCACCTAGCTCTCAAATAAATCACACACAGAGGCTTATTGTTAGTTATGAATGCCAGACATTATCTTGGCTTGTTTCTAGCCAGCTTTTCTTATATTAAATTATCACAACTACCTTTTGCCCCTAGGATTTTACTTTATTTCTATATTCCTTTCTTTACTTTTTTCTCTGACTCTTGCTGTGTAGCTGGGTGGTTGGGCCCTGATATATATCCTCATCTCCTTGGTCGCTTATTGCTCCTCTTCCTTGTTTTCCCTTCTGTTTATACTCTGCCTGCCAGCTCTACCTGTTCTTGCTCTTGCCATGCTATTTGTCATTCAGTTCTTCATTAGGCTATCAGGTATTTTAGACACTCAAAGAATCATATCTTCACAAAGTAAAACAAATGCAGCATAAACAAAAGCAATTAACCTTAAAATAATATTCCCAACACAGACTAAACAAGACTTGGGTTTGATCCACAGGCTAGGAAGACATGTGAAGTTTTTTTTTTTTTGTTTTTTTGTTTTTGTTTTTTTGTTTTTTTTTTGTTTTTTTTTTTTTGGTCTAGGATATTAAATGCATATAAACCCAGACCTACAGGCTTGAATTAGAAGAATCAAGCGTCAGACCAGCTGGTATTATAAAGTCAGACTTTATCTGAAAAATAAGTTAATAAGTAAATCAGTAAATAGAAGTGAAAAACAATAACAAGTTAATCAAAACTGATCTCCAATCCAACTGTGTATACTTTGAACACATGGATGCATTTCTGTATTTAAATAGAGCTATCAGAATGGTCTAATGATTTTGTCAGTTTCCCCAAAGAGAAGCAATTCCCAGAAGTGAGCCTTTGTTGACAGACAAGTTATAAAAACGACAAAGTATGCTAACGTGTTTCGTGAATATCCTCAAAAGATAACTTAGAGTTCCCCAGTCAATATGTTTCTTTCTACATCTGCAGTAGCTTTGTCTTCTATACAAATATTCTCTTTCGTCAGTCTTCTCATGGCAATTTAAGTACTGTCTTGCACACATTAATTTAATGATGTTTATGGAATTAATAATGTGTCACTTTATATAAATTAAAGAACTTAGATATTCATAGAGATTAAAACAACACATTTAGACACAACAACAACAATAACAGCACAACAATAATAATAAATAATTTAGTTAAGGAAAACATAGTGCTTTAGCAATGAGACATGTGCTGAAAGGATTTAGCAAATATTATATGATCTTCATATTAGTGTTTATGCACAAAGTACATAAGAAAGTATAAGTACATTTGCCTGGTATTCCAGCAATCTTTTTAGTGTCTCTTAACACAAATTTTCCTATTAAGAGCTTTGTACCTAAAGATTTTTTGATATACATTTAGGTTAAGACAGAAGCCCACTGTGAAAAAGTATTCCATTACAATATTTTGTTGTCTAAATATGTACTTACTCTCATGAAGTAGATTGAACAAATTTGTTTTTACATAATAGCATTAAATAATAATGAATATTGTTTTTGTCTATTGTTTCTTATTTTAGTTTATTTATATAGTCTAAATCTGTAACTCCACCATTAGAGAGGTTGAAATATAAGGCTAAAATTGATATGACAATAAGTTGAATGGTAATCTCAAACAGATGATTTTACTTTTAACTGTGCTTGACTAGGTTAGATCATTTATGCTAGGAAAAATAAATCTTGACATTTATATGGATAATTTTGTGGCTTACTTGTCAACCTTCCTGTGAGACGTGGATCTGATTAAACTCTGATTGAGAATGAGAACTGTGATACATTATTAATGAACTCAGGGTAATTGTGAAGTTTTATGACTTAGGGATCGTTTGAAATTGGTTCCATGGTCAGTTTGAGAAATGATGAGAATTCACCTTCCTCAGATAGTGCTGATAGCTCAGCATTAGTCATGGTCTCCCCACAGTCACTGCCGAGACGACATTAATGACAGTCATTTTGTGGCGTGACCATGCATTAGAATGCATTTAGAAGAGCATGAAATGTCAAATATAGGAGTAAAGATTTTTCATCAGTTCTTGGCATTAAAGTCTTCATATTCCCAGAAGTTTAAATAAGTTTCTTGAAATTATGAACCAGCTACAGTAATCATAAAATAAGTAGAAAACATGTAGATTAAAAATCATTTAAGATATTTTTAAAGTATTTATCAATTTGCACACTTAAAATCATTTTGCCTATCAAACAGTAGGAAAGCAACATGAAAGTAAAATTTCTCATTATATGACTTTCATATCAATAAATTGATTATTCACAGTTTCAATATATATGTATACATATATATATATATATATATATATTTAGCCTAAGTATTTTAAGTCTGCTGAGATACTTCTTCAAACAGCCACGTAACATTAGTAAATTTTAACATCAAATAGTTTGTAAGATTATTATAGTGTAGAAAAGTAGCAAATTATGACTTTTGAATAGTAGAAAATTGTAAATAGGGACACAGGTTTGGAAATGTTTGGAATATTTGTGGGTTCAAAATGTTCCAGTTTCTCTCTTTATAAATGGGTCTGGAAGAGCAGAAGGTGGTACAAGGGTTGAAGTACTTTCTATAAACAGTCTGATGAGCCTCCCTGCAAAAAAAATTAAGGATTGTTTTTAGAATTGTATAAAACGCTAAAATGATCATTCTAATACAACAAAACAAACACAGAAATTGTTTCATTATCAGATCAACCATGTGCTGCTACATAATAAAAATATGAGATTGAAAACAATATTTAAATTGCTTCATTAGACATAGCTATTAATATGAAGAAAGTCTATACCATCGTTGTAATAACTACTTTCAGAATTAGCTCAAAATGCTTTCCGGAAGACCTTAGTCACCTGTTGAATCTTTAAAGCAGACTGTTTATTTGTATATGAGGTTCTACTGATTACATGAATTTTTAAACATGAGTGATAGAGATACATTATTTGTACAACTAAAATAAAGTTAAAGAATCTAAAGTACACATGAATGTGAAAAGACGCCAAATTAGTGTTTTTGAAATACTGAAATATTTTCACCTGGAAATATTTCATTCCATGGTTTCTCAATTTATTAAAAAGTTGAGAACTTAATTGGATTTCTTTCCTATTTTGATGGAGGGAAACATCACAGGACTAGTATGAAACTTGACACTAGAGAGATTCCCAGGAATCCACAAAATGACCCCATCTAAGACCCTAAGCAATGGTGGAAAGGGTGTCCAAACTGACATTGTCCTATAGTCAGATAAATTAATATCTTAAATATCACCATCGAAACATCATCCCCCAACTGATGGAAACAGAGGCAGGGACCCACAGTGAAGCAATGAGCTGAGCTCCCAAATTCCAGTTGTAGAGTGGGAGGGATGTGTCGATAAGCAAAGAGATCAAGACTATGGGGAGGGGGGGAAACCATTGAAACATTTACCTAAGCTGAAGGGAGCTCACAAGGAAGGAACCAGCATATGACCAAACTGAACCCTCTGTATGTGGGTCACAGCTGTATGACTGTGGCACACTGTAGGGCCACTGGCAGTGGCACCAAGATTTGTCCCTACTGCTTGTACTGGCTTTTTGGGAACCCATTCTCTCTGTATGGATACCTTTCTAGGACTAGATAAGTTGGGAGGGCCTTGGACATTCCACAAAAAAAAGTGTCTTACCCTCTCTGAGGAGTGGATGGGAGAGTGGAATGTATGGGGATTGGAGGAGGGGAGGGAGTAGGAACTAGAGTTGGTGTGTAAAATGAAAAAAAAGATAGTCTGTTTCCCTTTTTTAAAAAAAAATTAAAAAATTGATACCACGAAGAAAAGAAAATGAATAAAAAGTCAAAAAAACTTGCGGCCATTTTGGCAAAAAATCATTTCTTTAGGGGTTTTTAGACTTTAAACCAACACAAATCAATCTCTCCTTGAAGACAAAAGTTTTTGTCTTGCATGCTTCCACAGCTGTTCAGTCCCAACAAAACACTCAGAAGCTTATATTAATTATAAACTGGTTGTTCTATTACTTCAGACTTAATATTTACTAGTTCTTACAACTAAAATTAACCCATAATTCTTATCTATGTTTAGCCACTTGGCTTAATATCTTACTACCCAGTGAGACATTGTCATCTTACTTCCTCTGCATCTGGCTGGTGATTGCATCTCTCTCTTCCTCTTCCCAGAATTCTCCTCATGTTGTTGTCCTGCCTTATACTTCCTTCCTGAATACTGGCTACACAGCATTTTATTAATGAAAGATAGATTAGATATAATACTTTAGACTCACAAAGATAGGATAGATGATAAAGAATTTTCTTTATTTGCCAACTGTAAATGGATAATGTAACTATAATTCTTGTTTGATAACTTTTGTTGTATGTAATCTTGCTGTGTTAAAGTTAAAAATCTTCCTTTTTAATTAGACAGAAACAGGGAGTTGATGTGAGATTCCCCTCTGTATGCTATGAATATGTCTTTTTGCAATTGCTTGCCGGGCGGTGGTGGCGCACGCCTTTAATCCCAGCACTCGGGAGGCAGAGGCAGGCGGATCTCTGTGAGTTTGAGACCAGCCTGTTCTACAAGAGCTAGTTCCAGGACAGGCTCCAAAGCCACAGAGAAACCCTGTCTCGAAAAACCAAAAAAATAAAAAAAAGAAAAAAAAAGAAACTTCTTTTGGCAGATGGCTTAACTGAATACAGCCAGGCTGGAAAAGATATATAGAGAGGGCAGATGGAGTAAGAGATGCATCATGGAGACAGCCACCATGGAGACAGACAAGCCAGAAACTTGTTGGTAAACCAAGAGCCTCATGTTAAAATACAAAATAATATAAATGGGATAATTTAAGATGTAAGAGTCTGCTAGAAATACACTTAAGCTATTGGCAAAACAGTATCTCAAATAACATAGTTTCTATGTGATTATTTCGGGTCTTGGTGGCCAGGAATGTTAAAGCAATTTCTACCTATAGAAGCAGAGTCAAATGTTCATGTTGATTATCTGTTACAATGTGATTTGCAGAAGCCATTCTTCCAGTCAGTTGTACAGTTTCTATACAACTTTCAGTTGTAAAGTTTCTATACTATTAGTAAATTTGTATGGACTTTGCTATGAAGGGTGTGTGTGTGTGTGTGTGTGTGTGTGTGTGTGTGTGTGAAAGAGAGAAAGATCAGAGAGAGACAGAGAGACAATGAGTCGAGGAGTGGGGGAAAAGAAAAACTAACCAGGAAAAATGTTGATGAGACAATTGTAGGCTTAACAATTCAAATGGAGGTGATATTGACCACATCCTTTTGGCACTGAGAAACAATCCATTAAGCTGTTGTTTGTGATTGCCACTCATGATCACACTATGCTCAACCTGACCCTCTTCCGTGGTGAATTACAGCTCTTTCACAGTTTTCAGGTGCTCTGGACCTGGCCACATCAAAGCTCACTGGTGCAATCTGTCTTCACTAAGCTGCTTCAAATGATCGAGTGGAGAGGGCACCTCAGCACTCTATTGGAGGTTTATGACTCCTACAGCAGTTGCTGATGATGAGTGTTTCTGGATAGAAACCTTACTCTCATCTTACATCCTTTCTTCCAAAATCAGCTTTTTCTACCTCAAAAAATGTTCCTCTGGCCACTACTACTTAATCACAATGAAAATGTATGCATATTCTTTCACAAAAGAAGAGCTAAAAGTCCTTCCACCATTGCACTTCCTCCATTCCTTTCCCTCGAATACAAATGTTGTTACAGAATTGCTAGCTTCCTCTTAAGAAATAAAGAAGAGTCTAGAACTTTAAGTTAATGAATTAATTGTTTCCCCAAAAAACAATGCTGGGGTAACAATTATATGGATATTATTCATTGGTGAAGAAAGGTAGAAGAAATGGCTCAGGCAAATGAATGTAGAGAAAGTTGAAAGATAAAATCATATTAGAACTTTTATTGTAAAATATGATCTTAATACTATATTTAAGTTTACTGACTTCTATTCTTTCTCAATAATAACTAATACAAGTATGATATGTATCATTTTAATGTTTAAGCTATGATAAAATAATTAAATTTTATGGAAACATTTAATTTAGAAATCAAATATTATACAACATTTATACATAAAAATTGTGTATATTTTTTTCTAGCTAAAAACTTTATGATGATGGTTAATCTTTACTGTTTATTTGACAGAGTTGGAGTTGTCTATGAGATTAGTAAACCACATTGCCTTAGGTATACCTGAGAATATGCTGAGAACTCTCATATAATGGATTAATTAAGTTCCTGGGTGGTTCAAGATCTGATGATGTAGTTGGTAAGTAGTAGAAGTTAGAGCAAACAAGTGTGGGAGAGTTGAGCACCATATTCCTTGGGCCTCTTCCTCTCTACTGCCCTGTTCTGTGTTGTTATGTAATGAATTGAATTAGTCTACCACACCTTCCCTATCATGAAGATCTAGCATAAATTCTCCCATTTTCAAGTGTTATTTTTGGTTATAAACAGGCTGGAAACTACAATCATGTTTGTAGGGCATCTTAATTTGGTGGCTAGTTTTTTAAAACTTTACTTGAATTTTATATAAATTTATAACATTTATTGCTGAAGATATAAGTTTAAATGTTTCCAGCTTTCCAAAGACATTCAGAATTTTTCAAGTAACCAAAATTATTGTTAGATTTAAATTGAAATAATTAAATTTAGACTTAATATTTATTAAACATTTAAGTATGTTTCATCCGAAATTGATAAAATTTCAAGTGTACTTCATCAATATAAAATTAGATATTATATCTCTGGAGTCTTATATTAAGTAAATTTCATCTATCAGAGGAAATGAGCCAGTTTGCTGTCTAATAAATTATTTGCCATTTCTCCAAGGTTAGTAGTGAAATTTATTCTCTTTATGATAAGCTGTAACTTACAATTCATTAGTCTCCTAAATTTGTCTTCTCAAATGCTTATGGCCTTTGCCAGTTCTCCTCTCAATACATCATGCTTCCAGCATCCTTTTTCTTTTGAAAGTGTTATCTGATCTCACTGGAAATTCACTCATATGAATACAAAGATAGATTTTCAAATCTTACCACAAAGTCCAGTGTATGCTGGCAAATATGTGTCTTCAAGAGTACAGTAAGCCTCTGAGGTTCCACAAATTAAATTAAGTAGCTCCGTTTACAGTAACTTCCCCTGAAAGCAACCACTGGGAAGACACAACACGTGAAAGAGAAAATCAATTATGGTTCAATAACGCCACTCTCCCAATCAATTAGAAATTAACAGAAGTGCTTATTTACAGGAAGTCGGTGGCATGGTTTTCTGATAGCTAATTTTTTTCATTTGTGGACATCAAGCATCATTTATTTGGTTGTAAAATCATAACAGCTAGAGTCGTCTGAGGCAGAGCATACATTTCTGCAAACAACTCTGAGGTGATTTCTAAGAACTGTTTTGTTGTTCTGTATTGTTCTATTTAAATGTGTATTGATATGTGTTTAAAGTCTTAGGGAACCTGGAATACAAGGAAGAAACAAGGGAAGGAAATGAATCTTAATTATTTTGTAACTTTTGGTAAGATGTAGTTATATGAATTTATGTTAGTGGGCATCATAGCACATTTCTTTAATCCCAGAACTAGGGAGGAATAGGCAGGCTAATATCTGAGTGTGAGGACAATCTGGTCTACAGAGTGGATTCCATGAGTGTGAGGACAATCTGATCTACAGAGTGGATTCCAGGACAGTCAAGGCTTTTCCACCTAGGTTAACACAGTCAGAAATAATTCTCAAAGGCATTTCAAGTATCTAATCCAGTAGGTGAACTTAGATCCCGTCAAGTTTACAGCTATCAGCAACCATGAAGAACATCTTTTTTTTTTTCAGGCTCAGTACTCACAAAATAAAATAATGATGATGATAATAATAATAATTATACTTTTTTCCCTTACAGATATATGGGGTGGTTTGAATGACTTGCCCCGCCCCCATGGTAGATTGTAGGGAGGAATAGTATGTATGGCATGGTTGGAGAAGGTATGTTACTGGGAACGGTAATGAAGTTTCAAAACCACATACTTGGTCCACTCCTGCTCTTATTGCCTCATGCCTGTGTAAACTCTAAACTATTGCTCCAATGCCATGCCTTCCTGCTGCCATGAATCTGGCAAAGATGTTCATGGACTCACTCTCTGAACATGTAAAGATGAATTAAATGCTCTCATTTTCTAAATTACTTTGGCCATGATGTCTCTTCACAGAAACAAAACAAAAACTAAAACAATGTATCCAATGAAAATTTATTTCTTCAAATTCCAGGATTCCCACCTCGAAAATCCTAATGATGACAAGTGACTATATGCTGTTTCAAAGCATGACTAAGAAAAGATCAATGCTTTGATTTTTATAAAGGATTGTACTAGGCTTTTTTTAAAGATCTGTTTACTGATGAAAATGCTATGACTTTTAAATTGGCAATGATAATCGTGCTTCAAATGTTATCAATTAAATAAAATTGATTTGTTCATTCCTCTGAAATCTTATTAAAATTTTATACAACTAATAAAGCTTTGAATGAAGTAGAGCCCTCTCATTCACTTAGAGTTATTTGAAATTTTTATTTAGGATGGATTAAATAATGCATAGGTATTATTTTCATATTGCACTTCATGATTTGTAGTAATAAGAGCGGCGGGGCTGTGTCCCTGGCACCCGGCTGCCCACATGGCTAGCTCTAGCTTATGCCCCGAAATAATTACACAGAAACTGTATTCATTTAATTACTGCTTGACCCATTTCTATCTAGCCTCTTCTAGGCTAATTCTCACATATTAATTTAGCCCATTTCTAATCACCTGTGTAGCGCCCCTAGGTGCGCTTACCGGGAAGATTCTAGCCTATGTCCATCCTGGGTCGGAGCTTCATCGTGTGCATCTGCCTGGGAGCTGGGAGCATGGCATCTCTCTGAGGCAACTGCTCCCAAGAGGAGAGCTGTGGAATCTGAGCTAACTTCCTCTTCCTCCCAGTGTTCTGTTCTGTTTACTCCTCCGACCTATCTTCTAACCAATGAGGGCCAAGCAGTTTCTTTTTATTTAACCAATGACCTTCCTCCATCAATGATTAAAGTGTTACAAAATTTATAAAAACCATAACAAAGACATACTATTTAATTCTATTATATTCCAGAAATATAAGACCCATAGGGGACTGGGCTGAGGCTGTGGCAATAAGACAGAAGGAAGAGTTAGGAGAACTGTGGATGTAATATGAAATGAAATTAATAAATAAATTAAAATTAAAATAATATTAAAAATGTGGCAATAGAAAAATAATATATCTTGAATTTATTTCAAATGTTAAAGATATTTTTCTTTGGTTACTTTAATTTGTATTAATAGAGGTTACTATTTCTTATCATTACCTTTAAAACTGCCTAATAAGACAAAATTTATTGTTATAAATCTCTTATAAATAAATTATGTATTTTTTATTCAGACTGTAGAATAACTTGCTTTTGCTCAAATCCAACTAGACTTGCTGGTTTAATATTTGGTTTTCTTTTCTGTCAGACACAAACTGTAGTCGACATTGATAGATGGTGTTCAAAGTCTTGTAAAAATTGAAGTATAGGATTTCAATATATTTGTCAGCCAGGTAAATAATAAGATATTTATATATTTTTGGCTTATCAAATGTATTTTCATTTCAAATGAAAAATCCAGCTCACATGAGATTAGAGCTGACTTGTTAACTATTTTCCAAGATTCAGCAGAATTCTTTGTAGAAATATTAGAATCTGAAAAAATCTTTATATTTCAATGTACTTTGAAAATATATTTTAGATGTATCAGCTGTGATTATGTGTTTTCTATAGAAAGAAACCTTTGAACAAAAACATGGCTGATGTAATATTCACTATTAGACTCATTTAATTTTTTTCAGAGATTCACAGTAAACTGTGCTTATCTATTGGATTATTGGAATATTTTAGTAAACCGTAGTATATAACAATAACTTAAATTCTAACATATTAGATTTTATAATATATAAAATAATATTTTAGTTTATTATATTCAATTTTTGTTTTTAAAATTATTTACTGTTTTCCAAATGAGAAGAAATTTTATTTTAAGCTATTAATATTATAAAACTGACTAACACATGGTAAATTCACTACAAAACAGTGCATTTTAAATCTTCAAAAAACTGAATTGTATGAACAAGTACGTCAAACACTTGATTGTTACTCAATTACTTGAAGTCCTGCTGAACAATAATTAGTCTCAGAATCTCATGAATATTCAACATAGTGTCTAAGAATCCATGTTCTCAGCTCCCAGATATACTGCCTCTAATAAGACGTTTGGGTGAATACCACAGCATAAATTGAAAATTATATACATTTTATGAGGCAGGGATTTTTTTGGAATAATTATACACAATTACCATTTCTTTTATATTGTGTGGGTTTACTGTCTCATCGACTTCATCTCTAGGAAAATATTAGAAATCTTAGCTCGTATGCCTTTAGTTATTGAAGCAATCTCTCACCATTTCTTCTGATTTTAGTGACATTATCATAGTCATCATCCTTAGAGAAGCATATTTGTCAATCATAGTTCTTTCTTAAAATTGACTTTGCTCTGTCTAGTATTCAATTGTATGTAGACAGAAGTAATTATTTTTTAAACTTCTTTAAAAATACTATTTCACTTCACAAAGCTGTGTGCTTTGTTCCATTTCAGCAGTACTCCAAAGGTCTCCTTTGTTGCTATTTCACTAAAAATTTATTTTTATTGCTACTCTTCTATGAAAGAAACTGCATTATAAACCCTTCATCTGCAGGAAGTGTAAATTCCAATGTTGAAATTATCCTGGAAATGTGGTTACTAATACTATTTTTTAAAAAAATATTAATTCTCCCTTTCTTAATACCTTCTTAAAGAGCTAATATTTAATAACAATTATCTATACAGTATTTCTGACATTTTGTAAGTTCCTGTGATAAAAGCGGATATCATCATCGAAAACCTAGGGCAGGGTTGTAGAAAAAAATCACTCAGGAACATTCTATAAGTGAAAAAAATGTAAGTATTGCTCAACCGTTTTAGCTCTAGAATTTCTACATTAAATGAGCCTTGTGTTCAGAAAAGAAATAATTACAGAAATAAGGATAAGCATGATACTATAAGTTCCTTCCAGAGTTAATGGAATTTTCATGTCTCTAAGTTTTGTTAATATTTCAGTGTGTGAAAAAAATTCTATGACTTTGTTTTCATTAATGAAGTAAATAAAATAAAGTTATCAAGATCATCTTTTAAATACCACTTAAATGAAATCAAAAACTGTGCCCCATCCTGGAAAATTTGCAACATCACAAATGGCATTACAAACCTCCCCCTGTTCCCAGAGAAAGCACTGTCATGACATTCAGAGAATCAGGTTCATGATTCTATCTAGTTTCAAGTATTTTCTCTTAGACAAGTTTATTTTTTGTCCATTTTTATGATGTGGTTTTACATATATGTTAAAGTTTAAATACTTTAATACTTTATTCCAGGACTGAAAACTTTAATTAGAAATTACAGATAAACCTAAAGATAGGCCACAAGAAGCTGGCCGTGATTATCTGATAATTCATAACTTCATTCTATACTAGAGCTAAATGGATCACATAGGCCAACCTGGAATCATGAGTTCACATAAGGACACAAAGATGGGATGTTATGAGAAAGTTCTGTTTTTCTGTTGAGGTCACCATACTGATATATTTGCATGAGTGGTTTCATGAAATTAAACGAACATCTTACATAGTCCTGAGGGTGTGTGTGTGTGTGTGTGTGTGTGTGTGTGTGTGTTTAGTGTGTTTATTTGTGTATATGTGTGTACAGATAGAAGATGTATACACAGATGTACAGATAGTGTGTGTGTAGATAGATGAGAGATAGATAGATATATATAATAGATGATAGACATGGTAGATAGTCTGTAATTTGATTTAATAAAATAATGAGATTGAACTAGGGTACTAAATAAAGGTAGATAAATCTATGACAAGAATTATAGTTTATGAACTGGAACTCAGATTACAGGAAAGTAGAATTCTCCCCTATGATTTGTTTCTCAAGGAAGACCCTGTGCACCCACTCCAAACAATACAGGTTATTGCCATTGTATTTGTTGTTTATCAGAAATTGTTAATATTGCTGAAGATATAACATAATTTGAATGCAGGTCACCAAGAAATCAAAAAATTACTGATCTGTAAATGTCATCACAAATTTTTCAAGAATCCCGATCTATGTGAACCCTTTGAGCTACACTTCCAAACATCCGAAGAAGGTGAGACCACAAGTGCAATAGTGGCATCACTGCTCTGGAGGTATTCAGCACCTTTCTGATTAGATTGGAGGCTCACACTACAAAAGACAGCATCACCAGCTTCTTTAGTATTAGAAACACAGTGGGTTTGGTTTACATAAATCTTGAGTGCTGATGAAGGAATCAGAGACTACAATAGTAGCCCAAATTTGACACTTTGTAACTTCTTAGCATAAGACAGATTTAACATTACTTTTTTATTATTAAATTTGATATCTATTGCCAACCAAAACTCCTCTCCTTTACTCTTCTCTGTTAATAATTTTGTACATTCATGAATTTTTTTTGTTTGTATTTTCATGGATTTGAACAGGCTCTTTGTGTGGCTTTAAGAATAGAACCATCCACTGAAGTCTGGTGGGTACAGTAGTGTTTACATCTTGACATACTAGCTTCCTCTCTCTCAGAGTACATTAGTGACTTATAATTCATCATTAAGATCCCAAGGACCCCTCTCTATTTTTAACTGATCTTTGACAGGGTTTGTTTTGTATAGATCCACCGCTTTTAATCAAAACCACTGTGACTCTGTGATATAAATTCACTACGACTTTGCCAAGAATGTTACCATTTTATGGCCATGGTCCACACTTGCTGGATCTGATTCTTTCTGCCCGCTCTTCTACAGTTTTAATTTAGAGATCTTCTTCAAAAAGCGAGTGTTATTGACAAGAGTAATTCTGGTACATGTAGATAACACAAGAGACTAAAATTACTTAAAATAGTTAGCAATAAAATGTTAAGACAGTAATGACGCACCACCCTAATTAGCCTTAACAATAAAAACTCAGACTCAGATATCAGGGTGCATGTTGAAAGAGCAGAGAAGTAGAGCAGCCAAAACTAGACACTTCTTACCTCTATGAAATCTCAGACCGAATGGGGAGATCACGACTCTATGAATCCTCAGATTGAATGGGGAAGATTCTGTGGTTACCCACCTTACATTCCTGTCTCCATCTACCTAGTTCTGGGATTAAAGGCTTGAGCCTCTCTTGTGCTGTGATCAAAGGTTTGAGCCTTTCAGGTGCTGGGGTCAAAGGCTCTCTTTTTAACAAAATATCATACAACAGCATAACAATTTGGTATGGCCTTTCCTGTACCCCTATACTCATGAATCTGCCTATCAGAGGCTGGGCAGCTCCATGTCCTAGAGACACTAGGCAATATGGGGATGTAAACTGTTAGTTTCTGTTAAAACACCCTTGTGGTAAGATATAACTGTCCCTCATCAAAAGTCACTTTATTAAATGTTAAATTAAATTCATATTACTAAGTCATATTTGTGTTCTCCATAAACCCTAACTGATAATAAGATAAATTTTTGTTGTGGTAGGGTTTTATGTATTTTAATGTATTTTCCTCTGTTCATTACTTTTGCCATTTCTAGAATAAGACTCAACTGGCTTCTGCTGTGTCTCTAACATTTGCAACGTACCAAGAAATTCATACCATCTAAGAATTTATAAATTGATGTCATCACTATCCTTGGCTTCAATTTTCATGAACCAAATAAATATAATGCAAACATGACTAAACACGTAGAAGGAATTATCTTGTCCTCAAGTCTAGGTGTGTATTTTACTGCTAAGCAATTTTAAAAGCAAGTTGATAGGGTACTCCAGAATAGAGAAGAAATCGAAATTTCCAACTGTACTAATGCTCCATGTGTATTTATTTCCCAATTTTCTGGTATGTTTTTCTTTCATTTTCTCATTCTGATCCTACACAGATAGATCACTAGATTTAAAAAAAAATAAAAGAAGATATCTTAATTCATGGAAATAAACGGTCATTTTTTTTCTTTAAGCCAGTTAAGAGTAGAATTAAGAAACAGACCATGAACTTTCCCTGTTAGGGATAAGAATCCTACAGGCTATTATGGATTATCACATTGGAATGATCATTCCCATTTGATATTCTCCCATAGTTAAGCATAGTGAAGGATATTTCATAGTCCATCTCCCAATTGTTGCATGCACAGTGCCTCATCAGTGTCCTCATATTGCTGTGTGTAACTATTTGCAAATGAATAAATGCTTTCCCTGCATGAGATTAGTGTATGATTAGCAAGTGTCTTCTAAGAAAGGAACTGATCTGAAAGCATAAAATCTAACCAATTTGCAGAGCATCCCTGATGAATTCAAGCCTGAATCAATTTGTACTCAGGCTTTTGAATGCGTTGTAATTTTGACTAAAAACTGAAACAAGATTATTTCTGTAAATCTAATACCCCCTCTCTCAAGAGCTCTCTGATATAAAGTCTACTGTACCATGAAATAGATCTGTTGTACTTTTCCTTTCAACTCTGATGGCATGCCTAATAAACCCCCGCTTCATTATACAGAAAAAGCATTCATTTCTGAGATGAAGCATTATAGGAAAATTGGCTTCCATATTGTCATTCCACCTGATAGACTATTAGGAAATCTGCAAGTGTATAATTACCAGGAGTAATCTTGTTATTACCAATTGTTCATGACCTGAAAATCAGTTCTAAATTGGTAACGGTGCAATCAAGAATATTTCTCAAATTTAAGTGGCTCACAGCTTTAAGAAACCTATATAATTTCTCTCCCTCCATCTTATCAACTCTGATAAATATAATCATATTTGGAAAGTGATACCAGTTAACTTTAATTAGGAAACGGATTACTTTATTACATCTCTACAGTATAAAGAATCTCTGTGTTTAGAACAGAATCACTAAAGTAGTAATCAAACTCAGAGTCATGGGCCTTAAAAATGACCTTCACCCCAGTACAAGCGAGTCAATGCTAACTTCTAGTGAACTCTTTGCAAATAACTTTATTAATTAATTATATATTTTACCACCTTTGGAGTATACTTATCTCTCATTCTCTGATTAAACAAACACAGAGTATTAGAATCTCTGAAATAAAATTAGACATTTGAACAAAACTAAAGACAGAAAATGTAATCATTTCCAAAGCAATGGCACTAATTTGTTTGTAATGTCCTCAAGTGTAGTCTTGTGCTATTGGAGAGGACATTATAGAAAGGATTCAATAGAAAGATGAATTTTAAAAATACAAACAAAAATATGATATACTGTTTTTATTTTGTAAACCAGTACTTTACGGAGAAATCATGAACTTCATAGTTTCATATAAGTGCCCGGCAATATTATAAACGTAAATGCTATCAATATGACTTCACACATTCTTATTTAGAGTTATTATTTTCCCATATGAATTTTAAGTAGATTCTATGATTTAAGACTAGAAAAAGTTTAATCAGCACAAGCTAATCAACATCATGTAATTTGTAAGGTAAATATTTTTACTGAACAGAAAATATCATAGTTGTTAGATTATTACCAATTCTTTTGTCTTGTGATAATTTTAGTTTTTATCTTCTACATTCTGTGTAAGCTTATATTCCCACTTGGTATTACATGCATGCTGGCTCTGCATGCCAAAATTCTTACTTAAAGGGAAACAGGTATTCCAAGGTTCCTGTCAGCCTGCTACTTCTAGAGTCTGAGCTTTGAAGGAAAGAGCCTTGATTTGGAATAGTATTCTCATTCCCCATAGCTTATGCTTTACCTATCTCTCCCCAAAGCATTAATGAGTGCCCATCTTCACCAAAGAATAACTCCCACACAAGGTGCTGTGCTTTGTGGTCTTTCATACTTATCTTAATATAATTCATACTTATACTAATACATGATGGGTATGTTATAATATTTTCATTCATGAAAGAATATGGTATTATTATTATTATTATTATTATTATTATTATTATTATTTGATTGTGTGTGTTTAAAACTCGGCTTGCTCTTCCTGTCTTACTGGGACTTGAATCTAGAGTATCACACATTATAAGCTTTTGTTCCATCCCTGAGATTTTTTTTGGAAATATTGGGACAAAAGTTCTGCTTTTATATAGTTAATTTTCCAGGAGTGTGAAAATTTAATACAGGAAAGTGAAAAAAGTATGTCTGTTTATATGGAGTAAAAAGTTATAAAAAGCAGAATATTTCATCATGATGTTTTTGAAGTTATTGGATGACTCTCTCTGCGGACAATTGTACTAAATCTTGCTTTGAAACAATTAATAGTGGAAAAGTCTTTCTGGAAATTATGAATTTCTAGTAAGAATGGTAGACAGCATCTTGTGTGGGAGCTATTTGTCTATACAACTGTAGATAAATATTTTGTGAAATAAGCATCTTAAGAAGTATCTTGATAAAGGAAACTGCATGAGCAGGAACAGAACAGCTAAATTGATGATTTAAATGGCAGCAAGGAGATGGAAATTTGGATAGTGTTTAAAATACTATCAGAAAATATGCCCTTCATAATTTTTTATCTTTTAAAAATCATTCTGATGGGGAGAGAAAAGTTAGAAGGGAAGGAGGTCGGGCCTTGGGAAAGCAGGAGGATTGGGATATAGGAAGGTTGGACAGGGGAGCACGGAACCACAATTCTTTGTTAAGGGAACCACTTTAGGGTTGGCAAGAGACCTGACTCTAGAGGGACTCCCAGGTGCCCAAGCTGAGGTCCCCAGTTAGTTCCTTGGGCAGTTGAGAATAGGGAACCTGAAATGACCCTATCCTTGAGCAATACTGACGAATATCTTGCATATCATCATAGAACCTTCATCTGGTGATGGATGGAGATAGAGACAGAGACCCACACTGGAGCACTGGACTGAGCTCCCAAAGTCCCAATGAGGAGCAGAAGGAGGGAGAACATGAGCAAAGAAGTCGGGACCACGAGGGATGCACCCACCCACTCAGACAGTGCAGCTGATCTATTGGGAGCTCACCAAGGCCAGCTGGACTGTAACTGAAAAAGCATGGGTTAAAACTGGACTCTCTGAACATGGCGAACTATGAGGGCTGATGAGACGCAAAGGACAATGGCACGGGGGTTTGATCCTATGTAATGTGATGGCTTTGTGGGAGCCCAGCCAGTTTGGATGTTCACCTTCCTAGATATGGACGGAGTTGGGAGGTCCTAGGTCTTACCACAGGGCAGAAAACCCTGACTGCTCTTTGGACTGGAGAGGGAGGGGGAAAGGAGTGGGGGGAGGGGGAGAAGGGTGGGAGGAGGGGGCATAGAGGGGGAGGAGGGGGAGGGAAATGGGAGGCTGGGAGGAGGTGGAAACTTGTTTTTTTTTTTCTCCTTTTCTCAATAAAAAAAAAATGAAAAACTAAAAAAAAATCATTCTGGATGTTGTGTGAACTATTATAAAATATGATAAAGGAAGGCTATTTAAAATAACCATTTCCTTCATTTGAAAGAGAAATCACTCTGCCAAACATGGCTATTAATAATGGGGATAGAAACAGATGTGTTTAGGGTATTTTTAGAGGTAAGGTTGACAGGACTTGCTGATATATCATATTTGAGAAAGAAAGGACGAAGAATAACTAAGGTTTTGAAACTGATTGCAGTTATCAAGGAAGAATCAAGGTACTGTAGTTACAGAAATATTTCTCTAGCATTTGTGGACTTTCAAAGGCCTAGTTGATATCTATGTCATAATGCAACTGATTTAAGGGATGGATTGTAATTCTGCATCAGTGTCTAGCACAGAGTATAGTGTGATTGAGGTTTACATGAAACAACCAAAGGTCTAAATAACCTAATTAGTCAACCATGAGTGGAAAATCAGTATTTGAGTATAAGTCTGAAGAAATTTAAAGTAGATACAGCAAAAATACAAAGATAGAAAAACAATGAAATTTCAAGATTTAGAAAAAAAGTACAAAACATACAGGTTATGACGAAACCAAGATTTCAAATAAAGAGGTCAGGGCCACAGGGAACTTGGGTTTCTCCTCTTTTGTTTGTTTTCTGATAACTGGATCATTTCTATACTGTAACTGCCTTGATGATAAACCTATGATGATGGAAAATGGAGTGCACCATGAAAGTGTTTGGAGACATGTAGTGAAGCAAATGTGAGCTGAAAACTGAAATTAAACACATGTGCACTCATGCAGAATATAAATGAGATAGGAAAGTATAAAGAAATTTTGACCTCATTGAAAAATTAATGTCTACATGTGTTTTAATATATGTATGATGTATAGTATTTAATAATAGGATGGAGGCTCACTAAATACAGGTTCATTAATTTAAATCAAGCCCTACCCTAGTGGAGAATATGAAGATGGAAAAAAAGATAGATCTATGATGTCAAGAAGTAGATAGCAAATATCTGTGTATTCTTCACATCATTGCTCTGAATATTAGATATTTACATAATAATGAGATACACAGGCCTCAGTTATAATATTTGCTTATCCAAATATCCAGAAATAAAATTAATGCATGAATATTACAGGACTGAACCTATTCAAACCAGTTATGTTTAATAATTTATTTGTCAAATAAGGGAAACTTTACAGCTCACTGATTCAAATTGAAATTTCATCTAAATTCCATCTACCTTTTGGCAGAGAAAGCCCTAAAATCATGTATATGTACAAGGTAAATGCTGTTTATTGCCACCAAATCATGCGGAACATAATCTGAAATAGAAAAGAGTCAATCACACATCTTGTTCCTGACCACCTTTACAACGTTCCCTACATCACCTGGAATTTGAGTGTTTTACTAATGACTTTTCCTGATCTGTACTGACAATAAGCACCTGCCTGACAGATACAATATCTTTGCCATATGTGAGCATTCAACTATCATGTACTTCTCATTCTTTTAACAGATATTTTTTTTTTTAGGATTAGAAATATAAGTCAGAATAGCCTCTCTAAATGTCAAGGGTAATATTTCACGATTTTTGCTTTTCACAAGCCTTCATTTTTTTAGTTTTTTTTTTAAAAAAGTAGAATGGCTGCTATGAAGACATACATATTAAATAGGAGGTCACTGTGACTTATTGTGTCTGAAGGCACTAGTTCATAGGCTTTCTGGAATGACTTCTTTCAGACATGAAAGTCACAAAGAGGTTGTTCTTGCAGATACTTCTGTGAGATTTCTATTCTATTCATCCTTTAAAAACTTGAATCAATAGGTTTTAATTATACAAATGCATGGGATAAAATGGGAAGATGTTAGAAGAGGTTAGTGTTTCTTATATACTGTTCAAATCTGTATAATTCCCCTACTTATCTCCAATTGTTGATCATTAAGCTACAAATCAAACCGAAAGCTACACTGTTCTAGTTATTTAAAAAAAAATAATACACAAGTTGCCAGAGTTGGGAAAAGGGGGCAAATTCATTTGTAGAATTTGTCCAAGGAGCAGCTGCAAGTTACAATCAGATAGCAAGAAACCTAGCACTAAAAAAATTCCCAGGAATCCACAAGGATAATCCCAGGTAAGTCCCTAAGTAATAGTGGAGAGGGTGGCAGAACTGGCCTTGTTCTGTAGTCAGATTGATGACTATCATAAATGTTACTGTAGAATCTTCATTCAGCAACTGATGGAGACAGGGACAGAGATCCGCAGTGGAGCACTGGACTGAGCTCCCAAAGTTCAGTTGAACTGTGGAAGGAGTGAAAATATGAGCAAAGTGGTTAGTACCATGATGGGGATACCCACTGAAACAGTCTACCTGAGCTAATGGGAGCTCACCAATTTTGGCCAGACACTGAAGGAACCAGCATAAGACCAAGCTAGACCCTCTGAAGGTGAGTGACAGTCATATGGCTGGACCCTGCTGCTTGCACTCATTTTTTTTGGAGCCTATTCTATTTGGATGGATACTTTGCTCAGTCTCAATATACTGGGGAGGGCCATGGTCCTTCCACTGGACCAATGTGCCTTACACTTGTTGGGGAATGGATGAGGCTGTGGTAGAGGGAAAGGTGGAGGGAACGGGAGGAGCAAAGAGAATGGGAACTGAGACTGGTTTGTGCAATGAAAAGAAATAGTTTGTTTTCTTTTTAAAAAAATATAAAATAGCCGGGCGGTGGTGGTGCACGCCTTTAATCCCAGCACTCGGGAGGCAGAGGCAGGCGGATCTCTGTGAGTTAGAGGCCAGCCTGGTCTACAAGAGCTAGTTCCAGGACAGGAACCAAAAGCTACGGAGAAACCCTGTCTCGAAAAAAAAAATATATATATATAAAATAAAGTCAAGGTCTGCATGAATTACAAAAATCAATGTGCCAAATTTGCAATCCATAATTTTGAATTGGTTATCTCCCATGTAGGCATCTTTCAAAAGCATTGCTGTGTCTGAGAGAATATGAATCCTATCCTAAGTAGTAAATCAGCTTTGGAAAGACCAAGATTGTTGAGGACACATGAAGGCTGACTTTGTTATGAATTTTATGAGACTTGTCTTTTGGGACTGTAGGCTGGTAGTGGTATAAGATTTGGACAATTAAGAAGAAGGGACCCAGGGAACTCAGAGACTCTTTGGGACTCTTCTCTGGGAGGAAGGTGATCCACATTCTAAGATTTCACCAGAAAGTCAGAAAAAAAAATCATCTTCAGAAGTTAATGGCACATTTCAATATTTTCTGAGATTTGGGACCACAAGGACTTTTAAGATTCTGATCAAGTGCCTTAATTATCCTTCATAGGCCTTAAGATTTTGTTTATCTTGACCAAACTTTAGACTAGTTTCTTCATATCTCTAGTCCACTGTTTTAGTCAAGTAGACTAAAGACAAAGCCCTAAGCCATTTCTTCCAAAAATTTCAAAGCTTGGTCTTTTGTCTGTTTGATATGTACACATTTACAAATCTATTTAACTTTATAAAGCCAAACAATCTTTCTCAAAAACACTGATGACAACTTATGCTGGAGAGGTTGTGGGGTAAAGGGAACACGCATGCTTTGCTGGTAGGAATGCAAGCTGGTACAGCCCCTTTGTATGTCAGTAATTTTCTCAGAAAATTACTCTCAGAAAATTATTCTCAGAAAATTAGGAAACAACCTTCCTCAAAACCCAGTAATACAATTTTTGGGTATATACCCAAAGGATGCTCAATTGTGCCACAAGAACATGTGCTCAAGTAAAAATGCTGTTCATAGCAGCACTTTTCATCATAGCCAGAACCTGGAAGCAACCTAAACGACCCTTGACCAAATAATGGGTAAGGAAAATGTGGTACACTTACACACTGGAGTACTACACAGCAGAAAAAATAACAAAATCTTGAATTTTGCAGGTAAATGGATGGAGCTAGAAAACATCATTTTGAATGAGGTAACTCAGACACAAAGATAATTATCACATGTACTCATTCATAAGTGGTTTTTAAACATAAAACAAAGGAAACCAATGTGGGTCTCTGTCTCCTTTCATCGCCTGATGAAGGTTAATATTCAGGAGGATTCCTATATGTTTTTCTTTGGGTTCTCCTTATTTAGCTTCTCTAGGATCACTAATTATAGGCTCAATGTCCTTTGTTTATGGCTAGAAACCAAATATGAGTGAGTACATCCCATGTTCCTCTTTTTGGGTCTGGCTTACCTCACTCAGGATAGTGTTTTCTATTTCCATCCATTTGCATGCAAAATTCACAAATTCCTTGTTTTTTACTGCTGAGTAGTACTCTAATATGTATATATTCCATACTTTCTTCATCCATTCTTCCATTGAAGGGCATCTAGGTTGTTTCCAGGTTCTGGCTATTACAAACAATGCTGCTATGAACATAGTAGAGCATAGGGCTTTGTGGGAGCCTAGACAGTTTGGATGCTCACCTTACTAGACCTGGATGGAGGTGGGTGGTCCTTGGACTTCCCACAGGGTAGGGAACCTTGATTGCTCTTTGGGCTGACAAGGGAGGGGGATTTGATTGGGGGAGGGGGAGGGAAATGGGAGGCGGTGGCGAGGAAGAGACAGAAATCTTTAATAAATAAATAAATTAATTAAAAAACAAACAAAAAAGGAAACCAGCCCACAAATCCAATCCCAGTGAACCTAGACAACAATGAGGACCCTAAGAGAGACATACATAGATCCAATCTACATTGGAAGTAGAAAAAGACAAGATCTCCTGAATAAATTTGGACCATGCAGACCTTGGGGGAGGGTAGAAAGGAAAGGGAGAAGCACGGAGGGGAGCAAAGAAAAATGTAGAGCTCAATAAAAGAATCAATAAAGAAAATCACTAGTAAAAAAAAAAAACATTCTTTAGGAGAGCTAGCACCCTAGTTCCTTTTCTTTTGGGGGATAGGAGACTTGATCACATATGTTTCTGGATGCACCTTTACTATATCTTCCACTTTAAAGAATAATAAAGGTTAGTTTTCTTTTGGGGAAGGTCAGAGAGCAGGTACATAGTTCCAATGACTTCATTGTCCCTTCCTCTGCTTTTTCCAGCTCTCGGGGTTAAATCATAGCTCTCTACCCACTGATATTACACTGAGAGATTTACTCATTTTCTGCTTAACTTTTCTGGCTTAGTGCTTCTGCTTTGACAGCAGCCTGACCAATTTACCCCAAATCATAGCACTTTAAGTATTTTTGCAAATTTTATTATATATTAAATCATAACCTTGCTATTTATATTATTAAAGCAAAAAGGACTCTGTTAATATTTACTAGTTAGTAGAGTGTAAATCACTAATTTCAGTCACTATTTCACAAAAGACTGTCTTAGAAATAGGAAAGAACTCATGGGTGGTATTTGGGGTTCTGAATCTATTTTTCACACACTGTATGGTCAACTTCTAAACAGGGTTAAGTAGAAAAATGTTTCCAATACCATCAAAACGTCTTTGACTTGAGCTAGGGAGATCATTGATTGGTTAAGATCCCTGGGTCCTATTCAAGAGTACCAGAGTTCTATTTCTATCACTCACACTGAAAACTTAGGCAGTTATTTCTAGCATATGAGGCTATGAATACCTAGAGAAGAACCTAATACAGGCACATTCCTAAACCAATATAATATTTAACTTTATTTAAAATGTTTATTCTATATCCAATTCTATTCTATAAGGGCCTAAGAGAATGTGGCAGAATTAAGTCTAATGATACAGGCAGTCTTAATTTCAGTTTCAATGTACTTCTACACATCAATGTAACTAAGAAAGTGATGATCTTAGGAAGGTTGTTTGAATTCAGATAAACCTAATCGGAATAATTGTGTAAGCCTGAGTGTGGCAGCGCATACCTTTATTTCCAGCACTCAGGATACAGAGGCATGTGGATCTCTGTTAGTTTGAGGTCAATCTGGATTATAAAATGAGTTTCAGGACAGTTAGAGCTGTTGCACAGAGAGACCATGTCTTGTAAAAACAAACAAACAAAAATGATAAAAACATGTAAATAAACATAAGTAAATACTAAATACTAAATATTGACAGAGCAGAACTTTCTCAGGACAGACCAATTGAAGCACAATTTCCTGGCATGTACTACAGATTATCTATAGGAAAGCATGAAAGCAAAGCAGAAGGCCATTACCAGATTCAAGGTAGAGTGATTGGATTCTCTAGCTATGTTCTGACACCCAACAAGAACAAACATGTCTTATAAATTGAATGTAAATGGTTAACATGGGAGGCACAAAATGTTGTTCAAAGGCAATTCAGGAAACAAAATGTACATCAGCTAAAAATCCCTTTGCCATTTTTCTTGGAGTCTCACTCAGGTTTCCACAATGCATTCATTGTTCACAATATTTTTCACTATTTTGACTGTTCTGCCACCCCTCATCAGAGAAAACTTATTATTGTAGCAGACAGAAAGCACTATAGATCCACAGACCTGCAAACTGCAGATATAAAATGACCATCGGAGCCAGCCATCAAATGATACATTTATAGAAAAATACCCACCTTTACAACTCATGAACCATTGTAGAGGGGTAGAAAACTGTCAGCCAGAGAAACAGTATATCTGGATCCAGATACCCAAAAAATGAAAGAAAGAGAACAAAACATTGGTATTGGTAGAACTTAATACATACTAGGGTGCATCTGGGAGGAATTGAAGGAAAGAGTGAATGGAAAATTTGCTCAAGATACATTGTGTGAAACTCAAACAATTATTAAAATTCTATATTAATGAAAAAAATTAAAAAGTCAAAACTTGAGACAATAAAATTTAAGTTCACCAGGGGAATAATAATTATAAATGTATACACACTTGCTAAGAAAACAGCCTGTGAAAGAAAACCCCCTTTTTTTTTTCAAGACAGGGTTTCTCTGGCTTTGCAGACTGTCTCGGTACTAGCTCTAGTAGACCAGGCTGGAAGAAAACCCCTTTTTCAAGTGTGTGTACAAGTAAAAATACTTAACCAGTAATAGTTGAGTTTTTTATTGCTCATTCCCAATAATAAAGGAATAGACAGAAAATCAAAGTCAAACATTACTTGTTCATTGGTTTAAGAAATTTTCAAGCCATAAATCACAGAATATATATATATATATATATATATATATATATATATATATACATATATATATTCTAAAACTGAGGAATATCTATGTGGATCATACCTTAGGTTTACAACAACTTCCTAGTCAAGTTAATTAAAAAATCAATCCCAGAAAGACATTTAGGGAATTTGCCAATATCTGAAATTAGATAACACTTTTATAAATCACTCACGAATGAAAAGATCACACTGAAGATAGTAGAAAAGATCTTCAGGGGATGAAGAGGAACACAGTTGAAAATGTGTACTGAATTAATGAAAGGCTTCAGTTTAAATTTACTGCTATAAGTCTATTTTGAGGGAAAGATGTAATAAGAATGAATAACCTATGATTGAACATTAAAGAGAATAAAAATAGAAGTGATTTAATCCAAGTAAAGACAAGAATTGAGCTCCATTAAAAATAATTCAGAAAATAATGATGAGATTTTGGAAAATACTAATATACTGTATTAATATTTATCTAGATGTTCTGAGGGAACAATACATGTTACCAAAAACATGTAGGATAAAAACAATATATCATGTTGCTACAGCAGTTTTTACAGGTCACGGGGGAATTGTGAACAATTGTGCAATCATATATGACAGTCTAGAAAGACACCGATTACCAAACTCTTAACATGTCAAGAAAATAGGCAAGCAATGAAAACATTGAGTTATAATGAAATAATTTTCCTCATACAAAAGCCAAACATTTCCTGGTGATTATGTCAAACATTTAAAGGAATGACAATTCCCACCATCATACAATCATTTGACATTAGAAGGGGGAGATGAGTTATTTTTAGCATACTATGAGACCACCATTACTTAGAAGGCAAAGTTAGACAAACATATAAGTTTCAATGATCTTTTTATATGAAAACAGGAAAATGAATATATATTCTTACATTAATGATTTATCAATTTGGCAACTATTATTGTTTTTCTGATTGCTTCATCTGTAAAATTGAAATATAAATATTTGATACCATTGAAAAATATAAATGGTTTATGTTTCCCAAGTGTTATTCGTTTAGGGTGCAAGGAATATACCTGGGAAAAATTAACAAAAGATTCATGAAATATTCATTTGAAGATTAGCTTTTAATAATGCTTTGAAACTTGAAGTCTCTAAATTAGATCTGGGATAGTGGTGTAAATAAAGAGCTCACAGCATTAATAAGAGAGAAATGGGGAGAGGCAATGGAAAGCAAGGTGACAGAGAAGAAATGGAACATGGTGGTCTTGATATGTCTGTCATAAAAATGACTTCTTCAATTCTTATCACAAATTTCTTTTCAAATACCACAGCTTATAAGATTTTTTTATTACATAAGCACATATAGAGAGACCTGGGATTAAGCGAGAAAATAATTTATATTTGTAAGTTTTACAATGATAAAGGGGCTTTCTTATAAGACAATCAAGAAATAAGTAGATAATTTTCCATAAATAAGCAACAACTTAGGTCTGGGATCAAGCTCAAAGCAGAGTGCACACACATTTAAAACAGAATCTAAGTTCTAACTTAGCACTCTCAACTGCCACAAACCCAGAAAAATAAAAGTCTCAGAAAACAGGCAGTTCAAGTAGACAAAAGTCAAATTTCATTACATACCCTTTACTTGGGCAATTTTGATATGAAATAGATAATTAACTTATTTGAAAAGGTCATATATAAAATATCAATATGAAAATTAATTCAACTTTTTAATGAAACAGCACCAAAGATATCCTTCCTTCACTTCATCCATCATTCTCCCCAATATATATATAAATATATATTAGACAGAACCATATGTTAATATAACTTAGAAGTAAAACTCACTTTGTTTAAAATGATGTCTATTTAGTTACCAATACATTCACACTCTGATTTGAAGACATAAAAGAAGGTTTCAACTCTTTGATATCTCAAGATGAAAGTAACAAATCAACAACCACACAAATACCTACAAAATTAATCTGTCCCTCACAGCAGTGGGTACAAGCGCTGATGGGTATGTGCAAGCAACTTATCAATCTAGGTATTTGAGAATAATCTTGGATTTAGCCTCAGGTTGTATCAAGAATCTGTATATGGTAAGTGAACCTTTACTTGTTCTGAGAGATAACTGTGAGACTAAAAATGAAAACCTGAGTGCTCCCCTTACCAACTGTGGTCCAGATGTCATTCTTCACAATATGATCAGCCCTGTTGTCAGGATCAATTAGAAGGCCACCCAGGCTAACCTGAACAACAACAACTGAAGGTTAATTTCAAGCAAAATTAACTACTTATTTTTAGAAGACACAATTAATGTCACAGATATGCATATCAATTACTTTCCAGGGATGAAAAGACTACTGGGTTTCTTTGGGAAGTAATATATTATTTATGTATATGGACCTAAAGAACATATATTCAGTGACCAATGCAAACTTTATCTTCTGTGGATGTATTTGGCTGTGTAATTAGCAAGTCAAAACTGGAATAATGACAATCAAATAGATACAGTTGGAAGCTGAGAGTATTCATTTGTCCATCTGATTTTTCTAATGTTTTCCCTTCAGCTTTATTTGTTATTCTTGTAAGATTTTTTTACTTGTTCTTTTATTTTGTGGGTAAAAATTACACTTCCCACTTATTTATTAGCACTCATATTTGTATTAATGTTATACATTTTTGCCTTTTGTACAAATTCAAATAACTATTTTAGTGAATGGGACTTTAAACTTTCTTTTTAAAATTTTTATATGTATATGTGCATGTGAGTGTGATTTTATGCACATGACTGGAGTGTCTTAAAGAGATGTTGGATCCCATGGAATTGCAGTTAAGACAGTTCGGATAAAATGATGTGGGAACTGTAAACTAAGATTTTATGTTTTTCAAGAGCAGTATGCCCTCTTAAGTACTCAGTAATTTCTCCTGCCTATATTTTACAATTTTTTTTTTAAAAGGTGAGGACATGGCTTTGGAGAAGGTCCAAGTCCCTCCCTACAATATCTAGGCTGAGCAAGGTATCCATCCAAAGAGAATGGGTTCCCAAAAAGCTAGATCAAGCAGGAACAAATCCTGGTGCCACTGCCAGTGGGCCTGCAGTCTGCCCCAGCCATGAATCTGTCACATTTAGCAGAACCAGTTTGGAGTTATAGCTGGTTCCTTCCCTGTGCTACCGCTGTTGGTGAACTTTTTTTTATGATTGACAATTGAGTGGAACTAATGAAGTATTTTTTAAAATTACTCTTTATATGTTTATTTTAATTAATGTTGTAAAGTAAGAAAGTATGGTGAGCTCAGAAATCAATACCATACTATTATGCTAATGGGATCACAAATGCCAACTTTAGGCCAGTTACTAAAGCTAAATTTTGAAGAACAGCAACAAAGATCATTACTGACTGAAACTAAAAAAAAAATATCTGTGTTCACAAAGATAAAAACAAATAATTACACAAAAATGTGTTATAATAGATGGTGGTAGATTCTCCCCTAGGGTCCATGCCCTATATAACTACAGTTTATTGGTCCTGAAAAGGTTAAGTGTATTGGTTTATCTTATGGAGCATGACTTAAACCCAATCTCAGAGTGAATGGTGATTCTCATGATGTTCTTTCCGCTTTTGAACTAATGGGCATGTTTTGCCAGGCTATTCATTATTACATCTTTCAGAGTGTGATGTCTACATTTCTCCTCTGATCATGTGCCTAGCACCTTCCAGCACTCTTAAAGCTAAACAGTAGGGATGAAACTTCCAGTTGTGTGCCAATACGGTATCTCCATTATCTATGATTCAAATATATGGTACCTTCATAAATAGTTCTTTCCAACTTGTTCCAGAGGGGAAACAAAGATTGGCAAGGGTCTGTGACATATGTGGTTTCATGATCATACTCGCAAACAACTCCAAAGGAGGTAAATCATTCTTGACATTTGGATTTTTGTTTGCCTCTAAGTTTAGTTGATCAATATTGAACCATTATAGAATAACCCCATTGAAACACCTTTCAGTTATGCATATGCATGTATTATAAGAAGTTCCTAAAGTAGTAGATTTCCTTATGACTTTTTTGAATGACCTCTTACTCCCCATTATTCTCTCCTCTACCTTAACATCTCAAGCCAGAGATAGTTAAGTTATATTTTATTCTTTTTTTTTTAGATTTATCTATTATGTATACAACATTCTGCCTCGATGTATGCCCACCCGCCAGAGGAGGGAGCCAGATCTCAGTACAGATAGTTGTGAGCCACCATGTGGTTGCTGGGAATTGAACTCAGGACCTCTAGAAGAGCAGCCAGTGCTCTTAACCTCTGAACCATCTCTCCAGCCCCCTACATTTTATTCTTGACAATTATTGAAATATTTTAATTGTTATGGCATAAAAATATAAAAGTACTTAAGGTGGAAATACTAAAATTTTGCAAAGTGTATTTGCTTGTGTCAATTAACATCTTTAAAAACTCCAGAACCTTTGGATAAAGGAGTCTTAATGAAGAAATCTTCAGATCAGGTTACCCTGTAGGCAGCCTTGATTGCTGATTGACTGAGTAAGAGCTGGCCTACTCATTCCCTGGGCTGTATGTTCTGAATAGTAAAAAAGAAGTGAAAGAAGGCTGAGAGCCATCCAGCAAGTGCTTTCGTTCCTCCTTCGTTCTTGACTGTCTCTATCAGCTTCAAGATTGGGCCACTGTTATTTCACCCACAATGATGGTATAAAACCTGGAACAGTACCAAAGAAAACCTTTCTCCCTTCACACGTTATGTGTCAGGTGTTATATCACCACGATGGAAATGAAACTTGAATGCTACATATTAACTGAAATTTCATGTTATATGGTACAAATATATGCAATTATATCCATATCCATCTATTCAATTAAGAATGATTCCATGGCTACAACAATACTATTTGAATTTTTGTGTTATTTAGTTGCTACGACACAAATTTCTACTCCTCAAAAATATAAAGGGGCCAATTCCAATCAAAAGAAACATTAACATTTGATGTAAATTATTTCTTAGTTCTCAATTACATAAGTGCTTGAATAGTAATTATGTCATATTAATAAAACTATAACTGAGCAAGTAAAAATGGAAAACATTTCAGTGAATTTCCTACCCGCTAAGGTATTAATGACACATTTCTTCAAATGTGTAGCAATTAAGATTAAAATGATGAAATGGTAAAAATCCATTAAAGGAATTTTCCACTTCAAAACAAGAAAGACAGTAAACTTAACAAAATAAAATCACTTGAGTGTCTTGGGAGCCAGAATAATAAGGGTGTTTTCTGTGTAGGACACTGTGTTATGGGAACTTGTAATTAGAAGGCAGATTTAAGTATATATTTTCAAGAGCTTCTGAAGGGAAAATGCCTGAAGTACAGCTAATGGACCAATTAGTTTTACAGACTTCATTGGTCATACCTCAGTCAGTGTTGTGCTACAATATAAAAACCCCAGTGTAATCAGCCCAGAGCTATACTAAACATTCGTGAAAGACTAGTGTGGATGTCATATACAGGTGACTAACTCTAATGTTTTAATAAGATCTTAAAAAGCCAGCTGCAGATCAATTCATACTTCTTAAAAGAACAGTTTAATCTTCCTGCTTCTATGAAACTGGAAAAAATCTGGAAAATGTGACCAAAATGATTAATGAACTGTAATATTATATTATCTACTAGTTCACAGGAAGTTAGTAGCCTAATGGCAATTTTTTTACTGATATATGATGTTGTGGGTTTTATATCTCGTTTCTTTTCTGCAGAAGTTAAAACAGGAAGTGCAGATTATGTGATGATGTTACTACCAGGTTTTGTGCACTTTCTTCTTGGTTGAATTATACACTTACTTCAGTTCAAGTATCATCTTGCAAAGGTCAATTTGATAGAAAGAATAAAAGGAATAAGAATGAGAACTATAAGAACTATTTTCCTATAATTTATAAATATAATAATTATTTTATAGCTTTCACTGATGTTTAAATATTAAGACTATTCAATGATCTGACCAACTATTTTTCCAATTTTGTAATATACTTGATATCCTTTTGGTTTATCATAATTTTCCTATTAGATTTTTTTTTATTCTTCTCTCATACATTACATCCTAACAAGTTTCCCCTCCCCCCACTTCTCCCAATCTGTGCCCCCATCTCCCATATTTCCTCTCTACCAGATCCACTCCTCTTTTTCCTTAAAAAGAAAGCAAAAAAGAAAGAAACAAATGCAGGCACCCAGTGATATCCACCAAACATGGCATTCCAATATGATTATGCGCACAAGTATCCATATTAAGGCTGGATGAGGAACACTGTACAAGGAAAGGGATTTGACTAGCAGGCAAAAGAGTCAGAGACACCCTCACTGCCTCTGCTGGAAATCCCACAAGAACACTAAGCTAAACAACCATAAGGTACACAAAGATAACCTAGTGAAGACCCACTAGGGAAGGGGGGAGGGGGATGGAAATAGGAGGAGGGGAGGAGGTGGAAATTTGTAATAATAATAATAATAAAAACTTTAAAAAAATCATGATTTAAAGATAAAAAAAAAGATCAGTCTGCCTCGGCGCCCCAGCCCTGGGATTAAACACATGTGGTACCACACCTGGCACTGTTTACTATCTTAAGAGAAATAGCCAGGTGGTGGTGGTGTAGGCCTTTAATTCCAGAACTTAAGAGGCAGAGGCAGGTGGATCTCTTTAAGTTAAAGGTGAGTCTAGTCAAAAAGAGCTAGTTTCAGAACAGGCACCAAAGTTATTCATGGAAACTGTTTCAAAAAATTTACATACATACCCATGGGTGTGTGTATGCATGTGTGTATGTATGTAAAATCTCTGAGGTTTGCATATGCCAATAGCTTTTATTTAGAGTTCTTGTTATTAGTTCCTCATATGATTACTATCCAGGTTATCATCTAATTTAAATTCAACAGGAAATTTGTTCCTATTAGTGATTGCTACCAAATACTACTACTACTTCTACTACTAACATATATTTTAAAATATTAACTCTTAAGGATTTGATGATAATCACTTAGCAGTTTATTTGTGCATTATACAGGTGATACATGCTCCCTAATTGTAATCCAATCTCTGGGAGTTTCTATGAGCACTCACTGCACAGCTGATTGTATGGATCATGTTTTCCTGCTGTCCTGGACATCTCTAGATCCTACAATTTTTCTTCACCTTCTTCTGGGTTCTGCCTAGTGATTTGCTCGGGTCTCTGAATGTACTCCCATCAAGTTGCCAGATGAAGACGTTTTGATATCAATTGGGCTAGGATCAATCTATGACTACAACAGAATATTATTAAGTATAATTTCATTGACATTTTATTTTTATTTTTTAAAATTAATTTAGTTTTTGTGCCAATTATCATTGCTTCTACCTTGGTTCTCTAGGCTGTACTGCCCCTGGTTTCAAGCCATCCAGTCTGTACCAGGCATGGGCTGACTCTCATGGCATCGACCTCATCTTCGACCAGTCATTGGATGGCCACTCCCATAAGTTCTGTGGCCCATTGCTTCAAGACATCTTGTGCCCCCATTGCTTCAAGACATCTTGTAAGCAGGATTGCAAGGTTGATGGTTTTGTAGCTGTATTGATGTTCATTTGTGCCTTTAATTTTTTATTATTAGGGTAAGAAATTATCATTATATTTATCCTCTTTTATGATAAATCACCTTTCAAACTATCTGCCTCAGGTTTGAAGGCCATCTCCTGTGACATATTCAAGCATAAATTTGTAAATAGTCTCATATCAATTCTTCTAAAATTTCATAAATATGTTATGTTGTGTCTGCTATGATCAAATCACACCTATTAATCTTAATGTATCATAGGATTATGTTATAAAAAAGCAGAAAGGGAAATAAGACACAGAGAAACAGAATAATGAAGGATAGCTACTTAGAAATATGGTGGCTGTCAGTAACTTTACTTGAGGCAAAGGAGGGACACTCAGAGAGATGTGGGGAATAAGACACAAAGCACATCAGATGGTTAAGTAGGAAACATTGTAAGTGTGTATTTTATTGTTGTATTGTAATTTCAGTATATTTCTTAAAGATCTCAGAAATTACTGAGAAAGAAACACATGCAATTTCTCTGTGTGTCTGCATGCACAGACAGAGGAGAGAGACAGAGGCCGAGGCAGAGAGCAAGAGACCTGGAGATGCCTGAAAACTATGGTATGATAATTGATTCTTTGGATGATCTCAAACACTTAGAAAGTTAAACAAAAATGTATTTGAAGACATTAAAGAGTGATCTCAAAAGGGTAGAGACACATTGGAGTGAACTTTTGAGTCTGTTTATATCCATCCCTTCCCCAACTCCTCCCATGTATACACTCACTTCACTACTTAAACAGCTTCAAGTTCTATCTCCTTCTTCCCCTCTCCCCTCTCTACCAAGTCAAATTTTGGTGGTTGAGCACAGGACCTTTCCTGTAGTGTGGTTTATATACCAAGTGTAACACAAATGACTTTTCCTCTCCCTGCAGCAATAAATAAATAAAAATATGTCATTATCTTCTCAGCTAGGGATGGGACTTTCTGTTCACCTCTTTGCTTGTGTTTGTCTGGCTTGAGCTTATTCAGTCATTATGCATGTTGTCATAATCAATGTGAGTTTAGCTTTACAATATGAAAAACAAAAGTTGCCACTTCAGAGAATATGAATGAACCTGAAAGATGGTATTTTAAATGAAGGAAGAAAGACTAAAATACTAAAATTCTATTACTTTTCATATGAGAAGATTCCCAAATCAATTTTGAATTCATAAAATGATAGAATGACACCACAGCTGGAAAGGTGGAAAGGGAAGGATGGCTTGAAAATCAAAGGGCAAAACCCTTTTGGCGGGCAGGACATGGAAACTCTGAGAAAGATTGCAAAGAAAGTGACTAGAATCCACATCAAATTATTGTTCTTTCAAATAACTAGGACAATATATTTCAAATGTCTCATGGTTCAAAATCATAGGTAGTGGGTGTGATTGGTATCCTACACAAGTAGAGTTAGCCACCTACACTCTAAACATGCTTAAAAGTTTCATATAACTTAATGCTTAAATATGGATCATTTATTTCATTAACATATCATGAGTAAAAATTGAGCTACTGACAAAAAGATATTCTGGTGAAATCATCCTGATGAAATCTAGATGTTTGTGCTGAACTTAATGCACATCAATGACTGAGAAAATGTGTGAAAGACGAGTACTACTCAGTGAAACCTGTGAGTCAAATTTTTCTGTTTACATTGTATTACAATTTTAAAAAAAAAACTTTACAAGTAAAATTGATTTTAAAAGAATATCTGAAATGAATTTCTTCAGCGTCATGGATATTAATACTGAGCAGAATGCTCCATTAGCTACGAAAGAAGCTGCTAGGAAGATAAAAAGTTGTCAAACTTCCCTATAAATGAGATTGCTATTAGAGCTTTGAAATTTGGGAATGAGATTATTCTATGGGCAAATATTAATAAAATAGCATTGTATATGATGATGGTATTGATTAAAATGATTTTAGGACACAGTGCTAGAATTACAGAGTAGCCTTTGCTTAGGCTCTTATTCATTAGGGAAGACAAGACAGGAGATAATGTGGGAAGAGAATTTAGCCAGAATTTAGGAAAAAAAATATTTTTATCCCACAGTTACTGGGTGGGAAAATAAATATAGTTTCTATTTTCTGACTTACAGATGGTAAAAGAGTTTTAGAATACACTGATAACCATGATTGTCTGCAAGACATGATAAATAAATCTAGTTTTTTAGCAAGATCAAGAATGTGTTATTACTATCTATTTTTATTTTATATTCTCTCTCTCTGTGTGTGTGTGTGTGTGTGAGTGTGTGTGTGTGTGTGTGTGTGTGTGTGTGTGTGTGTACCTGAACTCAATCTGGAGCGTTGTTCCTCAGGAGCCTTCCATACTATTTTTGAGACAAGGCCTCTCCGTGAAACCTGGAGCTCATTGACTAGACTAAATTGGCTATTGAGATGTTTGATACCCACCTGAATCTGAGTCCCCAGCACTTGGATTGCAAACTCATAGCAGCATGTGATTTTACATGGGTTTAGCAATGGAACTCAGATACTCATATTTCTCAACCTGCATTTTACCAACTAAGCTGTCTGTCCTGCCCAAATTTGCATAGTTTGGAATGCTCTTGTGACTATAAAACAGTTTGTGGAAGACATGCACAGACAAACAAAATTGTTTCAAGCTTCTAAAGAGTATGTCTAACTTTCTAAAGTACAGAGGATATGATTCACAGAGATTGGTGGGTTTAACACAAAGCACACTGAGAACATTACTTAGATATGCTGCAAAACATTCTCTGTGTCTTTCAGTAGCTGATGAACTCATAGATCCCAGAAGGCCGTCTAGTACCACCGATTTTCTAAACAAGTATAATATGTAACTGCCTTCATAATAACTGTTATAACCACAGAGAAGTGTAGCACACACCACTCATCAAAGGAGCATTGATCTTTTGGAAATGGGGTCATTACAGAAAAATTCAACTAGTCTGTGTGTAATTAGGACACCTAATCCCAATGATACATGTGAAGGCCCTACCAATGGATCTAGAGCTACAGAACACTGTGTAGAGAGGAACATCCAGCTTCTCTAGAGAAAAGACCCATGAAAGTTTGTCAAAACCCAAGTCATTAGTCCTAAACACACATTCACATATGAGTGACACCAAATGGACTCAATTGATTACATTTATATACACACAGATGCACTCACACACATACACACGTACACTCACAAGGCAGTACTTAGAACAGATCATGAGTCTAGAAAGAGTGGGAAGGAAGGGACTTGGGAAGTGTTAGTTAGAGACAGTGAGGAGGGGGGAGGATACACATACATTATTCATTCAAGCAGGAAAGTCTCAGATGAGGCAGATAAATTTAAATGTAAAATAAGCAGTAAAAGCATAACCAAAAATACTGCTGGGTACAGTGGATGCCGCTCAACGGGGAGTGAAAAGGAAACCTGTCCATGAACTGGAAGAACAACTGTAGTTATAACAGATGTAAAGTCTTACAATCACTATTGTATCACAAGCGGTAGTTAAAACTACATTTTAGATTAAAACATGTAATGTATGAACTGTAGACATAAAAAGCAAATTTAGAGACATGATAACATCTGACTTCTTGATCTAATGCCAAGAAATTGTGTTTGCAGAGGAAAAAAAAACAATATACGTTGTTCAGTGAATGGAAAATATTTCAATAATTTAATCCTTAGTATCTTTACTGTGAGCAAACAAAAAATAAAAATTTTAATATAGTATAAAATAAAAATTATGACTTACTCTTGTAATTAAATATACACCTAAGTTACAAAGAGGATACAACTTATAGGTGTATACTTATGTGAAATTAGAGAAATTTCCTTTAAAAATCTACATTTACAAATAATGGTACTGTCCATTTAAGTTTAATCTGGAAACTAATCAGTTTCCAGTTCTTTACTCAAATATCTTACCAGAACCTTGTGTTACACAGTGCTCCAGTGCCTTTGCACCAAAGCCTTCTTAAGAAGGTAGGGTTACTCATCTGTTTTCTTTCTTGTAGTGTTGAAACCTCTTTCCCTTTTTTATGGGTAAAATAATTACTGTAAACTTCCAGGCTCCAGTGTTTCAGAGTACATGAAATTAATAGCATTTGGCTATTTACAGTTGTTCCATTTGTTAAATGAGTAGTGAATATAGTTTAGATAAAAATTAAATGAAATTCAAAAAAATCTATGTAAAATTTCATTGGTGAAATAAATTAATGATGTGTTTAGTAAATAGATTTTTCTAAAAGTGATTAAAGTATAATGCAATGCTAACAAAAAAGCAATGAGTAATGAATATGTAGTACTGCTCATACTGGATTGAATTAAAAAAAAGACAAACATGTATACAAGAATATATATATATATATGTATGTATACATATATATACTTATATACATATAATCCCAGATATATAGATAGATATAGAAATGGATAGATTATGTGTTTCTGTGTGTATGTACATAGATAGATGACAGATATAGATAGATAGATAGATAGATAGATAGATAGATAGATAGATAGATGATGGAGGAAGGTCATTGGTTAAAAAAAAAAAGAAACTGCTTGGCTCTCATTGGTTAGAAGATGGGTGGGAGGAGTAAACAGAACAGAACGCTGTGAGGAAGAGGAAATGAGCTCAGACTCCACAGCTCTCCTCTTGGGAGCAGACTCCTGAGAGAGACGCCTTGCTCCAGGCTCCTGGGCAGACACACGCAATGAAGCTCCGACCCAGGATGGACGTGGGCTAGAATCTTCCCGGTAAGCGCACCTAGGGGCGCAACACAGATGATTAGAAATGGGCTAAATTAATATGTGAGAATTAGCCTAGAAGAGGCTAGATAGAAATGGGCCAAGCAGTAATTAAATGAATACAGTTTGTGTGTTGTTATTTCGGGCATAAGGTAGCCGAACAGGCGGCTGGGCATAAGCTAGCCGAGCAGGTGGCTGGGGTGCTGAGAACGCAGCCCCAACGCCCTTATTACTACAGATGATAGACAGATAGATAGATAGATAGATAGATAGATAGATAGATAGATCTGTGTGTTTGTGTGTTCATGTGTATGATTTAAAATCCCGGAATTATGTACTTCTAATATGATTTTCATAGTAAATCCCATGTATGGTTCAATGCACTATCCTGCAGACAATTTTTGTGAAGGGTCACTTCTCAGGTTAGACTTTCACACACTAACCCTTCCTCTGAGCCTGAAATAACACTCAATAGAATCCCATACCGTACCACTGATGAGCACATGCTCCAGTTTCCAAACTGCAAGTTCCAAAAAGCCAGAATTTCATTTCCCTTTTATTCATATTTGAACACATCACTTTCTATCTTAGATCGACCTTGCTGCATGAGAATTCACTGTATAAATTATGAATGAGAGAATTCTATTCAAATATTTTCCCACTTGAATAACTTACATTCTCTAAATGTATAAAGGTAAATTACACAGATAAGAAAACCAGAGTCAAATATTTTGCATATCTCAATATGGAAATGATCTAGACTTTGAAAACTATTTGCTTAAAACAAATTCATTTTCTTTGTTGCAGAGATTTCAAAATGTGTGGTATGGGTTATTCCCACAATTTTTTTAAAAATGGTGATAGTAATGACTCCATTTTTGACACCTTTGTGATTTAAAAATTTAATGTAAAGGCTTTGCAGGAATTTAGCATTATAAAAATTTTCTGTACATATGTATGGTTTCTGAAGTGCCCAATCTGTGGGTAATGATTTTATCAGTTTTAAGTTTTCAAGAAATACCCCCAATGAAGCCCACTAAATAAAGTACAAAATATTCATGACAGTATTTATTTTGGAAATTTAAAAATACATTGGCATTTCCCAAAACAAATATCTTTATTATTAAATGAGTGAGAAAGTAATCTATCTGTTTCTATTTGATTCAGATTTAAGGTTTTATTTAACTCTAGTCACTAATGCCAGTCATTCTACCTGAGCTTTATTTTCTGAAGTACCAACAATTAGTGGTTTAACAGATAAAGTAAATGAGACATCATTTGACTAATCAAAGGATTATATCAAATCATTGTAGACACTATCAAAACACAGCATTTTCTAGAACTTGATACCTTGGTAAGTTTAAACATAATTTGTAGCTGCTGTTTTCCTAGGTCCTCTCTCTCTCTCTCTCTCTCTCTCTCTCTCTCTCTCTCTCTCTCTCCTTTTTCATGAGTGTGTACAACACCCTAGGCTTGTGTTCTTTAGAGTCCCTGTTATCTGACTGTTACCTTTCCCTAGTGCTGCAAATAAAACACAAGACACAGGTCAGTGATGTATAATCTCACTGGTCCCTTAATTAGACTCAATAATGAAACAAAACAAATCAAAGCAAAAAAAATCCTCTTTTTTTCTGGGAAAATATATATGATATATTATAATTACAAAAGCATCCAGGTTTTAGATGCTGAGCACCATGACAAACAACACTGCAATTAAGTGCCCCCATTACTACATAGAACATTGTTCACTTAGCTCTTTTGCTTGTATCAGTTTCTTCTTGAAAACATGGAAATAAATACATCAAATCATTTCTCACTTTCCAGACAAAATGAGTTATAAAAGGAGATCACTACTAAGTATAGCTCAGTATGTTCAAGTTAGAAGAGCTGTCAAGGCATCTCTTGGTATTATCTTCTTCATATCAGGGCTTGATGGGTATTAACATTCCATGTAATAAAACCCCACTTATACCTGTAAATGTGGATAATCATATTTTCCTTGCTATGTCCAGTTTTTGACTATATTATTAATCCATTATAGATTAATGACCCTATAGATTCCATGGATGATTATTCTTAGCAGGTGCCATTAGATTTGTAAAATAGGATAACAAGAGCTTTTGGGGTTCTAAATAGAGTTAACGCTTAAGAAATAGGACAGAACTGGGAATTGGTGGCACATGCTTTTAAACCCAGCTCTTAGGAGGCAGAGACACGTGGACCTATGTGGCTTCAAGGCCAGCCTGGTCTATAAGAGCTAGTTCCAGGACAGACTCCAAAGCTACAGAGAAACCCTGTCTCAAAAAACCAAAAAAATAGAAAGAAATAAGACAGCCCCCTAATGACCTCAAACATGACTAGCCTCAAGCAGTACTTCACTCTTCTTCCACCAAATTTTTCTCACTTGACTTATTTATTTAATTACCATGTAACATATTTTGTGTTTTTGCTTTGAAATTAACATGAAAACTGATTTTTATTGATTTTTTATTGAGCTCCGCAGTTTTCTCTGCTCCCCTCTCTGCTCTCCCCTCCCCTTCAACCCTCCCCCAAGGTCCTTATGCTCCCAATTTACTCAGGAGATCTTGTCTTTTCCTACTTCCCATGTAGATAATATCTATGTATGTCTCTTTTAGTGATTTTTTTTGTTTTGACAATTTTATGTGTGTGTATCATTAATTTGTACATATCATTCCATATTGTTCTCTGTTCTCCCACATTGTCATTGATCCCTGGAGAGTCCTGTTTCTCCTTTTCAGTCCCCCTACATACGCACACACTCACACACATATAAACACACATTGTGTTTATATATCAATACACACATTTTGCTGTCTGTTATTTATATTCAGATATTGCATTTAAAAATGAGGAGGCAGCATATAAACTCAACTCTCACCAGTACAACAATAATGCTTAGTTCTATACTTATGAATTAAATGATCTTATAATGTTTGAATTTTTTTTCACCTCCACTTTTTAAACAAGATCATATAATAGTGGGAATTAGAGTTGATGGCATCACCGGCTTACTACAGCCCCTTAAAGGGAAAATCAACATATTATAAATACATGTTCTGAGCCTGCAGGGTAGTGTAATAAAAGTATCAGTCGGAGACAATAAGCTGTTAGAGAATATGATCTTAAGATGTGTTACATTCGTTTCTGCTGTGGAATATTTGCTTAATGGTGCAAAGAGATGCTGTTTCCTTTTTAACTCTGTAAAACTATGTTACTTTGCCTATCTAAAACACCTGACTGGTCTAATAAAGAGCTGAATGGCCAATACCTGATAGGAGAGAGGAATAGGTGGGACTTCCAGGAAGAGAAATAAATAGAAGAGGAAAAAGAAAGCTCAGGAAGTAATGAGAAAAGGATAAGGAGAGGAGAGCATCAGGGACAATCACCTAGATACACAGCCAGCCATGGAGTAAGTAAAGAAACATACACAGAATAGAGAAAGGTAAAAGCCCAGGGCAAATGACAGATGAGATCATTTAAGCTCCTATTAGAAACATTTGTTGCATTGTAGCCTTATGACTAACCCGACTGTTTATTCCTTGATTCTACACACCCTTACTTGATCAGTAGATACCTAACTTAGGATAGGTGTTCAGGCCATTTTGCCACCCAACTCTATCTAATAGACCAATCACTGCTAGTAACCCTTTGAAAAAGCCAATCCAATAAGTTGAAAAACAACCTAAAGTTCCCCCCCGCCCTGTGTCTGTGGCTTTTTGCTTTAAAAGATGGACTGTAACAGCTATCAGAGGTCCTTTTCCTAGTTTCTGTAAGCAATTGAAGATATTATTTATAGTGGCAGATTAATATGGTCTCATATTTGAGCTTTTTAATTTCATAAACATTCACAACACTTAGAATTTTGGAGCTCTATTTTTATTTAAGAATTTTAAAATCCTTATAGAGCTTGATACTAAAAATGATGTATATACTTGAATTCAGCATGCTAATTTGACTGATACAAATTTCAATTTGAGAAAAAATAATTCAGTTTGAATGGATAAATGTATTATCAATATAAATTCAGAGAAAACCTTAGCATGTGCGATTTTCTAAATGGATGATGTTGTAAAAGGGAAATAATAAAAACAAGATTTTAATGCTTCCTAACAAATATCTATGCAATAAAATGTATATTACATTACTTTCTCAATTTTAGGAGTGCATAGTTTTTAGCAAAATAAAATCTCAGGAGAAAAAACAAACATTACATATATATTTTACATAAATAATAACACAACTTGTAAGGGTCATTTGATGCCTACTGCAACATGGCCAGTTTTAGTTTTACCATATTTGTAGGAAATCTTTAACAGGTTTTGGACATGTGCTAAATTTATGGATCAGAAAACTTAGTTCCAAAATAGAAAAAAAAGAGTATTCCAAATTAATAAATTTCACTTAATTTGTCTCTATTTTCATCATGTATCAGCGTAATAAATAAAATAACATATATAATTTCAAATGAGCAATAATCTCACAATGATTGAGTGTTAACCTCCATCTAGGCAAGGTCATTTACAGTGCTGTTTCCTTTCAAAGTTTCCTATATTGCTGCTTTTTTTAGCTTCTAGAGTCTGTATGTAGTTTTTGGCTCTTAGAACTTTAACTGACATCTGTCCAAATTACTCTTATCATTTTCCTTCTTCCTTTAAGTTATACCTCTATTTTATAATGATCCTGAGAGAAATGTTATGATATAATGTGAGACCTTTCTATATACAGCAGAAATAATGAACTCACTAATTTACAGTTCTTAGCATGATTCTATCTACAATCTTAGTTTGTCATGCGCTATAACAATGAGAGTTGTCTGTTTTGACTTGGATATCCTGGGAGGTTGAGATGGGGGGGGGGGTTGGGACCACCATTCAGCTTGCCTTATGATCCTTAATTGTACATGAAGTAAAGTTCCCTTAAAACCTGAGGAATGTCTTGGTTAATGATACATAGTAATGTATCTTCCTTCTCTTTGGATTTAAGGTTCCATTCAAACTGATTTGTTCTCAATTTTATGAGCTTTTTCTCCTTCTACCCTTCATCTTTCTCCATTCCTTCCTGTGTCTGTCATAGTTAACTTGATAATGTTTAATCCCCTAGGACTTACATTACCAGTTTAGGACATTTTCCAAAACTGCTTAAAATGTCTTATTCATCTTTATATTTCAATGTATTGGAGTTTTAGGCTGCACAAAATTTGACAGAAAGCTTATAAACTTAAACCAACTTATATGTGTAATCCCATAAGGTCTCAATGTCAAAATTCCATCCATGGCTTAGGAGAATTCCATTTCATAAGTTGTCACAATTTAGAAATGAAGATGTCAGTGAGAACTCTAAACTAAGACACATGTTTCTCTTCTTCTTGGATAGAATTTAGTTCTATGTACTTACAAGTCTCTAGTATAAGATTCCTACTAGCTGTCTAGATTGAACATTTTCAGCACCTAGGGCTACATATCAATTTGCTGATATACAGGTAGTATATCAAGTTTCATTTTTCCTCTTTTATTTCTTTTATTCTGTCGCCTGTTTTGTATGATCTTTCCCTATATAAACCTTTATTGTTTGTCTCTGTTTTGATTAAGAGTTTTAGCTGTATGTATTTATAATGTAAATTTTTATGGGGGTGATGATCTGTTGCTCTCATTAATCTCACCAATATTTGAGCTAGTTGATTGAACAGTGGATGCACAACAGCAACAATATTGAGTCATATTGGATCTCCTGACTCAACATGGAAAATTGATCATATTACCCCTGCTCACACTGCACTCATTTACTTCCTCAATGGTGGTCCCTCATTATGTATTACATTACCATCTAACGCAATACTTGATTCATGGTAAATACTCATGGAATATGTGCATAATGTATTAATATGCAAATAAACAGAGTATAGAAGCATGTGGATCTTTTGTATTCTGCAAAAAATGATAGCATATGAGTATTATCTAAAATGATTATGAGTTATTACATTATTGCAAAATAGGTTATATACATGAAACTATTTTTGATGTGACAGCTAAAGTATCCCAGGAGCAAAGAAAAACACCTAGTTTCATTATTATATTAGAAATATGCAATGGCAGACAGCAGATGTTCATGAGAAGGTTTCATCAGAGAAAATTTTTATTCATGTAAAAGAGATGTTTGTTCAATGTAATTTTCCATTTTTAGGAAGATAACTACTTTCAGGAAAATAAAATAAGTACATTTCAAAGTCATACTACTATAAAATGATAAATGCACCTTGAATTCTCCAGAGTAATTTAGACAGCTCTTGTCAAAAATGGGCACATATTAGACTTATTTATTTTTGAAAAAGAAGTTTCTTCTTTTACCTTATGGGTTTGCAAAAGTATTTTAAAGTTTATCCTTTCCTTTCTGAATTCTGTACTTGGAAATTAGAGTTCTGGATTTCTATACAATTTGGCATGAATTCTACTTATCTTAGCTATGTACAATACCTGTATCATTTATTTGCTTTGCACATCACCAGAATCTCTAGCAGCTTCACAGTGAGATACCTATTTGATGTAGTCAGAACTGAGAGAAATGAAAAGATCTTGGAGTTTCCCCGATCTTCTTATTGCATAGAGTTCTTCTACACTTTGAAAATGCCATCATTCTCTCCAGTTATTTTATTATCCTCCATCCCTTTATTTTCAAAATTACTGAGGAAACTCGAGCCGTTGAAGGACATAAGAGTTATTGGACACTTTTGGAAGGTATGTAGATTTTTGTTTATAAACGTGTGATTATACATAACATCTGGACACATGAATGAATGATTGATCATTATTTAAATGCAATCCTTGCACCTTACAGATAAATGTATTTTTTAAACAAGTCTTGAAAATGAACACCAGAATATTATTTTTGCTTTAAGGGATAAGCTTTTTCTGTAAAGTTTTACTTTTCTGTGAAATTGGTTCTCTTGGTTCAGGACATCATATTTCTTATCTTTAAACATAATATACATTAGATAACATAACAATCACTTTATCTACTTACAATCTCTAGTCAAGACATTAAAATTAATTTCAGGACTGAGGCGTCCCCATTAAGATAAAAGCTTACCACAACAATATTTCTAATGTTTATTTGTTTTGAGACTAACAATAAAACCATCCAGGCAATCTTGGAGTGATGACAACCTCCAGGGTTCTGGAAAGAAAGCACAGGGGCAATCAAAGTATTAATAATGTATTTTTTAATTGCAGTTTCTTCAGAGTATATTGCTGAACAAAAGGAAAGCTGTTTGAACAAACAGGCAGTATTTTAAAAATTCTGCTCTATGAAAATTGCTGCATGCTGATTATTTGATAACTGAGGCAAAAAATAGAAATGAGTTGGAGACAGCCCATGTTTCTACTGTTTTACTGGCTTTTGGGACCCTACCCATATACTGGGCCACCTTGCCCATCCTTAATTTATGAGGAGGTGCTTAGTTTTACATCATCTTGATATGCCTTGTTTTCTTGATACTCATGTGAGACCTTTCCCTTCCTAAACAAAAAAAGAAGAGAAGTGGATTTTGGAATAGAAACAGAGAGGGGGTGTTGCGGGAGAGACTGGGAGGAAAGGAAGGAGGGGAACTTCAGCCTGGATGTAAAATAAATAAATTTAAAAAATAAAATCAAATGAATTAAATCATAAATGAAGAAAAAGAAAATTGTTGCAATATTGTAAAAGACAATTATGAGTCAAACAATGGAAATTAAATAAGATATTAAACATGAATTAGGTAAATGATAGGGATTTCGGGAATTCATTCATCAAATAATTTAAAATCCCAGATTCTTCTTTTCTATGCCCTCCTTTAAATTAGATTCTTTTGAGTTTGGTGGTTCTTGTGGACTATGCTTATGTATAAGAAAAGGAGAATCTAAAAATGTTTCCTATGGAATCCAACTGCAGTGTGGGAAAGACTTAATAGGCCCAGGCTGTACAACTAAAGCAAGTCAGTGTAGTCCCAGTCCATTGTCACTTTTATGGTATGGATATTACTCAATTACTCCTGACTACTTATTTAGAATTTACTAAGTCGTGAAAAAGTTTAGGGCACATTATGCTTACTGATGTTTAATTGACCTTCAGAACCAATGTGTATTATTTTCACTGATAATGTACATTAATGATAATTTCACTTATTTTTGTCACAACACTGAAAAAGGTAAATTAAAAAATATGGCTTCTTTCATATCAAAATTAACAAATGAAGAAAGGAGAAAAAGAGATTGCATATTTTAGATGGGATTTTTATGTATGTGGCAAAATATGCCTCATGTTTGCTGAAACTCATTAAAACATAAGAAATAACATGAAGAATTAGAGGTGACAGGTTTGAAGAGAAAAAAATGAGCAAGAATGATGATAAAAATAACTATTCACCTTTGAGATATTATACTTACCTCATGTAAATGTATTTATAGGCAATCAACTAATTGCTAATTATAAAATATTGTTTTGAACATAGCTACTCAAAAATAATAAGGATGAAACCTATTTCAGTAGAAAGTCAGTTATAACACTGAACAATATTTGTAGTTAAAGGCAAAAACAAAACCATGGGATATATTTTTGTGCTGTGGGAACACATTCTGCTCCATCAGCCATAGCCTTTAAAAAACCAGCCCACTTGGGTGTGGTCTCTTATACTGTAAATCCAGCTGTAACCATGTGCCTGCTCTCTTGATTCTGTCTCCTGCTTCTGGCTACTAGACTCTCTTCCTGTTTGTACAGAGGACTGTTATCTAGAACAGTGATCTATAAATTTTCCCCTTAAATAGATAACCTTTTATTATTCATAATGCTTAACTGGTGTGGGATTGTTTCGTGACTAGCACCATCATTTTTCTGTTAAACAAAGAGCAAACAATGATAATAGCATTAGTTTGCTTTGCGGTTCCCATGATAGAATAGTAACTGAAAGCAACTTGGGTTTTTTTGGCTAACAGCTCACAGGCAAATCATGAGGAAAGGACAAGTAAGGAACTCAAGTCAGGAACTTGGCAGCAGGAACTAAAGCAGAGAGTATGGAGAAATGCTGTTTTCGGTCTTGCCCATCTGGGGATGTACAACTAGCAGTTTTATATAAACCATTCCAGCAAGCCCAGGAATGACACTGCCCTCTTGATCCTCTCAAGTCAATCAGCAATCAAGAAAATTCCCTAGGTGTGGCCAGAGACCAATCTAAGAGAGATAATTACTCAACTGAAATTTCTTTTTCAAGGATGTCTAGGTTTGTATTAAGTCAACATAAACTATGACAATTTACCAATCATGGATTTTGACAAGTACAACACTTTGAGTCATACACTTTTCATTTCTTTTTTAAAAATCTCACATTTACACCACAGTATGAAAAGTCAGTATTTAAAGTCCTTACCCTCTTTAAATTTTTCACACTGAAATGTCCAAGATCACTTTTGAAATCCAGTCTCTTAGTTGCTGTCTTCTGTATATTAACAAAAAAGTATATGCTTAGTTTTTTGTTTATTTGCTTTGTTTCTTTTAAATTCCAAGAGAGAAGAATGTGGGCCCATTTTAAACTAAATCAAAGCAAACCCAGGTGCAATAGTGTGATTCAAATCCAGTACACAAAATCAGTGTTTCACATCTAGTATCAATTATTTATTTTTTGGGATCCAAAAGAGTTGGGCAGCTCCATTTTTTCTAGTTATGCTATTCGAAGTACACACAACTTGTCTTCTAGGCTTAGACTGGTTCCTTTACATATCCGTCACTGTTCTTGGTCTTACTACATGGTTCTGAACTCTCTACTATGTTGGTCTCCACACAGTTGAGGGTGCACTTTACCAATGGCCCTGCCTGGCATTTCACAATGACAAGCCTCAGCTGCTCATCATGCCTGCTTAACGTCTTCAAAACCAGTACCATACGCAATATTTACACATTGCCGAGTTTGGTTTTAAGTTTGAATTGCAGTATTGGTCCCCTATAGGCCATAACTTCTGGGTGCTGAGTGAAAGATAACACTTTCTAGATGATTTTTTTTTCCTCAGTGTTGCTTGTGCTGATAAGCTTTTTTGTGAAGATGAGACAAACTAGTTACCTGGGAAAAGGAAATTCCAGTCAACAGAAGGCCTTCACCAGGTTGACAATGAGGCATATCTGTGGATAGCTTTTCATGATTAATGGTTTAGGAGGGCTCAGTTTCCAAGGGCTGTGCAACCTCTGGGCAGATAGTGTGGACTGTATAAATAAGCAGGTTGAGAAAGCAATGGAGTACAAGTCTGTAAGCAGTGTTTTCCTGTGCATTCTGCTTCCATTCCTGCCTCTAGATTCCCACCTTGTCTTTTGTCCTAACTCTCTATTATGACAGACTGCAATGATATATAACCCACATAAGCCATTTCTCTCTTAGTAGCTTTCGGTTCTGGTGCTTTGTCACAAGAATAGAAAGGCAAATAAGAACAATGTTGCTATTTTGTTAATCACTGGTGGCTTTTCAATGCCATTTAGCCAGAATCCATTTTCTGTGTAAGAAACCAAGCTTTCACTTTCGTGTTTTTGATTCAAATATATCAAATAATCAACCCCAATAAGGTCTTTGAGAAATTCCCATGAATGATCACAAGCCAGGCCTCTATGGTCACATTTCTCTCAAAAATTTCATTTCCTAGATATCCACAGAACAACATTTTAAGTTCAGGAACTTTTATACAAAGTTGAAAACACTTTCTCAATGAGTCTATACTGTACCTGGAAAAAAAAGCAACCAACAAGGATAATAATAATAACAAAAACTTATATCCATCAAAGCAAAACTATTTTTTTGTTTTCTTTCTTTCTTTATTTTTCCATTCAAAAATTTACACTTCCTCCCCTTCTCCCATTCCCCTCCCTTTCCCTCCCTCTCCCTCCTTAAGATAGGGAAGGGAACCTTGCCCTGTGGGAAGTCTAAGCCCCCCACCCCCAACATCCAGGCCTAAAGAGCTTTTCATCCAAATAGACTAGGGTCCCAACAAGCCAGTACGTGCAGTAGAAACAAATCCCAGTGCCTTTATCCATGGCTTCTCAGTCAGCCCACATTTTCAGCCACATTCAGAGTCTGGTTTGATTGCATGCTCATTCACTCCTGGTCCAGCTGGATTTGGTGAGCTCCCATTAGAACAGGCACACTGTCTCAGTCGGTGGAGCAACCCCTCCCGGTCCAGACTTCCTTGCTCATCTTCTCCCTCCTTTTGCTCTTCACCTGGACCTTGGGGACTCAGTCCATTGCTCTGATGAGGGACTTTGTCTCTATCTCCACCCATCGCCAGATGAAGACTCTATGGTGATATTCGAGATAATCATCAGTGTGATAGTGGAGCAAGGCCAGTTCAGGCACCCTCTGCTCTGCTGACCAAGTACCTAGGTGGGGACATTCCCGTGGACACATGGGATCCCCTCTAGAGCCAAGTGTCTTTCCAACCCTAAAATGGCCCCCTTAATGTAGATATCTTCTTCCCTGCTCCTATATCCGCCCTTCCTCCATCTCCACCCTCCCACTCCCCCAAGCACTCTCCAGTCTTTCCTTTTCCCTCTTTTTCTCCCTCTCCCCTTCACCCAACCCCACTCTCACCCCCACCTCCATGCTCCCAAGTTTTGCTCTGCAATCTTGTTTGCTGCCAGTTTCCAAGAAGATCTATACATGTTTTTCTTTGGGTTCACATTGTTATTTGGCTTCTCTAGGCTTGTGAACTATAGGCTTAATGTCCTTTGTTTATGGCTAGAGTCCACTAATGAGTGAGTACATACCATATTCATTTTTGGGTCTGAGTTATCTCACTCAGGATAGTGTTTTCTATTTCCATCCATGTGCATGCAAAATTCAAAATGTCATTATTTTTTTACCGCTGAGTAGTATTCTAATATTCCACATTTTCTTTATCCATTCTTCCATTGAGGTGCCCCTAGGTTGTTTCCAGGATCTGGCTATTACAAATAATGCTGCTATGAATATAATTGAACAAATGTTTTTGTAGTATGATTGGGCATCTCTTGGGTATATTTCCAAGAGTGGTATTGCTGGATCCTGAGGTAGATTGATTCTCAATTTCCTGAGAAACTGCCACACGAAGACAATTTATCAGCTCACATTCTGTTTTTCTCATTAAGAATGTCTAATGTTGTGCCAATTTGACAAAAAATAACTATGAGTACATATTTTAAGATATATTTCTGAATAAAATCATCATGGGTTATCGTCTTGGCTCATACTTAACAACATAAATGAAAGAAAAATCTCCCATAAATTTTGTTCACTTTAAATAAACAAGCATGCCTTGCATCTACTTTAATTGTTCAGGTACATTTATTTATTAGAGGTCTTAGTATTAGAAAGCATATCTATAACTAGAAAATCATACTTTTTAAGGACTTTGTCTTTCAGAATTTTCATTAATTTGACTAACGTTTATTGTTATTTATTTTGGAAAAACTAATTTATAACTTCTCTGTATGGTTGTGTAATACATATGCTAAAATGTAATTAAATTATGGTTGTTTGTGCTTGCCAATATATATTAGGATCCACTCTTAAATCATTATAATGAACATATCTTAAAAATTATCTTGATTGATGATATTCTAGTATGTTGTATGCTTCTAAAGTATATGACTTTAATTTAAATATCTTGTCATTCAAAATGCCATGAAAATCATATTAAAAAGCACTAACTGAAATCAGTGTATCACATGAATTTATTTAAAATTATCTTACATATTCCATAACATTCTGTAGTCAATGATAGTTTAAAAATGGACACAAGGTACAAAACTATAGTAAAACTGAGGGAAAATCTTACCTAAATGGATATCAATTCCATTGTTTCTTCTTAATTGCTCTGTGACGCCATCCTTGGAGGATCCAGCTTCTCATGATGTACTTTCTCATGACATCAGAAATACAAAAGTTAGTTAAATTCCATCAAAAATAAAATGAATTGAAATGGCCACTCGGAATGGAAGTACCCAAGGAGAAACCAAAAAGGTGATAAAGAGATAGAGGGCTTTTAGAGTCGATCACTCAGGATCTTGGGACATTGTGGAAATAATGAGACTGACTACAGGGACACGAAGTTATCCTTGTTGTAATGTCCTTTTACACTGTTATCATTTTCTATCAGTCACTAATGATAAAGCTATACCTTTAGAAGATTACCATGAAATAAGACAGTTTTTATCTAGGCAAGTCTTCAGTAACTGAGTATACTATAAAACTTAAACAAAAACCAAATACTTAACTCCTTTCTTAAACAAAAAACTATGCTGAAATGTTAAATAATGCAAAAGCTACCTGCCCATCATACTGAGTCTGTGCTGTCTAAGTGAAAGAACATTGAATATTGAATATTACCCATTTGTTGTTTTTTTTAAACAATTACTGTCTATATTAAATATCCTAGATTCAAATAACTGTAACTTTTCAAAGTTAAATAACTATTCAAGCATATTGTAGTTAGCATCAATATCAACTTGACACAACTTATTCATCTGAGAGTATTTTCAATAGAAGCATTGCCCAGATCAGGATGATTTATGGGTATGTCACAGGGATTTTGTCTTCATTCTTGATTGATATAGGAAGTGCTTTGCCTACTATGGACTGCACCAACCTAGGGCAAGCTGCCCGAGGCTGCATAAGAGAGCTAGTTGAAACCTGGAGAGTGTACCAGCAAGTCTCATTCATCCATTGTTTCTGGCATATTTCCTTGGTTGTGAGTTCCTTACCTGAGATCCCTTTATAAAAAGTTGTGCCTGTAATAGTAAGTCAAAGAAATATTTCCCTTTTTCTCTCAAGGTAGCTTTTGATTAGTATTTTGTCAAGGTAACAGAAAGAAAACTAGAATATCATGATAGCTTTTAGAATATTGTATGTGACTGTATATTCTAAACAAATGTAAGACTATATACTTAAGTGAAAGAGAACTGCACAGATGATTCTATCTATATATAAACATAAAGGGATTTGCATTATTGCAGCTATAAGTAAGTGATATTAATGTTTATAATTTTCTTCATTCCAAGCAGATTCTGAATTCTGTTTCAAATTTAGTGATGCTCAACATATTTATGATTTCATCCTTAACAACTAGGAAAAGTATAGCAATCATTTACCTTATTAATGTATCTTAGTAAGAAATAACAGCACTGAAATTATACAAGAAAAATGAATTTCTAGCAAAAAAAAATGTTCACATGTGTGTATTCTTCTCATGCTTAAAAAAAAAAGAAACTCCGGTAGCAGAACTTAACAATAGTTAAATTTTCTATTTATAACTATATAACGTAATATACACAAGATATAGTAAGTATTTCATTCTGTAAACTCATTCAGTGTAAATGAGTTTGTATAATTTCAGAAATTCTGACAAATTGTAGGTCTTACTAAACTTAGACAACTTAAAACAAGTTTTAGTTGTCTCTTCTGGTCCAACTCAAGTTACTGTATTCACATGCATATTTAATTGTCGCTCACGGTCTTAACATTTACTTGGATTTCCATCTCTTGATGGATACCTCATCATTCCCTTCATCCATCTATGTTGCTGGTACCTCTTCTACACACAATCATTTGTCATAACTTTGGTCACATGGATGTATCATTCTGCCTCAAATGGACTGTGACACAGTTAGCAAATCAATGAGATCCCCCTCAGGCTCCTCATTTCTCAAAAAGCATGACATCAAACATATCTACTCAAGGTGGGCTCACTCACCGACTGCCTTCAGAAAATAAATGACACACAACTTAAAGCTTTAAAAGTAACATAGACTGAGAGGCTGTTCATCATCAACAGAACTCATTTTTACCAAAGTATCACAGGTTGAAGTTAGGAAGCGGAGCTCTGTAAAACAATTTGATTTTATAAGCAAGTTAAACCCTCAGTCTCAAACATTGTTAGTTTTTCACGGGGAAAAAGGATAACGCCTTCACAGAGAACTCAGTTTCTACGGTAATAATTCTCAATTGGGTCTGAATACATCTGAGCAGAAACAGGGGTTATCAGTAGGTTATTGAGTCTTTGTTGAAGTACATATAGTTATGTTGTTGCTTCTTCCTTTTTGATTTATATTGGATGTGTTGTAAAAACTCTAAGAGTCTACATGCCACTACTCCACCTCTTGTAGATACTTTCAGAATGAGTGCATGAAAATATACAATTCTGTGGGAATGAGAGAAATTATTCTATGGAAAAATTTACTCACCTGAGAGAAGAAGATATTTGGACATTCTATGACCCCCTTCTTTAATTTAACATCTCATCCATGCCAAAGCTGCCCTATTTAGACCTCAGAAGGAGGAGAAAGAGTTGTAACTTAAAGAGGAATGATTTTGAAGCAACAGAACTGACAGATTAATAAAACTTTACCTTTGATTAATTGATGAACTCCTACCTGAACTGTCTAGATGACTTCTAAACAGCTAAACCTAATTGCATGATGTCTGTCGCAGCCCGTGTTGAATATGACCAGTCAAGTGGCTCTTTTTTGCAAACATCAATCTTACCATGTGCCATATCTATGTGACGGTGTTTCACCTCAGCAATAATTACAGCCATAACTTCACTAACAACACTCTATTATAGCAGAAATAACTCCTCACCCTATTCTAGTAGTTACAATTCTAGACCTGACCACAATTTTTCAGTGACACTCAGTAAGCCAGTCTTTTGCCAAGTCAGTGGTTGTCCTTTCAAAAATGAATTACAGTGAAGACATACATGTATGCAAATATATACAATATTATATATAATACATACATATGTGTTATAAAGAAGTAACACAAAGTTGGTGAATTGCTGATATCTTTCAAAGAAGCGTGTAATATGAATAATAGACTGAGTTAAAAAGGAAATACACTTTAAATTAGCATGTAAACTTAAGAAACCGTGTCAGAGGCTCTAACACTGCCTTTACAGTTAATAACTGTTAAGAATTCAGAGAGGTCATTTGATGTCTCTGTTACTCTTTCTCACATTTCAACATACAGACTCATATCAGGAAACAGAAGGACACAATGAAGAAAGTCCTAGAGCAAGCAGGCACTACTCCCATCTACTCCCCTTGTAGGATGCCTAGGAAGAAAGCACAGCATTTCCTCAGAAACCTCCAGGACAACATGACTGGGATGGGCTTTGCCACACAGGGCAGTTGTGACTTCCAGGGTTTGTATTGTGGAACATTCACAGATACTTGCACCTCCATAACTGGCTTCAGGTGATCACTCTTGATCTTCCAGGGAAATGGCATCACCTTTTACCCCAGATATTAAACAAACACAACATAAGGTTAGCACAAACCTGAACTGCCAGTTTCCAAAGTTTCAGGTATCAAGAGGCATTATTATGACCTATGGTAATTTAACATCCAGGAATTATTACCCAGGATTCAGTAGAGGTTTCTTTTAATCTCTGTCAATTTTTCAGATTATTGTTTTGAAAATAGAAATGACTGTACATTATTAGAAAACAGTATTATATGTTGATAAACTAAAACAAAATCCTTGTTGAGCATTCATATCTATATATCAAATGAAAAAAAATTAAAAAGTTTGTATTTTACAATGAAACTAGGAATAGACATCATACATAAGTAGATAAAAGAAAGATAAATATGTGTTTTATATTTCTGGTTTTGAGCAACTCATTGTTAAAGGACAAACAATGAAATTCTGACAGTTTTGAAGAAGGGAAAACCAGAAATGTATGGAGTTGTGCTACTCTACTGAATGCTTTAATAACCTGCAAACAGTAAGATGGACTCACTGCATTCATGAGGCCTCACATGTGACTTGTTAGCAGCCTGCTTGTTTTACGGTGGATTTATGTACGCCAACTTGGATTGTGCTTTCTCGGTTCTTGCACTTAGTAAATATGCCTATAGCTTCAAATTAGCATTTTTAAATTTACTATGTTTTCATAAGGTTATATTATATTATTGTGTACTTGAATATAGAGTGAAAGGATCTAATCAGGAGTTTTTGCAAAAAAAAAAAAAGATTGTGTGACTATCAGTCTATTTTCTTCTTTTCTTTCTCACTGAACCCAAACAATGGTATTTGGAATATTCATTTTTGAGTGTTCATCATAGAGTAAAATACTAGTGTTAAAAGTAAGATTTAGTCCCTTATATACCTTTCTTAAGTATAATTGAAATATTTATTTCTTAATGTTATTTAAATACATACGATGAAATGAGTATATTCTTTCTTCTTTTACTTTCATTTTCCCCTAGATAGGATGTGAATAATCAGTGTTTAGTTTATGAGACTGCAGAAGAAACAGGAATAATGTGAAGAACCAAAAATAGTTCTTTTTCATTTACAGCTTATAAGATTATAAATGTAATAGTGACATATGACATATTCAAATTTTATTCAAACAAAGTAGCAAAAAGAAGATGAATTTAAATGTAGGCTATTCAAAAATAAATCTGATTTTTTTTCCTGAAACTTAATGTTCAATTGAAAACTCAATGTCAATCTTTTGAGAAAGTTCCAAATGTAGCATAAATGCTGGATGTTAGTCATTTTAGACTCACCATATATAAATACCTAAAGCATATCTGTTATTATTAAAGTCCTTATTGTGTGAAAGTAACAGGGACCGCTGGTTTCAAAAACTGTTAATCTGCTTGCTAACTCTGAAGTATTCATGTCAAGTTTGGCTCCCATAAGTTTGGTTCTGCTTTTCCCCATGATGCATTATACTCAGCTAATTAGTGGTCTGGTCTCAGCCATCCTAGACATGCATCCAGCTGGAAATACTAAAATGTCTAGATTCTGCTCTTTCTCCAGTTTCCAAAGACTCTAACCATGTGGAGTCAATCTAATTGCTCCCTTGCCTCCATCTCCATAAACATTAGTTTAATCCCCTGTGCTAGAAATTAACAGTGTTATTGTCTTAGTGTCAGAGCTTTAGAATGCTGAGCTTCATCAGAATTCAAAGAACTTTCTAAATATGCCCAGACAAAGGAAAGAAACAATTCCTTTTATGTAGCTAAGAACAATAGAAACAAAACACAATAGAAAATTATTTTCTCAGTAAATTCTATGTCCACAGAAAATTTCACATCTTTAACTATCTTAACTTTCTGAAATAGACTTAACTATACCATCATTGTATATTAACATTGTTTGTAGGCCATAAGTATTAATGAAATTTAGTATGAAATTGTAAATTGGATAAAATGTGTCATTTTATCGATTGAATGCAACCTGTCATTTGCATAAATGCTAAAGTTAATTAGTTTAAACATCTTTGAAGTTTAGAGTGGCTTAGAGTAGAGACAGCAGTTGCTTATTTGCAGTGTGGATATGAATCTCTCTAATTTCCTAACACCCACATGACTTATTTAAATCATAAAATGAGAAGTTGTGAAAATTTTCATTCAATTTCATAATAAAAAAATTCTCCATCACTTCAAGTACTATATAGCATTATGGCTTACTTTAGTATATGCTTCTATATTTTATATATATAAAGTAGCAATTATTACACATTTTGGATAATTTATTCTCACCTCTGTGAGTACCAGTACTCATGTGTACGTACAACACACACACACACACACACACACACACACACACACACACGTAGGAGCAGTGCCCAATTGTTCATCTCGGCCTCCCAGCTACTCAGCTCCAAAATAACCACTGAGAAAATGCATTAATTAAAACACTGTTTGGCCCATTACCTTTAGTTTCTTATTGGCTAACTCTTACATCTTAATTCAACCCATTTTTATTAACCTGTATATAGCCACATGGCTTACCAATTTAGATTTAGCATGTCTGACCCTGGAGGCTCCATAGTGTCTCTCTCCTCCTCTTCTTCTTAGCATTTCATTTAGTTTTTTTCTGCATAGCTCTGTTCTCCTGTAGCTTTGCTGTAGGCCCAAAGCAGTTCCTTTATTAACCAATAATAGCACACATAGACAGAAGGACCTCCTACACCTCCTCCCCACAAGTACACAATTAGAAATTAAATAAGTCTTTAAAGTATGCATACTTTAAGTTTTGGAATGATGCTCAATGGAAAAGTTTATACGCAGTGCACTGACTTCAATTTCCATGTCTGGGGGAAAAAGAGGAGAGGAGGAAGGAATGAACAAATGAAGGAAGGAAAAAGGAAGGAAGAGGGTAGGAGGGGCAGAGGCAAGAAGCAAGGTAAGAAAGTAGGAAGAGAAGGAGGATGAAAGAAAACAAGAAAGGGTGCATCAAGAATGAAAAATCCATGTGAAGAACAGTATGCATGGAAACACACACTCTTAGAATACTAATTTTGTATGAGGGTTAGGACCCACATATTTTATATTTTTTCTGTTTTTCAGAATCGATGGACCAGTTATCTAGGGAACACTTAGGAATATAAGAATTCTGTGATGCCAAGGGTAGAGAACAGACACTTCAATCTCCTGTGTTTTGAAAATCATGATGGATTTAGTCCCTATAGAAGGCGAGATGATCTGACGATGGAAGGTTTGGTCCTCAGTGTTTTCAGTTCCAAAGCTTCCCCCTTTCCTTTTGCAAATCCTATTCTCATCTGGGTACTTCCATCTATTTGAAGCTTTGTGTTTCAGACAGAAGAATGAATTACACTCTTTTGCCTTCCAGTCCTTTGGTGAAGGAGATAATGATGTGCTGTTTTTTCCTGGCTGCTTTTAATAACTCAGTGAAGTGACACGCTCCCTATGTATTGATAGTTGTTAATCAGAAAATCTGTGCATGAAATGAGGGCTTCACTTAGAGCCTGGGCATAATATTTCAAATCAATTTAGAAGTATTAAAGATAATCAATGAATGATTGATTTTAATTATATCCCAAAGGTTCAGTTAAGTCTGTTGATTAAATTGATTTGTGGCAATATCTTCAGCTGTGTGTATGCAACCGCTATTTTAAACTTGATGTATTAGCTCGACATCAGCCAATCTCATTAAAAGATGCATTGCAGAAACTAGCAATAGATAACAAGATCCATAGATTGTGTTCCTTGGTTGTTTTACTGAATAATCTCTGCCTAAAATTTGCTACTTATATTTCTATAATCTTCACAGATATTATTGCTAAAGAATTTATTAGGAAAATTTGATGAAACATTTATGTCTATGATTCACTACAATATCATATTTCTTTTTCTGTATTTCATTCATGTTACTGAATAAAATGATACAAATACAAGATTTTAATTCATTTCTCTTGGCTTATAAAATTAATTCAACATGATCCAGTCAATTTTCCATTTAAATTATGAATGTGCAACCCATTTTCTTCCTTACATTTATTGTTTTTTATCTCTGATAGTTTGGAAAGGGATAATAAAATTATTAGGATTATATAAAAAGAAAAATAAATACAACTTGAAGAAAGATTGCTGCTTCACCCCAATGAACAGATGCATATGTTTAATGCTTTGGGCTTCTGGAGTGTGTTTTGAAAGCCTGGTCATATTTTTCTATCTCTCTCATTCCAAGAGTCATTGCAGAAAACAGGGCAGTTTACAGATGACTGAATTTTGAAGTTTAACAAATCTATGAAGCAGCATGGCAGGTTATAAATGTCCTTTGAGAGCTCAAAGAGTCTAAAGTAGAATTTTCTGCATTTAAACTTTCTTAGAAAAGTGGAGTTTTAAACTCTCTTAGAAAAGTGGAGAGTTCCATGAAAATTTTAGGGTTAAAAAAAAAAAAACTTGGAACAACCTGAATATTGTTCGTATTGTTAATTTAGCCCACATACATAAATAAATGACTTTACTGATTTGTGAGAAAAACCTGCTTAAGTTTATTTTAGAATAAATATGGAACTTTCCTATCATTTGTTATTTGCATAACTGTAATGCAGACTCACGTCCATGTATCACAGTTTATTGCTGAGAGAGAAGTGTGCAACTACAAGCCAGACATCCACCGTGTTTTCTCCAGAAAACATTCTTCCATTTTATACATGCGATTTTAATTTGCTAATTTGTCAAATATTTTTAAACAGGGCTATGCTTAATGATAATTTTAAGAAGACCATAAGTTAATAATTATGCATACTCAAACTCAGATATATTTTGACAATTTTATTAACCTATAACTTTATTCAAAAAGTAGTTGATATCTAGCTTCTTCAGCAACACAATCCATGTGTTCTAATGATGTATTTTGTGCTAAATTCCATTTTCTTGTGAAGATGCTACATAAACTGAGAAATCAAAGAAACTTTAGATTATGCAGATGATATGGATTCAAACAAGCAATTCTGAGGGATTGCATATATCCATATGTGTGCACACTAGAAAAGCAATATGTGCCTCTGTTCTGTGGCCATTTGAAACCACCCTTAGTTAAATAAAACTTGAGAGCTTTGCCAAGAAGTCTTTGAAATTTCCTTCAGTTCTATTTGTGTTTTGGGGTGGTGGAGTGCTAGAAATAATGCCTTCCTAAAAAAATAGTGAAAACCCTGGGTTTGATTAAAAAGTTGCCTGTTCCACTGTTTTGATGATAGTTATGTTAAATGTTTAATTCCCACTTTTGTAAAAGCGGCTGTATGTACAAGTGAACAAGTGATAAAAGAATTTTTATTTATTTTTTTATTAAAAAGAAAACAAACTATATTCTTTTTCATTATACATACCAATGCAAATTCCCACTCCCTTCCCTCCTCCCATTCCCTCCACAAACTCTCTCTGGCCCGACCCATTCACTCCTCAGAGAGCATAAAGCACATTGCTCTGGGGAAGGTCCTAGGCCCTCCCTACGATATCTAGGCTGAGCAAGGTTCTGTCCAAAGAGTATAGGCTCCTAAAAAGCGAGTACATGCCATAGGGATAAATCCTGGTGCCTCTGCCAGTGGCACCTCAGTCTGCCCCAGCCATGCAAGTGTCAACCACATTCAGAGGGTCTAGTTTGCTCCTATGCTTGTTCTTTCCCAGTCTGGCTCTAGTTGGTGAGCTCCCATTAGCTTAGGTAGACTGTTTCCGTGGGTGTACTCATTATGGTCTTGACCTCTTTGCTCATATTCTCACTCCTCCCACTGTTCAAATGGACTTTTTGAGCTCAGTCCAATGCTCCAATGCGGGTCTCTGCCTCTGTTTCCATCAGGTGCTGGATGAAGGTTCTATGGAGATATTTAAGATATTCATCAGTCTGATTACAAGGCAAATCAAGATAAAATTTTTTTTAAAATGAAAGCTTTGCCATCAGTCGCTGTGTAACCTCTAATCAAACACTTAACCACCAATCCTCTGTCATTTTAAGCTAACAACAAATCTGTGAATACCAGCAACTCCACAGAATTGTCGAAAATATGAATGGTTTTCATGCACTTTGTTTCATGTTTAATAATGCCTAAATCACTAGAAACACTTATTAAAAATACATTATGTTGGGTGATAAGGGTGCTGATCATCATGATTTAGCTGTTGTTGAAACATTGAAAGGTTTTTCTGTGAGCAGGTATATCTATTATTTTGAATTTCCCAGGCGTGATACTTTAGTCAGTGAATTTGCCTAAATAAAAATAATATTTTACTCACATTTTTAAAAAATATTTCTGACCACTGGATTTTATCATTAATATGTTCATATTTATACTAAACAGTGTGTGTGTGTAGTAAGTTTGTGTTATATACTAAAACTATGAAGAAAATTAAAGACAAAATATAGTGAAAAAACTCTTCATCCTCATAGTACATTGCCATGGCTTGATGTGAATAGGGGTTTTGAGAACGGTAAGCATGGATTATATTCTTATTTTAAGAATTTTACCCTCTGGCCTGGGTAGGGAATCAGTCAGGGGAATACAGCTGATTTTCATTAATGAGGAAAGAGAACAAAACAAATTAAAGAACCAGAGGGGAGAGAGAAGAGGGAGAGAGAAAGGAAAATGAAGAAAGGAGCTTAGGTATTTCTCCAGTTTTAGCTATTTTCAGAGACTAAAAACCTAGCATTTCTACTAGCGCTTACAGTCCAGACATTTGCCAGATACTGCTGTCTTTGCTTGACAGGATCTCAGGCTCATGGGGATCTTGGGCCATTTTTATTTTTTACAACTTGCTGTAACATAGCTACATTTCTACTTAAATGTTCAACTTCTCCTAGGCACAAAGCAAAATCTCTCAGCCTGATCTTCTCTCTTCGGATATCAAGCCTTTAATCTGGTTAACTGGAGAAAGCCTTATCAAGCCAAAGCCTTGTGGGTTAGTTCCCCTGATTTAAGTTGCTGGCCTTGTCTGCTCTCTTAGAACAAGAAAATCTCCGTGGGTATAACTTCTGTGTTTAAGACACATAATAAAATTCTGCCCTCCATACTTGTATAAGTTTGAAAAAAAAAAAACTCAAAGGGGGTAATGTGGTCAGCATGTGTATAAGAGTGGATTATTATACAGGCATAATTAAATACAGATAAAAATAATAGATATAAGGCTAGCACTAGTTCTGTAATTTTTGAAGATGCCTGGTTGTCAGAAGCTGCAGACAGCAGTTGGTGCTCTGGTGTCTGGGACAGCTTCTAAAGTTCACTACTATATCATAGAAGATAAATTTAACAAAAGAAAATAAAGACGCCCAAAGGACAGAAGGAGCTTTTTCATGGCTATACAGAAATGTGAGGAGACTCGTGTCAAAGGGCAGGCTTCCCCCAGACTGCCTTTCTGCTTAGCACCTGCTGCACCTCCTTGAGCATGAAAGCAAGAGTCCAGGATGTTTGCCCAAGGAGGTTCAGCAGAATCCCTAATTCAGAGTGGTGTTTCAGAGGTTCTGAACAAGTCAAGATCAGCTGCATCTTCTCCAAAGGTCAATTTTCAGTCACCCTGGGGACTCAGGCTAACAGTCAGATTTGAGCCATTTTATCTTTAGAATCATAAAAAGTACGAGGCAAAGAGCAGCAATGCAGAAATGTTAGACTAACCGCATTCTCCAGACTCTATGGAGACGGAGCCTACAACTAGAGGATATGCCATTTTTATCATTAGCTGATACTGATCTGTGGGGCAGTTTCACTGAGAGGTTTAGAAAGAAAAATTTGGGGATAGGTTTGTCAGCAGTAGGTAGAGAGAAATAGGTATACTCATTGGGAGCTCCTGGCATCCTCAATAATTGGGGCTTAAAGGATGTTAAACATTTATTACTTCTCAAGTACAAACTTTGAAGAACACAATTACTTCCCTCTGCAAAGTTGGTTAAGCAATTCCAGCTGCTGCAATCATCATAGCTGACTGTAATAGGATCTGGAAATGGGGACCATGGTCAGACCCATTTAAAGGGTGTGTGTGTGTGTGTGTGTGTGTGTGTGTGTGTGTAGTAGAATGTCTATTAGAAAAATATGATTTAGGGAATGTTTTTCAAAACATAGAGTGTATGAAGACTCCTCTTTCTAGTCAACTAAGACTTTTTCATGAAATTTTGGGTGGAAATTCAGGGGTAAAATGCCCATAATCCAAACTCTTGGTGCTAACAGCATCCTTATTCAAGGGATCTCACTGAAGTATGGAAGGGCTAGAACTGTAAAGGTAGCCTGAATAGCTCTTGGTGGGATAGCAATTGCATATTTATCAGTGCAGTTGCATGGAATCTAAGAGAGTCGGCAGGGCACAGAAATCTTAAGAATGTTTCCAAACAACGTTGCCCTCATGCAGGTGCAATTTTACCTTTCTCTATGTACCTAAAAGCAACAATTTTGCACAGGTCCTTATGCAATAAGTGAGATCAAGTATAAAGAGTGTCATTCTATTTTATCTAAAAAAAATTATGAGACCTAGCAAGGAATCAATAAAATAGATCTTTAAATATTTCAAGGCAATGTCAGGTTTAGATTTTGAATTTAATTTTGACTTCCTACCATCCTCCTTTAAATGAATGGTTGACAGTTTACATAATAATTTTCTGTAACACATAAACAGGTTAGATGTACATTTACATAGTTTCTAATTATTAAAAGGAACTTGTCAATTTTTTAATATTCTCTTTTAATCAAGCTATTATGTTGTCATCTTAGAAATCAATTGATCTATGATGTAATACTTTTCTTCTCTGTCTTAGTTTTCTTTTGCTGCAATAAGATGTCCTAACAAAAGCAATTTACAGGAAAATGAGTTTATTTTACTAAAAAGTTTAATGTTATAGTTTATCATTGAGGAGGGCTCACAACAGCAGACCACTGAGGCAACTAATCACATTGCATCCACAGTCAAAAAGTAAGAGGCAAAAAGCTTAATGTTACACTTATCTTTTTTATACAGTCCAACATCTCAGTTCAGAGACATGTGTTATTCACATTGAGTGTATCTTTTTACCACAATTATTCCCCAAAGATGACAAAAAATAAAACCCAGTCTCCAAGCTCATTCTAGATCTCATCAGTTGGCAAGTAACATTATTACCATACAGTGAGAGTTTAAAATAGAAAAATTATTCTTTTGATTTGATATTAGAAAACAAAAAGTGGATAATATATATCACTAATCCTTTTATAAGAATACATAAATTTTGGTCAATATTTTCTTTTTCCCACCCTCCCACACATAAATATACACAGAGAAAAAGAGAAACATGTGAGTAATCACATTAGAAAATATTTTCTGTGTCACATTGTCCATTCATTTTTCAAATTGTAAATATGGAATTATAGCCATAAGTAAAGCCATAACACTCCTGTATGTGAAGAATTTCAAAAGCACGAGGTGATAAAAAGTTTTCTTCTCTGAATTTTTTTATTTTTGTTCTCCTTGATGACCTACGATCACCACTGATTGTATCTGTTCATGTCAAGCCAACTTACACCTGCATACTTATCAGTCAATGGATAATTTTTAAATGCTTTCTAAAATGTGTAGCAGAAAATAAACATATGATAAGGAACTGTCCAATATATATTGTTTAAAACTGCTTAATTTTTATTTATTTGAAGGAGAAAATACATTAAAAGATCTTGAGTATCTGAAATACCCACAAATTAGGAAGAAATTTAGTTGCACAACAAGAAATTTATTTTGCAGATATAGGAATGCTGGCAGTCTAGATGAGAATCAGACTTGGTTACAGGTATGAAAGCTCACCAGGAAAGCTTAGCAAGTTGTGCTCTGAGGTGGATGAATTTTAGACTCATTTTTGTGAAAAATATCTTACAAAATAATCACAGGTGAATTTCTACAAAAGCCAGTCAGATTCAAATTTGATTAGCCATCTTCCTATGTCTTTAGAATTTTTTTTTATTCTGTGTATGTATGTTTGACGATGTGAGGAAGCAGGCATGCTATGGAGCACCTGTGCTAGTCAGAGGACAATGTGTGAGAGTCAGTTCATTCCTTCTTGCACGTGGATCAAACTATGGTTGTCAAATGTTAGTTGCACATTTCTTTACCACAGGAAATATTTCACTACCGGAATCTCTTTTTGCAATAATCCACGACTACAGGATTATTTATTTAGTTAGTATTTTTATTTCATTGCTCAAATGGTTCTATTACCTTGTTTTCTTGTATGCTGGAATAGGTTATTCTGTAGACTCCATTTTTATAGCTTTGTAAGTTCTTCCGAATAAAATTCATGATCTCATTGCAAAATTAATTCATATTAATTCATGTTCCTTTTTAGACAGTATACAAGAATAGAGAAAAGCAATTAAAACTGAAAGACAAAAAATATTTCAATTTTTACGGCTAGACACCCATGAGAAGTGACACTGCAGAGCAAACCTTGTTATGGAAAAATTTACGACATATATAAATTTTAATCTGATAGCTTGATAGCTGCCATTCCCTTGGAATACATGGTGCCCAAAAAGATAATATTCACGACAGATCATCTCTCCTACACAGGTAAAACAATGATTACAAGTTGGTCTTCTGGAATTAGTGTGACTGAAATAGCCTAAAGAATTTGGTTTGGTTTATATTATTTGTCTACAATGTCTTTTTATCTCAGCTCTTTCCAAAAATTTAATGTGTGACAGATATCAAATGATATTCATTTTTGAATGGATCTGAAGCATAGAGGCAATATTCTCTAGAGACACAATTTCTGCAGGTGAGCAGTTTCTACCTTTTTAGGCAGGCTTTCTGCTTTGTTTCTTCACAGTTCAGTACATATTGAGACCCTAAGAACAATGTCTAAAATTCTGGTGATTACACACCTTCAGGCAATGAAGATGTATGTCAAAGATAGTTCTCAGTCATATGGTTTTATAATCTCTCCATTTAAAGCTTGGGGCTCAGGCTTCAGGCCAGTGTCAGCTTCATTTATTCATGCCTTGTTACTCAAGTATGTGGTATCTTCAAAATAGGTAGGATTTTATCATCAAGTTCTGGAGGGTAACCACGAGAAATGACAATATTCCACACACAGCCTGAAACATGATAACCATATCAGGCATTGGCCTGTTATATAAAAGCTTTTGAAATCATGCAGGTATTTCAAATAGGATGGATCATATTATACATGGAACTTTTTTCATGTGTGTATATGCATACATTTTTTTTAATTTATTTATTTATTAAGGATTTCTACCTCCTCCCCGCCACCGCCTCCCATTTCCCTCCCCCTCCCCCGATCAAGTCCCCCTCCCTCATCTGCTTGAAAAGCAATCAGGGTTCCCTGACCTGTGGGAAGTCCAAGGACCGCCCACCTCTATCCAGGTCTAGTAAGGTGAGCATCCAAACTGCCTAGGCTCCCTTAAGAAAACTTATAGATTCTAAATTTCCATTTGTCATTTTCAGTGGTCTTTAATGTAAGTTATTCCTCTCTGTACTTCTTACACTTCCTTGTCTTAATTTTCATCAGAGAAGTTTCTTTTTATAGTAGCAATCAGTTAATACAGTTAATACAGTTATCCACAAGCAGTCAGTTTGCAGAGAACAAGAGATTATGGAGTACTCAGGTCTGAGTGGGAAATCCATAATAAATCTCTATCCTCCAAGGATTAACAATTAACAATTACGATAATGATGTTTAGCTCCAGAGTGAGTGAGATTCTATGGTCAAACAGGATTTGCATGACGTGGCAACACTACTGTATGCATGAATTCACAGTGGCTGTGACCACATATGAAATTCTGAAGAGGAACATGTCAGCCAAAAGCCCTACATGGAAAGGAGAAAGGATCATACACTTTCACCTATAGCTGAGGAATTCTCAACAGCTACCAGCTGTTGGATGGGTAAGAGCCAGTTGTCTTCAGGGATGTGGGCCCAGAGTGGTAATCCATGCTCCAATAGATAGGCCCACACTTATGCATATAAGGCAGCACTAAGTGCATTCAGGGAGGATTAAAAAAAAAGAAAGAAAGTATGCATAAAATTGTCAGGGAAGTCTTAGTAGTGACGCAGGGTGGGGTTAGAGGGAAAGGAATGGGAGGTGTGTTCGTTCCGAACATGTCATATGCATATTTGACTATCAAATAAAATATTAAATAAAAAGGAACTGGCTGAAATGGAATAAACTTGTTTTAAAAGTAAAAATGGTCTTTATCTTCTAGAGACTCAGCATGATGAGTTTATATTAATTTCATTATCAAATAACAGTACAAGGGGAAGGCAATAAAAAGGGAGTCTTAAATAATTTCAAAATATATCCTGAAATTTTCAACTAAATATTTAAACATTTAGATATAATATTACCTAATCTTTTCTGTTAAAAATTTGTCTCCTTCTGAATAAAAAAATAGCTAGATGCTATCATTTTTGTGGTTTTTCTTGTGATGATAAAGATTCAAATGAGCCAGTCTTTTATGTATTCATTATGTCTTTACCCTGACAATGATATCACATACACATCCTCATTTCTTATAATCACACTGAAATATGAGCAGATTAATTGACATAATGCAAGTATCTATCATTTTTATGTATTCACTAGATAAAACGTACACTCTACTGAGACAGTTTCAGTTAATTAAATCATTCTTATTTCATACTGTACATTATTCTATTTAGGCAGCATAAAAATCATGTTGACATTTTGCTCACAAAGGACCTCTTTCAAAGCTTATTCCTATTCAGGTGTTCATTGTAAGTAAATCACAAGATGACTAGAAAGTTAACAACTGGTCTTATTTCTGAGAATAGAGAAAAATAATTCAGAAGAAAACTAAAATTAATATAAATTCAGTTTATTAAATATAACCACATAACCCATGACATCTACATATTTAGTAGATTAATGTTTCAAACCCATTTATCTGACACTCATAAATTGCATTAAGACTTTTTAAAATTGTTTAGATGGTCTTACTAGAGTCCTAAAGAATAAATATTGCAAACTTATCAAAAGTAAAAGAATTATTATTTCTTGTAAATATGTCTTTGTCTGATGTAAAGTTACTAATGATATAGACAGCCCAAAAAATAACAGAAACTTTGCATGTTAAAAATTAATATCATCAGACATTGAAAGAACAAAACCTCACTACATATGGGGGAAAAAAACAGGATAGCTAAAATAATCCTGCACAGTAAAAGAACTGGAAGTATCATATCTTTGATATCAAGCTCTACTACAGGGCTATAGTAATAAAACCCCATGGTACTGGCATTAAAAAAGCAAGGGAGATAAGTAGAATTGGAATAAAAACGGAAACATGCTACTACACAACTATGGACATCCAATTTTCAATTTAAAAAAATGCCTAAATTATATAATGGAAAAAGAAAGCCTTTTCAACAAATTTATGCTGGAATAACTGGATGTTGGCATGTAGAAGAATGCAAATAGATTTATATCAATCACCCTGCACAAAACTCAAGTCCAAGTGAATCAAAGACCACAACATAAATCCATTTACACTGAACCTGATTGAAAATAATGTTGAAAATTGCCTCGAACACATTGGCACAGGAGACAACTCCCTGAATAGAACACCAATAGTGCAAACACTAAGATCAACAATTAATAAATGGCATGTCATAAAGCAGAAAAGTTTCTGTAAGCCAAACACACTATCAATACGACAAAACAGCAGTCTACAGAATGGAAAAAGGTATTTTATCATCCATCCACCCATCTGACAGAGGGTGTATTTCCAAAATATATAAAAATCTCAAGAAGCTAAATGCAAAGAAAATCAAATATTCCAATTAGAAAATGGATCCAAAATAGAACTCTAAACAAAAGAATATATAATGACTGAAAAAACAAATAAATGTTCAACATCTTTAGCTATTAGGAAAAATGCAAATTAAATCTACTCTGAGATTCCATCTTACACCTGTCAGAGTAGCTAAGAGAAAAATAGAAGTGACAGCTCCTCGTCAAAAGGATAAGGATCAAGGGAAGCAATTCTCCATTGATGGATTGTTGGTGGGAGTGTAGAAGTGTACAACCACTTTAGAAATCAATATAGGAAATTCTCAGAAAATTGGTAATAGATCTACCTTTTGACACAGCTATACCAGTCCTGGGAATATAAACAAAGGACATACTACAAATCTAATTGTACAACTATGTTCATAGCATCTATATTTGTAATAGCAAGAACCTGGAAACAACCTAAGTTTCCTGCAACTGAAGAATAGATAAAGAAAGTGTGGTACATTTACACAATGGAGTATTATTCAGTTGTTAAAACAATGACTTCAGGAAATTTGATGGCAAATGGATGGAACTCGAAGAAAATAACCTGAAAGAGGTAATCTAGACCCAGAAAGACAAGAATGGTCTGTATTCACTTATAAGTAGATTATAAGTATTAAAGAAAAATGAAAACTGTGCTACAATACACAGTCTCAGAGAGGCTAGGTAACAATTAGTTCCCAAAGGGAGATTCATGGATTTCCCTGGGAAAAGGAAATAGAGGAGATCTCCTGGGCAAATTGGGAGTTGGTGGGGTTAGGGACATAAGGGATCAGGTGAGGAGAGGTGGACAGGGTAGCAATGAAAAAGAAAAGACAACTGTAAAAGGAGAATAAACATTTTGGGATGAAGTAGAAACCTGGAACAATGAAAACCCACAGGTTCAACAGGCATGATCACAGCTAATATTACCAGCAATAGGAAATGTGTAGCCTGAACTGCCCTTATGCACTACCAGTGGGAGTGCAAATTTGTACAGCCACTTTGGAAATAAGTATGGTTCTTTTTTAAAAAATTGCTAATCAAAATCATCCTCAAGAGCCAGCTATACAAATCTCAGGCATATATCCAAAGGATGCTCAAACATACCACAACTACACTTGCTCAACTATGTTCACAGAAATGGTATTTATAATATACAGAACCTGAAAATAACCTAGATGTCCCTGTACCAAAGAGTGGTTTAAAAAATGTGGTTCATTTACATAATAGAGTATTACTCATCTGTTAGAACATTAATATCAGGAAATTTGAAGGCAAATGGATGAAACTAGAAAAAAATCATTCTGAGTAATGTAACCTCCACCCAGAAGGACAAATATGGTATGTACTCACTCATATATGGATATTAGCTGTAAAGTAAAGAATAATATTGTACAATCCACCCCCACAGAGTGGCTAGGTAACAAGGAGGGCTCAAAAAATGGATGCCTAAAGAGGTTTCTATTTCTACTGGGAAAGGGAATTAAAAAAGATCTCCTGGGTAAACTAGGAATGGGTAGGGATGGGGCATGAGGGACAATGCTGATGTGAGATAGAGGGGGGAAGTAATGGGGGAGCATTTCATGGGTCAGGTAGTAAGTAATCTGGTGCAAGGGAAACTCTTATGAATCTACAAGGTTGATACCAGTTAAGATTTCTAGCAGTAGTATATAGGCAGCTTGAACATTCCATCTCCTCTAATCTAATCTAATCTAATCTAATCATCTAATCTTGTCATCAGAAAGCCTTCATTCAATAACTGATGGAAGCAAGTGTAGAGATGCACAGGCAAGCACTGGACAGAGCTCAGGAATCCTATTGAAGTGAGGAAAGAAGGATTGTATGGAACCTACAGCATCTATCCTGGGTTCATAGGAGTTCCCAGACACTAAACTGGCAGCTACAGAATGCACATGGGACAAACCTAGGTCCTCTAAATATCTGTAACCATGGAAAATGCTTGGTCTTCTTGTGGGACACCTAGCAGTGAGAACAGGTTCTGACCCTGATGCTTTGGAAAGATTTTGGCAATCTATTCCTCATATTGGTTTGTCTTACCAAGTTTTTTTTTTCTTTTTCTTTTTCTTTCCTTCTTTCTTTCTTTCTTTCTTTCCTTCTTTCTTTCTTTCTTTTTTTGGTTTTGGTTTGTTTTGTTTGGTTTGGTTTTGGGATTTCTTTTTGTTTTTTTAATTTTTATTCAGCTCTACATTTTTCTATGCTCCTCTCCCTACCTATTTCCTCCCCTGCAACCCTCTCCAAAGGTCCCCATGCTCCCGTGCTCTCAATTTACTCAGGAGATCTTGTCTTTTTCTTACCAAGTCTTAATGTGAGGGGAATAGCTTAGTCCTATCTCAACTTGATATGCCATGCTTTGTTGACACTTATGTGAGGCCTGCCCCTTTCTGAACAGAAAAAGAGAAGGAGTAGATTGTGGGAGTTAGTAAAAGGTTTGCAGAAGGAATGGGAGGAGAGGAGAGAGGGGAAATGTAGGTTGGGATATAAGGATGTAAAATAAATGAATAAATTTAATAAAAATAAAATAAATAAAAAGAAAACAATTAACAAATTAAAAAATTTAATGAATGAATATACATATGGAAATTTTTATGTTAAAATGAATATTCATATGAAAAATTGTATGTTGAAATGAATATTCATATGGAAGTATGTATGATAATAATGAACATGCTGTTATAAAATAAGTACCTAGGCCAGGCAGTGGTAGCACATGCCTTTAATCCCAGCACTTGGGAGGAGAAGCAGGCAGATCTCTGTAAGTTCAAAGCCATCCTGGTCTACAAGAGCTAGTTCTAGGATAGTCTCAAAAATACAGAAAAAACCTGTCTCGCAAAACCAAAAAATATAGCTACCTATTATCCTAAATGAAGTAGGCATTTATTTTATCAATATTTAATAAAATTAAGTCTTTAACATATCTCCGATGGATAGCAATACAGTTGAGCATATAAAAACAGCTGATATGATACCCTGATGGTCTGAATTTATTCCTCAGAACTCATGAAAAGTTTGAAGATGGGAACTAACTTCATATTCACCATGGACTAAATACAGACCTTTGATCTTGTCTAAGCTCATCACCTTCACCATTCTCACGAACAATCCATTTTTCCTATTGTTTCCTGTAATTCGAAAAGATTAATTTCATAGGAAATATTAATTTCTTCTCCTCCTCCTTCTCCATCTCCTGTCCTTCTCTGGTTTCTTCTTTTTTTCGTTACTATGGTGTACAGTTGTGCTACATGTGTGTATATGTACATATTAAATTAACATTATAAAGTCTACCATGTATAATTTATATGTACTAATAAAGAGCTCATCAAAAATCAGTTTAGAGAGATGTACATCCCTACAATTTGAATCTATCATTTATAGAAAGACCCCTTCTGAATTTACTATATTTTACTTATGCTCCTATTAATTAAAGATTTTAATGACTGATTCCAAACCTTTTCTTTATGCCCTATCAGTAGAACGTTATTCTTATTTGTTTCCAAAATATGAATTTCTGTAAATTATGCTTGGGACTAGTTAATTAAAAGTCTGGCAATTTTTAAATGTATTCTAACTGATTGGAGAATGCAGCAAACTACTTTTGCATAACTTCCGCCATGCTACTAAAAAGTTTAGTTTTAACTTCATTTTGCTTACAGACTCAATTGACAGGGCTGACCAATATGAAATATCTATTATGAAGGGTTACTTAGATATCTAACAGGTCATCATACCCTGATCATCAAGCACTTCAGAGATCTGAGAATATGGCATTTTAATAAGAATGCTTATGAAGACATGCCAGCTCCTAGCAGCACCCTGTGTCTCCTCCAAAGAAGGCCACAAAAGAACTTTACTGGAAGCTTGCTTTAAATATGTCAAAGTCAGACATGCAATAAAAAATTGCTTTATTCTTCAAACTCCTGCCAATACCATGCTCAGAATAGGTGACAGAACACTGAGGAATCAGTTCCCCCACTTTGCCATGAGAAGGTAGGTCACTCTCCCCAAATTTCTACTCCACAGGAATGTCTGTCAGATCTTCTTGGGTTGGTAGCCAAACTGGTACTGCTTTTCAGACTTCTGTTCCCCAATAACCATAGAAAAACATAGGATTTCCTATGAAGCTGGGAAACTATCTCACTTCTGCTTATCCTTTTCAGGTCTAATGGCATTTGATGTCTGGGGTACTGATAACATTACCAGTTCAACAGCTCTCTTCCAAAGGTTACAACCAGCCTGGTAAGTCATTGGTTCGTTGGTTAAAATTCCTGTTAAAACTACAGACAGGTTTGCCTAATTCACTTTCTTCATGGTACTGGATAAACAGGTTTCAGATGTACCTTCAGAGGTTCAGTTTTAGTACTGACAGAGACAGGTTTGATGAACTGAGAGCACCAACTACAAGCACTTTTAGGGAGTCATTAAATTTCTGTGGATTTTACTGGTACCAGTTTTTGGAGACAGGTTAGCATCAAAGAGGGTATGGAACGCAGTAGGTATGTTCAATTCCCTCCTCCTCCACTTGTTCAACCTCTACTGTTCAGTGAATTTAGACTTAAAGTTATGTTTCATGAGGTTGAAATCAGGTCCTAGGGGAAATTTTATGCCTTTTAACCCAAAACAAAAGCCTATTACTATCATACCAAGGTAAAAATCTACTCCAGCTGTTTTACAAGCACTTCAGTATTCCTGAAAAAAGAGTGTCAAGCCCAACCCGCAGTAGCTTTCCAGATATGCTAGTCCCTGTACCAGCTTCAAGGGCACCAAAAAGTTGAGAATTGCCAGGTTGACTTCCCCAACATATCCACTCATAAAATGTTCCATTATCTTCTAATTCTTGTGGAAGCTTTACAGGATTGACATAGGCATTTCCCATCTCCAGAGAAATAGCAAATGTGGTGGCTAAGGTACTCCTAAAGTACACATCATCCCTCGATTTGAATTGCCACTGCCCAAAGCTCCTGGGTCTTCAGTGCTATTACCCACTCTCCAGGCTCAAATGGAAGCCTATTCAGCAATTGGGACCTGGTTTTTCAAGATGTTACAATGAATATCTGCCCTTGTGTCTCATTCATTCACTCTTGTCTCTTTCTATAACCAGGGCACACGTCTGTCTCATTCTTTCTGGCACTCATCACTCTGCCTACCCCCATTTATATGGTTGGTGTTAATAATCTATTTTTTATAACAACTTGCCTTCTCCACCTCCAAGATGCCTGAAGTCTCCAGCATAGCAGCTAACCAAATGCTTTTTCAACCACACCTCCCTTGAGTGTGAGTTCATTGGCTCCCGACTCCCAACTCCCTGTTTCACACATCATTCCTTACCACAAGAAGTAACAAGACATGGACCAGCACCCATATATATCAAAAAGTGTTGGAATTTTGGGAAGCTCCACTCTGGTTTCACTTCTCCCATTCCAGATTCTGCCCATCAGGAAGTCATCCATTGGCAACTCCTTTACAGGCTATTTAAGACCTGCTCATCAGACCAACCAATTGCTTGCTCTTCTGCCTTTCCAAATTTTTCCAGGGAATTGCTTCACTCTACTGTGTTTATTAAATTCATTATGATTTGGGTTATTGCAGCAGCAGAGGAACCCAATAACTGAGAATCCAGTACATATCAACATGGTGCCAACCCAAGGAGAGTTTAGTTTTCTGGTGACCATGTTGCCATGGAAAGCCACTCTCCCTTCCTCCCTGCCTTCTTCACATCTGACTGACTCTTGCTCAGTAAGTCATTCATACCAAACAAAACACCTTTAAAGAGATCCATGATCCTTTCCAAGTCCTCACCCCTTCTGGGTGAAAGGATTCTGGATTGCCTGCTGAGCCACTCCAGTGCCAGGCTACTTTGGCTTGTTCCAGAGAAGAGAAAATCCCTGCCCCTTGGTGATGTGGGATTCCCCTCTGTGTGCTGTGAATACCACGTGATGAATAAAGAAACTGCTTTGGCCATTTAATAGAACAGAACTTAGGTAGGCAGGGAAAATGAAACTGAATGCTGGGAGAAAAAAGGGCAGAGTTGAGAAGCCATGGAGCTGCCACCAATGATAGACATGCTGAAATCTTGCTGGTAGGCCATGGGACTCATGGTAAAATATAAAATAATAGAGTTAATTCAAGATATAAGAGCTAGCTAACAATACGCTTAAATAACTGGCCAAGCAGTGTTTTAATTAATACAGTTTCTGTGAGATTATTTTGGGGCTAAGTGGCTAGGAACTAAATAGTGGCCTTCTTTCAACACCTTGGGGATCCTTTGTTTGGGAGATGTCTTGTCTTACACCCAGATACCCCAATCCAAACAGTTTTGACACCAGTCTATCTCAAAGTATGCCCTGCCATAGTCTCTGGTTAAGAGCTTTTGAATTGATACTTTCAGGTCCAGGTTTGATCCTCTGACACCCTTCCGGTGTCTCTTATGTAATCCATGCAAATTGGGGCCATCTCATTCAGTTTTACATAACATTGCACAACTGCCTTCTTCCCTTCTAGCTGTCTGTCTCTCTGCCTCCTCTCCCTGTCCACTCCTTTCTTCAGGCCTGGTGCATGTATTGAGATTCTCCCCACAACAGATCCTGCTCTCCCGTACCACCTGTAACAAACCTGTTCTCCTTGAATAAACTCTGTTACACTTTCCACTCTCCTAAAAATCTCTGCAAATCCTCCAGCTGCTGTTCCAGCTCACACATTCAGACTGCAACTGCTGCTGGTTTTCAGTTTCCCTCCTCAGTGGCTCTTCCTCTGGGATCCTGGCAGCAGGCTGTCTGGACCCAAAGAGACCCGTGTCATGATCAGGAAGCATCTTTTATTCCTATTCTGCCTTATACTGTAAACTCTCCTTTTAGGATTTTATGGTTACCCAGGAAAAATTTTGTTTGTCTTTCTGTAAAAGAGTCCAGTCTATTTGGTGTGTAGTGATGGGAGTGAGTGAATGGTGTGGCTACATGCTTGTTTCTGACTGATCTTGAAGGGATGTCTGTGTTTCTATGTTCCCTGTGTCTTGGTAACAACCAGCTGTCTGAGCTCATAATTTGTCTCTGGGTTTCACTGATAATGGCACTGAGACCTGTTTCTACTGCATGTACTGGCTCTTTAGGACCCTAGTCTATTTGGATGCACGCCTCGATGGAGGGGGGAGGGCCTTGGACTTCCCACAGGGCAGGGTACCCTGCCACCTCTTATGGAGTGAGGGCGAGGGAGGAGGGTGAGTGTGGGAGCAGGAGGGAAGTGGCAGGAGGGGAGGAAATGTAAATTTTTGAATGGAAAAATAAAAAAATAAATAAAAATATATGTCTAACCTTGCTTTTACTAATATTGGTAAACTGTTCCTAATTGAGTAAACTGTGTGCCCAGATTTAACTTATTAAGACTAAACAAAGGGACTACTTGTATTTAACATATTATTAAGTTTTACTATAACATATCAACTCTCTCCCACAATGACGAAAATCTGGTATACAGAAAGGTAAGTACTCCTTCAGGCCTGTTTCTTTTCTACAGTGCCTTCTTCTCATGTCACAAACACTACTGTTCCCTGATATTATGGATTTTTATTGTTCTCTAGATTAAAGGTATTATTTCATGCCTTGAAGTCCTTTTTTTTTTACACTGAATTCTTTTGAGATATCTAGTAGACACCTCTGGCAATATAGTGTATGAGTCCATTTTGTGCAGCTAGGACAAAATGCCTATGGCTGCATGCTTTTTGAAGAAAAGATGTTTCTTTTGGATAGTTCTTCATGTCCAACATGGTCCCAGAATCTTCGCAAAGTCCCTTTGGCTTCATCATTGGGAACTTCCACATCAAGGGAAACGCATCATATGTACAGCACCAGACATACAATGGGTTCACAGTACTGTAATCCCCTGTATGAAAAGAACGTTAATACCTTCGTAGACATGGCATTTGGTGCTTTTACACTTCTTAACAGTTTTTCCCCCTTAAGAAATCCACCCACCTGAACATCAGTCTGCAGCAACATGAAATTCAGGGTACAAACCACATTCACTGTGTAAACAGGAGAGCAATGCCAATATAGGCTATACCCAATTCTTTCTGACTCAATCTTCAGTAAAGGGACTCTTTCCCAAAATGTGACATACATTTTTTTTTTTAATTTTATGTACACCACTCCTGTGCTGGAAGTTCTGGATTATAAAGTTATCAAGCGGAGCAAACCATGGTGTGGTAGTCAGTAAACAGTGGTCCTCTTTGGTTTCAGTTCCAGGTTCCTGCTTTGGCTTCCCTTAATGAGTAACTATAATGTGTATGTCTAATAAACCCTTATGCCAAAAGTTGCTTCTGGTCATGTTGTGTAAACAGCAGAGGAAGGAGTGCACTAGGACTGTAATTGTTCTTTATGACGTATCTGATCATGTTGTTTTAGCGAGTATTATGGAGGTGTTTGGAACTCTAGGCTGTAAAAGGCAAAGAATAGTTGGAGTTTAATGAGACCTTATGGAACCTTGGAAGATAAGAATGTTGAGAGAAATGTACATGATAGATGTGTGCCTTGTGAAGTTGCAGAGGGAATCTGAGAATCGATGAGGCAAGTTCATGTGAGATACTTTAGTTAAGAATTAGTGATTAGGTGGCTTGGCCATTTATAAGAGTCTCCCACAGAGTATTGGTTTTGGAAGCATCAGAGCTGCAGGACTGAAGGGGTCATGGAAGAAACTCTGGCCTGGTTTTCTGTGGCAATTTCAGAGTCTCCCTAAAGAAAGGCTAGGAGGATGTTTGTGAAGGTAGACTCTCAGTTTCAATGGTGACCCCAGGACATTGGAAATATCAGGCCTCTGGTATGATCACTAAGGACAAGAGGTATGAAATGGAGAAAACTTGAGCCTAGGAGACAAGATGCCTCGGTTGATACTGATAACAGAGCCAGGGAGTCGGGAAAACTCAAGCACTTTGTAACACAGATGATCACAAATGAGTCCCAGACATAAACAGATGCTGAGCTATTTATGTTGTTAGAGCTTGTTTTTGCTTAAGTTTATTTGAACTTCTGTGCTGGTTATTCCTCATATGGAATAAAATGCGCTACTTAAGTTTTATATAGGGAAACCCACAATTAAGGGACTATGGTTTAAACTCACAATTAAGAGACTTTGGTCTTATAAAAACTGCTGGATGTTTTAAAGAAATCTTTTACTTTTAAATTATTTGTTTAAGGTTTGGGGATTATAATAGGATTACACAAATTCCCCTTAATTTTCCTCCTTCCAAACTTTGTCATATAATTCTCTTAGCTCTCTTTGAATGCCATGGCTTCTCTCTCTCTCTCTCTCTCTCTCTCTCTCTCTCTCTCTCTTTCTCTAAATGTTAAATACAGTTGTAATTCTAAAGACTGTTAGTATAGACTGTTAGACTTTTAGAGTTATCCTATGCTTTATATTGTAATATAAATATGAGATCTTGGCTAAAAACAAGTGAAGGTAATGGTAGTATAATATGGATGTGTTTATGTTTCAAATTGGCAAAGGGTCAATTACACTGGATAATTTTGGTCAACTTGACACAAAATAGAGTTAACTGGGAAAAGAGAACCCCAGCTGAGGAACTGTCTCCTGTGGGAAGATCTGTAGATCAATACATTGATTAATTTCAGATGTGGTAGCATCCTCAGCAACACCATGGCTGGTGTCACCCATGGACAGGAGGTCCTGGTTTGTATAAATAAACAAAATGAACAAGCAACAGGAAGGAAGCAATAGAAAAAAGCTAGTAACTGGCATTGCTTTATGGTCCATTCCTCTAATATTGAATTGAGCAATGAAAAAGAAGATGCGCTTTGGAGATTAGACAAAGTGCAAGCCCAAGTGTGATTTCCCTACTTCTCTCCCAGTGACTTCTGTATGTATGTTTTTGTTTCGTCTGTGGTTTATGTCTGTCTTTTCAGACTGTTGTGTGTCTGAACTTTGTAAGTAGCTGGTCCCTATCTACACTGACTCTCCCTATCAAAGGACATTGCTCTATGTTCATTAATAGCACAGATGACAGTGTGGGAATAAATGAGGCAAATTGTTTTTATACAAATCTTTAACAGTTTTATAAGGAAAATTGTTACTCTATTTACCCCCAAACAATTCAGGATATCACTCAAACAGCAAACAGATGTTATCAATGTAGATCCACATGTTGCTTCCAAAACTTAGTTGTTGCTTAGGGTTGTTTTCCATCTGTTGGCTTTTTTTTCCAGGAAATTATTGCTACAACATACACACACACACACACACACACACAAATCTGTGCCAAAGGCATGGTAGAATATGTAGTTTAAGATTAAAGATATGCATTTGCTTAGGTTGTACAAGCAAACGGTGTTGTAGGTTTGGTCACATTTTTTGTTGCTATTTATTTATGAAATTATTTAATTACATTTCTTTCTTCACTTTCCTCTTTTCAGACACAGCTATATATATATATATATATATATATATATATATATATATATATTCATCTCTAGCTGTCCTTCAAATTATATACACCTCCATCTGTCCTTCAAATGCATAGTTTCTTTTTTCACAATTGTTTTTGCATGCATATATGTAGTTTCATATACGTTTATATTCCTAATAGTAATGTGTTGAGTCCTTGTTATATTATCTTGTAGGTATGTGTTCAGGGCAGAGGATTTGATGTTGGCCCACCAACTGATATGTTCTTCTCCTGCTCCAAGCTCTATTGTGTTTTCTCTATTGCTTTGTGTATGGTTGAGTCTTTGTGAGTTTTTCTGTCAATTTTGGCAAGTTCCGTCATAGAATCCTTGTACAGATCACCTTTAGGGGGACAAGCCAAGTTGGTAAGAATTTATTGATATAGTTGTTAATGTTACTAGGAGACAAAATGTCATGGACTTCCAGATTAAATTTAAATAGTAGTGCAAAAAACTGATACACTGTTTTAAATGACTTCAAGGTATGTCATTAAATTTTTTGCAAGGTCTGGCAAAATTTTAAGTCTTTTAAGGAAACAAGTATTCTCAGAAAAAGATATTGCCTCTTTTGGCACAAGAGTATATAGGACATGGGCCTAATGCTATTTTTCTGCTAAAGGTATATAGCAATAAAATGACTCTTAATGATATATTTATATACCCATATATCAGTGTCTTGTTCAATCCACATCATAGAATGTTCTTTTTTACTGTAGATGGTAATTAAAACAGATACCCATGAGTGGACAATGTGCAAAGAGTGAGAAACTTCAGAATGCTCATTCCAAACAACCACCTTCAGGCTCAAGGATCTATGATGATGAGGAGACAGACAGAATGTAAAAGCCACAGAGAATGGATAAGTTCAAGAAACCAATGTCATCTTTATACAACAGGACAAATATACATATGGACATAAAGAGACTGTGACAGTATTCACAGATTCAAGCAAGACAGGAAAATAGATACTGTGTCCCATCCCTATACAAGAAGCTACAGTTTGTACCCACTGGCAAAGATAGTTTTCCATCAGTGGAAAATCCCTGGGTATATCAACCACACTTCTAGACAGGCTCCATGGCACCCAGGAATAGTTGGCCTACACAAAACAAAATCAATGTGATATCATTTTTCTGTTTATAGACTTTTTCTCTGATTTGAGATCTATGTCTCATTAGCCTTTTGTTTGCTTATTTTTATATTGTTTTATATGTTTTGGGGGCATTGCTTTATTTTTCTTTGAGTGAGAAAAAAAGAGTATAAAGTTGTGAGAAGAAAATATTTTAGAGGAATTAAGAAAAGACAAAAAATGATCAAAATATATTGCATGCAAAATGTTTTTCTAAACTCCAAAAAATGCTGCCACAGCCTCAGTTTTAGTTTCTTCCTCCAAGTTCCTGATAGAGTTGTTTCTTTGTCTTTCCACACAATGGACAGTAAAATAAGTACACCGGTTCCTACTCAACCTTATTTTTTTTCATTCTGCTTATCACAGCAACAGCGAAGCAAATGAGGAGAGATAATAAAATCAAGTGGTTGCAACACAAAGCAAGGCTACTGTAAGCAAATTGTAACTGATCAATACAGCAAAATATTCATGTATATCAATAATTCAAATCTTTGGAAAAATGGATGATATTTAAGTAAATATCTGAAGAAAAGGACCAGTGAGGGATATACTGTATTGACACCTATGGGGAAATCTAAGGCAAGGTGCAACCATCAAGATAAAAAAAAATACAGATACAAGGTTATCGAGGAGTATATTTGGCATAGCAAGAAACAAACTGAAATGGCTTGTTAGAAAGCATGGATAAGAGTAAATTTGCTAACAGGGGCAGGGAGAACAAAAATAATAGACATAAAGTAACAAAAAGTTATTGTTTTGACTTTAATGGAAATAAGTCAGTGTTTCATAAAGGGGCAACATGTACTCACATTATTATTTCCGTGGATTCTATTCCTTCTCTGCTCTTTCATACTCCATTTGTACTAAGTGTGTGAGCTTTGTCCTTGCCTCACTGTGTACATTTCTCCAGGACCCAAGCAGTGTCTACTCTACTCGGAATTTACAAAGCTTAGGAACCTCATCTAACCATGCACTCAGGAAATAAATTCGCAAGATAATTCCATAAAGATAAAATGAGAGCAGTGGAAGGAGCATCAGTTAAAGGAATTTCTCTCTTCAGTTTCACTGGCTTTGAGCCTAAGGTTAGTTCTGTAAATATTTATTTGTTCCTCATATTATTTTTGAATGATCAAAATACAACAAGTTCAGAAGGTTTTATGACTCAGATGTTTTCATGTTTACCTGTAAAGTCTTACTCAGTTTCCAGACATATAATTCTAAATAAAGGATATTGTGAGCCTCAAGGAATTTTTCTTAACTTGTTCCAATAGACCATTTCCTGAGCATTTTCTAATGTAAGTGAGGAGAATAACCTACCTCAAAACTATTAAAGCCTTAGGCCTGTAAAGAAATTATTGCTTTATAAAACTGAAAATTCTTCCTCTGCTTCCTCACATGCAGGCTAACAGAGCTAATGATCTTGAGTCCACTTCACTATATAGCCTTATATTTTCCAATTCATAAAACTAAACAAAGCCTAGGAAACATATAAACCTGTATCACTCTCTGAAATAAAAAAACACAGGGGAATATTAATATATGTGTGTTAATGCAGCAACAGTATAGCCATTTTGTTTGTGAGTATCAGACTTGCTGTATTTGGATTCCACCACTAATTATTGAAATATTCATTTAATAATTCATGTATCATTAATAATGATCTATAAAAACAGCGTATAAAGCAATATATGATATAGTTGTTGTAGCACTCCAGAGACATCTTGAGGCTACAGGCTAATTTAAAATATGATATTTCTTATCACATATTCTGGTCTATTTCATGAAAACAGCTTTTTATTCTATTCATGACCTAGCTTTAACTTGTCTCCTCTGAAATTTTTCTCTTCTTTCTTAATGCCTTAAGGGAGTGTGGCTGGATTTACACTAAGATCATTGCTGCATAATCACTGCACATTATTATGGCATGTTGAAATAATAAAATTTAGCATTCTTGTCTTTTCTATGAAGGGAAAGAAAGGCTCCTAGCACATTTTCTGCCATTTCCCATTTCAGAGTGAAGAGTCTCCTTATAGTTCCTTTTTAACTTTTGAAAACTTTGGACAATGAAAAATGAAACGGAGCATTTCATATGTTTCACTTGTAGAGTTGGGAGGCCATGGTGCTATCTGGGAGTTTGAGTTTCCCTTTCTTCAACATACCTTGAACATGGCTTTGACTTCACTCCTCCGTATACCCGTGGCATGGTATTATTCTTACTTCCCAGTGTATCAGGGGTCAGGGACCCTGGAGTATATGTTGCCAAAAGGATAGAAGCAGTAGACTCAGAACAATTGTGTCTTGCATTATGGCAACCAAGAAAATATTTAACTATCACTTTCCCTACGATGCCCAATGACCTCTATTAAAAAAAAAGGTCTCTTAATCTTTATCAATACAATCCTTGTATATTTAACACCATTTCTGGCATTTCTAGCCCACCAATTTTTCAAAAAAATAATCTAAAGTATTAATTATAGCTACAATCAGAATTGCTTCAAAGAATAACATTAGGAATATCATTGTGATGTTTCTTCTTGAAAGAGAGCTCAATCTATATCAATTCTACCTTATTGATTTCAATCTTGAAACATGTGTAAATATATACTAGGAATAATTAAACTATTAAGTTAAAATTTGATTTCCATATTGATAATAATTGGTTTAATCTATTATATGTTCATACTGATAAATTATTTTTTGTACATATTGAAAACTCTTCTCAAACTTGTTAAATAATTGTTCCCAGGTGTCGGCAATATATACATTGCACAATGACTCCTGGCCATTGTAACATTATTAAAACTCATTAGTCACCAAAGCACAACTCCCCAAATAGCTATAGGTGGACTTTGTAATATGTAATAAATAATAATAGCCAATGAAGATGTTTGATGTGCTCCCAACATAATCTTGTAAAATTCCTAAGTTAAGTTTTGGCCTCCACAGTGGTTCTCTTAAAGGAAGAGTATTGGGAAGTAAGAAGGTCATGTGATCACTGCAGCCTTCCTGAATGACCTCAGTGCCCTTATGAATGGAGGACAGGAGAAATAATTTTCATCCTTCCTGTTATGTGACTTTGCAGTAAATGCCTGGCCATCTAAGAAGCAGGAGGGAAGCTCATACAGACAGCAGATTCGCTAAATGTTCTGACAACTTTATCTTTGAATGCTCAACATTCAAAACCGGATGAGATATATTTCTATTTTTAATGCATCAATTTATGGCGTTTCCATAGGCCACCAAACATACTGGAACAAAAAAGAAGGTTTTCATCAAAAAAGAAGTAATTACTATAAAGTCAAGGTTATAGCTACTGGCTTTCTTTGTTTTTAAATTCCTTACTTTACTGATTTGTCAATTCAATCCTAAATAAATGCCCAATATGTGTAGCAGATTAAATGCAAAGTTTGTACAAAAGAATCTGTTTTCAATAAGAACTATTTATATTCTTAGCTAACATCTCTTAGACATATAAAGCATAAGACTTAATAATATATTTTCTCACTAAATATGTAGATTAAAAACCATAATCTGTCCTTTTGATAACATAATTTTAATATTTGTTGTTATTAGTCAACTATTTTTCTCTGAATATTATTTGAAAGGTAGCATAAAGTAGTTTTTTGTTTATTTTTTTTTAATTACATGTTTAGGTTACACTGATTATTTCTTGGGTAGCTTATCTTATCAGACAAACAAATAGGGAAGTAATAGTAAAACATTAAATGTACCAGAAAAAATAATAGTTTAAAGAAGTAGAGACCAATGTCTTGTCATATCTACTCTAATGTCCATTCCAGTTAAATGTCCTTTTTAGATTTGTGACGTCACAAAACAAGAAACAGATGCGATTCCTTTAACTGTTTACTGTGGTAAAGTAAGCTCATATTGGAAGAGTTCAGTGAACTTAAATAGGCAAGTTTTACATTTATTAAGTTGAAGATATAACTTCTTTCAAGTTATTTTGATAACACAACATGGCCATAGAAATGATTTTCTTTTCTATTCTTTTGAAAGGAAATTTTAACTGTATAAGTATATCCTCTCAATTTTAGTATGATAGTCAATCATAATTAGCTATATACATAAGTATTTTACACTTAGTAATTAGTAAATGGTAGTTTTTTTTATCAAATTCAAAAATTATTTTTTTGTGTGAAGGGAAAAACCAAAAATGTGAGTGACGAATTAATTAAAAGAGTCTCTTAAAGATGCATATTTTTGTGAAAATGCAAGTTAATATAGCAACTATGGAAATTAATATGAACTTGCCATAGAAAACTAAATTTCAAACTACTATATTTTCTAGCTATATGACCCAAATGTATCATTATCAGCATACTATAGAACTGCCCAGTGTTTGAAGGTTATACTCTTTTTTTGACGGTTGCATAAAGAAGTTGTCACAGAACATTGTGTAAAACATAGAGTCTTAAATGCCCATAAAATGAACAAAGTCAAATTGTTTGTAAGGAATATGGATGTAACTTGAAATCATCCTGTTAAGTGAAATGATCCAGGCTCAAAAACTCAAATATCTAATTTCAGATAAAATATTGAAAAGGATATGACTGATAAGGCACCCTTGAACAAGAAAGGTACCAAGTGTCTGGGAGAAGTGAAACAAATAATGAAAGAGGGGTAGAAAATCAATGATTGCAGTATGTTCTGTACTTACATAAAAATGTCACAGGAACTAACTGGGGACATCGCCTTGGGCTCCTGGGAGCCACTCTAGGTTCAAGTCTCTTGCCAGCCCTAAGGTGGCTCCCTTAACTAAGAATTGTGCTTCCATGCTCCCCTATCCACCTTTCCTTTATCCCAATCATCCTCTTTCCCCAAGTTCCCCCCATCCTCCCCTTCTCACTTTCCTCTCCCCATCTCCCCTTACCTCCAACCCACCCCACCCCCAAGATCCCACTTTCCTCCCCAGAAATTTCGTCTACTTCCCATAGGCAAGAGGATAACTATATGTTTTTCCTTGGGTTCACCTTCTTATTTAGCTTCTTTAGGTTCACCAATTGTAGACTCCGTGATCCTTATTTATGGCTAGAAACCAATTATGAGTGAGTACATCCCATGTTCATCTTTTCCTTGGGCAGATGAGGATAGGGAACCTGAAACGACCCTATCCTATAGCAATACTGACGAATATCTTGCCTATCACCATAGAACCTTCATCTGGTGATGGATGGAGATAGAGACAGAGACCCACACTGGAGCACTGGACTGAGCTCCCAAGGTTCCAATGAGGAGCGGAAGGAGGGAGAACATGAGAAAAGAAGTCGGGACCACGAGGGGTGCACCCACCCAGTGAGACAGTGGAGCTGATCTATTGGGAGCTCACCAAGGCCAGCTGGACTATGACTGAAAACGCATGGGATAAAACTGGACTCTCTGAACATGGCGGACAATGAGGGCTGATGAGAAGCCAAGGGCAATGGCACGGGGTTGTGATCCTACTTCATGTCCCGGCTTTGTGAGAGTTTAGCCAGTTTGGATGTTCACCTTCCTAGACATGGACGGAGGGGGGAGGACCTTGGACTTTCCACAGGGCAGGGAACCCTGACTGCTCTGTGGACTGGAGAGGGAGGGGGAGAGGAGTGGGGGGAGGGGGAGAAGGGTGGGAGGAGGGGGAGGGAAATGGGAGGCTGGTAGGAGGGGGAAACTTTTATTTTTCCTTTTCTCAATAAAAAAAAAAAGGCTATCCTGAATGTCAAAGGAAAAAAAATGTCACAGGAAATCAGTATTTTTTCTATTGCTACAGGTTAAATAAAGTATGTTGATACTGAAAACACAAATCTAACAATATAGAAGGAGACTTAGGAGATACAATTTATTAAATAAGATGTCCTTATGGAAATATTTCAGAGACCTGTCCAATTTTACTATTTTTTTTCTGTGAAATTTCTATTTACCTAACCAAGACTTCAGGAAATGATTGTCTAATACGTTTTAATTGTGGTTTTACTTGCTTGTCATTGAGGTAACAATTTTGTTAATATAATACATGTAGAAGAGATTAGAATTGCCATTGAAACAAGAGAAATATATTAAATTTTTCTATGTCTCTCTCTCTCTCTCTCTCTCTGTGTGTGTGTGTGTGTGTGTGTGTGTGTGTGTGTGTGTGTGTGTATGTGTGTGTGTGTGTGTGTGTGTGTGTGTGAATATGCATGAACCTACTGTGGAGATACCTTGGAGATCAGAAGACAATGTGAAGAAGTTGGGTCTCTCTTTCCATGATGGCAACTCAGGTCATATATTGTAGGCAATACATTAACTTATTAACAATCTCACTAACCAAAGGAAAGTAAGAATATTTTTAAAGGAAAAAAGTAAGATGTGCTAGCCCTCATCTCTGAAGTCTTAGACATAAACATACTATAGTAGTATGCAGGGGACTTTCCTCCAAGGAAATATTTCTCCAATTAAGCACAGAGAAGATACATTTTTACTTTTATCACAGAATTATTTTATTTTGTAGTTATTGTTAATCTCCTTAAGTGTAAACTTATTGTGCACTTGTTGTTCAATCAAATAAAATAGGTAAGCATTTTTAGAACAAAATTATCCTTGCTGTGTGTTTTTTGATAAGTAGTACACTTTTGATCAGCATTAGAAGCTCTCAGATAAAGGGATGAGAATCTAAATGATATTACTGTATGTAAGCTCCTGACCTCCTCAATCTCTAATGCAATTTCAGAGAAGTAAAAAGGATTTGGAACTTAGTAAATTTTATTAAAATACATTGGAGAAATATCATTGATTTTGACTTTTCTTCTTAGAGAAACTGTCGTTTCTTTTAAGATTGACTCGGAGCAAGTTTTATTCTATCTTCTACATAAGATATACTAAAATCTGTCAGGTTCAATTTGAATGAGATTGATGCTAAGCATACACACACAGTCCACTTAATATATAATTTTTGCTCATAGTCTATCAGTGCATTATACAATAATATATTTAAATCAACTTGGTTATTTAAATACTTATATATTAAAATGATTTTGCAATATGGAATTTGTAAATATGTGTATGTGTGTGAGTTTTGTGGGATTTTTTTAGAGTATTTTATAAGTTATAGTCTAAATATTGTGACAATGGCTGTCTCTTGATACAAAGTCTAAGAATCCAGTAATTTTTTAGTTCACAAGGCTTGATATCTCAGTATGTCTTCAGTATATTGCTGAATTCTGAAGAAGTTAGTACAAACACCAGTGAAGAAAGGGATTTACCAACAAGAAATTTGACATGCAGACAAGAATAAGCATGTCTTTCTTCTATGTCCTTTATATCAGTTGCCACCAGAAGATGTGACTCATATTTAAGATGGAACTTTGCACTTCAAAATACCTGGTTTTAAGGTGTATCTCCTTGCTTCCAATAATCCAATTAAGAAATATTCCTCATTAATATACCCATTCATCATGCAGGGTTCCAATTAATTATAGATGTAGTCAATTAGACAACTGAGAGTAGCCATAACAGGCTAACCCTTTACAACTTGACACACAGTTATAGCTCCTTAGGTCATGCTTAACTTCCAAATGCAAGCAATGACCAGATAATAAATATACCTAATGAGATATAACAAACCATGCTAAACCACAAATGCATTATATATTTTAGAATAGGTAGCTATGTCCTAGAAGAGATATTCTCATTGTATCTCAAATATGATATTTGCTGATATTTACTCAATTGATGTTACATTATATTATTTAAAATTGAGGAATAAAAACACAAATATCTACAGAAAAATTTTGTCTATGGTATTAAAGACAGTGTCTATCAGTGGAGACCTGGCTATCCTGGAATTCACTTTGTCGACTTGACTGGCTTCAAACTCACATTTAAAAAAATATGACAGAAAAACTGAGGCTGATTTTAATGCTTATTTCTTTTTTCTTCAACATGTTATGTGGCCTTAACTGGTATTTATAAGTACCATTCTCAACTACCCATTCAGTATTCTCCACTGGCAGCAAATACTTCATCAGGTTTTTTCCTCTTTTTCTGCCTTGCTTTGCTGTGGGGTTTCCTCACTGTGGCCCTTTATTCATTCTCATTTGTGGAATGGCAATGCATAATTTTTGTCATTTGTGTTGTGATTTGCTTTTTGCTTTTGTTTTTAAAAAGGATTGCAAGTAAGAGACTGTCTTGTGTCTCAAAGATGTATGAACTTTCTACTTTGAAGCAGTCCTGAGTCTATCACGTATTATTGGGACATTTGAAATTGAATCGACTGCATCTTGCATTGTAAGATGACTAAATCTTATGATTTCCAGGGAACATAGTTTTTTTTTGTTGTTGTTGTTTTTAAATTTTTATTTTTCCATTCAATTATTTACACTACCTTCCCTCCTCTCAATCCCCTCCCGCTCCCCCACTCCGCCTTTTCCCTTGCCTGCCCTGCTTGAGAGAGGGCCAGGAATCCTGCCCTGTTGGAAGTCCAAGACCCTCCCCGCTACATCCAGGCCTAGGGAGCTGTGCATCCATATAGACTAGGATCCCAAAAACCCATAACATGCCGTAAGACCAAGTCCCAGTGTCTTTATCAATGTGGCCCCCATTGTCAGCCACAATCATAGAGTCCGGTTTCATCCCATGCTCATTAAGACCCGGTCCAGCTAGATTTGGTGAGCTCCCATTAGAACAGGCACACTGCGTCAGTTGGTGGACCAACCCCTCGCCGGTTCGAACTTCATTGCTCATCTTCTTTCTTCTGCCTTTCAACTGGTCCTTGGGAGCTCAGTCCGTTTTTTTTTTTTTTTTTTTTTTTTTTTTTTTTTTTTTTAATGAAAATGACAGCCATAGATTCCTATGTGTGAATGCTTGGTCCTTAGTGAGTGGAACAGTTTGGAAAGAATTAGTAGGTATGACCTTATGGAAGGCGGTGTAGAATTTTTGGTAGAGGTATGTCATTGGGGTGAGCTTTGCGGTTTCAAAACCATAAACTCCCTGTGTTTCTCTCTGTGTGTTTTGCTTCCTGTTACCTGAGAATCAGGATGAAAAGTTCTCAGCTACTAATCTACCAACTTGCTTGTTGGTTTTCTACCATGATGATCAGAAACTAAACCTCTAAAATTATAAACAAGCCCACAATAAAAAGTTTTCTCTAATTAGAATTGCCTTGATAATGGAGACACCACACAAAAATTTAATAATGACTAAAATATAGATATAGAGAAATATATAGATATATTATGAATGTTGTATATAAAATATAATGCTTATATAAGATATAAATCTCAAGATATATGTGTGTGTATTATATCAAGAAAGTATATCTGAGTATTTTATCATAATTCCTACTTTCACCATCCTTTTCAAATATGACTTCAATTTTAATCCATTCTCTATCTTCATTATGTATCGGTGTAAAGATCCCAGGAAAATTAATGCTTTAATTGTTTCTGGGGTGTTAACTATTTTAATAGTTTCATGACTGCTCCTGGTCCTGGGTTATCCACATATCACACAGCATCAATAATTAATGACAAAGTTGTCCTTTCAGTAATACAGCAATCAACAGAACTATATGTAGTCCATGTCTCAAATCACTACTGGATTTAACATGTTTAAGGAAGCCCCATAGGAACCTTTGCAATAATTGGGACTGTTCATGAAGAAAATGCTCAAAATACTGTAAGAATATTATGTTTAAGGGATCAAAGGAAGAAGAAATGTACACGGAAGAGACCTGAACTTTAGTATGTATTTAGTAGTAACTCTGAGATGATTACCAACCTGTCTCAGATTTCTTGAAATTTAGCAAAATAATAAGACTTTATGCTCTTGCAAAAATCAATAATTAACTATGAACTAAAAATTTGAATTGGTAGCATGTTACTGGACAGTTTCCTTCAGATCATATGAAGGGACTATAATTCATTAATAATACACCTTACATGAATGATTAAGCAACCGCAGCGATGAATGGGCTCTAGATGATAGAGCACAGGATTTACAACAACCCCGAGTGCTGACCAATCACGTAAACCAAACAATGGCCACTGACTCAAATTTAGTCTAGTACCATTAAGGAAGCCAAAATATCATAGTTCTGTTAATTTTCATTATCTGAAATAAACTAGCCTGCTTTAAGTCCCTATAAAAAATGCCAACATACTTCTCTGTATAAAAATTAATAAAATAGACATATTTGAAATTCTCTGATGACTGAGTATTTTTACTTAATATTTGAATAACATAATGTATCTAAATATATAACAGTCCAATATCATGTATTTCCAATGTAATTATTTTAAGATAATAATGTTAATCATCATTTTTCTGAAGTGACAGCGTCATACAGTTTCATTTTCAATGGCTAAGACTGTTTGTTAAGCAACAGAAAAGTTGTGTCACAGATGGTCACTGGGTAGTTTCAAAATTCCAATCTAGCAATTTTGGGATCAAGTACATACACATTTTAACAGATGTTTGCTCAGTATTTTTTTTCATATTATAACTTTATTACTATTTCTATTTGAACATAGTGAAAGTAGTACTCAGTTTCAGTATGGTTACAATTGAGTTCCACCTTTTGTTTCTACCAGTACCCCCTACACAAACAAAAAAAATACTGGCTTCTGTTTATTTATTTATTTATTTATTTATTTTAAATGGGAACCCTGACTGCTTTTCGGGCTGGGGGGGGGCTTAATTGGGGGAGGGGGAGGGAAATGGGAGGCGGTGGCTGGGAAGAGACAGAAATCTTTTATAAATAAATAAATTGCTCAGTATTTTTAACTGTCTATGGAAGGATGATGGAGCACCACATTTTAAGGCAGAAATAAAAGCAAAGTTCATGTTATGTCAAGGAATAATTTGAGATAGAAATGTAGCATAGGATAAAGCAGAAACCTTGGAGGGGAAAGTAGAATTCTTTAGTTATACAGTTATTACAGTTATCATGCATAATGCTTTGTATGAGAGCCTTATTCATACCAATGAGGTAATCACATTAGTCATGTGTCTAGTTTTCACCAAGTCACAGGCACAGTGGATGGAAAAATGAGCTCCACACAGAAGTTTCCACCTGCTCATATTCATGTGGAGGAGATACAGCAGTTATTTTTATATTAAGCGTACACACTATAAATGAAATATGGTGGAATTGAAGGAATGCAAAAGATTGAGTACCATGTCTTTCTTATTGTAAGAAGGAAAGATCATTGAAGATGAAATTTACTCTGAATTCTTCAATGTTATAAAGAATCTTAATGTAAATGCAGTAGATTGTATACTAGAGCATATAGATATCAGAACTTAAAAATGTGTTCTGATTTGATCCTCGAATATATACATATATATGTCATTAATGTATAGTCTTATAAAAGCAAATACAGGAAAATAGATACCATGTAAACTTTTATTATATCAATAATGTTACTGTACTTTGCCATCTGTGGTTTAATAAATCACTTGCTGAAAGTTTTACATTGAGTGAATGAGACAATCCTCCAGTCATTACCTCCAGCAAAGAATCATTCAGAATCCCTTTATTTTAAAGTGAATAATTGAAAAATGGGAGAAATATGGAAAATGTAAATATAAGTCAATTGATTATAAAACTAAAACTCACCATAACCATATAATAGAGGAATAAAGAAAATATCTGAATAGTCCAAATATATTGAATAATTGTTTCATAAGTCCATGGCTTTAAAAATAGTATATCCACAGAAGTTATCCATTAAACTTGTTAAAGTAATAAAAAATTTTCTGATAAAAACAGATTTTGAAATTAAATAGTTTACAGAGAGTACTTCAAAAGAAAAGGTCTTTCTTCTACTCTCTTTGATTTTTCTTAATGTTGTAAAGTTTTTATTGTAGGATTTTTTTTACTTTATTGGTTAAGTTTATTCAAGTTCCCAACCTTTTATTCTTAATAAAAAATCAATGCCAAGTATGAGCTGACACTTGGGAAATGTTAGGTGATGAAGTATAAAAACATTTCAAGATCTGGACATAGGCAAGGATTTTCTAAGTAGAATTTGTTTCTCAGGAAATAATACCAACAGTGGTATATGATAGGATTAAAAAGCTTTTGTACAGAGAAGTAAAGAGTAAACTGGATGAAGACAGAGGCTACAGAATAGGAGGGAAACATCTACCTGAACATCTAACAGAAGATTAGTATTTATAAAATGCAATAACTAGCCTGTGGTTGTGGTGTTTACCTTTAATCCCAGAGATAAGTGGGTCTCAGTAAATTCAAGGCCAGCCTGGTGTAGCAAATGACTTCCAGAACATACAGGACTGAGAATCCTTTCCTCAAAACAAACAAACAAACACAAAGGAAATACAATAATTTAAAAATGGTAACAACAAAAATAAAAAACCAAACAACCTAATAAATAATTGTGCTAATGAAATAATTAGTTCTCAGATGATTGAAGAGAAATAGTTAAAAATTATATGATAACACGTTTAATATCTCTACCCATCAGAGAAACGTAAATCAAAACTATATTGAGATTCCATTGTATACCGGTATAAAGTCAGTAATTAAGATAAATAAAAAATTCAGGTGCAAATGAGGTAAAAATTGAAACTCTCATACATTTCTGTTAGTAATATCTACTACTTTATCAACTCGTTTATTTATTTAATTGAAAATGTTTTTAACACAACAAATTTAGGGCACATATGAAATCAGTGAAAGAATTTCTCAGAAATAACAGATAAACGAACAAACAATTAACAAAACAAAAGAAAAACTGAAAAATTCTTTCCTAAAATCCAGCTATCCCTCCCATGGATATTTACCTAAATCTAGATCACAGATACACTTCCACAAATAGTTACATCTAGCACTATTCATAACAGTTCTGAGCGTAAAACCTAGTCGTGCATTTAATAACATTCAGATGAATGAAGAAGGTGAACTATGTATATAATAGATACTTTCAAACCATAAATAAAATCCAGTTTTGCTACTTTTTGAAAAAATAGAAGCATCAGGGCATAATCATATTAAATGAAGTAAGGCAGACTTGGAAAGACAAATAATGTACATTTTCTCCTTCATGGTGGCTCGATTTTACTTATACACACATGTATCTATATAAGACATAAATATAGACACAAACGTGTGCATGAGAGTAGAGTAGATTGACAAGGAACAGAAAAAGGAGAAATAAAAGAGAATAGGACTTTGGGAATATGTTCAACCTGTATTACAACACTGTATGCAAATGTTCATACATAGTACAATATGAAATGAAAAGACACCAGGACACTTTTTATAAATCATTAGCAAACTTAAATCAAAGACAACAATCTAAACATTACTGACTCTGCGTTCTCATTTATAATGACAATGAATACTGATTTAATTCAATGGGAAGACATGAAGATGAATATCTTAGTGTTCAGTGAATAACAGTTAATCAGGATGACGTTATAAGATTAATTTATCTCAGCTTGCCTCTCATAGGCTATTGTGATTGGAAAGTGAGCCCAACTTTAGCAGTGATTCTTTGAAAAAGAAAAAAAAGTACTAAGTTTCAACAAATTACTTCTTGACAAGTGTAATTTCAGAATGTTTATTTTAAAACAGTTTTTCTTAACCAAACACTACAAATTCAGTGGAAATGCTTTAGACTACAGAGAGAATATATGGCAAAATAGTCACACTGCTACTGAAAACAGCTGGTTCATGTAGAATTCAAAACCCATCAATAAATTCAGTCATTTTAAAATAGAAATATTGGAGTAGTGTGCTGCTGAAGGCTGCAAAGTCCTTCTTTTGTGTGTTTGCTTGCCTGCTTGTTTATTTTGAGACATGTTCTCACTATGTATTCCGAACTGGACTTATAAACTCATGAGACTCTTGTCTTATAATATGGAGTATTCTGATTATGTGTGTATGCTTTATCACACCATTTAAATTGGGTAATTTTATAATTAAATTTGCCTACTCCTGAACTGGAGAGGTGGCTCACTGCTGGAGAACACTTGCTGCTTTTCCCAAAGAGGGGAGATAAATTTACTTCTCCCAGCCATGCAGGTGGCTCAAAACTTCCAACAACTTAAACTGCAATGATCCAACATGCTCTTTTCGTCTCCATGGACACCTGCATTCACATCTGCACACCCACATACAGACTCTTAGCTGGTACAATGTGCTTTTGTTAGTGGGGTAAGAATTCCTGAAAAACAAGAGCAATAAACAATAGCAATAAACAGTGTTGTATTAGGCATTTCCTTTTAGCCTCTATTGTTGCTATATGAAAAAAAAATCCTTGCATGTTGTCCTCCTTTTAAAAATGCTTTTCCTTTTTAAGATGTGTGTGTGTGTGTGTGTGTGAATGTAATTGTGAACTTGCATTTTAAATTTTACAAACTCACCAAGCATGGTGGCATATACCTTTAATCTATCACTCAGAATTGACAGGTGGATAACCAGGCCAACCTGGTCAACAGAGTGAGTTCCAGCACAACCAGTGCCACACAAAAAAACCCTATATAGAGAAACCAATAGATAGATGATAGATAGATAGATGATAGAATAGATAGATAGATAGATAGATAGATAGATAGATAGATAGATAGATAGATACCACGGATTTTAATTGTTCTTAATATAAAGAATCTGGAATCAGATACTGGGGGGGCTGAAATCTGAAAGATGAGGTGATGAGGTAAGTGCAGTCAGCCACTAGAGAGACCTTTTGTCTTTACCAATGCTCAGACTGAAGGTGTGATCCTTAGACAGCCTGCACAGACTGCATTCTCAGAATGAATCCTCGGACTCCTCCTGCCTTATATTTGTCTTTCTGCCCTGCCATATAACTTTCTGTCTCCACCTTTCTGGTGCTGGGATTAAACACTACCCTTGATTCTGTTACTGTTTGAGACTAGATTGATCTAGTGTAGCTCAGAGTGACCTTGAACTCAAAGAAATCTGACTGTATCTCTTGAGTGTTGGGAATTTAGTTCTCTTTGGTGAGTTTGCTTCTTTTTGTTCTAAATTTTTTTTAACGTAACAGTTATCTACAAAATGGTTTATCCAACAGCTGTAGAATATAGTCTTCTCAGCAGTCATAGAACATTTTTAAAAATGTTCTGTTAATTCACTATTGTGGGATTTTTCCAGCTTCTTTATGTGGGCATTTAATGCTGTGAACTTTCCTCTTAACACTGTTCTCATTGTGTCCCATTATTTGGGTATGTTGTGTGGTCATTTTCACTGAATTTTAGGAAGCCTTTAATTTCTCCCTTTTTTTCTTCCGTGAACCATTGATGATTCAGATAAGCATTGTTTAATTTGCATGGGCTTTCTGGAATTAGTATTGCTGTTGACTTCTAGTTTTAAACCATGGTTATCTGATAAGGTACATTTGGTTATTCCAATTCATTTTTGTATTTGTTGAGTTTTGTTTTGTTACCGACTATGTGGTCAACTTTTGTGTAGGTTCCATGAGGTGCTGAGAAGAAGGTATATTCTTTTCTGTTTGGATGAAATATTCTATAGATGTCTGCCAAGTTCTTAAATATTTTATGTGCCCTAGGAATAAAATTTCTGATAATAGACTAAATCCTCAACTGAAAAGTTACATCATTATAGAGAAAATTATTTGAGACAAATTACAAATGTCTTTGAATGCCAGTATGTGTTCCAGGCAGATATTGGTCTTCTAAAACACTTTGAATTCTTACTGTTTCAAAAACAAAACTGTACAATTTAAATGGTTTGTTTTAAAAGAATTATACATGCCATTTATTCATGAAAATAAATGTTTCTATAAGAGCACCAAAATAATAGAAATTATTTTAACAGAAATAAAAGGTTGGGACAGCACAGAGGACAAATACTTGAAGCTATCTTAACAATCTAAATTTACTTTGTTAAGAAATTTATTAGAATTTGTCATATAAGCCAGTGAAAATTTGAAATTTATTTTAATTTTATCACATGGTAAATAATGCACTATATTACTAGGTATTTCTTTGTGTTACTAAAATATAACCGTAACAGCTGTGTTAACTATACATATGTATTTCCTTCTGAAAGTGATTTTCTAATTATCAGTATATTTTGGTTCATACTATATAATATCTTTGACTATATTGGTTTTCAGATTCACATCTTTATATTTTTCAAAGATAAGCTCTAATTTTGAGGGTTTCTCCTTGAAGATATCACTCATTCTAGCAGTTTCCTTGTTCAAACTGTGTACAAATTCACCATGTATAACTTTTGCAAAATTGGTTTTTACTATTTCATTCTCTTTCTGTCAGAATAATTACATTATTTCACTTTGGATTTAGACTACTAACAAAAATAATTTTCTTTTCTTGAATGAAATCATATTTACATAGTTTCAGTTATTTGTTAGAAGAAAAATAACTCTGTTTATATTTAATCTGAATACAATTTTTTCGTTATGTTGAAATCATTGTGCTTATAGTTAGATCACTGGGGCTTGACTAAATTAAAAATGAATTCTGGAATAACCCTTAAAAAACAGTTATTCAGTATGTCTCTTACTGTTACAATGGTCCATTAATTATGCACTTTAAACTAATTTTATTATACAAAATAAAACCCAAATATATTCTTACTATAACCAAATCAATAATTAATCAGAAAGAATCACACGTTAAAAAATATCTTTATCACTTAAAAACACACATAATGTTATAGGAACATAACACAATTTAGAAAGTAGGCAAGATGTACTCTCAGATGCCTGCAGTCCTAATATTTATTGGGTAGAGTCAGAAAGTCACAGAGTCAAGGACATTAGCCACACAAGAATTTCAGGTTCAGCATGTCATGATGCACAAATAATAGTAATAAAAATTAAAAATTAACATATTTTAGTAGAATTAGAATATTAATCAATACAGTGAACTGAGTAAATGTTTTCAAAAGTGAAATAATTCTGATTTTTTCTTTCCTCAAGGTTTTAATCTTCATTTGCTGAACTGTTAATTTTAATGGGGAGTTTTAAAGAAAATCTGAAATATGTTCTTTTCTTGAGGAAAACAAAATAAACAGATAAGAATTAATAATAAAAACATTGTCAATGACTTCGGTATAACCAATTAATAATAAAGTGATTATTCTTATACCAAGACTCTTGGAACTAATTGTATACATTTTCAGATACTAATGAAAATCCTACTATTTCTACTTTGCACATTAGTGAATGAAATACATAATTAAATTTGTAAAGATTATTTTGAAGGCAGTAATTACTAAGCAGAAAATAAGCTGATGTATCAAACGTGATATTGTAAGTAATGACCTAAAAAGTTTAATAAAAGATAACATAGTATAAGCAAGAAAGTATACTCCTCAGGGAAAGGAAGATGACTTGAGACCTCAAATCATAGCAATAGCTCTAGGAGGACAGAGGAGATTTTATCGGAGTGATGAGCTGTAATTCAATCAGAGGATTCTGGTGAGACAGGGAGGCAAAAATAAGAATAAAAAGCACAGCATACAATGAAATATCACAGTACAACAAAAAGTTAAATGAAAAGTTATTGTTACTATGTTTTAAGTCAGAGATTATATTGCTTTCTACATTAAAGAGTTCTTACATTTTGTTGCAAATGAATCATTATTTGTGAAGTTTAGTTTAAATAATATGTTCATATTATAGATCAAATAATTCTTGTACCTGAATGTATAGACTGTGCCAATGGGATAGACTGAAGTAAATTTTCTGAAATTATTAGTATGAATATCTTTTTATATTCTTTCTTTTGAGTGAAGGATTTTTCATCTAGGTTGGAACTTCAAAGATTGCAGATATTTTGGATTAACGTGTTGATAAAATGACATCTTAGGTTTCCATTACTGATACAAACTACCCAAGGACAACAAATTAAAGGAAGGATATTTAATTTGTTTGGTGATGGATGCCAGGTATTTGAGTTAATGGTCCTTCATTTCTGGCCAGGAAAAAGCTCAAGGTTATGATGATAGGAACATCTTTTGGAAGAGGCAGCTCACCTCATGGCAGCCTCGGAGAAAAAGAAGAAGAGCAGCAAGAAAGATTATAGGGTTAGAGAGGGAAAGAAAGAATATTTTAGGAATCAAGAACATCTTGCAAGGGCATGCTCTCAGTGATAGACATCATCCAAGTTGAATGTACTTCCTGTAGCTCCAACCACATTCCAGTGTTATCAGCTGGGGAACATTCTAGACCAGACGATAGGGCAACCAACCATGATGCTTTAAAGCTCATGACCATTCCACAGTGCATAATACATTCAGATAATTCCCAAGAGTTCTCATAATAGTAATTTCAACACGGATCAAAAATCCAGGCTCACTTTCGGAATTGAGGCAAACTGAAGATACACGGCTCTGTAAAACCTGAAATCAACTTACATGCTGTAAGCATGCAATGGTGCAAGGTAAATATCCCCAGTACAGCAGTATGGAACTATTAAAAAATGGACTGAATCAAAGTGAGGCCGAAACTCAGAAGAGCATACAAAATTTGTGGCTCCAAGACAGTTTTCTTTGCCCTCAGAGCTTGGCAGACTCGAGTAGAGGAAAGAAGAGGGAGAAGCAGCAGGAAGTACTGGTCGCCATCCTTATATTTCCCATGCAGGCCTGTGGGTACAGGGCATCTGCAAAGACCTTTCACAGTTCTCAGCTCTCAAAGTCTTGTCGTAACCTAGAAGACTTGACAAATCTTTGTAGATTCTGAACATCAAAATCTGCAGTTCTTCTTCACTCTTCTTATATATCCTTCAATCTTTCTAATTTGGTGATCTGCAACCCCCTGTCCTCTCTTTCAATCCCATTCTCACTTGTCTCCCTTCTTCTGTTTTCGACTTGTCCTTGGCTATAATTTGTAAAACTGCAGGACAAGAAGACCCAATTTTGTTTTCTGTCATCCTTTAGATAAGTACATATACCCACAACCACCCCAACACACAAACATGTTCATACAAAATTATATGTATACATATACATAAATATATCTTAAACAAACAAGAATCTGAGACTTAAAACTAAGGTATCTTAAGTCTGTGAGCCATATACAATTGTAGTAAAGCTCATTATGGAAGATCACATAATTTAACATGATTCCCTCATTTTTGTCTGAAAAAGATTTTGCAAGTAACACTTTCTCATATTTCCCCAAGCACCAATATTGGGGTCATGTCTCAAAATACTATATTTTGTTGCTTTTTCTTCTTCCTATTTCCCTAGCTGAATTATTGTTATCCTTTGTAGGGAACTTAGTTTGATTATAAAACTAAATAATGCATAAACGTTTAATGGTTTATCAGTTGAATTGCTTTCTGTCTGCCACCAATTTCTGTTTGTCACAAATATTGCCAACATGAGACACTATGCGAGGAAGCAGGGGTTGTTGCCAATCTGTGGAACTTCTCACCACTTACCAGTCAGTGGAAATCAGGGTATTCAGTGCTGCAAATAAGGTTTGCACAAAAAACAAAAAAGCAAAAAAAAACAAGAACCTGAGTAAGTTATTTAAAAATTAGTTGATACAAGAGCTTCAAAATGACCACCAAGATTCCCATATGATTGCACATGCATCTCATGAAAATCACCTATTGACTGCATATGAAATTAAGGGATGCCTCAGGATTTTATGTCAAAAGTGTGTTATATCATATGGATAGGGACTATTACAGGTGTAATTAATCCCAAACCAATTCTCTTTGGTTTAATCATCTAGAAAATTATTGCTGATGAATCACATTTAATGTTTTCTGCTTTTAATGGTCCCCCATTAGCCTAGAAGAAGCAAATTGCCCTCTACACTGTAGGTGAGGATGAGGAAATAGCCCTGGAATTGTTTCTAAGGTCTGAATGTCACCTTCCTCTTGTCCATGAATTATTCTCTCAAGTAAATGTATACTTATAATTATTACCACTAGCTATTTTTAAATAATTTCTCTACATTATTATATGACTGAATCACTTTTGTTTCTACCAAGATAAAAATTTTGAATAGTCAAGGAAAGAATATTCCAGCAGGAAAGTGCCAAAACTTGACTACTCAAGGCCAGGTGTTTAAACTGACGCCCCCATAAAATTATAGCTCTACACCCTAAGAAATACATCCCATTATCCTTTACTTTAGAAGGCAGAGACTTATGACTCTGGGTCATTGGGTTGTAGAACTCTTCTTCCGGACTTTAACACCACCAAACTAGACTCAATGGTTTGCATCTGTCAGCAGTGACACTGACAGAACCTCCAACAGCCGCTATGCTGCAAACCCAGAGTGTTTTCTGCGGCTTGGCAGCTCTCTATTGTTCCCTAGCAACCATGGCCCTCAGTGTCTCATCACCATTATTCCTTCATTGGTCCTATCATGGAATTCTCCAGCTTCCTTCCAGGCACTATTTTGCCATCACTCCCACTGATGGCATCCCCTTCCCATTGCCACTACTCTGCTGCTGCTGCTGCTGCTGCTGCTTTTGCATAAGTTCACTCACCTCTACTAGCAGTAAAGATAAATGAAAAGACACTTCTAGAAGCCTTTTTATGAGCCCAATAGTGACATAAACATAGGATGAAGAGAGAGCTAAAATGTGTTTATATATTATGCACAGATCTCCGTTTGCATGAAGTATATTTGTAGAATCATAGATCATCTGATGAACCTGCAGGGTCAACATTGCCCCACTTTGTCTTGTGTTGCAATAGTTGCCCACTAGGCAGAATCATTCTGATTCACTTAGTGTGCTGTACAACTTCCTAGTGGTGTCTGGAGTAGTTGTATCTTCAATATGTCATCTGTAGCTATCAGGATTTTTTTTTTTTGCAGCTTCTGGGATTACTGGAAGTAACTGCAAAGGGTCAAGAAGAGCTGCTATGTGTTCAGCTCATCTACATTGCTGATAGTCAGTTACTGGCCAAATGCCAGTAAAGTGGCAGTCTGGCTGTCAGCTCCCTATTCATAGTCCAGGCGTAGGGCACGAAGGTGTCAAAGAGACCACTCTTGATGTTTTTAATCACTCACAGAAAGCACTTACTGATGTACATCACACACTCTTATGGAAAGGTCAAAATGATATTCTTCAGTATTCTTGTTTCCTTTATGGAAAAACAAATTTTGTAGACATCCTTTCAATGCTGTAATAGAAACGAATAATGGCAAAGTGGAATTTGATAGTATATGAAAGAGAGAAGAAGAAGAGAGAAGGAGTGAAGAAGGGGAAATGAACTATACAGTTCGTGTCTGGGTAGTCACTGTGGTTGATATGAACTGAGGTGGCAAAGTAGACCTTAGATTTACAGGATTTCAATATTCTCATATTGGAAATGTAAATAATAATAGTAGCATCGGGGACTGACAAGAATGCTCAGCAGTTAGATGTATTGCTGAGTCTTCCAAAAGATTCATGTTGCACTCACAGAATCCACAACAGCTTGCAATGAACTATAATCCAGTTCTAGGAGATCCAACATCTTCTGGCCTCTTCACACAAGTCATGTAGGCGGTGCACAAAAATATGAGGAGGCAAAAATGGATAGATATAAAATGAAAATAAAATAAAATGAAACCTTTTAAAGTAATGGTTACATTTAATAGGATTGTAGTTAAAAGACATTTCATACCTGAAGTATTTAGTTCATTTTGGGGTACATATCATATTTTAAAACCTCTACCTTTTTTATTCATAATATTTAAATATTTCTTAATGTTACATATGCATCGACAGACTAAAATGGAATGAATGAATCATTTTAATCATAACAACTCTCAAATAATTATATTTTATAAACATAATGTATAGCAAATGAAAAATTCTGAAAGAGCATTACATATTTCTTTCCATCTAAGGAGAATATGTATTTAATTAACATTCAGGATTCCATATAACTTTGGCACAAATTTCTGCTGAGCAAGTACTTTAGAAGGGTAACTGAGGATAAACTAAATATCAAATCTAATTTTGTGAAGACTTACTGTAAAGAAATACTATACAACTTCAAAATAGATTCTTGAATCTTGCTTTAATTTTAAAAATTCAAATTGTATATCGTAATAAACATTAGGCTAATTGCAATTAAATTTTATTTATTATGAATGTTTAAACTGAAAAAAATGAAGGAAATTAGTATTGTTGGAATGTCAAACTCTTTAGTTGATCTGTGTGTCCTAAGATACTGAACTACGTACATGTGTTCTTCTTTCTAAACAACTGGGGTTAACATAGTTTAGTGTTTACCCAGTTTCAAGACAATAAAATGCAAATTGGGCTCGGGACATAATTTGAATGCTGACTGCAACCTGCCTTCTGCTATTCCTGGCACGATTTAGAATTTAACTGCCTTCTTTATTTCTGATTTTTCTTCCCCCAAAGCAGAGTCAACAGCTTTAGCTGCAGATGGGGCTCGGTATGGCAGTTATTGGCCCCAGATGCCGCACTCTGGAGCACGGTTAGCCAACAGCATCTGGCGCCTTCTCTGCCTGTGCAATTGACATTCATGTTGACGTTTGGCCTAAATTTCTTACGGACTCTAGAAACTAGACATTCAGATAACATGAAGGTTAACTCCCTGATGACATTAACATTGATTTACGTTTTTCTCAAAATATGCTTTATAAGAATTTGTACTAGATGTCCAGAATTATGAAATGCATACGGTGGAATGCCACACAGTCTTATAAGAATATGGTTTAAATTTTTAATGGATCACTGGAAAGGTATAAAACTCATGAGTACAAAACTGAATGGTGGGAGATGGAGAGATGGCTCCAAGGTTGAGTGTTCTGGCTGTTCTAGTAGAGAGAGGACTATACTTCGCTTCTCAATAACTACATGGTGTCTTATAACCTTTCTTACTTCAATTCAAGGGAACCCAATACCTTCTTGTAACTTTCTCAACCACCAGTCACATAAGTGTTTCACAGACACATAGATACAAAACCCAAGCCAATTAAAGAAGAGTATCTATGTATAGTCAGTCTGGCAGTGATGGCACATGCTTTAATTCATCACTGAAGAGGCAGAGGAAGGTAGATCTCTGTGAGTTTGAGGCTTTCCTGGTCTACAGAACAAGTTCAAGGACAGTCCTCAAAGCTGTGCAATTAATTGCTGAGTGAAAACTATAAAAACTTTCATGTGTTTTGCATTTATTTCTGTTTTTATTTCAACAATTTGTATTTAAATCATGTGTGCAAAGAGTAAGTGTAGTGATAATAAAAATAATCATAAGAAAGCCAACAACATAATAAAGTCAACAACTACCTCATTTTTGACAAATATACTAAAAACATATGCTGGAGATATAACAATCTCTGTAACCCAAATAGTGCTGGGAAAGCTAGACTCTTACAGGTAGAAAAATGAAACTAAATTGTCCTGTGTCTTCCTGTTCAAAAATAAATTCTGAATCGACCAAAGACCTTTGAAACTCTGAAAACTCTGCTAGAAAACTGAAACTCCTCAAGATACGGACACTGATAAATATATTCAGAAAAGTATTCCAGCAGCCTAGAAATTAACAACACAACTGACAAACAGAATCCTGTGGAAAAACAAGCTTCTGCAGTAACAGAGCTAGTTCAAACAATACGTGGAGATCACCGTTTACAACTTCTCTCCCATGTGTAATACAAAGAGAAAGAGGTAAGTTGACTCCCAGTTTCCTGAGAAATCGCCACACTGATTTCCAAAGCGGTTGCACAAGTTTACATTCCCACGAACAATGGACGAGTGTTCCTCTTACTCCACATCCTCTCCAGCATAGGCTATCATAGGTGTTTTTGATTTTAGCTATTCTGATAGGTGGAAGATGGTATCTCAAAGTTGTTCTGATTAAAATTGCATGTCCTTGGCATGGCTAATTTATTAACAACTTTACAATAGTTTGAGTTACCTGTGGAAAGGAACTCACACTAAGTAAGTGTCTGCCTAAGATTTGCATGTCTAATGCATACACAAAAATGTCTGCAATGTATTATCTTAATCAGTGGTGTAGTGGAATGGTTCATCCTATTGTAACTGAGGCCAAGCCTGAGCAAATGGTGTGAAGAAACATAAGAAATCAGCTGAGTAAGCCATGGGAAAACAAGTCCATAAGCAGCATTTCTTCATGCCTTCTGATTCTGTTCTTCCCTTCAGGTTCCAGCACTGACTAGCTTTGGCAGTAGAGTGTGACCTGAGATTTGTAAGCAGAAATAAGCCTTTCTTCCCTAAGCTCTTTTTGGTCATGGTGTTTTAACAAATCAATAGAAACCCTAAGGAAGACAACACTATAATGAATAATTCTGGTGCCTTAGGTCACTCCTGACTTTACAGAATATTTTCTAATATTTTTATCCATTCTGTATCATGCTATATATACGACTAGTGTATTATTCTTTGTTTATTTACTATTTCATCGATGATTCTACCATCCCCAGTTTCTTTGGGGCATTTTTTTATGAAAAGTTGGTGCATTTTGTCATATTTTGTTCAGCATTGCATGATCTTTTACAAAGTGGAGTGGTAACGAACGAGTCCAGAGGAACAAGCAGAGAGAACATGAGTCACACACTCTGCTATCAACAGAATTATTAAATTGGAGGGGGCTGCTAATGGTTATCCTGTACAAAAACGTGATGTGGGATTTCCCTCTCTATGTTACAATCATTGTTAATGAATAAAGAACCGCTTTGAGCCTATAGCAGAGCAGGGCAGGGCAGAGCAGAGCTAGGCAGGGAGGACTGGACTGGATGCTGGGAGAAAGAAGGATGGAGTCAGGGAGAAGTCATAGAGCCACCAGAATCAGACATGCCAAAACTTTGCCAGTAAGCCACTGCCACGTGGTTATACACAGATTAATGAAAATGGTTAAAACTAAGGTGTAAGAGTTAGCCAAGAATAAGCTAGAGCTAATGGGCCAAGCAGTGATGAAATTAGTAGAATTTCTGTGTGATTATTTCAGTTTAAGCTGGGCAGCTGGAAGGAACAAGCAACCCCTCCTCCTACAGAAAGACCCTGCCAAATAATAATATAATATTTTCCCCAGTTTCCCGCAAAAAAAATGCAGAGTCAACACTGACCAACCACAGTCTAAGAAACTGCAGGAAAAGTTCCATACAACCATTGAAATGAAATTATGCAGAGTAAGCTGGCATGCCAGGGTCACTACCTAGGAAAACTATCTACTATAGTCACAATAGTGAAAGAAGGATATGAAAGCAAACATACAAATATCATTACTGAATTTAAAAAATACAAACAAACAAGGTAACATGACTGATTCAGATATTTATAAATCCCACTAATGAACTTTAAAGTTGTTGTTGCAGATGATGTGCCTAATAACTAATTCAAATACAGCTCAATATACTATTTGAATGAAACAGATTTCACAGGATGTTTAATGAGAAATTAAATCAAAGAACAGAAAAACTGAAAATGACCAAACAGATACTTATAAAAATATAAAATTCAAAAGGCCATTTTAAAGAAGTCCTAGATGGTTTCAGGTACATATTAGACTATATCTATGAAAATTTTCAGAGAAGAAGACAAGGTTCTTGAAACATCATGTTCTATGAACAGAATATAAAGAATATGAGAATGACACATAAGATTAAGATGCATGCAAGATAAACCTTGGGGTTAGTAGGTCCAGAAAAAGAAGAATAGGTACAAGGCTAAAGACAGAAAAATACATTTTGTTAAGTAGTAGAACATTTCTTGAATATTGAGTATGGTATAGAAATTAAGGACGAGAATGCATCAATATTCATGACCAGAAATGCAATCTTCTTGCTAGATTGCAGCTAAATTAGCTGTGTAACCGCACACCAAAAGAGAAGAATACTGGATGCTACAAGAGAGGAGGAGTGATGCATTTCTCACCAAAACAATCTCATGAAAATGACAGCGCTACTCTCAACAGTAACTCAACGCACCACAAAGGCATGTAATGGTGTGTTTTAGCACTGAAGTAAAAGAGCTGCTAAACACTGGTATATTTGTAATGATAATGTTGGTTATTAATTGTCCTTTCTTCAGTGGAAAGGTTAGAACCCACTGGTTTAAGTATTGTAATAAAGTATCTCAGACATAAAAGTAGTTTCTTTGACTGAACATCATACAAGAACAATTGCAACTTTGAAAATAAGCCTTAGCTTACACCAGTTAGTATTTAATTTCAATATTTACTGTAGAAAGGAAGAAGAAGATGAATAATATTGTCTTGTATACTCTGTCTCCTAGATACATGTGGATTGGTTTTGTGTTAGAAAGTGATAAGTGGAAGCTAATTTAAAATAACTTTCTTGAATGATTAAATGTACTTTCTGAATTCACTGAAGCTGGATTAAAAGGAAGGAGAAGCATTTAATCAAGCACCAAGACATGTTTCTGAAGACTGTTGGCTGTGTTCTTCCCCCTCTGTAGCAGCACACTCTGCATTGCTTCAAGCACAGACTTTGCCCTGCACTGGCTTCAGTCTCATCATGCTTAGTTCAGTCTTTGTTTCCAAACAGCTGCATGCATCTACCTCTCGGTCCAGATTATTTTTTAATGTATCATGCATTGTGACCCTGCAAAATAAATTCACTTTAATTTGATTAACATATTCATAATCATTTTTTTTTCATTTAAACAGTTACTGGAACTTCTGTGAGCTCAAACTCATGAATGGCCTTTGCGTCAGAAATGCTGTTCAAAACCATATCTGCACATACTTCAATGGAACCCAAGTGTACAGTTCTCCAGAGAGTATCTGTCACCATGCTACCACCAGCATGTGCTATCTACAGCAGTCTAGTCCCTGGGGAATCTACTCAACATTACAATCTTCAGAGATACACCTTTGAGCATGACAGGAGAACATCAATTTCCAAGTGTTTTTCAGGCAAACGGTCTCTTTGAAATGTCAGAATTTCATTAGATGATACCAGGCTGTGAGACCATCAGATTGGTCATCCTTCCCAGAAATCCGGACCCATTCATGGATCCAAGATGATCTCCTGCCTCAGGCAACTGCCTAGTTTCACCCACACAATTGATCAGGGGACATCTATCTCCTTAAACATTCAAAAGATTTGATTCAAATAACAATTGTATTTATTGACAGAAGGCAGTGTAAAATTGCAATACATGCAAATAATATTTATTGATTAAACCAGAAAAGTAATTCAATCTCTACATCAATACTTTCCTAGAGTTTTTTTTTATTCTATGTGAATTTCACATCTTTCACACCAAACCAATTCATCCCCCATCCCTCCATAACTGCCTTCTACATTTGCAACCTTCTCGCCAAATCAAAAAATAGTTTCTAAGAAATATCATAACATGGAAGCTGGAATGTGTCTCCCTGTGGTAGACAGTATATCTATCCTTCTGCCCAAACAGTTTTATTTGCAAACGTTTGCTGTAATTAGTTCTTGGGCAGGGTTCAAGGCCTAGCCGTCTTTTGCTTCACTCTCAATAATGTATCCTCACCCGACTCCTCTCCCTTATCTTGTTGTTCTCCTGTGTCTTGGAGATCCTCCAACATTGTTACTATAGGATCAGCCTCATCATGAGCTCCATCAGTTCCTAGATGGGGTAGATGCTGGCCGTGGCCAATTCAAAGCCTTGTATCTTGGCCTGGGTGGAGTTGCGTTGGTATCCCACTCACACTCTTGCTCCCTTGCTACCAGGGTCAACTCTTCTACTTTGCATAGACAAGGGGCAGGGACAGCTCTCCTGCACTCACACCCCCAGAGCCCCATCCCTCACACCCATGCTATCTGGGCCAGTTCTACTGTGCTGCCTAGGTGATGTGCAGGGCCTACTCTTTGGATTGCTGCTGTGAGAGAAGGGCAGGACCAGCACATCCTCTCAAGTTTTCTGGGCCAACTCTCCCACACTTCCCAGGCAAGGTGTAGAGCCTGCATTTCTGGTGTCTTATGCCATGCCTGCATTTCTTGACTGCTGATGGGAACGTTCTAATGTACCTTCCACTATGCCTGCACCATGCAGAGAACAAGGCTTCATCACTATTCTTCTGTCTGGACTGTCTATACTCCTCCATTCTACTTATTCACCCAACAGTAGGTGTTTATAACTATAGTAATCCTCTTGGTTGAAAAAAAAATAGAACTTAATGTTTCTATGTGTGTTTCAGCATGAGTTCTATTTTTCTTTTATCTATAAGGTTATGTTTTGTGATTTTTGAAGAGTAAGACATTAGCATTACTTTTGAAGGGCACATCAGAATTCTATGATACATTTTGAGTGGAGAAATTAAAATTTTTTTGCACCGCAGGAACTCAAAATGTTATTTTTAGTACAAACATGTAAGAAATATCTTAAATTCTAGAATGAGAAGTGTATAGGAATATTTTAAAATATTATTTTGTTCTTTAGAAGTGTAGAAAAGGGTGTATAAAACCACCTCATTTTCTGTGGAATCCTAGATTGACTACAAGTTAAAGATGTTATTGGATGATTTTAAATCAATAATAAACTGCACTAAAGTAGTTTAAATATCACTACTGTCTCATAAAAGAAAATGTTTTCTTTGAATCTTCTTTCATGTTTGCTTGAAAGTTGGTATATGTTTATGAAATATCCTAAAATTGATAACTTTAAGCAAAGTGAAAAATGTATCATATAAACAACAACAAGAATGACCCAGACACATTCAGAAATGGTTCATTAGAAATGAATTGAAAACCATCCATCTTTGTTGGCTCCAGATTTGATGTTTTGTAAGAGGGCAATAACTATTACTATGACAACCACAACACATCAAATTTGGAATGAAATTTATATTCTAGAAAAAAATACATAATCATTTAGAAGAAAATGAAGTAGGAGAAAGGGTAAAATGTTAATATTCTGCCCTTATAAGTCTAAATTTTCTCTTGCTTTATGATGATTAATTAAAAATCATGATGCTCCCTTTAAAAAGCTGATTAATATCAAATAAGGGACCTTTCCCCACCTCTTTCTCTAGGTAGTTCTTAAACTGCTTTCGACTCTTTTCTTAAAAAGAAATTTCTAGGTTAAAAGAGAAAAAAAACTCTCATAAACCAACTAATTGCTTTAATATTGTGTGTGTACACATTGATTTAATTGTACTATATATACTTCATAGAAATTGTGCATTTTTTATTAAAGGAACTTTATTAACTATCACCAAAACCTAAACTTCTATAATCAAAGTACTTACAGACCTTCATAGTTTATTTCCATCTTTTTTTAAATATCTTACATGACAATGTGTTTGGGTGTTATAATAACTTCAAGGAAACCAAAACATTAGTATTTTCATTTTTCAAAATGAAGTGTTTGCTTGTGTACAAATTACACGCATACATACTCACTCACTCACATACACATACCACCTAAAGGTTTTAAAGAAGCATTGCATTTGACATTCATTGTAATTATATACATATGATTTGCTTTCTTATTTGTACTTCATATATGAATAAGCAAAAATATATTTAGATGAGTCTATCTTGCATTGAGATGCTTCATGCTATTAATATATAGAATTTGGATTTCTCCCTCTAGAATTTTAAGACTAACCACAATTTCCAATTATTACCTGCCATTTTTATCCAGCTTAGTGATGAAATAGCTGTTAAATGCTCTGCTTTTTTCCATAATGGGGAGCCCTAAGACAAATTTAATATGAAAATCTTTGCATCTACCTTTATTATTCTAAGTTTTCATTCAGTGTATGTTTACATTGATCTCATAATAAGCTGTCAACACTTACTACCATATTTCTGAGTAACAAAGAGTTTTCATTTTTTAATAGTCACTATTTTATAGAACTTTGTTTCTGTGAAAAGTTTAACTGTAAAAACAGTATTGTATGTCACCAAAATGCTTGGGAAGTTTTGTTGAATATATGTTTATGCATATATAATTAGACATATATTATCATAATATGCATTATTTTAGGCTGATCATAAGGCCTTTAAAATCTATAATTTGAGTGAATAAACAAATCTCAACATTTTAAGTAGTCTCTGAATACACTGAAATGAATAACTTTTCTTGGGTTTATTCATACACAAAACATTTGTATATATTGCAAATAAATGCCAAGAATTCCATCAGGCTTCAAACTGATAAGCCATTACTCAAAAATAGAAATCTAATAGAGAATGTATCTTTTAATTTGTAGCTATGTGGACATCCTTTACTAAAGGCCTTAAAGTCAGTAGTTAAGCCCTAAGTTTGTTTTCAGTTTGTTATTTAACCTAACATGCTTTCACAAAAAAAACTATCATACTGTTTATATTATCCTTTAAATCTTCATTTTTATGTTACTTTTTATTTTTAAAATTATAGTTTAATTGTTCCACTCTCCCTTTCCTTCCCCTAATCCCTCACATTAACATATTCTATATTCTCACCCTTTGCCTCTAACATCCATAGTCCTTTTTAACTATTTGTTTTTTATAGTTATGTCAGGTTAAACTGAAAAGTTATATACTGACATCTAAATATCTGGAGCTAAGAATAACAGATAAGTTAGATTATGTGGCTTTAGGCTTTCTGGGTCTGATTTACCTCTCCACAGATGATATTTTCTATCTCCATCCATTCACTTGGTGGATGTATTCACTTAAATTCCAAGGTTCGAAACCTTGTTAGTATCCCTCCAATGCATATTTGAAGCTAATCCTTTGCTGTTGTGTAAGTTCATCAGATCAGGTTTTATGGATTGATTGAGAATTCTTTCTGATTTGGTATATACATAAATATACAATACATATGATTGTCTATAACAATATATTTAACATATCTACTCAAATAAAAGCACACTGGGTCAGAGAGATGAATCATAATGTAAGGAAGCTTACTGCTAAGTCATTCTGCCTGTTTTTACGCCAATACCAGACTCTTTTAGTACGATAGCTCTGTAGTAGAGTTTGAAGTCAGGGATTGTGATGCCTCCAGAAATTCCTTTACTGTATGGGATTTTGGGCTGCACTGAATTTTTTGCTCTTCTATAAGAAGGGAAAGTACTCTTTCAAGTACTGCTGAGTACTGTCCCTTCAAGTTCTGTGAATAATTTTGCTGGATTTTGATGGGCATTGCATTGACTCTGTAGATTGTTTTTAGTAAGATTTCCATTTTTACTATGTTAATTCTACCAATCCAAAAGCCTGGGAGATCTTTCCATTTTCTAGTGTCCTCTTCAGTTTCCTTCTTCAAAGATTTAAAGTTCTTGTAATACAGGTCTTGAACTTGTTTGTTCAGAGTTACTCTGACATATTTTATGTGATTTGTGGCTATTGTGAAAAATGATGCTTCTTTGATTTCTTTCTCAGTTCATCATCTCTGTAAAGAAGGGCTACTGATTTTTCTTGTGTTAATTTTGCATTCTACTACATTACAAGATGTGTTTACTAGTTGTAGAAGCTCCTTAGTGGAATTTCTGGGGTTACTTATGTAAACTATCATATCATAAGCAAATAGTGAGCGTTTGATTTCTTCTTTTCTTATTTGTATCCCCTTGATCTCCTTTTGTTGTCATATTGCTCTAGCTAAAACCTCAAGAGCTATATAAAATAGATATTGAGTGGACAATCTTCTCTTGTTCCTAATTTCAGTAGGATCGCTTAGAGTTTCTCTCCATTTTGTTTGATGTTGGCTGTTGGCTTACTGCATATTATTACTTACTGCCTTTATTATTTTTAGGTATGTTCGTATTATTACTGCTCTCTCCAAGACCTTTATCATGAAGGTATGTTATATTTTGTTGAAGGCTGTTTCCGTATCTAATTAGATGATCATGTGGTTTTTATTTTTGAGTTTGTTTATATGGTGGATTATGTTGACAAATTTTCATATGTTGAACAATCCCTGCATCCCTGGAATGAAGCCGACTTAATTATGGAAGATGATTTTTCTGATGTGTTCTTGGATTCGAATTGGCAGTATTTTATTAAGTATTTTTGCATCAATGTTCATGAGTGAAATTGATCAGTAATTCTCTTTCTTGGTACTGACTTTATGTGGTTTGTATATCAGAGTAAATTTAGCCTTATAAAAGTAGTTTGGCAATGTTCATTCTGTTTCTATTGTGTGGAAAAATTTGAGGAGTATTGGTATTAGTTCTTCCTTGAAAATCTTGTAGAATTCTGATCTGAAACCATCCTGTTCTGGGCTTTTTTTGATTGGGAGAATTTAATGACTGTTTCTATTTCCTTAGCAGTTATAGGTCTATTTAATTTGCTTATCTGTTCTTGATTTAATTTATTTTATTATTTTTAAATGATTCATTTACTTCTATGGCTGTTCATATTCTTTTTTTCTTTTTTAAACCTTCACACATTGTAAAACACATTTAAATCAGTTTAGAGATTTTTTCTGTCTTGACCACCTTCACTGTGCATCTTCTAGTCTTTTTGATTATGTGAGTAAAAACCCTAGATCACCATGCAGCATGCAGCTGTGCTGTTACATGACAGATGTGCTGTTAAGCCTGAAGAGAGTAGCTAGGAGGAGCCGTTATAGTCCATGGCCAGTGAGAGATGGGGTTAGTCTGCCTTGTTACAGATGAACTCTACTGAGGTCAGAAGAAACTTGAAAGACATGAATTTTCAAGCTGCTCTTGGCTTCATTTTATTGTGGCTCGGATCCTTTTATAAACGTGTTATGTGAAAATCCCTAATCCACATTGGGTGCCATATGTAAATGGAGGTTTCACTATCCTGCCTTATACAGCAGTCACTTCTAAATAATCGTTCAAGACAATATTAATTACAAAATGCTTGGCTGAACAGTTCAGGTATATTACTAACTAATTTTTTTAATTAACCCATTTCTATTAATCTATATTTGGCCACATTTCCACATGTCACTTAGCTTTACCGGGGCTATAATATATCTTGTTTCTCCAGTAGCTTACTGGCATCTCCTAAATCTGCCCTTCTTTCTCTCTGTATTTCTGATTGGTATTCTACCTTGCTATAGGCCAAAGAAGCTTCTTCATTAACCAATGAAAGGAATACATATTCACAGTGAACAAGATTATTCCATAGCATCTCATTGAACATCATAACTCTGACCAAAGGCAGCATGCTCAAACCATCTCAGTTCTCCTGCATTCAACTTTTCTTAAGAAGACGCTGAAAGTTAATGAGTACATTTAGATATCATTTACCATAACTTATACAATAAAAGTTCAAAACTTTGATTCTACCCTAAAATATCCAGATTTTATTTGTTTTATGTTACAGTCTGAGCTTCAGGACATTCATAATATAGAATAGTATTTAAATATACATCCAAAATTAAAACATATTAGAAGGCTAAAATATGTATCTGATATTAAATCATACTCACTTCTGACCCAGGAAGTAAGCATAAGATTGATTAGGTGAAATGGGCAGGAGAATGTTTAACGCAGTGTGATATAGCAACCACATTGCTTTTTACATGTGTGTTATATATTTCTAATCTGAAATTTGAAAGACTTTTATGGAAACATAAAGTTGTTTTGTGTTCCAGAGTTTAAAAGGCTATGCATAAATATTATTAAATATTAAATCGGGCTATACAATATATAGATTTGTGCATAAAATAGGGGGAAAAGCAAGCAAACAAAACTCCTATAAAAGTTTCCTGTGTTTGTTCTCTCTATTTATGAAGCCTTTATAGGGGTAATAAATTGAAAAAAGAATAAATTGCAGGTATCATAAAAACTAGAGAATTTGTCTATTTCAATTAAAATTAACATAATGCCTGGTGTTGGAACCATCATTATCCCCAGTTATATTAGCATATTGTCTGATCTTAATGGCAAATGGGGCAGAATGGAGACAACTATGGATTTTATTAAAGTTAAAAATAGACAGAAGATAAACATTATACTTTACTCATTATTAAAATCAGCTCATCAGTATGAGACTGAATGAATTTGCTAAAGAAATAATATGTAGTAAGATATGATTTGATAGTAAAAACATAACATGAAATTTCCAGGGGATGAGATCCTATTCTCTCAAATAACTGTAAAAGGCCAGAAAAAGTTGAAAGATGCATGGGAGAATTACATAGGGAAGTTTGCACTTTAGAATTACTCTCTCAAAATTTAACTGCTTAGGAACAATCCAAAACAACTCCTAAGCATTATCTAGGTTTAAAACAAGATATAATATAGAAATAAATACACACATTGGTTTTTAATTTGGTTTATTGAATTTTAAACATTTTCTTCATCTGAGAAGAGAAAGTAAAAGTCTGAAATGCTCTAAATTGGAGCTTTTTTGTTTTTTGATATGTTTTTTGATATTTTTTTCTTCTCTGTGTTCTGGAACAACATGAACTGCTTTGTATTGATTTTAGTCATTGATTGATTTGGCATCTGTCTCGCATGCCAAGTGAAATGCTAAAAAGTCATTTGTTTTTATTTACTTACACTCAAGCTCAGGAAGCAAAATGATATCTTGGCAAGTTGATTTGGTCAATTTTCTAGTCTTCAATATCGCTTGTCAAGATGTGGTTCATTGTTTGTTATCTAAAAAGTTTTCCTTGTGGCTAGTGGCCTTGACTTGCTATTTACTTGCTGCTGTTTACATCTCAAAACAAAAATGGAAGAAAAAAAAAAAACAATAAAAAGTGCTGTCACTCTACCAAGTCTTTACAAAACAGTCTCATTCCATAGCTGCAAACTTGATATTTGATCATGTGTTTAGAAAAAACAAAGTTTTCTTCAATGAGTATTCCATATGCCTAATTAGAAATAATTCTAATGGAACTAATTATAAAGCACTTTTATAATTTTAAGATTTTTTTTTACTTTTCTTATTATTTGTTTTTTGTTGAAAAAATTTCTGCCTCCTCACCACCTCCCACTCCTCTCCCCCTCCCCCACTCCTCTCCCCCTCCCCCACTCCTCTCCCCCTCCCCCTACTCCATTCCCCCTCCCTCTGGATTCTGAAGAGCAGTCTGGATTCCCTGCCCTGTGGGAAGTCCAAGGTTTTCCCCCCTCTATCCAGGTCCAGGAGGGTGAGCATCCAAACAGACTAGGCTCCCACAAAGCCAGTTCATGCAGTAGGATCGAAACCTAGTGTCATTGTCCTTGGCTTCTCATCAGCCTTCATTGTCCACCATGTTCATCACACTTATCTAAATTAATATGTTGCATAATTTCAAATTGAGAGCAAAAGAAAAGCTAAAGTAAAAAGAAAGATATCTTTCCTTTAAGATAGATGTGATTAAGTCGAGTTAGTTTACAGATTTATTGGGACTATATACAACACAGGCAAGATGATTTGACGGAAATAAACGTGAAGCTAGAGAGCCACTTCTTAAAAGTCCTTTTCATACATTGCTGCAGAATTTACAAGAAGTCCTGTATAGAAGTATGACAGTAAGGAGCAGAAATATTTTCTGTATTACTGTATGCCGACTGTATTGAGAAGCAACCAATGTGGGACTTTCATAGGAGACATTGAGATCTGCACTAAGACTGTTAGAAAGACATTGGCAGAGAAGAGGAACTTCCTGTAGTGCAGCGGTGCCACTTGTTCCATGCCAAGGTAAGCAACAGAAAAGAAGCACATGCCCATCAGCTGTGTGTTAATGGTGCCAAATGAAGCAGAAAGTCCTTTGCTGCATGATGATTTTTAGTGCTTTTGCCCAATCCTAGAGATGCCATACAGAAATGCCCTGAGAAATGAAATATTTGCTCATCACATTTTCAGTGAATCATGCTAAAAGGACAGAGTAGCTACCAGGTGGATAGGAAAGCGATCTGAAGTGGAGGCAACTTGCCTACTTCATGGTAAAACACAATGCTAGACTGATATCTTCAGATAAAGGAATGGAGGCACCAGTCTAGAAATTTAAGCTACTAATCTGTGCTACAGAAGAATGAGACTTCAACATTAGCTAAGGCGGTTTTAAAACAAACCTATGATAAAATTATTGCATAAATACAGTATTTGTTATAGACATATTTTACAAAAACTTAAAGTCCCACTCTTCCATTAGCCCACTTTTTAAAATAGCAAAAGATAATTGTTGTGGGATATTTTTACACTATTGAAGAGGTGTGGCTGTGATTGGTATAATAAAAATATGAATGTCCAATGGCTAGGCAGGAAGTATAGACCAAATTTCTGGGGAAAGAAAAAAAACGGAGAGGGAGATAATAGAGGTGCAGAGGATAGGCCAATGAAACATGAAGGAAGCTGGAGATCCAGAATAAAAGAAAGGATAAAAGCCCCATGGTAAAATGTAGATAAATAAAGTAGGTTAGTTTAAAGCATAAGAACTAGTGGGATAAGCTTAAGATAAGGCTTAGCTTTCATAATTAATATGTCTGTGCTGTTGTTGGTGAGCTTGTGGCCCAAAGAAAAAGGCATCTACATATGGCTTTTAATCAAGCCCAGATATTTTATATGCTTTGGCTATGTGAGAAAGGTATTTTAGTGTTCTTATTTATAGGAACTTTGGAAAAACTCTTCAGATTTTTTCAGATAATACATACTATGTAAAATAAAAATTTCAGAACATCCACCAAAATGCTTCACACTATACTCCTTACTACTTTTGAATGTCCTAGTAATAATATTTGCATTTATACAAGAAAGTATGCCCACAAAGTTGAAATATTAGTGTCAACATATCTTATATATTATTTATTAGCTTAAATAATTATATTTCTAACTAATAAACATATGCTACTTAAATGACAATCTGTGCTTTCTTTATCCACATTGTTTATTTTTCATCTTTCACTAATGAAAATTATAAAGCACAGTAAAGTCCATATTTTCAGCCATTTAATGTGTACATTTCTTGAAAATGAATAATAGCATTTGGGACTTCCTCATGGTGAATGATTACAGTTTGAAGTCCCTAGATGACTAAGTCTGACTAGGAAATTGGCATGCTGCAAGGTTATTTATTGTAGAAGACTCTTGGTAAATATGTATTGTTTTATTTATCATTTATAGCTTAAAAGTTGCTTTTAAAAAGATATTCACCTTTGAAAGAATAAAAGGCACAGAGTTGAAAAGGTACAGAAACTGAGTTGTGATATAAATACAAGTAGGTTGACCAAAGCCACAGGTTATGAAGTCAATGAGGGGCCATCATAACACACTCAGTCAGAGGATTTACCCTCTGTGTAGTAATGTCCTATTTTTGTGAAGAGACACCATGACCATGGCAACTCTTATAAAGTAAAATATTTAACTGGGGCTGGCTTACATTTCAGAGAGTTAGTCTACTATCATCATGGAAAGAAGCATGGTAGAGTGCAGGCAGACACAGTGCTAAAAAGCTAGCTGAAAGTTCTACATTTACATAAGCAGGATGCAGGGAATGAGAGCACCACTGGTCCTGTCTTGAGCATTTGGTACCACAAAGCCCACCCCCAAAAGACCACACACAGTCCTACAAAGTCAAACCTCCTAATGCCAATCCCTAGGCATTCAAATATGAGTCTAGAGGGGTCATTCTTATTGAAACCACCACATGTTTCATGTATCTACATTTATCAGGAACCCAATTGTCTCAAGGAATGGTCACTTATCTTGAATGAAGTGGGTCCATTCATTTGAGGTTAGTTTCTTGAGCTGTCATCTACCATAATTTCCAGAGTCTGAAGAAAGAAGAACATCAGTCCTAAGCAGAACAGCCAGTACCAGAGCTATATTTAGGACTTTGAATATACTGGCTTCATAATTTTTCTGAATAGACACTATGATTGTGGTGTGATACGTGGTGTGGATCAAATTGTATGTGACAAATGAGTAGGATTAGCCATGTAGTATTGCTGTATAGTTGGGGTAGAGGCCAGAAGAGATAAAAGACATTTTCTCACTTGTCAGTAATTTTAGCTGTATGTCAGTAGTCGTCATCACTCCACCCTTGCTCTAACTCCACAGCTCTATAATCTCTTCTTGGAGTTCTCATCTAACTACACAAGGTTTTTTTTTTTCTATAACTAGTATCACAATGACTGCCTTGCATAGAAAGCCTCCAAGCCAAACTATTAACATCTTCAAGAGTTCTGCTAGGCCTGTTCATGGATCAGAACAACTGGGCCTGTGGACTACTTACCTTCACTCAGAGAAGAACAGCATAGAGAGGGTTGTGGGTCTCTCACTAGAGTATCAAGCCATCCCTCCCAACCAGTTATAAGCAGTCATACCCCAGTTGCTTGTGATTATTATGATATGGGCTAGAGAAAATAGGTGGAGAATGATGAGTGGAGGGGTTACCTCATACCTAACAATGGGGACGCTACCATCCCTGCAGATACAAATGTTAAACCACCTTGTTATTTTTCCTGTAACCTTTGATCATTGCTAAGTGAGTTAGTCCATCAAACTCCACCACATGAACTTCAGTAGTTTCATACCATGGTTTGTCATTGGAACCTTAGGACAAGAAGTAGAAAAAAATTGTTTAAGTCTCCCAGGGAAAGAATTTTAGCAGCAGCTAAAAGTCTATTGATTCTCAAGATGAAAGACATAAGTCTACTGGCAATTGATATTAATACTTTGTTTCTTGAGCTTGTTCTTAACAGCAATGCTGTCATATTTCTGTATTTAAACATTAGAGACTTAATTTTCTCTCTGGCTTGTTAGTGACATGAGTTACAAGATGCACTATTTTGTCGTGTTTGTTTGTCTTTTAATTTGAACGAGGCATTGCAGCTTTTCTAGAATACTGAGTACATTCCAGTGAACCTCATACATATGACAGGTTCCTATTTATAGAGCTTACTTCCAACAACACAAAAGCATTCAATGAACTTATATGATCCAGTTTAGTTAGCACACCATCACTACTTATGATCAATCATAACAATTACCTACCTCCCAGACAACCCAGCACCTTCAAAATACACTGCAAAGAAAAGTGAGATGCAGAATGTAGATCTTGAAGTAAGAAATGAAATATATACTATCTTTACTCCCTAAAGAGTCTATACTGCTTCTAACCACCATGCCAGAAAAAAAAAGTATAAAAAAGTCTCTCCATTTCTGTCTCCATGTGAGGGTGCTGACTAAACATTCCATGTGAGTCACAGCAATGACTAAGTACTACCTAGCTGAGCTTGAGATATGTATGGTCATCTTTAATGTGATATTTCTTACACAGTAGGTTTAGTGTGGTGATTAACATAGAGAGACACACCTGTCCAAAGTACAGAGAACAAGCAACAGTAGAAATCTCATACCTAAAGATGTTATATCTGATAATACCTCTCCTCCCAAGGCTCATGATAATTTCATCAAGAGCGTGTATAAACTGTAAGAAGAACAATAGGCACTGGGTGACTGCATGGAAATATCTTCTGGATACATCAGAACAGCATTATATATGAACTCACAGCAGTTGTGACAGTGTGCATAAGATCTGTGTAAGATCTATCTAGACAAAATCCCAGCATATAAGGAAAATTAGGCTCTAAATCCTACCCATAGCCAAGAAGTTATTGATAAATACAGCATGCCAGGAAATGGAGAGTCAATTTTATCAAAGTGTGTAGCTCCTGGTAAAGTTGACCATGCTCCAGTTTCTACATTCAAGAGTATAAGAGAAGTAAAGCTCCTGAGCTACATGAGTTTTTAACAGGGTATGGATTAAGTAGGGTAGGAAGAGAAGGGCTGTGTCTGTGGGAAAAAGATGGTGAATATCAAAAAGCTATAAGAAATTCTCAAAGAGTTAATGAAAATGTATATATTAAAAGATAACAATCCCACAGACATACATAGATATTATCTACATGGGAAGTAGTAAAAGACACAATCTCCTGAGTAAATTGGGAGCATGAGGATTATGGGAGAGGGTTAAAGGAGAATAGAGAAGCAGGAAGGGGAGCAGAGAAAAATAAATAAAGCTCAATAAATATAATAAAAATAAATATAGCTCAATAAAAATCAATAGAAAAAATGTGTTCAACTTCTTCATGTGTGACTCATTTTCTGATAAAATGATGTATGTCAACCAAAATTATGTAAAATTTTACCTGCATTGCATACATACTGATGTATGTCAATGAGGAATTTGATTACACATTTCTGATACATATTGCTTCAAAGGTGTTTGCAGAAAACATAATATTTAACATGTTAGTTCCCAAAAAATGTTTTCCTCATTCCTTATAATATATTTCTAAATGTATAAAGCTGTCTGGGCTTTTACAGACAGGTCTAATTTTCTTTCCTGGTTTAAAGTGTGATGTTAAAGCCCAAGTGTAAAATTGTTCTTCTAATTAAACAGCTGATACAATGCAGAATTTTTTGTTCAGAAATTTAAGTCTCAGTACTTTACATGCATTAAGCAACATTCTGTATCTTGTTTTTTTATTGTAAAATATTCCCTCCTACTCAAATGAAATTTGAAAAAAATAATAGTATGTGGAATTTTATGTATTTTAAATGACATTTGAAAGATTATGTATTTGCTTCAAGTATAATTTTAATGCATTCTGTGTGAGTATTTTTTCAGGTATACATATAATTACATAAATGTTAAGCTACAAAGTTATTCAGTTGTACATTTTTCTGAAATTATTTTTTAATATAGTCTCATAGTGACTCAGATATAACTCCTTTACTGTAAAACTTGAGAAAAATAAACACTATCTAGTTAGGATTACCTCACAACATCTCAATTTTCTGTGTTTGTTGACAAATACATATCTACACAAACACATATATCTTCAAGAGACAATTCAGAAAATGAGAATTAGAGAAGTAATATTTATTATTTTTTTCTTTTTATTGGCTATTTTAATTGGTATAAGACTATACATATTGAAAATGAACTGGTAGTACTGCAAAACACTTATGAATTGAATAAGATTTAAATCAAATTAGAAGTCATTACTTTCATTTATTCAATGTAAAAGTATTCGAAATAATTTCCTTAATAGTTTTTAAATATAAAATACAGAATTTATAGCTAACGTTATTAAATTCTATAGAATTTTTTAGGGCCATCATACTCCCACTCATTCGTAGTGTAGTACCTAGAAGAGTCATATTTATCAGTTGTATGCTTGAATATAAGGGAAGATAAAATCATATAGAACCAGAAAAAACAGAGATAATTTAAGATAATTGTAAAGTGAAATGTCTAAATAGCTTAATTCAAAATATACATTACTGAAAATCATGAAAAATTATTTAATTATACAGGAATGGCTAATGTTATATGAGTATTTGACAAACATTATTTATATATAGATATGCATATTTTGACAATTGACAAAATATTGCTTTGTAGACAAACTATAAAATGCTCATTCTAATAATATTATACAAAATACCTGACATTCTTAAATAATCTTTAATAATATGCACAGAATAATTGTTTTGCACTAAAAACAAAGACATATGAATTAAAGATTTGTTTTCTGTTGAACTAAATTTCTTGTTCTAACAAGCTCATAGGGTAATTGTATTTATTTTTTTCCTTCTAATTCTCTTGGGATTATGTAGCATTTGGGATAAAAATCACGAAAAGAAAGATTGTTTCCTATATTTTACAAATCAAGTAAATGTACTATAAAAATGGGAAGTTTTATTTTTGACACCTAATCATCAGTAGTAGATAGTTCTCATACCCCTGCCACAAAAGGAAGAAAAAAGTACCTTGTGAAAAGAGAGTGAATTTTTGCTTTGTAGCTCAAAGATATATAGTCTACGAGAAAACTAGAATGAGGCATTTGGGAACTTGAGGTAGCAGTTAACATTGATTACACAGTAAAGAATGAATGGAGATGAGTTCTCTTTCTCTCCTGCCTTTCTCATGCTTATGCCATATAAGAGTGGGTTGGGCGGGCTGGGTATGGGAGGTGGGTTGGGGGTTGGAGAAAGGGGAAGAGTAAAGAGACATTACGATGGGATGCCACTTCGGGGATAGGAAGAAACCCAACTCCAGAGAAGCCTCCAGGAATCCACAAGGATAACCCCAGATAAGATTCCTAGCAATAGAGGAGAAGGTCCATTAATTGGCCATCTACTGTACATAGATTGGTGACTACCATATTGGCATCAGAGGTACTCTATCTAGTAACAAATGAAAGCAGATGCAGAGATACACAGTCAAGCACGGGCCTGAGCTTTGGAAGTCTTGCTGAATAATGGGAGGAGGATTTTGTGAGCCACGTGAGTCATGACTGGAGAACCGACAGAGACACCTGACCTGAGTTTTTGGAATCATGGTCTCTGGATCAACAGTTAGGGATCATTCATGGGATGGACCTAGGCCCTCTGCTTATGTGTTCCTATTGTGTATCTTGTTCTCTTTGTAGGATTCCTATCAGTGAGATCAGTATCTGTTCCTAGTGCTTAGTTGGCTTTTGGAAACGTGTTCCCAATGCTGGATTACCTTGCTCAGCCTTGATGCAAGTGGAGGTGCTCTGGCCTGCCTCAACTTTATGTGCCATATTTTCTTCAAGCCATGGGAGGCCTGCTGCCTTCTGAATGGACACAGTGACACAGAGAAGGAGTGAAAGGGAAGGGGTATAAATAGGAAGGCAGGTGAGAGAAGGGAGAGAAAACTGTGGTCAGAATGTAAATTAAGTGAAATAAATAATATTTAAGTAATTAAAAAAAATAGACCAGGAGTTGGAGTGATTCTGTTCACATTTAATCCAGGACCTTCCACCCGACTTTATACAGAAAATTTCTTACAGATATGCAAAGTGTCCTATCTGGTGTTAAAGACCCTGTCAATTACATAGCAAGTCTACTCCTTCTCAACTTGACATAAAACATCACTTTTAAGACTCAACCTTTCATCGTTTGCTCCATTTAAACTCATAACCACCTCAAAATGCAAAATACATTTAATCCAAATGCAAATATGCTCATAGTATGGAGCAATGCTCTTCAGAATTGTAAATTCTGAGTATTAACTAGGACTTGGGTAATTTCAATACTTTGGATCTCTGTAGAACAGTTTTTGAAAAGTGTTATATACTTCCAACACAAAATGGCATAAGTGTGCAGGAATAGTAGTTTGGACCAAAGCAAGACCAAAACCCAGCATGCGAAACAAAATCCTGAAGCACCATTTGTAACATCCTGTGGTTTGTTTGAAATCATCTGAGCAACAAGGCTTGAGTAATCTTGTGCCATCAGCTCCACTGGCTCATTCAGGACATCTTTCTTGAGCTGGCTGAGTCGTGTGCCTACAGCTTTAATCAGGGGATTTTTCTTGCTCCCAGAGTCTCTGTCATTCTAGTACCTACTAGTTTGTAACTTTGGTTTCAACTTAACATCATTGACTGATCCTCTCAGAGTATGCTTGCAGCAACTCTAACCCTGACAAATTTTGTCAAGCTTCAGAGGGTTTCAGAAATTCAGAGGCAAGCTCACATGCCATCTTCAGTCTTACATCTATTGCTGTCACGGCACTACATCTGACCCAAACTAGCTTTCAGGAGGAAATGCCTGTTTTGGTTTATAGTTTGGATGTTACCTCTCTTATCAGGAAGCAAAAAGTGATGAGTGCTGATGCCTGGATAGCTTTTCCTTTGTAGGCAATCTCAGAACTTAGACATGGATGGTTCTGCTCACATTTATAATGAGGCTTTGCTCTTCAGCTTAACAGTGTAGAAATGTGTTGTGGAACATTATTTTGACTAGGCAAATTTGCGTTACATTTGTTTATGTTGTAGAATATTACTTTAACCATGTGAGGTTTGTTACTTTTGTTTCTGCTGCCTTTGTTAGCAATGGAAAGATGTGCACCATTATTTATGCTGCATTTGCTTAATTATGTAAAGATGTATTGCCTGCCTAAGGCACCTCATTGGTCTAATAAAAAGCTGAATGGCCAATAGCTATGCAGTAGAGGGATGGACTGAGTGGATAATAGGAGAAATCTAGGCTCAAACAGAGTAGAGAAAGAAAAAAGAAGGAGAAAGAGAAGGAGATGTATGGGGTCACCCAAGCAGCCATCAACCAGTAGATGCAGAATGGGGGATACAGAAAGAAAGGTTTAAAAGCTCCAAGGCATAGAAAAAAGTTACTTTAAGTTAAAGGACAAAAAGCATAAATGAGCATAAGCTAAGGCCAAACATTCAAAACTAATAATAGGCCTTGGGAGCTGGTTGGTAGCCCAAAAGAAAAAGCCTGGCACAGAAATTCTCTCATGGACATGTCTGAAGGCTTGCATATTTATTGATTCTAGATCTTATCAAGTTGAAAATCATTAGCCATTAAATCATTTCAGGCAATGTTGGTTCTTGAATTCTTATTACATACATTAATTTTCATAGAAATACTACATTTGACTTTCTTCCTGTATATAGAGGGCACTTTCTGAAATAATATAGTTGATTAAGAAGTCAAACGTTAAATTCAGCTTTTTGATAGCATTGTTTTTCTTATAACCGTTATCATTCACTTTCATATTCTACTTATAATCATAAGTATCTACGTATATCTACTTATAACCATAGCACCATCTTTCAATTCATCATCTGCCATACCAAGAATAATCCAAATTATTTCAAAAATATCCACGAAAGTGCATGTCAAATAGCATGGCTGTTTGCTGAGTGCCTATGTTGCTGATAATTTCTCATCAGGAACCAAACAAAAGCTTCAATTTTTCTTTAATTTCTCTATTTCTTTGTTCTATAAAAATATGATTGCTTTGGTTTTGATTAACTGGAAAAAACAACAACTTAGCTGAAAATATACACAGGAATAACTCTGGAGATTTCATTCATTTCAATATAGCAATTGTTTCCATTATTCATAACTTTGATGCCACTTTTTGTTTGTTTTCATATATTTCTTGCTCATCTCTTAAGGCATGTACAATTTTTTTTTAATTTTTTTCTTTTATTTTTGAGATTTTTATGTAATTATGATGGGGGAGAGTTTTCTGTTTTGTGTTAATTTCATTGGTTAAATAAAGAGACTGCCTTGGCCCTTTAATAGGACAGAAAATTAGGTAGGCTGAGTAGACTGAACAGAATTCTGGGAGCAAGAAAGCCAAGTCAGGCAGTCGCCATGATTCTCCCATCTGACACAGACGCAGGTTAAGATCTTTCCTGGTAAGCCACACCTTGTGGGGCTACACAGATTATTTAAAATGGGTTAATCAAGATATGAGTGTTAGCCAGTAAGAGGCTAGAGCTAATGGGCCAAGCAGTGTTTAAAAGAACACAGTTTCTGCATAATTATTTCAGGGCATAAGCGGGAAGCAGCCCGCTCCACTTACTACATAATTATGTCACTCCTCCTTCCCCTTCCCTCTATCCAAACCTTCCTATATAGCCCTCTTGTCCGCCGCTCTATGCATGGCCTTGGTTTTCATTAATAGTCATGGCATGATTATATATCTATACAAATATAGCCCTGAATACAATCTGCTCAGTATATATATATATATATATATATATAATGTTCTTCACATGTATGTTTTCAGGTCTGATCATTTGCTTTTGAAAAGCTTTAGTGTTCTCTTTCCTGGAGAACACCATATCTCTCACTCTCAGCATTAATTAAAGTGTGTAGCTTTTGATTTAATGTATATACAATCACTTTTAATTCAATTTATATCTTAATATAGCTGTGCTGGTCTTAAGCGTTGGTACTGTCTTAACATTTGCTGAATAGTAACATTTATAATTTTATCATAATCAGCAAGAACAATTGCTTCTCACCTTTTCTCCAAGAGAGATTTGGAGATTAAAATTATAACAGTGAGGAAATAATTCATTTTATTTAGGTTTTCTTGATAGAATATTTGTTATTGTGTCTAAATGTATTAGCCAATATGGAAATCAAATAACAAAGCAAGGAATCAATTCTTAAACATGCTAATTCATAGCCTTATTTATTCCTTTTTCTATGCCCCCAAATTTAAAAATATTAAAATGAAAACAATACTACTTAATTGCTCACAACTTCATTTCCTTTTTGCCTATCTAGCTTAGTTGGAATTTCCATTTGATATAAAATAATAAGTGAACTAATTGTTCCAATTAGCAAATAAACTTTTTGTACGTTTTTGGTAACATATTGAGGTTGTGAACTGACTAAATAAAGCTAATTAACATAAGCATTAACTCACACAATTAATTTTTGCTTTACATGAAGATAACTAAAATACCTTATTAGCAATTTTCAAGCATGCATAATTTGTTATTCACTTTAGTTACTATGTATAATATTAAGTTCTGGAACTAATTTCCCATAATTGGAATTATTAACCCTTTGCCTAACATTTTCCAAGTCCTATACCTCCCAGGGCCTGATAATAATGTGCTATTATCTGCTTTTGTGAACAGTGAACTAATTGCTATCATAAATACTATCCTAGGGCTGGAGAGATAGCACAGTGGTTAAGAGTATTGCCTGCTCTTCTGAAGGTCCTGAGTTCAATTCCCAGCAACCACATGGTGGCTCACAACCATCTGTAATGAGGTCTAGTGCCCTCTTCTGGCCTGCAGACATACACACAGAATATTGTATACATAATAAATAAAAATAAAAAATAAATAAATAAATAAATACTATCCTAGTTTTTCTTTTATCTTATTTATTAGCCATCTTGTACACGAAGAAGACTATATTCTTTAATACACAAAACAATTTAAAATATTTATATCAACATATAAATATATGTTAACAAATAAAGTCTTGATGATTTGAAAACTGCCATAATTTTTTAATAAAATACATTTCTTTGATGAATAGAGTTTTATTAGATTTTAAGCAATAATAGATAATTTTTATTCTATGTATTAATACTCTAGATAACCTTCATAATCTGATATGTTCTTATTTATACTTTAGTTGGTTTTATACAAATGGATTTTTCTTCCTTAGTATGGTAGAATATATAAATATTTCAATTTAATTTTATGTACATCTAATTCATTTTCAAGTGTTTGCTTCTAGAATTGTAAACCAGAGAAATTATAATGTGTGTTTTACTTTATTATATTTCTCTGAACTCCATAGTCTGTTTCTAGAATTGAGCTGAAAAGACTTGTCAGATCACAGAGCATCATCATTTACTTTATGGTGAAAACCTAAGGATACACTGGAGCTCTCTCGTGATAGATGCTTCTCCATCCATCAACAACTCATTTCTTTGACCTATAGACATGCACATCCAAATACATGAACCTAGAGGCATGATTGTTATTCGCTAGTGGCTGCTTTGTTCCTTAGAACTTTATTTATCACAGAAAGCACATCCATCTCCACACGATTCTGCTGTGGCTTTATCGGTTCCATGGATGAAAGGTCGGATGCTGTCCTGGTATTGCATCCTAAAGAGAAAATCACATAGAGACTTGTTCTCTGAAAGAGATGACAAACCTTTAGTACGTACACAAAGACCTGACTATTGTTCATGCTAGTCACAGAAAATTTTTATTCTACTTGAAATTCTTTGCTCAGAAGAATATAATTATGAGTAATGTAACAGATTGTAATACATCCCTTAGCATTAGTGATTATGAGTTGATAGGAAGACAATTTAAGAAACGATCATTTCTTTTGTCAATACTATATTGATTTATTTCTGATTTGACTACATGGCTCTATTTATAGTGATGTTGATATTTCAAATTAAATAAATGTGCAGAAGCTTTTTTTACTGGAATATACTAATGGTGGAATATAGTTTCACAATATATTAAATAACTTGGTGCTGGATTTAAAAGTTGAAACAAACAAAATTATGAACCATAAGGACCTGGGCAAGGAAGTGTGGGTCCATGCCCCCTGCTGGCTAAATACATGATGTTGGATGAATAATTTTATCTTTTGCACTTCCCACAATCTTATGTGTAAAGTGGGTGGTAAATATGTCCTCTATATGTTGATGTATTTTTTAAAATGTATCAACAGATTTTTATAGTTTAGAATATTATGTGATTTGACAAATAAAAATATGATTAAGAATTAATAATTATATTAATATTCATCATTAAGGCAGATGAAGTATCAGTCTGTTGGGACTAATTGATCCTGGCTTTCAGCTGCTCTTCCCTGTCTAGAGCCTTCTAATTGAAGTTACTAGAAGCAATGCCTTGCCTAGAGGATCAGAGGATGGGATTTTCACCTGATGGCCATTGACTGCAGTGTGTTTAAGCCTCCATAATGCTATTAAAGAGAGGGCTTTTTGGTACCAGGGATTGAAGGTCTGTGTGTCGGTCTGACTCTGCGTCTGTATTCTCAACCTCCAGCTCTTTGCCCGAAGCTTGAGAACTAGGTTCTAGGGCCTGGGTGCGCGGCATCAATCTATCTTTAAAAATTCAGGGACAGAATATAGCAATGTAGGGGGCCGAGGTGCTATTGACACTGATTATCTTGGGAGCCTATAAGCCTAACATCCCTTCATCCTTCCAACACTTTGAGACTATCATTTTGAGTTTCATTTTACTGTGATTTTTCTGTGTCTCAAATGCAATAATGTGGATATATCAGACCTAACATAAAAAAAATGTATCAATCAAGAAGAAACCTGGTACTCCCTGAGAAGTATTAACCCTAACCCTAACTTATACCTATACCTAAAGCACAATTTCCAGATGTTTAGAGACTGGTGGCAGAGAATACAGCAGGGTGCCTGACTCTCCAGAAATGACCACACCTCCCAGAACCTGAACACAAAAGATATCATGGTTCTAAAACAGATTAAATCTCTATATTGGGTTAAATGGAGGAACTTTAGATGGCACAAAGACAGCTGGCCCCAGACTTGTTCTCAGGCCAGAAATCTGTACTTGATTCCCAGGGTTTGTTTCCTACACAGGACTTATATACTGATTTTCATGGAGCAAGTGAATTGCTTTCAATACTATGAGAATATCTAATTTCATCTTAAAATGTTATTGTCACTATATGGTACTTTATCATAGTAGTTCTGATATCTCCTATGCCTTTACTCAGGACTTCTTATTTACCCAACTGGTACAGTTCCCCTAGATGTTCAAATCTGCTTCATAAAGAAATAGATTCAAATGTCGTCATTCCCACAAGCTTATAGATGGTGACGGACTTGCATTTAAGGAGCTGATGAATATACGTACATTTATTTTCTCTATCTGTAGATTCTTTTATGTTATATTCAGTGGCTTCATATGAATAATAAGCCTATGTGTGGAAGACCTGTTTTCAAGCCCTGTGTCATGGAATTCTCTTATACTTAGCAACAGAAGAAGTCTGGCTAAATAAAAGCAGTATTTACTGAAATTATCTTTGAAGACCACAGCATGCACTGGATGTAGCAAAGCATACTGATCTCAAGTTTATCAAAAAAGACAGGGGCCAAGTGTTTTCTGTTGATGTTCTCTTGAAGTTTTTAACCATAAAACATTAATAAATCAAATTATATTTCAAAATAGTGTAACTAAGAAGTACATAAAAGCTAAAGTAAAGAAACATGCTTAACACAAAGAGCACTTCGTTAAATGTCTTGGTGACTATTTTAACTACACGTTTTTAAGGATGCAGCATTAAAATTCACTTCAAGCTTGTGAACAGTGATATCTGCCAAGCAAATTTTCATTAAAGAAATGATGGGGAAATCTTGTTTATCATCTTTCAGTGCAATATCTAAAGCCTGAGAAGTTTCAGCGGTCTATTTACACTAGGAGTTTAACAAATATATCCAAAATCTGAATTCAGTCAATGTGGACTGTCTTGTGAAAAGATATATGAAGTCATTTCAGAAAACCAGGGATAAAATAAATATAATTATATGAAGTATATTAATTCTACTACAATGAAAATATACTGATATTGTTATTTTAATGTAATAATCAGATTAAAAAATCCACAGAGTAAACATGAAAATGTGATGTTCATTTTTTTCTTTTTAAATTTTATTTTAGCTGTAAATGTCTATTTATAGTAACAAAATGCAGTGAAGAAATAAATGAATGTGTTTCTAGTCCATGCATGAGTAAAACTTTCTATCATAATTCTCCTACCATTGGGCAATTTGTATTTCTGAGCCTACTGTTCTATACAGGCTGGTTTTGCCATCAGTACTATAACCCCTGTGATCTACTCAATGAGCCTTGCAAAAATAAGTCAACAAGCTTGACATTGGCAGATGGAAGCCATTATTGCATTTGTAAAGAAGGTATGCACTTATGTTTGTTTTGATGTTTGTTTGCTATTGTAACACATGAGATGATGAGCATTTAAGAATGAGAATTGCTGTGTGCATTGGTGATTTGGGGAGTGCCTGATTCTACGTTCAAGTTTAAAAGTATTTTGGACTTGAAGGATGCCTCATGGTATAAAGTGCATGCCAAGGAACTGGCTGACTGATGGAGGAAGGTCATTGGCTAATAAAGGAACTGCCTTGGCCCATTTTATTGGTTAGGACATAGGTAGGTGGAGTAAACAGAACAGAACGCTGGGAGGAAGAGGAAGTGAGCTCAGACTCGACAGCTCTCCTCTCGGGAGCAGACGCCTGAGAGAGATGCCATGCCCCCTCCCGGGATGAAGCTCCGACCCAGGATGGACATAGGCTAGAATCTTCCCGGTAAGCGCACCTTGGGTTGCTACACACAGATGATTAGAAATGGGCTAAATTAATATGTGAGAATTAGCCTAGAAGAGAATGGGCCAAGCAGTGTTTAAATGAATACAGTTTGTGTGTTGTTATTTCGGGGCATAAGCTAGCCGAGCAGGCGGCTGGGGTGCCAGGGACGCAGCCCCGCCACCCATATTACTACAGCTGACCTGAGTTCAGATTCCCAGAACATTTGTTAAGCCAGAAGTTGTAAAATACATCAATAATACCACTATCCCTTCAACAAGGTGAGAGATGGAACAAGAGAGTCTCTGGAAGCTTGTGGGCTAGTTAACATGTTCTTTTTTCAATGGCAAACAAAAAGAGACCATGCCTCAATATGAGTGTTGTGGGTAGGGTACTTATGTAGTATAAATAATCTATTTTCAAAACAGGTAAAAGGATAAAAAATGATCATTTCAGAAATAACAAAGATAAAAATAAGTTGCTGAGCTAGACAGTGGTAACATATGCCTTTAATCATAGCACTCAGGAGGTGGAGGCAGATGGATCTCTGTGAATTCAAAGCCAGCCTGGTCTAAGAGTCAGGTCAAGGCCAGCGAGAGCAACACAAAGAAATCCTGTCTCAATAACCCGAATAAATAAATAAATAAATAAATAAATAATGTGTTGGTGAGGAAAAACTCTAATGCAAAATAACCAATGTACTTAAAAAGAAGAAATTTGCATATACTCACACATGCAACGGATAAACAGAAAACAATGAAAGGGAAAAGGCAAAAAGAAAGAATGCAAATACTGACCTCTGAGATTTTCCTATGACCTCCATAAAAAATCCATAGTGCACTTGTATCCTACTTCACACACAGAAACAAATCTAAAAACACAACTTTTAAAAAACAGTCTCTTAAGCCGAGTACTGGTAAAATTGGATGGTCACATCTAGAAGAAGGCAAATAGATCCATATTTTTCTTCCTGTAAGTTCCACTCTGCACCCAAACCCTACTATCCCCCATGACCTCAGTTACCCTGAAGTACAGGATGCGACTACACAGAGACTACCAAGAGAGGAACTCTGAAGCACAGGCTGTGACTGCACAGAGTAGACCAAGAGAGTGAGCCAAGAGAGCAGACCAAGAGAGTGGACCAAAAGGGACCTCAGTGGTTCACTGAGACACAGACAGCAAAAGTACAGAGCAGACCAAGAACAGTTCCCAAAGACATAGAAAGCAAGTGCACGGATTGGACCAAGAGGCAAAGACACAATTGGAGGAAGAGATGGGTAGGTGCCAATGCAGAAATTCATTCAACAACCTAAAAAGCAAATTAGTAACACCCAAACCCAATAATCATACAATCAGAAGACTTGATCATCCTAACACAAAATAAGCAGAAGTAAAAGATTTTAAATGTAACTTTATGTGGATTATATAATCCTTTAAAGAGGAGATAAAAATTCTCTTAAAGAAATAGAGGAAAAAGCAAACAGAAGATTGGAAGAAATCAACAAATCCCTCAAAAAAAAAAAAAAACCCAAGGAAACAATAAAAAAAATCAAACAGGTGAAGCAAACACTTCAAACAGTTCAAGACTTGAAGGATATACTAGAGGCAATAAAGAAAGTACAAACCAAGGGAATTCTCGGTATGGAAAATCTGGGTAAATGACTGGTAACTACAGAGGCAAGCATAACCAACAGAATACAAAAATCTCGAAACAAGGTTAAGTTTAGGAAGAAAAAAAAATATTTAGATCCTGGTAAATTAGGAGAAGGGTTCACGACAAGGGAATTGAGAAGGGTGTATCTCACCTGTTTAAGGTGAATCCTTCAGTTCGGCTCCCTGGAACTCAGAGCGTTGATTTTTTTGAGAACATAAGTTTTAGACACATACATTGTATAAATGGAAGCATATATATGTCAGAATGTCTGTTACAAATGTTTTTGCACAATGAAAATTATCTTTAGAATATGACCAAAAAAAAATTCTGATCTTGCAGCATAGTAGTGGTAGCACTCTGCCAGAGTTAGATTAATACCTTATTAGCAATTTATTGCTAATGTAAGACTATGAACGGCAGCATAATGAGAGAGATTTGATAACTTGCATTTGTCCTCAGATCATTATAACTTGCAGGTACACACCTTATATTTGAACATATTAAGAAGTTATGCTGAAATTTGTTTTGTGAGGTTGTCCTTTTTAAACTGGCCAAACCTCTAAATCATCAAATTGCATCAGAGATCTTTGAAAAGGATAAAATTTTACTTGTGATATTGACTTAAAAAATGACAGAGAACTTACTCGATTGGCTTCCTAGAGCCACTCCTCAGTGTTTTCCATGGTCCTTGAGAGCAGGGCTTTCAGTGCTATGTTTATCTTTTGTTGTTATCGCAAGACCTGCCAGGCTTCAAGAAGATCCTATGGGTTAGGGATCTGTAAGAAGACAAGCCTTCCTTGCCCCCAGCAACTAAGCAATTGATTCTAGCTCTCCTTTGTCTGCTGGAGATCTTCAGGAGTTTAGAGAAAAGGTAGTTTACCAGTGGTTAGAGCTTTCCTTTAATGAAGTTAATTGTGAATGGACATTGCTCTGTGCCCATCTGTCTTCTGGATTCTTTGGAGAAAATGGATGCTGCTGGGAGCCAGTGTTTCTCTGTTCTGAAAAGCCTTTTAATAATTAAAAAGTAAATGCCATTTTTCCCAGATCTCTGAGCACTTAAGGGCTGTTTATCAGGTATATATTTAAAGTTATGACTACAGTATAGAATCTGCCTGGAGAGCTAGGTCCAAGTTTGACTGTACTGGTTTTTAATGTAAGAGGTGAGATTTATACTTGTGAAGGATAAAGAAGAAAAAACTGTTTGCAATAGAAGCTTAACAGTAAAACTGACAATAGTGGAGAAGCACTTAATATATTTTCAAGCAGTTGGTTCACATATACAGTATGTTGTAACAGGTGTAAAAGTACATACCAATTTGAAATATTTGAGACTTATTGCTTTCTTAGTCTGGAATGAGATACAATGAACAAAGCTCTGCATATAATGGATGCCTCAGCAGGCCCTGCCCAGGTGGGCCATCGTGCAAATAAAGCATAAAAGTAATTTTTAAATGATAAATCAGGTCATGTGGGGAACTGGTGTGGGAGAATTGTCTGTATTCTGTCAATCATGTTTTAAATAAACGTTGATTGGCCAGACAGGAAGTATAGGCGGGTCAAACGGACAAGAAGTAGAGGTGGGGTGATGAGAACAGGAGTATTCTTCAAAAGAGGAAGCTCTTTCTGCATGCCTGCCCAGATCACCTAAGAAGCAGGATGTTATCTACCCAGCTGTAAAATGTACTGAGCCACGTGGCTAACATAGATAAGAACAATGGGTTAACATAAACTATAAGAGTTAACAAGAAGCCTGAGCTAATGGGCCAATCAGTTATATAACTTATGAAGATCTCTGTGATTTTCTTTGGGACTTGCCGGCTGTGGGAACAGGGCAGAAACACCAACAAACAGGCCCCACGTGTTACAGGGAGCCTTCTGCCAGAACCACTTGACTATGGGCAGAACCTCACGGGTCCTTGCCACCTCCTTTTCTTAAGATCAAAAACAAGGCAGTCGTGGTTACCCATGTGGCGTAACTCTTTCCATTTAACCATCCACTGGTCAGTGTTAGAAGTGTATATGGTTTTGTCAGCCTGTATCCCACAGGTGAGGCAGAAAGATAAACAAGCGCCTCAGGCCATTATCTCTTTGTCCACAAGATAACGGCCCCTAAAACAGGCAGTTGTACCCAAGGCACTAGGCTGAAAGGGAATCATACCCCCAAAAGAATCCATAGATCCAAGAAGCAAAGGCACCCTCAGGCGGTGCTACAGTGTCCTGGGTGCAACAAAAGGAATGCACCATTCAGTGAGGGCAAAGCCAGAAAATCTTGTTTGTAGGAAGCTGTAGAGGTGATGGTTAGTGGAAGCTAACCGGGAGAAGGGGATCTTACCAACTGTCACAGTGGACAGAGAGTTGAAAAGTGGACTAGTAGCAAGTCCAGGAACCCCATATGCTTTGGACTGCAGGCCTGTAGGTGAGACCCACAGTGCAGCGGCAGCCCAGACAGTGCTCTGTGAATGGGACAGGCATTTTCTGCCCTTAACAGCATTGGGAGGCAGCGGGGGCACCAGCAGGGACTGAGTTTAACACGGCTGTGAATACATGCCTGAACGAAAGGGAGACAGACATAGAAAAAGGAGGGTGTATTTTCCAACTATCACTGGCAGAATGTAAGCTGATCATAGGCAGTTATGTAGCTTGATATCTGAGGGGAAAACTGCAGTTTCTATGGGTCAGAAAAGAAGATCCAAGAAACCAAACTCCATCTCCCAGAGGTTCAGCATGGACCGTGGCTCAGGCTGGCCTTGGGTTGTCACCTACAAGGTCCAGAGGCCATGAGAATGGGTGGACACAAACTAAAACCCTATGTCATCATGTGGAATCAAGGGCCTGAGCAAGGGGTTGACCCCTTGTCGTAGGAGGCCACTTGTTTGTTCCCAGCAGCTCAGCCCTGAAATCATCAGACAGAAATTATATTATTTGGAATACTGTTTAGCCAATAGCTTAAGTGTATTTCTGGCTAACCCATATCATTTTTTATTGATTTGTATTGAGGTCTACCTTTTTCTTCACTTCCTTCCCTGGGTCTCCCCTCCCCTTCAACCCTCTCCTAAGGTCCTCATGCTCCCAATTTACTCAGAATATCTTATGTTTTTCTACTTCCCATGTAGATTAGATCTATTTATGTCTCTCTTAGGATCCTCATCATTGTCTAGGTTCTCTAGGGTTGTGATTCGTGGGCTGCTTTTCTTTGCTTTATGTTTAAAAACCACTTACAAGTGAATACATGTGATAATTGTCTTCCTGGGTCTGGGTTACCTCACTCAAAATGATGTTTTCTAGCTCCATCTATTTGCCTGAAAATTCAAGATGTCATTATTTTTCTCTACTGTGTAGTACTCCATTGTGTAAATGCACCACATTTTTCTTATCCTTCTCCATTAATCTGTGTATTGCTACGAGATTGTGACCTACCCAGGAAAGTTCTGGCATATGTCTCCATCAGGACTGCCTGGCTTCTCTGTCTGCCTTCTTTCTCCCAACATCCAGTTCAGTTTCCTTGCCTAGATGAATTCTGCCTTGATATAGGCCAAAGCAGCTTCTTTATTCATTAACCAATAAAAGCGACATATAGGCAGAAGGTCCTCCCACACATAGTACTAGGTCTCTTTAAGTGGGGAACCACTGCGGAGTGATTTCACACACGTGGAGGCATAGCCAGATGTGTGGGAGGAACCTACCATTACTGTTGATGTTGGGTGCAGAATTTCAGTGATTCTGAGATGAGAAACTAACCATATCAAAGGGTTAAAAGTTCCAGGATCCCTGACAGTTCTCACCTGCAAGAGAGAGCCTGGTGAGTTCACTACACCAATGAAAGATTTGCTGTGGTGTGAGTGACCCTGGCAAGTTGAGAGTGGAAGACCACAGCAGGTGGGAGACTAACAGGTACACCAAGAAGAGAGTAGTTGGGTATAGCATAAGGGTAAGGGGATTATAATAAGAGAGAGAGAGAGAGAGAGAGAGAGAGAGAGAGAGGAGGCAGAAAATCAGTGTGCCTTGGTTGGTAGGGAAGGGGGAGATTGGAGGTGGGCAGAGCTTGTCTCTTAAAGGGACAGGGTACACAGGTGATAGGAAAGGCCAGCAGAATTGTAACAGTTATCCTATTCCTTCCAACTAATATCCACTTGTAAGTGAGGACATACTGTGTGTATCTTTCTGGGTCTGAATGACCTCACTCAGGATAGCTTATCCTAGTTCTGTCCATTTGCCTTCTAATATCATGATCTCATTGTCTTTATGAGCTGAGTAATATTTCATTGTGTAAATATTCCACATTTTCTTTATCCATCCTTTTTTTGAGGGACACCTAAGTTGCTTTCAGGTTCTAGTTATTACAAATCAAGCTACTATGAATGTAATTGTTCTGCCTATTAAATGTGCTGGGGTAAGTGTGGCCTAGAGAGTAAGGGAGTGGCCACCAATGACTGGTCAAACCTGAGATCTATCCCACAAAAGTAAGTCCTCCCCTGATGGTGCCTGGAGTGAATGGATCCAGAGCCTGAATGATTCCAAGACCTAGGATAGAACCAAAAAAATGTGGAGAAAAAAATCAATATAGTGATACCTAATGATATTCTGTATTCTGCTATACTCATAGATTGGTGCCATCAGTTAGGCTTCATCCAACAAGTGATGGAAACAGAGACAGAGCCCTCAGTCAAACATAAGGCCATGCTCGGAGAATCCTGATGAAGAAAGGGAAGAAGGATTGTAGGATCCAGAGGGTTCAAAGACACCACAAGTAGATTCACAGAATTAGCTAACTTGGGCCCATAGGAACTCACAGAAACTGAACTGACAAGGGAACCTAGGTCCTCTGCAAACATTAAATAGTTGCATGCATTGGTCTTCTTGTGGGTGTTCTAATAGTGGGAGCAGGGACTGTGGTCTTTTACTGACATTTGGGAACCTGTTCCATGTACTGGGTGGCCTTGCCCAGCCTGAGTCTTGCTGCAATTGGATATGCTATGTTTTGTTCACATCCATGAAAGGCCTTCTCTTTTCTGAGCAGAAATGGAGGGGGAGTGGATTGGAGAGAGCAGAAGGGAGCTGGGTGAGGGGCTGGGAAGAGAGGAGAAAGGGAAAAATACAGTCCAGTTGTAAAATTAATTAATTAATAGAGAAAAAGAAAATTCTACATTAAAATTCCATATTTTGAAGAAACTGAGCTCAAAATACTCTTGCTTTATTTACTTGGAGTTTTCTCACAAGCACTCAGAGTTCTCACATGATTCCATTCTTGGACTATGTTCCAACAGTAAAGGAGAGGAAACCTTTGATATTATAGAATTCAAGCATTTGTACTGGCCTGACCTTGGGGTATAAGTTCTCAGCTGTAGCCACTAAAAGCAACTCTTGTTCATATTCACTACCTTCCCTTTTAAAAGTGTCCTACCCACCACTTCTCATCTCTTCTCTTTTTTTCTCTGCCTCTTCCTCCTCCTCCTCCTCTTCCTCCTCTTTTTCTTCTTCTCCTCCTCCTTCTTTCTTCTTCATTACCCCCCCTCTCTTCTCCTGCTACTCATTTCCCCAGAGGCTCCACCCCACTCTCCCCTTTCCCATTAATTTTCCCCCAATTAAAAACAAAACAAAACAAAACAACAACAACAAAAAAAAAACCTCTTTACCTGATCTCTGTTTCATTGCATCATTCTCTCTCGCACAGCTTTTTTCAAGTTAAAATAACCTTGGTTAGACTATTTTCAATTGAAAAATGTAAAGTATCATTGTTAGGAAGAAGCAAGAAGAATTTGGTAGCTTTTAGTAATTTTTTGTTCATCTAGAAATAACTTTTATTGGTATAGCGTGTTTTCTCTGAAGATACTTTTATATGCAGCATTCTTAGGAACCGAAGTTAACTAAAATTACTGTTGTAGCATATTTCTGAAGCTTCTAAAAATGATTTCTGCTAGGTTTTTTCTTATGATCCTAGTATCTGAGGTACCTTTATCTCATAAGAGAGATAAAATGTAAAAAAAAAAAAAAAGAAAGAAAAGAAAAAAGCCAAATGGAACAAGGGGCATTATTGTAGCCATACTGAATGGAGACATCTAATCAGATACATTTCAGTGGAGATACTTTGAAGTTATTAGTGTGGAGCTATCTAGAAATATAATAATTTCTGCTTAGGTTTTTCTCTTATGATCCCAGTATCTGAGGTACCTTTATCTCAAAACATAGATAAAATGAAAAAAAAAAAAAAACAGAACAAGGGACATTATTCAAACACCCGATGGTAGCATTACTAAGTGGAGACATATACTCAGATACATTTCATTGTGGATACTTTAATGTAATTATTTTTAATATAGCTGGAATATAAGCCAGTGCAAAAAAATAAACTTATAAAAGTTGCTTTGAGTCTCACTCCTGAAACTCTTCTATAGTATTCATGATAAATCCCATCCCTTTTTCTTCTCTTTGACATTTGAAAGTGTTATTTATTCTTGTATTCACAAAGTCTGAATTAGCCTATGTTAATCAATCTTATTAGCCATTATGTCCATTGGTTTAAAATGAACATTTCCTTGAGTTATAGGTAATTTTTAAGGATTTGTGTAGAAGACTTTGATATAGCAAAAATCACAGAAACTTGGACAATTCATGAGATTTGAAACTGGAAACAGAAAAGCCATTGATAATTGTGTTTTCAAGAATGACAAAAGCCTTATAGAGTATCCAGAAAGTGTTTTCTAGAATGAGACAGAAAAAACAAAAGACAGAAGAAATTATATAAGTGGAACATTTAATACACAGGAGCCCTTTCTAAACTATACAAAAACACTAAAATCATTTTAATTTTCAATAATTGGGTACAACACTTTGAAAAGTATTCAATGTCAACAGAGGAGTAAATTTATTTGGGAGAGTTAGTACATGGTTTCATGTGCATCCTACTTAACTTCTTAGACTTTAAGCACTAGTCAAATAATTTAACTGTTTATATCATAATTAATGACTTTAAATAAAACTTCACATAATTTTTTACTGATAATTTCATATCAAACAAGGATACTTGTTTTAATTCTTAGTATACTTATAATTTACAATTCATCACTTTATATTACACATTTTATAATGTAGCAAGATTTCCTTTTGATAAGAAATAGATTATTTTGGATATATCCTGAGACCTTCTTATTATTGCATATAAAATTATACAATACCACCTACTTGAGGATTCACAAGGATGTTAGTGAGTAAATGTAGATCTGGAACTGTAAAATTATTGTGTCTAGTGATGACTGGACAAGGCACAGTTCTATAAGTAAAGCAGAATGTCATTAAAAATCCTTCACTATTTTTTTCTAGTCTTGTTTGATTCCATCCTAGGTTTCTGAGCTATCCAGTCTCTGGTTACTGACCATCCAGGCAGAGTAGGACAGGGCCCCTTTTAGTGACCTGGGCCTCACATTAAACCAAGCACTAGCTGACTACTCACATAAGTTCTGTGCTACCATTGTCCTAGCAAGTCGTGCAGGCAGGAGTGTGTTGATTTTTGTGTTTGTTATTTAACAAATAAAGTTTGCCTTTGGATCAGAGCACAGAGCTAGCCACACTAGGCATCCATAGAGACCAGGCAGTAATGGCACACACCTTTAATCCGGGCACTCGGGAGACAGGCAGATGGATCTCTGTTAGTTCAAGTCCACACTGAACTACAGGAAACTGATTCAGTCCAAAAGAGAAACAGAGCTGACACAAAAGTTATCCTTAATCTTAGGATCACACACCTTTCATTCCAGCACTATGGATGTGGAGGCAGGAGTAATACAGATGGGTAGAGAGATAAATATAAGGCAGGAAGAGACAAGAGCTCAGTGCAGTCACCCTGAAGGAGACTGAGGAAGCAATCAGCTGAAACAGTCTGAGGAAGAAGTCAATCTAAAGCAGGCTAAGCAAGCAGTCAGTCTGAGGAATCATTTTGAGGAAGCAGTCTGAGAACAGGCTGGCCCCTTTGGTAGAGGAAAAAACTCTCTATTTGCTGTCTATTCTGCTTCTCTGACCTTCCACATCAAACCTATATATACCTCTCAGTTTTGATTATTAACACCAATTAGAATTTTGCTACACCAGAGAGACTGAAAGCAGAAGGTTTCATGACTGGTTCAGTGTCCAGGATTCTCTTTCCATAGCCTTCAGAGTACCTTCTAAGGAATGCATAGACCCATAGCCAGTATTATGCAGAGTCTATATTGGAGGTCTTCTTTGAGACCCTCACAGAAATAAGAGATCAGGAAGAGGAAAGATTACAGGAGTCAGAGAGGACGGAGAACATCAAGAGAACAAGACCCATAGCATCAACTGACCAAAGCATTATGAATTCTCATTAACAAATCAAGGTTCATATGGGCTCACAGAGGCAGAAAGGGCAAAAATGGGAAATGTGTGGGTCTACACGGAGACCTCTGCATGTATGTTATGACTGTTAGCTTGATGTTTTAGGGGACTCCTATCAGTGGGTATGGGTATTTCTTTGGCTCTTTTGCCTGTTCCTTAGAACCTTTATTTACTACTGGTTTACCTTGTTCAGCCTAGATAGGAGGGCTTTTGCCTTTTCCTATTATATCTTGCTTTTTTCCTGTTTGGCTATAATCTCTTGGAAGTCTAATCTTTTCTGAAAAGGAAGTGAAGGAGAGGGAGGCGATACAGGAGAGGGGTGGTGGAGAGGAGCTGTGAGAAGTTCAAGGGAGGGAAAACTATTGTTGGGATGAAAAGTATGAGAGAAAAATATATTTTCATTAAAAACTTGTATGCAAATATTTCTAAATGTAAGTAGCTCAAAAAGTTTATTTAATGTATGTCTAACTATTATAGCAACATTTATTTATTTTATCTTTAGAAATTCAACTTATGTGGCTGTACATTTATGACGATTGTTTCATGTCAATTTGATATCAGGTGTAGTCATACAACAGGAGGTAATCGTGATTGAGAAAATGCCTCTTTAATATTGTGCTCTAATAAAAAAACAGGTTGAGAAAGAAATCGGAAAAACATCACCATTCACAATAGCCACAAATAACATAAAATATCTTGGAGTAACTCTAACCAAATAAGTGGTTAAAATGTGTGAAAAGAACATCAAGTCTTTGAATAAAGAAATTGAAGAGGACACCATAAAATTGACATAGAAAAAAATTGCAATCTTACCAAAAGCAATCTGCAATTTCAGTGTGCAATGCCCATCAAAATCCCAGCAAAATTCTTCACAGACCTTGAAAGAACAATACTCAACTTGATATGAAAAAGTAAAACACAAAAAAATAAAACAGACTAGCCAAAAGAATTCTGTATAGTAAAGAAACTTCTGGAGGCATCACCATCCCTGACTTAAAACTGTACTACAGAGCTACAGTACTGAAAACCGACTGGTATTGGCAATAAAAACAGACAGAAGGACCAAAGGAACTGAATTGAAAACCAAGATATCAACCCACACAGCTATAAACACCTGATTTTTTACAAAGAAGCAAAAATATAAAATTAAAAAAATGAAAGCATATTCAACAGATGGTATATACAACAGCAGCGTACAGAATGGGAAAAGGTCTTCTTCAACTCCATATCAGACAGAGGGCTGATCTCCAAAATATATCAAGAACTCAAGAAATTTATCATCAAAAGAACAAATAATTTAATAAAAGTGGATTACTAACCTAAAAAGAGAATTCTCAACAGAGGATTCTTAAATGGCTGGACTCTTAAGAAAATGCTCAACATCTTTAGCCATCAGAGAAATGCAAATCGAAACAACTCTGAGATTCAATCTTACACCTGTCAGAATGGCCAAGATCAAAAACACTGATGACAGTTTATGCTGGAGAGGATGTGGGGTAAAGGGAAGGCTTCTCCAATGCTGGTGGGAGTGCAAACTGGTATAGCCACTTTGGAAATCAGTATGGTGATTTCTCAGAAAATTAGGAAACAACCAGTCTCTAGGCCCAGTAGTACCACTTTGGGGTATATACCAAAGGATTCTCATCATACTGTTGTAATTGGAGCAGCGGGGCTGCGTCCCCAGCACCCGGCCGCCCGCACAGCTAACTTTATCCCAAATAATTACACGGAAACTGTATTCTTTTAAACACCGCTTGGCCCATTATATCTAGCCTTTTCTCGACTAACTCTCGCACCTGGACTAGCCCATTTCTTATAATCTGTGTAGCCCATGAGGTGGCTTACCAGGAATGATCTTAACCTGCATCTGCCTGGAGTGGGAGAATCATGGCGACTCCTTGACTCAGCTTCTTTCTCCCAGCATTCTGTTCTGTTTACTCCGCCTACCTAAGGGTTGGCCTATCAAATGGGTCTAGGCAGTTTCTTTATTAATAAGAAATCACTCCCACATCATTTCCCCTTTTTCTGTTTAAACAAAAAGGAAAGGCTTTAACTTTAACATAGAAAAATTACATATAACAAAACAGTTATCAAGTAAGAATTATAGTTACAATATTTATTATCTACTTTATCTTTTATCATAACTAAGGAAAACTACAACTATGTATCCATTCTTCAACTCCATCAAAGGCTCCAGAAGGATATAATATTACCTAAGCAAACAAGAAGTAAGTAACTTCTAAAATTCTAGAAATGACAGAGATATCTTGCTGCCTGTACATCCACCCAAAGTTCCTCTGTAGCATTGGGGCATCCATCTTCAGCCTTCAGGCCCATAGTGTCCAGCAGACATTTTCATCAAGCAGGAAATTCCAAAGACAGTTCAGTCACTGTCTGTTGTGTCCTGCAGAATGTCTCACAGACTCTTTCATGAGTCATGAACCCCAAAAGACCATCTCACTTTTAGGCAAGTTCAGCAGTCCTCTCTCGGTGGGTTCTCTGTGTCCATTTTATGCAACAGTCCAGGCAAGAGCAGTTTCTTGCCCAAATGGCTATCAAACTCCATAAGTTCGATGCCCATCTTCCTCTCGAAGTAGATTGGGGCCACCAGGAGCAGACATGTCTCATTGTCATGAAAAGTCCTAAGTTATTAAAATATTTTTAATGCCATATTCTGCAGCCTTTGAGAGATATGAAGAATGCCTATCTGAAATATATCTCTATATATCTAGAAAATCTAACTAACATGACTACAAGCTTTACTATTATCGATGATTATCCATTAGCAACCTATATTTCCTATTATACATTACATTTTAAATGAACTACACAATCACAACACCTTAACCAATATCAGAAATACATATACATATAAGAAAATTGATCTTAAAATCCATACCAATGCAAATTATTCATACCTATATAATTTTCCCCTTTAAATGTAAAAGAACATTTATAAAGAATATTTTGGGAACATGGGTGCAGTTTTTTCTCTCCAAACTGCTTCCTGCTGAATGGGGGTGCAGTTAATCAGATCATTTAGGGTGTAACCTGTGTGCCAGGTTTATCTCAGTTGGCAGTTGAGTGAAGTAATTTTTTGAAGATGTTCACAGCAACTTTTCGGGAGGTCGTGGTCTATCATACCATATAGGGATAGATGCAATCCACAGGGTCGCATCCTCTGTGAAAACAAAAGAAGACCCTCTCCAAAGCATCATATCCTTAGACCCAAATTTTGAAATCGTAATACCCTTATATCCATTCTGGTTTAGCTTGGCAGCCCACGTAATGAAATGTCTCTCTGTACTTATCTCCTTCATAGTCAGAAATTTTAAAGAAAACACAATGTACATAATCCAGACTCTCTGTGAATTTTCCATTTTTACGAGGCTTATTTTTCTTTATTTCTTTTAATCTCTTAACTATCTGTACTCTGTCTCTTTAAAGACTTTACCTTAATTTTTAAACCATTAATTTTATTCTCTATATTTTTTTCTTCTCTCTCTCAAGCCTATGTACATTCATCCAACAGTGTGGTCTTTTGTAGTAATAGGGGCGGCGGGGCTGCATCCCCAGCACCCCAGCTGCCTGCTCGGCTAGCTTATGCCCCAAAATAATTACATGGACACTGTGTTCTTTTAAACACTGCTTGGCCCATTCTCTTCTAGGCTAATTCTCACATATTAATTTAGCCATTTCTAATCATCTGTGTGTAGCACCCCAAGGTGCGCTTACCGGGGAGATTCTAGCCTATGTCCATCCTGGGTCGGGGCTTCATCACGTGTGTCTGCCCAGGAGCCAGGAGCATGGCGTCTCTCTGAGGCGTCTGTTCCGAGAGGATAGCTGTGGAGTCTGACCTCACTTCCTCTTCCTCCCAGCATTTTGTTCTGTTTACTCCACCCACAGGGCCAAGCCATTTCTATATTGCTTAACCAATGAAATCAACAGATTGATATATGACACTCCCACATCAGTCTTTTATGTCTGAATCTGTTTTATTGTGAATCTGTAACATTTTTTTTTTACTATCCAGGAGCATTTCTTAAAATGTTAAGCAGTTCTTAAAAACTTAAGTTGCACCATATACAGGTAATACAGTACCACCTGTGTCCTGCCCAGTTGAAACCTTAACTGCCCTGTTTTTATGGTAATTACAGTAGTTCCTGCCTGAGACCAGCACAGTTCAGCAAGGCAGAGCAGAGCTGCTCCTGCCTCAGAGCCATTTGGTGCCCCTGAGCCACACAGAGTTCCAGGCACACAGCAGTCCACATTGTCATCAAGCAAGCCTTAGAGCTTTATTCCAAATGCTCCATTCAAAAGCTCTATCTCCAGCAGGAGCCAGACAGAGATCGCAATGGAGGCACAGCCCAGAAAGCCGCACTTTAAAATGATGCAGCTTTTTTTCTGCTGCTGTTGCTGAATCAGGAAAACTCTCTACAGCATGTCACCAACAAACAGCAAAAATCTGTGTGAAATTCTCTCCCCCTTATTTTAAAGCCTTCTCAGGTTTTTAAGTGGATTTAGTCCATTACGTCGGGTGCCACTCTGTTGTAATTGGAGCAGCGGGGCTGCGTCCCCAGCACCCGGCCGCCCGCACAGCTAACTTTATCCCAAATAATTACACGGAAACTGTATTCTTTTAAACACCGCTTGGCCCATTATATCTAGCCTTTTCTCGACTAACTCTCGCACCTGGACTAGCCCATTTCTTATAATCTGTGTAGCCCATGAGGTGGCTTACCAGGAATGATCTTAACCTGCATCTGCCTGGAGTGGGAGAATCATGGCGACTCCTTGACTCAGCTTCTTTCTCCCAACATTCTGTTCTGTTTACTCTGCCTACCTAAGGGTTGGCCTATCAAATGGGTCTAGGCAGTTTCTTTATTAATAAGAAATCACTCCCACATCATCATACCACAAGGATGTGCTCAACAATGTTCATAGCAGTATTATTTGTCATTGCCAGAACCTGGAAACAACCTAAATATACTTCAACCAAAGAATGGATGAAGAAATTGTGGCACATTTTCACAATGGAGTACTACTCAGCAGTAAAAAAAAAAAAAATAGTGATATCCTGAAATTTTTAGGCAAATTGATGGATCTAGAATAAAACCAATATTGAGTGAGGTACCCCAGACCCAGAAAGAAAAATATAATATGTACTCATTCATAATTGGCTTTTAGACATAAACATGAAAAATCAGCCCACAATTCACAATCCCAGAGAATCTAGACAACAAAGAGGACCCTAAGAGAAATATACATGGATCTTATTTATATGGAAAGTAAAAGACAAAGACAAGATCATTCGAGTAAATTGGGAACATAGGAATCAAGGGCAGCGTATAAAGGAAGGGGAGCAGAGAAAATATATAAAACTCAATAAAAATAATTTAAAAAGAAAAAAAAAACGATTATCATGGAGGCTAGACTTTAAAGCATTTACTTAATTATTAGCTATAAATTGGGGAGGAATAGCCCATTTTGGGTGGTACTATCCTTGGGCTCGAAGTCCTGGGTGCTATTAGAAAGCCGACAAAGGAAACCATGGTTAGCATGTCAGTAAGCAGCACTTTTTTATGGCCTCTGCCTCAGCTCCTACCTCCAGGTCCCCACTCTGTGACAAATTATGAATATGGAAGCACAAGCCAAATAAACTGTGCCTCTTCAACTTTGGTCATGGTGTTTCATCACAGCAAGTAGGACAGCATCAAAATTAAAGAGGCTATTTCACCTATATGATAATCTTACTTCATGTGTAGTCAGTCCTGTTGGTGAGACTTCATGGGTACAGATTCTGAAATTTCAGAGATGCATAATACCACAGCAATCTTTCTGCTCGTTTGTCTCTTAAAATCTCTCTGTCCATGCATCTGAGTGATGTCTGAGTCATAGGGTAGTTATGTTGTAGATGCATCCTTTTGGACATTTATCTCTGTCCACGCATCTGAGTGATGTCTGAGTTGTAGGGTAGTTATGTTGTAGATGTATCCTTTTGGACATTTCTCTACAGCTCTGAATTTCTAATCATTTGTGCCTGCATAAACCTGACCTGAACAAGCAGGACACCAATAGACATGTTCATGTAGAAGAGAGAACGTCCACTTGGCATCAAACTTAGATATAATAGCTAAAAAAGTATTGTGTACTCCTACGTAGCACTACATAGACTGTGTAGTTTGTTTTATGTATTTAGGACTATATATTAAGAAGCCTGTGGCCACGAATTTGCATTGGATTATTATGGTTTCTAAGACAGAAATCTTCAAAATTTACTTAATTAAAAAATGCTCTTAAAGAAATGCCTATCTCAGAAAACTAAATTAGATTGGCTATGGAGTACAGAATGTTTTACAGCTGTGCTCAGAGTTAAGTGTGTAGGTCTTATTTATAGTCCAGCGGAGCAACCATGCCATTTTTGTAAAAGAACTGTGTATTCAAACAAAGTGCCAGTGATGATTAGTAAGGGGACTATTTTCAGGACGATGTAAGTGAAATTTTACCTCAGGTTTTCCATGAGGACCACAAGAGATCTTTGGATCTCTGCCTAGTTTACTCATCAGCACATACGTTACTTTGATTTGTATGATTGCTGATTGCAGTGAAAATAATATAACCTATTTTGATAAAGTGTGAGCTACTAAAAATCACAGATATAACTAGATAGCAGCCCTATTGTGCTCATAGTTTGCAAGGCAAAATAAGACAATGCTTTTACCTTTTGATTAGAAAATAGGTGATTTAATTTGCTCCATATACATATCAAATATTTGAGAGTGGAAAGTAGATGAGCAAAGATGCATAAGACCATAATAATTCAAAGCAAATCTGGTTTCTATATAAACCTATTTGTTTGAGGATATTTCTGTGAATAAAAATATCATTGCTTTACAAAATAAAAATAGTGCCTAGTAAAACATGCAATTTCATGCGGTTCCTGGAAGCAAATGACATTTATTTATTTAGTGTATAATACGTTTATGCATCTAAAGTTTTATTATGTGGTTCCTATAATTTCTTATGCCACTAAAACTATGCACTGCACACACATGCTTTTGCCTTGAAATTATGCCTTGATAGTAGACAAGAAATTTTACATTTGTATTCTATATTAGCTCACTCAAAACTATATATTTATTTAATACAGTGTGTCATTTCTCATGATGATATTTAGAAATATAAATATGGCACACATGTTGGCAACTTAGTGTTTCCTGGAGAGATACACAAATCAATTAACTATTAAAGCACAGTACAGTAACAATGTTCACAATATAAGAAAAATGGGCACAAAAAATGAGTATCTGTGGGTATGTACAATTACCTAGTTAGTGTGACAATCCTGAGTTGTATTTCTTTATACCTTAAATAGATTCTCAAGTGTTTGTGTTGACAACTTATTACATTTCAAGTTATTGAGAGGTTGAATCTTAAAGAGGTCTTTAGATAAACGATTCTCTCTCTCAAACACATCCTTGCACATGCACATATATCATACACACACACATACACAATATATTATTCATTTTCTTTTCTTCTTTGTACATACAAACATTTCTTTGCTAAGGTCTGATGCAGTTGAGTGAGCATAGCCATATATAAGACTTCTAGTCTTCTAGATGTATAAGCTATTCTTTGTTCTTTGTAAATTCCAAAATTTCAGGTATTATCTGATAGTAGCACAAGACAGGCTATTATAGTTCACATATCTTCCATGGGGTTCCCCAGCAGGTTGAACCTCAGTTTCCCACAGCAAAACCCTACTCACTAAGACACTTTTGTCCAAAATATACGTGCTTCTGCCTTAAAGTAATTCTTGGAATCAACAGTCAGGTAACTTAGTTGTGTGCAAATGAATCATCAATAACAATTTCTGGAAGTACTAATCTAAGATGCACAGTGAACCTCATCCTTCTGAAATCTGTGATTCATCAATGTTTGCTTATGTGACTGGAAGAATGACATTTAGAACTTTTTGTAATTGAGCTTAAGAAAAACTTTTTTTGTATCTGTTTGTCATAGTTTTGGTATAGTCAACACTTTCCATGAAGATTTGTTTGCAGTAGAAATGGCTTTAAACTGTGTGTCCGAAAAACTCCCTCTTTTGAATACAGATTATATTTTTGCTCAAATTTTTGAGAATTTCATATATGAGTATATGTAAGAATACATATAATTTACACCGTCCCTTTTTCCTTCCAACTTCTACTATGTCTCTGTACTCCTGCTACAATTTATGACCTGTTGTTCTTTATTATTGCCATTTCCCATAATTATACTTCTATCTAAACAGACAGAAATATATAAATTTATAATATAATCCCCAAATATACATATATGTGTGTGTGAATATCTTAGATCTAATAATTGAGATTATTCATTCCTGAAAACAACTGATTCTTCCTTTCTCAACTAGAATTAGTCACTAGCAATACCTCATCGAGGAGTGGGAATTTTTGAGGTTTCCCCCCATCTATTTTATCATGCCATCTTGTTTTTCATTCTTCTGGTCTTGTTTAGCCAGTCATATTTATAACATTTCGTGAGTACATAGGTAGGTCCTAACATCTTCCTCAGGGGAGAGGGTGAAAAGGTGTGACGTCAACGACCACAGACACAATAAGTTAGATGGAAGGTTTACTGCAAACTCATTTATTTAACAGTGAGGAAAAGCTCATCTACCCTCTCAGCACACAGGCTTTCTGATTCCTTGGCAGTTGACATTTTATGCTCATCTCTCATTGATTAAGCACTATCTGTACCTCTTGTCCACAGTACCTGTTGCTGGGCACTCAGGAAACACAGCTTGGTTGCTCCTTATTGGCTAGGCACAGACAGGACTTTTGATAGCTCCTGGCAGACTCCAGGTTTGCTCCTTTTGGCCTGGTAGGCCTTAACTTCCTATATGTACAGACTCCCTATTATATAAGAAGTAACTGGCTCAGAGTAGACAATTTACTCCTCTGACTCTTACTATTTTCTCCCCCCCTCTAAGGCAATATTCCTTGAATCTTGGCTGTATGATGTTTTGTAATGTATCTATTATGGCTGGGCATCCCACCATCAATTGTCCTCAGCATATTTGATCAGTTGTGCTTTTCTGTATTATCTCATTCTGTTGCATAAGGAAACTTCTTTGATGAGGGATGTGAGCTAGTTGTCTATGATATGGGGCTAAATATTTAGCAATGCTAATATAGAAAATAATGGATTAGCAAAGTAAAGCATTACATTCTCATCTATGGTCTATGTCCTCTCCAGGTTCAGATAGTTGACTAGGTTTAAACTACAGGCATTCATTCCATCCAGTTCAGCAGTTCCTAAGTCCAAATCACCAACTGTTGGCTATCATCCTGGATTTGAATACCACCAATACACCTCAGGAATATGCTGTTATTTTGGTAATTATTGTAGTTCATAGAAGTTACAGACCAATAGGACAATAGGACTATCTACTGTTCTTTTTTTCCCTTAGCAGATTGCAATGTTCCTTCAGGTAATATGAGATATAGCTATCAGGGAAGGAGACTTCTAGGCCACATCTTGCTCTATTCCTCCAAATTCTATCTCTGAAATGTTTTGCACCTTTGTAAAATAGTGTCTTACATTCAGATTTGGGAAGGTGACTAACAATAATATCAAAAATCTCTATTGGTTGAGAGTATTGTGTACTATCATGACCAAAAACTCAGAAGCCTGACACCGAAGTCTTTGAGTTTTTTAAAAATAGTATTTTGATTTTTAATATTTGGTCATTGTTATTAGTCCAATAATGTCTAAAAAGACTAGAAGCAAATATTTCCTTTACTGAGGTATTTTTTATATTGTATAACAATCTGATAAGCAGCTTGTGGCACACATTTTCTAGGGAGTGAGATAAATGGTGAAGATTTAATAAACTGGATTCATATTCTAGTTCCTAATACAAATATTAAAACATTACTCGAGAAACAAGCAAGTAAATATGATTTTAGATAAAAGATTGTGAAAGTGTTTTTTAATAGCAGGCGACAGTCTTATTTTAGTAAATACAATGTATATCCAGTTTAAAGTTATTCCACTCTTGAAATATATGCACTATTGATTATTTTTAAGTGGGTGATTTTGCAGCTTTCTTTTTTGAAAAATGGCTCAGTTTACTAGGCAAAGCAAAGCTATATCAAATACTTTTAATTTATGGCAAAAAGCTTAGCTTACTAATATCCTAACTTAATCCATGTGTCATTAAAGGGAGATAAGGAAATATTTCTTAAAACGAGACTTTGCTAAGAAATAAAATGTAGTAGCTCAGGTGCCTCGTGCAGTGTTATTATTAAAGACAGAATCAGATCCTTTCTGTGTGCTATTGGTTTTCAAGTAGTGTACTAATACTGATGGAGTTGTAGTATCTGGGAGACAACTAGAATTATTTAAAAATATCTATTGGTGTAGTGAGTATGCTATCACTTCCTCCATAAGATACCTGATTAAAATAGGCAATTCTTTCACTAGAAATGTTTGTTTAAATTATAAACCATAAAACATTTTCTCCAACTAGTCATACCATCTATGAGTTTTAAATGGCAGTGAAAGTGCATCTTATAAAAATTCATCAAAAATACAGCCTATTAAAATTATAATACAGTAAATATTTACCAGATTTAAAATTAGAAGCTTTTTATACTTCTATCATTTAAAGTTAGTTTAAGACCAGAGTTAAAAATGTCACTAATGTATATTGAAAATATTAGTTCTATGCACACATACTCAGTAATTTAAATCTGAGGATCTTTCCTAATATAATTTAATGATTTTACAAACATTAATGGTTTCACTAAAGTATTGAAAGAAATTATACACAATTTTTAAAAATGACTAATAAGAAAAGGTTTGCTTTTATTAATATTAAATACAAGGAAATTCAACATTTTAATTAAGAAGAAATTAAATTAATGTATTTCAATGTTTTTAATATAATTTTCAATATTTATTTATATATTTATTCAATTATTTTCTAATATTTTATCGTTCTATTAGTTTTTATAGTGTTGGAATTCAAATAAATAATTTATTTCAAGTGTACCTCTGATCAAGATACTTATACATTGTTTATATTTTGAGGTCATTGTCCTCATTTGTTACACATTTGTTTACAGATTATTTAATATTCTGACGAAGTTTTAGTCTTTAAATTATTCAGGTATTAATTAGATTCTTTAGATACATAGAGATTTTATTCTGTCTAGATAGGTAATCTTCAACCACTTTAAGAATCTGTGGAACACAGCATTTAAATAACTTAGGGGGTCTGTTGACATGAGGCATGATTGCTTCTGACAGCACAAATTTATACCTCAGAGAATTCTGAGCACCGAAGACACTCTACTTGGAACTTGTTTTCTTCTTGGCAAAACTGGCTTTTGGGCAAGGAACTGGCAATGCCTCAACCACTGACAAGTTCATAGTATCTGGAAATAGATAAGCATGACTGTCAAATCTTGACAAGACAGGGTAAGATGGCTTAAAAAAAATTTTCTGCCTCTGAAAATGGTCTGTCAGTTATGCTAGGCCTTAGCCAAAGTTGGTTGTTTCAATGTTGCAAAATGACTTTGGGTTATTGCTCAGGTAGCTAATTGTCTCTGTCATATATTGCTCACTTTGGAAGCTACTTGATTGTACTTCCTGCCTGCTGAAGTAATATTATCTTTCTTCTCAGGCCTTTGATGGGTTTGAAGGTTAGATAGAAATACTTAATGTACTCTTATGATCTAGCCAAGCCATTTCCTATACAAGACTTAGACTCCATAGGATAGAATGTTTATTAAAACATTTAGCATATGTTCCTTGCTTAATATTGTTCATGCTGGTTGTAATTCTAATTATACTCAATATCTTTTTCTAGTGTATATAGTTTTGTATTAGGTTTGGAACTCTCTTATTTAAACAAAATGGGAAGGTGCTGTGGGAGCACATTCTGCTTCTTCAGCCAATAAACTTTAAGATACCAGCCCACTTGAGTGTGGTCTCTTATACTATAAAAAGCAGTGATAACTGTGTGGCCACTCTCTTGGCTTCTAGACCCTGTTCATGTTTGCTCAGAGGGCTGTTGTCTAAGACAGTGATTTGTAAGTTTTCCCTTTAAAGAAATAACCTTTTTATTATTCGTAATTCAGAACTGGTGTGGAATTGTTTTGTGACTTACGCCTTCAGATACCTTCATCGTTGTTTCACTCAAGATTTCTTTGACTAGCTGAGTTACTTTCTTTTTGTTTTAAAGTACATGATTTTTTACTTCCTCATCAAAATGTATTTTTGTTGTATGTATTTCTTTTTCTCTATAGAGCTCCATTTCTACTTACTGAAACTGGTGTCATTCTAGTGTGGGAAGAGTCAAGGGGAAGCTCACGATGATCTATGAGTCATAATTGGAAGGCCATTTGTTAAATAATAAACTATCCAGTGTTAAGGCATTTGTTTGCATAACATGTCTTTTAAATAATGAAGGCCAAAGAGCTTGAGCTTGAGTAAGTAGAAGGAACTTTTTTAAAGTGATTCCTTTAATCAAGCTTAGTGTATAGTCTAGATTTCTGTAGTTGTCAATTAACTAAATTTATACTGGAATGGGATAACGAAAGCCATTCAATCATTTGCTTCAGTGATAAACATAAAAGCCAGTAACAGAAGGATTGAGAGAACACACAATTGAAAATGCTCCACTGTTTTTGAATGTAAAGAACCATTCTATAGTCAGTGGGGTACAGCCAGTGAGAACTCTGCATGAAAGTAAATAAATGGCTAACAGCACAGAACTAATTTACTACATTTTCTACTTGAACAGCTTTTAGGTGGATGGCATACATCCAAAACGAGTACTCTCTTCCAAATTAAAATAAGATTGTAATTATCAAGAAAATAGAATATACAATTTTAGAATATATATATATATACATTTTCTAATATATATATATATATATATATATATATATATATATAATTTAAGCCCTTACAATCTCAATACTTCTTTATTAATAAAGATTTGGTTTGGCTTGTATGCATTCTAGGTTCATTTTACTTTTCTCTGGATACCTGCTACACTTCTGCAGTCTCATTTCCCTCAGCCTGTTGAAATATGTTACCAAACCAAACCCCATTTCAGAAATGTCAAATTTAATGAATAAGAAAAAATCCCACTGAAGTCCCAGCTATCCCATGAGCTGTCTCAGGTCTGGGGTCCTCGGTGTCCTGGTTCATCAGCTCAGATTAATCATGGAAGATTCCTGGGATTTTGGAGCCAAGCAGTGCCCCTGAGAGGCAGTACCTCAAAAACACACTGTGGAGAAATATCCTAGTGTCAAAATGTCCCGCCTTGCTGAGAAAACTAATCATGCTGAAAGCAAGAATGTTGAAGCACATCCAACTTTCTAAACCTTTAGCTTGTGGAAAGTTGAAAACAATAAAATATTTAAAGAATAGAATGTTCTTTGAAATAGAAAGACTTCACAACACTCTGAATTTTACAACTTCTCCATAAAAACAGGAATGACAACTTAACACTATTGAAGTAGGTCAGAATGTGTTGCTTACGCAAGACAAGAAGACTATATTAACTTGGAAATAACTCACTTTACTTCTGTTTTAATGCTAAAGAAAAAACACCTAATACACTGAGGAATCCAAAAGGATAGCTCAAAAGTTCAGGTAAAAATCTCTGTTTACTGAGTATAAGGGAATGGAGGGTGTGCAGGGGAAAATGGCCCAGCAATACCAACACTTGCCACACTGGCCTGACCACTTGAGTTCAAATCCCTGTACCTGGGTAGAGGTGAAAAGAAAAGACAAACTCTACAAAGTTGTCCTCATTTTAAAGTGACATTCTAAATATATTTTAAACAATATTTTGGCCTATATTATTTAGTATACCATCAAAAATATTAATTTACTCAAGTTTATTTGTGGGTATTATAGTGTGCCTGCATGACTTATGTGCACTATGCTATATGTATCCAGCTGGTGTTGGATCCCCCTAAACCAGAGTTACAGGCTCTTGTTAGTTTCAGGCTCTGGCTGCTGGAAAGTTAAACCTGGTAGCTCTACAATTGAAATTTGTGTTTTTAACCACTAAACTGTGTCTCCAATCCCTTTATCTATCTGTAATTAAAGTGTTTCACATCCCATTTAAAATGACTGTTAGTCTATGTGCCTTTAATAATTTTATATTTTTCCATTATTTTGTTTTTTTTTTCTTTTTTTTTATTTTTATTTTTTTAAAATTTATTTATTTATTAAGGATTTCTGCCTCGTCCCCACAACCGCTTCCCATTTCCCTCCCCCTCCCCCGATCAAGTCCCCCTCCCTCATCTGCTCGAAGAGCAATCAGGGTTCCCTGACCTGTGGGAAGCCCAAGGACTGCCCACCTCTATCCAGGTCTCCTAAGGTGAGCATCCAAACTGCCTAGGCTCCCACAAAGCCAGTATGTGCAGTAGGATCAAAAACCCACTGCAATTGTTCTTGAATTCTCAGTATTCCTCATTGTCCGCTATGTTCAGCTAGTCCGGATTTATCCCATGCTTTTTCAGACCTAGTCTTTCCTTTTTGTGACTAAACAGTCTTTAGCTTTCTGTATTATTTTCTGCCAAAGTAACAGCCAGGTTTGACAAGATACTTGCACCAGCTTCCCTGATAGGCTCCAATAAAGGGAGTTGGGGACTTTATCTGAAAGTGGACACCATAGCAGGTGGAAGTGATTAGTGGTTTGCTATAGAAAAGGATACAATTGGCAAAATCGTTATTCTGCCACAGGAATATGGAAGACGACATATGAGACACATTTTTACTAAGCAGTTGGTGTCAGAGCCAAACATGTCAGGGGATAGAGACTGCCTAGGAGGCTGCTCTGTGCCATAGCAAACAAATGAAATTTGGAGCAGAAAGAGATTGTTCTTTCATGGAGAACAGACACTGTCTGAGGAGGAACACTTGAAGGCACATAGAGAAAAACTGCTATTCCCATAGTGGGAATACCCTTTGCATCAGATGCTCTAGGTACAGCCTTTTTCTTCACTGCTTCATGTATATTCTTTTAAACATATTTTTACTTTACTTTCATTCTTTCTTTTATAAATTATAAATGTTTTTCATTAAAATGTAAATACATCATTTTTCCTTTTCACTTTTTTTCCACAATCCCCTCTCTAGTCCCCTCCCTCAACTCATTCCATGTCCAATCACTCTGACTCTTAATTAAAAGCTGCTTTTTCAATGATTATTGTTTTCACATTATTCATATATACATATATGTATGTGTGTATGCTGTCTATATACAATTGTGTAGATAAAACCTGATTAGATCATTTTTGTGTGTATGATTTCAGGGCTGACCACTTTATTTTGAACAATCAACTGGGGCTAAGATTAGGAATGTAGCTCGGAATTATGCTAGAGTAGGATAGTGGAGAGAGTAGATACTTTCTATAATTTCCTCCTATTATGTGAACTTTAAATCCAAACAGACAGCTTTTCAATGCCACCAGTATTAAGTTCCAGTTCTTGCACCTGGAAGGATATGTTTACATGCTGATAATTGCTCAAAGGTGTCACAACAGGGTAGGAGTATTCAATGTTTTGTTTCCCAGACAGCTTGTATGTTTATTTCTAGTACTATGGATAGTAGATAGCAGGAAGGTGACTTTCAGGTCAGATCCCCCTCAGACAATGTCCTGTGTCCTATGTATGCATTGACTTTAGCAGTACAGGCTTATCTTCAGGTGATAGGAAGAAACTAGCCAAATATTCTAAGATAATCATTCATGCCGGGCCCTAGAGGTTTTGTTAGTCTATGGTTATTGTGTAAGGCGTTTTCAGCCTTAGAGACATAGCTTCATTTAATTTATATATGTATTGTTTATAATTTTAGTTAGATATTAAAGAATAAGTTTTCCACAGGTTTTACCAAATAATTTCTGTATTATTGTCTCCCTCCTTCCTTCTCTTTCTGTATTGACTTCCTTCTTCACTTCATAAATGTATAGCTCCTACACATCTATCCTGCTTTGTATATCAACTATTTTCTCTTCTTCTTCTCCACCCCATCCTATGATCACTTTACTTTTTTTAAAAAAATTCTGCCTACATAAAATAGTCTCTAAAAACACTCAGGGGGATTTAATTAAACCCTTATCTATCACCCTAAACAAAAATTAGCAACAAGTATATTGAAGAAGTCAATTTGAAGTCAGAAATGCTAAATCCACCATTAGAAAATGTAGGTAATACCCTTCAAAATAAAAGTCTAAAAAGAGACTTTCTGAGTAAGACTCCGTTTGCAATGGACTTAAGACAAACAATTAACAAACGGGGTCCCATAAACCTTAAAACCGTCTGTACAGCTAGGAAACAACTGAGTTAAGAAGAAACACACAGAATGGGAGAGAATCCTTGCCAGCTGTACACCCTAGATAGGAAAGATTAGTCTCCAGAATGTAGAAAGAACTTAAATAAACAGTAGAGGAAAGAGACTTCTCAATTGAAAAAAAAAAATATGTCAAAGAAATGCCTCAAAAAGAATCCATCTTCCTTCACAACTGGGGAAATGAAAATTAAAACAACTTTTAGATTTCATCTCTCTCCAGTTAGAATAGGTAAGAGCAAACCAACTGACTACAAATGCTGGTAAAGTTGCCAGGAAAGTGGAAGCCCCATTCACTGTTGGTGGAATGCGAGTTGGTACCACCACACTAGATATCAGTATTTATAATCTTCAGTTAATGAATATAAATCAACTACATGACCAACTATATCACTTGTTTGCACGTGCTCAAAGGACTCAACTTTTCTTCAGAGATAGTTTCTTATCCTTTTCATTGTTACTCTATTCACAATAGCTAGGAACTGGAACAACAACCTAAATGTCTTTTTGTATATGAATACATAATGAAAATGTGATACATATAAGGTAGAGTGTAAGATTCAGCTATGAAGAAAAATGTAATCATGAAATTTGTAATTCAAAAAATAGAACCAGAAAAGATTATATTATGTGAGGTCACCTGCTGTAGGAAGACCTGCAGCTTGTGTTTCCCTCCTACTGTGGCGTGACCTGTTATACTACAAAGGCCGACCTTTTTTCCTTCCTCCTTTGTGTGAGCGGGGTTCATCCGGTAAAGCAGAGGATTCTGATTTGTGAGTTTATCCCTAAATAAATAACTATCTATTTCTCATTTCTGAGCTAGTGTAGGATTTCTTTCAAACGTCTGTTCATCACTTGGTTCGTTCCACAGTCACCCAGATCCGGAAAGACAACTGTCACATATTCTCTCTCATCTGAGCTTCCTTTATTCCTTCCTTTCTTTATTAAGACAGGATTCACTATGTAGCCTAGACAAACCTGGAACTGGTGATGCAGAGTTGATATCACAATCTTCCTGCCTGTGGCTCTGGAATCCCAGAATTGCAGACTTCTACATCCATATCAAATAATGTTGGTATTTGTTCTTTGAAAAAGCAAGACAAATAAAAAATGGGCTTTTATTCTACTTCAAAGAAATAGCGATAAAACTACCTTGTAGTTAGTAAGTATGTATTTTGTTAAACTTAGGTGTTATATAACCTGGAATATATTTCTCTGGTCACTGCAAATACTAGAAGGATCCACTGTATTTGACAAAGGGTTCATATGTGGACTCTTTCTGATGCAAATATGTTGAAAACATAATGATTGCCTTTTTTATCAGACTCTGTAACTTTTATCTTTCAGTAAAACTGGCTGTGTTTACATGGATGGCTGACGATGTAGCTGTAAATTGAAATAATTTGTTTTCTTTGAATCACTGGACATGAAAAGCCATTAAATAATTTTCCACATCTGCTGTCTTTAATAAACTTGATCATGAAGGCTCTGATTTACTTTAAGATTTTCATCATATTAATTCATTTGCTTTCCAGATCATTTAAACAGATTTTCATTCAAATATTTAAAATCCTTGCAACAACACTGACAGCAGCCGTAGTCACATTCCCAGGAGGTAGAGGATGCTATTCTTTTTCTATTATTCCAGTTGATTCCACTTATCTGGAACTTGGCAAAATCCCATCTCTTTGGTTTCAGTTTTGTGTGCTTTTATCTTTTGCTTCTTTATTTGAAAGAGATATCATTCCATATGCTACATTCCAATTACAGTTTCTCCTACCTATATTCCAGATCCTTCTCACCTTCCCTCTCATTTAGATCAACTCCTTATCTGTCTCTTATTAGAAAACAAACAGGCATCTAGGGGATAATAATAAAATAAAATAAGTTAAGACAAATCAAACATCCAGGCACCCTATTTAAAATACAAAACCAGGACCCACACTATGCACACAAAAGCTGGAGGATTTGGAGTATGAGATGCGCACAAGACAGTTAAAGATGATGTTTTTGTTTTATGTTTGAGAAGCTAAAATATCTATTATTCATCTTGCAGTTTTTCTATGTTTATTTCTTCATGTGTGTCGTCAGATTTGTCAGGGAGTCTTCCTTCATCTAACTTCATTTTCTTTAACCTAGAATAAATTCACAGCCTCCCATTTCCTGTGGAAGTAAAAGTGTAACATTTTCCCCAATGCAATATACCATTTGACATAAATTTTGAGGTCGAGATATTTTAAAAATATTTTGGTTGGTTTAATTTAGTACCATTAGTAATCCAATGTATCTTAGTAGTTATTGCTCTTTCATTAGCAGTCAAAAAATTCAAGTACAATACAATAGCATCAAAGATCCAGACTGTATATTTCCCATCTTTATATGGCTTAATTTATTTTTTATTACTTTATTCCTTTTTAAATGACTTTACTATTTTATCCTTAAACTTTATTTATATATATTGTTTATTTTCCCTCTCTCAAGCCTATGTATATTTTTAAACATACTGTAACCCCATTTAGAATTTTTTTTTTCCAATCGGATTCTGTCTTTACTGCATATCTGTAACCTTTTCTGTCTGCATGAGCAAAAACCTGATACCCACCATGCAGCACTAGACTTGTGGACACCTTTCTGTATCACAACCCATGTGAGAGACTGTGGAAACCCACTGTGTGGTTTAGCTCATGGCATTCTGACAGTTGCCTGTAAATGCATCTCTGCAGCAGGTATAGGAGGCATAAGACTAGAAAGTTGAGTCTGTCTGCATTGCTGAATTTAGAACTTTTTAAAAGCTTTCTCTTTTGGCCATTTGAAGTTCTTCTGTTGAGAATTCTCTGTTCAGATCAGTGCCCCACTTTATAATTGGGTTGATTAGCCTTTTACGGTCTAGTTTCTTGAGTTCTTTATATATTTTGGAGATCAAACCTTTGTCAGTTGCAGGGTTGGTGAAGATCTTCTCCCAGTCAGTGGGTTGTCTTTTTGTCTTAGTGACAGTGTCCTTTGCTTTACAGAAGCTTCTCAGCCTCAGGGAGTCCCATTTATTCAATGATGCCCTTAGTGTCTGTGCTGCTGGGGTTATACATAGGAAGTGGTCTCCTGTGCCCATGTGCTGTAGAGTACTTCCCACTTTCTCTTCTATCAGGTTCAGTGTGTTCAGACTGATATTGAGGTCTTTAATCCATTTGGATTTGAGTTTTGTGCATGGTGATAGATATGGATCTATTTTCATTCTTCTACAGATTGACATCCAGTTTTGCCAGCACCATTTGTTGAAGATGCTCTCTTTTTTCCATTGTATACTTTTAGCTCCTTTATCGAAGATCAGGTGTTCATAGGTTTGTGGGTTAATGTCAGGGTCTTCTATTCGATTCCATTGGTCGACTTCTCTGTTTTTATGCCAATACCAAGCTGTTTTCAATACTGTAGCTCTGTAATAGAGTTTGAAGTCAGGGATGGTAATGCCTCCAGATAATCCTTTATTGTATAAGATTGTTTTGGCTATCCTGGGTTTTTTGTTTTTCCATATAAAGTTGATTATTGTCTTCTCCAGATCTGTGAAGAATTTTGATGGGATTTTGATGGGGATTGCATTGAATCTATAGATTGCTTTTGGTAGAATTGCCATTTTTACTATGTTGATCCTCCCAATCCAAGAGCAAGGGAGGTCTTTCCATTTTCTGGTGTCTTCTTCAATTTCTTGACACTTAAGGTCATGCTCAACTTCCTTAGCGATCAGGGAAATGCAAATCAAGACAACTTTAAGATACCACCTTACACCTGTCAGAATGGCGAAAATAAAAAACACCAATGATACCCTTTGCTGGAGAGGTTGTGGAGAAAGGGGTACACTCACCCATTGCTGGTGGGAATGCAAACTTGTGCAACCACTCTGGAAAGCAGTGTTTCGGTTTCTCAGGAAATTCGGGATCAACCTACCCCTGGATCCAGCAATACCACTCTTGGGAATATACCCAAGAGAGGCCCTATCATACAACAAAAGTATATGCTCAACTATGTTCATGGCAGCATTGTTTGTAATAGCCAGAACCTGGAAACAACCTAGATGCCCTTCAACGGAAGAATGGATGAAGAAAGTATGGAATATATACATATTAGAGTATTACTCAGCAGTAAAAAACAAGGACTTCTTGAATTTTGCATACAAATGGATGGAAATAGAAAACACTATCCTGAGTGAGGTAAGCCAGACCCAAAAAGAGGAACATGGGATGTACTCACTCATATTTGGTTTCTAGCCATAAATAAAGGACATTGAGCTTATAATTCATGTTCCTAGAGAAGCTAAATAAGAAGGTGAATCCAAAGACAAACACATAGGCATCCTCAGGAATATTAACCTTCATCAGGCGATGAAAGGAGACAGAGACAGAGACCCACACGGGAGCACCGGACAGAAATCTCAAGGTCCAAATCAGGAGCAGAAGGAGACGGAGCACGAGCAAGGAACTCAGGACCACGAGGGGTGCACCCACACACTAAGACAATGGGGATGTTCTATTGGGATCTCACCAAGGCCAGCTGGCCTAGGTCTGAAAAAACATCGGATAAATCCGGACTAGCTGAACATAGCGGACAATGAGGAATACTGAGAATTCAAGAACAATTGCAGTGGGTTTTTGATCCTACTGCACGTACTGGCTTTGTGGGAGCCTAGGCAGTTTGGATGCTCACCTTACGAGACCTGGATAGAGGTGGGCAGTCCTTGGGCTTCCCACAGGTCAGGGAACCCTGATTGCTCTTCGAGCAGATGAGGGAGGGGGAATTGATCGGGGGAGGGGGAGGGAAATGGGAAGCGGTTGTGGGGACGAGGCAGAAATCCTTAATAAATAAATAAATTAAAAAAAAAAAAAAAAAAAAAAAAAAAAAAAACTTTAAAATAAACAAAAAAAAAAAAAAAAAAAATAAAAGCTTTCTCATGTTTTATGTGGATATACACAGCCCTGAACATTGGGTGCCATTTTTAGGCAAAATTTTCTGTCCTGCCAGCCAGTTCCCAAATAATTGACACAGAGGCTTATTACTATTTATAAATGGTCAACTGATAGCTCATGCTTATTAGTAATAGCTCTTGCCACTTAAATAACACATTTCTATTTAGCTATATATTGCCACATGGTTCATGGTTTTACCTGCTCTAGCATGTCTTACTCTTTCTGTCCCCTGAGGATTCTTCTCACTTTGCCCTTTCCCTTCCTAGCATTCTTCCTATGTCAGGCAGTCTAGGTTAGACACTTTCTGAATAGCTCTTTGCCAATCAGCTTTTTATTAACCGTAGAGCAGTACATATTTACAGTGCACAAAGATAGCTTACAGCAATAAATTAACAAACTATCTGCTCATTATCATCTCTTTTTCTCCTTCTTTGTTTTTCTTTTCGCTTTTTGTTGTTGTTGTTGTTGTTGTTGTTGTGTGTGTGTGTGTGTGTGTACACAATTGTGAAGATGTATTCTTTAATAAATTGTCTACCAGGGAATGATTAACCCTACTTTGCCCAGATAGGGAAATTTTGTTAGTAAAACCTGTGGACAGAATTGTTTGTATGTCAATTAATACACAGATAAACTCTAAGTTTTCAATCTATGTCAACATATTCCTGTCTTGTACATAAGTGACTAACTTATATGTATATCCCTGTACCTGATGTAACAACAAATTCCCATGGAGCAAAATGACCAAGAGATGTTAAACTATAATAAATTAATATGGTAGCAAACATGTTTTTAATTAACAATTTACTATTTATTCAGAGGTTCCAGTATATGTTGTATATCTTTACTTAAAATGTTATCTTGACATAGAATCTGCTTGTATGAATAAAATATGGAGAATAAAAATATAACCTTGCTATAAATGATAAATTATTTGAAAAAATGTAACAGGCTTAGTCATTTAAACATTGTATGCTAAAGGCAAAGAAAGATTTTAGTGAACACCTTTGTGAATTTTGAAGTTCAAACATAAAACACAGTTCAAATGGCTCTTTTGATGTTTTCTCTGCACAACATAAACTTTTTCTACATATAAGGTAAAATTTATGAATTCAAAGATACAATACCACTAAATATCTGGAGATAAATTTAATGATTAAATACAAAATATCATATTGTTTTGGCATATCCACATGCTAAGATTGGTCTGCAAATGCATTGGACTTTCAAGTCTCATCTATTGTCAAATTTGAAGAAGCTGGGTTAATGTGAGTTCCTATCATGAGGGTGGCTAGGTAAAAGTTAATTCAATATTAAGTTCTTTGTTGGCAAAAGTAAATGCGTCAGAAAAAGGAGACAAGACTGGCAAGAAAAATGACAAAGAAGTGGAAGTACATCAAAAGAATAAGTGATCAAAAGACAGGAGGCAGTGCCCTAGAACAAGGTGTGTTTTTCCTGTAGAATGCTGGTGGTTTCAGGGGCCTTGGTAACAATTGTTGCGTAAACAAAGTCTCATTAAATAATTTTAATTATTGCCAATTGCAGGTTCTGTCATAAAATAAAATCATTAAATGTGGACTATATCACTAGTGTACTTTATAATTTTCATATTGCAAGATTCTCCAGATACCTGAGATCTCCATTGGAATCCCTAGAATTCAGGAAGCAGTAATACTCATCAAGGTATTTCTGTTGCTGGTCTCACTCTTGCAAACAGTGTTGAAATGAGGTGATAAGCTCAATGGGGCTGCATATCCATATTATAAAACATTTGCTTTGCTATCTTAAATTCACCTTGCCAGTATAAAAAGTTAGTATTTTTCCTATAACTTCTTTATTTTTATCATAAAATATGACATTTGGCATTGTTGTGATATGAGCTAATTGCAGATACCGATTTCAAATGAAAGACTGATATGCATTATCATATTGATTTACCATTAAGTAAAAAAAAAGTTTATTTTCATTAATAAATATTTTATCATATAAAAGCTCTGCAGGGAGACAGTCATTAACCAGAGTGGATTAGGTTGAGTTTTTCATGATGTTGAATTCACATTGGTAGAGAATGTATTCAGAAATACTGCTGGGCTCCAAATCAGCATTCCATGGTCAGGAGAATGAATAGTGATATCAATGGCATTGACCCTACCTCTCAGGAAAATCTTCCCAAATTACTAATAAAAATTTCTACTAATATTTCACTGACTAGAACTAGATAATATAGACTTTGTCTCTTCACTGGGAAATGAAACATTAAAATTTAATATCCTTCACAATTTACTGTTGAAGATAATATGACAAAACAGTTACAGATTTTCTCCCCGGCCATTTTGTCTAAAATGGCCGGGGAGAAAATTGAGATCTTGGGGGTGGGGTGGGATGGGGGTAAGGGGAGATGGGGAGAGAAAAGGGAGAAGGGGAGAATGGGGGGAACTTGGGGAAAAAGGAGGATTGGGATAAAGGAAGGTTGGATAGGGGAGCATGGAAGCACAATTCTTAGTTAAGGGAGCCACCTTAGAGTTGGCAAGAGACTTGAACCTAGAGTGGCTCCCAGGTGCCCAAGACAAGGTCCCCAGTTAGTTCCTTGGGCAGCTGAGGATAGGGAACCTGAAATGACCCTATCCTATAGCAATACTGACGAATATCTTGCATATCATCATAGTACCTTCATCTGGTGATGGATGGAGATAGAGACAGAGACCCACACTGGAGCACTGGACTCAGCTCCCAAGATCCCAATGAGGAGCAGAAGGAGGGAGAACATGAGCAAAGAAGTCGGGACCACGAGGGGTGCACCCACCCACTGAGACAGTGGAGCTGATCTATTGGGAGCTCACCAAGGCCAGCTGGACTGTGACTGAAAAAGCGTGGGATAAAACTGGAGTCTCTGAGCATGGCGAACAATGAGGGCTGATGAGAAACCAAGGACAATGGCACGGGGTTTTGAACCTACGTAATGTGCTGGCTTTGTGGGAGCCTAGCCAGTTTGGATGTTCACCTTCCTAGAAATGGACGGAGAGGGGAGGACCTAGGACTTACCACAGGGCAGGGAACCCTGACTGCTCTTTGGACTGGAGAGGGAGGGGGAGAGGAGTGGGGGGTGGGGGAGAAGGGTGGGAGGAGGGGGAGGGAAATGGGAGGCTGGGAGGAGGTGGAAACTTGTTTTTTTTTTTTCTCCTTTTCTCAATAAAAAAATGGGAAAAAAAAGAAAGTTAAAAAAAAAAACAGTTACAGAGTCTGCATTGCTATTTACTCCTATACTATGCATCAATGGCAATCAAAAGGAGTTAGTACCCCTCAGGAGAGTAAAATGTACTTGTTTCCCAAAACACGCTCTTCTGATCTCAGAACTTATACTTATACTCAAGGACATGGAAAACTCTTTGTTATTCTCAGATACAAGGGTTTTGTTTTGTCTTATGTTCATCTAGAGATCCTTATTCAAGCCTCCTTAAACTCTGAGACTATGTGGAAATAAGGTAACATGTTTTCAGTTTATAAGAACTCAAGGCCTTCTAATAGTTCATTTAGAAGTTTAAAAGTTTTAAGACACATATATTATGATAACCACATAGTTCATGATTATCAAATCAATAGTCATAGAATGAGGCTCAAGAAAATATCTGTTTTTTTTTCTTTTTTATTGATTTTTGTTGATCTCTACATGTTTTGCTCCCCTCCTGCCTCTCATCTCCCCTTCTATTTTCTCCCAAGGTCCCCAGGCTTCCAATTTACTCAGGAGATCTTGTATTTTTCTACTTCCCATGTAGATCAGATCTATGTAAGTCTCTCCTAAGGTCCTCATTGTTGTCTAGGTTCTCTGAAATTGTGATTTGTAGGCTAGTTTTTTTTTTTTGCTTTATGTTTAAAAACCACTCATAAATGAGTACATATGATAATTGTCTTTCTGGGTCTGGATTACCTCACTCAACATGATGTTTTCTAGATCCATTTATTTACCCTCAAAATCCAGGATGTCATTACTTTTTTCTGATATGTAGTACATTATTGTGTAAATATATCACATTTTCCTTATCCATTCTTCATTTGAGGGGCTTTTAAGTTGTTTCCAGGTTCTATGACAAACAATGCTGCTATGAACATGACTGAGCATACGTCCTTGTGGTACGACTGAGCAACATTTGGGTATATACCTAAAAGTGGTATTGTTGGGTATTGAGGAAGGTTGTTTCCTAATTTTCTGAGAAATCGTCATACTGATATCCAAATGGGTTGTATCATATTCCACTCCCACCAGCTGTGTAGGAGTGTGTGCTTTACTTCACATCCTCTACAGCATAAGTTGTCATAGGTGTGTTTTATCTTGGCTATTCTTACAGGTGCAAGATGGAATCTCAGAGTTGTTTGGATTTGCATTCCTCTGATGGCTAAGGATGTTGAGCCTTTCCTTAAATGCCTTTAATCCATTTTAGATTCCTCTTTTGAGAGTTCTCTATTTAGGTCTGTAATCCATTTTTTATTATTATTTAACTTCTTGAGTTCTTTTGGAGATCAGACCTCTGTCTGATGTGGGGTTGGTGAAAATCTTTTCCCATTCTGTAGACTGTCATTTTGTCTTGTTGACTATGTCCTTTGCTTTACAGAGGCTTTCAGTTTCTGGAGGTCCCATTTATTGTTTATTTCAGTGTTTGTGCTACTGGGGTTATATTTAGGAAGTGGTCTCCTGTACCAATGTGTTCAAGTGTACTTCCCACTTACATCACCATTCATAATAGACACAAATAGCATAAAATATCTTGGAGTACTCGAACCAAACAAGTGGAGGACCTGTATGACAAGAACGTTATATTTGAAGAAAGAAATTGAAAAAAACAAGAGAAGTAGAAAGATCTCTCATGCTCTTGGGTATACGTAGAATTAATATTGCAAAAATGGCAATCTTACCAAAAGCATTATATAAATAAAAGTACATACATTGTATATATAGTTAATTGTACATGTACATACAACTAATGAAAAAAGAAGATATGAAATTGAAAGAGCAAAGTGGAGTATATGGAAAGGACTCCTAGAAGGAAAAGGAAGAGGAAAAAGGTGATATTATAATCAAATCTAAAAAAAAAAAAAGGTAAAAGGAATTAAAAAGTAAGTGAAAACATTCACATATTAAATAGGTAGCTGAAAATTTTCTAAACAAGTTTCACTTTATGATCCCTAGTTTGGTGACTTAGTTATATTCTCTTATACACTTGTATTTCAAGCCTAAATATGCATGTGGAGCAAGGTGGATTTCCTGGAAGAGGATAAGATCTATCATAGATAGCCAAATTGAGGCCGAGATCAGTGGAATCAGAGGCTGACAAGAACATGTGGCCTAGGGTTCTGGAGGCATTGCTTTATCTATTGCAGGAAATGCAAAGGCCTTTTTTAGGTATACTCCTAAAGTCTTCCATTCCAGATGCTTCAGATATTTATCATGCACCACAAATAACACTGCCAATATAAATAACACAAATATCAGTTTTCTTCATTTTATAGGGGGCTTCTTTTTTAAAATCCAGTTCACTACTCAACTTGATCTGGATAAATCTGTTGTATGAATATTATTAACACCTAAAAATTCTCACTTTGGAACATAAGTTATGGTTACATTCTTCACAGTGACTTCCCAAAGTAACATTCTTTTTCCACTTTGCTCATCCCATGAGAAAAGCACAGGCTCCAAAACCACAGAGAAACCCTGTCTCGAAAAAAGAAAAAAAAAGAAATTAAGTCTATATCAGTGTCCAATATATATATTAATTATTATGTGACCATGATTTTTGTTTGTATGAATCTTGTGAATAATGTTGCTAAAATTAAGGTAAAATGTATATTTTAATGGTATATCTATATAATGTCTGTAATCTTATTACTATAAGATATCAGACATTGATTTAGGGTATATGAATGTTACCGATTTTTTTCAAGCTATGAATAGGTGCATAATAACTGGATAATTGATGAGATTTTAATAGACAGTGCTTCACCTCAAACCATTACTTTTAGCGTCTTATTTTCAGGTTACAAAAAGTTAATGACTTCAAGATTGTTATATATTACATAAAAGACCAGCAATGATAAGGTCACTTGGTTTAATTTGCTATTGGTTTCATTTTACAATGATTTATCATAGGTTAATGAATGATAGAAAAGGTCTACATTTTGTATTTCATTTCACTTTGAGATTCATTGTAAAAAACAATTTTGTATTGTAATATCTAAACTTTTGAGTTTAGAAATGATATTTAATATTCATATGGATATGGTTTTAATTCAGAATGTACCCGATTTGCAAGGTTATAAGGATTTTGCTGACTATACGTAGAAACAAAAGGCATCTTGAAATTTCTTTTAGTTTTCTAATTGTTAAGAACCTATAGCATCATGGAAAGAAAATCAGAGCAGAAAGCTGTTTAAATATATATGGTCAGAGTAACTAGCATAAGATAAAGAAAACTAAAATCAATTAAATTAACAAGAAAAAATGCATGACATGTAAAAGATTTATTTATAAAACTTCCATGTGCTTTATCTTTATAAATATATTTAGATATTTACCAACTAGAGAGAAATGAGAATTTTTTTTTTCCTTTTTGAGGTGGAAGTCTGACCCTAGTGGGAAATATATATGAATGGGGGGGGGAGACTCAGCAAGTGGAAAGAAGGGAGTAATATAATTATATTTAGAAACAATCACAAATACTACTTGCAAAACAAGGTGCATAAAACAATTCCAAAAGAAATTTTGCTTTACTCATAGACTAGTATTTGGCCCAATCATCATCTGGTCATCAGAGAAGCTTCTTCTCACAACTGATAGGTGCAGATTCAGGGACCCACAGCTTTCATTGGTTAATAAAGAAACTGCTTTGGGCTTTTTGATAGGGTAGAACTGAGGTAGGCTGGGAAGATGGAACTGACTTCTGGGAAGAAGAAAGCAGAGTCAGAGAGAAGCCATGGATCCTTCACCTGAGACAGAAGCCAGTTAGAATTTTATCCAGTAGGCCCCTGCCATGTGGTGATACACAGCTTAATATAAATGGGCTAAATTAAAATGTAAGAATTAGCCAATAAGAAACTAATGGGCCAAGCAGTGATTTAATTAATACAGTTTTCTGTGTCGTTATTTCGGGGCTAAGCTAGCCAGGCAGCTGGGATAAACAAGCTGGCCCTCCTATAAAATATGAGTTTTCTTCAGATTATATTCTGTCTGCAAACACTGACTTTCTGTTTAAGTTTAATAAGGGAATAAGAAACCAATAGTTTATATTTATAATAATTGCAAGTATTAAGGTATTTTTGACATTGGTTTCTCTGTACAAAAATCCAGGACATATTTCAATACAGGCCACAAAAACAAAGTGTTAGAACTGAATGAAGAAACTTATACTTTTTATATGTTTATTTACAGAGTTTAAAATACTGTTTGACATTAAAAGGGTCAACATTAACACAGAAAATAGAATGTGATATTTAATAAAATATAAACATATAATCACAATAAAATAGTACACAGACATATTAATAAGTGAATTTTTCAACAAATATTAAATGTACCACATGGTTATGCATTGTTTGAAGATTCACGTAGTCTATGGAATTAGAGAATTTTCTAAAATGTGCACAAGTATTTTAATTACCCACAGGAATTTTCACTAAGGAAATAAAATCAGAATTAATGATGCTTTCAGTGGAGCTTGCCTAATGATGTCAGTTGTCTAAGGAGAGTACATTGTAAAACAAATGTTAATTGGAGATAAAAGACTAGGATATGCAAACAAATAATCACACTCCACTTAGTCCAAAGTCTGCATTTCAGTAACAGAATTAAATTGTGTTTGACATTTAAAGTGGATTACAAAATTGCTGCACTCTCAAAGATGGAAACAAGTTGATTTAATACAGATGAAATGATGTTAATATCAAACACACAAAGTGCTAGTAAGTAGACAGCATTTGAACTAGGCATTCAATGACCATAAGCCTTGGTTTTGATCTTGAGCTTGAGGAAATGGGCAGATGTCTAATCTGTTTATTATATGTGAAGCACAATATACGAGTCAAAAAAGCCAGAGGAGAAAATGGGGTGTCTGGGAACGCATCAAATGGGCTATGCTGAAATGTTACCCTTGTGTAATATTGTTACACAGAGGTACTCTCTTAGCTATTTTGAGTTCACTTATGAGAAGAGAGGACAAATCTACATATGTTTTCAGAGAAGAAGGTAGAGGATTTGGGACAGAATTTGGTGATTCTTAAGACATATAACTACATCAAAAGAAACCTAAGAATAAAAAAAAATAGCAGCAAAATCAATGGTTTTAATTCTACATTTTAAGGATACTAGTTATTTAAAGCTGGAAATAAAGTACAATATGTGTTCCCTTTGATATTTCTAAACGTATAGTTTAGTTATAGGCTTTACTGACACTTTATGAATGAAAACTATACTCTGAATAAATATTAGTACCTAATTCTTTTTCTAAAATAATCACATTTTAAAAGATTTTCAATATCCACACTAAGAAAGTAAAGTTACCTTCTTTTAGACATTTGAATATTTATAACAATTCAACTATTAAATAATTATAATACTTTTTCTTATTAATTATATGTATGTCTCTTTATTGTATTTTTGCCATTGATGATAATTAGTAGATCATTTTATTTAAATAAGATCAATATTATCAGTACTGTACAGCCACCTTATTTGTTGTACAGCAGAATTTGTCTTTGGGAAAATCCCAAATCTAAAGATGTATGAAGGTAATAATTTAACACATATATTAAACAAATCTAAAATGATTATTGATTAGATAGTGATATTAATATCTGAAAATAAGTAAAATTTAAAATGAGAATTATAGATTATAATTCATCATGCACTTTTTGAGCATGTTTAATATTTCTGAAATAGAGGAAGGAAAATTTCATTGCTTTAAATATTTTAAAGATTACTGAATAATTAATAGGCATTGGGAACTGTGGCCTATATTTGTATATTTGAAGAAAAGAAAACCCAAGGAGCTCATCTTTTCATTTCTTTACCTGATTTTAATCGTGGTCAAATAATTCTGGTGAGTGAAACAAATCCCAAGTTATAAAAAAGACATTAAATTTTTTGCTGCCCCAAGGAAGCAGTTAATCAACAGGAGATGTTTTATAATTAATAGGCCCCTAAAAGAGAAAGCCAAGTTCTCCAAGTGCCCATATTAAATCTTAACTATGCATGAGGGAGATTTGATTGAATTTCATGATATCACCAGAATGATAACATGAACTACCATGAGCATTCAAAGATAAAATGCTTGATAAGTATAGTGCTGTAAAAAAAATGAACAAAATAGCTGGTAAGTAAATAAAATAAATTACTTTATCTTAATTATGATCATTTACTTAATAACTTCAATTCTATTTTTAATAGGAAGTTTAGAATTAAATTGTCCTCAACAACATTTAAATATTATTAGATCTGCATCTGTAAAATTTTCCATCACTGATGTCTTCCCTAAACCATTGATCCATGTGTCACTTCAATATGTTGTTAGCCCTATATCCATCAATTCACAAAGCTGGCACAGCCGTATCTGATGAGAATGGCAAAAATCATGAAGCCAGCATAGCTGCTTGACAAAGATCCAGCAAAGCTGAGCCACATGATGGCTGCTGTGCCACCATCAGTTTTCATCTCCACTTATTGTATACTTGAGGAACATTTAATATTTGTACAATTTAGAAATATTGGATTGATGGGAAATTTTTTTATGAATCATTTATGCCTTCTCGCAGGAGAACTGATACCAAGTGTCCCAAGAAAGTCTTAAACATACTACCCCTCCTGCTATTGGGGAAATATCCTTCTCTACTTGAAGGTCTTTCTTATGCCTTGGAGGTTATGACACACATATGTCTCTTTATGAGACTGTGAGATATTCTTGAAACATCTGTCCCTGTACTTACTCTGGAAAAAGATAATTAAAGCAATGTAAGGTTTAAAAGGTCAACAATCTTTAGGGGCTATAGAGAAGTTGCCCACAGATGAGATTGCAAGTCTCTTCGCACTATATACTCAGACAATTACATGGCATCTACAGCAACAAAGTTAGATTAGCTGAAGTTACCTCTGCCGATAACAAAGCTATATTGCTGGACAAATAATGTGTATAAAGATGATAAAAGCTTCAAAGCTACAGAGAAACCCTGTCTCGGAAAACCGAAAAAAAAAAAAAAGATGATAAAAGGACCAGAACTCAGAATCTCTTTATCTTAGAAAAGTTAGAACATGCAGAGCTGCTGTGATGTCACATGACCAAAGAAAAAGAATGCCAGGATTAGACACTGAGAAAAATTCTATAAATCCATAAAATGTAAACATTGCATTATGCCAGTTATGAGTAATAACTGTATCAAGTTGGGTCTGAGGATTTTTCTTGGGTACTCTGACAATTAAGAGTTCATAATATACTGCTTACTGCTTGTCTTGGAGATTTTGTTTTGTCCTAGTATCCTTGTAGCCACAAAAGATATTATGCTGAGTATAAGTATATACAATTATACTTAATTATATATAATTGAGTATACATTATATAATTGTATTTATTATATAAAATAATTAATATATATTTTATATAATTGAGCCACCTCCAAATCCCTAAAACAGTAGGTTAAAGGCAAAAAAATGTATTAATCAGTAAAACATGGTTATATAAGATAACTATCAGTGATGATTAAACTGGAGGGAAAATGATTGTAAAAGGTAACTCTGTTCTGTAATGGTTTGTTAATGATGAGTAAAATATACACAAGATAAGCGAAACAACACATGGCCCTAAACAAAAATGATATGACCTATGTTTTGGAACAACATGAATCTATCCCTAGCTACTAGATTCTGTATTAATAAAGAAGACTCTAGTTGCTAGTCAGTCAGGCTACAAGATTCTACTGACGATCATACCTGACTCACTCCTTCCCTTGCTGACTCTTTACCTCCTCTCTGGGACCTGATTACCATGAGGCCTGGCCCCTGGCTCAAAGACACATTAGCTTTTGAATCAATATGATCTCAATCAACAAAATTTCTTTCGTTGTCAGTCATTCATTATAGACTGACTTTGCACTTCTCTAAGTCTTCAAGTCTAGTTATTTGTGGTTTATATTCTTGTGGTGTATATTGCCCAATTAGTAAGCAGTATGAACCCAGATTGATTAAAAATTCATGCCAAAGTAATACTAATCAAATGAAATTTATCTGAGATTGTGGATTTTGGGGGTTTATACAGTCATTTTCAATATTCATCTTGATATTTCTTGTTCATGGGAAGTGTTTACATTTTCTTTAGTTTCATTAAAAAATCAGTGTTTTCTCCGTCTGAGTATACACTTCTTTGTAACCTCACTTAACCCCAACATCCAGCTGTATTTTTGTTATGGCTATCTTAAATAGGATTTTTTCCCTTATATCCCATTATTATTAGTTGTTATTTCTATCTAAAATGCTATTCATATGTTCATTTTGTATCCTTAAGTTTTACTAAAGTTCTCAGTTCTTGTAGCTTTGGGGTAGATATTTATAAGATAATATGGTCAAAGAATGAATATTTTCTTCTACTAAAGTCCTTTTATTCTTTATTACATTTCTTCATGATAGTCTTCCTCAAAACTATTATAAGCCCAGATTCCATCAGGTATTGTGTCACAGTAATTAAGAATGAGTAAAACACTTAAAAATGAATGGACTTCTTAGTTGCTGTATTAAATGAAAGAAGCTAAGACTTCCCTGGCACAGCATTTCACAATATCATTGCAGTTCTATGGATGCCAAAGTTTCCTATGCCATAACTTATAACAAGGTCTTTATTGACTTTTGTTGTGATAGCTTGATTTATGGGTCATAACCTAATCCCTGGAGGAAATAATCTTTCCAACTACACCTTTGACAGTCTTTCCAGAATATGCTAATAATCATGTCTCTAGGATATATATATATATATATATATATATATCATAATAATATATATGTACTGCAATGATGAATACAGGAAATACAGTGCCTGCGTTTTAACATTGATTACTAGTAATATGGCACCACCGGAATTGATTGGAGCAGCTTTAAATAGATCAGTGCACATATGATATGCACTTAATACTATGCAGACTGTGTTTAACTTCCAATGTGAGAGTAAATAACCAGGGAATGTAGTTTAAGACAATGTAGAAAGAATGTTTCAACATAATACATCCTTAAAGGAAAAATTTCCTTAGAATTGTAATGTTTACCAGAAAAGTTAATGATTTCATTACCCTGTTTATTGTCCCAAATCACTATAAAACTGAGAGGTAAAGAGGGATGGGAAACTAAAGAAAGAAAACATAATTACTCTTAAATTTTACAGTTTCAGAGAGAGACTCTTATAACCTCTTATGATAAGCAAAATTCTGGAAATAACCTCATGCATTTTTTTTTTACTCTACTCTCCTTTGAGTGTGGGAAACCTATCTTTAAGATATTTTACCCACAATGATTTCAAATTATAAAGAGGAATAGAATAACCAAAAGAGTGCATTTAAATTTGATATGCCTACTTTAAAACAGAAAACTCTTCCAATTCTAAATAGTATTTTACCTTTGATTGGGTGAGAGATGAAGGATATTATGTGAAATATGTGCAGCTTAGCTCTAGGGAAAAAAAAATATATGTCCCATGAATGAGAATCAGGAAGGAAAACAGCATGCCTAAGGTAAATTCTAACATTAATGAGATTGGAAAAAAATTCTTCTCCATGACCTTCTGGTAAAAGTCCAGTGTGGTCAATAATTGATTTCAGTCTGGAGAAACCACAAAACAAACTAAATAAAACCTAAGGCTACTTAGACTTCTGAACTATACAAACTTTAGATAGTATATGGACATTTACGAGACTAAGTTTCTGGCAGTTGTCACTAAAAAATAGAAAACTAACCCATCTACTAAAGTACAACTTTGATTGACAACCATCCTAAAATAATGGTTGCTTAACAAACTTTGAGATGGAGTTGGCACGATGTAATGTGTTTTTATGGAATAAAATAATGTCAAAGGGCTATGTTATCACAACATTCTAAAGGGGTAGAAAATTATACTCATCATCCAAAACCTTTGAATTTGTCTAAAAGAAGAAAGATTTTCATGTAAAGATTTTTATTAAATTGATGTTCTCAGAGGATAACCCAAAAGACCTATTAAATGTACTAGATTTAAAAAAAAATACTTAGAAGAGATTTCATATTCACGTGACATAGGAAACTTTCTTACCAGACTATCTTTGGACCACTAGCCCATAAAATAATGATTGGAAGACTTATGAAAGCTTGGCTTTAGCTTAGGCTTTTCCCCAAATTAGTTCTTATAACTTAATTAACCCATATTTTTTTTAACAAAAAAGAAATATATGCTGCCACATAACTGGGTTACCTCTCCTTAGTGCAGCACATCTGACTTGCTCCAAGTACACTGGTAAAATCACTCCCCTAGATTCTTTCTCCCAGGTTCATTCTGTCTGCCATGAAGTCCTCTCTATTCCTCCCTGCCTAAATATTGGTCACTTAGCTCTTTATTAAACAAATTAGAAGGGTGCTTAGGCAGAGACACATCTTTACAGCGTGAACAAATATTCCACAACAATAGAAGATAGCTTTTCTAACTCAAAAATGCAAATTTAATATTGTTAGAAAATATTTTATGAATCATCTATTATTGACTTTTTCTCATATTGTGGAAATGTTCTATTTTCAGTAGTGGTTATTCCATTTCTTCTTTTACTCCAATAAAGAAAGACAAAACTGAAAACACAATAAGGTACATGTTAATATTCTTCCTCAAATAGCATCAGGTTAGTTTGTATAGATACAATTTTTAGACAATAATGAATTTAAATAAGCTTAGTTCATATGATAAAAACAAAAGCTGCCATCTTATATTGAGGTGTTCAGTGATATGTACAATTTGAGTATATAATCTAAGATCTTTCTGGTAAGTTAGTTTGACAAAACACAGAAAATAATCCCTAGCTATGTCAAGCCCATTCCTGTGATTTCACTTTGTGTCCCAATCTAGAAAATACCTCACCCAAGTGTTCATGTAAACAATGTACTCCTTACCGTCCTGTTTATTTTTATTAAGGTTAACCAAGTGTTCATTACAAAACAAATACTATTAACATTCTGTGTTGGTTCTGCTGATTATCAGTAGTAGATATAGACACAGATGATAGCTATTGGCAAACACTGTTAAACACATACTTTCTCCAACTTGCCTCATTTTCATCGATTCCTGAGGTCTGTGCAAAAATGGAGTTTGTTGCTTATTTAGTCAATTTCTTCATTTTAAGAAGGTTAATAGAGGGCTCAGGAATTAAGATAATTGGATCTGAGAGTCAGTCTTTTTTTATTTCAAAGCAACTTTTGACAGTGATGTGTTTGTCAGTTATTAAGAATTTTCTCTTAGAAGCAAAGCTGCAATAACTGACTCACTGCCTCTTATAACTTCTAAGGTGAAAATGCTCTCGATGCAGCAACTTTCAGGTTGTTGTGTGATGTCAATAGGCTTACAACATGTTTAATATTTTACAGTTGGTATTTGTGAAATGGAATTTGCCAGACCCAGAAAACTACTTCTCTTTTATATATGAAAAAGAATATATTTTGTAGAAAAAGCTCAAGACTTTAAGAGATTAACTGAATTGAAATATATTGAATTATATTTAAGATATAACTAAAATCCAGAATAAATAATATAAAACATTCTAAACAGAACCTTTGTCTTTTTTCTGTATCTATTGTAGCTATATTTGCTTGTCTAGGAGCAATTCATAGAAGAATATGGGAGGAAGGTAGTGAGCCCAATAACTATGAAATTATTTTATATTTGGAATAGAATAGGAATATTCTATCCCATGTTTAGCAATTTACCTGAACATTAACATATAATTATAGCTTTGAAACCAGTCTTTAAAATTTATATCAACATACAAATCACAAGAAGGAGGTGGAGAATTATCAACTGGGAATATTGGGATTCTTTTGAAATCTCAAAGCTTGTTACAAAGCAGTGACACATCCTCTAACAAGGTCAAACCTCCTAATATTTCCTCAATAATTCCACCAAATGTGAACCAGGTTTTCAAAATTATGAGTGAAGGACAGCCATTCTTTTTGTTGCTGGCTAAGAGAAAAATAATAAGACCCAGAGAAGAAAATAGCGAAATGAGAAAAGAAAACCAAGATTGACAAACTATTAACCAAATTAACTAAAATAAATGAACAAGAAGACCCAGATTAATAAGATTATTGATAAGCAGGAAATATCACAAGATATCATAAGAGCTCTTAACCATTCCTGCCACCATCCTAGACACTAGCCCTATGAAACTGCAAGTCCATTTAAAAACGTTCTTGATAAGCTACTATTGTCATTGTGTTTTGTCACAGAAATATAAAAGGAAAAATTAGAAAAACAGTTATGGACCAAGATGAAAACTCACTGTGCCTGCTCCTCATAATACTTTGCTTGATTTTTACAGAGATCAATAGGAAAAGAAAAGGCAGCAAAGGTTATACAGATAGGAAATGAATATGTAAAAGTATCCTTGTTTGTAGAGAGTATAATATTGTACATAAGAGACCCTAAAGTCTCCATCAGAAAACAAAACAAAATACAATTCTCCTAGAACTGGAAAACATTAACAGCAAAGTAATAGGTTGAGAATTTACATTAGAAAATCAATAGCTTTCTCTGTAATGGTAGCAAACACACAGAATTAGAAGCAAGGAAAAAAATCCCACTTAAGCAAATATTAAAAATACACTCTAGAATAAGTCTAACAAAGGAAAGATCTCTGTAATTAAAAGCTAGAGAAGGATGTAGAGGAAGAGCTTGAAGATAGAAAAGACTATCATGATAACTGATTGGTAGAACTAACGTTGTGAAAATTATTATAGTAGCAAAAGCAATTTACTGTTTCAATGCATAACATTCCTTTCAAGTGCAGAAAAGTTTTAAAATTCATAAACAAAATTAAGAGAACACAGCCTAAGCAATCGTGAGTAAAAGAATAATGCTGGAGGTATTGTCACATCCAATATCAAGTATACTACAAAGTTCTAACAATAAAACAGCATGCTAAAGGTACAAAAGCTGACATGTAGATCAATAGAGTGGAGAATGCAAAATGTGAAGACAACACAATTACAATAAGTTAACCTTTAAAACAATGGGAGCAAAACTGCAGCAGGACAACAAGACTTCTGTGTTCATGGTTTTGCTTTAAAGAAGTATATTAAGAAAATTGGATATCTACATACAGAAGAATGAAATTATCTCTCACTCTGAAAAGATAAAATAAACCTCCAATTGCATGCAAAGTTCAAGATGTCATTGTTTTCTTACCTCTGACTAGTACTCCAATGTGTATATATTCCACGCTTTCATTATCCATTTTTCCATTGAAGGGCATCTAGGTTGTTTCCAGGTTCTGGCTATTACAAATAATACTGCTATGAGCATAGTTGAAAAAATGTTTTTGTAATATGATAGGGCCTCTCTTGGGTATATTCCCAAGAGTGATATTGCTGGGTCCAGGGGTAGGTTGATCCCGAATTGCCTGAGAAACCGCCACACTGATTTCCAAAGTGGTTGAACAAGTTTGCATTCCCACCAGCTACCCCTTAGTCCTCACCCTCTCCAGCAAAGGCTATCATTAGTGTTTTTGATTTTAGTCAAAATCAAAAAAAAAATCAAAAATCAAAATCAAAAAAAGGTGTAAGATGGTATCTCAAAGTTGTTTTGATTTGCATTTCCCTGATCGCAAAGGAGGTTGAGCATGACCTTAAGTGTCTTTTGACCATTTGAACTTCTTCTGTTGAGAATTCTCTGTTCAGTTCAATGACCCATTTTTTAATTGGATTAATTAGCATTTTAAGGTCTAGTTTCTTCAGTTCTTTATATATTTTGGATATCAGACCTTTGTCTGTTGTGAGGTTAGTGAAGATCTCCCAGTCAGTAGGTAGCCTTTTTGTCTTAATGACAGTGTCCTTTGCTTTGCAGAAGCTTCTCAGTTTCAGGAGTTCCCATTTATTCAATGTTGCCCTTAATGTCTCTGCTGCTGGGGTTATACGTAGGATGTGGTCTCCTGTGCCCATGTGTTGTAGGGTACTTCCCACTTTCTCTCCTATCAGGTTCAGTGTGTTCAGACTGATATTGAGGTCTTTAATTCATTTGGACTTGAGTTTTGTGCATGGTGATAGGCTAAAAAAGAAGGTGAACCCAAAGAAAAACATATAGTTATCCTCCTGGATATTGGAAGTAGACTAGATTGCCAGTCAAAAATTGGGATCTTGTGAGTGGGGGTGAGGTGGGAGTAAGGGGAAATGGGGAGATGGGGAGAGAAGGGTGAGGAGGAGAGGATGGGGAGACCCTGGGTGAATGGGATGCTTGAGATGGAGGATGTGTGGATATGGAAGCAGGGAAGAAGATATCTTAATTAAGGGAGCCATTTTAGGGCAGGCAAGAAACTTGACTCTAGAGTGGTTCCCAGGTATCCATGGAGATATCCCCAGCTAGTTCCTAGGGCAGCTGAGGATAGGGAACCTGAAATGACTCTATCCTATAGCAATACTGATGAATATCTTGCATATCACCATAGAACATTCATCTGGCGATGGATGGATATAGAGACAGAGACACACACTGGAGCACCGGACTGAGCTCCAAAGGTCCCAATGAGGAGCAGAAGGAGGGAGAACATGAGCAAGGAAGTCAGGACCACGAGGGGTGCGCCCACCCACTAAGACAATGGGGCTGATCTAATGGGAGCTCACCAAGGCCAGTTTGACTGAAACTGAAAAAGCATGGGATCAAACTGGACTCTGAATGTGATGGACAATGAGGGCTGATGAGAAGCCAAGGACAATGGCACTGGGTTGTGATCCTACTACATGCACTGGCTTTGTGGGAGCCTAGTCTGTTTAGATGTGCACCTTCCTGGACCTGGATGGAGTGGGGAGGACCTTGGACTTTACACAGGGCACAGAACCCTGACTGCTCTTTGGACTAGAGAGGGAGGAGGAGGGGAGTGTGGGGAGGGGGAATGAAATGGGAGGTGGGGAGGAGGCAGAAATTTTTAATAATAAAAAAAATTAAAAAATGAATACTTTATAATATAGACTGAACCCAGACAGAGATGGGACAGTGTTGTCTCCCATTGACAGGGACTGCTTAGATATGTATATCCTTGTCCCTCTGTGTAAGCTGTAATCTCACTTGGGATCCTGATGACAGACTAAGCCTGGTGGATTTTGTTTTCCTTTTGGAATTCTTTGACCCTTTTGCCATGGTGGACACACTAAAATAAATGTTTTATTTTGAAAAAAAAAAAAACTCCAAATGGGCCAGCCCACAGACTGTAAACTCTGAAACTATTCAAAGGGAATATAGAGGATGTACTATAACATAGGAGCTCAGCTATAGACTTTCTGAATAGCACTCAAGTTACTCAGGAAATGAGACCAAAACCGACAAGTGACATTTAATCTCTTCTGTAAACCACAGGAAAAGATCAAATCAATGAGGCAAGCTTACGGAGTGGAAGAAAATACCAGCCATTTATACATCAGACAGACTATTAATGTCTAGAAAATAAAAATAATTCAAAAACAAAAATAGCCCAAGATTAACAACAAGTAAAAAATAGTTTAGAGATATAGACAAGAAATTCTACAGATGAAACATGAATTATTAACAAGGATTTAAAATATCATTAGCCATCTGTGAAATGCATATTTAATCATATTGAGATTCTATATAATTCCAGTAAGATCATCTATTAGAAAGAAATCGTATGACAATGAATGATGGAGAAGAAATGGAGACAAAAGAATGCTTTTCCACTATTGGTGGACAGGCAAACCAGTGCAGTCACATGAGAAATCAGTTAAAGAGTTTTCAAAAATCTAAACTGGAACTAATACTGACCAAGTTATTCCATTTCTAGAAATATTCCCTGAAAAAATCTATAGCCTTGTTTTTATTTATTTGTTTGTTTTCTTTGGCCTTTTGTTTTTCTTTTTCTGTTTGTTTGCTTATTTTGCTTTGACTTGAATTTATTTACATTTTTATTTTCATTTGAGTGTCTGCTGTAGGGAGAGAGGGGAGGATATGAATGGACTAAAAGGTAAGTGGAATTGAGGTGCATGCTATGAAATTCCAAAAAATTCAATAAAGAAATAGTGTTTAAAAACCTGTAGTCTACTACTGAAATATGTGTTCTTCAATAATTATTGCCACTCTAATCATGGTAGCTAGATAATAGAATCAGCCTACAGTTTTCTTAGTTGGTGAATGGATAATGAAAATTGGTACAAACAGACAATGAATTTTATTCATCTATAAAAAATACTAAAAATTTCAGATAAATTGATGTAACTGAAAATAATGAACTAACTGAATGAACCCAAGCAATGAGAATTAAAAGCTGTGTTATCCTTGATATTTATGGATGTTGGCTTTAATCTCTCATTTTATAAGTTTATCTTAGAATTGGTAAAGGCCATAAATTCAGAAAGAGACTATTTGGAGAGGAAGAGTATAAGAACACCAATAATAGTAAAACATAATTGTAATATAATGAGAGATGGGAAATATTAGGGATGGAAAAAGTTAAGCACAGATTTAAAAAAAAGTGTAATGGGGACAGATAAAGGGTCAAGGAAGATGGTTAACTAAAATTAAGGAAGTAAAAAAAACTCATATTGAGTTCCACTGTCTTTTTTTTCTTTTTTTTCATTTTTTTTATTATTAAGAAAAGGAAGTTCAGTGCCCCATTTTTTAATTGGGTTAATTAGCATTTTAAAGTCTAGTTTCTTGAGTTCTCTATATATTTTGGAGATCAGACCTTTGTCTGTTGTGGGGTTGGTGAAAATCTTCTCCCAGTCAGTAGATTGCCTTTGTGTCTTAGTGACCATGTCCTTTGCTTTACAGAAGCTTCTCAGTTTAAGTAGGTCCCATTTATTCAATGTAGCCCTTAATGTCTGTGCTTCTGGGGTTATACATAGGAAGCGATCTCCTGTGCCCATCTGTTGTAGGGTATTTCCCACTTTCTCTTCTATCAGGTTCAGTGTGTTCGGGCTGATATTGAGGTCTTTAATCCATTTGGACTTGAGTTTTGTGCACGGTGAGAGATATGGGTCTATTTTCATTCTCAACAGAAGAAGTTCAAATGGCCAAAAGACACTTAAGGTCGTGTTCAACTTCCTTAGCAATCAGGGAAATGCAAATCAAAACAACTTTGAGATATCATCTTACACCTGTCAGAATGGCTAAAATAAAAGACTCCACTGATAGCCTTTGCTGGAGAGGCTGTGGAGGAACGGGTACCCTCATCCATTGCTGGTGGGAATGCAATCTTGTGCAACCACTGTGGAAGTCAGTGTTTCGGTTTCTCAGGAAATTCGGGATCAACTTACCCCTGGACCCAGCAATACCACTCTTGGGAATATACCCAAGAGATGCTTTATCAAATGACAAAAGCATTTGTTCAACTATGTTCATAGCAGTATTATTTGTAATAGCCAGAACCTGGAAACAACCTAGATGCCCTTCAATGGAAGAATGGATGAAGAAAGTATGGAATATATACACGCTAGAGTACTACGCTGCGGTAAAAAACAATGACTTCTGGAATTTTGCATGCAAATGGATGGAAATAGAAAGCACTATCCTGAGTGAGGTGTCCCAGACCCAAAAAGATGAATATGGGATGTACTCACTCATAATTGTTTTCTAGCCATAAATAAGGACCACGGAGTCTACAAGAGGTGAACCTAAAGAAGCTAAGTAAGAAGGTGAACCCAAGGAAAAACATATAGTTGTCCTCTTGGCTAAGGGAAGTAGACCAAATTTCCGGGGAGAAAATGGGATCTTGGGGATGGGGTGGGATGGGGGTAAAGGGAGATGGGGAGAGAAAAGGTAGAAGGGAAGGAGGGGGGACCTGGGAAACAGGAGAATTGGGATAAAGGAAAGGTGGATAGGGGAACACGGAACCACAATTCTTAGTTAAGGGAGTCAGTTTAGGGTGGGCAAGAGACTTGACCCTAGAGGGGCTCCCTAGTGCCCAAGATGAGGTTCCCAGTTAGTTCCTTGGGCAGCTGAGGATTGGGAACCTGAAATGACCCTATCCTAGAGCAATACTGACGAATATCTTGCATATCATCATAGAACCTTCATCTGGTGATGGATAGAGATAGAGACAGAGACCCACACAGGAGCACTGGACTGAGCTCCCAAGGTCCCAAGGAGGAGCAGAAGGAGGGAGAACATGAGCAAAGAATTCGGGACCACGAGACGTGCATCCACCCACTGAGACAGTGGAGCTGATCTACGGGGAGCTCACCAAGGCCAGCTGGACTGTGACCAAAAAAGCATGGGATAAAACCGGACTCTCTGAACATGGCGAACAATGAGGGCTGATGAGACACCAAGGACAATGGCAGGGGGTTTTGATCCTACTTAATGTGCTGGCTTTGTGGGAGCCTAGCCAGTTTGGATGTTCACCTTCCTAGATATGGACGGAGGGGGGAGGACCTAGGACTTACCACAGGGCAGGGAACCCGGACTACTCTGTGGACTGGAGAGGGAGGGGGGGGGAGAGGATTGGGGGGAGGGGGAGAAGAATGGGAGGAGGGGGAGAAGGGTGGGAGGAGGGGAAGGAAAATGGGAGGCTGGGAGGAGGTGGAAACTTGTTTTTTTGTTTATGTTTTTTTTTCTTCTTTTCGCAATAAAAAAAAAGAAAAGGAAGAAAAAAATACAAGTTTCCACCTCCTCCCAGCCTCCCATTTCCCTCCCCCTCCTCCCACCCTTCTCCCCCTCCTCCCAACCTTCTCCCCCTCCTCCCACTCCTCTCCCCCTCCCTCTCCAGTCCAAAGAGCAGTCAGGGTTCCCTGCCCTGTGGTAAGTCCTAGGTCCTACCCTCTCTGTCCATATCTAGGAAGGTGAACATCCAAACTGGCTAGGCTCCCACAAAGCCAGCACATTGTGTAGGATCAAAACCCCGTGCCATTGTCCTTGGCTTCTCTCAAGGTCCCAATGAGGAGCAGAAGGAGGGAGAACATGAGCAAAGAAGTCGGGACCACGAGGGGGGCACCCACCCATTGAGACAGTGGAGCTGATCTATTGGGAGATCACCAAGTCCAGCTGGACTGTGACTGAAAAAGCATGGGTTAAAACTGGACTCTCTGAACATGGAGTTCCACTGTCTTGTAACCAGACTAAACTGTAAATGAAATACCTTACCAGACTACAAAAGGACCCTCTGAGAATCTGTTTTTTTACTAAAAACTACAGTGCCAGTTGTGTGACACTGTGTTATGTGTTGTTGGTCTGGGAAACCCTAGTCACTCAAAACAGTACAAGCTTTTGCCATCTGTGATGGCCTGAATGAAAAATGCCCACAGTAGACATTTTAATTAGACTACTCGATCCCTATTTGGTGTTACCATTTGAGTATGGTATGTAAATCTTAGGATCTGGAACCTGCTGGAAGAAATACATCCCACCATTGGGAATGGATTTTGAGAATTATTGCATTTCCTCTTGGAACTCTTCCTCTATTTTCTTTATGTGGATAGAAATGTGATTTTTCACTTTCCTTGTTAATCACCTGCTACTATTATAGAACTTTCCCCTGAAACCAGATATGATTTTTCTAAAGATACGTTTTAATTTGTAAAAAGATAAAACAACAAACTTGTTATTAATAAGTCTCAACACAAGGTAATTTTCACTCTAAATTTTTACTATAAATGAACACATACATATGTATGTATGTATTATATATATGTATGTATGTACATATGATGACCAACAGCCCCCTATACAATATCCAAATGTCCATTTTGCAGTGCTGACTTTGAAAAAAATCATTGACTAATAGGTAACTGATTAAGTCTATAACTAAACATAATCAATCTAATTTGTCTAAATGAAATATGTTTTACTATATTTATAGCAAACTTTGCAAGCAAAATATAATTTTCTATAACTGTATTGCATTAACACACTAGGAATAAGGCTAAATATACTGTGCATATTAAGATGTTTATAATTACACACTCATAAGCATCAAGAATAGTGACAGAATATGTGTAGTGAGTGGGATATCCAGTTGATAATACTTCAGAAGATAAAGTGAATACTGGTACTTTAAATGTATGTCTAAAACATCTTTTTATAAAGTACCTCTTATTGCTGAGCTCTCAGAACGGACTTCTGTTGCCGTGGAATCATAGCTCTTCCTAGTTGCTTAGGGTTTGCACTCAAAATGCAAAATAAATACAAAAGATTCTAAGCGGTTATTTTAAAAAATCAAATTAAAAATTAGACAAAAACATCTTTGGTGAATCATAAGAAAAGAAGATGAATGGATTTCTGACTTTTTCTGAGGTTCCACAGAAACATGAGGTCTACCACTTGGGTGACATTTGATCAATAGAAAAGAAGTAGGTGCTCATTCAGTACAAATTGTCAACGAAGCCTGGGTGAATGTTGACAGGATATGTAAGGAACAACTGCCAAATATCCTAAATGATTATGTGATTTACTCATTGAAAATATATAATGGGATTTCCCTGTAGTAACAAGGGCGGCGGGGCTGCGTCCCCAGGACCCCGGCTGCCTGGCTAGCTTATGCCCGAAATAACAACACACAAACTGTATTCATTTAATCACTGCTTGGCCCATTTCTATCTAGCCTCTTCTCGGCTAACTCTCACACCTGGACTAGCCCATTTCTAGTGTAACCCACGAGGTGGCTTATCAGGGAGATTCTAGCCTATGTCCATCCTGGGTCGGAGCTTCATCGCGTGTGTCTGCCTGGGAGAGCGGAGCATGGCCTCTCACTGAGGCGTCTGCTCCCGAGAGGAGAGCTGTGGAGTCTGAGCTCATTTCCTCTTCCTCCCAGCGTTCTGTTCTGTTTACTCCTCCCACCTATCTTCTAATCAATGAGGGCCAAGCAGTTTCTTTTTATTTAACCAATGACCTTCCTCCATCACAGAAACATACACCAAGGCCCAGGTCTGCATGTGCCTCTTCTCAAACTAGAAACCTGATTTGTGCTTTGTACAGATCTGGGGCCATGTTTACCTCTTCAACTATTTATTCAGCCAATATTCTCAGTCTTACTACTGCTGTGAAAAATAAAAATAAAAACAAACAAAACTACCAAAACAACAATCACAGATGGTCACAGAATGGCCCCACATGAAGCCACACTCCTTTTGCTGAATAAATCCTGCAGTGCAGCACAGAAGGCTAGCTCATTTCATCGTGGAAGAATGCTCTTGGGTCCTTAGGAGGCAGGGCTTTGGCTTATCTGGTCCCCCTGGCTTGCCATCCCCATTTCTATCTGCTTGGATTCTTACCATGAGCATCCTCCGGGGTATTCCAGTCCTTAATGCCACATCTTCCTTTGCAATGTCAAATACAATCGCAGAAATGGAATCCAAAAGGAAATCTCCCCATGAATTGTTCTGGTAGGTGCTAATGGTCACATGAGTGGAGTGGGTCAGGCCTGATGGAGTTTCTGCCTGTTGAATGGTCCCTCTGGGAAAGTACAACAGATCACCAGGCTTCAATATGAAGTCGTGCGTTGGTGTGCCAATCCGGGCCTCAAGCTCCACACTGTACTCACGTGCCAGGGGCACTGTTGGGGAATAGAGACGCCAGTGTTTCTCTCCCTCCAGCTGCAGGATAAAAACCTCGACATCATCATAATGGGGAGGGAGGCCTTGAGATCCTGCTGGAGTCATGTATACATTCGAGCCGACCAAGGAGCCAAAGTAACTTTCCAGCTTTTCCTGGATCCTCCAAAACTCATTCTTTAGGCAAGTTTAGCAGTCCTCTCTCTGCGGGTTCTCTGTGTCCAGTTTGTGCAATAGTCCAGGCAAGAGCAGTTTCTTGCCCAAATGGCTATCAAACTCGATAAGGATCCTCTTCGATGCCCATCTTCCTCTTTAAGTAGATTGGTGCTGCCAGGAGCAGAGTGTCTCATTGTCATGAAAAGCCCTAAATTATTAAAACATTTAAAATGCCATATTCTATAATCTTTGAAAGATATGAAGAATGTCTATCTAACTGAAATGTATCTCTATATATCTAGAAAATCTAACTAACATGACTACAAGCTTGACTATTACTGATGATTATCCATTAACCTATATTTCTTAATTATCCATTACATTTTTTAATGAACTACGCAATCACAATACCTTAATCAAAATCAGAAACACTTATACATATAACAAAATTGACCTTAAATCTCTATCAATAAAGCAAAATCTGTACTAATGCAAATTATTCATATCTATATCATATCCCCCTTTAAATGTAAAAGAATGTTTATAAACATTTTTTGGGAATATGGGCGCAGTTATTTCTCTCCAAACTGCTTCCTGCTGAATGGGGGCATCGTTAATTAGGTCTTTCATGGTATAACCTGTGTGCTAGTTTCATCTCAGTTGGCACTTGAGCAAAGCAATTTTCTGAAGGTGTTCACGCCAACCCTTCAGGAGGGTGTGGTCCATCATACCAAATCGGAATAGAAGAAATGAACAGGGTCTCATCCTCTGTGAAAACAAAATAAGAAACTCCGGGCCCCCTAAGGGGCGGGACTTATCCCTACATTTCCCAAAGGAGAATAATGTCTACTCACGGGCATTATAACAGTGCCCTTAAGAGTGCCACTACTCTATAGTGTATAGGAACTTCATTACCCCAGCACAGCCCAGCAGAACAAAGACAGGCAGGTGTCTCTACATCACATTCCACTGCAAGACTCACCTGCGGCCTATTCTGTTCCTAAGACATCCACTACAAGTAGGTAATGTGAAAGTCTTTGAACATCATCATTTCATCTGGTCAAGACACAGCCAACTTTCTTATATGATTAATTTTTCAAGCACTTTACAATGACCGTGTTTTGTTTAAATTTGATATTTTTTAGGTTTTTATTGATTTTATTGAGCTGTACATTTTTCTCTGCTCCCCTCCCTCTTCCCTCCTCTTCAACCCTCTCACATGCTCCCCATCCTCCCAATTTACTCAGATCTTGTCTTTCTATTTCTCATGTACGTTAAATCCATGTATGTCTCTCTTAGGTTCCTCTTTGTCTAGGTTCTCTGGGGTTAGGAATTATAGGCTAATTTTCTTTGTCTTATGTCTAAAAGCCATTTATGAGTGACTACATATGATATTTGTCTTTCTGGTCTGGGTTACCTTACTTAATATGATGTTTTCTAGATCCATTCATTTGCCTGTAAATTTCAAGATGTCATTTCATATGAATATTTATCTTATACAATTTTGCATACATGTTTTTCTCTCTAGCTGCCCTACAAATTTCTCCAAAATTATGGCTAATCCCTCTCAGTCATTCACTGACACCATCGTAGATTCAAGGTTGGTTGCTTTATTGGCACAGTGGAATGACTGTACAGACAATTCTGCAACTCAATTTGCACTGTACACAAAAAAATACTTTAACTTTTGCTCTCTTCTTCCTATTTTTACTAACTTGCTTTAATCTGCATGCTTTTATGCTGAATATTCATTTATTGAAGCTATATTTTACATAACCTTTTATTACATTTTCTAAATTATTTTTGGTTTCATGTGTATAAGTGTTTGCATGTATGTCCATGTACCATGTTCATGTCTTAGAAGCCAGAAGAGTGTTTAGGATGCCTTAAAACTGGAGTTATAGATGGTAAGGAGCTGCCATACAGTTGCTAGAAACTACCGCAGACACTTCAGTAAAAGCAGAATGCTCTTAACCGCTGAGCTATTCCTCATGCCAAAGTATTAATACTCTAAGAAGAGAGGATAAAGATCATACACCCTGATAAAAATTTTATTTTATGAATTTGATTATGAATATGCCTCTTCCATTGAATGTTATATTTCAACATTTTTGTGCTGATAACCATAATCTTTGTGCTTATGGATACAGTTTCCTCAGATCTTGTAGAGACAACTTGTTAAGAATTATCTCAGATTTTTCTTTGATTGAAATAATTTCTCTTTTATTCTGAGGAATGGACTTGCTGGTGAGAAAATTGATAGATGTCTAGATTTTGTCTCTGAGTAATCTAAATATAACCTCCCAATCTTTCTTGTAGAAATGTATTAATACTGACAAATTTGCTATTAGAAAAAAAAATTTCCTGAACTAGGAGTTGGAGTTTTGACCAGGGTTGTTCTTATACTCTTCCCAGGTTGGGGAGCTCTACCTGTTCCATGGATGAAAGGCACATGGAATAGGCTCCGAGGATATAGTTAAATTGACGTGTCCAAACTCCCAGAAGCTGGTCAGTTGTCCTTGAGACACCTGTGTGCTTTTGATCCAAAAGCTGCTTGAAAATCAGTGATAGAAATACAAAGCAGAAGCAGTAAGTAGAGGTGTCAATTCCTGTGTTCATCTCTTAACTCAGTTTACTGCTTACTCTATTATCTAGACAGCAAAACAATTGCTAGGATTGTTTATCTTCAGGTCAGTGGGTGCTTCCTCTTCTCTCTGTACAAATACAAGGTAACTACTTCGTCTGCGCCCCAGACAACAAATAATTAATGTAGTCATCAAATCCATGCAAATGGCTTCCCACCTCACTTTAGAATTTCCTCATCTTAGAAACTCACTCTCTTTCCGTTCTAAATTGTTCTTCACAAAGTGAAAATTTATTTTGCTTTTGATATGTCTTCATCCTGCTTCTGCACTCTCACTTAGAAACTTCATTAGAATACACTAATTTGTATATTGTTCAAGTCCTGTTTTGAGGGCAAAGGGACTGGATCTGAGCTAGGTAGGTCAGTCATCTGCAAACACTTTTTAAAAAAAAATGTTCAGTACACTGTATTAAAATTCCTTTTCTAGTAAACATGTTGGTAGCTATTTTGGTGGAAAAACTGTGATGTTTAAATTAAATAAATGACGCAGGTGCAAACGAAAGCAAAGAATTGTCTGTATGTATCATCATTTTCAATAAGTTTTAGAACATATCTCAAAGAGCACCATCAGACTTATGAGTTGGAAAGTGAACTGTGGGAAATACCAGTGGCTGAATCACCACAATGAACACTGGACCCCATTTGGGAGTAGTCTAGACTCATTCATACTAGCCTAAAGCAAGCATTTGTTTAAATTTTATTCTAAAATTGCTGTTACATGGATGGATGTTTTATCTTCATGTCAAAGCACCAATTGCTTACCCGGAGCCTGTGGATTCCAGAAAAGGATATTGAATCCATGAAGCTAAAGTCAATGAACCATCATGTGTATTTAGGTAATTGAACCCTGATCTTCTGGGAGAGCAGCCAGTACTCTTAACAGCCAATTCACTGCAACGGTCGCCTGAAAAACAGTTTCTAAAGCATATAATTAGAACTTAGTAACTTTCCAAATGTCCATTTCATCTATACATAGTCCTAAGAGAGATTAGTTTATAATATTTTAGTTTTATAACATCTAATTGATATAGAAAGAATGACAAACATAAAATACATGCTTGCTGCTGAGTTTGAACACATACACACACCCTGAGACTATCACAGTCATAATTACATCCATCACCACCAATAATTCCATATTTAATGTGTTAATAGTTTAGGGTCAAAACACTTATGAGATCTATTCTTATTATATACTCGAAGCACACTATACTGGATGGCTAACTAGGTGCTAGATTGGGGAGCATGATATCAGAACTTATTCATCCTTTATACCTGGACAACAAACACACTTTCCCACTCAGCTCAGTAGCAGAAACTACCACACTAAGCTCTGATTCAAAGAATTTGACTATTTTAAGTGACTCAAACAAGCAAAATGGCAAAGTCTGTTAACTAATTAGTACTTCAGTAATTCTAAGTAATGTTTTAGAAACAGAGTCGCAGGAATGCATTAGTGTTAATGAGTCAGTAATTTGCAAATTCATGTATATGCCTACATGTGTGAAGTTCACAACTTCTGAAAATATTTACCATACTAATTATTGTGATACACAGGTCCTAAGATTCAAAGTAATTATTCAGTGGACCAGAAATTTGACTCACCTATGAGCTCTGTTATGAATATTAACATTTTCTTTTTTCCCATATCTTCCATTTTTAATCAGTCCTCATATGGCTGGTTTTAAGCATAAATTAACCTTGAATAATTTTTCTTTTTCCAAAACTCTGCGCATATTTCCCTGATTACATATTTAACTTCATATACCTTTATTGATTTGTATTATTGCTAAAAGCAATAAACAAAATGTATGAATCAGAATATTGTTTGTGTATATTAATTTTGAAAAATTGTTTTGAATTTCCTCTAAAAATTTCTATGGTAATTATTTTTATGACTCTTTCAAGGAAATATGAGGCTTTTTTAATATCAGACAATAATTGTGTAGTAATAAAATCTGAGAAAGAGAAGCTCTTGTATAAAATGCCCTGATACCTAGATTTTCCAAAAGTGGTATAAAAAAAATGAAGAAAGGAGAGACTTAAATGAACTATCATTATCATCATCATTTTTAATCATCAAATATTTATTAATACTTGTCCTTTGCCCAAAGCTCTAAGACTACTCCAATAAATTTTTAAAACTTCTATCCATTCCTAGGATTTTTCTGGGCAAAGAAAGCATCAGTAATAGTTCTCTGACAACTTTTGAAAGTAAAAAATGGGTCACATTCTCACAAAATCCAAATAATTAGAATATTAGTGAAATAGCTATTAATTAAATGGTCAGTTCATAATTATTTCATCCAGTGCTTAAAATAGGTAGTACCATTTGCTGCCAATTTCTGTTATATTCTACACCTACATGACATTTATTTACTTTCAGCTATTTTATTTTTCAAAGTATTTATATATAATTTTGTTATTTTTATTATATCTTTACAAACTTTTCTTAAAGAAAAATTACTTTGTAATCTTTTTCCTTTCTATGTTGTTCTTGACAATTTTATGTCAATATTTTGACATATATGTGTATAGCATGCTCTGATTACCCCCTCTATCCAACTTGTGCATGTGTTTGTCTTCCCTGTTAATCTTCCCTCAGTTCCCTCACACCTTCTAACATTCACAACCTTCAGTTTTTCTCAATCAGTTCCATCCAAGTAAATGTTGAACCAGAACTATCCACTGGAGCCTGGCAGGGTCCCTGTTGTTCAACAGCTAAAAGCTCTGGTTTCTGCTCTACCTGCATCTGTCTGGCTAAAAAAAGACATTTCACAGTCCTTTTTCTTATCCACCAACTTTTACATCTATTAACATCAGCCTTGAAATATGTTCTGAGCTCTTGGGGAGAGTGGTGTAAATGACTTACTTAGGGCTGAGCAGTTGGCTCACATTTATCCTCACTCAGCACCTTGTACAACTATGAGCCTCCTTATTTACTACAGTTTTCAGAGAGGCTCTCTGTACAGGGTTGAGAAGAGCATTTCTCTATAAATATGAAAACATATTTAGAAGACAACCAAGAAGGTCAATTTAACCTACAACAATACTTTGTTCACATCTAGGGACTAGGCCCATATTCTAGTGAATTTCTGACCCAGTTTACAGTACCAGATATGGGCTCGCTCTGGTGAAGAAAGTCTCAGATCCAAAGAGCAGTGTTGTACCCTGAGATTAGTAGTGTCAGCTAGGTAGTGGTGCCACATCCTCTTAATCGCAGCACTCAAGAGTTTCAACAGTCTACCAAGTGAGTTCCAGGACAGCCAGGGCTAACCAAGGAAACGCTGCCTCTAAGAAAAACAAACAACTTTAGTGCCAGTATTACACCAGTGTGCAATACATCTTGTAGCTTGATCTCATAAATTATAAGATTCACAGTTGCTAAGACCAATAATACTTTTCTCAGCCAGAATTATATATTCTAAGAATACAAAAGCAACGCAGTAGTGAGGAAGCTGTGGGTCAAGCAAGAGCGCTAGGGTCTATCTTTCACCTTCTGCCACTTATTATAAGCCCACAAGTATATTTTCCTCTGCATTCATCTTGAATACAATAATTACATTTAAGATATATGGTCTAAGCACAAAACTAGCTTGTAAAGCTGTCTGAAGGTGCTACAGATTCCATTAGTTTACTAAAATTCTTATCCATTGTTCCCCTCAATCTCACTCTGTCATGTTCTTTCTCCCTCTACTGTGAGGATTACAGCTGCAGACAATTTAGATACCTCACTCACGTTCTACAGCCCAAGATACTCCATCAGCCCCCCAATCCTCCTCTCCCAGGACTTTACATTTGAGTAATTTACACAGACATCAAGTTCATTGATTTCTTTCTCTATTATTATCAGTCTATTGGTAATTGACTAAATAAATTCTTCATCTTGATTTGCTGCTATTTTTGTAGCCTTTGCATTTCTCTTATAGTCCTCATTGTTTAACCTACCTATATACATTTTTCTAATGTATTTTTCACATTGCAATCGTGTTTTAAACATTGTGTTTTTATTATTTTGTGATTGTATTGGGGCAACTCATTAAAGTCAAGACAGTTCTTTCAACATGTGGAACCTGAGGATTAAACTCAACTTGACAAAGTTGGCAGTAAACGATAATTTTAAAGACCCTTTCTGAGAATTTCAACCACTTTCTCCTATTTAAGTCATAACCCATCAACTGCTTGTTTATTTTTGTGCATTTTATACTGTTTGTAACTAGAGGATGCTCATTTGTTTCCCTGCTGCTCAGATCCAAATAATCACACAGAAACTATAATAATTACAACATTGTTGGGCCTATTAGCTCAGGCTTTTTATTAACTCTTATATCTTAAATCAACTTATTTCTATTATTTTATATTTTACCACAAGGCTCATGGTTTGTTACCTCCTGCTTTTTGGCCACCTATATGGTATCTTCCTCCTTTGGAAGCTACATGGCATCTCCTTGACTCTGCTTAGTGTCTTTCTATATCTCTTCCTGTCTGACTATATTCTGTCCTTCCATAGGCCAGAGCAGCTTCTTTAGGAATCAATGGTAACAAAACCTATCCACAGCATAAAGAAATGAATCCCATATCATCTCCCCTTTTCTGTCTAAATAAAAAGGAAGATTTATCTATAGCATAGTATAATTACATATAACAAAATATTTATCAAACAATAATTATAGTTAGAATATTTAGTCCATTTCATTTGGTTTTCATGCCAGTACAAACCAGGAAGACATGCTGTCTCTTAAAGAAGTTATTCCTCTGCTTGCAGACAGCAAACAGAACAAGAAAAAAAATGCAGCGAACAAGAAGCTGCACTTGCCTCCTATTTTTGTATGTCCTAGAAGCCCTATTTTTACTTTTTAAGATTTTTAAGATCTTATGTGGATTTATGTCCCAGATAGTGGGTTCTATTTTGTAAACAGTGACTGCTCATTTGTTTTCTGTCCACCCAAATCTAAATAATCACACAGAAACTATATTAATATCAACACTGTCCATTTAGCTTAGGCTTCTCATTAATTAACTCTTACATCTTAAAGTAACCCACTGCTACTGCTTTATATTTTACCATGAGGTTCGTGGTTTGTTTCCTCTTTCTTCTTGGGCAACTATATGCCATTTGCCTCTTTTGGCAGCTGCATGGCATCTCCTTTACTCTTCCTACTATCTATAACTCTTCCACTCTGGCTATATTCTGCTCTGCCCTAGGCTGGAATAGCTTCTTTATTAACCAATACTAATAAAACATATTCATAGAATACAGAGGAGAATCCCACACCAACTATTATGATTCTAAAAAAAAAAAACAAAACACACATTTGGGGTTGTATTCTTTTGCCTTATTCCCAGAAAGCAACAGAACCTCCTCCACTTCCACTGCCCTAACTTCATTTATGTACAACAAGAATAATGGACTAGTACAGTAGAAAACTTAAAACCCAACCTTGTTCTTACCATCTAAGTCAGCTGCTTCTTGTCTCTGTCCAAATGTGATCCTTTCTGTAGTGTCTACTAAAAAGTAATTAGACCTATGACAGCAAAATCTTCACACTATACTGCTGGGAAAATATTTGCCTAATGCCCTCTTAAGACACATTGTTCCATAGTGGCTTCAAATGAGAAGATTAGAACTGAATCTTGCTGTGAACTACAACAGATTAGATTGCATCTCCCTAGACACAGCTCTGTAGTTACTCAGCTTCCCATTACCTGTTAGCAAAGCAACACAATGGCATTTCTGCCCCTGGGGAGGATGTTATGTTTTGTCTTTCTTCACTAAGGATGGTGCTACATCAAGGTCAGGTTTCAGAAACTCTCCTCTAAAAACAGATACTAGACTCAAACTTACTAGCAGGTATTTGATGTACACAGATCCAGAGCCTTGCTTTTTCCTTCCACATCGTCCTCTTGCATGTGACTCTTCCCAATTACGATCTAGGTTGAGAATGCTGGTTCACTCCTCTTCAAGGGTAGATGGAGGCTAAGAGGACCTATAGGGATTGTATTTTGCCAGAGCTTCTCATTTTTATTATACCTGTCCCCGCAGCTCAATAGGTATTTCAAAATATTGATCTTTTTCTTTTAGTTTCTTGTGGTTTGTGGATGACAGTTTCTTAACAGGTATATCCAATTCAAAGTAAAGTTTCCACAACTAGGGGAAAGATTTCTTTAGAGGTAGGCAGTATATGTTTTTGAATGTGGCCCAGTAACAGACACCCCATGAGCTGACCTATTGTTTTCCTGTAACAGATGGGAACCGTGAGTAATTGTTCTATGATGATTTGATGGGTTTTTGACAGGAGGTGAGGAATATGACATATTAGGGTGGTGATGAGCTTATGCATACCTGACAGAGTTGTTTCTAAGTATGGAAAGTGCCTTGTGAGCAGGACATACAGGACAATGCCCAAACTCCATATGTCAACTGCCAGACCATTAGAGTGTTTTCTTTCCAAAATATCTGGGACTAAATAGAACAAGAAGCCATGGGTTTCCCCCTCTCTTCAAGTTTAATTGCCATACCAAAATTACAAAGCTTTCATTGCTTGCTCCATTGACTAGAATGTTTGCTATTTGAACATCATGGTGTATGATATGTCCTTAGAGGAGGAAGTGAGTTGCTGACATGACCTTGCCTCTTTTAGTCAGCCAGCCTCCCAGAGGCAGCTCTCCAGGTCTTCTCCCTCCACATGCTCCTTGATCATACAAGTTCTGGTCATTATGTCAGTCACGTGAAAAATTTAGTGATGCTCCTGTGCTCTAAAACTTGAAGGGTGTTTAGTCACACGGATCATTGTTGATTTCTCTCAAGGACCTTGAGAACAACCCAAGCTTGTGTGGAAAGGAAGCAGGCACATTTTACCTCCCAAAATGTGCTACAACTGAGAGATATTAACATCCTGAAATCCTTTTCAAGGATATCCTCTCCCCAGGAACTGACATTGAGGTTTGGCTTAATTTTAAATAGTACATATTCTAGGAAATACGAGGGATGCACAATACTAGAAAAAAAAATAATGAATGCAGATCTAGGAGCAAAGTTTATACTCACATTTTCCATTTATCAAGTAAGGGATTCATTGACTCAGACTTTGAGAGACTTTTCCTTATCCCAAGCGTGGGTTCCCCTATCACAATAGATCAGGACAGCTGATAATCATTTAGGATAAATCACTTATGCCTTGGCCATTTTCCTTGTTCTTACCTTTAACCCCAGTCTTATAGTCTTTGGAAAAGCAACATCATTTGGATGTCCTTATCCACAACAGGGAGTGGATCCCTGGAAAGTCTACTACTGGGATGTCTACACAGTCTACAGAAAAACCAAGATAGGAGGGAAGGAATTCTATTATTCTGTGACTGAAGCACAATTGATGGGCAATGGTTATCACATTTCATATTATTGTACTAGATTCTGTATCTCTGTGTAACTGCCCTTCTCAACTCTTACCAGATGGTTTCCACAGTTCAGTGCGGTCAAAGATGATTTACCTTTCCCTGAATGTGGTAGTTTGAATGCAGTTGTTCTCCATAGGGAGTAGCACTATTCGGAGGTGTGACAATGTTGAAGTAGGTCTGACCTTGTTGGAAGAAGTGATCACTTTGGGGACAGGCTTTGAGGTGCCCTATGCTCAAGCAATAACTATTTCAGTTCACTTCCTGCTGTCTGTATATCAAGATAATGGACTAAATCTCTGAAACTGCACGGCAACTCATTAAATGCTTTGCATTATAAGAGTTGTAGTGGTTATGGTGTCTTTTCACAGTAATTGAAAACCTCACTAAGACACTGGACACCAATTAGACAAGCTGGGGAAAATAACTGCCAGGAAGAACAGAAAGGGAGGACAGAATAACATCTGGGCTTTGCTCTTGAGCACTCTGCTTCCACCAAAGGCACATCAGTCCTTCCTTGACTGTAGTCTCTGCCACTTGGATTTGCTACATCATCACCAAATACATGATATACACAGATTCCTGGGTCAAGGTACTTATTCTGCTTCTATTCTCTTGATATGTGTCTCCTTAAAAAGAAGTCCCACTCATCCTCAGAGGGATGCTGGCTCTCCAAGAACCATGGCATTCAAGTGGATACAGAATTTCTTTTCTTCTCCTCTTTCTCCTCCTCCTCCTCCTCCTCCTTCTTGTCTTTTCTTTTCTTTTTTTTTTACAGAGTTTTTTTTTTGGTTCTTTCTATTTGTTGTTGTGGTCTCTCTTGTTTGGATTTTCATCCTTTTCTTATGTGTGTCTATACTAGTAATGAGATCAATGATTCTAGATTTTAACTACAATCTGACTGATTCTCTAAATATAAACTCTTGCTTTGGAGTCAAAGAGGATGCCAGGACAGGAAAGAGCATTATGTGACTTATATAAGTCACAGTACTCTTCAATAAGGAATTCTCTAATCATCTGTTGCTCTCTGTTGAAGGCAGTACTGACTGATAAATGCTGAGAGAATTGGGGCTTTGGAAGAATCCTAAACGATGAGATACACATCAATACACACAAATTAATTAACAGTAAATAGTAAGGAAAGCAGAAGTAAAAAAGACATGCATCAAGTATTTGATGATGACTAAAGAATGCTAAATACTTGTTCTTTTGTGTTTACCTGGGGCTTAAAACCATTCCAAACTATTCTATTTTAATATATGAAGAAGACCAATGAGGAAATTTTAAGACATCAAAATAAATATTTCCCTTCTATATGCTGCTAGGCAGTGGATATCTGTTCTGTATATATGTGAGTGTGACTTGGCTGTATTGACATGTATGTTTTTGACAAATTAAGTTTTTAATAGCTTATAGGTAGTTACAGCAGATGACTGTGAAAAACTGTCTATTGCCCTCCCGTATTTCCTTTTCTACTAATGGTGATTCTTCAGTTTTTAACAGAGTACAAGCAGAGACTGCCTAAAATCCTTCCCCTTAGCTACCCAGACAAGTCATACTTTTCAGGCATGGGCCTTCCAGTTATCATTATGTCCTCACTCCTGATTCTGGTTCTCAGGTATTTCCAAAAAAACATTAGTTTTCCCCAGTTATAAAAAGGATTCTTATTCTTGCTGTGGGACACACGAAGACTTCTAAGAAAACAGATATAAAATTGATCTGGGAGAAATAAGCTCCCGTACATACACACAAAGCAGTGATATATGTTGTTGCCAGATCCCCGAAAGGATGCAGCAATGAGTAACTGAGAATCAAACCCATTCATTCGTGCAGCTGGAATTATAAAGGGGGTCAGACAGAAAAAAAAATGTTATTTTTATTCAGTTAAAGATTTATGTTTACTATTTTAAATTATATGAACATTTCCATGTCTCTGTGAGGGTATTTACACATGAATGAAGTGCTCATATTGTTCTCATATTGTTGGCGAGGTTATCTTATCCCTTAGAGCAAGAGCCACAGCACAAGTACTGAGTGCTGAGTCTGACTAAATGCAGATCCTGAGGAAAAACAGTATATGCCCTTTGCTGCTGAGCCATCTCTCTAGCCTTAGAGGTGAACACTTTTAATCAACAGAAAACATTTTGGGATTCTATACAGATGCTATTTGAAATGAAAGAGAAATTGTAGAACAGGTAGTGGTGTTCTAGGGATGTGTTTTATAAGTATGCCAAAATAAATTCATTCAGTAAGTTGTATCTGAAGAAAGAAGTGAAGAAAATTAAGATAGGAACCATTTAAATATCTGGAAAAGAAGTAGTCTTGGAATCAGACCAAAGTCGCAAAGCCTGGTGGCAAAAGGCATAAGGAACTGAAGTGACTATAGTATTTTGTGTCAGCATAGGAAGAAAGACATATGAAAGTAAAGAGGTGTCACGCGTGGCACAGGAGAACTATAGTGTCAAAATGAGAGCGTGATGATTTACCAAACTGTTTGGGGCCGATGATGATTGCATTGCTACTCTCTGTGGATGCTACTCAGCAAGTCAAATTATAATCACAGCCTTACTTACTGCATCACCTCCTGAAAGGTAAAATGTCTATGGCAATCTTGTTGATGTTTTCTGCTTGCAACAGGAGATACTTGTCCTCTGTGAAAACAGCATTGAAACACTGCAGTATTTTCAGACAAGTCTCCTTGTCTAGTCATGGAAACCTCTTCTCCTTCATCTCTTGGCTCTTTTTAACATACTCCAGTAAAATCTGACCTTCCCTTTTACCTGATAGTATTATATGAAGTTGTGCAAAGAAACATCGTACTTAGCATTTTAATTCAAATTTCAGTGTCGCTGAAATCACTTAGCTCACCTATTGAACATAGTTCAGTGATATTTTATTAAGAAAAGTATAATGATTAAACGTAAAGTGTGTACAAATCCCTGGGATACTTGTTTTCAACATGGAGGTTTGGTTTATTGTCCCAAAATTTTCTTTAACACTAATATACGACCCTTATTTACAAATACATTATATAATGTGCCTATAGGAAGTACTGTTGTTATCAAAAGTACAGGCATGCCATTTCCTGTTTTTCTCTCATTTATGTTGGGAGAAATGAAATGTTTCTGTTTGGCCTAGGAAATACAGCAACAAATCTAAGAACCATCTGCATTGCACTGGGCAAATTAAATCACATGAGTGAGCCCAACCAAACTGGGAGGACAAGAATCAGTTTGGAACAGTGAGGCCAAAGTCTGTGGTATAATAAGCCTCGCTAACTCCGATACCACAGTGAAGAAATTTTAAAGCAGTCTGTAGTTCGTCCTAGTCATATAATGGGAGTTTAATTAAATTAGTCCATGTCAGAAACCCTTGTATTCTAGTGTACCTGTCACATGACAAAGTTTCCATGCGGTAAAAAAAAAAAAAAAAAAAAAAAAAGTACATTCTTGATTTTTAAATAGTCTCACTTATGGTTTGTTTTCATTTTCACCTAAACTTACATAAAAAGGTACAGAAGTCAAGACATTGTGTTTAGCGGGCTTTGCATTTTGTTTTTGACAGTGTTGAGATTTGAACAAAAATTTCACACATGTTAAACAACCTCTCTATCACACAGCTTCCTCTCAGGCTGTAAGCCAACGGCCTTGAATCCATATTCTTGCTTTGTCTCATGAGAAAAGCACATTATAAACAGAATACACTTTAACAGTGGTGTATTTTAAAACCGTGAGTTCAAACAAAAAGAACTTGATTTAAATCCTCTTTTGTTCTTAAATGATGAAGAAACGTTGTCTACTGACACTTTGCTTTTTCTATCAATTGGTGCTATTAATGAGACTCACTGGAGTAGGTTTGATGATCTTTGAGGTAATGCCCTTTCAAGACCAGGTCTAGCCAATCAGTAGGTGTCCAATAACAGTTTCTATTAGCAAATGTCCAGTAAACCTGTGTGCAATGAGTAAAGAGATTGCCCTAACCATTTCACAATGATTCTTCATGACCCCAGATCACCCAGACACAGGCAGCCTGAAACACAATCTTTCCTTCATTTTGCTCTGCTTATCATGTTTCCTAGATGCTCTGTATCTTCCCATCATAAGGTATTACCTCTCTGACAACATGCTTCTGAACTGATATTGAATTTTTATCCTTGCCTCTAGTTGAGCACAGAAGTGGCCTAATGAATATTTACAGTTTAGACTTTGAAAACCCCAGGTATTTAGTAAACTTAGATTACGCTTAGAAATCTCAGATAGTCTATTAATGAACTCAACAAGAACAATTTCAAAAACTTGAAACTCTTTCTTAATTCCTACAGGTAAGAAACACTTAACTCTTAGGAGTCATTTCAAAACATGAATGACTATTCATGGTGACGACTCAATATAATGCGTTGCTACTTTGCTACAGTTCTCAGGCATAACTCCTCACGCTACAAACAAATCCCTTAAGTAGATTAAGCCTCTGCTTGTTTCCTCGCTCACACTCATAGTCTCAGTTAGCATAAACTTAAGCACGTTTAACCTTGAAAGTTATTCTCCATTGCCACAAGATGTCATGTTTTCATTATTGGCATGTGGTATGAATTTGTGGGGTGGTGGTTAGCACAATGAATGCATTTATCATTAGTCAACTTGCTTTTGTCCCATCTCTTCTACTTAGTTGTTAGGTGTGGCTTAAGTATAGATGAATACCTCACGGATCTCTGTCTGCAGAGTGGAGCTGTGTTAATGGCACAAATCATTAAATATAAGACTATAGCAACCAGTTTATCAGAACACACTCTGAAATAGATACAAATGATCATTTTCAAATCCTTGTCTACATAGAAAAGAGTTATATTTAATTTTGTATTGCTAACTTTATGCAAATATGTCTAACACAATATTTAAGACTTACTCTCAAGGGAAAGCTGATAAAGATTATTTTAATTATGCTCTTTTATAAAACAAGAACTTAGTACAGTTAAGATGACAGATATTTCCTGTTTTAACTATTACAAAGTACTGATCCATTATCTCTGTCTTTTTTCTATCGATGTTAAATAGCATAAAATAATTTTCAATACAGATTAATTAGACTTTAATATGCTTAAAGGTAAGTGCTCTCAGCAATAGAGGTATCATGTAGGTTGATGAACCATTCTTTTATTTACTCTGTGAAGAGATAATGCCTCAGACTTAATGTCAAATGTTATAACTAGACAGGTTCTTTTACCCCTTTGTGCATGGAAAGTATCCCATGACTGCAGAATTGTGTAATAGCTCCTGTGCCAATATATTACCTTATACATACCTAACAGAGTGATACTTCTAAAAAGAATCAGATAGGGTAGGAAGATTGTATCACAGAGGTACCTGTCTGCTCATAACAACACTATCTTATTTTTCTATCACTCTTTGACTTTGTAAGCAGAAAAGGGAGGGTTGAAACAACTACCTCACTGCAATGCAGTTCAGCCATACCATAGCTGACTTCGGTCTCGCCCAGAAGTCCCCAACACACTTTTCATACTGTAGCTTCTTTCCATTGCCACAGGGAAGACGGCAAATGAAAATTGATCCATCCTTTCTGTCAAGTCACCTTCAAGGATAAAAAACAGGAATAGACTTTGCTTTCAGCCCCTCCTGGGAGGACTGTTATCTTTTCCAACTGAACTAGAAAAGAAGAAAACAACAATAGTGAGAAAACTCTGTTATGATTTTATAACAACTTATATAGAATTGAAGTCGGTTTCAGATGCACAGATCTCATTACTAAGGATAAATTCAGAAAAGATAAGTACAAATTTGAAATCAGTATTAAAGTAAATTTTATTATTGCACTAAAATGCTACAACAAAGGTTATATTTCTAATTTAAAGTGGTTGGCCCTGAAGTCATATATGCATACCACACTAAATAGCTAAGAAAGATGCATAGATGCATATACAAGTACATACTTTGAACTATGATATACTTTGAACATGACCCTTCCATATATAATCAGAAAGAGGGGAAGTGCAATCTGAGAGTAGCAGGCCTGAAAATATACAACAATAACCAAAAATAGGCCATTAATTTGTGATTATGTGAGAAGGATCAAGGGACTGGAAGGAAGGTAGACAGAGAAGGAAGAAGTGATAGAAATTACATTTTAGCATTTAGTAGAAAAATAAGAGTAAAAAGATAAACTAAAAAGGATCATATTCAATAGCCAAGATACTTTCCTGCAGTGATCAGATTTAATAGTAATCAGTTACTCAACTGTTCTCTCATCTTTTCTCTATGGAACTTTAAAAAAAACTTTAAAATCAATGTGTGCTTTAACTTGAGGCCCACACTATGCCCAAACCCTAGACTTCTTTGATAGTCTGGAAATGGAGAGTGGATAGCCCAGAGAACTAGGGTAGAACCAAACACAGCTGGGAAAAATGATGAAATTATTTCTAAAAATATTCTGTTATCTTTAAAGAATGGTTTCTTGTACAGTTGGTATCACAGTGGCTTCCTCTGTCAGCAGATGGGAGCAGGTGCAGAGAACCACAATCAAATATTTTATGGAGAATGAGACAAAATGGGAGATCTCCATCATTCATTCCAGTCAGAGCTCAAGGAATCTCACCCTATAGTAAAAGAGGATTGAAGAGTCAGAGGGAACAGAGGTCACCAGGAGAACAACTCAGCTGTAAATCCTCTATGCAGGACTCACTTTCTGTTTCATGTGAAGCATCCATAGGCTTAGTGCTGGAAGTGTATTATCAATACAAGCTTATATGGTGTAGTTTTCATATCTGTACCTGCCTCCGTAGACTTACCATAGGGAAACATCTGAGGATGTTTAGGTGTGACGCCGGATCAAGTTCATCCAAGCTATTATTACAAGAAGAAATTGATTATGGGGTGCCTGTGCCAAGAGGTGTGGGAGAAGATACACCTAGAATTTTATTGTCATCTTCAAGAGATTTATGTTGTAGGCTAACATGTGATATTTGATGTAGAATGTATCTTTCTGTCGGAAAACAATGGAGCCTAGGACAACACTTGGAGAATGACCATTTAGAAGGGACTTCCTGTGACAATGGAGATTTCTTCTAGTGTCTCTTGACTGATAGTGATATTTGAAGGAATTAAGAATGGAACTAAGTCATGCTCTATACTCCCAAAAGATGTTTTACTTAAACCCCTGTGTAAATCCATTACAGCGGGAAGTATTGCTTCAATAATTCCTAAATTGAAGGGTTTTAAATGAAGTTATACATGGGAGTTGGAGATACTTTGAAACTGATCCTTTCGCATGTAATCATCGAGAAGTCAAATGTAAGTTGAGATGAGCAGGCATGAATCACATTGTTGATATGCAGGTACCTTAGAAAAGGTAATTTTTTTCTAAAATCACATGTTATCATAATTAACTTTGTTTCTTCTAAGGACTGAATTAGATAGTGAAAGTTATTCAATTAACACATTTTTATCACGATTAATATTTCCACCTAATGAAGTCTATTCTTTGTGGGGAAAAAGGAAATGGAATTTTTTTCGATTAATAATACATAAGTTCTATAATATATGAGCAGTATTGAAAGTAATGACTGTGTTAATATTGCCTGTAATAGTCTCTAATAACATTTTCTCAGCAGGACAAAAACCACATTGTCTCTTGTGAACTAAAAGCACCAAAACATTTCTTTAGCTTATATGTCTATGTGTACATGTGCATATATATATATATATATATATATATATATATATAATCTCCAATACCATGGGAGCAAGAGATCAAATTCTTCTTATATGATTTTAGTTGACCTTTCTCAGTATCCTTTTGATTTAACATCAGTGGAAGTGATTATCTTCATTCCTCACTTACTGACCTTTTCTTTTCTTTTCTTCAATCATAGTGTATCTTCACTGTCATTCAACTAAAATGCATAGGTCCTGGCTCATTCTTTTTAATAGCTTGTAAGTGTTCCAAATAAATTCTGAAAAACCACACTTACTTAATGAGAGTATGGGCAGGCCAGATTTCATATATTGTATTAAATGATGTCATTTTTTAAAAAGTCTTGACTAATTCGCTGAGGAAAACGTGTCAAGTCGTTATTCTAATTTACAGTTTCCCAGATCACTACCAGGATAAATCACCTTTGCATAGGGCTCTTTGCAGTTGTGTTTCTTGGCACCTTGTCTGCTCATGGCTTTTGTACAGAGTGTTTTTATTTTTCCTATTCTCCTTTTCCTTTTTAATTCATATAAATCATTTTAAATTATAAATAAAATCACTTAGGTTCTGACAAACTGTAAATTAATTCTATAATTTCAGAAGCTTTAATTTAAACAACTAATAAATTATGAGATTATTGTATTTCGTTTTTTCCATTTTCTTTGGGGTTCTAGAAATACTATTTTGTATTTTCAGCTAGTAAATTTTGTAGTTAATAATTGTGATGCTATGTCACAATGAATGCTGTTATGACTGATAAAAGAGAGAAGCCTAATAAACTATTTTAAATTATTTTCAAAAAGCAAAATATTTCCTAAAAATTTTTACTTTATTCTTTCATATTTTCTTTGTATAAACATGAAAAAAAGCAAAGAAACTTCTTTCAACAGAATGGAAATGCCTACTTAACTTTTTCTTTTGTGTGGGAGTGTCTGTGTGGGTGTGGGGAATGTGGTACATAAGTATTTTCATATATTCAAGCAAAAGCTTAATTATAAGGCTTTATTTTTATTATTAAATCATGTGTAGTTTTTTCAGTGTATGTATGTATAAATGCCATCTATTTTACCATTTTTCTTTATTAGTATATGCTGGATTAGTTTATTTTACTACATGTTGAATACTGATATTGAAAATAGTTGTTTTTCCAAATTTAAATTTAGAGTAGCTTGTGAAATTTTTGAAAGTAACACACTCAACATTTTGAAACTTTTACCCTAATTTCTGGTTAGCTTGCATGCACCATCAGAATATTTTTCAGGATACGGGGTGAGTGGAATTCATTAAATGACTAGTTCTCCCTACTGAACACAGTTGAGAATTATCTTCTTTCTTCAGAAATCCATCTGTCTTAGTTGCTTTTCTATTCCCATGATAAAGTGCCAAGACTAAGGCAATTAATAAAAGAAAACACTTATTTTGTGGCTCACAGTTGCAGTGCGTAGATTATCTGACCACCATGGAGAAGCATGTAGTGGCAGGCAGGCATGGATCTGGAAAAGTAGCTGAAACTTAAGTCTTTATCTACAGGTAGGAAGCAGAGAGAGATAACTGGGAATATCATCAGCTTTAAAGCTCCAAGTCTGCCGTCAGTGATGTATTTCCTCCAACAAGGCCACACCTCCTAATCATTCCAAATCAGTTTCAACAAACGGGTACCAAGCATTCAAATATATAAGCCCCCAAGGGCCTCTCATTGAAATTAGCACAGCAAGCAAAAAGTCTCAAAGTGTATCATTTATTTTTCCACTTGCTGAGTACTGTGTTTCCTTATGTAATTTATTGTTGCAGTTAATCTATATTGACAGATACAGTTTCTATATCATTGTTCTCTTGTTTAATATTTTGAGAATTATATACATGAACATGTATTTATATCATTCCAAATTACCCACTCCCTTCCAGCTCCTCCATGTCCCCATGACAACCTTTGAAATTCATGATGTTGTTCCTTCATTTATTATTGTTACACATATGCATATACGTGGCATATATGTGTATACATAAACTTCAACATGTTGCTCCTTGAACTCTTATTCAAGGATAGTTTTCTACTGCTCATCAATACCAATATTAAAAACTAAAATGCACTGTAATATGAGATAAATACCATAATTCATATCACTTCATAAAATAGTTTATTATTTTGGAAGGCTTGGAGGCTAACGAAACAAACTTTAGTGTTCACACAATATCTTCCAGAATGAAAACAGCTGTATAAATGATAGAGACATGAGAAAATAGCTGTATATGATAGTGACATGACTTTCACATTCGGTCTTCAAGCTCGTCTTCCTGAGACCAGTTATAATGTGATGGACGTGACTTCCACATTCGGTCTTCAAGACCCTCTTCCCAAGGCCAGGCATCCAATAATTGGGCACTGATACTCCACCACTCTTGTAAAGTTATGACCTTGGTGTCCGTGGGCATACTAAAGGAAGACTGTACTGCAATCTAGCTCAGTCTTAACATTACCTAGCCAGTAACATTGTTTCCTGATTCAAATTCTTTTTCCAAACACCCCAGGATTTTTCTATTTTTTTTTATTTTCTGAAACAATACAAGTGAACACTTGTCAGGAGTACATTATTATATTATATAGAGTATCAGGGTGTATTATAAATCATGGAGGCTAAAAAAAGGCATCGTTCTTATTTTTTGAACCTGGAAATGAAAAACATTAAATGACAATTTGATTCTCTCTATAAAGAAATTGCTTTTGTATTTTCCATTAAACCTTCTAATTAATTTAGTAGAAAATGGCTGTAAACCCTAGATACAGAACTCTCAACAGTCTAAAAATTCTCCCTTTTCCCCCATGGGAGGAATAATTCAATTAGTTTATGTAATGCTTTCTAATAAATCATTCTATATATACCTAGCCTAAGGACATGGAAACAAACACTCTACTCCCATGCCACTCCCTAAGGACTTCTGCATTTATATTCTGTAAAAGTCACGGCAGAACCTTTAGTAAGTCTGCTAAGTGCCCTGGCTTACCTACATAAAGATCACATTTTCAGCAAAGTGACAATAAACTTCAGAATGCCCTTTGTAACAAGAAGCATGTAGTTACATTTCTGGAGTGAATGGAAAAGACCAACATCCAGACTCCAGTCAAGACTGATCTTCATATGCAAGGACATAATCTACTTCTTATTGCAGCTGACTCTAATTAAACTTTCTGGTAATTTTGTCAAACTGCTAATTCTCCCTTGGATACAGGGTGTGAATGTAAGTGCTTTGATGTTAGTCTTTATTTTTAACACCTTTTAAAAATTACTAATATTTCATGAGTATGCAAGTCAATTCATGATAGTTCTAGATAATCTTAACTTTTCACAACAAAATGTTAAAGATAAATATGTTTGTGTAATTATGTCATTAAGGTAAAATGTTTTATATTTTGTATTTGATATTTGTATATAGTTATCTTTGTAATTGTAATAACTTGAAACAAAAGAAAAAGTGGTCAATTTTGGGTATGTTCTTTAAGATTTTTTGTGATTTTTCAAGACATAATTTCTCTGTATAACAGTATTAGATGCCATGGAACATGCTTTATAGACCAGGCTGGCCTCAAACTCACAGAGATCTGCCAGCCTCTGCCTCCCAAAGAGATTAAAGGCTTGTGCCACCACTGCCCAATCCATTAAGATAATTTTAATAGACAATATATTAAGAAAAAATTTTGTAATTTTTAATAGTGAAATCATTGTTCCCACAAATTATTCATTTTAATTGTGAATATACATGCTTAACTTATGTTTATATTAAAACTTGATGTCACATCATGCTTACTATTTTGTGACAAGCGTTTTGCATAAGGCAGTCATACTTATTAAATATAAAATATGAATTAAAGGAACATGTGGCATGCTGTACTAGAACATTTTATTTTAGAGAGGATGTGGAGTAAGGGGAAACTCCACCACTACTGGTAGGAGCACAAATTGTACACTTACTTTGGAAATAACTATGGTAGTATCTCAGAAAATTTGGAATCAATCTACCTCAAGACCCACTAATACCCAAAGGATGCTCAATCAAATCACAAGGACAAATCACTCGTTCAACAAAGTTCATAGCAGCATTATTCATAATAGCTAGAATCTGTAAACATAGAATAGATGCTCCTCAACAGAAGAATGGATAAAGAAAATTTGTTACATTTACACAACAGAGTAATACTCAGCTGTAATAAATAAATAAATAGATAGATAAATAAATAAATAAATAAATAAATAAAACAATGACATCATGAAATTTGCAGCAAATGTATGGAACCAGATCAAACCATACTCAGTGAGATAACCCAAACTCAGAAAGACAAGCATGATATGTGCTCACTCATAAGTGGATATTAGGTGGAAAGCCAAGGAAAGACTACAATTTATGACTCTAGAGAAGTTAGGAAACAAGGAGGACCCTAAAAGGGACATATGGATCCGTCTAGGAAGGTGAATTAGGTGAGATCTCCAGGGTAAACTGGGGATGAGGGGGCCTGGTAAAGGGTAAAGGATGGGGGATGAGAACATGAGGGGAAAAAAAAGTCAAGTTGGGGGAGGGACGGAGTGAGAGAGCAATTAAAGAGACATCTTGATAAAGAGAGCATTAAAGGTTAAGGAGAAACCTGTTGCTAAGGAAATTCAAAGGTATTCACAAGCATGATCCAAGCTAAGACTCCTAGCAACAGTGAAGAGGGTGCCCGAATTGGCCTTCCCCTGTAATCAGATAGATGAACACCCCAAATGTCATCATAGAGCCTTCATCAAGTGATTGATGGAACCAGATACCGAGATCCACAGCCACGTATCAGGCCAATGCCTGGGAATCCATCCAGTCAAAGAGAGGGAGCAGGAAATATATGAGCAAGGGAGGTCAAGACAAAGAAGGGGAAATCTACAGAGACAGCTGACCGAGCTCATAAGAAATCATGAACTCTAGCTCCACAGTTCTGGAGCCTCCAAGGGACCGAACGGACCCTCTGTGTGAGGGAGAATGTTGTGCACATTGGTCTATCTGAACGGCCCCTGGAAGTAGGACCAGGATTTATTCCTGGTGCACGAGCTAGCTTGTTGAAGCCCATTCCCTGTTATGGGATGTCACACTCAGCCTTAATGTAGTGGGGAGTGGCTTTGTCCTCCCTCAGCTCAAAGGGCCAGGTTTTGTTGATCCACATTGGGAATGGATGGGGATGAACTGGGGAGAGGGGGCGGGAGGAGGGGTGAGAGAGAGAACTGTGGTTAGAATGCAAAACGAAGTTTTAAAAAACACATAAAAAATCATTAAATGTTTTCGGGGTTTCTGTTTTGCCCAGTTTTCACAGTAGTTAGGAAAGGAAATTATGTATACAAAGAAATGTGTTCTCCAGTTAAGGCAAGTGCAAAATGACTAGACAGGGCTGTGTTCTCAAGTAGGAAAGACAGGAAAAGAGCACCTAATAAGCAACATAGATATTGCTGAAATAAGAAGTGTTTTGCATGTATTATTTAGTACTAACATGGTATTATGCCTGTCTTACCAATAATTTTGTTAATATTTGACAGGCATAATGTTAGCATGTTCATCATGTTTTAAATGTCACAGATATTTTATTTTTGTTACAGGGATGTATGAAAATTGTAAGCTGTCTGTTTTCAGGGTATTGTGAAATCTTGAATTTCATAAAGTCCCTGATATTATCATAAAGTAGAGTTGGTGATATAAGCTCGTCTAACTTTGGATGCATGATAACCTAAAGGGTCAGTGAGTTTTTGGGATTGTCTTTGGAGGAAAATGTTTTTCACATTATGCTGAGAGCAGGGGCAGTTCTCTGGGGTTGTGCATATTTTATATATTTATTTGTTTGCTTGTTTATTTATTTTAAATGAAAAAATAATGTAGAATCTTGGTGGGTTTCACATCATGCATCCTGAAACCATCTGTTGTAATATGAGCGGCGGGCTGTGTCCCGCCACCCGGCTAGCTTTACCCGAAATAATTACACGGAAACTATATTCTTTTAAACACCGCTTGGCCCATTATATCTAGCCTTTTCTCGGCTAACTCTCGCACCTGGACTAGACCATTGCTAATAATGTGTGTAACCCACGAGGTGGCTTACCAGAGAAGATCTTAACCTGCGTCTGTCTGGAGTGGGAGAATCATGGCGACTCACTGACTCAGCTTCTTTCTCCCAGCATTCTGTTCTCTTTTCTCCGCCTACCTAATTTTCTGTCCTTTTAAAGGGCCAAGGCAGTCTCTTTATTTAACCAATGAAATTAACACAAAACAGAAAACTCTCCCCCATCAACCATCCATCCTCCTGTCCCTTCGTATCTGCCATCTGTCCCTCTGACCTCCCCCAGAAAACAAATATAATTCAAAATAAAAACAAACAAAAAAAAGAACAAAAAACTAACAATCAAACTAACTGATGTATACCAAAAAAAGAAGAAAGGAAAGAAGAAAGAAAGAAAGAAAGAAAGAAAGAGGGAGGGAGGGAGGGAGGGAGGAAGGAAGGAAGGAAGGAAGGAAGGAAGGAAGGTAGGTCTCTCCCTGGGAGCTTTAGTATGACATTGAGTCACATTATATACCTTTCAGTCCATTTTTCTTTACTTGTGTTTGTTGCAATGATTACTGGTCTGGTTCGAGGTCTCTGGCTTCTGCTACACCCTTGATACTCAGATTCTTATTGGATATGACGTTGTTGTTTGTGTCATGGGGATCCAGCAGCCTTGGATCTGCATGTTTAGCCCTTTCCCATGCTCTAGGAGTTGGAGTGGGCCAACTTAGCACTGGTTCTGGGCCTGGGGGTTTGCTGAGTTGGTAGGCCTACAAGCTCTCCCTCACTGACACCCACAGGGCAAGCTCTCCAGCCTTGCCCCTGATAGCTCACCCACTGCAGTAGACATTGAGGAGCTGGGCCAGTTCTTCTGCTCTCCTTGGGACCAGGTCACCCACACCCACTCCACCAGGGCCAGTTCTACTGTTTTGACCAGGCATGGTCAAAGGTTGAGGACCCACTCTCCTGGGGGTAAATTATATATATTTAATAAACTTTAATAAAGCCATTTTCTGAAAAGTCAAGAAATGAAACATTTGTCAGAAATATATGATAATACAATATAAAATATCTTATTACAATGAATTTATGCATATAAATCTTTTCTACAAGAAAGTATTACCATACATGATCCATACATGGTCTCACATTATCTCTCTAACATTTATCTATCTGCTTTTTGGTCCATCTAGCTATCTACCTATCTGTTGATATATAATGTATACATACAGTTTCTTATTTTTTTTATTTTTATGGCTTTAAGCATCAAGCCCAAAATCATTAAACCTGTGGTGAAAATGTTTTTCAGAGAGCCCCATGCTTAAAATATTAAATTAAAATAAGTTTAATCAAATAGCTTTTTTTGACTAATATTCATAAATTTACCATATTTCTTAATTTTAGTATGTCCCTTCACTCCTTTCATTAATGAAAGAGACATGTACTTGTTTCCATTTGAATATTATGATACACTGTGAAAAATCTACCTTTAGTAATTCTGAACCTAAAGTGAGTTTAGCACTTTTTCTGAAAGAAAGGATTTATGGTAATGGACCTGTGCATAGATTTGACTGCATAATTTAGTAAATACAAATATATTTAGGGGTAAATGTAGATTTTACGTTTACTAGCAGTATTTTACATTCACAAATATATAATTACAATTTTGGAGTCGATATTGACAAGAAGAGAACTTCTTATTTTTCAACATGTCCTGTATTCATATTAATCCCAGCTACTTATTTTCTAATTTTATTCCAGTTTAACCAAAACTGCTTCAGAACTGGATTTTTACTCTATTTCCTGTGTATTGCATAAAGGAATGATTTATAGTGTAATTGACAGACATAAACCCATTTCTATATTGAAATATCTGTCTGCTATAATCTTAGTATCTTAACAACCATTAAAATTCTGAGTTATAAATACAAATTCATCATCACTATATTTTTATTTGTAAATTAAGGAACAAATTTTTATTTCATAGAAAATGAATTTATCTTTATCTTTATGATTTTCTAGTGTTCATACAAATTTTGCCATTTAAAACTGTACTCCACACTTGATAAATCTACAACCTAAGAATTTCAATCAGTTCTCAACAACACAAAATAAAAACACATTCTATCCTTCTATGGGCCATTTCCATCTGCTTTATGAAAGGCTGAGCTCCCTCTAAAGACAATGATCAAATATGTTACTATCATAGAATCTGAAATCATAGCAATTTTATCATCTAAATTAAAAAATTATATATACCATTTAGGAGAGTTTATTATTTTTATATCTCATGGTTTTGCTTTAACATTACTCACTCAAACTCCTATATAGTATTTCTAGCCACACATTTCAATATTTATAGCACAACTTTATCATTTACTAATTTAATCCTAAATGTATAATTTTATCTAGTGTATATTAAAACAGAAATTCAGACAGAGGTCAAATTCATGATATAAATAAAATTATCTTTCTTCAAGCATATAAAGTATATTTTAACTTAATTTTATGTCAGCTATATATTAATTATACATCACATAATAAGCTACTAAAGATACAAATGTTCATTTATGTTTAGGCACCTGTGTGTACAAGTTATAATCAAATGTAGTTTGTCAGATTTTAAATAGTTTCTGCTTATTTCCCTATGGAGATTTGGTAAAATACTATGACTATATCACTACTGAATGTGGTAATGGCATGGAACAAGTATTAAAAGTGACTTATCTCAAGCACCCTTGTGGTCAGAGTGTGATTTCTGCACTGAATCTACAACTGTAAGGAATATTTATGATGGATGTGCAACATCTGGTTGCATGCACAGAAACCTGTTTTTTTTTTTTATTGATTTTCATTGATCTCTACACTTTTCTCTGTTCCTCTTTCTGGCTCTCCCTTCCCCACTACAATCTTTCACCAAGGTCCCCATGCTCCCAATTTACTCAGGTGATCTTGTCTTTTTCTACTTTCTACTTCCCATGTAGATTAGGTCTATGTAAGTTTCTCAGTGTCCTCATTGCTGTCTAAGTTCTCTGGGATTGTGGTTTGTAGGCTGGCTTTCTTTGCTTTATGTTTAAAACCACCTATGAGTGTTTTTTAAAAAAATGTTTTCTAGCTCCATCCATTTCCTGCAAAATTCAAGATGTCCTTTTTTCTGCTGTGTAGTACTCCATTGTTTAAAGGTACCACATTTTCCTTATCCATTCGTCTGTCGAGGGGCATTTCGGTTGTTTCCAGGCTCTGGGTATGACAAACAAAGCTGCTATGACATAGTTGAGCATGTGTTTTTGTGACACGATTGAGCATCACCTAAAAGATGGTATCGAACAAGTCAGTATAAAGCTGAAGAGTGCATTGCTAGTATGTATCAGCATAATTTAAGATCACCTTCATATACATATCTTTCTAGGGACTGTTATTCATGGACCAGCTAGGCTGACCTTAGAGCACAAAACTGATGTAATTCAAAATAAAAACACCTGTTTCTATGCCTGTTGCTTTCCCCAGGAATGAACATAGAGTTTTCTTTCTTTTCTTTTTGATTTTCACTACTGCAAGTTAACCAGACTACACTTAAGTAGAGTCGCTTGTCTCCAGGGTGTCTGCAGCTGAATTGATGTGGCTGTGCATGGGATTGTCTTGGGAAGTCCAGTTTAAGAGGTTTTTCCACACTGCACTCTGTAGTATCATCATAATCTAGGCCAACTGAGCTCAATCTTTGGAAAGGGCACAAGTTTGGAAATGCTCTGCAAGTGAAACACTTAAAATTATGTGGAGGACAAAGCTTAATCCATGTTCATGTAAAAATCACAAGATCTGTTTTTTTTCTGATTCAGAAGGACATTGTTCTTAGCAACTGGGCTCTAGTGTGCAGTTTTCAAATTTTTCCAGAAAAACAAAGTTCTCACTTTATGTTAATTTTGCTTTCAAGTTTAGACAAATCGATGTTCTTAGGCACATTTTAAATCTATTACTTAATCAGTTTGCCAAGATTTAATGCTACAAACATATCTTCCAACTGAGAAATGACCCCTTTTTCCATCATTATACTTTTTAATTTTTTTCCTAAACATTTTCTATACTTCTTGAGACTTGTGAGTTTATTTTTTTTTTAATTCCTGAGTATATTCCATTCTCTGTTGAAGGACATCTAAGATGTTTTTGATTTCTGACTATTATGTATTAGACAGCAATAAATGTGTTTAAGCAACTGTCTCTGATAGGATGAAATGTCTTTTGGGTATATGCCCAAGAGTGGCATAGCTGGATATTAAGGTAGAAACAAATTTGTTTTAAACTCCATTATTATAAAAATAAAGCATCACCTGAAGCTAATTAATATCACAAGTTACAAATTTAGTTGATTAACTTCCTTCATGCAAACTGACATGGAATTTTTCTTCTCTTAAAAACATATAAAACTTATAACAATGACTACCTTGGTTGAACATATAATTTATATCCCTTTTGGTTCATCTCTGAAATTTTAAATGCTCAGATATATGATGGAATATTAATTTTGTAGATTTACATATGTAAATGTTTTATATTTTTCCACTGTTCCTTGTGCATTGATAGTGATTGACACATTTTGCATTTATGTTGATACTAATGGTCATTACATATTGCGTTTAACAAACTTAGCACTGTCCTTCATAAAGTTCACAGTTTTATTTTATGCCTGTTTTTTTCTGTTTTCTTCATGATTATTCTCTCACAGAATGCATCCCAACCAGAGTATCCCCTCACACAACTACCTCCGTTGCCCCACTCACCTTCCCTCTCTTGGCCTTGGTGAGCTCCCATTAGATCAGCCCCAGTCTTTATGCTATCTTGACCAACAACCCAAAGAGACATTTTTAATTCCTGGTACTGGATGTTTTGCTGCATGATCTATGGCTCTCTTAGGAACATTCTGTCTACATGGCATAACTCATTCAAATTACAAATACATACATATACAGTGAGAGCCACACATTTACCTAGATTGTTGCAGGAGAGTAGAACTAATAGTTTTTTTACATGGTAAAATCTTCTTGAGTTCCTTGCTGTATGACAAAGATCCTGCAAGAATATTCAGCTCTATCTTCTTTGATTCTCTGGGATGATGTCTGGCTCTGGGTCTTTTTTTTTTCCTTGACCTTATTGTTATTGCTAGTTGGGCTCTTAATGTGTTCTGCCATGCTGAACTAACAAGGGAATAATACTGGGGAATAGAGCAAAGTTCCTCTAGGGTATATTTGGTGGAATAAGGTTAATGGAAAATATTTAGGGAAAGGATAACAATTCTTATGTTCTTTCACTCCTACTCAGCTTCATTGTGTACTATTGATGGTACTTTGAGTGGCTTTGAACCCAGGAAATATTTCACAGATAGATGGTTATGAAGAACTTACTGGTACACCGGCCAAAAGAAGTTTGAGATATAATACAGATATGAATATTTGCATTGATATGGACCTTGGTCAATTGATACATTTTTAAGGTCTATTTTGTTACACTGTGTATATGTATTTCTGCCCTTGTTTAAGGTATTGTGTTTGTTTATCTCATTTAAAAGTTGTAATGTATAATTAAAAAGTACAGATTAATAGGTAGTCATCTAAAATATTCAAACTCTAGTCATGTTAGTTAGGTTTTCTAGATATACAGAGATATATTTCAGATGGATAGGTATTCTTCAAACCTTTTCAAGACCTACAGCGTATGGCATTTAAATGTTTTTTTAATTAATTTATTTATTTATTAAAGATTTCTGCCTCCTCCCCGCCACCGCCTCCCATTTCCCTCCCCCTCCCCCAATCAAGTCCCCCTCTCTCATCAGCTCGAAGAGCAATCAGGGTTCCCTGATGTGTGGGAAGTCCAAGGACCACCCACCTCCATCCAGGTCTAGTAAGGTGAGCATCCAAACTGCCTAGGCTCCCCCAAAGCCAGTTTTAAGAACTTAGACTTTTCTCAACAGTGAGACATGTCTGCTTTTGACAGCACCAATCACTTCAGAGTGTTTGATGGGCATTGAAGAAAATCATTATGGAATTTACCTTCAGTGTGACAAGACTAGTCATTTGGGCAAGAAACTACTCTTTCTTGGGTTACTTGAAGGTATGCTGTATTTGTTTGACTTCCAAGACTCACAGAAAAATGGTTGCTGAACTTGCCAAAAGAAAATGAGATAGTCCTTCAGATTTCCTGCTTCATGTAAGAGTCTGTTAGATATTCTACAGAACACAGAAGTAACTAACCAACTGCTAATCTAGGTAAAACAGTCTTTCAAATTCCCTACTCTATGAAAAAATCTGCTAGGTACCATGGGCCTGTAGACTGAATATGGATGCCCCAACATTACAGAAGAATGTTGAGTGACTGTCCAGGCAATGAGATGTCTCTGTCAATTCTAGACATCTAGAATTGCTTTTCAAAAGCAAATTTTGAAAGTTGCTTACAAAGCACTTCTTGTTTATTTAGGTAATATTATATCCTTGTAAGGTTTTTGATGAGTTGAAGACAGTTATAGTTTTCATTAGTTATGATAAAAGGTAAGTTAGATATGAAACTTTAGGCTCATAAAAATATTGTAATTGTAATTTTTGCTTGATAACTGTTTTGTTCTATGTAAATTTACTATGTTAAAATTAAAATTGTTCTTTTTATTTAGACAGACAAGGGGAGATGATGTGGGATTCCCCTCTGAATGCTATGATTATGTTCTGTTACCATTGGTTAACAAAGAAGCTGCTTTGGCCTATGGTAGGACAGAACATAGCCAGCCAGGTAGAGATATAGAGAAAAAGAAGGCAGAGTTCAGGCAGATACCCTGTAGCTTCTGAAGGAGAAAGATGCTGGAAATTTACACGTTGGCCACAGCCTCCTGGTGATGCATAGATTAGTAGAAGTGGGTTAATTTAAGATGTAGCAGCTAGTTAGAAAAAAAATGCCTAAGCTATTGACCAAACAGTGTTGTAATTAATATGGTTTCTCTGTGAGTATTTGGGTCTGGCTGGGTGGCCAGAGAACTTGTCTTTTTTTTTCTCCTTTTCTCAATAAAAAAAATGGGAAAAAAAAGAAAATAAAAAAAAAGCAGTCTCCAACTACAGTTCATTTTTTATTAAAAAAAATCTGATCATTTAATTGTTAGTAACTGTTTTAATGCAAATAAAATGATCTCTGGGTTGCTTAGATATTTCACAGGTAGAGAAGCAGAAACACAAGATGAGACACACTCTGCTAGTCACTAGTTGAGGAGACATGGTCAGTTAGAAAGACAAAATAAATAACAGTGCTTTTATGGTTTATTTAATTTTCTTATTTCTTATTTTCATTGTTATGTCCTTAAATGAAATTTCATATAGAAAAGGCAGATAAAAATATTCAGATATCACAACTCTAGATGCAATTCTTTATCCATTTTTTTTCTTTGTTTCTCAGTCCAAAGCTTAAAGACATTAAGGATTTTGTGTTGTTTAGTAATAGCCGCTTTCAGAAGTCTATAAGTATTATTAACCATGTATAACACTTTAATAGCATTTTAATGTGTGCAAATTTTATTAATCTATAAAAACTGTGTTGAAATTACAGTAAAATTCACATTAGATTCACAGAACAGAGGGCTACAGATATGTAAAAACATTGCTGATAACTTTGCCCTCATCATTGCATAGATGATACAGATCATAGAACTGTAAACAAAGCTTGGAGAAACTGAGGGCTTCTTTTCCAATTTTATTCATATTTACTCGAAATTCTATTACAATCTTTTACCTGTGATACTGTTTGCCTTTTTCTTCCTGATTCCCGTTTTATTCCCATAGTCTGTGATTGCAAATCTTATTCCACTCTGTGATTTTCTCCTATTCATTTTCTTAATCATTGCCTCCATCTTCTCAAAATGTTTCACATGTTTGTTTTGCTTTCTCTTCTAGGCTATATTACCCCTTATGCCCTGAACTGAGCATAAGTAGTTCACACTACTAGTGTGTTACAATTGGTAAAATTGATGCTTAATTCAGTCCATTCTTTTTGCCTTGTTAAGGATCACAATAGAAACACTAAGGTTGAATGGGCTTCAGATGTCAATAACCATAAGGTAATGTTAAATAAAACTTCTGATAAGTTTTAAGTATAGTTTCTATTTCCTTTAATGCCCTTATGCCCACATGAAAATATCAGTAATAAATTCACAGAGAAACCTATCATTATTATCTACTACATTAGTCATGTATTAATTAGTTTTAACATGTCACATAAGAATGACATAGAACTCTTATTCATTTGTGGCATGAAAATATCAGTAATAAATTCACAGAGAAACCTATCATTATTATCTACTACATTAGTCATGTATTAATTAGTTTTAACATGTCACATAAGAATGACATAGAACTCTTATTCATTTGTGGCATAAGCACATCCATAAATATAGACATATGAATATAAAACTTATATATTTATTATCTGTATGCAAATCAGAAACAATTTCTTATTGATTTTTATCTTTAAGACATACTTAAATTTTTCTCAAGTGTAAAATATTTCTGCTACTTTTCCTTTTAATGATTTTTGTCATTGTCTTATTGGTGACTTTCAAATACATAGGGATTATTTTTGCAAAAGTGTATGAACCAGATGGGATGCAACAGTTACCACATTTGTTTTGCCATTTGTAAAACACACTGCACCATTTTACTTGATAGAATGTGTTGTTATAATTCTTTAGCTGATGACTGATCTTAGTAATATTTATTTTTGTAATGTTTTACAGCTGAATGAAATTATGAATTTAAAACATCAGTTCTCACTTTTAAAGTAAAATGCATTTGGTTTATTACAAAATGAACAAGCCATTAATTTGTTATCACATTTATCTCACAACATAGAGGGTAATATTGAGTTTTTTTAAAAACGAATTAGTATACTTTTTGAGAATTTCATACATTTATACAATGTATTTTTATTGTATTGAAGCATAGTTGAATAGACTAAATCAAGCTGTATATGAATTATGAAAGTATGATCTGATTTTGAATTCATAAACATTAGCATGTTCAAACTCAGGTCTCATTTTATGTTGCCAACACGTGCTTGAAGCTAAGTTTCTTTTTATTTATTATTTTTAGTTTTTAAGCAATCTTTTCTCATTTTGCATACCAATCCCAGTTCAGACTTTCTTTTCTCCTCCCACATCCCCCACTTTCCACTGATGTCACCCCCCATCCACTCTTCATTGAAAATAAGGCTTTCTGTGGGTAGTCAACAAAGTGTGGCACATCACTCTGATCCATTATCTAAGTTGATCAAGGTATCTGTCCAAAGAGAATGGGCTCGAAAGAGCCAGCTCAAGCATTAGGAATACATCCTGGCCACACAGCCAGTGGTACCACAGGACTTCCAAAGCCATACAATTGCCACCCACATTCAGAGGGGCTAGTTTTGTCCTATGCAGGATCCCCTGCAGTCAGTCCAGAGTCAGAGAGTTCCCCTAGCTCAGGTGAGCTATTTCTGTGGGTATTTCCATCAGGGTATTGACCCTTTGCTCATATTATCACTCTTCCCTCTCTTTGACTGGACTCTGGAAGCTCATCACAGTAATTTGTGAGCAACAGTATTCAAATTAAAAACTGTTCATTTCTATTATTACATATTTTGATTTTATATATAACTGAGGAAACTTGGGTTGTAAAAATTACATAATATTACACATCAGTGTTATTGAAATATGGCATTTATATATTTCATAATCATATAACAATTCTGGCAATAATTGTTTACTTAAAATTAAACAAGAAGGAATTATGAAATTAGAAAAAAGTAAATACCTAAACAAACTATAACGGAAGCAGTATGATTTTACAATATTTATATAGGCAAAAATATATTTGAATAAATGAAAATTACCTTAAAATTGTTATATACCATGGCACCATGACATTTTTGTTTGCTACAGTGATTTCAACATATTTTCAGTAGTTCTAAATATCTCTTGGTAAAAATCAGAGTCTAAGTGTGATCTCTGATTACCTGATAAGTAGAATTAAATTTTAATGGCTTTTCTTGTTTTCCAATTTAATAGTAATTTTTCTCCAAAGACATTGGGCAAGGAGGAAAGCAAACATTGCTCATGCTTGCCATTTTCAGTGGTGTTGCTGTGTCTTCACAGGACAGGGAATCTTACGTTTTCTGCTGCCTTTCCTCCTTAGCAACTGTATTTAAAGACAATATATATCTATAAAATCCTTTGACAAAAAGATAAATTTACTTGTTTTTTACCAGAATAATTTTACGGATATTTTCATTCTAACAGAAATATGAACTCAATAATGAGATATTAAAGATAATGAGGTTTACGTTATTACTGAAACTAAACTTTCATGTTGAGAGATCCTGGTATAATTGCATATGCATGGATAAGATGGAAATATAGAAGAAGAATAAAAAATGAGGCATAGAGATAAAATTATTAATATATTCAAGTTCTCTAGGAAAGGAAAATAATTCATCTAGTTTACATACATACAAATGGATACAAATAATTTCAATAAAATTACTCAGTAAAAGGTTTTACCTGCATCCCATATATTCTTGCCATTATTTCCAAAGCAAAGTAATATAAAAGTTATATACATATATTTTTGGTTATTAATTATAAGAAGAAAGTAATTGGAAGAGCAGATTGAACACAAATGATTTGAAAGTATGAAGAATAATGATGATGTGTTTAAGTAGGGCAGATAATGGGAAAAAGGAAAGAATTGGATGCATTGTGGAATAACTAACTTTAGATATTTTAGAAAGCCATATAGAAGCCTACAATCTTAAAGTTTTACAATTACATAAATAGTATAAATATAATCAGCCACATATTCTATATTATTTTTAAGCTTATATGTAATAAGGAAGCCGTTTGTTGGTTCCTGGCCACTTTGTCCCAAAATAATCACACAGAAACTGCTTTATTAAAATCACTGCTTGACCCATTAGCTCTAGCTTCTTATTGGCTAACTCTTACATCTTAATTTAATCCATTTCCATTAATCTGTGCATCACCATGAGATTGTGGCCTATCAGCAAAATTTCAGCATCTCTGTCTCTGGAGGAGGTTCGATGGCTTCTCTCTGACTCTGCCCTTCTTTCTTCCAGAAGTCAGTTTAATTTTCCCTGCTTAGCTCTGTTCTCCTATAGCTCTGCTATAGGCCCAAAGCAGTTCCTTTCATAACCAATGGTATTCACAGTAAACAGAGGGAAATCCCACATTACTTATATAGTACATATATATTTATAATATGTATTATAAGCACAAACATATATATTTAGATTATATATTTTCAAAAAAATAGCTACTTTGAACTATCTATAAAAGAAATAAAGAACCAAATACAATGGTGAAAATTCTGGGAAGTTTAAATCTTTCAGAGATGGTAAAAAGGGTAGAAACATTTTTATTTAAGAAGGTGGGGACAAAAACAATGAACCACTGGTTTGCACATTTTCAAGACTGACTATTTGGTATTGGATAGTGTTCTTGGTATTGGTATGTTCTTCCCCAGGAAAGATTGTTTCTCTTACTCTCAGCATTTATTACTTGCCTGTGGTTCTTTGTGTTAGGTTCAGGGGAATCATGGGATTTCCCTCACTACCTTAGCATGTCTATTTTTGTTGTCCTTGTTCAGATAATATTCAGGTAGTCATGTTAGTGAAAACTTACACATATAGCTTTTGACATTCCTAGGAGATACAACCTCCCAGCATACTCTCTGATCCTCTGGCTTTTATAATTTTTCCAAACCATTTTCTTCAGTGATTTCTGTGCCTTAGGCCTTAGCATTTGTTTTGTACATGTATCCATTGAGACTGGACTCCAAACTGTACATTTTGGCTGATTTTTCTTCTGTAATAGTCTTTGTCTATTGCAAAAACAAAGTTTACTTAATGAGGGTGAGGAATACACTGCTGGAAAATAATCCTCTTGTACACTGTGAAGATTTGTCACTCGAACTGATTTAATACAATAAGTTGTATTGACCAGTAATCATGCAAGAAGTATAGGCAGGATGATCAAATAAGGATGATGGGAAGAAGAAGGATAATCTGAAGTTACCAAGAAGATGCATTGGGAGCAAGAGATGAACATGCCACACTTATAATTATTGTCATGCAGCAAAGTGTAAATAAGGAATATGGGTTAACTTAAAATATATAAATTAGGAGGAATAAGTCTGAGCTCTCAGTCAAGATTTTGTAATTAATATAAACCTCTGTGTGGTAATGTGAGAAGCCACATCCAGGTATTTGTTATCAGGTGGTCAGGAGAAAAACATCTGTTTACACTACACATAAATGTTATGTATGAGAAACATTGTACAGACTGAGTGGATTATATTTATGTGTTGAAGAATAACTGTATCTATATTATCCATATACAAAAAAACAAAAATTAATGGAAAAGGATACAATAAATTTGAAAGAGTATGGAGAGATACATGGAACTGTTAAGAGGAAAGAAAGGGAAAAAGAAAATGATGTAATTATACTACAATCTCAAAAAATAAAAGGACAATAAAAAAGCTATGTACTGAATTTGAGAGTAAAGACTTAAGAATGATCACATTAGTTTTTGGTTGTATTGGTTCAAACGCTCAGTGTTACTGAGAAGAAAATTTCAATCACTAAAGTTGGTAGGTCAAATGCTTTTGGCTTGCACTATGGAAAGAACCAGGAACAAAAAAAATCTTTAAACATATTGTATGGGTGTACAGGAATGCACAGACAATTGGAAATCTGTCACGTTACCTTCTACTTTATTGTTTAGATTAATGAAATAACATGAAAAGAAACCCAGTTTAATGTAACTTAATATAAACATACAAGAACTGCATATCCAGAAACAGTTCGCTTTGAAGAACACCGAATAATATTTAGGAAGTGTCACGTATCCTTATGGATGGAAAGTATTTATTATGTTATTATATACACCTTAACATATGTATGAAAAAAGCAACATTCTCAAAAATCATAAAGGAACTATACAAATATAACTATACAAACATAATTAATAAAAAATTTTGTCGACAAATTATTTTAAAACTTTTGAATTATCATAAATAAAATATATACTGCATACCACTAAGTTGGCACATATTGTTTTTCTCTTCTATTTGTTTGCAGTAATAAGTTTAAAATGGATTGTTTCTTCCTAACTGTGTGATTTCAAATGCTTGTTCATGTCATTTAATACCAATATACTATGACAAGCACATTGGGTGGAAGAATAATGCAATAGTATGCACATATATCTTTTGTTTAATCATAAAACTTATACATTATACATGCTAAACAGCATTCCTTTTTCATCTCTCTTTCCAGTATGTAATAACTGGAGCAAGCAGGTGTTATATGGATATTGAAAATGCTCTCCCTTTTTAAATGTTGGAATGCCATCTGGCTTGTTGGCAGTGTGAATAGACAAGCAGAACTTGTGGATTTAAAGCTCTCATGAGTCTGTTGCTTGTTTAAGATTCATGTGAAGATTAGGGGATTCATTCATTCCCACATAGGCACCATAGTTAAATCTGCTTGAAAAGTTTCAGGATCATTCATAGAAAATAAACTCATATTAAGGCACTTATAAATTTATAAATTAATTAAACTATGAATGTTCTTAATCTTTGCCTTCCAATAGGTTAACCAAGGGAAAAGTAAAACATATGAAATATATTTATTATTAACTATTATTGTCACTTATTTTAGGGGATCATATATGCATAACTTTGAAAAATAGTTTCAAATATTCAATGTTTCTCAAAATATAAATTCAATAAATTTGAAATTTATATGACTAAGCAAAATAAGTCTATTACTAGTACTGATTTCTGGGACACATGTTTTGGTTAATGAATAATTTGAACATTTGATTTTCCAAAAATTTTTAATAGTTATTAATATTATTGCTATTATTTTAATTATCTGTATAATTCTATCATTTAATAGCTAAAGTAACTCTTCTGCCTAGGACTTTCACATGCTAAGGCTATTCTTACTGTAGTATTTATGTTGCTCTATATATTTGATCTTTCTCTTTCTCTTTAACTTGTTACAATCCCTACATAGTATACAACATTTGATGTTAAAAAGATAAAAAAGAGAGCCCTTACCAATGGAAGGAGTGGATAGGGCTTGGGCTGGGAGGGTAGGCAGGGAGGTTGGAGAAGGGGTGGAGGGAGAACTGTGGATGGACGTAAAGTAAAATTTAAAAAATATATTAGAATAAAATAAAAAGTTAAACTGAGATACTAGTGAGAGGATTTGGATTCAACCAGAAGTGTTGAACCACATTTGATTTTTGCTAAATTCTGTTTATTTGTGAAACCTGGAGTTAAATAGGTGCACTACATAAAGATAAGCATATCTAGAAACCAGATTATGATTTTTAGGTGCCCTAGAACTGTAGTTATAGGTAGTTGTGAGACACCCTACATGGGTGCTGTATCAAACCTGGTTCTTCTGCAAGTAAAATAATTGTTTTTGTTTGTTTGTTTGTTTGTTTTTTTACTGTGAAGTCATCTCTCAAGATCAAAAATAACAGATGCTGTATTAAGTATTTTACTTAAAGAATGAAAAAGCTGGAGAGATGGCTCATCTAGTGAGAACACATACAGCTCTTATAAGGGACCTAACTTTGATACCCAGCACCCACACCAGGTAGCTCACAAATGAATGCAACTCCATTTCCCTAGAGATTTCTGGAGTCTGAGGACATCTGCAATCAGATGTTAATACCCACATATAGAGTCACACATATTCTCATAATTGACATAATAAAATAAATCGTTAAAAAGAGTAAAAGAAAAAAAATATAGAAATTATATTATGGAACACTGATGTTCACTGAAAGATATATTCCTGAAATTTAATTCAATAGATTTTAGCGTATAAATAAATGTTTGATATCAATATTAAATTATTTTTAGCAGATTTTCTATAGATAAAGTTGTGTCTTCAACAGCTAATTTAGAGCCTTATACTAAAACTAAACTTTGACTAAATCATCAAATACATATATGATTGCCTTATTGGTTATGAAAGACAGTCAGCATTTCAATAATGTTCATTAGCTGTTTACAGTGGCTTTTCACATCAGGGTATCACTTTTTCATAGGTCACAGTATATATCCATGAGTACATGTTAATACAGTGAATGCTTAATTTGAAAATATTTTAAATATATTATGTAGAGAAAACAAGTAGTAAATCCTAGCAAATGCCTTTAATCCCAGCACTCGGGAGGCAGAGGCAGGCGGATCTCTGTGAGTTCGAGACCAGCCTGGTCTACAGAGCTAGTTCCAGGACAGGCTCCAAAGCCACAGAGAAACCCTGTCTCGAAAAACCAAAAAAAAAAAAAATCCTAGTGAAGTATGACCATGAAATTAGAAGTCGTTCAAGCTGTCCAAACTAAGGCTTCTGTCATGTGTTTTACTGTTTCCAGAGAGTAACCAACCAATTTTTCCTTTGGTATCTTCCAATTGTCTTAATCATTTTCATAACAAGTATGATAGTATGGCTTTGTCCTTTAAACCTCATAATGCAAAGCAGTAAGTTAAATACAAATAGGCCACGGCGATGATTATTAATTAAATAGTATTCTCATAGTTTTAAAATGTAAATATGCCCAAGCATAACTAAAGGCTTCTGAGTGTTCTGAATACTGAGACATATTGTGACTGCCAATGGAAAAGATTCAGGTCATAATTGTGAAATGTCCCTGCTTATTGTGATTCTCAGAAGAGGGACCTAGGTGTATATCTGGTATTTATAATTTCTCCACAAAACAATTTTAATTTTATTTTCGTGATTATGAGTCTCTAAAGTGCAATTTATTTTTTGCTCATTTAGTTTGTGAAGCAGAACCATGCTTTAAATGTTCAATGTTGTTGCTATCACGATGCTGCTATTCATGGAAAAATATTTACACAAAGTTTTTATGCATGTTCACTGAAAGGTTTATTCTTTAAATTTAACACAATAGACTTTAGAGTATATATAAATGGTTGACATCAATTTTAAGCTCTTTTTAACAGATTTGCTATGGAACTGATTGTATCTTCAATAGCTAATTTATAAGCTTATATTAAAACTTGGAAGCAGGGCAAAGCAAGCTGCTTATATCTGAGAGACTGAAAATAAAGATGAACAGTTGTGTTGTGCTAAATTAAATTATGCTTTGAAGGAAGTATTGTCTTCTTTCCCAGGCAGACTTGAAACTCATATGCTAAGTGGCCTTCTCACCTCAGGGTCCTGAGTAACTAAGATCAAGACATGTACCTCCATGCCAGTCTAACAACAATTTAAAGACAGAAAAATGTGTTGCAGTTGAATCAAACTAAATACAGTACAAGAAGGATGATTATTAACAAAACCTTTATCATAGAAATGAGTTTATAGTACTCTTTAGAGTTAGTTTTAATCAACAATGTCATCAGCAATTTCATGACAACACATTTTTATCATTTTATAATTACTTATGTTTACAATTATATATTTATAATTTTATAAAAATAAGAACTATAAGAAATTATAGCTATGCTTTATTATGGTGATGCTCTAATTTTTCTGTGTATTTGAATTTTGTGGTTATAGTTATCTGTGATCAATAGCAATCACAAAATTATTAATAAACATTTCACAAATAAAGGGTTCATAAATTTAAACTACGTATTATCACAGATTGCTCATAGCAGTGTGATGAAGTGTGTACTGTGGAGTTATATCTTGTTTGGGGCACTAGTCACCTTTTCATCTGGTAAATTAATGTTATCTATAATCTTTACCCTGATTCTTTTAAACATTTTGAGATTTACCTATTTTATTTTATATGTAGAGCTGTTTGGTCGTATGTGGAAAGTGCCTGGTCCTAGTGAAGGTCAGAAGACAGCAACAGATCCACTGAATCTGTAGTTACAAATGGTGTTGATAAATGATTCAGGTGTTGGGAATCGAACGTAGACCCTCTGTGAGAGCAACAAGTTCTCTGAACCACTGAACTATCTTTCAAACCCCTTCATCTTGGTTATTACCACCTCAGTTGTCAGGTTGACATGGGCACATTAAACTATCTGGGCCATGTAAAAGATAATTAATGTCCCCAAAACCTGAGTTTAGTAATATTGGTAGTACAGCTTGTTAGAAAGAAGCAAACAAGAGAATGTTTAAGGGAACATTAAATTTTATTTTCTTAAATAAAGGAAAAATGAACTTCCATAGATGGAGTCTACAAAAGGATAGAAGAAAAATAAAAAAAACTCTTTTTTTTTTGATCCATACCTCATGCTATGAAAGTTGCAGTACATAGAGTGTATTTAGCAAGATAAAAAACATTTGTAACACGATGTTTGGTACTATTCATGGTGTGAGGAATTCAATGAGGACTCCTATAAATAAGAGAAGACTAATGTATTGTTACTTAAATGGCAAATTAAAGATAATTTAAAGAAATATGGCAATATTCTTTGTACCAATATGTTTTATTGGGTTACATTTACGTTATTTGCAAATTCTGGAGTAATTTAAGCTCAATCTAATAAAATAAGTACAGTTATAATCAACAGTTAATTTCTCACCAACTCAATGTTCTAAATTTCTTTTTGACAAATATTAACTTTTATTATATTTTCATAGTCAAATAATTGAGTAATCTAGAAGTGGAGTTTTATTGATTTTTTTGTTTTAATAGATTTCAATTATGTCATAGTTTACTCTTAAATATAAGGCTGATTCCTGAAGATGAGATAATATGGCAGTTTATATCATTTGATGTCCTTTCTCTATGAATAAGGTGAACAGAAATGGTAAATTTTATACCTTAGTGAATGTATACTAAATGCGCATACATGTGTTTCAACATTTAGTTGCCAACTTTAAAGCCAATCATCAGAGTTTATTTCTTGGCTAAGTGACATTTGAAAGATTTTTTGAGACTTGTGGTGCTTAAGTGCATTTTTATGGTTAAAGGCTAGAAATGGCCACATCCATTATATTTCTTTCACAAACTTTGGAAACTACTGTGATGGAAGCATTTTGGAGGAGCATGGAATTCTGCTTAGATTTAAGTTCACTTAAAAGAAGATACAAATACCATTAAAAAATAAGTTAAAATTAATGTGTTCAATATATGAAACACTAAATATAAATATTGGTGAGAATTTTGCATGGGATATCTATAAACATAACCCTTACCATAATATGCTCCCCCCTTCTTCCTACCAATATTTTTCTTTTAGTTAGAAAGAGTTAATACTAAATAAGTGAAAGAACACATTTCTTACCATTATGCTCTTGTTACTCCTCTGCTCTTTACAAAGGTACCAGTATTTAGCTCTTCAAAGATAATATTTTCATCAGGTAAACCTTATATTTTAATTAGAAACTGCTAAGAATGAAAGGAGATGATGTTCAGCTGACTTCTATCTACATTTTCCCATAGCAAAAGAAAAAATGGATTGCTTCATAGAGAGGAATCTAACCTAGTTTATATTATTTCTCTGAATATAAGTATTTATATTTATATTTCTCCAAATGCTATTCATTCCAGAATACCCCAAAGCTTGAAAAAAAGTCATAAAATATATTTAAGCAACTTTGTTACCATTTTCTGAAATGGGCCTATTAGCTTTTCATTTTCTTTATATTCTAAGGCTAAATTCTAAGTTTTTAATTCACATTTAATATTTATTATTATTTAAAAACTTTCATAGCAATAATATTACTGTATTAATTTTGAAATGTATCTAAAGTCAACATTCTATTCTTTTGGGCAACTATATATGCATTATCCTCTTGATTTTGCATTTGTGTAGTTTTTAATACAATAACAAAATCCCTTTAGTCTAGTTCAGGAGATAAATTATTTTCTAACAAGACAAACAAAACAGAAAAATATACACCTTCAGGATAAAATCAATAGAAAAAAGTGGATTCATTAACTGTTTTTATTAGGATTTGTAAGTTGTAGCTCCCTCAAACACACAAAAATAAAGAAATAAAAAAATTTATCAAATAGTAAATTATTTCCTACCAAAATTATATATATTGAATGGTTTTAAACTCCTTTTTACTATAATTGGTAGATATTTACTATAATTGGTAGATATTTTTCATGTATTACTACATATGTGCTCTGTGTCAATTACTGTGCAATAAATTGAAATAGAATGTGAAAAAATAAAATTATCTTACAAAAAGTTTGTAATCTTGGGGTTATGTGTACAAAAAATGCTTTACAGACAGTGAGTGAAATACTGAATTTGAGACAATGTGCTAAACTGAGTACCATAGGAAACACCTTATATTCAGATGAGGAAAAAAACACTTTGTATGGGTATCAGCTGAACAGTGTTTTAAACAGCTGAAGAAATAAGTAATGAATGGAGGCATACCTTGTTCAACATGATAAAAATCTTGCACTTTATAGAAATATAAATAATAATGAGTAAGGAGTGTTTGTGTGTGTGTGTGTGTGTGTGTGTGTGTGTGAGAGAGAGAGAGAGAGAGAGAGAGAGAGAGAGAGAGAGAGAGAGAGAAGAACACACAGAGAAAGCCACAGAGAGAGAGACTGAGATGGAGAGAAAGAAATATGGCCCATTGTTTATATGTCTTTGATTGACAATGGCTGAGATATAGTAATTCTTGCATGTGGAGACTCAGGATTAATAAAATAGATCACTGACCATGTAAAAGATTGGTTCCAAAAATTAAAGAGACTTAAAGACAGAGGAGTAAATGGAAGACATTTTGTTATATTATGCATTCTTATTCACTTGAAAAATGGAATTGTATAGACAATGTTGTGCAATTAAAGAAGGTCCACAGAGGATTTAATAGGGGATAACAAATGTTTATTGAAAACCACTCACAATAGAGAGCCACAGTGTTCCTCTGCTCTGTGGGTGCTGTGATTGCAAACCAAACTCTGAACACCAGCCAAGAAAAAGAAAAAGGGGGCAAGCATGCTTCCTGTCTGGGCTTATAGCGCCTCAGACAATGTCCTAATGGGCTGGTATTTAAAAGGCTATTGGCTGAATTAATTCCCACAATACCTCCCTCTTTTGTCTAATAAGAGAATTCTGAACCTAAAGCAAGCTATATGCAATAAAAACAAATATCAAGTACTGTCCAGGAAAAAGAAAACACAAAAACCTAGAAGTGTGGAATTACAACCAATATGAATAACAACAAGCAAGAAACACATGCTAAATGTCCAGTTTAAGGTAATTAGCAAATAGCAGATATTATTTCTATAATTGTTCTATCATGAAGAGTCTAAGTCTTATAATAAAATATCTTAGCTATGTTATTAGAATAAAGTAGCTAAGACTATCAAGTCTTCAACCCCATCAATATTTAAGCAAATTGATGTGAGAGTCCCCTCTGTGTGCTGTGATTACCATTAATAGATCCAATGAAACTGTTTTGGAAATAGCAAGGTAGAACATAGGTAGCCAGGGAAAGTTAGGCTAAATGTTGGGAGGAGGAATGTTGAGTTAGATAGAGACAGAGACCCACACTGGAGCACTGGACTGAGCTCCCAAGGTCCCAATGAGGAGCAGAAGGAGGGAGAACATGAGCAAAGAAGTCGGGACCACGAGGGGTGCACCCACCCACTGAGACAGTGGAGCTGATCTATTGGGAGCTCACCAAGGCCAGCTGGACTGTGACTGAAAAAGCATGGGATAAAACTGGACTCTCTGAACATGGCGAACAATGAGGGCTGATGCCAAGGACAATGGCACAGGGTTTTGATCCTACTTAATGTTCTGGCTTTGTGGGAGCCTAGCCAGTTTGGATGTTCACCTTCCTAGATATGGACGGAGCGGGGAGGACCTAGGACTTACCACAGGGCAGGGAACCCTGACTGCTCTTTGGACTGGAGAGGGAGGGGGAGAGGAGTGGGGGGAGGGGGAGAAGGGTTGGGGGAGGGGGAGAAGGGTGGGAGGAGGGGGAGGGAAATGGGAGGCTGGGAGGAGGTGGAAACTTGTTTTTTTTTTCTCCTTTTCGCAATAAAAAAAAAAATTAGAAAAAAAAAAAGAGAGAGAGAAGCCATGGAGCCGCTGCCTGAGACAGATGCTAGGAACTTTAGCCTGTAAGCCACTGTCACATGGTGATATACAGATGGGTTAAATTCATATGTAAGAGTTAACCAATAAGAAGCTAGAGCTAATGGGACAAGCAGTGATTTAATTAATAAAGTTTATGTGATTTCTGTGAATATTTCATGGCTGAGCAGACGGGGAACAAACAAGTATCCTTCTAACTATATTAGAGATAGAAACATACATACCTACAATATGACAAAATAATTTTGCATAGGTTCAAAAATATTATAAACAGAAATAGGATCATATTTAATGTAACAAATATAATTTGAATTTTACCAATGTACAATTTATCTTAGACAGGAAAACAAAGATAATTTTATATATGTATCAATCTATACCAATGTAAATTATCTACAACTAATAGTTTACATATTTGTACACTAGTCTAGCTATTATCCCATCCCATCCATTTCTTATTTTTTCAAAAGAAATCCCTGAGCCTATTTCATTTCCATTTACCACCCTATGCAATTTGTAAGCAACCCCTACCAAATTAAAATTGTCCCTAACCCTGAGGTCAAACACTGTTGGGAGAGGGGTCATCATTTGACAGAATTCATCCAGCTTCATGGGGGTGATGTTATTTCTATGGAATCCTATAAAAGCCAAAATTATGGTTAAGTTTCAAGATTACTGTCTGTTACAATTGCAGATAGTCTCAAGATTTCTGTCTGGTATATTGCAGACTGTCTCTGAGTAGTTGATTTTTTTTAAGTTCTTATTTAAAGTTCTGGCCAGAATATTTTAAAAAGGTGCACCATCTCAGATAGCCAAGTTGGAATTATCTTGAGCAGTTTGTAGCCCACAACCTACCTGAGAGTGGTGTTGTCAGCATAATGACATCATAGGAATCATGTGGAATCATTGTTTGGGGGCTGCATTTTCATCCTGGAGGCTTCAGAGAATACTGTAGGAAAATTTATTCTTCAATGTGGAAAACTTAAACATTACTCATATCTAAATGGAAAGTTTGAACTTTGATAAACATGTATTCAAAGAAAGGTACCATAGAGACAAAAATAGGTATAAAAAAAAGTAAAATTTTTGGAAGCAGAATTTCAAAAACCTTACTCCCTAGGTTTTATCTTCCTTCTGTCCCACACCAGGTAGCTCCTGCTCTGAGACAGAAACTCTAAATTTTTCTTTGAACAACATGCCTGGATTTAGAGAAGGAGAGCCACCATCCAACTACAAAGCCAGCTTTGATTTGTAAGTGTGTCAGGACTGCCATTATACTAAGAAGTAATGAAATATGTATGCTTACGTAGTGATACTTTACCCTGCAGAGAATACTGATATCACAAGTCAGATATATCTTTGCTTAGTGATTATTTCTGGATAGATATCTTTTCTTCTTTAGGTATCTAGATGTCCAAGATTTTTTGACTTCTTGAAGATGGGTATTTTCTATTTTCCTGCAAAGACAAGAACAGAACTTTATCCTAACCCTTGTGAGGGTTCATTACAAGTTGTAGGATTGTCAGCTCCCATTTTTCTTTATCCAGAGGTTTCTCCTTTTCAAACTGAATCTTGATTAATGTGGCATGATTAATGGAGTTGAGGTCCACAAGAGCTCATAATAAAGGAAAACAAATATTTATTGGGATCAGTCACAATAGAAAGCCACTGTGTTCCACTGCTTGCTCTGTGGGTGCTGGGATTGTGATGTGAACTTGGACCACCAACCAAGTGAAAGGAAAAAGAGCAGAGAGCATGCTTCCTGTCTGTGCTTATGGTACCTCAGACATACCCTACGGGCCTGGTATCTAAAAGGCTATTGGCTGAATGAATTCCCACACCAAGGCAAGACAGAGACTATAACTCGGGTCAATTCTTACAGTGGTTTGAAGTAGGTTTTAATACCTGAGGTGCATGCCTATGTTTAAATTGAAGAATATATTGAAAAATTGGATATCAGATTCAAGATTGGAGAAGCGAACTCTGGACTTCTGGAAAGAAATACAATAAACTGAAACACCACAAACTGCATACATGTAAAATAACTATGATAAGAGATTTTTTTTTGGGGGGGGGATTTTCGAGACAGGGTTTCTCCGTAGATTTTTGGTTCCTGTCCTGGAACTATCTCTTGTAGACCAGGCTGTCCTCGAACTCACAGAGATCCGCCTGCCTCTGCCTCCCGAGTGCTGGGATTAAAGGCATGCGCCACCACCGCCCAGCTAATAAGAGATTTTTAAAAATGTGATACCATAAAGTAGAGAAAGCAATAGCCGATTCTAGGGAAAATGATTAACTTTAGAGAAAAGAGAATTAAATGACTATAAGAGCGAAGGAAGGAATAGTGAAATTGTCATTGAAGAGCCCATAAAGGAACTGTAGGTGTTTATACCTGAAAAGGCCAGGTTGTATGTATACACACACAGGTTTCACTTGGAGAGGGGAATGTTGAAGGCAACCATTAAAAGCATGTAGACTCCTGGAAGAATTCCTCATGCGTAGCCTTGCTGTTCTTCCTCATTCTTCTCATCTAACATGGACTCCCAAGCAAAATATTGAGTATTTTTTGCAGTGTGATTAAAGTATAAATCATATGAAATTGTGAACATGAGGCATTTTAGACTATGGGGTGCCACCATGAAGGCTGGGTGATGAAGATACACATAGAAAATTGAGAGCCTACATGATAAGCAGTGAAGATGTGCAAACTGAACCACAATGGTCTACATGCTGAACACTACGATCTGTATGCTCAACAGTACAGTACTGTGTACTGAGAAGTGAAGGTTTGTAGATTGAATGATGAATGTCCAAATTGTGAGCAGTGAAGGCCTGGACACTGAATAGCAAACATGCGCACATTGAGTAGTGAAGGTCCACACGCATGTTTATACACTATGTCCAGGTCACGGGCATTCAAACTCACAACCTTTAAACCATTAGCAGGGTAGGCCCAGGCCTCCCTCTCTGGAGTAAAAGGTATTAACTCTTTAGTGAAACACTTGGGGCTCTCTTTAGCTCCCTCCATCTGTACAGTACACAACACCTTCCACTAAAATATGTCATAACTCAAGTTTAATTAGGAACAGACAGATACGGATCCCTAACCATCTGGATAAGTCCTTTAAGGTAAATGAGACCAAACTCATAAGTACTAAAAAATAACCTAGGGATCATAAGCAAAGCAGAAAGTAAAAGAAAGGTTTCAAAAAAAATATCACACTCTTAAAGACAAGGGGCATAAACATAAACCTCTTTCTATCTCTGTCTCTTTTTCTCATCCTCTATGTGTGTGTGTGCGCATGTGTTTGATTGTACATATGAATATGCAACGTGTGTCTGGTGTCGGGAGAGACAAATGAGGACATTGGATGCCTTGCAGATGACATAGAAAGGTATGAGAGTCCCCACGAGAGTGCTGGGGAGTCAAGCCCATGTTCTCTAGAAGAGTTTGGATACCCTTAACCTCATAGCCACCGCTGTAGGAGTGTTAATGCTTCTGGGCCCTAAATTGGCTTTGATTATATTTCCATGTGTGCTAAACAGAAGACAATTCATTTTGTATAAACATGTGCTTCAATATTCTGATATCTGTTATGCTGTCAGATACATGTTGCAAATCAAAAATACAAAAAAGAGAAAGTAGGTGTTTACTTCCACTTGGAAATAGTCTAGCAGTGGGATAAGCATACAAAGTATTGTGGAAATGTACTCGGTGACCTGAAAGTCAATTATAACTAGGAGTCATTGATTTGGTCTTGGTAAGTCTAGTAATTCTGTTTTTCTCTAATAGTCTAATAGTAAGACTATGTTCAAAGTTGAAAATAAACTTATATACCTGTATATTAAGTGCATTAGTAACTTTTTAACTGTACATCTTCTTCAGGAACATATATCACTGAAAAAAATATGCATGACTCGCTTGCCTATTATTTTGTATGTTTTGAATGCCAATTCTGTACCAAGAAATGCTTGCAGATATTCATAGTCATCATTGTCTTTTTTCATGTTCCTCTTGCTTTATAGGAACATAATTAATCTTTAAAATTTACAGTCAATAAAAGAAATATATGATACATAGCATATATAATACCTGGAAATGTTTGAATAATAAAGAAAAAGAAAGTTCAAATGAAGCCTCCAAAGCATTTTTTTATACATGTACACCTGATAATTGAGGCTACTTTGGGTTCATTCTATCAATATTTAGGTTATAATATTTCACTTTTCTTTGAAGATGAAACTAGCAACAACTTATATTGGGTCTCAATCAAAGTTTTTTCTGATTTGCTTGTTTGCTTTTATTCATTACAGTTAATCTTCACAACTCCCAAGTAAGAAATGAGACTGTCATTGGAATATCCAGTCTACATCCATAAATATGTAAATCTCCAATAATTAAGAAACTTATCACTAGAGCTGGAGGGATAGATGAGTAAATGATTATCTGCTCTTTCAGAAGACCTGGATTGGATTCTTATTACCAATATGTCAACTCACAATGTTCTATATCTCTATTTTCAGTGGATATGGACCCTCTTCTGGTCTTAAAGAGCAATGCACTAAGGTTTTGCACAGTTGTGTATGCACAGATAAATACAACAAAGAAAATAAACACATAATAATAAAAATAAGTAATTTTTAAGAAGAAGAAAAAAGCTCATAGTCTATATCTCAGCTGTGTATAAATACACCTTGTACTCTAAGCAACAGTGAACTAATATTACTCTTGTAATTACTGGTATGTCTATTAATTGTTTAAATTATGGATGTCATGATCTTTTCATATATTTTGAGTTAATTGTTGCTCCTATTAGCTTTACAGTACTCTTCTAATGATATCAGATTAAGTCAACACTTTAGTTTTACAATAATGTATATTTCCATTTACCCATCTATTTTAAAACCTTGTTGAAACCTAAAATATTATCTTTAGCATTCATAAAGATATTTAACCCTCTATAGTATAAGGATATAATTAAAATTGAACACAATTAAAATTCTAATTAACTATTTCAAGGTTTTTAGATCATTTAATCTCATAGAAATTTGTAAACTATAGTTTGCTGTACATGTAATCAGAATTTAAAATTGATCAAATGATGTAAATAAGACATGAAGATCATTTCTTTCCACTAATACTTTATAGAATGTTTGAAGGAAGAATAGTCTTTATTTACAGAAAGAATAATTTGCAAGTATATTGTAGACTGAACTCTGTAGTGTATGTTACCGGTAACCTTTGCAGCAAAACTTTTATTTAGAGGTAACAGCATTTTGGAAGTTTTCGTTAAAATTCTAATCAATATCTTAGTAATTAACCAAACAAAAACTACATGTAAGCAAAGTCCAAAATCTGCCCATTACTTCTTAGATAGAATTAAATGTTTAAAGCACCATAAACTCAGCAAAGCAGAAGACACAGTCCTGAGAACCCCATGCCTCATCATCCTCTTGGATACCATTTATTTCTTTGGTTATTTAACTTTACTGAGCTTAGCAATGCAACAGCATGCCCATCAACAAATTATGGCCACTGACTGTTGTCAAATGCTTTGATAGTCTAAAGCATAAAAAAACACAAAGAAAAATAGTTTTGTTATTTCAAAGGTAGAGTTTCACTTAAGACACTCATATTGCATATTTTATATCATGATCTGCTATATAATTATGTTACATCTGAAATCTAGCAGGACTTCACTTTTAAGAATATTCCTATTAGAATTCTTTTTTTTATTTATGTATTAAAAATTTCCACCTCCTCCCTTCCTCCGATTGCCCTCCCCCTTTCTCCTCCCCCTCCCCTCCCTCTCCAGTCCTAAGAGCAGCCAGGGTTCCCTGACTTGTGGGAAGTCCAAGGTCCTCCCTCCTCCATCCAGGTCTAGGAAGGTGAGCATCCAAACAGACTAGGCTCCCACAAAGCCAGTCCATGCAGTAGAATCAAAACCCAGTGCCATTGTCCTGGGCTTCTCAGTCAGCCCTCATTGTCAGCCACATTCAGAGTCCGGTTTGATGACAAGCTCCATCAGTCCCAGTCCAGCTGACCTTGGTGAACTCCCATTAGATCAATCCCACAGTCTCAGTGGGTGGACACACCCCTCGCGGTCCTCACAAGATTGCCCTGCAAAAGTTGGGAGCACGGGGGTGGCGGTCGGATGGGGGAGAGCTTGGGGGAATGGGATGGTTGGCATGGAGGAAGGGTGGATATGGGAGTAGGGAAGAAGATGTTTTAATTAAGGGAGCCATTTTAGGGTTGGCAAGAGACTTGACTCTAGAGGGGTTCCCAGGTGCCCATGGAGATGTCCCTGTCTGAATTCTTAATCAAGCTAATGAGGCAAAGAAGAAATTTTTATCAAGTTTCAAGCATGTTAGCTTATGATGTCAATATATGTCACAAATATTAGATATTTGCTAAAAATAGTAAATGCAAATATTATCATTCATATGTGATTTTTTAAAATTGCTCAGTTATGTGATGATATAAATACAAATACAAACATAAACATACAACAGAAAGGCAGCATTAGGTTTTTGATAATTTTATGTAATTATTTAAAAATTGCAATTGAATAAAATATGAATAACATGACTTCATGAAAGAGTAAAAACAATCCATAAAACTGGAAAATATGTTTAAGTAGAATACAAGTTATATTTTTGTTATACATGTTAGAAATGCCTTCTCATATAAACTGCATCTTACTAAAAAAACATTTTTATAGTATTGCAGATTGGCACAAATATTTGAGTTCTGCCACTACATTGTTTATGATGTAGATAGGATACCCTATAGCTATTGCCAGAGTAATTTAAAACTCATCCTATGAAACTTCATAAGACAAGGAAATAGGAAAAGCAACTCAGCCCAGAAAATAGTTTTGCTAGATCTGTTCAAGCAATGAATTTTTAAAGGCTTTGCTTAAAACAACAGAGTGTGTCAGCTGGCAGCGCTGTCCCAGATATATAAGCTTTCAGGTGCTTTCCTAGCTGGGGGATTTGTACTCTATTTGATTCTTTGGTTTTTCTGGAACAAACTTTGATTCAGTACTTTTAGAATTTTTATAGACAACAACAATCTGTAGCAGGCACTGTTTGGCTGATAATTTTGCAAGCTGGTAATAATAAAGGGTGTACCACACTGAAACATTATGAAGATGGACTATTTCAAACCAGCATCCCTACAGAGAAAGGTTCCTCACTGCAAGTGCAATACACAATAACAAGTGATTATAGTTCATAATTCTGAGTGAGATTTATTTTTATATTTTTAACTTAATAGAAATTTTGCCTTTATGATTACTTACTTTTTCTATTTATCTGTTTATGATGTGATAGATTTCAATAAAAGCCTATGGAGTTATTTCCATATAAAATCTCTGAAGCAGTTGGAAAGGACATTTATAAAAAATAATTATGCTTCACAGTGATAAATATTGTTACCCATTGCTGTCTGTTAAGACTTTGTGATCTAGAGAAAAACAAATGAAATACATACTGTGAATATGGGGAAAAAAGAGAATTAATAGAAAACAACGTTTTCTCTCAGTTTCTTTAATAGATAAGTATGATACTCTAATCATTCTTTAAAATGATGTTGTGACTCAAAGATGATATTTTTAATTTTCTTTTTAAATTGATTTTATTGTGCTCTACATTTTTCTCTGCTCCCCTCCCTTTCACTCCCCTCCCCTTCAACTCTCTCCCATGGTCCCCATGCTGCCAATTTACTCAAGAGATTTTTTTTTCTACTTCCCATATAGATTAGATTCCTGTATGTCTCTCTTAGGGTCCTCATTGTTGTCTAGGTTCTCTGGGATTGTGATTTTTAAGCTGGTTTTCTTTGATTTATGTCTAAAAGTCACTTAGGAATGAGAACATATGATATTTGTCTTTCTGGGTCTGGGTTATCTCACTCAATATGATATTTTCTAGATCTTTTCAGATAACCATGACTTAAAATTAGAATTCAACACCAACACTAATTCCAGAAAGCCCACAAACACATGGAAATTAAACAATCCGCACCTGAAATATCTATGGGTCAAGGAAGAAATAAAGGAAAAGATAAAGACTTCCTAAAATTCAATGAAAATGACCACACAACATACCCAAATTTATAGGACACAATGAAAGTGGTGTTAAGAGGAAAGTTGATAGCACTAAGTGCCTACATAAAGAAGCTGGAAAAATCCCACACTGGTGAATTAACGGAACATTTGAAAACTCCAGAACAAAAAGAAAGAAACTCACCCAGGAGAACTAGATGGCAGGAAATAATCAAATTGAGAGCTGAAATCAACAACATAGATATAAGGAAAACAATACAAAGAATCAGTAAGACAAATAGTGGGTTCTTTGAGAAAATCAACAAAACAGACAAGCCTTTATCCAAACTAATCAAAGATGATATTAACAAGTCCTGGGAGGTTCAGTTTCTAGAGACTGAAATTCTAAGGTCTTACTAACTAGTGTCTGATGAAAATATGCTTCTTGGTTCACAGGTTCTTGTCATTTCTTCTCACTGTGTTCTCACTTACAGAAAGAGGCAAAGGAATGGTTATCCTGTAAGGGAACTCTATAATCAAGATCTCAAATCCTAAATGTCTCACATCTCAACTCTATCAGACTAGATTCTCCACATATAAATTTTGAAAGAATCTTCAGCAAGGGAAAAGTTTTAGTATAAATGCAGACACTTGTTGGTAATTGCAACAATGTTAGTGATAACTTGTCCCTTTTTTTGTTAAATTGCTATTCATAGCATTTAGGCAAAACTTCACTTTGAATGCCCTTAGGCAGACAAATGTTTTCATTACTCACCATTCACTGTGTGACTTAAGCAGGAAAGTGTCGTTTGTTTGTGATCTGTTGTGAACCTATCCAAGTTTTGAATTCGCCTTTCCCAGTCATAGTCTGCTTTTTTTTTTTTTAACTGGAATGTAATAGAAAATTTTTTTTTTACCAGTAAGCAAGTCAGAGAGACAAACAATAAATAATTTTAAGTATAATCTGGATTAATGGCAAGAACTAGGATTAAGACAAAAAAGCAAGTGAACTATAATAAGGGAAAAAACAATAAGAGAAATAGACAGGATCAAAATAGTATCAGAACAGAAGATTTTTTTTTTTATCATGGAATGTTTGAAAAAAGGTAGAAGTTTGGAATCATGTCTGGTAGGTGAGAGAAAGACCAATAAAGGGTAATAAAAAGCTAACAGAGATTCAATTAGAACTACACCTTAATACAAAATATGTAGGTTCAAATTTGCAAAACATGGAATACCATACTCTGTCACTTTATTATATTAACACATTTTCTAGTGTTTAAAATGATTTCCTTTTGTGTATTTGAATACCTAAAATCTGAGGCAGGAAGTCTAAAATGTAGTAGTGTCTTTGATTAGAAAGTGTTTTTAGGGGTAACAAAGATATAATGGGACCCTGTAGTTAAAAAAAATAACATTTCAATATAATAAAAAATAGTATAGTGGTTAAGAGTGAAGTAATACTAAAGTTAGCTGCATACTAAATAAATGGCATGTTGAAGTCAGGAGTTGCAATTCTTTTTGTCTTTGTGTAGTTCTCAGTGGATTCCCAAATTGGTATTTGATAGCTATACAAGTCAACATTAACTAGCCCTAATCACAACTCTGAATTCATAAAAGTTGTATGTGTCAACTTTTCTTTACTTCTTCCTGTGCTTTATCAAAACAGAGATGGAAATGAAGCAAAAGGAAAAATATGAAAAGCAATGGAAATGAAGCAAAAGGAAAAATATGAAACGCAATATTCACTTTCCAATGTGTTTCTTCAGAACCAATCTCAAGTAATCTTTGAAGATAGATGCAAGACAATCTGGGTATAATTCTAGAGTTTCTAATTGATTTTACTGACTTCTCTATAATTTTATAAAACAAAATATGAAAACATATTTAAAAATAAAATATTAATCAGGAGAAGTTTTGATGGAATTTAGGTGAAGATGATTAGACATATCAAAGACTGGAAATTATGTGTTAAAGTTAAAAACAACACATGGTACTGGGGATATTGGATATTTATACATAAAAGAGTGAAACGATATCTCGTAGTAAGTTCAACCATCAAACTCATATGAATTAAAGGTTGTTTTGTAAGATCTGGCCTTCTGTAAGTACTAGAGGAAAAGTCAAGTTAAACATTGTAAGATGCAAAGAATTAGAAAAAAAATTCTGGAAAAAATTCTAATAGCACAGCAAATAAAAGTATAACTTGTTAAATTGTGCCATCATTGCACAGAAATGGTCAGAAACAACACACTTCAGAGACAGCCTACAAAATGAGAAAAAATGCTAAGCATATTCCCAATAAAGTATTAATATCAAATCTAACATAAAAAAAGAACTTATAATACTAACTACGAAGAACGTAGGTAGCCCAAACAACAAATGAACTAATAAAAGATCTGTTTCAACAGATGAAGTAAAATTGGCTTAGAAGCATATAGTAAAATGTTCACCAACCTTAGTTATCATGCAACTACATATTCAAACTACATGGACAATCTGACTTGACCTGATTTTTATTTGGAATTGATATTCCAAAATTAAAATAACAATAAATATTGAAAGACACATGGAAGAAAGATCATCCTTATTCACTATTGTGGGGATATAAATCATCTTAATGACTAGAGAAATCTGTATGTATTTTCCACAAAAATCTAAAAGAAGACCTACTGAATAATCTAGTTGATCACTCTGGGCCTGATAACCAAAGGACTCTAAGTCACTACCACAAAGGTATTTTAATTTCTTTGTGTAGTGCACCACTACCCACAGAGCAAAGTTACTGAGTTTTCTTTATTATCTGCCAATAGATTAATGAGTAAATAAAATACAAAGTACATATTCAGTGAACTTTTGCTCAGCCATAATGAAGAAAATTACATTGTTTTCAGGAACGTGAGCACCACTGAAGCCCCTTGTATTAAGCAAAGTAAATCAGATGCAGAATATATCATGAGTTATCTGTCATTTGTTGATACTAGATATTATGTAGACCTATAAATTCTCATTGATTTACAGGCATGGTAGTAAAAGAGAGACTAGAAATGAACAGGGATAGCAGGAGGGAGAGAGTGGAAAAGACAATGGGGCAAATATCATTAGTGTACATGACATACTTCTATGAAAATGCATTTATAAAACCTAGCACTATATACAACAAATTTACAGTAATTAAATACCACATGTTTTACACATAAAATTTTTACAGTATGACTAAGTAAAAAAAAATAGTGCTTGGATTCAAGACATTTTGACAGATTCTGGGAACATAAATTTATAATTGACAAAGGAACAGAAACCAAACAGTTCATAGCAGAGAAAAAAAGAAAAAAGAAAAAAGGTCTCACATGTAGGTGAAAATAGTCCAGAAGCAATCACAGTTTCCGTCATGATCAAAGCACAAAGCAAAAGAGCAGGAGGAGGCCTAGGCCCAGGAGAATCCAAGCATTTAAAAGGCAGCACTGCAAAACCTCAGGCCACTGAAGTCCTTCTCCCCCTTTGTGTGAGAGCTTTGGGCAGCAGGGTTTCTGGTCACACACAAGGCCCAAGAGACTGTTCTGAATTGAATGTTCGGTAAGGGAAGCTTCTTCAAATTCACCATAGTATTGAAAGATGAATTATGTGAAGACCTCTCTGGGTCTCCAAGACAGCACAAGCAATAGAAATGCAAGAAGAGCAACAAAACTTCATCAGTATGATAGGAAGGGTGCAGTAATTTGAAAGCTGGGAAAGGATGCTGCTCTTGGCCTCTTCCACTATCTAGATAACCTAATGCACTACCACAGATGCAGAGTATGTCTTCCTTGTCAGTTCCTTGGAAAGAATTACATGTTAATGGAACAAGCTGACACTTTGAAAGGCCGAGGTCAGTGGGTGTTTATACTAGAAACGCTCTGAAAAACCAAGTTCATCAACTCTTTGAGAAACAAATTCAGACGAGCAAGTTTTTTGACAAGCAGGGCAGCTGATAGAGAAAACATCAAAATTTATATTAAAATGTATTCTCTGAAGTAAACACTCACTGTCGGGCAGATGGATCAGAGAGTAAAGTGCTTGCTGCCACAAGTATGATGAACTGATTTCAGATTCCCAGCACCTAAGGCAAAGCCTGTACAATGTTTGGTGGTTGTGAGAAAATGGGAAATAGGGAGAAATCTATGCTCATTTCTTACTGGCAAAGAGAACTCAATGTTCATTGAAAAATCCTGTTACAAATTATGGTAGGAGAGATAAAGGACCAATCATTGACCTCCATACTCACACAAATGCGGATAGATGAAATCACATTGTACATAGTCCCCTCCCCGCCAACATGCACACACAAAGAAACATGTTCATGTCTAAAACAAGTTCAAATGAAAACTGAAGCACTCATTATTCTCATTAAAGAAAGCACTATAGGAAAATGATGGCAAGAAAGAAACATGATTTCATGTGAAAACATGTGCTATAAAATATTATTTTGGGGCATGTTACATTTGTTTATGTTCTGGAACATTTGTTTAATGATATAAAGATGTGCTGCTTTTGTTAATGACGCTTTCTTTAACTGTGTGAAGCTGTGATTCTTTTGCTGTCTAAAACACCTGATGGTCTAAAAAAGAACTGAATGGCCAATAGCGAGACAGGAGAAAGGATAAGTGGGGTTTGCAGGCAGAAAGAATAAATAGAAAGGGAAATGGGAAGGAACAAAAGAGAACAGAGAAGGACATCAGGGACCAGGCACCCAGCTACACAGCAAGATGTGGAGAAAGAAGGAAAGAAAGGCATATAGAAATAAAGATAAAAGTCCAGAGGCAAAAGGTAGGTGGGATAATTTAAGAAAATCTGGCTAGAGACAAGCCAAGCTAAGGCCTAGCACTTACAAGAAAGAATAAGAATTCACATGTGATTCATTTGAGAGCTGAGTGGCAAGCCTCCAAAGAGTCAAGAGTAAAAAAGTAAAACAATCAAAAGCAACATGTTTAAAAGAAATGAGAGTTTTCATATTGATAAAATAAAAAATACTTAAGATATAAATGTGTTTATCATATGAGTAGTACAAAATTATGTTAAACAAAATTGTTTTTTGCATATAACTCTAAAATTTTAGAAACAAATAAAGCAATGTGTCTATGAGCATTAAGTTTATGATAAAATGCAATAGAATATTCTCTTTGAATGTAAAAGTTACATTGATGCAAAGAAATAAAGAGAGCATCTTCATAAAATTAATTGAAATCATTTGTATTTTAAGTGAAAGTATTGCATAAAACAGATATGAAAGTAGGCCTCTTTGGAGACATTTATACACTAAAATAAAGCAAATGTCTGGAATTAGAAGCAGCCATATAGATTCTCTAAGGAATAAATCCTTAAGAAAATATTTACTTTCAAGAGTACAAGTAGTACCCAAGAAATTACTCAGCAATAAAGCTTATTTTGAAAATAAGAAAGTATAGTTCACTATTGGTCATTGACCAGGAATGGACCTTTTTATTAATCATCACCTACTGCAAAAGCAACCTTGGTGAGACCTGAAAGATGCTTTAACTATACAACAATTACTGAGGTGAAAATGTTATGCTTTGTCCATTTAGAAGAGTATCTATGGTATGTTCTTGCCTAGCTTCAATCACCTGTCTAGACACAGGTTTTAGAACAATTATTGAATATGAATATTGTTGTGAGAAAATCAAAAGTTTTAGTAATTCTACACATATTATGTAGTAAAAACAGAAGTTTTGAGATCTGTTTAAAAAAATAAACTGTAGAATAAGAAACTCCCTAGCACCCAAAGCATAGAAACTCACAAAAAGATAGAAAAGGTGTACAAGTTAACTACCAGAGAAAATGCAAATAAGAAAGAACTCAATTAAAATGTGTGAATTTCACAGTCAAGTTGTTCCAAATGTAACATATTCCCCTGCTTAGGTTAGTAGTTAGTACTGTAAATGATCATGATGTTCTGAAGCTGCCTAAACTGAACTCTAAATAGAGTTAAGAAAGAGGTCAACTTACTGATACTTCTTGACCTTCTATCTACTCAGGGTGCTTTAAAAAACACAAGCAAAATATAGTTATAAATGCAAAAGCTCATTTGGTCATTTCTTAATGATTAATACTTTTAAGAAAGATTTGTTAGAATTACTTGATTTATTAGAGATCCAGTCTTATTCTGATCATGGGGCTAAAGACCCTCCAACATTATCATACTTACTTTTTATATGATATATTCAGGTTTGAAGATTCAGCTGAGAGGAGTTTATGAAGCCTGGCCAAAGGAGCACGGGATACAGTTATGGGTCAGCACACTGGCAATTTCTGCTTAGATACCAGTGTATTAATCTATTTCTTAGTATGCAATGAATTTTTCAGTATGTCTGTTTGTTAGTTTCTTTTCCTTCTGTGAAAACTACAATATCACCAAAACATGTAGTAATAACCAATTGCTATGGGAAGAGCTTGCTTGAGTTTCAGACTTCAACTACGTGAAGCGAGAATAACCATACTGAGGCAGTTCCTAGTGTGTTGTTTTAACAGCTCAACAGTAGACCTTTATCTCAATAAAGGAATAATATTCTATTTTCTCATACTGGGTGTAAGTATATAAGCCATCAGAATTTGTATTTGCGCATCACTTTAATGTTAATATGCTCACTTAATAATTTAAGAGGCAGGCAAAAAATATATCTGTAGGTGCCGAGAATGAGCTATGTTTTTAGAGACTGTGGCTAGCATGCAGAGAAACCAGGTTCTATACCAAGCTTTGTGTTATACTGGGTATAAAGACACACATCTGTGTTCTCAGAACTAGGGAGTTAAAGCCCTAAGGATTAAAAGTTTAACATCTTCCTCAGCTTTATAGCAAATTCATGGCCAGCCTGAGAAACCCAAGACCATGTCTCAGAAGAAAACAAAAGAAAAAGAGAATATTTTATGTTGTTGCTGTTGTTGGTAAAGAAACTGCATAGAAGTTCATACTAAAATTGACTGCATGGTTTCTTCACCATTGCAGCTGAGAAAGTGTAGAATCCACCAAGCAGTACAATACACATTGAACCATAGGCAGACTTCTCTCAGTCTGGTTGTGCTATCTATACTTTCTGCCTGGCTACTAATCAATCAATACTTTATTAAATCGATATGTATGACAAAATTTACAGAACATTTCCCAAGCAGAATAAGTAGGGGACACTAAACTCAAAAAGAAGAAGAGGGAGGAGCAAAAAAGGAGAAGGAGAAGAGAATATCAGGGATCTGCTACCCAGTCATGCCACCAAACACAGAGAAAAATTAAAGAAAGATATTTAGGATAAATAAAAATAAAAAGTCCATAGGCAAATGTAGAACATAAATGGGTTATGTTAAATTAGAAAAGCTGACTAGAAACAAGTCATGGTAAGAATGGACATTCATAAGTAAGAATATGTCTCTGAATATTTGAGAGCTGGTGGCATGCCACCAAAGAATAAATTATATAAAAAATAATCTATAATAACATGCAAAGTCCAAATATATCCAATGGACTAGATGTATTTATAAAACATTTGCTAGTATCTTGTTTGCAATATCAATCAACAACTATGTCCATAAACATAGTAACTTCTCATTTATGATTTTTGATTAGTAACTACCGAGATATAATGAGCACCATAAACTCTTTCTGTGTTCCTAATTTTGGGTGCTCAGGCTCATTTCATTCTCTCAATACATTTTGCTTTAAAAACCAATGATACTTTAACATTTTTCTAAAGGAGATCATGTGAAATCCTTTGGTTTCCATGGCACTGTAGTGCCTCTTGTATTGCCAAAGGTGAACAGATTTTTCTTATATCTTTCTTAAAGTTTATCTGTTTCTACAATTGTGAGAATAGGTCATATATTGCTTCCAGCATCACCACTGCTACTCAATGATTTTTCTCTGCTAAAGCAGTTCTTCACTGTCATACAGGTAAGTGAAATGATATATCATCAATTTTAGTTCCAATATTATTGGTTTGACTCAGTTTGGGGCTTGCTAAACAAGCATATGCTTCAGAACAAAAACAAACAAAAACAGTTTTTACTCGAGGATTCCCCACTGCAACTTTATGATTCAACTATTAGCAGTTCATTGTTATTATATCTTTAATATATATTTTCCTCAAGGCATCTCAAGAAAGTAACAAACCGAGGTTTAAGAAAAGGAAGAAAATATCTATAACCTGTACAGAAATTCTAGTCATTATGAGGAACCTATATCTGTTGTTTCCTTCATTGAGAGTGAGCTCATATTCTTCGAAGTGGGTTGCTTTCAGAAGGCACTGTAGTGATTTATTTTCCTATTGCTGCAAGAAAATACACCATCAGAGGCAATGTAAGTGAGAATGGCCATGTTCTGGCAAGGATTCCATTCATAGTCTATCAATGTTAGAAAGACCAAGTGGTGGGAACTTGACAAAACTGGAAACAGCCATTAAAACAACTAGAAAACAGTAACCAATGCCTGAATTCTAGACCTCAACTGACTCTCCTAACAATGGAATGGACTCACATGACTCCAATTTCTTTTTTCTTTCTTCTTTAAAAATCTTTTTATTTATTTATTTTACGTATCAACAAATTTCTCCTCTCTTTTCTCTTACCATACACCTCCCTTTCTCATCTCCCCCCATTTTTTTTTCAAGACAGGGTTTCGCTGTAGCTTTGGTACCTGTCCCGGAACTAGCTCTTGTAGACCAGGCTGGCCTCAAACTCACAGAGATCCGCCTGCCTCTGCCTCCCGAGTGCTGGGATTAAAGGCATGCACCACCACCGCCCGGCATCTCCCCCCAATTTTAATTTGACAATTAATACTAGCCATTATTATTCAATCCTTTTTTCAGACTGAAACTCAGTTACATCATGTCTTTACCATAACCTTCTACCTCTTGTCCTGTAGTCTTATAGCTATATAACCATGTAATAACAGAATACACATGTGTTTAAAATTTTAACACTTGAAAAATCCAATGTCTTTGAATTGTGTGATCCTATTAAAGAAAAAAAACACCAACAAAACTAATTACACATTTTCAAAACAGAAAAATGGGGAGTAAATATTCTTTTTTATAGCAAAATAATTGAAGGAGTAGTAACATCAAAGCTGAACCAAACTTCAGTAGGGCAAGAGTAAATTCTTGCCGTTCTCTGTTCAATATCGGTGACCTATAATGCAACCAATATGACTCTTAAATGCTTAAGTAGTCTCATATTTCTTTCTTGGATTCCCATAGCACACATAAATTCTTTTTTATTCCAGCTCAGTTCCTATGCTAGCAACATGGCTAAAAACCATGTCAGAAGATCCTGGAATCTTGAATATCCTGTGCTGTCTACTCTAGCTGAGATTTGCTCTTCACAGTTTCATACGATTGCCCCTCCAAGCTTCCTTGGAGGGACTCTGACCTTTCTATGCATAGCATAGATTTAGCTGTTCCCAAAATTATGGAGCAATAGGGTTCTAAAAACTGGGCAACCCTAGTTTAAAACATCAGTGTCACATGGACAACACTGTTCAATATCCTTTAAGTAATTATACTTTAAGATGTAGTCTCATCTCTTTGGACCATAGTTGATTCAGATTCTGTTTGCAGGTATATGTTTTCAAGATCAGGGAACCACATCACATATGTTTTCTGTCGTTAATGAATCTTTGTAAGATAGAGTCCAGGTGGTAAAGTTCACTGAAGACAGCATCTCTGTTGAACTGATGTAGAACAGGAAGCTTCTTCACAGAGGTGCTTAGCTTTTTAGTATCAGTCCAAGGGTACTGCCATTTAAAATTTTTTTGAACAAATTAGTTTGCCATCTTCTATTTCAGATATCCTCATATTTTGGGGGGGGGCATGAACAGAATGAGGCCAAGACTCTTATCAAAAAATATCACATGAGTGTTATCTAGTCTAGTTTCTGGTAAAGTAATTGTTCTCTGAAATGTCACTTGCTAAGGCCTCTGCTGCACTCATTTCCCTCACCATTCTTGTCTTTCAAGCATTGTCAGAATGTTCTATAAAGCTAAATTTATGGCACTCAACAGTTATCTAGACCCCAGTTCTATATTCACCCACAAAACATTCCCAATAGCTTAAGAGTCTCATGGGTTTTCCATTGCCATGAACCAACTTTTTTATAACTATTTATATTTGTTTGTTTCCCCATTGATATAGTAAAATACCCTGAGAAAAACAACTTAAGGGAGGAAGTGTTTATTTGGACTCACCATTCGCAGTGCAGTGTAGTATGATAGGGAAGTCAAGGGGCTTGAACCAGCTAATCACAGGACAATCACAAGGAGAAAGCACGGAACAATGAATAAGAACAGAAAAGTTTTCAACCTACTTTCCCCTCTTTTTGCAGTCCTGGATCTCCTGCTGGAGAATCATACTGCACACATGATTCTTCTCACTTCGGCTAACAAGGTCATCCTTCATAGGCATTCTCAGAAGCACCCCGCACAGGTGATAATATATTTTTATCAATTTGACAATGAAATCTAAAAATCATAGACATCATTACTATTTCTGTTGAACAACATTGTTCTTTCAGAAAATATGCACCTACAAAATACATTCCAAATCTCATTTTCCCACTTCGTGGCCTCATTATTACATTTTCTGCATATATCATGTGTTATAAGACATGTGGGCACTTTACCCATCATTCAACATCACCCGAATCTCAATCTGTATTGTGTTAGATGCCAATCATGTGTTTCCTATCATCACCACTATTTGTGCTCCACACTCTGGGGAAAAAAAAAAGAAAAAAAGAAAAAAAAAACGGGAAAACTTTCTAAGCTTGTTTATTGAGGTCAATAAAACAAAAGGAAAAAGAAAACTTTTAGTTTTGCCTGTGCATAATTTTTATTTTACATAGGCCAAATGTTTTTGTTTTACAACTTCAATTCTGCTTTCTGTTAGATAAAGGGCAGCATGAATTAAAAAGGAGCATCTTAGTTTATAAGAGTTCATGAATACAGTAAGTATATAATCATTCTACTTAAATAAAATATTATCACAAACCCCATTTTCCTTGTTTCTATATGCATTATGAAGTTTAGAACACACTTATGGATATATTTTATCAAGACAAATAATGGAAATTTTATCTTCACTAAACACTAACATGGTAACTCATACTTTCCATAGAAAGTGTGAAAGGAGCAGGAATAAAGTGACAATATTCTCTTGAAATCTAATACCTCACAAATGTAATTAATGCTCATTCTTGTTTTGGATGGAAAGAATCTCATTTTATTTGAAACACAATCTTATGTACATTCAAGGAAATATTATTACTTTAGAAATAGAAATTCAGAACGAGCTTTATGCCTTTATCCTCTTAAAAACTGTAGCCCAATAACCGATTATTGCAGAGGAGAATAACTTAAATTTAGAGCATACTATAGTAAAGATGTGAGACTTGCTAGATTAGCTGGCAGACTGAGAGGTGACAGAAGGGTGTTCAAGACAGAATTTGAATGTAAACTCACATTTGATTTTAATGATTGAGGGAAAGCAAGGAATTTCCCTGTTTGAATACCTCGAAGGAAGAGTGTCCTTAATGAGATTCAAAACCATGCCCAGGTGTTCTGTGGTAGCTGGAAGAACAACAGAGGGCCCAAGATGACCCGGAGCTTGTTTATTCACAGAATTGGTTATCAGTAGCCTCCAAAAAGAACTGGCACACATACGTTGCAGTTGTCAGATCCCAGCAATACAGCTGTGATCTGACAATGTCTTTTGATATTATATAAATCAGAGATATTAATTAATACAACAGCACTCAGGAGACAGAGGCAGGCGGATCTCTGTGAGTTTGAGGCCAGCCTGGTCTATAAGAGCTAGTGCCAGGACAGGCTCGAAAAGCTACAGAGAAACCTTGTCTCAAAAAAACTAAAAAAATAAATAAATAAAAATAAATAAGTAAATAAACAGGATAGATAATAGATATGTATTATAGGTAATTGATGACATGCTTACCAGATATTCACAAATGAATGCACTTAATCCTTGACACAATCAAAGTAAAAATAAAATAAAATAAAATAAACTGACTGTTGAATTCAACCTTTGCTCTAACATAAAGACCATGTGAGACTGGACCAGTCCTCTGCTTCCCAATTCACTTTCCTGCGTTTATAAAAAGGAACAATTCTTATATATTGCATTATATTGATCTAAAATGCGATTGTTTACCCTTAAAATTGCCCTATTCACATCGCCCATCATATTCTTCTTCTTTCTATATTATTTTAGTCAAATTTATAGTCATGAAGAATGACAAGTAAAAAAGTCAGGAAGAGTTTGACTTTTGATCATAAATGGTGATCTAACAATTTGTACTCTATGTGCTAAGGTAGCTACAACAAACTGGACTTTTGCCAACTCCAAATTACCTTACAGAGAATGCTGCACTCCTGAACTCTTACCAGCAAAGGGCTTACATTATGGTGATATATTCATTTAAGTATGTCCTAATCAATTCATCACGGAGATACCCTGAAGTATTAATAAAACTTTCTAACGCACCAGGGACATATCACAGGAAGAAGTTTACATAGGTGACCCTGTGAAAATAATTTCTTACGGACAATTTTGCAAAAAGGCCAGGAAAGTGATTGACCTTTCTAGGGATCACACCTTACCACCAGGCTTTAATGTAACCATTCTAAGGAGGTTATTAAAGAGAATTCAAATTCCCCAGCCTTCTCATGTTTCACATTGCTCTCTATTAGGTATATCAATAAAAATATTCAAATTGTCATTCATCATTTTTTTCTTTTCAAAATGCATAAAATTTCAGAAATTCTTCTAAGATAGTGGTGTTGTTGGATATCTACCAGAAAAGAATACTTAGACATGGGTCCAAGTCAGTAGAAAGTTTTACCTGTCTGGTGACTATACTGGGCTTTTGGGACTAAGTGTAGTCCCTAGCCTTTCTTGGGGTGAGATTTTAAGCACAAAAACCACATCCTAAATTGACACATCTCATTTAACTAGAACAGCACCTCCCCCTTTTGTAAAGGCTATTGTCTGAAGGAGCTGAAGGAGCTCCAACAGCACCAGTTAGCCAGAAGACAAAAAGCAAAATTAGTGGATCTATGACTGTAGACTTTGATGGATTGTGTGTTTGTTCTCTTTTTAGCAGGTGCTGCTACCTACCTGAATCTTGAATTCTAAGTCTTGAATGGTACTTCCGTCATTGCATCACTTATGCTAAGGCCTTGGGGCCTACTGTAGTCGAAGGGCCTACTTCAGTATTCACAAACACTTCACAGAATCTTAGTGTAAATATAAAAATAATTTTCAATAATATTCTTGATATCCATATTGAAATTGAACAAAAGATAATGTTTGACTATATTGTGATTCTGATATTTTTTATTTTCAATTTCCAATTTCAGTATCATAATAGCATTTGGGCTTCTAGAATATAGTAACTGTACCTTACAAATAATAGAAAACTGTTTTACCATTACTTGGCTTTGGAGTGAAAAATATTTTCAACACATATGATCACGAATTATTATTTATCTCTGAATTAATCAAAGGTATTGTGGCGTATATAATTTTAAACTATATGAATTTATATATACTCAGACCTTTATCTGTAAACTTAAAAATGTTTGACTATTTTCATTTTCCTTATATAGTTAAATATATACTTTTCTTTATAAAGTTTTCCTTTGCCTTGTTTTTTCTTTTATGAAAATAGGTACTTTTTTCATACAAAATGTCCTGGTTATAGTTTCCCTTCCTTCTGCTTCTCCCAGTTTCTTGTTGGTTTAGGAGGTTCTTCTGTTCATGTGTTGCTTTCATTGGTTAATGAATAAAGAAACTGCTTTGGGCCTGATAGGGCAGAACTTAGGTAGGCGTAGAAGACAGGCCTCAATGCTGGGAAGAAGGACAAAAAGAGACTCCATGGATCTTCTGCCCTGGATGGTCTCTGGTTAGAATCTTGCCCATAAGCCAAGTCACGTGGTAATACACAGATTATTAGAAATGGATTACATTAAAATGTAAAAATTAGCCAATAAGAAACTAGAGCTAATGGGCCAAGCAATGTTTTAATGAATACAGTTTCTATGTGGTTATTTCACATCCTTGTAAGGGATAAACAAGGGGCCTCGTTCCTTGTAACAATTGGTGCTTCAGTGTGGTCAACTAACTTCATATAAAACCTGAGAGGGCTTGAAAAGGAATTGTAGACACAATATAGAGTTTAGCACAGCTGGTGGCATGACAGCTCCTTTAAGAGAGAATTTCCTGACTCAACACCCATAGCACGAAAAACGTGCTGGTTAAAATGCTGGTTTCCTGAGCTATGCTGCTAGTGCGACCTCTGTCTCTTGCAAGAGACAAAGCATTAGGATGGGGTTTGTGAGTACTTGCTAAAGCTTGCTTGATGGCAGCATGGACCAGCTTTATGCCTGAAAGTGGGGCGGTGTGCTTGGCTCTCAGCGGTGCAAGTTGCTCCGCCATGCAAAACTGGGTGGGGCAAGCCCACAGTACCAGTATTTGCCCTAGGAATGTTGCAGCTTAGATTCTTAAAGTGCTAAGCATTTTAATAGCGCAAAGTGAAAGTATTCCTGGAGAGTAGAAAATTACAGACAATGAAGAGTGCCATGTACTCCATCTTTTTTGGCATGTGTCATAGTTTTAGTAAAAATAAACCATAACCTCAAGGGTCAGGAGGATGTAAACACTGGTAAAACAATGATAAAAAAATTTCAATGTTATTAAAGAAATGCAGCCATTCCCTTAGGTTAGTTATTATCCTTTGTCTCTGCATTGTAATGAAGCTGCATTAATTGGCTCCTAATCTGATACACCATGCTTTAATGAGGCAAATGTAAGGACATGTAAGTTAACAGAATGCAACTTTCCTCAAGAACAGTGTCATGCTCTGCTGGAATAAGAAAAAAGCCCAGGAATGACTCTCATTAAATAGCCTGTGTGTGCTGATCCGTGAGACTTGTCTATAATTAACTTACTCAGAGATTATTCTTTGTAGATCTGTCTGTAAAATAAGAAAAAAGACACCAGGGACAGCAATACATGGGGTCTATTGAACTGCAGAGGTAATATTTACACTCTCATTAAGTGTATTCAAATAAATGTTACGTAATGTCATGCATATATTTGTAAGCCATTATAGAACATTTATTTTACCAAGCAGTTGTTTTTGTAAATGTTACTCAAAATTTGTTTACTTAATAAATATTTTAATGTGCTACTCTCTGACAAGTTGCCAACAGAAAAAGTAAAAAAATAAAATCCTTCCCACAAAGTATTTAATATTTTAATAACGATAAAATAATCTTCACAATGTACTATATTTGTGTAATAACAGAAGTCCAAAACATTTGAGAGGAAAATCAGAGAATTAACACCCATTTTTAAGGGCCAAAAAGGGATCAAAATAGCGATTTTCTCAGGCTGAATGGTTCTTTTCTGTGGCAAGAAGATAAGCGTACATAAAGAGATAACCACAATGTAGCAAGATTGCTCTTTTGAAAAACAGGTTAATTCTCCTAAATATTAGGTATTTGAATACAAAGAGAAAAACATGATCAGAAAAGAAGACATACCTATAAGAATTTCAGTGTTGTTCCAAGAGTATTATATTCTATAAATATTTATATGTTTGCATATCCACCTATCAAAACCAAAATGAAACCAAATATTAATGAATGCAAAAACTATTGTTTGATAGTTCTATTAAGTAATATCATGTTTGCAGGAGAAACACTACAGATCTATTCAATTTTCAACTGAAAAAAATGCAATTTGCTGATTATGGTTTTCTTAAATTATCAGTTTCTAATTTGGATTTTAGGACATAATGTAAAGATTTATTTATTATATATACATGTTTTTGTGTTTATGTAAGCATATATACATGTGAATGTGCAGATGTGCTTGTGCATGTGAGCAAATATAAACCAGAAGATTTTGGATCCCTCAAAAGTAGAGTTATAGCTGAAGTTATAAATATTTTGACATCTAACTTATTATGTGAGTGCTGAAATTCAAAGTCAAGTCCTCATGCTTGCTCTCCAAGCACTCTTAGTCACTAATTCAGCAATAATATCATATGCAATAATACAAAATTTCATGTTAGTCTCAAACCACAAAGCTCTTTTGTTACCACATCTGAAAAGGAGATTTTGTTCTCTGACACCCACCAGGAAGGAGAGAACAGACTCCAGCAAATTATCCTCTGAGTTCCACATATACATTGTCGCATGTGAACATCCTTCTCTATTTCTCTCACTCAACCCCCCCACACACATGCACACTCATGCACATATACAAACACTCATGCATACACACTGTAAAAAATAAAACGGTATTGCTAACTACTCAATACTTTTGTTAATGAATATTGAATTGATAGCTCATTTAAGTCTCTTTCATTTTTGTGTATGCTGCATAAAAGTTCCTCAATTTATAGTGATTTTTATTCAAAAAACTCTTGTCTTAATAATAGATATATAGTTTAATGAATATCTGTAATTTGCGATTAAAATAAAAAATAATTTGAAAACTATAATTTTCTTATAACTGTGATGCTTTTTAAGCTGACACATAATATTATAACAAAATTGGCAAATATTTTGGCAATCTTAATATTTCTATTATATATATATATATATATATATATATATATATATATATATATATTCTTATAATCTTAGAACAAAGACCTCATCAACAAGCTATAGGGCACATACGTCCTTGTTCTGATACAAGATTTATAGGCATCTCGTGATTGTCAAGCCAAGTTTTTTCTCAAATAAGTCCCAAAATGATATTGTATAAAAATATTGCCTGAATCATTAGTTTGATTCCATTGGTCTACCTGTCTACTTTTACGGCAATACCAAGCTGTTTTCATTATTGTAGATCTATAATAGAGCTTGACGTCAGGGATGGTGATACTGCCAGAAGTTACTTTATTATACATGATTGTTCTTGTTATCCTGGGTTTTTTGTTTTTCCATATGAAGTTGAGTGTTGTTCTTTCGAGTTCTGAGAAGAATTGTGTTGGGGTTTTGATAAGATACCTTGACTGAAGGAGCCAACTTGGCACTAAAGAAATTCCCAGAAATCCACAATGATTACCCCCAAATAAGACCCTAAGCAATAGTGGAGAGGGTTTCTGAACTGGCCTTCCCCAGTAATCAGATTGATGACTACGTAATTGTCATCATAGAAACTTCATCCAGCCGATGATGGAAGCATATACAGGGAGCTAGGCCAAGCTCCCAGAGTCCAATAAAAGAAAGAGAGGAGTGATAATACAAACAAAATGATCAAGACCTGGTTGAAGATACCCACAGAAACAACAGAACGGAGCTAGTGGAAGCTCACTGACTCCAGACTGACCATGGGGTCCAAACTAGGACCTCTGACTGTGAGTGACAGTGCTGTGGCTGAGGCAGTCTGTGGGGCCACTGGCAGTGAGATCAGTATTTAGAAACTAGTGCTTGAATTGACTTTTTGGAGCCCATTCTTTTGGAAGAGACACTTTGATCAGCCTAGATATAGTTGGGAGGGTCTCAGTCCTGGCTCAAAATGATGTGCCAGATTTGGTTGACTCCCCGTGAGAAGCCTTATCCTCTCTGAGGAGAGGATGCGAGTGGTGTGGCTGGAAAGTGGGGCTAGCAAGAGGAGGGGGAGGAGAAGGAACTGAGATTGGTATGCAAAATGAGAAAAGATTGTTTTATAAAATAGATAGATAGATTGATAATGATGATGATAGATAGGTGATAGATAGATAGATGATAGATAGATAGATAGATAGATAGATAGATAGATAGATAGATAGATAGATGATGATAGATAATAATGATGATGATAGATAGATAGATAGATAGATAGACAGATGATAGATAGATAGATAGATAGATAGATAGATAGATAGATAGATAGATAGATAAAAATATTACCAGAGAACTCAAAGCTGCTTTGAGTATGTACACAGAACTTAGGATCTAAGTATTTGCAACTTATGCTCCTTTGTTGAGAATACTTTTTTTGAAGTCTTACAATCCTTGCATTATTTTGGAAATGAGATTGAGCAGGGAAATCTTTGCCATTAGCATCTCATAATTCTCTGTGCTCTGTAGGCTTTGTAGCTATTTATAAAAGAATGAACAATCATTTATAAACAAACAAAAGACTAAGACTGAAAATCAATTGACTTCCAAGAGCATCATTAAATGGAAAAGTAATGTTTTACGGTGTTTTGTTGCTTTGTGGCCTTTAAAATTGTCATAAAACCAATCCAAATTCACAAGGATCTGGAACCAATTAGACACACTTCTCAAAGTCTTGGAACCACATCTTCAGATAACATGGCAAATTTGTTGTATCATAATAAAACACTTTTAATTTGAAACATTCTCTTTGCTCAGCAGTTTACTAAACAAGAACTTCAAGTATCACTGTAAATTATTATTTTGATTCAGACTTAAAAGTATTTTGTAATGTTACTATTATTTTATTTATTTACTTATAAATAACATATAAAAATAGAGATTTTTATTAAGCATTGTAAGTTGCATTCAATAGCCTCTGTATATACCATAATATAATCCATGAACAGTCGATCAAACCCAACAGGAGTTCATTGTTCACAATTCATGAGTTAAGGTAAAACTCCCATCAATTTACTGTAAAATTCTACTTAGCTCTTGTAGACAGGGACAGAAGAGTTACTCCTCATTTCTGGTTGCTAACGTGGTGGAGAGCTTTGGAAATATATGAAATGTAAGAAGTGATTCTGAGTGCCTGTTCTAATCGAGCTACCAAATCCAGCTGGACCAGGACTGAACGAGCATGTGATCAAACTGGACTCTCTGAATATGGGTGATCATGGGGGGTGACTGAGAAGCCATTGATAAAGGCACTGAGAATTGTTTCTACTGTGTGTACTAGCTTTTTGGGACCCTAGTCAATTTGCATGCCCAGCTTCCTAGACCTGGATATAGGGGGGAGGGCCTTGGACTTCCCACAGGGCAGGGTACCCTGCCCTTTCTTAAGGAGGGAGGAGGAGGGAGGAGAGTGAGACGGGGAGCGAGAAGGTAATGGGAAAAGGGGAGGAAGTGTAAATTTTTGAATGGAAAAATAAAAGAAAGTGATTCTGATTCAAAGACCATGGCTTGGAAACAGTCATAAAACATCAAAATGATAGAAGCATATAGGTTTTCACTAAAATCCAAATGGGAAACTTCTCAAGAACAACCAAGAAATTATATATGTACGATAAAATTAAATCATGTAGAAATCCATTTTATCGTATGTTTACCCCAAGTCTCTGTTAAATCACTGCTGATAGGCAGATGTGTGCAGTTTTACTTAGATGACCTTCTAGTTCAGAACCAGAGGTTTAACATAATTTTTTTCTAATGTAGTTTACTTTCAGTGAAACACATTACAAAAGAAAATGTTTAGAACTTAGCAATGATTCTGTAAGACTGGGAAAAAAGTCACTGGAATTCCTTCATGCTTGTTTTGATTTTCAATAAAATTTTTACTAATATAAACCCATTTTGCAATGTATTTGTTGGGACTCTGGAACTTGAACTCTGCAAGACAACTTTATACTACAACATCAAAATTTGTGCTTGCCTTGTCAGTAATCCTTTTTTTTTTCTTCATTAAAGAGGATTGAACCCTGAGCCCTGCACATAGCAGGGAAATACCAGAGCATGCTGTCCTATGGGACTAATCTTCAACTTTGAACTTAGCCTTAGTGTCACAGAGATATTACTTTTTGGATTAATGACTACTGAAATATTCTAAAAATTTCCATTGATTTCGAGTTGCAAAAAAGTAGTACTAAAAGCATTGCTATAGTTCTCATTATAAATTTAGCTTTTAGCAAAATCTTGATAATAGATAGCTTTGAAAACAACCATGTAAAGAAGTATTATATTACTTTAATGCTTTTTAAAGTAAATATTCATTATGAAATTAAGTCCTCCAATGTAAACTAAAGACTGATAGCTAGTATTCTGCATTCCTAAAGATCTACTTGCCCTTTGGGAAGATTTTAGTGAGAACTTCCTAAGGATGTGTGCTACTTTGACAAGAAAATGAAATGAAATCACAAAGTATGAATCCCTCTGCTAATTGAATGAGTTAGATTTGATCCATCCCGACATATGTTGTCTCAAAATAGTAAGGCCAAAAAGACAATATTCTTATTACATAGAAATGGATGCAAGCATTACATGATATATGAGGTATAATTTATCAAAAAAAGGTGATAATGCTTTTTTAAAAAATTAGGTTTTCTTCTCTTTTATTTTTGCATATTGCTTCCATATACTTCTTTTTGTTTTTCTCTTAAACTATGATGGTCTCTTTGAAAATTTGAAGTATTCAACATTCTACTCTTAACTGCAGGGACATTGCTGTATGGTGAAACTCCAAAAAGTGTCTAGGTATCTATTTATAATTGCGTTTCCTCATTTCTCTCTTTCCCTAAGTATTGGCCCTTGCCATTTTATCCAATTCTTGTATTAGTTTTAGAATTTTAGTAGCCACGTTTAATTCAGTGACAGAGTGGTTTCTACATCGGACTTATCTTACTGAGCATAAAATAGCTATGCTCCACCCATGCTGCTATAAATGGACTGCCTTTAAAACTATTTAGGATTTAATGGAGTTTTCATAATAATCCACTAAGATATGAACCACAGCTCTCTATCCATTCATCTGGTAATGAATATTTAAATTGTATCATAACTGCTGCATGCTGCAATGAATGGGAAATATCTCTCACAAGCAGAGAATTACTTTATTGGAAAAATGAAATTACTGAGTCATGTGAATTATATGGTAGCTCAATTTAAAACATCCTTTAATATGTTCATAATGGACACACCATTTTGCAGTCCTATCAATAGTAAAGGAAAGTTCATTTGTCTTCATACTTATTGATACTCTCTCTCTGTATCTCTCCATCTCTGTCTCTTTCTCATCTGTCTTCTTTCTCATCTCTCCATTTCTCTGTCTCTCTTTATATATAAAATATAAATAATAAATATTTTTATTTATTTATAATTTTATTTATAATTTCCTAATGATTAGACAGACAATTGCTTCATTTATAAATGCTAGTTACATGTATTCTTGATGCTAGAACTGAAAAAAGTCATATGCCTAGGGCTAGAATGGTAACTTTGTCAATAAATATTTGCCTTGTGTGAGGAGCTGAATTTATCTCTAGAGTCAATATAATAAAAATGTTAGGTGTAGTGATGTACACTCCTGTACTCTTATGTCTGGGAAGAGGAACAAGGTGATTTTGTGTGATTAGTGATCCAGTCAATATAGAATTTTGGGAAGTTCAGCTATTTCTGACTGTTGCTATAAAGATCTTTACCTTGATTTATGAAGAAGTCCTCTTTGGGACTAATAATTAGTGAATCTATTTTATGAGATAGCTCAGATATAAATCCAAGATAAAATTCCATTCATTGGCATGTTTTTGTCAAATAATTGAGAATAAAATTGATATAGTTCATAAATTTCTTTTTATATGAGAAAATTACTAAAAGTTAAGAATTATCACTTGAATACATGGTGCTCATCACAATACCAACACTATTTGTCAAATAATGGAATTAAATAATTTATTTATACATTACAGAAAATAAGAAGAAAAGCATTAGTGTGGGTTCCAACATAAATGGGGGGCATCAAAGTAAATGCACTGCCAAAAAATCAAGAATAACAAGCAGGTTTCCTCAATATAGAAGAGAAGTCAAAATAAAAATTTGAGGAGTCAAGAAAATTTTTGCAAACCACTTATTTAATAAGAGTTAATATAAAAAACATGTAAGGAACTATAACAATTTGTAGCAAACAAGTTATTCTTAGGAAGAAATAACCAGATTAAAGTTGTTCATAAAACTTATTTTTATTTTCTAAATTTTGCTGACCTGACACTTTGTTCGTATCTTCAAAATGAAAATTTCTTCTCCTGTTGAAACAAGAGCAAAATCCCTTCCCCAACATAACACATCTCTTGGCTTCCATTATGAGGTCAACACATCCTTGAAATACACCAGCTGATTTAATTCAGAAGCCTTTTCTATTATCCAATGTCCTTCTACTGCTGTTGTCCTTTTCTCATTAGCATTAAGAAAATTCAAGGTCAATAAAGCCTTATGTAATCTATTTCTGAGGATTATTCTAACATTTTCTGTTTAACATATACTTTACCATTCAATATGATCTTTCTACAACTGTGTGACCTGTTGGATTGTGTAGTATGCTTATAATATGCTTTATATTATGATAAGCAAAAGACTGTTTCATTTTCTTAGAGACAGATGCAGGACCATTATTTGTCTTTATTTGTGCAGGTATACCCATGATGGACATAACTTCTAATGAATGTGTGATTACCAAATCAGCCCTTCTGAGCTCAAAGCAGTTGCCCATTGAAAACCTAAATAAGTGTCAATTCTGTGATATACATATTTCAATTTTCCAAATTCTGCAAAGTGGAATACATCCATCTGCCAGATTTCACTTCTTTAATTACCCTTTGGGTTATTTCCTTCAGGTAGCAGTGTTTGGTTATAGGAAGATCAAGTAGGGCATCTCTTTATAATCTCCTTAGATTGTTGCCATGTAATAGAAAAACCCTTTCATTAAACCTTTCCTAATGATAATATGTTTCTTATAAAATTCTGAGGCCTTCAACATATTTCCAATCAATAATTGATCAATTTATGCATTGTCTTGTGCTAGAGAACCTGACAAACCCATATGGGATCAGATATGTATTATGTATAAGGGACAGAGCCTATTTTTGAATATATCTTGAACCTGAATGAAAAATGAAGTCAATTCTGTATCATCCGGTATAAATTCAGTGGTTTCAATGTGTCTTTCTTAATTTGTGCCTTTTGTGTTCTAATTTTCTGTAAACCTATTTTATAACCTATGTAATTGACAGAATCTCCTTTCTGTATTTTTCCAGGAGCAATTTGTAATTCCTATTTTGGCAAAGCTTTCTTTACTTCTACAAACATTCTTTCTGAAGTATCCATGTTTGAATCAGATAACAAAATATCATCTATATAATGGCAAATTATAGATTTAGAAAATTTTTTGTGTATTATTTACAATGGCTGACTTACAAAGTATTGGTATAGGGTGGGGATATTGAACATTCCCTATGGAAGACAGTCCACTGGTATTTCCTAGTAGGTTGAGAATTATTATAAGTAAGCACTGTGAAGGCAAGTTTTTCTCTGTCCTTTTCTTGTAAAGGTATAGTAGTGAAATAATCTTTCAAATCAATAATTATAAGAGGCCATCCTTTTGGTAATAGAGAAGAGAGTGTAGAGGACCCATAGGTTGAATTACCTTGTTTACAGTTCTTAGATCTGTCATCATTTTCTATTTATCAGATTTGTTTTTAACAACAAATACTGGAAAATTCCAAGGGTTGGTTGATTCTTCAATATGGTAAGCATCCAGTTGCTACTTTACCAGGTGTTCTAAAGCCTACAGTTTATCTTTGGCTAATGGCCACTGTTTAACACATATTTAACAATATGGTTTTAACACATATCAGTTTCTCAGTTAGTCATTTTAAAGGTACGGCCGTTGGTACCTCTAAAAGTTTGCTAGTTGCTTTGTGGTCTTGTACAGCCTGAATAGCTGACGACCTTATAATATCCTTCCCAGAATTATAAGTTTCTGGGACTACAGGAATGTTAATCTGGGTATTCTATTGCTGCAGTAGGTATTGACCCCATAAATTCACTGAAATATTAGCCACGTACAGCCTCAGCTTTCCTCTCTGTCATTCTGGCCATATGCATAAAACCCATCTTGTGCTGTGTTTAATTTGACATAGGGTTCCAATTCCTAGTAATTGAACATCTGCCTCTTGAAGAGGCCAATTTTCATGCCAAGATTCTGGAGTAATGATACTCACATTCGCACCCATGTCTATCAAACCCAAAATTACAATGTCATTTATATACACTCTTAGCTTTAGTCTTTGATCATTTATAGAAGTCTACCAGATTATATGTTTCTTATTTCCTATTGCAATTTTTGATTTGTTTTCCATGTTTATTACATCATCCAGAACAGTGTGTTTTTTTACAGAAGACTCTAGATTTTTTAACTTTGTCCTGAGCCATGTGGGCACCATATGAAGGAGGACACTAAAAGAAATTCCCACACTAGCTCAGAATTGAGTACGATAAAGGGTTATTTAACCTATGGGTCCTCTACAAAGAGTACTAGGTGTAGACTCACAGATCACAATCCTCTGCACAAATGGAGTACAGAAACCAAATCACACCACCAGAAGAAAGGTCAGACATGAGCTTTACATTGGCATATATAAGAGTTCATGCCCAATTGGGCAGGTAACTTAAAGGCTACTGGCTGTAGGAATTTCTATAGCATATTTATGCATACCATATGCATAGGAATGTGTATCAGTAAGAACTAAACATAGCATGAATAATAAAATCCCAGAGACTGATATTACATTTCAAACTGGCAATCAGAAAAGTAAAACAGCCAAGCCACTAGAGAGTTCTTTTATTTATTTATTTACTTATTTATTTATTAAAAAGAAAACAAACTATCGTTTTTCATTTTGCAAAGCAATCACTGTTCCCACTCCCTCCCCTATCCCTTCCCTCCAACATTGCTACAAATGTTGGTTAGTGATAGGGTAAAAATGAAACCATTCAGCTTTCATTTGACCTGCATGATCATCGTGTAGTTGTCAGGTAGCTTTATAGTATGGTTTGTCTCATAGTTATAGGTAAGAGTTAGTTGTCAGTTCTTACTCTCTTTTAAAAAGGAAGAAAGAGAGAGCAGTGAGTGCCTGCCTACCGGGCAGGCCTCAGGGTCCCCTGTAAGACAGCCTGGGCACCTTCAGCTCATGCATGCGCCAGGCTCTCCTGTGCTCTTCTGGATACCCCCCCCCCCCCTTGTTCCGTTCATCCTTTTGTCCCTGGATCATTGGGCTACCGGGCGGCCCTGTTTATTTGCTGAGGAATCCCATCTGGACGGGGAGTGTGTGCTATCCAGGGGCAGATTGACCTGGAAGAGAGCACAAACTCCCCTCCCCCAGCTCCTTCTGAAGAGCTGTCTTTCTTTCTCACGACCCAACCCCCCAGCACCCCTCCCCAACCCTGCACTGCTGTATGCTTGGACCAGTGCTCAAGAACAGTTTTAAGCTCCTACACTAAGGCTACCCACCCAGAGCAGTGAGTGCCTGCCTACCGGGCAGGCCTCAGGGTCCCCTGTAAGGGAGCCTGGGCACCTTCAGCTCCTGCGACAGGCTTCCTGTGCTCTTCTGGATACCGCCACTCCCCCCCCCCCCTTGCACCATTCATCCTCTTGTCCCTTGATCATTGGGCTACCAGGAGGCCCTGTTTAGTTGCTGAGGAATTCCATCTGAATGGGTGAGTGTGTGCTATCCAGGGGCGGATTGTCCCAGAAGAGAGCACAAACCCCCCTCCCCCAGCTCCTTCTGCAAGGCTGTCTTTCTTACACACGACCCCCGCCCCAAGTCTTCATTTTCGGCAAGGTCCTTCGCTCAGGAACAGTTTTCTGCTCCTACACTAAGGCTACCCACCCAGAGCGGTGAGAGCCTACCTAAGGGGCAGGCCTCAAGGACCCCCGGTAAGGGAGCACATGCACCTTCAGCCTGTGCGGCAGGGTGTCCTGTGTTCTTCCCGTCCCCACGCTGCCCCCCAAGTTCCCCCTTTTGTCCTCAGGTCATTGGACTCCCAGGCGTCCATGTTTTGGTGCTGAGGAGTTCATCTGGACCAGAACGGTTCCTGCTTCTACATTGAAGAGATACACCCAGAGAGTCAATCACAGCAAAGACGGGACCAAGACACCAGGCTTCTCCTGGCTCCATTTGAAGAAAGAGATGGGAAGGTGCCAATGCAAGAATTCCTCCAACAACCTGAAAGGCAACATGACACCACCAGAATCCAGGGATCCCGAAATAAGAAGAATTGTACACCCTACTCCAGAAGAAATTGACTCAAAAGTGAACTATATGAAAATAATAGAGGACCTTAAACAGGAGGTGAAAAACTGCCATAAACAATTAGAGATTACAAACAAAAAGGTAGAGGAAATGAATAAATCGCTCAAAGACACACAAGAAAACCAAGAGAAACAAGAAAAAGCAATCAAACAGGTTAGGGAAGCAGTTCAAGACTTGAAGAATGAAATGGAAGCAATGAAGAAAACACAAACCGAGAAAAGGATGGAGATGGAAAATCTGGGTAAACGAACAGGAAATACAAAGACAAGTACTAACAATAGATTACAAGAGATAGAAGAGAGAATATCAGACACTGAAGATACCATAGAGAAAATAAACACACTGATCAAAGAAAACAGCAAAACCAACAAATTCTCATCACAAAACATTCAGGAAATCTGGGACACAATAAAAAGACCAAACCTAAGAATAATTGGGATAGAAGAAAGAAAAGAAGTACAGCTCAACGGTCCAGAAAATATATTTAATAAAATTATAGAAGAATACTTTCCCAGCCTAAAGAAAGATATTCCTTTGACGGTTCAAGAAGCATACAGAACACCGAATATACTGGACCAAAAAAAAACATCTCCTCGCCATATAATAATCAAAACACAAAACATACAGAATAAAGAAAGAATATTAAGAGCTGCAAAGGAAAAGGTTCATGTTACTTATAAGGGTAAACCTATCAGACTTACACCTGACTTCTCTATGGAAACCATGAAAGCCAGAAGGTCCTGGATAGATGTACTTCAGAAACTAAGAGACCATGGATGCAAGCCCAGACTTTCGTTCACTATAAATGGAGAAAACAAAATCTTCCACGGTAAAAACAAATTTAAACAATATGTAGCCACAAATCCAGCCTTACAGAAAGTAATAGAAGGAAAATCACAAACCAAGGAGTCCAACAATGACCACAATAACTCAAACATCTAAGACCCTTCACCAGCGCAAATCAAAGAAGGGAAACACACAAACTCTACTACTAAAAAAGTGACCGGAGTTAACAACCACTGGTCATTAATATCACTTAATGTCAATGGACTCAACTCACCTATAAGAAGGCACAGGCTAAAAGAATGGATAAGAAAACAGGATCCAACATTCTTCTGTTTACAAGAAACACACCTCAACCACAAAGACAGGCACCTACTCAGAGTAAAGGGCTGGGAAAAGGCTTATCAAGCAAATGGACCCAAGAAACAAGCAGGTGTGGCCATACTAATTTCTAACAAAGTTGACTTCAATCTTAAATCGATCAGAAAAGATAGAGAGGGGCATTTTATACTCATAACAGGAACAATTCATCAGGATGAAGTCTCAATCCTGAATATCTATGCCCCTAATATAAAAGCACCCACGTACGTAAAAGAAACATTACTAAAACTCAAGGCTGACATCAAACCACACACTAATAGTAGGAGACTTCAACACTCCTCTCTCACCAATGGACAGGTCAATCAGACAGAAACCTAACAGAGAAATAAGAGAATTAATGGAGGTAATGAATCAAATGGACTTAACAGACATCTATAGAACATTCCACCCAAATAGGAAAGAATATACCTTCTTCATGGAACCTTCTCGAAAATTGACCACATACTCGGTAACAAAGCAAACTTCCACAGTTACAAAAAAATATTCGTAAGCTCCTGCATCTTATCAGACCACCATGAATTAAAGTTAGAATTCAACAACAATGCTACCCCCAGAAAGCCTACAAACTCATGGAAACTGAACAGTCAACTTCTGAACCACACCTGGATCAAGGAAGAAATAAAGAAAGAAATCAAAGTCTTCCTTGAATTCAATGAAAATAAAGAAACAACCTATTCAAACTTATGGGACACTATGAAAGCAGTCCTGAGAGGAAAGTTCATAGCACTAAGTGCCCATTTAAAGAAAACAGAGAAAGCAGACATTGGATACTTAACAGCCCACTTGAAAGCTCTAGAAAAAAAAGAAGCAGACTCACCTAGGAGGAGTAGAAGACTGGGAATAATCAAACTGAGGGCGGAAATCAACAAAATAGAAACACAGAAAACCATCCAAAGAATCAATGAAACAAAAAGCTGGTTCGTAGAGAAAATCAACAAAATTGATAAACCCCTATCCAAACTAATAAAATGGCAGAGAGAGAATATGCAAATTAATAAGATCAGAAATGAAAAGGTGGACATAACCACAGACACAGAGGAAATTCAAAGAATCATTAGATCTTACTACAAAAGCCTGTATGCCACAAAACTGGAAAATGTAAAAGAAATGGACACGTTTTTAGATGAATACCATATACTAAAGTTAAACCAGGACCAGGTGAACATTCTCAATAGACCTGTTAGTCGCGAAGAATTAGAAGCTGTCATCAAAAACCTCCCTACCAAAAAATGCCCAGGACCAGATGGTTTCAATGCGGAATTCTACCAGAACTTCCAAGAAGAACTTATACCTATACTCCTTAATGTATTTCACAATATAGAAACAGAAGAGTCATTGCCAAATTCCTTTTTTGAAGCTACAGTCACTCTGATACCAAAACCACACAAGGACTCAACCAAGAAAGGGAATTACAGGCCTATCTCACTCATGAACATCGATGCAAAAATACTCAACAAAATACTGGCAAACCATATCCAAGAACACATTAGAAAAATTATCCATTATGATCAAGTAGGCTTCATCCCAGAGATGCAGGGTGGGTTCAACATATGAAAATCTATCAATGTAATCCATCATATAAATAAACTGAAAGAAAAAAATCATATGATCATTTCATTAGATGCTGAAAAAGCTTTTGACAAAATTCAGCATCCCTTTATGATAAAAGTCTTGGAGAGATTAGAGATACAAGGGTTATGCCTAAATATAATAAAAGCTATTTACAGCAAACCGACAGCTGACATCAAACTAAACGGAGAGAAACTCAAGGCCATCCCACTAAAATCAGGAACACAGCAAGACTGTCCACTCTCTCCATACCTCTTCAATATAGTGCTTGAAGTTTTAGCAATAGCAATAAGACAACATAAGGGGATCAAGGGGATTCAAATTGGGAAGGAAGAGGTTAAATTTTCATTATTTGCAGATGATATGATAGTGTACATAAGCGACCCCAAAAACTCCACCAAAGAACTCCTAAAGCTGATAAACAACTTTAGTAATGTGGCAGGACACAAGATCAACTCCAAAAAATCACTTGCCCTCCTATACACAAAGGATATGGAAGCAGAGAGGGAAATCAGAGAAGCATCACCTTTCATGATAGCCACAAATAGCATAAAATATCTTGGGGTAACTCTAACCAAGGAAGTGAAAGATCTATTTGACAAGAACTTTAAGGAATTGAAGAAAGAAATTGAAGAGGATACCAGAAAGTGGAAAGATCTCCCTTGCTCTTGGATTGGGAGGATCAACATAGTAAAAATGGCAATTCTACCAAAGGCAATTTATAGATTCAGTGCAATCCCCATCAAGGTCCCATCAAAATTCATCACAGATCTTGAGAGGACAATAATCAACTTTATATGGAAAAACAAAAAAAACCCAGGATAGCCAAAACAATCCTATACAATAAAGATTGTCTGGAGGCATTACCATCCGTGACTTCAAACTCTATTACAGAGCTACAGTATTGAAAACAGCTTGGTATTGGTATAAAAACAGAGAAGTTGACCAATGGAATTGTATAGAAGACCCTGATTTTAACACACAAACCTATGAACACCTCATTTTCGATAAAGGAGCTAAAAGTATACAATGGAAGAAAGAAAGCATCTTCAACAAATGGTGCTGGCACAACTGGATGTCATCCTGTAGAAGAATGAAAATTGACCCATATCTATCACCATGCACAAAACTCAAGTCCAAATGGATCAAAGACCTCAATGTCAGTCCGAGCAAACTGAACCTGATAGAAGAGAAATTGGGAGGTACCCTACAACAGATGGGTACAGGCGATCGATTCCTAGGTATAATCCCAGCAGCACAGACATTAAGGGCATCATTGAATAAATTGGACCTACTAAAACTGAGAAGCTTCTGTAAAGCAAAAAACACTGTCACTAAGACAAAAAGGCAACCCACTGACTGGGAGAAGATCTTCACTAACCCTCAACAGACAAAGGTCTAATCTCCAAAATATATAAAGAACTCAAGAAACTAGACTTTAAAATGCTAATTAACCCAATTAAAAAATGGGGCACTGATCTGAACAGAGAATTCTCAACAGAAGAAGCTCAAGTGGCCAAAAGACACTTAAGGTCATGCTCAACCTCCTTAGCAATCAGGGAAATGCAAATCAAAACAACTTTGAGATATCATCTTACACCTGTCAGATTGGCTAAAATCAAAAACACCAATGATAGCCTCTGCTGGAGAGGTTGTGGAGTAAGGGGAACACTCATCCATAGCTGGTGGGAATGCAAACTTGTGCAACCACTTTGGAAACCAGTGTTTCGGTTTCTCAGGAAATTCGGGATCAACCTACCCCTGGACCCAGCAATACCACTCTTGGGAATATACCCAAGAGATGCCTGATCATATGACAAGGGCATTTGTTCAACTATGTTCATAGCAACGTTATTTGTAATAGCCAGAAACCTGGAAACAACCTAGATGTCCTTCAATGCAAGAATGGATGAAGAAAGTGTGGAATATATACACATTAGAGTACTACTCAGCGGTAAAAAACAATGACTTCTCAAATTTTGCATGCAAATGGATGGATTTAGAAAATACTATCTTGAGTGAGGTAACCCAGACCCAAAAAGATGAACATGGGATATACTCACTCATAATTGGTTTCTAGCCATAAATAAAGGTCAGTGAGTTTATTACTTGATATCCTAAAGAATCTAAATAAGAAGGTGAACCCAAAGAAAAACATATAGCTATCCTCCTGGGTAGCGGAAGTAGACAAGATTGCCAGGCAAAAAATCGGGATCTTAAGGTTGGGGTGGGAGGGGGGTAAGGGGAGTTGCGGAGAGAAAAGTGAGAAGGGTAGGATGGGGAGAACTTGGGGCATCGGGATGATTGGGATAAAGGAAGGTTGGATAGGGGAGCAGGGAAGCACATATCTTAATTAAGGGAGCCATCTTATGGTTGGGAAGAGACTTGGACCTAGAGGGGTTTCCAGGTGCCCAAGGCGAGGTCCCCAGTTAGTTCCTGGGGCAGCTGAAGATAGGGAACCTGAAATGACCCTATCCTATAGCAATACTGATGAATATCTTGCATATCACCATAGAACCTTCATCTGGTGATGGATGGAGATAGAGACAGAGACCCACACTGGAGCACTGGACTGAGCTCCCAAAGTTCCAATGAGGAACAGAAGGAGGGACAAGATGAGCAAGGAAGTCAGGACCACGAGGGGTGCACCCACCCACTGACACAGTGGGGCTGATCTATTGGGAGCTCACCAAGGCCAGCTGGACTATGACTGAAAAAGCAGGGTATAAAACTGGCCTCTCTGAATATGGCGGACAATGAGGGCTGCTGAGAAGCCAAGGACAATGGCACTGGGTTTTGATCCTACTTCATGTTCTGGCTTTGTGGGAGCCTAGCCAGTTTGGATATTCACCTTCCTAGACCAGGATGGAGGGGTGAGGACTTTGGACTTTCCACAGGGCAGGGAACCCTGACTGCTCTTCAGACCTGAGAGGGAGGGGGAGAGGAGCAGGGGGAGGGGTAGAGGAGTGTTGGGGAGAGGAGTGGGGAGAGGGGGGAGGAGTGGGAGGCTGGGAGGAGGCGGAATTTTTTTTTCTCAATAAAAAAAAAGGAAGAAAGAAAAGAACAGGAGTATATAACCAAGCAATTTTTAACAAAAGCCTTTATAACCATGCCATTTTAAAGTAAAAGCCTTTATTACTATTACACTAATAAAAATAAATCTTTATGTTAAACAATGTCTTTCTCTGTAGTCTTTGTAGCCTAGAATTCACATCCTTGAACTCACAGCATCCTCCCGGATTCAGCAACCGAAGTGTTTAGAGTGCTCACAGGACCACTATGCCAACCTCTGCTTAAACTTGGCCACTTTTATTTTTCAGTTATGAGCCACTGCTAGCTTTATTTTTGTCATCCTCTAATAACTAAATTTAATTTGATTGTCATAATTTCCTATATGCTTAGAAGCCAGTTTCTGAACCCTTCAAGTCTTTCTCACTTGATTCTGGTTTTCCTGTGAGAAATTATTATACCCCTTAATCGAAATTCACAGTGAATGCTTCCGGTGGCATGTCAATCCCCATTTAAAAAATTTGAAATAATCCAATACATATTTAAATTTATTTCTATATTCATGGATTTTATAAGAGTATTTTATTTTCTAAAATTACGATGCTTCAATGAATTACAATCACTATGCAGTTAAAATTTAATTAGAACTGGGATCCATTTAAAAAATGAGGAAATAAAGGCTTCCTATAATATTTAATAAGTATAAAATAATATTCTACGAAGAATACCATAAGAAAAATATTAAAATAACATTAATATTAAACTTTATTTTTTCTTTATATTTTAAAATTTATATGAATTTTAAAATGAATATATTATTAGACTACATTCTTTCTCCTCTAATACCTCCAATCAACCCTCTGAAAATCATGGTCTTTTATTCTTTGGTTGTAATGATATTTCATTTTTATTTTAACAAATAAAGCTCTCCTGAAGATCAAAATGCAAAACAGCCACGCTAGTCAGTCATACATGGCAGGCAGTGGTGGCATGTGCCACACATTAGTTCCAGCGGTAACACTAGTTAGTCATAGAAGCTGGGCAATAGTGGTGCATATCTTTAATCCCAGCATAAGAGATAAATATAAGGATAAATGAGAGAGGAACTTGCTCTGTTTCAGTCTGAAGGTTTCATAGTGGTAAGAGTTCTGGCCTTATATGTTACTGAACTTTTTTTTCCTTTGCAGCTCTTAATGTTCTTTCTTAATCCTGTATGTTATGCATTTTGGTTATTACATGGCAAAGGGACTTTATTTTTATCCAATCTATTTGTTGTTCTGTAAGCTTCTTGTACTTTCATAGAGATATTCATCTTTAGGTTGGGAAAGTTTCCTTCTATGATATCCTTGAATATATTTTTTTGTAATTTTGTGTCTAATATTGTTTTCTTTCTACAAAAAGATGGATAGTTTTTCATTGGTATTTAATCTTTTTAATGATAAGCTGTCTGTGTATTTCTCAAAGGAAGCCATATCTTTTCAATACTTCCTAATCTCCATGTAGATTTACTTTGTTTCAGTAAGTCAACTTTAGATAGGCATTTGAAGGATGTTCAATTTCTTAAACCTATAGATAACACTATTGGAACTACTGTAGTGTCTATATTGTTTATATTTGTTGTTGTGTGTTTTCCACGATGCAGTTTTATAGTATGATAATGTAGTTGATGATGATTACATCAGATTTGCATTATCAAATTCCCTTCAATGTAATTAATTTTCCTTTCACAACTGCAATAGTTCAGGGACTCTTGACACCTCAACATGTTGTTATAATTTTGGTGCTTGTTAAACCTGTAACTTTAAGAAAGCTACTGTATTTATATTCTGTTTATTATGAATGAATATAGAACTACATCTTGAGATAGTATAGAATATTTGTATCTTTTATATACTTTTTAATTTTTGTGATTATTTTTTTTCCTTTTTTATTTGGTGTTTTTTTTCCATTTTTTTTATTGAGAAAAGAAGAAAAAAAAAAACAAGTTTCCACCTCCTCCCAGCCTCCCATTTCCCTCCCCCTCCTCCCACCCTTCTCCCCCTCCCCCCACTCCTCTCCCCATCCCTCTCCAGTCCAAAGAGCAGTCAGGGTTCCCTGACCTGTGGTAAGTCCTAGGTCCTCCCCTCTCCATCCATTTCTAGGAAGGTGAACATCCAAACTGGCTAGGCTCCCACAAAGCCAGCACATTACGTAGGTTCAAAACCCTGTGCCATTGTCCTTGGCTTCTCATCAGCCCTCATTGTTCGCCATGCTCAGAGAGTCCAGTTTTATCCCATGCTTTTTCAGTCACAGTCCAGCTGGCCTTGGTGAGCTCCCAATAGATCAGCTCCACTGTCTCAGTGGGTGGGTGCACCCCTCGTGGTCCCGACTTCTTTGCTCATGTTCTCCATCCTTCTGCTCCTCATTGGGATCTTGGGAGCTCAGTCCAGTGCTCCCGTGTGGGTCTCTGTCTCTATCTCCATCCATCACCAGATGAAGGTTCTATGATGATATGCAAGATATTCGTCAGTATTGCTATAGGATAGGGTCATTTCAGGTTCCCTATCCTCAGCTGCCCAAGGAACTAACTGGGGACCTTGGCTTGGGCACCTGGGAGCCACTCTAGGTTCAAGTCTCTTGCCAACTCTAAGGTGGCTCCCTTAACTAAGAATTGTGGTTCCGTGCTCCCCTATCCAACCTTCCTTTATCCCAATCCTCCTTTTTCACCAAGTTCCCCCCATTCTCCCCTTCTCCCTTTACTCTCCCCTTACCACTATCCCACCCCACCCCCAAGATCTCAGTTTTCTCCTCGGCCATTTTGTCTACTTCCCATAAAATATATTTTAATTGAACAATAATTTAATTACTTTTTCTTCTTGCTTCACTTCTTCTAGCCAATTGGTGTTGCCCTCTCTCTAACCACACCCTTACCTACTGACTCTCATGTTGATAGTTTCATTTTCTTTGGTTATTATTACATTATTATTATATATGTATGTATATACATCATTTACAAATATAAAAACACCACCTTCAGAGCCTGTTCTTGATCTTTTAGTGTACAGGGTTTTAGAGCTGTCCACTCTTCATTGAACAGCAAATAAGGAGACTAATCCAGGGAAAAGCTAATTCTCCTTCTCTCAGACATACTAGTCTCTTCTAGTTTTTGCCTATTAGTAGGACTCTGCAAATACCTTTTCCTTTCACGTAAGCGTGTCCACTGATAACATACAATAATTATTGCTTTGAGAAGATATTTTCACTTTGAAAACACTGATTTATTTGGATGTTTGATCTACTGCCCTGTCATTTTACACAAGTATTGATGTAATGGGTTTCCATCTTACTGTGTTCTCATCATTTTTCTTTCTCTTTTATCTTTCTGCTCCTTCCTTCTTTGTAGTTGTTGATGGTACTTAGTATTTCATTCTAATTCTCATATTGACTGCTACAATTTACATGAAATTTTCACTGATGTAAAATCTTTTAAATACACAATATGTTACACAAACAAGAGCAAAAATAGTGTAATATCAATGGACATGTTAACATTGAAGGGGTAAGTCTATAAGAGGGTTCAACTTTTAGACAAATAATTAAAAGTAACCAATGACTACAAAGAGAAGAGCTTTCGTCTCCCAAGGATGGGCTTTTTCTTTTTTGTCTAAAAGTATTGTTTTATGCCAATATTCTTCCTATGTATCATTGTAAAACCTCTAAACAGATTATTAGAACATTTAGTCAAGAATTGTTATGAGGAGAGATCTATAACACTAGTCAAGAGTCAACACTAGTCACCTCACATATTCATGCTAAGTTTAAGCTTTTGTTTTAAATATTTAAAGAATAAAATATTTATATCATCACCTCAACAAGTAAAAATATAGCAACTTCGTAACACTCATGCTTGATAAAAGTCATCTAGCTAAATAGGAAAAAAGTTCCTCAATTTTATATTGGATACCCATGTAAAATGGACTGGATAATAACTATTATTCATAATGAATTGATAAAGATACAGTCCCAAATTCAAATATAACTGGCTACTCTCAACCTTCTATTCCATATTTCACTGCATTCTTGGTCAGTAGAAATTAGACAGTGTGAATGAAAAGAAATACTAAATTTAATGAAAAATCAATATTACATAAAAATTAAGTTTCCATGGAAAAGTATCTGTTTATAGTATAATGAGTACTCAAACCCTCATGAATTGTCAGGTGGTGGTGGCACATGCCTTTAATCCCAGCACTTAGGAGGCAGAGACAGCAGGATCTCCGTGAGTTCTTGGCCAGCCTTGTCTTCAGGAGCTATCTCCAGTACAGGCTCCAAAGCTACAGCAAAACCCTCTTTCAAAAATCAAGAAAACAAAAACAAAAACAAAAAAACCCTCATGGCTTTTTATCTTTTATATCTTTACTAAGCGAGCAATATTTAAAATTATCTTGTGCAAATATTATTCTTGCAATATTTCTTCCCTGTCATAAAACCCTTATTTTTTACTCAGCGGTCAGTTGATAACCATTTCTGTAATTCACGTTCACCTGAATGTGAGTTTGGTTGCAATTATTTTACATCATAATTGGTATCACACCTTGTAATTTGGATGACTTCTACACAATTTAAAAGAAAACAGTCTTGGAAAGAAAAAGCTTTTCTTAATGATTGTGAGTGTAGTAAATGAAATTTTCTATCTCTTTCTATATGGATAAAGAGTCAAGATGGAGCCCCTACATCCCAAACATGCATTTTTCAAGCTGTGGTTTTCTTTCTTAAAAAACAATAATGTATTTTGACATGGGTCTAAGAAAACAGGCCCTCCATATAAGGTCATAATCATGGAAACACATACTTAAAAAGAAAAATGAAGTTACTAATTACATTTTTGTTACTGTGTATGCAATGTATTCATTTATTTGATTTATAAAGCAATGCCAAAATATTGTCAAGATCTGTTTAGATATCTAAAAAAAAAATACATAAGACACCTAAAAGATACACTCAGTCTGTGACTCTTGCCATAGTGTGTTCAACATTTCCTTAACTCTACCAACAGTTTTCCGGATACATTAAAAGTTGTGTTATCAAGGGTCATGCAAAGAACACAAGATGAGAAAATGCATAAATTATTCATCTATTTATTTACTAAACTTTTATTGAATACATAATGCTATAGTTTCTATTGTGCACTGTGAATACCAGCATCAATATTTAAAAGATGTGAGCTTACACAATCTGGTACAGGAATGTTTACAGTTCAACCATTCTTTGGGGAATAAGTTGTTTGACAATAAAAAATGATCCTGTCAAAATACTAGCATTCTTTGAAGTTAAAAGGTAGATATTCTAGTGATTAATAAAAGTATAAAAAGTAGAGCATATTTAGTGTTTTATTATGAAATTTATGACTGAATAATGCTAGGATTGCAATACTCTTTTTAATAACTAAATGCATGTTAGGATTTTGCTCCATTTATGAGCAGATAACAATATTATCATTTGTAAATTGTGTGGGACTGGTAGCAAAGAGATAGGTGTCAGAACAAAAGGAACTGCTAACTCATGACATAGCAGAGAGTTATATTTTTCATTCAGTTTTCAAGAGGATCATAGCTGTGTATATTTTTGATTCTCTAGATTATATTTATCAGTCATAATTGCAAGCAGGTTAGGATACATGATAATATACACCAATATTTTTTAAAGTATAGGGCTTTTATTAGGGTAGCTCTGTAGTAGAGTTGGAATTCAGGGATTGTGATGACTCCAGAAGTTCTTTTATTGTACTGGATTGGATTGGTTATACTGTTTTTTTTTATTTTCCATATGAAGTTGAGTATTGTTCTTTCTAGTTCTGTGGACAGGATGTGGAGTAAAGGTAATACTCCTCCATTGATGATGGGAGTGAAAACTGGTACAGCTGCTTTGTAAATCAGTATGGTGATAGCTCAGAAAATTAGGAAATACCTAACTCAAGATCCAGCAGTACAACTTTTGGGTATATTACCAAAGGATGCTCAATCATATCACAAGAATATGTACTCAACTATGTACATAGCAACATTGTTTATAATAGCTGGAAATGGAAACAGCCTAAATGTCCCTTGGCCAAAAAAAAAAAAATGAATAAAGGAACTGTGAAGCATTTACCCAATGGAGTATTATGCAGCAGAAAAAGTGATGATATCTTCAAATTTGTAGTCAAATGGATAGATCTCGAAAATATCATAAAGAATGAGGTACACCAGACCCAGAAAGACAAATATAATATGTATGCACACATAACTGGTTTTAGACATAAAACAAAGAAAAACAGCCTATATTTTATAACCCCAGAGAAACTAGACAAAAAAGAGGATCTTAAGAGAGACATACATGCTTCTAATCTACATTGGAAGTAGAAAAAGACAGAATTCCTGAATAAATTGGAGGCATTGGGACCATGGGAGAGTATAAAAGAGAGGGTAAGGAAGGCAGGAATGTGAAGAAAAATATATAGCTCAATGAAAAAAAGTAAAAATAGGTATAGAGTTACATCATGATAAAATTGCTATAAATAGAATGTATTCCAAGGCAAAAATATATCAGCTACCTGTATTTTAGCTAACATCAGATTTTACATACATTACACTGTGGAGCATTTGCTTACTCTCATGGTCTCATTGTATCTTGGGAGCTATAGTTTGATGTATACTTGATGTATATCTCATGTACTGGTCATATCAAAATTGCATATCAGACTGTACATCTATAATCTTGAAAAAGATTGATGTCAAAATTCTGAGTATACAATGATTAGCATTCACTGTACAAATGAGAAATTTCAGATGCTGAAACACTATGTATTCAAACTTTCTCCAGCTGAAAATAGAACTGGTGTTAAAATCCATTTCTTTTCCTTCTGTAGATATTTTCCATATCTGGTCTTTCTTAACAGATAGAATATATTCACAGTAACACATTCTCTCATGAGATATATGCTAAGTATTTTATTTCTGTAAGTACAATCATCCTCATTTAAAGGAGAGTTTAATACAGATAGTCTACATTATTATTACAACACCTAATGTGGGCTGAAATCTAGATGGACAGTTAAGATGTGAAGTTGAAGTTAATCTAAACAAAAAGAATTTGTTTCTAATTTGTATAAATATATAAATGCACATATAACATGAATACATATAGGATAAAAGTCTTCATGTAATCCAGATAAAATGTTGATTTTCATATTATAATTTATTATTCAAGGTATATTGAGAACGATATACAAAACTCCCTTTCTCGTAAGTGACGAAACAGTGAAACTATTGAACAAAAGGACATCATGGGTAGAAATAAAAGTCTTGCTGAAGAAAGGGAAGAGGAAGTCAGGGGCATCATGAAAGGGAGCCCACAGAGACAGCTGACCTGAGCTCATGGGAGCTCATGGTCAAATAACAATTGTGGAGCCTGCATGGGACTGACCAGGCCTTCTGCATGTGTGTGACAGTTTTATAGCTTGGTCTTTTTGTAAGACTCCTAGCAGTAAGAACAGGACTTGTCCCTACCCCTTAGCTGCATTTGTTTCCCATGCTGCATTACCCCACACAGTCTTCGCCCAAGAGACAGAGCTTAATTCTGCCTCAACTTGATGTGCCATGCTTTGTTAAAGCCCATGGGCATCCTGCACTGTCTGAAGAGAGAGGAGGAGTGAATGATGAGGGGATTAGATGGGAAGGCAAGGAAGAGAAGAGGGAAGAGAACTGGGGTGTGTATATATAAAAAAATGTTGTTTAAAAGGAATAAAATATTTAAAAATGACTAAATACTTGAGGTAAAACAGGAGACTCCTCTCCATTCCTTTTCTTATTATTAGCATAGTTGAGGAATTCAGTTTTGCTATATGGCTAGAAACCACTATGGGAAAACTACTATGAAGCCACAAAATTGGATGACAGTCTCTGAGAAATAACCAATAAAAACAATGGTTTCTAACAAAAAGAAAACCAAATTACAGGCTATGGCACTATGACATCTGTTGGCTAGAACAGAATGAGGGTTAGTAGGACCTGGGACAGGGTATGCGATAGTTTGAGTTATGCGGACCAGCACAGCATTGGAGCTATATGTGGGCTTTGAGCTTTTGTGCATATATTAGAATTAATAGAAAACTAGATGCCCTGTTTGCATGTAGTTGGGCATAGGCGAAGATAAAGGAAGTAATGGCTTTTCCTAACAAAGAGAAACCTGCTTCACAAAGTTTCTGAGGAATGTTGAGAATAGGTTTTTGATTATCTGTTCTTAATCCCTTTTCCTGGTCAAGTCCAGCCTGAGCTGAGCTCAGTCTGTCATTTAAGACATTGTTAGCGGCAATGTGTGTGTGTGTGTGTGTGTGTGTGTTTGTGTGTGTTTGACTGTGTATGTATCAGGGAGAGCACTGTAATCCTAACGCTTTCAATGAAACCAATTTGTCAGAGTGAGTATATGCAAATTATGGAGTTAAGTAGTTAGCCTTATTTTGATCTCTTTATTAACCTTATTATCACAATGCAAAGTCCTCTGAGACCAATTAGTGTGTGTTTTCTGGCAGAAAAATATTTCAATGCTTGATTCTACCAACTGAAACTAAGACAAAGTAGGACTCAAATCAAGAAGTTTCAAGATTTTATCATTCAGTTTGTTTTGTACTGGCCATCTATTGGCTGGGTGTGGGGCCTGTCCTTAAGTGAGATTTGTATAACTACTGAGATTCTACTGAAAAAATAATAATTTTTTGAAAGAAGTTATCAATGGAAAGTAAATTCTTAGGGATGGGAGCTTTTGTCAGTTTTCAGTCTCAGAACTGGTTTACACCTGTGCAGGCTCTGTGAATACTGCCACAGCCTCTGTGCTCAGATCTATATGTACTTCCCATACTTTTATTTGGCTCTTTCTTTTATCTTTTATGTTTTTGTTTAGTTCTAATTTGGTTTGTTTGTTATTATTAATATCATTGTTATTATGTGCCTGTATATTTTTTTAAGGAGAGATATAAAGGAAAGGTGTGGATTGGGGCGGGTAGGAAGTGGGGAATATCTGGCAGGAGTTAGAGGAGGGGAAATCATAATCAGAATTCATTTATAAAAAACTATTTTCAACAAAAAAGATTTTGTTCCAAATATGTGATTTAAATAATTTATTCCACTGGAGATAGGAGAATTAAAACTCAAACAAATGAATGCAATTATATACTTTAAAACATAAATAAAGGAGGATTTAATTATTAAAGTCTCCATAGTTTGTTTATGATGTTGGCCCATAATAAAAACTCCATGGGAAGTATTAATGCAGAGTTCTAATTGTTTACCACAACCCCCTAAAACAAACAAACAAGCAAACAAAAAGCCTAGTTTATCTGCAGATATTCTAACACCTTTTTCATACCTCAGGCAACTACATTCATGACCACAAACATCAATGTGCGCGAGTGCACACACACACCTACAATTTCATCAATACAATAATCTTTCAGAATGTTACTTGTTGAGGAAAATGCTGTATATATGAATTCACTTTTTCTGTGGGATAATGCTCTTGTACACTGTAAAAATTTGTCCCTCATATTCATTTAATAAAATACTGATTGGCCAATAACAAGACAGGAAGCATAATTGGGGCAATAAGACTAGGATAATTCTGGGAAGAGGAAATGCTGGTAGTCAGTCCTTTTTGAAAGTTAGCAATAAAATATATATGATTTTTAGCATGTTTTTTTTTTGTTGTTTCTTTAGCAGATAAGACATGCTGTTACAGGTCCCAATGCAGATCAATTTCATTTACCAATAATAATCAAGTCTAATTTGAAAAATCAAAAGCATAACCAAATATTGAAAATATTAACTGATATTTAGTCATATAACAACTAATAACACCATTGACATTCTGATGTGAATGTAAATTTTGGCTATCATTTTCTAGGTTTATTCTACAGTCACAAATATTTGTAGAGACATGACAGGTCATTGTCAGATCATAAAGCATAATCTCACTTGCTTGTTGGCTCTCCTTGGGTCATTATTGGAGTAGGACACATTACCTTATTTGATAATTCATTTAATTATATTTATAAATGTTTTCATGAAAGATCTTGGGTATAGTTTGATATATGAAGAAGACAACATATTTCATAGTTCAAAAACAGAGGTCTGCATTTCACTGTATAAGACAGTATAGTTTTTAATTCCTCCAATAAATCTGAAAATAATGTAAGAATTGTGTGACTCTCATATTAAAGGATAGAAGGAATATTTTGTCAGGAAAAACGTTAGACATATGATATGGCCATAATAGTTTACAAAAAAAAATTTCAAAAGCAACTTTGTATTTCAACAGTATATGAATTAGATGCTAATTTTGTAATTAGCTATCCAAATAAAATAATTAAGAAAACATTGTGTCTTCCAACAACTGAGTGCACCAATGCTTGATCTGTATGGAAACCAATAGACATTATGACAGCAATTCCAGGTAGAAAAAATACTGGATATTATTAAGTCTAGTAATTTCTATTTCCAGATATTAGAATGTCTTTGTATGAAAACATTTGGCATTTTAAATCATATAATTCTTTTTTAAACATTCATTTTTACTCCATATAACACATGGTATACTTTCCACAAATAATTGTATAAGGTGTTTCTTTGTATTGGCCCTTTTAATTATAAAATATAAACTGAACAAGGACATAAAGCTTAAAATTGTTATATATTATATATTGATTACATATAATGTATGCTATCTACATATATATACGATATATTATCATGAATGATAATATTCAATATATTACATATATCAAAATTGTAAGTCTATTAATACTAAGATGCCTATTTTGCCAATTCTTGGAATAAATGGAAATTTTAAAAAATACAGTGCATCATCTCATTGACTTGTTCATTAGATTTCTGCAGAAATAAGATTAATGCAATATATTTATCTATAGCTATTGTTTAGAGGATACAACCTAGCATGTAACTGCCAAAAGAGACCCCGAGTGGTGTTTTACAAAATAGAGGATGCTTAAATCAAAGAGCTATGAACACATTCAAATCTTGTTTATACTTTGGAGAATAGTAAGACTGGTTCACGTTTTCACTTGAGTTTAACTATACTGAGGATCTGACACCTGCTGGCTTGAGGGCTTGAGTCCTTGAGCGCTATGAAGTCTAAGAAAGATCTAACTCAACCACCCAACGTGTGTGTGTTAAGTAATGACATCTGTGAAAGTTCTTAGCATGTTATGTTATGTTCCTTGTCCTTATTACACTGAAATCATGAAAGGGAAACAGAATACATCATTTTAGCAAAGCTCCACAAAATTAGCAAGCCTGCAAGCATACAAAAATAAGCAGGATTCCAACGCTGCACTACACAGGGTATTGACCTTTATTTCTTGTTTTTCAAGACAGGGTTTCTCTGTGTTAATAGCCTTGACTGTCCTGGAACTAGCTCTTGTAGACCATGCTGGCCTCGAACTCCCAGAGATCCGCCTATCTCTGCCTCCCAAGTGCTATGATTAAAGGCATGGTCACCATTGTACAGCAGCACTTTATTTCTTAAATGCTCACAAAGACCCATTTTCTGAGGTCTAACTGTATTCACTCATCAACGTCTTCATAGTGGCAAACTCCATTTGCTGATGTTTTCCAAGATGAACTTGAAAAAAATAGATTTTGTGGTTTCTTGTCTTCCAGAAACAAATAAATTAAAATTACTTCCCTAACAGACATTGAGATGAGCATGAACTTCCTTGGAAGCGTAACCAGTCAGTACCCGTACATTATCAATGAAGAAAATGTGGGAGACAAAGATAGTCACAGTCTGCAGATTGTAAGTAACAGTTGAATATAATAATCATCAAGGTGAAAAGAGAAGAGCGATTTGAGAGTGTTATCTCTCCTAACTATCACCCAACATGAACTATAAGAGTTGATGAGAATAGCTAACAGAAATCTTTTCTATTTTGACTTTTTTTTCTGGTGTATTATGAAAACAACATCACAGAATACACATACACATGATTTGAAGTTTTAATATCCTTATTTGAACACTTAATTCTTTGAAAATAACCAATTACATGAACATTTCCTCTTCGCTTTTTCTCTCTCCAAATCATTTCATATAACCCTTCTGTTGGGAGGAGTGAGACCCCAGATCCTGAATTTCTTGTAATCCCCTGATCTGAGTGCCTACAGCTTCTCTGAGCAGGAGGCGACCTTCAGGAGTTCCTGATGGCAGGAGAGTGGTTTCTGGTGGGTTTGGCTGTGGTGTGGCTATCTCCATGTAATCTGCCCCTGAACACAATAAAGGGGGAATTCAAGGATGACCTGTGTCGCTGTCTCTGTGTGTGTGCCTGTGTATTTTAACCTCCAGCCCCCTTGCCTGAATCTCGCAAACTGGACACAGAGCGCAGACACGGGGACACGATCGCGGCACCCTTCTTGCTCATTTTCAAATTCATGGCCTTTTTTTTTTTCATTAACTGTTGTTATGCACATACACACAGAGACACACACATACACACTTCTAAATATGTTCCTTTGACCCTCTCAGTCTGTTTAATGTTGCATGCATGTGTGTTTTCAAAATGAACATTTGGTAATGAGTAATAATTTAGGAAAGTTTTTTTTCCTCCTGAGGAAGATTTCTCCTGCTTTCAAACGTCCTTAGCAGCCTATACTTCTTTAAGCCACCAAATTTTTATCATTTATTTTAATGTTTATAAAATGCATACTGTATATTGGGGATTCCCCATTTCTACACCTGCCATTTTTTTCTCTCATTTTTCCATCCCTGTTCATTTCTCTCACTCCACTAGATAAATACGTTTGAACTCCTCATCAAACAGTTAACTCCTGTATTTTTATAAGCTCTTTTACTTTCTTGAGGCCATTTCAGGTTTGTAAAGTAAATTTATTAATTCAGAACTTCTCACTAGCCAGGCGGTGGTGGTGCACGCCTCTAATCCCAGCTCTAGTTCCTGAGCAAACAAAATTAGATTGGGTGTAAAATACTTTGAGCTTAAAAAAACACTTGACATAGTCATCTGATCAAAATGCTTCCTAACTCCATATGTAGCTGTGTTAAAGCTCAGTGGACTGAAGTACAGCAGAGCTTGAGAAAGATGGATCTCTGTTGAAATACAAGAGTACTTCTGGGGAAGAAGCATGTTATTGAAGTTATGCCACGTAGATTTCCCAATAATCCTACAATGTCATGTACAAATACATGAGTGCTCTTCATCTAGGTTCATGTTTATTTATTTATTTGTTTGTTTGTTTAGATTTATTTATTTTACATCCAAGTGCAGTTTTATCTCCCTCCTCTCATCCTATTCCTTTACCCCAACTCTTCTCTAACCCCATCCCCCAATCTACTCCTCTGTTTCTGTCCAGAAAGGAGTAGCCCTCCTGTGGTTATCAACAAATCATGGCATTATTAACTTAAGGTAAGACTCAACTCCTCTGATTGTATTAAGGCTGGACAAAGCCATAAAGTTTGAGGAATAGATTCCCAAAACCCAGTGAAAATATTAAGAAGAGCCCCTGCTCCCACATTCAACTTTTTAAAAGTCAGTATCTTTAAAAAAAAATATTGAAAAAGAAACAGTTTGATGTAGGCCCCTAACTAGTTTTTTTTTTTAAATCTATCTGGTTTACTCTTAGAAATGTATATAGAGCAGAAGAAAGTACAAAGAGCAAGGAAACAATTAAAGAAATACACTTCCTATTACAAATAATGAAGCTATGAACATAGTTGAACAAATGCTTTTGTTATATGATAGGGCATCTCTTGGGTATATTCCCAAGAGTAGTATTACTGGATCTAGGGGTAGGTTGATGCCGAATTTCCTGAGAAATTGCCACACTGATTTCCAAAGTGGTTGCACAAGTTTGCATTCCCACCAGCAATGGATGAGTGTGCCCCTTACTCCACAACCTCTCCAGCAAAGGCTATCATTGGTGTTTTTGATTTTAGCCAGATGCCCTTCAATGGAAGAATGGAAAAAGAAAGTGTGGAATATATACATATTAGAGTACTACTCAGCGGTAAAAAACAATGACTTCTCGAATTTTGCAGGCAAATGGATGGAAATAGAAAACACTATCCTGAGTGAGGTATCCCAGACCCAAAAAGATGAACATGGAATGTACTCACTCATAATTGGTTTCTAGCCATAAAAAAGGGACATTGAGCATATAATTTGTGATCCTAGAGAAGCTAAATAAGAAGGTGAACCCAAAGAAATCATATAGTCATCCGCCTGGATATGGGAAGTAGACAAGATTGCAGGGCAAAACCTGGGAACTTGGGGGTGAGGTGGCATGGGGCTAAAGGGAAATGGGGTGAGAAACATGAGAAGGGGAGAATGGGGGGAGCTTGGGGGGATGGGATGGTTGGGATAAAGGAAAGGTGGACACGGGAGCAGAGAAATATATATCCTAATTAAGAGAGCTATCTTAGAGTTGGCAAGAGACATGACTCTAGAGGGGCTCTCAGGTGTCCAGGGAGATGTCCCCAGCAAGTACCTTGAGCAACTGAGGAGAGGGAACCTGAAATGACCCTATCCTATAGCCATACTGATGAATATCTTGCATATCACCTTAGAACCTTCATCTGGCAATGGATCGAGACAGAGACAGAGACCAAATTGGATGAGCTCTTAAGATCTAAATGAGGAGCAGAAGGAGGGAGAACATGAGCAAGGAAGTCAGGACCACGAGGGGTGCACCCACCCACTGTGACGGTGGAACTGATCTATTGGGAGCTCACCAAGGCCAGCGGGACTGGGACTGAATAAGCATGGGATGAAACCTGACTTTCTGAACGTGGCGGACAATGAAGGCTGATGAGAAGCCAAGGACAATGGCACTAGGTTTCGATCCTAATACATGAACTAGCTTTGTAGGAGCCTAGCCTGTTTGGATGCACACCTTCCTGGTCCTGGATAGAAGTGGGAGGACCTTGGACTTCCCGCAGGGCAGGGAATCTGGACTGCTCTTCATTCTTGAGTGGGAGGGGGAATGGAGTGGGGGGGAGGGGGAGAGGGGTAGAGGAGTAGGGGGAGGGGACGATGTGTGCGAGGAGGGGGAGGGAAATGGGAAACGGGGAGGAGGCAGAAATTTTTTTTTTGCAACAACTAAAAAAAAATAAAATAAACAAAAAAAGAAAAAGAGAGCACTTCCCTAGGATACCTTTCTGTTTGTTTCTGAAATTAGTTAAAACAGGCTTGAAAAAAAAATTCTAAACAAATTTTTATGTTAGTAAAGATTTAAGAATAATTATATGAATTTTGTCTTCTGTTTGCTTGCACTGACTTATTCCATAGGCAGAAGGTAATGCAGTAAATCACACTTAGGTGCTCCCAGGGACATGGCAGTCCAATATGCTGCTCTCCTGATGTACCATCTACTTCATCTCCCTCACAGCCACAGCCACGCAAATGCACATCTATGATTTTCCATGTTGTTTACAATAACTCTTTCTTACCCCTAATAATATTTTCTTATTATATCTTCTGATGCTCCTTGTAGAAACAACTCTCAAGTCTTTCACAAAGCAAATAAAATATGCTTATATACATTTAATAACACACACAAAAAAGCCCAAAGAAGAAAACCAACAAAAATTCCTAACAGAGAAATTAGAGTGAAGAATATAATATTCAATATTGTTTTAAGGAACATATTTGTAAAACTATATGCTACTGATTTTAGCTTTTTACATAGCTTTTCAAACATGTTCCTAAAAACAATGTTAAGTATTAAATTCTTCATTCCACTTGCTCACTTATATGCCTACGTTATAGTCAAAATGATTCAATGCTCCTCTATAAAGGTCAAATTCTACAAAGTTTGTGTTTCATATAATAGTCAAAGAATTTACCTGAGCTAATTTTATATATTAAAGATATAAAAACCTGTGAAGATTCTATCAATCGAAAGAAATCAAGTAGTTCTTTCCTATGTCCCTCAAAATATAGCTTCATTCTGGAACAAACATGGAGTCTCCACTTTTATGTCTAGCTCTATTCTGGGCTTTATTAGGATCAAAATTACTAGAAAAAAAAAAGAAGAAAAGACAAGTAGATGAAAACATCTTACTTTATGAGGTTTACATAATGAGATAAACTCAAAAACTTTATAGAAATAATAAGTCAAAAATATTTATCACATGATGATAGTGTTTCAAGAGGTGAGGAAAGGTTGGGAGTGAGACAAAGTATAAGTAGCTTTCAGAGGAAAGCATAATTTTAGAATAGGATCACCAGGGTCAGATAGCTCCAATTTCAATGATATTTGAAAACAATGGTTATATGTAGAGCAAGTGACAAGTCACAGAGCAAGAGGGTAACTATAAACAGCCATCTCATCCTACAATCTGTTTTTATTGACTATATTCCTTAAATAGCCTGAGTACTTTCATGGACACTAAGAATACATTAATGTCTGAGCAAAACCCCTTTATTCAGGAAGTAATCATTCTAAGCAGAGACTTGACATTCCTTCACATTAATTCTGTCTCATTTTTTGTTGTTGTTTTATTATCCATCTGTCAGAAAAACAAGGGAAATATTTTCAGAAAACAGGGGAAATATTTTCCTAATTATAAAACAAAAATATCATGTTTACCTCAGATGAGTGCTTTAGAGCTTCATTAACAAAAAGCTGAAAATTCAATATGTCTTTAGAGAAAAACACCAGGCTTGTACAACGGTCATATGGACACTGTGGGCTTTGGTTGCCTATTGTTATTCTGAGCTTGGGTCTGTTATATCCCAGCCTTACATATGGGGCTTCTCAGCTGGAAACAGTGTCATTTGGAACAAAACAGATCTTATGAAGCTTATTTCCCACTGTCTAACACCCAGGAAATGCAGCAAGCTTCTTCAAACATTACACAGTTTCCAGAATAAAATATGATGCACACATAAAATAAATCATGGATTTAGGGAGAAGCTAAAGCGTTGTCAACTGAACTGTAAATGTTTTCACATAATAAACAGTATAGCAGAATAGAAAATGTTCCAGAGTTGAAGCCTTCAGCTTGTGATCAAAGGGAAAAAATTTTGATTTAGGTAGGGAAAAAAAGCAGAGCATTGTGTCCAATTTTAACAATGCGGAATATCGAAAGGAAATACCATGTGGTGGAATTGTCATTGTGACAGATGGTTGGACTGTGTATAATATAGTTGAAAGGTATTTTGACAAGAGAGTGGATGGATCTGACAGTTCACAAATCACCATCTTCGGCTGCACAACTGAGAAAATATAATTGAATGTGTGCTAAACTGATGCATAGTCAGTTTTTCATAACCCGAGGCAACAAGATATTGGAAATGGACATGGTTATTTGCAGGTTTGATAAAATAAAGAAGAGACATAATGTGTCTAAAAGTGGTTGGCAACATTCTCTACAAGTAACTACTGTTTTTACTATCTCTTTTGGGGAAAAAAATCAAAACTAGCATTCATAAATAAAAATCTATTGTTTAGAACAAGGGATAGGTTTAAATGCTAATGTCTCTTATTTGAAAATACAGTATTTATTAAACTAAGTCTGAATTTCATACAATGAAGAAGGAAATGCATTTTACTATTTCCTGAAATAATCATAAGGAATAGGACTTTTTGAATAGGAATAGTTTTCTTTTTTACATAAATATGTGTATCTGTATTTCTCAGTGTATTACCATCAGTTTGTATTAAATTTTTATTTTTATTTTTTAATTAATTTATTTTTAAAAACAATCATTGCTCATTTTACATACCAATCCAAGTTCCCACTCCCTCTCTTTCTTCTGCTCCTTCCACCTTCCCTTCACCACAACGCCATCCACTCCTCAGAGAGGATAAAGCTTGAATATACTAGACTTTGTAGTCATTTTTATTTTTAAACATACCCATATTAAAGCAAATTTAGAAAGTGGCTATTTTGGAAAAGAATAAATTAAGTGGTAGATTCCCCATCCTCTCTTTAGTAAGTGATAATGTTGTCAGACAAACGTTATTCAGACTCTATATAGTTGTCACAAAGCAATGAATCAATGTTACATTAAAATTCACATGACTTTCAAGTCTTTAATCCTCATATACCAGTATATCTATAGCAATGCCTGCTTATATTAAAATGCTGACACAGTAAAATTTAATGGTTCTATAGTTCAAGTTTGCAGGAAAAAAACCAGGCAATCAAGCATATTGGTTAAGAACAGTCAGCAATCAGGAGGATGAAGAACATCAAAGCACGCATTCTACTCCATATGATAATATGAACTTTTCCCACATTGTCTCCCAATTCCTCCCTATGGAATTTTGCCTGCTCATTGCCCTTATCAGCCCCATGTTCAGTTTTACCATAAAAGCAATGAGATAAATTTAAAATCCTAACCACAATAAACCAAAGTATAGAGAAAATACAATTAGAGTTTCTTTTAGTAGTCTGTGCATCTTCTTTGTAAGAAGGAAATATGATTGGAAATATTTGCTGCTTCTAGTGAATCTAAAAAGTTAGTGCTCTATGCTTTAATAACCTTTATTGCATCGTTTTCTGGATATGATACTACATCATTGCCATCTGTGTTGATTCATAAATCACAATGCAATAAAGCCAGCTAATAAATCTAACTATCACTCTTCACATTATTGACCCTTCTCATTTGCTGATTCAAGAACTCTTCCATATGTTGAGGTGGCATCTGTAATCTATGTGTCATTATCCTTTATGTCTGGTGTCATTTTCTATAAATCAATATCTTTCTTCCTTGAAGTTGGCCTTGAGGAATGAGTTTCTGTACTCTGGCTTGAGCATGGTCGGAAGATCAGATATGTGACAAAGTTGCTGTCCCCTTGTCACACTAAGGGGACGTGGGAAATGGTGGCCAAGACCTTGTCAAGTGCATTACCTCTACTACGCTAAGAGGTGACTCAGTTGTTTTATCTCAGCTGCTACACGGTGATCAACAGTCTTGTGCCTGTGCCTGTAGCTAGCCATAGCCCAGTGGGCTCCATAATGCATGATTCCATGTCTATAAGGCTACTTCAGCTAGACATCATGAGTGATTTATTTGCTGTTCTTAATGTTTCAATGTTTTCATTCAGTTTGTTTCTGGGTAATTTTTAAATGCCATTTGCAAATGAGTCTTCTGCATTGAGAGTGCATTTTGATTTGATATGTCTGGAAAATTGAAGTTGTTTTAGGCTGGAACCTCTGAATAGAACCCAAACTGTAGGAGTAGTCTTCCCATCTTCTGTTTCCTTAATGATTAATTTAGACAGATGACATTATACTGCTGTGAAAAAAATAATTTGGATAGTTTTCTGCATGAAATAACAGGGCAGAATTTTAATTTTTAAGTTCTTGATGTCAATAGAAATATGTTTGCATTCAAATGTGACACATTCTTAGTCTAATATATGCTTAATACATTATCATGTTAAAAATCAAAATTCATGTGCTGTTGAAAATCATGGAAATTAAACTTCTGTGTAGTAAAGTACAAGTTTTAATTATAAAGTTTATTTAATTTAAAACTTTATGAGCAAACATATATTCTTAATTATGGATGACATGGAAGCTCAATAGTTAACAAGTATCAGGATATCTCCGTTGCTTCAGTATGGTCTTTCCACCATGTTGTACTGACTCCAAAATGTACCACAATCATGGAATAACTATCTGGATTTCAGAAACAATATAATATTTTCTCCTTTGAAATTGTTTATTCTTTGGTATTTGTCTCAACACTGAAAAACAAACATATTTCCTAAATTACAACCTTAACAATCCTTGTGCACACAATCCATTTGTAGATCCCCTACATACACATACACACACACACACACACACACACACACACCTTTATCACACTCAATTTGAATTTTGTCTTTAACTGTTTCATGAAGATGTATCATTATTAATACACTTTTAAATAAAACCTTTGCTGTGCTTTCTTTCTCCTCTATTCTGAGTCTAAAAACTACTATGTTCTGACTTTTTAAGCCTATTTTTCCCTTAATTTTTAATACATGTTCTTATAGAACATCTCTGATTTCTCACAGTTTTCTTTGGTTATATTCTTTTTCATCAACTAAACATCTAAACTTCTCATAATTTTGTTTTAAGACCTCCTCTTTCAGCATATTTTTTCACAGATATATAATTTATTCTGAGTTTTCTACCTGCTCTGTGTAAACCTCTCTCCACACTACATCTCTACCAACACTGGAGAACATCTACCCCCAGTGTGGGTAGAGACATATTTAATTCCCACTACCCGTGAATTTCACTTCTCAAACTACAGGTGTGGAATTTCAAATGACAGCTGGATACAACAGCTCAATAACTTGCCGATGTCTTATGTTTAACCTGCAAACAAAGGTGTTACATTTTCAAATACAAACATTGCTTCTAAAAATCTTTATTCAGTTGTATTTAACAATGATTCCTTTGGCATGTTCTCTTCTCATAGATTGAGAAGTTCTAGCAACTGTCCTATTTCTTCTTCTAATGAAAATGGTGATCTTAAGTAATTATATTTCAGAATTTCTTATACTGTATTATTGAATTGTAGCCAAATTCTAATTTGGTTCCAATTGCAACCTATTTTAGATAATATATATACATATAGACATATGCATATATAAATACATATATGCTTTTCTCCAAATAATATAAAATATCTCAAATATTTTTCTTGCTATCACTAATGATAACTAAATATATATCAAAAGGACTAAAGTCAGATGTTCCTCTGATTTATTTCATAATTGAACAACATCAGCAACCACCAAGACCCCCAGCCCAGAAGAGCTTTCAATCACCACCAATTCCCCCACATCTTCTGCATCTACTTCACAATTAGTAACTGCTTTAATCAGGGTCATCACTTGCCCTTTCTTATATTTAATAGTGTCCTGGGAGTTAGTTTCATTAAACATTAAGTTAATCATGTCACTCTCCTACTGGTAGATACAGGTGTCTCTCTAATGCCTATAGATTTCCGTTCTAACTTTTATTGGGGGACAATGTAAAATCAGAGCCTTTCCATCCACAACCAACTGCACATATTGAAGGTTCAGAAAACATATCTTTTCTAAGTAAGTTTTAATTTCACAATTCTGAAACTCCCTCCATCCTACTCTGTTCTTTGTGTATTGCCTTTCATCTTTGTCAGGCAATATGCTACTGCCATTCCTGCTAACATTCAACTTTCACTTCTCTTTTGTGAGCTTTGCTTCCTCTAGGGACTCAGATTACTTATGTGCTATGATAGTATCTTCATCTGTAGCGTATTTTAAGATGGAGTACAACTCATTAGCAAGGCTCTACAGCAATGCAAATTCCAAGTGAGGCAAGTTGTGTTATTGCTTAGCATATACACATTGAGTTTGTTGTAAGAATATAGTTTTTGCATGGTTGATACTGAGTATAAATATATAAATTTCTCTGTCTTATGGATTATTGTGAATATGAGTGAATATTGTGAATAGCAAAACTTCCATTATTCTGTCATTATTTTACTTAGATATCTGCACTTCTTTGTTCTTCATATATGCTGGGTTTTTTCATATTTCTAGAAGATGACAAATGCAGTTGAACTCTAGCCCAGAACATCTACATTAGCTGAACCTTTGTTAAACTACTTTAGTAAGAAGTAAGTTTATTTATTTATACCACTAATTTTCTGTGCTTTCCTAATTATATGCCTTATGGATACACGTGGTTAATATATAAATAAATAAATTGACTATAACTCAAACAAAATGGAAAATCTCAAGGTATCTTTACTGCACCAACAGTAATTCAAGTGAACAGACATGTTAGGAACTCTACACTTAGTAAGTCATCGTTGTGCCCAAGCATCATCACATCTCTCTACCTCACCCGAAAAACTCTTGTTTGCAGTAAATACTAATTAACACTATGGCCCACAACTGGCAAAATATAGAGAATAAAAGAATATATAGTGTTCTTTCTCAAGGGAAGTTTCCATGCCACACATTCTGCCCCAAGGCTCAGGGATCACTGTTAAAGAGTGGGCACAAACAGCATAGGAGCCTTTGGTGTTGGACAGCTACAAGGAAACATTATCTTCTGTACATAGCAGGGCAACTATACAAATGAACTCAAGCTGTTGCAAAAGCATAAACAAAATATGAAGAAGATCAAATCACAGTCTGGAGAGAAGAATTGCACAGAAAATCCCACCTGAACAAAGAAGCTATTGCCAATTATTAGCTGCTAGGAATGTGGGGAAAATTTTAACACAATGGTGTAGCTCTAGTGAGTTTACTATCTCCAAAGAAAGACTACAAAAATATGACCAAAGGTGATGTCAATTCCTTATACCCATTTTTGCCTTCAACAAACTATTATTTGGTGTGAATGGGCATGCACGCCAAGATTTTAGGTAGAGCTAACTGATTGTTTTTCATATGTAAAAGTTGAGATTTGTAATTCTTTTAGAATGCCTTATTTGATTACCTTCTAAGATAAGTAATAAAGTGATTGGTCCTTTTGTTGAAACTACAAAATGCAGCCTACCAATTAACTAACACTGTTAATCTATACCAAGTTGCTTGGGTATGAATGTATATAGGTTCTTGGAGGCAACTTGTTTTTCATCTGTAGTACATAAAATGTTTAATCATGTAAGGGATAGGAAAATATCCTGCTTTTTGCTTGTATTTATATACTGAATCACTTGAAAAAGAGAATGTAAATATATGTAAGTTTTATATTGTTTGAAAGCTATTGCTGGGATATATATATATATATATATATATATATATATATATATCGTACGGGGAAAATAAAAAGGAGAAGGAAAACATCAAGAATGAGAGAATTAGGAGGAAAACATTAAGAGAGTTAGCAGAAAAACATCAAGAATGAGAGAAAAAGAAAGAATAAAGTTATAAAGAAAACATCAAGAATGAGAGAAGGAAATAACAGAAAATACAGAAGAATAAAGAAGGAAACCATATAGAGAGAGTGTGAGTATCTTTCTCCTTACCCTTGCAGATAAAAATGTCACAGTATGCAGATTCTGTGACTTTCCATTTGAGTCCTGTGCTGTTGGAGGCTGGCCCCAAGTAGTGAAAACTAAGAAAAACCTGTATATTCAGAGAGGTTAGGTAAAAAGGAGGGGCCTAGGGGGAATATAGGGATATCCCAGGAAGGGCAAAATAGAATTTATGAGCAGACTGGTGGTAGGTGTGGATGTTAATTCATATACTCAGTAGACTAGTGCCTTATTCAGCAATCATGAGTCTTCCTCCCACAGCAGATGGGACCAGATGCAGAGAGCAACAGCCAGACATTATGTGAAGAGATAGTCAAGACTGGAGACTTCCATAAAAATCCTTCCCCTCACTGCACAGGGAATCCTCCAGAAGAGGAGGAGGAGAAGAGCATAATACCCAGAGGATGTAGCACAAATAATAAAAACCCAGAGGCAAATATTGGGATTCAAGATGAAGACAGAAAAGCAAAGTAGGCAAGCAAGTAGAGAGATTTTACCTCTACCAATGTTCAGAAAAACAAATGGGTGATCCTGCAATACGCTCCACCAACCTCAGACTCCATATGCCACTGAATTCCTGTCTCTTACTCTTTATTTTTCTCTCTCTTCCTAGCCATACCGTTCCTGCCTCCACCTCTCTAATGCTGAGATTAAAAAAGGCCTGTGACCCACAGGTGCTGGGATCACCTTGGTGTGAGCTATGTCCTCATTTAGACAGAATCAATCTTAGGTAGTCCAGGGTAACCTTGGACACGGAGAAATCTATCTGCCTCTGTCTACCAAGTCCTGTGATTAAAGGTGTGTGCCACCACTCCCTGGCCTCTATGGATGACTCATGTGGCTGCTTTATCCTCTGATCTTCAGGCAGTATTTACTTACCAAAACAAAAATGATAGACTATTGTAAGAGGAGATGGAGGACATCAGAAGAACAAGAACCTCTGGATCACCTAAGCAAGGTACACATGAGCTCAGAGACTAAAACAACAAGCACAGGTCCTACAAGGGTCCTACCCCTCTCCTAACCACCACCCCCCCCCAGGTATACCCAGTATATCTCATCTATTTCCTCTTCCCGGGGAAATCCATTCATCTTTTTAGGGTCCTCCTCGTTATCTAGCTTCTCTGGGACTGGGGATTATAGCCTGGTTATCCTTTGTTTTACATTTAGTATCTACTTATGAGTGAGTACACACCATGCTTGTCTTTCTGGGTCTGTGTTACCTCACTCAGAATGATTTTTTTTAGTCCCATCCATTTGCCTGCAAATTTCATGATGTCATTGTTTTTCTTCTCTGGGTAGTACTTCATTGTGTAAACGAACCACATTTTCTTTATTCATTCTTCAGTTGAGTGGCATCTAGGTTATTTTCAGATTCTGGCTATTATGAATAATGCTGCTATGAACATAGTTAAGCAAATGGGAATTAAATTTCTGGTTATATCATATCCTCCTACTTCAACCTCTGAGTAGCAAAAAGTAATAGAAATCTACCCCTGGGGCTGGTATCTCTTAATATTTCTTAATATTTGCCTCCCCCTCTCTGTCCATATATATATATATATATATATATATATATATATATATGTGTGTGTGTGTGTGTGTGTGTGTGTGTGTATGTGTGTGTGTACCTGTGTACATATGTGTATGTATATATATATATGTGTGTGTGTGTGTGTATGTGTGTGTGCGTACCTGTGTACATATGTATATATATATATATATGTGTGTGTGTGTGTGTGTGTGTAGATACAAGTATTGATATTATGCATCCCTTAGTATCTATGAGGAAATTGATTCTGAAACTCCATGAAGACACCCTAATATGAAGGCTCCTATGTCCCTCGTATTAAAAGATGTTGCCTTTTCAAAACTGTCAATGCATTTTAAAACACCTTTAGTTTTGTTTTTGTTTTGACAGGATTTCTCTGTGTAATTCCTGCTGTCTTTGAACTAGCTCTGTAGATCATGCTGGCCTCAAACTCACAGAGATCTGTCTGCCACAGCCTCCCATGTTCTGGAATGAAAGGTGTGTACTACCACTGTCCTTAAAACATCTTTAGATTATATGTAGTATTTAGTATGAATGATATATCAACACTTTTACACTGTGCTTTTGAGAAATTAATGCCAAGAAAATGTGTCCGCACATGTGCAGACAATTCTCTCTCTGGATCTGTTTTTCTCTCCCACTGTCTCTTGTTTTCTTTCTCTCCCTCTTCTTGACTTGCTCTCTCTCTCTCTCTCTCTCTCTCTCTCTCTCTCTCTTCTTTCCCTCTTCTTCCCCCTCTTTGTTTTCGCCCTGTATGTTTAATATCTAAATTTTAAAAATAAGAAAGTTAACATCTGAAACAGCTATTTTCCCAAACAAAGTACAATACATTACACAGAAAATATTAGGGGAGTTTTAATTACTCTCATTAGATTAAAGATGTGACAAGAATCTCTTGTTGAAATGATTTATTTCATCACACCATTAAGTAAGCAGCCAAGTAAGAGAAGATAGCAGTAAAGTATTTAGTGATATTCTAATGATCAGGCAGAGATGCTGTATAATGAAAGTTACCCATGGTGGGAGTGTAAAGAGGTATAAGAAGCATGAACTTGCAGGGCAGTAGTAGTGCATGCCTTTAATCCCAGCACTCGGGAGCAGAGGCAGGCAGATCTCTATGAGTTCGAGGCCAGCCTGGTCTACAAGAGCTAGTTCTAGGAAAGGCTCCAAAGCCACAGAGAAACGCTGTCTCAAAAAAAATAAGATGCATGAAACTTTAAATGGAGACATGACTTTAAAATCTACATGCAATTTTGAATAGAAGAAAAATGAATAAAAAATTCTTAAATCCTTAGTACTATAAAAATATTATATATTTAAAACTGGTACATAGGTTTAGCAATTTCAGGGAGGTAGTAAAAACCTAGTTTGCCATCTTGACTCTATAGGTGGTAGACAGAAAGTGAGTTTCCAGCAGTGTCAGTGTGGTATCACAGTAGGTCTGACATGCCACCGACAGAGGAAACATAGGGGACCCTAATAGTACATGGACACATGGAGTTGAGAAAAAGGCTTAAACTATAAAACAGATTTTTCCCAAGGGTTAAAGTAGAACAGAACCCCACTGTAGAAATGTCTTCCAATATATACCAAAAGTCACAAAAACCAACAAGAAAAAGGAATTTCCATAGTTATTTGTTCATGCAAGAAAGAGAAAAATCAACAACAACACATTTGCATACAATAACACTTAATAAATGCTACATTTTTTCAGTAATTAGGAGCATTTTTACCATTAAGCATAACAGCAAATATGTGGACAGGAATTTAAAAAAAGAAGACCCATCTATTCATGGCAGTGCACATGATTATGCTTCAAATAACTGCACGACATGACTCAGGGTCACCACAACAGAGCAAATGGCATTCACTTTGTAGACAATGAGCATTCTTTCCCTATACAAGCAGAGAGCTTGAATTTATTAATAAAATTGCCTGGATTCTTTTCTACTATGAAAGAAAAAAGATGAACAGAGATTGCCAAATTGAAATATTAGTGAGTAACAGTCTTATGAATTAAGAACATTCTCTCTCTTGAGCACCTATCGAACAATTTTCTACATGATGTTTCTGTTGCCCTCTTCTAAAAAGGTCAGGATCATGAGGATATCTGTACGAGCACTCTACTCTACAGAGAAAAGAGCTAGATTAATGAATGACACTTCTGAGAATAGATTTTAAATATTTATTGAAGTTCACAGGCCTCTATGCAACTTTTATAGGACATTCTTCTATATCACTAGTCACAAAGTCTATCTACATTTTGGCCTTTTGATTGTAAATGTTCATGTCCTTGAATTTGTGAGCTGCTTCATTGTGTTTCTATTAGTTACATTTCATTTATTTAAGTCCTTAGATTACAGTAAGTTTTAAGACATGTATTATATTCACTAGTTAATTTACATGCCAATTACATTAAAAACAAATTAATTTCTATACTATGCTGTTCCTTTTTTGTTTGTCTTCCCTGAGCCAGTTATTGCTGTGGAGCATTGTATAAGTATAGTGTAAGGAGCCACAATAAAGATCTGAGATAATAGGCATCATTAAAACCAGTATTCAGATTAACAAGATAAAAACTATTACCTCTGATACTTTCTAAATTTTCCAGAGAATAACACATTCAAGAACTATCAATTCCTTTTTAAAGATCCAAAGATTAAAGATTTTTTATGACTAGTATGAATGCATAAAATTGATTCATTTGAATTATGTGAAAATAAAAAGTGTTTCCTTCCTTGGGGAAAAAGTAGAAGGAGAAGAAAAGGAATAGCAGATATTTTAACTTCCAAAACTTTTGTGGCTTCCAGGAAACCTCCAAGTTTCAAATCATTTCACTGTTATGGAACTTACAAGTTTTATTGAAGGTTGAGAACTAGATCCCTTTTTCAGCAGTAAAATGCATGTTTCTTTTAAGCAACAATATATAATAAAGGCATCATTACAAAACTCAGTTACACTACATCTTCCAATTACAATATTCTCATGGTAAGGGTAAGAGTAAATGGTACCTCTCTTCCATCTCATACATATTCATTGAAAGCAACAGCTGTAGCCTTTGACATTAAAGAAGAATTTACTTGTATGATGGGTGAGAAAGGTAATGAGTACATCAAGATAGTATTGTTCCTAACAGTATCTTACAACTGAAATTATGCCCAGAAATTTTTGAGATTTCATTTTATCTTTTAATTTAAAACACAAACTTAGGTTGAATGTTTTATACTTAAATTTTACAGGAGAGAAATGAAAATCACATTTTAAACATTTAGGTACAATTATTGTCTTTGAGGTGTTTTACCCACTTAATGCTCATATATATGGAAGTTGTCTAAAAGATGTTATCTGTGTGACAGCTAGGGCTTATTTGAATTCATCTAAATCAGGTAAGTGAAGTCAAGCACAATGGTTATGAATGTGACCCATTGCATTTGCAAATGTAATGCCATTTTATCAAGAAGTTCATTTGACAACTCTAATTTCAAGCAACCCATTCCCAAATATAAGTTACTGCTGTCAATATGTAAAACATGATTGAAGTACCTCAGAAAGCTGAAACTTGATCTACACTATGTCCTGGCTATTTCACTGCTTGAGTATATATTAAGAAGAAATGAAATGGACAAAGAAATGAGATTAATATGCAAAGCAGTTCCCCAAACTTCAATATTTACAACAGCAAAATTTTCTGAGTTTACCTTTGAGTGGAGTAACACTAAAATAGAAAAAGAAGATATTCTATAACTGGTTAAGAATTTTCCAATTGTTAAAATTATGACATCAACAATCTTTTCAATGTCTGAGAGATCTTCTTTCAAGTAAACTTTAGAATGTTGTCAATATTTCACTTCCTTCTGATGGTTAGAGAACAGGAACAGGGAAGTAAATAATTTGGGTCACTTAGCAGTTTTTCGGGCCTTGGTTCAAGTTCAACCAGTAAATTAAATTAATGTTTTCTATTGTTGTCTGAAAGAGTCACAGAGAAAAATCTATTACTTACCGCTTCTATCTAGCATGGAGTTACTGGATTCAAATACCAAGAACACTAGCTTTCGAAACCTATTTATTCAGACTTATAGGTTTCTAGAATCCAAATTGATTGTGCAGGGGAAACAATAAGAGAATAAAATGGTGGAAATTATATATTTTAGTGGAATTTACATTAGTATATATGCAATACAATATCCCCATCTCACAGAGTAATAAAAAGGGAATGTCTCTCTGCTATTTCTTTTACGCCTCCCTTGAATATTTTAAAAGGCTTGAGGGAAGTTCAAATCCCATTATACCTAAATTAGAATCCTAGATTGGGCTAAGAGGAAAAATGTTTAGTTTTCAAAGTCATCCAAACAGGCAAAGTTCATGAGAAGAGAAAAAAAATAGAAAACCTAGGACTCAGAGTGAACTCCCTTGTAGCTTGATAAACAGAGCTGCTGTCTCCCCGTGTGATAGGATCACACATTTGAGTCTTGGCAAACTGCCATACTGTGCAGACTGTTCCACTCACTGCTGCTGAGCAGGGTGATTTGTACTAGGGGCCTAGATCAAGTAGTAGATGAGACGTCAGCACCAGTTAAATAGAAACATCATTACAAAGCAAAAATCTAACAAGCTAAATACGAACTACATACAACTGAAAGACAGAGCTATGAAATGTCTTTCTCAGGAAAAAAATCTACAAAAATACCACAAACAGATTAAATCAGTTATTTAAAACAGCCTTAATGGAAGGAGGGCTAACTTATAGAATGATATACAACTTTTAGCAATACATAATTTCCCTATGGTGGGTATCCCTGCATTCATTTATGTGAATAGTTATGAGACGAGCACAATTTGAGTTCCCATCATCAATACACTCTATGATGATGTTGTTTTTAAATGTATGTCAAATTTTATTCATGACATCAAAAGAGATTACATCAAGAAAGTGTTTACCATGTAACTATCAAATGGATGTCTTGTGTTCTTTTTTACTACAATAAGCTATGTTGTACCAATAAATTAAAAATGAAGATGCTGAAAGGAAGGGGAAAGGCAGGGAGGGGAGCAGAGAAAAATGTATAGCTCAATAAAATCAATCAATAAATAAATTAATAAGTAAATAAATAATAAAGATGTACTTGATTGAGTTCTCAGCTCACCTCCCTAGACAAGTCAACACACTGTTTCACAGAGAAATTGTCATATTCTCTTCAGTCTCCTATAATGAAAGTAGCATGTACACAATGGCTTATTGGCAACAGAAGTATGGAGCTGTTTATCCAGAGTCAGCTTTCCCGCAAATCCAGTACACAATGATGGTTCACTCCAATTCACAGATGCCTCATGTGATACAAGTAGCTTTGTAGCTCTCCAGTTTCCTTTATTAGGGCACCAAATCAATCTAGAAAACTGCTCTCTTATGTGCTAATCATATCCCTATGCCATACTTACTAGGACCATCACCTCACTGGGGTTTTGCTTCAACGTGCAATTTTTTTGAAAATTCAGATAGTACCTGCTATTTTCTTTCTTCATTTCTTCTAATATTCTCTACATTATATCTTCCAGTAGACAGTTAGAACTAAAGAATAAGTCTATTCCAGTCCTGAGACATAAGAAAGTAGTTCTTGGTGTGGAATTCAAAGCTAGAGAACCTGAGGGCCAATGAGAGCTCTTCCCAAAACTGTGAGTGCTGAATTAGAAGAAAAGGGTCCTGATCTGACTAGTAGTTAGAGAAGGGAACCATAAATTAGAGAGATTACAATTAGAGATATCCCATATCATTTAGAAGACTGAAATTGGGGAGGCAAGCAGTGTAGACCTGAAAATTCTTCAGCACCTTTGTGTCTGAGAAGGGATTTTTCATTTCTTATTTAACATTCAACTACAGCTTTGAACCTTTTCTTGTTTGTACATTTGGGTTTTTGTTTTGATTTTTGTTTTATTTGTTGTTGTTTGATAGGATCAAACCCAATATTCTTGTATGAACCCATAGAAACATGCAAAGGTGTATCCCTGATGGAAGCAAAATCATCTTTTTGACTGGTTGGTCAGCATTGGCTTCGTACAATATCCAATGGAAAGTAGTGGATAGAAGGAAAGCTATCAGGACACAAGAGTGAGCCAAAGGACCGATAATGGGCATTTATTAATTAGCACTGCTAACATTTTTGAGGGGGTATATTTTAGGGGGTGGATTTTTGTGTTATCAAATGAAACTTTCCTTGGACAAACTTTGGTAGGTTCTTATTTATTTATGTCAGTGATCACTTGGTTATAATTTAGTCTATGCCTCAGTCCTTTGAAATATGAGTGGACGCTTTACTTGCTCATTGTAAAATCTGTCATGACGTGATCCTTGCTTACCGTGGTTATAAAGCTGCTCTATCTTCAGTAAGGCACACTTTATGAGAGGAGACCGTTTTATTGTTTAATACTGGCTATCAGCTTGGTTTCTGGTCACCAATAGACACTGAGTGGAAGAATTTCTTTCAGTGAAACTTTTCATCAAAGACCTGATTCTTGAGTTCTTGAGACAGTCTTTTTTTAAATTTATTTATTTATTTATTTATTTATTTTTTTATTGAAAAGAAAAAAAATATCCCGCCTCCTCCCAGCCTCCCATTTCCCTCCCCCTCCTCCTGCTCCTCTCCCCCTCCCCCCACTTTTCTCCTCCTCCCTCTCCAGTCTGAAAAGCAGTCAGGGTTCCCTGCCCTGTGGAAAGTCCAAGGTCCTCCTGCCTCCATCCAGGTCTAGGAAGGTGAACATCCATACTGGTTAGGCTCCCACACAGCCAGAACATGAAGTAGGATCAAAACCCAGTGCCATTGTCCTTAGCTTCTCATCAGCCCTCATTGTCTGCCATGTTCAGAGAGTACGGTTTTATCCCATGCTTTTTCAGTCACAGTCCAGCTGGCCTTGGTGAGCTCCCAATAGATCAGCCCCACTGTCTCAGTGGGTGGTTGCACCCCTCGTGGTCTTGACTTCCTTGCTCATGTTCTCCCTCCTTATGCTCCTCTAGACTGACAGTCTTGAATAATAAAACTAGCCAGTGACTGGGGAAGATTTTCATCTTAAGAGAAAGGATTTTCTATTGCCAGTTTTCAGATATAAATGTTCTTAGCAAAGGAAGGACATGAACCTCACATCCCCAGCTAAAGACCCTGTAAAAGTGAGAGAAACAGCATCGCCATTTCCTGAGTATGCAAAATTAAGTACCGCAAGAGTTAGAAATGCTTTGCAGATCTAACGAGTTCAGGACAATTATCATTTTCACTTATAATATGAAATCTGATTTTAAAGGTGTCTAATTCCCGCTCTCATTCTGAAAAGAATTAAAATAAAAAGAGATGGGATTGTGAAAGCAAATAAAATGCACACAGCCTTTATAAGTTCTGAGGCCCAAGTGGCCAAGGCTCTGAAGAGATTTGCATTTATTAAACTATGGGCCAGTGCTCGCAAGTAATTAAAAGGGAATTGCAATATTTAATTGTGTCTCTTAAAGAACATTAGTGGAGATTCATTTCATTACACACAAAACTGCTTCTCAAACCCTCTTTTGTTCTTGTTTTCCAATTCAAAGTACTGGTCCAGGACCCTTCAGTCACCAACTCCACCAAACCCCAATAACACATGTGCTTTCCAGGATATTTTCGCCCCATTCCTCATCTTTGTTTACTCTACGCATGCATGTTCCTATTATCTCCTTTTGGGTGTTTTGTTGAAAACAATTTTTCATACCTTGGCTGTGGGCCTGCATGTCTCTAATCTCAGCACTACTCAGGAAACAGAAATAGGTAACATCTCTGAGTTCAAGGCCAGCCTGGTCTACAAAGTGAATTCTAGGATAGCCAAGGTTACACAGGGAAACCTTGTCTCAAAAAAAGAAGAAAGAAAAAAAGAAAGAAAAAAGAAAAGGAGGAAGGAAGGGAGGGAGGGAGGGAGGAGGAAGGGAGGGAGGAAAGGAAAGGAAGGAAGGAAGGAAGGAAGGAAGGAACTTTTCATACATATTTTGATTATAATTTCCCCTCTCCAGTATCCTCTCAGGTCTTTCCCACCTCTTTACCCATCTAATTGATGCCTCCTTTCTCTCTCTCATTAGAAAATAATCAGAAACATTAAAAAATAGGTTGAAGAAAATTATAAGAAACACACACACATGATAGCCCTTAAAAATTAAGAAACCATAATATATAAGTAAAAAAACAGTATGAATAAAAAAGTATGCCCAATCAAAGCAATTTGAGACAAAACACCATGCGGTCATTTTGTGTTGACTCTCTACTGCTTCTGAGTGTAACTTATGTACTCACCAATCTTGTCTGAGAAATTAATTGCTTCTTTGCAAATAGATGTTAGTTGTCAGTAGCTTCTTGGCTATGGATGGGTAATCAGATCTACTTCTCAGCTCTGGATCATTGTCCAGCTTGAACCAGTATAGGTTCTGCGTTACTGCCACAGCTCAGTTAGTTCATGTGCGTTTGAGTCGTGTTGTGTCTGAAAGATGCTGTCTCCTTAGTGTACTCCATTATTTCTGGCTCTTAGAGTTTTTCTTCCTTCTCTTCCACACCTGAGCCTTGAGGGGAGGGTTTGATGGAGACATCCCTTTAGGACTGAGTACTCCAAAATCTCTCTCTGCACGCTGTCTAGTTGTGGGTCTCTGTGTTAGTTCTAACTACAGCAAGTTCTGCTTTACCCATAAATCAGTGTCTCATTTAGTAATATCTCTTTCATTTATCAATAGATGTGTATCAGTACACTTTCAGATACATATTATATTCTATACAGTTGAAGCCCATGCTGGTGCCTTAAGCCCTTCTGTGTTTCTTACCACCTTAGGTAAGTCTGTGCAATAGGTATATTCTTTTGTAGGTAATACTAGCACTTCTTTTGCAGCTGCTTCTCTTTTTATTTCTCTTTGGCACGGATAATTCATAAACGCTTCCAACAGAAAAAAAGACCACTAGTTTCCCTCTGTTTTCTATAAAATACAGTTTTAAAATTCCAAAAAGCCATTATTTTCTTCTACTTCATTTTATTGGCATTTATTAATTGTACAAAATAATGTGTTTTACAATGGCATTTCATATGAAGTATACTCGAATCATTTTCAATCCCCTGTTAACACATCCTCCTACCCCTCTCAATTCTGCTTCCTTTAACTAAAAGTCATCCTTCTACTTTCACTTATTATATGTACTATTTTATTACTATTACATGTATATATTTATATAAAAGATAAATACAACATCTTGAGAAAACATTTAGCCTTTATTGTATGTACATATTAAAGCATATCATTTGTTGTTGGAAAATAAGCATCTCATCCTCGGAGAAAATGATTATTCCTCTCTCACAATCCATTACTTGACTCTAGCATTTTAATAGGGGTGGGACTTTGCAAGATCTCCCCTAAGGCAATGGTTTATCTGCTAGTGCTGTCATTGTTCGGGTCTTATTTAGGTGATCATATTGTTGAAATTTCATGGCTGCAGCTTCCTCATCCTATACAGCAGACATGGAATCTCACAAGGCACCCTAGTCCTCTGGTTCTTAAAATCTTTAAAGTCCCCTTTCTGAGTTTTTCCATGAGCTTTAAGCGTGAGGCTTTTGATATGTCAATTGGAGTTAAAGAGTTGTTCTCTGTATTTCTGTAATGATCGAAACATGTTTCTAAAGAAGGTTCTTTGATGAGGGGTAAGGCCTAGACTTATCTGTGGATATGATGATAAGTATTTATAATGAACTTAGTAGTTATTCTTGTTCAGAGACGTGACAGTAGTAGATTCTCCTCTAAGGTCCCTGATCTCATCAGTCAGAAGGTACATGGCTAGGTGAATGTTATGACACATCAATTTCCTCCTGTTGAGTCGGCCAATCAATAAGATGGTGGTTTTCCCTAAGATATAAATACCTTCCAGGATGCCTTGCCATGCTAATGAGTGCTGTCCTTCATAGAAATAGCTGGGCAGGGATACTGATTGCCTTTCTCACTCTCAATTTGCACAGCACCTACCATTGCTCTGAGAGGTGGTCCTCATGAAGGTGCTTCTAGGACAGTTCTGCCAAGTTCTGTGTCCAAAGTGCGGTTTCTACAGCAGTAGCATTAATATTCTATAAAGATCATCTTAAAATATCAGTGTTGCTATTTTAACATATAATATTTTGCTGGCTAATTTACTTGAAGGAAGGAATATATGTTATTGTTTTTTCATCAGTTTACAGCACAATATATAGAACATAGGAAAGACAGATACATAATGAAGCTAAAGGTTTTAGTTTATCCCACCATGAATGCTTCTTTACTCATTTATTCAGCCATCCAGTCATACAGTACTTTTAGAGGACTGTATTTGAGATCAGCTGTCTACTTCTATGGATAATATAAGCTAAATATGAAAAGATCATCCCATAATGAAAAAGTTTTAAACTGGTGCTAAAGGCACAATGTGAGAGATGTCTTGACAGGCCTAGAGGAGAGAAAATCAGCACACATAATATAACTAATGCTATAAATAAATTATCTCTTGACAATGAATAAACTGAGGGACACGTGATGGCCAGAAAGTCAGTCAAATAATAATTATTCTAAACTGGAAGCTTGGATCAGTTGTAAGTGAACATTTGCCTCCTTACTCCCTTCTACAACATGTTTCACTATTGTATCATTTATAAACAAATATTTGCTAACACTGACAACAAAAGCTTATTTAGTAACTATAAAAAATCTTAGAATAGTGTTGTAATAATATTTTATTTGTGTATTCCAACAAGGTATTATATATTTAGGGGGCTAATCACTGCTCATTAAAAACAAATGCTTCACAGGGAAATTCACACAATAGTCATAACATACAGTTAGTCATAAAATATAATAAACAAATAAAAGAAATATGAAAGTTCCTAAATGACCATTAGAAATAAGTGCTAAGAAGGTTTTATCACAGAAGTCTTGGAAATGGGAAACGAACAGTGGAGATGCTTGGTTATTAGCCGTTCTAGGATAGTACATCAGTCATCAGTGGCCTCTGCTTTTCCATAAAAGTCATGGCTAGTTGAGATTCCACCACTAGACTATAAGGAGAGGTCCAATTTTTTGGCATATATAAGAAATTGTAAAGATTTTAAAACTGAATATAAAGGCACTAATTAAAGACATTAACTGCTTAATGGGTAAGAATACCATACATTTCCTGTGTCTTTCCATACTCCATAAAGAATCTCTCTTATCATTGAAGCATTCTCTCATTAAGTAGAAGTATTTGTTCTAGATACTGTACAATTTTGACATTTACTTTTTCTGTACAAAGTCAACCTTCGGGGAAGAAAAATCAAAATAAAACAAAACCAAAGAAAATAATACCAAAAATAGGCAAAAGTTTGAGAAGTTTTTCAAATGTAATTGGGAAGAAGGAAGGAAGGAAAGAAGAAAGGAAGGAACAAAGGAACAAAGGAACGAAGGATGTAAAGCAGGAAAACACTAGGTAAGATGTTATAACAATGATGCAACAATTAATTTCAAGACAAGACCAAACAGTTGCACAAAACAGGACAGACAAGATTTAAAAGACAGGCTTGTCTTCAATTAACTCAATTTAAATAATTTTGATTATAGCATAAGGCAATCCTTAAAGGTGAAAATTGCTAACTATATTTGTAGGAAGAACTGGAGAGTTAAGAACCACGTTTATGGCACACACAAATAGCAGAATGAGTTCAGGAACCTCAGAATATTCTCTTTAAAACAACAAAACTTGAACATGTTTAATGTTAGCATATATAGACAGATAGCTTAGGCTTAAAAATATTAAGAGCACAGCTTCTAGAGAATTGCAGGGTCTGAGAGCAATTAGCACAAGGAAAGGGGTTTTTGTTAAGTGAAAAAGAGTAACATAGTATAAGTTAAACCTTGAATATTTCCAGTCATGTTTAGCATAATGAATTTTGGATAATTTGATTTAAAAATGTATACTATGAATATGTAGGCTTCTTAGTGAAAGTCTTTTTAAATGTAATATAAAATGCTATTAAGAAATAAAGATTTTGGAACATAGAAGAGAAAAAAACAGAATGACAATATTGGTAGTGACTAGAACTATTTCATTGAGTGTAAATTTCTGGAAACTAAATGACAGTCAAAAGGAAAAAGAGTCAAATGAACCTGACATTGATTTTGACTCTATTAGTTTAAAATTCAATTCTGAAAAATCCCTTATGCAAAGCACTTAGTGATTTACTTATGACTTGCTCTTTCTGCTGCTTCTTTACTTATTTTTTTCAGGTTATTCCTTCTTTCTCTGCAAATGATCATATCTCTATTTTCTTTAATATATACGTAGGATAAGCAATATATGTGTATGATATATATTATATAATGTTTTGTTTTGCTGGGTTGTTTTTTGAGAGAGAAAAGAAGTTGGGTGAATACAATCAATTAATATATAAGGCTATTTATGCACAATATTATTAGTAAAAGTCTTATTAAATGTGCTATGATATGCTTCCAAAATAAGGAAGACATTGGAACATACAGGAAAAATGAATGCCATAATGACAATATTGGTAGTAAAAAGAACTCTTTGTTTGAGATGGGGGAATAATTGTGTCAGGAAAAAGTAATCAAAATACATCATAGGGAATAATTGTGTCAGGAAAAAGTAATCAAAATACATCATATGAAGAGAAATAAAACAAAGGTTATAAATACAATAAACATAGATATGAACTTTTTCTTTAGTTACTAAAAACTCAAATATTTTAATTTTTAGAAAATTAAAAACTTTAGACAAAGTTTTGGAAAAAGTAAGTGATGAAATTGTAAAAAGCCTCTGAATGAACCACCTCAATGTTCATAGATAGCTAGGTATCTCCTCCATGCTCTCATGATACAGAGACTGTATGACCTTGGCCTCTCCTATGTAACCTAATCTTCCATCACCTGTCAGAACTCTGCCAATGACCTCCATCACGCAGGAGTTTAGTGTTTAGTCAGTTTGTTACATGAGTCAAGAACGCTCAGTCTGTTATAACTACACTCACTTTTCTCCCCAACCTCCCAGGTGTTCTCAGGCCCGTGGTGTGGTTCAGCTTTGTGGGTCCCTTCTGTTTCTAGAGACTGATATCAAAATTTTAGTGAATGAATTTGATGGGAAAATAGTTATGTACCTTTGAGAGAGTTCCATTACACTTACTTCAAGGAAAAGGATATTTGCATGGCTCCAATAGCCAGTCCTAAAAGGGGCAATGACAAAGAGTACTGCACTGGCCTTACCTCATAAGCAAGGAAAGTGGCCCTATTTTTTTTTTTGTCCTCGAAGTTTTAACATTACTTATTATTAGAACAGCTTGATTTTTGTCTACCATAACCAGATTTCTTGTCAACCCTTTGAAACTTTTTTTTTTGGTTTGGATGGTTTTGGATCTTTTTAAGGGGTGTGGCTTTTTTGTTTGCTTGTTTTAATTTTTTATTTTGGAATATACTTATATTTTTATTAATTAAATTTACTTATTTTACATTCTACCTGCAGTTTCTTTCCCCTCCTGTCTTCCATTCCTTTCTTCTGTCTCCTGTAGGCCTGCCATCCATTCATCCTCCGTTTTTGTTCAGAAAGGACAGACCTCCCACTGGTGTCAACAAACCATGGCATATCAAGTAAAGGTAGGGCTAAGCTCCTCCCTTTAAATTAAGACTGGGTGAGGCAACCTAATACAGAAAATAGGTTCCCAAAACCCAGCTCAATCCTTAGGGACAGGTCTTTATCCCACTGATAGGAATACCACAAATAGAGCAATCTACACAACTATTACACATATGTAGAATGTCTAAGTTTGTTCTGTGTAGGTTCCCTAGCTGTCAGTTGAGACTTTGTGAGTTCGTATGAGCCCTGGTTAGTTGTTTCTGTGGGTTTCCTTGTGGTGACATTGACTCAGCTGGCTCATGCAATACCTCTTCCCTCTATTCAACAATATTCCCAGAGCTTAGCCAGTTCTTGGCTATGGATCTCTGCATTTGTTTCCATCAGTTACTGGATGAATGCTCTCTGATGGCAATTAGGGCACACATCTCTTTCATTACATTCCCCTTCCATGCAGTCCCCAAGGCACTTCATCTTATCCCTACTGTCTACTGTTCCCATCCCCCCACCCCCAGCCTCAGTTTACCCAGGATAATCTTTGAAAATTGATAATCTGACAAATTGTTCTTGTGGCCACTCTGAGTGGCATAAAATTTAAAAGATCCTATTTGAATTATTATGTGTCTTAATAAGAATGGAGAATGTGAATTTTACCTTGCCAGTGATGCTATTGTTCATCAGAGTATGAACTTCCTCTGTTGCAACTGTATATAATTGATATAAAACTTAACAATGTTTATAGAAGATCACTTGGATAACCACAGGAAGTCGTGTCTATTATACCGTGGTAAACTGTTTCATTGAAAGAAGAAAATGAGTAAAGAAGGCTTTTCTGAGTAAAGAAGTCTTTTCTGTGAACCTATTCTTTTTCAAAGAAATCCTAGCTTATATTATTTCTAAAATGGATACACAGAGCTGCAGGTAATCTTATCTTTAAATGGGAAAAGTCTGTATTCATAGTAGAAGATATCCAGAACTGTTGTTCACAAATTAGGATGTATATAGAACAGAAGGGTCCTGTGGAATTAAAATACAGTTATTTTTGAAAGAGTGAACATAAGACAAATATTTTACTATTTTAATATACGTTACTCATTTACAAAACTAAAATTTCATATCTCATTTTCTTATGTAAATAGAATAGGATAAGTGATAATAATGTACAAAGAATGTATATAAATGTACAATAGTAAATTAAATATTACAAGAGACATGGCATACTTAATGGTGTATTTGCCTACTATCTATCAATTGATATTTTTACCTATGAAGAACTAACATGCAAATATGAAATGAACAACTCTAAAATATTTTATTCATCTCAGAAATTAGTAAGAGAATGTACGAAAAGTTAATGCTAGTTCAGAGAACAGTTAAAGATATACATCTTTAACTGAAGAAGAGTTTAAAAAGACACTAAAAATAATCTTCTTGGACAGGATACATACTCTCATAAATGGCAGTACATGGCATATTTTGAGTCACACCTTTCCATGGAAGACAAGTTGTCTTTATCTGTATTGGTGACTATCACACAGCATATTAAGTGAAGTAGTTTCAGTCAGGAATCTTCAACAGATGAAAGTAACTTTGATCACTGTAGTTTACTGCTGTGTGGCAATAAAAAATGTTTTTATCTAAACATTTTACCTGGGGACAGCTATCTTTCAGCTACCTCTGTATTTGTCTACGATCCGGAAGGCTTCCTGAAACTTCCTGCATACAGAGAAGAAATTCTTGGAAATTAACTCTTCACCTGTCCTTGTCAGCTCTCTAACCACACAATGCATTAGGTGGGCTCATTCTGCTGAGAGTTAGGCTTGAATGACTTGTCAGGGGAATAGTTTCTGACATCCTGGACTGATGTTTGTCTAAATCAACAACTGCATTTCCTGCTTTCTCTGCCTTTTAACCTCTCATTCAACTTCAGACACTATCTGTTTCTTCCCCAATCCTAAACTACTACCTAGGTCTTTAAAGGAGACAGGTTTTTGTCCTGCTTGTAAAAGAGCTTTACTTACAGACATCCAAGAGTTGGAAATTTCAGTGTCTAATGGGTCTTCCACCACAGTCTGGAGAAACTGACTTAGCCTCCCAAGTGTCTATTTAGACTCTAATGTTCTCATATAATTGACAATTCTTGTCCAGTTAATATTAAAAATGAGCAATCTGGATGTATTTCTCCCATCTAATAAAATAGATCTTATCTCCTGGTGCATGTTTTTAAATCTAGACAGCATCTGTTCCTCACTGTGTTCCTATTTCATAGACTAGTTAGGGAAGCGTGCTCGATCTTATACTATAACATCTTCTTCAGCTTCATATGTAGACTCATTGCACTATTTGCAGCAGATTGTGTAATATATCTACTTTTATTATTTTTTCATTTATAAGAACTATCTTTCATGATATTGAAATTTATTTTTATCGTTATACTTCTATAAAGAATATACACTAGGCATAGTCTCCTAAAAAGGAAATTTTAATATATTGCTTTATAGGCTAAGTTCCCTAATCAAAGCGAGACCCATGCTTTTGGGTGTGTTGGGTGTGACTTACCTCTCCACACATATTTATCCCCCTTTGTCCCTGTCTCATTTCTTCCTTGAGAATTTCACAATTATACCTTCATAATAATCATCCTCTCTCTCAGTTTCTCCAAAAATTATCCCATATTTTATGCACACTCAACTTTGTGTCCTCTTTAAAAAATATGGAATTCAGTTAGTGCTGGCTATATGCTAGTAGGTGTGTGGTCATCCATTGGAGCATAGTTAACCTACAAGCGGCCATAATTTTAATAACTACGCAACACTCAATTAATATCATTTCCCTTGGCTCGAGGTGTGACTTTAGTCAAACCTCACCTCCCCACTCTATGATAAGACTTTGTCTAGCTTGAGCTCCTTTTTTTTGTTTGCTTGTTTTTTGTTTTTGTTTTTGTTTTTCAAGACAGGGTTTCTGTGTAGCTTTGGGGCCTGTCCTGGCACTCATTCTGTAGACCAGGCTGGCCTCAAACTCACAGAGATCCACCTGCCTCTCTTTCTTAAGTACTGGAATTAAAGGTGTGCGTGCCACCATTGCCTGGCTTAGCTTGAGCTCTAATAGGTCTTATATCTATCAGTGATCCCTGCAGAACCAAGGGCATAAAGAGTAAAAGAGCCAGGGTAAATGTATGACTACAAGAAAGCTAGAGACCTATCCAATGGTTATAACAGTCTAAGGACTGTGCAAGGCCAAGCCAGACAAAATGCCAGAACTGAGAGGTGGTGGAGGACACAGACTTTTACTCCCAGCTGAGAAGCTTTTGGCACTTCTGGCAAGTGCCAGTTTGATAGCTTCAGTGAAGGGGAAGATTAGTGAATCCCTCAAATCCTATAAAAGCTTCTTTTCACAGGAGACAGTGACTAAACACAGAGGTTCATAATTGGTTATGATTCAGAAAAAAAGAGACCTCTGCATGCTCAGCCTCAGATGAAATGGGGTATCAATAACATATCCTCTTCTCCCAAAGCCCAAGTATCATGGCAGAAGTAATGGAATAACTCTATGAGCCAGAGGCAGAGGATGACTATCAGAGCAAAATAGTGCTATCTGGACACAGCTGGGAAGGTTCACAAATATGTCTACTTTAAAAAAAATATTTATTTCTATAGAAAATTTCCACCTCCTCCCCTCCTCATGTCCCTCCCCCTCCCCCCACTCCCATTCCCCCTCCCTCTCTAGTCCAAAGAGCAGTTTGGATGCTCACCTTCCTAGACCCAAATATGTCTTCTTTTAAATAACATAGGAGCCATAGGATAACAAAATGTAAGAAGCCAGCTTACTTAAGAAAAAATCCTTTATTTCTAAGTTTTTAAGATATCTTTTTCCAGAGGAGTCAAAGACACCACAAGAAAATCCCCCATAATCAACTAACCTGGCCTCACACGGGCTTACAGAGATTGCACCAACAACCAGGAGCCTGCATTGAACTGACCTAGGCACTCTCCTTATAAATTATAGTTGCATATTTTGTTCTTGTGGGATTTCTAACAGTGTGTGCAGCGGCTTTCTTTCACCCCTGTGCTAGCTTTTGGCATACTGCTCCTTATAGTGGCTCTCATTGCCCAGCCGAAATACACAGGGAGGTATTTAGTCTTATTGCACCTTGATATACCATGTTGTATTGATATCCATAGGAGGCCTGCCCTTTCCTGAAGAGAAGAGGAGAATGAGTGGATTGGTGGATGTGGGTAGAAGGTGGTAGTAGAGTGAAGAACTGGATGGAGAGTAGGAAGAAAAACTGTGGCTAAAATGTATTTTTTTTAAAAAAAGGAAACATAGATTTAACAGCAGCAGCAGCAAGAACAACAGCAACAAAACATATCTTTTCAGTCATTGTTGTGGGTATGATGAACTGGTTTTTGTAAGAACACCTTAAAAAAACTATTTCCTATTGTAATTTCAAAATGCCTTTACAAGATAATTTCTCCCTCACTATTTTTCATTATCAAGATTTAAACATTGTGTGTGTTTACATATTACCTTATTAAATAAATAAAATATAAAATACATAAAAAACAAAGTAGAATTTACTTATTAATGTATGAGTCTTGACCAACTGGAAATAGATAGAGGAGGTATTTTTTTTTAGTAATCATTTATACCATGTTGTCTTGTACCTCTAATTGAATATGAAAGAGTTGCCTATATGTGTCCTGTCAAAAATAGTTATGGGATTCCTCTACATTAATTCAAACTGTTTTTGATGAATTTTGGCTGAGTATGACTTTTTAAATATAACTTTATTATGTAGGTTTAATATATATTATAGTGTCGTAAGGAACCTATACACTAAAATAAAAAAGTTTCCAGTATGCTTTTATATTAAAATATCTAATATGCTAATATATACTTTAATGTACTATTTTTAAAATTATATTCTAAAATATTTCATGATAATTTAGTTAACAGGCTAAAATGTTACATATCAATAATATTCAATTCAATCATATTATGTTTTAAGCATTTAGATAAAATATTGACAGTGAATTGGGCTACCTTCTGGAACCAAAGATTGATCTCTTGATGATATTATTACACATGAGGTAAAAATCAGTTTCAAATGCATATTTTAAAGTAGGAAAGCTACTTTCTTATCAAAATAAAAAATATGATACAAAAATCCATCATCTATCTTAATGTGGTTCAGGAAGGTCATCTCTTCTAGGTATTAATGTAACGGAAAAGCATCTAGTGTAAAAAAATGCTAGCGACTCCAAGATGCTTGAGTGTTACAGCTGTCCTTGCTCACTGTTATTGGAGCCAAGATGGGTGTGAAGAGAGCTGCAGGTGAGCATTGATTAAATGAATGATGGATCGATTTCTTTCCCATTTTTAATTTAGAAGGTAAAACTTTCCATCACAGTTTAAGTTAAAAATTATGGCTGAGATAATAGAGGTCTGAGCCCATTGCAAGTTAAAGAGGGAAAAGTTGCTGCTCAAATGTCAAGATATCATGTGGCCTACGATGATTAAAACTAAACTGTTTGCTATATGAATCCCAAGGTGAAGCTATATCTCAGCTTTGGTGACATTTAGCTAGTGACTTTTCATAGCTTGTTAATAATGTAGACCTGTCCCTATATAAATTTGCACTGACAGAATAGCCATTTGAAGTGTAGCAGTTAATGAGATTTATTCCTGTCAGATAACAGAAATTTGAAAAGTATTTCTAAAAATTAAGATTGGTGACCAAAGAATTGATGTTTTTAGCAGATAGGAACATTTTCACAAATTTTAGTATTTTTTCCTACTGTTTCTGTACATCATTTTGCCCTCCAATTCTTTCCTCTGAAATATTGCACATATTTTTTCCTTCCTCTCTAAAATTCATTAACTTATTCATTGACTGTTGCTATAGTTACATATATAGATATGTAATATACATATATTAACAAATACATAGTTAAACCCTGCTCAGTTTGTATGCTTTTTTGTATGTGTGATTTCAGGATTGAGCAGAAATTACTGAATAACCAGTTGATGTGTGTTCTTCCCTGTTGAAGAGTCTTTCTCCTACTCTCAGCATTTCTTAGTTTCCTATAGTTAAACAGGGTTAAGGCCTTCTGGGACTTTTTTCCCCATCTTTACATGTCTCTTGTTTTTCTTGTTCCATTCAGGTTTATATAGTCACGTTGGTGAGGCTTTATGGGTTTAGTTTATGGCACAATCTCACAGCAAACTCCCCAATCTTACTCAATTATCTCTAAGCCTCAAATGAGGATGGGGTTTGTAGATCCATTGAGAGTCAGATCCCCAGCTCCTCACTTTGATTAGTTGTAGATTTCTCTAGTAATGGTCTCCCTCTGTTGGAAAAAAAGAAGTTTCCTTGGTGATTTAGGGGTAAGGACAACATTAGAGCTGTGGATTGTAGCCTTGTTATCTTTTGTTTTACATCTAATAGTCACGTACGAGTGAGTGCATACTGTATTTGTCTTTCTGGGTGTGGACCTCACCCAGGATGTTTTGTTCTAGTTCCACTCATGTGCCTGCAAATTTTAAAGATGTCACTGTTTGCTACCACAAAGTAATTACTCCACAGAGATCTACCTGCCTCTGCCTTGCACATGCTGAGATTAAAGGTGTGACCACCTCAACCAGCTGGATGCCCTTTTGGCTTAGGTTTATTGCGCTGCAGTGTGCTTTTCTCTGTGATAGTCTTAATCTTTCCATTTTGCTCTGTTTGTTTGTTTATGTATTTATGTATTTATTTTGCTACTCTGTGGGTGACAGACTATTGCAGCTTTAATTATCAAATTCTTTTGAATAGAAAACCAGATTCTACAAGATTTTCATCTGTGTTTTCTTTGTTTTATTTTGTGTTTTATAATTCTGTTCCAGATGTTTCTCTTAGGTCTACTATTCAATTTATATTGTTTCATTCCTGTCTAGTTTCCTTGGGGAAAACACAAAGTTTTAAATCACAGAGAAAACACAGATACATGCAATTTATTGATTATCCTCATATAATTCCCTTATAGAAATTTATATATTCTCTTTACCTTCTGTTGTGCAATCTTCTAACAGCTTCCTGGCCTTTTTTTTTCTGTGATACCTCTAAGTTTTGAGTTACTAGTGACATTGCTTTTGTCAGTCTGAAACTGACATTCAAGTCAAATGTAATGTCCATAAAAAAAGCTATCATGTTATCTTATTGGTCAGTTTTTTAAAAAAATATTTTAAAAAAATAATAAATTAGCATTGGTAAAAACTATCAACAGCATAAGCCATGAGCCTACATGCTACCAGCATAGCAATATCAGGAGAAAGAACATTTATTCCATAACTTCCCAGATGAAATAACATATATACTCCTGAATAAGTCATAGGAAGTGACAAAGTAAGGCCTTGCATTACTAATGCCTGGGGATAACAAACATCACTGTTCAGTACTTCCTGAGTGACACAGGAAAACAGAAAGAAAGCACATGCTTCTGTGTATCTCTGTGTTTTTAACTGGGTATAAAAATTCCAAGTAGCCATTTATATGTGGCACTGTTATCTAACTTCTTGCCTACAAAATCCAGCAGTTCCCTATTGAACACCAGTACTGGAAGATATCTGCATCATACACAGTACTTTATAAACATCTCTAATGAATATCCCAACAAAAATTTATCTGTATGATTCTGGATAGATTTACTCAGGGGAAAAGATGTTACAAATAATGGCAGATGTGTCATGACCAGTGTTTTAAAATCATTTGTATACATGTTTATGGGTATGCACATGGAAGTACAAAGTTGATGTCAAATGTCTTCCTCATGTGTGCTCAACTTTAATTTTTTGAGTCACAGGCTCTCACTAAACCCGAATCTCACCATTGGGTTAGAGTTCATACATGGCCAGTGGGTCCCAAGAGTCTTTTTTTTCCTACCTCCCCAGTTCTAGAGTTTCAAGATCATACCTTCACATCCATTTTTAAAGGGTTTAAAGGTCTAAATTCAGGCTCACATGTTTGTACGGAATCACTTTACAGACTGAGTCATGGTTCCACTTCCCTTGATCAACTTTAAATGTCTTAACCATCATGGTTTACTTTATAGATTTAAGAAACTATAATCTATGAAGAACTACCCAGGATTAAGAAATAGTGGTAATTCATTGCTAAGCTGGAAAAAAAACCCCAGGTACTTCTCCCAGTTTCTTGATGTGCTCTTTCTTGCAAAGTTGACTACCACACCAGATGTATAATTGTTGTGAAATTAAGATCCAGCCAAATAATGCGATTGGAGAGTGAAAAAAGCCTGAGCTATTCCACCCTGAATATGATCCTATTCTTTATAACTCTTTTTGTTAGCTAAGAAGCGAGATGATATCAGCACCATTTCTTAATATTCTACTTATCTGGACCCAGGGGACAAGATTGCTTTCTTATAAAAGATGCTAAAGACTTTTTAAAATAGTGTACAATTCAGAGGCAGCAAAGTGAGAAGTGTATCACTGTGGAAAATAAATCATTGATTGATCAGTCATTTCAGTATATCTGGCTACAAAGTAATTATATAGCTTTAGCATACAAGATAATTTGGTAGACATTAATTAGTAGGTGGATTTTAGAAAGCTAATTTATGTAGTAACACTTTGATTTAATCATTCCTTTGCTCACACATGTGTATATCTGTTCACTAAATCCTTCTGAACTTCCAATGTAGTCAAAAGAGGAAGAAAGCATTTCCTTCTACACGGATTCACTTTAAATATATCAATGCTTTTAAATGATAATAAATGATATCGAACAATAGTATTCAAGGAAAGTATTTGAAAAAAAGAGGTTACCTATAAAGTTTATTTGATATGATTGACTAAACCTGACCTAAAAAAAGGACAACAATAGAGATACCACTTTAGAGTACACAATAGAGAATAGAATGCACAATAGAGAAGCACCGATTATACACAAAAAGCTAAAAATACTGATAGCGGGAGCAATATTCTTCCCTATGGAAAAGTACATCAACTGGTTAATCAATACCAAATTGACAACCCTGAAAACATATATACAAGTAACATTAATTACATATTACATGTTGTATATAGACATTATATATTATACAATATAATACATTGTATATTATAAATATAATATATAATAAATTATACAATAAGATATATATTATATATTGTATAACATAACTTCTCATATAGCAGGAGGCAGAAAGAGAACAGGAAGTGGGATTAGACTACAAATCCCCAATTCCTTCCTCCAATGAAGGCTCCCCACCCTAAAGAAGACAAATTTTTCAAATATCATGACCAGCTCAGGTGTTTGAATACATAATCCTGTGAGGTTATTTTACATTCAAAACATCACAATATTAATAATGAACAATCCCCCCCAATTAACCTTCTTAAAGACAATGACATTACCCTTTAAGAGTACAGCTTTTATAATTTTTTTTTTTTTTTGGTTTTTCGAGACAAGGTTTCTCTGTAGCTTTGGTGCCTGTCCCGGAACTAGCTCTTGTAGACCAGGCTGGCCTCGAACTTTCAGAGATCCATCTGCCTCTGCCTCCCGAGGGCTGGGATTAAAGGCGTGCGCCACCACCGCCCGGCTAGCTTGTATAATTAACTTCTCTCTTTTTTTTCTTCTCATTCTCATGTACACAATTATACACATATATGTATATATGTATGAATATTATTTGAGGCCTTAATTCTGATGCTTTTCAACCTTCTTTATTTGTATTCATTGACTAGAAAACATTTTGATAGAAAATATTATGCCAAGCTTTGGTAACTGAAAGATAATGATAGTCGTGGCATCAGAAGAACGGTTAATTGATATACTTTACATGTTTTCTGTTAATTAGTTCTTCAGTGATCAGTCTTTAGTACTAGATCACATGATGAATATTAATAGCTGAAGTAGAATATGTTTCATTGATACATATAAATTTTGTAAGACGTAGAACACTAAAAAAAGGACAGCCTTTGAAATGTTCATTCAATAGATTCTCTTCACCTGAGAAATTCTATAATAGCCTTCACAAGGAAGCAACAAGAAGGCAGTCCACTTTCCTCATGTGCAGATAGCTATGCTATGTTTTTAAGGAATAATGCATCCTAGCATTTACAAATAATGTGCATATAAAGGTTCCAACATTAATACTCAATACTTTTAGTAGTTCTCACATATTATATCATATCATTAGTATTTTGATAGAAATAATGATACATTAAAACTTACGATGTTTTAAGAATTGAAAGTTCTCGCTCTTTCAGAAGTTCTAAGTATATGAAGTTTACTTTCTCAAAACAACACTGACCCCTTTTTAAACAACAACAACAACAAAATGGAGGCCATCAGTCAGAGCAATAATATAAGAAACTGTGGTAATGGCTAGAAAATTGCTAACTCTTAAAAATGTCTCTCCTACTTTTTTCTTCCAACCTACTCCCTCAGTTGGGTTAGCTTTGCGGCTTGAGCCACTTGCAAGTTCTTGCGTCTAAATGATCTTCCTGGCCATAATTTATTTATTTTCCACATATTCTAATTAGTACATTTTCATTATTTTGTATAATATTATCTTCAATTTAAAGTCACCCCAAGAGAAGTCTCTTCTTATGCCCGAATGTAAAGCTGAAATTACAAATGAAGAAGCTTATAGATGCTTGTCGATTTATGTATATGTATGCATAATTTATCGAGGTCATTGAACTAGCAACTGCCAGATGTTGTATTCATCTCTTTGTCAAAAATTCCAAAATCTTAACTTTATGCTATACCCAAATAGCACACTCTGCTGTTTCTTTGTTCCTGTTAAATTAATAAAGTCCTTCTAGAAATCTCCATACAGAGTATGTTTTAGATTTGTGATTAGTACAATATTGCAGTGTCAGACTGGACCCAGTTTTGCCTTTTGTCTAAACAGTTCTCAAGTTGCAGAAGTACACCATTGAAATCTTAATGTCTCTGCTGCATTTGTTGATTCAAAAACACAACTGCTCTTGTGACTGATTTTCATGTTTCATGTTCTGTCTATTAAAAATCTCCTAATAGTTCAGTGGCCATCCTGGGCTTCATCAAAGTATTTATACAAAAATGTTTCGAGTAACTGAGTGGGAAAGAGAAAAGTTTGATGGTATTTATTCCCCAAGAGAATCCGGCTACTCAGTGAAGGCTAGTTGATGTAAATCAATGTTTTGATGAACGAAGTCAACAGTGATTTCTCATTGTGTACTCACTAAATGAGTTTAGGGTTTTAAAACAACAACAAAGCTTTACATGGAGAAGAACAACTAACAGTCCTGTGGGCAGTTGAAATGCTGGTGCTACAATCTGCGGCTTGTACACAGTTTTGTCCATAGAGTAAACATGCACTGTTTGATTCAGAGTAATTTGGCATGATGAATGTTTATCCTTAAATTGAGGAAATGAGATGAGTCCGGATGATGGTGCCTCCTGAGGATCCTAGTGGGGCTAGTGGGAGGGTATTATGAGCTCTATCTCTCTTTCTGTTCCTTTGCCTCTCTCTCTTCCTCTTTTTCCCATTCCTTACTAACAGGGATAAGAGATCACACATTGAAAATATGAGCCAAAAACATTTCTTAAATTAATTGTTTTCAGCCGGGCGGTGGTGGCGCACGCCTTTAATCCCAGCACTCGAGAGGCAGAGGCAGGCAGATCTCTGTGAGTTCGAGACCAGCCTGGTCTACAAGAGCTAGTTCCAGGACAGGCTCCAAAACCACAGAGAAACCCTGACTCGGAAAAAAAAAAAAATTAATTGTTTTCAACAATTTATCAAAGCAATTCAATCCTGTTTGTACAAGTCATCTTAGAGTCATTTTGAACAAACATTATGCTAATAATTTTCATGTTTTATCTATATACTACATAGTTTTCACTTATTAAATCATGAATGAGAAGAATCTACAATTTTTCAAAGTATATAATTTTAAGATTCAAATTATCTATTTCAGAACTTAGAGTTCCTTTTCAGAATATTAAGAAAATGATGCCCATGTTAATTAATGTAACAACAATTTTTATAGGTAAATATTATCTCAATGAGTACATATGACATATTTTCTTTGTTCAGTCATAATTTAATTTCCCTTCAAGAGTTATTTCCAGTTCTTAGATACTGTGAATAGAGTGTCACTAAGTGTGGTAATACTAATGTCTCTTTGGCATATTAACTATGTGGTGTTTCAATAAAAATGACTCTCAAAGGCCCTTATCGGAGACGCACAGAGGTGGAGCGGCGGCGCGGCCAGACGCAGCAGAGCGACACCGCATACAGGAAGAGGCTTTCGGGGACCGGTGCAGCGGCAGACCCAAGCAGCGGGGACAGGTGTGCAATAAGGAGAGCAGATCGCCCTACTACAATTGAATCAAAGAGGTAGGCCTTTGGTTGGCCAGGTCACTGGCACACGGGGAGCCTGGTCCTGTCCTGAAGATCCTTCAGAGGGGTGAGAGGGTTCTTGGCCTGCAGCAGGAACCAGGAAAGAGAGTGAGGGCATTTTGTAAGCGGAGCCCTTGGCCAGCAGGGAAACCTGATCCGGTTTTTAAAGGACCCATTGGATAAGATCAATAGGAGGAGATGGGCAGGCGCCAAGGCAAGAATTCACCCAATAATCTGAAAAACAACATGAAAACACCAGAACCCAATGATTTTACAACAGAAGTATTTGAACAACCTAACACAGAAGAAGTGGAAAAAATCGACTTTATGAAGACAATAGAGTCCCTTAAACAACATGTAAAAAATGCCCTTATAGAAATGGATGAGAAGTATAACAAAAAGTTTGAAGAAATGAGTAAATACGTACATGATACCCTGGGAAACCAAGAAAAAACGATCAAACAGGTAATGGAAACAGTTCAAGAATTGAAAACCGAAATGAAAACAAGGAAGAAAATACAAACTGAGGACCAGCTGGATATGGAAAATCTAGGCCAACGAGCAGAGTCTACAGAAACAAGCATAATCAATAGAATACAAGAGCTAGAAGAAAGACTCTCAGATGCTGAGGACACAATAGAGAAAATAAACGAACAGATCAAAGAAAACAGCAAAGCCAACAAATTCTCAACACAAAACATTCAGGAACTATGGGACACAATAAAAAAACCAAACCTAAGAATAATAGGAATAGAAGAAGGAGAAGAGTCATAGCTCAAAGGCCCAGAAAATATTTTCAACAAAATTATGGAAGAAAACTTTCCCAACTTAAAGAAAGATATTCATTTAAATATTCAAGAAGCATACAGAACACCAAACAGACTGGATCAAAGAAAAACATCTCCTCGCCATATAATAATCAAAACACAAAACATACAGGTTAAAGAAAGAATATTAAGAGCTGCAAAGGAAAAAGGGCAAGTAACTTATAAAGGTAAACTGATCAGACTTACACCTGACTTCTCTATGGAAACTATGAAAGCCAGAAGGTCCTGGATAGAGGTTCTGCAGAAGCTAAGAGACCATGGATGCAAACCCAAACTACTATACCCAGCCAAGCTATCGTTCATTATCAATGGAAAAAATGAGACATTCCAGGAAAAGAACAAATTTAAACAATACGTAGCCACAAATCCAGCTCTACAGAAAGTAAGAGAAGGAAAATCGCAACCCAAGGAATCCAACACTGCCAACACTGCCTACAATAACCCAGGCATCTAATGACCATTCACAAGCACATCTCAAAGAAGGGAGACACACAATCTCTACTACCAAAAGCAATAAGAATAACCGGAGTAAACAACCACTGGTCATTAATATCACTTAATATTAATGGGCTCAATTCACCTATAAAAAGGCACAGGCTAAAATATTGGATACGAAAACAGGATCCAACATTCTGCTGTTTGCAAGAAACACATCTCAACCACAAAGACAGGCACCTACTCAGAGTAAAGGGTTGGGAAAATGTGTTTCAAGCAAATGGTCCTTAGAAAAAAGCAGGTGTGGCCATACTAATTTCTAACAAAACTGACTTCAAACTAAAATCAATCAGAAGAGACCGAGATGGTCACTTTATACTTATAACAGGAACAATTCATCAGGAGGACGTCTCAATCCTGAATATATACACCCCCAATATAAAAGCACCTACTTATGTAAAAGAAATATTACTAGAACTCAAGACAGACATCAAACCACACACACTAGTAGTAGGAGACTTCAACACACCTCTCTCTCCAAGGGACAGGTCAATCAGACAGAAACCTAATAGAGAATTAAGAGAATTATTGGAGGTAATGAAGCAAATGGACTTAACAGACATCTATAGATTATTCCACCCAAAGAGGAAAGAATATACCTTCTTCTCTGCAGCTCATGGAACCTTCTCAAAAATTGACCACATACTCGGAAACAAAGGAAACCTCCACAGATACAAAAAAATATCAGTGTCCACCTATGTCTTATCAGATCATCACAGATTAAAGTTAGAAGGCAACAACCACGCTGCCTTAAAAAAAACCGACAAACTCATGGAAACTGAACAGTCAACTACTGAACCACACCTGGGTCAAGGAAGAAATCAAGAAAGAAATTAAAGTCTTCCTTGAATTTAATGAAAATAAAGGGACAACATACTCAAACCTATGGGACACAATGAAAGCAGTGCTAAGAGGAAAGTTCATAGCACTAAGTGCCCACTTAAAGAAAACGGAGAATGCATACATTGGGGACTTAAAAACACACCTGAAAGCTCTAGAAAAAAAAAAGAAGCAGATGCGCCCAGGAGAAGTAGAAGACTGGAAATAATAAAACTGAGGGCTGAAATCAACAAAATAAAAACCCAGAAAACAGTCCAAAGAATCAATGAAACAAAAAGCTGGTTCTTGGAGAAAATCAACAAGATCGACAAACCCCTATCCAAACTAATTAAACGACAGAGAGAGAACACGCAAATGAATAAGATCAGAAATGAAAAGGGGGACATAACCACAGACACAGAGGAAATTCAGAGAATCATTAGATCTTACTACAAAAGCCTGTATGCCACAAAACTGGAAAATACAAAAGAAATGGACATTTTTTTAAATAAGTACCATATACTAAAGCTAAACCAAGACCAGGTGAATGATCTAAATAGACCGGTTACTTGCGAAGAATTAGAAATGGTTATCAAAAATCTCCCTTCAAAAAAAAGCCCAGGACCAGATGGTTTCAATGCAGGATTCTACCAGAAATTCCAAGAAGAGCTAATACGGATACTCCTTAATGTATTTCACAATATAGAAACAGAAGAGGCATTGCCAAATTCCTTTTATGAAGCTACAGTCACTCTGATACCAAAACCACACAAAGACTCAACCAAGAAAGAGAATTATAGACCAATCTCACTCATGAACATCGATGCAAAAATCCTCAACAAAATACTGGCAAACCGAATCCAAGAACACATCAGAAAAATTATCCATTATGATCAAGTAGGCTTCATCCCAGAGATGCAGGGCTGGTTCAACATACGCAAATCTATCAATGTAATCCACCATATAAATAAACTGAAAGAAAAAAACCATATGATCATTTCATTAGATGCTGAAAAAGCATTCGACAAAATTCAACACCCCTTTATGATAAAGGTCTTGGAGAGAATAGGGATACAAGGGTCCTACCTAAATATAATAAAAGCTATTTACAGCAAGCCAACAGCTAACATTAAATTAAACGGAGAAAAACTCAAAGCCATCCCACTAAAATCAGGAACACGACAAGGATGTCCACTCTCTCCATACCTCTTCAACATAGTGCTTGAAATTCTCACAACAGCAATAAGACAACATAAGGAGATCAAGGGGATTCGTATTGGAACGGAAGAAGTTAAGCTTTCGTTATTTGCAGATGATATGATAGTGTACATAAGCGACCCCAAAAAATCTACCAAAGAACTCCTACAGCTGATAAACACCTTTAGTAGTGTGGCAGGATACAAGATCAACTCCAAAAAATCAGTTGCCTTCCTATACACTAAGGATAAGGAAGCAGAGAGGGAAATCAGAGAAGCATCACCTTTCACGATAGCCACAAATAGCATAAAATATCTTGGGGTAACTCTGACCAAGGATGTGAAAGATCTACTTGACAAGAACTATAAGTCTTTGAAGAAAGAAATTGAAGAAAACACCAGAAAAGGAAAGACCTCCCTTGCTCTTGGATTGGGAGGATCAACATAGTAAAAATGGCAATTCTACCAAAAGCAATCTATAGATTCAATGCAATCCCCATCAAAATCCCATCAAAATTCTTCACAGATCTGGAGAGGACAATAATCAACTTTATATGGAAAAACAAAAGACCCAGGATAGCCAAAACAATCCTATACAATAAAGGATTGTCTGGAGGCATTACCATCCCTGACTTCAAACTCTATTACAGAGCTACAGTATTGAAAACAGCTTGGTATTGGCATAAAAACAGAGAAGTCGACCAATGGAATCGAATAGAAGACCCTGACATTAACCCACAAACCTATGAACACCTGATTTTCGATAAAGGAGCTAAAAGCATACAATGGAAAAAAGAGAGCATCTTCAACAAATTGTGCTGGCAAAACTGGATGTCAATCTGTAGAAGAATGAAAATAGATCCATATCTATCACCATGCACAAAACTCAAGTCCAAATGGATTAAAGACCTCAATATCAGTCCAAACACACTGAACCTGATAGAAGAGAAAGTGGGAAGTACTCTACAGCACATGGGCACAGGAGACCACTTCCTACGTATAACCCCAGCAGCACAGACACTAAGGGCATCATTGAATAAATGGGACTTCCTGAGGCTGAGAAGCTTCTGTAAAGCAAAGGACACTGTCACTAAGACACAAAGGCAACCCGCTGACTGGGAGAAGATCTTCACCAACCCCGCAACTGACAAAGGTTTGATCTCCAAAATATATAAAGAACTCAAGAAACTAGACGGCAAAAGGCTAATCAACCCAATTATAAAATGGGGCACTGAGCTGAACAGAGAATTCTCAACAGAAGAACTTCAAATGGCCAAAAGACACTTAAGGTCATGCTCAACTTCCTTAGCGATCAGGGAAATGCAAATCAAGACAACTTTAAGATACCACCTTACACCTGTCAGAATGGCTAAAATAAAAAACACCAATGATAGCCTTTGCTGGAGAGATTGTGGAGAAAGGGGTACACTCACCCATTGCTGGTGGGAATGCAAACTTGTGCAACCACTCTGGAAAGCAGTGTTTCGGTTTCTCAGGAAATTCGGGATCAACCTACCCCTGGATCCAGCAATACCACTCTTGGGAATATACCCAAGAGAGGCCCTATCATACAACAAAAGTATATGCTCAACTATGTTCATGGCAGCATTGTTTGTAATAGCCAGAACCTGGAAACAACCTAGATGCCCTTCAACGGAAGAATGGATGAAGAAAGTATGGAATATATACATATTAGAGTATTACTCAGCAGTAAAAAACAAGGACTTCTTGAATTTTGCATACAAATGGATGGAAATAGAAAACACTATCCTGAGTGAGGTAAGCCAGACCCAAAAAGAGGAACATGGGATGTACTCACTCATATTTGGTTTCTAGCCATAAATAAAGGACATTGAGCTTATAATTCATGTTCCTAGAGAAGCTAAATAAGAAGGTGAATCCAAAGACAAACACATAGGCATCCTCATGAATATTAACCTTCATCAGGCGATGAAAGGAGACAGAGACAGAGACCCACATGGGAGCACTGGACAGAAATCTCAAGATCCAAATCAGAAGCAGAAGGAGACGGAGCACGAGCAAGGAACTCAGGACCACGAGGGGTGCACCCACACACTAAGACAATGGGGATGTTCTACTGGGAACTCACCAAGGCCAGCTGGCCTAGGTCTGAAAAAGCATGGGATAAATCTGGACTTGCTGAACATAGCGGACAATGAGGAATACTGAGAACTCAAGAACAATTGCAGTGGGTTTTTGATCCTACTGCACGTACTGGCTTTGAGGGAGCCTAAGCAGTTTGGATGCTCACCTTAGGAGACCTGGATAGAGGTGGGCAGTCCTTGGGCTTCCCACACGTCAGGGAACCCTGATTGCTCTTCGAGCAGATGAGGGAGGTGGACTTGATCGGGGGAGGGGGAGGGAAATGGGAAACGGTTGCGGGGACGAGGCAGAAATCCTTAATAAATAAATAAATTTAAATTAAATAAATAAATAAATAAATAAATAAATAAATAAATAAAACAAAGGCCCTTATCGAGTGGACCCATTGGGAGGTGTGGCCTTGGCAAAGTAGGTGTGGCCTTGGAGGAAGTATATCAAAGGCTTTGGAGTAGCAGATGCTCACGCTATGTCATAAGTGTGACATTCTTTCCCTGCTGCCTGCTGATCCAGATATAGAATTCTCAGCTCCTTCTGTACCATGTCTGCCTGCTCATCAGCATACTTCCCACCGTGATGATAAAAGACTAAACCATTGAAACCAAAAGTATGCCACCCCTGTTGTTTTCTTTTTTTCACTATCTGCCTTTTAAACTATGGTTATCCTAGCCAGCAGCTGCAACTCCTCCACTACTACTAGTGTCTAGGCCCCAAGAATGGAAGCCTGGAGAAATTCTGTTCCCTTAGGCACCAACTCTTTCAAAACTACTGAGAGAACTTATCTAAATCTCCGTTCCTGAAGGATTCAAGTTTCAAAGGTTGAGTTAGAATCTTGCTTCGAAGAGAGGCTGAGTAGCAAGCAGCTCACCTAGCTCACCTCCTCGGGTCTCCCAAGAAGTCCTCATCCTTTCTCTCACCCCTCTTTATAAACCCTTCTCCACCCAGCTCCTCTCTACTACTTCCTGTCAACAGTTGCTGACTTAGCCTCCAGACTTCAGGTGAATTTTATTTAATCAAACACATCTTTGTATCATTCAGTAAATCTTCCTGAACATAAGCAAAAGTAACACACTTTAAATAATATCCCACAACACATCCCAATTAAATGTTTTCTTTATTAGAGTTGGCATGTCATGATGTCTCTTCACAGCAATAAAACACTAAGACCGACTATTATTTACTTTAGGTTTAACATTTTGTTAAGGGTAATGAGCAAGATACTAAAAGGCCACCAGAGGATTTTTCTCATATCTGGAATCTAAGACAGGATATCTCATAAGATTTTTAGGTCCAATAGTGTTTCCTAGAAGAAGTAACTTTGACAGAAATGTGGAGAGGGGGTGATCTTTGTGTATTAAGCTACAGCAAGTGATAGAAATAAGATTTATTGTGAAATTCCAAAGTTGTGTAGCTTCAAAAAGTGATAAAGTATTGTACAATTCAAAAACTTACATTCAATTCATCCATGACTTTGACAGGAGGAGAGGTTGTTAGCCCAAGTGCCATAGCATCTTTAATATATATTAATATATATTTTATATGTGTGCAATTTTAGTTAAATATATAGTAATATGATTCCTTGAGGCATCCTTTGGTATTATTTCTCCTTCCTCCTTCCCTCTCCTTCTCTGTTGACCTCCCTAATGCATCCCAAATTTTATTAATCTTTCCTGATTTTCCCATTTCTCCCTTCATCATCACCTGTACTCTGTTATTTCTTTCTCTGTCTACCTCCATGATTCTTTTTTACTCTCCTGGTTTCTCAGTTATTTTATTTATATACTTATATCTCAAGATTTGAACTATAGATTAAACATGAGATATTATTGGAGAAAAACAGTGGAAACATGGTCATTCTGAGCAAAACATCTTTTTGTTTTCCATGGCCAAAGGTCTTTGGTAGGTTCTTATTATGAATAAGCTTTCTACTTCTGCATAACAAATTACTCTTATGACCCAATGTGTTCAAACAGCAGAACTTACATTTGCGTTATCTGTTAAGTCTGAACCTGAGCATGGATCATTTGTGTGGTTCTGCTTCAGGGTCTTCAGATGATTTCTGTGGACATGGCAATAGGGTCATAGATACAGTGATATTGAAACGAGTATAATATTCTTTTTTGCTTTGTCCCCGGGGCTGTCAACCATACAATTCAGTTCTCTTCCATATAGGAATGTCTATAATTTTACTCTATGTTTTATGACATGGCAACCAGCAGGCCCAAGAGATATCAAAAGAGGAGAAGGAATACCTAATGCTACCCTAGTTGACTTCAAAGCAATAAATTTAGCCTACATCTTGTCAGAGGAATGAAATCCCTTGTTTTAAACCTTGGAAAGCATTTTATATTGCTCTAGTTTTCCAGAGAATCAATTCCCTCAGAGACAAAGCTAAGTAATCATTGTGAGTAAACTTTTCTTCCCACCCCACTCTCCTGTATTCTTCCTATTCTATTATTACTGTTCATTTAGATTTTCTTCTGAGTGAACAAACAGCCCAAGTCCATGTGCAGTTTATCAGTTTCCATAAGTGAAAATTTACAAACCAAAATAACCTTTCACTATAAAATATATATATGTTTAGAACCAAAAGACAAAGCAAAACATTACTGAAACTGGATATGAATTAATACTCTCTGAAAAAAAATTATTTATTTTGAGTTATATTTACTTATAATTACTGGAGTTCTTTTATGTCATTTCCTTTTGATATGTATTTTAACTTTCTATGTATTAGATCATTAACACTATTTAGACAACACTGTGTTTCATAGCCTCAAGAAACAATTTTATATTGCAATTATTTCATTCTGAAAATATTATCTTTAATCTATGTACATAATTAATTTTGATGATCAGAGACTTAATGAGGAAAAAGTAAAACACTAAATTAAAATATCCTTCAATGTTTAATGAATAAGCAATATTAATAAAAGCATTTATTTCACATATCAATTAGAACACTACCTATGGTTTTCTTAAGGCAATAATGAAATTAACTTTACATTTGGAAATACCTATTATAATTCAGGTTCTATTCTATTACAATTTCTGTAACATATAAATCAATATAATTTAAATTTTCAGTGTTTTGAAAATATTGAAGACATGCATAACCACTTGAACAGTGCAAAAAATTCAGACATTGGCAATAACAGCTTAGAATAGTCATCAATGGCACCCTCATCAGATCTACTCTAACTAAAAGTTAGAGAACTCTTTGTTTATAGAACTGCCATGACTCGTGACTATGATGCATTGATAGTATCAAACCGCATGAATTAAAAATAATAAAAATGTTGCAAATCTTTATGTGAGAAAAATAAGTAAATAGATTCTACTGTCTAGAATTTTTTTTATCATTTTGGTTCCTAATTAACTTTGAAGTGTAATAGTCAGGACAAAAGAGTAGCCAGGACACACTGGAAAACACATGAGAAAATTGTTAAATCTTGTGTTTTGCCTTTTCTTATTTTGAGAACTATGGTTACATATATTAATATGGCACAAAATTCTAATTGATGTAAATGTTTTCATGAGATACAGATAAATAAATACACTAAGTACAAGGTACATTCAGGGTAGTTTGCTAAGTGGTAGCTTCTTGTTCACTGTTAACTGCTCTTAATGCCAAGGTCTAAGTTTGTTCTTTAATGTAGTGACCTCATAAAAAATTATTAAAATACATTCAATTCAGTTACATCCTAGAAGACAAACAAACAAATGCTTTAGTGATTGTAAAAGTGCTTCATTTAAATATAAAGCAAGAATTCCAAAGGCAAATAAGAATTTAGTGACTGTAAGTCACTATGAATTAAGTTTCATTTAATTGTAAGCCATTTACATTTAGAACAGGAAACCATTTCTCAATAGACTTGATTACATGGAGTGGAAATTCTATGTTTGAGTATTTAATATTCTTTCCCATCCAATTCTGTACTGCCAGACCCTGTTTATTTCATTTAGTATATTGTGTGAAAATTTGTCTATTATGTCCCTCATAATTTATCCTGATAGCTGCACTGAATGGTAATTCTGGTACAAAGCAATTCAGGAAGATCTAAATGTGTAGCACAGCCAGCAGGAGATAAGGGCTAAGAGAAGAGGATCAAGTGAATAACATAATGGAAAATAATTACCATGGCTCCATTCTTAATAAATATACAATGTAAGCAGACATATCACAGGAGCAGTCTTAGCAGCAACGGGAAAGGCTGAAGGGAAACTTAAAAGGGTCAGAAACACGACATCTATCATCTTTGAATTGAAGCTTCTAGGACTGGAAGTGTACACACAGTCACTGACCATATAGAATCACAATTGTTGTTTTACTTTTTTATGAATAAGTCAGAAAAATAGTGTTTTCCAGTTCTGATAGTAATTTAACAATTATTCATAATATACATAATAGAACTTTAAATCAAATTTTCTTCATCAATGTCCAAGTAAGGCTAAATTATGGCTTCCACTGCAAGAAGTTTGCAGGTTTCTTATAGTGTTTGTATTACTTATGTCTTCATTAAAGTTACTTTTGCTGTGTTGAAACACCTTATCCAAATCCACTTGAAGAAGAAAAGATTTATTCAAGGTTTAGGCTTCCATATTAGAGTTCATCATCAAAGGAAGTCAGAACAGGAATTCAAACAGGCAGGAATCTGGAAGCAGCTGCTGATGCAGAGGCCATGGAGTTATGTTGCTTACTGGTGAGGGAGGTCCTTCTGTCTATGTGTTGCTTTTATTGGTTAATGAATAAAGAGACTGCCTTTGCCTGTTGATAGGGCAGAACTTAAGTAGGCAGGGAAGACAGAACTGAATGCTGGAAGGAGAGGAAAAAGGGCGGAATCAGAAGATGCCATGGATCCACCACCAGAGATAGACTTGCTGGAAGTTTTCTGGTAGGCCACAACCTCGTGGTGATACACAGATTAATAGAAATGGGTTTAATTAAGATGTGAGAGTTAGCCAATAAGAAGTTAGAGCTAATAGGCCAAGTAGTGATTTAATTAATACAATTTCTGTGTAATTATTTTGGTTCTGGGTTGCCAGAACAAACAAGCAAGCCCTCCTTCTACAGTTTACTTGCTTGCTTATCATTGCTTTCTTAGCCTGCTTATAGAACCTAGGACCACCAGCCCTGGATGGAACTAATGACAATGGCTAGGGCCATCCCATATCAATCACCAATTAAGAAAATGACCTACAGGATTAACAACAGTCAGATCTCATTGTTGCATAAGTTTTTTCTATTTTTTTTAATTGAGACTTCCTCTCCTCTCAGATGACTTTGGCTTGTGCCAAGTAATGTAGAACTACCACAACTGGCTACAACTTTATTCGGCTTTATTAATTTGGCTGGTCACATTGTGAACAAGTTCACTCCTGAACTAGGATTCAATTACTGATCTTGGTAGTTTTGGTAAGTACCAGGGCCGGTAACATTCCTTCTGTTAGGTGTTTCTGTGGTCCTCCCCTCTTATGATATTTTCAAGTCATTCTTGTTTAGGACCATGGATCAGTCTCTGATGACAGACAGGGTTTAGGAAAACAGGTGGAGGTAATCACAGGTACTGGATATCCTCGAGTATAAGGTCAGTAGAAATATTCCCAGGCAAAGTACTCCATGCTGTCTCAAGACTGTATAGCCTACATAGCGTGGATATACCAGCTGTGGCTATTTGAGTAAATATCCTTTTAAAAATGTGTGCATAGATGGTTATCTGTTTGTTTTTTTTCTTGGCCATCGGCATGGCTGCAGCTACAAAATCCAAGGCCACTGCTGGAAAATAAATATTGTTTTTGTAGTATGTGTTAAAATCAGATTAAAAATTGTGTCCCTCCTCCTGGTTTGAAGAACAAATTCTGCATTGAAAATTCAATGTGAGTACTATGGAACTTTCCCAAAGCTCAGAAAATAGAATTATCTTATGACCCAGCAATTTCATTACTGGGTATATGTGCAAAGTAAGTAAAACCATTGTGTAGAGAGAGGACAGCTAACTGCTGCAGTGTGTCATTGCTGCACTTTTTGGGAACAGACAAATATGGAATTTCAGTAGACATACACTGATGAAGGTATAAAGGAAATATGGTACTTATCCACACACACAAACCTGTGTAAATATTTGAGATACACTGTAGAGTACTATTTGATCATAAGCAAGAATGAGATACTATAATTTATTATTATTACTGAGTTAGACTTAACATGTGTTTCTTGATGTCCAATATTACATTTGTTATGAAATTGAACCCACCAAAAGTTTTATGTGTGTGTGTGTGTGTGTGTGTGTGTGTGTGTGTGTTTATATATGGACTTGTAAATTCTTCTAGGATATTTGTTTTCCTAATCAGAACAAAGGTCCATCCTTGGTAACTTTTGATTAATTTTAGCTTCAAGTCTCATTTGTCGTCTATTAGGATAGCTATCCTTCCTGGTTCTATTTCCTCTATCATTTTCTGGTAGAGTCAAGCCTATCATTGTAGGTAATATGAGTTACTTACAGACCGTGGAAAGATGAATTTTGTTTTTCTTAAGTCTATCCAGTTATTTCATATCATTAGACTGGGGACTTCAGTGTGTCAGTATTTAAAGTTGTCAATTGCTGCATTTGTGCTATGGTTTTCTTGTGTTTATATTCTTAGTCCTTTTGTTTCTCATTAATTGTGCTTTCAATCCATATTTTATTGGTGACTTATACTCTTCTCATCAGTATAAAGTTTTGTTTCACAATTTTAGGATGGGATTGCTGAACATAAATTACTTTAGCCTCTTTGTTTCATGGAAAGCTTTTCTTTCCTAGTCATCAGTGGCAGATAGTTTTGCTGGTTATGTATTCTAGGTTGGTATATATGGGCTTTCAGAAATAAAAATATATTGTTCTAGGATCTTTGGACTTTTAAAGTTTACACTGAAAGATCAGCTCTTATCCAGGTGGTTTTTCTTTCATATGAGATTTATGGTTTTTGTCTTGTTGCACTTAATACCCTATCATTGTTTTAGGTAAATTTTGCTCAATTATCCATTAAATGAGGGATTCTCCTTCATCTGTGACTGTAACTCGTCTATGACTAAAGCAACTTGAACACCCCTGTTCTCATCATTCATGCCTATTATTAAAAGACTGGGTCTTTTCATGAGGTCTTATAGTCCCTGCATGTTTCTTTCATGTTTTTAAATTATTTTTGTTGTAGTTTAATTCCTCTACTTTATTTAAAATCCAGATATTTTACTCAATCTATTTCAGTTGAAAGGTTTCCCCTGAGTTTTCTAGTTGAGTTATTGATATTTAAGTTCCATATTCACTTAAGCTTGAGAAGTTTTCAATAATTTAACTCCTTCCTAAATTTAGGTTTCCAATCATGAACTATCTTGATCATTTTATTCAGTCATATATTTGTCTTTTGAAAATATCTTAGGTATTTGTTGCTATCAACTTTTTTCTAAGGTGTGTCAGTTTTTGTCTTATTTAAACTCTTTATATTCTTTGATGTCATTTATGCTTGTTTTTGTTTTAAATTCCGTATCCTGAGATTCATCTAGGTAATCTTATATGGAAAGATCTTAAAAGTGTTGGTGGGTTTGGCAGGGATGGGCAGCATCCTTTTTAGATGTTTAATATAGCTATGGTTCTGTGATGTGACCCAGGTGTGTGGATTTCTTCCCTTGGTTTTCTGTCTGATGAGGGATTATTGTATGCCTCAGGCAATTCCAGTGCAAGAACTGACTGACCAGAACTATCATTGGAAATGTGGAGATTACATGGGTAGACTTGGTTCTTTGTTCACACCAACAGAGATATCTGGCATGAAAACTCAACCTAGAAGAACAGGAATAATGCAGGTCGGCTTGGTCCTCAGCTGTGGCATTTTCTTAAATCTATTCCAAGAAGAAAATGCTCATAAATAATTGCTTTGTTTGATACATCTACTCTTTATACTGGTTTCTTAACCTCAGTGTTTGCATAACAAATTGCAGGCATGCACTTTCACATTTTCCTTCATGTCTCTATATGTTCAGTTTTGTTGCTCTTATCTTGCATTCTGTATCTCATATTCAATATGACTTTACGTCCTCTCAGAATGTTTATGGCATGTCTTAATATCCATGAACAGTAATGTTATCTCAGCAATGTGCATGAATGAAGGTTTGGGGCTAATTTTGTCTTCATAAGATTAATTTTTACTACTATCAGAACTCATATATGACCTCATACTGCCTTTATATGCCCTAGATTCAAGAATAATTTCCTAGGTCCATGAGGGAATTATTTTCAAGAGGCCATGCAAGAAATTATGGCTCATTTATGGCTCATATGATTTATAGAAAGTCATAAAATAGTAAATTCATATCTATTACACACATTCAGAAAATGTTTTCAAGTTAAGACTTCATTTAGAGAACAAGTATATTTTTTAAATGCTTAGTATATATTTTACAAGCACTCCTTTTATTAATTTATATAGAACAGTTTTTTAGAGGTTTTTCCTGTATTTCTGAAATAGTCATCTGTGCATAAATGTTACCATTTTTAAAGTAAAAGTTATAAAATAAATAGGAAGTTATATAATGTGCACATACACCATGGCACACAAATGATTTTCAGAGAAAAATATGCAGGAGTATATTTTTATTTAACTTTTTTTGATTCTTTGTGGATTTCACATCATGTATCCCAATCCCATTCATATCACCATCCCTTCACATCTCCCATCTGACATTGCAACCTCCCACAATAATAAAATAAAGTAAAATTTAAAAGAAAGGATAAAATCTAACCATGAAAACTGTAGTGTGGACCAGTAAGTCACACAATATGTCCTTTAGTCCATACACCTTTACTTACAAGTGTTCATTGTAATGAGTCATTAGTCTGCTTCGAGGGCTCTGGTTTCAGCTACACTATCAACATAAGGCCATCACTGGGACTCCTCTTGGATATGCTGTTATTGTCTAATGTCTTGGAGATCTTGCAACTTTAAATCTGCATGACCAGCGCATTCATGTGCCAGCAGTTCATAGACAGGATGGATGTTGGGATGGGCTAACTCATAGGCCTGGTTTGGGGCCTGAGTACTAACGGGGTTAGGCAGCCCACCAGCTCTCCCTTGTCCTCACCTCCAGGAGAGGGCTCCAGCATTGCCCTGGCTAGCTCATCCCATGCCTCAGGCAGCAAAGGTCAAGCCCAGCTCTCCTGCTTTCCTGCTCTCAGGTAGCTCACTCACATCCACACCACCAGAGCCATCTCTGCTGTGGCCTCCTGGGGTCGCTCTCCTTAACACTGCAGTTGACACAGGGCAGAGCCAGCTCTGTACCTCTCATGTCCTTGAGGTCAGCTCTCCTGGTTGCCCTAGGTGGTGAGGGGTGCCCGTGGGTGGGGTATCTTTTCCTTACCCATGTCATCACATGGCAGATGAGGGGCATGGCCAGCTTTCCCACACTCACATTCTGTGTCTGCTTACCGCTGAAACCTTCAGCAGGGTATGCCCTACTGCACTGCCCAGGAGATGTGCAGGGCCCTCTCTTCAGAGTTCAGAAGCTGGTGTGGGGCAAGGCCATATTTTCCACCAGCCTCAAGTAGAAAACAACAAGAAGGAATGTGTGCAATGAGTCTATTCTTAGCTTCTACCATTTGTGTGCCTCAGGTCATTAGGAATGGGGGCAAGAAACTGTGCCTGCTGAGTCCTTTTACTGGGCCCTGACATTTTTTTTGTTATGTTATCAACATATAAAACCCCAAGATAGCAACAATGAGCAATCAAAATGGTCCTTTTGAATGAAGTGAAAAATAAAAGTACTGAATGATTAGATGTTTCATCATATCAATACATAACTTATAATTGCTTGTTTCAATTTGATTTTCATTTTTATAATCTTTACAATTGCAAGATTAAATTTTGCTGGGTCTTGAGGTAGTTTGTTTCCTAATTTTCTGAGAAATCTCCATACTGATTTCCAAAACAGCTGTGCCAATTTGCATTCCCACGAGCAAGGCAGGAGTGTTCCTCTTACCCCACATCTTCTACAGCATAAGCTGTCATCAGGGTTTTTGATCGTGGCCATTCTGACAAAGCAGCCCTTTATCACCCATATCTCTTCATCTAGGGTTAGGACCAGGTGAAATTTCTCCCCGCTGCAGTCGGTACTGATGAGAAGCTCATCTTGTTCTAGCAACCATAATGCTGAGAGCTCATAGGTGGTGCATTTTTCTTTTCATGTCTTGGTTACACCATATAACAGTCATCATTTTGGTTCTCTGGCTCTTAAAAGCATTCTTTTTACATGATTGTCTTTAAGTCTTAGGTATAGGGGTTGTATTGCAGATATATGAGTTGTAGACTTATGGTCATTTATTCTCTGCATTTTAACTAGTTGTAATAGCATGTGTCTATTGCAAAATGAAGCATTTTTGTTGAGGTGTAATAGTATTTGAGTATACTGAAAATCATTTAGAATGCAGTTAGAAATTGCACGTTGTCTTAGAATAATAATATCAGTAGTCACTCTTCTTGGTTCTAGAACCTTGTCAACCTCAGATGTGCAGAACCAGACATGATTTCCTCCCTGTTGGGTTGGTCTTGTATCCAGTCAGATAGTAGCTTATTGCACACAATAGATAAGTGTCTCTATCCCACTACTGTGAATATCTTGCCACTCTAATCATTATTGTGGTCCATGAGCTTTACATCGTGATAGGACTACTGCTTGTTCCTCTCTCTTGGAAGCTTACAGCATCTTCTGATAATATGATAGCTAGTTATCATGTATGAGATTTCAAGGTAGGCTGCACCTTGATTGCTCCAAGTCCTGTGTTCAAAGTGGATTGTATTTTTCGCAATAGGGACTTACTTTCAGATTCTGGAAGACAATCAATGACAACAACAAACGAATATATTGTTTTGAAAGTCTGTGAATTCCCCCAGCCAGCAACCAGAGAAGTGGTTTATTATGCCTCTTACTGGGAATTTTGTAATTTGTAATAGATAAGCTATGGCTATTGGGGGAAGCGTTTTCACCCCAAGTGGCATAATTTCATTCAAACTTTTTAATGTGTACACACATGCATGTGTAATTTTGAGTAAACTTAAAATCATATTCTCTAGTGTCATTTTCAAAACATCCATAGTGATATCTATCCTCTCTACCCTTTTGTACCACCCTCCTTCCTTGAACACTAAAAGATAAAACCTCTTCCCAATTTTCCCATTACCCGCTTCATAGCACCCATGCCCTACTGTTGCCAATTGTAGATCTCTCTCCCACAACAAGCTCAGCTCCCTATATTCCCCTGGGTTCCTCGCCTACTTCAGATTAGATAACTATAAATTAAGATTAGGAGCTAGGATTCGAAAATTATAGGCAGTATGAGACATTTACTATTCTGGCTTTTTGCTACTTCACTCAGTATAATATTTTTTAGGTCCATCCATTTGCCTGCAAATTTCATGATTTCATCTTTTCTTCACAGAAGAATATAAATCCTCATTAGAAACTCCTGTGAGTTGATGCTGAACAATTTTCCCTATTTTAAAATTTCATAGAATTTTTCTTGTCTTATGATCCAAAAAGAGACACAAAGTCTGTTTTTTTAATTGATACATCTACAAATTTCCTTGTCTTTCATGAAAAAAGAAGCCTTAAGATTAAATAATAGTGATAATTATTTCACAGAGTCTGTCAATATCATTCCATTTTGCTTACTTTTCTTTTGTGCTGACACCTAATTTGATTGAGTGTACTTATGTCTTTAATTAAGCACTAAAATTATTATTTCCAATTTCCATAGTCTGTGGAAATCTTGTTACCCTCACATTATATTTTCAATTATTTTATATTCATCTAACAATCTTGCTCTCTATCTTGCTCTCTCTCTCTCTTTCACACACACAAGAGAGAGAGAAAGAGAGAGAGAGAGAGAGAGAGAGAGAGAGAGAGAGAGAGAGAGCTAGCTTTAGGTGCCTCTTACATTGTCCTAAAAGGTTTTAATACTTTATCATTTTGTTGTGTTGTTTTACCATACCAATTCCTTTTCCGTTCAAACTGAGCTGCAGATCTCCATCTGCAGTAGTCCTGAAAGGACACAAATTTGAAAACTAAACAATGTTTAATTATAGTCCCATCACTAATAAATCTGTAAAACAGACTGAAAATTAAATTGTATATGTGTGTACTAGAAAAATTCCTTTGTGTTGTTCTAAATAGCACTGCAAAGCTAGTAGAAAAGTTGTATCACAGTTTTAAGGTGCTCTCAGGACCTAATAAAAAAAGTACAATGTGTTAATGACACTATCTAGTACTATACAGTCACTGACAGGATAATGGTCAATCTCTAAGCAGACAGATTATTCTCATGTGTCTCTTTCCCAGGATCTACAAAGGTCAGTTTTTATTAGTGGGTCATAGTTTGGACCCAGATCCTCCTATTTGCATGGAATGCTCATGCAGATACAACCCAAGTGTCACTTTGGGACAATCATAATGACAGTATTCACTCTACACCTATTTTGTGAACTCAACGGTTAGTTCAGCTGTGTTAGAATGTCAATGCAGGAATTCAAACTGTTTTCACAGATTCCAAAATGAACTCACTTCTGTTTTAGACCATATACATCTATTAACAATGTTATATAACAATGTTTAACAACCTTGAAGGGAGACCAGAGCTGCCACACTATGAGCAAATAAAAAAATGTTGAGAAGTCTATGTTTTGAAGATGGGAATGCTTTAATCAGTGTTATCCTCAGTCCCTGGAGCAGTCACTGCACTGAGATGCATTTTGTACCCAGGAGGGGTGCAGAGGTCTTTAGATAGGTGATAACACAAGACACAGAAACACATTCTGTTTTTGAAATAGAAATACTGCAGTGTCCTTGGAGCAAGGAAACAGAAACAGAGATAGCATCTGCTAACAGTGATGCCAATTATCATCCAGGCATGGGATTTCTGTATTTAGAGCCAGAGAGATATGGAAAATTTATTTTTTTCAACACTTATGAAAATTGAAACATATTAGTGTGAATAAAAGTATATATAACTGGATTTTCATAACCATATAAATGTGAAATCAATTGTGATATATTTCCTACAGTTGTACTAATAATAATTAAGTTATTAATTAATTATAATTAAAATAATAATTTCACTTTGACTTCTAGATCATTATGTTTATGTTGAAAGCAAATTTATTTCTGTTATTTTTGCATATGTGTGTCTGTGTTTGTATGAGCTCTAGAATTAAGGTGCCTATGTATACCAGAAGTCTTTGAGCATCTGGAGCTGAAGTTCCAAGCATTTATGAAGCATTGGATGTGGGTGCTGGGACTAAAACTCTGCTCTTCTGGAAGACCAGTACATGCTTTCAACCTTTGCGGTATCTCTCCAGGTCCCAATTTATGTCTATTTTTTTGTTCACTGTCCCTTTTTTCAAACAATACCGAAGTGAATAATATGACTTGAGACATAGTTTCATGAATGTTAATTTTCTTACTAGTCTGTAATTGTATTTAAAATCAGAGAGATCTGGTTCAGAATCTGGGACGCACTCCCTAGAGATACAAATCATTAATGGCAATGACTTAAAGAAAAGATTCTGACAATTATTTCCACTACCCACCAAGCTTTGAAATATCCCCCTTCCTGTTTGTACTAAGTTTTTAAGTGTTCTCCTATATTGCAAAGGCATATTAGTCCAGCTAAAATACTTTTGAACAATATTTTTGTTTAATTGTTCTAAGCATTTTTTTCTTTCGTGTGTGCTGTCTAGAAAAATCCCGTGTGGGGATTAAGCGGAGCTCAAGTAAATTCAAGAGGGAACTCAAAGTCTCTGTCTTATAATTTAAATGTTTCCATGTCTGTCACAGTGTGAAATGTAAGACAAAATTTATATTTTATAGATTATTTTACCAGTTCTTTGAGAATTTCAGTTTTGCTCATCCGAGATGCATCACCACAAACATCTCTCGACTTAGTGTATTTTGTTTTAATTATTTAAAACATACTGTGAATATTTTATTACATCAGAACATGTGTATTTGTCACATTAAAATAATGTGATAAATATATTATCTGCATTGACTTTAAGACACAAATCATTACCAGTAGTTCTAGCTCCCATTTTTATTCTTTCCATAGTGTATTACTCTCTGTTCAACCTGCACTTACTCTGAATTTCAAACTCATTATAGCATTATGTTTTTTGGGTTTTTATCTCTAAATTGGTATTATTAAGTTCGATATAAATTTGGTTTTTATAAGAATCCATTATTTTGATGTGATTACTTTATAGTGATTTTTTTAGGTTGAACTTTATGTTTATATAGTTGTTTGAAACATTCAAACTACTAGCTATAATGTCTTTTGATAATCTATGTGAAAAAACTGTATCAGCTTTTATAACCTCCATAGTAGAGATTCTCATGCAATTGAACCCAGTACATGAAACAAAGGAGAAAGTAAAGTGTCTTGGACTGTATTTGGTGAATTTAGCCTGAGATGGTTTTTCCCATGTTTAATCTTGACATTGAAAAAATACTATACTTTGGACTTTATTTTTATATTTAATATTATTACATTTTTAATTATTATAGAATGCTTTCTTCATTACTATCTTAAAATTAATCAAGGATAAGTAATAAAATGTATTGTGAAGTATAAGCAATACCATACAGTAAGACTGTCTTATTCAATACTATGCAGACTAAATGTTGTTAATAACACTTGTGAAAATTCAGAAAGCTAAAATTGTCTAATAGTTAAGGAAAGTTAGTTATCTGGGAGAGCTGCCTTTAACGTGCTGCCCTCATACAGATTGCTATATGTAGCTTAGCATGAAGATGTGGCCAAGAAGTAAAACACATAAAGATTTGTTATGACAATTGCTTACAGTGAAAGAGTCAATGGTTTGAGAATTATAACCAAAATGTATGCAGAAAACTGGAATGTTTTGGCTTTTGAAGTGCTAAGAAATGTTGATTATTGGGTTGATGAGACATAAAGAAATTTAAATCAAAAATAAAATAAAGCACAAATATTGAATGTTATTGTGTAAAAAATTGAAATAGTGTATCCTATGATATTTATTGTACTTTAATGCCAGCTTAATGTGGACAAAATATATAGATGCCACAGAACTATAGTTTAAGATCCTAATATTGCAATAGGAGAAGTATCAGAGAATACATCACATATCTAGTTGTCTACATTGTTGCTTTGCATGGTTTAAAGATATGTATGGAATTAATTGGTATGTTTGTTCCAGATGTATGTTATCTAGAATAATGGTATAATGTTGAACATCACCATGTGTAAGAGCCTGAATTTTATCATTTGCACTTTTGTTTATATAATTTGATTTTATAACAAATTGCTTAGCTTGTGTGAACTTAGTTTCTCATGTATTAGAGAAGTTAGTAACAACTACCTGATAAACTGGTAATAATAAACATGATTTACATAAAGGAATTTGTCCATTATTCCAAAAGTGGGTTGCAAAAAGTATAAGCTCTTACCAGTATTATTCGTAGAAGTAACTTGAATCTGTATTTTGATTTTTGTTTATCTGGATGGTGTAGTTATCATTGTGAATTGAATCTTCGGACTTTACTTCCCAGTATTTCTACTCACAAGATTTGTGCAGAGTATGTTTCTGGTTCTACAATTTTATACGCAGCAACCTTTGTGGAAAGGACTGCTTTTTTAAATCATTTTTCTAATAATTTTTAAATTATTTTGTAGTTGAACTAAATAACAAATGCATGTCTATAGTAAAATGTATTTGCAATGTTATTTTTCAGTGCCTCCCTCCTCTGTATGCAGTGCAGTTTTTCCAGCTGTTCTCTTACCCTTCTTGCTATCCATCACTTTCACCCTAAACCCTTCCTTTCAGGAGAAAGCATTCTAATAAATTGATCCATCCTATGGTACAAGTGACTTAATGCATTGCCCTTTAATGTTTTAATGTGTTTGGAAAGAGGATGCCAGTAGGGGAATTGTTTAACATTGTCAGGGTTTTGGCAGAATTTTTGTCAGACCCAAAGATGTGTAGCATTATTTCCAGGTTTGGGCTCAGAGCACTGCATTTCCAAGGAGCATGAATCTGCTTCCTCAGCAAATTTCAACAAGTCTCAACTCCATTAAGTCAAGAATAGACTTCTCCTGGTAAAAATATGTCTAGGAAAAGACAGGTTTAGACTACAGTCTTTTATTAAAACTGACCAAAGCACATAAATATAGCAGGGGAAAACCAGCCGACGAGACTGAGTTATCAGGAATTCTAGTGTGCACTCGGACAAACCATTGATAGGTGAGAACCCCATAACTGAGATTTAGTGAGAATATATAGGAGATAATGCTGTGTACAGATAAGACTTCAGGCATCAAAGGTGATGCAGACCCTGCACAGCCTGAGAAAGATGGCCAGGTGTTAATAGAACAGAGACTCCCTAGAGCTGAAAGATCAGAAAAATCAGTAGGAGTCACTGAAACAAGTAAAAAGCTGACCTAGAAGAGTCAATACCTGTCACCCAACAAAAGGGCTTCAAGAAGCATTTATGGAAACCACTAGGCTGCGCTGTCACTTTTGTCACACTGGGGAAATATGAACAAATGTTCATATTCATTTTCAGATCTGTCTGTGACAATAGATCAAAGAAATTATCTTACTAGTGTTGAACTTGGTAAACCAATGGGTTAATTGAAGCTGCTGATGCTATAGGAGCATGGGCGACAGAAATGAAATAACATCACACAAGAAAGCCCACTTCAGCCTAGTAATGACTCACAAAAGCTGCATCCCTGAAGCTTCCTGCAGGACATGAAGGAAGCATGAAATGTCACAAAGAATCTGGAAGGCAGCCGGCTGGTCATAATATCTCTTCTCTCCAGTAATCTTTTTTCTACTTACACGGCTTTGGGAAGTGTCCTTTTGAATCCTCTTGAGTTTCCAAAATCTCCTGAGACTAGGGAGCTTTATTTGCTTCTCAGTATGAAATCCCGATTGGCATGTGCCAGTTTAAAGAAAATTGCTATATAATATGCAAGAGAGCCAGGCAATATTCCATCAGAACCATAGCCAGTAAGCTCATCTCAAAAATCTGAAGCTAAAAAGCTAAATTTGACTTAAAAACAAGTATAGCTTATAAAAAACTTAAATGTGCTCTTAGAAATTCGACATTCGTTAAAATGTTACTTGTTTTTAATAGTTTGAGATTCAAAAAATTCTGCTAATTGAAAGATAATTTCACAATGAAAAGTTATTCTTGTGATCATCTTCGTAGTATAAAACTATTACTTTATAAGCACCTTTGAAAAATATGAATAGATTACTCATTAAAATAGAATAAATTAAATTACTAGAATAATCAAATTATTCATTAAAATAGAAGTAAAACAGTTTTTAAGTGCTAAAATCAAGATGAATTCATAAATATTGAGAAAAATAATGAAATAAATGTGTTTGAAAAACAAGTATGAGTTCCTATCGACAGGTCCCTTCTTTGCCACACCCAACCTTTCTTCCCAGTAAAATATTCCACATCCTTTGCCAAGACCTAGCCCAATGAGTGTCTCTGATCATCTACTCACCCTCCCCAACATGCAAGATCTAAAAGGGGACACATAAATTTACTGTCTTGGTTTAGTCTGGGCTTCCTTACTTACATTGCAACAAAATTCTAGGCTTCTGTGAGGACCCACCCTAAAACAAAACACCTCCCATGCAATATCCTATCTTACTACTGGATATATTTGCCCCCATACTCCAGACAAAGTAACCCAACTCAAAAACTCAATTGGAAGCCTTACAAGTATAATTAATCAAACAGAAGATAAAATATCAGGACAAAAGATAAACTCGATAAATTATCAATCAATATTAAAACAAAAAGACAGGAAAGGACTATCAATAAAATATGAAATAAAACATAAAATAAACTTGAATTAAAGACATCAATTAGGGAGATTTTAAGTCAATATCAACCAATTCTTCATTAATATTGTGGAAGAAAATAACTCTTGAACTGAGCAAAGAAACTGAGCAGAGATTCTCGCAGTAAAATACTATACTAGGAGAGGATAAAGAGAAGAGGTAGAATTCAGAAGAAATCATACCCATCTGCATGATTAGGAGATGTAAGAGAGGTGCACAGATGCTGTCAGATACATCAAATGAGAGCATGGGAGCACTGAGAGTACCTGGGATTTTGTTACATTGTGACACTACTACGTCCCACTGGCAGAAGTCAAAACCTCCAGCCTACAAGGAATGGGCTTTCAACGAGATGAAAATCAGAACAAACTGTTGAGGAGGTAGAAAGACCCTGACCAGGTTCCAAAATCATGGAATATCATTAAGCTCTTGATGATAAAATTCTTCATTACTCCTTTGCCTGATTAAATTTTTTTCCTAGAACTTGGAAAATCTCAGTCTCTTAATGGTCACTATGCAGAAGGTGGGAGGACAATGCATTTGTTTTCAGTTTGTGCATAATGAGTTACTAAACACATAGCAGCTTGAAATCAAAACAAACGTTTATCTGACTATTCTATAATTCAGAAGTCAGGTATGTGTGGTTTGCTCCTCAAACCAGAAAATCTCAAAGCTGTGCTTCATTTCAGGTGAAGATTGTTGTTGAAAAATAATATTCTAGATTCATTTAGATTACCTGAGTAATGTAGGTCCTTGTGTTTAATTCTAGAACTGGATTCTCCAGCTTTCTTGCTGTTCATCATAGAAAGACTACTCTTTAAATCTTAAAAGTCCTTTGGATTTCTTGTCATCTTCCCTTCTCTTTATTAAAATTTGTTTTGTACCCTCTATTCTGTTTCCTCCTTTGTGAGAAGAAGTCTGTTTGCTCATGACCATGCTACTAAAAGTACATTGCATCGTGTAATATCACAATCTGATGATGAGGGATCATTCTCTTATTTTCAGCACCCTATGTTGATCAGGACCTCTGATTCATGAATAATGAAAATATGTTGCTGTAGGAATTCCTACCACCTGTAGCTTTTAAGTATGGCCTCTTATACTGTTTATGCTGATGTAAAAAGCACACCTCCGGCCTCTTTTTTTTTTTTTTTTTGGTTTTTCGAGACAGGGTTTTTCTGTGGTTTTGGAGCCTGTCCTGGAACTAGCTCTTGTAGACCAGGCGGGCCTCGAACTCACAGAGATCTGCCTGCCTCTGCCTCCCAAGTGCTGGGATTAAAGGCGTGCGCCACCACTGCCTGGCTTTCCGGCCTCTTTTCTGACTGCAAGATTGGGTTGCTGTTCCCCGTTCCTGCATAGGATTGTGATCTGTGAGTCTACCCCTAAATAAATAACCCTCTATTATACTCAATTCTGAGCTAGTGTGGGATTTCTTTTAAGCATCCTTCTTCAATATGTTACATATATAGTTGAATTCTATTCAGCTTTAAAGAAAAACTGACTTGAAATTTGAAGTTAAAAGGGTGGACCTGGGAAATATATTGAGTAAGACAAATTTTGGGTTTGAGTAAGACAAACCCAGAAATGACCAATGTTGCATGATCTCTCCTGTTTGTAGATCTTAGCTTTGAATATTTAAATTTGAGTATATAACCTAATGCAACTTTAGAGATCAGAAAAGGAGAAAGGGACCATGGGGAAAGATCAGAAGGACTACAGGGAGGGTGATAGTAGGTCATGGTTGCTATAAAGTGGGAAAAATGAAGGATACATTAACTAAGAAAGAACAGTTATACAGAAATAAGGAAAGGAAAAAGAGATAACACTAATGATGGTTTTTAAAATTTTTAAAGATTTAATTATTTTATGTATACAAATGCTCTTTCCTCAGGTTTGCCTGCCCATCAGAATAGAGCATCTGATCTCTATACAGATAGTTGTGGGACACATGTAGTCTTTGGGAATTGAACTTAGGACCTCTGGAAGAGCAGTCAGTGCTCTTAACCTCTGAGCCATCTATCAAACCCCATAATGATGCTTTTAAAAGCCATAAAGGAATATGTTATCTAACAGGCTTACTGAGAATATTTATGTAATGTGGGGAATGTACCACAGCAATGACAAGTCCTGTAAGTTATCACCAATGGGATAACAGTGGCAGTTTTTATCTTTCAAAAATCTGTGTAAAGTCCTAATGGATAGAAGAAAATTCATGCCTAATTCTATGAACCTAGGTAACTACCTGAAGAGGTCACAGACAGTAGAGGAGAACCTAGTATTGCTTTGATCCTAAGCAAATACACATTCTAACTGTATTCTAAATTTGTATTCTTATACCCACAGGTAAGTGTAGCTTTCTACTCTCATTAAAAATACTGTTTTTAGAGTTAATGGTAATTATGACAGAGATCCATAAATCATCAATAGGTGATTTTGGGTTACTTAATCCCATTAATATGTACATAATGAACCCCCTATTCCCAAGACTCATGGAGTATCACCAATTGACAAGCTAAACAAGTATAAGAACCAGAGGAACAAGATGTCTACTGTTGGCTAATACTTTCTACATAGAAAAGGGAAGCCACATCCTTTCAGTTTAAGTAATATAATTTCATAATAAGACTTTTAAAAAAACATGGTACTCATGGGTGTGAAAAAGTTTCCAAGCCCCTAACCTAGATGTAGAGCTATAGCCATTCAATGTTTGTGGAAAAGGGCATAATCTGTTTTCTCCATGGATAAATCCCCTGATATACTATCCAGTACTTAGTGGTAAGCATCAATATATGAGCAAATGAGCAACATTAAATGGACTTATAGACACACAAACACACACACACAAACACATAGCTATTCTGTCATTATCACATTGAAATTAAGCAGTTTTGAATAGGGGACTCCATGTTTATATGTTTGTTTACTGAGCTCTTCAAATTTTATTAAAAATTCTGTGTATAAATGATGAAAATCATTTGCACAGAATAGTTCAATCATGCTGTAAACTCAAATCTACTTATGTCTCAACAGAATCTGTTCTTAACAAGAGATTAAAAGAAATGAGTAAATGTTAAAATATGACACTGTGCTTCTTTTCTCATATCTGGGATCATATGAGAAAAGAAGCACAATAGTAAACCTCAAAATATTGCTCAATAGAACTTTACAAAATTAGTCTTGCTGCATTGTGTACTCACTGAAATAATAGCCACCATTTATTCTTAACTATAGTTTCTGATGGTTCAATTCACCATTGGTTTATTAACTGTTAAAGCAGAAATGCTTACTTATCTTCAGTGTGTGAAAGAATCAACTACAGACATTTTTTTTTACCCCAATACAACAGGGAGAAGAAGACAAAAGACTGCTTCAACATAATACAACGGATATCTAGAACAATTGATTGCTTCAGTACTTGAGAAATCAAGTTATTAATTCTTAAAAAAAAAAACATTCTGTTCTTTAGGCAATGAACCTACCCTAGACCAAGTATCCTGAAGACAGTCACTCCCTAGGCCAAACCTTTTCATTCCAAAGAAGGAGCAGAAGTATCCTAGAATTATCTGACCTTTGGTGGAGTGGATCTAACTTGTATGGACCATCTTAATGTTCAAAACACAAAGAAACCACACATTTGTAGCAACTTTGAACAAGCTGACAGTCTCTGTCATTCAGACTAGGTGGAAATAGGCTCACCTATTTTTGGGCCACCACAATCATTCACTAAGCTTTATTTTCCCCTTCTTTATCTCCTCCATTAGCATATATAATGGCAGTTACCTTCCAAGTATACCCTGAAAGCTATGTTTATTCATGGTCATTCTTATTTCCACTCCCAGATGATTACACTTACCTTGTCCAAATATCACTGAAAGCTTCCATTTGTCTCATTGCTACAAACACTTCTGGAAGTTTGTTTTATGTAAAGTTTTCATTATATAAACTTTCTTCAGTCTCTCATCAATTTCAGAATCAGCTTACTTTTAAAACATCAGTATACTAGAGTATATTATTTGTTTCTAGCCACATCTACAAACTCACTTCCATATATTGTCTCCCCATTCTTTTTGTAAGTTACCTATTTTGCTGCCATTCAAAACACTACCCTGGAGCCTTTAAACAGCTATGTGATTTATTTGAGTGGTGTTTTCTCAAAGCTTGAAATTGCTTTGTATCCCTGCTGAGAGAGTGCTTCCTTAAATATTCCACCGAAAACAGCTTTTCTTTATGTTACTTCTTATCTGAAATATGTCATCATAAAGTCACTTAGAAGAAATAATGAAAATTGTATTTAATTCTGATTTCCTTTGAAAAATATAGGCTATGATTGGAGAAAGATTGTCTGTTATTTTTAATTCATTCCAAATTCAGAAATTATTATAATTTATATACTACCAAATGAGTAATAATTAGCCCAAGACCTAAGGAGTTACAACAATTATCCTGATATTCAAATGGTGCTTTTTCTTTTTCATGCTTGACTTTAAATATAGAATGAGAAAGAAGTCTACCTTTTAAAATCAGGACATTCAATAAACAGATTATCATTATCTTGGCACCTATTAACTTTACAATAAATACCTGTAAATGATCATGGCAGGTGCTCAGCACCTGTGTGACAGTTGGATGGAAATTTTGTTTCTTGTGTATCGCTGTGCTAAAACTGATGGAACCTGTTGATTAGGAGAGCTCTGCGGCTTTTCTAACTGTGTGGTGATTTCTCAAGCTGGTTCATACTACTGATTATAATTTGAGATGAAATACTAACTTGGACTCTATGGTTATTTATAAGCTCCTAAGTTTGTGCTAGAAGCTTCTCAAATGGTTCTCTGATCTCTCCACTTATTTCACAGGCATTTTTATAATCTTTAAAGTCCTTTTTACAGTCTATACTTACTCTTAAGTGAAGATAGGTTCACATCTTTTGCCACTGAACCGAAAAGTATCTCATTTCCTCTTGCTGTTGTCTAACAGTAAAATTTTACATGTGAAAATTTTTAAATGCTGGTATATTTTTATCCAATAAATCTTTAAACAAATATGACACTAGGGATTATATATACATACATATGAATAAATAAATAAATATTAAAGGATGTGTATATGATTTTATTAAAATTTCTAGTTAAAATTTGAAAATGAATCAAGATCATAAACCATAAAAAATTATATATATATATAATGTTACATAATATATATCATATAAAATATAATTGAAAAACTAAAGTTTGGGCAAAGTAGATACAATAGGGAACAAATACAACCCAAGAAATTAGGAACAGCTATTAAATATGCCTTTAATATTAGAAATAGAGAGACAGTCATAATTTATTATAATTTTTTAAAGATCAAAATTCATCAAAAAGTTAGCTCATTTAACTCTTCTTTAAAAAGGTAATCCCCCTCATGAATATTTATTTCAAATAACATATCTCACAACTCTTTTTTCTATGTTCCAAATGAATTCATTATGTGGAAATTATTTTAGAAGAATTATTTAGAAGAAATCAACTATTTATTTCCAAATAAATTAAACCCAATTGCCTCAGTAATTAATGCAAAATCAAATAATTTAACATCACTGTAAATACTTTCAAATAATCTGTTGCAATTACCAAATTTGATTGACTAATTATGAATATGAATAAAAGAATTGACAGCTTTAGCATCAGTATTTAGTGACAATCAACTAATAAAATTGGAAAGACAAATCCTCAAAGCAAATATAATGTGATGGTTTGACTTTAGCTTAAAGAAACTAGGAATAAATTTAGAAATTTCTTTAAGCCTGTCCTAAATTTGAACAATCTTATCAGTTTCAAATATTAGTAAAACTATTATGAACACTTTATTTTATAGAATATTGTTTTGAGGAGGCCATGTTGATATCCATGGTCCCTGCTTGGCCCTGGAGACCATGTCCATGTCAGTTGCCAACCCAGCACCAAGTGATGATGGTGATGCTCCTGGTCTATGCTACTGATGAGGGTCATGCTACTGTCCTTTGTCCATCCAGTCCATGTTGATATCTGTGGTCCATGTTGCAGTCAGGGACCATTTTCAGGTCCATCTTCTGTGGTACAACCAGAAGCTGTGTGGATATCTATCATGCCGGAAACCAGTTTGATATCCATGTATCCATGGTGGCTATTATGGGGTCCACACTCCAGGATGCTGCTGGAGACCATGCTGCTCTGCATGGTCTTTCCAGCCAATGGAAACCATGATTATGCTTCTATCAGCACTTATAATTCAAGAAGCATTTGTTTTAGTAGTATGGAAGACTCTGGACTTATAATTGAGAATGAGAGACATTGAAGGCTTCTCTAACAGCTTCTCTCCCAATTCGAAAGGGAGAGAAACAGTCTAGAGAGGAAGCCAGTGAGAAAAGTCCTTAAAACTTATGAAGAAGATCCTGAAGTATAGCACTGCACAATTGTTGACTCTGAGGGGATGGGAAAAGACACACTTATCTTTAAGGAACTTGCCACTGGAAGTTTGATCATGCTCGAATTAGCATATGGGCAACACAAATTGCACTTGGTGTACTTTTAGGGAGAGGACTGCTAAGGGTGGGAAAGTGGGCCTATGGAGAATGAGAAGTGTGTGTGTGTGTGTGTGTGTGTGTGTGTGTGTGTGTGTGTGTTAGGGACACATTTCATGAAATTCCCAAATAATCAATAGAAATATTACACTGGAAGAAATAATGATTTGAGATTTCTAATGTGTCATTATTTGGTGTCTGTGAGTCGATAAATATGCAGATCTATACTCTCAGAGTTTATTTTGAAAATCTCAGGTACAAAATGCAAAGGTACTTGTTTTCCTATTTTGAAGTGTTTTGACAAAATGAACATTGATATGTTCTACAATTTACCTAACGGAATCAAATGACATACTATATTAGAAGATTTAATGCAGCGTTTCAGATAGCTTCTTTGTATTGTCACTGTTACTCAGAAAATTTTTAAACACACCATAACCTGCTTAGAGGCGTTTTCCATCTGAACCTGTTTTACTGTCTATCTGTAACATTTTCCCTCTGCATGAGCAAAACTCTAAACCAGGCCGTATGGCTTAGGTCATGGTGTGCTGGCAACTCAAGCATGTAGGCAGTTGACATATCTCTGTACAGTGGCGGGCATGAGAGACATGAGACTAGAAAGCACCTCTCTCTCTCTCTCTCTCTCTCTCTCTCTCTCTCTCTCTCTCTCTCTGTGTGTGTGTGTCTCTCTCTCTATCTCTCTCTCTCTCTCTCTCTCTCTCTCTCTCTCTCTCTCTGTGTGTGTGTGTGTGTGTGTGTGTGTGTGTGTGTGTGTTTAGAAACTTTTTAAAAAAGCTTTCTCAGGTATTATGTGCATATACATAGCCCCAAATTGAGCACCATTATTAGCTGGACTTTCTGTGCCCCACTTGCAAGTTTCCAAATAACCACATAGCAACATCTTATTAATTATAAAAGCTCAGCCAATAGCTTATGCTTGTTATTAATCAGTTCTTAGGTCTTAAATTAACCCATTTCTTTTCATCTGTGTTCTTTTACATGATTCAGTTATCTTTGTTTTGTATTGCCTATACTGCTTCTTCTGTGGATTCACGCTTCTTCCCAGCATTCTCTATGCCCTGAAAAATGCCTACCTATTGACCATTCAGCTTGTATTAGACCAATCAAAGTAACAAATCTTTACAATGTACAAAATGATTTTTCTGTAACACCCCTGTTTAGTCTGACTACCCAAGTTTGTATAACAGCTGAATTTTAGGTTTGTATAGGAGTCACATATCATCTTTTATCTATACTGGCCAGATCCACCATGCTACAGCCAGCCTCTAGGTTTCAGATGACTGAGTAACTTCTCTTCAAAACCTACTAGTCTTGTAGAAATATTTTCTAATGATAATTATCTAGATGAACCTCAGGACACAGAATTTAAAGAATAATCATTAATTTCAACAAAGAATTAAAGACTCTAAAGAATGAACGCATAAATAGCTCAATGAAATTAGGGAGAAAAATCTGAAGGAAAATAAATATTTCAGTGTTGCCCAAGAAAACAGAATCATATTGCTAATGGAAAAAACAGTCCCAGCACTCGGGAAGTACAGGCAGGCATATCTTTGTGAGTTCGAGGTTCATCTACATGAGCTAGTTCTAGGACAGTTTCCAAAGCTACAGAGAAATCCTGTCTCGAAAGAGAAGAAGAAGAAGAGGAGGAGGAAAAGGAGGAGGAGGAGGAGGAGGAGAAGGAGAAGGAGAAGGAGAAGGAGAAGGAGAAGGAGAAGAAGAAGAAGAAGAAGAAGAAGAAGAAGAAGAAGAAGAAGAAGGCACAGGAAGCGGTATTTCTGACTAAAGAAAAGAATGAGCATAGCATAGAGACTGTAGAGAGAAAAATAAAGCCCAAATGTGAACTGAAAAAGAACCATTCCATTAGACATGCCAAAGTGGACAGGGAAGACACTGGAGACTTGCAAACTCATAGAATGAACTACAGAATACTAATGAATGGGAGAAATTGTCTATCCCAGGAAAGAGCACACCAATTGGCTATCCAATACCAGGTGGACCTCTCTGAAAATATCTAAACAATGTTATACAATCTGAGGTTATATTTAGAAACATTTATTATACATATATCCATACAACAACAGTTAATAAAAAATGACCATGAATTGTAAAGAGAGCAATGAGGATTATATAGTATTTAGAGAGAGGCATTAAGGGAGAAAGGTTGAAATACATTATAATCTCAAAAATTAAAACAAAATTGACATAGTATTCTCTTTTGTAAGTCAAAAGAGAACAAGATCGTTTTGACATAATTTGTTTTATGTTTAACTGAATAAGATATTATGTTTTGAAAATATATTTTCTATTTTAAATGTAAAATACTTCTGATATTTTTTCCATTTTTATCTATCTAACAGGTAAAACATCCAGTGTTGTTTTGAATAATAAATAACTTAATATTTTCTCTTATAATTCACAGCATTGCAATAGGAATATGCCAAATCTGGCTAATACCATTGTTCTGACATGGCTACTTCAATGTGGTGGGAATAAAAGGAGGCTGAATTTAGGAAGTTGGTAAATTTTCTCATAATTTTAAAAGAAATTGTATGTGCCCAGTCAAATCTGTTTGGACACAATGATATGAGTATCTTGTACCTCAATAAAGATTCAGCTTGGGGTCAAGCATTGCTCATTTTGTTTCATTTTCCTTGTTTCCTTATTTTCTTTTCTTCTCCTTCTTTTCTTTGTCTTTAACTTTCTGAAGATCCAAACCAGATGGATACTTCCAAGCATGATTTTCTTGCAGCCCCTGATTTGGCAGCAGTGAGGCCTGGCAGAGCCTTTGAAAGCTTTTTACTTGAGCAACTGATTTCCACTAGAGAATTTTCAGCAAAACACAATCTTCCTTCCTTCCACAGCTGTTTTCTCTTTTTTGGTATACATGACCTCACACAGATTGTCTTGGGCAAAGCATAAGTGATGTTATTGTCTATCCAATCACAGCACAGCCATTATTCTTTTCTCCCTGAGAGAAAAGCAAAGACCTCATTTATTATTTCTTTCTTAATGACAGACTTAATTTTTCCTACACCACTTTTGTTATTTGAGAGCTATCAGACTGTTGGCTTTTCTGAAACCACAATGATTTCAGCAATTAGTAGCATTCCAGGGGCTGATATCGAGTTAAAGAGGCACTCATTATACTCCTGTGGATTCCTGCTCACAACGGCTTCCTCAAGTGTGCCGCCAGTTGTCTCTACGAAGGCTTAAGAGGGTATAGAAGGATATTCAGCTGTTTCTTTAATCCTAGAAGAGAGCACTGGAGACTGCTGTGCTCCTCAATATATCTCATTTTCCTGCTAAGGCAATTATATTCAAACAGGTAGCCATCTTAAACTCATCAACCCTGCACCAACTCAGTGCCGGAAGTTCCATTCCCAGTGAATATCAGATTATTACTGAAGAATCTAGCAACCAGAGACTCACAAACATCAAATCACAAGCTGCTGATTCTTTAAGTGAATTGAGAGAAGCATGCACAACATGTTTGATGGCTGAAATTAAACCCTCCCGTGAATTCTCAGATCAAGTTTTGCATAGCAAATAGCCCCAGTTTTCTAAGACATTCTAGGTAAACTCAACAATATTAGCCAGCTGGTATGTACTAATGGGAACTCAGCCTATCACTTCTGGGCATTCATTTTCTTCTCTTCCAAAAGTAACTCCACTAGTGGCATCCATGTAACTTTCCTCTTTGTTTCATTCCAAAAAGAGTGCGAAAGGAATAATTTCAGGCTTGTCCTTAGAGGAGCCTCTTATCCCATCAAGTAATTTGGACGTTAATTTATGCACAGGATAAAATCTGTTTATCCATTGTTCCTTCATAAATTCTCTCCAGACTTGATCTATTCTGCTTTGGCTCAAAAGTGACTAGGAATGATGTGTACCAATCAGAAAACATTCTAGAAACATTATAATTAGGAAAATATGATGCTATGATGGGCCCAATAATGTACAATTGCTGAGAAATAAGAAAAGAAATTATCTCCTAAACAGTTCAAATTTCACAGAGGCTACAGTTTGCTGTGTTTTGAATGAATCAGATTACTCTAAAGATGTTTTCAGAAATGAGCACTGGCCACTGTGCAGAGACTCAATGTCTCTAATGACTCAAAACTTCTAATGCTTGTTTTCCATTTTGGGCCAGCAACTCAGTCACTACTAATGGAGACCTCTGCTACCATCTCTGTGATTATACCAGCTAGGCCAGATTATACAATTTGCATGATTTTTAACTCTGATTTAAAGGAAAAGTCTGGACCTTTTCAGAATGGTCCAATTCGAATGTCCGTAAAATGGGGCATCTTCAGTACCACACCCTCTTGCAAGCCAGATTCTTACCATCATGATGGATCCCATTCCAGCAACTCTGCAGTTGATGCATGCTGATGGATTTCTCTGCTTCTGTCTAATAAACTTTTACATTGCTTTTCATCTCTATTGAGAACAAAGAACCTGTGTGGTCACTGGATGCTCTAAACAGCCTCATTGTACTCAGAGCAGCAGCCAATTCAATGGAAACGACCCCTGCTGTTGTACCTGAAACAGATGGGTATTCTTTATGCACTGCCACAGAGGCCGCTGGATCAATGCAGAGTGCGCAGGAGATAGCTAGACTGCTGGCAAGCAATCAGAAACTGACAGAGTTCAATTCACCACAATGGATCTTTCAAAGTTTAGTAATAACTTATTATTCTCATTTCTTGAAATAGCTTCTTTGTGAAAGGAAACAATATAGCATATGCTTTCTGACATTATTTTCGGTATTGACAACTTTAAATGGACAAAATGGAGAAGTTAATGAAACACATTTTATGGTATATCATCTTTAAGGAGAGTTGGGGTTTCATTGTATATATTTCTGGCCATATAGTTCTGTCTTTTATTTAACAAGAACATTGTGTAAAAGTTAAAAGTGATAAGGTATCACCTATAAATTTAGATTCAAAGTCTTGAACAATTAATGAAGCTCCAATCATATTTGATAACAGTTCCCACTTTAGAGTATTTTTGAAGTCACCAGAGACCCCCTCCCTTTATAATTACCATTAAATTTGTAAGAATGAAAATATATTTAAACATAATTATCAGAAGGATAGATCTGGTTCCTTATTTAGAGACAATTTAGTTTGTGGAATTCTGAACTTATATTGTGGCAGTAAGTTTCCTTCATGAGATTATGGAATTTTCTGTATATGTGAATAACATTTTTTTTGCTCAAGAGGAACATGTAATACATAAAATATTTTAAATTCAAATTTACAATCACAATTCAGTATTGTAAAAAATTGAAGTATTACATTTAGGATATAAAATGATAACATTTTCATTATAAAATTTCTAAAATGATATAAATTTAATTGCAAATTTAAATGTTGCATTTTTGTACTTTTACAATATAGTAGTTGTTGATTTAACTATTATTTTTCATGTTAATGAAATTGCATCACATTTCATGAAGAATATTCTTATTAAATGTAGTTGACGTAAATTAAAATAACCCATCTCAAAATATTCATCCTGTAACTACTCCTTGAAATAATCAGGTCACTTTATTCAACACTAAAGTTATCTCTTTATATTTGCTTGGGTTTGCTTCTAAATTTTCTAGCATACTAAAATCTACTTGTTCTGAAACACATTGTGGAAAAACTGATTTTCAATCATTTCTGGGTTATGTATGCATACAGATGCATGCATGCATATATGTGTGAATACAGGCCTCCGTACATAATAGAGTACATGGATCTAGTCAATTCTGTGAATGCAAACCCTTTAGTCATAGATGGATAGCTGCATACTGCCTCTAAGAACATTGTAATAAAACTAAAATCACCAATTTAAAACTAAAAATAGTATAAGCTTAAAGCATTTTATCGAATTAAAAGAGAAACATTTTAATGTGTATATTACTCATCTTATAAATAGTAACATGGTGTGAAAGGATACTATAAATATGTCAGCAGCGTGCTTAGTCTATCATATATTCATGAGAAAAAGCACTGCCTCTGATACAATATTTAAGAGGATTGAGTCATGATACACTAGAAGTAAATTACATGAAATATGCAACAAAAACTAGTATCTGACTCTCTGGTATTTCTTCCAACAACTTGAAAATGGCATAGCAAAAAAACAAAGAACTTTTTAATACAATAACTTTCTCACAGCTATGGATATTAAATTAGGACAAAAATTAATGTTTTCTATGAATTTAGTTTATTTAATTCTAACTTGTAAAATTCTAGATGATAAGAAAATTCAGTTTTGGTAATAGCCTATTAAGTTACAGAAGCCTATTATTTCAAAAAATATAATATAAAATATAAATAAAATACTATAATAAAAATGTCAAAATTCTCACAATATAGTTCATCACACTATCACATAAAATATGTTGAAACTCAATTTATAGTTTAATAACTGTGTTCTTTTTGTGTAGTGTCCTCAGACATTTTGGTTATGTGCTAATATTCCCAGAACACATCATAATATAAATATCACACAAGAGTCATCCCCATAATTAGGAACCATTAAAATCTATGATGAAGAATACATATATATATATATATATATATATATATATATATATATATACACTTTGGAGTAAAATGAAAGGCCATTATAGATTTATACAAAGTGAAATGCCACTTTCAATAAATCTAGTGTATGTATGCCCTGGGGATTTCTTAGCTAAGGAATTATTAGGTACAAAACTTAGATTCTTCAGGAAAGGACAGCTATTGGAATAATCTCTATAAAAATTGTCTATTACCTATGATATGGAAATCTAAGATATATTTTTTACTTGATAATTGTTCTTATTGTATATAGTCCTTAATTATGTTAGGATTAGAACCTCTTTATTTTAGGCTACAAGCAGGAGATGTTGGAATTAAGTCCAACAGCCATTTTGTGGGGCACCTTCACCCAAAGGTTGTTGTCTTCTCTGGAGATATATGATCCTGAAAGACCCAGAGTGAAGGGTCCTGAGCTCTCTTGAATGTTGTAAGAGTTTGAAGAGCCATGGCTTGAAGCTTCCTTATTCCCCTTTGGGAATTAAATTACAACACCTGTATCAGAGACCTGGTCCCCAGTAGAAAGTGCAGAACAGCTGGTGCCACGTCCCAGATTCCTTATTGTCTTGTTGACACTGTGCATGACTTTTGATATTAGTAAAAAGTAACACAATCCCCTGACTTCTCTCTTCATAATCATTCAATAATAACTCAAAGAAGACAAAAAGAAAAACAATAATGGAATAAGGAAATCAATACAAGATTTTAAAGCATGATTCAATGAAGGGAATTAGGGAAGAAAATTCACAATGAAATGAGAATGTTTGATGAATAAAAACCTCACTTAAAACCCTCCTTAATAGAATTAGTGGATTATGGTGGAAGGGGAGTCAAGGATAGAGGACAGTTGAATTACTCAGTAAATATCTGTGGTGGTTTGAATGAGAAAGTTACCCACATGTTCAGATGTTTAAACACTTAGTTCCCAATTGATGACAATCTGGGAATATTTATCTTATTGAAAAAAAAGTGTATCCGTAGAAATGGTATTATTGTTTCAAAAACATGCATTATCACTACTTTGTTCCTTCCTTGTGGTGGTTTGAATAAGAAAGTCCTCCAAACATCAGCCTGAGTGGTTTAAGCATTTCCATGGGATCCCCTTGGTCAATAACTGTACCAAATGCAACTCAGTCCCATGACTGATAGCCTTGCCTGGCTATAAAAGATGGCCAGTTCAGACTCCATTACTAGGAGTCCTCAATAAAGTCACTCACTCTATAGATTCTAGAAAGTTTCCACTGCCCTAGGTTTCCAGAACACCTCCCCACACACCGACCCCAATTACAATCACCTCTAGCAAAACTCTCTCCCTCCACTTTATCTCCCTACAACCTAATCACACTGCTCTTATCCTCACCCACCCTCAGTCTGCCCATAAAGTTTAAGCTATTTCCCCCTCCCATGGAGATTCATGCAAACTTCCTAGACTCTTCCTCTTTTAAACTCTCTTAATCTGTGGGTTGCAGTTTTGATTTTATTTAACAGCCAACATCCATTTATAAATGAATACATACCATATTTATCTTTCTGGGTTACATCACTCAAGATGATTTATTCAAGTTGCATTCATTTGTCTGAAAATTTCAAGATGTCATTGTTCTTTGTTTTGTCTTATTTTGTTTTTTAGCAAATGAAGAATACTCCATTGTGTAAATGTGCTACATTTTCTTTATCCATTCTTTGGTTGAAAGACATCTATGTTGTTTCCAGTTTCTTACTATTATGAATAAAACTGCAATAAACATAGTGGAACAAGTGTTGTTGTAGTAAAATGACTTATCTTTTGGGTATATACCAAAAAGTGGTATAGCTTGGTCTTGAAGTAGATCAAATTCCAATTTTCTGAGGAATGAACATATTGATTTCCATAGTGTCTATACAAGTTTACACTGCCAACAAAAATGGAAGAGTATTCTCCTTGTTTCACATCCTGATGCTAGGACAGAGGGTCACTCTCCAAAAACTGATAGTGGAGCCATATGCAGAGAACAACATCCACACAGCTCAGTGAAAGTAGAGAGGTCAAGCTGGTGCCATCATGGACCCTAAACCCCCATGTTCTTGTCTCTTTGGCCTGAGAAACCTAATGAATGGAAAAAAAACCCATCCACAAAAACCTTGACCTATAATCTGACCTGCCTGTTTTATGTGTTGGAGTAATGGTGGCACATAACTTGTTGGAGTGACTAACCATAATCTGGTTTACCTTTAGGCCCATGCCACAAAAGGGACTCCATGCCCCACACTACCTAGATGGCCAGGAATCAAGACTGGATAGCCTAGAGACCTAGGGTAAAACCAAACTCAACTGATCAAAACGTGCTGTGGGAGCTGCTTCCACTCCTTCAGCCAGTAGACTTTAAAAAACAGCGGCAGCCGTGTGTTCGCTCTCTTGCTTCCGGCCCCACTTCTGGCTACTAGACTCCTTTCCTGATCACGCAGAGGGCTGTTGTCTGGGACTGGGATCTGTAAGTTCTTTCCCCTTTAAATAAATAACCATTCAGTTAACCGTAATTCCAAACTGGTATCGGATTGTTTGTGACTTACGCCTTCAAAAACCTAAAACAAACAAATAATATTCAATGAAAACAGAGAAAAGGAAAAAGAATGATATTCATAAGCTTATTTATTTGAAGGCTTAGTATCCAGTTAGTAGAACTGACTTGCAAGAATTTGAGGTGTAGTCTTATTGAAGTGGATATGATCTTGTTGGTAGAGGTGTGTCACTGTTTCAAAAGCCCTTCTCAGGGACTGTCTCATCTCTGCCTACAAATTATTTGTCAGATATGAGCTCTTGGCTACTTCTCTGCCACTGTGCTTAACTGCCTGCCTTTAGTCATGCTTGGCACCATGATGACAATGGACTAGCACCGTAATGTGAGTCTCTATCTGCATTTTAGTCATTATGTCATAGTGTTGCATGCAATTTACTTACTTGAAAAGGAAATGCTTTTGATAACAATAGAGTAATAGTAGCCTTTGTACTTTCTGCATAGCATGTTCATCTATCAATGTATCAAAATCTCTAACGTTTCAAAGAATAAATATAAACCAAGTTTAGAACTAGATACTCTTGCTTAACATAAAGAAATGGGATTACATTTCAACACACATCTCTGAACCATAAATCAGAACAGTAAAAGATATTTGATAACAGTTCTGTTTTAGTCAACATGAATAAGGGACTACATCAGAGCAAATGTCTCAGCAGACTCTGTGCTATTTTTTGACCTTTAACTATTTTTAATTAAAATATAATTACAAATACCTCATTTCCCTCTCCTTCTCCGCCCTCTTTCAAATCATTGCCTTCTCTTTTATAAAAAGTGTTTTTACATATGCACACAAAAGAATAAGCATAAACACTATCTACTGCATTCATTCCTTAATGCCTGAATATATATTTTTCTAGGAATGACAATGTGGTCATAGATAACTAATTCTAGGGCTCATTTAAGGGAAGACTAATTCTTTCTCTCTCGGTAGTCCATAGTTGCTTATAGTTCTTTGCCTTAGGGTGGGTTCCATGAGATTTCCCCCATCCTGCCTATGTCTACTAATTTTTCTGGCAGTGCTTGTGTCTTGTTTAGAAAGTCCTATTGTTGAAGAATCTTGGGTGAAATCTCTCTGTTATTTCCAGGAGATGCAATCTTACTACTAGCATTCTCTTCCACTGACTCTTACAACACTTTCTAACTAATGATCCCTGAACCTTTCATGTAGAAGTTGTGTTATAGATATATTCATGGGGTTAGGCACCTCATCATCAGTTGTTAGCTTGCATTTGACTAGTAGAGGCTTTCTCTACTACTCTCTATCTGCTGCTACAAAAGAAAGAATATTTGATGAGGAAAGAGATCAATACTTATGTGTGAGTATAAGAATAGGTTTTAGTATATGTTTAGGAATTATGTTATGTTAAGAAGGCAGTGAATGATAGGTTCTCATCTAAGAAACATGACTTCACTAAACCTGATTGATGGTCTAGGTTTTTTGTACCAGGAATGGTTCCCTCTTGTTGAGTTGGTCTTAACTCCACATAGACAGTGACTAGTGACCTTCAAGATATGAGTGCCAGTTATTGAACCTTTAGAAATATCTTTGCATTCCTGTCTTGTTGGAGTTCATTGGTATGACAGGTAGGTAGGACTATTGATTTTTTCATTTCATTGGCAACTTGCATAGTACCCTCTAGTAATTTTAAAGCTAGTTTCTTTTAGGGAAATTTTTCAAATCCTATGTCCAAAGTCTGTTATGTCCTCAGTAATAAAGTCACACACTAACTTTTGGAAAGCAACAAAAAAATAGTAGTAAGATCCTATATTTTTTTGGGATTCTTTAGGATACACTCCCAACTACTGACTTAAAATGAAGGGTATCATACCAGATACTAGCATTTTTGGTAGTCTGTGGATCTTTGGAGTATTGATATCAGCCCAGGTATTAGATACATTTATAAATAATTTAATGCAAATATAAAAAAGACTTCTGATGTCCAAACTCTTATTATTAAAATCCATTTCTTGATTTACTTAATAAAAGAATTTTACTATATATGAAAATTGAAAGTTTATTCATTTTTATATGCTTCTACTAGGAAAGATTCATTTAAACCATTTTCCACTGAGATATAATTTCCATTTAATACCACAAATTTTGCTTTCAAAAAGATACTTTGATGTTAATAACAAATGAGCTAATTAAGGGCTAATATTCAATGAGTTTTACATATCTTGTTTGCATAAATGGTCCAAAAAATATATCAAGTCCCACTTTCAGCAACTTTAGGAGAAATTTATCAGTTAAGCTTTTTAGAAAGACGTGGGTTTTCACAATAGCAATAGCATTCCATTGTTTTCCCATTGATACTCGTCCTCATCCTCACACAATTAATTGCAATTTAAATTCAACGCCAATCTTCTTGAGGGCCTTTTGATGTTAATTTCCTAAAATTTTGCGTGTGAATTTGATTTAAGCTCCTTAGAACTTTTAATACCTACTTTGTATTAAAAGAATTTAAGAAGATTGAAGAAGGATGAAGGTTTTTGCGAGACACAATAACTTTCTAGAAAATGTAGGTGTTCTGTTCTACTTTACCTTTTAAGAGGAGCCAAATTTTTACTATTTCTGTCATCTATTGTATTTCCTAACTTATTAAGCAGTGCTATACTTTTTAAATGAAAATTTATGTTTTATTATCATTATTCCACATATTTTATTCAGAAATAATAAAATAATTCCTAAAATTGTGAGGTAAGGAGGGAATAGCTAAAAGAACCGTATCTGCATACTAATAATCTTCACAAGAAAAAACATCACTGAAAATACAGTCTTGAGAACTTTAAATGATTAGAGTAAAACATCTCTCTAAATCTCTCTTTGTCACATTATATAATTACATGTGCTCTCTCACTCTGTTCATGGGATTCAATTATACTAAAAAGAAAAAAGTTACTTTAAGAAGAAAATCTGTTTTATTTTCTTTTACTTCTAACAAGTAGATATAAGGCTAAACATTTGTCAAAAGCCAGACTTCTATTCTTTAAGCTGTTATCACTTTCTCATTTCTTGAAAATGTTCTGGAGAAATGAATATAGACAAAAGTGGAGTCTCGGAATGTAAATTGAGATTAGCCTATGGATATTGTGTTATGGTGGAGTCATTTACATGCTATAATTGGGTCATCTAACTATGTATGTCATTTTCCAAGGCCTTTAACACAGTACACAATTCATTGTTTAAGGACTAAACTTGTACCTCACTCACATTTGTTTTCTTACTCTAAAGTCCAAAGATGGACTTTATGCTTAGCATAAAGTAAATTTATTTTACAGTTCCTTAAAAGATATCATTATTTTCAGTTAAACTCCTTAGTAAAATAAATAGGCTCTAAGTTTAGAAACTTGAATTGTACTTTATCTAATTCTAATTCTTAAACTGAACTGAGATTAAGAACAAAAAAAAAAAGAACAAAAAATATCAGGACAGGTCAGTGTCCCAATGGATCTATCTTTGGGTCAAAAGAACAAAAGATATCAACATCTTCATGGGAAATAGTGAGCTGAATAAGAAGGCCTTTCATTACAAACTCTTTTTTTAACCATAATTTTTAAATTGGTTCTTTGATAACTTTACATCATGCATTCCAGTCTCACTTAATTCCAGTCTCTTTGTATCTATTCTTCACCCTTATAGCATATGCTGGCCAATAGAAAATTTAAAAAGAAATAAAAAATAAAATAAAAAATATTAATTAAAAACAAAATCTCACCCCCTAAACAGCTGGCCCCACCCCTCACCATGGTCTTGAAAAGTTGACTCTGCCCTTTGCCTTAGGGAGTTAGTTCCAGAGACCGGAACTGTCCAACTCAGATATCTCCTAGGCACACACCCAGGGCTTTGAGTTGGCTCACTACAAACTCTACCCCATCTATGATCATAGCAGGTCTGATTCTCTTAAATCATAACCACAGGATCTCCATGACTCAGGACAACAATAGGCTATTGGAGAGGATTTGGTAAGAGTTCAATATTGGTGATATACCAGAAATCAGAGAAAGGTCTTGAACCAGAAAAGAAACTCATTACATAGTGAACATTTGCAAGTAAAGGTGTTTGGACTAACGGGTCTACTGCTTGACCCACTGCCGTGCTCCAATGCCACTAAAAGAATTGAAGAGGTGATGGGGAGGTTGGAAAGGTGGAGGACAGAAGTTAGTTTATTTGTTTGTTTTTGTTATGCCTTTTTGCTGCCTTGTTTTGTTGTTTTTGTTTATTTAATATTCATTTTTTATTACAAACTCTTAAGAACTTTTTCTTAACCTGTGCATTGACTGCTTTACATTGTTTTCTTCTGAAGTTCTTAAACTATCCTAAGCTGTGATAACCGTCACTATATCAATCAATGTTCCAGCTTGTGTATATTTTTAATTGACTTAATTAGATAACAATGACTTTGTAAAGTGATTTCAACTGTAACTACTTGTAAGCATAAAATAGCAGTGTTCATTCCTTGGATCATTCAGGCTTACACATAATTGATGAACAACTATATTCAAGAGCAGTATTGCCATTTGTTTACTATTCATTTCTTTCAACACATAAACAACACCAGAAATAAGCATATTTTTTCTTGTTTCCATAGAAATTGTTTCTATAGCAACCAAGTATATTGAATAGAAGAAAGACTCAAGAAATGTCACATAAAAATAAGTGAATTCACACTGAAAACATCTTTATATGATCTTTTCTCTTTTTTCCCAGCACAAAAGTTACTGCTAAGGAAAAAAAAATAAGTCAAGGAGTATAGAACGTATTACAATAATAAAATGTGATTTTATTTCTTCAATGAAGTTAAATAACTCAAAACTTCATGTACCATCTTAATACATAAATGCTTTGTGTGTTTTACGTCGGTTTCAAGAACAGTGTTAATTTATTTCCTAATGAATACTGTTTTATAATGAGCCTTCATAAGCTCCTAAAACAATGATTCTAGTCCCTTTGTGTGGTGCATTATAGATAAATCATGTCGTACATAATTAGAAATCATTATGATGTACACTAGTATGCATTATTCAGCTATTTAAATTTTATTTCAGTATCAATGCAGAAATGTGAGGCTAAAAATGATTTTCTTCTAACAAATGTACACAAGTTAGACTTGTGTACATTTCTAATAAATGTAAGAAATTTCTAATAAATGTAGACAAGTACAACTGTAAATATTATATAAATAATTTAATTTCTAGGTTTTTGTTATTACTACTTTGGTTCAGTTTTGGTTTTCTTGACACAGTATCTCATTGTATAGCACAGATCGAGGTCTCACAATTCAGTTTCCACTCTGGATCCTAGGATAATAGCTGTGTGCCACCACCCAGCATGCTATTAGTTGTTGCTATTGTGGTTCTTTTATTTGATCAATATCTAACGTCCATTCTTCTGTTGCTATTTTGGATTCATAGCTTTATAAGTGTTCTGCGCATTTTATCAAATCCTTTACCTACTCTAGAAAAACAATTAAAATTTCTTAAAACAGCCCGAAGAAAATCTTTGCATGCTACAATGACACTTCTAAAAATCATGTTTGTGACTTGTTCTCAGCAATTTGCTGAATTTAAAGTGGCTTTCCTCTCAGTTCTGCAGAATTCATAATTTTATTTCAAAGCTTATCTAAACATTATTTTCCAAGACAATTCTACAGTGACTTTGTCTTTCAACCCTGAATAGAACTTATCAAATCGTTCTAGAACTAGTCTGTGTTTTACAAGACTTGTATAATTCACACATGTTGTTGATTTCATTAAAAACTTTGTATCTTATGTATGTGATTTTTCCAACTTCTTCTAGCTTAAACTGAAATCAGTATTGTGTGTGCTGAGTTACATAGCCGAGACTACATATGCTGAACCTCTAACTGCAGTGAACCTATGCTTGCCGATAGGTTCTGCCATGAACTACTGAAGGTAAAATGGAGTCATAAAGGTGGAATCTTGAACTGATAGATTCAATATAGACAGATACCAGAGATCTCACACACAGAAAAAAAAAAGCCTCTGTGAAGATAATAACCATCTAGCCATCTGCAAGCAGGAGACAGCCATCATCAAAAATGGGCCCTATGCGTACTTTTAACCTTTGACATTTAGCCTGCACGTATGTTAAGAAATACTTTTCTGATGTTCCAGTTACCCAGTGTTGAAATAGGAGCGGTGGGGCTACATCCCTGGCACCCGGCCGCCCACATGGCTAGCTCTAGCTTATGCCCCGAAATAATTACACGGAAACTGTATTCTTTTAAACACTGCCTGACCCATTAGTTTCAGTTTCTTATTGGCTAGCTCTTACATATGGATCTAACCCATTTCTATTAATCTGTGTAGCCCCAACCCAGTCTATGGTATTTTATTGTTACAATTTATGCAGAATGACCTAAGAAAGGATTTGGAATTTCAATGTCTACACTCAAGAAATGACTTTGCTGTTCATATATCACTCCCTGATACATATATGCTAATATAGGGCTAGTTTCTATTGATTATTTCTCCTATGTTCAAATGCATTATAAACTTTCAAATATCAAAAGTTGTGTTTGAAATGGTTGGGTGTGAACAGAGAAAATGTAGGTGTTTCAAATATTCATCAGTCTTCCAAATCTATTTAAATGTTATGTATTGGCTTATTGCACTATGACTTTCTTCTCTAGCTCTGTATTTCTAGGGAATCTTCTTTCTTATAATGAAACTAGAGTCTTCCTATCATTTACACACTTTTCCAGATGAATGTTCTTCCCTCATCCACCAGGTACCCATTGAAACCCTTCTTTTATGTTGATCATTTGCAGGTGTCATGGTTTCTTCACATAACAATGGCCAGTACTTAGTGGAGAGTTTAAGATCAGCCTTGTGGATGCTTCTCTGGTGTTCTGTACAGACACAACAAATCATAATATCCCTGGCCTTGCTCAGTTTCACATTCATCTATCTTACTTGCAGAGGATTCCTGCTCTGAGTTCTCATGTTCTTCGGGGAAGAACTAGGCTCTCTCCAGACTAGAAGATGCAATTTGACAGGTTTCAATCAATAGCAGAGGCTATTGATGCAAGAATGTTTCGACAATCAAAAACGTGTCAATGTTATCCACAATATAAACAAACTGAAATTTAAAAACCACATAATCATCACATTAAATGTTGAAAAACTTTTGACAAAATACAACATTCCTTCCTGATAAATGTCTTGGAGATAGCAGGGATACAAGGAACATACCTAAACATAATAAAGGCAATATACAGTAAGCCAACATCAAACTAATTGGAGAAAAAACTCAGCGATCACACTGAAATCAGGAACAAAACAAGGTTGGCCACTCTCTCCATATCTGTTCAATATAGTTCTTGAGGTCCTAGCTGGAATAATAAGACATCAAAAGGAGATCAAGGGGATATAAATAGGGAAAGAAGAAATAAAATTCTCACTATTGCTGTTGATATGATAGTCTATATAAGCGACCTCAAATATTCTACCAAGAAAGTTCTACAACTCACAAAAACTTTCAGTAAAGCAGGGTACAAGATTAACTCAAAAAAATCAGTAGTTCTCCTTTACACAGATGATAAATTAATTGAGAAAGAAATAGAGAAACATCACCCTTCACAATAGCCACAATTAGCATAAAATATTTTGGAGTAACTCTAAACAAACAAGTGGAAGACTTGTATGGAAAGAATGTTAAATCTTCTTGGAAGTTCTGATAAAATTCTGCATTGAAACCATCTGGTCCTGGGATTTTTTTTGGTAGGGAGGTTTTTGATAACAGCTTCTAATTCTTCGCGACTAACAGGTCTATTTAGATTGTTCACCTGTTCTTGGTTTAACTTTGGTATATGATACTTATCTAAAAAAATGCCTATTTCTTTTACATTTTCCAATTTTGTGGCATACAGGCTTTTGTAGTAAGATCTAATGATTCTCTGAATTTCCTCTGTGTCTGTGGTTATGTCCCCCTTTTCATTTCTGATCTTATTTATTTGCGTGTTCTCTCTTGGCCGTTTGATTAGTTTGGATAGAAGTTTGTCAATCTTGTTGATTTTCTCCAAGAACCAGCTTTTTGTTTCATTGATTCTTTGGATTGTTTTCTGTGTTTTTATTTTGTTGATTTCAGCCCTCAGTTTGATTATTTTCAGTCTTCTACTCCTCCTAGGTGAGTCTGCTTCTTGTTTTTTTTTTTTTTTCTAGAGCTTTCAGGTGTGCTGTTAAGTCTCCATTTTGTGCTTTCTCCTTTTTCTTTAAGTGGTCACTTAGTACTATGAACTTTCCTCTTAGCACTGCTTTCATAGTGGCCCATAGGTTTGAGTATGTTGTGTCTTTATTTTCAAGGAAGACTTTAATTTCTTTCTTTATTTCTTCCTTGACCCAGGAGAGGTTCAGTAGTTGACTGTTCAGTTTCCATGAGTTTGTAGGCTTTCTGGGGGTAGCATTATTGTTGAATTCTAATTTTAATCCATGGTGATCCAATAAGACACAGGTGGTTACTAATATTTTTTTTGTATCTGTGAAGGTTTGCTTTGTTACCGAGTATGTGGTCAATTTTCGAGAAGGTTCCATGAGCTGCAGAGAAGAAGATATATTCTTTACAACTTGGGTTGGGGTTTTTTTTTTTTTTTTGCCTCTCATTTTTCTCAAGTATCTTCATGTGGCACTAATATATAAAATCCTCATTCTGAAGTTGATCTCAATGCACTGTATTTTGTTTATCTTCCTGCTTAACTTTACTCTGACTTCAATGAGTTGTCTGAAAATGTTGGTAAGTCTTATATTTGTTTGACTAAAGTATATGTACATGATGGGTCTTACTTAGAAATACTTTAAACATTAGAGTGCTATTTTGCCATACTTATTAAAGAACTGTATTAATGAATTTGGGATTTTTCCCCCATTTTAAATATATGCACAAATGTAATCTTTGCACTAGGTACCATTCTTGACTTCAGTCTTTGGTGGACTGCTGTGAAGCCTAAGTGATCCACATATTTCCAACTACAACAATAGACTTAACTGTTTCACATTAACTGATATGTCTAATACCCGGGATACATTCACATGGACTACTTTAGAAAGGAAGAAAATGTAGAGAGTCCATTCTCATGAACTCTGGATTTTCATGTCAATTGTATTGAAACACACATTATGGTGATAGTAATTTTGGTGGTGATGTTGAAATTGATGAAGATAACACTAATTAGCCTTTAGTTCAAGTTTATTGCCAGTGGCAGGACTCTGAGCATCACCAAATTCACACAACCTACTCAGTTTTAGATTCAACAATTTAACCGATGCTACCCAGCTGAGATAAATTCTCTTCCGTCTGCAGAAGTATATAGAGGAGTACTGTATTTTCTTCCACTTCCCTTCTTGTGTTAGATTTTTAGTAAGGTGAAGTGTACACTTACCACAAATTATGCCTAGATTTTATTTTTGTGTATGCAAAATGTTACCATGAGGCAAACTTCCAATTCTGAGAAAAGAAGGATTCTCTAACTACTGAGCATTTTCAAACTCTCCCATGATAATTTTAGTGTGTTTGCCTGTATGTGATGAAGTGTTGCTTTTTGACAGTTGATATCTGTACTAAGATTTTTCAGGTAGAGCTATAACCACAGCTGCCAATACATTCCTTGACTAAAGTATATGTAAATTATGGGTCTTACTTAGAAATACTTTAAACAATAGAGTGCTATTTGCCATACTTATTAAAGAACTGTATTAATGAATCTGGGATTACTCCCCCATTTTAGATATATGCACCTAGCCCCTACCTACATCTATTCTGTTTTCTAAGTCTCTGAATTAACTTTTAAGAGTTTATATAATTGAGACCAAGTTGTTCCTATTCAACTTATTTTGTTTAATTCCCCAATTAACCCATTTTGTCAAAAATGGCAGTGTTTTCTCTTCATCAAAGCTGAATAATACTGCATTATACAGCAACTTCCCTGTGATTTCACCTGGAAAATATAGTTAAAAAATTCAAGATCAAATATCTGAAACTATAGAAATATCTGAAGAAAACATACAGAAAATTTCTTAACAGTAATATAGGCATTTTTTTGTTAGACACCAAAAAAACCCTGAAATTAAAAGAAAAAAAAACACCAGACCTTCATCTGGCTATGGATGGAGATAGAGACAGAGACCCACATTTGGAGCACTGGACTGAGCTGCCAAGGTCCAGTTGAAGAGCAGAAGGAGGGAGAAGATGAGCAAGGAAGTCAGGACCACGAGGGGTTGGTACACCCTCTGAGACAGTGTGACTCATCTAAGGGGGAGCTCACCAAGGCCAGCTGAACTGGGACTGAATGAGCATGTGATCAAACCGGACCCTCTGAATGTGGCTGACAATGGGGGCTGACTGAGAAACCAATGATAATGGCACTGGGATTTGTCTCTACTGCATGTACTGGCTTTTTGAGATCCTAGTCTGGATGCACACCTTTCTAGGTCTGAATGGAGGGGGGAGGGCCTTGGACTTTCCACTGGAGGATGAGGGTGAGGGGGAGAATGAGTGGGGGAAGAGAAGGGAAATGGAAGGAGGGGAAGAGGTGAAAATTTTGAATGGTGTTATTTATAAAGAAAAAAATAATAATAAAAAAATAAAAAATAAAAAAAAGACCAGAGAAAGGACATTTCATCAAACACCTAGAAAAGCAATGCAATCAACAGAATGAAGAGATTAACCTTAGAAATGGAGCAAAATATGTGCAGACTACATATGAGCAGGAGGAAATACCTAAAACGAGTTTAAACACCTCCAGAAGAAAAAAGACTAATCAGAGAAATGAGTAAAGGATCCAAGACACTTTAACCAAAGGAGGTCACATTCGGCCACCAGGTCTACACAAAATGCCCAGAGCTGTTAAGCACCAGAAAAACCCAAATCAATATCATGGTGCAATCTCTTCTCAATTTTGTCAGAGTGTCTATTATCAGAAAAAAAAAAATAGAAAAGAAACTAATTTCTGGAACATGTAAAATTGGGAATTAGGAATTCCTTCACCACTGGAGCACAGCTATATGGAAAATTGTATGCTAATTTTATTAAAACTTGAAGATATACAAACTACTTTGTGTTCCAAGGGTTTCCATCTGTAATACTGTCCAAAGGAAAGGAAGTCAATATGCAAGATTAGAACATTTACTTTCTGAAAGCAGCACAAATGAAAGAACAAAAACAAAAAGCCAATTGGAGGTGTTAGGTTGATTTTGATTTTCTCTAAATTGTTGAAATAAGGGCAGCGGGGCTGTGTCCCCAGCACCCAGGAGCCCGCATGGCTAGCTTATGCCCCAAAATAATTACACGGAAACTGTATTCTTTTAAACACCTCTTGGCCCATTATATCTAGCCTTTTCTTGGCTAACTCTCGCACCTGGACTAGCCCTTTCTTTTTTTTTTATTGAGAAAAGAAAATAAAACAAGTTTCCACCTCCTCCCAACCTCCCATTTCCCTCCCCCTCCTCCCACCCTTCTCCCCCTCCTCCCACCCTTCTCCTCCTCCCCCCACACCTCTCCCCCTCCCTCTACAGTCCAAAGAGCAGTCACGGTTCCCTGCCCTGTGGTAAGTCCTAGGTCCTCCCCCCTCCGTCCATTCCTAGGAAGGTGAACCTCCAAACTGGCTAGGCTCCCACAAAGCCAGAACATTAAGTAGGATCAAAACCCAGTGCCATTGTCCTTGGCTTCTCATCAGCCCTCATTGTTCACCATGTTCAGAGAGTCCGGTTTTATCCCATGCTTTTTTCAGTCACAGTCCAGCTGGCCTTGGTGAGCTCCCAATAGATCAGCTCCACTGTCTCAGTGGGTGGGTGCACCCCTCGTGGTCCCGACTCCTTGCTCATGTTCTCCCTCCTTCTGCTCCTCATTGGGACCTTGGGAGCTCAGTCCAGTGTTCCAGTGTGGGTCTCAGTCTCTATCTCCATCCATCACCAGATGAAGGTTCTATGGTGATATGCAAGATATTCGTCAGTATTGCTATAGGATAGGGTCATTTCAGGTTCCCTATCTTCAGCTCCCCAAGGAACTAACTGGGGACCTCGCCTTGGGCATCTGGGAGCCACTCTAGGTTCAAGTCTCTTGCCAACCCTAAGGTGGCTCCCTTAACTAAGATTTGTGCTTCCCTGCTCCCCTATCCAACCTTCCTATATCCCAAGACAAAAAGGCAACCTACTGATTGGGAGAAGATCTTCACCAACCCCGCAACAGACAAAGGTCTGATCTCCAAAATATATAGACAACTCAGGAAACTAGACTTTAAATTGCTAATTAACCCAATTAAAAAGTGGGGCACTGAACTGAACAGAGAATTCTCAGCAGAGGAAGTTCAAATGGCCAAAAGACACTTAAGGTCATGCTCAACCTCCTTAGCGATCAGGGAAATGCAAATCAAAACAACTTTGAGATATCATCTTACACCTGTCAGAATGGCTAAAATAAAAAAAAAAAACTCCAATGATAGCCTTTGTTGGAGAGGTTGTGGAGGAAGGGGTACACTCATCCATTGCTGGTGGGAATGCAATCTTGTGCAACCACTTTGGAAATCAGTGTTTTGGTTTCTCAGGAAATTCGGGATCAACCTACCCCTGGACCCAGCAATACCACTCCTGGGAATATACCCAAGAGATGCCCTATCAAATGACAAAAGCATTTGTTCAACTATGTTCATAGCAGTATTATTTGTAATAGCCAAAACCTGGAAACAACCTAGATGCCCTTCAATGGAAGAATGGATGAAGAAAGTGTGGAATATATACACATTAGAGTACTACGCTGCGGTAAAAAACAATGACTTCTCGAATTTTGCATGCAAATGGATGGAAATAGAAAACACTATACTGAGTGAGGTAACCCAGACCCAAGAAGATGAACATGGGATGTACTCACTCATAATTGGTTTCTAGCCATAAATAAGGGTCACGGAGTCTACAATTGGTGAACCTAAATAAGCTGAGAAAGAAGGTGAACCCAAGGAAAAACATATAGTTATCCTCTTGGCTATGGGAAGTAGACAAAATTGTCAGGGAGAAAATTGGGATCTTGGGGGTGTGGTGTGATGGGGGTAAGGGGAGATGGGGAGAGAAAAGTGAGAAGGGGAGGATGGGGGGAACTTGGGGAAAAAGGATAGCCCATTTCTTATAATCTGTGTAGCCCACGAGCTGGCTTACCAGGAATGATCTTAACCTGCGTCTGCCTGGAGTGGGAGAATCATGGCGACTCCTTGACTCAGCTTCTTTCTCCCAGCATTCTGTTCTGTTTACTCCACCCACCTATGTTTTAACCTATGTGAGCCTGGCAGTTTCTTTATTGCTCAACCAAAGAAATCAACAGATAGAAAGATGACCCTCCTCCATCGTTTCCCCTTTTTCTGTTTAAACAGAAAAGAAAGGCTTTAACTTTAACATAGTAAAATTACATATAGCAAAACAGTTATTAAGCAAGAATCACAGTCACAATATTTATATCTATTTTATCTTTTATCATAACAATGGAAAACTATAACTACCTATCTATTTTTTAACTCCATCAAAGACTCCAGAAGGATATAATATTACCTAAGTAACTACGAAATCCAAAGCTCTAGAAATGACAGAGACATCTCACTGCCTGTACAGTCACCCAAAGTTCCTCTGCACCATTGGGGCATCCATCTTCAGCCTTCAGGCCCATAGTATCCAGCAGACATTTCCATGAAGCAGGAAAATTCAAAGTCAGTTCAGTCACTGTCTCTTGTGTCCTGCAGAATGTCTTGCAGACTCCTTCATGAATCAGGAACCCCGAAAGATCATCTCACCTTTTGGCAAGTTCAGTAGTCCTCTCTCTGTGGGTTCTCTGTGTCCAGTTTATGCAACAGTCCAGGCAAGATCAGTTTCTTGCCCAAATGGCTATCAAACTCCATAAGGATCCTCTTCGATGCCCATCTTCTCATTGAAGTAGATTGGTGCTGCCAGGAGCAGAGCGTCTCATTGTCATGAAAAGTCCTAAGTTATTAAAACATTAAATGCCATATTCTGCGGTCACCGCAGCCAAGAATCCCTCCCACCGCCACATCTGCCTGCCCCACCACAGCCGGGAACCCCTCCCACCACCATGTCTGCCTGCCCCCCCACAGCTGGGAACCCCTCCCACCACCATGTCTGCCTGCCCCACCATAGCCGGGAACCCTCCCACCACCATGTCTGCCTGCCCCCCCACAGCTGGGAACCCCTCCCACAGCCATGTCTGCCTGCCCCACCACAGCCAGGAACCCCTTCCACCATGATGCTGCTGCCCTACTGACCTGCATCCAACAGCAAAGTAGTTAATAAACCAATGTATTTTGGGGGGTTGTTTTGAAAAAAAAAAGATATGAAGAATGTCTATCTAACTGAAATGTGTCTCTATATATCTAGAAAATCTAACTAACATGACTACAAGCTTGACTATTACTGATGATTATCCATTAACCTATATTTCTTAATTATACATTACATTTTTTAATGAACTACACAATCACAATACCTTAATCAAGATCAGAAATACATATACATATAACAAAATTGACTGTAAAATCCATACCAATGAAAATTATTCATATCTATATCATATCCACCTTTAAATGTAAAAGAACATTTATAAACAATATTTTGGGAACATGGACACAGTTTTTTCTCTCCAAATTGCTTCCTGCTGAATGGGGGCGCTGTTAATCAGATCTCTGTTGAAATAAGGGCGGTGGGGCTGTGTGCCCAGGACCTGGGCGCCCGCATGGCTAACTTATGCCCCGAAATAATTACATGGAAACTGTGTTCTTTTAAACACCGCTTGGCCAATTATATCTAGCCTTTTCTCGGCTAACTCTCGCACCTGGACTAGCCCATTTCTTATAATCTGTGTAGCCCACGAGCTGGCTTACCAGGGAAGATCTTAACCTGCATCTGCCTGGAGTGGGAGAATCATGGCGACTCCTTGACTCAGCTTCTTTCTGCCAGCATTCTGTTCTGTTTACTCCACCCACCTATGTTTTAACCTGTGAGAGCCAAGCAGTTTATTTATTGTTTAACCAATAAAATCAACAGACAGAAAGATGACCCTCCTCCATCACTGAACTATCTAAAAATTATGAATTTAAAAATGCAAAAACAAGTAAATTTTAAAAAGTAAATAGAAATCCAAGCTCTAAAATGATTTATTCAGTTGTGTAAAGCACTGAGTGCTTGTGATTCCAGCATACAGGAGGGATGGATCATGATTCCAGGCAGGGCTGCATAATGATACCATGTCTCATGACTCTCTCTCTCTCTCTCTCTCTCTCTCTCTCTCTCTCTCTCACACACACACACACACACACACACACACACACACACACACACACGCAAACACACACATGTGCAAAACTAAAATACCTTAATTTTTCTTAAATTTTCCCTCTATTATCCTGTACTCTTGTGCTTACAATTGAAGTTTTACACAAGTGCTCAATCATTTTTGTCCATTTGATGCCAATCAGAAACTCATGGTGCCTGAGAATTGTGCACATCAGATGAAGACTTGCCTTTGGTCACAGTAGACAGTGGGCATGATCAGGAGGCCATTCGCTTGAATGCTGCCTGATGTACCAGGTCTGGAGCATGGAGGGCAGAAATGTCTATCCCCAGGCAGCAGAGCTTGGTCTATGCAGGTGACTGAACAAGCCACTGGGCAACATTCCTCCATGCTTATATTCCAGTTCCTACCTCCAGGTTCCTTCCTTGAGTTCCTGCCCTCACACTTCTAGATGATGGGCTTTGGCAAGACAATGGAATCCAAGTACATCCTTTCCTCACTAAAGCTAGTCTTCGTCAGTGTCTTATCACAGCAATGGAAAAGCAAACTGGTACAACCTTCCTTCATTTTGCCCATTAGCTTGCAAGTATTTAATTAAGTGCTCAAAGTCTTAACAAGAATATGTCTAATTCTAAATGTGATAATGTTAGTTCTGAGTAAGTATGTGGATCTTAGTAAATACTACAAATGGTTGAATAAGTTTGTGAAGTAAAATATGGGCTTAATGTACAAATCAACTTTGAAGATACTTGGAGTCCTTGGGATTTGTCTGGGAGTCAGTAGATATAATGAATATTCTCCACCCAGCACTTATAGTAAGAAAGTCATCAGAGTTTCTTGGATTGTTCAATTAAGTTTTGTCTCAGAATTTGAAAGCATAAGATTTATATCTACAACTTAATTATTGATGATTATATTAGTGTTTGTTTGAAAAGACTGACATTCTTTAAAGACCAACGATCCCTTTTCATCTGATTCGAAAAAGAAAATGTGAAGAGAATGTTGCACTCTGGATCAGAGGATAAATATTGAATGTCAGAACTTAGACTGTGAATCTTTAATGAGCTCTGAGTCCAGAGAAAACATGTTTCACTAATAACCTAGAAATGGAAAACCAGGTAAGAGACATTTTCCAGCCAGGCAAATTAGGCATTTTAAATAAATACATTATTAATTTCACATATAAAGCTAAGTCATCCATTTTAATATCTAATTCCAACATTACTGTTGTTTGACCACTCTTGGACATTCTTGATATTTAAATATTTGCATTAGGTACAAGCCTTGCACAGAGAATTATCTGTAATGAATTTAGATATTGCAGGGTTTACTTACAGAGATAAAATTAGATATTACCATTGACAGCTATACAATTAAAAAGGAAAAATATTAATTTATTTGTAGTATTCTGGAGATAGTTTATAACTTTTTGTATTTTTATGAAATACATTTTAATTAAGTAGGCCATTTTCTCAGTTGCCCACTCGGATGAATTTTTGAAATACCTGGGAAGAGTTCAGGAACATGTTATATACATGCTTGTGCATGTGTAAACACCAATTAATGCATGTTTCTAGAGATCAATGATCAATAATGTGTCTTGAATTAGTCATGGTTCTCTAGAAGCACGAAATTGATAGATGAATATTCTATGTTTTGTGTGTGTGTGTGTGTGTGTGTGTGTGTGTGTGTGTGTGCATGTATGATTTATTAGAATGGCTCAGAAACTGTGGTCCAGCTAGTCCAACAATGGCTATTTACAAATGGAAAGTCCAAGAATCCAAGAGCTGTTCAATCACAAAACCTGGATGTGTCAGTTGATCTTTGATATATGCCAGAATCCTTAAGAAGACTCTAATTAATACCAGTGAAGGAGTAAGCTTGTCAGTGAAAGCAAGATCAAGCAGGCAAAGACCCAGAGCGTCCATTTTCTCCCTGCTTTATGTATGTTGCTCTCAGAAAGTGTGATCAATGTTAAAGGTATGGTTGCCCACCTCAGTAGATCCAGATCAAAGTCCATATTGAAGTTGGGTCTTTCTACTTCAAATGTTTTAATTAAGAAAAATCCTTCACAGGTGTACTGAGGGTTTAGTTAATTAAGATGTGGTTGAGTTGAGAACCAGGCATACATACATTTCCCCCCTATTCTTCTCCAACTTATTATTATTATTAATGACTGAACCTATTTGCCTATAGTATGTGTTGAGTGGGTTCCAGGCATCCTCCTAGGTCTCATTTCCCTTTGTGGGAATTACTGTACATACTGCTATGTTTTTATGTAGGTGTTGAGTGTCCCATCTTATGGGCTCATAGTTAAACAGTGAGTACTTAACCCATCAAGCCACTTCCCCAGGTTCCTAGGCTGATATTATTATAGAAGGAAATAAAATTATAATCCATCATTTTTTATGAAAGATTGCATTTTTATTGAAAAATTGAACAAGAAATTTTCTGTAGTAGAATACTGTAGTGCTTATTTATTTTTTCCCCTCAGTGGTTTTGCTTTCAGATGTACTTTCAAGATTTGAGATTTAGAAACTGTAGTGAGATGAATTTCTATGCTTGTTCTTTCTGAGAAGCTAGGGAAATCACAGAAGTGAAAGTGTTTTGCATACTTTGAATTTGTAAATAAGATACAAAAGAAAGGTTCAATGTAAATATTGTTGGCTGGGAGGAAATTTGCTCATGCTTATTTTCACGAGTAAATGTATTACGTCATATATTCCTGGAGCTGATTAGATAAGACATGAAATTTCTATGTATCAAATTACATTTCTTGAAATAAATTTAATAAATAAATACTTATATTACAGCAAGAAGAGGTAAAAATATTAGCAAATTATATGAATAAACAACTCAAAAGTAAAAAAAAATGGATTACCAAGGGACAGAATTACCAATATGAATATCAGGCAATATTTTGCAGTTAAGAAGAAACCAATATAATGCTATCAGCTAAACCAAGAAATCACTTTAGTGTGGGTACGGTGACAAGATAACTCAAACTCCTTTTGGAAGTATAGATACCAAGTACCAAGAAAAGTGGTGAATGCACAATAAAAGAAAAAATTAAGAAAGTGTAGAAATATATGTTCATCTGTTTATTTAACTAGTGTGTTTATATTTTACTACTAATTTGTCAGATATAAAAAGATACATAAATTAATTTGTGTTTCTACTACTTTGAAGAGACACCATGACCAAAGCACCTCTTTAAAGAAAACATTTAATTGAGGAAGGCTCACTTACAGTCTCAGAGGTTTATTCCATTATCATCATAGCATGGATCAATGTGGCTAGGAGTATGGAAAACATGATACTAGAGATGTAGCTGAGAGTTCTGCATCTTTTAAGTAACAGGAAATGGTTTGAGACACGGGGTGATATTCCGACCTTTTCTATGAAAGCCACCCAACACTGACATACTTTCTCTAATAAGGCCATACACACTCCAACAAAGTCACAGCTCCTAACAATGACACTCCCTATGAGATTATGGGGGCCACATTTAGTAGAACTTCAAAAGTTCCCAGAGTCTATCACAGTTTCAACAAAGTTTTAAAGTCCAAAGTTCAAAGTCTTTTCTGAGATTCATTCAGTCTCTTAGCTATAATCCCCTATGAAATCAAAAAGAAGATCCTACATATAATGGCACAAAATATACCTTACCGTTTTAAAATGTAGGGAAGGGAGCAGTGAGGAAATACTGACCAAAGCAAGATTGAAAATCAGCTGAGCAAACTTCAAACTCTGCATTTCCATGTCTGATGTCAAAATGTTCTTCATTTCTCTAACTCTACTCAAGTTTGTTGGCTGCAACATGCTTCTTTCGCTTGGGCTGGTTCTACTACATGGGCAAGTATCCAAGGGCTCTGGCATCACCAGCATTTACAAGGCAATCTAGGCTTTAATTTTACAGTTTCACACAATTGCATCTCTGGACACTATTTAGGGATACCTTAACACATGCCTGGCCTCAGTGTCTTGCCTAAATGTTCCACTCCCTATGAGATTATGGAGGCCAATTACATTAAAGAGAAAGTGCATATTTCATTTACAATAATGAATTAATTTCAGTGATTTTTTTCAAAACTTTTTGGGTTCCAAATTATCAACTTTCAGGATCAAAAATAATAAGTAATTCATAAATTAATATAAAGAAAATATTGCAATTGAGCCTCCTAAGTTGGTTCAAGAGACAAAGTATCTTGCCATCAATTAATGAGTTGAGTTTGATTACTGGAACCCACAACCTGGAAAGAGAAAACCAAATCCCCCTGCATATGTACAAATACACACACACACACACACACACACACACACACACACATACACACACACAGAAAATGTAAAGAATGTTGAGAGTTGAAGAAATAATCTTTCCATAGGGAAGAACACACCAATTTGTTATCAATACCAAATGATCAGCCTTGAAAACATACATACAAATATAGTTAGTGCAGGGTAAATGCTCTTGGAAAACGGAGCAGATGTCTTGATATCTACTGACTTATATTTAATCCTTTTACTCTCCTAACGTCAGTATCTATTTAAAAGATATTTTTGATGACTTTATCGTTATGATATGTACTAGATCCACACCGCTTTACCTCCATTGCTAAAGTATCTGTTATTCAATTCCTGTCAGTAATACGATGTGAGCACTCAGAAATAGTAGGACTTAAAGTATTTCATTCAGAGGAAAATTGAGAATGTTGTGATAGCCAGCTTACTGAGGGCATTCATCACACATCTACAGCTAAGCTTTCATTATGCACAGCTTCTCCTGCTTAGTCCTTTGACACATGCTTCTCAGCATAAGAGTGTAACAATTGCTTATTCTTTATCTACATAGCTACAGTATATCGACTGTATGTGCTATATTGAATTTCTGCCTGTATTTGGCAGACTAATACAAAAGCAGTGAAGATCTTTCATCATTCAAGTGTCATTGGCAATTCTAACAGGGCCTGGATTGCATCATATATTCAATTAAATACCATACATAAATTAACAAATGAGTTCAATATCAAACACTTGAGCCATTTTGGTTGAACACTTTAAAATGCGGAAGAATACACTAATCAATAAAGACAAAATCCATCCTATATATATGCGTATATTTAAAATTAAGATTATATATGTGTGTATGTATGAACATATATTTTAAATATGTATAATTGTATGCATATTTAAAGAGAGAGAAAAAATACTAACTATGTAACTATGCATGTCTATATCTGTTGTTCTGTAAATAAATCACATGGGATTAGAATTATATTAGTCATTTTCAGGGCAATTAAAATACAATGACTTAAAATAGGAGAGGTGAAATACTTCAATTGGAATGAGAAAGTTGTAATCTATATCAGCTGGACCAAAAAAAAAAAGAGTTCATGCCAGAAGCCATACTTATTGAGATTCCACGTTATAAGTTCCCAGTAAGAGCACAAAACTGAAAGGAACAAGCAGACCCCCTCACCCTATAGTCATTGTGTTGTTCTCTAAAACAGGCCTCATAGTCATTTTCACAAAGCAAACGCAGGGACTGGAAGCAAGTATTTATTTAAGGAGCGTAAATATGTCTCCTAAGACCTATTGAGGAAGCCAGATACTCTAAACTAATTTGATTAGCTGGTTTTTCATAAAAAAGAATTCGCACTTGCTCAGTGTTATGGCCAAGATGCTAATTATATTGTAAAAATTTGTCTGCAATTTATGCCTTTCAGTGATTTTTATGATCTTCTTAGCTGGTGCCAGAATATAAGTACTTACACAGCAACTAAGCAAATAAAAATGCCTTAATCACATTTATATTTAATGATAACTCTGTGCAGCTTAAAATGAACACATCACATTTTCCAAAAGTATTGTTCATTTGGAATTTTCAAACATTTCATGCATTATTCTAATGTATGTTTAAAAGAATGCCATCTGAAGTGTTCTAATTTCTTTATATTCTATCCCAAAGAATACATAAACTATTGAGGAATTAGTTTTGAAATGTCTTAATTATTATTACCTGTAAATAGTATAATTTAAATATGATGTCATCATATTAAGAACAGAATACTCAGTAATTCCCTAGCAGACCTCTTTAGTGAACAAACATGCATGGGAAATTACCATACACAAACCCTTCGATTTAATGTTCTCAAATAATTTTCTGGTTATAATAAAGTACATGGACAAAAGACAAAATTACAAAATTAGGTGAAATTACATCTAATGCAAAATATTTCTTAAAATGTTTATAAAGCAATGGGCTTTATGAAAATTTATGTTGGGATTAAGGAACTCCACACTTCCAAGAGGGTTTACTTACCCAGTGCACTCACTCTCTTCTGCATCTGCCACATAAACTTGAACATGTTTTTATGTTCAGTACAAAATATACATAGCTTTTCAGATGATTTCAGAAACATAAATGATTTAACATTTCAGAAATAGATAAATCCATTACCAGTGCCAAACATTTTTATTGTAAGCCACTTACAGTTACACCCACTCTTCTAGAACCTTTACCTTATTTCTCCATCAGAGAAAGAAACAGTCTTCTTCTGCAAATTGAGAAACAAATGTTCATGGCACCATCATTTGTCTTTTTATATATTTCAGCATCAAAAGACATTTCTGTAGGATAGCAGAAAGTAGAAATAGCATTACAATTCTGATTCATAAGTAAGGAGGTATTTTATTTAGCTAAAAGGAAAATAAGGTGCATCTAGGGACTACATTTATTTGAGAATTGAGTTTTTTGCAGAGTCTGATGCATTAAAAGCACTAAGCACCTTTCAATATATGCTAATTGAAAAGAGCGGCAAACATATTACAGAGAAAAAACAGTATGTGATTCCCTTTCAACATCATTTCACAATTGTGTGACAGAAAATACTCTCAAACTATGGATTGATTTTTAAATTAAATCTATATGAACTAATTATGGGAAAGGAATAAAAACAGTTGGCCAGAGCATACCCTGAAGGATTTATTTCACCACACAAAACAGAATTAAGCAGAGGAATGACACTACTTTGCCAGTCATTTCCTGGTAACTAGACTTTTCTGAAACTTTCTATTCAAAAATAGAAAGCCATTGTCATTCTCTTAAAATAGCAGGGTTTTTTTAATAACCAAACACCTATCAACCTGTCAACTCCATGATAGCATAAGAATGAAGTAAAGCTACTTGAAATCCACCAACAATAATTTGGTTTTTTCAAAGCGATTGTTTGGCAGTAAAATTGTTGCTAGACTAGTCTGAACATTTGGCCAATAACTGACCCTCAGTCAAAAAAAAATCTGTAGGTGCATTGGCCTTGATTTTCTACACAAAGTGAGGTTTCACTAGCTAAGGAGAGTCAGATACAAACAACATGATTTGAACCTGTGGCCTAATCTGGATGATGACCACATATGATTGAAATGAAAGCAATGACCTTACTTCCTATGTTTTAAATACAGTATGTTAAGTAAGAGACTTATACTATCAGTCTGGAATGCAAATAAGGAGAGACGAAGCAAACTCTAATGCAAAGAATAAGTGATGTAACTGATTGACATGCTTCTTTGCACTTTCAGACTACTTGCCTGTATTTACTTGTTATTCATCCTGCAGGAGCTATAACAGCCCTTCCAATTAAGGACAAATTGGTTCTGGATTCCTCCAGCATCATATTCATAAAAGGCTGTTCATTCTTTGTTTTATAATCATGCGGAGTCTGAGTAAAACATATAAGGATACTAGAAAGTAACTCACTATCTATTTTCAGTTATATGCTATTTTTAACTATTCAAACCATGTTTATCATCACCTCACAGTAGAAAGGAGAGCACAGTTCTCTGTTGGAATGCTGTTTTACTAAACACTTGAGGAATTTCTTTGTTTCTTCTTATGTTGACAGGTTTTCAGTGTGATAGGAACCACATTAAAAAGGAGAGTTATCAGGCTACAGAAGAGCAGGAGCAGACATTTTTGCTATTTTTTCTGGATGTTTGTACACTTGAAATCATGTGAAGTCAACTTCATTTTGAAAGTTTCATTTTCTTTGGCTTTTGCCCATGCACCCAGAGTGTAAGGTAATAAAACAAATAGACAAAAAAAAATCATGATTATGCAAACGAAATCCATCTTGGATTGGAAAATGGAAGATAAATGTATAATACATAATATCATGCATCACCTTTCCTTAGCCATGTTCTATTAAGTGTACAGCATACCAAGAGGGAAGGACAAGCTAGTCATTATTAGAATTTATCATAGAAATGAAATCTGTCACTTTGGACTCAGTGGCTATAGAACCGTGCACATTTTGATTTGGTCTATACCATTCCTTGTTCTGCTTTTGCCAGGTATACTCTTTCACATAAAATTCTCCCAATTTCGGTGGCAGCATAGGGTTCGTTTTCTAGTTTGTGTGTATAAATGTCTGTATCTGAGGTTCTATTTTGAGAGAGGGTATTTCCAGAAAAATATCAATGACATTTCTGCATTGAAAATCTGATGAACATTTCAAACCTCATTAGAAGTTGGACATTGTTTAAGGAGTTGGTGTTGGTCTACTCTTAACCACACAGCATATGGGATAGTAACTGTAGTACAGACCTAAACAGACAACTCTCAACAGAGGAATCTAAAATGGCTGAAAGATACTTAATAAAATGCTTAACATCCTTAGTCATCAGAGAAACTCAAATCAAAACAGCTCTGAGATTCCATATTACACCTTTAAGAATGGCATAGAACAAAATTACTGATGACAACTTATACTGGAGAGGTTGTTGGGTAAAGGGAACACACCTGCATTGCTGGTGGGAATGCAAGCTGGTACAGCCCCTTTGGATATCAGTATGGTGATTTCTCAGAAAAATTAGAAAACAACCTTCCTAAAGACTCATCATTGGGACCATGGAAGTGCTGAAGGAAAAGGAAGAGGAAAAAAGGGAAACAGAAAAAAATATGTATAGCTCAATCAAAAAAAAAAAAAAGGCCTACCCTGTAGGCTGTGCCCAGGCCACACATTACAGTGACTTCCACTTGATCACACTATGAAACACACTACCTGGCACTAGAACATTGTGTACATGTGTACAGTAGACTGAATGTGTTTCCTTCCCTTTGCTTGCTACTCCAGAATGTTATTCATATTCTCTATGCTGCCAGCCCCATTATAACCTAAGCTCTCCTTCAGGTAACTCTAACGCTCTTTATTTCTCTCCTTCGTAGGGAGGGTATATGGTTTCTTTCACCTTTACCATCTGGGATTGTATAATCCTCCCTTTTTCTTTACCTTAATAAACAAATATTTGACCTGTGTTTACTTTGATACAACCTCTAATATATTTATGTTTAGACTATAATCAAAATAGTAAAAGTCACCTATAGGAGGAGGGCCCGCTTGTTCATCCCAGCCGACCAGCTAGCTTAGCCCCAAAATAACCACACAGACACTGTATTAGTTAAATCACTGCTTGGCCCATTGGTTCTAGTTTCTTATTAGCTATCTCTCATATTTATTTAACCCATTTCTATTCATCTATATATTTCCAATTGGCAGTGACTTTCCAGGTAAAATTTCCAGCGTCTGTCTCTGGCAGATCCATGGCATCTCTCTGACTCTTTCCTTCTCCTAGCATTCAGTTCTGTCTTCCTCACCTACCTAAGTTCTGCTCTATCAACAGGCCAAGTCAGTTTCTTTATTCATTAACTAAGAAAAGCAATACAGAGAGGAGACTCCCACATCAGTCACCTCTGCTGTATTGCTCCCATTGCTATAACTTACTTCAAATCCAGCCACTCAATGAGTACATTGGTTAAAATATGCCATAATTGGATGAAAGGCTATGGTTAGCCTCAGGCACTGAAATGAACATGAGCAGCAAGAAACTATAGTAACTATTCAACAATTCAAGATGTTTATTCATGTTGTCTGAGCCTATTTCAAGTATCTATATAGATCTGAATAAAAAATTCAGAAATACTAATCTCTATAAGGATCAATGTGTATGTTGGTATTTAGGAATTATTTGCATTCTTAAATATTTCATTTGTTTCTGTGTTTTTAAATTTAATTTTCTCTTGTATTTAAATTATTCCTAGGGGTAAGTATTATAATTATAACCTCAAAAAATAAAAGAAATATTTTTTAAATATATAGGGTTTTTGTCTTTCTGTCTCTGTTCTATTCTGGCTTGTTTTGCTTTGTTTTTGGAGAGTAAGCCAGAAAGACTAAGAAGTATGGCTTTGAATGCTAACTCTGCAATATTATCAAAGGTGAGACACCCCTTTGTCTCTATGCTCAGGTTTTACATGAATACAATTAAGAATAGTCTTGATAATACATCACATTTTTGTGGCTGATTTTGTGTTGTCATTCCCATCTTACTTAATTAGAAACTGGTATTATATCATTCTCTGAAACAGAAAGCCCAATAATTGGCATGCAAATGAGCCGGATTTTAAAGTAGATAATTCTTTAAATTTATAAATATTTATTATAAATTGTGTTTTTGAGATTGTTCAATGAACTTCATAAATTAGATTTTATTAGCCTAATTCTATGAATTACATTAGCAAATATTTTGACACAGATCTTTTAGTAATTTTGAGTAATAACACCTTTTCAAAAAAAACCTGATTTTTTTGCTTTATGACACCATAAACAATGATTACATTTTTTAATATTGAAAGGAAAATTGAAGACCCAAATGAAATTTATCTCATGAGTTATTTCTTTTTTAAAGTTAAATCACTACAAACTGGGGGAAAGAAAGTTCTTCTATGTTAATCTCTTTTCAGCAAGGCTTTCTGTAAGTCATTACTAATGAAGATGATTAACCCACAACTTGGCTGTATATTCTTAAAGACCTGAGCATTCATAGGTAACTATTATTTTCCTAATCTTTTCTTTCTACAGAGTAATTAGATAAGGATAAAAATTTGAAGAAGCTGAAACTTCAAAGGCTTGGAATAGTGTGTTGTTTATAACCCTCTCTTCTGTCCTCAGGCTACAAATCATCAGTCATAAAGCATAATCAATTACTGTTCCTATGGCAATGCACCAGGAGGTGGACTTTAAAAGCCAGAGACTGGGGGAAACCAAGAGCCACTCAACCATGGAAATTATGACTCAAAGACATACCACAGATTTCTCTTTTGAGCTAAGATCTATTTTTTAGGATGAAAAACAAATATCTAAAGTACTTACTTACTCTGACATATAATTGTAAATACATGGGTATCTTGGGAAGACATAACAATAGAAATCTGGCCTCCAATCCTTAAAATGTAGTTGTGAAATACCTTTTCAGGCAGTTACTTTGGGATCACTAGCACCACAATCCTCCTTAAATAGTCAGTCACTGTCTCTCCTTCCTTTCATGTTGTTCTTCTAATCTGTTCATTAAAAGTCTGGTGCACTTTGAAAGTCTTCATTTGCCTCCCCCCCCCCTTTCAGGCATTTCTTTGAAGTCACATTTTCTTTAGTCACAGTAAATGTGAGATTAGATATTGCTTATATCAATTTTAAATGACTATGGGTACAAAGCTCAGAAATAAAGGTCCTCTGGTAACAGCAGCAGTCAAGTAAAGTTAATGGGAACATCTAATAGTAAATTTTAGGTGATCTAAATTATCAGTAAACTAAGTCATCTATATCTATTAAGTTATATGCACGCACATTTACATTTTCTTAGATAACAAGGAGTGATATTTGAGAGATTCTTGTTTTATGTCTGTTTGGTTTGTTCTGTTTGTGCTCACAGAAGGAAGATGAATCACCTTAATAACATTAGTAAAGATTAGCAAACGTTAGAAGACTAGGATTTCTAAACCGGTGAAAATATAAACTAGCTGGCTAAGCAGGGAGGAGAGTCCTAGGGTGTGCTTTGGTGATGATTTTACATAGATTACGGTAAGACAGAGACATAAAGGTCACTGTGACAGTAATATCAATTTGATCATATAAATGAAAAAGTGTTCGAGAGAGACAGCTATTTTTCTTCCTTGATGGAAAACTGTATGTGTTGATTTGCTCATCAAAATTCAGAAGAGCGATATTTCATTATTTCTGACAAGTAATATTCAACGCTTTCTGTTTTCTGTTTATCTTTGCATTTTAACAAACTATGAGTAAAAGCTCAAAAAGAATACATTTCATACAGGCTAAAAAAAATGTTGACAGGTTAAAATACCGTGTGACTGAATACACAAATAAAACAGCACTTCTGAAAAGCAAAGATCTTAGGGTCTTCACAATTTTCTAACTACTTTATGACTATTTAAGATGAGCATGATAGTTCTCCAGGTAATATATAAAACTCACACATAGATTTAGAATTATAAAACATCTCTTTATAATTATGATTGATCTTCCATCCCCACACACCTACATGAAATAGAAAATGCGAACAGTTTAATCTGCACTTGTAAGTGTACAAATGATGATTCCATAGGATGGAGTATATCAAATGATAGGAACTAACAGAAATGAAAAATAACCTAAATTTAAAACTGATTGAAAACCCAAATAAAGAGCCAAAGGAATGCAAAACAATCAGAGGAAGGACGGAAATATGTGTAGTAATATGGAAAGAAAGTGTTTTGAGACCTTTGAAGCTATGTATAGAGAGAATTCAATTTGAATAGAAAAGAGGAATACAGTTAATAGAATATCATTGAAAAGAGGTGGAAAAACACTTTGAGCAAACAATGAGAGAGGAAGCATTTGCCAATTCTCAAGACTTGCTCTTTTTATAAGGCTAAGCAAATCACATAAGAAAAATAGCCAGAGGCTGTAGGTAAAAGGAATGAAGTAGGTATTTTTTTCTTAAAAATTCTGTTAGGTGTGTGTGTGTGTGTGTGTGTGTGTGTGTGTGTGTGTTTGTGTGATGTGCACATATTATGAATGTGTATACATAACTCACCCATGTGTAGAAGTCAGACCTTGACATTGGGTGCCTTCTTCCATCATCTGTCACCTTAATTTTGTTCTTTTTCTTTTAAATACAATTTATATATAATGGAATAATTCCTACTTTCCACCTTATCAACTTTACTCCTCCCATTTCCCATTTCAAACTCTTGTTCCTTCCCAAATGCAATGCCTTTTTACTTTAACCATTGTTATTTAATATATTATATACTATATGGATATATAGGCATTCATATATGTATATGTATGTATTTATATACATACAAACACAACCTACTGAACCTGTTGAGTATTTCCTGCATGTATGTGTTTCTGAGGTAAAAAGCTCTTTGTTTTATCTAGATTAGCTGTCCAGAGAACTTCCATCATTCATCTGTCGTCAACCCCCAGCCCTGGGCTTACAGACAGTCACCTAATGCCTAGCCCATGCTATAAACATTTTACCCACTGAACCCTTTCCACAACTCCTGGAAATGCATTTTATCTTAAACAAAAAAGAGATTCCTTTTTGTATTAATGACATAAAAAATCATTTAGAGACTTACTAAGAGTCCTGACTTGACCTAGCTCAGGTCATCCAGTTATTGATGAGGTAAAGAACAGCAGTACTTGAGGCCAGAATTTGTCACTTCTACTAAGGTTTGACAGTTTCAGAGTGCAAAAGAAAATCAAAATAAACTCATGAGTATTCCAGTGAACTAGAGCTACTCTGTAAAGACACATGAGAAAGCTAGGGGGACACATTAGTCATGTGTCAAAACTGAAGTATAAAGATCAGTGCAGCTCCGGAATCCCTTTTTTAACATCAAGGCAGTTCCCGTTGTGTGTGTCATATACATAGCAAATTGGAGGCTACTGTGGCAGATTCAGTTGCCATGTAGTAGAGTATAGTCATGTCTCAACACTTCAGTAAGGTACTAGAAAAAGGGGGGTGAATGGACATTGACATCAATTTCTATTGGTTTTCCCGTGTTTTTCTGAGGCTAAGGTTCAAAGAACAAATGATGTGTAAGTATTGACTTCACGTTGCTTCCCTGGACAAGTGTCTGTTGGCAGTGACCAGTGATTTTCTCAAGAAACTGGGAGCTGGCAGCAGAGGGATCGATTCTGGTGTTCTGGTGAGCCAAGTAGGCTTTAGCAAGCCCCAAAATAAGTAAGTAAATAAGTAAGTAAATAAATAAATAAATAAATAAAATGGCAGAACCTGGAATTGAGTACTCAAACTGAATTGACATTGCTCAGGGCAGAGTTCTGAGTTTCTGTCTCAATGCACGCCACTGCCAGTGCCTTGCAATGTGAAAAAGAATTTACCTCGCGATTTCTCAGAGAGGAAAATCGTCATCACTGGAGCTGAAAAGACAGCCTCTGTGATGTGAAGTTTAGAAGTACCCTCACCTCTTAGCTGTCATGGTAAGAGGAAACTTTTCAAGGTGTCATAACAGAAGATATTCCAAGACACAATTATCTTGAATCGTAAGACAACACGATGGCAAGGCCAAAGGCATCAACACAGTCTGAAATCTCTGGGGCACTGAGGGTCATCAAAGCAATAGCACGTTTAGTTCACGAAACCAACCAGAGTGAATGAGATACAGACATTAGTTTAAAAGATGACTTGGCAGAGAAAAAGGATTTTCAAAAGATTTCTAAGACCATCGAGTCAAATGCTTGTTTTTTTTTTTTCATTGAGGTAGTCTAGGAAAAGCTTCTGCATCTGTGTCGAGAAAGCAGCAGGTTTGCACTAGAAGCATCATCACCTGAGCTCAAGTCCCATCCCACGAACGGAGTATTTGTAGTTTGTAAATTGTGATTAACGTTTGCACACCTTTGACTTTACCAATGTAGTCATTTTTAAGTATGAAGCTTAGTAATATACTTTTATTTGGTTAGGCAACTAGTTCCCAGAATCTTTTCATCTTACAAAATTGCGGTTCACAGTTGTAGTGTACGTGAAAACAATGATGTTAAGGGAAGAAGTCCATTCACAAAACAGGTTCTGCATGTTTTCAGCTATATCACCACCTCGAGTTTAAAAAAAAAAATGTCCAAGTGAAGCAATGATTCAGCACTCAACAGGCCATACCTCAACTCAGCAAGTATGTCATGAAAGCTTAACCACATAATTGTTAGCCATTTTGCCCTGATCAAGGAAGATTATATATATATATATGTATGTATATATATTATATATATATATTTGATTCAGAAATGTTTGTTGGATTATTCTAGTTCTTCTGATTATAGTTATTTGATAGTGACTAGTTCTTTTAGCACCACAAGTCTGTAATGGAAAGAATGAAACTCCTGATTTTTTTTCCAGTAAGGTTAAAGTATGTGTATGCTGAAATTTGGGGAGTCTTTAAATACAGTGGGGTTACACAAACGTGTATTTTGTAATTTACATAATTTACAATTCTAATTATCTCATTCAAAATCACTGCCAGCAATGGTCTTTCGACATTTATTCCATAAATACTGACATGAATCTCCTGAAATTTGCAGAATGACAGCCTACTGCAACAAATCCAGTTTTATGAAAAGTGTTGTAAGAACAGGGGTGTTATGGAAAACACAAGACTGTGTAACTTTCTATGACTTTGTAAACCAAGTTTATGAAAGGCTGAACATACTACCACATCTCAATCAAAGAAGGCTTATCTTTCTGACTCCTGGAAGGAATTATTAACAATCACTTCAGGTTGTGTTACAACTCTCCAGTTATTCAGCCTTGACTATCAGAATAGTTTAAGTGATGTATTTTTATCTCCAAATAAAATATAAAGTTTTGAGTCATTGAAACAAAGATATTTAGCTTCCCTAGGATCACGAATTATAGGCTCAATGTCCCTTATTTATGGCTAGAATTCACTTATGAGTGAGTACATACCATATTCCTCTTTTTGGGTCTTGGTTACCTCACTCAGGATAGTGTTTTCTATTCCCATCCATTTGCATGCAAAAATCAAGATGACATTGTTTTTTACTGTTGTGTAGTACTCTAATATGTATATATTCCACACTTTCTTTATCCATTCTTCCATTGAGGGGCATCTAGGTTGTTTCCAGGTTCTGGCTATTACAAATCAAATTTTCAGCATTTTAGAAACTCACAAATGTAATGCTGTAAATCCTTAATCAAAAGTTTCCTGAATCAATATTTTGTACAACCCAATTTCACACTTTGCAGCTTGTCTAGTGAATGTTAGAACTCTTATCTAATGTGCCTCATTGTTTTAATAGACATGACTGTGTGTAAAATTTCTTTTTTTGTATTATTTAAATCACTGCTTGGCCCATTAGCTCTAGCTTCTTATTGACTAACTCTTGCATATGAGTTTAACTAATTTCTATTAATCTGTGTATGGCAGTGGCTTAGTGGCAAAGTTTCAGTATGTCTGACTCTGGTGGAGGCTCCATAGCTTCTTCCTAACTCTTCCATTCTTTTACCAGCATTCAGCCTAGCTTTCCTTGCCTACCTAAGTATTGCCTTGCTACAAGTTCCGAGCAGTTTCTTTATTCATTAATGGGAATCAGAGCACACAGAGGGGACTCCCAAATCACCTTCCCTTTTCTGTTTAAATAAGAAGGAAGATTTTAACTTTAACATAGTAAAGTTACATATAACAAGACAGGTATCAAACAAGAATTACAGTTACCATATTTATATCTACTGTATCTTTTATTATAACTTAGCAAAACTATCACTAATTATAAATTCTTCCACACCATCAAAGATTCCAGACGGATATAATATTACCTAAGTAAACAGGAAGTGCAAACCACTTCCAAAATTTTAGAATTGACAGAGACATCTCACTACCTGGACAGTCACCCAAATTTCTTCTGTACCATTAGGGCATCCATCTTCAACCTACAGGCCCATAGTATCCACCAGACTTTTCCACAAAGCAGGAAATTTCAAAGATATTTCCACCTATACTGACAGTTTGTCTGTCACATTTTCCTGTGTCCTGCAGAAAGTTTAGCAGACTCTTTCATGAAGCAGGAACCCTGAAGGACCATCATACCTTTAGGCAAGTTCAACAGTCATTTCCATGAGGGTCCTGCATGTCCAGTTCAGCAGTCCAGGCAGGAACAGCTTCTTGCCCAAATGGCTAGCAAACTCCATTAGGAGCCTCTTTGATGCCCATCTTCCTCTTGAAGTAGCTTGTGCTGCCAGGAGCAGATGTGTCTTCCAGACTGATGTGGAATGATGGAACAAGACCCCTTGAAAGTGGCCATGAACACCCCCAAAAATTATTATGCCCAACGATCATCAAGAGCAGTAGGGAGAAAACTATGCCCATATTCCCAAATATTGTGTAAAATTTCTTAATGAAGGACCAAAATTATTTTGAAAATGCAATCAAAATATGTAAAAGCTTATAAATAGTATGATTTTTATTTGACATGCAGCTACAGATTATTTTAGAAAATATTATCTGAAGGGTGATGCAAACAGCATTCTGAAGTTCTAGCAACAAGAAAAGAAACTTAAGCTAAAGAAAAATTGCTTAAAGACTTCAGGGCTGGGGAGTGGGAAGAGGCTCAATAGATAAGGTGCACAAGCATAAGTATAAGCACCCACCCTACATACATTCCCCTTGCATGCCTATAATCCCAGTACTCAGGTGGCAAAGAGAGAAATCTGTGGGCTAAACTGGCTAGCTACTCCAGTCAAATTAGCAAATTCTGGGTTAATCAGGGACCCTGACTCAGTAAATACAACAGATAGCAATAAAAGAAGAGCTCAGACTTCAGCATTTAACCCCTGCCTGCATGAGAACATTCATGCAAATGTATGTACACTGTCATGCTCTCCCACAAAGGAAACAGATTTACTCAGATGCTTGAGAGACGCATGAATAGAAATGCAAATTAAGGCATCAGGAATGTTACATAAGCAACTACCCATGGCATCTCAAAAAGCAATATTTTCATGCACTCTGTGGAAAGTACTGTGCAGGCAATGAGAATCTGACAAGTGGCTTTGGGCAAGCACAAAAGACAAGGCTAATCACTATGATAATAAGTTGAAAGTAAAACCTTGAGGACAGAAATACATATTTTTCTGTCAAGGAAATGAAAACCAACCAAGGAAACGTAAATACATACACACAAGTAGAATCACACAGACTGAACTGGTCGTATTTATGCATTTGGGAACACACACACAAGTGTAACAACAATTGAAGGAAAAAGAGGCTATGAATTTAAAAGAGCAAAGAAGGGGTGGGCAAGGGGGAGCATTTGGAGGAAGGAAAGGGAAGAAGAGATATGAAGTAGTTGCAATCTCAAAAAATAAAAGAAATATTTTTGAAATGAAAGGGTATATAAATACTATATATTTATAATATAGCAAAAGGAATATAATAGAAGTACATATAAATTCAATGCCTCTGCCTAAATAAGCATGTCTTAACCTAGGAAAGGAGCAGAAAAGTATGTAAGACTAGAAATCACACATTCTTGAGACTGGAGATGCCTCAGTGACTAAAAGCGCTACTATACATTAACAAGGATTGGAGTCTATATCCCATCAACAACCTAAGAAAGCCAGGCACCTGAAGCACACCTGTAATTCCAGGTCTGGAGCCTGGCCAGCCAAAGCAAGCCCCAGATTCAAGGGAATACATTGTTTAAAGAAAGAGGTGAGGAATGATAGAAAAACCTCTACTTGTACACACGAGCACACACACTAGCATACATACACACACACCAGCACACATACACACACACTTATACACCATATACTCACACACACATAAACAACCATGCAACCCTCTTAAAGAGCTGTACTTATTTATAAAAGTGACATGTGTGTATGTGAAAAGAAAGAAAATGTGTATGCAGTGAATTAATACAGCCCTTTAGATATGTGTGCGTTGCATATTATGATGGGAACTAAATGGCAAGTGCTACTCCTCTGTCCTTTTTTTCCTTTCCACAAAATTTTCTCTTATTGTTCAGGATCCTGCTCAGTATGTAAACAGTTCCAATCTTGTTCCAGACATGTGAAATATAGTCAAGCATAGGTGTCTGTGAAACTGAGGGAGAACAAAAATATTTAATTAATGAAAATAGATTTTAGTATGAAAATCAGGTTTGCTACATTCAACCTCCTTTAATGTCAGTTGTTTATTTTGCCCCTGCCAGTGAATGTCAGTATTGAGGAATATAATCCAGAATACGGTGCTGGTTAGGCTTTGTCAACTAGACCTAAGACAGAATCCTCTCTATAGAGGGTATTCTTACTGAGGGATTGCCTCCATCAGATTCTCTGTAGGTCATTCCTTGCAGCAGTTTCTTGATTAATCATTGATGTAGGAGGGCCCAGTCCACGATGGGAGGACCATAAACCCTGGACAGGTGGTTTGTACGGTAGAAGACAGTTGAGAAAGACAGCAAGCAGCATTCCTTCATGGTCTCTGCTTCAGTTCCTGTCCTTAGGATTCTGCCTTGACTTCCTTGCCTGACTTCCCTTCCTGAAGTAATTAATATAAGCTATAAGATGAAGTAATTGTGTCTCCCAGAAGTTGTTTTGGTTATGGTGTTTATTGGAGCAATGGATAAGGGAACCAGGACAAACACCAACAATTTCCATCATAAAGCTGTGAAAGCGAGTATCTCAACAAAGTGTCCAGGAATTCCTCCTGGCAGTTGAGACTTCTGTTATAGCAATCATCAGGAAATCTTACCTCCAATTTTCATATATTTTTCTTTTCTTTTTTCTTTTGTTCCAATAACGTATGTTTATTTTCTTGAATAAGGTAGGGGAACTGATTGTATTTTAAAATTAATCCATGTAATCATAAATTTTTATTTGTAATGCTACAATTAGCTTGTGACAGCCCATACTGGCAGTTAAATTCAAATATATATGTTCACATGTTACATTAACTATTTTTTTTTTTTTGGTAATCGTGAGCAAGCATTCTTTTTCCAAGCTAAGGCACCAAAGACAGACAAAGGCAGTACTTCCATCAAAGTTTGACTTAGTGAACCAATGAGTTTATTGGACTGGCTTTATCATGCATAGGTGAGAAGCTACTCACAGGAATCTGCACCACAAAGTCCATACTAGTTCTCATAGAGCCCCATTTTCTAGCAACTTTTTACTTAATTTTTATATATCCTACCATATCCTAAGATCTCTGGCATCTAGGGGAGGGATGGAGTAAGGACTGGAAACCCAGGCGAAGTTCCTCTGACCCTGTTTTTTCCCTTTCTACCAGGACGTGCCTAGAGATCCAATAGTTTACCAGAGGCCCAGCTACCACTACTATTCCGTTTCCTCAATTGCCAGAACAGTCAACCGGGACAAGTAAATCAGTACCCCAAAATGGCAATAAGATATTTTGTTCAGAGGGGAAAAATCTGTACTGCAATATCACCAACAAACCTTGTTAGAAGACACAATATCAATTAATACTAAACATGGGGATTTTATTATTTAAAGCAACCACAAATTCAATACGCTGATAGTAAGGGCGAAGAAATTATATAACAAACTGTGATTCTCATTAGAAGATAATCACTAGTAATCTCTGTAATTTAACATATTGACAAGGCTTTCATTGATTTTTAGTGTTTTTCAATTTTCACAGTACTGATTAACAACAGCGGTAAATATAAAGTTCTAGCACATAAAAAAATGCTAAAACTGTAAGCAAAACTTTGTATTTCCATGTATGACAAAAGATTCAAAACAAACTATCCAGATTCTGCAAGACATATACTTACAGTGAAATCTGAGATCTCCTCCTTCCCATTCAACTCCTTGGGATTGGACCTAAGAAGCTGGACCACTGTGTGAAATGTTTTCTTCATAAACATGAGGAACTGAATTTGGATTTTCTGAACCAATATAAATTGGTAGATATGGCAGTGTATATCCCAGGAACCCTCAGCCCACCTAGTTTAGCCCAAACAGCTCTAGGATCAGCAAGAGATCTTGTGCCAAAAATTACAGTGGAAAATGATTAAGAAAGACATTTTTTACTTCAACCACTAGTCTGCACACATGCCTCCATGGGACAGTTTGGTTAGTATAATTGTTTTAAATCTTAATAAAGGAATAAAAGTTTGTTCTATAATTTAATTTTAAATAATAAAATAGATGGCCCAGATGTGTTTAGTAACATGTCTCTGATATGACATCATTTAAAATAAGTTCAATTGATCAATGATTTAACAATGAAACTACACACTAAAGAAATAATTTATAAAACCAATAATATAATAATTAAATTGTCACATAATTTCAGTATAATATGTTATCTTAAGAACTTTGGACTTATATAAATTGGCATTTTCATGAATTTAGATGGCAAATATAATTTCTCACTTAAGATAAAATATCCTCTAGCGACTTCAAAAAAATTTAATTCATCAATTTCTTAAGATATATACATGGATTTGTATTTTCTTATTATGAACCACAGATTTATTTTGGTACAAATACTTATTAACTAAAATTCTGTGGTTTTCCATTATCTAACATAAATTGTTTGTGTATTTTTAATATAGTGGAATTGTTTATTGCTTGCTATCAGGTATAATTATATTGTATCTCGGGGCACATTGACATACTGATACAAACATGTCAGAGTTCCTTTCTTGAAAGACTAATAGAGAAACAATTTTCTAATATTAACTGATACATAGATTTTCTATTATCTTTGGGACAAAGAACTTTGTAAGTCATTTTTATCAAATGCTTAATGAAATTCTGAAGACTTTACAATGGTTAAAGTTCTGAAATACTATTTTTAGTAATCATTTTTGTTAGATATTTTTACTGTTACTGTCACTGTACCAATAAGTCTATTTAAATATGATTCAGACAATCAATATAGCATGAAATATGACCTGCATGTTTACAATTGTTGCTCTTCTCCCTGAGGAGACTTTTTGTTGAAAGTCTTAGAGTGGACAACACTGTAGAGCAGACTATCCACTGAAAACCTTTCTCTCGACTTTCTCGCACTGTATATTGATATCTCTACTCATTCTGCTGCCGTACATCTGCTGTTATTTAACACTTTTCACAACTTTCAAAAATCCATATCTAAGATGTCCTGCTTTACATAATTGATAGTTACTGTTTTTTACTTAAGCTTCTCTACACTGAGTTCTAGCATACCTTTGAATTTGCTTTCACATTAATTCATATATAATTTACAACAATGTTACATTCTTTGTTTATTTCTTCAATCATAAATAATCTTATTAAATAAGAACAGTCATTACTCTAAAAGTAAAAAAAAAACTTTCTTTTAATCACTATAGTACCTGGCATGAAAGAGATGCCCATTAAATACTGAATTTGAATTTAATCATGTATTTGATGAATATGCATTTATTAATGTCAGTATGTCTGACTGCAGGATAATGAATGGATTACTTAGTTCTCATTTTCTTACCAAGTCCAGGAGAATAGGACAGGTAAACATTGACATTTTTAGCAGGAAGGTGAAACATCAGGTCCTCTTTGTCCTTTGGATTACATATTTATTGGAAAATTAAGAGGAACTCACATATTCTGAACAAAGGCAAAAAACAGCTGTGTCAACAAAAACTGTATAGTTTTGAATGGACACACCACAGAACAAAATATGCAAGAAGGAAAAAAGAGTAGGCATGTCTACCTTTGCCAAATATGCCCGATCATGTTTGATCCTCACCTGATTTTACCAATGCATCTTAGAAAACACTGACCGTCGATGAAAGACTGTGTTGATGAGCACAGACTATAAAGCAGTCTACATTCATACAAAGAGGATATACATTAAAGATAATTTCTTCATTCATGTTGTAAAAGACAAATCACATATATCTATGATATATACTAATGTGTGTACACACTGAACACTTCTACTAAAATATCTTCTATCATATTAATATAATATTTATTATGTGTAATGTTATTCAAATGAGTACTTTGATCATCTTTCAAGATCTTTTTTTTTTTTTTTTTTTTTTTTTTTTTGGTTTTTCAAGACAGGGTTTCTCTGTGGTTTTGGAGCCGGTCCTGGAACTAGCTATTGTAGACCAGGCTGGTATCGAACTCACAGAGATCCGCCTGCCTCTGCCTCCTGAGTGCTATCTTTCAAGATCTTATTTTATTCTTTCTCCAATGTCATGTACAAACTAAATTATGCTTTATTTTTGTGGGAAAAATATTGTTAATTACCATCACTGTCCTCTTTGTATTTGCTTGAGTTATGACTTCATAGTTACATTTCCCTGAACTCGTCAGTTTAAGATCTGACAATATCATGGATGAGAATATTAAAATATTTCAAATTGTATGTAAGGAAAACAGAAAAGTCTCTAAAATTCTATTGCTGGGATGATTAAAATCTTGCAGTTTGCCCGCATAAATGGGCTTGCAGGCACCATCTTACTTTATCAAGAGCATTTCATAAAATGTAAAGAAGAGAAGAAAACCCTTGGGCCTGGCATATCCATTTCATTTTGTCCTACTCATTTCCATTGCTCAGTTCCCTTGGTTGTTATTTAAAGCAGACACTGAAGTCGGCCTTGTGTTGTGCCCAGGAGCTCTCTCGGAAATGCGTTGCTTTCTAAAATGTATAGTCATTTGTTTGCTTAAAATATCTAGCAAATCAAAACATTTCACACAGTTCCTGGACTTGTATTTATTTACTTTTATAGAAGTCTTTCTGTGTACCTCACAAAAGTATTTAAAAAAATTTTCAATAGGTAGAAACTTCTTCTGAGGTCTTATTATCAATTGCTTTTCTACAGGCATTATTGAGTACCCTTAACCCGAAACCTCCAATGTGGAATCTTCTATTTTTTCTCTTTTACTGATGGTAGTAAAAATGTTGTGGTTGACTACTTGGAATTTAAGCCTGCATAAACTAATGCCATTGTCTATTTCAGTACTAGTGTTTTCTTAAGTATTCCTACTAATGGAGAGTGGCAGAAACCTGGGTGCTAGGACTTTTACAGTACGTCCTAGCTATGCTATTTGATTATATTGTTTAATTCTGTACAGTAAGACATGTAAACAGGCAGAGATAACAATAAACATGTTTGCCTTGATTTTTCATTCTTAGTCTTCATCACCTTTACTCATTTTTGTTTAAAAAATAGATTCTGTGCTGAAATTTCTGTCTGGATGATTTTCTGAGAAACAAAATCTAGAAACTTTGCATAATGATTATATATTATATAAACTTTCTATACATATTTATATATTCAAAAATAAAATAATAAAGGAAGTACAGTGTAGGCTAAATTAGCAATTAGTAACAACTTGGTCATGATGTAATTTTAATTTTATGAAAAATACACACAATTTTAAGTAACAGATAAAGACCTATAGTTTTGATACAATTTTTTAAAGTTTATTTTAGTTAAGTACAAATACATCAGTTATGAGTCTCTGTGTTGACTGTTGTCCACTGCAGAATATTCAATGATAGCAGTAGAAAGAATGAGGAGTCATTCAATACAGTTTCAGGCGTTAAAAACAACATGGAGCATGTGTAAAGATCTGGAAAAAGGCTCTCTCATGACGTGGTTATTTGGCTTATTGGTTTCCTGTTTTCATCCCAGTTCTGCAAATGTCCCTTGTCTGGATCTGCTCCTGCTCCTGTGAAACTTGCTGTCTCAGGCCCACACCAACCCAGGTCACCAGCTCATTCCTGCTTCTGCAAATGTCCCTGGTCAAGATCTGTTCCTGTTCCCTTTGTTTCTTTTCTGTATACATCTTTGTTAAAGTTTATTATCAAATACCACACTACAGAGTCTATGCTAGGCTGTTTAGAGATTTCTACTACCAATGAAATTAACCCAAAGTTCTTCATTTTAGCCTCAGACAAACTCTTTGGACAAGGGCAAGAGGCAGACACTTTTTTCACCAAAATATCACAAGACAGTCTGCAGTTCACATACTAACATTCTTCTCTGGAAACTCTTAATTTTCATAGTTCATTGAATCATATTCAGCACCACTGTCTTCCATGCCCCTACTAGTATGGCCCATTATGAAGAACTTAAACATTGTCCTGCTTTCCAAACCCCAAAATACCAAAGGAAAGCATGGTCAGGCCTATCACAATAATACCCGAATCCCTGAAACTAGCTTCTGTCTTCATTAAGGTTTTTATTACTGTGAAGAAACACTATGACCACATCAACTCTTAAAAAGAAAGGATTTAATTGGGTTGGCTTGCTTACAATTTCAGAGGTTCAGTTCATTATCATGATGGGGAGCCTGGCAGTATGCAGGCAGATGTGGTGCTGGGACTGAGGGTACTACATTTTGCAGGCAACAGGAAATCAACTAAAAACCACACTGAAGGAAAATTGAGCAAGAGAGACCTCAGAGTCCGCACCCACAGTGACCCACGTTCTCAACAAGACCACACCTCCTCATAGTGAAACTCCCTTTGGAGGACATTTTCTTTCAAACCTCCATACTACTCAATGATTAGTTGATCTCTACATTTTGGCCTTCTGTGTTCTTCTGTAATAATCTCCACCTTCTACAAACAGAAGCATTTTTGATGAGGAATGAGAACTACACGTATCTGTCGGTTAAAGAATAAGTTTAGAACAAAGTTGGGATTTATGCTCGTCTCTAAAAGTGAGGGCAGCAGTTTCTCCTATAAGAATTATAAGGTAACTAGCCCCAGGTACTTGGTTAGGCTTATAGCACCAGTAATGACTTTCTTTACGTAGTGTAGGCTGCAAATACATTTAAATAAGTGTTAGATGCCACCAAGATTTGAGTGCCCCTATTGTATTACACCTTTATGGATATCTTTCTATAATTCTTATTGTTATGGTTCATGGGTATCACAACTCATAGGTAGTACTAGTGATTGCTTCCATATCTTGGTTGCTTTCATAGTATAGTCTCCTACTTTTAAAGGTACACCATAGAAAGAAACTTTGATGTCAGATCCAACTTGAATCTTCCTTTGAAATTATTTCAGGTTTGTAATCACTGATTCAAATATATGAAAAACATTTTATACTTAGATAAAATTAAAATTTTAACTTTATTATGCTGCAGTTATTGACCCAATGACATATGTGTGCATTATGAACAAACTTGCAGTTCTTGCCTGTGTATTAAAATGAAGAGTTTAATTAGTTACTATTGCCAGATCTAAAAGTCAGGCTTTTCTAAATTTTATTTCTACTTTGATATCATTTCACTTTGTTTCCTGATAGAACAGGAAATATATGAAGCAGGAATTATCCAAATGTGGAAATTCTTTTTTTCCATATTATTTAATTTATTTAAATTATTTAAATCACTAGTTGGTCATTAGCTCTAGCTTCTTTTTTTTTTTTATTGAAAGAAAAATAAAGAAATTCCCGCCTCCTCCCAGCCTCTCATTCCCCTCCCCTCCTCCCACTCTTCTCCTCCTCCCCCCACTCCTCTCTCCCTCCCTCTCCAGTCCGAAGAGCAGTCAGGGTTCCCTGCCCTGTGGAAAGTCCAAGGTCCTCCCCCCTCCATCCAGGTCTAGGAAGGTGAACATCCATACTGGCTAGGCTCCCACAAAGCCAGAACATGAAGTAGGATCAAAACCCAGTGCCATTGTCTTTGGCTTCTCATCAGCCCTCATTGTCCGCCATGTTCAAAGAGTCCGGTTTTATCCCATGCTTTTTCAGTCACAGTCCAGCTGGCCTTGATGAGCTCCCAATAGATCAGCCCCACTGTCTCAGTGGGTGGGTGCACCCCTCGTGGTCCTGACTTCCTTGCTCATGTTCTCCCTCCTTCTGCTCTTCATTGGGCCTTGGGAGCTCAGTCCGATGCTCCAGTGTGGGTCTCTGTCTCTATCTCCATCCATCACCAGATGAAGGTTCTATGATGATATGCAAGATATTCATCAGTATGGGTATAGGATAGGGTCATTTCAGGTTCCCTATCCTCAGCTGCCCAAGGATCTAACTGGGGACCTCTCCCTGGGCACCTGGGAGCCCCTCTAGGTTCAAGTCTCTTGCCAACCCTAAGATTGCTCCCTTAATTAAGTTATGTGATTCCCTGCTCCTCTATTCAAACTTCCTTTCTCCCAATCATCCCATTTACCCAAGTTCCCCCCATTCTCCCCTTCTTACTTTTCTCTCCCCATCTCCCCTTACCACCGTCCCACCCCACTCCCAAGTTCCCAATTTTTTGCCCGGCAATCTTGTCTACATCCCATACCCAGGATAACAACTATATGTTTTTCTTTGGGTTCACCTTCTTATTTAGCTTCTTTTGGATCACAGATTATAGACTCAATGATCATTATTTGTTGCTAGAAACCAATTATGTGTGAGTACATCCCATGTTCCTCTTTTTGGGTCTGGGATAATCATGAAGAAGTCATAGAAGAATAGATACCATCACTTCAGCTTGGAATTATTTATGTGAATTTATGTACTATTCAGAAACTTAATGTGATTAGAACGACAGAGTGAAAGTGATGACGAGAAAGGAAACGAAGGAGAAAACTAACGTTAGTCTACGTTGCCAAAAGTCCCATATAACTAATGTTCTCCTTTCTTTAACAAACCAATTACTTGGTAGGAAAAAAAATTCAGTGAAACAGAAGCATCTTTTTTTTTCCAAGATGATTCAGATGTAACCTCAAATAAGATTGCCTAACTGCTGAAACTATTAACAACTCATCTATAGGAGCAAACAGTTTTACAGCTTTAACTAGGGTACAAGACATGCCCCGACATTTTGTTCTTGTGAGCAGACATTATAAAAAAACAAAAAAGGTCGGCTAGTTTTAAATAAACAATTGATTGCCCAGATATTCTTTTGATCAGCAACAACAGAATTGTTTTATTTGCATCTTTAAATGTGCAGTTCACATCACTATCACCTGAAGAACTTAGCATTTAAAAAACATTTAATGATATTTTATGCTTTCCCTTGACATGTGCTTTATTTATAAATTGCTCTGTACATTTTTAACCTTCAGAGATCAAGTATATTTGAAAATGAAAAGACTTGAGTGTTTGGAAGACAACCAGCAATTCAGGTCAACGTCTTTAAAACACATTATAAATGAGAGCAATAACTGCAGGCTGGAAACTTCCTGCTCACCCTCTAACTCCTGACTCTCTAACTTCTACGTGCAAATCCACTTGAGAAATTCAAGGAAGCTTTGGGGACTTAGAAAATTACATATCAAACTGACTTCACAAAATTCCATACTAATAAACTTAATCAGCCCTTTATTGTATTGATTGTAGCCTCTTTTCCGAATGCTTACTGGCTCTGATTGCAGAGGAACATTGGAAATTTCTTCTCAATACACTCCACACTCCATTTCTCCCTTAAGTCTCAGTTTTCCTTTATTGTTTTCCCACTTCATGCCACTGTAGTTTAATGCGGGAAGTTAGATCTAAAAATAGTTAATCTGAACACATTGCCCTCAGGAATAAACTTTCTTTGTATATATATAAGCATGTGATACACCACAAATCCTCTTTTAAAAGTTAAAAAATTAGGACATTTTCCTAAAAATATATATAAACAAATAAAATTTAATGCTAATTTCTTTTGCTTCATGAGAAAGACACCACATTTCTGAATCCATTTCCCGGCTTTTCAGATCATTTAGTTTTCGTCATTCAACTAACTGATGATAAATCACCTCAAACTCCTAAAGATACCATTTATCTCAATATTTTCCTCCCAAGAAAGGTTTCTTTCCTATTAAAAAAAATGAATCCTTAAGTGTAAAACACTACACCTGTTCTGAGCGCTCTGCCCTACTCTCTACTATGATATGATTCACAAGCCAGGCATGGGGCTGGAAATTGAAACACAGACACACACAGAGATAGAGACACAGGTCTTCCTTAAAACAAGAATGGCCCCTTGAATCAAGAATGCCCCCTTTATTGTGTTCGCAGGAATCTTATATAGTACTCTGGCCACACCCCAGCTTTTAGGATCTATCAACTGCAGGCCCACCAGTTGATTCCACTCCTCTGCCATCAGACCCATGCTCAGAGCAGCTGCAAGCATAAGAAAAACACAGGAAATTTCCAGCACAGGAAATTCAGGGTCTGGGGGTCCACGGTACCCAAAACTTAAGCACTTATACGTGTATTTGTTCATGACCACCCTCTCAATGCTTATTTTTGTGATTATCATGAGTAAAACAATGAAAGACTAAAAAAAGGAATACTTTTAAAGATGTATTTTTATTGGTAGCTGTGCGTGTCTGTGTGTGTGTGTTCACATGTGTGTGTATACATGCAGGTACCTTTGAAAACTGGAAAAGCACATCATACCTCCAGAGCTGAAGTTAAGACAGTTTTAAGTCCCTGGAGGTGGATGAAGGGAACTAAACTCAGGTACTCTGCAAGAGCAGTAATCACTCTTAACTCCAGGACTATCTCGCTGGGAAAAAGAAATATCTTACAAAATCTGTCGATGTGCCAATAGCTTAACAAAAAGTCAGAAAGGGACTTTGAATTTCCATTATATGTTCATTGAATGAGTGATTAAATCAATAGAATTGCTGATACAAGCGACAGCATGCTTTAAAAAATGAGTAAGAGAAGAGTAGCACTAGTAAAACATGTCGCTCTAAGAAAAACACCCACACACTGAGACAATGGGGATGTTCTATCGGGAACTCACCAAGGCCAGCTGGCCTGGGTCTGAAAAAGCATGGGATAAAACCGGACTCGCTGAACATAGCGGACAATGAGGACTACTGAGAACTCAAGAACAATGGCAATGGGTTTTGATCCTACTGCACTTACTGGCTTTGTGGGAGCCTAGGCAGTTTGGATGCTCAACTTACTAGACCTGGATGGAGGTGGGTGGTCCTTGGACTTCCCACAGGGCAGGGAACCCTGATTGCCCTTCGGGCTGAAGAAGGAGGGGGACTTGGTGCGGGAGGGGGAGGGAAATGGGAGGCGGTGGCAGGGAGGAGGCAGAAATCTTTAATAAATAAATAAACTTAAAAAAAAAGAAAAATAACCAAGAGACAATAATAAATGATTCAATGCAGGAGACTGTGCTGCTTTGGAGGTGGAAACTTGGAATCACTGATGCTGTTTTCAAGAACTCATTTTAGAGTATTTTTCAGGGCTTTAAGCTCAGTGGTTGAATCTGTTCAGGAGAGAAACGTGGACATGGAAGGTAGAGTTGCAGGGATAGCCATGATTTCTTATAATCACGCACATCTCTGGGTTTGCACCTTGGATCACTCCCCTTAGTGTAACTATTTAAGCTGGCAGGGTAATGGGTACTGAGAGTAATGTTCATAACCACAGCATGAAGAGACTGTGTGTCATGTAATCTACAGTGACTTCTCAGCAAGCTCTTAAAATCTTTGAGGATAACTGAACCCCCTGGCTGTCAATCATTAGAACCCAAAACTTCTTAATCCTCTAATTACCAGAAATGAGAACTTCTTCACCTGCCCCATACAGTAGTTTCATTTTTTTTCTGAATTAAATCTAACGTCATGTTGTGAGTTTTTTTAATTTAAGAAGTTTATTTCAAGGTAAACTATTTAATGCATATTATAAAGAGCTTCACGGTGTCTGGAACAAAGTTAAGTTGTTCATTAAAGAAGTAACGATTTCAGGCCAAACATTTTAAAATATTATTCCAGTACTTTTCTTGTTGGCGACCTTGCATATCCATTCCCAAACCAGATATTTTAAACCAAAAGACTTTCTTAGTCATTGTCAAGTAGTAAATGTATCCAGCAACTAAATTTATTTCAAGAAAGCTTAATTTGTTAAAATTAGTCACTATACAGACTCAACTCAAAATCTTGTCTTCTCTTACATAGTTCAGGCACCCAGACAGTAAGAGAGGAAAAAGGTACTTTCTACTTTGTTTGCCTTTTATTATTAAGTGATCCTTCTGCAACTTAGTTGTGGTGAAATGAGCTGCAAAATTTTTGATGTGCAGATAGCTTTGTGGTATGTTGAGTTGGAGTTATTCAGATAGATTCCAGGATGTATCTGGTTGGGTCATATTGAAGTCTTTTGATATCATTGTTTTGTTTTTTTTTACAGTATTACCCAGCTATTAAAAAAAATGATGTCATGAAATTTGCAGGCAAATGGATGGATCTAGGGAAAATTCATCCTGAGTGGTTGGTATGTAAAAATGAACTAAAAAGTTTTTTTTTAAAAAGAAGTGTTTTGAGAAAGCTCTGTACTGATTCATTGTTTCTGGGCTAGTTTACATGTCTGTCAGCAGTACACAAGGATTCCCTTTATTCTGCATTCCCTAACCAGATGTTGTTATTGTTTTTTCTAAAGATTGCAATTCTAACTGGAGTAAGAGGAATCTCAAAACAGACACAAACAGAATCAGTATCAAAAGTTAGGGCCACTATAAGTATATTAAAAAAAAAACAGTTCTTAAAACTGTTCAGCAATCAAAGGTACTGATCTCACTGAAGACTCTATGAAATACCATGAAAAGACCAAATTTATGAATCATGGAAATGAAAAATGAAAACTTTTATGCTATAAAAATTTTTATTTTCTTAATTAACTTTTTTGGGGTATGAAAGTAAGGGGCAAATCAGAATAATATCAATTACTAATATCATAATAACAGAATAGGAGTGGAAGGAGACAAATGAAAGATAATAATATAAGAGCAGGAGCAACACAGAATGGAAAGAAAGAGGTAAAGAGTTGAAACATGGTAATGAGCTAAAGAGACCCCATCAAATCAGTCTAGCCTATGCTCTGCAAGCTCATAAAAAGTAAAACAGAAAGGAAAAGAAGATAGTGCTAAGAAGAGGTAAAAGAAAATAATAATAATAAAAAAAAGACTAACACACAGCTGACCTGCTTCCTTTGTATGGTAGATAAAGAAGCAATAAATGAGAATAGAAGAGATTGTGATAGGATTATCAAGTATAGGTGTTATCTAGCCATTCTTACTGTTGTCAGTCATGACTATTACTATAGTCCTTCTTTGGCTCCCAGGTACCTGGTATCATGTACATTCCTTTGTGTAGTTCTGTGGTGTCTTTCAAGAGTCTAGCTAAAAATATTCTCATTTCTGCGCCATCCAGTGGATTACAAGGAAGAAGTTCAGTGGACATATTTTTTGTCTCAATTTGTTTACTTTTATTTATGTATATATGTGTGTTTCTGCATGTCTCTAGAACGTGTTCCAAGTATATGCAGTTGCTGTAGAGGCCATAGAGGCCATCAGATTCACTGGACCTTGAAACCCTCCCCAAACAGTGATTGTCCATTGATAGATCCAATCTTGTGCAAGCCAACCGCAGGCAAATTTATCTACCATGAGATTATATTTTCAATTAATGGATCATCCCATGAAAATCACATTTTGCAGCCCTGCTCCATCTTCTTACTCCTACATTCCCTCTACCCCTCTTCTGCAATGATCCCTGGGCCTTTGAAATTGTGGCATAAATGTACTGTTGAAGGCTGTTCTAAGGATTGTGTGTAGCCATCAATCTCTGCATTCACCACTTTTGGCAGCAAAGCGAAGCTTCTTGATCAAGGATGCTAATAGTAGTTGTCCTTGGAAGTAACCTGAAATGTATAGACTGATTTGGTGCTTTGTCAGTTTAGTTAAAGATCAATACTGAATTCCCTCCTAGGGGTTAAAATCTCAGTCATGTGTTTTTTACCTTTGGTTCCCATTATCTGCTAATGGTGTCCTCTCTGATTCATGGAACTTCCCAAAAAAAATCCAGTCCTTCAGGGTAGAATCTGTATATTCCCACTTTGTAAAGTTTCCTGTTTTGCTTTGTCATTTAAACTAGAGGTATTTTGGCGTCTCCCTTTTTGCATAGATGTAATCCAGTTTTCCTCAGTTTGTGATCTTGTTAATAAAATTTCAGAGTACTTTAATAGTCTTTGATTTTCAATATTTGATTTTTCTATTTGGATATAAATAGTATGGACTCATAAATTCAAATTATGTGGTGCAATTATTACATAATAACTACATTTTAGAAGACTTTTAAAAGCTGGAATTTAATGCATATATATAAAAGAGAAAACCTAGTTAATATACAATAAAATTATATGGGAATTACTTAAACTTTGACTATAAATGTAAATTATATTCTTATTAGCATATTAAACTTTCAGTATTACTGTTCTCAAGATATTTAGGCCTAGACATAAAGTATAGTTATAGCTAGAGTTAATTTTTTAATAAAAACAAAATCTTTTTATTATGTTTTTGATGGTTCTAAAAATATATCTCATTAGCCTCTTAACAATTATATTAAGTAGAATTAAGAAATATAGATACTGTGAGCAATGCATATTTTATCATCTTCATTTATAAATATACAGATATACTTTTAAGTAACTAATAAAACATACACACACACCAATTATTATATTAATACCAATCTTTAAAAATCTCTCAAACTTTGAATGATGAGGTAAATGATGATCTATTTCAAGGAGGAGGAAAACAGATTAAAGGTGACTTTTTGAGGCAGGATCTTATGTATTACAGACAAGCTTTAAACTAGCTGCAGACCTGAGAATGACCTTTAACTTCTGTACTCCTGATCCTCTTGTCTCTACTACACGTGTGCTTGGAATACAGTAAATAACATCACAGCCAATTGAAGTGATGCTAATGGCTAAATTCAGGCTCCATGCTATTAACACTCTACTGATCGACTCCGGGCTCCAACCCAATTGTTTTCACTAACATGCCAAAGAAAAGAAAATTATTCAAAAATCTGGATAATTTTTAACTTACTATATTTATTTCTAAAGCAGAGTCAAACTGTATTGCTTTTCTAACTTGCGTTGATGTCATAATTTTGCCCTTAAGAACCTGCTTCATATTTTTTTTTCTCACCTCAGTTCCTTTTGATCTACTCTTCTTTTCCTCCTGCCTCTTTACTATCAAGATTTCCTGTTTGGAGTCCTATGTTCTCTTCTTTCTAGAGTTCTTTCTTTGAGTATTGTGAACCTGGTTCTGTAAGTATTGGTTGATTGATTCCTCCCTGTGGCTATGTGCAGATGATTGCTAGAGAAACAGGCATTTTCCTGAAAGGCTGGGTAAAGTGAACATGATGACAAAAATATCGCACCTAGAGATGTCACTCATTGGCTCGCCATCACCTGGTGCGGTGGGATTCTGTTATTCACAAGCTCAACATTTAACAATTTTGTCCTCTGTGACATTATGTTCAGATGGAGACCTATGTCCCACAAGTTGTACACGGATAACAAGTATGTACAGTCAAAGGTATAATTATAAAGAGAATCCTATTCTGTAGAGACAGCTGGAAGAATAGGTCTCCAATTTTCTATGTCCTGATGTTGCTTCCTCCTGGATTTTCAAATTTGATCTGAGATTGATTGCCTTCTGCATAATTACCATCCCACTGATGCTTTTTCTTCTGATATGTAACCTTATACTTAATCAGCATTTTTCTGAGGTAAATACAGGGAATATGATTATGATAATGAATTGAACAACGGGAGAGCTAAATCCTGAGCTGTAATTTCATGTGATAAACACCCCGCTAATCAGAGAAATAGAATTCTGTGCACTTAGATGTAATATGGCACAACAAAGTGTTTTAAGTCATCATAATTCTTTTCTACTCTGCTACTCCCAGCTTGATCACATTGATTCTCATTGATTCTGGTCTGTCTATTCTACATTTTCTTCTAAAAATCTTCTTAGAGGACAGCAATATTAAATCCTATCTTGTGTTCTCAGACCTTATATGTTCAATTTTTATAAACTACAGAAAGAAATATGTGATCTTTGTCATGGTGTTTCAACTTTCTACAACATTTAACTATTGTAGATCACTGTAATTATGCTTCTGTTAACTAGAACTCTTAATTTTCAAGAACACTGAAAAATACTCTAATTAAAGTGTTCACTCAATTGATACTTTACCTACATTTTATTCTAGATCTATAATGTATTTCTCTGTGCTCTCCTGTAAAATGTCACTGATATTATACATTAGATGTCGAAAACAATTTACAGCTTTCCTTGATTGCCTTGGCCTGAGGAAATCTCTCTAGTGTTACCCACTGACTAGCCGTTAATCATTATCTACTTAACACTAATCATTTGTGCAGGGGCAGGGACAATAGACTCTTGCTTTCTACTTACTGTCTGTGCAAGTTTATAGGCCTCAGAATTCTAAACTAAAGCAATCATTTTGTGTCTTTTGCTATATTAGCTTACCATTTCAAATACATTCACATGATATTAGTTAAATATACATAAACAAATTTATTAATATGCATCAATAAATATTTTCACAAGGAAAATTGTCTGTTAAGTGATGATAGTTTTTTAAATTTGAAAAGTCTTATAGGTAGGAGAAAGAGATTACATACAGCTAATCCATTTTTAATTCAATTATCTACTATTTCATGAATCTTATATCACCTCTCATAAAAATGTCTATCTGTCACTTTCATAATAAAAGAATAAATTAAATTTCCTAGTATGGTTCAGAATTAAAAGTACCTTACAACAAAATGATTTCACTATTTCTGTAGAAACTAGCAAAAAGGAATTTTCAGGGTTGAGAACCTATGGGGCATTTCTACTTCATTTCCCCTTGTTCCATTTGGAAGAATTGTACCATAATCCTGAGTAACAAATCTCCTGCTCTTTCAAGACGTCTTTAAGAATGTCCGTAGAGCACAGCAGCGTTCCATAATATTTGGTGTTCTCAAACCTTAATTTCTGAGCTTTTCCAACTACAGAATGGAATCTGTGATCTTTTCCACAATGTTTCAATTTTCCACAACATGTAGCCACCCTAGATCACTGTAATTGTACTTACATTAGTCAGAATTCTTAGTCTTCAAGTATACCAAAAAGCTATACTGGTGAAAACATCCTCTTGTATTTTAAATTATATTTTGGTCTCTACTTATATTTCTATTTTAATACTATTTCAAAAAAACCTACAGTACACAAGTAAAACAACTTAGAATATAGAAAATATATTTTTCTTAGAATTATTTCATGCTTACTTTTGGAATATACTGAGCAAGCTCTAAAAGACTTTTTTTTATAACATATATTGACTATAAATCTAAGCTGCACTTTCTCACATGTGGCTTTACTATTTTTCCTATTCAATTTTCTGTACATTTATGTTGCCTCTATTCCTCTTTGTTTTAATATTTCCATCCCTTTCTATGTTTATTTTATCCATCCTACTCATATTTTTATACCTTGAATTTGGCATTTGCTTTTGTTCATCCCCTACTTCAAATATTACAGATCAATTATGTCCTGATCATCAGTACTGGTTATTAATCAGGCACCCTCATCTTCCTTAATCTTCCACACTTCCTCATCCTTCCCCTCCATAGTCTAAGCAGAATGGTTGATGTGTCTACTAACCTCAGCGTATCAACTAACAAACATTTGTTAATAGCAGTCTCTAAGTCACTGGTCTTTGTGTTGCTTTTATCCAGAACAGAACTGAATGCTCACTTCTGGAACTGAGTGCCCACTATGGCTAGTTCTCTTCACTCCACAGCTTTTCTCTTAAATATTGCTGTGATCTCTTACTGTGTCAGTTCACTCTGATAGAATAAACTAATGTTCTCAGTCTTCACAATTTCATTAGAATAATAGGGCTTTGTTACAACCAGTAGAACATAACTTTGGGTTATGTTCTAACATACATACCCCATGTATACACACAAATAAATATCCATGCATGCACATGTGTGAATAAACATCCTTGCATAATGTGGACATATACCTATGTGTAAGAAGGTGAGTTCTTAGTCAGAAGAAAATCAGGAAGAAAAGTGAAGAAGTTTTAGGAAGTGTATGATTCAGAAAATCAAGAACAGCTAGCTGGGGCAATTGCAGCATACCGTGGAATCTTTTCAGGTGATCCTGTTTCCGATTTATTTTCATATTATTTAGCTAAAACTGCAACTTTAGAAACTTGTAGAAATCAATTTAAGATCAAGAGAATATAATCATTTTATATTCCACAAAATTTAGAATGTAAAAGTGAGCAGTGGAATATTTTTTTTCTGAAAATATGTCTTGCCTTCAGCATTTGGCAGACCTTGCAAACAATTTAATAACATGCCTTGAGAATTTTTACGACTATGTATTTAAACTGCTGTCCTACTGTGTACTCCACAAGTCTAAGTTTACCTTGCCTCAAAGAAACTCATTTAATAAGGCTTACTAGCTCTGTACTTCCCTTCCAATCAGCTTTTAAAGTCTAAGCTAAATGCATAGCTTTAATATTAAGTTATGTGCTTTTATGCCTCTGACCCAGAGTAAGATATATCTGTATGAGTCTGCTGCGGTAATCATTTGCTAAAATCCACCAACAGGTTGAAAACAATCCTATTAAACAAATATCTCATAAATTTTTTAAAGCAAATGTGTTCTTGGTTGATAATTTCCGTGTGTGGTTTTGAGTGCTGTTCTAGGTTAATAAAATAACATTTGCCCTCATAAAACTCGGTTCAAGATTTCTGTAGAAAACTATATAGAAACCATATTTTCTGAACTTTTTAATAAGTACAGAAAGAGCCCTTTGTTAGGAACAGACAGATAACAGTACACAGACAGGCAAAGCACATAGGCAATAGAGACATATCTCAGACACACCATAAAGATAAAACACCATCCAATAACCAGAAACTCCAGACAGACAGACAGAAGTGACAGGGGGAAAAGTAGAGATCTTAAAATTGGGCTCACTTTTTATTGTTGCCAAAAAGAAGCCTCTTTTTTCATTATTAATGTGGCATTACTGCATTTTGGTGTGCCTGCTCCGGTTCTTTAGTGTGTAAACACCCCAGGGGTAATACATAGAAGTAAACCTAAAGCTATTTTATGAAAATAAATGAAAGTAGATTCTTGAGTAGGCTAGAACAATAGCCAAATGTTAGGTCTTCCTTTGTTTATCCACACAAAAACTTGAACTTGAATGTGATTGACCTAAAAAGAGAGTTGGGTGGTTGTGGAAAGGTGTAGTGTCTAAGAGGCATGGGGAATAGGTATTGTTGTTATAAGGAGAAATACGGAGACCGGGTTTGGCTTTAGTGAGACATATCAGTTAGGTACCTGTGTACCGGAGCCTGTGGGCTACAGCATCCTATGTCTCTCACCATCTTTAATCAGTAGCACATCACAATTATGACAAAGATACCAAACAGGGATGATTTCACAGTGGGACTCAATACCATGTACTACCTTAGAGAATGAATAAAGAATATGTTATAGTTCTTAGATAATTTTAGTTGAGCACTATTCTTTATCAGTTTTTATCCCAAAATTCCTGAATAAAAGGCATTTAATTGACAAATTGCAAAAGAACAAAGAAATAAATGTTGATTTGTCATGAGAGATTCATCTGTAAGTTTATATATTCAGGTCACTCACAGACCTGAGGATCATACACCTGGCTAAGCTTAGGGATAGTTTCTCTTGTCTTTCATAGGAATGTGTCAACTATGGATGACTAGAAAGACCAACTTGACTCACAGTTGCAAGTGAGAAAGTAGGAGTTTGTAAAAAAAAAATCATATTGTTTTTATTTATTCGACAGGGATCTTTTGTAACATAGTTCAAATTTGCAAAATTGGTATCCAATTTTCCAGACTTTGGTGCACATAATCTTAGAAAGAAAGGACAGAACAAATGATGTTCTTTATAACATACATGCACACAATGCACACAAATACACAATGGATACATATATGTTTGTGTGTATGTATGTATATGTGTGTGTATACACACACTCGCATGCGTGCGCACACACACACACACACACACACACATTTAGCTGCTGAATCCATAGACTAAGGTAACAATGTTTGGAGGAAAATTATTAATGCTGTTTCTAAAATATTTTTAAAATAAACTTTGTTCTAATTCCATTAAATGTGTGTGAGAAACAGAACCTCTAAGTTACCACACCAATGTTTTCTCTCTTGCTTTGATGAACTTTTGACATTCTGAAGATATACATATTTGAATTCCCAGTATAACCTATGATTAAATCCAGAACAATTCACATTCAGTATATCATCTTCTTTGTCAGACTTTATACAGATATAGTTTTAACACTTAAAAATAACTGCTTCATAATTTTTAAGTATCACATATTTTTTCATTTGGTTTTAGGCTCTTAAGGCAGAATGAAATGAGAAATATTCATGAATTAATTTTTCATAAGTTTAAGATATGAATTTCACATTATGAATAAAATGTTGAGAAAGGCATTAAAACTTCAAAAACACAGAATAGTAATAAATGTTATTTTGAAAAAAGGGATTTCTAAAAATAATTTCTCAACATATTTTATCATAGTTCAGTTTCATAATATGAATATTACTTTGAAGTAAATATATGTGATGGATTGAATTTTAATTATTTGAAGAAGTATCACATTAACTGACAGCCAATAAAAATTTTTATCAAAAGTATTATATCCATGAATTGTTTGCAGAAATTTCATCAGTGAATCCTTTTCTAGCTTCTATGACATTTTATAGGAAAACTTTGGATTTATTTGCTCATTTATTTCTCTTTTCCTCAAATTAGTGCTCCAATTATTACAACCACTGTATAGTTCTTATTGATACATGATGTTTTCTAATGTGTAGACTTGAATATGCTTTATACAATTTTGGAAGAATAATAAAATTAAATTTTAAAAATGAATTTATTCCGGTATTAATTGTAAAAGAAAAAAGGGCCACATTGAAATTTGTGTGGGGGAATGGGATTACATACAGATATCTTTATGAATTGGCTTGGCTTCTGCCCATAATGTTCCCAAAGAAGCATTCACAAAACTTGGTCATTAGATATTCTTTTCATTTTTATTCTGTGAGGTACAAAAACTGTGACATACAAAGTGCTGGCAGATTAGAATAGAACAATAGCCATTTCTTGATAACTATTCTTCATCCATAGAGAGTTTTTCCTGAGGACTACTAAGGAACATTGATAAGCATAAGTGCAAAATGTTCCTTTTACCTCAGAGTACTTAGCATGCATCAGACCGTATCCATTCATGGGTACTTCATACAATTGTAATTGATTAATATCTTAATGCAGTCATGAAGGTAGCATCTCTATTTTAATAGCCACATTTATTGGATTGCTTGCAGTTTAAGTTTGCTCCCATAACAACCTTGAGTGGAAATAACTGCAGTGTGTCACATTTTAAAGAGCATGTAATTTCAAATAAGTAATTATGGTGGAAGTAGGTGGGAAGACTTTTGATCATACACACAAGGAGACCTGGGTTCTGCATCCTCAGATGACATGTGAAAACACAGTTCTCTGCCCAGGTAGACAAGTCGAGAAGTGCAGTGACAGTGGAAACCACAACACAATGTTTTCATCGATGGTTAATCTGCAACTCAGAATATAAACAATGGCCTAGCACTTAACCCTAGATAAGGAATCCATGAATAGAGAAGGGGATAGGGGTGAATGAATTGATGAGTGTGAGCATGGACACACAAAACCACAGTTGATGTGTGAAGGTCAGACAGGACAGTACGCCAAAGTTGGTTCTCATCTACTATGTGAGGCCCAGCGATCAGCCACTCAGATTTCAGTTCTGGTGGCAAGCACCTTGACCCACTGAAACAACTCTGCAATCCCAAGAACATAATTCTTGATTTTAAGGTAATACTTTTATCAGTTTTTCTGTGGTTTGTTATTCATAATAACTTAAATTTAATTTTCAAAATTAAGTTTAAGTTTGATTTCTGTTGTGGATTGAATGGCAAATGCCCCTTAATCATTTGATTGTCAACTGGTGATGTTGTTTGGTTATGGAGCTTAAGAAGAAGAGTATCACCGTCTATTACAATCCATCCATGCTCCATGGTGCCTTTGTAATTCTCTCTATGCCAGTTCAGAGCACCTGAACTGTATAGCTTCTCAGGCATCTTTTCATTCAGTGGTTAACTTGGTATTTTCCCTTCACCCATGGCTTTCATTATTATCTATTATCTTCTCAAATAACTTAATGTGTAAGTGTATCTTTTAGCCTTTGCTTTTCAAACATATTAGGTTGGTAATCACCAGATGTACCAAAAATGTTTCTCCAAGTTATAACAAAGGAAGAGTTCCTGAGAGCAGGTGGTCTTCCCCAGAAGCTACTCAGCAGGAGGGAGATAGATTATGTGACCAGTCTTTGTTTTCCAAGGTTTCTGCCTTCAAGTTAACGGTGAATTGAATAAAGTGAATCTAGGTATCAGGAGGTTGAAAGTCAGAGACACACCTGCTTTTCAGTTTTCAGTGCTTTCCAGTTTTTTCAGAAAACTATAAGTTTAGTACAGCCATCACTTGGACACTTTTACTATGAAGGTTCTAACCAACAATTTAAAGAGATCATAAAAGCAATATGTGGTTGTACCCCAACAATCATCAGCAAGCAAAAAATCAAGTCAGAGAGAAGAAAACCATAAAGTTGTCTTTTTCACATGCCATAGTTTTTAAAAGTTACTAAATTTCAAGCTTACTAGCTGACGGTCAAGTTTGTATTAATTAATATGCGTCCATTATACTTTTAATAGTGTAATAATTACGAATTATTTTAGTTTTGCAAGTCTGAGAGCATACAACTAACTCTTTGCCTGTGGCAACTTAAAAGTAAGCAAGAGAACAAATATTTCTAATGAATATTAATATTTTCCTAGGGAATATTTTAGTGTAATAAATAATATTATGCATGCATTGATTTTTCACATCTATGGAGAGGAAAATGGAAAGTGTTGTTTCCAGCATGCAGCTTTTATTAAACCTCTTCCATTGCATCCTGCTGTGTATTAGAAAGCAAGAACATTGTGAGATTTAACAAAAGCCATCAGATGCTCGCTCTTCCGTCTGTCTTGGGTTGTTCTCCATGACTTCTAGTTAGTTACAACTGGCAGACACAGAAATCATTATGTGTTTCATGGCTTCCTCTTCCCTGAACCAGCTTGTATTCTAAAGAGACATGTGTTCCACATTTGACTGTAAGCCAATTGAAGGAATGGACACCACCAAATGAGAAACTTCTCCAAGGATTATTTCTTGGGAGATGAAATATGTGAAGCCCTGGAGACAGAGAAGGAGTTTGTTTCCTGAAGGAAGATTTACAATTTGCCAGGTGATCTTGTAGCCGAGACCAATCTTGTAACCCAGACTTAGAACTGAAATGAAAGAAAAAACCACCTTGCCAGGATGATGCTTAGTTTTTCATCTCTTGTTTTCTACTTAAACCTTACCTTCAGGCCAGTACCCAAAAGATAGACTAGAGAGTCACTGAAATTCTTTATTAATATTCCTGAAAAGCAACATTTTCTTAGTTTCACTATTGATTGAGCTCTTTATTTGGCTTACTGATTTTAATGGCTTGGTAAGTCATAGGTGGTGACTGACTGACTGAAAGTTCTCAGACATTGTACCTTCCACTGGCACTTCAGCATGGTGACCTAACTGATTTAGGACTTCAGTATATGGAGAATTTATAGTATTACGCATGCAGAAAGAATTATCTTTTGTCATTTTTAAGCTTTTTTCAGAATAGGAGAAGACAAAAGCTGGGAAGCTGCTAAACATACACAGGCTTGGGTATTTCATAGACCTTGCATCCTCCTCTATCCTCTTGATCCTGTTTGTATGTCATCCCTAGGTACTCCTATCACTTTTCCCAATGATGTCCTCTACAAACAAGAAGTCGCATCACAAGGAGCCTGTACTTGGAAGCTTATTCATATCCCGGCTGCCCAGACCTGAAATAATCACATAGAAACTGTATTATTATTACAACACTGCTTGGCCTATTATCTCATGCTTCTTATTAGCTAGCTCTTATATCTTAAGTTAACCCATTTCTATTAATCTATATATCACCACATGGTTGTGACCTTTCGGAAAGGTTCTTCGCAGTATCTGGCATCTGTCTCATGCAGCGGCTACATGGCATCTCATTGACTCTGGGCAGTCCAGAAACAAACAAGTAGCCTCCATCTACAGGAGCTCACCTTCACTCTTCTTGTCCACCTATGTCCATCTAACTCTCCTTTATTCTCAATTAGATTATAAATTGCAAGACAGTTCACTAATATAGAAATAATAATGATGGTATATACCATACTTTAAAAGGTGAATTAAGAAAATAAATTATTGTGAACACAACTTTGATGTTTGAAATCTATGGTTTTTATAAACTTTTAAAAGTTTCTAGTCAGTAAAACCAGGTGAATGTCCTACTATTTATTAGGTAAATAAGATATAATCAAGAAAACACAGGAAGTTCAATTACTTTGAACTGCCACAGTGGCCTAACATTCACTTCTCAACACACTCTCATAGGAGGTTTCAATTATCTCCATTTTACTGTGTTACCAATGCGTAGAATCTTTCAAGGTGAGTAACATGTGCCACATGGAGCTATTTCTGCTCTTTCTCTCTTTGATTTCAAACAATAATCACCTAAGTATCATTGATCTCTTTGCTGTGAGAATTTATCCCCATGGAAGATATAAACTATAAGTGCCTGTACTTATTTTGTTCGACTATAAGCCAAAATACAATCTCCAAAGTTACCTTGGGAAGGAATAAGCTTATTGGGCTTACTTGCTGAACACACATGAGAGATTGCTCACAGAAGCATGAATGACTGTAAAGTAGCCACACTAAAATGTCTACACATCATCAGCCTATATAGCCTAGTAACCCCAGAGACACTTAGGGAACTTGTAAAAAGTGAGAAATGTACACAAAAAGCTATGAGGAACAGCTGGAATCTCAAGTAAGAATCAATTGGCCTTCTAATCCACCTTTTATCACCACAGAAAAACATTCAGTAGGTCATAACTTGATGGTCCCTTGCAAACAAAAACATTGATTTGATAAAGATGGTGGCTCTTTTCCTCTGAAGACAGCATTGAACAACACAGCTCCATTTACGAAATCATTAATTTTTACGTTGAATATCAAAAAAAAAGAAATTCTAGATCAGTCATTTGAGCTTACTTCAAGGCAGATGGATAAGTAGCAGAGTGGTAAAATTCTCTTCTCAAAGAAAAGTATTAACTTGAAACTAAGTTCACTGACAAGTGCATATATTGAAATATCTGATAACAAAGATTTGTATAATTTGCTCAAATAAAGGTTAAAATATAACTTTATTGAAGCAATTAATTTACATACATTAGTTTAATTATTATAGTGGCTCTTTGAGTTAATGATCTGTCCTAAAGACGAGGCAATAGATTTCAAGGACATTGTATGGTTGCCTGGCTAGTGCTCTCAGGAGAGTGGTGAAGACTCCAATTCACTTATGTCAAGCAGCTACAGATTCTTCCATCATGACCTCAGAGCACTAGAATGCACCAAGGTTTTATCTGCAATGTCAGATCAGGTGTTGGATTTCTATTTGTTGAGGTTTTCTTATTAATAAAGAATGTTACTATCAAAACTGTTGGACATTTCTTGTCATGTAGGTATATAGGTAATGAAATAGACTAAATAATCCCTGGATGTATTTAACATTTAGTTTTTGTCTTTTTTTAATTTAGAGGAAATTTTTTGGAAGATTAAGAGTGAAATTAATATGCAATCTGTGTGAATATGTGTGATTCTTTATTTGCATAGTGCTAGACTGCAAACACAGGCCCTTTTATATGCTGAGTAAACCCTTTATCATAAAGCTGCATCTCCACCCTCATCAGTCTTTATGTTTATTAAAAACCAAGCTTGATAATATTTTCTTACACGTTAACTCAATGCTTATATCTTCTTAAATTTAAAAAATTAAAAAGCAAGTGATAATCATTAATGATATAAAGGACTTTGGGATTGCAGAATTCTAAACAAAAGGGAAAATAGGAGATGTGAAGAAGGACTCATAGACACCTTCAAAAAGACATGTTCAGGGTGAGACTGTAGCTGGTTGCTCATGGGATCTATCTCTGTTCTTTCCGTTTTGAAAAGTTCTGACATATATCAGAAGTGTTGATCTAATATTTTCATATAAATGTGTGTCCACAAACATACTCAAGATGATGACTAGCGATTAAAAGTAACCTTAGTGTTAATAAAATTGAAGCTGAAAATATACTTCACAAAACCAAAGGCTCATACACTTCAGCTATGAGGGTCACATGTAGCTAGAGCACAGTGTAGAATTCTCCAATCCTTGCGGAAAGGAAAGAACTGTTATATCAACACCCAAAAGAATTACCAACGTTGAAGGAAAATAATCTACTGTCTGCAACAACAAATGAACAGAACAAACCTAAAGTAACCCAGCAAGACGATTCCTTTTTGACCCAAACCAAAAGAGCAAGCACACATGACCAAGCTTGCCTCTCGGTTTCATGTCCAGTGCAAGGGAACTTGCTGGTCCTCATTGGCTGAAGCTTAACCACACAGTCTACTACAACTGACTACATTGAAAAGGGGAACAAATGAACTCAAGGGGAAGAAAGAAAATGAGGAAAAACAGAGACACAGGCATTAAACAGCATTGTAAGAAAGGCTGTACTTTTCACAATATTAAAACATATTCCAAGCCCAACATTATGTTGCATATGATTTGATTCATTAGATTTAAATATATGTTGTTTGCGGGAATCTGTGATAACATCCGTAAATAGAGGCATTTTCAGAATACAGAAACCTCACTATTAGAATAGAACAAATGAAATATTACAATGTTTGAAGCACAAAAAGTCATCTATTAAAAAGTTTTCTCCTCAGATTTGGTCTAAAGAAATAGCTTGATGACTTAAAATGCTTTTTGGACAAGTATGAAACCTCAAATTCAAGTCCTAGCACACAAAGAAAAAGCCAGGACCCTATAGAGTCAGATTTTACATGTCAAAGGTGAGAGTTTCCCTGAGGTTCACTGGCCAGTCAGAGTACCCAAGCCTTGTCCAAGTTCAGTGAGAAACTGTTTCTAAAACTTAAGATGGATGCTGACAGAGCACAGCATCCTTTGAGCCACACTTCTTGCCAGTTTTCTTTAAACCTCTGTGGAACTTTTAGGAAACCACATGCCTCCTTTCATTATTTATCTTCCAGATTTACACTTTTGCAACAGCTGAATATCTTTTCTCAAAATCATTTCTTCTTCTTTTTAAATGAAAATATGTGTTCCGAATTAAAGACCATACCTAATGTCACCATTCCTAAAGACTTCATCTATAGTGTCATAGGAAGGTAGTGCCTCTACCTGGCCTGCCCTTTACAGTATCTATGTTCCCTGGGTCTCCTACATCAGTGAGTTTTTAAGAGCATTATTGAACATCTAGCATTGAGAAAAGACTCTAGCTTCCCTGGAAGTAAATCGATATGCCTTTGATAAATAAATGAACAAAAAGTGAATAGCATTTTTGAAGAAAGCTCTTTTTGCTTCATTTTAAATTATAGCAAAAAAGAAAGAGATACTAGGTAAACCCATTACATTAGTTACTCACCATTGTAACAGAATGCTGATGAAATTCCTACTAATGTAAAAACTTTCCAAATACCCAAACTTCATAAAAATATCACTAGACTTTGAAAGAATAATCAGAAACAATGATGGAGCTCTTTCTGAGGACTGGGACATGAAAGAATACCTTCATTTATCTAACCAACTATATAGATAGAAGTCGACAGATACATAAAAGAGATACATACCATAGACCTCAGTTTTAATTCTTTTCTGGTATTTTAAAATGTTTCAAAGTAGCCCCATACCTAGAAGTAGATGATTAGTCCAAAAGGAACTTATTCACTAGCATGTTGAGGGATTCTTTGTCTCATAATATTTTGTCAGATTTCTTGTTTGTTTTGTTCTTGTCCTTGTTTTTGTTTTTAACTTTGCATGTCTTCTGTGTGTTTATTATGGTGTTTTAATGAGATTTCTGTGTGTGTCTCTGATTCCATATGTTGCTTGAACTGTTTTGGCACTTTTTCTTCTGTTCCTTTGTTTGTTTTGTCCTATTCTGCTTTGTTCTATTTTATCTAACTTCATATTATTATTGTCATATTAATAATAATTACTATTAAGTTTTAGATTTCAGTTTGTGTCCTACTGAGAGGAACAAAAAAATGTCTGTGGATTTGGGTGGTAAGGAAATGGGGATCATCTCGGAAGAACTGGGAAAGGGTAGCAATAATCAGAATACTAATTTCAGTTAAAAAAGAAAGCAAGATAGTTAATAAAGTAAAGGTCTTTACACTGTTCCCAATACACAAATGGTTTTCTTAGTGATCATTTAAGAGGCTCATTGCCCTTAAAGTATAGGAATCAGCTTTGAAAAATAGAAATGAAAACCATATTATCCCTCAGCACTCATCTTTCCATCTTTGTATTTCTGTATTTCCGCCTTCTGTCTCATCTAAGCCAGCTTCTATATAGACTGTTCACATCCTTCCCATGAAGTTCTGCTCCTAGCAAGGGTACTGATGAATTTACTCACCATGAGGGTTTAAGGGTTAATATTATTTTCGAGGACCCCTGTTGTTAGAATTTGAATATGAAATGTCCCTCTAGGGAAATAAAAATTTGAATGGATGTTTCAAAGGCATGTTCTGTCTGTGGATTGAGATATATAAACTATTAGAGACTCATGATGATGTGTCAGGAGTTATGTTTGGTACCTGAATAATTTAGATACTATAATACAAAGTCAGCATTGACAATTACTTAGTTATTGGAATTACCTGGAAAACCATTAAACTCTTTCTGCTAAACTCTCATTAAAACTCCCTGGAGCCCAGAGAGATGGCTCTTTGGGTAATGACACTTTCTCAAAGGCCTGATGATTTCTATCCCCAGGTTCCACGTGCTTAAGGAGAGAACCAACACCTGCAAAATCTCCTCTGACCTCCACTCAAGTGCCATAACACATCACATGCATGTTCCACACATACAAAGAGATATACACACAAGTAAGTAACAAATAAGTAAACAAATAAATAAATACAATAAAACCATTCATTGGAACACCTCAATTATTCAAAAACATATTTGCAAAGCCTAAAAGAAGATTCCCCTTAAGTTTCATTTTCAGATTCACCTTAGAAGAAAGAATACTTGATTCAGGCTACATATTCCCTGACAGCATTTTGTTAACACAAGCCTTGAAAAAGATGATTTGACCTGGATTCTTTTTCTTTCAAATCAAGCTAGCTCATCAGCCACAGAGAATAGGTCCCAAGGACTATCTGTCTTTGAACTGCCCAGTGTTCCTGTTAGCACTTTGTATAAGTACCCGAAGTTATATATCTTTGTATAAGTACCCGAAGAAACCAACTTATTTTGAAAAATTATCATGCTGACTATTTGATTAAGTAAAGGTACATCACAAAAAAATTCACGTTTTGACAGAAAATATGTCTTTTCTTGATGAGAAGAATAGTTGGAATCATGAGGCCAAAAGAAAATACCAGCCACCCAGAGGAGACTACTGCACTCTAACCAGGTAGAGCAAAAGGATAGAAGGATAGCTTGTCTGCAGTCAGGAGTAGCTCATTAAGAACTCCCACTCCACTACAGGGCTCAGATTTATGCCATAAGGAATTACTCTGTAGAGGGCAATGAGGCTGTTTCTCCCTGGCTTTGTTCTTTGGTATATTTAAATGCCTGGGGTAAAGGAAAAATCAGATATCAATTTTAACATAATTTCAATAATAAAATTGAAATCATTTTCTCATTGAAAAAGTTGTTGATAGATCAGTTAATGTTACTGCTTTCCTATGAGCCCACGACAACATAAAACAGAAGTCTCAATAGTAGGGACCTCTCACTAAAATTGACTTACTTCTTTAGTAAAATTAATTAACTAACTAATTAATTAATTAATCAGTTGTTTCTTTTGAGAAATAAAGGCATAATAACAGAGGGTTTTCACTAATGAATTATTAGGAGAGAAAGGATTGAATATTTGCTTTTCAAAAATACTAAGCTCTGTTAACACTATGCCCTTTATTTTAAAGAAGTTGTGCTCTTATTACCATGTACCCAAGCTGACCATAGGGATGCCATTAAAATCATTCATTCTTCTTTGAGTGTGTGAGCTCTGGTAGGTTCCTATGCTCCAGTGGACAACCATATACCTATGCTCATATGAGCAATAATTGGACTTTTTGAGTTAACAAAAATAAAAAACAAGACAATATGAGGTTTCAAGGAGGATGTGTTGGGAAGAAGTTGCATTGGGAAGATTGGGGTGTATATAATTATGTTTCATTGCATATACATGTATGAAATTCTCAAACAATAAAAATTAAAATAAGGTTTACTAGGTACAAATACAGTCACTACAGCTAGCATTGGCCACAATTCAGTTAGCATTTAATATATGTAAATTATTATTTATAACACATCCCTGAATTTGGTGGGGTTTTTTTTATTTTTTTAAAACAGTCTTTTCTCATTTCACATACCAATCCCACTTCCCACTCCAACCTCTCATCCTGCTTCCCCCATCTTCCACCCACCTCACTCCTATCTATTTCTAAGAGAGGGTAAAGCTTCTGATGGGAGTCAACAAAGCCTGGCACATCACTCTGAGGCAGGACCAAGTCTCCTCCCACCCATATTTAGTCAAAGCAAGGCATCCCTACAAAGAGAATGGGCTCCAAAAGCCAACTCAAGCACTACGGATAAATCCTGATCACCCTGCCAGTGGCCCCAGACTGCCACAGCAACACAATTGTCACCCACAATCAGAGGACCTAGATTAGTCCTATGCAGGTTCTCCCGCTGTCAGTCAACAGTAAGTAAGCTCCTACTAGCTCAGGTCAGCTGTTTCTGTGGGTATCCTCATCATTATCTTAACTTTTTTGCTCATATTATCATTTCTTCCTCTCTTTGCCTGGATGCTGGGAGCTCAGTCCCATGCTCAGCTGTGAATCTCTGCATCTGCTTCCATCAGTTGCTGAATAAAGGTTCTATGATGACAATTATGATAGTCATCAAAACTGTTTACAAAGAAAGGCCACTTCGGGCATGCTCTCCACTATTGCTTGGGATCTTAGCTGGCGTTATCCTTGTGGATTTTTGAGAATTTCCCTAGTGTGGGGTTTCTCACTAACCCCGTAATGACTATCTTAATCAAGATATCTCATTCCTTGCTCTCCATCTCTGTTCTTTCACTATCTTGGCCATCCTGTTTCCTCATGGTAATACTACCAAAAGAAATGAAAGACCTGGACAAAAACTTTAAGCCTTTGAAGAAAAAAATGAAGAAGATATCAGAAAAGGAAAGATCTCCCATGCTCTTGGATAGGAACTATCAGCATAATAAAAATGGCAATTTTGTTACTTTTTTCAAAGACCATTAGAATGAAGGTTGCTAATTTTTGAAGCAGACATAATTTCCTGACTACTCATACTGTTGCTTGGCTTCTGTACTTATGTCACTGACAGTGTTTCTTGGTGTAGACAATTGGTCTTGTCTTTGCTGAGCGTGTTTTGGATCTTTATTTTCTGTCACCCAACTTGTTAGGTTGTAGATCAGCTAAAGGTACCTGGTGTCCAGTTTTTTAACTAGTTTGTGTTGATATGAAAATATGATACAAGAGATAGTCTCAGCTTAGACAGGGGTATATGCAACTCTGAACTTAATAGTAAGCCTTCTATGGACTTAGAAGATTTTTATACTGATCTTCTGATTCCTGGATTCCTTAACAAGTTCTGCACATAGTCTATAGGTGGTAGATACTTGGATCACAGTGAGAGTAGGCTGTGCTTTGACTCCTGGAGATCAGAGAACTAGTTCATCTTCAGGTAAAGGTGGAAGCCAGAAAGGATGTCCTTATCTATGGTCAAGTCAGAAAACACTTGTTTCAAGGATTCTTTAGTGGTGTTGTTGCAGACTAGCTCTGTGGGGTCCTACTTGAAGTTCTAGGTACCACTCAATGCATATCCAGAACATCACAATGGATGGGGTGGCTGATATGCAAGGGGATGAAGAATGAGCCTAGAGAACCTGATTGGAATACTAGGGTATATATCTATATGGATCTGGGTAATGCAGTAGGTTTTGTGACTGACTAGAAGGGAGCAGACAGAACACTCTGGAAAACATATCTGGAGTTTCAAGTCATACTCCATGTGCTCATTAGTAGCACAGTGCGTATATGTAAGTACGTAGAATGTGTCTGACAGGTACAGGTTGTCTAAAGTTGTGGGTTGAAACCTAATAGTCCCTGGTGGTACAACGAGTATAGTAACTGATACGTAGATGGAACTGTTTATTGAAGTCATTAATAATTTGCCACTCTGATTTATTCTTATTTTTATCTCAATATTTAAAAAGCTTAAAACAACACTGTAAAACAAATAGTGTCATCTAGTTTTACTTAAAATAAATATTACTTATTAAAAAGGCAACATATTATAAGTTTCTTATTCCTTTTTAAAATGTGTAATTAATCATTGAGTATTAATTAATATTTAATTTCATAATTATTAATTATTTATTAATGTTCCACTATATCCAAGCATTGAAATTCATGAAAGTGTTTTAGAATTTTAATCTGAAATTTAAGATAGAAGAAAGAAATTTTAGGGTTTTATCATTAATTACCTAAAAATAATGAGAAATAGGCTATCCAAAAACAACCCAAATAAAAGAAAAATTATTCCAATGTCAATTTGCTATTTTTATCAAACGTAATAAGCAAATTGGAGCTCTTCATGATTAACATAATCAATATTATAAATCAATAATGAAAACAGCCAAAACACTGACTAAACCTTGCCATGGCCAATTTAGTCCCATCATCTCGACACAATCACATTGGTTTTCTAAAACAGTTTTCTTTCTGCTGGATGCTCTGAGAACATAAAATAATCCATTTAAGACTCTGCAATAACAATTCACCTCAATCTTCTTTTAAATTAAAAATGTTTGTGCATCTTCCACTAACTCACTTTTTAAAAGATTTCCTGTAACCTAATAAACAGAGATCAGTCAATATAATAAACAACAGCAAGGTACTTTTTTATATATACAGTAAAGCTCTTTCGACAATCTTTGGTATTTAACAAGTACAGCATACTGATACAATTTATTCTTAAAGAAATGATCATAATTCAAATGTATAGTTAAGGACTATGGTAATGGATAAACAAGAAAATCATGTCCATACAAATTTCAGAGTTATCTTCAAAGATGTAAGATTTTATAAATTCATAATTGTTAAAGTTTCATATTTGTATTATGCAAAATTGATGATATTCATAAAAAGTACAAATATCTTATTTCTAAAAACTCATCAAAGCACAAACATATAGGTTTTGACTCCTATATATATTATATATATATATATATATATATATATTATATATGAAAGCATAAAAATCGTGGTCCTTCAAAATCAACACAAATATGCCAGTGTGAGACTCAGACTCAAACATGAAGTGTTTAGAGAGAAAGAGTAAAGACTTCTCAGTAAGGCTTTCTTTTCCTGTAATGAAACACCATGACCAAAGCAACCTGGGGAGGTAATGATATACTTCCATATCACACCAAAGAAATCAGTACAATAACTCAACTTAAACAGGCCAGGAACCTAGCGACAAGGGGCTGATCCAGAGGCCATGGAGAAGTGATACCGGCTTGTTCCTTAAGGCTTGCTCAACCTGTTACTTTTAGAACTCAGCACCACCGGCCCAGGGGTGATGTCACTCACAATAGGCTGGACTCTCCCTCATCAATAACTAATTAAGAAATTGCCCAACAGGCTTGCCAATCTATGGACAGATATTATGGAAGCATTTTAATTAATTGAGGATCCCTACTCTCTGAGAATTCTAGCCTGTGTCAACTTGACATAAAACACAGCTGACACAGGACTGGATAATAGAACACCACAATAGAAAGAAAGAAGGGTAGGAGAATGGATTAGATACTGTGTCCAAAATTTGGTTAAAATAACCCATGTGGAATATGGTAATGGTTAATCATCTTGGACACAGAGCTGAGGTTGCTCAAGTTTAAAAGTTATTTCCAAGATTTATGAGTTCTGTGCCATATTTTAGGCCAGTTGGATACTCCACAAAGATTATTGTCACTGTTTCACTAGAAGAGAAACCTTGCTCTATCAGATTTACAACATGCAGAATATTTCGTTATTTTCAACAGGTCTCATTGTTTTAAGTCCCCCTATAACATCGGTGTACAAAAGAATAAGTCAGAAAACTGAAATGACCATATAGGGCCAATGCCTTCTTTGATTTCTTAAAATAATCTCAAGTAAACTTCTATGCTCTTTTGTGCACCATGTATAGCAAGAAGAGCTTCTTCCTCTATTGGTCACTTAAATAAACAATAAGCAGAAATGTGCATACTTCGTCATCTATCTCCTCCTAACACACTTTCCAAGCACAGGAATAACTCTTCAGTGCAGATGTGACATAAGGAGGACGTGAGGTGTCACAGCATAGTGGAAGCGAAGATGACGAGACACTCAAACTCTTTATCATAATCAAAATAACCTGCTTCCCTTACTCATTGTTTCTATTTGAAAGATTTTAAATCCGTTAGATTATACAGAAAACAAAGGATTATCAAGTTATGTGGGAAATTTTATAATTTTTAGATATTCTAATACAGCACAAACACATAGACTTGTTGCCCTCGAAACTGGCTAATTGCTCAGAAATAAAAATAAAATAGTACAAATTTAAAGAGAAGTGATTATCAGTCACAAGTATGCAAAACTTGGTTTAGTTTATCAAAACTGCATAATTACACATTGAGTATTACAATTATCTTGTAAATGATGAAGATATCAAAGTCATTGAGTGGTTTGAGAAGAACTTCTCAAAGAAAAATTTCTAGAAAATATTTCATAAAGCACAAACTAGATTTGAGAAAGAAATCTAAATTTTATCCTTAAAGAGAATGATATTCTATGAATCCACTGATATAATTAAATGAGACAACGATATTACAGACATAAAATGATAACATAGACGAAGTATCCTGGAATGAGGAAAAGAAATTAGATCAGAAACGTCATCTCATAAAAGTTAATTACTTGATTTTCACCAAGGATTCTACTACTCATTTGCAGATAATTGGACAAGGTCCAGGAAAAATATGAAAGCTTCTTCAATTTTTTATATCTAAAGTTATAGCTCAATTTTAATTTAATTTCCAAAAGAAAATATTTCTGTACCACTTCTTGAAATTGACAAATGGAAATTTATAACCAAGTTTTCAGTGTTTATTGAATATACTATTGTAGGTATTGGGTTAGGAAAAATAGGGTAAATGAGAAATTCACTCATTACTTAAATAATGTGCTTTTCCATGAAGCACGTATTTTATTCACCCTTCACTTTCTCAATGCATTGAGTAATTGAATACTGAGTAAACCGAGTAAATGAATTCATATTAAATAATCAAAATCGCCTATCCAAAGAGAAAAATCTTAATAATCCAATATAATGGTACTCTTAGATGTGATTTCCAGCACGATACAGTAATTTTTTTTAAAAAAAATAAGTGTTCAAATGGAATGTAGACATCTGGTATATTTTTAAAGACTCAAATATATATCAATGGGAGGAGTAGGATGGCTTCATATTTGAGAGTACTTCCTGCATTTCCAAAAGACACACGTCAGGTGGTGGACAATTGTCTGTACCTCTAGCTCCAAGGGATCAGATGCCCTTTTCTGTACCCATGGACATGAAATGACATGACACACATGACATACAATCACAATCACACAGACAAAAACACACATACACATGAGCAAAAATAAAAGTGAATCTTAAATATATGTATATATAATATATATACAGATCTTCTAAAGGCAATTTAAACTGATAGATATAATTTTTCATGTTTAATAACTAGTCATTAATGAGTCGTGCTATACAATAAACAGTAAAATAGTAACAATAATCACAAATGAATTGCTAAGAAAAGGAAACATTTAATGCTTGACTCTTCACTTGTTTATGCAACCTGACTTTATTCATTGCATTGGTTCCCTAATTAAAACATCGTGGTGTTGCTAGGCAGCGGTGGTGCATGCCTTTAATTTCAGCACTCAGGAAGCAGAAGTGGGTTGATCTCTGTGAGTTCGAGGCAAGCCTAGCCTACAAGAGCTTGTTCCAGGACAGCTAGGGCTGTTACACAACGAAACCCTGTCTTGAAAAACAAAAACAAACAAAACTAAAAAAGGGAAAATATGGTGTTAAATAAAGTACAACTGGAATTACAAAGCCACCAAGCACAGCAGACTTGTTTTTCTCTCAGTTCCTTACTAATGTTTTTAATTCTCAGGACTCTGTATTTCTGACAATTTTGTTGCTGTAACAAAATACCATAATTAAAGCAACTTATGGACAAAGTGTTTACTTTGTCTTACAGTTCCAGAAGGCAAATATTCCATTCTACAGTGGGAGGGATGGCAGCAAGTGGCACATGTCGTAGCCATCCCAGGAAGCAGAGGAAAGACAGATCATGTAGGAAGAAAACATCCAGGGAACATACATTAAACCCATGAAGCCAGGAAAGAACTGTCAACAGACTAAGTAACAAAAGTCAGCCAACGTGGGAGGCACTTGCTTTTCTTAGGACAAAGAGAGTGACAGACAGATATATGCTCCATATGGAAGCTGAATTTTGCACAGAGAATGTAGGATAACATCTTCTCACATGTGAATTTTATCAGTACCATCTGAATAAAGAATCTTTTCAACTCCCCTATAATCCAGACAAAGGGGATATTGGCCATCTGTTTAATAAAATAAGCTGAAAAATATCGTTTGAGGTCCAGTGGGTACCTTTGCCCACAGTTAAATCTGTCAGTATTCTGTTTGTAAGGGTAAGACCTGTGGATATGAAGATGATGCTTCTGGAGGAGGAGCCTACCTGTACCCCAGTGACTCTTTCCAGATATCGACTGAGGAATGCGAGGCTTGCGGAGAGGAGAGATATTGTGCCCAGCTGCACCCGATGTGACTTTGGCTCCAATATAAATGTCAAGGCCAGTTCAGAGAGGACAGAAGGTAAAAAGCCAAAGCACCATCCTCACAAATAATTTCACAGACAGGAGCGAGAAAAGCCAGGAAACCTACTGAGACTAAAATATTCCAGTTAAGGGTACACTGAGTGATGGTGTTCTTCATAAGAAAGCAATCATTAGTAGTTCTTTCAGCTCTGATCCATATAGCCATCTTTCCTATAGTGCTACCAGAAAGGGGTGTGTGTGTGTGTGTGTGTGTGTGTGTGTGTGTGTGTGCCCGCGCTCGCGTTTCTGGCCAATTGTTTTCTTGCTATTTAGTCAGACATTGGCCCTTTGCTTTCCTCACTGTTAGCAGACTTCATCTCTCTCTGTGCTTCGGCAGTATCCCTCAAGACTAGCTCTAACGTTTAATTATTTTGATTTGCTGCTTTTCTGTTTGTTTGTTTTTTTCATATTCATTCTTGTTTAGAGTAGTGCCTGCTTACTTTCCGACTTTGTTGGTTTTATTTTATTAAGTAATAAGTCTACCTGAATCAAGATAAAAACTTAAAAAAGCAGGATTCTCATATTTCTCATCACTGCTTCTAGCAGCCCTGTAGTTATTCATGGTTTAATGTGTCATTAAGTCAATAGGAATTGCAACTCAAGAATGAATGGTACTTTAATCTCATTTATTACTGTTTTCGAAGTCTGTTTCCAAGATTTCTTTAATTTTATGAGGCTCTGGAAAATCAAGGAGGAAGATGCTCTCCTTATTTTATCTGTGCAATCTTAAATTGACTGAAAACTGAAATTTATGCCCTGGCAATGCTGAAACATGCACGGGCAGCCCATATATGGAGGTTCTGTTGAACTTGTCCATATTGGGTTTCATGGTCTAAGTTGTTGAGGATGACTGACCAGGTCTCTTCCTCAAGAAGGCACATCAGCTATGCAATCTAGCCCCTTAAATTCTCTAACACAGAGAATTCTTCTTGGAAATCTCAGTGTGACTCACATCACTCTCTTTTGAATTCTCACCTCATGCCGACTAAACTGATTAGGCTACAACTCTCTGACTTTAATCACTGAGAATGAAAAAGATTAATACATATAAAATGTCTACATCTACCCCCTATTTGCGATTCTAGGGAGTTGTGCACACTACACAGTCAGTATCACTGAGCTGCACACCCAATAAAAGTTTAAAGCAAGGACTGACTGTGTTATATACCAAGGCTTTTAGTCACTAGACAAAAGTTTATTTAGGATTTAGTCTTACTAGAAATGTATAAACAGATTTGTCTTTATTTTGAATTAGCTTTGGTATAAAGAAACATTAATATATATTAATATAAACTTTAAGTTAAAAATAAAACTAACTTCACTGATATCTGTGTTCAACCATATTAACTGACAAAAATAAAAACATCTGTTAGGTATTACATAGGAAATATCAGGGGAGCAATTTAATTTCTATCATGCTGCTATATTGTGATGTGAAAAAAAATTCCCAGGATTTAGATTCAGACAGAAATATTCAATAATTGCTTAGAGTTCTGTCTGACTTTTAATTTTAAGTTGATATAGAAAAAGTTTTGCTTATATAAATAAAATCTTCCTATTGAGATTAAATACTTTAACAGCTTTGTGTTTGTGAATATCATTTTTTTCTAAACAATGTTGCACATCCTAAAAAAATCATTATTGTATTTGGTATAATTCTCTTCAGAATCGCCACCCCATTCTTTCATCAAAAGTATTAATTTTGGCTATTTTATCTTAGTAAACAATAAGCTTATTGAGAGACAAATTATAAAGTTTCTGTAAATTAAATCACAGGAAACACAGTTTCTATTGATTTTGTAATGTCTTACTTTTTCTTTTAGGGAGTGTTCATTTTTAGCAAAGTCTTTGAAAGAGGGTACCATTATGTAACCTGGGCTAGACTCAAGCATACAATTGACCTGTCTGTCTTTGGTTCCTAAGAAGAGATTTGTTTATGCCTGTGATTACATATCATTTACCCTTAAAAAGATCTCTTTCTTTCAGACCATAATCTTTGCAGGACACATGCTTCATGAAGGATGCTTACAGCAGAGTAACGTAATGACAGTGGCTCTCACATACTTTGGCAGTCTGAGAGGGCAGTCTTCCAGCAAAGCAATTAATGTAACAGCTAAATTAGCTCTTAGAGAGCTTTATTAATTATTAGAATGTTTATTCGTCTAAATAAATTTCTGTCTCTCTGTAACATAAAGTAAAATTATAAATTAAGAAGAGAACAATAATTAGCTTGCCTTCCCCTGAAAGCAGCAGTCCAGGGTGTAAGATGAATTGTTCTACAGATGTATTGGGACAAATCAATGATGCAACAAATATCACCGAAACCATGGAAGAGACAGAGGGCCATTTAGAATTACACATATTAAACTAAAGGATAGCATGAAGAAGTGACTCCAAAAAAAAAAACCATTCAAGAAAGAATTTTAAGACATCCCTTTCTGGAAGATGGAAGGCTACCTAGCCTTCTATCTCCTTTTTTTTTTTTTTTTTTTTTTTTTTGCCAATGCTGTATGAAGACAAACAGGGTTGATATTAATTTCATGTGACAGTAATATTGGGCAATTTGGTTTTTTTTTTTCCTTTGAATAACTTCGTACTAAGGGGAAGAAGTGGAAGACAATAAAGGACAAATAATAAGATGGTAGGTAGAGAAAAGGAGTTAGCTTTTGCTCTAAATAAAAATGAAAAACACTAGTAAAAGGAAAGGAATTCTCTTAAGACAGACACACAAGTACGAGAATAATATCAAGTTTTAAACAATACTTTCATCATTTTTTTCAGTATCTAAATAGCTATAAAATGCCACAGTGATTGATAGATAGACAATATCTTACTGGTTAATCTCATTACATAAATTAACATTTTAAAATACACAGACAAGGATACTTTCCCATAGATAACAAATACAAATTCTTATAACCCAGAAGCCAAATATTTGTGCTTTTATCTTTTTTATTGATTAATGGTGACAGAAACCTCTGCTGTGGAGTAAATGCGCATTTCCAGCATTCTAATCAAGATGCGAAGACTTTCACATCATGAGATTATATGGAATACTAATACAAAGCCCTTTTAAAATTCACCACAGCACAATAAAGTATGTAGTTTTACTAGAAATGAAGTCACTAGGTAGGTGAAAGATTTATAAATATTGAAAAGCCAACCGTATTCCTTTCTTGTGTCTTTTTCTATAATGATAATGACTGAAATGTTGGGAAATAAGATTAACATTAATGCTAAAACCACAGACAAATGGAGAGAGCTTGAAGAATTCAAATACAGCTAACAGCTTTCATTTAAAACACATATATCTATTATCTAAAAACACCAGTTTTGTATGAATTATGAACATTATACTGCAGATCTATTTATTTTTAATTGTTTATGCCAGGATATGACTATAACACCTGTACTTTAGAAATATCTAAAGAAGTAGCAAATACTTTCTATCATGCCTTATTACTTGGTAAATAAAAATAAACAACCACAAAAGTTTAAGTAGCAATGGTAGGTTATTAATTGAAAATGATAAAGAAAATATTATATAACAGGTGTGTTTTTAATTACAAATTGCATAGATTTCATAGAAGAATATTAGTCATAAATCATATGTATTAGTTGCTTGTTAGAAATTATGTTTTATTTGGACTGTTATAAATGGATTTATTTACATCTAGGAGGTATTTTAAATACTATTATTTATAATCAATATACACATGAAACAGTATGTGTAAACAAAAATAAGCTTAATTTTTTCACCGTTATACCAGATCTTTGCAAATTTGAAATTTTAAACCTTTTAACCACACTGGCAACCTATTTAATATTAAGTATATGTTTATATAGATTTCAATAAAACAAACAGATTTTATTCTGTAACTTCTCTAAGACTGTTTTAGATGCTATTTTATCATTTGATGATTATAAGTGCTTTGTTTGCATTTATCTCTGTGCACTATGTGTATGCCTGACACCCATGGAGGTCAGGAAAGAACTTTGGTTCTCTGGTCGATTACCGATTTAGTAAAAATGTGGTGGTCTACAGTAAAAAGTCATTAAAATTCAATTTTAATCCCGTATTTTAAGCAGGCCCACAAGTCCAATTAGACACCTTTGGTCATAGCTTTACCTTTGGTTAAGAGGTCACTATCCCATCGGTATAGGTGTTTTGGCAGTCCAGCTATTATTGTGGTTCATAGCTTTCTAGCAGGATTTGAGTGTGTATAGTTCTTCTCCCTTGACAGCTTTGCATACTTCCTTCTGATGCTGCGAGAGCCAGTTTTGAGGGAGTGGCCACTCCAGCTCACGACCTTCATGTCCTCTGTCAGAGTGTGTGGTGTCTTAAACAATATGGTCTTAACTTCAAGTTCTGGATGGTAATCAATGACAAGGCCAATATGCCATATTGTTTTGGAAGACTCTTGTAGCATTCTGATGAACAACTAGAGGGAAAGTTTACTATATCTAACACTAGGGGTTTTGTTAGATACTCCATAACTCTTTAGGGAACACCATCACCCCATGTCTTATGACTACTTTGTGTGTGTATACACCACACAAACATACACACACACACACACACACACACACACACACACACACATACTCCATATATACATATATATTCCATGACTAGAGCGATCACAAATCCTATAGGAGAAACTGCTGTTGCCATTTTCCTAAACCAATAAAATTTATGTTTTATTCCACAAATAGATGTAGCTCTTAACCCTCTTCAGAGAAACATCTTTCAACAACTATAGATTGTAAAGAAATCTACAATGGGACAAAATTCAGAGAATACTGACTACAGGGTAGCCATCCCTAGTTGATAAGTCTGCCACACCATCTATTACAACTAAGTCACACAGATTATTGCAGAAGAGAGCACTTATATATTGTAAGCGACAGAGGACAAGGATGCCTGCTGCTCAATCACATCCCCTTGGACATAACAGGAAAAATGTTATCATAAAAGGAGTTGATATGGTTACCTACACAAGACAATCATAATTGAAACACCAGTTGGCATGCTGATGTGTAGCAGAGAAATCCCACACTAATACGAAAAGCTACAGATTACCAACAGCTGTTGAGAAAGGGAGAATCAACTTTCCTCAGAGCGAACCCATGCATACATTTTCCAAACCAGAGTAGAAAACAATGTATGTTTAAGCAATAATAAATGCAATCATGCATGCATATGTATAGTAATTATATATAAATAAATATGATAACATGAATCACGGAGGGAAGGGTGAAACAGAGGAGTTGAGAGCAGGATGGACAATAAGAAATGATAAAGTTGCAGTGTCCATCTGTGAAGTTCACATAAAATAAATTTTAGAACAAAGCAAATTTGAATATTAGGTTACATTAAAATTGTTTTAATGAAGACAAGTAATTTCTGAAGGATGTCTCCACGGAAAAGACTAACATTTTATCTATATGTCCCCTATACCAAACTTATTTTCTGTTGAAAAAAGTCAAGAAGATGCCAGATTTATCTTTAAAAATTTCTTAACTAATATATATATATATATATATATATATATATATATATACCTAAATATATATTTATGCAGCACATAAATATATAATATACATAAATATGTATAATTATATAATTAAAACTAAAGAATTCATTGATAATTCATTGTGGCATAATGAAAGGAGAAGCAAAGTAAATGCTTTCCTTACAATATTGACAAACTAGCATGTATTCTCTGACTAAACACATCAAAAGCCAATGTAAAATAAGAGTCAAACATCAGGGCCTGGAGATTTAGGACTCAGTGAAGAAGTACTGGCTGCTCTTCCAGAGGACCTGCATTCAATTCCCAGCCCCACAAGGCAGTTCACAACTGTCTGTAACTCCAGTTCCTGGGAATCTAACACCCTTACACAGACACACGTAGGCAAACACCAACACAAATAAATAAATCATTAAGAAAAGAGGCCAGCATCTCTGGTGATGGAATACTTAGTTTTAGAATCAATCCTTGACTGTTCTGTCTCACCCACGCATAGCTTTACTTGTGCCTTCTCAAACTAATAAGTGAAACATCACAAAATTGAGTTTAGGGTAATTTTGTGGACAATTATTAGGTTTCCAACTATAAAAAGTATTTTGTAAATCACAATGTATGCTTTTTAAAAATTTGTACAGATTTATTACATATGTATATGTGTACTCTTGCACATATATATATATATAAATACACATAATATCTATCAGTGGATGTACAGATATTCATTTATCGCAAGTATAATGTTCCATCATGAAGATACATAGCAAATCTTTAGAAGAGATGAACGTGCAATTTTAGATACTCACAAAGAATGATGTCAGGGAGGTTTTGTTTAAATAACTTTAGGCAGAGTAACTCTAATGGACACAAAGACTAAAATTGTATGTCTTAAGTGCTTGTTGGGAAAAAAATCCTCTAGTTAAAGTAATTTTTAAGGCAGAAAAGAAAAACAGAAGTTTTTGATATGTGTGTAGTGGGGTGACCTTTAGTTTTCCTGTAATTCTTTCTAGAACTTGTTCAATGAGATCAATAACAGAATGGGAATCGTAGTCAATTACAAAGACATTAATATTTCTTCTCAGTTCAGTATACACATAAAAAAAAACACACTCTGTTAATGCCCAGAAAACCAACAGAAACTGACCACAGTGTGAAAAGGGCAGCTTTGTACTTAAACATTTTTAGCAAGCTATGTACTTAAAAAATCTTGTCTTAGTTGGACAAGAAAAGTGATCTATTTAGAGTAGACATTTACAGCATTCTACAAATACCGATTTCTAATTAAATAAACAATTACCCATAAAATTATTTTCTACATAAAATGTCTGTCAGGTAATGACGCCTAACGATATTCTGCTACACTCATAGATTGGTGCCTTTCCCAAGAGTCATCAGAGATGCTTCATCCAGCAACTTATAGAAACAAATGCAGAGACTCACAGCCAAACATTAGACTGAACTCGAGGAATCCTGCTGAAGAGAGGATTTTAGGAGTCAGAGGGCTCAAAGACTTTACAAGAAAACTCACAGAATAAACTAACCTGGGCTCGTAGGAGCTCACTGACAACTAGGGAGCCTGCATAGGACTGACCTAGGGTCTCTGCATATATATGACAGTTGTATAGCTGGATTTTTTTGTGGGACTCCTAACAGTATGAATAGCACCTGTCTCTGACTGTTTTACTAGCTTTTGCGATCCCATTCCTCATTCTAGGTAATCTTGCTTAGCCTTAATTCAAGGCTTATCTTACTACATCCTGATAGTCCATGTTTGTTCTTATTCATGGGAGGCTTCTTGCTACCTCAGTTATGACTGTAGTCACTGACAGTAACCTAAGTCGCTAAGTACAACAGGACTTCACTGTAAATAGTTCATTCCTTTGTTTAACTCTATAGTCATCTCCCTGTGAAAGGAGAGTATCCCACAGTACAAACCCGAATAACTAACATGGAGGGACATTGTGTCATGACATAATCCATGCTAAGTGACTGCCTTAAAGTTATTAATTATCAAAATAGGTCTTTTAAATAAAGCCTTTTTATTTATAATTTCCCTATTGTATTATAATAATTCTTTTTTTTGTATTATAGGTCAAACAACCTTACCATTTTAGATGTTGAAAATCAAAAGTGAATCAACTATGGCAAAATTAATATTCTTTCTACTTGGTAATTATGGAAGCCACTTCCTGTGTTGCTAATTCAGTTAAACTTGGAAGCATCAAGGACAGGTAAATACAAAATCTCCTGCTTTGTCATCGGGTGACTTTGAGTGACTTTGCACAACTGGAACCAGAACACAAGGAAGACAGTAGATTTCCACCATGTACAGTTTGCTCTAGAATAATGGTGGTTCACATACCTGACCATTTTCCTTGAGGCCTACCACTGCATTATTGTATTATAGTTCACATTTGAAACAGTCTTGTATTTTAAAAATAAGAGCATTATAATATGATAATTAATGGAAGCATGTGTTGTCCCTTCTATTCTAACATTTGAATTGATATGAATAATTTTACCAGAAAATATAAGTAATATTTCTTATCCATTGAATAAACTTTAATTATAAAAATTATGCTCATCATTTAATACAGTGGTGCTGGATGAATCATTGACTAACAATGGTGCTAGATGAATCATTTGACTAGAAAATAAATAGTTTTGATTTTCTACACCATTATGCTTTTGAAAGATCCATATAACATTACCACTGAACAATTTGTTTTTCTTTTATTACCTTCCTGTTTAGTATTACTATATATTTTCTACTTAAAGACTTTTAGTTTATTAAGTAAAATTTGAGAGAAATAAACTGTTACATAAACTGCTACCCCTATATAGTTTCTCTTTTTTTCTTTGAAACTTTTGTGTTTGCTTAATATGAAAAGGGATTTACAAATAAACTTTTCTCAGTTAACTGTCAATTAATCTTTATTGACAAGTCATCACAAATAATATTTTAATGCCAAAGTCTATTAACTCATTATCCATTTATTTTCTTCTTTTATTGTTTTTATTGAGATATATATTTTTCTCTATTCTGTTCTCTTGCTCTTGCCCTCTACCATGATGCCCACGCTCCCAATTTACTTAGGAGAGCTTGTCTTTTTCTACCTCTCATGTAGATTAGATCCATGTCTCTTTTAGAGTCCTATTTGTTATCTAGGTTCTCTGGGATTGTGAATTGTACATCAGTTTTTCTTTGCTTTATGTCTAACAGTCACTTATGAGTGAGTACATATGATATTTATCTTTCTGAGTCTGGGTTACCTTACTCAAATATGATGTTTTCCATATCTATCAATTTGCCTGCAAATTTCAAGATGTCATTTTTTGTCACTGTGTAGTAATTCAGTGTATAAATGTACCACATTTTCTTTATCCTTTCTTCGGTTGAGGGGCATTTAGGTTTTTTCCATGTTCTTGCAATTAAAAACAATGCTACTTTGAACATAGTTGAGGACATGTCCTTGTGGTATGATTGAGCGTCCTTTGGGCATATACCCAAAAGTAGTATTGCTGGGTCTTGAGGAAGGTTGTTTCCTAATTTTCTGATAAATCACCATACTGATTTACAAAACTCCTGTACCACTTTGTACTCCCACCAGCGATGGAGGAGTGTTCCCTTTATTCCACATCCTCTTCAGAATAAGCCATCAGCAGTGTTTTTGATCCTGACCATCATGACAGGTATAAGATAGAATCTCAGAGTTGTTCTGATTTGCATTTCTCTGACAGCTAACAATGTTGAGAATTCCCTTAAGCCATTTTAGGTCCATCTGTTGAGAGTTCTTCTCTGTTTAGGTACTCTGTTCTCCACATTTTATTGGATTATTTGTTCCATTGATGACCAATTTCTTAAGTTCTTTGTATATTTTGGAGATCAGCCTTCTGTCTGATGTGAGATTGGTGAAGATCTTTTCCCATTCTGTAAACTGCAATTTTGTCTTTTGCTTTACAGAAGCTTCTCAGTTTCAGAACGTTCCATTTATTAATTGTTGTTCTCAGTGTCTGTGCTAACTGCGGTTATATTTAGGCAGAGGTCTTCTGTGCCAATGTGTTCAAGTGTACTTCCTACTTTCTCTTCTATGAGATTGGGTGTGGCTAGTTTTATGTTGAGGTCTTTGATCCATTTGGACTTGAGATTTGTGCATGGTGATAGATATAGGTCTATTTTCATTCTTCTACCTGATGATATCCAGTTATGCAAGCACCATTTGGTAAATATGCTTTCTTTTTTTCATTTTATAATTTTTGCTTCTTTTCCAAAAGTCATGTAGTCATGGGTGTGTGGATTGATATCCGGGTCTTTATTTGATTCCATTTTCTTCCTGTCAATACCAATACCAGGCTGTTTTTAGTACTATAGCTCTGTAGTAGAGTCCGAAGTCAGGGATTGAGATGCTTCCAGAAGTTCCTTTATTGTACAGGATTTCCTCGGGGTTTTGCTTTTCCATGTGAAGTGGAGTATTGTTTTTTCAAGGTCTGTGAAAAATTTTACTGGGATTTTGATGAACATTACATTGAATATGTAGATTGCCTTTGGTATGATTGCCATTTTTACTATGTTAATTCTATTTACCAAAGAGCAAAAAAGATCTTTCCATTTTCTGTTGTCTTCTTCAATTTTTTTCTTCAAAAATGTAAAATTCTTTTCATACAGGTCTTCTACTTGTTTGGTTAGAGTTACTTCAAGATATTTTATGTTATTTGTGGCTATTGGGAAGGGTGATGCTTCTCTGATATCTTTCTCAGCCCATTTATCAACTGTATAAAGCAGGGCTACTGATTTTTTTAAGTTAATCTTGTATCCTGCTACATTACTGAAGATGTTTATGAGTTGTAGGAGTTCAACAAATAGTGAGAGTTTGACTTTTTTTCTGATTTGTATCTCCTTGTCTTTTTGGTTGTCTTATTGTTATAGCTAAAACCTCAAGCAGTATAATAGATATGGAGAGAGTGGATAACCTTGTCTTGTTCCTGGTATCAGCGAAATCGTTTTGAGTTTCTCTCCATTTATTTTGATGTTGGCTGTTGGCTTGCTGTATATTGTGGGAAAAACTACCAAGCAGAAAAAAATCTGGCCTAATGAAACAAACATCCTCTCCAGGGCAAAATCTCACTTCCTAAAATTTAATATCTTTTTATTTCTCAAAAATTTTACTCCTGACTCAATTAAAAATTAAAGCTGGCTCTGGAGTTAGAGTGTAGTTCTCTCCTTCTCTAATTTCAAGCATGTTGTTAAAAGAAAAATTCAGAGTCTTTGTCTTATAGCAGAAATGTCACCTGGTGTGGAACACAAAAAAATCCTATATCAAGGGATTATTGTTGCCTCAAATCTCTTTCTACTCATACTTATTTTTGACTCTTTAGAACCTTTCTTTAGATACATTGCTATCTTAAAATTCAGACTTTCTCTTTTTATATTAGTAAAGCTTAAGTTTTCAAAAGTGAACAAGAAATTTTCCTAACAGTGATCTCTGAAGTCTCCAAAAAGATGACAGGATCCCATAGCAAAGACTCTACCTGGTCCATAATTATGCCAATGAGCTGACGAACTCCACTTGGAAGATCGGCTTTGGACTGCAAACTGCTCAGGACAATCCTCAGGTAGCTACCTGAGAATATCCACCACTCTAGGCAAAACTTCAGATAAGACGGTCAGATAAGCTTTTCCCATCACTCTAAGACTGACTACAATGTTACACTTAATCCTCATGAGACTTAACCATTGTTTTAGTTTTTTACAAGATCTCATAATGATTCTGTCATCCTCCAGACAGCTGGAAATAATTCTAAGAAAACAATGCCTTCTCTTCCAACAGATTGGAAGAATGGTTTTTATCAGGGTAATGGGTAATTGTAATCTGTAGGGGTTGGTTATAAATTGTTATAGAGTTGAGGGCAGGGCAATAGAGATTAGACTCAAGAATCTCAATTGAGAAAGAAAAAAAGAGGTATAGATAGGAGAGGACAATAAAGTAGATTTTTATATCTACTTGTAAAATGTATTAACAACTACCAGTCTTAGATCATTTGCATTAGTATGGATTATTTTATGTTGATACAAATGTAAAATTGTTTTTCTATTCTTGTTTCAGATAATTTATATACTGATACAAATTTTAACTTATATCGTCATATTGTTTATATATATTTCTACTTCTGTTTAAACGATTTTTTGTATATTGATACAAATGTTACATTACATTTTGTCATGCTGTATGTAGGCTTCTACTTCTGTTTAGAATATTTTGGATATTGGTACAAGTTAAGATTACTTTTATCATATTGCCCTATATGTTTATACCTCTGGTTAAGATATTTTTATATATTGGCACAATTTCAAGATCATTGTCCTTATACTGTACATCTGTTTATAACTTGGTTATATTTATAATGTGAAGCTTTAGTCTTTAAGCTATAGAGGTTATCAATAATTGCAGGTAAGTAGTCATCCATGTTTTTCATACTTACAGTTATGTTAGGTTTTGCATGCACAAAGATGTATTTCATATAGCTAGGTAATATTCAAATGCTTTGAACTCCTACGGAATATGGCATTTAAATATTTCAATACCTTAGAATTCTGTTGCTGCTCCTGGCAGCACCAATCTACTCCCAAGAGAATAATGGGCACTGAAGACAGTCTGTATGGAGGTTGTTTATTTCTTGGCAAAACTGACCTATTAGGCAAAGAACTGCATTTGCCTTGACTGCTGACAGTAAGCATGCTGTCCAATCCAGACAAACAGAACACAAGGAAAAGCAACTGCTGAACCTTGCCAAAACAGAGTAGGATAGTCTTTTAAATTTTCCTGCTTCAGAAAATGGTATGTCAGCCAAAGTTGGATGCCCCAACATTGCAGAGAAACATTGGATGACTTTCCAGGGAGCCAGCTGTTTCTTTTCTTTCTTGCATTTTTTGGAAGCTATTTGCTTGCATGTTCTACTTATTCAGGTAATTTATTTTCCTTCTCAGGTCTTTGATGGAGTTGAAGACTAGATACTTAGAGTTACAATCCTCTCATTTCTTAGCTAAGGGCATATTATGTACAAGATGTAGACTCTTCAGGAAAGGACAACTATTGGAGTAATCTCTATTGCCAATTACCTATTGTTTGAAATTAGAATGTGTTTCTGGCTTGATGTTTTTCTTGTTGGTTTGTAGTTTCATTTTTCTTTTTTGTTCTTATTGTATATAGTTTTATGTTAGTATTAGAACCTTTTTAGTTAGACAAGAAAATGAAGACATGTTATAGCAATTCGATCCATTTCAGCCAATAATATTTGAGATGACTAGCCCTATGAGTGTGGTTTTCTCTGGCTATGTGACTGGATAAAACTAAGAAGAGGACAAACTCTCTCTTGGGAGATTAGAGCAGGAGCAAGCCTTGCAGTTGGCCCTCATTGTTTTTTGGGCAGAATAGCAAGACAATAGCAGCTGAAATGGCAGTGGCATCTAACTTGTTCTTTATTTGTGAGTCTGTTTTTGCCTTGCACCCCTTAATAAATTATTAAGCAGACTTTGTGGGTTCTCACTTCAGCACATAATTGAGTCTGAGGAAAAAAGTATTCAGAGTCCCAAACCAAACTACATAATTTATTACAAGGTCCTGTGTTTCATAATGCATTAACTCAAAATAAAGAAAGAAAGAAAGATAAGTTAATGTAAATTGCAGCCCAATGGTTGTATCTAGATGGTAGGAGAGAGTCCACCTCCTGGGAATGTGATCGTGCTATTTCCTAGACAGTTGTCTTAAACTCTGAACATTCATTATGCTTGGGTAATTTATGACGTGACCTCAAGTATTGAAATAGATGACCCTGAAAGTTTCCTGAGAGACCATTATCCCATGTTATTCTCAGATGACCTTCAGTATACAATCCAGAATTGATCATTTCTGGGCACATGGGCAGTTTCCTTAGAAACAGATCCAGGGCAGATGGTTAGAGTTCATAGTTTTTAGCATAAGACCACAAACCTGCTGCTCTGCTAATCTGTGAACAATTAATCAAGTAAATAATTGTGCCAAGATGTCCCTGTCCATTTACCAGTGATAAGTGTAATGGGTAATTTTGAAAGTCACTTATAATATGAAAATTCAAGAATGGATGAAATACTACTTATTTTAGAATAGCATACTACTCAAATTCTCATAAAAGTTTTGGAGTCTTAAAAGTATGTGATAGCTATTAGATTATGATATTTAACAAATACTATCAGACAAGTTATAAGATAATTCAAGATACTGTATGCATTTTTTCTCATAGTTTATACACATGAAGCCTAAAATATAAAGTTTTGATATTATTTATCACAAATCCATAGAAATAAGTGTTCTCCACTTATTTCTGTCTCCTGACCCATTCGTTTCCATACAGAAAGAAGACTAACTTTTATAAGTTAACTACTTATATTTTTCATTCCTAAAATTCTTTAAATGATACTCATACAATTTTGATATATGCTATGATTATGCTTAACAATGTTATATTTGCAACAAAAAGCTAGACATAAACCAAATTTTATCTGGGCTTTCTATTATCTTTTCATATATATTTTAATACTTATCAATAGTAATACAATTATATTGTTTAAATATGGGTGAATGTTGGAGACAGTTTATAAAGAGTTGCAAAATACTTAGTGAACATGTCATGAGCACAACCACATCGAGGACACTAATGCCTCATATTCATAGGAATGTCAATGCCTTCCCTGAACCAGGCTCAGGGAGAAACAGTGGCTTTCCCTAGTCATGTACTGCTGATATTAAGTTCAGAAAATATCAACTAAAGCTTCCTCCTTCCTAATGTTTATAGCCCTAGACTGTTCCTTTATAGGTAATGGCTATCAAGATTAGGTAAGTCTGCCTCCTTTCCTAGCAGTATACTATAAACCCATAGTAAGCCATATGAGTAAAAGAATCACAATGAGTTTTGTAGCTGCTACTGGTGTGTCTCTGCACAATTAACTGGATTTCAGTTTTTTTGTCTGTCTGTTGTGTGTTCAGCGCGCTGTGCTCTCATATGGTCATGGCAATAATTTATCTTGCAGGCTCATTTGCCCCATGACAGGCATGTTATGTGTGCTCCAACATAGCTGTGAATGAATTCCAACACAGAACTGTAAAATTCTTTACAAATCATTTCAGCTTCCTTTATGTTGCTATGAGAAAATACTCTTGCCAAAACAAATTATAAAAAGCAGGGATTTATTTTGCTTATTCTTTCAAGTTACAGTCTATCATTTGGAAAAGTCAAGGCCAGAACCTAAGTATGATCTAGAAGGAACAACCATAGAGGAATACAATTGCTGTGATGTGTTCTGGGTTGTAAACAGTCATACTTAGCCAACTGTTTAGCAGCACAGGCTCACATGCCTAGCAGTGGGCTAAACCCTTCTCCCTCGATTAACAATCAAGACAGTCTCACGTAGACTGCTGACATACAAACATGATGGAGACAAATACTAAATTGAGACACTTTTAGGTGATTCTAGGCCTTGTCAACATGAAAATGTTAATTAGATTAACATTATGTAATATTCTTTTAATATTTTTGTATATATGACACTTGATTGTGAGACTCTAAGTATGAGCTTTCATGTGATTACATCCTATCAAAAATGTTGTGCACACCTGATACACTGAGTTCATTAATACATATTTACATCTAGATTCATTGTACTGTTTTAGCACCTAAAATCCTATTTTAAGAAATTTACTGTGGTGGACCTTCCTATTTAGCTTCTCTAGGATCATGAATTATAGGCTCAATGTCCTTTATTTATGGCTAGAATCCACTAATGAGTGAGTACATACCATATTCATCTTTTTGGGTCTGGGTTACCTCAATCAGGATAGTGTTCTCTATTTCCATCCATTTGCATGCAAAATTCAAGATATCATTGTTTTTTACTGCTGAGTATACTCTAATGCACATATATTTCACACTTTCTTTATCCATTTTTCCATTGAGGGGCATCTAGGCTTTTTCCAGTTTCTGGCTATTACAAATAATGCTGCTATGAACATAGTTGAACAAATGTTTTTGTAGTATGCTAGGGCATCTCTTGGGTATATTCCCAGGAGTGGTATTGCTGGATCCAAGGGGGAAAAAATCATAACTAGTTCTGCTAGAGAGGAAACAAAGTGACATTTAAGTAGCTATAATACAGATTGCTTGAATATTTCAAAAGGACCATTTCTATTACTACAAGAACCTACAGGATCACTGTCAGTAATGAGCTGTCTTTTAGATCGTAATTTCTTTTCCTTTTTTAATCAAGGTAAAATAATCAAGCCACTTGTTTTCTGAGAAATAAATAAAACCATGCACAGTAGACAATACACAACCAGGAGCAGTCTCTTAAAATAAAGAGTAATTCATAGGATGGCATTTGTATAGTAAAATTTCTCTAGATAAGAAATGAAGTTATATTTAAATATTTTATAGCAAAAGAAAAAGAAATTTACTGGATGTCTTAAGTATAGTCTACATGTTTTCTTTGTTAGGAATCTATTTTGTAGCCTAACTAGTTTTGTGAACATAACTATTCTTTCATAACTAAAGGTAGGATATGCTAACTGAAAGAGTAATAGGAAACTCTGAAGCCCTGAAATTGAAACATTGATTAGCTGTTACAGTTGGAAAGAGAGACCAAAGAAACCCATGTTTCTTCTTTTCTCTCACTTGTTTTTTTTTCCTTTTTGTTTTTATAACCACAGTTTTATTCCATAAAGTCATACAATCTTTTCCGATTTCCTTCTCAGTAAAACAGGAAACAGATAACCAGTCCATGCTACAATGACGAAAGTCACCAAATCGTTCCTAAGAAATATTTTTTGAAAAAGTGTCCTGACCTTCCTCCAAGTTTTTTTTTCAAATAAAAAATTATCCTCAGAGTTGTCTTGAAGTGAACTTCTTCAGTTTCTCAAGTAAAAGCTTAGAGATCCTGACATGGTGGTACGTGCCTGCAATAGCAGCATTCAGGATGAGGAGAAAGCAGAATAAGAAGTTTAAGGTCAGCCTGGGCCTCAAGAGACCATGACTTTAAACACCCACCTCTGAAATATAGCTCAGGAAAAAGCAAGTCTTCTATCATGAGCATCTTAGAGCATGTTCTTTTCTTACCAATTTTTCTGTTCTTGCCTTCACTGTTTGTTCCATTGAGGGATCAGCAAGATAGCCTGATTCTTCAGCTGCTTACTTCCCATCTCTAAAACAATATGGAGTATCTACATTCCCTGTATTCCAACACTTATATTTTGTCATAACTCAGATATCCCCTTTGTACTTATTCTTAAATGAATACATTCAGAATCTGCCAAAGTATTCTATGTTCATGTTTTTGTTTAAAATCACACTAAGTGAAAATTCTTCTGTAATAGCACCAATTGCATCAAGCTTAACCACTGAATTTGCTTGTCCTTCTTGGCTCCAAGTCCTTCATCAATGTTCTACATGCACAGATATGTTAGAAGAGGTGCTATAATTCTTCACCTCAGTATCTCCACCACTAAATTACTCCTTTAAAATTTTATGGTTTTTAGGCCTGAGGATAAGTTTCATGAATTTTCCTTGGCCTTAAATGTCCAGTGGACTCTGAGGCACTTGAACTAATACTGGCAGTTTGGTCTATGAAAAAAATGATTTGAATCTAAATGTCATCTTCAGAATCTTAAATAAACAATACAACTCTTGGTTTAAGATAAAAAAGTGTTATCATGTTCACAAATGCCTAAAACTGGGGCTACCACCATTCTCTCAAAGAAACAAAAACACGTAAAACAAAAACAAATAATAAACCATGGCTTCGGCATTGAAGATCAAGGAAAAATATAAATTATTCAGGTTAAACCATTGTAGCCTACACCTAAGGTGAAATCAGTTACTCATTTTCTTCATAGTTGGTACTTTGCTCAAATCTACAAACCTGTGATACTTCCTGACCTTCTTAGTAGCATATCTATAAGACCTAAAACTATTCCCTCTTGGCCTGAGCATCACTCTGCTGAATCATGGTCCTTGCAGAACTTTATGAATTTTCAAAATTAGCAGAACCTGTTTTGTATATACTAGAAACAAGCACAATTAGTACTTGACAAAGGTGGATTTCCTGAGTTTAAGTACAATTGCTTTTCCATAAAGTAGGTAAGGTCTTCATGTCTTTATTTTATGGTTTAGGAGGATTCTCTGGAATGATCAGTTCCATCATAAGCATTTATGTCTCAATATACTGGCAATTTGAAAGGATCATCACTTGAAGTATAGAAATTTGCTGAAGTCACAATAGTAAAAATTCAATACAGATGTAGCTCATCTTTCATGAGAGCCTGTACTAACCACCAAGGTCAAAATTATTTCTTGACATGTTAAAATTTAATATCCAAAGCCAAGGACACTTCTGTGCTTTACCAATAACCTCTGCAAAATTTAATCCATGTCTATGTGCTGTGAATGTAATGATAGATTTTAAGTTTATGTGAAAGCAGCCAATACAGAGCAATACAAATTCATTTACTACTAATTAATACTAAAATGTAGCTTGTAACTAACACCAAATAGGCTGACAAAAATTACCTGGAGACATAGACATTCTGAATAAACTATTTATCTGGCTATGCTAGATGAGAACAGATATCATCACATAGAAGGAAAGCTTCAACTTCTCAGCAGTTAGTGCACTAGAGAAGTCTCAGTGAGGGCAACAAAAAAGGCCAGTGTTGAATTAAAGAAAGAATAAAAAGCAAATTCCTCTTGGATTAGTTTGACCAAGAGCAAGCTCAGATTTGAATTCTTCAATATCTTCATGCGTCTTCCATCTGTCTGCACTTGTAGTGTCTCCCTATTGCTTGTCTATACTGACTGAGCATTTGTATGAACTTATGTGGTAGTCTGAATCTGTGCCTGTTACTAAGAAAGGGCTTTATTATTGAACACCATAGAAAATTTGGTATGGAAAAGAGGTGAGAAATTATTCGTAGAAATCTTTACCAAAGTTTTTATTTGGCAAGGGAAGTTCCTTTACTAATCCAACAGGTTAAGTACTGGTTTAAGTAATCCCAAAGCATGTTATTAACTTGGTTTCAAGACCCAGCAAAAGGTCAGTGTCTATTGGCCAAGAGATAGTTTGAGAAAATATTATTATAGTAGAAGTTACAAATTATGAAGAAACATATTGCAGGTATGACATTTTTGTGACTTTAGGGGTTTGAAGCTAGGTATGATTGATCATTGCTTTTCATCTACCATAATATGCAGAGGGCCTTCCAGGACAATAAATATTAGCCAGTGGGGCAAATAGCAACAAATAGTTGTTGGGAGCTGTACCACATTGGGCTGCCAAATGTCATAAGCTACCTTTTTGGAGTGACTTCTGCTGCAATCCTAGCTGTGGCGGTTTACATGTTCCAGGGTATGGGTGTGAGGATTAGAAGTGTTAGGTAGGAGGGACTTGGATAAGAAAGAATAACAGAGACATAGGATAGTAGCAGGAGAGCAACTCAGTGTGTGTGTGTGTGTGTGTGTGTGTGTGTGTGTGTGTGTAAAATGTTCCTAAATATAAACATCCCATGTTCTAATGTTCATTGCATGTATGTTTGCAGGGGTTGGTATTAGATAACCAACTATGAGCTCTTCTCTGGGGAAGACTATTTCTCCCACCCCCATCATTCCTTATTTGCCTGTACTTTACTGTGTAGGGCTGAGGACTAATGGGCTTTTCCTGGTTCACTTTCACATGTCTGTTGGTGTTGTCCTTCAGATCAAGTTTAGGCAGCTATTTTGGTGAGACTTATAGGTGTAGGTTCTGATTTTATTACAAGACACAGTCACATATCAAATTGCCTGATCCTCTGTCTTTTACCATCTGTCTTAGTTGGGGTTTTTAATTGCTGTGATGAGACATCATTATCACAGCAACTCTTATAAAAGAAAACATGTAATTGAGGTGCTGGCTTACAGTTTCAGAGGTTCAGTCCATTATTATCCATGGCTAGGAGCATGGTGGCATGCAGGCAGACATGGTTCTGGAGCTGAGAATCCTACATCTTTCAGGCAACAGGAACTTGAGTGAGACACTGGGCAATATCCAGAGCTTGGAAAACTTCTAATCCCACCCGCATAGTTACAGACTTCCTACAACAAGCCATATTTACTGCAAAAAGGCACACCTCCTAATAGTGCCACCCCCTCTGAGATTAGGAAGGACAATTGCATTAAAACTACCACACCGTCTTCTCATCCCTCTTCTTCAATGTTCCCTGAGCCGTAGGTATGGGAATATTTTGTAACCATATCAATTGGGACTGGACTACACAACTCTGCATTTTGATTGATTAAGATGGAATCCATACCTAACATTGTTAATAAGGTCAGGAGCCCAGGGCTAAATGGATCATGACTCTAGAGAAAAAGAATACTAAATTATTCTGCTAAATGAATATAGTAATATATTGACTGCTTATGGTTTGGTCTATCTATATATTATTGAATGGCTGAACCCTAAACAGAAAATCTTCCTGTAGTAGATGGGAATTAATCCAGATACTCACATTTGGACAAAATGCAGAAGGTGAGAGACTTTGGAGCACCAACACTATTTCCTTGTGGTCATCCACCACGTCTTTCCATACCATCTTCCACAATGACTCCTGCACCTTGGGATAAGTAAACGCAATACAAAGATTCAATTTAGAGTTGAGCATTACAACTCTTTATTATCTGTGCCTTGATCAGTTGTGGGCCAATGTGCTAAGCACTATCTAGTGCAAATAGAAACATCTCTGATAAGTGTTGCAATAATCTGTAGGCATAATAAGTTAATGTGAGTCTGTTTAATACTCTATTTACCATAATAATAATAATATTAAGTTATATTACTCTATGGAGTAATACTCCATGGTATATGACCTGTCAATCTATGGGTTCTTGTTAGGTTGTCAGGCATGACTTTCATCTTGTGAAGAAGGACTTGCACTATTTTATGTAATGCCCAAGTTCATTTCAGCATTTATGTATTAATTATTATAAATTAATGCACATATTTAATAGTGGGCCTTAGATTTCTGTTTACATTCAGGATCAAAAGAAAGCTGGGCTTATTATAATAATGGCAATAAAAATAATAAGAAAAACTTAGTGCATAAATAAATACCTTCAGAACCAAAAAAGTCAAACTTTAAAATCAGTGCTTACTTGAAATGTTGAATTTTTTCAAATATAATGTTTATTAATAAGATATACATAAAATTAAGATTATTAAGAACACATGCTTTATTCTTATTTTAATTTAAATCAAAACTTTAAAAAACTATTCAGAAATTTGTTGACAATAATTAGTTTAAATACAATAGAGTTTGAATGAATGCATGTTTTTGTCTAAGCTGATGGCCAGTAATTTAAAATGTACACTGTAGTGTCTAGTGGAGGATTTATGAAGCAGCGGTAGAATATATGCCAACTGAATTAACAAAGTGATTGTGTAAGCAATGAACCTCATTTTCACTAAACTGGATTTGACAAATTGCATGACATTATGCCCAGTAAACTTGAGATTTATAATGTTTACTACAATCAACAATAATGAAATAGCAGAGAAATTCAACATCTGACATTTTTATCTGTATATTCCACTTTTCTTGCTAATCAGTGCTTAATTCTAGAATATATTTCATGCTTTCTTATCCCTTTAGTTATAAAGTTTTGTAAAAATCTTCTCTAGGTAAATTAAATGTTCATTCTGCTTAAAGACATCTCCTCACATTGAGGTTGAAAATTGTGGTGGGGAAACTATTTTTAAACACTTAAATCAGCCCATAATTAAATTGTGTATAATGTAAAATAAAATTTGAAGTTACATTTTTAATCAAAATCTCTATCAGTTTTATTAAGATCCAGTGTTTAGTTTAATGATATTTGAAGGCAAATTATAATTATTGTAGCTTCGAGTAGGTCCATTAGAAACAGTTAAACACCTGTAAGAAATAAAACTGTCATACATGCACTAATAAATATCAAATATTTATTGTATACATTACCTGTGGCTTTTATTGGACACTGGAAAGTGTGACTGAAAAAACATTTTTTTAAAAAAAATTTTATTTATTAATTTTTACCTCCTCCCATTTTCCTCTGACTCCCCCAGTCCTCCTCCCTCCTCCCTCTCCAGTCCTAAGAGAAGTCAGGGTGCCCTGCCCTGTGGGAAATCCAAGACCCTCCTCCTTCCATCAGGTCTAGGAAGGTGAGCATCCAAACAGACTAGGCTCCCAAAAAGCCAGTACATGCAGTAGAATCAAAACCCAGTGCCATTATCATTGGCTTCTCAGTCAGCCCCCATTGTCAGCCACATTCAGAGAGTCCAGTTTGATCACATGCTTGTTCAGTCCCAGTCCAGCTGGCCTTGATGAGCTCCCATTAGAACAGGCACACTGTCACAGTGGGTGGAAACACCCCTTGCAGTCCTGACTTCCTTGATCATCTTCTCCCTCCTTTTGCTCTTCATCTGAACCTTGGGAGCTCAGTCCAGTGCACCAATGTGGGTCTCTGTCTCTATCTCCATCCATCACCAGATGAAGGTTTTATGGTGATATTCAAGATATTCATCAGTGTGGCAATGGGAGAAGGCCAGTTCAGGTACCCTCTCCTCTGCAGCCCAAGGAACAAGCTGGGGACATCTCCTTGGACACCTGGGAACCCCTCTAGAGCCAAGTCTCTTGCCAACCCTAAAATGGCTCCCTTGATTAAGATATCTTCTTCCCTGCTCCCATATCCACTCTTCTTCCATCTCAACCATCCCACTCCCTCCAGCTCTCCACAATCCTCCCCTGCTTCCTTCTCTTTCCCTCTCTTCCCTTCCCCCCACCCCACAACCACCTCTGTGCTCACAACTTTTGCCTGGTGATCTTGTCTACTTCCAATTTCCAGGAGGATAAATATATGTTTTCCTTTGGGTTCACCTTCTTATTTAGCTTCTCTAGGATCACGAACTATAGGCTCGATAGCATCTTTTGATTTCTGCAAAGTGCATTTATGAGGTATAACAATTGTCTAAGGGGATTCTTTGTACCAGTCTGGATAGTCATTTCCTTTTTTAATATTTTTTATTATATTATTTAAAAAAATACCAATCCAAATTCCCACTCCCTCCCCTCAATCTCCTCCCTCCACATACCCTCCCACCCCCTTCTAATCCTTAGAGAGGGTAAGTAACTTTGCTTTGTGGAAAATCCAAAACTCATCCTACTACATCTAGGCTGAGCAAGGTATACATACAAAAAGAATAGGATCCCAAAAAGCCAGTACATGCAGTAGGGATAAATCCCAGTGCCACTGCCAGTGGTCCCTCAGTCTTCCCCAGCCATATAACTGTCAGCCACATTCAGAGGGAATAGTTTGGTCCTAAACTTGTTCCTTCCCAGTTCAGCTGGAGTTGGAGGGTTTCGATTAGCTCAGGTAAACTGTTCCAGTGGATGAACCCTTCATGGTCTTGATCTCTTTGCTCATATTCTCATTTCTTCCACCCTTTAACTGGACCTTGGGAGCTCAGTACAGTGCTTCGATGTGGGTCTCTGCCTCTGTTTCCATTTGTTGTTGGATGAAGGTTCTATAGTGATATTTAAGATAATCCTCAGTCTGACTAAAGGCAAGGCCAGTTCAGGCACCCTCTCCTCTATTGCTTAGGGGCTTAGGTGGGGTCAACCTTGGATTCCTGGGAGTATTTCTAGAGGAAGTTTTCTTGCTAACACCATAATGGCTCCCTCAATCAGGATATCTCTTTCCTTGCTCTCATTACTGTCCTTCCTTCATCTTGATCATCTCATTCCTTGAAGTTCTCCTCAACCCTCCTTTTCTCACCTCCCTTTCCCCTCCTCCACTTCCTTCTACACATCTGCCCCTATGCTCCCCATTTTGTCAGGAAATCTTGTCAGTTTCTAATTTCCAGCTGGGTCTATAGATGTTTTTCTTTGGGTTCACCTTATTATTTAGCTTTTCTAGAACTATGAACTATAGGCTCAATGTCTTCTGTTTAGAGCTTGATGTCAGGGATGGTAATGCCTCCAGAAGTTTCTTTATTGTATCGGATTTTTTGGCTGTCCTAGGTTTTTTTGTTTTTCCATACGAAGTTAGTTATTGTTCTTTCAAGGTCTGTGAAGAATTGTGTTAGGATTTTGATGGGGATTGTATTGAATCTGTAGATTTCTTTTGATAGGATTGTCATTTTTATTATGTTGATCCTTCCTATCCTAGAGGTGATCATTCTATTTTCTGGTATCTTCTTCAAAGACTTAAAGTTCTTGTCAAATAAGTCTTTTACTTCCTTGGTTATTGTTGCCCCAAGATATTTTATGTGATTTGTGGCTATTGTGAAAGGTGATGTTTCTCTGATTTCCCTCTCAGCTTCTTTATCATTTGTGTATAGGAGGGCTACTGATTTTTTTTTTGAGTTGATCTTGTATCCTGCCACATCACTGAAGGTATTTATCATCTGTAGAAGTTCTCTTTTTGGGGTCACATATGTACACTATCATATCATCTGCTAGTAACAAAAGAAACTCAAAATGACTCCACTAAAATCAGGAATACTCTTCCCATTTCTCTTTTTCATAGTTCTTGAAGTTTTAGCAATATCAATAAGACAACAAAAGGAGATCTAGGGGATTCAAATTGGAATGGATGGTCATTTCAAACCCTGCATTTCAAACTCTACTTTGTAGGCAATATTATTCTTCTACTTTAACTGTTGCTCCAATATTTTCAAAACTCTCCCTTTTTACAGTAAGGTTGTTTTCTTTGTACAAGAAAGAAATCATATATATATATATATATATATATATATATATATAATGATTGTATTTTGTTATTGAGATATGGATGTCATGTTTTACTCTATTGTAACCTAAAAACCATGAAGGGTTTGAAAGTCATAGGAAAAGCTAGCTATAGAATGGACTGTCAGTATCATTGTTTTGAATGTTAGGAATGTCCTTTACCTATAATATTTTGAATCTTCTCTAAAAGTATGATTACATGCTGAAGTATGTTTATACTTGAAGAACAAAGCCAATGATCTCAGATCAGAAAAAGACTGTATTTAGAGATGAGAAAACAAACACTTAACATTTCAGGGAAAAGTACTTGGCAAATGGGACTGAATCAGAGTAAATTGTGAGCTGCAGTGGGCATTTATAGGAGGAAGGTGGTAGAAATTGACTACAATAGGCTATTATAATAAGTAAATGGCAAAATAATAAAATGATATTCATTGAAAGCATTTGGCTTAAGCATTCTACTAAGCAATTTTATTTTACTGGGAAGGAGATATTACGGATAAGGAAAGTGAGTTCACCTGTCTTGAGAATTACATCAGAGGTTTTGGTCTTAAGGTCAGTTAGTGAGTTATTATAGTAATCCAGACAAAAACTGAGGAGGTTCAGCATCTTCCTAGAAAGGCATAAGATGATGTATATTTCCTGTACATCAATGTGCTTTCTAGAAAGTAATATACAACATTCATGTTCCCTGTACAACCAATCTGTTGCTTTGATATTAACTATTTGATGGTATGGGGGAATATTAAATATCAGTTCCTCTAAGCATTGTAACATTATATAAAGAGCATATAAGTGTGTGTGTATCTATAAGATAGCATATATTAAAACATTTTAGTATAGCATTGAATAAACTTTCAGGACAACTTACAATATGACATTGTTGCACTACAAAAAGCAAGGATTCATTGTTACTTTATTTATTAATTAAATCCGTTCCTTGAAATTTTCACACCCTTATGTAAATCATTCTGGTATCACTAATTCTGACTCTCCCACATCCCCTTTCCATACCCCTCCCCCATCTTTTCAACATTCATGTATTCTCTTATACATGGAAATTTAAATGCATCGATCTAAACAGTGACTAGTGATCACTAAAATGTAGGAAGAGTCACCATGGCTGATGATGTGATCCTGATCAACTCTGGATTGAAAAGAAAACAGTCTCTGATCAGTGTACGAGCACACCTGGGGAAATGCCACATATCATGCATCATAATTAAAGAGTTGATAGTTTAAAGAACTAGGCATTGCTGGCAAATGATACACTGAAGTCCAAACAAATCTGAAGACAAGTTATTGAAAATCCCTCAGTTGGTACAGAAACATTAATAGATAAGTTGTATAAATATTTTTAATTTTGCAGTAGTTTGATGTTGATGCCCGTGCCACAGGATGGAGCCCATACCCAACACTGCCTAGATGACCAGGATCCAGAAGTTCCATGTCTCAGAGACCTAAAAGGTATTGAAATGATTCCTAATGATGTTCTGCTATACTGATCGGATTGGTGCCTAGCCCAGTCATCAAGGGGGAGGGGGACTTCCTCCAGCAGCTAACAGGAACAGATATGGAGATTCGTAGTCAAACATTAAACACAAAACAGAGAGGAAGGATTATAGGAACAAGACTGGTTGCAGACACCAGATGAACACAGCCTACAAAATCAACTAAGCAGAACAATAGAAGCTCACAGAGACGGAAGCAACAATGAAGCTTGCATGCATCTGCTCTAGGTCCTCTGCATACAGCTGTGTGATTTAGCTTGCAGTTTTTGTTGGACTCCAAACAAAGGGAGTCAGGAGGGATGTCTTTGACTCTTTTTCCTGGTCATAGAACATTTTTCTTCCTACTGGGTTGCTTTGCCCAACCTTCTTATGCATTTTGTTATGTCTTAATGCATCTTGTTATGCCGTGGTGTTCAGTTAATATCACTGGGAGGGAAATAAAGCAGTGAATTGGGAGGAGGAGAAGGAGGACAGGTGATTGTTGGGATGCACTATATGAGTTGTGAATAAAATTTTTAAAAACTGAAAAGCAAACAATATTATATATAATTTAAGAAATATTGATACTAATATAAAATACAATATATTATAGCAAATATGTATAAGTAACAAATGCCTAAATAATACATTGTCTTATTAGTATTCATTTCTTTTGAATATAAGCAGGTGTTTCGTAAGCCATAAACATATAAGCTGTGCTATATCATTTGAGATACAAACATTCGTCATAAAGCATATAATGCCAGCTTTATAATTTTTGAACCCCCTGGCATTTTTATATTTCATATTTTTTGCCAAACAGATGCTCTTAAAAATATCTCATTGAGAAAATTATATGCCAATAATTTAGATACCTACATTATCTTTGTGTTATGGATGATTTGTGTTTTATCTCCCAAAAGAGATATTTGTAAGACTGTTTTATGTGCATTGACTAGGTTGCTTGTTATTTTTTCTTGTTGAACTATAGAATTTTCTATTCTTCTGCATTCAAATCATGGCAATGGTCTTTTGCCAGTTATATATTTTTGTAGTGTATTCTTGCTATTTGCTTCCTCTACTTCTTAAGAACAATTCGATTTTCAAAAATTTAAATATATATTCATAAATTCATAGTCAAATACTTCAGGACATTTTGAATTGTATGTTGCTTATGAAAAATTTCAACCAGGTTTCACAATATTTCACACACTCATCATTTTTGTGATATGAAAATTTAAAAATCTCTATACACTTCACATGTTTAAGAATGAACAAAGGCATTTTTCCCCATTAATCCCCTCTATGCTATTCCCCTTCCTTAATATATCTCTTAAGCTCCCAGTGGTTATGTTTTGATTTCCTATCTTCTGTAGGTATTTGATTAACATGCACAAATATAAGATTAGAAGCTCATATGTGCACATGTGACATTAGTATTTCTGGGTCTTGGTTACCTGACTCAGTGTAATTTTTTTTCCAATTTCATCAAATTACCTGAAAACATCTTAATATTTTTTTGTTTATAGCTGAATCAATGTTTATTGTGTTTTTATAGCACTTTTCTGTTATCAAATCATAAATTGATGGGCAATAGGGTTGTTCCCAATGAGCATAGATGTGCAAGTATCTCTGTACTAGGGTAGAGAATCCTTGCAATTTATTCCCAGGAGTGGTATAGCTGGGTTGTATAGTAGACCCTTTCCCAGGTTTTTGAGGAAACGCCACACTGATCTCCATAGTGGTTGCATCACGTTGCATACTCATATTCAATAAATACATAGTTATTGATGAAAATTACTATTTGGTTCATAGATTTCTTGAAAATTATTTCTTCTAACAGATTTTCTAAAATGTTTGAAAAACATTCCCTCAAATAACACATTTATCTCCAGGCTCCTTTAACCACCATTCTACGATACCCATAAAACCAAACTTTGTTTTCCATGTGCTTATTTGGGGGAGTATTGGGATATGGTTGTATAAATGTTACAGCAATTGTGTCGAGATTAGAACACAACTCGTGAAGCCAATTGTCTCTTCCTACCATTGAGTCACAAGAATTGAATTTAGTTTCTCTGGCTTGGAAGCAAATATCTTTTCTATTAAAACATGTTACAGGCCCCATATCAATCATTTTATATTCCACAAATGACTGACAGATCTTTTGGGATTTGCTTCCATGTGCCTGCCTAATTTCACTTAGCAAACTAATCTTCACCAATGAGAATACTTAATACTCTTTCCTAATTCAGTAGTATTCCATTATGCTCATGTATTACATAGACATTTTTGGAATGCTTTCAGCATTATATGGATACAGGTTATTTCTATTTTTTGCCTATTATATGTACTAGGGTGAACCTCTACTGCTAATGAAATTATACAGAAAGGAATAGGTCTCAAATGACTCAACCTGTATCTGATATAAAAACCTCTCTCCTCAGGCTATCTTTCATGATTGCAGGAAATACTACTCAAGTAACCAGAAGAAGAAAACAGTCAAACCACCCTAACTAGTCTCATAACCTATAACCCAGCATAGAAATAAATGCTTAGAGTTATAATATGCGGTACTCAGATATTGGCGATAACCAACAACTGCCTAACTAGACTCAAGATACATACAGCAGGAACAAGTTTATGCCTAATACTGAAAGCCTCCCTAAGCTTTCCATTTTAAATGAGTTCATGGATATCATAGATGTTTCCATTACAGCCACTTTGCTAGAACATCATTAATTCCTTACTTGATTATTTTTTTTTCCTTTATGACATTCATTCTGACAGATACCAGGTGACAGCCTATTGTGGTTTTTATTCGCATTTCCCTGATGGTTAGTCATGCTAAACATTATTTCCATCTTCCTGTTGACCACTGTGTCAGTTTTTCAGAAGTGCCTATTTAGCTCCTTGGACAGTTATAAATTGTTTTATGCTATTGAGTTCCTTGTATATTTTAGATGTCATCTCCATGTAACAAATACTGTTTGTAAACAATTTTTGAACTGCAAGATTTATAACATCATTCTATTGGTGATTTTCTTGGTTATGTATAAATGTTTTAGTCTGACATATCTCATTTATATGTTTTCTGCTCTTTTTTGCTTTTTCTTCTGTGCCTACATCAAAAAAATTACCCATTTCACTGTAACTAAATTTTTTATAGACATATTATTTCCTTTAGGACTTTAATAGGTTTAGGTTTCATATCTAAGTCTTGGATCAAATTTGAATTCATGTATAGAGGTCATCTGATACAAAGGTCTAATTTTAGTTTCTGCATCTTAAGTATCCAATTTTCTTCAACACTGTACATGGAAGTTGCTGTCATTTCCTACTGTATTGGCACCAACTGAAAATCACTTGATCATAATGTGCAGATTTGTATCTGGACAATTTGCTGAGGTCTTTCTAACTATGTGTACAATGCTGGGTTTTGTGAAGCTAGTTGATTCCATCATTACTTCAATGGAGTTCAGATTAGTCTTGCGGTGTCACCTGCTACACCCTTCTTAATCTCGATTGCCTTGGAAATCTGGGGACTGTGGAGCATTTCAAATCTTAGGTGTTTTCTCTTCTGTTTCTTTGAGGAATGCCACTGAAATCCACTCGTCACTTTGCTGGATGTTTTACAGCATTTGACCTTCCGATTTATGGGCACCGGCTATCTTTCTATCTTCCAAATATTCTGTTAATTTTTGTTTGCTTTTGTTCTCAATGTCCACATTTTTTTTCTCTTTCTTAATTAAATTTGTTCAACCATATTGTGTCATTTTTGGTATCTACTGCAACTAGGCTTTTCTGTGTTTTTCCTTTTTATGTAGTTTAGTCAACAACCAGAATCACCGCCGTTCATACCTGTGTATATCTGTACGCTGAAACTTAAAGCATCTGTTTTGACTGTAGGTTCTGGAAGAGGGAGTGTTTGGGCTTCTCTTTAAGCAAAAAAAAATGTTGCTTGAATAGGTCATTTAATCACTTATTTTTCTGACAGGGCTCATAGGTATGGGCTCATTCTATCTTGACTAAAGGTCAGAGAGTTGTAACTTACTTTAGTTCCTTCAAGGTTATTGTCTGTTTCTACCTCAAACAAAAGCCCCACCTTGATTTAGGTCAGGGTGTTCTGCTCTTTTGAGGTTATTGTCAACAGGTGTGGCTAATAGCAAGACCTTGTATTACAGGTCTTAAGAAGTAGATCTGTTTCTACCTCAAACAAATAAAGATTCATTATCATTTCATCATTTATGCCCCTGCAATGCTTAAGCATGTGTGAGCAGCCTGTTTGTGGCAGCTGATCTCTGACAATTTTCCAATCTGGATTTCTTCCCAAAGTATGCCTTCCATCTACTCACAGATGAAGAAAAATACTCACATTCAACAAACCACTCCTTTCATTATGATTCATATTGTTTGTTATTTGTGTATATACTCCCTGTGAGTGTAAATGTGCCTGGGTATCATATGTCATGCAAATATCGTTCATTATCTCTTTCACTAAGTACTATAATTTTGAAAACTATAATTCTGCCTGTCTTTTGTCATCTTGCCTGTGGTCAATTGTTAGTGACCACAGGGAATGGTAGAAATCTATCATAGAAATTCTCATGATGTCCAAACATCAGGTGAAGAGTTGAAAATTATGTTTAATTAAAGTGTGTTTCAAATGTATTTTACTGGGCAAGTAAAAAATAAATATATGGGATTCTATTCTTCACATGGGAGAAACAGTCTTCTCTAAATTAAAAGCAACACATCTAGACAATTAGGAAGGAAGTTGTGTGTGTGAGTGTGTTTGAATTAAACATGAATTACAGAGGTAGATTATTTGAGAATAGTAGCGGTAGGTGCTAGCATTTATAGTGGTAGCATTTGCATTTTATTTTACTAGAACTTAAACAGACAATACACATCAGAAAATTGCTTTTAGATCTCACTAAATAGCTACTTTATTCCCAAATGCATTATGTGAAGCCATTATACTCCAAATGTGATGGCTTCCAGTGAATGCAAAATATTATAAGGCTACCTCATTTTATTCTTGTTTTTGTTCTACTGAGTACAACATAATGATATGCACTGGCAAATAAAAGTTTTCATGCAATGGACATTTTTCATATGTTTCCATCACCAATTTTCTAAGCATAAAGCGAAACCTGTCAAATTATAAAAGTAAACCAACAAACAAACACAAGGACTTCTTAACATTGGTCAATAGGTGTATCCTAAATCTAGAGGAAAAGGAAACCATTTAGAAAACTCCTGGGGCAAAGAAATGTCCAAATTTCCTGTTTGTAAAGTAGTTAGTCAAGATAAAAGTGCACAATAAGGAGAAGTGCACAATAAGGATTCTGTAGTGGTGCTACCTTGTAATTTCATCATCAAAATAAGTTTTCTTCACTAGATTATGTTTTAAGTGGTAGGAGGCTTTGAGAGTAAGACTAGAACTCTATGAGAACTGCAATGTCGCTCACATGGAAACCAGTGGAAGTTGGACCAATCCGTACAAGTCATCTCAAGGATGAAAAGGGATAATTTCAGAGCACTTGCTTTACGTAATTATAGAACGTTTACTAGAAGTTTAACAATTGTTATTGGAACAACAACAAAATTCCTCCAAAACTTCCCCATAAAACACATTATTAAGTGAAGGACTGTTTCCACATTCACGGATGTCAATTTCACACTGTCCTCTTAACGTGCAATTGATTGATAATGCACTAGGAATTTTATGAGTGTTTTGTCTTCATATGTGCTTGGCAAGTACCGGAGTACCTACTGCACTACGTTCTCAGACACAAATGACTACAATGACAAATAACTATATTTAAAGAAACTGAAAAGCAGATTGTTCTCAAGGAATAAACTTGGTATTAAAGAAGGTTCCTATTGGAAGCTGGAGAGATGACTCAGATATTAAAGAGCACCGACTGTTCTTCCAAAGGTCCTGAGTTCAGTTCCCAGCAGGTGGCTCACAACCACATGCATACATGCAGGCACAGAACACTGTAGACAAAATAAATAAAATATTTTTATGAAAAAATATTTATTTTAAAGAAACCATTAATATATTCTTTAATTCTCATGATTGCTTTTCCTAAACCTTCATTTCTTGCATAGACACATAGGGTTAATGGGACACTGGTTTTACATGCTTCCAAAGCTCGGGGGAAAAATCAAATTAGCTGACTTATAGAGAAGTGTAATGAACAAATGGCAATGTAATGAATGCTACCATCGTTAGTAAAATAGCTCTAAAGGTAAAATGGGTTGACTTTTATTAAACAAATTTTAATAGGAGGATTTTTACACACAGCAGCTCAAATACATAATGTTCTAAATACTTATGCTCCATGTGTCAATGTCAAGTAATTCCAAACTTTCTAAACACCTACCTCAGAGAAATTTGGGCCATATCCTTATTATATATTTTTAATAAATTTAAGTTCCAAGAAAACTCTGTTTCCATGCAAGATATTTCCATAATTCCCAATTAAAAATAATAATAAATTATATCAACCAGTAATCAGACATATATCATCAAAGTTAAATAAGATCTCGTGTAACTACAAGTTACAATTAACAATAACTATTATTAATTTTATGGTAAAGGTGGGGGGGTAAAATGTGATATACTGTCTATAAAATTACACATGGAAAGTGAACAACCTAATAATGAAATTAAGACTGTTTATAAGTTAAAACATTTTGGATATCAACACTATTTTCCTGACACTATGGTAAAATGAATTTTTTTAGAGTTAATTGGGGATGTTGGATATTGTACAATCACAGTTTTGTTTGGCATAAGATTTTGGTGGTGAATCAAGGGGGAAAAGAATTTTCCAAGGATTAGGAAATGACATTTAGTTTTGCCAAATGTACTAAATGAAGCTGTGAGTTGTCAGTATTAAATTCAGAAAGAGTAGCATGGAAATGAAAACCCGATGGCAATTTGCATGATTAGCAAAGGTCTGTGCAGATGGCTCAGGGTGTAAAATGTTTGCCATGTAAGGAAGAGGAACCGAGCAATGGTAGACCTTGAGTGCTAGCTCTCAAATAGTGAGAAGGGAATCCTGCAAACTCATCTACTAGCTAGCCTGGCACATGCGGGGACAAGCAGGAAGAAAGTCAGTCTCAAACTAAGTTTGAGGAGGAGGACCCATAAACAGATGAACTACCACACATTCCTGTACTTGAACTGTCCACATAGACACACTAATGAGTCATAAACACAAACCAGATAGCAAAAATAACTGTTAGAAGGAAGCCACAATTCTCAATATGAACGATTTTATGACTTACATCCATATATTATACACATTATAAGCAAATCAGGAGTATTTTTGAGATGGAATGATGTTTAACATTAAATATTAATATTCACAATTTATTTACTTTAATAAGAAATAAAATTAATATTAAGCTTTGTTTAAGTTTAGAGTAAATCCAAACTTAAAGAATAGTTAACAATGAGTTGAAGTTAGTTTATTACTTATTTCTTACAAAAATGAACAAAACATACAATCTTTTCCAAAAATTCTCAAGCATTTTCTCTAGCCTGGTGTTAATACTGTTCCCCTCTGAAAGCTCCACGGCACTCCACTGCTGCTTTCTTCCAAGACTCGACTAGAATGGCCCAATAAGCCTCACTTAGAGCCAACTTCTTATTCTACAGTGCCAAACTTTATCACATTTTTCCAAATAACAGCATGGCCAGGCTGCTCACAGCAATAGGTCTTGATGTCTTGGGGCCAACTTCTGTCTTAGTCACTTTTCTAAAGCTGTTACAAAACCATATGACTATGACCAAGTCATACTTACAAGAGAAAGAGTTCATTCCTGCCAGTGAGTCCAGGATCATCATGGCAGGCAGCATGGCAGCAAGCAGGCAGGCACAGAGATGCAGCAGTACCTGAGAGCTTACATGTTGAGACATGATCCAGGAGACAAAGAGCGCTAGCTGAATATGGTGCAGGCTTTTGAAATCTCAAAGGCTCACTCCCAGTATCATGCCTTCTCCAAAAAGGCCACACCTCCTAATCTTTCCCAAACAGTTCCACTAACTGTATACCAAGCATTCAATTGCATGAGTCTATGGAAGCCATTCTTATTAAAACCACCATAATAGGGTCAGGCCATTGGGGGCTAATTTTTCTCTGTATAGATTTTAAGGTTATTTTTTTCTTTTGTCCTTCTGATTGGAGTAGTTAGATATTGATAAGCAGTGGAATCCACTATAATTATTTGTCAAAACCTCTTAACTTGCTATTCACCAAGCAACAAATATATTTAAGATACGCGTTTTAGTGACTAGACTAATCCTTCTCCTTAAACTCATTTAAAGTTCAGGAATAAATGAAAGCTGCTCCTCAGAAGAAGCAGGAAGATTGCACTGGAAGCTGAGGGGTTCACACTGGACATGTAATAGAGACCTGGAGTTTCATGTCTAACAGTATGTCAGGAACAGGAATTAAAACTTGGACCCTGTGAAATAATATAATTAGATTTTGAGATATTCTCCCCCGAAAAATAACATCTCTGCTTTCTCTGAGCATACTACGCCTGGGAAATTTCTTTGTGTCCTTGATGACTGAAATACAGGTAAGTGATTGCCTGGAAAGGAAGGAGGCATCTGGCCACCTGAACTCCAAGACACCCTCATAGGAGGATCATAAGAAATTCAAGTCCCAATTCAATCTCGCCCAGCAAACCGTAAAGACAGAAGATACAGAGAGATACTCTGTGTTTCAGAAAGAGCCAGGTGAACTTATGCATAAACCTACAGTCATCTGAGAGACAGAATTTTTCTATTTTTGTTTTTTTAAGTTGTTTTTAATTTTACATATCAAACACAGTTTCCCTACTCTCTTCTTTTCCTGCTCTCCCCTCAGCTTCTCCCACAGACAACCCACCCATCCACTCCTGAAAGAGGGTAAGGTTTCCCATGAAGAGTCTACAAAGGCTGGCATATCGAGTTGAGGCAGATCCAAGCCCATTCCCTATATATTTAAGCTGAGCAAAATATCCCTCCATAGGAAATGAACTCCAAAAAGTCAGTTCATATGCTGGGGATAAATCCAGGTCCAACTGTCGGTGGCCCCACAGAGTGGCCAAGCCACAGAACTGTCACCCACATTCAGAGGGCCTAATACAGTCCTATGCAGTTTCCTCAACTGTCAGTTCAGAGTCAGGGTGGTCCCACTAACTTCGATCAGTTGTTCCCGTGGGGTTTCCCAACATGGTCTTGACTCCTTTGCTCATATAATTCCCCCGTCCCTCTCTTCAACTGGACTCCAGGAGTTTGTCCCAGTGCTTCACTGTGGATCTCTGAATCTGGTTCCATTAGTTACTGAATGAAGGCTCTATGATGACAATCAGAGTGGTCAACAATCTGATTTCAGGGGCAGTTCACGCACCCCCTCCACCACTGCTAGGCATCTTAGCTAAATCATTTTTGTGAATTCCTGGGAGTTTCCCTAGCAAAAGATTTTTTTCCTAACCCAATAATGTCTCCTTCTATCAAGCAAGCTCTTTCCTTGTTCTCCCTCTCTGTCCCTCCCGCAACTTAACCATCGCTTCGCTCATGTTTTCCTCCCCCTCCTCCCACCCCTTCCTTTCTTTCCCTTCTTCCCCCCCTGTCCTGGTGGGTGTGCAGATGCAGGTCCACTCCTGCTTTCAATTTACTCAGGAGATCTTATCTATTTTCCCGTTCCAGGGGCATCCATGCATGTTTCTCTTAGTGTCCCCCTCATTATCTAGCTTCTCAGGGTTGTGGATTGTAGCCTGGTTATCCTCTTCTTTATCTCTTATATCGACTTATGAGTGAGTACATACCAGAGACTCACGTATTTTTAAACTTCTTTTTGCTAAGCCATTGAGTTTTCTTATTGCTGAAGTTGTTTTCAGTGAGTCTTTCTGTTCACTGGTACAAATATACAGACTAATTTATTGTTAGTTGAGGGCATCATTCAATAACATAGAATTCAGATAAGTTTCTTACTATTTAGGAAATGAGAGCAGAAATGCAGAATTTTATTTGTCAACCGTGAAATAACTTATAAAATGCTATTTTACTCTAACTCAACATTATTGGAAATCGTATATTTGTCTTTGTTATTACACACACACACACAAACTTACATACATGCAGACACACATACACATCCATACAATATATTTTTCTTAAAAGTGGAGCAAAAGTTTGCATTTACACATTATAAAAGAAACCACAAAATTGAATATATTATGTAAAATAATTTTTCAGATGTTTTAAATATAAATCTGAATCTAATTTCCTAAGACATTGAATCCATAACAATCTCCTTCTTCTTTCTTTTTTAACGGATTTTTATTGAGCTCTACATTTTTCCCTGCTCCCCTCCCTAACAATCTTCTTCTTAAGCAGCAATAAATGTTTTCAATATTGTAAAACATATGCAGGAATCATTGTGCAAAGTACTTGAAATAATGAGAAACGAAGTATACCCTCAGGTAGCTTAGAACTGAATGTAAGACTGGTGATATGATGATAAAGAAGTGATAATTTTATATTTTTTCTGCACATATATATATATATATAAATATATATCTTAAAGTATAAGAAATTCAGGTTTGTATATTTTTACATTATATATGTGACATTAACATGTCTATATACAATTACATTATAAATATAACTCTGTATATGCAAATGTTTATGATACATTTTAAAATCTTACCTATGTTAGATAAATTGATATTAGAATCTTAGTCTTTGAAATGTTTATCTTAGTTTTGTGTCTACTACTGTTATGAAACACTAACAAACTCACCTGGGGAGGAACAGGTTTATTTGGCTTATATTTCCCTGTCACAGTTCATCACATAGGGAAATCAGGATAGGAACTCAAGTAGAGAGGAAAGATTGATTTCATCTTCTTTCTCCAAGTAACAGTTCTTCACTGGGAAAAGTCAGATCAGCTGACTGAAGGCAGAAAGCTGAAGACAGGAACAGAAGCAGAGACCATGACGGAATGCTACTTAGTGGCTTTCTCCCCAAGTCTTGCTCAGCCTGCCTGATGTAATCGAGGGTGAGTAGGAGTCTGTACAGACTCATGACTGGTTAAAGTGCTGGAGATAAGAGATTAGCGCCCAGCTCTAAATGTGGCATCTTTATCAACTCCCCACGAAGGCTCAGCGATCATCAAAAAAGAGGAGATTGCAAGAATAAATGAGCTGGAAGATAAGGAAGAGTGTTATTAAATTCTGTTTATGGACATAATGTTGCCATTACACTGAAAAACCCAAGCAGCAGAGGTTAATTGCCAAAGACTGAACAAAATCAAAGCAGTTAAAAATTTTGGTATGGTGAAACAGCTCAGCAATTAGGACCTATTCTACTCTTTGTAAATGACTAGACTTTGGCCCCCAGCACTCAAATCAGGAAGATTAATTCCCTGTAACTTCAACTTCATAGTATCTGACAATCTTCTCTGACCTCTCTGGGTGCCTGCATTCATTCATCACACATAGCCAAGTATGCACAAATTTTTTTTTTTTTTTTTTTTTTTTTTTTTTTTTGGTTTTTCGAGACAGGGTTTCCCTGTGGCTTTGGAGCCTGTCCTGGAACTAGCTCTGTAGACCAGGCTGGTCTCGAACTCACAGAGATCCGCCTGCCTCTGCCTCCCGAGTGCTGGGATTAAAGGCGTGCGCCACCACCGCCCGGCAGTATGCACAAATTTTTAAAAATTAAAATAGAGGGGGCTGGAGAGATGGCTCAGTGGTTAAGAGCATTGCCTGCTCTTCCAAAGGTCCTGAGTTCAATTCCCAGCAACCGCATGGTGGCTCACAACACTCCGTAGTGAGATCTGGTGCCTTCTGGCCTGCAGGCAGACATGCAGACAGAATATTGAGAATACTGTATACATAATAAAAAATAAATCTTTAAAAAAAATAGCTAGGTGGTGGTTGCACACGCCTTTAATATCAGTACTTGGGAGGCAGAGACAGGCATATCTTTAAATTATAGGCCAGTCTGATCTACAGAGTGAGTTCTAGAGTAGTCAGGGCTACACAGAGAAACCCAGTCTTGGAAATAAAACATAAAAATTAAATAAAATCTGAAAAAAAATAAAATTCCAATCATGGCAGAATCAGAATAGGAAGTGACAAGGCATAGATATAGGCAGCTGATAGCTGGTGGTACAGTGAGAATATTTCATTGCTGGAAGGTTGCCCATAGATGACCACACAGTGATGCACATATAATTAATGATAAATTTATTTAATGCATTATTGACAAATGAAGGAGACATGATTTGCAGAGGGTACATAGAGATGATCCAGAGAAAGTTATAGGAGAAAAATGAGGGTGGTGATGGATATGATTATATTTCATTTTATGCATCTATGAAATTCTGATAGAATAAAATTTTAAAAGCCTAAAAAGAGGATAAAATTTAAATCAAAATAGCCTCAATATTAAATGTTGCCTGCAAACACCAAAGACACTCTGAGTTTTTGTTGCAGGGCCTGAAAAAGAATGTTTCTCAAGAATACTAGCATGTTATTTGCCCAATTGCAATCACAGTCACAAAATCATATGGTATTTTCCAGAATATGCACAACAGTAAATATATGTAAGATATGACTGATAATGTAATTTTAAAAGCATGCTGTTTTCTATATTCATGGTGTCAATTTTAGTTTTATAGATATCAATAGAGATAATCCAGTACTCACAATATTTTTAAGGTTTGTGATAACTTAAAACTCCAAGAGGATTTTGTAGCAGCCCTCCTGCAGCCCGGGTTTAAGTCCTGGGACAGGCAACAGGCGTTGGAGCACAGAAATGAACTGTCTGACCACCAGATAAATTTTACACAAGTGGCGGTTTCTGAATAGCTCCAGATATCTTTGTACTTCAAAAACAAGCACGTTTTCCTCAGCCTCCAGGATTAACCTCCAGAAGAAAAGAAAAAAAAAATCCAACTTTTACATCAAAACAACTTTTAAACCAAAAACAACACTCAGCATTTTCTTTGTTTGATTAAATATCAATCCAGGCACATCCTGTCTGCTCGAGGTCCTCTGCTCAGGTTCAGGTTGAGGTTCAGATCCAGCGACAGGAAAGGGGCAAAGGTGCAAGGGAAAACTTTGACTCAAGTGGCCCTAAATAGCCTGAGCCATCGTTATACTTCAAGAGAGGTTTTTCTATTCGGCTTATACAAACAGTTTTATTATTGGCTCCTATATTTGACTTTTAAGAAATATATCTTATTTTAAGAACTGCACCGTAATCATTATAAAAGCCCCCATTGTTCCCCTATTTGCTTTCCCAAACACACATTCCCACTGCCTAGACAACCCTATTTTAGACACAGAGTGCAGCATTTTGGCAAGTTTAACTAAGTATCAAGCCAGACACATCCTGCTCTGGCAGCATTTATGTCAGCTGGCAGTTACTTTTGGTTACAAAGTTAAAAGGTAATAGACATGGGTACAGTGCTTTAAAGACAAGGAGAGTCAACCCAAACAATTCTTCCAAATCTGCAGGATACACTTTTATACAGTTCCCTTTTCCACAAGAGGGTCCCATGCCTCAATCTCTTTATAAAAGGCAGATTTTGATAAGGCATTCTTCTCTCATCCCACACGACCATACTTCTCCCACCAATATAAGCTACTGTGTATGGTAAAGATGAATCTGTCCATCTCATATTTTGCACAGCATTTGGATCATACCAGATCCTACCGTTGGTTCTATATGTTTGGTGTCCAGGAAGTCTCAACAGTTGGCACGATGTGTATTCCTGAGGCCTTTTCCCTATTCTGTGTCTGCGTGAACTACTCTCCTCTCCAGAACAGTGAGACATGGTCAATATTCCAAGTGTTGTTTCTCATATGTACCTAACTGTCCCTACTGAGTCAGAAAAGTTCCCAGGAATGGAGTTGTAGTTAATAATTCCAGATAAGAGATTTGGGGAGCAAATTGTACCCTTGCTGATTCTAAAAGTAAAATATTAGAGAAAGAACAGTTTTCAGATAAAATTACAGCTGCTGCATGTGTGACGGACAAAGTGAAATTACAAACCTAGCAAAGAATCACAACGTCATAAAGAAAAGAGCCTTCAAGCTATGAATGCTGCAAAGGTTTTTGCCATCCCATGGTCTACTGGTTCTTGTCAAGTGAGACTCTGTCTCCATGAGTGCCTTGTCTCAAGGAAACACACCAGACATGTACTCAAATGTTGACCCAGGATTAGGCTGCTCTGCTCCTAATACCTGTCCTTACAAAGCTAAAAGATGATAGAAATTTCCACACATTTTCAAGAACAACAATAATGCTCAAAATTTAACAAAGCATATTTACAAAAATAAGGGTGATCTGGCATCAATTGTATATATTCAGTTAACTTCTATTTCTCCAACTGTTCCCTTGTCCTACAAAAGAATCCTATACGCCTAAGCCTCTCTAAAGAAATTTGAGATGCATCGGTTAGTTCTCAATGAATTTTAGGGGAAAATATTGGAGAAAGAAAAAATGGGCTTTCTGGGAATGATTACACCTGTCCCATGAATGATTGAGAAAGCAAAACTAAAAGTCACCAAGAGAATCACTAATATCATAAGAGAGAAGGGAACATGCAAACTGCAAGGTTCCAGCTGTATTCTACACCATCCCAAGGTAGACTCACTCTTGTCAATTGTGAGACTGTCTCACAGGCATTGCCTCAAGGAGACAGATTAGACAAGTGTTCAGATGCTGATCCAAAACTAGGTCTCATGTCTTCCAACAGGACAGTCTAAGAACAAAGACTGAGAAATTAAGGCTTGGTAAAGTTTATCAACTAACTCCTGCTTGGGTGTAGATTTTCAGTTGCTATGTAGTAAGCGTTCATATTTATAGGATTCACTGTAATTCTTCCATAAATGTGTTTATTGCTTAATTATCAAATCAATGTCTATAAATACATTTATATTTCAAAATAACTACTAGAAAGGGTCCTGAATGTTTCATGTTTGTCAAAAGAGTGGTAATGTTTGAAGAAAGGATAATAATCTTCATTTTGATAAAACTAAGATTACACATCTTATAAAAAATGAAATTATTTTTTGATCCAAAATTATATGATCCTTTCTAGACATTATGCTACTTTAACAAGGGGTATCACTAAAAGTTATCTTAGGAACATTATCCTAGTTCCCCCTTCAGCAAGTTATTTCTCTCTGCACATGTTTTATATGGAACATAACAACTGAACTCGGCCAACCAATTCTTGATGACATAACACAGAAAGGTTGTTTGTTTGTTTATAATGATTCAGGTATAGCTTAGACATCAAATTAATCAGTTCAGTAGTTTGAATTTTTGTTGTTTGCTTTTCTTTCTTTTTTTAAATTGATTTTTATTGAGCTCTACATTTTCTATGCTCCCCTCCCCTTCAACCCTCTCGCAAGATCCCCATGCTCCCAATTTACTCAAGAGATCTTGCCATTTTCTACTTCTTATGTAGATTAGATATATGTATGTCTCTCTTAGGGTCCTCATTGTAGTCTAGGTTCTCTGGGATTGTGAATTGTGGGCTAGTTTTCTATGCTTTATGTTTTAAAACCACTTATGAGTGAGTACATGTGATAATTGTCTTTCTGAATCTTGGTTACCGCACTCAAACTGATGGTTTCTAGCTCCATCCATTTGTCTAAAAAATTCAAGATGTTGTTATTTTTTCTGCTGTGTAGTATTCCATTGTGTAAATATACCACATTTTTCTTATCCATTCTTCAATCAAGGAGCATTTAGGTTGTTTCCAGGTTCTGGCTATGAAAAACACTGCTGCTGTGAACATAGTTGAGCACATGTCCTTGTGGCACGATTAAGCATCCTTTGGATATATACCCAAAAGTGGTATTACTGGGTCTTGAGGAAGGTTGTTCCCTAATTTTCTGAGAAATCGCCACACTGACACCCAAAGGGGCTGCACCAGCTTGCATTCCCACAGCAATTCAGGAGTGTTCCGTTTACCCCACAACCTCTCCAGCATAAGTTGTCATCAGTGTTTTTGATATAGGACATTCTTACAGCTGTAAGATGGAATCTTAGAGTTGTTTTGATTTGCACACGAAAGGAATTTATGTGTACTCAATCATATGAGCAGCAGTCATATTTTTAGACAGGGTCTTATTGTAGAATTCTGCTTTCCCAAAAGCTTACTATGTAGACCAGGCTGGCCTCAAACGCACAAAGATCCCCCTGATTCTACCTCCCAGGACTGAGATTGAAGATATGAGACATTATACCAAGCTTACAGTCATTTTTTAATGTCCAAGTTCAGACCAATTACTACCATCATCCATTTCATGGAGCTGTCCTTTCAGGGTCTGGGTCCTAACTCTTTCTAAGGATGCTTGATTTGTTTCATCCATTTCAAAAACTGAAATAAGAATATATTCTGATGTGTAGCAAGTAAATATATATTATAAAATTTCGTAAAACAACAGAATAAATTCACATAAACACAGAAAATAATACCTAGTGGCTTAATACAGGGTTGTCTATAGACTCTGCACCTCACAAACTTCCAAAACACATTGAGCTTCTCAGAGAGTATAGCCCTATTATATCTGTTCTTCCAACATTATGAGAGATAAAACATTGGTAATATCTGCTATTTAACAGAAATCCAAAGCTCCCATTTTTTTGGCTATTTATTACTGCCCCGCTGGTGTGATTTAAGGGAAATTTCAGCATTATTCTGTCATCATGAGTTTAGAATCTCGTGTGTGACTGTGATTTGTGAGATTATGCTCCAAATTTCACATCTATTTTAAAAGTATAATCACAAAGAGATTGCATTTACTGTACATTTTCCCAAAGAAAAATTCGTGATTGAACTTTCAGAATGGTCATAATTTAAGACTCACTCAAATTCTAGAATTGTTTGTAAAAAAGATGCTGAAAGGAATGTACAGTTTTAGGAAAGTTTAATGTATCAAACTTATTTTTTTAAAAAATATTTCATTGAACTTTAACATGCAAAAAAATACAAGTAGGTAATTCCCTGTCAAAAGCATCCCACTTACTGTCTGCTTCACAAATCAACGGGCCTTGTGTTTGAAGGCAAATCATTTCACTCCGGCTCTCAGCTCCAAATAATGGAGCTAAGAAGACAATGTGTCCTTCTTATCTGTACCACTTTGCTTTATGAATAAGACATTTGTTGATACTTGTAAAATGTTTCAAAAGTTATATAATGTACAGCAATAAGTGTCAGTTTTTATGATAAAATAAAAATTGTATAATTTTAATAGAATTATATGTAAAATATTTTATGAATTTTCCATTTCAGTAGCTCTGAAGAGACCATTAAAACACACAAATATCAGAAAATGATAGTAGTATATTTGAAATTAAGGGTGTTACATTCCACAAACAATATTAATCAGTTATTATCACTTTAGCTTGAACAACTCAGTACTGTGGTTAATAGTGCAGATGTTTCAGTAGTAAATATAAGACTATTTAGTTATAAGATAATAATAGAAGATTAAATATTATAAGATTAACTATTTTATATATTGTCTAAAGTAGTGATAAAAACTTTGGTAAACTTTCTTACGACCTGGAAATAGTGTAATCATTCAATAAATAATAAATTCTGCTTAGTTATAAATGACTTGAGAGGAATGTATAGCCAAATATTATGGAACTGGCTGTTTTATAGAATAAATATTTCTTTGCTTGTTAAAATATCAATAGTATTTAGTATACTCCTTAAGTCACTTTGGGATAGAAAATTTGATAAAGGGGGCTTCATGAGCCCCCTTATTCTCCAGGAAAAGGTGAGCGTGCTATGTGCATGTTTGCAGCTCCACAACGTGTAGAGTCAAAGCAGGAAATCATTTCATTATTGTGTCAGTTTGTATATGTTAAGTAACATCCTGTGATGTGGTGGTACCTCCAGCCAGTGAGAGGCAGCCAAACCCTCCCTCTGGATTGAGGGGCATCTACCTAGTTTTTGCTGTCTCATCCTTACTCAGACTAGAGCCTGGCTTTTCTCTGGTCTACAGGCCTCAAGGTATAGGACCTGAGATAACTTTAGCCCAATATCTCTCCCTTTTGTTTTATATACCACCCTCTACCCCGGTCACCAAACCACAAAAGCCCAATGGGGAGAGAGTATGGGTCAAGGCCACTCCTATCTAGAGTTTCAGCCTGGGCACCCTCAAATTGAGCGTTCATCCATGGGGTAAGATGTATCGAGCCTATCATAATGTACTCAGAGGGCCATGAGTTGTACCTGTTGTATCTGTTTTTGGAATGCTTGTTTCAGCCTTTGGAAATTGCATGGGCCAAAGAGACAGATCAATAAACAAAGAGCCATCAGCCCAATTAGGGAAGATATGAGTGTGGTAAGCCATGTGGACCAATTAAACCAGATCTCATTGGGGATCCTTGACTTAAATGAATCAATATGTTTTCTTAACTCATCTAGGGTTCTTGTAACTATCACAGAATCATCTGCATAGAAGCAACATTCTTCCCTAAATGCCCTGCAAATTCCTCCCTGTTCCATAAACAGCAAGTCAAAGCCTTTCCTATTTTGTAAGGTTACCCTTGCTAAGGAATTTAAAGACTTTTGTAAATAACATAATACAGTCTCTGTCTTTTCTAATTATGTCCAGCCCAGTTTGCTCACATCCTCAGGAAGAACATAATAATCAGAACCCCCCCCCCCACACACACACACACACACACTGCAGTTTCTAATAGCAGAGATAGTCTGGTTGCTTCCTTGGCATACATAAAAGGGTGTCTGCAGCAGGGCATGTCTTCTAAGGACATGAGAACACCCAGGATCATTAGGGTAAGATGCCTGGGGTAGGGTACACCCCCAAGAGCCTCTGCATTCAGGTCTCCCTTCTATCCCCGGAATCCAGTCTCCCATGTTACAGCTTCCTTGTACCAAATTGCAGAAGTCAAACATCAGATCAGGCCACCACATCCAGGATGTCGTCATCTGAGAAGTCTGGTTTAGGATCCTTTCAGTGCCAGCACTCAACAAGATCCACCTCACCTTCTGTGAGAGGATAGTCATTTCAGGCCTCTTGTCAGGTAGAGAGGAGTTAATTTTAGGAATGGAAAAGGCAAACTTTCACAATCCTCCTCATTAACAGGAATTGAGAAGAAGCAGTCCTTTAGATCAATTACAGTGAGGTGAAACTGTGAGGAGATTGCTGGAACCCAGGGTAAGCCCATACTAGCTCCATACAGGCCTTGATTGCTGGTAGGTTCTGTAATATTCTCTAGGTCCCAGTAGGCTTATGTATTACAAACACAGAGCTGTTCCAGGGGCTTATCAAAGGTCTTATCCATCCTTCTTTAAGCAGATTTCTGGTTATTTCCTTAAGTATCTTAAGTTTAAGTTAAGGTAATGGCCACTGCTCCACCCATACCCACCTACTATGTGCCCCCCTAATAGGGAGGACCCTGGGGGCAGTGGTTTCTACATTTGTGGGTAAATCCAAGTGTTGGGGGGGTCTGTCTGATGACACCTTGCTCAGTTTTATCATCATTTAAGGCTAATTTGTCAGTGGTAATGTCAGCATCCATTTGTCCTAACAAATCTTGTCCCAGGAAGTTTTTAGACAATCCCAGGAGGATTAGAGTCCTAAACTTTCTTTTGTCTCACCATCCAGTCCCACCCAAGTATATATTCATTTTCTCCTGAAAAGGATGGAGCTCCCTTATTTGTCCCACTCCCCTCTCCCATTTTATCCCTTCTAGGGTGGCTGGGCATAAGAAGGCAGCCACTCCTCATCACGGACAATTCTACTTTCCTTTTTGTCCTTGTGCTCTTCCTGCCTTATTCTCCCCTGGGACTGCTTTTCAGTAAATTGCACCCATTTTTGAGCTTCATTCTTATCTGTCTCCTTCTTCCCCATTCTTTTGATTAATTGGTTACTTTTTAATTCTTCAGACCTCTCCTGATCTTTGACCATTTCTTTCTCTTCCTCACCTGTCTCCTTCCCCAAAGTTGCATTACCCATCATGTGGTCTCACTCACCTTGACAACCGCTTTGTCCAGGGACCAGTCACCCCACGTTCGGGCACCAGTTGCTAGGCTTCCTTACCTCCTTATTTCCCAGGGAAAAGTGAGTGTGCTATCCACCTGTTGCCTAGTCCCACAATTCAGGACAATCAGACATGATAGAGAGTCGAGTCAAAGCAAGAATTCAGTTTATTACTGTGAGAGTCAGCTTATATATGTTAAGTAACACCTCGTGATGTGAGGGTACCTCCAACAAATGAGAGGCAACCAAACCACCCCCTCTGGATCAAGGGACTTCTACCTAGTTTTTGCTGTCTCATCCTCACTCAAACTCAAGCAAGGTTTTTCTTTGTACTACAGGCCTCAAAGTATCGGCCCTGAACTTGAGCCAGTTTATTTCTGTCCTATAGGCCTCAAGGTACATGCCATGAGACAATTTTGGCCTAACAGGAAAGAAAAATGTGTAAGTGTCAAGTACCCTACAAAATAAAATATATAATGTTATATTTATGTTTATATTATATGTGGTGATTTTTAGAAATATCACATCAAATGTATCTGGATGTTTAATAATAATGAATCAGAAGACAATTATATCTTGACATACTATGTGCTACCAATTTATTGTAGATATAGTAACAACCTTTAAAGTCCCTCTCTGGGATAAAATAGCCACAATATAGTCAATATACATATATTAACACGCTTTCTAGAAAAACCAATTGCCCCCATATAGCACCCATGGAATACCAGGTGTTCCTTGTTAATCATGCCTCATAAAGGTCCTGCCTTTTTTCTCTGGACCATAGTTTTTTCTAGCCATTATATCAACTCTCTAAGTGGCAATAGATACCTTCAAATATTAGAAATTCTGGAATGAGCAGTTTCATTTCAAAAATTCCCTTCCTCTACAAGAGTGGCTCTCAACCTTTCTAATGTTATGACACTTTCATGTAGTTTCTCATGTTGTGGTAACTCCAAACCATAAAATTATTTTCATTGCTATTTTATAACTGTAATTATGAAGTTCAGAAGCTCAGAATTGCCTTCTTAAAATTTAATTTTTAAGTCGTCTTTGTTAAATTTATAATTTGGATTTAATTGTTTTGTATGTTCTCACTCCCTCAGCCTTTCTTATTTCTTTTGATCATAAAAAAATTATAGCCAGATCATAGTACATTTACTAAAATAAATGGTTGCTTATAAAACAGATCATTAAGTATTGAAATGCTAATTAATTAACCAATGAAAAAGAAATAAAAGCAATCTAAACGAGGCTGAGGAAGAAACTGAATTAGGTATTTTATGAATGGTCCATCTTCCTTAGACAACAAGTATTCAATCTTGTCCCTCAGAAGACAAATATAAAAAGAATCTTGACAAAACTCCTTATTACCAAATTAATTAGAAAGGCCCATGTTTCCCGTACCTGCCTGACCTGTCGAAACACACCTAAACATTTCAGACCTCTAGCAAATTTCCATTTCCATTGCTAATTTCAACACAAGGATGTCAATTTTTTATTATTATTTAAAATTAAAATATAATTAGATTCTTTCCTCTTTGCTCTTTCCAAACACTCCAATGTACCCTGAAATTCATGACCTCTCACTGCTTTTCCTCTAATTGCTGTTACATATACATGTGTATGTATATCTGTGTTTTATGTGTGTGTCTGTGTCTGTGTGTGTGTTTGTGTGTACATGTTACTTAGTTGCCTGTAGTTCTTTGTTTATGAATGGGGTTTCATGAGACTTTCCCCCTTCTACTTTAGCATGCTTGTTGGTATTGTACTTACTCAAGTCTTGTTTAGACAGCCATGTTGTTAAGAGTTCATGAGTATAACTTCTCTGTGACACAACCTCACAGTGGAGAACCTATTCCTCTGACTCCGACAATCCCACTCCTTTCATGATGTTTCCTGAGCCCTAGGTGCAGGATTTGTGTTGTAGATAGACAGATTAGTTCTGGTTGGGCACTGCATTTGTTCTGTTTTTGATCATTTGTGATTTTTCTGGAGTGTCTGTTGTAAAGATAAAGTTCTTTATTGAGGTACACTTATTTGTGAGCATAAGAATGAATATTTAGAATGAAGTTAGTAATTATGCTGATTTCATAAAGTGGCAGTTGAAGCTTGTGCTAGTTAATTTTATGTCAACGAGACACAAGCTACAGTCATCAGAGAGAAGGGAACCTCGATTGAGAAAATGCCTTCTTAAGGTGGGGCTGTAGGCAAGCATGTAGGGTGCTTTTAAAATTAATAATTGATGTGGAAGGGTCCAGTCCATTGTGGATGGGACCACTCATAGGCTCTGGATTCTAGCAAAGCATGAGGAGCAAGCCAGTAAACAGTATTCCTACATAGCCTCTACAACATCTCCTGGCTCCAGATTCCTGCCCTGATTGAGTTCCTGCCCTGAATTTTTTCAAGGACCGACTATGAAATTGTAAACCAAATAAACCCTTTACTCCCCAACTTGCTTTTGATCATAGTGTTTTGTCAGAGCAATAGTAACTCTAACTAAAACAAAGTTTGCCCAAGAAATCCATAACCTCACTAGGCCTGGTGAGTAGGATAGGTTTTCATTACTAGGTAGGCCTTTTGTCCTCTTGCTAAGTAATTCTTGCATCCAATTAAAGAGCTGGAGCAGTTGGTTACCACAAACATATGAATTATGAAGAATTTTGAAACATTTTCCTTAGACATTTCTAACCAATGTAACTGATGCTAGGTGCAATGCCTTGTAGAAAATGTCATGTTAACCAAATTAAGAACTTCCTTGAAAATGAGCACAGGGAAGCAATAAGATTAAAAGGATACCAAGCATAAATTGGTTCCTCAGAAAACAGTAAGACCAATTAGAGACACTTGAGAGGCAGGTACAAGCGCTTCCTGATAGAACATTCTGAAAATGGGGTAAAACTAAATTAAAAGCAACATACCTACAAAATGGCACAATTCAAGGTCATCACTCAAAAGTATATGAACAAGTTTTAATATAGATCCATGTGGGCTCCCTTAGTCACCTCAGTCTCTGTAAGCTCTTATGAGCCCTACTTAGATGATTTTGTAGATGTATTCTCTTCACGTTATCAACCTCTCTTACTTGTACTCCTTTTTCTTAGGCTCCCTAAGCTCCACCTAATGTCAATTTTAAACTTAAACGTGTTTCGAATGCCTATAGATTCAATATAAACATTAAATATTTTTTTGCATTCATCTGATGGCTAAGAATGTTGAGCATTTCCTTAAGTGTCCACCTTACATCTGTCAGAATGGCCAAGATCAAAAACACTAAGGACAACTTCTGCTGGAGATGATGTAAGGTAACGAGAACACTCCCCCATCACTGGTGGTGGAGGTCCAAACTGGTACAGCTTCTTTGGAAATCAGTATGTCAATTTCTCATAAAATTAGGAAACAACCTACCTCAAGACCCAGTAATACCACTTTGGGGTATATACCCAAAGGATGCTCAATGATACCACAGGGACATGTGCTCAACTATGCTCAAAGCAGCATTATTTGTAATAACCAGAACCTGGAAACAAGCTAAATGCCACTTAACCAAAAAAAGAATAAAGAAAATGTGCTACAGTTACACAATTGATTACTACACAGTGGAAAAAAAATAATGGCCTCTTGAAATTTGCAGACAAATGAATGGATCTAGAAAACAACATATTGAGTGTGGCAACCCAGACTCAGAAAGAGAAATATAATATTTATTCACTCATCAGTGGCTTTTGGACATAAAGCGAAGAAAAGCAAGACTACAATTCTCAATCCCAGAGATCCTAGACAACAATGAGGACCCTAAGAGGAACATATATAGATCTAATCTACATAGGAAGTAGAAAAAGACAAGATCTCCTGAGTAAACTGAGAGTGTAGGGATCATGAGAGAGGGTAGAAGGGGAGGGAAGAGACAGGGAGGGAAGCAGCGAAACTAAACAGTTCAATAAAATATTTTTTCTTGTTACATGCATTTGAAGCTTAGAATCAACTTGTGTGTCAAATAAATTTCTGTCGGATATTTCCGATTTGTTACCAGCATCATTTCTTGGTTTGCCCTTTGAGAATAGACAATTTCTACTGTGAACTAAATAGACTCAAATAAACCTGAGTCAGAAGAAAATTCTCAGTTAATCATGGGTTACCGTTTCCCAAATAACTACTCATGTACAGTCATGTGAACACGTGTTAGATTACAGTGAGTTTTCAAAACAAAGTTGTAATTGGGAAATAGTAAATAATCATTAAAAAGATTACCGCATACTAGTAAAATCTGTGAATTAGGGAATGCCTTCCCAAACTATGTAGTGCTGAGATTCCTGATGCTTATGAGATCAAGTGTGTTGACTTATGATGAGGGAGAGTGATTCTGAACCAAATAATGGTATCAGGAGGGAAGAGGAGAGGAATGTTATGAGTTTATTCAGAAGGCAAACAATAGACTGCAATCTATAATTGCAAAGGTTGTTAGGGTGAAACACTACAATAGAAAATGGGACTCTATGATATAGAGCAGATACTTGTAGAATGCTTTTAAGTAAGAGAACAAACAATACAATCAAAGAAGTGGTTGTGTTTTAAAATAAGGAATAGTCTATAATTATCGTAGATACCATGGCTGTTGCAAAGCAGCTCTACATTCTATTGAACTTGACTGGTGAACTATATCAGTGAGGTAGATTTTAATTGAACTGTGATTCCCCAAACTTAAAGTTCTTAACTAGCAAGTACTTCCAAATATGACTATTTGGAGATAGAATTTATGTATAAATAGACAGGTTAGGAACTTGAGAGATAGCTCAGTGGTAAAGAGTACTTACGCTCTTACAGAGGATCCCACTTTTGTTTTCAGAACCCATGTTGGACTGCTCACAACAACCAATCATCACAGCTCTAGAGAATTCAAGACTCTCTTCTGGCCTCTGAGTGCACCTACACACATTTAAAACATACATAGAGACAAACAAACAAAAATAAAATAACTTTAGATTAAAAATAAATTGATAATTAGCTTTAAATGAAATCATTAAACTGATCCCTAAGACAGCACGATGATTTCTTTTTATAAAGGGAAATTAAGATGTAGAGTGACTGAGATTCTCAAGAAGAAAGAAATAGTGTGTATAGGCACATCTAAAGCCACAGGTGCCCTAAATGGATATCTTAATAATTTAGCCACAGACATTCCTTGATCTTTCATTTCTAAACCACAGAGCTTTGAGCTAGTAAAATAAATTTGCTTAAGCTGACCAATTAGTAATAAAGGATCTCTCATTCTCTGGCTTGGAGGGGAACTCAACTGATAAGGAAGCTGTCAGGAAATGAGGGGAGAAGGAAGACATGGTCAGCACACAGATTTTTCTTGCAGAGTATCCTAAAGGTTGTCTGGACTTCAGAATCGATGCTTGGGCTCCACGAGATGGATTTGTCCTCTAGGTTCAGCTGCATCCTCTCTTCCATTGGGTTGTTAGATGCAGAAGTGGCACCAGAGTGATTTTGATGAGGTGCAAACGTAGTTCCCACTCACATATGATTTCTACATCTTATCTCTCAGAATGTGGAAAAAGTGAGTTTACAGCAAGCAAGCTGCAGAATGGCAGACAATTTCACGGAACAGAATAAGAAATTATACATTCCGCTTCCTTTTGCATTCTCTTGTCTAGATCTCTTCATGTGGACCATCTCAATGCAAGGGCTACTGTCTCCCTGTCCCAGCATTGCATCCAAGAGGAAAAATGCATCCACGAAAACGAGGTGAAATAGATGAGACATATCCATATGAAGAGAAATATATTAACGATCCTCAGTTAGGATAAAAATAAAAAACAATGAACAGTAAGCAAAATTCATATCATTTAATACTTTAATTTGAGGCTAGATATTTATTCAGGACACATGTTTCTTTTACTGTATTTAATAAGTAATCATTACTTTGTCAAAATGCACACAATATCAAATTGCATATTATAAAATTGTTTTACATATTATTTATTTTTACCTGAACCATCTCTTCTTTAACCTATAGCACTGGAATTCTATACATAAAAATGATAAATTATTTCATCTGATGTGTTTGAACAATAGAAAATATTATTTTAAAAAGAAGTACTTTGTTTATTCAACATGAAATTTATTTGAAATAAATCACTTATATTTGCAACAATTGGAATAAAGAAATCAGAACAATATTGGAAAAGTAAGCATCAATATTCCATCCATCTTTTGAAAGCTGTAAATATAAAATAAGGATTAAATGTGTGTGGTACATATGCTGTAGATTCTGGAAACCTATTGATGTTGAAGCAAAAGAAATAAATCATTTAATCCCTTTAGGAAAAAAATATGTTCCTCTCTAACAAAAGGTGTATTTTTTTTTTTGTTGTTAATCTTTGTATTAACCACTGTCAACAATTGTAGTGATGAGGCAAGCAGGCCTGCTTTTCTTTCTGCCCAGCTCCCACATGGCTAGCTTAGCCCCGGAAATAATAACACAGAAACTTTATTCATTTAAACACTGCCTGGCCCATTAGTTCTAACCTCTTATTGGCTAGCTCTTAGAGATTGATTCAACCCATTTCTAATAATCTGTATCACCACTTGACTGTGGCTTATCGAGATGAGTCTAACTGGCATCCTTTTTGGAGAGAAGAGCCATGGCGTCTGCCTGTCTCTACTTTCTTCCTCCCACTATTCTGTTCTGTCTTCCTTGCTTACCTATGTTCTGACCTATCAGGCCAAGCAGTTTTCTTTATTAATTAACCAATGAAAGCAATAGATAGATAGAAGACCCTCCTACATCAAACAATGTCAATAGAAACTAATCAATGGAATAATTATTTTATTTCTACTTGAACAAAAGATTAAAAAAAATGATACAAATCCAACTGAGTCTTATTTTGCAGTGGTCTTCATTTTACTCTCAAAACATACATCTGACATAAATTACATTTTCTTTTTGCAGACATTGTGTATACATAAAATACAAAATTTAGTGGAGAGAAAATCTTAAATGTTTTGCGTGGGAAAGGAGAATTTTAAGGCATTGTCTTCATAAGAATGCAAACTGAACTGAAAATGAAGCATTAGGAAGATATAATTTTAGTTTGATCCACCTCAAGGGGCCTGTGAAGTTGACTGCAGCCTTCTTCTATAATCCATTTTTAAGGGCCGATTAAATAGTCATATATTAAAATTTAAAACAATTTATGCAATTTATACTGAGAAGATTGTACCATTTTCCACAGTGTAAAATAACCAGTGTAAATGCCCAAAAGCCATGGGTACCATTCATATTGTGGAGGAACACGGCCTTTTGTTCTTATGCCTGTTACGATGATGTTGTTTATTTGCTTTTCCTCAAATTAAAAAATTATTATTATTATTAATTCATGAAAATTAAAGATGATACTATGTAGTTCATGTTCAGCTAAGAGATAACCTGGATATTAGGAGCTTTGGGAATATTTGGGGATCTATCCATAGCAGAAGGGTACACAACATCTGTGTGTGCTAACTGTTATAGAGAGCTATTATGCCTATGCATTTTGCTTGTATCCAGCAAATACGCTTGTGCTGGAAAGTCAAACACATACATTTTCAGAAAACATGTTTTCTGAGAAATTTTTAAAATAAGATAAAGATAAAAATTCATAAAGGCATAGAGTGGCTGTCTTTCTCTCTGATATATATTCTTAGTTGATAAGAAGTGATAGATGAACTGTGAAGGTCCAGTGGCAATGACTGAAGTATCCCAAATGCCTTACTGAGGCTCAACAACATATACAGGAAAATAAATAAAATAAAATAAAATAAAAATAAAGATTCATACAGGCTATCATTGTTGATGCATATTTTGAAATTTGCCTGAGATGCTATTCTATGCTCTCATCTAACTAGAGAGGAATTTTTATAAAATGACTTGGAGCTAAATTTTTATGAACTTGAATATTAAATATTTTGCTGTTTGACTTTCAGCAGTCTTTCTAGCTTGCCTCATTTTTCTATCATCACTTCCATGAGGTGCACTCAGTTAATGTTAATACATTGAAGACCAACTGCAAATAGGTTATAATTTTATGTTACCTGTTTTTTTGGAGACAAAAAAATGTCCAGTTTAAATAAGAAAAAAAAATCCACCATTTGGGAGAATGCTTTTCTCAGCCTTGAGGTAAGGGGGTGGGGCTTAGTACTGACTCAACTGAATGAGGTTTTGTAGACTCCCCATTAGAAGCCTTACCGTTTTTGGAGATTGAATGGGGTGAGGGTGGGGAGAAAATGGAGGAGGAACAGGAGGGAGAATCGTGGCTGGTATGCAAAATGAATTTTAAAAATTAAAATTAAAATAAAATAAAGAAAAAATGTATCAGTTACTTTTTGGAAGGCCTTTGTGTTGGATATGCAAAGGAAAATATAAAATAAGCAAATATGAGAACTGAAAATTTGAAGATAATTGTCAAGTGGTACTGCTTTTAAGCTCTCAAAAACTTATGGTGCCATTTATCCAATTTAATGAATTCTACAATCCTGAGTACTCCGAATCTAATTTTTAAAATACCTCTTAGAATGTTATATAGATAAGACTGCAGTGTATTCAACTTGCTATATCAGTAAGTGCAAGCAAAGTCAAGTGTTGGAAAATAACAGTGTGGTAGGAGGTCAACTCTCTTTGGAGAAACATTTATAATAATTATTATTATTTCAGAAAGTGAACCAAACTCATCTTATGAATGTTTTCAGCACCATCTCACTAAGTTTGAAAAACTTGTCTTCCCTCATTAGGTAACATTTCCAAAGTTGCTTCTATAAATAAAAGTGATTTTGTGGATGCAAATTCCAAAAGAGTTACTTCCAGATTTTGTCTCAATGTGTTTCTTGAACTGGGATCAGAACCAAAAGTCATCTCTGAAATAGATCATATATTCATTACTTTTCTTTTCACATGAAAACAGAAACAATTAAATGTAACTACAGTTCTAGGGAGATAAGAGGCCATCGTGGCAGGAAAGCAAGCAGCAGAAAAGAAGGCAGGTGCTGGAAGCTGAGAGATCACATCTTTGCACACAAGCATGATACAGAAATAGCAAACTGGAATGGGGGTCAGACTATGAATTCACAAAGCTTGCCTCAACTGACAGGTTTCCTCCAGCAAGAAAGTACCTCATAAACATCCCCCAACAGGAACACTTACTGGAACTCAAATCTCTGAGTTATGGAGAACATTTCCCATTTAAATGACTATGTTTCACTCCCTGATTTTCAGAATTTAGTCCAATGCCAAGAATAGTCCTATAATGTTTAATATTTTACACTTTTAAAAAATTTAAAGTCTCTTCAGAACTCAAGGCAATCTTTTAATTGCAAACACTTGTAAAATTAAAAGAAAATACATACCTCCAAGATTCAATGGCACGGGATATACATTATCACTTAAAATTAGGGTAATAGGGGTATTATGAGAAAATTCTGAGCCAAAACCAAGCACAGTAAATATCAAACCCTATATGTTCAAGTTCAGTGTCCTTTAGTCTAAAAAAGCTTACATGGGTCAGCGCTTCCAGCTTTGCTGCCTACAGCATACCCCTCTCTCTTTCTCTTTGGCTGTTCTCACTGTCTACTCGCAGACACGTCATATGCAACATCTTGGGGCTCCTTTGCAGCCCAGGTTTCCTGTTTGTTTCTTTGTGCAAAAGTCTTTCATGGCTGCTGGTCTTTTAAGAACCTCCATCCAGGCATTCCCCTGATGCAAACTGCTCAGCTAGGCAGCAGTTTCTCCCAGAAACCTCCTAGGAATAAAACAGAAACTCTTCCCTCTTGCATTGTTTATGCCTCTATAGCCAGCACCACAGGGATGACACTGCCAAATCCAGCTCTCAGCGTTGAATGGTCTCCGACCCCCTGGAATCACATTAGCAGCAGTGCTTTTATTCTGTTGTTTTCTGGGAGCAGAAAACACCTTGAACTGTCTTTTGAAATTTGGACCTCTGTAATGAGCCTTGCACTGAGGTCACCTTTCCCTTTGATCTAGGACAAAACAGGCCTCTCCTTAAAAGTACTAATCTCCTTAACAATTGTCTTTCAATATGGACCTTGGCTATAATGTTAAACTTCCTAATATTTTCTTTCCCACTGTGCATTTTGTATTTCTTTCTTTCCAAGTTGCTCTTTTGAGTGGGAGTTATTAATAATAACTATACCCAAGATGTAGCTTCATGCTGTCTTAAAAGTTTCTCTGCCTAAGAAATTAGTCCACCAATCTTTTATTTAAGCTCAGAAAAGTTCTCAGGATAAGGGCTGAAGGGTGTCAGATTCTTAGTCAAAGTATCAAAGAAACACTACTTCTACAGTGTTATTAATCCCTTCAGAAACTTCTTGGGTTATACCTCTATTATCACATGGCTTTAAGCCTTCTGGCCTCCCAGCTTCCAGGCTGCTCCTAGGATAGACGACAGTATCCAATTGATTTTCTAATCCAAAATCCCAAAGACTTCCATGTTACAAACGAACAAACACAAACACACAGTAGGATCTTCTGAGTAATAACCCACTGGCTAGTACCAACTTATGTAATTTTCTACTTTTCTGTTGCTTAATACAGTGAAATGACCAGGGCAGTTTGGGCAAAGAAGAATTTCGAGAGAGGTAAGACGTAAGAGTTCCAGAGAGGAAAGAGGTCATCATAAAACTTTTAGCATGCAGGGCAGCGGGCAGCAAACATGAAGGCAGAATCGGGCTGCTGAGAGATCACATAGTTTACTACACGCGAGGAGAAAACAGCAGACTGGAAGGAGGGTGAAGCAGTGAGCTCTCAGAGCACGGCTGCTGGGACACACCCACTTTCTCCAGCAAGGCAGCGCCTCTCAGTCCTCCCCAAACAGTGCCACTCACTGGCACCAAATGTTCAAAAGCCTGAGCCTACGGGAGACACTTGGCACTTAAACCTCCACATCTCGTGAGTGTGATATTGTAACCATTTTCTGTTCACATCAACCTCGTCCAGGAAGAGACAGCCAACTTTATTTTGGACTGTAACCTCTTTCGAAAAGGAGAGTACTGGAAATGGCAAACTCACAGTTAAACACCACTGCCCAGCTACTTCTAGGCATTACCATGTGAAATGGTGGAACTTCTTCCACAGATCTCAGGTCCCTTCCAGAAGCTCAACTGAATGTGCTTGTGTAGGAGGAGTCTGTCCACTTGAGTCTCCTCCCAGGTTGGTGCTCTCTATAGTCATTGGCTGCCCTGTGGCTTCCTCCATTGTGACCCTGCAGGTTTCTTTAATCTTGAAAGCCTCATTGATCACTACCTGTCACTAGAAATGAATCTATTAAAGCTACATCCACAGACTCCCTAGCAGAAAAATTCAGCGAGCATTGAAATGTAAATTCCTAGGTCACCCTGTCAGATGTATTTGTTTTTAAGAGAACAAATCATTAATGACTAATTATCATGCTCCTGTGAAGAAAACACAGTGCTAATGAATTTGCTCAATTTTGAAGCTAAGAAAGAATAGCTCTTTGTTAGAGGAAGCTGAAGCGTTCACAGGGTTTCACCAATACTGACGGGAACTGTGTGAACATATTGCTTAAAACGGTTGTCATATGTAATTGGGCAAATTATAATAAATTAGGGACAATGGTTCTCAAATTGTCTGAAACAGTAACGAATCCTAGGAAAACTGAGAGTTATGCAGAGCCGGAGCCTTCCATTTGCAAACTCCAGGAGGGCGTGCAATGACAAAACCACCTGTAGGGAAACTAAGGAAAGTGTAGGGTGGAGGGGCTCTAAATCTCCAACTGTCTCTCAAGTCTTAAATTGCCCCTAACACTTAACTGCTTTGCAGACTTAACTCCTGTCTGTCAAGGGCAAACACTGACACCTGTACCCTAAGTCCATCACTGCTTCCCTCAGATCCCCCAAGCAACTTCTCTACTACAGAACAACCCCTTTGTCTAAACTCGGTGTCCTGTCTCTCATTCACACTGCCAGACCACTCCTCAGAACATAAAAACAGACTTTAAAATTTCCCACCCAAAACGCTGTTTCAGTGCGGAACCTCTTACTCTGATTTGATTCCTTGTTGGAGGAAATACTTTCAGTGCTTTCTGTGTGGGGGATTTAAATTTTGTCACCAGCTCCCAACTTTTCAGCTACTTGTTGCCACAAAAAAGTGGTTAACTCCACCTGCGGGTAGAGGGCTTTATCCTTAAAACTAGTAAAGAAAGTCTTTATAGAACAAAAGAGTGTTGTTGCCATTTATTTCTTCTGGAAAACTGAGACCAATATCCCATTCTAATGTGAAAAGAGTGACACTAAATGAAGCCCATGTTGAGGAAGCCAAGTCAGTAAATGTTTTTCAGTAATTGTAATCTGCATTTTCTTTTTACGGCACTCTTTCTCCTCTTTCTTCTCTTTCATGGGAAATGTGAAGTTATAAGCTCCTCGAAAAGGATAAGCGTTTACCCAAGATTCCCAGAGATGATTTTACTTCCTTTTAGACCTGTTTTGGTTTTGTTTCACATGTCTCACACATGATGTAAATACTACACACACAAAATCAAGTTCCATTGCCCTGCTCCTTATCTGTGTACTCCCTCGAGCCACAGCTCTTCTCCATGGCTTATATGCTGAGTCATTTTTAGCTTTTCATTTTACTGTTTATCTCTAAGGCCTGTCAGGAGTCTTTCTCCAAATTTAATCTTATATCTGCTCACTTCTCTCAGTCTTCTCTGAAGTAATTCTGAACAAATCTCCTCCATTTTTCATCAGCTAGGCAGTATTTTTCTGCTGACTGCTTCTACAGATTTCTCCCTCTTGAACAGTGTGTATATTTAAAGAATATTGCATCAGGTCATGTCACTTAAGGTTCTTCAGTAGTTTCTTGTCCTTTGAGAACAAATTCTCAGATTTCTTTCCAGGGGAATCTGCACGACTGGGGGCTACCAATTTTCCTACATCATTAAGGCCAGGAATTCTGCCTGTATCCCTATTCCATTCATTGTGTAAAATTTTTTAAAAATAGTAATATCAGTACATTGAATGTATGCACTTTTCTCAAAATATCCTAAAATGTGCCCAATGTTTAAACTTTTAACAGGCGCATATAGAATTTATAGGTGCTATAATCTATATGCATATTTGATTTAGATCGTATCTGCCAAAACTATGGAATTATAATTGACTTAGCTGAGTTACTACAATTAAGAATTTTCTATTTTTGGTTTTTTAAGACAGGGTTTCTCTATGCTACCTTGGCTGTCCTGTAACTTGCTCTATAGATCAAGATGGCCGTGCACTCAGTGATCCTCTTGCCTCTGTTTCCCAACAAATTGTGAAAAAAATATCTTGATAAAATGTAAAATTTTATTGAAATGATTGAAAGGTTTGGACTTCCACTTAAGATGTAAACTGAGAATCTAAGTAAAGAGGTAAACATTTTCCTTCATAACATCAACACATGTGATATAATTATGTCCCCCTTTAGAAACATACAATTCTCCTGTTGGGGTTACCATAGAACGTTAAGAGTCATAGAGTGTTGTGGTAGGAAGTGAGGTCTCCTACATTTCTGCCAGAGACATATAAATATACATCATAGATGTAAAACACTTGATGAGCATGTACCAAGACACAACTTTAACCTTGAACACTGAAAAGCATATAAATTAGATATTTAACTAGTTTCTTCTAGTTCTGTGAATTTGGAACAGATACTAATTTTTACAACTAGAAAATGAAATTATTTAATATTTTAAATATTATGCTAATGAATTGCTATATATTGTATATGACATCTGTGTGAAATGAAAGCAGTTATGTAATAGGGTTGACTACCTTTCCAATCCATCCTTTGTATCTATGAACATCTTATACAACAAAAGTTGCACATTTCAGAAATGAGAACTAGTTGATATTGTCTTGTATCCTTAGGATTTAACAAACCACCTTACTAAGCAATGAATAGATATTTATTAAATTATTAGAAGCATGAATGAAAATATTTTTACACAACCAATATTTGACACTGCCAAAACAAAAGCAAAATATCTTTAAAAAAAGAAAAGAAAACCCCCTGTATTCTAAAATCCCATTAGTCATATACTGCATTACAGAGACAGTTACAAAATGATATATATTCTAGTGCAATAAAAAAAATTACCATTATTGTGTATGCTACTTTTCTTAAGAAAAAATCTACAAAAGTGAGATAATTGGTATTTTATATGAGTGAGGTGCCTGGATCATCAAACAGTCAATAACACAAAGTGAATATAGATATTATGTTCATAGTAATTAGTCTCTTGCTTCATTACTGTTAGAACAATTAACAAATCTATTAATGGTTTCATTGCACTAATGTGATGATAATAATTATATGAATATTACTTCTAAGACTTGAATGTGTAAAAAATAAAAAGCATGAGAGAAATCAAAGATAATTGGAAGAAAAATATTTTTCTTTAAATAAATTAATTTTTCATTCCAAAAAGCCAAGTATTCCTCCCCAAAACTTCCATTTCTTCCAATTCATCAAGTAATATAGAACAAGAGGGTTCCAAACTTCTTAGTAGAATAACAATATGATTCCTCCTTCACTGTCCTTACTTCTTAACACCAGAGCAGAGATAGTTCCCCATACTGTGTGAAGGTTATGCCCTTGATTTTTCTAACTCTCTGCCTATGTTGTCAAAATGCATCATGTATCCAACTAATGAAATAAAAATATAGAAACTATTCAAAAACCAATGAAGATAACATATATTAGATAGCACACTATTAATCTTTTAGTGAGAATATCATTTTTTCTCTCCTTTAGAAAATCTTGCTCATCTATCTCTTCAACATTGAAAGATGTCTAACCAAATTCCTGGTTTATTCCTCCACTCAATTTTGCATTCATGATGTCTCCAGACATCAAATGTTCCTGAAGTTCACAATGATAAAACCATGCATCCATCTCTTGTGATACACACACAAACAAACACACACTCACTTTACAACTATTTAGAAATCTAATCACCCATTTTCAAAGTTTTATGAATAATGGATAATTGCTTTAGCTTTTATTCTAGTTTTAGAAAAAAGAACAAACCATATGTGTTCCTTTTAAAAATAAATAATTTATAAATAAGAAAAATAGACTATAGCCAAGCAAAATGGCGCATGCCTATAGTGATTCCCTCTCTAGACTCTCTAGACAGAGGTAAAAGCAAGAGGTTTGCTGTAAGATTTTAAGGACAATCTGGTATTTCTACTGAGTTCTAAGCCAGCTATAAGTATATGCCAAGGTCTGTCAAGAGTGTCAAATGGGACATGCACATCCCATCCCTTCCACCAAGGCTAATGGACTATGAAAGAAAAAACAGTGGAAGGTATATACCAGCAAGAGGTAGGGGAAGACTTGAGTGAAACAGTATCTTCTGGATAGACGGGGACAGTTTTGCTCCTACAATAACAGCAACTGAGATTGCCTACACAAAACCTGTACAGCATCAATCTAGTCACTCAGTATTCCAGCAGGAAGCAGGGAGTGGCTCACTAGCAACAATTCTGCAGAGGAGACAGTTTGCTTCCTATACGTTTGATATTCAAGGCAAAGCATACATATTAGAGTCATGATTAGAGCATAAAATGTTCTCACTTAGCCATTTGTTTTTTAGAGGGATAATCCCCATATTCTTTAATGGAGTTAAAATATTATGTATATTTTATCTTCTCCAAAAGTTAGTTATGATACAACTGAATCACTGAAAAAAAAATGTTTCTTATTGGACTTCATTGGTTTTAATTATGTGAAAACACTCCATGTTGTAATTCATTTCAACAATAAAACCATATATTTTAATGACCTATTCTAATAACACACATTATGTTCACTTTTTTAGTGTTAGAGAAATATAATAAGCCAATTAAAACACATTTCTGAAAAGAGGACACAAATCCCAACACTGCTACTGCTGGACAATATTCTTGCTCCTGATCAAATCAGACCCTTAACTCACTTGCCAATTAATTCAGATACAACTGTGCTCACTGTTAAAGGTCATTGCCTAATCCAAATTGTTTATTGCATGTAGTAGATAGCATTCAGTACATTGTTGCAATTATTTCCTTGACTGACCACTCTACAATTTCAACACATGTGTGCAGCTCTTCATTGCATTGGGTCAGATTTCTAATTGCAATCCTACTGTGCCTAAGGAGACACGCTAATAAAATTGCAAAACCATGATTATTGCAGCCACATGTAATGTGACCTCGGGGAAAAAAAAATGCCTGAAATTTTGGACTGGAGTGAACTCTTCTACTGACTATGGCAATCATCATTTGCTGCTCAATTTTACCCCATCACATTGGCCTTTATTGGGTATAGAGAATTAAGACAGCTAATGAAGACACAACCATTTAGTAATCACTTTATAATATTAGCTAATGTCGTATGACAATCAAGACCAATAGTCTTTTTAATCCCCTACCTGTCTAAATCTTTGAACTAGCAGTTACCAATTTCTATTGGGAGAAATTTAGAAATTTGTCAAATGTGCCTGGATATGACTTTAACCATTTTCAACTTGATCTACAACAAATGTCACAATGAAGGTCAATAATGAAATTCTAAAAGCAAACAGAGTTCAAGCCAAGCTGTGTTAAATGATGAACATTAAGTACATACAAATCGACACTGAATAAATGAATAGTGAATGTTTGGAAAATGAACTAATCATGATGCGGAAGATGAACATAAGCCCGGAGAAAAAGAGCAGAAAGACATCCTAGCCTCCAGAGACTCCCTCCTGCTACTCATTTGTGTGCGCTACAATGTAAACTGATTTCAAGCAGCTCAGAAGCCAATGGGTTTATTGTTGCTCTTGCTAGTTTGCTGTGATTTCAGGTCCCATAGATTTGAGTCCAGAGACTACAGCTCTTGGTTATATCATGATGAGAATTACTTTAAGCATTGGAATTTTACACTCATGTGTAGTTTCTTCCACCTTTTTCTTATAAACGTAGAAAAGTGGATTTGCCTTTGAAAGTACTTGCTGAGGGAATGATCACACGTAGAAAAACACAAATTCTAGGAACTGAGCCAGGCTCTGATTTCCTCTGTCCCTGAAGTGTTTTATTTAAGGAAACCATTGATTTCTGCCACTACACTGAAAACTCCTGTGCAGAGGTGGCCAAGAAATCTACCTCCAATTCCATTTCTTAGGACTCTTTCCAAAGGAAGATTGCCACACGAGCAGCTTTGCTGGAAGTAGCCTTTTATACTTGAAGTTCCGTTTTTGTGTAAGATGTTGAAAAGGAAAGAAAACTCTCTATGATAGTTTCCAAAAAAGCTAAAAACTGTGCTTTATTTTAATATTTAGGCAGAAAAGCACTTCTATAATCAAATGAAGTTTTTTCCAAAGGCACTGTCAACGGCTTACCATTCGCCTGTGGCTTACTGTAGGGCATTTTTTTATGAGATACAAAAGTACAATTAAAGCCATCTAACACTATGCCTTGTTATTTGAAGAAAGATGAAAAATCATTAGTGATTCTGATTAATGAGTAAACACTTTAAAAAAATAGCTGAAAAGGAAAACCAGTGCTTGTGGTGCAGTGTAATGAAACCTCTGAGCCCTCCCGGGGAAATGCAGCCTTCTTCTGAAGCATACAGAGACACAACAGTGTGTTCTCCCAACTGGCTTCAGCCTCAAACACAAAATGTGAGAGAACAATGTGACCTAGTAGTGGATATTAGATGCTCTTGTCAAGTGTAATTCTTTATCAGGTAAGAGAGGGAGCAAATGCCGAGGTTATAAATTCTTAATAAAAATGGGAAAGTATGGGAGCTTAGAGTTTAAGAGTGCTCAACTGTCCCTGTAGAAGACCAGAATTCAAGTCCCAGTGCCTACACCAAGTGTCTGACAACCTTCAGGAACTCTGGCTTGTGGAGACCTACCACCCGTCTGTACTCCTTAGGTGTAGTGATATCTCATTGGCAATCTAACAAATCAAACTTGCCTGGAGATCGGAGTGCAGAGCCAAGCGATTAGCTAGCCGTATAAACCTGGCAGGGATGGCACACACCTTTAATATTATGTTCATTTAGCAAAAGAATTCAAGCAAAATATCCTCTAGGGACTGTACTGCCTAGTCTTGGTCATAGGTTCTTGGTCCCAGTATTAGAGACAGATCTGAATTTCATCTTGTGACCGAGGCCTTAAAACCAAGTATAACGTGATTGACTACTCCCATAACATCTGTGCCACTAACATACCAGTAAGAATACCTTACCAAGCTAGTTGGTATGGTAGCTTGCTTAGTTCACAGCTTTATAACTGATAATAACCTCTAACCTCTGGTGATGTGCATAGCACCTTCCAGCACTATTAAAGCTAGCTAGTCATGAAGCTCCCAAATCAGTATGATCTTGATTTTGCCATATTTTCTAATCTAAATATATGGTGTCTTTAGCAATATGATCTTATTGTCAAGTTCTGTAGAGTAACCAAGAGCACTGACAATAGCCTACAGTGTTGAAAGACAAAGTATCTCACAGGCTTACAACTTCAAAAGAGGCAATCTGTTCCTGGTGCTGGGCTTTTAATTATAAGTCTATGGTGCCTAGTATGGGCATTGCCACTTTGTTATAGGGAACTCCATTTAATCTCATTATATATATATATATATATATATGTGTGTGTGTGTGTGTGTGTGTGTGTGTGTGTGTGTGTGTGTATTTTCTGGAAATTTCCACAGTAGTAGATTTCTATATGACTTTTCAAAAAGGTCTTTAGCATTTGTTATTTCTTACTATCTACATCCTCTCACTTGTCATTCCATCCCTCACCCAACTTCACTTTTCCTGTTCCATTATTTCTCTTTATCCCTTCATACCACTGTGTTCTATCTCCTTTCCCTTCGATGATTCCCGCCCCCCAGGGACATTGCTAATTCTTTCATTTCTATGGACTTTCCAAATGAAACACACATATCTAAAGAATCATAGAGAAACATCACAAATGAGAGAAAGCACACAACTTTTGTCTTTCTCAGTCTGGGTTACACTATCCAAAATTGTTCTTTGCAGTCCTATTCATTTATCTTTGGATTTCATAATTTCATTTCTTTAGTAGGTGAATAATAGCCAATTATATAAATGTGACACATTTTTATTATTTGTTCATTAGTTGGTGGACATTAAGGCTGTTTCTAGTTATTGTGTATGAAAGAGCAATGATTATGGAAGAACATGTATCTCCATAACAGAATACAGAGTACCTTGAATATATGCCAAACTGGGGTGCCTGAGTTATAGGATATATAGGATACATCAATTTTCAGGTTCATTTTGAGAAATTTTCATTCAACTTTTATAATGCCTGCACCAATTTGAACTCCAACAACCAGAGAATATGTATTCTTCTCCTTCCCCCATATGCATACCAGCATTTGAAAATCCCTTTAAGAAAATCTGGACTTCTTTCATGATAAAAATATTACGGAGAATCTAGGAACACAAGGGGAATATCTGAGGATAATTAAGGCTGTATACAACACCTCACAGCCATATCTTGCTAAAAGAGAAAAGTTTTTCTTCTAAAATCTAAACTGCGCTAAAAAGCAATTTTTTTTTCGAAAATCACAAGCAAGACCAGGGTTTCCATTCTTTTTTTTTTTTTAATAATTTTTTTTATTAAGAAAAGAAGAAAAAAAACATAAACAAAAAACAAGTTTCCACCTCCTCCCAGCCTCCCATTTCCCTCCCCCTCCTCCCACCCTTCTCCCCCTCCTCCCACCCTTCTACCCCTCCCCCCACTCCTCTCCCCCTCACTCTCCAGTCCACAGAGCAGTCCAGGTTCCCTGCCCTGTGGTAAGTCCTAGGTCCTCCCCCCTCCGTCCATATCTAGGGAGGTGAACATCCAAACTGGCTAGGCTTCCACAAAGCCAGCACATTAAGTAGGATCAAAACCCCGTGCCATTGTCCTTGGCGTCTCATCAGCCCTCATTGTTCGCCATGTTCAGAGAGTCCGGTTTTATCCCATGCTTTTTCGGTCACAGTCCAGCTGGCCTTGGTGAGCTCCCAGTAGATCAGCTCCACTGTCTCAGTGGGTGGGTGCACGCCTCGTGGTCCCGACTTCTTTGCTCATGTTCTCCCTCCTTCTGCTCCTCATTGGGACCTTGGGAGCTCAGTCCAGTGCTCCTGTGTGGGTCTCTGTCTCTGTCTCCATCCATCACCAGATGAAGGTTCTATGATGATATGCAAGATATTCGTCAGTATTGCTCTCGGATAGGGTCATTTCAGGTTCCCAATCCTCAGCTACCCAAGGAACTAACTGGGAACCTCATGTTGGGCACTTGGGAGCCCCTCTAGGGTCAAATCTCTTGCTCACCCTAAAGTGGTTCCCTTAACTAAGAATTGTGGTTCCGTGCTCCCCTATCCACCTTTCCTTTATCCCAATTCTCCTGATTCCCCAAGTCCCCCCTCCTTCCCTTCTACCTTTTCTCTCCCCATCTCCCCTTACCCCCATCCCACCCCACCCCCAAGATCCTAATTTTCTCCCCGGCAATTGGGTCTACTTCCCTTAGCCAAGAGGATAACTATATGTTTTTCCTTGGGTTCACCTTCTTACTTAGCTTCTTTAGGTTCACCTATTGTAGACTCCGTGGCCCTAATTTATGGCTAGAAACCAATTATGAGCGAGTACATCCCATGTTCATCTTTTTGGGTCCTGGACACCTCACTCAGGATAGTGTTTTCTATTTCCATCCATTTGCATGCAAAATTCGAGAAGTCATTGTTTTTTACCGCAGCGTAGTACTCTAGCGTGTACATATTCCATACTTTCTTCATCCATTCTTCCATTGAAGGGCATCTAGGTTGTTTCCAGGTTCTGGCTATTACAAATAATACTGCTATGAACATAGTTGAACAAATGCTTTTGTCATATGATAGAGCATCTCTTGGGTATATTCCCAGGAGTGGTATTGCTGGGTCCAGGGGTAAGTTGATCCCGAATTTCCTGAGAAACCGAAACACTGACTTCCACAGTGGTTGCACAAGATGGCATTCCCACCAGCAATGGATGAGGGTACCCGTTCCTCCACAGACTCTCCAGCAAAGGTTATCCTTGGTGTTTTTGACTTTAGCCATTCTGACAGGTGTAAGATGATATCTCAAAGTTGTTTTGATTTGCATTTCCCTGATTGCTAAGGAAGTTGAGCACGACTTTAAGTGTCTTTTGGCCATTTGAACTTCCTCTGCTGAGAATTCTCTGTTCAGTTCAGTGCCCCATTTTTTAATTGGGTTAATTAGCATTTTAAAGTCTAGTTTCTTGAGTTCTCTATATATTTTGGAGATCAGACCTTTGTCTGTTGTGGGGTTGGTGAAGATTTTCTCCCAATCAGTAGGTTGCCTTTGTGTCTTATTGACTATGTCCTTTGCTTTACAGAAGCTTCTCAGTTTAAGTAGGTCCCATTTATTCAATGTTGCCCTTAATGTCTGTGCTTCTGGGGTTATACATAGGAAGCGATCTCCTGTGCCCAGCTCCTGTAGGGTACTTCCCACTTTCTCTTCTATCAGGTTCAGTGTGTTCGGGCTGATATTGAGGTCTTTAATCCATTTGGACTTGAGTTTTGTGCACGGTGATAGATAAGGGTCTATTTTCATTCTTCTACAAGATGACATCCAGTTGTGCCAGCACCATTTGTTGAAGATGCTTTCTTTCTTCCATTTTATACTTTTAGCTCCTTTATCGAAAATCAGGTGTTCATAGGTTTGTGGGATAAAATCCGGGTCTTCTATACGATTCCATTGGTCGACTTCTCTGTTTTTATGCCAGTACCACACTGTTTTCATTACTGTAGCTCTGTAATAGAGTTTGAAGTCAGGGATGGTAATGCCTCCAGAAGATCCTTTATTGTATAGGATTGTTTTGGCTAACCTGGGTTTTTTGTTTTTCCATATAAAGTTGATTATTGTCCTCTCCAGATCTGTGAAGAATTTTGATGGGATCTTAATGGGGATTGCATTGAATCTATAAATAGCCTTTGGTAGAATTGCCATTTTTACTATGTTGATCCTCCCAATCCAAGAGCAAGGGAGGTCCATCCATTTTTTGGTATCCTCTTCAATTTCTTTCTTCAATGCCTTAAAGTTCTTGTCAAATAGATCTTTCACTTCCTTGGTTAGATGTACCCCAAGATATTTTATGCTGTTTTTGGCTATTGTGAATGGTGAAGCTTCTCTGATTTCCCTCTCTGCTTCCATATCCTTTGTGTATAAGAGGGCGACTGATTTTTTGGAGTTGATCTTGTATCCTTCCACATTACTAAATCTGTTTATCAGCTGTAGGAGTTCTTTGGTGGAGTTTTTGGGGTCGCTTATGTACACTATCATATCATCTGCGAATAACGAAAGTTTAACTTCTTCCTTTCCAATTCGAATCCCCTTGATTCCATTATGTTGTCTTATTGCTATTGCTAGAACTTCAAGCACTATATTGAAGAGGTATGGGGAGAGTGGACAGCCTTGTCGTGTTCCTGAGTTAAGTGGGATGGCTTTGAGTTTCTCTCCATTTAATTTGATGTTAGCTGTCGGCTTGCTGTATATAGCATTTATTATATTTAGGTATGACCCTTGTATCCCTAATCTCTCCAAGACTTTTAACATAAATGGATGTTGAATTTTGTCAAATGCTTTTTCAGCATCTAATGAAATGATCATATGGTTTTTTTCTTTCAGTTTATTTATATGCTGGATTACATTGATAGATTTTCGTATGTTGAACCAGCCCTGCATCTCCGGAATGAAGCCTACTTGATCATAATGGATAATTTTTCGGATGTGTTCTTGGATTCGATTTGCCAGTATTTTGTTGAGGATTTTTGCGTCGATATTCATGAGTGAGATTGGCCTGTAGTTCTCTTTCCTGGTTGAGTCTTTGAGTGGTTTTGGTATCAGAGTAATTGTGGCTTCATAAAAGGAGTTTGGTAATGACCCTTCTGTTTCTATCTTGTGGAATACATTAAGGAGTATAGGTATTAGATCTTCTTGGAAGATCTGGTAGAATTCCGAATTGAAACCATCTGGTCCTGGGCTTTTTTTGGTAGGGAGGTTTTTGATAACCTCTTCTAATTCTTCGCGACTAACAGGTCTATTTAGATTGTTCACCAGTCCTGATTTAACTTTGGTATATGATATTTATCTAAAAAAGTATCCATTTCCTTTACATTTTCCAATTTTGTGGCATATAGGCTTTTGTAGTAAGATCTAATGATTCTCTGAATTTCCTCTGTGTCTGTGGTTATGTCCCCCTTTTCATTTCTGATCTTATTAATTTGCAAATTCTCTCTCTGCCGTTTGATTAGCTTGGATAGTGGTTTGTCAATCTTGTTGATTTTCTCCAGGAACCAGCTTTTTGTTTCATTGATTTTTTGTATTGTTTTCTGTGTTTCTATTTTGTTGATTTCAGACCTCATTTTGATTATTTCCAGTCTTCTACTCCTCCTAGGTGAGTCTGCTTCTTTTTTTTCTAGAGCTTTCAGGTGGGCTGTTAAGTCTCCAATGTGAGCTTTCTCTGTTTTCTTTAAGTGGGCACTTAGTGCTATGAACTTTCCTCTTAGCACTGCTTTCATAGTGTCCCATAAGTTTGAGTATGTTGTTTCTTTATTTTCATTGAATTCCAGAAAGACTTTAATTTCTTTCTTTATTTCTTCCTTAATCCAGCTATGGTTCAATAGTTGACTGTTCAGTTTCCATGACTTTGTATGCTTTCTGGGGGTAGCATTATTGTTGAATTCTAACTTTAATCCATGGTGATCTGATAAGACACAGGTGGTTACTAATATTTTTTTGTAACTGTGGATGTTTGCTTTGTTACCGACTATGTGGTCGATTTTCGAGAATGTTCCATGAGCTGCAGAGAAGAAGGTATATTCTTTCCTATTTGGATGGAATGTTCTATAGATGTCTGTTAAGTCCATTTGATTCATTACCTCCACTAATTCTCTTATTTCTCTGTTAGGTTCCTGTCTGATTGACCTGTCCATTGGTGAGAGAGGAGTGTTGAAGTCTCCTACTATTAGTGTGTGCGGTTTGATGGCTGCCTTGAATTTTAGCAATGTTTCTTTTATGTACGTGGGTGCTTTTAAATTAGGGGCATAGATGTTCAGGATTGAGACTTCATCCTGATGAACTGTTCCTGTTATGAGTATAAAATGCCCCTCTCCATCTCTTCTGATTGATTTAAGTTTAAAGTCAACTTTGTTAGAGATTAGTATGGCCACACCTTCCTGTTTCTTAGGACCATTTGCTTGATAGGCCTTTTCCCAGCCCTTTACTCTGAGTAGGTGCCTGTCTTTGTGGTTGAGGTGTGTTTCTTGTAAACAGCAGAATGTTGGATCCTGTTTTCTTATCCAATCTCTTAGCCTGTGCCTTTTTATAGGTGAGTTGAGTCCATTGACATTAAGTGATATTAATGACCAGTGGTTGTTAACTCCGGTCATTTTTTTTTTAGTCGTAGAGTTTGTGTGTTTCCCTTCTTTGTTTTGTGTTGGTGAAGGGTATCTAGATGTCTGAGTTATTGTGGTCATTGTTGGACTCCTTGGTTAGTGATTTTCCTTCAATTACTTTCTGTAAGGCTGGATTTGTGGCTGCGTATTGTTTAAATTTGTTTTTATCCTGGAAAATTTTATTTTCTCCATTTATAGTGAATGAAAGCTTGGCTGGGTATAGTAATCTGGGCTTGCACCCATGGTCTCTCAGTTTCTGCAGTACATCTATCCAGGACCTTCTGGCTTTCATGGTTTCCATGGAGAAGTCAGGTGTAAGTCTGATAGGTTTACCTTTATAAGTAATTTGGCCTTTTTCCTTTGCAGCTCTTAATATTCTTTCCTTATTCTGTATGCTTTGTGTTTTGATAATTATATGGCGAGGGGATGGTTTTTTTTGATCCAGCCTATTCGGTGTTCTGTATGCTTCTTGCACCTTCATAGGAAAATCTTTCCTTAGGTTGGGAAAGTTTTCTTCTATAATTTTATTAAATAGATTTTCTGGACCATTGAGCTGCCCTTCTTCTCCTTCTTCTACTCCTATTATTCTTAGGTTTGGTCTTTTTATTGTGTCCCATATTTCCTGAATGTTTTGTGATGAGAGTTTGTTGGACTTGCTGTTTTCTTTGATCAGTGTGTTTATTTTCTCTATGGTATCTTCAGAATCCGAGAGTCTTTCTTCTATCTCTTGTATTCTGCTGGTTATGCTTGTTTCTGTAGTCTCTATTCGTTTACCTAGATTTTCCATGTCCAGACGGCCCTCTGTTTGTGTTTTCTTCTTTGCCTCCATTTCAGTTTTCAGGTCTTGAACTGTTTCCATTATCTGTTTGATTGTTTTTCCTTGGTTTTCTAGGGTATCATTCACTGATTTATTCAATTCTTCAAACTTTCTGTTATATTTCTCATCCATTTCTATAAGGGCGTTTTTTACATGCTGTTTAAGGGTGTCAATCACTTTCATGAAGTCAATCTTTTCTCCTTCCTCTTGATTAAGGGGTTCTTGTCCTCCCGTTGTGAGGTCGCTTGTTTCTGGTAGCTTCATGTTGCTTTTCAGCTTGTTGGGCGAATTCTTGCCTTGACGTCGGCCCATCTCTTCTTCCAAATGCTCCCTATGGATCTTCTTTTACCGGATTAGGTCTCCTTGCCTACCAAACGCTGTCTCTCCCCAATGTTGGCTCTCCCAATGCTGGGTCTCCTGGCGCCGAAAGATCAGGCCTCCGTGCTGGTTGGGCAGCTCGCAGACAAAGCGCCTACCCCGCTTGGTGCAGGCAGGCCACAGAAACAAAGGAACTGCTGCCCGCCTGGGAGCCCCGGACACTCGGACCCTGCGCCCAGATAGGCTGGGCTGGGCGATGCCACGCGCCTAAAGAGGGCAGTGGGGGCGAAGTGGGGAGGGCTCTGGACGGAAGCTGGGTGGGCCAGGAAGAAAGAGGCAGCACCCGGGGAGTAGAGGCCCTGCAGAGAGCCCAAGCAGGACAGGGGGCCAAGAAACTCCCGAGCTCCCCGTCCCAGGCTGGCGCCGTGGGCCAGAAACTCACCCCAATGCTGGGTCTCCTGGCGCCGAAAGATCAGGCCTCCGTGCTGGTTGGGCAGCTCGCAGACAAAGCGCCTACCCCGCTTGGTGCAGGCAGGCCACAGAAACAAAGGAACTGCTGCCCCCCGGGAGCCCCGGGTACTCGGACTCAGCGCCCAGATAGGCTGGGCTGGGCGATGCCACGCGCCAAAAGAGGGCAGTGGGGGCGAAGTAGGGAGGGCTCTGGATGGAAGCTGGGTGGGCCAGGAAGAAAGAGGCAGCACCCGGGGAGTAGAGGCCCTGCCCAGGGTTTCCATTCTTACTTTCTTGTAGTATATAGCACTTAAAGACTTAGCTAACGCCGAATTACTGTCTGTTACTATAACACTGATGCTGTGGGAATATCAACAAAGTTGGTCTTCATAGGTAAAGAAGTACAAGAAGGAGAACTGCCTAATACCAAAGAATCAAGAACATAAAGAGGAACAAGATAAAGAGAGAACTGATAAAAAGTAAAAACTAAAATAGAAAAAAAAAACTGCCTATGCTGCAAAGACAGTGTTTCAGGAAAGAAGCAACATGGATATCAAATATTAAAATATGTTTATTTGGTGCTGGGAAATTATTCTAGGGAGATCTTTGGTTGCCCAACTTTGATTCTTAGTCTAGGAGTTGTACCACACTTGATAATGAAGAACAAATTGGAGTGTGTGTGTGAAAGCAGTACTTGACTGTTTTTCCGTAAAATATAATTTCTTTCACTGGGTGTTCGCACAGGGAGATTAATGCAATGCAAAACAGAAAAGGTTGGTCAGGCTCAGATCAGAAAGAGAGATACTGGCACTACTGAGAGCTATTGGCACTACTACTTACAATTAACAAAAGTGATCTTCTGTGCTGGAGACACGAAATAATTTTTTATGGGGTGGCTAGGCAGGTTTCTATGGGGAGAAATTATTGGTCCATTATGGTTCCTGGCACTGGGAATACCTCTTAACATCATGCGCAGACTGCTTCTTCCAGTTTTGCTGGGCATCTGTTTCAAGAAAAATGACTAGGGAAGTGGAAAGCACAAGGTAAGGAACTGTGGAGGTCTCCTTGAGAAAGGGAATTAGCTGGGAAAGGAGGGCACTGTGTATCCAGGGACTCACTCTTTGACTGAAAACTTCTTCATGTCCTTCCAAACAGGAGTTTTCGCGGCTTCTCTCTGAACTAAAGTCTTACCTTTTATAATAAATTATTGAAAGTATATTTATAATCTAAGGTGCTTTGCAGAAAAATTTCCAGATGCATTGAAGTTTGTACTTTGCCCTAGTATGTTATTATTTAATATGCTATGTAATTTGCAAAATAATTTTACTTTATGAAGACTTAACACACCCCATGATTTTTAAAAAGCTGATGTAGACTCTGTGTTTTTAGTCAAAACTAACATGAAAGTAAAAATTAATACCCAACTGGAAATTTTTAATATTTAATATCTAATGTTTCTCACTCAACATAAATACTATACATGCTGTCTAAAAAAATTAGATGTCCATGAAACATTCACAAAAATCTTATCTTCAATTTTAGGGACATATGAGGACAACTATATCAGCCAGCCTTGTATTACTATAAATAAATAACCTAAATCACTTACTGATAAGGACGAAATGTTTGTTCATCTCAGTCCTTTGTAGATCCAAAATCATGAGGCACCATGGATTCTGCTCTGTAAGAACAGCAGAATGCACTTTTAACTCACAAATTCTTCCTGGATATGTTGCACCCTTTATCCTCCTTATTTTGAGTAATAGGGTCCCAATAAATCTTAGGAGTCTAGAGTTTTTAAACCTCAAGCTACATAAAAATTGAGCTTAACTCCCCAAACAACTGAATTTACTACATCCTCTTTTATCTTCCAAATAGATCTTCTTCACCAAGAATACTTGCACAGCACAAAAATTATTATCCACATTGATGTTGAGGTTAATCTAGGAACGTGTAAAGGCTCCTGGGAAACTTTAGGGCTCTGAACACAAATCTACGGTCATGTCTGTGATATTATAAGCTGATCCAATGATCATCTTGTTTATCTAAGACTTACTTAGATTTTAATTGATATTTCTTCCTTCAATGTAAGCCAATACAAAGTAATTAACTTTTTCAGATAATACATTTTAAAGCATGTTCCTGATGACGTTTGTCCAGGCAAAGACCTAAAAGGAATGGCCAGTACTTTTTGTGACCACCTTTTTTCAAGATCATATTAACCTAAATTCTGAAACTTGTTTCTCAGTAAAATGATTCTGTGTTGATAGATTATAGTTCCATATGTTTTCTGGAAGAAGTCAGGTATGAGCAGGAATTTTTTTTATGCTTTCAAGGATCATATCTGCTAAAGAATGATTTTAGTTTCATGTTGGGAGCAGTAAGACCCCAAATCCTGAATTTCTTGTAATCCCCTGATCTGAGTGCCTACAGCTGCTCTGAGCAGGAGACCTTCAGGAGTTCCTGATGGCAGGAGAGTGGTTTCTGGTGAGTTTGGCTGTGCGTGGCTATCTCTATATAATCTGCCCCAAAACACAATAAAAAGGGCATTCTTGGGGAATTCAAGTATGACCTGTGTCGCTCTCTCTTTGTCTGTGTGTTCTGTGTATTTTAACCTCCAGCCCCTTGCCCGAAGCTCGCGAACTGGGTGCCAGCGCACAGAGCGCAGACACAGGGGCACGGTGTGCGCGGGTAGTTTCCCTATTTTCTATGCCTTCCGATACCTCAGAAATCTATTTCTTGTATTTCCTCTCACAGAGGACAAATTTGTTCAACATTCTATCCCTCTCACAATAGGATACCTACATGCAACTCAGAGTTTATCAGAGACAATTTCAGCTTTAATATACCGCTTTATCTTGGCATTCACATTATAACTGTGCCCCTACTTGACCTTTGATATTGCAATTACTACACAACATGTCACTCCTGAGAAGATGAACCTGGGCTGTTAAGAAACCAAACTTGGTGGCCTTGGTGAGCTCCCAGTAGATCAGCTCCACTGTCTCAATGGGTGGGTGCACCCCTCGTGGTCCCGACTTCTTTGCTCATGTTCTCCCTCCTTCTGCTCCTCATTGGGACCTTGGGAGCTCAGTCCAGTGCTCCAGTGTGGTCTCTGTCTCTATCTCCATCCATCACCAGAAGAAGGTTCTATGATGATATGCAAGATATTCGTCAGTATTGCTATAGGCTAGGGTCATTTCCGGTTCCCTATCCTCAGCTGCCCAAGGAACTAACTGGGGACCTCGGCTTGGGCTCCTGGGAGCCACTCTAGGTTCAAGTCTCTTGCCAACTCTAAGGTGGCTCCCTTAACTAAGAATTGTGCTTCCGTGCTCCCCATCCTACCTTCCTTTATCCCAATCTTCCTTTTTCCCCAAGTTCCCCCCATCCTACCCTTCTCCCTTTTCTCTCCCCATCTCCCCTTACCCCCATCCCACCCCACCTGCAAGATCCCAATTTTCTCCCCGGCAATTTTGTCTACTTCCCATAGCCAAGAGGATAACTATATGTTTTTCCTTTGGTTCAACTTCTTACTTAGTGACTGAAAAAGCATGGGTTAAAACTGGACTCTCTGAACATGGCAAACAATGAGGGCTGATGAGAAGCCATGGACAATGGCACGGGGTTTGGATCCTACGCAATGTGCTGGCTTTGTGAGAGCCTAGCCAGTTTGGATGTTCACCTTCCTAGATATGGACAGAGGGGGGAAGACCTAGGACTTACCACAGGGCAGGGAACCCTGACTGCTCTTTGGACTGGAGAGGGAGGGGGAGAGGAGTGGGAGGAGGGGCAGAAGGATGGGAGGAGGGGGAGAAGGGTGGGAGGAGGGGGAGGGAAATGGGAGGCTGGGAGGAGGTGGAAACTTGTTTTTTTTTTCTTCCTTTTCTCAATAAAAAAAAAAAAACTTGACAAGCCATGGAGAAATAGTTGCTAAGCAGCACTCTTTTGTGATTTTTCTTTCAAGTTCCTGCCTTGTGTCCCCGCCTAGCCTTTCCTTGACTGCCTGAGCTTCCACTGATCATAGACAATAACCTCTAAACCAAATAAATATATAAATAAATAAAGTATATAAACATATTTATACAATACAGGCTAATTACAAATATTTTAAATGATATTATCTAATTCTTTTTTCTTTTTATTTTTATTTATTTAATTATTAAAGATTTCTGTCTCTTCCCCGCCACCGCCTCCCATTTCCCTCCCCCTCCCCCAATTAAGCCCCCCCCCCCTCAGCCCGAAAAGCAATCAGGGTTCCCTGTCCTGTGGGAAGTCCAAGGAACCCCCACCTCCATCCAGGTCTAGTAAGTTGAGCATCCAAACTGCCTAGGCTCCCACAAAGCCAGTGCGTGCAGTAGGATCAGAAACCCAGTGCCATTGTTCTTGAGTTCTCAGTAGTCCTCATTGTCCTCTATGTTCAGCGAGTCCGCTTTTATCCCAGGCTTTTCCAGACCCAGGACAGCTGGACTTGGAGAGTTCCCAGTAGAACATCCCCATTGTCCCAGTGTGTGGGTGCACCCCTCGCTGTCCTGAGTTCCTTGCTCGTGCTCTCTCTCCTTCTGCTCCTGATTTGGACCTTGAGATTTCTGTCCGGTGCTCCAATGTGGGTCTCTGTCTCTGTCTCCTTTCATCGCCTGATGAAGGTTAATATTCAGGAGGATACCTATATGTTTTTCTTTGGGTTCTCCTTATTTAGCTTCTCTAGGATCACTAATTATAGACTCAATGTCCTTGGTTTATGGCTAGAAACCAAATATGAGTGAGTACATCCCATGTTCCTCTTTTTGGGTCTGGCTTACCTCACTCAGGATAGTGTTTTCTATTTCCATCCATTTGTATGCAAAATTCATGAAGTCCTTGTTTCTTACTGCTGAGTAGGACTCTAATATGTATATATTCCATACTTTCTTCATCCATTCTTCCATTGAAGGGCATCTAGGTTGTTTCAAGGTTCTGGCTATCACAAACAATGCTGCTATGAACATCGTAGAGCATATACTTTTGTTGTATACTTCCCTTGGGTATATTCCCAAGAGTGGTATTGCTGGGTCCAGGGGTAAGTTGATCCCGAATTTCCTGAGAAACTGCCATACTGCTTTCCAAAGTGGTTGCAAAAGTTTGCATTCCCACCACCAATGGATGAGTGTACCCATTTCTCCACAACCTCTCCAGCAAAGGCTATCATTGGTGTTTTTTATTTTAGCCATTCTCACAGGTGTAAGATGGTATCTTAAAGTTGTCTTGATTTGCATTTCCCTGATCGCTAAGGAAGTTGAGCATGACCTTAAGTGTCTTTTGGCCATTTGAACTTCTTCTGTTGAGAATTCTCTGTTAACCTCAATGCCCCATTTTATAATTGGGTTGGTTAGCCTTTTACAGTCTAGTTTCTTGAGATCTTTATATATTTTGGAGATCAGACCTTTGTCTGTTGCGGGGTTGGTGAAGATCTTCTCCCAGTCAGTAGGTTGCCTTTGTGTCTTAGTGACAGTGTCCTTTGCTTTACAGAAGCTTCTCAGTCTCAGGAGGTCCCATTTATTCAATGAGGTCCTTAATGTCTGTGCTGCTGGGGTTGTACGTAAGAAGTGGTCTCCTGTGCCCATGTGTTGTAGAGTACTTCCCACTTTCTCTTCTATCAGGTTCAATGTGTTCGGACTGATATTGAGGTCTTTAATCCATTTGGACTTGAGTTTTGTGCATGGTGATAGATATGGATCTATTTTCATTCTTCTACAGGTTGACATCCAGTTTTGCCAGCACAATTTGTTGAAGATGCTCTCTTTTTTTCCATTGTATACTTTTAGCTCCTTTATCAAAAATCAGGTGTTCATAGGTTTGTGGGTTAATGTCAGGGTCTTCTATTCGATTCCATTGGTCGACTTCTCTGTTTTTATGCCAATACCAAGCTGTTTTCAATACTGTAGCTCTGTAGTAGAGTTTGAAGTCAGGGATGGTAATGCCTCCAGACGCTCCTTTGTTGTATAAGATTGTTTTGGCTATCCTGGGTTTTTTGTTTTTCCATATAAAGTTGATTATTGTCTTCTCCAGATCTGTGAAGAATTTTGATGGGATTTTGATGGGGATTGCATTGAATCTATAGATTGCTTTTGGTAGAATTGCCATTTTTACTATGTTGATCCTCCCAATCCAGGAGCAAGGAAGATCTTTCCATTTTCTGGTGTCCTCTTCAATTTCTTTCTTCAAAGACTTAAAGTTCTTGTCAAATAGATCTTTCACATCCTTGGTCAGAGTTACCCCAAGATATTTTATGCTATTTGTGGCTATTGTGAAAGGTGATGCTTCTCTAATTTCCCTCTCTGTTTCCTTACCGTTAGTGTATAGGAAGGCCACTGATTTTTTGGAGTTGATCTTGTATCCTGCCACATTACTAGAGGTGTTTATCAGCTGTAGGAGTTCTTTGGTAGAGTTTTTGGGGTCGCTTATGTATACTATCATATCATCTGCAAATAACAAGAGCTTAACTTCTTCTTTTCCGATACGAATCCCCTTGATCCATTTATGTTGTCTTATTGCTATTGCTAGAACTTCAAGCACTATATTGAAGAGGTATGGAGAGAGTGGACAGCCTTGTCGTGTTCCTGATTTTAGTGGGATGGCTTTGAGTTTTTCTCCATTTAATTTAATGATATCTGACGGCTTGCTGTAAATAGCTTTTATTATATTTAGGTATGACCCTTGTATCCCTAATCTCTCCAAGACTTTTATCATAAAGGGGTGTTGAATTTTGTCAAATGCTTTTTCAGCATCTAATGAAATGATCATATGGTTTTTTTCTTTCAGTTTATTTATATGCTGGATTACATTGATAGATTTGTGTATGTTGAAGCAGCCCTGCATCTCTGGGATGAAGCCTACTTGATCATAATGGATAATTTTTCTAATGTGTTCTTGGATTCGGTTTGCCAGTATTTTATTGAGAATTTTTGTGTCGATGTTCATGAGTGAGATAGGTCTGTAATTCTCTTTTTTGGTTGGGTCTTTGTGTGGTTTTGGTATCAGGGTAACTGTAGCTTCATAAAAAGAATTTGGCAATGACTCTTCTGTTTCTATATTGTGAAATACATTAAGGAGTATAGGTATTAGCTCTTCTTGGAAGTTCTGGTAGAATTCTGCATTGAAACCATCTGGTCCTGGGCTTTTTTTGGAAGGTAGATTTTTGATAACGGTTTCTAGTTCTTCACGACTAACAGGTCTATTTAGATTGTTCACCTGGTTTTGGGTTAGCTTTGGTATGTGGCACTTATCTAAAAACATGTCCATTTCTTTTGCATTTTCTAGTTTTGTGGCATACAGGCTTTTGTGGTAAGATCTAATGATTCTCTGAATTTCCTCTGTGTCTGTGGTTATGTCCCCCTTTTCATTTCTGATCTTATTTATTTGCATGTTCTCTCTCTGTCGTTTAATTAGTTTGGATAGGGGTTTGTCGATCTTGTTGATTTTCTCCAAGAACCAACTTTTTGTCTCATTGATTCTTTGGACTGTTTTCTGTGTTTCTATTTTGTTGATTTCCGCCCTCAGTTTGATTATTTCCAGTCTTCTACTCCTCCTGGGCATGTCTGCTTCTTTTTTTTCTAAAGCTTTCAGGTGTGCTGTTAAGTCTCCAATGTATGCTTTCTCTGTTTTCTTTAAGTGGGCACTTAGTGCTATGAACTTTCCTCTTAGCACTGCTTTCATAGTGTCCCATAGGTTTGAGTATGTTGTCCCTTTATTTTCATTAAATTCAAGGAAGACTTTAATTTCTTTCTTGATTTCTTCCTTGACCCAGGTGTGGTTCAGTAGTTGACTGTTCAGTTTCCATGAGTTTGTCGGCTTTCTGGAGGTAGGATTGTTGTTGAATTCTAACGTTAATCCGTGGTGATCTGATAAGACACAGGTGGACACTGATATTTTTTTGTATCTGTGGAGGTTTCCTTTGTTTCCGAGTATGTGGTCAATTTTCGAGAAGGTTCCATGGGCTGCAGAGAAGAAGATATATTCTTTCCTATTTGGGTGGAATGTTCTATAGATGTCTGTTAAGTTCATTTGCTTCATTACCTCCAGTAGTTCTCTTACTTCTCTATTAGGTTTCTGTCTGATTGACCTGTCCATTGCTGAGAGAGGTGTATTGAAGTCTCCTACTACTACTGTGTGTGGTTTGATGTCTGCCTTGAGTTTTAGTAATATTTCTTTTACATACGTGGGTGCTTTTATATAAGGGGCGTAAATATTCAGGATTGAGACGTCATCCTGACAAATTGTTCCTGTTATGAGTATAGAGTGTCCATCTCGATCTCTTCTGATTGATTTTTGTTTGAAGTCAGTTTTGTTAGAAATTAATATGGCCACACCTGCTTTTTTCTTAGGACCATTTGCTTGAAACACCTTTTCCCAACCCTTTACTCTGAGTAGACGCCTGTCTTTGTGGTTGAGATGTGTTTCTTGCAAACAGCAGAATGTTGGATCCTGTTTTCGTATCCAATCTCTTTGCCTGTGCCTTTTTATAGGTGAATTGAGACCATTAATATTAAGTGATATTAATGACCAGTGGTTGTTCATGCCGGATATTCTTGTTGTTTTTGGAAGTAGAATTTGTGTGTCTCCCTTCTTTGCGTTGTGCTAGTGAAGGGTCGCTAGATGCCTGAGTTATTGTAGGCAGTGTTGGCAATGTTGGATTCCTTGGGTTGTGGTTTTCCTTCTATTACTTTCTGTAGGGCTGGATTCGTGGCTACATATTGTTTAATTTTGTTCTTATCCTGGAATGTCTTGATTTCTGGGTATAGTAATCTGGGCTTGCATCCATGGTCTCTTAGCTTCTGCAGTACTTCTATCCAGGACCTTCTGGCTTTCATTGTTTCCATAGAGAAATCACTTAATGTCAATGGTGGTGTATGCCTTTTATTCCAACACCCTGCTGTAGTTAAAGCTGCCACAGGCAAATCTCTGTGAGTTTGAGGCCAGCCCTGTCTACAGGGCAAATTCTAGAACAGTCAAAGCTACACAGAAGAAGTTTATTTAAAAAAAAGGGGGGAGGGGGGATAAGCATTTGAGAATGATTTGCATTTGTGTAACAATGGATGTTGCTTTACTCTCTAGATAAGGAAACAGGACTTTTTCATCCCTCATTAGTATGTCAGGATGTTCCCTGGCTTTAAGTGATGTTATCTACTGTAACAACTGATGAAATTTTTGTCTAAGAGTCAATCTTAAATCTTTAGTCAGCTTAAAGAATAAACCAGAGTTTATGAGGCAAGCTGTATACAACTAATAAACCAGGAAATTAAAATTTAATAGATTAACCATAAATTTCACTTCAGTTTTATTGTTCAAACTTGGCTCACCTTGAATGAATGGTGCATGTGATTTCTAGATCTGAAATTGATAAAAAATGATACCCTTTATTAACCGGAACTGTAGTGATGATGAACTTATGCCAAGCTACATTTTCATAAATAGGTATTACCAGAACAGCTTCTGACTGATGCCAAGTGATGGATGTGAAATTCATTTTTTATGAAAATTTGCTGCTTTATGAGTGTATTTGGATATGTATGTTTTATGTGTGTGCTTGACAGAAGTTGATGTTTTTCAATATCTCTAAGTATATTGTCTTTTTTTGCATGGATATTCTATAACATTCCATAAGTATGGGAGTAAGTGCACATGGCAGAGATCCATCATCATTAATCAAAGTCCAACATAATTTTCTTTCTCTATATTTCAAACTGGATCTCAAATTAGAGAATCAAAGATTTGGAAAACAAGAAATAAAAAATTCCAGCCCTTTGACCCTTGTAGCTGCTTTGAACAAGTTGGCAGTGTTGATCATATATTGAAGTTACTTTCTCATCTGTAAAATCAAGAAAGTAATAATGATTTCAAGGGGATATAATATCATACAGAACAATGAAGAAATATATCTCCATCAGTGCATTCAGGACGCCAACAGAACACTCCAAACTGAGTAGTCCCTGAACTGCCCTAGGTCTTTAAACAGGGAAGGAAGTCCAAGGTTATAGAACAGGGAGATGAGATGTCCAGTGAAATTTATCACTGGTTTCTTTATCATCATAGGGAAAAATGGCTTCAAAATGAACTCCCTGGGGCTTTATTTTTTAAATAAGAAAAATCCCCCATGATTTAATAATTTCACAAAGCTAACGCCTCTTGGTATCTTCATCTTTGTGTTTTGAATTTTATCAAATGGGTATGGGTTCTAGAGGAATAAATTCATTCAGATGATATTAGTTGTGATATCAGCATTTCAAAAAACATTAATAAGTTTTACCTTGAACATATGTTAACATTTCAATTACTTTGGGGGGCTGGATGATAAATACTGACAAATTCCAATGACTGATACTGATCATAGGTCCTTGAACTTTAATTTTTTATGTGTGTAATTCAGTTTTAACTTTACCATGGTAGTTTTCTAATTGTTCATAGTACTATTGATGTTTATGATATATTACATAGTGTAGTATAATGTATAGCCAATTATTCTAACAATCTATCGTCCTATCAGTTTCATCTCAACACATGAAAACTGCACATGGAGTCAAAACGACTCTGAAATCCCATCTTATACCAGTCTAAATGGCTAAGATCAAAAGCACCAATCATAGTTTAAGCTGAAAAGGATGTGGAGCAAAGGAAACACTCCTCCATAGCTGGTGGGAATCCAAACTTTCGCAACCACTTCTAAATCAGTATGGCAATGTCTCAGAAAACTGGGAATCAACCTACTGCAAGACCTAGTAATACTACTTTTGGGCATATACTCAAAAGGGGCTCAATCATACTAGAAGGACATTTGTACAACTATGTTCATAGCAGCATTATTTGTAATAGTCAGACCCTGGAAAAAAACCTAGATGCCACTCAACTTAAGAAAGGATAAAGAAAATATGGAACATTTACATATTAGAGTACTACTCAGTGGTGAAAAACAACAACATCTTGAATTTAGCATGTAAATGGATGGAACTAGAAAAAAGATCCCGAGTGAAGTAACCCAGACCCAGAAAGATGAACATTGTATAAACTCACTCAAAAGTGGATACTAACTGTAAAGCAAAGGATATTGAGCCTTTAATGAGATGAACCCTAAGAAAAATATACATAAATCCACCTGGAAAGGGGGAAAAGACAAGATTGCCTGACAAACTATGGAGTTTGGGAGTGGGGGAGTAGGGAGGGCAGAAGGGGAAGACAAGGGGAGAAGTGGAGGGCAGAAGAGAACTTGAGGGAACAGGATAGTCAAAATGGAGATAGGACAGAAATGAGAGCAAGGAAAGATACATTTTGATTGAGGGAGCCATTAAAAGCCTAGCAAGAAACCTGGCACTAGAGAAATTCTCAGGAATCCACAAGGATGACCCTAAGCAAATGAAAAGAGGGTGCCCAAACTGGCTTTGCCCTGTAGTCAGATTGATGAATATCTTAAATATCACCATAGAATCTTCATCCAGCAACTGATGGAAACAGAGGCAGAGAGCCACACCGGAGCACTGGACTGAGTTCCCAAAGTCCAGTTGAAGAGTGGGAAGAGTAAGAACATGAGAGTTCTCAATGACTTTGCACAAGACTAAAAGGTTATATCAGGAACTATAGCAATGAAAACACACTGAATATATTCAAGTATGAGTAAGTTTTTCTAGCTAATGATATTTAACTAGCTTTACTGGGCTTTAGTTCCCAGATTTTCACAGTGAAATTCTCATTATTATTTGAAAGTATAAAATGCCGATCACCTCCAACAGAAGATAAGAGATAGCTCCCTGAAGTTTAAGTCCTGAAAGAAATCCATCTCAATAACATGTGGTCAGATCTTTACATTTCAGAATGAAAGAAGTGAATGTGTTTCTCAGGAGATACCAACAACAAAATGACTTTGAATATGTTTCGATCATCTCTGTATTTTTCTGAATAAGCAGACTTCATCTATAACCCCAACCTGTTTCCCTAGGCTGATTAGATGAAACTCAATACATTGGTGTCACAAAATAATTAAGACCATGACAGACCACGATAAAAACAAAAGTGCCTCTTTGAAAACTAACAAATTAAATTTCAAAGTAATCAGCTCTTTTTTGATGTCCTTAAAAATCAATGAAAGCAAAAATTTCAAATACATATTGCATATGTACACTAAAATTAAGAACACTATCTTTCTAAACAACCCATAATATGACTTTGACAAAGAATATACGTAAAAATATGTATTCAATTAGACCAATGTATGGACATTTCTTAGTTGTCCTTTTTTCTAAAATAGGTATTTCATCTTAAGGATGTGACTTAATTGCTCATAATGATAAAGATAGTAATAGTTATACCATTATAATGATATATTTTCTAGATTAAATTTAATTAGTGATCTTCTATATAAAAATTTGCTGTCAATTATTTTGATATTGAGTATTATTTTATGGATTCTACAATGTAATTTAATTAGAATAACTATAATTAATGTGGAGAACTAGTAATTTCACTGATATTTAATCTCAACACAAATGAAAAATGTATTTAAAAATCCATCTATTCAGTAAAATAAATTACAGTTCTGTCTTGGAATAATATTTTATGATTCATGATATGATGTGGAAAAGTTCTTCCTCACAGACTATTCTCATGACTTTTAAGGATTCAGTCTGGAAAAAAAAAAGATCAAACATAATTATGATTACTTTGGAATTTGCTAGAAAATAACTCAATTGCATGGTATTTTCAAAATTAAATTCAAAGCTTTTAGCTGCTCTTTATTCAGCTGCCTATAATTGTTAGAAAATCTGATTATGGCTGAATGGCTGCAAACAGATAGCTTGCCAGCAGGAAGCCCTATGGGCAGAGGGATTTCAGTACTAACACAGAGCCTACAACCAATGTGCAGCCACAGATGATGTGGTATCTAAGACTTGACAATGTTTTGTGTTCTTCTCCAATAAAGGATGTCTCTTTGGACTCACTTTTCAGAAAACATAGTGGATTTCTAATTACACAATTGTTGCTATGAACTAACACAGGGAATGGACTTTTCTAAATCTAAAAGTTAGTGCCTAAATTTTACAAATAAACCATGAAGTAAAAGATGGAAATAAGATACCCATGTTTGAGCTGCTAATATCAACAGGACACAATCCAGGAAAGGTTAGCTGATATCTGGTGACGTGTCTGACAGAGAAACCGCAGTAGTTTCAGAAGCAAAGAAAGAAAGGAAATTTGAGAAAGAAGAACTCCACGCAGGTAAAGACCAGAATTTATTCTTATAGATTTAATCCCAGCTGGGAAGTCCTCTGTGCCCAATGCCAGTGAGTGCAATCACAAAGGGCCACAAACATGACTTAAGATATGGATAAAGCCTTAGTTAACTCCACTAAGCTCTCAGTAGTAGATGCTCATAAAAAGGGGGGGGGGGGGTTGGAAGATAAAAGCTACATTTAGTAGCTACCCTTGCAGAGGATCAAGGAGTCAAGGAACATCACTCCTTTGTGGGACCAGTGGAAAGAAGCAATTATTAAAAAGACCCCGTGTGAGTCTGCAGTTAGAAAATTCTGAAAGCAAATATCACTGTGTGCACAGAGCACTTTGGAAACACAGAAAGGACATCATTGAACTATACTCTGAATACTGGACAACAAAAATACTCTAGAGGAAAAGAAATTCAGTCAAGCAGTATCATGCCATGTTGGACTCTGGCAGAAACTAGACTGATGTGCACTTCAGAGAGATGGCACCCGTGCCCACGTGAGGGGTGGCATAGAAGCATGCCCATATAAGGGACTACATAAAGACAACCCAGCCCATCACCTGCAAAACCACAAGTGGCAACAGATTTTACACTCCCACCCTGTTCTCTTTCCTGCACTTTTAGTAATCACTAATCTAATATCTACTTCAAATTATAGACCAGATGCAACCGTCAAATTTTATAAAATTATACATTGAAGAAAATATATCTTCTTCAACAAATGGTGCTAGGAAAATTGACGTGTATGTGTGCAAGATCCATATCTTTTTACCCTCGATGAAAATCAATCCAAAATGGATTAAACTTTTGTGTAAAACAAGAAATCTGAAAATGTTAAAGGAAAACAAATGAAGAGGCATTCAGATACTTAAAGTTATGGAAAGGATCTTAATAGCTCAGGAAATAGTAACAAGAATTGACACCAGGATTAAATGGAATTAAAATGTTTCTGGAGAGCAAAAGGAAATAATAGATACATGAAATGACATTCTATAAGAGAAAAAGTCTTTGCTGGCAATACAATGGAAAGAATATATAATGATCTAGAATATGTAAAGAACTCATAAAACTAAATGTCAAAATCCCCAAATCCCTGAAATGAATAGGTAGAAGTTGTGGCACAGTAAAATTATCTTTTCAACTCTAAATATTAAAAATCATTTTAATAATTATTTTATATATTCTGATACCCTCCATGAGAAATGTGAGCAATCCTGAGAGTGTTGAAGAAAAATTAAAGGCAATTCAAACTCCTAAAGAGGATTCTGCATATTTTAAATTATGCATAAAAATGTGTATCCTCCCCAGCATAGGCTGTCATTAGAATTTTTGATCTTCGTCACTCTGACAGGTAAGATGGTATCTCAGAGTCATTTTAATTTGCATTTCCCTAGTGGTTAAAGATGTTGAATGATTCTTTAAGTGTATCTAGGTTATTTGAGATTCTTCTGTTGAGAATTCTCTGTTTAAATCTATACTCCATTTTTAAATTGGATTATTTATTTACTTTGATGTCTAGTTTCTTGAGTTCATTATGCATTTTGGGTATCAGCCCTCTGTCAGATTTGGGGTTGAATAAGATCTTTTCCTACTATGTAGGCTTCCATTTTTTTTTCCTCTTTCGACCTGACAGAGGGAGAATCAGAATTAGTCTTAGGCTTCGACGTCGAGCATGCTGCCGGACCATTTGTATTGACAGAGTTCTCTGCCTGACAGAACTTTACAATTTCAGGTTAGCACATTTATTAATTACTGCTTCCAGTGTCTGTGCTACTGATGTTATATTCAGGAAGTGTTCTCCTGTGCCAGTGCATCCAAGACTACTTCCCACTTTCTCTTCTATCAGGTTAAGTGCACCTGGATTTATGTTGAGGTCTTTTATCCACTTGGATTTGAGGAACACTCTTCCACTGCTGGTGGGAACGCAAACTTGTACAGGTGCTTTGGAAATCAGTATGATTGTTTTTTAGAAAATTGGGAGTCAATCTTCCTCAAGACCTAGCATTACCACACTTGAGTGTATAGCCAAAGGATGCTCAATCATACCACAAGAAAACTAGCTCAGCTATGTTAATAGCAGTGTTATTCATAATAGCCATAATCAGGAAACAACCTAGATGTCCATCAACCAAAGAAAATGTGGCACATTTTTACAATGGAGTACTACACAGAGGTAAAAATAAAATGACATCATGAAATTTGCAGGCAAATGGATGGAACTAGAAAAAATCCTTCTGAATGAGGCAACCCATATCCAAAAAGACAAACATGGTATGTACACACTCATAAGTGGATATTAGCTGTATATTAAAGGCTAACCAGGGTACAATCCACAGCCCCAGAAAGGCTAAGTAACAAGAAGGGCCCGAAGAGGGATACATTGATTTCCCTGGGAAGGGGAAATAGAAGAGATATATTGGATATACTAGGGGCTAGGCAGATGGGAACATTAAGGGTGGTTTTGGTGGGTTGGGGGAAGAATAAAAAGAGAGAGTAATGAAAAAGGTATCCTGATGGGGTGGCATTTGGGGGGTTAAGGAGAAACTTGGTGCCAGGGAAACTCCCAAGAATCCACAATCATGATACCAACTAAGACTCCTAACAACAGTGGAGAGGGTGCCTGAACTGGCCATCTACTGTAATCAGATTAGTGACTACTCTAACTGGAGAGGGTAGATGGGAGGTGGGGGGAAGAGAATATGAGGAGGAAAGAAAGTGGAAACTATGGTCAGTATGTAAAATAAATGAAAAAAAAATAATATGAAAAAATTGTATCATATATACTCATTAAAATGTGTATCCATATGATTTTTAAATAGCTGTTGGGTTTATTTTAGAGACAGCACTAAAAGTTTTTTTTGCATTTCTTTTTAAATTTATTAAAAATAAATTGTGTTCTCATATAATATATCCTGATTCCAGTTCCCCCCTCTATTCTTCCTGGTTCCTCTTCACATCCCTTAACATTCAATTCCACTCCCTTTCTGTCTCTCATTAGAAAAGAACAGGCTTGTAAGAGATAACAACAAAATATAATAAGACAAAACCCCTCACATTAAAGTTGTACAAGGCAAAGCAATAAAAGAAAAAGACTCATAAGAGCAGGCACAAGAATCAGAAGACTACTTGTTCACACACTCAGAGATCCATAAAATTACTATGCTGAAAACTAGTATGTGCATGTATGTATGTGTGTGTTCTTTGCTCTCCAGAAACCTTTTAATTCTATGTAAATCCTAGTGTTATTTTTTTATTATTTCCTGAGCTATTGGAGTCATTTCCTCACATTTCAGTCTCTGAGTTTATCTTCATTTGTTTTCCTTTCAAGTTTTCAGATTTTCATGTTTTACATTAAGGTTTAATCCATTTGGGGATATATATACCAATTCAGACCTGTGTCAGCCCTGTGATTGCCGCTGCAGTCTCTATGAGTTCAAGCAGCTTGCTCAGTTGATTTAAAGGCTTGCTTTCCCAGAGTCCTTCAGCTGCTTTGGCTCTTACACACTTTCTGCCTCCTCATCCTTGCGGTAGTAGGAGCTTTGGGAAAGGGATTTGATGGACATATCTCATTTACAGATGAGTATTCCAAGGTCTCTTATAATCTACATAGTGCCCAGCTTTGGGTATCTGTATTTGTTCCTATCTGCTGTAGAAGTAAGCATTTCTGATGATGGATGCACTGACCTATTGAGTACAGCAGAACATCATTAAGAGTCCTTTTATTGTTTTTTTTTTAGACCAGTAGTATTTATTTTTATTCTAGGTTCCTTGGATATCTTTTCTCTGGTTCTTGGCCAAACAAGGGATGTCAGGTATGGGTTCCATCTCATGGAGTTGGCTTTAAGTCAAAACAGAGATCCGTTGGTTACTCTTACAAACTTTGTGCCACCATTGCCCAAACATTGTTTGCATACAGAACTGATTACAGTTAAAAAGTTTTGCCGCTGGGCTGATGTTTATGTTTCCCTTCTGATAGCCTGCACAGAAAATCCCAGTACCAAAGATACTAGAACATAGTGATTGATGGTTCTTTGTAGGTGTAACTCGCTCTTCTTGTTCAATGAGTTGGGTGGGTGCTGTCTTCAACAAAGGGGACTTGGTGTCAGTTGAGAGAAAGCAGCATATTTTCTTGGCAACAGCCTGAGTTGTTTGTAGATTTCCATGGGACCCTTTTGGTCAACAACTCAATTGCATGTAACCTAGTCCCAGTAGTGGAAACTTTGTTTGGAGAAAAGAGAAGGTCGTAGTCTGCCCCCTCAGTATCTGGAGGTTTCATTCAGATTACCTGTATATGTTTCAGGAAGTTTCCACTGCACTAAGTTTTCACCACCCCTCAGATACCTCGCAATTCTAGCTGTCTCTTCATGCATTCTGTCCCCCATTCCCATCTCCTCTTTTTCTGCAACAGATACCCACATTATCAACCCCTCTCACACTCCAGTCCACCTACAAAATCTATTCTATTTTTCTCTCCTAAAGAGATCCATGTGCCCTCCGCCAGCTCCTTCTTTATACTTAACCTCTCTGGGTCTACAGATCATAGCTTGGTTATCACGTATTTAATGGATAAAATTGACATATAAGTGAATACATTCAATGTTTATCATTCTGGATAAGGGATGCCTCACTCTGGATTACTTGATAGAAAAAAATTTCACTACATGATGTGCTAGGTAAGCTGTATCATCAACAAGTGTTAAGCAGTAATGTTATGAGACTCATCTATGTTCAATCAAGTCCTGAGCACAATCAGGACAGCATTGCATCCATTTGAATGAGCATAAGGGGAAGGTGCAATCGCTATTACAAAGTGTCTCTGAAACAGCATAACAACCTTGATAGATGAAATATTAAAATTGCATTTTCAGCAAAGCAACACTGATTGTCTTCATTGTTATAATAAAAGCATACTTACCTTTCATCTTCCTTCGGCATAGCTGCTAGAAAAGACAATATGCCACCTTTGTCTTCATTTACAATGATAATCTATTTCAGAAATGATAATGCCTTTGAAAACAGGAATAACAAATGTAGAATTTTAAATATTGAATAAAAATCCTCATGCTTGCTCAAAGGTACAAAGCAGAAAAACTAATGCATAGATAGAAACATGCTCTATGGTGGTGTGGCAAGCACTTTGCCCATGAAGTCTTGCCCTGAGGCCTCACAATCTGCTCTTTTCCAAGTATATCCAGATATACCAAGGCTGGTTTCTAACTTAGAACTGGTACACAAAAGGTAATATACTCTGGTATACTCTACTAGTGCAGAAATCTCATTGAGGAGATTAAACTCTATGGGACTGATGTTTAAAGGGCTGTATCTAAGCTGTGAGGGCTAAAATCCTTACAGTCAACAGAAAATAGAGGAACTTAGAAACATTTAGATCAAGGTTTAATTAAATGGCTGTGGACAATAGTCTAAAAAAGTAGACATAAAACTCTTTACCAGAGTTGTTATACAGAAAAAAAAATCTGATTAAAATGTTAGAATATGCATAAGTACTGAGAAAGTTTGAACATAACAAGTTAATTGCTAAAACTTTCCTAAGAAAATCATTACATTAGAATTTAGAGAATATGTATAAATATAGTTTTCAAGAAAATAATTAAAAGCACTGATAAAATAACAAATATGTATATTTTAAAATATACTGTAAGCATCTAAATAGTTATTGTCAATTAGAAATAAGAGTTTAATATTGTACTTACTATTGTACTGATTTATAATAGTGAGATAACAAAGAAGGTTTACTGGAAGATTAAATACCACTATACTAACATAATAAAAAATTGTATTAGATAAAATAAGATTTTTCAATTATGGAGTAATAATGATTGTTTCTGTTATAAATGAAGGCTATTGTGCAATTCTGTTTCCAGCATTTTATAAAATATTCTCCAGTAGGTATTTGTAATTTAGGAAAAAAAAAACTCCTGCTATATTCATAAAAAAATGTTAGCATTCCTTAAAATATGAGTTAATGTTTGGGATGATGTTTTATAAGCTGTATTCACAAATACTATAATATTGTTTGTACCTTGTAATGTTCTGTTGAAGTTATGAGAATTCAGTAGCAGCATAACAAAGTCTATCTCTCCTGAAGTTAGCATCACAGTAGCATTTATATAAAGACATGTAAGTGTCATTCCATTGCAAAATGGTGAAGTTTGAAAAAGCAAATATGGAACAAATAAATCATTCATAACCAAAATAATTAGAACTTAATCTACTATCAAAATTCTATACTAATGTTACCTACTATTGTTCTTGTTCATACCATAATCATCTCCGTCATTCATTTATTAACTGTTATTTTCCACAGTGAAGTCTGAAGCTCAACTTAACATTGCAGTTGATTAGAGATTGTAATATACATCAAAAAACAACCATATGTTAATAGATATTATATGTCACACTTTCTGTTGCTTTTCTTTAAGTAAATATTTCTTCAAACATTTGAGACTAAAACAGCATAAATGTGTAATGAAGAGTCTTTATTTCTACTAGAAAAAATATTCTAAATTGTACCATAAACTATAATTATATTTAGTAGCATTTTAGATATATTAATTCTATGCTATCATTGTATATCTATATTACTTTGTGTTCATTTATGTGTGTTTATATATACAGTGTTCCTAAATCTTAGAAAATGAGATAACTTTTTCTAAATATTTGAGAGAATATTGATACAAATACTGTTGACACTTTTTGGTAAAGAAAATTATGAGGCAGGGCAATAGTACAAGTCCAAGCAAGTGCATGCAAACTCACAATGAGTAGGCAAAATTGGCCAAGACAAGCTGTCACTGAACCAAAAGCAAGGTAACTAATTACATGTTCTCCTAGCAAAGCACAACATGCTTGCAGGGACCACCAGCTTCCAAAGGACCACCAGAAACATTCCTGCTGCAGCTTAATTTCCCTAACCACATTAAACACACACATACACATTCTGTTTACAATAAAGAGCTTCTGTATTGAAATCTCCTGGAGTCTGTTTTACTTCCTGGTTAGAAACTTTTCATCATGACTCAGTGCGTGCCGGTACCTCCACATAAGGGCTCACCACCCAAGAGGTAGAACCAATAAAGGACCCACTGACAGGCCCTTTTTTTTTTTTTTTTTTTTTTTTTGCCCTGAGACACTGTGTGAGCATATGGCTGGAGCCTACCAAACAGCGAAAGTCCCTCACTATAAGCAGCACACTGGATCCACAAATACTACTTTCTCTTTCTCGTCTGTCCTTGTCCTCCAGCAGACTCTCCTAGTCTCTCTGCTCAACTACTCTGGTTCTACTTCCACTAACTTCACCCTGGAGTTGAGCTCAGCAATCGAGATGCAGGTGCTGCTCATGCTCTATGTGCACAGCCAGCTTCTTGGGAAAGTCTATGAAAATAAGCCATTTGCTGCCCTTTAAGCCAGTCATCAGTTGCTCTTGGTACTTGGTGTAATCCCTGACCCAGGAGTTACAGTTAATCATTAGGAAAGACTCTATACCCAACCAAATCCTGGATCAGTACAACTAAGGAAGTTATTGACAGTCCTTACATGCAAGTTTAACCCGATTTCCCCTTGCCCAGTTGTAAAGATTTAACTAGAGCTTGGACCACTTCTGCTCCATTGGCCTCTTTGGGACCTCAGAATAAGGCAGGCATAAACCCCAGAGGATTTGTTCCCAGTGCTCTTTGGCAGATGGATGTCACTCATTATGCCCCTTTGGAAAGCTTAAATATATACATATAATTATTGACACCCACTCTTCTTTTGTGTATGCTTTGGCCCAAACAGGGGAGAAGGTCGCACAAACTATCAAGGCACTACAGTCAGCCATGTTGCTTATTGGGTTACCCTCAGCATTAAAACTGACAATGGTTCAGCGTATGCCTCTCAAACCTTTAAGGACTTCTTACAGAGCTATAAAATCAAACACTAAATAGAAATCCCTTATAATTCCCAAGCACAGCCTATTGTGGAAAGAATAAACCAGTCCCTAAAAGGAGAGCTGACTATAGTCTTCTCAGAAAATAAAAATGACCCTCACCAAGCCTTGGTGGAGGTCTTAAAAAAAAAGTCTGGCAACCACCCACTCCCCTGTTAACAAGAGGGCAAGATCATGCTTATGTGTTTGTTGTTAGGGGGGAAAGGAATGTATTCATTTGGATGAGAGCATCTCGGGCTAATGATTTGATAAGCCCTAACAATTTTTCCTATAGAAATCCTGCTCTGATCAATAGGCCCATGTTTGGCAATTGGCCCCTCTGTGGAAGTCATGCTTACATAGACTTTAGACCCCTCCTATTCTTACAAGGAGGCAGTTACAATAATGCAACCTTTAAGGGCAATAATCCATTTGAGGACTCAGTCCAAATAACACCAAAAGCAAATTTTACTTTAAAAAGCATATCTGTCTGTATCAAGCACCCCTTCTTCCTTTAACTAACCAATGCTAGTACATGCAACAAATGTAAACTGCACAACAAGCCTCTGCATGCTGGGTGCCTGCTGGAATCCTAAAGAAGTCTCTTGTGTGGTCCTGGTACATATTCCTGCATCCTTATGGGTACCTGTTGTTAATGTTACCAATTATCACAAGGAAGAGCTTATAAGTTCCACTAGAATAAAGAGACTTTGGAATAACTACAACAATCACCGCAGCCCTCCTGCTTGCAGTAGCTGGAGGAGCAGTCACTACAGCTTCTCTTATTCAAACAGGAGCCATGACCAATTCCTTAAACACAGCCATGAAACAATCAGCTGCAGCCCTCAGCACACAACAGTTAATGCTCATGTTCATATGATGATTATAAATTCATATCAAAATGATTTATTGGATGAAAAAAATACAAACCTTTCACTATTTGGTAAGGGTCAAATGTGATCCTTGATTTTAGTCCCTTTGCTTAACTCCATATCGAGTTTCTAACAAGTCCTTCCTTGGCCAGATGGTAACCAAGAGATAGCTTATTGGGACCATGGAATCAAACGTTTGTTAATCCTATGCAACTTAATTCAGCATGAGTCTATCTACTGCTTTCTTTGGCCAAGTATGGGATCACATAAAATCCCTGCTAGACCCCTCTAAACTTGTTGTATGGTATCTTATGGGAGGGGTTGTGGTGGCTCTAATATTTCTGCTAAATGTCTTTTACAGCTAAGATCCTGACAATATTTGGTGAACAAGGCAACCCTCCAGGTGTTAATGGCTATGGAGAATGCTGGACCAAAACCTCCAATGGAGGTGGTCCATACTTGGCTAATATAAATACAGGAGGCCATTTAAAGTCCTCATTCCTAAAAGTCTATACTTGCTTCTGACTTCTTGGGATCTACTAGGGAACCAAGTCTTCGAGGACTAGTAGTCAAAGACGGATTCAAGCTTATCTGGCAGGTCAACCTAAGACAGGCACAGCCCAAAATTCTGGGGGAGTCCTTGAGGTGGAGTTATAACAATCCATAACTCCCACAATAAAAATAAAATTAAAGAGGTGAGATGAGGCACTGCAATAGCTCAAGCACAATCAAGTGCATGCAAACTCAAAATGAGTAAACAAAATTAGTCAAGACAACCTGTCAGTGGACCAAAAGCAAAGTAACTAATGACACACATTCCTACCCAATCACAATATACCAACAATGACCACTAGTTTCCAAAACACCAACCAGAAATGTTCTTGTAGCAATTTAATTTCCCTAACCCTATAAAAAAAAACCCAACCTGTTTTCAATAAAGGACTTCTGTATTGGAATCTCCTGGACTCTGTGCTGTTGACTTTGCATCTTTTAACCACTGTCTCCAGGAAAATGGAGACTGCACACAGGCAGCAGCAACAAACAAGCAAAAACTATAAAATTATAGATTTCAATTATATGCACTAGACTTGCATGATGATGTATGCCTGTACTACTAGAAATAGGAACTTAGAACAAGAAGATTAAGTAAATAAGGTCAATCTGTACCATGTGAGAGTTTTCATACACAAAAATATATAATCATAAAAATGAAAAAAAATAAAAAGGAATTTTAAAAGTAAATACTTGGCTTATTAAATATTAGACATTATGAAAAGTAAGGAAAAGAATTAGTTTCAAAAACTAAATTGGGGTAATTTTAAAAAACAGGTTTATGAATTAGTTCAGTGATAGAGTTTTATCTAGCATTTACAAGGTCCTGGATTTGATTCTCAGCAGATAGACAACAGGGAGAAGAAGGACGAGGAGAAAGAATGGAGGAAAAGGGGAAGAAGTGAAAAAAGGAAAAAAGATAGTCAGGTCCACTTTGACCGCATGATTTTCACAACACCCATAAGACTTGAGAAAGCTGTGGCCAGAAAAAATCCAATAATAGAGGAGTGATGATAGACACAAAACTTTACCAATAGCTGAAGAACTGGAAGTATCTGATAGCAACTAAGAGAGAAAGAGATTGCTTTCTTTCATGATATGAGCCCTGGTAAGGAGACAACACAACAAGGCATTTTTAACTCCCCAAACTATCTAGATAACACAAATTGAACTAAATGTACTAAGAAAAATAAAGCAACCTCAAAATAACATAGAATGGATAGAAGTATAGAGAGTTTGAGGGAGGGGATAATATGTTCAAAATGCATCTAATGCAATCCTCGAAAGATCAATAAAAATACTGAGGGAAGAAAGATGTAAGTTGACATTTAATTTTTGACATCTTAACCATTCTGACCAGGGTAGGACATCTCAGAGTAGTTTCAAATTGTCTTTCTCTGATAGCTAAGAATTTAGAACATTTTTAACAAAATATGCTTAATTCACAGTCAATTGGTTCTCCTTTAAATAAAAGATTTCTTACTATACAAGAGTCAAGGCAGGGAAGCAATTAGTGATATTACACAGCAGCAACACTATGAATCACAACAATGACCAGCATAGCAAGATATCTGTAAAGGTGTGAAAAGTGGCACCCACATGTTGACAGCAAATAATAGCTGTCTAAGTGAGTTTAAGACCCACTCTATGTACTCGCTCATAAGTGGCTTTTAAACAAAAATCAAAGAAAACCAGCCTACAAATCACCACCCCAGAGAATCTAGACAACAATGAGGAATCTAAGAGAGACATACATGGGAAGTAGAAAAAGACAAGATCTTCTGAGTAAATTGGGAGCATGGGGATCACGGGAGAGAGTTGAAGGGGAGGGGAGAGGAAAGGAGCAGAGCAGAGAATAATGTACAGCTCAATGAAATTAATAAAGAAAGCTTAAAAAATAAAAATAAAAAAGACCCACTCTACAGAATAGGAAGATTTGGCTGTGGGGTATGGAGGATTGCCTTTATTATACTGAAACAAAATCATGTCTGGCATAAATTGCCTAGCCAATTGCATGGAGCTAGTGAGATCATGGATTGGAAAGGAGACACAATATTATAATTGATAGAGGTGTTTAGTAATTCAAAAAAAGTGTCTTCAAGATATAACAGGATTGGTGTGTGTGTTTGTTTTTGTTTTCATTGTCATTGCTGATGCTGTATTTTGGTCTCTGATTATATTTTCTTAAGAAAGGGGGGAGAGAGAGAAACAATATAAACTGGGTAGGTAGGGAGTTGAGAAGGATCTGGGAGAAACTGGGGTAAGAAGAGCAAAATATATTGAATACAATTTTTTCAACAAAAAGATTAAAATGGGTCTGAAATATAATGGCTGAAACTGGAAATAATTATTCTGATTAGGGTAACTCAGATTCATAAATATAAACATTGTATGTTTTCTTTCTTTTGTATATGGATGGTGTCTTCAAATATTTAGATATGTGAGTTTCGTTTGGAGGACCTATAGAGGTCAGGAAAGTAGTAAGGGGTCATAGGTCAAGTCTTTCAAGGATGAAAAAAGAATGCAGTTAAATGAAGTGAGGGATAAAATTAATGTATCCGGGAGGTTTAGATGGGATGGGAGAGCAGAGAATAGGAGGAAACACTGGGAATAATGACTAAGATCAGATGCCATTCAAAATAGGCATATAAGGAATATAAAGGCATATAAGAAATAGGCATTTTAGGAAGCATAAGCATAAGCTTCCTAAAATTCACACATTCAGATACATAAAAAGAGTTTAGGTGTCACAAGGTAACAATGTTCTATTATTCACTATAGGCAACAAACAAAAGGACCAGTACTAAGAATAAGTTGCTTGTTTTGAAATTGTTGATGTTCTTGATTACTTTCCAGAACTTCGGGTTGCTTATAACAACATATACTTGAGTTGTACAACATGCAAAAATCAATTTATAATAATCTGAAAGCTTCATTCATTACTGGCTTACTTTCATGCTGCTGTAAGTTATGATTCATTCCTATCAAAGGAGAAAGGAAATAATGAATCTTGCAAGCCACAATACCAACTAGTTTGGAAAGATATACCTTTTGTGTAATCCTGGCATAAATGGCATAGGTTGCACCAACCATTTTTGGCTTTGACCACATGATAATAACCATATTTAGTAGCATCTGTGTCAAGAACTGTGTAAACAAGTCATGGGCCCTAGAAGAGAAGTTACTATTACTATTCTGCTAAGTGGATACAGTATTAAATAAACTACTAATGACTTATCATTATACCTTTTATTTAATGCTCCTCATAAACTTTATCAGAGAAGCTTCATTTTTCAGTAGATGACAAATAACACAGAGGACCACAAGTGTTCAAAGTGCAGAGAATAGGACACTATGAAATGCTAAGCATTAAATGAGACATCTATATCATAACACCTTCTCCCAATGTTCATGGATCATGACAGAAGAGGGAACAAAAATATTTAAAGAGCCAGATGGAGTGGATGACTTCTATAAAACATGCTTCCTGAACACAACAAGGAGGTTATTCATATGATATCACAGTGTTTATAACCCTGCGTGCTCTTTGGGCAGAAGAGGGAGGGGGACTTGATGGGGGAGGGGGAAGGAAATGGGAGGTGGTGGCGGGGAGGAGGCAGAAATCTTTAATAAATAAATAAAAAGAAAACTGAACAAGTTCAACACAGACTAACATAACCTGGAAAGAGAGGTGAATATGTATATAATTCCACCTCCAGCTAAGGTATTGTTTGCAACTTATAACTTCTGGAAGAATATGGTTCCTTGTAGGTAGACAAGGCTCCAGGGAATAGCCACATAGCCAAGAGCATATGGGTAGCACAAACTGGGCTAAATGTTTCATTTCTGTTTGTTTGTTTGTTTAAGAGAACACTATGAGCTGGAAAGCTGGCTCAGAGCTTAACTTAAGATTGCTGACTGCTGTTCCAGAAAACCCCACATTCAATTTCCAATACTCACATGGTAGCTCATCAGAATCTGTAACTCCAGCCCCAGAGTATCTTGACACTGTTTTCTGGCCTCTTTAGGAACCAGGCATGCATGTGATACACAAGGGTACAAGATAGCAGAACAACCATATTCACAAAATTGATAAATATAAACTTTAAAAACCAACAATAAGCTGTCTGGAGAAGGATGAATCTTTTTATCTGAGCCTTGTAGGAGCAGGGTGAATATGCTTGAAATACATTTTATGCAATTCTCAAAAAAAAGCAAAAAGTAGAAAACTGCTTAAATATATAGATCTGATTTCATCACCAATTTCTTTTCATAAAAACAGAAAGCATTTATTTCTCCAATAAGGAAAGATTTTCAGATGCAGAATGTTAAAAGTGCTGATATATCTTATATTGACATAAATATGGAAAAAATTAAAACATTTTAATGATGTTGATTACAGCAGGATTTGTTGAGAAATCATTGGCAAATTGATTACAAATCTGCAATTTTATTCAATGTATTCATGTATTAGAATCTATCATAAATCCTCACATCATTCCTTATAACTTTACAGTATTAGGAAATAAATGTCCCCTAGTCAGGCTCATTTATATAAACTGTATAGGATTATATAATGTAAAAGTATCAGCTCAAAAATGATGGTATTGTATATGTGTGTATAAGTATACATATATAATAACTGATATTTATTGATTGATTTGTAAAAGAAAAATGACTGAATATTCAACATGATTAATAGATTAGACATTCAGTAAATTAGTTTTTTAATTTTGTAATGAGCGCATATTGCTTCAATAATCAAGAAATTAGTGTGCATATATTATTTTAAAGTTAGCCTTGTAGTTTTCCATCCAAATGCAAAATAAGCATTTTATACCTTAACTCATTTCATTTACTTCATGGAATATAAGAAATGCATTCATTACCAAAGATTTAGTAAATAATTATCACTATTTTAATATCATAAAATGATATACACACTTTTCTAAACATTAAAATTCAGGGAATGATTGGAACAGAAATACTTGTGTGGGTTACTTTTTTTTTACCATTTAATGAATGACTTCCTGGAAGCTATATCCTTCCTAAGATATTTTTAACAGTTTAATTGTAAGAAGCAATTAGCCCAGAATGCTTGAAGCTTCCTTCTAAATGCAGAGTCCCCAGAATATTAAGTAAGTTCTGAAAATGTTTAAATTTTCTCCCACTTTTTGAGTATAAGAAATATCATTAATCTTTAAAATAATTTTCAAAATATTTTTTATCAAAATTTCAGCATTGTATTCAAAGTTTGATTTGTTCTTAGCTCTAAAATAATACAATGGTATAATACCATATTTAAGGGGAAAATGTCCTTATACCATACTTATGATTCAGCTGTTGTACTGTAAATATCCTAAGCTTACTATAAAAGTAACTAAAGTTATTTGTGAGGGTGTATGTATCTCCATGTTGTTAGACCACAGATACATATAAGGAACATTTTGCCCAACAAAAGAAATTCCAGAGTCATGAAGTATTACTAAAACTCACCATTTCTGGCTATGTAACCAGTTTCAAGAAATTTTACTAAATTAAAGACAAAGAGAATCTTCTCTGAGAAATCTTGATTTAATCTAAAGTTTTTATTAAAAAAATTTCTTTCTGCTTTAAATTAGCTGCCTATTTTCTGACATCTTATGAAAGAGACAGGGAATTTTAAAACATTTTGAACAGATGCTAATGGAAAATAGAACACATTAAATATATCTAAATGTATACAATTTAGAAAGTATTCTAGATCCAAGAAGCACACATAAGATTAAAATCCTTAGAACATTCAGGATAAACGAGGCACAGAAAATGTAAGGATAGAAAGATATTATAAAGATAAGAAAAACTTTAATGAGACCAAAATCAGAGGATAGATGCTATCAAAAGGCTAACTAGCCAAAAGTTCTTTGAAAAGCCACAAGAAAAGATACTATTACAGAAGCTTTGTAAAATGTGTACATCTATCAAAAGGAATGTAGATGAAGTTACCATATAATATGATGTTATCCCAACTATACATCATATGCTACCACATAAACTTCCAATAACAAGAATGTGCTACATGTTGTTGTTTCATAGGCCAACATGTTTCCATTTATTCCTTTATTGCCGAAGCTGTTTGTTGTCCACCATAACTTAATGGCAAGAACTTCTTACTGAAGATACCACATACTTATATCAAAGTACATGGAAAAATCCAGGTCATACTGCAGCAAAAGGCTCCACCCTACTGGCTAGTGTTCATCGTGTTAGGAGATAAAATAATCACTACTAAAGGAGAAAATTTATCATCAGTCTTAGCCAGCAACAGACCTTACAAACTAAAAGAGCAATCTATTTTCAATAAATGCTGACTGCCTTGACATTGTTAATGAGGGCTGAGACTAGATAGACCATGAGCCCTAAGGGAAAACTCAATACTATCATTCTCCTAAATGAATGTAGCAATAAAAAAATAGTTACAATGACATCTTGCCCTACCTACATATCAGTCCATTGATGAACCCTCATAAGAGAAACATCTTCTCAATTAATTTTCCGTATATGATAATTAACACAGAAACCCACAATTAGACTAAGCAAATAATAAGAAATTTTGAAGGGTTCAAATAGGATGTATTGTATGTATTACACTCCTGACCCTCAAATCTAAGCATTCTATAGGGGAAAAGGGCAAGGAAACATTGTAAGGGCCAGGGTTGGTGGACATGTAAAAAAAAATTCCAAATACAACAGAGAAAAGGAAAATGTGAACTCACCATGACAGCCTACACAAGACTTGCAAAATCTCAAGCCAGAAAAAAACTCCAGTCCATCTAAACAGTGAGGTTTCAGTTTAAGAGAGAAAAAAAATCGATAAAAGAATATATTGAAGAGAATATAAGAGATCATGACTGAAGTGATGTTGCAGAATGGTGAAAAACTTACCATTTCTTTTTATTCATATTATTGATTTACTTTGAGTTTCATATGAAAAAAACATATCTAATATAAGAGTACCTAAATAATAATCTCAGGTGAGCTGCAGATCTGGATGTCAAATATATTTTTTCTAAATAATGTGTATCAAAAAAGTAAAAAAAAATCAATCATCAAGTGAAAGGTTGATCAGTAGTGCAAATTAAAATTAAGTGCTTCTGGTGATTAAAATGTTCTCTTTAGAAAGGAGAAGTGCCAAGCAATAAGTGGAAAAATAAGACATTTTTAATACAGAGAGAACTCCAAATATATTGCTAAATCTCCAGTTAAAATGCATATATCCATGTGCAAAAAGTATATTCATTGGGGTATGCTTACTCATGATATGGGGCTGAATAAAAAGTTGAAACAGATCAAATACACACCAATACTTTAATAAAAATACATAAGCTATGTTAAAATCCAATAATCAAAGTTAATCAAATGCTTATCAAAAGCAAAATTCAGGATAAAGATAGAGGTCCGTGTAGTGTGTGGCATGGGAGTTCAAAAGGGGTTTTCTGTCTCTTGACCAAGATGCTTGTTTCTATACGTATTTGCAATATGGTTTTTAATAGAAATAATGACATTTACTATATTATTAGCAATGCTATAATTCAATAAAATGTATGCAAATTCAGGAAAGACAAAATGTCATTTATTTATGGTGTAAAGTGATAACAAAATCTTGGTGCTATATCTATCTTTTATAGTGTGCATTTAGAGGATTATGATCAAAGTTGCAAGCTTAGCGAAGAGACAAGCTAATTAGATGAAGGAACTACCATTTTTTTTCTAATGATATGTGCTATATATTTTTGGATGAACATTAGCATCTGCATTATAATTGCTCTCCACTACAGTGAAAACAACCATAGCTTACTATGAGGAACCATGCAGCTGTGTTTAAATGCTATTTACCAAGAGGTTACAAAACATTAGCCAGTCCCCAGATTCAGTGATTGGTGAGACACATGGATACAGTTAAAGTGATTTCTATATATGAGGGCTATTTTATTTTCTCAGCATTTTCAGTATTGTAGCTTATTACTCGGAGTCTCCTACTGATTTTATTTTTAAACTATCACTCTGCAATTCATAATACAAATTATATTTCAACAAGTGTGTGTTTTCTGTGGTATTTCTGATTCCTACCTAAAAGCATAACAGACATTGTGTAACTACATTTAAACCTTATTTTCTACATGTATTTACTCATAAGCACATTTAATAATGTATAACCCAATTGAAATAGAATTTTACATGCTAACTTTATTTCAGTTCCCATTGTAAAAAGCTGTTTCCCATGAAGATTTAGTCCCTTCATTAGCTGATTGCTACCATTTGTCGTTTTGTCAAAATTTAATGTTGTGTTTGTATGCTTAAAGCACTGGGGTTTCCAATTTAAAATAGATTCATCTATTTCTGGCTTAGTTGGTTTTATGGTGAGATAATCCATTTACTTAAATCTTTTGGTAATAGCTTAATTAATTGGTCAGACAAATGTTTGTAGAAAACAAAGTAAAACAATAAATAGTTTCAAGCAAAACTAGATGCATATAAAACTCCAGGGATGATGATAACAAGCATTTCTGTCAGTCACATAACTGGAAAAGCACTTACAAAACCGGGGTCTTTATTGGCAGATTGCCAGCTGTATTTAAGGAATACAACTGGGGTGCCTGCATTGGCAGATTGCCAGTTCTTCAAGAAATGCAAGTGCTGTTACCATAGTGCATTATGGACTTTCATTTAAAAGGTAAAAAAATATTTAGAAATGTTTCTTGATTACCATGCCATCTATTTTGAGCAATTCTATCAACATATACACTTCTATTTATCATGCAAGTACAATAGACGCTTCCTACTTTTGGGAACGAATCACTGCTAGTTTTGATCTCATGCAGAATACATACCACATTTCTAAATCATATTAATCACAAAGACATTACCAAACCCACACACTAGTAAATTTCAGTAGGCATAAATATGTTGCTTAAGTATTCAACAAACATGAAGTTCAAAGAGGTGGTAGCGTTTAAAAATTCATTTAGACCCTAAGAGACGAACTTGTTATGGAGTTACTTATAAGAAGATAATACTTGCAAAATAATCATGTCAAGGTCCACAACCCATAGAGACTAAGTAACAAGGAGGGCTTAATGGGGGATAAATGAATCTCCCTAGAAAGAGAAAATAGAATAGATTTCATTGGTAGGCTTGGGGTAGCTGAAGTTGGGAACAGAAGGTATCAACTGGGGGTGATACTGAGAAAAAAAAATTGAATGGGGAGCATTTAGAGAGAGAGGAAACCTAGTGCAATGTAAACTCCATGGACTCTACAAGAATAACCCTAGCAAAGAATCTGAACCAGCCATCTTCTGTAACCAGGTAAGCCCTCAAGTGGAGGATTTGGGACACCCACTAATTTCCAAAGTTGTTGCACAAGTTTTCATTCCCACCAGCAATGAATGAGTGTTCCCCTTGCTCCATATCATTTCTAGCATAAAGTATCATGAGTGTTTTTGATAGTAGCCATTCTGACATGTATAAGATAGTATCTCAAAGTTGTTTTGATTTGCATTTCCCTAATAGCCAAGGAAGTTGAGCATATTCGTAAGTATATTTAGGCCATTTGAAATTTTTCTGATGAGAATTCTCTGTTTAGTTTAGTATACAACTTTTTAATTGGGTTATTTAGAATTTTAATGTCTAATTTCTTGAGTTCTTTATATATTTTGGAGATCAGTCCTTTTTGTCTGATGTGGGGTTGGTGAAGCTTCTTTTCCCAATCAGTAGACTGCCTTTTTGTCTTATTGATTGTGTCCTTTGCTCTACAGAAGCTTCTCAGTTTCAAGAGGTCCCATTTATTCATAGTTGCTCTTATTGTCTGTGTCACTGGGGTTATGAAGTGGTCTCATGTGCCCATGCATTGAAGTTTACTTCCCACTTTCTCTTTTATCAGGTTCAGAGTAGTCAGAGTAATATTGAGGTCTTTAATCCATTTTGACTTGATTTTTGTACATGGCAACAGATATGGATCTATTTTCATTCTTCTACAGGTTGACATCCAATTATGCCAGCACCATTTGCTGAAGATGCTTTGTTTTCTCCATTGTATAATTTTTGCTTCTTTGTCAAAAATCAGGTGCTCTTAGATGTGTGAATTAATATCCGGGTCTTCAGTTTGATGCCACTGGTCTACCTCTTTGTTTTTATGCCAATACCAAGCTGTTTTCTTTCCTATAGCTCTGTAATAGAGCTTGATGTCAGGGATGGTAATGCCTCTGGCATTTCCTTTATTATTTTGTCTATTCTGGGTCTTTTGTTTTTCCATATGAAGTTGATTATTGTTCTTTCAAGGTCTGTGAAGATTTGTGTTGGGATTTTGATGGAGATTTATTGAATCTACATATTGTTTTTGGTTAAGATTGCCATTTTTACTATGTTGATCCTTCCTATCCAAGAGCATGAGAGATCATTCCATTTTCTGGTATCTTCTTCAATTTCTTTCTTTAAAGAATTAAAGTTTTTGTCAAATAGGTCTTTCGCATACTTTGTTAGTGTTACCTCAAGATATTTTATGTTATTGTGAAAGGTGATGTTTCTCTGACTTCCCTCTCATCTTCTTTATCCTTTGTGTATAGGAAAGCAACTGATTTTTTGAGTTGATCTTATATCCTGCCACTTCACTGAAGGTATTTATCAGTTGTAGGAGATCTCTGGTAGATTTTTAGGGGTCACTTATATGCACTATCATATCATCTGCAAATAACGAAAGTTTGACTTCTTCCTTCCTTTCCAATTTGAACCACCTTTATCTCCTTATGTTGTCTTATTGTTATTGCTAAAACTTCAAGAACAATGTTGAAGAGATATGGAGAGGGCAGACAGCCTTGTCTTGTTCCTGATTTTAGTGAAATCGCTTTGAGTTTCTCGCCATTTAAATTTGATGTTAGCTGTTGGCTTGCTATATATTGCTTTTATATATTTAGATATGATTCTTATATCCCTAATCTCTCCAAGACCTTTATCATGAAGAGATAATTAATTTTGTCAAATGCTTTTCAGCATCAAATGATCATTTGTTTTTATTCTTTCAGTTTATTTATATGATGGGTTACATTGATAGATTTTTTTTAATTAAACAAAGAATATTTCTGGGAAGCTATTAATACTACAGAAGCACGGGATTAGATGCCTAACTGGAGCAAGACCCTGGTGCCGGCAGAGATGTGGAGGGCTGTGAGCTTTCACCTGAAATCCAGCGTGTACCGGGCAGCGGTAACCCTGCCCCTTGGCCTCTGCAGTGCTCATTCCAGAAGGAAAGAGGGCAGGGAGGCAGCTGTGGTCCCCTCACCTACCTGCCTCCTTTAAAAAGTATAGGCAAAAAGTTTAAACAGGTGGCACCCAACCTTCATTCAGTAGCAGGGAACTCATTCCAGGCTCCCAGAGAACCCCCAGCTCAGATCTAGGGTGCCCAGGGCTTCAGCTGACCCCTCTGGCCCACCAGTAGTCACTTGGTCAGTCCTGCTGCCTTGAGCCCATCTCCAGGAGGGGCAGAGGCCAGAGGGAGGAGAGGGAGTCCAGCCCCCATGCCTTTGGAGGCACTTGTTAGGAAGGGGGGAGAGGTGGGGCCCTTGGGTCACTGGTTGTGGAAGGGATCTGGTGTGGGCAGCATTTCTTCTGGGCTGGACACCGAATGGGAACCCCAAGACTGCAGAGCCAGGCCTGTGGGAGCTACAAGGCCCTAGAACTGCTCCACGGTCTGTCCCGATTTCCCTTGGATCTCATCTGCTCCTGAACTGCACCGGTCATGGCAAGTCCATCTCCTGCCCCCATCTCTCCCAATCCGATGTGAGTCAAGTGGACAAAATTCATTGGTTCCCCAATCATGGTGTGGTCAATCCGTCTTCTCCTCTTCTTCGGCTGGGGCTTCTCTACCACGCAACAGCCCAGTTTGTGCCAAAATTCACTCATATTCCCTGATGGTTCCAGCTTCGGGCCTCTGCCAGAGGCCCCAGAGGGCTCTTGTTTTGTTGCTAACCAGCCAGTCCTCACTCTCAGGCGGAACAGCACCTGGGATTCACACAGCTGGATGGTTCTCCGGCTGTGGGAATCCTAGAGACCCTCACTCGTGCAGTGAAGGTCAGAGTCTCGGACCTAGGGCCCCTAAAAGCACCAGCAAGAGGCTTGGGCGGGCAGGCACAAGGTTCTGTCTTCTTTTGATGTGAAATCCTGCAGCTCCCCGGCGTGGGCGGCCTCTGCGGGTGGGGGCTCCGCCACTCAGCAGATTTTTTTTTTTTTTTTTGTATGTTGAACCAGCCCTGCATCTCTGGGATGAAGCCTATTTGATCATGGTGGATGATTTTTTTGATGTGTACTTGGATTCTTTAGGTTGGGGAACTTTTTTTAAAATAATTTTTGGGGTATATTTTCTGGGCCTTTGAGCTGGAGTTCTCCTTCTTCTACCCCTATTATTCTTAGGTTTGGTCCCCTCAGTATGTGTTTTCTTTATTACCTCTATTTCAGTCCTCAAGTCTTCAACTGTTTCTTTCACCTGTTTGATTGCTTTTTCTTGGTTTTCTTGGCTTTCTTTAAGGGATGTATTAATTTCTTATAGCTTTCTATTTGTCTTCTCCTCTATTTCTTTAAGGGAGCTTTTCACTTTCCCTTTAAAGGTCTCCATCATTTAAAGTCGTTTTCTTCTACATCTTCTGGGTTAGGGTGATAAAGTCTTCCTATTGTGTGTCCACTGGGTTCTGGTGTTACCATGCTGTTTTTAAAGATGTTGCAGGAATTCTTGCATTTGCGCCTACCCATCTCTTCCTTCAAATGAGGCTAGCAGTGTCTTGGCTTCTTGATCCAATCCTTGCTGTGTCTGTCTCTTAGGTCCATTCAGTATAGAAGCAGGTTCTTAGGTCCACTCAGTATTGGCCCAGGCTGTTTTTGCAGGGTTTTGTAATGTTTGCATTGTTTTGCAAGGTTCCATAGAGCTCGCAGGGAACTGCGGGTTGGGGGCAGGGTGAACTGAGGGCTAGCTGGCAAGTTCCCTGATGGCAGCTCCTATGTTCCCCAAGTTTGGACACAGGATGTATGGCAGGGTTCCATGAAGCCCACAGGGAATGGAGGGTTGGATTTATAAATGACATTTAAATGGACAAAATTGTCAATTAAATAAATAATGCATTTAAATAAAGATTCTAAGGCTTATATAAATTCATTTAAAAAGCTTTTATAAATGTCAGTCACTATCCCATTTCAAAACTACACATATATTCTCCCATGTAAGGAAGTTTCCATGTAAACTATGGTCTATAAGCATGCATAATAAGCATAAATGCAAGTTCTCGAAATTCAAGGTTAGTAGTATACAAGGAAGCAGCACATATATTGCCAATGCAGTTATTTGCTGTGTTGTAAATATGAACAATAGATGATGCAGTAGAGAAAAATATCCAACATCTCAGGGACAGGACTGGAGTTTCTACAAAATGGAAATATGAAGAGAAATCAAGTGTTCCCTTGGTACATAATACAGAAGCTGTTTTTTCAGGTAGAGGCATCATTGCACACATTGCTCAATTCTAAGTGAAAGGGGTCTGGATTTAATTTATTGCTTTGGATATTTAGCAATTTGTATGAAGTATGAGAGCAAAGTATTTAACTTTGAGTAGAAGAAAAGGAGCTAGTCCATACTACATTCTGTATAAAATGCAAACTAGAATATATGCACTTGCCTTTGTCTAGAGATCCATTTAAAAATATGAATAGGAAGTGCCATTGTACTATTTTCACTCTGACAGCACCTACAGTGTGTAACTGCATGGGCTGAGACTACAGCATAAGAAATGTTAAATTTATGCTAAATTTAGATTACTGGAATTATGAAAGAAAGGAAACAGTGTTGCAGTCAGAGAGGTGGGTGAATTCTTATAAATATTAGTTAACTTACCAATAACTTATAAAGAATTTATTTAAGAAGATACAAAAATACAATTAGGGCAGCCAATTTGTCTTATATACTAGGGAAAGTACAGTTCCATTCTTAAAGTTGAAGTACAAAATTATTTGAAAGATGATGTTTTATATTTACCTTTTAGTTTGGTTGGTTGATTGGGTGTGTGAGGTTTTGTTGTTGTCATTTGGAGTTGCTTTGTTTTGTTTAGTTTAGCAGAAATGATTTTTAACACTCACTTGCAATCTCCACTAACATATTTGTCTATAGGATCGCTTCATTTTGGAGAATATCAGGCCTATCTGTGGAGCATTATGCTACAAAATGATTATTTGAATATTTGGATCTGGTGTTCGGTAGAGGCCTCATCATCAGTCTACGGCTGTGTATCTTGCTACACTGATGGTAAAAAACACACTCCTTTATTGGATATACTGTGCAGATAAACAGAACGGGGACAAAGGTGAGAGTTCTTTATTCAAGGAGGGAAATTAGAAGAGAGGCTCATAAGATTAACAAATAACTTGGCAGTAGACTAGGAATCAAAAATGCTCTCAAAGAGAAAAAAGGTGCAGAAAGTTAATAAATGCAAAATTTAATCACACATTTCAGGCAAAGAATAAGGATGAAAATCTCAAATTGTAATAAAAGAACAAATAAGGTGAAAGAATCAAGACAACACATTCATATCAGTTTTCTTCTAAAAGTTTGCTAAACATAAGAGAAAACAGCTCTTGAGTAGGGCATTAGTATGCAAGAGTTTAAGAATAGATGCCAATAACCACAAATTCTTAAATACTTTATCCCAAAAACCCCTGCATGACAGGATTAACACTTATGAACAGAGTACCTTCTTGTTTGGTATGCATGCTGTGATAGAAGGTGATGGATGTTTGATGATCATGATTAGAAGACCATTTTTGTGTCAACTTACAAGTTAAGTTAAAGGAAAACAACAGACTACTATGGCTTCCCTTCCTGATAAGCACACTGTTTGAAAGATTTTATGTCAACTACCTATTGATTTTTTTTTATTCTTCGTATACCATTGTTTTTATGGTCTGTTATAGTAAATTGAAAATTTTGAAGAATCACGGTTGACTCCTAAACTTTAAACATCTACCAAATTAACTTAATTTCTATTCAGCAGAATAAAGGAGCTCAGTACTCCTTTAAATTTCCAGTACATCGCTTTAAAGTTAGCATCATTTTAAGATAACAAAGAACTTCCAGTAATGGTCAAAATATTGGTTTTATATGTCTTGATTAATTTTGCATAAATTTAATTATTTTATACTAAATCTATAAATAATTAGCAAAACAGCATTAGTACTATTACATCACTATTCTGAAATAAAAATGAAAAATTTAAGCTATCTTTCAAAAGTGAATTTTTAAAATGACTTCAAGGCATGTTTCATTTTCACAGACCTTGTAGCTCAACCCCTTGTCACATTCATCTTCAGCTTACACAAGGAATACACACCTTGTGACATCTCAGGAAATGTGTTTTTGACTCTATTAGAGGGTGTTTTCCAAACAATTTGATTTCCTCAAAGACATCTGCCTTGTGAACAAAACAGTCTATGGTAGTCACTATTTATTTTAAAGACAGCTTCCTTGATGGCATAACGCAGAAGTCAATTGATTATGAGAAGCCCAACCACAAGGGATTCATATTTATCCCTACTTCTGCATCTATAGCTCAGGGACCATTGCAAAAGAGAAAACAGATTGTAAAAGTCGGAGTATCAGGAAGCTTGTTGTGAAACAGTTTCTCCTAGGAATGGCTACATAAAAATAAAGACTATAACAATGACAATATCAGTAGACATGTTGATATAGAATGGGGGAAATTTTGCAGGGTCCCACCACTATACAAACTAATGATAACTGTTGACTGCTAAGGTAGGAGATTGGCATTTCTCTGGGACAAGGACTCTTGTTGGCTGTCCAATGCAGAGGGGCAGCTCTGAAATCATATGCACACAACCAACAAAATGATTTTAGTATGTTTTATCTCTTTGTACTTACGAATTCAAAGATGCATGCATGTAACTATAATAATCAAAGAAAAATAGAATCTCAGTTGCTAGTTGTGGTGGGACATGAGAGGGGTTAGAAGTTGGTATCTGGGAGGGGCAGGAGGGAAAAGAAGCAGAAGAGGAGTAATTAAATTATATTTCAATGAAAAACCTTAAAAAGCATAACCTACAATAAATTGAAAAGTGCCACTGAGCAATAAAAACAAGAAGACATTGAATGCTAGCTGCAAATTTAATAAATATTAAATGGTTATCCTCATTGTTTTTCCAACCAACTAGTCAAAAGAGACTCATTACAAGATAAGTCTTCTGAACAGGAATTTATATAAAAACACTTGTGGAGGACATAAACCCACATCTCTTGTCAGCATAGAAAGAAAAGCAGAGGCCCTAAGAATTCCTTAGATGATTTTGTGGGAGTTGTGCAACATGGCAAACATTCCCCTTTTCCGTTGGTTTGCCATCTGCTTCCACAGTAATAGACTCTGTCTCTAAGTCAGCAGATGCAGACCAACCAACTGAGATATTTCTCATTCTTTGGACATTTATGAATCACTTTCAGTTTAAGCCCACATGAAGACCTTTCCCTTTCTGTCAGCTAATAAACCTGCTGGGGACTGAATTCATGCCATTGTAAAGCAAAACTTACTTTCATTTAGAACAAATTCTTTTCCAAATGGTCCATTCTTTTTTTTTTCAACTACTTTTTCATTTGTTGCTCTCCTCCCACCCTATGCCCCCTCCTCCCACCGTTCTCCCCCTCCCCCCCACTCCTTTCCCCTTCCCTCTCCAGTCCAAAGAGCAGTCAGGGTTTTCTGCCCTGTGGTAAGACCTAGGACCTCCCCCCTCCGTCCATATCTAGGGAGGTGAACATCCAAACTGGCTAGGCTCCCACAATGCCATCACATTACATAGGATCAAAACCCCATGCCATTGTCCTTTGCGTCTCATCAGCCCTCATTGTTTGCCATGTTCAGAGAGTCCAGTTTTATCCCATGCTTTTTCAGTCACAGTCCAGCTGGTCTTGGTGAGCTCCCAATAGATCAGCTCCACTGTCTCAGTGGGTGGGTGCATCCCTCGTGGTCCCGACTTCTTTGCTCATGTTCTCCCTCCTTCTGCTCCTCATTGGGACCTTGGGAGTTCAGTCCAGTGCTCATGTGTGGGTTTCTGTCTTTATCTCCATCCATCACCAGATGAAGGTTCTATGATGATATGCAAGATATTTGTCAGTATTGCTCTAGGATAGGGTCATTTCAAGTTCCCTATCCTCAACTCCCCAAGGAACTAACTGGGGACCTCAGCTTGGGCACCTGGGAGCCCCTCTAGGGTCAGGTCTCTTGCCAACCCTAAAGTGACTCCCTTAACTAAGAACTGTGGTTCCGTGCTCCCCTGTCCAACCTTCCTTTATCCCAATCCTCCTGTTTTCCCAAGGCCCGACCTCCTTCCCTTCTAACTTTTCTCTCCCCATCTCCCCATACCCCGATCCCACCCCACCCACAAGATCCCAATTTTCTCCCCGGCAATTTTGTCTACTTCCCTTAGCCAAGAGGATAACTATATGTTTTTCCTTGGGTTCCCCTTCTTACTTAGCTTCTTTAGATTCACCTATTGAAGACTCCGTGACCCTTATTTATGGCTAGAAACCAATTATGAGTGAGTACATCCCATGTTCCTCTTTTTGGGTCTGGGTTACCTCACTCAGGATAGTGTTTTCTATTTCCATCCATTTGCATGCAAAATTCGAGAAGTCATTGTTTTTTACCGCAGCATAGTACTCTAATGTGTAGATATTCCATACTTTCTTCATCCATTCTTCCATTGAAGGGCATCTAGGTTGTTTCCAGGTTCTGGCTATTACAAATAATACTGCTATGAACATAGTTGAACAAATGCTTTTGTCATATGATAGGGCATCTCTTGGGTATATTCCCAAGAGTGGTATTGCTGGGTCCAGGGGTAGGTTGATCCCGAATTTCCTGAGAAACCGAAACACTGACTTCCATAGTGGTTGCACAAGATTGCATTCCCACCAGCAATGGATGAGGGTACCCCTTCCTCCACAGCCTCTCCAGCAAAGGTTATCATTGGTGTTTTTGACTTTAGCCATTCTGACAGGTGTAAGATGATATCTCCAAGTTGTTTTGATTTGCATTTCCCTGATTGCTAAGGAAGTTGAGCATGACCTTAAGTGTCTTTTGGCCATTTGAACTTCTTCTCTTGAGAATTCTCTGTTCAGATCAGTGCCCCATTTTTAATTGGGTTAATTAGCATTTTAAAGTCTAGTTTCTTGAGTTCTCTATATATTTTGGAGATCAGACCTTTGTCTGTTGCAGGGTTGGTGAAGATCTTCTCCCAGTCAGTAGGTTGCCTTTGTGTCTTAGTGACAGTGTCCTTTGCTTTACAGAAGCTTCTCAGTTTTAGTAGGTCCCATTTATTCAATGTTGCCCTTAATGTCTGTGCTTTTGGGGTTATACATAGGAAGCGATCTCCTGTGCCCATCTGTTGTAGGGTATTTCCCACTTTCTCTTCTATCCTTTTTAGTGTGTTCGGGCTGATATTGAGGTCTTTAATCCATTTGGACTTGAGTTTTGTGCACGGTGAAAGATGTGGGTCTATTTTCATTCTTCTACAGGTTGACATCCAGTTGTGCCAGCACCATTTGTTGAAGAAGCTTTCTTTCTTTCATTGTATACTTTTAGCTCCTTTATCGAAAATGAGGTGTTCATAGGTTTGTGGGTTAAAATCTGGGTCTTCTATATGATTCCATTGGTCGACTTCTCTGTTTTTATGCCAGTACCACACTGTTTTCATTACTATAGCTCTGTAATAGAGTTTGAAGTCAGGGATGGTAATGCCTCCAGAAGATCCTTTGCGAAAGTGACTGTGCTTTTAATTGAAGTTCTTATATTCACGAATTCTTTTTTTTTTTTTTTTTTTTTTTTTGGTTTTTCGAGACAGGGTTTCTCTGTCCTGGAACTAGCCCTTGTAGACCAGACCAGGCTGGTCTCGAACTCACAGAGATCCGCCTGCCTCTGCCTCCCGAGTGCTGGGATTAAAGGCGTGCGCCACCACCGCCCAGCTATATTCACGAATTCTTTGGCTTATATTTACCCCGGCTATCTGTCTATCTATCTATCTATCTATCTATCTATCTATCTATCATCTATCTATGTATAAATATATCAGCTTTTATATTGACTAAATTTATTTTTGACAATTTCATATACCTTGTAATACAATCTGATTACTCTTATTTCCTACATACTTTTATCTCTCTCCATTTCTTGCCAGGCCCCTTTCCTATATTTATATCTTTTGTTTTGTTTTGTGTCCCATGGGCTTAAGGATATGCATCTGTGTCACTCTCCATATGTAACCTTATTAGATAATAGATTCTAGGAATCTCTTCATACATAAGTCCCGACTAAAGATAGTTTCATCAACACTCTAAAGCTTGTTTCTGGCTTAAGTAATGGAATAGGGGAAGTTAGTAGATAATATGGGGGAACACTGAAAAGAAAACACTAAATGAGAAAAAATGGATAATTGTTCGGGCACTTAAAATTGGGGCTATTTGTGAAGCTTTCAGAAGGAATGATCCCCCTATTCTTACAACTAAGGTGGCCTCACCTTGGGGAATCTAAGCATATGAGACCAGTTCATAGAACATCCTCAGGAGACAACGAATTGAATGGCAAGTCCAAGAACAAAAGCATAGCTGACATTTAAAGTTTAGGTCGATCAATACCATACAATTAGGAAAAGAAACAAGAGCACTGTCAGGGAAAGGCAGCAGCACAGCAGCTAAACAAAGAGTTTTTGATGATGATAGATGGCTCTGGAACATATTCACTGAATTCCATGACAATGATATTGTTGATAAATTACCAAACAAATGACCCTCTCCTGTCCATTTAAGCCAAGCATGCTGAGTAAAGAGGCTTCAGCAGTATTCTATTTAGAAGTAATGCTTTCTTCAGACAGGGGATAGTCCAGAGTAAATTTCCCATTATAATTACATATATTGTATGTAAGCGCTCGAACCCAGTTCAGGAGCTTCGGGCAAGGGGCTGTAGGTTGAGAATACACCGCAGAGACAGACCGACACACAGACCTTCCAACACTGGTACCAAAAAGCCCCTCTTTAATAGCACCATGAAGGCTTAAATACACTGCAGTCAATGGCCCACAGGTGAAAATCCCATCCTCTGAAACCTCTAGGCAAAGCTTAGCTTTTAGTCACTTCAATTAGAGGCTCTAGACAGGGAAGAGCAGCTGAAGGCCAGGACTTAATTGGTCCCAACACCACCTGTAGTTCCTCCTGTAGTTCCTGCCTGATCACCCTGCCTATACTTTCTGCCTGGCTACTGGCCAATCATTGTTTATTTAAAATACAAGTGACAGGGTACAGACCATTGTCCCAGAGCATTGTTGGGGTTTCTATTATTGTAAAGCATGAGCACAGTCAACTTTTATAAAGGAATACATTCAATTGGCATGGCTTACAGTTTAGAGGTTTAGTCAGTTATCCTGACAGGACATGGCAGACATGCAGTCAAACAGGCAGGGTACTGGAGATGGTGTTCATGGTTCTACATCGTGATCTGCAGGAATCAGGAAGTGAAATATGACACTTAGTATAACTTGAGTGTAGGAGACGTAAAAGCCCACTCACACAGTGACACATATACTTCAATAATCCACACCTCCTTATATGGCCACTCCCTTTGATCTTATGGGGTCCAATTACATTCGAATGACCACAACTCCTAAGAGTGAGAGCAAGTGCATCTCTGACTCTTTTGCCTGATCTTTGGACTCCTTTCCATGTTGGGGGGTTGTCTTATCTAGCCTCCATGTGAGAGCTTTTGTATTATCTTATTATATCTTATTTAGTTCTCTTTGGCTGTTATGTCTTGGAGGCCTGCTTTTTTTCTGAAGAGAAAGTAGAGGAGTGGATCTGGAGGATAGGGGAGGCTTGGAGGAGAGGAGATTGATGGAAGAAGTTGAGGGAGGGGAAAGTATAGTTGGGATATACTGTATGTGAAAAGAATCTATTTTCCATAAAGATTAAAAGAAAGAAATGTTCAAGCTAAAAAGACCAGGAATGCTCATTGCCAACAATAAATGTCTTCTTTATAATTGATACATACCCATTGCACAGCATGATACATTCCACTGTGTCATATGGACATGTCACGTGTTTTAATTTCATCACCACTCCATTACCCTCATATTTCCCTGTTGGTCCACACAATCTTCTGAAATTGTCCATGGAAGTAGGTGTCTTCCACATATTGCACACATGTACAGTAGTGAAAACAATGGTCTTAATTTCACACATTGACATGAATAAACCTCAAAAATTAATGTAGAGTTAGAAAGGTCAGGACCAATATACCTATTAAGCAAATTCCCCAGATACAACTGAAATTATATATTTTCTTTATTTTACTTTATTCTCAAATGTATGTAGGAAATTTAGAAGAAAGGAGAGACTAAAGAAATAAATTAATTTAGAGATCATTGGGAAAGGATGGAAAAGAGAACAATACTGAATTCTTAGGGGAGAAGTCAGTCTCAGTGTTGCTGTTAATTTCTTTTACACTGGGTGTAAGTGCATTCCTACCATTTTATTATAATTAGTTTAAAATATCTGTGACATATTCATGTATATGTTTATATGACAGAAATATAACAGATTGGAAAATACGTGATAGAAGTATATTGTTAAATGATTCTAATTTTGTTACAGAAGTAATTTAGATTGATAGAAAACTATGAGATGTGAAATAAAAACACACAACCTGTCTGTGCCTCAGAAAATATGAGTGATGGAGTTGCATTTCATTATTTGGAAAACCATCTCCCAGTTCATGGTGACTCCGAGCACACATAAAGACAAGTATCTGTAAGACTATGAATTACAGACTTCACTGTGCGAAGGACCTCTCTGAATCCTAATTCCTATTAGAGTTTTAACATATGACTCCCAATTTTATGTAACATCTTAAGGACAGCTCTTAAGAAACACCCACCCAGCCTCCCTTCAATTATTGCCTAAATTTCCATGAAATTGCAGAATGCTTATTATATTATAGCCGACAAAGAAGGGAACAAAACCAAATAATAATATTTTAACTTTATCAGTTAAGCTATGAATAAAGCAGACTTAAACTGAGAGAAATAAATATATTTCAACCATCTTTCCTGTCTTATTAATAAATTTCCTGAATTTATTAAAATGAAAGAAATTCAATATTCCCTTGCAAGTGCTTAGAGGAAAATTGGTAAAGTAAAGCAAGAAGTAATCTCATTTATACTAGTTAGGGAATGGTAGAAAATATAGGCCATCATTTTAAAACACTACTTAATTTTGCAGCACAATCCATATAATTCAATAACTAATAAAATAAAATCAAGTGCTTTGGGCCTATTAATTTAGGAGATGCTTTCCTACTGGAATTTAAGGACTTAAGGCCAATTTAGCCAAATGCAAGAAGACAGAATCCCAGGTTAATGATCTCACATATGAAACTCCCAACTTAAAATTTAAGGAGGCTGAGAATGAAAAAAATGAAGAAAGCCTTAATTGGAAGGATTCATAGTATCATTCATAAATATGAAACTGAAGTACTGTACAAAGCCTACTGTACATTTTTGCATTGTCCAATGTTATTAAAATTAACTCTACCAGCAACTGACACGATTCTTCACAGGCAACAGCAGCATTGTCCAGTTCTTAGGATAATAAAACAAAACTAGTTTCTGAAAACTGAGAACCATGCTCTAAGTGCTATATCAGTTAAATGAATTCCATTCATTCCTTGTTAAGGAACTGACATTTTTAAGGACTCAGTGACCTCATAGCAAGCACTAATGCAGAGAAGGAGTAGATGGTCATGACTAGAAATTGAAACTCTGTGGTTACAACCCTTGCTCCCTCAGTTCAAAGCCTGGAAGATACGTACTATTTATCCGCCCTTGACCATTGTTATACACGCAGAAGTGATTGAGGTATGACATATATTTAACAGTTGTTTTCTTTAATGTTTATTTAAAACATGAGTACTTATTTTATCTTGGGCTAAATAAACACACACAATAAACTCTTTTAAAATTATAGTCCCCTGTGTATATATCAAAAAAGAAATAAGTTCTGAAATTTGTTATAATGAACAATGGGTGTTCTGACTAGTAAAGACCTGGATTCTAGTTTTGGTAATAAATAATTTTAAATACCAGATTAAAAAGATTCATCAGTTTGGTTTTATAAAATGACATCCACATTTTAATTTCATATCACTATTTATAAAAGTGAACTGATTTTTGTCGAATGCTTTTTCAGCATCTAATGAAATGATCATATGGTTTTTTTCTTTCAGTTTATTTATATGGTGGATTACATTGATAGATTTGCGTATGTTGAACCAGCCCTGCATCTCTGGGATGAAGCCTACTTGATCATAATGGATAATATTTCTTATGTGTTCTTGGATTCGGTTTGCCAGTATTTTATTGAGAATTTTTGCGTCGATGTTCATGAGTGAGATCGGTCTGTAATTCTCTTTCTTGGTTGGGTCTTTTTGTGGTTTTGGTATCAGGGTAACTGTAGCCTCATAAAAGGAATTTGGCAGCATTGTTTGTAATAGCCAGAACCTGGAAACAACCTAGATGCCCTTCAACGGAAGAATGGATGAAGAAAGTATGGAATATATACATATTAGAGTATTACTCAGCAGTAAAAAACAAGGACTTCTTGAATTTTGCATACAAATGGATGGAAATAGAAAACACTATCCTGAGTGAGGTAAGCCAGACCCAAAAAGAGGAACATGGGATGTACTCACTCATATTTGGTTTCTAGCCATAAATAAAGGACATTGAGCTTATAATTCATGTTCCTAGAGAAGCTAAATAAGGTGAATCCAAAGACAAACACATAGGCATCCTCATGAATATTAACCTCATCAGGCGATGAAAGGAGACAGAGACAGAGACCCACATGGGAGCACCGGACAGAAATCTCAAGGTCCAAATCAGGAGCAGAAGGAGACGGAGCACGAGCAAGGAACTCAGGACAACAGGGGTGCGCCCACACACTAAGACAATGGGGATGATCTATTGGGATCTCACCAAGGCCAGCTGGCCTAGGTCTGAAAAAGCATGGGATAAATCCGGACTAGCTGAACATAGCGGACAATGAGGAATACTGAGAATTCAAGAACAATTGCAGTGGGTTTTTTATCCTACTGCACGTACTGGCTTTGTGGGAGCCTAGGCAGTTTGGATGCTCACCTTAGGAGACCTGGATAGAGGTGGGCAGTCCTTGGGCTTCCCACAGGTCAGGGAACCCTGATTGCTCTTCGAGCAGATGAGGGAGGGGGACTTGATCGGGGGAGGGGGAGGGAAATGGGAAGCGGTTGTGGGGACTAGGCAGAAATCCTTAATAAATAAATAAATTTAAATAAAAAAAAGTGAACTGATAAATATGCCTCTTTCTGGCATCCAAACAAGACCTCCTTTGTAGAATAAGAAAGTAGAAGTTATTTTTGGACCTCCCATTAAATCTTGTTCCTCACTCTCAGTGATGTGTTCCTTACACTTTGACCCTTTCATCCATTAGTCTTCTTCATCAATATTCAGAGGAGCAAACTAACCTCACAGCTTAAGGAAAATCAAACACATCATTTTAAATAACTGAACAAGTAATCAAGCATTAGGGAATATGTGTTGACTTTATTCTGACTAGAATCTGCTCCAAGTTCATGACAGATATCAGCTCATTTAATCCTATTACAAACAGGTAGAGAGGTATTCATTCACTTTTTTTTTTACAGCTTACTAAAAGCACAGAGAAAGCAGGAGACTTGTTAAATGTCACACACCTGATGAGTGGTGGAATCAGTATTTGAACCTGATCAATGCAGCACCAGGATCTAACATGTTCTGTTACCTTACATGCTGTGGTTGGACTGTAAAGTTCTGATATCTCAAGGATGTGTGGAAATAAGGTATATGCTTTCCTGAGTAAAGTCTAGGTCAGACATCTCTGACTAAGTGTGTTAAAGACCCACTTACAATACAATGTCTATCTCAACCAAGGTTTAAAAAGAGTTTGCATATGTTCAGCCCTAACTCGAATTAGGGTGTTACTAAAAGCAAACTAACAAGCATGAAGTTGAGAGGGTGTCCTAGCTTGCTTTTCTGTTACTGTGATAAAACATTGGCCAAAACCAACCCCAAGAAATAAAATGTTTATTTCATGTTATAGCTCCCATCACTGAGGAAAGTTGGGACAGGAACTGAAGCAGAGACCGTTCTGGAGCTGTATTTATTAGTTTGCTCTTCACTGCTTGCTCACTCAGCCTGCTTTCTCATACAACAAAGGACACCTGCACAAGGCATGCTCCACCCATAGTAGTCTGAGGCATCCCACATCAATTATAAAACATACATACCCAGTGGCCAATCTGATTGGGGTAATTCCTCAAATGAGATTCCCTCTTCCAGGATGACCCCAGTTTATGTAAAGCTGCTTAATCATATAAGGGGAAACTTTAAGATAACGACATAGAAGCTGGAGGGAGAAATATATATATATATATATATATATATATATATATGTGTGTGTGTGTGTGTGTGTATAATAATATTTCACTATGCATATTTATAATATTCTCAATAAAAAAGAAAAATAAAAACACTTATAACTAATTATTATTATGATTTGGATAATTTCTGGCATAAGGTATAATGTTCCCTTAGATCCTATTATACAGAATTCCTTCTTAAATCTCTCCAGTCATCCAAAGACTACAAGATAACAAGTGTTTTGTGTTGAGAATTCCCTGATGAGTAACACTGTCAGGCTCTATCTTTCTGTATTTTATTTGTTATTGGTAATACTCTAAATTTCCACCTTGCCCATTTTGAGGTCAGTGGGTTTTTGCTGTTTATTTTATTGGACTTTCTGAGCAGGAAATTTGCCATGTTGCCCACAGTGGATCTTGAATACGTGGGCTCAAATAATCCTCTTGCCTCAACCTCTCAAGTAGCTGGGAAAATAGGTGCAAAACACCATTTATCCATGGTATTTTATTAAACGGAGGCAACATGTAGAGTCCAGAGTAGCAATCAAGCTTTTATTATGGATATGTTAACAGCAGAGAAAATCTAACCTGAAAAAGAAAATATAGGGAAGGAAACTGGGGACTGGGAGAGAATACTTCTTAAAACAAATTACTTGATTCATACATGGATTTCCAACATGAAAATTCCCTTTGTCCCTAGCTAAGTGCATATGAAAAGAGTGGGCAGAAATTTCCATGAGACGAGTGAAACATATGGAAAGAGAGGTTGGGGTGACCAACGAGCCGCAGTGAAACCAATAAGAGGGATTGTGACTACCAGAGTCCGTACTGCCTCTGAAATTACTACCCGGGTCTGCCCTGACTCTGAAACCCTCCTAGAAGTTTGTGACACTTTCAGTATGTCTCCACAGACACATTAGAGGCATTTCTAAAATACCACTACTACCCCAAATTTCATCAGCATTTTTTCTTATCAGTTTGCAAACCTTAGCTTCCATATCATAATCCTCTTGAGTTTCATCTTTATCTGCAAGGTCATAGTGCTGTGGAGTTATCATCAGACGTCATGTACCCCATGCACTGGATGCTTGTTGCCCCTCTGTAGGAGACAAGCTCTAACCATGATCACCCAGGAAGCTCCTGCTTCCCTGGCTCGCAGTTCTTCAGGAAATCAGTCCTCACATTGAGGTCTGAGCTAAACTAGCTTAACAGGTATCCATCATAAATCTGTCTTTGTATATACTCCACCTACCTGTCTTCTTTCTCTACAGTACACTCAATTCAAAGTCAAAGACTTCTCTTATTTATTTGCATTTTAACCTTACTTCTTGTACCTAGCTTCTCAAGGACTCACACTATTAAATACAGAACATTGTATTTAATTTTGCTTATAATGCATTAATTTCACTGGATCAAATTGAATTTTCATGAGGACTATAGATTAAAATACAGTTCTTGTAAACAGGATAGCTCCTACAAAAGTGCCTTGACTCATTGTGTCTGATATATGAGGTGGTGAATCAAGAAGCCTCAAAAAAAATATGATCTTTTTCCATCTCAAACAGATTTCAGTTTCTGTGTGTCTCTTCTTTGCTTTTCACTGAAGAACTAATAGCACAAATTGCAGATATAGGCTGAGGAGACTTAAATCTTTCCATTGGTCTATTTACACAAACAGCATCAACTAGAATTCCTTCTTGAAAACAGTCTTTGTCTCTATCTCCATCTGTCGCAGGACGAAGATTCTATAGTGATATTCGAGATAATCATCAGTGTGATAGTGGGGCAAGGCCAGTTCAGGCACCCTCTGCTCTACTGCCCAAGAACTTAGCTGGGGACATCCCCATGGACACCTGGGATCCCCTCGAGAGCCAACTCTTTTGCCAACCCTAAAATGGCTCCCTTAATGTAGATTATCTTCTTTCCTGCTCCTATATCCACCCTTCTTCCATCTCCACCCTCCCACTCCCCCAAGCTCTCTCCTGTCTTTCCTTTCTCCCTTCTCTCTCCCCCTCTCTCATTCCCCCAACCCCGGTCCCACCCCTACCCCCACCCCCATGCTTCCAAATTTTGCCTGGCAATCTTATTTACTTCCAATTTCCAGGAGGATCTATATGTGTTTTTCTTTGGGTTCACCTTGTTATTTGGCTTCTCTAGGCTTGTGAACTATAGGCTTAATGTCCTTTGTTTATGGCTACAGTCCAGTAATGAATGAGTACATACCATATTCATCTTTTGGGGTCTGGGTTATCTCACTCAGGATAGTGTTTTCTATTTCCATCTATTTGCATGCAAAATTCAAGATGCCATTATTTTTTACCGCTGAGTACTACTCTAATGTATATATATTCCACACTTTCTTAATCCATTCTCCCATTGAGGGGCATCTAGGTTGTTTCCAGGTTGTGCCTATTACGAATAATGCTGCAACAGACTGAGCTCCCAAGGTCCAGTTGAAGAGCAGAAGGAGGGAGAAGATGAGCAAGGGACCGTGAGGGGCTGGTCACCCACTGAAACAGTATGCTTGTCTGTTCTAATGGGAGGCACCAAATCCAGCTGGACCGGGACTGAATGAGCATGCAATCAAACCGGACTCTGAATGTGGCTGACAATGGGGGCAGACTGAGAAACTATTGATAAAGGCACTGTGACTTGTTTCTACTGCATGTACTGGCTTTTTGGGACCCTAGTCTATTTGGATGCAAAGGTTCCTAGGCCTGGACATAGGTGGGAGGGCTTTGGACTTCCCACAGGGCAGGGTTCCCTGCCCTCTCTTAAGAAAAGAGGGGAAGGGAAGAGGGTGAGTGGGGGAGCGGGAGGGGAATGGGAGGAGGGGAGGAAGTGTAAATTTTTGAATGGGAAAGAAAGAAAAAGAGAGAGAGAGAGAGAGAGAGAGAGAGAGGAAAGAAAGAAAGAAAGAAAGAAAGAAAGAAAGAAAGAAAAAAAGAAAGAAAGAAAGAAAACACCCTTAACTCAATTTTGTCTTTTCAACATGGTCAGAATTTTTAAACAGCTGTACACCCTGAGGATCAGAGGACCCAGGATCAATTATGTTCCCTCATCTACAACCTCACAGCAGTTGGATGTTACCAAGAAAGGCTAGAACAAAATCTGTCCAACATACAGGCATGTATTGACCAAAATATATTACAAATGTTTCCTTTCTGTCTGAGAAGTTTCCATTCTTTCCTCAGGCCCCTTAAAGCGTATTATAAAATGAAAAGCCAATTTTAAGTATGACATATACCCAACACCCTGATGGCAGACACAGCCGAGCATCTTGTGATCATCTCGAAGATGACAATATCTTAAGTAATTTGAATTTAAATGAAATGTCAAGGTTGCATATAAGAAGTCATTGTCTGGTTTTTGTTTCTCCCCTCCCCCATGGTTAGTTCTCCAATGGCAATTGAACCAGTATAGTGACTCAGATGCAGCTTCTTTTAATCTAAAAGCTGTGGACTGATGGCAGATCATCTACCCATAGGACCAGCCCAGATGGTAGGCAAATGAAGTATAGCAGCCATGGATAGGCTTTCTGAGATCCTTAGATACCTCATTTCTGCTTCTATTTGGAGGCCGCGCTCTATAGGCTGGGAATGCTTCTTGGGGTTTTTAGAGTCACACGAAATGCCACCTTCTTTTCCATCCCAATAAAACAACATGTGTTTGCAAATAAACAGCTTCCTCATAATAACTTGGAAAACTAAAGACCTCTGTCGTCTGATTTGTCTCTTGCTTTTATATTATAAGTAAGTATAAATCTTTTTTAAAGTGTTGTGAATTTACCATAAATTAGTAAGTGGTTAAGTGAATAAGAAATCTTTCTAAATTAAATCATCTCTATGCTGGAATTGAACCAGTCACCATGTGATAAGATTCTTAAAAGCCGTTTTGCTTAGAAGAGAGGTTATAGGAAGCACATTCTTAATGTATTCCTGAACCTGTTCTGACTGCTGAGAATGTCTGGGAAATACAACCTTAAGATGCTCTAAGGCTTCCAAAAATTTAAACCTTTATTTTGATACTTATTCTGAAGTTGTATTTTACAGGAAGCACTTGGGTTTTGACCTGAAACCATGTCTCGTTTTCATAATCTTTTTTTCCTTCCTAGGCAAGAATGAATATGGGAAACAGTTTTGTTTTCAAGACTGAACATCTCTTGGCTCATTTGCATTGCAGTAAAAGCTGCCTGTGTACTGGAAGCCTCTTTATCACTCTTACTAAACCTCATCAGTCAAGTGAAAGAGTGCAATTCATGCTTTGAACAGTCTGCTTGGAACTTCTTGTAAGATTCATAGACTCCTTAGGTAGCTTTTCTATTTTTGATGTTACCACAGTGACAGTCTAGAGGATCTTTCTGCCACTGGAAAACCCAGTGTCTCTGCTCTCCAACTTTCAACAACTTCATTCCATTCTCTTAGCCCAACCAATAGCTGCTCCTTTAAGGGTATAAATGGTAGTTTTTTTTTCATACACACCATCATTCCACTTTTAGACATCAACCACTACAGGAACTGATCAAGGACTGTGTTCCTGGATACACATTTACTAATTTTCATCATAAATTAGTATCGTGATGGAAATTGCTTCCCATATTATTCTGAATCATTTCCATGTGTCTGACAGCCAAAAGCTGATGATGATTTTGAATGAGAAAAAAAATCACAGCTTAAATTCTACAAAACATATTCTTGATTTTTTCATGCTTTTTGACACTATAATTTGAAGTTCAATGTTAAAACAATGCCATGTAAGCAGAATAAAGCATGTTTGCAAAGATAAGACTCAATAGCTTAAAAGTAATAATAATAATAAAAAGCTAAACTCAGTATAAAAAAAGTGAAAATTCTCTTGAGAAATACTCATGTGCTTACAACAAAACAAAAGCATGGCCACTTTACATGTCACTTCTGTGCATGAGTCTACCTTCACCTAATGATAATAGATGCCATGAAAGAGTAGGGCAAAACAAAGAGCTCCAGTATTCAAAACAGTAATTAATCAGCTTTATAAATGTGGTGTTTGCTAAGCAACTCTAATGGAAAGGGAAAACTGCAATCATTAAGGATTGAAAATGTGCTTGTCACATTTTCATCAAATTCAAGAGAAGATTTATTCATGATAAGCTTGCATGAGTTTGCCTTATGGAGTTGTCACTTAGATTATAAAATTGGAACTAATGTTTAATTAAATAATTAGAAATTAATGTGCATGAAATAAAAAATTTTAACTATGTGTGTATATATATATGTATATATATATGCTGCAAGGATTATATCTCAATTCTTGAAGACAACTTTATTATAAATGCAGTGGAAAAATACTATCTTCAATCTGAATTTAAGTAGCATCACTAACCTTTAGCCTTTAGTAGGTATCATACTATCTCGGAATCTGTTCTCTATCTAGGGCCCCTGCCATATATAATCTTCTAGAATAGTCATACCATTTTATTTGCATTCCCAACTCCAGTAATTTGTACAAGGAGTGACACAGTAGACACAAATAACATTTTGGAATAAAAGCAAGAGAAATTTCTTTCTTAAGATACAGGTTCTTCTTCTTAACTCAATGTTGAGATAGTTAAAATAGTAGTTCCATGTTCTTCAAAAGCGCATTTCTCAACAGGGGTCACTTATTGGCTGCATTGTGTCCAAAAAACTTGCAGAGACATTGTTTAAGCCTGAGATTGATTTTCTTTTTCTAAGTTATTTCTACTTTTATCAAGAAAAGAACACTTCTGAGTCCCTTTGCACAAAGAGTTGTATCAAGTAAGCTGTCTTCTTTGGTTTGTTGCACATCAGAGAGCCCACAGGCATAGGAACGGGAAAACAAATGTATCGAAAACTAAGTCCCTTAAAAATCTGCCTTTCTTAAGACTGTTCCTCTCTCTGGCATTCACCAGCTCCGCTAGTACATTTTATATAGTATAGGAATATTGGTTTGCTATTTGGCATTCAGCAGACTCATTGCATACTGATATAGAGTTATGTTTTATGCCTAGATTTTTTTTTATTCTGTAGCTATTTTATAATAAGATAGATGGGGAAGAAGGAAAAGAAAAGAAGGGATGGGATTGGTTTTCCATTCCAAGTTTCATATTTAATTTTCCACAATATCACTGTTCTCATAATTGCATTTGTAAATATACAAACCTGGAAAAATGTATTCACAACTGAGGAAAATCACAAATAAAAATGAATAACGCCTCTTGATTTTTTCTTTACTTCCAGGTCAGGATTAGCATTAAATGAGAGGGTACAAGTGACATGAGATCCAAGATGTAGGTCAAGACTTTGTGCTTTCACATGGGTTATACCTAACTTTGAGTTGGACTGTCTCCTGTGATGGGGACGTTTCTGTCTCTGATACAGGTGTCAAGTCTGACCTCTTAAATATTTGTTCCTCAGTATCCCTTTAAAAGGCTGTAAAACCTTAAAGAAATACAAGTAGTCTAGGAGAAATGGGTCAATAGGGGCAGACCTTGAAGTTTTACATCCTTGCCCTGCTTCCTGTGAGCCCTCTGCTTCCAGATTGTAGACACAATATAATCATCCACCTCACCTGTCAGCATGCCTTCCCCACTATCAACCGCTTGCATTCGTAAGCCAGAATCAACCTTTTCACCCTTAATCTGTTCCTTTTTAGGTGCTGGGTGATTGCAATTAGGAAAGTAAATAATATAGAATCCATCAGGATTTTTGAAAGCTTCCACAGATTTCTTCAGTATCACCTTCAAAACACAAATCTAAAATGAACCGTATATTTACCCTTGTTCGAATAGCCAACGAAAGTACTTTCTTGTTAGTCTTCATCAGACTTAGTATTGCATCCAAGATCACCGCTATAACTGGGCTATATCTGACCCAGGACCTGTTTCAAAATTGAAGGTACTAGGATGCTCATATCCACTTTTTTATTTACTGTGAAGGGCTGACTGTGAAGGTCAGAACTGAGCAACTGGGAGAAACACTAAGTACTGTGGCCCTAAAGGCCAAAAGTGCTTGTTGTCTGTTCTTTCACAGAAGAAATGTGCTGGCCTGAATATTATAGAAATAGAATCTGAACAGTGAGATCTAAACCACTTTACTTTTATCTACAATATGCTTCCAAAATTTGCATTGAACACATCTTTATTGTGTGTTGTGAACCTATAAATAGGATAAGTTAGCATGCATATATGACTACCTTGAGTATTTCTGCTAGAGCATTCAAGAAATATCTCCACGAAGTAGCAAAAGAGAATAGGTGTTTTCTTTGCGTCTCTTTAAGGTAAATAATATAAGTCCCACTTGGTTAATATTACTTACATTTACTTTAAAATTAAGATTTGCATAAGCCTCTTTAAATTACAATCAAGTGCTTATCTATAAACAGATTATTTTTATTTATTATTTTACTCTTTATAGAACTGATATTTCCCAAAAGGAAAAATTAGTCACAAACATTTGTAGACATAATTATTTCATTAGAAACACATAATACTTGTCTAGAATCTTTCTTCTAATATTTATCACTCGCTTCTTGGGTGTAGTTTTGTCTACTGCATGTTTTTTTTTTCAATTTTGTTTTAATTTAAGGGATTTAATGTCACCCAAGTATTAACTGGCCAAAGAGAACCACTGAAGAAATTCAAATTGATTCTGCCCCCAGAAATAGATGTTGAATAATTCAAGTTTAATGAGCCTCAAAATAGCATTTTGAGCACCCTTCTTTCAGACTTTAATCATATCTGTCTTTGGGGCTCTGATGTAGGAACACTGAAGTACAACTATTCTGGCTAATTATACTTGTCCACCTGACAGGTTTCCGTGGCGTGCCTGACTCTGCTCAGGGCAACATCAGAAGATTTACAATAGAGATGTAAAGAGAGATTGTGTGAGACCAATCTTACCAATATGCAAATAATTCCATCCCATGAAGTCACCGTAAAGAGCATCATACACTACTTCTCAATCGTGTGTTTGGCAGACATTGACTGATGGTGTCCTGTGCACATCAGATCCTGAAGTCTCTGAAGAACGCTGCTGACCAGCGAACTCTTCTCATGCATGAGATAGACAAAGCACCATCGTTAAAAAGACTAAGAAGCGATGGTGCTTAAGATGTATTAAGTCCCAGCTAAGAATATTCATTTTTTATTTTGAATTTTGATTCAAATATTAAGAAATATAATTTTTCCATACTTAATTAAAATCATTGTCCTAATACATAATCTCTTTCCAAGGAGAGGCCAAATAGTTTGGGAAGCTGTGCCAGCTCTCATGGGCTATCACTGTGATATTTAGTTTTCTAAAGAAATAAATTACTAGAGTAAATAGCATTCAAACGGGAAGCCAACAGAAGCTGGATGGAACACAGCTGAAACAGTGACTCTAAGCCCCACATAGAGCTTTTTTGTTCTCTTTTATAAAGGATAGTTAAATACTACAGACAAAAGCAAATGCTGGAAGGTGTATCCTCGGGTGAAAATTCACTCTACTATCCTGTAAGACTGCACTTGAGTTTCTGCTTCTATAGAAACAGGACCTATACTGGTGAGTGGTGAAAAGCAGACAGCACAGAGCACATACAGGCATTTGCAGAAAGGATGTCTGGAACACCAAGATTTCTAACAAAGAGCTCACATTTTTCTGTTCTTCCTGAAGCTTCCTTACTGTATCTTGGGACCTGTCTGGGTCATTTGCTTCTGCTTTTGTCAAAAAAAGCAGCATTTAATATCTCTACTGGGAGAGGTCTGCCCGGTATCTGTCTGTATCCTATCCATGATTTCTGTTTTGTAGAGAAAAGTCAACCAATAAATATTTGACTTAAATTTTGAACTGATTAATGTATGCCTGAAACAATGTTGATTCTCCCAGGAAATAAACTACTCAGCAATATGATTTCAGATTTGTTTAGCAGTTTTAATGACTCTACTGGGGACACAGAGAAGATCAAATAGTCTCTGCTTTGTTCTTAAGTTAATAGAGCATTGCTTATACATAAGAGCTGGTGAACACAATGATTATTCCATACACTTTATTAAAATTATCAGGAAGCCTGGATCCATCACAACATGTGTGAAAGTTTCGATTTTTAAAATACTATATCTCTGCTGCAAAAGAACTCCATGATGTAGATCACTTGTTACCCTCATTTTACCAAAAAAGAAACATGGATATGGAAGTTACAGCTAAGCAGGAAATTCCAAATTAAAAGGGAGACACATTGTCTCTATTTCCCCATATGCTGTTTACACATGATTAGGAGATTGAAAAATAACTTCCTGCATCCTGTCATCAAATTATTTGTGCTTTAATTTTACATTAACTCCAACAAGGTTTGATATAAATTAGTTTCCAGGAGTAAATTTCTTTCCCACAACCTGGGAGTACACTGGGTTATTGGTCAAAGAAATTGGTCAAGTAGATACTATTGTCTGAGGTATTGGTCTATAGCAATAGTCATAAGGTGATTTTCGATTCATTTAGATTAATGACCCACGTTAAAGAATAGCTTGGCAAAGTACCTTCTACACTAAAACTCATAAGAACACATTTTCCTTCTATGATATACTAAAGAAAATAATTTTAATTATGTATACTCTATATATACAAACATATATATACTTAAAATTATACATATATAGTAAATATATATATATATTACTCATGGATTTAGTACATGCATTCATATATGCGAACATTTAATGGAGTTTGGTAATAAAATGGGAGACTTGTTAATGACAAAATTACACCGAATTTCTTAAAGAGAATTACAAAATATTCTATAGAACATACACAGACAAGGTCTTGGAAAATTTATGTTATCAAGTTTCTCCATATCACAAATGAATGAGAAAATAAAATTTAGAGAGGGGAAATGTGCAAATGGAATTTAAAGATGAGTATTTACTCACTACTTTTTGATGCTCAAATCCTGCACACAAAAAAAGGACTGCAAAAAACTAAAATATCTAGTGTAAAGCTCTCAATCTAATGAGGTAACACTGTGAATAAAAGTGTCTTCCCTATTTCACTCACACACCTCCAGAGCCAACATGTAGCACTTGTAATTAGCACATATATGCCCTATACAAAAAAATAAAACATCAAAGTTAACAAGTAATGAGAAATAGCAGTGAGGGTGTTTGAGGAAGCGCTGGGCTTTGCTGAGTTAAGAACAAAGAAACTCACTTAAAAATAAGAGTGTCTTCGGAGAAGGTTGATTTTCTTTACATCTTATAGGAATGAGTACATATCTGGTTTTTCTGACACGCTCCAAAACTATGTGTTTCCATCCTAGGCAGTTTGCTCAAATAGAGCATTTCTGGTGTTAGCCACATAGGTAATATTCTATTTCTTATAAGACTTTGTTTCCAGGTCAAAAGAGATTGCAAATTCAAGCTTATCCTTTAAGTTGCTTTAGCAAAGGTTCTAGTGGATTTTTAATTGAAATATAGCATTTGTGTTTATGTGATAAGGTACTAGACAATACAATAACTTGAGGTTCTCAAGATGGTCTGGCCGGTAAAAGTGATTTCTACACAAGCCTGACACCCTGAGTCCAGTCCACAGAATCCATGGTAGAAGGGTCAACCTCTACTCTGGAGTCCTCTGCTGACTTCCACACATGTACTGTGGCACACACATTCTCACACGTGCATTATACTTACACAATTATTATTAATTATTTATTAATAAAATGTATGAATTCTAATAATTTGATATGTATTACAATATGAAATACATATAATTAATATATATCCATATAATGCAATTTCTATTTCTCTTCATTTATGGCATTCATGCTTTTCTTTAGTGTTATTTTAAAATGCATCATAGCCTTTTAGATAGACTACAATTATTTACCTTTCCTATATAGCACTGAAACTAATTCCTACTACTTATAGGTAACACATGGCCCATATCAATGACATATATATCCTCCAATTTATCATTGTTCATTTTACAAGTTGATTTCTGATGCATTTACATATATGCTGAGAAATAGTTCTACTACTGGCTGCTTCTAAAAGATGATTTTTTTTCCTTAAATATTTCACATATAAGTGGGATCAAGCAATATTTATCAGTCTTTGTTTATATTTCTATCCAAGTTCATGTAATTATATAATTTGATTTCTTTTCCATGTGAAGCTAAATCACATTCTGCTGTGGGCTTATGCCATGTTCTCTTTATCCACACATCAGTCTACAGATAGCGTGGTTGGTTGTACATTTTGGCTATTGTTAATAGTTCTGCAGCAAATATGGAAGTAACCCCATTTCCCTGAATATATGCTCAGTAGTAAAAAGGCTCTAACAGTCATCTCAAACATGAGCTAAAGCAACAAAACTTGACATATCAAAATACTCAACTTCAAAGTATACTTCAAAGTTATGGAAACCCAAACAGCTCAGTAATGGCATTGTTAGGCCAGGCATATAGAAGAAGGATTCTAGAAATTAATCCACATATTTATAGTCAACCCTTTGTTGACAAAACATCAAAAATATACTGACAAAATGACAGTCTTCTCAATAAATAATGGCATAGAAATGATATTTACAGGCAGAAGAACAAAAGTAACCCATTACCCGTCACCACATATAAAATAGACTTGAAGCACATCAAAGACCTAGGTATCTATAAACCCTGAAACTATGAAACTGTTAGCGAAAAACATAGAGTTAATAATACAAGAAAATGATGAGGACAATGATTTCTTTAAAATAAGTATCTTAGTGATTAAAATCTGTTTGAGGTGGCTTTTTCTTTTCACCAATAACAGTGGAACTCAGTCAAGGCTTCCCTGCTTTTATTACCATGGGTAATCTGTACAGGTTCAAGAGACTGTTGTCTTTCTCTGTATTTATGAATTCAATTTGATAAAGTAAATCTTTACCCTCTCAACTCTGACAGCCCAAGACAGATACCCACATCCCAGGACAATAAACAAGCTGGTGGTAAATAACATGTTCCCACCTTGAAGGACCACCTGCCATGCTGCCAGTCTGGGGTGCCCTCTGCCTCCTTTGTCCTCTATACAAAGGTCGCAAGTCATTTCCACAGGCAATTCACTTACACTAGCTTCTCTCAATTCATACTCTCAAGAAAGAATCTATTTGAGCAATTAAGATCATATAATCTGCTTCCTTTCTTACAGATATTTATATTTCATTGAGCTAAAACCGTTTATAAAACACAATCAACCACGAGAATAAGGCATATGGAATCAATGGAATGAATAACCCAGAGATAAAACTGTACTCATTTGTTTTTGAGCTTTTCTTACTGGCCTTGTATTGTGTAAAGTTTACTTAAGCTCAATGATGGGAAGACCCCTTAAACCGACCAGTTCTACAATTTCATCACGAGTGCTCTTGAGACATAATTTAAAGGGTGCACAGGTAACGACGTAGAAATATGTTTAAAAGAGTGTGTGTAAGGGGTTTGCGTGTACGTAATTGTGCAGATGCATGGACACAGGCAGAGGCTGAAGCACAACATCAAGTGTCTTGCTCTGTCATTAGCTACAGTACTGCCTTCAGAGAGGGTCTTTCACGGGATAAAAAAAAGGGGGGGGATTGACTGGTTTGATGAGATGATTGGTATTTGTGATTTACTGTTTTTAGAAAATTATATTGGTACTGTTTCTTGTATATTGATATACTGCATATTGAATGTGAGTGTTCCTACCTCTATTTTTATATAAGAATATGCTTATATTGTATGGATACATCTATCATATCACAATGTACATTTCTACCTCTGGTACTATTTATGAAATAACATTGTTTACATTTGATATGTAATGACATTGTTTACAGGTGAAGATCATTGTCTTCATATTGCACAGTTGTTTATTCTCTTAGTTTTCAAATTAGATAGGTATTGAGAATTATATGTTTGTCATATTTATTTTTAGGTTAATCAGGTCTTTTAGATACATAAAGATTATTTTTAATATAGATAGTATAATCTTCAGCCTCTTTGAAGAGCTGTAAAAAATGGCCTTTAATCTAACCTAAAATTCTGTGCCAACTAGACACAATTACTCCTGGCAACACTACTCTACTCTCGAGAGAACGTTGAGCACCAAAGACACTCCACTGGGAGCTTGTCTTCTTGGCAGAACTGGCCTTTGGTTTAAGAAAAGCCCATACCTCAACTACTGACTAAGATATGAAACAGGATTGTCTTATCTTGCCAAGACAGGGTAGGATAATTCTAAGAAAGTTCCTTGCATTTGATGTTAGGCCTTAGCCAAAGTTGGTTGACTCAACATTGCAAACGAGACTTAGGGTAATTGCCCAGGTAGTCAGTTGTCTCTGTCATTTGTTGCACATTTTTGGATATCTCTCATTTGTTAAGTAATATTTATTCCCTTCTCAGATCTTTGATGAAGTTGAAGATTATTTAATTATAGTTACTCTCTACATTATTTAGACTCCTTGAGATAGAATGTCTAACAAAACTTTTGTTCTCAATATTGTTTGTTATATTTATCATTTGTTATTATTGTTTATAGTTATATTTGGTTTAGTTCTATCTTATTTAGAGAAAAGGGGGAGATGTAGGGTTAAGCCAGCCCCTTTAGGGGGCGGGTTTGCCGGTGAATGCTTAGGGATAAATCGGGCACGCAGGAGGCGGCCCCTCCCTTTTTCCCTTTTCCTGCCTCCTGTGAAACGGCTAAGCGGAAACCTCAGTTCTGTAAGTTTGTTTAAACATTAAAACTATATATATATATATATATATATTCTTTAATATCTGCCGTTGCATTTATTTACTGCCGATACATGGTAGGTTGACCAACAAACTCTCACAATGTACCACTCTCTTTCCCCAATTTGGAGTTTCAAGCATGCACAGCTGTGCACCCCTTTTAAACGAGTTTTCTTCAGGTCTCAGCCACATTCAAAGACATGAAGCTTTTAGGAACCAACGGCACACATCAAACCAAGTAAAATGTTCATATCCTTGGAAACATGGAGTAAAATCCACAAACTTTTTTATTTTTGATTGAGTTTTAGATTAAAGTTCATAGAGACTTTTGCATACCATTAATATACTATGACCTATGTAATATGTGTTTTCATTTCTAAATACAAACCAAGGAAAAGAAATGGGATCAGGCCGGGCGGTGGTGGCGCATGCCTTTAATCCCAGCACTCGGGAGGCAGAGGCAGGCGGATCTCTGTGAGTTCGAGGCCAGCCTGGTCTACAAGAGCTAGTTCCAGGACAGGAACCAAAAGCTACGGAGAAACCCTGTCTCGAAAAATCAAAAAAAAAAAAAAAATGGGATCAGGTGAAGCATGCCTTGAATTTTAGTAGCATTGCAGAATATTTAGTTCAGGTGTTTGCTTGATTAGTTTAATATTCTAGCTGACTGCCACACCACTTGATTAATCTCCACTCTTTTCACTCCTGTTTGGAAACGGAACTTCTGATTTTCAACACACTGCATTAGCCTGTACATATGTAAATTCCGCACTGGGAAATGCTGGCCCTTGACAACAATACTGTGAAAGCCTTACACTGGTCCTACTAGCTTAAATGGGGCATTGTTTCTCTTAACTGTTTTCTTGTTTTCTTTGGAAAACATAAGAAGACATTCCCAAGGGAGGGAGTGTGAAGGGTGAGGTTAGTCTGAGTTTACCAAAGATGGACACCTGGCTTTTGCCTATTTCCAAAGCCTGAACAAACAACAGAATGGATTTCTAACAGCTGGACTTTGGATAGCAAGAAACTGCTTAAAGTTTGAAATAGATAGGAATGTTTGTGAATGGATTATCTTGTGAACTTTAAAATTCGATAACTTAAATACATCCTTAAACAAAGGCTTAATGCTATTATTTTCATTTCTTTTACATTTTTTCATATCTCAAATCTTCTATATGATATTTATTTTAATGAAATTACATAACATCCATTCCAATATTCTGAAGCATGACCTGAAAAATATTAGTACATCAAGAAACATTGAACTCTGTGGGACCAATCTGCAAAACTGCAAAATAGCTTCCTTCCCATTTCTAGACACAGAATCTAAAATCTCTGGGATTCTAGAAAAAGAGTTAGCGGTTGGTGATAATGTGGTAGAATCTCACCTGTTTCCAAATGGCATAAAATTCAGAAATGGCAATATTTGACATATTTTTTTTTATTTCTGATATATTAAATGGCATGAAACTATACATTTACTTGTGTTTTCAAGTCAGAAATAGGACCAGCATTTCCCTATACCATTGTCCAGCTGTGTCCTGCATCAGGATTCACTCAGCTACTACCTAGAACAAGTAAAAAGTTAGCGCATGTATTTTAAATATTTGTCAGTTGTTATTTTAAGACTGAAGAAAATATAGCCTTCCAAGTGATGTTTCTCTACTTTTCGCTGAAAAGGGGAAAGACAGAGAGTGGAGGGAGGGAGGGCAGGAGAGGGAACCAGAGAAAGAAAGAAAAAGAGAGAGGGAGGGAGGGAAACAGGGAGGGAGGGAGGGAGGGAAACAGGGAGGGAGGGAGGGAGGGAGGGAGGAAGAGAGAGAGAGAGAGAGAGAGAGAGAGAGAGAGGAAAGGAGAGAGAAAGGAAATCTTGAATTTAAATAAAACACACAGCAGTTAGACTCTAATCTTTACAGTGTCACACACTCTTTCCTATTGCTGAACAATGCTATATTGTGAAAGTTTGTCAGTGTTTTCCTGATTTCTCACATAAAGTGAGTGATGTCTTATTTTGTCATCTTATTATCATTAGTTTTTATAAAGGTGTTTCAATAGGTATTTTACTCATGACAGAGTCATATATATATATATATATATATATATATATATATATATATATATATAATCTTCACACAATTAAGCATTAACTGACGTTCTTCCACACTTGTAGTCTCTGGAAATATATCTAATAAGTCAAAATGTTTGAGCTTTACAAGTGAGTTAAGAAATAGATGAGGACCATGAGAGCTTGTTTGGAGGGTCTAGCAGGGGAGCGCAACTACTCATATATCCTTGACCAAAGATCAGTCCTTGTCTATTCCAGGAAGGCTGTCATCTTCAACTGAGTGCACAGCTTCAAGAGGGATGCACATGGAGTAGCAACAAAGGAAGGGGACACCCGCCTAGCCAGCCAGATCAGCTGAATCAACCCTGGTGATAAATGGAGTGATAGATGTCATAGCCAGATCGCCCTCGCATCCTTACAACTTATGCTGGAGAGGTTGTGGGGTAAAGGGAACACTCCTGCATTGCTGGTAAAAATGGAAACTGCTACAGCCCCTTTGGATATCTGTATGGGGATTTCTCAGAAAAGAAGGAAACGACTTACCTCAAGACCCAGCTATACCACTTTTGTGTATATACCCAAAGGATGCTAAATCCTACCACAAGAACATGGCAGCCAGCTATAGGATAGAACACATTATTTCTTTTTCTTTTTCTTTTTTTGGTTTTGTATTAGTTTTGCAACTTTTAGAATATTTTCTTATTGATTTTCTTTTTTCTTTTTTTTTTTTTTTTTTGATTTTTTGAGACAGGGTTTCTCCGTAGCTTTTGGTTCCTGTCCTGGAACTAGCTCTTGTAAACCAGGCTGGCCTCGAACTCACAGAGATTCGCCTGCCTCTGCCTCCCGAGTGCTGGGATTAAAGGCGTGCACCACCACCGCCCGGCTTCTTATTGATTTTCTTGAGCTGTATAATTTTCTTTGCTCTCCTCCCTCCCTCTCCTCTCCCCTTAAGCCCTCTCCCCTGGTCCTCATGCTTCCAATTTACTTAGGAGATTTTTGTCTTTTTCTACTTCCCATGTATATTAGATCCATGTATATGTCTCTCTTAGGTATTTATTATTGTCTAGGTTTTCTGGGATTGTAAAATGTAGGCTGGCTTTCTTTCTTTTATGTCTAAAGGCCACTTATGAGTGAGTACATATAATGTTTGTTTTTCTTATCTGAGTTACCTCACTCTATATGATGTTTTCTAGATTCATCCATTTGCCTTCAAATCTCAAGATGTCATTATTTTTTTTCTGCTGTGTAGTAAATGTAATGTACCATTATGTAAATATACTACATTTTCCTTATCTTCAGTTGAGGGACATTTAGGTTGTTTCCAGGTTCTGGCTATGACAAACAATGCTGCTATGAACATAGTTGAGCACATGTCCTTGTGGCACAACTGAGCATCCTTTGGATATACACCCAAAAGTGGTATTACTGGGTCTTGAGGAAGGTTGTTTCCAAATTTTCTAAGAAATTGCCACATGGACATCCAGCTTGCATTCCCACCAGCAATGCAGAAGTGTTCCCTTTCCCCACAACCTCTCCAGCATAAGTTGCCATCAGTGTTTTTGATCGTGGCCATTCTTACAGGTGTAAAATGGAATCTCAGAGTTATTTTGATTTGCATTTCTCTGATGACTAAGGATGTTGAACATTTCCTTAATTGTCTTTCAGCCATTTTAGATTCTTCTGTTGAGAGTTCTCTGTTTAGGTCTGTACCCTGTCTAATGTAGGGTTAGTGAAGATATTTTCCCATTCTGTAGGCTGTTGTTTTGTCTTGTTGACTGTGTCCTTTGCTTTACAGAAGCTTTTCAGTTTCAGGAGATCCTATTTATTAATTGTTTCTCTCAGTGTCTGTCCTGCTGGGGTTCTATTTAGGAAGTGGTTCCCTGTGCCAATGTGTTCAAGTGTACTTCCCACTTTCTCTTCTATAAGGTTCAGTGTGGCTGGCTTTATGTTGAGGTCTTTGATCCATTTGAACTTGAGTTTTGTGCATGGTGATAGATATGGGTCTATTTTCATTTTTCTACATGTTGATATCCAGTTATGCCAGCACCACTTGTTAAATAGGCTTTCTTTTTTCCATGTGATATTTTTTGCATCTTTATCAAATATCAGATGTTCGAAGTAGTGTGGATTGATATCTGGGTCTTCTATTCAGTTCCATAGGTCCACCTGTCTGTTCTTATGCCAGTACCAGGCTGTTTTCAGTACTATAGCTCTGTAGTAGAGTTTGAAGTCAGGGATTATGATACCTCCAGAAGTTCTTTTATTGCCCAGGATTGTTTTGGGTAGCCTGGGTTTTTTGCTTTTACAAATAAAGTTGAGTACCGTTCTTTGGAGGTCTTTGAAGACTTTTGCTGGGATTTTGATGGGCATTGCGTTGAATCTGTAGATTGCTTTCGGAAAGATTGCCATTTTTACTATATTAATTTTGCCTACTCAAGAGCATGGGAGGTCTTTCCACTTTCTGGTATCTTCTTCAATTTCTTTCTTCTAAGATTTAAAGTTCTTGTCATACAAGTCTTCCATTTGTTTGGTTAGAATTACTCTGAGATATTTTATGCTATTTGTGGCTATTGTAAAGTGTGATGTTTCTTTGATTTCTTTCTCAGTTCATTTATCATCTGTGTATAGCAGGGCTACTGATTTTTTTTTGAGCTAATCTTGTATCCTGCTACATTGCTGAAAGTGTTTATGAGTTGTAGAATTTTTGGGATCATTTACATAAAGTATCATATCATCAGCAAACAGTGAGAGTTTGACTTTTTCTTTTCCAATTTGCATCCCCCTCATCTCCCTTTGGTGTCTTATTGCTCTAACTAGGACCTCAAGAGCTATATAGAATAGGTATGGAGAGAGTGGACAACTTTCAAAGAGGACCTAATACCAGTCCTCCCCCAAATTATTACACACAATAGAAACAGAGGAAACATTACCAAACTCTTTTTATGAGGCTACAATTACCCTGATACCCAAACCACAGAAAGACAATACCAAGAAAGAGAATTACAATATCACTCAGGAACATTGATGCAAAAATACTAAATAAAATACTAGAAAATCAAATCCAAGAATACATCAGAACATCATCCACCATGAGCAAGTAGGCTTCATCCCACAGATGCAGGGATGGTACAACATATGAAAATCTGTCCATGTAATCCACCATATAAGAAAGCTGAAAAATAAAAACCACATGATCATCTCATTAGATGCCAAAAAAGCATTTGACAAAACACAACATCCCTTCATGATAGAGTTCTTGGAGACAGCAGGGATACAAAGAACATACCTAAACATAATAAAGGCAATATACTGCAAGCCAACATCAAACTAAATAGAGAGAAACTCCCAGAGATTCTACTGTTTCTGTTTTATAAAAATTCCATAAAATATGTAAGTCTTAGATATGTGAAGCACCATTGTTGAAGAAAGAGAAGCATAAAATGTATTTCCATGAACTTATATCTTCTGCAATTTTCAGTATTTTCAAGTTTTCTTTTTTTTATTTTTTTTTATTGAGAAAAGAAAAAAAAATTTCCGCCTCCTCCCAGCCTCCCATTTCCCTCCCCCTCCTCCCACTCTTCTCCTTCTCCCCCCACTCCTCTCCCCCTCCCTCTCCAGTCCAAAGAACAGTCAGGGTTCCCTGCCCTGTGGAAAGTCCAAGGTCCTCCGCCCCCCCCCCCCATCCATGTCTAGGAAGGTGAACATCCAAACTGGCTAGGCTCCCACAAAGCCAGAACATTAAGTAGGATCAAAATCCCATGCCATTGTCCTTGGCTTCTCATCAGCCCTCATTGTTCGCCATGTTCAGAGAGCCCGGTTTTATCCCATGCTTTTTCAGTCACAGTCCAGCTGGCTTTGGTGAACTCCCAATAGATCAGCCCCACTGTCTCAGTGGGTGGGTGCACCCCTCGTGGTCCTGACTTTCTTGCTCATGTTCTCCCTCTTTCTGCTTCTCATTGGGACCTTGGGAGCTCAGTCCAGTGCTCCAGTGTGGGTCTCTGGATCAATCTCCATCCATCAGCAGATGAAGGTTCTATGGTGATATGCAAGATATTCGTCAGTATTGCCATAGGATAGGGTCATTTCAGGTTCCCTATCCTCAGCTGCCCAAGGAACTAACTGGGGACATCGCCTTGGGCTCCTGGGAGCCACTCTAGATTCAAGTCTCTTGCCAACCCTAAGTTGGCTCCCTTAACTAAGAATTGTGCTTCCGTGCTCCCCTATCCAACCTTCCTTTATCCCAATCATCCTGTTTCCCCAAGTTTCCCCCATCCTCCCCTTCTCACTTTTCTCTCCCCATCTCCCCTTACCCCCATCCAACCCCACCCCCAAGATTGTTGAAATAAGAGTGGCGGGGCTGGGCTGCGTCCCGCCACCCAGCTAGCTTTACCCAAAATAATTACACGGAAACTGTATTCTTTTAAACACCTCTTGGCCCATTATATCTAGCCTTTTCTTGGCTAACTCTCACACCTGGACTAGCCCATTTCTAATAATCTATGTAGCCCAAGAGCTGGCTTACCAGGAATGATCTTAACCTGCGTCTGCCTGGAGTGGGAGAATCATGGCGACTCCTTGACTCAGCTTCTTTCTCCCAGCATTCTGTTCTGTTTACTCCTCCCACCTATGTTTTAACGTATGAGGGCCAAGCAGTTTCTTTATTGCTTAACCAATGAAATCAACAGATTGATGTATGACACTCCCACATCACAAGATCCCAATTTTCTCCCCGGCAATTTTGTCTACTTCCCATAGCCAAGAGGATAACTATATGTTTTTCCTTAGGTTCATCTTCTTATTTAGCTTCTTTAAGTTCACCAATTATAGACTCCATGACCTTTATTTATGGCTAGAAACCAATTATGAGTGAGTACATCCCATGTTCATTTTTTTGGGTCTGGATTACCTCACTCAGGATAGTGTTTTCTATTTCCATCCATTTGCATGCAAAATTCGAGAAGTCATTGTTTTTTACCGCAGCATAGTACTCTAATGTGTATATATTCCACACTTTCTTCATCCATTCTTCCATTGAAGGGCATCTAGGTTGTTTCCAGGTTTTGGCTATTACAAATAATACTGCTATAAACATAGTTGAACAAATGCTTTTGTCATATGATAGGGCATCTCTTGGGTATATTCCCAAGAGTGGTTTTGCTGGGTCCAGGGGTAGGTTGATCCCGAATTTCCTGAGAAACTGAAACACTGATTTCCAAAGTGGTTGCACAAGTTTGCATTCCCACCAGCAATGGATGAGGGTACCCGTTCCTCCACAGCCTCTCCAGCAAAGGCTATCATTGGTGTTTTTGATTTTAGCCATTCTGACAGGTGAAAGATGGTATCTTAAAGTTGTTTTGGTTTGCATTTCCCTGATTGATAAGGAGGTTGAGCATGACCTTAAGTGTCTTTTGGCCATTTGAACTTCTTCATTGTAGAAAAATCTTCCACTTCTTTGACTATTTTGTTACAGCAATATGAACATTAACTAATGCATTTGCTTACCTGAAAATTTTTTAGCCTCTCAGTTTCTTGGCCCTGGTACTGAAGGAAAGGGCTATATCCTCTTAAACTCAACATCATGCCTTCCCATTTACCAGCACCACATAGAAATTTTAATTTTTTATTCACTTTGCATACCAACCACAGCTCCCCTTCCCACCCCTCCTTACACTTCCCTTTCCACATCCCTCCCCTAACCAACTCCCATCCACTCCATAGAAGGAGTCAGGCCTCCCATGGGGAGTCAGCAAAGCCTTGATCATTAAGTTGAGGCAGGAACAAGATGCTCCCACCTGCATCAAGCCTGAGCGAGGCATCTCACCATGGGGAATGGGTTCCAAAAAGCCAGTTCATGCATGGATATTTTTTAGGTGGCCACATTAGCAACTACTGCTTTCGGAAAACAAGGCATCCCACCATAGGGGATGAACTTCAAAAGTCAGCTCATGCATGGAAATTCTTTAGACAGACCACATTAGCCACTGGTGCTTTCAGAAACTCTGAGGAAATTTCAGGAGTAATGTTCTTTAATTCACTTCTCTCCAGGATGTTTTCCTCAAGTCCTTGTTTGATTTTACACTTCTCAGCTGTCTTTGCTTACTTAGACCTTTATTTGAAGTCTATATTTTTTCCTTAGAGATATTGTTTCTAGTTGTTCTACTTATGAGAAACAGATACCCATTGGTATATTTTGGTTTTTAACTAAATTCCATTTGATTTTTATTCATATCGCTTTTGATTCATATTCATACACTGCAGTTGAGCCTAGACACCCAGATTCTATGTGGTAAATCTGTCTGAATGAGAAAATGGAAGCCCTGTGAGTTAGCAAGTATTTTTAAATAAATTGGGAAGAGCTCTGTGAACTAAACCTGGGCTTTTCTCCACTACCCCAGTGAGGCTCATGTCTTATTCTCATTTGTCTACCCTGAATTCTACTCGGTAAAGGCACAATAAATATTCATTAAGTTACCATGTAATTTCATTCTCATAGAAGAATTAGAATCAATTAATTTCTCCTTTCCTTCTATGTGTAGACTATGCCCACATGAAACCCAACAAATATTACAAATTGCACACAATTAAATAACATTGCAAAATAAATTTAAGAACCACAAATTTTATACACGAACTATCCCTTTTTATACAGTTAATTTGTTATTAGAATGGTGATGTCCCACATTTAAAATAGAGATAATATACCCTGTGACAACTGGCATTTTAAAGCACACATAGTTCCCTTCTGATTTATTGTTTTTCTTCACAACAGCTAAGCATGGGAACACTGCACGTCAGCATGTAAACTCAATGTGTGCCTGTGTGTGTGTATGTGTGTGTGTGTGTGTGTGTGTGTGTACTTGGCATTACTACTCCCTAACAATGTAGCTATTTTCCTTGACCTATTGTTTTTCAACTTCTCCAGCCTTGGAGTGATTTATGAGAAACTAGTAAATAGTTAATGCGCATTTAATAAATATTCATAGCATTGAATTTTCTACTTCTTTATTTCTGTCTCTTGTCCTTTAATTCTCCACATGCATTTCATCAAAGCCATTAATCCCTTTTCCACAGTATCACTCACGTCTACTCTTCTACCTACTAGGAAGTATAAAACTAAATTGCATCAGTCCTGGATTACTTTGTCATCCTTAAATTGTTTCAGACAGTTTGAAACTCATAGTGAGGAAATTTGATCATATTATCAATACATATCTAAATAAGATAGTAATTTAATTATAAGGAACATACAGAATTCAGATGAGAGGATATTCTTCATTGAAAAGCAATAGGTGAATCTTAAATGTTTAGAGGTGAAACTTTATAGAAACTAAGATAAAAGAAAAGCTGGGTATGCTGTTCATGCATGCAGTCCCATCAATTACAATGCTGAGGGAGGTCAATTCCTGTGTGTTTTAGGTTAGCTTCAGCAACAATGTAAGCTTCAAGGCATCTTGATCTATATAGTATGGCCCTGCTTTCCCCAAATAAAATATAAAAGAACAAGAAGTGAAAAGAAAAAATAAATAAACCCTCATGCTCATGTAAATAATCCTATGTAAACTGTGGGTCACAAAATGATCTAAACAAAATGAATGTTAAGAGAAAAGCATCTTGGGAAGACTAGTAAATTGGAATTAGGAGAAGCATAGGCAATGACAATCGGGGGAGAAAAGAACCAAAATATATTATATGCTTTATATCTGAAAAAATTGAAAAATAAAATTAAAACTTAATAAGTATTTGCAGTACTTGAATTATCATTATTAAATAACTAAAGTAATAAATATTCAAATATCACATTATTTTTATTGTGACAATTCTCCTGGGATTGTAGGCATAGTCTACCATTCTCAATATCATTATCCTTTGATGGGTTTTAGGCTAAGTGGAACGTAGTGCTATCCCATTGAGACACTATGAAGTTGAATGGCAAATATTCAAAAGTATGAGTATAATACTTCAAATATCTTGCAAGCTAACACAAGAAGAACTAGAGAAAAGGATATGATTATTTTTGGAACAGGAAATCAAATTGTAATAAGACACAATTACTATCAACTGTTTATTCTGATTAGAAACCAAATAGTTTTTTATTTTAATAAAAAACTACATAGAATTTTGGCCAAGGCATAAAAACAGAGAAGTCGACCAATGGAATCGAATAGAAGACCCTGACTTTAACCCTAAACCTATGAACACCTGATTTTCGATTAAGGAGCTAAAAGTATACAATGGAAAAAAGAGAGCATCTTCAACAAATTGTACTGGCAAAACTGGATGTCAATCTGTATAAAAATGAAAATAGATCCATATCTATCACCATGCACAAAACTCAATCCAAATATATTAAAGACCTCAGTATCAGTCTGAACACACTGAATCTTGTAGAAGAGAAAGTGGGAAGTACTCTACAACACATGGGCACAGGAGACCACTTCCTACGTATAACCCCAGCAGCACAGACATTAAGGGCCTCATTGAATAAATGGAACTCCTGAGACTGAGCAGCTTCTGTAAAGCAAAGGACACTGTCACTAAGACAAAAAGGCAACCCACTGACTGGGAGAAGATCTTCACTAACCCCGCAACTGACAAAGGTCTGATCTCCAAAATATATAAAGAACTCAAAAAACTGGACCGTAAAAGGCTAATCAACCCAGTTATAAAATGGGGCACTGAGCTGAACAGAGAATTCTCAACAGAAGAACTTCAAATGGCCAAAAGACTCTTAAGGTCATGCTCAACTTCCTTAGCAATCAGGGAAATGCAAATCAAGACAACTGTAAGATACCATCTTACACCTGTCAGAATGGCTAAAATCAAAAACACCAATGATAGCCTTTGCTGGAGAGGTTGTGGAGAAAGGGGTACACTCATCCATTGCTGGTGGGAATGCAAACTTGTGCAACCACTCTGGAAATTAGTGTGGCAGTTTCTCAGGAAATTCGGGATCGACCTACCCCTGGACCCAGCAATACCACTCTTGGGAATATACCCAAGAGATGCCCTATCATATGACAAAAGCATTTGTTCAACTATGTTCATAGCAGTATTATTTGTAATAGCCAGAACCTGAGTGAACCCAAAGAGAAACATATAGGCATCCTCCTGAATATTAACTTTCATCAGGCGGTGAAAGGAGACAGAGACAGAGACCCACATTGGAGCACCATACTGAAATCTCAAGGTCCAAATCAGGAGCAGAAGGAGAGAGAGCATGAGCAAGGAACTCAGGACCGCGAGGGGTGCACCCATACACTGAGACAATGGGGATGTTCTATTGGGAACTCACCAAGGCCAGCTGGCCTGGGTCTGAAAAAGCATGGGATAAAACCGGACTTGCTGAACATAGTGGACAATGAGAACTGCTGAGAACTCAAGAACAATGGCACTGGGTTTTGATCCTACTGCACGTACTGGCTTTGTGGGAGCCTAGGCAGTTTGGATGCTCACCTTACTAGACCTGGATGGAGGTGGGTGGTCCTTGGACTTCCCACAGGTCAAGGAACCCTGATTGCTCCTCGGGCTGACGTGGGAGGGGGACTTGATTAGAGGAGGGGGAGGGAAATGGGAGGTGGTGGCGGGGAGGAGGCAGAAATCTTTAATAAATAAATAAATTAAAAGAAAAGAATTTTGGCCAAGGATGCACAGTTGTTACTATACCATTTTATGACATCTTTATTTTATGTATTTACTGTCATTACTACACCAGTGTCAGAATATGGAAACAGATATCTTTGAATGTATGGAATAAAGTCCAGTGTTCAACCACCACCACAACAAAAAAATAATAATGTGGAGGAGGAAACTATCCTGTAGCAGAATTGTTATTCTTTTTTTAAAAATGCTGCAAGACCCCACGGCAGTAGGCAGCAGAAATGCTGTAGGTTCCAAATGGTGGTGGCGGGCCATGTGGTAGCAGGCAGCGGGCTCTGGGAGCAAACAGTCCCAGGCAGAGATGGCTGCTGGTCTCAGAGCAGTGTTGGCAGGCCATGTGACAGCAGGCAGTGGGCCTCAGGCAGAGACGGCTGCTGGTCCCTGAGCAATGGCTGGTTCCAGGCAGGGAGACACATGGCGGGTGGGCAGAAGACAGAAACACGGATAGACACGACATGCAGGGTGAGGTTGAATGTTTTATTCAGGGGGTTATGGAAAAGGAAAGGTGAAGGGTGGACAGAGAGAGAGGGGGAGAGAGAGAGAGAGAGAGAGGGGGGGGGAAGCAGAGAAGTGGGGAGAGAGGCAGAAGTGAAGCTGCCTCTCCGAGAGGAAGATGGAAAAGAGAACGAGCTCAGGCAGGAAGCTGAAGATCAGCCTGCCTCAGTGGATGGGAGAGGGAGTGGGCGTGGCTTGTCTCTTAAAGCGACAGGAAAGCACAACAAGAATAAAAACGAACCAAGGGCCAGTAATTCCAGAAATTCGGAAGCTGAGGTCAGGATATATTGTATGAGAAAAGAATTTTTTTTTTAAAAAAAGCGAGTCTTCCCTGAAACCCATAGGCAGACTAAGTCAGAACTACTTCTCCAGCAGAAGTGAGGTAAGATGAGCTAGAAATGCATACAGAATTACCACTGAAGTCAATATCAATTGAGAAATTACTGCTAAAATTTAGTTTGGGGAATATAAAATGTCACCTTAAAGTTTCATTTTAGAGACAAAAGAAAGTTAAAAAATGTTTTAAAGTCAGCAAAATATTAACTATTAAGGAGAAATTGGTTCAACTTCTAAACACAAAAGCTATGCATCTGGGTTGTACTGGATTAACAGCAGATTACATGCCACAAACAAAAAGAGTTCTCAATGTATAAGAATAGAAACAGAAACTGAAGCAGAGAGATAATCCTTTCTGACCATGACTGGAGGGGTTAATCTGTGAGATGATGGAGGAGATAAATATCAACCTATTAAAACAAAAGAAATGAGCAAAATGTGAACACATACATATGCTGTCGTGCAAATTGTTCCTGCTTCTTTTCATAGTCCAACACAAATCCATTAATGTTTACTTTTAAGTAAATGAATTTGAACCATGAAATCTTGTAAACATCCCCATGGGCTGATCATATAACTGTCTCCTTTTAAAGTAGTTTTTCTTGTGTCTCTGGTACTTTTGTGCACAGTTCAAACACTGTAACTTCCTTCTGATCTTCATGAATAACAAGGACCAGGATAACCAGAGAAAAACCCCCGCTTACACTTGCACACACTCCTGTACTTTTAGATAATGATGACCTATGTTAAAGGAAATTTCCAACATTCACAAGTGCAATCAAAAGCATTCACTCTACACAAATTCGAAGAAAGCTGCAACAATTCACATCGTGATACTTTGACTTCAAGATTGAAAACCGAGGTTTATGCATAGCTGAAGTAAAAATGAAAATCAAATTTGAAAATCACAAAGATTGATGGAAACTTTAGGCTAACAACAGCAGAGCAGTTCGCTCCCACTGCAGCACATAAAAGCCAAGTGTTTCCATTTGCTTTGGAATCAATTTCATTTCTTTGTAAACTTTCTACATGAAATATTGCTTTATTTTCTGGTTATGTCACTTTGACATTTGACAGAATGTTGCTAGTTGAGAGTGTTCCTAGTACATTTGAGACTCTATCAGGAAAAAATAAACATACACACAATAAGTGTAAAGGTTTTGAAGCTAACATTATTATTTAAAAGATGAAATGAAATACAAAATCTTCAATTTTCTAAGCAAGGCAAAACATCATGCTATTACTTATCTGCAGTAGGATGACCAGTGTGAAGAGAAGTTTCAAGAACACTAGTGGTATATATTTCAAAATTCAAGTTGGACAGCTTGTTTATCAGTGTATAGATTTAGTGGTAGTCCTGGTCATAGTTTGATGCCTTTTCTGGACTCAGCATGTGACGGCACCAAAACCACTGTTTGGGTGGAAGCATCACGTCAACCCTTGGCATCCAAATAAACAAAGAGTCTGGAGTGTTTGAATGGAAGCCACACCCCAGGGGCATCCAAATACCCAAAGATTCTTGAATATTTGGATGGAAGTTCCACCCAAAGACCCCTCCCCTGGGAGTTGCCTCAGTCCAGACTCCACCCCTGAAAAAGTCCCCCAAAGGATGATCCTTCCCAGAGATGCTCAAGATCACTCCCACAGGGTATTTAAACTGCACTCCAGAGAAGAAGCACAGGGGTTTCTGGTCTTTCTTTCCTGTCTCCTCTCTGACTGGCTGGAAAGCAATTGGGGAGCGTTTGTATCCACTAAACCTGGGCTTTTTCTAATTCGGTTTAATTTGGTCTGATTTGCATTAGTGCAATCAGGGAAGAGGCTTATCAGGTGCAGAAACTTTTTGTCTGGAGTTCCCACCAAGGGGCTTTTTTTGTTTGTTTGTTTGTTTGTTTGTTTTTTCCCCAACTGGCCCTGGGCTACTTCCCAAGTCATTGCCTTAGAGACCCAGGGCACTCCCAGGATGTCTGCAAAAGACAGCAGGCACCAGGCTCCTATCCTGTTACCAGGACAAGGACCTTCCTTGTCCTATGGGACCCCTTTTGCAGAAGACTTAATATTCAAGGGGATTTCCCACAGCCCTCTGGTTTTTTGACCCAAAGCCTAACACAGTGGACTGATTGCACCTGGTTTCGGGCCTAGCACAGATGTGTGGAAATGGCCACTGGCAATTCGAAGCCTGATCCCCAAATGCCCTTGGGCTACCTTTTACAAAATCATTTTAAATTGGGGATATCTGACACCATACGCCTTAATGCCTAAAAACTTTTGCCTGTATGGGGACAAGTAAACAAACCGCCATATGCCATGGTTTCACGGTACTGTGTTCCTTCTCTTCCCTCAGTGGCCAATGTCACACAGCGCCAGCCTCGGTTGCTAAGGTCATGGTGCCTCCAGATTCTCGCCTATCTAGAAATTAAGATCCTAAAAGTTTTACCCTGACCATGCTGCCAGAGACACTGGCTGCTCCCCCACCTCCCACCCAGCAGCTTCTCTCTGTGTTTGTTGTTTGTCTGCATCTCTGCATTCCTGGCATGTGATCTGGTCACACTGATATTCTCCCTACAGTGGATCTGTTCCCCAGCCCTCCCACTCTGAGTGACATAGGTGTTAAGTCCTTGAGTTTCTGTTCTCCCTTACAGCATCTGCTGATCTGGTCCTCAGTGGGACACCTATATGCTCACCTGGCTCCTGCAGCCTACTCCAGGATGTTTAGTTGGTCTGTTGACACAATTTCCCAGGGAAAGTTTTGTTCATCTGTCTGTTAATATATATGTGTAAATAATGTGGTCACAGCATGCTTGCTTTAATGCCTGCGTATATATGTGTACTTGTTTTAAAATCTGTAAAACTTTAACTCCAGCTTTTTACAACAGCTCTGGAAAAATACAAATACGTGGATAGCCACCATTTTTGGTTGAGGTCAAAACAGAAACCTCAGCACCATCTTTATTTAGCAAAGGCACCCATGTATGCTGGCCCCACCAAGGGGACAGTCCTCCCTAATAATTTAGATATGGCTGACAGGTAATGGTACCCTAATTCCAAAGTGCCTTTACAGATCTGAGAGTATGACTGTTAATAAAAGAACTTACGACAGAGAGACGTGCCAGTTCCTGCAGCAACCTATATTTCCAAGAAGATACATGGATACAAAACTTCCTCCTGCTTGTCTTTGCATATGGCAAAGCCACCCACACAGCAGAAATCTGCCTTGCACCTCATCAGTTGGCTGAACCTTACCTAAAGTGGATGGGAGGATCTATCGTCTCATCCTGCCAAGACAGGTAAACTGAATCCTACCACCACAGGGAAATCTATCAGGCCTCCTGGCCTTAGCATCTAAAGGTAAGTACTGCTTCTGAGACTGGTGTTCACAAAAGACCACAGAGAGGCTTCGGGTTGCCTGGGTAGCTGGAAAAGCTGTCTCACCTCTGCTCTTTACTTATCCCTCTTAGATCTGTCTAATGGTATTTGGTGACCTAGGATATTGGTGGCTCATTACTTCATTTGTTAAGTTTCCTGCTAAAACACAGGCAGGGATACCTTCTTCACAGGCTTCATAGTCCCAAACTAACAAGTTTTCGCTGTATCTTCTGTGGTTCGGAGTTTTCAATTACCTTTAATTGTTTTCTAAAATGTTCATGCCTTTTAACCTAAAGCAATAGCCTTTTGCTATGACACCAAGATGTAAATCTGTTCCAGCTGTCTCACAGATACCTGTAGGTTCCCGGAAGAAGTGCTGCTGCTCTATCAAGAAATCTGGCCTGAGGAAAACTAACAGTCTCCAGAGCATATTTTGACCCCACCCACTTTTGAGTATATTTAGCCCTGCTGTCCGGACAAGACCAATTTAAAGAGGGACCCCCAGAAAATGACAGCATCTGCACAAGCTCCTCTCCACCCACACTTCCCACTGAGCATGAGCCCACCACTCCCAACTCTCCCCTCACGTGGCCATTTGCCCGTTGGAAGAAGCCAGACTTGAGCTGATGCCCCTATACCTAAAGAGTCTGGAATATTTGGGTGGAAGCATCACCTCAACCCTTGGCATCTATATATCCAAAGAGTCTGGAATGTTTAGATGAAAGCCATACCCCAGCCCCCGGCATCCATATATCCAGAGTCTGAAATGTTTGAGTGGAGGTTCTACCCCAAGCCCCCTCCCCTGGGAGTTGCCTCAGTGCAAACTCTGCCCCCAAGAATGTCTGCCAAACCACGACCCCTCCCAGAGATGATCAAGACCACTCCCACAGGGTATTTAAACTGTCCCCCAGAGAACAAACACATGGTTTTCTTGTTTTCCTCTCCTGTCTCCTCTATAGTGGAATCCATGTGGGAGCATTTGTATCCATTAAACCTGGACTTTTTCTAATTCAATTTGATTTGGTCTGATTCAGAATGTTGTGTCAGCTGAGGGGCTTATCAGGGTGCAGAAACTTTTTAGTCACCAATGGAAATACCTAACAGTTCCTTTCTAACTACTCTAACTAGTGAATTCTAAGTTACATATCTCTTTTAATGTTTTTTCTTTTTGTTTCAAATAGATGTAGATTCAGATAGGCATCTGTTCCTTGAAAAATTTATATATATATATATATATGTGTGTGTGTGTGTGTGTGTGTGTGTGTGTGTGTGTGTGTGTATATTACATGGTGAATTTAATGGAATATTTGTCCTGTGCATTTTTGCCCACCAAAGTAGATTTGATTGATATCTTCATTTTTGTTACTGTTTGGACCCCTTGTGAACATTTTTATACCATTTTTTAACTGTTGTTCCTAAAGAACGTGGGTCACAGAACAGAACACAAAGGGCATTAACACTACTTTAGAACTTGAGGACATTAGACGTGTCTGAAGCATGCTGTTTCCATTGGCCCTTGGAAATTTATCTCAAGGTAGCTAATGATTGGTCATGAGAAGAGGGGAAGAATAAAGATAGGAGAAGGGACCGCCTTGTTAAGAATGAGTCAGTCTTGCTGGAGGAAGAACATCAATGGAGCGAGGCTTCGAGCATTTATCGCTCTCCTCCACTTGTAGTTTGCGCTCTTAGTCTCCTGCCTGTGGATGGAGATGTGACCGTGCAGCTTCCTGCTCTGGGCAATTGCTATCGTGCCACCTCCTGCCATGTGAGCTCTCACCCTGGAAACATAAGCTCAGATAAACTCTTCCTTTCTTAGCTTGCCTTTGGTAATGGTGTTTTCGCAATCACAGAAAATAACCAATACAATGGTTATAGTTCAGTTTTTTAAGTTTCCTTTAAGGTTTCTGCTGTCAACACTTAAGCAAAGGGAGGAAACTTGTGAAAATTAGAAAAATTCTGTAATCACCTAAGTATTCTTATGAGAAATTCCATTTTTTCCAGTCAGAAGAACTGTTGAGTGACCTGCCTGCCCAAGGAACTCCCCCATTCCCTGGATCCTAGGTTCAGTTCCCAAAGATCCATTCCATTACCTCCCTGCTTCCCACCCTGCTGCCAGGCCCCTGACTCCAATTTGGGCAAACCCCCACTGCTCAGGTGTAGGCCACAGCAGTCAGAAGAAGAGTTAAGTGGCTCTCCTACCTGTGTAACTGCCTACTCCCTACATTAGGTCCTCAAAGACCCAATCCACTGCTACCCTATCCCCCACCACTGCCATGTTCCTGTCTCCAACTTAAGAGGACTTCCATTGTACAGGAACAGGCCATTGTACTCGGTGCAGATCGTGACACTTTTAAGAACAGGAGCAGACCAATCAAGCCATGGCTCCCATCGGTTCCCTAACCTCCCCAGACAGCACCACCACCCAAAGAACAAGCATTCAAATATCTGAACTCATCAAAAAGCACCCCATCCATAAAGAAAAAGAAAGGATTCCGTGGGTTGAATCCCAGACCAACACTTAGTGGCTGTACTTCCATGAGTTAATGAATCTATCAATCGCCCTAGTTCCGATCTGTACAATAAGATAATGATGATACCTTCCTCAGAGAATGGTTAATTATGTGGGAGATGGAGATCTGAGGAGGTGGTGTATGGTAAGTGCTCAATAAACACTAACTGGATACCTAAAAAAAAAAAATGAGTCAGTCCTCTTTTCTGTTTTTTTTATCAGTACATCCTTGTAACTATGAGGACTTTTTGTTTATCCCAACATCAGTGACTGTGTAACTCAGAAGATCATCTGTAGAGTCATAATAACTTAGGAATTATTCCTTGATAGTTTTTGATTAATTATACTTTGACTATTTAACGTATATACATGATGTTAAGAGACACACATGGACAGTAAAGTGGCTATGGTGTGGAAGCAAGATGCCGTCCATTATGACATCCTTAGCCCTTCTTACCTGTGGCAAATGATCATTTCTAGTCATTTAGCAAAACCCCCAAATACAATACACAGTAGTGTTCCACAACAACATCTAGACCTCATCACCTAGTGTGCACACAGTTCTGAATTTGTTTTGCTATAGCTAGCAGTTTCTTCCCTACTTCAACCTTAACTCTGGAAACGAAGGAGTTTATCTTTACTTCTGGGTGTTTGATTTATATTTTAGTCTCTATATATAATTGAGGTAATATTATAGAATCTTTCTGTGCCTGGCTTATTTCATTCTGTTTAATTCCTACACATTCTTCTATGATGCATAGAGTCATAGTTGTTGTTGACTTGACACAAACCTGGAAAGTGGAACACTCAGCTGAAAAAATTGACTCTATCAGTTTGTCTGTGGGCATGTTCATAGAGCATTTTCTTGTTTGTTGAATGATGTGGGAAGGGCCAGTCCTTTGTTCTCAATGTCATCTCTTGGCAGACAGACCTGGTCTAAAGAAGAATAGTAGTTGTGCAAGTCCAAGAAAGCAAACCAGCAAGCTTGCTCCCCCATGGCCTTTGTTTTAGTTCCTGCCTCCAGTTACTGCCTTGAATTTTTGCTCTGACTTTCTTCACTGATGGAGTGCTACTTTAAAGTGTAAGCCAAATAATCCCCTTCTTACTTTATGCAATACTTACTTTAAATAACACCCAGCTTACTTTTGCTCATAGTGTTTATTATATCAACTTAAGACAAACTGGAACAAGTAGGATCTCCTTTATCACAAAGGCTGAATAATATCCTATTGTTCCTGTATGTTTATGTATTATATAAACTGAACAATTTGTTCAACCATCTATTACAAATGCTCCAAATGTGAAAAATATGCTATTGATCTGTTTGTAAGTAGGCTGCTTGTTCATTTCCGGGCTGCTTGGCCCCAAAATAACCACACAAAAACTGTATTAATTAAACCACTGCTTGGCCCATTAGCTCTGGCTTCTTATTGAATAGTTCTTACATATTAATTTAACCCATTTCCATAAATCTGTGTGTCACAAGGCTGTGGTTTACTGGGTAAATTCAGACACCTGTCTCTGGTGGGACTGCATGGCTTCTTCTAACTCTGCCTTCTTTCTTCCAGCGTTTCATTTAGTATTCTCCACTTAGCTCTGTTCCCCTATAGCTTGTGATAGGCCCAAAGCAGTTCCTTTATTAACCAATGATATTCACAGTATACAGAGTGGAATTCCTAATCATGTGATTTATAAGCAGAGTGGAATTCCTAATCATGTGATTTATAAGCAGAGTTGACTATTGCACTACCAGTATGTTGCAATAAATCAGCTTATCCCTTAAACCAAGCCTCATATTCTTACTACGATATGCCAAAAATAATGCACTGAAGAATTTCATATAAATCCTTTGTCTGTCCCTCTTGCTCTGATTTTTGTACAAGTTAAGATTTTTGCTAGCTGTGTAAAAGTTATGAAATCAATAACTGGAGATCGTTCCATCCATCCAAGGCAATGAAGAAAATCAATTGGCAGCTACAAGTAAAATACTATTATTGATTTTTCAAGTAACTTGTTTAAGTAATCATGCAAAAAAAACATTATTTCTTTTAAGATAATTTAGTCTTACCTAGATTATATTTCCTCCTTTTGTCTTTTTTTTTTTGTACTTCCATGTTCTACATTCTTCCAGAGGGTTTTATATAAATAGCATTGCATTACATTAGTAATTATTCAGTATGATTTGACAATAATGTGTATTCTGTTAATGGGTAGTACATCTTTTGTATGTCTGTTTAACTAATGAGATTATTGTTGCTACAACCTTCATTGCTTTATTTTCCCCTATATGTTGTCAATGCAAGTACCATAGCTCTCCTCTTAAAGAACTAGTTTGAGAAATTAAGACCCAGAAATACAGATGTAGGTTACCCCAAATTCCATGTTACAAAATGGAAGAAGTTTCATGGAATTTTATGTGTTTACATATAAGAGAATGTCATAAATCAAGTCACATTTAAAATGCATTGGTGGGCACAATCAGAGAGGAAGGTACAACAAGATGAAGGAAACTTTACAATAGGCTCAAGGTGCTATTTGATGATATTCTTAGCTTTGGCTTGGTGGAAGCTAGTAGTCTGTTAAGTTAATAGATGCCAAAGGGTTTTAAGTATTAAATACAGGATATAGTGGGTCTTATATATATTGAAATGGTGCTTGGTAATGCCCATCACATCTGAACCACTACTTCACCAGTAAATCTTACAGGCAGGTGGTTGTATGTTGTAGCAGCTCCCATGGTATGTAGCTACATGTACAGTAGTGTACACAGTATGTTACAGTACCATGAACACTAGTCAGTAGGAGTAACATTTTTAGCTACCTTTAGCTTAAATTCTCTATGTTCTATTACGTAAGTATATTTTGTCTTCAGCAACAGGAAGACTCTTACTGTCACACTGTGGTAAATAAGTAATAGTATTGGTAACAGCCTATGATGTTTGGCGGTGGTCTACAAATCATTTCTTAAAGAGAAAAATGAAAAACTTGAAAGCAGCTTTGAATTTTAAAATAATTCGACATACATTATTCTTTGAAGGATTGATTGTAAAAGTTGGGCTTTGTTTTTAATTCCCTTGGCCATTAGTGAAATGGAATTAGACATGGTTTGCCACTGAAAGAGTCCACAAATTTGAAAGCAGTTATAGATGGGTATAAGGGAATTTTGGAGGGAGGAAAGAGAATGGAGAAAGAGTGTATTTATAATCACCAAAATTAAAAATAATTTAAAATAGAATAAACCTCAGTGGGTCACACACAAAAGAATATACAAATGTGTGAGGGGTCATGGTAAGAAAAAGGACTCCAGCTTCTTCCTGTAAGTGGCCTGAGGTGACCTGTGAAGATAATTCGCTACTCTCTTGACTCAGAATACCCTAAAAAATCATGCAAATCAAGAAGGTCAAATCTTTGGGTTCACTTTAAGAACATGCATGAAACTGCCCAGGCCATCAATGGCATGCATATCCAAAAGGGCACCAAATGCCTAAAAGATGTCAATTCAAAGAAGCAGTATGTGCTATTCCTGCGCTATAATTATGGAGTCAGTAGCTGTGCCCAGGACACACAGTGGGGCTTAGAAATAACTGAAGATATTATATAAATATTTGAGACTGTCAATAAAAATTTTTAAAATATGTAAAAAAAATACTATTCAGCAGTGTATCACCTGAAATTTTTCAATTTTCCTACGGTTAAAAACTATAGAAAATCATTTTATTATAATTGTTTTACTTTGATTCCTATTGCTGTGTTGAAACATCATGATCAAATGAAAAAAGAATTCATTTCACCTTGCAGGTTACAGTTCAATATCGGGAGACATCAAGGCAAGAACCTGGAGGGTTGAAATAAGAGCGGCGGGCTGGGCTTCGTCCCCGGCACCGGGCCGCCCACGCGACAGCCCCGGCGCTCCTATTTCAACACTGGAGGCATGAACTAAGGCAGAGGCAATGAAGGAACACTGACAACAGCGAACTTGCTTCTGATGGCTGGTAGAGCCTTCTTTCTGATACCACCTGGTTCCTTTTGACCAGCAAGGGTGGTATCACCCACAGAGCGCTTGCCCCTCCACATCAATCGTTAGTCAAGAAATTACCCTACAGATTTGCTTACAGGCAATCTGATGGAAGCATTTTCTCAGTGGCGGTTTCTAGGTAACTCTCTCTAGGCTGTGTCAAGTTGACAAGAACTAATCAGAAAAATAGTGTTATTGAATGTCAACTGTATTACTAGTCATAAAATAAAGTTTTTTTTAATTTAAAAAGAACATGCTATGTCATTTTGCAATAAATTGGATATATCTAGAAATTATCATATTTAACAAATTAAGTCAGTTCCTAAAAGACAAAAATATATTTTTGGCTCTTAAAATTTTATATACATACAGGAAATCATGTGAGTGTATGTGTGTGTGTGTGTGTGTGTGTGTGTGTGTGTGTGTGTGTGTGTATGTGTAATGTATTTCATGACAGCCGAAGGGAAACTGCCTAGGGGAACAAAGAAACATAAAGGATGTGAGAAAGATAAGAAGAGAAGGTGAGAAGAGTGTGGAGAGATAAGCTCAACGTATATTATAAAGTAGTATGAAAATGTCCGTATGAAATGTATGAGATTTTTTTAATTACTGCTACACAAATATTCTATATTACTGTACTATGGTGAAAACCAATAACACATGCCAATTTACCCTTAAAGCATTACAATAAACCAGCCATTTCATTGTCTGAGCCAAGTTACAGAAAAAGAGTTCCTACATCTGTGAAAAAATCTAAAATCATGTTTAAAGCTGTCTTTTTATGAGGCAGCAATGCTCAAATGCAAATTACCATCAAACTGCCTTGCAGCTTCTCTACCATTTTATTCGCCTGTTAAGTGATAACCTCATCAATAGGAGACCAGCACATATCAGACTTTAGTGCAGATAGCAGAGAAGTATTAAAATTAAGAGAAATTTATTTACTCCATCTTTATTTCATTTTAGATTATACTGGTTAGTGTCTAAGATGTGAACAATCAATGTAGATTATTTGTGGTAATTAATCTTTGGCTAATATTACACTTTTTCCTTTTTCATGGTACACTACAAATTCATATAATGTTGACAATCCCTGTACGACTGAGATGCAACCCCTCTCAATGCCTTAAGATCACAACTTAAGGTTATGTTAGGTACTAGAAATTTATATTGAATGACTTTGTAACATCCAAGTCTAATTTCTGTATTATTGAGGTGTTGAAATCATAATTTCAAGACTTATATTTATATTGAATTAAAAAGAAAGCCTTGGGCTTAGGAGATGGCTCAGTCAATAAAAATTCCCAATCTGTAAAATTTTACACAGAGAAATTTGAAGTTGTCATAAGTTGCAAGATGGTCATCTGAAATTGTAAATTTTTGGAAGTAGCGTGCTTCTTCAGGAATCATTTGTTTACAAAAGCACCAGTGTGTTTTAGGAACCATGCGTATTGTTATGTACAACTATGTATTGTTCTGTGAGTTTCAGTCCTTTTCATTGACTTGAACATACTCTGTCAGGGGATTGGAGAGATGGCAAAGCAGTTAAGAACACTTACTGCTCTTCCAGAGGACCAGGGTTCAATTCCCAGCACCCAGATAGCAGCTCAAAACCGTCTTTAACTTCAAGATCTGACACACTCACACAGAGACATCCAGGCAAAGCACCATTGTACATAAGATAAAAATAAATAAATTTAAAAAATATTCTACCATATAAACAACTCAATTCAACAATCATTTCTCTATGATGTTATCATCCTTTTTCAACACAGTATTTTTATTGGTTATTTGGGAATTTCACATAATGCATCCTGATCACACTCACTTCCTAGTTCTCCCAGGTCTAGACCCCAGCCCTTGTGACCTTCCCCATCCCCTCTCAAAAATAGAAGAAAAAAAAAACACAAAACACAAGCCCAATTTATGCTGAGCGTTGCATGGTCAAACTCCCAGAGGCCAGCTTCTCAAAGAAAACTGAAAACCTTACCCACCCACCCCCTGACCAGAAGTGACCAATTATGGGGAGTACACTTCAGTATCTTTATACCAAATTTTAATAGCTCTCTTTGGTGTCTTATTATCTATAGTGTTCCTTTTGTGGGAGAAAGGGGTGGGTTAGAGTGTAGGGCTTGTCAAAGAAACCTTCTATGATTCCCTTTCTCAACCATAAGTCTGCATTCATTGACACTACTTCAAAAGTAGCTTCCTTGTCCTTTATCAGCAAGAGCACAGACCATGGTCTTCCTGGTTAACAGCAAGAACCATGGACATTCACATGGACTCCAATGCCAGCTTTTGCCACAGACCTTGACATGATATAGACTACAGACATCAACACGGCCTTCTGTCACAGTTAGAGAACACAGACATGGGTCCTGGCTGCAGCAGGACCTCCGACTGCTACATGGCCCTTGGTGGCAGCACAGACCACTTCCATCTACGTGGCACCCTAGAAGAACATGACCTATGAACATCTATATGGCTTTGGTTGGTGGCACAGACCATAAACATTTACAAGGCCTTAGTAGTAGGTAACATAGGCCACAGATATGGATACTAACTTGGCTTCCTGTGGTAGCACAGACTGCAGACATCCACCTGACCTACAGTACTACCATGGGCCTCTGACATTGGCATGTCCTCCAGCAGCAGCCCAGACCATGAACATCCACATGAACCCCAAATTTCAACATGGCCTGGGGCAACAGCATAGACCACAAGTACCAACATGGCCTCTGGAGGCAGCATGGACAGTTGAGAGCTTTCATTCTTCATCTCAGACATACTGCAATTGCTCAGAACCAGGGTGATCATGCAGCTGGGCAGTATATTCAGGGGCTAAGTCTGGACCAGCTCCAAGATGCTGCAGACTTTCTTACCAGCATTCTAGGAAAAATGTTCTCCTGTTCCCCTGTAGACAAATGGCAGGCTTCTCTCACACCTGTCACCGCCTTTGAGTCTCTAGTTCTGCCTCTCTCCACCACACATGCGCCGCCCCATTCCTCCCTCGCTTACAACTCTCTATTGCGTATTTGTTCATCACAGTGATACTGGAAGCTGCAGTGCATTCCACTGTCTATTTTTTTTTTGGTGCCCAAACAGCTTTATATGCAAATATTCACTCCCACAAGTTGTTGCCTTAGTTCAAAGTTTCTGGTTTCTGAAGCACCATAAATGCTGGACCGTCACTGAGACTTGGCTAGGATATACTACTGTTGCCCGGAGTCAGGGTGATCTTGGGGCTAGGCAGAGTATCTGGGAGCAGGTTCCCTGTGAGGTTCAGGCTATAGCACACTTCCCCGCCCTCGATTTCACTTACCTGAGGCTCGCTGAGCTCAATCTTTGTGCTTGTAACCTGCAGGCAGCACCACTGTCCCAACTCCACTTCCCAAGTCATTAGCTCACATATAAGTGCTTTTAGAAGGCAAAACTATAATGTATTCGTTACTGGTTTGGCTTTTATTGATGTTATTCTGCATTGAAATCTCTCAGCATTCCTTACATGGAAATTAAATCTTTCACACTCTGAGTACAGGCTTGAAGCAGTGCATACTGATGAAGTTTCACTCTGTGAAATTTAGTCTATCATGTAAATAAGAGTACAGATAAAGGAAATGCTTATGACTATTGAATTAGAAGTTGGACATAAGAATTAAACATCACTGGAAGAAAATGTGGTGAAATGATTTAAGCAAACCAAAATAATACATGAATGAGTTTCTCTGGTAGTACGGTATAGAAAGTTGGTGTTGTGTTTTCTAAATGTACCAGAATGAAGATACCTACAGAAAAAGAAGCTAAAAGATATGATAAATATTTAAATCATTTAGTAAATTTATAAAATCGTAACCGAAAATCAAGTTGAGGGAACTGCACCTTCCTTTATGTGTATGGACTAGAAGTATGTGTATGGACACATGATTTAATGCTGCTACTCAACAGTGGAGTATCTGCACTAACATACCATCCAATGGGAGTGATGTGGTAGGTCCTTCTGTATATGTGTTGCTTTTATTGGTTAATGAATAAAGAAACTGCTTTGAACCTATGCCAGGGCAGAACAGAGCAAGGCAGGGAATGCTAAAATGAATGCTTGGAGAAAGAAGGTGGAGTCAGGGAGATGCCATGTAGCTTCCATCAAAGACAGATGCACCAGAACCTTGCCGGTAAGCCACAGCCATATGCGATATACAGATTAATGGAAATCTGGTAAATTAAGATGTAAGAGCTAGCCACTAAGAAGCTGGAACTAATAGGCCAAGCAGTGATTTAATTAATACAGCTTCTATGTAGTTATTTTGGCACTGAGCAGCCGGGAACAAACAAGCAGCCTCCAACAACATGGAAGGACAACTGTTCCCGAATAGCATATAACACTCTTCTATGGAATCAACATTAGAGTACAGGAGTTTTGCTACACTGATTATTGAAACAAAAAGCCACCTAAAAAACAGACAATCTCGTAGTGTAGTAGGGTCATATAGCTTATGTTTTATATATGGTTTCTGAGGTTAGCGTATTTCTAGTAAGTATAATAAAATGTGATTTGACTATGTGGGTTTTTTATATTTGCATTTATACTGATGGTTAGTTAGTGGATGATAAGACAAAATTTTCTTAAAAAAATATAAAGGACTGTTTTAGCTATACTTTTGTTGCTGTGGTAAAATATTATGACCAAAATCAGCTTAATTAAGGATCTTCTTCTTTTTCTTAAGACTCCAGAGGAGAATTCATGCAACACAGAAGGCACTGAAACAAGCAAGAATAATGGCAGAAGTACACAGGAAGCAGAGAGAAAAAACAAGACTTGCAAACCTTTAAAATCTTCGCCAAATTATGTACTTCCCCAGCAATGCTGAACATGCTAAAGGTTCAACATCCTCCATAAACATCACCAAATGGGGACCAAGGGTTTAAATACATGGTTAAATACATGGAACTTTAGGAGATTTTTTCATTTAAACCACTAAAATTGTGGTAATAGGAATAATTTGACCATTTATAATAAAAAATGTTACTTTCTTTGCAAAATGTACTTAAGGAGGTGATAAAAATATAAGTGTTCCTGAACCAAAATTTATGAATTATATTACTTTTTAATAATATGTCTAATGAAAGGAAGAGTGTGCATAAAATAGTTTTGATGAATGCTGAATTATTGTGTGAAATTAATGATGTATCTTCTTTAGTGAAGCACAAGTCTACCTGAATTAATCAACTATCATTCAAATTGCGATTATGTATGTTGTAGTAGTTAGAACACATATTCTCAAAATGCAAAATAGTCTGTAACTTCTATAAAACAACTATCATTTGCTGCCAGTGATAAAATGTGAGTTTTCAAACAAACACCACTGGGAGCCTGACAGCTTTATAATACATACTTTCTGATGAGATTGGAGTGGACATTACAAGTGCAATTATTTGCTGCTTTCTGCAGATGTATGTTGACACTTTGAATTGCTGAATAACTAAAGGAATTAACATTTGACGGTACAAATTATACACGAGTGAATAACCTATTCAAAACAAAATAAAGAAAAGTGGATTTTAGCCTAACAGAATATGAATTCTCAATAGCTGTGTTTCACATTTCACATTACAGCAAATATTTATTAATCTATTGCCAAATTAATTAAAATATCGAGGAGTACTCTCAGTTCCTGAAACCAACACACCCCAAGTGTGTATGTATTTGTGGTACAGGAAAAATTCCTTTTCAAATTCAACAAAAATAATTATTGAACATACCGAATTCAGAAACACAGATTTTGTTAGACTACAGGGAAGGTCCAGGACAGTGTTATAGGAGGTAACCAGTATGACTTCTCACTTGTGATTCTCAGGCATGGATTTACTGTCTTTGAAGTTAAGGAAGACTTAACGAACCAAGAGTAAAACAGAAGTTTCTAAAGTTGAGAAAAACTCCTAACCGCCTACAAGAAATAAGGTAGAACAAGTGTTTAGAAAGCAGTAAGGTACTAGTTTAGTAAAAGTGATGAAAGAAGACTCTCCTCTAAGATCCATGATCTCCATAGCCCTGGATAATTGACTAGATTTCCACTGTTTTCCTCCTGTTGAGTGTGCTGTAAGTCTAAGTAGACAACTGTTCTTTATTACAAAGATATGTGTGCCACTATTGTACATTTAGGGATATCATGACATGTTGGTCATTATTGTAGTTCATAGGTTTCACAGCTGATTGGAAATATTGATTGCTTTTTTTTTTCTTGGTAGCATGTGTAGTATATTATGCTACTGTCAAAGCTAGTTCTTAAAAAGGAGGCATTCATGTCAGATCTGATTTGAATTCTGAGTCCTGAGTTTAAAGTGCATTGTGACTTACTATCAGAGATAACCAAGGACAATGGTAGCTTCCTTCTAAACAGTTACTTTAAAAAAAAAAAGTTGGTTATTTTTGCTTTTTTTTTTTTTTGCTTTTTGTTTCATTTTGGGTCTTTTTTTCCCCATTTTTGTTGTTCTTGTTGTTGTTGTTTTTAGGTTCCTCTGTAGCTTTGGAACCTGCCCTGGAAGTAGCTCTTGTAGATCAGGCTGGCCTCAAACTCACAGAGTCTCTGACTCCCAAGAGCTGGGATTAAAGTTGTGCACCACCACGGCGCAGTTCCAGTTACATTTACTTCACAGATAAGTATAAGACTCAATCTTTATCAAAGAATCTTCTAATTGAAGAAGATACCACTAAATACACAAACACACACACACACAGTGTCAAAATTCCAAGAACAATTGATAATGGGGTTCCCAAATTCAATGGATATACCTGAAACACAATTCTTGCATGCACAGATCAAAGAACATTGTGGAAGGGAAGACAACATGATTGTAAGAGCCAGAGATCAATAACGTTTGCCATGAGACTATGTCTCCTGGAAAAGACAGAGAAACTACTCTGGTAACACAATAAAAATGCTGCCAAAATAGGGCTGGAACAGTGACAGCATCAATAAGCATGGTAATACAGAAGAGTAATACGGAAATCCCACAGAGCCCAATGTCCATATTGCAGGCAACTTTAGACACTGAGAGAGGGTGAATTAGTCAACCTTAGGGATGAACCCCCTAATTGGTTATCCAATTTCAGGTAGGCATGCCTGAAATTCTGTATATAGAATCAAAAATAAATGGACTCAAAAGGATATATATATATATATATATATATATATATATATAAACAGATATGTAACAACAATTAAAGTAGAAGAAGCACTGAATTTGGGTGGTAGTGAATTTGAGGGGTAGTGGAAGGTTTGGAAGAGACAAATGGGAAGGGAGGAAATGATGTAATAAAATTTTATTTCAATTAAAATATTGTAAGAATTAAGCTAGAAGGCCAAAAGCAACTAAAATTCTTTTATACTCTTCAGTAAAATGCAAGAACTAAGCTATGCAGATCACAGCGGCTGCCTCTGGCAAAGGCAGAAGAGGAAACAAGTAATAAAACTACCAAAATGATGTTACCGAGAAGACCTTGCATGCAATCACTAACACAGGCTAGATGCAAAGACATCATTGCTTCCTAAATTTTCATGGGATTATGTTGGTAGGAACCCCACAACACTGAATTGAAAAGGCCTGTAACTGTAAAACGCCTCCCATGGGCTTCTAAGTTTTATACCAGCATGAAGTGGTGTGGAAAGCTCTGCCATCCTCAAGGTGCAGATACTGTCCAAAACACTCTTCAGATTTGTCAGGAGGCCAAGTGCACTAAGGTTTGTGCTCCTGGTTGACAATGCCAACACTTCTAGAGGTTTCGTGATGGTGCCTTGGCCACCATTCCTCATTTGCTTCGTTCCCTCCCTGCTTGGACGTTTGTACAATTTGCCCACTGAAACTCTTCTGTTGGTATTAGGGAAGAAGGAAAAATGCTGTCTTATTTATTTGAGACTCGGCATTTTAAAAAACTGTAATCTGAAAGAAGAAGAATTGGGATTCATTCAGATACTACTTGCTTTGATGGTTTTTAGCTGTATGCAGTGTCTTGAGAAAAAAATGATGTGCTGTCTCCCAGGAGGAACTAGGTAAATTCCAAGTGAACAAAAAGAGGCATGCTGGACCTTTAACACAGAGCAACAGTCTGAGGAAGACACAGCTGGCAGTACACCAAAGCATCATGAAGCCTTAGTAAAAGCAACAGTTACCCAAGCAGCAACCTTAAGGCTGGATCAGCTGACCTCTGGGTAAACAAACTGCAGGAAGAGGCTCCATGTTGCCCACAACCTTTCTTATGAAATGAGTGTCAAGATAAGGAAGGATACGTTTTACGTTTTGAAATAGTTGAAACAAAATCAAAATCAAAGTATTGTGTTATGATATTTGAATGTTATATGAGATTCAAACTTCAACCTTGATTGTCTGTACAGCATTTAACCGGAACACACTCATATGTGAACAATCACAATTACCTATGACTGTTTTCATCTTAAGATCAAATGTCTAGGATGTGAACACCCCACAAAGACTAATGCTCACGAGCTGGCTCTACCCAGAAAACATTGTGCAGCTTGTCCTTCAAACCAATTTTTTTTCCAATTAAACATGAGAAGAAATGGACATAAAATTTCCTGGACCAAACTTAGAAGAGATACATAATCTTTTGCGCTTCCTTTTACCTTTTGTGTTCCCTTGCTTAACTTTCTAACCTAGAAAGTCCCAAGGAACTGTACAAGAGGAAATCATAGGACATAAAGATCTTAGATAAGCATCACTGCAAGGAATCCATGTCCACTGGATTCCATTGAGCAGAAATACCAGCCAGCACTAGAGTAGTGAACGAGCCCAAATGAGCACTGACTTGACCACAGCAAGATTTTATAGTGTATATTGTCCCAGTAATGAAATCCTACAAACTGGTCTAGGGAGCTACATTTCTAAGAAGCTGGGTGCTTTTGTCTTGAATGCCTGTGCTTAACTGACCCTGTACTCACCAAATGCAAATGGGACTCACAAGGAATTCTGTGCATTTAATGAGAAACAGTGCAAAGCAAAAGTCAAATTGTAAGGATGCCATTTCATCCCAGCTGCAGACAACCTCAGACAGTAATGAGGCTTACCTTTGTAGTCTTCATTGATTCCTTCAGGAAATGAGGACCAACTTCTTGCTACTGACAGATTCTGTAAACAATGCATAAAATTATATTTCCGATCAAGCATACTCTGGTGTAGTCACTTTATAAGTGAGGAAGACAGAAAATTCCCAAGCCCAGCACAGTACAGTCAAAGCAAACCCAGAACCTGGGCTTGCCTTGTTCTCCTCTTCCAGAACCAAAATAATTCATAATACTCTTTGGGAGTTGCAGAGGCTTTTCGTGCTACAAGAATATCTGCCATCAAGAGAAACAGGTGGATAAAACCACTTACAATAAATATACAGGGATATAGCAGAAAAATACTAAAACAAAACTAGTTCCCACCCTTGCAATAATTTATAAATGCAGAAAATATTATATACTGCACAGAAAGAATCATGCATCCTAGCATGGGAAAGAGGACATGATTTATAAAAGAAGAAATGCCTGAATATTATTCTAAAGTAAAAATACACAAAGGAACACAGAAAAGCAAATCTTAATAAATAAGGAAATACATTTTATTTTATGATGGCATGCATGATGCTGCTGGAGCCAAGAACATAAGGCTGGAAGTCAGGAGAGCTAGGACCAAACTGCAAGCTGAGAGCAGACTACAGAATGTTGGGTGGTAATGGCTGGAGCTGCTGAGAATCAGAGTTGTTTTAAAATGATTTTTTCAGATGAATTGTTCTGATCATTCTATGCAGGCATGGGATCTAAAAAAAAATTGAGAAGAAGCAAGTAAGATAGAGTTTGAGCAATCCAAGAAAAAGTGACCTCCTGAAATGAGACACTGTTAGCAGCGAAAGGAGAATGGAAACATCTGCTGTTCCGAACAATGGCAGATTTAATTCTGAGATTCTAGCATACTGAGAAAGAAGGCAAGAAATAGCTCCAAAAATTGTCCCTGCAGTTTCACAGTCTAAAGTGGATTCTATAATCGGATACCAGGAGCACAGCTCATGACGTCTCAACCTGAAGTCTCCAAGTGTTCCACGTTACTAGTGAAAATAATACGACATGTAGAACAAAAGAGAAAGGAGCATGAAGGAGAACTGGTAGAGGTTGAGCTTGTAAGGAAATGTGCCAGCAAAGCGCAGAGGCCCGATGACTGTTGGCTCGAGTCAGACTGGTGACTTCAGCGGCTATCTAAAAGACCTGTGGAGATCATTCAAAGAGAGAAAGAGCAAATATAAGAAATTCCCCAGGTTTCTAGAAATGGGTCCAGCTAGAGCACACAAGAGTGATACCTGGGAATATCTACTGTAGATTTTAACACAAGCTTTCATTTAGAATATTGAGAATTTGAACTCTCCCCAGATGTAAACATCCCAATGCATAATACAAAGTTTGTACTAAGTAGTCTGTATCCTAAATAATGCTATAAATTTTTAATACATAGATTACAAAAGTAGCATATATAACCATTAAAATGCATAGAGATGTCCAAGGAAAGAACCCAGAATGATAAGAGCAACAAATAAACTACAAATTATCGAGTAACTTTTGATTCATCCTATAGTTATAATAAGTCCATAATGCACATGAATAAGAAAGCTCTTCTGAAGGTAGCTTGCAGATCTACACAAATCCTGCAAAAAATTCACAATTCCATGAAAATACGTTTTATTGATCGATATTTGCTTATCTCATTGTTTTATAATTATACTATTTTATTTTGTGATATATCAAATCATTCATCCAATATCATAAATTTGTACTAATATTCATTTTAAAATGTTTTTCATATTTATTTTTGTTTATGTATGTCTATGTCTATGTCTATTCACACATATACAGGTGAGGGTGTCTACCAAATTCCAGAAGAGCTCATAAGATTCCCTGGAGCAGGGGATACAGACGGTTCTGAAATGCTCAACATCAGTGTTAGGAATCTAGCGCAAACCTTCTGAAAAAACAGTATGCACTCTTAACAGATGTACTATCTCTCAACCCCTCGAAGGGTGTTTTTAACTCAATCCTGAGCTTCCCAGACTTGGCTATTCATGCCACAGAAATTTTGATGGGATCACAAAAGTACTATAAATTGAGACTCAAAGATCCCCTACTGGGCAGGCTGTGATAATATTATATTATTTTTGATCTACTGGTAAACATGTGCTACATCTGGAAAAGAGTCAAGATATCTTGCTCCATTCAAATAAAATAGCAATACTCATTGTAATGACATTGCTTTTGATGTTGAAGATCTACGCCTACACTGTTGGTCACACATGGTCATACTTGTGAAAACGGCCAGTCCTTTCACAACAGTGTGCTGCCTGGATTAGAAATTTCCAAGACAGTCCCATGTTCAATACTGATTTGCTAGCAACTGTTATGAGCATACTGAGATAAAACTTGAATGTATCTATTGCACTGTCTAACTAAAGAATGCCAATTCAGACATTTTTATCACACCATGTGTATATTTCAAACTTATTTTTACACTTTAGTACGCAGTTTGAAAGTTTCCAAAAATTCCAAAAATTAATCATGGCATAATTTTAATAGTTAGTAATAGCTAGTATGTGTGAAAATAAATGTCTGTAAGAGAAAACAGCGCTATCATGGTCTGAGTAATGCATGAATTCTTCTGTGACTGATGCTGAAGAACACCTGCACAGGACTCTGGTGTGTATCACTAGAGAAACAGTAACAGCAGCAACAGGAAATGGAGGAATATTTCAGTGTTAACTTTCACAGACAGCATTTTCATTTCTACAAATTATTTTGGTCCTTCACCAATTTTATTATTTCAGTTACAGAAATGGAGCCAAAAATCTTTATCCTTACTTCCAATGGTTTCAGATTTGGTACTAGCCCAGATAATCACAGAAAAAAATAAATTTGAGTATTTATTTTGAATGTATCAAAAAGTAGAGTTCATTCACTGGAGATAAAGTGATAGAAATAGTCCATCAAAATCAGACCTCTAAAAGTATGAAGGTGTTAAAAATGTCAAATTAAATGTATATCAAATATTTTTCATCTAAAAGAATGAAATGGTGATATTTAAAGTATAAAACCTTTCCTTTATGTTTATCTTGACTGAGAGAGCACGTTAAAGAAAACTGACCTTGACGCTATGATAGACAAGATGATTTAAGTCCCGATTTTCCAATTCAAATAGCTCTTAGTCATACATTTTTCCTATCTTAAAAATTCTGTAATTTGTGTGCAAATCGGGGTAGCTGAAAGCAGTGCAATTTTAACAATATCATTGTCTTTGTCACATTTAAATGTTGTTTCATAAATATCTCTTCCCAACATTTTATCCAGTACAATCTGTATTTCCATTTCATCAATATTCACTGAAGATACTTGATGGGAAATGACAGCCATAGTATTGCTGTCAACAATTTGACCCATTTGTTAAGATAATGTTTTCAAATTCTTTGAGCCTTCAAATTCTAGTTTCAACTCACTATCCCTGTCTTAGAGCAACACCTGTTTATCAGTTTTGTATCATCCATTCTGACTATTCTTTACTGCTGCGATGCCTAGATAAGGGTATCAATGGGGCTGTGAAATTAGAGATGTTGGTGGGATTTTCTGGAGTGACAAATTCATGAATCCAATTTGGCAAGGAAATTCTAGGCTGCTTAAAGTCCACCATATTGTCAGCCCTGTGCTAAATACCTTATTACACACCAAAATAATTTTTAAACATTGTTGTCTCTTTCAGATGAAAACAAGTGAGACAAGATACATTTAAAACAGTACTTACTCACTCATGGTTCTAGCATCGCAGCTTGTGTGTTCATTTTAATGTAACAGAAACAAATTCATTGACAGTTCTGTCATTCATACTCTCTTCTGTTTATAAATTCAACATGTGTGAATCTGTGTTCTAATCTCTATGATTTAATTGAAATCCCTGATACCTGGAAGCTAATGATCTAGTGGAGAAGATAAATAACAAATTAACAAATGACTGTATTTGTCATCTTACTATGGGAGACTAGTAATAGCATTCCAAGACAGAATCCAAGAGTCTATATTTTTCAACTGTCTAACTCTCCAAAGAGGTGATGCTTAGGAAGTTAAATGAATGGGATGAGAAATTAGAAAAGGAAAAATTAAGGCAAAGAAAGCATCTATAAAAGTACTAAGGGAGTATGAAGTGGGAATATTCTAGTACTAGTCTCTGGAGCTGAAATAGAGAGGGGTAGTGTGAGAGCATATCAGAGTGAAAATTTCTTTAGGAATTTTTAGAATCTATGTAAAATACGCTGAATCTTTATTTTCTGTGACTAGGAAGTGATAAGTCAAGTAGTGGTGACATGTCATGAACCATACATATTAAATTTGTATAGCTCGGACTGCCATGTAGAATGAAGAAAGCAAGAGTCCAGAGTGGCATTAGAGACAGTTTTAGTCACTGTGTAGATGAGAATATGTCATTTGTGGTCTATTTTTAGTGCAAGAGTAGCAGATTTCCTAATACACTGGATACAATGGGAGAAGTTAGCTCAAGAGTTTTCTCTTAGTAACTCAGTCACAAGACCATGAGGCACTGACATAATACGATGTTCCTGTTACTTTCACTTAGAAATAAATTATCCAAAATTTAACTAGCAAGAAAGGTTTAATTACTGTGCTTGTGTACCCCATGGGGGAGAAATTTTCCTGAGGAGTAATGGTCCTCTGTACAGTGCTCAGGGGAAGACCACAGGTAAAATCCCAAAAGGCCAGAGTTACATAGAGGTACATTCAATCACACGACTACAGTCTGACTGTATGCCAAATCCACAGTGCAAGTTCTAGGTTAGAACAATACTTAGTGTGATATCAAATGATTTTACTATAGTTTACTGGAAATCTTTTTTCCTTCGTGTGTTTGACTCTTTTAAAATTGTCTGCCAAGACTCTGACGTAGCAGCATCACATAAAGAAACTAACTGCTTCAGTATACATTAACCTTATTTCAAACCATTTGCCACCACAAATGATCACTAGTAAATATCTCCAGAACCAGGAAATGAGAGTGGATAGCTCAAATCTCAACTTTTCTTCCATTTTGGCTAGTTAAAATAAACCAAGGGGCTGGTTCAAAAAAAAGGGTTCCTCTCTGTTTTGCATTGCTCGCTAGTTGTTTTCAGACATGCATGGATGTGCATCAACACAAGATATACACAAGCCTCCCTGTCATATGCAGGCCATCAGCTCTTCCTCTCTCGCCAATCTTTCCCATGCAGGCAGGAAATTCCATTAACTGTGGCAACTAAATAAATTTCCGACATTCACGCTCCGAGGTCAGGGTCATTGTATAACAATCTTCTTGTCTTCAGTACTTGCCCTCTTTGAATCCCTCTTTGGTCTGCATTGCTATGAGAGTTAAAAAATCGCGGAGTTGTAAACCATGCCATGTATAAACAATGACTAACGTGAAACACCTTCCTCACTAACATGGTGCACATCCCGCACCTTATGGATAAATGAACAGATGATATCCTGGTTTAAGGTGCATTTGTATTTTAACGTAAAATGTGTTATAATTGAAGGACACTTCTATTTTACCTGAAAGTGCCAAGTTACATTTTCTTAGCATTTTGTTGAATGGGGGGGGGGGGGGGGGCGTGTGAGGATTGGCAGGATTTCACTAACCTTGAACTCCCTATGTAGCCCAAGCTGACTCTGAACTAACATCAATTCTTGAGCCTTAGCCATCTGAGTGCTAGGATTACGGATGCGTGACACTGTGGTTGACTAAGTTAACTTCTCTTAATGCTTTAGCAGTAACAGTTCACCTTAGCTTGCACACAGAATTAAAAAGAAATTCTGCCTGTCTTCAGTCTGAGTCTTGTGTACCTAGACTTCAACTTCAATTTAGTGTACAAATTTGTTAAGTAATTCACAATCCATACAGAACAGTTTAAATAGCACAATTTGCTTCTTGAGGGATTTTTTTAAAAAATATGCTTTTAAAGTATATGAGGTGTAGATTGTGGCTTCTTTACCCAACTCTCACCTTGACAGTCCTTATTTCTCAGAGTTTAATAAGAAGCATAGGCTACTTACCTATGAGATTATTATGAGCTGCCACTGCTTTGAGGTTTCTTTATGGTTTTTTTTTTGAAAGATGCCTTCAGTCATAGAGTTTCCATAATTACACAGAAGCCTTCCGATTAGAGATTAACTGAACAGAGCCATGGCAAAACCAATTAAAAGATTGCAGCATCCGCGAACTCAGTATGCTATTTCTGTTTACTTTTAAATACATCCTAGTGCTGGACATTTCCAAGAATTCCATGGCAGAAACCTATATTGTCCTTCACGAGTCCTTGACTGAGAAAGTTAATGAAAAAAAAGATATTTTCGCTCATAGTTCCTGCAGAAAAGACAGATATTTCTTTCCGACAAAAGAAACATTCATTTCCAAAAACTGCATATAAATATTTTACACAGTTACCTAATTTTCTCGAAGTTAAAATTGATTATAAATACTTTATGTGCTTTTTTCTGTATCTGAGACCTGCAGAACTCTTTAATGAAATCTCGCTTAAGCCTTCATCAATAAGACCAACTGCATGTGTGGTCCAGCAGCGCCCTCTACAGACCCATGGCTTTGCAGATTGATACTTGATCGCTGTTTGACATGCTTAGAGCAGATTCTTACAATCTAAGGAATAATATGAATATAACAAAAGAATCTGAGATTTATTTTATTTGCCCTCAGTGATACTCCTGTCTACTGATCTGTCCACCTTAGCCTCGAGCACATACTGGAATATTTGCTTGGATTTAAAAGAGAGTTTCCTCTTAAGAACGTTATTTAGAGATTTCTCTTCATTCAGTTTTGAATCAAGACCCTTATTGACAAGGATGACTTATTGCCTTAAGCACACATACAAGAGGTGTATGTACTAGAATTTAGATTGTCTTTTAGCCGGTGGATATCTTTGAAATTGTCTAAAGTGTGCTTGCTTCCTTATCTAGGTGGCCACACTGCAGAGAAAGCAAGAATGCAGAGAATAAGAAGAAGATACACAAAGGACAAAAGATAGGGGCGGAGCACAGCTCTTCTTGGGGTTGGGAAGAAATTGAATTTTCCCCAGAACAAAATTAGTTCTGCAGTATTCTTGCCACTAAGGACTAGCTACCAGTTTGGAGAATAAGCAGCAAAGACTGATACATCTAAGACCTTCCTGCGTATACAGAAGTATGAGGTCAGAAGTCAGATATTCCGAGCTGTAGAAAATGAAGCTGAGAGACGTGTCATAGCCCAGTTATGTTCCCTACAGCAACAGACTTCATTTGACCATGGCCTCCAAGGCAGGGAAAGAGGTCTCCAGGGAGACATAGAAAAGAGCTACAGTAAACAGCAACTTGGTAATGCCCTTTCTTCCTCAACTTTGACTATGAATTTTCTGCAAAGGAAAAAATACTATTTGTTTTGGCTTGAGGCTGATGTCAGCTTCCTGCCTATGTTAAAATACTGTCTTTCCCCTTGGGAATTCACAGTGTATATATCACAAACCTGGCAGATAAAAACAGATTCCTTGTCCATGAACACATCTCAAGTTACTATGTTTCTCATATTATTGTGTCTATTTAAAGCCAAATAAATACATACATATTAAGTCATAAAATACTGATATTTTGAAATATTTACCCAAGAATAAATAACTATGAATTCTTGACATATTAATACAAAAATATAAAAGATTTAAAGATAGCAACAGTTTATTCAAAACTTGTTTTTAGTAAATTGGGTTTTCTTTTAAAAAAGCAAAAAGAACCCAGGGAAAATGTAGCCCAATTGTCAAAATAATTTGAATATGTAAGTCATAAAATAAAGTCTTTAGAGAGACAGGGCTAGTATAATTTTATAGGAAGAAAACAGTTTAATTCTTTATCAAACCTATAAGCAATCATGAAAACCAGGCTGTTCTATGGTGAACAACACCTACTTCCCCAGCACTTGATTTAAGTTCAGACAGGATTGGTGGCACAAGCTATAAATCCCAACATCTGTACTCATTAGACAGAGGCAAGATGAACTCTATGACTTTGAAGCCAGTCTAGTGTAGAAAGAAATTCCAGGATAGCCGGGGATATGTAGGGAAACAGAGAGGGGGGGGGGAGAGAAAGAGAGAGAGAGGAAAAGAGAGAGAGACTGAGATGAAGACAGAGACAGACAGACAAGTCATGCTAGATAAATGGCAAATAGATAGATGATAGATAAGTAGACAGGGAGATAGATAGATGAGTGAGTGATAAAATTCTTCTCAACTACATGTTATACATGAGACCATTTTGAGAACCTCAAAAGTAAAGAAGGATGGCACAAAGGATGAAGAGGAGGAGAAAAATGATGAAGAGATTCTACAAATCTAAATCTCCAGGGCTCAATTTCTTATATAAAGTGCATTAATTTTCACATATGTCAAATCTTGTTAAATACAGTTTCAAGTTTGAAAGAATAATTTCCTTGGGAAACGTTTCCTTAAAACAATTGATAAGGAAATGTTATTATATGCAGTCTTTGCCCTTATTGTAAGAAGCAAAATATAGTATCTTGACAGTGACTTCCATGAATTGGAGGAAAACTAAAGGGCTGCAGTGTTAAACGTCCTACCTCACCAGAAGTTTATACTGTTAAACTTCCTACTTCATTCAGCAGTGTCTGTAAGGATCTTTGACATGGGGTCAGGAAGACCCTGATTAAAACCATAATCTGGAGCTCAGCACCTCATAAGACAGACAGTTGCATTTTCCCACTGCTGTGAGAGCGACAGTATTATTATCCTAGAACTGCAAATACAGCTCCCACGACAGAGTGTAACTGCTTTCAATTTCTTTAAAGACAATAAGGCCCATACTGTTTTCAAGCCAAATATTATCCGTTTAATCCTCAAATGTTTTGATTTCGCCATGTTGCGTCTTTATGATCCCCCTCTAAACTGTTCCTTCTTGTTCCAACTGGTTTTATTTTTTTTTTATTTTTTATTTTGTTTTATTGAGAAAAGGAGAAAAAAAAAACAAGTTTCCACCTCCTCCCAGCCTCCCATTTCCCTCCCCCTCCTCCCACCCTTCTCCCCCTCCTCCCACCCTTCTCCCCCTCCTCCCACCCTTCTCCCCCTCCCCCCACTCCTCTCCCCCTCCCTCTCCAGTCCAAAGAGCAGTCAGGGTTCCCTGCCCTGTGGTAAGTCCTAGGTCCTCCCCCCTCCGTCCATATCTAGGAAGGTGAACATCCAAACTGGCTAGGCTCCCACAAAGACCGCACATTAAGTAGGATCAAAACCCCTTGCCATTGTCTTTGGCGTCTCATCAGCCCTCATTGTTCGCCGTGTTCAGAGAGTCCAGTTGTATCCCATGCTTTTTCGGTCACAGTCCAGCTGGCCTTGCGAGCTCCCAGTATATCAGCTCCACTGTCTCAGTGGGTGAGTGCACCCCTCGTGGTCCCGACGACCAATGGAATCGTATAGAAGACCCGGATTTTAACCCACAAACCTATGAACACCTCATTTTCGATAAAGGAGCTAAAAGTATACAGTGGAAGAAAGAAAGCATCTTCAACAAATGGTGCTGGCACAACTGGATGTCAACCTGTAGAAGAATGAAAATAGACCCATATCTATCACCGTGCACAAAACTCAAGTCCAAATGGATTAAAGACCTCAATATCAGCCCGAACACACTGAACCTGACAGAAGAGAAAGTGGGAAATACCCTACAACAGATGGGCACAGGAGATCGCTTCCTATGTATAACCCCAGAAGCACAGACATTAAGGGCAACATTGAATAAATGGGACCTACTTAAACTGGGAAGCTTCTGTAAAGCAAAGGACACTGTCACTAAGACACAAAGGCAACCTACTGACTGGGAGAAGATCTTCACCAACCCCGCAACAGACAAAGGCCTGATCTCCAACTGGTTTTAATGCCTACATTCCACAAGCTAGAAAATCACCTGCATAGGGAACCTCACCAAGGACCTTTGGCCACCAGTCTGTGAGGTCAAAGGGACGGAAGTGTTGACAGCGAATATTGTACAGGCTGTTAACAAGGCAAAAATAGTCTTCCAGGAGCCAGCTTCAGACTGAGAGGGATGGATATAGGGCATGGGAACAGAGGCGGGGGTATCATATCATCTGACATCAGAGTGAGCATTTCCAGGCATTCATCAAAGAATAGGGATCAGCTATTCTCCAGGATCCTTCCATGCTTCAGTTATAAGACTGGGGCTACTGAGGGACCCTGCCCTGTGGACTGAGTAACTACAGGTTGTGGTGTCACCACCACCACTACATGCCCTGAGAGATAACACTCATGATACTACTCTGAGGGATAGCACTCATGGTATTGCTCCAACTATTGAGGCATTTAGCCTAAACGACTGAGTAAATGCCAGATGGTTTCTTTTTTTTTTTTTTGACTGATTTTTATTGAGCTCTACATTTTTCTCTGCTCCCCTCCTCCCTACTTCTCCCTTCTTCTTTAACCCTCTCCCAAGGTCCCCATGCTCCCAATTTACTCAGGTGATCTCAGGTGTGATTTAGCTGTGGTTACTACTTTAAAGCCCACCTAATAAATTCTGACATATAGATAGATAGATAGATAGATAGATAGATAGATAGATAGATAGATGATAGATAGATGTATGTGTGTGATATGTGTATGTATTCTTTAGATTTCTATACATTCTACATGTCTATATATTTTCCACTTGTTTCTGTTCCTATAAAAAACACTGACTGAGAATGGCTAAAATAAAAATCACCAATGATAGCCTTTGCTGGAGAGGCTGTGAAGAAAGGGGTACACTCATCCATTGCTGGTGGGAATGCAAACTTGTGCAACCACTCTGGAAATCAGTGTGGCAGTTTCTCAGGAAATTCGGGATCAACCTACCCCTGGATCCAGCAAAACCACTCTTGGGAATATACCCAAGGGAAGCCCTATCATACAACAAAAGTATATGCTCAACTATGTTCATAGCAGCATTGTTTGTAATAGCCAGAACCTGGAAACAACCTAAATGCCCTTCAATGGAAGAATGGATGAAGAAAGTATGGAATATATACATATTAGCATTCTACTCAGCAGTAAAAAACAAGGACTTCTTGAATTTTGCATACAAATGGATGGAAATAGAAAACACTATCCTGAGTGAGGTAAGCCAGACCCAAAAAGAGGAACATGGGATGTACTCACTCATATTTGGTTTCTAGCCATAAACCAAGGACATTGAGCCTATAATTAGTGATCCTAGAGAAGCTAAATAAGAAGGAGAACCCAAAGAAAAACATATAGGCATCCTCCTGAATATTAACCTTGATCAGGCGATGAAAGGAGACAGAGACAGAGACCCACATTGGAGCACCAGACAGAAATCTCAAGGTCCAAATCAGGAGCAGAAGGAGAGAGAGCACGAGCAAGGAACTTGGGACCAGGAGGGGTGCACCCACACACTGAGACAATGGGGAGGTTCTATGGGGAACTCACCAAGGCCAGCTGGCCTGGGTCTGAAAAAGCCTGGGATAAAACCGGACTCGCTGAACATAGAGGACAATGAGGACTACTGAGAACTCAAGAACGATGGCAATGGGTTTTTGATCATACTGTACATAGGCTTTGTGGGTGCCGAGGCAGTTTGGATGCTCACCTTACTAGACCTGGATGGAGGTGGGTCGTCCTTGGACTTCCCACAGGGCAGGGAACCCTGATTGCTCTGACGAGGGAGGGGGACTTGATTGGGGGGGGGATGGGAGGCGGTGGCAGGGAAGAGACAGAAATCTTAAAGAAAGAAAGAAAGAAAGAAAGAAAGAAAGAAAGAAAGAAAAAAACACTGACTGATACAAATTGTGATACGCGAAATGGTTCCAGAGAACTGTAAGGATGAAGTTCTCTAGTGAGCTTGTTGATATCTGCACCTTGTCTTTCAACTTTATAAAAACCTATAGTCTTTATAGACCCCTATGATACTATGAGGAACACTTTCTTGGCAATCTGAGAGGCCAGGAGTCACCATTAATGACAGTGAATTCTCTGGATACTCCAGCCCGTAATTCCCATCGGAGGAACAGGAGAGCAGAAAACGATTTACATTTCTCTATAGTACTTGAATTATTTTAATAAATTTCAGCACTATGTGTGGATGAGTTCTTAATTTAATGCAGACATGAAGAGGCGTGAAACACAGCCAGAAAAGTAACTGAGAATGTTACTACAGAATGCATTGTTTAGGAAGATATTTTTCCTGAGAAAAATTACATGAGTAAATTAGCTGTCATATTTTTCATGAGTACTATTTTTATGTTGCTAATAGATTTTTTTACATTTTCAGAATATCTTAAATATTCATTCTTTATCACCCTGGTTTATTATCTTCTAATACATTTGATTATTTATTTACTTATTTATTCTTTTTTGAAATCCTTTGATGGTGTGAGGATTAAGCCCTAAAATGTACAGTGGCAGCAAGGGTTCTACCACTGAGATATTTACTAATTCTAATAAAAATAATTCTACCTTGATAATAGTTCAAAACAGTTCATTTTCATGAGACGAACAAGTAGTTTCTAGTGTTGGGGCCTGCTGTGCACCGCGCCCCCTGTCTGCGCTCTGTGCACTGGCACCCAGTTTGAGAGCTTCAGGCAAGGGGTCTGGAGGTTAAAATACACAGACACACACAGACAGAGAGACAGCGACTCGGGTCAACCTTGAATTCCCCAAGAATGCCCCCTTTATTGTCTTCAGGGGCAGATTATATACAGATAGCCACGCCCCAGCCAAACCCACCAGAAACCACTCTCCCGCCATCAGGAACTGCTGAAGGTCTCATGCTCAGAGCAGCTGTAGGCACTCAGACCAGGGGATTACAAGAAATTCAGGATCTGGGGTCTCACTGCTCCCAACAGGGGCCAGACCTACCCTTGCTATATGTTTATTAGGCAGGGGCTCCCCAAGTTGCCCAGACAGGTCATGAACTTATGCTCTTCCTGTTTCAGTCTCTCAAGTTGCTGAGAATTTGTAGTCACATGCTATCTCATAGGTTATTGTCAGTGTCTCTGACTTCCTACATTCATTATTAACGGAGAATGTTTTCTCACAAATCACTTTTTTTTCCTACTTCCAGGCATTCACATCACCAAACATACATGGTAACACACTGCTGACTTTTGAATTCTGCTTTATTACATGCTTTTACGTTACCCTGCTTTCCTTTTTACTAAAATTATAGATATGGTTTCCTCCACTTCTTTGAGTATTACAATATCCTATTCAGTTTGTACATGATAACAATTTAAGCTCACAGTAGCAATATCTTAATAATAATTTAAAATAACCTTGTATTTAATGATGAGGATTTTGCATAGATTAAAAGTGAAACATGTTTTAAAAAAACACTTTGTGGAAATATTGGAATAAATGAACATAATAAGTAAAAATGATAATACATTTTTCTACTTTGCAACTTGTTTATGCAGAGAAATGATAACAGGCAAAATATCATTGTGAGATACACTTGACCTACATCTAATTGCAGGAAATCTTCCAAGGGTACAGAATTGCATTGGTAAGAATGCTTAGTTAAGTATTTTTGGAAACTTAGCACTTAACCAGAGACACACAATCAGCCTGGTAATCAAACCATCAACCAGAAAGTCAACACAAAACAAGTTCAAGGAGTTCTAAGGATGCATACTAACCTTAAAATATTCTGAAAGAAAGCAATTCTTATCCTGGATATCCCAGAACAGACATTTTCAAAGGTAATGTTTTATTAGAAAGATAAAAAGCTACAGTTCATTAAAAATTAGCAGTAATGCAATTGAAATATCTATTAGAGAAATAAGCTTTGAACAAAGAGGATTAATGTGTATTTATAGTTGGCTCTGATTCAATCTAACTGCAGACAATTCAGAATGAAAATGAAAAGGTTTCATAATTAAAATGGCCAAGTCTTGATGTCTCTATGTATTGACTCTCACACCACATCACTCAGACATTGAAAATTAAATATAAATAAACAATAGGTCAAAGACAAATACCTGAAACTTAAATTTAAAACATAAGTTATCATTTGTTATTATTAAACAACATTATTTTATTTCATAGAGTACATAGAGAGGCATTTGAACTAAAGAGAATGCTTCCTAATTATATATTTCTATATTTTCCCAAGAGAGTAAGGTGGAAATAAAAAAGAGAGAGAGAGAAATAGAGAATTTTGAGAAATTCCACTACTAACCACCAGTCTGGGGGGCAAATAAGTAAGCACTACTGGAATGATGACGGACACAGATGAGATGTTCAAAAGATCATACATGGTTTAGAGAGTCATAACAGGAAGATAGTCATGGCAAATATGTCCATGATTCTTCAATGTCTCTTATTCCAGTTTTTAATTAGCAAATAGTTGCATATGTGTATCTTTCATCATTTCATCTTTTATCTCACCAGTTAAGAGAGGATGAGTTTGTACGCTAATGAGGTACTTATCATGTGGAGCCCCAGAATACAACAATGAATCTAGTCAGGCTGCCATGCTAGTCGGTGTACTCTGTTCACTATTGACAGCTAAAGTAAAATTCACTGAAGACAATATGGGAATTCCAGAATAACTTCAAGTGCCATGGCTTAGACCTTTATGTAAAGTGATAGAGAAAGTGTTTCTTCATAATGAAAATTTGATCTAACATCTAAAATATGGAAAGAAAACAAGTTTTATGAATTCCAAAATGAGTTTAAAATATTTTTCAGAAGCCTGTGAATAATCCTACTGGGAAAATTTGGATATCAGGAAGACTAGAGGAGCTAGTGTGTGAAAAACCATAAATAGTTGTACTATATCATATCAATTGAATGAAGGATAATAAGCATGTTTATCAAAATAAATACAAAGTATTTAATAAAGTTTAATATGCATTCATGATGCAATAACCTTAGGAACAAGGAATTCCATAAAGATCACTAATGACATGCCAACAGGCAACCGCATCATAAGTGAAGAAAAGATGAAACCGTTTCCTCTGAATACAACAATAAAACAGGGGTGTCGACATTCACTATTCACTATTTGTATTCAATGCAGTGGTCCAAGTCATAGCCAGAGCAATGAAGGGGGGAAAGAGAAAAGGAAAGACATAGATAGATAGATAGATAGATAGATAGATGACATCCAAATAGGAAAAAGAGACTTATATTATCTCCTTGAAAACATGTTTTCAGAGAGAGCAAAACTCAAACATTTCAATGAACTGATAAATTCGGTAAGCTTTCAGGTTAAGAATTTACATATAAATGGATGAAAATACAACCAGCTTCTGAGCACAATCACAGGTACATTTCCTTTCAAGGAACCATTTCTCTCAGAATTAAAGTCTCCTAAATTTTTACCAGTCCTTCTCATTACACTGTACTTAGGGTATTTAATAGCTTTCTAGCCTGAAGTACCAAGTCCTTCCACATTCTAGCTACAAAACTGCTGCAAAAGCCTAAGAATCACAGGGCCATGTTTATCATGACAATGGCCATCTCTTCTGGGCACCAAGTTCTGTTTTAGTGTCTTTTCCTGTTGATGGGGCAAAGTACTAACACAAGAGCAACTCAAGGGAGAAATAGTTTAGCTCACAGCTCAAGATACAACAGATCATTGCAGGGGAGTTTACAGAAAAAAAAAAAAGGGCAGCAGGTCCGTTACTCCAGCACTCAGAAGACAGATGTAAATACATACCTGCTAGCGCTCAGCTTGATTTATGCATTTTATACAATCCAGGGTCTCCTGCCCTTGAATACCGCCACCTACGTGAGGCAGTTCTCACTTCAATCAGCACAATCAAGAGAATCCTCCACATGCAGTCCTGGAACCCACGTATCCTGTGATTCTCAATGTTTTTCACGTTGACAAATGATAATCAGCACTAACCATCACAGGTAATAAAGTTTCCTTTGTCACATTCTTCACCCATAGCTGCTTCAGCAAGAAATTTACTAAGTCTGACCACCTTACTTTTTCTCTGCCTAGTTAAGTGTTAGTGATGAGTCAGTTTGGATTTTCTGTTTTGGTTTACAGCATCAATCAGTCTGCAGTAGAGATACTTCACAAGAGGAGCCATGTTTCTCCTAAATCAAAATAAGATGCATTAATAATGCAAAATGCACTAGTTTTGTTTGTCTTTTTGTTGCTACTGTTAAACATAAATTTATTTTGGGAAGCGTATCCAGCAGCTGAAAGGACTGTGTTTAACAATTTCTTCTCATCCAAGACAAGGAAGCTCACATCATGTAATCCCTGCATGTGAGTTGTTCCACTGCGTGAATGGCAGGCAAGCTAAGTGCCCCGTGTTATGCTGGCCCTACACTCTTCACATAGGTGTATGCAGTACAGTGAGTTATTCGACTCTTGGATCAGAATTCCAGAGTTATTCTGAGTTTCTGTGTTCCTCATCACAAAAATTCTATTCATCAGTAAGTACCAAGTGAAATACCACATGTGTGTGTTTCCACATTGACCATTTTCTTTATTTTCAGTGTCTTCCTAGTTGACTATATTACTGTCACTTCTTCAAGCACAGTTGTAGCCTCCTACCTTCTCTTTTCCTCCTTGGTCCCTTTTCAAGTGTATCTCACTGAGTAATTATTTTTATTATCATTAATACAATACATACAAAATATTTGGTTGACTATACAGTAAAGAATTTTTCTCTCCTGTCCCAACACTCCATGGATCTCAATTTGCCAGAATTTTTATGTGCCATTCCTAAAGTAGATTGTTTATGTCTTCATAATATATATGTAAGTATGTAAATGTATGTATATATATATATATTTGTGTGTATCCCCAGTTACTCTAAAAGATTTCACTCAATAAACATCATTTTGTCTTCTTCTGCTCCTATTTAACAACTGTATATCTATTATTGTTTTTAACTGCCTATTAATAACTTCTTTAAGGTTGTTCTACAATCCATTTGTACTTCCTTGATAAAGGGTTTACTGTTTTGTTGATTTTTGACTAAAAATGATGCTATTATTAAAATAGCAATTATATTTGTTTTCATGTGCATTTCTGTATATATTTAGAATATACTTGTAGATATTGAAAGATATGTGCTTTTAAATACAAAATCAATATTTGAAATGAAGGAAATGAAGCAATGTTACAAAGACTACTCTCTAGTTCAAGTCCATCCATGGTCCATGGCTGAAAAATATGAGGTTCTAGAACTCTACCAACAATGGATAAAATCACTTGTCTAATCTTGGCAATCAGTGTTTAAAATTTGAACATGTTGGATAACAAATAAAGAATAAGCTATTTTCATGTTTATAACATTTTCATCATTCATGTGTCTTCTTTTGGATAGACTTTTCTTCTATTGTTTTTATGTTCTTTTGTGTATTTGTATTGATTCCTTCTGCCAAAAGTATTGGAAATAGCCATCAAGGATTTTAGTCAAATTTTTCAATTCTTTCTTCACATTTAGTATATAGTTCTGAGGTTATTGTTCAGTGCCAGTTCATTTTCTGTCTATATAGGCTCCCTATGTAGTGATAGTGGTTTCAGTTTCTCATCTTAGATTTCACTCTGCTGGGATCTAAGCTGTTCTGAGGCCACATATAAGAGAAAAGAATGAGGCTTCATGGTAGTTGTTGGAAAGAATAATGAAAGAGAAACTTTCTGGGGATGGCAAGACACTGGGATAAAAAACAGAAGTGAGTAGTAAGGGAGGCAGAATTAGTGATCAGGAAAGGGCAGAAATAACAGAAGACAAGCTAGAGACAAAAAGCCCACTTGGGGATCGGTTTTCAATAGATGGGGAAGGTTTCTGAGCTGTTTCCCTCATATGGCACTGCTCAAGTGAGGAGTGGTCCCATTATGATGGAGTATTTCCAATCTCGCTGACTATTGGATTGTGATGTTAATTTCATGCACCATTTCCTCTCAAAAAATAAAATGTAGGATAAATAAATTTCATGGGACTATAAAAAAAATCCCGGCACTTGACTAAGTGTCTTTATTTTTCATATATTAAATATGCTACATATATAAGACAGTACCTCATTTGTATCAGTCCCAAGAGTATATTTTAGATAATTATTTTGAAAATTGAATGCTTGAATCAGGTGATGTGCAAACATGTCCATCTTTTCTTGCTTTCTTCAACAGAATACACAGGCCATTAGCAAACTTTTTTTGAACAAATATCAAGTACTTCAGTTATAGTTTCAGTGGTTACTGTGCTATGAGTTTCTCTGTAGCACTTTGGATTTCTTTTGCTGTGCTCTCCCTAGAACATTGTACTTAATGAAATGTTCTATCATTTCACTTAGCTCATGTCCCTAGAGAATGTGATGTTAATTCTTTTTACAGCTGTGACTCTAGAGGCCTCGGTCATCAAGGAATGCACAGCTGTGTTCTGGAGGAGCAAAGTTTCCACAAATCTAACCTTTGCATAACTCAAGTAAGATATTACTTACTCGTTTTTTTCAGTGTCTATGTTTATGTAAGCTAAGAACACTTTATTGTTTAGCTATTTAGAGGAATATTCACACTTAAACCTCAAATATATAGCTCAATAAATACAATAAAAAAACTCAGTTAAATAGATATTTTTTGCACACTAACACTGAGCTAGATCTATTCATCTCTTAATTAAAACACCCAATCACTAATGAATTAATTGTGTGTTTAGGACCTGGGAGTTATACATTTCTAATTTTGAGACATAAAATAGAAAATGAGGTAGCTAATGTAAGCTCATTATCTTGGTGTTTTATTAACTCCATGGTAGCAACTGTTTTATTAAGATATAAACACTTGAAACTTAGCATCTCTATAAAAGCTAGAAAATGGATAATTTCATGCCATGACTGTATTTTACAAAGGCCCCATGAATATCTGATCCTAAAACCTGTTTTCTACTCAAAACTGAATGTTTTCAAAACAACTAACCTGAAAAACAAAAGGAAAAAGGGGAAGTAATGGCAATTGTACTCCCTTTAAAAGCTAACTCCAGGGAATTTCAACCAAAGCAGCATTTAGAGTCAGTAACCAGAAGAATTTTTGGTAAATATCTACTTACAAGCCAAACCCTATTCTAAACACTTTGTATAAAAAATGTCTTTAATCTTCAGTGTGGCATTTCAAAATGTGAACTATATTGTTAGAAAAGCCAGCTGAGATCCCAAAGTCATAGCAATGTGAAAAAAATAGTTATAAATAATATCAAAATATTTCTCCTTTCTATTTTAGAATTATGAAATACATTGTTTGTAATATTTATGCAGACTTTCCTTATCAAATTCTGATTGACATATGGACGAAGCAAGCTTGTCAAAGAATGCCAAGCTCTGAACATGGTCTAGAATTTCTCTAATTATCTTCAAAATAAAAACTTTAAGTGCAGGAGTAAACTAAGAGATCTGGTTTGATAATGGGATTACTTAACACCACCTCAAGGTATTTTAGAAGGGTCAAAGAATGCAGACTATAGTGATCAATTCCTGCAGAGCCAAGGTTGATCTAAATTAGCCCTATCAATATTTCTTTTAGCTTTTCTTTCTCTTTTTCCGCCTGTTGCGTAAACACGGACTTCTTCAGTAGAGTACGGGTATATGAGCAGAAGTAGGTACTGAAATAAATGAACAATGACATTTTGATGACAACAAATGATATGTGGTAATAATCTTTGACATCAATTAATGAAGTAATATTAGGAAGACTCAGCCAGGCGGTGGTGGCGCACACACTTAATCCCAGCACACTTCCTCCCAGCTGAGGCAGAAAGATCTCTGAGTTCAAGGCCAACCTGATCTACAAGAGCTAGTTCCAGGACAGGCTCCAAAGCTACAGGGAAACTGAACTAAGAAAAGTATTCTTGCCTTGTTTTGTTTTTCCACAACAAAATGACGAAAAACCGTTTCTTCTACTAGGTTTCCTATGTTGGAGTCTTCGTTGAGAAATGCCCCTAGTCTCTGGTGTCATCCCTAGGCCTTGATAATTTGACTTCCAGGTCAAGAAGTGAATTCTGTCACCCTGCCCCTTGACTCAGGTGTTCTTAGAACTCGTTTTTGCTTTTGTTGCACAATAGAACTGACCCAAGCCAACCTTCAAGAGGAGCTATAGACTGTCACTGCTTTTTCATTTCTTTTTTTAACTAGCTCTTGTAGACCAGATTGGCCTCGAACTCACGGAGATCTGCTTTCCTCTGCCTCCGAAGTGCTAGAATTAAAGGTGTGCATCACCACTGCCCAGGGGTCACTGCTTTTTTAAAAAACTTGCTTTTTCTTTGACAGTTTTACACATGTATATAATGAATTTTAGATCATTTGACCTCTCAGCCATCCTATCTATTTTGATGAAAATTTCGTTTTCCCAAAAAGCCCCTTTTCTAATTTCTTGTCTTTTCTGTTGTTGCTTTTGGTTTCTGGGTTTGTTTTTGGGGGAGATTGTGTTGTTGGTTTATTTATTTGTTTTGTTTTGAACCACTGAAATTAATTAAGATGATACGCATGAGCATTAGTAGGAAGTTACATGGTAGAGTATGCACAACTTTTCAGTGGTTATGACATCACAGAAAGTGATAGCTGTACCCCCAGTAACCATTAACTGCTAATAGTCTCTCAGGAAGAACTGGAACCATCCCACACCTGTGATGAAATATTGTGTTGACCTTGGGAAGGTAACTAGAGCTGCAGTGAGTTTATAGGTATAATAGCCACATCATGTCCCAAAGATGTTTCTCAGCAGCTCTCTCTATCCTTTCCTACTTACTCTCTTTCCATCCCCACTACCATGGGGTTTTCTGATGCAGGAAGAGGTTGATATAAATGTCCCGTTTTGGAGTATAACTGCTTTCTTTATGATCAACCATGTAAATGAAATTTGTCCAAGCTGCTGTTCAGTGTCAGAATGAATAGGATGCAATGAGTTGTCCTTAGTTGGATCCCATAAGATTATGTGAACTTCAGCAGAAGAAGCAAACCTCACTGACTGAGGTAAAATAAGAACTATGCATCTGAGCTCAGCCCAGATTACTGATCTGCAAAACTGAGAGATAAGTTAAATTTGTTGTTTTGGAGTATTTTTAAGACATAGCACTAGGTAAACAATAAATCAAAAATTAGGTAGATTAGGATTCTGAGGTTTTGATGGAACTTGGAAGTAAAGATTTCCCATTATCATAACACTGCATTCATTCACCACATTACTAATAAGTGCTTGGTATAAACACACATATCTATCAATATGCAAACAGTATAAATTGAAGACCGCAGGTGCAATAAAATTTTTATAAAAAATATTAAAGGATCTTCTATCCAATATCTCTCTATATTGAGGGGAATGGATTCACTGAAATATTAGTCTGTATATACTTCAAAGATATGATGAGACTTGTCTTGATAAATAGAATTTCATAAATCAAAGCATTTTCTTAGGGAAGATATAGAATAATATTTAACAGCACAAATTTGAGGTTATAGATTTTATCTTACTATTCTCTTGCTTGAAATAATCACCAACTGATGTTTCAGAAAGCTTTAAAATAAGCAGGCATTTTTATTTTACCTTAAGTTGAAAGCTAGTGACCTCAGATACCACACTATTATCTTTATCTACATTTAATAAGGGACTTGTTTGCAAATCATCATAGTTATAGAAATGCTCCAGATCCCAGGGACATCACCATTTGGTATAGGCATGGTTTTATTTATCAAGACACAAATAGCATAAGTTGAAGGCCATTGCAACAATAAAGCTCTTATGAAAAATCCTAAAAGAGAAAAGGAAACATACATCATCTTGAAAAGAAGAGGACTCTACAAGACAGTTTACTACAGATGCAAGGAAAATGCCGTATTAAATCAAATTCAGGATGTTATTCAATAGGACAATGATACGAGGAAAGAGCAGGCCAGCTTGGAAACAAAACAAAACAAAATGAGACAGAAAGTCAATATGTGGAGATAAAGAAAGCATCTTCGTGAGATAGGGAAAGATTGCAATAAAACTAAAATTGCAGAAGTTTGGGTAAAATGCACACAAGATTTACTGGAGAAAAGTTACTGACTTGAAAAAAAATGGAATTAGGAGATAAAAACCTGAAGAATTTTTCCCAGAATGAAGAAGGGGAAATAAGAGGAGAGATGACAATGGGGTGAATTTAAAAAAAACATTTATGGAACACTTAACCCATGCCAAGATCTTCCTATGATAGGTCAGGCTGCACTGTCCACAATGTCTGAAATGTCATGTCTGCATAGACAGGAAGCCTCAGACAATGCACTAAGGGATGGGAATATCAATAGTCAAGGTGTAACATAGGGCAAGGTAGTCTGATTCCACAACCCGTGCTTTCAACACAGATCTGCTGCTCCTGCTGCTGCTGCTCTGCCGCCTACAGAGGAACAAGAAAGGATTCAAATGCCTTAACCAAATAAAATAAAATAAAAGTCCACATAAGTAGGTTAAAGAAAGCTACTCACTGAATGATAAATAATATTAGATTACTATAAGAACTAGACTTGAATAAAAGAATAAAACAAAAAATAGGACTCAATGTGTCTTCTCTCTCTCTCTCAGGCATGCACGCACACACACACACACACACACATACACACACACTGAAGCACTGAAGACATAAAGTATGGTCAGGAATGTGTTGGAAAGCATATTGCATATGCAGATGGCAAGGTTGGAAGGAGGAAATGAGACTTGGGTGTGATCACATTTCATTGTATAGAAATATAAAATTCTCAAGGAACAAAATGGCAATAAAAATATTTATCTTCTATATAACAAAATAGTGTACTGTTCTCCGACAATAAAGGGCTGATGAAAAGCTAACAAAGAAACAAAACTAAAGCAAGCAGTGGTGGGTAAATGAGGACATTGTGCCAAAATACATACCAAATTTCCATTTAGTTATTAATTGGGTACATATCCAGTTATAGGACCTTGCCATTACATAGCATAGGTAACACAAGCCAGCATGGTATGCAAACATGTAATCCTAGTACTCCAGAAACTGAGGTAAAAGAATTTGGGGGGATTCAAGGCCAGTCTGTTCTAGGCAGTGAGTTCTGTGTCTATTACTTGAAATTATGTCTCCAGATAAAAATAAAAAATAAAGCAAAGATAATTTGACAAGGAATTTGTGGTTTGAAAGGAGTACTGATCTTAAACCATTAAATACACTGCATACTAAGAGTATTCCAACAAGGAAGATGGAGTTGACAACAATCTGAAACTGAATTATAAATAATATAAACCAAGAGAAAACATGTGGAATTCCAAAGATCAGGTTGTGAATACTTAAAATAAAATGAGACCTCCATGTGCAGGCACGCATGCGTGCATGTGTGTGTGTGTGCGTGTGTGTGTGTGTGTAGGCAGAGAGGCTGAAAGTAGTAAAACTGCTTATAGTGTAAAGATATAAAATAGCAATAACAAAATAAACTTTGAAATGAACACATCATAGAAAATTGCTAGAATACCTGACTTAGAATAACATTGAAAAGTCCATCTCATTGATATGAGATTTAAAGAAGGAAGAAATTGCACTCAACTAAGATAATGATAATATGGGAAAGAAAAAAGGAATCTCATGCTCTGCAGTGAGCTAGTGGGAAGGAATTTTAAAGGGTGGTATCAGTCAATGCAACTGATACATCTGTGTTCCTAAGCACCACTTATCAAAGATGACCTCCCACTCTCATGCTGAATCTGGGAAATGATGTACTCCCTTTAGTGATCACTTATCAAAACGATGTCCCCAGTAACGAAGACAGTTAGCATTGATTATCAACTTGAGGTTGAGACAATCTACAAGGATATTAGACATGCACTCTGAGTGTGTCATTGAGAGCTACTCCTAAAATCAGTTGAGCTTGAGGACTGTTTTCCAAAAATTACAGTAATGCATTGATGAATTTAAATTTTGAATTAATCACAATGTGCTAAACTCGTGGAAATTGAGGCGTAGTTGACCAAACATGCATACTAGGAGTCTGCCTTTGAAGGATGTGAGTTAACTCAGTGAACACCCTCGTTCTCCACACATTCTGCCCGTTAGGATGTTCTATCTTACCAGAAAACCATAACAATGAAGCATACGATTTTTGTTCTGAGCCCTCTGAACCTGTGGACCAAAACAAAACTTTCCTCCTTGTGTTGTTTCAATCATTTATCACAGAGCAGGGTAGTCTGAACAGCACAAAGGCAATCTCCTGGCTATGAAAAATACTAGAGGACTGAAGATTCACACCACCAAAAAATTATTTACACTTGAAAGTTTTCTAGCATTCATGCTCCAAAAAAATATGTTTCATGAAGGACATGAGTAGCTTCTAGAAAGAATCCTATCAAAAGTTTAAATGAGCTAAGGAAAAATTAAAACTGTGAAGACCATAACTTTCTTTCGAACACACAAGACTATACACAAGAATGAATGCGTGAAGGGGAGTGGTGGGGACAAAAATGATAGGCTAAGCAACTAAAAGTAAGAAGTAGAATTGCTTTTATAACCTTTGGTTAAAAGGCTTGCTTCCATGAATGACTTTAAAAAAGAAATCACCTTAAGCAACTCTCTTCAAAACATTACTCCCCAGGTAGAACACATACAGAGCCTCTGTACCAGAAGGGTTCTTCGTTTTATCACACAATAACCATTGCATTAGGCAAAGATGCATCATAGGCCCAAATTGTGCACAGTACCAAACTAATTGAATTTTATCTAGCCATTTAGTTGACTAAATGTTGATTTGTCAGATTACTGTGTTCCTGTCCTAGGTTAGAAGTTCTGAGCTAGACAACTACATAGTATTGTATGGTGAAAACTGACTGGCAAGTTAATAGGCTGAGAAGTAAGAGTCTCAGTGAGCCCTATAAAAATATTCCACAAGGTGAGTAGGCTGTAAGTACTGAGACATTTCCAGATTTCTTTTGAAGTTGATCACAAACCTTAGCATGGTGAGTTAGTATATAAAGGTAAATACTTCTAGACTGATGTTTGTGGCATTGATGTTGAATTTTGAAGGAGGATAATGTTCCTGTCTAATCTGCCATAGCACTGCTGTTAGAAATCTGTTTCAGCTCTTAATTATGTGACCCTAAATTCAATGGCATACCATGCTCCTGTTTGCTTTTTATTATCCACTTTATCCATGATAGCAGATGTAATAAAACACATGGCCTATTTGAATTTGTATTAAATAATATGGATGCAAATATCCTGGACAACTGGTATCCCAGACAACAAATTATACACAAGAGATTGAGACATCAGTGATTAAAAGCACTTGTTGCTCTTCCAGAGGACCCAGGTTCAGTGCCCAGCACCCGCATGACAGCTCACAATCAACTCAGTCCAGAGGAACCAAAGCCCTCTTATTGCCTTTGTAAGTATTAGGCATGTAAATGGTACACTGACATGTAAACACGCAGATCACCCATACAGTTAAAAATAAGTAAAATGCCATAAATTTAAGCAATATAAAGTCAATAGACACAGTTCTCTAATAAGCAACCGACTTGTTTCTTATCACTCTCTCTTGTCTAGCTTGGAAGCTGCTTTATAGCTGCTGCCAGGCTCCAACATTCATTCCTGCAGGAAGTTTGCTCGAGAGAGGCTCAGCAGTCTCCATCACAGTCAATACATGTAATACCTGGAAGTCAGCAGTGAGAAGTAAAACATCTATTGCATCTTGTTCCATCATAATAAATCTCTGCTTTCTCCTATCTACAGCATTTGAATCTGGTTTCTGCTGTGTAGGAGAAAGATCACGTGACTGACTGGAAAAATGAATGCACATATCTTGGTCTCACGCATCAATATGTAGTGAGAACACTAAGAGGTTCTCAGTGCACTTTGAATAGTTAACATGACTGGCAAACATGAAACTGACTTCCTAGATCCTTTCTACATTGACAATTAAGGGATAAGTACAGAGATATTTTTCTACTATCATAGAAGTAATGATGTCTCCTGATAGCAATGTTGTCATCTGTACTGTTTATCACAGATCTGGATGCAAATATTCTGGACAACTGGTATACCGGGCAACAAATTATAGTTATTTGGAGCATACCAACTGGTGTCCAGTGCCAAGTAGTCAGACCTGATAACATTCATGCAGGGTGCATCATTTTATATTTAGAATCATACATGTTTATACATATATGTGTATGCAATAACAATAAGTGATTAAAAAGAGACCACTTTTTTTTTTCGAGACAGGGTTTTTCTGTAATTTTGGAGCCTGTCCTGGAACTAGCTCTTGTAAACCAGGCTGGTCTTGAACTCACAGAGATCCACCTGGCTCTGCCTCCCAAGTGCTGGGATTAAAGGCATGTACTACCATCACCTGGCAAGACCACAAATTTGAAAGAGAGTGGGGAAGCAGAAAGGGAAGAGTTGGGGGAAAAAAGAGAAATATTATAACTAAATTATAATCTCAAATTTGGTTTAAACTTCAGGAAATGAAAATGCACCCATAACATAAACCTTCACAATAAACTAAAAAAAAAAGTGCTTTGTAAATTTACCTGCTACTGGGTGACACAGTGCTTGATACTGGAGTCACCATAGCAATGTAAAGTGGGACTTAGGAACCCCACTTTAGAGTAATAGTTTGAAGAAAGGAACACAACGATAATTCAGATCAGCTTGAAAACCGAGCTACAGCCGACACTGAATAAGTGTAATTGAAAAGTATCTGTCAAGTTAGTACATAGCAAAATAGAAGAAATTCCATAAGTTGGAACATTTGAAAAGTGAAAGATGCAAGGAAGATCATGAACTCTCGAGATGGACATATGGGCAATTATTGAAAAGGGACTGAAAAGCAGAAGCCATAGAAAAAGGTATCCGATACATGGAAGGGTGGGACGGTTCACGGAATGATGAATAGAAAAGATTTTCTAACGCAGAGAAAAAGTAGAAATGTCTCTTTAGTTTCAATTACCTTTGTCCATGCCCTGCAGTTAATGTTAGTAAATACTTAGCACAACCTAAAGAATGTAATGCATCATCTCAGCAGCTAGGAGACGAAAGCTTCCATTCAATTGTAAAATCTGAGAAACCTGTGACCCAAAGTTCTGCCTATTTGACTCAGATGTTTCGTTTCCTGGGAAAATATGAGTAGTCACTGGATGATTTTTGTGAAGAGGAAGGCGATTTATAGAGACAAGTTCTTGTGTGTCTGAGGCTGGCCTTGAGTCCTTATAACACAGAAGGACTCATTATCTTCCTGCTTCTAGCTCCAAAAGAAGGGATTACAGGAAAGTGTCATCATGTTGACCGTACAGAATTCTTGGACCACAGATGCTCTCCCTGCTTTAAAAATTAGCATTTCTGGGATTAGAGATATGAATCACTGGTTAGGAGTGCTTGTTGTTCTTCCAGAGGATGCTGGGTCAATTCCCAGCACCTATGTCAGGCAGGTTTCAACTTCCTGCAATTCCAATTCCATGGGGATTTGGACACACACTTTTGACCTCTGATAGAATTAATTCATTTGTATAGCCACTCCATGCACAAACATGCATTATTAAAATAAATATATTTCTAAAAATTGTTCACTGAGCCTTATTGAGTCAATTGGAAAGGAAATTAAGAATTGTACAAGTATTAGTAAGTTAAGTTAGTTGTCCACATTTAGAATAATTCAAACTTAAGTAGCAGAGACAATAAAAATTAGGAAAAGAAATGAAAGCAAAGGGAAGATATACCCAAGATATTTCAGTGTCTCTGCAGTTTGAATGAATGACCAAGAGCCAGAACGGAAATGACCTGCAAGAGACAAAACTTGGAACTGACGTTATGGAAAACCAACAAGGGAGAAATAGGGTTGGAAATTTCCAGTAGAGAAGCCCATGCATCTCTTCTTTCTGCAATGAACCTATTTGCATGATCCTGGCTTCTCTAATCTCCCTGCCCCTAACTGCACAGGTATCAGAAGCAACACTTACTGTTAACAGTAGGCTCCAATTCTTACCTGTATTACATTTCGTCCTAGTTGGTAGTGCTTAGTGGCAAGTCTAATTACTACTGTTGCTATTGATGGCCACCTATGCTCCTGTGCAGATCAGCATCGTGCAGTCTCCGTAATAACTTATCACAGGACAGATGAACCCCAGCCACTTCTCTGTATGGTTAAGTGGGCTTCATTTTCTTCTCTCTTTTTGTCTTTCTTTTTTCTTCGTAGCTTAGCAATGAAAAGAAAACTGGTGAAGCTGAAAGGAAATTGGAGCAAAATCCACAGGAGTCTCTTAAATGAAATATCAAGCACAAGCTCCTCACCATAAGTGGTTCCCACATAGCCATTCACTGTGAACTCCTACGAAGCTGACGCAAAGTGCCCAATGAATTAGACATGCTAGCCCTGAATCAGTCTCGGGGGAAAAATCCTGAATGCAAACACATTTAAGCATCAGAAGATTTTCCCCTTTCCAATGTTTTTTTTTTTACTACCACGAATTGTTTAAATCCCATGTGTCTTCAATTTGGAAAGGGCCAATGAGGCATGCAGCAGACAATAATAAAACCGAATCTATTTACAAAAGCTAAGTAGGCAATACATCAATAAGCATCATTTCGGATTTTAAGCATACATAAATATTATTAGTACTAATAGTAGAGTGATTAAATTGCTAAGAAGTGGCAGAGTACTTTAGACCATGTGATTTATAATAAGTGATTCTCAGTTATATGATAAAATTAGAATACTCTTTATTGAATCAGTGAAACGCGTGAAAAGTCAGATGTATGAATACATATGTGAATTTCTCTATCTAATAAACCAGCTGGCTCTAAGGCAATAATCTTGATAGTTTTTGGAGGAAGACATAAAGTCCAAAAGCAAATAGATTTTCACAGTAAATACACATGAAGTACACAGCTAAAATGATTCACCTGCTGCAGTATGTTGTTAGGAAAATATAAGCACACACATACAGTCTTGGCTGTGGAAGTGGTAAAATAGAATGAACTCTTAGATAATGTTCTTTTGGGTATAAGAGCTGGAATAAAACAAGTTACTTCTTTTACAATATAAATAGTGGTCTTTATTTAGTGTCTCATAAAAGAGGAATCAAGATAATGTGGATGTCTTAAAGACACAGATAACCAAAAAAGAATTTTGAACACTAATTTTGTATCAGTAATTAGTTTGCTCATCAACAGCTCATGACATTAACAATAAACTTTACTTATGTCAGTAGCAAAACTATTAGTAAAAATTACAGATAGAAAATTAGACCTAAGGTAAAAGAAAGATAAGATGGGTAAATAAAGCAGATAAGTATTGCTTGACCAGAGGAAGTTGCTAGTGAGAATCTGAGATTCTTTGTCACTTAGGTGTTTGGGATTTTGAAAGAGTAATTCTCAATTTTTCTCTTTTTTCTTGCACCTCTTGTTCACACACTAGTTCGTGACCTGCTGTTTTTGTGAAATTACAAGTACCATGACCAAGAAGGAAAACTTATATGCTGAACAAAAGCTAAAATGTTTTAAACTCCAATTCTTTCCATCTCGCTACACATTTAACTGTCTGCAATCTTCAAGATACCCACACTTATTTGTTTATGTAACCATGTTGAACTTTCATTCTTGAACTGAACTATTTAATTGATTTCTTTGGAAAATTATATTTAACACAAAATATTCATTAAATACAATATTTCCAAAGCAAGGCTTGGTAGGAGGCTGAAGCAGAAGAATTGCCTTGAGTTTAGTACAGCTTGCAATACATCAGTATGACACTTTCATAATAGACAAACAAATCTGTCAGCCTACAAACTTTGCCCTTTCTGGGTTTTTTTTCTGTATGCAGTTCCACATAATTTTATACTTACTGTAAAGTTTGCCATTCTTATTGCTGACCACGGTACCTGTAAATATACGGGACAAGTATATGAAAGGGTAGATCAAAATTCAAATGGGAAGCAGATGTATAACATGTTACAAAATCCAAGTCGCATTTATTGACTAAATAAAAAATACAACATGAGAAGATGGAGTTTGATAGAATTACAACACACAAGACATGAGTCCCAGGCAAGTAGGTGACAAGGTATCTGTATCTAAAGGACTAGGGAAGCAAGAGGGCAATATAGGTATCTTCTACAAAAGATGCTGTCATCTTGACATGACCCCTAAGAGGGAAGTCCCAGAAACAAAGATGATTCTGATTCTATTCCTTTCCTCAGTTATAGCTCCCGATAAAGCTCCTCACTGGGATAAATAACCCAAAAGCTAGGAAACACGAGAACATTGCTGATATAACTGAGTAGGTCAGCTTCCTAGACTTAGCAATGCAAGCCAGAAAATGGCTTTGGGAAAGAAATGAAAATTCCTCATGTCGACTTAAAATGTATCCCTCTTGTCATCCCTGGAGATGGATGAACATGCTCATAATACCAAGATGGCCAGCCTATAGAGACATCTACAGGAGAATTTTCTTTATTAAATATGGACTTGCAGCAATTTTCTCTCAGGTTATTTTTTTCCCTTACCAGAAGAGTACTGGTAGTTCTTTGGAGTTTAACATTTATGTTAATGAGATTATTAATTGGACATTGAAAGTAAACCCGCATTTCTTGTGATGAGAGAAAAATTATCAGCAGCACTCTTTCAAAGTATCGCCTCTGACTTCACCAAAGCAAATGGTACATGAACTGTCTTCCACTGTCCTCTAGACACTGCTAGTTAAAGCCAATTATCCACCTTCTCACAGACAAGCCTTTAATAAGTGCTCTGATCAGTCAATGCGAAATCCATTGTCTCCGTAATTGCGAGTGTTTAAAAACAAGGTGAGCTAGACAGGACTACTTCGATATGCATTGCCATACATATTATCTTCATCACTTAGCATTTGATATCATTTGTTTTCTTTCTCTCTTTGATGCATTTCTGCAAAAGTTTAACCTACACAAATGATTGAAATTACTTTCTGTCCCAACGTGTCTGTAAAAGGAAAACTGTATATAAAGCATTCCTAAAATTAATAAAAGACATCTTAGTTCACATTGTTCCTTAATATTTACATAGAAATGGAGATGGAGCACTAAGTGTCTGAGTTTGTTCCAGTAACGTAATAAGGCTTCAAGTAATTATTTTGTGTTTCGATGGTAGTATAATGTTCTGCTTTAATGTGTGAGCGTGTGTGTGTGTGTGTGTGTGTGTGTGTGTGTATGTGTGTATTTTTCCAAATATTCTATACAACTTTATTAGCTTACTTCTCACAGTAAGAAATTAAGTTCTCATATTTGGAATACAAAATTATTTTCTGTGTATTTCTCAACCCTTTGAAATTTAGAATGGATTATTACTTAATAATAATAATACTAAGTAATACTTAATACTTAATAATAATAATAATACTAAGTAATACATTATTACTTAGTTTATTACTCACTTTTATTAAGCCTGCTATCTTAAAATAAACCATTTAAAATCACACAGTAAAAACAGCATGGTTTTCTCCCCCCAAATAAATGATTATTTCCTCATGAGAAGTCTGCTACTCTGCTATCTGTCCTCAGGTGAGTGATGGGACTTGAGACTGTCATTTCATGACCCAGCTGAGCAGGGATGTTAAATGGATGACTGTTTATTTCTGACAGTTATATTCTACTAACATCTTATGCAAAATGGTGATATAAGTTTATAAGCTCAACTTTTTCTTCTCTGAAGTTGGCAAAGACATTTTTAAAAGGTCAGAAAAATGAAAACAATTCTATTAAGTATTTCAATAAGATATTATCCAGATAGAACCAGATGGAGAGAATTTTTTCACAGCATGAAATTTCTAGCTTTCTCATCAGTAAATGATATTGTTCAATCATTCAAATCTCTGATTCACTAATGTGTTTCCACTTCCCTCCCATGGGATACATTCTCTCCACTCTCTTCATCTTGTGTGGTACCTAGAAGGCTGTTTTGTATGACTTTCAAAATCCCAATTTTTGTCCTATCACTTTTGGAACAAGTCATTCATTCACTGTGCTCTATCTTTTAGAAGCAATTTTATGGGAACCAAATTCCTCTCTTCAAAACTATGATTCCTATCTAGTGGTTCTTCTTCGCATGCCTATATCTTTGTTTATTCCTTTTTTTTTTTTTTTTGCCCTTTCAGGTCTGCTGATAGTCCCGATTCTAATCCCAAAATACTTCCTCATCTCTTGTTGATTCTCTTAAACTATTCCAACTTGAAACAGTCTTCTCATTAAACTCACTTTAATTACCCTTTCTCGTTACACCATCTGTTTCTTGACAGTTCTTGACTGATAAAGTCCTTATACCTGAAACCTATCACAAATTCCTTTGGGGGACAAACAAATTTTGTATGAATCTTTTTATCTCTGTACTTTCCCCAAAATATTCTCTTAGTGAAAGTTACAATCTAATTCTCGTACATTGCTTTAAGTGCCTCCAGCTATTTCTCCTTTCCAAACCATTCTCCCTATTAAAACTAGGGTGGTAATTCAAAAATAAACAGATTATTGATCTCCTAATTAATTCCCCCCTTTAAGCCACTGACAACTTGACTTTACTTCAAAAGTGGTCAATAAGTTTCTGCACAATGCAGATCCTGCCTGTTTCCTAGGAGTCTTCAGTATACACCACACCACACACACACATGCACACACACACACACACACACACACACACTCACTCACACACTACACAGAAACTTTATACATACCACTATAGCAACCTCCATGCCTATAGTGATTCAGGTCAATTGTTAATTTGGTTGAATTAAGAAGCCATCTAGAGATGGCAGTGAGGGCATTTACAGGAAGAATTACTTGAGGAAGGAAAACTAGATGATCTTTTATCTAGTACTGGTAAAGGAAGATCATGGAGGTCTGAGAAGTTGAAGAGAATGCGAAGAGTTGTAGACAGTCAGGACATCTTTTATTCATTCTGTGTGAGGGCTGCTGCCAGACACTCAGGCACACATAGACTGTACTACATCAGTAGTAGACACACAGAGATCTGCCCATGAGAGAAAGGAAGTAAGCTTACAGGCCTATAGACACATCGTACATGCTGACAAAAGCTTAAACAAAGGCTAAGGTCTCTAACCTCAAGGCCATATTTATATAGAAACCACCCAAAAAGTGACATTCTGCCAGGAATAGTTACATAACAGATTATATAACTTTATTTTTGTGATTTCCCTAGGCATCCAGGATAGGTCATTTTATGCAGACTCATATCCCAGTGGATATCCAATGCCAGCCTTGGTTTAGCTGAATCATACTTGATATCCACATCATCATTGCATTGTCTAAACTTAAACTCTCCCTTATGGCCTTCTGTTTCCAAATAAAGACTCACCCTGAATATAGCTGGAAAACTGATGAAAAAGGAGAAAGAGTAAGGATATGGCCACCTGAGCACCAACCTTCACCTTGAATTGATTCCTGTCAACATGCTGTGACTAGCTGCTACTACTCCAAAAGATAAAGAGCAATCACACGATCTCTCCTTGATGTACTAGATTTCCTAGAACCTATAAAACGAGCTAAATTCTTCCTGCCTTGGGTTGCTTTTGACAAGCATTTGGTAACAGCAACAGGAAAAGTAATCCATACAATAGCACACTACTTGTAACACCCCATGAAGGATACCTCCTTCCCTCGGTCTTCAAATGCGGCCCTGAGTAAACTACACTAAACAGCATCCTCCACCCGTCTTCCTTACCAACTCTCTTTCATCCTTTTAGGACTAAGGGGAAGCCTTTTAAGAAAGTCATTTCTGACAGTGTCAGAAAGAAAGGAAGAAAAACAGAATGAAAGAAAGAAAGGGAGGAAGGAAGAAAGGAAGGAAGGAAGGAAGGAAGGAGGAAGAGTGGGAGAGAGAGGAAGGAAGGGAGGGAGGGAGGGAGGGAGGGAGGGAGGGAGGGAGGGAGGGAGGGAGGGAAAGAGGAAGGGAGGAAGTAAGGGAAAAAGAAGGAAGGGAGGGAGGGAGGACAAATAATAGGTTCTCATCTTCAATTCTATCAGAATATCCTTCCTTCCCATCTAGAATAATAAACATTTTGAAGTTCCAGTTCACTGTTCAAATTATATGGCTTCAAATTAATTTCTACCATTTTCCCTGATGATCTTGAGCAAATGCATTATGTGTATGTTCAATAATCTGTGAACTTAAGCTAATAAGTATTATTTATGTGTTTTTATTTGTGGAAGAATTTTCCTATATCTTTTTAGTATATATGAAACATTAGGAGATGTTCTAGGTATCCAGGAAACATACTATTTAATATACAGGTACCTTGTCTACTGAAGGAGAGGCCCTTCTTTCTACTAGTCACATAATCATCTTGATTGCTCAATTTCTACTGCAGAGAAGAAACTCCCTAAGTCCTCTTTGGCAGTATACATTAATGAATGATATGAAATTGACTGAATTTCCTTCTCTCTTGAGGCTATTTTATTCACAAATGATTTATGATAAGATACCGCCTGGATCTGGATTTCTTAAAGAAATACTTTTCTGAAAATTTGCCATATTGATCTCCAAAGCAGCTGGAGCAGTTTGCACTCACACCAGCAGTGGAGGAGTGTCTCACTTATTCCACATCTTCTCCAAGAGGGGCTTTTATCATTGTTTTTTATCTTAACCATTGTGACAGGTGTAAGACAATATCTCAGAGTCATTTTGATCTTCATTTCTTTGATGGCTAAGGATATTGAGCAATTCCTTAAATGTCCTTCAGCCATTTGAGATTCTTCTGTTGAGAATTCTCTGTTTAGATCTGTATCCCATTTTTTAAATTGGATTATTTGGTATTTTGATGTTTAGTTTCCTGAGTTCTTTATATATTTTAGAGATCAGCCCTCTGTTGGATGTGGGGTTGTTGAAGATCTTTTCCCATTTTGGAGTCTGCCATTTTGTTTTATTGACCATGTCTTTTGCCTTACAGAAGCTTTTCAGTTTTAGAAGGTTTCTGTTTAGTAAGTGTTGATCTCAGTATCTACTGGAGAATCAATCTACCTCAAGACCTAGCCATACCAAAGCATATACCCAAGGCATACTCAATTACACCACAAACTCACTTATTGAACATACCATGATTGCCATTGTTTGGCTACTACGTACATATATTTAGCAACAGTTAGCAGAAAAAGAGGTCATAAATATAAAAGAGAGCAATAAGGGGTATATGAGAGAATTAGAAGGGAGAAAAGGAAAAGAATAAATTATTTAATTATGTTATAAATCTCAAAACACTAAAGAAATACTTATTAAGAAAAGAATGAGACCTTATCTTAGAACAATGAGGAAACCAAGAACAAGCAACCACCTTTCTATCTATAATCACAACATGTTTGTATTATATTCTGGTGCAATAGTCATGGAAATCTTGTGGTGGTTACCAACCAATGCCTGCTAGGACTTAAGATCTATTCCATGAGATAGAACCCATTACCAATACAAATCAGGTGGAAAAGAACTTGATACTAGATAGGCAATAGACCTGGGGGTGGGGAAACAGTTAATACTGTTCTACTAGAGGAACATAGCAATAAAATGACTCCTACGAGCAATCTTCTGTACCATAGGTAAGTGTCTTGCTCAGCTATCATTACAGAAGTTTTCTCCAGCGGCAGATGGGAACAAATGTGGAGATCCACAGCCAAACAATATGCAGAGAGTAAAATAGCCTGAAACACTCACTCCCAATGTGATGTCTTCATCAAATTCCTCTTCTTGGGGTTCAGGGACCCCTGTAAAAGAGGAGACAGAAATATTGTGAGAACCAGAAGGGGTGGAAGACATCAAGGAAACAAGGGCATCTAAACACTGTAGAACCAATACACCTGTGAGCTCCTAAAGATTGTGGCAGTATGCATAGCATCTGCCCAGGTCTAAGACAGATGACATCTTATTCCTGAAATGGGAGTTGGACACAGATTCCCATTCCTGAGCCAGAAACCATCTCCAAATGATAACTATTCACAAATGAAAAATTAATTGTCTCCAACAAAGTATCATTGGGCATACAATCATACTTACTGACAGGCCCCATGCCCAGCAGTAGATGGTCAACACAAAACAAACCCAACTGCATTTTTGGAGGTCTTATGTTTCAAAATGCCTAGTTGAAGCTTGTTTGGTTCTCTCCTTATCTTAACAAGTCCTTTGAATATTTATTAAAATTTCCATGGTATTTTTGGGGGATTCCTATCTGTGTCTCTGCTTTTATATGTGTTTCTTGTGGTTTTATTTTGACTCTTTTCGACTCTCTATTGGATTTTCCTCTTCCAATCTGCCTGGCTTTGTTTTACCTTATTTTTAATGTTGTTATTAGTCTTGAGATGGCTGTTTGTTTTCTTAAAAGGGAAAGAAAGGATGTAGATTTGGATGAGGGGTGGTAATGAGGATCTGGGAAGAGTTCAGGGAAGAGAAGTAATCAGAATATATTGCATAAATATATACACTTCCAGTAAAAGAAAATGTAAAAATGAATTAATTTAAAAATAATAATTTCAAATTTGTCATTTCAAATAATTATAAAAGGGGAAATTTTAAAAGAAGCAATCAACAAAATATTAGATACTGCTATGAGAGGAAAGAGCAGGGGACTATTGGGAGAGCACTGGGAAAGAGAAGTGTTAAGTTACCAAGGAGCTGAGTAAATGACGGGCAAAACGGAAAAACATCATTATCAGATTGTAATTCTTGCTCTATTACATAGTGTTATATTCAAAACAAGAGAAGAGGCTCTTGTGTAACTCAGTAATAGGCTGCATAATACATAGAATGCATCAGAAATTAAGTCTAAAATTCAGCACCAAATAAAGTAATAATAATAATAGAAGTAGTAGTAGTGAGAGGGAATTACGAAAAGGAGTGACACTAGGAATTATATTTGCTTAAATTTATTTTCTCATAAAGAAATTAATTTGATTTCTAATAGTCATTTCACATAACAAATGAGTGTTTGATATTTACAAACAATAGCTTTAGTTATATCCTCTTAAATATAATAATGCCCATTAACTATACTGGCATGGACAATTCTCCATGTACTTGCTCTGAGATAAAATGTACTATTTTCAATAATGCAGAATAACTAAAACTTTAACACATGTAACATTCTATATTATAGCGAATGAAAAAACTACACATTGTATGATTGCATTTACATGACATGTCAAACATAGGCAAAGCTGTAGAGATGGAGCACAAACTAAAGGATTCCCAGGGTAAAGATGATGGTAGAAAGGTCAGCGGGAAAGAACAAGGTTCTTTTGTGTTGAAAAAAACTAAAACCTATAGCATAATGATTATAGCTATATATTACTATTATCTTCTAAAAATAGGGAGTTAAGAACTTCAAATATCTGTTCTCTATGTGTGTGAACTATATCTCAATACAGTTATTAAAATATATTACGGTCCAGATTAAAAGGAATAATCTTGAAATAAATTAAATATACTAATTGTAAATTTATAAGATCAATGAGGCTATATTCAAATATAATGTTCTGCAGCATTCAAAAGCAAACAGGTAAATATACTTATTCATAAGACAGCCAATCAAGACTCATCAAGCAAATGAAAAAAAGAGTCAAATTACATATTCTGCATATGTTTGGGGGAGCAAAGCAAATAGTATATGTGTGCTTAAAATTTATTCAGATTCTTGTAAAAATGCAAATATGTAAATATCTACAGACTAACAAGATGGTCTTGTGTGTAAAAGCATTTGATAAGCAAGTTTAATGACCTATGTTAGATACCCAAAACCCACTTGAAAAATCCAGGTGCAGTGATAGAAATTGGAATTTGGAATTATGGCATAAGAAGAATCACCAGCAAGCTCATTGACCAGAAATCTGGAGTGCTCAGGTTAACAGAAAGAAGAGGTTCTCCCTCAAAAACAATGAAGAAGGAGAGAATTGACTCACAAATGTTGTACTGTGATCTCAACGCTTGTAGAAGCATGTACGCACCTGCACTCACTTATACAAATCACACACACACACACACACACACACACATACACACACAAATAAATAGGATCTATACATCACTTGTGTATGACACATATGCCTTTTGTTGCATAGATTAAAAGATACTCACTTCATTATTTTCCCCATATACCAGTTATTATTAAAACTTGTTCTTACCTTTATACTATGAAGATCACTAAACTGAAGATCCCACCCAGTAAATGTCTTCATTTATGTTTAGTACTTAATCATTGCTGTAAAACTTCCATACAGTTCTGCTCATAAAGTAGAGTTCCTAAAAGTCACGGGTCTAAGGGAGCCTACCATTCCTGTTAGGAATTTGGGTTCACACAATCTTCTGCCGAAGGGTGATTTTGCCAGATACAATGATCAAAGCCCAGCAGGCGGTGGCAAAGCTTTTAGTTCCATAGTTAGCTGCATGCAAGTCAAGAAATTACAGAGAACTCTCTAGCAGGGTAGAAGGCACAATGATTACAACTTCTTTGGTTCCAACCAGAATCCCCCAGTGCTACTGGAAATTTGACCTGTCAAGATGGCATTCTCTAAGTCTGCTTTTGATGGACATTAGCAGATGGTTTTCAGGCATAAAGGGATTTAAAATTTTTTCTTCTAAAGATAATTTTAGCTGTAATAGTACTTGGTTCATTATTCTGTACAACTCAAAAAGATTCATCATGTATAAATTTTGGATAGAAAATTAATCAATACTTACACAAGTGGGTCAAAGCCCAATTTTGAGACCCTTGTTCCTTAAAAAGAATTTGAAAATTTCCATTCGAGATTATTTTAATATTTCCTCAGTTAGGGTATGTAGAACAAAACTGAATTGTGATTTAGGCTAACTATATATTATGACAATCATCTGTACTTTATCTATGATTAATATGACTTGATGTTTATTTAAAGTTTTTAATTTTTCTATAAAATTAGCAGAATTTGGATAACGATAACATTTTATTTATTAGATTTTTAAAAAATACCAATTCAAGTTCCCACACTTTCCCCTCTTCCCATTCCCTACACACACCCTCCCACACCATCCCCCATCTAATCCTCAGAGAGGGTAAGGCACATTGCTTTGTGGAACCTCCATACTATATCTATGTAGTAATAGGAGCGGCAGGGCTGCATCCCTGGCACCCCAGCCGCCTGGCTAGCTTATGCTCCGAAATAACAACACACAAACTGTATTCATTTAATCACTGCTTGGCCCATTTCTATCTAGCCTCTTCTAGGCTAATTCTCACATATTAATTTAGCCCATTTCTAATCATCTGTGTTGCACCCCTAGGTGCGCTTACCGGGAAGATTCTAGCCTATGTCCATCCTGGGTCGGAGCTTCATAGCGTGTGTCTGCCCAGGAGCCAGGAGCATGGCGTCTCTCTCAGGCGTCTGCTCCCGAGAGGAGAGCTGTCGAGTCTGAGCTCACTTCCTCTTCCTCCCAGCGTTCTGTTCTGTTTACTCCTCCCACCTATCCTCTAACTAATAAAATGGGCCAAGGCAGTTCCTTTATTAGCCAATGATCTTCCTCCATCATATCTAGGCTGAGCAAGGAATATATCCAAAGAGAATAGAATCCCAAAAAGCCTGTACCTGTACATGCAGTAGAGATAAATCCTGGTGACACTACCAGTAGCCCCTCAGTCTGCCCTAGCCATGCAACTGTCCACCACATTCATAGGAACTCATTTGGTCCTAAGCTTGTCCCTTTCCAGTCCAGCTGAGTTGGTGAGCTCCCATTAGCTCAGGCAAACTGTTTCAGTGGGTGAACTCATCACGGTCTTGACCTCTTTGCTCATAATCTCATTCTTTCCACTCTTCAGCTAGACATTGGGATCTCAGTCCAGTGCTCTGATGTGGGTCTCTGCCTCTGCCTCCATCAGTTGCTGGGTGAAGGCTAGTATCTACTTATGAGTGAGTGCATACCATATTCATCTTTTGGGGTCTGGGTTACCTCACTCTGGATAGTGTTTTCTAATTCCATCCATTTGCATGCAAAATTCAAGATGTCTTTGTTTTTTACCACTGAGTACTACTCTAATGTGTAAATGTTCCACATTTTCTTTATTCATTCTTCAGTTGAGGGGCATCAAGGTTGTTTCCAGGTTCTGGCTATTACAAATAATGCTGCTATAAACATAGTTCTACAAATGTTTTTGTAGTATGATTGAGCATCTTTTGGGTATATGCCTAAGAGTGGTATTGCTGAATCTTGAGGTAATTTGATTCCCAAATTTCTGGGAAATGACTATACTGATTTCCAAAGTGGTTGTAAAAGTTTGCATTCCCACCAGCAATGAAAGAGTGTTCTCCTTACTCCACGTCCTATCCAGCATAAGCTATCATTAGTATTCCTGATGTTAGCCATTCTGGCAGGTAGAACATAGTATCTCAGAGTTGTTTTGATTTGCATTTCCCTAATAGCTAAGGATGTTGAACATGACCTTACGTGTCTTTTGGCATTTGAGATTCTCTTGTTGAAAATTCTGTTTAGTTCAGTACCCCATTTTTATTTGGGTTATTTAGAATTTTAATGTCTAATTTCTTGAGTTCTTTATATATTTTAGGGATCAGTCCTTTGATGTGGGATTGGTGAAGATATCCTCCATTCATTAGGCTGCCTTTTTGTCTTATTGATGGTGGTTGGGTGAAATTTTCTATAGATGTCGGTTAAGTTCATTTGATTCATTACATCTGTTAGTTCTCTTTTTTTCTCTGTTAAGTTTCTGTCTGGTTGAGCTGTCCATTGGTGACAGTGGAGTGTTGAAGTCTCCTACTATTAGTGTGTGGGGTTTGATGTGTAATTTAAGTTTTAGTAATGTTTCTTTTACACATGTAGGTGCTCTTGTATTAGGGGCATAGATGTTCAGGGTTGAAATGTATCTTGATGAATTATTCGTGTTGTCAGTATTAAGTGTCCTTCTCCATATCTTCTGAGCATTTTGAGTTTGGAATCAATTTTTTTAGATATTAGGATAGCTACGTATTCTTGTTTCTTAGGTCCATTTGATTGGAAAACCTTTTCCCAACCCTTTACTCTGAGATAGTACCTGTCTTTGAGGTTGAGGTGTGTTTCTTGTATACAGCAGAAGACTGGATCCTGTTTCATATCCATTCTCTTATCCTGTCTCTTTTTATAGGAGAATTGAGACATTGATATTAAGCAATATTAATGACCAGTAGTTATCAATTCTGATTATTTTTCAGTAGTAATATTTGTGTGTATCGCTTTTTTGGGTAATGCTGGTGGGCGTTATCAGATGCCTGTGTTTTTGTGGGTGCGTTAGCTTCCTTGGGTTGGGATTATCCTTAGTACTTTCTGTAAGGTTGGGTTTGTGGATATTGTTTAAATCTGTTTTTGTCATGGAATGGCTTCTTTTCTACATGGATGGTGAATGAGAGCTTTGCCGGGTATAGTAGTCTGAGCCAAATACAGCCATTGGGAAAGATGGCACATAGTGTAACCATGCTAAAAGCACCTAGTGAATGTGCTAGCTGAGGAACAAAAGATGTTTGGAGAACTTGGGAATGCAGAGATACAGTATCTTCAGATTGGTGGTAAATGGTAACTGAGAGGAAAATGCAAAGAAAATAATGTCAGCAGAAAATTGGCCCTGGGGTGGAATTTGTGTCAGCACAACAAACATACCCAGCAGCTTGACCAAATTTTAAAAAGTTGAGATTTCTGAAGTAGAAATCATGATAAAGTGAACAGGAAAAGCAAAGGAATTATATCGTCAGTGTGCTTTGTATATGAAACCAGCAATTTTCTTGTAAATCAGAGGTATCTTTTTGTTGGTCATCATTTATTTTTGAGGAAAAATCAAACTGACAGTGGTATTTCTGAAAAACAATTAGGGAATCTTTGTGAGCATTTCTAAGTTATCAATTGGGTGAATCCTGGAAATGAGTGCAAGTCATTTTGAAGAATACAATTGTTCTAGAATTAATTCAAATAAATAATTTTACAACAAACCAAGCTGGAACTAGATTGAACCTTTCTACTAGAAAGAGCTATGCAGACTGTTGGGGGAAAGAAAGAACCAAGGGTGTGATGCAGCTGCAAACTGGATAAAATATCACACCATCCTGCCAGGCAAGATGTACCTAATTGTGAAAAGAGTCATGAATTTTATGGAAGTAACCGACAACTCTCTGATGGATGTGAGACACAATCCTTGAAAGAGAGTCTGTTTCTGTCTGGGGTTGTCAATTACAATTGAAATGATCATATCTGTGGCAATAATAGGCCCTCAGAAGGAACCTTTTTGGTTCAGGTATAATTCCAGCACTGGAAGACAGAAAGGAGTAAAAAAAAAAAAAAAAAAAAAAAAAAAAAAAAAAAAAAAATGAGGACAGTCTAAACTACATAAGTACACCCAAATCATTACAAAAACAAACCCAGGAAAGGAATCATTTAAAACAAAAGTTACTTTGTCTGCATGCTAATCCATGACCCTGAACTTTGTAACTTTGAAGGTGTTTGCAAAGAAGATTGTATTTTTCCTCCAAACAGTAAAAACTCCTTGTTTGCCAAGAAGACAAGGTCAGAGAGTGAAGATCTATGCAGTCCTAACCATGATCAAATGTGCTGAGTTACTGTTGAATATGAAATCCCCAAATTTTAAAGGTAACTACAGGTAATGAAGGAATGCTCAATTACTAAGTCAAAAGTGGCTGGATTACAGTACTTATGATTCAGTTCTCTTATTTTACTCAATAATTATCCCCAAGTATTGCTGAAGGTTAGAATAAGCTAAATAGAAGGTATAGTGTTGCTCCCTTAGGTGGAAAGACCAAAGTATACTGAGATACTTTGAGGGTAAAAGATAGATCACGGCTATATAACTTTTACTACAGAATGTTGTTTTAATAGTTCATAAATAATGTTATTTATCACTATATCTAATATAGTAAATGAAATGCTACCAAATATATCTGAGTATAGGAAATACAACACCTCTAAAGATGAGCACTCTCGGAGATTTCAGATATCTCTCAGGAGTCCTGGGCTGTACTACTCTGAGGATAAGCAAAATCTGCTGTATATGAACTTCCCCTTTGGGGCTGAATTTTGCATAATATCATGGTGAACAATCCTGATTTACAAGTCTCTGCGCTGAGTTCTTTAATGCATCTCATTTCATGGAACACTCAGCATAACTCAGCTGAAGTACACCTTCTAAATTAAACTTATTTTCAAAGAAAGAATATAAAGCCTAGAGCTGTTGCATTACTCGCTCAGAACCACACAGCCTGTACATAGAAAGGACTGGATTTGAAATCATCTCGGTTGACTCGTTTTCACATTTAACACCTATGCTACCCTTCTGTGTGCTAAAAATCGAGTCTAATACATATCTATCACAAAATTAAACTGAAAAACAAAAAAATTTGGCACAAACAAAATTGTATCTGAATGGCAATATCCTTATTCATGACTTTAATTTTTAAAATACAGAGTAGATTCGGGAGTATTTTAACTGCAGAAAAATATAAACGTGAGTAATGAAAGACTTGGGATCTCTGAAAAAAATTATAACCAGACATTCAGCAATACAAAAAATAATACACACTGAGATTTGATTTTTTTTCCTCCACATGCCCTGTTCCTTTTAATTTCCAGTTAATATTTTTAGAATGTGTAATAATGTTAAGATATTTTAACAACATCGAGTTTCAAAACAGTGGTGCAAATTAAAGTATATGCACTAATTAAGATAACAGCAGCTGCACTAGCAGCAAGGAAGGGACTGGGAATCCAGAGCCCAGTGATGAGTCATGAATGCTCATCTGTCTTCTCTCTGAGGCATTACCTCATATGCTCTACTTTATCAAATCGTCCATATCCAATCACCTCATAACATTGACTTATAAGATTAATTTTATTTATTATGAATCATTTTTCCTCAACACATGCTACTCTAAGCCACATACTTAAACCTTGTTGCGTACTTTGTCATAATGATCCTCATCACACCAGGGGAAACATCAGAGCATATAGCCTTGCTCCATTTTAATGTGGCTGCATGCAGGCATCTGGCTGTCTCCTACTGTCAAGTTCACAGTGACAGTTTTAGAATACCAGTGCCTTATGCTGGGAGAAGTGTATACTTCTGACTATTAATTATAGGATTAACATTTTTAAACAACCCATACTTTTTAGTGTTCTATAAAACAATTTTATAAAGAGGGTCATAAAGAAGTATTTAAATGCCATACATTAAAAGCTAGAAACCTTTCATTTTATTTGATACCCTGTCTATGTATATTCTCTATGTGGCTAAAGGTTAACTCTGCTGAGTAAATTACAAGGTGGGAAATAAAACTGAGAGGTTTTACTGAGTTTAGTCCAGAAAAAAAAAACTATGATATGTATGTTTTCAACCATAACAAGAATATGCTTAACAGGCATGTTATGGCACTATGAATTTACTGATTAACTTTAAACTGGATGATAGAATGTCAGACATTCCAGTGCTTAGACAGTATAAAAACAGAGCATGTGCAAGAGTCGTATACATGTGACTCATATCCACTCTTGAGAACCATTGGTCCCCATCATCAACAGAACTACAAAGTGTCTGCACTTCAAACTTCTGATGTTTTGAATAAGAATGGCTCCCATAGGTTCATATATTAGAATGTTTGAACCCCAGTTACTAAAACTCTTTGGGAAGGATTAGGGATGTGGCCTTGTTGGAAGAGGCGTGTCATTGGGGGTGAGGTCTGGAAGATGAAGAAACTCATCCCATGATATTTTACAGTAGAATGTGAGAAGATAGACCAGTTGACCATATAGAGTCCCAACAAAGACTCTGGTTCACATTATTCATTAAAACAGTAAACATAAAACCTCATTACAAAATGTTCAGACCTCTATTAGGATCTCTTTACAGGAACTACACTTATTACCCATGTACCAGGGAGTGACACGTTGCATCTGCATTGTAATCTAACTGCCTTACAAGCTACCTGTGTCAATGGTGCCAGAATCATCTGTTGAGTCCTGTCCTTCTGCTGCATGCCCAGAGTGTTTTTACATTTGTATAAACAGGCCTTTTACACAAGATGTAATCAGTGAGTCCTTTCCATGAATTTTCTCTCCTCCTACCATTTATGTGTTTATTCATTTTATAGATGAAGTTAGAGGAATCCATTCATACATCTCCACTGTTCCTCTGCATCACGTCCTTGCTGTGTGATAAATGCCATATTAAACAATGGTAACAAACTAGGCAACAAGATGAACTCCCTCTTCTCTGCTCTCTTAAGAGGCTAAATAAATAAAGAGGAAATGGCCAAAATATAATACAACTAGCTTATGAACTCTGAATGAGAGAGCTATGACAGGAAATAAAAGGATGTTCTGAGAGTAGAGAAAAACCTGCTTAGACAAGTTTAAAGAAAATGTCATTGAATCCAAATTCAGAACTGTAAGTTGTTATAATTTCAAAAAGCAAAGGGAGAGTATTCTTGAGAAACGGAACAATATGCTAACATGACTGAGCATGGATGATGCCATGCAGGAAACTTACAGACAATTATCTTTACCAAGAAAAGTAAGTATAGGCTAAACCAAACTAACAATGAACAACTTCTTGGAATTTCATTTATTTATCTCCACTTTTTAAGGAACCTATTGTCCTTGGTCTCTGAAACTTTCGTAAAAATTTGTGGACAGATGCTAAATATAATAGCTATTTTTCTTAGTCTCTGAAGTCTGTACTCATTCAAGGGAGACTCTAAATTTCTTTCCTCTGAAGAACAGAGCAACAATAATTATATTATATTAATTACACTTCATTAATTTATACCATAATACAGTTTGCATTTTAAATAATTGTAGCAGAATCATAATAAGAATTTTGCATTATCCTATTTAAAAATGGTAGTGATCTGAAAGATACTGTTCTCTGGTTAACTAGAAGAAGTGTAAAGAATTAAAAGGGAAAAGTAAATGCCATGAGAACTGACCAAGAGCAAAATATAAAGGCTAATGTAAGTCTGACTGAAATATAATTACACCATTAGAAAGGAGAACACTGTACAGACAAGAACTAAGTGGGAATGTGTGGCCTTTGAGAAACCGAATTTCAAGCTAGTATCCTTTCTAATGTGTGACTGGCCTTTTGCAAGTAAAACTAACAGACTATGTAGTGGATAGTGGCATCACATCCTTCCTCATAAATACAATTGCATTAATGAAAATGGAACTTATCTCAATGTGTGGGTGCACCCCTCGCGGTCCTGAGTTCCTTCCTTGTGCTCTCTCTCCTACTCCTGATTTGGACCTTGGGATTTTAGTCCGGTGCTCCAACGTGAGTCTCTGTCTCTGTCTCCTTTCATCGCCTGATGAAGGTTAATATCCAGGAGGATGCCTATATGTTTTTCTTTGGGTTCACCTTCTTATTTAGCTTCTCTAGGATCAATGGAGATGTTCTATCAGGAACTCACCAAGGCCAGCTGGACTGGGTCTAAAAAAACATGGGACAAAACCAGACTCGCTAAACATAGAGGACAATGAGGACTACTGAGAACTCAAGAACAATGGCACAGGGTTTTGATCCTACTGCACGTACTGGCTTTGTGGGAGCCTAGACTGTTTGGATGCTCACCTTACTAGACCTGGAAGGAGGTGGGAGGTCCTTGGACTTCCTACAGGGCAGGGAACCCTGACTGCTCTTTGGGCTGATGAGGGAGGGGGAGTTGATTGGGGGAGGGGAGGAAAATGGGATGCGGTAGCGGGGAGGAGGCAGAAATCTTTAATTAATAAATAATTTTTTAAAAAAAAAAAAAAGAAAGAAAGAAAATGGAACTTATCTGAGCCAGAGGTGGGGAGATGCAGAGTTCAGGGGAGATTCCCTTTTGCAAAACTCACCCATTCCTCCCATCATCTCCTTAAACTTCTCAACACTATGGTACCAGAGACTAAACTGACAACCACATGCTTTGTGGGGACATGTTTAAATCACAGGATAGAGATGGCAACTAAGAAATAGAAAGCAATCACCAGGCAGTGGTTGCACACACCTTTAATCCCAGCACATGGGAGGCAGACACAGGCAGATATCTGTGAGTTTGAGGCCAGCCTGGTCTACAAGAGCTAGTTCCAGGACAGGTTCCAAAGCTACAGAGGAACCCTGTCTCAAAAAAGAAAGAAAGAAGAAAATAAAGAAATAGAAAACAGGTGATATTAACAGGTAAAGTTTAGCATTTTATATTGGTACATATAGTATACAGAGATGAATTTTTTAACCCATATAATAATATAACAATTCTGAGAATCATTTGAAGTTTCATGAGTCAAAGTTTTGTTTTTGCCTCCAAATATCAGAAACTACTAAACAAAAACAGCAACTGACTTTTTTGAATGCAGAAGTACATGCTGGATTTATATCTTAATCTGTGGTGACTTATTGAATCCTCACAGATATCATTTGGAAATGAATTCAATTCTATCTCTTAGTTCAGAAGAGTAATTGAAGGCAGAATTTAGCAACTTGCCAAAGATCTTTCAGTAGAAAGTTCTGGAATTGTGATTTGAGTTCAGGTTCTTTGAAGTATTCAAACTTTCTAATCCAAGTTGACATAAAGAAACAAAAAAAAATGTATTATAAAATCTCATTGACGTTCAGAATGAAAGGAAGGGATGTCCCTATAATCATTTAAATGAGACAAGTGCCACATAGGACAAGGTATTTGAACACTTGGCTCCCAGTTTTAGAGATGTTTGTGAGGCTATGGAACCTTAAGGATGGAAAAAGTTGATCATTGAGAGATGGCCTTAAGAGTTTGCACTCTTACCCCACATCCAGTTCTTTGTGTTCTCTGCATGTGATGTTACCTCTCCATGTTCCTACTCCAGCCACTTGCTGCTCCCTGTCTCCCACCACTACAGGCTTTCCCTCAGGAACCATGAGCCAAAATAGACTTTTTCTTTAGGTTGCTTTTGGTCATTATCACAGCAACAAGCAGGTAACTGTTACAGTCCCAAAGGAGTAGTGGAAGCCAAACCATTCTCTGTACTTTCTTCTAGTCCTATTTCCCTCTTACTCCCTTTCCTGTCTGACAATGGGTAGACCCTAGGACAGAGGTACACATTGTCTAGTATGAATGGAAAAATGTCCTTTGCCCAGTAGTCAAAAGTCCGTGGCCTGACGGCTGAGAGCCTGCTTAACAATTTACCTTAGAGATCAAAACATAGTGTCAAAGAAAGACAGAGTGTGCTCGAATTAGCACAAAATTGACTAAATCACACTAAACATGTCCAACTTATTAAAGAAAATAAGTAAACATGAAGCATACACTGTTCAGAGATCTTTTCATAAAGCTGGAATGCAAACCAAGCTTTGTTTACTGACAATAGTTGTTTTTCAAGCACCATACATCTCTATTAAAGTCTCACGTATAAAGATAGACAAGGGGTATTTTGTGTTCTTACCTATGTTCTCAGCACTCACACTCAGACTGAGGCAGAAGAATGTCAATTTCAAGGCTAGCCTGGAATATATGTGAGAGCTGTTTTCAAAACAAGTTAATTAAAAATAAAAAGATAGACCACCACAAACCCAAAGTCGATAGTCTTCTGATGTGGAGCAATCCTTTTGTGCACTATGAATATGCATTACTGTTATTGGGTATTAAAAGCTTATTGGCCATTTGCCAGGCAAAAAGTATAGGCAAACTGAATAAACTGAGAATACAGGGAGAAAGAAGAGTGGAGTCAGAGAGTCCAGAGGAGTGCAGAGACGCAAGATGAACTTGTCATGCTAATAAATGTACCACCATGTGACAGAGTGAAAATAAAGAATATGGGCTAATTTAAAATGTAGGAACTAGATTTTTTTTACGTTTATTTATTTATTAAAGATTTCTGTCTCTTCCCCGCCACCGCCTCCCATTTCCCTCCCCCTCCCCCAATCAAGTCTCCCTCCCTCTTCAGCCCAAAGAGCTATCAGGGATCCCTGCCCTGTGGGAAGTCCAAGGACCACCCACCTCCATCCAGGTCTAGGAAGGTGAGCATCCAAACTGCCTAGGCTCCCACAAAGCCAGTATGTGCAGTAAGATCATTGGGAGAGGGGGAGGGAAATGGGAGGCGGTGGCGGGGAAGAGACAGAAATCTTTAATAAATAAATAAATTTAAAAAAAAACCCATTGCCATTGTTCTTGAGTTCTCAGTAGTCCTCATTGTCTGCTATGTTCAGCGAGTCCGGTTTTATCCCAGGTTTTGTCAGACCCAGGCCAGCTGGCCTTGGTGAGTTCCCCATAGAACATCCCCATTGTCTCAGTGTGTGGGTGCACCCCTCGCGGTCCTGATTTCCATGCTCATACTCTCTCTCCTTCTGCTCCTGATTTGGACCTTGAGATTTCTGACCGGTGCTCCAATGTGGGTCTCTGTCTCTGTCTCCTTTCATCGCCTGATGAAGGTTAATATTCAGGAGGATGACTATATGTTTTTCTTTGGGTTCTCCTTATTTAGCTTCTCTAGGATCACTAATTATAGGCTCAATGTCCTTGGTTTATGGCTAGAAACCAAATATGAGTGAGTACATCCCATGTTCCTCTTTTTGGGTCTGGCTTACCTCACTCAGGATAGTGTTTTCTATTTCTGTACATTTGTATGCAAAATTCAAGAAGTCCTTGTTTTTTACTGCTGAGTAGTACTCTAATATGTATATATTCCATACTTTCTTCATCCATTCTTCCATTGAAGGGCATCTAGGTTGTTTCCAAGTTCTGGCTATTACAAACAATGCTGCTATGAACATAGTAGAGCATATACTTTTGTTGTATGATAGGGCCTCTCTTGGGTATAGTCCCAAAAGTGGTATTGCTGGGTCCAGGGGTAGGTTGATCCCGAATTTCCTGAGAAACAGCCACACTGCTTTCCAAAGTGGTTGCACAAGTTTGCACCACCAGCAATGGATGAGTATACCCCTTTCTCCACAACCTCTCCAGCAAAGGCTATCATTGGTGTTTTTTATTTTAGCCATTCTGACAGGTGTAAGATGGTATCTTAAAGTTGTCTTGATTGTGTGCTTCTGGGTTAAATAATGCCTTTCACTATTGTAGGCTATACACCCTGGAGATTTCTTTTCTCTAATTCTTTAGTTGCCTTCAGGTCTTGCGTAGTAAAAGGCAGGCACCATTTTCTACCCCTTTGCCTTCCCACTCCAGTATGTCAAGGGCAAACACAGCCGCGTATTAAGGCGGTGAAAATAGACTTTATTTAGCAAAAAGTGCATCAAGTAAAAGAGTCCCACTCCATTCTTGCATGTTCAGAGAAATAGGCTTGTGATTGGCACTTTAAAGGGAAAATAAGAAAGAACTCCAATACGGTCAGAGAAGTGAAAAATTACAAAGGATCCGTCGCTGTAAATGAGATTAGGCAGCTGTGTCTGTGAGCTGGCAATTAAGGAAGTCAGGATTCCATCCTCCCTCAGAAACCAGGAGATAAAGGCCCTGTGCTACTTGATTATTACATTTCAGAGGAAGGGCTCTCAAGGTCTTAAAAAAAGGCACTTCTGAGTTATGGGAGATGCACACACAATCTCAAAGGGACAAGGAAGGGATTGATGATTGTAAGCTGATTTTAGTAAATGCTCCAAGGGAGGTCACAGGCCTGCATTTGGCTGTTGGCCAAAGCAAACAATAAATTTCCCTAGCAGCCTTGCTCTTTCTTAGGCAGGCAGACTTTTTCTTGGGAAGAATAATAGGGCAGATGAAGTCGCCCTAAGGACACAGCCTTTTTCTATTTGGTCCCAAATAGTCCTGTGCTGGTCTGTGATCCTCACATCATTCAGAGATTAGGATTGGGACATCTACATAGAATCCCGTGATTATCAACAACGAGATGTGTTCACCCAAGAGTTTTCTCTCAGTGAACAGATTTCCCTTCTGTTAGCACGTACTCTGCTAATCAGAGCTCTGAACAATTCTTCTGGAGACTTCTTTACATTGTTTGGGTGGGAATAAGACATGCCACTATGCTTTCTCTCCTTTGAAGTCCCCCTGATAAACTCACCATTATAATAAATCTGCAGCTTTCCCTCACACAGATATTGAGAAGAATGTAGTTGTGCCCACTTTTGGGTACTGTCAGGATAAGTTTAGTCTCACTCTTTAGAAGAAGAGGGAGTTATCATTCATGATTTACACTTTGGGGAGTTCAACAATAATTTTGAGGAACTAGGAAACATTCTTATAGGTATATTATTAAATGAACATAAAGGTACAATACATTTTCACCAAGACAGAAATAAAGCAATATTATCTCTTCAAAATAACCACATTAACTTACTGTGAGTGGCAGAAAAGTTTCAGCTATTCTTAAAGAGGTTTTCACGTGTAAATGAATTCAGAAGGTCTCGTATCTCTCGCTTCCTTTGAACACGTGCTTTGATTCGACAACACAAAGTGTGTGAGTTTAAAGGTGAATGAAATCATTATTTGTGGAATCGCAAGTCCTTCCTATGACTTCAGGAAAACCTGATGTGTTGGTGCAGATTTCTTAGGCCATGTATTTGAGAAGGCATAGGTTGATTGAGGAAGGCCAGGAGAGGACTATTCTCAACACACCCATTATTAGAGATTTTGCTTTAGGGAATTCTTGGATATTTTGACCTTCAATTTCTCTGTCTTTGAAGTGTCAGAGTTGAAATCAATTTGAGATTTTTTTAGCCCTGAAATATATTGACATTCAGGTTGGATCGCTAACATGAAGTCTCTCGGGTTCTATTCGGCCATTTCTCTGGAATTTGAAATTGTTCTTCCCTGGCAGACATACCACTCTTCCCCTTGTTAAAAAAGCATGTCAGTAAGTTTGTTTCTTATTTTACTATCCAAGATTTGCCGGCTGACTTCCCAGAGAAGCAGAATCTCACACAAAGATTATACTGCAGAAAAATTTTCTAAGAGGGGATTCCAAACCCACATACATATGTGGAGACGAAAACAGATTATGGGACTGTGAATTTGTAGCCCCATCTGCCAGCCTGGTAGATCTCAGTAGTCACCCGAAATTTTCTCATACATTTTTCCATAATAAAATTAAGAATAAAGAAAATAAGATTATTTACAACTTGATGAAGTATAGTGGTGTTTTAAAATTAATGAGGTAAATTTTTAGAAATGTGTTTAAAATTTTATAATTGTTGAGATTTGTTTCACAAATTACACACACACACACACACACACACACACACACACATCAGTATAAAGTAGGGTAGTGTACCACTCCTGAATAAAATATTTGTTTGACTATTGACTTTGTTACTAACACAGACTCTGACTTTGTTGCTAACAAAGACTATTGACTTTGGTACTAAAATACTTCCATTAGGTAAGTAGTAATAATAAATTCCTTGACTCTAATGTGATCCCCACTGCTTAGCTCTACTTAGATGCACTTTTCTCCTCTTCTTAATAAGAAATCAGGATCAAGGCAACTTATCGAAGAGTTTATTTGTGGCTTACAGTTTCAAAGCAAACAGGCCGACATGGAGTTATAGCAGTAACTAAGAACTCCCACCTTGACTCCAAAACATAAGGCAGAGAGATTAAGAATAGCATGGTGGACTTTGAAACCTCAAAATTTACTTCTCTTAAAACATCTGCTCCAAGACCACACATCCTAATCCTTTCCAAAGAGTTCCTCCACCTGCGGACCAAGTATTCAAACATGTGAGCCATTTTCATTCACCTTACTACATTCATTCTACATTGCTAGTTAGTGATTATATTTAATGTTTATTCACAAACTCTATAACATCAACATATTAAGTCCATACCGCTATTAAAATTCTTTATGAAAAACACAGAATTGGAGCCTTTCTACTGGTCTAAAGGAGAGTGGAAAATGGAGACTACAGCCACCAGCACTTTAATGACACCACAAGAAAACTGCTAAGCTTAAACATTTTAAGCATTTTAGTTACAATGCTGTTTTTATTGTTTTGCCTTCTCACACGTTTTCAGTAACTGCTTTAAGAAAGACCCTAAGAGTTCTATCCCTTATAGGTTTCTAGGTGCAACACATCCCATGGGTCTTGGGAGAGAATGTAAAGAAACCAGTTGAAATCATCTCCCTTCTTCAGGAACTTAACATGGACAGGGTTCCCAAAACTGTTCTCTGGGAGGTAACTGCTAGCGTTTCGAGAAACACAATGGTCTGAAGCAAAAAGAACATGAAGGCCAAAAGCCAAAATGATTTTTTTTTTACACAATGAATCTATGTGTATTTCTTCTGGTGTTTCTAGATTGAAACTTGAGAACTGTACACATATTCACGTTAAGTTGATTTATAATCCAGTTTCTGTGGAGGGGATAAAAAGGCATTATGTATGAATATCCAAACACATTACTGTGTAATCATTTGAAAATAGCCAGCATTGAAAATTGCTAAAAATGATGAATGTGTGACTCTGGACACAATTAGAGTTTGTGAAATCAACCATACCATTGTTCAGATGTTTGAACATATGTTTGAAACCCCAAAGCATAGCTGTGCAGAATGTCTCCCTGTTGTAAAGCAGTGTTCCCTTCATCTTAAACCTATTCATATTTTAAAAACTTAATTTACATTTGCTCCTTTGAATTGCTGTCTTTTAAAATATCCTATATGTTTTATTGTTTAGGTAATTTAGATACATTAACAACAAAATTAATACTTTATAACTCTCGGGATTAGAATGCTATGACCCTTCTTAACCGAAAGCTAGAAACATTGATTAAAATTGTGACATTACTGTAAACTCTAGTCAAATTAGATACATAATAATAGATAGATAGATAGATAGATAGATAGATAGATAGATAGATAGAAGAGAGATAGATAGATAGATAGATAGATAGATAGATAGATAGATAGATAGACTATATATGTTTAAGTTTGTATTCTACATATTTGTGTATATATAGAAATATATACAGGCTTTGTTTATCACATTGAGCACCTATAAATATTGCTTATATTATTTGGCAAAATAATACTTCTTTAGTCTTGCAGTCATCAAGCTTCATTTCCTAATCTTATCCATATAGATCCACATCAAAATATTAACTTGATTTGGAAATAGCATATGCTATCAGAGCCTTTTGAAGTTGGTTGATGGCCACATTTCTGTTCTTCCTTCAAGCGTATTCTCTGGCTTCTCATGAAATAGCTAAATCTATTCCTGACTCTTCCCAAGTTCTGTGATTTGTTTCTGAACTTTGGAAGGTATTCCTCTCATAAGCATCACTCTATACCAAACACATTACAGGGAAAAATAAAAAAAGGTATTTTCTACAGACTTGTGCTACTCACTTTGGGAAAGAAAATCATAATCAGATACCACCTTTTTCTTGTCAAACCACTAAATAATCACTCAGAAACTATATTATTTGCAATAATGTTTGGTCAATAGCTTAAGCATATTTCTGGCTTATTCATATCTTAAAGTAACCCATCTCCATTAATCTGTGCATCACCACGTGGCTGTGGCTGACCAGCAAGGTCCTATCTGGCATCTGTCTCTGGCAGGGCTACATGGCTTCTCCTTGACTCCACCTTCTATATATGTATATATATATATATATATATATATATATATATATATATATATATATATTCTAGCCTGGATATATTCTGTTAAGCCATTGCAGCTTCTTTATTCATTAACCAATAAAAGCAACACATATACAGAAAGACTTCCCACACCAATCTCCTCTTGTCTTTCACTACCAGGTGCTACATGACGAACTTCTGAATTTTAAGATAATCCAAAATTGCTTTCTCCATACACTTATACCTCTATTACGTGGCTTATAACCTATGCATTGCGCTAATTTTCTTTTTCACAAGTTACCTAATAAACATCAGTGAGTCCACAAACAGGAATCTATGATCTTCCAGTAAACCTTTTCTCCAGTGTGGCAGTTAAGTATTTGTCCATCAATTATCTTTGAGGCAAGTCACTCAAATGCAGCTATAAATAAATATCGTCAAAAAGCATCAGCATATATACAATGACAGTATATCTAGGTAGCACTCACATTTCTCTGATAAGTAAAAGATTATGAGTTCAATTAGCTTGACTGGCTAGGCAGACTGGGCAGGGAGCTCTGGGTATCTTCCTGGATGTCAATCTTACCTTTAATAGCAATACATTTTTCTTTTATTAAAAATATATTTTTTTCATACAACATATTCTAACTATGGTTTACCTTCCCTCTGTTCCTGCTAATTCCTTCCCACCTCTCTTTCTACCTGGATATACTCCCTTTCTGTCTCTCCTTGAAGAATAAACAGGAATCTAAGGGATAATAATAAATATGATAAGATAAAACAAAACAAAACCCATCATAAAAGGGAAAAAATGTGAAAAGTCCGAATAAAGCACAATAAGCAGATATAGATGCAGAGACACTCATTCATCCACTAAAGAATCCATAAAAAAAAACTAAACTGGAAGCTATAGTCTATAAATAAAACCTGTGGATAATAAATAAATCAATTAATAGACAGATAGGTAGATGGATGGATGAATGGATGGGTGAATGGATAGATAGATAGATAGATAGATAGATAGATAGATAGATAAGGAGAGAGAAAAAGAAACATGAAGTCTAACCTTAAGAGTAGTTTGTTCCCTAGTGAGGCTTCCTTGGAGAAAACAAACCTTCCATTTGCAAACGGTTACCAATTGGAAATAGATTTTGGGTTATTAGTGTGGGCATGCATTCACTTCTCCTTTTACTTCTGGGCCCCGGTCTGGTGTACGCCCTGCAGGCCCTGTGTATGATGCCACAATCTCTGTGACTTCATATTGCAACAATCCTGGTAATTTATAGGGCCTTGTTTCTTTTGTGTTTTCCATTCCCTCTGGCTCTTACAATCTTTCTGATTTCTCCTCCACAGGGTTACCTGAGTCCTGATGGGTGGTATTTTATGAGAACCTCCAATTTAGGGTTGAGTGTTCCATGTTCTCTCAATCTCGGCATATTGTCTGGCTGTGTGTCTCTGCATTTGTTCCCATCTGCTGCAGGAGGAAGCTTCTCTGATGATGGCTGAGCAAGGCACTTATCTATGAGTATAGAAGAATTTCATTAGAAGTATTTTATTGCTATGTTCTTTTATTAGAACATTAGCATTTGTTTTTACCCTTGTCTCTGGTATATGTCGTCTCAAGTTCTTGGTCACAGAAGCACCATCAGATACAGATTCCATCTCATGAAGTGGGCCTTAACTCAAATAAGATAATACTTGGTTACTGCCAAAAAACTCCAAGACACAAATTGAAAGGTTTATAGCTGGGCTGGTGCTTATGTTTCTCCTTTGAATGTGCTGAGCACATTCTGGTACCAAGAACACTCACAAAGTATAGGAGTGAAGGCTCTTTACAGGCACCAAGAAATTCTCCATGCTAAAGGACTTGTATAGGGCAGCAAAAGGTTCTTGCCAGCAGTTTTACAAAAGCCTGGATTGTCAGAGGGTTCCTATGACACAACTTTGGCCACCAACTTGATTAGATTTATCCCATTCCTGGTACTAAAGCTTCATTTAGTGAGAGATATCCAGTGGGGCAGTATCTGCCCCAGGATTTGGCAATTCCATTTAGATCATCTTCATATGTGGATATAATTTAGGATGCTTCTACTGTATTAGGTTTGCATACTTCCATCCAATGGCCCTTAATTTTAGCTGTCTTTTTATGCATTCCTTACCTCCTCTCCCTCCTCTCTACCTCTCCCATTTGATTGTTCATTCCAGCCCCCATCTCCACTCATCCATAGCTAACTATTCCATTTACTCTTCTTAAGAAGACCTGCTCCTCCCTAGAAAGCAGAGTAGAATGAAAATTAGTCTTATAATTTTAGTTATAATTTTAAACATTTAGAAACATGGCCTCAGGAAGTGGCTCTTAGGGTAAAATCTGAAGTGAAGCAAAATTTAAAATGTTAAGAGAAATTTGAATTCCTTGTTAATATTATGGCCTTCTAGTTTATTTACTTAGAAAAAAAATGCACAAAGACCAAAATGTCATTGGAAAGTGAGAATTGTTAATCAAAATTTGTAAGACAGGAATAGAAAATGAGGATAGACCACCCTGCAAGAGAATATTAATACTGCTGGACTTGGTAGTCATGTCCCACTATTCAAAACCACTTATGATATGTAAACAATTCTCAATATATCAGATTGTCATCATCTGGCTAATGATTCAACTTTTTGTAACAAAAAACATATAGCATAGTTTTTTTTTACATAAACTGAACTGATTACAAAAATCAAAACGTATTACTCAATTACAATTTAATAACCTGAAATCACAAATAAATATTACAAATATAACCAATTTAAATAAACAATCTGAATTAAATGAAATCTGTAATGATATAAAATTATGCAAATCATTTGGTTTCTATGGAAATAAAACAATTTTAAATGGTTTCAAAGAAATCCTGCTGAGATTATTAGTCAGCAAATGGAATCATGAGCTATGAAAAGTGACATTCATCTTGTCTGTTTCGTGTTATTGTGAAGATTTCAAGCTAAAGAAGAGCCGAATCATTTTAACACTTGCCTTAACACAAGCTGATTCTAACGTGATCATTTTGCATAAGCATTTTCTTCCAGTATTACACATCTAGCCCAGCTCTAGAGCTACAACTCCACCATATCTGATTAGTATATACCTACTTAACCCTCTGTCAATCCATTTCCTGTGTATGAATTCGTTTGAAATTTGAAAATTTACACTCTGGTGGTTTTCACAATATTTCCCCATAATCTCAGACATTTCAACACTTGGTCCCCAATTGATGGTGCTTCAAAAGAGGTTTAAGTAGTGTAAATGTGTTGGAGAATGTATGCTACAAAAGATGCCTTTGAGAGTTTAAAGACCCTTGCCACTTTGAATTTTCTTTCTCTACTTTATACATACAGTTAAATATGAGCCATCAACTTCAAGCTCCTGCTACCATGTCTGTTCTGCCATTAGGACATCTAAACTTCTGAAAACATAAACCTAAAATAAACTCTTTCTTCTCTAAGTTTTATTCATGGTATTTTGTCACAGCAAGAGAAAAATTAAATAATGCATGCATTATGTTAAAAAATATTGTATTGTATATGATTTCATGTTTCAGTACTTACACATATTTTATCTCTTTGACTTAATTTTACTAAGTAAACTCTTAGTTATGCCTTTATTTTAATGCTGAAAAATGCATGCAACTTTTTTATACAATATTTTATCAAACATTAGGATGGTACCATAAACTCCATTCTGTACTTATTTATAAGAAATCCCTCAATTTTATATAAACAACCAAGGTTTTGGAAGATTAGTTGTCCTCAAACTTCAGAGAGCTGGATAGATACATAGTAAATGCACTGGTACATAGGTCTTCCTTTTCTCTGCAAGCTTTGAGATTCATTCACATTCTCATGATTAAGTAGTGCACTGATTTTTTTTTTCTGGAGAAATACCTCAGCCCCTGTGCCTACTCCTTATTGATGGAAAATACTTTATTATCATAAGGAAATATGCTGTGACATTTTTGAAAAAAAAGTTGGTAAGACAGTGGGGCTGATCTATTGGGAGCTCACCAAGGCCAGCTGGACTGTGACTGAAAAAGCAGGAGATAAAACCGGACTCTCTGAATATGGCGGACAATGAGGGCTGCTGAGAAGCCAAGGACAATGGCACGGGGTTTTGATCCTACTACATGTTCTGGCTTTGTGGGAGCCCAGCCAGTTTGGATGTTCACCCTCCTAGATATGGACGGAGGGGGGAGGACTTTGGACTTTCCACAAGGCAGGGATCCCTGACTGCTCTTCAGACTTGAGAGGGAGGGAGAGAGGAGTGGGGGGAGGGGGAGAGGAGTAGGGGGACGGGGAGAGGAGTGGGGGGAGGAGTGGGAAGCTGGGACGAGGCGGAAATTTTTTTTTCTCAATAAAAAAAAACTTACGTCATACAATTCAGATAAAAAAAAGTTGGAAAATGTGTTTTTTGCTTTTCTCTTGCTGTGATAAGACAACATGTTCAAAGCAACTTGTGAAAAAAAATCATTTATTTGGGGCTTACACTTTTAGATAGTTATGGTTCGTGACCATCATGGCAGGGAGCATGTTAGCAAACAGGTAGGAATGGTTCTGGTGCTGTAACTTAGAATTCACATCCTGAGACACAAGATAAACTGGGAATGACATGGGCTTTTGAAGTCTCAGAGCCCAACCTCAATGACACACTTCTGCCAACATGGCAGTATGTCCCAGTCCTTCACAGACAGTTCCACTAATGGCCGACCAAGTACTCAAACACATGCTTCTATAGAGGCTCTCTTATTCAGAACAGAACAGAGAGCACAATGTTTATTTTCACTTAAGTAAAATTCCAAGTTCAAAATTGTATAATGAAGATTCATGTGCAACTTTAGAAGAAGCTGCCAAAGTTTTCAAAGTAATTGTGACTGCTTTTGCATTTAAAATAAAAGTATATACTTGAGAATGGTTGGATACTCCTATAAACCTGCTACCACAGTAACAAAGGCATATCTTTCACATTTACACACAAAGGAAACAAATAAGTGACTCTTAGTTTCTTTGATTATATGCCATGGCTTATTTAAAGGTAACAAAAATTTAGTGTTATTTACCCTTAAACCCTTTTTGTGTGTAGTAAAATGTTATTTAATTCTTAATTAAAATATATACTACAGTAAATTCAAAATTCATAAAATTTATATATGATATTGATATTTTAAGTATAAAATAAGTTATAATTGCTGGTATCATAGTGTCTGTTTGGAATTTGTTGATTAAAGGCTGGATGACAGTTTGGTTCCATCTTTTTTTCCAAAGAACTTATTTATTCCTGCATAAATCCATTAACTATTCTAATTAATTCATGGAACCATTATTATGAGTCAAGTATTGTTCTATATCTAAAATAAGGCAAATATAATTACAGTTATTTTATATCTAGTTATACCATTAATCCATTATATTATTCAAAAATTTTAGCATACATTCTTTTTTGGTTTTTTTTATGCCCCCTCATTGCCTTCTTGTTTTCTGTCATTTGTAGTTATAACACATCGACTTCAGTTCAGGAAAACTTTAAAACAGCAATAACAGAGTAGAAAGGGAAGGAAAAAGGGCAGAGACGTGGAAACTTACTTCAGTAAAATCCATTTGAGTATGGTCTTCTCTGAGAAACTTTTTGGAAGGCCCCAAAACAAAACAAAGACAAGGAAAAATGTAAACCTTATCATAGGCATTGATTTCTGAATGGTACTAAAGACAATCATGCTGAACCACTTTGTCTTCCAATCAGCTCAATGCTCACTGTATCTGCCCTGTAGGCTGCTTTACCCAGATGTTGTTTCCAACTTTAAGTCTGTTTGTTCTGAATTCAGCTTCTGAGCACTCATTCTCATGTTCACAGAGGGTATTATTTACCACCCATATTCCTTATTCTCTCCTGGAACTTATGCAGCTTTATATCGTGGTAAAGATCATGTAATTTCGGGAATATTCATTTCCAAAGTAACATCCAGAGAAAATTGCTGACTTCAATACAAACAGCCAGCACATTCTGAAACTGCTTCTGCCATTTATACAGATTTGTTCAAATGACTTGAAAATGTCAGATACATTAGTCACACACTTTTTAAGCTGACCAGTTCTAGAGAGAATCTGACAATAACGTTGTAGTCAACTCATATCTTTTAGGTCCTTAACTCCATGCTAGTATCCTAAAACTGTTTTAAATAACTCATCAGCTTTAATAACAAGATATTTGCCTCATGATTTTAGAGACCAATAATACCGACATGGGCATTATAGTGGTTTGAATGACAATGCTACCATAGGCACATAGGCTAGAATACTTGGCCTCCAGTTGGTGGAATTATATAGGACGAATTAAGAGGTATGGCCTTGTTGGAAAAGGTGTGCCCCTAGGAAGAGGCTTTGAGGATTCAAAAGCCCATGCCATTCCTTGCTAGTTTTCCCTGCCTTATGTCTATATCTGAAGACATGAGATACTGCCTCAGGGCCATGCCTTTCTTCCTGCTGCCATTTCCCTAAAATGGTTGCTGTGGCCTTTAACACCTTGAAGCTTTGAGTCCCAAATAAACTCATTCTTCTAAAACTTACCTTGGCCATGGCATCTTATCACAGCATTAGGAAAATAACTAATACAGTCTTCTTCTGCCTAAAGGCTGTGAAAGAATCATGCTTGGCCTTCTCAGTCACTGGCAGCTCCAAGCCATTCTTTATTTAGAGATTAAACTCTAATGTCTTCCCCCATTTTAACGTTATATCCTGTCTGTCTATGCATTCTTTGTCTTTTCCCTGTTATCATTATATCCATAGCTAACACTCGTATAAGTTGATATTTTCTAGATTCTAACATCATTTGTGTCTGTAAAAGTCTTTTTGTCAAAAAGAGATTGTTTCCAGGTGTACTTGTGTATGTGTGTATGTGTGCACACGCATGTGTGTATTTGAGATAGATATAGGGCAGACTGGACTCACACTCACAATTCTCCTGCTTTAACCTCCTAACTACAGGAAATACAGGTGTGCAATATTCTGCCAACTGGCATATATATTTTTGGCTGACTATAATTGACTCTGTTACAAGCTCTGCCAACATTCTGTTTTAATCTATTATTCTTCTTATGAGTCCTCATCTATTTTCACATTAAATAAATTTTTTTTGCCAAGGTTCACACATCTTATTTTCTGATATCTTTTAGATAATGTCATTTAAGTATGAATATTATTTATTTATTTCTAAAGAACACTTTATGTGACACAATAGTCCATTGATGGAGAGAGGGCCTACTTTTCGTCCCAGCCACCCTGCTAGCTTACACCCAAAATAACCACACAAAAACTGTATTAATTAAATTACTGCTTGGCCAATTAGATCTAGCCTCTTATTAGCTAACTCTCACATCTTGATTTAACCCATTTCTATTAATCTGTATATCATCACGAGGTCATGGCTTACCTGGAAAGAATCAGTATGTCTGATTCTGGCGGCTCCTTAGTGGTTCTCTCACTCTGCTTTCTTTCTCCCAGAATTCAGTTCTGTCTTTCTCTGCCTACCTAAGTCCCGCCCTATCAATTAGGCCAAGGCAGTTTCTTTATTCATTATCCAATGAAAGCAGCACACAAACAAAAGGAACTCCTACACCAATAGTCTTTGATTTAGTGGTCACCACCATTAAGTGGAAAGTTGAGGAACTAGAACAAACATACTTTTATTCATCTTTCTACATCAAAATTTTAGAGGTTTCTTAGAAACAGTCTAGGGTAATGTTTTATGGAGCACTAGGGTTTTATCTAACTCTCATAAGAGTAATATGAGAAGCTGACCCTCCAGCAATGTGGGAATCCCCTCTGTGTGCTATGATTGCCATTAATGAATAGAGCAACTGTTTTGGACCTATAGCAAGGCAGAACTCAGGTAAGCAGGGAAAAATAAGCTGAATGCTGGGAGGAAGAAAGGCAGTCAGAGAGAAGCCAGGGAGTTGCCAGAGACAGATGTGCTGAAACTTTGCTGGTAGGCCATGACCTAGTGGTGATGCACAGATTGCTTGGAGTAGTTTAAATTAAGATGTAAGAGTTGGACAATAAGAAGTTAGAGCTAATAGACCAAGTAGTATTTTAATTAATATAGTTTTGTGTGGTTATTGTGGCCAAGATGAACAAGCGGCCTCCTCTAACACTCCAACAGAAATAACATAAAGGGATGCACATAGAAGGGGCTCAGACATCATGCTAACTGCATCCTAACAAGACTCTTGAACTTGCCTTGCCATCTGAGCATGAAATAAACAGGGGAACTTAAGTTATTGGCGTTTCTTGATCAACTTCAAGCCTAAGATCTATGTATTTTGCATACATTTCTACTAGGTTGTTTCACTCAGGATGCTTGCAGCCTGAAATCACCAGTGCTAGGATACTACTTCTTCTCTAACAATAAGGCATCCCGGACAGTCCCCAGGGCAGAAAGCCACTCTTGGTTGAGAACAACTGCTTAAGTTGAATACTGTTAATATTTATATATGCAAAAAATGCATGTCTGTTACTTTAAAGTTGTGAAGTTATTTTCTGAGAAGCAACTGCTTTCAAGTTAAAAATAGATTCACATTTTAAATTTGTGAGGTCTTAATTTTCTCATTCAATGTACTTTTAGATGAGGACAACATCTACTTTAGCTTTTTGGGGAATTGTTAAAATTTTTCAGCTTGATAGGGTTATTTGAGCCTCTTATATTTCAGCTCATTAATTTTAATGGTTAAGACAGTGTTATATGCATTTTCTGGAGGTGAAGGTGCATACTGATAATCCTCCTCATGCACAGAGGAGCATCATTTTTTTAGGAAAAGACAAAGCATCACTTTAAATTCAGGAGCATTTAGATTCTAAGGCTCTGTTACCATTTTCTTTAAGGCACCATTAGCCTCAATGTAAGGAATAATGGTTCACCATTTTGTTCCCACATATAATTCATTTAGAGAAATAGAAATCGGCTAAAAGCCTATAACTGGTGTTTATGGCCCACCTGTCACTGTAATACAATAGGAAGAGTTTATAATTGAACTGGAATAGAAAGGAAGTAAAGGAATTTGTGAAACAGTGGCCTATCTTTCATTTTCGATAGTACCAAAAAGTTACGTAATTGTTAAAAACTATTGGCACATGCAAATAGGTATGGCAAAAATTATCCAAAAACACTCAAAGGACTTAAAAGAATCTTATTAAAAATAAATCCAATTGTTTTTCATATTTCAGATCCTAAGAGATCCTGGGATTTGGTGATTTCTGGAGAAGAAAACTCAATTTGGGTTTCCATCCAGAGAAAGACTTGAAAACATGAGAACATAGTATAGGCTAAGTATAAGTGTTCCCCTGGCCTCCCTATTGGTACCCTGCTCCCTCACATGCCCTTTCTGGTCTTCCTGTGGACTAATGTTTATATTTTATTTTAAGGAAGATACCCTTTTAGAAAAATAATAAAATTGGAAAAATGATTTATACTGGCGATCATGAAGCGGGTCCTTGAAAATGAGGAGTCCTGCATCTTAACCTCCTGCGCACCAAGGTTGCGCCGCTCTCGCCATGATCCACCCCTCCGTCTCACATACATTCCAAACTGCAGCACTGTCAGATTGTCTGAGTCATAATATATTCATAGTCTGACAGTTGGTCTACAACAGATCTGAATAAGTGGTGGGGTACACGGACACCGTGGAGTCCTTGACTTTGGCATTTCCTTTCTTTAGACATACTCGTTGAGCTGGTTGTAAGAGAACTCCCATGATCTTTGCCTGTTTTAGACAGTCTTCACTTTTCTTAGTACTTAGTAAATTTACTGTAGCTGATGGACTAAATCTGATATAATACTATTATTAGCCGAGATAGGTTTTATCCTGACATTTATCCAGTATTGTATAGTTTTATAGATTTTGAAAACTGCATAATGTCATGAAATACTGTTAGAGAATGAAACAGCATAATTTCACTGCCCTACACCATTTTTAATTCCAACCAATTATAAAGTTCCACAACCCAACTAGCACTTGGTACTCCATATTTTGGATTGTAGCCATTGTGATTGGCAGTATATGGTGCTGAATCTCTTCTGTGGGATTGCTTATGAGCTGCATATGTGTTTATTTCAAAAGGCGTCTATCTCCTCCGATCTTTGAGACATTTTTAGTTGAGTTCCTGATTTAACTTACAGCTATATTTCAGGTGTTCTTTATATATTTCAGATGCAATTACATGATCAAATATGTGTTCTGCAAATATTTCCTCCCTTTTGTCAATTTGGTGACTTAAAACTTTTAAAACTTTTCACATAACGGAGTTTTTAATTTTAAGGAAGTCCAACTTACCAATCTTTTATTTTGGTGATTGTGCATCTTACATTATATATTAAAAGTTCGTTACTGAACCCAAAGTCATTTAAATTTTTCCTATGTCATCTTTTTAGAAAATGATAACAATTAGATTGTAATTTAGATCTACAAGCCATTTTGTGTGCACCCTCTTTCACCAACATGGACAACAAAATCAACCTAAAATCTGAAAGATTTGGTGAAGGAATTCTAGACACAAAAGAATAGAGCATTTTCTCAGTTATGCTCTGTTTGTTAGAAGCAAGGGCTTCTCATTTAAGAAAGGCTTCCTGACTCAGCTTAGCTGCAAAAACCTTGCAGATCTTTTCAGAGGCCCCAGCACCAAACACTTAAATGGTATTGATGAATTGTCAACCAGAGGCAGAAGACACAAGATGAGAACACCTCAGAGATAAAGGTACCAAGCCACCTGGCTAAAATAGACAAAAAACAATGGGCTAATTCAAGATATAAGAATCAATTAATAAGAAGCCTAAGCTACCAGGCCAACCAGCTTATAACTAATGTAGACCTCTGTGTATTTTTTTAGGACTGAACAGTTGTGGGAGTAGGAGAGACAGAAACCTCTGTCAGTATCTCTCTCCGTAGGTCTGTGTGCATACATGCATGTGTGTGTGTGTGCATGTATGCATGTGTACGTATGTAAATGTGTATATGTGTGTGACAGATAAGGTTTGTACATTAGTTTGTTTATACTGACATAATGAAATATTCTAGACCTAGTGGTTTAAACAACAGGATTTTTGTTGTTGTTAAAAATCTCTGAGTTAACTCATCCTGATTAATTAATCATGATCAAGTTTCTGGTGGGAACATGATTTCTGGAAAAGGTAGTCTTCTTAACATGTTCTCACCATGCCAGAGTCCTATGGGGTCAGAACGACACTTAAATGACCTTAATTAATTGTAATTACATCACAAAGACCCTATATCTAACAGCACTCAGATAAGGGATTATGACCTCATTAGGGAGACATAAGCTTGGATGTCTAAAGATATTTTAACTATAGGTTTTGACTCACAGTTTCGATGTCCGTCTATTCAAATCAAGCAGAGAAAGAGTTCATGAGGAAACGTACCCATTTATAAGTGCTCTCTCCTCTCTACCTTACTAGTTTCTTCCTTGCTCACCCCCAGATATTTGATTACTGGTTACTTTAGCCTTTTTATGCACGCTGGAAAACAAGTGTCATGGTATAACCATAGTTATTTGTTTTAAACTCCTCTGCTGACAGAATTTACAGGAACAATTTCTAGGAAGTAAGTTGCCTGAAGAAGATTGACTACCTGTCTGACTTTAAATATGCCTTTCCTACAGATTCTAGACATGAGTTTGTTAGCACTGTGAGTATCCAAACAAGGAGAATCAAGAGACAAGAGACAAAAAAAAAAAAAAAAAAAAAAACAAACATAGCTAGTCTGAATGCAAAGACTGAGGCAAGGAAAGACAGAGCATCCAGGAGCTGCCTGTCCCCTTGGAGGATAATACAGCAGCCAATGTTGCACCTGTCTTGCTAGACTCCAAAACTCTAGCTAGGCTATAAGCAGCTTCTGATCCTGAGAACATAGGACTCCTGGGAAGGGGGGAAGATTCATCTTCAAGCAGTGATGAGTTGAGCATGATATTATATAAAGAACTAAAATGATCAAATCTGAAAACCCTGGAACAGCAGGAATGAGAAGCAGGGAAATAAAAGTGTTTTAAATGGGTCTTCTTACTGATTTGAAAATGCAGAGGTTTCAAAGAAGAGTATTTATTGGAGACAACGAATTTTCTGTTAGAAAATTAGTTTCACATACCAGTATAGAAATATGCATGTAGCTCAAATCTCTGATTTAAAAAAGTGGTAAATTAAAATAAATTTTCTAACACACAGAATGAAACTTTGAGAAAATGTGAACTTTATAAAATCAACAAAAAAACAATAAAATAGTTGTATAAAATAAATAATGTAAAAAGAGGAGGAGTTTAAAACAACTGTATGAATAAAACATTTAAGTAGTTGAATTGCTATTGTAAATATTTGTAAACTACATTTTCCTATTTAGATTAAAATCACAGCTATATGAGTATTTTGCCATTTTATAAGAAGTAAAAAAGTTTTTTAAAGGTAGAGGCTAGTAAGCCATTGACAGTTATGGTGAAACTGAAATCTTGGAAAGCAAAATTAATATTAAATAAGACAGAATTTTAGTTTAGACCATAGATTAAAGAGTGATGGGATGTTGTATATGACAAAGAGTACAGTGTGTGTTCTATGTATAACCATAATAAGCCTTAAACCATTTAAATAACAGTTACTTATATGCAGATTAAGCTTCAAAGATTCAAGAAAATATCAGCTTGTTATAATCCAATGAACTAGATATCAGACTTTCACATGAGTGCCAGTGGAAACAGTAGGATATTTTTCTTACATTTCTACTAATTTTTATTAATATGTATTTATTGTACAAAATACTGAGTTTCAGCACACCATTTTGCCTCACCTAGACCTCTATTACTTATCCTCTTCCCAATTAAAATTCCTGCTATTTTTATGTATATATATATATACATATATATAGTTATAAAATATAGACTCCACATCTGAGTACAATATGATAGTTTACTTTTTGAATCTAGTTGATATCACTAAAAACAATGATCTCTGGTAACATCTGTTTTCTTAGAGGAAAAAAAGCATATGAAAGAAAGAAACTGAACAGAAGTCAATTTCTAGACAATAAATAAAGATGAAAAAGCATTTCTGGAGGACACTGATAGCAAAAATACCCATGTGTAGCTGAAGAAGAAATTCCAAGCCTCCAGCATATAAGTGAGCTAGAATATCAGAACATACCACATACTACACACACACACACACACACACACACACACACACACACACACACGGAGAGGGAGGGAGGGAGGGAGGGAAGGAGGGAGGAAGGAAAGAAAGGAAGGAAGGAAGGAAGGGAGGGAGGGAGGATGTGTGTAGAAATTTCCTATCAAAAACGTATACATTTAACACAAAAACAAAACATTTCACAAAAATTTATAAACATCTGCCCATCCCTATAGATTTTAAAACCTAAACACTATCTGAATGGTATTTGGAGAATTTCAAAGCAAGAATAAAGAATAAAGCAAGAATAATTTCAAAGCAAGATAAATGTTTGCAAATTGTAAATGCTCTGAGTCTCTGATGACATGAAGCATATTATTATTGAAAATGTTTGAATAACGAAAAACAAAAGATCAAAACAATTATAATAGTAAGCCCCTCTTTGCAAAGAAGCATAAAAAGAAACACTAGAAAAAACCACAAAGATATAATAATGTTATAAATTATTTCAGATATTAGAGTTATGAAACCCCCCAAAATAATGTGGGTAATTAAGATTATAAAAAATTCTGAAGAAGTAAAAAAATTAATATGATGCAAAGAGCCTAAGCTAGTTAGTTTTCTCGTCAGCTTGACACTAGCTGAGTCTTTTTGGAAGAGGAAATCTTGAATGAGAAACCGACAGCATGACTGCAATGGATGTGGTGCCACCTGTCGGCAGAAGTCCTTGTGTGGTATCTCAAGAGAAGCTGAGTAAGCCATGAGCAGCAATCCATTAAATGCATTCTTCTATGGTCCCTCCTTCAGTTGCTAACCTCAAGGTTCTTCCTTGAGTCCTTCCTTTGACTTCCCTCAATGGTAGACTGTAACCTTCTAAGTGCAATAAGCCCTTTCCTTCCCAAGTTGCTCTTGATAATGGTCTTTTGTAGCACAAATTCTAACTGTTCTTTATAATGAAAATCCAGGGTGAAAGCTGAGAGATCAGAGAAGCAGTATAGCCAGTCACTACAGGGTCCTTTTACCTCTATGAATCCTTAGACTGAAGGGGGTGATCCTGTCTCTCTGAATCCTTGGACTGAATCGAAATTTCTGTCTCCCCCGCCTTATATTTCTCTCTCTGTCCAGCCATATCATTCCTGTCTCCACCTCCCAAGAACTAGTATTAAAGGTGCGAGCAATCACCTCTTGGCTCTTTTTCTCTTTGAGACTGGATCAATGTAATATAGCCCAGGGTAGCCTTGAACTCACAGAGATCTGTTTGCCTCTCCCTCCCAAGTCCTGGGTTTAAAGGTGTGTGCCACCACTGCCAGGCCTCTATGGCTAACTTGTGGCTTAGCTCTCTCAACTCTGATCTTCAGGCAAGTTTTACTTGTTAGATTATAAATGAAATATCACTACATTATTACTGCTATAGAAAGCAAAATAGGACAAAGGCTTCATATAATTGATTAAATCTAAAAATAACCAAAGGCATAATTTGTATAACAATTTATTTATATATACATACCCATATGCACACATGAAGAAATGTGCATGTATCACAGTAATGAGAAAATACATTACAGTCTAATTACAGAACTTCAAAACAATTTTTATTAAAGTATTTTATTTATTCTTTGATAATTTTGTGTGTATGTAATATATCATAAGCATATCCAACCCAAATTTCTCCTCCCACTCCAGCTGAGCCCTCCCCTGAATGCTTCTCTCTTCTGCTTTCAAGCCTTCTTTAAAAATGAAAAATTATAACTATAAACTATCTAGATTATATGTGAGGCCATTTGCTGGAGCATGGGAAACCTATCACTCTTAAGGAAAAGTGAGTCTCCTAGCAGCCTTCAATTGCCAATAGCTCCTGAGCGAGGATGGAACCACATGAGTTTCTCCCCAAGGCATGCTGGAAAACTAACTGGATCAATCCTGTGCAAGTAATGATAGCTGTTTTTAGTTTCTGAGTGCACTAGCCACAAAGCATCCATAATACAACATTTTACAGCATCCTTTTCCCGTCCTCCGATTCTTGCATTCTCTTGCCTCCTCTTCCATAATGTTCATTGGACCTGGGTGGGAGAAATTCACAGAAATGGCCTATTTAGATCTCAGCACTAAAAGGCATTTATTCTCAGCATTTTGACTAATTATGAGTTTCTGTGCTGACTGTTACTCTATAAAGAAATTTCTCTAACAAATGTTGAAAGAACTAACCTATGGGTGTACACTTAATTACTAAAAAAGGAAGTTTGATAACATATCTCTTAGTAGGTCCTTTCCTAGGGCCTATAATATCTCCATTCTAGGGATCCTAGCCAGGTTTAAAGTATCAGGCATTAATTGCCTCCATTGTAGTAGGCCTCAGAACCAATGACAGAGTGGTTGGTTACCCTCAAAACAGCCATGCTACTATTATGTCAGTAGCTACACATTGCCTACCATGTAGGTATTATAGGTCAACTACTGCGTTTATCAATGGATAATCTTTATTGTCTAGTCGCCTCTATAGCGCCTTCTGGCACTATAGCTTTTTGGGGAGTCAACAAGGTGAAATTAATCCAAGTGAGTTCCAGCTAGAATTCTTGATGTCCTACAACAAAAATGGTTGGTGACTTTAGCAGCAGGGTCTCGCTTAGCTTTGTTGGACAAATAAAATCAAAAACAATAAACTTTTTTTGAGAGGTCTCTAGGGTCCTCCTGGCCACGACTCATAGGGAGGTAGATTATAATTGGCACTAAGACTTTCACTTAATGTTTCATGTCTTCTAAAAAAAACACATTATCCCATACAAAGTACTTTCAAATATATATTCTTTTAAATTATCTCCCATAAGGCTTTTTTTATACATCCTTAGATTTTATTACTCCTGTCATCTCCCTCATAGTCTCAATCGAACCCCTGTTTAAATCTTTAGCCCACAATAGTCCCCCTCTACCTTTATATGACATTTTCTATTAGCCTTTCTTCACTTAAGGCTCATTTTCCTCAATAATTTTATATTCTGTCTCTAGCTTCCTAATGCAAACACACTCCAAACAAACATACAAATATAAAAATTTTCAATTAAGGTTTACATATGAGAAAGAATAAGCATCATTTATCTTTCTGAACCAGTTATATTACATTTATTATGTTGTGTCAAGTTCCAATCAAAAGAAATGCTCATTTTTTCTTACAGTTGAATAAAATTACGTTGTGTACACATCATACATTTTCATTATCCATTCATCAATTAATGGATATCTAGGCTTGTTCAACTTCCTAGCTGTTTGGAATTGAGCAGTAATGAACAAAGATGTGCAAGTATCCCTGTTGTAGAATATAGAGACATTTAGGTAAGAAATATAGTTAGATCACATGGTAATTCTATCTTTATCTTTTTCGAAAACATTCAGCCTTTAAAGAAAAAATATAAATCAAAAAAATAAATTTCATTATTTATCAAAAAAGCAAAATAATTTGCTACCAATAAGTCATTGTGATTTTTTACTTAAATTTATTTTAACCAATAGTTTAAGACATAAAAACTGTACATATTTGTGTTGGTTAGTCTTATGTCAATTTGACACAAGCTAAAGTCATCTGAAAAAAGAAAACCTCAACTAAGAAAATGAATGCCTCCATAAAATCCAGCTGTAAGGTGATGTGGGATTCCCCTCTGTATGCTGTGAATATCATTGGTTAATAAAGAAACTGGCTTGGCCTGATAGGGTAGAACAGAGCTAGGTGGGGAAAAACGAAACTGAATGCTGGAAGAAGGCAGATGGAGTCAAGAGAGAAGCCATGTAGCCCCGCTGGAGACAGACACCAGAACTTTACCCAGTAAGCCACAGTCTTGTGGCAATATGCAGATTACTAGAAATGGATTAAATTAAGGTGTAAGATTTATCCAATAAGAAGCTAGAGCTAATGAACCAAGCAGTGATTTAATAATATAGTTTTTGTGTGATTATTTTGGGGCTGAGCAGCCGGGAACAAACAAGCAACTTCCTACAACAGTAAGTTATATTAATAATTAGTGATTTATTAGTGAGGGCCTAGTCCAGTGCGGGTGATGTCATCCCTAGGCTTGTGGTCCTGGGTTTAATAAAAAGGCAGGCTAAGGGAGTTATGAGGAGCCAGCCAGTAAGCAATACCCTTCCATGGCCACTGCATCAGCTCTTGCCTCCAGATTCCTGCCCTTCCTTCCCTGAGTTGCTGCCTTCACTGCTTTGAAAGATGAACTATTAATAAACTCCTTCTTTCTTGAGTTGTTTTAGGGTTATGGTGTCTCCTCACAGCAATAAAAACCCTAACTAAAAAAATATTAAGTATATTGAAACTCTGTATTTCACAAAATGTAATAGCAAATAATGAGGTTACAAATTTTGAGATACTAGTCAGTAGTCAAGTTATGTTGTACATATACACATATATACATGTACATATAGAGAAAAGATGAGAGAGAAGAAACACAGATCCCAAACAATGTAGAATGCATGTTATTTCTAACCATAAACTACTTAATTAAACTGGTATTATGCCAGTCAAAAAGTAAGACAAGTTCTATATAGATAAAGTAAATGCCATAATAAGATATGTTAAAAAAAATTTAAGCTCCATTTCTGGCATGAAGTAACTGGAGAAAGAAACCAAAAGTAAAATTCCAAAGCATTTATAATTCAATATTAAAACTTCTACACATAATAAAAATACACCGATGCCTGTCTCTTGCTAGCATGCATGATGCTGAAGCAAAAGAATTATCAACCTGAAATCCTGGTTTGGCTACAAAACAAGACCCTCATTTAAACAACAACAACAAAAAAAATTCAAGCGGAAAAAGCAAGCAAACATGACTTTCACTGCCTTCAAAACTCAGGAGAATTTTTTAATATTCATTTATTTATGTTATGTATATGAGTGCTCTATCTGCACATACACCTTTGTGACAGACTGGGGCATCAGATTCCACTAGAGATGGTTATGAGTCACCATTCTTGGTAATTGAACTCAGGACCTCTGTAAGAACAGCCAAGGTTCTTAACCACTGAGCCAGCTCTCCAGTCTCAAAACTCATGAGAATTTTACTGGAGAAAAATATTACATTCAGGGAGGGAAGATTACTTAGTGTGTTAAGCACTTGCCAGGCAAGCCTGAAAATGTGACTTCAGATTCCCCGAAACCCCTGAAAAAGCCAGATCAGTAGCAGTAATATCTGCAATCCCAGTTTATTCCTACTTACCTTAATATGGGGAGTGCAGCCAGGAGAATCTCTAAAGGCTGGCAAGGAATGGGAATGAACAAGACTGGATACAAACAACAGTAGAGGTGATCTCCATCAAGTAGAAATTAAGGATTCACACTGACTACCACAAGCACACCATAGAATACATGAACATACCCAAACCAACATAAGACGATAAATATGGAGATATACAAAGAGATGGGGTGAGAGAGAATGTGCACACGCACACACACACATACACACACACACACAGAGAGAGATGCAACATTCCTTTAATAAGGTTTTTCTACCTTGCTTCGTTTAAAACTGTTTCCTCTAAGTCACAGTTATATTCCTGAAAAATCTCATTGTGGGTGCATACAATGTATGCATAATGTACTCATATGCTTGTAAGCATCACAGATGGCGGTGTTTCCATCCAGAAGTCAGAAAATTCACACCCTTTGATACACTTTCACACATAGCAGCCTCTAACTCCTTCAAAGGATTTGGTAGGCTCCCTCCTCCATGATGCAGGCTGCTTTCCTTCACCGGGGCAAGATCCTCAAGGCTAGAAAGCATGCATATTTGCAAGGCATTCTAGTAGTGCTCCTTAACCAATGGCATAAAGATTGCTCCGGGTATCTGGGCCAGCTCCCTACAAATAAGGAAACTGGAACTACAATCTGCCAGATGTTCTAGAGGTTAGAAGACTGCATACTAATGAATAACACATCTGGCCTGCAGTAGCTTTTTTACTTCATGTTTCTTTACAATAAAACCTCTGAGTCTTCACATTGATTTTTAAAATAGCTTCATAGGAAGGTGATGGCTCTTCAAAACCTTGTAATAAAATTTATAGATAATTTGTTACTAATTGCAAAAAGTTAAAACAAGTAAACAACAACCAAGAAGGTAAATTGAGACTAAAGAGAGATTGTTACTCAGCAGTTAAGAGCTCTTGTAAAGGACTCATTTGTTTCAGAGCGCCTCTCTGCAACTCCATCTCTAGGGTATCTGACGACATCTCTGGCCAAAGGAGGCACTGTACTCATGCGCAAACGACCCAGGCACACAGGGTCATAGACACATATTTTAAAATCTGAATACCAGAAATGAGAAACTTCCTTATAAGTTGTTGGGTAGGGAAGTCCAAACTATTATAGGCCATTGATGCTTCCCTTGATTTTCTCTCAGAGGATGAAATAGATTCTTCTTGCATACTATACATCCCAAGCACAGGTTCACCTCCCTTTACTCTTCCAAGTCATCCCCCAACTCCCCAAGATTCACTCCTCCTCTGTTTCTCCTTCAGAAAAGTACAGGCCTCCAATAGACAACAATCAAACAGAACTACAATAAAAAAATGATACAAAAGGGGAAGGCAAAAGCCTTCATATGAAGGCTGTACAAGACAACCCAATAGATGGAGAAAAGTCTCAAGAGTGGATGAATGAATCAGGGATACACCTGCTCCCACTGCTAGGAGTCCCACAAAAACACCAAGCTAACAGCCATAACATATACCCAGAAGACCTGATAAAGACTCGTGTAGCCTTGTGTTTGTACTTCAGTTTCTTTGAGGCCATAAGTGTTTAATTGATTTGGTGGACCAGGCTCTCCGGGAGTCCTCTGTCCCTTCTGACTCCTACACTCTTTCCTCCCCCTCTTCTGTGGGATACCCAGTCTCTGAGGGGAGTGGACTCTGATTTAAACACTCTGTCTGCATAATGTCAGCTGCCAGAGGAAGCCTCTCTAATGACAAGTGGACAAGGAACCGATGCTATGTCTCTGTACTATCCAGTCGCCGGTTTTTGGCCATCCAGGCATTGTAGGGCATGGATTCCATCTTGTGAGGTGGGTCTCAAGGAAAACCAAACACTAGTTGACCATTGCCACATGTTCTGTGCCACCAGTGCCCCAGAACATCTTGCAGGCAGGATAGATTGTAGGTGGAGGTTTTTGTGGCTGGGTTGGTGTGCAGGTTTCTCTTTCCATAGCCTGCAGGTAACTGCTATGAAATACTGAGACTTTCAGAATATGACTGAAGGCTTAGAGGAAAGTTATATTTTTTATCCTTACAAAAGTGAAATGGGAAATCAGAAAATGCTAGTTCTCTCATCACTACAATGCGAGGTGCACTCACTGTTCTTTTCAGATATTTTATCTGCCTTAAGAATGACTTCTCCTACAAAGGACAGGGAGATAAACTCTCACATGTTAACTTTAGGATTAAAAAAATTACAACGGAAAATTGGCCAAAAGTAGAAGAAAGAGCTAGGAAGTCAGTCGGTTTGAAGGCTTGGGGAGTCTGTTGTTAGTGTTGTTAGTGTTCGTGTTGATCTATTGTTTTAGCCCACCTAAATAATTGTGTAAAATGAGAAGAAAAAAAAGCAACATTGCATTTCCCTTTGGTTAAAATAAATCTTTTATGGTGACTTTTTAAAATCTATACAGAAAAAATATTAGAAATCATTCATACAGTCAATATAAATATAGAATAGGACAAATTGCAGTTTTGTTATTGCAAATGGGTTTCTTTACTTGATAATCCACATGCACTTGTGTGTGTGTGTGTGTATTATTAACTCATCTCCCTTCTGCTCTTCTCCATTTATTTAAATACTCTTATTTCATAACTTATAATATATTGGTGTGTCCTTGCATGTTCTGTGTTATATACCAGAAAAACAGTAATGAATAGGATCAAGTCTCCATCTTGCAGATTTCTTAATCTCTAGGATCAGACTGTGGCAATGTACATACATGCACAGGAGCTTAATACTAGCCAAGCCAGGAGACCAGTCTGACATGTAGCAGATTGCATGGAGGTTGTAATCCAAAGGCTAAAATATTGGAGTAGGCAACCCAGTGATGGGCAAAGCAGAGGGGTATAGCGGGAGGGGGGACCTGAGTCAGTCAGGAGCTCAGTGTGAATTCTGGGGAGAAGTGCTTCAAAGGACTGAGTTCCAGAAGGCAGGACATAGAGAAGAGCAGGTAGGCAAATTACAGCAGCCTCAACAAGGCAGCTGTTCTTAGGTGAGGGAGAAACTTTTCATGCAAAGGAAAACAGTGAAATCACTGGTGATGTTGGAGCAGAGAGAAAGGATATTTAGTTTGGTTTAAAGTGATCAAAATAACTCTGTTTCTTTTATTTTTTTAATGACTCTCTTTCTTCTCTGGTAATTAGGGTACAGTAGAAACAACAACAACAACAAAAAAAAACATCATTTGTAAGAAACAGCAGAGAAGATGGAGTTCTTGGGAGCACTGGGTCCATGAACCCAACCTAAGACCTCTCCAGCTGGCAAACTCTTCCTTAGCAGTAGTTTGTGGCTTAATAGAATCGCTCTACTCAAAGCAAAAGCAAGTGATGCAATTTTGAGGATGTGACCAGCTGACAGAGATGGCGCGATTGGGTGAATTTCAGAGATAGCATGACTTCAGCCTTTACTCCTGATTTCACAAAAAGGAACAACATAAAACAGTATCAATGCAAACTGAGAATTTACATAGACCTAAAGAGCATGAAATGTAGCGACAAGCATTTTGAAGACAAGAGTTAAAGCTTTTTTTTTTCTATAAAAATGTGTGATTTGCTATATTATAATTCAGGGTATCAGTATAGACATTGCATAATCAAGGAGATGATGTATCCTTTGGTCAGTGGGAGAGTGGTTGCATTGCATGGGTAATACAGCTGTAAACAGACATCAGCAGGCAAAATTTAAATTCTAGGAGATCAGAGTTTAAGTCATAGAAGTCCTCTGCCTTTTCCTACTAATTGAGAATATTGGTAACAAAAAATGGATTGTTTGCAAAAGGTGTGACCTATTTAGCAACTAATTTATAACCCTTAGAAAAATCTGTCATTTAAAGTAAGTTGAATGCTGCAACCTACGCAGTAGAGATGACAAGTAATTGCTTTTTAAAAACCAATCTGTGGCATTTTAGAGATAAAAACACATCTTTGTTAGTAGAAGTGAAATTCTACCATTTATTCGGTTGGTGGTAATTTTCTGATAATTAGGTAATCTAGTAAAATGTTATGTGTCTCCTCGGGCTTTGTGGAAATGCAGTGTGAATCTTGTTCTCAAAAGTAATTCACTTGCATGTCCCTACCAGAAATTTTATAAAGTAAGCAAAGTTAATCAGAATTCATTCTGTGTTTGTGCATGATAATTGAAATTTCTCTATTTTTTAAAAAAAGAATAAACTGGCCTTTATCCTGCTATTGGACATTTTCCTTGAAATTAATAAATACAATTAGGACATAACCATTTGAAGAATAAAGTAAAAATTGCATAGTACATCGTCTACTTTTATTATTTATTAAGTAATATATTGAAATATTGAAAGCACCCTTACTGAACTAATTTTATTATAACCTAATGATTTAATAATAAAATGGATGCATCTAGACTGCTGCTTCTAATCTGAAATCTTTACTGTCCAATGAAGGATAGTGTCTACAATATAAATCATTATCTGATTAAAGGCAAGTTGTCATCTGTAAAACATCACTCTGTATTTTAGAAGTAGCTTCTTCCTTCCTCTCTGCTTATCTTCAAAACGTGTCTCCTTCAGAATTATGTGTGGTTCATTAGAGCAAATACCTGGGCTGGAATCTTTCCTAGTGTTAGCAACAGTCATCTAAATGTTAACCTGTGGTAAATACTTATTGAGCTCAATTATTACTCCGATAAATTTAAACCTGATTTTCCACAATTCAATTTTGTTTCTAATGCAATGTTTGGTGTTATAATGATGATAATTTTAGGATAGAATAACCATTTTCTTCTCACATAATTTTAAAACCTAGGAGTCCTATTTATGAAAGGAACATACACATTCTAAACAAAGTTGTCCACCAAAAAATAAACTAATTTTAAACTCTGGCTTTTCCTGTTACATTGTTGAGGGAAGAGGTTAACCTATCAATTTTAATATTTTTTAAAAAATAATGACATAGATATTTTCAAGGTGATAGTATATTGGTTGTTTTAATGGAATAATAGTATTAGAATAGTCCCCAGACTGTTTTTTTTCCCTGCATTGAACTTGTATTATCACACATAAATTGTACAACTTTTGAGAGCAGTGTGACATTTCCATACTTACAGCTTTAGACCTACCCAATCCCATTTTCTTCCTCCGTGTTGTATGATTGCCTTTACTGGGACAAAAATTTACTACTCATTTTGCTTTAATTCAAATTCCAGGTTCCATGACATCTTCCTGATACACTGGTACAATATTACCTGTGCACAATTTGTAAAATGAGTCCTTTATGTTCTCTTCCCCGTTTGTGTATTTGTCAGCAATGCACTGAGTTTTCTCCCTGAGTGTCCTAATTGAATTGTCTGGAAAAAAAATAGACAAATGTTTTTGCTTTGACAAAAACTTTATCATCCTACATTTTCCTTGGTATTTTAAGAATCAGTACCATCCCCCAGAACCAATTTTTGCCTAAAATGCATGCCAAACACAGAAGAAGACAATGGGAAAGGGGGGTGGCCAAGAAGAAATGAGCTTGAATATTTTATAATAATTCACTTGGCATGGAGAAGATTTTGAGAAGAGCTTTTCTGTCTTTTCCTCAAGCATTAATTCAACATTTGATTATAAATACTTAGTATCAGATGTTTATAAGTTCTTGGTGTATATATATTGTTGAGTCATGCAGATACCAATCTGAGATTTTATTTAAAAATAAGTGCATGATTCAAGTCTCTTGCCAACCCTAAGATGGCTCCCTTAACTAAGAATTGTGCTTCCGTGCTCCCCTATCCAACCTTCCTTTATCCCAATCATCCTGTTTCCCCAAGTTCCCCCCATCCTCCCCTTCTCCCTTTTCTCTCCCCATCTCCCCTTACCCCCATCCCACACCACCCCCAAGATCCCAATTTTCTCCCCAGCAATTTTGTCTACTTATCATAGCCAAGAGGATAACTATATGTTTTTCCTGGGGTTCACCTTCTTATTTAGCTTCTTTAGAATCACAAATTATAGACTCCGTGACCTTTATTTATGGCTAGAAACCAATTATGAGTGAGTACATCCCATGTTCATCTTTTTGGGTCTGGCTTACCTCACTCAGGATAGTGTTTTCTATTTCCATCCATTTGCATGCAAAATTCGAGAAGTCATTGTTTTTTACCGCAGCGTAGTACTCTAATGTGTAAATATTCCACACTTAATTCATCCATTCTTCCATTGAAGGGCATCTAGATTGTTTCCAGGTTCTGGCTATTACAAATAATACTGCTATGAACATAGTTGAACAAATGCTTTTGTCATATGATAGGGCATCTCTTGGGTATATTCCCAAGAGTGGTATTGCTGGGTCCAGGGGTAGGTTGATCCCGAATTTCCTGAGAAACCGAAACACTGATTTCCACAGTGGTTGCACAAGGTTGCAATGGGTGAGGGTACCCCTTCCTCCACAGCCTCTCCAGCAAAGGCTATCCTTGGTGTTTTTGACTTTAGCCATTCTGACAGGTGTAAGATGATATCTCAAAGTTGTTTTGATTTGCATTTCCCTGATCACTAAGCAGGTTGAGCATGACCTTAAGTGTCTTTTGGTCATTTGAACTTCTTCTGTTGAGAATTCTCTGTTCAGCTCAGTGCCCCACTTTTTAATTGGGTTAATTAGCATTTTAAAGTCTAGTTTCTTGAGTTCTCTATACATTTTGGAGATCAGACCTTTGTCTGTTGAAGGCGATGTCCCCAGTTAGTTTCTTGGGCAGCTGAGGATAGGGAACCTGAAATGACCCTATCCTATAGCAATACTGACGAATATCTTGCATATCATCATAGAACCTTCATCTGGTGATGGATGAAGATAGAGACAGAGACCCACACTGAAGCACTGGACTGAGCTCCCAAGGTCCCAATGAGGAGCAGAAGGAGGGAGAACATGAGCAAGGAAGTCAGGACCACAAGGGGTGCACCCACCCACTGAGACAGTGGGGCTGATCTACTGGGAGCTCACCAAGGCCAGCTGGACTGTGACTGAAAAAGCATGAGAGAAAACCGGACTCTCTGAACATGGCGAACAATGAGAGCTGATGAGAAGCCAAGGAAAATGGCACGGGGTTTTGATCCTACTTCATGTTCTGGCTTTGTGGGAGCCTCGCCAGTTTGGATGTTAACCTTCCTAGACATGGACGGAGTGGGGAGGACCTTGGACTTTCCATAGGGCAGGGAACCCTGACTGCTCTTTGGACTGGAGAGGGAGGGGGAGAGGAGTGGGGGGAGGGGGGAGAAGGGTGGGAGGAGGGGGAGGGAAATGGGAGGCTGGGAGGAGGCAGAAACTTTTTTTTTCCTTTTCTCAATAAAAAATTTAAAATAAAATAAAATAGCTATTCATTTCAGCCATCAAAAAAAAATAAGTGCATGGATTTAAATCTTGAATTTTATCACATAGTTGATATTTTGCTCATTTCAAAATTTCCAAAGTTAGTTTGGTGGTTTATTCCATGATTTAAAATCAGTATTTTAGACCTTTTTAAAAATGCAATTTCTTGGGTTTCATGCTCTGGAAGCTTTAGTGTGGAATTAGCTCCAAGGTAGTTTTACAGCAATAAGAGGTGTCATATTGGAGAAGGCTTCTCATATTTTGCCACTTACTCTTTTATTTCCTACTCCAAAACAATTGAAAGTATAGAAAAGAAACTACACCCAAGGGAATAGCTCTCAAGTTTGATCTGAAACTACTGGGATATCTATTCTTTGAGTTTTAAATAAAATAATATTCCTTCTGTTCTTTCACTAGAAAACCATTGTGTTGGTTATAACAGGAACTGATATGCACGTAAGGTTTTGAATTGCTATTTAATGTAAAGGAGATGTCTACCTGATTCTCAAAACTTTATTGCCACCCTGTGAGTACAACTCCAAATTATAAGGCAAGCATAAAAGTAAAGGGAATGGAAGAAGCCAGCATTCTCGCATAGAAAGACAGTTGTGGAGTTGCTTGGAAGTCAAACACTGATTTTAAATTAGATCTCATGGTAATAATGATTTAAAAATGTTGTAAGAGCATGAGCAAAGAAAAACCTATGTCAGGAGTAAAGGACTCTATGTTATTTATATGGCTTTTTTATTGTGGATGCTTTTTTTTCCTACCATGTGTGAAGTGCTTTTATAATGTGCTTCTAGCAATGTTGAAAACTCTATTATGTGCTACATCAGTTCTTCCTTCAGATGAACAAATAGTTTGCCAGGGAACATAGTTCACATTTCTGTGATGTAAGGGAGATGATGACACAATCTAAAACCTTTTTCCTGAGCCTCACTTTCATCTATAGAAGGAAAATTCTTGCCATGATATTGGTAAGCAAATTATATAATTTAGTATGTGATTGTTCATTGATGTACATCCTGGTAATGTAACTCGTTCCAGTTATAAGATTATAGAATCAGCAGCAATTCAGACTAGGCAAAGAGTCTATTGTCTCATGTAATAAAACATAGAAAAAAATTTGGTTGTAGTGATGTTCAAAGATGATCAGCCCCAAAGCAGGAAACATCAAAGAAGATTTTCACTGAACAGTTCTAAGCCTTGGAAGACCAAAAGGTATAAACAACCAAAAAACAGGCAATTTGAGCTAATCCAAATCAGGGCTGAAACCACTAAAATAGATTTGAATACATATTATAATCAGTTAAATGAAGAGTTGGCTCTTTCAAACTTTAGCCAAATTAACAACAACAACATTAATAATAATAATAATAATAAAAGAGAGTATCCATATTAATAAAGGTATAGATGAAAGGAGAAACAGTACAACAGACACTGAGGAAATTCAGAGAATCCTAAGGACAAATAATTTAAATAACCTCATAACATCCAAACAAATCTTTAGTTTAAAATGTCTCAACTAAAACAATATCCAGGACCAGAGGAAGTAACTGCAGAATCCTATCTGATTCCAGAAAGAACTAGAACCAATACTCCTGAGGGTCTTATCCTGTTTTTTTTTTTTTCAGTTTACTTCCTGTGATCTTTTGGATGTGTTTTTGGATCTGTTCAGATTGAAGTGTTCCTTCTGATATTGTCTGTAAAGATGGACTATTAGTCATATATATGTCTTTAATCTATACTTATCATAGTCATTTTTTATTCTCAATTCTAACTTCTCAATTTTAATAGATAGTATCTCAGACTTTAATAAAATGGGTTGATAGTCACTGGTATTTTTTAAGGATATGAAGCACATTTTCCCAGACCTCTGTTGGTAAAAATTTCTGTTAGGTAGCCCGGGGTTGCCCTAATAGCATCAGCATCTCTTTATCTTTTGCTTTTAATGTCTAAACCATAATGTTCCCTAGAAATTGTCTTTTCTGTCCTTGTCTGTTTGTTGTTCTGTAGGCATCTTATATAAAGACAAGGGCATCTATGTCTCTAGGCTTAGTTTTCTTTGGTGATTTTGCTAAAACTATACTCTATCCTTTTCTGTGCTATTATTCTCTTTCTATGCCCATAACTTGGAGATAAGATATTTTCCTAGTATCCCCAAATTTTCCCCATGTTTCTTTCATATTTTTTAGCCTCACTTTGACTTTTACTGAGTCATCAAAGGCTTCAGTTATGTCTTCTACCCTTAACTCACTCTTTTTGACATGACCCATCTGTTGGCAAGGGATTCCACTGAGTTTTTAAAATTAATTTGCTAAGTTTTTCTATCAGGTATTGTTTCTGTTTTTGTTACTTTAAATATCTGAACTATATTTTCATGTCTTAGATTGACTTCCTTATTTAATTTGACTCTCTGTCACCTTTAAATTTTTTAACAACCATTATAATCATGCTTTTAAATTTTTTGTAAGTTCTTCCAAGTCATTTTTAATGGGGACTATGACTGTGTTGATCTGTATTTTTCAAAGGTACATGTTAACATTTTCATGTTGTTTTTATTTCTGCATTTGGAAATTGTACACATGGAGTTGGGCTTTTTGCATGAGTTTCTGTTTCATTTTTTTGTTTAAGGCACCTTACTTCATTTAGCACGGGTATGTACAATGTTCAGAACAGGGCTAATTCAGGCATGGATTGCTGATTTCCTCTCTCTGTCTGGTATTTAGTTTTTCAGTTTCTATCCTGGATATTCTACTTATCATCTACAATTTGGTATCTTCAGTGGCTTGGTTGATGATCTTAGAATAAATTTCCTCTGGTAGTGCTGACCAGTCCTGGGTCTCAGGACATTATAGGGCAACTGGAGATTGTGGGGGAGGGGGGTGAGTCTCGAAGGAAGGGAATGAACTGAATCTCCAAGCCACATGTTCTGGTTGGGGAGTTCCTTGTTCATATCAGGCTGATGGCTAGTAAGCCAGTAAGGAGCATAGAGAAGGTCACAGTCTCTGGCAAGCTACATGACGGATCTAAAACTATTGTACCATGTGCAAAGTTTTGAAAGTCCCTGATAAGAAAGAACCTGTGATCTGTGTTCAAACAGAAAATAGAGGAGCCTGAGAGAAAGTCTTGGTCTCTGACAAGTATGCCTCAGGTAATAAGAATGGAGAGTAGCTATCAGGAAGTGCCTCTTTCTCCCAACCAATTGACTGGGCTAGAACATACTTGTGGGACAGGGTCTGGGATCTGGTGAGTCTCAGGTAGAGGGAAACATGCCAGGTGGAGTTCATGCTCCTTGACAAGTAGCCACAGGGTGAACAGAATTGAGAGAAATGATTTTGTATTCCAACCTGACTGACCAGACTTTGGTCATATGTTCACCACCATTAGCCAATTATTTTACCACCAAAATTAGCCGGATGTGTATGAATGGTTGACAAAGATCATAAGATAGACAAGAAACTTAATAATCTCCTGAATCATAGGCCAAATACCCTAAAAGAAGAAGACATGTTTATAGACAGATAAAGCATAAATAGCCACAAAATGATTAAATGAAATCTGAAAATTAGTCTCTTGCTTCTGAAGTATTAATGGAAATCAAGTTATAGTTAAAGGTTAAGATGGGTTTTAGAAAATTCAACAGATTGAACAAGTGTGGCTCATTGCAGATAAAATACAAAAGCCTCTCACAGTACCTGTCGCCATAGTATTTCATGAACATAAGCCTCAATAAACATTTTTGATCAATGCAACAAAAGGAAAATTTTAGATGATGAGCAGTAAAATCAACAAATTAGATTAGTTGTACTCGCTATAAAAATATGTCATGCTAATTCACACAAAAATAAATAATTCAAGAGATTAATGACATTTCAAAGGGGGAGCTAATTAGAGGAATAATTAAAAACATAATCGCATTAATGTTGATTAACTTTACAATAACTTTTAGAGCAAGACTAAAGAAAGGAAATGAGGAACAGGTTTTGACATTGAGTAAACAGACTAACAAAACAGAGAATAATGTAGTATATTAACTTGTCTTATATTTTATGAAACTTTTAAAAATAAATGTTAGAATGATTACCATGAGTTTCAAGCCAGAAAAATGTAAGCAGAAAAACTAAAACACAACCAAGGAGAAAAAAGGAAAATAAAACTTTGATATCACTAGTTTCTGTTACAGTATAAAAAATGGTCGACATAACATATTGTCATAACAGATAAGAGAATCTATAATGTTCATCACCATTAGCCAATTATTTTGCACCTAAAATTAACCAGACAAACAACAACCTTTTTTTTGTTGTTGTTTTTGTTTTTTTGTTTTTTGAGACAGGGTTTCTCTGTAGCTTTGGAGCCTGTCCTGGAACTCCCTTTGTAGACCAGGCTGGCCTCAAACTCACAGAGATCCGCCTGCCTCTGCCTCCCGAGTGCTGGGATGAAAGGCGTGCGCCACCACCGCCGGGCAAACAACAACCTTGTGTGTGAATGGTTGACAAGAAATATATGATGGACGGGTCAGAGTAATCCTCTAATATCATGGGACATTCAGTGAGTATGGCCATAGTACATATTATTACTTTTCTTTCAAAGATTAAAAATTACCCAGATAATATAAATTATTAGAAGTCACCTCTTATAACTATATATTTATATATTTTCAGTTATGATAATGATTCCATTAATGATGTAGGTTGCAATAATAATACATAATGGGAGATGTATATTATCAAAATGATCTAACATTCTTCATTTTAACAGATTATAAGGAATCTCACTTTTATCTCATCTTTGTCTTCAGACTAAATAAAAATCATACTAAAAACGTATCTCTATTTTGTTTGTAAGACAAGATCAAATGCAAAGCCATATATACATTCTGAGCAAGTGCTCTACCAGCTGTGTTACATCCCTATCCCAGTACCACTATTTGAATCTCTTTCAATAATGATCCTTGAAGTTACATTTTATTTTTATGTGAACATATAGCTCATTCACAAGGACTAAAAACTGCATTACACATTAGTCATTGGAAATAAAGTATCTCTTATTAAGGAATATCATCCTCAGGAAAAGAATTACATCATATTTTTAAATATTAATTTTTTAAATAAAATATATCACACATAGAAATTCATCAGATCGAAAGACTATATAACTTAACAGAGATATATTATGTATTATACTTTTCTCCATTGTCTTTCTCCCTTTATCCAATAGACTGGAATGAAAATTCCAAGAAGGTAAAAGTTTATTTATGTTTCCTGATAAAATCCCCCCTGTCGACTGTGCCCAGCCTGAGACCCACTGCTTCAGGCTCTTGCATGTGATCAAGGGTAGCTATAAACACTGTCCAACACAAAATCATAAACTTACTTAAAGTATTACAGGTTTGTAGAATTTTATCCCTAAAATTTCCTTAAACTTGATTCTACATTTCCCAGTTCTTGAGCACAAACTTTGTGGATGACAATATGTTGTTGAATAATAACATTAGACACATTTTTATCATCTAATGATTTATGGAGTTCTACTCATGGGGATTTCCCCTGTGGTGTAGGAGACCCTTCTGTATTTGTGTTGCTTTCATTGGTTATTAAAGAAACTGCCTTGGCCTAGTTGATAGGGCAGAACTCAGGTAGGTGGGGAAGACAGAACAGAATTCTGGGAAGGAGAGCCATGTTGGGCAGATGCCATGGTTCTCCTGCCTGAAATGGACGCTGGATAGATTCATGCCAGTAAGCCACAGTCAAGTGGCGATACACATTAATGGAGACTAATATGTGAGAGTTAGCCAATAAGGGGCTAGAGATAATGGGCCAGGCAGCATTTTAATGAATATAGTTTCTGTGTGGTTATTTCAGGGCTAAGCTAGCTGGGCAGATGGGAAAGAGCCCACCACTCCTCCTACTACACCCTGAATCTAGCCCTAGTACCTATCACCATGTCCAGGTTTTCAGGACAAATTGTAGAATACAGAGCATGAACACTCCTTCCCTGATACTACTGCCCATACCTCTTACTTACTTTCCCCATGGCACCTCTGACATGGTAAGCATAGGAAGAACACTTTTCACGGCCTTGCATGTTCAACCCAGGAATGTGGAAAATTCACTTCCCTTTATGGACAGGAACCAGTGAATAAATGAATATTTCATCGCACTGTCTTAAGGAATTTATACATTTTCTAAAGCATCACATGTCTAAAATGTATGCCTTTTCTCCAAAGGCAATGGTGTACTGTAATTTGTCCTTGACATTAACAGTAGCCATATTGGTTTATATATGTGCAACATTTTTATCTCTTTTTTTCTTCTTCAATATCCTCCTCCCCCCCCCCCCACTTGAACTGTGAGACTCCAATTTCTGGGGGTGGGAGACATCAAAACATTTTTTTCTGAGACTTGTTTATTGAAGAACCTTAGCTAAGATAGTTACTGAATATTAATGTATTAATTAAAATCACAGCAATGAGTGACTTACCTTTATATTAGTATATCTGAGGAATCAAGTATCATGCCCAGCCTATAGGCTGCTTGTTTACTACTTTGTGATAGAAAACTCCTGAAAAGAGACTTTGTCTGGGGAGATTGGCTGATTAGAATTTCACTGCCGTGGAGATATTAGAATGGTGCCAGTCCAGAGTCTAATGATCTTATCTTGGGCTAATTCCAGTCCTTCAGAAAACCCATTCCTTGACACATCTCTGTCAGAACTAACATCTTTGACTGGTAGATAGAAATATTTTAGAATCTATAAACTTAGCAGGCTACTAGCTTCCACCAACCACAAAGCTAAGAATCTCTTCAGACAGAAAGTAAATATGTTTTTATTTGATTGTGGTGAACACAACTAATTGGAAACTTGAACTTTTTGTAATAAATTGTCATTAAATTATTAAGAATCTGCACAGCTATTTAATAGTTACCTTTCCTGTTTCAGTGGCAAAAAAAATACTCTGGCTAAAGCAACTAAGGAGAAAGTATTTATTATAAACCAAAGCTAAAGCAATGGTCCTTGATGATGGGGAAGTCCAGACAGCAGAAAGCTAAAAGCAGCTGCTCACACACTTGCCAGACAAAAAAGGAAAGGCAATAAATACAAATACACCCCACCACCTTTTTTTTTTCTGTTATACACTACAGGATCCCTAACCAGGAAATGCTTCACTCTCACTTAAGAAGGGTCTTATCAATCAAGATAATTCCCCACAAGCATGCTCACTGGCCCCTCCTCTAGGTGACTACATGTTGGAAAGTTGTCAGCTAACACTAACCATCACACAGTTTTTGAGTTTTCCTAGATATGTATGTCAGAGCCATGAATTATTTTCTACTAATATGATTTATTACAATTTTAATATATGTGTCTCTCATGAGAAATAACCCTGATACGTTTTCAGTAACTAATTGTCCAGTTTTGTATCTCTTTTATGGTAAAATTTAACCAAATCTTTTCTTTGCTTTTATTTGTATTATCTCATTATTATTATAAGTGCCTTTATACATTCTGAATAAACAATATTAATGTGTATAAATATTTCTACCCAGCCCTTTCTTTTATTTAATATAGTTTTATTTTATGCCATTAATTATGTGTGTATATTTAGTTATGAACATATTTGTGTATATGAACATGGTACGTAAGACCATGAACTTTGATCTAACTCATGACTGTTAAGTTTGAAGTCAATCTGCATTATTCTTCTTTTCTGCATGATATTCTATGGTCTACAATTGAAACTCTGAGACTTCATGTGACTCCAAATGTATGTCTGCCTCTTTTATGAAATAAATGTGTAAGAAAAAATACCAAGTGGTGGCAATCCATCAGGTATTATCATTATCATATTCATATTACAAAAAGTTGGTCTTCACTATTCTATTATGCATATATCACTACCACAATAATACTTATTGTTTGCCATTAATACTGTGAATATATCAAGGTCCATCCTATTCCACATGGCCATATAATTTAATTTACAAAGAAGGGTCACCTAAATAAATATATGGTAATCATTCCTTATTTTATGTTTGTCTTGTTTATAATCAGCACTTATTTAGCTTCTCTAGGAACATGAATTATAAGCCCAATGTCCTTTATTTATGGCTAGAAATTCATGTTCCTAGAGAAGCTAAATAAGAAGGTGAATCCAAAGACAAACACATAGGCATCCTCATGAATATTAACCTTCATCAGGCGATGAAAGGAGATAGAGACAGAGACCCACATGGGAGCACCGGACAGAAATCTCAAGGTCCAAATCAGGAGCAGAAGGAGACGGAGCACGAGCAAGGAACTCAGGACCACGAGGGGTGCACCCACACACTAAGACAATGGGGATGTTCTATTGGGAACTCACCAAGGCCAGCTGGCCTAGGTCTGAAAAAGCATGGGATAAATCCGGACTAGCTAACATAGCGGACAGTGAGGAATACTGAGAATTCAAGAACAATCACAGTGGGTTTTTGATCCTACTGCACATACTGGCTTTGTGGGAGCCTAGGCAGTTTGGATGCTCACCTTATGAGACCTGGATAGAGGTGGGCAGTCCTTGGGCTTCCCACAGGTCAGGGAACCCTGATTGCTCTTCGAGCAGATGAGGGAGGGGGACTTGATCGGGGGAGGGGGAGGGAAATGGGAAGCGGTTGCGGGGACGAGGCAGAAATCCTTAATAAATAAATAAATTAAAAAATAAATAAAATAAATAAATTAATTAATAAAAAAATAATAATCAGCACTTATTAGAAAATTTGCATAGCCTTTAGCTGAAAGATAGGAAATTTAGAATCTCTAAATAAAATTTTTCTGATTTCTTTCATCAAACTATTTTAAATCAATCAGCAAGACACTGACTGATGATATACTTTTTGAAAATTATAAAATAACCTATTTGTGTGCATATGGTGGGGAATATAATCTAAGTTCTCTATTATTTTATAAAACACAATTCTATAATATTAGCAAAAATTTTATGACACTGTGTGTATAAAATAATAGCACACTGTGTCTAGAAAATGTCAGTAAAATCCTGCACGAGAATTTAATGACACATTGTCATTAAAAGTCTAATTTTACATAACAAATTAGAAATAGTTATAGCTATGATTCATTCCCCAGTGTTTGTAATTCGCTCTAAGCCTGACTGCAAGAGCAGGAACACTTTTTCTGCTGTGATGTTATTGATCGCGTCTTCCCAGCACGCTTCATTAACACAGATCTGCTCTGGCCTGCGTACAGCTGTTCTGAAAAGGTCTCTCATTGTTAAGCATCAGCGGGTTAATCCCTTCAGGAGGACAGAATGCAGAATCAAGTCTTGGACAGGCCCCAGCTACACACCTCCTGCATTTCTATAACTTCTCTCTAGAAGATTTTGCTATAGGCTATAAAACACCTTATTGATTGAAATTTGAAGGTTGTAACTGTGATTTATGAGTGGTATTAGATTAAATGTATGACTGTTGCGAGGGACATAGACATTTCTTCCTGTTAGTGAGAACCTTTGCAAATCACTTAAACCTAGTCCTGCATGCTGCGAGCACTTCCCTGAAGCAGTTCAGTGAAAGAAGCAACAAGGATGCTAGCTAAAACCACATGGGATGGGAGTGACATCGTTGAAGCAAAATATGATTTCCTTGTATTACATGGTAACAGTTTAATCTCTATCACTTGATGAAATCTGTGCCATTTTAATATGTTAATACTACTATTTCAAAGACAAAATTTTACTTATAAAGGAAGTAATTGGAATGTATGATCACTGTAGCTACTTTCCAACACTGGGATGCCAAGAAAGATTCAGCATGAATACGTAGGATGTCAAAATTAGTCCCCTCAAATAATCTAGATACAGGTCTGAATGACGGCTGTGAGGCAATAGAGAAGAACGACAGCTCCTTCATGCGAAGATGTAGTGCACACTGCAGTAGTGCAGGGCTTCATTGTTTGTCACCTCTACAATTTCCTCCTTTTAAAATGTGAGCATATCTAAATGCCATGGCAGCATTTTTACTACTTAAATAATTGTTTCAGCTGTCTAAATTCTAGACACCTCAGATAATCAAACGTAATAAATGGATAGGTGCTTAAACGATGAATAGAGTTCTTACAGGATCCTTACCTGAATTCCATTTCTTGGTCTCATAGAACCATAATAATAGAGAAATCATTCTAAAGAATTAAATTTCCTGAACTATTGTCAGAATTCAAACCCAGCCCATACACATGCAAGTCTAAGAAAGACACTTATTTAAACCAAAAAACAACCATGCAAAGAATGAAGTAATAATATGTCATATCATGGGAAACTCATTGGTGTTTTGATTTAGTAATTATACAGTAATGGAATCACTAAGAAAATATATTCCAAATTCTGATATATATTTAAAAATCATATCAAAAAATTTATTTTCCATGAGTCAGCATATTCATTTGTATTTATCTACATATATATAGTTAGATGTTTATATTTATACTTAAATAAATAGATTATTTATGTTACCTATTTTTATTCTAATAAAGCTTTATTGTTATTTTTAATGTATTAAATTAAATTCAGCCTAACCCATTACTATTTGATATACTCAGCACTACAGTTCCATAATCATCATTTCTGTCACAATATCAAAGACTACAGCAACAATTTATTTCAAGACAAATTCTACTTTAAGATTTTTATGAGACTTACTTATTTTATTTATTTATTTTGTGTGTTATTTATTTGAATGTGCAAGAGTGTGAGCAACGAGGAAGTCAGTGGCTAACTTTTCAGGTCAGTTCTCTCCTTCCATCTTGGTTATTTTGCTTTGGTTTTTTAGTTTATGTGTCTGAGCATCTTCCTGCATCTGTCCTTGTACCACATGCATACAGTGCCTAAGGAGGAAAGAAGAGGGTCAGATCCTGTAGTCCTGAAGTTACAAACAGTTGTGAGCTGCCCTGTGAGTGCTGGAAGCTGAACACAGATCCTCTGCAAGGGCAGCAAGTGCTTTTCACCACTGAGCCATCTTCCCAATACCTATTTTCATTTTCAAACGTACAATAGATTTAGTGCGGTAAAATAACCCACTACGCAGATCCATCTCTAATTATGCTTCTATAAACTTATTCCTGCATTTACTATCCTTCCGAAGGCTCATTTCCTAAGTCAAAAGAGAAGTGATGCAAAAATGTCTATCACATTAGAATCCAAAGTAGTCTAAATAATCTCTTTCTCCTTGATAGAATTATTTCAGTTGCTTGAATACAGTCAATTAACTTCAATATAAAGGAAACTAGGACCGATGACAAAGACCAAATTTGCCTTTTCAACTCATTTAACTACTTATTCAACAAGTCGACTGTACAGTGAGTTTCAATTGTTTTTCTGAATTGAGGTACTAAATATAGAGAATTATGTTTATTGTTCTGGCCTAGCTATACCAGTGCAAAATCATCTTTTAAACAATATTTAAATCTGCCCAAGTTCAACTGGCTTCCTAATACATGAAAACCCTGTCACCAACCTAAAACAAAGATGTTGAGACCTCACTGGTGAATAGTGAGTATGATCATTCTTCTTACACATTCTTCTTATGTGTCTGTGCATATGTATGTATTTTGAAAATAAGTTACATATTTATGTATGTAAGCTATATATCTATATGTATATAAATAAGTTATTTATGTGTGTATACATATATATAGTCATGTTGATATTTTTCAGTTACATACTGTGGTTGTTTGACTGAAAGAGCCCCCCAATGGAGTCATGGGGGCATTAGAAGGTATGGCCTTGTTGGAGTAGATGTGGCCTTTTTGGAGAAAGTGTGTCACTGGAAGTAGGTTTAAAGGTTTCAAATGCTCAAGTCATGCCCAGTGTCTCTCTCTCTTTCTGCTGTTTGCCAATCAGGATGCAGAATTCTTGACTTTTTCTCCAGGACCATGTCTGCCTATGTGTAGCCATGTTTTCCACAATGACACTAATGTGTTAAACCTCTGAACCTGTAAGCCAACCTCAGCTAAATGTTTTCCTTTATAAAAGCTGCCATAGTCATAGTGTCTCTTCACAGCAATAGAGTACTGACTAAGACACACCCTTAAGGTTCTTTCAGAGTGTTAATATAATATGCTGATGGGTATCAAAAAACAAATTCCAACAGCTTGCTAGTACTTTTCAAAGAAAGTATTCATTGTCTAATCTGTAGATAATTTATTAGTATACTTCCTTATATAAAACAGTAAAACGGCCTATATGTATCCTAGGAGAAATGAATTTAGCAAGGCCCTTTAGCAATGAACAGGCCAGGAGAAGGAAGCTGTAAATATTTTCTAGGGTGACTTCACCGCAGCCCAGGAACCTACATGCTTGCTTTCAGCTATGTCAAGAGCATGGCTCAGGAGCTAGCATTCTGGATCTAAGAAGCATCACCTAGGAAGACCACTCAAAGTGTTTCCCACAATTTAAAAACCTCCTTCTATGTGTTTGTAGACAACATTGCTTCCTGATGTGACAGCATCTTACTACCTAAAGCAGGAAATCCTGGAACAGGTGCTTCATGACTGCCTTTTTTTGCCTCTCTTCCCAGCTTCTGCTAGACCTTTCATTTTTTACAAAATGTTAAAATGAGTTCCTAGATAGAAACTTGCACTCCCACTTCCCATATCATTCTGCCTGTTCATTTTCTACTCTGCCAGATGTAAGAGGAAAGAAAAGCAAGTCTAATTGACTGATTGGGCTTAAGTCACTAAGGGAAAAATCAGTGTGTGGATAATTATTAAATATAATAAACATAAAAAAACTTCATACAGCAGTTAGATAGCTACTTTTGCCTTCTCTCCTAAAATAAAAAGAAAGTAAGAAAGGAAAAGAAAATTTCTCAATGCCACTAAAAGCAGTAGATAATAGACCATAGGTTACTACCCCTTTGGGGGACCAAATGATTCCCCAAATGATCACTGGGGTAGCCTAAGCCCATCAGAAAGCACAGACATTTACATTATAATTCATAACAGTAACAAAATTAGAGTTATGACGTAGTAACAAAAATAAATTTGTGGTTGCGGTCAACACAACATGTATTAAAAGGTTGCAGCATTAGGAAGGCTGAGAACTACTGTTTTCTAGACTGTAAAAGTGTGTCTTAGTTGGGACATTAAATATTCTGCTAAATACAAGAATTTGACACACACACACACACACACACACACACACACCAATAAATTGGAAAATAAGTACCAATGTCTTCTGAGTATAAGAAAACATCAAAATAGTGAAAAGAGACTTGATCTTTTATTTTAGTTTGGATTGAGTTTTTTGAAGACTCCAATTTAAGGAAAATAGATGAAAGAACTTTTTATATAGATAAAAGAGTAAAAACAGTTTTGAAGGAAACAGCCCTAACATAAGAGCCAATAATCACTTTGAAATTTCAGAAGAAAAGAAGGAAATAGAGTGGTATTGCAGAGCATTCCATAATATTATCCTAACATTTCTTCACTTTGAGACTTACAAGGTTAGTTTGGTGTTCGTAGTACAGAAAGCTTCAAATTGAGTAATACCTTTTCCTCTGTTAGAATGGCTTTACTCTCTTCTCTTCCAACTAAATCCATTTTCTTGTTAAACTCAATTATTTATGTTTTCATTTATTTTAATGCGTTTATGCACAGAATTCATGCCATAGTGTGCATATAGATGTCAGAAGACATGTTTATGAAGGGAGGGAGGAGGCTGGATAGAGGGAGAGAGCATGGGGAGAGACAGCTAAAATTAGGAGGCATTTGGTGAGCAGAATGGAAACCTAGGGCAACAGAAACTTCCTGGAATCTGTGAGGGTGACCCTGTGGGGACTCCCAGTAGTGGAGGATACAGGGTCTGAACTGGCCATCTTTTGTAGCCAGACAAGTCTTCCCGTGACGTAACTGGGTTATATTCAGCTGAATTGCTGGCCAGGATGTACTGTGAAGATAACTAAACAACCCACTCTAAGGCTAAGACAGAAGTTCACCCTCTGAGAAAGGACCGTGGGGCACCATTGCTGAGAACAACTTCCACTCAGCTCATTGAACCTTAAATACTTTCCTGTGGGTGAATTCAATTTCTGATTTACAGTCCCAAACCACGACATGTCCATTAAGACAGGAATTGTCTTTCTATGGCTTTAGGCGATTAACAATGACAGCATTTGCCCAAGAGTCTCAGAATCTGCCTGTTAGGGAACAAGGGGATTCATACTGGAGAACTCAGGGATTCCCAGGCATTCCTGACCTGTGAATCACAGAGAGGGGACTGAAAGGAAGGATCCTGGGTTATGTAGCATGATTCTTCCATCTCCCTGAACTAATGATATGGATATGTCATGAAAAAGATTTGACTTCTATGTTTGCAGAGCCTGCTATCCAGAGAGGATGGAAGAAAGAAATCAGATATTTTGAAATAGTAACTTTAATACACTTTGAAAATAGTGTTTGCTGTGTCCTAATTTAAGGAACTCTGAAGTCCATGAATAAAGAGTGATCTCAGTGGAAGGTTTTACCTCACTAGTTTCTCATGCTTTCCTTTATGTAGAAGAAATGACTGCAGGTGGCAAAGGTAGTCTCTGTTCCCCATGATGAGTTGGAATCTGCATGTAGGTAGAGCAGGACATGTTCAAATTTAAGGGAAATTTTCTACATAACCTTATATCAACACTTTCTGGAAAACTGTGTAAGCAGAAATATGTTAAATTTAACAAGAAACAAAAGTCAGAATCAAATAAAAGGAAATAGAATATTCACATAAATATAGATTATAAACCATCTTCCTGAGAATAGAAATAGGAATTACAGTAAATGGAGAAAACTTGGAGCAATGTCAATATCTTAGAACTGCCAGCCCTTCCTTTAACGTAGGCTGCACACAAGAGCCGATAGATTCCCGCCACCCAGCCTTTATATTGGTGCACTTAAATCGCTTTGATTTTTTTTTTAAATTGTCAGATATTTCTTTGTTCTGTATTTAATCCTATTATGGCAAAAAGCTATTATGAAAAAAATGTTTCCTTTCGGTGAATCACAATATCCCCAGTTTTCATTGGCATTCAAAATCGCCAGTGTAACGCCTTCTTTCAAAGTGAATATAAAATGTACTTTAACCACCCCCTTCAAAGATATTTTCCAAGCAAAATACTCATACGTTGAAATGACCTTGCTGTAATGCAATTACTAACACACCATCACCCAGGCGTACCACTTTGCTTCCTTATGGGAAATCTTACTTGGTTCATTGCCTTCATGACAGCAGCAGGCAGCAATGGAAGATGAATATTTCCTTCCTTTGAGTTTGGCATGATCTTGATGCTTATTTTATTTTTATTCTTATCAGCGTGTGTTTTTATCCGATGGGACCAGTCAAATCCTCGCATTGCTATTATTTATGGGTGCTCATTGATGGTTAGCCACATTATGCAACGGTACACAGGTGTCAGCTAAAGTAACATAATGGTTCTTTACATCTTGCAATGAGAACATTTTTAAAACTGGTATTTCACTTGAAGCAGTTCTTCGGGAAAAGGGCTGGAGAGGCTGATCAAAAATTGATAATTGGAGTCCCATGTTCCGTACCAGTTTATTAAAGCAACTGCACATTTAATGAGGAGCGTGTTTTGTGCAGATCCTTTTATGTGAAAAAATTCAAAATGGTATTCTCTGAGGCTCACATAGCCTTGTTTATGTAGTTCCCAGGATATCTAGGCTGTAAATTAACATGTGCCTGTCAAGGGAATGGAATAGCAGTTCTGGCATCATTCACTCAAGCATGTCAATGTTCTTTTAAAGACATCTATTACTGAAAACTGAGAGTGAACCCCGAGAGAGAATACATGACTGAGAATTCTTTCATCAGCCAGTATATAGGCTGGGGACTTGGCAGGTGCACACACCTCCTTGTCAAAAGCCTGTTATATCAAATAGAAGCACTGGCCCTGTCCTTCATTCTTAGACATCCCTTGGCCCAGAAGATAAAAATACATTAAAGCTGGAAATACATGCAACTGAAAAGATAACAACTAAAGTTTAGATTTGAATATGTCAGGCAGAAGGCCCAACTTCAAGAAAATAATGTCATATGTTTTAAGGGTTGATTTTAATTCTATCTTGAATATACAATTATCATGCTGCAGAGGAAACTGGATTCATACCAACAGGTTAATATCAGACATGTTTAGCCCTCATGTCCCAGAAATTCTCTAAGTTGTTAAATATTAAAATCAATTTGGTGCTCCAGGGGTAAGTCAATATAATTTCAATATGATTCATTTAACACATGAGACTCAATGAGTCAACTTGAACATTCTATCTAGACACATTCTATAGTCTAATTTTTGAGAAAAATAGTACCATATCTACTACAGTGGTCTAATCACTTTGGTTTTGTCTCCTAGATGCTACTTATCTTCGAAAGATGGTTCCCACTCAAAAATCATTTGAAAATAAAATCTCAGATACATATTTTTAAATGTCTTTATTCTTAGCCAGAGCTAGCTATTATTAATTGGCAAGGATGCATGAAATCCCCATCCTTTCGCATACAAAATACAGAAAATAGGTGTTTAAACCCCTAAGTGGGGAGCTTTCAGGCATTTTCCAAGTGTTTATGCTCACTTGGAAAAGTAACAACAGATCCTGTTCCATGTGAATCTTTGTCGGGGTTATTTAATAGCAGGGCACAAGCCCTGTATGTGGCATACATACCCATAGCTGTAAATTAATGCTGACTGATAGAAATGTTGAATTTCAAATTAGCTGTCTTTAAATATAAGTGTGGTAGGGGAGGTCATATTTTGCATTTTTCCATTCCAGTCATTAAAGGCCCATTCTGCTCTCTCAGAGGACCTAAGTTCAGTTCCCAGTATGTGCGTTAGACATTTCACAACCACTTACTTATAACTCCATTACCAGAAGTTCCAACATCTTCTGTTCCTGCAAATTTGCACATACACACAGATATTAATACACAAAATAAAAATAGCTGAATGATTTCTAATAATATTCTGTTATACTCATAGATCGTGGTCTGGATCAGTCATCATCAGAAACGTTTCTTCTATCAGCAGATGTGGGCGGGGGGGGGGAATAGTGGTAATGAGAGGGGATAGAGTACCCCAGGAGAACGGGGTCCACCAAGTCAACTGAGCAGGGCACATATGGTTCAGAGAGGCTGAAGAGGCAAGCATGGGGCCTACACTGGTCTGTGCTAGGTCCTCTGCATGTATATTGTGACTGTTAGCTTGTTGTTCTTGTGGGACTCCTAACAGCAGGAATGGATGTGTCTCTGGCTCTTTTGCCTGTTCTTGGGACTCTTTTCATCCTGATGGGTTGCCTTGTCCAGTCTCAGTGTGAGGACTTTTTCCTTCTCTGATTGTATCTTGTTTTGTCCTGTAAACAGTTTTTGTCTCCCAGAGGCCTGCAAATTTTTGAAAAGGAAAGGGAGCAGAAGAGGGAAGGAGAAGGAGGCTGGGAGGAGTGGAAGGAAGGGAAACTCTGCAAGGAATGTATTAAAATAGAGAAGAATGTATTTTCAATATTAATAAATAAACTTTTAATTAAAATTTTAAAAGGAATAGTACTCCATCAGTATGTGTGATGGTATTAAAAAAAAACAGCAGTATCTGAAGTGATTTATACAACAATTAGTGATAAATAAAACATCGAAGCTTTTGAAAGAGATGGGACTAACTGTAGAGTTTTACTTCCCTCATCCTAATGGCAGACCCTGCAGACTCATCTGACCTGCAGATTTTCTACAAAGCACAGGGACAGTTGACAAAGCTTACCTTTCCTCTGGCTTCATTAGATCACGAGAAAAGGAATATCTAATTGCATATCCTCAAACCAACACTTTGGAGCTCAGCCTTCCTGTTGACCCCTACACTACCTCGTGTATGTGCCCACCCCCTACTTTGTTTGAAAGTGGAACTGGATTTACAAGCCTGGTGCTGAAAATCGGGCAGCTGTTTGAAGACAGCACACAGCTGCAGAAGACAGCTCCCCTTCCAGCTCACCCAGAAGGCTTATTAAAAGTCCTGAGCTGGTTGAAAATGTCTAAATCCTTTTAGATACAGATGATAAACTGTGCCTTGGTCAATGTTTCTAATAAGAAGTCATTTCCTCAAATTGTGCATTAGCTACAGCATGACTTTAGAGCCCGAGGATTTGTTCAGCATCTTCTCCAGGGCTAGCCCCAGGCAAGATTAAAAAACAGCCTGTTTATTCTCAACAGATGTCCCCTCTTTCCATAATGAATGCAATGGGCACTTTCCTCTCCGGCTACTACCCCAATGCCCTACTGACCTAAACATTGGCCCCTGCCCATCCTTTAGGGAACATGCTAAATTGTTGCTCATGTCTCATTATGGAAATATGCTTGCTTGTTTTACAGTCCCTGGGGACCACAAGTTAGGTGGCTGTGACTGGAAAATAATCACTTGTAGAAAGTAACCCTGCGGTATGCGATCCAATAATATTTTAATGTGATTTCATGGCCAGAATATTAGCATTTCCATGGAGGCTGGAGAAATCAAACTGCACATTACAGCATTCCCCCAACAGGGAACACAAATACTGTGTGTGGCACACCTATGGCTATGAATTAATACTGACTGGGAGAAATAGTGAATTTTAAAAATAGCTATGTTTAAATACTAGGATAGTAGGGTGTCATATTTTTGCATTTCCCCCTTTCATTTAAAGAGCATATTGTATAGTCTTGTGAGGGTTTTTTTTGTCATATAAAATATAGAAGATATTGAATAGCATGCTCCTACCCTCAAGCTTCAACTAGTCTTCAGGGTTTGCTATATTTGCTTTAAAATGTGTGCTGAATGAGACATAAAGGACAAACTGGGAATCCTTTGGAAAGCTACTCTTGCATTACTGTTCTTTGAATTATCAAATATCATAAAAACAAGTGTTCATTATTATTTGGTAGGCTGTATTACTTAAATGTATGTGCTTCAAAAACCATAAATATATTTTGGAAATTTTTCAATATTGTACAAATCATAGTATGCTACATATATTTTTAAATCACATCATATCTGCTGTATGTATCCATTTTTTAAAAGCAGAGGGTCTGTCATTTATGAGATATATGTAAGAATTTATTTACTAGGTATAATGATAGAGTTGGGGTAATTGATCACCTATGGTCTGGCATAAATCCATATGATTTCTGTAGCTCTTATATTTCATTTCAGTTTGCCTGTAAGTTTCCTCTAGCAATATTGCTTTTCCCCATTGTGAACAATACTGCAAAAATACAAGTAGTTATGTAACTATGTCCTTGAGGATGTGTATGAAGATTTCCTTAACATCTGTTTCTGAATGGCAATCGCAGAGTCAAAGGAAAGAATGCCTGTGACATACTAGATCACTCCAAGTCATTCACCTCTACAGGTTGTATCACGGCACCTAATATTAGCTTTTATCTTTTATAAAGCAAGATCATAGTCTTTCAAATTTACCTTTCTCACATCATTTCAGACAGAGAACAGATCTCCAAAATATATAAACAACTCAAGAAATTAAACATCAAAATTCCAAATAATCCAATTTAAAAATCTGGTATACTGGATGGAGGTGGGTGGTCCTTGGTCTTCCCACGGGGAACCCTGATTGCTCTTTGGGCTGACGAGGGAGGGAGACTTGATTGTGGGGAGGGAAATGGGAGGCGGTGGCAGGGAAGAGACAGAAATCTTTAATAAATAAATAAATAAATTATAAAAAAAATCGGGTATAGATCTAAACAGAGAATTCTCAACAGAAGAATCTCAAATGGCTGACACTTAAGAAAAGGTTCAATATCCTTATACATCAGGGGAAAATGCAAATCAAAACGACTCTGAGATACCATCTTACTCCAGCCAGAATGGCTAAGATCAAAAACACCAATGATAGTTTATGCTGGAGAGGATGTGGAGTAAGGGGAACACTCCTCCCTTGCTGGTGGGAATGCAAACTTGTACAACCACTCTGGAAATCAATATGGTAGCTTCTCAGGGAATTGGGATTTAAACTACCTCAGGACCCAGCAATACCACTCTTTGGCATAGATCTAGAGGATGCTCAATAATATAAGAACAGTTGTTCAACCTTGTTCACAGAAGCATTATTCATAACAGCCAGAACCTGGAAACAACCTAGAATGGATAAAGAAAATGTGGGACATTTACACAGTGGAATACTACTCAGTGGTTAAAAAAAATGGCATCTTGAAATTCACATGCAAATGGATGGAACTAGAATAAAAGCATCTTGAGTGAGGTAACCCAGACCCAGAAAGATGAACATGGTATGTACATGTACTTGCTCATAAGTGGATACTAGCTGTAAGCAAAGGATAGTGAGTCTACAGCCTACAGTCTATGACCCTAGTGAAGCTAATAACAAGGTGAATGCTAAGAGAAATGTTTATAGATCCCCCAGAAATGGGAAATAGAAAAAACCTCCTGACAAAATTGGGAGCATGGGGGTGGGGGAAGAAGGGAGGGTGGAAGGGAAAAAGTAGGGGAGAAGCAGATAGGGGAGGAGAACTTGAGGGAAGGGGATAGTCAAGATGGGGGAAAGACAGAGACAGAGAGCAAGGAAAGAGAAATTTTGGTTGAGGGATCCATAATGGGGTTAGCAAGAAACCTGGTACTAAAGAAATTGCCAGGAATCCACAAGGATGACCCCAACTAAGACCCTAAGCAATAGTGGAGAGGGTGCCCAAACTGGCCTTGCCCTATCGTTAGATTGATGACTATCTTAAATGTCACCATAGAACATTCAACTAGCAACTGATGGAGACAGAGGCAGAGACCCACAATGGAGCACTGGACTAAGCTCCTAAAGTTCAGTTGAAGAATGGGAGGAGTGAGAATATGAGCAAACGCATTAAGACCATGATGGGGACACCCACTGAAACAGTTTACCTGAGCTAATGGGAGATCACCAACTCCAACCGAACAGGAAAGTAATCAGGATAGAACAAAGCTAGATCCTGACAGCTGTATGGCAGGGGAAGATGCAGGGCCACTGGCATTGGCACCAGTGTTTGTCCCTGTTGCTTGTACTGGCTTTTTGGAACCCATTCTCTTCTGATGGATACCTTGTTCAGCATAGATATACTGGGGAGGGCCTTGGTCCTTCCTCGAAGCAATATGCCTTGCCTTCTCTGGGGAGTGGATGAAGGGGGGGGGAGAAAGATGGATAGAATGGGAAGAGGGGAGAAAGTAGAAACTGGGATTGGTATGTAAAATGAAAACAAAAGATAGTTTTCTTTTTTAAAAAAGAAAAGAAAAAAGAAAAACAAGGAAAATGCTATAAAAAAACCAATTTACCTCTCTCTTTTAACTTAAAAATATGTTCATTTAGAAAGCAGTCATTTCTAGGAGTTACCTGTTTATATCATATTCCAACCTGGTATAGCAGTACACACCTTTAATTCCAGCACTTGGGAAGTAAAAGCGAGTAGATCGCCATGATTTTTAAGTCCGTTCTATCTACATAGTGAGTTCCTGACCACTCAGGGAGACCCTGACCTAATATAAAATAAAAGTGAATTTATATCATATCCTATGGCACTTAAAACAAAAGAGGTTACTTCTGTGCCAATATAGCAGCCAGAGGAGAGATCTTATTGGGATGGCAGCTTTTCAGACTTTCTTAGATAAATAGAGAGAGTTGCTTGTTATTCATTTTTTCAAATAATAACTCTGATTGTCCCAATCATTGTTTGTTATGGTCAACAAAACATAGTCAATATATCAACACTGGCGCCAGTCTCTTGATGTTCAAATAATTACTGTTCCTTATTATATGTAGATAATGACAGAAAACTTGACACCTCAGCAGCTCAGCATACTTACCTGAAAATGAGACAGTAATAGTAATTGCCACCCTTGAATCACAATCCAGCCAGACTACCAGAGGTAAATAATGCTGATGCGTGATGTGCGTTCTCCTAGATGTCTAGCACAAATGATTATTATGCTGATTAACAGGCATCAAAATCACACAATTACAATCCACTATGAATGTCATATCCTAAGTGTTACTGGAATGTCATTTTGGCCTCCCTGGTATAGACTCCCTAGTCTTGTGAGCTCTAACAAATGATTCAGATAAAACACACAGAGCACAGATAGGCTTAGTCTGGTTCTCTCTCTACACACAGAGCACAGATAGGCTGAGTCTGGTTCTCTCTCTACACACAGAGCACAGATAGGCTGAGTCTGGTTCTCTCTCTACACACAGAGCACAGATAGGCTGAGTCTGGTTCTCTCTCTACACACAGAGCACAGATAGGCTGAGTCTGACTCTCTCTCTCTCTCTCTCTCTCTCTCTCTCTCTCTCCATAAAACAAAATAAATATCAAAACAAAAGTCAATATTTTTGACAAAAATTATCAAAACAAAATTAAAAATGCAGTTCATTTGGTGCTTGGGCCCTTCCCAGGAAAGTGGTGGACATCCCCAGTGACACTCTGTTGAAGAAAACTGATTTTCCCTTTACTGTTGGGTATCAATTGCAAATATCTTCTCAGTTAGGGAGTGGGACTTTGTTTCATTTTCATAAGTTTGTACACTTTGTACTGTTTCTATTGTTGCTGCTGTTCAGTTTTAATCCATGATGATTAGATAGGACACAGGATGCTGTTTCATTTTTTTTTTTTAATGTTTTTGTCTGTCGAGAGTTGTTTTATGTACCAATATGTGGTCAATTTTTAAAAAGTTCCATGGGATTCTTAGAAGAATGTATATTCTCCCAGTGAAAATCTATGATTAAAATCTCATATAGATGTCTGGTAGGTTTATTTTATTTATGGCACTATTTAATTGGAGTTAAATAGTTTAGTTTGTTTATTGAAAATATTGGGATATTGAAGTCACCCACTATCATTGTATTAAGGACAATTAGTGATTTGAGTGCTGGTAGAATTTCTTTCATGAATTTATGTTTGATGTATAAATTACAGTTTAGAGCTGTAATTGCCTCTTGGTGGATTTTACCTTGATGAGTATGTAGTGTCCTTCCTTATCATTTCTTTGTAGTTTTGTTTTGAAGCCTGTTTTGCCAGATATGAAAATAGCCACATTTACTTGTTTCTTGGTTCCATTTGATTTCATTTGATTGAATTATCTCTTTCTTTTCATTTACTCTAAGGTGGTGTATGTCACTGATGGCTGTATATATTTCTTGGATGTGGCAGAAATATGGATTTTTTTTGTAACAAGGTTTCTCTGTAACTTTGGAGCCTATCATGGAACTAGCTCTTATAGAGCAGGCTGGTCTCGAACTCACAGAGATCCACCTGCCTCTGCCTCCCGAGTGCTGGGATTAAAGGCGTGCGCCACCATCGCCCGGCTGGAACCAGCTCTTATAGAGCAGGCTGATCTCAAACTCACAGAGATCTGCCTGCCTCTGCCTCCTAAGTGCTGGGATTAAAAGCATGCACCACCACCACCGGGTTTTTAATTCAGTCTTTTAATTCAATTTTAATTCAATTCACACATTTTAGTGTGATTTGGAGATTGCTACTATTTAGAGTTACTTTACAATTTCTATTATTTTGTTTTGGTGGAATGCTTTTTTCCCACTTAATTGATAAGCTGTTCTGAGACTATTTTTCCCTGTGACTTCTTGGGTATAGTTGACCTCTTCAAATGAAATTTTTCCTTCTAGTGTCTTATTTGGGGGGGGGACAAAATTTGTGCCTATAAATTGCTTAAACTTCATTTTATCATGAAATGTTTTTCTGTTGATTGTGACAATTTTGCTGGGTATAACAGTCTAGGCCATATCTAATCAGCTACCTAACACTTTGACGTGTAAGATAAAACTTCGTAAATCCACTTGGCTTTTGTAATTGTTTCTCCCAAGGCAGAGTGTTTTATTTTGAAACCACAATTTCTCCCCTTAGTAGAGGTTTTTACTCTTTACTGTTTCTCTGTTAAGTAGCTTTTATCTCTATTTCATATAAATTTTCTCCTCACTTATGCACATGGCCTCAAAACTTTAATTAATGTGATACAAATTATTTGATAACATTTATTGAACAATATTGTAAAAATTTCAGTGATTTTGTTCCTCAGTGACTAAAAATAAAAACTCATTAGAGATAAAGTAGTAGCGACTTCCAGGATCTTGGAAGTAAATGACAATCTTAGGATGTGGCTCTCACTCAAAATGTCGTTTGATTTTACTAGTATGAAATTATATTTTTGACCCCAGCACTAAAAGCTGAGGGATAAGCTTCAAAAGCAAGAACATCCCCCTTGTAATTGATTGTGAAGCTCGCTAAGAAACTAGAAATTGAGAGAGCAGGGCAGGAAATTATAGTAGCTGCAAGAATAGTTGATGATAGTTAAGAACATGTAAACCTAATTACAAAACTGGAAACAAGATTGAAGCAGCCACATTTTCAAAACAGCCTCTTATATTTCTTGCCTATACAGTTTAACACTTATGAGGCTCTTTGTTAACAAAATAAAATATCCAGCATGGTCGAGTCAATGAGCTCTCAAATCTGCCATCACTTTTCTCTTTCACATTATACGAACGCTGTATCTGGGGCCCTTGGTTTATCATCTTTCTCACGTAGCTACCTATCCTTTTTTGAATCTCAAATTTCCAACAGCTGAAAGTCACATTTGTTTCTTAATGTGTGCCTTAAATTTTCACTGACACCGGGTGCATTGTTAAAGCACTGAATAACTTGAATGATTGAATTGTACAACTAATATTTCTGAATAGAAGATATACATTCAGCTAGAGTCATAGCTTAAAGAAAGAAGCTCAGAAATGTCAGAAAATAAGACTTCTTAAGAAAAAGAATCTTATATACACGTACCATCTATAAACAATTTATTAATTCATTAAAGGCAAAAACAACCAGCTACTTTTAAAGGGGCCAGAGAGATGGCTCAGTGTTTTAAAGGCATACACAGCACTTGCAGAGGGCCCAAGCTAGTTCCTATCTTCCATGCCATATAGCTCACAACTGTCTGTAACTGTAGCTCCAGGGCCTTAGAGGCCCTCTTCTGGCTTTTACAAGCACCAGGACTCACATGTACATACACACACAGACACACACACAAACAGGGCACACAGATACATACACACATACACTCACATATACAAATATATGTGTAATTAAAAATAAAATAAATAATTTTAAAAAATGATAAAAATCTGTAATGATACAGAAAGTCAACAATTTTGTCAATAGTTTATATTAATCCTCTAACATTCAAAAGATAAATGTGATTGCTTCCAGTCTTGAAGTGCTGTGCTCCATCCCCAGAGCCAACATAGTAAAAGACAAGAACTGTCTGCTGCAAGCTGTCTGCTGGTCTTTACTTGTGCACCAAAACACTGACAGACAGACGGATAGATAGACACACACACACACACACACACACACACACACGAACATGCACACACACACACACACATTTTGTAAGCAAGTGCAACAATGAGCCATATTTTTCAACATTAATGATATCTAATCTCTATGCCCAAATATCTCTGAACGACAGAACCGTAACAGTTTTCAAAGATCAGCAGAAATTACAACTTTTATCTCAAAAGGGGCTAAGATAGAGTTCTCTTAAGCAAAATATTGTGACCGCACACTGGGAATATGGATTCAAATTGTTCCTGTCATGTTCCACTGCAAAGATGGTTACATGAGATTTTATCAGCTACAAAAAAAAAGAAAGTCATAAATCCAAGTATTTATTGCCTGAATCAGTGGGGACCACAAGAGAGAGAGAGAAAGAAAGGAGAGAGAGAGAGAGAGAGAGAGGGGGGGGGGGAGGGAGGGAGGGAGGGAGGGAGAGCACTCTGCTATAGATTTCAGATGTTATCTGAAAGCATTCTTAGGTTTGGAAAGGTAGAAGCTGATGATGTTTTAAGAACATGTTCCTAAAAATAGCCGCAGTACTCTAACTCTCCTTAACCAATTCTGAACTCTGATAGAATTTTCTTGGAACTTCAGTTCATTCATGCTAGTTATAACATATACGAAATTATATACTTATATAAATATTTTAAATGATACATGTGTCATCTATAAGTATATATGTATATCCTCTGTAATTTGTATTTTATTGAACCATGCATCTTAAATATTTTTAACATTATTAGTAAAAATTACGTTCTCCTTAACTCCAACAGAGGATTCCAATATATCATAACCCCCATTTATCTGCTTTTGTTCTTCATGGTTTGAGTTTCTCATAGTTGTGATCCAAAACTGTGAAATGCAAAACTTGACAATAAATAATAATTTATAAACTTTTTCAGTTGTGCCTAATCTTGAGTAGCTTGATGAAATCTGATTCATTTCCATTCTGTCCCACCCAGGACATAAATCATTCCTCTATGCAATGGTTCCACGTGGTATATACTGCCCACTGTTAGTTACTTAGCATCATGTCTTTTCTTACATAGACTTGGAGGTAACTGACCTGGTAACCTCCTGTCTCTGGATTAGCTATCATAGCATTGGGAACTACTATACAAGCTGCCAAGGGGGGAAAGCAATCATTAGTCCTACCTAGTAGAAAAGCCTATGACCTACAATAATGACTGATCTGGAAAGATATCCCCAATGGTGTAATCATGGCAATTCTACCTTAGGGGTAGCCAACAGCTGCCTAACTGGTCAGTTATCAAATTTAGTTGCAAGGCACTGAAGGCACTTGTGTTCAAATAGTGATAGAACTTTTTAGCTTGATATATTGTAATTTTTAATTTTATTTTTTCTAATCTTTCACTTTGCCTAGCTAGTTTAAAGTAATCTTGGTCTTTGGTATTTATGTTCTGGTAAAAGCAAATTGTACTGTGGTTTGGTACTATTTTTGGTTTAGGAGTATGGTGAGTATCTTGGAATATATCCCCATTTGTATTAGTTGTATTGATCGTATCTGTGACCAAAATACCCAATAAGAAGCAAATCCAGGAGTGAAATATTTGTGTTTATATTTCTAAGATGTAGACAATGTATCCAAGGAAAGAATACAGCAAGAATGTGAGGGAACAGGTCTTGTGGTACCCACAGTTAAGAAGCAGAGAGAGGAGAATGTCCTTGTTTGCCTCACTTCCTCTTTTTGCGTCTAAGAGATGGTTCCATCCACATTTAGGACGACTCTTCCTAGTTCCAATAAACTTTCTTGGAAAGATCCTCAGAGACAGCTACAACCATGTTTTTATAATTACCTTAAATCCAGTGAAATCAACAATGAATGTCTTTGCAGCTCTGCACCTTGTTCAGTTGGTGTTGGGACTAATGAGTCCTGGCCTTCAGCTGGATGTTGGGATTTATGAGTCCTGGCCTTCAGCTGCTTTTCCCTCCTAGAACCTTCTAATTGAAGTTATTAGAAGCTGTGCCTAGCTTAGAGGATCAGAGGATAGGATTTTCATCTGTTGGCCATTGACTGCAGTGTATTTAAGCCTCCATGGTGTTATTAAAGAGGGGTTTTTGGTACCAGTATTTAAAGGTCTGCGTGTCGGTCTGTCTCTGCATCTGTATTCTCAACCTCCAGCCCCTTGCCCGAAACTTGCGAACTAGGGTCTAGCGCATAGAGCGCAGACCTGGGCCGCGGTGTGCAGCAGGTTGGTACCCATTGACATCACCTTAAATCATAGTATTCTGTCCTTGACCCATAGTCTCACATTAAGTTTATGATGACGAATGAATTTATTCCACTCTAAATGTTCCCATCATCTAGAACAGCAACAGTATTGTCCAAAAGCTCCAAATCCTTTATGATACTCATGTTATCTCTTAACTATGCACCCTTACATGAAAAGATGTTGCCATTTCCAATCTACAGTCTAAAAATATAAACATCCTCATTCCAAAAGGGTAAAATAGTGTGAAAACCAAAGAAAGACCAGATCCAGGCAAGATTGAAACATTAAACTCCTTTTCCACTATCTAAAACTTGTGATAAAATCATGTAGGCTCTACAGAGATGGGGTAGGCTACACTGTCTAGTTTTGGTACTCACAGGATACAAGGCCTTTCCCTTGAGTTAGCTCTGCTATGTGTCTGCACTTTTTCTAAGGTAATTCATGATGTGGGTATTGCTAGTGTCCTGGAGCCTTCATTACAAGTTAGCCTTCATCTCCTACCTCTTCATGCAGTGATCCGGGGGGACTCTTTGCAAGGACTATATCCTCCTCATTCTCTGGTCTCAGTGGCTTTCAGCTATCTTGACATAAGCCCCTTTGTCTTCCTGTCTCATGAATTTTGGATCCCGATAAAACCAACACCATGTGAATGAGGCTGCCAAATTCTACTGCTAGCTCTTGATGTAGTCTGGCCTCATTCTGACTCACTTACATAGTCTCTGCACAGGTAGGTGGTTGTTTGGGGACAGGGAGTACTCTCAGCTACGTTTCTAGCAAAAGCTCTGCCCTTTTTTCCCCAGTTTGGGGGCTTCAGTATATAGGCAATACCCTCAGGGAATCATTCCAATTCTCCAACTGAAAAGACTGAAACTTATCCTTAAAGACTTTAATCTCTTTAACGATTACTAAAGTTTTTGTCTGCATTTTCTTTGTAACAAAGCTAAGCTTCAGCAATCTGCCTATTTTGCATACCTTTCTAATTACTCTCACTGTGCTTATGTAATCTTATCTGCATAGTTGTCATTTATATTCCATAACATAGTGCTTGATAGTTCATATGCAATCAACCTGCAAACAGGTTGTTAGTGAGAATTTCACTTCATTTAATTTATCCTCTAGATAGCTTGTGAAATATTTTCCTGTGTATTCTACTATGTTGCTGGAAAGAGTACTTTTTAAAGCCCTAAGCTCTAGTTTAGGTGTTTCTAAACCCAGTATGTGAGATTCTTTACCCATTCTAGACTTGCTGCTGCCTCTGTGCCTCTTGCTCCATGAAACACATCGGAGAACTTTCTATTTCGTGGCCTATTCTTTCATTCTGAGCAGTCTGCTATTACAGATAGCATTGCTTCAGAAGGAAGGACGCTTGAGATCATCCCATTAGCTTTCCATTTTATTACATTCTTATCTTATATTGTCTTCTTTGTTAAAAATGATATTGTATTCCACAGTTGTTTCTAAAATTTTCCTGCTGTTTTTGCATTTAAAATCACTTTAAGGAAGTAACTTCAAACATTAATTATTATCAGTACTTTTTCTCATTTCCACAATTCTTTCAATTTTTAAACATCCGTTACCATTTTCATCAGTCAATGAATGTTCCTAAAGTTCAATTTCTTTTGTTGTCTCACAAAGAATTATTATGATCTTTATTCCTTAGAATTCTCAGACCCTTCTGTTGTTATCCAAGGATGTATTGTCAGTGTCTCTCATTTTTGTAGCCCCCTTTCAGGTTCTGGATCTCTGAACTTTGTGGACCATACCCACTGCATCCTCTGCCAGGTCTGTGTCATACATGATTCCCATCTTCCTCCAGGAAGACACTTTCAACAAGAAAAGCGAGAAAAAGAAAAAGGGACACAAACACTCAGAAATCATGCCAAAAAAGTATCTGTATTCATGAGCTGTCATTTTCCCTGCTCATAACTGTAGCCCTTGGAATAGTTGTGGTTATTCAGAAACTTTAGGGGAAAGATGAGTATACAAGGTTTAATGCCTCAATCCATGTATGTCTGACTTCAAAGTGATCTGAAAACTTGGGAGAAACTGAGTCAGAAAATCTTAAGATTTATTATGCACCACATGTTTAAAACAGAGAAACTACAAAATATCTAAACATTTAACGCTTTGATTTAGACTGTCTTCACGCTCTCTAAGGAAATCTCAAATTTAACATACACACACACAGAAACACACAGATGAGAGATAGATAGATAGATAGATAGATAGATAGATAGATAGATAGATAGATATAGATAGATGATAGAAAAGGATAGATTGCATAATTATTATAGATAGATACATACATAGATAGATAGATAGATAGATAGATAGATAGATAGATAGATAGATAGACAGATAGATACATACATACATACATACATACATACATATATAGATTTGTTTATTCTAATTCAATAAGTGTGGGCTCATGCCTGGGCATCTGTATGTCTGTCCTATTCCCAGGAGTTGTTAAAAACTGAAGCTCTGTGGACCACATTTAGAATCCTAACTTGAGAATCTTCTTTACATGTAACTGCAAAATGAGTTCAATTATGAAAACAATTACTATTGCCAGTAATAGTGACTATAAAATAGTTCACATTTACATGGCATTTCCCATTGACAGAGCACTGTGACATTTGTTAACTCCTTTTGATATTCACAATGACCCCCTGATGTTGTGGAGATATTAATTATTCATAGGAGAAATTGAAGAAATGTTAAGTCATTTGCTCAATGTCACACAACTAATGAGTGGCAAGGAGATCTGTCAGGTGAACTTGGACCTAGAGAAGATACAACAAAAGGGCTGAAAGAATGAGCTTGGGCACCAGAGAGAACTATCTGTGAGTTTTGTCTCTTTTGCATCTTAATTGTGTGACATTGTACATGTTATTTAACCTCTCTATTTTATCTTCCTCATTTAAAAACTGGAAATGCCTATTTGCGTGCTTGCTAGGCTCAATATTACTATAATGCCTGCTTTATGTTCTTTATGCTAATCACTGAATAAATGAGAACTGCTGAAGTAATAAGGGCGACGGGGCTGCATCCCCAGCACCCCGGCTGCCTGGCTAGCTTATGCCCGAAATAATTACACGGACACTGTATTCCTCCAAACACTGCCTGGCCCATTCTCTTCTAGGCTAATTCTCACATATTAATTTAGCCCACCTCTAATCATCTGTATGTAGCACCCCAAGGTGCGCTTACCGGGGAGATTCCAGCCTAGTCCATCCTGGGTCGGAGCTTCATCCCGGGAGCGGGGCATAGCGTCTCTCTCTGAGGCGTCTGCTCCCGAGAGAGCTGTGGAGTCTCTGACCTCACTTCCTGTTCCTCCCAGCGTTCTGTCCTGTTTTCTCCTCCCACCTATCCTCTAACCAATAAAATGGGCCAGGGCAGTGTCTTTATTAGCCAATGACCTTCCTCCATCATTTCCCCTTTTTCAGTTTAAACAAAAAAAAAGGCTTTAACTTTAACATAGCAAAATTACATATAACAAAACAGTTATCAAGTAAAAGTTACAATAATCTTCATCATAACTAAGGAAAACTGTAACTAGAACTAACTATTCTTAACTCCATCAAAGACTCCAGAAAGATATAATATTACCTAAGTAAACAAGAACTAAGAAACTTCAAACTCTAGAAATGACAAAGACATCTCACTGCCTGGACAGTCACCCAAAGTTCTTTTGTACCATTGGGGCATCCATCTTCAGCCTTCAGGCCCATGGTATCCAGCAGACATTTCCATAAAGCAGGAAAATTCAAAGTCAGTTCAGTCACTATCTGTTGTGTCCTGCAGAATGTCTCGCAGACTCTTTCATGAATCAGGAACCCCGAAAGATCATCTCACCTTTGGCAAGTTCAGTAGCCCTCTCTCTGAGGGTTCTCTGTGTCCAGTTTATGCAATAGTCCAGGCAAGAGCAGTTTCTTGCCCAAATGGCTATCAAACTCCATAATGATCCTCTTCGATGCCCATCTTCCTCTCGAAGTAGATTGGTGCCGCCAGGAGCAGACATGTCTCATTGTCATAAAAGTCCTCAGTTATTAAAACATTTAAAATGCCATATTCTATAATCTTTGAAAAATATGAAGAATGCCTATCTAAAATATATCTATGCACATCTAGAAAATATTAACTAACATGATTACAAACTTGATTATTATTTATGATTATCCATCAACAACCTATATTTCCTAATTATACATTACATTTTAATAATGAACTACACAATCACAACACCTTAATCAATATCAGAAATACATATACATATAACAAAATTGACCGTAAATCTCTATCAATAAAGCAAAATCTATACTAATGCAAATTATTCATACCTATATCATATATCCCCCTTTAAAAGTAAAAGAACGTTTATAAACCATATTTGGGAACATGGGCGCAGTTTTTTCTCTCCAAACTGCTTCCTGCTGAATGGGGGCGTCGTTAATTAGGTCTTTCATGGTATAACCTGTGTTCTAGTTTCATCTCAGTTGGCAGTTGAGCAAAGCAATTTTCTGAAGATGTTCACTGCAACGCTTCAGGAGGGCGTGGTCCATCATACCAAATCGGAATAGAAGAAATGAACAGCGTCTCATCCTCTGTGAAAACAAAATAAGAAACTCCTTTCCAAAGTATCATATCCTTAGATACAAATTCAAAATATCTATGTTGGATTAGTTCAGCAGCATTTATAAACAAATATCTTTTAGCATCTGTTGCTCCTTCCTCAGCATTTAAATAATTTAAAGAGAGCATAATAGCATACAGTATCAAAATTCTCTGTGTATTTTCCATCTTTGTACAGCTTTGTTTTAACCTCTATTTAGTTTATTTTTACTTTTAACTTTTTGCTTTTTGAGACAGGTTCTCTGTATCTTTGACCTGAAGTAAGTCTGTAGACCAGGCTGTCCTTGAGCTCTCAGAGACCCGCCTGTCTCTGCCTTCCAGGCATTGGGATTAAAGGTGTAAACTACTACACCTTGAACTCACAGAGATCTGTTCGCCTCTGCCTTCTAGGCACTGGGATTAAAGGCGTGTGCTACCACACACAACAACTCTCTTCCTTTTTTTTTTAACTTTAAGAACTTTAAATTTTAGTCTGCATATATTTTTAACACACTTTAAACCATTCAGAAATTTTTTCTGTCTTTGAATCTCTCTTTACTCTATATCTCTCTTTTTCTGACCACATGAATCTTTAATTTACCAAGCAATATCAGTAGGATTAAAGGCGTGGCTTTGCCGGCTGGATCCAGTCCATTCCTTAGCTTTCCAGCCTCATGTCGGATATACAGGCTGTAGCCATGTTTACTGCAACAACTGCATGGCATTTCAAGGTCCCTGCCAGCAAGTGAGCTACAACAGACAACACTCAAGTCCTCTCGGTAGCCAGCCCTCCTGCCTCAAACAGTCAGAGTTTGCCCTGGCAGGACAGCCCAGAAAGCCGACATTTTTAAACGGCGCAGCTTTTTTCCTGCTATGACTGAAAACCGAAAAGCATGTGTTCAGCTTTTCGTCAACACCATTTAAGTGTTTCCTGGCAGGACCTCTTAATGAGCTGCAGGCTTTGCAGCTAAAGCTGAGTCAGGAAGCCTCTCTTAGATGAGGCGCTTGCTTGGCTCTAGCAAGCAGAGTAGGACCGAGAAATTGCTGCTACCAAGAAACCAGGCACAATGCTTTCATTTTGTTCAAGAATTACTTCCCAAGCTGTCTCAGGCTTTATGTGGAAGCAGTTGTCCACGTGGGCGCCATATGAAGTAATAAGGGCGATGGGGCTGCATCCCCAGCACCCCGGCTGCCTGGCTAGCTTATGCCCGAAATAATTACACGGACACTGTATTCCTCCAAACACTGCCTGGCCCATTCTCTTCTAGGCTAATTCTCACATATTAATTTAGCCCACCTCTAATCATCTGTATGTAGCACCCCAAGGTGCGCTTACCGGGGAGATTCCAGCCTAGTCCATCCTGGGTCGGAGCTTCATCCCGGGAGCGGGGCATAGCGTCTCTCTCTGAGGCGTCTGCTCCCGAGAGAGCTGTGGAGTCTCTGACCTCACTTCCTGTTCCTCCCAGCGTTCTGTCCTGTTTTCTCCTCCCACCTATCCTCTAACCAATAAAATGGGCCAGGGCAGTGTCTTTATTAGCCAATGACCTTCCTCCATCAAACTGCTATGTTGTTTTTTTTTCTTTTATCCCAGGAAACTGCCCAATTTATGAAGCTAGCATATACCTTAGCCTTAGTCCTCACATACAAGGACTATCTAACTCCCTTCAGCATTTGCCTGTGATGTGCTCAACATGAAAAGCCTAGCAGGTTTGGACTCTTGGAGTGAGCCCTTTTCAATGCATCCCACTTTAGCTGGATCTGTGGGAGAGCATGCAGTGTAGCTGCCTACTGATGTGATGTTATGTATATAAAGAATTTCTGCCTGCAGGGTTTCTGCTATGGCTCCTTTCACAAGCCCACAAATCCATGCACATTTTCTTCAAGTGTGGAAGAGGAGCTATTTTTTGTTAGTGGGGCGCTGATGAATCATTATACTTGCCTAAGCTTTAGATGATCTCATCAGTTGTGTTTTCTGCAAAATTTACTGAGCAATGCTACTTACAAAGAGCCAAAAAAAATTACATATTTGCCAGTAACAGATGAGAACAAGCAAAACAAAGGAAAATGCAGGATCATATTGATAGTGTGTGGGTGTGATTTATGAAACATCTTGATAATTATTAAAACTGGTATGTTGTTTATGATCTAGTACCTAGATTAGCACAATTCAGTCTTTTTAAATGTCTTAAATAAAAATATTTCTTTTGGGTCAGTTTTTTTCATTAAAAGGAGTAAATATGCAATCACTTTCTTTTTAGAATTTATGATAACTTAGTTTCTTTAATATTTCTCAGTTTAGTAGTTGTAAGGTTCATAGTATTGAGCATTATAAATTCTAATCACATCTAACCTGACCTGATCAACATGAATAAAGATCTATAACATGTTTCAGAGATCCCCGTGTATGTGAGCAAAATAAAAATATAGAACAGAAATAAATATACATGGTGTTTCAGGATAAGATATATAGGATTATGATTTTATAAGACTTTCAGAAAAATATTGGTCAACTCAAATGTTCAACAATATATTGTATGAGTATCTGAACCATTGTAAGTGAAAAGGAACCAGGAAAACACTTCTTGTCACATGGGGCTGGGCCTCCGGATCAGGAAATAGATTAAACACTTATTCTAAGTTAAGGACTAGAGGGGAGTGTGGTTGAGAAAACACGAAAAACAGAGGTAGCAGAAAATACAACACACGGAATAATTTGCACACTTCTACCATCCAAGTGACATTTAAAAATGTTTGCCAAAGTTATCAAAAACATTAAGCTAAACTTAGAAATGGTATTTAATACAAATGAGTAGGATACAAATTTATTGTTCATAATTTTGAAACACACATGTTCACATATAAAAAATTCAATTAAGTCTGCATTCCAAAATTTTCATCTGTATAGAGACTATGGGAAGGTTTCATCTCCTTCTTTCATATGCTATATTTTTCAGAATGTTGATATACTTTATAATTGTTTTTTCAATTTTGTGGATTAAATACAAAAAAGACTCTCACATGTGACACAAGCTCTGAACCAGTGAACTACAATTACAACCCTATACCACTTTTATAACCAAACATATGAGCTTAAAAAAACTATTTAGAAAGAGAAAATATTATACTTGAGTACACAAATATGGCATTTGAAGCCACATGGTCCTTAGCTTCATAGTTTGTTCTGCAAGCTAAATTATTTAGTATACTTCATCGTGGAATCAAGCCACCCCAAAGGTCTCATTGGCATGACGGAACAATAATTTATCTGTCACTCATGCAACATCTGATTTAAGAACACTGGATATCCATGTGGTAACTCAGCAAGAGAGTCTAATTGGTTCTATGTCTCTTCTACAGAAATGCATGCTTTTACCAACTTCATAGCATGCAGATAGAGGATTGTGGGGTTATAGTTTAAGAAAATGAAGTCTGAAATGCTTATTTAATCATGTAACAGCCTAGTTGACTATCTAAAGGTTATATAGATATAATTATTACTAATCTAACCTGACACGAGAAAAGGAGGTAATAAATCCTTGAACCTTTACACAGAGATGAAATCAAATACATAAGCTTTGCTACAAGTCATCTCTCATTATTGTTTTACCTTGAGTCATTAGAAACTACAGTCTTTTGGCAATAGTCTTTTCTATATTGTACTGTGTCTTTAATCCATAATGTTTAGTAGAGCTATCTGAATCATTGATTTATGCAAAATGTTCAGTCTATATTTTTGGTAGCGATGATCCAGGAACATTCATATCCCTCTAAAAGACAAAGCAGGCATCAGGAAAAGAATAGTATAGGATCCAAGCATCATGAAGCATTCATCTGCCTCCATCAGCCTAAAACAGGAACTTCATCTTACAGAACAGACCCAATGTACATGACTTGTTGTCTTAGATATTTTAACTTTGGAGAGACATTTAATAGTGGAAAATGAATGATCTTTGGTGTCAGAAAATTTGGTATTTGGGTCATAATACAATTGCTAATTTGTTATGCAATCTCAGGTACTGACCCATCTTCAGCAAATGTCAACTTCCTCATTAGAAAAATAAAAACAAACATACTTACCTATGAAAGACACCAGGATCACTATATAATTTCAGTCCTAATTCTGAGGAACAATTGAGAACAGTTTCCATTGTATTGTGGAATATTACTTTAACTATGTAAAAATGTCTTACATTTGTTTGTGCTGAATTTGATTAATAATGTACAGATGTGTTGTTTTGCCTTCCTAAGGCACCTGATTAGTCTAATTAAAAGCTGAACAGCCAAAAACAATGACATCATGAATTTTCAGGTAACTAGATAAAACAAGAAAAAAACATCCTGAGTGAGGTAACCCAAACTCAGAAAGACAAACATGGTATGTACTCACTCATAAGTTGCTATTAGATGTAAAGAAGGATAATCAGACACAATCCACAGTTCCAGAGAAGCTAGAGAAGAATAAAGACCCTAAGAGGGATACATGGATCATTCAGAGAAGGGGAATTAGATGAGACCTCCCGGGTAAACTAGGGGTAGGAAGGTGGTAAAGGGGAGGGGATGGACGAAGGGGAGAGGGACAGAGTGACAGAGCAATGAAAGAGAGATCTTGATAGAGAGAGCCACTATGGGGTTAGGGAGAAACTTGGTGCTAGGGAAAATCCTAAGAATCAACAACAATGATTACAGCTAAGACTCCTAGCAATAGGACATACAGAAAGAAAGGTAAAAAGTCCCAAGTCAAAACATAGATAAAGAAAAATAGGTTAAAGTAAGTTATAAGAGCTAGTGGAACAAACATAAGATAACGTGAACATTGATACCTAATAAGTCTCTGTGTAATGATTTGGGAGCTTGTTGGTGGCCCAAAAGAAAGCCTGCTACAGTGTATCTGATATTTTGCTTTGCTGCCATTTTTTCTGAATCTGGTGTGGTTTTAAAGTACCTAAATGAAATGAGGGAGTTAATATCAGGGTACACAAATCTTCAATAAGTACCCCATTCTCTTACTCTTTGGATGAGGTGATTATGGGAAGCATTTTAAGACCCTAGATAGTCAGTCAAGCCTGTATACACCAGAGCATATACTCAATGATGCATCATACATTTCCTTTAATTCATGGTAGGCTATTTATGTCGTATCATTGTAGTACTGCAAAGATAAGTAGTATAACATTTAAAATCTAAATGGTGATTAGTTTTTGTAACTATAGTCTTCTCCGGTGTCATGCCCATATTTAGACATGATCATTGGACTAATAACAATGTTCCTCAAATCTGTTGCTATACATGACAGCTAAAAATCAATGAACTAAGAGACCGAAACACTGACTTACATAGTGGTTGCACAAAATTGCATTCCCACCAGCAATGGATGAGGGTACCCCTTCCTCCACAGCCTCTCCAGCAAAGGTTATCGTTGGTGTTTTTGATTTTAGCCATTCTGACAGGTGTAAGATGATATCTCAAAGTTGTTTTGATTTGCATTTCCCTGATTGCTAAGGAAGTTGAGCATGACCTTAAGTGTCTTTTGGCCATTTGAACTTCTTCTGTTGAGAATTCTCTGTTCAGATCAGTGCCACATTTTTTAATTGGGTTAATTAGCATTTTAAAGTCTAGTTTCTTGAGTTCTCTATATATTTTGGAGATCAGACCTTTGTCTGTTGTGAGGTTGGTGAAGATCTTCTCCCAGTCAGTAGGTTGCCTTTGTGTCTTAGTGCATGCAAATGGATGGAAATAGAAAACACTATCCTGAGTGAGGTATCCCAGACCCAAAAAGATGAACATGGGATGTACTCACTCATAATTGGTTTCTAGCCATAAATATGGGTCACGAAGTCTACAATAGGTGAATCTAAAGAAGCTAAGTAAGAAGGGGAACCCAAGGAAAAACATATAGTTATCCTCTTGGCTAAGGGAAGTAGACAAAATTGCTGGGGAGAAAATTGGGATCTTGGGGGTGGGGTGGGATGGGGGTAAGGGGAGATGGGGAGAGAAAAGTTAGAAGGGAAGGAGGTCGGGCCTTGGGAAAACAGGAGGATTGGGATAAAGGAAGGTTGGACAGGGTAGCACGGAACCACAATTCTTAGTTAAGGGAGCCACTTTAGGGTTGGCAAGAGACCTGACCCTAGAGGGGCTCCCAGGTGCCCAAGCTAAGGTCCCCAGTTAGTTCCTTGGGCAGCTGAGGATAGGGAACCTGAAATGACCCTATCCTAGAGCAATACTGACGAATATCTTGCATATCATCATAGAACCTTCATCTGGTGATGGATGGAGATAGAGACAGAGACCCACACTGGAGCACTGGACTGAGCTCCCAAGGTCCCAATGAGGAGCAGAAGGAGGGAGAACATGAGCAAAGAAGTCGGGACCACGAGGGATGCACCCACCCACTGAGACAGTGGAGCTGATCTATTGAGAGCTCACCAAGACCAGCTGGACTGTGACTGAAAAGCATGGGATAAAACTGGACTCTCTGAACATGGCGAACAATGAGGGCTGATGAGACGCAAAGGACAATGGCACGGGGGTTTGATCCTATGTAATGTGATGGCTTTGTGGGAGCCTAGCCAGTTTGGATGTTCACCTTCCTAGATATGGACGGAGGTGGGAGGTCCTAAGTCTTACCACAGGGCAGAAAACCCTGACTGCTCTTTGGACTGGAGAGGGAGGGGGAAAGGAGTGGGGGGAGGGGGAGAAGGGTGGGAGGAGGGGGCGTAGGGTGGGAGGAGGGGGAGGGAAATGGGAGGCTGGGAGGAGGTGGAAACTTGTTTTTTTTTTCTTTTCTCCTTTTCTCAATTAAAAAAAAAAGAAAAACAAAACAAAAAAAAGAAAAACAAAACAAAAAAAAAATCAATGAACTATATTCTCCAGTAGTTGAGCCTCACAGTTGTGGTCCACAATCCTGACTGTATAGAGCTACTCTTCAATTAAGTAAGTTTCCAAAACTCTCTCCAATCTGAAACCATGTAACCCACAGTACAATGTAACACAGACAGTTTCAGAATGGATAGAGTGTTTTCTTTAAGTTGGAATTATACTACCTTACTTTAGGTCATTTGGTATAATTGTATGGGCTCTTGAACAAACACATAAGACCTTGGCGTGGATCAATGCAAATGAGCAGCCCTGATTCTGAAGCTCTACTTCAGACCATGGCTATTAATAAATCAAAGCTGGATTATTTTAAAAATACTAGGATAGAAAAAAACAGTGCAAAATGTTCTTACGCTGCACTCGATGTGCAGAATGTAGGCCAGAGCCATATGCTTAAGCCTTTTATTTCTGCTCAATTATTCAAAAAACCTTTATTTAAAATTTCATGAAGAACTTTCTTCTAAGGGTGAAGAAGAAAGAGAGGTTTAAAATTTCAGCATGCTCCTGTGCTGTAGAATGAATTGGAAATGTAACAAAAGGAAGAGTGAGGCTCAATTCATTTGACACTTGTGATTTCGTTGGTTGCTGTGAGATTAAGAAGGAAACGGAACAAAGTAGCTCAAGAGAGTAGTAAAATAACTTAAAATGACAAAGCTCTCTTAAATACTTTACATATAATTAACATAGTAATTGCACTCTCTATTTTGTCTCTGAGCATCATGGTAGATTTACTATTCGGTGATGAATGCTCTTGATGCTCACTCAGAGTTATTGTTTACATTCAGTGAGTACACGCTATTTCTTCTGAGGCTGTGTGTGTGTCTATATTTATAGTTTTTATAGGTATCCTTTCCTCTAATTAGTGGAGTTTTGCTGAGTGATTGTCAGTTTGTTGTTAAATTACACGTATTTGAGATGAGTAATGCAGCTGCTCAATATATAATCCTGAGACAAAAACACAAGAAAACATTTAAAAAACTAAAAGAAGTTGCCCTTATCCAGATATGTTTTTTTTAAAGAAAAGAAAACATTATTCATTATGTAATCAAACCTTTTGTGTCAGTCAGAATTCTATCCTTGGAATGGCATACCTGATATAAATCAACTTAATTCATGTACTTCATTGCCTGTAGTTCTTTGTGTAGGATGGAGGCCTACTATCCACTTTACATATCTATTATTGTTGTTACTATTCGTGTTTAGACAGTCATGTTAGTGAGATTTAATGAATGGTATTAGTAGAAAATACCATCTTCCGGGAAACTCCCTGTCCCCTTGGCTCTTATAATCTTTCCATCCCTTCTTCCACAGTGATTCCTGAGCCTAGGTGCAGGAGTTGTTTTGCAGCTATGTCCATCGGGACTGGGCTCCACCACTCTGCATTTTGATTGGTTGTGGCTTTCTGGAGTGGCCTCTGTCTCTTGCAAGGAGAAGCTTCCTTGATGAGAAGTGAAGACTACACATATTTGTGTATATAAGGACAAATGTTTAGAATGTGGCTATGGATTATGCTGGTTTAGTCAAGTTGTGGTTGTAGTTCTTCAAGATCCATGACTTCGTAAGCACTGGGTAGTTGGCCAGCTTGCCAGTACTGAGCATGTTCCCTCTTGTTGAGCATATCTTAAGGACAATTAGACATCTGTGGACTATCACCAAAGTATATGTGCCACTACCGTACGCTTAGAGTCATTGTTACGTGCTGGTCATTGTTGTGGTTCATAGGTATTATTGCTGGGTAGGGTTTTTTGTTGCCTCCATCATTTGGAAGCTTCCATGGTACCTTCTGATACCAGGAGAGTTAGTCCTCAGGGAGGAGGCATTCAGTACAGTTCCAGTTCAAGGACTTTTGGTCCTGTGTCTGAAGTGTAGGGTTATCCTTATCCATAGGAACTTCTATCCCAGGGGGAAACCAAGGCCAATAGCAATATGCTGTGATGTTTTGGAGAGTCTCTTGACTGACCCTGAACAACAATTAAAACAGACCTCTCATATCTTCTTTTGGGGTTTTTGTTAAATGGCCTTATGCTTTTTGTTACAATATTTTGATAGTTGTTTCCGGATCACCATAAAACTGAATGGGAAGCACAGAGTCCTACATACTCTCCACCACACATAGTTCCAACTAAACTGCACTATTAATGAGATGGCTTACCCCAATGACACACATTTACAACTAATAAATTCATATCCACATATCATCATTCAAAGTCTGCGACCCCTTTGAAAGCTCACTCTGTGTTGTGTATTGTGTGAATTTGGGTATGTATCCATCATAGCAAGTAGTTCCACTCTTTTCATCTCTTCCTATCTATCACTACTTCCTCTTTGTCATTCAACATTCATTCATCTTTACTGGTCACACTTAGATGGTTAGAATCATACAGCAAGCACTCTTCCCACATTACCTTCTTTCATTTAGTAATGTGCCTTTACATTTCTTTATGATAAAGCTTTCTTCATGATTCAATAACTCACTCATTTCTTCTCAGCACTAAATGTTTCATTGCTACATTTCATCATGTATCCATCTTCCTACTGAGCTCATCTAGTACTACAGAGAATTGCAGTCCTCCTCAGAATCATAGTAAATGATGTGCGTTTCTTCATTCACGTCCCAATGATCCTGCTTCCTCTTTCTCTACTCACAAGCCCTGGCACACTCTAACTGTACTGGTGTACACCCTTATCACTTCCTGCATAAATGAAGACAAGACAGAGGTCTGCTCCCTTTCTCTCATACCCTGAATTTTTCTAAACAAGAAATAAGTGTCATATATTATACTGAAATTATTATAAATTTAAAAATGAATCATCACTTAATATTCAGCAACCTTCTATTAGCTTAGGACATAATACTTAGCTGGTAACTGATTCCTCGTCAATTTTATTCCCTACTACCTATTTTCTTCCAACTTCCTTAGCTGAGTATCCCTTGAATTTTAGTGTTTCTCTAGCTAGTTCTTCACTGACCTGGTTAGTTTTTCTCGATACTCTTTGTTAGAACACAGGTTTCAGTTTCTAAGGATGTTGCTCTGATGCTGTGGGCAAAGCCATGCCCTTTTTTCATGAGCTCATTGCTATTTAGAAACCTTTCCTAGAGTATCCTGCGTGCATTCAGATCCCTTCTATGTATTTCCACAGAACTCCAGACTATTGATTATACTACATTAATAATTTATTTGCTTGCAAATGGAACTTCAAGTCTTCAAGATTCAGCCACAGTGGCACTCAGTATGTGAATCCTCCAATTTGTTCAATAACCTTCCTGATGAAAACAAGGGCTTTCATCTTCTCTCACTCCAAGATAGAACCCACATCAGGGGTTCTCCAGTCTAAAATGCTTCTCATACTTCTAGCAGCAAATTATGGTGGTTTGTAGGCTACTGTATTTGAACATTTGGTCAGCAGTTCATGACATTGTGGGGGTTGAGACATTATCAGGGGATTGAGGGTAGACACTGACTAGAGGAAGTATCACTAGAGTCAGGCTTCAAAGGCTTATCACCTTACCCCACTTTCTGTTCTCTTTCTCTCCCTCTCTCCCTCTCTCCCTCTCTTTCTCTCTCTCTCTCTCTCTCTCTCTCTCTCTCTCTCTTTCTCTCTTTGTGTGTGTGTGTGTGTGTGTGTGTGTGTGTGTGTGTGTGTTCACTATTCTTCCTTAAAATCTCTCCTTCACCAAATGGTAACTCGGACCTCATGGCAAAGTTTTTCTTTTTAGTCTTAGACCAAAAGCAGAAAATTTTTACTACTGAAGCCACCAAACTAGGCTTACAGCTGATGTCCTCTGATTGGAGCCTGAAGTAGGTATTAATTACTTTTGGTTTGCTGTAATAAAATACCATGATCAAAAGTAACGTAAGGAAGAAAAGGTTTGTTTCACTTTTGATTCTAGAGGGATAGAGTTCATTATTTAGGGGAAGGCCCACAGGCAGCAAGAGCAGGAAACGGGCTGGTCATGTCTCCAAGAGAGAGGGAAAGAGAGAAGAAATAAACACATGTAACTTAATCAGGAATCTAGTTCTGAGAATCAAACCATTTTCAGAACAAATCTAATGATCTGACCTTGACATTCAGAACCAAAATAAAATGGAAAACAGAACCAACTCCACAAAGTTGTGCTTTGACCTCCACAAGCACACCATGACACACGTACCCACACATATGCATCATGTACATCCATACACAATGATAATAATAATAATAATAATAAAGTTCTTTAAGGGAATATAAACTATCTACTTATATGTTCATATGAAAACATTGGAACACAAATGAGTAATTTAGGAATGAACTATAAATATAGTTCTTGCATGATTATAATGTATGTATTTTAATACAAATTATTTTTCAAAGTAGCAGGCTTTAGCTTGAAATAAAGATGTTAGTTAAAACGGGTGCTTTTCACTGCTTTTTTGTGATCTTCCAAGTAGTCCTTTAGTTGGTTGCCAAAGCACAGAAAAGAGGCAGTTTCTAGCATTAACGCTTTTGTTCCGGAACATGGTCTTTGCTTCCAGTCAATCATCTGCGGTATTAAAAATGATCAACCTGCTTTCCAATTTAATGAAGAGTTTCTGAGAAGCAATTTCTCTCTTTTTATAGTAACAATTGTACCCTGTGTTCAAATATCACTCCATTCTTGCAGGACAAAAGACTTCTGGCTTGTTAGCAATTCAACATAACCATGCCAACCACCATCAGAGCCTAAAATAGCTTTAAAGATGGGAGATAGGAAAAAAGGTTGTACAGCATTTGCCTAGGTACAGCATCAGAAAAGCAAGAATGAAAGAAAGCAAGCAAGAAAGAAAGAAAGAAAGAAAGAAAGATGTGTCTATATATCCACACCTCACAAACTGTTATAGAAATCTCTGGGTATCTCACAAACCAAGGAAATAAGACAGTGTTGTACTATCGAGAATCATATTCTAAATAACTAAATAAAAGACAGATACATTTGGGTTTTAGTTATGAACTTCAACAAAATAGAGTTAAAATGAGAACATAAAATACATATTAATGATAATGAAAGAAGGTAAAAATAAGATGCAAGATAATTCTTCACGGGCATAAAACCTAATTTTTAAACAAGTAAATAGCAACATTGTACATGTATTTTTGACTCTACCTCAATTAAGATTCTGGTAGGAAATAGATGGCACATATATTTTTATATTTTGATTGCATGACATAATTTCTGGGGAAAATATGTTTGTGATTATATATGTTCATATTAAACTTATATATTCACATACACTGAAAACAACTTCAAACTGTACACACACACAACTGAATTAATTTAAAGTAAATTTTTAAAAGATTAAATTTTTATGGCACTATAAATTATGCTATTTTATTTTATTGTTAGCTTTCTAGGCTAAAATACAAAGTAATGGGTATCATCAAGTCATCCCCAACAGCATTCACTATGATACTTGCCTCCATTGGCTCCCCTACCATTGTCCTTTCCCTTGTCCTTTTCCCAGCTTTACTGTTTAACTTTCTCCTCCTAGTTAGTACCTATTCTGCTTTATTTTATCCTTAAAATTTCAAAATTTCATTAGTATATTACATATTAATTACACATAACTGGTTTTATTATGATAGTTTCATATAGGTACAAAGTATATTGCAATTTTTAAATAAGTATTTTTATTGCTATTAGGTAATAGACCTTTAAGCCTATAATCCCAGGGAAACAGGAAGTACATGTTTCATTCATGAAATTTGAGTGCAAGACAGAAAATAATTTGACCATATATACATTATGAACATTTTATCAGTTAAAATACACAATTACATCAATTGTCCTTTCTCTCTTCTCCATCCAACCCTTTCTATGTCTCTCTTTGCCTTCTTGGTCCCTCTCAAACTTTTGCCACCCTTTTAGTTAATTATTATTGCTTCTCAAACACATACACATATGTGAAGTGCAAAAAGCAAATATGACCTGCTAAGTCCATTTAGTGTTACAGGTATGTATATGACTTCAGGGCTGACCACTTGGTGTTGGACAACCAAGTAGGGGGAATCGCACTGGAAAAAAAAAAGAAATTCTCCTTCTTTTAGTAGCTGCTAATTGATTGTAGCTGTTGATCAAGAGATGAAGCCCTGTGCAATTTCTCACTTCTAGCTAAGCAGGTATGTCGGTAATATCATTGTTGAGGTCTTGTTTAAGTAGTCGTGTTGCTAAAGTATCATGAGTGTGAACACCCTGTCATTTCTGGGAGACAGAGTCTCATAGCAGACTTCCTGGTCCTCAGGCCAACCTTCCACCCTTTCTGTAGTATAGGTGGAGGCTGCTTGTTCATTCCCAGCCACCCAGACCCAAATAATAACACAGAAACTATGTTAATTAAAATATTGCTTGGCCTATTAGCTCAGCTTCTGAGCAAAATATGTTTGGATTTCACACCTGTCTTTTCTCTGCTAAGCCATTGGCTGAAACAGCTTTATTCATTATCCAGTAAAAGCAATATATATACAGAAGGACATCCCACATCATGATGAGATGAGATGTCCTGGGTAACCTGGGAAGAAGGGAAGGAGGAGAAGGGATTGGCAGGGGTGGGAACATGAGGGATCAGGAAAGTTGCAGGCAGGTTGGAGGGGAAGAGTAATGAAAGAATTGTCTTGTTGGAGGGGGTCATTTGGGGGTAAGGGAAAAGCCTAGTGCCAGGGGTACTCCCAGGAATCCACAAGGATGACCCCAGCTAAGACTCCCAGCAATAGCGGAGAGGATGATTGAACTGGCATTCTCCTGTAATCAGATTGGTGACTACCCTAATTGTCATCACAGAGACTTCATCCAGTAACTGATGGAAACAGATACAGAGATCCACCACCAAACACTGGGCTGACTTCTGGGAGTCCAGCTAAAGAGAGGGAGGAGGGATTATATGAGCAAGGTGGGGGTCAACATCACAATGGGAAAACCCAGAGAGATGGCTGATCTGAGCTTGTGGGAGCTCATAGACTCTCGACTAACAGCTAAGGAAGCCTGCATGGGACCGACCAAGGCCCTCCACATGCCAGTGACAGTATGTAGCTTGATCTTTTCTGCGACCCCTAGCATTGGGACCAAGATGTCTCCTGACACATGAGCTGACTCTTTGGAATCTATTCCCTATAGTGGGATGCCTTGGCCAGTCTTGGATGCAAAGGGGAGGGATTTGGTCCTGCCTCAACTTTATATGCTATGTTTTGTTGATTCCCATGAGAGGCCTTACCTCATCTGAATGGGGTGAATGGAGATGAGGAGGAGTGGATGGTAGAGAGGAGGTGTATAGAGGGAATGGGAGGAGAGGAGGGAGGGGAAAATGTGGTTGGTATGTAAAATAAATAAAAAATCCTCCAAAAAAGGTTGAAACAAATTGCAAGCAAAACAATTAAAATACTTTGAAATTATTTTGAATTAGCATTTTTGTACATAAATATTTTCTACTTGCATTTTTGCATAGTATAAAGTAATATGATTTATGATTCATTATTAACTCTAAGGTAGGCTCTTAAAATATGTACATAAAGAAATGTCAGGTGTTGGAATCTTCTACCCTTTATTATAATATTAGCATTGTTATTAAACTACAATGTGTGTGTGTTGTATGTGTGTGTGTGTATATACCTGTGTTTAAATGTTTGGAAGTACGCTACATGAGAAAACACCAATGCTTTAACTTAAGATTCATTATTCTATTATAATTTTATCTCCTTGGTAAAGTTCACTACAACTGCGGTTAATGAACAAATTCTTCAGGTATAACTGTTCATTTAAAAAGAGTCTAAATTGTGTCATCAATCATATTAATATTTAAGATTCATTAGAAAGCAAAATTAAACTTTTATGCTTATATTCCTCAGCAGTAATAAAAGATAGGAAATATTTTTCCTGAAACTGACTTTAAAATAACACTTTGTTGTACTCTACTTCTTCTTAGCATTTATAAATTCTGAATTGTTATATAAAATAAAATGCATCCCATGTAATTAAAAGTGAAGACCAAGAGAAGAACTCTGAAGGACAGGCCGTGATTGCACAGAGTGGACCAAGAGAGCAGACCAAGAAAACAGACCAAGTGAGCAGACCAAGAGAGCAGGTCAAGAGATCAGGCAAAGAGAGACCTCAGTGGCTCCCTGGGACACAGACAGCAACAGTATAGAGCAGACCAAGAACAGTTCCCAAAGACATAGAGAGACACTGCAAGGATTGGACCAAGAGGTAAAAACACAATCAACACCAATTGGATGACTAGATGGGTAGGTGCCAATAAAAGAATTCATTCAACAATCCAAAAAGCAACATGGTAGCACAAGAATCCAGTAGTCCTACAACAGAAAAACTTGGTCATCTTAACCCAGAATGAGCAGAAGGAAATGATTTTAAATGTAATTTCAATGAGGATGATTAAGATCTTTAGAGAGGAAATTAAATATCCCCTTAAAGAAATGGAGGAAAAGACAAACAAAAATTTGGAGGAAATCAATAAATCTCTCAAAGAAAACCAAGACAAAAACCAAACAGGTGAAGCAAACAGTTCAAGACTGGAAGGCTGAAATAGAGCAATAAAGAAGACACAACCGAAAAAAATTCTGGTTAGGGAATATCTGGGTAAATAATTGAAACTACAGAGGCTAGCAAAACTTAGACTACAAGAGAAGAAGAAAGAATCTCAGGTGTTGAAGATACTATAGAGGAAATAGATTCATCAGTCAAAGCAAATATTAAATCCGACAAATTCTTAACACAAAATATCGAAGAAATCTGGGACACCATGAAAAGACCAAACCTTAGAATAATAGGGATAGAAGAAGCCCACCTTAAAATTATAAAAAATATATTCAACAAAATCATAGAAAAAATCTTTTCCAACCTAAAGAAAGATATCCCTGTGAAGGTACAAGAAATTTACAGAACACCAAAAAACAAAAGTCCCCTTACCATGTGTAGTAATAAGGGCGGCAGGGCTGCGTCCCCAGCACCCCAGCCGCCCGCACGGCTAGCTTTACCCGAAATAACAACACACAAACTGTATTCATTTAAATACTGCTTGGCCCTTTAGCTCTAGCCCTTACTGGCTAATTCTGATATCCCAATCAACCCATCTCTAATAATCTGTGAGAACCGGTCTTACCGGGAAGATTCTAGCCTAGTCCATCCTGGGTTGGAGCTTCATGGCGTGTGTCTGCCCGGGAGCGGGGCATAGCGTCTCTCTCAGGCGTCTGCTCCCGAGAGGAGAGCTATCGAGACTGAGCTCACTTCCTCTTCCTCCCAGCGTTCTGTTCTGTTTACTCCTCCCACCTATCTTCTAACCAATAAAATGGGCCAAGGCAGTTCCTTTATTAGCCAATGACCTTCCTCCATCAACCATGTAATAACTAAATGCAAAACAAACAGGAAAAAAAGAAAGACTATTAAGAGCTGGAAAAAAACCAAGTAACATATAAAGGCAGACCTATCAGAATTACACCCGAGTTCTCAATGGAAACCATGAAAGCTAGAAGGTCCTGAACAGTTGTGCAGCAGAGACTAAGAGACTATGGATGCAAGTCCAGAAAAGCTTTCAATCACTATTGATGGAGAAAACAAGATATTCCATGACAAAACAAGATTTAAACAATACCTATCCACAAACAACCCAGCCCTACAGAAAATACTAGAAGGAAAACTTCAACCTAAGGAAGATAACTGCACTGACAAAAAAAAAAAAGCCAGGCAACAGATAACCTCACATAAGCAAACCTTAAAGAAAAGAAGCACACAAACACTACCACCAAAAAATAACGGGAATTAACAATCATTTGTCATAGATATCGTTTAATATCAATGAACTTATTTCACTTATAAAAAGACACAGGCTAAGCAAATAGATATAAAAGCAGGGTCTTCTGTATACAAGAAACATACCTTGATCTCAAAGACAGACATTATCTCAGAGTAAAGGGTTGGGAAAAGATTTTCCAATCAAATGGACCTAAGAAACAAGTGGGTATAGCTATCCTAATATCTAACAAAACAGACTTCAATCTAAAATCAATCAGAAGAGATGGAGAAGGACACTTTATATTCACAACAGAAACAATCCATCAAGATGAAGTCTCAATACTGAACATCTATGCCCCAAATACAAAAGCACCCATATACGTAAAAGAAACATTACTAAAGCTTAAATTGCACATCAAACCCCACCCACTAATAGTAGAAGATTTCAATGCCCCACTCTCTACAATAGACAGGTCAACCAGAAGAAACTTAACAGAGAAATAAGGGATCTAACAGATGGCATGACTCAAATGGACTTAACAGACATCTACCCAAACACAAAAGAATATAACTTTTTCTCAGCACCTCATGGAACCTTCTCTAAAATTGACCACATACTCAATAAGAAAGCAAACCTAAACAGATAGAAAAAAATTGGAGTAAGCCCCTGCATCTTATTGGATCACCATGGCTTAAAGTTGCAGAAAGCCTACAGATGGAAATTGAACAGGGCTCAATTGAACCACCCTTGGGTCAAGGAAGAAATAAAAAAGAAATTAACGACATCTTAGAATTGAAGGCAAAACATACCCAAACCTATGGAACACTATGAAAGCAGTGCTAAGAGGAATGTTCATAGCACTAAGTGCCTACAAAAGAAAGTGGAGAAAGCTCAAACTAGTGACTTAACAGCACACCTGAAAGCTCTAGAACAAAAAGAAGCAGACTCACCCAGGAGGAAAAGATAATAGGAAATAATTAAATTGAGTGCTAAAATCATCAAAATAGAAACAAAAAAAAATACAAAGAACCAATGAAACAAAGAACTGGTTCTATGAGATCAACAAGATTGACAAACCCTTATCCAAACTAATCAAAAGGCAGAGAAAGAACATCCAAATTAACAAAATCTGAAGTGAAAAGGGGGACAAAACAACGGACACTGAGGAAATCCAGAGAATTATTAAGTCATATTACAAAAAACCTGTACTTTACAAAATTGGAAAATGTAAAAGAAATGGACAATTTTCTGGAAAGCTACAACATTCCAAAATTAAATCAAGACCAGTTGAACAATTTAAATAGACCTATAACCTGCAAGGAAATAGAAGCAGTCATGAAAAGCCTCCAAACCAAAAGAGCCCAGGGTTAGGTGGTTTCAATGCAGAATTCTATCAGAACTTCAAAGAAAAGAGAATATACATAATCCTCAAAGTGTCCACATATTAGAAACAGAAGGAACATTGCCAAACTCTTTTAATGAGGCTACAGTTACCGTGATACTGAAACCACACAAAAACTCAACCAAGAAAGAGAATTACAGACCAATATCACTCATGAACATGGATGCAAAAACACTCAGTACTGGCAAACTAAACCCAAGAACACTTCAAAAAAAATTATCCACCATGATCAAGTTGGCTACATCCCAGAGATGCAGGAATGAATGGTTCAACATACAAAAATCTATCAGTGTAATCCACCGTATAAATAAATTGAATGAAAAAGGCATATGATAATATCAATTAATGCTAAAAAAGCATTCAACAAAATCCAACACCCCTTCTTGATAAAAGACTTGGACAGATAAAAGAATCAAAGACTATCTCTAAATATAATAAAAGCAATATACAGAAAGTCAACAGCCACCATCAAATTAAGTGGAGAGAAACTCAAAGCGATTTACTCAAATCACAAACAAGACAAGGCTGTTCACTCTCTCGATGTTTATTCAACATAGTTCTTGAAATAACTATGTGATATAACACAACAAAAAGAGATCAAAGGGATTCAAATTGCAAAGGAAGAAGTCAAACTTTCTCTATTTGCAGATGAAATATAGCATATACCTAAGTGACCCCAAAAACTCTACTAGGGAACTCTTACAGCTGATAAATGCCTTCAATAGTGTGGTAGGTTACAAGGTCAACTCAAAAAAAATTAATATCCCTCCTACATACAAATGATAAAGAAGCTGAAAAAGAAATCAGAGAAACATCACCCTTCACAATGGCCACAAATAACATAAAATAACATAGGGTAACACTAACCAAAGAAGTGCAAGACCTGTTTGACAAGAACTTTAAGTCTTTGAAGAAAGAAATTGAAGAAGATACCAGAAAATTGAAATATCTGCCATGCTCTTGGATAGGTAGAATCAAAATATTAAAAATGGCAATCCTACCATAAACAATCTACAGATTCAATGCAATCTCCATCAAAATCCCAACAAACTGTTCACAGACCTTGAAAGAACAATAATCAACTTCATATGGAAAAACAAAAGATGCATGCTAGCCAAAACATTCCTCTACAATAAAGAAACTTCCAGAGGCATCACCATCCCTAACATCAAGCTCTATTTGAGAACTACAGTAGGGAAAATAGCTTGATGTAGGCATAAAAACAGGCAGGTTGACCAATGGAAATGAATCAAATAATCCACACACCTATGAACACCTGATTTTTGACAAAGAAGCTAAAATTAACAATGAGAAAAGAAAGTATCTTCAATAAATGGTGCTGGCATAACTGGTAGTCAACATGTGGAAGAATGCAAATAGATCCATATCTATCCTCATGCACAAAACTCAAGTTAAAATGTATTAAAGACCTCAATAGAAATCCAACCCACTGAACCTTATAGATGATAAAGAGGGAATTAGCCTTTAGTGCATGGGCACAGGAGAACACGTTCTACAAATGGGAACACCTGAAACTGAGAAACTTCTATAAAACAAAGGACCTAGTCAATAAAATAAAAAAGCAGCCCGCTGAATTAAACAAGATCTTCACCAACCCCACATCAGGCAGAAGACTGATATCCAAGACACATGAAGAACTCAAGATATTAGACATCAAAATTCCAAATTACCCAATTAAAAAATGGGGTACAGAACTAAACAGAGACTTCTCAGTAGAAAACTCTCAAATGGCCAAAAGACATTTGAGGAAATGCTCAACATCCTTAGACATCAGGGAAATGCAAATCAAAATGACTCTGAGATACTATCCTACACCAGTCAGAATGGCTAAGATTAAAAACACCAATGATAGCTTATGCTGGAGAGGATATGGAGTAAGGTGAACACTCCTCCATTGCTGGTGGGAAAATAAACTTGTGTTTGAAGAGGCTACTTGTTGGTTCCCAGCCATCTAGCTATTTTAGACCCTAAATAATCACATAGAAAATGTAATAATTAATCACTGCTTGGCCCATTAGCTATGGCTCTTTATTGGATAACTCTTTATTAATTTAACCCATTTCTATTAATCTGTATATCACCACGTGACTGTGGTACTGGCTAAAGTTCTGACTGGCATCTGTCTCCTGCAGCTACATGGCATCCCTCTGACTCTGCCCTTCTCCTTCCTAGCATTCAGCTTAGTTTTTCCCACATAGCTCTGTTCTTTTGCCCTATTACAGTTTCCTTATTCATTATCCAATAAAAGCAATACATAGACAGAAGGACCTCCCACACCAAACTTGTACAACTGCTCTGTAAATCAATATGGTGTTGTCTCAGAAGACTGGGAAATAACTTACCTCAGAACCCAGCAAAATCACTCTTGAACATATACCTAAAGGATGCTCAACCATACTACAAGGACATTTGTTCAACTATGTTCATAGCAGCAGTATTCTTAATATCCAGAACCTGGAAACATCCTAAATACTCCTCAAACAAAGAATGGATAAAGAAAATGTGGTATATTTACACAGTGGAGTACCACTCAGTGGTTAAAAAAATGACATCTTGAAATACGCATGCAAATTGATGAAACTAGAAAAATAAACTCCCTGAGTGAGGTAACCCAGACCCAGAAAGATGAACATGGTATGTACTCATTCATAAGTGAATACTAGCTGTAAAGCAAAAGATAGCAAGCATACAGTCTATGACCCTAGAGAAGCTAAGTAACAAGATGAACCCTAAGAGAAACATATATAGATCCCCCTGGGAAGGGGAAATAGAAAAGATCTCCTGACAAAATTGGGAGCATGGGGCGGGGAAGAAGAAAGGTTGGAAGGGAAGGAGGATTGGAGAAGGGGAGGGGGGAGGAGAACTTGAGGGAACAGGATAGTCAAGATGGGGGAAGGACAGAGACAGAGAGCAAGGAAAGAGAACTTTTGATTGAGGGAGACATTATGGGGCTAGCACAAAACCTGGCACTAGGGAAATTCCTAGGCATCCACAAGGATGACTCCAGCTAAGATGCTAAGCAGTAGAGGGAAGGGTGCCCGAACTGGGCCTGTTCTTGCTTGCTTTCCGTGCTTTTACTGAATATTGATTCTTTTCTCAGACAATATGTCCTGATTACAGTTTCCCTCCCTCAGCTCCTCTCAGTTCCTCCCCACTTCACTCCCCATCCGGATCCACTCCCTTTCTATCTCTATTTATAAAAGAACAGGCTTCCAAGAAATAACAACAAAACATGACAAAATAAAATATAATAAGATAAAATAAAACCTATCACCTAGAAGCTGGACAGGGCAAACCAACAGAAGAAGAGACCAAAATAAGGCGCAAGAATCAGAGTCTTACTCTTTGGAGTCCCACAAAGACACTAAACTAAAAGCTACAAAGTATATGCAGAGGACCTGGCGCAGATTGGTGCTTGGCTGTACCAGTCCCTGAGTTCGGATGAGTTCTCAATTTAGAGGGATTTGCTCTAGGTGTCCTCCATCCCCTCTGGCTGTTATAATCATTCTGCCTATTCTTCCCTAAAGTTCCCTGAGCTCTGAGGGTAGGGATTTGATGAAAACATCCCATTTAGGGCTGAGTGTTCCAAGGTCTCTTACTCTCTGCATAATATCTGGCCATGTATCTCTGTAATTGTCCCCACCCGCTGCAGGAGGATGCTTCTCTGAAGATTGCTGAACAAGGCACTGATCTGTATTTGTTAAGCAACAGCATCCCAGTCTACTCTACCACCTGATCACCCCAACCTCACAGACCCATTATTCTACTCTAGCTTTTATTAAATTACTTTTTATATTCCACATCTAAGTGAAATGATGTACTATTTGCCTTCCTGTGTATTGTTAATTTTGTTCCCCATTTATGTCCTATGGGCTCACACATGCTGCTATTAACGACAAGATTTCTCACTTACCTGGATAAGCAATAGTCTATTGTGTATATGTATCCTATTTTCTTCTTTTTAAATTATATCTTTTACTTTTTGAGATTAAGATTACATCATTTCTCCCTTCCATTTCCGCCCTCTAAAATTTTTCCATATACTCCTTTTTCTCTTTTTTTTCAAATTAATGACCTGTTTCTTCATTAATTGTTTTTACATGCATTTATGCATATGTATATACATACATACATATTCCTAAATGCAGCCTTCTCAGTCTGTATAATGTTACACACATATATGTTTTCAGGACTGGCCACTTGGTATTGGACAACCAATTGAATCTTCCCTGGGTAAGACTTTTTCTCTCATTCTCAGCATTCTTAGGTTGCCCGTAAATCATTGTTTGGGATTGGAGCCTCGTTGGTTAATGTGCATAAAGTAAATAAACTAAACTTTTAAAAACTGTCTTCTTTAAAAGTTTCTATGTTTTAAAAGTCTAAATTCCCTTAATTGTAGGCTTCTGTAAAGTTAATAAAACAAAACAGTACAAACTTTCAACAAACAATGATCCAGAAAAAGCATTCTCATTTCAAAAGAAAAGAATCAGGCATAAAACAATCACACTCAAACAAAATCTGCAGGTCCACGTCTGGAGTCTTAGGCTTGTAATACAGTCAAGTAGGCGCCAAAGATCTTGGGAGCCTCACCCATCCATCTCTGACACTGGCATGCAGAGCTTCTCCCTTATTCAGTCATTACCCAGCTCCGCTTTCCACCTGTAGCTGTGCTTGTCAGTGTCACAAGGTCTGTGGTCTCCAATTCTCTGAAGTTCCCATTTCAGCTGAAATGCAGTTTCCCTTCAAAGTTCCTGCAGTTCTGCTCAGCAGAGCCTGTTCAAAGGACTCCAGCCCTCCCACATAGAGCCTGGTCCCAGATGTCCTCCACAACCTTCTCAATATTCCCTGAAAACCACCCTTGCTCACCTCTTTCTCTCCTTTTGAAATAATCCCAGGCCCACCCCATAAAGTGGTACTGCCCACATTCAGGGCGAGTGTTCCACATCAATGAATACAATCAAGAAAAGCCTTGAGCCGGGCGATGGTGGCACATGCCTTTAATCCCACCACTCGGGAGGCAGAGGCAGGCGGATCTCTGTGAGTTCGAGACCAGCCTGGTCTACAGAGCTAGTTCCAGGACAGGCTCCAAAGCCACAGAGAAACCCTGTCTCGAAAAAAAAACCAAAAAAAGAAAAAAGAAAAGAAAAGAAAAGCCTTGGTGGAGACTCCTGTTCCAGATGATTGTAGACTGTGCCAAATTGACAAAACTATCACAATGATCCATTGCAGAATTTATAAATTTTGAAAAGTGACTTCTTATTATATAGAGAACGTTCCCACATAAGTTTTTGAGGATGACCCCCTCCTACTTCACTGCTTATCAGCACTGGGTGGGGTTGATAACTTCTTTCTTGTTGCCTTCCTTTCTATACCTAAGTCATCTAAGCCACTCTTTTTCCATCTAATTTTTCTGTCTCATATCCATATCGCTGTTATTACACATTTACTGATGTGAGAGAGAGAGAGAATATGAATCGCACAATCTATTCTAGGAAGCATAGCCAAAGTAAGACAGTATAAACCAGTGGGTGAGAGCATAGGTTATGGCCCAAAGCTGTTAAACTTAAATCTAAACTTTATTGTCTGCAAGTACATTGTGTCAAGCAAGCTACACAGCTATTTTCTGTGGAACATAAAAAAGACAATGACACTAAGTTTATAATATGTAAGAATTAAGTGAATTGATGCATAAAACTGTTCACATGGTAAGTAAAGTATAAATTAGCTGTAACATTTCTAAACATAAATCAAATCAAGTCATTCTTTGCTCAAAGCCGGTTAATGCTTTCTTGTCCTGTTGAGAGTCTATACTTCAGTATTTACTGAACCTCAGTGTAGCCCAGCCCCAAGTAACTCTCCAAAACCCCTCACTTCCAGCTACTTGAATTTCATTCAGCTCCTATAATATTACATTTATTTCTGCTTTGCTCTGCTTCAGTGGTATTGCCCTGGTGATTACCTCTGCATGAAAATCTCAATTTTTCTTGTGGATCTCAACTTCCAGTGAAAAATAGAAGCATTTTCTGTGAAGGGAAAAAATCTCAAAATTTTTAAATTTGTGAGCCTTAAAATCTCAACTGGAACCGCCCAACTCTGCAGGCAGAAACAACCCCTGATGTACTCTGACAACACTTTCTAAAGCCGGCACTGGTCACAACTGGATCAGTATGCTGTGTCTATTTTGCCTTAGTGCTGTATTCTAATGCTTTACTGCCCCACATAAATTCTACCTCACAGAGGGAGCTTTACTGATGCTCGGACTATTCTGCATCTCAGATTGGTGATTGGTTTTTGCAGCATCTATTACAGCATATAATTATCTGATTTCTTAGCTAGCTTTTTGTTCCCTGTGAGGTCCCACACATGGTGAGCTATAAACATTTAGCGACGTGATTGTTATTTAGAAGGCACTGGATAAATGTTTTCTGAATAGAGAAACATTTTTACCTGACTTTGAGAATCAGAACAAACATGTCAGGAGAACATACAAATTATCACTTGTAAAATTGTATCTTTTATTTTAAAACAATCTTTGAGAAAAAGCCTTATGATAGGTTGTAGAAAATCCCTCTCCTAAAGTTCAGAACACACAGGATGCTAGACTGTTGATACCATTCATATTTCTGCTGCTAGGAGATTGCCAAGGGATTAGCGATAAGTATGACCTCATTTTTGTTGAATATGTATGTTGTGAGAATTAGAACTGAACAGGCCATCTGGGGGGATGAAGTCTTCCTCTGGCATTGTTCATTTCATAGTATATACATGAGGGATATTCATTTCATGGAGAAAATTAAGAAGTCACAGCAATCAAAGCATGTTCCATTTTAAAAATGTTCGTAGTATGCTTTCAGGCTAAATATTCACAGCATGCATATTAAAGATTGCAATTAGAGGCAATGATGCACAAAATCGCATGTGCAAAGGAAATATTATTTTTAGATACGCACTTGAAACACACAAAAAAACTAAAAATAAAAGATTGCACTGCTCAGGTAAGACCCTACAACCGTGTAATGAGCCCTGAACATTACAAAAGTCACTGTTATACTGGAGGGAGTGGTTTTGACAAAGCATGCAAGCTTAAGACTCTCTGCCTAGATTGATAGGTCTAATGCAGGAGAGTCAAGATTTTGAATAAAACTGTTAAAGTATTTTCACGTGCCTCTTCCATCAAGTGATATTTGAGCACCAATTGTCATAACTGAAAGGCATCTGTTACATCTATAATGGTCCTAGTTTGGACTCTAGCCCTGTGTAAAACACTAACCAAAAGCATATTGAGAGAATAAAGGGTTTATTTGGCTTTCAGGTTATAGCCCATCACCAACAGAAGCCAAGACAGAAATCCAGGGCAGAAATCCGGATGTAGGAACTGAGGCAGAGACTGTGGAGGAACCCTACTTATAGGTTTTCTTCCCATGGCTTTCTCATCTACAGTTTGTACACAGTCTAGGATTACATGCGGAGGATAACACTGCTCAAAAAGGAAAAGGGATGGGCTCTGCCACATCAGTATACAATGAAGATTATATTCCTACAGACATACCCACAGTTGCTCCTTCTTCCCATGAGACTCTGGGTCAAATTGGCAAAAACTAAGCAATGCAATAATATCGTATTTTATATTTTTCATTAGAATACACCAACATGTGAAGATCATGTGTAACACAGTTCTCTGGTAAGGCTAACCTTTCCAGTATTGTTTCCATGTCTTCCATGTCATACACACCATGGTGATTGCCTTGCCTTTAGTCATGGACAGGTGTTTTGATAAAGCTCACATCATCCACATCTGGCGGCCTGATGCTCTCCCCAGGTTTCCTGTTTGGTTGTGCGTCTCCAGACACATTTGCTTCTCAGTCTGCTGACTTTTAAGCTCTAGCAAGTCACAAATCTGGCTGACATTATTTTCAAAAGCTTGTGAATCACATTTTCAAAAGAAATGATTACTTTCATAAACTATAAAGTAAATAAAATAGAACTTTTTTCACAAGCTTTAGTCTTCCTGAATTAATAGAAATATGGGTTAGTCTCTTTGAGCACAACGTGAAGTAAATCAGTAGAAAGAGAAATTGCCTAATATGTATTAATATTAGAAAGTAACAAAGGGGAAATGATCTTGGCCAACTAAAGATGAACGCCTTGCTTAAAAAGATCTTTCAGTAAAAAGTAATTTTCACATCTTGCCATCCCATAATTTTTAGATGATTGTAAGTAATTGTAGTTATTGTTTAGCAGTTACTACCATCTGAAAAGTCACTTAGTCTAAGAATTATACACAGAAAATAACAGCTAAATAAATTAGCATGATTTGTTTTTCTTCCATATAACTGGCATTGAATCTGGGTCTAAGCTTTTAAAACTCTAGAAAAAAACAAGACAAATAATATATTATTCAAATTATATTGCAGCAAAGTCCTTGAATTTCTAAAATACGAAGTTTTGTGTTCTCAGAAGAGAGAGTTCGGCTCTTAAGAGCACATGCATATCTTACACTGGACTGTGCTTGGTTCCCACCTCCTACATCCTCCAGCTAACAATTGCCTATAATTCCAGTTCAGGAGATCTAAAACCCTTTTTGATCCTCTTCAGGCACATGTGCACACCTGGTGCACATAAATTCACACAAGCACATACACACAAATTTAAAATAGATATATAGACACATGCAAAAAGCTCTGTTCTTCGTGAATGGTAGAATATGCATTTTGAATATACTTCTGTTTATTCCATTGAACATTATCGCCTTAAGGCTTCTCTAGTTACAGAAAATCATCATCACTATCTATGTTATGGAGTCCATGTCTTACTCACAGCCTGAAATGGCATTTGGAATAGTCTAGTTATTGTATATAAAATGTAAAATAAAAAATAATTTGCAGTAACCATCATTTATTTCTGAGATTAAGGAATGAAACTGTATACAGGATTTGACAAGGACATATCTCATTACAGAAAGACTTTCACAAGATATTCGAACTACGTTTTCAACAATGAGTCAGGGAAGGAGGCCAGAGTAAAGAATCATGTGGCAAGGGGCAGTAAGGACAGAATGTAACCTGACAGAGAAAGCAAGACTGTAATGGCATGAAGTAAGAAACAACATGCTATTTGATGACAGCATCTCAAAATAGTCATAGGTAGTGTGATGTCAGGGGAGAATACGCCATAGCTGTGCACAACATTCGGGAGAACTGTGAAAGCTGGGACGGAAACACATGTGTGTAGACCAATGACACACTGATTCTGAGTCCTGTAATAAGGGAGTCTTTTGGAACTTGGAGACAGCCAATGGGTACGAGCACTTACTGTTCAAGTGAGAGACTTTGCATTTGGCTCCCAGGCACCAGTGAAAAACTCCAGGTGTGGCTCAGTATCTTTAATCTAGTGGGGGATGGAGATGGGAAAGTCTCTGGAGCTTGCTGGTTGCCAATCAAAAGCAAAGGCAAACAAGATAAGCACTGTGGGTTTCAGAAAACAGTGACTGGCCTGCCTCGAAGGAATAAGCTGGAGAAGGGCACCGGTGTCCCCTGCTAACTGCAGCAGGTGCATGTACACATGCACGTCCATACACACACACACACACACACACACACACACACACACACATTATGCTTAAAGACTGAGTCGGTTTTTCCTAATCTTCTGAAAACCTTTACCCTCCATTCTCACTTTTGTTACCTTCTAATTTGGGCAAAATCTGTAAGCACATCTTTACTTCACAGTATCACGGAGTTTAAACATCACAAAGCCGCCCCTCCTTGTACAATATGTACTTGAACAGAGATCAGAACTCTTGCTTTTGTTGAACAATATGATATTGAACAATCTTTTAAGGAAAGGATTTTTTTTATTATTCAAGACTTGATTAACAAAGTTGATTTCTTCCACCAGGGCGCGAATTCATACAGGATTTGAGTCTGGGGCTAACCCGACAGCTTTTAACATTTCACTTCCCTTCTCCCAATGTTCTAAATTTCCCAAGATCAGAAGTAATATGTCATGTTGATTTAAATGTCTGATTATGTTCAGGATTCCATATGTCATGAGCGTTTACTTTGCACTGAGCTGCAGTTACTCCAGTATGAACTTATTAAAATCCAGGACTGTGGAAACCATCACTCACAAGCATTTGGTTCAACCTCACAGGGGTAAGATGATGCATATACTACAAGTAGATACTTGAAGCTGTGTTCAACATTTGTCAGGGAGAACTTTCTTCCCATCTGGTTCTGGTAGCTTTCTGAACCATTCACCTAGAGAAGGAAGTGCAGATGAGAATGCCTGAATGGAGCACCAGGGAGGAGCCTAGCATTGGAGAGGAGGCAGAGTCGTGGATTATCTGTAGATCTCTTATATTTATTTTGAGTCAAAACAAAACAAAACAAAACAAAACAGAAAGATATTCTGAACCTGCCAAAACAAAGTGAATCTTTACTCCCAGCAAAAGCTTTCAAATGAAGATAGACACTCTGAGAACCCTAGCTTTAAACACATCCTATAGCTGTACCCTTACATCCTGACTTTTCTTTATTTCGTTCCAGGGGACTCGCTATTTTATACATCACTTTTATTTTCCTTTAAGCCAGCAAAATCCGCGTCTGGATGCTTCCCCTTCCAGTGACCCAGCTGCCTTATCATTTTATCTAATAGCTGTAAAATCAGAAAGCTCTGACAAATCCCTTACGGCTGCAGCAAGCCCAAGGAAAGAATTTTCAGTGGAGTCTGCAATGAGAACTCTGCAAAGAAACTTATCTGCTGGTGACTTTAAACCAAAGGCACAGCCTTAAATGGGGATCTGGAGACCGAAATCACTCTGTAACTTAATTGTACCAATTTTAATTTTGTATTTATGTCTGGTTGTTTGTTCCTGCCAGGCCCTAGAGGAGACGCTGCTGACTGCTGCATCCTACTTTGTTCCCGATATATTTCCCAAAACAGAACTCCATAGAATTTATGACCCAATTTTTGCGTTTGATTTAATCTGTAAACTACCCAACTCACACCAAGCACGCAGCCGGCTGTTAGGAGGAAAAAGCTGTTTCTCTCCTTACTCAAGGTTGCTAAAAGGTCCCGACCAAGGCTGCTTCTTGATTCCTGTGTCACAGTTCCTCCTTCACATACAAGCGGATTTTCTTTTATTGCACTGTGGTCATTTGACCACCATTGTAATTTTAAAAGATAGTAACTACCTAGGTACGATTCACCAAATCTAACAAAAAAAAAGAGCAATTTTAAAATAATCATTTCAGTGTGAAAGTTTGACCTTGCAAGGATGGGAAAATGAAAAAATAATAACAAAATCATAGCGATAATACAGTAATTTTGTTTTTGTTTCCACAAAATAAGGCTTGACTTTGTGCATTTGGAAAAGAATATTGTGTAAACATTCCTATTATCTATCACAGATAATTACTAATAAATATAGTTCTAAGTTGCTGCTTCATATCAGGTATAGAATGTTTCAGGTAAACAGTTTAAGTTTTCTATACCAGTGAAAGACCCTCCAAGAGTGTCTTTCCTCTGGGGAGACCCTTCCCAAGGAACAGCGAGACCACTTGTACGGATGCAAACAGCAAGAGGTTTATTCAGATACACAGTTACCTGGGGCGACAAAGTCTCTCGGAGGACTTGTGCGCCTCCAGGTCGGGGTAATGGGTTTATATATGTTTTTGGGGAGCAAAAAGCGCAGTACAGAAGCAAGAAGCGTAGTTACAGGGTTTTTATTGGTTAGTTTGAATGTGGCCGAGTTCAGGTCGGGACAAGGTCCCTAGTTCCCGAGAATTCAGAGCCTTGGCTCTTATCTAGGGCAGACAGGGTGTCTTTCTCGGTATTCACCGTTCCTCCCCGCCTGGGACAGACAATGCCCAGCCACAGGTATCTCTATCTCGTTTTGGCAGCTTTTAAACTGCCCTTTGTTCAAACCCTGAATATTCAGTACAAGCCTTGCGTTACCAGTGCTAAGTTGTTTAACAAGCTGGGTGGGGGGTCTTTAATCTGGTGCTAAGGTGCTTAGCAAGCTGGATGGGGGTCTTTCACCAGATCTGTATTTCCAAAGTATATGAGAAATAAAATTTTAGTCCAAATATTTTACCAATTCATTTTTTATCTGTATTTGTCATATGGGGTTTAATGGTTTTTTAGAATCCTAACACTTTTTTCTCTTGACATATCTGTGAAACAGGCGATGCCCTGCTGAGAGGGCTCAGCTTTGGATTCATCCCCTAGCTCAACCAAGGGTTGAGTCCAAGGCTCAGCAGACAGCATAGAAGAGAGAACAGAGAGGACGGAAGGGCTGGTGAATAGAGGTGCTATGAAATGCGGATCTCTGGATACGACATAGCTTTTGTGCACACTGACTCACAGCAGCTCTAATTACCTGCTCAAGATGAATGCAACAAGATTCCAGCATAGAGGGAGAGAGATGTCCCACTCCCCAGCCCCTACGCCTACCTGAGAAGAGATCTGTATAGATGGAAACCAAGGACGGAGAGCTACTTTGAGGACATAGCTACTGGCCATTTGCCTATATCCCAGTGGATGGGCTCACACCCATGAGCCTATAGGCATTATTAATTACATCCAGGGGATTATCAGTAATAACCAAGAAGTCATGAAATTAATGGAAAATGGGGTGAGGGCCCTACTGGGAGTTGGAGAGTGTTAGTGGAAGATAAACACAATCAAACTACATTGTTTAAGTGTGTGACACTTTCACAGAATAAATTAAAAATATCAAATGAAAATAACGCAGACAGGCCCACCTGGTTGACAAGTGGGTACAAGGAGATGACAGCAGGCAGTCTTGTATGTGCTTTTCACCTTTGCCACTACCAAGTACATGCCCTTAGTACTTTAATATGTTTGCTCATATGGAGTGTTTTTTAGTCACACAAGCTATAGTATACTTACAGAATCATTGTAGGTAAATGTTAGCAGAAATTAAAAGCAGAAAATGCATCTAAGGCTCATGGTCATAAACAGTGCGAAGCTGGCATTCTTCTTGAGAAAAAGATGTTCGCATTATGAAAGTAAGTTGCATCTAGTTAATAGTAATTTGCTACTTGCACTGCATTTTCCAAACTCAGACCATTGGCAACACTTCTATATTTTCATTTTTGTTTGCTAACTTTTTACTAGTGAACTACTTACTTACTTACTACTTACTAGTGAATTAAATGCAGTAGAAATACAACCTTAAAAGCATGCAGGTTATACCCACAGGTTTTAGAAAAGAGTTTAAGCATTTTTATTTATTAAATAACTAGCATGGATAGTTACTTTTAAAATAGGACTGAACTGGACACTGGCATTATCAAATGTAACAGAACTGGGACAAAACACGGGGAAACCAGAGAACGCATTGACTATTGGTGAGACGAGAGCCACACAGAGCCAGGTATTGACTGAGTTCTGCTCCCTGCGGGCTCCAGGACAGGTGCTAAGATACAGATTTCCTATCACTCGACAGTACAACAAAGGAAGTTTAAAGACTACACGGAAGTGATAATTCATCTGATAGAAATCTAGGACTTAGGAAGGGTAATTTCTCGAAATTGGTTTTGAATGAGTGGGATTTGAATTGAGTCATAAAATTAGAAAATTGCAACAGATACCAAGAGATAAGGGACTTTAGCTCAAGCAAGGCATCCAGATGAGAGTTGTAAACTTGGAAGTACACACATATGAATGGAAACTAAGAAAGTAGACTAACAATACTGAGAAAAATTTGATTTTTTTGTACCATTCGGGCTCATGTTAAATACAGCAGCTATAGGTCCAGTCCTTTAACTTGGATGTCAGTTAACTCTGTCACATATTAATCACATGGATTTATGCAGATACATCAGTAAACTGCTGTAGATCTCTGTGAGCTGATCTGTAAAATGGAACTATGTATAACACTTCATAGAATTCTAAGAGTCCCCAATGTTCCTACCTGTGGTAGTATGGGCAGACAAGCGACTGGAAGATGTCATTCCTAAGTTACCTTACATAACATAAGGTCACATCTCAGTTATCAGCACACTTATAATGTTTTATAAGACTGAGTCTTAGGCAACTGGAGTAAGATGCTGAACAAATGCATTCATTTAGTCCAGAGGAAAGTAAACCTCAATTTTTGTAACAGACATCAGGGCCACTGGGCAGCAAACTATATGTGGCTGAAAGGGCCTTTCCCTTTAATCAGATTAGTGACTACGCTAACTGTCATCATAGAACCTACATCCAGTTACTGATGGAAGCTGATGCAGAGATCCATAGCCAAGCACAGAGCTGAGCTCCTTGAAATTAGCTGAAGAGAGAAAAAAAGGGATCATATGAACAAGGGGGGTCAAAATCCTCATGGGGAAAACAACAGAGACAGCTGACCTAAGCTAGTGGGAGCTCATGGACTATGGACTGGCATGAAAACGAACTAGATCCTCTTAATATGGGTGACAGTTATATGGCTTCATCTGTTGGGGAACCCCTGGCAGTCACACCAGGACTTATCCTAGGTGCACAAACTGGGTTTTTGTAGCCCATTCTTATGGTGGGATACCATGCTCAGCATAGATATGGAGGGGCTTGGTCCTTCCTCAAGTTGGTAACCTAGACCTTGTTGATTCCCCAAGGAAGGCCTTACCACCTCTGAGAAGTGTTTGAGATATGGGAAAGGAAGAGGTGGGGAGCGTTGGGAGAAGGGGAGAAAGGAGTAACTGGAATTGGTATGTAAAATGAAAAGTAAATCTTTTAATAAAAAAATGGAAAAAGATATAATCATGAAACAACGCGAAAGAATTCTGAATCAAAATATGTTTATCTCCACCTTTCACCTAATTTCAATAAATTTTAAATAGTGGGACTATAAATAAGGCATTTTTAATGGGATTTTATTACTCTTCCAACTACTTGATTTTATGTAAGATAAACTGAATGTGATGGAAGGGAAAGTGGGAACTAACCTTGAATGAATTGACATAGGGGACAACTTTCTGAATGGAAAGAACACCAATAGTGCTGACACTAAGATGAACTGTTAAGTAAATGAGGCCGCATGAAACTGAAAAGCTTCTGTAAAGCAAAGTATACATACCATCAATAGGACAAAACAGCAGCCATGAAAAGCTTCTGTAAAGCAAAGTATACCATCAATAGGAAAAAACAGCAGCCAAAAGAATGGAAAAAGATCCTCACCATCCCTACATCTAAAAGAGGGTTGATTTTCAAAATATGTAAAGAATTAAAGAAAATAGACATCAAAAAAAACCATATAATCCAGTTAAAAATGAGATACTGTTCTAAAAATGGATACTATTCTAAACAGAATAATCTCAAATGGCTAAGAAATACTTAAAGAAATATTCCACTACCTTAGCCATCAGGAGAACACAAAGCAAAACAACTCTTGAGATTTCACTTTACATCTGTCAGAATGGCTAAGATAAAAAACACAAGAGGCAGTTCGTGTTGATGAGGATGTGGAACAAAGGGAACACTCCTCATCTGCTGGTAGGAATGCAACCTTGTACAGCGACTTTGGAAATTAATATGGCAGTTTCTCAGAAAGCTGGGCATCATCTACCTTAAGACCCAGCAATTCTACTCTTGGGCATATACCCAAAGGATACTTAATTATGACACAAGGACCCTTGTTGAACTATGTCCATAACGCTTTTTTCATAATAGACAGGACCTGAAAGCAATCTATATGTCCCTCAACTGAAGAAGAAAATGAAATAAAAATAAAGAAAATGAAAATGTACACAATGGAGCACTACTCAGCTGTTAAAAACAATGACATGAAATATGCAGGCAAATGGATTGAATTAGATCAGATCATCCAGCCTTAAGAGCTGGAGGTGTCTCAGCCTTAAGAGCTGTGGCTGATGTTCCAGATTCGATTTCCAGGAATCACATGGTGGTTCACAATCATTTGTAATTTCCTTTTTAGGTGATCTGACATTCTTACAGAAAAAAAAATACCTTTAAAAATTTAGAGAATAATGAAGAGGAGAAGTGGGGGTAAGGAGAAGAAGAGGAAGAAGAAAAGGAGGGGGAGGAGAGAAAGGAGGAGGAAGAGAAGGAGGAGGAGAAGGAGGAGAAGGAGGAGAAGGAGGAGAAGGAGAAGGAGAAGGAGAAGGAGAAGAAGAAGAAGAAGAAGAAGAAGAAGAAGAAGAAGAAGAAGAAGAAAAACAAAACTGTTTCACTAGCATAAAACTGAACTCTTGATCATATCAAAAAGTGAAATTCATCTTAAAGAATTTACAAATTCTTCAGCTGTTAGTGGTGTGAGGCGACTTGACTGGCAAGACCCATGTGGCTTTAGCTGTGATAAGGCAGGAATAAGCCACCTATGTGTTCATTGATCAGCCAACAATCTGGGAGAACAGCAGTGTTGAAAGGCAAAGGTTGTAGGTTTGTAGGCTAATGGGGGCTGTTGAAGTTTTAGTAAGGCTTCTGGAGTCCACTACTGATTGTTTGTTTGTTTGTTTGTATTGCCTTGCTTCAGAAGAGTTGTGCCCAAGAAAATTTCTCTGTGTATTAGGCCTGACTTAAATGAAGGTCACACTACCAACTGACAGGGGCCAAATAACACGTTGTAGAACCCCCTGTACTCAAAGACTGTAGTTCTGGAGTCCAGAACAACAGAGTCAATATTGCCCAGAGTTAAAACCTCAACTGAATCACTGACAATGATGCCTGAGGATAGGTGTTCAATGAGTGGTTTAGGAACCTGTGTCACATGGAAAGCGACCTTCCACATCTCAAGTATAGCAATGGCTGACTACACAGTTGCAGCCAAGGATGCAGGAACAACAGTGGCAAATTCAAGCATCAGGGACACAGGCAATTTCCCTGTGGCAATGGCTTCAATAACCAAGATGTCAAGTTCAGCTCCAGTCTCAATTTTTTTTTTTTTTACCTTGGGATGGGTTTCCTAGAAGACCACACACTAGCTCATTTGATTGGCTGGTGAGGGCAGCGGCTCTCTCCAGCATATATAGAGCAATGGTGATGGCTGTTTACCTAAATGCAGAATGCTCCCAGGCTTTTATGCAGAGCTGACCATTGGGACCCTAGAAATACCGAAAGAAATCTGCATGCAACAGGCAGCTGTCTCCGTGTTTCCTGACATCTTCACAGCAAAGCCTGTGGGAGTCTTCTGCAGAGTAAGTCACAGGAAGTCACTACAAGAACAGCCACAGAGCTAATGGCCTTGCCTGCCACTCCTGCCTGCCTCTATACACCTCAGTACGCCTTTCTATCCAGAAGTTCTTTCTAGGCACTTACTACAGGAATTTTTTTTAACTATGTTGGACACTTACATGTTACCAGTACTGTTTTGGCTTGTTCATGATTGACTATCTGTGATTTCTGTGGAAATAGACTGGTATCTCTGATCTTGTTGATATCGATCTTGCAGTTGGCATACTTCTGATTATAGACAGAATTGTGTAGGATGAAGGTAATAAGAGCAGCAATAAACAGAAATTATATATATGAGAAAGTTACAACCCATACTGCATAGAATTTTCGAGAAATGCACTAGAGAAAATTTTCATAAACATAAACTTCCTTGATAACTAATAATGATCATCAACTTGACAGGATTTAGACTCACCATGATACAAACTTGTACACCTGTCCCTGAGGGATTGTCTATTGGGGTGAATGACCCCCCAGATATGATTCTGTGAACTGATTGTCTAGAGTGAATAAAATGGTGAACACAGGCTGAGCACAGCATTCATTTTTTTTCTGCTTTCTGACTACAGATGCAGGGTGACCAGATGACTCACAACCCCGCTACCCAGCCTTCCCTGCCTGATGGACTGTAAGCGAAAGTAAGCCTTAATTTTTTTTGTTTGGTTTTTGTTTTTGTTTGGGGGTTTTTATTTGTTTTTTGTTTGTTTGGTTTTTGTCTTGTTTTGTTTGCTTTCAGGGTTTTTTGTTTGTTTTGATTTGGTTTCGGTTTGTGAGACAGGGTTTTTCTGTGTAGCCCTAGCTGTCCCGAAACTTGCTCTGTAGACCAAACTGGCCTGGAACTCAGAGGTTCGCCTGCTTCTGTCTCCTGAGTATTGGGATCAAAGGCGTGTGCCAACACTGCCTGGCATAAACTCTTCTGAAGTAACTTTTGCCAGATGTTTTGCGACAACAATAAGACAAGTAAACAATGCAGTTCACATTTTCAAAGATGTGTAATCTTCATTTTATTCTGATAGATTTTTGAAATCTACTTAAAAGTTTTTATCTTCTATAAAAAATTTCAAAGTAGTAGCACCTCCCATCTCCATAGACTTACTGATTTTATTCCGGTGGAATAGGAGTTAATTATTTTCTGTGAAGCATCAGCTGGCAGATATTTAACGTTTTTCAGAACATACAGCCTCTGTTGTGACCATGAACTTCTACCACTGTGTAGTGAAATCGGCCACAGGCAATAAGCACGCATATAAATGAAGGACTACGCTTCCAGCAAGAGTCCACTCAGAAAACCAGGTATCGTGCTGAATTTAACATGCTTGTCACCCATTGATATAGAGTAATTAATATGAGAAACTCTGTTGTCTTTTTTAAATAAGACAGTGAGAATCGTGTTTTACACTGACTAATTTAGAGATAAAGGAGAACAGTCTTGGTGACATTTTCAAGCGCAGTATGCTATACACCGAGCAATATGCTGTATACCAAAACTGCCTGGTGCTTCAATAGATGCTCGCCTCGTGGATTTTTATCATTAAACTAAATTCCATCCAGAAAAAGGAAAAAGGATTTCATGCATGGGATCCGTTCCATCATTTTGTTACCATCTAGTGGTCTTGCCTGGGTACATTTTCTCTGCCAGTTAAAGAACCAAGAAAACAAAACCCTCTCCAGGGCAATAGGTCACATCAGAGAGGATCTCAGACACAGCAGACAGAACTGACAGAAAAAGAGGAAATTTTTGTTTGTTTTGCTTGAAAACAGATTTCTATTTTTCTATTTGTGTCATGGAAGACACAAAACCAAACTAAAGGCAAACCAATCTCAACCAAAACCGAAATTAGCATTTCCGAGTACACTTTATTTATATCTTCCACTTAGAAATAGGACAACAGGGAGTTTACTTGGGCTTTTCTCCTCTTGAGAATCCTATGTTATGTGATACATGCTTTTAGACTCCTTACGACGAACTGGAGATGAAGATGGCAAGAACTAATTTTGAGACTGAAAATTATTTTTTATAGTTAGGATGGCCATAATTAAAGAAAATAACCAGTATAATTTGCAAAGTAAATACCAACTTTTGAAAATTCTAGATGTTCCCTATTTTACTACTTCAAATCACAGCATTTTAACTAATTATTAATGAAGGTATTTGAAAGAAGACATGATAAAAAGAGAGAGTTATTACATATTTACTGATAAAGTCAAAAAGAATCCCAGTTTCCGTCTTTTTTACAAGCCCCATACTCTATACTTTAATTAGCTTTCGTGTCTAGGTAAGCTAAGAATCACAGAAGCACAAAATAAAATACAACTGGATACAGAAAACTTTAACTTCCATCCAAGCAATTAGTAAAGACACAAATATTAAAGATATAGATTGCATAGATACTTAAGACTAGCCACAGATTCACGGGAGAAATAGAATGATACCCAATGAAAGTAATGTCAGAGTCAAGGTGAAGGAGCATAAAAAGAATTCAAATCAATAAAAGTAAATTGGTGGCTTCTTCATAGGCAGAATCAGCTTGAGAGCTTAACAGTTGATTGACTGAGTTAGGAACTGTGGAGATATTGGCAGGTGAATCATCCTTAAGGTACTGGCAGGAGACATGAACTGATATATCCCTACATCAAGTCAGGTTGACAGTGAAATAAATATATTCTTAAAAAGTACCAGAATCGTTCATTGTCAATGTGAACCATTAAACAGCTAGGAGAAAATTTTAAAGTAAAGTACTGGAATCATTCATTGTCAATGTGAACTATAAAACAGCTAGGAGAAATTCCTAAAGTTGCATATACAAATTTATATTGTATTTCCATGTTTTCTCTATCTATCCAGTTCTTCTGGGAGCTGTGCATTATTTTCCTAAAAGACGCATCTAAAGAAAGGAGTCTTCATATGGTCTTCCAAGTCAGTCTTGAAAGCTGGAAGCATTGCTAAGGTAACTTTTTATTTATCCTAAGGAAAATATTTTTGGAGTTAAAATAATTTCTTAAAGAAAGATCTGAAGGATATGAAAAAGACATGAGAAGAAGAAAGAGAGAAAGTGGAGGCTAAAGGTGTTAATTGTTTAATTCTTTGTTGTTGTTTTCCAATTTAAAAAGGGGAGGAGCTTTGTGATTTCTCCACACATTCAGAAAATCTAAGATATTTTTATCTTCCAATGTTTTCAGAATCACTTCTGTGCACAGTAGTTACAATAATGCAGGGGAAAGAATGGTCTTATAGCTGGACAATAGGACAGACAACTGCAATATTGCATTTTACAAAGAGAATCAAATGAAGCAGAAGGCAGAGAATAACTTCCATGACACCTACTCCAACAAAGTCACACCTCCAATAAAACCTCTCTCTATGAGTCTATGAGGGCCATTTTCTTTCCTTATTTAATTGTTTTTATTAAGCTACATATTTTTCTCCTCCTCCCCCCTTCCTCCCCTCTCTCTTTCTACCCTCTCTCATGATCCCTATGCTCTATGGGGGCCATTTACATTCAAACCACCACAGATACCTTGGAACCGCAGTCTTAAATGGGATGTCCCCATCATCCCCCACCCCAGGGCTCAGAGAACTGTGTGTCAAAGAGGCAGGAAGGTTGTGAGAGCCAGTGTGGATGAATAACACGGAGAAATGCTTTACTAATGTGAGGAAAGAGACAATCAAGCAAAGGCACAGAGACAGGAACCCTCTGCAAAGCAGAAGAGGCCCTCAAGATTCTGAAGTCCAGCTTCACCTAGAAGACTGGGGTTTAAGGGTCTTTCAAGGGGCTTCTTTCCTTAATGTAGGGTCATTTGTTTTAAATAAACACAGGAAAGTTTATAGGCTTGTTTTGGGTAAATACATCCTGGTCCTGATCCTGAATTTACAGACTCCGTCTGTTTCCAGACAGCCACCCTAGAGGAGAAAAAGCCCAACAGGCCTTTGTTTCAAACTACCAAGCTTTGGTCAGGGCAGGATGGGTAAAGAAGCTAGAAGTACACCACCTTAATTATCTAACTATGGCCCGTCCCACTGGTCTGCAAGCCTAAAAGGGACCTGTTAACTCCTCAGTCCCTCAATTTCTAGTTTTGAAAGAAAAAAAAAAACTGAATACAATAAGCTAAGCACTACTCTTTAATCTTTCCAAACATCATGCATCTGTTTACTGTTTACTCTTCGCAACAAGATGAGGCCCCATAGTGCACACTTCACTTTTCACATCAGTGAATGGGACCTAAAAGACTGGAAAAGCCTCTCCAGCTTCCGCTGCAGCTATGTGACAGTCCCGAGAGGCAAACCTCAGGAAAGCTTTCAAAGACTGCTACAGCACTCCTGTGATGAAATGGCTGAAAAAAAAATCTTAAAATTCTAATTTGTTCTGAATTATAAAAGGAGGAAGGGAGCTCTACTGGCATTAAAGTCATATGCTTTATGCAACACTACTTGTAATTAAATTTTCAGATCTTAAAATATATAGCATCTTATCTTAGAGTTTGGATGTTGTCTGTGAGAAAAGTTATTTTTCTAGTAATAGTTTCAAAGACAGTCTGCAGTTTGCCACTAATATGATCTTTAGGAATAAACGAAAAGAAACACAACTACAGAACTCTAAATTCAGTTGGAGTTTCCATTTTCCATTGCCATGGTGGACAGACCATGTTTATCTCGGGCCTAAATCTTAAAGTTAATGGAGTGCTCCCCCAGGATCTCATTACAGTGAGATTTCGATCAGAAAGAAGTAGTAAAGGAATGGTTTTACTAGCGCAAAGGTAGAGTACTCTCTTCATACACGCAAAAGGTAGTCAAATTTGCTTAAAAGGATAGATAGATAGATGATAGATAGATAGATGTGTGTGCGCGCGCACGCGTAATATGTATATGTGTATTTCATATTTTAGTAATTTTATTAAAGAGCAAGGAAACATATTCTTTGTTTATTAATAAAAATATATGCTTGGTATGCAAAAAACCTGTAAACTTAAATAGAATTTGATTCATACAAAAGAAAAAAGTCTATAAAAGTTACTGATTGTAGTACTGATTATGAAACAATATATTCTTTAGTTTCACAGGAAGATGAAACTCTGTCTACTTGAGGTGATAGAAATATGCTGATGCTTGTGTGCTGATGAGTTTACTTATTTGGAAAGGGCACTTGCTGCCTAACAACTAGAGGATCCTTCAGGACCCAGTGGTGGAAGAAGTGAACTGACTGCCTCAAGTTTTGTCCCTATGACTTCCACATATGTATGCGTGAGCACACACATGCACACACACACACACACACACACACATACAAACACATATGAACACACCAAATAAAAGTCTGTCAAAAAGAAATGATCTAAATTTGTGTTATCTTCAGCAATAGGGACCCATTCTAGAGGGAGGAAAGAGGGAGAAAGTGATATAATTTTATTTGAATTAAACACTTTAAAATATAAATAAATACATAGAAATGGTGAGTATATTGATTAACACATCCCACTGTGTACTTATACATAGCATATATCTCTTTGTTTAAAGTAAATATAAATAATAATAATAAATTATCAATATAGATCAAAAGTAAAAATTTGAAAACAAGAAAGAACTCATTCAGCTTCTGAACTTTAAACAGCTACCTGTCATCTTTGGAAAACAATCACTTTACATTACTAAGTCCCAGTTCACTTAACTATGAAACAACGTGAGACTTCGAGGAGACTTGCTATAAAATCACATGATTCTTGACTGCGGACACAGCTTAGTAGCAGAGTGCAGGCTGATTCTATGATATCAATAGCACCTCCTATACCTGCTGATGGGCTGTGATCTGGTGCCAGTCTTCTTCTGTGGTAATAATGATTTGCCTCTCCTGAAATATAGAATATACTGACCTCTACCACACCAGGCCTTTGTCCTGTAGATGCCATTTGTCTTGTTTTAGCACGTCTCAATGACAAATATTAAAGACAATATTCCATCTATATTCATATGTACACACACAAACGTGCATATGCATAAATTAGTTATTTCTCTATATTTTTCTACATGATATAGGCGGCTGTGCTGCAATATAGAATCAAATATATGTTAGAATCATCAAAGCTACACATCTATACATAGTATGCATTTATATAGTATGTATTTATATAGTTTCCTTCCTCATCTTTTACCTTGTGTCTACAATATTGTTATAACATGATTATTCCTTCCACACTAACGTTTTTGAAGGTTGTATAGATTTCATTTGAAGTTCCATTAATTACTGCTTTATATTGTACAGCACATCACAGTGTACTTTTCCCTTTATCCCACAGAAGTCTATATTCAGATATAAAAAGACAAAATATATCTACCCACTAAACAGTACGTTTGCAATATCTAACTGTGATTTCAAAGAGGTTTCTTTGCAACAGTGTTATATCCAACAAGTTTTGATAGGAAAGGGAAAAATGGTTGACAACATACACTTTTAAACTTTCTCTTATTTTCATGCCAATTGCTTGCCCCCCACTTGAACCCAGCCATCCCCCAGATATGCAAGTGCTTTTTGTACTTTTGATTATTCACCAGAATCAAAGGAGTTTAGCTGAATGAAATTTTTGCTGTCATATGGGCACAGATTAAAAAGGGCAAGCACATAAGTGGTAGCAATTCATAGACTTTCTAATGGGTGTTTTTCTCAATCTTAGCTTATTGAACCAAGCTACTAAAACATTTTAGATTTCTCTCTAAATTTTGACCTTTACTTGTCAAGCTCTTTTTGTATGTGTGTCATTTCTGCTGAAGACACGGCAGGCTCATGTGGCTTTGACAGTGACCCCTTACTGTTTCTGGTAATGCTTCTCCACTTTTTCAGGCTTTGTGTTTACGTGCACTGTATGAGGTAAGGTCCTAATTATACCCTTGGTTTGGCATTAGTGTCAAAACGATTTTGACATATACAAATATCTTATTTAGATATTTCCCTCTTAAAATTACTCTACAAGCTATTAAAGAAATTAAAAACTATCTATCACAAAAGACAAATAGATGCATAAAAGATTGAATGACAAAAAATAAATAATAGATTTGAAGGAAACAAGAAACTTAGGATCAAGGAGTAATAGAGTTAGGGAGTATACATGTTAAAAAAAAAGGTCTGTCAGAGGCATAAAGTTGAAGACGAAAGATGATTAACGCCACAACAGTATTTACAGAAGTCGTGATATTTGTATTGTAAAGGTATGAATGTTTGCAAATGTGGTGTCCTCATAATCAGACTTTGGAGAGAACAAAACAGTGTGATGTCGAAATTCCAATGTCATACAAGGCTAGTGCGAAGGCTCTTCTGACAGCAAAGGCAGAGAGTGATATGGAATAAGGAACTCAGAAGAGCCAAGGTCCAGAGTACATTTGCCAGCTATGGGCTCAAGTACATTACTCACCTGTGGCCCAAATTCTGCTTTTGTAAAAAGAAGGGAAAGAATAGGATTGTATTGGACATAGATTATGATGTAAAAGCGGTGTTTGGCACAATAACTCACCAAATAAAGCCTCAGACTGCCTCAGACACCATTACTGTTGGAGAAGTGTGAAAAGAGATTAGAAAGACTGAAGAGGAGAATTCAAAAGGAAAATGCAAATGTCCAGTCAGGAGTAGAACCTATTCTATATGATCCACTGTCCATGGGCTTTTTAGAGAAGCAGGAAAAGTGCTTAAGAGCCTCCATTTTTAGAACTAATAGGCAGCAGTCCCTGTTCTCAAAAGCAGACTTTTCTACCTCTGACATTCCAAAAATTGCTTTTTTTTTTTAAGGTCCTGTCATGATTGCTTACCTCTCAGTAGAGATGAAGGAATTAGGTTTCCATACATGAGTGTGGTTAATTCATTTATTCAACACTAAATCAGCACACACACATACACATCAGTAGGCTCCAAAATGTCATTGTCTATTGGAGGTCGCTTGTTTGTTTCCCAGATGCCTGGAAGAGAAGAAGAAGGAGAAGGAGGAGGAGGAGGAAGAGGAGGAGGAGAAGGAAGAAGAAGAAGAAGAAGAAGAAGAAGAAGGAGAAGGAGAAGGAGAAGGAGAAGGAGAAGGAGAAGGAGAAGAAGAAGAAGAAGAAGAAGAAGAAGAAGAAGAAGAAGAAGAAGAAGAGGGATAAACTAATCTCTTTGTAACTAATAGGTAAATCTAATCTTTTGGAATCTAAACAGATTCCACCATCCAAAAGGCTAAGAAGGCTATAACATAACTTCCTATGTTCTGTAGCCGAGATTTCTCTGGTTTTCTGTAATGTGTTATTGTCATCAATACAGTTGAAAAGTATTGTGTTTACTATGTTATTAGAAAATTTTATGACCCACACTGGAAGGCAGAATTTCCATGGTTAAACTGAACCCATTTTCACACATCATGGTCTCTCATATTTTGTCCAGATTGATCTATCTCTTATCCCCTTTGAAGTGAGAGTTATGGTTTTTGTAAACTCATGTCTTTAGTCTATATTTTGTTCTTTACCATCATCTGACATCACCCTTTCTTGATGCTCTTCCTAAATGTTTAATATAACACACACATACACACACACACACACACACACACACACACACCACTGTTTGTGTATAACCATGTACACATTAAAGAGTAGGATCTGTATATGAGACAGAATGGGTGTGATTCAGATTTTTTCTGTGATTAGGTGATCTCTAATAATTTTATACATTCTATCTATTTTCCTAGAAATTTCATTATTTTTCAGAGATTACTAATATTCTATTAATATTTGTTTTTACTAATTTTAATTAATATTAGTATTCATTAATTTTATTAATGTAATTTCCATTTTAAATATGTATGACATTTTCACTATCCTTCCATGTATTGATAAACATCTAGATTTGTTCCATGCCCTTGATATCATAAATAGAGCAGCAACAAACATGGATAAGAAAATATATACAAGGTAGGATATAGACTTCACTGCATCTAAGTATACTCACGATTGGACTACCTGGGTCATATGGTCATTCTATTTTTAATTTTTTGAGGACACTTAGAGCTAATTTCTATACTGTCTATATTAATTTACATTCAAGAATGTAATATAAGCCTTAAAAATTGCATTTAGGCACCAAGAAAGAAAACATAAGCACGATGATAGCAACTAAGAATTTAGGGATGTGATAAAGAGACCCCAACCCAAGGAACAGTAGAAGAAAGTGACTGCAAACTAAAAGGATAGAAAAGCTGATAAATAAAATTATAACAGAAAAATCTACTACATCCACAGAAAGGTATCTGAGACAGTTAAACCTCCAAACAGACCTACAAGGAAAAGAAAAAGAAAGAAAACATTTATTCAAGAGACATTATCATTAAAATGTAAAAACCACAGAATATTAAAAGCTGTAAGTGAAAATTCCAACTCACAAATACAGTCTCTTCAGAAGACTAGCACACCTACCAACAGAAACTCTAAAGACAAGGGCAGCATGCAGTGAGGATGATGCCTCTGAAGACTTGGCAGTGAATAACTGACAACCAAGATTGTTGGTTTCTTTTAAAAACTATAAGTAAATAATGATATCTTAGGAATCAAAACTTAAGATGCTTCATGACTACTTGTTGAACACTACAGAAGATAACTGAAGGCATTCTTCAAAACGTGGAGGAAAAGGAGCAATTAAAATACAAATACACAGGAAGGAGTAAATCTCATGAAAGGAAAGGATAAATAAATGAGAAATAGGAAAGTATCAAGCATGTCAGACTGAATAAATCAACAAAACCCAGAGGATTAATGAGGGAGAAAGAAGCAAATATATTTGAAAAAACTAGAATCAACCAATATATGTAAATTTGAACCTTAAGTGTAAATGACCTCAACTCTCCAAACAAAAGATTTAAACTAGCTAATTGGATCAAAACACAAAATCCAGCAGGCTTTGTTTAAAAGGAATACTCTATTGTCACAGAATCACACAGAAGGAAGGTTAAAAGATGAAGTACTATGTACTGGATAAACAGAGGTAGGAAACATTCAGGAGGAATTCATACCTGGCAAAGTAGACATCATGAAAAAATTAGAAGCTCACGTATATCAATAAATTGTAAGAAAATCAGATATATTTATAAATTGAAGACCCATTAAGAACATTTTGTACACACACACACACACACACTAAATTTAATTATCTAATTTCATAAAGCAAATGTTACTGGACAGATAGAATCTGATACATTAATATTGATGGAATTCAGTATCCTTCACTCATCAGTAAATAGGCTATCCAGACAAAAAAAATCAAAGAAAAAAAGGTAAACAACAAATAAATAACAACCAACAAAGAACTTTGGATTCATACCAAACCATAGACCATAGACAGAAGTTTCTGTCCCACCCAGCCCCATAGCTGTTCAGTCCCAAAGGAACACACAGAGGGTTACATTAATTATAAATTGTTTGAACTATTAGCTTAAAATTATTATTAACAAGCTCTTACAACTTAAATTTACCCATAATTCTTATCTATGTTGAGCCATATGGTTTGGTACCTTTTCTCAGTAAGGCATTTTCATCTTGCTTCCTGTGCTTCTAGATGATGACTGAGTTTGTGCCCTTCCACTTCCCTGAATTCTCTGAGTCTGATTGCACCACATCTACTTCATGCCTGGCTACTGACCAATCAGTGTTGTGGAGGTTTTCATCCTGCCTGGTCCCATAATAAACACACAGAAACTATATTATTTGCAATACTACTTAGCTAATAGCATAAGTGTCTTTTTAACTAGCTTGGTGTAGGAGGGTCTTCTATCTATGTGTTACTTTCATTTACTAAATAAAGAGACTGCCTTGGCCTTTTGATAGGGCAGAAAATTAGGTGGGCAGAGTAAACAGAACAGGATGCTGGGAAGAAGGTAGGCAGGGAGAACCACCATGGAGCCAGGCGCCAGGTCAGACATGCTGAATCTTTCCTGGTAAGCCACGACCCCAAGGTGACATACAGATTATTAGAAATGGGTTGAATCAAGATGTGAGAGTTAGCCGATAAGAGGCTAGAAATAATGGGCCAGGCAGTAATTTAATTAATACAGATCTCCTTGTAATTATTTCAGGCATAAGCTAGCCAGGTGGCCGGGACGACAAGCAGCCCACCAGCCCGGGGGTAAGCCAGTTGGGCAGCAGGACACAACCCACTGCTCCATCTACAACACTAGCTTATATCTTAAATTAACCCATTTCCATTATTTATACTTTACCATGATGCTCATGGCCTAGCGGCAAGTTTCCAACTGGCAGATCATGTCTTTCCTCTCTGGTGGCTACATGGCATCTCTTGATTTCACCTTCTTTCTCCCAGCATTCAGTTCTGTTTTCCCCGCCTAGCTGTATTCTGCCCTGCACAGGCCTAAAACAGCTTCTTTATTCATTAACCAATAAAAGCAATACATATACAGAAGGAATTCCTACATCAAATCAGCATTTTACTGAACTAATATGAGTGACAAATCTTTACAGTATACAAGATGTGAATCCCACAGCACATACCACACATAAACTTCCCAGATAACTACACAATACTCCATCAAACAGTAGGGTACAACATTCTTCTGCTAGTGGGAACTTTCTCCATCCTCACTGGTATTGCTTCACAGATCCTTGGTAAATTTGAACATTTTGCTTTTTAATAAAATTTTAAAATTTAAAAGAGTCTTGGTCTGGGTTAATTCAGTGGTTATACTTATGATCCAGAGACAATATGATTTTATTAACCATGTAAAAATTAATATAATAAATTTGATTGATAGAAATGATCTTTGAAAGTATTTAAAGATTGCTGTTTATTTTACCTGTATATTTTTTAATCAGAAGTTATTAACTAAACACTGCATAGAATATTTGGTAAGCACTTTAATACATACTTTCTATTAAAAAGCCCTGTTGTTTTGGGAATTTTTTGTTTTTTTGGTTTTATTTTAATTGGAAACGAAATAAATTTGGAGTGTGTTCAAATAGCAGTGGCTGAAGAGGCTTTTGGGAACAGCAGGGAATCACTCTGCCTAACCCCAATTAGTCTTGTTTTCCATAATCAGGGCAGTTCTGTTTTTCAATACAACCACTAAAGATGGTGATAATCAAAATTAATATGGTTGAAAAGCAATTCAAGAGCAAATGTTTATTGTTGATAATTTTTGTTCTCTGTCATAATTTTCATAAAACCTGTCAGCTCGGAAAATGATTTCAAGGAGTGCGTAAGCAGCAAAGTAGGCAGGTGGATCTGAATTATACAGCAGACATGCGTCCACAAAGCAATGTGAAAGTCAGTTTTGAGCAAATCAAATTATGTTTAGATTGTACTTTATGTGTTGACTAGTCATCAGAATAAGCAAAACCTGGTTAAGGACCTAAATAATTTAATTCATATTTAAACCCATGTATGAAGATTGTCCTCTCCAAAAAAAAATATTTTGAGAAATTGTCAATAGTGTGGAGATGTGCAGCCATCAGAAAATGTTAGAACCTTGTTTCTGCAGTCTTCTCTCCAAGTCCCGCCTTAATTTTAAAAAATGTCTTTTTTCCCTATTACCACTACAAATGGATTATGAGAAGGGAGTGGGGGTAATTGATCATGGTTGGCTAGATATCAGGTACAGGAAAATACAGAAATAAACAAGTGCTAGTGTCCTATACTACACTTGGGCAACTACAGTGGACAATCATCACTCACTGTACACACTCATCACTCTATAGCCAACCAAAATATCTACAATTATTATGTGTCAAAGAAAATTAAAAGAGAAAGACATGACTGATGTGAGAAAAGGAAGAGGGTACTGCGCATGTTTTTTAAATGAGCTCTCACTATGTAGCCCTGGCTGACCTGGATCTCAATTTAAAGACCAGGCTGGCCTCAAACTCACAGTGCTGGCTTTAAAGGCATTTGGCCCAACACACAACTTACACATGATCATTTAAACTGCATGTACTTTATAAAGTGTGAAATAAATATACAGAGGTGAATCTAATGCAGATCTTGCTAAGAATGCATGATGTAAGAAGTCATTGAAGAGGCTGTGCAAATCATTATCTAGTCTTATATCCTATAGAATGATCCTCGCAACCATGCTCCAGGTAAACATACAAATCAGGGAAGCAGATAAACAAGGCAGGACCCAGGAGTTAAGAAAAACATGGAAAAAAATCAATGCTCTATCAACAACTCCCAACAATATTTCTATGGCCATATTCCTTGACAATACATGGAGCATAGTAGCCACTCACTCTTTGTTAGAGACTCCTGATAGAACCAGTCACAATCACACAAAGACCAGTGTCTAATACATAACTATGGTAGACTAACCAAATAAGAAGCATTCCCGCAATTGTGTGTTATATAATGAAGATCCTGTTTGTTTGCAACTCCACTATGCCTCATTGTAACCCCATCCATCTTCTTCCAACTTTACATCACTCAATTCCACACCTCATCTTCATCCAGCACAGAGCTAAATATAACACATATCAGCCTAACTGGCATATGCATGTATAGTTCAATTCTGGCCTGGCTAATGAAACCCCAGCTGTGTCATGGCCTTTTTCTTTGTCACATAAAAGCAAACTTTGTCTTCTTAATTCATATTTTTCAATTATCTTATTAAAATTCAAAGAACATCCTATACCTACTAACGTCAATTTATCCCTTTTGCCCAGAGTAACAGATTTACTATATTAACAATCCTATTCAATATTTAGGGCAGTATCAGCAAACAATAGACTTTAAAACTTGTGGATAAAACATTATGGAAAGTTCATATCTGGGGGATTATTCAATAATTCAATTAAGCGAGAATGCCTGATCTGAGGATTAAGGTAGGACATTTCATAAATAATAGCAGGAACACAAGTAGAAAGGGACAAGTGCTCAGCTTTGCCGAGGGACATGTGTGGAATCACAGAAAAGTGGACCCACAAAGTCCACTGGATTATCATTCAGCAGCACTGCAGGCTCGGAACACCGTTCTTCGATGGTTATTGTTGTGGGACACTGACGTGATAGTGAAGGCAGCTAACAGACACCACAAGAAGGAAGTCTGTCAGGAAGGAAGGAGTCAGTGCCGTCACTGAGCTGAAGTGTGATGAGAATTTAAATAAGACTAATGGTGGCAGAAGGAAAGTTATCAGGTTTGATCTAAGAAAGAAGTGTCAGAAAACAGCCAAGAGTTGGGGAAGAGACAGCCCAATAATGATGCTAAGTTATGCGCCAGGAAGGATAGGTGTTAAAGTGAAAAACTGAACAGTGGGCTGAGAGTGGGCATGGATTAGATAACCCAGGGAACAGTCTTGGGAATCATGTACATTTCTGGAATGGTTAAAACAAGAGTCTGCAAGAAAGCTGTCAGGCAGGTAAGGAGAAAGCCCAAGTCAATCAAGGTCCATGGAAGGCTAGAAAGAGAATATTAAACGAAAGAAGACCATGTTAACATTTCAGACTTGCAAGCATGTGAAGGTTAATAAAGCATTTGCTAACAAGACTTCATAAACCTGTGGAAAACTAAGCCACTCAATAAACTGCAGAGCCTTACACATTAATTCCAAGGAGTTAAACACTGTGCGGAAGATCAAGAAATAGCAAGCTACATGTTACAATTTAATTTAAATCGGTCTATTCAAATAAATTTGCACTGGGTTGGTTTCTAGTGACAGAATGCCTCAAAAGAGGAAAGGCTTCTCTCAGTTTCAGTTCATGGTCAGTTTGCTCCCTTGCTGTGAGCCTGTGGTGTGTAGATTGCCTTGGCGGGTTACTTAGTCTAGGGTTAGTAACCTGCCTGGCAGTTCAGTTATTCCAGGGTCCCGGAGAAGCACTATCTGGAAGATATGAGCTAGGAGAGAGGAATGAGGCTAAGTGAGGGGGTTCTTGTCAAAGCCTCCGTTTATTAGAGATGGGGTACAGCTTATATAGGGTAAGGAGTTGGGGGTGGGCACAGGGGCCTGTTCTCTTGCCACGTGGTTCACATTGGTCACGTGGTTCACTTTGGTCACGTAGCCAGGAGGTTACCTTCGGTCAGGTCACTGTAGGCCAGGAAGTCACGAGTTGACACACCTAGTTCTCTAGATAGTTGGGAATGTGGGGTGGGTTCCGCTAACAGATAGCTCTCCATTAACAGCCAATTTGGGTGTGGGGTAGGCTCTGTCAATAGAACGATTCTTAACACAATTATGGGTGTGGGGTTCTCTGCGGACTCCCCAGGATGATGGTTCCTGCAATAATTTTAGGAGGAAATTGGCTCCTGACAGTGGTGAGGCAGAATCTTCTGGCGTTTTGAGCATGTGGGGGATTTCATGGCATCCTACTGAGAGAATCATACCCCCCACTGTATACTTCCTCTAATGACATCAACTGGAAAGATCAGTCCATTGATGAATCTAGAATTTTAACTTATAGTAACTTTCAATAGGCCCCGTCTGAAATAACCTGGCGGGAGTGAGAAGAAAACACGGAACAGACAACAAATCCACTTAGGAGTTTATTAGACAGGGTGTGTATAGGCCTGGGAAGTCAGTGGGCGGGGTGGGGGAAGGGCTGAAGATGGCGCTTCCAGCTTTTCAGGACGGACTAGAGTATGTGCACAGGGTGATGGTGTGCTTGTGTCATACGCAGAGGACAGAGCTTATGCGTGAGTGTAACGGCTCACGCAGCGGCGTCATATGTAGATGATGCAACCATGTTGCGCGTGGGTCCCACAGGGTCCTTTTAGATCCCTAGGGCCATTAGGCAATGCTGCCTGAGGGTTTGTCCGCACATGGGTGGCCCAGGAACCTGGCAGTGTCATCCATGTTGTATGGCTGAGTCATTACACCATCAACTGACAAGAAAGCTTTAATGCATGCACCTTTGGGGACATTTCAGATCCAAGCCATCATAATATCTTTCTCTCAAATACAACCTCACAAGTTAGAGGCAAAACATATTGTAAACAAAAGTTACAATGTAAAATGGTCAGCCCTGAAAGCATAGGTACAAAGTACATTGGATGAACTAAGCAGGTTATGAATATACATTTAGGAACAGACAACCCTCCTGCCTCTCCACCCCCTCTGCTCCCCCCACCCCCTACCCCCAACAACAGCAATTAGTAAAAAAGAGGCCATGAATTTGAATGAAAGCAAGATGTGGTTGATGGGAGGGTTTGGAGGAAGGAAAAAGAAGGGAGAAAATTGTGCAATTATATTATAGTCACAAAAATATTCAATGCAAAGGAATTATTTAAATGAAATATACTTTCAAAGATTATTTAACTAGGAAGCTTTGTTGATCTAAAAAAAGGTGGCTGTTTGGAAAGAGGAGATTTTGGTAACATAATTTTGTAGTAAGTGATTTTTTTTTAGAGATGATGACTTTTGGGCCTCGCTATTCACCCTCCCCTGCTGCATCTGAAATATATTTGCAGGTAGCTATCTATACCTGTAACAAAACTTCAGGTACTGACAGAATAAAAATGCAAACCTGAAAACTAGTTAAAGTGCCTAGATATCTCTCTGTGTCTGTCTCTCACTGTCTCTCTCTCTCTCTCTCTCTCTCTCTCTCTCTCTCTCTCTCTCTCACACACACACACACACACACACACACGCAGTGACAGAGAGAGTACTTGAAAATTAAACTACAAGGCACATTTAGCAGCAAAGGAATGGTAGGGACTGTAGGAATCTTTACTATGGATCAATATGCATCCCTCAGGACAGAGGGTCGAGAAGTCACCTGATAGTCGGCCCAAATGCTTTTCCTAGACAGAGGACCAGGATGGCCTTAAACTCTCCCCTTGGTGTGCCTGAACTTTAACCAGGCTTCTTCCAAACTAGAAGTTTCCCGAGGTTTTCCTTTAGAAAACTTTCCCTAGTAAGTGCTTCCCTTGCCCCTTTGATATGTAAATCATTTTAAAAGCTTCTTGACAGTTTTACAACCTAGAAATGTCTTTCTCAAGGACCTGGGAGTCGTCCCTTTGAAATGGAATCACTTAAAGAAGAAAGTGCCCCAATCTCCCAGCCTCAAAGAGAGGGTGGGAACCTAAGCACAAGGGAGTAGGGCTCTAGATCTTAAACTACCTAATTTTACGAAGATCTTAAAAAAAAAAGTAAAAAATTACTTACTCAAAGACAATTAGCAAATACAGACGTCTTTTCACTGCAATCCCCCCGCCCCCACCCCCCCACCCCCCCCCTCCCCCCGCAAGCCTCCCCAAGCCCTTTCCCCTTCCACCGCTGTGGAACCCAGTGCCTTACGTGGTCTGCAGAAGTACTCCACCATGGAGCCACACCCCCAGCCCCTTTCCACACGCTACTCTTAAAAATCCTTACACTAAAAAAATGTTCAAACATTGAGGCGGTGGTGGCCCAAGCCTTTAATTCCAGCACTGGGGAGGCAGAGGCTGGCGAATCTCTATGAGTTCGAGGCCAGCTTGGTTTACAAGAGCTAGTTCCAGGATAAGGCTCCAAAAGCTACAGAGAAACCCTATCTCGAAAAAGAAAAATGTTGAAACAAATCTTCCTTGTATGCTTTACATATTGTATGTCAACCTTTGCACTGACAATGGCACGTGTTTTAAAAAAATTAAAAAAGAAAACCTCAGAGCAGAACGTAAGCGGAAATGATATCCGGAGACAGACAGACTACAAATTCTAGGAGCTGAGCTTGCTACCGTTAGCAACTAAGAACACAAGGCATTTAATTTTAAAATCAAATATGTTTTTAGCCTACGTATATCCTATGTGATCTTAGGGTACACTTACACTAAAATACAAAATAATCATTGTTGGTATTTTTCCATCACATCCAGAGCTTCAACTGGCTGTCAGCATTCAGGCACAATGCTTAGCCAACTCCAGGCATTAGCGCTTCAAGGGTCCTAGGGCTACTCATGCACCATCAGTGTTCAGGCGAACTGCCTGGCCACCCCGGGGCTTTAAATCCTACCTGAAGTACACACAGCGATCTCGTAATCTACACATGACGTAATTCGGAAACCCCTGTGTGCAAGCGCTGGACAGCCTTCAAAAGAGGACACACGGACTCCATCTCTCTCTCACCATGCTGTTTTCATACAGGCATACACAATACCCTCTTTTCCCTTCCCTCTCTCTGTTAATAAAACTCTTAAAGTGGTTTTTGTTGTGTGTCTTGTGATCCATTCTTGTGTCTGGAAAATGGTAATAATAATAATAGTAATAATAATAATAATAACAAATATATATGTATATTACGTACATACATACATACATACGTACATACATATATTTTTGGTGCTGCGGGGGAAACTCATGGGGTAGCAGTGCTCCTTGAGAAAGCATGTGAAACTGAGTTTGAACCCCAGTACCCATAACAAGAGCTCTTGGCTATGCTCTCTTCTGTACCCACAGCGTGGGGCACAGAGACAAGCTGACCAGGAAGCTCATTGGTCAGAATGCCCAGCCCAAGGAGACATCCACCTACTAGTTCACAGAAAGACCCTATCCCAAATAAAGAAGGCAGGGAGCAATGGAGGAAGACACCTGGCACCCTCCTCTGGCTACCACGGCAGCACACTAATGTATATGAACCACACGTGTCTACTGTACATGCATACACACACACACACACACACACATTTACCTGTAATTACGATGTGATAGAACCTTGTGTGATATTATTATTATTATTATTATTTTGATAAAACAAACGTTAAACTTGAAAATAGTTGCTTAAGGCTTTGCAAGGACTTGCTGTATCTTCTCATAGCTTTTTGATAAGCCTGAAAGTGCATTTATTTTAAAATTAATGAACAATTTCAGAGGCTTTTAAAAGCAGCCATAATAAAGATATATTTCCTTCAAAAAAAAAAAGGGAGGAAAGAGAATCTTGCACGCTACCCTTCGGCCCTGCAGTGTGCAGTTTCAATCCATCGGTTAAAACCTGCCATTGCCAGAGACCAGCAAGCCTGCTAATGACAGTATCAGGTCTACAAGCTCTCCTGACAGCATCTTTGGCTTTCCTCCCACTTCACCTCGCTTCTCCTGGAGCAGACCTGGCAGGGCTAGGAAGTCACCAAGCCTGACAAGGGGATGGTAAAATGAAAGAGAGCAGAAACCAGCCTCTGTGTCTAGACAGGCACCAGGTGGGTCCTGGCTGGTGGAAGAGGATGGGGCAGTCATATCACTGAAGGTGGGACTGTATGTTAACATGTCTCTTAAACTCAGTAGCAGCCTCTGAAATACTATATGGTTTTTAAAGGATTTGAAGACACTGTGAAATTTTCAATCAGTGGTATAGAAAGGGTCTTCATTGTGAGAAAAACCAAACAGGTAGGATTTCAGCATTTCATATATTACAATTGCTCCAGAGTTCTATTGAGATAGACCTACATATGTACCAAGAAAACAGGTGATCTTCAGCATATATGTTTCAAGTATTTATAAAAATGATCATTTAAAATATGTATGGCAAAATAATTGGGGCAGAACTAATGAATTTTCATATTATAGCAGTGTCTCTTCTTTAAAAAGAAACCTATGAATTTTTGAAAGGTTGCAAATAGTAGTGAATAATGTCAAAGGCCCTCTGTATGGAAGTTTCCTCATTTTATGAGTGTGACAAAATTTTCATTTACTGAGATGGAGTTTTACCAAGAGAAATTCATTGATTTTAATTGATCAATATTTGACAAACATACATATAAATATTTGTCACTCAGTAAATTAAGACACTATTGAGAACTGTGGTTTTATACATGCAAGTGTATAACTGTCATATTCTTTCAGGGAGCCTATGGAACCTTAAAATCACATACTGAAAATTCTTACTCCAAGTCATTTTCTCTGAACTGATGGTTTAATATTAGAAACAATGACTATAAAATTGTCATACATGGACAAGAAAGGTGGCTCAGTGGCTAAGAGTGTTAGATGCTCTTTCTGAGAGCAAGAAAATTTTGTTTCCCAGAACCCACATGGTATCTCATAACTGCCTGTGACACCAGTTCCTGGGGATGCAATGTCCTCTTCTAACCTCCTAGGGTACCATGCACTCATGTGGTTCACAGACAACACATATATTCAGGCAAAACACTCACGTGCATAGAGTATTTTGTTTGTTTGTTTGTTTGTTTGTATGCTTACAAAGAAGGGCTTCAGTGGGAGAGAGGGAGAAATCAAAAAAAAGGTCATGGGGAGTGGAAAATCACTTACGAAATTGTCAAAGACCTAAATAACGTATTATACTTGCATATCTAAATTTCTTAAAGTTGTATTGAATGTTTAAACATGTCAGTGTCACCTTTTAGATGAATGTTGACCGTACTCTACTGTACCCGACTGAAACAAAATGCTGTCAAAAGGACTGATAGGACTTTTTTCACCTACAGGTTTCTGGTTTTTCTGTTTCAGAGGCAATTCTTTTAGAATTGCCTTTCAAAGGAGCCTTGTATGAGACCAGCTTTGACAAAGCTGTCCCCATCTACTTGGCTCTAAAAACAAATAGCTAAATGGAACTGTTCTTACAGTGAGCACTAAATGCTTTTTCTCCTCCAGTCCGTGTTTCTTTCTCAACTGTTAACCTATCAAGTCAATGCATTATTTATTTCAATATTGTGTGATTGTGTGAAAACTCTTTTAACCTAGAGCATGAGAAAGCACTCTGAGAAAAGTCTCAGGGTTTTTTTTGGGGGGGGGGGGTAGGGATTTAGAAGTATCTTTAATTTATGAGTCACTCAATACAACATGACTTACAAACCAACTCTGAAATGACAGGGAAGAATATAGCAAGCATATGAATTTGACAGCATACGGCTATAGCAGTAAAGCATAAATGCTGTAAATGTTTCAGAGCATATTTTATTACCTAAGAATGAAATGCATTCCATCTTTAATAACTTAGAAAACGACATCCCAAAGCTGGGTTCAGTTGATGATTGAGAAAATTCCTATTGCTTTGTAAGCAACATTTACTTTGATGGTATAAGCTAGTTTTAAAATAAAAAAAAGTAGTATTAAAATATTTACTTTAAAGAAATGCCTTTTTATTCAAGGTTCTCTGCATCCCCATGCAATGTGGTCATAAGAATCTTCATAAACAAAATTCATGAGCTGCTTTCCTCTCTGACTATACATGACTAATGAGCACAAAGCTCTAGTCTAAAAAACATGATTGTTTTGTCTCCTTTGAAATGCATGCATGCAAATTTTAACATTAACCATGTAAGTGTTTTAATGTCTTTCGTATTCTAACAGATTACCTGTGGTGGGGCATTTTGTTACTTCTCAAATGATCAGCTCCTCTACTTTGAAATAGTTTGTGCAATAAATTTAGCATTTGTGAACAAATGTGATCCATTTAAATTTCTTAACAGTGTTTGAAATGCCTAAAGGGGCACTTTGGAAATCTAGGAAGCATAGAAATTTTGAACATTAAATATAAAGTGAGAATTTATATTGCATGTTGAAAGACACAACTTGTCTGACTAGATCAGCAGTATTTATTGCCTAGGAGCAGAGAGACATCCATGTTTTAATGGTGGATTCAGAACATCTAGGTTTTTTTGGGTTTTTTTTGTTGTTGTTCTTTTTAATGTTAAAGGCAAAACAAAAAGAAAGAAAGAAAGGAAAACTTGCTTTTTTATATGAAATGCCAGTGCTGGTTGATGGCCAGAAAATTAGGAGGCAATAGTACAATGCGGGAGAAACAAATAAAACACAAAGCAAAAGACACAAGCATAATAGTTTAAAGCCATAAGGAAAGTGATTTGCTGGGCTTTTTAGTTTTTAATGTTATATAGAATTTGGAGTTATTTCCTTGGGGGGGAAATGTGTTTTATTTTTACCCACTGAAAAAGGTCACCATCAAAGTAGTAGCAGCCCCTGGGAATTTGCCTGCTCTGGATCATACTGCCACTCAACGGTCTCTTGGGGGAGGCTTGAAGCCATACATATTGAGTATTTGCCTGCTGTTAAAGTTGGTACTTGAATTTAAATCAATGAAGTCAAGCAGATGTTAGTGCCGAAAGGTTACTTTTGCCTTTCTGATCCAATGACCAACCAAATAATCAAAATAGAAATTTTTAATAGGAAAGCAGTGCTGCTGCGATGAACATCAATTTCTGTTTATGCCTGTCACTGTCACAGTTCTGGATGTCTCAGAGCCACTGGCTCAGGAAAGTTCCCTAGACTACAACTGGAAAACACTGGTTTTGTTGTTGCTGTTTGTTTTCTGTTTGGGAGGTTGCTTGCTGTTGTTTGTTGTTGTTGTTGCTGCTGCTGCTGGGCTTCCTTAGCCTCCTTATTCCCCAGGGAAAGGTAAGTGTGCTATCCACCAGTTCCACAGCCCCACCATGCAGGACATTCAGACACAATAGGGAGTCAAGTCAAAGCAGGACCGCAGTTTACTACTGTGAGTGGCAGTTTATATAGGTCAAGTGACATCATGTGATGCAGGAGTACCTCCAGCCAATGAGAGACAGCCAAGCCCTCCCTCTGGCTAGAGAGGTGTCTACCTAGATTTTGCTGTCTCATCCCCCTCTTGGTAGCTTTAAGACTATCCTTCAAACTCGAACCAGGTGTTTCTCTGTCCTACAGGCCTCGAGGTGCAGGCCCTGAGATAATTTTTACCCAAAAGTTATTGTTTTGTTTTTGTTTGTAAAGCATTGGTTTTATTCCTCTTAACCTGGACATTTAACTCCACATCATTGGGATAGCTCAGCAGAGAGTTTCTTCGGGTTGCTACCTCCCCTCCTTTTGGAATTTGTCCACCTGGCAAAAGTTTCTCAGCAAATGAGCATAAAGAATCCTGTGTTTTGTTTGTACTCTTGCAGTTTAAAAGATATCCCATGACTTAAGATAGAATTTTCTCCCTTTAAAACCATCATATTATGTGCAAGGACAATTAAAAGTACTGAGGGGGGGGGGGGCTGGAGAGATGGCTCAGCGGTTAGGAGCACTGCCTGCTCTTCCAAAGGTCCTGAGTTCGATTCCCAGCAACCACATGGTGGCTCGCAACCATCTGTAGTGAGGTCTGGTGCCCTCTTCTGGCCTGTAGGCATACAAGCAGACAGAATACTGTATGTATAAATAAATAAATAAATAAATAAATAAATAAATAAATAAATAAATGTAGTGAGGGAAGGAAAGCAGATATTGCACTTCACAGTTCAAGGCTGATTTCCTTTGGGTTGTTGGCCTCTTTTTTCTTCTGTTGTTTGTTTTATGGCTTTAATCCCGGACAACAAGGTTCAGTTCAATTCTGTGCCATAAACATTTATGGAACAGTTCTATTTTATGTCATCAAATATTTAATGAAAGATGATTGAGAAATAACAAGACAATATCAACTTTTACTTATATTTCTAACTCAAAACTCTATGTCTATCTTGTCTCAGTTTGCAGCATCAACTAATTGATATTGAAAAAGAACAAAAGGGAGATAAAACTTGAGTCCATTCAGAGTTAGAGTAAAAATCCTTAGAAAGAAGTTTTTTTGAAAAAGCATTCTGTGGGAGAGAGGCAGCCTGGGGAGCTGCAGTGGAGTTGAAAAGAAGGCATTCTGAGCCCACCACAGCGCCAATTCAGAATTCTGGTACCCATTCCAACAACTGCTAATAGGTCACAGAAGAAGGAATGAGAGACCACATGAAACTCTTCAGGTACCCCTTCAGAAAATGAGCTATCAGACAAGCAGAACCAATCAGGAGGTCTCCTCCTGCAATATGTTACTATGCAGATATTCTCTGCCGCTTCTTTGAAAAGGCATATGCATACCCTATGGAAATGTGTGATCTTTGAGAATTAAAGGCCGACATCTGACCACATCCCAGGAGGCAAATTACAGGAGTGGCACCAGGGGTGAACACTATTTCAAAGGCAATTTTTGTATCCCCTAATATGTGAATCTAAAGTAGCCAGAGAAAAAAGGGTCAGTCTTTAGAATTTCTTCCAGGAATGACTTGACAGATGAGTGGAATTTAAAGGGTCCCTCTTTTTATGCTTTTAAGGATGGCTAACAAAAGAGCCTACTGATAGTGCCAGAGAAAGCAAATTAAATCTGAAGAATGTTATCACTCGTCTTTCTACATAAAGCCAATCCACCACTGAATGTGCTCCAGTCTATACTAAATATTCCCTATGTACTGTAATGGTGAGTGATAAGGCAATGGAAGCTAGTGACATTTCCTGACACCATTTTTGAAAGTATAGTCTCTTCTGAAGGAGTGGGTAGGGGGAGAAGATTATCCCTCCACTTATTCAACTTTTGGAGTTGAACTTACAGCTGATTGGTTGACTGTCTTGGGTGTTCCTTCATCACCCCAGCTGCACAAGCTACAGGCAGCTATGTATGGGAAGGAGTGGACCTGAGAAATGAAAGGATAAATTCATGCATCAGCACGCAGAGGAAACTGCTGTGGGACAATGGACTTTTATTTTGTCATTATATCGTATTGTTTTAATAAAATGCTGATTGTCCAATAGCCAGGCAGGAAGTATAGGCAGGGTAACCAGGCAGGAAGTAGAGGTGGGTCAACCAGAACAGGAGAATTTTGGGGAGAGGAAAGGTTAGTTTGCAGTCATCACCCAGATGCAGAGGAAGCAAGATGAGAATGCCCCACTGAGAAAGGTACCAAGCCAAATGGCTAACACAGACAAGAATTATGGGCTAATTCAAGATGTAAGAAAAAGTTAATAAGAAGCCTGGGGTAATAGGCCAACCCATTTATAGTTACTGTAGACCTCTGTGTGTTTCTTCAGGTAGAACGGCTGCGGGACCAGGCAGGACAGATACCTCAGCCAACAGGGAACTTGGACATTACCTTTCATTTTATCTTATCTTTTATAAATGACACTAATTAAATTTAACAAACTTTAAAAGCTTATCATTCTTCTAGGCGCTGTGAGAGACAAGATTGAGTAAGAGATGGTTTCTACCTCCTGTTATCAATACTTAGGAATGCTGATTGTAATATATTTTTGTAATAATATTTTAACTAGAACTAAGAGATCAACATCCCAGGAACCTGTGTTTACATATCCCTACTGAACAGAGACTAATTTTTGCAAATCTGTCTTGCAACTCTGTAGCTCATCATCTCTACAGTACCTGGCAGAGAATAGTTCTTCAGGCTTTGAGTTGCTCTCTAATGAAGTGATTAACCTTCATAGTTGTGAAAAAGTAACTATTCAATCTCTACATAAGGAAATGTTAATCCCACTGGGTGAGAATAAAACCACTACCATGATTTTTGAACCGAATTTGAAGGTAGATTTATTAAATGCTGCCAGGATGATAGACATTGGTCAGATCCACTCAAACTGTCAGAGTATGGCACTAAACTCCATTAGTCAGAGGGTTATAATGACAAAGCCCAAGAGATTATGGATTTTCAAGTTCGTGCAATCAGGGGCAAGCATACATCCCATTGTACTTCCCTGCCCATGAACCTTCCACCTACATGTGATCAAGACTTCCCGTGCAATTAGGGCAACAAAGCTTCGTTACAAAAGTGAAAACACATAGCTTTTTATCTTACAGAAGCAACAGCTTCCAGCATTCCAGGTAATCAGGTAATGTTAGAGGCATTTTTGTTTTATAGATATCTTATGCACAGCCATTTAAAATTAATACATAAACTCAGCCATCATAGAAATTATCTTGTTGAAGTCTTACAGTTTCTTTCTTTGTCAAGTAGAACAAAAAGGTACAGATTTCAATAGTTTAGTCAAAACAAAGACCTTCCCTCCTTCCCCTGTACCTACTTAAATAACAAGCAGAGAAAGTTTGTATATTTTCTGTATCAATAACAAGTCAGTATTTTGGGAAGCTACTTAGTATCTGCTTCAAATGTTGATCACTGTCATTGCAGATTTAAGCATGTACTCCATACCCAACTTGGGACCAGGCTGCTGCTGTTGGGTCCATGGGGGTCACACAAAGATGGGGACAGACCACAACGTCTAATAAACCAGAAGAAAACTTTATTCCAAGAAAAAAATTAAAGAATAAAAAAATAAATCTCTGAGCACAAGCAAGGAACTCAGGACCATGAGGGGTGCACCCACACACTGAGAAAATGGGGATGTTCTATCGGGAACTCACCAAGGCCAGCTGGACTGGGTCTGAAAAAGCATGGGATAAAACCGGACTCACTGAACATAGCGGACAATGAGGACTGCTGAGAAGTCAAGAACAATGGCACTGGATTTTGATCCTACTGCACGTACTGGCTGTGTGGGAGCCTAGGCTGTTTGGATGTTCACCTTACTAGACCTGGAAGGAAGTGGGAGGTCCTTGGACTCCCTACAGGGCAGGAAACCCTGACTGAGGAGAGAGGGGGAGTTGATTGGGGGAGGGGGAGGGCAATGGGAGGCGGTGGCGGGGAGGAGACAGAAATCTTTAATAGATAAATAAATAATAAACAATAAATAAATAAATAAATAAATAAATAAATAAATAAAAATAAATCTCTGTGGGGTACAAAAAGCTTATGAGCTAGCTGAGACAGCAGCCAGAGATGGATTTTGTAAGGCAAAGGCCAGTTTCTGAACTTATACTAAGGGACATGAAGCATTAGGTCTGAACAAAGGAATCTTTATAATCGAGATAAAACTCAGATACAGATTGCCTTACTTTGCAATCTTCATTAACAGAGTTTTTCAGTTAAGCTAATATTTGTACTTAATCTATTGTCTTCCCTGGTATTTCCAGATAGTGTTTACTGAAGCTCTCTCCCTTTTAATACTGCCGGTTTCACGTTGCAGGGATCATACATAACCCAGAGGTCACATATATCCACCTCCTAAAGGTTAACTCTGCTCATATCCGTCGTTAATCACCGATGGCTGGGGTGTTATCTTAGGGCTGACTCTCAGTTTGCAGAGAGATGCTTCAGCCTTGCAAACAGAGTAACCCACTGTTAATAGTTAATCCTTAAGATGCTGAGAAAGCTGCTGATATTCTGCTCTCATTCTCTTAGGCTTACAACTTTATATGTCTTTATTTCTACATTCTTATTTCTGGAATCTATATTTCTATATTATTATTATTCTTGGACCCTTCAGCTGCCACTGTCCGTCAATTGTTCCCAGAACTTTTTTTTGCCTGATCATTCCCTGACCAGCCTAGTCACCCTAACACCGGTTACTATTTACACACCGGTTGTAGCTCAAAACGGGCATTGCTGCTGGATTCAAACCCATACTTTAGAAAAGCATACAAGAATGGCATTCTTTGAGTTCACCACTCTCATCTTTTTAGAAATACAGAATTCCAGTTCATACTGATGACCAATTGTCCACTTTAATGAGCTACTTACAAATGTTCTCAAAATCAAATTGTTATTGAGGTTTGAGGCCCTCATTAACATGACTTAAATACAGAAAATGTTTATGTTTACTGGAGTCAATGATACATAAACCATGCAATTTTATATTATGTGTATTATATTGGTAAATAATATAGTTTAAACTAAAATGGACTCTGCAAATGAAGAGAAGGTTTTGCTCTCCCATACTCCAGCGTATTTATTTCAAATGTCCTCTGGGAACCCATTGTCTAGAACAGACTACCCCTCCAAACTCTCGAGAGGCAAAAGGAACAAACAGGAAAACAGCCCAAGAGTGTAAATGTGTCCTTGAAAAAAACTAAATAGCAAAATACTTCAAATGGAGGTTGCTATTGTTCTTTCCATGATATGGAAATGCCTACAGTGGGAAAGAAGACACTAGAAACTCATCCCAAGAGAGAAGCTCTGCTGTGCTCAGAACTTTCATCTGAGACTTCAAAATGACTGTTCCTGCTGGATGACTGTATCTTATGTGATGCTGTTGCCTCTGCTGCTACTTGTTCTTTTACTTGGAAGCCTCACCCAAAGGGATATCCTGGACCACCAGAGACTCTCCCCATCAGGAATGGCTCAGTGCCTCATTAGAAGGTCCACCAGTCCACTTTTGCTGGATGTTTAGAGTCCCAATTTGATGATGTTTTGCCATCTATCTGTGACTTCTCTTAGCCTGTTACTTACTATTTATTCTTTTGCCTTGACATATACCTAATAAACTGTTGTGTTTAAACATGAAAGCATCTCTGTTGTAGACCATTCCCTGAATCATATAAGACAATTCTTCAGCAAGGCAATGAAGTATCTCTGCTTTAAAATTTATAACCACAACCAGGTCAATATCCAAGCATACTAAAATAGAAAAACAAGCTGACTTTCTCTCTTTGTGATATTTGTTTTATAATGATTCCTTTCCTAAGGAATACAGGGAGAAAAGGATATAAAGGAGGACATAACACTTAAACTCATTTATTGGAATTATCTTTCTGTAAGGCTATATCCACTTTCTAGAGGGACATGATTACTATTCCTTATCTCAGCATCATTCTCTAACATTTTTCTAACATGCTTAGCATCTTAACTCAGCAGACATATTGCTGTTTTATTGAGAAAGATGATATTTGAAGAATTATCAATTTAATAAAAATTTCAAAATATTGTTGGAACAAACACTTGGAAAAATCAGCACATAAATTATCTGTTAAAATTACTACACATCTTAAATATGTGTATACACACATACATGACAATTTGAAGATAGAATAGGTTCACATTCTCCCAATGGATCATCAAGCATCTTTTCAGTAAAACAAGGGAATTATTTGATCTCGATGGCTTAAAAATAAACTCATCTACAGCTTTCAAGGCTTGCCCAAAGGTAGCACAAATGGGATTATGATGGGAAAGACACTGCTCCTAACATGTGCTATATAATGTGATAAATGACATAGTGATACTTAAGTCAATAACAGACCACATAGCTATAACAGTGGTCCAAGAGGACTGTAATGAATCCGAAGCTTTCATAGCATGCCAGAACAACCACGTATTTGTGGTGTTAGTATAAACAAAGCTCTTCCATTGCAAGTCATATAAAAGTATAAAGAATACAACTATGTATAGTATTTAACATACGAATAGTAAGTGATTATTCATAACTCATGTCTCTACAATACTATATAATTTAAATACTAGCTATGTGCCCCTTCTTACTAAAAACTAATTCAGGGACTGGACAGATGGTTCATTATTTAAGAGCACATACTGCTCTTCCATAAAATGATAAAATGGCCTAAAAACACATTACTCAGAATGTATCCTGGTCTTTAAGCAGCACATGACTGTGTGTAAATATATATAGACAGAAACGGACAGAGAAGAGAACACAATAATTTATATTTGATTCATGTCTTTCATCTAAAAGAGTAATATTAGCATTAAATGTAATATTTCATGCCAATTTTGGAACATCTTTCCATGTTATTCTATCAATAAACTTTGGTATAAACACACTGAAGTTTATTTAAGGGCAGTCATCATTTACGGTTTACTTTTGGGGTTCTAATTTAAAAACCCAAAATATTCTTTCTCTTTTACTAATTGCCATAAATTTTGTATTTGTAAAATGAAGTAATTTTCACCATAATCGCATTTTGAAATATGTCTTTGATCTTTTGCAAAAACCACCCAGATTTCCTGTGCACCTTTAGTTGTTCTGTGATTGCCAAGTTTACATTTCCCAATGTCAAAAGATTTGAGGTCCACATTGAGCAATCATATATGTGTGTTTGGGATTTCACACAGCTGAAGTCCTAGGATGTGTGTTAAAACCTTGGGTATGTTGAGTGGCCCACTAATAGGACACATACAAAGATCACAAAAGACTGACTTTCAACCATCCTCAGAATGACTTATGTAATTCCTAGTTTATTATCAAACCTTGATAATTACTGTATCCAATTGGTTTCTTTGTTTTGGCAATATTGTCTTAATCCATTATGTTTTATTATATTTTATTTTGTAGAGCCCTATTATTGATTTTGTAATTTCAATTCTCTCAAGCTGTAGAGTTTGAACACTCTTGGGAAATAAGTTCTTATACCTTGTGGTTCTCATGTCCCCGCCCCTGTCTGATTAATCAGTTGTTTTGAGTCTTTTGTTGTCTTTCCCATCTTAATCTTCCTCCCTGTGGGCATCACTGTCCAAGGCAGAATTATTACCTTAGGGAAAGCAATTAAGAATATTTTGAACTAATTAAAAGTTTGGAAAATCTGTATTCTCCACTAAGAGTTTCAGCTTTTTCATGTTTTCTGGTGATTTCAATGATACGAATACTATATGAAATAATAAGAATGTGTTAATATTTAAAACATAATTCCATGTTTGCTACCTTTCTCACTGTTGTGATAAAATATCTGATGGAAACAACTCAAGGAGAAGTTAGTTTGGCTCATGCTTCATGAAAGGATGTAATCCATCAGGGTTAGAAGGCACGGCAGTGAGAGCAGAGGCAACTGGTCACATAGCGCCCACCATCAGAAAACGTATAGAGATCAGCTCTGGGGTTCATTGGGTTTTCATGCTCCTTTCTTTCCTTTTGTCACCTGCTACCCCACTAGTGGCATGGTGTCTGTTGTATGTATGGTATGGTGAGTCTTCCATCCCCAGCTAAATTACTCTGGAGAACACTTTCACAGACTGACCGAATGTCTGATTCCCAGGCAATTCCAGATGCAGTCAATTTGTCAATAACAACTATCACACTTAAAGAGCTAATGAGCTCAAATTTATCTAAAATACTACAAAACCATGCGGTGACAAGATAAAATATGTATTCGAAGTACCAGACACATTGATGGAGTATCAATGTAACCTAGTGTGCAATAGCCATTAATGCAGTTTCTGTTTCCAAATTCCTACTAACGTTTAAGGAACTCAAGAATTTGGTCAACTTCTCCAGGCTGTTAAAATTATCCTCCCTCCCTATGAGAGACTGGAATGCACAGAGTTAAACCACAGCAACTATTCATAATAGACACATAGTAAATATAAGAATATAGCCACAACTTGCTTAGCATTAAAGGAATTGACAAAGTTAGTAGAATGATATCAGTTTTATTTTCAAAACATAATTCTATTCCACAAAACATGTCTTATAGGCTAATCCATGGTGACTTTTTAAAATGAATTTATAAATATTTGAAAATAAATCTGTTTAAATCCTAATTCTAATTCACCAGGTGTGGTAGTACTCACATGAAATCCCAGAAACATGGAAGGCTGAAGAAGATTGCCATGAATTCAATGTTAGCCTGGATTACATGGAGAGCTCAATATCTATCTGAGCTAAATTTGGAGACGTTGCCTCCAAATAAATCAATTAATAAAAATGTGAAAATTGTATTTTTTAAATATTATTAGAGTTTCTCAATAGATTTTAAGTATGAAAAGGTATCTTTAGATGTAGAAAAGGGTTTAAGAACCATTGATTTAATATTTTTCATCTTAAATGCATATACAATATAACCTGCTTATCTAAATTTTAGCTCTAAATACATCTTTTGCTTCCCTAGAACTGTTCACATAGTATAAAGCAAGGCACTTCTGAGGGTGGTCATTTTTGGACAGATTTAAAACAGTTTTACTGGTGATTGCTTTATTATCTGGGGATGGCAGCAAACATGCTTTCATCATAAATACATATTGACAAATGCCACCAAAATTAAAATAAAAATAGTCATCACTTATTTTCAGCATCCTGGACAACCATAAATCTGCTATTCACTGAAAAAACAAAATCCTAAAAATAAAAACAAACAAACAAACCAACCAACCAACCCTTCTGGTTAAGGTTAAGACTCAGAGTAGCTTTTGTCTCTCAACTTAAATATAGGTATTTTGAAGCCAGTTTGATGCTATGTAAATTTAGTTGTATGAGAGTAGTGAGTTCTTCTTTGGGCCTATGATCTCTAAGCACAGATTATTAATTGGGCTTATAGCACGACACATAGTTTCCCCATGGAGTGAGCCTCAAATACAGTGAGACTATAGTTAGTTACTGCCTTTAACAGTCATACCATTATTGCCCTGGTGGGCCGGTCTTGCCTGGCAGGTTGATCATGTGGTTCATAGGACTCACTCCTGGGTTGGACAGTTCATGTGCTCCCTTTCCTAATAACTTGCATTGTATCTTCCATTCACCTTGAAATCTAGCCAGCTCAGTTCCAGCTGGTTTTCTCTCAATCTTGCTACTAATGTATGTGATGTCTTTAGCTATAGAGGTCTGAGAATATCTCATACTGTTTGGACAGTCTCTATAAGCCCTGTGGGAATGAGGACTATATTTAGTAACCCATTGTTTCTAGGGAAAGCATTATCTAGCCATGATACCTATTTAATCTTTCTTTAGTAACTTTTATTTGGATTACAATATACTAGGTTTACATAAGGCTCTTCCATAATGCCTTTAGTTTGGTTAGTCCTAACCACTGCAGACTCATCCTCTTGATTCCCCAAAGCCCTTCCTATGGAAACATTTTCATGCTACTGTTTCACCTCTACACTTTCCTTAGATTCCTGTTCTGCTATCCTCACTCTCTTAAGGAACGCACCCCAACATCTTCCTAGTCTCATGGTTTCAAAACTATATTGACTTAAAGAACTAAAGAATCGAAGCTAAGGTATATTCTTTCCTCTTTGGGTGGAATAATCTATAGATGTCTGTTAAGTCCATTTGATTCATTACCTCCATTAATTCTCTAATTCCTTTTATGAAGCTACAGTTACTCTGATACCAAAACCACACAAGGACTCAACCAAGAAAGAGAATTGCAGGCCTATCTCACTCATGAACATCGACGCAAAAATCCTCAACAAAATACTAGCCTTAATTAGGGTTTTATTAATGTGGTAAATCTCTGACCAAAACAACATAGGGAGAAAATGGTTTATTTGAGTTATACATTCTTATCACAGATCATTGTCAAAGGAAGTCAGGGAAGGAACTCAAGGCAGGAACCTGGAAGCAGGAACTGAAGCAGAATAAAGGCCATAGAGGAAGGCTGCTTATTGGTTTGTTCCTCGTCTCTTACTCAATCTGCTCTCTATAATACCCAAGACTACCCATGCTAGGGTGGCACCACCCACAGTGAACTGGGTACTTCCATATCAATCATTATTTAAGAAAATGTCCCACAGGCATATGTATAATCCAATATTATGAATGCATTTTCTCATTTAAAGTTCCACCTTCTTATATGACTTTAGGTAAATCAAGTTCACAAAAAAATAATAGTTTATCAGGACAATTGACTCCTTGTCAGGTAGAAACACCAACAGAGAGTTATTGAAACATAATCTTTCCTGTCTTGTTTATCACATATTAGCATCAATAACTCCATAGAAAATACATTCCAAGTTTGAAGAGTCCCGTTGTCTCTAAATTTCAAATACTTTAAAAGTTCAAATATTCTTTAAAATACCCAACGTCTCTTTTAAATTTCAAAACCTCTCTAAAACATCCAAAATCTGCCCAGTGTAATGATCCAGAGTCCTTTAACTTCAGGGACTTAATGGAAAGCGAAACAAACAAACAAACAAAAAAAAGAACTAAACACTTATCTCACTCTAAGAGGAAAGAAAAGCACATGGTCACAATCTAATCAAAGGTAAACAATATTTAAACAGGGTAACACTTCAGTACTTGGTGTCTGATACAACATTCTGGTCTCCAAAGGGATTTGATAGCTCCAATTCTCTGGCTGTGCCCTCCAAAGCTCACAGAGCTCTTCCCATCGACTCTGGGAGGCTTCACTCCACAGCTGTTGCTGTCCTTGGAGATCATACTGTGGCATCTTTAAAATGCTAGAATCTTTCATTCAACTGGAGTGCATCCTCATCAACTGAATCTCGAGGCTCCCTTCAGACACTCTGCCCTTGCCCAAGTTTCAGCTGTTCTCCGACTTTCCCTCAATCCTGCGCCCTCTATTGCAACTGAGACTGTACCTTAACAATGGTCTCTCCCGGTTTCTGATCGCTCCAAGCCCTAGCTACTTCCTGTTACCCCTTCATGATTTCAAAACCGGTATCATTTCGCAGACCCATACACATTACCAGATTCAGCTGCCAGAACAATGTGTAAAGCCTTGCCCACATCTAGACCACAACTTTTGTGTGATGAGTCTCAGGAAACTTTGTAGAAGATGTCACATAAATTATTCTTGTCTCTTCTAAATTATAGTTGACTCATCAGCCCCAGCTGACCAATATCAATTTTCCAGCAAAGCAAAGCTTTCACTTCAATGGTTCTGGTCCCTTGTTAATTCTTTTGCCACTGAAAGACCCTCCAAGAGTGTCTTTCCTCTGGGGAGACCCTTCCCAAGGAACAGCGAGACCACTTGTACGGATGCAAACAGCAAGAGGTTTATTCAGATACACAGGTACCTGGGGCAACAAAGTCTCTCGGAGGACTTGCGCCCCCAGGTCGGGGTAATGGGTTTATATATGTTTTGGGGAGCAAAAAGCGTGGTACAGAGCGAGAAGCGTAGTTACAGGGTTTTTATTGGTTAGTTTGAATGTGGCCGAGTTCAGGTCGGGACAAGGTCCCTAGTCCCCGAGAATTCAGATATGGGCTGCCTTGGCTCTTATCTAGGGCAGACAGAGTGTCTTCTCCCCGCCTGGGGCAGACGACACCCAGCCACATTCTCAGTATTCCTCGTTCCTCCCCTGGCCCAGCCACAGGTGTCTCTATCTCATTTTGGCAGCTTCTAAACTGCCCTTTGTTCAAACCCTGAATATTCAGTACAAGCCTTGTAAAATGGCATTACTGGTGCTAAGTCGTTTAACAAGCTGGGCGGGGGTCTTTCATCTGGTGCTAAGCTGCTTAGCAAGCTGGACAGGGCGTCTTTCACCACTACTAATCAGAACCATAGATTCTTAATTCAAAATATCATATAAATGGCCTTGATAGAGTCTTTACTTCTCTCTGATACGTCACAAGTCAGCTCTCCATCATGTGAACTGCTCTTAGCATTATCTTCTAAGTTTACACAATAGCCGATTAGCTTCTGAACATTCAATGGATTTTATACCCTGAAGTCCCAAGGTCCTTCCACAGCATCCAAACATGGTCAGGTGTGTCACAGAAATATCCCCTGAACTTGGTCCCAACTTCCATCTTAGGATTTCTACTGACGTGACAAAACTCCAACCAAAACCAACTTAGGGAGGAGGAGGTTTATTTATCTTACACTTCCAGATCACAGTCCATCACTTGAGGAAGTCAGGGCAGGAATTCAAGGCAGGAGCTGAAGTAGAAGCCGTGGAGAAATGTTGCTTACTACTTTCTTCCTCATGGTTTGTTCCCTTGCTTTCTTTCTCCACTCAGGATCACGGGCCCACGGGTGGCCCCACCCACTGTGAACTGAGCCCTCCCACATCAGTCATTAATCAAGAAAATGCCCATCAGGTTTGCCTACAAACTGATATTAGGGAGGCAATTTCTTTATTGAGGTCCATGTTTTCAGTTGACTCTAACTTGTATCAAGCTGACAAAAGACTAACCAGGACAAAGCTATTTGCCACAATAAATCTGATAACACTATTAAAATTCTGTCATTACTCCCTAAGAAAGGATGATAGTCGTTGACTGAATTTTATTAAATAAAATATTCATTAACATAAATTACTAATTGTCATTTGTTATGAAAATAATTTTGGAAATTGGTTTCCACAAACGGTTCTTGTGGGAGGAAGGGTCACGGTAAATACAAATAAAGACATTCTCAAAATGTTTTTCTGCTAATTGTAACAAAGATATAGATGCATTCATTGCTATCACAATGTGATCATCAGTCTTCACTCCTTATTTGAGCTTTACTCTTGAGATCTATTTCTAAAATGTTTTATAGAAATGTCACAGCCACCCAAATGTTGAAAGAAAAAAGTTCCACATCTGAAATTTCTTATGGCTGGATATTCTTAGCTGATACATTACACTAAAACTTGAGCTAAAGTATAGTTTAATACTCTCCTGTGGCATTCAAACTGCATGTGAAAAAATTGGTCTAATTGAAAATATTATGATATAAGCAAATCATTTTGTTTGAATAAAGAGCCCTTTGTTTAAAAGTCACATCTTAATTTTTTTTTGTTTGTTTTGTTTTGTTTTTCGAGACAGGGTTTCTCTGCGGCTTTGGAGCCCATCCTGGAACTAGCTCTGTAGACCAGGCTGGTCTCGAACTCACAGAGATCCGCCTGCCTCTGCCTCCCGAGTGCTGGGATTAAAGGCGTGCACCACCAACGCCCGACTCACATCTTAATTATTTGATAAAATATTTAAGCAAAACTACTACAGCTGTTAAAAAACAGGAAGGAGAGCTGTCAATAGGGCCAAAAGAGGAAAAATATTAATATTAAATATACTTTTCTAAAATCTGTAAATTCTTTAAAGTTCATACTTCATAGTTAGGATATATAAAACAATTAAGCTGGCTAAACAGGATAGTCACGTCTATAGAGGATTACTGACCATTTTGGTAGGATAGTCAAGAATTGAAAACTCTTTCATCAGTACTGGAACCTGGCAATAATGACCTCAAGCTCCAATGTCAGTGACTGATACCCTTTTGTAAAATAAGTTTGTACCTCAGATGGCAATGAGATTCAGTATTTTGACCATGAAGATCTTGAATAATCATTGAAGATTATGTAAATACAGGAAAAAGGTCTCACCAGATGGCATCCACTACAAAATAACACCAATGAAATTGACATCAACCTGAAGATGTAAACATACAGCATCTCACTCCATTTTAACGGGCTGCCTCTACTCTGTGAGTTCATGCGTGTGTCAATCATGTAGAGGGGTCTTGCTTTCTTGAAGTCCTCTATCCCCTCTGGCTCTTATACCTGTTCTGCTTCCTCTTCCACACGGTTCCCTGAGCCCCAAGTGGAAGGATGTAATAAAGACATCCCATTTAGGGCTGAGGGTCCCACAGACTCTCACTCTTTGCATAATGTCTAGCTGTGGGTCTCTGCAGTTGTTCCATCTGCTACATATGGAAGCTTCTCTGATAATGGCTGAGCGAGGTACTGTTCTATGAGTATAGAAGAATGTCATTAGGTGTCTTTTTATTGCTACATATTTTTAGAACAGTAGTATTTGGTTTACCCTAGGTCCCTGGTCTATCTACTCTCGTGTTCTTGGCCATCTCAGCATTACCAGGTATGGGTTCCATCTTACTGAGTGGGCATTAAGTCTTTGCAACACTATATTAAGCTTCTACAATTCAATGGCAAGCCAAAATAAATAAACAGCTAACAGTTGTATTCACACAGTTTAATAAAGACTGACAGACACTTTAATAAAGGAGTACTTTGAAAATTGAGCTGTGGTGAAAAAGAGAAACATGAATCAAGGGTACAGAGTAGGCTGGATCATGCTAGAAAGACTAGGGAAGTTCTGCAAAAAGTGAGTAGCAGAGAACGTAGGAGGGGAAAAAGGAAGAGGCAAAGCAGAGGCACAAACTCCAACAGTGGGAAGAAATTATAGACATACTTTTTGGTGGAAAGAACATTGTCTGCTCTCATTGCTATGGTAAGGATTGATTGGGACCACTTACACACCCAACAAAACATTTTAGTGGCTTGGAAGAGACAACTTAGAAGAGACAATTTGTACATATGAAACAGGAGGGGGAGCAAAAATGTAACTGATTGAATATCTCTCAAACATATCTAAACATATCTTACTTTCTCATCATTAGCAAGGAAAAAGTTTAGAATCAAATAGTTTTTAATTCCTACCTCTTTTTGGCTATTTAATTATACTCTCAACAAGCCTCTTTTTAAAACTTTTTTTTTTTTTTTTTGGTTTTCGAGGCAGGGTTTCTATGTGGTTTTGGAGCCTGTCCTGGAATTAGCTCTTGTAGACCAGGCTGGTCTCGAACTCACAGAGATCCGCCTGCCTCTGCCTCCCAAGTGCTGGGATTAAAGGCGTGCGCCAATAGTATTTATATATGTAGATGTTTTGTCTACATGAATGGTTGTACATCACTGGAATGCAGTGTCCACGAAGGCCAGAAGAGAACAGAAGATCCACTATGGTAACCCAGGGTCTTGAGCCACTATGTGTTTGCTAGGCATCTAACCAAGATACCCTGGAAACACATCCAATGCTCTTAACCATTGACCAATCTCTCTAGTCCCCAAATAAGTCCCTTACAGTCCAAATTTAGGAGAATTTCTGCATACAGAGCTAGTAAATTAGGTTCCTATTTAGGCATGTGATGTTGATGGAATTTATGCCATATTTAAGGCTTTCTGAAAATAATACAATTGCTAAGAAGTTATTTTTATAAGTGAGTAGAAAAATTTAAGATAAACATGTAATGATGTTTTATTTTTTAAATTTTGTTACTAGATAAAATTTTGTATTTTATTAGGCCATAGTTCCTAGTGCTAAATTCACAGTGTGTCTGTAAGATAGAAGGTAAAAGCAGAAAGAACTCAAAAAAAGCCACTTGTAGTGATGAGGTCAAATTCAGTATCAGGATAGAAGTTCTTCTTAAATGAAGTGGAGCAGAGATCACAGTCCTGTGGGTACATTGTAATTCATGCTCACACACAGTTTGTCTTTCATTTCAACAAATTTTGGAAGGGATCACATAGAGAGAACTCTGGTTTTCACAAGGGCTATTTTCTTCTGGGGGAAGTTCAGCGAGATAAAAAGGTCTTGCTGTATATGTATATGTCTAAAGTTTCTGAAGTTTAGATTTTTCTAGTACTTTTAGGGTCTGTTCTATACAAAAAATGACTTTTTAATCAACATTTTATTTTCTGAAGAACATCTATGGTCCTTTTTCTAGTTGACTTACTTCCCCTTTCCATAGATCCTATGACGCCTTATACCTAACAATAGCTCCTCAAGGATTTATCAAAGATTGTAATGGTGGCAAAGTGGTGGCACGTGCCTTTAATTCCAGCATTCGGGAGACAGAGGCAGGTGGATCTCTGTGAGTTCTAAGATAGCTAGCCTGGTCTACAGATCAAGTTCCAGTATAATTTCCAAAACTACAAAGAAAAAGAAACCCTGTCTCAAAAAAAAAAAATCTAACAAACACAACTGTAAACTTCTCCATGTCTATTGCAGGCATGTGCTATTATCTAATCATGCTTCTCTGTTATCAAACTCAAGGGAACAAAAAGCGTGTGTCAAGAAATTCATTCCATCTAATCTACACATCCTCACTGGCCACTTGACAGATGAGTGTGTCAAGGAGCATGTGGTTTAAGATCAGCTAGACTAAAACTGGAAGTGTCTAGTAGTGAGGTGGCAGGAACCTTAGTACTGCTAAATTGAGTAGCATATCAGATGGAATCATTAAAATCATATTTAAATTACATTTTAAAAAGTATCTGATCATGAAAAATATTAAGTCTTGGATACAGACTGATAATTTCTCCTCTACTGATCTATAATTTCTGGGCGATAATAACTGGTTAATATAAGTTATAATTGTTAATAAGAAGCCTGAGCTAATGGGCCAATCCGTTTATAATTAATATAGACTTCTGTGTAATTTCTTTGGGGCTAAAAGATTGCAGGAACCGGGCAGGACAGAAACCTTTGCCAACACTCCCAGATATTTCTGCATTCGTACCCACAAATTTTATGTTCTTTACCTCTCTCTCGTTAAAAATAAAAACAAATAAACAAACAAAATAAAAAAGCATACACAAAATCAGAAACTGAAATGCATAAACAAAAGACTAAGAAGACAAAAAATCCCAGACAAACAAAATGAGATAAGAACTCTACAAAATGCCATTGAGTTCTTATTGTGTTGACCAAATACTCAGAATTGTTATCTGTTTTTAAGTGTAGTTAATATATGTGGTGAGACTCTACTGCATAAAACTATTTTTTTCCTTTGCCAGAGGGTATCAATTGCAGATACCCTGTTGGTTAGGGTCGTGAACCCTTTTCTTCCTGTCAATGCTTGGACACCATCTGGCTCAAACCTGTGAAGGACATGCATGTGCTTCCACAGCACCAATGAGTTCATAGGTGCATTAGCCCTACTGTATCTAAAAGACGTTTTCTTTGGAATTATCCATTGTCTCTGGTTCCAGCACTCGGGAGGCAGAGGCAGGCGGATCTCTGTGAGTTCGAGGCCAGCCTGGTCTACAAGAGCTAGTTCCAGGACAGGCTCCAAAACCACAGAGAAACCCTGTCTCGAAAAACCAAAAAAAAAAAAAAAAAAAAAAAAAAAAGTTCTTTTAGTCTTCCCTTCTGAATATCACCAAGCCTTGTGGGGAGGAGATTGAAGAAGAAGACATCCCATTGAGGACAGAGTGCTCCAAACTCTTTCATCCCTTGCACATTATTCAGTGTATTATTTCCCATCTCTTGCACGAGGAAGCTTTGTCGATGACAGAGCAAGGCACTGATCTATGAGGATAGTAGTATGTCATTAGAAGTCGTTGAAATTTCCATGTCACTTTAGCAGAAAAATATTTGGTTTTCCGCAGACCCTATGTAGTCACAAATTTTTCGTGACTTTAGAAGTGTCAGATATGGGTCCTATTTAATGGAGCCAATCTTAAATCAAATCAAGAAGTGGTTTGTTACTCCTATATCCTCTGAATCACTGTTGCACCAGTATATCTTGCAGACAGGCTATTGCTGTAGCTTGCATGGTTTGTAGTGGGATTTATGATTGTCTTTCTCCTGTGGCAGCAAGCAGAGGACCTTACAGTACCATGGAAGCTAGTAAGTTGTGATGAAGCTTATAGTTATGCACCAACTCGACTTCCTCATGTTTGATGAAATATGTAAATACTGTCTTCAGCATCAAGGCCACACCACCAGATTGTAGATTAACTAACAGCCTTGACAATAAACCCATGATGTTTTGAGGGATTCTACGGGGCCCCTTTGTCTAATGACTCAACTGTATGTAACTCCTTTCTGGCACTGGAAGTTTTATTTGGTGGCATAAGTGGCTTAGTTGGGACATTGTCTCCTTTATTATTTGGTGATTCCTTTCATATATGCATGCATTTTAGGAACCTCTACAGTAATAAGTTCCAATAAGTTTTTAAATGGCCTTCAGTGTTAGTTGTCTCTCCATATATTCACCCCGTTACCCTTCTCTTTCACCCTCTCCCAATTAACCCACTTATTTTAGATTCCCCTTGGTCTCTCCAAGACAATATATTTTATTTTCTCCTTGTCCTTTCCTGCCCACTAGTCCCTAACTAGGTACCTCACCTCTGTGCTGATTTGGATTGCAGCACACATATCAAAGGCAAAAAGCTGGTATCTATATAGAAGAGAAAAATACAACATTTGTCTTTGGGTTTGAGCTATTTTACTCAAGATGATTTTTTCCAGCTCCATCCATTTACGAGTAAATTTACTTTTTAAATAGCTGAATAATATTTCTTTATGTAACTGTACTAAGATTTTATTATCTATTCATCAGCTGATGAGTATCTAGACTGTTTGTAATTTCTAGTTATTATGACTAGAGGATTAATCAACATGGATGAACAAGTATGTCTGTAGTAGAATGTATAGTCCTTTGGGCATATGGCCAAGAGGGGTAGAACGGGATCCCCAGCTTCCAGAGGAACTGCCATACTGAGTACAAGCACAAGTTTGTGCTCCCCAGTGGCAGTGGACAAAACGGTGTTCTCTTTTGCCACACTCCAGAGGGCAGGTGTCATCATTTGTTTGAGCTTGGCCACTCTAACTTTGGTTTAAGATGAAATCTCAAAGTTGTTATAATTTTCATTTCCTCAATGGCTAAAGATGTTGAACATTTTTAGATGTTTGTTAGACATTTCTCAGCCATGTCATATTTTTTGAAATAATTACGCAGTTCTATGTAACATTTTTTAAATTGGTTTTTTGTTCTCCTGATTTCAGGCTCTTTTTATTTCTTTGTATATTTTAGATATATACCTTTTATCAATGTATAATTGATAAATATATGTTCCTATTCTGTAAGCTCCCATTTGCCTTTTCTCAAATGATAGTGACTACACAGAAGCTTTTTGGCATCACGAGAGGTCACATTCAGAAAGTTCTTTCCTGTGCCAATGAGTTCAAGCCCATTCCTCACTTTCTCAATTATCAGATCCCTGGTATCTGGGCTTCTGTTGAGATCCTTGATCCATTTGGAATTAAGCTTTGTGTAGAGTGATAAATAAAGATCAATCAATTTTATTCTTCTGCATATAGCCAAACAATTTGACCAGTAGAATTTGTTGAAGAAGCTGTCTTTTTTGTCCAGTGTGGATTTCTGGCTTGAATGTCAAAAATCAGTGTCCACGGGTATGTGGATTTATTTTTATATCTTTAATTCATTTCCACTGATAAATGTGTCTGTTTTGTGGCAGCACGTGCTGTTTTTATTGCTGTAGCTCTGTAGTACAATATGAAACCAGGCATGGAGAGACTTCCAGCAGCGCTTTTATTATTCAGCTACTGTGGGGGGGGGGGGTTATGGTCCCACATGAAGCTGAAAATTGTCCTTTCAGGATTGTGAAGAATCTCATTGGAATTTTGATGGGGATTGTATTAAATTTGTATACTGTTTTTGGTAGGAAGTCCATTTTAATATATTAATTCTACTGATTCTTGAGCATGGGATACCTTTCATTTCTTCAGATATCTTTGTTTTCTTTCTCAGTGTCTTAAAGTTTTTTTATTATACAAAACTCATATTTGCTTGATTAGAGTTACCACAAGGTATTTTATATTATTTGAGGCTATTGAAAAAGGTGTGGTTTTTCTTATTTATTTCTCAGACCATTTGTCATTTGGATATTGGGAGGGTTACATGAGTTAATTTTGCATGCAGTTGCTTTGCATAATGTGTTTGTATAGATGGGAACTTCACAGTGGAATTTTTTGGGTACTTATGTATAATATTATATGATTTACAAATAAAGACATTTTGATTTCTTTTCCAATTTGTATACCCTTCATCTCCTTCAGTTGTCTTCAATTGTCCTACTACTTGACATACTGTATTGAATAGATATGCAGATGGAGAAAGTGAGCACCTTTGTCTTGTTCTTAATTTTAGTGTAATATATTTGAGTTTCTCTCCATTTAATTTGATGTTGACTGTAGGTTTTACTATAAACTGCTTTTATTGTATTTAGGTATGTCCTTGTATTTCTAATCTTTCCAGGACTTTTGTTATGAAGGGGTGTTGGATTTGTCAAAGGCTTTTTTTCTGCATCTAATAATATAATCATGTGGATTATATTTTTTCTTTGGGTTCGTTCATATAGTTGATTACATCTACTGATTTATGTATGTTGGGCCATCCCTGCATCTTTTGGATGAAACCTACTTGATTACAGCAAATGGTCTCTTTGGTGTGTCTTTATATTAGGTTTACAGTAGTTTATTAAGAATTTTTCATCTATATATATAAGGGAAATTTGTCTGTAATTCTTTCTTTGTTGGGTCATTGTGTGGTTTTGTTACCAGTATAATAGTGACCACATAAAAAGTTTTAGGCAATGTTTATTTTCTCTCGATTTTGTAGAATAATTTGAAGAGTGTTGGTATTAATTCTTCTTTGAAGGTCTGTTAGAATTTGTGCTGAATCTGTGCATACCTTGGCTTCTGTTGGTTGGAAGACTTAATGATTCCTTCTATTTCACTAGGGGTTATGGGCCTATTTAAATTTCTTATTTGCTGTTGATTTAACTTTAATAGGTCACATAAAGCAACAATCTCATTCATTTCTTTTATGTATTCCAATTTGGTACATGAACTTTTACTTTTTGAAACAAGGTGTGACTTTTGAACTGTTTCAAATATAAAATATACTGAATACATTACTAAAACATTGTTATCACACCAATACAATAAGCTTGGCAAGATTTTCATTTTAAAAAGTTCAGTCTACATCACTTTAACATTAATTTCTGTAACTACTCTACCTATCCCTCCATCTGATAGTTTTTAGAGGAAACAAAAGAAAACTAGATATGATGAAAATATAATATTCAACATCCTACTGTTGTATATCAATGCATAAACTTAAATAATACTTTCATTATATGTATATCTACACTCTTCATATCTAACATATTTATATATATATATACATATATATAGCAAACATTAGTACTAACTGAAGAACACATCACAGTATAATTTATTAAAAATGCAGATATCTACTGAAAAACTTTCTTCTATTGGATAATGCTTTGAAAAACCTTCAAAAGCTATCTACGGATTTACATCTCGGTAATCTGGAAAAATAGAGCCCTTTGCTGCTTTGTAATACTGTCTCTAAGATATACCTATATCTTGACAAACAAGAATGTTAAATATCAACAAACGAAGAAATATAATAAATATTTCTAATCAAAAACATATTCTTCATGCTAACATTACTCTACACAGGATGTGTATTGAATAATATGACTGTGGACACTACTAGACAGTTGTTGATGTCTAAAACATATATCCAAGTCATAGTTTGATGACATTATCTCACATTTGCTTCTTTTAATTATAAATAAAGTTAGAATTGTATAAATAGAATGCCTACTCACAGTTGCAATAGGAAAAGTTCATATCTACAGTGTTGGATCTTCTGGTTTATTAAACTAAAAGCAAAGAGTAGAGAAGTATTTGACCTTTCATTTTCAAGAAACAGGGAAGTGCACAACTGTCAAGCACATATATAACGAGAAGTGTGAAATGAATTTTATGTTGAAGAACTATTAAAATTGCATAAGGGACAGCCAAGGGACAAAGATGTAGGTAACACCATGCACTGATGAATCCGGAGATGGTGAATTTCAAGTGAGAGATGTTCAGTTCCTCCCCAGACCACCAGCTAACGTTTCCTTTTCCAGTGCAAAGGAGCACGATAAATAAGAACAGAAGGCAATTAAAAATTGAACACCAGCAATACATGCTGTAGAAAGCTTTGAACAGTCTTCATATTTGTGAGTGAGAGATTTCTACAACTTCTAGAAATTACTGTTGCCTGGGCATGATAGTGCTCACCTTATCACCCTGGGAAGCTGAAGCAGGAGACTTGCTACAAATTACAGGTCATTTTTGACTGCCTGGTGAGATCCTGTCTCGAAATGAAAAACAAATGAACAGACAGTTAGTGATGAAGTTTGATAGGTTTTATGGGCTAACAGCATACAACAAAAACCTTCAATTTTTAACAACCTTCTCTCTATATAGGTCTAAGCTATATGTATTCTAAGAGATTTTAGACAATATTCTGACTTATATATAATAATGTAATTGGAAGCAAATAAAACATATAGGCAAATTCAATATGTAAGAATCTGGATAGAAAAGTAATGACTGGTGGGATCAGAGAACACATTGCCATGCAGGACATTTACAGTTAAGGGGCATAAAATTAAGATTCACAAGGAAGTTTCAAGGAAGTATTTGTTCATAAAAGAAAGACTAATTCTTGAGGAATGTACACTGATAGTCCATGTATTTTCCACCCTACTCTTGCGGGTTCCAAATCTCTTCATTAACAGGATCCCTTGTTATTACTAGGCATTTGATTGCTCCCCTAAAGGGACTACTAGGAACTATATTTTACTGTGAAAAATATTTAAAGACTATGTTATCATTGAGCTAAATCTTTGGTAACATATTTTTATTAATTAAATTCTTAAAAACAGTCCCGAGTGTCTTCAAAATTTGGACTATTTTGTTTGTAAAAGTAAGAAAAGGACCACCACCGAATTTCAACAATAAAGCTAAGAGAAGTTCTGCCAATTCTAATTGCATATGACTCATCAAAGAGCAGAATAGAGAGCAGCGCGGGCTGAGATAAATTCTTTTACAATTTAACATCTTTACACGCTTTTCTATAAAACAGAATTCAGTGACGAAAGATTTTAGGACTCTCAAAAGATTTACTAAAATTTTTAATTGAAACTTGGTCCCATGACAGGTACTGGTGCTCAGCCAATGGATTTGAACTCAATAAATGCTGGACAAAGACTTTTAATACTTCTTCAGACAATTTATTATAATGTTCTCACATGCCAGTAAATTCCTGTTTTATGGTATTTAATAAAGAATTGGGTCCTAGTCCCTCTTCATTGTTAATTTTATAATAGCTGATCTAGGTTACAAAGACTGAAAACATAGGTGTTGCCAGGACAGAGCCCTGCGCAATTACTGTAAAAGAGGATTTCTCTGGCCTTGTGATGGCATTTCTCAAGCATCCAGTTATACCTGCGATTTGAATAAGAACTGATTAAACTCTCACGATTCATCATGTAAAACCTTCGGGTCAAAGCAATAGATGAGGAGAAATTCCATCACTCCCTAAGATTCTCTGTCCCCTCCCAGCAAAGTAATAAATTAGTAGAGTCATCCTTTGTAGGTGTGCTGAGCATGAAGTCACTCATCCCTTCCACCAGGGCACAGTAGAGTGAAGGGGATTCCAACTCTTCCATTCCTTTTGCAGGTAAGCCACAAAAAATCTAAAAGAGACACAATTCCAGCTTGATATAAACTCTGTAGACGAGAAAGTGAAGTTTTAGGATGATTATAGATTGAAAACATTCACAGACAATTCTAATAGTTGGGTACATATGTAACTAGTCCTAAGACTGCTTAGGCAGTTTATAGGACTAATTGTGCTCCATCAGATTTTCTCTGCACAATTGATCCAAATTGAAGAGGTATAACCACAGGTATATTTGAACAATGCAATCCATGGGGGTGAGGCATCTTCTCCTAGATACTGGGTCCCTCAACCAAAAGCAGGGAGACTTTATGGGTTATAGGCAAAGCGTAATGGTGTGTCCATCATAAGCTGGGTTTGTGCCTAAATATGATCCAAAGCTGAGTGGTTTAGGGGGGGACTAGACAGTTGGCTACTTCAGGAAAGGAAGCTTCAGTGGCCATCAAGAACACAGAAACGGGCTTTTTGGGTCTTTGTTTCAGAGACTCTTTGAGACGGTCGGGTTTAGAGAGAGCAGAGGGAGGGAAGGACAGGAGGGGCAGAAAATCTATTAAATCTAATTCTAATTAATGGGCTCAAAGTACTCAGGGTATAGCTCAATAGTTGAGCACTTAAGAATGTGAAAGGCTCTAGGTTTTATCCTCAACTGAGAGAGAAAGAAAGAAAGAAAGAAAGAAAGAAAGAAAGAAAGAGAGAGAGACACACATAACATAGAGGCAGAGAAAGGAAGAGTATGCACCAAGATTAAAATCCCAAATTCTCAAAAATAGGCTATGCCATTGAGATTTGCCCGTAGGAATTTTATCTCTTGAGATCATGGAGTGTTCAGTCTCAAGTAGGGTATCAATATCACACACAACCTTCCTCCAAAGCCTCAATAATTATCATGGAACACAAGGTGACAGATTATAAAAGCTAGAAAAACACAGAAACAGTGTTTTCCAGACATGATGGGGTTGTGACATTCATGAACTCAGGGGTTATTACCGAATACAAAAGACCTACAAAAGATAAAGCCGGACAAATCCTAGAATGGATAGGGGAGTGGGTCGCCATGTCACACCTCTAAATGCAGACCTAACGGTAATTGATGACTGCTGGGAGAGGGAGAGTTCCTGTGCTTCAGGAATACGGCCCGTGAGAGACTACTCAGGCCCCATTAGATGATTCTATACTCATGTAATGTGGGTAGCACTAAAAGCTTTTCTTGGTGAAGGCCAGGATAAAATAGAGAAAATACGGGAGGAATCGGAGACTAGGGTATATGAATGATTTTGATCAAAGAATATTATGCTTACATAAAATTAACAAACAATAAAAATATTTTTTAAATGCTCTCACAAAAGAAGAGTTGGCTCAGTGGTTAAGAGGACTGACTGTTCTTCCAGAGGTCCTGAGTTCAATTCCCAGCAGCCACATGGTGGCTCATAAGCATCTGTAATGAGATCTGGTGCCCTCTTCTGGTGTGCAGGCATACATGCAGGCAGAATACTGTATACATAATAAATAAATCTTTAAAAATACACATGAAATAAAAATAAATCTAACAAAAAGGAAAAGAAATAAAAATATCTGAAATAAATGAGGAAGAATTGAGGAAAGATAGAGGTGAACTGCAAATCAAATGAACAGAGGCTTCAGCTGACCCTGAGGGGAGCGTGGGATCAGATATTTACATTTTTTTAATTGAATCAAGAGGAGTATGCTTTGCTACTCATTCACATATACAGGAGACTGGGAAGGATATCATAGAGTATAACACAACTGGCGAGGCTCATAGCTGAACCAGAAGGTATGGCCGATGAAGGCTTAGACACCTGAATTTGACCTACACTAAAGGGGTTAATGTTCAGATAAACTAGGCATACATTACCATGCTCACTCTAAGGAACATAACACACACTGATATGCATTGGCCATGTTTATGACACAGTTCCACTCTCTCAAAGGACGGATCAGTGAGATGGTTACTTTTAAAGAACAGCAAATACTAACAACACAGAAGGCCAAAGGCTGAAGGGGTAGCGCTACATCATCATGAGCATACCTATATACTGGTGTGTGATTAGAATAACGAGCACTGCCCAGTAGGTAAAGGTAGTTGCAGCTCAACCCAGCAGCTTTGTAGAATCCCAGTGCCATCAAAAAGATACAGTTTTATGAGCTCATCCTGATTTAAAATGAAGGCATAGGATGCATAACAGCAGAACTCTGGAAAGAGAGAAGAAAGACAATAAGCTCCCTAGCCATTGGTTCATAGTCTGTGAATTCCCATGAGCACACATGCCTTTCTTCAGCTCCTCAAAGGGATTTCCAAGGCTTGACTCAATGCTTGGCTGTGGATCTCTGCATCTGTTTCCGTCAGTTACTAGACAAAGGCTCTCTGACGATAATTGGGGTTGTCACCAGTCTGATTACAGGAGATGACAAGTTCAGGCTAGCTATACACTGTTGCTAGTAGTCTTAGCAGGGGGGTTGTCCTTGTTATTAGAAAGTTCCCTTAGAAAAGAAAAATGTTTTAATGTTTGGGGGTCACCACAACATAAAGGGTTGCAGCATTAGGAAGGTTGAGAGGTCACGGTTTAGAGAACCATGACCAATACAGTACCTATATGAAAACATCAAGAAAAGCATCCAGCATCATATATATATATATATATATATATATATATATATATATATATGAGTAATAGTATCTTTTGCTGTGCATACATGCCTGTTTCTCCTCTACCCAATGACGGGGAAAATCGTTACTGCTTTTCACTGCATAGCACCTCCTCAAGAAGCAGTGAGTACCGTGATTATTTTAGGTCAGGGAGAAACATGGAATTTTGTTTACAAAAATATGTTGAACCTTCGTCACAATAATAATACTGTCACTCACTTCCCTGTGTCCTTCGAAGGCTATATAATGACAGGATTTATTTTATGTTTGTATGACAAATACCATGATAAATGTTTTTTACACACAATCTTGTTCACAATATTATAAAGACGTGGTTACTTTTTATATTTATTTGCTTGAAAGAGAAACTGAAGCATAGGGAGATGAAGTAATTTGTCAAGATCGTGTATTTGTCATGTGACTTTTGCTGGAAATATATGAATATCTGCTTGCCGAGATAAGGCAGTGATTACAGAGCAAAAATATGATTCCATTCAAGTCTATTTTAGTGAACCAATACTTTAATTTGGATTACATGCAGAGCGATATCTGAGGGGTAACTCACAGGGTCATAGAAGACTCCAGACACAACATGGGAATGTCCACTCCAGTGTAGGTGACATTAGGAAAGCTATTATCACTCAAGTCACCAGCATAATTTGCAGGAAGGTCCACCCTCAGAAAAAACTTATTGCTTATATAATCTCAGAGCTGTGCCTACTGTTTCTTGTATCTTTCCTGTGATTTTGAGATCCATTGCAGCCTTTCAGCAGGGATTGGTTCAATCTGGAAGAATTGAGCACATCTGACACTCGACAGCTTTCCTGTACATCACATTGTTTCTCCCCACATTTCAGCATCTCTGAGATATGGAGAGGGTGACATAGACATCTCAGTAGAGAGCCTACCACATAGAAGAAAGTCCATCACTTGTTCTCAGCAGCTTGACCTGTTATGAGTCTCACAGTGACCAATGTCCAATAATAGAAGTAATTCCATCCATGGCCAATGCTGGTGGCAGTAGCAATCTATGGATACAAAGGTTTAGAAGGCAATTTGATGCTTATATTACATCCACCTAACCCAACAATAACAGTAGGCTCCCAAATGTGTCTGTGTCTCCCCTAGCTTATCTCCTGACTTGAAGTGCCTTTTGCATAAAAAATCTTAAACCCAATTGGAAAACATCCACAACAACAGTGCCACTATTGCAACAGTGGGCATATTTTGCCTAGCATGCTTGTATTATAGAATGTATGGTGTATAACCAAACAGAACAGTTGCCAACACTTCAACCCCAGAAGCCTTGTAAATAGCAATATGAAACCCATCCAGGGGTGGGCGACAGGGGACTACAGCTCAATCTCAGTATAGTTTCTCCATGTTATACAGCAAAAGCATGTGGAGTCTTCAACAACAGAAGTTACCACGTAGTAATTATATCGAGTAATCATCAGTACTATTAACCACTTTTTGGTTTATGGGGCCTCTGGAACCTCCCTGGCAAACAACTCATAGATGGGGAGGGGCATCTAACCCTGGCTCTGGATTTTTTTTACTCATCAAATCTATAGATATAAGAAAAGTATGTGAAAAAGGCAAGTGACTTTAAAGAACACATGAAAATATAAGTTGTAACAACATTATATATCAATTTAAACAATGAGCATATAAGAATTATAATGTTATAAGTAGAAAAGAATAAATTAATAGACACAATTTTAAAAACCTTTCTAAAAGGGACTACTAACCACATAAAGTCATGGCAATTTAGCTCTTTAGAGAAATGATTTAGGAAGAATATTTGGCACATACAAAGGCACAAATGGCGTAGTGTTCATACAAGGAATTAGGAGACTCATTCAATCCTAATAAAAACTCCAAAGGTTATGCTGCAAGAAAAGAACTGGCACTCACATAGGGGTGGCCCTCAGCAGGTAGAGACGTTATTCAGTCTGGCTTGTTCCTAGGTGCCAAATGGGCTTTTTGGCATTACTATATAATACAATACAGTAGCCCTGATTAATTATGCTGTTTTCCAAGCACACTTCCAAGTTCCTTACCTGTTTTAATTATTTATTCCTAATATGTACCCAATGAGATATTAATATACTCATTTAATGAGGAGAACAAGTTACTGAAGTCTGAGGAAGCTGTGAGATCACACAGACATTTTCAAAGTCAGGAAATAGAATTTCAGAGTCTAACTCTAATCCCTACTCAGTACGGTGTATGTTATATATAACACAAACAAAAGACAAAATTAAAGTGTTTTGTGACTCTAAATGAGGCTGGTAATGGGGGCTGACTGAGAAGCCATTGATAAAGGCACTGGGACTTGTTTCTACTGCATGTACTGGGTTTTTGGGACCCTAGTCTATTTGGAGGCACAGCTTCATAGGCCTGGATGGAGGGGGGAGGGCCATGGATTTCCCATATGGCAGAATACCCTGCCTTCTCTTAAGACTGGAAGGGGAGGGAGGAGAGTGAGTGTGGGAGCAGGAGGGGAATGGGAGGAGGGGAGGAAGTAGAAATTTTTGAATGGAAAAATCAAAAAATAAAAAAAGTGTTTTGTAACTTACATTTTTCATAATATGTTTAAGAAATACTCAACCTGTGGTAAGTCCTAGGTCCTCCCCCCTCCGTCCATATCTAGGAAGGTGAACATCCAAACTGGCTAGGCTCCCACAAAGCCAGCACATTAAGTAGGATCAAAACCCGTGCCATTGTCCTTGGCGTCTCATCAGCCCTCATTATTCAGGGAGAAGGGTGGGAGGAGGGGGAGAAGGGTGGGAGGAGGGGGAGGGAAATGGGAGGCTCGGAGGAGGTGGAAACTTGTTTTTTGTTTATCTTTTTTTTCTCCTTTTCTCAATAAAAAAAAAATTAAAAAAAAAGAAATACTCAACCTTTAATATCTACAATATGGTAAGTGAAATCAGTGAGACCTATTTCAAATTAGCTATTGTAAAGAGTGAGAATATTAATAATCTATTTTTTCTCTTTTCCATTTTGCTTTTTATGGATTTCATTATTCTTATCATAGAATTTTCAAAAAGTAAAATTAAAAAAAAAAAATACTCACACCTCTAAGGCTCAGGGAACATTGCAGAAGAGGATACAGGAAGTCTGTAAGGACCAGAGGATCAGGGAATTTGCTGTGAGACTGTATATCCTATCAGAAGCTACACCTAAAGTCTCACCAACATGACTGACTAAACATGAGCTGAACAAGGTCAACAGCAATGGACACGCTGAAATGGATGAAGAAAAGTTCATGAGGCCCCAACTACACACAAAGAACTATAGGCAACTGAGGAAAGCTGGGAGCAGAAGTGTACTTTCTCAGAAAGAAACACATCAACTGGCTGTTCTGAAAACATACACACAAGTATCATTATACAGACTGATCACATATATTATACAGCATTATACAGACTGATCACATATATTTTACAGCATTATACAGACTGATCACATATATTTTACAGCATTATACAGACTGAGCATATATATGCAGTAACAGCGAATGAAGAGTCATAAATTTGAAGGAGAGCAGAGAAGGTTAAATGAGAGGGTTTGAAGGGAGGAAATAAAATGAAGAAATGATGTAATTATAATCTTAAAAAGAAAAAAAGTCACTTAATAATTGTGATAACATAGTGAAAAGAAAATGGAACCAGAATGTCATTTAGCATTTCTGAAAATTAAAGGACATATTCTTGCTTAAGCTACGAAATGTGTATGTATGATAAGCTTAATGTGTGGGTATGTGTTGAAGATGCTTATGAATTATTATATACTGCTACACTGACTACAATTCGAAAATGCTAATGTATTAATATGAAAAAGTACATTACATTCTGTTGCCTAAAACTCATCAGACTGTAATTGTTAGGCACTATAAAAAAGCACTTAGAAAGGATATTTTTCATCCCTTGAAAATGACATGGGTCAAAAGTATTCAATCATAGACACACTTTCTGAACTCCAGAAAGGCAGAGAAATGCAACGCTTTCTCTTCCAGCTAATTGTAGAAATCGTTTTTCTACTAAATGCAAGGTTGCCACATTCTTTTAGCTGTGCATTGCCTCTGAAATTACTGACTTTGATGGAACAGATTTAAGTTATTCAATACACAAGAATAGAACCGAGAATTATGACCTGCAATAATTTTTGATAATTCTTTGAGACAATGCTTGCTTTAAAGCATCATATGGAGGTTGCTCAAAACTTCTCGGCATGCTTGTTTAAATGGTTTTCATTGCTAGACTTGCTATTCAGAGGAGAGGTAATTTTATTATAGGTTATGATTTTGTTAACACACTGAAAGAGAAATCATACTTCTAAAATAGTACTTTAACGATCTAAATATTTATGTGCCCTTAAAAATGTAAGTTCACTTCTTTCTGGAATGTTTCCATGTAAGACCTAAATGTTACACTAACAATAAGAGAATTCAGTGTCCTCATTTGTCTATGAAAGAAATGTCACTCTTGAGAGGAAAGGGAACTAGCTTGGGGTCATGTTACATTACTATTTTTCTTGCAATTGTGATAAAATGATTGACAAAAGCAATTTATGGGGAAGGGCCAAATCCCATCACAGCAGGGAAGACATGGTGCCAAGAACATGAGGTAACTGGTCAGTTGGTCGCATTTCTTCATCACTCTGGAAACAAAGGGATGAAGGATACCGATTGGCTTGTTGTCCTACTTTTTCCCGTTTAGTCCAAGACTACAGACCATGGGATAGTTATGCCCACAGTCAGAATGGCCTTTCCTTGCTGTTAATCTTTTTTGAAAATGATATGAAAAGTCAGGTTTTGAATTATGTCTTCTAGGTGGTCCTACATGCCGTAAAATTAGCAATGAAAATTAACTATTGCGGTTGAAACCATGTGACTGGAGAAAACAGTCGACTCCACACTATGCATTTTGGGGAAAGACATACTGATTCTGGCATTTTGGGAAAGACATACTGATTCTGGCATTTTGGGAAAGACATACTGATTCTGGCATTTTGGGAAAGACATACTGATTCTGGCATTTTGCTCCACTCTGTGTCCTATCACAGAAAAGAAATCACTGGCTGCTTTTCTACCACCCAGACCCATAATTCTCTTTGCCCTTTTCTCTGAAAGGGAAACAAAATGTTCAAATTATTTGATTTCCTTTTTCAAAACCCGACCTGAGCATTTTTTTCCATAAAAACAATCATGACTATTTTTCTGGTCATTGTAAATGAAAATTACTGATCTTGACTAACACATAACCACAAACTTTTATAAAGTTTGGGGAGAAACTTCTACTCTGATTTGCAAGGCACAAAGGATTTTCATCCAAAACCAACTCAAACTATTACAGTATAAACAGAAATCCTACAATTATGAGAGTATTGTCCGTATCCATAGACTGTAGATAGCAACAGTTTACATTAGTAAATGTATTTTTTCTTGAATTTCAAATTAATTGGTCCTCAACCTGGTCATTTATGAATAAGAAGTAAAGCATAGATTTATAAATCCATTTTCTCCCTGCTTTTACTTAATACTCATCAACATATTCTTTTTTTTTTTTTTTTTTTTTTTTTTTTTTTTTTTTTTTTTTGGTTTTTCGAGACAGGGTTTCTCTGTGGTTTTGGAACCAGTCCTGGAACTAGCTCTTGTAGACCAGGCTGGTCTCGAACTAGCAGAGATCCACCTGACTCTGCCTCCCGAGTGCTGGGATTAAAGGCATGCGCCACTACCGCCCGGCTCATCAATATAGTCTTAATCATGGGATCTAAACTCTGTTTATCTAGAACTACTTTTTATTTTAATCACTATTTTATTTAATCATTATTTGATGCTCAATCTTCTCACCATTTATTAATTTATTTAATAATGTTATTAATATGCAACAAATGTTCATACTAATAATTAAAAAGGATATGGTTCAAATATATACAACAAGTTTACTTATCTACCGTGAAGTTTTCCTGTCTTAGTTAGGGTTTCTATTGCTGCGAATAGACCCAGGGCCACAGCAACGCTTATAAAGGAAGAACATTTAGTTATGGTGGCTTACATTTTCAGAGGTTTAGTCCATTATCACAATGGTGTGACATGGTGGTGTGCAGGCAGACATGATGCTGGAGAAAGAGCTGAGAGTTCTCCATCTTGGCCCACATGCAATAGGAAGTGATGGGAGTGTCACACTGAGCAGAACTTGAGGGAAGGAGACCTCAAAGCCCACCCCATCAGTGACACACTTCCTCAATGAGGCCATACTTCCTAATAGCGCTGTTCCCTTTGGGGCCTAATGTCTTTCAAACCACTACATTTCCTTTTCATAATCTCATCATTCCTAGCTCTTAACTCATTCTGCAGTTCACGTAATTTGTGAGATTTTTTTCACTACCACAATTATTCTCCACATATTTTAGTCAATATCTCACCTACCATATAATGTCACAGACAAAAAAAAGTGATACTCAGTAGAACCTTAGTGACTTAAAGATACACAAATAATGAGATTGAAATACATATGGAGAACAAGGGATTCCCTTGGGGTCACTTTCTCAATTATTGAATCATTCAAATTGTGTTTATAATCAACTAAATCCCTAGGTCTTTTCACATGAACTTGCCTGGCATTGTTTACATTGCTCAGACACATTGCCAGCTTTTACCATCCTTATAGAACGTAAACATCCTCAGGAGATTTAAGACATTAAGTGATGTTCTCAATCACACACAACTTGTGGTCAATTTCCTCCTTCCTTATAATTATCTCCTAATCCCTAGCAGCGTGAGAAATGAGTTGGTGTTTCCAGAGATGGAGTGAATGACTTCATGACTTGCAGAAGTACCTACAAAGTCAAGTCTGAGTACAGTTTATAGCCCACATGCGAGAGTAGATGAAAGTACTGGAAAAGGAAGAGGACCAGGATAAAAGCTAGGGGCATTTGAATAAGTGTTTACATTTTCTCTGTGTTCATATTTTTCCCTACTCACTGGATTCAGTAAGCATTAGTTAGTTATGGTCCAGGTACTATTACAATCTATAGTTTCAAAAGAGAATATGGAAATATAGCTCTGCTTACTAAGGCAGAATTATAAGAAATAAGTGAATAAATAGAGTTCATTATTGCTAGACATATCCTTTACAAAATAGAAGGCAGAAATAAAGGATAACGTGTGTAACCCAAATGAGGGGATAAAAACAGTGCATGGATGAGAAAGATAAATACTGTTGGTTATTTGTACACTATGTGAAATGGTATTGCTGTCTTTGGTTTAATAAAGAGCTGAATGACCAATAGCTAGGCAGGAGGAATAGATCTGACTTCTGGACAGACAGAGGAAGTAGAAGGAGATAATAGAGGTGCAGAGGAGATACCAACAAGACATGAAGGGAGTCAGCCATACAAGAATGAAAGAAAAATAGCAAGTCACATAATAAAACACAGATTAATAAGAGCATATTAATTTGTTATAAGAGCTAGTGGGGCCAGCCTAAGCTGAGCGCAAGTTTTCATAATTAATAATAAGTCTTCATGTCATTATCTGTCAGCTGGTCATCCAAAGATAGTCTGACAAGAAAATTTGCTACAGATAAATGTTTATGAATACAGACGTAAGAATAAATATCAGCCACAATTCACATACAGATAAAGTGTGAACATTCCTTAGTTGAACAAAGAAACTAAAGCCACATGATTACAACATATTTCAAAAGGTGTTGCAAAATCTAAGCACAATGACGTTTTCCTCCATGATGGGAAGGCAGACACTCACCACATAGATTCCAGAAATACTTCTTCCTCACTGGCCCAGCAGCCTGGCTCCGGATCACATTTTTGCAGCATGATGTGCCTCTGTGTATGTGCTTGGTTTCTTCCCAGTTGGGTACAGTAGAAAAGACATCCATAGCTTCCACAGGAAGTCCAATTTTGCCTTTAGTGGCAATTTCATTACCTCTTCTGCAACGTCATATAAACTGGGATGTTCCCCTCTTGCCTGTATAGCACCTAGGTTAGCATTTTAGTCGATCAAATGGTGATCTGAATGTCTTCCTATAAATGTATGTAAGTAGCCCTAGCTTGGTCCAGCATGAACTGCATACAACCTTTCTATGCGCCACAAAACACATCCTCATCTCCCTACCTCTGGGGCTCCATTAACCACTTACCTGGACTTCCACACTTATGATTCTAATGCTTATCAACTAATCTCTAAAGTCAACTCATTGTGTGTAATGCAGTTAGTATTCTGTCAGGTGCTATTGAGTATCAAACATGTTTTCTCAAAAGTATTATTTAAAATACAGATCTTAGTTGGTCATAGGCATGCGAAACTGTTAGGGAGGAAACAGACAGATTCATGCAACCAATTTTATGATGCAACATCCCAAAAAGTAAAAGTAAATGATGAATGGATGAAAGGAGATATACGCGATAGATCAAATGTGATAAAATATTAATGCAGGACTTTGGAGGGTATATGACTGTTTATACTATAAAACCTAGCGTTTAAAAAAAATGTTTAAAATTCCCAGCAATAATAAAAGAAGACTAAGGTTCTCTGTTAACCTGCATCTTACTATTCCGGTGGAAATTTAGGCACTTCTTCAGAAAATGATTTCCATACTGCGGGTACTGACTTTATGAGCGATGGGAGTTCAGAGAAATCGGCAGGAACTGACAGATGAGGAGGAACACCAGTTGGGATTTGAAGAATGTAAGGTTTTACAAGATGACATTTAAGATGGAGAGCTTTTTCAAGTGGGGATGACAGCATGAACAAACACAAGGAGGAGGCACAGAAAGGCAGGTGTTCAAGACAGGAATAGCCATGTTGTGAGCCCACAAAGTAATAACTTTGGTTAAGTGAGATCTGGAATGCCACTATAGCTAGAATAAGACAAAGTTCCTTTCCTTAATACCAACATTGGCAGTATTTGGACCAAAAAAAGTGGACACAATATTTTCAAACAAATTTGTCACACAGACACATAATATAGACAGGAGAATAAAGGTACCTGAGAGTGTCTCAAGTTCCATAGTACAGTTACTCAGAATGCAGTACAATGAAAAACTGTCTGGACCTTCATTAATCACCATGATTTTATTATACTATATAATTCAGGCACTGTATATTTACAAAAGCCATTCAAATATCCACTTTCCCAGAAGAACATATAATATCATTTGTTTTCCCCAGGCGAGCTTAGGCCAGACTAGAACCCATAATGCCAATCACTTTCTTTTATGGCCATTCTTTGATTGTCTGAGGAGAAAGCTGTGTAGATCCAAAATCACAATAGAAATAATGGAACATACTGAAAAGATATAAATTGCCTGATAATTAAAATACCTTATCAAGCATATTTGTATGCATATACATACACATAAATATATATGTAATGATAATTATCAAAGAAAAAGAGACTACCAACTTGAAAGTAGGGTGTATGAGAAGTCATTCAAAGTAGAATAGCTGGGAGGTGCCAGAGAGAGAAAAGGAAGTAGAGAAGGTAATATAATTTGATTTCAACTAAAAACATATTTAAAAAAGAAGTGTCAGGAAGCACCGAATCTATGGTAGATTCTGGAGATCAGGCCACTCTCTCCAAGAATAAATTAAAATGGCTCTCATTATCATTTAAGATCCAGACTGAAGAGAAAGTGCATGTAAGAAGACAAGTTTATGATTCAGACTACTCCATGGCCAGGGTAGGGCGATGAATTTAAGGGAACTACTCATGAATACTTAATTTAATAACACATATACTTTGTCTGAGCAAGAGTCCTGACTTCCTACATGTAAATGAGGTGAGTGGCAACAATGCATACCTTGTAGGATTGTGAAAAAACTCAGATACAAACAATAAAATGTTACTTACTCACAATGGAATGAAATTAATATAAATATTGTGCAAATGCTTTCTTTGAATACCATTAACAAGCATTTAATATTCATGTAGATATATTTACCAGATGACATTTTAAAAACTTATTTCAAAACATATAACAACACCTTCTTTCTCTTCTAAATTTTTCTGGGTGGGTTTTGAATGCTCATTGGTTACCTTTTGAAGCTGTCTACAAACAACTCATTTTGTAAAGAAGCTCCCGCATGTATACTTTCCTCAGTTGCATGCTAATATGGCCAACTTTCGTGCTTTGGTCATTTGTATGTTATGATATTCCCATTGTCTTTCTCTCTCCTTCCTGTGGCCTATCCTGGCTACAAATCTTTGGTTCTCTAAATTAAGTGATTCAATTAATCCCCCTCTGGCCTAGTTTCCTTTTCTGTTGGGGTAATAAAACACTCCAATAAAAGTTACATGGTGAAAAAGAGTTTATTTGACTCACCAAATAAACCAGTCCATGAGTGATATAGGGTAGTCAATAAAGAAGGAATTGGTAGCAACTAGTCACAATCACAGTCCAGAGCAAAGATGGGATGACTTCATGTGTTCTATTACACAGCTGCCCATCTCCTTTTCATGAAGTCCATTGCCCAGCTTATGAAATGATGTCACAATACACCAAAGAAGCCACTGCGAAATCCAAATTTAGTTTCATAAAACTTTTCCATCTTGGTTTACTTCTAGGAATTTGACAATTTTAGTGTTACATTAATCGGTTTTCATGTTTTGTGGCCCTTCGGGTAAAATGGTTGATTAGAAGCATTTGGGGGAGTGCCTTACTATAGATGAAGTAAGTAAAGGACAAAGGTTGCTGTGTCACTTGCCAAGGGGGCTCCCTCACCTTCTCTATTCCTTGACAGGCATTTTTCTACAAAACAAAGAACTGCAAACAAATCCAGGTACCTATCAACAAATTACATATTATTATTCTTAGCTCTAAACCTATAAATTAGGGCCATAGCTCAGTGGAATAATGCTTACCAAATAATAATAACCTACACTCAATTCCTAGTTTTGAAAAAAAATCTAGAAATTATACTTTCTCCAACCAGTACACCAAAACTGCCATCTGTGAGCTTTACAAGGACAGAGTGAATTTCACAAGTTTCTCCTATAGTAAGACAAATCAAGAACTGCTGACAAATTATTAAGGGAACTAGAGCTATGCACCCAATGAACAACAACAGTGAAGCAATATGGTGCCTAGTGAAGATAACCATCCAGGAAGACTCACATAAGACAAAACAAAAGAGTAAAATAAGGGGAAGAAAATTAAAAATAAAAGATCCCAATATATGCCCAAAATTCATAAAGGAATCACAAAGGATATGAAAAAAAACAAATCACATGCACAACTCCTCAGTGATGAGATAGCTAAAGTGCCAGAGAAGAAAATCAGACCCTACTTAAAAAAAAAAAAACTTACACAGTACTCAACTAATCAGATGAAAGAATGAAGGAAATATTTTCAAGATCTAGTCAAGACAATTACCTAAGTGAATTAAATTGCAAGTAACTTGGGGAGATTCAAAACTATGAAGGAATAATAGAAAAAGAAATTTAAAACACTGGGAGGAAAGAAATTCTAGAAATGAAAAGAAATCGTGTGGAAAAATACATCATCTGTTGTGTATACTAAGGGGGAAAATTCATCTTAGGGATGGCAGATAAAGTGGTGACAATAATATAGTGTATGTTTAGGGGGGAAAGTAATAAATGTGACCAATACTTATAAAATATGAGGTAAGTTAAAGAGACCAAATGCATAAGATAAAAGAAGGAGATGAGATGAAGTCAAAAAATGTAGATTGGTTATTCAAAGAAATTATATCTGAAAATCTCAAATCTCTCAAACTTAGAGAAATAAATTGGTGTCCAAATGTAAGAGGCATTTATAAGCACAAACATGTTCAAAAAAGATAATTCTATACATTATACTACAGGCAATAGATCAAAGCTGCAAACCTAGGAACCATAGTAAAATGCATAAGGGAAAATATCAACTCAAACACAAGATATAGAACTCAAAACAAAGTAATATCTTTCATCAGAAACAGACAAGAAAGCTTGGAACAGCATATGTCAAAGTCTGAAAGTCAATAACTGGTAATGAAGATCTTTATTCTTTTGCAAAGTTATCTCTCAGAATTAATGGATATATAAAGACTACTCAAAACCAAAACAAACTAAGAAGATTCATGACAACCAAACCAGCACTGCAGAAAACCATTAAATGGTAACTACACACAGAGGAAGAAGGAAGACAGTCTCATCCATGAGAACACAGAAAAGAATACATTCCAAAATTTAAAAGATGAGACAAGAGTTCCCACTCTGTCCACATTTATTCAATGTAGTGCTTGAAGTATTAGCAAGAGCAGTAAGAAAAGAGAGAAGTCAAAGTTATTGCTTTTCACAAACAATATAATTCTGCAATTACAAAACCTTACAGATGCCCCAGAAAACTCTTCTGGTAAATACTTTTAGTAGAGCTGCAGGATATGAAACCAACATACACAACTCTGTATTTTTCTTTTTTCCCAAAACTATACTTGCTGAGAAATAAATATCCCAATCTCAATAGTGCATAAAAACAGATAGATGATAGATAGATAGATAGATAGATAGATAGATAGATAGATAGATAGAGATAGATAGAGATGATAGATAGATAGATAGATAGATAGATAGATAGATAGATAGATAGACTGACAGGTAGATAGGAAGGTATATATGTAGGTAGGTAGGTAGATAGGTAGATAAAGTACTTAAGAATAAGCCTAACCAAGGAAGTGAAAGACTATAGGAAGAGTTAACAGCCAGTTCTAGGCCAACTGAGCATGCTCATTTGCAACTTCCTCTTGAGCCTATTTGTGCGAGGCCTGGAGACTGCTGATGTCATGATGACCTGGGCCAATAACAAAGAGGCAACACAGCATTCCTGCTTGGCCCTGTCCTGGGGTTCCAGGAGGAGGTATAAGAGGCCTTCCCATATCCTCAATAAACAAGTTGACTTTTGCTCCTCACCTAGCTGCTAGCTTCTGTGCCATTGATTCTATGCCTTTTCGCCCTCTTCCCAAAGAGTCTACCTGCTTGGACTCATTTCCTGCAACAAAAGACCTTTACCATGACACTTTTAAGACACTAAGTAAAGAAATTTAAAGAGATAGTAGGTGGTAGAAAGACTACCATGCACCTTTATTGGGAGAATTAATACTATAAACATAGTTAGTTAAACCAAAAGAAATCTATAGATTCAGTATAATCCTCCATCAGTATCCCAATAACATTACTCACAAAACTAGGGGAAAAAATTCTAAAAATTGAAATACTGAAACCATGACTAGTCAAAGGAGTCCTATTAGGAAAGAGGACTGGGGTCTCATATATCTGTCCTCACCTGTAGAGTCATAGTGACAAACAAAGGCCTGGCAGTGGCATAAAAACATGTTCTGTTTTGCTGCTACTGCTTTCACGACAATAAGAAAACTAAATCAGTTTAAACTTTTGTCAATACAGAAATGGATGATGAAAATTTGGTACACATACACAATAGAAATTAGTTTAGCCATAAAGGAAAAAATTATGGAAATATATAAGAAGTACTTGCAGTTCAGCAGTTCTCTAGATTATGAGGAAGCTGAAGTAGATTTTGAATATACTATTCTCCTAAAAGGGGACTGGTCCTACTTCTATAAAAAGACAGATAATAAACTGCATTTAAAACTGTTTTTATGAACAGAGAATAATAATTGAGGTCATTTTAACTCAATTTATTTTTCATAATTAAATTTAGATGTAGGTAAGGGAAGGCATACACTTGAATATGTCTTTCCACCTCACCACCAGATTGTCACAGCATTGTCCTTTCTACAACCACTGATGGATCTAAATGCACTGATGGATGGAGAAAGGATAGACAGATGGACAGAAATGTGGTGAGTTGATAGGTAGGGAAGTGGATGGATGGATGGATGGATGGATGGGAAGACAGACAGACAGACAGACAGGTAGATGGACAGATAGGATGCATGATGGATGGATGTAAACACAGACACACATATAGATAGATGATAGATAGATAGATAGATAGATAGATAGATGATAGATAGATAGATAGATAGATAGATAGATAGATAGATAGAATGCATAGAAGGATGGATGAATGTTTGATCAATAGACTAACAGTTATAAATAAGGAATAGACAGATACATGTTAGAATATTCTTAAAGGATGCCATATCACACTTTAGATGTTTATTTCTTTAGACTCCTTTTAGATTCTGAGTCAGTTCTGGAATCAAGTTCTTCAGTTATGACTGTTTGCTGTTGAGCAATCAAGAGCAAAGACCAGATAGACAATTTAAAGAAGCTGAACCATCCGTAAAATGATTGATTTACAAACCTGCATATGAAAGTACATATTACACATATTTAAAGATTTATGTATAACTACTCATATGTTATTAAACTATTGATAATATTGTTATCTTGACAGCAAAACAAAAAGGTTTTAACAATGTCTCACTATCCCAAAATATTTACATTTGCCTTCTTAAAGCTTTCCAACACAGAGACACAAAGTTTTGGAATGTTAAAAAGTAAAGATTATGCAGAATTTCATTATCGGATAGAATCTGAGATTTATAAGTTTGTTTTTGGAAGTTTATTTTAGTACATTTTACAAATAGATTGCTTTACCTCTGGCCAAAGATGCTCACATTGGCACAGGGCTGTCTTTCACTCAGGACCTGCTGGAATGAGAGTAGGAATGCCCTGGTTACTCCCGGAGAGAGGTAACTGTGTAGGGGACTCCTTTTGCAGTGTGTTGATTACAATGCAATGGATTTCTTCTGCTAAATATCTCACTGCTCTGCACATAGCAGATCCCTACAGACTAAAATATAAATTTATTCCTTACCTCATTTCACATTTTTGGGAGTTATTTCTATCATTTGGTTTATAATTTCACCTATCTGTTTCAAACTGCTCAATTCTATCTTTTATTTCCTTCCTCATCTGGAAGCTAAATCAACTAAACAGCTTGGCATAGTAAATCTCATGTCCTCACTGTGGAGTTATATCATACTTTTGAAGGTAAAAAGTCATATTCTATTATCAACAGTAAAAAATAAACCTTCATTTTCCCTCACAGGAGGAGAATGTTAAGTACTCTACCAGATGTATGATGAATCTCAAAGGAAACAGGGCCAAATATGTGTTCAAGGCAACAATAAGTAAAATGGAGCTTCATGGAATCATCCACCTGGGATTGGTACTGAGTTGAATAGCCCAGCTACAACCACTTACACACACACACACAAAGTAAAGCATATATGTGAACTTAGTATTTCCCTTGAATAATTCATCATCCTTTTCCCATTTTGATATTTGTTTTCATTTCTTATCTAATTAGAAAAATATTGTTTCATATAATTTGGGGGGTAACACTGATGGGAAGAAAGCCAGCAAGGATTCAGTTTGAGCATATCTAAAAGCAAACAAAAAAGAAACTAAATCACAATTATTTAATGATCAAGTTTTCAACTAATGCAAGAATTTTGAAGCATGCTTTTGATTAAAAGTAGAAACTTTGATGGCATCATTTAAAAAACAAACATATGAGTTGGAGTGTGATTCAGTAGTAGAATGTTTGGCGAGCACAGATAAGCCTACACTTATCATTGCAAACTAGGCAGGATAGAAAAGATGTGTTTTCAAACAATTACTATTTAAGAGGAGATTGTTCTTACAAACACACACACACGTGTGTGTGTATGGTTATGTGCACATAAGTATAGGAGCCTTCAGAGGCTGGAAGAGGACACTCGTTTCCCAGGTTTGAGTTAAATAAGATTATGAACCATTTGACATGAGTGCTTTGAACTGAACCCCAAGTTCTCTCTGAAAGAGCAGTTTATGCTCTTAAACACTGAGCCATCCCTCCAGTCTGAGCAAGTGATATTTGCTTGTTTGTATATTACTTTTATATATTTTGATGGAAAAATTCTTTGAAAATATTTAAATACTGTGCTCGCTAGTTTTATATCAACTTGACACAAGCTATACTTTTCTGAGAAGAGGGAATCTCAATTTAAAAAATGCATCCTTAAGGTCAGTCTGTAGGCTTGCCTGGAGAGCATTTTTGTAGTGATTGATGTGGAAGGGCACAGTCCACTGTGTGTGGTTCCATCCTTGGGCTGGTGGTGCTAGTTATATACGAAATCAGGCTGAGCAAGCCATGAAGATCAAGACAATAAGCAGCTCCCCTCCATGGCCTCTGCAACAGTTCCTACCTCCATGTTCCTGGACCCTTTGAGGTCCTGACTTGACTTCCTTGGATAGTGAACAGTGAAGCAGACCTGTAAGCCAAATAAACCCATCCCTGCCCAAGTTGTTTTTAATCATTGTGTTTCATTACAATAATAGCAATCCTAACTAGGATCATTACAGTTTAAAAGAAAGACAAAATGTTATGAAATATTTGCATACCCAGGACTCCTAACCAAACCTGTACTTCCTCAGTATAATTGATGAAACTATACTAGGGTTCAGGGGCTAGTGAAGATATTTATAAAATCTTTTATAACAACAATGGACAAGAGATTTGCTGGCTGTTGCTCTTTCACATAGTGTCAGATGAAGAATGCTGGACACACATTGGACCCACAGTTTTTATCTCTCAGTCCCAGTTTGTTATCCATCTCCAATTGCCCAGTAAAGAAGTAGGCAGATGTCACCCAGAACAGAATTATAGCCTGGCTTCCACCCAACTTTCTCAATCTAAAACAAAACCATCCTGAAAAGTATAGGGAACTGTAATAAGGCCACAAACTAATTATGAGGGCCTTCGCTTTCCCCCTCCCTGTGACAGAGAGCCATTATGATGAGTTCAAAGAGCTCAAGGTCCTGGCCTCCACTCAGCCTCACATGGTGGCTAGGATACGTGAAATAATTTGGGGCCATAATTTCTATGGGAAAAAATGGACAAGAAGAGTTTTCTTGGGGCAGTGCCCAGGTACCAGGCAAGCTCAGTCCTGAATACTGCAAAGAATGTTTATGGAAATGAGCTGATTCTACTGCAAAAGTGACCCTGAAGTTAAATATTCTACATCAGTGAGAAGTATTTATTTATTTTGTTTATTGATTGATTGATTTCCTAGTTTTCAGAGACCAGCTAAATACTATAATGAAGCAGTACATAAAACTTCTGCAAGAAAAGCAGCTTGTTATGTACACTTTAGTGTGAGACTCGACATGAAATTTTCACAATGACACAACTTCTTATTCTTAGATTCTGCCCAGCACCCAGATTACATCTGCAAGTGGCCCTGAGTTCATCAGTTAGTAACAAATAGGACCAGTAACTTTACATTCTTATTTTTACAATTAGTGGGTAATTTCTCCTCTCACTCATCAATATATTAAATTGTGTGTTCAGTGAACTTTTTAAAGGACAAAGATATTTTTTCTAACAGCTTTTTACACTTTTTCCATTTATGCTGGCATTTTAAAGACTAGAAGAGAATCCTGCAGAGGAGAGTTCGTTTTAAATGCACAAAAAGTCGAGTAGCACATGAAAAGAGTGAAGAATCTAAAGTGCTTTGAACATAGAGAAAAAGAGAAGGTTGTGTTTATTTTGGATGCCAGCTAAGATATAGATCTAATATTTTTCTTTCTTTAGATAGTTGCTTGTATCTGGATGCATTAAGCTCTCCAATTAACAGGTGGACAGCAAACATCTCAACATAAGGAGGATGAGATAGAAGCAGAGGCATTTTTATTCCTAATCAGTATTTTCTGTGGTTCTTCAGTTTTCACTGCATGCAGGGAAATTGATACACACCACATGTTGTTATCGCTTTCTGAACGTGTAAGGGTTGTGACACACAGGCAACTCTAGGGCTTTATGATTTATTGCTCCACATTACCAGTGCCATCTCTGCTCATCCTCAAATCCAGGGTGGGATCGAGGACATACTTAAAGGACAACATTTTCTGCATTTCCTTTACAAAGGGCAAAGCACTTAACCATTTTCTCCACGTAAAGCACATACCTTTTAGCTCATTGTGTAATGAACAGCATTTAGGCCTGTTTTTCAGATCTCTTTAGTACGGGCAACTACAATTTCCCTGATTTCAATCAACTTTTGCATTTCCCAATTTCCTAAATACTGGAGCCATTTAATCTATGTTCTTCTTTTAAGGGAATTGTGGTTTTAATACATATCATATACAGTGTGGCATGTGTGTGAGAGAGAGTGCATGTTCACGTGTACAGAGAGAGAGAGAGAGAGAGAGAGAGAGAGAGAGAGAACAGACTGTGGTGGAAGTACCTAAAACTGTACTTCTACATGGGTCGTCAGAGTTTAATACCACACCTAAAGAATCAAATCCCAGGCATTACTCTCACTTTGAGGATCCATGTGCTCCTGGACACAGTCACCCAGAAACAGGTTTAGTAAGTGGCATAGCTGAATTTAAAATGTATCCAAGTGTGAACTCCCTGAGCTAGTTTGAAATTCCTCTATTTTGCTTTCCTTGAAACTAAAAATGGCTGTAGATTTAAATATAGATACCTACTTAAGTGCCTAAATTTTGGCTATGTTTTTCACCTTTAGCCTCAAGCCCTTAACTATCCCCTGTAATAAGAAACTATAAAGCTCAATTGTTCCTTTCCATGATCTGTGACAGGGATTGACAGTCATTTCCTCACTGGGAGCCAAATAGGTTTATGGGTCCTAATGTCTATTTTGTGGTCATATAGCCCTTTTGTGGATGCTAGCATCTGAGTTTACTCAATGATGTGTCGCTGTTACTCAAAAGCATCCACAAATAACATGTAAAGAAATGTACACTGGTGTCTTAATTGTATTCATTCCTATTTGGGTTCTTGGACTATAGATTGTGATTTAGTATACAATGCAAAAATATTATGGCTCTTATGTAATTAAGTACCACTTAAGGATTTTCTAAACCTCCAACAAAGAAAAAAACTGCACACCAACATTTACACTAAACAAACAAAAGAAAATCACTCCAAATTGATCTGTACACTAAAAAGATGATTTATTATAATCAAATGGCATTATCCCAGAGATGTAATGATTGTCCAACACCACAAATTAATGTAGGAAGAAGGCCTGCTTGCTCGTCCCAGCTGCCTGGCTAGCTTAGCTCCAAAATAACCACACAGAAAGTATATTAATTAAAATCAATCCTTGGCCTATTAGCTCTAGCTTCTTATTGGCTAGGTCTTATATTAATTTAACCCATTTCTATTAATCTGTGTATCACCATGTGTCAGTGGCTTACCAAATAAAATTCCCAGCATCCATCTCTGGTGGCTCCATGGCATCTCTCTCTCTCTCTCTCTCGCTCTCTCTCTGCCTCTTCTTCCCAGCATTCAGTTCTGTCTTCCCTGCCTACCTAAGTTCTGCCCTATCAATAGGCCAAGGCAGTTTCTTTATTCATTAACCAATAAAAGCAACACATAGACATAAGGACCTCCCACACCAAATTAATAAGCATAATATAACTCCATAACTAAATAAAGGTATATGCCTGCACATAAAAGCATTTGTCAATATTTAATATCCCTCCATGACAAAGATTCCCTACAAATTAGTTATGATTGTGGCTCAATATATATATATATATATATATATATATATATATATATATATATATGGCAAATCCATAAAAGACCTCTTAAATGGATGAAAAGTTAGGAGTTTATCCTCAAAGATCTAAAATAAGACAATTATGTCCCCCTTCATTATTTCTTTTTAACATAACAGCAAGTTCAAGCCATATAAAATATTCAAGAAAATTTAAACAGCAACCAGGCTGGAAATAAAATTAATTACCCATTTGCTGATGATAAGATTTTTTATACTCAAGCTTTAGAGACTCTGCTGCAAAATTTTAGAATTCATAAAATAACCCAGAAAATTTGCAGGATACAAATGCAGCATATAAGCCAGGCAGTGTTGGTGTACACATTTAACCCCAACACATATAAGCCAGGCAGTTTTGGTATACAACTTTAACCCCAGCACATATAAAGCAAGCATTGTTGATGCACACCTTTAACCCCAGTATATATAAACCAGGTATTGTTGGTGCACACCTTTAACCCCAGTATATATAAACCAGGCATTGTTGGTGCACACCTTTAATTTCAGTGCATATAAATCAGGCAGTTTTGGTACATACCTTTAACCCCAGCACATATAAACCAGGCAGTTTTGGTATGCACCTTTAACCCCAGCACATATAAACCAAGCCATATTGGTACATACTTTTAATCCTAGCACATATAAACCAGACAGTGTTGGTACACAGCTTTTACCCCAGCACTCTGGGGCCAGAGGGAGGGGATCTCTAAGTTTCAGGACAAACTGGTCTACAGAGTGAGTTCCAGGACAGCCAGTGCTAAAAAGAGAAACACTGAGCCGGGCGGTGGTGGCGCACGCCTTTAATCCCAGCACTCGGGAGGCAGAGGCAGGCGGATCTCTGTGAGTTCGAGACCAGCCTGGTCTACAAGAGATAGTTCCAGGACAGGCTCCAAAACCACAGAGAAACCCTGTCTCGAAAAACCAAAAAAAAAAAAAAAAAAAAAAAAAAAAGAGAAACACTGCCTCAAAAACACAAAAAAGGAACATAAAACAGAGCAAAATTCCTACACATTAATATCAAAATATCTAATAAGTCATGAAGTTATCCATTTATAATAACCACAAAATAATACTTAGAAATAAATTTAAACAAAGAGCTGAAATATCTCTACAATTAAAACTATAAAATATTGATAAAAAACAAGGAAGATACAAGTTCATGGGGAAAATATAATTTTAGTAGATTAAAAGAATTACTATTGAGATTTTTTATTTACCTAAAATGATCTATAGACTATATAAAATTTTTTTATATTTTTATCAGAATATTTTATCTATTTATCAGAAGACCAATGATGCTCATAGGAATAACAAAAGAAAATAATTTAAATTTGTGAAGAACCCTAAAAGATTCCAAATGTCAAAAAAATCTTGAGCAAAAATAAGAAAGTTGAAAACACTACAGACATTTTTACTATTTAAAACAGCAAAGTACTGGCATAAAAATAGATTCATAGACCAGTGTAATGAAGAAGTAGTCCAGAAATAAACCCATGATTTTAAGGCTGATTGAAGTTTAATGAAAGTTCTAAGGACAGTGGAGAAATGATGGGTTCTGCAATAAAAACCACTTGCAAAAATTGGATTTCCCCACACATAAGAATCAAATTCAACTCTTAACTCCCGTGATATATAAAAAGCTATCTCAAAATGATTCAACATCTTAAACATAAGACCTCAAACATGCACGGTTTGTCTGTACAACAGTGTTGTATGTTTAAGCCATTAGAGAAACATTTGTCACATTTGGAACAATGTGGAGTGGTGCAGGAGAATTGTCTGTATTCTGATTGGCCAGGCAAGAAGTATAGGTGGGTCAACTACACAGGAAGTAGAGGTGGGGCCATGTGAACAGGAGAATGCTGGAAAGGAGGAAGCCCATTTCTCCCATTCCTGCCCAGACCACCAAAGAAGCAAGATATGAGCTGTCCTGCTGAGAAAGGTACCGAGCCATGTGGCTAACATAGATAAGAATAATGGGCTAATATAAGCTACAAGAGCTAATGAGTAGCTGAAGCTAATGAGCCAATCAGTTTTATAATTTATGGAGATCTCTGTGTGATTTTCTTTGGGGCTTGTCGGCTGTGGGGAACTGGGCAGAACGGAAACACAACAAGCAGGCCCCCTCATGTTACAGTGGAGGAAGCTAGAGGATGTTGTGTTAAGTAAACACCACAGTTATATAAAGGAAAGTGCTACATTACCTCACTCATGGGCATCTAGAGATGATTTCACAGAAGTAGAGGGATAGTGGTTCTCAGAAACCTGAGGGGTTGGAAGAAGAGGGAGTAATTTTGGTTTAAGGATGTATAATTACAATTACATTATGAGAATAAATTTGAAATAGTTTGTGTATAGTATGTGACAACAGCTTGCATTCCTGAAATTACTGAGAATTCTTTCTGCAAAGAAATAATCATATAAGGTAATATACTGACCAAGTAGCAAGATTTTTACTATTCCCATACATATGCACTAAAAGATACCATGTTGTACTTAAGTTCATAGACTCTATGTCACCTTAAAGAAAAATATAAAAATCATTGAAAAATAAAACAAAGTAAAATTTTTAAAAACATTTTTAAATCACAGGAAATAAAACTGTGGTAACGTTTGAAAATCAGTTGACCCATTCCAGATGTCATGAATTATAAAATCCACCTAATGATTCTTAGAACCATTTTTACAGCTCACCAAATTTTATCAAGTTGAATATTGAGTCCTGCAAGAAATGACTCCTCAAAAGATGCAGTGTAAATGAAAACATGTTTCCACCACAATTCTGTATCTACATTGCCTTTTGATGAGTTCTCTCCTCTCCTAGCAACAAACTCTGGGGCCTTTTCCACCTACCACAAACTTTAAAGGAACAGAACAGATAGTAACAAAGAAAATTTTCATGCAGATACCCAAATATAGCCGGTTTGAACTTCCAGTTTGCGCAATGGTAATTACAAAGTTAAAACTCTAGTGTCAAAATAGACTTCCTAACTTAGAACATCTGACAAGATATTGCCAATTAAGAAAACTTCGCAAGCTCAATGCTACCATATGCCTGCCTTAGCCTGCTTTGCTGTTTTGGATAAACTGGTTGGTGTTCAAAACACCCAAGTAGAAAATATGTAAGATGTAACTGTAAACTTTACAGAAACTTTGAAATTAAATGTGATTGTTTTCTACCTCATCTTCTAGAACATATTACCAAGAAGAGAAAATAAAATAACCAAAAGAACCTGTCTTTTTTAACATTTTTCTAAAAAACTTATGCATAACTATAATGTTGAACTTAAGCCTGTTCAAGAACTTTCCTTTTATTATTCCAGTGCAATGAGGTTTAATAAGATAAATGTAAATATAAGACTCTAGTATACTGATATAAATTTAAATTCTCTAATCAAAGTCTTAAAACTTTAAGTCATGTCAAATAATGAAGTGAATCTGAATTTTATTGACCAATTGTAATAAATAAAGAAGAAAATCTGAAACTGTGAAACACCCAACTATAATAAAATATGTAACTTTTAAAGTTTTTTTTCCTCAAGGCCTCAGGTTCTGCCCCATGACCTGAAGCTGACATGTCTGTGTCATATGTAAACCTCATGACCACGTATTTTGCTAATAAAACAATGGTACATTTATATTCCTGTTAAAATATACTGTAACGCCAAAAGACATATTTTCTATCTTCATCAGTTTCCAATATGTTTGCACAAATTCCAAAATCACAATCTCGAACTTTCTTGCCAGAAAATCTAGGTAAATCAGAATTACTCATAGACAAAGTTTTTTAATTGGAAAAGTTGTCTCTTTAATATCTCCAAATATTTTAACTGATGTCAACTTTTCCTGAATTTTTTCTCATATTGTTATTTTAAACCTATTTAACCAGCATTCCTTTATTTTGCAATAGTTTTACTCTTCAATATTTCCTCAGAGACCAGGAACGTCCCCTCACTATCTCCACTCGTCCCCATCTTCACTAGAACCACTAACCTCTCTCATAAACTTAGGAACTCTCAACCATGAGGTATCTTTCTCATGCAACAGGCCCAATCTAACTGCGTCAGCTGTCGGCTGAGGCCCATGATTGTTTGGATGTAGAAGAGATCAAGATGTAGTGAGAGCATCAACATCTTGGCCATTGTAGTTATTTTTCTATCTAGGCAATAAAATAAACAGGAAGACCCCTTTCTTTTCTTATATAAAAAAGAGCAATTTCAAGTAAATATGTCCCTGTTTTGGGCGCGAAGGCACTTGTCCCCCCTGAATTTCAATTTCCTCACCTGTAAAGGGAAGGAAATGTTTTTATATTGAAATGATGAAACAAAGGTTAAAAACAGTACCCTCTGTGGAAATAAACCAATACCAAAAGGCTTTTGTTACGGGTTTGACTCTGAAATGGTTCCAACAGATTCATTTGTTAAAGACCTTGTCACTGCCTAAAAGGACTAGATTTCGGGGTTTCTAATCTCATCAAAGGATTATGATAAAGACAATATCATCATTGGGAGCTGTTAGAATCGGAAGTGAGACCTTAATAGAAGCAATCCATTTGTCCCGAGAGATGTGTTCCACAGAGCTATGCTCTTCAGCTCCTTCTTTTCGTTTATCTTTAAATCAGATCCTTGTCTCTCTTCTCTGCATTTTATCTTTCGGGAGCTGACCAGAATCCGCCACTGCTCATTCCCACAGCTGTGACACTGAGCCTCACTGTAGGCCAATAGCAATGGGAAAAGACTAAACTCAAGATGAAACTATGACCAAACTCTCGACCATTGTTTGACCTTGCTTATGGCAAAGGTTGATGTCACACCCTGTTAATCTACAAGGAGAATGTGAAGGAAAGCAGAAGGCAGAGGTTTCACTGTGCCTCACGTTTTTGTTTCACAATTAAGTTTATGTTATTCTTTCAGATAAAGTGGCCAACAGACATCTATGAGATCATATTTGTTCTTGGAATACAAGTTAAAATATATGATACCTTATTCTTATTTTGCAAGTAAAATTATTAATGAAGTATCAGGCTCTTAAGAACTTGGCTTAGCTACCTATAGTACTACAAACAATAATATTAATTGTTTTTATTGTGAAAAATAAAATTTACCATCTTGCTATTTTAAACACATACTACAGCAATATGAACAATATGCCCAAGATCCCTTGCTTTTAAGCCTGTTCAGCTAAGATGTATCTACATGTGACTGCTACAAAAAATATCAAAAGATTAATAGGTCAAATTTAATACCTTTGTGTTCAAAACTTCAGCTATATCTGTCTATTTAAAAGGAGCAAAGAAATTTCTATCTTTGTAGAAAATGGCAAACTTAGTAACTAATAATAGTTATTAAGTTACAAATAATAAACCTTCAAAAATTAACCAAAGGGGGAAAATGCACTAAAAAACTATTGTGTACTTCCCTAGGTTTAGGACAGACTATTGAATTCTCCATGTGAAAATCTACATGGCTCCAACAATGCCCTATTGTAAATCAAAAGAACTAACAACTTATCAAATCCAATCAGTTGACCTCCAGTTGATCTTAGGAGACTAAATGTACTGTACTTTTCCTGACTCATAATCAACTGTAACTCTGTCTAGAACAACTCAGGAAATTCTGTGATGGCGATTCAACCAACAAGGAAGAGTCTCCTATTTCTGGAAACTCTAGGAACCACAACAATACAGACTCCACTCTTTCTTGGCAGTTGAATCAGTTCAAATTTCAAGGAAAAGGAGTCTGTATTTCTTCCTTAACAATTATCATAACAGTTAAAGTAAATGAAACTTTAAGAATTATCATTAAATAATACATTTAAAAGAATATTTTGTGTAAATTAAGGTAACTAATTTGTTGATTGCTTCAATCGTCGTCCAGGTATTTGGAAGTTAAATAGAATGAAGGAAACGGTCAAATGGCTGAAAATTGTTTTGTTTTATGAAATAAGAACTAGTGCCATTTCATTAAAGAAAAATGGCAGGAGTGGCGCTCGTCCCTGATTTTTTCACCTTCTTTTTGAGAATTTCATGTGTTTATGCAATGAAATATATCCCCTTGTCCTCCCTCCAACTACGCTCAACTTTGTGTCATTTTATTGCTACTATTACTCAGTTAGCCCAGCCTACCCACAATTGTTATATACACAACACAGCCTCTACACCCAAGGCCCAGGAAACACCCTGGAAAACACATGGAAAGATGGAAAACCCAAGGACCAGAACATATGCTGTGTGATTACTTCTACATAGACTATATTCTAGAGCGTTGATGTCATCACAAATCAGAAGAGGTCATTTTGACCACAAACACGTTAGAGTTCATTTTCGTTGTTTGTTCAGTGTCAGTCAGACAAATTTAAACTTTACTGAGCTCCTCGATTGGAATTTAAGTATTTATATTATTAATGGCTCCGTACAGTTTTAGAAAATGAAATGCCACATTTCACCTCATCTGAACCAATGAAATATCATTCAGTAAATTAAACTGCAATGAGCTCTGAAGCAGGCACGAAATCTGTAGTGAGGACGAGACCTCATTACTGACTTCAAAATGAGGGGAAAACTCAGAAATAATGACAGTTGGGAATTTCTGGTAAATCCATAGCAACCTACAATCTCATCTGCATGTGTGTGGTTGTTCATTGTTCAGGGCTGATCAATGATTCTCACTCATTGACTATGATCCTTTTAAGTTGCCCCCAAAGGGGGAACATTAATCAAAGCCTTAACCCTTCATTAGAAATATATCATATTTCTCATAGCTGAGCCTAAATTTTTTTCCTGTGAATGTTTCTTATTTTGACATTTCTTAAAACCAATCCATCTTGGTTGAAAATAGCAACTCCACAATAGGATGAATTGTACAATTTGAGATACAAACTCAAACACATTACGTTTGTCTGAATTTCTATTAATATTCATGACATTTTTGCACTATTTGTTTTCTAGATTGTATTTAATTCCGTTCCCACTTTTCTCCTAAATGTAGCTGAGTAAAAAGCCTAAATTGCTATTTTGTGAAGTGCGCTGAAGTGTTAATGTGCAATGTGGTTAGAAATGACTAATGAAAAAGTTAATAGGGCCCTTTCCACAGTCTGTTTCCCAAGATGCTCCATCACACACTGCATTCCTGCTGCTCTTCTCGGATTCAGGCATTACCCAGATGTATGTGTCGTGATCGCCCTTGTAAAAATTCATAGGCTAGAATATAACAAGAAGGCAATGTGATGCCAAATTTCAAGATTCCAATCATTCTGCTACCGATTCAATGGTCTGAGTCTGCCTGTATCCTATATTCATCTGAGGCTCTGCCCTCCCAAAGTGCAATGCTTCTTATCTTACTTATCTGACATCCAGACATTCTGTTTGTCCTATATCACACATTACAGTGACCAAGAACACTTGATAGGATGGTTTTGAATTTTAGATGGCCTTGAAATTCCAATTCCAATGTTGCCAGTAGTCTTCGGGAAAGTACTTAATTCAAAAGTCTTTATCCACACAGTTTAGTTAATTATCAGGTTATTGAAGAAATATGACCCGAGATCTATTACCCCAATGCCTAAAAATCTGTTAAACTGCGCCCTCCCTCTGCCTCCCCACTGGGAAACCTGGTGCTGGCCCTCGGCTTTGCTACCATCATTTCTCTCTCCCTGCTGACACAGTTTTTGATAACTGTTTACTTGTTTCTTTAGCTATGCTGACACACAGTTTCACTATGCAGATCAGATTGCTCTCACTTAGGGATTATTCCCCTGCCTCAGAACTGGGATTAAAAGCATGTGCTACCATATCTGGCTTTAATTTATCGCTTAGTGAATCCTAAATCTGGTTTAACATTTAACTACAGGACAATCTTATTATAGACCATTGAGTAGTAAAGGCACAAATAACAGTAAAGCATTGTGATCCAGACCTCTTTTCCTTCTACTCACACTCTGTTGAATTTATGTTGGCTGAGGTATTATTCATCACTGTTCCTGATGAACTGAGTCACAGATGAATTAAGCCACGCGATAAAAATGTTTGAAATACTGCTATGTTCTGATTTCTTTTCTCAGTTACTACACAGTTGAATATTTGATAAAGCCAAATTTTCTGTAATTGCTGGTCCTCTCACAATTTGATATGAACATATTCTAATTCCGTCTGCTTCTAATTACATATCAACTATTGAATTTGTATATCTAAAATATGATCCATGAACTTTAATATCTGGAAAACTTAATTTCTAACATTCCAAATTATTTAATTTATTTTCATTGCTTCTCAGCCTTTGGCTAAGATCAAGTGTAAATTCACTTACTTGTTAATCATTTCTGAATAAAATTAATCTGTGAAGTGTTCTCGTGTGAATTTAAATACATTAAAAAGTCTGATAATTCATGAAGGCTTTATGTCTGAGTTTCATATTTTTTAAAAAATCATTAGAATTTATGTCTTATTTTATAATTTAATTAACCTGATAACAGCTATTATTTGCTTATAAATTTATTAACATTCTGTACCAAATGCCAATATGAAAATATTCCTTCAACATTTATCCAAAATTTTTCAGAAAAAAAAAGTTCTCTGAGATGTAAAATATTATGTCTTTTAAGAATGCAACAGAAAACATTGAATAATTATAAAATTTTTAGGGTGAAAGGATCTTGTCTTATCTAAAGGAAATATAATCGGGATAAATGTGCACAAATCTAAGAAACATTTTGACTTGATATATGAAAAGTAGAAACAACAGTAATCAAAATTTTAAAATAGAAAAATATTTAGATAGACATTTCTCCAAAGAAAGCATATATAAACAGTGGTGATATAATAAGAAATTGTCATTTTTTTCCCTGTCCCCAGTATCTGGCACAAAACATCTAAAATTCTTGAACTTCCTCAGTCCTGAAATTACTAGGAACCTCTTTGTTACAATGTGGGGTCTTATCCTAAGTTCCTGACATAAAATCACCTAAGACTCTGATGAGGAAGGATGGACTGGATGTTGAACCAATCTTCAATAGTTCGTTGATCATCTCTCCAGAATGGTACCTCCACGGAAACACAATAGTGTTCAGCTTGCTTCTGGTTCCGGGATCATGTTGAGGAACAGGGAGGCTGGTGAGCCAGAGATGAAAGGATGCTTTATGAGCTTTTCCCCGATGCTTCTGCCTCTGTAGCTCTTCCCCTTGGATGCTCCTTGATAGTACCTGCTGTAATGAACAAAGAGACCTAGTATGAGCCAGAAAATGTCCAACTGTAGTCAAGTCAGACAGGAGTATGCATCCTTGGGCGTGGTCTCTGCACTGATAAGTCTTCATACTAAAGCTCTTAGCCTGGAGGATACGCATAAATTCTGGGGGCTTAGAACAGAGTTGAATGAAATTGTAGGACTTTGGGCTACTTGTTTGGACCATTTGGAGTTCTGGCCTCCAGCTGCTCTTCCCCACTAGTGATCTTCTCTTGCCCTTTTGATTTGAGCTTCTGAGAGCTGTGTCAAAGTTGCTTACCAACCCTGCTTCCTGAGCACGCATTGCCCTGGCCTTGACGGAGGATCAGGTGATGAGGTCTTCACCTGTTGGCCCACCTGGCTGGGTTAGCTATAAAACCTCCGTGTTGCTGTTTACTAAAGGGCTTCTTCTACCAGCAGCTTGAGAGGTGTATGCACCGTTCAATCTTGACGTCCTTCACTCGTTTTCGGTTCCAGGCGGTGCAGGCACGGCAGCTACTGTCCCGAGGAAATCAGAGAACACTCAGTATAGAAACTGGTGTCAGAATTTTTTTTTAAGCTTAGAAGATTCATTTTCCCCCTTAATGGCCTCACAACATAAAAAGATGATAAAAATCATTAGTCATATGTAGGTGTATGTCAAAACCACATGATGTACCACTTCACGGCTACTGAAATAGCAATAATGTCTTAAAGTGAAATTTAAAATATGAGTGGAAATGCTGAGAAGTGATTATGCTTCGAGAGTTCTAGTAAAAACGCAAAGTGGTATGGACACTGTCAGAAACAGTGTGATGGTTGTCCGCACAGCTAAACAGAATTGCTGCATTGCTCCGTTCCACTCCTCAACATGAGTGCAAAAGACTACAAACAAAGACACAAACGTACTGGCCTGCCAGTGTTCCCAGAAGGATTGCTCACAGTAGTCCAAATCTAGGGATGACAGAAGTGTCTGCACCAAAGCATGGTGGACCTACAAAGAGTGGATGACATGGGCCCAAAGAAGAGATGAAGTTCTGATCAATTCTACAATGTGGTCTCCACACTAAGAGAACTATCCTATGATTTCATTTTATTAAACACTAAAAACTTCAGATTCATAGAGATAGAAATTAGATTAGAAAGAGTGACGGGGAAGAGGAGGACCAAATAGTAAATTTCAGCCTAAAAGTTAAAATTTCCATTTGGGTTAATAAAAACATTAAGAAACAGACAATGGTGACAATCGTATAACACAATAAAAAACATCTAATGCCATTGAATTATACATCTGAAAATAAAATTATTTTCTATACGTGGTTTGTGTGTGTGTTTATATACATAATTTCTAATACATGCAAAAAGAAGCAATGATTTAGTAAACAAGAAGTAAATAGATGAACATGGATTGGGGATTAGGTAGGATTGAGGCTTATAGATAACAAATTAAGTTTAACATAAACATGAATGAAGCCGTGCTGAGTTTTGACATCGAGGGGGAGGGGACATGAAAAGAATAAAGGAGTGCTACTGACTTAGTATATGCTGGGAAGGAAAGGAGCACAGTCTTCATAACCTTCCACTGGAGTCTGCCAAACTGGTCACTTATATTAACACTTCCTAAAGTGTCTAGTGAGCACTTGTGTGTTTGCTAGTCAACTATCACTGCAAGTATTCCAATAGGAAGTGTTTCTCAGTTTAGAAAATGGGTAAGTGAGAATACTTAAGAAGCCTACAGAAAGGATAATTAATATTTCCTCACTTGTAAAAATGGTCTTTTCCTTTTCATTTTCACCCTGTAATGAGGACTTTTGTTAGACAGTATAATTTGTGATACCCAGGAAATCTTTGACAATACAAAGAATTACTCTGTCCACAATGCCACCACCAAGACCTTTCTTTGGATATATGTGTGTGTACATATGTATACATTTGCATACATATGTATGTAGTATATATATATATATATATATTATTGATTTTAGCATGTGTATCTTTCTCACCATTAGGACTCTAACATTGGTAGATGATTCAGACTTAAAGCAACTCTTGATGGGAAAGTTTTCTACATTTTCTATCAACAAAACATCTGCAACTGGAAAAAGCCCTTGAGTATCAATGTTTCTTCTAATCAAAGATTATTCTCTAAGAAAAACAAATAAAAATCCAAGAGAAGAAGATACATTTGACTCCAAAATGCTCTATAGCAGAAAATACAATCTGTCAAATAACTTTTACCATTTGTTTCCCAATCAAAGCCATACATATATTCCCCACCAAAGTCCGAGTGTCAAGGAATAATAAACGCAATCCCCCTTGCACATAAAGTTACTAGAAGGCTTTTATTATGCTATCTGAATGGCAATAAATGTAAATACTAGCTTTTAGATGTTTATAATGGATTTTGTTGATCATATCAGTGTTCTGTATTAAATTAGACAAGCCTGTGAAACTCTCTAAAAGGGAAATACACTTCTGATCTGCGAACTCTGTGCCCTCTCTACAACTGAGATTTCTGTTGAGCTCATATCATTTAAATTATCTTCATGTCTCAATATAGAACATTCAATTATCTCGTATGGCTGTGTTCAACTTTTATTACTGAACGTTACTGGTGTTCAAACATTTGCCTCTTATTTTTAACATTGTTTTTGTTTGTGTGTTTGTTTCACTAAGCTAAAACTTTACAACTTACAGCAATAGAAATGCATTTGCTCAGTTTTTCTAAATTCAGAAGCCTGCAGTCATGTATGAAGGGGTGTTGGTAGGCCACACCCCTTCCAGCAGCTGGGGCGTAAAGCACACTAGGTGCAGCATTCTTTAGTACTCTTGGGTTTACTCTATCTCTTACTGTCTGTCTCCTGCTCCTCTGTGTGGGCCTCAGTCTCTCTTTTTCTCTGGCCCTCTCTTATAAGGACATTGAGGACAGACCTTGATATCCTCATCTCGAACTTCTTAACCACAATTACAAAGACACACTTTTTAAAGTAAGGTCGTATTTACACATTCTAAGGATTATGATTCTGGGGTATCTTGGTAGTGTCATTTTTCTAACCTATGTTGCCTGTTGACCCATGAAAACCAGAAACCTTAAAAAGAGATCCAGTTAACAATTGAGAGATCACATCAAGATGTTCACAAATTTGCAATACTTGCATGGTTCTTAAAACATTGCTACTTTCACAAAATAACGTTTAAGTAAAATATATTTTATATACATATAAAATAAAATAAGAGGAAAAGAAAAACAGAATACATAAACCAAATCACTAAATATATAACGTGATATCACTTTCCTGGAACATGTTCTCATAAACCCAGCCTGGTGTGTAAACTTAATAAATATTACATCTATATGTTTATTTACTTTCTTAAAATAATGTTGTAATTTATGTTTTCAGAGATCATACACACATACACACACATTTAATTACAATGTTTTCTCAAGACTAAGTGCCAAAAAAAAAAATTGGTGCCAGTGTTTATACACTCAGCATGGGTAAAAATCAGAGGGGATAGTTGGCTGCATACAGATCCCTGAATTCTCACATTATGTCTCATGCAAAATAACTGCGCTCTAGGTCATATGCAGAGAATGTAAGGGCTTAGAAGAGGACTGGATGAAAAAGACTCCTTTGTGTACTAGGAAACACTGAGAGATGTAAGTGACTTGGCCAAAATCACATACTATTAACTAGGTAGATCAGATTTGAGTCTGTCATCAGGAGCACTGGACTGTTCACTGGACCTCAGTAATGAACCAATTTGCTAGAAAAACATTACTTCACACAGAGAGAAAAGGTAGATTTCCATTCGGCTATGGAAATGACAGGTAACACACATAGGGAGAGAGAATGGTCCAACCGGCATGAGTGGGTCACGGAAAACCTTTATTCACTGACTTCAGTTCAGAGAACAAAGGTTTCATTTGCATTATGCATCAGATGTGCTTCTCACTGCAGAGGCTGCTACAGAGAATCAGAGAGGGGACACTGAGGAGCAGGAGGCCAGAGAAAGGCAATGTTAGAAATATGGAGTAACATAATAGGACCTGACATCTACATTACTTTTCTGATTGCTGCAAGAAAAGCCCAAACAAAAACAGTTTAAGAAAGGAAGGGTTTATTTTGGCTTGGATTTCTAGGCTAGACTCGGTTGTGGTGCGGGTGTCGTAGTGACAGTAGCTTGAGGCATCTCTTCTCCTGCATCCATACAGGAAACACCCAGGGATGGATGCTGCTGCTCAGTTCCTTTTCTTTTTTGTTTTGTTCAGCCTAGGGACTGATGCTGTTTAAAACAGAGCTTTCCTCTTCAGGTAACCTAATCTGGAGACTACCTCACAAAGGCATTTCCAGAATTTTGTTCCTATGACAATTCTCTAGACGTTGTCAAGTTGGTGGTGGCGATTAACCACTGTGCCTGATGTTTACCAGGTTTCAGACTGGAACTAAATGAGAGCCAATGTTACACTAATGTAATGTTCTGAACTCTCTCAGTCAACTTCATGTTCTCTACCTTTTGGACATAGACTCCTACAACTACAGAGCACATATATTACCAATTTACTGCCAAAACTCTGCTAGACCCCATGATTTTGTTCTAGCTGCCTTTCTAGAGGCTTGCCACCACTATTGCATCAACATTATAACCTACCTCTTACTTATATGGTATCAACATGATCTCAAAAAGGTGATTGCAGGGAGAGTCAATAGATTTTGTTTTCTGCTCCCTTGCTCTCCTCACATTGGAGTCTAGTACTAGCAATAGGTGCGGTACTATTGGGGAAGATACAGGCAGAAATGAGGAATTGGGAAAACTTAGCAATTTGGAAAGAAAAGGTATACACAAGGAACAAAACAGATGAAAAGGTTATAACTCAGGAGATAGTACAGATGGGATCCTTGACCTAGGAGGAAATGAACAGGGTGGCCAAGACAAAGATGATTTTGTAACTGAAAGAAAATAAAAAAAGTTTCTCTATCTCAGTTAAGCCAGATAATTAGTTACTTGCTGATCAGGCAGCTCAGCTGGTTGGAGTTAGTTGATGGGACATTCACACTGCTTTCATTTCAAGTTTTAAAATCTTGGTAGGCCCCCAGCCGTGAGTATAGATTCTGGAATTGATGGGTGACATGATCTTGAACATAGCATGTAATAGCCAGCCTCAACTACCTCATCTTTAAGTTGGAATTTTTTCCCTAGTGACCTCACCTGATAAACATTATTTCATATTATAAAGTACTTGGGGTAAAGCCTAATTGCATAAATGTTGATTGTCCTGACTGGTAAACTGTCGTGTATAAAAGGAAGTGAAACAAAGAGCACAAAACATCTAATAGGGAATTAGAGTGCAGTAAAGAAGAAGAAAAAAGACTAAAGATTTTGTATCTGTTGGTTTCCTAGAAGTAATACCCTAAATTAACCTGCAAGCCCCACCTGCTCAAGGGCCGGATAACTTCCTGGGATTCTGGGAGTTGTAGTTCTTGGAAAATAACAACAAAGCCTCTTGGTAAATTATGGTGGTCTATGGGTTTTGGCTTTATAAGGCCCAACAACACATGTTGTAGAAACGTTCCAGGGAGTGGTCCTGACCAAAGTCCATCTGGTCAGTATTAGTATTTTAATAAAGCTTGCTTCAAGTTCGCTTCAAAATCGTGGAATTGGCTTTTCTCTGGTTAACCTCAGAATTAACACAACTAGGCAATTCCATAATCCCTTGTTTCTATTCTGACTCTGTGAGTATGGCAATCAGCTCAAACTGTGGTCCATGGGCAAAGCCAGCCCATCCCATCCCCTAGTATAGCTTTGAAGAGGCGGCATAGAGGTCAACACGTTAGCATTTCTCTTAGTTCTGGCAACATGCGATGGCCATTTAGTCCATGTGTTTCACTGAAACTCAATCTCTAGAAGAGTAACTCCATCTGCCTTCCATTCCTGCTGCAAAGATGCTGTTCCTGCTGTACTCACCCCAAACTCCTCATCACCTATAACAGTTTCTTACGTAGCAAGTATGGGAACCTTCTCTTTTTCATCAAAAGCTCAATTTCCTTTGCAACCCGAAGAATGAATTTGTTTGATGCTGTATTTTTCTCCTATTTCTTGCTATTTTACCTCATGGTAAAAGTTACAACAATCCAGTTATGTATTGAGACTATGTGCATACATTAACATTCATTAATAGAGTTAATAGATTCCATTGTGCTTTGTTGCTTGTATCAGGTAGGATGAAACATTCAGATTGCGGCTTACAGTGGTTTTCCTCTTCATTAAGCTATATGGCTTTCTTATTCCACTTACACTATTTCGTGTACCATCCAGAAAAATTCTAAAATGTTTAGTGGAATTTTTTTCCCCAGAAACTACGCAAACAACATATTTTATTTTCAGTTTCAAGAGTATAAAGCAAAGCCCTTTGGTCAGCATCACAATTATTTATTCAGTTAAATTCCTTTCAATGTTTAAATTGGAAATCATCTCATAGGCTACTTACTAAGAAAATGGACTCTAAATTAAAGATTAGCTAGTAATTGTCTCAGTTAATAAGCCTATACTTTAGATATTGGCCAACTTCATTGTTTTATTATTAGCTGAATTTCTAAGTATTTTCTCATCTGAATTTCCTTCAAATTGAAAACTTACTTGAGGTAAGAACTGAACTTGACCCTCATTCTTTTCTTTTAAGATATATCAAAGACGAAGGAGCCATGTTTGGCAAAACTGTATCAAGTTAAAGGAGGAGAAGCATAAACCCAGAAGCCATAAAGAAAACATTACATCTCAAAATGAGAAATAGATGTTCTTGATCACATAAAATGGATTAAGGTGAAGCATGGAGCACTTAAACAGTGCAGTAGCTGGCAGAGAAATATGAATCCAAAGAGGTATTGATCTGAGGCTCAGCTCACTGGACCATACTCAGTCATTTTACACGGAGACTGATGTAGAGTGGGGAGAATATTTACAGCCTGGGCTCAGAGAAAGCTTCAGGAATTTAAATCTCTTGCATCTTTACTCGCTCTACCAAATTTTAAAGAAAAGCTGGATCCACCAAGGTAAATGCTTTTAATATTTAAATATTCCCTGCTTTTTTACATAAGTCTTAGTTAAAGCCCAGCAGGAAAACCACATGGTACAAGCAGTTCTCATCACAGAGATGCCATGGTAAACACACAGCAAGGAAACTGTAATTTTGTTAGTGTCCCAAAAATTATATATTAAAAAAATTTCTCTGTGGAACGTAGTTTAGAATTGACAGGAACACACATGTCATTTCTCCAAGGACATGTCATCATCTTCACCTACAACTCAGTAGGAAAAAATTCCTACATCAAAATCATCATTGGTTTGTGGTTAAGTTTAATCTGTTCTTTAGTGGACTGAATTTTTCCTCATGATCTTTTGACTTGGAAAGTTTCATTTTCTCAAAGCACATATGCATCTAAGGTTCAGTGTTAGAGAGCGAGGGCTAAGAAATCAATATGATTTTCAAGTTTTTTTAGACTTTATTTTGTGTGTAAGAGTGTTTTCCTTGCATTTATGTGTGTGCACCATGTGTCTACCTGGTGTCCTCAGAGATCAGAAGAAGGTGTCTAATCCTCTGGAAGTACAGTTAAGGATGGCTGTAAGCCGCCATGTTGGTGCTGGGAACCAAACCCAGGTCCTCTGAAGAAGCAACAAGTGCTCTTAACCACTAAAATTTCCCTCCAGCCCCCAAGAACCAATGTTTTAACTCCCTTATTATGATGGATTAGGCAGTGGATTGTAGACAAATGTGCTTCATGATTCAGCCATTAAACTAAGCAAGCTAAGTTTTGGAAGTGAAGGGTAAAATCAAATATGACTTAATATTTGTGAGCTGAACATTCACAAGTCTTAAAAGATACAATTTCTGGAACCCACTTTCTCCATCACAGTGTATTAATTCAACACAGAGCATGTGGGAATATATTATAATTGCAGGAGGCTCTCTGCTGATCCCAAATGAGATTCTAAGTGTGTGTGGAGTGTCAGAGACCTCTTGTTACTTTCTCGATGCCTTTGTCCTAAGGGAATACTTAAAAACTCTAAGAAATGTTCAAGAAACTTGCTAAACTCAAAAGAAATTACTAGTTTTTAGGAATCAGCACTCAAGGAGAAAAAAAAAAGGTGCCTCTGGTCAATTTCCCGGCCATGAATAAGCCACTGTGGTCAACTGCAAGCTACAACATGGAGTGTGAGCATGCATTTAGGAAGAGTTAGGTAATATCCGTTCCCGTGAGCTGTGCTAGCCTTAGCAATCACAGAAACTCGTCCTCCCTGTGCTTAGATAAATGAAAGCTGCCTGAGAAGGAGGGATGAGATGGGGAAACGGGAGTTATCTGCATGCACATTTTGGTTTATACAGCTGCAAAGTCATTACATGCTTACCAGGCTAAAAAGAAAAAAAAAAGGCAGGGAAATCTGTGCCCTTCCACAGTGAGACCATCACTGCACACACAAATTTAGAAAGAAAGCACTGCTGATGCTGGCTGGTTGGATGTTCCCTTGACAACTGCTCCAGCTTACAGAGCTTGGGAGTCACCGTAGCCTTTTTTACAGCATGCTTCCCAGGAAAATGTTGTCTTGGTTGTCCTTGTAAATGTGATTGGGCATCATTTTTTTTTCTTGAGCTAGACTAGTTCAAAGAAACTAAAATCAACAGTCACCTCATGACTGTAGTCCAGGAGCTGACCGTACTTATGACACATACTTAAGAAAGGTCATGGAATGTTCTAGACCATGCAAGCTATTTGTATTTTCAGAGGCGCCAACTCCTAGGTCTCCCTCAGGATGCCAGTCACATGGTGATGTGGCTTGTGTTTGACAAAGTGTCTGGCCTGTGCCTTTTGTGCTTGATTATGGCTTTGCATCCTTTTTTAGCAATTAGTCTCTGCTAAGTTACACTGACAACCCCAGAAAATCAAAACTAAGTTGATCGTATGCTTAACAGTTCCTTCCGTTTGCTCTCACAGCAAGGACAATCACATTAGATACGTGTACTGTTAAGGAAAGCTGTGTATCTCTAAACAGTTTCATCTAAATTTCCAATGTATAATCTTTGGAATATATTTTTCACTGTTTTCTTGTTATAAACAAGAAGCTAAAACAACCACAGCATCAATTAAATCCTAAGTTAGTCTTTGTGGGGACCATATGCCATTCAGCCCTTCTGTTTCTGTCATGTTCCTTTACTGCCATCTGCTGACTGTGAGTCTCTGCACTGAATCTCCAACCCAACTATCCTCAGGTCACTACTCAGCAAAATTGGACACACCATGGATGGAGATCAGCACTTCTAACAGCTGGGCATATCCTGTCACAATTGTAATGCCGCCCAAGATTCTTTTCAATGAAAGTCTCCAAGTCAGCACTCACTGTCGATGTTATTTATTATTGTCAGAGCAACTGATGGGCATGCATTCGGGTAAACATTAAGTCTATTTATTATTGGCTAGAAATTCAATAGTTATTAATCTGGAAATACATTTAACTGCTGTCTATAATGCAAATGAACACCACAGAGAACTGATTTTATTTTATTTAATTAAAAGTCAAGGTCTGAAATAGAGAGAGCCCAGAAAGGGAGAACAGGGGAACGAAGAAAGGATGGAACTAAAGATGAAGGGAAGCCATGAGGAAGGGAGAAAAGTACAGGCAGAGAAATATACAGGCGTGTAAACAAGGTGCGAAAAGAACAGAAAAGGAAAAAAAACTTCATAGCAAACTTAATTTAAACCTAGTCACAGCTTAATCCAAAATAAGCAAGCTGATATCATAGCTAAGAAAGAGCCCAGCCTAAACAGAACATTCTGCATCTGAGAACAAATGCAGTAGCAACATAATTTTTTCACATTCTCTACAAACAATTGGTACTATTTCAATACGGCTCCATGCTGCAGTTACCTGTGAACTATGTCTTGTTTGCTGTTAGTATAGTAGTGAAGTTGTCCTTTAAAGTGTTTAATTGCATTACAATTTAATGTAATGCCAATGACTTATATGGTTCCAAGACTTGACAACACAGCATGGGTACCAGAGAGGGAAAATAACCCATATATTTTATTCTATCTGAGAGTCAAACACTTGTGGGCTTTTGACATATACTACCAAAAAAAACATTACACACATACATTCCAACACCCTAAGCACAAAACAAGCCTGAAATGAAAAAAAGACAAAGAAATAAACTCTTCAAACATTAAACTTGTCATGTAAAAGGCATTTCCAAATGATTGGTTTATTTTTCTTCCCTCTGCTTCACACAAATTAAAGATAACTCTCAATCCACATGATCCTTCAGAGGCAAGGACTAAGTTTTTTCTTTGACTGTTGTATTTTTTATTGAAAAATATGGATATTCATCTAGATGACTCTATGACATTACACTTTGTCATGCCTATTCAGTGTCAATTACATATGTGTGATAAAAATCACACCTCAAAACATAAAGGCTAGCTCAAAGCAGGATAAATATCTCTCTAGATGGGCAAATATGCAAATAAAAAATGAGCTAAGGGTACAGGCTTGCCAAGATACATATATAGAAATAGGAAATCTAAGCTCTTTGAGGCTTTTTGTGATATTGTACACATGTATATGCATATATACATATATAATCTGTATATTATATGTATTAGTGAGTAAAAGACTGACAGATGATAATTTATAGCTAGATCTAAAGCTAGAAAGATAATATATTGAGAAACATATAATAATGAGATAAAATAGATTGACAGATAAATATTAGGTGATAGGCAGGCAGATAGACAGATAAATAAGTAGATAAATAGATAAGTGAATAAATAGGGAGATAGATTAGATAGATGGTAGATAGATAGATAGATAGATAGATAGATAGATAGATAGACAGGTGGATGGATAGATATTGTGCTGCTGGTAGAGATGCTGAGACAGCTGTCAAACCAGGAAGACAGCAGATTGCATTCAAAATATCAGAACCAAAAACATACCAAAATAAGCTCCCATCTCTGTAAATGAGCCTATTGATAACTTCAATTATAGCATGGAACAGAACTACCAGCATATCATGATCCAAGATTCTGGTTGGGCATGGTTCTTATTATGTAGCCAGGCATTAACACAGCAGAAGAACATGGGAGGACAATAGGACTGAGGAAAGTAGCAGACAGACAGATAAATAAGTAGATAGATAGATAGATAGATAGATAGATAGATAGATAGATAGATATTGTGTTGCTGGTAGAGATGCTAAGTGATCTGCCAAACCAGGAAGAGAGTAGGTTGCATCCAAAGTATCAGAACCAAAAATGTACCAAAATAAACTCCCACCTCTGTGAATGGGCCTATAGATAACTTCAGTAACACCATGGAACAGAACTACCAGCATCCCATCCATAATCCAAGCTTCTTATTGGGAATGATTCTTAATATGCAGTCAGGATTAGCACAGCAGAAGACCATGGAAGGACAATGGGAGTGAGGAAAAAGAACACCACCACCCTCCATTCAGAATGAAACTGTTCAGTGCACTATCAACACATGGGGAAACTGAGGACCTATGCTAGAAAACACAATGAAAAGATAAATTTCTAAGAAAGAAATATCAGCATCTGATGGAGGAAGGTCATTGGTTAAAAAATAAAGAAACTGCTTGGCTGGCCCTCATAGGTTAAAACATAGGTGGGAGGAGTAAACAGAACAGAATGCTGGAAGGAAGAGGAAGTGAGCTCAGACTCCACAGCTCTGCTCTCTGGAGCAGAGACGCCATGCTCCCCTCTCCAGGGCAGACGCGATTCAGCTCCGACCCAGGATGGACGTAGGCTAGAATCTTCCCGGTAAGTGCACCTTGGGGTGCTACACACAGATGATTAGAAATGGGCTAAATTAATATGTGAGAATTAGCCTAGAAGAGGCTAGATAGAAATGAGCCAAGCAGTGTTTAAATGAATACAGTTTGTGTGTTGTTATTTCGGGGCATAAGCAAGCCAGGCGGCCGGGGTGCTGGGGACGCAGCCCCGCCACTCCTACTACCACAAGCATCAATATCTTCCAGAAGAGATATTCACAGAAATAAACTATTTGGGAATGGAAAATGACCCCATGGGTAAATGCAGTTACCAGAGTGACGATCTATCTTTTAATCCCCAGAAGCCACATCAGTCAGATATAGGAGCTGAAGAGAAGACTCAGCCATTAAGATCTCTGGTTGTTCTTCCGCATTTGATTCCCAGCACCCACAATAAGGTTAACAAATCTAACACCAGTTCTAGGGGATCTGATGTCTTTTTATTCTGGCCCCCAAATATATTGCACAGACATACGTGTAGGCAAAACATTCAAACTAAAATAAAAATAAATAAATGTGTTTTTTTAAGTCATAAACAATAGTGAGCGTCACTAATCCCCTTATCCATACAGGAAGATGAAATACAGAGATAGATGACAAAGAAGCCAGCGACTCAAGAATATTCATAAACAAAAGGGATCCTGTCTCAAACAAGGTGGAAAGTTAATATGGACACAATGGACATAAGTTATTATCTTAAAAGTGGCACATGTATGCTTGTGTTCTCACACACACAAACACAACACACAACACAAACATGCAGAGAGAGAGAGAGAGAGAGAGAGAGAGAGAGAGAGAATTAAGGTTGATGGCTAACAATTTCTAATCTGGAGACAATTGAAGAAGCTAATGGAACCTGAGAAAAATACAGGACAGAAAATTAAGTTGTTTTGTTCTTTTGTGAGTAAGAAATTTAAAGGAGAAATCACAGCCTTCCAAAATCTGTAATATAAACTGTAGATTAGATACAGCCAAAGGCAATATGTGAAGTCATTCAGTAGAGAAATTTCCAAAACTGAAGGAACATATGACTGTTGATATCAAATACATACTTGAAGTGCTGAAAAGAATATGGCAATAATCAATACCTATCTTCATTGTCACATAAAATGCTGGACCTTAAAACTGCCAGAGAGATAGTTAATGGCTTCAAATAAGGGGTAGATTATAAAAATCAGATACTATATTTAAATTCTAAAAACACTCTAAAATTCTAGGCATGGCTACACCATCAACATACAGGGATGAAATGAAGCAAAGCATGACTAATAGTTGACTATCTAAAGAGACAAGTCTGACTAAAAATATAACTAGTGAGAAAACAATTCAATCTCTCTGAAAGAATATATAGAGATCAAAATAAACACATAATTACTGATAAAATTATTTAATCTTTGATTGGCCTAAATGGATTTTGTCTTCTTCGAATATTTTATGTACATATATGTATGCTTATTCATATTGTGCCACCTGCTTACATGTGCCCGTGGATACCAGGAAAGGGTACCAAACACCCAAACTGAAGTAACAGGTGGTAACGAAGCCAGCCGATGGGGATGCTCGAACTACACTCAAGTCCTCTCCAAGAGCAGTGAATGCTTTCGACCACTGAGTAATTTTCCCAGTTGCCAGATTTTTCTCTTACGGGTTGAAATTAGAAAGACTCATAGATTCAATTTCCAAATTTTAAAAGAAATAAATAAGCCAAAAATCAGATGAACAATGATCATTTCCAGCATATTCAAATAGTCATTGATATTAGTAAAAAGATTTCCTATATTAACTCTAAAGCATATTGCTATAAAAATGATATAGTATGATAAAATTGTCTTCATTTTCTACTTAACACAAATAGCTTTCTAATATTATGGTTATTTTACAACTATTACTTAAAAGCTGGATAGTATTATTAAATCACGCGAAGCATGACTTAATTATCAATCTGTTTTTGATGTTTTACTTTTTGTGTTTTGGGGTACCCTGAACTTTCAACTTGAACAAAGTCTTCAAAAACTGTCTTTTCCAAATCACAATACCTCGTCTATACTTTTTTTTTCTTTTTTTTTCTTTTCTTTTTTTATTGAGAAAAGGAGAAAAAAAAAACAAGTTTCCACCTCCTCCCAGCCTCCCATTTCCCTCCCCCTCCTCCCCCCCTACGCCCCCTCCTCCCACCCTTCTCCCCCTCCCCCCACTCCTTTCCCCCTCCCTCTCCAGTCCAAAGAGCAGTCAGGGTTTTCTGCCCTGTGGTAAGACCTAGGACCTCCCACCTCCGTCCATATCTAGGAAGGTGAACATCCAAACTGGCTGGGCACCCACAAAGCCATCACATTACGTAGGATCAAACCCCCGTGCCATTGTCCTTTGCGTCTCATCAGCCCTCATTGTTCGCCATGTTCAGAGAGTCCAGTTTTATCCCATGCTTTTTCAGTCACAGTCCAGCCGGTCTTGGTGAGCTCTCAATAGATCAGCTCCACTGTCTCAGTGGGTGGGTGCATCCCTCGTGGTCCCGACTTCTTTGCTCATGTTCTCCCTCCTTCTGCTCCTCACTGGGACTTTGGGAGCTCAGTCCAGTGCTCCGGTGTGGGTCTCTGTCTCTATCTCCATCCATCACCAGATGAAGGTTCAATGATGATATGCAAGATATTCGTCAGTATTGCTCAAGGATAGGGTCATTTCAGGTTCCCTATTCTCAACTGCCCAAGGAACTAACTGGGGACCTCAGCTTGGGCACCTGGGAGCCCCTCTAGGGTCAGGTCTCTTGCCAACCCTAAAGTGGTTCCCTTAACTAAGAATTGTGGTTCCGTGCTCCCCTGTCCAACCTTCCTTTATCCCAATCCTCCTGCTTTCCCAAGGCCCGACCTCCTTCCCTTCTAACTTTTCTCTCCCCATCTCCCCTTACCCCCAACCCACCCCACCCCAAGATCCCAATTTTCTCCCCGGCAATTTTGTCTACTTCCCTTAGCCAAGAGGATAACTATATGTTTTTCCTTGGGTTCCCCTTCTTACTTAGCTTCTTTAGATTCACCTATTGTAGACTCCGTGACCCTTATTTATGGTTAGAAACCAATTATGAGTGAGTACATCCCATGTTCATCTTTTTGGGTCTGGGATACCTCACTCACAGAGAGAAAAAACAAAAATGTCCACACCATTGAGAACATGTCAGTTTTACCAAGTATGGGTTTTAGGCATAATAAAACTCGAGTGTTTGATTTGAATTTCATTACAAGCACTATTAGTAGAAGCAGATGAACACTTCAACATAACTATGTAATTCATTTTCATAAAAATCTCTTTAGAGATCCCTGTCTAGTCAGTAAATAATTGCTTTAACTTGGATTTTAATATTAGCACTGAATGATTTATGTACATTAAAATAGTGTGATTCTTACTAACCATTTATGAACTGAGAATGGTGATTCCCCTTTGTGAATAATCGCACTTCAGAGAAGAAAGGTTAAGTGATTTGTAATCAGATTGTCAATGGATACTTCAAAATATGATCCTTGAGTCTTTAAATCATTAGACTCAGGCAACCTCAACCAATACCTGAAAGGCATGAAGGTCTTGCATTTAGATGATTCCCTAGATGAAATGATGTCTAATTTGTTTCTATAGAATTTTTGCCCTACAACAAAATTTCATCTACAAATAAATATAAATTACTATCATAATAAATAAAAGATTCCCTTTGTAGAAAAGACTCTGGTAGAATTCAAATATAAATTTCCAAACAAGTAGATGAACTAACAGGCAATAGATGAATGTTTTATTGAAAAGGAGAGAGAGAGAGAGAGAGAGAGAGAGAGAGAGAGGAATAAAATGAATAGAAAGATCTCCTTTCACAAAACCTCAGATTTCAACAAGCTCTAAATGAAACAAAGAGAAGCTATTTGTTAATGAGTAATCTGTATTCCCTGAAAGTCGTCCTTTCCAACTGCATTGTAACTCATACCTGCCCCTCTCCATGACTGTACAAAAACCCAAGTGCCTTCGCAGGTCCTTGTAGCAGAGACTTCACCCACATGAGAAATTTAGGATTCAAGAATGTTCAATGTTGAACAAATCAGAATTATTAATGGCCCCAGTAAGCACAGTGAAGGCTAATAAAAAGAAGTTAAGTGATGCTGTCATTGTTCAAGTCTTGTTTAGGAAGCCATGCTGCTGAGACTTCATAAGTGCACTTTTCTTGTCATATATAGATGAGACTCTCTAATCGCCTACATTTTCCTCTGGCACGGAACCATCTTTTTCTCCTTTTTTCCACCATGTTCCATAATCCTTCGGTGTCAAAGTTGTGTTGTTGTTAGTTGTTCTCTGCATTTTGACTGATTGTGGATTTCTATATTGGTCTCTTAATGCTGCAAAAAAAAAAAAAGTAACTTGTTTGATGACATGTGAAGGCTAATGAAGTCAGAATGTGTAGTGGTTTAGAGACATAGCAGCAATGTGTTTTCTTCTGTTTTCCATGACCTCAACAGCCACAGCTTAACTAAGTTTACAGTGACAGGCTTTAATTCTCTCTTATTGGCAGAATCTTAAGTCTAATTAGACAGTTTCTGGTTATCTCCAGGATATTAGTCACACTGTTCCACCTTTGTGGACATCTGGCCAATGGTGTGGTTTGTAGACTGGATTCATATGTGGTTCATGTCTGGATAGGATTACTGATTGCTTCTCACCCCCAGTAATTTTCACAGCATCTCCAGTTACCATGAAAACTAGCCCTCAGGGAGGAGACTTCCAGATCATATACACCTCTGTTCCTTTAATTGCTGTTTTCCACATATTGGCTTTCGTTAGCTATAGGGACTTATTTTCGATGTCCGGGAGGCAACCAAGCACAACAGGAATAGCCTATATTGTTTTGGGAGTCCTTTGAACTCCAACCAACAAGTTGAAAGGGAGTTTCAGGTTCAGCTCCCCACTCAGATGAATTAATTAGTAGAAAGTTGACGTTAAAACTAGCCATGACATCCTGTTTTACAGAAGAGTCCCTACTGTTAGTACTAAGACTCTCACATCTAAGGAAGGTTGCGCAAAATTAAAACTAAAGCTAAAACATGTTTATGTGCAATAGTTAGATAATACAAATAAATAAAAATAAGGCATTGAGCCTATAGTTCATGATCCTAGAGAAGCTAAGTAATAAGGTGAACCCAAAGAAAATATATATAGACCCACCTGGAAATTGGAAATGGACAGGATTGACTGACAGGGTTGGAAGCATGGGGTGGGAGGAGAGGGGATGGGAGGAGAAGAGGAGGGAAGAGGGAAAGGGGAGAAGAGAACTTGACAGAATGGGATGGTCAAGATTGAGGAAGAACAGAGATGAGAGCAAGGAGAGAGATATCTTGATTGAGGGAGCCATTATAGGGTTAGCAGAAACCTGGCTCTAGAGAAATTCTCAGGAATCCAAAAGGATGACCCCATCTAGGGCCCTGGGCAATAGAGGAGATGGGGCCTGATTTTGACTTGCCTGTAGTCAGACTGATGATTATATTAAATATGACCATAGAGCCTTCATTCAGCAACTGATGAAGACAGAGGCAGAGACCCACATTGGAGCACTGGACTGAGCTCCCAAAGTCCAGTTGACGAGTGGAAGGAATGAGAATATGAGCAAGGAGGTCAAGACCATGAGAGGTTCACCCACTGAAAAACTTTGCCTGAGCTAATGGGAGCTCACCAACTCCAGCCAGACTGGAAAGGAACAAGCATAGGACCAAACTAGTTCCTCTGAATGTGATTGACAGTTGCAAGGGTGGGGCAGACTGAGGGGCCACTGGCAGTGGCACCAGGATTTAACCCTACTGCATGTACTGGCTTTTGGGGATTCTATTCTCTTTGGAAATATACCTTGCTCAGCCTAGATATAGTAGGGAGGGCCTTGGACCTTCCACAAGGCAATGTGCCTTACCCTCTCTGAAAATTAGGTGGGGGTGGGGTGAGAGGGTGTGGAGGGAAAAGGAGGAGAGGAGGGAGTGGGAACATGGGTTGGTATTTCTTTAAAAATCTAATAAATTTAAAAAAAACCTGAGTGGGCTTTTGAAAGGCGTTCTAGACACAAAATTAAAAAAAAAAACAGGGTTTAGCACAGAAAAAAAAAGGAATTAAAACCATCCATTCTCTCGTTCTATACAAATAGCATCAATACAGCCAATAAACTCCCAATGCCTTCACCGAACAAATTTTGAAGCAGTGTATGTGCTGTTGCTATATACAGCAAGCACTGAAATAATCGCCTAAGTTCTTTTTTAATTTCTAAATAAAAAGTGTTTTGTCTTGTTTTTTAAATTTCACCAAGCATTTCATGGTGTCCACTCTTTTTATCTCATCCTTTGTCGAAATGCCGGATAAATTTTCAATTGTGTATCAACCATTTCTGCCATTGTACCAATTCCCTTACCCTTTTACTTTATCTCTAAACACAGCATCAGTGGGTACATTAGCAGGATGCTTTGTGAGCGCTGATAACGATATCACAGTGTAATCTCACTGCTCGTGGGTTTGGAGCCTTTCATTTCTTATCCCACTTCTGTTTTCCCTGTGGGCCAGGAGGAGAAATTTCTACCTAGGGAGTATAGCATCATTTAACACTGATGTCACTGGTCCAGCAGTCCCTGAAACATTTGTAAGACCATGTGCCAACCAGATTTAGAACGTAGCATTTATCAATACCTATTTATTCGCGTAAGTCCTTTCTTTTTGGTTTGTGAGGTGGTTTCAACTTTTTGAAAGCATTTCAAATTCTGATGGAAAGCCAGGGGAAGAAAAAAATGAAATGAGGTATAAGGAAAGAAATACATCTTTTATCTGGAAACGTTCACACTTGGTTGAAGAAGTATTTCAGGATTATTGTGATCCATAAAGTACTTCTCCCACTGAAGAAGTACTTACTATCCATGTGTGAAGTTACTCTGTTCTTGCCATAAACACATACAATAATGGTCTCTTCTATTTTACTTCTATCTACACCAGTGCTGACCCATAGTGCTGAGGTTCCCTAAATGGCTGAAATACATGCAGATAGAAAACTCCAATGCAGATAATGCAGAGACCGCCAGTACCTCAAAGATATGTACACAAATATCCAGTTTCAAACATCAACTGTGTCCTTGGCAGCTCAAAGAAATAAAAGTTAATCAATTAAATAAGTAGAATTATGTCTGGCACTATAATTTTTTATAAACTTTGTCAATTACATGATTTTTCTGAACTGAAATATATTGTGTGTGATTTTTTAAAGATAGTTGGTTAATAGGAAATATTAGTAAAATATATTTACAAACCTGGTGATTTCATGGGATATGGCAGTTCTCATGGATAGCCATTAAAAAGTCCATTCTTCATTTTCAGGTGCCAACTATCCTGGGAAGTTTTGTTGGATAAACTGAATGAAGCTGAGGTAAAAGGAGACAGAGTCCGAGACCAGGCAATTCGCTGAAATCTTTTTTGTTTTGATGATGGGGATGCTTACTTGCTTCTTAATATGGCCTTATTGTAAAAGATTTGAGATAAAAGAATTTCTGGTACATTTGATCATCACAGAGCCTTAATTTGTGTAATTAGAACTCCGACGTGCTGATTTTGATTCACACTGAAGCTGGCAATGCACACTACTCGAATGAATTAGAAATTCCTTTTTATTTCATTTGTTTCATAGCAATAACCTCATTGTGTGTATACAGGCTTTAGAATAAGGCACACGAGAATACCAAGTATTTCTGTAAGCACATTACGTCCTCCAAAGTATGGCCATACGCATTGTCTCATTTGATATACGAGAGAATTCAGCAAAGTGACAGTCATTATCCCTTTCTTATGGCTGGAAGATCAGTATCAGACTCTTGTGAAGCTTTACAGCAGTTAAGGAAAAGCCCGGGCTTTCTGATTCTCAGGGCTTTTTGTCTCTTTTATCAGACAAGGGAAGACTCTTCCTTCACCACTCCAGCAGATTTGAAGCTATTGGAGTGGACTCTTAAGGTAAGAAAAAAAAAAACTGTGGTTTTGTGTTTTGTAAAATCATGCTGAGAAAGCCAACACCTAAGACATGAAATATTCAGGTGGCAAAAGATAGATAAATAAAACTGCCCATCGTTTTGTTAAAAAATCCAATGTAAAGCATATGATTGTGACTAAATCTTTATTAGTTTTATCCTTCTCCATTTTATAATGAAAGTACATGAGTTCTTGTAAATTAATATGTTATCCTTCTGTAAACTTAGACATTAATAAATCACATATATAATGCATTGAATTCAACTGCCCAGTGCATTTTTTTCTCATTGAAAAGGACAAAAATGACCTGAAGTCTCTTTGACACCAATAACCTTGTACTCTTATCTGACTGAATAAAATCCTGCTCACAATAGTCCAAGAAATACACACACACACAGAGACCAACGTGTGAAGATACAGACATGAGAACTGTCCAGAACATCAAGGACCAACTACCTGGAAATAAAACATTTGACATAAACAAAAACAAAAGTCTCTGTAGTCATTTAGTTTTAAATAAAAGCAAATGTATTCGATACTCTGATGTTTAAATGTGAGCCAAAAGAAAATAACAACCGAAGAACTTCCTACCCAGAAGTCAGTATTCCCTATTATTGAAGACATTTACTTCCTTTTAACACATCTATTTTCCTGAATTGTTGAGAACCTAATAAGTTCTCCCTTTTAAAGAGAAATTCTAAGAGCAAAGGCATGTTCACTGTTGTCAGACACGGAGTCCATAGTTTTTATTATCTTGATGATTCCACCTTGATTGTCCACATCTGTTCTCTGTGCTCTTATCTTGTAAGATCACATCTTGATGTCAGACTCTATTCTCCATAGTCTGATTCACAAGGAGTTATTAGAAAAGACCCGCTTTAAAGACCTGTCTCCACAGAGAAACCCTGTCTCGAAAACCATAAAAAAAAAAAGACCTGTCTCCTTCAGAATGATTATATACACAAAAGGCAGCTCTTGGATAATTGAGAGTCTGGGGAGAGAAGTCAACCATTCTAATGGTTATCTATGTGCAGTCAACGGCTGCTGATTTTTTTTTTTTTTTTTTTGCAGACATTTCAGGGCTCCAGCACAGCTCAGGCCTTGTATCTGAAGAAATACAAAACTCATCTACTTCCATCGTTTGGATGTTTATTGTCTAATAAATCACAAGTAGTCCTGTAGCCTTTTCTTTGTATCTGCCTACTCATGACAAAAGAAGTGGATGTTATTCCTTCCTCTGTCAATTTTGTGCAAAGGCAGCAGAGTTGCCAAAGCAGCAAAAAGTTCCCTTTTACAGATAAGTGATCAAAAGTAAGATGGTAGAGGTCCTTGGTAAGAGGGGAACTATGGATTTGATGTACTAAGTTTGAAAGTTCATGATAGATCCTACATTGTGTGTTGATGTCACACTTAGCAAAGAAGAGTTTGAGCAACTTATCTGGTCTGATGGAGTTAAGACATGACGAAGGAAGAACAGAGAGACAGACTCTGATGATAAGTAGGGAATCTATTGATATGTCTTAAAGTTTGTTTCTATTCCTTCCCCTTATGAACCCAAAGATTGCCACTCTGTGGAAATTAAGAGGTAAGTTTTTTGGAAAAAATAACTGAACAGTTGTCCATAAGAGCATAAATTGAGCTTTAAATAATTTTTTTAAAAAAGTTCAGATACAGGTGACTTTACCCCTTTAGAATTTGAAGGAGCAGAACAAACTCCAATTTGAGAAAGAACTCCATTTTAGGCAGGGCCTAACTAGGAGGGGAGAATGCAGCCCCAGCAAACTCAGAAATATTTCCAAGAAACTTTGCCTGCCCTGGTCAAAGTGACCCCACCAGGGTGTCCAAACAACATCTGCTTACATCTCCTTGTTTCAAATATCCTTGTGGGTACCTGATTAACTGCTGTTTTGAAATTCTCGTCAGCTCACAGTTGCTGTTTTGAAGTTCCCCTATAATCCAACAAACAAATTCATCAGTTGTATACCTATACCCAATCCTGAAGTGTCAAGGTTTGTACAATCCTGCTTATGGTTTTTTCCCTTTAAAACCCCTCACTTTGAGGGCTCGGGGCCATTTTCCCCCACCTGCTGCATTGGTGTGTTGGATTATGGTCCAAGCTAGTTTGTAATCAATAAACCCCAGTGTTTATTGATACTGGCATTGGATACCAGCTCTGTGGTAGTCTTGCTTGGAGGTTCTGTGATATAGACACAACAAATTCATGCTGAAATAATGATGTCTCCATTTCTTAACAACTTTCTCTGCGTTAATGTCCAGGTTAAATGAGATGGAGAAGAATAGAGGCTCATCTCCCCTTTGATTCCTAACCTAATTGTTTGGCTCCAGATTTTGAATTCTTGTTATGCTAGTAGTCAGTTGTTCAACCTTGCAAAATACCAGAGGGAAATGCTTGTAATGGAAATAAGATTTATTTTGGTTCATATTTCAGATGTTATGGCCAGCTGGTTTCATTTTCTTTTTGGTTCAAGTTGAGGCAGAATGTTGGGGCTAGAGGATTTTGTAAAACCAAAGTACCTCCACAGCGGCAGGAATGAGAGAAACAGATTAAGTTGAAAGCAAATAACATCTTTCATAGCTTTCCCCATGCTACAATGAAACCCCACCTCCTACTTTCTGCCACCTTCTAGTAAACATAAGGAATCCATCACAGGATTAAATCATTGATGAAGTCAGAGCCCTCATGGAATAATCACCTAGCAAAAACCATTTCATGTCAGCAGCATCTGAATCGAGCTGAACAAACAGCCAGCTGTGGGGGAAATAGAGCAATGCTGGAGAAAGCATCATGTCTCCAGTGTGATGCCTAAGGGATGTCCGAGGTCAACTCGATTACATGTTCTAATCATCTTCATGTAGACATGAGGGTGACTAAGGTGAGATCAAGTTCTGTGTTGCTGTCTGGTGAAAATAAAGCAAGGGTCTACTTTACTGAATCCTTTTGTTCTAGAAATTGTCAAAGAAATTGGTTAATGTTGACACACTCAGGCTGCCTTTTGTCTCCTCAAAACAAGAGTCTTTTCTTATCTGACTGTTGGAATGAAAATACCAAGAGCAAAATTCATCAGATTCTCTCTGTGTTCACATCTACTTTCAGATTTTTTGAGAGAGAAGGGTAACATCTATTTTTTCAAACACAACATCCAAGAATCATTTGTTTTACTCACATCTAAGGATACTTAAAATACAACATCACTACACTGATTTGCTAGGGTTTCTATAACAAAATAACCAAAAAAATTATGGCATGAACTATAAAATACCTTTTAACTTCGACAAGTCTAAAATCTAACAGTCAAAAGCTTTGGCATGGCAGGCAATTTATTTCTAATGGTTGTGAGGAGGAATCTATTCAGTGTTTCTTGTCTGTTTTCTTTTGGTTGACCAACAATTTCCACATTCCCTCCTTTGTAGACATGTCACCCAGAGCTCTGCCTTTCTCTGCAGTCTGTGTCTTGACTTTCTCCATTTCACAAGGACATCAGTCATATTAAATTAGAGTTCTATGAAATTCCAATATTGACTTCATCTTAACTAATTATATTTATAATGATAATTTTAAGAGGTTACAATTCAAAGCACCCATGATTAAAATGCTAATATGTAATTTTAAAGGAGACATAACACAAAACCTGATGATAATTGTTTAACATGACATTATTTTCTATTTATTTTCCATTGGTTATCATTTGTTAATGCTCACATTAAAGTGAAAATACTTAAGTTCAAAAGTATTTTAAAGTAGTCAGCAAGTTTTATTGAGTTTTAATTTTTTGCATTTTTGTTAGTTGCTGTAAGAGATTGAAGAGAAATGTAAAAGAATGCTTTTCCTTGAGTAAATTTGTTTTACCACCTAGTAAATGCATGGAGCTATACAAACAACACAATATGCTTTACACAAGAAAACACACTTGGCAGAGGCTGCTCGTTTGTTCCCGGCTGCCCAGACCCGGAAATAATCATTCAAAAACTACATTAATTGCAACACTGCTTAGTCAATGACTCCAGAATATTCTTAGATAGCTCTTACATCTTAAGTTAACCCATTTCTATTATTTTATATTTTACCACAAGGTTTATGGCCTATCCTCAAAGTTCTGGTTGGTGGTTTGCATCTTTCTCTTCTGGCAGCTACATGGCATCTCACTGACTCCACCATCTTCTCCCGGCATTCAGATTAGTATTCCCCACCTAGCTCTACTATGCCCCATCATAGGCCAAAGCAACTTCTTTATTCATTAACCAATAAAACCGACATATAGACAGGACTTCCCACACCATATTCCCTTTTCTGTTTAAATAAAAAGGGAGGTTTTAACTTTACATATTAAAATTACATATAACAGGTATAGTTACAATATTTATATCTACTTTATCTTTTATCATAACTAAGGAAAACTATAATTATAACTATCTATTCTTCAGCTCCATCAAAGACTCCAGAAGTATACAACATCACCTAAGTAAACAGGAAGTGCATTGTAAGCAACATCCAAAACTCTAGAATTAACAGAGACATCTTGCTGCCTGGACAGTGACCCAAAGTTCTTCTGTAATATTGGGGCATCCAAACTTCAGCCTAAAGGCCTATAGTATCTGGAAGACTTTTCCATGAATCGGGAAATTTGAAGATCTGCTTTGTCTCGTAATGGCAAAGTTTATCAGATACTTTCTTCCATGCCCTGCAGAATGTCTGGCAGACTCTTTCATGAAGCAGAACCCCAAAGGACTGTCTTATTTTTAGGCAAGTTCAGCATTCATTTATTGTGGGTCCTGCATACAGCATAACATCAAGCAGTCCAGGCAAGAGTAGTCTCTTGCCCAAATAGCTAACAAACTTCATAAGGAGCCTCTTTGATGTCCATCACCCTCTTGCAGTAGATTGGTGCTGCCAGGAGCAGACGTGTCTCATTGTCATGAAAAGTCCTAAATTCCCAAAACATTTTAAATGTCATATTCTGTTAGTCTTTGAAAGGTTTGAAGAATACCTATCCATCTGAAATATATCTAGAAAACCTAAATAATATGACTACAAGTTTGGCTATCTATTAACCAGTATTTCTTAATCATATATTACATTTTAAATGAGCTACAAACAAACATAATACCTTAATCAAGAGCAGAAATATGCATATAAAAAATTGACCTTAAATTTGTATCAATAGACCAAGATCTATACCAACACAAAGTATTAATATCTATAGCATAGCCCTCTTTAAATGTAAACAAGAATTTATAAACAATCATTTTGGGAATTTAGGCACTGTTATCTACACTACTTCCTGCTGTTTGGAGGTGCTGTTAATGAGGTCTATCAAAAGCAAACAATTACAGAATCAAAAACCTAGATCCGTTTCATGTAATCTGATGGTATCATATAATAAGAATTTTGTCCTGATATGTTTCTTACTGGCATATTTTAAATGACTCTTCTTTGATCCTGTCTCTGAAAATATTAGGATCCATAAAATGAGTCATACTAATGGCTTCCTGGGAGGCATGATGTCCAATGAAGTGACAAAGAAGTCCTCACTGTTGATAAAGCGTGCTTGGGAAGGACATTGAAAACCATATGGCCCTTGGTGTGATCCTAGCTGATGGCATTACAATGGCATAGGCATCAGGTCAGCATCAGTCTTAGCTTGCATATTGGCATGACTCCAAATCCTAAAAACAACAAAAGCCAGGAGCATTGTCTACTGGGTAATGAAAATAAAAATACCTAAAATCCACATGCTCAAAGTCATTACTTAGGCGATGTGCACACTGGAAAATACTGATTTGCTTTGGGACAGGTACACAACAATAAGCACAGTAACAAGAGATTCCCTGCACCTGACTCGGGAAAGTTTAAACAGCGCCAAGTTTCAATCCAGTGCCTTTTGTAAGTATGGGAGAAATATAATTATACATTGTTAATTCTGTTGATGCATTTGTGACTTTTTACTTTGTTGGTTTTAATTCATTTTCTTATAAAACTCCATTTAGATCTACAATAAGAGTACAAATGAAGGAAATGGTTTTTTTTTTTATTTCTTTGCAATTCCGTAGACTTTCTTTGCATGGAAAAAAAATCAGGTTTTCTAAAGTTAATTATATCTTCATTAAAATCACTCTCTGCTTTGCTAATATGTCCTAAATGAATCAACCTGAGAGAGTTTAATTTGCACAGTACTGATCACATTCCCAAATTTCTGCAGTCCACTGAGAAATTATGATGTCAGGGTTAAAATCAAGACAGAGTACAATCAGCATAGACTGTACTAATTCAAGTAAAGGAAAATGAACAAAATACATATAAAAATGTTTTTATTCTTTTCTATGTTTCCACAAGACAAGCTAACAAGCAGTTAATAATGACTAAATCATAATACTATAATCATAATACTAAACATCTGTATACATTGTAAAGAAAAGAAAGAACTCATCAGAAAACACTCTACAGACACTTGCTCTCTACACTGTAATAAATTTTTAACAACTTTCCTATTTGCCTTCTCTAATTAAAGAATAACTTAGGTCATTTCTCTTTTTTGCCTGAACTATGACAATGTATTTATTGCTTAGAATTGGTTTAGAGCAGGATTACAATCAATTGAGTTAATTAAAGTTCATCACCATCTACACACAGAAATTCCAAACTGTCAAAATAATTTATAAAAAATACAAAGAATAAGGAAGGCTGATAAATTTTATTCTACCCAGTTTTTAAAAAATGGTGCACCTTTTATTGTTATGTGTTCAAGTATTTAAAGATAGAATGATAATATGCCAGAGATTTGCTTTAAAATTGCATCTTGAAAGGAAATAAATAGAATCTTGATGAACTAAGACTATAATCAAAGAAAGTACCTAAAATTGTAAAATAGAAAAGGATGGACTCCCCAAACTACTATGTCTACTCTGTATCTGCACTGGATAGTTTTATGTCAACTTGACACAAGCTAAAGTCATCTGAGAGGAAGGAACCCAAATAAGGACATGCTTCCATAACATCAGACTATACACAAGCCTGTAAGGCATTTTCTTAACTAGGGATTGATGGTGGAGGGCCTAACTCATTGTGGATGCTGCCATACATGGGCTGGTGATACCAGATCCTATAAGAAAGTGGGTTGAATAAGACATGAAGATCAAGCCAGTAAGCAGCACTTCCCCATGGCCTCTGCATCACCTCCTGCCTCTAGGTTCCTGCTTTGCTTAAGTTCCTGTCCTGCCTCCTTTAGATAATGAAAATGCTGTGGAAGTGTAAGTGAAATAAACCCTTTTCACTTCAAGTTTCTTTTTGAACATTGTGCTTCTTAGCAGCAATAGAAACCCTAACTAGTACAGTAGTCATTATAGCTTTTGATACCTGTATGTTTGAATTTTTTAAAAAAGACACTCCACCAGGCACTGAAGCTCATGACTTTAATCTCAGCACTTGGAAGGCAGAGGCAGACAGATCTCTACGTTCTAATGTCATCCTGGTCTAAAGAGGGAGTTCCAGGAAATCCAGGATTATGTAGATAAATCTGGTCTTGTAAAGCCAAATAAATAAATAATAAAAATAAAAAAGAGGACTAGAAACAGTGTGTGAATATGGGATCTGAAAGTGATCACTATAACACAGAGGGGAGAAGGGACAAAGTAAGAGAGAAAAAGAGAGAAAGAGAGACAGACAGACAGACAGAGACACACACATACACACAGAGAAAGAGAGGGGGGAGAATAAGGGGCAAAGACAAGGGACAAAACTATAAACCTGTATGGTAATGTTCAGATCAAATTTTTATTACAAAATCAGAATGACAATAATAAGAATTGATTTTAGTGGACAAGGAAATGATAATCCCTTCTGATTCGCTGTGTCTAAGTACCTTGCTTGATTGATATATTTGTAGCAAACCAACATTTGACATTTAATATAACACAAGTGCAACAGATAAAGTCCTAAGGAACAAAGAGAATGAAATTGAGTGGGAAGAGTAATGACAAATTGCATTGGTCAAGATTCTCTACAGAAAAAAAAAATGAGAGAATGAGTATTTATTTGAAGAGGACCAACAGAGGCTCACACTAGAAAACCCAAGATCCTGTGAGTTGCTCAGTCTGTGAGGATGGGCCCCTTGGCAAGACCAACTTGGCCCTGGAGGCCTGAGGGATTCTCAAGAGCACCTGGTCTTCTTCATGAGTCTTGAGAGAGCAGTGAAGGTGGGTTCTGATCAGCAGAGAGATCGAGCAGCAACTGGATAAGTGAACTTGCCAATGAGAGAGAAGAAGGTAGGCAGAAGCCAAGCAGCTTCTCTTCCACCTCTATTCATTATGACTACCAGTAGAAGGTGATGACCACTGGCCTTCCTACATCAGAAACTCTAATAAAGAAAATCCCTCACAAGAGTGGCCAGCAGCTTGATTCTAGCTGATTCCCAGCAGGCTGACAACAAAGCCAAAGACTAAACATCAGAATAACATTCTTTAGCTTCCTGATGGAAAAAAAAAAGTTCCACTGCTTTAATCAATTATTCTGCTTTATAATCACCCAGTTAATAACAATTATGATATGGAGTATGGTAGAAATTTTTACTTAATTAAAATAAACAGATGAACACTGGAACTATATAATGGGCTATCTCTGCCTACTGGATTACACAGAATTGTGAATGACATCTTACAGGGAGATCCTCTATGTTACTGGCTTGATGAGGTACATAGCAGATTTGGGGAAACTTACATGACAAGGCCCTTAAGACCCTCCAGTCAGTAAGAACAGGATGGTCCCTGACTGACAGCCTCCAAAAATTAAAGCTATTAGATTTTCCATGACAAAAAAATAATATTTCTAAGAACTTCATGAGCTTAGAAATTGGTTTCTTACCCAGTAAAGCCTTAAAATGATATGAAACCTGATGGCCATCTTCACTCTGCACTTTGAGAGATTATCGAGAACATAGTATGGCAAGATTGGGACACTGTTCCTGGACTCTTGATCCTGGAAACTATGAGTTAACAGATAAGATTTCCTTTAAGTTAAATTCATTCTCATAGTGTCATTAGCAATAGAATTCAATGCACTCTGACATATCACAAATGTATCATCATCCTCAGTTGAGAGAGCTTAAATTAGGGTTATTTTTATTTGGGGATATTGCTATTCTGAGATGAGATGAATAAGTCAAGTCAATACTGACTAAATAAAACTGATTTGCTTGAATTAAAGAATGTCACATTCATTTCAATCTTGCTTATTCAATAGATATTCACAAACAAGGATTTCATCATCATCCCAATAGGATAAGAAAAGTAATGCCATAATTATTTATACCACGTATGTTATTTCAACAAACATTGTCTGAAAGCAAACCAGTAACTAAGTAAGATGTATGTGACAAAAAAGAAAAGAGAACTATTTAAGAGGCCAGGAGCTTTCAATGTGTTATACAGGCTAGCACCTGAGTGTGCTATCAAGCAACAATGTCTATTGGTCTCCTATGATCCACATTATGTATTCTGACCTTTCTTAAACATTTCTGATTCTCTAAAAACAGCCACTGCCTCATAGAAACCAACTTGAATGTTATATAATCTGGGCAGGCACTAAGTCTTTTTAGATCATTATGAGCCTTTTACTCTGTGCCTATGAGCAAAATATTTTTGATATGCTATGAACAATATACCTTCTATCTTAATTAACAGCACTCAACGTCTATAAACTACTGGTGTAAGATTCCCCTCTGTGTGCTGTGAATTGTTTTATTACCATTGGTTAATAAAAAAAACTGCTTTGGCCTATGGCAGGGCAGAATATAGTCATGTTGGAAGAGAAATAGAGAGAGAGTAGGTGGAGTCAGGAGATGCCATAAAGCTGCCAAAGGTTGAAGATGCCAGAAACTTACCCAGTAAGCCACAGCTTCTGGGTAATACACAAATTAATAGAAATGGGTTAATTAAAGAGATAGCTAAACATACACCTGAGTCATTGGCCAAGCAGTATTGTAATTAATATAGCTTCTGTGTAATTATCCAGGTCTGCAGTGTTGGTAAATGAATAAGCAGCCTCCAATCACAAAATGACGCCATCTGTGGCATGAATCCACCTAAGACCTAGAAAATCTTAAAAAGAAAAAGAGGGCTTCTAGGTCTACAAAAATGGGAGCCAAACACAGTTTCTTGGTAGCCACATTTTTTTAAATAGGCTCTGTTTGCTGACAGCAAGAAGAGTTGCAGCTCCTTTAAGAGAAGGCTTCCTGACTCCACATTAACAGCAAAAACCGTACAGTCCCTTTAAGAACCAACTTCCTGGTTCACGCTGGTCCTATTATAAAGCATTTAAATGGGGTCTGTGAGAAGTGTGTTACAAATTGCTTAATGGTGACATGGATGCACTGCATCTTTGGAGCTGGGGCAATGAGCATGGCTCACAGAGCAGGTGAATATGTCTTCTTCATGTTGGACTGTGCAGAGTAAACAGTCAGGGCCATGGAGTTGGTCCTAGGCACACCTGCTTATCATTTTTTTTAAAAGGAGCTCCTGGTTAGAAAATGATTACAGATACACAATTAGGCGGATTCAGACGAAAAAGACCTCTGAATAGGTCACAGTGTTGGATAAATGTACATGGGCTTGAGAGAAGAAAGAGTACAGACAGTCATCAATTAAAGAAGCAAAGATAATAAAATAAACATTAAATAATCATCGAGGAAAAAAGTCATGCAAAGGTGGAAAAAACACAAAGAATCTGGATTATGTACATTATTGTGTTAAATTTTTTAGCTGTGAATGAGCTAACTACAGACAGACATTTCATTGTAAAACCTGCTGAGCAGACCAACATATACATTTTAGATGTATCTTAACTTCAAAATTTGAGTCAAAGGATATGTTACTTTGGAAAAGAAGTTTTGCATTTGTTTCTACAGAAGATGAAAACCTGTGGCTTCCTTCTAGGCTAATGTGGTTTGATGGAGCAAGACCCCTGAAAGGTCTCTATAAACCCTAAAAATACTTCACCCAACAAACAGTAGGAAGTAATTTGGAGAAAACAATGCCCAAATTCCCAAAATGACTGTTTATAAATGTTTATTTTTATTTAAAAGGGGTTGATTAATGGTCACATTCAATTTCTAAAAAAATAATAAGGGGAATATGATATAGAGATAAATACTTTGCATTGGTATAGATCTTGATCTATAGATACAAATTTGAGGTTGATTTTGTTACACATTTTATATGTATTTCTAGTCTTGTTTAAGGTATGTGTTTGTGTAGCTCATTGGAGAATGTAATATATAATTAACAAATACAGATTAATCGTCATCTATAATAGTCAAACTGTAGCCAGGTTAGTTAAGTTTTCTAGATGTACAGAGATAAATTTCAGATGGATAGGTATTCTTCAAAACTTTAAAAGACCTACTGAATATGGCATTTAACATGTTATAAGAGCTTAGACTTTTCTCAACAGTGAGTCATGACTCTTTCTGGCAGCACCAAATACTTCAAAGAGGCTGATGGGCATTGAAGAAACTCATGGAATTTGCTTTCAATGTGACAAAGCTAGTAATTCAGGCAAGAAACTGCTCTCACCTAGACTGCTTGATGGTATGCTGTGTGAACTGGACATGCAGGACTCACAGAAAAATGACTGCTTAATTTTCAAAAGATGGAATAGTTCTTCAGGGTTCCTACTTCACAGAACAAACTACCAGAAATTCTAAAAGACACAGAAGAAAGTTACTGACAAACTGCCAATATAGACAAAACAGTCTTTCAAATGTCGTGCTTCATGGAAAAGTCTGCCAGATACTATGGTTCTATATGCTGAAAATGGATGCCCCAATGTTACAAAAGAACTTTGAGTGACTGATCAGGAAGCAAGATGTCTCAGTCAATTCTAGACTTTTGGAAGTTGCTTACAATGTACTCCCTGTTTACTTAGGTAATATGATGCAGTTGAAGACAAATAGTTATGGTTATAATTTCCCTTATGATAAAAGATAAGTTAGATATAAAACTTTAGACACACAAAGATAAAATAAATTATAAATTATTTTTTTTAGTTTTGCCAGGTACAAATAGACTAAATATTATAACTGTAATTCTTAATATCTGTTTTGTTAATGTAATTTTACTATGTTAAAGTTAAAACCTTCATTTCTATTTAGACAGAAAAGGGGAGATAATGTGGGCTATTGATGTGGGATTCCCCTCTGTATATCATTGGTTAATAAAGAAGCTGCTTTAAACCAATGGCTTAACAGAATATAGCCAGGTTGGAAGAGATATATATATATAGAGAGAGAGATTAGAAATCAATGAGAAGCCATGGAGCCACCAGAGTAAAAAGATGTGAGCAGCCAGCTGGAACTCTGCCAGTAGGCCATGAGCCTCATGATAAAATATAAAATAACAGAAATAGGTTAATTTAAGATATAAGAGTTAGCTAGCAATACTCTTAAGTGATTGGCCAAGCAGTGATTTAATTAATAGAGTTTTTGCTTGATTATTTCAGTTCTGGGCAGCAGGGAATGAACAAACGGCCCCTACTACAGGATGTCCTTCTGTATAGTGTTGTTTTTATTGATTAACGAATAAAGTTGCTTTGGCCTATGCAGGACAGAATATAGCCAAACAGTATATATATATATATATATATATATATATATATATATATATATATATATAAAGAGTAGGTTCAGTCAAAGGGATACCATGTAGCTGCCAAAGGAGAAGAAAATGCCAGAATCTTACTGGTAGGCCACAACCTCCTGGTGATACATAGATTAATAGAAATGGATTAATTTAAGATGTAAAAGTTAGTTAATTAGAAACCTGAGCTAATAAACTAAACAGTATTGTCATTAATATAGTTTCTTTGTGATAATTTGGGTGGGTGGCTGAGAAATGAAAGAGCAGTCTCCACTAACAAACTACTTCTTGCTTTATTGCATTTAGACCGCAATGTTGGTTCATGACTATGATGATTTCCATTCAAACTTTCCTCCTGGATACCATAATACCATAGTACACTGGAATTAGAGAGTCTCAAATTAAGTAAAGTACTTTCTCAGTAGGATCAATAAAAGTTTTAGACAATCAAAAATTTACTATAAGAACAACACTTGTAAGAGTTGGGGAGGGGGTAAATTATGATCAAAATGAAATGTTTGAAATTCTCAAAAAACAATTTTTAAAGAACACATAGTTATGATTATGGAAAGAACACTAGAAATAAGAATAGTGTCTTTCACCCTTCCTTCTTATGTGTAAAAGCATAATACCAACAATAAATAGAGAATTCTTGCAATAACATCAAAGAAGATTGGCAGCAAGGGAAATGTCAGTCAGTTATGTATCTGTAGCCCAGGAATAAGGACTTCAGTCCATATCTCCAGCACCTACATAACAAACTGAGATGTCAGTGTATTCTTGTAATGGCAATGCTGAGAATTAGATCAAGAGGACATGGGCAGATCTACAAAGTTCATTAGCTAGGCAGTCTAAATAAATCAATAAGCTTCAGAGTCAGTGAGAGCCTTTGTCTCAAAAAAAAAAAAAAAGAGTGACCAAAGATGATGCCAACCATTGGCCTACATGGGTGTGTATGCATACATTATTCACACACTAATACTAACAAGTACATACATACAAGTATATAGACACACAACTTACCATTCACCACACATACACATCATATTTACACAAAAAAATAAAAATAAAACAAAATAACAAAAGTCAAATATAAGAATATGATCGCCAATGAAGCTGTGAGCAACTTTGATCCATCAAGAGAAACATGGACCAAATTAGAAATCAAAGTTCCACCCCTGTGACTACCACCTCCTGCTAGCAGATACCCACTCACTCTGGGAAAGTCCTGAGCCTGACAAGGTCTTAACACAACCAATGCTGGAGGCTAAATGCTAGCTCCATTCTCACTTTGCCGAGTTGAATCTCAACTCCACATTTATATCCCAGGTTAAGCCAGGGCTTCCTTTCCTCTGTGTTTTTGCCTCTATAACAGTAGTGAGTATCTTGGAGGTTCCTTCCACTCTTGTTTGAACTTCATGCTCTGAAACCTATGGAAAGCCAGCAAATAACAGCAGGTAACAAGCAGGAGGCCAAGCTGCTTGCTTCCTAGCATCACAGAACCAAAGAGAGAGAAGAGAAAATGAACCTTAGTTCCCTTCAAGGACTAACCTCCCCCCAATCCTAAAACCTAAGGTGACATAATAAAAGATACTCTTACAGAAGTATGCCATAAACAGGAGTTGGGCAATGAATGAAATTAGTATCAGATGCCAGGGTCCATTCAAAAGTTGCAATGTAAACTTCTAAGCGAACTTGTCAAAGAATTTCCTTGCATGGTTGAATTAGTTCAATAATATAAAGTACTGTCCATGTACTATCTGTCAAGGCAGTCCACTTTCAAGAAGACAAATTTCAGGTAGAACAGTGCTAAGGGTATCTGGACCTCGACAACATTCCTCAGAAAATGTCATTCTGCTTTGAGCACCATTGCATGATTCTGGACAGTGTCCAACCTTTTTCATTCCACTATAAATCTGTGCTAGAATTTCCAAGCCCCTGTGGTTGCTCCTTTTAGAGAAGTCCAAATTGCATGTAGTGAAATTCAGTTTAGAAAGTGATACAGAAGAGTTATTCTGAGCATCCGAGTCTCCATGGACCTTGAACAAGCTGTTTCTAAAAGGGCACAGGAAGGTTAGCAAATTAAACAGATAATGTTTAAATCACTTTCTCCTTTCTGCACCAGGTGTTCTAAAATAGGTTAAACAATAATTTAAAAGAAGCATCAGGTTCAGGAGTGCGTGCTACATAACCACCGCCTTCAAAACTTTATCACTGACATATGCTAAAGAATTATCGACACTAACTTTAGGCTTTAATCGTAATCCCACCAGAAGCTATGCATTTATGAGTGTGTTTTGTCACACACTGAAGTCAGTAACTCCTGCGTGTGGATGGGTCTGCTTTCTGTGGCACGGACTGCCCTGATGGATTTGATTCACTATTAACACACACGATCTTCTGATTTAATTCGGTTTCTGTCGCTTTGGTAAACAACACCACCAAAAGAAAAATCAGGGAGGAAGGGTTTTATTTCATCTCCCAGGTTATAGTTATAATTGAGGGATATCAGATAGGAGCTCAAGGCAGGAATTGAAGCAGAGGCCATAAGAGAATGCTGCTCACCGGCTTGCTTCCAATCACATATTCAGTACCTTTCCTTTTTTTTAGATTTATTTATTGTATTACTTATTTATTTATTATGTATACAACATTCTGCCTCCATGTCTGCCTGCAGGCCAGAAGAGAGTGCCAGATCTCATTACAGATGGTTGTGAGCCACCATGTGGTTGCTGGGAATTGAACTCAGGACCTTTAGAAGAGCAGTCAATGCTCTTAATCTCTGAGCCATCTCTCCAGCCCTTCAGTACCTTTCTTATACCACCCAGGTACTGTCTAGGAATGGTACCACCCACAATAGGCTGGAACTGTCTACATTAATCAACTATGAAGAAAATGACACCATGGACCACCCTAATGAAACCACTTCTTTGGTAGGGATTTTCGTTCTCCTTTCTCAGGTGTGTTTACTTGATAATCAAGATGAGCCATCACACATTCATGTGCTGTGGTAATAGTTCAAAAAATGCTTTCTGTAAAGGGCCAAAAAATAAACATTTTATACTTTGCTTTGCCAGCATTCAGTTCCCTTCTTATAGCTGTAAAACAGTCATGGACATTATGTTAATGAGTGGGCATGGCTGTGTTCTAATAAAACTCTACTTCTAAAAGTGGTAACAGGCAAGATGTAGCCAGGGGCACCAAACGAAGGAAGAAAATAGATATATCAGTGTTTTTCAACCTAGGAAGAGCAGCTCACATTGTTGTTTTATTTAATTATTCAATCTCCACAAAAATATATGTTTCTTACATTAAGGAACAAACATTATTTTCAGTGGCCTATATGACGAGAAGTTAACTTTGGTTTCTTCTGATCTTTCAAGGATATCCTCCCTGTTACCTTATGATATACGTGTATTTGTGATTTTTGTGTGTGTGTTCAGAAGAAGCTGGGTTTCTCCATTTGTGAAGCATATAGTGAAATTCATTTAGCACGTCAAAATGAAGTAGGAACCATTTAACCTGACATGCTGATCACTGTCCCCTCACAGAGGAGAGTGAGGACACTGTGTCTCAGCCTTTCTTTTTATTCTATAACAAGTCACAAAGCCCCACAAATGATTTTCTTACCTTCACCTCATTTCATAGAGTCATGTCGCTCAACAGTGCCCACTGGGATCCTCTAGATATTATCCAGCCCAGATTACCCCTCATCAATCTCAACAGTCTCAACCACACTTCTAAGTACCAAGAGGAGGAAATTGCCTATTGTTGAACATTTTATTGGTATGCATTTAGGCAAATAACATTCTCAGATGTATTTAACCCTTAGTTTCATTTCATTTTACCTGTGGAAAGGTTCTGTGAAACACATGTGGGAATTGTCCTTTGTAGGAGTATACCAGGTTGATTTTGGTTAGCAGGCTCAGCAGGTTCTCTGCACATGGAAATCTTTGGTCCTTGAGTTACACTGCTTCTGAAAGTGCCCAAACTACAGAAGGGTCTTGAAAGAGAAGAGGTTGGTTTCCTGTGTATTGCAAGATTCCCCAAATGCAATAGAAGATGTGCCAGTGACATTCAGAACTCTGCTAGTTACTTGCTGAGACCACTGGATATTCAAGGGAGAGGGATCAGGGCCATTTGTGTTGAACAAGTAGTTGTGAGACCTCTCTGAGGGACCAGCACAAGACACTGACTTTGTGGGAAATTCTGAAGTAATTAGGGTTTAAGAGAACACAGGCCATAAGGATGATATAGCCCCAGCTTATCCCCCACAGAACCATTCTAGAAAATCTGTAAAGAGGATTTAAATAACCCTTCGGAGGTATATACTGGTCATGTGTGTTGAAGGAGGCGCCTCATGTTGGTTCCCAGCTGCTCAGCCCTGAACTAATCACACAGAAACTATATTATTTAGATCACTGCTTGGCCCATTAGCTCTAGCTTCTTATTGACTAACTCTTACATCTTAATTTAACCCATTTCTATTAATATGTGTATCACCATGTGGCTGTGACTTACCAGCTAAAGTTCCATCTGGCTCCAGTAGGGCTAATATGGCTTCTCTCTGACTCCACTCTTCTTTCTCCCAGCATTCAGTTTAGTTTTCCCTGCCTAGCTCTGTTCTGTCCTGCTATAGGTCCAAATCAGTCCTTTATTAACCAATGGTAATCACAGCATACAGAAGAAAATCTCATATCATGTGTGAAACAATCAAGAAAAAGAATATGATATAGTATATAGATACAGGAGATAAAATGGGCCCCCAAACATCTCAATTGTACACAGCCCCTGTTTTAAGGGAGACAGGAAAATCCAACCTTGTTTCTAGCAAACTGTTAATGCACATGTGATTTTATAGGATTCCCTAATCTCTCAACTTGTGTTAATTAACTTAGGACTTAGACATTTATCCGTACAGTCGTCTCACTAAAATCAGTTTGAACTGTATTAAATTCAAATATAAAAGGATTTTATTTTCTTCTGTCACTCTGGCCAAACTTATCTGTAGAACCTCTATTTACTTCCCATTAATAAAACACCATGCATGTTCCAGTGACTTCCATTAAAGTTTACATATTAAAATATATGCCCCGCCTTAAGCCTTCTATTTCACATTCAATCTAATGGTCACCAGCTTCCTGTCAGATTTGACAGGACCTCAAGTCCCAGATTACAGTGAGGAAGAGGCCATGTGTGGTCATTCCTGCTATACTTCCACCCTTCTTCTACCTCTATTTATGTCTAACCCAAGACAGAAGGTATTTTCCTGGACCCATACAAATATTTTCATTTTCAGACAGTGCCTCCATGTCACTCAGCTGGCCTCAAACTCTGTATCCTTCTGCCTTCATCTCCCCCAAATCCAGTGCTACGATTACATATATGTACTGCTACATAGTACATGCTTCACAGATCCTTTTACTGACAGATGCTACATTGACTGTGTATTAACAGCAACAGAATCTCTTATTATACATGTGATCTTATTCAGCCTTGACCTGAGAGATCATACTGTTATCTGGTTGTCCAGCATGAAATATTCTTTTAGTTTATTTATCTTAGTCTAGTGCCCCACAGCCCCTTACTTGTTGACATTTCATCTTTAGGCATCAGGGCTGATTTGTTCTGCTCTTATACATAACTTAAGGTGCCTTCACCTTTGCATATGTCATTTTTGTAACCTATAAGCTGTAGTCACCCTAGAGAGAGAAAAGCACATTGCAGCCATGGAGTAGCTTCATATAAGCAATTCCTCCAGTCATTCCTGGCTAAAAATACTTAGGAAAGAGACCTGGTCCTATGATTTGTCATGTGATTTGTTGTAACTTTCTTGGTCCTTTCACAGATATTTACTTTATAAATAACATATATACATTTCTATTCTTTTGTACTAAAGGGCCCTAAAATCATATAAGCATCAAAGCTCTTCAAATCTAGATTTCCCTCAGAGACAAAACCATGAGACAGGATATGGCAAGATAACCCAATGTCAGTATCTAAGTTACCTTTTGAAAGTCATGATTTTCATATAATCATCATGTGTCAAAATTCTTTTTTAAGTTATCAGTGAAGGAACCAGCATGAAAGTAATACTAACTCTAAGAGAATTTGAGAGAGGGTGGATTGACACTGAAAAAAAAATACTTATACAAGATTCATTAGGTTAGAGACAAGACTGATCAGTAATTTTGTGGAAAAGCAGAGAAACGTGATGGGAAAGGACTCTCACCTCTGTATAGATCCACATAAACATCAACTTGAATATGAATCCACATATGACAATACCTACATTTGAACAAAGATGGCAGATAGAACAGCAGAGAACCTGGATGTAGTATAATAATAAAAATGACACATTGAAGAGGACAGGAAGGACAATTTGAAATTATCTGCACCATCCCTTCCTCCATCATTAGGCAGCACAGCAAAGAGGTAATTTCTACCTAGGGCAAAAGAGGGAAGAAAGAGTAGACCTTTGCCCAGGAGCCTAATGTTGAGACTATCTCAGTAAAACAGCAGAGGCAAGAGTCACACAGTGCCATTATCCAGGTCATTATCCACCGAGTCTCTGGACTTGTACTGGTACCCAGTGCTATCTCAAAGTGGTAGAGAAACAAGCACACATTCTGATTCACATTGCTGTGGCCCATATCACTGTGCCTAACTTTATAGGCCTTGAGACCATAATAACAGGAAGACCTCAATGGCCATATACATTACAACCCATCATAAGACTAACCTTGGTGATTAAAGGATTCTAGACTGTTGCAGGCGCAGCCGCAAACATCCTGAGCTTAGAGCATCCCCTAATATTTCACCAACTAGAGTAGCCACGGGCTTGGAAATGACAGAAGACCTGCCTGTGTTTTCTAGGCAGGCTTTCTGCTAAGTGATATCCTATGATAAAGCCCAAGATAGAATAATACAAAACAAATACCCAATTCTTCAAACAAATCACTAGCAGCTGACCTAAAGTGGTAGAGATAAGATTCAGCTGACTGAATCTTATAAAATAGTTTAAGACTACTACAATTAGCATAGCTATTAACAGAACCCTAAAGATAACATACTAGCAAGGACTTGGAGAAAGGAACATCTACACATTGTTTCATACAAAGTAAATTAGTAAATCCCTGTAAAAATATTCAATGTAGAACTATTGTATGGTCTAGCAATCCAATTGTGGATATTTATCCAAGTAATTTAAATCAGTACATTAAAGAGACATCTGCATTTTCATGCTCATCACAGTGCTACCCACTAAGCAAAATAATCAACTGATTAATGAAGAAAGAAAATACTGTATATAGAGACAGTAGGAGACTATTTTGCAAGGCCATATCTCAAGGCTCACCCCACCACCCACAAAACACTATTTAACAATCAAAAAGAACAAAATTCTGTCATTTGTAGCACTGTTTTCATATTAAATTGCTACATTAAATAAGCCAGGAACCAAAAAAAATACCTCCCTAACTTTATTTATACTGGGACTCTTTGAAAATTGATTTCATAGGAGTAAAGAGTAAAAGGGCTCTTAGCAGAGACTGGGGAATGCAAGGAAATGGGAGGGACTGGAGTGTGTGTGTGTGTGTGTGTGTGTGTGTGTGTGTGTGATGCTAACTAGGAGGAATAAGATTTGGTAAACTATTACACAGAACTATACATATACAATAACTTAACAAAATAATATAACTTAACAACATAGTATATGTTTCAAAATAGCTGTAAGAGAGGATCTCGAGAACTGTTTAAAATGATAAATAAGCCAAACATTTTTATTTACTTTTATACAATGTATGAGTATATAAAAACATCATACTGTCTCCATAAATAAGCTTAGGCTAACTAAAACTAAAAATACAGAATATTAAATATTGATCCAATTAAAAACACATTCTCTAGATAATTATATAGCCAATGAGTGGGCTTGTTAAACATATTCTCCAGCATCACAGTAAAGAAACATTTACCTTATTTCTTTTTTAAGAATTTTCTTTTTTTTTTTTTTTTTGAGACAGGGTTTCTCTGTAGCTTTGGAGCCTGTCCTAGAACTAGCTCTTGCAGAGCAGGCTGGCCTCAAACTCACAAAGATCTGCCTGTCTTTGCTTCCCGAGTGCTGGGATTAAAGGTCTGTGCCACCACCAGCAGCCTAATTTAGGAATTTTCTAAGCACCAGCCCTTTTTCTTTCTTCCCATCTGCATTTTTAAAATGTTCAACAAGGACAAAATTACCATAATCAAAATAGGATCTATAAAAATAGACCCATTTCAGCCTTGCAGGTATGTAGAGTTTTAGATTTTCTGCGTCTCAGTTATGTCTATGCATAGCTACCAATAAATTGACAAGGAATTTCTTGGGATATATGATCACACTGTGAACCCTGAGTTTGCATTTGCATTAATTCAATAAAAATCAACCTTGGACAAGGAGGCAGAGCCAACAACTAGTTGACAGAAAGTAATCATAGAGAGTTGGAGGAAGTCCAGAAAATGGATATAGAAATAACACCAGAAGTAGTAGGGAGGGACTTTGAGTGTGGCAATCCTTTTGGTTTGGAGTCACAGGAGACATGCTCTCCTTCTGAGACACTGGCAAAAAGGAAAGGTCAGCTAGTTGTTTCTCAACCTCTCTGAGATAGCAGGTTTTCACCCCAGCCTCCAACTTCTGAGTCAATATTGGTAAATAGAATGATAGAGATTTATTCACATTTGGTGGCAGTGGCAGGAGGCTGATAAGGGGGTATGCAGAAGTCCCACCAGACCAATGCCTGAGAAGCAGGCCAGTAACTATGAAGCCTTAGTTACTGACTTAAACAACAGTAGATTCCGGTGCAATCACAGTGCCTGTGATAAAACAACAAAAGAATAAACATAATTTTATTAAGTCCCTCAGCACCAGAGCCACACACATTCAGTGTGAGGACACTAGCGTGAGCAAGCTGGCTGAACCTTACATGCACTTAAAACAGGGATGGAGACTTTGGGCTTCTGGGCGAGGAGGAGTAGTGCAGGGTGTGCAAATTGACGGGACAGAAGTGCTGCCCACCATGAACAGGAAATCTTCCAGGTAAATCACTGTGTTAAGCTCTCTCTCTTCTCTCTCTCTCTCTCTCTCTCTCTCTCTCTCTCTCTCTCTCTTTCTCTCTGTCTCTCTCTCTCTTCTCTCTCTCTCTCTCTCTCTCTCTCTCTCTCTCTCTCTCTCTCAGCCAGTGTGAGCCCCTAAACAAGAGGATGCCACATAGAAGCTCTTCTCATCTGCTGGTGGATTATCCACAAATGGAGACATAAACATATAGTTATAAATTTTTTAACAAAAAGGGCAACATCTAGATATCTATCAATAGGTAAATAGATAAAAAAAAATGTAACCCACATGAGTAACCAAATTTTGTTCAACCACAAGTAAATTAAAATTTAAGAAAAACAAATGGATCTGGAAGTTATTCATTGAGGTAGCTCAGATTTTAAAGAAAGCAGATGCTGCATGTTCTGTCTCATAATGGGTTCTAGCTTCTAATACACACACACACACACACACACATATGATTATGTGCATTTATTTAATGTGAGAGTAAGCAGGGCTATAAGACAGGAATCTAAGGAGAAGGGAAGGAGAGAGGAGAACTTGAGGGAACAGGATAGTTGAGATGGAGGAAGAAGAGAGATGAGAGCAAGGAAAGAGATATTTTGATTGAGGGAGCCATTATGGGGCTAGCAAGAAACCTGACGCTAGAGAAATTCCCAGGAATCCAGCTAAGACCCTAAATAATAGAGGAAAGGGTTTCCGAACTGTCCTTGTCCTGTAGCTAGACAGGTGGCTACCTTAAATATCACCGTAGAACCTTCATCCAACAACTGATGGAAACAGAGGCAGAGATCCGCAGCAGAGCACTGGGCTGAGCTCCCATAGTCCAGTTGAAGAGTGGGAGGAGTAAGAAAATGAGCATACATGTCAAGATCACAAAGGGTTCACCCACTGAAACAGTTTACCTGAACTGATAGGAGCTCACCAGCTCCAACCAGACAGGGAAGGAGCCAGCATAGGTCCAAACTAGACCCTCTGAATGTGGGTGACAGTTGTATGGCTGGGGCAGACTGTGGGGCCTCTGGCAGCAGCACCAGGATTCATCCCTACTGCTTGTACTGGCTTTTGGGGAACCCATTCTCTTTGGATGGATACCTTGCTCAACCTATATATAGTAGGGAGGGCCTTGGTCCTTCCCCAAAGCAATGTGCTTTACCCTCTCTGAGGAGTGGATCTCTGGGGTAGAATGGGAGGGAGGTGAAGGGAATGGGAGGAGGGGAAGGAGTGGAACTTGGATTGGTATGTAAAATAAAAATGACAGTTTATTTTCTTTTAAAAAAAATAACATAAAGCACAAAATGCAAAAAAAAGACAAATTAGAAATGGCAAGATGACAAAGGAAAAGAAGTTGAAAAAAGGTATACGGCAGAAGGTGGCTAGATATGAGACGTCAAAAGGGAAAGAGGAATAGTAGGCAGGATACAAACAGGTAATAGAGGAACGTGGAGAAAAAAAAGCGCGAGGAAGATCAACCAAAGCCAAGTGTAGAACTGTCACTGCTCTGATGGTAATTTTAAAAATAAACTTCTGAAGAGCAGGGCAACCTCTCTGAGAAATTCCTGAGGCTGTATATAACTCTGCAACTTATCTGACCAGGCACCTCCATGCCAAAAAAAAAAAAAAAATGCATTCATGAGTGGAATATTTTGAAGATCTGTGTATGTATAGAGGGAAAATTATATTGCCATGTGTTTGTAATTAGAATATACCCTTCTACCAAAAAAAAATAACAAAAAAGAGAGTTTATATTCATGTGTACTTTGCGTGTAAGTGAGCTACCCAGAGAATGAGTACTGTTCCAGAGATGGCCCTGAATTCTCGCTTTTATGGAAACTTCAGCAAAGAGACAACTTTGGGAGAAATGATAAGACAAGGGTGGACTTGGAGTCTGTTGAGGCTGCAAACAGTTGGCGGGTGAAGGTTGGTTAGGAAAACTAAAGCTATCAACACTGTCCTGGTGTCTACTCAGGCCTGGGGGTTCTTTTTTTTTTTTTTTTTTTGCTTTTTTTTTTCGAGACAGGGTTTCTCTGTGGTTTTGGAGCCTGTCCTGGAACTAGCTCTTGTAGACCAGGCTGGTCTCGAACTCACAGAGATCCGCCTGCCTCTGCCTCCAGAGTGCTGGGATTAAAGGCGTGCGCCACCACCGCCCAGGCCTGGGGGTTCTGAAGCTGTCTTCATACAACTGCTGTCCTTCGGTGGGAAGTGTAGCGCGACACCATTTGTCTTGGTAAATTCAGATTCTACAGGCAAATAAAGGAGGGTGAAGAGCTTCCTATGTCTATTTTTTAAGTGTCTTAAGCTCAACAACTCATCATGTTCTCGTTCCCAAGCCATGATGTGAAGCAAAGATATAAAGTCTATTTACAAAAAGAAAAAGGAGAGAGACACTGGCTTGTTTTAGCTCTTTATTACTCTGAAGCAACAAGATATTATGGTGGCTTAGGGTTTTTTTATTATTTGTTTTCCATAATATCCGTGTCTGGAAATGATTTTTATGAAGGTCTGCTGGGTTAAAACAGTGCATGTTCTTAAGGCCATTCATCTTTCCCATCTTCTGCTATAAGCACTCACAGAAGTTCTGCGGCATTAAGCAATATAGTGAGCACAGGAGGCAGACACATCAAGAGGTTAAACTCTGTTTTGCATACAGTCATCTCAGGTTTGTAAGACGCAGAGGAAAGAAGAATCAAATAAGTTTATTTTTCTCTTATGTATGCAAAATGCAGGTTAAAATAACTCAGGTCCCACAATCGCTGCTGTTTACCAATCTCTATTTCATTTCTTCTCTCCTTGTGTAAGTACCAGGCGTGGTGAAAATGGATTGATAGGGGTCATTTAGTCTTACCTGAAGACAGTGACGGAACTTGCAGGGTTTTGAGTTGCTTATAAAGGTGGATCACATATTTGGAAAGCATAACTCTTGCCAATGTAAGTGTCAGAGAGCTCTTGCAGCTTAAATTGATTTTCCAGCCACTTTGAACACTGCCTTTCTTGAGTGTGGCAACGAAGGTAGAGTGTTTGTTTTAATGGAACAGAAAGCATTTAGGTCGGATGCAAATCAGATTCATTAACCTCTGGTTACTTGTATAGTTAATGTCTGTGAGAACTAATAAGATGAAAAATGGGGAAAAAAGTGTCATGTATGCCAATGTTTTTATTTCTCCAAGTGTTAAAATTTCAGGTTTGATCAGTGGGGGGAAAAAATCACTGTCAAATTCCACACATTTTTTATGCCATATTTATGCAGCAAGGTCAAACAAGCAGGGGTGGGGGAAATCTCATCTTCTATTTTCTCTACCCTTAGGTAATAATACATGGAGAACTCATTTACCCTGATTGATCTTTCTGGGCAGAGGAGATCTCTGTAGCTTAAATCCCATCTGGACACCGTCTTTTTTTTCTTTTTTCTTATAGAATGCTAACAGACCATGGCTCTGGTTGCCCCTCCCACTCCCATTCTCTGACTCCTCTCTCCTCTCTCCCTCCTCCAAAGATCAAATGAAATATGAACTGCTACTACAATTTCCTGCCCTTCCAAAACCATTTATTAATGTTTTTCATATGGAAAGATGAGTTAAAGCCTGCTTCTTTTCTGACTAGAAGCGTTTGTTCTCGTCTTGAATATACATGGTTTACCACGGGCAAATTGCATTTGTGCCGGGGAACAGTGTTTTGACAAATGGACTAATCACTGTGATTTTTACATATAATTAGACACGCCACTGTTAAAATTGCATGAAGACCTTGGCAAACAGAGTGGAAGGAGGGCAGCATCAAAGCCGGAAAGAAGTGCGTGGTATTCAAATCCCTTGGCTTTGCTTTAAGAGAAAGAGGTTAAATTTAGGAAGGAAACAAACCATTTTTTTAAAAAAGAAAATTCAGCCATAGACCAGGTTTCCCAGCCTTCCAGTCTGTGCCTGGCCCATTTGCTAGTATATCATGTACCTTAGCAAAATTGCTGAACCTTTTATTCTACGAAAATGAAGGAAAAATTGCTTCCACCTGCCTGTCTAACCTCCAGTGATTTGAAGCCAAATGTTAGGACCTGCTAAAAGCTTGGTGTACATGGACTACAGGGAGAAAATCTGGAAAATAAATTCAAGTATAATTTATTCTTTTTAAAAGAAAGTAATGACTTCAAAGGCATTTGTTCAGATGTTAATACTGCTAATGACTGTTCACTTAACAGTGATGAGTTTCTGTCCCTGCTTTGGACTTGATACATTGCACTGTTCTAACACCTCCTTATCTGAAAAAAAAAAATAGTATTTGAAAATATCTTTCTTAGGAATTTTAAAATGTGTTAATTCAAAAATACTAATGCAGGCAAGATAAAGAGTGGTTCTCTGATTTCTAATGCTGTACTAAATTATTACATGCACAGCAAATTTATAGTATATCACTAATCAGTTAGTGTTGTAAATGAATTGATGCAGTAACTGTTTTCAGCAATTCTGACTTAAAAATTGTATATATATATATATATATATTTACATATAGACAGAGAGAGAGAAAGACATTGTGGTTTCATTGTTGAAGCTTAGTCTAGCAGGCAATAGTTTTGGACTTTCCCTGCACTCCTGCATAAGTAAATAACCAGTTCTGGAGTTCTGGAGTCTGTCTCACTATTGCATAAGCACTAACTGGTTCTGGGGTTCTGGAGTCTGTCTCACTATTGCATAAGCACTAACTGCTTCTGGGGTTCTGGAGTCTGCCTGCGCTATTGCATAAGCACTAACTGGTTCTGGGGTTCTGGAGTCTGTCTCACTATTGCATAAGCACTAATAAGTTCTGAATCTCACATTCAGCTTTAGTGTCTTAGGATTTAAACTAAACTGGGGTTTCCAAACGGCTTTTCAGGACACATAAATAAGTATTTTCCTTCCATGGAAAATTATCAATAGCTTGTGAGTCCAGCTCATAAAACTATCTCCCAAGGTTCAGGCCAGATACCATGGCTTATTGAAAGGAACTTAGAAAAATTCTTATCTAAGAGATTACAGAATGAACTCACAAACAGGCTGTTGGAGCATGCTCTTTATTCTTCTGCTGGCTTTAATTCTACCTCGGTAACTTCTGGTTCTCCTTCATCTCAGTTCTCTGTTCCAACTCTCTGTTTCAATTCTGTAGTTATAAATCTTTTTCTTATCCTTTATTTCAATTTTCCCTTCTCTCTTCCTCTCACCTAAATTCACTTTTTTAGACAGGAGGTTGAGCAATAATAAAAAATTACAAGAATTGTGCCTCATTTGTTAAAAGCACATTCCTCTGGGTGAGTGATAAGGCCAGAGCCCTTTACTATGGCAAAGCAAAGTTTCAAGGTTTCTGGAGTAAGATCGTGAACAAAGGCAGGAGTACAGTGCCTAGTGAGATAAGCATTAAGACATGGGTCAAAACATATAGTTGTCCTCTTGGTTATGAGAAGTAGACAAAATTGCCGGGGAGAAAATTGAGATCTTGGGGGTGGGGTGGGATGGGGGTAAGGGGAAATGGGGAGAGAAAAGGGAGAAGGGGAGAATGGGGGGAACTTGGGGAAAGAGGAGGATTGGGATAAAGGAAGGTTAGATAGGGGAGCACGGAAGCACAATTCTTAGTTAAGGGAGCCACCTTAGAGTTGGCAAGAGACTTGAACCTAGAGTGGCTCCCAGGAGCCCAAGCTGAGGTCCCCAGTTAGTTCCTTGGGCAGCTGAGGATAGGGAACCTGAAATGACCCTATCCTATAACAATACTGACGAATATCTTGCATATCATCATAGAACCTTCATCTGGTGATGGATGGAGATAGAGACAGAGACCCACACTGGAGCACTGGACTGAGCTCCCAAGGTCCCAATGAGGAGCAGAAGGAGGGAGAACATGAGCAAAGAAGTCGGGACCACGAGGGGTGCACCCACCCACTGAGACAGTGGAGCTGATCTATTGGGAGCTCACCAAGGCCAGCTGGACTGTGACTGAAAAAGCATGGGATAAAACTGGACTCTCTGAGCATGGCGAACAATGAGGGCTGATGAGAAGCCAAGGACAATGGAACGGGGTTTTGAACCTACGTAATGTGCTGGCTTTGTGGGAGCCTAGCCAGTTTGGATGTTCACCTTCCTAGGAATAGACGGAGAGGGGAGGACCTAGGACTTACCACAGGGCAGGGAACCCTGACTGCTCTTTGGACTGGAGAGGGAGGGGGAGAGGAGTGGGGGGAGGGGTAGAAGGGTGGGAGGAGGGGGAGAAGGGTGGGAGGAGGGGGAGAAGGGTGGGAGGGGGAGGGAAATGGGAGGCTGGGAGGAGGTGGAAACTTGTTTTTTTTTCTCCTTTTCTCAATAAAAAAAATGGAAAAAAAAGACATGGGTCTTTTACTAACTAGAATTGGCAGATGAAGAATTGGCATGCTTTTTTAGGCTGTTTTGTGCAAATAACCTTGGTTAGACTGATTTTGTGTATAACTGCAATGATTTTAACTTAAGATCCATTTACAAAAACCTTGAGTCTAGTTTGAACTTGCTTGCTCTGAGGTAAAAATGAGCTGATTGTGTGCAGTTTGCCTTAGACTGAGGAGAAATTGTTATTTTCTTATGTTAGTCTGAGTAAAAGGAACAAAGCAGGCTTTAACCGTCTCACAGTCCTCGTGGGACAATAAACCTAGTTATGAAGCATGTCCTAGTATGTCCTCTATATATCAAAGTTATAAAGACTAATGAGAAGTCATCTTCTTGACCATCCACAGATATGTGTGTGCTGCCTAGATGGAATTTTTTCATAAGATAAACACACAAGCGGTGGAAAACCCCCAAAGCTGCTCTTAGGGAAGAAATGAAGTGACTCATGAGCGAAATTACAGACAGAGACAAACAGTTGTCTGCAGCTGGTGACCCCAAAGTCTGTGCAAAGTGGGGCTCCCCATCAGGGAATCAGTTATCTCGTAGGTCGGCCTCTAACAGAAAATAGAAAGACAGGGGAGAAATGCTCCAAAGACAAATCACCATGCTCCCGTATACCCTCACTCCTGTCTTGATGCCTCACAACGTATTTCAGCATCTTAAAGAAGTTACATACTTTGAAAGTTTAATTTTATTTAGAAGTTTAAGTGTATCTCAGCTGCCTTGCCACAAAACACCAACGAGACCATTTTTTCTGGGAATGCCTATTAACACAACGCCCTCTCAGAAACAGGGTGTGAAAATGCTGCCATATCATTGGGACCAGGATCTATCCCAGGTGCATGAACTGGCTCTCTGGAGCCCATTCCCTATGGTGGATGCCTTGCTCAGCCTTGATGCAGGGGAGAGGGGCTTGGTCCTGCCTCAATTTAATGTGCCAGGATTTGCTGATTTCCCATGGGAAGCCTTACCCTTTCTGAGGAGTTGGTGGGGGTGGGGGAAGGGGAAGTGGGAATGGAGGAGGGAGGGTAACTGTGGTTGGTATGTAAAGTGAATAAAAAATTTTTAAAAAGGAAAATGCTTCCAGATGATAAACATAAGACACAAGTAGCTTCTTGCTTTGTTGGACACATCCATACTAGAGTGTAGGAAAATACCTTGAGTTCAGTGAGCTTTAATACCATGAATCCCTTCTTCATACTTGATTCTGGCTGTAGCAGGCTTTAACAAGTACTTTACTCTCTTTTCTCCTAGACTAATAGAAAATTACAGCAAATGCAGCTTTACTGCGATAGGAAGGTCTAAAAGTCATCTTGACCTTGGGAATGATGTGGATGCCAGACCTATGAAGTAGGAGTGTCCAAGAATATACCCACCCAACTTTTCCTTTTGCTCTTTCAAAAAACTGCTCTGGGCTTTTTTCTTTCTTTTTTATCCAGGCTACTGTCCACACAGGAAGGCAAATGAAAAGATGGTCTAGACTTTAATGTGAGCCAAAAATGGTTAGGACATATTTGCTGAATGGTTTTTTTTTCTTTTTTTCCCCAAGGAGGGAACACTAGACTGAGGGAGGCACACTGGCAAAGCAACAAAAAAAAAGGAAAAAATCAGAATTCACTTATAGACTCAGGATCAGATAAGGGTGAAGAAGTTACAGCTCATCTTGAGTGTGGGCCACCTATTGCTCCATCCAGGCACTTCCACCAAACACACAAGGGGACCTCTTTTAGAAGAATGAAGACATGGACAGGCTTATGGTCTCTGTCTATTACTTATTTTTCTCCTTACTATGAGCAAATAACTGGCAAGAAACAATTTAAGAAAAAAAATACTTCATTTTGGTTTACAGAAAGACATAGTCTACCCTGATGGACAAGGCATCACAGCAGAAGCAAGAGGATGACTGGCTAGTCACATGGTCACATGGCTACATTGACAGTCAGGAAGCAGAGACTGTGAGGAAATGGAACCAGATTATAAAGCCTCAAGTCTGTCCTAGTGATTTATTTCTTCCATCAAGGCTCCACCTCTAATTTCTCAAACAACCCCTCCAACGGGAAGCAACTGCTCAAGCACATGACCCTCTGGGAGATATTTCACATTCAAACCACAAGCCTCTGAACTGGAGAGCATAGAGCCAGCTGAGATTTTTCTTCCCATTTCCTAGGGCAGTGGTCAGCCTCACCCTTACCACTAAGTGATATGGGCACATGAAACCTCCCAGAATGTTCTTTTCACTGTAAATCACCAAGCCTGTTCAAATCCTAAACATATAAGGGTCCTTCTAACAAGATCACTTATAGTCTAGAAGTATATTATCTGATTTAAATGTTGAAGGAATGCATGTGGTTGTTACTATATATTAAGCAATATTTTCTTGTTTCATAATGTACACCAGTGTAAGATGTAGATAGGACACATTGAGGGATCTTACTAAGACAAAGCAAATAAAAGCTTTATTGGAAAATAAATCATCCTCAAGTTGAATCTATCTCTTGGATGTTTTCATGGGGATAGTTCTTTGGTTCTGGGCTTGACAATTTTTGTTTGATTATTATTTTGATTTTATTGCTGATCTATTTTGTAACTCAGTAAATTTGTAGAATTTTGTTCAATATGAATGAGAAATATTTCTTTCCAATGTAAAAATGTACTAAACGTTATAGTTTATGGCTCTAGTGGACATTAACTAGTTTTATCTCTAACTCAGCAAAGTTGTCTTTCTATTGATATGAGCATGGTCTGGAATTAGTTCTGATATATTACTGATTCCCTCATTAGTTACTTAGTTAAATAAAATCTTGAACTTTTTCATGCAATGCTTACAATACAACAGAAGTATGATTCACCAGTATGAAATTATACCTCAGCTGGATCATTTTCTACATTAATTTCGCACAGTAGTTTTATATGAAGGAAAACACATTAGATTGATGTGTATCAATGTGAAGAGACAAGTTACTGTCAACTTTCTTGTCTCAAGACTGGAAGAAAGGATATCTTTTCTCCTCCAGGAAGATGTGTCCCATCACGGCACAGTTAGTCTCTCATAGACTATAGGTAGCTTCATGTATAAGTCAGCTTATTTATACAGGGTCTTTCACTCAGCTTAACACTTTCCAGATACATCTTGAAATTTTTATACGATATACTTGAATTTGCCTTTGTCAGTGAAGTAAGGTAGAATAATGAAGTGTGTGTTGTGGATTTAGAACTCTGATTTATAGTAAGCCATGTTCTCACCATCTCCCTACTTCTGCAAGAAAAAAATTGTCTCCTGCTTCTCCTCCATTGCCACATGTACCAGCATCAAGCACATGAGCAAGGACACAAGAGGAATCAGGGTGAGTTTCACGTATTCCATATGCTAAGCTCCAAGCTAAGGCTGTACTTTCACCTTAATGGTATCTGCTTTTAAAACAAAATGAATCACAATATTCATGCCTTATGTGATTTAAAGATCCCATACTGGTTACTAATTGCTATGGTGACACACAGAATATGATCAGTCTTAGTCAGTCTATAGTAACTGCTAAAATACCACCTTTGCATAGAATTTGCAGACAGTAGTTGAAATAAAACATTTTCATTCTTTCCTTTAAGTTCAAACTTATGGAAGACAGAGTGGGGTGCTACCTTAAATGTAATTTTCTTGTTAAGTTTATTTAGTTTTGGTTTTTTAAGATAGGGTCTTTCTGTGTAACAGCCCTGGCTGAACTGGAACTCACTTTGTAGACCAGGCTGGCTTCAAACTCATAGAGATCCACCTACCTCTGCCTCCCAAGTGCTAGGATTAAAAGCATGCGCCACCACCACCCAGCGAAGCAGCTCCCCATCTTTGGTGGACTCTCTCTGCCTCCCTACAGTCTTCACTCTCTAGAAACTTCTCCAGCCCTGCTGTCTGTTTGCTCTGTTTCTGCACTTCCCTCTGGGCCAGGTTTGCACTGTTCTCAATTTTTGTTTCTAGATAAATTTAAACACTGAAGTGCTTTAAATATTCTTTACTGATGTATGAGTTTCATATGATAAAATTATCTTTAGGTGAAGAGACTTTTGTCTTTAGGGCATTGCAATAAACACGCAAAACAAGAGCTACTCTGTCAGTCATTTTGCAAGGAAAATGGTAGAACAAATAAATCATAATTCCATATACTCAAAAAGTTAACAGAGATGAGCATGCTGTATAGTGTACAGGTGCTAGAGCATATTGACGCTCCATTGAAAACCTTGTCACCATTAATTCTGTTAGTATCTTGACAGTACAGATGTGTAAGTATTTGTATATGTCACACTGTGTTCCTTAAAGGCAAACTCAATGTGAATGCATTGCACCATTAGGTAAAAGCTACATATTACTTTATGCACCTCAAAGCGCATTTGATATATTACAAACCTAGTGTTCACATAGTCCTACCAAGTTCTTGTCCTGTTTGATTCCAACTAAAACATATAAAGCTGCCAAGTAAAGCAAAACACCAATGAAATATCTGAACTGCCTCGCATAGCTGGCTGGAAACTTGATTGTGGTGAACATCATGCTTTCTGAGCCCATTTTAGAGAGTTTTGCACTGAGAGGAAGACTGAAGTTTATCAGGGGTCATCTAGCAGGAGAGATTTTATTAGAGTTTTGAGAATGGTCTGAAATATTCTGCCATCAGCTTTCTAGTCCTGGAGAAAAGAGGGCTGCAGATCTGATAGCTAATATTCAAACTGAAATTGGACCACAGAGATATGAGAAATCAGTTCGCCATCAAGGGGTTTCCATCCCTCACACTTGCTCTTCCGACTGCAATCTCAATCCCACAGGGGATTTTTATTTTTATTTTTATTCAGTTTATGGGATAAGAAAAAAATGGTTTACACATTCCCTGCATCCCAACCACAAGTGCTAGAGAAACCTGTATATCCGGCTATGAATCATCATGTCAAAGACTCAGACAAACCCATACAGAAATGAATAATTTGTATGTCCTTATATACACTGTTGTATGAACTATTGCTGCCTTATCAGAAACTAAAGACCTTTTCAAATATTTGCATCAATAATATTTTTTCTGAACACTGAGTACATTTCAGAAAATATTTCTTTAAAAAATATTTCTTAAAAAAAAAAGCAGAGGTTGTTAAATTAAAATAGTCCCAAATAGCAGCCATCATTATAGGAGACAATCACAGAAGCTATGTCTTTAAAAGGGGGTAACTTTTATTACCATTGGTTGAAGCAGGAAACTATTTATCATTATGTAGTAGTAACTCTAGTGTCCGGAAAACACCATAATTTCATAAAACCTTAAACTACACTGCAAAGCCAAGCAAATCACTGTTGGGTAACTCTTCAAACATGCTGCTTTCAAATGCCCCTTTTTGCCTCTAAGAGGGATGACATCTGAATACCACCCTCAACCCAGGTGTAAGAAGCCAAAATAAAATTACTTGTGTAGAAAAGCTTTGCAAGACACGGACATGTAAACATAAGGATGTTTTCTTTTACAGGTAGTGTTGAAAAAGTACTCAAAGCCTTTTTTGATTTGTTCAAGCAGCTTCTATATACCCATGGGGACTAATTATAGACTTCCTATCTTTCCAAAATACTCACAGATTTATTTTGATAGATTTTAAGAGCACTGAAACACTGATACATGTCCCCCCCTCCCAAAAAATGATCAAAGCTCTCCTTGGATTTGCTTGTGTCAAAACCATAGATGTGTTTTTGATACAAATATTGAGTGAGATAAATTCCTGTGATTGGTGAGAAACAGTATCATCCCTGTTAAAGACAACAAGAGTAGGTAGCTCTCTCAGTGTTTTATAACCATATTACACTGCATTTAGCATCAAAAGCAGTACCTCTGTACCTCAGATATCTTCCTGTCAGGGAGAGGATAAGAAAAATCAAAACAGTTAACTAGTGCAATAGCCAGCATCCATCTTTGGAAGCTTCCTACCCCTGAGTTACCTTGGTCCGCATTCCACCTCAGGGAAAGCCTGCCAAACAGTGACCCCTCCCCAGGGAGAGTCAAAAAAACCTGCCAAATGGTGGACCACTCCCACAAGCTGTTTAGACTGCCACCCAGAAAAGGAACACGTGGTCTCCGGGTTTTACATGGTCCCCTGCTCTCTCTCTTTCTCGCCATGTTTTCCTGGCCACCTGGGAGTGCTACATTAAATGTGGGCATCTTTTACTTGGTCTAATTTTGTCTGATTAAAATTATTTACATGGGTGGAGAGGCGCCTCCTAAGAAATATACCTAACATATAGAGGTCTCAGCTCTCCCCTTCCCACATCACCCCATGCCCATAGGAAGTAGCCAGACTTGAGCCGACGCCCTTTTATCCAAAGAGAGCCTCACTTCAACTCCCTGTTACCCCTTATACAAAGAGTCTGGAATGCAATACCCAGCATCTGTCTTTGGAAGCCCCCTCCCTCTGGGAGTTGCCTTGGTCCGAACTCCACCTCAGGGAAAGCCCACCAAGCAGTGACCCCTCCCCAGGGATGGTCAAAAAACCCATCAAGCATTGGACCTCTCCTATAGGCTATTTAGGCTACGGCCAAAATAAGGAACACATGGTCTCCCCCTCTCTTTCTTTCTCACCATGTTTTCCCGACCACCCGGGAGCGCTGCATTAAACGTGAGCATCTTTCATTCAGTCTAATTTGGTCTGGTTGAAATTATTTGTGTTGATGGAGGGGCTCTTTAAGAAATATACCTAACAACGAGCATCATTGATTATTTACAACCCTAACTGTGTGCATTATACCAGTTAATCCTTGCAACAATGCTATGATGTTTGAGCTGTGATTATTTCCACTGTATTAGTGGCAAAACTAAGGCAAAGAGAAGCTAAATAGTCAACCCAAGATCATGTCATGGCTTCAAAAAAGTTTAAACCTTGGAAAAATCCACTTAGCTTTTACCACACACAGTACTTGTACTGCATGCAAAGTCCATGAAAAGGCATTCACTACTGCTAGTAGTTGATCAGCTATCAGTTTTCATGATGCTGATCAGTTAAATTATGTAATTGTTTTGATGGACATTTGTGAAGATGGACTTTTGTTAAAGCTCATCTGATACAAAACAAAGAAACTAAGGTTCCCGAAAGGAAAATCATTCATTCAAGATCATAGACTAGGTATCAAAATCAGCTTAAGTGAGATTTAGAGTGACTCTGTTAGAACCCTACACCCTGCACCCATTCAAGAACGGCATGTTAGTGTGCTAAATCTCCATTATCGTTTTTACATGACGGTCATGATGGTCTCCTGAATCTCACTTATTCCTTCTTTGTAGTCATAGCTAATAAGGTTTCAGACACTCCTTTCCTCCCCTCTGATTTTTCAAAGGTATACCACGGAGATCCAGAAACCAAATTTTGGTGCTAGTTAAGTGTCTTATTGAAGTCATCCAAATGAATTCAGCTGACAGATATCATTTTCAGTTCCACAAAAGTCTCTCTATGTGTATATATATACATATATGTATATTTGCAGATATTAGAACTGGAATGAATGAATAAATGTCTTTATTCATGAGCTAATATTACATATTGTCACATAATGCTATTGCATAATACATAACCAGTTGTCTCTTATGAGGACAACTAATAAATGAGGATGATTAATACTACGGTACTAGTTAAAGGACTTTGCTCATCAAGATAAATGCATTTTCCATTCTTGAAATGTTCTGTCAAAGCTGAAGAGAAATGCTTAAAAATAAGACTTGCAATCCTATGTGAGTGTTATCTATTAGGTTGAGAAATCAGGAAGGCACAATCTTCTGTTTGTATGCTTTCACAGTGTGCTACAACAAAGACTAAGGAGGACAGAACCCTCGCTATCCTGGATAAGAAACAACATTCATGACAGTATCCCTTGTATAGAGAGTGAGAATCCTACCCTACAAATAGTGGATTTGTGAGTCGGGGGTTCTGGAAAGAGGAAAATGTTAAGCCTATATCCCAAAGACAGCTTTGTTATTATTGTTGTTGTTGCTGCTGCTGCTGCTGCTGCTGCTGCTGCTGCTGCTGCTGCTGCTGTGTTTTTCTGTTGGTCGGTTGGTTGGTTGGTTTTTGTTTTTGTTTTTTACTTTTGAGATTTGGCTTAGTTAAGCTTAATATTGCTATGATAAAATGCTAAAACCTAAGCAACTTGGGGAGGAAAGGGTTTATGTGGATTGCATTTCCATACCACCGTTTATCATCCAAGGAAGTCAGGACAGGAACTCAAACAGGGCAGGGACTTGGAGGCAGGCAGGAGCAGAGGCAGAAGCCATGGAGGGGTGCTGCTTACTGGCTTATTCCTCATGACTTCTTCAGCCTGCTTTCTTATAGAACACAGAATCCATGGAGGACACAACCCACAATGGGCTGTGCCCTCACATCAATCACTAATTAAGAAATGCCATATCTGATGGAGACATTTACTCAATTGAAGCTCCCTCTTTACTCATGACTCCAGATTGTGCCAAGATGTCATAAAACTAAGCAACAGAAGACTGTAATATAATGGCATCATTTTTCCCATATACCCCTCCTTGTTCTGCCTCAAATTTATGGCCTCTTTTTTTTTCAAGTGTTGTTACACGTGTGTGTGTGTGTGTGTGTGTATGTGTGTGTGTGTATGTGTGTGTGTGTGTGTGTGTGTGTGTATCCTGAATCCTTTCTCTCCCTGAGCACCTACTTTTGTGGTTAAGAGAAGATGCCATGCAAGCTTCCAAAGAAGGGAAGCAGCCAACTATGACAGCTATGAGTCACAGCAATGACCAGCATGGCACAAAAACCCTAAGAGTGCAATAATGGAACATACCTTTGGCAGAAGCTAACAGCTCTCTAATTGGACCCAAGCTGCCTTTTAAAGGCAATAGATTCTGTATGGCTTTAGTAAACAAGGAGAGAAAGCAAAGACCTGATTCATCTCAACAGCAAGAATCTAGGACACTAGGTTTAGCAAACACAGTCACCATGGTGGAAAGATTGCTTTTGTCTCAGAATCTGACAGTATCTGTTGGCAAAATGTGTCCGTAACGATAGCTCTGTACTCGCTGGTTTCATTTCTCCGTGACTCCGTCTATTGGAGCCTGAAATTGTCACTTTCTGTGGCTAACTGCTAAATCACAAGCAATAAAGAAGATGGTTTTTGTTTTAATTGCACTAACAAGAGAAGGCATATGAGGAAAAAATTCACGTTTCACTCCACTTGCCTTCCTTTTGTGGACCCGCCATCCTGATTTATTTGAGACTTATGCCACTCCAGCCTCAGAACTAAATTATATAGTCAGTTTTCAGCTTCGACAAATCCTCTCCGGGTCCTGCTGTGTTTCTTTAATGGCAAGGACTGGTGCCTTCCATCTGTAAGGGGAGCATGTTTTGCATGTGAACTACCACAGGGCAGAAAGACCACTGGCAGGAAGGAACTGCAGTTCAATAATTCCTTCCCTTTCGGCTCTATGCTTGCTTTTATTTCTTGTAAACACTTAGGAATGGAAATCAGAAAATTGGTTAGAAAGAAATGTGGCTTTTTTAACTATGGTACTGAAGAAGTGAATATTTGTTTGGTATGTAAATAGTTGAGAGCAGACTATTATTGTTTCATACAGATTCTGCAACAGGCTCTAAGATCTGGTCTGATCTAGCTTGTGTATAATCTAGCTGTTGCCTGACACAACACCCTTTGTCCTCTTGTTCCATGTCCGTTTAGCCTGATACAGACACAAGTTCATCCTAGCTATGAAAGAGTCTACTGAGAATACATAAGAATTTCATTTGTGTCTCAAATTAAAATAGGGGAAGAAGTCAAAGCTCCCACTGGGAGTGGAGGACTGAATTATTATCTTTTATATTGGCCTAAAGGTAGAATTATATTCTCCTTATACTCTATTTTCCCCAAATTGAATTTAATCTTCCTTCCACTGGGCAGAGTAACAATAACAATATAACTCACAGCCACCTACAGATGGAATCATCTTTGCAAATGTCTGCTAGGAGCAAGAGAGACAAACCTGGAGTTCACACTAAAGACCCAGAGCTCAGAAAACATAAATCTTACAGCTGTTCCAAGTGAGAGTGGATACTTCTTTACCAGCAGCAATTTCGTTTTGCTTGCAGTTTATGAAATTTAAATAAAATTAAAACTATTGGAAAAGCAAATTTTACAATAGTATATTCAAGCTATTTTCTTCTCATAAAAGAAAAGAGTTCTCCTCCTCCTTCTCCTTCTTTTAATCATCATCATCATCTTCTTCTTCTTCCTAATGTTAGTGAGTTGTCAGTTACTATATTCTTAGTAAGAAGAGAAGAAAGAAATTGATGCCCCGGTTTGTGGCAGACATTTGCAATGTCACTTCATCCAGATTCAGAAATGCCATCTTCCAATCCTATGAACAGGCTCCTCTAGAAACATAGAGCAGCACTTCCTTGTTAGTGTCTCTGCTGCTTGTTTGTTTTTAGTTAAAAAGCTATTTCCATTAAAGAGTTGTCACCAAAGGAAACAAAAATAACTTCTATTAGTTCAAATGTAATCAGTTCAGTTTAGCATTCAGACCAACCTGAAAAGTAGAACCAATCTTCAACAGCATCCCACTAAGAACTAACCACAGAAGCAAGCATAATCCTGGTTGTAAAAGATACACAACCTCATTAATATGTGAAATACAAGAAACTATAAAATGGTGTATTGTAGCAGGCTTTCTTTTGGGCCACCAACCAGTTCCCAAATCATGACACAAGAGACTTTTTAGTTAGGAATGCTTGGCCTCATTTTATGCTTGTCCCACTAGCACTTGTAACTTAATTTAACCTGATCTCTCCATCTACTTTTGCCTCAGGGTTTTTTTTTTTTACCTTTTTTTCATTCTGTATTTCTTACTCCATGTCTTTCTGGCTTGTGGCTGCCTGACTGACTGGCCCTAGGCATCTCCATCTCTGTTTATCTCATTCTCGCCTGTCTCTGTCTTTCTCTCTGCCTCTCTCTCTCTCTCTCTCTCTCTCTCTCTTTCTCTCCCCTATATTCCTCCGACTTATCCTCTCTGCATGTCATCTTGCCTATTCGTCTACTGCCTAGCTATTGGCCATTTAGCATTTTACTGTACCAATCATTTGCCTTAGGCAGGCAAGATGAAACAGCAACACATCTTTATATAATTAAATAAGTGCAGCATAAAGAATCAATACACCTTTACATAATCAAACATGCAGAATAAACAAATATAACACATCTTTGCCTAGTTAAATACATTTTCCAGAACAGTGGATTCTTCATGATGGAATTCTTATGGCAATGCTGGCACCCACTGGCACAGCTACTATTGATAACATCACCATGTCAACACCATGTTCCACTAAAGGCACAGACCAAGCAATTAGAGAGGTGAGCACAGGTTTGAATAAGAGAAAAGTTTCCCATTTTACAGCAAATGAAATAAGCAGTGAGCAGACCTGGCTTTCTCAAGCAAGAACGGTATGAACAGGATAAACACTCTACTACATACACAGCCAACCAAGAGAATGACATTAAACCACAGAAGGACCTAGGAATGGGGAGAAAGGCTATCTCTCTATCCTAATGCTTGACCTTGAACAATGACTAAAACATTTTGTAAAACCAAAAGCTGAATAATCATTTACAGGTCCTAAGGTAAAGGGTAAATTTTATTCTGCCTTTGCAAGGTTCTTTTAACAAACCCAGCCATGTTCATTGCTGCTCTATACTTAATAGCTAAGGTACACAAACAACCTAAATGTTTTTCAGCTAATGAATGGATTCTGGAAATGTGATTTGTGGTAGAATATTATTGAGCAAAAAGACAAAAAATCATTAAATTTTCAAGTAAATGGATAGAACTAGAAAAGATCATATTGAGTGAGGTAACCTAGACAGATGTTTCTTCTCACATAAGAGTCCTGCTTCCAAGTCTTCCTATGTGAATACCTTCAGCGACCAGGAAAGTTAAAAAGCACCATTGTGGGGAACAGAAAGAGGAACTGAGGGGAGAGTAGTGAGTGCATGTGATCTGAAGTGGGAAATTAGAAAAAATAGGACTTTAACTGAGGAGGGAGAAGGAGATAAATACAGAAAAAAGAAGAAGGAGAGAAAAATAACAATAAGGATGTCTGAAAAAGTCACAAGGACTCGAACTATTAGCTGCCTACCTAAAAGTACCTATTATGCCTGTAAGTCAGAACATACATATACATAAATACATATGCATACATCATATACAGTTTAAATGAAAGTTTCCATCTCAGCTAACAATGCTCCCCCAAGATCCATAGACTACATAACAAAGCCCCAACGCCATGGATGAGAAACCCTGTCTTGAGTCATTGGTCAAGGCTGTCCAAGAGACTCCCAAAACATTTTAGGCTATTGTTATTGCCTTTGGTTGTCTCACGGAAGTGGAAGGTGAATCCTTATTGTTGTAGACTCCATGAACTTTGGACACAGAGCCCAGAGAACCTGAACTGGATTTTACCTAAAAGTTTCCTCTCTGAAGACTAAGTTTAATGGTACCAGAAAGAGCATTGCAAGCTTTCAAAGGAGGGAAGCAACCAACAGCCATACCCGGGTATGATAACTGTGAATCACAACAGCAAGCAGCATGGCACAATGATTCTGGGGGTGTAATAGTAGCACACATAGCTGTGTAAACAATATCTCTCTAATTGAACTGAAGACCCCCTCAAAAAGATACCCTGTACTAGAATGTACTATACTATAGCCAGCTACCTGGGGATGTTAAAGTCATAGATCTTGGAGAAAAACCTACAATTGCTAGCTTACCAAACCAGCACAATCCCTAACTATATTCTAAATATTTGTCCCTACACCTACAGATAAATGTAGTCGTCACCCCTCATCAGCGAAGCTTCTCTTTGCAACAAGCAGAGGCCATTATAGAAAGCTACCAACCATCAAAATGCACAGTTAGAGCCCAGTTTCAGCTGACAAAACAGCACACACCAAAACCTAAAGCTCAGGGATCATTGTGGAAGGCGTTGGAAAGATTGTGAGAGCCGGAGGGTCAGAGAGTCTGCTATGAGATTGTGTCTCCTGGAAACATCAGAGAAGCTGTACCCATGAAGTTTCACCAACATAGCCTCCTAAACAGCAATTAACAACAATAAAGGAAAAAGAGGTCATGAATCTGAAAAACATCAAGGGAGAATGTTACATGGGAGAGCTTTAGGGGGGAAAGGGAATGGAAATTATGATACTATAATTTCAAAACAATTAAAAATATAAAAATTAATATAACATTAATTCTAAGTATACTTTTGTCTTTGAAAGGGCATGTATGATCTTCTGAGACACTACTGAAAAATAATGAAAAGTTGTAAAGTTAAAATATCACTAGAGAAATCAAAATTACATATTACATGTTCAACTATTAACTCCAGTAAAGTTGAAGAAAAGCCACAAAGGAAGGAAGAAATAATATTCACAATGAACCAGTAGTACAATAGAAAGCTAAAATTTAACTCTGTCAGTAACAGATTAGAAGCTCATTTAGAAGATAGTTATTGCCAAATATTATGTAAATATGCAAGACTCATTTATATGTAGTCTATAAGAAATGACTAAGAAACAAAAGTGAAAATAAATACAAAAAGAATAGAACAAAATATTATGAAAACAAAGACTACAAAAGAGTTGTGACCACATTATATCCTAAGACAATAGACTTTGAGATAAGTACTACTTGATATAAAGCAAAAATCTCACAGTTATACAAGAGTAAATGTATTATAAATATATAAAAACCTATATGTACACATATGTATACACCCTATAATATGGCTTTAAATGATACCATTAACACCCTTCTCCCTATCAGAGTCAGATTTGGAAAACAATATCACAACAATTTGTATCTAGGTTTTCCATAGGTTTTATTTTCTTATTTAAATTTATTTTAGAATATCACCAGTGAGTACTCTATTCACATTATTTCCTTCTATCCTTCTGACTCCTCCTATGTCCCTCCGCTCCTTTTCAGGTTTATCACTTCTTCATTCATTATTATTGTTATATGTTTATACATATGCACGTATGTATAAACATATAACAAACTATTGAGCTTATTTATTGTTGTTATTATATATATATTTATATTTACATATATATATGTGTATATAGGACTGACCACTTAGGATTAGATAGTCTATCAGGGGGCTTGTCACTGAAGAACACTGACTATCCCTCTCAGCATACAGTAATCAACTATAACTCTTCATCTAGAGGTAGGCCCCTGGGAGATTTCCCCAATCAGTGTTGGGCATGTTAACTGGTGTTGTCATCATGCAGAAGTTGTGTAAGACAACATGTTATTAAGATTTAATGGGCATAGATTTCTTGTTGTGTCTAAAAGACACTATCTAGCTTCAGGGGTCCAGTGGATCTTGGAATTTTTCTTGCCCCTTTTTGGTGATCTTCACCAAGCCTTAAGTGTTGGGATTACATTGCAGGTGTGTTATATGGGCCCGGGTCCTGCACAGCCACTTATTCTATGATTTTCACCTGTTGTGGATTTCTATAATTGTCTCTGTCTGTTACAAAAGAAGCTTATCTGTCAGTATACGGATCAGCACTTAAAATACAATTAGGAATTATATTGGATTATAGAATGGCAGTAATAGATACTCCTCTATGGTCTATGCTCTCTCCAGCCACAGGTAGTTGGCTAGGTTCATAGTACCCGGCATGAATTACTTCCTAATGAAGGGCCCTAGGGTCTAATTAGACAGCTGTTGTTTACCCCGAAGACAAAAGTGTCATTATTGTTCCATTAGGATATCCTATCAGTTCACTCACTGCTGTGGTTCAGAGACTTTACAGCCTGGTAGAACTTATTACTCCCTTGGCAGCATGCATGTTGCCTTCGGGTATGTTGAAGGCTAGTCTTTAAGGAGTCAGCTTAAAGGTCAATTTGAACTTGATTCCTCCAAATCCCAAGACATCTGAAGTGGGTGATATCTTCAAGCAATTGGGGGGCTTATTTCTTCATTCTACACACCAGGGACTCATAACCAAGTTGTCCCAGTCCTCTCTCCCACATCATTTCCTGTTCAATTAACTTGCCATTTCATTTTGTATATAGTATCTGGCACTGATTTTTTTTTCAGCCCTTTACTTATTTTTATATTTAAAAAAAATAGTTCAGATGATTGGGTCTACACTGCTTAGTTTTCTTGTTTTTTCACATGTTTTTCCTAATTTTTACTTGGGAAAAAATTTGCATGGCTCGCAGGAGCTCTTTTTGAGACATCAGGGAGTACTGTAGTGCTGTAGTCTGACATTGGGATCTCCTCTCTGATAGCCACATATTGGAATCAGGTACTCAGCAAAGTCATATTAAGACATAGCATCCTTAGACAGTGTTCAGATCATGAGAAGTTGACCCCCACGAATTATCAGCAGGAGTGTTGCCTGGACTAGAGACAGCACTCTAAGCTGTCTGTCCCTTCAGCACCCTGAGGAGCAGTTTTCAGGGACTTCTACTTAGGTAAATATCAAGGATTCTGCAGCAAATAATAATAATAATGAACATGAGAATAGTTTCAGGACTAGAAAGATGGGTTCTATTGTTAAGAGATGTAAGTATGGGAATTGGGTGTAACAGAAAAAGAGGCACTCAGGGGAATGATAAAACACCCTTAAATGTGGGTGTGTGCTCCTCAAGACCAAGAGTTGGGCTTAAATGTGTGTGTGTGTGTGTGTGTGTGTGTGTGTGTGTGTGTGTGTGTGTGTATTCTGAAGTTACAACTCAAAGTCTTGCTTAGATGCACTTACTAGGGCAGTCTCCAGGTGCACAGGATGGGGCTACAGCTGGCAAGGAAAATCTCCAGGTCACAAGGTTTACATGGGAAGCAAAGATGCCTTTTACTGGGAGTGAAAGTCTGTAGTCTTGTTTGTGAAATTCCCAGAAAACTGAAGCTCTACTTCTGGGATAGGAATAAAACCATCTCCAAAGATCATATTCATTTAGGCCTATAGCACTGCTGTTTTAACATTCTTGCCTGAAAATATCACCCTATAAAAAGAATATTGCTACATAGGCAACTTTCATAGCGAATGATAATTGTCCTAGAACTCTTGACTCAGCTGACAAGAGATTTTAAACAGACTTCAGGATAATGGACTTCTCCCCCGTATTACCTTATTTTTCTCTATCTTTCTATCCTGTCTCAGAAATGAATATCCATCTGGAGCTGGCAAGCAAGAGGAATAGCCTAGAAGCATGAGACTCTACCTTATTTGGGCTAAGTACCCACCCTTCCTTTAATAATGCCCTAAGCAGTCTAAAATTCTTACCTGCATATACTATACACATACATCCCACTATGACCAAGGCACCTAGAAACTTTTTGGCAATGTAGGACTCCACACACATATCAAACTACACATATTCACTCCACTTGGACAGTGTCTATTCAAACACATTCCCAGTGTATTCAATCACAAGAGGGAAAGGACCAATCTGTGCTAGACAGGCGTTGGGTACATGTACAATATTACAAAACTTTTAAGCAACATCTGCAATTAAAATCATAAGCAAGTGACATGAACAGTGAACAAATCTTCACCTAATGCAAGCCTCTCCATCAAAAAGTAGACCCACCCAAGCCACATCATAATAAGCAAACTTTTCCCCCTCTTGAGCCCCACAAACAAAGCCCAAACAACAAGAGTCTTTGAGTATTTGCACTCACATGGCGTGCTACTCCCTTGTAACATTTTGTGGCCTGTTCTTTCATTTGCTTTAAATAAAATTTTTGCACTTTGTGGGCTCTTGTTTCATTTTTAGAGGCCAAGTACCCGGAAACACTCAGTCTAGACCCTAGTAGTGTTTGCCTTATAAAACAGGCTTGGCGAGCCCGTTTGTCCATTCTATCATCAATAACTGTAGCTCCAATAAAAGGCTCACTCCTTTTGTGCAGGTTTCAGTGCTATCTAAATACACTTAGAATCAACCACAAATGCCTCATCTGTGTCACCCTTATTCTTTCTCTTCAGAGGATACTAGGAATAATGTTAACTTAGTCTGATTTAATCACTCAATAATGTAGATTATTGCATATGTATAATGGTCATTCAATAATGTCAAAATATCACATGCTACCCCAAAAATATGGCTCATCATCTATTAATTTAAAGAACATGGAAGAACTTTTACAATTACGAGAAAGGGTTATTTGGATTAAAAAGGTTTTAATAATGATGAGAGTCGTTTGTTTTAAATGAACATTGACAAATTAACTTAATAATACAAATGATGCTTCCTTTCTAGCCAGGTTGTTGCTTTAGGAATGTGGTTCAGTGTAGTCTGTGGGGAACAGACCATTCATGTTGGCTAATGTAGTGGTTTTACCAACTTTATGAGACATACTCCCATGAAAACTGAGAACCAGACTGTGTCTCTTGCTTCAAGAGGTCACCGCTGTGTTGGGTGATGGCATAACCACAGACAGTTGCACAGAAAAGGCATTGATTGTATAAGAACTAGCATTTGTTGGATTAATGAATTGTTTTGAGGATACAATATTATATTGTATCAAATATAAGATCTATTTTAAAATGCATGCAAGAAAATAAAGGGTACCTAAACTAGCTCAATAACTGGAGTTGAGAATATCTTTTTAGACAAAGAAGGTAACCAATTGAGCACTTGTAGTTTTGTTTCGTTTTAAGTTTACAGAAACAGCCAGAGAAAGATGGGCAAGTTCAGAAGCGTGGAAAGAAAATAGGCTTGGAGAATTCTAAGGAAAAATTGGTGTGGTAGAGCAAAGAACACTTGTAAGAGAAAAAGAATTGAGATGGACGAGTAGCAGTAAACCACGTTGATGAGTTTAAATTTGGTGCTAAAGCTAATGAGCTATAGTGGATAAGGAAGGTACGATGCTCATCTCGCTTCCCTTCATCCTCTCTGCTAATGTGACTGAGTCTTTCTGTACCTAAGGTAAAAACGTGTCCACCGGTAAGTCATAGAGCGTGTGTATAATTATAGAACAATACTAGAGTGTCTAGATACAGAAAAATTGTCTCTGTGCCAAAAAAAGAACCTAAACCTAATTATTTAAACATCTTGCCCTGCTACCTCTGGTTTGGAACTAAGTTTATAGAATGTTCTTGATTGATAAGGTTGGCCAAAATTTGTCTTTTTCGAGGAAAGAGTTTCAAAAGCAAGAGAGGACAGGAGGGTAGAGAAAGTGAGAGAGTGTAAGCTCTTGCTTTGTCTTTTCAAATGTAAAAACAGAGCATTACTTTCCTTGAAACTGATTGCTGCTTTTGGGGGACCTCCTTCCTCGTAGATCCTGTCACTAGCTGGCTCCTGGAAACAGGTGTCAGAGTGGCTGACGTGGTAAAGAGCAGTTCCATGACAGAGGACATGACACGTGTATCATATTTCTGAGAGACAAAGAGACGGGAAAGCATGTTCTCCTCCAGTGCACAAAAGGCAAAGATAAGTGCCCATACTATGAGGAAGCAATTGAGATTGAGAATTCATCTTCAGGGAGAACAGGGGAGAAAAAGGCATATCCATCTTCCCACCATGGCAGCTCCTACAAGGAAATGACAGAGCACAAGTGGCCGACGAAGCCAAGTATGATTAATAGTGAGGCGGGGAGCCTGGAAGCTCCAAACCAATCTCAAAGGCAGACCTTGTCCATTTGCTTTGAGTCTGTGGGTTGTGCACATGTGTTGAACAGGTTCAATCAAGAACTTGATGCATTTTGCACCATTTAGCTCAGTGCATTTTAACTCAGGAGTCATTAGCGCTGGATTGAATACTCCATCTTAATAAAACGTCGGCAGACTAATGGGTGCAAAGAAAGCGCTCTCGGTGAACCTTCCTCGGAAGACTCCTCACTGAAAACCCTGCGAGATTGGCCTGAATAATGCATAACGCCTGTCACCAACCCTCAGAAAGAAGCCTCTGCTTTCTCTGCCAGGATTTAACGGATCTCATTTAATCGATCTCATAAAAGAATAAAATGGAATAAAATAAAATGTTCTTAACATGCAGTGAAATCGAGGTGAATTTTCATCAAAAGGCTTTTATTGTTATTGCTGTTGTCATTGTTATTGATGATGATGATAATGATGATGATGATGATGATGTTTTGGGGAGTGAACCCAGGGTCCAGTTCATCACCTGCAATCACTCTGCCACCTAGCTATATACTCGGCTATTTTGCTGTTGCTTAAATTAACATGCACAGTAATAGAATTTGTTGTGACATCTTCATACCTTTCCATTTGAAAGGAGAGTCTCACTAAGCTACCTTGGCTAGCCTTGAACTCACTTTGTAGCCCAGGCAAACATTGAACTTGTGAATCTCCCAAGTAGCTACGATTATAAGTCTACGCCACACAGCTCAGCTTCTGATTGATCTCTTGCTATCCTACTGTGCCAACATTCTAACATGTTATATTCACATATAACATCTTTAGCTCTGATTTTGATGGCATTCCAGAAAGAGGTAATTACAATATATAAAAAGACAAGAGCATGGGACTTTGAATCTTATCAAGCTCATCTTAGAAAAATGCTAGTGCAAGATTCATAGACTGATCACATACATATATCCCTAACACAGAAGGGAATTTGCAGATTTTCTTAACTGGAAAAATCATCTATTCTATAAAAAGAATCACTTCTCTTTTAAACTATCCATTAAAAGACAGAAAATGTAGAGTAATCATAGTAATTATATATTTTATAGAAATAATGTGGGGTTCTATAACTCAGTTGGTAGAGTGGTTTGCTCTGCACAGACCAGATGCAACAGCGCATGCCTAGAGTCCCAGAGCAATGATCTAGATTATTCAAAGCTACACAGAGAGGCTGAGACTTGTAACCAGCCATGGACACAGATTCTATATCAAAAAAGAAAAGAAAGGAAGCAGTAACGTGAAGTCATTTTCAACTTTTGATAAGACAAGCCAACATTTGTTTGAGCACATCTTGGTGATTTTAATGTATTCATTTAATTATCTCAATAACTCATTGAGATAAAGAATTGTTTATGAGTCCCATTTTCCGGGGAGGAAACAAAGACACAAACAGACTGATTACATTTGTCAAGCTTGCATAAATAAAAAAATTAAAAACTGATTTTTACACTATATAACCCCACAGGAAAGCAATCAGTAGCTCAAAAATAATAATTCCATTCTTTTGTTCAGACTCAGTATATAGCCTTTTCAAAAATTATGTTGCAACTATCATCATTCCCATGGTACAAAATAAGTGTATTTCTAAATTAAGAAATTTGTGTTTCACATTTTCATGACATATTTAAGACATAGTTGAAACTCCCTTACGAACATTTTAATCCGGAAATCTTATAGATCTAATTCTTCAAAATGTCTGAAACAACATTTCACTCTCATAAACAGAGACTTATCCCTATATTTCTTATAGAAAACAAGACTATCATTAGAAGTCTACATAGAACCCATATCTGATTCTCCTGTATTCACCATGCTGCTCAAGTGGGTTTCTTTGATTAAGTTTTGAGAATCACATTCATGTTATGTGAGTGCACACAAATGCACACACGCATGCATACACAACACACACACATGCATGCACACACAAGAACTCATCATGGCACATGGTTGGAGGTCAGAATCAGTTTTCTCCATCCACTGCATGGGACCCAGAAATCGAGTTGAGATTTTCAGGCTTTACAGCTAGCACCTGTACTACTGAGCTAGCTCACTGGTCCTCAAGTGGTTTGCCTTATCTTACTTGATATATCAACTCAAAAACAAACACGCAAACAGACAAAACATTACTCTAAACCTTATAAGTAAAGTTAAAAATGACTTAAAGAATTGAAAAGGAGATTGTCAGGAAAAATAACTAGTATAACTTTATATTTAACGAAACTAAGAATCATTATTGTGAATTTATAGCTATAAAATATTTTGATTGCTCAACAAAACTAAACTTAATTAAAAATACTATTTTCAGTAATATTAAGCTTTCAATTACTATTTTGGCAATTTATTTTGATATTCGACCATCTAGCCCAGATTTGTAATATACAGAGACAGATAGATAGATAGATAGATAGATAGATAGATAGATGAAAAACCAAATCGATACAATAAAATGTCAAACTATGTGCAAAACACCTGAGCAGCAGCTTTGGGACAGCAGTGTTGGACGAGGTCTCTAAACAATCTATGTCCTGAATCAAGACGACCACTGAAGGTGTGAGTTTGCATCTTATCCTCCTTTTTACAATCATCTAAAAGCTAATGCTTGAATTATAAATGGTGATGGTGGATGGGTGGGCAGCAGACTGAATTTTAATCTGAGGACAATTCAAAAGGGGTGCAAATGCAGTTTGTGGACAACAATCTGGTGCACACAGAATTCTGACTTACCGAGGTAGTGTTCAGTAATACATGCGCCTTCACGTGTCAACCACAGCAGTAAGTTCAGGCAAATACTTTTATGGGATTGAACTAACATTCAGTTTGTTGAAGAGTCAAACCAATCTGGTGTGGTGATGAAAACTGAAATACTTAGGTTTCTTACTATTCCCTCCAGTTACCTCCAAATTTGTTTATACGATTCCACTTCTTTTGATTAATTTGCATATATCGACCCTTACATCTGAAATATGTTTCCTTTCGATGCTCAGAAGCAGTATATTCGCATGCAATGTTTGTGCATGGATAGGGAGAGGTGGGTATAGTGTTGTTAGGTTAGATGAATTGCTTCAATCTTTTACCATTATTAACCTCCCTAAATTTCTGGTCCTTAGTTAAAACCACCTTTCTTCATAGCAAAATCAATTGTCATTAAACCGTACATCAAATGGTGATTTCCTTCCACATAGCCACAAACATGAGCCAGGAGCATGTTTTGTTTTTTGTGTTTGTTTTTGTTTTTTTACTAAGGTGAGCATGTTTTTGCTCTGGAAATATAAACCTAAAGTCCTTATTGTATTCCCAAATGCACGGAGAGTACCTGTATCATCACCACAAACATTAACAGTTATCTGAGGAAAAGCATGTGTTTAAAGAATTTCACAGTGAATGCTACATTGTACATGGCAAATACATAGTGTTATCTTTCGGTTAATATATCATTTAAAAGTTTAAAACTATAATTAAAATCTTTATCAGCTAGCAAACTGAAGCATTCCATCCAATGCAACTGGTAGACCATGCCAGTTGCCCATGCTCAGGACTTAGGATTGCACAAATCCTCATCTTGCCTGCTCCGTTCTTGCAGATATAACAGCTAAAACGATGTACAGCCTAAAATTTGCAGGAAATCACTTCCCTTTCCATTCTTTTTGTTGCTTATGTTTTGAATTCCCAAGGTTTTGTCAGCTGTAAGGGACAAATCGAGCTTAAAACAAAATAAAACAAACAAAAACATAATTGTCCCATATTAGGAAGTCTAAAGGGAAAGACAAACATGTCTGACACTGCGCTGTGTTCCTCTGCCTTTAGTCTGTTTTCTCTGTAGCCTCACTCCGAAGATGTTTCTCTAAACAGCCAGAGATTTGAAGGCTCTCAGCACTCTAACTAGATGGTCTCCATAGCATGTGCTCCAGGGAAGAGAACCTCACACTCTTTATATCCGTTCATCAAATTCCATAAGAAGTTGCCCACCAGATCTGGCTATGGATGAGTAAATCAGACTGAGCATCCTGAGTTAGTGTTCGCTAGTTGAAAAGTTGAACTACAGACATTCCACCTGTCTGTAGATGGAGGAGTTAATTATGCCGGGTGTGTACAGAGATGCACAGAGTCACAGAGAAACAGGAGCAGTGCCCTAAGATTGAGCAGTGAAGAACAGTCTGCTGCAATAGGAACTTGAACCACTTCAAGTCCATTTCTCCGAAACACAATTTGATTTTATCTGAATTTTCAGACTACATTATTTAAAAGTAAATTAAACTGTTTCTAACAATAAACTTGTCTTGATCAGTATTTATAATGTTTACATTCACAGACACCTAGCATTCCAAATTTCACAGATATCTTCACACTCAGGACTGAGCAGACAGATCTGTGGGTAAAGTGTTTGCCATGCAAATCTAAGGTTGTGAATTTGATTTCTCAGCACCCATGTAAAATACCAAGCACATCAGTATGTGTCTGTAATTCCAATGTTGGAAAAGCTGAGACAGGGCCTTGCTAGCCAGTCTAGTCAATCAGTGAGTTTTGGGTTTTCTGAAAGACCCTGTCTCAAAAATAACGTGGAAAATAAATCAAGAAAATATCTGATATCAACCTCGGGCCTCCCCCATACCTGTACATACAAGTATACACACACACACACACACACACACACACACACAAATAAAGCAACTTCAAATTTCCTTCCATGCAGCAACACACTTCAGGGCAAAAGAAATCTCATTCTTCACCAAAATATCACAAGATCAGTCTCTAGGTCACACGCTAACCCTCTTCTCCGATGAAGACTCTTAGCCAGGTGCCCACAATTCAGATCCCCTTCAGCACCATTGTCTCCCATGTGTGGCCCATTAAGCAATGCTTAAAACATTCCAAGGCTTTCCTAACCAAAACTCCCCCAAAGTCTAAATTCCTCCAAACAAAAGCATGGTTAGGCCTACCACAGCAATATCACAATCGGTGTTACCAACTTCTGTCTTAGTTAGGGTTTCTATTGTTGTGAAGAGACACCATGACCACTGTGGCACATTTAATTGGGGCTGACTCACAGTTTCAGAGGTTTAGCCTATTATCATCATGGCAGGAAACATGGTTAAATGCAGCAGACAAGGTGCTGGAGAAGGAACTGAAAGTTCTACATCTTAATCTGCAAGCAGCAGAAACCCAGTGCCTCACTGGGTGTGATTTGAGCAATATGAGACCCCCAAGGCCCTCCTCCACAGTAACACACTACCTCCAAAGAGGCCACACCTACTACACCAAGGTCATACCTCCTAATAGTGTCGTGCCCTACGGACCAAGCATTGAAACACGTGCATCTATGTTGGCCATACCTATTCAAACCACCATATTTATGGTGTCTAATTGTGGTATTACAGGGTAACTCCATTGTGTGTGTGTGTGTGTGTGTGTGTGTGTGTGTGTGTGTGTTCCACACTCCTCCCTTCAAGGCTAGATATCTATGCAGGAAAAGAAGAGGAAAGGTTATAAGGCCCAGAGGTGGTAGATGAATCCAAGAAAGCCATGTTTCCCGTACACAATGGAGCAGATGTACATATGTAGAGTGACAGCACATATAAGACCTCGACAAGCTCAAGCCTGACAGCATCTCATCATGGAGGAGGGGGGGTGGAGTCTCATTCCTGGATGAAGAACCATTAGCATCTGAATGCTGATAGAAGAGAGAAAGTCAGTGTTCTTCAGTGGGGCGACAAATACTTGGTATACTGATCACACTCGGAAGCAGGTCCGTGTGCTGTCAGCCAACACAAACTGGATTCGGAGCAAAGACAGAGTGAGAATATGAAGTTGGGTGGGTAGGGGGTATGGTAGGATATGAGAGGAGTTGGGGTGGAGATGAATATCATAAAATACATTGTGCAAAAATCTCAAAGATTTAATAATAACATAAAAGAACTAAATGCTGAAGCACTTAACCTCCCTGCTAATGTTTGCTCCTGTTGTTCTCTCGGTTTGTTTGTTTTAATCTAAGACACTAACTTTTATCTAAGTTGGGGGAGGGGTTGGCTTGAAGGTTTCATGCTGGCTGTGAAAATTTCACCAACTCAGTTTCCCTCTTAATCTCTCTTCTGTAGTCCCCCCTTAAAGTGCAGCTTTGTAGGAGTTTTAGAGATGTTGGGCTTGAAGGGGCTTTTGAAATATTTCATTTCTAAGCTGAGTCAAAAATAGGCATGTTTGTTAAAAAAAAAATCCCCTCACAAAGAAGCTTGTCTGGGGAAAGAATTCTTCAAACCTCAGACGCTTCTTTCAGAGAGCTTCTGCTCCAATTCATGGGGCTCATTGTTCAGATCTCGGAGCTCGGTCCTCACAGCTTGACTTTCTTTTCAAAATTGTTTAATGACTTTTAGAATGTGTTCCTTACTACGTCTTGTGCGCTTCCGGTGTCAATGTTTGACTTTTGATTTCTGTTACTTAGTCCACTCTTATACTATGGGTCTTGAAAAAAAAAGGGGGGGGGGAGCCAGAGCTGTCCGGCTTTTTTGGAAAATAGTGCTCATCCAACTCAGAACCTTGTCTCCACATGACAACTTCACAATCATGCTTTTTCTTATTGATGCCTTTACTATACTTGAGGGGGGAAAAAACTTCTATATATCCAATTCATAAGGGTACTATTCTGGATAGAAACAGTATATTAAATCACAGATGTTCCGGATCTGACCAAGAAGCCACACACACCTGATCCTGATGAGAAATTAAACGGGAAAACTGATATTTATAGTGTAGCCACTTACACTACATAAATCCTCTTTCAATCAAGAGATTTAAGTCACATTCCAATGTTATTATCACATTTAATTTTCTTGGATAATTTACTTAAGAAAATAATTTTGAGTGCTAGAAAGATGGCTCAGGAGTTACGAGATCTTACTGCTCTCCCAGAGGACCAGGGTTCAATTCCCAGAATCTACATGGCACACAAGTATCTGTAACTTGAGCTCCAAGGGATCCAACACTTTCCTCTGGCCTCCAAGGGCATCAGGCACACACGTGGTGCACAGATCTACATGCAGGCAAAACACTTGTACACATAAAATAAAACAATGTTGAGTAGTGGGGATATAGCTCAGTTGCCAATGAGTTGCCTAGCATATGTGAGGACCCAGGTTCAATCCTCAGCATTGTGTAAAGAAGAGGGGGGAAAAGGAGCCTTCTCTTGTTCCTTCATAGTCAAGAGGGCTGCCTGGATAGTTGGCCTGAGATAAATACTTTTAAAACACTCTTGGTTAGCATGAGTCATGTAGCATCATCTCTGTTTTCCCAGAAGCTGCAGGGTATTACACTTTTACCACGGCACACACAACCACGTCCCCTTTGGGGATCTGTTATTTCAACTGTATTATATACACAGCAGCCAATTCTGCGTCAGACCTGACAATTAGATTGAGGTTGTGTCAGCATTACCACCAGTGAAGAAGCAATTCCAAATGCACATTCTTCCCATGGGAGAGAGCAAAGGCTACCCAATTCCTCTGTCTCATTTCTCGCCTACCTCAGTGTTACTTGTTCAGCCGTGCAGAGTTCTAGAACCTAATTCTATTCATAATCTTAAATTAACCCGCTGGCTAAAAGTCTAAATAGACATAAATGATTGGTTGATCAGATTGCTCACTCAACTTCTTTCCCAATAAATTTACTTTTATTCTGTTAATTATGTGTATAGGGGTGGGGCAGGGCGTGCAAGTGCAGATATCCATGGAGGCCAGGTGAAGATCCTCCTGGAGTTGGAGGAGCAATAGAAATGAACTTGATTATAACTGCAAGAGCAGGCACACACTCTTAACCTCGGAGCCATTCTTCCTTCTCTACCTCTTCATTTTTGACTGTTTGTTTGTTGGCTTTGCTTTATTTTTGTTGTTGCTGTCTGAGATAGAGTCTTCTTATGTATCCCTGGTTAGTCTGGAACTCACTACATAGACCAGGATAGCCTCAAATTCACAGAGATCTGCCTGGTTCTGCCACACATGTTCTGAGAAGAAAGGTGCATGCCACCAATCCTGACAACCTTCATATTTTGATCAAGAAACATAATTCCAATTAGATGGTAATGATTTTACCAATGAGTCGATGCATATTGCTCGCAATAAGAGTGCAGTGAAGACTGCTAGCTCTTGAGTGGTATCTTAACTTGGACTATAACAAAACATGCAGGGTGATTTATAAACAACAGGAATTTTATTTCTCACAGTTCTCAAGATAGCGCTATCTAGGCATTTCCATGCACTTAAAATGCAGAAAAACAAAAGAGAGTCTAAGGTAAATCTATCCCACATTTTATACCCACTCAGCAGAGTCTCTGCCTCAGTCTCGTCTCCTCAAAGGGCTCATCTGACAAGAATCATTATAGGAATTAATTTTCAGTGCTCATTAAGGGGGCATATAGGCCATACAGACAAGAATATGAAATCTCCAAAATGGAAGTTAAATAAAATTAACCTAGCCAACTGAACCTTTAGCCTGCCTTCCTTGCTTCCTTCTGTTTGTAGAAGCTGGTACAGCAAGGGTCGTAGTTCAGTGAGCAAAGAGCTTGCTTTGCAAGTTGTGCTGAGATCCCCGGCACTCCAGTAATGGACAGCTGTGGTGATGCACATCTGTAATCCCGGTGCTCTCACACTGATTTCAGAGGCAGAGACAGAGAGCCTTGGACACCATGGTGCAGCTACTCTGGAGAACTCGGCAGTGAACAACAAACAGACTCCATAGCAAATGAAGCGACCAGGTGAGTACTGTACTCCAGTATACACACACACACACATGAGCACACACACATGAGCACACACCTACACACACACGTGCGCACACATGCACATGAACACAACACACATACACACACATGATCATTCACACATACACAAACACTGGAAACATACACAGCCACCTAAGTTTTTTTAATGATGTATATTAAAGCTTGCGCCATTTGGAGTCCACACATAAGAGCTCAGGTTACTCTATGCCTTTTCGTATAGTCAGAATACCATCAGAGATCACTCAGTGGAGCTTGGCCTTAAGTTATAGCTTAAGGAATGTGAAGAAATGAATTTGTACATTTCCAGGCTTTGAAACAGTCCTCTCAAAGGTTTCTGTTCCCAAGGATCTCCCAAATCTAGTAGCAGGAATAGACTCAGGGACTCACATAGGATGTGAACCACCAAACCCTTACCTTTCTTCTCTTCTCTTGCTCCTACTCAGTCCATATTAATCTAAACATAAACTTCCAAGTACTGCATGCATCCTGCCCCTCCTTAGTCCTAATTACTGGATGTTGAATCCAATGGACATTTCCAAAAGAAAACAGTTCACCCTAACAATGGTATAATTCAAAGAGAGTTTAACAACGGGACTATTTACAAAGATAGGACCAGGGTGAAGGAGAAAGATTAAGATAAAGGCAAATTCTGGGCTAGAAAAGCCAGACCCATTATATTCTATATCCAGAGGGAGCTAGAGATGAAGCAACTCCAGACCCAGAAGAGAAGAGTTGTAAAGGGAGAAAATGAAGAGTATCGGTTGAATAATACTGAAGGGGCCAAAGGACAACACCCTGACTGCACCTTCCCTTCATTTTGATGTGTCTGGGGAACTCTCCACAGAAAGGCCAAGAAAGCCCAATCAATGTGATTCACATGGGTGAATCTTTAATGGTCTGGAGAAAGATAGAGAAAGATTGAATAGCCTGGAAGGTAATATATAAAATGGCCCGCACAGTTCCTGTATCACCCAACAAAAAATTGTTTCTTTCTTCTTGTTAATCGCCCTGGGGCATATAAAGAACAGTACTAGGGATTCCTTTTTTATTAATATAGGATGCTTACAGAATTTGGATCTTGACAGCATCTGATGTCACTCCAGATGATAACACCCTGTTATTCCCAACAATGGCAGTTTCATAAGCTTTGCTCCTACACATAGCAGGATTTTTTTAATGTGGAAAGTGCATCTGATTTCCTTTTGTACTCCTGTAATTTCTAACACATCGTGGTCATTCCCAACTGTCTGTTAGACTGGATGGTAATTCTACTCAGTTTTCACCATCACCGACACTGCCATGGCTTCCCACTTGTGGGCAGTAGCTGAAAGAGTATCAATATGCTTCCGTTAATAGCACGTCTTCCGAGTATTCCTTGAGATCCTTACAAGATCCCGTCACCACTTGTCACTTCGCCATCATTTGCTTTCATTTAATATAGCCTCATGATATGTGCCAATCTCCCAATTTGCAACTTATTTCCCATTGGTTTCATTTTAGATTGGCTTCTTGGTGTCGCAAAGGAAGATAGATAAATCTCATCAGTAACATGACTTCAAATTGTATCTTGCGTAGTTTGCTTTAGGGAAGATTTCCTACAGATTGTTTATAGCTTCAGACACTTATTGATGTTAGTATTGGTCAAGTCTGCCTTTAAATCCATGTTATGGTAGCATAAAAAAGTTACTAGTTACATAGATGAATGAAGAACAATTGGATGAGCAGATGTATTCATGAATAAGAGAGTGAATTGTTGGCAATCTCAAGACAGTATTTCACAGTCTATGCCTGCACATTGCCTGTTAACTAACTTCAGTCGTGTGGAGGATACGCAGACATGTGGAAACTTGGGACTTTGGGAGCACTTGACTTCTGGAGTGTGCAGATGTATATAGACTGTCATAAATGAAGGTCAAGGGAAATATGAGCAATCCAATCTAAACAATGTTGATGTAACCAGCACACCAAACTAGAAGAGATACCTGTGCATATAGAAAAGGATAGAAACATTTGGAATCCTGAGTTCCATTTAGTGAATTCTTCAACACTTTCCAGGGGCTCTGTATTCATTCCCAAGGTGCCTGTCACCAAACTTCGTGTCCTGTTGGGAGCTGTGAACCCCCAGATCCTGAAAACAACTTGTTTTCCCCTGATCTGAGTGCCTACAGCTGCTCTGAGCACGAGACCCTCAGGAGTTCCTGATGGCAGGAGAGTTGTTTCTGGTGGGTTTGACTGGGGCGTGGCTATCCCTATATAAGGTGCCCATGAGCACACTAAAGTTGCCTTCGTGGGGCATTCCTGTTTCAAGGATGACCTGTGTCTCTGTCTCTCTCTCTCTGTGAGTCTTTGTGTGTTTCTATCTCCAGCCCCTTGCCCAGCTCGGGAACTGTATGGTGGCGCATAGAGCACAGAAAGGCGTCGTGGGCCACACTGTCCCACACATGGGTTCGGTTAATCATGATAGCATCCATTGTATCTTCATGTAATTTCTTCCCTTCTTGCTGTCTTGGAAGGACAGCTCAGCTCTCGCTTTACCTTACCAGGATGTATTTGATGACTGAACTGCCCGGTTCTTAGAATCTGCTTATCATTGCTCCTTTGTTTTCGTTAGACTCCCTGGGCTTTCGCATTGTAGAGAAGAGCGTAGCCCGATGTGATCCAACCAGGTTAGAAATAGTTCACTCCATCTGACTTCGTTTTCATTAAAATTCCTTACGTAACAAACCAGTAAATGCGTGATGACATGGCCATGAGTCTCCTCTCACCCACTGCTGGTCTTGCCTCGATTAGTACAATCACTGTCTTCCTGAGGCCCAAGAGCAAGCAGACTGTTGTGGGTTCCCACTTCATCAGACACTCAGGGTTTCAGCCAGCATGGAATTACTATTAACATCCTCGTGGATATGTATGAATCATAAAACCCTCCCTGCTTCCGGGACTGGATTTAGTTCTAACGCGAGGAAGTCTTCATTAAAGACCGGTGGTGCTGTCAGAACTCCCCCTCGCTTCCCATTAGTGATCCCTTGGATGTGCTGGCCTCCTAGGTGCCTTCTGGTAATTGTGTTTCTGTGCAGCACTTTCAGGAGCTTAGTGGGATATCATTAAGCCGACTGCACTAATGTGTTGATCCAAGAGCAACCAAACAAGTGGGACTGAATTGTGACTGGAATTGAAATGTCAGGAGTAAATGTGTCCTTTTGGCAGATGCTACCTGAGCCTAGATCGGAAAGCAAGAAGTGAGACATTTGCCATTTGCAGTGAGATAAAATGTTTGTAAGAAGGGGGGATTCTTGTGTCTCCCTCAGGACTCTACAAACACATTTCCTGAGAGGTGATGCCTGTGTCTCCTACTTTAAATCACTTAGTCATTCAGCAAGTGTTTATTGAATACCTACTATGTGCCTGGCACTGCTATAATCACTATGAATAAATACATCATGATGAAAACAGAAATACATGCTAATAAGGCATTTGTTTGAACATCCTCCTTGGTCATGAAGCAGATGAGGCTAGATTATCCTGCTGCTCCTCTTCTCAGTGAACACAGAGCTGAGCCTAATGGTGGTCCATGAAGCTTAGGAGAGAGCACAGAGCTTGTAAGTCAATAGCAATGCCTTTCTGATATTAACTGCTATTTTACAAGCCAGCATTCCATAGACTCTTTAAATTTATGAGCATTTCATACACATGAAGACAACTGACCTCTGGACAGTTGGTCTCTGCACCTTTATCACCCCCATTCTACGGCTGGGACAAGGAAGCAGAGGCTAAGGGACTTGACTATGATAACACAGCTCCTTGGAAATCCATGCTTTGTGCCATTTTGTTTGACAAAATTAGTAGGAAATGACTATGACATCAGCCTAGAGTCAAGAAACTAGTCTGAGCATTAAAAAGTAGCAATAAAAGCTCAAGAAGTTTATTATAACACCCATAAGTCAGAAATTTCCCATTAATTTCACAGAGGTGAATTCAGCGGTCATGACTAAGAAGAGCTATTCCACTGTTACCTTCATACTAGCCAGCATGACATCCGATGCCAGAATGGGGGTTTCAAACAGGCAATCAGAATCTTGCTCTGCTTCTGGCTTCTGCACTGGCCTACAGATTCTAGAGTCCTAAGCTAGAGATCCTACAGCCTCTAGCTTCTGACAGACTGACGATACCTCAGAGTTGACATTGAGAGGGCTCTGGGCATCCTGGCTGCAGAAGGCATACAGAATTTCAAACTGGCACAAGACCTAGGAAACACTGTCTCTGAAAAGAGCTCAGCCATAACCAGCCCACAGAGGAAGAAGAAAGGGGGAACCTATCTCAAGCGAAGCTGTTTCCAGATCAGCAGAAATACTAATGGATTTATGACCCTGACTTTTAACTTCCACGAGGCAAATCTTCAAAGCCTGACAGGTGTTCTGGCCATGGGTTATGAAATAATGACTCACAGATGATGGTCTACATGCAAAGTCATCGACCCTGTACCAGGAGATCTGAGTTCTGACTTCATCTGTATTTTATAGGAAGGCATATGTGCATAATTTCATGATTATTTATTCCTGACAGTAGCTGCTAATTTGGTGGTAGTATTACTTATTTCTATTGAGAAAGCTTAAGTATACATGGTTTGAGTAACTTGCCCAATATCACACAACTAATAAGATCAGGACAAGTTTAGAAATCAGGTTTCTACCATTCCAAACACAATGTTTAGTCAAACGCACTGAATTAGTCAAATTGGCATAATACCCGTCAAACTCTCTCACAAAGCTGATGCTAAATGAACTAATATGCATTTCAAAGGTCTGTACAGAAGCTCACAAACCCGCATGGAAGACATTTCTGTTTGGTACTGAAATAAGTAGTAATAAAATATATAATTTATAAAGTCTTTACTCGGACATTAGTCATTACTATGAGGTCCCATGTGTACATAATGACAGCAATCAGTAACTTCCCACACACTTAGAGTATTCTGTGCTTCTGTGTGTCCTAAGCTGAGGTACCACCGAACAGAGTGTTCTCCGTGACTTAGCGTGTAGCTATTACCATCACAGATATCAACGCGGCCCCCAGAGCTACAATTTGGCTTCTAGATTAAGCATCAAAATGCAACACAAGTTCTTGGTCTAGTTCCACTTCTAATAATCATTTTTAACCACTTGCCGTCTCCATCCCTTCACCTTCTGCCTTCAGTATAATAGATAAAGAGTAACCTGCCATTAGCTGCATTGTTCCGGTTCTGCAGCTCCCAGAGACTAGAAACAAGACATGCTGAGCCATTAAATACACTGCGAAAGTCCCAAGTGGCATTTGTTTAACTTTTACATACAGTGTGCTACGAAATGAGCAACTGCACAGAAAATAAAAATGTTAAGAGCCTTTCCTGCTAGGCCATTATAGTCTGAGGAGAAAAGGCAATTGTTCCTTTGTGTGGCTTGTCACACCGTGTGGTAAGGAGTATTTGATTCTGGGATATTTTTCTGCAGTGACTGAAAGTTAAAGATTTCACTGACTAGATTAATTCCCAATTTCCACAGAAGTGCCTAAACATCTTTCAAGGTGAGCGTTAAAAGGAACTTTGAATGATTATATATCCACTGACAAGGTCATGCTGCCGCGATGATCCGCGGCGACAAAGTACAATGGCAGGGATCCTGGGAATATGTGAAATCCCTGGACAGCCAACTAGCGGTGCTGCAATTCTATCTTATATGGAATCTTATCTAGAGCAGAGTCTACTTACTTGAATTTTGAAGTGAGAATTCTTAAGATTACCTACTGTTTGGGGATAATAAACTATACTCTCTCGGTTTCCATCTTTTCTTTGTTATTTTTGGTGAATAGGACTCCTGACATTTAAGTTTTAAAAATTAATATATTCTGGAGCTTCCATTTTGGCCAGAAATATACATTTTAGATATATCTGGCAGTATTTCCCAGAAATTCCCCCCTAACAAGCCGTGCATCCCAGTGAACATTCATGCCCTTTGTTAATCTTCAGGAATGCCTTCTTCAGACACTGGGATTTTCATTTTACAGATAGCAGATATGAGGCTCAAAGAGATTAAGTTCCTTTGAGTATTAGACATAAATTTTCATGTCTTGAGCATCCGATTCTGTTATCAACACCCACAATACACACATGGACTGTCTTGGCATGTGTCCTGCAGTCCGCTGCCAAGGTTGCTGGGCAGAAGTAAGTAACAGATAAAAATTTCACTTCTAAGTCCCCTAGGCAGTCAGTAGCAACATTAACCAAAAATTACAGAAGCCACCCAAACCTCTTCACATGCATCGTTTATTTCCTTTTTTTTTTTTCTTTCCTGTTATGGGCCAAAGACGAAAAAGAAGCCCAGCTAAGAAAATACATGCCAACTCCAGAGGCTGATGTTGTTCATTCTAGCTTAGTCTTAGAGGAGCAGGGGTCATATGGTTTTAAAAGCCCTAGTAAGGCCTACAGCTCCACTGATGGTGACTCCAGATTTCAGAAGTCAGAAATCTATTCCTCTGAACTGGTAAGAGCGTTGTCCCCATTCTTTCAAAGATTGTCAGAGACCAGTAATTAATCAGAAATGAACAGCAAAGATGCTGGGATTTCTCCTTCATCTGCAGCTTGCTGTTACGTAAGTGTCAGGGTACCTTGCCTTTGCTGCCACACACTGAACAAACTGTGGAGTAGTCCTGCACTATGAGCAACATTTTTTTTTAATCTAAAATCTCAATTAGATTTCTACTGCACAGAGCACGTCGCTCGTGGCTTGCCGCTTATGCAAACAACTTCAGAACGCTCTTCCAGGGCCTGGGATGTGCTCCTCCTTGCACAACGCACTTCAAGGAAAGCCCCAGCGAATCAGTTTGCATGCAGACTAGCGTAATGACCTGAATTTTTGACTTATTACAAGACTAAACTTGAAAATCACATCACTTCACGTTTTGGAATTTAGATTATAAGGATTCATGTGAAGTGAAAGTGTCTACATATTTTTTGAGAGAACTGATAGGTTAAACAAGATGCTCTGAGGTCAATTTACTGCCATTAAGCTCAGAATGGTGTGTTTTAGAATTCCTTTTTGAATTAGCTATATATTATCCTTGTAAAATTTGAAACAAAGAAAATTTAAAAGAGCATTATCCTTTTTTTTTTTTTTTTGGCCGACCATATTCTAGAAATTTCCATAAATGGCTTAATATTTACTGTCTTACATCACCAACCAAAATCACTAAGGGGAATGAAATTTCCACTATAGGACCTTTTCACTGGCTTTGGTTGGAAGTGCTATTTGTTTTGGGTTTTTTTTTTTTTTCTAACTAGCATCTTTAAGTAGGGGAATGTGGCTATAACGCCAGTGATCTTTCCTGTAGAGGCGAATGGACCGGAGGATGCATTTGCTTACATTTCGACATTAGCTTACTCTTTGCTGCCACCTAGTGCACAGTTGCTAGTTTAGCAAGTTACAAAGCCGTTCATTTGCATAAAACATACGCAGAAAGAAATCCCAGTTAGTCTAGTGTGCGTTTTCATTTCCATACCTGAAAATCGTTCTGTTTTACTTTCTCTCATAAAAAATGAAACCCAGACAGTGAAATCAAGACCAGTGAATATTTTTGTACATCATAAGAACACTAAAAATCATCGTTTCAGCAGCATATTACGGTGGGATAAGTTGGAGTTTAGCCAGTATAGTGTTTGTGCACATTTATAAAATGCTGTGGCACAACGGGTCCCCAGCCACCATTCAGTTTTGATGCCTTTTTCAAAGATGAGGACATCGAGGCCTGGGGGATAAATGACTTATTCAAAGTCACGGAAACAGCTATTTGTCAAGGCAGAGGCAGAAAGTGGGTCAGCCTGCTCCCGATATAGGGCATCTTCCTCGTGTGCCCTTCTGATGAGATCTCAGAGTCAGTGTTGTGACACGGCCCATGTCAGATGAACAGAAAAGACACCATCGCCCCCGTAAAATCACACTCAAAAGTATACCGGTTCAGAGCGCTTGACAATTTTTACTACAGTGAACATAGCTGACTCACCTTGTAAAATAACATCTAACAACAAGGGATGAGAAGTCATGTATCTTTACTTAAAAAATCACTAAAAAATAACTTCCTTAATCCATGACTAGTTACCAATAGTCTCTTCCCCAGCCTTAAAGAAATTTTTTGACGTAGTTAGAAGTCTACGTTACCAATCATTAAAGCTCTCTTGAGAATTAGCTTGTAGTGCCAAAACAAAATACCGTGGACGGGGTGATCAGGACAGTGGTGGTGCACTGTCACACAGTTAGGAAAGCCGAAGGCCTGACCTTGGGCTTCCCATAGTGTTTGGGAGCCTTTTTCTGGCCTGCTGAAGATCGCCTTGTATGCCCTTCCTCTCTCCTCTGGTCCTCTTTGAGGGCTGAAGTTTCACTTATTCTGTTCCTATTCATTAACCACATTTGTTTCTCCTTCTCTCCCCCACCCCAGATCTTCACTAACACTTATCTCATTTTGGCCTTTGCCAGTATGGTATATGATGGAGGAAGGTCATTGGCTAATAAAGGAACTGCCTTGGCCCATTTTATTGGTTAGAAGATAGGTGGGAGGAGTAAACAGAACAGAACGCTGGGAGGAAGAGGAAGTGAGCTCAGACTCCACAGCTCTCCTCTTGGGAGCAGATACCTCAGAGAGAGACACCATGCCCCGCTCCCGGGCAGACACACGCCATGAAGCTACGACCCAGGATGGACTAGGCTAGAATCTTCCCAGTAAGACCGGTTCTCACAGATTATTAGAGATGGGTTGATCGGGATATCAGAATTAGCCAGTAAGGTCTAGAGCTAAAGGGCCAAGCAGTGTTTAAAAGAATACAGTGTCCGTGTAATTATTTTGGGTAAAGCTAGCCGTGGGGGAGGCCGGGTGCCGGGGATGCAGCCCCGCCGCTCTTATTACTACAGGTATATATTTAAGGAGCTTGAAAAGTGGCTCTGCGATTAAGAACCTGGATGCTTTCCCAGAGGGTTTCAGTTCATTTCGCCACTCACACTGCGGTCTGCAACACTCTAGAACTCCAATTCAATGGATTCTAGCACCCTCTTCTGGCCTCTCTGAGCATGGCAGGTCTAGGGTGTATAGCCATCCATACAGGCGAAGCATTTATACATAAAATAAAAAGAGAAAAAGGAAAAAAAATGATGCATGTTCATTTCTTTATCTGAAAAAAAAATCCTCCAAAATGTGAAACACAAACTGTTCTCCATTGTGCTTTAAGACCTTGAGCAAATCCTTAGGAAAAAAGAAGTCTGGTGTGAACAGACCTCTTTACACCAGTCAAAGTCTAGCATTTTATCTTATAGAGGAGGAAGCCAGAATCTACAGACATCCCAAATGATTACGTCATTCTTACTGACTCAAAGCACACTTTCATATTTCTTCCTTATGTCTTCAGTTTCACCCTTGAGGAAGACTAAGTCGAAGTTCCCATTGTGATTTTATCTGCCAGGAAACAAAGTCCGTAGCAAGCTGTGCTCCAAAGTCCCCAGAGTCAGATCCTAAATGCATACGCAGACGTATGAACCAACAGAAGTGTTGCTGAGTAAGTCCTCAATCCAAAAACCGTACTTCTAAGACATACACAATTAATTCTAACTAAAGTGAGGTTTAATCAAAGACATATGGAAGGCACACATTTCTAAGGAGCAAGAGGAGGAAGGGGTTAGAGAAGATTGAAGATCAACAGTTATATGACCATGTTTATTGGTTTATTCTTGATGTTCTCTCATAGCTCCCCCTCCCTAACTAGAGTTCCTGTGTGCTCGCATTCATCCAGTGGCTGATGCCCAGCAAAGAGAAGACAGAACAAGGATGGTGCAGAGCTCACTCCGTGCCTCAAAGCAGGCTTAGAGTGCCAGTCATTTATTGGGTCGGCGCCAGGATGAAATCAGAGATCCCTCCTGTTCAAATGGATGACAGTAACTCATCTTTAGGATGACTGCTTCCTAAAGACATGAGAAAGTATGTTTTTGGAAAGCATTTTTCTTACACCAGTCTGGTTCCTCACAGGAAACCAAATTCATAAGCCCCGTGTCCTGGTATTGTGTTTTTAGTGTTGTTGTGATGTTCGGGTAACTAAGAAAAATATGGGAGACCTGTGAGACCATCACAAGGGGAGGTTGTTGGTAATCTTCCATCCACAGGAGAGGGAGTTAACAAAGGTCTGTCCCGAGCCTGAGGAGATCTACAGCTGAGAAGGAGACTCCTGACAGGGGCTGTTGGCACAGATCCCTCAGCACCTTCCAGGAATCTCTCTTTCCTCCAAGCTCCCAACTTCTTGCAGGGCTTCTGATTAACTAAGCCAATCAGACACGGCCAACAGGAAAGGAACGTAGAGGCTGTTCTCCAAAACACAACCCAGAACACAAAGGAGAACTGACCTGATAGTGGGTGGGGAGGGGAAATAAATCATGCACCTTTGATTTATAACAGATGTGATTCCTTGTATTAAAAATGAAATGTTTGCGAATACTACTCTTCTAGCTTTTGGTAAGAGGTGATTTTATACATACAAGTTAGATCAGTGAATACCTAGACTTTACTTCAGATTGTTGATAACAAAGAATCAAACAGAATGCAAGACTGCCAGAGGAGTCTACTAACAAACAATAACATCGAATGGATGGACCCTGTGGACAGAGTGTCAAGTATCCAGGGATGTGTAGGGATGTGGATAAGTGACCACTCACTTCCCTAGGTGGCAGCTGTCCCATCACCAGCAGAGCCCTGCTAAATAAAGCCCACAAGGCTGTTGCAGCTCATACAGAAATTTATGGCTAGATCCCCAGCTCTTTAGGAGCGTGGGCAGAGTACACAGTACAGGGAGTGGTGAGAGGAACAGCTTGGGCAAGTGCCGCTGCTGACTAAGGCGGCATGAGTTCCTTCACCTGGGAAACCCTCCCAGGACAGAATTCTAGCAAGACAAAGACGTAAGTCATCATGCCTCCCTCTGAGAGACCTGACCTGGGATTAAATTAGGTCTATGTCACATTTTAACAAAATCGCACACCTGCTCCCCCAGCTCTCTTGTCTGTCTTTTACCAGAAAATATAGAAAATAAAATGATAATTTGAAACAGATACAAATGGAACGACAGTTTACACCATTATTCAGCTTGAAATGTGGTATCCGAGCATGTGCATGCTCATGTGTGTGTTACTGTCTGTCTGTTTTTCTGTATTTCTGAAACAAGATATTTTGATTCTTTGGACTTCAACTAAAGCAATATCCCACTGTGTAACAGAAAGTAAGAGAGAGAGAGAGAGAGAGAGAGAGAGAGAGAGAGAGAGAGAGAGAGAGCTGACGGAATGGTCAGTCTGATACTTGCCATGCAAGTCTTAGGACCTAGCTTGCTCCCAGGTGAAAAAACCAGCATAACAACATGTAGCTGCAATTCTCATTCTGGGGAGACAGACACAGGCACATTCTAGGGCCTTGCCAGCAAGGCAGCCTAGCTGGAGCAACCATCTCCAGGTTCCATGAGAGACAAGCTCTCAAAAAATAAAGGGGTGAGTGATGGAGGAAGATGTCCATCTTTGTTTGACCTCTGGCCTCAACACGCTGTGTGCTCATATGTGAATTCAGCCCTGCACACACACACACACACACACACACACACACACACACAACACACACACCAGTTCTGTTCTTTGTTTTCTTGCTTCTCCCGTCTGAGTCTCTTTACACTTTTCCTGACCACTTTGCTTCATATCCATCCTCACCAGCATCCCACTATCTGCCGCAATATGACTACCACCTTCCGTCAGAACCAATGGCAGTCTATGCATTTCTATCTGTCCTGTTCTTTCTCCCTCCCCCCTTTTACTTCCTCCCATACCCCTAGCATTCTTGCATTAGAAAATAGGCCCAAGTGCACAGCTTTGACAAAAGTAGCCACCTAAAGTTAAATCCAGTCATAGACCAGACTACCAGCTAGTCCTCCATTAAGACCAAAGCCCTTCTGGGCTGAGGTTCTCTATAAACTCAGCAGGAGGTTCTCTATAAAGTCTTCCAGAATGAGTGCTTTGAGTCAGCCACTCCTGGAAGCTTCTATATGACTTGATAAAAGGAGTACCGAATACATGTTTTACTTCTTCCTTTTAAAAGCACTTGTCATTGAAGAGGAAGTGAAATACTACATTTGTCTCAATAAAAATGCTATGAAGTATATGTAAAGCATCACATGTCATGCCTCCTGATGTCACCTGACCATGACATTCCCTTGAAGCCTTTCCAGATACTGCCTGGCTAACCTAAGCACCCTCCTTGGATTCCTAGACAGCTGCAGATGAACCTTCCTCCTTAGTCCAACAGAGCCTCTTTGTTCACTTGTTTCTCGCCTCAGCAATCAATCCAGTGTCTCCGTTCCATGGTAGAATCTCAACTTCCATCTTTTGAATTAGTTGTCAAATACTGACAAACTATTAAATAGGGAGGATACATAATGTTCAAAATTACAAGCAGTATTTTTATGTTTAAAAATTACCCAAGAGTTTAGAATACCACTTTCCTTTCAAGTAGCAACTAATACATTTCAATAAGATGGCTTATTCAAATGAATCACAAAATATCAAAGTATTACACAGCACCAGATTGCAGAGAATGGCATGATCCCTGCTGTAACTGTTGTGTGGTAATTGTTATCATCAGCATTAGCTATACGACAATATTTTATCTGCATTTGCTATTCAGTTGCCAATATCCCCTGTGTTACAGTTTGCCTTGAGGTGATTCTTAAACCCCACACCCTAGAAGAAGGATCCTCTAGTGCAGATAATAACTGTTTGTGTGCTAACTGAATCTCCTGACTAGTACGCAAAAAGGAGTCATCTAGGCTGGATTTTGAATGTGTTCTTCACCAAGCGTCTCTTATCCGACTAGTACCCAAAACTAAATGCGCAGGATGTGTTTTGTTAAGGGCGTCAGAGCTGGCAAGAGGAAAGGCAAGCTGGGGAATCTCCTTCCCGTTGTTCCCCACTGATGACGGTCATTAAAGAAACCAGGAATGAGGCATGCACAGTGGTGGGAGAATGCATCCCTGGGGCTCTGTCTATGCTGAAAATGGACTCCTCAGGAAAGTGGTGCGAATCAGCCTTTTGTGAAGCCAGCTGTATGGATTTTACCTTTATTGCCACTCTGATGTCTGTTTTAATTTTAGTTTCAATTTTTCCCATTTGCTATTTGGAGCAAATGATAATTTTAAAAACATTTACCTGCGGTTTCCCTTGGTGTCCATGATAAGTCACGCATTTATCTTTAAAGGCTTTTACAATACCGCAGAACAGACATTGGCTGAGTACAAAAGCTGATGTTGAGACTGTTGCTCCTTATCCTTCTGCTATTTTTCTTGGCACACAGAGGAAACAACAAAGACTTCAAAAGCCTCTGGAACACGGTGTAATTTTCTAAATGTATAGAGATTTTTTGCAGTTGACTGTGGTCTAAAAAATAAGGACTTAACCACAGTAAAAGCTGATTACGTAGGTTTATGTCTTTACAATTCTATGTACCACCCTGCCAACCAACAACTTCTACCAACAAATATATCTGTGCTTAGTCAGACCAATAACTAACCTTCAGAAATAACCCTTAGAGGGGCAGCAAGGGTCTAAGCAGGCTATTTAAAAAGGTGTGTGTGGGTATGCTGCCCCTACACACAGACACACAAGCACCTTTATGTACCTTTATGACTCAATCATAAACCTGATGTACCATTTTGGAAGGCTGTAGAATCTTTAGGAGGCAGAACCTCTCGGAAAATTTGGTCACAGCAGGTGGGGACAAGTCTTAAAATTCCATTTTAAGTCATATTTATTGTCCCTTCTCTCCTTCCTGACTATGGTTGCACTGTGACCAGGCATTATGTTCCAAAGATCATGCCTTCCCAACAATATAGATTATACTCCCCAGAAACTCTAAGCCACAATAAGACTTCCTCCTTCCTTCCTCCCTCCCTTCCTCCCTCCCTCCCTCCCTCCTTTCCTTTCTTCTTTCCTTCCTTCCGTAAGTTGCTTTTGTCTGGCATTTTGTCATAGCATTGAGAAAAGCAACAAATAAAATAATACTATGATGGATCTTTAAAACATAATATTAAGAAAAAAAATGTCAATCACAAAATGATCACGTGGAGCCAGTGAGTTAGCTTAGTAGATAAAAAGGCCACTGTCAAAGTTGACAACCTAGTTCATTCCCCCAAATCAACATGGTAGAAGGAGAGGAAAAAAACCCACAAGCTCTTGTCTGACCTCCATGTATACACTGTGGCATGCATGCAAGTGTACACACGTACACACACACAAACAAATAAAACTGTTATATTAAAAAATGACATGTTGTATTATTTGATTTACATGAAATGTTCAAATTAGGCAAATCTGTAGAGAAATAAGACATTACTATTTGCCTACAAGTACAGGATAGCAAAAGAGTGGCGATGGTTACTCATTGGCATGGGATATCATTAGATTGAGATTTCAAAAATTGGACTGAAGTCCTGAAGATATGGCTTAGCAGTAGAACATTTGTAGTGTATGTTTGACCCCAGCAACACTCCCTCCCCCCGCCACACACACACACACACACACACACACACAGAGTTAGAGAGTGGTAATACATACACAACTCTGTGACTACACTAATACAATTGATGAATATCAATTCAATTGAAGTACATATTAAATTAATGAGATTTGTTTTATACAAATTACTTCTCAATAAAGACGTGTGCATTCGTTACGTATACCAGTTCACTGTCTCCTTTCTTCCTCTCTTACAGGCAAGTCCCTGGAGCAATCACATAGACCGAAGAGCAAAGCATTAAAACACCCCAGTATTTGCAAGAATTTAAAAGCTGAAACAACTGAGCCTTCAATAACTTCCACAGAATTGCTTTTTGATTCCCTTTACACAGTATGGGGAAAAAATGACTTTCCCTGGTTCAGCCTGCAAAAACTGCTGTCTGCCAGACTCTCGGATTCTTGTCCACACACAGGAAAATATAGATAAAGAGGAGCCTTAGTGAGCAACATCTGTGCTGCCTGACACAACACCTACCAGTCTGCACAGCAGCTGAGCACTTTAAATGTAACTGGCTGGAACTGGATTGTGCTGCACATTTACAACTCACGCTGGATTTCGTTTTCAAAGTACTGAGTCTCATTAGCAAGTGTTATCACATTTATTATATGTGGAAACGATATATTGAGTCACACAAAAATACATTATCAAATTCATTTTACTGGTTTGATTTTATTTTCATGGAGTTACTTGTAGGATATTCAAAATTCTACATATGGATTTTATTATATTTTTTAAATGGGTTACATAAATTTCATATATTGGGTTATGTATTTTAGACTGCCCGGGTCTAGAAACCCAAGGACTAGAGGGAATCATTAGATTCCATTATTCAGTATCAACTCCCTAAAGATTGGAGAAACTCAGGACAAAAAAAGAGAACATTTCCCAATAAAACTGTTGAAATTGGGTATATAAAGCTGCAAGAAACAGGGCATCTGGGACTGGAGCTTCTCTTTGCCTGCTTTCTCTCATTCCTTCCCTCCTCACAGGTTGAAAATCTCTAGACAAATCTCACTGCTGGGCTTCCTGGATCTACATTCATAACACTGGCAAAAAATAAGACACATAAACCTCACGCTTTCTAAATCTCTGATGATTGTACTGACCATATTATTTGTTTAAATCTATCTCACCCAGAAATATTTAGCTCCTTGAGGCAATGAACACTTTGTTTAACTTTTTTTTGCACTTACCCAGCACGTGGTAGATAGTCAATAAATCCTCCTTAAGCTTGAGCTACCTAGGAAAGATAGAGTTAGCCACCCCTCACTGGTTTCTGCGTGGTTGTCAGGTTTCCAAACCTGGAGTTGCGAAACCCCGTGGTATTACCAATTAGCAGGATGAATAATTAAAACTTTACAAAGAAAAGACGGTATTTATATTTAGCCCTCGCATTTGGTTCTGGGGTGGATGATATCTTTAGATGACGAGAAAACAAACTGTAGTGTGGGTCACGGGACCTGAAAAGTCTTGCTACTTGTCTTATTGTTCGGGGCTGGTCTATTATGCTCTAAAATATGAAACAGATGAGTGAGTGGAAGACAATGTGAGTCAAACCTGAGCCAAGCCTGATGTCGGTGGGAGCTCTGAATGGGAGCAAGTTTGTTCTTGGCAGCTAGCCTGTGTCACGCTGTTCACTTATTAGTTTATTTTTCCTATTTTTAAAAGCAATTTTAATGAGCGCAAAGACAGATGTTTATCCTGGAAACTAAGGTACAGCATGGCTGGCGCTACAGACACACAGGCCTCTGGGAGAGCTGTGACACTGAATACATTATTTCCGACACTTAAGAAACTGAGCAGCAGGAACCGTGGCTCGGGCGTTGCGGGCATCAGCTGCTAATGGAGCCGATGAAGCTGATGAGTGGGAAAGTGGCTGCGACTGATATATGCGCCGAAGCATTTACATGAGAGCTTTCTGAAGACTCAGAGCTTCAGCCTCGATTTGGTCATTTCTTGCTTTGCTAAGCAATACCATAATATGAACGGGCAGTTTGAAATCAAACACCTTTGCATTGCTCTCCCGCTGCCACGGCATTCGATTTGGGAGGCAGTCAAATAACTTGCCATTGAGTAGCAATCATATTGAGAAATAGCTTTTATTTCTTCGTCACCTCAATTCATTAATGCTGAGCAATTAACAACCTCAAATATACAATAATTTTCCCATCATCACAATCCAAAAAGATCAAAACAAGTAAGGCAAATGGTAGCAGGAAACATGTTTAAAGATTCTAAACATAAAAATATTTTATTTCATTTTCTTGTTTTCAAAAAAGACAGACTTGAAATGAATTATTCCTGACTAAAAATATACAAAATAATGAATTGCTATTCAAACCCATTTCAAAAGTGAGGGCTAGAGAGATGGCTCAGCAGTTAAGACAATGTATGCTCTTGCAGAAGACCTGGGTTCGTTTCTTACCACCCAAGACAGACTACCCACAAATGTCTGTGACTCCAGTCCTTGGAGATCCAATGCCCTCTTCAGGTCCGCATAGGCATTTTGTGCATATGATTCGCAAACTTATGCAATTGTGCACATATTCACATACAAATAAATAAGTGGACAAGTATTCTTTTTAAATCTACATGCTTGGGCTGGAAAGGTGGTTCAGAGGTTAAGAGCACTGACAGCTCTTCCTGAGGTCCCAGCATCCACAGGGTGGCTCACAATCATCTATAATGAGACTAGGTGCCCTCTTCTGGAGTGTAGACATACATGAAGGCAAAACACTGTGTATGTATTAAATATGAAATTCTTTTTTAAAAATCTATGTGCTTTAAAAGATTTTTAGTCCTGATAGTAATATAAAACACCTGCAAAATAGCCTTTAAAATCACAGTAAACAATCCATTAGGCACAGCTTTCAAACCAACACTACTAAGCTGAGCCAATGGAAAGACACAAGAAGCCATCAGGAGGCATGTGTACCTTTAGAGAGACAGTGTCTTCAGTCCTTACATTTTTGAATGATTGGTCTTTTCTCATTGCTTTGTTTCCCTGGACCACTCTGCACATAGACACTATCATCATAACTTCAATCAGAAACATCCTCTGTGTGACCACAACTGACTTTAGCATCCTCAAGTGGAAAAGGTCTCTAACACTAGCCCCAAACTCCTTTCGTTTCCATCAGAAGATCACTGGTGCAGAGCCATCCAGTTTCCAGGTTTCACGTTAAGGTCTGAGAAAGTCCTAAAACTTAGATTGCAGAGAAGGCAGAACATTCCAGTCATGGTCTGGATTCTCTTACGGAGGTGAAATTTCTTTGGCTCACTAATTTTTGCACTAGTCACACTGGTTTTCCAATTTTCAGTCTTCCCCTGAGGCAATGCTCTTCTTCAGTGCCTCAGTGACTCCATTCTTCCCCGGCTTTCTCTCTGGCTTACTACTCTCCTCTCTGATATACTTTCTTGGAAAGTTTATCATTCACTTTTATTTTTTTAATCACTTGATGATCTTGACTTCTAGATGAACACCTCACATTGTTTTCATGGTAATTGTCTATCTATCACAACCATGGGCACACACTGCCTACTAGTAAACAGGAGACTGCTCTTTGAGATGGCAAGTTCACTGAAGGTCATTTCTTTTGCAAGAGAAAGAATATTAAAAGGGAACACTTGATTGCTGCTCATGCGTACCGTGCAGTGTGAGATGAGATGAGATATGAGGGACGTGAGACTCAAAGTTACCCAGCTGGCCAGATGAGGAGGGTGAGAAATCTACCTACAGTTTATCAGTTCACTAGATCTCCTCTCTCTCTCTCTCTCTCTCTCTCTCTCTCTCTCTCTCTCTCCCCCCCCCCCTTTATCTCCTTCCTTCCCTCCTCCTCTCCCTCCACCTGACTGTGCTTCCTATGAGAAGGGTCATTAAAAGAATGTTTCATTGACATGTGGCCTGTACAACCTAGAGTATTGCTGTCTTCAAACACTGGTGCTCATTACAATCACATAAAGAAATCTGATTCCCCAATTACCTCACTCTCTATCAGCTGAACAGGAATTCTTTCGCAAGCATCAGGATGTTTTACAACTCCCCTGGTTAATTCTGCTGTGCACTAAAGTTTGGAAGCTGGCATTGATGCATTAGTTAAAGGTTAATAATTTCAAGCTACCAGCTTCACGTCAAATAGATCTTAAAATTTCTGTAATCTAAAAATAGGCTATGGTAAATTGATGCAAAGCAATTCCAGCCTGCTGCTGGAAATGACATACTACTGTGTTCGGCTCCTGTGATGTAATGGTAAAGTTTCTTTAGAAGGAGGAATGCAGACATATTTGGAGCAATACAAACAGACATAGAGAAAAGCAATACCCATGAGCTCTCGAAGCCCACATTACCAAAACCAGAAGCTTTAACAGTGAGCTTCGGGTAGGAAAAAAGGAATCAAGACTTGAGTTCTCAAAGCTCTAAAAATCTTTAGTCCTGAAGATTCACAGTGGATTCTACCATGTGAATTACAACCCATTCCCCATCCCTGCAGCCTGAGTCTGGACTTATCTGTCTGTGTCCATGTTCTGTACAAATTCAAAGGGCTGAACCAAGAACAGTAGAGTAGAATTTTTGGGGTTGCTTATGTAAACTATCATATCATCAGCAAATAGTGGTTTGACTTCTTCTTTTCCAATTTATATCCCCTTGATCTCCCTTTTGTGTCTTATTGCTCTGGCTAGGACCTCAAGAACTATATTGAATAGATATGGAGAGAGTGGACAACCTTGTCTTGCTCCTGATTTCAGTAGGATCACTGGGAGTTTCTCTCCATTTAGTTTGATGTTGGCTGTTAGCTTGCTGTATATTGCCTTTATTAAGTTTAGTCATGTTCCTTGTATCCCTGCTCTCTCTATGACCTTTATCATGAAGGGATGTTGTATTTTGTTGAAAGTTTTCTCATCATCTAATGAGATGATCATACGGCTTTTTATTTTTCAGTTTGTTTATATGGTGGATTGCATTGACAGATTTTCGTATGTTGAACCATCCCTGCCTCTCTGGGATGAAGCCTACTTGATCATGGTGGATGATGTTTCTGATGTGTTCTTGGATTCGATTTACCAGTATTTTATTTAGTATTTTTGCATTAATGTTCATGAGTGAGATTGGTTTGTAATTCTCTTTCTTAGTAATGTTTTATGTGGTTTGGGTATCAGGGTATTTGTAGCCTCATAAAAGAGTTTGTCTGTGTGGTCATTTTCATTGAATTTTAGGAAGTCTTTAATTTCTCCCTTTATTTCTTCCTTGACCCATTGATGCTTCAGGTGAGCACTGTTTAATTTCCATGTGTTTGTGGGCTTTCTGGAATTAGTGTTGTTGTTGAATTCTAATTTTAAGCCATGGTGATCTGATAAGATACATGGGTTTATTCAAATTTTTTAGTTTATGTTGAGGTTTGTTTTGTTACTGAGTATGTGGCCATTTTTGAGAAGGTTCCGTGAGGTGCTGAGAAGAAAATACAATCTTTTCTGTTTGAATGGAATGTTCTATAGATGTCTGTTAAGTCCATTTGATTCTTAGCATGTTCCCTTATTTCTCTGTTAAATTTTGTCCAGTGGTGAGAGTGGACTGTTGAAATCTCTCACTATTAGTGTGTGGGGTTTAGTATATGATTTAAGCTTTAGAAGTGTTTCCTTTACATATGAGGGTGCCCTTATATCTGGGGCATAGATGTTCAGTGTTGCGATTTCCTTGTGATGGAATAAGTTCCTTTAAAGATATTTTTATAATTGTAAAGGATAAAATGCTTCATTGTGGCATTTTTATATGTCACTTAGACATATTAACTTTTGCCCTTCTGTGACATTCTCTTCACAATGAACCTTTTATTTTCAGGTTTTTTTTTCAATGTAGACTCCACATACAATCATAAACACGAAATATTTGTCTTTCTGAGTCTCATTTATTTTACCCAATATGGTGCTGTCCTGAGCTAGATGTACTGACTCAGCATCCACCGTGTGCTGTGCGTATACTACTTTTTCTGTATCCATTCATCTGGGAAAGCTCTGCCAATAGCATTTGAAATAGTCTGTTATATTTTCCTCTCAGAATTCTCCCATGATACTGGCTATGTCCTCTCTAAAGACAGCCTTTTATTTCAAAGACCTTTCTGCATTCACAGATACAAAGTCCCGAAACGTGAGTGACACTAGGTTTTCAAAGAAGAGCCAGACACAGGCATGAAGTCTATATATTGTTTTCCATTGATATGGAGTAGCCACGTTGTTTCCACAGAAGCAGGAGGCACATTCATGATTGTCAAGGGTCAAATCACTGGGAAGTGAAGAGTGAATGACTAATACTCACATTATTTCTGGAGTGACAGAAAGCATTCCAGAACCAGATAGTGTCCACAATGAATAGACCTAGCTAAAAGCAAAGATAAGACCCACATAAAGGAGCCTGGCAGGGGATGCAGTGAGTATACCAGATGAACAGAGCCTGTAGTCAAGGCAAGGCCTCGGACTTACACCCAGGCTGGGAGAGGGAAAGTTCACTGGCTTCACAATGGCTGCCATGACTGAGCTTGGTTTGCCACCAATCAGGGAAGACTGCCACTTTGTCTTGCTCTCTCCACTCTATCGACACCAAAGGTTGTTAGAGTATAAACAAAGTAAAAGTAGTATCTAAGGGTCATCAGAATCCATTCTCCTTATTCCGTTTTCATCTCACGAATCTCATTCTATGCCTGTCACATCAGACATATTTAGCGCCTCACTCCTTGTTGCATATTCTGTTTATTTCCACTCCTGTGATTCTGTCATGTTTCATAAATCCACGGATCCTCAAACAAATTGCCCTATTACTTGCCACATGTATAGAGTTTTTCTTTTCTTATCCATACTCGTCTTAGATTCCAGATCCAGGTCAGAGTTCATCCTCAATCAATAGGCTCACCAACTGCATATAATCTCAGATATCATAACTTTCTCTTCTCCCCATTGCACATACACCTGTGTGGTTCACCTTGCCTTGAGAGAAATGCATGTCCATGAAATCTAGTTTTACATTAACGGTGTAATAATAACACAAGTAAATGTTATTCCCAATCCCACCCAATCTCTTCCCCTAGGTATGAACTCCTTCCTTCTCATGTATCTTTCTGCCTCCTCTCCTGCTTCATGCTTCAGCTGGCTGTTCTGCTCTCACCGTGTGGAAACTCCCACCTTGTTCCCCCACTAGAGCTCCAAGGGCTGTGTGCCTCTTTCCCCTTCTGCGCCCTTCTCTCTCTGCACATCATTCTCCCAGCATTCAGTTTAGTTTTACTAAATTTACTAAATTTACCCCTTTCTTATTTATGCCTTCCTCTATGCTAAATAAATACTTGTTAATATATCAACTCTGTTATTTTTAAACTACATTACTTGTGCTATTTTTAGTGCTTGCCTAGAAATTACAATATATCTCATCAGTCTTTCAAAATAATACTATTATAATTATCACAAAATATCTAAACTTTGCCCTTCTAGGTATTTTTCTTCTATCCCAGTCCTTCATGCTATGATCATTACACATATCTCTATATGTCTTTTTTCTGTTAGACTTACTCTACTTATTTCTCTTTACCCCTCTCCCTTACAATTCTTTCCTTTCCTCTCACAGGCTCCTTTTTACACACACACACACACACACACACACACACACACACACCTCGATTCCAGACCTAGAAAACAGGTAATAATTGTCCTTCTACCTATGGCTTGTTTTGCTTTACAATGATCTCTAGTTCCATCCCTTTTCTTGAAGATGTCACAAGCTCATTTTTATTTATTGTTAAACAGAAATTCTTTGGGCGAATAGAACACGTTTTCTTTATCCACTGATCTGTTGATGGATATAAAGAATGGTTCCATTTCTTAGCTCGAAATTCCTGCAGATCAGCCATGCCTCTTCTTAGCTTACATCTTTATGGCAAAATTTTGCCCAGGATTTGCTTTTCAACAAGTCAACAAATATTCTATTTTCTACATATGGATCTGCCTGTAAACTGGGGGCACATGAAACCTTACACAATTTTTAAACTCCTCTCATGATTTTAACTTTCCACCGGGATCCCTCATACCCACTCTGCACCTTCATCCAGATTCTGACACCTATTGATAAGAGGGCCACCAAGGGCCTCTGATCTCTATATTCCATGTGTGTAATCTCGGCCACTGAGATCTGCTTCAGATCTGAGCATATGAGAAAACTATGAACTCCAAAAGACATAGAGTTTTCCTGTTTTCTATTGAGAAAAAATAGATTTATTTTTCTTATGCTGACCCACCTTGCATGTATTTGCTGGTAGCTAATAAGGCTTATTATAAAGAAAGGGCATTTTACAGCAGGGCACTGTGGAAAATTGTATATATTTTAATATACCAAAAATGTCTGTCTACTAATGCATTTTATTGCATTTTATTGTTATTCTGTGCTAAAGAAAAATAAGTAACCCCTGCAAGCTGCTTATGCCATTAAAAACATTAATTTTAAAAAAACTGTACTAAACAAGAATATCATCCAGAAAAAAATAAAGCAATCAGGTTTTATTCCTAGGATAGCACAAAGTAACCTCTGTAGCTGTGCCGGACTCTTCTCTCATCTTAAAGCTAGGGAAAAAGAAAGATGGATGTCAATGACAAAATAAACAGCCTGGTGCTCTCTGCTTTGGAAAGAAATGACCCTGTCTTATAAATAAACGTTTCAGCCAAAATGAACAAAAAGGGTCACCTGCTATCCTTTCCCCATCGAATATCCTCTTTCACCCCTAAGAAGCCCATTTGCTGACACAACAAACATTCATCAAATGTCTGCTACGAGGCAAACACTCTACTTGATACACAAAATGTGTGGGTCCGTCTCTGTCCTAAAAGGCCTGACAACTAAGCAAGGCAGCAGAATGTCTATACCAGGATGAGCGACTCTTGCATTGAATGCTGTGTTGTCGAATCCAAACCAGGAGGATCAGAGCATACTCCCCACACTGAGTGAAGTGAATAAATCTCATGGTGTAAACAGGAATTGTCTAGCCATTGGAAGAAGAAACAAAGTATTCTGGGTACAGACAGAAGCAAAGGCTATTTGGGAAACCTGAAAGTCATTTTCTAGCTGGGGTTTGTAAGGCATTGGAAAAAGGAAGAAAAGGTCAAAGCCCGAATTATCTTGTGAAGTCATTTATATCTCAAGCCAAGAGCTTGGTATCAGTCTCAAGTGTTAATAGGCGCTGCTGATCGATCCCAGAAAGGAGTATGGCACTGGGGCACTCCCTCACGCTGTGCTCTCAGAATCCATCTGTGGGTGTCTTTTCCACATATAGAGAATATTATTAGAAATAATACTAACCACTGAGCTTGGGAGAAGATAAATATCTTATAGACAGGTGAACTGAACAGAGCCTCTATATTATCTTTCTGTTTAGAGGTTATAGATTCTTCTCTGAAAATTAATTATCAATTAATTATTCACGATCTGTCTACTCTCAAAGAATTAATGTCATGCAATACATATAGTAATCTGCATTTTCCTTTTTATTTTAATTATATCAGCTTAACCTTTAGGTAGGTCGTCACTGTTTTTGCTTGACACTCATTGAGCTTTCATAATGTCCTTAATGTTAGGAATATAAAGCAGGCTGCTGGTGACCCTGTGCTTAATTTATTTGAGCAAAATTACTCTTATTTTTCAGAATGATGCATTAAAAATGTAGCTCCAGGTGACCCAATACCCTCTTTTGGCCTTTGAGAGTATCCATACACATGTTCTCATACCCAACCTCCTCCCCCCCCCCATACACACACAACTAAAAGTAAAAAGGTAAATTTAGACAACATCATTCCATCTTGATCTTACTAGTTCATGTGATTATTGGTAAAAGTAAAAAACAATTCTATCAATTTACAAGTGAAATGCTGTAATCCTAATCAAACCTCTTCTCAGAGAGTTAACATTTAGAAGAGAGTGATGTCTATGCAAGATAATTTAATTCAATATCCACCAAAAGTTACATCGCCACCTGAGAAATTGCTTCCTGATGGAAGCTGTATGTGACCCAAATTTCTGAATTGCTCCATTTTCCATAGGTTTATACCTTTTAATTGTTTATTGTTGTTGTTTATTAAAAATAGATTCTTCTTTCACACAGTACATCCCAACCACAGTTTCCCCTCCCTCCACTCCCACAGCACCTCCCTCTACCTCCACTCTCCTTAATATCCACTCTCCTTCAATTCCTCTTCAGAAAGGAGACAAGAAGTCAACAGAACAAAACAAGATACAATAAGGAGACAAGAAGTCAACAGAACAAAACAAGATACAATAAAACAAGGCAAAATCTCTCAAACTGAGACTGGACAAGGCAACCCAACAGGAGGAAAAGAGTCCCAACAGGAGGCAAAAGAGTCAAAGGCACACCTGCTCCCATAGTTAGGAGTCCCACAAAAACACCAAGCTAAAAGCCCTAACATATATGCAGAGGACCTGGTGCGGACCCATGCAGGCTCCAGGCTTGCTGGCCAGGCTGTCCCTGTGAGCCTATGGGATCCTTGCTTAGTTGGTTCAGTGAGCCCTGTTCTCCTTTTTTTACTCTATTCCCTCTGACTTCTACAATCTTTCTCCCCGCTCTTCTGCTGGAGCTCCCTGAGCTCCTGGGTGAGAGGGTCGAGAGGGAGAACTCCAGTACAGACACTCTGAGTAATATTTGGCTCTGGGTCTCTGCTGCTGGAGAAAACTTCGCTGATAATAACTGAACAAGGCATCCACCTATGAATATAGGAGAATAACATTAAGAATCATCTCACTGATTCTTTTTCTTTTTAGACCAGTCATGTTTGGTTCTTATCTTTGTCTCTAGGCTACCTGGTCAGATTCAATCCTTTCAAAGGAGCTATAAAAATTAAGGCCAGTCCAGCTTTGGTAGTGCATGCCTATCATCCCAGTGAGCAGAATGCAGAGGCAAGAAGATTCCGGCTAGTTCAAGGCTGGTCTCATTTACACAGCAAGACCTCATCTCAGAAAAAAAAAAAAAAAAAAACAGCAGACATCAAAAACCAAGCAGAAAAAGACTACATAGAAGCATGCCTTTGAAGAGTACTGTTAGTGGAGAACAGAAGTTTGTACAGAATTGCTCTGGCTCCGGAAGGAAAACCCAAGCATTCCCCATGTGACATTGCTGGTTATGTATGGCTGAATTGTTCTAAAACTACCAAGGGTTTTCAGTTTTGTTGCAGAGAAGTCTCTTCAACTCTGACCTCTCCTTTATGGTGGCACGGCTCAAACTCTTTTCCAGTTCTATGTGTGACATCACCCTATATGTTCCTTCTTCCAGATTCCACCTCTTCCTGCCTTCACTACCTCTTTGGTGGTCACTGGGATGTAGAAAACTTCCGTATCTTAAAGAATTTACCTTCATACCCAGCCAACTTGTCACATAAATAGGCCAAGGCTAACGTCCCATGTGCAGTTTTCCCTATACCACAGGACACCGTGCTCACACAATAGGACTTGGTATTTGTTTCTTATGGTGACTGTAAATAACTCCCACAGACTTGATGACTTAAGTCCCGGAGGCCACAAGTACAAAATAAGTTTCAATAAAATGAAATCAAGAACATACCATAGTTATGCATGCTTTGGAAGCTCTCAGGGAGACTCCATTCCTTGCTTCTCCTTCTCCTTTGTATGATAGCTTCCATAATTATTTGGCTTATAAGTACATTTCTCCAATTTCTGCCTCCATGCTAACATTGTTTTCTCCTCTTGGGTCTGGATATCCCTTCTCCATTTCCCATCTTTTTCTTAGAAATAAAAATCACTTTATTGTAATGAGCCCCAAATAAAAGCATGGCACAGCCATCTTAATGCATTTCTCTCCTATAAGGATGCTTTTAGTGACACATTCCATCAAAATAATTCTAGATGAGCTCTTTCATCTCATGACAGTTAGCTTAAACAAGCTGCATGCTTGTTGCATGCAGGCAAGATAACGTTCACAATTTCCAAGAAATAAGAACAGATATTTTTGTGGATTACACTGAAATGTGGTTTTTGTCTTGTTTTTTGTTTACTTTTAAAATGTATTTATTTTGTGATTGCAAAGGTCACTGTGTTTCTGCCCATTGGCTACTGACACTAGAGGATCCCTTTTCTTTTCTTTAAATAAATGAATTTATTTATTTATTTACCATCCAGCCACAGTTTCCCCCTCTCTTCCCACTCCCTCCTCTCCTCCCTTCTCTGTTCCCACTCCCTAACCCACTCCTCTTCCCCTCTTCTGTGTCTGTTTAGGAAAGGGCATGGAGTATGAACAAAACATGACATATCAAGTTACAGTAAGACCAAGCACCTTCTCATGTATTTTCTTACCCAAAAGAGACTACTCATTTAAGACTGCATCCTTAGCCCTAATTGTGTGACATTCTGGAAATGGCCAAACTGTGGATACAGTCAGAAGATGAGTTATGGCTAGAAGAAAGGGGCTGGGATACGTTGAAAACGCAGAGAACAGGGAGTTTCCAGAGCCAAGGAAAATAGTCTGAATGATATTACATGGTGGATATGTGTTATTGCACATTCTTCAAAAGGTATAAAACATATAACACTGGGAATGAACTGTAATATAAGGCACAGACTTTGCGAGACAAATATGTATGGATGTAGATTTATCAACTCTAACAGATACACGAGTGTGAGACATAGATGGTAATGAAGCCAAGAGTATGAAGATGGGGGATATTACATATGGAAACTGTACTTTCCACTCAACTATTTTGTGAACCTAAAGTTGCTCTAAAAATAAAATCCATTAAAAGATAAGCAAGCAGATATGTGTATATGAAGTAATTTGAGAGCACTATATAATAATGAAGTAGCACATAAGGAACCCTGGACTGTAAACAAATGATTTATGAGTGCTCCGGTACACATGAAGAGTGGCTTCTAAAACCTAGTAGTCATAACATGTCACTGAAAGAAGAATTAAGGGCTAGGTTTGGGTTAGCAGAAGATGGGTTTATAAGTTTGCAAAGGCAAGGATAGTGGAAACTGTTTATTTTCTCTGTTAAGCAATGAATTGAATAGTGGGTGCATCTTATTAATAGGTGTTATGTAGACTGGGAGCAGAATTATAGTGAGATCAGAAACTAAAAAAATGTAATTGTTCTAGCTAGGGTTACTCTTGCTGGGATGAAACACTATGAACAAAGCAAAACATGGGAGAAAAGGATTTATTTGGCTTATACTTCCACATTGCTTCTCACCATTGGAGGAAATCAGGATAGGAACTCAAACAGAGCAGGAACCTGGAGACAGGAGATGATGTAGAAGTCATGGAGGAGTGCTCCTTACTGGCTTGCTCTTCATGGTTCATTCAGCCTGTTTTCTTATAGAATGTAGGACCGCCCACCATTCCAAAGGCAGCACTACCTACAATTGTCTGAGGCCCACCCCATCAATGACAAATGAAGAATATCCCCTTCTGGCTTACATACAACCCAATCTTGAAGTAATAAGGGCGGCGGGGCTGCGTCCCTGGCACCCCAGCCACCTGCCTGGCTAGCTTATGCCCGAAATAACAACACACAAACTGTATTCATTTAATCACTGCTTGGCCCTTCTGCCCTAGCCCTTACTGGCTAATTCTGATATCCCGATCAACCCATCTCTAATAATCGGTGAGCACCAGTCTTACCGGGAAGATTCTAGCCTAGTCCATCCTGGGTCGAGCTTCATGGCGTGTGTCTGCCTGGGAGCTGGGAGTATGGCGTCTCCCTGAGGCGTCTGCTCCCGAGAGCAGAGCAGTGGAGTCTCTGACCTCACTTCCTCTTCCTCCCAGCGTTCTGATCTGTTTACTCCACCTACCTATGTCCTAACCAATAAAATGGGCCAGGGCAGTTCCTTTATTAGCCAATGACCTTCCTCCATCATTTCCCCTTTTTCGGTTTAAACAAAAAAAAAGGCTTTAACATAGCAAAATTACATATAACAAAACAGTTATCAAGTAAAAGTTACAATAATCTTTATCATAACTAAGGAAAACTATAACTATAACTAACTATTCTTAACTCCATCAAAGACTCCAGAAAGATATAATATTACCTAAGTAAACAAGAACTAAGAAACTTCAAACTCTAGAAATGACAAAGACATCTCTCTGCTTGGACAGTCACCCAAAGTTCTTTTGTACCGTTGGGGCATCCATCTTCAGCCTTCAGGCCCATGATATCCAGCAGACATTTCCATAAAGCAGGAAAATTCAAAGTCAGTTCAGTCACTATCTGTTGTGTCCTGCAAAATGTCTCGCAGACTCTTTCATGAATCAGGAACCCCGAAAGATCATCTCACCTTAGGCAAGTTTAGTAGTACTCTCTCTGCGGGTTCTCTGTGTCCAGTTTATGCAATAGTCCAGGCAAGAGCAGTTTCTTGCCCAAATGGCTATCAAACTCCATAAGGTGCCTCTTCGATGCCCATCTTCCTCTTGAAGTAGATTGGTGCTGCCAGGAGCAGAGTGTCTCATTGTCATGAAAAGTCCTCAGTTATTAAAACATTAAATGTCCTATACTGTAATCTTTGAAAGACATGAAGAATGTCTATCTAAAATATATCTCTATATTTCTAGAAAATCTAACTAACATGACTACAAGCTTTACTATTATCGATGATTATCCATTAACAACCTATATTTCTTAATTATACAGTACATATTTAAATGAACTACACAATCACAATACCTTAATAAAGATCAGAAATACATATACATATAACAAAATTGACCTTAAATTTAAATCACTAAAACAAAATCCATATCAATGTAAATTATTCATATCTCTAGCATATCCCCCTTTAAATGTAAAAGAACGTTTATAAACCATATTTGGGAACATGGGCGCAGTTTTTTCTCTCCAAACTGCTTCCTGCTGAATGGGGGCGTTGTTAATTAGGTCTTTCATGGTAAAACCTGTGTGCTAGTTTCATCTCAGTTGGCAGTTGAGCGAAGCAATTTTCTGAAGGCATTCACACCAACCCTTCAGGAGGGCGTGGTCCATCATACCAAATCGGAATAGAAGAAATGAACAGCGTCTCATCCTCTGTGAAAACAAAATAAGAAACTCTTTTCCAAAGTATCATATCCTTAGATCCAAATTCAAAATATCTATGTTGGATTAGTTCAGCAGCATTTATAAATAAATATCTTTTAGCAGCTGTTGCTCCTTCCTCAGCATTCAAATAATTCAAAGAGAGCATAATAGCATACAGTATCAAGATTCTCTGTGTATTTTCCATCTTTGTTCGTTTTATTTTAACCTCTATTTTGTTTATTTTTACTTTTAACTCTTTGCTTTTTGAGACAGGTTCTCTGTATCTTTGACCTGAAGTAACTCTGTAGACCAGGCTGTCTTTGAACTCTCAGAGATCCGCCTGTCTCTGCCTCCCAGGCATTGGGATTAAAGGTGTAAGCTACTACACCTTGAACTCACAGAGATCTGTTTGCCTCTGCCTTCTAGGCACTGGGATTAAAGGCGTGTGCTACCACACACAACAACTCTCTTCCTTTTTTTGTTTTTTACTTTAAGAACTTCAACTTTTAGTCTGCATATATTTTTAACACACTTTAAACCATTCAGAAATTTTCTCTGTCTTTGAATCTCTCTTTACTGTATATCTCTCTGTTTTTCTGACCACATGAGTCTTTAATTTACCAAGCAATCTCAGTAGGACTAAAGGCGTGGCTTTGCCAGCTAGATCCAGTCCATTCCTTAGCTTTCCAGCCTCATGGCGGATATACAGGCTGTAGCCATGTTTACTGCAACAACTGTATGGCATTTCAAGGTCCCTGCCAGCAAGTGAGCTACAACAAACAACACTCAAGTCCTCTCTCGGTAGCCGGCCCTCCTGCCTCAAACAGTCAGAGTTTGCCCTGGCAGGATGGCCCAGAAAGCCGGCATTTTTAAATGGCGCAGCTTTTTTCCTGCTATGGCTGAAAACCGAAAAGCATGTGTTCAGCTTTTCGTCAACACCATTTAAGTGTTTCGTGGCAGGACCTCTTAATGAGCTGCAGGCTTTGCAGCTAAAGCTGAGTCAGGAAGCCTCTCTTAGATGAGGCGCTTGCTTGTTAGCAAGCAGAGCAGACCCGAGAACACAGCGAGTCTAGTTGCCATCAAACAAATCGTAGCACTTTACTCCAAATGCTCTATTCAAAAGCTCTGTCTCCCACAGGAGCCAGACAGAGATTGCAATGGCGGCACAGCCCCAGGAAGTCGCGCTTTAAAATGACACAGTGTTTTTTTCTGCTACTGTTGCCGAATCAGGAAATCTCTCTACAGCACGCCATCAACAAACAGCAAAAATCTGTGTTAAACTCTCTCTCCCTTATTTTTAAGCCTTCTCAGGTTTTTTAAGCGGATTTAGTCCATCACGTGGGGCGCCATATGAAGTAATAAGGGCGGCGGGGCTGCGTCCCTGGCACCCCAGCCGCCTGCCCGGCTAGCTTATGCCTGAAATAACAACACACAAACTGTATTCATTTAATCACTGCTTGGCCCTTCTGCCCTAGCCCTTACTGGCTAATTCTGATATCCCGATCAACCCATCTCTAATAATTGGTGAGCACCAGTCTTACCGGGAAGATTCTAGCCTAGTCCATCCTGGGTCGAGCTTCATGGCGTGTGTCTGCCTGGGAGCTGGGAGTATGGCGTCTCCCTGAGGCGTCTGCTCCCAAGAGCAGAGCAGTGGAGTCTCTGACCTCACTTCCTCTTCCTCCCAGCGTTCTGATCTGTTTACTCCACCTACCTATGTCCTAACCAATAAAATGGGCCAGGGCAGTTCCTTTATTAGCCAATGACCTTCCTCCATCACAATCTTATTGAAGAATTTTCTCTATTGATGCTCCCTCCTCACTGATGGCTCTAGCTTGTGTCAAGTTGACATGACACCAGCCAGCACTGCAACATCAATCTTAAAATCATCCACTAAGTATGTGGGTGTGTAGGGTGAGAAGGATAGGTTACCTAGTCAGATCCACTAAGTAGGTACTCGTGTTACTGCTTGCTATTTTATTACAAGGCCTTATGTGCAATTCTTATATGTACTGTAGAAACTATGTGCTGTTCCTATATGTACTGTAGAAACTATGGATCATTTATCTACAGCTCAGAATTCTTTGTGTTCCTTCCATGTCAGAAAATTATCTCAAGTCCCACAGTTAGATGAATCCCTGCTAACTAGCTGTGGTGACATCACAGCCCTCAGCTCCTTCGCCTCATAATTAAAGCAGGTGTTAAGTGATATTTATGTATCCTAAAATATAAAATGTTGATTTGATAATGATCCCCTGTTTACTCTTGTATCACACACCCGAAAAAAGAGAAGGCAATACAACTCACACTGTAGCATCTTAACGGGCTTTTGGCTGATTTAACAAATGAAGCAAATGGGAATAGCTGAAACTGTGGGAAACGATGTTTTCTAAATTTTAAAGAGGATAGTCATTAAATATTTATGAACAGCACCACTGGTCTGTTTCTAAACGTTCACAAGAACGCCTTTAATCTCCCCTCTGCGTAAGGTTCTCTCTAGATCTACTCTCATATTCGTGCGTAACACAAAACTGTGAAACTAAACTTAGAAAAAGGCTGTGCATTTACATATTTGAAGTTTATATTAATATCTCACTGGTGTTTATGACTGCAGATGCTGTCCCTCTGGTGGGTCCTTGTTCTGTCCATTTGTTTCTAGGTCAGCCGTTTGCTTTTTGCTGGAATAAATGAGCTAGACAGCAGAGTCCTGAACTACCTGCCCTGCCAGTGTCTGATCTGAAGGAGAATAAAAGCAATTAAGTCCTTAATTACATCCCATTAGGAAAAAGTAAGAAAACAACCTTTTGTGCCAAGCATAAAAGTTGCTCCACTCTCTGTCCTCACATTTAATCCTCCGGGACACAGTTTCGTTCTGTGGTGATATTCAACACTCTGAAACTCTTGCTACTGCGCTTTTTGCACTTTTGAAAAATGTCAACACTCAGTTTAAGAGCTTGTGATTTAACACTTTTGGGGACACTTTCAACCTTTTATAATTTATAGCCATCTCCCAAAAATGTGTGATGGGCACAGTTAAGGTAGCAGTCAGAATAAAAGGTCAGTATATAGATTGAAGTGCTAGAAGACATCAATAAAGATAATGGAATATATATATATATATATATATATATATATATATATATATATATGAAGCAGGAGCTAACCCCTTTAGTGTCTCATCATCTTGGTATAATCTTATTACCAAATTCTCTAAAGACTTTATCATTTGAAAATGTGCTGTGTTGAAACTAGCCTAACACTGCTTTCTCCTGGAATCTCCTAGATGCTTAAAATGATCTAAAGTAATAATATCTCTACTGTTCACTGTATAACCATACATATATAGTTTTTATTTTCTCATATAATCCATAAAAACTGAGGCATTCTGAACGGCAACCTTTTATGTTCTCCAACACAGAAAAATCAGGTTTGATTTGTTTTGTGGATAGCATTTCTTCAAGTATAACCCTAAAAGATATCAGTGTTAATCCCATTAGATGTACTCAAAAGGAAACATAATGCACCTTGAATGCCAATGTTCTATTTTGAAAAAAAACAGGTTTAAAACAACTTTGGTATTATTGCAGCCAGTAAATAACAAACTCTTTCCTGATGTTCAATTTGGAACTCATAGTTCCTTTAGCATGACAAGAAGCTTTGTCAGTCAGATCGCCCTGTTCACCCTTGACGCCTGATGACAACTTTCAACCTGCTTTATAGGATAAAAGGTTCATTATTAATTTACTCATATTCTACAAACATTTTTGACATAAACTATACACCATCAACAGTAAAAGAATATTCTCCCTGGGATACAGCTGTGACCAATACTTACATCTAAACATTTGGAAGATGTATTGGCACAATAAAGGCTTTCTGAACAAGGCCCCCATTCACTCGAAAATTACAGGCAAGGATTGAAAAATGGGACCTTGTGAACCTAAAAAGCTTCTGTATGGCAAACGGTCAATCGAGTGAAGAGGAAGCCCACGGATTGAAGTAATTCTTCAGCTAAACATTCAATAAAAGATGAATACCTATAACATACAAGTAACTCAAGAAAAACAGTCCAATCAAAAAATGAGCTTTAAATTTGAATAAGGACTTTTTAAAAAGAAGAAATCCATAAGGCAGCAAAATAAATTTAAAGCCTCCAATATCCTTAGCAATAGAGGAAATACAAATTAGAGTTACATTGGGATTTTCTTTAGCTTACCCGAATCACAGTGGTCAAGATTAAAATAATCATAATTTTAAAAAGTAGCAGTAACTGCCAGCATGGATGTGGGAAAGGGGAACTTTTGTTTGCTGCTCACTAATGTCAGGATGCTAGAAACTGAACCCAAAATCTTCCACATGCTAGGGAAATTCCCTACTACTGAGCTACACTGCATCCCTCAGACCTTATAACTATTTCTTCAATGCCTGGATGGATATATACACAGCACCGATGTGTCAAAGAAAAAACAAGTTCGTTCCAGAAAAGGGCAACAAGAAGATGGTACTGAAGTAGTCCTAATGTATGAAAAGAATTTTTAATTTTCCTCTCTAGAAGGTTCAAGCACTGAAGATAGATTCATATGGAAAGTTATAACCAATCAGCATACATTTCTAGACTGGAGAGCATCCAGTTTCTCAAATTATGCACAGAAGCCGTAGCCTGTTTGGCCAGAACTGAGATTCCTCCTAACACTATTGAATTAATCCTAGGCTTTCAGTGTCTAATGGAGTAAGAATACTACCACTGCACCACAAAAAGGCTTAATTACTCCTTATAAAACATACAATCCCTGATTAAGATATTACAGGATATTAGATTCCCATTTAGAAGCTCTACTTAAGTCGGGTGCTAATTTGATCATGTAATTTAGCATGATACCCAAATAGAAAGAACAGGCGAGTACAAATTCAATAAAGCTGGAAATGCTCCATAGAGCCAGGGCAGTATGTCTTTGCAGGACCAGTGCAATGTCCTTAAAATAAATTGCCATCTAACTGATAGAATATTTCAAATTAATGTGTAATCACCACTAACAAAAGTCATATTTAACAATTATATATACCCAGGAAGGAAAATCCATGCCTCTCTAAGAATTTTCAAAATAAAAAAAAAAAGAATTTTCAAAATATTAGCTAATTTTTTATAATGTTAATTAGAAATATTTTCTAACTTCGATATAAACCATGTATTCAAGATATCCCTTACTTAATATTTTCAAAAATAGAATTTAATGGGCAATCTAAAAATGTAAGTTTGGAATAAGTCTTTTTATTCTCAAAACTTACAAAGCGTTTAGTGTTTTTTAATCAATGAAATACAAACTAGATACAGGCTTTTTTAAGAAAATAATTAAGACTATCTTAAATACAGCATAGTACACTAATCCCAAGTATTTGTGAATTTTTCCACAGGTACAAGCCCACCCTGATTGAAATTCACAACACTCACAGTGCCCAGTGGGTTGCTGGCCTTCCTTGGCAGCTAAATGTTCTCTCTCAAATTTAGTCTCTATTTAGTCAGTCTGTTAAGTAAGAATAAGAGGGGTAGAAAGGTCTGAGTACAAAAGCTTCATTTTTGACTTCAAATGTCTTCTCTTCTAGTGATGAAATCTCACCTTAACTTTTTTTTTTCATATTTGCAACATTTTAAGGAAAGTATTCTGTCCTCATTATTCATCATTCATTTCTTTATTTTTTTCTTAAAAGCCATCACATTTCAGTTACTCCTTTATTACATGGTTGTCAGGGAACACATTCCCACTGTTCCTTCCACACCCTGATTGCACGCCTCTCCCCAGCACAGCCGTGGTTCTGCTTCTCTGCAGCCTGCATTCTAGGAAGAAGTGAGAGAAGTAGATATGTAACCACATAAGTTAATTTTTAAAAAAGTAGGAGTATCTCAATTATGCTTAAGAAGTGAGTATTGATGGATAAGTAGTCAGGAATATCGCCGGATTTGTGGAAATGCTCTCCTCAAGAAATAAATTCAGATGGAAATTTAGTGGCAAGAAGGCATGAGCTATGCAAAGCCATGCAAGAGAGGAAAAGGGCTTCCAGGCAAAGCACAAAGGGTCTAAACAGGAAGCAGACACAAAATAGTTCACCATATTTCAAAGCAGAGATTGTAGCACAGCACTGTGCTCTGGCAACTTATTGAGAGTGATGCCAAAGAGCCAGCCCTGGCCTGAACGGGGGATGGTTGGGCAGGAGAGTGGAGGCAGTGGGAGGAAGAGTTCCTAGAGGCCCTGCTGTTGAGATTTATTCTGATGGAGCCTTTTGAGACACCTATGGGTAGTCTGCAAGACGCACTGCCTGGAAAATTAAAAGCAGAAGCATTGATCACTGGCCTCTACTCATCACTACTTAAAAACTATCCCCATGGGGTCTTAACTCTGGCTTTTCAGTTTGCCCAAGATTAGAAGGAGTCTATGAAAGCTGCCAACAGCCAGGAAAGCGATAGTTTGCACATTACTCGTAGTGAAAAGCCAGCCAAGTATGGCAGGTGTGATGAGTTGAGGGTCTAGTAATGTGACATGGCACATCCAGGGCATGTGCAGCAACCACACGGAGAGTTAAAAATGGGGCCACCAAGGACATCACAGCCAACCCTGTGCCTCGTGGGTGTATGTCGTTCCAAATGTGATCTGAAGCCACTACATTAAAATCTACGGAGAGGCTGGCATGCAGCTCGGTGGCAGAGTACTTACCTAGTACATGCAAGGACTTGGGTTTAATCTCCACTGAAACACACACACACACACACACACACACACGTGTGTGTGTGTTGAGACTGATTACTGGCTGAATCCCTTCATAGAAGGTGAATTATGTATTATGTCTGATATACCTTTGGGATTTGAACAAAATATTGATGTAAGCACAAGAAAATGTCACAGTAATACTTAACTGTGTTTTGTTTGAAAATCAGAGGTGCCCTGTACAATCTAACCTACTCTTTGATTCCTCACCCTTTCTAACCTTGAGATTAAGTTCACCTATCATCTTAAACCGTAGGTTATGTCAGGCTTCACCTCTTATTTTGGCCTTCGTGTGCGTTGGCCTTGTTTGAATAGCCACCTCCGTCCACCTAGCTTCACTTTTACATTTCAGTTTAGCTTAATTATTAGCTCCCAAATATTCTTCCTGACACTCCTCTTAAAACAGGCCATTTGCTGTATTCTTTTGTAGCACAATTACGCTGGGTCAGTTCCTGTCTCCAAGGGAAGGAGGCAGTACCTGATTGCTTAGTAAACGAGTGGTTGAAGATATGGAGATAAAAGCAGACTGGTTCTGGTTTGGGCACAGCAGCCCATGGATGGAGGACCAGCCACTGTTGCTGTGGGACAATGGTCTTTTATCCTGTCCCTTGTATTACTTTTAATAAAACACTGATTGGCCAGTAGTTAGTACAGACAGAGCGACCAGCAAGAAGTAGAGGCGGGGCAGCCAGAATTCTGGGAAGAGGGAAGTTTCAGTCTGCAGTCATAACCCAGACAGAGGGGATACAAGATGTGACTGCCTCGCTGAAAAAAGATACCAAGTCACGTGGGCTAACACAGACAAGAATAAGTTATAAGAGTTAATAAGAAGCCTGAGATACTAGGCCAATCAGTTTATAATTGATGTAGACTTCTGTGTGATTTCTTTGGGACTTAATGACTGCGGGAACCAGGCAGGACAGAAAACTCACTGTGCTCCTCATGGAGTGTTATGGAACACCTCATGGGAATTTAAGTACAGCACAATACAGTGAGACAGCTCTATATTCTGCAAATGGTGCCTCTGTGAGAAATATTTGGTATTTCTCCTCTTCTACCAAGTCACTGAGACCAAATCCAAGTCATCAAGGTTGGTGTCAGGTCCTTTGGTCCCCTGGTCATTCTCGCAGGCCCTATGAGAATTAATTTTATAAAGATACTTACTGGGAACTCGAGCAACATTATTTGTGGTAAGTGTCCCTTAAATAAACTGTTGTGTATGCTGTGTTCTTCCTAGTTAAAGTTTCCCAAGGAGTGAGGACAGTCACTAACATTTCTGAGATTAAACAACTCTTGAACAATGTCTAGGTCATCAAGTCCTTTGTTGTTGTTGTTGTTGTTCTTTTTAGAAAGAGATAGCTCAATTCTAGACACCACAAGTTGAAAGTGACTGCCGGTTCTTTTCAATTAAAAGTCCTAACGTGTTTCCTCTTTCTAGTGCAGGAGGGTAAATCAGGTTAAGAAAAATGCTGACAGTGTTAAGATAAACTGTGTCTTCCCTTTTAAACTCCTGCAGAAGAGTCAACCTTTGCTAAATTCAAGGATAAAACTGCCTTCCAAAGTGTCATTAAACTATCAAACAACTCCCTGTTCGTTGTCCACATTTTCCCCTTACGCTATATTTTAAAAGAACAAAGATAACCCAATATTCTTACACATCTTACACATTTATGAAGACTTAGAAAGAAAAACTAAACCAACAATTCAGCTCTACATATCTTGCAGAAATACTATCTCCAAGCTGAAGAGAATATTTTACAATATGGGTCTGGGGGTGAAGAGGATTAGCTTAGGGAAATGAATTCAAAAGTTAATTCTACTAACCATTTAGCATGATCTAAGAGAAACATATTCAAATGTACCCATTAAAAGACAATGCCAAACTGCTTAGAAAAATTTCAGTTGAACTGAAAAGATTGCAACTCACAGCATATATGTATAGACACATATGCATACATACGTATCCCTATATCATCAAAATGTGTAGACATGTGTGCATACGTACATATATGTCGTCATCAAAAAGTACAATGTTTTTTATCAGAAAATAGTTTGAACCCATGAAACAATGCGTCAAATGGGTCTTACAAAAAAAATATAAAAGAATACAAAAATAAAAGTTGACTCTGGCCTTCAGAGAGCTGCCTGGTGGCTCAGTGTTGTGTTTTGTCTCGGAGAGGTTTTTCCAAGCCCAAAAGGTAATCCCTCCCCGAAGCACTTCTATTTCTGTGTTGTGGTGAGCCTGGCAGTTTTGGATTTGTTGAGTAAAGCAATTTAGGAGTTGCTTCCTGCAGATGGAGATGCGTTTTAGAGTGAATCACTGGAGCTTTAAGAATAAGTAAGTGCTGTAAAAGAAACTTACACTGATGCCCTGAATAGCGAAATCTTATCTAGCCCATCTGATGCAGCAATTGAGGGGAAGGAAACTAATTGAAACTACTGAAACAGTAGGAAGGGTTGACTAATCTTTTTTTCTTTTATCTATTTTAATGTGAAGGAAACCTGTCACATCTAATACAGTGTCTAGGAAGGTGTTAACGAGGTAGAACTGCCTTTGGAAGCTGTCCCTTCCCACCCACCATGAGGTCCTAAAGCTGAGATGCTGGCCTCCAGCAGGAACACTTGGTGAGGACTGGCCATCGTGCGTGCTTTTCAAAGAAATGGCACTGTCCATCTTAGTGTCACGTCAAACAAACTCAAGAATGATTTAGGGATTTTTTTTTCCTTGTTCAAAAAGTTGGAAACTAAAACTTTTAATTGAAAAAGCCTGAAGCCACTTTCAACCTCTTGTATTTAAAACTCAAATTAGCCCTATCAGGATTAAAAAAAAAAAAAAAAAAAAAAAAAAAAAGTCGAAGAAAAGGGAAGAGCATTATGTCAAAGGTGGCGACGCAATGATTTATCGGTAGTTATATTTTACAGAAAGGCTATTTCTAGTTTTCTGAACTTTGCATCTCAGTTTCATCAACTCAACACAAATAATACAGCTCTAAAATCATGCCCTAAACACGCATAAATCTGAATGCTAGTGAAATGTTTCGAGGTAATAAAACAGTTAGAGTAATGGTCTTTCTACTTGATTTAAGAAGAGATCTCTTTATGTGTAAAATACACATTCAGTATAAAAATGTAGAAAGGAGAAATCTGATCCCTGAGGCTGTGAACAGGTGCATAAAAATAAGTTGCATTGAAAGACCCTCGACAAGGACCTCTTTTCGGGAGGAGACCTCCCCAACGCCAAGGAACAGGCCGAGACCACACGGATGCAAATCGCAAGAGGTTCATTGAGTAGACACAGGTACCTGTGGGCAGCAAGATCTCTCGGAAGATTTGCGCACCTGCCAACTGGAGGGTGGGCTTTTTATAGGGAAGAGCAAAAAGCAAGTTTACAGAAGCAAAAGCGTGGTTATCGGTCGACCGGAATGAGGCGGGTGCATGAATGGTTTCCTCTCTCAGCATGGGTGTCAGCAAGAAGCAAGTTTACAGAAGCAAAAGCGTGGTTATCGGAAGGAGGCGGAGGCATGAATGGTTTCCTCTCTCAAGCATGGATGGCTGGCAACAATCATCCTGTTCCTATCTTATAGCTAACCTGCTTTGTTGACATCCTATCTTATTGACCTCTTGCCTTGCAGTCTTCCTATCTCTATCTCCTGCTCTCTCAGGCATGGGATGTTCTTAGGGGAGCAGGCTGGCTGCTGATCCGGAGAATTTTTTTAAAGCAAACAGGACGTTCCCCCGGGAGCATGCTAGCTGAGGGTTTTGAGGAGGGGGTCTGTAGGGTCTTTCAGCATGACTTGGGTTCAATGAGTTCTGCTTTGCGAACATCGCATCATCTTCACCTCTGCTCAAGATGCTCCCCAAGCTGTCCTCGGGATACTAGTTGTTTCATATCTACCTCATACATGGCAATGGCACTTATAAGATTACGAGTACGTATCCAGGAAGCTAAAGAGATAGCTGAGTTGGTAAAGTGGTTTCCTAGGCAGGAGAGATGGCTCAGAGGTTAAGAGCATTGCCTGCTCTTCCAATGGTCCTGAGTTCAATTCCCAGCAACCACATGGTGGCTCACAACCATCTGTAACAAGGTCTGGTGCTCTCTTCTGGCCTGTAGACATACACACAGACAGAATATTGTAGACATAATAAATAAATAAATATTATATAAAAAATAAATAAATAAAATAAATTGTATACATAATAAATAAATATAAACAATAAAGTGGTTTCCTTGCCAGCAAAGAGATCTGCATTTGATCCCCAGAGCCCACACATAAAAAGCTGTGTCTCACCCACAGAGATACCCCTGAACTCACTAATACTTTACTCAGGTATTCAGGTAGAAACAACCCACTGGGGAGCAGCCCTCACCAGAGAAATGCACAGTGAAGCAACCGAGTCTCACAGGGACTCAACCCACTGAGCACATGAACATACGCTAGGAAGAAGGACATAGTATGAGCTGCACTCACACAGGGATTACCCAAGGTGAGCACTTTGAGGCTCCTCGCTGCTTCAACAAGAGTAAGAAGAAAGGGAAGAGCTTCAAAGGCAGGAAAGAAATCTCTTCGTTCTTCAGGGTCCCCCAAGCTCCACCTATTCGCAAAGCTTTAACAATTTCCCAGTTGACCAGGAGTGTGTGTTTTCAGTGGCCAGCTCCAGAGCTACAAAGGAAAATAGGGAGTGACTCTAAACTCTGAGAGTAAATGAACAGCAGTGCACTCTTGTGGGAGGACCGGCTTTCACAACATGTCCTCCGACTGTCACATGAATGCTTTCACAACCGTGCAACATACATATACACAAAATTAATTAATTAATCAGCCAATTATTGGCTATAAGAATATTTGGAACAATTCCGAATGTCATCTTTTGTGTTTTCAGTGGCAGACACAAAGTGTCCTTTAAAACCAAGCCTGCCAAATTCGAAGGTTTGGGAATAAAAACTCTATTTTTTTTTTAACTTTTCCCCCACATCTAAAACTAGATCATAAAAATGTGACAGAAGAGAAAATTCAAAATAACTGAAAAAACTGCAAAAAGTTAAATATTTTACTGCAAATTCAAAATAATACTGCAATTCCACAAGGAATTGCGTGAGTTTATAAATCTGACCCTTCTAGAGTGTTACCATTTCATATCCCTTGTGTTTGGAGGAATATGATTTCATAGCAAAGAGTTCTTAATGCCAAGAAAGAGCAACTACCTACACCGTGAGCTGAATTTCTCTTTCCTGGCAATAGGTGAATGCACTGGGGAAACAACCAGGTAAAAATTGAAGGTCTGGGAACAGTGCAGAAGTCAAGGGAATGATGAAAGGGTATTTTACTAACATAAATGTTTTTAGAGAATCTTGCTCCTTTTTAATAGCAATTAAAATCTCATTTTAAGATATTACACTGACTCTTGCAGCCTTAAATAGCCTCTGAATAGCACATTACCTTTACAAGAAATTATCTGGGAGCTCTGGAGCTCCATAAGCAGAGGGCTTACTGATCCTGTTATATTAAGTCCTGCCCAAAGTGCCCTTACCATGCATGTGGCTCAAAATGGTTCATTTTGCAGTTAACATTGTGATAAAATCCATTATGAAATTTCTGTTTGAACACAAAATCTAACCTTAAGACCCTGAGCCATTTTTTTTTTTTAGTTGGGGAGAAACCAATTTAAAAACTGAAATGATACAACCATTCATACAACAGGGCAGTGTTTTCAACCCTGTCAGTTCTATCCATATAGTTCTTCTAAAGCCCGTGACTCTGTACCCGATTTCACCATAATGCTCTTGGCCCACCATTGATTGAGTCAGACTCAGCCAATTATGTGTTTCATACCTGCCAGTGTCCTTCCCTAGCATGTGGACAACATTTTTAGACCAGACTCCCACACAGGTCCATTTAATTTCCTTAGGGATGGTACTTCCCAGCCAGCTAGCTCAGCCTTTGAACTTTGACATTTTCTGGAGTTTTTTTTCTTGAAAGCAATGCTTTGAGTCCATTTCATAAAGACTGAAGACAAAAGTAAGGAAAAAAAACATGTTGGCCAAGAAAGGAGAACCAATTGCGCTTCTGGGATGAAAAGTCCAATCAGGTTTTTTTCACCAATGAAAGTTTTTGCGTGAAGTGAATCTTAACTTTAAAACAAGGAAAAAGGAAGTTCAACAGAAAGGTAATTTTTTGCTATAAAACACCCACAAAATTGAACAGATAACAAAATAAAAAGAAACATAATTTATTTTGTTTGTGGACTTTCTATTTTATGCATTATTTCTTCTTGCATATTTATATACCATATGTCCCACACCTATTATTATTGCTCCTGTTACTAATTTTCCTCTTCCTTGCATCCTGGAGTTGAATCTTTTCACGTAACAACTTCAGCTTCTTCAGTAGAACTTTCTTCGTGCCTGTCTGGTCACAGTCCATTAACACACAATGTTTCTACAAGTTCACTTTCTACAAGGCCACCATAAGGGATTTCATTTTTTTTCTTTTATTTTCACACTTGGCTAACTTTTAAAAAAGAAAAAGTAAAAACTATCAGCCATAACGGTATGCCTTACCTAGGATGTAGTATCCACTTAGGCAGCTGGTTTGGGGAAACAAAAAGAACTATCTGCCACGCTAGCGTTTTGAATCTCTACACACAGCTGACATCTCCTTTGACAGGAGTTCAGGAATCAGAGGGAAGATTCTGTGGGAAGGAAAGGGAGGCCCTGTAATGTGGGAAACTCAGGAAAACAGAGTGAGGTCCCACTGGAAGCAAGAGAACTATGGATCTCATCTGCATTTTTTCTAAGCCCTGGCTGTGGTACTATAAATAGAAGAGCCTATACAGAGAGATGAGTTGATTCCACTGATCGCAACCTCATTTTTTTAGAAATATTTGGAGATGTATTCATAAGGATTCATCTGCACATTTTCCTGCTGAGAATCTCCCTCTCTTGGCACAGTGGGTGGCCAACTTTCAAACCTGCTAATGATGTGCTAGATGCAAAGAGTATAAGAACAATTATTTATTTTTTAAGTTAATACATGCAGAAATGCTTTTAGCTCTAATAGCCCTTTCAGGCATTTGACTGTCTTACGTAAATAGTGAACAACCTTTTAAGTGTAGCCTCTTTATTTTTTTTTAACTGACTAATTTTTTTCTAAAGATAATTGTAATACCTAGAGAAACTTAATAACCTGATTCTCTAAACATATTGGAGATTTGCAATCTAATATCCCATAACAATTATAGTGTCAAATATACAGATATCTATATATGCGTAGATAAATGGTACTTTTTCAAAAAGTTTCCTCATGGACACTGCCTTGCATTACACTGGGAAAATAAAAAGGCTCTAGCCCTTGGACCTTCATATCTACATAGGATTTTTAGTCCTTATTTATTGTTTGTGTGTATGATGGGGGTGACATGCACACAGAAGTCAAAGTGCAAGTTTGAAGAGTGAGGTCTTTCCTTCCATCTATGTATGGTCACTGGGGATCAAACTCAGGTCATCAAGCTTGCCTGGCAAGGGTCTTTGCCTGCAGAGTCATCTCACTAGCCCTACATATGTTTTTGTAATACGTTGCTGAATGTCAAAATGTTCTCCAAATGAAAAAGAATCAAAATGTGATGTGGGAGTCCCCTCTGTGTGCTGTCATTACCATTAATGAATAAAGAAAGTGCCTTGGCCTGCTGATAGGGCAGAACATAGGAAGACAGGGAAGACAGAACTGAATGCTGGGAGAAAGAAGGACGGAGTCAGGAAAATACCATGGATCCGCCACCACCACCAGAGACAGACATGCTAAGACTTCACTGATAGGCCACGACCTTGTGGTGATATGCAGGTTAATAGAAATGGGTTAAATTAATATGCAAAGGTTAGCCAATAAAAAGTTAGAGCTAATGGGCCAAGCAGTGATTTAATTAATAGAGTTTCTGTGTGATTATTTCAGTTCTGGGCAGCCAGGACAAACAAGCAACCTTCCTGTAACAAAAATGTGCTCTGATCCTGCTGTAGCATAATGGTAGCTAATATCTGCCATGCTTTTACACTAGAAAAAACATAATTTTACTGGGATTGTGACTTTCACTCAGGGTAAGCTATGTAAGGAGGACATCTGAAGTTTTTACAATGGTAGAAGCCAGAAGGGTGAAAAACATCACAGGAAAATCCACAGAATCAACTAACCCGGGCTCATAGGAACTCACAGAGACTGAACCAATAGCCAGGAAGCCTGCATGGGACTCACCTAGGGCCTCTGCAAATAGGTGAGAGCTGTGTAGCCTGGTCTTCTTGTAGCTGTCTCCTAGAGGTGGGAAACAGAGCTGTCTCTGACTCTTTTGCTGACTTTTGGGACCCTATTCCTCATGCTGGGTTGCCTTGCCCAGCATTGGTACAGGGCAAGGTGCTTAGACTTACAACTTGATATACTACGTTTTGTTGGTATTAATGGGAAGCCTTCCCTTTTCTGAGTAGAACTAAGGAATAGTGGATGTGGGGAAGAGAGGAGGAGGGGTAGGGAGGAACTGGGAGGAGAGAAGGGAAGAGAAACTACAGTCAGAATATAAAATCAATGAATAAATAAATAATTTAGAAAAAAAAGAATGGTGAATCTCAAGTTTCACCCAAGACCTTCTCTACTAGAACATCAGAGGGCCAGGGAGTGAAGGAATCAGTGGACCTGGGGGATGCATCAGGAGGCTTCATGGAAACAGTCAAACTGCAGATGACCTTTGGGAAACTACTTCTAAATGAATTCATTCATTTTTTTTCTTTTATTGATTCTTTGTAGATTTCACATCATGCAGTTGGATCTTACTTATCTCCCTGTCTCCTCACATCTACCCTCTGCCCTTGTGACCTCCCCCAAATCAAAACAAAATTTAGAAGAAAAATCAAACAAAGCAAAGAAACAAATCAACCGAAAGAATCCTGTTGTGGAAGTTGTAGTGTGGCCCAATGAGTCACACAGTTTACCCTTTAGTCCGTTCATCTTCACTTTCCAATATTCACCTTCTCAAGTCATTGGTGTGGCTCAAGACCACTGATAATGAGCTCTCCCTGGGGTTCCTGTTGGATGTCCTGTTCTCCTGTGCTCTGGAGAGTCTGCTGTTTTGGGATGTGTAGGTTTGTCCCTTTCACATTCTCCAACAGTTCATAGATTCCATGGACGCTGGGATGGGTCAGCTCATAGCCTTGGTTCTGGACCTGGGTGGTAACTAGGTTGACCAGCTTGCTAGCTTTCCCTCATCGTCACTACCTAGGTGAGTTCTCTAGCACTGCTATTGCTAGCTCACCCAATGATACAACAAGGAGCAGGTTTCCTGCTCTCAGGTCTCAGACATGAGTCCCCCTCACTCCTCACATCTCCAAGTACAATCCTGTTTTGCCCTGGCAAGGTACAGGGCCCTATCTCCTGATTGCTGTAGGGTGAATACAAGTGGGTAGTGAGGTAAACTCCTTTGTTCTCATGCCCTCAGGGCTGGCTCACCTGCAGGGGTGGGAGCAACAACAGGGTCAGCTCTACCAAGTCACCCAGCAGAGTACAGGGGCTTTTTTTCTGTGTCTTGAAGCTGATGTGGGACTGGGCTAGTTCTCTCACTCTTGTGACCTTGGGGCCTGTAGGTGGAGACTAATTGTTCATTTCCCAACTGTCCAGACCCAAATAATCACGCAGAAGCTATGTTAATTACAACACTGTTTGGCCAATGACTCAGGCATATTCCTGGCTAACTCTTATATCTTAAATTAACCCATTTCTATTCATCTGTGTATTGTCACATGACTGTGACCTACCAGTAAGGTTCCAGCAAGTATCTTTCTCCTTTAGCAGCTATATGGAATCTTCTTAACTCTTCCTCTCTCTCTCTCTCTCTCTCTCTCTCTCTCTCTCTCTCTCTCTCTCTTCTGATTTACCACCTGGCTTTACTCTACTAAGCCATTGGCCCAAACAGCTTTATTCATCCATCAATAAACACAACACATATACTGAAGCACATCTCACATCAGGGACCAACTCTTTCACCTGCCACAGGTAGCAAGGGGTGGATGGAAGAGGGCATATTTCCCTCATTCATGACACCGAATGGCAGACTAGAAGCGGAAGTTGACTCTGTTGCTCTCGCACCCTCAGGGTGATATGGTCTCCAACAACAGGGTCAGCTCTATTATGCTGCCCATGCAGAAATCACACTCTGCTCTTTCTCGGGTGTTGCAGCATGTGAGAGTCAGAGCTAGCTCTTCCACTGTTGTGACCCCAGGGCCAGCTCTCTTGCCTGGAATTCATTAAGATTTTAAAGTAAATACCATGACTGGAGTTGAAGAAACAGCTCAGTGGTTAAGAGCACAAGAAGCTCTTGCAAAGGACATGACCTAGGTTTGTTTTCCGTGGCAACTCACAACTATGTGTAACTCCAGTTCCAAGGGATCAGAAATTCCCTCTGGCTTCCATGGGCACTGCACACATGTGCTGTGCAGACATACATGCAGGCAAAACACCATACACATAAAAGAAAAGAAAAATTTAAATGCTGTTTCCACCCCTAGATGAAGAGCTACAGGAAGTCACTGGCTGCTAAGCAAATGGTTGCTAAGAGAGAGAATCATTTGCCTTGTAAGAATGAAGACACACAAAAGTTACCCATGCCAATTGGTCAGTTTTAAACTCATGCACATTTGAGCAAAGCTAAACTGATTCGGTAGGTTATAAATGCATGTGTGTATGTCTATATATATATAAAATTAATATTTAAAGATGAGATCATGAATCTGGGAAGGAGAGAGGGGAGTTAGAGAGGAAGAGGTAAGGTCTGGAGTATTGTAGATACAGTGTCCATGTATGAAGTTTAAAAAGTATTTTAAAAAATGTCATTACCAGCCGGGCGGTGGTGGCGCATGCCTTTAATCCCAGCACTCGGGAGGCAGAGGCAGGCGGATCTCTGTGAGTTCGAGACCAGCCTGGTCTATAAGAGCTAGTTCCAGGACAGGCTCCAAAACCACAGAGAAACCCTGTCTCAAAAAACCAAAAAAAAAAAAAAATGTCATTACTTTCTTAAAGATGAATTTGTAAAGCAGCGTATATATAGTGTGTAGTTCTTGTAAAGGACATTTGTAAACTTTCTCAAATAAAAAATTGAGTATTTATGTAAAGACATATCCACATAGTTGTTTACACAAAACAGTGCCAAGTAAATTCACAGCAATGTTGTAGCTAAGTAAACTGTGTAAGAGAGGGTGGCATTGTTTGCATCGCTATTTCCAAAAGTCAACTCTTGTCATAAAGCCTACCTACTTCAGACATTTTTTTTCCTGGGGAAAATTCAATTCTGCTGTAAGGTACAGAAAGACTCTCAAGCATCTCAAGTGACAGGGAAAACAGTGGACCTGGTAGTTTTTGAATAAATTGGATTTCTTGATGGGGATGTCAAGATGAACATAGAGGAAACCTTTAAACTTAGGTATGCCACAACCTAAAATAAAGATAGTTTTGAAACTATCTGTGAGATATATGTCACTCTGGGAAGTATTTTGGAATGACAGGAGGCAATTTGACATGAGGAACAGAAGTAGCATCATCCAGCACAATCTCAAGCGTGGAAGACTCTTTCTCTAATAAGAGTTAATACGATGTCAAAACTGCAGCTGAAGGGCTGCGTGCATCCCCTTGGCAAGGCAGAAAAGGTGACCTCTCCTCTCTTAGACAGCTTCCTCTAGAATTCCTACTTCCTTCTCAAGTCTACCTAGCTGCCTGCTAGCACAGATGCACCATTGGTCACCTGCATGTGGAATGGCATAACCATCTTACAATGGCTGATGGAAGCCAAAAGAGGAAACAGGGCTTGGTGCATCAATGGGATATCATTTAAAATAATTTGTGCTTGGTTTTAAACCTAAAGGCATCCCTCCTGCATCTCAAATCTGTTTACATCTACAGGACTGAGGTATTCAGCGTTTAGATTGGTTTGACTTTCATCTATGTATTAGCCTCCACTGTTTTTTTTATTTTCTTCTGTTTGGAGATTATAATATAATTACAATATTTCTGCCTTCCCTTTCCTCCCTCCAGATCCTCCCATACACTACTTCTTACTTACTCTCTTTCAAATTAATGACTTTTTATCATTAGTTATTATAGCTTGCAGATGTATATACAAAGTCCTAAATATAACCTGTTTGGTCTATATGATATTACTTGTATGTGTTTTCAGGACTGCTCATTTGGTATTGGATAACTAGTTGCTGTGTTCTTCCAAAAGGGAGATGATTTCTCCTTTCTTAGCAGTCTTTAGTTGCCTGTAGTTATTTGAGTACAGTTGAGGCCTTGTAGGCTTTTCCCCATACACTTATGCATGTCTATTCACAAATCCCTGTACAGTCTGATTGGGCAGTCATACTGGTGTCTGCATTAGCATTTACAAACCTAATGTGCCCCTTCCATAACGCAGCTAGCTATTGAGAGTCCTAAGCGTTATCTGGATACACGCCACAATGGTTTACCATTGACTTTTTCCAAGCTTTTAAAACCTATGAAGTTACATATCAACTAGGCAAAAAATTGTTGTGAAGTTTCCATAAATTTTAAGATTAAATTATTAATCATTTACAGGATTAACCTTTTATGTGGGCAAAAGTTGAATGTCTGAGAACCTTAACATTCATCCAAACCAGCTTTACCTGCTATCCATCCTTCATTCCCATACATGAAGCTAATTTTAAATACTGAGATATTTTTGAAACCAAACCCTCTTCCATTTCCAAACTGGCTACCTATTACATGGAGTAAGTGGTCCTTTCCTACACGCAAATTGGTTTGTATTATAATATGATTCAAAGAAACAAGGAAATAAGAGAACCCACAGATGAGAACACTTAACAGCAAACTCTCTAGTCTGGGCAAGGTTTCAGCAGATAAGGAGGATGAGTCCTGAAAAAAGACTCCACTAGTTTCCTCCTCCTTTGGGTTGTGTTTCTGGCACCAATCCTGGAAAGTCTCAAAATACATAAAGATATTAAAATATAACCAGGAAGAATAATAGCCTAGACATCCATGTATGCAAATATATACACTCACTGTCCCGGTCAGGGTTCCCTGATGGGACAAAGCATATGATAAAAACAACTTGAACAAAGAAAAGGCTTATTTTTGGCTACAGGTTTTAGAGGGCCTTGGTCAGATGATGCCATGGCATTGTGCCTGAGGCAAGGTAGAGGATAATGGACATGAGAACACAGAGAAGACTGCTCAGTTTATAGCAGCCAGGTAAGAGACTAATCGGGAGGAGCCAGGGACAAGTTAGACACTTCAAGACATAGTACATAACCTACTTCCTCTAACCAGGCCCACCCTCCTAATAGCCCATTTTATACATAGATTAGCCATTGATAAAGTGAACACCCAATTACCTCTGAAGAGCACCACTACTGGGGTCCACGCTATCAACATATGAACCTTTGTAAGAGACACATCATATCCAAATTGTAATGCAAGGTAACAAAAAAATACGGCAGATAGAGAAATGATTTTGAATATTGCACGCAATTCATTACTGCAAGAAGCAAAAATCAAACTCAACGGTTTCTACAGCTTAAGAGGGGCTTGGGGCTGACATTATAGCTCAGTGCTAGAGCATTCACCTAGCACAGACAAGGTCCTAAATTCAATTACCAGCACTGAGAAACAATAATCAAAATTAAGTGTTGATACTATTAGTGTTAGTGGTACAAATGAAAAAGATAGCAATGCCTAAATTCTCAGCACTTGAGAAGCCGAGGAAAGAGAAACTCAAATTTGAGGCCAGCTTGATCTACATGTCAAGAATCTACTTGACAGAGCCACAAGAAAACATAGAAGAAGTCAAATATATTTGGCTCACACTGCTATAGAATGACAGCTAGACCTAGAAACCAGTTTCTTCAGTTATGTCTATCCTGGTGGCTTCGATTTCCTTGCAAGTAGCTAGTATGTTTTCTTATCCCGGCTTAGCCCTCTGCTGGGCAGATGCCCTTGACTCTTTCCCTTTATAAGTCCCAGGGGAAAGAGAGCACGCTCCTGAGAGTTGTGGCAGAGGTTCTGCATCCATTCCAGTCAGCCTGCCCTGTTCACATGCAAGTTCTGTCCTAGACACTGTCACTACAAGAGTAACATCTGTTCACGCCAGACAAAGTTAACTTTGAGCCTCCAAGTTAAGGTCCTCACAGAAACCTGAGGCCACTGTTGCTTTAAAAGGGGGAAGTAGATGCAGAAAAGGCAGAAATAACCGACTCTAAGGCAATTCCCCCTCCTGAGGGCCTCCCCGGCAGGTGAGAGAATTTTTCCTGAGATTTGCTTTCATAGACTCTCGCAGCCTGGGGCCAGCAAACCATATTTTAAGTCAGAGAGTTATATAGTCATTACAGCTCCCCACTGTGCCTTTTTTCAGAATTGCCACAAGTTCAGCTCTTAGACGAATATAGCGAGCCATCAGCGGCTTAAAATTCTCCTGTGAGCTTTGAGCCTCCGATGACTTTTCGTGATAGACGTTTGAGGCACCTTACTGAGGCAGCAGCACACATATTTAATGAAGTCCTGAAAAGGCACCCGGAGTGAAGTAAGAGCTGAGATAAATCAAAAATAAAAATAGATATCTAAAAATAGCGTCCATGGCTTCAGACAATTTACAATGCCCTTAATCAGCCCTCAGTGTAAAATACTCAAAAATTATAACCCAGAAAGCAAAAGAGGGGGAAAAAAATGCCACTTGGCAAAGCGATTGTGATTTTATTGATGTGTATGAGTACTAGAAAGACTAAACTGAAAGGGTAACAAGATGCCGTAATATAAGGCTACTTTAAGGAATAAAACTTTAAGGAATGATAATTTCAGGATAGCTTTGATAGCTCAACACCTGCAAATGTTTTCAGAAGTAATAAAGAGTAGTTGATAATGGCATTTAATCAATAAGGGGTTGAAGATGAGGTTGAGCAGGGATGGATACTTGCTTTTCTTCCCAGATGATCTGCACTCACTTCTCAAGAACCACATAGAGTGGCTCACAACTTACTCGAATTCCAGCTCCAGAAGGTCCAATGCCTTCCTCTGGCATCAACCGAAGTCTGCACACAGGGGTGTATACCCACAGATACTCACACATGCACACACATGAATAATAATACAGACAGATCTTTTGGAGAGCTAGTCAACGTGACTCCATGTTTCATCTGATTTTCATCGTGAAAATAGGAAAGAAAGCTTGCTTTGTTGGCGCTAGTAGCAGGTGGTATTTGGTACACAGTTTTAGAGAAATCCTACCAAACTGAGCACACAGTATTACATCTCAGTCATATAAAATTCAACAAACCCATCAAGCCTGATGTGACACATTTAAAAGCTTCTCACCTCATATTAAGACTTGGTAAGGCAACCCGTTACTAGGAAAACCTGCCAAAGCATGAAGGACAGGCTCCACTGCCACTGCTAAGAGTCCCACAAGGAGACCGAGCCATACAACTGTCACGAATATGTAGAAGGCCTAGGTAAGGCCCATTTGGGCTCCTTAGCTGTTGGTCCAGTATGAGCTCCTATGATTCCAGGTTAGCCGTCTCTGTGGGTTTCCCTGTGATAAACTTGACCTTTCTCCTGACAGCCTCCATGACTCCAGTCTTCAGGTTCTAGCAGAGGAGATGAAACCATATTAAGTGCCTACACTGTACCCAGACAAATGCCGCCTTTCATCTCTCAGTAGTATGCAATTCTCCTTTCTTGACACGCCACTGTCTCAATTTCTCTTTACCTCAAAACTGAAACTGAATTTCAAAATGCATTTTATTTTTTTTAATATTTATTTATTTATTTATTATGTATTCAATATTCTGTCTGTGTGTATGTCTGCAGGCCAGAAGAGGGCACCAGACCTCATTACAGATGGTTGTGAGCCACCATGTGGTTGCTGGGAATTGAACTCAGGACCTTTGGAAGAGCATGCAATGCTCTTAACCACTGAGCCATCTCTCCAGCCCATTTTAAGATGTTTATTTTAGAAAGATAACATATCTCCTAGAACATAGGAATGAAATCCTACGATGAATAAAATAGGAAAAGAGAGAAGTTCAGTCCAGAGGCCTACGTGGTACTGACCATCCATAGGCAGCTGGGTTTGGTTTTGTAGGAACTTGGAAGGAGAAAAATAAAAGTCACTCTGCTGCTGCTTGCCCAAGAAGCACACAATAGTCATTAGCCATTGGCCCATGATTCTTCTTGACTGGGAGTTTCCCATAAGACATTAATTGTCCCATATTTTCATCTTACTGTGCAAAATTGGTGAGACTTCTGGCCCTCACTAGCATCTTATGTGAAGTCAAGGAAGAAGAACTTACCATATTAATATTCCATTAAGCCGACAAAAGTGTCTACTACTGCATCTGTTCCTATCAAACCATTTTTGTATAGGGTATGGTTCAGTGTTCTCTTTATCAGCTAAGGTAAGACAGCACACCCCCGTGAGGACTAATCTGCCTTCTACAGACTTGTCCAAAACACACTGGATATGCACATATTCACATGGAAAAGCAAAGACCAAATCAACCACCACAGTTGTTGCCCAGTTCCTGCACACCAGAATAGACACAAAGGAAGATCTGTAACCATGCCTGCTCGGTTACACCAGAGGATGAAACCTCAGCTACTTTCACCTCATCAGCACTTGGGTCTAGCATATTACACTTTCCCTTCAAAGTGTTCCACATCTATCATCCTATTCTTAGATGAACAATGCCTACCGTGTCAATGTTTCCACTGGGGAATTCATTCTGGGACAACGGCAGCAGGGACTGCCAGAGCTAAGACCAGAAAACATTGTAAATGGAAAACTTGCAGCTCCTTTCTTCGAAAAGACTGTTGCGATCCGCATCTGCTTTCATGTGGACACGTTCCACTGCCCAACTCAATACAAGGATTTCTTTTCTGCTTTCCCAACCGCATCATTCTAAAGATGAGAAGAGGGAGCAATTTATTTTCTCTTCTATCCCCACAAGTCCTTTTCATAAATATTTCTTAAACAGCTTACCTTATCTCCTGACCTAGATCTCCGACTGTAACGTGGCCTGTGAGGAGGGCAGTGCCACACACTAAGCCCAGGGTGAAAGTTCCCATTTTACTTCCGACTCACCAGCCTAGAGAACTCAGGTTATTTTAGTATCATTGTACTTCAACTCCCACTGAATCTAGTAGTGCAGTATGCCTTATTGGGTTCATGAGGCAATGTATATACGGTGCTTAAGATACTACTGAATACTGTTCTTTGGGAGTAGTCCAGGCATAATTTGTTTCATCCCCACAGGGAATTGCTACTCTTGCCAGTATTGGAAATGGCTGGATTCCCCATTACAGCCAAAGAGGAAACTGTTCCGATGTCCATGGAAATCAAGATTAATTTCCTTTCAAGATGTTTGCTAAATTGGCAACACTTCGTAGTCATCAAAGCCACACCAGGGTATTACATAACCACGAAAGAAAGCCGCTCTGCAGGGCCACAGATAATCACCGGATCGCTTAAGGACATGGCACCTGTAAATGTCAGGCTGGCATTTCGTGGGGGTATATTTCAAGTGCGTGTAATTCCCTGCCATGTAAGCTCATACTTGGATGCCATCCATTCCGATACAACTAGCTTCCACTCTTCAACCCAACGGTTGTTTGATTGCCCTGGTGTTCAAAATCTCTCAGTACATCTCACGCCCCACTGTGTTAAACCTCTATTTTCCAGCTCCTGGTACAGAGAGCTGTTAAAGATCAAGTTAATCCCAGAGGGGAGTGGGGCGACAGGGGTCACTGTGACTGCTCCAGAAAGTGCTTAGGAAAAACAAGCACTGTTGCTCTGGGTTGGAGGCAGCCTTTGAGAGGGCTGCATTTTTTCCTTCTTTAAGAACTAAGTAAATTGTCTTTCCTTTAGCTCAGGGGAAGACATCGCCTACCTCTTACTTTTACCACTCATTTCAGCCTCTGTAAAGGGAAAGAGTGATGTTGGCACCTACAAAAATGTAGCACTTCAATATATGTCAATATATGTTCTTGAAAAATAACTTAGATGTGCTTCTATCTAATCCATTAGCATATTAAATTATTATCTCTGTTCATCTATTCAGATAGTATTTCTAGCAGAGGATGTTTACCATTCCAGTTATGATGACTAGTACTTGTACTCATGAACAAATGAGGCATGTGAGCCAATGAATGTATGAACGTGTGTGTGTGTGTATGTACAGCTTCAGATATATTGTGTATATAAACTTACATGTGCATGCAAGCATATGGGGAATATTTGAGGTCAAAAGCTTTCATTATTCTTAAAGTTGTTGAGATGTTTATATTTAATGATACAGCTGATCCCTTAACACATTGTGCTTCCTACCAATGATCAATATTGGCCTTTTATTTTGCACAATTCTATGAACTGTTTATATATACATTATGCATACACAGAGATAAAATGCATAAATTCTCATACATGTATACATACATTAATACATAATTTAAGAAAATGATGTGTTGGAGAAAATCATTTGTGACAAACCCTGCTAGGAGTCTGGCCAATGTTATCTTCTTTTTCATTAATAGTTTCTAGCTTTTATTTGGTACACTTGGGTATCTAGCTAAAATGTCTCCACCTTCCTTAAAGCAGAGTATAACCCTAGGTACAAACTCAAATAATCTAATGTCACAGAAGTTCTGGGGTATTATAGAAACATCTGAGAAAACTCCATAAAAGCAGTATGGCCCTACCTGCTTCTTTCCTAAACCCAAGGATATAGAAGCAATTATTTGAATCTCAGAAGCAATTTTGTATCCAGAAGCAACCTTAAAAATAGGAGATAAAGCTATGATGAAATATATGGACAGAAATTATCTCGACTATAAAAGCACCAAAAGTACACTTGCTAGTAAGCGAGGAGTCATATACTTTGCTCAGACCTCTGTTCTTACATATGATCTGTTACATGCAGCTAAACCATGCCCCAAATGTTACAGTCAGTGTCAAGTGTTCACCAAACTATATATCTTAGAGAAGCTTTCTCTTTTTTAAAATAAAAACATTTTATTTATGTGTGTTTGTTCATGTCTGTACTCCTAGAGTAGGCAAGAACTTCCCATGCTCAAGTCCATTTAGGGTAGTTAGCAAGATCCAGTTTAAAAAAAAAAAAAAACTCAATGGAAGAGCACTTGCCAGCATGCTTGAGGCCCTGAGTTCAAATTCTTAGTACAAAAATAATGTTATCCCAAATCTCCCTAATCTCAAATCTATACAGTGTTGCTTTCAAAATCTGTGAATCCTTCCTTCTTACCAAGGCATCAGTATCTAACTGTAATTGTAAGGTTGTCCCCCCTCCGGGCAAGTTTCTTTTTTCAGTTGTTTTTATCGAGCTATATATTTTTCCACTCCCCTTTTTTCCTCTCCCCCTCCTCTTCTACCCTCTCCCGTGATCCCCATACTCGCAATTTACCCAGAAGATCTAGTCTTTTTCTACTTCCCATGTTGTTTGTTGTCTAGGTTCTCTGGGATTGTGAATTATAGGCTAGCTTTTCTTCGCTTTATGTCTAAAAGCCACTTATGAGTGAGTACATATTATATTTGTTTTTCTGGGTCTGGGTTACCTCACTCAATAGGATGTTTTCTAGATCCATCCATTTGCTGCAGATTTCAAGATGTTGTTATCCTTTTCCACTGAGTGGTACTACATTGTGTAAATGTACCATGTCTTTTTTATCCACTCTTTAGAAAGCTTTTTAAATTCTTTTGTTTATTTTGTTCATGTGAAAATCTACACTGAGAGAAAGGAGTTCCCGGCTATCATCTTTACATGAGTTCAGGGTCAGGACCTTTTAAAAATCATGTTTATGAAACATATATGTAACCCAATAAAGATGTGGCAATTGTGTAATTTTAATAAAAGTATGCTGAGAAAGCAGAAAATAGAAAGTTGCAGTTTTCCAAACTAGATGAATAATGTTTAGGAAGCAAACTTAGAACTCCTCTTATACTACCCTCAAGAGGCAGTGTCTAATGATCATAGTAAATGAATTATCAAATTAGTTTTTGGATTTTCACATCTTATTTCCTAGGGAGCTATGCATCTGTTATTGTCTGCCTTTAGACAGAGGGTGAAGACTGTTTACTCTCAGGCTCCCACTTCTGCCGCCATCAGGAGGATACCATGAGAAGAACACTCATCTCGGAAGTCTGAATGCCCCTTTTGTTCATGACAGCACTCTGTCATGGTTTAGCAAGCCCTCAGAGGCCGGCCTTCTAACACACACATTTGTTACTTATTAAAAATGTCTTCTAAATGGATAGACTACAGGAAATGGTCTCTCATGGAGACACAGATGGCAAATGAATTTTCTAAGCTGTGGGTAGAAATGGAACCCTCTGCGGTTTATCCTGAATCTCACCGGGGGCTTTTCCTTTGCAGGTCTGTCAGAGCAAACCCTTCCACAAAGACTCATTTTGTAGTAACAAATGCATCCTGTCAGATTCTGCCACACCTACTCGGTTATGCTTGGCTGGCTTGAGAATGTTAATGTGAGGCACCTCACAGCCACCAAGCAATGGAGAGAGCACAGCTGTGCCGTGCACTGTGCATGAGAAACACTCTTCACAGAAGCAGAGAATTGATCAGTGCTCTGGTGAATCTACGCCGCTGGAAAAGCCACAACGTTGGTGGTTTAGAAAGAGACAATGGAATGTATTGATTGTTAGGAATGAAGTAAACAAGAGACCGGCGGCCCTGCCAGTCGTGTGATTTGCTCGCTGTCCTGTCCTGTGATGGTGGCTATTCTGCTCAAGTTATCTTTGTTGTGCTTTATGTGATATTCTGTCATTCCATCTGTGTTTACCAGTTTTATTCCTTCTTGAGGGAAGCTGGAGTTACTTGAGAACAGAGTCGCTCAACTGAGAAAATGGCTCCTTAATATTGGCCTGTAGACAAATTTGTCAAGAATTATTTTTTTTTTTTGACTAATGATTGGTGTAAGAATGTCTCACCCACTGTGGATTGGGCAGTTGGTCCTGGGTTCTATAAGAAAACAAGCTGAGCAAGCTTTGAGGACCAGGCCAGTAAGCAGCACCTGGCCTGTTTCAGTTCCTGCTTTGAGCTCCTGCCTTGACTTCCCTCAGCAATGGACTATCTGTCACCTGAAAGTGGAAGATGAAATAAACCCTTTCCTCCCCAAGCTCAGCTACAGCCTTTATCACAGAAATAGAAACCCGAATAAAGACACCATCCATTTGAACTTGAAACTCTTCTCTTCTTTCTCATAGGATTAAAAACTGCTTCAAATGATATACAAGCTGGCTTGGGCAGGCCTCAGCTTACCCAATAGCCCCCAGACTACTCACCCTCTATTAGAAAACTCTCAAATAAACATTTTCAATGCTGGTCACATATGACACCAGTCCTTCCCTCCAACTCTAAGTCCCATGCAGGCAGATACTATGTCTGCCTTGGGCAACACTGTGTCTGCAAAACAGCAGACAACAGGTTCGTGGTGTTCCTAAGCTGAAAATAATTTGAAAGTTCTTCAGAATGCCATAAGAAACAGTCTGGGAAGAAATGAATTTTCATCTACTTAGTGCACACTATAGCCGGGCTAAGTGCTTTTCTTTAACCTTTTTATAAGATCTGTGTAATCAGATAATAAGACAGAAGAGTATGTCTATGACACAAATGGAAAAACTTGGGTCTTAAAAACTGAAATAAAGCTTGGCACGAGGAAAGGGATCATACCTGTAATCCCAGCACTTGGGAAGGGGAAGGCAGGAAGAGCATCAGAAGCTAAAGGTCATCTCTGTGTATTCAGTTTGTAGCCAACCTCAGTTACAAGAGACCATGTCTCCACAAAACAAAAAATTTTAAGTTAAAATAGCCAGTAAAAAAAATGATAAGTTGGCATTCCCTGGGGTACCAAGATGATGGTGCCCAAGTGAGAGTATATTGTTGTGATGCCAGAGAAAGACAGAGAAGTACCCCAGCACATCAGGATGGCAATATATACACCTGGTCAGCTGATTCCTTCTCTAGTAGATGCAGAATTCAGAAACGCAATGGTCACCAAAATTAGAGAGGAAAGTTCTAGATATCTTAGAAAAGAAAGGATTGTAAACATATTTGGAGTTTGGTTCTTTTGAATTCTTTGATTTCTCTGGAATATTGGCAAACTTCATTTTCAGAAAGTTTTAATATTCATATGAAGATTGAGGACGTTTGCATCGTTAATTACACTTCCATCATTACTTATGAGATCGTTGTAACTGAGGCTTTGCAATAAGGTAACACAAGCAAGAAAACCTGTGCTCTGAGAAGCGCACTGGTTGGCTTAGTGCATGGTGTTTTCTGTACCAGAGCTTTGAACTTTTACAAATATGGACAATTGGCAGACAGGTATCATACTGTTTCACTGGCATTAAAAGAACTAGCTATTATACTCCAATGGTTACTCTTGTGTCAAGCTGGTATGAAAACAGCGGTAGCTCCTCTACTCATTCAGACAGCATTTGGAATGTTTCATGGTTTCTGTCATTATGTTCTCTGTATGAGAAGAACACTTGCAAATTTGTGCCTGAAGATTAACCAAAGAAGCAGCAGAATGGACTTGTTTTGCAGTAAAGACTCAGACGTTGGTGAAAAGTGAAAATTAACTGTGAAACAATAAAAAAAAATAAAGAAACTTAGCTGTGTTCCCTTTGCCTGGTATATGGCAGATAATCAATAACTGTGAATATGTTAAAAAAAATACAGTTGGGCTGGAGAGATGGCTCAGTGGTTAAGAGCATTGCCTGCTCTTCCAAAGGTCCTGAGTTCAATTCCCAGCAACCACATGGTGGCTCACAACCATCTGTAATGAGGTCTGGTGCCCTCTTCTGGCCTGCAGACATACACGCAGACAGAATATGTATACATAATAAATAAATTTAAAAAAAAATACAGTTGATGAGTGGTGGGTCTCCCATATTCTTGGGTTTGTACGGCTTTAACTCACTACAGTTCACTACTGCAAACTCTGAGAGACACAGTATGCAGTTGCATGGCAAAAACTCCGAGAAGTACTATACAGCACTGTGGTGTGCAACCAGGAAACTCCACTTCACAATGACCTGCACACAATATGCTTGCATGTAGGTTGTCTAATAGGGCTTGGGAACCCACTTACAATACAGGAAGGGAAAACTACTTCTTTCTTATAACTTGAACATTTTCTCCTCTTTATATTTCATGCTATCCATAGTGTCTGAGTATCAGCATGTGGTTTACGGTTGGGAGAATTAGAAATAACTTTGTGATCTTCTTCTCCCTCCCAAGCTATTACTAGTATCTAGTAGATCTTCCCACACTTAACCCAATCCCTTCTTCCCAATCTTGTTGGGCGGAATTGAAGGAAGACTGAAGTGGGATAATAGAACCCTTGTGGTTTTCCCTTCACTTCTTCCTCAAATATTGAAAGCACTAATTTAGGACAAGTGTTCAGAGACAAAATCCAAACTTCCTCTTTGGTTTGATACCATTCTGCATTTCTCTTTGTCCTCTAGCTGTGTTAGTTAAATATGCATATGTCATGATTAACAAAAATTCATCTCTCCTCTTACATAGGTAAGAAATTTCTGTTTGATTTTCTGTTTGCCCCAATAAAATAACTTCCATCTAAAATGTTATTTGGATAAAAGAACTCATTTGAAATCAAATTATGGCAGGAAACCATTCCATTTCATCTGAATTTTACTTCCATGGTTCCAAATTGTTTTATTGTTCTCCTTTTCCACTGAGAAAACAAAGAAAAAACAAACAAAAAACCAGTGCTAGTTTTCCTTTTTTGTTTTAAATTTATTTATTTATTTATTTATTTATTTATTTATTTATTTATTTTAGGTATAAGTGCTCTGTCTTCACCTAAGCCTGCAGGCCAGAAGAGGGCACCAGATCCTATTATAGATGTTTGTGAGCCACCATGTGGTCACTGGGAATCGAACTCAGGACCTCTGGAAAAGCAGCCTGTGCTCTTAACCTCTGAGCAATCTCTCCAGTTAGTTTTCTTTTCTTGAATGTGTATTTAGTTGAAAAGTAGATCACTTGGAGCTGTGTTCCTGTTCTTCTCAGCACGGGCATTCCTCTGGTATCTTTGGTTTTATAATCCTTCCTCCATGGATGTCCCAGGTGTTTTATAGCAATAGTTATGTTGATTTTCCTCTCCATTCTTTAAGGAACTCCAGCCTGCTTCTTGGTAATTGTCATATTAGCGAGAGAATGGATGGGTTCAAGAAGAACTACAAATGTTTTGCAGTCTTCCCATTGCCGCCAGCATGCCAGAGTCTGCCCATGAAGTAATTAAAGAAAATGTCTACCCAGATCTTATGTCCTGTGACTGGCCAGTTGAATGAAATCAGCAGTCATCAAAATATTGATAATTCCTAATATACTTGGATATGATATCTTAGACTAGTTTCTGACTTTTATATATCTTTATTCATGTCAGTTTTGTTTACTCAAACACTTATCTTCAGAACATATTTGTTTCGTGAGGTGGATTGAAAAAAATGATTATTATTGTAACAAAAAATAGTGTGCTGAATGTTCCTCTATTTACAAACAAGGAAAGGTTGCCTGACTAAGACTACTTGCTTTGTAATCACCATGGTAATTAATTGTGTGATTATGTGGAGTACACTGGGATAGAGATAAAGAACGAAGGCTCAAGGACTCACTGAGGATCTGGAAAGGGAACACCCAAGCTGAGACAACATCACAGAGTGGCATGAATCAGTTGTAGAACTGTGCGGACAGCTCTACGCTGAATGAGAAAAAAAAAAGTAGCTTATAAGAAATGTTAAAGAACTTTTTATTAAGTAAATTGTGTCTTTTATATATTAAGGTAAACGTCAAGGCTGAAAGCATGTTCTCCATTTCATATTGGGTCTCTCTTCTTTTTGAATCTGGACTTATTTTTACTGAAAGTCAGGAAAAAAAATACTTCATCTCTGCCGTTCATGAAATTCGCCAACATTCAGGGTATCTTTTGAACCACTGCTAATGGAGTATCACTGGTGTAAAAGCCTCTTTAAAGCCTATCTGCTATAGTCCTGTCTACATCAACAGCTCCACCGGAGGAAAGTGGGGGCTATAGAGGGGTTTCTAAACAGAAGTCCTGGGCAGCAGTCAGAACCATCAAGAACAACAAGATGACTGGAATCTTCAAAGCAGGTCTGAAGTCCTCATCTTCCTGGCTGCCCTTCCCAAGTGCTACAGTTACAAGTGTGTGTAATCACACCCAGCTGAAGGGTAAGTGGAATTCTGTGAAAGAAATAAAAACAGACTATTTTGGAAAAATTACAGTTTGTAAACAAATTCTGAACATAAGGTATTAACTTAATACATCGCATTAATTGTAAAATAAACATGTTCTCTACATTACTGAACATTCTCTTGTCTTATAAGGAAAAAGAACAAATCCAGAGTAAAGGTGAACAGTCTTAGACAGTAACCAAGTTAAGGTCTCAAAAATGCATTGGGATGATGACTTAAACCCCAAATGTGAACATAAATTACAAAAAGAAAGACCCCAAGGTCAAAATACTGTCTAAGTCTTGAAAATCACTTGATACGAATAATGATTTCTACAGGGCTGTTTCCTGTAGACAGAGTGTCATAGGGATTACTAAGATCCAGGCTTCTATTCACTTCTGGGATTTTTTAAAATTTTATAGTTCAAATTCTAAAGTATTTCAAAAGTGAATAAGAATTTATAAAATCTCCTTTATTGATATATTTTATTTTCTAATGGCTAATCAGTAGATCAATAATGGTGTATTCCCAATTCCCTGCAGAGATAACACCTGAGTGCTGAATGAAGGAATGGTCCTTCATTCATTCATTCATTACTGATAATTAATTAACTCTCTGCATCTTTGCCAGTCAGGCACTGGTGTGTTAGTGGCTTGCAAAGTTAATTCGGTTCATTGAAAATCAGAACTTTACTGCCCATTTTGATTTGCATCCATGACTAAACACCTGGCAGGGAACATCTGTTCCTTTGCAGAGGGCAAGCCGAGATGCTGCACCTAATGATTCAGCCTCAATATTGACAGTCTGTAATTCTCTTTACCATTGCAAAGTAGCCAAGGGTATTTCTGAATCTCATCTTCTTTCATTCGTATGTATTAAATCAACTTGAAATTGTTAAAAATGGGACCCTGTCTGCCCCAAGTCTTTAAGCTCTGGAGAAGAAGAACTGTCATCGGACTGAGATGCTGATACCTCTGCTTGCTGAAGTGTATCCCTGTCACTCTCCAGGTAGATGGCTTAACACATATGCTGTTGACAGCGAACAGCAGAGGAGGCTTCCCAGAAGGAATATCACACAACTGCCCTGCAGAGTGAGCTCCCTCAGTGCATGTCAGGGATGTTTTCCTTCTCAAGGGCAGTGGGGATGCATTTTCCTGAAGTAGCTGTATCCACTGAATTTTAAATGTGATTGTCTATGGAGGTTTTAAATTGGAATGGTTAAGAGATAGGTATTTCAGAGAAAGTTCTGTTTGTGATTTCAAGATCCCTTCACAGTACTATTCCTTGCCTCTGTTAAAAAAAAAAAAATCCTTCATCTAGTTGTACTAAGTAGATATCTTTTAAAGAAATGCATCTTAGATTTTTGGGTTTCAAGCTTCTGAATTTTGTTGACATCCGCATAGCGAAGCAGAATGAAAATCTTCAGTAGTCTTTCACCCATGCTATGACAACAACGGAATTGCACTATATCCCATCCTATGAATTAAAGGGCCCAAGGTGCCCATTCTGCAGATGCCTAAAGGCTCTTTGCGCTGTTTAACACTTGCTACTCCTTTGGAACAGGAGAATATGAAGACAGACAGCTGTGTAATGCACTGAGGCCAGCAAATTCACAGATGTATTCATTCAAGTCAAATTATAACTTGATGTTGAAAAGCCCAAACAAAAGTCTATTTGCAAAGAAGCAGCTTCTGTAATAACAAACATGGAAGTCCCCAAACTGCTACTTGGTCAAACTGAAGTGTTGCTAGAAATATTCTTGGACACACAAAGGAAAAGAGCAATGCCTCATGCTGGAGCACACAGAAATGTGATGGTACAGCTTAGCCAACTCTTAACTCCCTGAACACTGGCATGCTTTTAATCAATGTCCTCCCTGCTTATGCAAGTTCTAGCAGATAAAGTCTTAAGAGATTAAGTCTTGCATCATTTTATAGCTGGTCAACTTGAATTTAGTGGCGTTAACCACGCTATTCCTGCAGTCTTCATCAAGTGGGAGCTAGATGAGATGGTTTCATTGTATTTTCTATTAGGACATGTATGCTGACTGTAGAGCAGTAACTCATGACTTGCCTCTGCTGATCAAAGTGGAGCTCCATTTGTGTTCACTTCATAATTTGGCATTCTAATTTGCTATGAAGTGACAATCAGCAGTTAGGAGGCTTTCAGTCTTGTATAGCAGACGCCGTTAGAAGTGTTTTACATTGGTAATCTTCTTTAATACCACAAGGAGCACAGAGAGCAGCTTTTATTATCTCATTTTACAGATGGAAACACTAAAAATTATAGAAGAGAAGAAATTGATATAAGCTTTGGCCCAACAGTAGCAGGGCTGTAACTAAAACCCTTCATTTATAACTATGCCAGAAAGAACAATGAAAACTATTTGTTTCGGAAGAATGGGTCTAATGCAAGGAAACTGCGTTGAGTAGAATAAAACAGGCAAAGAAATATTAAAAATACACATCTTCACTCATTTATGGAAGCTAAATAATTTAATATCAAAGATGAAATTAAAATATAACCACGGTTAGCAGAGGCCAGGAAAGGTAGTCAGAGAGTAGAGAGAGTTTGAATAACTGATACCAAAATATAGTTTAATAAAAGGAATAAACTCAAGATTTCTAAAGCTCAGTAGGATGGCTATGAATTACAATAACCAATTACACATTTTATGAAGAATTAAAGAAGCTGAACATCTCTAAATTTCAATGGATGATAGAGATATAAATACTAATAGACATTATTTGATTGTTACAGATTGTGTAACCTTGTTGAATTAGTATACTGTACCCTGTAAATATGAACAAGTTTTCTATCAATTTCAAAATGAAATTAATTTTCAAACCTAACTGTAGAAAACACACTCTCAATTTTTATTACAAACTCCATAGCTATGTTTTGAAGACACAGACTCGGCAATAATACATTTAAAGCAAAATCTAGTCATGAGAGGCTTCCTGGTTATTTCAGCAGAAACAAATTTCTAAATAATAAAACAGTATAAAATTGTGAATTGTCAATCAAGTCTTCTCATCAAGTGTCTGAGATGTTATCAGTAAAAATAGGCTTGGAGGAGAACTCTTAATTATTAACTCTGATCTGGTCATTCATGCAGAAAATTATTAAATTTAACACCAATACGATTTTCTTAGTACTAGAAATTAACAAAATATTAGATAACGAATTTTCATTTTAATTATAAGGAAAGTTATTTCATTGATTCATTCCCTTACTTTGGGCCTGGATGGAAACAGTAAGAGCCATGCCACACCTCAATTCCGTCCTGTCTTCAAACTTCTTTTACCCAACAAATTAGTCCATTGTCCATTGCTCCTGTATTCAGCCTCCCTCAAGGTCTCAGGGCAAGGGTAGAATGCAGACGGGTGCTTCAGCAGAGTATCACACAAATGGCCATATCATTAAGCACTGCTTGCACTGTTCTAGGACTTTACGAGACTCAGGTTCCAAACTTTTCCATATTCTTCTGATAAGTGAGTTCAAATGGCCAATGTGCCACATGATCAGATTAATCACACACATAGCCCCATTTCTCAGAATCAATTTTCTCTATTAGTTACTTCTCTTGTTGGGACCAATGACATGGCAAGAGGCTAAAAGAACAAACCAAGAGGAAAAATTTTATTTTTGCCAGTAGTTTGTGGAAGTGCTCATTTTGCTGAGGGTACAGTCCACCATGGTAGGAAAGGCATGTCACCCAGAAAGGAAAGGCAGGAGGTGGCAAGCCAAACTACATATGCAGTCAGAAAACAGACACTGCATCTCACTTTTTTCTTTGTATTCAGTTGAGACTCCCAGTCAATGGAATGATCTCACCCACATGTAAGTTCTCACCTCAATTCAAACTCCCTCACAGATATGTCCAGATATTTGTTTCCTACGTGATTCTAGAACATGCCAAGTTATTGATCAATATTAATTATCACAGTGGCCAATCCTCTGAGAATCTTAAGTTCATATGATGTGCCCATTTCCCCTTGAATTAAATGTCTGTTGAGACAACGTTAACATCCTCCTAAGTTGCAACATGAAAATCGACTATAGTTTTAAATAAAGGCTTTCCTGCCAAAGCTCACCACATCCAATCAGCTGTTTGTTAAATATTTGCGAGCATGGTACTGCTTGCATGGTTTATCTGTGCCTGGCATTCTGGTATTTCTATATAAACTCTTGTATTAGGAAAGAATTATTTGGTCTCAAACATGTGACAAAAAAATGATTTTCCTATTCCCCCTTTGTGTTTTATAGTCTTATGAGTTGTTCTTTACAAACAAAAAATAAAAAAACAAAAAAAAAACCACTCCTGCTTCATTTGTTCCTATGAGGTTTCACTTCCCACTGTCCTATCATTTTAGCTCTAAGCAACCCCTAATCTTTCTGTTTCTATGGATTTGTGTGCTTTAGGCATTTGGTAGAAGTCTAGTTATATTTGTTAACTGGCTTATTTTAAATAGCAGAACATTTCTGAAATTTGCCCATGTTCTAGCTTTTGTTATTATTTCATATATCTCTTCTAGAATTTTAAATTGGTATGAGCAATACAAAAACACTTTGGCAACTCCTTAAAATGTGAGAATATACAGAATGATTCATCAATTCCACTCTAATGCATATAAACATTGGAAATGAAAATATTTGTCTATATAAGAAAATGCACAGGAATAGTCTTAGGAACATTATTCATAATAGTCAAATATGGGAATAGTACAAATTTATAGTGGCAAAGGCCTTTCTGTAGCTACTAAAATAAGCCTATAATTTCTCCTATTCAGGCCATTTATTAGAAGTGTTATATCTTTATTTGCATATGTTGAAGCATCCCTGCATCTCTCAAATAAAGTCAACTTGATCATAGTAATGTTTTCTATGTGTTGCTGAATTTAACTTGAAAGTATTTTATTGAGAAATTTTATGTCTATTTTTATCAGAAATATTTGCCTATAATTTTCTTTTTTACTCTGCCATTATATTTTGATATCACAGTAATACTGGTTTAATAAAAAATCAGAATTCTCTCACAGTTTCAAATGAGGAAAGACCAGCACTTGGAACCACACACACAAAAAAAAATACTGAAGGTAGAGAGTTTGTATCTGTGGCAAGACATGTGGAGCTGTTTCGGTGTTGAAGACTTCTGCCAGTTAGCCAATCTGAATAATTCTGAAGGTTCTTGGACATTTGGTATGTTCCTGGTTGCCTATTCCTGACTCAAGGCAATAATTTGGAAGGCTCTTGAAAACTGAGTATTTCCTGGTTGCCTATACCTGACCCAAGGCAATCAGCCCTGGTGTGTGGTAGCCTAGAATATGAACATTCTAAAAGGCATAGATTTGGCAAATGGATGTAATTGGCTAACAAGAAGAGAAACTGACTGGTCTCTCATCAGGGCTTCTGAAACAGCATTTATAAGAATCTGTGTCACATGGAGAAGGCTGCAAGTAGGCATAGGCAGACTGGGCAGGGTGGGTGGGGCAGTGTGGGCGGGGTAGGGTGGGTAGGGTGGGTGGGGCAGAGTGGGCAAGCCTCATGGAAGAGAAGTCTAGGAAAACACGGAAAATAAAAGATTTAGCTGGCAAAAAAAAGTAGGGTGATGGTGGCACATGTCTTAATCCCAGCACTAGAGAGGCAGAGGCACGTGGATCTCTGTGAGTTCGAGGCCAGCCTGGTCTACAAGAACTAGTTCTAGGACAGGCTTCAAAGGTACAGAGAAAGCTTACCTCATTTAGCTGGCAAGTGAGAAAAGCGTTCTGGTACTAGTCAGGTGAGCCACTGAACTAAAGTCCTGTGAATGGGGATTGCCCGCAGCAGAAACTTAAACTCTCCATCACACGTGAGGGCAAAAAAGAAATGAAAAAAGCACCACGGTCTTATTATCAGTAGCTGTGATTTTGTTACCAAGAAAAGTAAGATCTCATTATGATTGCTATAAACTGCATTAAAATATTTTGTGGCTCTTCGCAGTTTGAAATTGCTATAATTATCACACCTGCTGCTAGACTGTATTTAAATACATTATTAAAGAAGCATACATTTTCTTTTATGACAAAATTTGTGTTATACTTAATTATATTTCAAATAAGTAGGTTCATCTTATAATCTTACATATTTAACTTCAAGAATTTAAAAACATTTTTCTAAGGAGAGTTCCCAGTGCTTCACCAAATTTCTTAAATGGCCCAACATACAAATGTGTGCACACACTCACAGGAACACACATCTATGTACAAACGCGTGCGTCCACCCACACCCTGAAGGTGAGAAGCCAGTCATGGGGAATGACCTCACATGCTCATTCGAAAGATGGGAAGAACTAAGGCAGAATCATAAGTCTCAGATGGAAGACCTGCCATAGCCAAGTTTCACAGGAATAAAGGTGTTCCTCATCATAACAGTTATGGAATCCCCAGCTGTGAGGTTAGCAAAAACATAAAAGGGAGAGAATATATTTGTTTCTGCCACATGAAAGAAGTGAGATTCAAGCAGAATGGTTTATAAGGGTGGTTGGTCTTTTCAACATCTCTGGGCATAAGAATCACATCAGTGTGATCTACCCCATGTAGTAGTTTTGAAAGAAAATGGTCCCCGATGGCAGAGGCCTTATTAAGAGGTTTGACTTGTTGGAGTGGGTATGGCCATGTTGGAAGCAGTGTGTCACTGTGGAGGCAGGCTCAGAGGTCTCATAGATGCTCAAGCCACACCCATTGTCTCAGATTACTTTCTTTCTCTGTGAGTCAAGATTTAAGAACTCTCAGCTCCTTCTCTCACATCATGTCTGCCCACATGCTGCCTTGCTTTTCACCCTGACGATAATGGACTAACCCTCTGAACTGTAAGCTAGCCACCACAATTAAATATTTTCCTTTATAAGAGTTGCCATGGTCATGGTGTCTCTTTGCAGGAATAGAAACCCTAACTAAGATACCCCATCAGAAAGCACACCAGGCTTTTTCCTGCTTGCTCTGCAATCCATTTCTCCCACATGAGAGTGGGAGAAAAAGAGAAGCAAAGGCACTGATTTCTCCCCCTTTACACCAGCAGCAGCATCTACTACAAGGTCCAGCATCCTGGTACCCATCCTGACGAACAGAGTCTCAGTGAGAAGTTGCATCCTCATTGGAGGTCCTGGGCTTCTGGGCTTTGTCTTCTGGGTTCACCTCTTTGGCTATCATGCTGCTCCTTTGCTTTTCCTCCTTTATAATTAGCTTCCTGTGTCAAGTTCCTTCCTTTTCCATATGAGTGGTAAGTGAAACAGTGTGAGCTGGGGGTTTGAGAGATGGTTCAGTGAAAGAGCACTGGCCACTCTTTCAAAGGACCTGGGTTCAATTCCCAGCACTCACATAGGGACCCAGAATTTGTAACTCCAATCCCAAATCTGTTATTTAAGGGCATCAGATTCACAGAGGGCACACAGACATATATGCAAGCAAAACATCCATGCATGTAGAAATATTAATTAAAAATTTAAAATCGAGCCGGGCGATGGTGGCGCACGCCTTTAATCCCAGCACTCGGGAGGCAGAGGCAGGTGGATCTCTGTGAGTTCGAGACCAGCCTGGTCTACAGAGCTAGTTCCAGGACAGGCTCCAAAGCCACAGAGAAACCCTGTCTCGAAAAAAAAAAATTAAAACTGTGCTAGTAATAACTTTTGTTTTCTCACAAGACAAAAAAAGAATGAGCATTCCATATGCTATTACAGTTGTCACATACTCCCAGGGTTCTGTGATAATTTAGATTTAATACTAAAATTTTGCCTATATCAGAACAGAATCACAATATAAATGGAGTATTAGTGGCCTTTAGGCAAAGATCCTATATGTGTGGAGGGGGATATAACAAAAGACCTTAAGAAAAGTCCAAAGAGAACAGAGAGCAGCACTTTTTGGGTTAAAGGTGGAATATTATATTATATTATATTATATTATATTATATTATATTATAGAAGGGAGTATGATTTGAAAATGCAGGTGTAAGGAGGTATCAGTATGGATACTGGACAACCAAAAGTTGGTAGATGAATCTATTAGACACTCTTCATCTGGATTTAGGGTTTGGGCTATGCAACAACTGGACTTTTTTCCTACTTGTACATGATTAGGATAATGACATACTATCCCAGGATTTGAACCCTAAGAAATTTACCTAAAGATAGAGAGGTATGTCCAGTTGTTTTGGGTTTGTTTAGGTTTAGTTTGGGCTTGGGTGGATTTTGTGTGTGAGGGGTGTTTCATTTGGTTTTGGCAGTGGAAGTGATCGCATAGCAGGCTCCAATTAAAGATGTAGAGGGGTAACAAAAATGGATTCTGATAACTCTGCTAACCCAAGGTGAAATTGGCTATTTTAGCTGATCATATGTTTTGGCTCATTTTCCCTACCAGTTCTTCAGACTCCCGAGTGATTGTTGGAGATAATCTATCTTCTAGCTCTGAATTCCATTTCTGTGCTAGGTAGCCATAGGAATAGTTCCACAGCATGTACCCAACAAATTTAATACAGTTTTATTCCCATTCTCATGCTACAGCAAATAAAATGTGTTATTTCATTTATATTTTAGGATTGGAATCAGAAGGTGCCATGCAAGCTTCCAAACTATGGAAGAAACTCTTATTAATTCGTAATTTTTCGTGTTATATGACAATATATGTATATACCAGCACACATCTGTCCAAAACTAGTACATGAATTGAGGCCATTATATATGTCAAATTCATTTCCCACCAAAACACTCCAGCCTGCAGCTTATTTAACAGGTACAAAACCCTATGATTAATCCTCAGGGCTATTTAAAAAAAAAAAAACACTCCTACATGTTAACTTTGTAAATCATGCATAATGATTTTCCTTGTTTTACTGACAAATTTTCCTAGATCTCTCATGCCATATTTATTACCTAAAAATGACTTCGAATTTCTTCATACACTGCTTTCTCACAGAAACTCAACAGCAGTACCATGAATGTCTTAGAATTAGAGTTCTATATATATATATATAGTATATACTCCTATAGTTTTTTTTCTTTTTTGTTACAGTAAAAGTACATGCTGTTCTGCATTAAATTAGTCATGTTATTTTAAGTCTTTGCTACATTTCTGCAGGTATTAAAAGTGAAGCTTACAGTGAACTGTGTGGAATACACATGTGTACATATAGATGGATATGTGTGCTTGTGTCCCTAAACACTCAGACACTGCGAAGTATTAAATATGCTAGCCTTTCTAGGAAAGCCATAGACTATCTAACAATAATCCCAACACCACACATATGACCCCCTCTATCAAGTTGTTAGGGGAGTTCGAGAGACTGAGAACACATTATACACTATTGCTGTTGCCCTTGATTACCTCCCAGAGGTGGAAGAAAAGTTCCTATTTCTGAAGGTACCATGCATTTCAGACACAGGACCCAGGGACATGAGCAAGATCTGACCTAAAAGCCTCCTCCCTGAGGACTGGTTGTCATGGTACCAGAAGGAACCATGCAAGTTTCCAAAGTACCGAAGAAACCAGCAATGCCACCCAACTATAATGCCTACGCATCACAACAACAATCAGCATGGCACAATAACCCAAAGGGTGTAACAGTAGCACACACACCTTGACAGTAACCAATAGCTCTCTAATTGGACTTAAAGCCTGCTCAGCAAGAAATCATGCCTGGAACTGGACCTGGGTTGGAAATAGAAATTGAATATATTTATATGATGTTCTTTGTAAAGAGTACAAATAGTAATAATGAATATCCATCAAAGGTGTAGACTTTAGCAATATCATAGATATTCCAGCCATTATCAACTTTTCAACACTGTAGCAAAATATCTGACATAGATAGTTCAAAAAGCAAAACTTCCCATGTCCCAGGGTGTAGCACAATTAATAAAAACTCAGACAGAAATTGGGGTTTAACCTGAAGGTCAGAAGAGCAAAACAGCCAGGCACTGACTCTTACCTCTACCTCAGTCCAAAATGGCGATCCTGCCTCCAGGAATCTCAGAAAGAGACAGTGTCTGAGAGCTGTTTCCTCCTGTCTTATATTCCTCCCTAGGACTGGGATTAAAGGTGTGCACCACTAACGCCTGGTTTCTGTGGCAAACTAACATGGCTGCTGGGATTAAAGGTGTGTGTGTCACCACTGCCTGCTCTGTAAGGCTGCTCAGTGAGGCTGTTTTACTCTCTGATCCTCAGAAAAGCTTTATTTATTAGAATACAAATGAAATATCACTACATCACAGATTCAAAGGGTTCAACCCACAATCATTTGGCTCCCTTATTCTGGCTTAGGTCAAGCATCAAAGTATAGAAAATGTGGTAGACGCTTCTCACCTCAGAAGCCAGAAGCAGATAACAGAGAGAGAAGAGACTGTGAAAGGAAAGGTCAGGGACAAGAACAAGGCCAGGTCCCATTCCCTAATCTCTATATCAATGAAGTTAGCACCTTTGTGATGCAATTACCTCATATAAGTGCTATCTGTTAGAGATCAAGCTTTTAACAGATAATGGGGGCACTTCATACCTAAAACACAACAGGTAGAAAGAGCAGCGTATGAAAAAGAGCCCTGACATTCCTTATACATATGTGTTGATGTCTCGAAGACAGTGTTTTGTTGGATTATCATTATTTTTTGCATGCTTTTATTACATTTGTGAGTGAGTGTGTGTGTGTGTGTGTGTGTGTGTGTTTACATATTCAGGTATACCAGCATACCATCAAATACCTGTAGAAGTCATATAGCAGCCTACCTGAGTTAGTTCTCTCCTTACATCATGTAAGACCAGGGATCGAACTCAGGATGTCAGGCTTAGTGGCAGGTGCTTTAATTCACCAAATCATCTCTCTAGATCCAGAGTTGCACCAATCATAGGAATCATTGTTCCTCTCCCTGGTCCACTGAATACCAAGGAACACACACTTGCACTGTCCTAACCTCCACTATGATGAAACAGTAACCCTCTGAAACCAAGAGTCACATACTCCTTTTCTTCCCTCAGACCACAGGAATGTAAGTAAAAGAACATCTCACCAAGGCTGGGCGGTGGTGGCGCACGCCTTTAATCCCAGCACTTGGGAGGCAGAGGCAGGCGGATCTCTGTGAGTTCGAGACCAGCCTGGTCTACAGAGCTAGTTCCAGGACAGGCTCCAAAGCCACAGAGAAACCCTGTCTCGAAAAACCAAAAAAAAAAAAAAAAAAAAAAATCTCACCAGAGCTCCATGAGAAACAAGACAATTTAGATTAAGCCCCTAACAACTACAGCAGTCAGTATTATAATTGTGATTTTCATTTCGTTGAAGTGAACTTATATTTAAATCGTAGCGTCTTTTAGATCATAGTTTAAAACACTAAGAGAAGCATTTCCCTAACTGCCAAGTTTTAATAAGTGTGAACTTATTGCCATGCAAAACTCCTGCATGAGAAGACCGTTTGGAATGCACCAGCTCCATATTTTATGTGTTTAAAGCGAGGGATTTTGTCACAGGAAACTGCAAACCATGGGCATTTGTTCTCATATGAATCAACACAGGTCATGTAACATGAATTGTACAAGTATGTGAAGTCTGTTACCCTCAGAACTTGTTTTGCAAATTGTAATGGATTGCAAGTGTTTCTTTGTCAATCTGAATGGATTGTTTTCCTTCTTTTTTGACATGTAGAACTAATTCAGAGTCAAAAGCACTTACTTGGAAAAGCCAGAAGATGGCAGTAGCTGCTAAGCGTTGTGCATCTGAAAAGCCCATGCAGTAAGTCATGTCCGCCTCATTTGCTGGCATAAATGATGAGGTTCCACGTGGCCATCAATTTTCCTAGCTTAATGTAAAATTCGGTTTGTTCTTAATTTTTCCCTGCAAATTAGAGAAATGAGCCCAGTGAGAATTAAAGAGCTGTGCAAAATGCCTGAATGGTTTAATATGAGCAAGAATTGACAACAGACATATTTTCATATTTTACTGGTGGATAAACTGAACGTTGAAGAGCCATCTGGATAGAGTTTGGTTTATTCGTGCATGGCGTGCCTTTATCCTGGTCCAAATACAGGTATTTTTTTTCTGTGCAAACCACCAATACCTATAATTGTTAGCTAGCTCTCAGGAGATGCTTATCCTATCCATTTTAAAGGAAAACAGCACTTTTTAATTACTACTTTTTTATTTCTAAGTGATAAAGTTGAGCAGCATGAAGACTCTCCGAGGAGCTTGTTCGACAACTGAAAGACAAACAGTGGGGACGATCATGTGTGTGGTTTTCTCATTGAACTGCATTCGAGCAGGAGTATAGTGAGAAGAAATTACTTCTGTATGACTAAGAAGAGGCTAAGAAAAGAGAGAGATTCTACATGTTTACATTTGAAACTACAAATGGAAGCCGAGAGACCAGCAGTGGCCTTGTATTTTTTTACAAATGTATCCATCTGCTGCAGGGTACATTAATTTTCCTGGCAAAGTTTAATGTATATTTTAAGACGTGATCTGCTGCTCAACAACCACGCTTCAGAAACTAGCGTTGGAATCTTTCGAAACCAGCCGTTTCCAGGGGGAGAAAAATCTATCTACCATCTGCTTGCTTCGTTAAAATACATAATGGGGGGAAGATCAGAATTGGATTTTTATTAGCTCAGTGCTCCCTGGCGTCCACTCCACTGCGGTTATGGTATACAGCAGCCTACACAGAAAACAAATCCCAAGGAAATATTAACCACCTCATATCTATATACAAACACAACAATAAACTTTATTCCAAAAAATATGTTTAGGTAGAACAAATCACCTTGAAAGCAGTATTTTTCTAATATTCTTCCATTGACTAAAGGAGCTCATTTCAAATCCATATTGTGAAATCCTCAGATTGGAGAATATCATAACAACAGTTTGTCATGGAAAAGCCAAGATTGCTAAGACAAACCATCAAAGAGATAGAATTAGTTGTTGAGAGTTACAGATGTAGAAACATTATTGTTAAGTACTAAATGTAAACTCTTGTTTATAAAATAAACTTTATAAAATCATAGTTATATTTAGATGACTTAATTATGAAAAGCATCTGGTTTGTTGAAGCCACGGTCTTGTGTTTGTAATAAATTAGTATTGTAATAAATTATCCAAATGTTTGAATGCTTTCCTATACTACAAAAATAATGATTACAATATAGCAAAAATACAGTAATAGTCTTGCTCTTTAGAGACAAATAACTAGAACAAATTACAATAGCTCTCCTGATGATGTGGAAATCCAAGCAGTCATTAGGTAAAAAAGCATCCCTAAGTTGCCTAAGAACAGACTTGTTGGGGAATATTATTTCCAGGTGTGTGACTTTTGTTTATGCTGCATTTGTTGAACTCTGTAAAGCTGTGCCTGTCTAAATCACCTGATGGTCCTAATAAAGAGATGGATGGCCAATAACAAGGCAGGAGCTAGGCTAGGTGGAGCTGGCAAGCAGAGAATATAAAAGGAGAATGAGAAAGCAGAAGGAGAGGAGGCCATCAGGGGCCAGTCACCTGGCTACACAGCTAGCCGCGGAGAAAGAGGCAAATAATGGTATACAGAAAACAGAGAAAGACAAAAGTCCAGAGGCAATGACTTCTCGAATTTTGCATGCAAATGGATGGAAATAGAAAACACTATCCTGAGTGAGGTAACCCAGACCCAAAAAGATGAACATGAGATGTACTCACTCATAATTGGTTTCTAGCCATAAATAAGGGTCACGGAGTCTACAATTGCTGAACCTAAAGAAGCTAAATAAGAAAGTGAACCCAAGGAAAAACATATAGTTATCCTCTTGGCTATGGGAAGTAGACAAAATTGCCGGGGAGAAAATTGGGATCTTGGGGGTGGGGTGGGATGGGGGTTATGGGAGATGGGGAGAGAAAAGTGAGAAGGGGAGGATGGGGGGAACTTAGGGAAACAGGATGATTGGGATAAAGGAAGGCTGGATAGGAGAGCAGGGAAGCACAATTCTTAGTTAAGGGAGACACCTTAGGGTTGGCAAGAGATTTGAACCTAGAGTGGCTCCCAGGGGCCCAAGGCGATGTCCCCAGTTAGTTCCTTGGGCAGCTGAGGATAGGGAACCTGAAATGACCCTATCCTATAGCAATACTGACAAATATCTTGCATATCACCATAGAACCTTCCATCTGGTGATGGATGGAGATAGAGACAGAGACCCACACTGGAGCACCAGACTGAGCTCCCAAGGTCCCAATGAGGAGCAGAAGGAGGGAGAACATGAGCAAAGAAGTCAGGACCACAAGGGGTGCACCCAGTGGGGCTGATCTATTGGGAGCTCACCAAGGCCAGCAGGACTGTGACTGAAAAAGCATGGGATAAAACTGGACTCTCTGAGCATGGCGAACAATGAGGGCTGATGAGAAGCCAAGGACAAAGGCTCGGGGTTTTGATCCTACTACATGTTCTGGCTTTGTGGGAGCCTAGGCAGTTTGGATGTTCACCTTCCTAGACATGGACGGAGGGGGGAGGACCTTGGACTTTCCACAGGGCAGGGAACCCTGACTGCTCTTTGGACTGGAGAGGGAAGGGGAGAGGAGTGAGGGGAGGGGGAGAAGGGTGGGAGGAGGGGGAGGGAAATGGGAGGCTGGGGGGAGGCAGAAACTTTTTTCTTTTTTTTTCCTTTTCTCTATAATATATATATATATATATATATATATATATATATATATATATCCAGAGGCAAAAGATAGATGGGTTAATTTATGTTAAGAAAATCTGGCAAGAAACAAGCCAAGCTAACTTGGGGCAATTATAAGTAAGAATAAGCATCCATGTGTGATTTATTTGGGAGCTGGCTGGTGGACCACCCCCCAAAGAAAAAGTAGTAAAAGTGAAGAAGATCACACAAGAACACAGACTAGTGAAGACTTTCTAAGGCTATAAACACTGCATAGGGAGGAATCATGGTTTCCTAAATGTTAGGTCAAACCTTTTGCATTTATTCCTTCAACTACATGGTAAATATTGTACCCTACACCCACTGTCCCAAACATCGGCCCCTGTCCAACGTTCCTGAAAGTCAGCCAAATCTTTAGCCCTTATAAGATCTGCAATCTAATGGGAAAAGAAAGCAAACAAAAAACAAATGCTAATAAATTTAAAGAAGCCTCTTCAGCAACTAGAGAGCTACAGGGGTAAAAGGGATTGATTACTTAACATGGTTGTCATAAAAACACCTCTAAAGAGGATTTGAGCAATCTTGTTGGAAGTTATGGAGAAGCAATACAACATTGGGAGGAAAGGGTCTACGCCTTGGTAATGCTGTGATCCTTTAATACAGTTCCTCCTGTTGTAGTGACCCCAACCACAAAACTATTTTCATCGAACTTCATAACTGTAATGCTATTACTCTTACAAATCATAAAGTAAATATGTGTTTCTCAAAGGTTTTAGGCAATCCTGCAGAAAGGTCATTCAACCCAAGGTCACAATCTGCAGGTTGAAAACTGCTGGTCTAGGCACTGTGACCAACCGGGGCAAAGCCTTGAACCAGAGCACAGTAAGTTTGTTTGAGGAACATGAAGAAACCAGTGCTGTTTAACCAATGCAAGACAAAAGAAAAGATTGGAAATAATTTGGAGAATAGGGGCTTTAGGTTATCGTTAAAACTTCAAACTCACTACAAACATCAAGACAAAAGACTAGTGACCTTTTAAAGTATGGTCTATATTTTATAAGTATTCTGGATCCTGAAGAGATGAAGTGCTGCTTAGAGCACTTGCTACTTTTCCAAAGGACCAGTGTTTAGTTCTCAGCAACCACCTGAAACACGAACTCCAGGAAATCTAATGCCCTCATCTGAATTTTTCTAGGCAACACAAATGTATGCACATGTCTTACACACACACACACACACACACACACACACACACACATACACACACACACACACAATATTTTAAATTTTTAACTTAATTAAAACATAATTGCATCGTATCTTTTCTTCATTTTCCTTCCTCCAATAACTCCAGTGTCACCCTCTCCCATTCTCTGAAATTGATGACCTCTTTTTCATTATTGTCCCCTTGGTCTCTAAAACTTTGATTGTGTGGATATAACTTCAGGGCCGAGCACTTGGTGTTGGATAGCCAATCAGAAGGAGTGTCTCTGGGAAAAACTATTTTCCCTTCTTCTCAACATCCTTTGATTGCTTGTAGTTTTTTTGTCTAGGCATCTGGCTCCACGAGGTGTTCTCCTCCTGTGTTAGCATGCTCACTGGTGTTGTCATTGCTCGGGTCTTGTTTAGGCAGCCATATTGTTAAGGTTTCATGGATGTATCTTTCCAGTCACTTCTAGAACACACAATCTCACAGTGAACTGACTCTACTCCTCCAACTCTAACAATCTTTCTGTCCCTTCTTCCACCATGTCCTCTGAGTCTTAGGTGCAGAAGCTGTGAAGAAATGTATCCGCTGGAGCTGTGCTCACCAGTCAGCCGATTCCACCATGTCCTCTGAGTCTTAGGTGCAGAAGCTGTGTAGAAATGTATCCGCTGGAGCTGTGCTCACCAGTCAGCCGATTCCACCATGTTCTCTGAGTCTTAGTTATCAAACCTTTAAGTAGAGTTAGCTGCATGTCATTAACAGGAAGAAATGTTAAATAATAATAATAGTCGATTCTCTTCAATTTCAGTATCAAATATTAACTGAATCTGATTTTACTGTGTTGGGGTGAAGATGCTTTTCTTTTTGTTGCTGTGGTTACTGTTGGACATTTGTTTTGGTTTTAATCACACTACTGGTGATTAAAGCTAATGCCTCTGCATGCATAGAAGGCAAGCGCTCTGCCACTGAACTATATCCCAAACCTGCTTTTAGTTTTTCTAAGACAGGATCATACTACATTGACCAATGATCTTATGGCCCTCCTACTTCAGCCTCCTGAGTAGCTGGGACAAGAGGAGTGAGACACTACCCCTAGCATATTTTCACTGTTTTCAGCATGAAGCATGAGAATCTGTCTGTATGTGTATTGTTTTATTACCAGGAGGTCTTGTTTTCCTCGGAAACCTTTACCTACAGCACTATGGGGAGCAGAGTACCTGGTGTCAAGCAGTATTCTACCTATGGAGCACAGCTACAAGTCCTTTCATTAGCTTGAAAAATAACAGAACTGGTAATATGTCTCGGGATCACCGCTTCCCATTCTGACAGGTTTGCAAAACATTTCATCACCTTATGCCATAGATAAGGAGTCAACTATGCTTTTAATAAAATATCATATTGAAGTATTCGATGTATTCTGGACAAATGTCAAAGTTTAATAGCCATGGGGAAACAAAGAAGGATACAAGCTTCCGGTAGGAAAGACATATTCCCAGGGTAGGGGTCATTACTGCACACTCACTAATAGCCAGACATAAAAAGCTCTTTGGTTCTGAGCTTTAGATACTGTCGCTATTTCTAAAGGCTTTAAAGAATCCCAGAAGATGTCACCTCTCTTAAGAAGGAAAAAAACAGAGGTAATCAAGATGCCTCTTCCTTCTACACAGCAACCCTAGCCAAGAGATGCAGATCTAGGAACATCCTTTAGCAGAGGAAAACTGTCACTAACAGACAGGAGGGAGTTCAACAGACACCCCTTCCTATTTCCTGTAAGCCTTATGATAGACAAATAAAAATTGATTCAGCCCTTAAAGAGAGAGAGACAGAGAGAGAGAGTGATGTGTGTGATGTGTGTGTGTGTATGTGTGTGTGTGTGTGTATGTTGTGGGTGGCTGTATGTGCATGTGGGGTGTATGTGTGTGGCATGTGTGTGTGGTGTGTGTATGTGGTGGGTAGGCGTATGTGTATGTGGTGTGTGTGGTGTGTGTGCGCATGTGGTACGTGTATGTACATGCAGTGTGTGCTATGTGCGGTGTGTGCTGTGCATGTGTGTGTGCATATGATGTGTGCTATGTGTGTGAGTACATGTGCTATGTGTGTGTGGCATGTGTGTGGGGTATGTGTGTGTGTGTACCTATCTATGGAGAAGTGGGATATAACATTTGAAGCAGGATGAACAGAGAAAGAAGATACCAGCGTCTTCAGCTAGACTCCACTTTGGAAACACCACTCCTTGGATCTCTATTTCACCCTTTCCAGTCTGTAGCAATCTCCCTACAATCTCAGGCCTTCCGCATCTGTGCTTGCTTTCCCTAGGAGGACTCCCAGCAGAATGGGAGCGAGCACTTCCTTAGACAAGCATTTTAAGGTCTCTTGCTGATCATTCCCAGCATGGCGATGGAAAGTGGCAGGCTTCCTTCCCCTTTCGTAACTTTCCCAGCCCTTGCCTGTGACTTTGGCTCACATAAGCGTTCAGAGAGCAGCACAGTGTGTTCCAAAGGTGAGGTCGCACTCAAGTCCAGCTCCTGGTTACAAAACTCTGAGCAAATCCTTCGACTGCCAGCAATGCAATTTTCTTCTTTCTATTTTTAAAACTGAGTCTCAAGATTCAAGGATTTGCTTTTAAAGTAAATTCTTTATTTTTTTTTTTTAAGTTGTGTGAAAGGATCCCACAGGGGACCTCAGAACACCACACTTCCTTTGTTCACGTTCTTGTAATTTCCTCCTGAGTCACTTCGGTTGCTCAACCTGAAGGGCACTTAAGCGTGATTACTGCGAAGGTAAACAGTCTCCGTGGCTGCGTTCGCGACACAAGCCCCTCCTTTCCCAGCAACACACACAGACTTGTTCTGTTTGCTTTGGGCTTTTCCATACCTATTAACATTACTCAGCCGGGTGCAGTGGCGTGGATGCCCTGGAATGAGCTGCAGTCCTGGCTTCTTTGTGGATTCCAGACACCATGGGAATGGGAGCGAGCACTTCTTTAGACAAGCATTTTAAGGTCTCTTGTTGATCGTTCACAGCATGGGAATGAAATGTGGCAGGCTTCCTTCCCCTTTCGTAACTTTCCCAGCCCTTGCCTGTGACTGGGGCTCACGTAAGCGTTCAGAGAGCAGCACAGTGTGTTAATTCCACTTGAAGTTTCAGCTGGCAACTACCCACTCAGCAATGTAAAAAAAAAAAAAAAAACCTGAATTTTAAACAGGAGAGAAGGGACATAGTAAGATTAGCTGAACCTCGAAACTTCTGTGACTCCCCTTACTCTTTTCAAAATACTTGCGAGGTTCTTCAGGGACACTCTGATTGGTTGTGCGTTTAAAAAGCATGTGCCTCCTCACAGCGCCTCCAATTTCTACCTCCAGCACACTCCTTGTGGTCCAATGTATGCAGCAGTCCCTTGGCCCTTTCTCGGTGCACAGTTCACACGGCAGCCAACTCGCAGTCAACAGCAAGAATTCCTGCAACCAGTCGGGCGGTGGTGGCGCATGCCTTTAATCCCAGCACTCGGGAGGCAGAGGCAGGTGGATCTCTGTGAGTTCGAGGCCAGCCTGGTCTACAAGAGCTAGTTCCAGGACAGCTACCCTGTCTCGAAAAATCAAAAAAAAAAAAAAAAAAAAAAAAAAAAAAGAATTCCTGCAACCAAAGATGGGGACTAAGAGGTGATCTAGCAATAGGGAAATGAACTTACTGACATCCTCTCTCTGCTTCCATCTGCAAGGAGAAAAAGAACGGTTGGAGAATATTTGTTTAACTATGCAGCTATGTGTTGAATTTGCTTAACTATTTAATGATGTGTTCCATTTGTTTATGTTTCAGAATATTTAGCTCTGTAGAGATGGGTGACATCTATTTAATTATGTAAAGATGTGTTGCTCGTTTTTGCCTTGCCTGCCTAAGGTACCTGATTGGCCTAATCAAGAGCTGAATGGCCAATAGTGAGGGAAGACGTGGAGCTTCAGGGCAGTGAGAGTAAGTAGGAGGAGAAATGTATGCTCCAGGAAGAAAGAAGGGGATGACAGGGAGATGCCAGGGGCCACCCAGCTAGGAGGAAGCGGGAAAGCAGGACGAACAGAGTGAAAGAAAGGGGAAAGGCCCAGAGACAAAATGTCGATGAACAGAAACAGGTTAGATTATGTTAAAAGAGCTAGTGGGACGAGCCTAAGCTAAGACCAAGCATTCATAATTAATAATAAGTTTCCGTGTCCAATGGTAGCCCAAAGAAAAAGCCAACTACAGCAGGCATTCTCCGGGAGAACATCATCTTCAAGCATATCTGGAAATAAAGACATTTTTGAACATTTTTAGAGAAAATCACTTCGAATTAAAGGAATAAGAAATTCAGAAAGCTTTCGCCTTATAATTCTGGAGCCCCAGGCTTGGTGGGAAATTGACTTACCTGTCATATTTGTCTTTCCTAAGTAGAAGTCAGGTTTGCGTGCATGAATAGATGCATCTACATCTGCAACGTAGCAAATTACTTACCTTCCCTGAACTCCGTGCTCTTATCTGCGACAAATACTCCACCGGAAAGAACTTTCAAGCCCCAGTAGCCACTTTGTTGTGCTGGAGAAATAAGACACTCCGAGATTTTCATCTCTTCTCTTTTGATCCTAATTTACAATTCCTTTTGGAGTGAACACACCTCAAAGAAAAGGCTGCGTCCGAGTGTCATATGGTATGCCGGCCTTCAATCTCCTCTGCGAAGACGATAAACACATGGTCACGCTTAGTCCTGTTCATTCTGCCTCCAAAATGTATTCCGATCTCTCCGCCATCTCTTCATCAAAACCTCTTCACTGGGGGGCTGGAGAGATGGCTCAGAGGTTAAGCGCATTGCCTGCTCTTCCAAAGGTCCTGAGTTCAATTCCCAGCAACCACATGGTGGCTCACAACCATCTGTAATGAGGTCTGGTGCCCTCTTCTGGCCATCAGGCATACACACAGACAGAATATTGTATACATAATAAATAAATAAATATTTTAAAAAAAAAACAACTCTTTACTGGCCTCCATGCTGATTTTCCTGCTTCTGGAACGTGTTCCACACTGCAATCAGAGGTGCCTTTTTTTAAAAGTTTGAACCTTTTCAGAAACGCATCTGTGGCCTCGCAGCTCCCAGGATGAAACCCAAGCCTGCTGACTGTATTCCCAAAGGCAGTCAGGATCGAACCCGACTCGAGCTCTAACTGTGGGCAGCTGACCCTTCTGTCACCGGGCTTCTCTATGGTGCTCTTGTCCACGCCAGGCTCAGTGCTTTCCTCACCAGGGGCTTCCGGCATGCTCTTCTCTTTCCTCTGGCTTGACCGGAAATGATGTCAGCATTTTCAAGAAAGGAGCTGCCGAGTCAGTGCCACAGACTTGAATCCAGTCTCCACCACTTAGAAACTCCATGTCCGCTCATCCATTGCTGCTGGGAATGCAAACTTGTGCAACCACTTTGGAAAGCGGTGTGGCGGTTTCTCAGGAAATTCGGGATCAACCTACCTCTGGACCCAGCAATACCACTCTTGGGAATATACCCAAGAGATGCCCTATCATATGACAAAAGTATATGCTCAACTATGTTCATAGCAGCATTGTTTGTAATAGCCAGAACCTGGAAACAACCTAGATGCCCTTCTATGGAAGAATGGATGAAGAAAGTATGGAATATATACACAGTAGAGTACTACTCAGCAGTAAAAAAAACAAGGACTTCTTGAATTTTGCATACAAATGGACAGAAATAGAAAACACTATCCTGAGTGAGGTAAGCCAGACCCAAAAAGAGGAACATGGGATGTACTCACTCATATTTGGTTTCTAGCCATAAAGAAAGGACATTGAGCCTATAATTCGTGATCCTAGAGAAGCTAAATAAGAAGGTGAACCCAAAGACAAACATATAGGCATCCTCCTGGATCAGGCGATGAAAGGAGACAGAGACTCACATTGGAGCACCGGACAAAAATCTCAAGGTCCAAATCAGGAGCAGAAGGAGAGGGAGCACAAGCAAGGAACTCAGGATCACGAGGGGTGCACCCACACACTGAGACATTGGGGATGATCTATCGGGAACTCACCAAGGCCAGCTGGCCTGGGTCTGAAAAAGCCTGGGATAAAACCGGACTCGCTGAACATAGCGGACAATGAGGACTACTGAGAACTCAAGAACAATGGCAATGGGTTTTTGATCCTACTGCACGTACTGGCTTTGTGGGAGCCTAGGCAGTTTGGATGCTCACCTTACTAGACCTGGATGGAGGTGGGTGGTCCTTGGACTTCCCACAGGGCAGGGAACTCTGATTGCTCTTTGGGCTGACGAGGGAGGGGGACTTAATCGGGGGAGGGGGAGGGAAATGGGAGGCGGTGGCAGAGAGGAGGCAGAAATCTTTAATAAATACATAAATTAAAAAAAAAAAAAACAACTCCGTGTCCGGTGCCTCGGTGTCTCTGTGTCTCCATTAGCCCATCGAATGGCTCCGATAAGCAGGCATTCACCGGTGGAATTGAGAGTGCCCCGGCCAGCCTCACGACATTATGTCTCCTCCCATCCCTTCACGCTTAGCCTCTACCTCAGCTTCTTATTTATTTCCGCCATTGCCCTTACCTCAATTTATAATTCCTTTGGCATTTTTTTTTTCTCTTTTGGTTTATCGAGACAGGGTTTCTCTGTGTAACAACCCTAGCTGTCCTGGAACTAGCTCTTTGTAGACAAGGCTGGCCTTGAACTCACAGAGATCCGCCTGCCTTGGCCTCCCGAGGGCTGGGATTAAAGGCATGCGCCACCTCCACCACCTGGCTCTTTTGGTAATTTGTATCTATTTGTTATCTGCCTTCACCCTTTGAATGGGAGCCCTCTACAGATAGCAACCTCAGCTGTCCTCCTTAACACAGTGCCCGCAGCCGGTTGAATAGTGTACGGATGAGGAAAAGAACCACAGTAAGAACAAATACTTGTGTGGTGTGTAAATCGGCACCACGGAGGTCCGTAATGTGGCCATTCTTGGAGCCTCTCAGTCTTTAGGACCCTAGACGGCACCGGTGGCAGGGAAGGGAAGGAGGGCTGTTCTCTACCACGGACCGTTGCCCTGCACACGTCTCCTCGTGTGCACATCAATTATGTCCTCCTCTACAGCCCAAAGAAGCAGCAAGTAAAAAACTCAAATATCATTTCAGCCTCTGGGTCTGTTTTGTTTTAAAGGGGGTCTGCCAGATTTAAAGGTCTTCCAGATTTTTGGAGATTTGTAGAAGGGTTCCCTGAGCAAAAGACAACTGCTTGGCCATTAAAATGCTCCCTCCCTCCAGAGTGACCGTTTAGGACTTTAAACGTCTCGAAACAAACAAGTTCTGCACTCTTGTTTGTGGGCTTATAATGTAGTTACAGAAAGCGTAGACCACAGGCAGCCAAGGTGAAAACACTTTCCAATCAGTGGAAACGAGAACGTCAAGCCACACAGTTCCTCACTGCGCCACGTGAGGGCGCAAGAACACCAGCTAAGAGAGACACCGTGACTGAAAGGCTTTGTCACCTTTTCTCTTCATCCCCACATCAGAATTATGTGACAGAGCTTGATAAAACACTAATTCGATGGCTCTTCTGAATCAAAAATTGAATTTTATTAAGCACCTCCAGTACTTTTTATGCAGCTAATGTTGGAAAACACCTCCAGGAACCTCTCGGTATAATTTCTGCACATCGTCTCTGATACAGAGGTGATTCATCAGCTTATGCAACATAAAGCTACTAATTAGAAAATCGCATTCCTTTATAAAATATACTAAGATTAACATTCATAGTATAGTTTGCAGATGTTGATCCCAAATCAGAGTGGCTACAGCCGTGCCGAACGCCACATCCGGGCGCTCCCTGAGGGGCAGGGCGACCGTTCACTACTCACCTGCATACTTTTTCCTGATGAATCACCATGCCACAGTCTGCAGCCATCCTTTCCATGGGCAGAGATGCACGAAGCCATAATCTGTATAATAACTATAATAATTTGAACTAAAAACAGCTGCCAATTTCTGATTTAAAAATAAAAGCCCTCCTTTTTTATTCCCCAACACCGGTGATATCCATTCCGGGGTTCTCCGCGGACTGATTTCGTCCAGCTTTGTTCTCACTAGCTCTTGAAAGCCATCTGTCAAAGATGCAACTGGGAAACGTGTGTCTTAAGTTCTGTGTTAACCTAGATCAGTGCTCTCCCAGTGATTCTGACGTCCTAGGCATCCCCTTCCTTCAATATCTCGGTCTCCCTATAGCTCTGCGTTACTCTTCTATGTTCCATGTGTAATGATTTGGCTCTTTGAGAAACTACCTGGACGTGTTCTGCTGTGGTCCACAGGTGAGCACACTATTTCCCACTCCTGCATCTCTTCTGTCATCGATCGGCATGTCACCATTTTGTTTTAGCCAGGTACCCAAAGTCCCAACTGGTTTTGCCCTCTTGATCGTTCTGACAGATATCCACCAGTCCCGGATCGGCGGATTGTGAACAAGACAACGTAGGCCTCTGCCCTCCCTCTGCCACCACACCCCCACTTTGTTCTCTCAAATACTGAGGTCTGTCCATTTTAGCCCCAGCGCTTTTTGTACCTTCTTTCCATCTTGGTTGCTCCTTTCCTGTCAGTCACATGTGGCTCCAGGAACCTCCTGTCTCATATCCCTCCTCGGTCATACCCCTTGTCTGCTCTGTGTTCCACTTCTACTCCAGTCCCCTGAAGCTCACACACTCCACTCAAGTGCCCCAGGGTGCTTCTGTACTATAAGCCTTGGCTCAAAATACCATGCTCTTTTGAAGTCTTTAGGACATCAGAAATTCTTATTAATTCATCTCAATGCAGCTTATCGATTTAAAAAAAATACCATATTTTACTATAACTGTTGGGATTCCTTTGAGCAGAAAAAAAAATCACTGTCTTTTATTTTAATGTCAATAACAGCTCTCTACTCAACCATTTTTGAAATAACAAACACAAAAATTCATGATCCTTATTATAGTAAAACATATGTCATATGTTTAGAAAGAGGAGGTATACGTTTCTTTTTAAATCACGTTAACTAGCAACACTTAAACCAGAGTTCAGGATCCATGTCCTGTTTATACAGTATCTGCCACAGCAAGTGACATACCAAAAAGACTAATATCATTGAATTAAAAATCAATGCACAAAGGTTAAAACTATAAAACACAGAAAGCATGAGTCTCATAACCCTCCAACAGCCAGAGAATCTGTCTCATTTAGTGTTCTCCGTCTTCCGTCCTCTCCCAGCCCAGATACAGCTTGTCCCTAGCCTAACAGTGTTAAGAAGCCGGCAGAGCATCATGAGGCCGCTACCACCCTATCCACCCTACCTTTGCAGCCTTCTCTTGCCTGGAATGCCTACTCTAAACGTCTTCACTCTTAATACAGCCATCCGTGCAGCGCTCTCTGGTGAATCCAGCTTTCCTTGTGCACTACGCATGCATAAAGCCCATACGCTGTTGCAGTTTTCACAGCATAATTCGGGATCATTCATAATCACCATTTGGAATCATAGAAAGGTTCCATTGGAATGACAATTTCACGATCTTGTCCCTCAGAAAGATGAATTTTGAGTTGCTTGAAGATGAACCATGCTTCGATTTCTTTTACATCCCTAGCTACACCATCCACAAGCTGGATACTATAAAAGAAATCAATATTACATGTTTATTGATTCTTTCACCACGCGAAGGCTCTTTGTACACGGAAGCAATCCTGGCTAGCTAATGAGATTGTGTAGGCATAGATTGATCTGGATCACAGTGAAGACAGGAGGAAGGGAGACAGCTATCCCTTTTTACCTTCTTGGGAAGTACGTTAAAATCTCAACCTGTAACCTGCTTTTTAAAAGTCAATACAGTGGTGGAATTTTTCAGAAAAAAAAAATACATGACTTCCTGGAAATTTGATGTATGTATGTAAGTGCACGTGGCTTTCCATCAGTCACCGGCATGTAGATGTCCCATACTGCAGTAATTATGAGAGGTTGTCACTTTTTCTTTTTTCTTTTTTTTTTTTTGTTTGTTTGTTTGTTTTTTGTTTTTCGAGACAGGGTTTCTCTGTGGTTTTTGGAGCCTGTCCTGGAACTAGCTCTGTAGACCAGGCTGGTCTCAAACTCACAGAGATCCGCCTGCCTCTGCCTCTGAGTGCTGGGATTAAAGGAGTGCGCCACCACCGCCCGGCTAGGTTGTTACTTTTTCATGCTGAAGAAGTTGTTGTTTGCCACAAGCCTTCAGTTAGTAACAGAAATGAGGGTATATAAATACAGCGTGATGTTTTTCCATGGAGAAAAATTGAAATAGATGTCATCAACAGCGCAAGAAGTATTAATAAAAAGGAAGAAAAATGATGGGGGGAGTATCACAAAAAGCAATCAGTCAAGCCTGTCATTTCAAGAAGTCTAGTACAAATTGGGCAGGAAGAAGGTCTTTGACGGATGAGCGGTCAGACGGTACCCACTACCTCCATGTGGTACATCTCTCAACTCCTCAATAAGAGGCATTTGATAAACATACCTGACAACAACACACAGCCGTATTCAACTTTTGCCAGAGATGAATGTTTATTATTTTCTTGTGTAATCATAGCAGAATGTCTGGGAATCATGAGGATTTTTCCCTCTCGCAATCTCAAGTTATGAAAGCTTAGCTTTCTTGGAATTAAATAACCGGGATGTTATCTAAGCTACATTGATTTTAAAAGCAGTTTTGAACTAATTCACCTTACCCACTGATAAAGATAAAAGCTGTCACACTTGACCCGTGCTCAGAGTTTAAGGGACAAATACATGCATATATGTTATGTATGTGCATGATACGCATACACAGAGCACATGTATGTGTGTATGTATCCTTGCAGTAATCCTGCCTGGTTTTTATATCTATATGAAAATGCATGGGAAAGCATGCCTTGAGTCTGAACTCAGTCTCATAGGGGACTGCCCTGAAGCTAGCAGGAGAGGCCAAGCGCAAATTCTGCAAGCCCTTGCTTCCTAGATCGATTCTACACTGCCAGCAGACACAAGTGGTTCCAGCCTGTGAAAATTCGAGGCCATCCACAAATGAGAGCTTTCAACCTTTCTTTTCATAGCCTCCTTTCTGACAAGAAAGAAAAAAAAATCAGATTTGCCAATTGCTCAAGAGTTGTAAAATTGTGGGCCACATGTAGCCACAGGAAATGCATCCTACCACATTCTCAGGCACGCCGAGCTGAGCACGGTCTTTTCTGTTAGTGTCAACCTTGCCACACCTTTGATTCTTTAGCACGGCTGTAAATCAGGTCACCACCTTGTTTGCACCATAGCAACAGCCCGTTGGCGTTACATATATTTTAATAGCTTAATTCCATAAGGCAAACATTCCGTAGTATCCATTGCATGCAAAGACAAATCGGGAGACAGCCTACTCAAGGCCGAGCGCAGCTCCAATGCTTTCAAAACCTGGGACTCTTCATAACTGAAAGGTGTGATATCACAAAACAGGAAATTTCAAGTTAGCCAATGTCATCAGAATCTACACCAACCTTAAGATTAAACAAAGACTTGCTCCTTAAGAGTTAATCTCAAATCTCCAGGCATCCTAATGTGACTTCAGCATCATGTAACATACAAACACTGAATGTGCAATAAAATCAGTTGGCATTTTTATAATCCTACACTGCTGGAATCATATTGTTCTGGTAGGAAAGAATGCCGTCCTTCGGGAGGTGTAAGACTGCCGTCCTTCGGGAGGTGTAAGACTGTCGTCCGTCCGGATATTTTCATCAACCTCACCACCTTTGTTTCATTCCAATTTCACAAACTTCTTCCATCATCTTCCTAAAGTTCCCACTTTAACTTTTCACTCGCAGCTCCTTCAGCTTTCTTCCTAGACCCTTAACCCTCTCACTGCCAGTGGAATAGTCAACTAAGCCTTGCTTCAGTCACATTAGGGTCTCTGGTTCGTGTCTTGTAGTGTAATACCAGGAAAAATTGTTTAAAAATGTAGTTTTGTTCTTTCAGGAACCAAGAACCTTTACAAGTGTTAGTCCTATATCAAATATGGCCTCAAAGGGTGTGCATACTAGGAATAAACAAGCCCTCAAACACGAAGCCCCCACAGTAACTGTACATCTGTAGCTCCTCCTCAGCTCTCTGTGTAGCCCTGGCTATCCTGGATCTCATTCTGTAGACCAGGCTGGCCTTGAACTCACAGAAATCTACCGGACTCTACTTTCCAGTGCTGGGATTAAAGGCGTGCACCATCACTCTCCAGCCCTAATCAGACCAATTCTAAACACCCTTGTTTCTTTTGCATAGTCCCCAAGTCCCACAGGATCCCATTCGATCACCATAAGGCAGGGAAGGTTGCTGCATAATACTGTTTTTATTTTTCTTCACACCAACTTCTCTGCACCACATCTCCACAGCCTTCTTCACCTTCACCCTTGCTGTGCTTTCCCCCACTGCCAGTTAAATGAGGAGCAGTCCCACTGAGGTCCCGCATCTTGGAGGAACCACTGATATAAACATAAAACCTTTACACTTGCAAACAACCCCAAGCCTGGCCTGAGGTACACGCCAGCAGTCCCAGCCTAAGGAGGCTGCCGAGAGTGGATTGTAAATTTAAGGCCAACCTGGATTGGTTGGTTCCAAGACAGCCTGGATTATGAGACCCTATTTTAGGAACAAACACTATCCCTTCCAAAAACAAACACACAATAATTAAACAAATGAAAAAATTCCACAAAGAATCCTTTCGACGCTTATAGTGATTTGCGTGTGGTGGAAACCTTGATTTGTTTGTTTCTTTGTTTTATTGATTTTTATTGAGCTCTATATTTTTCTCTGCTCTCCTCCCATCCTCTCCCCTCCCCGTCAAGCCTCTCCCAAGGTTCCCATGTTCTTAATTTACTCAGGAGATCTTGTCTTTTTCTATTACCCATGTAGATTAGATCTATGTAAGTCTCTCTTGCATCCTCATTGTTCTCTAGGTTCTCTGGGATTGTGATTTGTGGGCTGGTTTTCTTTGCTTTATGTTTAAAAACCACTTATGAGTGAGGACATGTGATAATAGTCTTTCTGGGTCTGGGTTACCTCACTTAAAATAATGTTTTCTAGCTCCATCCATTTGCCTGCAAAATTCAATATGCCGGGGTTTTTTTCTGCTGTGTAGTACTCCATTGTGTAAATGTACCCCATTTTCCTTATCCATTCTTCTGTCGAAGGGCATTTAGGTTGTTTCCAGTTCTGGCTATGACAAACAATGCTGCTATGAACATAGTTGAGCACATGTCCTTATGGCACAATTGATCATCCTTTGGATATATACCCAAAAGTGGTATTGCTAGGTCCTGAAGTAGGTTGTTTCCTAATTTTCTGAGAAATCACCACACTGACATCCAAAAGGGCTGTATCAGCTTGCATTCCCGCCAGCAATGCAGGAGTGTTCCCTTTACCCCAGAACCTCTTCAGCATAAATTGTCATCAGTGTTTTTGATCTTGGCCAGAAAACTTTGATTTTATTTCTTCATAAGGTGTTATGTTTGTAGACTCTCTCACCAGCACCACCACTCCCCCTCTTACATCACACACTTCTAAGACACATCAGAAGCAACTTAGAAAGTCCTGGGATACCTCTCAGCATCTTTGCTCATCTCTATTTGCAACAGGCCTGAAGCATTTCTTATTGTGGTTCCATTTTTAAGCAATACTTCTCCCTCTTAGCCTAGGTAAAGACTTTGTTTCACCCATGAATCAACTCTCTGCCCACTGAGATGCTAGAAAACCACACTCTCTCAACCTATTCACCCATGGGCTTTCCTCAAACCATTCTGCTATGAACCACTACCCTAACACTCACTGCGCATGCTTCACCACACAACACACACTTGGAAGGTCTCCACTTAACAATATCTCTGGAATGGAGCTATGATATTCTTGCCAGCCACAGACCAAATGCTTTTCCTGCTCACTCTTAATGGAATTAGCCACCACCTACAACGTGTTACCCTTAACCACTCTTCCTTCCCATGGAGCCATCACCCCCTGATGTTTCCTCTTCCCCTTCAGCCACTTGCATGCGTAATCTCTCTAAATCCTTCTTTCTTAGCTCTAACTCTGAAGTAATGTCTAACGAGCATACTTGCCTGGCCTGAAAATCGTCCTAAGCCTGGCTTCATTAAGATTCACTGTGAATTTGTGCTCTGCATCCCAAATGAGCTTAGTTCCAAGTCTTTTCATGGAAAAGCTCTTGTCATGTAAACCTCTAGACATCTCTATAAAGCAATAAAGATGTGGACTATCTCTTCTTGCTTCGGGAATAGGCAAACATTAAAAACAGGAACTGCCATGGATTCTCCCAAAGTTGCCCATAAAATAATGTTCTAATAGAACAATAGATTGAGAATGAAATTACTTACGGCTTTAGAAGTTGTTTGAATGGCATTGCTTATATTATGAAGACTGTTAACTCTAGCAATTCCCATTATAGGAGACAGCAGATGGCTACTGGGGGCTGGCTAAGTGCATTTTTCTCAGTGATGCAGCCACTGGTATGTCATGCTACCCAGAGAAAAAGTACTCCCAGGAGTGGAAGGGGGTGTTCCCAACTCCCATTTGTCATCATTTCACTGTGAGCAATTAGATAACACAGGGAAGTGCCAGGAATAAGAAAGGAACGGCAGGGTTTCTTCCTTGATCACGCAGGTTTTTTAAACCATATTTCAGAGGGAAGAATGACTTTATAGCTACTAATATCAATTATTTAAAAAGATATAATTAGGCATATTAGTAAACACCAGTAATTCTAACAGTTGGGAGGGAGAGCTTCAGCTCTACAGAAAGTTAAAAGTTAACCAGAATTACAGTAATAACCCAAGCTGGTCCTGGACATCTTACACCCAGGCCCAGCCAGGACGATCCCGCTCATCCTCCCTTCCATGTACCATCCTCAAGCCCCAGATGTAGCCCTAGAACCAGTGTCACAGCTTGGTCTGGTCATCCCTGCCCAACTCCCTTCCACCTCCAAGATGGACTAAGAAGCCGTTCTATGCACCCGCACAGACCCTCCTCCTACCACCCCACATTACTGCTCCACATTATGGCTTCCATGTTACACATGCAGGACCCCAGCCTACTCTAGTCAGCTCTGGACATACTACCTCCAACCCCAGCTTGAAAAGATTGCACACCCTGCATGCCAGTCCAACCCCTGTATCCTTATGAACCCCAGGAGACAGAATTTAAGAGAACATCATGGGGCTAGAGAGATGGTTCAATGATTAAGTTCACTGCCTGCTCTTCCAGAGATCCTGTGTTCAATTCCCAGCAACCACATGGTGGCTCACAACCATCTATAATGAAATCTGGCACCGTCTTCTGGCCTACAGGCATACATGCAGACAGGACACTCTATGCATAATAAATAAATAAATCTTTAAAATTTATCCAAGTATTGAAGGAATTTAAAGAAGACACAAAAATGATTCAATTAACTTAAAGAGAATAAACACCTGAGTGATTCCCAAGAAAACATAAGCATAAAGTTGATAAAAATGATGAGGACAATCCAGATTTAAAAATGGAATCCAACAAAGAGGTAGAAACATAAAAAAAAAAAAACTGAAATAAGGATTAATTGAAAAGTCAAGTAACCTCACAAGAAAATTTAAGGAAAAATCTTACAAGCTGACTAAATCAAACAGAAGATGAATTAGCAGGTCTCAAAGATAAAGTAAAAGAATATGACAACAAAGAATATGAAAAGAAAACTAAAAACACAGGAAAGGAGCATACAGGGATTGTGGGACAACAATCAAATAAAAAGACCAAGTCTTCAAATTATAGGCATGGATGGGTGATAAGTCAATGAATGGCACAAACATTCTAAGCCAGTGGCACAGACCAGGCCTTCATAGAAGAAAACTTTCTCAAGCTGAGGAAAGAAACACTCACAGAGATACAAGATGCACCAAAAAAAAAAAAAAAAAGACAAGGTGAGAAAAGAAATTCCCCACATTATATTATATTAAAAGACTAAATACACAAAAACAAAGAAAAGGTATTGAAAGCTGAAAGAGAAAACACACAAGTCAAGTACAACAGAAAACCCAGAAAGTCAGAAGAGCCTAGAGCTGGGCACTACAAGTTCTAAGAGACCGTGACTGCCAAGCTAGAGTATTTACTCAGCAAATCTATCTGCCATGCTGAAAGGAGAAAGAAAAACAAGCTGAAATAATTCACATCCAGAAAACCAATGGTGGTGGTTTGAAAGAAATGGCCCCCATAAGGAGGGGCACTATTAAGAGGTTTGGTTTTGTTGGACTGAGTGTGGCCTTATTGTAGGAAGCGTGTCACTGGAGTGGTGAGTTTTGAGTTCTCCTTTGCTCAGGCTATGCCCAGTGTGGACGCAGACTGCTTCTGCTGCCTGCAGATCAAGATGTAGAACTCTCACGTCATTCTATAGCACCATGTGTGCCTACACGCCACCCACCATGACAATAATTGACTAAACCTCTGAACTGTAAACTAGCCCAATTAAATGCTTTCCTTTATTAAAAAAAAAATTGTTGTGGTCTAAAATAATGACAACAATGACAATAATTATAATAATAAACAAATTTCTAGATTCAGTCAAATTACCAAACCCATTCCCACAGTGACGCACTTCCTGCAACAAGGCCACACCTACTTCAACAAGGTCACACTTCCTATAGTGCCACTCCCTATGAGCTTATGGGAGCCACTTACACACGAACAACCACAGCAGCCATACCACTCCTGGGAGTATGCTCAAAGAACTCAACATTCTCCTCCATAAACACTTGTTTATCAATGTTCAGTGCCATTCTCTTTTCAATAGACAAGAAACAGAAACAACCTAAATGTCTTCCAACAAATGAATAATGAAAATGCATTCCATATGTGAATTGGAATTTAATTCACCTGCAAAAAAAAAAAAAACATGAAATCATGAATTTTGCAGATAAATGGATGGAACTAGGAAGTAACAGCATGAGTGAGCTAACCCAGATCCAGAAAGACAAACATTTGCTATTGTTTCTCATCTGAGGATCCTAGCTCCAAATCCTCAGATGTGAGTATACACGTGGAATAACCACAGGAAAGTGAAAATGGACTATGATGGGGGAAGATCATTAGAAAGGGGGTTAGCGGGATACACGTTATATGATAAAGTGAGGGAAATGGAGGGGCTTCGATTGGAGTAGGGGAAGGAAAGCAAAGCAGAAAGAAAAGAAAGGATAAGAGAAAACTCCCACTATGGATGTACAATAAAACGATAAAAAAATCATATTGTTTTTATTTACCTAAAATTATATAATACATATGTATACATATGTATATTTATATACACACACACGTATAGTTTAAATGAAGTTATTGCACTTGGACTGACAATGCTTCCCATGAGAACCATAGACTATCTAGCAAATTGGCAGTACTAGGCATAAGAAGCTTCCTTTTTTTTAATTTATTTATTTATTAAAGATTTCTGTCTCTTCCCCGCCACCGCCTCCCATTTCCCTCCCTCTCCCCCAATCAAGTCCCCCTCCCTCCTCAGCCCGAAGAGCAATCAGGGTTCCCTGCCCTGTGGGAAGTCCAAGGAACCCCCACCTCCATCCAGGTCTAGTAAGTTGAGCATCCAAACTGCCTAGGCTCCTACAAAGCCAGTACGTGCAGTAGGATCAGAAACCCAAGTTGCTTGTCAGAGGACTCCAAGAGACTCCCAAAACAATATTGGCTATTGCTGTTGCCCTTGGGTGCCTCCCAGACATTGAAATTAAGTCCTCAATGCTGAAGACACTGCACATTTCAGATATAGGACTCAGAGAATCGAAGCTGGATCTGACCTAAAACCCTGTTCCCTGAAGTGTAGCTTTAATAGTTCAGGAAGGTGCTATAAAAGTTGCCAAGGGGGCTGGGCAGGGGTGGCACATGCCTTTAATTCCAGCACTCTGGAGGCAGAGGCAGGTGGATCTCTGTGAGTTCAAAGCCAGCCTAATCTACATATTGAGTTCCAGGACAAGCTCCAAACTGAGAAACCCTGTCTTGAAAAACAAAAAAACAACAACAACAAAAGAACCAACAACAACAAAAAAAAAACTACCAAGGGGCAGGAGCAACAAATAGATTCACCTTGATTTGATGCCAATGAACCACAACAATGACCAGCATAGCAAGATATGCCTTAGATTACAATAGTTACACTCATCTTGGCAGTAACCAACGACTGTTGAATTAGACTTAAGGCCCACTGAGCAGAATGGAAATCATGACTGCTACTGGAAATACAGCCAACTCCCTGGAGCTAATGAGGTCATGAAACTTAGAGGGAAACCTGCTACCTCTACTTTACTAAACCATCATAATTCCCAACGGTATTCTAAATATTTATTTTTACATCTACAGAGTAGTATAGCTTTTACCCTAACCAAAGAAGCATTTCTTTGTAATTCATGTTGACCATGGCATGGTAGACTGGTTCTTTTCTCATTGCTTCTGCCCTCAGGTACCAACAAGCTGCTGCTAGGGATGGTGAGTCCTCAACTCAGTGTCCCCCATAGGCAGCGCTGAGCAATGGAGGAGGGAAAAGAGACTTCAGAAAGAACTTACCTTTAACTACTCCTTGGGTGTGGCCAGGAGTGTCTCCAATAGAATCCTGATAATGTGTTGGAAGACATTGCTGACTGGTCAGAGGTCGACCCCGCCCCTTGGCCTAGCAGCTTTTCTCAATGAGCTAGGCAACAGGGAACTCTTTCCCTCCAGCAAAGGTTCCCACTCTCTGCCTAACCTTATCTGGAGGATGTCTCTGAGCTGGAGGATGAACTTATCTGAAAGCTCTCTCTAAACCAGATGTCAGTCTCTAAAACCAGATGCCTAATTCATCTTTAGCTTGACCCTTGGAACAGATCCCTGCTAAGAAGTCTTGAACCAGGAGTTCTGCTATAGGGCCCTTCTGCCACATACTAAGTCTTGTGATAGGAGCAAAGAAAACCCCACAAACACATCCTGAGAAAACAGGACTAAATTGTTCTTCCAATTCTCAGTAATTCATAGAAGTAACTTCAAAGCCAAACTCAAAGAAGTTACTATGTTACCTTCCATTTCTTTCAGAGTTCTATACCATGGTAAGTTTTTCTTGTGGTAAAGAGAATATTGAATTCAACAGTCAAAAAGAGATTTTTAATCTTAATCAATTCTTTGGGTATTGATCACTTCCTGGCTTAACTAGAACCCTCCAGGCTTCAAAGAAATAAGCCATTGCTGCTCTAAGAGTTGCTGGGGTGTAGCTAATAATAACCAATTGCGTAAATTTGTGCGTGGTGACGAGAAGCTGTGTGACAAATTTTCAGGCTGGTCGATGACTCAGAACCAGACAGGAAAACAGAGCCAGCAGGACTTCTAGATTTCCTCTCGGGTGTGCTCCGTCATCTTCTCATTCCAGAGCTGAATGGTGATGACTTCCTGGTGGTGGACCAGCTTAGCAGCAATGGGGTTTACAGTTCTGGCCTGGGACCTGGCAAAGCAAGGATCAGGAACAAGCTCTCAACCTAAGCCTTTGAATCCACGGGGTCCACCGAGGAAGGCTCTTCTGTGCGGCGCCCTGTGTGGCTTTGTGTTATAATCCTGACTAGAGTGATAAGAACGTGAAGAAAGGGCGGCCACACAGCCACATGTTCCCAGGTGGGCCATGCTCACTTTGAAGGAGTGGCACCATCTATGTGACACCCCGGAACATTATGTACCGCGTGAGTAGGCGGGGTTAGCTTGTCTCAGTAGGAAGTAGCAGAAGTCTCAGGCCTCAGTTACAGGGAGGAGACAACTTCAGATGCCAGTTTTCGCACACTCTGCTCAGTTCTTAAACTCTCCTACTCAGATCGGAGGAAGGCTTTGCCCATCTGAGCTGCACCTGAAGAAAGGCTTTGCCATGGTCTGAGCCCGTGGTCCTTCTCCATGATACATACTCACTCCGGCCTTCATCTGTTCTTTATATATTCACTGCAGGTTTCCTCGGCTCCTGCGAGCTCAGAGACTGGGAGTCTACTGTAGAATCTACGCTGAAGTACAAACAAAGGCCCTGATCCTTCGCGGTGTAGCGCACGGAAAAGAGGAGCAGAGAAGATGATCTTCGCTAAGTGGTGTGAGACCAGATGAGAGGAACGGCTAACGAGGATGAGGAAGAGAAGGTTCAGGAAATGGAAGCCAGAAATGAGGCATAACCTTAAATACACAAACAGGCACGCGGGAGAGCAGTAGCAGTAATACTTGTGGGCGGAAGAACTAAGAATCAGGACTTGAGAGGTGACTCAGCAGAGGCGGGAGAGCACTTGTTGCTCCCTTGCAAGGAACCCAAGATCAGGTCTCAAGGAAACCTACCAGCTCCAGGAGATGCAATGCTTTCTTTTGGCTTCCCCCAGTACCTGAACACACACGCATATACACAAAAAAGGTGTGTGGGTTTTCAGGTGGGAAACTAAGCAAGAGCTAGGGTTAGAGGGAAGCAAGGTCTGCAATATCAAAGCACTTGGGTGTTGGGCTAGACAGTGTGTATTTCTGTCTGAAGCTGCGGAGAAATGCTTTAGGTTGGTTCCACAGTCGATTCCTGTTTTCGGAGAAATGGCTCCTTGGATGTATCAGGAATGAATGAGGGGTAAGCAAGGTTGCATAAGACGGCTTCAGAGTGGTACTACCTCTTAATCTTTGAGGCAATGTGAAACTATGAGCGTGGTGTTAATGTATCTGTGTTCACAGGCCCGGCAAAGAAGCAGAGGATGCCATGGTATCAGTCATGTATCTTTAAACATCAGGTCTTTGTAATATTTTCTTGCCAAGTTAATGGAAATTAACAAAAGAGCAACTTAACCCTGGGGCAGGGGCTTTCCACCTCTAGGTCGTGACCCAGTTGGAAGTCAAACAACTCTATCACAGGGTTCACCTAAGACCATCTGCATATCAGATGTTTACAATATGATTCATAACAGTAGTAAAATTATAGTTATAATGTAGCAATGCAAAGAGTTTTATGGTTGGGGTCGTCACAACATGAGGGACTGTATTAATGGGTCCCAGCATTAGGACTAGGGAGTTAGCTTACCATCCGGAATCAATGGCTTCTTAAACAGATTTTGAAAAGAACTTTTTGGTTTTGTTTGTTTGGGTTTTTTAAGGTAGTTGACCATGAGAATAAGTTTGTCGTCTCCCCAGGAAGACTAACTGGCCTCAGTGTCTCCAGTCACTTTTACATGGGCGGCTATGCTGAATACACTCCAGGTCTCTTACCAAAGAGAGATGACTTTAGAAACAGCTTCAGCGGTAAGGCACGAACAGTTTCTATATGACAGCCATGTGTTCCAACATTTGCGGCAAGGCTAAGCCTTCAAAGAGTAAGATTCCAGTTCCAAAACCCACCACATGGGTTCCTTTCCAGTCTGACCTAAAATTTTATTTTAATGAAAGACATTTTTTTCACTGTTTATCTGTCACTTACTACAAGTTTACTGGATATTTAAAATGTTTTAATGAACATAACAAAGATTCCTGCACTTGTGAATTTATAATCTACTAGGGTCGAAGAGAAAACAGATATAATTCTCAAAATAAGAAATAAGCAATTATAGCCTGGCGGTGGTGGCACACGCCTTTAATCCCAGCACTCGAGAGGCAGAGGCAGGCAGATCTCTGTGAGTTCGAGGCCAACCTGGTCTACAAGAGCTAGTTCCAGAACAGGAACCAAAAGCTACGGAGAAACCCTGTCTCGAAAAAACTCAAAAATAAAAAAGAAAGAAAGAAAGAAATAAGCAATTATAGAGTAGCATAATAAGATAAATTCTATAAAAAAAAGAAAATGTAGAGCATAATAAGAGGGAACTAGGAATACGGGTAATCTTTTGCAAAGGATGCTTTTAAATATAAGTTGAGCATGGCAAATCTCAGGTTGTTGCTGTAAAAACTGAAATTCTAACTTTGGGATTTATTGTGCGAAGTAAGAGGCCAGCTCCAGCAGCCTACCCACACCACCGAGACTGCCCACAGAGGTCACGGCCAATCTGCCTACCCACACCACCGAGATCGCCCACAGAGGCTATGGCAAGTCAGCCTACCCACGCCACCAAGACAGTCCACAGAGGCCACCTCAAGTCAGCCTGCCCACGTCACCGAGACCGCCCACAGAGGTCACGGCAAATCTGCCTACCCACGCCACCGAGACCATGCCCACAGAGACCACGGCAAGCTACCAAGATTAAAAGGGCTCTTGAAAGTCTGATGTGGAAGGTCACACCAGACCTAGCACTTGGGAAGCTGAGATAGGAGGATTACCATGAGTTTTAGGCCAACCTTGGCTTCACAATGAGTTTCAAGGAAGCCTGGACTAGAGTGTTAGATGCTGAGAGGAAAACAAAAGGTGAAACACCACCTTTGGACAAGGAATTGCTTTGCTAAGTTTCCATCACTGGGTTCAGAAAGAAATAGGCTACAAAACCCAATTGTAAAATAAAAAACGTGCTTTGAATTAATACAATAATAACACATGGTACAACTAAGCTTCACCGTAGATCCAGAGCCAAAGTATTTGGTCACAGAACTGCTCATATGGTGTCCTCAGGCCCTTAGCCAGGTCCAGGCTGCTGTCCAAAAGACGTGTAGGAATGGAGGCCAGCTCAGGAAGGATATCCTGGGAGGCAGGTGCTGTCTCAGGCAAGGCAGGGTCCCGCCTGCCAGGAAGCACTCTAGTCCACACCCTCCCTGACTTCCCCCTTCCAAATGCTTACACCACAGAGAGTTAGCAGGGATAATCCTTCAGACCACAGGGCAAGGTCTAATAAAATCACTTCATTCTGTCAGGAATCTCTAATAAACATTTTCTTTGAAGCTCTAATCGGTACTGATTCTCAGAAACATGTCTTAAAAACGGCTTTAAAGCATATTATGGCTTTGTGCTAAATGTAGTAAAGAGATGAACCGCTCTTTCATAGCAGGAGATAATCGGAAAGGGATTACAGAGGCATATTAAATCACTCGGCTCTTGACGTTATATTCAGGGAAAGAGATGGGCAAGCTTATGTATAAATGCAAAGGCTGCATCTTCCACTCAGCAAGGCCGAGATCTGTAACAGATCAATGGGAACTTGTCAGTGACTGAGAGAGCTAGGTCAGTGGTAAAGACTTCGCTAGTTTCAATCCCTAGGACACACACACACACACACACACACGCATGCACACACACTATAAATCCACCATTCCGACCATGCCACTTATTCATGGATACACTCTCTATTTAAGCAATTCAGATTGGCTAATTGCTCTGTGTGAGAGGCTGGAATAGCATCAGAGATCCTAGTGTGATCTCTGGAAGAGAGCTGCCAGGTCCTCCAGCTCTCCATCATGACCCTAGCTGGCTGTGTAACTTCTTCTACCTCGCGGTGCTTTCCCTTGCTATGCTGTTCTGAGAGTGAGTTGATAAAAGACACAGATCCCTACCCGGCCACAGCAAGCCTTGCATGCTAGCAAGTAAGACATAGCAAGCCCTGCAGGCTAGCAGAGGATGCACAGCAAGTCCCGCATGCTAGCGGGGGAGGCACAGCTCCTGAACCAGGCTTGCTGTTTCCTTGGTTACAAACAGTGATCAAAGCACAGCCTACAGAATCAGGCAGCCTGCACTCTGCCACCCCACAGTTATGTGAAACACGGTGTGCACACTGGGGAAGCTGGGCAATCTCCACACCTCTTAGCCGAGAGGGGAACCTCCTTTCGGCTTAACCTCCAGCCTTGAAGATGAACGAGGGAAGCCGCGGGTTTGCTTTTTCATCCCTTGACACTTTTCTATCTGTGCTCTAGTATTTGCTGCAAAGCATACCAGCTTTCCACAACAACCAAACCACATCTGTCCCAGCAATTCACAGTTCCCTAAAGCTCATGTATATCTTACCTCTCAAATATGAAATAGGATAACTTCTTAAGAGCATATATCTGGGCCTACCCTAGAAATGCCTAATTGGATTCTCCACAGTAACATCTAAAAAAAGTGTTAATTAACAAGACTCCCCATGGTTAGATGCAACTATAATTAATATATAATAGCAAAATGGACAGAACCTAGGGGAAGAATTTAACATTTGGGGTAAAGTTATGGAATACATCTTTAGCAATGCAGTCAAAATGCATACCAGAAGATCATCTGGTCTAGTCTTTCTCATTTCTGTAAACACTCTCAGCAAATAACACCAACCCAAATGCTGGTAGTATAACATACACATCCCCTCTACACATAGAGTTGTTTGGTTTTGTTCTGTGAATTGTAGGTTTTTTTTCCTACAATATTTAAGTTTCTTGAGGATACCAAGGTCAGCCACATTCTGTCATCTAAGCAGCCAGACCAACAGAGCTGACCGGTGCTGGCTGACCCAGTGATGCCTCCCTGCTACTCATAGCTGCTTCTGTTCACAAAGCTATAGACTACTGAGACTGAGACCTGTGGGTAGTGGTTTCAGACTGAGCAACAAAGAGGAAAGGAAGAGAGGAAGACAGAAGAGAAGAAAAAGTAAGAAGATAGGGCCCCCAGTGATAGTCAGTCCATGTTTTTCAGCAGAACCCCCTTTATTTATAGAAAAATCAAGCCTGGAGGCTACTGTGCAAACAGAACATCTGACAGGCGATAAACATCTTTGTCACCACCAGGGTCTTTTCCCAACACGGTTGTTTACTTATTTCTTCCCCCATTGTCACCTGGTAGAAGTCTTTGGATGATAACCCTTAAAGTGTGACTCCTAGACCAGCCCTCCTATCACAGCAGAGCTCATTAGAAATATAAACTCCTTTTTATAAAACTAAATTTACTTACTTAATTACTTATCATGTGTGTGTGTATACACCGAGTCTTTCTTACCTAGCCTTACTAGTGAGCGCAAACTGCCTTCCTCAAATTACCAGTTCAAATGTTATCCTAATCCAGAAACACATACACATGCACACACAAGCACAGCCCGTGGTCCAATCCATTTATGATCCATAAAATGAATGATCACAGTATCGATTCATTGTTCTGTTTGTCAAATCTGTGGTCTCCGTCTATTCCAATTCCACTTGCCAACTCAAATCCCACCTTCTTAGTGGAAGCCCACTTCCTGAGCCCTCACTGCACTCTCTACCCCTTCCTATGCCAGGTCCTTTCCACTTGATATTTTACCACCTAATATAATTTTATGTGCAGCGAATAAATATGTGTGTGTGTGTGTGTGTGTGTGTGTGTGTGTGTGTGTGTACATACACACACTTCTAAAAGTTCAATAAGCTTCTGGAGGCAGAGCTGTGACTCCAAGTTTTCAGTAAGTTTCTGGAGGCAGAGCTGTGACTCTAAGTTTTAAAGATCTCCACAGCAACTGGAATGATGCATTCACACCATCCATGCTTATATAACAAGTTGCTGCTGTTAGACGTACTCTCCAGGCTCCCTTGCAACCACACATGAGCCGGCAGCAGAGGTCTAGCCAGTCAATGTCACCAGCTGCGATCAACACTATTTCCAGCCATTTATGTGAAGACCTTATGCACAGCTGTGTCTGCCTACCCAACTTCAAGCTGCTCGTGCTATAGATATTACATTTAAAAAATCAAGTGTTAAAAAAATTAGTGCTTCTTGGTGCAGCAGCTATTAAATATTTATTGTCTACTAAAGGGAATGAACATGAGCTAAATCAGAATGACTACCAGTAGGTGAAGCTGTTATTCCAAAATAATGTACTCAACAACTATCAAACAGTTTCATGATTTTTTTTCCAAACAAGAAAGGAGTTAGCTTGATACAACAACTTAAAAATACTGTCAAATAATAGAGATTGTAAACACCGTCATTTCTTTGGTGCCCAGCCAGCATCACTTCCCACTGCACACATGCTCAGAGGTCCAAAGGCTTCTGTAACTATTTTCTTACCTGTCAGATGCGTGGATTGTGCACAAAACCTGCTTCATGCTGTTGTATTAGGCAAGCACTGTTATATCTTCCCTATGAAAGGGAAGGACTTCCTTGATTACACAGACGACCTTACACAATTTTCCACTGTAACTACTGTATTGTCTCTAAGCTGCATCGCATATGACTGATGGGAAGCATCTCTACAAAAAAAATGCATTTAACTGTGTTATACTGGTTATGTTTTTCTAAATATAGCATCATATTTTTAGTCAAAAGCTTACCATGGCATTTCTTCATAATGTGGACATTTCATTTATACATATAAAAATGTTTTGAATAAATGCTTCCAGACATAAATAATCATGGTCCTTTTTTAAGTATTTTGTGTGTGGTTATAAAACATACTAAACATACTAAAACATATAAAACATACCAAAAGAGCTAGTATTAGAATTATGCAATATTTTTCTTTAAAATTTTCAATATTATAAAGGAGGAGATTTCTGAGTAGAATACAGGACCTTCTAATCTCAAGGCATTATATGGTGTGTGTGTGTGTGTGTGTGTGGGTGTGTGTGTGTGTACGCCTTGAGCTCCTTCAGGAGTCTCCTCTAGTGGGCAACAGTAAAGCCCCACAGTTTGCCTTCTGAACTGAAGGCATGAAAACGAACCCAGACATACTAAGTAGGGGTAACTTATTTAGTGCCATTTCTATCCTTTGCAAATGCAATATAAGAGAGGCCCAGAAAATGATGCTCTATGGTCTACACCAGTTATTTACAAAAATTCCTATAGCAAATATGCACATATACACACATGTCACAAAACAGTTTTCTCAGGATCCCTGAGAAGATCAGATACCCTTCAGTAGGGCCACAGGCCCTCTGGAGGAAGACAGCTCTCCAAAGGACAGAGGCAGAAGCAAGGACAGTGCACCTCCACGTGTGATGCTTTTGTTCATCTACCAATTACCCATGCCTTCTCACTACAGAATGATTGTAAGAAACTTCCTTGAATTGCACAATACCTTATGGAGAGCATACATGCTTACATATATTTTAAAAACTACAAAATACAAACCCAAAATACTTCCTGAACAGAACACCAATAGCACAGGTTCTAAGATCGACAATTAATAAATGAGACCTCATAAAACTGAAAAGCTTCTGTAAGGCGAAGGACACCATCATTCGGACAAAGTGGAAGCCTACACTTGGAAAAGGTTTTTAACTACACAACTGATAGAGGGCTATTATCCAAAATATTTAAAGAACTCAAAAGGCTATATATATATATATATATATATATATATATATATATATATATTCCCAATTAAAAATGGGGTACAGGGTACAGATATAAACATAAAATTCTCAAAAGAATTCTCAAATGACTGAGAAACACTTAAAGAAATGTTCAACATCCTTAGTCATCAGGTAAATGCAAAAGAAAATTACTTGGAGATTTCATCTTACATCTGTCAGAATAGGATCAATAAACAAATGGCAGCTCATGCTGGCAAAGATGCGGATTAAGGAGAACACTCCTCCATTGAGGATGGGAGCGCAAACTTGCACAACCACGCTGTAGATCAGTGTGGCAGTTTCTCGGGAAGATGGAAACAGATCTACCCCAAGATCCAGCTACACCACTCTTGGGCACATACCCAAAAGATGCTCCATCCTATCACAGAAACCCTTGCTCAACCATGGTCATTGCTGCTCTGCTTACAATAGTCACAAATTGGATACAATCTAGATGTCTGTCAATCGAAAAATAGATCATGAAAATATGGCCCATTTGTACAATGAAATAGTATTCTGGCATTTAAAACATAAAAATCGTGAAATTTTCAGGAAAATGGACAGAACTAGAAAAAGATATCATCCTGAGTGAGGCAAATATGGTATGTGTTTTTTTTTATGTGAATATTAGCTGGTAAATCAGTGATGAGCAAGCTACAAACCTTAGAATCACAGAGATCAGGCAGAAAATAAGGGGCTAAGGGGAGGGCAGAGAGACATAGCTCTCCCTTTTGTTAGGAATCTTCCTAGTGCGAGCTCTCTGTCGATGCAAAAATTCCAGTCAAGCCAAATCACAACAAGACAAATTAAGAAACATCCAGGTTTAATGGAATTCCTGCACTTTCTGATGGCCCAAGGGGGAACTGGGAAGCCACAATCGTGACCACCACTGAGAGTAGGGGGGAAGAGACCACGTGGGAACTTTTCAGGAAGTAGTTTAAATAGACTGGGGAGTGGTCAAGATTTTGGCGGGCTCATTTTGACCCTCAGGCACAGGGACGTCAAAACTTGACAGGCACAGGGACGCGGCCTCCATTCGAAGGCCAGAGACCCGGGCTTACACCTATGAAAGGGAAATAGAATAAATCCTTATGGATGGATGTGGTAGGGACTGAAACTGAGGGATCAAGTGGGAAGGGGAAAGAAGATGAAAGAGGGAATACAGGAAGAGACAGCCAAAAGTAAGAGCCATTTGAGGGGTCATACGGAAGCGTAATGAAGGAGACCCTTCCTAAAATATATACGTATATGGACGCAATCTGAGTGGAATAGTCAAATAATGGGGAAACAGAGCCCCTACTGGACATCTCTCACCAAATGAAGCTTCCATTACTGGGACTGAACGACATCTGAGTCGTTGACCAAAGAGGTTCCATAGGAACCCACAAACAACCCAGGCCCTTGCCAAGACTACAGGGTGCCCTCCACAAACTGTTGGCAAGGCCCCATTTTTTGAACACAATACCTATGCAACTCAGTAAACATGCAGAGGTCGAGCTGTGCGTGCCTGCATGGAGCTGGCCCTCCTCCGTGCTCCATGGACTTACCCGTGAGAGCAAGAGCAAGCAGGCAGAGGGATCAAGCTTCCTTTCTCTGTGACCTTGTTATAGGCTGCCAGCAGAAGGTGTGGCCCAGAATAAAGGTGAACCTTCCCACCTCAAGAGATCAGGATTAAATATGGGTCTTTCCACTTCAAGTGATTTAATTAAGAAAATATCCTTCCCAGGCAAATGTACCGGGCCTCTTGAGTTTTAATTAACTCCAGATGTAGGTGATTGCCGCTGCTCTAGAGGAAGTAGGATGTGGGAGAATGAAGCTGATTTATTAAAAAAAATAAGGAGGTTAAAGTCTCATGCAATACCAACTTTATTCAGAGCAGCAGACAATGTAAACTTCGAGAGTTAAGAAAATTCATATGAGTAAATTCCTGTGAACTCAAGCTGTCTACAATAGCAAAGACAAGCTGAGCATGCAAAAACATGGGTTTCCCTAGAGCTCCACCTCGGACAGTTTAAACATTTAGTTTGTTATCAATACCAAGCAGTGATAAGTAATGTCCAGTAATGTCCCTTTCTGCTGTGCCCCGAAGAGAGCACAGAAACACATTCCAAGAGCATTTCTGTTTTGAAGAAACTGAGTCACAAGGCCTTTGCCCTGCTCTCTTGGAGCATTCCCATGAGGATTCGGGGTTCTCCTCACCCAGCTCCATCCCTGGGTAGACAACCAGGAACAGCCATCACACTAGCATATCCACTTCCTTACCTTTTTCAGCTGGAAAGCACTTTTTTTCCCAGCTCCTAGTCACGTCCCCATATTTAAAGGCAGAGGAGAGGCCCACTTTGATGCTACCATCTCCGACCTTCTCTTCTGGTGCCCTTACACTTAAAGGTCTGTGTGATGTCATTTGCCTGACCAAACATTCCAAGACAGCCTCCTTATCTGAAAGTCGGCTGCGTAGGTGTCACCTGTGACCACTTCTCTGCTATGGAACCTGGTATTTACAAGTACTGTAAAGATTAAGATGTCAATAGACATCTCTAGTGGGGGGATCCATTCTACCAGGGCTTATAAATTGTAATTTATATTGAATTATAATTAAATTGTTACCCTTCTGAGATCTTTATCTATCACTATCATTTGGTAATCTTGAAAGGCAATACTGAACTTATACATTTTCTCCAAATTAGAAATAGCTTGTATGATAGCACAAACCCTAGGTTTTCATCAGTCACTGTGTGGGGAGAAAGCTCTATCTCACAACTAACCAGGAAAGCCCTACTTGACAAAATAAGTAGACGTGAGCAATAACAATGCATCTTACAAGTTTCCTTACAAGGACTAAGTGCTTTCATATAGAAACAGGTTGGGACTAAGTCTTGATGGCATCACACATACTTACATAAACATGAATGGGACTGTTGGGGTCACTCTGGGGTTCTCTAACAGATATAACCACAAACTATTTATTATGATAATTATTAGCTGAGGTACAGCTAGTTCTTGTGACTATCATTGTCATAATAGCCTCCGAAACTTGAAGCAGCTGCATTTTCTGTTGAGTAAATGATGCCTCAAAAAAAGTAATTTAAAGATGCCCTTCAACGGAAGAATGGATGAAGAAAGTATGGAATATATACATATTAGAGTATTACTCAGCAGTAAAAAACAAGGACTTCTTGAATTTTGCATACAAATGGATGGAAATAGAAAACACTATCCTGGGTGAGGTAAGCCAGACCCAAAAAGAGGAACATGGGATGTACTCACTCATATTTGGTTTCTAGCCATAAATAAAGGACATTGAGCTTATAATTCATGTTCCTAGAGAAGCTAAATAAGAAGGTGAATCCAAAGACAAACACATAGGCATCCTCCTGAATATTAACCTTCATCAGGTGATGAAAGGAGACAGAGACAGAGACCCACATTGGAGCACCAGACAGAAATCTCAAGGCCCAAATCAGGAGCAGGAGAGGGAGCACGAGCAAGGAACTCAGGACCGCGAGGGGTGCACCCACACATTGAGACAATGGGGATGTTTTATCGGGAACTCACCAAGGCCAGCTGGCCTGGGTCTGAAAAAGCATGGGATAAATCCGGACTAGCTGAACATAGCGAACAATGAGGAATATTGAGAACTCAAGAACAATGGCAATGGGTTTTTGATCCTACTGCACGTACTGGCTTTGTGGGAGCCTAGGCAGTTTGGATGCTCACCTTACTAGACCTGGATAGAGGTGGGCAGTCCTTGGGCTTCCCACAGGTCAGGGAACCCTGATTGCTCTTCGAGCAGATGAGAGAGGGGGACTTGATCGGGGGAGGAGGAGGGAAATGGGAGGCGGTGGCGGGGAGGAGTCACCTTAATAATAAATCCTTAATAATAAATAAATAAATTTTAAAAAAATACTTCTTGGGTACATAAGCTTAATTCCTAATTACCTGTTTCAGACTCAAGCCCAAAATCATGTACAGGAAGCTATATGGAACCTATTTCTACAATTAGGTAGTATTCTATATGATCATCAATAACATAATAAAAGTTTAAATATAAAAAAAAGATATTAAGACTGACATTCATGGGCGCTCAGCTCTCTCTGCAGCGGAGTTCAAAGGATTTTTTTTCCTTTTGAAAGTTTTTCTTATTCAGTTCCCAGCTCAATAACAACAATCCCCCCTTTAAGGGAAAAGAAAACGTGTGTTTTATGATATACTTTTCAGTAATGCCTAAGACGTTTTCTTCTGCATTTGCCTGAGTCCTGAGCTTTTACTTTTATGTCTCTACATTTTTGTGTTTCACCTGAAGCAGAACAATATTGAGTTTCTAAATAACATTACGGGTAATAAAGGGCTAAAACTCACTCTTCTGAAAAAATAACTAACAGTCGTGCTAAAACATTTTCTAAATTCCCAAGAAGCAAATCCTAAGCCAGAAGCATAAATCTCGTGGTGTTTGAAACCAATTATAAAAACAGACCCTTAAGGCAGATCAAAGATATCCTCCTGCTTCAGCCTCCAGAGTACTGGGGCTCCGGTGTGCACAGCCATAGAAAGCTTCAAAGTATGGAAATGTGTAAAATGCTCCTTTTGATCCGTTCCTCAAAGCTAGGGAAAGGAAATTTTGCTTTGGTGTGCAAAGAAAACTCTCTTTAAGCGAGGGGAGAGAGCTGTGTGCAGAGCCCCGGCACAGTGATGAGAACCACGCCCTCCTGTTTGGACTTCGTTGGCACACAGCTGTTTTCCAAGGCTAGCTCTTGTGGGACAGGGCTATAAGCAGCGTTCATGGCAGAACCTGCCATGCTCCTGGTGCAACAAAGAAACGTGAAACTATATCTGTTGTTAGTGAGTAGAAAAGTTTGTGGGGTTTTTTTAGTGTGTTTAACACTTCTAGGGCTGGAGAGCTGGCTCAGCAGGCAAATGCACTTCCTGCTATGCCTGAAGACCTGAGTCTGATCCCTAGAACCCATATGATGGAAAGGAGAAAAAAAAAAAAAAAAACAACTCCTACAAGCTGTCCTCCGACCCCACACATGGTGCACATATACACACACAGAGACTGAGATAGATAGATAGATAGATAGATAGATAGATAGATAGATAGATAGATGGTGGATGATAGTTAATAAATGTAATATAAATAATAAAACTATTCTAATTTAACCATGTGGTCATGTTCTTTGAATGTATTTAAGCAGGTTTTATTCCACTAACGTGCTTTTCTTTTTTGATAAACTATAAGACATGTATTTATAATGTATATCATATTTTAAGCATGTCAACATCATAATATGAAAACACAATCTGCTCTCATGGTTTCCAAAACATAGAGGCTGCTGTAAACTTTCGCCGTGTTTAACCTAAGTATCCTGTGAAAGGGAACCATGCCCATATGCACCCCATAGGAAGCACCAGACAAGCTCCTCAAGGCTGGAGTCGGTGCTACTGGGTTTTAGAACACCTGCCTAGAACGCGTGGAGACCTAAGTTCGGTCGTCAGCACCACTCAAAGGGAGGGGGAAGGCAAACAAGGTAGAGTCAAACTTGACAAACAAGTCTGAAGCCAGGGTGAGTGTCAGAGACGGTAAATGCAATCCCGTCGACGGGACCTCAGAGATGAAGGTTAAAAACATGAGACCAAGGGGCTGGAGAGATGGCTCAGAGGTTCTGAGTTCTTCTCTTCCAAAGGTCCTGAGTTCAATTCCCAGCAACCATATGGTGGCTCACAACCATCTGTATGGGGTCTGGTGCCCTCTTCTGGCCTGCAGGCAGACACACAGACAGATCCTTGTATACATAAGGAATAAATAAATATTTAAAAAAAAAAAACAAAAACAAAAACATGAGACCGAGAGGGTGTGGAATGAAACTAACTTTGCCCTTCGTTTTGTCTTCTTGCAAGTACATAAACGGGCCACTAGATGGCGCAACCATCATTGAAAAATGTAAACACGTTGGCCCGCTTAAAGTTCTTTATTAAAAGTTTTACTAGTTTCATTTCTTTTGTAAAATTAGTAACTAGCTCAACTTTTGTAAACTGTCTACATATTTTGTGCTCTGTGTAATCTTCAAACAATAATCAAAGTCGTATATGATTTAGTAATAGATTAATTCTACATTTTGTTGACCTTCATTTTAAAGATTATCATTTTAAAGATATAATTCAAATTTAACTTAAACACAACAAGCACATAACTTCCTATTTAATAGTATACTATTATATATGTGTATGTGTGTATACATATAGATACATATAAATACCCTATTTTAATGCAGGGGAAATAGTCTCAGAGGTGCATTTGGTGTGTCTGAGTGGGGGGTGTGTGTACTCATTCCTTATACCACTTCCTCTAACTTCTAAACAGATGATGACTTTCAGTTTAGATTCCTCCTTGTGTAGTCTAGGAGAGCACTGGTGAGCATGGATTTGTCGGGTTAAGTATGTTCTCATCCATCAGTTTCTGGGTTCCAGAAGAATCTTGCCACCCCACACAACGGCTTCCTATCCGCCACAAATGCATCTGGCACTCATTATCCCGGCACAGCGCGCCTCTCCGGAAGCCAGAGCTTGCTTCTGACACCTCAGCGGCCTGTCCGTCTTCTGCACCGGAGTTATGAATGGTTATTAGCCACCTGTGGGTGCTGAGAAACAAAACAGGCTCCTCCATGAGAGCAGCACGCGCTTATAACCATTGAGCCCTCTTTCCAGCCCGTGTAAGGGGTTGGTTTGTTTGGTTTGTTTTGTTTTAACAGGGAGCTCCATTTGTAGGATTTAGTGGAAAGTTGGTACACTACATGGTTATTCAAACCTGAATAACTTTTCAGATGTATACTTCCGGGGCATTTTTACCTAATGTGAAAACAAACCGCTGACAGAGAACAAATAAAATGAAGCAAGATTCTCAAGGCCCAGCGTGGAAGTGGCTCTGCCCCTAATGCTGCCTGCTGAGGCCGTGAGACTATGAACTTAACCTCTGAGGTCTATACAGAAGAGCATCCGACATGAAGGTTAATACAGGCCTAAGATGGGAATCTAATAAGAGACTCCTCGTACTGTTGGGGCCCTCAACAGTCACACACATATAAGAATAAATGAGAAAACATGAATTTTTGCCGAGACATCAAGAAAAAAAAAACTTGAGACCAGTTAGAGGGGAAATATATATAATAGCAAAAGGTGGAAAATAGTTAAGAGCCCTCAAGAAAAATGCGAAGCCACTTAACTTGCTATTGTAGACATAAAAACATAAAACTGGAGAAGCTAAGACAGTGTAACATTGAATCAAGAACAGACTTACAGAATAAGAGTATGAAGAAGAGGCATGGGACCGTGTTCAAGGGAGCATAGCCCATCAGCAGGAAGGCACGCAGTTACAAAGTAACACATCTCTACAAACAACTAGAACTGGATCTTTGCCCTGAATAAAATACATACATTTTTTTCAGATGTACTAAGAGTTTCGGTTTTGGTACAAAGGACAACAATTGTTAAATGTTTCAGGAGATAACAGCATACAGTAACGCTGTTGGCCAGGTGTGGCAGTGCAGGCCTTTATTCCCAGGACTCAGTCAGCAGAGGCAGATGGGTCTCTATGAGCTTCAGGCCAGCCTAGTTCACACATCAAGTCACAGGCAAGCCAGGGATATGAGGTAACAAACTGTCTTTCAGTGTAGGGTAATATTGGGCTGAAAAGATAGCTCAGTCATTAAAGGCTAAGCACACAAGCAAGAAAATATAAATAAGGCAATATTTTAATATCCTGTAGGGAAAGTAAATAAATCTGAAAAAAATAAAACCATGAAAAAGATTATGATTTCGACCATGCTGAATTCTGACCTTCTGTGTGTTGTTACATTTCCGTGCCAATGGCGACGATCTTCTGCATGGCCAGATCCCCATGCAGTCCTGACTCAGAGGCAGTCTCTGAGGCTTCTACATAGTGTAACACTACATTTAGATGAAGCGTAAAAACAAGCAAAATTAAAAACTGAAACTCTCAAGAAAAGTATTCTCTTTAGTTTAGGACAGTGGTTAGCTAGCTCCCTGAGTGGGAGATCAAAGGGTATGGAGTCTACATCCCTGGGACCTTGACGGTCTCAGGAATTCTTCAGGTTTTATATATTTTGGGGCCTGGTGGTGAGGGTAGTGGGTTCAAAGAGGTTCATTTTTTAATCTTTGTGCTGTATATACACATGGTATGTATAATGGACTCCGCAATAAAAATTTTTTTCAACTAAAGAGCTACAAAATATTATGTGGAGCATTTTTAAATGTTAAAACTGGCTTAGAAAAAGTATACAAAGAGACAAAAGCCGCTTCACTGTGATCATTGGTCAGAGCAAGTAAGTTTTTGTGCTGTTTTTACGGTGTGTTCTGACCAGCTGTGAAATCCTGAGTCCTGCTAGTGCTTGTGGACATGTCATTCTGCCCTTCGCTGTGCAGAACATATCTTCATTCATCGAGGAAGAGCTGTGTGCATCTAAAGACCACAGTATCTGGGAGGGTTATTCCAGCATGAAGAAAACAGATCACAGAGACTAAAGTTACCATGTTGAGAATTGCTAGGTGTTCTAGTCACAAAAAGGACTGTAAGCATGTTAGGGAACAGAGAGAGTAGGTTTGCTTCACCGCCCTGCATGTGTCCTCATATCAAAACATCCCAAATATTTACCTGTCAGCTACAATTTTTCAAACAATTACGACACTTCTCGTTATTTTTACCAAAATAAAATGGTATTTTAACACACAGTGCCGGTGCAATGATTTATTCCCACAGCTATAGACAGCACAAACTAGATGAGTTTTAAATTTATAATCTCATTTCTGGATAATTAAGATGAGTTTGATTGGTCTGAGTTGTATATAAATATCTCGATTTATTTTCAAATATTATTATCATAAAACGTGTGTGCTAAATACAAGCTTCAGGCTGTATATTGTAGGTTGTTAGGGTTTCTATTGTTCTGATAAAACATGACCACAGATACTTAGGGAGGAAAGAATGCATTTCAGTTTATAGTTGCACGGCACAGTCCATTTCTAAGGGAATTCAGGGCAGGAACTCAAACAGGACAGGAACTGGGCAGTATGTATGTGCTTATTGCAGAGGCCATGGAGGAGTGCTGTTGATTGGCTTGCTCCCATGACTTGTTCAGCCTGCTTTCTTATAGAATACACTAACCAGGTGTGGCATCTCCCACAGTGATCTGGACCCTCCTGTATCAACCATCAATCAAGAAAATGCACCACCAGCTCACCTACAGGCCACACTGCAAGGGGTATTTTCTCAATTGAGGTTTCCCCCTTCCAAATCACTCTAGTTTGTATCAAGTTGAAATAAAATCAGCCAGGCTGTACTTAAACCCTGGAATCTGAATTAACGAAATACAGATGTGTGTCTCGTCGTAGCATATATTTAGTGCTAGTATTTCAAGTGAAAATCAAATTTTGAGAGATAAACCTAAACTGTAAGTTTTACTAAACTGTGTTAGTGTTTTTTTTTTACAATTACTACTCAGTTGTCAGTGTTTCTATTTCATGTTAAATCCAAAGTTTGCCTCCAAATGAATCAGCAATCTAATTCAAAACCTAGAGCAGTAACACTAATAGAAGCAGCAGAGGGTGGGTTGCCAGTCTGTTGCCTGTTACAATTGCCCCTCACGTATGGTGCAACAAAAATTCAAACAACAAAAGAAAGATAAACAGGGTTGAATCCAGACTTATGCTTATACATACAGGGAGGTTATTTTTATGAAAAGGAACTTATCTAAGAAGGGGGATACTTTCAAACCTCATAACCTATATGTTTAGTGTATAGAATAGGTGAACTTTCAAACAGTAATCACTGGGATGATGGGCCATGCCACATGTCCAAGAGTCCACCTGATAAAACAATTCTGCTTTTAAAAGCATAAAATAAATGTTAGAAGGAATGTGAAGAAATGAGAGTCCTCATGGGTTACTGCTGGGAAAGCAAAATGCCTTTTTACTTTTGTTTTAATCACGGTGGGAAAGTGTAGAAACTGAATTATCATACAAACCAGAAACTCCACTCCTAGTTGTATAGTCAATAGAACTGAAAATTCCTTGTGTAAGTGTGTACGTGCATGTGTTTTTGAGAGTGTGCACATACGTGTGCATGTGTTTGTATGAGTGTACACATGTGTATGCATGTGCTTATTGTACAGCTGAGCGTGGAGGCAAGGTTTATAGTATACAGCTGAATCAAGAAGGTGGACGTAGCAAAGCTTAGTAGCAATGGGATGGTTTGAATGAGAACGGCCCCATAAGCTCTGTATGCTTGAATTCTTGGTCCCCAGTTAATGGAACTGTTTGGAAAGGATTAGAAGGGTGTGTGGCCTTGTTGGAGGAGGTATGTCACTAGCTTTGAAGTTTCAAAGTTCATGTCAGGCCCAGTCTCTGTCTCTATCTCTTTCCCTGCAAAACTTGTGGATCAGATGTGAACCCTCAGCTACTGCTCCGGAGCAATACCAACCTGCCTCCTGCCACACTTCTGACCATGACGTTCACAGACTAACCCTCTAAATGCTTTCCTTCCTTTATAAGATGCCTTGGTTATGATGTCTCTTCACAGCAGTAGAACAGTAACCATGACAGCAGTCTCTGGAGGAGAGCAGTCTTCAGACAGCAAGTATCCAAAGATATTTGCTTCTCTCTACCCTGTCAACTCTCACACTTGGCCCAGAAGGCTTTGTCTTTCCTCTGAGCCTCATGGGAGTGGGATGGAGCATTGCCAATTTCCCATGTCTCTGAAGCTTTCTTCCTTGACATACCAGATCATCAACACACATCCACACGGGATTTCATACACTTGGGACTTCCTCTGCTCCCTACGTGTGAGATGAAAAGAAGGCAGCTGTGGTGACTTATTTCTATCTATCCATTTTTAATGAGGCTCTTTCAGGTTCCACTTTCATTGGTGGAAAGTTTCCTATAAGACATTAAGCCTCAGGTGATCTGTTTCTTATTCCCATGCCCTCTTTTTAGATTTATTTTTATGGATGTGTATGTATAATATGGGTGGTATGTTATTACACAGTAACTACAGATGATAAATGAAACATGTTAGGAGTTTAAATATACTCACCACTTAGGTGATAAACGAGAATACAGTTGTTTGAGCTGATTTATTCATTAAGCGGTATATACATGTAGCACATTACACCGTGCTCCATTAATAAGGACAGTATTTATATATCAAATTAATTTCTAAAACATTTTGTTATTTTTAATTATGTGCGTGTTGGAGGAGAGATATGCACTCTTGAATACAGGTACCAATGGAGGCTGGAAGTGTGGGATCCTCCTAGAGGTTGTGTAGCAGGCCGCTGCAAGCCACCCAGCTGCCCAATATGGTTGCTAAGAACTGAACCCTGGACCTCTATAACAGCAGGAGGCACTCTTAGCCACTGAGCCATCTGACTCTAGCCTAGACAGGACACTTTTATTCTACTTACTCATTCAGGTTCTATTTCCTATTAAGGAAATATTTTTGGCATCTGAATATTTTTTTCTCCTGCCAGCTCATCCATTTACTGCAAAAGATGTCTTAGAAAACTTCATCCAGACTTTCCGTTTTCATGATGTGCTATCCATCACTTGATTTATTTTTGAAAAAGTCCTTCTGACAAGCGTTGTGTGCAGTACACTCAGACCTAGAAGAAAGCTGACCGATATGAATAGGAGGCTGTGAGAAGGAATGTGACTGTTTGGTCCAGAGTTGCAAGGAGCAGGTACACTGCATGCCCAAAAAGTAAACTGCAGACTGGAAGAGAGACGATGTTAAAGGAAATGGTCCCTATACAGTAGTACCATTGATGAGTCAGTCTGCGGCCTGCCTGCCCAGCATGCACATTGAAGACAGAGAAACACTGGTCCTTCTGTCCTAAAACTGCACTGGAGGCCAGGAAGAGAGGTTAGTGGTAGAACACTTTGTTACTGTGCTGAAATCTATAACCAAGCACAAGGGCACCAGTCTGAAGGTCCAGCACTGGGAAGGCAAGGTGGCCGATGGAACATGAGACCAAAGATTGGGGGCTCAAAGTCATTCTCGGCTACATAGCAAGTTCAAGGCTAGCCTAGAATACATGAGAGCTTGTCTTGAAAACTAACAAATAAGTGAATACTACACTAATATTTAAAAATAATGATTTACTTCAACAGAAGAATTAAAATATTAAACCATTTTGGAATTTACCGCACTGGTAAACTTGGCCCTGGGTTTGGTTACCAGCACCAAAATATTAAATACATAAAATGGCAAATTTAAAGTGTGCTTGAACCAACGATATAGATTATAGAAATACAAATATAATGAAAAAGAAAAAAGGACTAAGATATACCTTAGTGGTAGAATGCTTGCTTACCATGAACAAAACCCTGAGTTGAAACCCTGGCACTGTCCTTCCAATGAGGAAAGGAACAAGACAACAGAGAATTGCTAAAATATAACATCTGTTTCTATAGATGGGCTATATTTCATATTTCACTGGGGTGTGCTATTTTGGAGTACTTTGGTATCCACAAAATGTTAATCAAGGGAATTCTGATTTATATACAAAAGATGCTTCTTCCCAATGCCTACGAAATACATGTATGTGTGTGCTCTGTGTACGTGAGCATGAGGGTGTACACAACTGTGTGGATATTGTTCCCTCTCCACCTACAACCTTGAGATAGGGCCTCCCATGGAACTAGAAGCTTGTCAGTTTGGCTAAGCTGGCTGGCCAGTCCGTTCTCAGCACCCACTTGTCTCTGCCTATCTCTGCTGGGCATAGAACTAGAATATACACCCATGCCTGGATCTTCACTTGAGTGCTGAGGATTCAAACTCAGATCTTCACGCTTGCAGACCACAGGTTAATACCTACACATCTTTGCACACTGTTCTCCTCACAGTTTCTGGTTTCAAGTGTGATATTCCGAGTTGCAGAAGGTGCCTCCAATGGTTACCTCATCCCTCACTGCTAGCAGTATCAAGGGTCAGAGGTCAACACAGTTTCTCTGAAGAAAAAAAGACATTTTAAAATTATGCTTAGCTTTTAGAATCCTCTATTGGTTCTTCTTTAAGCCCCAAACCAGATTCTATAAGAATGGCATATCTATTTTTAATTTCAGCCTCCTCTACTTTCTTGCACTCAACTTGAGAAACTAATTTGGCATAAAATTTGAAAATCAATCCAACTGGCCACAAAATCTGCCTGGTCTTCCTGCTATAAATGCGGAGGGTTTTTTATTAGTAGGAAAACCTGTCTGGCTGGCTCTGTTTTTAAGATGAGTTGTCAGTCTCCTAGGAAATGTCTAAGTCCTGTATGCAAATAGATTTCTGGCAGCACCCTAACATTCTGCCAGATCTACCCAAGAGATACAGGCTACATGGGAATAGACAGGTTCAACGCAAGCTGCTCTTGGCCAAATTACTTTTGACTAATACACAAATGCCTTCCTGGAAAATCTTAGCCTATACTAAGTCAGAGGTGTCTGAACCAACACGCAACAAGATTTCAATTTAGCCTTCCTTAGTCTCTAAGCATCACATGATGCCTCAAAGCTGAGCTGCAGTTCAACATCTGGGAGAATCTGAGAAAAGACAGTCTTAAAACAACTGTTCACGTCACATTCACACTCAAAAGCAGAAAGAATGAATGCATACGTGCTTATTAGTGCTCAGCTTCTTCTCCACTTTGTACAGTCCAGGATTCCCTGCTAGGTAATGGTACCACCCGTGATGGTCAGGGTCTTACCACATGAATTAATAAGACAACTCTCCCTATACATGTCGTATAGACACACCTATAAAACAACCCAATCTAAACAATCCTTCATTGAGACTTTTCTTCCCAGGTGATTCTGGACTGTGTCAAGCTGACAATAAGTGAGAAGAGATGGACAGCCATTCAGATGGACACAAGAACTGGACTGATCCCTTTATCCATCTCCAGACTATGTGCAAAAGAAGAGGTATAGTAAGAATTGAAACTTTTGAAAGAAGATTGGGAGCAAGATCAGGATGTACATAAGAAAATAAATGAGAACGATATAAAAGTACCCACAGAAAACAAAAGACAGTGTCAGCGGGACATCCCATGATTCTTTCGCTGTTGACAGTTTCTGCCAATTCATGCTGAGCCACTCTGCTGAACCAGAGTAGAAGTGGGGAGAAATATCTCAGAACCAGACCTGTGTTCCCTGCAGAGAAGACTCAAGAGCACCCAATCCATGTATAAAGTGTGCTTGAGGCAAAAGTCTGAATTTTTCCTAACGACAGGCCATGAGCAGAGCATCTCTCCAGGGAGCCGAGGTACTCTTCAACAAAGAGCATAGCAGGAGCCCCATGGGAATGGCTAAGAAAAGAAGTTGACTGAAAATTCAAATTGCCTCAAGAAGAAGGTGGAACTCACAGGAGCAAAGAGAGTTATGAGTCTTGTCAGTAACTTCAGGATGGAAGTACCAAAGCAGGACTGCAGGGCATCTAAACAGCAACAATGTGACTGCAGAGAGGATATATCCAGTAGCAGACCAAGAAGCAGTATACAGGTCTCATCACAGGTCCTCCAAGTGTTCTTAGAAAAGCCCAATGCAACCAAGCAGAGCAATTAGCAGAATAAATAACAAAATGCAAAATGGCCAATGTGAACTGCCTCACTTTCCTACAACTTTTCAAACTTGCATCAAATACAGCTCAAGTTATAATTAGGTAGATGGTGGGGAATTTGATTCAGGCTGAATGAGATTTTTAAGCCTGAAAACATTCCACTGAGACCTGAAAATGATCAAAGAGTGAAGGGATTTGCCCAAGACATCATGAGAAAATACACAGATTAATAGAAATGGGTCAAACTAAGATGTAAGGGCTAGCCAATAAGAAGCTAGAGCTAAACCAGGACGTTGTGGTGCACGCCTTTAATCATAGCACTCAGGAGGCAGAGGCAGGTGGATCTCTGTGAGTTCCAGGCCAGCCTGGTCTACAAGAGCTAGTTCCAGGACAGGCTCCAAAGCTACAGCAAAACTATGTCTCGAAAAAAAAAAAAAGAAAAACAACAACAAAAAAGAAGCTAAAGCTAGAGTCAAGCAGTGATTTAATTAATACAATTTTTGTGTGGTTATTTCAGAGGTGAGCAGCAGGGAAAAAACAAACAAATTGTCACCAATTATTCCTCTCTGGAAACTGCCTTTGGGGAAGAACTCTTTGCACTGACCAGAATAGAAACTGATTGTCAGAGCCCAGTAGCTCAGTTATCCAAGAAAAGTGGTTTTCTGAATTCTTCTTAAACCAACCTGTTTTAATGAACAAGCTCTTCAAAGATGATTCACTGCCAGAGTGACTTCACATGAGTTACTAGGAAACCAGGAACTTTCCAGTATTTACTTCAGTGAGTAACAGAGGAAACACTTGGCAGTGCATTTGAAGATGATGGATACTGCTTAGCGAATAGGGGCCCCATCAAGTCCTATTTGTAGCCTCTACCTACTTCTTCAGGCAGACCCCCTCACATGCAAAGGGCATCGGAACTCTCACTCTCCCACTTAAGCTGGAAATACTCCTGCTTAGTCAGCTTCCTGATTGATTCCTTGGAAAAACTAAAAACAGAAAATCAGCTTAAGGAGGAAATAGCTTTGAGTCATGCCTACAGCTGAGATCAGAGTGTCTCTCTGTAGTCAGTAAAAGCAACACATATACAGAAGGACATCCCATATCAAAACCCTATCTCAACCCCCCTTACCCCCCAAATTTACTGGTTTAATAAAAAAAAGCAATATTCTAGAAAATAGACCCATATCTATGGCCATGAACAAAACTCAAGTCAAAATGGATCAAAAACCTCAACATAAAGCCAACCACACTGAACCTCACAGAAGAGAAAGTGGGAAGCACACTTGAATGCATTGGCACAGGAGACCACTTTCTAAATATAACCCCAGTAGCACAGACAATGAGAGAAACAATTATTAAATGAGACCTCCTGAAACTGAGAAGCTTCTACAAAGCAAAGGACATGTCAACAAGACAAAACGGCAGCCTACAGAATGGGAAGAGATCTTCACCAACCCCACATCAGACAGAGGCCTGATCTCCAAAATATACAAAGAACTCAAGAAATTGGTCATCAAAAGAACAAGTAATCCAATAAAAAAAAAATAAGGTACAGACATTAACAGAGAACTCTCAACAGAGGAGTCCAAAATGGCTGAAAGACACTTAAGAAAATGTTCAACATCCTTAGTCCTCAGAAATGCAAATCAAAACAACTCTGAGATTCTATCTTACACCTGTAAGAATGGCCAAGATCAAAAACACTGATGACAACTTATGCTGGAGAGGTTGTGAGGTAAATGGAACACTCCTCCATTGCTGGTGGGAGTGCAAACTGGTAAAACTGCTTTGGATATCAGTATGGCGATTTCTCAGAAAATTAGGAAACAACCTACCTCAATAGCCAGTAATACCACTTTTTGCCATATACCCAAAGGATGCTCAATCGTACTACAAGGACATGTGCTCAAGTATGTTCATAACAGCATTGTTTGTCATAGCCAGAACCTGGAAACAACCTAAATGCCCCCTGACCGAAGAATGGATAAGGGAAATGTGGTACATTTACACAATGGAGTACTATACAACAGAAAAAAATAATGACAGCTTGAATTTTGCAGGAAAATGGATGGAGCTAGAAAACATTATTTTGAGTGAGGAAACCCAAGAGTCTCCTGCATTAAGCATGTAGCCTACCACTGTAACACGTCCCTCACTCATAATATAAGTTTTGGTATTAAAAATCCAAATTAGGACTTCTAGAATGCAATTACTTATTTGTTGTTTGATAGCACCATGCTTTTCTGTTTTTATGACTACTTTACAGCTTATTTCAGCATCCCTCATGTGACATGTAATGTGATGACACCTTTAAATCTGTTGAGACATCATGACAGTTCTTTTGTCAATTAGTGCGTTAAATAAAATCTTTCACTCATGTTTAAAATGCAAGTTAAAACTAATTGTAGATCCCATTTCAGTTTTTGTGTTCTGTTGTTGTGAAGAGACCCCATGACCATGGCAACTCTTATAACAGAAAGCATTTAATTGGAGTTTGCTTATAGTTTCAGAGATTTAGTCCATTGTCATCACGTGGGCATGGCAGCACACAGGCAGACATGGTACTGGAGAAGTAGATAAGAGTTCCACATCCGGATCTAAAGGCAGCAGGAAGACAGAGAGACTCTGAGACTGGCTTGGGCTTTCTGAAATGCCAAAGTCCACTCCCAGTGACACACTTCCCTCAACAAGGCTATACCTAATTCCTCTCAAGGAGTGCTACTCCCTAATGATGTAAGAGCCTATGGTGGGGGGACATTCTTCTTCAAATCGCCACACATCTCCCCCAGTCAGAATGGCTAACATCAAGAAAAGAAAAATTGAGATTCTAGTGGAACTGCTTGCACACTGGGCAGGAAGTATAGTAATAGAGATGGGTTGGACTTTTTAGTCACATCACTGCCTTTGATTCACCCATGCACTTATAAGTAACCCCTCACCCGTGCTACTATTGGCTGTGGGACATTGACTCTATATTGCCTGTCTAAGTGCATACATGGCATGGCCTTTTGAATTTCTGAATGACCACAACATCAACAGAACTGTAGTGTCAAAAACAAAAAGCACACCTGAGATGGAGTATTAAAAAGCTTGCTGGGGCCAGGTAGTGGTGGCTCACGCCTTTAATTCCAGCACTTGGGAAGCAAGAGGAGGGTCGATCTCTATGAGTTCGAGGCCATCCTTGTCTACAGAGTGAGTTCCAGGACAACCAAGGCTGTTACACAGAGAAATTCTAACTTGAGGGAAAAATAAAAATAAAAAAATAAAAAGCTCGCTGGGATGGAGTGCACACTTTTAATCCCAGCAACTTCAGAGACAGGAGCAGGCAGATCTCTATGACTTCCAGACCTGCATTGTCTACATAACCAGTTCCAGTTCAGCAAAGAGATAGCCCATCAAAATGAAGCAAAAACCTAATTGCTGCTGTAGTCAGGAAAACAATGTCAGGTCACAAGATAAAAGCCCATATAAACTAAGTATTCGGATGAACTGATTAATCCCAATAAGGATTCTACTATAAATTGAGCCTAAAATATACCTGAGTTAATGTCCCTGGCATGTGATGCCACCGGGAGCCACAGATGTCAAGCGTCTATGCTGCAATCGATGACCATATTGGTGTCCAGGGGCTGTGCTGCCACCAAGCTGATTTGTGTGGCCAGTGCTGTCACCTCAGGACCAGGACTGCTGCCAAGGGTGATATCTGGCCCAGCTGCAGCCAGGGTCTGTGTTGATTTCCATAGCTCCTGAGACCATAGAAGGCTGTGTCAATGCCAGGGGTCTGGGCTGCCACTTGGGGCCATGTTGGTGTCTAAAGGGCCATGCTGATCCAAGTGATCTGTGCTGCCACCTGGGACCATGGTGACATCTGGGCCCAGGCCGCTCCCAAGGACCTTGTCTAAGTCCATGGTCCTAGCATAGCTAGTGTCTGTATTGATGTCCATGGCCCTTGTGACTACAAAAAACAACACACATGCCCCGGGTCTGGGTCCATCCTATGGCCACAAGGGTGTCCAAGGGCCATGGTGTTGTCCACACCAGGGCTTTTGCTGAGGACCTTGTCTGGGTCCCTGGCAGAAGCCAGGGTCTGAGTTGATGTCCATGGCTCCTGTTACCACCAAGGGCCATGAGGATGCCTAGGGTCTGGACAGCCACCTGAGACAATGTTGGTGCCCAAGCACCATGCTGCCGCCAGGGCCATACTGATCTGGGTGGTCAGTGCTGCCACCTTGTCCCATGGAGTTGTCCAGGTCACTGCCTAGGACCACGTTTGTGCTGTGCCAGTCACACCCTTCAGTGGCCTTGGGATAGCGGCCCTGCCCCTTTGCTAGAGGCAGCAGGAAAGATGGTTTTACCCGTTAGGGGAGAGCTACCCCCAGCCCGCCCGCATTCATGAAAAATGACCCCACTCCTCACCACAGGTGTGCACCTCACCTGGGTAGCATACTAGAGCTGACCTTGAGGACCATGTGGTGGCACGGGTGAGAGAAAGATGCCCTCCCCCATCCACCTCTCACCACCTGCAGCAGGTGAGAGTAGGCCCCGGGGTCACAAAAAGGGGAGAGCTAGCTCTGACCCTCACCAGCTACAACACACAAGAGAGCAACCCCTGCACCCCCTGCACAGGTGAGACAGCCCTGAGGGCATGAGACTAAGAGAGCTGATCCCAAACCCCCTCGTATGCCCCCTCTTGCAACTGGGAGAGAGCACCCTGCATCCCACCTGGGCCAAACAGTAGAGTTAGCCCTGGTGATATGAGTGAGGGGGACCCAGATCAGAGGGCCTTAGAGTAGGAGAACGGCCCTGCTCCTTGCTGCCAGCTGCATTGGGTGAGCTAGCAGAGGCAGTCCTGGAGAGCTCACCCAGGTAGTGGCGATGAGGGAACAAGGTCCATGTTTGTCTCTTCTGTTTCTGTGAGTCCCTATGAGCCTGCTTAGTTGATTCTGTCACCATAGGGTCCTAAACCTCTCTTTCCTTCCTCCCCTTTTTCTGCGGGGCTCCCCTGGCTCTGCCTAGTGTTCAGCTGTGGCTTTCACTTCAGTTTAGTATAATTCATTCAACTTCGATTTAGTATAATTTACTCATTCAGTAATAGCAATGTACAACTAGGAAATGTGCAGCCAGTTCCTCAATGAAATAAAATACAGGTTATGTGTAGGGGTGTTTTGTTTACATGGAGATAAAATTCTATAGCATAGCCGTGATCAAGCTATGATCCAAGACCAAGAGCCAGGCTTGGTGGTAGGCATTTCAGTTCAAGTTGAGGCTGAGGCAAAGGATTGCCACAAGTTTGAAAACAACCTGGTTTACATAGTGAGGCATATCCCCCTAATAATAACAACATCCCCAAAAGAAACCACTACCAAGAGTTATGCCAGTTACCTATCCAAGTTGTTTGTATGAATATATGAATTGTAATGCAGCAAAACTTAAAGGCAAAACAAAGAAAAATACTGCATGATTAAGAAGTGGGAAACTCTTTAATCCCAGCACTCGGGAGGCAGAGGAAGGCGGATCTCTGTGAGTTCGAGGCCAGCCTGGTCTACAAGAGCTAGTTCCAGGACAGGAACTAAAAAGCTACGGAGAAACCCCGTCTCGAAAATCAAAAAGAAAAAAAGAAAAAAAAAGTGGGAAACTGAGGAAGACTAGTTAAGAGATAAATTTCTGTTTTCATTGTAGATATGGCCAGTACTTGGCAACTTGTGCATGAAGACAAATGCACAAGAAATACCTGAAGGATTAAGTAGCGCCTAATGGTGCCAAGGGCAGCCGCTGCTTATAAGCCTTCCAGAACACCCGATTGTAAAAACCATGCACCTACAGAACCGAACAGAAATAATGCTAATCTTTACTTACATTTGTTTTCAAGTCTAAAAATCCCCAAACCAGACATAGGACAGATTCAGAATAATGCCTCTGAAGAGTACTAAACTGAGATGCTCTGGCCTTTTGCTGTTTTGTTCCCAGGGACTGAACCACATGCTTGGCAAGCCTCAGCTCACTGTGCTTTTCCAAAATCCATTTCTACTGAGTGTTGAATTCATCTCTTTCCCTTCCTTCTTCCCTCCCTCCCGCTAGTTCCCCCTCTCGTGTGTGTGTGTGTGTGTGTGTGTGTGTGTGTGTGTGTATGCATGCACACGTACTCACACAGGTCAGAGGACAACCGAATGCCAGTGGCAACCTGTTACTGATCTGGAGCACTTATGGGTAAAATGGGTCATAGGGAGGAGGTCATGGTAAGAAGTAGTTTGTAAAAATAAAAATTATCACCAAGCAAATGGAGAAAAAAACGACACAGAAAGGAAAAGTGAAAACAAGCTGAATCTAGACTCCAGCCTGTGTAGACCAACCAGGCAAAGGGAAAGATTTTGGTTTTTAAGGTTTATAATATTGGAGAGTTTGGAAACTTTTATTATTGCTGTATTTTTGTTGATTTGGGTCTCGGTATTTTAATTACTGCAGTCCAAAGAGGACATTTTGGGCTTTCATGAAAGTATTTAAAACAAAACCACTCTGTGAGACACAAATAGCTCCAATGGATTGTAAGATATAGGAAAATTACAGGATGTCTGCAAATTCACCAAATGTTTTTCTTTTTCTTTCCTTTGAGACAGCATTTCTCTATGTACTTTTGGTACCTGTTCTGAAACTCGCTCTGTAGACCAGGCTGGCCTCGAACTCACAGAGATCCACCTGCCTCTGCCTCCCAAGTGCTGGAACTAAAGGCATGCACCACCGATGCCTGGCTCCCAAATGTTTTTCAACAGAAACCACCGAAAACAACTCCATTTGCAGAAAACCATTTGTCTACACTTGCTCAGTCCTTGTACAGAACGTGAGACACTCAGATTCAGGTCAACGTCATAAAGGGTTTTCAGGAACTGGGGAGCTGGCTCAGAGGAAGCACAGCATGGGGTAGGAGTGGATATATTTTTTTGGCAGCTGGTTCACAAACTTAAACACATTTCCTGAAGTAATGAATCTGTTCTGTGGAAGCTTCCTAAGGTTCAAGAAAACTGCACCTTCCATATTAGATTGCATGTTCTCCCCCAACACAGCATGTCCTTTCTTTGGATTAATACTTCCCAAGGGTTTTGAAAGGACCCCCAGGATCCACTGGATCTTCACAGGGGATGAAGAATCCTCCACTTTCTTAATCTCTCTATATAAAGATTCCCCCCACCCCTCTTCTCCTTTTGAGACAAGATCTCACTACGTAGACTTGACTTGGCATGGAATTCACTCTGAGGCCAGGCTGACCTCAAACTAAAAGGAATCCACCACCATATCTAGCTCTAGATGTATTTCAGTGTTTTCTTTTGCAAAAATATAACATGTGGGAGAATAAGAAAAATAAATGGCAAGATTCCATATTGAAGACACCTGTTAGATGCAGAACAGAGGAACCAACTTCAACCATCCAGGAAATTTTCTCCCTGCTAACTAGCTTACAGTGCCAGATGATGCTATGCAAGTTGTTGGGCAAGAAAGACTATCAATGGTTGAACCCACACTGGAACAGGCATGATATCATATTGAACTCCCTAGCAAGCTAGGGATGTTACTGAGATGGGCTCAATAAAGGCATGGTGCTTATGAGGATAACCAACCTTGTTTTATTAAACAGCTATACTGTCAAACTGCCTTCTCAATAGTGTTTATACTCATGGGTTTACGGTGATCTCAAGGTTAAAGGAGCATTGCAGAAAGGCGGGTGGGAAGAAACAACTGGCCAATAGGGAGAAGTATGAAGTACTAAATTCAGAGTATGGGATGGCTGATGCACTTACCTATGCACAGCTGCTGTGATTGCCCGCACAAAACCAAACGAGTCAAGATTCCAGCACAGATGGTCCCACCCTTGGCAGAGAAGCTATAAGTAACTGAAGGTTGATGAACCAGAGAGTCACTCTGCTTTGAGGACATGAATGCTGAAAGAGCTAAGGGGGAATTGGGAAGGAGGTGGTGGTGCATGGATAGAAAATATATGTGTGAAAATTTTGAAGAAAAATATTTTTACAAAACAAATGACATTCTTAGTGTGGAAGCTACTTTTCATTCCATTTTGAAACGTGTGAGATGGGCTCATGTACCCCAGCTGACCTACAACTCACCACCTACTTACTTCCACTCCAAACCGCTACCATTACAAGGGTGCAATCCCTTGTCTGGTATATATGGTCCTGGGGTCTGAACCCCAGGTTTGTACATATCAGGTTAAGAAATAAGAAAGATCTACCAACCAAGCTACAGCCTTACACAAATGCTATACTATAAGAGGACTATGGCTAAAATAATTGCTCAGTAGTGCTAGTGATATAGGTCAGAGCAACCCCGAGTCGTTATCTAGCATGGGCAAGGCCCTAGGTCCAAACCATAGCAATGTGGGAAGAAAAAGTAGTTTTACCACTCAGCTTTGGCCATCTCAACAAGCTCCCCACATCTGCAGCCCCACACTCAACTATCACTCCTCCCACCATGCGGCAAGACCTGCCAGCTTGGGAACTTACAATGACACTCAGAAATGAATTCCAAGTGCCATGCAAGCGTCTGTAGAGCGGGTACATTACAAACATCAACAAACGCAATGCTTCCTAGAGATGACCCAGAAAATGGCTTGGTGAAAATCCCTTCACTTTAAAATTGTACTCCATGTAACAAACGATGAAGTGATGGTAAGCAGGGCTTATGTAAACATGCTCTGAAAGCATGAAACAAAATTCTGTATTTCCAGACTAACAATTTGACAACTACAATTTGCAAGCCTGGCTAGAATGGTTCCCCAATCTCGGAGATATCAATCTACATCTTAGTTCTTGCAGAATCTGTAAACTCCAGGTTCCATAGCAGAGAAATGCTCACAGATGACACCTATGCAGCTGACTTTCAGATAAGGAGGCTGTCTTGGAATGTTAAGTCGAGCAAATGACATCACATAGACCTTTTAAGTTTAAGGGCACCAGAAGAGGTCAGAGGTGGTAGCATCAAAGTGGGCCTCTCCTTTGCCTTTAAATACAGGGAAGTGACTAGGAGCTAAAAAATAAAGTGCATCTTAAAGCTAGAAAAGGTAAGGAAGTGGATACTCTAGTGAGATGGCTATTCTTGTCAACTTGACGACATCTGAAATTAAAAGTGGGTGGGTACATACACCTATGAGGGATATTCTTTTTAATAATTTAAAGTGGGAAGACCTACTTCTATTCTGGATCTTTTGAGTTGTGTAGTAGCATTTCATTTGTACTTTAATAAAGGTTGCCTGAAGATATGAGAAAAACAACCCCACTATTCAATCTTTACACACCAAGGTAGTGGTAACACACACCTTTAATTCCAGTAGCCACACTAATTTGCCATAGAAATCGGGTGCTGCACATCTTTAATCCCAGCCCTGGAGAGGATTATAAAACAGGACGAAACAGCTCTCAAACACAGTCTCATTCTGAGATTACCAGAGGCAGGATCGCCATTTCGGATTGAAGTCGAGGTCAGAGCCAGTGGCTGGCTGCTTGGCTTCTGTGGTCTTCATCTTGAATCCCAGTACCAATCTCTGAAATTTTATTAATAGTGCTTCAGAAATCTTTAACCTGTACCACCACTCTTTGCTTGCTTGCTCATTGAAAAGTCCATTCCTTCATTTGTGATTAGAACTCACTTCCCTGGCAATTCTGACAGCTCAGAAGACCAACGGACTTACCTAGTCTTGTGGATTGAACTGGATTCTTGAATCTACCACTGGTAAACAGACATTGTTGGACTAGCTGGATGACAGCCTGTAAACTATTCTAATATATACCATTCTTTAAGTTCTGTACCTCTGGAGTACCCTAATATATCTAGATTCCCCAACAGGGGCACACCCTGTGGCTACCTCCCTTATATGTGTTGACATTTTCATCTGCAGAACTGCAATGAGTGGTTGTAGCTGCACCGAGGCAGCCACATCACAGTAGGGACAATGAGCGCTGGTGTTCGGGCACGTGGCTAACATAACTAGCCAATCTGTGTGAACAGATGTGTGGGCATACAGTTATCTTGCTATTCCTGTTTGAGTTAGATTGTTAAAAAGGGGTTCAGGAATGCTGATGGGAAGAACAGAAAGACTATAAATGCTTTTGCTTCCCTCTCTCCGTTTTTAGAGCACAACTATTGAACTATAAAGGAAAGCAAAGCTTAACTGGGACTCCATCTCTGATTATAGCAGTCTAACCTTGGACAATTTCCCAGGTTCCAGATTCTTAAATTCTTAATCAACTGTTCACCTATCAAGGCTGGTCAAAGACCGCATGAACCAAGAACATTCAATACAAGACCTGGCATCTAGGGCTCAATGCAGCTATCTTTTTCCATTCAAAAATACCCTTTCTTTTTACGTGTACCTTAGAAAACAAGTCAGGTGTCGCTGAACCCACAAACCACATACATCAGGAAAAGCAGATTTCCTGACACATGTGGAGTAAGTAACCCATGACTTCACAATCATGTAAACAATGATTAGCCTTAGGGTTGGTCTTGTGTAAGACCTTTCTTTTCCCTTGCAAGTTAACTTCCAAAAAAAGTAGACCAAAGTTAAAAATACTTTAAGTGAAAACCCTTCACTTTAGAACTTTCATGATGATAAACTTTAGAGGCAAAGATGAAAGAAGTCTACTGTAATCCTTGCAATTCAGATAAAATGTTTGACTGTTATTTTCTCTAGAGAGAATAGCAAGGTTAATCCAGTTTCAAAAACCTGGTAACGCCCCTTTAAGTACAATTTTCTTAATTTTGTGGAGTTCCTGGCATTCTTATTCATGGGTACAAGTAGGCAAGAACACTGATCGCTCTTGATTGGGTCTCAAGTGTTTTAACATCGTCTGGCAGCTACTGCTTTATAAATTTTAAACATCAGCACAGGCTGTATTTCAGGGTGTAGGTAAGTTTAAATACGAAAGAACAACAGTCTCATGTATTTTCTATTTTAAGTCAAACTGGTATATTCAATTTTACAGTTGCCCTACAAACAAAATCATTTTACAAAAAAAAATTTCAAAATACATTTCACTTAAAAGTTCTGCAGTTTTACAATGATTACTGAGTCTCATATAACAAAGTTTGATCATATATAAGTGTTCAGAATCATAATAGCAACTAAGTGGATAACTGCAAAGCTCCCTGCTGGCAGATCTACGTACTAGTCTCTTTAGAAGTGGTACATCAGACTAAAAACCAACCATTCCCTGCTGGTCATGTCTGACATTGTGTCTACACATCCTTTCGGGGTAGAAGAACAATGAATGTCTCACGGAAAAGAAGCTTTGAGGAACCTCTCTTACTACTGAATTTCAAATCACACACACAAAGCAGGTGAGAAATTCTTTTATCATATTTAGAATCAAAATATCCCTTAAAATATTTACATTTTACAGTAAAAAGGATAGCAAAACACAAGATCATGTACAAGCTTAAGTATTCAAGTTTCTGAAGAGCCAGAAGGGAAAGGAATATGGCCTATCACAAACTGCAGGACATGGTAAGAAACACCTTCAATGAGTGCAGATTAAAGCAATAAGTGGACTCCTTGGGCTTCTGATTCATGGTCAAAAATTGCCCAACTAGATGATTAGTATGGTCTGATTATGAAGTCGCTTGGCTTTTTTGTTGCTCCTCTACATTTTCTTTAAAAACAGTGCAATTGAAAACAAATGTACAGAGCACAGGTTACTTTCAAATTAGTCATTATATAAAGGACATTCACTAAAGGCAGTAAATATATTTCATAGTTAACCATATTTACCAATTAAGGAATAAAACTACAATTTCTAAGCCTTTATTGCATATTAATAAAACAATCTTTGAATATACAGCATTGTAAAACTTTCAAAAATATTAAATTCCTGGAAGTAGGATGGTGGATGGTGGGCACTGTGCAGACCTGCTCCAGCAGCTGACTGCTCTGCAGACCACCAAGAGGAAAGATTTAAAAGGTGGAACAGTCCTACCAGGCGATCTTATAAAAGATACACAACATCTAATAGTTTTTTAAATGCGACGTTGAAGCAGCCTGCAAATTTCACCTTTTGCTTTTTGCTCTGTCAGTGTGGTCCCTGTCTTTATGGTACTTCTCTCTGTCCTTCTCCCCTTCTCTATGCTTATTCTTCTCTCGTTCCTTCTCCTTTTCATGGTCCGGTTTCTTGTCTGCATTCTTACTCTCTCTGCCTACTTTTCCATCTGTCGCTCGATCACTATGTGATGCCCGTGCCCGTTCCTTATGTCCTTCCTCTTTGTTTTTCCTGTCTCTGTCTTTTTCTTGGCTTCTGTCTCTGTGTCTGTGTCTTTCAGAGTCTTGCTCCCATTCCTTGTCATGACGCTCTCTTTTCAAGTGGTGCGAATCACTGTAAAATCTCTGTCGGTCCCCTTTACCCCTATTGAATGGCCTGTCTAGTTGTTGTTGGTCTTGCCTACCCCAAGGGTCACTATGGCGCCTTTCTGGTCTCCGTATGTCTTTGACCTGATAAAAATTTTGTGGGCCCATATACCTTGATGGTTGTGAAAGCGGCCCCATCATACGTTGAGGTTGGCCTGGGAGATGAACAGGTGGCCAAGGAACCATAGCGTTTTGAGGAAAACCAAAACCTGGAGGGGGCAGTAACGGAGGTGGCAAATGTGGTGGAAATCCAAACACACTTTGGGGAGGGAAGTTTGGAGGTCCTGGAAATGGGAACCCAGGAGGACTAGACTTGAGATGCTGGAGATTGGGCTGCTGTGGCCTCACAGGTGAAAAGTTTGCACTTGCCCTGGGGCTGGTACTCCTAGAAGTAAAGTTGATACTTTTAGAAGGAAATTCTGACTGGCATGTACTTCCAGCTTCAAAATGAGATGATGCTGTAGTTGATCCTCTTCTAAATGGGTGAACAGTTTCAATACTTTGTGTTAAAATATCCTCCTGTAAAGGACTGGCTTGTTCTGTCTGTGAAGAATTTACGTTTTCCGCCGAGGATGGGTTTTGTGTAGTCTCAGAATCATCATTCTGCTCTACACATGAGTTCCTCTCTATGGAAGACAGTTTTCCCTCCCCACTGACTGATTCTGCTAAGAGCTCTTTGCTGTGTGATGAACACGGCAGAGTATTCTTGTCTCCATTTCGGCAGCTCTCTGCATCTTTGCTTTCTGAGGTTGTCTGCTGATTTCGTCCTGCTGCTTGCCTAGGATCCCTTTTCAGATTGATAAACTGGGGGGACCTTGTGTTAGCAACAACATTTTCACTGCAACTCACATTCCCATCTACGCTACCCTTTCCTGTACTAGGCCTGCATGAAGAATGACTCGAAGTCCGAGTATCTTGCAAACTATTCTCTTGATCTTGGAGCAGCTGTCTTTTTAATGTTCTGTCTTTGTTTTCTACAGTTTCCTCATGTTTTGATGGAATTGATAAATTTGTTAAGAATGCTTCTGTAGAAACATCTGGTGGTTTCCCTCTCAGACTAAGACTCGCCAAAGGCCCTGGGGAAATGGAAGGGCAGCCCACTAATGAAGTGTCTTCTACTCCTGAATTTTTACCTATAGATTCTGAAATATTATCTGTTTTAACTTTTATCTCCTTGGCTTCACCTTCAGCTACTTCCACTTTATCTATTTTCTCTACTTTTGGATTGGTTTGATCATCTATAAAAGGAATTTCTTTGAGAGTGCTTTGTTCTCCAGAAGGCTGAGCCTGCTCATACACTTGACCAGTGGTGCCCAAAAGGCTTTGGAGTATATCATCCACAGGAAGAGGCTTATTTGCTAATTCCAAAGTAGAGGGTTGATTTTCCCAGCCTATAAGGACCCCAGGAAGGAACCGCAAGGGTTTTGGTGGCTCTGGCTTATTGACTTCCAACAGAGGTTCGGTGGTTGCGGGCAGGTCTTCCTGCATCGGCTGAGGGAGCTTGTTTCTCTGCTTGTGCAGCACAGTTGTGAAGGAATTGAAAAAGTCATTCTCCTCCTCAGCGGTTTCCTCCAGAGATGAGTCCAGTTTACCCTTTTTGTCAGGTGGCAAGGCTACTGGGGCAGTCTCAGGAGCCTCAGCTGTGTGACTAGGACCAGCACTAGCGCTATGCTGTCGCTTCAGCTTCTGACGAATAATGAGGCCCAACAACAGATTAGGTCTGTGCAGCTCGAGTCCTGGAGGAAACAAACATCAACCATCATTTGCAATCAATTCCTAAAAGGGTGCATTTCACAAACAGTCCATTCCAAGCTACTGAACGGTGGCTAGCCCTGTCATGCCGTCTCTAATGGGTCTGAATCCTAAGACAGAAAGCAGCCATTCTTTTTTATTTGGACTGATCCCTCCCACTTTATTTCAATCTTATTCTATTACCAAAACATGTACCTACCAGGTCCATCAAAAGGCACAAGAGGGTGTGGAATTTTATCTGCAGCACCCAAAGGAATAAGGTACATATCTTTAACCTGCTTCATGTTGTTAGCAGCTACGCCATAACGCTTTCTGCTACTGAAGTATGCAAACAGCAAAGTATAAGAAATTTGATCTTCTTCAGTTACTGGTGTGAAGCGAACCACACAGATTTCCTATTCAAGAGAGTAACAAACAATTGCTTAAAATAATAATTTAAAATGTAGCTTGATTTCAAATACAGTTTATTAATTAGTACTAATCTAATTTGGAGTTTTATGAAGGTCATCAAATAGCAGTCAAGTTAAATAGAAACTAGAATTCTAAAAGGAAACAACTTCTAAGAAAATACCCTTCCCGGTTCATTGAGGATTCTATATTATTTGAAGACCTCCCATAACAAATTGAGACCTGCACAGGATAGCGGCATACACACCTATACTCCCAGGCACTTGGGGACTAAGAGGCAGAAGAACGAGAAGTTTAATTCCTGCCTGGGCTACCCAATAAGTTCAATGTGAGTCTGGGCAATTTAGGAGATGCTCATTTATGATAAAATATGGTCTATGGAAATAGCTCACCAGTAGAACATTTGCCTAGTATGAGTAAGGTAGGGATGCAGGGGAGAAAGGCCCAAGGTACTTGGATACAATGAGATTGTTCAAGGTCATACAAATTATCAGTGGCAAGGACAATGCTGAAACCCAAGTCTTTTGGTATCTGCACAGTTCCTGCTTTCCAAAGATATAACCTCTAGGGAGCAGCCTGTATTCTGGGCACACTGAAATAATAGTGCCCACACTACTACCCAACAATGTCACAGAAGTTGGTCCTGTTGTGGGAGATATATCCAAGACCCCAGCAAATGTCTGAAATCACAGGTAGCACTGAACATTAAATATTCATTCCCTGCATGTACCTATGATCCCAATTAATAATAATTAATATGATTCTAATTAATAAATTAGAAACAGAAAGGCATACAGTAATGGGAAAATATAATGTATTAAAATTGTTAGTATCACTAATTTTGTTTTGAGGCTATTAAATAAAATAAAAATTATCTAATGATGGAGATAGCACGTGGGTAGCACACACTGTCTGAAAGCTGGATGACTCACATCCTTGATGGACAGAGAGAGCAGAATGGAAAAATATTTTTCATCATATACCTTAAAACTAAAACCTCAGAGAGTGGAAAAAAGTGATAAATGAGGACTTAGATAAACACAAACATACAAGTCTGGTATCCAGTCTACAGAGCCTAAGCATAGGAATAAAGGGGACTCGGTTTTGACAACACTCTAAAGACACATACACACAAACTCTAAGCTTTTAAGGTGATTGGCTAACTCAGTAATTTTGCTTCCCATTTCTGGGGTTCTTGGATTTATTATAAATAAAAAGACAGTCATAATTTTGTATTATTTTAGTAATGGAGTGCTCTTTCTAAAGGTTTGCAGTCAAAAATGGCAAAGGCCTGCTTCACTACAATGCCTAATGACACAAAAACAAGAAATACATTAGTGAGCTAAGCTATGGCTCTGCCTCCTAGACATTAGATAGAGTTCTTACAACTCCTATCTGAACATTCGGTATCAATGCTCTCAACTCTGAAACTTGGGAAGGCCAACATTTAGAAAACTCCATACCTGTCGACATGTGATAAAATGCAATCAAAACATGGGTACTCTAAAAATATGGTAAGAAATTACCTTCAGTCTATGCTTGTAAGGTTTATGTAATCCATAAATGCATTTCACATTCACACTCGAACCTCCACTCCGAAGGTTCCATCTTACATATATGCCAACATTACAAAATTCAGGGAAGGCCAAAATCTAAAGCATTTCTGATCGATCATAAGCAGTTTGGATAGGGGATATCCAAAATGTCTTAGTAACATCACATTACATATAAGCTAAGTATTCTTGTATTTAAACCAGTTTAATCTGAAGGCATGCTATAAAGTACTGGGCAGTAACATACATCCCCATGCTTTCACAAACACACACACACACACAAATGTTCAATGTGTGTATGTGTATAAGTGATAGCAAACAATGCAATTCTGTCTATCTCTACCTCCCAAGCTTAGTAGCCTTTTACCTGCCTCAAAGTACTGAAACACAATAATCCATTTAATTTAAAAATCTATATGGGGGGGGGGGGTGTTTAAGACTCTCCATTTTGGTTCACTTTAAAAAAACAAGAAACTTCTACAAAGAAATTATTTAAATTATTCGTGTATATTACCATTCTCTATGAGTTTAAGAAACTAGAGAAATTATATAGAAAACCTGGAAGAGAAATATTACCATGATGGGGACTACTGATTATCTCCTAGTTTACAGTCTCCTCTTTCTGTTACTAACAAACCTTAATTTTTGGCTGGCACTTGGGCCAAGTAGAGACCACGTTTGCCAGTTTCCTTTGCAGTTACACATAGCTGTTTGACTACAATCATGTCAAGTGAATTAAAGAAAAAAATTAAGTGATGACTGTAATTTCTCAGGTTTGCCTTTAAGAACAACTTGACAGACCAGATGGTGGTGGCACACACCTTTAATCCCAGCACTCAGGAAAGCACAGGCAGACAGATCTCTGTGAGTTCGAGGCCAGTCTGGTCTAGAGAGAGTTCCACGACAGGCTCCAAAGCTACACAGAGGAACCCTGTCTTGAAAAACATGAAACAAAAAAACCAACCAAACAAAAACCCTTGACAAATAGCCCTCACTTATCCCCACCAGTGGCTGACATGAGCTTTGAACAATTTTGCCTAATGAAGGCAAGCACTCCTGGAAACAATAAATGGACAGAAGCAGCTTGGTTACCAAATGATCCTACACAACCAGAACCCAAAGCCTTAAGCACCCTAACTGGTAAAGGAGGACTGGCTTCTGCAGTATCTGAACCCCTGGACAGAAACTGCAGAGCTCACCTGCAGCCTGACTAAAACAGGGTAAATCAACACCTACTCTACCACATTTCCTTCCACAGTGCTGACAGAGCTATGGAGGACACATTCTAGAAGACAGGGACTAAAGGGAATGCTGCACCGCTTTGAGCAAAGGGCTTTACTTCAGTTTGCATATCCACATGTGTAGTCCACAGGTCAACCAAAGGGTCATTTCTAGGAAGCTGTCCTTACTGTTCTAAGAAACAGTATCTTACTGGGCCCTGCACTCTAATTAGCTTGGTATCTGGCCAGGCTCCACAAGTCCGCACCTGTCTCTCCAGTGCTAACATCATCAATGTGCACCTCCACACTCTAGACTGTTATGTGTACTGGGAATTAAACACAGGTCCTCAGACTTGCATAGATGCCATTTTACCAAATGAGCTGTCTATCACCTCCAGGGCCCTTTACCTCCATTCTGTAATGCAGATTATAACATTTCAAACTTGTATTAGCTCCCTTCCCCTAAGAAACACCGGGCCCTTGTATAAAACACTAAGTAGTTTGATTCTGGAAACATTTCACATACTGGCATTTTTAAAAAGTTTACATACCTTGGTTCCTGAGGCTTTTATTTTTTCCACGTAATCCCAAACTGTCTGAGGTGATATCCTGCCACCTACTTGAATACTATCTGGTAAGTCCTATGGTTAAAAAAAGAAAAAAATCAACAAATATAGAATATCTTCATTACAATATCCATGATTCATACATATTTAGCTTTGAGAATAATTTGAAAAATAATTTGAAAAACAAGTAAGCAAGGCTAAGAACATGGTGGTAGAATATGTACTTAGCATATATAAGACTCAAGCTTCAGTTGATCTCCAGAACACACAGTGAGTAAAATTACAACAGAAAACAAAACACAGTAGAGAAATAGCAACAGATCTTATTTCAAGTGCCAACTTCAAATAAGTAATACCAAAAATGCAGTTTACTAAGGAGGAAAATGTTAGATAAAAACATAAAATACAGTCTCAACACTAAGAAAGAAATATCCAAGGTCATGCCAGGTCAGAATAAACAAGCACAAGGAAAAGAACCAGCAGCCAACACTGTGATGTGGGATTTCCCTCTGGATGCTGTGATTACCATTGGTTAATAAAGAAACTGCATTGGGCCTGCACAGGGAATAGAGGTAGGAAGGGAAAAACTAAGCTGAGTGCTGGGAGAAAAGGAGGTGGAGTCAGGGAGAAGCCATGTAGCCCCTCCCTGTCAGAGACAGTCACGGGACAGAACATTGGCAGGTAAGGCACAGCCATGTGGTGATACACAGATTAATAACATCAGTACACTCCTGGACACTCAGAGGCAGGTTTTCTGTTCTTCAGTGGTAGTGGGCAGGACAATTCTTTGCCTTTGTTTTTTTTTGTTTTGTTTGGTTTTGTTTTTGTTTTTTTGAGTGAGGGTTTCTCTGTGTAACAATCCTAGCTGTCCTAGAACTAGCTCTTGTAGATCAGGCTGGCCTCCAACTCAGAGATCTGCCTACCTCTGCCTCCCAAGTGCTGGGATAAAGCCGTGTGCCACCACTGCCTGGCTGTTTTATATTTTCAAACAGGGCTCACTATGTAAACCAGCCTTGTCTCGAACTCATAGAGATCCACCTGCCTCTGTCTCCAAAGTGCTTGGAACTACAGGGATGCACTACTATGCTGGTGCTTCTTTTAACTTTTTTTTTTTTGAGGTATTCTTAATTATGAAGTTCAGATTTGATGCAACTTAATTACAAAGTATAGTTTTGTAAAAAGAAAATTAACTCTAACAATGCAAAACATTTTTAAAATGTATAAGCACACACAAGGTATACTGCTATTATATATAAATATATAAAATTAATCAGACATTTAAAATTTTATTCAGTGCATTCCTTTTTTTTCTGAAGACCAAGGAAAATCATAAAAGTAGAATTAAGATTATTTAACTCATTAGTTGCTTTGAATATTTTGAGATTTTAACTCAAAAAAAAAAAACTAAACTAAAAAGCAGAAATGGAGTTAAAGAAAGTGAACTCATAGAAACTGTGGCATTCAGGAAAACAGTTTCATTCAAAGTCAAAGGGTTTGGGAGTCTAGGACCAAATTACCATGTAAAAGAATTGCCTTAAAAATAATATAAAAAAAAACCCTAAGAATTCAAGACTTTTTTCCTTCAAAAGACCATCACTGCCCCATCTAATTTTTCTCTAACAAAACTCACATTCCTAAAATATTATTATCCAAGTAAATTATGTAACAACAGCATTGTGTAGTAACTAAAAACAACAGTGATGTAAGGGTCTGTGGCTGTAGCTTGGTGGCAGAAGGCTTGACATACACACAGGGCCCTGGGATGGGTACCTAGAACCACAAGGAGGACAGGGAAGGAGGAGATGGACTCAGGAAAATTTCAGCCTAATCAAAAGAAAACTCACCTTAGCATTATAGAGAATGATCATTATGATTTAGACTTGTTAAAATCTGAAATGAGTTATTTAAATAACTGGCTTATGATTAGAAGACTAAGAATAAATGAAAAAGCTAATCTAACAAACCAGCAAAAATGTACATAATACATGTACATTGGCTTTGTTTCCTTTGATGTAGTTGTTTAATGTCACAGCTGGTCACTAATTACAGCATTACGCTATTACTGTTTATTTTCTATTATTTAACATTTTCTTCCTTTGGATACACAACCAAGCAAAGGTACCACGGCACTGATCAGTCAGTGGTCTCCCGAGACTGACAATTAGATGTACGCTTTACTTCCCAGGATAAACAGACAGGCAAATATCCGGTCCTGAGCAGAAACAGTGTAGGAATTCCATTTCTTTAAGCAATTTAGAGACTTTTTTCTTAGGCTACCTTTGCCATAAACATGGAAGTCTTTTATGCAAATCTCTACTTAAAAACAAACTTGGATAATTATGGAGACACAATGGTTTTTAACTGTCTCGGTGAAGTGCATTTTAGAAAAAGTAAGGTATCTAAGTTTAAAACTTTCAGAATACAGTTTTCTACCAGTATGCAAATTCATTTGTGAATTAATAATTTCATTAATATAACTGTTTTAAGGATCATTAATAAATGGGCTTTTAACAATTTAAATTATTATTAACTGTATGTCTCCCTGCCTACTGCTTTCAGAAACACAACCCAAGTAAGGAAAGGCAACAAAGTTCACAGTACCTCTGTCAAGTACTCAGGGGATCCAGATACAGGGTAGGCTTTGGTAACAAACTTTGCCACACTTGGCATATTGATAAAACCTTTCCAGATGAAGTTCAATCGAGCCAGGAAGGTAGACTCAACTTCAACAGTTCCAGGCATCTCTGGACTAGAACAGGATACTAAAGTTAGCAACAAAGTCATTCATATGACTCTGTGGGTAAAGACACTTGCTACCAATCTTGAGGGCCTGGGTTCAATCCCTTGTACCCACATAAAGGTGGAAACAGAAAAATTAGCAAACCAAGTTGCCCTTTAACCTCCACATGAGTGTTGTAGCACATACACACACAAACAAGTGCAGTAAATAAAATGCCCAGAAATGAGTCAATTTTCTACATAGTTATTAAAAGCATTTTATATCAAGAAGATGATCAATAAAAATAAGTATAAATAAAGGTCAATAAAAAGAAAAGCTATCAATCCATAGAAGTATACATTTACTTTTTTTAATATTTTAATATTTATTTTATTTATTATGTATACAATATTCTGTCTGTATGCCTGAAAGCCAGAAGAGGGTGCCAGACCTCTTTACAGATGGTTGTGAGCCACCATGTGGTTGCTAGGAATTGAACTCAGGGCCTTTGGAAGAGCAGGCAATGCTCTTAACCACTGAGCCATCTCTCCAGCCCAGAAGTCTACATTTTCAATTTATAAATTTACAATCACAAACACATAGCTATGGTTTACAAAGTCACTGTTCTGGGCTGGCTTGAGGTAGGCTAAGATCCAAAACTGTGCAAGTATAGAGCAAGTGCTGAATCCCGTACTTCTTGGGACCAGCATATTTAAATCATTTGCTTCCGGTTTAGCTATAAAGAGTCACTTTTTACTTTATGTGTATGAGCCTTTGCATATGTACCATATGCATGTCCATGGAGGCCAGAGGAGGGTGTCAGACCTTTTGGAACTAGAGGTACAGATGGTTCTGAGCTGACCTCTGGGAGAGCAGTCAGTGCTCTTAAATGATGAGCCATAATTAAAATTTGAAAGTTGTAACTTCATACTCTCAAGTCTCTTAAATCTAAAATCCATTCAAAATAAATTAACTTTCAGAGTCCTGTTCACTTAACTCACTTGGCCCGAGTATAACAGATACTTTCTCACAAGTCCCTGAAAGTATGCCACTTTTCTATTTGTAAAAGGAAAAGTGAGCAACGGTTACAGAATTATGACTGAGAGAGCGCTACCGTGGCGTAGGAGAGAACGTTGATTTGGGAGACTCCTGTTTCTCTTCCTCAAAGAATTCTGAAGCCAGAATAGTCGTAGTTGAAGACAAGGCATCCGCTATACTTTCTGCTTCATTGTCCGAATGTTTGCGAGCTCCTCCCACAACAACTTTCACGGTTTTTGGAGAAAGATCATCTACAGGTGGTGCCATTCGACCTGAAGCCACAAGACACCAAAATATGCTTGTTATCTGAAATTTTAAAATGTTCATTCAGTTTAGTTTCTAAAGGGATTTTGTTTCTTTGGCTCAATTATTGAGTAAAGATTTCCTGAGGCAATATATACCTGCAATGTTTTCTCACACCAAGTTATTACACCTACTCTCAGAACCAATAAGGAACTGTTCCAGAGGACAACTCCCTCTTCCACAGAGACCTAAACTAACTGAAAAGCAACTCCTAGTACACTGTGGAAGGTTCTACCTGAACTAACCTAACAACCCCTTTGACCATTTTATAAAACAGATGATATCTGTCCTCACCTATGAATGTGAAAAATAAGCAAAACAATGTTAACTAATCAAACATAGAGGGACATGCCTTTCATCCCAGCACTAGGGAAATAGAGGCACGAGGATCTTTCTGAGATTGAGGCCAACCTGGTCTACAAAGCAACTTCCAGGACTATTACCCACGGAAACACTGTCTCCAGATAAAAGAGAGAGAGAGAGAGAGAGAGAGAGAGAGAGAGAGAGAGAGAGAGAGCGCGCGCACGCAATGTTAAGCTCCACAACATGAACGACACTGTAGTTTAGAAAATGACACAAATGTGGGACTATAGCACATGAAAGGAAAAATAAACTCAAACATTCTGAAAACAGGCATGTCTAGTCATCTAACAAACGCTCCCCATGTGCTACTATAAATTTACATTTTTGTGCACATGGAAAGGCATGGCTATGCCTGCTTTTGCATTTGTAAAATGGACCTAATCTCATAGAACAGGAGCAGGTAGATGCTGCAGCACCCAAGCTGGGAAAATAAAACCTACCCCAATTACAAAGACAACTACAGAAATACCCCTTAAACAACGAGCGTAATACTGGAGAAGGCAAAACTCCCAACCTATGCATATTTTGCAGTTCAGATCAAAGAGATGCTGTCTGTGTTGATTGGTGGTATCTTTAGATGTGGAGTCAGACTCTTTTTGTTTTTCAGATCCTTCTGGCTTCTCCAATGACTTATTGGCTGAAGGTTCCTAACATAAGTGAGAATAAAAATAAGATTTAGCAATAAAATCTGGTACTGATTTTAAAAGTCAACTTGCTATTTCATAAACATAAACATATTTCATTTCCAAAGTGAAGCCATTATGTTTATAAGGTTCTGACTCTCTTAAGAAAAAATAACAGCTGTGAATGGTAGCACACATCTTTAATCCCAGCTCTCACTTGGGTGGCAGAAGCAGGCTAATCTCTGAGTTCAAGCAGACTGATCTCTGTGAGTTCAAGGCCAGCCTGGTCTACAAAGTGAGTTCTGGGACAGCCAAGGCTGTATTACACAGATCCTGCCTCAAAAATCCAATAAATAAGTAAAAATAAGAATTAGCATTTATTACTTCGAGCAAAATCTCAAAACAACTCAAAGCTTTTAATCAGTCTTCAAATTATTTTTTCCACTGGTATTTGAAAACAAGGAAATTTGAAATAAAAATGTCTCCATCTTGATCTACTTCTCATTTTTTATTATACAAGAGAAAATAAATCTTAATCTAGTTAAAGAAAAGGTGCAATTACTCTCAAATTACACTATTTACAAAACACCAAGGAATTACTGTATCAAATACCCTCAGGATTCCAACAAGTTTTTAAAAGACGTCTATAATGAAGACAATTTTCTGCTGAGAAAAATAAGCTCATAATAACCAATTCAGTAAAACAGACTCCTTTAAAATCCACAATTTAAAAATAATGTTCTGCTTTAATAAGACAAGTCTTAACCCATCTTCGTGTTCTAAGCTACAGATAGGACACATCTGCTCTTTACCTGTATCTCCATGGCTGCTTCCTGTTCTTTCATTGGGGCATCACTCTCAATTTCTATCTCCCCTTTATGAGTTATTTTTGTGATCGGTCGTCTTTCCACTTCTCTTTGCTCTTTCTCAATCATCTCTATAGTCTAACAGAAAACATTTTAAGAAATAAAGTATGTGCTTTAATAATGTACTTAATTACCTAATAATTTTACATAATAAATTTATAGCTTCTCTCTCACAGAAAATACAAATAAACACTGTAAAATATAGAATTCAACTCTATGTCTCAGTCATGAGAGGCTCACATTAACATATGAGATAGTGTATGGGCGGGGGTGTCAAATAGAGCAAGGAGAAATAAGGAGTGCAAAGGTCTGTCCATCTATTCCTTGTTTGTTAGTTGTAAAATATAGATAAGAAAGTCAGATAGGATCAGTAAGATTGCTCAGAAGGTAAAGGCTCTTACCAAATAACCTGAGAACCTCAGTTTGATCCCTAGAATCCACGGAAAGGCAAGTGGAGCGATCCGCTCACAAACTTGTCTTGTGACATCCGCAAATAAAGGTGCCCTGGCACACCGCCATTCCCCATTTATCATACACACAATAGCAGCAAATAAAACAACTAAAAAAAAAATTCAAGCAGAAAATCCAAGAAAAGGAAAACTGGTCTCCAATGCACGGGCAGTCAATTTTAAAACATAACTTGTCAAGTGTGTATTTAACATGCGGAGAGAAAGATGATGTTAATATTATTTTCAAAATAAAGAAGAGGCAAGATTATGTAAGAATAAAGGAAAAAAAGTGATGTACAAACAGATAGGATACTTCATGAAGACCTCGTGACCTTCAGATTACTGTTGACACAGACCAAGGAGGGTTAATGCCCATGATGAAAGCAAGCATCATGTTGTGTAGGAGGCCTTTCTGTATTTGTGTTGCTTTCATTGGTTATTAAAGAAACTGCCTTGGCCTAGTTGATAGGGCGGAACTCAGGTAGGCGGGGAAGACAGAAGAGAATTCTGGGAAGAAGAAAGCAGAGACAGGCAGACGCTATGAAGCTCTAATTCTATAATCCGCTGACCAGCAAAAAAATGAAAGAAAACTAGAAAAATGTATAGAACAAAAAAGGCAATAGAAAAGGAAAAACCTACAGTAGGATATAAGAATTTAAGAGAAACAGGCTGAAAAGGCTCAGTAGTTAGTTAAGGGCACTTGCTCTTGCAAAAGACATGTGTTCAGTTCCCAGAACCTACATGGAGGCTCACACGGGACCCAAAGCTGTGCTGGTTAGTTTTATGTCAATCTACAGTCATCTGAAGAAAGGGAACTCCAATTGAGAAGATGGTTCCACAAGATCAGGGTATAAGCATACAAGCCTAAAGGCATTTTCTTTACTAGCAATCAATGGGAGAAAGTCCATCCCATTATAGGAACACAATGTGGGGGACACCCCTGGCCTGAAAGTCCTGGGTTCTATAAGAAAGCAGGCTGAGCAAGCTAAAATGAGCAAACCAGTAAGCAGCACTCCTCCATGGCCTCCGTCTGCATCAGCTCCTGCTCCAAGGTTCCTATACAGTTTTGAGTTCCTGCCTAGTCTGCTCTCAGTGAACTCTGACTCAGGATAAACCCTTTCCTCCCCTAGGGCTTTGGTCCTGTTTTTTCATCATAGCAAAAGAAACCTTAAAACAGACACCTCTTCAGACAGTGCATGCATGTGAAACACATACAGGCAAAAAGTTCATACATAAAATAAAAATAACTGAATCATTTTTAAAAGGTTAAGAAACAAAGGAAGCTGAGCACAACGGCACATGCTAGTCATCTCAGCACTTAAAATGCTTAGATAAGATCACTCAACCCTAGGCAGAATATAAGGTCACCCTGAAAAACTGGGGAACATGACAAAAGAGGAGAAGGGAGGGAGAAGAGAAAAATGGAGAGATGGGAGAGAATAGGTGTTAGAAAACAAAGCCTGTTTTACTCTGTATTGACTGATCTTTGTAAAGTTTGCCCCATGGTTAAAAAGCAAAGACTTTGATAGCCAAGCCAAACACAGAGTTATGAATGTCCTTACGTGTCTGTTTTCCCTTCGTCTCCACGCAGCTAACTCTTTAGAGGCTAGTTCTTCTGGACTCATTCTTATAAGATGATCAGGGGTTACTTCTCCTTTTAGTACTTTTTTAAATAATATCTACAGGATTTTAAAATGAGAAGGAGACACAAACATTTAGAAACAAAAGAGCTGTTTCATGTGTGAATTTCTAATAAGTAAACTTTGAAGCAACTTTTAAGTCTGATTTATAAACATTCATAATTTATATATAACCTAGTACATGCAGCCTAACAGCTTTGCATTCTGGAAGAGTAAAACACTTCCTATATAAAATTCAACTTGATGCCAATTGGTGTCCACACCTGTAATGCCCGCAGGAGGGTGGAATGTTCAAGGACAACCTCAGCTACAGCTTGCTACACTTTGACATTCTGTTACAGTTCTGCTCCACCCCACTCCACCCCCCCCAAAAAGAAAAGAAAATTCATGTAAAAATTAACAAGAAAAAACAAGTGCAATGAAACTATCATACAGCTGTCCAAAAACTGTATTAAGTCTAACCCAGGACGAATTATAATAATCACCCACTGTATAGTGATGCACTGAATAAAAACAGCTTTTATCACTGTAATAACTTCTGTTTTTAAGACATTTACCCTTGAATCCTGGCAGGCCTGAGTGGAAACTATAGCAAAGTACCAACTGCGAGGAAAAACAGTCTTCATTTGATTACTGAGAAGTTTCTAGATTATATATTTCCAAGAGTTCTTGGTCCATGACAGATTGTACAACGTAAATTTTCTTCAATAGGTGTGAGTAACTTAATAATATTTCAATCAAATACAGTTGTCCATAAACATTAGGGAGATTGGTCCCAGAAACTCCCCTAATACCAAATCCTCAGATGTTTAAACTGCCAATGATGATATACTACTATTTGCATCTAGCCTACAGACGTGATCCCATATATAGTTGTGTGTGACCTAACATTTCAGTCTACAATAGTCTATCCAAATAATAATATACAATTTTAATGCTTAGTGACAGAGAAGATGACTTAGCTGCCTTAGTCTATGCAAATATATTCCGATGTATACACAATAGCAAAATCACCTAATGATGATCCTTTTATACTGCATCAGCATTGTTAAGTGTCACATAAGTATAAACTATATATATTATATAAACTATATATATATATATTATTTACTTATAATATCTAATACAATGCTAAGAGCCCTGTACAGAGTTGTTACACATATTACACAGGAAATAACAACTAGAAAAATAAGCCTATATATGTTCGGTACCTGTTCTGCTGATGGTGGAAAACAGATGCAGAAATTCACGAGTACTAAAGGATGACTATGTTGCAACAAACATTACTATGCAAACTTACATAACTGATGTGAAAGCTCTTACACAAACAGATTTAGTTTAATTCTATAAACTAGAGTCATCTTTAGCCCAAAATTTTCAATGGCTCTATGTAAATCTAATACACAAAATAATCAATCTTATTTATACTTTGAACTCTGAAAGTGTTCACTACCTAACTTTTGCTTAGTGCACACAGCACAGAACTTTCTGTGTATAAACACATACAAGTACACATATATACATACATAAAACACACATACACAGAGCTTTAAGACTTTTGCTAAGTCTCAAATAAGAAATCCCAAAAGAAAATTAAGAGATCAATAATGTTTACGCCACATTTACCAACACATTTTTTAAAAAATTCTATTTCATTTGGTAAAATTATTTCAAATACTTTTCTCGGGGAAAGGGAGTATTGCAAGTTGTTCAGGAACGCACAGCTTAAGTGAACTTTCTGCCTTTGATTCCCTAGGCAGCTGTAAAGTCAAACATGTGCCATCATGCATAGATTTTTGTTTTAAGTTTATAACTAAATGTGACTTGGGATTTTAGTGAGAAATGCTTAGGCTTGCCGGGTAGTGGTGGTGCATACCTTTAATCCGAGCACTTGGGAGACAGAGGCAGGAGGATCTTGGTGAGTTCGAGGCTAGCCTGGTCTACAAAGTGATTTCCAGGACAGCCAGGACTGTTAAGACAGAGAAACCCTGTCTCAAAAACCCAAAGAGCTTAGGCTTAACAGATTTTCAAGAATACTGAAGAATTAATTTTTTATTCAACTGAGTCATGCAAGAGAATAAAGGAAAGAAAATGCATATAAATCTAGACATACGGTTCAACAGATTCACAATCACTAACATATAGGATTCACAAATTAGTAGCAAAAGACCCTATTAAAATGTTATGTTCTGGGGTACATATGCAGCTCAGGTGGCAAAGTGCTTGCCCACCTTGAGTGCAGCTCTGGATCTGAGCCCATAAACATGGTAAGGTTAGCAATGTGTAATCCTGGCACTCAAGAGCTGGAGACAGAAGGAAAAGAAGTTTAAAGTCATCTTCAGATACATCTAATTCAAGACCGTGTTCCCTTTTCTGGCCAGTGAAAATTTAGGTGTCTTTAGTGAGTGCGATGGTTTAAATGTAATTGGCCACCATATTCTCAGAGGGGATGGCATTATTAGTGTGACTTGTTGAAGTAAGTGTGGTCTTACTGGAGGAAGTGTGTCACTGTGGGGGTGGGCTTTGAGGTCTCAAATATGCTCAAGTCACACGCAGTGTCTCAGTTCACTTCCTGTTGCCTGTGGATCAAAGATGTGGAGTTCTCAGCTCCTTCTCTAGCACCATGTCTGTCTGAATGCCATGGCACTCCATGATGATAATGGACTGAACCTCTAAACTGTAAACCACCCAATTCAATGTTTTCCTTTATCAGAGCTGCTGTAGCCATGGTGTCACTAAGACAGTGAGGAAATGCGGTAGGTCAGCTGAGGGGACAAACTTTATGACAAGAGGCCGAGTGCAGTCACTAGCTCCACAAACAAATAAACCAAGCAGCAGAGAGTATTGTGTGAGCTCCCCAAAGGTGCTGAGCATTTTCACCATGTGACACCCTGTCATCTACAAATGTGCCGGGTCACACCCACAGCTATTCGGGATGCACTCAGGCGACGAACCTCTTGCAGGGCATATCTGAGACAGTCTCACTCCAAATAATAAATTGAAGAGTTGTATTGTATTATATTACATTATATTGGATTCCTATTCAGGAAAGCTGCAAGCATAAATATTTATAAGACTAGTGGGATGGCTCAGTGTGTAAAGGTGCTTGTTACCAAGTTTGTGGAGCTAAGTTCAATTCTCTGTTCACTGTAGAGAGAACTGACTCTTGAAAGCTGTCCTCTGACAAAAGAGCCAAAGTACACACATGCACAACTTACAAAATTAAATAAAATTTACGAAACTTTAGAGGCAAAACAAGCTACTTACATTGTTTTTAGGATCTTTTAGATTGAACATCAAGCTTCTGTATTTATTCTTATACTTGGAATCTGTGTCTCGAAAAAAAGAGAAAAGCTCTTTTTCAATTTTTGTGGCAACCTTTGCTGCCTTTTCCTCTGGGACCTTCAAATTTGAGTCTGTAAGTCTTAAAATTAAAACAATTCAATTATTTTCAAATACATGGAATAAATGTCATTCAACCTTATTACAATAACAACATATTACCTTTTCATAAGAATATCTTTAAGAGAATGCCGGACGCTCTGTCTGATTTGATCTGCAGAGGGTTTGGAAGCAGCAGCAGGGGGGTGCACTTGAGGTCCTCCTTTTTCAACTCTCCTCTTTTTCATCTCTTGCTTCTCATGTGTACCTATTTTTAAAGGATCTAAACTCATTAAACTATTTTAAAAGGCACTTTCTTTTATAGTGAATGATTTAAGTTTAAATCAAAGCATACTAATTCACTACTTAGCAATAACATCAAACGTCCTGGTGTTAAAGTGATAATTAAAATGTCCAGTGTTCTTTTAAAAAGTAGCCCTAAAGCCATGAAGTGTATGCACTCTTGACCCCATTTCAATAAGAATTTCAAAGACAGTTACTCTTCATAATATTCTACTGCACTTTTAAAAAGGTACTTAGGAAGCCAAGGCAGTGGTGGCGCATGCCTTTAATCCCACCACTCGGGAGGCAGAGGCAGGAGGATCTCTGTGAGTTCGAGGCCAGCCTCTACAAGAGCTAGTTTCAGGAAAGGCTCCAAAGCTACAGTAAAAACTATCTCAAAAAAAAAAAAAAAAAAGAGGCTACTTAGGAAATCTGACCCAAATTTATTAGGTAAACTAATAATGTGATGTCTTCATTAATAGAACTGACTGCGCTTTTCACCTTGTTTGACATTAACTGAATACTAATCTACTCCACTGGTTTTCTTTCTTCCATTATTAATTCTCACACATTTTCAAATTTTCAATGTCAACCTACTACTCTGACATCAGCTGATTTATTCTAGAATCTTCTCAGCTCAAAAATTCTGAAATTCTTTTCATTTCTATTTGCTAGCATTCAGAAAAATTATTTCAGGTGGATTGAAAGATGGCTCACTGATTAAGAGCATGTGCTCTTCTATGACCATGGTCCAGTTCAGAGCACCATGCCAGGCTACTCATGATCACCTATAACTCTGGTTCTGGGGGATCCAGCACATCCGGCCTCCACAGGCACCTGCACTTACATGTACATAGCCATACACTGACATACACACATACACACCATTAGAAATAAAAGTACATCTTTGTCCTGAGTTCAATTCTTGGCAACCACATGATGGCTCACAACCATCTGTAATGAGATCTGGTGCCTTCTGGTGTGCAGGCATACACACAGACAGAATATTGTAATATTTACATAATAAATAAATATTAAAAAACAACAAAAAGTACATCTTTAAGAATAAATTTGATGGGGGATAGGGAGAATGGGAAAATGAAGGATCAGGTTAGACAGAGTGAGGGTGGGATGGAGGAGGAAAGAAATTAAAGAGACATCTTGATTGATGGGGGGGGGGGAGCAGTTCGGGTTAGCAAGAAACCTGGTGCCAGGGAAACTCCCAGGAATCTACAAATATGAATTCAGCTAAGACTCCTAGCAATAGTGGAGAGGGTGCCTGAACTCTCCTTCTCCTGTAATCACATTGGTGACTACCCTAATTGTCATCAGAGAGCCTTCATCCAGTATAGAAGCAGAAGCAGAGATCCACAGCCAAGCATTGGGCTGAGCTCCACAAGTCTTGCTGAGGACAGGTGACCCTCATGAGCTAGGGGGATCTTATAGACTCTGGACCAGTCCAACAGCTAGGGAGACTGCATGAGACCTAGGCCCTCTACATGGGACTAACAGCTATATAGCTTGGTCTGTTTGTGGGGTTCCTAGCAGTGGGATCAGAACCTGCCCACTGTCCCCTGCACTTGAGTTGGCTTTTAGAAACCTATTCTCCATGCTGGTTGCCTCACCCAGCCTTGATACAGGAGGAGGAGCTTGGTCCTGCCTCAACTTGATGTTCTATGCTTTGGCTTTGTTGCCACCCATGGGAGGTCTGTCCGTTTCTGAAAGGAGATGAAGGAGGAGTGGATGGCGGGAGGGAGTAGAGAGGGGGAAAGGAACAAGAAGAGAGGAGGGAGGGGAAACTGCAAGGGGGATGCAAAATAAATGAAAAACTTTAGTGAATTTTAAAAAGAATGAAATTATATACATTAAAAACTGTACTTACTAATTATACCATGCAATGCATAAGTCACCTTAAATTTATATCATCACTTATCACTTCCATGCACGGTGAACACACTTAAACTCCTTCTGAAACATAAATCATTACTATCTGCAACTACCTTGCTATATAATACTATACCAGAATCTCTTGCTTGTAACTTAGCCATTGCATAAATTTCCCTATCCAACTCTCTCCAACCTCTGGTGACTCCCAGCTGACAAAACTGCCCATCTACTCTCAGCTTCTATAAAATCAGCATTTCAGACTCTACATATAATAAAAAGTAGACTTGCCACATGCCGTTAATTCCAGCACTCGGGAGGCAGAGGCAGAGGCAGGTGGATCTCTATTGAGGACAGCTTGGTCTACAGAGTGAGTTCCAGGACAATCAAGGATACCCAGAAATCCCGTGAGGAAAAACCAAAAGGAAAGCAAAAAGAGTAGACTTCAACTCTATGTATATAATGCATCAGCTGGCGGACACTTTGACAGTACCATTTCTCTTCAGTCCTTCCCATAATAGCCATTCCTAAAAGAGATAAACTGATATCCTACTATAGTTCTGATTTGTACTTCCTAGATGATTAATGATATTTTTCACATATCTACTATTCTGAAAACCATTTAATTCTATCATTTTTATTATCTTCATAACCCCATTTCCAATAAAAATCAAATTAAATAGTACATCACCACTGCTCCTTGTATGCTTAGGACTTACTCTCCTGCTAGACAATGCCCTCATCTATTGATCCTATCTTCCCAGGAACTCTGATACCCCATTTGAGACATTTCATTCTTTCCCTTCTCTTAACAAAACACTCCCCTATCTTCCAGTTTTATTTGCTTATTTCACATTTTATTGAGAAACAGAATCTCAGTTAAATACTTTTTTTTATCATGGAGTCACTCTACTTACATCAATTTGTTTTCTCTTACTGCACCCAATATTCTCTACTACTGATTGAACATCCCTAAACTGAAATTTTTTTGAAAACAGGATACTCGCCGGGCGATGGTGGCGCACGCCTTTAATCCCAGCACTCGGGAGGCAGAGGCAGGCGGATCTCTGTGAGTTCGAGACCAGCCTGGTCTACAGAGCTAGTTCCAGGACAGGCTCCAAAGCAACAGCGAAACCCTGTCTCGAAAAAAAAAAAAAAAGAAAGAAAGAAAGAAAGAAAACAGGATACTCAAAAAAGCTTCAGATTTGAGGCCAGAGGAGTAAGACAAAAGAACTAAATAAAAGACATCTAAATAGGAAAAGGGGAGGTCAAATTATTTCTATTGCAGGAGACATGATGTCATATATATGAAAACAAATACTCCATAAAGTAACACAAACAACAACTCAGTAATTTTAAGAATATATATCAATAACAAAATTACTGAGAAATAGAAAATTAACTTCACTGCTAACAGCTGTAACAAAATAAAATACCTGGGAATAAATTTACCTAAGTCAAATTTTAAAACCATGATAAAAGAAATTAAAATATAGAGAAAGTTATTCCTTGTTACAAGCTGAAAAATACCATTAAAATGTTCATTCTACGGTTGGAGAGATGGCTTAGTGGGTGAGAGCACTTATTGCTCTTCCAGAGGTCCTGAGTTCACAACCACATGGTGGCTCACAACCACCTGTAATGAGATCTGGTGCCCTCTTCTGGCACACAGGGACACATGCAGGCAGAACACTGCATACATAATAAAATCTTTTTTTTTTTTTTTTTTTTTTTTTTTGGTTTTTCGAGACAGGGTTTCTCTGTGGCTTTGGAGCCTGTCCTGGAACTAGCTCTTGTAGACCAGGCTGGCCTCGAACTCACAGAGATCCACCTGTCTCTGCCTCCCGAGTGCTGGGATTTCTTTTTAAAAAAAGTTCATGTAGACTTCTTCAGTGGGTGTACCGATCATAGTCTTGACCTCTTTGCTCATATTCTCACTCCTCCCACTCTTCAACTGGACTTTGGGAGCTCAGCCCAGTGCTCGGCTGCAGGTCTCTGCCTAGTTTCTATCAGTTGCTGGATGAAGGTTCTATGGTGGTATTTAAGATATTCATCAATCTGACTACAGGGCAAGGCCAGTTCAGGCATGCTCTCCTCTATTGCTTAGAGTCTTAGCTGGGGTCATCCTTGTGGATTCCTGGGAATTTTTTCTAGAGCCATGTTTCTTGCTAACCCCATAATGGCTCCCTCAATCAAGATATTTCTTTCCTTGCTCTCATCTCTGTCCTTCCTCCATCTCAACTACGCTGTTCCCCAAGTTCTCCTCGCCCCTCCTTCTCCCTTCCTCTTCCCCTTCTACTCTCCCTTCTCCCCCTGCCCCTATGTTTTCAATTTTGTCAGGTGATCTTGTCTATTTTGACTTTCCAGGAGGATCTATATATGTTTTTCTTAGGGTTCACCTTGTTACTTAGCTTCTCTAGGCTCAATATCCTTTGTGTATAGCTAGTCTCCACTTATGAGTGAGCTAATGGGAGCTCACCAACACCAGCCGGACTGGGAAGATATAAGCATAGGACCAAACTAGTCCCTCTGAATGTGGTTGTCAGTTGCATGGCTGGGGCAGACTGAGGGGTCATGGGCAGTGGCACCAGGATTTATCCCTACTGCATGTACTGGCTTTTTGGGAACCTATTCTCTTTGGATGGATACCTTGCTCAGCATAGATACAGTAGGGAGGGCCTCGGACCTTCCTTAAAGCAACATGCCCTATCCTCTCTGAGGAGTGGATACGGGGTGGGGTGTAGGGGTTAAGTGGAGGGAATTGGAGGAGGGGAGGCAGTGGGAACTTATAATGAAAAAAGATAGTTTCTTTTTAAAAAAAAAAATTTATTCTATCCAAAGCAATCTATGGTCAATGTAATTCCTATCAAAACAGCAAAGACATTCTTTCTCACCACAAAAATAGGAAAGACACTTCTAAAATTTTTAGCGAATGACAAAAGATTTTACACAGTCCTGAGCTGAAAAGCTGAAATCACTACAATATTTATGAGTCTAAACAGCACACTACTGGCATTTAAAAAAAATGCACAGAGCAATAGAACAAAACAGAACACAGAATAAGTCACCATATTTGCAAACAAACAACTAATTTTCAACAAGGCATCAAGAACTTAGATTAGAAAACAAAAGTATGCCAGTATCTCAAGTACAATTCCTTAACCTGACAGCCACCTCTACCTACCACTACATTCCTGCTCCTATGAGTTACTGTAATGAATCCCTCTGGTTTCTCCATCATATACTGAAATAATTATGCTACAGTTGTTTCTTTCTGACTGCTCTCTAAAAGCATTTTTGTCAAGGTCATCAGTGACCTACTTTGCTAAGAGGTTTGTTTAATATTGTATTTCAGCTGCTGAGATACCCAGGCAGCACCTGTTTATCATTTCCCTTCTAGCCTTGCAGCACCACAGTACACTTCTCCCCATTTCAAAGGCCTCCACCTCTCAAATACCCTTGCTGGATCTTTTCATATTCCCGGGTTGTTTAAAAAAAAAAAAAAAAAGCTGGTTATTTTACGGGCTCTGTTTCTACCTTGCTGTGGAATATTCCTTTACACTGTGTGAATATATGTTGCTATGAGTGGTTTAATAAACAAGCTGACTGGCCAATAGCTGAACAGAATGAGGTTAGGTAGGAGTCAGACTAGGAGAATGTTGGAAGAAGGGCAGAGTCTGAAGTCTCCCATCAGAAGCAGAGGGAGCAGGAGATGAATGTGCCATGCTAATAGATACCACCACATGGCAGGATGTAATACCAAATACGGGTTAACTTAAAATGTTAAGAGTTCGTTAGTAATAAGCTTGAGCTACTGGCTGAGCATTTATAATTAATATAAGCCTCAGTAAGTTTATTTGAGAGCAGCTGCAGGACAAAAAAACTCTGCTTACAAATGGTGCCCAAATATTCGGGAAGAATTTCCACATAAAACCTGAAAAGCATTTTTTAAAAACGTTCTAAACGCAGAGAAACAGAGACAAATGCAGCTTCTAGTCTCACAGTCTCATGCTAGCCGCAGTGCAAATCATCTCCCAACAGTTGTTGCGAGATGGAGCCAGCTGCCAACTGCCATGAGCTAAGCAGCATACTGGTTCCCAAAGTCTCGCAAAAGGGCCACCAGGGGCTTCTCCCAGCAGCTGCCTAAAAAGTTGCCAGTGCAAGGTCCTCCAGAATGCTGCAGGTTTGGAGCTTTGCTCATGCAAACAGAAAGGGATTACAGATACACGGTAAAGGCAGATTCAGACGGAAAAAGCCTCTAAATGGTTTATAATGTGTTTTAAAATGTACAAAGGCTTCTTTCAGTGTCTTATACTCTCCAAATTTCACAAGTTATCTCCCTCCTAAATCAGTCCCCGCCGGCTCTCTCCCGCAACTGGGACTCTGCATCTCATTTCCACGCTTTTTCCTAAAGCTTCTGATACCGTTTTCTTACTTGTCAGTTTATTGTCTGTCTCCTTCCACTAATACGTAAAAGGCCAGGAAGATGGGGCTAAGGTCTTCTAGCTTCACTAGTATCCCCTAAATTTGGGGCAATGTTTTTCATTACAAATATAGTCAATTTATTTTTTTATTTTTGAGACAGGGTTTCTCTGTGTAGCCCTGGCTCTCCTGCAAGTCACTGTAGACCAGGCTGGCTTGGAAGTCAAGAGATCCACATGCCTCTTGAGTGCTGGGATGAAAGGCATGTGCCATCACCGCCTGGCAAAAATATTTTACTTTATTATCTATTTTTTAAGTACATTGGTATGAGAGTGTTAAATCCCCTAGAACTAAAGTTACAGATATTTATGAGCTGTCATTAACTGTCATTAAAATGTTCATTGAAAAAAAATGTCCATGATACACTAACCTATGAAATAAACTAAATATATGGTACATAATTCTTAGTAGTCATTACCTGATTTTGATGCTTTTTCTACTGTGCAAGTAACAGTTGTAGATTCTTTGTGTATTTTTTCACTTTTTTCATCTGATGATCTCCGAGGTAAAACTGGTTGTCCCAACTTCCGAAGAGGAGCTAGCTGCCATTTTTTAATTTCATTATCTCTACTGTCAGATGAAGATTTTCCCTCACCAGCCTCCTGGAAAATGGGATTTATTTCATTAAAATGAAAACTACCACATAAGAGAAACCTCAATAATATATAAGTGAAAGAAACTAAATCTAACACACAAGCTGTAGAGAGGAAACAATTTTCAGTCATCAAATATCTAAACTATCTTAAGACACACAAAAATAAACTGAATAAAAAATGAATGGTTCGCTAGGCAGGGGTAGCGCACGCCTTTAATCCCAGCACTTGAGAGGCAAAGGCAGGCACATCTCAGTGAGTTCAAGGCCAGCCTGGTCTACAAAGTTCCAGGACAATCAGAACTGTTACATAGAGAAACCGTGTCTCGAAAAACCAAAAAAACAAAAAGTCATTCTTTCATTCAAAATCTATTTGTTAAGCACCTACTTTGCACAAAACACATAACATCCTATAAAGGAGGACAAAACAGATCAGGTGGTAAGGTCCTCAGTTGGCTGTAAAATGAAGGCAGTGACTGTGGAGAATGCAGACACTGAGCATCTGCATTTGTCAGTACTTCTAAAGAATCAGTTCACACTATGTCAGTAAGCCATTTTTACTCCCTGGGTACCATCAGTGTCCTTGCTACTTGGTTCCTAAATTGAAACCTACAAATAATTACTAGTGAAAAAAGGCTTCTCAGATAAATTAATTACATTACACTAATCTTGAAAAACAGGGAGAATAACCATGTACAGATAAATAAAATACCAAATGTGGAAACATGATGTTTTCTTTAATGTAGGAATCCTCAAAATTTTTACTTATGCTTTGCCGTGTATGTAAGTGCACCACATGCATGCACCATGCCTGTGGAGGCTTGACGAGATGTCAGAGCCCACAGCTCTGGAGCTGCAGACACTGAGCCACCATGTGGACACTAGGAATTATACCTGGCTCCTCTACCAAGACAGCCAGTGCTCTTAATTGCTGAGCCATCTCCCTAGCCCAAGTAACATGTTTTACTGTCACGGGTCTGGTAATAACATTCCTAGCACACAACAAAAATACAACAAATAGTTCAACATAGAAATCTGGTGATGTGAAAAGCAGACACTGTAAATTACCAGACTGATCCGAAGATTCAAGAGTTCACCATCAACCAGGTGTGGCAGAACATGTCTTTAATAACAGTACTTGGGAACAGAGGCAGGCAGATCTGTGAGTTTGAGGCCAGCCTGATTTACAAGTTCTAGGACAGCCAGGACTACATAGAGATTAAAAAAATTTAAAATAAAACAAAAAGGGTGGACAAAAAATAGAGTTCACCATCAAAAAGAAATCGGCGCAAAGACGGGCAGAATGCAGCACACATCTATAAATTCAGGCCAACTTCTAGAATTTCTGAAAACATTAACAATGTTAATGTTCTATAACGTCTTTTCAAGTAAGAAAGACAAAAAGACAATATAGTAAGATATATTTCCAGATAGACAAGAAACTGTACACAAAAACCAACAGTTGTTAAATAACAATAACATGGGGGCTGGAGAGATGGCTCAGTGGTTAAGAGCACCGCCTGCTCTTCCAAAGGTCCTGAGTTCAATTCCCAGCAACCACATGGTGGTTTATAACCATCTGTAATGAGATCTGGTGCCCTCTTCTGGCCTGCAGGCAGAGTACTGAGAATATCGTATACATAATAAATAAATAAATCTTTATAAAAAAAACAATAACATATAGAAGTTTTCAGAGAACATACTATAAAACACTAATATAGCACTCAGCCATATTGTCAATTAACTTTATGTTAACCAAGAAAATCTAACTCTCCAAACATCCTGTCAGACAGAAATGCTAAATGTCAAAAAGATTTGACAAAATGGAAATCAAACAAGCTTAGACAAAAAAAAGGAGTGTGTGACAGAGCTGAGTCAGTAAACTATGGAGGCCATCACGAGACGCCCAGGCTCTGGTGAAATATCTTCCCTGCACAGCAGAAAGCTGGCTGTGCTCAGGAACTGCAGAGTTCGATGCCAGCTCAACTGCAGACCTTTCTAACAAAGCTGGGCTCCCTCACCATCCTTTGAAAACAGAAGCTGCAGCTTCTCCCCAAGCAATGTGTGGCTTACTAACAGATCCGAATGGCTAGACCAAAGGCTTCCAGTGCTTCCTTCAGCTTCTAAAAATAAGTGTTTTCTTTGTCTTTTAGACGACACTTGCTTATTCATATACACTTATTGCCACTACATTTTTTTTCCTCATCAGGATTCTACTATAAATTAGGAATAAGAAAAATCACTGGTAATGAAAGAAAAATTGGATAGAACAAATATACCTTTTGTATTTTTCTTCTTTTAAATACATATTTTAGAATTTGTTTAAAAAATACTTTTAGAAGGCGGTTTAAAATGTCAGATAGGGCTGGGTGATGGTGGTGCATGCCTTTAATTCCAGCACCCAGAAGGCAGAGACATGTGGCTATGTGTGAGTTCAAGACCGGCCTGATGTACAGAGCTTGTTCCTGGACAGCCAGAGCTGTTACAGAGAACCCCCCTTCCCGCCTCAAAATAAATACATAAATAGATACATAAATAAATAAAGGATAAAAAAGATCAGGGAAAATAAACCTTTAGAAGTCTACAGCTTAACAGCAGAAGTGGGAGGAGTGACTTCCAAGCAAATGAGATCAAAGATTACATTTTTTTTAATTCTTAAAGAAAACACAAAATGGTTCACCTAAAAAAATAAAATCAGTATTTAGATTGAAAAGTTGTTTCAAAAACTCTGTAAACACAATTTGTACTTAGTCACACAGTCACATAAACACTGTAAAACAAAAAATCAAATATAAAACTACAGCTTAGCACAAAAAAGCTGAAAATGCCAAAGTCCCTATTTTTCAGCAAAATTGCCCCCCCCCCCGCAAAACTCAGTCTTATGAAAAAATAAGGATGTACATTGTAATAAGAGCGAAAGAGAAGTTTTTGAAACTCATTTAGGTCCATATAAAGTTTCTGAAATAATAAATGTACTTTTTGGAAAGCTTACCCGTTTTAAAATTTTGACCTTGTGCTTTACATTATCATTCATGTATTTGCTTTTATCATTGGCTACCATGTGCTTCGATGACCCGAGCTTTTCACACTCCATGGTTTTCTCTTCACTGTGGGCTTCAAATGTAGTTTGATCTTCCAAAATATCTGTGTCTAATATGTCAGTCTTTTTGTCTTCTTCAGCACAACATCTTACACAAACATATTCTTTGTCTTCCTCTCCCATTTGTTGTGCTTGGGAAAGACTTAACCCGACACAGTCACCATGAAACCAGTCATCGCATCTCCCACAGCCAACCATAAACCTGAGGGGAGCAGAAAAGTAATTTATTAAAATCAATATTCAAGTGAAAACAGTATTTAGCTACTGCTCCTACTTTCCATGTATGCAATAATTCAACATGAAGCAAGTTCTGAAGGAACATCTCATGAAAATATAACTTTTAAATCAGGAGAGTTTCCTCTCTAGAACGGATAGAAGACACTAAGGGATGATAGAAATGAGGACACAAGTCGGTTTCGGGTGAAAACTAATCTCCCGTAGTACAAAAACACCATAAAACCAAGCAAAAACAGAAACAGTGAGCAGGGCGAGGTGTGAGATCTTCTCAATCCACCCTAGAGCTGATATCATACAGAAAACTGGGGGATTTGACTAAAAAAATGTTTAAAAAGTAAAAAACCATAGAAGTCTCTTTCATTCTTACTAGCCAGTATGTAACCTGAATCATTCTTCATTCTGGTCCAAAGTATCAAACTGATTCAACTGAAGAAATCTGTTTACTTTTGGGAATGAATCTTAGTCAATGCCCATGTGTTTGAGGTTATCACCTCATTTCCCAAAAACAATACTCTTAACATAGATGCATTCACATTTAGGTTTTATTTCAAATGTGGAAATTTTTTTCCTTTATTGCATTCTACCTTGACTACTCATGAATCAGTAGTCAAGTCCAGTGTGAAGTTTTAATTAAAAAAAATTGTCATTCACCTAAAGATGTGATATTTAATTTTATTAATTTATTTTTTGGTTTTTTGAGACAGGGTTTGTCTGTGCAGCTTTGGAGCCTATCTTGACATTCGCTCTGTAGACCAGGCTGGCCTCAAACTCACAGAGATCCACCTGCCTCTGCCTCCGAGTTCTGGGATTAAAGGTGTGTGCCACCACTGCTGCCTGGTCATTCACCTAAAGAATATTTGCAACTACTTAGGAACAAAGTGGAAAATCAGACATGACCACATAAGCAGCGATATTATCAGCACACTTGGATATTCAGATTTCATCCCCTTTTCCTCTTTCACTCTGGCAATTCATGGTATGTGAAAGACTAAGGGATAGCCTTTTATCATGTTAGCACTTTGTGGCACCACCAAACACGCCCTACTCCTTTTAAAGTATGTGTGGTCTAACAGATGGAATGCTGAAAATTAGCCTAGGTGAAGTGACCCAACTCTAAAAACACCCAAGTTCCTATTTTCATGTTGGAAATAACAAAATCAGGACATTTGGGAGGTGTTTTAAAAGTGGTACCAAACCCATCCATTCGTCTACAGTAGCTTTTCATTGTTTATCCTGTGTGCATTTCTGTCTGCCCAACTGCTGCTAAGTCTTAAGAAGACTAGTACAACTGGCCACTCATCCTCAATGCTTATGTCTGCTGCCAGTGCTGTCAGCCTTCACTTTCCCTATGATGCTCTTGGTTTGAAAAATAAGGATACAAATGTTCTGGCTTTGTGGGAGCCTAGCCAGTTTGGATGCTCACCTTCCTAGACCTAGATGGAGGAGGGAGGACCTTGGACTTTCCACAGGGAACCCTGACTGCTCTTCGGACTGGAGAGGGAGAGGGAGAAGAGTTGGAGGAGGGGGAAATGGGAGGCTGAGAGGAGGAAATTTTTTTCAATAAAAAATTAAAAAAACTAAAAAATACCTTTCTTCACAAGATGAGAGAGCATTTAAACAAGGTAACATTTGTAAGTTTCTGTTTGAGATTTTTGATGATTTTGTGATGTTTCAAATGATGTAGCTCTTCCACAGGGTAGGGATTTTGAAGAATTCTTTAATTTTTAATACCTTAATGTTCTTTCCTTACTCCATACGAAGTACACACATTGCTATTTCCTGAAACCAACTGTCTAATATAAACAGCTTTGAGATTCTGAAAGAAAACTGGTGGTCACTTCTCTTCTACAACCACAGCTGCATTGACTTCAAGGCAAGTCTGCAATGGTTTCATCTTAAATGTCAGATTACACAACACTGTAAAGTGACACATAACCAGGCCATCTCACTGACCTATGATCATAAAATTTATCTAATTATTTCATCATAACTGATTTCACGTTTACTTTGGAAATGCCTACACTCAAATGTTGACATATTTTGAAACAAATCTCATGTCATCTAAAGATGTGATCTTAGGTTTGCTTTTAAAAACAATGCATTAAAATAAAAAAAATTCTACAAAAACAAACAAAAAAATGGTAAAAAAAAAAAAAAACTCCCAGATACCATCTGGGGTTGTGGAGGGTGGGAGAAATCTAATATAGTCAATTACAACTGTTAACACCAATTTCTAAAGTCAAAACTTCTAAATACCATGAACTTTCTGTAAAGACAGGACATAAACAGGAAATGGGAGAAAAGAGCGTTAGAGATGGATAGAGGAGGGACCTTTCCTTCTTTCTGGCTATCATGCTGCTTTAAAGACACAAGGACAAGGGGGCAGAGTTAGGAAGCAGAGCCCAGAATCTGTAGCACTGGGGCAATAAACAACTATTATTCTATTTCTTGTCCTATCCTTGAATTTCTGAATAACAGGAGGTTTCTTTACGGAAAATAGTAAGTTTCTGTGTAAAAATAAATTCCATGTAGAGCTTCTAAATCAGTTAACTCAGGTAAATCAGTATGAATTAGTAAGTGGAAAAATGCAGCAATACTCAATGTCTTTTCTTACTATATGTTCACATACAGACAGAAGACAAAAATTAGTTACTGAAAAATAATAGAAAGCAACTATTTCTAATTTTAATTCTTTTTGGTATGAGCCAGAAAAAAAATTCTCAGAAAACTTCAGTTGTTAAAGTAAACTATAGAGTTAACTCCAAGAATATCTGCAGTCACAACAACAAATAAAAAGTGGTGGGGTCACAAATTAACACTGAAGGTGTTACAGGTTCTATTAGTTCTACTAGGTCTACAGTTCTATAGGTAATAGAAGTGACAGCCCAGAACATATTGTCACTACGTATAAACTCACTCTTCTAAACTGAAGATTCTATTTCACATAAACATTAAAACTCCTTAATAGTAAACCTAGTCTGCGAAGAAAAATAGTCTACAAAACTTAAAATAAGAAAACCAAAATTACTTATTCTAATGAATTATGTCCTCAGAACTAAGTGTTCTTTTCTGACTATAACACTATGAATTAATGTTGTTAAGTAGACTTTTGCTCCTTGTTTTTGAAATTTTGTCCAATATACAATTAGGGTCAAGAAAATGCATTACAAATTAAAGTTACAAAACATCTTCCTAACAAAGGAGGAAAGAAAAACCCAAGATAGATAATAGGAAGAGACTAAGAAAATTTCCATTCAAAATGCCTTCTAATTAAAAGGTTCTAAATTCATATTTAAGTAAAAATAAACAAAGGTCTTATTTTAAAAGTAAAATGAATAATTTTGATACATTTCTGCATCAGGAAAATAAATTTAAGAAAAAATGCACTATATTAAAAGAACTACTGTCTCTAGCACATAAGAAAGTTAGGATATTATGCCATGAAGAATTGTTCATACAAACCATAATATTCAACTGGACATATGTTTAAGAAGCTAACCCAAGTTGCAATTTGTGTAAAATACTGATTAACTCTACTGTCTCAAGTGTGACTAATACATAAAATCAGACACTCTACGTACTTTCCTAGTAAATCTATAGTTTTACATTTACATTAAATGTGGAAAATAACAAACTGAAAAGCATGTTTTCTGTATTCAATGAATGAAAGGACAATGTAACAGTATAGTGGTGAAGCTAATATGTAAGAAAAAAAACCAACCAATTACTTAGGTTTCTTTATTCACAGACTGAAAAAAATTACTGAAGGTGTCTGAAGAACTAATTTAGAAACTGTTTCCAATGTACATCATCAAGATCAATTACAGAGGGTCAACATCCCAGTCCCCACAGCTAACATTCTAAACTGTATTCCAGACTAAAGCAAATAAAGTCCATATTTTATAAGGCAGGTTCAAAAATTACGCTAAAAAAAAGTATAAGCAGAATATGTAACCTTACCTTCACAAAATTAACTGCTGATGCTATGAAGTGACAGCCACCACTAAACTAAAGAGCTTCGGTAGATTCCTGAAGACTAGGCCATTAGACAAAATTTATCTATTAAAAAGCAACTGTAGCATACTGCACTTGGGTTCTAACTCTTATGCCAAAGTTGTTGCTAAGTTTTCTAACCCATGACTCGTAAACATATCAGTGCCATGAATTTTGGAACATACTAAGACAAAGGGCTGGCTTTTATTAAAAGGACAAGAAAAAGCACAATTTAATCCTTAAGTCTCTGAGATCTGAAGAGTAAGTTTCCTTTAGAAGATGTAAATGTATCATGAACATAAAAGCCATTAGAAGTATGTAACTGGGATAAAGGTAGCATTATATTCAAACACTAGAAAAACAAGAAAATACTTTTACTTTTAAAAAAGTACTTCCTGACATTAAAATAGGATATGAACAATTTTAGTACATAAAAGCTGAGTCAAGAGGACCACCCCAAGATCAAGGACAGCACATGTTACATACTGAGCTTCAAAACAGGCTCTGCTACAGGCTCTGTCTCAAAACGAACAAAAAAAAAATTAAAGCAACTAACTCTCTGGCATAAAATCTGGTTTAACAACCCTAAAACTTCCCCTTTCCTCTCCAATTGAAATTATGTACACAACATCAATTACTGACTGCCTCTCTCTAAACTCAGTGTCTTTCTTATGTGAACTGACAAGAGTAGAAAGGTAACTGTCATTTTACTTGTCCACGTTTTATTTTCTCTTTAATGTATAATTGTTGACAGAAGTCCCAACAGCAACGTGAACACTTGCTCAGCACCATCTAGAGTAGCAACTATAGTAGAAACTTCATTCCTTCTTTGTACTTTCTCAAAGAAAGTAAATAAAGAAACACTGAGGATGGGGCATTGTCATTCGCTACTAGAAATGGAGTCCAAAACAACCCTATGATAATAGTAGTGGTAAAGTCAACTCTAAAATTTTCAAAGATTACAACTCACAAATTCTTTAAACTACTAAAACTTTCCAAAAACATTTTCAGTCTATTCCATAACAGATACAGAATTCATCTAGGTGATCTAACGGTTGCCTTTTTGCTACTGACTTTAGTTCCCAGCTCAAATCTGTTGGTTTGAAATGGTAGTGGTTGGGTTTAAAGTGCATCATTCAAAAAAACAACAGCTTCAAAGAAAACTAGCAATTCCATTATGACCTTCACACTTTATTACTAGTTCTTCTGCAGTCAAATAATGTGACAGATAACCTCCAGTCCTGAGGCAGTATGACAATTCTGATTAGCATAAGGGTTTTGAATTTTATCAGATGCAATGACATTAAATCGTAACTGGTTACAATGATAAAACATGTACATGCACATCAGCTATTGGTCAGACTAAGCTTTTAAAAAATATCCTATGATGATCTGATTGTAAATTCAGTGGCTCCAGGTTCCTATCATTTATCCAGGATTGGTATGGGGCTTTTAGAAGTCTTGTATATCAAATTTCTTTTCATATTAGAAAGTTCTCAACCGATCTCAATCCTCATCCTACAAGCTTCTCAGTGTACACACCCATACACATATACACACGCACACACACCTGTTGCCATGTGGTTTTTTACAAAACCCACATTGCTTGCTGGGAGTCCACATATATTTGCTTTCAACTGAGGAGTTTTGATCTGACCCTTCTTTTTTTACAGTAGCTATGTTGTCTGGAATGAACAAAGGAGGCTCATCCAGAGAAAAACTTCGACTGCTTCTCCTTTGGCGAGGCTGTAGATTTTTCTCTGGTTTTTTAAGTTTCAGTTTATCCTCCTCCTTAAGATGCTCACTGCCTGGATGCTCATGCTCATCCTTCACATGGCTAGTGACTTTCCCTGGTGCCTGTGGTTGAGGCCTATGGCTCTGTTTCTGGCTGGAATGCAGCAAGTGTCCAGTTTGTGCAGGGTGATGAGGCTCCTTAGAGCAGCCAGAGTGACCATGAAGCTTATCACTAAGAGAATGAGTTAAAGGTTTGGAAACCTGCATTACATTTTGTTCCTGTGAGGTTTTTTTCAATACAGAATGAGACTGGCTTTTCATAGATTTAACCCCAGAATTACAACTCAGACTCTTCGACTCCTTATCAAGTTGTCCTTTCCTCACTTTGGCCGGCCTCTGAAAATCATGCTGGGGCTCTGGTTCGTCAGCATTTCGCTTCACACTCTTGACATTAGATTTAGTTTTGCTATGAACTACTTCATGCTTCACTGCAGCAGTTTTTCTTGGAGTCTCTGTGGTCATACTTTGTTTAGAATGAGTTGTAGATTTTAAGTGCTTAGATTTTACATTTTTGGGTTCTAAACCGCTTATATCATCCTGAAGATCTGTTGTTTCATGAGAATCTATTTTAACACTTTGAGTAATATTCAACTGCTTTGAATTTTGGTCAGGAACATCACAAACAGTGTTTTCCAAAGTACTAGTTTCTGGTTCAAATGCACAAGTATCAACCTCCTCCAAATTTGATTTATTAAACTCTGTACTCTGCAATTGAACATCACTAGATCCTATGTCCTCACAATATCCCGATGTTTCCATTTGACTTCTTGGAAGACAGTCTTCAGCTTTATCAACAATACCTACGGTATTCTTCAATTCCAAATTACATTCAGCCAGTTCATTCTTTTCTGTCTTATTTTTATCTGTACAGACAGAGTCACTAGACACATCAGAAGATACAGGTTCCTCCGTTATCTGGTCATCTTCACAGGGTAGCTTTATCTCCTCTAATTCTTGTTCAAGTTTTCCCATTGTGCCCCTATCTTCAATAGTGTCATCCATTTCACCTGAAACAAGATCATTCTGTTCATCTTCCTTATTTGAAAACTTAAACAATGGGCTACGACCACTCTTAGGTTTACATTCTATCAGAACTTCATTTTTCTTTTCTTCTATACTATCACAAGTCTCTGAAAGAAGTGGACAATTTAACTCATGAGATGGCACATTTACTTCCCCCTGGTTATCACACGTACGCTTGGGATCCAATTCAGCTTCATCCTTCATTTCAACACAAGGCGACACTGAAGAATCAACAGAAGATGCTGAGACTTCTGGCACCACATTGACTGGCTCAGCATGCCGGCTACTCCTTCTATTCTCCTTGGGATATTCAGATTTCAGAGATGTGTGAAGTTCTTCTTTACTGTGACTTCTCTCTGACGGTCTCACCCCTACTTTAGGGGTAGATACAGTCTTCCCAGATGGCTTTTTTGTGCTTAGAGGCGCTGTATTTGAACGCTTGGCAATAGTGCTTTGTCGCAAACTTCTTACTTGTTCTATCATAAGAGAAAAAAATAAAATAAAAATAAAATAAAAACTTAGCTATTTGCTGTGTGCTTTTATTTCAGTAGAGATTAGAATATATTGTTTCTTCATTCTGAACTATGAAACTTACCTTATCAAAATAGCAAAAATTTACTGATAGCTACTCATGATGATCACATATACATTAATATATATAATTTAATATTAACTACATTCATCAGAATCTCTTGAATTCTGGCAGAAGAAATAGAAATGCAAACTTCAGACATCTAATTTGAAATTATCTTTTCTATACAAAGTAAAAGATGGAAATCAAAGTAACCAAAATGAGAATCTATTACCACTAATAACTGCTTAAAGACAGATTACCTCATATTCCTAAATAGCAAATATTTCTAATTATATAAAACCAAGTTATGTCCAGTTGCCATTATAAGCCCAAATACCAATAAAGCCTTAAATGCAAATGGAACCAGGTGTCCTAAACAGTATCTGTTGTTTCAAGAAATAACTGCTAAAGACTTCCAATTTCCATTTCAATATATTTTCCTTTTACTTTAAAGCTATTTTTTAAGTGAGACTAGTCTCCTATAGCCTAAGGCTAGCCTTAAACTCCAAGATGATCCTTGAAGTAGATCCTCTTGCCTTCACTTTTACAAGCTGAGACTTAATAGGCTGTTAGCACAACTAAAACCCAGGTTTCTGCATGCTAGGTAGGTAAGCACTCTAAAACAAAGTTACCTACAAACATCTCCAGTCCCTACACTATTCCTAAAGAAGAAATTAAAGTTTATACCAGTGTACCATATACTGACTGCTGCTAAATGAATCAGTAACTTAATCTGAGAAAAATGTATAATAAGGAAAATATTTTTTAAAAAAGTAAAAAAACTTCCTTAACAGTGCTCCTAGTGGAATCTATTAAATTTGATTTTCCCCCTTTCCTCTGAGTCTGATACAAATCTTATAGAGAAAGGAAAAACACACAGTAAAAAGAACTGGGGGAAAAAAAAAACACAAAAAACAAAACTTTAAAAATTCACTAAACAAAAAAGCAATTTGTAAATTAAAATTCAAAATAGAAGCATGAAACTATACTTATCTTGTTCCTCTAAATCAAATTCACATGAACACATCAATTTCTTTTAAAGTTCCCCATTCAAAATAAAATCCTACTATGCTACTGCTTTGAATTTTTCCCCCAACTTGTCACTTATTGTCAGAGGATGAAACTACTAAAAAATGTCCTTCCACCCGCAGCAATCCCAGGTGATACTGCAGGCCCTGGTGTAACACAACAGCAGTCTCACTCTTCAGTGTCCCATTGAAAAATAAACTATACACAGTCATCCAGTCTTTGGGACCCTTTCTATTCTCTCCAGGCCTCACATTATCTGGACATTCGGGACACACTCTACAACTTAAAAATTATGGGCTGTGGAGATAGCTCAGTCAAAAAAGTACTTGTTATGCATGCATAAGGACTTGAGTTTAGATTCTCAACCTCTTTTATATAAGATGAGCAAGGAAGTCTGTAATTCCAGTGCTGGAGGTAAGACAGGCTGTTGAGACTAGACCCCTTGGACTCACTGACCAACCAACCTAGTTCAATCAAGGAGTTTCAAGTTCACTGAGAGATTCTGACTCAAAACAGAAGGTAGAAGACGATGGAGAAAGACAACTGGCCTTCATATTCACACAACTGGTGAATACATACACCCACAAATAAGCACATACAACACAAAAAGATAAAATCAGAATTAAAACACTAATTAATGTATTATGAACTGTTCATTATATGCTCAGTTATTTTTAAAATAACTCCCTAAATTTTATTTCTGTATCAGAAGACATTTAAGTTCTGAACGCTATACATCCATGAAATGGAACCATTGAAAAACAGTAAGTTAAAAAAAAAAAAACCTTTTGGCTTTGAAGTGGTTGCAAAAAAAAGAAGAGCAGCAGTTGACTCAGAAGGTATCCGAATGAAATATTATTTTCTAAAAGCAAACTTATCTATTAAGTGAAGGATAAAGCTACTTTTGCTTCTCTAAACTGCCTTTTTTGACTTTCTATTATTATATTATACACACAAACACACATGTATCTCAAAGAAATTATAATAACAACCTTTATTTCCTTAGCTACAATAAAGAATCTTTTTGAAAAGATATGAATCTACAGAAAATGAACAACAAGAGGAAACAATGACAAATTTTATAATTCAAACAAGAGACAATTAAGACATAATATCCCTTAACCTGGGCTCATAGGAACTCAAAGACTTAACCAACAAACAAGGAGCCTGCATGGGACTGACGTAGGCCCTTTACATATATGTGACAATTGTGCAGCTTGGTCTTCTTATGGAACTCCTAACAACGGGAGCTGGGCTATCCCTAATGCTTTGGCTAGCTTTGGAGAACCTACTCCTCATACTAGGTTGCCTTGCCCAGCCTCAGTACAAGGGAAGTGCATATAGTCTTACCACAACTTGATAGACCATGCTTTGTTGATACCCATGGGAGGCCTGCCTCTTCCTGAATAGAAGAGTGGATGGGGGGGGGGGGTAGTAGAGGGGAGGTAAAGAGAGGGAAGGAGAGGAAAGAAGGGAAACTGTGGCCAGACTGTAAAATAAATGAAGAAGAAGAAGGAGGAGGAGGAGGAGGAGGAGGAGGAGGAGGAGGAGGAGGAGGAGGAGAAAGAAGAAGAAGAAGAAGAAGAAGAAGAAGAAGAAGAAGAGGAGGAGGAGGAGTATCCTTGAAACAAACACTAATAAACTGGCAAGTTTAGCAAATTCACCAACATCGTGCCCAAAACTGATGGCTTATCCCCTAGAGTAAGAAAGGGTTTTTCTAGACTAGTCATGTCACAGTTAAGGAGTATAAATACGAGACACTGATGATAGTTGTGAGACAAAGAGAATTTACATATACTGAAAGTTTTGAGATATTCCCATCAGCTGTCTTCACAGGGTACCAAAATATGCCAATATACTAGAGAAATAACCTGAATTCTGTTGAGAGGTTTCTCAAAGAACATAATACATAAATACAGCCCACACACTTACAAGCTCCCAGTGTTTGTTCACTGAAGCAGGAGCAAGAGTCAAGAGTCAAACATCGTTAGAAATATGGGATTGTACAAGTATTGCTCCTCTGTTCTAGCATTCCCAATCTCCTTCCACACCTCTTTGAAACACTGACTTCTGACTTAGTGACCCCTACCACTTTCCCTCACTGTGTCGCTGTGATAGCAGGCACTTGCTCTACTTCTGAAACAAGTACAGCGACAAAATGACTTCGGTCCTTTCAGCTAGCAGTCCTACTCACTAACCCCAAAAAACTCCACGTAATGCTGTGAATCTTGCTGGCAGAAGCCAGTGTCGAGCCCTGTGATGTACAAAATCTCTGTATATTTGAAGTTTGCTTAGCTCTTTGACTTGCAATTCCTAAATAAAACATATTTACAAAATGAGGGAAGGAAGGTTTCTAAATGAAAAAGACTAAAACTCCTTTTATCTTTTAAAGCAAAATGGAGAAAACAAACTATTAAAGGAAATGAGACACTTTAAAACATTTTGATTATGTTCCTAAAGACAAAAGGTATGAGCACTTAAAGACAAAAGTTATTAATATACACTAAAAAAAAGAAGAATGCATCCCTACCATCAAAGCCATTCCCCAAACAAAACAAAGACATATTAAACATGAGGACAGAAAAGTCAGAGGAAAATAAAACAATTTCAAAAGATTAAGTAAAAAAGATAAGATAGGAAAATGTAAGGAAAGAAAATAAAAGGTCAGCATCTTTTATCAGATATACATTCCAGAATGCAAGAGTTGACAAATGAAAATGAGTAAAGGATATTTAGAAAAACCCCCAGGACTGAACAACAGTTTCCAGACTCTGAAACTAATCAGTGTTAGGTAACTTTAATAAACAAAACATACCAAACACCAAGATTTCATGTTATGAAATTTTTTAAAATATAGTAGGAAAGAGATTCTACAAGATTCCCACATATAGCAATGCAACACACATATCGAAACACAAACAAAACAGAGAAAAATATCTTAATAAGTGAATGGAATCACTTTCAAATCACTTCCTTTGGTAATTTGTCCTTGCTAACATAAATTATTCCCCACCCATGCCCATGAAAGCAACCCGAATTAAATGCTGTGGATACAAAAATAGAGACATTAAAGTAGGAAAAAAGACTAGGCAAGAAGACAAGAAGTATTTCCAGCAGCAGAAAGGACTAAGATGATGATGATAGTGGGGGAGAGGTGACTGACTAATGTGTAACATATATATGTGCATTTGTGAAATTGTGAAAAAATATTTTTTAAGTATACATACATAGTTTAAATAAAAGTTTCCCTCCCAGAACCAAAGACAATCTAACAAAACCCCTAACACAAGATCTGAAAATCCCTTTTTTGAGTTGTTAGGGTTATCCGGGAGACTCCCAGAACATTATAGCCTACTGTTACTACTTTGGGTTACCACCCAGAGGAAGGTAGGTCCCTATTGCTGAAGGTGTACCATGCACTTGAGACACAGGGTCCAGAGGCCCCTGAGCTAGAACTGGCCTGAACGCCTCCTCCCTGAGGAACAGCTTTCATGATAGCAGATGGTGCTGTGCAAGCTTCTGAAGGAGGGAACAAGGAACCAATAGTACTACCCGGTTATGACAGCTATGAGCCACATCAACAACCAGCATAGCACATAACCTTAAGGATGCAGTACTGGCACACACAACTTGGTAGTAAAAAACAGCTCTCTAATTGGACTTAAGACTCAGTTAACAAGAAGGTAATTATGTCTGGTACTAAAAACTCAGGGCTAGTTAGTGAAGCCAAGGATCTTGCAGTAGAACCTACAACCACCACTTTACAAAAAAACAGCATCATCCCTAATTACGTTCTAAGTATGTGACTTCATATCCACAGATAAGTGTGGCACTCACACCTCAAGTAACCTTCTCTTTGTAACAGATGAGGACTACTACAGAACACTACAACCAAACAAAACACAGTCGTGGAGCCCAGTCCCGATGGTTACACTTACAAAAGAACTATGTCACTTAAGGCTCAGGAATCATTGCAGAAGAGGGGGAGGAAAAACTCTAAGAGTCCAAAGATCTGGGAGTTTGTTCTAAGATTGCAATCCTAGTAATATCAGAAGCTACAACCATAAAATCTCATGAATATGACTGACTAAAGATGAGCTGAACAAGGGCAGCAACAACAGACATGCTAATATACACAGGGGCAAGTGCAAGAGGCCTCAACCTCAACAAACAACTATGAACAAGTGAAAATGCTGAAAATGAGAGAAATAGTCTTCCCCAGGTAAGAGCTCAACAACTGCTTATCCAATACCAAATGGTCAGCCCTGAAATACTATACAGACTGAGCATGAGGTATTTGTATATTTAGGAACACACACATATATATCAATCAATGAAAAAGATGCCATGAATTTGAAAGAGATCAAGGAGGGCTATATGGGAGTTTGGATAGAGAAATGGGAAGGGAGAAATACTATTAAAATCTCAAAAACAATAATTTAAAAACACACCACAAAATACATTTTGAAAAACAATCTTTCAAGCCAAACATGACTAGAATACTTCTATAATTTTAGTCTTGGAAAATGGAGTTAACAAGATAGGAAGTTCAGAGCAAGCCTTAGCTTCCTTCACAGGGTGTCCGAAATCAGCCTGGGCTGTTAAGAGACCATATTGATCAGCTGGTTGGTAGGTAGACAGGTAGGTGGATGGATAAATAAATAATCTGTTTAGCAAGTGTGTAACCTAACACATGTTTTATGCATCTGACTTTCTAGCTTAACCTCTTGGGGAGGATTACCTTGTGCCATTAAACGAGGTGATTTTCTTGGTGATCTCACTGAATTGTCTTCTACTCTGTCCCTCAAATTCCTGTTAGGTAAAATCAATTCTTCTTCATCAATGGTATCATTACCACTTTCTTTAACAACTCCTTCATCCATAATATCGTCAAGACCAACAACTAGAAAGAGACAAAAACAAAAATTAATTTTAAAAATATTGGGTGTGTTATAAATTTAAAATCAGTACAATGGGGAAAATCAAAGTATTTTAATCTGATACTGAATAGTCATAAAAATCTAAGTCTATTGATAATCTATGTGATACTGTTACTAGCAAGCACCCACATCAATTCCATTTGACAAGTGTCTACCTGTGAGGTAATACTCAGAGAATTAGCAATAACCTTTTCCAATTTGAGCTCAACTACTGCTCTATTATCATCTGCTTGCCCTTTGAGACTCTCATAGGCAACTATACCTGGAATACTCAATTATCTCAATTCTACTTAGGTAGTAAAAAAGTGTTCTATCTTGAGACGTTATGCTGCATAAGTGAGAATGATACAGGTAACTTATGGATGGTTAAGTATTAAGGAAGGAAGAGTAGACAGAAAAAGAAAATGAAAGCTGTACTCCCTTTCCAATGGAGAGGAAAGCAGTGGGTATTTGTAGTTCAACAATTAAATTACTTTCCCCTAACCAGTAAGACAAAGTCATTTACTCAGGAGAGGATGGAAAAGGTCTGGGGTCACTAAAGAAAATATTAACAGTATTCACATTGTTACTAAGTTTATTTCTGTACAGAACAAATGCCACCTTAACAAGTCAATGTGTATAAATAATCTTAAAACCACACTTGCTGAAATCTTGTACAAAGAATGTTTCTATTTTCATTAAATGGTTTGGATGTAAATTCCTGGCAAAATATGCACATGAAATGTGACTACGGCATTTAACCTGTCTACTAGTTTCCTCTATCTCTGAAAGGAGAGTAACAGTACCTGTCCTACCTACCTCACAGGGTTGTTGTGAGGATCAAGTGGGATGATGTATGAAAACTCACTCTGTAAACTTTAGAGTACTATACAAATGTTAGTTATTATCTTCATCCTAGGGGTTAGAAGGAACCTCAAGAGGTTATCTAGTCCTCATCTTTGTATCCAAGTAGAAGAACTTCATTTAAAAGAGCTCAACAAGATAGTGGTCTATCCTAAAATTTAAAGAGAACAAAATTCTTAATAAATATACTTTCAAAAAACACAATCCTTTTGAAGAGCAATTCAGCAATGAATAGATTCACAAAACTGCTTCAACCCTTTCCCCAAAAACCACAAAAGAAAAAAGAGGAAAAGAATGAATTGAGAAGAAAATGTTGGCCAGAAAACATCTAATCTTTGTTCAAGAAGTCTTATAGACGAAATGCATAACCATACACGTTTAGACAGGGAAAAAAGACTGACAAGATACAGATGAAAATATAACAATGGTAGTATTAATTCTTCTCTATAAAAGGTAAGGCTTTACCTTTAATCTAATCCAATTATCTTAATACAAAGCATGCATTACAGAATGTAACACAGATTGCTAGTATCAATTATCTCTAACAGTTAAGGTGGATAAGGAATAGTTGATAGTCTATACTTTCTGTCAGCAAATGTCTACAGTAAGCACATGCCTTATATTGCAATCAAGAGGGAAAAAAAAAGGGAGGGGAACAATCTGGAAAAGTAAAACTGTCCATAAGAATAGAAAAAGGCTAATAATGGTTGGGGAGATTTAGTAACTCAAATCCAAAGGCTAATTAATGAGTTTTACATATTGTGAATGCGTATGTAAATACCATAGCATAAAAGTGTGTGGGTCAGAAGACAACTTACAGCAATTCATTCTCTCAACCCACAATTTAAGTGCCTGGGATTTTAAACTGAGGTCTTTGGGCTTGGCAGCAAGAACCCCTATTTGCCATTTCTCACTGGCCTTAATCTGCAGTTTTTTGAGACAGGTTGCTTATAATCCTTTTGAAAAGCCATTAACAGTACCTCCCTTGCTACATTTGTCTCCTTACCTACTTACTATACTAATGCTAATTTGACTCAGCAAGTCTTTGAGCTAGAGTTAAATGTGATGATGAAACTGAATGGGGATACAAAGGTAAGTATATTTATCAGCATTACTTATATCCCTATTTATATTTAGGAACATAATAGTAAGAAAAATCTAATTTACTATGAAGGAGTTAATTTAATGTATGTTATGTACCATTTGATAAAGCCAAATTGGCATGTTCATACATATCTCACTGAGAGAGACTCCTGTCTCAAAAACAAGATTAATGGCTCCTGAAGGATAACAATGAGGGTGATCTTGGGCCCCTACACACATAAACAAGCATACTTGACAGCTGAATCACAAAGGTTTTTAATTTTTTTAAATTAGGGAATCAAGTGACATACCACAAGGTAAGTATAAATAGAAGAACTTGTTTAAAATGTGAAGCATAAAAACAAACAAATAATCTGGAAAAATAATAAGATCTGAGTGAGACATATGAACCAGACAACAAGTAAAAAAATATTCCAGAAAAGCAGGTCAATTAAATTAAATGTCATTGACAGATGAAAGAAAAGATAAATGATAGCTATTAGTGTGACCTTAAGGAGTGGTAATAGTGATCTAGACTCAAAGGAGAAATATTTTGATAAAAGGGACAGAAAAGTGAAATATAGATGTTGAAACAAAAATAAATTCAAAATAACATGTATTGACAATGAAATTCAATAGTAAAGGCCCAACAATTCAATTCTTCCAAGTAGAGAAAGGGAAAAGAAAAGACAGGTATATTCTATATCATATAACTGCAAATCATATTTATGGAAAATATGGAAAAATCTAATTTCAAAATACCATCTTAAAACAAATTTCATGAAATGAATATCTAAATGTAAAACATCACAAGAAAAGCTAACAATGAACCAAAGGGCATTTTTTAGCTTACTAAACATTATGAAACTGAGAAATATATAAAAATACACATTGAAATTTTTCATTTCAGTTGGTACCTCCCCCATGTTTCTAAAAACATGCATGCAAGAGACACATGTATTCACGGGTCAATTCTAGGATGCCTAATGATGGGATAAACACTCTTAATTGGCAGTCTTTTAGAGAGGGATTTGGGAATACTTAAAAGCTCCTTCATTTTATTTTTATTATTCAGGCTTTTTTTTTTTGTTTTGTTTTGTTTTGTTTTTGGTTTTTCGAGACAGGGTTTCTCTGTGGCTTTGGAGCCTATCCTGGAACTAGCTCTGTAGACCAGGCTGGTCTCGAACTCACAGAGATCTGCCTGCCTCTGCCTCCCGAGTGCTGGGATTAAAGGCATGCGCCACCATCGCCAGGCTCAGGCTTTTCTTTTCTGCTAAGACAGATCATGTGGAGATCAATGTCCTAATTCATTTGAACAGCCTCCCTGTTATAATGCTAACTCACAAGTAAAAAGTTGTAAATTATTATAAAATTATAACAACTCTAGGCATGACAAAATTATTAATTTACAGCAAATTACCTTAAATGAATGAGTTAACCAACCACCTCTTTTCATATGCTTTTGTTACAATGTACTTTACTTGGCCATGATCTTCAAAAAGCTGGCCACTACATGTCTCCCTGAATACTGCTACTATTTGTTGTGTATGCACACCTGTGCCCAGAGGCCAGAAAAAAAGGTCAGCAGTTTTATCTTCCTTATGCTTTTTTACATTATTATGGAGCCAGTGTTTCTCATTGAAGATGGAGATAGCCAAAACAACCAGTTTCTCTACAATGGCAGGACTGCAAGCCCTGGGGATCCTTTTTTCTCTGTCTTCTCAGAACTTGGGTTATTGGTGCACATCATTACAGCCAGCTTTTTTAAAAGTTTGCCCTATCTATCAATCTACCTACCTAACTACCTATCATCTATTGATCTATCATCCATCCATCTATCAATCTACTTATCATCCATCTATCATTTACCTACCTACCTACCTACCTACCTACCTACCTACCTGTTTGTGTACTAGAGGTGATGACCATGTGTATTGCCTGGCCCACATATGGAGATCTAAAGACAATTTGCAGTGACCTATTCTCTCTTCTTAATAATGTGGCTTTCAGGGATCAAACACAAGCAATCAGCATTGGTATCAAGCATCTTTAAGCTCTGAGCTTCCTCACCAGCCCAACCCAGCTTTTTATGTAAATTCTGTGCCTCTGCTATGCTTGCCACTACCCTAACATGATCTATCCTTATTGCCCTGGAACTCAATAAACTCTTCCTTCTGTAAATTGCTTAGGTCATGGTGCTTTACCATAGAGACAGAAAAATAACAGGATCAAAAATACTGAGTCAGTCAGGTTTTCATGCTTGCAGGGCACACTACCAAATGACACACTTCCACAGCCTCCAAACATTCTTTTTAATAGAACACACTCAAATAATCTGTCTTTCACTATGTAAGAAAAAAACTAGACTTTTGCAGGTAGACTAGGGGGCAAGTAGGGTTGGGAACAGGAGAGATCAAGTAGAGAGGGAGAAACAACTGGAATGGGGGTAGGCATTTCAGGGATGAAGTTGAAACCCAGTACAATGGAAACTCCATGAAATCTACAAAAGTAACCCTAGCAAAGACTCCTTGTAATGGAGGACACAGAGCCGAACCAGCCATCTAAGGTAAGGCATCAAGTGGAGGGATTGGGACACCAAACCAGCCACAAAAACTTTTGACTTAGTTTGTCCTGCCTGCAGTGTCCTGGGATTGGAGCCTAGCAGAATTATCAGAGACCAGAGAAACTTCATCCACAACTGATGGGAGCAGACACAGAGTCCCACAGTCAAATATTAGGCAGAGTGTGGGGAGTCCTACAGAGAAGGAAGAGGAGGGATCGGAGGAACCAAAGGGGTGAGAGAGCACCATATAAACATGGTCCACAGATCAACTAACTGACTGGGAACCATAGGGACTTGCAAAGATCAGGGAGCCCATTGGGTTCTGACCTAGGTCCTCTACGTGTATGTCTGTTATTGCTGAGTAATTTGGAGTCCTTATAGGATTCCGAACAATGGAAGCTAGAGCTGTTTCTGATTCTTCCACTTACTGTTTTCTTCCTATTGGGTTGCCTCATCCAAACATGATATTATGGGGAATGTCTGATCTTATTATAGCTTGTTATGCTGTTTGGCTACGAGGCCTGCTCCTTTCTGAAGGAACTGCAGTCATGATGTAACATATGAGTGAATGAAAAAGAAAGAGAGGAACGGAGGGAAGGAGAGAGGGAGAGAGGGCTGGGGGAGGAAGGAAGCAAGCAAGCAAGGCAGGAAAAACTCTATTATCTTACAATTATACTTAGAAGCTACATGAGGGCAGAACTTGCACCAAGTAGCGCTGCACCCTCCAGCACTTTAAACAGCACAACACTTGACAGATATACAGCATTTTAAAAGTGAGCAAGTAGTACAGAATCAACTACTTATAAGTCAAAGTAAACCTTAATTCCTTACATAGACTTTCCAACCATGCAGTATACTGCTAATGCTTAGGATGTTCTTTAATAAGAATCAAGCTGCCATAAAATAGGAATAAGCTTTTAAATTTAAAGACTCAGCCTCTTATTGAAACATAAACTGTTTTTATTCATTGAATGTCTCATTTCAATGAGTCAGTTCCCAATTAGACTCTTCTGTAACTGCTGTAGCTTGGATCGTAGTTGGTTCCCTACTGTCCATGTGTCAGATGCTTGGTCTCCAGGAGGCTCTAAGGGGAGGCTGGAGAAATTGAAGAGGTGGAGCCTGGTGGAAGGTCTTCAGGTAAATTTGAGGGTGTTCTTGAAAGGTGTTTGGGGATGAAGGTCCCTTCCTCAGTCCACTCCCCCTGAAATGTGAACTAAGCTCTTTTGCTACAGCACACATTCTAAGGACGGCATGCTGCTTCCCACATCTGAAAGTAAAGGTGTCAACTGACTGGACTGAAACCTACAAAACTGTTAGCCCAAATAAACTTCCCTGTGCTATTTGGTTACCTAAGACATTTGCTATAGTGACAAAAAGTGGACTAACATACACTTTAACATAAATGAAAGAAAACAGAGACAAACAAGAAAGGCTTCTTCAAACTTCTAAAGGAAATGTATTCTTCCCCTAGAAAGTAAAAGCTACCACCACACCCCAAAAAGGAACTTTGGTGGTTGTACACATACAACTAAATAAAACATAAACTTCATGAGGATATTAATTTGTGCTTAAGCCTTCTGACAGAGTATCAATGTCTAAACAATTGCAGATATGCACTATTCAATCTTAAGGACTAATGGGCACAAAACATCACAGATTCCAATTATCTACGTCAAGAACTTACAACCTTCATGTTCAGCTAAAGTTAGTCAGCTTAATCAATAGAAATAAAAGAATTCTACTAAATAAATTACAGAAGTGTTGGATAGTCCTTTGCAGAATTCAGAGTTAGGATGCTAAAAGTTTAGAAACACAAATTAGAAGTCACAGACACAAGAAAAAAAGCCACTCTCTCTCTCAATAAAAAAAAAAAACAAAGACAATTAGTATTTTTTAGAACGCATGTCTAGAAACTAAATCCTCTTTAAAACTACAAAGGAAAAGATTAAAGACAGGAGTATAAAAAAGGACATTCTAACAGTATTTTTGATCCAGAGTCCTTGTGACAAAAGGGATAATAGTAGCACCCTCCCCATGGTGTCAGATATAAACTCTCAAACTGCTAATTAAATGCTAGTTTTGTCCCTTTCAGCAGTCTCAACAGGAATTGCATACTACCTTGTAGGTGATGAGTAAAATTTTAATTTCACTAAAGAATGCCAGCCAATAAATTAAAATAACCAATGGTTACAACTGACGCCAATAAGCACTGCCAAAGAATAAAACGCACTAAAGGAAAAAACCTAATGAGAAACAGAGTATTTCATGTTGGCAAAGTTATGGTTTTATGATGGCATGTCATCTTAAGTCCTAAGAAGAGATTTATCTCTTATTACCTTAACCTGGTAATCAAACTTAACATAAAGAGTTCCACAATCATTATATATTAACTACAAAGCCTAACACATGAAGAAGTCTTTTAAATATGTTTATCCTTAACTCTAATCAAGCTTTTAATTCTCACTTCCAACTTGGAGGAAATAAAGAACAGAACAAGCCAGGTGACCTAATCACCATGCACAAACACATAAATGTGTGTATAAACTTTTAAAAGTCTATGTCAAGTATTAAGCAAAATTTAGGGGGATAATATATGACGTCTGTATACATTGAAATCATACTGTAATATCAATTTTATAGAATCCCTTATATAGCACTTTTTAAAAGATGTGTTTTATTTTTAATTCTGTGTATGATTGTGTGTCTGTGTGTTTGTTCATGCAAATGTAGTGTCCTCAGAGGCAATGTAGCTTCAGATGCCCTGGAGCTGAAGTTACAGGCAGTTATGAGCTACTGCCTGACATGGGTGCTGGAATTGAACTCAGGTCCTTGTTGGAGAATATAATTTTAAGGTGTGTTACTTTTGTTTATGCTGTGGAACATTTGCTTAATGATGTAAAGATGTGTTGCTTTTGTTGATGCTGCAGTTGTTTAACTCTGTGAAGCTGTGATTCTTTGTTTAAAACACCTAATGGTAAAATAATGCACTGAACAGCCAGCAGCAAGGCAGGAGCAAGGAAAGGTGGGCCTGGCAAGCAGAGAGTATAAATAGAAGGTGAAATGAGGAAGAAGAGGAACAAGATGGAGCAAGGAGAGGACATCAGGGGCCAACCACCCAGCCAAGAGTGAAAGATATAATTAGAAAGAAAAGGAAATAGTTCAGAGGCAAAAGGTAGTTGGGACAATTTAAATTACGAAAACCTGGCAAGAAATAAGCCAATGACGGGTATTCATAACTAAAAATAAGCCTCCGTGTGTGATTTATTTAGGAGCTGGGTGGTGAGCCCCCCAAAAGACAAGAGTAAAACATGGCACAACAAGCCCTCTAAGAGCAAGTACTCTCTACTCCCCACACAGCAGCTTTAAAAGTAATCACAAGAAGCTACTTTTGTTCCCAGAAAGTATCTATAAGTAGATAATCAATGACCTAGAAGAAAAACTTGTACTCACCTAAAATATAAAACAAATTAGCTTTTCCAATATTCAATCAAGCTAACACTAGGACAACACTTCCTGTTGAGAGACACTGAGGATCAGAGCCTCCTAGAAGAGAGAAACTGACCCCTAAACATACATCTGCCTTCAGTGTTCTGCATTACAGCATTATTAATACACAGTTCTCTATATTTTAAAACTTTATGAACAGTAGACTATTTATAGTACTAGAATGGGAAATGACTATTAAGATATACCACATCAAGTGTCTGTATCAATTCACAGCAAAGGCTTTAAAACAGTTATTATACTTAAAGATGAGTTAAATATTTTTGTTTTACAAAGCAAGCTAAGTGTTTTAAAATGAGACAGTGTTGTAGGGAGGCCGCTTATTTGTTCCCGGATGCCCAGACTCGAAATAACCACACAGAAACTATGTATTTGCAAGATAGGTATTACAAACATAATGGCCTCTTCTATTATGAAAAAGTCTAAGTGGTAAGTGATACCAAAAAAATAAACACCCTTAGTCTGTCCCTTCCAAAAAAGTAACATTTTAGTAATGTGTAGCAAAAGGGGTATGATAGTGAATCCCTATACTCTCAACAACCTGGGAGGTAGAAGCAGAAGAATCAGGAATTCAAGATCATGAGACTACCTAATGAATTCAAGGCTGTCCTGGTTTACATGAAACCCTGAGCCAAAAAAAATGAAGTGAGAGTAACCAAGTAAGTCCCTTGACATGGACCTCTGTGCCCACCCATCACCACACCCTCACCCACACCCACACAAGAATGAAGCCTCAAATAAGCAAGCAGTAATGTGGACACCCATCTTCTTCAGGGTTCAACACTACAATAACCTGCTTTCTCCCCTTATGATAAAAAAAATGATGCTGGATGCTTACAATCCATTAAGGAAGTGAAAAATAAACAGAAAAGGTATAAAGTCTTAGATAAGTAAAGCAGGGTCAGCTCAGAAAATAAGCCAAGCATTCTAAATACCTTGGGTGACACAGAAGTGGGAAGAGGTATCAGTACATAGAGCACTAGTGAATGGCAGGCAAGCTTGAAGCTACTAGTGACTGCTCAGGATCACTCAGCTGATCTTTTCTGTATCTGGGTACATGTCACTCATAGAGACTGCACTACCCAATCCACCTTACTACAGATGCTGAGTACTACTATCTAGGCTGTGTCCTACAAGATTCACAATGTCAAATGCAGTTGTTTTCACACTAGGGTGAACCTAGCCCTATCTAAAACTGCAGTCAAATATTCTGAGACCACATAACCTAGGTTCTGAGTCAGAACCTAGGAAAGAGCAAAGGCTGGAAAACAGTGTTTCTGGAGTTAGCAGGAAGGCAGAGAATGTCTAAGCTTGTCAAGTGGATGGAAATCAGGTCATCAGTGAGACTTTCCTTCTTTAAAAATAGGACCTGCCCCTACCAAGACATTACAAAAACCAAGTAGGTACACATCAAGAAGAAAGAAAATGAGCCAAGACAAGGCCCTGAACCAAGAATCTCCCTCCAGGCCGCTGAGATGCCAGTCCCCACCTCAATCTTTAGTCAGAACTCTTTCCTGTTCAGTGTCCTTAAAAGGTAACACGGGAAAGCATTTAAAGGTTTTTATTATTCACTGTCCTTCCTAACATAAAGAAGTTAATTATGGTGTTTTTAGAACAAGATAAATTCAAGTTCAGAAAAACATCTCATGAATCCTTCACATAAAAAAAAAAAAAAAAAAAAAAACAACCCAAGGGCAGGAGAAACAGCTCAGCAGATAAAAACATTTCACACTGTCAAGCCTGACAACTGGAGTTCAATGCTCAGAAATCACATAAAGGCCAAACCAGAGAACTGACTCACAAATCTTCAACAACGACCTGTGCACCATGGTACACACATTCACATCATACAAACACTCACAGCCACAATGATAAAAATAAAATAAGAAAATCATAGACTGCCCACCGTTCTGCCTAAGAATACCTGTCACCCATATACATGAACACGTGTTCCAAATTCTCTTACTGTTCTTTCTGGGGGAGTAGTTTTATTTGGAGGAGGTGAGTTCTTCTTCTTCTTCTTCTTCTTCTTCTTCTTCTTCTTCTTCTTCGTTTTTTATTTTTATTTATTTTTTTTTTTGGTGGGGGAGGTTTCAAAACAGGGTTTCTCTGTAGTTTTGGAGCCTGTATTGGAACTAAGTCTTATAAACCAGGCTAGCCTCAAACTCAGAGATCTTGCTGCCTCTGCCTCCCAAGTGCTGGGATTAAAGACGTGTGCCACCACTGCCTGGCTTGTTTTCTTTTTACTCTGAAGCCCAGGGTGACATCTAATTTGCAACAATCCTCCTGCCTCAGCACAAGTGCGCTAATATAACAAGCACCAAATTCAGATAAACCTTTTTTATCTTTATTATTTTTATCTCATGGGGGGAGAGGCAAGTAAAGATCAAAGAAAAACTTGTGCAAGTTTTTTCTCTCCTACCACATGCGTTTGTTATGTGGATTAAACTCAGGTCATTAGGCTTGACCAGTTTACCTTTACCCATGAGCCATCTCACTGACCCCCCCCCCAAAATCTTGTAAATTCCACATTAAAATGTATAAATATAAAATTATATAAAATCACCAAACAATTAAATTAGAACATTCTCTCAAAGTAGTATATGCAAATATAATAAACTTACTTAAATTGAGAGTATGGGCTATAAAAATAAAATTTGGGGAGTTAGAGAGCTAGTTGAAGGGTTAACGTCAGCACTGCTCTCCCAAGTTCAAACCCTATCAAGTGTCTCACAAACACTGGTAACTCAAGCCCCAGAAGGATCTAACAACTATGACTTCTGCAGGCAGCTGCACCAACATGAAGATACACAAGCATATGAATAGTAGTGCACACATGTGTGCACATGCACACAAGAAACATAGCAGAAAAAAGAATGAGACGAAAGCCAGGTGCTGTGGTGCACACCTGTGACCTAGTATCTGGAAGGCAGATGCAGGAGGGCTGTGGGACCAGCAAGCATTTTTCCTACTAAAAAGAGTAAGGCTATCGAAATATAGTCATTTTACATAAAACAATTTCAGAATGTGTTAATAGTCTCCTTTAAACTAGTATCAGCTGCTGTCCATTCAACACAAGGGGCACTTTTCGCATTTTACTAATGGAGTTGGTATCTAATGTAGTTGTGCAACCACATGAAGAAAAATGTCTCATCCTGATTTCAAGAGGAGTTACAGAAAATTAGCTTTACCAGGAAAAGGGGGCCTACATCAATCAACACTCAGCAATCTCATCACCTTCGATAGCCTCAGACTTTAACAAATGTCTATGTAAAGGATTTCACAACAGTTTTCCTCTAAGCCACATTTAATAACTAGCATGATGCACTTACAGCTATGACTTCTGCAGGCAGATTACAAGTCTGTAGCAAAACATCAGAACTAGGAAACGGTAATATTTGAGAGAAATGGACAGTAAAGCACAGTATTCACACCAGAAACTTCAGCTGAGAAATCGTCTAAGAAGATTCTCCAACTAAACAAATGAAGATGAAATAGAGGGGAATCCAGGGAGAAAAATCAAGGCATAAAAGAACGCCAAAACCCAGCAGGTAGTGCCGTGGAGATAATGATAGCAGGACTCTGCAATGTTATCTTAACTGGAAAAATAATCACAGATAATCATTCAACGAAAGATGATCAAACACAGGAATTCACTCTCTAAGTTACCACTTTAAACTTGAGTTGTAAAACAAAAGTTATGACAAAATTGCATGTCTAATAAGAGTCCTCCCTTGGGCTGGAGAGATGGCTCAGTGGTTAAGAGCATTGCCTGCTCTTCCAAAGGTCCTGAGTTCAATTCCCAGCAACCACATGGTGGCTCACAACCATCTGTAAAAGAGGTCTGGCGCCCTCTTCTGGCCTTCAGGCATACAGACAGAATATTGTATACATAATAAATAAATGAAAAAAAAAAAGAGTCCTCCCCCATGGAACCCCTCCCCCCACCCCACACACAGGGCACATTACAAAGAATCCCAGATGGCTTCTTGGCCCTATCTTCTACAAAGAGAGCAGAGCAAACCTGTAAACAAACGTCCCTAACAACCCCCTTAAATTTTCACAATCTCATCCCCATGTACTTAACTGACAAAAGAAAACAAGAAAAACTTGTCTTGGCAACACTCAAACAGTATCATATAACTTATACCCAAGAAAAGTTATTTGAAAAATAACTTTAAGATGCATCTTGAGATTAGGCCTATAAGGAGATATATTGGAAAATATGTTTTTAAAAGTCTGTGTTCAAAATATAATAAAGCCTATGTTCCCTGAAAGTATATTGTTAAAGACTGCCACTTATTAAACATTAAAATAAAACTATGGACAGAAATTCTAGTTTAGTTTCTGAGATAATTTTCCCTGAGGCACCAGGCTCTGCTCCTTTACAGTGAAGGTTTCTGTGCTTTGGTTAGAAGCTGCAGAAGGCCAGATGCAGCACACCTGCTCCCTGCCTGGCCTCCTGGTCCCCCACCCTCTTCTTTCTCTGCTTTATTTTTCCAAGTCAAGATTACTAAATGAATCTTTAAAAAAAAAAAAAAAAAGTTAAAAGGGACGAAACTTTAAAAAAAAAAAGATTACTAAGTGCCTACTTCTTTACTACATATATGAGTAACAGAAATGTTAAGAAGTATAAAGGGGCTAGGATTTGATGGATTCATGGTTGCTGACAAGATACACAAGACTATCAGGACAAAAGAAAGTCATCAGTGCTTCTGACCTCTTCCAGTTTCACAGGAGTGACACACAAGTATGCCTGGCGAGATGCCTGCATGCTCAGTGAACTACAGTAAGAAACTGGAATGATATATGTAGAGCAGTTATGGCTTTTGTAGTGAACACTGAACAAGTCTGTTCTTTGGGATAAAAGATGTGATAACGTACTTTTATTTCATCATTCAAGGTTGTTTGCTGAAATCACAATTCTGAGAAATAATCCAAGATTTTCTGGCATAATAACACAGCTCAGGAACACTCAAGGCCACTGCTACACTATCTCTTCCAACAAATGAATGCTAAATACATAACTAGTCTTACAAAATATACTAAGAGAATTCATCAAGAACTGTTATTTCTATATTGAATGCTAAGCTCCATGATAACTGAGGCAAATTTTGTTTTATTCGCCTTTGTATATTTGTAGCCTAGTACACGGTTAGCACAAAACACACATTCAGCAATGAATACAGCTCAAAATATTTCATTTTAAACAAAAACACTGTGCTTAGCAGGCTAAGGTAGGACTGTGACAGTAGAAGGGGCAGTAAGGACAAGGCTAGGCAAACTCTGCACAGCAAAATACTATTCTTAAAAAGATTTTAAAACTAGACAGACAGGGGTAGCACGTGTCTTTAATCCCAGCACTTGGGAGGCAGAGACAGGCAGCTCTCCATGAGTTTGAGGCCAGCCTGGTCTAGAAGACCTAGTTCCAGGATAGCTAGGACTGTTACATAGAGAAACTATATACATACAAATAATGTGTGCGTATATATACATATGTATGTGTATATATATATATAGCTTTAAGTTATGTGTGCATATATAATATAAAATCTGTTATACCACACACACACACACACAAAAGGGTAAGGTTTTATTCTTCTTATAGCTAACGGAATTCTACCTGAAATGATAGTTTGTTTGCCTGACAAAAACCATTTAAGGCAGCTTGTCGCATACCTCTACCCACTGTACTTATTAACTGCACATATTTAAGAGCATTGATTTGCACAATCAACTGAAACCAGTTGTTTCATGTCACTCCTCTCCATCTCCCTTTCTAAATCCCAGTCTTTTTTTAATTAATTAATTTATTAAAATTTTCCACCTCTTCCCCTTCTCCCATTTCCCTCCCCCTCCCTCTCCAGTCCTAAGAAAAGTCAGGGTGCCCTGCCCTGTGGGAAGTCTAAGGCCCTCCCCTCTCCATCCAGGTCCAGGAAGGTGTGTATCCCAACAGACTAGGCACCCACAAAGTCAGTACATGCAGTAGAATCAAAACCCAGTGCCATTGTCATTGGCTTCTCAGTCTGCCCTCATTGTCAGCCACATTCAGAGAGTCCGGTCTGATCACATGCTCATTCAGTCCCAGTCCAGCTGGCCTTGGTGAGCTCCCATTAGAACAGGCACACTGTCACAGTGGGTGGACGCACCCCTTGCGATCCTGACTTCCTTGCTCATGTTCTCCCTCCCTCTGTTCTTCATCTGGACCTTGGGAGCTTAGTCCAGTGCTCCAATGTGGGTCTCTGTCTCTATCTCCATACAGACCCTAATAAATCTCCCTTAAAGCCATAATCTTAAAAACAAATATAGCCTCTATATTCTTCTAAAAACAGATTTTAAAACATCATCCTAAATGAAAATAAAACTAAATGAAACTCGAGGAAAAGCTTTAGAGCCCTGATTGAAAGAGTATTCAACTACATAAGCAGCAGAAAACTTAAGATATATTCCAATCTTGATACTGTGGGTTTTTTATTAATGAACTTGGGAAATTAACCATCTAGAAAATCTGTTGATAACTGTTGTGGTTTCCAAGAAATAGCCCCTAGAGAAGCATGTGTTTAAACACTTAGTCAGCAGTTGGTAGCACTTTTTGAGTCCGGGAGACTGCAGAACTTTTAAAACTGTAGCCTTGCTGGAGAAAGTACATCACTGGGGTGAGCTATGAAGGTTTAAAATCTCAGCTCTGCTTCCTGTTCTCCTTCTCTGCTTCCTGTGTAGAGCTGGCATATAATAAGCCACCTTCCTACTTTGGCCCTCAACTGATTGCCACACCTTCCCTACCATCACAGACACTGACAATCTAGATCTCTAAACCAAAATAAATCAGTCTTTTCTTCCTTAAATTTTTCTTGGTCCTAATACTTAGCCACAGCAATGTAACTGACAGTTACTATGTGTATAGCTACAGCTCTTCAGGTGTACTGAAGATGTAATAAAGTCAGCTAATCACCTCTACACAGTATCTGTGTGCATTAACAAGAAAGCATTAACCTTGGGGCTGGAGAGATAACTCATAGGTTAAGAGCACTGCCTGCTCTTCCAAAGGTTCTGAGTTCAATTCCCAGCAACCACATGATGGCTCACAACCATCTGTAATGGGGTCTGGTGCCCTCTTCTGGCCAGCAGACATACATGCATACAGAATATCGAGAATACTGTATACATAATAAATAAATCTTTAAAAAAAAGCATTAATCATTTACCAAATTCCTTCATAAACATCCTCTGTGAAAAAAGAACTAGGAGCTTTTTTCATAAACTACCTCTGCCTGTAAGCTCCTTCTGCAAACACTGCCCCAAAACTTTTATGACTGAAATGACTTTCATGACAAAACAAATACAAAGTAGCAATTCAAAATAAGTTACATGTTTGCCAAGTTTGGAGTCTTGATGATGAATTTTACATCTAGGATATGATACCTAGATATTCAGTTAAACAATACTAAGTGTTCGATATTATTTTAAGAGAATATTAACGTTTAAACTTTGAATAAAACAGATTTCCCCCTCCCCTTCATTACCTAACAAGGCCTATCTATACCCAAGCACTGACTTGTAAGGAAGTAAAAAATCTTCCCCTAACCTAAAACTGAAGGAGAAAAAGACAGAAACTACTTAGTAGCAAATATTTCTCAATCTGCTATTTAGCATTTCCCCAAATAACTGCGGACTACCTGGCTAATAATCAATTATTTCACAGTAAAACATCATTAAATTTCCTACTTACTATCATAAGATCTAAAACAAAATAATCCAACATTTGGAGAATATTCACACTACTACTGGAAAAGAAAAATAAATTCCGATAAGAACTACTCTGTCCCTATGACAATAGAATGTCATTGTAAAATGGTATATACAGAATACATTAAGAGTTCTTAACAACTTCCACAATTAAATTTTCAGACAAGGGCTGGGCAGTGGTGGCGCACGCCTTTAATCCCAGCACTCAGGAGGCAGAGGCAGGCAGATCTCTGTGAGTTCGAGACCAGCCTGGTCTACAAGAGCTAGTTCCAGGACAGGCTCCAAAACCACAGAGAAACCGTCTCGAAAAAACAAAAAACAAACAAACAAAAAAAAATTTCAGACAAGGAAAATATGACTGGGCAAATCAAAAAAGGAAAACTCTAAAACAAATTTCTAAAAGAGAAAAAACAGAAAAGATGTAAAAAGTAAACAAAAATGATGCTGAATACAAAGAAGGAATATGGTTACATGGAATAAAGTGATGTGAAACTTGTCAACACAAGTCAGTCTTTAAAGGGACCATCATGCACTGTGTACAAGTATTGAATTATCACACTAACCTATGAAGATACATAATTATTAATAATTTTTTAAAAAAGAAATAGGCAAAAACGGTACTGAAGTATACTACTGCTAAGAAAGCTCACAGTCGGGGGCTGGAGAGATGGCTCAGCGGTTAAGAGCATTGCCTGCTCTTCCAAAGGTCCTGAGTTCAATTCCCAGCAACCACATGGTGGCTCACAACCATCTGAAATGAGGTCTGGTGCCCTCTTCTGGCCTTCAGGCATACACGCAGAAAGAATACTGTATACATAATAAATAAATAAATATTTAAAAAAAAAAAAAAAGAAAGCTCACAGTCGCTATGAATCAAAGCTCTACTCTGCTCAGAAGGAAGCAGCGTGAGCAAAGGTTCTGAGGAGACCGGGTCATATGGTTTCCTTAACTGAACTGGAACTCTTGACAATCCTCCTGCCTCAACCTCTCAAATACTGAGATTACAGGCGTGAGGTTTCTATAAACAATGAAAATATAATACAAAGCACCCAACTGTGTCACTAAAAAAAGAAATCTGCAAACAGCTACAGAAACACCCCAGAGTTCTGTAGAGTAGAGCTAAGTTTACAGAACTATAAAAAAATATCCAAAGTTATAAAATAACCACAGTATACAGCCTTCCTGAGAAATACAGACAGGAACATTTCTCTGTTTACCTCCAGTCAAAACCATCAGTAAAAACCTATAGAGTACAAATGTCTGGCTAGAAACCACATCATGTTTACAACAACAACAACAAAAAAAGTAACTTATGAATAGCTGGAGAAATTACACTCCACAAAGTATTTTCATTAAGTTACAATAAAATTTCTTCTTTGAAGCTCTCTTAAATATAGTATTATTCCATAATTAAAAATTAAAAAATGTCTTCCATTTTGTAGTCATTAGAAAATAAGTGAGCTTTTGACCAATCCAACTATTTCAAAAGAAAAAAGAAGCGTGAATCAAATCCCCTGACTGACTGGCAAATAATGAAATTTAAACAATCATTAACAGGAGCTTTAACATTACTGTAAGTGTCCCAAAGATTATCTTGCATGTCTTAAAAAGTGCATATACCATACAAATATGGATACAAAAAAATAATTTACTAAAGACCTAAGATAATTACAGCCATCAAATTAATGAGAACATTTCTACTCAAAACAGAATCATTATAAATATTAATAAATAACTCAAAAATAAGTATTTCAACAAAGGAATTTTAAATATTTAACTAGAAATGTTAACCAAAACGGAAGTCTTTGTACATCAGTTAAAAACTTTTTTATCAGCAAAAATTATCTTTTATAAAGGTTTTTTAAATAGCCAGTAAAACTATTAGGATTACTAATGAACCAGAATCTTACAAGTAAAAACTGTCAAGCAAGATGCTAACCATGCTAATTCCAGATCTCCAAAGCATTATCAGTAGTGACTGATTTATTATTATTACTTCCAACAAGTGTACAGGTATGAAATGTTTCTCCTGGATGTGCACTAAACCAGCCAGTAGTGTGAGGACAAGCAAAGGCTACCACTTAACAAAAGATATATTCAACTACACACAAACACAGGCATAAATGTTAAAAAAAAAACCTTGCACAACACATACAGAAAACAATTTTAAAGTTTTGAAACATTTGTTAATACAAATAACGAAGTGACTTAAATGATAACACCACACAAAAGGAATCATTTCAGAGATACACCATTAACAGCAATTCAAACACTTCAGTAATAAGGAGTGACTGAAATCAGAGTCCTAGTAATCAGTGTTGAGGTCTTCAGGCAGCATGGTATGAGTCAACAGCAATCCAGACATTCCAAACCTTCAGTTACTACATAAATTTAAAATATTGGACAAAAAATATTAAAAATAAATAATAAATGTACTGAAAGGAGAAAAGAGATCTAAAGTCACTAGCAAACAAATCAGCATCACATAAGTCTGGGAAATACTCTGGGAAACACTCAGGTGTTCCCTAGCCTTTTTCCTTGACTTTGAGGCAGGGTCTTGGTATGTTGCCCAGGTTGGCCATAAACTTAAAAAAATCCTCCTCCGTCACCTTCCTAAGTGCTGCGATTATAAGCATGTACCATTATGTGAGCCACTTCTCATCAAGAATACTTTAGCCTAACAGAAAGTTGCTCTCCTTACTACTCTTTCAGCTACTTCAACTACAAATACTAAAGAAGAGCTTTCCAACAGTTCAAGTCACATGAGTGAATTCAAAGGTCCAAATAGTCATTTGTTTATAAAAACAGGCTAGGCTTACATCTGACTAGTGGCAGGTTATTTGTCTGGCATGTGCAAGGTCCCGAGTTCAATCTCAGCAAATTAAATAGATAGATGGACAAATAAATAAATGCCAGCAAAGAAAGTAAGCCAGGTACAGAAATCCTCCACTCAGGCAAAAGGATTTCACGAGCCCAAAAGGTAGAGGCCAGCTTGAGGCATTTCTTGAGACCCACATTCATAAAATAACTCTGTAAAAAATTAGGCAAAATTAATTTTCATAATTTAACCAAATGCATAATCAAGTTAATGAATAGTTTGCAATCTTCTTTCATATCAAATATCTAAAATTTAATGTACATTTTATAGCACATCTCAACAAAAACTAAGTTAGTTTGGGGTAATAATTATGTATGGCTAGTGGTTACTGTACAGGACAGCACAGACATAGAGTTCTCTGTCTGGTTTTCAAACACATGTACAAAATATATCTGTAATTCTAGCCAAGAAAACTATGAAAGCTGAAGACTTATATCAAGTCAGTCCTTGTTCCTGACTCTAGCAGGCCAAAGGTGACGGTGTGTCCTATTTGCCAGACAAACTATTTCTAGCATGAGTTCCAATTTTCACAAGTTATGAGGACATAATTATTTAACAGAAACCCCTTTAATCCTTATAAACATTCCATCTTATATGACAATTTACACGGTCACTTTACCTACATCCATATCCTTGAAAACAACTCTATACACTGCATGGAATAAAGCCTAGCTGAAACTCTCTAATTCTGATGCCTGGAAGAGACTCTACATGTAAAGAAAAGAACCCTAAATTCACTACGCTCATGTTTAAAAAAGAAAAGGAAAAAAGGATGCTGCTGAAAAGTCTTTATTTTAAATTGCAGACTTAAAAAAAAAAAGTAAGAATTACCTGTTGAACAAGGCATCTGGAAATTGGGATCATTGCTATCCAAAACAGGCAAACAGAACTGGTTACTTGCAGATCCTAGCATAGGATCCTTATCGCTGAGCATGTTCTTCAGCGAGTCCTCTAAGACATTTTGACTTGTACTAAAATCCTCACAGACTTCATTCTCCAGGTTGGATCCTAGAAATAGGGCATCATCTAAGTGTTCAGTAGGAATTAAATGATTAAATGTATCAACTATATCCATGAAGACTTCTGTGTCTTTCAACCCTATAGAAAGACAAAAAAAATACCATAAGAAATAAAGCTATCAATTGAAAATCACCTAATACCAAATTATTTTAAGTTTTGAATCTAAGAACACACTTCTGAATCTGTTTTTTTAAAAAAAAAAACAAAAACCTTCACTATTTTTTAGAATAAACATTTGAAAATGTGGAACAAATCTTTATTGAATGACCTTTCTTCATGCATGTAGAACATTATTTTACCAGAAACCCTACCAAATGTTTACTCAATTCATTATTAGAAAAATAATTATATAGCTCATTAATTTGACATATCTGAAAGAATTACATGGTTTAAACCATAAAACTGCATGTTTTTAACCATAACATTTTCATAAAAATAATCAAACAACGCTTTTACAGTAAGTCCACATAAAAGAGCTAAAATTCAATTATTTAAATTATGGTCCCATAAATACTAGAAACCACAGATAGCCTTGTTTTATTTACAAAGCATTTAAATTATTCACATACAACAAAACGAAACAAGGTTTGTTTTTTTCCTGTAGAATCAAAGAAACTATTAACTACACCCAACAAATGACAAGTCTGCACATGCACACAAAGTTGTGCACATATACACACATCCTCTGAGGATCTTCTTTTAAGAGAAAACAAGGTAAAGAACAAGAAAACAATTGCATCACATATGTAGATTTATTTTAGTGAGTTATGTGTGGTTTACACAGATGATGAATTAGTCTACTTGAACTGTACCTACACACCACTATCATTAAGCAAAAGATATTTCATGCTTTCAAGATGCAGTAATTATCAAAGACTAAATTATTTTTATGAATGGTTTTAGGTAAAAAGTGAACTAGTTAAAAAAAAAACGCACTGATCACCTAGAATATCTTGTACTCTGTATTTTCAAAATTTTACAGTAACTCCAAATCTACCAAAACTTTCTTAACCAGGCTTAAGCTCTTTCTCCTTAAAAATGAGAAGGAAAGCTAGGTGTGACGCTGCACACATACAATCCCAGAATTCACGAGGATCAAGAGCTTGAGACCAGTCTGGGCCACGTGCTAAGATACTATCGTAAAAAAGGGAGGCAGTATGGAGTTCCCATATATAACTACTGGATCTAAAATGTCCAGATATTATATGCAATACTTTGGTGAGCATTTTATCCAAATGTGTATAACTTAATCCTCGATGAAAAACAGGATCAGATAATATGCTTGCTTTACAAGGAAAATACATTTAAATAATTTAAAGGTCTTCCTCAAAGTTATCCAGTTCCATAGTCAATGCATAATACCTATTAACCCTTAATACTGTGAGCTTAATTAAGAACTGGAAAGACTTGGCTCACTGAAGGCTATTGAAAAACTATTTCCCAGCAAATTAGTGATTGCCAGGGGATAAAGACAAGGAAGATGACTCTGAAGAATAAAGGAAACCTATAAGGAATGGTGGGATTATTAATTACTAATCTTAATTATTGCAATAGTTTCAGAAATATCCCATCACTCTTCAAATGGAAGATGACCATGAGTTCAAGGTCAGTCTTGGCTAACAGAAAGAGGAGCTTGAAGTCAGCCTGGGTCAATAAGACCCTGTCTCAACTTATTTTCCCCTGCCAAAAATGAGCAATTAAAAAAAAAAGAAAGAAAGAAAGGGGGGAGGAAGAAAAGAAAGGAAGGAAGGAAGGAAGGAAGGAAGGAAGAAGGAAAGGATGGGGGAGAGGGAAGAGGGGAGGAAAAGGAAGGGGAGGGGAAAGAAGGGGGAAGGGGGATAGAGAAGGGAAGGGGAAAGGGAAGGGGAAGGAAAGGGAAAAGGAACAGAAAAGAAAGGGAAAAAGAGGAAAGGAAAGAGGAAAGATAAAAGAAAAGAAGAAAGAAAAAAATAAGAAAGGAGGAAAGGCCAGGGAAGAGAGGGGGAGGGGGAAGAACGAGAAAGAAGGGGGAAGGGGAAGGGGAAGGGAGAAGAAGGAGGGGAGGGGAGGGGAGGGGGAGGAGGGGGGGAGGGGAGGGGAGGGGAGGGGAAGGGAAGGGGAGGGGAGGGGAAGGGAAGGGAGCAATTAAGCATACTGATTGAACTCTTTAAAATAGGTAAACTTTCCAATATGGCTCTTTAATCCAAACGGTGTGACTTCGTGTTTCCCTAGATTTAGAAAGCATTATGAAGGAAAAAAGATTCTATGATCAAAAGCTGAGAAAGTCTGGGTATAATAAGGTTGCATTTCTTTAACAATATTTTCTTCTTTAGTAGTCGAACATCTACTATGCAGCTACCACTGCATGAGACACCTTGACAGGCCAGTAAGAATAAAAATTCCTTTAAGACAAAGAGCAAAAAGATCCCCATATTTATGGGTCCAAAAAGAACAATTTTCACAGGACATATCACAACACTAATACTCTGGGAACATATTTTATGGGAAATTGATATAAATTAACAAGGCTGCCTTTTCTAAGGTAGGTCCTATTAGATTTGTACACAATTCAATAAAGAAAAAAATACCAAAAACAGTGTACCATCATCCATCATTCAAGCTATACTGCTTGAGTTATCATTTATCAAAAATATAAAGAAATCTAAGAAATTGATTTCAGATATTAAGTACTTAGTATCAAAAATAACTCCTGTTAAAGCTTAAGAGATAATGGCTCTTGGCTGCTCATGTGCTGCTCTTACAAGAGATGAAAACTGGTTCCCAGCACCCAAGTCCTGCAGCTCCAGGAAGATGAGGATCTCCATGACCAGTCAAACACTGACAGAAAATTTAAAATGCACCTTAAAAAATAAACCATGTTAAGTAGTAAAACAATCGTTAGTTAATTACAGAAATACTAACCGACTTAAAATAGACACATTAATCTAAGTAAAATGTGGATTGACAACAGAAGAAAAAAAGTACATTTCAGGAAAGCTGGTAAAATCTGAGTATAGTATTAACTTCAGTTAATAATCTTCTGTTTTCTCTGACAAAAGCACTACCATTACATCAGAGGTCAGTAATAAAGGGAAATGGATTGAAGATATACACAGGGTATGTAGGAACACTTATCCTGCTTTTCGGATTTTCTATAAAGTATTCCAAAATAAGACAGTGTTCAAAAGAAAGAGAACATTGAGGATACCAAGTAATATAGAAGACAAAGACAAGCAAGTCTAATTAAAAAGGTATTTTCAGTCTGTTAATTATAGCTGCTTGATATAAACAAATCTCTGTCTCAAAGTTTTATTTAAGTACTTCCTTGCGTTCGGTATTTTAAGTAAAATACACTCTAGTGTCTATTTAAAATGGCTCATGAAATACATTATAAATCTTATAATTTTTTTTTTTTTTTTTGGTTTTTCGAGACAGGGTTTCTCTGTAGCTTTGGAGCCTGTCCCGGAACTAGCTCTTGTAGACCAGGCTGGCCTAGAACTCCCAGATATCCGCCTGCCTCTGCCTCCCGAGTAAATCTTATAATTTATACATGTTAAAATCTGAAATTTTTCTGAGATCATAGTCACACTTATTTACAAACAATAAAATACACATAGTTGTCACAGAATTGGTTATTAGTTCAAACCATTTACTCATTCATTCATCCATTCAGATTTACTAAACATCTACTACAAAGGGAAAGCAACTATGGTCTCAAATTTAAGAAATTCATAATCCAAGACAGATTACAGACATACAAATACAATAAAATATCAATACACTGTTAATATCTGAGGCTGCTAATAGGATCAGAAATGAGAACTTGGGAGGTAGGTAGACGTGTGACCTGAATTCTAAAGGTTCAGAGGGTAGACCAAGAGAAGGAAAACAGTGCTGATTATGAACAGCAGTGTTCTGTTCTATTAAACCATTTATAAAGGCTCAGAACATAATTAAAAATATAAATATTAATGCTGTAAGTAAAATTTAATCCCATAATTAAATTTAATAGTGTATGTAAAATTAAATATCCAAAAATTTTTGCAATTTTAAAATACTTAATTTTGAGAATTAAACTGTAGTTAAATTTTAGGTTACAGTAAATAAAACCAAAATATGCTATTCTGATTCAGGTATAAACTGAAAGGGGAAAATTACAAAGTGCAATAAGATTACTTTAAAAAATTGACTCTAAGCTTAGATTTTAACTCTCACTTTTAGCTGGGTCTGGTGGCAGAGGCCTATAATCTTACCTACTCTGGTAGGCAGGCAGACAGGCACAGGATAATTATAAATTCAAAGGCTGCCTGGGCTTCAGAGCACATTTCTGTTCAAGGCCAACCCAGGCAACTCAGTGAGACTGTCACCCAAAGATACAGGTCAGCGGTAGATTTCTATCCCAATACTATATACATTAAAAAAAAAAAAGTCTCAAACAAAAATCTCTAAAGCAAACCTACATAAAATATATTTTCATCAAATATTACTTTTTCAAAGCCTAAATAAATAATTGCACCAGTATCACAGCTAAGAGACCTATACATGGGTAAAGGGTTGTAATTCAAGCACTAAAGAAGGGGATCAAGGTTAGTTTTGGCTAAATATCTAGCTCCGAGACAATCTGGGACAAGAGATCTCCCGTCATTAAAGAAAAAAAAAAGGCTGAAAAGACTGGGGGATTATATAATGAGCTTTAGCTGCCTCATGTAGTCTACACATGTGCATGGACATATGTAACAGGTGCATGTAACATATATAACATGAAAAAACAAAAAATATCCATGATGTCTAAATGAGACGGGCCCCCACCAGCTCATCCGAATACTTGGTCCTCAGTTGCTGATTGGTTTGGGAAAGATTACGTGTGGCACTGTTGAAAGGGGTATCACTGGGGGTGGGTTTTGAGGTTTCAAAGGCTCACCCATTCCCAGTTGCCTACCCCTCTTCCTCTCTGTCCCCTTACTGCTTTTGAGTCAAGATGTCAGATGTCAGCTGTTCCTGCAGCCAAGCCTTTTTTCTGCCATCATGAGCTCATAAAGCCAATCACATGCTTTCTTTTACAAGTTGTCTTGATCAGGTGTTTTGTCATAGCAATGGAAAAGTAACTAAAACACAAGGGAATAACAGCCATGAAATTTTAAATAAGGTAATAGTAAATGGAAGGGAATATCTTATATATGCTAGTGAAGTTCTTACTACTAGGATAACATGTTAGTGAAAACCTAATGAGAACTAGTGATCAACTATGTGTGAGAGAAATTCAAGCAAAGACCCAGAAGAAAAGCAAAGCCCTAGAAGAAAAGCAAAGCTCTAGAAAGGGACCATACTTGATGCTTTCCAGCATGGACATAATAGTTTAAATTTTAAATTAAACTATTTAAACTTAATTTGAGCTTTAAATCAAGAAATTTGATTGGGTATACTTAGCAAAAACAAATTTCTAACAGTCAGCTACAGTAAAAAAAAAAAAAAGTACTGCTGCTACTAACAGTAAAACGAAAAACGTAATGTATTCTAACTTAATGTCAAGCTGCACAGAAATCACACCACTTACCCACCCATTGAGGGAGGATGAGACAAGGTCTCCTGTAGCCAGGCTGAGCTAACTTAATCATCCTGCCTCTGCCTCCCAATACTGGGGGTTCTAGGTGTGGGTCATCAGAACCAAATTATTCTTTTTTTTTTTTTTTTTTGAATTTTCAGGATAGGGTTTCTCCAAAGCTTTGGTTCCTATCCTGGAACTAGCTCTTGTAAACCAAGCTGGCCTTGAACTCACAGAGAGATCTGCCTGCCTATGCCTCCCGAGTGCCTGGATTAAAGGCGTGCGCCGCCACCACCACCCGGCCCCAAATTATTCTTAATTGGAGGCAATTATACCAGTCCAAAGATCTGGCTATGCTTAGATGCCTTTACTGTCATAACAGTTGGAAAGGGTAACACAAGTATCTAGTAAGCACATCATAATGCATTCAAACAATCGACATTGCATGGGGGGGGAGGAGGCAACAGTATGGTCCAAGAAATGCTCCTTTATACATATTCATTTAATGAAATAACTCTATATTATAAACCCAATTTTTAAAAATTAATAAGCAAAGATCAAACTGATAGAGTAAGCAGTGGAGCATAAAGCTAAACCCAGAGAAAATTTAATTTGTAAAATTAAATTCATTTAATATTTACTAATCAGGACACTATAGTACAGAGCTCATTATTATTATAATGCCATTTAATTCTGACAATCGTACTTTTAGGCAGGTACTACTTACTCTCTATTACTAACAATTTATAAGAAAGCTACTGCTTACAAGTTACACCTCTTGTTCAGCATATGAAGCAGAACGCGTAAGCTCACTTGAATGACAGCAAGGTGATTTCTTAAGGACTGGTATATAAACATTATAGGTAAGGACTAAAAAGATAGTCCAGGGGGCTGGAGAGACGGCTCAGTGGTTAAGAGCACTGCCTGCTCTTCCAAAGATCCTGAGTTCAATTCCCAACAACCACATGGTGGCTCACAACCATCTGTAATGGGGTCTGGTGCCCTCTTCTGGCCTGCAGGCATGCACACAGACAGAATATTGCATACGTAATAAAAAATATTTAAAAAAAAAAAAGATAGTCCAGTGGTTAAGAGCACCAGTTGCTCTTCCAGAGGGCCCAGGTTTGATTCCCAGCACTCACATCCTTGATTAAAAGTATAACTCAAGTTCCAGATGATCTGAGGAACCAGGCACACATGTGTAGACATACATATAGACAGAATAACACCCATACAACTTTATTTTAAAAATTCACAAAACTATAGACGAATCCTAGGTTATCCTTCTAGGACAATCAAGGAAAATTATGAAACAGGTACCATCCTACAAGTGATTGTCCATACATTTCAAACTCTGTTCTAGTTCCATGAGTTAGAATCTACCAGTAAAATCTCCTAAGTGAAGATAAAGGTCATAAAGTCTTTGTGAATTTATCCAATAAAAAGAAAAAACTGGTACCCTGCCTACAATGACACCAAAGGCTCAGGCAGATCTATGAACTTCAAAAAAGAACTAGCATGTAGAAGCTGAATCTGCAAATGCAAAATTGAACTAGCCAAAGGTGGTAAAAGAAAAAAAATTATTTCAAAATTTGGTCATTTTGCATTATAAGTAACATTAAAATGCTGAATTTTGAATTAACCACTCAAATATCATCATAGCATGGCACTAACAATCAAACAACATGTACTTCACACTTACTGAACATCAGACCATGTAAAGCAGGTGCAATTATTGTTTCTCCTCTACAGAAGAACAATTTAAAACTAAATTAAATAATTAATTTTCAAAAGGTCTCACAATACAGGCAGTGTGATTTCTGAACCAGCATTTCTCAATTTTATTTTATGCACTGTACTTACTAATATAAGTTTATATTATATAACTAATATAAGTTTATAACTTTAACTCACAACAATGAAATTTGTAAAAATGTTGAACAAGTATCTCACTTTTCTTTCAAAATAAAGCAGAGAATATGTACTTAGCCATATGATTCACACAAAAAATAAAATAGCTCTCCTGGATGTAGATGAACAAGTGATTTCGAGGAAAAGTAAACTCACCACTAAAGACTTGGCAATGGACTTCACAGCCTACTGTTTTGCTTCACATGTTCACCTCACACAAACTGTGAATTACAGTATTATGTCTATCTTTTCTCTATCACCTACCATGCCATTCGAAACCTCTGATATACTTAAGATTATACCAACAGATTAAAACTTCTGGATAATATTCAAGTCTCAACTACTTTCTTAGAGCCATTCTCCACTGTGTAAATGGTCAAAAAAAATTAAGTCTTGAGCCAGGTGTGGAACCACCTTTAATCCCAACATAGGCTATTTGAGTTCAGGGCCCAGAAGTCTAGGCAGTGAGACTGCTTCAAATAATAATTATCTCTGACAAAGAACTGTCTAAAATTAAACACATAATGAATAACACTTGGCAATTCATACAGGGAATTCCTAACACCTGAATTCCCTTCTACAATTTAATACACTGATTTCTGACCTAATGTCTTTAAATTTTTTTCAATCAAAACTCCATTCTCGCCAGGCGATGGTGGCACACGCCTTTAATCCCAGCACTCGGGAGGCAGAGGCAGGCGGATCTCTGTGAGTTCGAGACCAGCCTGGTCTACAGAGCTAGTTCCAGGACAGGCTCCAAAGCCACAGAGAAACCCTGTCTCGAAAAACCAAAAAAAAAAAAAAAAAACCACTCCATTCTCTCAGAGCACCTTGGTTTCAGATACTTTTAGTGAACTAATGCTCTGGGATCCCCTATGTAATCAAACAGCAACAATTAAAGAGTATTTTTCTTTCTTGTTCTCAAAACTGTAACAGCACCCTAAGTTTTTAATAGCTTACAAGTCATTTTTGTAGTTAAAAAAATTAATATCTCTTACATTTTTAAAGGTTTTCTCAGGATTTCTCTGAGGATGTGCACGTTACTAAGGATGTGCAGGTTACTAAGCCCAAGACATTTTGTTCCAATTTAAAAAAAATAAAAAGAAAAAAGCTAGCAGCCATTTAACAATAAAAAAAACTTCTTGAAAAGCAGGTGAATGAACATATTTAGCACTCTAAGAAGTTTCAACATCTTGAAACTGAAGTGATTATGTACATTAGAAAAGGGACACTCTAGGAAAAAATTGAAATACAAAAATTACTTTAAGGGAAATAACGGAACTTAATCTGGACTTTCTTCAAAAGTGTACTTTTAAGAAAGCAAAATGTGCCATGCAGTGGTGGTGCACACCTTTATTCTCTGAGGCAGGCAGCTTTCTGTATGTTCAAGCACAGTTTGCTATAGAATGAGTTCCAGGACAATATTACCTATTTAGACACCTGAAACATAAAAACTGTAGTCCTGATTTTCATAGAGCAGCTTTTCTAAGCAGGCCCATTTTAACAAACACCTCAAGTCTTTTGAACTTTCTGTCTGTGCTGAACCACATTTGCAGTAGTCCTCAGCCATGCGCAGCCTGTGTGGGCACATCTGCCGGAGTGTGAGCTGTTATATTCCTGCCTGAAAACCTGGCCCTCTGTCTCTCCATTCCCTTTCCTTGTATATTTATTTATTTGCAAGTTCACTTTCACCCAAGACTGAGGGACCATAAAGAATCACAGCAGAGCTCTCCAAAGTAGTGCTTTCCCACTTTGTGACACCAATCCAATACCTATGATGTCTCTGAGTGCTGCCTGTCCGTGTCTCTCTGTGAATGCCTATGTGTATGAGGAAGTCTCCAAAATCTCAAACTCTTAAGATAATTATATTTTAAACTGTCACTTGCTGCCTTCCACCTTTTACCAAAGAGAGATCAAAGGCTATCAAACTTTCCTTAGCTGATTCCCAGACTATGTTAAATTTTAATGTGGCTTTAAAAAACGATTAAAAGTTTCAATTTCTCTATCCCAAAATTATTACCTTAACCTAACCTAGTTCCTACCTACATTTATACATCATTTTTCTCTTACAGCATGAGAATATTCAGCATTAAGTACTCAAGAAACCTATACATACATATAAATATAAACTAATTCGGTGCAATGGATAAACCCACTGTTCTTCCACTCGGATGCAAGAGCACAGTAAGAAATTACACCACTCATGCTCTTCAAGAAACATCTATGAAGTGTAAAAGGGACAGGAGACAACTTTGGTCCCACCACTGAGTCATTTATCATCTTGACACATCACTCGTACAACTATAAAATAAAGCTTAACATCTCCGGACTTAACTCTTTTTAAAATAGCCCATTTCACCTATGCAACAAGTCTTTCTGCTGCTAAAGAATTATCTGAATGTGTGGCTTCATCGGAGCTAGGATGACTCCTCAACATCCTGTTTACATTGATACTATCACTGAAAACTAGATTATTCGTTTAAAAAAAGTGATAATGGTAATGATGATGATAAGAAGAATCATTGTGAACATAAATGACCGGCAAAGAGAACCGTGGGAAAGGGCGGGGGGAAATATAAGTACAGCAAATGCTAAGGAGAACTGATTTTTCTCTCAACATCTGTACTCTGGAATAGCGCTATAAACAAAAAACATAAAGATGCTACAACAGAACACTTGCTTCTTTCAACTATCTCTTCTATAACACACACCATCCACATCTTCCAAATACCAAACACTTCATTAAGAATTTTAAGAAACGTAGGAACTGAGATGTGGGTCTGCAAACTGAAAACACTTGACAAAGTTTGAACCCAAATACTAAGTGCAGCAATATAATCTGCTATGATCAATTTAAAAATCTCGTCGTAAAATAAGCAAAATTCATAATGCGGGCAAAGTCTCGATTGTTCGATCCTGTTTAAAAGATCTGTACGAAGAATGACCATCAGGTAGACATCAAAGCATTGTTGCCACTTCCCTCAAATCACAATCACGCTCTGCTAATGATTACTGCCTAGCAATAATAAACACACATTCGAACTACAACGACTAGGAAAAGGCATTTTGCTACCCAAAGACAAGAAGGGGCGTTTGAGGGTAAGGGCCATCTAAGGAAAGCGCCTCGGGCTGGAAGGTGCTACAACACTCTCTCCCCTCTCCCTGGGTCCCCAACCCCCGCCCCGTGTCAGCTGATCAGTTATTTAGCACCATTAACACGTACTTATCGACTAGTGGTTCATTAAATTACACGTCCTGTCGGCAGGCAGGACTCTAGGATTCCCATTTCAAACTAGGCAAAAGGAGTCCAATGTCTGGGTCCCCAGCACAAAAGCGCGCGTTCCCCCAAGGTCCGCAGCGCCTGGCTCCCCCGATGCGGGAGCAGGGATCGGACTCGGTGCGGCCGGGCTCCGCGAGCCGGCGGAGTCCTAAGCGCCAGGCCCGGGGCCTTCGAACCCGGCCTGGCCCACGACGCCTGCCCGCGCGGCGGCGGCGGAGACCGGGTACGCTCGCCGGCGAAGGCCGAGGCTCGGCGGTCGCGCAGAGGCCGCACCGCCACCTCTGCTCCGAGCCCGCGGGCCAAACGGTGGGGCAGGCCGGGGCGGGGCGGGGCAAGCCGGGGAGGCCCCAGAGGCCGGACGGCCGGGGGAGGAGAGGGCAGCCCCTGCGCGAGGGATGAAGGACACGGGCCGCCCGCGTGGGGAAAGGAGGCCACCGAGTGCCCGTCGCGGCCGGCGCCGCCACTCACCCGCTCCGCAGACGAGCGCTGCCACCGGCAGCCAGAGGAAGATGGAGGCCGCGGGGCCGCGGAGGAGGGGGCCGCGGAGGGGGTGCGCGCAGGGCGTCGGCGTTGCTGCCTCGGCTCGGGGCTCCAGAGCCCGCGCCGCCGCGGTGACGACACTACGGCTGGCCTGCGTGCCGCCCTCCCCGTCCAAGCTGCAGTCGCTGCCTCCCTGAGCCCGGGGGTCGCTCGCCTCGTGGAGCCTGTGCGGCGCCGCGAGAGCCCGCAGCCATCGGCGTGCGACAGCGACGACGGCGGCGACGGAGGCGGCCGCGGCGCGGGAGCAGGAGCGGGGCCGCGTCACGTGACGCTACTGTTTACCGTTCCGGGGGCCGGGGCTGCGTGAGCCGCGCCTGCGCCTGCGCGCTACGCTCTGCGCGCAGCCGCCCGGAAGGCTCCGCCTGGCCGGCCCCTGTGGCGATGGAGGCGGCAACGGACGCTGGCTGCCAACCGGGATGAGCAGGAAACCGGACCGTTGATGCGGAGCTGACCCCTCTCCTTCCCCGCCTACTGCTTACCTCCTGAGTGTGACTTGAAAATGGAACCCTTAGGCCTCAGTATTCTGGAAGGCGCTGCCCCCACCCTGCAGCCGGTTAGCCAGGACCGGCTCAGAACCGCGAACTGCCTTATTGAAGAAACATTCCTGGAAGCGAGGCGTGGTTTATCACAGTGCTGGAGGCCGAGGCAGTCGGGTTTTCAGGAGTCCTAAGCCAGCCTGGTCTACATAGAGAGTTCCAGGCACACCCGTGAGACGCCCTGTCTCTGAAAAAAGAAATATTCCTGGATACCCAAAAATATTCTTGGTAAGCAGTTTTCGAAATATGGGCCACAGTCCTTGGACGCCACTCTCCATTGCTAACTTGAAGAGATACCTCATTCCTCTGACAATAGCGTGTGTCTAAGTTTCTTGTCCCCCTTACAGAGCACTGGTTAAATACTCTTAAATTTTTTCAGTCTTCATTTTATTGCAGAATCGATCTTAATATTTGTGACATGTAATGGAACTTGTGGTTATTTTTATCTTTTTTTTTTCTTACGTTTCCTTCCCCAAGGTATCAATACTACAACACTACAACTATAAAATAACCCCCCTGGAGATACTCAATTTTTTTATTTTTTATTACTTTATAAATAATACCAATCAAAAATTTCCACTTCCTTTCCTCCTCCCACTTCCCTCCTGCTCCCCCCCTCACCCTCTTCCCCTCCCCCTTCAATCCTTAGAGAGGGCAGAGTATCCTGCCCTGTGGGAAGTCCTAGGCCCTCCTCCCCCCTCCATCCAGACTTAGGAAGGTGTGCATCCAAACAGACTAGGATCCTAAAAAGCCAGTACATGCAGTAGAGACAAATCCCAGTGCCATTATCATTGGCTTCTCAGTCTGCCCCAATTGTCAGCCACATTCAGAGGGTCCAGTTTGATCCCATGCTTGTTCAGTCCCAATCCAGCTGGATTTGGTGAGCTCCCATTAGCTCAGGCACACTTGTCTCAGTGAGTGGACCAACCCCTCGTGGTCCTGACTTGCTTGCTCATAGTCTCTCTCCTGCTCTTCAACTGGACCTTGGGAGCTCAGTCCAGTGCTTCGATGTGGGTCTCTGTTTCTATCTTCATTCGTCGCCTAACGAAGTTTCTGTGGTGATATTCAAGATATTCACCACAGGGTCCCTCAATTTTTAATAATGTATAGAAGTCCAAAGAGCAAACATTGAGACTCCAAAAGAGTTTGTTTACCCCCATCCCGGCCTTTAGTTAAGTACAGTGGTCTGTTTCCTGTCAGTCACAGTAACCAAAATGAACCCATTGACCACAGTTGTGTTTTCTAGTCTGCAGAGACAAGAGACAATTACAGTGTTGTCCCGACCTGCTGAGCACCTAACCATGAGGCCTGCACACTTCCTTTGAAAGCCTTTGTTAAGCTAAACCTCACACCAAGCACCCTTCACTTACTAAGGTCAGCAGGAGGTAGAACAAGCCACAGGCCTGTGGTGACCTGCTCTTCTGGTAACTTCACCGCTAAAAGCAAACACTTCTACAAAGGTTGTCCAGATTCGAGTGGCAGTCCAGGATGCATCAGTCTTTGTTTCACAGTCTTAGAGAAAAAATAAGAAAAAAAGGAAGTAAGGAAAGAAGGAAGGAAGGAAGGAAAGAAGAACTAGAAACGTTCACTTGAGTTGTTTGGGAAAGAACTGTAAAAAGTTAATACTACGCTAACTCTTCTTGACCTCGGTGTCATAAAAGCAGGGGAAGTATTAAGAACTGAGGAAAACTTATCTTTTCAGAGAAATCTTAGTAAATTTAGGACAAAACCCAAAATGAAGGTAAGAATGAGTCATAGCACTGTCATATTCACACAGCAAGGATTTCGGATCCAAAGCAGTGCCATGAAACATGGTATTTTGAGTCTGTTTTTTAAATGAAGCATCCAAATCCGTATTTGCCCACTCCTGGGCTTTGCTTGTTGTTTCTAAAGGTAAAGAAGAGTAGTTGTATTTTACCCAAGTCATACGTTACAAAAAAAAAAAAAAAAAAACCCTGAGAATGGTTATAACTACCCATGGGTCCTTTTTAACTAAAATGTTTAAACTCTGATGTGAAAAATCAGGTAAAACTGGTAGCATTAAAAGTCCAAATTAACTTGAAGAAGTTGAATTTAGTGGTAAAACACAAACCGAATAGTGTCTGTTTATATTTGACTGAAAATTATGGGCGTGGTGGCACAATTTGGATCTTGCAAAAATGTGGACCCAGCAAAACCAAAGTCCACCAGAACTGGAAGACAGTAGTTAATGCAAATACCAGAATTAGTTTTGATTGCCAAGTTAAGCAGCCTCCTGGGGCTCATCTACTGCCTTTAACAGCTAAGCTGCAGGCAGGGGACTGGGCTTGCCCAGCCTTAGGCAAAAGAGGGTTATGTTTGTCTGAAACACCATTGTTGCCATAGATAGAACAAGCTCTTGCAAGTCCCTATTGGCTGTTCTGTTTGGTGTCCTGTCCTAAATCCTGGAGATCTCAGGCCTCTGGGGGCCAGAGTCTTGCATCACACTTGTAGATGTGAGCCTTGCTGGTGCTCCTGCAACTGAGGTTCTCATTCTAGGGTGAGCTTTGCTCTTGTTTTCCTACTGTTGCTAACCTCCATCCAAGGCACACATAAGACAGAGAGGGCTCATGGTGCACAACGGAGGTCAGGCCAGGCTGGGAACTGAAGACACTGGTATCAGTTTTTCAGTATCTTGGTGCCATACCACAGAAGCATCGGATCCCAAGTGCCAGACCCGGTTGTCTCTGCTGGCATCTTGCCAGTTGGATGCTGTCTCTGGGTCAGCAGCTGGCACTTTCTAAGATCTACCGCACCAGGGATATCTGTCACTCAGGACTATACAAATGGTCAGACTGGAGAAGGTTCAGGCTTTATACCCTCACATGCTTCTCCAATATTAGGACTCAAATCTGCTAAGAATTTCATTGTGAGTGGAGAGATGTATTCATGGGTAAAACCATTTGCTGCTCTTCCAGAGGAGGACTAGAGGTCAGTTCCTAGCACCATCCACAGCAGACAGCCACAACTACCCATAAACTACAGCTCCAGGAATCCAGTACCCTCTTCTGGGTAGGCACCGGTATCATGTACACATACCTACACACGCACACACACACAAATACAAATAAAATCTTTAAAAGATTTAGGTTTGATATGGAAAGTGTCTTCACTGAAACACTGGCCTCTACAGTATCAGTTCAGTCATGTGGTAAAATTGTCGGGGTCCGGTGCTAGCCCAGACCATCAATTATTTCTCTCAACCAGACCCCAACATAAACTATCTCTCTCTGGACCAGCATGAAGGAGACAGGAATAAAAACACGACTCACATGGTTTCATTGGGAGGGAGATTCTCAGAGATCCCTCATGATATCCTGAGTTCACATCCTGAAGAATTTCCTCTGTTTATTCTCCAAAACAGCTTTTATACCAAAACTTAACTTAGGGGAAATACATTTGCATTCTATCTCCTAGGTAACCAGGTGAATGGCTTTTCCTCACATCCACAACTTCCTGTCTGCTCTGTATGCTAGCTGTCACTTAGGCTTGAATCCGCATCTCTATCAGGCATCCTCCAAATTACAAAGAAAGGAGAAACAACATCCTGACTCTTTGTTAGGACAGTGACAGCCTGTCTACAGGGCTATGTGACCCATCTCAGGTGTGGCCTATGGCTTGATGGCTTGGCTGCCATGCCATATAGAAATATGGGCCTACATAAAATGGAAAATTTTTGAGTTGCCCATTATGAGCAGATAGATAATTTGGCATATGGGACTGGCACCAGGTGGCTCAGCGAGAAAGGCACTTGTCACCAAGTCTGACCACCAGAGTTCAATCCCTGGGTTCCATTTAGAACAACAGTGGTTCTCAACCTGTGTGTCACAAACCCTTTGGCAAACCTCTGTCTCTGAAGATACTTAATTATAGTTCATAACAGTAGCAAAATTACAGTTATGAAATAATAACAATAATTATTTTATGGTTGTGGGTCCCCACAACATGAGGAACTGTATTAAAGGGTCGCGGCATTAGGAAAGCTGAGAAACACTGTAGTAAGAGAACCAACTCCTGCAAGTTGTCCCCTGACCACCACACATGTGCCGTGACATATATTCCCCACTTCCTGAAACACAAAGTATTTTAGAAAATAAAATGTACTGTGTAGTAGGATTTTCTCTAGAATCTGTTCTAGATACACACTGTCATGTTGGTTTAGAAAAGCTTTAAATGTTTTTATGTTTCACCATGATATGAAAACAGCAATCAAAATATCTAGACCTCTATTTAGTGAGATTGTCATTGAACATCTAAGCCTAGTCCAGAAAACTGTATCCCTTATAGTGGTGGACTTCCTCCCATCCACACATTCACTTTTCTGCTAAACATGGCTAGCTGTATGAGCCTTCAGCATAATTACTGGGTAAAGGGAATGCCCTCCCTATTCAAGAATAAATAGTTGCTGTCACATTACAGAGCTCCAGTGAAGGTAGCTAGGAAGACTGGATCAAATAATAAAATAAGCCTCCATCTACCCCAGGCCTTTGTAGGCCATAGAAGCCTTTTAAAGATGTCAATCATAAGGTCATCTCCTCTGCATTAGTCTCCTTACTTACCTACAGGTTCTTTCATTTGCTCATTTGTCCATTAAATACACCAGGAATGAACCCAGTTATTCCTGCCCTGAAGAAACTCAGAGGAGTGGGAAAGATGAGCAGTCCACAATTACATGCAGCATGGTGTGACATTAGCAGGCACAAAAGACAGGTGCTTATGTTTTCTACTGCCTGCAAAATTTCTGGGACATTCCTGAGATCTGATGGGGAGGCTGCCCTCACCATAAAAATAACTAAAATTTTTTTTAAATATTTATTTATTTATTTATTTATTATGTATACAATGTTCTGTCTGTGTATATGCCTGCAGGCCAGAAGAGGGCAGCAGACCTCATCATAGATGGTTGTGAGCCACCATGTGGTTGCTGGGAATTGAACTCAAGACCTTTGGAAGAGCAGGCAATGCTCTTAACAGCTGAGCCATCTCTCCAGCCCCATAACTAAAATTTTTGCATAAAGTGCTTTTAAATGTCTTTCTATGACAAGCTCAATGATAATATTTCCTCCTAATTAAACACTCCATGGTTTTACAAAACATAAAATCCAACAAAATAAACTTCTTCAGTTTATTTCTCTTTGTTTTATTTTTGAGACAAAATCCCACTGTGAGGTAGCTCACCGTAGCCTAGAGTTCACGGTCCTACTGTTTTAGCCTCCAAAGCTAACACAGAGCACTGGGGTTGCAGCTAAGTAGTCACCATCACAGCAGGCTCCAACTTAATGTAGTAGTCAAAGCCTTTAGGATTGGTCACACCTACCTCGTCAGCTTTCCATTTCTTGAGATACTACAGAAATAAAGACGTAATTTAACAGGAAGTTTGCCAATGTACAGCAGGAGAACATGCACCTAAGTAAGACAACTTCAAAATGAGGGTCTGAGAATTAACTTCTCAGGGGGCTAAACATGACCTAGGTTGCCCAGGTATAGTTCTTTCAAATGCTATCTCTGAAACCAATAGCTAGATCACCTCCTAATAATGTCATCATCATATTATAAATTTGTCAAGGGATTAATTAATGTTCTTAGATCAGAGATGTGAAAATCTACTCATTTACCCAAAACCCATCAGGCAGCAACCACATCCCACTACTTGAACTTTGGGGTACGAGTATCTGAGATTCAAACCATACAAAGGCAAAAAAGAATGGGTCATAAGGGCTGGAGAGATGGCTCAGTGGTTAAGAGCGTTGCCTGCTCTTCCAAAGGTTCTGAGTTCAATTCCCAGCAACCACATGGTGGCTCACAACCATCTGTAATGAGGTCTGGTGCCCTCTTCTGGCCTGCAGACATACATATAGACAGACTATTGTATACATAAAAAATAAATAAATATAAAAAAAAAAAGAATGGGTCATAAGATGACCCAAGAGCTTGCTTCATACCCTTTGGGTACATGATAAAATTAAATCTGTAATGCCAGGCAATATAGCCCTTTCTTGCTGTGGGACAATGTACCCTGTCAATTGTATTTTAAATAAAGGCTATTTGGCCAGTAGCCAGGCAGGAAGTATAGGTAAGGCAATGAGAACAGGAGAATTCTGGAAAAAGGACTCAGTCTGCAGTCATCATCCAGACACAGAGGAAGCAAGATGTGACTGCTTCACCAAAAAGGTATCAAGCCACGTGGCTAACACAGACAAGAATAATGGGTTAATGTAAGATGTAAGAATTAATAAAAAAAACCTGAGCTACTAGACCAATCAGTTTATAATTAATGTAGACCTCTGTGTATTTCTTTGGGACTGAATGTCTTCGAGATTATATCTTGAAAGAGAGAATCACTGGGCAGTGGTGTTGCATGCCTAATCCCAGCACTTGGGAGGCAGAGGCAGGCATATGTCTGTGAGTTCAAGGTCAGTCTGGTCTGCAAAAGTTAGTTCCAGGAGCAAAAGTTAGTTCCAGGACACGCATCAAAGCTACAGAGAGCCGGGTGGTGGTGGCGCATGCCTTTAATCCCAGCACTCGGGAGGCAGAGGCAGATGGATCTCTGTGAGTTCGAGACCAGCCTGGTCTACAGAGCTAGTTCCAGGACAGGCTCCAAAGCCACAGAGAAACCCTGTCTCAAAAAAAAAAAAAGCTACAGAGAAACCCTGTCTCAGAAGAAGGAGGAGGAGGAGGAAGAGGAAGAAGGAGAAAAAGAGGAGGAGGAGGAGGAGGAGGAGGAGGAGGAGGAGAAGAAGAAGAAGAAGAAGAAGAAGAAGAAGAAGAAGAAGAAGAAGAAGAATCTTTAAAAAGAAAAGAAGAATCAAACTTCCATGATATGGTACAAAATGGGAACTTGAAAAATAAGGCCAGTCTCTACTCACCGGTCCCTGGAATACTGTTTCATAGAAAAATCAACAGCTAAGTTGCCCTCCTTTAGGACTAATTTGTAGAGTTGTTTATGAGACAGAGTCCTACTGTGTAGCCCAGGCTGGTCTTGAAGTTGTAACCCTCCTGCCTCAGCTTCCCAAGTAATAGGATTATAAACATGGCTAGGTTGGCTGCTCTGAGGGAATGCATGGCCTCAATCTCTTTTATTCTTGTTCTTTGAAAACTGCCACCACCATGGCTGTATCTCTGGTCTCCTCCAGTCCTTCTAAATCACTCAAAGGTTCAAGGTCTAGGTCCTTCTCCTTTGGTTAAGAAAGGATCTCGCACCAAAAGCAATCTACAGATTCAACGCAATGCCCATCAAAATCCCAACAAAATTCTTCAAAGACCTCGAAAGAACAGTACTCAACTTCATATGGAAAAGCAAAAAACCCAGGATAGCCAAAACAATCTTGTACAATAAAAGAACATCTGGAGGCATCACAATCCCTGACTTCAAACTCTACTACAAAGCTATAGTGCTGAGAACAGTCTGGTATTGGCATAAGAACAGATAGGAGGACAAATGTATATCAATCCACATATCTTCGAATACCTGACTTTTGACGAAGAAGCAAAAAATATCAAATGGAAAAAACAAAGCATATTTAACAAGTGGTGCTGGCATAATTGGATATCAACATGCAGAAGAATAAAAATAGACCCATATCTATCACCATGCACAAAACGCAAGTCCAAATGGATCAAAGACCTCAACATAAAGTCAGCCACACTGAACTTTATAGAAGAGAAAGTGGGAAGTACACTTGAACACATTGGCACAGGGAGCCACTTCCTAAGTATAACCCCAATACTGAACTGAACAGAGAATTCTCAACAGAAGAAGTTCAAATGACCAAAAGATACTTAAGGACATGTTCAACTTCCTTAGCTATCACGGAAATGCAAATCAAAACAACTTTGAGACACCATCTTACACCTAAAGAATGGCTAAAATCCAAAACTCCAATGATAGCCAATGCTGGAGAGGATGTGGAGTAGGGGAACACTCATCCATTGCTGGTGGGAATGCAAAATTGTACAACTACTTTGGAAATCAGTGTGGTGGTTTCTCAGAAAATTGGGAGTCAACCTACCTCAGGATCTAGCAATATCACTCTTGGAAATATACCTAAGAGATGCCCAATCATACTATAAAAGCATTTGTTCAACTATGTTCATAGCAGCATTATTTGTAATATCCAGAACCTGGAAATAACCTAGATGCCCCTCAATGGAAGAATGGATAAAGAAAGTGTGGCACAACTACACCTTAGAATACTACTCAGCGATAAAATCAGTGACATCTTGAATTTTGCATGCAAATGGATGGAAATAAAAAACACTATCCTGAGTGAGATAACCCAGACCCAAAAATATGAATATGGTTATGTACTCACTCATTAGTGGATTCTAACCATAAACAAAGGACATTGAGCCAATAGTTTGTGATTCTAGAGAAACTAATTAATAAGGTAAACCCAAAGAAAATCATATATAGATCCTCTTGAAAATTGGAAGCAGACAAGATCACCAGGCAAAAGTTGGGATCATGGGGGTGGGGGCACGGTGGTGGAAGGGGAGAGGGAGAGAGAGAAGGGAGAAGGGGAGGGTTAGGGAGAGCTTGGGGGAGTGGGATGATTGAGATGGAGGAAGGACGGATATGGGAGCAGGGAAGAAGATAATTAAGGGAGTCATTTTGGAGTTGGCAAGAGGCTTGGTCCACCCACTGAGACAGTGTGCCTGAGCTAATGGGAGCTCACCAAATCCAGCTGGACTGGGACTCAACGAGCATGGGATCAAACTGGACCCTCTGAATGTGGCTGACAATTGTGGCAGACTGAGAAGTCAATGATAATGGCACTGGGATTTGTCTCTATTGCATGTACTGGGTTTTTCGTATCCTATTCTATTTGGATGCACACCTTCCTAAGTCTGGATGGAGGGGGGAGGTCCTTAGACTTCTCTCAGGGCAGGGTACCCTGGATTCTCTTAGGACTGGAGGGGAGGAGGGGAGGTGGTACATTTACACAATGGAGTACTATCAACAAAAAAAATAACATCTTGAATTTTACAGAAAAAATGGAGCTAGAAAACATTATTTTGAGTGAAGTAACCCAGACACAGAAAGACAATTTATCACATGTACTCACTCATAGGTGGTTTTTAAGCATAAAGCAAAGAAAGCCAGCCTACAAACCACAATCCCAGAGAATTTAGACACTAAGAGAGATTTACATAGATCTTATCTACATGGGAAGTAGAAAGTAGAAAAAGATAAGATCTCCTGAGTAAATAAGGAGCCCAGGACCTTGGGGGAGGGTTGAAGGGGGAGGGGAGAGGCAGGGAGGGGAGCAGAGAAAAATGTAGAGCTCAATAAATATCAAAAAAAAAAGAAAAAGTAATAGTTCTCCAATTAATATCTTTGCACATGTATCTTTTGGTATCTGGCTAAGCTAAAAAAGAAAAGATCTTTTGTGAAAACATGTTTGGGTGTGGTTCGTACCTCATCTGGGGTCCAGAAAGGAACCTCCTCTGTGTGGGGGTCCCTTCATAGTCGCTGAGGCCAGAGATTCTGCAGGAATACAGGAGAAATCAGTGGCTAGAGAGCTGTGTTAGGGTGGGCTTTCGGTGATGGAGCTGGTTTTGAGATCTCCCTGCTCTCTGTAAATAACTCTCATCCATACTTCTGTTATTATCACCAATAAAAACTCATTAGTTCACCCAAACTGGACACAGGTCTGTCCTGGGCTCTCTTTTGATGGTGAGTAGGTCTGTTGTTTCTCCCCAGGAAGTCTCAAGATAACACATAGGTTGTAACCAACCACATCATGATGCCAGCACCACTGACTGAGATGATTCCAGTGTCATGCCTTCTCCCCCATGACTGACTAAAGTCGCCTGAAAACTTAAGCCAAGGTAAACCTTCCTCCCGTGGGTTGTCTCTGATGGGTCATGGTGTTGAGAAAAATCACTGATATCCAGGTTGGATTTTCAAGGACACCTTCAGTCTTTTCCTAGCTCTGTCTACTTGTAATTGCTTAACTAATCAGGTACAAATTAATTATGTAATCATTTTGTTCTCTTACAGTCTGCAAACTTCAAGACCAGTGGCTTAGCAGGTAAGGCATTTCTCACCAAGCCTATGACCTGAGTTTGATCCCTGGAACTCACATAATGGAAAGACTTGGTTGTCGAATATTATTTTAACCAGGCAAAGATGAGTTACATTTGTTTACAGTGCAGACTATTACTTAAACTATGTAAAGGTGTGTTACTTTTGTTTATACTGCATTTATTTAGTGATGTAAGGATATGTGTTTAACTATATAGAGATATATTGCATCTGTTTTACCTTGCCTGCCTAAGGCAACTGATTGCTCTAATAAAAAAGCTAAATGGCCATTAGCTAGACAGGAGAGGGCTAGGTAGGGTTGGCATGCAGAGAGAATAAATAGGAGAAGAAATCTAGGCTTGAGAGGAATGAAGGAAGAACTAGAGAAGGAAGAGAGAACAAGGAACACGCCAGGGCAAGAAGCCAGGCAGATAGATGCCAGACAGACATAAAGAAGCAGTGAAAGTAAAATATACAGATGTAGAAAGGTAGATAAAAAGAAACAGGTTAATTTAAGTTAAAAGAACTAGCCAGAAACATGCCTAAGTTAGGCCCAGCATTCAAAATTAATAAAAGTCTTTGTGTCATGATTTGGGAGCTGGTTGGTGGCTCAAAAGAAAAAAAGCCTGGTACAAAAACAGACACCCAAAAGTTGTCCTCTGACCTCTATACAAAGGCTATGGCATATCTTCCCCATCACACACATGTACACAATCATCAGTCAATAAAGCTTTTATACTTTAAAACAACAGAGACCATGGATTTTGTTCAAACTTTTATCCCTTGAGCCCATTATGACACGTGGATCTACAGAAATTCAGTAAACATTTCTCATCCTGATGAACTATATTTGCTAATGATGGATTTGCAGGAAGGCTTTAGCCTCTAGGAATTTTTTTTTTTACTGTGTTTCAAAGAATGGGAGCTGAATAGCACAGATGTTAGCTCAATGTACTTTTGTCCCAACATTTTGGTAAGCAGTAACCTAGATTTATGTTCACTGAAAGACTCCATTAAGCATGAGTACTCAAAACACCGTTCCTTTGTTGTCTAGAAGGCCGAGAATGGTATAGAAAGGAAAGTGTACTGCCCGGCTTCGTGTGTCAACTTGACACAAGCTAAAGTCAACAGAGAGGAAGGAGCCTCAGTAAACAGCACCCCTCCATTGCCTCAGTAGCAACCCCTGACTCCGGGATCCTGTCCTGTTTGAGTTCCTATCCTGACTTCCTTCAGCAGTGCTGAAGTATAACCTTTCCTCCCCAACTTGCTATTTGGTCATGGTGTTTCATCGCAGCAATAGAAACCCTAAATAAGACAGGAAGGATGCATTTTCCTGTTTCCACAGTAGAGCATAGACAGAGGTAGCAACCACCAGATCTCAGGAAATGTGGTATTCTGTTGGCACATGTCTTAGGGTTTCTATTTCTTTGATATAACACAATAGCCAAAAGCAACTTAGAGAGCAAAGGATTCATTTCATCGTTCAACTCTCAGGTCAAAATACACATCTGAAGGAAGGCAAGGCAGGAACTCAGAGCAGAAACCTGAAATCAGGAACTGAAGTAGGGGTCGTAGGGCAGTGCTGCTTACTGGCTTGCTCACTCGTAGCCTGCTCAGTCTGCTTTCTCATAGCAGCCAGGACCAACAGCCTAGAAACAGCACCACCACAATAGACTAAACCCTCCACATCAATCACTGATTATGGAAATGCACTACAGACTTGCCAGCAGGCCTGTCTTCTGGGGATATTTCCTCAAATGACAGACCCTCTTCCCAATGATTCTAGCATGTGTCACGTTGACATGAAACAAACAACCCAGAAATTTAACAAGAGTTGACAGTTTAGGTAGCTTTAAGAAACATGATAATTCAGTCTGGCCATCACCACAATCCTCTTCCTATACACACACACACACACACACACACACACACACACACACACACACAGTGGTTTAGTAATTGTTGACCATAGAGAGGAAAGATGGAGCAGAATAGTACAAGTGGACTTTGACGTCTTGGGAAAGAGTAATCTTCCAATTAAGGGACACTTACTTGAATACTGATACTCATGTGATGTTTGCAGTTACCCCCTTGTAGCACAACACCTGCTCTACGTGCTATAGTTACACCTGTAGCATACCGCCTGCACTACAGGATGGTTCATGAGGGGCTGGAGATTGAAACAAAAACACACACAAGAGACATGGGTCATCCAGGTCTCCTTGACTAATGGCCACGCCCTAACTCTTAGCTACAAACCACTCGCCTGACATCAGGAACTCCTGAGGGTCATGTGCTCAGAGCAGCTGCAAGACTATTTGTTTGCTCAGAGCAGCTGCAAGCATAGGGAAACAAATTGTTTACTCCAGCAGGAAGGGGATCACAGGAAATTCAGTGTCGGGGGGTCCACAGTCCCCAACATCCCCTTTTACCAGAAAAGTGTCAGAAGGAATGTTTGGCTTTAAAATGATAGCACTGACCTGTGCTCAAATTCCCTGTGTTAAAACAGATTGTGGCCCTCCCTTCTTTGGCGGCATAGTGCCTCCCTGCTCAGCCTGCTTGGGCGCTGGGACCGAACCCGAATCGGGAGGGCAAAAGGGAGGGTGGTAGCTCCTTTGTCCCCATAGCCTGCCTGCAGCAAGCAGGGTGGGCCCTTTGTTTGCGAGCTAACCAAGCAGCACGGAGTTTTGATCTGAGCACCGAGTGAAACATCATTGTGGTGAGTGAGTGCTGCGGCAGCCAGGAACATACCTCAGCCTGCCAACACTTCCTGGCCATCCTACAGGGGCTATACTGCCCGATACCTCCTCTCTCTTCCTATCCCATCCAGCTTACATCCAGATCCCCCCACCCCCTGTCTCCCTCCCTCCCTCCCTTCTTTGGCGGCATAGCGCCTCCCTGCTCAGCCTCCTGGGGCGCTGGGACCGAACCCGAATCGGGAGGGCAAAGGGGAGGGTGGTAGCTCCTTTGTCCCAATAGCCTGCCTGCAGCAACCAGGATGGGCCCTTTGTTTGCGAGCTAACCAAGCAGCAAGGAGATCCGATCTGGACACCAGGAGAAACATCACTGGGGAGTGACGTCACTGGGAAGGTACATCAGTGGGCAAGAAGACCTGATCCTGTAAAAGAAGATCCATAGGGGAGTATTGGGAGGAAGAGATGGGCAGACGCCAACGCAAGAATTCACCCAACAATCTGAAAAACAACACGAAACCACCAGAAGCCAGCGACTTCACAACAGGAGGACATGAACACCTTAATCAAGAAGAAGTAGAAAAAACTGACTTCATGAAAGTGATTGACACCCTTAAACAGCATATAAAAAACGCCCTTATAGAAATGGATGAGAAGTATAACAGAAAGTTCGAGGAATTGAGTAAATCAGTGAATGATACCCTAGGAAACCAAGGAAAAACAATCAAGCAGATAATGGAAACAGTTCATGACTTGAAAACTGAAATCGAGGCAAAAAAGAAAACACAAACAGAGGGCCGGCTGGACATGGAAAATCTAGGTAAACGAATAGAAACTACAGAAACAAGCATAACCAGCAGAATACAAGAGATAGAAGAAAGAATCTCAGATTCTGAGGATAACATACAGAAAATAAACGCACTGATCAAAGAAAACAGCAAGTCCAACAAACTCTCATCACAAAACATTCAGGAATTATGGGACACAATAAAAAGACCAAACCTAAGAATAATTGGAGTAGAAGAAGGAGAAGAAGTGCAGCTCAACGGGCCAGATAATATACTTAATAAAATTATAGAAGAAAACTTTCCCAACCTGCAGAAAGATGTACCTATGAAGGTTCAAGAAGCATACAGAACACCAAATAGGCTGGATCAAAAAAAAAACATCCCCTCGCCATATAATAATCAAAACACAAAATATGCAGAATAAAGAAAGAATATTAAGAGCCGCAAAGGAAAAAGGCCAAGTTACTTATAAAGGTAAACCTATCAGACTTACACCTGACTTCTCTATGGAAACCATGAAAGCCAGAAGGTCCTGGATAGATGTACTGCAAAAACTAAGAGACCATGGATGTAAGCCCAGACTACTATATCCAGCCAAGCTTTCGTTCACTATAAATGGAGAAAACAAAATTTTCCAGGATAAAAACAAATTTAAACAATATGTAGCCACAAATCCAGCCTTACAGAAAATAATAGAAGGAAAATCACTAACCAAGGAGTCCAACAATGACCACAATAACTCAGACATCTAGAGACCCCTCACCAGCGCAACTCAAAGAAGGGAAACACACAAACCCTACTACTAAAAAAGTGACCGGAGTTAACAACTACTGGTCATTAATATCACTTAATGTCAATGGGCTCAACTCACCTATAAAAAGGCACAGGCTAAGAGATTGGATACGAAAACAGGATCCAACATTCTGCTGTCTACAAGAAACACACCTCAACCACAAAGACAGGCACCTACTCAGAGTAAAGGGCTGGGAAAAGGCTTATCAAGCAAATGGACCTAAGAAACAAGAAGGTGTGGCTATACTAATTTCTAACAAAGTAGACTTCAAACTTAAATCAATCAGAAGAGATGGAGAGGGACATTTTATACTCATAACAGGAACAATTCATCAGGAAGAAGTCTCAATCCTGAATATCTATGCCCCTAATATAAAAGCACCCACGTACGTAAAAGAAACATTACTAAAACTCAAGGCAGCCATCAAACCGCACACACTAATAGTAGGAGACTTCAACACTCCTATCTCACCAATGGACAGGTCAATCAGACAGAAACCTAACAGAGAAATTAGAGAATTAATGGAGGTAATGAATCAAATGGACTTAACAGACATCTATAAATTATTCCACCCAAAGAGGAAAGAATATACCTTCTTCTCTGCAGCTCATGGAACCTTCTTGAAAATTGACCACATACTCGGTAACAAAGCTAGCTTACACAGTTACAAAAAAATATTAGTAACCAAGTGTGTCTTATCAGATCACCATGGATTAAAGTTAGAATTCAACAACAATGCTACCCCCAGAAAGCCTACAAACTCATGGAAACTGAACAGTCAACTACTGAACCATACCTGGATTAAGGAAGAAATAAAGAAATTAAAGTCTTCCTTGAATTCAATGAAAATAAAGAAACAACATACTCGAACTTATGGGACACTATGAAAGCAGTCCTAAGAGGAAAGTTCATAGCACTAAGTGCCCACTTAAAGAAAACAGAGAAAGCACATATTGGAGACTTAACAGCCCACCTGAAAGCTCTAGAAAAAAAAGAAGCAGACTCACCTAGGAGGAGTAGAAGACTGGAAATAATCAAACTGAGGGCTGAAATCAACAAAATAGAAACACAGAAAACAATCCAAAGAATCAATGAAACAAAAAGCTGGTTCCTGGAGAAAATCAACAAGATTGATAAACCCCTATCCAAACTAATCAAACGACAGAGAGAGAATACGCAAATTAATAAGATCAGAAATGAAAAGGGGGACATAACCACAGACACAGAGGAAATTCAGAGAGTCATTAGATCTTACTACAAAAGCCTGTATGCCACAAAACTGGGAAATTTAAAAGAAATGGACACTTTTTTAGATAAATACCATTTACCAAAATTAAACCAGGACCAGGTGAACAACCTAAACAGACCTGTCAGTCACGAAGAATTAGAAGCTGTCATCAAAAACCTCCCTACCAAAAAAAGCCCAGGACCAGATGGTTTCAATGCAGAATTCTACCAGAACTTCCAAGAAGACCTAATACCTATACTCCTTAATGTATTCCACAACATAGAAACAGAGCGTCATTACCAAATTCCTTTTATGAAGCTACAGTTACTCTTATACCAAAACCACACAAAGACTCAACCAGGAAAGAGAATTACAGGCCAATCTCACTCATGAATATCGATGCAAAAATCCTCAACAAAATACTGGCAAACCGAATCCAAGAACACATCCGAAAAATTATCCATTATGATCAAGTAGGCTTCATTCCTGAGATGTAGGGCTGGTTCAACATACGAAAATCTATCAATGTAATCCAGCATATAAATAAACTGAAAGAAAAAAACCATATGATCATTTCATTAGATGCTGAAAAAGCATTTGACAAAATTCAACATCCATTTATGTTAAAAGTCTTGGAGAGATTAGGGATACAAGGGTCATACCTAAATATAATAAAAGCTATATACAGCAAGCCGACAGCTAACATCAAATTAAACGGAGAGAAACTCAAAGCCATCCTGCTTAACTCAGGAACACGACAAGGCTGTCCACTCTCGCCATACCTCTTCAATATAGTGCTTGAAGTTCTAGCAATAGCAATAAGACAACATAATGGGATCAAGGGGATTCGAATTGGAAAGGAAGAAGTGAAACTTTCGTTATTTGCAGATGATATGATAGTGTACATAAGCGACCCCCAAAACTCCACCAAAGAACTTATACAGCTGATAAACAGCTTTAGTAATGTGGCAGGATACAAGATCAACTCCAAAAAATCAGTTGTCCTCTTATACACAAAGGATATGGAAGCAGAGAGGGAAATCAGAGAAGCTTCACCTTTCACGATAGCCACAAACAGCATAAAATATCTTGGGGTAACTCTAACCAAGGAAGTGAAAGATCTATTTGACAAGAACTTTAAGGCATTGAAGAAAGAAATTGAAGAGGATACCAAAAAATGGATGGACCTCCCTTGCTCTTGGATTGGGAGGATCAACATAGTAAAAATGGCAATTCTACCAAAGGCAATTTATAGATTCAATGCAATCCCCATCAAGATCCCATCAAAATTCTTCACAGATCTGGAGAGGACAATAATCAACTTTATATGGAAAAACAAAAAACCCAGGATAGCCAAAACAATCCTATACAATAAAGGATCTTCTGGAGGCATTACCATCCCTGACTTCAAACTCTATTACAGAGCTACAGTAATGAAAACAGTGTGGTACTGGCATAAAAACAGAGAAGTCGACCAATGGAATCGTATAGAAGACCCGAATTTTATCCCACAAACCTATGAACACCTCATTTTTGATAAAAGAGCTAAAAGTATACAATGGAAGAAAGAAAGCATCTTCAACAAATGGTACTGGCACAACTGGATGTCAACCTGTAGAAGAATGAAAATAGACCCATATCTATCACCGTGCACAAAACTCAAGTCCAAATGGATTAAAGACCTCAATATCAGCCCGAACACACTGAACCTGATAGAAGAGAAAGTGGGGAATACCCTACAACAGATGGGCACAGGAGATCGCTTCCTATGTATAACCCCAGAAGCACAGACATTAAGGGCAACATTGAATAAATGGGACCTACTTAAACTGAGAAGCTTCTGTAAAGCAAAGGACACTGTCGCTAAGATACAAAGGCAACCTACTGACTGGGAGAAGATCTTCACCAACCCCGCAACAGACAAAGGTCTGATCTCCAAAATATATAGAGAACTCAAGAAACTAGACTTTAAAACGCTAATTAACCCAATTAAAAAATGGGGCACTGAACTGAACAGAGAATTCTCAACAGAAGTTCAAATGGCCAAAAGACACTTAAGGTCGTGCTCAACTTCCTTAGCAATCAGGGAAATGCAAATCAAAACAACTTTGAGATATCATCTTACACCTGTCAGAATGGCTAAAGTCAAAAACACCAAGGATAGCCTTTGCTGGAGAGGCTGTGGAGGAAGGGGTACCCTCATCCATTGCTGGTGGGAATGCAATCTTGTGCAACCACTGTGGAAGTCAGTGTTTCGGTTTCTCAGGAAATTCGGGATCAACCTACCCCTGGACCCAGCAATACCTCTCCTGGGAATATACCCAAGAGATGCTCTATCATATGACAAAAGCATTTGTTCAACTATGTTCATAGCAGTATTATTTGTAATAGCCAGAACCTGGAAACAACCTAGATGCCCTTCAATGGAAGAATGGATGAAGAAAGTATGGAATATATACACGCTAGAGTACTACGCTGCGGTAAAAAACAATGACTTCTCGAATTTTGCATGCAAATGGATGGAAATAGAAAACACTATCCTGAGTGAGGTATCCCAGACCCAAAAGATGAACATGGGATGTACTCACTCATAATTGGTTTCTAGCCATAAATAAGGGTCACGGAGTCTACAATAGGTGAATCTAAAGAAGCTAAGTAAGATGGTGAAGCCAAGGAAAAACATATAGTTATCCTCTTGGCTAAGGGAAGTAGACAAAATTGCCGGGGAGAAAATTGGGATCTTGGGGGTGGGGTGGGATGGGGGTAAGGGGAGATGGGGAGAGAAAAGGTAGAAGGGAAGGAGGGGGGGGGACTTGGGAAAACAGGAGGATTGGGATAAAGGAAGGGTGGATAGGGGAGCACGGAATCACAATTCTTAGTTAAGGGAGCCACTTTAGGGTGGGCAAGAGACTTGAACCTAGAGTGGCTCCCAGGAGCCCAAGCCGAGGTCCCCAGTTAGTTCCTTGGGCAGCTGAGGATAGGGAACCTGAAATGACCCTATCCTAGAGCAATACTGACGAATATCTTGCATATCATCATAGAACCTTCATCTGGTGATGGATGGAGATAGAGACAGAGACTGAGCTCCCAAGGTCCCAAGGAGGAGCAGAAGGAGGGAGAACATGAGCAAAGAAGTCGGGACCACGAGGGGTGCACCCACCCACTGAGACAGTGGAGCTGATCTACTGGGAGCTCACCAAGGCCAGCTGGACTGTGACCGAAAAAGCATGGGATAAGACTGGACTCCTTGAACATGGCGAACAATGAGGGCTGATGAGACGCCAAGGACAATGGCACGGGGTTTTGATCGTACTTAATGTGCTGGCTTTGTGGGAGCCTAGCCAGTTTGGATGTTCACCTTCCTAGATATGGATGGAGGGGGGAGGACCTAGGACTTACCACAGGGCAGGGAACCCAGACTGCTCTTTGGACTGGAGAGGGAGGGGGAGAGGAGTGGGGGGAGGGGGAGAAGGGTGGGAGGAGGGGGAGGGAAATGGGAGGCTGGGAGGAGGTGGAAACTTGTTTTTTTTTTTCTCCTTTTCTCAATAAAAAAAAAAAACAGATTGTGGCATGCTGTCTCCAGCTGGAGTAGGCAGAGACAGGTACCCTTACATTATAATAAAATAAACAAAATACATATGAACAGATTTGACAAATTCCAGGCTACTGAATGGTAAAATTAATATCCAGCAAAAACTAAAGCCATACAAAATGTTATCAACAAATGAATAAATTTCTAGGTATGGTAATTTGAATGTAATTGACTCCCCCACAATCTCATAGGGAGCAGCACTATTATGAGATGTGGCTTTGTTGGAGTGTGTATGGCCTTGTTAGAGAAAATGTGTCATTGTGGGAGCAGGCGTTGAGGTTTCCTATGCTCAGGATACTGCCCAGTGTCTCAGTCAACTTCCTAAGGATCAGCAGCATTTTTAATCCATGTCACTGACTGTGTGTTTATTGGGAGGAATTTGGACTTTGGTTCTTTGGATTATGAAAACAGTGGAATTCTTTAGGCACTGCTTAATGGACCATACTAATAGAAGCATGGAATACAGATGTGATAAGAGTTATTTAAACTGTTGGAGGTTCACTCAAAAGGTTTCAGAGGAGAAGAATTTAAGTATGTTGCCTAGATATTGTTCTTGTGATATTTTGGTGAAGAAAGTGACTGCCTTTTGCTCTTGTCTGAAGAGTTTAGTGAAGCTAAGGTGAAGAGTTTTGGATTAATTTCATTAGCAGAAGAAATCTCAAAACAGCCTAGTATAGACACTGCCCTGTGGATATTGGTGATATCTCTAATGAAGACTTACAGTGAAAAGGAGCAAGCTAAGCAGGGTAAATTGCAAAAAGTAAATTTGGAGGAGAAAAAGAGCACCAGGAAATGAAATAGAACTAAATCCAGGAGATAAATGGATTAAGAAATGGAATAAAGGGAGTGGTGACCTCCGGGCAAGATTCCACCCAGCGAGGTTTCCAACTTGTGGAAAAAAAAACTAAAGAAAGGCACACCTTTAATCCCAGCACTGGGAAAGCAAAGACTGGCAGGTCTCTGAGTCTGCGGCCAGTCTAATCTACAGAGCAACTTTCAGGACAGCCAAGTTTAGGCAGAGAAAGACAGAAAGCTGGTGAAGGTGTAATTGAATGAAGGGTCATGTTCCAGCCGCAGCAAGCAGCAGAACTTGGCCGAAGCTTCTCTCTCTCTCTCTCTCTCTCTCTCTCTCTCTCTCTCCTCACATAGTCTAGAACTCCTGAAGCAGCTGGTCACATGGCATGCACATCTGGAAAGCAGAAAGCAGTAGATACACTGTGCTCTGTCTCTCCACTCACATAGTCTAGGACTCCTGAAACAGCTGGTCACATGGCATACACATCTGGAAAGCAGAAAGCAGTAGATACTCTGTGCTCTGTCTCTCCACTCATATAGTCTAGAACTCCAGCTCAGAAAATGGTCCCACCAGAAGCTGAGATGGGTCCTCCCTCACCAATGAATAAAATATCCCTTCACAGGCGTGTCCAAAGCCCCATCTCCCAGCTGGTTTAGATTATGTCAAGTAGACCATTGACACCACTGCCCGTAGACATTCAGCAACTATGAACTGCGAACAGTCCCCCAGGGTCTCTCTCTGGAGTAATGAGTCATTTGTTCGCATCTCTCTAGGGATAATGTCACAAACCAACTGTTAAACTTGAGGGGAGGGTCATAGGGATCTAAATTAATAGCCAGTTGTCCAGAATCACAGGTGGCAGCATGGGCCTTGTGATTGGTGCCTACAGTGGGGTAGTCCCATGGAACTGAGCTTTTAATCTGTGGAAGTCAATGCTGTTCTGGGTAGATAGCATCAGAGTTAAGTGGTGTCTGCTGGAAATCTGGGTAGTGTGTGAAGAAAATGCTATGTCAGAGTTTTCTGTGTCCTGTCAGGGACATGATAATAACAAAAAAAAAAACACGTCTTTTTCCCTGTCTATTACATTATACCACCCAGTCTGTGCTGCTTCTGTTAGAGAAGCATTAGGAGAATAATAGGGTTGGAATATAGTAAAAGTTGAGAGTAGTCAGGTCTTTACTAGCTATCATATTCTGAGCCCCAAGGGACTAATAACTCTCCCGTTAGACTCTCCAGATTAAAAGGCTGCTGCATCCTTTATACATAGCACTACATGAGCCATTGCCTTTCACAGTCTCCTGTTTTCTGAAGATATATTCTGTCTTGTTCTTTATATTTTAAATGGTCATCACATGGACAGTCCAAGAATCAGTAGGACTATAATTCTACAATTAAGCTAAGCTGGGGAAAATCAAAACACAGCTTGTCTAGAAGGAAGCAGGAAACCGGACTGTCTGGGGAAGACACAGCTTGATACTGTTTGGCATATCTTCAAAATCTATGGTTCTTTATCAGTCACACAAGAGAGAAATGTCACAGATAGATAACAAGCAATAAAGATTTGTGAGAATGATGGCTTAAATGTAAAGCAAACCAAACAGAATGATTTTAACAGTTGATTGAATGTTTTAAAGGAAGTATTTTTGCTTGATGTTTGAATGTTGATGATCTTTGACGGGTATAGGGTTATAAAGTTCGGTTTATAGCAAAGCACAATTTTATTTGACTTAACTTACATACTAAACAATATTAACAAGTCATATTATGTATTTGATTATATAAGCACCTATTGTATACAATTTTAAAAATCATTCTGGCCGGGCGATGGTGGCGCACGCCTTTAATCCCAGCACTCGGGAGGCAGAGGGAGGCGGATCTCTCTGAGTTCGAGACCAGCCTGGTCTACAGAGCTAATTCCAGAACAGGCTCCAAAGCCACAGAGAAACCCTGTCTCAAAAAACCAAAAAAAAAAAAATCATTCTGCACAAAATGCCTATACTTAATTTCCTTACACAATGGATTAAGTGATTTTAATGTAATGAATTCATCTAATATATTATTTGTTTTTCATAAGTTAGGACGTGCAAGATTGTGAGGAAAGGAGAAGAAGGATGCAAAGGCAGTTTGTAGAATAGGAAGCCACAGTATCCTATCTAACAAATGGGATGCTTAAGAATATGTTAATTTGCAAGTGTAATCTCTTGAAGGAAAAGAGCAGCAGTGGTATTACATCCCATGTGTGATTCTGAACAGTTACATATCTTACATACTTGGTCCTCACCACAATCCTTCAAAGTGCCAAGACCTTCTCCATTTGGAAAACAGAAAAATTAAGTCACAAAAAGTTGCCGCGCGATGGTGGCACACACCTTTAATCCCAGCACTCGGGAGGCAGAGGCAGGCGGATCTCTGTGAGTTCGAGACCAGCCTGGTCTACAAGTGCTAGTTCCAGGACAGGCTCCAAAACCACAGAGAAACCCTGTCTAGGAAAAACCAAAAAAAAAAAAAAAAGTTAGGTTGTTTCCATACCTAGGAATGGTGGCTGATGACTGGAAATCACACAGATTTGGTTAGAATATATGGGTATGAAATGTAGAAAATACGAAAACAAATTCAGATTCGGCGTCAGGATGTAGTATTTAATATCTCAGCTACTACAGTAGTTACTAGGAAAATGAGACACAGGAGCAGAGAGGGGATGTATAGGCTAAAGATGAGGCCACATTCTGAGAAATGCTTGGTTTAGCAGTTTCATCTGTGTATAAACATCACAGAGTATTTCATCTTCATCTGGGTCATTGTAAATTCCACTATATTTGCTATGGGTCCTTTTAGGATTTGGATTGTCTCATTCGCTTCAATGGAGCGGATTCTTGAACAGATTACATAACTGCATTCTTGCTCTTTATGATTGGAGATCGGACTCAATGGGACATGCTTGACTGACAAGAAATAACCAGCACTGATTTTCCCACCTCTGTGGTTTTTCAATCATCTTAAATTTTCCTCTAGGTATTATCCCTTTTACTTTCAACATGATCAGTAGATTTTACATACTTAGGAGCTATGCCAAGAAAATATAAGACTAAACTGAACTGAATGAACATAAGAGAAAAACTGAAAAAAAAAACATGGTTAGCAAAATACTTGAGGTTGCTTTTGAATAGCACAGCATATTGTTTCTAGCAAACATTTAAAATTTTTTATTTGATTTTTTTCTTATTTAAAAAATCATTGTCTCCAGGACAGGAACCAAAAGCTACAGAGAAACCCTGTCTCGAAAAATCAAAAAAAAAAAAAAATCATTGTCAACTGATATAAACCTCAGTTTACCATACTTTTAAAAATATTTATTTTTTTGGATGGAGCTAGAAAACATTTTGAGTGGAGCTAGAAAACATCATTTTGAGTGAGGCAACCCAGACACAGAAAGACAATTATCATATGTACTTACTCATAAGTGTTTTAAAACATAAAGCAAAGAAAACCGGCCCACAAATCACCATTCCAGAGAACTTAGACAACAATGAGGACCCTAAGAGAGACATACATAGATCTAATCTACATGGGAAGTAGAAAAAGACAAGATCTCCTGAGTAAATTGGGAGTATGGGGACCTTGGGGGAGGGTTGAAGGGGAGGGGGGAGGCAGGGAGGGGAGCAGAGAAAAATGTAGAACTCAATAAAAAATAAATAAAAAAAGAAAAGAAAAGCTTTTTCTTTAAAATTAAAAAATATTTATTTTTATTTACGTGTATTGGTGTTTTACTTGCATATGTGTCTGGGCACATGTATATGCAGTACTGCCAAGAGGCCAGAAAAGGCACTGGATCCCCTGGAACTAGAGTTACAGATGTTTGTGAGCTACACGGAGGTGCTGGGTCCTCTGAATTAGAAGCCAGTATTCTTAACAACTGAACCATTTCTCCAGGCCCCTTTAACTGGTCTGAACCCAGAAACCCAGAGTAACTGTAAGACTGAAAAACAAACATTATTCTGTGGTCTATAACCTGTCAGATTGGGGTAACAGCAACCAAAGAACCTAACACCTACCAACAAAGGCAAGATCAATTATCCACACCAAGAAATATTTCAAATGATTAACTCCAGATTCCTAGATTCCAGCTCAAAAACACCCACATGAACAACCATGACAATATGCCTCCCCCAGAAACTAGCATACCTGCTGTAATAAATAAAAAATAATTTATCTGAAGAACAAGACAAAGACTCCAAAATGACAATTATAAAGATGTTCAAGGACTTTAAAATGGGTAGGAAGACCATGAAAACATGAACAGCTGAATGAAATGTTGAAAATAATTCAAGATATAAAAATAGAATTTAACTGAGAAACAGAATCACTAAAGAATAATCAAACTGAAATAAAGCCCAAAGTGAAAACCTCAGGAAGTCAAACAAGAAGGTCAGAGGAAAGCTTCACCAAAAAAAAAATGAGTAATAAGGTCTTGACAATAAGGTAGAAGAAATGGATATCTCCGTGACAGAAAATGTTAAATCTTTTTTTTTTGTTTTTTTTTTGTTTTGTTTTTTTGTTTTTTCAAGACAGGGTTTCTCTGTGGCTGTGGAGCCTGTCCTGGAACTAGCTCTGTAGACCAGGATGGTCTCGAACTCACAGAGATCCGCCTCCCTCTGCCTCCCGAGTGCTGGGATTAAAGGTGTGCGCCACCATCTTTAAAAAAAAAAGAGGCCGGGTGGTGGTGGCGCACGCCTTTAATCCCAGCACTTGGGAGGCAGAGGCAGGCGGATCTCTGTGAGTTCGAGACCAGCCTGGTCTACAAGAGCTAGTTCCAGGACAGGCTCCAAAACCACAGAGAAACCCTGTCTCGAAAAACAAAAAAAATAAAAAAAATAAAAAAACAAAAAAATAAAAAAAAAGAATAAAACATCTAGAAATGAAAGTGGGGAAAAAAAATCTAGAACACCATGTGCAACAGTCTGTCCTGTTTCTTTAAGAGACAAGCCTTGCCCACTCTCTTCCCTGTCCAGTCAGCAGAGGTAAGCAGATCTTTCTTCTGCTTTCAGCCTGAGCTCCTCCCCTTCTCCATTTCTCTCCTGAAGCCTCTCTCCCTTCTACTCCCTCTCCCCTCCCCCTCTCTGGTTCTCTCTTCCTCTCTCTCTCTCTCTCTCTCTCTCTCTCTCTGCCTCTCTCTCCTTGTTCCCCTTCTCCCTCCCTCTCCCCTTTTCCCTTCCCTTTCATAACTAAATAAATACCCACTTTCTCTGCATGGTGTGCCTATCTGTCTCTGACTCTCACTTCCCCCCACCCCACGCAGCTCCCTGCCTGGGACCCACTCCCCCCTCCCATGGCCTGCCACTGCATCCCTTGGGGAACCACAGTGTTTTATTTTTACCATTATTCCATAAAAAGATATATAATAGATATACAGGAAGAAGAAATTTAGGTCAATGGCACAGAAAATATTTTAAATAAAATCAAAGAAGAAAACTTCCCAAATATAAAGAAAGATGCCTATCAAGGTGCAAGAGGCATACAGAACACCAAACAGACAGGACCAGTAAAGAAACTCCTGTGACATATAATAACTAAAACACAAATTGTACAGAACAAAGGAAGAGTAATAAAAGCTCAAGGGTGTACTAGTCAGGGTTCTCTAGAGTAAGAGAATTTTCTATCTATCATCTATCTACTTACTTATCTATGGAATTTATTGAAATGACTTACAGGCTAATCCAACAATGGCTGGCTGTGAACAGAAAGTCCAGGAATGCAGTAGCTGCTCAGTCCACAAGACTGGATGTCTTAGCTGGTCTTCTGTGTATGCTGGAATTCCAAAGAAGCAGGCTCTAATGCCAGTGCTAACAAGGTGAGAGCAAGCAGTCAAAAAGCAAAAGCTTCCTCTTCTATGTCCTTATACAGGCCGCCAGCAGAAGCTGTGGCTCAGATTAAAGGTGTGTCTTCCTTCCTCAAGATCTGCATTGAAGGTATATGTCTTCCTAAAGGGCTCTCGCAGGCGCAAGCATGGCAAATACAGGCCTGAGCATGGCAAACATGGCACTGTTGGGTTTTGCCTTTTCTCATTTCCTCTCCCTTGCTAAACTGTTAGATTACACACCTAAAACTAGCCACCAAGGTCTAGTCCCTTATTTGACCACTTGGGTCTGCCTGGCTCTTTTCGGAGACTGATCACCAAGGTCCAACTATCAAAAGATCAAGGTCCAGCAATCAAAATTCTTTATTTCACTGACCTCCCTTTTTCCCTCTTGAAAATAACGCAAAGCTAGATTCAGCCACCTTGTCTCTTTGCTTAATAAAGGATCTCTTTGTGTTTGGTTTGTGCTTGGAAATTGGTGTTTGGGTGTGGTCTGCGCCCCTCCTGAGACCACCCTGATCATCCTCACTAGGCACCCTGGGGCAAGAGAATGGCTTTCCTTAAGCAGCTGTGCTGAGGTTTGCTACTTGTGACTAGACCACTTGTCCTCAACAGATTTCCCCTGAGCAGAACACGCCAGAAGTTTGTTATTGTCACCTCTGAAGAAAGTTGCTCTCAGCAAGGTTAACCCCACCCCCCAACACTTGCCTGATGCTTATTCCAAGAAGAAACAGCTGTGCAAGCCCAGGAACCAGGAGCACAAGATCTTCGACAGGAAGAAGAAATACTACTAGGTTACAGAGTAGTAGAGCAGGGTGGAGCAGAAAACTGTAGACTTGCAGATTTTGCTAAAGATCAAAGCTGTTGCTCTGCTCCAGGTCTACCTGCAATCTCAACTCTCTCTGACAAACGGAATGGGAATCCCCACCAACTGATTTCTTAAATTGCTAACAACATAATTAAATAGATTCATATGTTAAAAAAAATAGCTCTCTACATTAACAGTCTCAATTCCCCAAAAGACACAGACTAACAAATTCAATTAGAAAACAGAGTATCTTTATGCTGCCTCAAGAAACATTCCTCACAATCAAAGACAGATACCATGTTTGGGCGAAATGATGGAAAAGGTACTTCAAGCAAGCAGAACCAAGAAATAATTAGCCACAACAGATTTCAGAGCAAAACTAATCAGAAGAAGGAAAAAGAAAGCCCAAGAAGACATTACAAGTCTAAAAGTTTTGTAACAAATGCAAGAGCATCCAGTTTCATAAAGGAAACACCAAAACACCTAAAAATGTATTTTTCTTTAACACAATGATGGTGGGCAACTTCAATATCCTACTCTTGCCAGTAGACAGGTCATCCAGACAAAAACTAAACAGAAACTCTGGAGCTACAAAACATCATAAATCAACAGGACGCAACAGACACAAAAAATTACACTCAAATTCTTTTTTTTTTAAAGATTTATTTATTATGTATACAACATTCCTTCCATGTATGCTTGCATGCCAGAGGAGGGCACCAGATCTCATTATAGATGGCTGTGAGCCACCATGTGGTTTCTGGGAATTGAACTCAGGACCTCTGGAAGAGCAGTCAGTGCTCTTAACCTCTGAGCCATCTCTCCAGCCCCCTACACTCAAATTCTAAAGGATATTCTGTCTTCTCAGTAGCCCATGGAACTTACTCCAAAATTGATCATATTTTTGATAGGAACCAAGTATTAAAAAAAATACAGGAAAACTGAAATAAGATTCTACATCCTACCTGACCACCATAACTTAAAGTCGGGTACCAACCACAATAGACCCAGTAGAAAGCACAGAAATTTGTGGAACCTAAACAACTCTTTACTGAATGAGAACTGAGTCAAGATAGAAACCAAGAAGGAAATTAAAAACTTTTAAGAATTGGATGAACATGGAAACACAACACAGGAAAGCCTATGAGATACAAGCAAGGCAGCCCAAGGAGGAAATTTCATAGCACCAAGTGCCTACATAGAAACTGAAGAGTTTTATATTGATAGCTTTATGATACACTCAAAACTTTTGAAAAAGAAACAACACCTGAAAAGAATACACAGGAAATAATCCACCATGGGCTGAACTAATGAAGTAGAAATGTAGAAATATGCAAAGAATCAGTGAAATAAAGAACAGATTTTTGGGGAAAAAACAATAATATTGACCAACCTTTAACCAAATTAACCAAAAGAAAGAGAAAGATGATCCAAATGACTAAAATTAAAGATGAAAGGGAAACATGAGGAAGTTCAGAGAATTACCAGTACATACTTTAAAAATCTGTATTCTGGCTTTTTTCCTCTTCTGGGATGGTACTTAGAGGCACTTGGAATGTTCCAATGGTCCAGCATTTGACATAACATCGTGGGCTTACCTATAATACAGCCTCTAACAAACTAGGCTGTCCCGAACCCCTGGCAACAGGATTGTTTACCTTATACCAAAAAGGTTGCACTGTGTCTCTGGATTTTTTCCTTTTCTTACTTCTGTAATCTTACTTTCACTCTTATTCTGTGGCTGGCTGTATAGCTGTGGCCCCTAGCATCCTCCTTTCCTTGTTCTCTTGCTCCTCCCTCCTTCCCAGATTTTTCCTTCTATTTATTTTCTCTGCTTGCCAGCCCCAGTTATACTTTCTCCTGCCTTGCTAGTGACCATTCATTTCTTTATTAGACCATCAGATGTTTTAGACAGGCACAGTAACACAGCTTCACAGAGTTAAACAAATGCAACACAAACAAAAGCAATTACCCTTAAAATAATATTCCCCAGCATAGATCTGTTTCTATCACCTTTCTAAAAACTCAACTCCATATGGGATCAAGAACCTCAGCCTAAAACCAGAACTCCTAAATGTGATAGTCTCCTTCAGTTCCACTCCCGTGGAATTTGTTGCCCAAGGTGGAGTTCCTTGCCTCAGGGCAACTTTGGCTTAGGTCACAGGCTTTGACCTGCATCTGTAAATCCTGGTCTGACTTCCTCCTACAGAAGTCCCTGGGCTGGAGTTGGACCTGGAAAGGCTTCTGGTTCTGGTCTACTGCCTCGGAGGTCCCAGGCTTGTATGCAGCCAAACACGTAGAGGACCGGCTTACTTCCTCAGAGGTCTCAGTCTTAGGCTGGGACCCGCGGGGTTCCAGGATCCTGCCTATTCCCTTTGGCTTAGGTCTACTCCCTTGAAGGTCTCCGATTCACGTCTGGACCCTTAGCAGTCTCTGGCTCTGGCTCACTCAGCCGTTACTCTCCTGTACCTGTTTCAGTGAAGATTGTTGACTCTGTATCTGTTCCCTGGCTCAGTCCTGATCTGCCTGTGTCCAGGGACTGGATTTGCTCCCGGCTTCTGCTCCTGGTGGAGCTTGTTGTCTCTGTGTCCTACGTTCAGTCCCACTCCAGTTCCAGTTCCAGTGGAGATTTCAGACTCTGAGTCAGGTTGTTGGCTCAATCCTGGTCTGCCAATGTCCCAGGACAGTGTTGGCCCCCAAGGTTGGATTTGCTGCTGGCTTCTGCTCCCCATGGAGCTTGCCTCTGTGTATTTCTTTGGGACTGAATGGCTGTGGGACCAGGCAGGACAGAAAGTTCTGTCTACAATTGATACTACATTCTATCTCCACTTCATTGGAAAATCCTCTCTTTCCCTCCCTGGTCCCTTACTAGCTACCCAACTTCTGTGAATATTCTGAATGAAGCACGCATATCTAAAGCTTAAGAGTTAACATCTAAATATAAGGGAAAATGTGTCATATTTAACTTTCTGTTTCTGGGTTACCTCAATCAGGATGAATGATTCTAGATCCATACATTTATCTAAAAACTTTGTGATTCTTTTCTTAAGAGATGAATATTATTCAATTGCGTAAAGGTACCACATTTTCATTATCCATTCATCACTTGATGGACATCTAGGCTAGTTCTAATTTCTTGGTCTTATGAATAGGAGCAGCACTGAGCACAGATGAACAAAGTACTATGCAGTAAGATGTACAGTCTTTTGACTCTATTCCCAAAGGTCGTATAGATGGATCTTGTGGTAGGTCTGTTTTCAGCTTTTAAAAGAACTCCCACACTGATTTCCTTGATGGCTATTCCATTTTACACTCCCATCAGCAGCAAATGAATGCTCCTCTTTCCCCACATCTTCACCAAGAATCTGTTGCGATTCATTTTCTTAATCTTGTATATACTAATTTGGGTAAGATGAAATCTCAAAGTGATGCTCATTGCATTTACCTGGTGGCAAAGGATATTGGACATCTCTTTAAGTGCCTCTCATCTATTTGTGTTTCACCTTTTAAAAACTATTCACTTACATGCTTGATTTTAAATTGGATTATTAGTTTTCTTGACGTTATGTTATTTTAGTTTTGTATATGTTCTAGATACTACCTCCCTGTCAGATGTAGTTTAATTTTTTTTTTACCCTTTCTCTAGGCTACCTCTTTGCTTGAATAATCCCAGATAGTCAAATCAACTTTTAGCAAAAAGAACTATACTAAATGCATTACCATACCTGATTTCAGTCTATATCAAAAAACCATAGTAATGGCAACCATACCTGATTTCAGTCTAACTAAAAAACCATAGTAATGACAACAGCCTGGCAGTGACACAAAAACATGTAGATCAATCAAATAGAACAGAGGACCAAGAGTCGAGGTGATGCTACTACAGCTACCTGTTTTTTTCTTTCTTCAGAAAAATGACATTATGTGTATGTGTGTGTGTGTGTGCGTGCGTGCGTGCGTGCGTGTGTGTGTGCACATGCACACATGCATGTGTGTATATATAATGCCCACAAAGGCCAGAATGGGGCATGGGGGTCTCTGGAACTGGAGTTATAAGTTGTAAGATGCCCAACATGAATCCTGGGAACTGTACTCCAGTGCCACTGAAAAAGCAGGATGTGCTCTTAACCACTGAGGCATCTCTTCCGCTTCTATTTGTCTGATTTTTTTGGCAGAGGTGCTCCATGGGTTATCTTGTACCATCTTGACTTAAGCTAGCGTCCTCTGAGAAGAGGGTGCCTCAATTTAGGAAGCACCTCCATCATATTGGCCTGTAGACAAGTCTGTGAGGGCATTTTCCTGATGAATGATTGATGTGGTAGGTCTCAGCCCACTGTGGATGGGGCTACCCTTGAGAAGGTGTATTTAAATACAAGCTGAGTGAGCCACGAGGAGGCAGCATTGCTCCATTTCCTCTGCTTCAAGTTCCTGCCTTGACTTTCTGCTCTGACCTCCCTTGATGATGGACTGTAACTGTAAGCCAGATAAGCTTTTTTCTCCTTGTGTTGATTTGAATGAGATGTCCCTCATATTCTCAGGCATTTGAGTGGCACTGTTTGAGTGTGTTTAAGAGGTTTGGTCCTTCTAGAAGAAGTATGTCATTGACGGTGGTCTTCAAGATTTCAAAAGCCAAGCTCTGTTTTCAATGTGATGTCTCTGTTTCTTGTTTGTCCTTTGAGATGTGAACCCTCAGCTTCCAGTCACCTGTCTACCTCTTGCTGTCCACTGTCTCTATCATTATAGACCTTAACCCTTTGGAAAAATCAAGTCCCAAATAAACCCTCTTTCTTTACGCTGCCTAGGTCATGATGTTTTATCATAGAAATGGAAAAGTAGCAAATATACTTCCAAGTTACTTTCAATCACATTATTTATCATAGCAGTAGAAATATAAGGCATAATTGGGACTAGCGTGTGAACTGTTGCTGGGGCAGACCTAGGGATGTTGTTTTCAGGAGGATTGGGAAGTGTTTAGACTAGAAAAGCCATTGGATGCTTCCTTCTCCCAAGTTGTTTTTGGTCAGTGTATTTTATCACAGCAATAGAGAAACAAACTAGGAATGACATCAAACACACACTGGAAAAAAGACAGCATCTTCAACAAATGGTGTTGGAAAAGCCAGATGTTCAAATCAATCAGAATCATAACATAATAGCTGAAAGTCTAAAACTGCTAGATGAAAAGGAAGGGATACTCTGTGAGCTGTAGTCATACGTAATGACCTTCTAAGTAGGTCTTTAGTTGCTCAATCAGTAAGGCCAACAATTAACAAATGGGACCTTATGAAATTAAAATGCTGTATAGCAAAAGAAACAAAGAGGCAGCCTACAGAATAGGAGAAAAATTGCCAGCTATATATCTGACAGAAGGTTAATGCATAAGATATACAGAGTACCCCAAACCAAACAATAAAAAACAGGCTATATATTTCTTAAATTATTCCAAGGGTTACCTCTTCAAAGAGAGGGATGTTACAGTAGCATCCAGGGCCCATTTGGAGAGAGTTACCTCCTATCCAAATAATGGAGTCTGATCCTGGGTGAAGGCGTTGATTTCTGATCATACGAATCAATCCACTTGCCGGGCGGTGGTGGCGCAGGCCTTTCATCCCAACACTCGGGAGGCAGAGGCAGGCGGATCTCTGTGAGTTCGAGGCCAGCCTCGAACAAGAGCTAGTTCCAGGACAGGCTCCAAAACCACAGAGAAACCCTGTCTCGAAAAAACCAAAAAAAAAAAAAATTATACGAATCAATCCACTTAGGCAGATCAATCACCTGGATAAGGCAGGTTCACCTAAGACATGCTTTTGAGATGGGGGACTTAATTAATTGTAATGTGACAATGTTCTTTTCCTTTCTAGAAAATATGACCCTGATGAAGCTGCTACAAAGCTGGCATGTGAGTCTATTAGGCAGACCTGCCTTTCTAAGTCCTAAGAAAAGTATAACTTTTCCTTTTTCTTCTCATCTGTTCTTTTCTTTTGAGTGCTGCCCAGAGCCCAAGAATGCTTTTTCTGTACTTTGGAATTTTTCCTGCTTTCTCTGAGGCCCTCCTCCCTGCCGTGTGGCTGACTTCCATTCTGGCTTAACTCAACAGACAGGACTTCTTTTCTTTTTTTCATCATCCTTAATATCCAGGCACCTGTCAAGATTTACAGCTTGACTTCCCTGGGATTTTTCTTTTAAGCTGGAGCAAAACCATCCTTTAAAACTTAAAAGGAGAGGGAGGGGTAGAGATCTAAGCAGAGAGTTCTCAAAAGAAGAAATACAAGTAGTTCATAAACATTTTTTAAATGTTCACCATCATTAAACACCAGGGAAATGCAAATTAAATCTACTGTGAGATTCCATCTCACACTGGTCAGCAATGCTATCATCAAGAAAATAGATGGCAAATGATGGATGTGAGGAAAGAGGAATGCTTATTCCCTGATGGGATAAAAGTAAATTGGTACAGCCACTATGGAAACTAGTGAAGATTCCTCAAAAATTTAGAATTAAAAACAACCATGTGACCCGCTATCCTGGCCCTCACCATATACCTCCAAGGATTCTGTGTCATAATAAAGAAATAATTGCTTACCTGTGATCATTATTGGCTTATTTACAATAACTAAGAAATAGAATCAACGTTGATGTGCGTTAACTTATTGGCAAATAATGAAAATGAGGTACATATACAAAATTCAACCGCAGAGAATAATGAAATTATGAAATTTACAAATAAATGGAACAGGATTGAAAAAAGAATACTGAGAGAGGTAACCGAGGTCCAGAAAGACAGTTACTGAGTGTTCTCCCTCATATGTGGATCTTAGATTTGAATTTTTAGTTGTGTGTGTTTAACTTGCTGTAGCTATAAGATGCCAAGAAGCTAAAATGAGGCCATGGAGAAATGCTTAAAGAAGATGGATAGTAGAATTTAGGTAACATGCAACTAGAGATGGGGATATAAGAGGTAGAAAGGCTTAAGTAGGGATAGGAGTGGGCTGAAGGGGATACATGGGAGTGTTGATAGGGGTTGAACAAAATCAATAGGATATGAGAAAAACCATATGATAACTGAGTATTTTGTAAATTAGTTAAAAATTGGTTTTGATTCCCCCTGCTCCATTTGCTGGATAATGTCATTCCTAGAAAGCACAGAGTATTACAAAACAGGCCACAGAGGCAGGTTTGGGATTACACCATATGAGCTGTTTGTATGGGAGGCCCCAGTGGTTTCCAGTAATACAGGCTCTTCCTGTCCCATGTGATTGCACATCAGAACTAGAGAAGACCCTTTTGCTGACGAAACTTCACACTTTGGTGCCAAGATATTAGGAAATAATGCTGGAACTGGGATGGATGTTTCCTCTCTGGTTTTTGTAGTGTTGAAAGGCACTACTGGGGGAAAAGTCATCATTGGTTTTACTAAGCTCTGAAGCTTTTTCTGAAGCTCTTGAACACAATCATATCCTGCCAGGCGAGATGTGTCACTGCTGCAGTACTGGAATAGTGGTTATAGCCGGGCAGTGGTGGCACATGCCTTTAATCCTAGCACTTGGGAGCCAGAGGCAGGCGGGTCTCTGAGTTCAAGGCCAGCCTGGTCTATAAAAGGAGTTCTAGGACAGCCAGGACTACACAGAGAAATCCTGTCTTAAAAAACAAAACAAAAACAAAATTGCCCTGGAATAGTGGTTATAGGGGCAACCAACCACTTTCTGGTTAAATTTTAGGCCCTTCCCACTGTGGAGGCCCACAGAAGTGGATCCTTTCCACCTTGACTAAAAGAGAGTTTGGACCTTTTCTTGCTCCGTCAAAGTTATACAACAGGATGCTTGACCTAAAGTGTGGTTACAGGATGTCTTGCCTAGACAAAAGGATGTTTTGACCTAGGGTGTAGTTACTCGATGTTTTGAAATGTGAGGAGGAAATTACTTTGATTGGGATATGTAAGAACTTTGAGTAATAAACTTGGGTCAGATGACAGTATTCACTGGATGCCCTCCCGATTCCATCTGTCTCTTGTCTGTTTCTCAGTACTCCCTCCTCCCTCCAAGGATGGATAAGTTGGGCAGACTCCGAGTCACCACAGAAAGAACTTTAACCTGATACAGTAACCCTTGTCATTCCCCATGGATAGGGAGGTCTTAGGCACTTTAGGAGGGAGTCTGGTGTGGATTTTCCTGAAAGGAGTGTTATTTGTTATTTTTCTGTTGCTGTGATAAACCACCATCACCAAAAGCAACTTAGGGGGGAGTGAGTTTATTTTGGCTAATGATTCTAGAAAGATGAGTCCATCACAGTTGGAAAGCAGGGCATCTAGTAGACATGATGGCAAGAAGCAAGTGTAGTGTTAACTTTTTTAGTTAGTGCAGGCTTTATTATGATATTTCATACACATTATACTTTGCTCATACTCACCTCCCTTTATATATCTCTCCTTGAGGGCTGGAGAGATGGCTCAGTGGTTAAGAGCATTGCCTGCTCTTCCAAAGGTCCTGAGTTCAATTCCCAGCAACCACATGGTGGCTCACAACCATCTGTAAAGAGGTCTGGCGCCCTCTTCTGGCCTTCAGGCATACAGACAGAATATTGTATACATAATAAATAAATAAATTATACATAATAAATAAATATTAAAAAAAAGAACCCATATCCTTTACTTTTTAATACTTCTCAGAGAAATACTTTACAACAAGATTAAAATAGAAAGAATTTTCTTGGGCTGGAAAGATGGCTCAGTGGTTAAGAGCACTGCTCTTCCAGAGAATCTGGGTTCAACTCCCGGCACCCCCATGGGAGATCACAACTGTCTCTGACTCCAAGATATGACACCCTCACACAGACATACATGTAGGCAAAAATACCAATGCAAATAAAAAATAAATAAAAATTTTAAAAAAGAATTCTTGTCCTGTAAGCAAAATTGTAAGGTAGATTTACAAAGGTTATTGTTTGGGTTTAGAAAAGAGAGCAGAGTGCTAGAAACTTAAGGTCATACATCATTTGGGTCCAAGTAATCACAGTTTATTTTCTTTCCTTGATAATATGTCATGTGGAAAACATATATTGTCTCCATTGGCAATTATTGCTTTATCAGTGGTGCTTATGTTCTCTGTCTTCATCATCAGTACAGGCAAACCAGACTTTCTCAGGCTTTCCTCTTACTTCCACTGTCTTATTCAGTGTAACTATTGTTCCAATGAAACACCAAGACCAAAGTAACTCGGGACAAAAGGGTTTATTTGGCTTCCATATCACTGTTCATCATTGAAGGAAGTCAGGACAGGAACTCAAACAGGGCAGAGCCCTGGAGGCATGGGCTGCTGCAGAGGCCATGGACGCCTGTTTCTTCCTGGCTGCTCCACCATGACTTGCTCAGTCTTCTCTCTTATAGAACCTAGGACTTCTAGCACATGGACAGCATCACCACAGTGGACCAGGCCCTCCTCCGTCATCACTAATTAAGCCTGCCTATAGCCCAATATTACTGAGGCATTTTCTCAGCTATTACTGTAGTGACTCTTGCTTGTGCTACCTGGAATAATAGAATGACCTGCAGAAATAGTTAAAGCATAGTAGGTGATTGCCATTAGCAACCTCACCACAAGCTGAAATTGGTCCCTTTCCATCCACATGGTCCCCTGACCCCAAAAGTATGCATTGCATCATTTCTTCCTTAAACCAAGAGGCCTGGGGCAATGACTCCTACCAGACATTGTCAGCAGTGTTTCCTCCAGTTAAAGACAGGAAGCATCATCTGCCTCCAGCGGTCATAAAGCCCCTTCTGCCTGCAGGAAATTATACTCAAGCCTCTCAATGTGAGGAGAGCAAGCCTTTCCCACAGACAATGGAACTGGGGCCATGAAGGCCAGTGTCTCAAAGAGATCCTGTAAGAGTGCCCTGGGGAGCCCCAAGACAACTCAAAGCTCAAAAACAAATCACTGGCAATTTCAAGTCAGCTTTGTTCTGGTGGTTGATTGATATTCAATTGTTGATCAATTATATTTATTACAACCCGACAAAGACTTGATAATCATACCCAAGAGGCTATCAAGGTGAAACCTGAACTGAACCCCACTAGCAAGATGGTTTGGGAGAACAAATTTATGTTAGACATGACTTTGGCTGAAAAAGATAGTCTCTGTAATTGTGGGAGAACAATGTTACCCTTCATCCAATGTCAACAGAGCTCCAGATATGACCATTACCAGAAAACTCAGGAGACAATGTAAGTCCCGGTCTCTGGCCTTCATCTTTGGAGGCCCCATCCCTATGTCCCTGGAGAAGGATCAAGGCAGCCCGCCAAAATCTTGACCACTCCTCTGGAAAGTCCCTCATGGTCCTCACAGGGCACAGAACTGCAGGATTTGGCATTTATCCTGGTGAGTTTTGAGCCAAGCCATACCTCTGTTATTCCCTATTGGAATGGGAATGATTATTCTTTGATAATGTCTCTTGGATGTTTGTGATTTATTGTTGTTGTTTTGTTTTATAGGTAGCCACAGGTAAGGCATTGCCTTGAGTGTTAGAAGATACTTGGATTTTGAATTCCTAGACAGTGCTGGAACTGTTAAAGACTATGGGAACTTTTGAAGTTGGACTGAATATATTCTCCACAGTGAGATCGCCATAAGCTTATGGGAACAAGAGATGAAAACTGTGACCTAAAAGTAACATTTGGCTGCGAGATTGACAGGTGGTGACTTGTGATGGTTAATACTGATGGCCATTGTCAACTTGAAGGGATCTGTACTTACCTAGGAGACAAATCTCTGGGAATGCCTTTGAGGAACGAGCTAGATTGCATTTATTGAAGTGAGACAATCCACACTAAATAGAGGAGGCATCATTCCATAGGCTGGAACAACAGGATGAATACAACGGGGAAAGTGAGGGGAGTACTACCTTTCATCTGTCTCTGCTTCCTGCCTGTGGACACGATGTGACCGGATGCCTCGCACTCCTGTCGCCATGCCTTCCCAACTGTGATGGACAGTACCCTCAAACTGTAACCCGAAATAAACCTTTCCTTCCTTCTAAACTGCCTTTTGTCAGGTACCTGGTGACAGCAACAAGAAAAGTAACTAATATAGATGGTAAGCATTGCAGGAGCATCAAAGGAGGAGGGAAAAGAAGTCTATTGACAGCCTAGCTGTGAGAGAGGGAGAAAGGATGGACTCCAAGAGAAGGAAGCTTTTAGGCAGATCTGCTACAAATTCAGGACGAACGATTAAAAGGCAGGGTATCCTGCACCCTGATGTGCTGAGAGTTCCTGAACACTTTTCACTTTGTAAAAGAAAAGAAGGCAGAATGGAAATTGATCAGAACATGTTAAGAAACTGTTGCCAAAAGAATTTTTTCAGGTGAAGCTAGTCCTAGGAGGCCGAAATTGACTTTGGGAGAATTAAATGATGTTGCATAGCGTGAGTCAAAACCTTCTGAGTTAAGATTAATTAGCTTTACAGAGTTGAAATTGATTAGTAGAGTAGCCCTATTGATTTTGAGGTTAAACATAGCACTCAGTCAATTACTCATTATATTTACTGCTCTAAATTACAGCTTGAACTGTTGAAGAGTGTTAAGAATAATAAGACAAACTCAACGACTATGGATATGTTTGCTTTTCAGCTGTCAATGCTAGCCATTGATCTGTTTAAACAACCAAGTCCTTTTCATTGTTACTGTCTATTAAAAACAGGAATCTGCATGTCCTCACAGGTACTTAGACTAAACAGTTTTATAAAAAATTGAACAACTGACAGGTGCTGGGGGTGTGCAGGGAAAAGAGAACCCTCATTCACTGTTAATGGGATGGCAAACTGGTACAGAGATTGTGGATATCAGCATGGAGAATTGTCAAAAAGCTAAAACTAAACCTATCATATGATACAGCTATAACCACTCTTTGGCATATATCCAAAAGACTCAGCATTCCCCCTCACAGGTACTTGTTTAGCCATGTTTATTTGTTGAATTATCTCAATTTGAGAAATAACCAGGCTAGCTAAACGATATAACAATTATATTTTTATTTATTATAAGGGACAAATGAAACAGGAATGAGAAGTCCAAGTTCAGCTGTGTTGGGAGGGAATCACACAGAGAAAGCGCACCAGGGCCTTGTGGTGTTTTTTTCTCTGGGTCGCAGAAAGCCACACCCTAACTTGGCTCCACCTCTTCAAGATAATTGGTTGACAAAGATTCCCCATCACCCCCCCCCTTTTAGTCTAAATAAGAGAGTTCCAAACCCACTACAAAACTATATACAATAGGAACAGATATCAAGCATAAAATTACAACCAACATAAACAATATTAAGCAAGGAACACATGATAAATGTTTTAATAAACATTCTACTCTAAAGAGTCTAAGTCTTGCATCGGAAATAGACTTGGCTAAATTATAAGAGGAAGGTAACCCCTGAAAACACCAATTGAGAAGATTATATTTAGAGGCCATGAATTTGGAAGAGAATGGGAGGAGTATGTGAGAGGGTTTGGAGGAGGGAAGGGAAGGGGAAAACATTATAATATTATACTTTAAAAAAATAAAAAAAATCAGCAATAATCAGGATGTAGAGCTTAAATTTAATTAATTATTTTCCTTTAAAAAGCAAAAAAACAAATATATTTAAATATTCCAATATTATCAGCAGGCATAGCTCAGTTGTTCCTTAATTTTGCCACTGAACCAATATACTACATTTGAGAAATTTCCATGTGTAGTTTATTTTTCACAAAAGCCTCAAAACCATTCTCCATCTCCGTTAGCATTCCCTCTCACCTTGGAGGTGGGTAGGAGGTGAGGGAGATGCTGAGCGAGGGCATCAGCATTCCTTCTTGCTGGCTGTGCACAGAATGTAGCTTTAACTGTTCATGCCTGGAACAGTCCTCAGGATTGTTTGCAGTGAGCAAATTCGAGAATTCCCAAATTGTTAGGTTTGAGCTAGGGACTAGCCATACCCCATTTCTCTGTAATCTTTCAGTTGCTAGAGGACAGCTCATCAGGAAGAGGGTCTGTGAGTTTGTGACAGGCTCCCTGGGAATTCCAGACTTGAGGAAAGAAATGCTTACTCCCACAGCTTGGTTCAACTGCATTCTGGAGTGGATCTCTCTATTCCCAGCAGTCAGTCCTCACAGTCGATTAGACTCTGGGATCCCTGCTGCCACTGGACGAGGTCAATAGCAGTCTGAGTCTGTACAGCAAACCCCTAGGTGTCGAGATTCAAGGTTATTTATTGTCAGGTACCAAGGAACATAGAAATCCGGGACATCAGAGGAATAAGGCATATACCTACGTCATCCAGGGAATAAGTCTAATGTATCTGTCATTGTTAGCTTCGTTTGTCAACTTGACACATCCGGGAAAAGGGAGCCTCTATTGAAAAATTGCCTCCATTTGATTGGTCAGTGATTGCATCTGTGAGACATTTTTTCCTTCCTTCCTTCCTTCCTTCCTTCCTTCCTTTTTTTTTGAGATTATAACATAATTACATCATTTTCTCCTCCCCCCCCCATCCTTCCAATGTACCCCCTCCTTGTTCTCTTTCGAAGTCATGTCTTTATTTGTCATTGTTATTTATATGCATTCCTAATATAACCTGTTCAGTATGTATAACATTACCTGTATGTATGCCTACAGGGCTGATCATTTGGTATTGGATAACCGATTGGTGTGCTCTTCCCTGGGCAAGACAGTGAGGCATTTTCTTAATTGCTAATTGATGTGGGAAGGCCTAGCCTACTATGTGGTGGCCTGGGATGTATAAGAAAGGCAGCTGAGCCGGGCGGTGGTGGCGCACGCCTTTAATCCCAGCAATCGGGAGGCAGAGACAGGTGGATCTCTGTGAGTTTGAGACCAGCCTGGTCTACAAGAGCTAGTTCCAGGTCAGGCTCCAAAGCTACTGAGAAACCCTGTCTCGGAAAAAAAAAAAAAAAAAAAAAAAAAAGAAAGAGAGAAAAGCAGCTGAACAAGCCAAAAATCAACATTTCTCTGTAGCCTCTGCCTCCAGGTTCCTGCCTTAAGCTCCTACCCTGGCTCCCCTTGATGATGGACTGTACCTCCATTTGATTGGTCAGTGATTGCATCTGTGAGAAATTTTTTCCACCCTTGTCTCCTCAAGCTGCTTTTGGTTATGATGTTTATCATAGCAACAGAAAGCAAACAGACCAGTGCCTTTCCCCTACACCTCCCTCACAGCCTCTCTATTATTTTCCCATTACGTCAGAGTGCAAATGCTCTCCCTTTGCTCTTTTCCAAATGCCTTAAAATCGTCTTTCTGTTTAGGTGCTCCAGAACGCCTTACCCCTCTTCAGACCCTGTCAAAGGAGACTGGAGGACTGCGGATCTCCACCCTTACTGTGAGTTTATTCCCAAACAAATATACCTTTGTTATACTCCATTCCAGACTATTGTGGAACTCCCTGGATAAGAATGACTACAAGACCTCACCACACGGCATTTTTTTTTTTTTGAGACAGGGTTTCTCTGTGGTTTTGGAGCCTGTCTTGGAACCACGCTGGCCTCGAACTCACAGAGATCTGCCTGCCTCCCGAGTGCTGGGATTAAAGGCGTGAGCTACCACCACCCGGCCACCACACTGCATTCTTGAGTGTTCTAGCATTCTTGCCCTCAGGCACCTAGCCAGGATGTCTCTTAACACTTTCCTGCTCCAAACGTTCTTATACAGTGTGGCGGACCTCTCGACCGGCGAGAAAGAACAACCTCCACATCAGGATTCCACTCAGATCACACTTTACTGGAGTACCCTTGATTGATGGGGAGCAGGAAACAAGAGGGGCAGGGAACGAGGGGCAGGAAGGGAAGGGTAGGAAGCGAAGGGGCAGGGAGCGAAGGGGCAGGGAGCTAAGGGGAGAGACAGCATGAAGCGAAGGGGTAAAGGGCTCTTAGGCAGCTGCTTAAATAGGGAATTGGCACACGGGTCGCCCTGTGATTGGCTGCCACCAACAGCTGACACCAGACCGCACTGGGATAGGCTCAAGGATCCTCATCCACTGCGCATGCAGGAAGGGGGGGGGGACGCGCAGCTCTCAAAGGCATAGCCAAATATGGAGTTGTTTGTTTCCAACAAGACAGGATGTGGGCGCCATCTAATAATGGCGATCCTGTCCGGCTCACTACAATACAGATTGACAATGACTTTGAGGTTTTATGAAAAATAAAGTAGATCTAGCAACTTCTCAAATTTAGTATGCCCCAAACTTTCAATATTAACGGACACAATTAAAGAATATTTGAGAAATATGCCTGCAGATAATATAGCCATTAAATAAATCTCATGGTCTCAAGGAACAATCTCCATCTCAGTATCCTCTATCAAAACCTTTCTGTGAAGTCCCTCCCCAGAGAAAGAGCAGCTTCACTTACTGTTTATAGCAAATATGGCCGATTTCCTGAGCTCAGCTCCAAAGCCGGCTCTTCTCGTGTGTAGTCTCCTTGACCCTCACCCTTCTGACTGTGTTGTAATGGAGTCTTTGACTATCATCCACAAAAAGTGCTGCACTATTGGACTGCTTTGGTAGAAAGGTAAAATCAGGTTCCCAAATAGGAAGCCAATAGCTAGCACAATGATTATAATCACCTTTCTTTGCTAATCATTTGCTAAGGGCTCAAGTCACAGGCAACACTGTGTTGACTTCTCAATTACAGTTGTCCCATAAGGATGACAGGAAAACACTCATGATTTACTGAGCTCCTATTAGTCCCAGGTCCTGGAAGAAGTGGCAGTGGTTCCTATCATCATTATTTTATTGACAAGAAGTATCACACCTTCCATGGCTTGCTATAGTGCAGCCAGACTCCAACCACAAGGCTGCCTGGCTCTATTCCATGCTTATATCATGCACATACCATGTAACTAGAATGAAAACATGATCACTTGATCAACAGCCAGCATGGCATGATAACCCCAAAGGTGCAGCTATGGCACACATACCTTGACAGTACAATAGCTCTCTAGATGTACTTAAGGCCCATTCAGTGAGAGGGAAATTGTGCCTGGTTCTGGAAACCTAACTAACTACCCAGGGATAATGAAGTCATGGATTTTTCAAAAGAACCTACAACCATCGCTATTTTAAAACCAGCACAATAGCACAATTCCTAATTACATTAGAAATATGTGGCTCTATAACCACAGATAAGTTGTTTTTTTTTTTTTTGGATTTTTTCAAGACAGGGTTTCTCCGTAGCTTTTTGGTTCCTGTCCTGGAACTAGCTCTTGTAGAGCAGGCTGACCTCGAACTCACAGAGATCCGCCTGCCTCTGCCTCCCGAGTGTTGGGATTAAAGGCGTGTGCCACCACCGCCCGGCTATAACCACAGATAAGTGTAGTCGCCAGCCCTCAAGTAAACTTCGCTTTGTAACAGAACACCACAGCCAACCAAACTGCAGAGTTGTGGAGCCCAGTCCCAGTGGATATGTATACAAAAGAACTGCAGCACCAAAGGCTTGGGGAACATGTAGAAGAGGAGGCTGAAAGATTGTAAGAAGTGGACGACCAGGGAGTTTGCTATAAGACTGTGTCTCCTGGGAGGGAAATGGGAGGTTGGGAGGAGGCAGATACTTTTTTTTTCCTTTTCTCAATAAAAAAAAAAAATTAATAAAAAAAAAAAGACTGTGTCTCCTGCCGGGCGGTGGTGGCCCACGCCTTTAATCCCAGCACTTGGGAGGCACAGGCAGGCGGATCTCTGTGAGTTCGAGACTAGCCTGGTCTACAAGAGCTAGTTCCAGGACAGGCTCCAAAACCACAGAGAAACCCTGTCTCAAAAAAAAACAAAACAAAACAAACAAACAAACAAAAAAAAAAGACTGTGTCTCCTGGTCTCCTGCAGGGCGGTGGTGGTGCATACCTTTAATCCCAGCACTCGGGAGGCAGAGGCAGGTGCATCGCTGTGAGTTTGAGGCCAGACTGGTCTACAAGAGCTAGTTGTAGGACTTGTTCCAGGACAGGCTCCAAACCTGCACAGAAACTCTGCCTCAAAAAAAAAAAAAAGACTGTGTCTCCTACAAATATCAGAAAATACACCTATAAAGTCTTACCAACATGACTGCCCAGACATGAACTGAACAAGGACAACAACACACCAATTAGTTATCCAATACCAAATGGTCAGCCCTGAAAATATACATACAAGTAACTTTATATAGGATAAGCAGGTTATATTTAGAAATACATATATGCATGTAACAACAATTAATGGAAAAAGTAGTCATAAATTTGAAAGACAGAAAGAAGGAATATATGGGATAGTTTTGGAGAGAAGAAAGAGAAGGGGAAAACATGTGATTACATTATAATCACAAAAGATACTTTTTCCAAAAAATTGGTGATTGTATTCACATTAGCTGTGTGAAGATTCTATCTAAGGTTTTGTTATTTGTAAATTTGGGAATTATTTTGGAATATTCTTTCAGGATATTATATCAAAAGAGGGAACGGTTAATGAAAAACTTAAAAGACATATCTTTCTTAATTTTCTTCAAATAGAAACACTAAATACACCCAGATGTAGTCATTTTGGAGGGTGTCTTAGGGTTTCTACTGCTGTGATAAAACACCATGACCACAAGCAGCTGGGGTTTATTTGGCTTACATTTCCATATGATAATAAATCACTGGGGGAAGTCAGGACAGGAATTCTAGGCAAGAAAGGCAGGAACCTGGGGACAAGAACTAAAGCGGAAGCCGTGGGCGAGTGGTGCTTACTGCCTTGCTCTTTCTGGCTTGCTTGGCTTGCTTACTACTACAGCCCAGAACTACCTGCTCACGGGTGGCACCAGCCACAAGGAACTGATATCTCCCTCATTAGTCAGAAATTAAGAAAATGCCTCACAGGCTTGCCTACAGATCTGATAGAGGGTTTTACCTTAATTGAGGCTTCTTTTCCTAAACATATCTAGGTTTTATTCAAGTTGACAAAAACCAACCAGCACCAAGGACCTGAGGAGTTTTTAGTATATGTGCATTTAATTGAGAGATGCTTGAGCTGAAGAGATGGCTCAGCCATTAGGAATGAGCTCTGCTCTTGCCCTGAGTTTAATTCCCAGAACTCCTTGTCAGATGGTTTACAACTACACGGGATTGCTCTGGCTTTCATGGGCAGCTGCCAATCATATTCACTTATACATACACATAATTTAAAAAATACTTCTAACTGCTGCATTGAACATTAAAATGTTGGTATTTTATCTCAGAAAATAAGAATACCGATTAATATCCTGCCTTTGTTCATCCAGTGCACAGACTACAAAATATGAATATCAGAAGTTAAATGTGTTCTTCTGAACATTTTCTGGAGGTTGCCCTTCAAGCCTATGGTACCATTCAGTAGACACACACAGTTGCCCCTTGATTGTAACACCTTAAGGAGCTCTCTCATTAGAAGCTGAATTCCTGCAGGATTATACTCTGGCTCGCTTTTCTAACAGTTTTACTTTGTGTCAGGTAATTTTTGCTCCTTGTCTGCCTTCTCCCTTTCTTAGAGAATGAAATGTTCTCCACACATCAAGAAATACAATGGCCAGGGTCTCTCCACTAAACGCACGCCTTTGCTTCGTAGTTCGTTCGTTCTATCATTGCTTTCACTCACTGTGCCAACTGCATTTTATCCAGGAGCTTGGCAGATGAAAAGTTTCTCAGTTAATGTAGGATGAGCAATAAATATTACAAAAAAAATAGAGAAGCCAACAAGAGATGCAATTCATCAGTCTAGAATTTCAATTTAATGACAGCATAGAGAAAACTGAGCAATTTAAGAAAATAATGAATTACAAAGTGATAAAATAAAGCACATTCCCAGATAAAGTCATTTTATGCTTCATATACTTTGGACAGATAACTGTGGTGAATTCGAAATAAATTAGCACTCTTTGCTTTGGATATTCATTTGTTAAAATATAGTGTGTGTTATGTCAGCAAACTTATGTTTAATTGATGAATTTGTTTTCTTCGTTTCTGTTTGAGATAGGGACTCATTATGTAGCCTAGCATGGCTTTGAGCTCTCCATCATTCTACTTCTGCCATTCAGGCTCTAGAATGACTGCTGTATTCTACCACACTCAATTTCGTTTGTCTCTTTAAATAAACAAGCAAATATCTCAACAATCCTGTTCAGTGCAATGTGACTACAACATAATTCTTTCTAAAATAGTTCTCATATAATCATTTATATCCATGGACGTATATACATAAAAGTATTATATAACTGTGGTAGTTTGAAAGAAAATAGCCACTATAGGGAGTGGCACTTTTAGGAGGTGTGGCCTTGTTGGAGGAAGTGTGTCATTGGAGGGGTGGGCTTTGAGGTCTCCTATGCTCAAGCTACGCCCAGTGTAGTGTGACAGCTCACTTCCTATTGCTTGCAGACCTAAATGTAGAGCTTTCAGCTCCTTCTCTAGTGCCATGCCTGCCTGCATGCTGCCATGCTTCTTGCCATGATGATAATGTACCTGGAAGCCAACTCAGTTACATGTCTTTCTCTGTAAGAGTTGCTGTGGTCAGGGTGCCTCTTCATAGTAAAAGACAACAAGGTGTTTAAACCTCAGAAACTGCTTTGCCTCATCCTCTACTAAAAACATGCTACAAGCCGGGCAGTGGTGGCGCACGCCTTTAATCCCAGCACTTGGGAGGCAGAGGCAGGCAGATCTCTGTGAGTTCGAGACCAGCCTGGTCTACAAGAGTTAGTTCCAGGACAGTCTTCAAAACCACAGAGAAACCCTGTCTCGAAAAAAAAAAACCAAAAAATAAATAAATAAATAAATAAATAAATAAAAATAAATAAATAAATAAATAAAAAATAAAAACATGCTACAGTTGATATATGTGGCCTATATCAATTCAGGGGGCCATAGGAACCCTGTGTGATGAAATGAGAAGGCAGGCTGAGCCAGCCCTGCCCTTTGCTGGCCCTGGGAAAGCTGCTTGCTGGCCACTGTGGCAAGAGAGTTGTCCCTGACCCTCACAGGAGAGCCAGCCCCTGTACTTGGGAGACCGCCCCAACCCGCACCACTGGTGAGGGAGAACTGACGTTGATGGCATAGGTATAGGGGAGTTGACTCTGTCCCCTCACCTGAGGCTTGTGGCCCCAGTGTCCTGTACTGATAAGCTCAGCCTCCACCCAGGGCCACAGCTGGGCCGTGGTTAGTTCCACCCTAATGTTTACCCCATCTAGGATCTGCTGGAGTTCCTGAAGGGATTGGTTTTGTGGAATTATACCCACAGGCTCTCCATGATTCAGAGCTATTACGGGATAATCCCAGAGGAGCTTTGGTGAGGTGTGTGACAACTGCTTTCAAGGCCACCTGGATGAATGAAGAGGTGTTGAAGAGACAGGAAAGAAGGAGAAGCAACGAGGTTTTTTTGGTTGTTGTTCCTTTTTTTTTTTTTTTTTTTTTTTTTGGTTTTTCGAGACAGGGTTTCTCAGTGACTTTGGAGCCTGTCCTGGAACTAGCTCTATAGACCAGGCTAGTCTCGAACTCACAGAGATCCGCCTGCCTTTGCCTCCCAAGTGCTGGGATTAAAGGCGTGCGCCACCATCGCCCGGCTTGGTTGTTGTTCTTATTTTTGTTTGTTTGCTTGCTTTGTTATGTTTTGGTTTGATTTTTTTTTTAATTTCCTTTTGGGGGATGCTGCAGGGGTCAGAGGAGGATATGTGGTTTCCAGGTGAGTGGAGTTAGTGTGCATGATGTGAAATTTCCAAAGAATCAAAAAAAAAAAAAAAACCTATGTTTTTAAAACAAAACATGCTGGCCGGGCGATGGTGGCGCACGCCTTTAATCCCAGCACTCAGGAGGCAGAGGCAGGCGGATCTCTGTGAATTCGAGACCAGCCTGGTCTACAAGAGCTAGTTCCAGGACAGGCTCCAAAGCCACAGAGAAACCCTGTCTCGAAAATCCAAAAAAAAAAAAACAAAAACAAAAAAGCATGCTATACATGTGGTAGCCAGTGCCTTTAATCCCAGCACTTGGGAAGCAGAAGTAGGCCTGGTCTACAAAGAGCGTCCAGGGCTACACAAGGAAGCCCTGTCTCAAAACAATGAACAAACAAACAAACAAAACCAAAGCAAATGATTCTCCAGTGACTGTACTGTGTTTGTCTAATAATTTACTGAACTGAAACAAGAAAAATTGTTCTAGTTTAGAATTCTATGATTTCCAGCCAATCATTCTGTCTCACTACACACACAGCTACTCGACTTATTTCACATCAGATTCAGTTGCATGGGGATTTTGATTCTATTGCTTTGAGACTTGTCTTATATAGCTCGGGATAGTCTCAAACTTTCTATATAGCCAAGGATGACCTAAATACCAGTCCTCTTGCCTAGAACTCCTGTGTCAGGAGTTCATTCCTGAGCCATCAAGCCTGCCTCTCTATATTAGCTATGCTTCTGTTGCTGTGGTAAGAAGATTATAACCAAAGGAAACTCAAGAAGGCAGAATTTATTTTTGCTTAGGATTCAAGAGGGACAAGTCCGTTGTGGCGGGCAGAGACAGCAGCAGGCAGGCATGGTGGCGTGTGGCAAGCCCTGAAACATCCCATGAGAGGCAAGAAGGAAGTCTGCTTCAACACAACTTAGCTAGCCACGCCAGCTCAAACCTTTCAAATCCGACTCTGGGCAGTTTACTGTAAGCTTATTCCAGCACAGTACTATTTGGAAAAGCGTTTCCTGGTATGACACAATCCCCTCTGCACAAGGAGGCGTGATTATGTAAAACTCAACTCAAAGTCTGCGACTCTTCTTCCAAAGAGATGGGTTCTATAGATAGGCAACAGGCATTATCTCAAGGGCTTAGGGGATGATCTGGTGTGGTTTTGGTCAGACAGATAGTGTAGAGGTCATTTGGGATATTAGCCACCTCCGGTCCTGGTTGTGGGAGCTTGGGGAAGTAATACAAAGGTCACCTAGACCACTTCCCGTCCTGTTTATGGCAGTTTGACTTGGTATGAGCCTACAGAGAGCATAAATCACAATGCTACCAATCACCTCCATTTACAGTCTTCTGGGAGGAAAACCAAGTTGTACATCTTTCCCGTTGAAAAGCCAATCCTGCCTGTTCACCATTCTTGATTTCCTTAATGCTTATCTGTGAGGGGGCAAGGACCTTTGTGCTTCAAACAGTGGCAGGAACAGGAAACTGAGGATCTGCATCTTCAACCACAAACCAGAAGCAGAGAGTACAAATGAGAGAAGGGCGAGATTCTGAACTCTCAAAACCTGGCCCCAGGGACACATTTCCTCCATCACTGCCTCTCTAGGACAGTGCCACCAACGAGATTCTGAACTCTCAAAACCTGGCCCCAGGGACACATTTCCTCCATCACTGCCTCTCTAGGACAGTGCCACCAACGAGATTCTGAACTCTCAAAACCTGGCCCCAGGGACACATTTCCTCCATCACTGCCTGTCTAGGACAGTGCCACCAACTAGAGACCAAGCGTTCACACAGCCAACCTATGGGTGGCATTTCTCATTCAAATGACCACACCCTCATTTCAAATTTTGTTGACACAACAACAAACAGACCATTGTCTTTTTACTGCCAAGACTGTGCATACCAAATAGATAAACATTTGAGATGTTTGCTAACTCTTGGAATCTCATCAACCAACACAAGCAGAAACTCAGCAAAGGGAGAGATATTTATGGACTTAAAACATGACTTTTAGAATATTACTTTTCTTATATGTCTTGTAAAAGACTAAAATATTATTTCTAAAATATATTACATATGTGTATATATAATTATGTATATACACAAACAAAATAAACTATACATTATAAGTCCAACCTCTTTAATTATAGCATCACTAACTATTGTTTATACCAAACACACTAAATAGAAAATTCTTTTTTTTTAATTTTTTTAAGACGTTATTTGTTTATTATGTATACAGATTTCTGACTGCATGTATGCCTGCAGGCCAGAAGAGGGCACCAGATCTCATTACAGATAGCTGTGAGCCACCATGTGATTGCTGGGAATTGAACTCAGGACCTTTGGAAGGACAGTCTTTGGGCTATTTAGTCTCTAGTTCTTGATTACCTAAGCAGTGTTTGGGTTCTATAATCTGAAGTGGAATTTAAGTCAAATCAGGCGTTGGTTGGCTACTCCCACAAGGTTCTGTAGCTTCATTGTTCTAATATATTATGCAGGCAGGTCAGATTGTGGGTGAAAGGTTTTGTGGCTGGTTCGATGTTTATGCTTCTCTTTTGGTAGCCTTCCTGAATCAAAGACACTAGGACATAGGGCTAGTGTTCAAGGAGTTGTGTGGGTGTTTCCCTTGGCAATGGAGCCCTGCAGTTAGTTTAAGAAGAGCAACCAATTGTCTTAGCAACAGCCTGGGTTGTTTGGAGGGATTTCCATGGGACCCCCTTGGCCAACATCTCAATAGGATGCAACTTAGTCTATCTACTGGGAACCTCACTTGGTAAGACGAAATGGCCAGCTGAGACTTCATATCTCCCATTATTAGGAGACCTCGATAAGATCATCTTCATATATTTTAGGGAGCTTCCACTGCACTATGTTTTCATATCGTTCCTCAAATGCCCCTCAATTCCAACTGTCTCTTCCCACATTCTTTTTTTTTTTTTTTTGTTCCGAGACATGGTTTCTCTGTAGCTTTGGAGCCTGTCCTAGAGCTAGATCTGTATAGACCAGGCTGGCCTCGAACTCACAGAGATCTGCCTGCCTCTGCCTCCCGAGTGCTGGGATTAAAGGCGTGCGCCACCACTGCCCAGCTCCACATTCTTTTTTACTCTATCTTATCTAGCAGGTTAACTTTTAAAGAAGGCTCCAGTTTCTCTTGTGCCACTTGTTCATTCTGCACTATATTTTCTCTCTTATTAAGAGATTGTGCTAGCTATGGTTTTTCCTCTTCAATCTTGTTCACACTTTGAGATTTCAGAGAAATCTCAAAAAAAAAAAGCCTACTATATATGCAGAGGACCCAGCACAGACACATATAGGCCCTGGGCTCGTCACTTTAGTCTCTGTGAGTTCCTTGGGATGACAGTGGGGATGCAAATCATACATTCTGAGGGTTCCTAACTTTCTGAGGAGATCTGCACCACTTCTCATGGGGATACCACATGGAGAACCCTGAGGCTAGTTGGAGATGCCTAAATTGCCCCCAGATGCCACAGCCCTTGTTCCCACCACTGTAATTGCACTGGGGACCTCAAGCAGAACTATTTAGTTAAGCCCCTCAAATTCCTGACTCTCAGAAAGCTGAGAGAAAAGACAGTGGGTGCAATTGTACCTTTTTCCTGGGAAGGTTTCTCTGTTACTTTCCACAAGAAGAAACTGGAATGTATAAGGAGAAAGGACCAATTGCCAAGTGCCAGACTATCAGGTTCTGTTACTGTAGAACCAAGCGCTTTAAGGTTTTACTAACATTATGAACTCATGGTGTTTTCTTTTTGATTTAAATTGTAATGTGTATTCATCAAAACACTCTACACTTCACCAAGGTTTGGTTTTTATTTCTTTTTCCATGTATTGCAGAATTAAGTAGAAGTATGTTTAGTTGTGTGGTCTGTGCATTATTTTGTCTGGAACCAAATATGTCTTTTTGATGTTTTCAAACCTGAAATAGGGGCTGGAGAGATGGCTCAGTGGTTAAGAGCACTGCCTGCTCTTCCAAAGGTCCTGAGTTCAATTACAAGCAACCACATGGTGGCTCACAACCATCTGTAATGAGGTCTGGTGTCCTCTTCTGGCCTGCAGACATGCACACAGACAGAATATTGTATACATAATAAATAAATAAATATTTATAACATTTATTGTTAGAAAAAAAACCTGAAATAATTAGTGACTTTTATTTATTTATTTATTTATTTATTGTTTTTTCGAGACAGGGTTTCTCTGTGGTTTTGGAGCCTGTCCTGGAACTAGCTCTTGTAGACCAGGCTGGTCTCGAACTCACAGAGATCCGCCTGCCTCTGCCTCCCGAGTGCTGGGATTAAAGGCGTGCGCCACCACCGCCCGGCCCTCATTAGTGATTTTAAAGGAGAGTAGAAAATTGGATTCTCACAGAAGGAAGGTGTGATGGTTTGAAAGAAAATGGTCCCCAAAGAGAGTGGCACTATTAAAAGGTGTGGTCTTGTTGAAGGAAGTGTGTCATGGGGGGCAAGTTTTGAAGTCTAAAATATGCTCAAGCCATACCCAGTGGCTAAGATCACTTCATGTTGTGTGCATAGCAAGATGTAAAATTCTCAGTTCCCCTAGCACCATGTCTCCTGTGCACTTCCATATCCTTCCATGATGATAAAGGACAGAGACTCTGAAACTGTTAGCCACCCCATTAAATATTTTCCTTTATAAGAGTTGCCATGGCCATGGTGTCTCTTCACAGCAATAGAAACCCTAACTAAGACAGAGCGGGGTAATTTTCACACATACAACCCACACAAAATAATTTTTTGTTGTTGTTGTTTTGAGACAGGATTTCTTTGCGTAGCTTTGGAGCTTGTCCAGGAACTTGTTCTGTAGACCAGGCTGGCCTTGAACTCACAGAGATCCGCCTGCCTCTGCCTCCCGAGTGCTGGGATTAAAGGTGTGCACCACCACTGCCCAGCAAAAAATAATTTTTTAAATTAAAAATATTGACCTGGAAGTAACCAACTAAAGCACAAATAATTAAAATGTCACCGTTTTAGTTTCACTTCTGCTGTAATTAAAATTCCCTGACTGAAAGGAACTTTGGGAGGAAAGGGGTTTTTGGCTTACAAGTCCAGGTCACAGCCTGTTATTGAAGAAAGTCAAGGCAAACTCAAACAGGAACAAGAAATGAGATTTGCTTTCTATTTCTCATAAGATTGCCTCCAAACAAGGAGCTCACTTTACAAACAAACAAATAAAAGAACACCAAAGACTATGGATGTTGTTGCTTGCTCCAGAGCTTGCTGTCTGTTTGTCCTAAACTGGATTTCTTAAACAGTTCAGATCACCTGCCTAGGGGTAAAGCTGCCACAAAGGGCTGGGCCCTCCCACATCAATTAACAATCAAGATAATCTCCCACAGACATGCCCAGAGGCAGATTTTTATCTAGGCAATTCCTCAATTAAGGCTTTCTTCTTAGATGGTGCTAGACTGTGCCAAATTGGCAGTTAAAGACAACCAGAGTAATTAGTTTAAGACTTATTAGTGTAGGCACTGGAGAGATGTCTCAGCCGTTAAGAGTATGGGATGTTCTTCCAGACGGACCTGAGTTCATTTCTCAGCACCCACATGGCCACTTACAAGTGTCTGAAACTCCAGTTCCAGGGGGTCTGATAACTTCACACCAATGCACATAAAATGAAGTTAAATAAACTTTATGTAATAGGGAACTGGGTATATTCCCAGAGCCATTTGTCTGTCTATTACAATCAATTATAGTAGGTTGGGATTACAGCTCAGAGATAGATGTCATGTGTGAGACCATGGGTCAAATCTCTTGAGTCAAAGAGAGACAGAGAGAGAAAGATGGAGAGAGAGGGAGGTTAGGGAGACAGAGAGATTGAGATTCATTTAATTAAAAAGAACAGTTTAGAAAAGTAATTTGTATAAAATGGAAATGCATTGATTCATGCAAACAAACTTGAATGAAAATCAGTAGTATACACCTTTAGCCCCAGCACCTGAGAGGCAGAGACACCTGTATCTCTATGAGTCTGAGGCCAGCCTATGTCTGCATAGGGAGTACCAGGCCATGGTTACATAGTAAGATCCTGTCCCAAAGAAAGCAAAAATCAACAATAACAACAAACAAACAAAGAAAATCCAAAGAATAGAAAAGAAAAAAAGAAAAGAAAAAGGAGAAATAAAAAAAAAAACAGGAATCAGGCAGGGCTGGGATTAAAGGCATGCGCCACCACCGCCGGGCCGAAGCAAGCTTTAATTAAATATTGACCAGGTAGAAGAGGTTCCTGGGAAATGGCCCATGTCACAGGTTGCAACAGTTTAAGAAGGAAAACCCACAATTCCCTGCTTTTCCCATCAGGCCCAATAAGGGCAAGAATACATCCTGATGTATTTCCTGCCTACGTATCTCCTGTCCACGTGTGACCACGTGTGATTAAGCCCAGCCTGTGCAGATGGGTCAAACAAACTTGTTTAGGGCAGTAAAACCTGTGGCTTGTTGCCGCCCGTAAACAATAGTCTCCATTCATTGTCCTTGAGCTTGCGAGAGCAGAGGCATTTGCAGTTCATGGATCTCTTAGACATAGTAATTAAAACTTTTTTTTTTTTTTTTTTTTTTTGGTTTTTCGAGACAGGGTTTCACTGTGGCTTTGGAGCCTGTCCTGGAACTAGCTCTGTAGACCAGGCTGGTCTCGAACTCACAGAGATCCGCCTGCCTCTGCCTCCCGAGTGCTGGGATTAAAGGCGTGCGCCACCACCGCCCGGCTAGTAATTAAAACTTAAAATGTAATTTTGACTCTCACACTATGTTCTATGTCTTTTGACTTGTTAATTACTACAACCACACCTGAGTTGGGCCATTTCATGGCTAAAAAATAACTGTTAACTCTAGTATTCGCATTATCCCTAGAGGGTAAGGAACTCTTCTTCCCTGGTAGCTAAATTTATATTAGGAAGGAGGAGGAGGAGGAGGAGGAGGAGGAGGAGGAGGAGGAGGAGGAGGAGGAGGAGGAGGAGGAGGAGGAGGAGGAGGAGAAAAAAACAAAACTAGGGCTGAGCCAGACAGTGGTAGTGCGCGCTAGGGTGGCAAAGACAGACAGAACTCTGTGAGTTCGAGGCCAGCCTGGTCTACAGAGTGAGTGAGTTCCAGGGCAGGCTCCAAAGCTACATAGAGAAACCCTGTCTTGAAAAACCAAACCAAACAAACATCAAAAACGAGCACTGAAAGGTCTCCGATGGGGGATCAGGAGGGACGCTGAAATAAACAGCTGCAGCATATGAAATTCATTAGGAGAGTTATTAATGCCATGGGCAGACAGTGAACAACAGGTGAGAACTCCGAAGAGCGATCAGGCGCCAGCGTCTGAGGCCGCGTGGCTGGGGGCTCTAATGAGAGAGATCAGATCCTATAAGGACTAGTGGGATTCTCTGATTATGCCCTTCTAGGGTGGAGGAAGTTTCACATCACAAACCTGCTACCTCACTCTGATTCCCAGAGCTAAGGATGGGAAGCAGATGCAGGACATCCGGCCAGCCACACCCACTTCACTCTTCAGGTGAGAGATCCTGGTACCTGGAAGTCTGTCAACTAAAAGTTTACAAACCTGGAAGGCTGTCAAGTAAAAATTTACAAACGGGCGTCACACTGGGTGTCTACCAGTCAGTGTCTGTGAAAAGGGAATGGCTGATGCCTAACTCTCAGGATTCCCACGTTAATTACAATCTCACATCAATAAAAATCCAAGAACAAGAAAACTTCTCTCATTAAGCCATGTCTAAAGCTCGCTTGACTTCCACATACTTCACTTGTTTTTCTTTTAGGTACTTCTCATACTTCCCTGTCCTGTTTCCTAGGCAACGTATCTCTCTAGGTTCCACAAGAGTGGCAGTTAGCAGTAGGTCTTATTTTTGGTATCATCATCCTATTGTACGGTAACCTAGTTCAGTCTCTGCAGTAAAGGTGTCAGAATACTTTCAAAGAATGCTTCCTTCCTTTTTTTAAACCTTTGGCTTCTTTTTCATTATTTTAAAGTTTTTCATTGTGTAATATTCATTTTGAGTACTCTGTTACACAAGGACATCTGAACAGAAATACATAATGTACGTTGAGCCTATTTCCCCACAGCCACTACCTTCCCCCTTTCTCCTTCACCCTGCTAGTTCCCCTTGGCCTTTTACACAGCATTGCTTTTACTTTCATTTTGTATAGGCACACAAAATTTTATGTATGTTTCTGAGAATGATACATTTGATTCAACATGATTTTTTCCGTTTTCCTCTAAATGGCATAACTTCATTCTTCCTTATGGCTGAATAATGTCTGTTGTATATCCATGTCGTATTTTATCATTCCTCTGTGGTTGCTAGGTTGGTTCCATAACTTGGGATCACGAATAGTGCTGCAGTGAACGACGATGTGTAAGTACCTCTGTGATGCGTTGCCTTGGAGTCTGGCTAATGAAAGAGGAATTTGCATGGACGTGAGAGTCAGGGAAACGGCCTCACGTTCAGAGGCCTCTACTGTGAAGTTGGGTGAAGAACAAAGGTGGAGGAACCTGGAATTCCAACTCGTCCTTTTGTTTGGAGTTTTGCTTCTCTTGCCACCTGCTGGTCTGCTCATCAATAGCAATCCCTGAATCAGCTCACCTAGTGATTCAGCTAGGGACTCACTAACAGGCTCACACAAAGACAAGCATTTCCTCCCAAGGGACAGAAGCAGGAGACCACGACAGGGACACATTCTTTGTCATTCTGCTTTGGCAACTGTCACTCTTGATCGTCTTTGGTTTCTTTTTTTTTCTTTTCAATTTTTCAAAAGACATCTTTGGTTTCTCTATGGATTGCAATTTGTCTACCCACGCAGGCACTTAAGGCTGACTACTGAATGCCTGTTTCTCTCTGTTCCTCTATTTTCTTCTAGACCTTCAATTCTGCAACAATATTCATATTTGTGTGAGATAAACCCTCTCTCTATTCTTAATGTATTTACAGAAGGCTTTCTTCTCCTAGTGGGACTTTCCAGTCTGCGCTCTGCCATTTTATTGCATAAGCTATGTCCACTGCATAGTTATGAAATGACTACCGACCAGCGCTTGCCTACTTAGCTAACCTTATGTTGGGCAGGAAGTCAGTACACTGATACCATTTTTTTTTTCTCTTAGAATCTTTCTGAGTCACTCATTCTCCCTGGAGGGGTTTAATCTTAGAGGGGTTTAATCCCCTGGTAGTAACACCGCCGCTGATATAATAAATCAGATCAGGCCGAATAAGTAAATCCTGTCGTAATCTGAACAGAGCAAAGCAACTCCTGGATGACCATTGGGAAGGCAGAGGAAGAATCACATGACAAATATGCCTATCAGGTCTTATAAAGCTTGTAGGCGTGGTGTTGAGCAGCCCCAGGGAGGGGCTGTCTTTTGCCAGACTTTGGGGGGGGGTGGAGTTTGGAATGGGAGGAGTGAGACAAGAGCCCATGCTCCTAGCTGGAGATCCCCAACACGATTGGACTGGTTTAGACCTGTGTTTCTTCCTCCTGTTTTTTCATCAGTGTAACCTGTAACATCTTTCGCTTGGGGTGATGTTGCTGATGCTGCTGTTTTTGAGGCAAGGTCTTGTTATGTTGCTGAGGCAAGGCCTCAGACTCCGGAGTACTATGGCTTCAGGTTTGCACCCCATGCCCAGCCCAGGAAGTCTTAAAAATGTATTTTCACTTGGTTACTAACTCACAGAAGCAGTAATTTAACTGCCATGGGTGGTATCTCATCATTAGTGCTTGTCAATTTCTGTCATGGAGACTGTGGTGTGTAACTAGAGTTCAGATCCGATGCTTTGATCAGACCTGAGTCTTTCTCTGAAGCAATTTCACAACAAAATCTTTTCTTTCTTTCTTTCTTTCTTTCTTTCTTTCTTTCTTCTTTCTTTCATGAGGAAGATGAGATGGATGACTGAGGGAAAGACAAGGTTTATTCATCCAGATGATCTCATCTAAAGATGATCTGCAGAACTGATAGAATTATGACTCAAGCTGCCCCTTGCTTGAGTCATAGGAGATTATAGAGGACCAGCAGAGTCTACACAAGTTATTTGATTGATTAGTCTCGGAAAGTCACCAGACATCTTGTCTATCCTAGCCCTTTCCTGAAAGAGTTATCAAATTTCATCACACCAGAATAAAGAAGTAACTTGTTTTGTCTGGGTACGGTGGCACATGCTGATGTTCCCATCACTGAGATGGGTATGGTGGCGCGTTAGGTTTCCATCACTGGGAAGCTAAGGTAGGAAAATCCCAAATTCAAGTCTATCCTAGCCTGAGCAACTCAGTGAGACTTGTTTCAGTGTAAAAAGTAAAAAGGGGCCGGGCGGTGGTGGTGCACGCCTTTAATCCCAGCACTCGGGAGGCAGAGGCAGGCAGATCTCTGTGAGTTCGAGACCAGCCTGGTCTACAGAGCTAGTTCCAGGACAGGCTCCAAAGCCACAGAGAAACCCTGTCTCGAAAAAAACTAAAAAAAAAAAAAGTAAAAAGGGGAAATGACTACTAATGGTATTCTGCTGTACTTGTGGATCGGTATGTTGTTCAGCCATCATCAGAGAGGCTTCCTCCTGTGGCAGAAGGGAACAAATCTAGAGACACACAGCCAGACCTTACCAAGAGAGTGAGAGACCTCAGAACACTCCATCCAATCCTTCCCCTCAGGGCTCAGAGAACCCCACAGTAAAGTAAGCTGAAAGAGTGTAAGAGCCTGAGGGATGGAGGACAAGGATTCAAGACCTACACATGACAGAACTGGCACACACATGAATTCCCAGAACCTGAAGAAGCATACAAAGTGCCTGTGTGGGTCTGTACCAGATACTTCTGTATCTGTATATTATGTATAATATGTATCTGTATATATATTATAGCTTCCAGATTAGTGTTTTTATGGGACTCCTGAGGGAGGGGATGAGTGGCTCTCTGATTATTGTGCCTTTCCTTGGGTTCTTTTCCTTCTGTTGGTTTGTCTTGTCCAACTCGTGAGAGACAGAGACATGGATAGGCATGCCATGCAGAGTGAAGTTGGACATTTATTAGTGGGTTACAGAAGGGAAGAATAGAAGGGGGAAGAGCAGAGAGAGAGAACCAGAGAAGGGGGAAGGGGAGAAGTGGGGACAAGGGAGAGATAGAAGCTGCCTCTTAGAGAGAGAGGGAAAGGAAAAGACTTGGTTGCAAGCAGGAAGGAAGATCTGCCTGCCTCAGTGGATGGGAAAGGGAGTGGGTGGGGCTTGTCTCTTAAAGGGACAGGACAGACCATGACAATCAGTGTTAGTAGAATTAAACCACGCTAGGTCTTTTCATGAACAAGTAGACTTAGAGGGTGGAATAATTTTCAAGTAGTAGAAGTTCTAGATCCGGGGGCTAGAGAGATGGCTCAGTGGTTAACAGCATTGCCTGCTCTTCCAAAGGTCCTGAGTTCAATTCCCGGCAACCACATGGTGGCTCACAATCATCTGTAATGAGGTCTGGTGCCCTCTTCTGGCCTGCAGACATACACACAGACAGAATATTGTATACATAATAAATAAATATTTAAAAAAAAAGAAGTTCTAGATCCTTTATTTATTAGGGTTCCAGTATCTCAGGTGGACTGAAAAGTTGTTAAAGTTGACTGCTAACACCTGTGGAATCTTCTGATCTGGTGAGCACACACTAAACCTTTTGGTATTTATCACTTCTGGGCTAAAGGGGAACCAACCCATAAATAAACTCACTCATCCCTTAATTTTTCCCTTTTCTGTCCTATAAAAGCCCAAGGCCCCCATGCCTTGGGCACATAGCTTCAACTCCACAGAGAGATTGCAGTCCTTCAGTTGTTCTGATTAAAGAACAATTCTGCTTCTGGAGTTGCCCCTCTTTCCGTTATTTCCACATTGCCTCCATCAATCTCTACTTAACACCAGGAAGAATCAAATTTGTCTGTGCAATCAGCCAAACAACTCAAGGCCAGTGCTCAACCTCCAGAGGTTCATACTGTCTGTGTCTCTTTGAGATGTGCTTTTGTGAAGAATTTGCATACCTGCATGTGCCAGAGCATCATGGCAAATTTGCCAGGATTTATTTTCATGCATCAAGCCCAACTATGACCGCCATTTCATTAATGTCTATATATTTTCTTAAAGTCAGTGTTTTAATGGTATTCTGTTGGCAGCTACCCATGAATATATGTATTTGAATATATGTACATTTTTAGCAAGGGCAGAAAGATCAGTGTTTCTTTTGAATACCAAAATATTTTGGGAGAGGTTGTTTTCATTTAGATAACACCCAGCAGTTCAAGTTTACAAGTTGACCTTCTACTGATAATCCTATAATTGCAAGGTTTAAATGTCATTAGTACCCAACACCTGGGATGTAATTATTCATGCAGTGAGGTCTATTGATTCATCATGAATTCCAGATTCCAGCCAAGTGAGAAACTAAATCCTCCTTCCAATCTGGAACCATAGCCCTCCTCTTGATCATAGCTCCATCAAGGAGCCAGACTCTACTTTCTAAAGAAAAGTGATTCCTCTGGGCTGGTTGGCGCTCAGTGGGTGGAGTGCTTATCTAGACACTTGAGTACAATCACCAGCACCACAAGCCTGTAATTCCAGAATTTGGGAGTGGAGGCAGGAGGATCAAAAGTTCAAAGTCATCTTCAGTTACGTGGGGAATTGGAGGTCAGTCTCAAAAACACTACCACTGGAAAGAAAACAAAGCCTTTCCCAAGAAGTCCTAGTTTGGTTTCTGTTGCTGTGATAAATGATCAAAAAACAATTTGAACTGGGAGGTAGAGGTGCACGCCTTTAATTCCAGCAGAGACAGGCTGATCTCTGAGTTCAAGGCCTCTGGTCTATAAAGCCATTTCTGAGCTCTCTGTTCTCCAAAGCAAGTTTCAGAACAGCCAGGGCTGTTAGACAGAGAAACCCTGTCTCGAAAAGCCAAAATAAATAAATAAATAAATAAATTTTAAGTGCAAAAATGAGTAACCCATTATTTTAGCATTTTTCAGACAGAACTCAGTAAATATTTTCATACTTTCCAATGTCTTTTTTTGTTTTGTTTGTTTTTTCGAGACAGGGTTTTTCTGTGGCTTTGGAGCCTGTCCTGGAACTAGCTCTGTAGACCAGGTTGGTCTCGAACTCCAATGTCTTAAAAACTGTTGCTGGGTGATGGTGGCGCATGCCTTCAATTTCAGCACTTAGGAGGCAGAGGCGGGTGGATCTTTGTGAGTTCAAGGCCAACCTGGTCTACAAGAGCTAGTTCCAGGACAGGTTCCAAAGCTACAGAGAAACCTTGTCTCGAAAAACAAAAACAAAAAAATGCATGATTCTGGACTTTCAACCTATAACAAATAAATATATTGTAACATATAAAATGTTTTTACTTTATCTAAAAAGCATTACAAATAGTTGTCCAAAATATATTTTTAAAATTGGCACCAATGCATCCATATTGCATTATGTTTTAGTAAAGACTTAGCATATGTATCCTGCCAATGATGAAATTTGTCAAGGATGCACCTGTCTTGTTATAGAGTGACCAGTAGTTTAAACTTTTACCAATATTTTAGACATTTATTGAAGAGATGCCTTATTTAAAAATCCAACATGTCAGCCATCATTTTTCTACAGTGACATCTCACAGAGTGGTACCACCCTGCATATGTTCACATTTTCTTACTTTTAATAAAAACATAAGAGTTAAAAGTTCAAAACCCTAATTACTCCAGTAAGCTATCTGCCAAGCTAGAGATGGAATGGAGATTTGGTTCCTGGTATTTTGCAGATGGCTTTCCCAGTGACTGCTGAGGTCTGTAGTCAGTCACGAGGTCTGAGTTCTGAAAGGCAGTGATCACTGTTGCTTTAGGCTTTGTAGACCATGTCGGACAAAAGAGGGGGCTGCACACCTGTAATCCCAGCACTCGGGAGGCAGAGGCAGGCGGATTTCTGTGAGTTCAAGGCCAGCCTGGTCTAGAAGAGCTAGTTCCAGGACAGGAACCAAAAGTAATGGAGAAACCCTGTCTCAAAAAATTAAAAAAAAAAAAAAAAAAAAAGAGGGGGCAGGGAATAAATTGCAGCTTGGTTCTTAGAATTTAATGTGAATATTTTGCTGCGTTACAGTGGATTCAAAAGGGCTACTGAAAATTATTGCATTGGTTTTTCTTTAAAGATTTCAATTTTTCAAGCTGGGCGGTGGTGGCACACACCTTTAATCCCAGCACTTGGAGGGCAGAGGCAGGTGGATCTTTGTGAGTTCGAGGCCAGCTTGGTGTACAAGAGCTAGTTATATAGGACTGGCCCCAAAGCTACAGAGAAACTGTCTGGAAACCCCCTCCCCAAAGAAAACAAAAAATATTTCAATTTTTCAAGCTGGGTGGTGATGGCGCACGCCTTTAATCCCAGCACTGGAAGGCAGAGGCAGGTGGATATCTGTGAGTTTGAGGCCAGCCTGGACTACAAGAGCTAGTTCTAGGACAGGCTCCAAAGCAGAGAAACCCTGTCTCAAAAAAACAAAACAAAGCTACAGAGAAACCCTATCTCAAAAGAAAAATCAAAAACAACAAAAAACCAATTCACAAACAAAAAGACTTCAATTTTTCTTTAATGAATCAGATTCTCCATTTCAAAACATCTTTTCTCTGATCATACAGAATAAATGTATCTTTTATGGAAAAAAATAATGTAAATAAAACTTCACAATATTTTAAAAGTGTTAAAAGCAATGGGTCAGGCTGCAGGTTATCATCGGTACAGATGATCATCACACTCAGTGAATTTGGATTCCTTCATTCAGGCTGGATTTCCTTCATTTCCTGACTCCTCCTCTCCATTTGATCCGTTTTGAGACAAAGTCTCATGCATGGTGTATTGCATGTATCTATTTACATAAGCTGCATGGCTTGATATACTTAAGGGTCAAATAAAGACAGGCTCTCCCTACCTAGGTAGCTCTGGCTGACCTGGAGTTCAAAGATCTGCCTGCGGATTAAAGAAGTGCAGAGCTATGCTCAGCTTCAAATATGTATTAGTTACATAACTGGAGGCTCACAACCTGTATGCAGAAAGCTGCAATAAACCTTATAAACCCCTTATAAACTCAACTATGAAAAACACTTGACAAGCCGGGCGGTGGTGGCGCACGCCTTTAATCCCAGCACTCGGGAGGCAGAGGCAGGAGGATCTCTGTGAGTTCGGGGCCAGCCTGGTCTACAAGAGCTAGTTCCAGGACAGGCTCCAAAACCAACCAGAGAAACCTTGTCTCAAAAAACCAAAAAAAGAAAAAAAAAGAAAAACACTTGACAGTGAATTACTAATTGGCAGCTATCAACAGCTACCTGCACATTATCTGATTAATATGGCAATATGCATCTAATTATATTACTGTCGGTTCTACTGTGAATGCATAAACTGACTCAATCTATTGGAAATGAACACATTCTACTTTTCTTTCAATATTGTGTAGCTACCTAAAAGGAAATGTGGAACATATTAGATACTTTATATTTTAACCTTTCATTTACAAATTTAAAAGGAAAAAAATCAGTCACTTCCACTTGAAGCATTCTTATCAATAACATTTCCTTAAAGTTCAACACGAAGAATTAGGTTACTGGTAAGGTATGGGATAATTAACGAGCATCTATCTGGTAGTGCCATCTTTTATATCCTTTGCAGTACTCTTAAATGTCTGGAGTAGCTATTTGCCAGATGAGTGTAACAAAACTGACCCTGAGATTGCGATTACAGTAGGTTATCTATGGAACCACCTAACTACTCACAACATACTTAACCTCATCACATGTCCTGGAAAGCAGTGTCTGAGTGTGGAGGGATGATGTTGGTATCTACTTTTAGGGCTTTCCTTTAATAGCAAACTGCATCTTCTGGTTCAGTAATCACATCACTTGTATCAGGAGCATCTTAATTCCTATACAGATTAATCACTATTAATATCTATTAAAGGGACCAAAACTCAACAAAACAAATTATGTAGTTAGACACAGCACTCCATGTATACCAGGCTGGTTATGTTGCCAAGGATGACCTTGGATTCCTGATCCCTATATACTAACTACTATGTCTCATTTGTGTGGTGCTGAAGACCAAACTCAGGGTTTCCTGGTTGCTAGGCAAGAACTCTACTTACTGAGCTGTATTTCCAGTCCCCCAAAGTAAATTTTATAACATCCACCAATATTAAAAATTATAAGAACTCAGCTTATAATTGTTATCAGACCCAACGTATGTTTTGGATGTTATCATAGGTATCGCTGTATTTACAGATACAAAATATTTGACTAAAGAGCCAATATCATAGTTTATAATGCACAGGTAATTTTATAGAGCAAAGTGACTTTTAGCACCATACAATTTTAATAAATTCAAAATTTCAAACTTAGATGTTTATTCAGGAATCATAACAGCACCTTTCCTCTCCTAGTAAGAACAAATGCTTTATGGGCTGTGTCATTTATGTGCTAGACTGCACAAAAGGGCAGTAGTAAATTTTTATAGGATATCATTTTTCAATCAAAATTTCAATTTCCATTTGTACCATTTTAAAACAAATCCTGTTCATTTAACATGAGCATAAACTATAAAAATGAAACATTTCAATTATTGAAAGTTAAAATTTATTAAGTCATCATGTGCCAAATACTCAGGTTCAAAGTAATTTCAAAATATATACAGGCATGTAATTAACTTAAAAGTGAGAAACTGGATGGGAAACTGCTCATAACTACTTGACTGATGGAAATGAATCTTAAAAATCAATATCATCATTGTTACAAACTGTTTTCCCTTAGTACACAACATTCAATTGGTTCAAAATTATCTAGGTCTTTAAAGAGGAAAATTTATAGTAAAAGCACTTGGTATTCGATAGTGCTCACAACCCTAAATTTGTTCATAAATTGAAATGTTAACTGAATCCATTGTTTTCTACAAAATAAGTTAATTTTAAGCAAAATAACCTCAGTGACAAACGCATTTCATTATTTATTTAGATGTTGAAGCTCTTGCACTAAGTTTTTACAAGCTGGTGAACACTGACAAATTATTTCTCCCACAGAACTATAACCACACATTCCCAGACAGTATAAATATATGGTTGAACTAACATTAATACACATCACCACTTTATCGATTACATAATAAAACAAATGATCAAGTATCCAATTATTAAGTTACACAGCTGAAAAGGCATATAAAATATGTCTGCTCAGTTCATTAGCAGATCCCACGTCTTCTTTTTTTTGCAAGAGAGGTTGGGAAGAGAATGGGAAAACCATAATTCAAGCAAGTTGGAAAACAACTTCTGATAGGTATGGAAAAAAAAGAATTTCAGAAATTTTGATTAAGAATTGGTTAGCTACAACAATGTATCTATACTTTTTAAAAATATTTACTAAATTAAAGAGCATATTCTACATGTTCTGCACGAGACAAAGGCAACATTTTACTAAAAATACTAATAGCCTCCTCCCATTCTTTATTAGGCCTTCCCTGTAAGTTGCACCTTTGAGTGCAAATATTAAATTAACTAAGGCTTTTTGTCTGGAGACATTATTGAAGATATGTGCTTCTGTAACAAAGTCGATTTTCAAATGGAGGTTTCCCATAACATCACAAAGAAAGACAAAGACAGCACAAGACTTGCTAAAAAAAAAATATTGATGGCTAAGCAAACCTGATGTAATCTGGTATGAGTGTGGGAGATGTAAACATAGAGTGAGCAGGCAGATAACGAGAAGCCCTGCAGTGTTTGAAATGACAGAAGGAATAAACCATGGAAGGTCTAGAGTGTTCTTAGTTCCTGGAATTTTGGTTCTGTACGATGCTAAAAATATACAGGTATTGTGATGGGTATTTTGGCACCTAATCTTTCTAAATTCCTTATATACTAATAATACTCTGGCACAGGGTACATATAAGGACATAACAATACCATATTTTAGGAAGGGTCAATTGGTACAAATAATAAGCACATTTTAAATGCTGACCAGCAAAGATCTTTTGCTAAGTGTCCAAACAGGTTGATCATAACCCAAATATAGAGGATGCAATTCTGTCAAGCTTGTGGCCTGGTAAGACTGGTTTTCAATATTCCCGTGGAAGCTTCAGCAGACTTATTCAATAAGCCAACATGTTGGCTAATTATGTATGACAAATCAAGTCCCATCTGAAGTTCCACTTCCAAGACAATGGCATCAGGCACCCCAGTTTTATTGGATACAACAGTTGTTTCTATGACCATTGGAATCCTTGAAGCGCAGCCGCATCTTAGGACGGTACTTCTCCAGATACAAAAGTTGCTTGCTGTTAAAAGCTCCACGCCGCTTTCTGGAAAGAAAGAGAAAGCTAACTGAAGGATGTTCTTTCTTGTAGCTAGGAAGAGGACAAAGTCAAGGGAGCTATCTAGAGCACTGAGATTTCTGAATATGCCAGGTTTTATTTGACTTTTATTCAATGAATGATGTTGAGACCACACCAATAAAAACAAAACACCCCTCAACTTTAGTCATATACCTTAGCAAAATGTAAATTAACAAGTACACTGAGTCAATAAAGTAGAACAAGTCACTGAACAATCAATCATCTGCATGAATGCAAAAAGGCTGGAGAAGGTCCTTTTCTCCTGGACTTAGTATAGTTAGTAACAACAGGCACACAATATACATTCAGACAAAATACTCAAACATACCAAAACCAAACCAAGATAATTGATAGAGAGGATTTGGATTTTTCTTAATTCAGATATTAAATAAGAAAATACATGCAGGCATTAAAGAGACTTACTGTCTTATGAACTGTACTGCATCTTCATATTTCATTCCACCTTCAATTAATGCTAGGGCAACAAGCACTGGAGCTCTAGGTAAGGTAAAAAATTTTGACAAATCACGATTTTTCAAAATTAAATCCTGTAAAATTCATTACTGAAATACCCCCATATCCAAAAATATATCAATATAACATTTCAACATTAGTCTTAAATTAAATTTTTTAGGACTGAGTTTGATACTACAGGCTTAGAATCTCAGCTACCTGCAAAGCTGAAGATTACAATTTCAAGACAGCCAAGAAGTGAGTTCAAGACCAACTAGGGAAACTGTCTGAAAATAAGATGGTCAGGAAGCTAGAGATATAGCACACTGTTAGAGAACTTGTCCAGCATGCGGAAGGGACCAGGTTCAAACCCAAAGAAGAGAGAATCTTATAAAGTATTAGTACTTTCAATTCAGACCTTTATCTAGAACAGTGGTTCTCAACCTGTGAGTCAGGATCCTTTAGAGGTCACTTATCAGACACCCTGCACATCAGATATTTAATCATGATTTATAATAGTTGCAAAATTAAAGTTATGAAGTAGCAATGTAAATTATTTTATGGTCGTGGGTCACAACAACATGAGGAATTGTATTAAAGGGTCACATTAGGAAGGCTGAGAACCACTGATTTAGAAAGAAATTAGGTGACTTTTCTTACCTGCCAAGGCCTGCAACACAATGGACAGCAATACAGCAGCCAGGCTCTTCTCGAAACTTAATCTTTACAAGACTTAACCAGTCATCAACAATCTGGTTGGATGGTGGTGCACCATCATCAAAAGGCCAGTCCTAAAAAGAAATATTTTAGACCTTTAAATTAGTTAGGTACATTGGTGTAGTCCTGTATTCTCAAAACCCAGGAGGAGAGGCAAGTGGGTTGCTGACTTCATAGCAAGTTTCAGGCTAACTGGACTAATTTTGCCTTGACTTAAAACTGAGCTTCGTGAAGTGCAGTTTGAATAAGCTTCTGTGGCATAACAGACATACACAGAAAGCTTAAGTACTTACAAGAACACGAATGCCTTCTTTCTCCACGAGAGTAGTGTCGTAAGTTGCTTCACACACTCTTACAATTGTGGTAACTCCATACTTCTTAAGTTCCTAGAAAAAACAACTCAGGTCTTTAAAAGCATATCATTATTGCTGTGTCATCTCTACCATTTTTGATCATGCTGGCCAATGAAGACCTGCAGAATCTGTATGTATTTTTTTTTTTTTTTTTGGTTTTTCGAGACAGGGTTTCTCTGTGGCTTTGGAGCCTGTCCTAGAACTAGCTCTTGTAAACCAGGCTGGTCTCGAACTCACAGAGATCCACCTGCCTCTGCCTCCCAGTGCTGGTATTAAAGGCGTGTGCCACCACCGCCCGGCTCTGTTATGTATGTTTAACAGAGGCAAATCACTAGATACCATATATTTAGTTCAGCGAGGGGAAAAAAAAACCCTTTGATATGGTTTCTATGGGTACTTGGTGCCTATGGAGGTCAGATGTCAACTGCAGGTTCTAGTCTTACTGAGAAATTTTTGAGAAATGATCTTACTGTCCTATACTTTGCCAACAAGGCTAGCTTTTTAACTATAGGTTCTGAGGAAGAGACTCGGGTCTGCATGCATGAGACTTTACTGACTGATCTACCTCCTCTTTTAGAAATAATTTCAAAGGCTCAAATCCAAACTTCAATTTTAAAAAGCCATTCAGCATAAAACAAAACAAAACCAAAAACCACACAAAATTGACTGAGGATACAGTATGTAATTATAATTCAACTAAGACATTTAAAAAAATGTAACTGGAAATTAAAAAAAGTTTAACATTTAAATATTCCCCTATAAAATTAGAGATACCTATCTGCTACCTTTGAGTTATCTGTAGGTTTTTATACTTTATAAATGTGCGCCCAGATAATTTAATTAGCATTAATCCTTCCAAGAGCAGAAAACAGCAGAATTGCCAGCTGGAAAATAGAGTCCAAGTACAAATGAACGTAAAGACATTAACTAATTGCAGTTTATTGCACTAAGAGAAAAGGATACAAAAAGATCCCTAAGTGGCAGTCTATCCCTGTCTTGTAAATTTAACTAAGCAAACTAGGTGCATAGTTCTCAAAGTGCAACACCATAACACCATCAAGACATTTCCTTTCCGAGTACCAAAACTATGCAACATCATTTAGATTAGTTCCACTATTAAACTGCAACCAATTAGTAAAAAAGTATAACTTACCTCTATAAATTTGTTTAAGGTCGCATTGGTTGGATTGTGTGTAATAAGGAATCTCATGTTCTTGTATGTGACTTCCACAGGAGCAGGGCGGTTCATTCGAGCCATGTTAATTTAGTTTAAAAAAAAAAAACACCCAATAGGGTTACGAAAGAATTAAAAAATTGAATACAGAAATGATGCAAAAAAAAAATCAAAAACAAACAAAAAGAAAACAACCTGAAGTCTACTTCAATATTCAATATACTCCACTTGAAATTCTCAGTGCTTTGAGTATGAAATTGGGAGAAATGGGCAATGAAATGAACCTCCTAACAAGAAGCAGTGATTCTTCAATCCAGTAATACTGAGGCAATACAAAGGAAGTGCACTGAGGTTTACCCCATCCAGGTCTGAGCTCTTGTAAAATGCTCTGCAGATTTCAATTCAACACGTCTGTGTCCAGGTATCCACTCTTATGGGGGCTTCTTGGTGGAGTAGTAATGAATTTCTACAGTTCACTTGTCTGCATAGAGGTCGTGCTGTGCCTGGCAGTAATCTCCACTGCCCTTCAGAAACTCCATAAATGTGTGACCAAGAACACCACAGAACTGCTGTTTAGAAGAAAAAGAATAAAAAGAGGGGAAAAAGTTATTTTCCAATTCAAAAGGAACATGTAATGCTTTTCCACTAAGTATACAACTATGCTCAAATTAAGAGACACCAAGATATCAACTTTTACTCAAATTACAAAATTCAAGGTGACTGCATTTTAAAATCAATAGGCCTACAGTATGCAGTCACAAGCCCATTAAAGGGAAATTGCTAATCAATTATAAAGAATGTTCAAAGAAAGTCACTGCTACATTTGGTGGAATTCCCACACATCTATATACACATTTCATTAATTAATCTTAACAGTTATTGTTTACACACTAATATAAACTTCATGTAGTTTGAAGCTTTCGATTTCTGCATATTTTACTGAACTCATAGAAAGCCATTTCAGCTGCCCATCAGTTCTTTGCTTTTAATTTAATGCTTAAGCTACTGAGATAAAAGGAGATATCTGTTGTATGGTTTTTCTAAAGAGTATAGTATTTTTAGACCAATTATATCTCAATAATTATTACATTTATTACATTTTAGTCACTAAAGCTTAAGTATGAAGTCATGAGCACAATTCCCCTTTGTATTTTCTGTCATCTTAACATCTAAAAATAAGTCGTGTACAGCCTTCAGTTAGAGCAGGTTCTAAGTGTAAGTAATCACCAAGCATGTCTCACAGTATGGAAAGGGACATAGACCCAGCATTGGCACTAAACTCTGGTGAAGTGTGTGAGAATGATGTTATCCTGATGGGACTCATTTTTAGGAAGGGTGACTGGAATACCAGGCCATTTTGTTCCCACAAACCATACGGCATTGAACTCTCTAAGTGACACCATCAGAATTTTTTTGCTTAAGAATTAGTAACTCTGAAAATAAAATATACACAATTTTATCTTTTTCCTGTATTTAAACTCCAACTTCACTTATCTGCACTAAAACTAAAACCCAACTCAGATATGAAAAAGGAATTAGAGGGGTTCATGTTAAGAATTAGTTTATAATGGCCTCAAACACAAGGTGACTACTATGATTAGTAACATATATAAAAGCACTTCATTTTCCTTAAGTTCTTCTTTAAAGATTAATTAAACCAGTTTAATGTAAGCACCAAATAGTAAATATTTACAGGGCATTTTCTTCAGAGCATATGCATAAAAATGCATAAAAAGCTTTTCAAATAAACTGAGTAGAGGTAGATGAACATTACCAAACGCTTGAACGCCCATCTACTCTAGGCAATTTGTGTAGAAAACTAAGGAATGTGCTCACTAACAAATTATCACTCAATGACAACCACTGACCCAAACACTTCACATGTATGATTAAAACAAACTGCCAAAGTAAAACCTTAATTCATTTACTAAAAAGGTACCACAACAGCAGGCAGAGGCAGGCGGATCTCTGTGAGTTCGAGACCAGCCTGGTCTACAAGAGCTAGTTCCAGGACAGGCTCCAAAACCAGAGAAACCCTGTCTCGAAAAACCAAAAAAAAGAAAAAAAAAAAAAAAGGTACCACAACAGCAAGACAACTTATTTCCATGTTTTCTGAAATGGGTGCTCACAAGATATTAACTATCAAGTGGATTTAAAATCCCGATTGCCTAAATTAACCAGTAAGGATATCACTACTTCAAGCAGTAGATCAATAATCTGAAATTATTGTTATACATTTGAGTCATGGTTTCTTGTCATAAAGTTTTTTTTTTTTTACTATACATAGGTCGCACACAAAGCTTAAAGTTCACAGAAACTCTTAAAAGTTCCACCAAGAAGCCGAAAATCAGGAAAAAAATTCTGGTTTAAAATGAGTGGAGCCACCCAGTGGCTGGAGGACACTTCAATTAAAAGTGGTGACCACTGACATCCTTTTCATATGCCCCATTCCTTCACAGGCAAAAGCTAAACATGATAGGCATCTCAGACACACGAAAAAACTAAAAGCACACGAACATAGAGAAAGGAAGTGTTTGTGGCATTAGCCTAAGTCAGTCCTTCGGACTGCCGAATCAAGTCAGCCCGTGGAACCATCTGCTTTAACCAAATTTGTTCCAAATACACTCGGCTTTCAAGTAACGCACCCAATCTAGTGCGTTGTAAAAACGCTGTTTCTTTCTGGCATAAGTCTAGCTTTTCCGGTTTTCAAACATAAGCCAGCGCGAAGCAAAGAGAAAAAAAGAAGAAAAAAAAAAATCAACCCAGAAGCACGACCCCAGAAGCTAGACCACCAGTGCACACATCGTTCCTACACCGAGGAAATTACCGCTCCGCAGCGGCGGAATGGTGCAGGGCTGCTCACTCAACAGGAACCTGGCTCGCAGTTCTGGCCGGCTCCTGTTGCTCCTGCTCCAACAGCAGGCAGCCTTAGGCGCAGCCCGCCGCGGGGACCGGGTAGGGACCCCCTCCACCACCCCGGTCGCCCCTACCGACGCCTGCCGGAGGTCGGGCAAGCCCGGGCTTGCGCGGCGCGCACAGCCGCGAGGTCCGCAATCACGGGTTCGCGGTGGCGAGCGCGGGCGGCCACCGAGGCCATCTTGGGAGGCCCCGGGCGCCGGGTCCCGGTCCCCGTCGCTCTGCCCCGCCCCGGCCACGTCCACGACGCCCCGCGCGGATTCTCGGAACAAAGGCCGCAGGGGTCGCACGAGTACAAAGCGGCTCCTCGGCCCCGGCGACCGCTCCCGGTCCGGGTCCCGCTGCCGGCGGCGGCGCCTCCGCCCGCGTCCCTCACTCCCTCCCTCGGCACACAGCCGGCCCGCTCGAACAAAGGCCGGGCCCGCGGGACTCACAGGAATATGTCTACTCATTGAAGATTGTGGCCTAATCATACAGCCGGTCCCGAGGCGGCGCAGGCGGCGGCGGCAGGGCAGGCGGCGGTGGGCGTCGCGGGGCGGCGGCGGCGGCTATGCAGGCGGCGGGGGCACCAGACGACCATGCAGTGAGCTGCCCGAGGAGCGTCGCCGAGCCGGCCGCAGCCCAGAGCCAATGCGCGCGCCCAGGCGCCCTTGCGTCACAAGCCCGCCCCTTTATAGCCGGCTCGACGCTCGCCCCAGCGGCAGCCAATCACGGCGCGGGACGCTGGCGGCGCGGGGCGGGGCCCGGGCCGCCGACGTCACTAGCGGCGGCCGCCACCGGTGCGAACCGGTTGATGAATGGCGCGGAGTGCGACGTCTTCCTCGCCACTCAACGCGCTCGCGGCTCGAGCCTCGAGTTCGCCTCAACTTGGATCGCGGCTCCAGCAGGCGGAACCCTGTCGCCCGGAGCCATAGCTCTGTCGCCCTGGCCAACGGTTTGCCTTGGCACCTGCGCCCCAGATCTCCGTCATCACCCCATATTGAAGTCGCATGACCGCTGGGCGGGTGACTCACCGCTCCAGGGCCCAGCCCGACCCTAGGCCGGGTTGAGGGATTCTGGTCACCGCCCTCACTTCCACGTGGGAAGGCTCTCCGTAGAGTTTAGCCCATGGGACGCGGGACGTGTCTACATTTTTTGAGTCTTGTTGCCCCGAGCCTTCCCCCCCCCCCCCCCTCTTTTTCTCTTTTAGGTTATACCCTCAAACTGCTGATGCTGGCAACTGCAGTTGGCTCGATTGTGGCATTTCGAAATCACATGCATCCTTTGTACAGCTGCTCACTCACAGATAATGAAAGGTTAGCCATCGCTAAAGGGAAGCCTTTTTAAAATTAAGAATCTTGGCATTATCAAGAACTGGTGTAATTTTTTTTTTTTGCGTCAAAAGCTAAGCTTCCCATTTTGTTGATGTCCAGCCCTCTTCCAGTGTCCTTTTTTTTTTTTTAAATTTATTTATTTTTTAAGGATTTCTGCCTCCTCCCCGCCACCGCCTCCCATTTCCCTCCCCCTCCCCCGGTCAAGTCCCTCTCCCACTTCAGCTCGAAGAGAAGAGCCGTCAGGGTTCCCTGACCTGTGGGAAGTCCAAGGACCACCCACCTCCATCCAGGTCTAGTAAGGTGAGCATCCAAACTGCCTAGGCTCCCCCAAAGCCAGTACATGCAGTAGGATCAAAAACCCATTGCCATTGTTCTTGAGTTCTCAGTAGTCCTCATTGTCCGCTCCAGTGTCCTTTTAATGTAGGCCTCTAATTGAAGCTGTAGCGCAATTGTTTCTGTGCAATACAAGGGCTGCTTTCATCATCTGAAAATCCTTCCTGCTCAGTCGTCTAGGACTGATAAACAGGACCTTTACCTGTTTTGAAGAACACAGCTTTCCAACACTGAAGTCTTTTGCTTCCCGTTTTTCCAGACGTTAGATGGAAGAAATAAGAATCAAGTTGTGACCTCTCTGTGTACTGCATTTTAGGGTTTATTAGCTCTTCTACTTTAGAGACTTTCCTTGCATATAGTTCCTCAACTTTCTTAAATACACTGTAAGCAAAGTAAATGCTGTTGGAAAAGAATAGGCTAGACCTTTCAAGTAACAATGAAAAATCTTCGTTAAAAATTGCTTGCCTAGGGGATCCATTTAACTCAAGGAAATTGGACACACAATATCCCTTCACAAATAGAGGTAAAATGGGGTAACGTTTAAATTATGTAAGTCCTAGGAAAATATAGGAAGATTAAAAGGAAAGTAGTGCGACAGGAAAGTGAAGTTGATCAGACCAGGAAACTCAACAGAAGACAGATTCAGTATTACAGAATTAAAACCTTTCTTATGACCAGTGTCTTTGGGTAAGTATTAACTTCAGTTTGGGAAAAAACATGGGCAGAATCGACTAGTGAATAGCTTGGCCAACTTGTATAATAACATACTTAGACACATTAAATTGGCCCATCTTACTCCAAAGATCGATCAATGCAGTGAAATGAGATAATGAAACCTTTTGGAAAGGGGGAATTTGGTGAGCTAACATAGCTCAGCAAATGGTAAGCAAAGGTAAGCCAGTGTTTTAGGTAGTTTTGGTGTGGACCTTATGCAAATTGTGAGCTATGTAATCTCCAGATCCTGTAATTACCACAGGTAGTGCTGAAGTGTAGTATTCAGTTCGCTGTCCTTGAGCTCCCGAAGCTGGTCTCCAACTCTTTACTTCAGAGGGCGAGCCAGCTCTGGATTCCTATCTTTGAGAAGGAAGTACCACCTTGCCTTATTTGTTGCTGAAAGAATGTATCTTTTTTGTTTGTTTGTTTGTTTGTTTGTTTTGCTTTCGAGACAGGGTTTCCCTGTGTAGCAGTCGTAGCTGTCCTGGAACTAGCTTTTGTAGACCAGGCTGGCCTTGAACTTATAGAGGCGCACCTGCCTCTGCCTCCCTAGTGCTGGGAGTAAAGGCGTGTGCTGCCACTGCCTGGCTTAAAAAGCAACGTTTTTAAGATAAGTGAGATGATAGGAATATTACAAGGCAAATGCCTATGGAAGATTAAAGACCATAGAAGGTCAAATCCTGATGATTGTAGCTTTGGAGTCTGTCCTGGAACTAGCTCTTGTAGACCAGGCTGGCCTCTAACTCACAGAGATCCAGCTGCCTCTGCCACTCTAGTGCTGGGACTAAAGGTGTGCGCCACCACTGCCCGGCAAGACTATTGAGTTTTACATAGAATTAGACAATGTAGAAACTTTCAGTCATATAGAAGATTATAGATACAACTATTAATGAATGAACTCAGGTGGATCAGTATTAAGTATCTTTTTGGATTTTATGGTTTTTGTATTGTTTTTGACATAAGGTCTTTCTCGTGTGATGAAGGCTGTGCTCAAATTCACAATGACACTGACCCTGAGTTCCTGATCTTTCTCATCCTACCTCCCAAGTGGTCATATTCCAGGTATTCCTCACCATGCCTGGCTGAAGTAAAGGTATTATTTTATCCAGTATAATCACTAGAGGTAATAGTTTCTCTCTAAAATTAAATTGAGTCAGTCAACATTTTAAAACAGTTATGAAAATGCTCTTTAATTTCTATTATAGGCATTTTCTTTCCGTTCTCAAATTTAAATGTCTGAGCTAGTATTCAAACCAGATGAAAATAGGTTTTCTTAACAACTTTGCAACTTAATATAAAGAATACTTATTTGGGATTTCAGTGTGTACATTAGGAAGTGATCAAGAGAATAGTATTTTTTACTTCGTGATAAAATAATTTCCATCAGACTGAATAAAGAGCTTCCTATGGCTCCAAATAATTCATCATTTTCATATCCTGTGATTCACATGCTGGTACCTGAGGAAATCTAGTTTGAGAAGTCTTATTTTTAGAAAACCTGGCAAAATTTTTCTTGTGGTTCTGTTTCCTGAATACAAATCATTTGGGAATTGGAAATCTGTAGGGCTATAGTTTCCATGTGACTGTCTAGAACATGTTGAATTATGCCAGTTTGAAAGGAAACAAAAAATAGCTTAAGAAAGGAGAATTTAATCTGGCTAGAGGAAAGAAATGGAGTATAAATAAATGTTAAAGGTTGTCTATGCATGCAATGGCAATGCTGGCACTTGACAGGTTTAATTTACAGAGTTGGCATTTAGGCTGTAGATAATCCAGACACTGCCCGAAGCAGCATCACTCTGCCAGCCTTACATAAGAACAGACTGTTCTTGAACTTTTTCCTGCAGACACAGGAATATTCAGGCTTTTAAAAGCTATGGTAGCCAGCCAGGCGGTGGTGGTGCACGCTTTTAATCCCAGCACTCGGGGAGGCAGAGGCAGGAGAATCTCTGTGAGTTTGAGGCAAGCCTTGTCTACAGAGTGAGTTCCAGGATAAGCTCCAAAGCTACAGAGAAACCCTGTCTCAGAAAACAAAAAACCCAAACAAACAAACTAATCGCCAACAGAATCGGAGTTAGATTTGGGCATGGTGGTTCATGCATCTAATCTCAGGGTTTGGGGGGTGGAGGCAGGGGGGATCCGATGATGACTTTATAGGGAAGTCAGATCTGTAATTCTCTGTGCAGAAACGCTGCCAAGAAGATGCATGTTACCGTAGCTTTAAGTGAATCTGTACAAACTCAATAATTCATTCCTGAGTCCTTGATACTAGTTGTCAGTTATTTATTTCTTGAAATAAAAGGATTATTCTAAGCCAGAATATAAACATGGGTTATTAATCAGCCTTTAGGAGAAATGCACAGCCATAACAAAGGAAACTTAGTAGATAATCTGTAGTGGTTGGCTGATATGTCCAACATAAGCATCCACTTGCTTGATTTCACCTTCTAATCTCATTGTCTGATGCCAGTGTTGTCAGGTTTGTTTCCTTCTAAACTACAAGCTGTCACGAAAACATTCTAAATCAAATACAAAATATCAACACAAAATGTGCTAGCTGTTTGTTAAATATCTTCTGTGTGCCAAGTAATGTTACTCACAAGAGAGTTAACATGTCCTCTGTTATGAAGACATGGAACATAAGAGATAGAGTCTAAAAGGATTAGCACAATATGATAAATGACATAGAGGCAGGCATGTGCTCAGAAGAGCAGAACACAAGGAACAGAGTACTCTGCTGACTGAAAGTCAGGCAAGCTAATGCTAAGGTTTCAAGGAGTAATGTAGAATGTCCTAAACAAGGAGCTGTGGCTCTAAACTACGGATGGAGGCTTCAGAAAGCACTCTGGAAATCATAAGCTTCAAATGGCTAGATGTGTAACAAGGCAGAGCAGGGAACAATCTTAATGCATTATAAATAGCTTGCTAATGAGCCTGGACTTTCTCTGAAAGTTAACAGGAGTCACTGGAAGATTTTGAGTATTAGTAAAAGATCAGATATTTTTAGAATATCACTAAATTGAAGTCACTAAGCCAAACTATTGTAATTATAGCAGTATTAAATATGGTAGGAGGGAGAGAGAGCAGAACATTCAGAATTAGAATGAAGGGGGCAGTTTCTGCCTTTTGAGTGCTGGGTTAAAGGCACCTGCCACCATGCCTGACTGGGTTTGGTTTGGTTTTATTCAGGGAATAGAGAGTTGTTCCATAGAGCGCTTGTTTAACTTATACAAGCCTTTGTTGAGTCTCTAGCACCCAAACCAAATTAAACCCTGTAAAGTCCTCAGGGCCAGGTGTGGTGGACCTACCTTTAATATCAGCACTCAGGAGGCAGAGGCAAACTGTGCCCTAGGCTAGCCAGTAGCTACATAGTGAGACCCTGTCTTAAACCAATTCAAACCATTCAATTTGATACTTTAGGAAATGAACTCAGGAAGAATAAGAAACATTCCATCCAAATGGTCACTCTTCTCAGACTTAGGGAAAGTCCTCAATCGGAATGTACCTTGCTTTCCCATGCAACTTTATTCCAAGTGATTTGCCTTTATACTTTCTGATTGCATTTATCTGACACAAGAGGGTTCCATCAAAGAGTTACCCCAATTTATAAAAGGACAGGTGGGAAGAAACGCAGTGAAAAGAGCCAGTCAAAACTGAAAGAAAACTGCTCAGACTTTATTCTTTTCCTAAAATTGGGCCCTGCAGGATGTAAGAAAAGCAGTCAGGCCGGGCGGTGGTGGTGCACGCCTTTAATCCCAGCACTCGGGAGGCAGAGGCAGGCGGATCTCTGTGAGTTCGAGACCAGCCTGGTCTACAAGAACTAGTTCCAGGACAGGTTCCAAAACCACAGAGAAACCCTGTCTCGAAAAACCAAAAAAAAAAAAAAAAAAAAAAAAAAAAAAAAAAAGTAGATCTCCTGAGTCACCAGGATGGTGCCTGAGAATGCCCAAAGGTCCCAGATGCTGTCGTTTGAAGGAAACTCATCACTGGAGGCAGAGTGAAGGCCTACGTTATGCCTTCGGTACATAAAGTAGGTGCCACACACATGGAGATAAGACCTGCTTCTAGTCCAGTGCATGCATGAACTTTTCTGTAGTTCTAAGAACTATGATTGCATCAGTAGCAACAGCAGCAATAGAAATGCTTCTGGTAAGCGAGGTTCAACTCCTCTTATGAAAATAGAAAAGTCGAGAGGTGAGATGGCTCAGTGGGTGAAGGTATTTGCCAAAGAGCCTGATAACCCGAGTTCTATCCCTAGGACCCGCATGATGAAAGGAGAGAACAGACTCCTATGAGTTGTTCTCTAACCTTCACATACATGCTATTGTGTGCACGTGCATGCATGTACACTTAAATTTTTTTTGGAAGAGATGAGGGAAGAGTCTAAATCTACTTTAAATTTCATTAAAATTTAAAAATATTTTAAGGGGCTGGAGAGATGGCTCAGTGGTTAAGAGCATTGCCTGCTCTTCCAAAGGTCCTGAGTTCAATTCCTAGCAACCACATGGTGGCTGACAACCATCTGTAATGAGGTCTGGACAGAATATTGAATGCATAATAAATAAATAAATATTTAAAAAAAATAAAAATATTTTAAGCTATTTTATGGTACTAAAGATTGAATCAGGCTAGATCCTTGACCTCTGTTTACTTTGTATTTTGACATATGACCTCACTATAAATTGCCTTCTTGGCCTTAATTCCCTTTGTAGCCCAGGCAGACCTTTACCTGTCTGAAACTTTCTTTGAGCACCCAGGATAGAGGCCAATGTTATCATGCTTTTTTGGGGAGCAGGCTTATCAAGACAGGGTTTCTCTATAATTTTGGAGCTTGTCCTGTAATTTGTTCTGTAGATCAGGCTGGCCTTGAACTAACAGAAATCCACCTGCCTCTGCCTCATGAGTGCTAGGATTTAAAGGTGTGCGCCACCACCACCAGCCTCATGCTTTCTTTAAAAATTGATTGTAAATGTTCTGACTTCCAGGGTACCTTACCAAGAGTCCTCACGCTTTATGTTCATAAGGTAGGATCTGCAGCTCAGCAGTCTCCAGGAATTCAGAGGCTAGGGCCCCGCCAGTGACATCTCTGTTGAAAAAGGGATAGCCCTGTCCTCTACTCTATTACTAGACATGAGAAGCTGTTGTTTTAGGAGTGGGGATGATGAGAAGAAATAGGAGTTGAAACCAGGTGGTGGTGGCGCAGGCCTTTAATCCCAGCACTCAGGAGGCAGAGGTAGGTGGATCTCTTTGAGTTTGAGGCCAGCCTGGTCTACAAGAGCTAGTTCCAGGACAGCCTCTAAAGCTACAGAGCAACCCTGTCTCAAAAAAACAAAAAAAAAAAAGGAAAAAGAAAGAAATAGGAGCTGAGGTTTGTAGAAATATGTACAGAGCAATTTTCACCTCGCTTGGTTCTTTCTTACAACTGCATGTTAATATCTTCAGTGGAAATTCTACCCTGTGCTTCAGGACTGCTGATGCTGCCACTCAAATGACCATTTGGTTGTCCTGGCATTGCTATAAGATATGGATATTGAGCCCACTGTGCTTTACCCGGCATTGTTATAAGATGTGAATATCAGGCCAAGTGTGCTGTAAGCCTTTTCAGCATTCAGGACATAGAGGATAAGAGCAGATGTTTCTGAGTTTGAGGCCATCCTTATCTACATAGTGAATTCCAGGTTAACTGGGGTTACACTGTGAGACCCTATCTCTAAAAAACAGAACCAAACAAAAAAACAACACAAAAGATATGGATGTACAGGAATGAATAAGACTGTTCCCAAATAGGATGCAAATGTAAGTAAGTAAAATATTGTCTGTTGACAAGGTATAATAACTAAATAAAATGTTTCCTTTGGGTACCATTGGAACCCTGCAGAGGAATACTTAATTCTGCCGGGACTTGGCACGTTGTAAGGGAAGTGAGTTCAAGATAATCTTCTAGGGAAGGACTAGAGTTTAGAATAAAGAGGAAAAATTTCCCATCTCTGAGAGAGACACTCCCAGTATTATAATGGAATGAAAAGAATACGATTCTTTTCATGTGCTTTGACATTTTCAAGAGAGATCAGAAACTTGAGAAGAATAGAAAAAGACTCTTCCATAATGAAGTGCATTTTAAAAAAAGGACTGAAGAACTGAATTGTAACTAAATACACCCCTGGTGAGAATTGTAAAGTCTTTTTATTGCTTTGGCTGAGAGCAGTCAACCATCTGTTAATTTGAATATTTGTTCTTTTAGTCTTCTCCATTTAAAAATATATATAATGCACTAAATAGAATAAAAGAAAGAAAAGAAATGTCTATGGCATTTTCTAGTTTGGTAATGGAATTTCCCACTATGCCTATACGCTTATTGAAATATGACCAGACCACTGAATCAGATGCTCTGCTAGCATCTTTTCCGACTTTCTGTTTTCAGCAACTATAGCAATTACCTCTTAAATGACCCAAGCCAAGTTAACTGATCCTATTGCAGTTGCAGACCCAGGCTGGCCAATATTAGTAGAGTTGTGCTCACACCACCATTTCCTAAGTGTTTTTAGTCTATCAATTTTCAACATGATTTACCTTTCCTACCTTTGGATACAGAAATACCAAATTCCAGTTTCCTCCTGACCCAATCAGTGATGATGCAATTCATTCCTTGCTAGTAAAACGACATGATCCCCAGCTGTCACTCTTTGAGGCCCAAAGAGCTAGAATATTTGCTGACTTCTGGGGAAGATTGACAAACCTAGCTCTACTGAGATACTAAAATAGTTATACCATGTGACAGTGTTCTAGGCCAGCTTTCATTCCTTCTCTTGGGTGACAACTCTATTTTTAGGCCACCCTTGTAAATGTTTATAAGGAGGAAACACCGTAGCCTTTGGCTCTTATTCTTGAGCAGACACAGAGTTGCAAACAGGGCGAAAATTATTTGATCACCACAAAAATCAATCATCAGTGATGTTTTACTGCTTTATGACCTTAAACTACATATGTTTTGAAAACAAAATTTTGGCTTTATGTTGAAAGCAAACCTATGGTTTCAATAGATGAAATCTCTAGGAAAGCAATAGGAAAACATTCTTGGGAACTTGTTGATTAGGAAAAATAAAAATTTTGAACTTCAGTAGTACATACTGAGGAACAAGGTTTGAATATAATTTATGTAGCTATACCTTCTGTTTTGCAATTTATAGAACCAGATAATACAATTCTGTCCACCCAGAATAAGTCCTATGCAATTATTAACATTACAGTTCCCAAAAACTGATTATTGGGCTGGGAGATTACCATAAAGGATAAAGACAAAAAGATTCAAACCCAATGGACTGAGGTGTGAATCACTGGGACCTAGAGTCCAAGGAGAGAATTCACCTATACAAGTCCTCCGAGCTCTGTACTCTGTAGCACACACTACCATACACAACCAGAGACATTTTGAAAAGAAAAGGCAGTATACCCAGACCAACAAGGGCTACATAGCAAGACATTGTCACAAACGAAATACAATACAATAAAAAAAAAGGCCTAGACAGGAGGATCAGTCTCTTAGAACTCAATGACAGCCTGGCTCCATAGCCAGTTCAAGGCCAGCCAGGATTGCATAGTAAGACCCTGTTTCCAAAAATAAATAGCACGATATGTGCATTTTACCAGACAAGATGGTGCTAACAAAGAAAAAGAATGAAAGAGAAGCAGGGTGATGATGGCACACATCTAATCCCAGAACTAGGGAGGCAGAGGCAGGCAGTCTTTGAGTTGGAGGTCAGCCTGGTCCAGGACTGCTAGCTACAGCTGTTACACAGAGAAACCCTGCCTCGGAAAAAAAAAAAAAACAACAACAAAAAGCACGAAAGAGAATGAAAAACACAAAAACCAAATACACAATTTTAAAAAGTGAACATTATTTAAAATCAAAACTATTAATAAGATGAATGCTATGTTCAAATCCTGGGAAAGAACTATTTCATAGTTAATACAACTCGTTTCATACCCCAAGAAAATACTGTGGATAATTTAGTGTGATCCCCACTACTCAGACTGGAAGTTTCATTTTTAAAAGTCACCAAATCTTGTAAACTGTTTGTCCCTCTAAACATAATCAGGGCTTTTTTGTTGTTGTTATTGTTTTTTAAGATGGGGCTTCTCTGAATAGCTCTGTCTGCCCTGGAATTCGCTCTGTAGACCAGGCTGGCCTCAAACTCAGAGATTGTCCTGTTTCTGCCTCCTAAGTGCTGGGATTAAAGGTTTTGACACTGTGCCTATCTAGGTTTGTTCTTATATTGACTCAATAAACTATTTCTCAGCGTATCCCATTATATATAAAAGAAAATCAAAACCAAAATTTGGTCACAGTTCATAGGATCTTGTGACTAACAAACAGGGAAACAGACAAAGACAGCTGCTAACTGTGTGCTTATTGCTGGGCTTCTAGCACAGGACAGCCCATGTGCTAAGCAAGCCCTCTGTCACTATCACACACTTGGAGTCCTCTTGGAAGTGTTTTAGGAAAAAATAAAAATGACTATTAGAAAGTCTTAAGGACTGGACGGTGGTGGCACATGCCATTAATCTCAGCACTCAGGAGGCAGAGGCAGGCAGATCCCTGTGAGTTTGAGGCCAGCTTGGTATACAGAATAAATTCCAAGATGGGCTCCAAAGCTACACAGAGAAACCCGGTCTCAGGCTGGAGAGATGGCTTCAGAGGTTAAGAGCACTCCAGAGGTCCTGAGTTCAATTCCCAGCAACCATATGGTGACTCAACCATCTATAATGAGATCTGGTGCACTCTTCTGGCATGTAGGAATACCTACAGGTAGAACACTGTATACATAATAAATAAATGAATCACACACACATATATATGTATGTACATATATATATATTTATATATATGAAACCCAGTCTCTAAAAACAAAACAAAACAAAAAGGCATTGAGATAATGGGTGTATTGTTTAAGAAAGTTGGCTCAGTCATCAATTCTCGAATGAAACTTGTCTTTGGGTCATATTCTATGATTCATCTCAGTGTCCTTCATGGTGGAGCCAGCAAAGAGTTTTTTTGATTTTGTTTTTATTTCTTTCCTTTGAGACCTTGTCATATCATATAAACCTGGAACTTGTTATATAAACCAGGTTGGCCTCAGGTTCATAGATTTGCCTGTCTCTGCTTACCATGTACCACATGCACAGTTCAGAGAAGTATTTTTGCAAGACATACACTCACTTTCTAAATGAAAACCAACTATCATCACTATTAATAGTCAAGGTTATCTGTAGAAACAGACTTTAAGAAAATGAATCTCTGTATTCATTAGAATGACTTACAGGCTGGGGTTTAGCTAATCCAATGATTTGCTATGAATGGTAAGTCTAAGAATCCAGAAATTTCTCAGTCCACTAGGCTGGATGTGTTCAGTAGATGCTGGATCCTGAAAAAGCAGATTCTACTGCAGTGAAAGAATGAACTTGCTTACAAGGCAAGGGCAAGCAGGCAAGAGGCAAAAGCTTCCTTCTTCCAAGTCCTTAAATAGGTTCCCAGCAGAAGATGTGGCCCAGATTAGAGGTATGTTTTATGAATCAAAATCCAGATTAAAGGTGTGTGTCTTTCTGCCTCAAGAGCTGCTTTAGAAGTGGAGCTTCAGCCGGGCAGTCCCAGCAGAGGTAGGTGTTCAAGGCCACAAGTCTACAAGAGCTAGTTCCAGGACAGGCTCCAAAGCTAGAGAGAAACCCTGTCTCGAAAAACCAAAAACCAAAAAGGTGGAAATTCATAATTTAAGCAAAAATTCTTTTCAAGGTGCCCTCCATTTTTAGATGTCAGTCAATTCCAGATGTAGTCAAGTTGACAACCAACAATAGCCATCAGAATCACTTTACTCCTCTTTCCAGCTGTGTGCTTTAAGAGATGGGGAGAAGGTTTTGTGCTTGTCCCAAACTTCTGTGCTAATGACACTACTGTCTCAGCTTTCAGTATGCTGTTTGCTTGTTCTGTGATTCAGAAAGTCTTTGCTGTGTGAGTTCCATGGAACTCAATATGTAGATCACGTTGGCTGGAACTGAGAGACATCTTCTCACTGCTTTCAGAGTGCTGGGATTAAAGGTTGTGTGCTGCCACATCCAACCTGCAACCATCAGTATAGCTGGGAATGAGGGAGAGTAACAATGTGTCTGACTAATCCAATGCTTAATTTAATTATGTAAAAATTAATTTAGTCATCTAAAAATTGGATGGTAAAGGACTATTAATGCCTGTGTATACAAGCAGGACTTGACTGGTGGGATGGAATCTATCTTGCTTGAGTATCTGAGAGATTATTATTGTGTGTGTGTGTTTTTTTGTTTGCTTGTTTTTTTGTTTTGTTTTTGTTCGTTTGGTTTTTTTTGTTTTTGTTTTTTTTGGGAGGGGGGGAGGAAAGATTTTATTTCACCTTACATATCCCAGTCACAGTCCGTCACAGAGGTAAATCAGGGCAGGAACTCAAACAGGCCAGGAACCTGGAGGCAGGAGATGATGCAGAGGCCATGGAGGGATGCTACTTACAGGTTTGCCTTACAGGTTTGCTCACCATGGCTTGCTCAGCCTGCTTTCTTATAGACTCTAGGACCACCAGCCCAGGGATGGCCTCACCTATAGTAGTCTGGGCTCTCTTTCTTTTTTTTTTAAATTTATTTATTTATTAAAGATTTCTGTCTCCTCTCCATGGTTTTATTTTATCATTGTATTATTTATTTTATTATTATTATTTTTTTTACAAAAGTTTATTACAATGTACAACAGGCTCCAGGATAACACTTCATTTTAACTATAGGTGGCAATGATGTTATAGTAGGGGATCCAGATGTTTAATAGGCTCCAGGATAACACTTCATTCTAGCTGTAGATGGCAAAGATGTTATGGCAGGGAATCCAGATGTTTAAATAGGAATGGAAGAGGGTCACCATCATCTCAGATATGAGGAACAGCTTACTTTTTGCCAGATTTATTTCTTTTTTTTTTAAATATTTATTTATTTATTATGTATACAATGTTCTGTCTGTGTGTATGTCTGCAGTCCAGAAGAGGGCACCAGACCTCATTACAGATGGTTGTGAGCCACCATGTGGTTGCTGGGAATTGAACTCAGGACCTTTGGAAGAGCAGGCAATGCTCTTAACCACTGAGCCATCTCTCCAGCCCTTTGCCAGATTTCTTAATTCCACCCGTGGCCAGGGGTTCAACCTTCTCCGCGGCCTTGGCTTTTAGCTCCTCGAGTTTCTTCTGCTCCTCTTTTTGTTTCTGCTTGAAAGCCTTACCTTCCTCGTCCATTTCCTTGGCCTGCTTCTTGGGCTGTTTCAGGGGCTTCTTTTTGCCACCTTCCTGGCTCAACATGGCACCTCCAGACACCCCCTTCTCCAGCCTTTTTTTTTGTTTTGTTTTTTTTTGAGGCAAGGTTTCTCTGTAGCTTTGGATCCTATCCTGGAACTAGCTTTGTAGACCAGGCTGGTCTCGAACTCACAGAGATCCACCTGCTGGGATTAAAGGCGTGTGTTTTGTTTTTTGAGACAGGGTTTCTCTTTGTAGCCTTGCCTGTCCTGGACTGCGATCTGTAGATCAGACTGGCCTTGAACACAGAGAGATCCACCTGCCTCTGCCTTCAATGTTCTGGGATTAAAGGCACGTGCCACCAGGCCTCACCTAGCATGTTGTTATTAGTCTCATTTTACTTGAAGCTATTGCATGACTTGCCTGACATTTATTGTGAAATACTTGTGCTTGTTTCCTAAATCTTGGGCTCTTGCTGTCGAACCAGTCTAGTGAATGAGTAGGCACAGTGTTTAATGCCTTTCTCAAGCTCTGTGGTTAATGCTAGCCTTCTGAATGTGTAAATGCCTTCGTTAAATGGGCAGCTATTATTGTCCCTGGCAGTTCCTGTTCATAGTGTGAGGTATATCTACCTGTACAAATCAAAGATGTGCAAAAGACTGCAAAAATTGCAAATCTGAAAAATTGTCAAAAGAAAATTTCTCACGGTGTTGAGGCTACTGAGACTGGAGGCAGATGTTCTAATGGATGGAGAGCTGCTCTAAGTGCTGACTGCTTGTAGGATGTGCTGTAGGTTTCTTTGAGATGGTGTGGACTCACCATTCTTGCTCTCCCACCATTCATCCACTGTTTACTGACTGGTTTCTTCTTATTCCTTTTTAATGCATATTCCAAAACTTCCATTTCTCAACATGTTTAGCATACTCGCTGTATATACTTGTTTGGAATACATGTTTTGAAATTACATAGAATTGTGGTAGGAGGCTTGTTTTGTATTTAATTTTTTTTTTTTTGTGACAGGGTCTCTCTATTATGTAACTCTGGCTGTTCTAGAACTTTCTATATAGACCAGGCTATCCTCAAACTTTCAGAGAGCGACCTGCTTCTGTCTTCCAAGTGCTGGGATTAAAGGTGCGTGTTACTAGGCCTAGCAATTTTAGATGCATGAGTGGATTTTGAATAATGTGTCTAATGTTTCTGTATGAGACTTATTTCCTGTTTCTTCCAATTGCTTGTTGACTGGTAGCTCAAGGAGAAGAAAGCATGTGCACATTTTATTCACTCGTGTGAATGTACCCTCCTCCCAACAGATGTGAATGTTCTGTGTCTTCCTTCTCTAACACTTGGCATTATACAACACCTTAACTGTCTACTGTCAACACCTACAAATCCTGTGTCCCAGCGATTACTAACAAGTTTGAACTTGCCTTCACATGTATAGTTGCTGACGCTTTGAATTTCTTTAGAACTTTCCCTAATTATGTCCTGTGTATTGTCTTTGATTTCCTGGTTCTTGTTGACTTGTATCAGTTCCTTGCAAACCACAGAACAGAGCCAAGATCAACCGTGAAAGTCAGTGATTGCCATAGCTATTGTTAGAAAAGGAGTGAAATCCTCATGGATACCTAGGCGGTCACAATTGTATCATGAAGTGAAATTTGTCAGGTTAGTTAGTGGATCAGTGATTCCTTGTTTCGTTGTAAATCTTACTTATTCTTTAGTTTTAGAAAGGCTCTCGGGGGCTGGAGAGATGGCTCAGAGTTTAAGAGCACTGGCTGCTCTTCCAGAGGTCCTGAGTTCAATTCCCAGCAACCACATGGTGGCTTACAACCATCTGTACTGAGATCTGGTGCCCTCCTCTGGCATGTGGGCATATAAAGAAATAAATCTTTAAAAAAAAAAAAAAGAAAGGCTCTCGTTCTAGAATCTGCTCAGTCCTCTAAGTCTGTTCTCACGGAGAGGTCCACAAAGCAGGGACACGAGTTTCTCAGAGAACTTGTTATGGGGCAAAATCCACTGGCACTTTATAAGTCTGGGCTCAAAGCTCTGGGAGAGAGGCTCAGGAGTTGGGTGTGTTAGCTTCTTGACAATTCTGCACAGCAAAAGTTTTTGAATTATTTATTGTAAGGAAATATTCTTTAGCACATTTTAAAAATAATACTGTTGGGCTACCTTCCAAATATGTTCTCCGTCACACACACACACACACACACACACACACACACACACATTTTAATTTGAGACAGGGTTTCTCCATAGCTTTGGAGCCTCTCCTGGAACTGGCTTTTGTAGACCAGGCTGGCCTTGAACTCACAGAGATCCAACTGCCTTTGTCTCCCGAGTGCTGGGATGAAAGGCGTGTGCCACCACTGCCCAGCCCATCTTTTATTTTTTAATTGTATATTTTAGATACAGAGTCTCACATAACACATGCTGGCCTTTCACTATGTAGCTGAGAATGACCTTGAATTACTGTTCCTTCTGCTGGGCTCTAAGGTGTGAGCCACCACATCAACTCTTCATTTCTTACCCCATGCTATTTTTCAATATCTGCAGTATTTTATCTGTCTGAACCAAATTTCAAAATCCTACTAATTATTTATTGTATATATATATATATATATATATATCCCTATATACTAGCATTTTTTTTTCAAGACAGGAGCTCTCCGTAGCTTTGGAGCCAGTCCTGGAACTTGCTCTGTAGACCAGGCTGGCCTCGAACTCACAGAGATTCACCTGCCTCTGCCTCCTGAGTGCTGGGATTAAAGGCATGCGCCACCATCATCACTAAGTATCTTCAACAGAAGGTTTAATCTAATTTCTCTTGCATTTTTAATGGAATATATAACATGCATCTTTTATAATTCACTTTCTAAATTAGCTTCAGTTTTTTTTCATGTCTGTCTTTTTTTCATGGAGACTAGAAACCAATTAACAGTATCTGAAGGGTTTCAAAACAATTTCTCAAAACATTGAAACTAGAGGAGCTACAGGAACAGCCCTGCATTTACTTCCCTCGCTGATTTGGGCCTCTGACAAGAAACCCTCCTTAGAACAACCTGCCATTCCTGCCCAGCCAACATCCAGCTCAGATTCTAGAGAACTTTGCAGATGATGATTAAGTCCTTGAAAATTTGCATGTGTGTTTGTCAGCAACCTTAAACGTTTTCCTCTATTTTGCAAAAGTGTTTCAGAGATAATTTCTATTTCTATTTTACTAATCACTGTTTAGTGGAGTAAGACTAGTTCTGATGGAAGTGAAGTTTGTCTGTGACATCCTATCTGCTTTTCTCTTTTTTCCAGTCCTTGTCTGGGCCTGCCTGTATCCCCATGGCAGGGCTGCCTCACCTCTCTCACTGCAGTTAAAGCCCCTTTGCAGATCCTTGGCTACTGCAGTGTCCTCAAAGTGCGGAAAGGTCAGGATGGTCCGTCATTGTCCCTCTCTCCTTTCTAAATAAGCAGTATAGAGCATCCCTATGCCCTCAGGGCTTTCATCCACAGACAGAGATATTAATGGATTTTAGTAGAATTAGTCAGCCTTCACTTTCACTGAAAAAGAAGTGAACTCCATCAGGTTTAAGTCCTCTGGTTGAAGGTGGAGTGGTCCTCTAAGGCAGTGGCTTTTCACCTGGAGATGGCTGAAAACAATGTGTCAAGATCTCGTTCCCAGAGATGCTGATCTCATTGACTTGAGCCTGGAAGTTGTTGTCATGGCCAACCTCGTTGTCACCAAATAAAACACTAGGCATTGGTTGACCTAAGACACCAGCTTCTTAGTTTCAAAAGCATTTGGAACAAAAAGGACTACTGGGGAGGGCAAATGAGGGCTGTTGAATTGCTCCCTAGTAACTAGAACCCCATGAGTGTGTGTGTTGTGCTTGGAGGAGACTTTTAGGTCTGGGGTGGTTTAGGGCAAAGTTCAGGTCACAACAAGGCTCTGAGCTGCTCAGACTGTGAAATAGTTATACAAACATTGCTTGTTTTCTGAGGGGAACTGGATCTAGAATTCCCTCAGATACCAAAGCCTGGATGTGCAAGGCTTGTTAAGATCGACTTATTTGTACAGCACCTTCAGACCTTCCTATGCACTTTGGGTAGCCTTTAGCATGCTTAATCCGATGTAAATGCACTGTATATAGTTGTTATGCTGATGATTTAGGGAATATGGACAAGAAAAATGTATCTTTCAATACAGATATATTTCTCCCAATTTTGTATCCATGATTGGCTGAATCCATGAATGCAGGATGCTTATATGGAAGGTTGACTGTACTGAAAAATCACAAATAGTAAATAATAATCAGGCTTGCCTTTCCTTATAGTGGTATTTCTCTTCCATAAAGTAGGAATTGCTACTGTGCATTTATTATCCTTGAGATTAAAACTCAATGAACACTAACGTCATAGAGGAGACTCTAAACCATTTGTCTCAAAGTCTGGGTTAAGTTATAGATAAAATAAGGAGGACTCACTTTCTAGGAGGTCCCTGAGATCAGATATTTTTAACATAATTATTTTAATCCAATCCTTTTCTGTAATCTACCCTTTGTGACATTAATAAGATAACTTAAGCGTTTGTGGCTGGCAAAACAAGTACCAGCAAAACAGGGAGACAACGTGACCTGTGCCCCAAATAAACATAGTATTGACTTTTACCTAGTCCAAATGTTTGGGAAAACTATTCGCTTGCTGATCTTTGATACACGTGGACACGATCACTGTGACTAATTCATCTGACACTATTATGCTTTTGGGTTGCTGTAGGGATCATATTTTTAAAAACATTTTTTTATCTGTAGTCACATTCAGTTTATCTCATAACTTCACCTGCGAAGAAATACTGGCATATACACAATTGGAAAAAGCCTCTAATGTTAGTTACAGACACAATTTCCTTACCATTTAATTAAGACAATAAGGAAGCCATGTTCTGGTTTTAATACTATGAAACCCCCCTTGACTCACAGGGACCATTGGAAAACTTGTTTCATTGTTACATATATATCTTCTTGGGAGGACAGAGGAGACAAGTTCTCACCTTGTAGGATTGGCTGGCCTGGAATTTGCTATGTAGACCAGACTGACCTTTAACACATACATAACAATCTATCTTTGCCACCTCAATGCTGGGATTAAAGATGTGCCACCACAACCAACTGTATATAAAAACGTTTTGTAAGTACTGGATATATTGACCAGTCTCAGTTTTAAGAATGTGTGTTAGGAGCTGGGCAGTGGTAGCACACGTCTTTAATCCCAGCACTCGGGAGGCAGAGGCAGACAGATCTCTGTGAGTTCAAAGTCAGCCTCAGCTACAGAATGTGTTCCAGGATAGACACCAAAGCTACAGAGAAACCCTGTCTCAATAAACCAAAACTAAACAAAACAACATTTTGCTGGGCGGTGGTGGCACACACCTTTAATCCCAGCACTCGAGAGGCAGAAGCAGGTGGATCTCTGTGAGTTTGAGACCATTCTGACAACAGCTAGTTCCAGGACAGGCTCCAAAGCTACAGAGAAAACCTATCTCAACCCCCCCCCCCCAAAAAAAAAGAAGGTGTGCTAGGGTGGCTTGTGTGTTACTCAGGGACCAAATGCCCTCTGAAGACTACTTTCTTTCAGCTCTCAACCTTGTCTTGGTTCATAGCAGCAGCAGGAGACACATTGTCTGCTCTGTGTTTCCAGTTGCATTGTTACCGCAGCTCTGAAGTGCAGCTTCTTAGCGGAATTGCTCTGCTGACTGATGGGCAATTGATTCACGCTGGACAGCGATTTCTTCATTTAAAAATGTTTGCCCACCAGCTCACCACAGTTTTTTGTGGTTTAAAAAACCAAATTGTGATGCCCACATGTTTCTCAATGCAGTTGCTCGTCAGGCTGCTTAGGGCAGGTCTTCCAGCTGTACAAGGTCGCTTGCAATTTGAGTCTAGTTCCAGAATGTAAGACTCAGTTATTCTACTTTGGTATTCTTTGTAACCCACACACTCTAATTCATCAACCACATAACAGCTATAAATGCTAAGTAGCCACAGTTCTAAGAAGAAGCAGACAAATTCCACAGTTTTGTAATTGCTATTCTTTAAAAGCCTTCAGTATGAGATCAAGATGCTGTTCGTGCCACAATATATATTTTCCTATCTTCTTTTCTATCATGTTCTTTAAAGTGGAAAATAAAGGACACTTCTTTTGACACTTCAGTCTTTTTCATTCTTGTCCCTCTCCTCCCCCACACTCCCTCTCTGCTCTTTCTTTCAGGGTCTCACACTGATCCTGGTAGTGATGCGGTACTACAGTCATGTATCTGTTCTATAAAGGCAGCATTGGCGGCTTCTTTCCGTTAATGCTTTGACACCCCCTGGTTCTAATGAATGTAGGAGGCACATATCACCCGTGCTATGTACTAATTATTACTTAATAAGAAAATATAATCTTATCATTAAAAGTAAAATATCTATCTTCCATTATGATTTTTTTTCCTCAGAGAATTTGCTTTGGCAGTGGAGTCTTACTACGCAGCCCAGGCTGGTCCTGAATTAGAGACACTCGTGTCAGCTGCACGAGTGTGCGATTTCAGGGCTGTGCCTCCAAGCCTGCTTCCAGTTTCGCTCAAGGATTTTCCTTCAAAAAAAAAAATACCCACAAATTTCAGGAGTTTGGATGTAAATATATTTAATTAATTACATGTTCATTAATTCTGTGTATGTGTGTATGTCTGTGTACCCCCACACAGTCCTACATGTGTGCCCATGGGAATGTGAGGACAATTTGTGGGATTTAGTTGTTTCTGTCCACAACGTGAGTCCTCATGGTCAAGTCATCAAGCTTGGCAGCTGGGGCATGACTTTAGCAAGTGGCCATTTGTGTCCAGTGCCTGAGGCTCCCAGGTTGCCTGGAGCATCTTGGGGCATTGAGTTAAACTATAGACTTGCAAATGAAAAGCAGGCACATCTTTTCTGGATGTCTTCCAGCATCACTGGATGAGTTCAATATTGAGCTTGTGGGTCTTTTTCTCAGGCTGGCTTTGTCTGTAGCTGTGTCCCACGCTCTCCGCTGACAGGGCTCCACTTCTACCTTTGCTTCACCTTGGGATACATTTGCTGACTCCAGTAGATGAGAAAGAGTGTTAAGTAATTAGCCTCGTGGCTGTGTTAATGATTGTGTTTCATCATTACATCATTTTGCATGGCTCCAGTTTGGCTTCTCTCTGCCAGTTTGCTTGAATTGATATATTTTTAAAATGTACTCATTTTTAGGAATCCGTACTATTGTTATCTTTGTGGTATCTCAAGCAACAGTTAATCTTTATGATGCTAATTTTCTTTTTTTCAAAAAACAAAACAGTGCTCATAGTCCTCCTATAAAGGTACTAAAATAATGGTAAGCCGACAGACTACATAATAATTTATAATAGCAAAATATCCTATTTCTCTAATAGGATATTGACTTACTGGTCAATGCTGACTTTTCTTTGTCTCACAATGTAGGCCACACTGGCCTGAACTTGCAGCCATCCTGCTTTCTCAGTACAGGAGTATAGGTATGAACCTATATTCTAGGTTTATAGATATGAGCTATGATGCCTGGCTTTATATTTAAAATCAATTCATTTTTAGACCTTTGACAGTTCCTGTCAACTCATAATGAGTACATATTTGTCTGACATATGGTGTGGGTGGGTGAGACGTTTCTCAGAACAACTGAACCTAATACTCTGCTGTTAGAGTGACCTTAGTAAACAACAAAATGGATAGCTCTTTTAGCCTTGTTCATTAAAAATTTCATTTTCTGATGTTTATTTTATGCAAACAGGCTGTTCAAATTAAGTTTAAGAGTAAATCTAACAAACAAATGAGTTCATTAAATGGTTAGAATGCCTCCCCACAAGGGAAAGAACAGGAGGAAAATTAGAGGAAAGAGAGGCAGAAAGGGAGGCTCACTCTGTTAGCAAAAAGGTGGAAGAGAGGTGAGGTAGGAATGGATCCAGGTGGGAAAGATGCGAACCAATCTGGTCAATCTGCTTAAAAGTTTGGGCAATGATATTAGCTTTAACTGAAAAGGGACATTCTCTTTTAGATCTTTGTTCTAATCCAATGTTTGCCTTGTAAATAGACATTTTATGTATCGCATGGTAAGAAGAGACAAGGAGATATTGTTATTTACAGCCCTGGAAATTCAGCCTAGGGCCTCACGGTGCTTGGCAAGTGCTTCTTCACAGAGGTGTGTGTCCAGCCTTCTTTAACTTAGAATTTTGAGACAGGGTCTTACTAAATTGCCCCTGTTGCCCTTGAACTTGAAATCCTTTTGCCTGAGCTTTCTTAGCTGTGATTACAAACCTATAAAGTACCAGGCCTGGCTTAATATTTTAAACTCTAGAAAAACTCAGCATCTGTCTGAACTACATAAATGCTTTTTGAAGTTGTTAAATTCTTTTATTATAAGATAGCAGTCTAGACTATGCATCCTCTGCAGAGAGTGCCAGAAACCTGACTGCTTTTAGGGTGGGAAGAGGGGAAGGGAAAGAGTCACACCTACCTCTCACTTGCTGTCCTTCCTCCTCTGGCAGCCATGCTCCTGGCTGGGTTGAAGGCTGGGGAGTGATGCTGCAGGAGACACAGTACAGCAAACAGCCTTTAGTGATGTTGATTCCCTTTATGACCCTTAGAGCCTTTTCTAAATCCAGCAGACATCTGACTCCCTGGTGTGATCATCACCCTCCTGGTCAGAACTGCAGCGCCCAAGCTGGCACTGTTGCTGGGAATTGTGAGTCACTCCTTCAGCTTCTGCCTGAGGTGGAAGTGAGTCCCTGATGGGGAAAAAGAGCCATCTCTCAGGTGAACTCTTCTTTGCCATCATCATGGGCTTCCTGAGAGCCCATGCAGGGGAAGTGAAAAGAGCACCTGTCAGACTCCTGGAAATCACTATCTGATGTGACCAGAAAAGGTTAGTAAAGCTCTGGGAGCCTCAGCTTTCACAGTGAAAGGTAGAAGTCAGTCCCGAGGTAGCTCTAAAATATATATGCCTAATGTATGGGCAGCATTATGCAGTGGTTGTCTTGAAAATGCAATGACCCCCCCCCTCCCCACAGCCTCATGAGTTAAATGCCCTATTCCCCAACTGGTAGCTCTCTAAAACTTTTTATTTATTTACTTAGGATCTTCACCTGACTCTGCCTCCTGAGTGCTGTAGTACTCCACCATGCCTGGTTTCTGGTGGTCCTTTTTCGGGCTCGTGGAAACTGTCTGAGGTGGGGTTTGGTTGGAGGGAGTAAACTACTGGGGGTATGCATTGCAAGGCTGACCCTTGCCTGCACCCTTTTCTCTGGTTCCTGTCTGCCATGAGAGGAGACCTTGCTCATGCCCTACCACTGTCGTCTTCTGCCCAAGTATGCAGGGCCAAGAGTCTGAATGGAAGCACTGGAAGCCTGAAGCTAAAGCAATTCCTCGCTAAGATGTTTGTGTTGAGTATCCTGTCATACATTCTGCAGATGCGAAGACAAAGTAAACATTTTATAACACCATATGCATCATATAAGGCATTTTAGGCATTTTTTTAAAAAATTTATTTATTATATATACACTGTTCTGCCTGCATGACAGAAGAGAACACCAGATTTCATTACAGATGGTTGTGAGCCACCATGTGGTTGCTGGGAATTGAACTCAGGACCCCTGGAAGAGCAGCCAATGCTCTTAAACTCTGAGCCATCTCGCCAGTCCCATTTTAGGCGTTTATAGCCTCTATATTGTAGTAGTATTGGACATGACTACAATATAACAGAAAAAGAAGGAATAACTCATGAACTAGATGACTATTCATTAGGCCAATTATTCACTTTTGTTTTTTTTTGTTTTTTTGTTTTTTCGAGACAGGGTTTCTCTGTACCTTTGGTGCCTGTCCTGGAACTAGCTCTTGTAGACCAGGCTGGCCTTGAACTCCCAGAGATCTGCCTGCCTCTGCCTCCCGAGTGCTGGGATTAAAAGCGTGCGCCACCACCGCCCGGCAATTATTTACTTTTGTTAGTTTTTTCTGTGCATGTTCTGGGACTTGCACTGAAGATACTAGGATATATAAAACACATTATGTGTCCTCAAAGAGTTTATTACCTAGAAAGAAGGATTGTACATAAAATTGGATGTAAAATGTGTACATAAAATCATGCCATGGCAGTTTCTCAGAAAATTAGGAAAAAACCTTCCTCAAAACCCAGCAATACCACTTTTGGGTATATACCCAAAGGATGCTCAATTGTACCACAAGGACATGTGCTCAACTGTGTTCATAGCACCATTGTTTGTCATAGCCAGAACCTTGAAACAACCTAAATGCCCCTCCACCAAAGAATAGATAAGGAAAATGTGGTACATTTACATAATGGAGTACTGCACAGCAGAGAGAAATAATGACATCTTGAAATTTGCAGGCAAATGGATGGATCTAAAAAACATCATATTGAATGAGACCCAGACCCAGAAAGACAAATGTCATATGTACTCACTCATAAGTGGCTTTTAGAAATAAAGCAAAGACAACCAGCCTACAATTCACAACCCCAGAGAACCTAGACAACAATGAGGACCCTAAGAGACACATACATGGATGTAATCTCCATGGGAAGTAGAAAAAGATAAGATCTCCTGAGTAAATTGGGAGCACGGGGACCACGGGAGAGAGTTGGAGGGGAGAGGAAAGGAGAGAAGCAGAGAAAAATGTATAACTCAATAAAAAAAAATGCTCTGGCCTGATCCTGAGGGAAGCCTTACTAGAAGGAAGGCAAGGCCAGCCAGTTCCAACATGTGTTGAGTCTCCATTATGATACAGCTCTATATATTTGCATATTCAATAAGAATCTGCAGACAGAAGACCTGAGTCAAAGCAGAAAGGCTGGGACCTGTAGATAAGATGTGGGTGGAAACAAATACCTCAAGTGGAAGTCACATCCTAACAAAGATGAAAGTCGTTTTTGAGAAGCATCTAAGTATGATATCATGGGTATTCTCATATATAAAGCTAAAGCTTTTTTTCCCCTCTTGCAGATAATTCAGCAACACATCCCATGGCAATCTTTAAGTTGAATAAAATTTGTGTGTGTGTGTGTGTGTGTGTGTGTGTGTGTGTGTGTGTGTGTGTGATTAAAGTTGTGTTTACCGGAATCATTACATGAAGAAAATTCTTTTGGGAATTTTTTTTTTCTCCGATTGAAGGCTCATGTATGGATCTTTTCTGTAGAGTGAGATTAGTCCTTTTATCTAAAGACCACAGAATCTTTCATTTTTTTTTAAAATTTGTTCCTTTCATTTTCAACAATACAATTTAACTTTGCAACAAGTTCACTTGGGCCTGGAAGCCTTTAGAGAAATGTTAATGTAATAAAACACAGTGACTGATGTCGCTCTATCTGTCTTATTTACTGGTACCAAAACAGAAATGTCAATAGTACATAACTGAGGAAGACCGTGGGGGAAATGCATCCCTAATCTTCCAAGTCAACTAGCACTCAAAAATGTTGGTTTCTGTCAGGTCTCTCTCTCTCTCTCTCTCTCTCTCCTTCTCAGAGTGTTAGTTTTTTTTTGGATTTTTGAGACAGGGTTTCAGGGTTTCTCCGTAGCTTTTGGTTCCTGTCCTGGAACTAGCTCTTCTAGACCAGGCTGGCCTCGAACTCACAGAAATCTGCCTGCCTCTGCCTCCCGAGTGCTGGGATTAAAGGCGTGCGCCACCACCGCCCGGCTAGGAGTGTTAGTTATTTAAGTGTGAGAGAGCTGAAGGGCACAGGGTGTTTTCACACTGAAGGAGGTCCGAAGAAACAGTCCTCACACAGAACAAGGGGAGAGAGTGTGGTGAATCAGGAGGGCACTGAGAGGTAGCTGCCTGGAAGAGCTGCTTCCTCCGGAGGACAGAACCCAGTGGAGCTGTCATCCAGACTCAGACGATGCTATGTTCTGAGAACCATCATGCTTGCCTGGCAGAGACGGAAGAAAGTGACAGCCAGAACTAACTGCTGTTAGAAACAACCAGAATTTTAGGAGTGGAGAGGCACGACCGGTGACATTTCCTGGGAGAGTAGGCACGTCAGAGGGGAACTAGCCTGATCTGTCTCCCTCCTGCTGCCTTCCAGTCTCTCACTAGTGTCCCCTACAGAAAGAAACTAGCCAAAGTCCTTATGGCAATGGCAGTGAGGCTGCAGATTTAGCCTGAGTATCTCCAGGCCCAAGACCAAGGGGTGGATGAATTCTGAAAGTGTAAAAGGGCAAGCGCCACAGGATACAATTCACTAGAACTTACCACAGTGCAGTTTCAGAGCCACATCTCACGCTCTCTTTTATTTCTGAAAAATAGCATCAAGTAATCTGATGTCTTCAAACACCCTTTCAGAAATGCTCTCCCTCCCTTCCTCCCTCCCTCCCTCCTTCCCTCTCCCCCCCTCTGTGTTTACATGCACACGCGTGCATATGTATATGACTGGGTGCATATTTGTGGAGACACCTGTGAACATGGAGGCCAGAGGTTGACACTGGTTATCTTCCTCAGTTTCTCTCCATTTTATTTTCTGAGAGTCTAAGACTCTCTCTTCCTGAAGCTGAAGCCCATAGTTTTGCCCAGTTTTTCTAGCTGCCTTGCCCGGCGTATCCAACTTTGCCTGGTGCTTCTCATTTGCCTGGTAAGCACTGAGCTGTCTTTCTAGTTCTGCTCTGGTGTCTTTAAGCTGAGTCCCTGACAAGTTCTTTTTTTTTTTTTTTAAAGATTTATTTATTATATATACAACATTCTGTCTGTGTGTATGCCTGCAAGCTAGAAGAGGGCACCAGATCTCATTACAGATGGTTGTGAGCCACCATGTGGTTGCTGGGAATTGAACTCAGGACCTCTGGAAGAGCAGCCAGTGCTCTTACCCTCTGAGCCATCTCTCCAGCCCTTTTTTTGGTTTTTTGAGACAGGGTTTCTCTGTGGTTTTGGAGCCTGTCCTGGAACTAGCTCTTGTAGACCAGGCTGGTCTCAAACTCACAGAGATCCGCCTGCCTCTGCCTCCCGAGTGCTGGGATTAAAGGCGTGCGCCACCATCGCCCGGCCCCTGACAAGTTCTTCTTGAAGAGTTTATGAAGAACCCAGCACTAGCTCAGACAGCCCCATGACAGTTCCTATTAAAATTTCCATTAAGAAATGCTTGAAATGTGACCTCCAACCCCTAGGAAGCAGAGGCAGGAAGCTTGCCACAGATTTAAGGGCAGCCTGATCTATATAGTCAGTTCCAGGACAGCCAGGGATACATATCAAGACTGTTAAAAATGCAAGGGCAGAAGTGGCACATGCTTTTAATCCCAGCACTTGGGAGGCAGAGGCAGGTGGATCTTCGTGAGTTTGAGGCCAGTCTGGTCTACGGAGTAAGTTCCAGGGCAGGCAGTCAAGGCTACAACAAGAAAACCCAGCCACAAACAAACAAAACAAAACAAAAAAAAAAAACTTGAGAAATGCCCCCCCCCCCCCAGGAGCTTCAAAACAGTAGTTGAATACTTTGACCTCTTACTAGCCAATATCTGTTATTTTCCCATTCATATACACTCACTACAGTGACTTAATATCAGGAAAAGTAACTTGAATAAGAACTTGTATGCTTTCCATAGCTGGGTGGTGATGGCACACACCTTTAATCCCAGCACTCGGAAGGCAGAGACAGGTGGATTTCTGTGAGTTCGAGGCCAACCTAGTCTACAAGAGCTAGTTCCACACCAAAGCTACAGAGGAACCTTGTATTGAAAAAAAAAAAACAACAAAATAAAAAACCAAAAGAACCAAAAAAAAAAAAAGGGAAAGAATTTGTATGCTTTCCTTTATCAGAGCAGAATAAAAGAATACATTGATTTCTACTTGTTTTGACTGCTGGGTAGCTCAGAATCATTTAGTGCAATCCCAGCCAAGCCTTCCCTTTTAACCACTTTATTTTTATATTTTGTGCTTTGTGACAAATATGTACATATATTAAATTAATGCTGTTATCGTTTTCAAAATATTTTTGAATATAGTACCTTAAAGTTTATTATTAATTAACTCAAGTTATCGAAAAGGCCAAAGCTGCTCCGCTGTTCTGTAGGGATGGTATCTGCTGCGACAGCCATGGGAAGTCCCCATTCTTTCCCAAGCTGTGCATCGCCCACAGGCCCCCGGCTTCTGTATGTTTCCTAATCCACATGGAAAGTCCTTTTGAAACTTTCTGACTTACCAAAACCCTCTGTTTAAGTTGATTCATTCTTCCTCTCTCTGCAGACGTGTGTGGGTGCACACATGCCGTGCTGTGCATGTAGAGGTCAGAGGACAAACGAGAGTTCACCTTCTCTTCCTAGGATGTTGGTTCTGGAAGATGAACACAGGTTGCCAGGCTTGCGGCAAGTGCCCTTGCTCACTGAGCTATGTTGTTGGCCCTACAAAATCTTTTTATATAACTACGTTATTTTTTCTGCTGCTCAAAAAATCATGTCTTGGAAACTTGGGATTCATCGCAAGGTACTATTTTTTCTGAGAGTGGGTGATCACAGAACATTTCTGGCATAGACGAATCTAAATAAATACGCTCGCTGCCTATGTCTTGTTTTAAGGAGGCTTATTGCAGAGACATTCAATTATTTTCTGTCTTGGTGGAATTTAATATGTAAGCACATAATGTGTCCGATATTCAAGAATGCACTTAAACACTGAAGAAAAAGCCACCTGGGACACTTGTTTTATAATTGTTTTCTGATGATCCTTAAAAGTGGCTCTCTATAACAAGGAAGTTCATTAAATTACTTCTGCATCTAAGCTATCTCCCATGGTAGCTGCAATGGGCTCACTGACAGTATTATGGTTTGGCCAACAGAACAACCAACAAGAAATACACGAGTCAGTTTGGGTTGTGTCCTTTGAATTGACACAAATAGTGTAACTCAGGAAATATGCAACTTCCAGAGTCATTTTTGACCTCAGAGAGAAAGTGCTTCCTACTGACCACTCATTATGCTTCTTTCCATTGTCATGGAAACAGTCTTGGTGAGTGTGGTTATTGGTCTTAACTATCAACTCAATCGGATTAAGAAGAACCCGGAGGATTAGGAAAGCACACATTCCTTTTTTTTTCTAATTAGCTCACAAATAAAAACACCACATAGCTAGTTAAGGGAGCCACTCTGATGCTGCCCAGTCCCAATTCGATGCAGTTAGAATGGCCATCCTGGTACAATGGAGGTTCGCTTAGAGTTTTATACTTGCTTTATTAATTACATTTAAGATATTTAAAAAAATTATATGTGTGTTCATGTGTATATGTGTGTGCATGTGTGAGTGAAGGCACTGAAGGGGTGTTGGATTCTCTGGGGCTGGAGCTACAGGTGGTTGGGAATTAGCCAGAGTGGGTACTGGGAACCGAACTCTGGTCCTCTCCAAGAGAGCAGTCATGTGCTTTTATCTGTTGGGCAATCAGTCCAGTCCTTCAGTTGCATTTTTTTCATTTATTCATCATGACAAAGGAAACAAAAAACCTCAGAGCATTGAAATGAGAAGAAAAACATTAGTTTTCTATACTGTTTTCATGACACAGCTCTGTTTGCTATCTCTGGCCTTGCTCATTACCTTATTGTGGTTGTTTGAATGAAATGGGCCCCATAATCTCATAGGGAGTGGCACTATTAGGAGGTGTGACTTTGTTGGAGTGGATGTAGCCTTGTTGGAGGAAGTGTGTCACTGTGGGGGTGGGCTTTGAGGTTTCTTATGCCCAGGTTGCCACCCAGTCAACTTCCTGCTGCCTGCAAGATGTAGGTAGGACTCTCAGCTCCTTCTCCAGTACAATGTCTGTCCATGCTGCCATGCTCCCCATCATGATGATAATGGACTGAACCTCTGAAACACTAAGTGAGCTACCCAATTAAATGTCTCCTTTGTAAGAGTTGCCATGGTACTCATATCTTTTCACAGCAACAGAAACCCTAAGACCCTGATATTATCCTTTCTTGTTCTCCTTTTATATCTCAAACTATACCTTGAGTTATACCTGTTTATATACATACATGTATAATGTTGTATTTATTTTTTTGTCAGCTTGATACAAGTTAAAGTCATTTGAGAAGAAGGAACCTTAATTGAAAAAATACCCTATCAGATTAACCTATAGAGAAGCCTGGAGGGTGTTTTCTTGGTTGATGATTGATATAGAAGGGCCCAGTCCATTTTGGGTAGTACTATCCCTGGTCAGGTAGGTAGTCATGAGTTGTATAAGAAAGTAGGTAGATAGAGCGAACCTAACAACATTCTTCCATGTTTGAGGTCTCTGCTTTCTGCTTGAGTTTCTGCTCTAACTTCTCCCAGTGATGGATTGTTACTTGGAAGTGTAAGGTGAAATAAATCCTTTCCTGCCCAGTTACTTTAGGTCATGATGTTTTTATTTTTTTGATTTGGTTTTTGTTTTGTTTTTCGAGACAGGGTTTCTCTGTAGCCTTGGATCCTGTCCTGGAACTAGCTCTTGTAAACCAGGCTGGCCTCAGACTCACAGAGATCCATCTGCCTCTGTCTCCCAAGTGCTGGGATTGAAGGTGTGTGTCACCACTGCCTGGCTAGGTCATGATGTTTTAACATAGCAACAGAAGCCTAACTAAGACACATGTATACATTATGGGCTAGGAGCAGTATATGGGGGAGAACATGTGGTTTATTTATTTATTTATTCGTTCATTCATTTTGAGTTCAGATAACCTTGTAAAGCACACTCTGAGTGTGTGCCTGGGAGGGGAGTTCCAGAATTAGATTGCAACCCAGTCTATGCTTTTTAGCCCATTGATAGGTCTACAAGGAGGTGGTAGAATAATGTAGGGTGGGGCCACACCCGAGGATGTGTTTCTGCAAAATGCAGCTGGCCAATCACAAATGGGTTCTCTTAGGCATCTGGTCACAATGATGAGAAGTCTAACAGTGTGCATGGCATCTGAGGGCACCTTGACCTGTCTTATCCATTGTGACTAAACCTCCCTGAAAATCCTCAATGATCCTCTGAGGGGACAATTTGTTTGCTGACATTGGTTTGGCTTCTCTCACTGAGTCTTCTTAGCAGGTGAGTGTGTGTGTGTGTGTGTGTGTGTGTGTGTGTGTGTGAGTGAGAGAGAGAGGGAGAGATTCCATTTACATTTGCATATGAATTCTGGAACTCTTATTACTATAATCATGCAAATTATTTAGGTAAAGTCAGATGGCAGAAATAATAGTTGAAATTGGTAATAGAACTTTTAAAAACTTTTGGAGAAATTGGGTGTAAAAACCTACAAAATAAAGAAAAGCATAAACAAAAGCATCCAGTGGTGAAAAAGACCTCTAAGACTTGAATCGAGTTACCTGGAAAGAAAGAGTCTACATGGGTCATGATCTGAGGTGAGTGGGAGAGAGCACTGGAGATGGAGGCAGAGACCAGTTCTGTTCTGGGCTGAATGAGTGTATGATCTTCGAGAAACAAGCATTTAAAAATTATTTTAGTTTCGTATATGTGTACCTGAGTGTATGTATGTGTACCACCGGTGTGCAAAAGCTCATGGAAGTCAGAAGAGATCATTGGATCACCTGAAACTAGCATTATGAATGGCTGCGAGCCACCATTTGGGTAGTGGGGATAGAACTCAGGTCTTCTGCAAGAGTAGCAAGTGCTCTTAACCACTGAGCCATCTCTCCAGCCCCCTGAGTTGGCACTCACTGGCCACCAACTATGTCACCTGTAGACTGAGATAACTGGATTCACTCATTTTATATGATTCCCATTTCTCTAACAGTTTAAGTGTTCTGTCAATTATCCAAGGAAATAAGAATCATTCCTCTTAGGTAAAGTAGATTTTCAGATTGACACTTGGAATTTGTTCTGTTAGGAATACTGGAGAAGGCAATGCAGGGTCTGAGACAGAAACAGGTGAGTTTGGTCGAAGATGGCCAAATGATAAAGTGCTTGGTTTGAGTTAAAAAAAAAAACTGGGGCAGGGCTCTTGAGATGGCTCAGTGGTTAAGTCTTCTTACCTTCTTGCTCTTCAAGAGACTGACAGACTGACAGAGACTACACACATATAAAAATAAAATATAGAAAAGAAAGTGGGTAAGTTTAATTCCAACTGTTAATAAGATACTGATATTGAGAAAAGAGTATTGAATATGTTTACTTTGGAATACTTATAGGCCAAGAAATAGAGATTTCCTTCCCTCCCCATCTCTTTTGTTCTGTTTTTACAGGTTCAGCTAAATGTATCTTTTTTGTTTCCAAACTAGGCTACTTTAAGGAAAACATATTCTTCTTTTGTTTTATATTCTGGTAATTATCCCTCCTTCATCACTTTTGCTTTAAAGGTATGTGCTTTTTGTTTGTTTTAATATAATTGGCTACTTTGGTAAATCCCCACAAAGGATATACCTGATAACGCAGGACCTTCTGAAATAATTAGATAGGGGTAAAATTGAACGAAACCTGATTCTCTTTCTGTTTTTTTTTTTTGTTGTTTGTTTGTTTTGTTTTCTTGAACAAGGTCTCACTACTTAGTCCTTTGTGGCCTGGTACTTACTGCGTAGACCTACGTCGCCTTGAACTCAGAGATCCACTTGTCTCTGCCTCCAGAGTGCTGGATTAAAGGCATGCACAGCTTTATTTGGCTTGAGTCCTGATTCTTTCAAATTGGTGTTGGAAGTTACTACAGGGCCACAATCTTTTCCTTTTCTTTTCTTTGTTTTGGACGTTGACCAGAGCCCAAGTATGGTTTCTCTGGCATTTTGGCTTCCTTATTTCTCAAGCTCCTCTCCCTGCCATGTGGCTGCCTGTCTGCCAAGTAGTTGAACATGCCAGCTAAACTCAAATGGCATGGCTTTTAAAGTTTCTCTTCTTTGTTTTTCTGTTCTGTGCATACCTACGGTTTTTCTTTTAAAGTCTAACGAAGTGTTTTCAAACTTAAAAATAAAACAACAAAAATGATGCTGACTCATTTTATATTAGAATATGACAAATCAGACATTTTCTGTACAGCACTACGTCATTTGCAGTTTTTCTTTTCTTGCTGGAATTTTAAAACTGATTATGGGACTGGTGAGGTGGCTTAGCAGGTAAGTCATCATGGCCTGAGTTCAATGCCCAAAACCCATAGTGAAAGAGAGAAAATGACTCCCAAAGGCTGTCCCCTGACTTAACATGTGTGCATCTAGCCCTTGTGATTGTGTGTGTCTGTATGTGCATCCCCATGAAATAGGATCCAATTAAATGGCTCCTTTGTACTAGGTACAAGGCATCCATTTAGAAAGAATAGTAACCTTGTCCCAAATCATGTTGACAAGGCTATAAGGAACACAGGCCATAGACCCTAAGACATTGTTTCAGATTGTAATTTCCGTTTCCATGTTTTACTACTTTTCCTAGTTATTAGAAATACTAGTTGGTAAATCCCCCCAAAGCTGAGGCCAGCATGTCTGAACACTTACAAATAAAATTACATAAACCAAATAGGAAAACACTCCCAGATGTATTATGAAACACAGGAAGACTGAAGATTAAGAAAACAAACCACACGTGCACAGACGAGGGCAGAAAAGAATTGCTGCCGTGCCCAAGTGTAGCGATGGAAGAGAGCTGTTGTGTAACTTTTATTTGACAGCTATAAAGGGGTTTATACATAAATCTCTTAAAATATGCTGGACTGCAGGGCAGTGGCGGCACAAGCCCTTAATCCCAGCCCTTGGGAGGCAGAGGCGTGCCGGTCTCTGTGAGTTCAAGGCCAGCCTGGTCTACAGAGCTACCTCCAGGACAGCCAGAGCTACACAAAGAAACTCTGTCTCAAAGAACAAAACAAAACAAACAAATGAACAAAAATATATACTGGACTTAGAAGTGGAGCCTCCAAAACTGATCTCAGGTGGATTACGAGTTCAGTCATCCCACATGTTCATATAAGAAGAGGAAGACATTGTTTTACTCAGTTGTCCCCTGAGTTTTAATAGGTTGAATGTTCGAGTCCATATGTTACAGTGAGCTGTGGTCGCAGAGGTCCATAATGAGAACTGATTGTACCTTGATGACATACTGATGCCTGATTTTCAGGAGTGAATAATTCATTCATAGCATTTTCGAATATTTTCGTGTGTTTTCGAGTTAAGAGTAGCAGTTGGAAATTGACTACAGTCTCAGCATGAAGAACTGTGGTCACCTGCATTTCTCTAATGGGAAACTTGGATTTTAGTAGACTGACCTGTATTTCACTTTCATGGCCAACACTGCAGTTCAACTGAATCATATAATAGAGTATAATTATGCCGCACAGTGGGAACCAAGCGTGTGCCAAGTATGTGGGACAAAGTTGGCCATGCCGTCGTCTTCACCCTGTTAATGGAAAGTCGGTTCTGCTAAGTCAATACGTTAGCCAGGCAGTTTCCTATTAGTGTTGCTCTCACATTGTGAGGCGTCACAACCAGTATGGAAAGAGGAAGTAGTTTTGAAGTTCAAAATCTGACCTTACCTTGCTCAGCATCAACTTGTTAGTAGTGGAAACGGTACTGAACTGACAGGTGATTTTTATGTTTTTTCAGTGCTGGTATACTTTTGAGTTTATTATCTCTTATGGTGTAAACATAAACACTGGTGTGTTTGGTAATAGAGTTATCAGGGTTTTTTTTTTGTTATTATTTTTTTTTCTGAGATAGGTTTCTCTTTGTAACAGCTATGACTGTCGTGGAACTCACTCTGTAGACCAGGCTGGCCTTGAACTCCCAGAGATCCACCTCTGACTCCCAAGTGCTGGGATTAAAGGCACGCACCACCACTGACCAGCTTTGTTGTTTTTTTTTTAGGACAGTTTTTTTTTTTTTTTTTAAATACATCCTTTGCCGTCCCAGAACTTACTTGGTAGTCAGGGTCACCTTGAACTCAGAGATCTGTGTTTGCCTCTTGAGTGCTGGGATTAAAGATGTGTGCCACCACCACCTAGGTGAGGTTTCGGTTTTAAGTGACTCTTGACACTATCTGCTGAGAAATTATACATTGTTTATGTACAAAACAAACACAATAACAGTCCTTGTTTTGAGCTATATGAGTATATTCCTCCTTTTAAAACTTTTGAATATATGTGTGTTACATTCTTGTTCATTGAAACCATCACTAGCAAATGGAAAGCCAATTTAAAGATTTTTTATATAAAAAAATCAAACACAGACACACACACACACTCTTTATTTTCTATTTTAAAATTCTCATTACCATTCGAATCCTTCACACCGCGAACACTAGACAACACTTGGTGAAGGAAGCATGTGGTTACCATGGGGATCAGGAGCTATTCTAACCTCTTCCCTTGACTGCAGGTAATTTATTCTTACACTTCGGGCTGGCTAGTCTTATGTCAACTTGACACGAGCTAGAGCCAACTGAAAGGAGGGAACCTCAACTGAGAAAATGCCTCCACAAGATCTGGCTCTAGAACATTTTCCTAATGAGTGATTGCAAGGAGGAGGAGCAGGTAGTAAGCAGCCCCTGCAGGTCTCTGTATCAGCCTTCTTTTCCAGATTCTTGTCCCACTGGAGTTCCAGCCCCGACTTTTCTCAGTGAGGGACTATTATCTGGAAATATAAGCCAGATTAACTCTTACCTTCCCAAGTTGTTTTTGGTCATGGTGGTTCATCACGGCAATGATTACTCTCAGATACACTTGAAATTGCTTTCCAGGATAGAGTATATACATTGATGAATGCTTTTATAATTACTCAATGCCACTAACCTGAAAGGGAAATGGTATCACATACCTATTTATCTCAACTAATAATGCTACACTACTAGTGACCATAATCACCTATTACTTGCTTATCATACAACTGGCACAGAATCTGTTTGGATCTCAAAGCCTTTCTTTGGCAGTAGTGTTACCAATTAAGACTAGCGGACTGAGAGGGAGTTTAAATTCTCCCACCTGCCAGTTCTGGTCAGTTTATCTTTCCCATTTGAGGAGTTCAGAAGTCAGTTCTGGGTTGATGCTAAAGGGTCAGCAGGGATTCAGCCTCTTTCAGTTCCCCTGGTTCCCGTAGCCTTCATTCCCAAGGCCATCTCAGAGGCAAAGGAAGGTGCTGAGCTCTTGCCATGGTGCCTATAACCTAAAGAGAAGAGGAAGAGCAAAGAAGCCACATCCTCACTTGAACTGCACTTCGCAGAAATAGCAAATGCTGTTTGCACTCATATCCTAGACTCAGACAGATGGCTATGGCTAGCTGTGAGTCTTCCTGCAGCCGTTCTTATTTCGGACCTTTGTTGCAATGGAAGGAGAGAGCGTCGGGGGCTGAATTCAAGAAGCAGTCTGAGTTTGAGTGCTTTCACCCTTGTCTTAGAGCGAGGAGACTGAGTCCTACAGGGTTAGCTGATTTGCTGGCGGCTCAGAGCCAGGATTCAAACCCAGGCCAGCTCAGCTTTACTGTACTTAGGTTCTACTTTGAAGCGTTTCTCCCTTAAGACAGTTATTTCACTCTATTCTATCTCATCTACTAAATTAGTGGAAAGAAACCTTTCCCAAGAAGTTGCTAGGTCAACCTACAGAAACAATGGAGCTCTTTCTTTTCCCCCTGCCTTGTTGGCAAAGGAAGCAACGTGGTATCCACTTGTGCAACGAGGCCTTTGCTTTTGCTGACCTTTTTCCACAGGTGGATTCATAGAATTACTGGCAGGTTTAGAAAACTGGCTGGTCGACAGATTAAAGTCTTATGTTTGGCTTCTGCTTGTTGACGGTTGCGACAAGTTGAAACCCCATTGGGACTTGCCTCGCTGTCCTCGGGATGATTTCGATTTTACACCAGATGATAAAGGGACAAAAGTTTCCTTAGGACCCATAAGAATGAGTGGGAAAATAATCTCATCTAGAAAAAGTTGCCATAGCCTTGAAATCTTTTTTTTTTCCTAATGATATTTTTCAAGGCAGCTTAGGATGTTGCTTCTAAGTTCTTTGGAATCCGTTACTGCCAGTTAACTGATGCTCCTCTACCATCACACGTGAATAAAGATCCAGCTTGTGTAATTCATCAGGTGCCAGGCCTCCTCTGCCTTCATCGTTCTCGTTCTCCCTTGTCTTCCCCCTGCTCTTCTTCTTTCTGATCACTCAAGGCTTTTTTTTTTTTAATGTTATGTTTTGGGGTTCTGGGAACTGAACTGGGTCCTTAACATGTGCTCTGCCACTAAGCTATGTCCCTAGCCTCCGCCTCACTCTCTTGACACAGGATCTCAATACGGTAACTAGGTTGGTCTTAAACTCACCCCGTAGCTCAGACAGACTTTAACTTGAAATCCTCCTCCCTCAGCCTACAAGTAGTGGAGATTATAGGCCTGCCTGCTCCTCTGGGCTGTTGCCCTTCACGTTAGCTTTGTCATGTTCTTGTGTCTGTGAGACTCCGAAGGCTTTGGAGCCTCTGCATCCCTGCCTAGCTCTTTGTTCTCTAGCAGCCAAGGAGGGTATATGAATGCAATAACCAAAAAGTAAATGTCATGGTTTATATGTGTCACACATGAGTTTATATGTTGCCTAAAATTCCTAACATATATTAGATTCCTGAAAATATATATAACATATAGATTCCTGAAAATATATTAATACTACTCCAAATATGAATAAGATAAATGATACATTTCAGCTTTTCCATAAGTCCTTCATTCATGAAGGCATAAGTTAACCCTGGGAACACAGAGTGGTTAATGACATGAATTATCAACGACTTGATGTTTTACTATTTGTTCAATAGAGATTATCAGTGTTGTGACCAAAGAAAGTGTTTTACAGTGACGTAAGGCATAAGATAAGAAAGAGGGACCTGTGACACTAAGAGGATGCCAGGTCAGAGAGACGCAACGTCTTTATGACTTTGCTGTGTATCTTTGGTCCTTTGCAAACTCTGAGTAAAAGCAGGACCACGACCAGAAGATAATTCCAGAAAAATACAGATGGTTAGTCTGTAAGAGTTTGTTTTAGTTATGCTTCTAGTGCTGAGATAAAACACCACAACCAAAAGCACCCTGTGGAGAAAGGGATTTTTTGGCTCATCCATCCCTATATTGCTCCGTCACTGAGAAGAGTCAGGGCAGAGCTCAAGGCAGGAGCATGGCAGAGCGCCGAGTGCCATTTGCTGGCTTGTTCCCATGCCTTGCTCATTGTGCTTTCTTACGCCACCCAGGACTACTTGCCCAGGGTGGCAGCACCTGTAGTGGCCTGGGCCCTTCTAAAGCAATCATTAATTAAGAAAATGCCCTACAAACTTGCCCGTGGGCCATCTTATAGAGGCATTGAACCTCATTTGAGGTTCCCCTTTCCAGAAAACTCTAGCTTGTGTCAAGTTGGCAAAAAACAAAAACGAAACCCACTACCACCACCTTCACCCTCAACAATAACAATAGCAAAACAGCAACAACAACAATATTAGGACAGGACAGGGCTTTTCCACAACCCCTTTTGTTATTAACTTGTATTTAAATAACTAACACATTAATACATACCCTTTACTAAAATTTTAAAAGTTTCATTTCAAATTTTTAGCTTTTTTAAAATTATTTACTTGTGTGTGTCATGTGTATGAGTGTACCGTGTGTGTGTGTGTGTGTGTGTGTGTGTGTGTGTGTATGTGTGTGTGTGTAGCTCAGAGAAAAACTTCCAAGAGTTGGTTTTCTCTTTCCATAGTGTGGCTCTAATTGAACACAAGTCCTCATGCTTGGTGGTAGGGATTTGTACTCTCTGAACCTCAGTAACCATATATTTCCAATAATTTTTTTGCTGAAGCTTCAGAGATTACCACCCATTCTGTTTAGTTTAACCAAGTTAAAGAATGTTGGGTACGTTAACCTTGAAGTCAAAAGTCTGGGGGAGACAGATGACAGAGGCTGCATACATCAGTTTCACTTGTCTTAGTACTCTTTGGAGTCATATCCAGTGATATATTAACACCTCACGTTGATGACCCCATTTCACCTTTGCAGCAGCACTTCAAAGGAGTAGGGGATGATGTTTATACAAATCAAGAATGAGAAAGTTGTGTTTAAACGTCAATAATTTACTTAGCTAGTGAGAAGTGAGTGGATCTGCACTGGTAATTGTAGCCTTCAACTTTCACCAAGAGAAAAAAATGCACACCAGGTGTATATCACAGTGTTCTGCACACAGTTGATGTTAATGACCAATTTCTAGTAACGATTTCCTTTCTCTAAAAAGTCATTTGCTATTGCATTGATGGATGTGTGGGTGCACACACCACAGCACACATTTAGAGATCGGAGGACAACTTTTTTTTTTAATATTTATTTATTTATTATGTATACAATATTCTGTCTGTGTGTATGGCTGCAGGCCAGAAGAGGCCTCCAGACCTCATTACAGATGGTTGTGAGCCACCATATGGTTGCTGGGAATTGAACTCAGAACCTTTGGAAGAGCAGGCAATGCTCTTAACCACTGAGCCATCTCTCCAGCCCCGGAGGACAACTTTTATGGAGTAGGTTCTCTCCTTTAAAAGAATTCTAGGGATTGACCTCAGGTCACCAGGCTTTGGTGGCAACTGCCTTTACCCTCTAGTAACTTCCGGCACAGCTTCAGGAACATTAAATTGTTGCCTAGACACTAAAAAGAATTGCTAGAGTCTGCACTTTTGTCAGATGGCAGACTCCAAATATATTTGAGAGCTTTTTTTTCTGAACCACAAATTATTTTTTTATGATTTTGAACTGATCAATGAGGCTCAAAACTGAAAAATATTTTTATTTGAATAGATCATTCTCCAGTAGCTCCTGCACGCCTTGTATCTATAACTAGTTGCTGCCCCTTCTGGAATAACAGGGATTCTAGGCCTGCACCACCAGGCCCAGTGCGAGTTTTCTTTGCTTTTTAATGGTTTTTCTGAGTTCGCATATGGGAAACTATGCATTTGTGGTTTTCCTATTTGTGCATACACATTTAAAATATTCCTTAGGATATTTTTAGCAATGACTAAAAAGGAACACAGTTAAAAGAGTAGCTCTGTGGACAGCTCTTGAATCACCAGGTTAGGAGTATGGAGGTAGTCCTTCCTGTTCTGAGGTTGTATCAGCTGTGTCATTAAGAATGAATGTTCCTTTTGCTCCCCTGGGGTCCCAGGCCTTAGTGTGGAGGCTGAGTCATTAGGCTTCACCCTCCATCAGTACAAGATGGCTGCTGCACCAGAAGGCCGTTTTCACTCACATAACGCCTTTCCTAGGAGTATCTTTCCTAAGACCCCATCGAAACTAGTCCACTTGCTCACAATCGCTTCACTATCCCAGTGTAAACCATTCAAGAATTTGAGATGATCACGATTGGCTTACATCAATCCACACTGGAAGTTTGGAGGGTTGTAGAGATTCCATTGTTGTGGAACATTACTTTAACTAGGCAAACATGTGTCACGTTTATTTATCTTGTGGAATATGACTTTATGTGAAGGTTGCATTTCTTTATGCTGCATTCATTTAATGATGTAAGGATGTGTTACATTTGTTTCTGCTGCATTTGTTTAAAAATGGAAAAATGTGTTGTATTTGTTGCACCTTGCTTGCCAAGGTACTTGATTGGTCTAACAAAAAGTTGAATGGTTATTAGCTAGCAAAAGAGGGATAAGTGGGACTGGCATGCAGGGAGAATAAATAGGAGGAGGAAGCTAGGCTCAAGAGAGAAGAGGAGAAGAAGAAGAGAATGAGGGAGAAAGACAAGGACATGCCTGGGGCCAGAAGACAGGCAGCTGCCAACCAGCCTTGGGCACAGCAGAAAAATAATATATACAGAAAGTAAGAAGGGTAAAAAGACCCGAGGCAAAATGTAGATAAAGAGAAACTGATTAAAATAAGAGCTAAAATAAGGCCGAGCATTCATAACTAATAATAAGTGTCCGTGTCATGATTTGGGAGCTGATTGGTGGCCCAAGAGAAAGACTGGTACAGTCATCTTTCTTTGAATAATGAGCTCAAGGGTAGGCAAGTCTGAGATGTTTGTTATTATAGAAAAAGTGGTTTGTGATGAAGTTTTAATTTCAGAATTTCCTTAGAGAAATTATACTCAGACTCAATGCTCAATAATTTTTTTCTTTCCCACAAGTTCATGTATGATGATCTTTTCTTTTGAACGAATACACGTTTTCACTTATTTATTACATACTGGAGCATTGCTGTTAGAGCCAAGGCCAAGAGCCAAGCGGGGTCTATATGCAAACGATGCAAGGAAGTTTCCGTAGCAAGCAACACTATGTGCAATCAAAGTGTCTTGCGCAAGCAGAACATTTAGTAAACATTTAATATTTATATCAGTTGGGAAATTTCCAGAACCTCTTAGCTGATTTCCATAGTGTCTCATTAGCAGGACAATGCCACCCTGGTGCCTTCTGAAAAAAAAAATGAATGTGTGAAGCTTTGTAACAAAGCGTCAGGATGTGTATACATCACTGTCTATGAATATAATAGAGTTTCTTTAAAGGGAAGACATAAATGGTGGTTCCAGGTACACCACTTCTTATATAGTCTCTCTGTTGGTGTTAACTCTCTGCCTGTATCATGGAAACGTAGTAACAAATCAGTTGTTTTATGGGTGTTCCTCATACTCTAGCCCTTGTAAAAATATAAGGGGAAACTTTGTAGTCTGTACTTGTTGGTGTTGGATTTTGTACATTCAGACAAAACAAAGTGCTTACATAAAGTTGAGCAGAATTTGGGGCTGTGGCTAGTAGGCTTCATTTGGGGTTAGTTTCATAGGCTGAAGAAGTTGAAGGAAGGGACAGAGTGTAGACACAGACCTGGTGACAAATGTGAGCTGGGTCTGAGCACAGTGCTATTTCCCTCTAGAACCAAACAAGCTTCATTACACCCTAAGTTCATTCCTCCGGCTGCTTTTCTGAGCAGTTGGCTTCCTGAAGGAAGAGAGTATATTTATTTCTGACTGAGGATGGTGCCTGGTCCAAAGTGGGGACTCATTAAAGTTAAAGACTGGCTACGACCTTTCAGAGAATAAGATTTGAGAGAAAAGTTCACAAATTTAATTCGAGTTGTGTTCACATATTTAAGGATAATTTTAAAAAGGAGAAGTAGCCAAACAGTAGGCGAGTTAGACACTAGAACTTCCTGAGAAGTTACTTTGACTTATTGGTAATTTCTATGGTTTCCAGGGAACAGTCCCTTTGAAATCAGGAGATATTTGTACAAATTGCTTGGGTCTGCATGGCCCAGAAGTGGAATAAAATGCAAGCGAGGTGGAACTCAAACACAATATGCCGGTGATGAGAGCAGTTGCCCCATGCAGTGCCGTGGGGCCACAGGGCTGGCTTTGCTGCGCTCTGGCGCTTCTGCCTCTAACTGTGAGTGAATTCACATACTTGCTGTTCCTGTTACTTTCTTTCAAACCTGCCACAAATCCTTCCTTAAATGAATCTTTAACCAATGCTTTATTATATTGTTCTGGAGAGTGGAGTAGAGGGCTTTCTGTAGAAAGGAGGGCTTTGCTCCTCTGGTGGAGGTCTGGTGAAGTGCTGGAGGGAAGATGAGCTGAGTGCTGACTTAGCAATGTGGTCTGGAGCTGAGTCATGTGAACTCACCTGGCACTCACCTGTCAGTTGCTCACTCAGTTTCCACACCTGTAAATAAGATCCCCTAAGACGTCTCCTAGCTTTAAGCTTTTATGACGGCGTGTCAAATGTTGGTATTTATCAGAACTGAAGTGGGTTAGGCTTAATAATTACCCTATAAGTTAAGTTTATCACCTCCTTTTTTTCAGAATGAAACACTTAAAAATTTTTAAAAAGTTATGTGTATGTGTGTGCGTGTCTGTATGAGTGTATACAATGTGAGAGTAGGTGCCCATGGAAGCCAGGAGAGACACAGGGGCCCTGGAAGCTCAAGTTACAGGTAATTGTGAGCTGCCTGACTTGGGGGCTAGCAACTGGATTTACATGCTCTTAACTGCTGAGCCATCTCTCCAGCCTCCAGAAACATTCTTCTAAAAATATAGCCACCCTCCTGCTGCTGAAATTGGTTGCCCTCATCATCAGGTTGCCCTGAATCATTCCTTGGATTTTTCTTTGCATCTTTGTCATCTATTGTACATCTAAAGACATTAGCATATGTCACCTAAGAATATCTGTTAACTGATTTTTATTACTTCATCATATAAAGACATAAACATATAAGTATAGCTGATTGGATTATTTACCTTTCTTCTTGGCAGTCCATTTTAAATTTTGTCTTTTCATTAGTTGTCTGTTGATAACATTTTGGGTTGAAGAAGGAACCAAGTGACAGTTCTTCCTACTCCTGTCCTGCAGTCACCCACCTGCCCATCTCTGTGACCAGTCCCTAGGATGATTTTCTTTCAGGAAAAGCAGCATTTGAGTTATGTGGAGTTTTTACAGCTTTAATGCCCTTATCTCTTAAAACATGATTTTTAGAAAAGCATTAGAAAGGGCGATTTTCCTTTTATTTTAAGCTAGCTTGTAGCTTGTAGAATAAGAGGTATAGATTCAACCATAGAGTAATTGTCTGTGTGAACTGACAGTGACTTCTCGTAGAAGGGAGGCTAGAATCCAGTTCACTGTGAACCCTGCTGCTGTGTGTCTCTCTGCTTGACCACAGAGCAGAGACCGGAGTTGCCTTGTCCCTCATCTCTTAGGCACAATAAAAAGCTCCAGTGATTTCTTATGTTTTGCCCCTCATATTAGTAAGTCATGTTTTGACAGTGTCATACATTACGGAAGAACGCACAGGTCAGTTTTAATGAACAGAGGAATTAGCAATCCTGTAACTCGCCTGAGTAATGGATCATTTATGTGAATTATGAGGTTGTAAGAAACCAAAGCATATTCTGCTTCACCTTAAAAAAGGGAGAGAGGTGACATGATGACGTTGGGAGTAGAGGCTCTTGCATTGGAGCCTGAAGATCAGAGGAGATGAGTTTGATCCTCACTTCCACAAAGTGGCATGAGAGAACTGACTCATGAGAGTTGCCCTCTGTCCTCTATACCTGGACTGTGGCACTTGCTTTCCTGCCTGTAAATGAACACACACACACACACACACACACACACACACACACACACACAATTTTAAAAAGTGTTAAAGAAGTCAAGGACTTACCGTTGGGCAGAAAGCCTGGAGAACCAGGCCTTGCAATGAAAAGAACTACTACGTCTTAGGAGAACCAGGAACTAGGGTCAACTATAAGCATCTCTTTCCGAAACCAGATTTGGATATTACCAGATGCTAGTGTTCCTGATCATGGACTAGAGCCACCCATCACTATGTTATCAGGTACCGAGCGCAGTAGTAGATTGATTGGTGCATCAAGGGATTATGATAGAATCATTACATTTGCACCAAGCCTGAACAAGTTCAGAAGGCAAAAATAAATTACGTGCCCTCTGATCTAAACCTATCTATATGTTGCCTTTCTCTGTTGCACAACTATCTTCCCCCAGCTTGCCAGTCGGGCCTCAGAAGGGGAGGAAAGTAGGTGGTTTCCTATGAGTAAGTGATGGAAGAGGAGATAATGGTGTTCAGCTTGCACATAGATTTTCATAAAGTACTGCTTGAAAACAATTTGTCACCACATGATGACCCCACCTCGAGAGGCAGGGACAGTTTTGGAAAGACCCCACCACCATCAGCAGTGCTCTGAAGAGCAGAATTAGTCATTAAGTTATCATCGAGTTCTTCGGCATGGATATATCAAGACTATGGCGTCGTGACTTGTGGTGTGGGCTGCACAGGAACAGCGTTGGAAGACGGTGTTTTCAGGATGCTTTTGCATAGAGTGCTATTTCCTTCATGCTAGCTTCTTTTGTATTCTAGAGAAATGTATAAAGTGGAGCAAGTGAATTGGTGCCTTGGGTTCTGCTTTGAGGAGATGTGACCACTCTGAGAAGTTCGTTGAAATATTTTTGGGCAAACACAACTCCTAGATAAATATACATGCTGTGCCCAAGTCATGGTATATATCCAGCATTAGTTCAAACTTTTTTATCCAGCCATTTCCCTTATTTGAGAACAAAATGAACTGAGGCTTATCCAGATTATTTCTGATGACCTTCTTTTACTAATTAATTTATTTTTTTAATTTCATTTTACATTCCAACTTCAGTTTTCTCTCCACCCCTCCTCCTGCTTTCCACCTCCTCCCCAGCCCACCCCCTACCCATTCCTCTCAACAGGTAAGAGCTCCCATGGGGAATTAGCAAAGTCTGGCACATTAAGTTGGGGCAGGACCAAGCATCACGGCTGAATATGGCATTCCACCCCAGGGAATGGGCTCCAATAAGCTAGTTCATGTACCAGGAGATAGATCCTGGTACTGCCAGGGACTCCTCGGATAGTCCAGACATCACCACTGTCTCCTACATATGGAGGACCTAGTTAGGTCTCATGGAAACGCCACAGCTCTTGGTCTAGAGTTCATGAATTTCCACAGCTTGGTTCAATTGTCTCTGTAGAATTTCCATCATGATCTTGACCTCCCTTGGTCATATGTTCCCTTCTGCCTCTCTTTGATTGGATTCTTGGAGCTTGACCTATTGTTTGATTGTGGATCTCTGCATCTGGTTCCATCAGTTGCTGAATGAAGGCTCTGTGATGATAGGTTCACCAATCTGGTTACAGGGGAAGACCACTTCGGGCACCCTCTCCACTATTGCTAGGACTCCTAGCTGGGGTTATCCTTGTGGAAGTTTGGGAATTTCCCTAGCACCAGGTTTCTCCCTAACCCCATAGAGGCTCTCTCTATCAATCTCCCATTCCCTCAGCCATCCTGTTCCTTCATGTTCTCACCTCCCATCCCCTCTCCTTCTGATGACTCTCAATTATATCAATCAGTTCTCTGAAAACATGTCTGCTAGTTTAGCCACCTGTAACATACTAGGCTAGCAACCAAAGACAAGAAACAGTCTGAATAGGCTGGATGAAAAAATTGTTTTATCAGCAAAAGCAGGGAGGAGGAAGCTCATTTTCTGGCCCCAAGAAAAAGTCAGTGTGCAATTAAAACTTTATGTTTTTTCTCAGAACCCTTCCAAAGCATTTCTTTAACTATTTCTCATATGTCTGCTCTGTCAAGTACCTCAGCAAACACTGTGGGCTCCACTCACCTCTCCTCTGCTCCCTGAGGAGCCTGAAGTTAAAAAACCGCTGAGGTTCTCCTTTGGGTTAGCGTTGGGCATCGTTCCCATTAAGGGTTTTAAGCCACTTCTTGTTTCAGTGAAAACAGAGGAAGGCACCGGTTCCTTTTTAAAGAGATACAGCAGAGTGACAGCCTTCCTCGACTCTGCCTTATGGTGCCTGGGAGAGATCGGGGAAGACATATTGACCCGGTGGAAAAGAAAGTTACCAGCAGGGAGATTTGAAATGCAGGATGAGTCAGGTACTTTGAATGGGAAAGGGCAGGAAAAAAAAGAAAGAGGGGTGACGAGAAGGCCAACTGCTAGTATGGAAATGAAGCAAGGCAGGTGTGACAAAAGACTCCCATCACATCTGCTGTGACTACCTGGAGCAGGTAGAAATTTCTGTGAAGGATCTTACAGATTTCCCCCAAGCTTTCCACCCTCTGAATTCTCAGCTAAAGAGAAATCAATGATCCTTTCCGCTTATATTAGCTGTTAAAGTTATCACACAATGAAAGGGAACTTCCTGAGCTTATAGAATGTTTCTCTATGGACTAAATTTCACTCCATGCTGTACTCCGCAAAGCTTCAGGTATTGGCCTAACTAGGTTGACAAGGAAATGAGGAAAGAACAGACACACAGACACTTGTACAGGAAAGCTGGATGGAATGGGTTGTGCTCCATCCAATGGAGGGCAGGAACTGCCACCACAGAAGCCTGTACCTTCTAGTCAATTGTCTCATATGTCTGAATTGAGGAGGCAGGTTTATGGCACGTAGTTGAGCCAGGAGTCAGGTTTAGCTGATCTCAGTGGGTAATTTCTGTAGGGTCTCAGGCTGCCATCATCTAGGGGAAGCTGTGGTTGATAGTTTTTGCACACATTGGTTGATCATTTGTAAAGACTTAGATTTAGACCAGAGGAAGGCTTTGACCCTGAGCCGTACCTGGGAAGGGCTTTGCCATTTTCATGGGTTGGAGGCACTGGGATCCTTGACATGGCCATGATCATCAACGACACACATTCACTCAGCTACCCCACAGCCCAGGCTGGCAGAGAACTCATGAATCTCCTGCTTACTGTGCCAGACCTACAGCATGGTCTTAGAGAATTTTCTACTTAATTGACCTGGTTAGGGCTTCCATTGCTGTGACAAAAGACCATGAACACAGCAATTTGCTGTGGGAAGGCTCCATTTTATTTTATGGCTCCAGAGACAGCGCATTGCTGAGGGGTTCAGGACAAGACTTCAAGCAGGGAAGCCTGCTGCTGCTTACTTGCTTCTTCCTTCTGGCTTGCTCAGTCTGCTTTATCAACAAACACAAGACCACTAGCCAAGGAGTGCCACCGTCTACAGCAAGCTGGGCTGTCCACATCAATTATTAATGTAGGTAAAACCTCACAGACTTGTCTACAGGATAATCTGGTAGAGGAACTTTCCCAATCAAGATTTCTTCTGCCCAGGTATGTGTAGTTTTGTGTCAAGTTGACAAAAAACCAAGCGGGACAATTGTGAATTACGAATAAGCAATAATTAAAATAGTTAAAAAATAAATAATGGCTTATGGGAGATTCGTAATTGTTGTTTCTTCTCATTATTCATTTCCTTTTGCTAACAATACAACATTTGTTTAAAGGGAAATCATGACATTGTTCTTTTATACTCAGCCAGTGCTCAACACCGTCGCTAAAGTTTGAGCTGAAGTTAAGCAAATTAGAAGTTTCAGTCTTTGGTAGAGGGTTAAAGAGAGAAAGCAGCAGGAATCCGTGTCTTCTGGGCATGCGGGGCTGGTTTTTTTTTTTTTTTTTTTTTTTAGTATTTTTTTTTTTTATTGAGAAAAGGAAAAAAAAAAGAAAAAAAGTTTCCGCCTCCCCCCCAGCCTCCCATTTCCCTCCCCCTCCTCCCACCCTTCTCCCCCTCCCCCCACTCCTCTCCCCCTCCCTCTCCAGTCCAAAGAGCAGTCAGGGTTCCCTGCCCTGTGGAAAATCCAAGGTCCTCCCCCCTCCATCCATGTCTAGGAAGGTGAACATCCAAACTGGCTAGGCTCCCACAAAGCCAGAACATGAAGTAGGAACAAAACCCGGTGCTATTGTCCTTGGCTTCTCATCAGCCCTCATTGTTCGCCATGTTCAAGGAGTCCAGTCTTATCCCATGGTTTTTCAGTCCCAGTCCTGCTGGCCTTGGTGAGCTCCCAGTAGATCAGCCCCACTGTCTCAGTGGGTGGGTGCACCTCTCGTGGTATTGACTTCCTTGCTCATCTTCTCCCTCCTTCCGCTCCTCATTGGGACCTTGGGAGCTCAGTCCAGTGCTCCAGTGTGGGTCTCTGTCTCTATCTCCATCCATCACCAGATGAGGTTCTATGGTGATATGCAAGATATTCGTCAGTATTGCTATAGGATAGGGTCATTTCAGGTTCCCTATCCTCAGCTGCCCAAGGAACTAACTGGGGACATCGCCTTGGGCTCCTGGGAGCCATTCTAGGTTCAAGTCTCTTGCCAACCCTAAGGTGACTCCCTTAACTAAGAATAGTGCTTCCCTACTCTCCTATCCACCCTTCCTTTATCCCAATCATCCTGTTTCCCTAAGTTCCCCCCATCCTCCCCTTCTCACCTTTCTCTCCCCATCTCCCCTAACCCCCATCCCACCCCACCCCCAAGATCCCAATTTTCTCCCTGGCAATTTTGTCTACTTCCCATAGCCAAGAGGATAACTATATGTTTTTCCTTGGGTTCACTTTCTTATTTAGCTTCTTTAGGTTCAGCAATTGTAGACTCCTGGTTTTTGTGAGCATGAAGTGGTTCCACGAAGCGGTTGCTATTGACTGCAGATGTTGGATCACTGAGTACCTTAGCTTGGTGCTCTCAACACCTGGTTCACAAGCTTTACTTCCAGGTCAGGAGGTTTCCCAGCTTTCAGGATATTTCTTTTGCTAAATTACCTCAACTATTTCAATTATTTTAATCGATAGGACCCCAATTCATTCAAAAAAAAGATAGTCTTTTTTTTTTTTTTTTGGTTTTTTGAGACAGGGTTTCCCTGTGGCTTTGGAGCCTGTCCTGGAACTAGCTCTGTAGACCAGGCTGGTCTTGAACTCACAGAGATCCGCCTGCCTCTGCCTCCCTCAAAAGATAGTCTTAACCAATTAGACAGATTAAATAAAAGTTGACTCCATATCATGTTATACAGGACTATCCGTTGAGCCACTTTACCTGTGTATTACAGAGTCTGGTTGGGCTCCCTCAGCAAAGATCACCACGGGGGGAGGGGGCTTGTTGACCATTGATCCTTGGAAGGAGGGTCAGAGACCTCACCTGAGGATCCAGTCACTCCTCCTAAGCAGTGTTGTGTAATTTTATTATTTAAAAAGCACAGAACTTTTCTAGTTAAGCATGTACTGTTGTGGACAGGGGGATGACGTTTCAAGACTATGGAGTTTGATTGGACTTGACCTCTCCCAGAAGTGAAAATTGCATAGTGAGTTTAGTCACATGAGAAGTTTAATAGAATCCAGATGTCAGGTTCATGTCTTCTCCTTTTGAAGATTTAGCAATATTGGTAAGTTCTGCTTGGATTGGAAGAACCCTTGATATAACATGTTTTCCAAAAGATTTATTTTAAATTGTGTGTGCGTGCGTGTGCGTGTGTATCTGGTATATGCAAGTGAGCTTGAGTACCCTCGGAGTGCCAGAGGAAGGTGTTGGATCCCTTGGAACTGGAGTTATAGGCAGCTGTGAGCCACCTGACATGGGTGCTGGAAACTGAACTCCATTCTTCTGGAAGAGCACAAATGAGCCACATTCACCTCCTAATATATCATGGTCTTCAAAAGTCCTGACTGTTGGCCACACTCCATTTGTATCATTATCCTAAAGGGTGATCAGGAATAATCTTTTTTTTATAAAATCAACGATGAACTTCAGATATAGGGATCAAATAATCTTTTTCTTCAATTTCCAAAATGAGTAAGCCAGAAAGGCAATACTTCCCCAGCCTCTCGAAGCCACTCTGAGACAGACTCATCCATTTAAGGTAGAGTATTCCCCAACTCTATTCAGCTAGGCTTCCCAGAAAGTTTCAAGAATCCTCCTATCTGTCTCCCTTGTCTTAGATTCTTTGAGAACAGGGAATATATATATATATATATATATATATATATATATATATATACACACACATACACACATATATGGATGCTTAGTGTATCAGCTTTAATAGAGAGGGTCTCAGCTACTTGCTAAGTGGGATATTGACACAGTAGCTCAGCTTCTCTGAGATGCAAATAGAAATAAAATAGAGAAAAATTAATATTTTTGCATGAATGTGAGATAAAATTATATAATCCCTGTAAACCATTAAATCCAAGATAGATTACTGTAAATTCTTAATAAATGGAACTACAGTTATAACAATGAAACTGAACAGGTTACACACATATATGAAATTATCAAAAAATTAAAAGTTAAATTTAATTAGAAAATTCCTAAGTCTACAAAATGTTAAAAGGCAATAGAGAGAAAGCAAAATTAAAGTTTTATTTATGATGTTTTTTTTTCTTTAAAAGTGGAGCAGAGAGATTTTTCAATTTTCTAAATGCTATGTTTCTTGAGAAATTGGATCATAGGCCATTCAGTAACTGGTGGGATGGCAATTCTCACAGCTTTTAAAATATGATTCTCCAACTGCACTTGGAAGTTTAAACCACAGAGTGACAGAGACAAATGTGCTAGACATGTGTCATCGTTCCTTTTTATTTCTTTGACATGGTTGCTCCTCATCGCACATACCTGTACATGTAGACATAGACAGAAGATACGTATTCTGCCTACCCTGGATGGAGGACATAGAGATTCCTTCTCTATTCCTGTTCCAAGAGTACCCAAGGTATAAAGATTCATTTCTATTGGAAATTAAATCTATCTCTGGAGAAGTAATTTTCATTTTATAAAGTCATATGTTATAAAACTTGAGAAATCATTCCCAGAGGGCCCCTTGGAAATGAGTCATAGAAGGACTGAACTTGAATCTGAAACAGCGATTATTCATGGGGCTCAAGCCTGTCAGGTTAACAAGCCAGATCGCTTCATTAAACGCAGAGGGCAGGAGGAAGTGAGAGCCCCACAGCCGGTGTGGGCAAGGTCAAGAGAGCAGGTTCCCTCCTCCTCCATAAGGAGGACACGAGAGCCTGTGCACACCGTGACTCAATGTCAGGGGATGACCTCTGTGTTTACACAAAGGTTAAATACTGAAACAAAATTGTTAGACTGAAACCCTGGAGCCTGCTGCAGTGTTAACCCCAAACAACCAGGGTTGAAAACGAGGTGTTTCTCCCATACAAACTGAAGAGTTGGGGGGAAGGGGGGAGAAAATGTGTGCTGTAGCTTATAAACTTAGCCAGACTTCTGCTTCTGTTTCGTGAGATTTGGGTAAGAGGTCTCTGCTCATGGCACTCTATGCTTCTGCATTCCCAACAGTGAGTCGTTTTGTAACTTAAGTACCTTTCCTCTTCATTTTAAATCCGCAGGTGTCCTTGTGACCTCGATTTCCTGACAGTCATTTCTGCTGAGGTAACTAACCAAAACAGACATTCAGGGGGAAAAAATGAGAAAATGAATATATCAATTTCCTTATCAAACTAAAAAGGTGGATGAAGCGCCTTGGCAAATGCAGCAGACGGCAAGGCGCTGGGCAAACGCCAAGAAAGACCACCAAGCCTGTTTATTCCCACGAACATAATCCAAAGCAGAGTATTCCATAATATCTGAGGTTCAAGGTCAAATTAATACTCCAGGCAAAAATGACACTCCTTTCTTGGTTTTCCCGGACCCAATCCTGAAACTTATGAAGCTCTGAACATCCAAACAGTACAGTAATTTCTCAGAAGCCCTTGGCCTGAAGTGTGGTGTAAGTTGTGTTTATATGGAAAACACGGTCTATTTATTATATCTGTGTGTTTGCTGAACTTTATATAGGTGTATATTTACTTGGCAACCATTGACACTTTTTTCCCCCTGTGGGTACACACTGTTCTATGCCTGGAAAAGGTTTGCTACCTTCTGTGTGTGGCCGCTTTAAATGTCAAGGTTGCTTCTGCCATCCCTTCTGGCTCAGCCAGAATTATGTGCAAAATTGCTAGCCTTGCACAAGAAATGTCTTAAGAAACAGAGCAAGGACAGAACACAACCCTTCCAGAAGTGTTTGCCTGGGTGCTTAGGTCACACACAGCTTCAAACATGCAATTGCCGGGAGATGTACCGTCTCCGTGTAATTACCGTAGTTTTCAAAGGAATTAGCATGTAGTTACTATGAGCAACATGTTCTCGTTTGTGGAAACAATGCAATTAACTTGTCCTAGGTTAATAAATTAAAGGCAACACAGGCTCATCTAACAGCTGCTGAGAGGAGGGGTTGGCCGTTTGCCGTGAGCTCTTTGAACTTAATAGCCTCTGTACTCTCTGGGTGAGTCCTGCTTTGGGAGAGTTTAGTACATGCCAACATTTACAAAACGGGTATTAAAAGAAGTTTGAACATGCTTGACTAGGAGAAAAATGTTAGAGGGAAGAGGGAAATGCAGTAGGAATGATAAGGCATAGCACACTAATTTGTATATGAAATAGAATGGAAAAAGACATATGCAAATGTATATGCTTGGTCCACACTAGTGTATGGCCCTTGAGAAATTCATCAGGAACTCACATACTGCAATTAGGAAGACAGCCCAATACCTGCACAATGACGCCTTGATTTTTATACCGGGCCAAGGGGCTCTTTAACTCCTGTGTCTTCTCTCATTTGTATTTAATAATAATGGTTCTAGAGTTGACTGAAAAAGGCTATTTCAGCCGGGCGATGGTGGCACACGCCTTTAATCCCAGCACTCGGGAGGCAGAGGCAGGCGGATCTCTGTGAGTTTGAGACCACCCTGGTCTACAAGAGCTAGTTCCAGGACAAGCTCCAAAGCCACAGAGAAACCCTGTCTCGAAAAATCAAAAAAAAAAAAAAAAAAAAAAAGAAAGAAAAAAAAAAGAAAAAGGCTATTTCACATATTTGTTGAAATATTCACATATTCCAGTGGACAGTTTAATGATGAGGACTTTTTTTTTTCTTTTTGTTTTGTATTCCAAGACACGTTTCACTGTGTAGCTTTGGCTGTCCTGGAACTTGCACTGCAGGCCATGCAGGTTTCAAACTCGCAGAGATCCATGTGTCTCTGCCTCCCAAGTGCTGGGATTAAAGACATACTCCTTTATTCCCAGCTTCTGAAGGCTTCTGTTTAGGCCTCCTGTAGCATTCTGCTTTGGAATGGTTTTAGAAAAGGACCCATCACCTCACTGCTTAGGTAATAGTTGCTAAAACTGGAGGGAACCTCAGAGCACCAAGCTCTGGCATGGATCTGGCAGGTCTGGGTCTTGGTGGCATCTCAACTTTTTGGCAGTGGCACTTGATCAGCGTGTTTACCCCGTGGTTAGCTCTGAGATGTCCTAACAGCTCATAAAGCAGCATTTCTGATTCTCTCTGTGAGGGTGTTTCTAAAAGAGGTGATGGCTTGAATCAATAGACCAAATAAAGAAGGTCCACTCTTACCAATGTGGGCAGCAAGCATCTAGTCCTCTGAAAGCCCAAATCAAACAACAAGCAGAAACAGCAAATTTATTCTCTCCACAAGTTGAATTTAAGCTTCTGCTAGAAACTTCTGTGTTCTCAGGCTTTTACACTGGACTCAAGTTTCTCAAGCTTTGGGCTTGGATTGAAACTGAGTAAATTAGTTACTTTTTTTTTTTTTTTTTTTGCTTTTTTTTCGAGACAGGGTTTCTTTGTAGCTTTGGGGCCATAGTTACTTTTCTATTTCTGTGATAAAATACCATGACCAAGGCAAATTATAAAAACAAGTGTTTATTTAGATTTATTCTTTCATAGGGTTAGATTCCATGCTGGTGGAGCAGCGGCATGGTAACAGGAACATCAGAGAACTCATATTTTCATAGGTGAGTAGGAGACAGGGAGATACTCTAGGGATGGTGTGAAACCTAGAAGCTCACCCCTAGTGACACAGTTCCTCTAACAAGACCATACTTTCTAATCCTTCTAAGACTATTTCTACTAACTAGAAACCAAATATTCAAACACATGAGCCTGTGAGGGCCATATTCATTCAACCCACCACAATGAGCTTCCTTGATGCTCCATCTTGCAGAAAGAAAATCATGGGACTTCATTAGTCTTTATAAGCATTGATCGATCTATCTATCTGTCTGTCTGTCTATCTATCTATCTATCTATCTATCTATCTATCGTCTATCATCTATCTGTCTATCTATGATCTATCTATCTACTCGTCTATTATCTATCTATCTATCTATCTATCTATCATCTGTTTTCTTGTCTACATCTCTGTCAGTCTTGTGGGCTATATTTCTCTAGAGAATGCTGAACACCCTACCATGTAACATATGTGAACATCTCTTATTGCTTGGAATAATTAAGTTTAGCTTTAATGACTAGAAAGAATTGTCTTTTCTGTATCTTCTGCTTGATTGGTAAACATAAGACTGTGTACATTATCTTGACTGCTGCCAACAATCTGTCCAAGAGATGAGCCATTGAGTTACGAAGGCAGACATTATACATTCTTGTTCAGCCATTGGTTCTCCTCTTGTCTCCCCACTGTTGTCCGTCTACTCTCAAGTTCACATAGATGTCCAGTGAGAAAATGGTAAAGCCACACAATTATTGTCTAACTGCCAGTCAATGAGATGCTCTTCTTTTCTGGCATTAGAGAGCCAAAGGCTCCGTGCAGCTGTGTCAAAACTTCAAACCAAATATACTTTTCAACTTCTTTGAAAAATTTCATTATTTACCTATTTAAGTTTGGAGGGCACACATAGAAGCCAGAGGGCAACTTTCAGGAGTCAGTTCTCTCCTTTTACCATATGGCTTACAGGGATAGAAACCAGGTTTTCACTATCTTTTGGCCCAAATCATTTTACTGTTTTAAAAAAACATTTTGGAGACAGTGTCACTATGTCGTTCTGACTAGCCTGGGACTTGCTCTTAGACCAGGCTGGCCTTGAACTTGCAATGTTCTGCCTGCCTCTGCCTCCCAAATGCTGGAATTAAAGGCCTACACTATATCTGAATAAATATTTTACTTTTGATAGAACCTTTCACACATACATTTGGGCATTTTCTTTTCCTATGTTACAGTAAGTTCATTGTTCAGTAATGTTTCATTGTGTTTTCTGTTCAAAACAAGACTCAAATAGTCAATCTAACATTAAAAAAGGACTTTCAAGCAGATGCTATTTAAAATTATATTTATGTTTTAAAGAAAACACACAGCTTTTGGATGAAAGGTAGATCTTATTCTAGGATATTTAGATAGAATTCTAACAGAACCTTAAATTGAATAAACATGATATTCACAGATTTAGCAGACTTTATTGTTGAACTATCACTTGAAAATTAGTTTGTAAAGCAAAAATATTCTTTGTTAGTTAAAATGGAAGATGAATTGACTTTATCATAGTTTCATTAAAATAATGGCATTTATATGTACTGGGTATATGCATACTTGTAATATGTGCAAGTTTGTGGTACATGTCCACACGTGTATGCTCGCACATAGAAGCCAGAAGATAGCTTCAGGTGTCATTCCTCAGGCACTGTCCACTTTTTTTTTTTTAGATGGAGTCTTCATTGTCCTGCAGTTCACCCAGTAGGCTAGGCTAGCCAGGCTATGGTACTGCAGAGATCTGCCTGTCTCCAACACTCCAAGAATGGGTCACAATGCATAACTTTATTTTATAATTATTATTTGTTTTTTACTGGAAAAAGTTTTCATGCAATATATTCTGGTTACACCTTTTCCCTCCTCTAGCTCCTTTCATATCTTTCCTACTCCCCCACTCACTCAAAGCCATACCTATTCTCTTTCTCTTAAAGAACAAGGAATACACACACACACACACACACACACACACACACACAGAGCCAAAAAGCAAGCAAAAGACCAATAAAACAAAACAAAACAAAACAAAAAAAGCCCAAATAAAGCAATATGAAGAAAAGAAAACCCCACAAAAATACCATTGAGTTTACTTTTCTTTTCTTTTTTTTTTAAGTTTTTTTTTAAAATTTTTTTTATTGCGAAAAGAAGAAAAAAAACATAAACAAAAAACAAGTTTCCACCTCCTCCCAGCCTCCCATTTCCCTTCCCCTCCTCCCACCCTTCTCTCCCTCCTCCCACCCTTCTCCCCCTCCCCCCACTCCTCTCTCCCCCCTCCCTCTCCAGTCCACAGAGCAGTCCGGGTTCCCTGCCCTGTGGTAAGTCCTAGGTCCTCCCCCCTCCGTCCATATCTAGGAAGGTGAACATCCAAACTGGCTAGGCTCCCACAAAGCCAGCACATTAAGTAGGATCAAAACCCCCTGCCATTGTCCTTGGTGTCTCATCAGCCCTCATTGTTCGCCATGTTCAGAGAGTCCGGTTTTATCCCATGCTTTTTCGGTCACAGTCCAGCTGGCCTTGGTGAGCTCCCCGTAGATCAGCTCTACTGTCTCAGTGGGTGGATGCACGCCTCGTGGTCCCGAATTCTTTGCTCATGTTCTCCCTCCTTCTGTTCCTCCTTGGGACCTTGGGAGCTCAGTCCAGTGCTCCTGTGTGGGTCTCTGTCTCTATCTCTATCCATCACCAGATGAAGATTCTATGATAATATGCAAGATATTCGTCAGTATTGCTCTAGGATAGGGTCATTTCAGGTTCCTAATCCTCAGCTGTCCAAGGAACTAACTGGGAACCTCATCTTGGGCACTAGGGAGCCCCTCTAGGGTCAAGTCTCTTGCCCACCCTAAACTGGCTCCCTTAACTAAGAATTGTGGTTCCGTGCTCCCCTATCCACCTTTCCTTTATCCCAATTCTCCTGTTTCCCAGGTCCCCCCTCCTTCCCTTCTACCTTTTCTCTCCCCATCTCCCTTTACCCCCATCCCACCCCATCCCCAAGATCCCATTTTCTCCCCGGAAATTTGGTCTACTTCCCTTAGCCAAGAGGACAACTATATGTTTTTCCTTGGGTTCACCTTCTTACTTAGCTTCTTTAGGTTCACCTCTTGTAGACTCCGTGGTCCTTATTTATGGCTAGAAACCAATTATGAGTGAGTACATCCCATATTCATCTTTTTGGGTCTGGGACACCTCACTCAGGATAGTGTTTTCTATTTCCATCCATTTGCATGCAAAATTCGAGAAGTCATTGTTTTTTACTGCAGCGTAGTACTCTAGCGTGTATATATTCCATACTTTCTTCATCCATTCTTCCATTGAAGGGCATCTAGGTTGTTTCCAGGTTCTGGCTATTACAAATAACACTGCTATGAACATAGTTGAACAAATGCTTTTGTCATTTGATAAAGCATCTCTTGGGTATATTCCCAAGAGTGGTATTGCTGGGTCCAGGGGTAGGTTGATCCCGAATTTCCTGAGAAACCGAAACACTGACTTCCACAGTGGTTGCACAAGATTGCATTCCCACCAGCAATGGATGAGGGTACCCGTTCCTCCACAGCCTCTCCAACAAAGGTTATCCTTGGTGTTTTTGACTTTAGCCATTCTGACAGGTGTAAGATGATATCTCAAAGTTGTTTTGATTTGCATTTCCCTGATTGCTAAGGAAGTTGAGCACGACCTTAAGTGTCTTTTGGCCATTTGAACTTCTTCTGTTGAGAATTCTCTGTTCAGTTCAGTGCCCCATTTTTTAATTGGGTTAATTAGCATTTTAAAGTCTAGTTTCTTGAGTTCTCTATATATTTTGGAGATCAGACCTTTGTCTGTTGTGGGGTTGGTGAAAATCTTCTCCCAGTCAGTAGGTTGCCTTTGTGTCTTAGTGACCATGTCCTTTGCTTTACAGAAGCTTCTCAGTTTAAGTAGGTCCCATTTATTCAATGTTGCCCTTAATGTCTGTGCTTCTGGGGTTATACATAGGAAGCGATCTCCTGTGCCCATCTGTTGTAGGGTATTTCCCACTTTCTCTTCTATCAGGTTCAGTGTGTTCGGGCTGATATTGAGGTCTTTAATCCATTTGGACTTGAGTTTTGTGCACGGTGATAGATATGGGTCTATTTTCATTCTTCTACATGTTGACATCCAGTTGTGCCAGCACCATTTGTTGAAGATGCTTTCTTTCTTCCATTGTATACTTTTAGCTCCTTTATCGAAAATGAGGTGTTCATAGGTTTGTGGGATAAAATCCGGGTCTTCTATACGATTCCATTTGTCGACTTCTCTGTTTTTATGCCAGTACCACACTGTTTTCATTACTGTAGCTCTGTAATAGAGTTTGAAGTCAGGGATGGTAATGCCTCCAGAAGATCCTTTATTGTATAGGATTGTTTTGGCTATCCTGGCTTTTTTGTTTTTCCATATAAAGTTGATTATTGTCCTCTCCAGATCTGTGAAGAATTTTAATGGGATCTTGATGGGGATTGCATTGAATCTATAAATTGCCTTAGGTAGAATTGCCATTTTTACTATGTTGATCCTCCCAATCCAAGAGCAAGGGAGGTCCATCCATTTTTTGGTATCCTCTTCAATTTCTTTCTTCAATGCCTTAAAGTTCTTGTCAAATAGATCTTTCACTTCCTTGGTTAGATTTACCCCAAGATATTTTATGCTGTTTGTGGCTATCGTGAATGGTGAAGCTTCTCTGATTTCCCTCTCTGCTTCCATATCCTTTGTGTATAAGAGGGCGACTGATTTTTTGGAGTTGATCTTGTATCCTGCCACATTACTAAAGCTGTTTATCAGCTGTATAAGTTCTTTGGTGGAGTTTTGGGGGTCGCTTATGTACACTATCATATCATCTGCAAATAACGAAAGTTTAACTTCTTCCTTTCCAATTTGAATCCCCTTGATCCCATTATGTTGTCTTATTGCTATTGCTAGAACTTCAAGTACTATATTGAAGAGGTATGGCGAGAGTGGACAGCCTTGCCGTGTTCCTGAGTTAAGTGGGATGGCTTTGAGTTTCTCTCCGTTTAATTTGATGTTAGCTGTCGGCTTGCTGTATATAGTTTTTATTATATTTAGGTATGACCCTTGTATCCCTAATCTCTCCAAGACTTTTAACATAAATGGATGTTGAATTTTGTCAAATGCTTTTTCAGCATCTAATGAAATGATCATATGGTTTTTTTCTTTCAGTTTATTTATATGCTGGATTACATTGATAGATTTTCGTATGTTGAACCAGCCCTGCATCTCAGGAATGAAGCCTATTTGATCATAATGGATAATTTTTCGGATGTGTTCTTGGATTCGATTTGCCAGTATTTTGTTGAGGATTTTTGCGTCCATATTCATGAGTGAGATTGGCCTGTAGTTCTCTTTCCTGGTTGAGTCTTTGAGTGGTTTTGGTATCAGAGTAATTGTGGCTTCATAAAAGGAATTTGGTAATGACCCTTCTGTTTCTATATTGTGGAATACATTAAGGAGTATAGGTATTAGGTCTTCTTGGAAGTTCTGGTAGAATTCTGCATTGAAACCATCTGGTCCTGGGCTTTTTTTTGGTAGGGAGGTTTTTGATAACAGCTTCTAATTCTTCGCGACTTGCAGGTCTGTTTAGATTGTTCACCTGGTCCTGGTTTAGTTTTGGTAAATGGTATTTATCTAAAAAAGCGTCCATTTCTTTTACATTTTCCAGTTTTGTGGCATACAGGCTTTTGTAGTAAGATCTAATGACTCTCTGAATTTCCTCTGTGTCTGTGGTTATGTCCCCCTTTTCATTTCTGATCTTATTAATTTGCTTGTTCTCTCTCTGTCGTTTGATTAGTTTGGATAGGGGTTTATCAGTCTTGTTGATTTTCTCCAGGAACCAGCTTTTTGTTTCATTGATTCTTTGGATTGTTTTCTGTGTTTCTATTTTGTTGATTTCAGCCCTCAATTTGATTATTTCCAGTCTTCTACTCCTCCTAGGTGAGTCTGCTTCTTTTTTTTCTAGAGCTTTCAAGTGGGCTGTTAAGTCTCCAGTATGTGCTTTCTCTGTTTTCTTTAGGTGGGCACTTAGTGCTATGAACTTTCCTCTCAGGACTGCTTTCATAGTGTCCCATAAGTTCGAGTATGTTGTTTCTTTATTTTCATTGAATTCAAGGAAGACTTTAATTTCTTTCTTTATTTCTTCCTTAATCCAGGTATGGTTCAGTAGTTGACTGTTCAGTTTCCATGAGTTTGTAGGCTTTCTGGGGGTAGCATTCTTGTTGAATTCTAATTTTAATCCATGGTGATCTGATAAGACACAGGTGGTTACTAATATTTTTTTGTAACTGTGTAAGCTAGCTTTGTTACCGAGTATGTGGTCAATTTTCGAGAAGGTTCCATGAGCTGCAGAGAAGAAGGTATATTCTTTCCTCTTTGGGTGGAATAATCTATAGATGTCTGTTAAGTCCATTTGCTTCATTACCTCCATTAATTCTCTAATTTCTCTGTTAGGTTTCTGTCTGATTGACCTGTCCATTGGTGAGAGAGGAGTGTTGAAGTCTCCTACTATTAGTGTGTGCGGTTTGATGTCTGCCTTGAGTTTTAGTAATGTTTCTTTTACGTACGTGGGTGCTTTTATATTAGGGGCATAGATATTCAGGATTGAGACTTCTTCCTGATGAATTGTTCCTGTTATGAGTATAAAATGTCCCTCTCCATCTCTTCTGATTGATTTAAGTTTGAAGTCAACTTTGTTAGAAATTAGTATGGCCACACCTGCTTGTTTCTTAGGTCCATTTGCTTGATAAGCCTTTTCCCAGCCCTTTACTCTGAGTAGGTGCCTGTCTTTGTGGTTGAGGTGTGTTTCTTGTAGACAGCAGAATGTTGGATCCTGTTTTCTTATCCAATCTCTTAGCCTGTGCCTTTTTATAGGTGAGTTGAGCCCATTGATATTAAGTGATATTAATGACCAGTGGTTGTTAACTCCAGTCACTTTTTTAGTAGTAGCGTTTGTGTGTTTTCCTTCTTTGATTTGCGCTGGTGAAGAGTCTCTAGATGTCTGAGTTATTGTGGTCATTGTTGGATTCCTTGGTTAGTGATTTTCCTTCTATTATTTTCTGTAAGGCTGGATTTGTGGCTACGTATTGTTTAAATTTGTTTTTATCCTGGAAAATTTTGTTTTCTCCATTTATAGTGAATGAAAGTTTGGCTGGATATAGTAGTCTGGGCTTGCATCCATGGTCTCTTAGTTTTTGGAGAACATCTATCCAGGACCTTCTGGCTTTCATGGTTTCCATAGAGAAGTCAGGTGTAAGTCTGATAGGTTTACCTTTATAAGTAACTTGGCCTTTTTCCTTTGCGGCTCTTAATATTCTTTCTTTATTCTGTATATTTTGTGTTTTGATTATTATATGGCGAGGGGATGTTTTCTTTTGATCCAGCCTATTTGGTGTTCTGTATGCTTCTTGAACCTTCATAGGTACATCTGTCTTCAGGTTGGGAAAGTTTTCTTCTATAATTTTATTAAGTATATTTTCTGTACCGTTGAGCTGCACTTCTTCTCCTTCTTCTACTCCAATTATTCTTAGGTTTGGTCTTTTTATTGTGTCCCATATTTCCTGAATGTTTTGTGATGAGAGTTTGTTGGACTTGCTGTTTTCTTTGATCAGAGTGTTTATTTTCTCTATGTTATCCTCAGAATCTGAGATTCTTTCTTCTATCTCTTGTATTCTGCTGGTTATACTTGATTCTGTAGTCTCTATTCGTTTACCTAGATTTTCCATGTCCAGCCGGCCCTCTGTTTGTGTTTTCTTCTTTGCCTCCATTTCAGTTTTCAAGTCATGAACTGTTTCCTTTATCTGCTTGATTGTTTTTCCTTGGTTTCCTAGGGTATCATTCACTGATTTACTCAATTCCTCGAACTTTCTATTATACTTCTCATCCATTTCCATAAGGGCGTTTTTTATATGCTGTTTAAGGGTGTCAATCACTTTCATGAAGTCAGTTTTTTCTACTTCTTCTTGATTAAGGTGTTCATGTCCTCCTGTTGTGGGGTCACTGGCTTCTGGTGGTTTCGTGTTGTTTTTCAGATTGTTGGGAGAATTCCTGCATTGGCGTCTGCCCATCTCTTCCTCCCAATACTCCCCTTTGGATCTTCTTTTACAGGATCAGGTCTTCTTGCCCACTGATGTACCTTCCCAGTGATGTCACTCCCCAGAGATGTTTCTCCACAATGATGTTTCACTCGGTGCCCAGATCGAAACTCCGCGCTGCCTGGTTAGCTCGCGAACAAAGGGCCCACCCCGCTCACTGCGGGCAGGCTATGGGAACAAAGGAGCTACCGGCCACCCCTTTGTCCTCCCGGTTCGGTCCCAGCGTCCTAGCAGGCTGGGCAGGGAGGCGCTATGCCCCAAAGGAGGGAGAGAGGTAGGGAGACAGGGGGTGTGGGGATCTGGATGTAAGCTGAATGGGATAGAAATAGAGAGGCGGTTTGGGCAGTATAGCCCCTGTAGGATGGCCTTGAGTTTACTTTTCATTTGGTGAACAATTGTGCACAGGGCCCACCTGAAGTGTGGTTCTTATACCCATTGAGACTCCACTGGAGAAAACTAATTTTCCCATTGCAAGCAGGTGTCAATTGTACATAGCTTCTTGGTTAAGCCATGTCCACTTCCTTCTCAGTACTGGGAGCTTATCCGGTTGGAACCTGTGCAAACCCTGTGTGTGCTGCCACAGCTACTGAGTTTGCCTGTGCATCAGTTCCGTTGTGTCTGGAAGAAGTTGTCTCCCTTCTCTGGGTCTGTTAGTTCCCATCTACTGAAAGAGAAAGGCTCCCCGGTGACGGAGGAGCGAGGCACTGATCTATGGGTATAACAAAACGTTCTTATGAGTCATTTTATAATGGAGAGTGTTTTTCAAACTTGGACTCTGGGATCAAACTCAGTTTCTTTTGTTTTCAAGGCAAACATTTAAACACGAGTCATCTTTCCTGCCCAATAATGTTCAAGAATAACAATGTTTATGGGCGGAAGCACAGTTCAGTTGTTAAGAGTACATAGTAGTCTAGCAGATGACCTGAGGAGAGTTCTCAGCACCTGTGTCAAGTGTCTCACAATTACCTGGAGCCCTAACTGCAGGGGATTGGATGTTTCTGGCCTTTGTGGGATCATGCACTCATGTGAATATACCCTCACCGAGACACATGCACATAATTAAAAACAATAAAATGCATAAAATATTTTGTATTACCTCAATATTTTTATTTTATTTTTTTATTGAAAAAAAATTATGCCTCCTCCCAGCCTCCCATTTCCCTCCCCCTCCTCCCGCCCCTCTCCCCCTCCCCCTACTCCTCTCCATCTCCCTCTCCTGTCTGAAGAGCAGTCAGGGTTCCCTGCCCTGTGGAAAGTCCAAGGTCCTTCCCCCTCCATCCAGGTCTAGGAAGGTGAACATCCAAACTGGCTAGGCTCCCACAAAGCCAGAACATGAAGTAGGAACAAAACCCCATGCCATTGTCCTTGGCTTCTCATCAGCCCTCATTGTTCGCCATGTTCAGAGAGTCCAGTTTTATCCCATGCTTTTTCAGTCCCAGTCCAGCTGGCCTTGGTGAGCTCCCAGTAGATCAGCCCCACTGTCTCAGTGGGTGGGTGCACCCCTCGTGGTCCTGACTTCTATGCTCATGTTCTCCCTCCTTCTGCTCCTCATTGGGACTTTGGGAGCTCCAGTGTGGGTCTCTGTCTCTATCTCCATCCATCGCTAGATGAAGGTTCTATGGTGATATGCAAGATATTCATCAGTATGGCTATAGGATAGGGTCATTTCAGGTTCCCTCTCCTCAGTTGCCCAAGGAACTAACTGGGGACATTGCCCTGGGCACCTGGGAGCCACTCTAGGTTCAAGTCTCTTACCAACCCTAAGGTGGTTCCCTTAATTATTACCTCAATATTATTTTAGTTATTGTCCATTCTTCTATCTACTATCTTGCTTTGATTATCAGTTCAAAATTGGAAGATAAAATTTATTTTTAAATGTCTTTTCAAAGAGTTTGGTATACATGTAAGGTATGTCAAAAGTTTTGTCAAGATTCAGACCTGGAATTTTCCTTTTCCACATGATTGTGCATGTGTGGATGATGTTTGTGTGTGCATTCACATGTATGTGGAGTCACATATATGCAGTCTGGTTGTGTATATATTTGTGTGTGTGTGCATTCACATGTATGTGGATTCACATACATGCAGTCTGGTTGTGTATGTATTTGTGTGTGTGTGTATAAAATGGCATTTGATGTCAGACGTATTTCTCCATCACTTTCCACTGTTTCCTGGGTCTCCTGCTTTACCTGGTACTCTCCAGCCTTGTCAGTCTAGCTAGCTGGTGTGCCTGGGGATTCCTGTCTGTGTCTGCACCTTTCAAATTCTTGGATTACAGGCAAACTGACAACCCAGTCTTGCTTCTATGTGGTGCTGGGATTTGAACTCTGGTCCTCACACTTGTGTGGTAAGCATTTATCACTGAGCCATCTCCCCAGACCCCAACAGTCTCAATTTTTCAATTAGTTTAACTTTGTGCTGCAAGATTCTATTTTGTATAACAACAATGAACGTTTATAAGCCTTAATTCATATATATTTTCTTATTTACTTAGACATTCTTTTTTTAAAAGACAGCTTATAAAGGGCTTATTTGTTAAATAAATGAAAGAGAAGAGGTTGTGTTTATGATAAAAGCTAAAAGAATGGCTGAGCAAAGAGGTGCTTGCAATGGCTTCCTCCTCGTGAAGGAATGGAACAGAGTTGTGGGCTGTCTGGGAATGGGGGTGGCTCCACAGAGTTCCATTTTTGACTACCTGAATCATACTGGGTACATTAGCTACCAACTCTACCTTTGCCTCTTCTCATTTGCAGAAGGACTTAGCCCATATGCAGTCAGGATCTATTTAGAGCATGAGGCATTGTAATACTTTGCCATATCATTATGACAAAAGATTTATATTCTCAACATCAAACTTCAAAATACTTCTCTTAGAAGTAATGAATCTCTGCACAGGTTATCTGTCATTATGAGTTTATCTCATCAGAAAAGCAGCTGGATGTTATTAATATGAAAAGACCTCCCTGGTGTTTAGTATCGACTCACTGATTACATGGTTTTAGCATTATAGCAGTAGATGAGAATTTTAAAACCTGATTGCCATCCAAACCAGTGGATTAAAGGGACGTGTTCCTGACAACCACTTGTCTTCTCTAAGAGGATTGCTGCATATGATCTTGGTGACTGTCTCAGACAGAGCAAGTCATCGAGGGGGAAATGGAAGAAACCTTATGGCATGTGAACATAATTCTTTTTTTATATTTGATTTTTAATTGTTTTTATTGAGCTGTATGTTTTTCCTATGCTCTCTTTCCTTCCTCTCCCCTTCCTTTCTACCTTCTCCCAGGTTCCCCATGCTCCAAATTTACTCATGAGATCTTATCTTTTTCCACTTCTCATATAGATCTGATCCATGGGTCCTTGTTGTTGTCTAGGTTCTCTGGGATAGTGAATTGTAGGCTGGTTTTCTTTGCTTTATTTCTAAAAGCCACTTATGAGTGAGTACATATGATATTTGTTTTTCTGGGTCTGGGTTACCTCACTCAATATGATGTTTTCTAGATCCATTCATTTGCCTGCAAATTTCAAGATGTCTTTATTTTTTTCTGCTGTGTAGTACTCCATTGTGAAAATGTACCACATTTTCTTTAGCCATTTTTTGGTAGAGGGGCATTTAGGTTGTTTTCACGTTCTGGTTATAACAAACAATGCTGCTATGAACATAGTTGAGCACATGTCCTTGCAGTACAATTAAGCATCCTTTAGGTATATACCCAAAAGTGGTATTGCTGGGTCCTGAGGAAGGTTGTTTCCTAATTTTCTGAGAAATAGTCACACTGTTTTCCAAAGTAGTTGTACCAGTTTGCATTCCCACCAGCAATGCAGAAGTGTTCCCTTTCCCCAGCAACTTCTCCAGCATAAGTTGTCATCAGTGTTTTTGATCCTGGTCATTCTTACAGGTATAAGATTGAATCTCAAAGTTGTTTTGATTTGCCTTTTTCTGATGGCTAAGGATGTTGAGCATTTCCTTAAGTGTCTTTCAGCCATTTTAGATTCCTCTGTTAAAAGTTCTCTGTTCAGATCTGTACTCCATTTTTCTTATTGGATTATTTGTTCTTTTGATGACCAATTTCTTGAGTTCTTTGTATATTTCAGAGATCAGCCCTCTGCCCTCTGTGGAGTTTGTGAAAAATATTTTCCCATTTTTATTTTTATTTATTTATTTATTTTGGTTTTTCAAGATAGGGTTTCTCTGTGGCTTTGGAGCCTGTCCTGGAACTAACTCTTGTAGACCAAGCTGGCCTTGAACTCACAGGAATTTATTTGCCTGCCTCTACCTCCCGAGTGCTGGGTGGGATTAAAGGCATGCACCACCATCGCCCGGCTTTTTTTCCCATTTTGTAGGCTGCCGTTTTGTCTAGTTGACCCTGTCTGTCCTTTGTTTTACAGAAACTTCTCAGTTTCAGGAGGTCCCATTTATTAATTGTTTCTCTTAGTGTCTGTGCTACTGGGGTTATGTTTAGGAAGTGGTCTCCTGTGCCAATGCGTTCAAGTGTACTTCCCACTTTCTCTTCTATGAGGTGCAGTGTGGTTGGTTTTATGTTGAGGTCTTTCATCCATTTGGACATGTATAAGAATGAAAATAGATCCCTATCTGTTGCCATGAACATAATTCTTATCATTATAAAATTTACATGATTTTTGTATGAATTTACTTCTGTTTTTCTTCCAGTTCTTTTATTCTCTTATTTTTGAGCTAGGGACTAATGTAGCCCAGGCTGGCCTTGAACTTGCTATGTAGATGAGGATGACCTTGAACTATTCTCGTCTCTTTGTCCTAAATGCTAAGATTACAGGCGTGTGTTATCATGCCAGAAGCTCATTGGAATAACTAACAGGCTCATTGTAAATTAACAAGATGTTTGACATTTAGGAGCTTCTATGTATGTATGTATCAATTAATCACCTACCTGTCTATACCCACCACAAAGTTTTGCTCTATAGCTTAGGGTGACCTTGAACTCACATTCTTCTCATTCTTGTTGCCCCAGCGCTACGATTACAGCACACCCCTCCACACCCTGCTAGTATCAGTGTCTGGCTGAATAAAATGCACGAGTGAATCAGTAAATGAATAGGTGCAGAGATGATAACTATTCCTTAAGGCCACCTTTGGACATGTTTCTTGTTCATAGGCACTAAAGTATGTGCGTCAATGACGAGTGTCTAATTAAAACCATCAGCACTTCCTGCGTCCCAGCTGAAGTCAGAACTGTTTTGAATTATCCCTGTCCCCTTTCTTAGTGCTTGACAACAACCTACCAGTCTGCTGAGGAGGCCACGTGACCATAGCTCAACAACTATTCTTTCAGTACAAACACAGTTTTTAACTGGGTTTTGGGATTTGGCGGGTGAATGCTGCAGGCGGCCAACCTGGGCCAGAATCTAGCTTAGAATGGCCCCATGTGAAGTCCAGCTCACAGTAGAATCAAAACCATCTCTTTAAAGGATGGTTTTTTTCATCTGCTTTTATATTTCTGCTGTTCCTTGCAAAAGTTTGCAATGATCCATCATTGAAAAAAAAACTTGAGGTTTATGCTTTTGTTGCTAAGAAGGATTAAATAGAAGTTCATGAAAAAAGACACATTTAAGTCCCTAAATATTAAGGTTAACTTTTGAATCACTAGAGCAGAACATATTAAAATGTAGTCTGGCTTTCCTGGGTGATTTTGAGTAAAGAAGCCGGACAACTTTGTTTAAGGGCACGTGCCAAGCTGCTGTAGGGCAGGGAGTAGATTCACTTCCCTTCTAAGTTAATAAACTTTTTTTCCCTTCCCTAATTGGAGATAGTCCAGGGTTATAAAGATGGTATCTCCCTCTGAGTCAGAGGCTTTCCGATTAGGACAATAAAGGCAATGTTTCTATAGGGATGAGTGGGGAGGTTTACTAGTAGTCTTTAAAAGAGTGAGGGTTTTCTAAGTTTGGATTCTTTAGCTGTCAATCAACTGTAGTCCTGACCCTCTGGGTGTGTAGCATCTACCTTGGTTATATCTGCTTCTCTGCTGCAGGTGCTGTGTGAGCATGGGGCTCTTGTGGTCAGCTGTCCTATGCATAATAAACTTACTGATACATGTGGCCTCATTGTCTCCTTCCTGACTGAATCTATGGAAACTTGGCAAACCGACTGACTTGGCAGCTATCATGGCAGCTGGTGTTGAGGATCTGTTTGGCTGCTTGTAGGAACTTCACCTCTAAAAAAATGCTGACAAAGAGAAGCTCACACAGAAGGTGAATTCCCACTGGGATCTGAGCTTTTAATTTTTATAGGAGAGTTTATAGTCTTATGATAGACATTACTAAATGTATTCATAAAGATGTCTGGATGAATGTTTAGGAGGCTTTTGAAAATAGTATTGTTAAATTTCTTTTCCTGCAATCTCTTTTTTTTTTTTTTGGTTTTTTGGTTTTTTTGAGACAGGGTTTCTCTGTAGCTTTGGAGCCTGTCCTGGAACTAGCTCTTGTAGACCAGGCTGGCCTCAAGCTCACAGAGATCCGCCTGCCTCTGCCTCCCGAGTGCTGGGATTAGAGGCATGCGCCACCACCGCCTGCTATTTTTCCTGCTATTTTAGTGGTAATACCGTCTTCCCTGTCTATCTAAGAAAGGAAGTGTTTTGATTATGAGATCCTCATCTACTTTTGAAAGGACTGTCCAAATTTCACTGAGCTTAGTGGAAGCAGGTTGCTATGTCCTGCCCTCCAGGGCCTTATTCAGTGAGTATAGGGTACCAGAATGAATTAGCTTTTGAAAGGAACATACCAGTAACATAAGATCAATGTCTTTCTTTCAACTTTTAAGAAAGTTTAAATATATTTTTCTTTAAATATAATTATATCACTCTGACTGTTCAACTCTCTCTTGTCCTCCTACCCTCCAGCCTCCCAAGGCATATATGATTTTAAGGTAAAATCTCCTTGTATCAGTCATATGGTTTTATTTGCATCTCTAATTTTACTAACATGGGTCTTCTCTTTACTTTGGTTGACTTTCTCGGTCTTGTTTATCTTTTCATAAAACCAATTATGTCTTTCACTGATTCTTTATACTTCTGTTTTTCTCTCCATTTCATTAATTTCTTAATGATTTCTTTTGATGTTTTGGTTTGGGCTTTGGCATCATCTTCTTTCAGGGTCCTAATGCTTATTATTAAGTTATTTATTTGAGGTCTTAAACATCTGTGTTACAGTTATTTTCATTGTCTCACATAGCTTTTTTTAAATGTTTTTATTCATTAGTCAATAAAAGAAACACACATACAGAAGGACATCCCCCCCCACACATTTATATGGGATTTATTAGACTGACTTACAGACTGTGGTCTAGTTAGTCCACCAATGGCTGTCTCCTGACAAAAAGTCCAAGAATCCAATAGTTGTTCAGTCTGTGAGGCTGGATGCCTCAGGTGGTCTTCAGTATACACAGGAATCTGAAGAAGTCGGCTGTAACACCAGTGAAGGAGTACATCAGCAACAGGATAAATGGCCTTGCCAGTGGGAGTGAGGGGAAGCAGGTGAAAAACAAAAGCTTCCTTCTTCCGTGTCCTTCATATAGGCTGCCATCAGAAAGTGTGGTTTCAATTTAGGTTGGGCCTTCCTACCTCAAATAACTCAACAACAACAATAACAACAAAAATCCCTCACAGGTTTGCCCAGCTACTTAGGTTTTTTAGTTAGACAAAGGCAAGTTGACAACTGAGAACAGACATCACAGAAGTCAACACAGAAAAGAAAGAAATTGAGGTGGACCGGAGAGCAGGGAGGGATGCTCTCAGAGTCCACAGAGACTGTGAAAGCTCTGGAGGGTTAAAGGTAAAGGGGACAAAGATGAGAGAAAATGAAAGGATGTGGGAAGAAGTGGGGTGTACATGAGATATGCTTGAAAAATATAGTAGAGAATGCCCTGTAATAGACTAGGCAGAGAATATACACATTAACCCCAATCAACTGAGCAATATACAAACAAAAGTCAAAATATCATGAACTCTACATATATGCATATGCAAATACACACGCATAAACACATGCATATATGTAGAGATTAAATAACGAAAAATAAGAATTAAAAAGAACACTCATGGAGTGAATTGCTGGCACCGCAGTGCTGAGGCGAAAGGTGAAATTATTCTTCTGCTTCTATCAGGATACACTTGGTTCTGGATAGGGGAGATGTGAGTGTGAGTCTTTGGTGTCTGCAGTGTCCAAGCTCCCTGAATACTTGGCATGTTAGAGAGCAGAGGGGCTAAGTTTTTTCCTGGTCATACTTTTAGACCCCAGCACTTCAGGTTGCCTCCTTGGTGTCCTGCCAGTAGTGTCGGAGGTCCTTCTGTCTATGTGTTGCTTTCATTGGTTGAATAAAGAAACTGCCTTGGCCTTTTGATAGGGCAAAACTTAGGTAAGCGGAGAAGACAGAACTGAATTCTGGGAGGAAGAAAGCAGAGTGAGAGAACTGCCATGGAGCTGCCAGAATCAGACATGCTGAATCTTTCCCGATAAGCCACAACCTCATGGTGATATATACAGATTGGTGGAAGTGGGTGGGAGGTAGCCAATAAGAGGTTAGAGATAACCAGCCAGGCAGTGTTTGAATGAATACAATTTCTGTGTGATTATTTTTGGTGTAAGCTAGCAGGGCGGCCGGGATGAAAAGCAGGCCCTCTCCTCCTCCTGTTACACAGTAGAGTGTATGTGAAAAGAAATATTTCTCTTTGGCAGCTCAGTTTGGTGATTTGGATTTGAGAGGATTTGATCTGGATTCAATTCTCTGGGCTCCTGCCCACTTCCCTGCACAGATCTCTAAGATAACTCTTTAAAGTGATAATTAAATTAAAATGATATATCTAACCCAATATGACTAATGTCCTTATAAGAGGGGAGTATAGCAGAGGCACATAGAGGTAAAGCCACAGCAAGAAGACAGCCATCTACATATCATGTAGAGAGACCCCAGGAGAGACCAGCCCTGCTGACCAACCTTGATTATGGATGTATACCTTCATAACTGTCTCCCAGTTCAGCTCACCTATCCAGTGGAATTTTATCATGGAGGACTGGCAGGCAAATGCAGAAAGAACCTCCTTAGTCACTTTTCCAATGCTAGAAAGCAGATGGTGGGTTTGGGGTCTGTAAAACACTTCAGTGACCAAAGAATAAAAGGCATCATGTTAAGCCTATAAAGAAAGAATATGGATTATGGGTCATATTTCATAGAGATCGGCCTGTGGAATGTTTCTTTTACTCTATGGTCAAAGAATAACTGTTAAAAAAAGAATGAGTCAGTAAGATTTAGCTCACATGCTAAGCATCATTGCTATAAAACCATGAGAAAATGACTCCTATTTAAACCAACCGGTCTATGGTACTTTCTTCAGCATCCCTAGAAAGTGGGCTGATGTGGGATGTCCTTTGTCTGTGTGTTGCTTTTATTGGTTAATGAATAAAGAACTGATTTGAGCTTATGACAGGGAAGAACAGAACAGGGAAAGCTAGGCTGTATGCTGGGAGAAAGAAGGGTGGAGTCAGAGAGTTGCCATGTAGCCCCGCCAGAGACAGCCTCCAGAACTTTAGCCTGTAAGCCACAGCCACGTGGCAATATACAGATTAATAGAAATGGGCTAAATTAAGATAATTAAGATATAAGAGTTAGCCAATAAGAAGCTAAAATTAATGGGCCAAGTAGTGATTTGATTAATATAGTTTCTGTGTGATTATTTTGGGTCTAAGTTAGTCAGACATCTGGGAACCAACAAGCAGCCCTCCTCCAACAGTGGGTTTGGTAGGGCAGATTCTATATACCTTAGAGTGAGTTTGCTTGTGTTCATTCCTCTAGGTAGTGTGTAGAGATGAGCTGCGGGCTGCATTCCTGCCGCCCGGCTCCCAGACCCCTGGCAAGTTTATGCCCCAAAATAATTACACAGAGACTGTATTCTTTTAAACACTGCCTGGCCCATTAGCTCTAGCCTCTTCTTGGCTAACTCTCATATCTTGCTTAACCCATTTCTAATAATCTGTGTAGCACCACGGTGTCTTACTGGGAAAGATTCAGCATGTCTGACCTGGTGTCAGAATCCATGGCGTCTGGCCCAGAGAGGAGAGGCATGGTGATTGCCTTACTTCCTCCCAGCATTCTGTTCTGTCTGCTCCACCTATCTAAATCCTGCCCTATCAAAAAGCCAAGGCAGTTTATTTATTAACCAATGAGAGTAACACATAGACAGATCATCATTTCCTCCATCAGTAGTGGATCATATCTTAGATGTTACCTATGTATATTAAGATTCTTATTTTATTTAATAAAGCATTCTGAATAACACCTAGGAACTCCCAGCCTTGGAAAACAGAATTACTACCTTATTTCAGTAGATGTGTTGTTCCTCTAATGAATGGTCCTACTAATACACAGCCTTTATCTTTTTAATTTGTAAGTACTTTTTGGCTGTCTATTATATGCTATTTCTGTGGTCTAGATGTTGGGGAAATAGCAATTTGAATTAAAACTTCAGAGCCATGTGTTGTTTACATTTAATGGATTGTTGGTGCATGCAGACTTAAAAAATATAGACTTAAGCAAATCAGTATTTAGCACATTGAACGAAAATAAGGGAAAGGAGGGGAAAGAAGGCAGATTATATTTGGGGCACAGGAAACTGGACAGCAATTTTCCAAAGGCGTCAGAAGGGCTCTCTGTAGAGGTAACTTCATGCAGTCTGAATTAATGTGGGGCGTGTTGATGCAGACATGAGCTCTCCAGATGGCACTTCAAGGAAAGATTTTCTGCAGTAGATACTGGAGAGCGGCCACCAGACTGTCAGAACCTTCACAGGTTGGCTCAGCTACAAAGAGCCTGTCATGGATATGCCAAACCTACAGATTCTTCCTTGTGGGAAGTTGAGCTTGGAGGTAGGAGGCAGTCAAAAAGGGAGACAGGAATGGAAGTGGATTTGATTTGAGTTAAAATGTAACTCTAAGAATCCAGTTTGGGATTTCTAGGGCTCTGAAGCCTGTGGATTTCCCCACTGAGGAATTGTCAGGATGCTGCTCAGTCTGAGAGGAAAGTTTTTTTTTTTTTTTCTTCGAGACAGGGTTTCTCTGTGGTTTTGGAGCCTGTCCTGGAACTAGCTCTTGTAGACCAGGCTGGTCTCAAACTCACAGAGATTCGCCTGCTTCTGCCTCCCCAGTGCTGGGATTAAAGGCGTGCGCCACCACCACCTGGCGAGAGGAAAGTTTTTAAAGCTGAGTTCCAGCTGTCTCTTCCAGTGCTCCCCAAACTCCTCTTCTCTCTTCTGATCACAGGCGCCTTACACTTTTTACATGGTTGAATTTTGACCCTCATGATACTAACAGGGAAAGGAAACAGCTTTGTCTAGCTCTGACAGCAAGCATCTATTAGGATTCCAAATATGTACTGGTTACAAGAGATCGAAGATCCTAAGGATCAATAACAAGCAATATTCCACTAATTACATCCCACAAAGTAACAAAGGAAGTGTAATGCTTTGGAAGAGGTCAAGGAGAATTCGATTATTGCTCTAGTAAGGGAAATGAGTGCTAAGGCCAAGTTTTCCCTTTTCCTCTTCTAGGCCACAGTAGTGAAGTTATGTGGAAGAACTGAACACAACCTGATTTTGATCTCACACTGTGTATTCTGATTTTCAGACCATTATTTCTCTTTCTGCTGCATCTGTATCCAGGTGGGGGATTCAGAGTAGTAGTTTTAGCTGTGAGGACTGTTTGCATTTGAAGATATAACTTTTACAGCCAAGAATTTACCAAGACACTGTGTGTGAATTGTATACTTTTTAGCAAGGAAGCGATTATCCCCAGAGTAAAGGATGATGAACCCAAGGGTCCTGGTTGAAACATCCCATTTCATAATTCTTGAATTATAATTACTGATATTAAAAGATGGTAAAAGTACAGATTTCATAGCTGATAAGAAATATATACTAACGAAAGGTCATTTCTGTGTTACTGGGGTTGTTTTAAGGAGTGTGGAAGCAATAGTATTAAGGAAAAGGTTCCACTAAACTATGGTCCTCATAAGGACAAACTTTGCACCCTCCTACTTCTACAGTGACTAGAGAGGTATCTGTCACACAGTAGGTACTCAATAAGTAATTTCTAATAAGTGATGGAACTGTTAGAAAACAGATGATCTAGAGACATGTCCAATATTTGGTCTGTAGTCTGCATGCAGAGATAAGTGTGAGCTCAGCCTAATACAAACTTAAAACACAAAGTGTGTGTATGTGTGTGTATTTTCTGTAATTAGAGTTCAATTGTTTTTTTATAAAATTATTTAATTTATTATTAGTTTTATGCATATATACATAACATATATATGCATCATATATACTTGCACTACTCTCTCTTGTTCATTCTTTCACTCTCCTTGAATCACTTATACATTGAAAAGTCCTTTTTTGTGGAGAGAAACTCCCAGCAATCCCATTGAAATCAGGAACAAGACAAGGTTGTCCACTCTTTGCATCTATTTGATATAGTTCTTGAAGTCCTAGCTAGAGCAGTGACAGCAAAAGGAGATCAAGGGGACACAAACTGGAAAAGAAGAAGTGAAACTTTCACTGTTTGCTGATGATATGATAGTTTACATAAGCGATCCCCAAAATTATACCAAGGAAATTTTCAGCTCATAAACACTTTCAGTAATGTAGCAGGAAACAATATTAACTTAAAAAAAATCAGTAGCCCTCTTGTACACAGATGATAAAAGGGCTGAGAAAGAAATCAGAAAAACAACACTTTCACAACAGCCATAATAGCATAAAATATCTCAGAAAAACTCTAACCAAACAAGCAGAAGACTTGTATGACAAGAACTTTAAATCTTTAAAGAAAGAAATTGAAGAAGACACCAGAAAGTGGAAAGACCTCCTATGCTCTTGGGTAGGCAGAATTAACAGTAAAAATGGCAATCTTACCAAAAGCAATCTACAGATTCAATGCAATGCCCATCAGAATCTCAGCAAAATTAGTCATCAGAAAAATGCAAATCAAAACATCTCTGAGATTCCATCTTACATCTGTAAGAATGGCCAAGATCAAAAACACTGATGACAACTTATGCTGGAGAGGTTGTGGGGGAAAGGGAACACTTCTGCATTGCTGGTGGGAATGCAAACTGGTACAGTCCCTTTGGATGTCAGTGTGGTCATTTCTCATAAAATTAGGAAACAACCTTCCTTGAGACCCAGTAATACCACTTTTGAGTATATACCAAAGGATGCTCAATTGTGCCACAAAAACATGTGCTCAACTATGTTCATAACAGCTTTGTTTGTCATAGCCAGAACCTGGAAACAACCTAAATGCCCCTTGACCAAAGAATGGATAAGGAAAATGTGGTACATTTACATAACGGAGTACTACACAGCAGAAAAAATAACGACATCTTAAATTTTGCAGGAAAATGGATGGAGCTAGAAAACATTATTTTGAGTGAGGTAACCCAGACACAGAAAGGCAATTATCACATGTACTCACTCATAAGTGGTTTTTAAACATAAAGCAAAGAAAACCAGCCTACAAACCACAATCCTAGAGAACTTGGACAACAATGCAGACACTAAGAGAGTCTTAAATAGATCTAATCTACATGGGAAGTAGGAAAAAGGCAAAATCTCCTGAGTAAATTGGGAGCATGGGGACCATAGAAGAGGGCTGAATGGGAGGGGAGAAGCAGGGAGGGGAGCAGAGAAAAATGTAGAGAACAATAAAATCAATTTAAAAATTACAGTCGCACACTCTTGGGTGGGAAAGATGAGTGTGGCAGGCACAGAGAGCCTGGTGTGAACAGGGACCATGAACCCACTGAAGGGAGTAAAAGGACAAGAAGAGATGAGACTTTTCTGTGAGTGAGAGTCTGTTCCTTTCTCACTTCATTCTAATTGCATTGAGAAAAGGCAACAGGGTGTTTTGAGGGGTTTGTTTTGTTTATTAAAAAAACCTGTTTTCTCCTCAAAAAAAAAAAGAAAAGTCCTTTTTGTATTTTTGTGCTTTTAAAAAAAGAATGCACTGAGTTAAATTAAGGGTTCATGAGTGATGTGATATTTATGGGAGCATGGGCAAGCTGCTAGTGGGTATACCCCTGAAGAGAATGAGTGAGTCCTCCCTCCTTAGCAACCATGCGCTTCCAGGGAGGGGCGGTGGACTGTTGATAGGTCCTTTGTACAGGTCTTGAGCAGATAACCACAGGTATGGTCAATCCATAAGAGCATTAGCCAGGCCCTGTCCAGAAGATATTCTTTTACAGTGCTACCCACCCCTAGCCCATGGCTCTTACATTCTTTTTTTGCCTGTTCTTTCTTGATTGATATTTTTGGCTCTTGAAGGGGGTGATATAGATGTCTCACTTTGGGCAGAATGGCCCACAGTCACCTACTCTGAACATCCTGGATTAACTGCTGCCTACTGTCAAAACAGACTTTTCTGACTAAGGCTTAGAAGTCTACTAAGAGCAAAATGTTCAGAAAGTAGTTTGGCAACATATCCATTTATCAAAACAACAGTAGTAGGTTCCCTGTGAGGGCCTAGGACTTCTACAGCCATGGGCGTTTGATCTTATGTATAGGATTAGACACAACCACTGTCCTGTGGAGCAGGTCTCATCTCCAACCAGAAAGCAATTGGTCTCCCTGTAGCATCATACCAGGCCTGAAGAAGCATCTAGGTCAGTTTCAGCTCAATTTCTCTATGTTTTGCAAGTAAAGTGTTCAGTGCCTTTAGCAATAGGGTCTTTCTTACCCTCTAGTTCTGGCAGAAGGACGGGCATGCCTGATACACTTTATAAATTCAATCCACCTGGAAGAATCCATTTAGTTCTGACATTCTACTGCCTGGGGGAAAGAGAGGACTTGCTACCATACCTGTTGCCTGATCTGCTTTACTTACTATACATCATCTTGCGCTGTATGTTTGTAAGTTCTACATCCATGAGTCAATTGACTAAGGATCAAATGTTTGGAAGACAGTTAGATCTTTACTCAGCATATCATTTGCATTATTCATTAAATAATATGGCACAACAACTATTTACATAGCATTGGTATTATATTTGATCTTATAATTAAGTAATTATTGTTACAAAAGCAATTTAAGTTATTCAAGAGGATATTATATAGGTTATAGGCAAAGTGCATCATTTTTCATAAGACATCTGAGATTTGCCGGGCGGTGGTGGCACACGCCTTTAATCCCAGCACTTGGGAGGCAGAGGCAGGCGGATCTTTGTGAGTTCGAGACCAGCCTGGTCTACAAGAGCTTGTTCCAGGACAGGCTCCAAAACCACAGAGAAACCCTGTCTCGAAAAACCAAAAAAAAAAAAAAAAAAATCTGAGATTGAGCATACACAGACTTTGGTGCCCAGAGGCGGTAGGTGTTCTGAGACCAATACTCTGGAAATTCTGTTGAGGCAAGAATGGCAACATGAATAATACTGGGCACTGATCTGTTATCTCCTTTCCCTGCTGAAGAGTACTTAATTTTTTTTTTCTGTACCTGACCGCAGATGTACTTTGAATTGTGGTGATTTGAATGAAAATAGGGCTCACAAAATCAAAGGGAGTGGCATTATTAGGAGATGTGATCTTGTTGGAGTAGGTGTGGCCCTCTTGGAGAAAGTGTCACTGGGGACAGGCTTTGAGGTTTCAGATGCGCAAATAGGGACCAGTGCCATTCTCTCTTCCTACTACCTTTGCATCCAAATGCAGAACTCTCGGCTCCTTCTCCAGCACTATGTTCTCCTGTGTGCTGCCATGCCTCCCACCATGATGACTTCTGAACCGTAAGACAGCCCTCAATTAAATGTTTTTCTTTATAAGAATTGCTGTGGGCATAGTGTCTCTTCACAGCAATAAACCCATTTCTCTTGAGGCAGTGTTTGGATTAGATTAGCATTTCCCTGACCCACAAGGATTGGTCTGGAGTAGACGCCAGTCTTAAGAGGCACAAGGAGACAGTAGGTATGAATGTGGGGGAAATGTACTTATTTCTTAGTGGTTTTGAGTGCTGCTGGAAGGCACGTTCTTGTCGGAACAGTTTTATGGGTGTCTAGAAGCCCCACACCACAGCTGCTGTGCTTTCACAAAGGCTGGCAGCTGGGATTAAGCTCATGTAAGGTAATGTAAGGTAATGCTAACAACAAGCACAACAAAAATAAATGAGGCCTTTGAAAAACTAAGTCTTTGTTGTTCATTTAAGATTTTGTTTAAGCTTTGTAGCTTCATTTGAGGGGTCAAATTCAGTTCTTGCCTACTTTCAACAGAATGATGAGCAGAGTAGAGATGAATGATTGTCTACCTGATTACAGTGAACCATACATGGTGATAGGGAAGCTGGGAGCAAAGGTGAATGAGTGTCTACATCAGCAGCTCTCAACCTATGGGTCCTGATCCCTCTGGAGGTTGAATGATACTTTCATTAGGTCACCTAAGACCATCAGAAAACACAGATATTTACGTTATGATTCATAACAGTAGCAAAATTACAGATATGAAATAGCTATAAAATAGTTTTATGGTTATGGGTCACCACAACATAAGGAACTGTATTAAAGGGTTGCAGCATTAGGAAAGTTGAGAACTGCTGGTCTACATGATTACAGTGAGGTATGCATGGTGCAGGTGAAAAGGCATTTCAGCTCTAAATTAATTTTGGCTCTTTGTTCCACAAAACTGTTGGGCCAAAATTATCTCAGGGCCTGCACCTTGGGGCTTATAGGACAGAAAAAAGCCTGGCTTAAGTTCAGGGCCTATACTTGAAGGTCTCTAGGACAGAGAAAAGCCTGGTTCAAGTTTGAGTGAGGATGAGACAGCAAAAACTAGGTAGACGTCCCTCCAGCCAGAGGGAGGGTTTGGCTGCTTCTCATTGGCTGGAGGTACCCCCACATCACACCATGCCGCTTGACTTATATCAGCTGATGCTCACGGTAATAAACTGAGTTCCTGCTTTGACTTGACTCCCTATTGAGTCTGATTATCCTCCATTGTGGGGCCTTTCCCTGGGGAATAAGGAGGCTCAAGAAGTCTAGCAATGGAAAACAGTTCTTTCCTTCTTAGGACCCCACTATGATAGCATTACTCAACTGGTTAGGATTGACAATGGAAACTTAGCATTAGAATAAAAACAGGTAAGCATCCTAATAAGGATATTAGGGGAAACAGTATCTTAGTGTCATCATTCCCAAAGAATCCATGGCCCATTATCACTCTTGCTCTGCCTCTCTGAGTCTCGAACAATCCCTAGGCATCTTTCTGTCCCACTGGGCTTGACTATTATCTATCATATATTATAGAACTTCTTTTACCTTAATTGATTCCTAGCTTTTAAAATTCCTCTCTCGGCTTCAAATAGTCCTCTTAGTTTAATTTAAATGACAACTAACTTGTAATTTAGACAGACTCAGTTCCATGAGTCCCTATAGCAAAGGATACATAAAGCTTCATGTTTTGTTTTCCCTCTTTCTTTTTTCTTTGATATCAATCCAGGTCAACGATACAGAATCATAAGAAGGGATAAAGAATACAAGGAGTAGGAGAAGGAGGTAGAAGAGGAGGAAGATAAAAGGAGATGGGGCAGAAGAGGAAGGGAAAATGGTGGTACCAAAGCAGCCACTGAAAGACTTCTGCAAACACAAAGGGATGAAAAGATATCTAGTAACAGCTAGTTACTACATGGTGCAAACCATTCCTCAGGCTTCATAGAGTAGGACAGGAACCATTAAGGTGTATTCAAAGAAACCCTCCATTTCCATGTTAACCTTAATTTCTCTAACAGAGCATCTGACTTGGAGCAACACCTTACTGGCCATGAGAAAAGGAAATACAGAAATTTGATCTCTTTTGGGGAACACAAGAACATCTCTGCAAAGTATAAGAGATCAGAAGTACCTTTGAAAATGAGAACAAAGGAAGAATTTGACTACCCTGTTTCTATTAAACAGAGGCAATCTGAGATCAGACCAGTAACCTAAAACCAACTATACTAGCATAGCATGTACTGAGAGAGCCTGCTGCTTGTCCTGATTTTCAAGTTTAGGTAGCATTGCTTTGTATTAGTCATGAAAGATTAACTGACATTCTATGTGCTAAAACTTAACTGAAAAATAATGTTGCCGTTACAAACTGTGGGTGAAAAATCCTCTTCTGAGCGGTAAAGTTGTACATAGATAAGACATATGTAAATTAAGAGATGAACAACTTAAATTTGTTTTCTCATACCCATAGGCTTGACTGCTTGGAAAGATTCACTTAGAAGCCTTATCTTCAGACTACGGGATATCTATTTCAGAATTTCTGTGAGAACCAGTAACATAAGGAAGGCACTGGCGCAATTATACAGGATTTACAAGGCCCACAGAAGGTTTCATCTGCGGTGCAGTCAATCGGCTGGGAAGTTCTCTGACAGCCTTTGCAGAGACAGTGAGAGTCCATTTCTTCTTCTTCCACTGAAGCTGGCCTGGTTTGGACTAATAATACCTTTCATGAATAAAGTTTAGCACGAGGGGCTCCCTGAGACTTTCATGGAGAGTCAGAAGCCTCACGGCTTGGCTTCTTCCTCAGTCTTCTCGGAGTAGTTGCCCTTCTGGCCTCTCCCTCTTGAGATAACCACGCAGCGAGAACAGGCCGTGCGCAGGTGTGGGGTTCTCATAGCCCCACCCACGTACCGCCATCCAGGGTTCTCCAGTACCAGTCCAGCACAGTCCACCGCAGTGTGAGGGGCTTTCCGAGCTGCCCGAGTGCATCCTTAGCATCTCGCACCGTAAGCAGAACAGAATGGCTGTGTCAACACTAAATGCATGGTTGTTCGTTACACCTCAGATTTATCTGGACCACTCTAACAACCCTGTCACAGCAGGCTTTGCATGATAAAACTGTGGGTCTGCAAGGGCTGGAGAAGCCCATTTGAGGACTCGTAATACACAAGTGGTGTAATTATGGGTAGCCCTATGACATCAAGTTGAACTGTTAATGATTTTGTTGCTTAGTGACGAATCTCCTTAAGCTTCTGTTTTATGTCTTCATCACATCTAACAGAGAAGAATTACATAACGTTCCTTTATCTGCACTCTGCACTCGATCTGAGTTATGTCAGACGGAAAGAGCTGGCATTCTACCTACTTGAACTTTGCTGCCCACTCACTGCCCTTTCCCCCTTCCTGGGAAAGGCTGCTCTGATTGCAACATTCCCCAGATTTCAGTGGCCTCTGCTCTTGGTTCCTTCTGGGGCACTCTGTTCTGAGCATGGCTTGTTGGCATTGAAACGTGTGTGTGTGTGTGTGTGTGTGTTAAAAGTTCTGTTATTTGTTTTAAAGTTAATTTCATGTATTTAATTTTAAGTTAGCATAAAAAACAACGGATTACTGAATTCTCTTCTGCTTAAAACATTTCTGACTCTCCATTCTTGTTGGGGGTGAGTAATTATCTTTAGCTCAAATGTTAGAAATGTGTTCCTGACCTGTTGTTTAACACTCACACAATTATATTAATACACACTCACGCATCAATAATAAGATAGATACACACAGCAAAGAAATAACTTTTATGATTTTTTTCTGCTTTTGATTAATTGCTAAATAAAAATATTACTTTTATTTTTGAGATTACAGTATCATTATATTACATCCTGTCCCTCCCTTGAGACCCTTCTATTTTCTATTTTTCAATTATTGTTGCTACATATGTGTATAAGTATAAACATATATATCTCTAAATATAGCCTACTCAGTCTGTAGGCTGCAGTTCCAGACATCCAATGCCATTTTCTTGTTCCCACGGGCACTACATGCACGTGGTGCACATATACACATGCAAGAATAAACTTATACACATAAAATCAAGTAAATAAATAAAATTTAAAAATTAGACAAGAGAAAGTGCAATTAAAAATATTCTTATTACAACCAATCAAAATGTAGACTTGTGGAACCCAGTCCCAGTGGATGCATTTTTTGGAGGTCAGAAGTGGGCATCAGCTCCATTGGATCTTGAGTTACAGGTGGTTGTCAGCTGCCTGATGTGGGTTGTTAGAATCAAATTCGGTCCCCTGGAATAATAGTATGTGTTGGGGACCTGCCTCGACAAAATTACCTTTCTCCAGAGTGGAGGCATGGGAATTTAGAAATTTAGTAATTTTCTGTGTTTAATTTCCAACTGGTTAATATACTCATGACCCCAAAAGGTAGGAGTAAAACAAAAGACTGCATTAATATATGAATTGAAAGTCATGGGTTACATTCGTCACGCTTGTGCCCTAGACCTTTGCCCTAGACCAAACACTCTGTAGGCAAACCTCTCCCTGGGTGGAATCCCAAGTTATTTCCATAAAGTGAACAGGAACTTAGTTGGATCCTTAGACTTTTGTTTGAGGTAGGAACCAACTACTTCCCTATTTCAGGAGCACAAAGTCTGGCAACTAGTCACACCTGTTGACAATAGCCTTGAGAGAGCAGAACTCTCTGATTTACAACTAGGTGGGACCTTTGTTTGCGGTAGAAGCACAATAACCTTGAATGAACTAGAAACAAGTCCCAAACTCTCCTTTGGCTTCTTTGGGTATCCACATTAATGAGCAAGTCATCTTGTTGCCCCTACCTTCATCCCCATGCCACTACACTGTAATGGGCAGAAATGTTCAAATCTTCAAAAGCTAACTTGGAATTGCATATGATTTTTTTTGGGGGAAAGAAGAGACTGTTTCTGAAAAAGTGAGTAAGACATACTTCTACAGTTAAGTCCTCTGGTGGAATTTGTGCTCTCTGAGGAACTCCCAACAGAGTCAGTTGAAACAGGAAGGTGGCTTTGCATGCCTCACCTCAGCTGAAGCCTGTCAGGCACCATTAAAACACAGTCCATTTTGTGGTGAGGAAACTTGGGATCTGATGACATTTTCCTCACGTAACGTCTCACTTATGCTTTCAAATAAATTCTGAGCTAGCATAAATCCAAGGCTGTTTCAGTCAAGACCAGGTTGAAGAAGCTGGGGTTGGGATGGAAATGCCTTGGAAAGAGAACTAAAGTCTGGCTTAGTCAGGGAGCACAGGGATTGACACGTGTGTGCACCATCAAAAGCTGCAAAGAAACATACATTCAAAATGCAAGGACCTGAATCAGAAAGTTTACTGAATCTGTGGCTGCAGCATAGGGAGCAAGCTTGAAGACTGAGAAGCCCTCCCCTGAGTTAGAGTTTGAGAGAGAGAGAGAGAGACAGAGACAGAGACAGAGAGAATACAATCCTAGAAACAACTGGAGTGCTGGTTCTGTGAGGGCTCTTTTTCACTGTGGGTACAGAGCCATCTTCTCTGTCTTCACTCAGCAGAGAAAGAACATACCTTTGTTGTCGCTCTTATTATAAGGGCACCAATCTCACTGTGAAGGGTTTCCACTCTCATGGATTTAGCTAAAACTAATTACCTCCCTTAGGTCTCCTTTCCAAGCAGGACCACGGCAGGGCTTAGAGTGGCAGCATGGGAATTCAATGGTTTAGGTCAGTTGATAACAGTTGAAGAGTGGGTGTGCTGTTTTAGTGACACTCAAGTGAGCACTGCACCACCCGTGATGCCTTCTTTCCCAGCATCTCCAAGGCCTGTTGTTCATCTTGTTCACTAGGTGTGCCTACAATGTCAGGATAGTTCACAGTGGCACCAATACTCCTGCCTGCTTCCCTCCCAAGAGACAAACAAGCCCTTTAAGGTTTGCAATTTATTGCTTATCAGAGCAAGGAATTAGATGTGAACATGTCCAGTAAACTACATGCTTCTAGAACTTTCAACATTAATTTTTTTTCAGGTTAAAATAAGAATGTTTACTGTGCATCTCCCAGAGAGCATAAGTGAGTCTTGGCTCTGGGTCTCAGTGGTAGAGCACTTGGCTACTCAATATAAAGCCCAATACTGCAAGGAAGAATTATATTTTCAGTAGTTTTTTAGAGAAAACCATCTTGTGGCTCACTGTGCCTTGAGTATTGGTAGTCTTGTCCCATTAACTTTATTCTGGACATTTTTATCTTTACCGTCATTTCTAACAGTGATCTAGCATTGCTTCCCACAGTCTGACCAGGGTTCTAGTAAGGATTGCTTAGAACTTTTCCTACTTGATTCTTTTGATGCTTATCACCAAAGTCTCAAAATGCAATCAGGGCAGAGCAACAGCCTTTCTTTCCTACAGAACACATTTTGACTTCTGAAGGCAGCAGCCAAGCCTCCATGATCAGGCAGGAACATTCTCTCTAGACTCATCTTTGTATTCATAATACTGGTGAAGATAATAGGCCCCATTGTAAAAGGACCTGATGAGCCATATCTAACATATGAGCCCACTTGAGAATACATTTTAGAATATTTTACAAAAGTAAAACCTGTGCCACTACTTCTTACAGATGGAGTAGCATCCCCTAAAATATACATTTGGAATCACCAACTTCTAATGTGCATTTATTGATAGACAGAACCTTTAAAGGGCAATTAAATATAAAAGAGATGATAAAGATCGGACCCTACTTCAGGAGAACTTGTGTCTCTAGAAGAAGAAAAACCAGGGACAAGTGTGCAGAGACAGGTCCTCTAAGGACAGGGGCAGAGTGATCATCTGTCAGCTGAGAGTGGCCTCAGGAAAACCCAGACGTAGGGCACCTTGATGCTGGATTTCCAGCCTTCAGGACTCCAAAACAACACATTGCTGTTGTCTTAATCATCAAGTACATGCTTGTTTATCATGGCAGCTCTGTAAACTAAGATGTGAGTTATGTTCTCTTCCTGTTGTGAGCTCCAGGAAACTCAGAACCGAACATAAAGTCCACGCTCATTCCGCACATTTGCCATGTTCCCGCAATCCCTGTATTTTCATCTTTCTTTCGTGACTCACTTCTTTCTATTTCAATTTTATTAGGTTATTATTTGTTTTTATTGTTTGCTGCTTCAAAGCCTTTGTAGGAAAGGAGCAGGACACAAAGAAATAAATAACAACCTAAAGGAATGCTTTATAGTTACAGGGTCTCTTATTTCAGGTACACCTTTCCAGTTTGCTGTACTGGTTCTTTATTATTTCTCGACTCTTTAATGTTGGAGTGCTGCAGGGCTCAACCCTCAGACATTAACTTTTCCTTATGTCAGCTCAATTCTTGTTTGATCTCAGACAGACTTATGACTTTATTCTTTTGCTGTAAAGTGTGTGTATGTTGTATGTGGATATACTGGAATCTATCTATCTATCTATCTATCTATCTATCTATCTATCTATCTATCATGTATGTATGTGCATGTGCATCTATTAGCTTCCCATCCATCCATCCATCATCAATCAATTGTAAGCTTTCTTCCCAATCTCTTTACATGTGATAGTTAGGAATCTCATATTTAGCATGCTTTAAAGGCAACCGTAAATCCAAACTCTTTCTTCACACCCTTGGAAAACACAAACTGTCTTGGACTTCTTAACTCAGTAAACATCAATTCTGTACTTACAGATACTTGAGTCTAAAATGTTGGAGCTATTTTTGAACTTCTTTGATTTCCAATTTGTCAGAAGCTTCATTGCCTTCTTTATCAAGACATTTCTAAGAGCTGAGCATTTTTAGGCACCTTCTTGCCATAGTACTGGAGACCACCCTCACTTATCCCTTGGTTACTGTCTACAAAGCAACCTTCTTCTTCCAGGTTTCCTCATGTGGACCATTGTCTATGGTATCCAGAATGCACCACCAAAAGGCAAGCCAGATCAGATTACCTCTTTGCCCAACCTGTGGGGGTTTCCCTCACATTAAAGGCAGAGATTTGTTGCTTTCTTTTTTCCTTCATGTTGCTTGTGGCCCTGAGAGATTCCATTTTATGAGCAGCTTTTGACTCGGTCTTGAAGGAGAAGGATTGCTGTAGCCTCTAGGTGGACCCTGACATTGTACCATCTGTTACACACTGCTTATCCAGACTGACACATTATTTATCCCCAGGTGTATAAAGGGAGACACACTATAAGTTTATTGGGGAAGAATTAAAACTTCAGGGACACATGAGCATATCTAAATCATATCAGGGAAACCAGGCCCAAAAACATATCCTACACACTAAACTGAGGAAATGATACACTCCCTCACTGTTCTAGTTAGGGTTACTTTTGCTGTGATGAAAAAACCCTATGACCTAAAGCAAGTTCAGGAGGAAATGGTTTATTTTTGGCTTACACTTCCACATTGCAGTCCATATGAAGGAAGTCAGGACAGGAACTCAAGCAGGGCAGGATCCTGGAGGCAGAGCCTGATTGGTACACAGGCCATGGAGGAGTGCTGTTTACTGGCTTGCTTTCCATGGCTTGCTCAACCTGCTTTCTTATAGAAGCCAGGACCATCAGACCATAGATGGCACCACTCACAATGGGCTGGACCCTCCCCATCAATCACTAATTAAGAAAATGCCTACAACCAAATCTAACAGAAGCATTTTCTCAATTGAGGGTCCTTTCAGATAACTCTAGTTTGCGTCAAGTTGACATAAAACTAGCCAGCACACTCACCGAGTTCCCATAAAATGACGGACACCTAACATAGTCGCACACTAGCCTATCTCCTGAGATGTAATGAGTACAGTCAAGGTTGTAAACTCTCAGACTTGACTCAGCATCCTGCTGGTCACACAGCCTGACCGTCTGACTGTCCACCTATTTACCTGTCTAGACCTGACCCGACATTTCCTGTTCTGCTCCTCACCTATTTCCTGCTCTGGGTCTGGTGCAGCCTTTTACCTTGATACTTAACTCTGCAAATTTTCATATCTTAACGACTTATTTACGTTTCTCCTGTCTGGATCATAATTCCACATGTCCAAGGATATGGATCATAATTCCACATGTCCAAGGATATAGCAGATAGCACAGAATATATATATATATATGCATTTCTTACTTTGTTCAATCAGATTTTTGTTTGTTTTTCGAGACAGGGTTTCTTTGGAACCTGTTCTGGAACTCCCTTTGTAGACCAGACTGGCCTTGAACTCCCAAAGATCCTTCTGCCTCTGCCTTCTGAGTGCTGGGATTAAAGGTGTATACCACCACTGCCTGGCATAAAATACAGATTTATGTTCAGTTTTATCTTAGGAAAAAATATAGGCAGCTAATTGAGTCATTGATTTCATGGATGTTTTTCCAAAACTAGGAATTGTGAAGGAAGCACATGAAGTCTGGGTGTTTGGAGAAGAGCTGTTGTAGTGACTGCTTTCTTTCTAGTAGCAGAGACACCCTGGTTGCAGAAGCCAGACTCTGAAACTGGACACCCAGGTTTAAAGCACAGATTCCCTCTTCTAGTTATGTAACATTGACAAATTTTTTAAATATCTCAGTATTTCTGATCACCTATCTTCAAGGTAGGCATAGCAGTCATACTGTTACTTTGTAATTGTTGAGAGGATCAGATGTACTGATACATTTTAATCATCTGTCTTAAGTTTGACATATATTAAATATGATATAAGTACATGCTAATAGCCTGCCATCATTGTGGGACAATGGTTTATACCCTGTCAATTGTATTTTAATAAAACACTGATTGGCCAGTAGCCAGGCAGGAAGTAGAGGTGGGGTGACAAGAACAGGAAAATTCTGGGAAGAGGAAAGCTTGGTCTGTAGTCGCTACCCAGCCACAGAAGAAGCAAGATGTGACTGCCTCGCCAAAAAAAGGTACCAAGCCACGTGGCTAACTCAAACAACAATTATGGGCTAATGTAAGTTATAAGAATTAGTTAATAAGAAGTATGAGCTACTAGACCAATCAGTTTAGAACTAATGTAGACCTCTGTGTGATTTCTTTGGGACTTAACGGCTGCAGGACCGGGCGGGACAGAAAACCTCAGTCAACAGTATAGCTCCTTCACTTGTCCTACATAAAGGGATGGATGCTTAACACTGCAATGGTACAACCCCACACTAGCCTATCTTCTGATAGCTGGTGTGTCTTTAAGGATGGCAGGACCGTGTCATCAAGAAACAGAGAACTCTCAACTGTTTCTGGGGCTTTGGCTCATTTTGGTGCCCTGCGGTTGATGTGGCCTACTTGACTTGCTGTCTGTCTGTTATCTGTTCACCCAACTGGACATGAACCTACCATTTCCTATTCCAACCGGGTTCTGCCTTCTCACCTCTCAAGATGATTACATCTTTGCTCTGAAACATGGCTGTTCTACTGCCTGTGCTTCACAGCAACGGCTTCTTGGCTGGCCCAGGTTTGTTTTCTTATTAATACAGTCTCTACTTACCTACTCTCAGCCCAGTGTGCACATCTCTCAAACCCCATTATATTCATTCTACAAACCACTTATGCACAAATATACGTACTGTATGTTACATAATATGGGAGTTAATATTAGTAATTAGGGCTGGACTGGAAGAACCTGCATCTGTCTCAGCCAGCTTACCTGGGTAGGAAGGATGTCTGGAAAATTGCTGTTGTTGAAACTGTTACACCTTGTGAGTTGATTGTTAGTTGATACAGTCTGACATTATGGAAAGACACAAACATGTTTGTCTATATTTCTGGCAAATCATATTTATGACATTATGTGCATATGCCCATAATGAGGTACACATTATGAGGTACCCCCAGTGTCTCTCTCGATCACTATCCACTTTAGTTTTGAAATAGCATCTCCCTCACTGAACCCAGCCTTCATCAGTTGGCTAGAAAGGTTGGCCAGGGAGCCCCTGGCATTCACCTCTCTGTTGTTCTAGTGTGGGGATCACAGGCACATGCTGCCATGCAGGCTTTTTATGTGGGTTCTGGAGCTCTGAGCTAAGTTATACATGTTTACAAAGCAAGTTACTTATCCACTGAGACTTCTCCCTAACCTTGGTAGTGAGGAGTTTTGAAAACCACATATTTAATTTAAGAATAACGTATTGGCTTTCTAGTCTTCAAAAAAATGAAAAATACAATTTTCACAAAACATTGAACATAATTTAGCATTTTCCATGGAGATTCTATTAGTATAGTTAAATTTATGCAAATCTGAATCCCTCTTAGCAATATGGATGGGACTGGAGCACAAGACGGCAGAGGAAGTGAGGCAGACGCAGGCAGGCGAATACCACACACTTCTCACTCTTATGTGGAAGCTAAGAAGGTTGAAGCTCCAGAACAGAATAGAAAAGTGATCCCTAGAGCTGAGGAAGGGTGGGCAAGGAGCAAATAGAATGAGGTAGACTAAACAGTCCTTTCGTAATTACTTTCCCCTTGCTGTCACAAAACAATCTGACCAAAGCGAGAGACAGAAGGAAGGGGTTATGCTTGCTCATTGTTCAAAGTCACAGTTCTTTGTGGTGGGCTTCACAATCAAGAAACAGAGAGATATGAATGCTTACATTTTCTCCTTTTTCTCTACAGTCCAGGATTATATCTCAGGGAATGGTGATACCCACAGTGGGCAGATCTTCCCATCTTAACCTAGTCAAGATAACCCCAACAGGCATGAACAGAAACCATTCTCCCAGTATGCAACCCTACTGAAAACATTCCAATACTCTTTCAAAAAACTTAAGACGATTATGCCCAAAGATAATGTTGCATCAGACACAGTAGCAATTTTTGAATTATAACTCTTCATCTATATTAAATGAGAGTTCTTCTAAACCAACCCGGAACTTTTTTCCCCCACTTTAATATTTTTAAACTGGCACAAAATAATTGAATATATTTATAGAGTATGGTGTGATAATTTGATATGCATAAAGGTACAATGATCAAATAATGGAACGTTAAGATCCTCTCTCCAATTATAATTATTATCACACTACTGTGGCAGGCATCAAAAGGTCCTCCCATTGTCTACCTGTCCTTTTTATTCTTCTGGTACCTGTGATTGTTAATGTCAATTGATGACTTGGTGCCATCTGGAAGCACAGGTTCCAACGGAAGAGGATCACCAGGGATGGACCAGGACAGAATAGGGAAAGTGGCTTGAGTCCTGGGAAAGACAGTTGCCATTTTAACAGTGGAAATAGATGGAGTAAAAGATCCCTCCGAAAGGACAAGGCCACGGCAGATACCACTTAGTATGGAGAAGTATAACGGTTGGCATGCAGCAACAGAATTGCACGTCAAGGTTCTGAGGTGTTGATTACAACTCATGAATGCAGACGTATATTTGATTTCTCTGTGTGTTATTTCAGTAGCAGCACATGCGGGATACTGGCGAAGGAAGGAAGAAAGCTTGTTTTCTTTCAGTCAGAAAACCACGGTGTGTTTTTTGGTTGACACTCAAGAAAGACAATAGAGCTAAATATAAATATAATATAAATATAAATAAATGAACCTCAGCCATTGGAGGATTAAATAAAATGTAGAGAATCAAAAGCTTCCGTTTAAAAGCAGAATCAAAGAGAGGATTCTGATGTGGAAAAGGCCCAGGAGGAGATAGGATCGAAGATTATTGCACAATGAAGGGTGTGGACTCAGAGAATTTGGACTTGGTCACCAAAAGCCTGAATTCCAGCATGATTAGATAATTATGAAGCTTCCCCACATTATTTTAAAATAAAGAAAGGGAAGGCCTACTTTATAAAAGAAGGTAGCCTGTCATGGTGTCATATGCCTATGCCTGTGATGTCAGAAGTCAGTAGCAGGATGGCCAGAAGTTCAAGGTCATCCTCCCAGTTAGAGCTCAATGTGAGACCTTGTCTCAAAAGGGGAGGGGGGAAAGTATATCGAATTAATCCTGAATTAACAAGTTATAAATCTAGTGTAAATTTTAAAATTCAGAATTGTGATTGTCAATTTATAATGTACATGGCTAAATACTTGGGCAGCTAGAGTATTTCCAAAGATTTCCATAGTAACCCTCACAGAACAACTAACATGGTCACTCCTGGTGGCAGGAAGGTATGTTGTTTTCATCTTTTGAGAGCACAGAAATTCTTTGACATTTTACTGTCTTCTAAGAAGGCAGTGACTGAATTTTAGAACATGAATCCTGGTTCCTGATTTCCATTTTAGGTCAGCTTCAAGGGGTGGTATGTATAATTGAAAAAGCACAGTTGATATCGTGAATTAGAATTGTTAGGACCCGGGATGATGGCCTGGGCTCTTAGATGGCACCAGTCTCTTGTGTTCTGTTGGCCACCTCCAGCAGCCCGGCCAGCTTTGCTGTTGGAGAACAACTTGTTAACTAGATGCTGATGTGCTATTTCGTACTGTGAATAAACAGAAACCCTCACATAACATTAATACCCTAGCGTGAGCTTTGCAGGAAAGCCAGCCTAATTAGTCTCTTCGAGTAAAAGTATTTGAAAAATTTTCCATTGCTCAACACCATCCCATGATGGAAAATACACTGCATGGGAAGTATGTGTAAATATTTGAGTCGAGTTAAACTGATTTCAGTGTCACAACCTATCAATTATTAACACTTCAAAAACATATACCTGGCTCGATGTTGCCAAGGTACACTCTCTCTCTGAAGACTTTTCAGACTCCTTAGAACTGAGCAGGCCCCTGGTGAACACTTAGTCTAATCTTTTATTGTCACAGGTGACAAAACAGAGACTTGGAATGTCTGGGGGACTTTCAGTCCCAAAGTCTCAGCTGGTTCCCAACGCGGAGACCTTCAGCTTCCTTTTAAGCAAGAGACTATTCTGAGTTACTGCACACCTCTTGTTTTGCGGGACGTGGACCAGAATGCAGTGCCATTGGCATAGCTGTAGAAACGTGAGGGAAAAGTCTAAAATACACAGGCACAGATATTTGCTTCTAAGGCTGCTTTATGTGGTCCTTTCCCAACATAAAATTATAGCTTCTACTGGGAGACAGAGGCCTAAGGACTATCACTTAGTTCTAGGCCAATCTAAGCTATAGATAGACATTTATTCTCAAAAATTAAAGCCAGTGCTGGGTATGGTGGCTCACGCCTACAGTCTCTATACTTGGCAAGCAGAGGTGTAAGGATTACTGTGAGTTGTAGGGCAGCCTGAGCTACACACTGAATTCCAGGTCAGACTGGTCTATATAGCAAGACCTTGTATTGAGCTAGAGATAGAAAGTGAAAAACTCCCAACTTAATCCAGCCGGGGCCAAACCAAGTCAAATCTCCCAATCATATTAGTGTCTAGAAGGAGGAAGCATGGAGGTATTGGCTTGCTGTTACAATCATTATGTTACCGTTACTATGATGTTGAAGAAGGTTCTCACACTACGGGGGGGGGGGGGGGGGGAGCTGGTCTCCTGCGACATATGGAAAGAATCTGTTTAGTGTGAGTGGGACTTAGAAATCCTTAAAGCCTGGATTATTCAATTTCTACCATAAACATATATGCCACACACACATTCTTTAAAAAATGAATATACACTGTATTAGATGATGAATTTGGTCTAAAAAAATTAAGAAGCCAGTCGCTCTTGGCCTTAGCACCATCTTCCTTGAAACTCCTGTGCTATGAGAGTGAAGTGGAGGAAGAAGAGAATACACAGGTTGAAGTGCAGTAGATGAAAGATGAGGCAGAGGTCCAAGCAAACTAGCCTGTCCACCTGAAGGCCAAAGGAGCAGAAGTAAGGGAGCATGAGGCCGGGACGCTGGTACAAGTTGTACTGTGCTACTGTCGGTATAAGTCTCGGGACCCTGACCCTCGCCATCTGCTCGCAGAGACCACCTGAGAGATTCATTGCCATCACGACAACCAAACACTCCCGCTAGCCCTTTGTCCTGGACCTATGGCATTCTGGGCTAATTCTGTTATCACTTGTGGCCAAGTGTAACTCGTGTACAATAAACCATCTTTCTCACTGTCTCAGCTGAAGAATCAAAAAACAAACAAACAAAAAATCAGTCAACCGAAGTCTTTGGCCATGTAGGGTCAAAGCCATAACCATTAGGCATTTGTAATATTCCACAGTATCACACATACTCTAGCTGGCAGGTTGAGAGAGGAGAGGGGCCAAGGTGTGAGTGGTACTCATTTGTGGAGGGAGGCTCCGGCTTTGCAGTAAACACTTAGTGCTTTTGTTTAGGTAGAGCAGCTGTAAGGTAACCTGGGTAGACATTGAGGATCTCCATGTGCTTCTGTTAGAAACGTTGACTTAGGGTAAGGACCACAGAGGGCTTCCCTAGCCTCTTCAGAGATGCTCACTGCAGCACTGCAGTGTTGGACTGTAGTTATTTCTCCCCTTCTCTCTTTCACCAACAATTCCAGTTCTTTGCTTTTTAGCCAGTGCTACAGTTGAGGGTTCACCATATTCTCAATCTCAGAGGATCAGAGACAATTGGGTTGATAGTCCACAGCCCACACAGCGCGGCTCCCTCATAGGATGGTTATACACACTGAGGGCAGTGAGCGTGTTCAGAGGGTGCTGTTCCCAATCTCACCCTCTTCTACAACACAAGCTAGTCCCTGAGTTTGGCTCATGCTACTGGCGGAGATGTTGTAACTTACTGCCTTAAGGTGTAAAAATACTTCTAGCCCAGAGCTTGGCTGAATGCTTTTTATCTGCTGTATCTAAATTATTAAGTAAGTTAAAGCAGAGGTGGATAGGCAGAAAACAGATATACAAGTGTGGTTCAAGAGGGGTATCTATAGGAACTAGGTAAGGGGTCTTTCGTCCTTTTTCTCCCTTCCCTTAAGAACCAGTTCATCGAAATTACAAATATTTCAATCAATAGTTCAGTTTTCCACAGGCAGCTTTTTCAAGCCTTGGGCTATGGATATGGGCTAGTTATAAAAGCACCCGCTGTGCAGGCCTGACTGTCTGAATTTAAATTCTCACAATCCATGTAAAAAGGCAGTACACAGTACAGGCATCTATGATCCCAGAGCTGGTACTGGGATGTGAAGATAGAAGGACCCACAGAAACCCCCAGGCCAACTAGCTTGGTCTATGGAACAGAAAACTAATAAAAAGGCCTTGCCTCAATTGAGGTGAAAAGTGACAGCTCACATGCAAGGTTTTCTTCTGACCGCCATACATGCACTGTGGCATGCACATGCCACACACATGTGTATACACATTGCACACACATGATCTTTTTGTAAAGTCTTATTGGGTGGTATGGTGACAATAGCAAGTAAGAAATGCAACTTAATTTTTATTACTTTATGTGGTAAATAACAGAAATTAGCATGGACAAATCTTGAAAGTATGTTGGGAAGTAGCATGAATAAGACTTAGAGTTCTGGAAGCCAGCTCTTGGGGAGGCAGCACCAGGCAGGGCAAATGTGCTGTTTTCTCACATGTAATTGGGGCTAATAATAGGACCTAGTTCATAGAGTTGCTCTGCGAATTAAATACAATGACATATGCTGGTAATAACAGAAATCAGTTGTGAGGCAAATACTTTAAGAATTTGACACAGTTATATTAACACCAGATGGATCCATTACCAGGGAGAAAGCAAGGCTTTATACATCTACAAAGTTTTCAATTCATATGGAAATTTAACAACTTAATACATATGTACCTAAAGACAGAGCTTCCAAATAATCAGAAAATACCAAAAGGAGAAATAGGCAGATCTCTAACCTGCTTTTTTAGTAACGAACAGGTGGGTGGCAAGTCAGTAAGAATTCAGCATAAAGCCACAATAACAGTGTTAAAAACCACTTACCCACTGACTGGGACCAGAGTTCAGTGGTTCTCACCTGGTATGCCAAGGGCCACAACAGCAATAATAAAATCCCAACCTGATAAAATAGGTTGCATCGATTGAAATAGAGGCAACTCATGACAGGTACAGCTACGTTACTAGTGGAAAATTTATAGCATCAAATGCTTGTGTTAGGAAAGAAGACAGCTCATATTAACAATTCAAGGTTCAATATTTAAAAACTAGAACACAAGAGCCCAAAGCAAGCACACAGAAGGAAATGATAAAAATAAAAGGAGAAATCGATGAAGTAGAAAGCAGAAAATATATCCCCGGATTGTGCCATTATTTCATTGCAAAGATCAATAAATTTGGTAAGCTTGAAGATTAAAAGACGGGGTGGGAGTGGAGTGGGGGAAATAAAGAGAGGGTTATAGCAATATGATGAAATAAGGGCAACCACTTCAATAGATAGTTTTTAAAAATGGATTTAAAAAAGGGGACTCGGGGATGGCTCTGCCAGTAAAGAGCTCTCTCTGCAAGCGTAAAGACCAGCATTTGGATACCCAGTACACATAAAAGCTGGGCACAGCCATGTGACTGTAATTTCAGTACTGGCAGAAGAGCAAAGAGAGATCTTGGGGGAATCACTATCAGGCCAGTCGAGCTGAAACAGTGAGCTCCAGTTTCAGTGAGATACCCTGTCACAAAATTAACAGACAAATAACTAAATAACACAGAATGATATCAAGGATGACAGGAGACTACTGGTGCGCGCGCGCACACACACACACACACACACACACACACACACACACACACACCATACCATACTCATGCACTGTCACCCTAAAGAAAGGCTATCTATAATTTTATTCCAATAAATTTAAAAGTTACATGAGCTATTAAAATGCCTTTGAAGTCACAAACTACAAAGTTTGCCCAAGAGGAGACAGGCAACTTCACTAGTCCTATTAACACCCGTGAGAGGCAGTAAAGCATGTTCCACAAAGAAAACCCCAAACCTGGATGGTGTGCCCAGTGAGGCCACCGCCAGGCATGTGATCTGAGGAGACTGGCCACTTCTCCACAGACTTTCAGAAAGTCAAAGAGGGATCATGTCTGAACTCATTTGAACTTTAGAAGCAAAACAGAACCAAACAAAAAGCCCAAACTCCAATCGTTCTCCTGAACATTTATGCAAAGGAATCCTTAACAAAGCCCTAGAATGCAGACACATCACAAGCCATGGGTTGAATCCAAGTTTAGTTTAAGAATTGTAGATCTAGGAGCTGGAGAGATGGCTCAGTAGTTAAGAGCACTGACTGCTCTTCCAGAGGACCTGGGTTCAATTCTCAGCACCCACAAGGCAGCTCACAACTGTCTGAAGATCCAGGGGATCTGACACTTCACACCAATGCACATAAAATAAAAGCTAAATAAACCATAAAAAATATTTTTTAACAAAGAACTGTAGATCTATCACAGTTATCTATCAAATTGATCTATGGTTGTCTTTGCCTATGTGATGTTATGTTATGTTATGTGATGTGATGTGTGTGTGTGTGTGATTGTGTATGTGTGTACATATTTCTTTGAATATTACTTTTTTTGACCCTTTTCTTTTTACACTTTACTTTTATTTTTGTTTTGCAGGAATGTATTTTGGTGAACCACTGTGTGTTTGATACTCACAGAAACCAGAAGAGAATGTTGGATCCCCTAGAACTGAACTTACAGATGGTTGTGAACTGCCACGTGAATGCTGGGAATCAAACCCAGATCTTCTGCAGGAGCATAAATGCTCTAAAGCACTGAGGCATTTCTCCAGTCCCTAATTGCCTTTTAAAAAATTCTTTTTTTTTTCTAAATGTTGTGGCACATGCCTTTAATCTCAGTACTTGGGCAAAAGTGAGAACTCTGAGTTTGAGTTCTGAGTCTCCATCAAAGAGTTCGAGGACAGCCATGATTATAGAGAAAGACCTTGTCTAAACAAAATAAAACAAAAACAAATCAAAATGAATTAAAAAGTAAAGTTATTTTAACCATGAATATATTTCAAGCAATATCATTAGACTTACAAAAAAAAGGGCACTAACCTATCTCTTTTGGTTTTCCTTACACTTAATTCTTGTATTCCTAACAGCAACCGATTCTGTTAGATGCTTCTGCTATTTACCGTCTGTGTAATGACCCTTGCTAAGGTTTTACAACAGAAGTGGTTTTCAAGTTGTGTTCCTCGTTTCTTAAGGGGGGACTTCATCCTCTTCGCGCTGACCCGAGTGCCCATTCAGAGAATGGGTTTCTGCACACCTCCCATTCTTGGGAAAGGGTAATGTCACTTTCAGTTCCGTCTATAGTATGTTTATGCCAGGGTTGGTAACGCGTTCACACTGCACGCATCTGCTGCTCTTCTCAGAGTTAATTTTGTTTCTCTGGTTTTCTATGATCCAACTACTGATTCCCCTTTAACATTTTGTATAGACTGAAAACTTCAGGCATGAATAGGCTCAGATGTCAGGGCTTTTGTCTTTTTGATTCACTTGGCTTCTAGGAAGTCTGAGCAACTACCATCTTGAATTTCTAACTCCAGCTGTTTCCTTCTATTTTCTTTTTAAAATTTTTCTCTGATGTGTTTCTTCTTTTTCTCTCAGATGGCTCACTTATTCTCTATTGTTTTGGTATCTTTTTCTGCTTTAAATTTCATAGTTGTCAATTTATAGGTATCAGGAATTCAACACAATGTAAAATTAGAATTCTACTTGCATGTATTAGAGTCCAGTGATTAGACTAATATACCAAATTTGACAACTGAGTTGACTAGTTTTATACCAATTGCACACAAGCTCGAGTCATTTGGGAAGGGACTCACCATTAAGAAAATATCTCCATAAGATCCTGCTGTAGGGCATTTTCTTAATTAGTGGTTGATGTAGACAGGTCCAGCCTATTGTGGGTGGCACTGTCCCTGGGGTGGTGGTATTAGACTGTGTAAGAAAGCAGGCTGAACAAGCCAGCAAGTGAAGTAATAAGGGCGGCGGGGCTGCGTCCCCAACACCCCAGCAGCCTGCTCGGCTAGCTTATGCCCAAAATAACAACACACAAACTGTATTCATTTAAACACTGCTTGGCCCATTCTCTTCTAGGCTAATTCTCACATATTAATTCAGCCCATCTCTAATCATCTGTGTGTAGCACCCCAAGGTGCGCTTACTGGGGAGATTCTAGCCTAGTCCATCCTGGGTCGGAGCATCATCCCGGGAGCGGGGCATGGCGTCTCTCTCAGGCGTCTGCTCCCGAGAGCAGAGCGGTTGAGACTCTGAGCTCACTTCCTCTTCCTCCCAGCGTTCTGTTCTGTTTACTCCTTCCACCTATCCTCTAACCAATAAAATGGGCCAAGGCAGTTGCTTTATTAGCTAATGACCAATGACCTTCCTCCATCAAGCAAGCAGCACTCTTTGGTCTCTGTATCAGCTCCTGCCCCCGGGGTTCCTGCTCTGCTTTAGTTCCTGCTTTAACTTATAGTGAATTGTATATGATCCCAGGTCTGTAAGCCTCCTCAAACTGGTTTTTGTAATGAGCTTTCCTCTGTCCCACCAGCTAGCTTCCAAATAATGACACAGAGACCTCTCATCTAGCACGAAAGCTCAGCCTATAGCTCAGACTTGTTCCCAGTCAGCTTCCACAACTCAAATTAACCCATTTATATTAATCTATGCTCTTTCTTGTGGCACTACCTTTCTTCCATCTTGTACCTCCTGTTTCCTCTCTATGTCTCCTGGCGTCTCAATTCCTCCTCTTCTTCATTTTGCTCTCCAGAAGTCCTGCCTGTACCTCCTGCCTAGCTATGGGCTGTTCAGCATTTTCTTACACGAATCATGGCAAATACATCTTCACACAGTGTACAAATATCCCACAACAACTTTTGGTCATTGCTTTTTATCACAGCAACAGAATCCAATCTAAAACAATAGTAGCCTAGAAAGTTGCCCCTGTGATTCGTGCCTAAAATATCTTAAAACACTTCAACTCCTCCATGGAACCTTCAGTAAATTAGGAGGAAAAGTCAGAGAGATTTAGATAAAAGCTAAATGTTAGCTTTTCAAAAAGTCTGTGTCTGAGCTCCTAAGGTCCCAATGAGGAACGGAAGGAGGGAGAAGATGAGCAAGGAAGTCAGGACCACAAGGGGTGCACCCACCCACTGAGACAGTGGGGCTGATCTATTGGGAGCTCACCAAGGCCAGCTGGACTGTGATTGAAAAAGCATGGGATAAAACCGGACTCTCTGAACATGGCAAACAATGAGGGATGATGAGAAGCCAAGGATAATGGCATGGGGTTTTGATCCTACTTCATGTTCTGGCTTTGTGGGAGCCTAGCCAGTTTGGATGTTCACCTTCCTAGACATGGACGGAGGGGGGCGGACCTTGGACTTCCCACAGGGCAGGGAAACCTGACTGGAGAGGGAGGGGGAGAGGAGTGGGGGGGAGGGGGAGAAGGGTGGGAGGAGGGGGAGGGAAATGGGAGGCTGGGAGGAGGCAGATACTCTTTTTTCCTTTTCTCAATAAAAAAGAAAGTCTGTGTCACTCATTCTTTGATACAGTATTTTAAGACGTCCAGTCTTCCTCTTTGTACACAGCGAGCCTTTTATGTCTTCTTTTTCTCAGTACAGCAAAATTATTTAGGACATTGTGAAATAACAGCAAGATGTAATCATCTATATCGGCACAGTGTCTTCTCTGTAGAAAGTCTGCCGCGTGCCTTTCTACTTGAACGGATTGTTGTTGGTAATTGGAAAGCGTCTTTCTGAAATATGACTTTTCCATCCAAGATAATATTGTAATGAAAGAGGCTCTTCTTGGCAAACTGTGAAAAGTCTGCAGCTCACTAGAGCCTTTCTTATAGAATGGCATCTAAGTTTTACTGGATGGTCGAGTTGAATTTCTTGTGTTGCCTTATGGATACAAGCCATCCCTGGACTCTATATAGCTAGAGCATTTCTTCACTTGGAATCAGCGTTTGTAATGTGATTCTAGGGGGAAGCTCCTTGAAGCCTTCTCAAAGGTTAAAGATAGAAATAATAAATAAATAAAAGAATTTGATGTAAAATTAACTTTAATATTTTGTTTAAATTAACTAAATGGGCTAAAAATATACTGAAAAATGAATAAGATGCCAGGAATTGTTTGACCTGTAATGGCCATTAATATAAATGAACAGACAAATCGACTTAAGAATAATATTACACTTAACTGGATAGTAAATTTTACTAGATGTAACTTCTCGTCTCTGCATTGCAGTCGGAGATCTGAACACTCGGTCCACGCCTGACGCTGAGACCCAGAACATAAACAGAATGACTCCTCTGAGTGTTCACGGTCCACGTGAGAAAGCCAGAGCTTTGTTGGTGGTAGAGTCAGCCAGCCTTCTTGCTTCGCAGATACTCACAACTGTTTATCATAACAGAAAGGCTGCTTTATTAGGCAAAGTCTGCGTGCTGCTATTAAATGAAAAAAATTAAACCTATGCTTCATCTTCTTCGGTATATTGTTTTTTCTTGGATCAAATAAACCCTATCACATCATAGCATTAATGGAGAAGCCCAAAAGTATGTTAGAAATGGGCCAGAACTAGTAACATAGATGACGATTTTCATAACAGAAGGCAAATCATGCATTGAACAAGCATTTTCTCAGGTCCATGCCATGCACTAAATGCTTTCTAAGAGGATGGAGCAGTGGACAAAATCCTTGTCTTTGTGAAAATTGTGTCGTGTCATCGCAGAAAGAGGCTGCAATAGACACAGTAAGCAAATTGGTGTAATGTCAGGAACCAGGGCATAGTAGGAGCAAAAAGACAAGGGTAAAAAGACATAGAATCTGCGCTGGTGTGAGCGTAGTTCTTGCTTGCTCTTCTGGAGACTCGAGATGCCATTGCTGGCTAGATTGAGAGGGAACCACAGTGTCACGGCCAAGTGCGGATGGTGTGCCTATCACCTGCCCTCCCCATCTGCTCATCATCTCCCCACTCCCATCCACTCTTCAGAGAGGTTGAGGCCTTCATGAGGAGTCAACAAAGTCTGGCACATCACAGGGAGGCAGGACCAAGGCCCTCCTCCCTGTATCTACACTGAGCAAGGTATCTCTCCATAGAGATTGGGTTCCCAAAAGCCAGTTCTTGTACTAGGGATAAATCCTGGATTCACTGCCAAGGTCCCCAAAAACAGACCTATCCACACAACTGCCACCCACATTCAGAGAGCCTAGTTTGGTCCCATTCAGGCTCCCCAGTCGTGAGTCCAGAGTCCATGAACACCCTCTAGCTCAGGTCAGCCGTCTCTGTGGTTTTCCCCATCATGATCTTGGCCCTCCTTGCTTACATAATCCTTCCTCCTTCATTTCGACTGGACTCCAGGACCCCAGTACTTGGCTCCCACATCTATTCTTATATGAAATGTAGTGCATGGTTATGTAGGATTCCCCTGGAAAAGCTATTAAAAGTTAAGGTCTACTGTGAGGCGGATGTCTTTAAAGAGCTTGTTTTGTCTCTGGATTTTTTTCTTCTCTTCTCTATCCTTGTCTTGCTATTCTTCCCACTTCTCTTCCTCTCACTCCCACAGTAATGAAGGTGGCCAATCTTGCATAGCTGCCTTTGAAGCCATGAGCAAAAACAACCCCGTTTCCCTTTGAGTTGATTTTGCTCCGGTCCTTTGTCACAGTGACGGAGAACAGTTTAACACAGATAATCATTACATGTTCTTATTTCTTGCATAGAGCATATCAATGAGATTATTAGCATTGCATGAGGCATTTTTCCAGGAAATGTACTCGTGCCCAGACCCTGAATCAACTCAGCTAGTTTGAACAAAGGTACAGTGTTCTGTCCCTCTCTCTCCTCTTTCTATGTTAACTAGAGAGGAAATTGGACTCAAGGGAAGTTACTGATAGCATATTAATTCTTCAGGAGAGGGGCTGGGACAAAAAGTTCCAACCAAATAGTTTTGGTGTAGTTAAGCACTATTTTTCTCCAAATGAAACCCAGAAGTTTCAGTGACAGAATGGAGAGAGGGCTGAGAGGACAGTGGAATGCTGAACAAATATACAGGAAGTTTTAGATCATTTCCCATCGCCCCCTCAAGCCCCAGGTTCAGGGGAGCTTTGGAAAGAGATGAACTAGCTTCTTATACTACTGCAAGAAAACGAAAAAATCTCTTACTGTCTTAGCCAGTGTTCTATTGCTGTGAAGAGACACCATGACCATGGCAACTCGTAAGAGATACCATTTAATTGGGGCTTGCTTATTAGTTTCAGAGTTTTGGTCCATCATCTTCATGGCAGGGAACAAGGCAGCACACAGACAGAAATGGTTAAAGAATAGCAGAGAGTTCTCCATCTAGATATGCAGGCAACAGGAAGGGGAAGTCACTGGGCCTAGTCTGAGCTTTTGAAACCCTAGAGCCCACCTCCTCAGTGACACACTTCGTCCAAGAAAGCCACACCTACTTCAGCAAAGCCAAGTCTCCTATTTCCTCTCAAGGACTGCTGCTCTTTGATGATCAAGATTTCAAATATATGAGACTATGGGGGGGCCATTCCTATGTAAACCATCACACTGCCTGTAACATTATACAAATTAGAGCAAGAGATCTCATGCCTTCATTACTATCGTTCAATGCTTTAGATAGAAGGAACATGAGCACAGACTTCTGAGCCTGTCTGTCCAACCAGGGGATCTCCCATAAGTAGTCTAACTTGTCCTTCAGTTTCCACACCTATAAAAACGAGGTAGTTGTTCTATGTAGAGTTGTTGCAAAGAGTTAAATATGGATACAGTTCTCAAACAGAACTGGACCTGGTGCCATAGGCCTGGAACCCCAGCTATACAGGAGACTACAGAAGGAGGGTTACAAGATTAATGCCAGCTTGGGCTGCAGCATGAGTTCAGGACCTGGGAAACATAGCAAGACCATATCTTAAAAGAAATTGTAATTAAGAGGGCTGGGGATATAACTCAGTGTTTGTCAAGCATGCATGAAGCTCTAGATTCAATTTTCACTACTGAGAAAAGAACCAAGTAAGGAAAGAAAGCAAGCTTAATCTCAGAACACTTGCTAGAAACTCTATAGGCGCTGCCGATGAAAGAAACACCAATATTTCTTGGTGATAAAAACTTCTTTATGGGATTCTTACCAGTTAACTGATATTAGCTAAAATATGGTTTTTAATATCTACTTACTTAGAGTCCTTTTAAATAGAATTTTCTATACCTCATTGACAGATTAAAAAAAGGCCTGGGCAGTGCCTAGAAATGGGATTGAAAAGAGCTCCAGGAAACAGAACTCAAAGTGACCTCCTGATCCACGTTTTGTACACTATCCTACAGGCATTAAATTAAAAACAAAACACTCCCCATTATTGAAGAATTGAGTAGCTTTTGCTTAATGTATCACTCGAGTCCTCTGTTCCTCTCCTCTCCTCCTCTGTTCCCTTCCTCTATTCCCCTCTTCTATTCTTCTTCTCTGTTCCCCTTCTCTATTCCTTCCTATTTTTCTCCTCTGTTCCTTTATCTTTTCCACAAAATCAACTTTTTGCTTCCAATATAAAAGAGGACATACAGGACAAGTGTTTCTGGGCTGACATTTCTCTTCATATTGTCTTTAGTTTGATCCATGTTTTCATAACACCCCTCCAAATAAAAAAAACCCAAACCTTAAAACAACAACAACAACAATAACAACAGGATTTTATTATTTGTAAAGACTGAATCACGTTCCTCTGTGTAGAAACATCACATTTTCTACATGTGTTTATCCATTGGTAGGACACCTTTATTGAGTCCATACCTTGGCCAGTGCAAGCCATTGCTGCAAACATAAAAGAACACAAGTTCCCAGACAGACTCCTATCATTTGCTTGAATCTATCCCCAGCAGAGAGGTCATTCGGTCAAAGTCTTGACGAATATCCGGTCCCTGTTGATCTCAGTTCTTCTTGCTCTGTATCTTCTCCAACTTTTTTTTAAAAAAATCATTGTAGTGACAGCAATGTGTGTAAACTAGATCTTGTTGCTATGACAGATCCCTAATATGAACAGGTTAAAGGGTGACAGGCTAATTCTGGTTCATGGCTTCAATTTGGAATTGCTGGATCCATTTTTTCCTGCTGGAAGGCCTACCTTCAGCACAGGAGTCTTTGGGGACTTCTCATATTCAAACCAGAGCATCATCCTGTGGGTCAGATGATGTCATTTGGTTTTGATTTTTATTTCTCTGACCTTTTTGACCACCTCAATATCTTCATTTTTGAAAATGTCTACTCAGATGATCTACCTATTTCTAATCATTTTTTGTAGTTGAATATTTTATGTAGTTTAGATATTAGTCCTTTTTTGGATGACTCTTTTCTTCTGGAGTCTCTACTCTGTGGTTTCCTTTGCTGTGTGGAAGTTTCTTATTGGGCATAGACCTACTTGTCTAATTTTGCTATTGTGTCTTATCCAAGCAAAAAGCTGCTCATACCATTGGCTTGAAGTGCTTTTCATGTGTTTTCTCCCAAGAGTTTCCTATTTAGCTCTTAGATCTATTTTGGGTTGATTCTGTGTGTGTGTGTGTGTGTGTGTGTTTGTGTGTGTGTGTGTGTGTGTGAGAGAGAGAGAGAGAGAGAGAGAGATAAAGAGAGAGAGACAGAGACTGGTCAGAGATAGGAGCCTAGTTTCATTAATTTGCATCTTTGCTATCCAGTTGACACAGACATATTTGTTAGAGAGACTGTAATTTCCCTCAAAATGTATGATTTCTTTTGGTATCATTGGTGAAAGTTTTTAAGTATATGTATATACCGTTCCGCCTGTACACCATGGAACAGTTCGCAAGTCAGGCAAGGGGCTAAAAATTGAAACACACACACACATACACACACACACACACACACACACACACACAGAGAGAGAGAGAGAGAGAGAGAGAGAGAGAGACAGAGACAGAGACAGAGACAGAGACTGGTCATCTTTGAAATAAGAATGCTCCTTTGATTGTGTTCCAGGGCAGTTTATATAGGACTCTTTTTGACTAATGGCCATGCCCTAGCTCTCAGGATTTTCCAGCTGCAAGCCTATCAGAAACCACTCCATTAGGAACTCATGGGGGTCTCATGCTCAGAGCAGCTGCAAGCACAGGAAAAAAAGTTGTTTACTCCAGCAGGCAAGGGATCGCAGGAAATTCAGGGTCTGAGGGTCTGCAGTCCACAACATACGTATTTATTTCTTGGTTCTCTATTCTTTTCTACCCATCAATACTTCAGTTTTAGGAAAGGCATGATGTGCTTTTGTTATTAGGACTGCAGTGTGTGTTGACTGTAGGTATTGCGATGTCTCCAGCTTTCCTTTTATGCTCAGGTTCATACAAAATGGGTCTTTACAGCTTCATAGGAACGATGCTACAGTTCCCACTGTCTGACTATGAACAGCGCATCTATATCACACCCTGCTTCCAAGTCCATGGATCATTGTGGAAGATAGCCAGAGAGAACGTAAGAGTCAGAGGGAGTAAAGCAGTGTTAGCTGGGCATGACAGGGCTGCCGCACAAACGAACTCTTAGTGGATGTGACTCTGTGCAGAAGACCTGTACAAGATCAAGTCAGATGGAGGGGAGGGGTCTCGTGAAGCCCACCCTTCTCAGAGGAGCTATGGGCAGCCGCTAATGGCTGGTGGGGGAGGGAGAGTCTGTTTTCTTCAGGGATGCAGCCTCTGAGAGGCTGCCCATACTCCAGTAGATGGTCCCATGCCCACGCACAAAAAGGCAGCACTGAGTGGACTCAGTGAATATTGGAGGAGGGGAGAGGAGAAAGAGACAGGGAGGGAAGAAGAGGGTAAGAAAGAGCACATGGAGTTGGAAGGAAAAGTGATGGGGCATAGGAAAAAAATTGGAGGAGAGTGGGTTTGATCAAAATATACTCACATATGAATATTAAATAAAATATTTTAAAAGAAATGTTTGGACTGTCTTTTCTAATTCTGTGAAGAATGCCACTGTTATTTTGATGGGGTTGTACCAAATGAGTGGATTGCCTTGGGTAAAGTGGATATACTAGCAACATCAGATCTTCCAACACAGGAGAAGCTACTCTCCTAGCTCTTTTTAAACAAATCTTTTTCATTTTACATACAGTTCCCACTCCCTCTCCTCCTCCCACTCCCCTCTCCTTCCCCCTCATACTCCTATCCACTCCTCAAAGAGGTAAAGGCCTCCATGGGGGTCAACAAAGTCTGGCACATCACATTGAGGCAGGATCAAGGACCTCCCCTGGTATCTAGATGGAGCAAGGTATCCCTCCATAGGGAATGGGCTCCAAAAAGCCAGTTCATGGTCAAGGGATAAATCCTGATCCCATTGCCAGTTACCCCACAGACTGCCTAAGTCACACAAATGTCACCCACATTCAGAGGGCCTAGTTTGGTCCTTCAAAGGTTTCCCAGTTACCAGTCTGAAGTCAGTGAGCTCCCACTAGCTCGGGTCAGCTGATTCTGTGGGTGTTCCCATCATGGTATTGATCCCTTTGCTCATATTATCATTTCTCCCTCTCTTCGATAAATCTGGCACTAGGGAAATTCCCAGCAATTTACAAAGATGACCTTAGTTAAGACTCTAAGCAAGAGTGGAGAGGATGCCCGAACTGGCCTTTTCCTGTGATCAGATTGATGACTACATCCTCCAGTAAATGATGGAAGCAGATGCAGAGATCCACATCCTCCTAACTCTTTACCTTTGTTAAATGTTTTAGATGCACTAGATATAACTATTGCAGAAAATTATGTAGCTTTATCTTTCATTTTATTTATGTATTACGCATATTGATTTGTGTGTTTTGAGCATTTCTTGAATTTCTGGGCTAAGTCCCATTGCATCGGAGAGGACACTCCTGCTGGTGTACTGTTTTTGGCTTGCTGATGTTTTATTGAGAAGTTTCACATTCACAAGTTTCAGAGGTACTGGTTGACTTGCCTTCCTCCCCTCCTCTCTCTTGTGCTGTATGTCTATGGTTTGGGTATTGGAACAATGTTGACTCACTAGGTGATGATGACAATTATTTTTATTATTATTACATTATTAACACCAAAGATACTCTCTTCTAAAAATTACTTTAGCAATAGATTTGTTTTTATAATATTGGCGACACTTATTTGAATATAATACATATTTTTATTTTTAAAATGCATTTTATCTGTCTGTCTATGTATAGATGTGTGTGTGTGTGTGTATGTGTGTGTGTGTGCTTGAGTGCATGCACACACATATGTGTGTCTGTACATGAGATGAGAGCAGAAGAGGCTTTCCCTTGGCGCTAGAGTTCTGTGTTTCCAGAAAGCCTGGCTTGTGGCTTGTTACATACATTCTGTATTCAAATACCAGGCAAGCCTCATGACTATGCAGCAAGCCCTTTAACCCCAGAGTCATCTCTCCATCCTTCTGAACCAAATGCATACTTTATCTCTGCCCTCACTTTCCTCAACTCTTCTTCTCACTCACTCCTTTCTCGCCATCATGGCATGTCTTTATCTCAAGCACTGCATACAGGTTTTTCTACTTCAGAGCCTTTCTGCTCTTGTTCCTGGGAATTGCCTCACAGAAACCTTTGCAAAGCTGTTTCCTTTTCATCTCTTGAGCATGTAATTACTGTGCAGCGAGGCCCTGCACGAGCCCCCGACTTAGTCAACTCCAGCCCTACCCACTCATATCCCCAGATGCTCCTACACTCCAGAAGACCTTATGACATTTGATTTTTTTTGCATAGGATGATTAATCTCTAGTAAGATCTCTCATAATTAGCTGATTTGTATGTTGATATATTTATAGTTCTTACTTATCCTTCTACAGCAATATGCTGTCTATCCTCAGCATTTTATTCCACTGTTAAGAGTTGTGACTAACATAAAATAGACCAGTAATATTTTACACATACATATTTATCAAATAAATGAATAAGTAAGCCCTAGTATTTTCTAATGTCTTCCTCGGCTTTAAGTCTCTGGAACTGCTGATGAATGTACTCTGGGCCAGTCTTCTCTGTTACTCTCTGCTAATCCTGAGCCTTGCTATTTGGGGAACAGTTGCTATTGCTTTCTTTCTTTTAAAAATAGGGCCTTGGGAGAGTTAATTCTGGGAAAGTGGGGTGGAAAACTTCAGCCAACATACTTGTAATTGAAGTGGGCCTATTTATTTGATTGGAAAACAATCAGCTTTGATATTCTGCCTTGCTAATAAATCAATGTAAGGGGGCTACTTTGGAAAATAAAAACATTATTGTTTTCTCTCTTAAAATTTGAAAGGAATTGCATATGGTATAAATTTAGCTCTATTCTGGATGGTAGTATTAAAAAATTGCATATGCTTAATCAAAACATTTAACTAGATTTCTAAAGTAAAAAGTGTTGGGGATAAGATTGGATTTGAGGGTAAAGTAGTTGGATAATTCTTTTGAGTTGGGTTCTCACATATCTCACGTTGGCCTTGACCCCATTGTGTGGCCAAAGGGGTATGACCTTGAACTCCTTGACCCTTCAGTCTGTTTCTCAAGGGCTAGAATTCTAGGTGTGATCCACCATTTCTGGATGAGTGTAAGAATTATTAAGGCACAGGACCTTAAACATTCATGTAGATTTTAGGCAAGGCTTTTTCAACAATAGTTTTTAAAGGGGAACTTTATGGTGGACAATCTTGCCTCAAAAATTCCTTCAACCCTTCATCGAGGCCAGGCAGGGGGAGCACACATGGACTCCCCCTGAACTTTTCTCTGTGTAGTGAACCACCTGGCTGAACCCTCATCTAGCTGAATCCTCACTTAGCTGAAAACATCTTTTGATGCTATCAGTAGTCAGAGCCTGGGCAGTAGTCATGATGGAGAGGTTGTGTGTGTGTGTGTGTGTGTGTGTGTGTGTGTGGTGTGGTGTTCACAGTTAGAAGTAAGCTATATCCTAAAGACTGAGGGTAAAACCAAAAATATATAGTGATAAAATGACTCCTAATGACATTCTGCAATATATATTCATAGGTCAGCTCAGCCATCATTAGGGACATTTCCTCCTGAAGCAGGTGGAAACAAATACAGAGACCCTAAATGGGATCTCTCCACCAAATCTTTCCCCTCAGAGCTCAGGAATCCTGAAGAAGAGAGGCAGAAAGAGTGTAAGAGTCAGAGGGGATGGAGGACACCAAGGAAACAAGGCCTTATAAATCAACATAGCAAAGCTCGCATGAACTAACAGAGACTGGAACATGCACAGGGCCTTGGTGGGTCTGCATCAGGTCCTCTGTGCATATGTTACAGCTTCTGGTTTAGTGTTTTAATGGGACTCCTACTGTGAGAACCAGTGGGTATCTGATTCTTGTACCTTCTCTCGGACTCTTTTCCTTTGGTTAGTTAGTCTTGTTCCACTTTTGCGTGATAGTTTTTGTTTTATCTTATTATATTTGATTTTGTTGGATTAAAAAAGAAACAAATGAATAAAAACCGAGCCACAGCAGTAAAGATGGTTTCCTCTAATGGAGCGATACTGGGCATACCAACCACTCCAGGGCAGGCCTCATGCTGAGAAACAGTTGCCCAACATATAATGGACTCTATAGGCTTTTGTGTATATGCTTTTATTTGGTTACAGTTTGGTCTTTTGTTTTATTTATTCTTTTCTTTTTTTGGTGGTGTTTTATTTTGTTTTCTTGGCTTGGGAGAGGTTTTGTTGTATTAAGTTTTTTTTTTTCAACGAAGAATTTAAAGCTGTGTAGGTAGGGAGGGGAGATCTGAAAGGACTTGGGGGAAGGAAGTATATGATCAAAATACTTTAAAGTTGAAAATTTTTAAATAATAAAATTATAATTAAAACAGAGAAGATAAAAAAGGGGAGGAGGAAAGGGAGAATGAGGAGGAGGAGGAAGAGGAAGAAGAAAAAAGGGAGCTGTACGTAGAACAGAGGGAGGGAAAATTCCAGGCTGACCTTGAACTCAAAGTAATCCTGCTTTACCTTTCCAACGTTTGAGATTCCAGGCCTGAGCCACTGTGCTCCATTCCAGGATTTGTGAATTTTGCTTAAGCAAACTATTTCCTAAAGGCCATGGCACCGCTCTATCCTGTTCATTCCTCTCCCAGCTACCCCCTTGCCCACCCGAAACAGCAGTGTTTCTGGCCCCAACTGCATGTTAGGCACTGTTCTCAGCCTGGAGATGTAGCAGTGTGTACTATGAATTATAAGTTCCCAATGAATTTACATTCTAACAGAGAGGCAGGAAAACAGCAGATAAACACATGACATTTCACTTGATATAAAACTTTGAAGAAAAAATCATGTAGGGTAAAGGACAAGGGAGTGACCATGGTGTGTACTCTATTGCACAGCCAGGGACATCCTGTCTGGGAATGTGACATTCGAACCTGAGGGAATTGACATGTAACCACTTTTAGACATCTGGGGTAGATTTTGTGTGGATTTTTGGAGGAAAAGCCACTTGTCGGGGTGCAAGGACACAAGGTTGGCAGCTGGCTGGAACTTAGCGACCCAAAGGACAGGGTGAGTGTGAAATCAGGAAGGAGGGCAGAGGTCACAGAGAATTGAAAAATGTTTTGAACGAAGACTCAATATGAGAAATGTTATTCAAATTATAAGCCCACATGGAAAACATCAAATATTTATTATTTTCATTTGCTACACACTCTAGCAGTTGATATTTTATGTGATTCCATATTAAATATCTGCTACCATTCAATTGTAAGAAGATACTACGTGTGATATACTAAACAGATTTTATGATAAATGAGCTATGGTGTCCAGTTGGGGAAAATCTGATAGGGCTTCATGTTTCTAAGTCCTGGATTTTTACTGTAACTGAAGTGGGAAATCAATAGAAAGTTACAGGCAGAGCGGAAAAAAAACAAAAAGCAAAAAACAACAGCAACAAAAAACTGCTATCTGACTTACATTCTAAAATAGCCACATCGGGTCCTTTCTGGACAAAAGACTTATGTGTATATGGGGGTGAGGTATACAGAGATGGAAGCTGGTCTTTGCGGTAATATATAATCCCATATCACCACTAGTGTGTAGAGCGTCTGTTGCCACACACGCTAATGAAGGGTAAAGAGCAGCCAGGTTTCGAGTAGAAGTCTCACAGGCAGTGTGTTCAAATGTAAAATTTGACAGGAATGATGCACTGCAAGCTCCAAGTTTTTCTAACCTTTAGTGTGCTCCAGTCGGTCAACCAGATCTTACTTGGAACCCAGTCCAGTGCTCTGTGAACCTGGCTGGCTTTGGACTATGTTCTTCTCCCACCACCTTGGGCTATGGCCCTCTCCCACCACCTCTGCCTTCCATGATCTCTTCCAGCACAGCCAGTATCGCCCTGACCTGGCTGGATCAGGGAGATTTGATCACAGATCAACGGCTCCAGGTCCATGATGACGTTGTTGCTGCTGATAGCCGAGGAAGCATGGCTTGAATACATCCTGCTCCTCAAAACACATAACTCAGATATCAGGAAGCTTCTCTTTTAGAGAGAAGGTTTCTTTTGGCAAAGGACAGTCACCAGAGACCATCTTCAAGTGACTTGACAGCCTCTCCTGAGGATTAGCTTTCATAGTGTCAGAAGGCGCTTAAATTATGCTTCCAACAGGAGTGGGGGTGAAGCAAACAACAGTCCTACTCAGCTATATGATGCCTGTGAACCACAATGACCTCCATGGTACAATAACCCATAGGGTGCCATAGTGGCATGCATATGTTGGTGGTAACCAACAGTTCTCTAATTGGACTCAACAAGAACAAGATCGCTGGGCGGTTGTGGCGCATGCCTTTAATCCCAGCACTCAAGAGGCAGAGGCAGGCAGATCTCTGTTGAGTTTGAGGCCAGCCTGGTCTACAAGAGCTAATTCCAGGAGAGGCTCCAAAGCTACAAAGATACCCTGTCTCGAAAAACAAAATAAAACAAAATTAACAACAACAACAACAAAAGAACAAGATCATGCCTGGTCCTAGAAACTTAGCTAATCACCTAAAGCTTGTGAAATCATAGATCTTGGTTGCTAGCGTACAATTCCCACTTTGCTAAAGCAGCATAGTTCCTAATTAATCCCTAAATATTTGTTCTTATACCTACAGGTAAGTATGGTCCTCACCCCTCATCAAGACAATTTCTCCTTGAAACAGATGGTGATCTTTATAGAAAACCAAAATTGCTACATCCGTAACTCAATGCCAGCATCTAAGTCTCAGGGACCATAACAGAGGAGGCAGCAGAGACTTTGTAAGAGCCAGAGGAACAGGGAGTTTACTGTGAGGTTGTGCTTCTTAGAAACGTCAGAGAAGTTGGCACCCATGAGACCTTATCAACATGGCTGCCTAAGCAAGAGCTGAAGAAGAGCGCCACCAATAGACAGGGCTAACAGGAAAGGGGCAAGCCCATGAGACTTTTACAGTAGGCTCCGCAGTTTCTGTTTCTCCATCGTGACTGCTTCCTCTTGCTTGTCCAGCGGCTGCCTTTCAAGGAAGAACCACAGGCATCTCCTCCTACTCTGATTTCAAGTGTCTGAAGAGCTGTGATCATGAAAACAGAAGAGATCTTCAAGGTTATTGCTCAGGCTCAGTTTTTTTTTCTGGGTTCCATGGAGTGACTGTGACTCTGATGAATGTCATAAAGATGGAGGCACAGCCCTGTGTGTGAGCTTGCATTGGCCTCTCTGGGTTCCAGGAACCGTCTCTAACCACGGGGTGATGAGGGATCCCAGTTATTCTCAGAACTAGGAGCAACATCAGCCTTTGTTGACTTCTCTTAATGCTGTTTCTTCCTCTGTAGATACATGCTTTATTGCACGCCCCTTCCCTGTCCTGCCTGTTTCCTGTTAGCCTCCTGATTGAGCTGCACGGGTAGAGATGAGTGGGAAAATGAGAGTCCTTTGTACTGAAAATACGCAAAGCTGTTTCTACATCAGAGGCAATTTTGTCTCAGAGTAGCGCACCCTCCAGTTAGGTCATTTATTGCCACCAGGACTTGAACACTCATGGCCTATGGGGACCTAGCCTGGGCAAAGTGATTTTGAGGAATGAGTACTTTTATTGAATATTATGTAGACATGTGTGTACTTATTATTTCAGGACCCATGATGACTAGGAGGAGGACGCTTCTTCTGCAGTTCTTTCAGTTGAAAGAGGTTGTGTGTGGAGAAGATTAAATAAGAGATTTTTAGTTGTGGGACAGTTTCTGTTGGGTTTGCAGATATTTGGAGGAAAGGTCACTGGATAGAGGAAGTGTGACATAGGACTTGGAGCACAGCTTTAGGGGCTGATCCTGCTGTTCAAATATTTCCTTTGTTGTTTTCTAGTTGAGTAGTTTCAGGTGAGTTACTTCACATCTCTGTGCCTCAGGGCTCCCACGGAAGAAAATGTCTTCGTAGATGCTAATGCTAATACAGCTACTGAGCGTACCACATACTTAAGTTGCAGGTCATAGAGGAATCAAGCTGGAGCTGATGTGAAAACTTCCTCTCTGCTGGAAAGTGCTGTGTGGTTCACTGGCAGAGCGTATTGGTTTCTTTCTATTGCTGTGATAAAATACCGTGTAAGTCACTGTTCAACTGCTGTGAAGAGACACCATGACTAAAGCAACACATATAAAGGCATGGTGCTGGACAAGCAGCTAAGAGCTACACTCTGATTCTGTAAGCATCTATCTAGAGAGAGAGAGAGAGAGAGAGAGAGAGAGAGAGAGAGAGAGAGAAAGGAGAGAGAAGTTGGAGGTTGGTGTTAGGTGTTTTGATCATTTTCTACCTTGAGGCACACCATCTTGCTGATCTCAGAGCTCTCTGGTGATGTTAGTCTAGCTTGACATTTTGTCCCAGGGATCCTGTGTCGGACTCTTTGAGTTTAGGAAATTGGAGACTCTAAAAGAATCTGTTCGTCCTCTCCCACAGGTGCCAGCCAGCACATAGCCTTTGGCTTCATGCCCTTCTTTCAGGAGCTACATTGGCCAAGGCTTGGCTCTGGAGGGCAGAGCTTGGAGTCAGCAACCTTGACTTTGTTTTCTAGTTCTACCGCTTAATAATTGCATGACCCAGAGCCAGGTGGGTGGCTCTCCTCTCTGAACTTCTGGTTATTCATCTGTGAGGTGAGATGAGATGCTCTTGGTGTCTGACTCACAGGGGTCTTCGCAAGGATCAAATGGGATGATGTATGTACCGGCACTTTGAATGCTGCAAGGCTTTCTACAAGAGCAAGGTATCATTATTTGCTCATTAGCAGACTTGTATTTTGCCAGACACCCAGTTGAGAGCAATAAAAATTGAGTAAGACATGATCACTCAAGTTTCTTTTAAATATTCTTCACTCTGAATCATAAATCTTGTTGACAAGGTTATGACCTACCAAATAGATTTTTCTTTCCCTTTGCTCTCTTTTCCTTACCTCTTTCCCACTTTTTCTCTTTCTCCTCCCACGCTCCTCTCTCTAATAGGGTCTCACTTGGAGCCCAAGCTGGATGGGAACTTGTGGCAATCCTCCTACCTCAGCTTCCATAGGCATGAACCTTTATGTCTGTCTTCTGAGTTTTCAGTAATGCCATCCTCCATTTATGCAGGACAGCACAGCCCCGAGCAAAGCACCGGTGTAATTCATCCAAATTGGCCTGTTCAAGTCATAACTCATTCCACTCTAGTCATTCAAACTTAGGAAGAAGCTCTCCTGGGCATTGCTGAGATCTTCTTGCCGCCGCTGCTGCTGGTGGCTTTTTTTTTTTTTCTGAAACAGTATTTCACCGTATAGGCCAGGCTGCCTTAAAAGTCATGATCCTCATCCCTCAGCCCTCCAAGTGCCAGGACTAACGGTGAGGCACCAGTCCTGGCTGCTTCTGGCTTTACTACTAAAAGCAATCAAATATGAACAACATTGCGCACATTCTTCATTATAATCCTTCCATGAACGAGTCCATGAGAGTCGTGGTCAGGGCCCACAAGCACTGTGCTACCATAGGCAACATGAGTACGGAAGGCAGCACGCCGAGGATACTGGGACAGAACATTAGGGGTCTGGGTTCCTGATGGCCATGCTGAGCACCTGGATCGGCTTTCACAGTTGCTGCCTCCAGACTTCATGTTGCTTTGTGCAGCTTCTCAGTCTTTGTACTTCAGCTGTTCTTATTCCTCCATGCTATGAGAAACACACACTCCTGTCATAATTATTGTTCACCATCTCTGGAAAGAAATACAGCTCTCAGCTTGAAAAGGCTGTTGGAGAGCACAGTAGTTAGAAGTACTTGGTGTGCACGCTTGATAACCTGAGTTCAATTCCTGGGGCCCACAATGGAAACACGGAACCAACTCTTGAAAGCTGTGCTCTGACTCCATGCATACACTGTGGGGCCCATGTGCACACACACACACACACACACACACACACACACACACACACATGCGTGTACACATGCGTGCACACATAATGACTATTAATAATAAAGTTCAAAATAGTGGTATTCAAAGATTATCATGATTTCATTATTGAAGAAGGGAATATATGTCAGCTGGATTAATACAGCCCCAAAATTTTAGGAAGGGAGCCATATCCAAAGAACATGTTTTATTATGTTTACCACTTGTAACTCTTGCTTTTTGGCTTGTTTTTGTGGATTTTATTGTTAGTTTTGTGATGGGCGTGATGTGTGTGTGTGTGTGCGCGCGCGCAGTGCACATGGAGGTCAGAGGGCAGCCTTGGTTATCATTTCTCTGGCCCTGTCTAACATTTTGGAAATCACTTGAGAGGCACGGTCTTTCAGAGTCCAACCATTTAGGTTAGGTTGGTCCATGAGCCTTAGAAATCTGACAAGGTCTTTGCAAAGGTTCTGTGACGGAACAACGGCCCCCTGCTTGATAGGTAATCATCCATTCAAATGAACTATCTCCCCAGCCTATTTTTATGTTTCTTGAGAGAGGGTTTCATGTAGCCCAGATTGATCTAGAATTTGCTATGTACCTGAAGGTGGTTTTGCTCTCCTGATCTTCCTGCCTCTACCTCCCAAGTGCAGCAAGTATAGGCATGGGTCATCATGCCAGACTTATTTCTGCCTGTAATTGTCTTCATGCTACAGACCTAGCACTGTTGAAACAAGTTCTTTTTGTATGACTACTTAATTCTTGAGGCCTTATAAAGATGCCTACTAGGGAATATCTTCCCAATCACTTTGAAAATAATTTATTTTGTTATTTTATGTGTCTGTCTGTATGAAGATGTACTTCTGTGCACCACTGGCTTGTAGAGCCCATGGAAGCCAGAAGATGATGTTGGATCTCCTGGAACTGGAGTTACAGACAGTTGTAAGCTACCACGTGAGTGCTGGAAATCAATTCCAGGACCTCTGGAAGAGCAGCCAGTGCTCTTAACTGCTGAACCATCTCTCCAGCCTTTAATAACGCTGACTTCAAAGAAAAGTCCAGCACTATGGAACTGAATCAAGACTTTCGATGAGGACAATTAATGCTTTGCTGAAAGGTACCCTCAAGTACAGCCTCTCAGACAGGGTCCATCCAATGAGGACTGAAGCACCCATCAGAGGCTGATTCCTCTACATGAGTGTTTTGCGGGGTTCACCTGACTGAGGCTGAATTAACGGCAGCAGCAGTTTGCCGACTGTCTGGGTCAAAAGGTCGCCAGTCTAGGAGTTTTACCTATGCTGTTTGTGAATATTCTATTTTAAAGAACTGTGCCTCTATTAACTCATTTGTCCATTCCTTTGCACAAGTACCTCATATCCAAGCCGCAGAACCAAAAACAGATTGCTGTAATTGCAAAGGGATTCTAACCAAACACAAGCCGGGTTTCACAGGAGGGAGGTGGTGGGTGGGGGCCTGTTTTATTTCGTAAACATTTTATTTTGGTATAAGAGGTCTTATTAATAGCGACACTTTGTTTCAAAGCAAACATCCAGAGCAATGAGAGTGCTGCTCTCAGCGCAAGGGGAAGCCCCAGGACGGCCACCCTACTTTTAATGACTTGTTTACCTCGGTTAGGAAACCACAGGCTGAAGGCTATAACTCATGTGTGTCACATGTCTTCCCACCACATGCTGAATTAAAAAACAATCATGCTAGCATTTATGATACTGTTTTCTTCAATGCTGTGATATATGGATAGTTAGGAGCCAGTTTTCATTTCTTATCAATGTCTTGAAGACAATAGGCCTCTAATGTCAATTGTAACTTTATTTAAAGTGATAGGCTTCAGTTTCGTCTATTCATTGTATCTTAGGTTGGTGGTTTTTTTTTAAATATTTATTTATTTATTTATTATACAATATTCTTTCTGCGTGTATGCCTGAAGGCCAGAAGAGGGCACCAGACCTCATTACAGATGGTTGTGAGCCACCATGTGGTTGCTGGGAATTGAACTCGGGACCTTTGGAAGAGCAGGCAATGCTCTTAACCACTGAGCCATCTCTCCAGCCCCTAGGTTGGTGTTTTGATTGGAGCTGAGATTTGACTATTTGATTATGAGAACACATTTTTAATAATCTGGTCACAAGAAGACAGTGCCTTTTTTTTCATAATCTCATTTTTAGCCAAGCTTCCCACTAGGTGAAAACACATTTATAATTAATTAGGAACCAGAGTCCTTTGAATCACTAGGTAAAGGACTAGAGAATACAATATCAAAGAGAATTGATTTAGGCTGTCCAGCTACTATAAATCACATTTGCCTTCAAACATGTCAAACTAGTACATTAAAATTGTGAAAATCTGGGCAAGCAAGATGGCGCAGGGTAAAGGCACTGACCATCCAGACCCATAACCTGAATTTGATAGCTGGAACCTACAGTGGAAAGAGAGAACCAGCTCCAAAAAGTTGCTTTCTGACATCCACAGGTGTACCACGGCACAACTGTGCCCCTGTGTGTATAGACATAGATAGATACACACATGTGTGTGAACACACGTGCACATGTGAGTGGAAAAGCAAAATAAAATAATTTGAATTAAGAATGTGTGTTGAGATCCTTTAAATTGAGAAGATCAGAAATGGCCTAAACTCCCTCTTCCTTTTTTTTTTAAAGGAATTTTAAGCTTTTGTTTACAATTTCAACTTCTTTCTCTCTCTCTCTCTTTCTCTGTAAGTTTTTAGTAATACATGTTCATGATATTTATTACTATAGAGGCACACAAAGGAAAACATCAGACTTTGGGGAAGAGAGGAAGAGACCTGTGAGTTCTTGCTGTTAGGTAATTCTTTTATGACATGGAATTCTATCTAATACAAAAGGGTGCAACAATAGTCAAATCCAACACTGTCAGCCATGGGAAGACAAGACAAGTCCATGAGCTGTTTTACACTGTAATATTTAGAATATCAGGACAGTGGTTCAGACTTGACTTACCTTTAATGATGGGAATTTAAAATCAATACCTTTATGCAGCCTTTGGTTTCCTGGGATTCAGTACTGGTACATTCATAAAAGACAAGCAACATCATGTGTGTGTAAGCTGTGTATGTGTACAAGTATGTGTGGAGTGTGAGTATATAGGAAGTGTGCATATGTGTGTAAGCAATATGTATCTATGTGACATATGTGTGTGTGTATGTGTATAAGCAGTGTATATCTATGTTGTGTTTGTATATGTGAGAACCAGAAGCTCAGAGGTGGCCAGAATCGAATGATTCTAAAACCGAGTTTTAGCATCTTTAAGGCTCTTTTTTTTTTTTTTTTTTTTTTGAGCAACTCACAGTTGAATCACTTTAAATTTAACTTAGACCAGAATTACAGAACGCAGTAGGAAGAGCCCTCAGCCTATGGATCATAAAATTTGGGTCTATGGAATTAACCATATGCTTTGGTCTGAGGGAGCCGTGAGCAAAGGATGACTCCAGTTTTCCAGATTCGGGACTGGGGGGAGTGAGAAGGGTAATGGCAGGACAGCATTACACACTTAGTGTTCAGTTTCTCTGGTGTTTTCCTGGAAGGAGACCCGAGTCTAGACAGGGTTGTGCTGGCAATGCAAGTTCTGATAGGACTGTGGCCTCTGGGTCCTGAGTCCCTGACCTCGCTTCTCCAGACTGTAACATGAGAAAATGACTTCCCCGTGATGCCTGCCAGGTTAGGGCCTCACGACTGCCAAAGTGGGACACGGAAAATCTCACTCACACAATTTTCCTCAGTATTCAAATCAATTGGCTTTAGTGGACGTGCTGTGGAGGAGTCCCAACTTCTCCCAGTAATGGCTACTGTTCTGATTTCGGGCACTGCCTGAGTGGGAGTGGGTGGCTTGCTAGCAGGGTGGGAGCAAGCACTGTGACTGGGCATTCTGGGTTTGGGATGCAGTGTTTTCTGTGTTGTGTTGTGAACTATGACAGCTGTGACTTTCTTATTTTGCTATGGGACCCTGTCTTGGCTTTTTGGCTGGAGGTCATTGGGATTCCCCAACAGAAGTCTTCTTCATTTCTAAGTACACAGCACATGCAACAGAAACAAATAAGTCAGGGGCCTGTGCCTTGGCTTCATCCTTAGTTCTAAGTTGCTTAGCTGGACTGTTCCTTTGACTTTTCAGAGGTTTTTATTTGCTTGTTTGTTTTTCATTTATATATAATATTAAAGGTTTTAATTATAATTAGATTAAAATATAGAAACAGTATGTATTAAATCATCCATAGGGGAAGGGGCCTTGTTGTGGATTTTGAAAAATAATAATAATATAAAATAATAATTTTGAGACAGAATTTCACATGGTATCCTAGGCTGGCCTTAACCTCCTAGTGTCTGTTCTGCCTCAGACCCCTTAGTGAAGAGATCAGGTGTTCACCACCATACTCGGCTTAAAACTCACATTGTCTACTTACCAAAATATTAAAATGAAATGCAGGAGACTGGAGAGATGGCTTAGTGGTTAAGAGCACAGGTTGGTCTTCCAGAAGTTTCTGGTTCAATTCTTACTACCCACATCGTGGCTCACAACCACCTGTACTTCCAGGGAAACCAGTGCCTTTACTGGTCTCCGTAGGCACTGCACACACTGACATACATGCAGGCAAAATACCTATAAATGTGAAAAGAAATCCTTAAAAAAAATAAAACGGAAAGACTGAGGGCAACCCATAACTGCCTCTGTCTCACTTTTAACAATTCTAGTTTCTTCCCAGACAGAGAGAACACCTCACCCTAGCTATCTTAGAGTTTATTATCATCCCATTAAGAAACATTTTTTCTATTACTTTGTAGACATTATCTTTAAACACCGTCATTAAACATTATGTGATGAAATTGTCTCATTTGTGCATTGTCCATCCTCTCAGTATTGCATCATATTATCAAACCCAGGTCATTTCTGCAATTTTTATTTGGTTCCCACTGCCATAATCTAGTTCTCACCCTGAAAGAATGGCAGGGTACTGTTGGTGCTCCCTTCCTTTTTTCCACCACATCCTCCTCTCCCCATCTGACAATATCTGACAGCTACATCCCGCTCTAACCTCTGCCTTGCCCAGCACTGTGTATGTCTATTGTATGTGGTACTGTATTACATACAGACATTTCTATACAACTGTATATCAGCTGTGTGGATTCCTCCCAGTTCCTCCCAATCAATCCTCTTTATCACCCCAGACAGCTTCACTTTTACTTCTGGGTCAAATATGCCTCCTTGATTTTGTATAAAGATTTAAAATAGACAGCAACATTAGAGAAAACGTATCTCTCTTTCTGAAATTTAATTTATGGGGTATGATTATCTACAGTTGTACCTACTCTCCTGCAAATGTCATAACTTTGTTCTTCTTTAAGGCCGAAGAGCTCCATTGTGTAGGAGTACGATATTTTCTTTACTCATCCCCCACAGTTGTCCTTTTGGATTGACCTCGCAGCCTAACGATTGTGAATGGTGCTACAGTAAGCACTGGTGTGGAAGTGTCTCTGTGATGCTTTGACTTGGAGCCATCTGGGTAAATACCCAGGAGTGGGGCACTGGTGCATATGGCAGGTCTATCTTCAGCCTTTTGAGGAACTTGCCTTCTGATTTTCATAGTGGCTAGACTATTTTACATTCCCAACAGAAGGGAGAATGGTTCACTTCTATCCACATCCTAACCAACGTTTGTTTCCTCATTGTTTGCTTTCCCAACTGAGGCGAGATGAAATGTCAGCACTTTTTAAATTTGTATTTCTCTGATATCTCTCATCTAATTTTTTTATAGTCTTATTTTATATATCACTGGTGCTGAAGAGACAATTCAACAATTAAGCGTACATACTGCTCTTCTAGAGGCCCCAAGTTTGGTTTCCAGCGTCTTCCCGTGCAGCTTACAACCACCTGTAACTACAGCTCCAGGGGATGCAATGCCTTCTTTGGGTCTCCACTCACACCGGCACTCATATGCACATACCCTCTCCACCTGTCTTAGGGAGAGTTACTCTTGCTATGATGAAACATCATCACTAAAGAAATCGGGAGGGGGGGTGTTATTTGGTTTTTATTTACATATTACAGTTCATCATCAAAGAAAATTAGGACAGGAACTCAATCAAGTAGAGCAGGAACCTAGAGGTGGGAGCTGATGGAAAAACCATAGAGGAGTGTTGCTTAGTGGCTTGATTCCTGTTTCTCTTACCCTACTTAACTGAGGACCACCAGGCCAGGATTAGGTCTACCCACAATGGGCTGCACCCTCCGCCATCAATCACTCATTAAGAAAATGCCCTACAGGTTTGCCTACAGCCCAATTTGATGCAGTTTTTTTTCTCTCAGTTGAGGTTCCCTCCTCTTTGATGACTCTGGCTTGTGTCAAGTTGACACAGAACTAGCCAGCACATCCCATAAATACATTATTAAAAATAGAATGGATCTTAAAAAGATGTAGACTCCTTATTTCTCAGTTTGGCCCCCATTATCCTCTTGTGAGGCCCCATGACTATTGACTGTGGACTTCTATCCCGCAGATACTAAATGCGTTTTTGCACGCACACATTTCGGTGTTGTCAGAAGACGGTTTGCCTTAGCATTTGCCTCAGTAGCAGTGAATCACAACGCCTTTCAGTAATGTCTCTGCAGGGAAGAAGGATGAAGCCAAGGATTAGCTAGGTACTTTGCCAGCTTTTCTCTCCCATAAAATTATATTTATTTGTAAGTAGAGGGGAAGATGCAATTTGAGATAAACTAAATGAATGTAGCTTTTTTTTTAATTTATTTATTTATTAAGGATTTCTGCCTCGTCCCCACAACCACTTCCCATTTCCCTCCCCCTCCCCCGATCAAGTCCCCCTCCCTCATCTGCTCGAAGAGCAATCAGGGTTCCCTGACCTGTGGGAAGCCCAAGGACTGCCCACCTCTATCCAGGTCTCGTAAGGTGTGCATTCAAACTGCCTAGGCTCCCACAAAGCCAGTACGTGCAGTAGGGTCAAAAACCCACTGCAATTGTTCTTGAATTCTCAGTATTCCTCATTGTCTGCTATGTTCAGCTAGTCCGGATTTATCCCATGCTTTTTCAGACCTAGGCCAGCTGGCCTTGGTGAGATCCCAATAGAACATCGCCATTGTCTTAGTGTGTGGGTGCACCCCTCGTGGTCCTGAGTTCCTTGCTCGTGCTCCGTCTCCTTCTGCTCCTGATTTGGACCTTGAGATTTCTGTCCGGTGCTCCCGTGTGGGTCTCTGTCTCTGTCTCCTTTCATCGCCTGATGAAGGTTAATATTCCTGAGGATGCCTATGTGTTTGTCTTTGGATTCACCTTATTTAGCTTCTCTAGGAACATGAATTATAAGCTCAATGTCCTTTATTTATGGCTAGAAACCAAATATGAGTGAGTACATCCCATGTTCCTCTTTTTGGGTCTGGCTTACCTCACTCAGAATGTAGCTTTTTGATTTTTAATTTTCTCCTCAATGGTTGGGAAAATGAAGGATGAGAAGAATTTGTTTCACTTTGGATGCTTTCTTTATTAGATTAAATGGATGGCTTCATCCCAGTGTCTGCATTTCCCACATGTTTAATGAGTTTAGATGGAAGAGTAATGAATCCACATGTGACTTTAAAGAGCAAGCTCACATAACACAACCTATGTGACATCTACATGAACATGAAATAAGGCGTGTAGACTAAAATTTAGGGGTGATTTGGAACTCCATGAAATTGCAGGGGTCTTTCATGTTGGGAAAACACTTTTTGCCTGTAGCTACATGAAGTCACTCAATTTTTTCAAAGAAATGGTGGAATATTTAATTTTACTTAGAAAATTTTCACCTATTAAAGTGCTTTCTTGAGTTATAATAAATATACAAAGCTGAATTCTTTCATTTGCACCAGCTTATGATTTGTGCATGTGCAAGACTGCTGATACCACTATCACAATCACCAACACCTCTCTCTGAATGTCCCTTGGTTTCATTGAATAATCCTTGGCATCTACCTTCCTAACAGTTTTGAAGTACATAATATGATAGTGATTAGGCTGTATTTCATCAGAATTTATTGTTATATAGCAATTTCCTCTGAAAAATAAACTCACTTTGGAAGGAAGCCTATTAAGATGTAGAATGTTCTAAAGGGAAGTGAAACTTTTTATCCTGTGAGGAATCTTCTTAAGCTCAGCTCAAAAGCTTCAGGAAGTCCCTGAAACCAAGCAGTTTCACTAGCCACCTTTCACCCCAAGAAAATGTAAGTGATAAGGAATGCTGAGAGGTGTTCTCACTCTGACAAGACATTCAGATCAGTCGAGCTGCCTGGAAAAAAACAGAGGCTACCAAAGCTACATGAAAGAGATGGGGACCAGTACACTTACCTGAATGAGGCTTAGCCCTCCTGAATTGCTTGAAAGAGATACTCTTCAATATGTTGAGCTGCCTGCAAGTTGTGCCTCGTGCCTCAAGTTTTCAGTTGTTATCCAGACTGGGGTAGGCATTTGGTGATGTGGCCGTTCTGTAACTAACCACTCATACATATTCCTGTAAGTAACCCCAATAAAACTCATTGGTTCAGTAAGTTTGACTTTGGTGTTATACTTACTTTGGTCTCTGGTTAATTCACTATCTGGGGTAAATAGATGTTTATACATATATTCCCAGAAATTGTCACATAACCTTGTAATTTAATGTAAATTAAAATTTTGTAACTAGTGAACAAAAAAATTTCAAGAAAAAAGGAGGCAAATATTTGAAAAATATATGTATATAGTAAGTGTAAGATAAAGAACACTGATGGGTTCTATGACAAAATCTATGAGGCAAGTTAACTTTATAAGGAAAATATGACTAGCTCACAAATCTAAGCATGATCCTGGCATAGCTTGGCTATGGGATGGACAGCACGGACTAGTGTGACGATGGTGGGGACCCGTATGGGAGGAAGAGAACAAACCAGCAGCCAGGAAGGCAGGGGGGAGATTTGGGGGTTGGACTTAGAAGTCTCTTATTAGCTTGTGTTTTTTTTTTAAATTTTATTTTCTTTAATGTACCTGGAGGAACAGCCATGGGTGCTGGGAACCAAACTCTTATAATTTTGGTTGTGAGCCTAGCCTTTAACAGCTGAGCCATCCCTCCAGGCCGCTTGCTTTGTTTTTGAGCAAAGTCTTGGTCTATAGTCTCAGGATAGCCCAGACTGGTCTTGAACTCCTGATTTCCTTGCCTCAGGTACCCAAGTTCTGGGATTGTTGATGCATAATACCACAATTGGATAAAGCTTAGACTTTGATGTTCAGTTTCCTAATGGCCTCCTGCTAGGCTCTTTTCTCTTAGATATCTGATTGTCTTTCACATTACAACACCAAGGACCAAATCTCCAATACCATGTTGATAGCCTCATGTGCTGAGACTGAGACACTCTGCTTGACCGTAGTCATGAAATGTAGAGAACACAGAGAGAACACAGGCAGTGTTCAGAAACCCGGTTTCCAGGCATCTCAATAATTGCAAGCCTTTAAATACAGGATACCAAGACTGGTGACTCTTCTGATTCTAATATTTAAGAAAAGCATTATAATATATTTGAAGTATTCACACACACAAAGGCTACTGTGTATTTTAATTTTAAAGAAAAATCAAAAGAATATCCTTCTATCTTACTATCTTGCTCAATCCAGGCTAAATTACAGCAGATAATTAAAAGTAGTATTCCACAGAGAAATGCTTTCATAGCTCTGTGCCTTTATTTGGAATAACCTTTATTCAATGTGAAGGAGGAAAGTCATATCACAGACCATGTGCCACACATTTAGTAGGTGGAAACTGGCATTTTCACTTTGATTGGAATGATTTGAGACTTCTGCTGGAAAGGTTGCATAAGGTCGGAGAACGACTCAGCCTTGGAACTGCAGCACAAGAATCTCTCTTTCTAGCCCGGCGATCACTTAATTACAACAAGGTGTGTGCTTTTCATACACTCCTGGCATCAGTCAGAAAATGTGGCTGAGTAAAATTGGAGCAAAAGTTTGATGTAAGGAAAAAACATCATATAATAAATGCCAACTTCTCTTCCTTTTCAAATTTTATAATATCACCTGGCTTGGTTCCTTTTTCATTGCTGTGGTAAGATATCATGACCAACACAACATATAGATTTTTGGGGGGGAGGCTTACAGTTTCAGAGGGAATGACCATCTTGGTGGGGAATGTGGCAACAGGCAGGCATTAGTAGGTGAGAGTTTATATCTTGATCCATGAACACTACGGATTAAATAAAGAATTAAAATAAGATGGGAATATGTGGGCTTTTGAAACCTCAGAGGCACACCTTGCCCAGTGAAGTCACACCTCCTAGTTCTTTCCAAATAGTTCCACCAACTAGGGACCAAGTATTCAAATGTATGAGCATATCGGGGTGTTTCTCCAAACCCCACCACCATTCATTTTTTTAGGAGGTTTATAGATTTCAATAAGAAACACATCTATTCTTGATTGTCAGCTACCCTGGTAGAGATCTAAAAACTGCATGCGACACCCATTCAATAAAGGTTCAAGGATGCTTATCAGATGATAAAGAATAAAACTCTCACTTGTCTTATAGATTCCTGCAGTAATGTGTTTTCATTGGGATAGATGGTGGTGTTTCATATTTTATTAATCAGTAGGTTCACTAGGACTTTAATGCAAAAATTCATCTTAATCTTACACCTGCCAGAATGGCTAAGATCAAAACCACAAATGACAGCTTATGCTGGAGAGAATGTGGAACAAGAAGAACACTCCTCCATTGCTGGTGGGATTGCAAACTTGTCCAGCTAGATATTTTGAATATCATTTACATAGATGAGTATTAGTCAGCTGTTAAAAAACAATGACATCAGCCATAACGAAACTTTTAAGAATAACAGTTGTTTTTAATATAGAAAAAAATTATACACTGATGTATATACATGAATGTCTCTTTTTTTACTTACATGTGTACACTTTATTGTGTATGGATTATATATCAACAAAACTGTAAAGACAGACATTTTAGAAGACAAAATATAAGTTTTAAAAAGCAATAAAAAGTAAAAAATGATAAACACACACACAAAAAAAACAATGACATCAGGAAATTGAAACCAAATGGATGGACCTAGAACAAATATCATCCTGCGTGACGTAACTCAGACCAGAAAGACAAACATGATATATACTCACTTAAAACTGGATATTAGATGAAAAGTAAAAGATAACCATGCTACATTCCATAGACCATGGAGGTTAGGTAACAAGGAGGGCCCCAGGTGGGGTGGGGGCGAAACACATGAATCTGCTTGGGAAGGGGAAATAGAAGGGTGCTCTTGGGTGGACTGGCGGTAGGTGGGGAGGAGAACATGAGGGATCAGGTTTGTGGGGGGTGGATGAGGTAAGCACTAAAAGAGATGAATGGGAGGAGGAGGCTTCCTGGGGTCAGATAGAAACCTGGTGCAATGGAAGCCCCCATGAATCTCTAAGGTTGACCCCAGCTAAGACTGTGGGTATGTAGTCTGAACTGATCATCTCCTGGGATCAGATTGATGACTGCCCGAATTGCCATCAAGGAGCCGGCATCCAGCAGTTGATAAAAACAAATGCAGAGACTCACAGCCAAATACTAGGCTGAACTTGGGGGAATCCTGCTGAAGAGAGGGAGGAAGGATTGTATGTGTCAGAGGGGTCAAGGATATCACAGGAAAATCCACAGAATCAACTGATCTGGGCTCATAAGAACTCACAGAGTCTAAACCAGGGAGTCTTCATGGGACCAACGAAGGCCCTCTACATATATGGGGGGCAGTTGTGTAGCTTGGTTTACGTGTATGACTCCTAATAATAAGAGCAGGGGCTGTCCCTAATGCTTTGGGTAGCTCTTGGGAACGTAGTCCTCATACTGGATTGCCTTGCCAAACCTTGGTACAAGGGGAGGTGCTTACTTTTATCTCAACTTGATGCGCCTTGCTTTGTCAATGTCCATGGAAGTCCTGCTCCTTTCTGTAGAGAAACAGAGGAGGAGTGGATTTGTGGGTGGTGGAGGGGAGAGGAGGTAGGGAATGGGAGGAGAGGAGGGAGGGGAAACTGCAGTCAGGATGTAAAATGAATAAATTAAATAAAAAATGATTTATAAAGATTATGATGTTCTCAAATTTTCTCAGTCCTTAGTTACACTAGCAAATGATTTTCAAACTAGTTTCTTCTTCCAACTTGACTTCATTTCAAGTCTGTAAATATAAACCAGAAAATCGAATATCATTGCTTTTAGATTTTGTCCTTGCATTTGGATATACCAAAAATTAATTTTATTCCTCTGTTAAGTCTCTATTAATTGCCCACTATTACGTTAAAACACTGGGTGTTATCAAATGTGCAAGTATCTAGTGACCATTTGGACATTTAAAATTCTTAAATTATTTTATATAGAAACACAAAGAAAGTAAGCTTCATGGTTGTTAAATCAGTGACCAGTGTGAGCTCTGCAGTGAAAGAGGTTGAAGTCTCTCTGCAGGGGCAGATCTTGGGATTTATGGTGTGGAAAACAATGGGTTCGTTCCTCTAGAAATGTAAGTCCAAATAAACTCCTCCTTCTATACCTTGTCTTGGTCTTGATGTTTTTTATCTCAGCAATAGAAAAGTCACTAATACACTAGAGAAATTCCAAACCATTGTCATGACTTAACCAGGGTATCTCTGGGGTCTTTGGGACAGTCAACAAAGTTTTCAAAGATCTCACAGAAATTCTAATCAATTTTAGGAAGAGGGTCCTGTGGTCTTTTTAGTCTTGAGGCCATTCCAGAACTGGAGTGTCTTAGGGTTCAATTACTGTGAAAGAGGCACCACGACCACAGCAACTCTTACAAAAACAAACAAACAAACAAAAACATTTAATTTGTTTTATGAGGTTTAGTCCATTATCATCATGGCAGGATATGGTGGCATGCAGGCAGACATGGTGTTGGAGAAGGAGCTGAGAGTGGAGAAGAAGCAGCATCTTGATCCCGCAGGCATCAGAAAGTGGTCTGAATGTCACAGTGAATGAAGCTTGAGCAAAGGATACATCAAAGCCCACAACCACAGTGACACACTTCTTCCCAACAAACCACACCTTCTAATGATGCCACTCCCTACGAGCTTATGAGGGCCAATTACATGCAAACTACCATAGGAGAGTTTGTATCCTGAGAATAAACAGGTAACTCTAGGCTCAAATGTACAAATAATGTTTTGTACCAGTTCAATACGAGGTCCCATCTGTGCTTCTGTATACCTACAGGGCATGGGCTGGATGGAGATTTCTGACTTAGAATTTATTCCAAACACCAGTGCCTAGGACTTTGAGGTAAATTTGTTCTGTCCTAGGAAGGATACATGTCAAGTGCCTATAGCATCAGCTGCTCACCAAATGCAGGGCTCTTCCTAAATTTGCTTAGATCGCTCTGTGGCCTACATTTAACATTTGCTACAGACCCAAGTGCCCAGTGCTGGGCTAGTTATCTGGTTAAAATGTCCATCATAAAACCCTGCTCCTTGGGTGACTTAATATTGACAAATGACCAAGGTTTAAATGGCTTCTTACATTTGATTTAATCTATTAAAGTAAAGCCCCTGAGCCACCACAGGGGTTGGCACAATTTTATAGTCATACTTAGTATGAAATTACTATATAGCCTCCTGAGATTACAGTTCAACTAAAGTGCTTTTATTTGCCTTCTATACCTGATACATATTTATACAGAGTTCTTCCGAGTCAGATTTCATTTTGAAAAATAGGGAAAGGTTACTGCTAAATAAAGGCAGAGAGACGGTCTCAGGAACTTTCTGTTTCAGTCTTATTAAATATTCATATAAACATTGGATTAAGGCGCCACTCAAATGTATGATAATATAAAGTATGGTCTTTGATTGGATTACTGTCAATTAAAAAATCAAAACATTTTAACAAATGTATATTTTTACTGTGTTTAGAATGGCTCAATTATAAGCAACAGGAAGAAAAGAATTATAGCTACCACCACTGTGAGAATTCATGGAGTCTGTGCCAGCCTGGGTGGAAACGATAAGTATATATTGATTGCCAGGTATTGCTCTAAATCACTGTGGGACATTTACATCATTTTATCTCATAACCACATTCCAAGGTGTGTATTGTTTTACAGATGTGGTAATCCTGAAAATCAGAAATACCAGAAATTTAACACACTTCAATTCATTCAGCAAGGAGGTGGAAGAAGGGATGCAAAGCAGTGTATCTGACTCCCAGGATTGTTAGCAATTCCTCTCTTCATTTTAAAATGAACAGCTATAAAATATTACTGTTTTTGTGGCAGATGCTAAATGTCAAAGCAGGAACTTCAAACCAGATCATGTCACCTGCAACCTGGTGCCTGAGAACAACCACAATGGCTAGAAATAGTCAAAATTTGATAAAAGAAAGGTTAGTTGTTTTTGACAATTATGTAAATGAATACCTTAAGAAAGTTAGACACATGTCAGACAGGGTTAAGGAGTCTGAGAAAATTATCAAGTAACACCTGATAGCCAAATGCGTGTCTCAGAAAGATCATAGAAACTAAAGAGACATTTGGTGCCTTTTATCCAATATGTCATAAAATGTTTAATATTTTGGTGATATTACAACAGATCTTTTAAAATGTCAACCCCTCATTTTTCATTGCTAGCAGTCATAAATACAGATAATTGATAATAGTGTATGTTGCTTCATAGTTTTAAGTGGTTAGAACCTTACCCCTCATTATGATGCTATTGGTGAGTCTTTGGGAGATGGAACCTTCATGATTGTTCTTACACCTTCTCATAAGAGATCAAAAGAGTCTGTTGGACTCTTAGTGTGTCAAGTTACAATGAGAAGATACAGGTCAAATATGAGGAAGATGTGAATTTTGACAATTTCTATTCTTTTTAAAGAATTTTAAAATCTAAGTCATCCAATATATGTGCATAAAGTTGTTTGCAGTTGTATCACATTGCCTGCCCTTATATACTATGATAACTGTCAAAAGTGACTTGAACACATATTCATTATCTCGGCTTCTGAGGATCAGGAGTCTGCTGAGGGTCTGCATTAGGGAGGAACAGAATTGATGGCATGGATACATAATGAAAGGGCCTTCATTAGATTGGGTTGCACGATACAGGTTGTAGAGTATAGAAATGACAGGTCCTCACCCTGGAGATGCTGAGAACCTAGTAGCTTCACAGATCACGAAGCTGAGTGCTGGAGAAGTCTTAGTGTGGTGCAGAAGGCCTGGAGGAATCTTGGAGAACTGAAGAGGGTGGGTTCCAAGATCAGCAAAGAGTGGCAGCTGCAACAGCAGCAGCAGCAGCAGCAGCAGCAAAGTAGATTCATCCATCAGCAAGGAGCGAAGGTGAACAGGCAAGAAAGGACATTGTTTTTCTCTGAGATCTCTTTATATCTAGGCTGGGCACTCTGAGGGAACATCTCCTCTCCTCAGAAATATCCCTCAGACCTGCTCACAGGTAAGTTTCTTTTTTTTTTTTTTTTTTTTGGCTCCCCGTCAGGGAATCGAACCTCGGTCTCCCGCATGAAGGCAAGTTTCTTAATTGATTCCAGATCCAACTCTGTTTACAACCAAGAGTAGTTATTAGTGTGTCAGAATTCTGCAGTGAAAGTCTCAGCTAAGTTTGCACTCAGCAGGGCCCAGCCCAGAAGGGATATTCTTCTAAGAGCTACTTCTGTGGTAAGACTCAGTCCCTTGAGTTGTAGAACTTACATAAGCTTGCTTCTTTAGGAGGTCTGCTATGGAGAATGTGAGACTCTAACAGAAGTTACATAACTCTCGTGGAATTCCACACCCTTGAACATGGGCCACCTGTAACCACAAGGTGTGACCCCAGGTGTCTTCTGCTCATCGGAACCTTGCCTTACAAAGATGCAAGAGAGAACAGACTGGTAACACCACAAATCCATGTGCAGCAGCTTCCAGCTCTCTGTTCCCTGCAAAGTCACAGAAGCTGCTGGAACTTCTCAATGTCCGTTGTCATTCAACTTTCACCTCCACATTTGCTTTGTGACTTTCGCAGTATGTTCTCACTTTCTATTATTTTCAGAAAACTGAGGTGAATAGAGGAGAGTCCTAGAGGATGCTCACCCCTCCCTCAGTAGTGATGCTGCTTCTGAGAAGTGCTCATCACTGGCTGTTAAACCGCTCCTTGCTGGTCGCCTTAGTCCAGGTCTATATGGCTTCCATTAAATTTCCTACAGGTAAAGACTGTTGTGTGGCATCTGTTTATTTAGAGCAAACGTGACCAATCAAGTCTTAGCTCTGCCACGTGTTTGAAGTTTCACTATCACTGACTGCAGTTGAACACTTTTTTGAGGTAAATGTTGTGGAATATTAATTAGTTAAAGATGTGTTACAATCGTTTATGCTGTGGAACATTTGTTTAATGATGGAAAGATGTGTTGCATTTTTTTATGTTGCATTTGTTTAACTCTGTAAAGCTGTGTTACTTTCCTGTCTAAAACACCTGATTGGCCTAATAAAGAGCTGAATGGTCAAAAGTTAGGCAGAAGAGAGAAATAGGTGGGCTGGAAGGCAGAGAGAATAAATAGAAGAAAGAAGAGGGAGGAATGAGAAAGGAGAAGGAGAAGAGGGTGCCAGGGGCCAGTCACCCACCAACACAACCAGCCATGAGTAAAAAGAAAAGAAAGGTATGTAGGCTAGAGAAAAGTAAAATCCCAGAGGCAAAAGATAGATTGGATAATTTAAGTTATGAAAATCTGGCTAAAAATAAGACATGCTAAGACTGGGCATTCATAACTAAGAATACATCTCTGTATATTTTTTTGGGAGCTGGGTAGTGGCCCTCAAAGAACAAAGAGTAAAAAGTAACCAATTCAGGTAAGGTCTTGCTATGTAGTTCAGGCTGACCTTCAATTTACAATTCCGCTTCAACTCAGTGATTCTGATATTACAGGTATCTTGACATATGTTTCTACAGATTTTTAGAACTAACAAGAACTTAGAGCAAAGATAAGACTTTGACTGCCCATAGCTGATACTTCAGGTCATGATATTTACACCTTCTGAACCTCTCCACCCAGGTGTAGGCAGCAGATAGCGAGACTGACTTTTGCTATTACAAGTTGCGTTCTTGCAAAGAAATATGCTTTTATATGTCCTACTAAAAAATGGTTTGTCCTTCTTAATAGCTGGAGAACATAAGCAGCCATTCATCCCGGTGCACGATCAACACATTTATTACTTATGACAGGTTGGTATAAACATCCAATTATAGTTACCTATTTATACATCACTATGTATTTTAATGATGTGTTTTTAAAAAAATAGCTGTTAAGACTAAATTTGTGCCTTGATTTACAATGTTGGTTTTCAGAGTGTTACAGGTTAATGCATTCTCCCTAAGAAATGGCCTAGACGATGATACATTCCCTGAAAGGCTGCTAGGTGTATCTCTGTACTCCCCCCATAAGACTTTAAAAATTCCATCTAGGAAACAGTGCTGACTATGTTCAAGTCGGGTACCTGGCTGCATCTCTCTTGTTCTAGACTAGAAAGGTGTCTTTGACCTACACTAATGTGTGCCTTGTTCACTTTTGGTAGGACTGCACTGCATTCATTCCTCTTTTACCTCTTGGAATCCTGAACAAGTTTATAACGTGTAGGGAAATATTTTCCCCTCTTTTAGCAGTGCATCCGGCTAGTAGAACTGAAGCCCAAGGACCATGCTCCTTCCAAACAGGCTTTATAGAAATTACAATCCTAGACAGTCATGATGGTATATGGTAGTAATCTTAGTATTTGGGAAATTGAGGGAGGAGGATCATAATTCTGAGGACCTCCTGGCCTAAATAGTGAGATGCTATGGCAAAATAACAACAGCACAAATCAAACTAATCCAAGCCAAACATAAAAATCCATTGGTTTAAAATACAGAACAAAAACCACATGGGTAAATGGAAGTTTTAATTCATGTGGGAAAAGGAGACCCAACAAATGTGTTTAGAGAAAGAAAGATAAAACAACTATTCTCATCTTGATTCCAAATGATAAAAACCTATACCTCATCATGCAACCTGCGACCTGATGAACATGCTCCTTCCGTAACTTCTGTAGGAAGGCTGGAAAAAGTGTACTTAGAAGTGAATCTTATCGAGTCAATCACTCAAGATGCTACCTGTCATGCAACAGAGTGATGTTCATGAGCTGTCTTCCGGAGAACAGCCTGATAAAAATAGGTGTGTGCCCAGGGTAGAAATGCTGCTTCCTTGAGAGGTGTCTGCAGCATTCTCCCCATACAGATTATCCATGAAGCTTGTTTCTGTGTACTCTGTGTTTTCTAGGTGTCTGCCCTGCCTGGACACCACAGCTTAGAAATTCAATAGCTTTTTGGAGAGAGATGAGTTGAGAGAGACATACTTAAAGAATAATAGAAAACTACAAACAACTAAAAGCCATGAAAGACCTTGAATATGAAAATGATTTCATGGCACACATTAAACAGAGCAACATTTTGCAAGTCTGAAGAAATGATTATTAAAGAAAAAGACGCCAGGGGTGGTGACACATGCCTTTAATCCTAGGACTCAGGAGGCAGAGGCAGGCTGATCTTTGTGAGTTCAAGGCCAGCCTGATCTCCAGAGTGAGTTCCAGGACAACGAGGGTTGTTACACAGAGCGACCCTGTCTCAAAAACAAAAAACAAAAACAAGAACAAAAAACAAAAGCAACAACAACAACAAAAAAAAACCAAAAAGATTCTCCTCCAGTGTTTGCTTGCTTCAGTGAATGGAACACATGACACATGGCTGTATTTAAAAACCCTCCCGAGGTACGTATGGAAACCACTGAGTTCTTGATGACCGGCTGGAGATGAGATAAAGGTTACCTTCTGTGATTATCTTTGATTTACACAGTATACAACACCCCTCTTTTGTGCTTTTATACCAGGTATGTAACCAGCTTAGCGCTCTCTGTGTACATCAGGCCAGTCTTGAACTTGAAGTGATCCACCCCTCTCACCCCTTTAAGTTCAGCGCACCCAACTTCCAGATGTCCCTTAACCTCCATCACCGAGAAAACTTTACAGGGGAGTTGTATTGGTATGACAGAGAAAGTGGCCTGGGCTGTGCATCTACCTCCATCTCAGGTTTCTCTTATGTGAGCGCCCCCTACATGTTGACTCTAGATGCTGCGCTCAGGGTCTGTAACTGTTCTGATGGTAATGCAGTCAACTGGCTTATGCGTGGAGGAAGTAAAATGATATACCTTGAAAGTACAGTGCCTGCCCATGGCCAGAGCTCAGGACTGAAGCTGCCCGGCTTTTCTTGGTTCTGTTTATTAAACTTGTCTGTGGTTGATTGAACTACCTTTGCTAAAATTGTTCTATTATAACAAGGATACTAATCTTTTTTACAGATAGAGCCTATGCAGCCCATGCTGGCTTTCAGCTCTTCATCTCCTTGCTCCACCTACTAAGACCTGGAATTACTGGCGTGTGACACCATGGCTGGCTTTTAACTTTCGATCATTACTCTTGGAAGCACTCTTGAAGCACATTTTGTTTTTATTCTGTTGATTAAGTTTCCCATTCTCTTTGTTTTCATGGTGGGTATTCCAAAAGACTCTCATCTTCGATTAGCAGTGAGGAGAGAGCATGAAATGGTAAACGCTACAAGTAGATTAAGACAATCTGTCCCTTTAATAGCTCAAACATCCTTTCTTGGAACCTCATGACCATTGAGAAAGAACAGATTCCCTAAATATGGCTTTCAGGACTATCAATAACATGTCTATCCCAGGATCAGCAAAGCTCACTCAGCATCCCACCAGACTGCACGTGTCTCTAGGTCCTGGGGTTAGCACTGTCATGGGGAGCAGCCTATCACGTGGGCTCATCAATATTCTGGCTGTAAGTGACATGTGTCACTTTCAGACAGATGCATATAGAAGAGAGACAGTTGTCTCCTGCTCTTCCTCTGTGACAGGGACAGAAAACAAGAGGTTCCTGTCTTCTTTTACTCAGGATACACCTCCCACAGGGAGCTGACCGTGACTTTCTGCATTATTACCAATGCCCTTTTTATAAGAACTTGAATAGACATGGTACTTATCACTCATGAGGTAACTAATCCCAGACCATCTAACTTTGAGCTCCTTTGGACTGCATGCCAATGTGGACAGACATACAGTTGGCCACTAACGTATTCCTAACACAGACAGTAACAGGCCAGAGGCAAGATAAGTTCTCAACAAATACTCCTGAAAGATTGAGCAAACATGGGACTGGAGAGATGGCTCAGTGGTTTAAGAGCACTTCCTGCTCTTTCAGTGGACCTGGGTTTGAATCCCAGCACCCACATGGCAGCTTACAACTGTCTGTAACTCCAATCCTGGGAGATTTGAGTCCCCTTCTGGGTTTCTTTTCAATAGACACCCATATAGTCTAGAGACATACATGCAAGTGGAATACCCATATACATAAAATTAATAAAATTTCAAAATGTTTCAATGAACAATTTTCTCAAAGCTAAGTTAGGAGAGACGGGGAGATAGATGAAATGGGTGAAGCCAGGCTTCACTGGAGCTTGGTGAAGATTCTCCTTCCCAGCATGCAAGTGATACCTGCCAGTCTTAACCCTGCTTGCTGCCTGGTTGGTTGCTGGGTCTCTTATGAACCTCCCACAGTTTTCTCTCTCCCTATGGACAAGTCATAGTTTTTAAAAGGTTTATTAGTATCTATGACCAAGGATTGTTAAGAACATTTACTGGCTTCTGCATAGAGAGTTGTAAGTAGATGCGTGACAAAGATAGATGGTTCTTTTTGCAATGTTTTCCCTCTAAGTTAGAGGAAAATCAATGTCAAATTCGTTTTAGAAGTGCATTATAGCTGGTGTGCATCTGTTTCTATTTTGAAGTATTGTTTGCACACAAGGCAGTTTTTAAAGTGTGAGAGCAGTGTGTTCTAGATTAGGAGGGAAGAGAGTACTCCATGGAGTGTGTTTTCCCTTTAGTCTGCTTTGTGCCTCGACATTTCTGGAGCCCTATTACCTCTGACTGAGTGATGTTCAGATAAAAATAGTGGTCATTTGTGAAGGCATGTCCCTGCTGAGATGCAGTCTGTGTGCCCCAGTGGAAGTCACCCATGCAATCTTATCCCCACTGCTCAAGATAGACAGTCTAAAGACTCAAATTAGACAGTGATTTCTTACTTCCCTCTTCCATGTGAGGCCTTTTCTCTAATGGTTCCTTTCTTACATCTAAAATTCTACTGTGCTCATGTGAGAGGAAACCACATAATTGTAGAAGAAATAAAAGCAAAGAAGTGAATGTCAGCTCTCTATCTAGCTGCCTCTGTTCGCTTCAGTGTGAAGGAGGTGGAGTGTAGAATAATGAATCCAGGCGCTGTAGTTTCTAAGCATCAGCATCAGTAGCTGGAGGCTTTGCACGTCAAAGTAATCTTCTACCTCCACAGGCTTGACACCAAGTAAATAGAATTATTGATTAAGAAAACTGACAATGGGAAATAGTTCAGATTTTCTGTTGTTTTCAGATATATTCTTGGATGTTTGCCTGCATGGCTGTGTGCTGAGGGCTGGAGGAGGTGTCTCTTCAGAAATGATATGTGATATGCACCCCCAAAGTAAGCCCCTGGGTAAGTTAATAAACAAGAAAGGAAAGAAAAGGAAGGGAAAGTGGGAAGAGAGCCTGTCTTTTTGTGTGAGGCATGCCCAGTGCTGGGACAGACACATCTCTGCCAATACACGCACAGGCAGAAAGCGGCTGGGCAACACAGACATGGAGAACATAAAGTGTTTAACACAGGATGAGGAGGAAGAATGCTAGGTTGTAGAGAGACCACAGTGGCTTGTTTCAGAGCTTGGGGTCTGGAATCTCATCTTTCTCTTTGTATTTAATGTGTGACTATAGCCAATTTACTTAATCTCAAGGAAAGTGGGGGGGCAATACAATACTCACTTCATTTGGTCTTCTAGATTAAACAATACACAGAAAATTATTATCATGACACTTTGACCACAGTATGTACTCAAAAATGTTGCTGTTAACATTGTCGATAAGATTTTTTTAAATCAAATAATTACTTCAAAAATCAAGCAATTGTTTCATTAAAGGAGGTAATTTCTTTTCCATGCTATCATCCTGTCCTTATCTATTGTTTTTCTTCCTTCATCTCAAAATGTAGCACCTTTTACACCTTTTGGAAAAATCATCACAGGACCTGGATGACGTCTTGGAGGATAAAACACTTGCCATGCAAGCCCAACTACTTGAGTTTCAATCTTTTTAACTCAGATAGTTCACATCCATAATCTCAGTACTCCTACTGATAAATAAAAGGAGACAGGAGAATCACCCAGAAGTTCGTGGGCCAACTAGACAGCTTTGTGGTGAAGTTTCAGAAACAAAGAGAGAGAGAGAGAGATCTTTCCTCAACTAAGGTAGACAGTGAGAATCAAATCCTGGGAGATTTCATATGAACTCCACAGTTGAACACATATGGGTTAAAAAGATTGTATGATTTGACTAATGATAATATTATTACTATAATGTACCAGTTCGGTGTGCACTGCCTTAACTGCATTACCACTTAACTTTGCATGAGCACAGTTAAGCCTAGGGAGTTTGCAGAGCAATCTTTCCTTGTGTGTTTCAGATTTGCTTAAAATCCCAACAAAACTAGTATTATATTTGTTAATGATGATCTTAATGATTTCTGTATTGCTCTAGACATGAAATAACTGACACTTAGATAAAGGCTGCCAAAAACTCGTTTAATGTGCATGTGCATTTAATTATGGAGTATATATTGGTAATAAGGATTATCCATAATGCTCTCTTTTCATCAGTGCTTGGCACAAATAACACTACTGAAAGTTTCTGAAACTCCATAGTTACAAGGATTTGCATCCCTTGGCTGCTTTGATGTGTAAAGAGGGAAACTTAATTATAGTTTCTGGATAGCACATTTTCACACTGTCTCTGAAACCACCATCAAGAATAATAAAAGAATATGTTATTTAATCCCAGCTCCCAGTGTGACTGAGAGATACTCAGAGAGAGTGAGGATGTAGGTCAGTCAGTGGAGTGCTTACCTAGTATGTCAGAGCTCTGATACCCAGCATCCCAGAAACTGGGTCTAGAAGCACAGTCCTGGAATTCCAGCTCTCAGGGAAGAGGAGGCAAGAAGATAAAAGTTCAAGGGCATCTTCAGCTACGCCTTAAGTTCAAGGCCAGCCTGGGTTATATGAGATTCTATCTCAACAAACAAATCAGAACAAAAAAACCCAGATCATTTGAACATTTTAAAATTAGCAATTTTAAAAATTCTTATTTCTGATTCTTTCTTTCTTTCTTTCTTTCTTCCTTCTCTCTCTCTCTGTCTCTGTCTCTCTGTCTCTGTCTGTCTCTCTCTCTCTCTTTAACCCCCCTCCTCTTTTTAGATAAATTTATTTACATATTGTACATCCAGGACACATTTCCCCCTCTATTTTCTCCTTCCAATCCCTCTCCCTTACCTCCCCTCTGCACGCCTCCCCAGTCCACTCCTCCTCCTGTTCTGTTCATGAATATTAACAAAACATGGTTTATCAAGTTGGAGTAAGAATAAGCACCCCCTCCCCCGTATTAAGGCCAAGCCAGGCATCTCATGATGAGGAAAAGTGTCCCAAAAGCTGGTAAAGGAGTCAGAAACAGCTGTGACAATTTCCTTTTCTTAATGATAAAAATTTCAGTCGGGCACAGGTGATACACATTTTAAATTCCAGCACTAGGGAGGCAGAGGTAGGAGGATTGCTGAGTTCAAGGCCAGCCTGGTCTACGAGTGAGTTCTAATACAGTTAAGGCTACACAAAGAAATCCTGTCTTGAAAAGCAAAAGCAAATAAACAAAACAAACAAACAAAAAAGTAAGAAAACCAAAACCAAGACAACTCCCCAAACAAACAAACAAACCCTCAAAAAAAAAAACCCAAACAAACAAAAAATTAGGTTTTGCACAGTATTTCCTTAAACAACAGAATGGCATGTCTAAGCTATGTGTAGGCATCGTAATCAAGTAAGTATATGTGTGTGTGACAGACTTTTCCTGGTGAGATGAAACAAACACACATTTACTCACCCCAGAATAAAAAGACTAGAGTAATGAAGGCTCCAATGTCCAAACTGGTGAAGCAATGAGATTTGTTTGTTTTATTGAAGTTACTAAAAGAAGCATGTGAGAGGGAATTCAGGAATGACTCAAAAGCCGCTCAACCTCAACATGGGACACTCCCTAAACCTGCAACCCTGGAACAATCGACACAGCTTGCAGTCAGCTCCACAGTCCAAACATCTTCTTTCCACTCTGGCTGGTCAGAGTCTCCACCCCCAGCAACTTCATACTCCCTTTTGTTTCCAGGTTCTGGGTATTTTGAATAATGTGGTTATGAACATAGTTGAAAATGTGTCCTTGTGGTATGGTTGACCATCTTTTGGGTATATGCCCAAGACTGGTGTAGCTTTGTCTTAAGGTAGACTGACTCCCAATACTCTGAGAAACCTCCATATTGATTTCCAAGGTGGCTGTACAAGTTAGTCCTCCCACCATATCCTCTCCAGCATAAGTTGTCATCAGTGTTTGTTTTTCTTAGCCTTTCTGACAGGTGTAAGATGGAATCTCAGAGTAATTTTGATGATTAAGGATGTGGAACAATTCTTTAAGTGTATTTTGGCCATTTGAGATTCTTCTGTTGAGAATTAGCTTTACTTTCATAAAAGTTAAAATTGTAGACCAGTTGCTCAGGCTCATCACCTCCCTCTCGTGTGTGTGTGTGTGTGTGTGTGTGTGTGTGTGTGTGTGTGTGTGTGTAGACCTCCCAGATAGAGACACCCATCCTGGCTGTCTGAAGACTATGTACTATTATCCTGTGCACTTGCCTGAGGCAGTGACTCACACTCTCAATCCCCAAAGCCTGCTGACCTTGCATCCTGTTCACATCCTTTAGGTAACACTGTCCACTCCCACTGTAACCCTAGCTCCTGACAGCTAAGTAACACCCATAGAGACCTGTGAGTCTTCCTCGTGGGCTTCTGCAACAAGAACTAACCCTACAGAAGGTTGGCTCCTGCCTGGTATAATTGCAAATTGTCTCTGAGTAGTTGATAGGTTTTTTTTCTGAAGTAACTTCAGTGATGAGCAATAGTATGGAAGTGCCTTAGTTAGCATTTTTATTGCTATGAACAGACATTGTGATCATGGCAACTCTTATAAAGGAAAACATTTAATTGGGGTGGCTTGCATTTTCAGAGGTTTCGTTAATTATCATCATAGTGTGACATGGTGGCATACATGCAGACACGATGCTGGGGAAACAGCTGAGAGTACTACATCTTGATTTGTAGGCAACAGGAAGTGGTCTGAGACATTGAAAAGTATCTTGAGCATATATGAGACCCCAAAGCCCACCTTCACAGTGAGAAGACCACACCTCCTAATAGTGCTGCTCCCTTTGGGGCCCATTTTCTTTCAATCACCATAGGAAGTGGTAAGTCAAATAATCTCTTTTCTCCCCAGCAAGCTTTTTGTACATGGTGTTTCATTGAAGCAACAGAAACCCAAAGTTAGACATCACCCAAACTTACTACTCCCATAGGAATGTTCCCTAGAAAATAATCTTTTATGATGTTCAAGACAATGGTTTCAAAATAGCAGGTACAAATATGTTCAAGGACCTCAAAGACAATATGAATAAATGCCAGAATGAACACCACAACACACAATCAGATCAATTACATAAAGGAAACAATTTTAGTTATGAAAATAGAATTTAACAAAGAATTCCTGAGGAAAAGTTGAATTGAGTTTAACTCTAAGTGAGAAATTAAGTGAATTAAACAAAAGGCCAATGGAAAGCCATCAATAGAATGGATCAAATGGAAAAGAGAATACCAAGGCTGATGACAAGGTAGACAAAGAGGGTCACTCACTAAAAGAAAATGTTAAATATAAAAATACTTATGAATGGAGCATGCAGGAACTTTGGAACACTATAAAAGACAAAAATTCAGAAATAATAGGTATTGGAAAAGTAGAGTAAATGCAAATCAAAAGCACAGTGATGTGGGAGTTCCCTCTGTGTGCTGTGATTACCATTAATGAATGAAGAAACGTCTTTGAACCTATAGCAAGGCAGAACTTAGGCAGGGAAATCTAGGGTGGAGTCAGAGAGATGCCATGGAGCCCCTGGCGGAGATAGGCATGCTGAAACTTTGCTGGAAGGCCACAGCCTTGTGGTGATGCACAGATTAATGGAGATGGGTTAAATTAAGATGTAAGAGTTAACCAATAAGAAGTTAGAGCTAATAGGCCAAGCAGTAATTTAATTAATACAGTTTTTGTGTGATTATTTCGGGGCAAAGCAGCCAGGAACAAACAAGTGACCTCTTTCCAACAGCACAGAATATATTTTTGACAAAACAATAGAAAAAAAGTTCCTTAATCTAAAGATAGAGTTACCTATAGAGGTATAAAAGGCATACAGAACACCAAACAGACAGGACCAAAAGAAATAACCACATCAGGTAATAGGTAAAACACTAACGCTTAGTTTATAGAAAAAAAGAAAAGCTATTAACAGCTACAGGAAAGCAAAACCAAGTCACATATAGACAAGCCTGTGAGAATAACAGCTGATTTGTCAATGGAGATTTTCAGAGCCAGGAGGACTTGAAATAACGTTCTGTTCATACTGAAAGACCACAGATGCTAGCCTAGACTGCTGTAACAAAAAAAGCCTACCAGTCATAACAGAAGGAAAAAAGAAAAATTTTGCATGATAGAAGCATACTAAGGGAATTTAAGGCTACCAAACTGGAAGAAATCCTTTGGTCTGGAGAGAAGGCATAAGGAATTAACAGCTCCATAACTGTTCATAAAAAGAGGACTAAGAAAGCATCTCAAAACAACTGACAGGAAATAATATACATCTTTCATTAATAACTTTGAATATTAATGATATCAATTTTCCAAGAAAGAGAAGCACAGACTAACACTGGATTAGAAACAGGATCCGTCTTTTTGTTGTTTCATCATCGAAGATAGACACCACCTCAATGTAAAAAGATAGAAAGAGAAACCATGAACAAATGGAATTAAGAAGCAAGTAGGCATGGCTATTCTAACAGCTGAAGAAATAGACTCACACCAAAACTAGCCAGAAGGGTCACCTTTAAGTTGATAAAGTATTTTAAAGACACTCCTCTGTCTTTGGGTTTCCTTATGCCATCATCTGGTACAGGCTTCAAAATGAAGTACCTCACCACTGTCTCTTTAGTCTTCTTTAATTAAGTAGTTCTTATTTTTTAGTTCTACTGGCTAAAAATGTTGTGAAATAAAATGTAATTTAGACGGGCTGGAGAGATGACTCAGTGGATAGGAGCACTGGCTGCTCTTCCAGACGACCTTAGTTCAATTCATAGCACACACATGGCAGCTCACAACTGTCTATAACTCCAGTTCCAGGGGATCTGACACCCCCACACAGACAAATGTGCACACAAAAGAATAAATAAAAAATATACATATATATTTTTTAAAGTAACTTAGGTTGGTTCTGCTATGTTCTTACAATAGAATACAGTCTTTGCAGGCATGGCTGTTCCCTGTAGTGGCTTGTTGTCAGTCGTGATCAGCCTCCATGTGCTCTTTGGCATCTCCAGAGCTCCTGAGCACTGCCCCCTTCCAGCTGTTTGTAGGAAAGCTCCAGAGCCAGCACAAAGCTTCTATGTTCTGAGCACTGCAGAGAAAGGATTTGGTTATCACGGTTTCTTCTTTTATAGACTTATTCCAGGTTTCATGTGTCAGGGTAGTAACGTCACATGTCATAATGGCAATGGTGGCAAGTCCATATATGGGGAGAAACTTGATAACATTTCACCTTGGCGCGTGTAGTCCTTCTGTATATCGCCCACGGCAAACACTGGACCCAGCATGTTGCTTCTCCGTTTTTTCCCCTGTAGTGAGAGGTGGGACGGCAGGTTGTGTGGCTTCTGGGGTGGAAGAAGGCAGGAGCATCACGGAAGCCACCAGGTGCTTTAGGGCCAGGAACTACAAGACTGAGAAAATTAACATTGTAGACTGTTGACAGTGGCGAAGCATTGGACTGTGCATCCAACCGCAGCAGGGCTCCTTCCGTAGGGAGGAAGTGACATCATCACGTCTGCTCACAGATTTGTACTCTCTCTGCAGCTCCTTGGGCTCTGCGTTTTCCTGATCTCCTAAGTGTAGCTGGACGGCAGTCAGATTGAGGATTATTAGCAAAGACTAACTAAGGGGCCGAGGAGATGGCTCAGTGGAAGAGGACTTGCTGCGCAAACGTGACTGCAGTTTAGATCGCCGGAAGCGTTTACAATCCAGATACTGCAGTTGCCTTCCGTAGTCCCAGAGCAGCTGTGATGAGCTAGCAGGGAGACAGGAAAGGCTCCAGAAGCTTGCAGGTCAGCTAGACTGTGACTCAAGCCAGAGACCCTCCCTCCAGCAAGGCAGAAGGCAAAGACCATAGCTGGGTTTATCCTCTGACCTTCACACGCATGCTGTGGCGCTTACATATATGCTGTATACACATATTATACACACACAGGCTTTAAAAACTAAACAAGAAAAGCAAACACAAGTCATATTACATTTTTGAGGACGGGATCAGAATGTAAGAGCTTCTTCTTCTCATCGTGGCACCTCACACAGCTATCAGGAGCCACCTCCCACAGTTCTCTTATTACTGGTGTTCACTGACATGATTACGAGATTAATCTACTCTAGTTACTACTCCCCTCAAAGACATATAATGTGGGAATAAGCTTTGTGTTCATTTGTATGTTATTCTTCTCATCATAATTTCTCAGTAGAGCGTTGTCAAACTGTACAAACAAAATGGCTGTGGTGAGAAGGAATGGGAGACGGCAAAGAGTGCCAGCCGGCTCTCCATAGCCTAGGTCAGCGCAGAGCCTCGTGCTCGTGGCCGTGGTTCTTGGGCAGAGAGATAGTTTATGAAATGGGCTGTCACTGATGTATGGATGGGCAGAGGAAAACAGTGCTGTGCTGCAATAAGGCTAATCATCAGCCCTCTTCTCTAAATTGCATGTGTAGCTCTTAAAAGAAACACCGTGAAAAGAGTTTGTACATCATCATCAGCCCGAGGAGCCCACACCAAACCACGACATAGAGCTAGTTATTCTGTTTTCAGCCTGAATTTAGAAAATCCCCTTGTGACTACTAACTACAATTTTGTCTCTCTTCCTATTCCTTTCTCACCCACACCAAGGATAAAGATACTCTTAAGAAAAAAAAATGTTGAGTCAATTTACCAACAGTGAGTTACCAACTATCTTCCAACCCCCTTTTTTTTTTTGGCTTATTTGGGTTTTGGGGAGGGACAGGACTCTAGGTCAGTTTGATCTAAGAAGCCAAGTTTCACTGAGCATTCTCACCACTTGGGTTCTTGAGTGTTAAGCTCAGAGGTGTGGGAAAAGCTTTCTAATCTTTTGACTGCTAATCAAATTTCTAATCAATTGACTGCTGTGCCTGGGGCAAAGCTGCCTACCCAGTGTCTCAAGGACACAGTGGGTCGGGGGCATTGTTAAATTAATTCTATCTCTTTTGTAGCATAAGTAAAATTGGTTATATATTCACCAAAATTTACATCTACCTTCATGAGTTACAAGCATGCAATTCTTAAAGTCAACAGCTTAAGAAAGATTCGGATTAGAGAGGGTGTTGACATTGGTGACAAAAAGCATAGATGAAAACAGTAGTGGTACCATGAGAGAGGAAAGTCTGTAAAGGAAAGAGCAGAGGAAAACAATGTCCTGGCTCTCAGAAAGAAAGCCATTCTGTAACAGATCTGCTCTGGGGCTGGATTTCTCCCATCATTGTCCTGGACCTGAAAAATCCCATCGTCTGATTCTAGGGAGCTAAGATTACCCAAAGCCATCAGGATTGAATATAGCCGAGTAAGTCATTCCCTTTTGGCCGCTAAGCCCTTGCTTTAATAACGCCTGCCCTGCTCCGAATGCTGGGTCTCATTTGTAGGTAAAATAAAAAACAAACTTTGATGACCACTTCAGCAGCTGCAAAGAAAAGAATTATGATTTCCTTCCTTTCTTGGCTCTTTTGAGTTCTCAGGAGGTGTGGTGGGAAAATCAGCACCAGATGGCTCTCGAGGAGATGATGCTCAGTTTTAAATTTATGGCCCATTTCTGGAAGACAATCTGAAGGTGGCCCGAGTTTCAAATAACTTCCAGAACAGATGCACCGGGGAATGCCTCCCACTTTGCTTTACAGAGCGGGTCTCGTGGCTCACCTGTTTGCTGGTGCTGTTTGATTGTAGGATGGTGAGACCATGACTTTAACTGCCATGGTGACAACCCACCTTGGCTCCATGCCTGTGCGAACACTGCCATGCTAATTCAGAAATATTCTCTTCATATGCGTTAGTGGCAACAGAGAGCATCACCTATGTGTGGGCTTTGTGAAACTTAGTCTCTTTCTTTCTTTCTTTCTTTCTTTCTTTCTTTCTCTTTCTTGACAGGGTTTCACTGTAGTTTTAAAGTCTGTTCTGGTACTACCTCTTATAGACCAGTCTGGCCTCAAACTCACAGAGATCTGCCTGCCTCTGCCTCCTGAGTGCTGGGATTAAAGGCGTGCACCACCACCGCCTGGCAACTTAGTTTGTCTGTAGAACATAAGCAACAGTCAAACAGACCAATGTTTCCTAAAACTCATGGCAGAATTGTATTTTCAAACGGAGAGAAGGAGGGTGAGAGAATTCTAGAAGGGAGAAGAGAGTTATGATTTTGATATTGAACAGTTTGCTCGTTGCAAAGTATCTGGACCGTGGACATGTAATTTGGCTACATTTTTAAACACGAGACCTCTGGGAGCTTGTTAGGGTTAAGTAAGGCCATTCCGGGAAAGTTGGCTTCATGACAGCGAGGTTGGAGGGCTGCTAACTGCACTGCTAAAATAGATGCCGTACAAATTAATGTTGTCTTACTGTTATAAGGCCTTAACAGTTCTCTATTAGGCCTCCTCCAGCACCACATTTACATGTGGACATGCTCGAATATGCTTGTGTGTGTGTACGGATGCACATCCAGACCTTAAACTAAAACATATCTGAAAAAGCAGTGTCCCTGGAATACAGACAGCATTTCTCTGTTTTCGCTGGAAATGAGAACTGTCTCTTTTTTCATACTTAAGAGGAATGATTTGTGGCTGTCATTACTTATAGGGTTTTTTTGTTTCTGTTTTTTGGTTTTTCGAGACAGAGTTTCTCTGTGGTTTTTGGAGCCTGTCCTGGAACTAGCTCTTATAGACCAGCCTGGTCTCGAACTCACAGAGATCCGCCTGCCTCTGCCTCCCAAGTGCTGGGATTAAAGGTGTGCGCCACCACTGCCTGGCTTTTATAGGGTTTTCTAATCATAGAAGTATTTTAGATAGTGAAAAAATGACCATAGTATAGTTTGAGCACTTAAAATCTTACTTTTGGCTGGGCAGCGGTGGCACACATCTTTAATCCCATCTCTTGGGAAACAGAGGCAGGCAGATCTCAGTGTGTTTGGGGCCAGCCTGGTCTACAGAGTTCCAGCATAGCCAGGGCTACAACAGTGAAACCCTATCTTTAAAAAAAAACAAAAACCAACCAACCAACTAACCAGCCCAACAACCAACCAGCCAACCCAACAACCAACCAGCCAACCCAACAACCAACCAGTCAACCCACCAGCCAACCAACCAAACAAACAAACAAAACCCCTACTTTTGTGGAAGATGCTTACTAAGTTGCATGCATAGCCCAATTAATTACGCTTTATTTCCTCAAATCGTCTCATCTCTCTTTAAATGTCCGTCCCTTCCATGTTTACCTAGACAAGCTTATTTCTCTTCCGGTGCAGCCCTCCCCCATTCACTCTACTGGGAACTCAGCCCAGATCTTCATGTGCATCTCATACATGCTTAATAGACTAGCACTCTACTGAGATGAACCCCAAGTACCCCTCCCCCCCAATATGCACTCTTTCTCTCTCATTCTAGAGACAGAAACACCATGGAGCCAAGGTGGGTTTTGAACTCCTCCTACCTCACCTCTCCCTCACTACTACAATGATAGACATGTGTCCTTGTCCCTGGCCTCTGATCCCTCCTTGGTTCTTTTTAGGTCACGTTTTCATTGTGTGTGTTATGAGTGGAATTGTGTGTGTCCTCTCCAAACAGTTTCTTGAAATCCTCATGTCCAGTAGTTCAGGCGGTGAATTTGTAAACGAGGTCCTCGGGGTGGAGATCTGGATTTGATTATCACATTGGGCCAGAGTCCAGTATGACTGGTATCCTATGGAAAATGAAAATGTGTGGACACAGCCAAGCAAAGACGGATGAAGACGTGGAGAGACAGAAAGAGCTCTGTGTGAAGCGGGAGGACGGGAGTGACGCCTCTCAAGCCAGGCAGGGCTGGCCACTCTGAGCAAACACTGGGCTCCAGAGAAAGGCAGCGATACTCGTTCAGATCCCTGTGCTTGGCCAACTCCCTTGGTAATTCAAGCCCTCAACACTGCAAAACAAGACATTTTGGTTATTTTAAGTCCCTCAATTGTGGCACTTCACTTTGGTGTTTTGGGACCTATCACCTGATATGAATACATTAGGTTTAGCTTGTTTACTGATTCTATTTCTGTCTGCCATTATAGACTCTAAGCTTTATAAGGGGAGGGGCATGAAAATCTTTGTTCACTGCCCCTCCCTCAGTACTCAGAGCCCTGTAATGGCACTCAGTGAATAGTTGTCAAAAGACTGCAGAGGTAAATATTTTAGTATTCCATTTAAAAAATAATTTGTTCCCTTTTGAAACAAAAATAACAGTCTAGTTATCACTGTAATGGGAACACAATTTCAGTAACATAAGAATGTATTTTTGCCTTATAATTATTTTTTACCTTACAATCTATTACGGTTCCTTGAAAAATATTTCATAATTGGAACTCCTTGGTCAGAAGAGTCTTATGTGTCTCTGACCACACCGTGAAGGCATTGCTGCCGGGGCCAGACCCACGTGGTCTAGAGGCTCTGCTGAGTGCTGAGAGCCAAGTCACTTTTTGTATGCAGGGTGTATTGTATGTATTTGTGGGTGTGATTGTGTGTCTGTGGGTGTTTATGTGTGGTCTATGTATAGTGTGTATGTGGTAGATATATTGTATGTGTATATGTGTGGTGTGGTCTGTGTACAGCGTGTGTATGTGTATGGTGTGTGTATAGTATGCATGCGGTACTGTGCATATGTGTGTGTGTGCTGGAAATGTGTGCCACCCGTTTCTTTCCTGTTGACAGTGGAGTACAGAGAGACTGCCTTCCTGCAGATTCCTTTGTCCCTCATCTTTGTGCTACTGACCCCTGCTGTCCTAAAAGTGCTCCTGCGGGCCTCTGCGACTGGAAAGAACAGACTCCAAGGCCACAGGGACTTGGCCTTTTACTTCCTCAGAGGCCTCTTAGGTCTGTAAACTCACCTTTGATAACTGTGTGGGCTCACACATCTGCCTTAGTTCTCAGGTTTTCAGAGAACAGAGTGGGTTGCTGTGTTTAAAGGCGAAACAGCCTGTGTCTCCAGCGGTACCTCCTCTCAGTGTAAAATATGGTAGTCGGGGCTATTCTGTGGCTGCTTTGTTTTTCTTAATGCTCCCTCATTCTCCACGCTAAAACTCCCCACCTTGAAGTCCTCCCCCCTTTTACCTGTAAGTTCTGGGCGCTGGGAATCAGCAAGCTGAATTCGCGCTTAGCCGCTGATCCGCCTCTCCAAACTCCACTTGTTCATTTATACCAGGGGGAGTTTTGATGGAAGAAAATAATCCCCAGGGCTCCCAAGTACGCAAACATATCAGCCAGAGAATTAATGAGTTCATTTCTTGATGAATTGAACGATTATTTTAGGTTTTTAAAAACTCCTGTACTCTTGATTCTGTGAATTCTGAACCCCATCTAATTCAATTGCCTCATCTGTCCAGCCCACACGAAAGAAGATTTTCCGTGTCTTCCTGTCAGAATTAGATGAACCATCTAACATGACTCATCTGGAACATTTTAAAGATTAACGACTCTAGCGGAGCCCTTCTGACAAGGCACAAGCATGCTGTCCTAAAATAAAAGACTACAATCAAAGAATGTACTCATGCACAAATAGCGCTTCTGATAAGTGATTTCTGGAAAGTCCCACACTCGGTGAATCATTAGCTCACGGCTACGGCGACGGCCACAGAGGCTGTGCAGATGCTGCCACCTGCTGTTTGCTGGTGGTACAACGCCCTTATGTAACAAACACGCTCCCCCCCCCAAACTTTATTTCTTTTACCAGAGAGATCCTCCTTGCCTCGATCCCGTTCTCTTTTAAAATTATTTACGCTTTCACTAACTTTCTTTTAAGTACTGTACCTACTTGTTCCCTGTAAGATTTTGTATATATAGATTGGGAAATCCTGACGTAAAGCTCTAATTTTCCCGAGATCTTCTTTCGTATGTTGAAACAAACAAACAAAACCTGTTTCAGGTTTGAACAGGCCACACTTTATGTAACTGAAATCTTATTGAAAAATATACCTTTTTTTCCAACTGAATTACTGGGTTGCCACTTAGTTTTATTCTGTGGAAAATGATTTTACTTTTTTTTTTTTTCGTCTTAGACTCTTCAGGCTGTTATAACAAAGTATCCTTACTCACGTGGGCTCTAAGAGTGGACATATTTATCTCCGTCCTGTAGGAGGAGGAGAACCAGACAGAACTGACATAGGACTCGGGATCTGTGAGTCTTCTCATACCCGTTTCATTGGGAGAAGGACCAGTGATCCCTGACCCTCATCTTCTTCTGTAGCTAGATGCCCTAAGGAGGCAAATGCCTAACAATCTGGAGGTTAGGATTTGATTGCCGGGTTTATGGGGCAGAACTGGAGGCACAAACACTCTTAGGCCTTGGTACTGGAAAACACATTGGATGACAGTGACTGATTAGTTAATTATCTTTTATTAGGCTGGAAACCAATTTCTTTAATTGCTAATTAATTTCTGAATTGTCTTGATGATTCTGCAATATGCGTCAAGCACAGTTTTTAGTATGTCATCCATTAAATCCAGAAATACAGTAAACGTCCAGAAATTTCCAGCTTTATTTCAGGTTACTATAAATGCTCAGAGATAATACCTGGCTTACAGATGGATGGTTATGACCGGACTAGTGCTAGGGTTAAGTAAAATATATAAAATATTGTATAGTCAGCAACGCTTTGAGTATCTTAGTAGACTCGTAGGTAATTCGTGAAGTAACTGTTTTTATATTACAGATATGGGAAGTTGGACACAGAAATTGAAGTACTTGTGTTGACGCATAAATGTCCATCATCTACCCCAAATAACCTTGTTATTTGGTTCTCTTGTTTGTTTCTTTCTTGTGGTTTTTCGAGACAAGGTTTCTCTGCGTAACAGCTCTGGATATTTTGGAACTCACTATGTAGAGCAAACTGGCCTTAAAACTCCCAGAGGAGACTTCTGCCTCCTGAGCGCTGGGATTAAAGATATATGCCACCACTGCCAGGTACATTTAGTTTCCTTAACTCCAAAGTTATGAGTTAGCGTAATTAATTTGTGTGTTAGGTACTCATTCCTTTTCTACTTTCACTTCCTGGATGTGTTTGTAAGTACAACGTTCCACGGAGTCTCCATGCAAGACTGGCCTTCACAGGTCTCCATGTTAAGCCCAGAATTTAACCGTGTCACACCTGGACATCAGACCCGCTGGAGCTGTGGAAGCCCAGGAGGACGTAGTCTAAAGTGTGACTGAAGTCCTTCGAAGTCCTCCCCTGGCTTTCCGCTCCCACGGCTCAAATTTCAGAGGCCACTTTCACTGAGCCGGAGGCAAACTCCCCGGAGGTGTGGCATTCCTTTCGTGCTTAGGCTCTCTCTGACTTCTGTTGTGCGCCTCTAGACAGAGTTTGGGACTCACGATGAGGGCAGGCTCTTCCTGGTAGTTATTCACCTTTACGGATGTAAGACCTGAAGCGCACCATAAAGTCCATAGGAGAGTTTCAGGTAGTGTGTGATTGAATAACAAACAGGATGTACAGGGTTGGTGAGACCACTCAGCAGGTTAAAAAACGCCCTTGCTGAGAGGAGCAGAGAGAAAAATGTAGAGCTCAATAAAAATCAATAAAAAAAAAAAAGGAAAAAACCTATCAAACTGAGAGCAAGCCTGGAACTCCATACCCACTCCCACACCCCCCACCCCCCCAAAAAAGAAGAGGTCGTTAAACCTCCATACACCCATCATGGCGCTTGCACACCACCCCAATACATGCAAATAAAAAAAGGTGTCTGTAGCCTGGAAATCTAGGGTCTTTGTAGAATGTTGCTGTTGTCTCGTCTGCGTTGCAAGTCTTCTGTAATTCGGCCCCATTTCCCAGTTTTCCCCTTAACGCTCCCATTTCATATTCCAGTGGGGCTCCTCAAGGCATCTTTCTAAAGTGCAGTTCTAATTAAATTAAAAATCTGAAAAAAAAAAATCTGCCCTACCTCAGTAACAATCCAAGGATAGAAGGCCTTCCTGGCAGGTAATAAGGTCTTGGGAACGGCTTGAACCTCTCCTGCTCTTTGCCTTCCTTAATGCACCCTTGAGTGCTCCCCTTGTTTGCTCAGTGCTTTGGCTTCTCTGGCAGGGCATTATCTCCAGGAATACAAACAGCATTTGTTTCGAGGCCGCAGACCGATGTAAACCACGCCCCCAAGGAGCTTTGCATTAACCTCTACCCTTTGATAGCCTTTTTTTTTCTTTTTGAATCTATGCTTCTATTGTCATTAGTCCTCAAAGAGGCTTCGCTACTCCACCCAAGGAGTTCATTCATCTTCTTAGAATTGCATAGTTTATCTTTGTCCCTCTACAAGCCTGGGGGTGCCTTAAAGATGTGACGTTTTCTAGATTTTCCTTCCTTCCTTCCTTCCTTCCTTCCTTCCTTCCTGCCTTCCTTCCTTCCTTCTCCTCCTCCTCCTCCTCCTCCTCCTCCTCCTCCTCCTCCTCCTCTTCCTCCTCCTCCTTCTCTTCTTTTGTTTTTTCTCTTTCTTTCTTTCTTTCTTCTTCTTTTTTTTTTTTTTTTGAGACAGGGTTTCTTTGTGTAACAGTCCCGACTGTCCTTGAACTCAAAAAACCAAGCTGGTCTCAAACTCATTGAGATCAACCTGCCTCTGCCTCCTAAGTGCTGGGGTTAAAGGCGTGTGCCACCACAGCCCAGTGAGATTTCTTTATTAACTAAAAAAGAAAACAAATCAGAATGTTCTATAAGCCAAGAGTTTATAGACAGTCCCTCATTGTTTGCATCTGGCTGGCAGTCTTTCTTCTTTCTTATGTGGCCACTGTTTTTCAAGCTCATCATTCTCCTAAATCTTTAAGTTTGATTAAATTCCTTGGCTCTTGCCTCATACTGAACGATTGAGTCATTTATTATCTTCCATTATGAATGAATGGCTTTGTTTGATTTTTGGTAGCGGAAGAAGAAGGGTTCTGCTTTGGTTTTTGGAGGTGTCAAGGACTAGAGGCCGAGTCTTCCATCTTATTTTTCATTTCCATAGTTAACATTTTTCTAATACTAGGAATAGCTCTGCCCAAGTCACTCCTGAGTAATGGGCCATGCTATGTGAGTCACTTATGACTCGGCAAGTATTTCAGATTTTTAATGAGTTACCATTGATTGAAGAGGCTTCCCAAACACCGTTAGTCACGCAGCTTGCCCGTTTTCAGCTCCTGACTAATTGAACATGCAAACACAAATTTACTTTGTAACTTTCCAAATTTTCAAAGAACTTGAGCATCAGTTATCTCACTGTCATAAATCACATGCCATCAACTGTGGAAAACATCTTTTTATCTAGAGACTTTCCTAGAGTTCATATCCCATTGGAAAAATCCATCCAGGAAAAAAAATGAATGAAGGAATGAAGGAAGGAGGACATGAGCCTGGGATGAAGGAATGGAGATGAAATGGAAGCAGAAAAAGATGGCTTTAAGATTTATTTTTATTTAGTGGGTGTAGGGGGTGAGGTGGGGAGGTGGGTGTGCAGGTGTGTGTGCCAAGGCTGTTGGCAGACACACACCTAGAGGTCAGAGGGCAACTTTTCAAGAGTTGGTTCTCTTCCCCTCCTACCTTGGTTTTGGAGCAGGGTTACTCTTGCTATTGCTTCTGGACCATTTTCTTGTTTCTCTTTCCCATCTTACCGTATGAGTAAAAGGGCTGGGATTAGAAGCAGGAAGCACGACATCTGGCTATTTTCCATTAGTGCTATAAATCAAATCAAAGTTGTTGGGGTTATGTGGCAAGCACTTTCACCAGCTGAGCCAGCTCACCAGCTCTAGAAACGGCCTTAAAATTGTATATCTGATCAACAAATAAAACCATTCAGCTTAACTAAGGAACACAGAAAACACAAATAAACGGAGAACAATATCATTATAATACCACTACAAATTGTAAAGAAGCTAATTCCCCCCAGGTAGCCTACAGATTGATGCAAATTCAGAATGACAGCATGGTTTTATGGCGTATTTGTTTTAAAGATACCACGTTCAAAATTCCTGTATTAGGGAGTTGAGAAAGGGGACAATGAAAGCGGTTTTGTTTTTACTAAAGGCCTTTTTCTTTATTCCTGTCTGCACTCTGAATCCCTTACGTAGACACCAGATGTTAGACTTGTTTCTCCCCACACATCAATGTCGACTGCCTGTGCTCTGCCATCTGCCAGAGTGACTCCTAGATCTTGGAGGACCTTTTACTCAGGCTTAGCAGTTTATTAGAAAGGATGTAGCAGAGGGTACAAATGAGCATAAAGTAAGTTACAAGAAGGGTTTTGGAGCCTTCTCCATGACCTATCTGGAGTGTACACCCATATATTACCTCCATGTCCTCTGTGTTCAGGAAATGCAGCTCACAGTCTTCTGGTAGTCTCTATCAATTATTATATAAATTCATTAAAAATTCATTTAATATATTCTGATCATAGTTTACCCTCCTGCATTGACTCTAAGAGTCTCCCACCTACCCACCCATCCAATACAGGATTTCTTTCTCTTTCTCTAAAAGTCAAACAGGCAAATTAAAAAAAAAAAAGACAAAAAACCAGAATAAAGAAAGAACGAAAAAGCACAAGAAACACACACACTCATGCGTGCATACACACACAATACAATAAAAATACAAAATTGAAAACCACAATAAATAAGCAAAGACCAGAAAAATAGAATATAATAGAGAGACAATGCCACAAGTAGACATCTTTCCCCAGCAACTGAAACTACCAGTTCCAGGAACGAGTTACATCTAATTGAATTGTTGACCAAAGAAGACCCCATGGAAACCCCAAACAACTCAAGCTTTTGCCACAAACTGATGCTAAAGCCCCACTGCTGAAGACAACACCTACCTATTTTATTAAACATGCAGAAGTAGACTGTATCTATCTAGAACTTTCACTGCTATCGTTCATGGTACTGGAATGTACTCTGCATGCTACCAGAGAAGAAAGGTAAACAACAGCTCATCTACAAACCCTCTGGTCTGCAATGGTGACCTGCCTGAACAATCTGCTCATGCAATAGGGACTCTATCAATTATTAGCTCACCTTCTAGCTTCTCCCTGCTGTAGGAGGTGCTGATTAAGAACTCTGAACACGTCATTGTGAGTTGGTCTTTCTGGTGATGAACTCCCACATCACTGAGGCAACAATGAAGACAATCCCATCAACCAGGAAACTCTAAGGACCTGGGTGCTCCATCGACAACTGGGGTCAAGGTCAAATGAGAGGACCAAATGTTCCTCTAGCACACTTTTTGCTCAGAACATTGCTAGGGTGTGAGGAACTCTGTTTCAAGGCCAGGCAGATAATTAATATGTATTTCTGGTTAAGTTGCAGTGTCATTAAATATGCTTAAAATAGCAGCAGTAGAATGAGAGCTAGCATAATAATCAACAAATGGATTGAGGAAATGGAATAAGGATTTCAGAAAAAAAAAACTTTCACTTCGTAAACTTAGTTTATGGAAGCATCTTCTTTCAGTAAATAGGGAAACCTGTTCAGGGAAAATTATTGTGCCTGAGATTGCTACAAAGACTCATCATTGATTCTTCCTTAGTTTTGGAGCCCATGACTTTCGGTAAGATGTACAGTTGACCACAATGGAGACAATTACTTCCCAGCATTTCTTGCAGCTAAGTGGCTATGTGACTAATTTCAGATCGACAGGCTTCTGGGTCTCTGGACTATCACTATAGCTTCATTCTTGCTTGATAGTTGCAGGAGGTGGTTTTGGATTTGACATTGGTTTCCTTCTAGATTTTAGTTTTACTGCTGAGATGTTCAAGTCACTTTGGCATTGCATTTATAATCCTTTAGAATTATATTTGTTTTCTATGTTGGAATAAGAAATTTGCCAGAGTTCGGGAGACAGAGATAAGCAGATCTCTGTGAGTTCAAGACCAGCTTGGTCTACAGAGTGAGTTCCAGGACAGGCTCCAAAGCTACAGAGAAACCCTGTCTCGACAAACAAACAAAACAAAAACAAAGAAATGAAAGAAAGAAAGAAAGAAATTTGCCAGTAATTTAGCAAAACAAATCACACCTATTTATTATTTCATAATTCCATTTCTGAGGATGACTCAGCAGGTGAAGGTCTTTCTGTGCGGCCTAAGAATCTCAGTTTTATTTCTGAAACACACATAAAGGTGGAAAGCAAGAACCAACCCCACAAAGTTGTTCTCAGACCTCCACAAATACACAGGGACATCTCCACATAGTCACTTACACATAAAAAAATTCTACCACACAGAGATTGTTATTAATTTTCTGGATTCTCCTCTTTTATGGCCAAAGTTGAAGTTTTGATTTGGGGTTGGGCTTTTAGAAAAAAAACTGTAAGAAAAAATGACCTCTGGCTGCCAGTCAGTCAGGCTGAAAGATTCTCTGGACCACCATGGCCTGGCTCCTCCCCTCCCTTGTCAACTCCTTACATCCTCTGCTGGGATCTGTCCACCATGGGGGATGGCTCCTGGCAGGACCCTCTTCATAAAACAAATAAAAGAATAAGTATTAAAGAAACTCAAAACTCATGTTATTACAAGTGAGATGTGACTCTAAAAGTGTTAATCAGTTTAGCTAGGTTGGCTAGCCAGTGAGCTCCCAGGAACCTCTTGCCTCTGCCTCTCTTCCAATGAGTTTACCAGCACCAGTACCTGGATCCTTTTGCAGAGTCTTTCATCGTATTCCAAGATATCTGATTGTTATTTACTTTTTCTTTTGGTTTCAAATGACTATGCTGTTCTCAGGATGTTGACTTAGTGTTAGGCTTGTTTGAGGGTCTGTTCAATGGTTAGTACCGTCAACTTGACAGGACCTGGAATCATTTGAGAGACAAGCCTCTGGGTGTGCCTGTGAAGAATTACACAGGCTAGGTAAGCCTCAGAGAATGTCTGTGAGGGAGTATCTAGATTAGGTTAATTGAGATGCCAAGACATACCTCCAGCCTGTTGTTGGTGTCCTGGACTGAACAAATGAAAGACAGTTGACCAGAGACATATATCTCTCTCTTCTTCTTTCTCATCTTCTGCATAGATTGATCAGTGGATGTGCTCGGTGTGTGTTGGGGGCAGTGGATACACATATGTTGTAGTACCTATATGTCAGAGTTACTTTTTTCCTTCCACATGATGGTCTTATTAAATTAAGCATTATAAAAAGGCATTTGAAAAAGGGTTTTGGTGGCATTTTTGTTTTCTAAAATAGCTTGAATTTTTTTTAAAATACTTAAAAAGTTTAAAATAATTTTAAAGTAATTATATTTGGTTGTAAGTTCATTATATGCCTTAGAATTAAGAAGGTCATGTTTCTATATGCATAGCAGGCTTCAGTTACATTATGCACATTTGTGATAAATGCAACAATACCTATGAATATGCCCAAGTCCCCTACAATGCTAAGTTAGTTGTGATTGTAAATAAACCCGGAGAAAGATCAGGTTGAAGTCCTCTCACTGTTATCATAGCCGTATGATGGACTAAACACGGTTTTGTAACTGAGGGTAAAACTATTCTCTTCTGTAGATTCGTCCTATGAAGCAACTATCCCCTTTGTCTTATCAGGACTGCCATTATGTGATTTCTTTAGCAGTCACTGCCAAGAAGATTTGGTCTTTGTGTTTTGTACATTATACCCTAATACTGTGGGACAATGGTCTTGTAACCTGTAAAGATTTGTCAGTTGTATTGCTTTAATAAAATGCTGATTGGTCAGTAGTCAAGCAGGAAGTATAGACAGGACAACGAGAACAGGAGAATTCTGGGAGAGAAAAGGCACAGTCTGCATCGTAACCCAGACACAGAGGAAGCAAGATGAAAATGTCTCACTGATAAAAGTTACCAAGCCACATGGCTAACACAGAAAAGAATTAGGGGTTAATGTAAGTTGTAAGAGTTAATAAGAAGCCTGAGCTACGAGGCCAACCAGTTTATAATTAACATAGATCTCTGTGTGTTTCTTTGGGATTGAATGGCTGTGGAATTAGGCGGGACAGAAATCTCTGTCAACACGGTAATGCGCACACAAACAGGAAACCCCCAGAACCACTGCAATTTTCCCATACTCACTGCAATGAAAGGCTAAATTGAAGCCTGTAATTTACATACTGTAACCTAATTTACATCCTTTGCCCCTCCAATCCTGTTTAATAATTCATCAGAAGGCAGTAACTTTGTAGTAAACAACATACTGTTTCCCCTTGTTGGCACTTGGTGAACTTCAGCTGCTGCAATCTGTTCTCCTAAAACAAATTCCATAATATCTTTAATCATTTCAATCACTCTTCTTTGGATCCATTCTATTAGATTACAAGGCTTGGGCAAGAGAAGCCCTTGAGTTGAACAGTCTTCCCATATGCTGTCTCAGAAGAGGGGTAGGGGAAAATTTGATTGTTCCATGTACCGATTCAGTGGCTGAAATTGACTGTTTTAGCTCTCTGAATGTTAAGAGGTGCCAAAAAAATATTGGTGAACGAAAAATTCTGAAAGTAGATTTATTGACAATTTGTTACTTTTATGTATATCTCAAACCACTTACTAAGATTTGCTCTGTTTTTGGAAACTAATTTTAAGTCAAAGGAAGACTCTTAAACCACAGCATGCTGCCATCATGGATTTGGCTGTATACCTTATACCCAGGAAGGTACAACAGATGGTTTCAGTAACTACCTTCATAGGTGGCCAATAGTGTGGCTTTTAGTCATGTCTTCAGCTATGCATAAAAGAATGAATTAATGAAATATTGAAGGACCACTTTCTAATGGCATAAAATATACATACATAAATATTTGTAAATTGATCTTGTTTTTGATAAAATTTACTTTTATTTCAATAATTTCAAGTTTAAGAACAAAGTTTAATATTTTACAATATTTAGTTTAGGAATTTGAAATAAGGACCGATCTCCTCAGTCCTTCTTATTTTCTATTTATTTAACTTTTGGTAGTAGGGTTTTAGGATGTTGACTACTTTGATACAGAACTCACAGAGATCTAAATCCACTTTCCTCTGTCTCCTAAAACATGGGATTAGTAGTGTGCACAGACACATCCCGAATTCCATTTTTCTTTTTTTTAAATTTTGAGATGCAGGCTCATTAAATTTCTCAGGTTGGCCCTGAACTTACTCTATAAGCCAGGCAGGTCTTGAATTTGTGATATTGGTGCATGAGAATTCCAAAGTATCTGGGATTACAGGCCTGGACCTGTACAAATTCTCACAGCAGATACAGTCTTTTCTTTTGTTAACTTTCTGAAAGATTTGTTTTTCTATTTTATGTACATGAGTGCTCTACCTCCACATATGTGTTTGTACATCCCGTGCATGCCTTATGTCTAGGAGTTCAGGAGAGCACATTTATGGACCACTACATAGGTACTGGGAACCAAACCTAGGGTCTTTATAGGAGCAGCAAGTGCTCTCAATCACTGAGCCATTTTTCCAGTCCCATAAATACCTCACATAGTAGAATTCTATGTTTCAAATTACAGTTGCACTAAAATATTAGCTTGGTTTACTGGATTATTTATTTATTTTTATGTGCATTGGTGCTTTGCCCGCATGTATGTCTGTGTGACGGTGTTGGATCCCCTGGAATTGGAGTGACAGACAGTTGTGAGCTGCCATGTGGGTGCTGGCAATTGATCCTTGTCCTTTGGAAGAGCATCCAGTGCTCTTAAGTGCTGAACCATCTCTCCAGCCTTATTTGCTGGATTCTTAATCTGTATTTTTAAAGACAAAATTATAAATAATTTATGGAAATGTGCACTTACCTTATTAAACACTCAAAGACTATCAGAAAGAAGCAAACTGCTTTAAAGAGACATAATTTATTCCTTCTTTTGTTGACCCTCATGAGAATATATGACACACAGGTAAATAATGACATGTGGACTTAGATGGAGATTTTTGTTTTGTTTTATTTTTTTTCCAGGTAGGGTTTCTTTGTGTAGCTTTGGTGCCTGTCCTGGGAATCTCTGTAGATCAGGCTGGCGTCAGACTCACAGAGATCCTCCTGTCTCTGCCTCCCGAATGTTGGAATTAAAGGCAGGTGCCACCATGCTAGGCAATGAAAGATTTTTAAAAAGTAAGTTCTTTATTTGTTTGACTTCTTTAAATGCTTTACCTTTGTCTTCAAGTATTAAGTAGTATGTATGAGACATCTGACCATGTATTTTTCCATTTATATGTGCAGTAAATAGGGCTGGGGGTGTCACTCTGCATTAGAGCCCTTGCCTAGCATGTGCAGAGCCTGGGGTCTCCTCAACACTGACAAAGAGATCCTTTGAGGAAGACAACACAGTGTAAGCATGTGCACTTGTCGACCGAATCCTCTTTGTTGGGGTAAGTTTAGTGGCCTCTGCGTAGTCTCCACTTGGCTTTTGTAACGAAGGAGTTTCGGTGAAGCTGTCATGTGCTCACCTGCTGCCTGTGACTGCCTTCCTCAACTGTGATGGGGCGGGTTCTTCAAATGGAGATACTATGACCATGAAATGCACAATACTTCTACTGGCCTTTCCAGACAAAGGTCGCTGCCTCTTTCTTGACTAGGAGTTCAGGTTGCAAGCTGTCCTCCAATATTTGTCTTAAGTATTTCTTTAGATGACTTTTTTTCCCCCTCCTTGAAAATTGAGGAAAGTGTGAACGGAGCGGTGTCTGGGAGAGAAGAGACAGCACTGCGTGGGATGCACTTTCCCCACAGATTTCTGTTTGCGCCCCCAGCTAACATTTCCTCCACCCTCAAGCCCACAACTGTCACTCGCTCCCTACTGAGTAAACAGCCATCTAATTTCTCACACAGACTAGCACTAGATGTCTTCAGTATTTAGCAATGCTAATTCTGCAGTATAAATCCCAGAGCTTGAAAACTTGAAATCATCTGTGCCCTCCTACAGGAGATGGACAATTTTGCTGCAAGTGGCCATGCATGTTCTTCATTCAGCTCGGACAATGCAGGGCAATGAAAAGTGTTTTAAAATCCCTGTGCCACTTTCTAGGCTCTCAGAGGGCTAAGGCACAAGGATTAGTGGAAGTCTCCACTCTATCCGAATCCACATATTCTTACATGGTGCATTTTGGTTTGATTATGTGTCTGAGTGTGGGTTTGCGCATGTGAGTGCAGTGCCCTCAGAAGCCGGAGGAGGATGCTGGATCCCCTGGAGCTGGAGTGGCTCTGAGCTGCTGACAGGTGCTAGGAACCAAACTCTATTCTTCTTGCACGAGCAGCAGGGGCTCTTAACTGCTAAATTATCTCTGCTGCCCTGATGCTGAATTTTAAAACCTGAATTCTTTCTTATTTTACCCTAGTGGTTAGAAGGCAATTGGCTGATTCACGTCCATCCATTTGTAGGAGGCGCGGAAGTCCTTGTGCTCACAGATAAGCACCCGGGAAACCAGGAATGTTAAACATTCAGAGACGTCTCTTCAAAGGGAGAGATGTATAGCCTGTTTTCTGCCCAGAAGGGTGGGAATGAATGTGGTTAATAGCTTGGTGACCTCTGTGTCATTGTACTTTATAAGAATTTCCATGTAATCATGTGTTGACCTTTGCTGTGCACATGGATTGAATTAATTATCACCAAGAACCGCCTCCCTCAACTGTGCTGCGCTTAAATACGCCTGAAATAAATGGCTACTCCATGTCAGACTCTTGGAGTTTGAATCAACATTGGTTACCGAGTCCTGTGGACTGGGATACCTTGGGATACCTTCTAGTCTCACCCCGATTGACAGTGTGGTGTTTGCAGAAACCCCCACACCCACTGACCTGAATCCCAGTTGTCTTTGTTGTAAAATCTACTACTATAGTGCACTAAAAGTCACCTTTTTTTGGAAACAGGATCTTAAAGATTATTATTTTTTTCTTAAAGATTATTTTAAGATAATCCTGTTTTAATAACTTTTTAATAACTTTTCATAGTTCTTCATAGTAGCCTCATCCAAATTATATTACAAAGAATATTAGGCATGCACAATTTTCAGTTCTTCTAAGACATTGAGCTTAGTTTCGAAGAAATAATATCACTTGAAAAAATGTGTGGATTAAGCACATTTGTGATTAACTCTGAGGCAACAATAATGTGTCAAATTAAGGAATTAAATCAAAACATTTTCCCCTTGGTGTCATGTAACCAAGTGCTGCGCACCGCGCCCCTGTGTCTGCGCTCTGTGTGTTGGCACCCAGTTCGCGAGCTTCGGACAAGGGGGCTGGAGGTTAAAATACACAGACACACAGACAGAGAGACAGCGACATGGGTCATCCTTGATTTCCCCAAGAATGCCCCCTTTATTGTGTTCAGGGGCAGATTATATAGAGATAGCCATGCCCCAGCCAAACCCTCCAGAAATCACTCTCCTGCCATCAGGAACTCCTGAAGGTCTCTTGCTCAGAGCAGCTGTAGGCACTCAGATCAGGGGATTACAAGAAATTCAGGATCTGGGGGCTCACTGCTCCCAACAACCAAGAGTGAGTCCAGACTTGAATTTGTGGCTTAATGGTTGGTCCCTGCATCTTCCATCCTCTGTCTGTCAGTTGTATGAGTCTGAAACTGTGCCTGTCTGAAGGCTGTCTTGTGAATCTGTCCCTACATGTGTCTGTCCCTAACAAAGGGCTCTGGGATTTGCCCTGTCCTTATTGAACATCACAGAAAGCATCCCACGAGGAAGGAGTGGGATACTTTACAGAAATCTTTAGTAGAGTTTTAAAAGGCGTTGAATCACCAATTCTGACTGACCTAGACAATAAACAATACTACAAATGATAATACTGATGCCCAAATGTTGTGTGCAATATTTGTGTGGGTATTAATTTTAGGATACTGATTTCAATCTCTATTTTTGCTGTTTTCAGTAAATAATTATTATAAGAGGACTGTGTTAGCCTGGCTCAGGGGCATGGGAGATCATCCCTTAAGATTACAACATGGATTAGCTCATGCTGCAAAAGCTGATTGCTTGGGAGGTCCACGGTAAGTACAACTAGTTGTCAGATTATTCTCTTAAAGGCATGTTAAACAAGTAGCTGAGTACATACTAGGATGCAGTCTTTAGTCTCACGTGACTTCAGGGCATATTATTAACTCTGGTTATGAGAGTCCAGCAGAAGTTCCAGTTCCTCAGAATGCAATAACTATTTTTACCATAGTGCATTGCCACAAAAAGTTTTCATTTGACTGCCCATTAGAATAACAGCTGCAATTGAGATCAATAATTTTGAAAAAGACAATTTGCTTTTAGGAGTTATACGGCTTATCTAGTGGAAATGGACATGGAGTGAACATGGAGGGGGTTGCTATTAAAATAATCTGCGATGCAGAGTGAAGGGCAGGTCTGCGTATAACCAGCAGTAGACTGAAGACGACAGGTGGGTAGAAGTGATGAAGCCTGCTTGACCAGGGAGGATGCTGCAACTGGCCGTGGGAACCGCTGAGCTAAGACCTCTCTAACTTGTGATGTGTGATTGTGGAGTCACATGTGCAGTGACAAGTGCTCTCTGCGTGTGGCCTGAAAGTTCTTGTAAGGAATAAAGAAGCAATGTAGCAAACTCTGTGCTTATGTGCTTTATTGGCTAGAGTACATAAGCTCGGTGTCTTATATAAAGTCTACTGTCTTGAATACTAGAAATTCCAAACTAGAATATTGTTTGGAGGATTAAAGAAAAAGATCTGGTTATGGATAGAAGTAGAGGCATTTAGACTGTGGTGTTTTAAATAATTTTAATTTAAATAAATATCTAGTAGCATTGCATATGAATTTTTATTTCATCTCAATTCTCTAAACTAAGTAAGTTACTAAAATCTAATAGAAAGGCTGGAAAGATAGTGGATAAAGGCATTTGCTGCCAAGGCTACTGCTCTATGCTTTATCCCCAGGATTCATATGGTAAGAAAACAAACTTTCTCAAGCTTCCTCCTGACTCTTATATATGCTCCAACACACATGTGTACCTGTGTGAACACACACAGTGAATACACGAATATAATGCTAAAAAATAAAATTTATAAAGAGAATAACTATTAGAATTTAAATGAAATAAGAAAAAATGCAAGCCAGTGAGTAAACAAGCATGACTTAGTTCTTTAAACTTTATGAAAAAAAAAAACACAAAAAACTTTCCCAATATCTAGTTTTGAAGATAAGAATAGATCTATTATAAATTGTATGTTTAAATTTTAAGTTATTGTTGAACTAAAATTTTTATTACATTTCCATTGTGTGTGTATGTGTGTGTTTGTCTGTGTCACAACATTCTTGTGGAGGTCAGAGGACAACCTGTGGGAGTCAGTTCTCCCCTTCCACCATGTGGGTCCCAGGGTTCAAACTCATGCTTGGTGGCAAGTGCCTTTGTCACAGAGCCATCTCATTGGCCCTTACTGTTTGATTGGAGACACAGCACTGGAAAGGGACAGGGAAAGAAGACAGTTGGTAAAATGAGAAGATACAGAAATTCATAGCATTGACAATAAAGAAATTGATAAGCTAATGGAAAGACAAAGAAATAAGAGAAAAAGCAGAGTTGATATTAGGAAAATAAAATAATGACTGCACAATTATAAGGAAATGTTGTCAAACACAAATCCAGTTCTGGGTATCCATAAAATATCACATGCAAACTTGTTTAAACTAGGATTTAAGTTTTGAAAAATGGACATAAATGATATTAGGCAATTGATTTAAAATTAAGAGCTCAGGAAAGGCTAGGAAAAAAAAACACCTCATAAATCCACAGTGGAGAGATAGGATTACTAAAATATGATAAAGATGGCAAAAAAGATAACAAACTCCCTGGAGAAATAGCACACTGCTATAAAGAAAGGCTTGGGCCCTCAAGTATCCTTATAAGGAGATATGAGCTTGTGAGATGACTCAGTGAATAAAGCCACCAAGTCCGGGGGGTCCTGAGTTCAATCCCTGGGACCTGCAGAGAAGCTGTTCTCTGAACACCACATGTGCCCTGAGCCATGAGTATCCCCAGAAGCAAGCAGATAAATATTAAAAAGATTGCCCTAATATGTAACCCCCTTCACCAGCTGTTTTCTCTGACATAAAGAAGCATTGTAGAAATTTCACAGACATTTTCCCATGCAATAATGTCGTCTACTTTGGGTCTTGGGAGAATAGTTCTAAGAGGAGAGAATTGACAAGAAGCCTGGGTGAAAATGAAACCCTCCAGGTGAGGAGGAGAGAAAGGCAAATCAAGCAAGTCAAACATAGCATAGGAGGTGGGAATGCTTTTCCTGGGGAGATGTGTTAGGGGAGGACGTTCAGGACAGGACGCTGGTTCGGGTATCAAAGCTAGACCTAAAGCAAAACCAAGTGCAGAGCTGCCAACACAGAACAAAGGCATTGCCAGCAGGCAAGAGCAGGGCCATGCAGAGCAAGCAAGAACAGTGGTTCTTGTTCTCATGAAAGGGGGCTTTTAAGTCATATTCTGGATGGGCTGAATGGGGCTTTGCCAAGCTCAGAAGACCGGGACAGCAGTGCTCAGACTGTATGCGCCTTAGTGCATTTGGTTTGATTCAGAAGACACATCCTGTGTTCGCCCTAGCAAGTCACACCTATATTTGCAGTTGTAAATACAGATGGAAGGAAGCACTATCCTCTTGAGTCCTACAGAGAAAGCACTCCTCATTAATTCTGCTGGAGTTAGGGTTGCTTCCAGGGTTCCGTGGGGCAGGTGAGGACATGAGGATGGCCTGGGGTATGTCAGAAAGGCAAAAGAAAGATAGCTGTGGAGGCAGAATGAAGAGCCAGCATACGCTGGAGGCAGGAAGGTTCCCACAATGGAAAACCAGTGCGTGAAATACAAAGGAGACCGTCTTTGCCTTTGGTACGAATCTAGGTCACTTACAGCCGCGTTTTTCCATGTGAATTTTTGTCTGGGCTTTGATAGCATAGCTGTCTAAAAAATGTTTCACCGTCTGATTATAACAATGGATTTCATCCCAGAATACAACTGTTGTATAACACAATCCACTGGGTTGGAACGGGCACAAAAGTCAACCAGCACGATTTTAAGCTTTGTGTCCCTTTGTTTGCAGGGATTCAGGCATCTGTGAGCCTTTGCCATCAGGCGATTCCAGAGCATTTTCCACACACTGGGATGTTTATCTTTTATTACCTGCTGGATCCCCCTGGAAAGAATCTCCGCGGGATTGTCATGTGCTGCCTTTGTTGGAGCTATACATATAAACGTCCTCCTAAGCCATCGCTGAAGGGAGCGCGATTTCCACAGCCGATTTACCCAAAAAGTGTGACATGAAGGATGAAGGGGACCTTCCACAGGAGGTAGGACGCTAATAATCAAAACATTATTTGCCAAAATATTGACAGCGAAGGTTTGATGACGGTGTAAATTTCCGCATGGCTGGGGATGAGGGCACTGTGGCGTGCTGTAGGCCTGCTTTCGAGAAGTTTGCGAAATAGCGCTCTTCTGTTCCACAGTTTCTAATAGCTGAACAGCTCGGAATTTTCACCCAGCCAGTTTTGCTTGGTTTGAGCAATCACTTGAAATGACTTTGTCAGGCACCAGGCTTTAGACGAATAAGAATGCTGTAAGGTTTTATTCAAATTTTGGTTACTGCTGAAGAAATGGTCTCTGCAATTCTCAAACCTCACTCTGTCGCATTCTACACCCGCCCCGACCCCCACCCTCAAGGAGAAAAAGGAAAAGGACTCTGAGGGCGAGGAGTTCAGCACTGTGCCCTCCAAATACTTCTTCCCACACCTCCAGTACTTCAGGAGTCTCTATGCTATGTGAGCCGCTGAGACTCGTGAACAAAGAGACAGGAGAGAAACCCCAAAGCGTCCAGAGCACGAAGCCTAAGCACAGACATAGTGAGCGGGAGCCCCACTTAGCTTGGAAGCTTTCTCTGCCCGACCTGGGCTCTGGGTACCAATCACTGAACAAAGGTTCCACCAGTTTGGATGGGCAGATGGGGAAAGCTAAGAAAACCCCAAGGGTGGGTCCTTCTTCGTCCTCAACACATTCTGCCAGGATCTTCAGTGACTTAAATTGCCAATAGTCTTAGTTTTGATGCCAGGAAGCCACGTATCCACCAAATTCTCAGCAGCATTACCAGGAAAAAATACCCAAAACACATTTTCATTTCTTTGTGTGTCCATACCTTTGCATAAACACGTGTCTATTTTTAATCATTAAAAACAATAATTCAGTTATGTACGTAGTATGCTTTTATTTTATAGACCAGAGTGTCTTCTCATGTAACATTTTTAACGTTTCTGTTGATTAGGCCCCATGTTTGTTATCTGATATCTCCCCGACGTTGTATAACAGTCTTCGCTCTTTCTTCAACCTCCCTTACAGAATCACATATGTATCACACACTGCACACATATTTACATTTTATACATTATTTATTTCTTTTTCTTTTAAAAATGTGTAGCCCAGGCTGGCCTCGAATTCGTGATCCTCCTGCCTCTGCCTCCTTCAGCAAATCCTATCAGCGTGCGCCACCACAACTGGCTATACATTATTTCTTAACTTTCACCTGCACATATGTTTGTATACCATATATGTGCCTGGTGTCCTAGGAAACCAGAAGAGGTCCCTATAATTGGATTTGCAGATGATTGTGAGTCACCCTGTGGGGGCTGAGAATCAAACCTGCCCTCTGGAACAGCAGTCAGGGCTCTTAATCACTCAGCACTCTCTCCAGATCCCTTTTCTTGCTTTTTGAAATATGTTTGGTGGAAAATTATATGCTGTCTTTTGTTCATCCATCAAACCTTTACTTCACTTACCTTTCATATATATATATATATATATATATATATATATATATATGACTATATATAGTCATAGTTATAGAAATCTTGATTTCTTTGGTAAGTTTCACTTCACTTATACCATTTTAAAAACAGCAAAGGTATAGGGAATTAGTTGAATTCCTTGCTGTCATTATTACTTTCCTTCCTTTGCCATTTGCCTTCATATTATAAGAAATCAGAAGAGTGTCCAGACCTTTAGAAATTCTTCTTTTCCTTTGTTGAAGTTGATATTTAGGTGCAGGGTCCTAGCACAGAATTTTCTGTTGGAGATTTTATTTGCTTTATTCTCAGAGATGCCATGGTCTGATTACCAGCTTGTTGGCAGAACTAATCATGGCCGTTAAGTTTGGGTAGACCAACATGTAGATTGAAGAGAGCTGCTTTAATGATATCGAGAATTAGTAAATAAACTTGGATAAGAATTCCAAAGGGGGTATTACATGGTTTATCAGTTGAAATGAAGAAATTAGCAGTTGTGAGTTTTATGAGTAGGTCACAAAGCGAATAATAGATGGTAACCTCCTGTTCAAATAGGGCTTCTTAAATAATATAGTGAGTGATTCCACTACTGGGTTTTACAATCAAACATATGGCATCTGTGCAGAAGGGATGAGCACAATTCTGTGCTCATCATGGCTATCTTAGTTACCTTTCTGTTGCCACAACAAAAGCCATCACCAAGACAACTTAAAAGAGAAAGTGTTTAATTTGGGGTCTCATGACTCTAGACTGTTAGATTCCATGACCACCACAGTTGGGAGCATGGCAACAGGCAGGCAGGCAGGCAATATGTTGGAACAGTAGCTGAGAGCTTGCATCCTGATCAGTAGACACAAGGCAGAAAGAATGAAGTGGGGGGGGGGGGAGAGAGAGAGAGAGAGAGAGAGAGAGAGAGAGAAAACGCTAACAGAGAATGGCCTGTTCTTTTGAAACCTCAAATCTCACCTGAGTGACACACTTCCTCCAGCAAAGACCACACCTCCCAATCCTTCCCAAACAGTTTCACCAAATGTGGTCCAGACATCTAAGTATATGAGCCTATGGGGGCCATTCTCATACAGACTACCACAGTGGTATTATTATTATTTTTCATATGACTCACAACGCAGCATGTTAATCAATGCCAAAATATGGAATCAATCTAAGACTTATCAATGAGTAAGTGTACAAAGAAAATGTATATATATGCATATAACACACACATGGATAATGTATTTATACACACATATGTATATGTGACTATAAATAAAATGTACACACATGCACACACACATATGAAATACCACTTAGCCTTAAAGAAAAGGAAATCATGTCACTTGTTACAACAAAGATAAACCTGCAGGATATTATAGTAAATGTAAGAAGTCAAGTACAGAAAGACAAATGGCATTTATATGTGAGGTTAAATTTTTGAAATTACATGAATGGGGATTGAAATGGTAGATACTAGTGTTTGGGATGTAAAGGAACTCAGAAACACCCGTCAGAAGACACAACTACTCAGATAGACAAGAGGGATAAGTTCAAGAGGCCTATTGTACACTGTGATGGCTATAGTTAATAAAAACAATTGCATGTTTGAAGACTAATAACAGAGTAGATTTTTAAGTGGTCTAAAAACAAAGTATATATTGGATAATACTGAGTTAAATGGCTTGATTTAGTCATTTTCCAATGTATGCATATATCAAAGGATTATGTTGTAGATGGTGACAACATACAATTTTACTTGTTATGTTAAATAAAGATTCATAAGAAGACATGAAGACAATCTTTTGTAATGCCTTCCTTCCAAATAAACACATTAATAATCCTCGAGTAGTGTTGTCACCAGGGAATACAGGTCCTTAGTCTTATAGATAATTTACTTTTAATAATTCAATTATTTTACTTGAAAAGCAGACTCAGAAGAAGACTTGGGCACAAATTTTATTGAAGTCTGAGTGAAAATAACAGAGAGAACAATGAACAGTCAGGTGGAGGTATACCAGGGGTGGGGAGATGGCTGAAAGGAGAAAAAAAGGGTGATTTTTTTTCTGAGTTAGAGGTTAAGAAAGCTTAGAAATACAGCCTGTGGGGGCTGGAGAGATGGCTCAGAGGTTAAGAGCATTGCCTGTTCTTCCAAGGGTCCTAAGTTCAATTCCCAGCAACCACATGGTGGCTCACAACCATCTGTAATGGAGTCTGGTGCCCTCTTCTGGTCTGCAGGCATACACACAGTCAGAATATTGTATATATAATAATAAATAATTTTTTAAAAAAGAAATACAGCCTACACATAGGGAGAATGGAGATCAGCGAAACTGAGACACTTGGGGTAAGGGCAAGCAGGCTGACGATCAGGGCTGGTGTCAGAGAAAGGGAGATACACAGAAAGTAAAGTATTTCAAGCTGATCAGTTCTAACTACCTCAGAGAGGAGCCATAGCAATCCACCTACAGTATTAGTGTTTAGATGTGGCCAGAACAGTTCAATTCCTCAATGGGGGTAGCTGGGTAGCCAATAGGGTCCTAGGGAAGAAGGAAATATGGACATAAGGAAGGATAAAGCTAGTGGAATAGATGGAGATGGGGTTTGCATAGGAAAGGACCCAATGTAGAAGCTGGAAAAATGGCTGAAGCTGGATTGTCCCAGGCCTCAGAGAACAGTAATCTGAACTTTTCTAAAAATGATGGAGATGATAGAGAATGATGGATGAAGCCTCAGCAAAGCAGGAGTGTGATTATCATTGTGATTTATGGAGGTAGCTGTCATAGGAGAAGGCAATGTTGGCTGCAGGGACAGGGAGGAGAGACTGTGGGGCCTCAAGGTGACAAAGGATGAGTAACAGGAACACTTTTTCTTTAGTAATTTTGCTATATTACTACTACTACTACTACTACTACTACTACTACTACTACTACTACTACTGATGGGGTCTCACTAAGCAGTCTAGGCTGACCTGGAATTCACTGTGTAGACCAGGCTACCTTTCAGTTCACGAGAGTTTCACCCACCTCTGCCTCCCCAGTGCTGGGATGAAAGGCACATACCACCACCAAGTCCAGCAGAAGCATTTGTTTCTAAATAGTGAACTCACTGAAAAGAATCTCCATGATACAGTAACTGTGTTTTGCTCTAGGCTGCTCTCAAGATTCCACTGGTAGACTGTCACTGGACTCACTTACTCTCCATGGGGAGGTTTTTAGACCAAGTCAGTAGAGTAGAAACCTTGGGCCAATAACACACATTTAGATCATCTGATAGAAGTGTATGGTGTGTTCCTGCCAATATGTCTTCAGTCAATATTTTCACTATTTCCCTTTCCTTTTCCTTGAGTAACACATTTTAAGGTGACTAGAGGTATATCTTTTTCTTTTCTCTGTGATATATTCTTATATTCTTTGATGACTATAGATCTTTGAGTCCAGTATTTGTAGCAGAGGTTACAACTTGCTGACAGTCATTTTTTTTTAAAACTTGCTTTTCTTTTCATGAACTTCCCATCAGTATAATTAGAGTGCTTGGTAAATTGATGATTTTTATCTCAAACCATGGATGGTTACACAGGGGACTTAAAGAAGGATTTTTAGAGGATTGGCATTAAAAATGTAACCATTAAAGAAAATTAAAGTCGATGAATAAAACCAGTGATATTTAGACCCTAAATAACACCAGTTACTATATTGGAAGGGAAACTTTTAGGTTCAATTAGGGTTTGAATTTAATGCTTGACAGAATTTCTTTAGGTTAAGGCTCTTTAATTTGATCAAGGCAGCAAGCTGAAATTCACAATGACAGACTTATATTAAGCCACAGGAATGAGGTTCAAAAGGGACACAGTGATGAGTAAAATAAGGCCCCATATGAATGACTTGAGATACAGAGTGTTCCATATGGATGTTGGGGATGAAGAAATGACTGACGACCAGATCAGAGAGACTTCAGAGGTGGGAAAGGCTGCTCTTCTGGAAATGTCCCAGATCATATCAACCTGTTGTTGTGGAATTTTGAGACTGTCTGAATTTAGACGAATTAGAATTGTCTATTTGTGCCAATTAATCAACACAATTGCATTCCTGTGCTTATGTTCAGCCATTGCAATCTGCTTTTCCTCATACTTTATTGTCAGCGCAAATGAGCTTAGATTTCTACAAGCTTAGTCTAGGTTCTCTTGCTGAGTAATGACTGAACTAATAAAATAGTATATCTGCTCATTTCATGTTTTGATGATAGAGATGGAACCTAGGGCCTTTTTTATGATTGAAAAAAATGTTCTACCATTGGGATATGTCTTTAGTCCCATTAACTAAAGACAAAACTACTTTAGAGTCCATACAAGAGTATGCTGGCCATGTTAATCCCTCTGAGAATCCTAACACTGCTTTTAATGCCCTCACCTTCCTGAGAGGGTCTGTTGGCTTATTGTGTTGAGAACCTGGAGATGCTCAGATAGAACACTGAAGGCCATCCTGAGGTTGGCCCCCGAGGTAACACAGAATGAAGCACTTTCCTAAGGAAGAGCCTTGGAGACACAGAGTATCTGGGTAATGATAACCATGGCCACCCTCTCTTCAACAGTTAATGTACACCGGTCACTGATTGTCTAACACAATGGCACAATCAATGAAAACTACGTAGTTAACTACTTGATAAGAGGAACATACTTCTAAATGGACTGGGCTGAGAACAGCTGAGATGGCTCTTCTCTTAGGAAAATAAAGCAAAGTTGAAAATCTTTCTCAATTGTTCTTCTGGTCCCCTGGGGCTTTTGGGAACTCCCAATCACTCATTAACTAGAGTAACTTTGTAGAAGACCCTCTAGTATCTAGTTTCAGCTTCTCAGCATCCTGGACTCCCACAGTGACGATTCGTGTTCTCATGAACAGAGTTCATTTACTTTCAGTTAAATATTTGATACCCTGCATTCTACTAGTTGGGTCCACATCTTGGTATCAACATTTAAAAGGTAAAAGACTTGGGGCTAATCTTATCTTTCTCTGAACTGGCATATAGTTGGTATATGTTCTTCCTTTTTAAAGATTTTATTTTTATTTAGATGTATGCGTATAAAATATATGTGTGCACACATGTGTGTTTTGATGCCTGTGCAGAGCAGAAGTGGGTGTCAAATTAGTTGAAACTGGAGATACATGTGATTGTGAGCCACCTGAAGTGGGTACTAAAAATCGAACTCAAGTCCTCTTCAAGTACAGCATACACTCTTTTCTTTCTGTTTCTCTTTTAAAAATCAATCAATTAGCTAATTATTTTTTCACCCCAACTGCATTTCCCCCTCTTTATTCTTCTGTTCTCTCCCCCATTTCCCTTCTTCCCCCTCAATCCACTCCTCCTTTTCTATTTTTGTTCAGACAGGGGCAGGCCTATTATGGGTATCAGCAAAGCATGGTGTATCAAGTTGCTATAAGACTAAGCACCTTCCTTTGTATTTAGGCTGGGCAAGGCAACCCAGTATGAGAAATAGGTTCCCAAGAGCCTTTCAAAGCATTAGGGACAGTTCTTGATCCCATTGTTAGGAGTCCCATAAATAGACCGAGCCACACAACTGTCACATACATGTAGAGGGCTTTGGTTAGTCCCATGCAAGCTCTTTGGTATGATGGTTCAGATTTTGTGGGTTCCTATGAGCCAGGTTAGTTATTTCTGTGGGTTTTCTTGTGATGTCTTTGACCTCTCTGGATCCTACAATTCTTCCTCTCTCTTTTCAGCATGATTTCCTGCACTCAGTCTAATTAGCTGAGTGTCTGTGTCTATTTCCATCAGTAGTTGGATGAAGGCTCTTTGATGACAATTGGGATGGTTACCAATATGATCACAGAAGATGGACAGTTCAGGATAGGAATCCACAATTGCTAGGAGTCTTGGCTGAGGTCATTCTTGTAGATATATGGGAGGATCCTTCACATATGTTTTCTACCTAATGCTGAATATCCCCCCATTCCTTTCAATTCTCTTCCTTCACATCCATCTCCCAACCAGATCCCTCAAATTCCCATGTCCACATGCTCCCAGTCCACCCAGGAGATCTCTTCTATATCCCCATCGCAGGGAGGTCCATTTGTCTCTCTTTGGGCCCTCCTTGTTTCCTACCCTCTCTGGTCTGTGGATTATAGCATGGCTATCCTTTACTTTATAGCTAATATCCACTTATGAGTGTGTACATACCATGTTTGTCTTTCTGGGTCTGGGTTACCTCACTCAGGATGATTATTTTTCTACTTCTATCCAATACTTTCTAATTTTCCATTAAAAAATTTTTAAATTGATTTTATTGAGCTCTACATTTTTCTCTGCTCCCCTACTTGCCTCTCTCCTCCCCTTCAACCCTCTCTTAAGCTTCCCATGCTCTCAATTTACTCAAGAGATTGTCTTTTTCTACTTCCAATGTAGATTAGATCCATATATGTCTCTTTTACGGGTCTCATTGTTGTCTAGGTTCTCTGGAATTGTGATTTGAGGGCTGGTTTTCTTTGTTTTATGTTTAAAAACCACTTATGGTGAGTACATACGATAATTGTCTTTCTGTGTCTGGGTTACCTCACTCAATATGATGTTTTCTAGATCCATCCATTTTCCTGAAAGTTTCAAGATGTCATTATATTTTTCTGCTGTGTAGTACTCCATTGTGCAAATGTACTACATTTTTCTTATCCATTCTTCAGTTGAGGGACATTTAGGTTGTTTCCAGGTTCTGGCTATGACAAACAATGTTACTATGAACATAGCTGGGCACAAGTCCTTGTGGCATGATTGAACATCCTTTGGGTATATGCCTAAAAGTGGTATTGCTGGGTCTTGAGGAGGGTTGTTTCCTAATTTTCTGAGAAACTGCCATAATGATATCCAAAGGGGCTATACCAGCTTGCACTCCCACAAGCAATGCAGAAGTGTTCCTTTTCCCCCACAAACTCTCCAGCATAAGTTGTCATCAGTGTTTTTGATCTTGGCCATTCTTTCAGATGTAAGATGGAATCTCAGAGTTGTTTTGATTTGCATTTCTCTGATGAGTAAGGATGTTGAACATTTCCTTAAGTGTCTTTCAGCCATTTTAGATTCCTCTGTTGAGAGTTCTCTGTTTAGGTTTGTACTTCATTTTTTTTTACTGGATTATTTGTTCTTTTGATGAACAATTTCTTGAATACTTTGTATATTTTGGAGATCAGTCCTCTGATGTGGGGTTGGTGAAGATCTTTTCCCATTCTGATGTCATTGTTTTTAACAGCTGAATAATACTACATTGTGAAAATATACCACATTTTCTTTATGCATTGTTCAACTGAGGGGCATATAGGTTGTTTCCAGGCTCTGGCTATTTTGAATAATGCTGCTATGAACATAGTTGAGCAAATGTCCTTGTGGTATGATTGAGCATCCTTTGCGTACATACCCAAGAATGGTATAGCTGGGTCTTGTGGTCCAATGATTCCCAGTTTTCTGGGAAACCTCCATATTTATTTACAAAGTGACTGTATAAGTTTGCAGTTCCATCAGCAATGAAGGAGTGTTTCTTCTTCCTCTACATCCTTCCCAGCAGAAGTTGTTATTTTGTGTTTTGATTTTAGCCATTTTGACAGGTGTAAGATGGAATCTCAGAGTTGTTTTGATTTGCGTTTGCCTGATGGCTAAGGAGGGTAAACATTTCTTTATGTGTTTCTCTGCCATTTGAGATTATTTTATTGAGAAATATCTGTTCAGATATGTACTCCATTTTTAATTGGATTTTTTTGATGTCTAGTCTTTTTGAGTTCTCTTAATTGCTGAACCAACTCCTCCAGCCCTGTAATGTGTTCCTAAACTGTTATCACCCATGCGTTTATGAGGTATTTGAGTCTTGTTGTCCTTCAGTGTCAAACTAAGTAAAGCTTCTGGGAGAGAGAGAGAGGGAGAGAGAGAGAGAGAGAGAGAGAGAGAGAGAGAGAGAGAGAGACAGAGGTACCACCGTCCAGTTGTACCCAGAAGCCCAGGAGAGTCAGTCATACATTTTCCAGTTGTGAGAGAGTTGAGAAACTTTTCTTCTTCATCCCTTGTCTTTTATGTTAAATTAATTCCCAACATTTAGAAATCATGTAAAGTATAATGGAAAGAAATCCATGTTTTTCTGCAAGATGGGGGCAGGAGAGATGGGGAAGGAAGTAAGGGTGAATATGAGCACAGTACAAAGCTATATATACATTAAAACATCAGGACAAAACTGAGTGTTTTCTATACTAGATAAAAATACTAACTGAACTCTTGTCTTTGGAATGCTTTGGCAATGTGTAGGATTGACAGTTCTGGGACAATACTTTGACAGGCATTGGGCAGACAGAGCCAGTGTCAGCTCCTTCCTAGAGGGAGCATCTGCTTTTGTTCAGTCCCGGTCCACTGGTTCTGTCTGTTATTGTGGCGTTAGAGTTTGCTGTCCCTGACCTATGGTGACCTAAGAATACCTCATTATACATATAATAAATGACTTCATCTGCTCTATGAAAACATTTTAATGCCTGAACTGCACTGCAAGAGTCTTTGTGAATAATGTTTCATTTTTACATCTTTGATTTTGCCTTATTCATGGCAGGCTGAGTTGCTGCTCTTCAGAGTTTCTAGTGACAAGAATTAATAAGGAGGTTTCAACCATTTCACAGGAAAAAGTACTTTAAAATATTACTGGAAGAGAATATATAATAAACAAATAAAGCATTTTTTAATGAATTCAATAGGTAATATTATATAATAGGAATGGAATTTGATTTAGGTCATATGTTTGACTGTGACATTGAGGAAAGCACCCCAAATAGAGTGGCTTAGGTTTGAATTCTTACTTGTCTATCACAATGACCTTGAGAAAAATCACCTAATCCTTGTGTTCTTGTGATAAATATAATAACTGATGTTCTCCTGGTCATATTGTAAGGACTGTGTTTTGGTAGGTTTTTTTTCATCAAGTCATCATTCATACTGTAGCGGAGTACAAATCCAAGATTAAGAATAAAAATATTGTACTATAGTGGGACAGCCAGGGGGCCTAGTACATTTGTTTCAGTTATTATGGCAATGGTCAATCTACCTAGAGTAGAAGAGAAAACTCAAATGGCAATGGGGTTTTTGATCCTACTGCACGTATTGGCTTTGGGGGAGCCTAGGCAGTTTGGATGCTCACCTTACTAGACCTGGATGGAGGTGGGTGGTCCTTGGACTTCCCACAGGTCAGGGAACCCTGATTGCTCTTCGAGCTGATGAGGGAGGGGGACTAGATCGGGGGAGGGGGAGGGAAATGGGAGGCGGTGGCGGGGAGGAGGCAGAAATCTTCAATAAATAAATTAAAAAAAATATTAAAAAAAAACAAAAGAGAGAACAAAGTGTATTTTTTATTAGGACCAACTCCTCCCCTTTAAAAAAAGAAGCTTCTTAAGTATGATGCCTGCACTTCAGTGTTTGGGACTCTTACTGCTGGATTTCTCAAGTTGGTACCTCATTAATTATTCCTGCTTTTGTCACAAGAACTTTCCTCTTGGTTGGCTCATGTAAGGGCAGAGAATTGACTGGATCCTTTGGTTCTGAAGAAAAATGGAATCTGGAAAAACAAGAATACTTTTATGAGAACGTCACCTTCCATGGACTATTGTGGCCTTGTTCATTTTTAAACCGAAGAATCCTTATCTCAAGGGTTATGCCCAGAAATTTGTGTGACAATATGTATAACCTAGCTTGCTGTGACACTTGTGTTTATTCAGTTAACATCATTGTTTGGAGCTGGAGGTGTCTTAACCTTCGCTTTGCATAATTCCTTCAATCTATAAATTGAAAGAATTCCTGAGAAGCTCAGACTAAGGCAAATGTCAGCCAGGTCAAAATCCAGTGATACATGCGTACTATTAGAAACAGCATTTCTGTAAATATCTGAGATATGTCCATGTGAAGACATTCAAAACCAGAATAGTATATCTCTTGTTACCCAATTTTGGAAATAAGCGCATGTCCAATATTACTGCTTGATCTTATCAAAAACATACTGGGAAATTTATGTAAATATTTGAATAACATCCTAAAGTATTAGGAAAAATAAATTATCCTAATAAGTCCTATACAATCAAATATAAGACAATCTGAAGTGAAAAGACTACAGTTTTCTGATGTCATATAATTACAAGAAAACATGATCTATAAAACTCATTTCTTTGTATGCTAACCTGAAAATTAATAAAGTAAAAAGACTGTTTCAGGAAGTATATCTCACCCGATAACAATAATCACAATGCATCATAGTTACATTCCACCAGAGAAAACTCCTCTTTTGTTTTCAGAGACTGAATTGGTTTTATGATAAATTGGCACAGCTCTGCCTGCAACTGCTCTGGATACGTATTCATACGACATTCCCCCAGATATGAGCCCTTCCGAGCCTGCTCTCTAAAGAGACAATGGCTCAAAACATGTAGAATAGCCTTTGCTTTGATTTTGTCACTTTCCTCGCCCTTCAAGCCAAAATTTGAAGTGTGCAAACACACACACACCCTAAAACAAAACACTAGATTAAAATTTCTTTTTCAGTGACCGTTTTTGTATCCCATGCTTGAAGGGGGTGATTGTTTCTACTGCGAGCAATGGGGTGTACTCCCCAATCTTGCTCACTGCCTAACTCCCTGCCTGAAAATTCTTGTTAACAGCTATAATTAGATTATTTTTGGCTGTTTTCCCTTTGACGTATTTTAGATTTTTATCCAGCTTTGAAGTAACTTGAGTGAGACTTTCTAATACATTTAAAATCAATCCCAAGAGCAGAGGAACAGAAGCCAAGAGGGGCAGCAGGGGGGTGCACCTGGACAAGGTGTATTAGTACATGTATGAGAATGTCACGGTGGCACCTGGACAAGGTGTATTGTGTACATGTATGAGAATGTCATGGTGGCACCTGGAGAAGGTGTATTGTGTACATGTATGAGAATGTCATGGTGGCAACTGGACAAGGTGTATTGTGTACATGTATGAGAATGTCATGGTGGCACCTGGACAAGGTGTATTATTAGTACATGTATGAGAATGTCATGGTGGCACCTGGACAAGGTGTATTACATACATGTATGAGAATGTCATGGTGGCACCTGGACAAGGTGTACTACATACATGTATGAGAATGTCATGGTGGCACCTGGACAAGGTGTATTAGTACATGTATGAGAATGTCACAGGGGCACCTGGACAAGGTGTATTGTGTACATGTATGAGAATTTCATGGTGGCACCTGGACAAGGTGTACTACATACATGTATGAGAATGTCACGGTGGCATCTGGACAAGGTGTATTACATACATGTATGAGAATGTCACGGTGGCATCTGGACAAGGTGTATTACATACATGTATGAGAATGTCACGGTGGCACCTGGACAAGGTGTATTACATACATGTATGAGAATGTCACTGTGGCACCTGGACAAGGTGTATTACATACATGTATGAGAATGTCATGGTGGCACCTGGACAAGGTGTATTACATACATGTATGAGAATGTCACTGTGGCACCTGGACAAGGTGTATTACATACATGTATGAGAATGTCATGGTGGCACCTGGACAAGGTGTATTAGTACATGTATGAGAATGTCACGGTGGCACCTGGACAAGGTGTACTGTGTACATGTATGAGAATGTCACGGTGGCACCTGGACAAGGTGTATTAGTACATGTATGAGAATGTCACTGTGGCACCTGGACAAGGTGTATTAGTACATGTATGAGAATGTCACGGTGGCACCTGGACAAGGTGTATTACATACATGTATGAGAATGTCACTGTGGCACCTGGACAAGGTGTATTACATACATGTATGAGAATGTCATGGTGGCACCTGGACAAGGTGTATTACATACATGTATGAGAATTTCACTGTGGCACCTGGACAAGGTGTATTACATACATGTATGAGAATGTCATGGTGGCACCTGGACAAGGTGTATTAGTACATGTATGAGAATGTCACGGTGGCACCTGGACAAGGTGTACTGTGTACATGTATGAGAATGTCACGGTGGCACCTGGACAAGGTGTATTAGTACATGTATGAGAATGTCACTGTGGCACCTGGACAAGGTGTATTAGTACATGTATGAGAATGTCACGGTGGCACCTGGACAAGGTGTATTTTGTACATGTATGAGAATGTCATGGTGGCACCTGGACAAGGTGTATTAGTACATGTATGAGAATGTCACAGGGGCACCTGGACAAGGTGTATTGTGTACATGTATGAGAATTTCATGGTGGCACCTGGACAAGGTGTACTACATACATGTATGAGAATGTCACGGTGGCATCTGGACAAGGTGTATTACATACATGTATGAGAATGTCACGGTGGCATCTGGACAAGGTGTATTACATACATGTATGAGAATTTCACGGTGGCACCTGGACAAGGTGTATTACATACATGTATGAGAATGTCACTGTGGCACCTGGACAAGGTGTATTACATACATGTATGAGAATGTCATGGTGGCACCTGGACAAGGTGTATTAGTACATGTATGAGAATGTCACGGTGGCACCTGGACAAGGTGTATTTTGTACATGTATGAGAATGTCATGGTGGCACCTGGACAAGGTGTATTGTGTACATGTATGAGAATGTCACAGGGGCACCTGGACAAGGTGTATTGTGTACATGTATGAGAATGTCACTGTGGCACCTGGACAAGGTGTATTGTGTACATGTATGAGAATGTCACTGTGGCACCTGGACAAGGTGTATTGTGTACATGTATGAGAATGTCATGGTAGCACCTGGACAAGGTGTATTGTGTACATGTATGAGAATGTCACGGTGGCACCTGGACAAGGTGTATTGTGTACATGTATGAGAATGTCACGGTGGCACCTGGACAAGGTGTATTAGTACATGTATGAGAATGTCACGGTGGCACCTGGACAAGGTGTATTATTAGTACATGTATGAGAATGTCATGGTGGCACCTGGACAAGGTGTATTAGTACATGTATGAGAATGTCATGGTGGCACCTGGACAAGGTGTATTGTGTACATGTATGAGAATGTCATGGTGGAACCTGGACAAGGTGTATTGTGTACATGTATGAGAACGTCACGGTGGCATCTGGACAAGGTGTATTACATACATGTATGAGAATGTCATGGTGGCACCTGGACAAGGTGTATTACATACATGTATGAGAATGTCACTGTGGCACCTGGACAAGGTGTACTACATACATGTATGAGAATGTCATGGTGGCACCTGGACAAGGTGTATTAGTACATGTATGAGAATGTCACGGGGGCACCTGGACAAGGTGTATTAGTACATGTATGAGAATGTCACGGTGAAGCTCACTTGCATGTGCTAATGAAAAATGTTTAAAAAATCAAGTTTCAAAAAAGGCATAAAGCCGGGCGGTGGTGGCGCACGCCTTTAATCCCAGCACTCAGGAGGCAGAGGCAGGCGGATCTCTGTGAGTTTGAGACCAGCCTGGTCTACAGAGCTAGTTCCAGGACAGGCTCCAAAGCCACAGAGAAACCCTGTCTCGAAAAACCAAAAAAAAAAAAAAAGGCATAAGTGAATGAAACTCCTTCTTAAATCAAAGTAAATAGTGATGCAAGGAGGATGAGGGAGGATGAGAGAGTGATGGAGGGCAAAGGAGGGTGAGGGAGAGTGAGGGAAGGTGAGGGAGGATGAGAGAGGATGAGGGATGATGAGGAAGGATGAGGGAGGGTAAGGGAGGGTGAGGGAGAGTGAGGGAGAGTGAGGGAGGATGAGAGAGGATGAGGGAAGATGGAGGAAGGATGAGGGAGGGCAAAGGAGGGTGAGGGAAAGGAGGAGAATCCAAAGATTTCAGGTCCTGTTCTTTTGGCAAAAAAAACCTCTCCAAAGATTAGAAAACATAAAGTTAATAAATATAAGACTTTAAAAAAATAGGTTTTTAAATCAGTTATTAAGGACTAAACAATTGAAAACATTTTGAAGTATAAATAAGAAATACTGAATAGTTAGACAAGAACCTAATTTAATGATTTTCAAAGGCAGTAGAGACAATTCAGTCTCTTTGATTCACTGGAAGGGATAAGGAAGTGACAGTTTACTTCCTCTAAAGAATGTCTTGTGCTCAATTTAAACCCAACTGTCCAACTGGCACACACACATGCGGTTCAGCTGCTTGCTTGCAAGGAATGCTATGTGGGTCTCTATTTACTAATTACGACAGGACACAGCAAAAGATGAAGGTAATGAAACTGAAGGCAGCAGGATGAACAAGTTGAGAAGGACAAGGAAAAGAGTCACCAAGCCACATTTTTGCCCAGCGGATGGGGGAGAAATCACCATGGCCAGTTTCAACGGTATGTGTCTACTGTGACCTTCCATGAGTGGTGTGGCCAGTGGCCAGTTTCTATTTCATGCTCATTTCTATAAAACATTTCTCGTCTTCAGGAGAAGGAAGAGGACAGCAAGATGCGAAGTATTGCTACATGAAGGATGGTAAATGTAGCTTATGTTAACTGCATAGAAATAGCCAATCAAAGTATTTAGAATCCAAGAGAGGGGTGTAGGGTGGGAGATGCAAAGCAGAGTGGGAGAGAAGCTTTCTTCTGCACTGAGAAGGAATGTGAAGATTATGGCTAAGGACTTGCGAGACCACAGGAAAGGTCTAGAGAGTTTCTATCTACAGAAAAAGTCTGGAGAGTTTCTATCTACAGGCTGAAATTCCAACAATACTCTACTAGATCTGAAATAGTGCAAAATGGAGGTCAGTATAAACAAGGTCACTCCTGGTGTTTCAAAGAAGAGGCAAAAGGAATTATTAGCTCATGGTAACAATAAAAAGCAGACTTTAAGAGGTTTTATTATTGTTTTAATTTTTTTAAATTTCAGGCCGTGTACTTCCTTACAGCCTGCATCTAGGACAGACCACACCTAGTGTCCTTGTTTGGCATGTCACTGTGTAGGAAATGGCATTTTTTTCTAACATTTCTTTCCAAGCTGTGTTAAAGACAGTTGAAAACAATTCTAACATGTTTTGACATTTCCCATTATCACCATAGAAAGGTCTGGAAACCAAACATCAGACCTCAGCAAACCTGGCTCTTCTGAGTCTTGTCCCTCCCACAATGACAAAGATGCCCCGGATCAGATGCCAGTGGTAAAATCATCACTTGTCAGCACCCCAGCCAGTGTTCCTGATGCCGAGTTCAACTCCAATGCTGGTAAGCCATTACCTGGAAGGATTCTGGAGGGAGCAGGGAAGGGTTTCTAGCCACTGTTTCCAAGTCTACCTTTGCAGTCAAGATGGTGTGCTGAGGGTGAAAATGCCAGCCCCAGAGTCAGGAAAAGAGGATTTCTTTTTTTAAAGTTTTATTTTATTTATTTTTATTTTATTTTTTTTTTATTGAGAAAAGGAAGAAAAAAAAAACAAGTTTCCACCACCTCCCAGCCTCCCATTTCCCTCCCCCTCCTCCCACCCTTCTCCCCCTCCTCCCATCCTTCTCCCCCTCCTCCCACCCTTCTCCCCCTCCTCCCATCCTTCTCCCCCTCCTCCCACTCCTCTCCCCCTCCCTCTCCAGTCCAAAGAGCAGTCAGGGTTCCCTGCCCTGTGGTTAAAAGAAAACAAACTATCTTTTTTTTTTTCACTTTACACACCAATCCCAGTTCTCACTTCCTCCCCTCCTCCCAAGTTTCTCCACTTACCTCCCCACCTGACCCTTCCATCCACTCCTTAGAGAGGATAAGGAACATTTCTTTAGGGAAGATTCCAAGCCCTCCCTACTATATCTAGGCAGAGCAAGGTATCCATCCAAAGAGAACAGGTTCCAAAAAAGCCAGTACAAGCAGTAGGGATAAATCCTGGTGCCACTACCAGTAGAGCCGCAGTCTGCCCCAGCCGTACAACTGTCACCCACATTTAGAGGGACTAGTTTGGACCTATACTGTTTCCTTCCCTGTCCAGCTGAAGGTGGACATTAGCTCAGCTCCCATTAGCTCAGGTAGACTGTTTCAGTGGGTGTACCCATCATGGTCTTGACTTTTTTGCTCATATTTTCATTCCTCCCACTCTTCAATTGGACTTCAGGAGCTCAGCACAGTGCCTCTGTTTCTATCAGTTGCTGTATGAAGGTTCTATGGTGATACTTAAGATATTCATCAGTCTGACTACAGGGCAAGGCCAGTTCAGTCACCCTCTCCTCTATTGCTTAGGGTCTTAGCTGGGGTCATCCTTGTGGATTACTGGGAATTTTTCTAGTGCCAGGTTTTTTTGCTAGCCCCACAATGGCTCCCTCAATCAAAATATCTTTTTCCTTGCTCTCCATCTCTGTCCTTTTTCCATCTCTACTATCCTGTTCTCTCAAATTCTCCTCCTCCCTCCCTTTCTCCTCCTCTTCCTCTTCTGTCCTTCCTACTCCTACTCCATACCTCCATGTTTCTGTCAGGCAATCTTGCCTGTTCCTTCTTTCCAGGTGAATCCATGTATGTTTTCCTTAGGGTTCACTTTGCTACTTAGCTTCTCTAGGATCATGAACTATAGGCTCGTTATCTTTTGCTTTACCATAGTATCCACTTATGAGTGAGTACATACCATGTCCATCTTTCTGGGTCTGGGTTACCTCTCTCGGGATGTTTTTTTCTAGTTCCAATCACTTGCATGAAAATTTCAAGATGTTATTGTTTTCTACTGCTGAAAAATCCAACACCCCTTTATGATAAAGGTCTTGGAGAGATCAGGGATATAAGGGATATATGTAAGCGTAATAAAAGCAATATGCGGCAAGCTGACAGCCAACATCAAATTAAATAGAGAGAAATTCAAAGTGATCCCACTAAAATCTGGAACAAGTCAAGGATGTTCACTCTCTTCATATCTATCCAACATAGTTCTTGACGTTCTGGCTAGAACAATAAGACAACAAAAGAGATCAAGGGGATTCAAATTGGAAAGGAAGAAGTCAAATTTTCATTATTTGCAAATGATATTATAGTATATATGTGAACCCCAAAACGCTACTAGGGAACTTCTACAGCTGATAAATACATTCAGTAATGTGGCAGGATACAAGACAAGAGGATTTCTACATCTGAGTTTATAAACCTCTCTGCAGCTTCATTGTCTTTATGCTACAGATCCAGAAAATTAGGGGATTGTCACAGGAGAGCACTCAAGTCTTCTTTAAACTTGAAATTCTGTCATTCAAAGTCTCTGAATTTCTGGATAATTATTCTGGTGCATGAGTGTGTTGTTTAACGGCCTCTTGGATACAAGAGATAGAAACTGGTTAAAAAGAGGTATTTCTTGTGTGAGAAAACCTGTAAAGAAAAGGTTAAAGAAATAGAGTTTGGAGAAGTAGGAATATAATGGGGTATGAAGTTAGAGAAATGGGGTGTAACATATTGGTCTCACTTCTGATGACAATTACCAGTGGACGAGCTTTTCATGATTAATATTAGGGTTCTCTAAGCTTATTTACTAAGAGGACAAATAGAAGCCATGAAAACTGTTATATTCATAGCCATACTTTTTTAATAACATAAAAACTTTTATAACACAAAGGACTAAAACCATCTGTGAGATAAACTCTAGGTGCTAAACAGGGCTATTGGTTTGTTCTCTCCCAGTGGGAGCTGTAGAAGTTCCCTAGTAGAGTTTTGGGGGTCACATATATACTGGCCAATGTGTTTGGATGACTAGGGAAACTCATTTTAGTATCGATATCCAGGGACTTTACTGGAACATGGTGTACCCGCCATGCGACTGAACTCTGTTTCCAGTCCTTCTGAAGGTTAAATTGGACTGTGTACAAAGTCATCATCACAAATGACGCTGTTTGACTTCCTGGCATGAAACACAAACAACTTATAGATAAATACATAAATTAATGATAGGTGGATCCTTCTATGAACTGTGGAGTGAAGTGAGCTCCTGGGGTACAAGCACACAGTTCAGACTGCTCTTCACCCCTCCCATCTCCCATCTTTATTGCACACAGAACCCAAGAGGAAATGAGCACGATGAGGGTCCATCTGTATTAGTTACCTTTTGTTAGCATCACTCATGATCACAAACAGCATTATAAAAACCACAGATTCACATCCAATTTCATTTAAGATGTGGAAAGAACACAGGTCCTTGTTAGGTTGCTTCCCTGTAAAATGGGGTTCCTTCCTCTCAGAAGAGTTTCTCTGGTTTTACATCTGAGGGAGCAGCAATGGCCTGGATGCTTCTTCTGTTTGGAATTGGTCTGAGTTTCCCTTTGTTCCCACGTCCAATTTACCATCTAATTTACCTCCAGCTGGAGAAAGTTCTCAAGCTTCTAACAGCTTGCCTTGATAGTGCTAAATATACTTCCCCGTTTTAAGGACAACAACTCTTTGTCATGGCATTTCTCACCCCTCATGTTCCCTGTGCCTTGTTTTGTGCACTCTATGGAGCGAAGAAAATTCATTTTGCCATCTTTGCATACTAGGAACAGATAACACCAATGACAGAGTGGAGAGCTGGAGTAAGAACATGAGGTGTGCAACAAATTATAGCTCATTGGCCAGATTCGGCTTAATGGATGCTTTTTGCAAATAAGTGTTGCCTATGACTGTTTTTGTTGGGAAGACTAATAAAGCATGTTGACCATGTTGCCTATATGACGCATGATTTATATGTTTTTGCATATTTTGATTTTTATGCTGTAGTTTCAGACAGAGAAATAAAGATGGAATTTAGCCATTTGAATCTTAAACCGAAACCCTCTGTGCTTCTCACTCTCTCTGTACGTAGCTGTGACTAGGAGTGTGGGCACCATTATTGAACAGGATGGATTAAGCTTTTACAGCCTGTAATTCCAAACAAACCACCAGTATAGCACATAAAAATAAATGTGAAAACCATTCCCTCAAATAAGTACAGGCAATTTTGATAAGTCATTTTTTTCAACTGCTTTGAGATTTTTTCCAAAAATAACTCAGTTTTTAAAGACTAGCTTCTTCGCTCCCATGTTGTTTGGCCGTCTGTTTATCTCCTCGCCTTTTCTATGGCATGAACCTGGTTAGTGTGCTACCTGGACTCTGCAGCACTGTTTGCGGCTGCCACTGTGCCTGGAGGACGGGGCTTCATCACCCTAACTAGGTATTCTCATGGTAGTCATGCACGTGGTATCCCCATGACTGAAGGCCCATGGGCTCCAGGTAGGGTGGGCAGAATCCCAGGAACAAACTGTCCTTGTTACAGAGTGCATTTTATAGGCATTTGTCCCCATTTCTGAATTTGTATTTCTGTTTTGTTTAAATAAATAATAATTATTTTTCTTGCTATATTACTATTAGTGTGTGTTATATGATATGTGTGTTCACGTATGTTCATGGAACACATGTGGAGGTCAGAGGACAGCTTTTGGGAGTCAGTTCTTTCCTTCCATCCTGGGGTAGAGGGATCAAACTCCTAACATCATGCTGTACTGCAAGCACCTTTACCCGCCGAGCCATCCCGGAATCTGGTATTTCTGGAAGCCCTCTTATAAGCCACGGTAGCTTTCTTGGGAAGTGGCTATGTCCTCATCATCTCAGAATGCAGATGACACTTCTCCAAGGCCTTCGAGATGCTCTTGAGCTTTGAGGTTTCCTTTCTTTAATTTTCTTTTTGTATTTCTCCTCTAAACAAAGCACTAAAACTTCCTCTATAAAAGTACATTGATGTAATTTATTAGTCCTCTGAGGGGATAGGATAGGAGAACACCTTCCAGAAATCACACTGGAAGAAAAACAAATGAGCCCCTGAACCGGTAATTATCTGCCCGCTATTCATCATACACAGCGAGAAAGACTGACCGAAAGGCTTAATTGGAAGTAACACATGTGATTTATTTGAAGGGAAGAAATTCAGACTAGCATGCAGCAAGATGAGTTGTGGCTTTGAAAATAAAATTAGGTTAGATCAGGCTCTCCTCTTTTGTGAAAGAAGTGACCTTTTAAATGAAAAAAAAATTGCTACTAACGCTATACATTCTAAAATATATGATGTCAGTTTTTACTTAATAATTATACAAGGTCGTCTCATACAGGATGTATTTATTAATTTATTCATTCATGCGTATGCTCAGCCACTAAAGGCATATTTACTCAATGCCTGTTGTGGCTGACATCTCTATAGGTACCGAAGCTGAGGAAGCAGGCGGAACTATGTCCCGCTCGCGTGGGAGATATGCAGAAGAATAACATCTAGACAGGAAACAGGAGACTCTGAAACATGGCAAGAAGGGTGCTAAAGAATATGGAAAGGGGTAATACACTTAGCTGGAATATACCTCTCTAAAATTCTCGTAGGTCTAACCCTCAGCACCTTAGACTGCATTTGGAGTCAGGATCTTTAAAAAGGCGATTGAGGTACAATGTACCCAGTGTCACTGCTGTGCTCATAAGGAGATGTTAAGGCAGGGACTCGAACAGAGAAGATCACTGGGAGATTTTGAAGTCGATAATCAACTCAAGGTCACAGAGAGAAGCCTCCGAAGAAACATCCCCCAATTATCTTTGATCTGGGACTTCTAGTCTTCAGGTGAAACGATATAGATTTCTATTAAGCCACTTCATCTTAAGCACCAGTTATGACTGCCCTAGAACATGAAGGCATGTGGTCATTGTTCAGCCTCCGCTCGGCATGAATGGGCTCCCCATGAATCTGGGGTTGACCTGTCTACAGTGCGGTCATGTTTCATGACTATTCCAGATGACTATGCGTTAGTCTTTGCAGTTCCTCATCTCACCAAGCTACCTCACCTTTCTCTCTGATGGCATGTTTAATGCCTATAGTTTCCCCATATTGTAATTTAAGGTATTTTTAAGGGCAGGGCTCTTTCTGACTACTTCTTCGATATAGAACCAGTTTGAGAAGTAGGTGGTGATGAAATACCTACCTTGAGTGGCTGCCTGTAAGTGGATGAATATTTTTTCATTGTAAAATAAAAGTGGGGCTGGGTGGTGGTGGCACACGCCTTTAATCCCAGCACTCGGGAGGCAGAGGCAGGCAGATCTCTGGGAGTTCGAGGCCAGCCTGGTCTACAAGAGCTAGTTCTGGGACGGGCACCAAAGCTACAGAGAAACCCTGTCTCGAAAAAAAAAAAGTGGGACCGTTTAGAGGGAAGGAAGGGGATTAGGCAGACAGAGGAAGAAGTCAGTGAACAGAGCAAAGGACAATGGCACGTATGACTAAAAAAATGCCACAATGAGCTAGGCAGTGGTGGCCTACACTTTTAATGCCAGTGTTTGGGAGGTAGAGGCAGTTGGATCTCTGAGTTCAAGGCCAGTCTTGCCAGGATAACCAGGGCTGTATAGAGAAACCCTGTCTAAAGAAAAAAAGTCACAATGAAACCTGTTAGCTTGTATGCTTAGAAATTAAAAACAAAAGTCAAGGAAAACATATAAAGCAATACGTTATTTTAGGACATATAGAAGATACAGATAAGGCGAATAGCCAGTAAGGCTTCCTGCCATCCCATCACTGGTGCCACAATAGAATGACCTCTTTTCTCTTGCAGAAGAGAAGAGTCTGGTTGACAGCATATATAGAGTTTATGAGGTCTGCAATACTGGTTATTTGAACACCTTCATATTGCAAATTGCTTATGAGTTTTATATAAGCAGCTTTATTTAACTTTGGCTAAACACCCAATGTTTCAGAGTAAGGTGAGAACACACCAACTGCTAATTAAGCCTATAGCATTCTAATTGCTACAGCTTAATTGTTTGTATTAAATGGAAGGCAGTTACAAACCCTCATGAGTCCCAGAGTAGTCAGTCGTATCCGTGACAGGACATTTTATCTAATAGATGTGCATAGGCAGAACCAGTAATTTGTTTTCCTCATGCTTCATGTATTTAAAATCTGTTCAATCTGTGTTTTTCCACTGTCAATCTTTATGCTTATTTTAAAGCCTAATTATATCTTGAAAACTGATACCCAGTTATCACTTAAAAATTATAGCTGTTTGATGTAAGTGGTGTGACAGATTGATGGGTGTTCAAATGTGGGCACGATCACGGGACTATTTACTGGAGTTGGTGTAATTAGGCTCATACCTTGTGTGTTTAAGTAGCACTTACGTGGTGCTTATTGTCTCACAGTACTGTTAAATACCTTGTTTAATCCTCATAACAAGCCCACAAAGTCAGTAACATTTTAACAGTGGAGAAGCAGAGACACGGAGAGGGTGGGAAGGTTGCCAGGCCTCAAAGGAAGGATGTGGGGGGTCTTGATTTGTGCTGGGTCTCTGTGTTCTGTCACCCTCCCCCAAAATCCTGATGGTGGCATTTATAATGCATACTGTGGGCCCAGCCATTCCATCTGTGGGCTATCGTCCATTCATGCCCTGTTAACAACACCTACCGGGAACCCAGAAAACTAGATTCTAGCCTCCGTTTTGACAGTGTTGTGTGTGTCTGTGTGTGCATGTAGTGTGTGTGTGTGTGTGTGTGTGTGTGTGTGTGTGTGTGTGTGTGAGAGAGAGAGAGAGAGAGAGAGAGAGAGAGAAGGGGGAGAGACTTAGTTGGCTTTGTATGTCTCTCTGGGACTCAGGCTGATGGATTGACTACACTAACTTTGTCTCCAAAGTCTTTCCTAGCTTTACAGTTTTAGAATTTTCAGACTATCTTAAATTCATTTTATTGTATTTCTGACTTAAAAATTGACCATGTCGTCCCAAGTTTTCATCTCCACTTTCTATTCTTGATATCTTTCTTTGTTTAAATAATTGTAAAATTTGACAGAGCGGTGCACCTCCAAGACTCACATGCCATTACAAAGACAGAAGGTAACTACTGGAAAACAAAAGGAAAGAGAAGGAAAAGAGTAAAGGAAAGGAAAAAGGAGCCAACACATCAGGAAGTAAACATGCGATTTTACTTCCATGTACATAGGGGACTTACAGTTTAGATATTACAGGTTAATCCAAGAAGCCCCAGAGTTTTAATGGACAGGCACCTACAGGCAACTCATATGTCTCCAATGCTGTCAGGATGTCCATTGTCTTCATAAGCAAAGGTTGCTTTTTTTTTATTTTGTTTTGTTTTCCGGTCTTTTCTTGCTGTTTTCCATGAGTAATTGTTTTCAGCAAGCACTAAGACATCCTCATCTTCTTAGGCTGACACGTCCTAACTGATGCACACTTTTTGAGAGTCCTTGGACACTTAGACAGTGCTCTTGGGATTACTCTAAGGCAGGTAAAAGACAGGTGAGATCTCTGTGTGAAGCTACGATCCACGTGACCTGCATATGTTTCTCTTGTTTGTAACTGTGTGACTACGCACCATATCTATCCTGTTGTTTCGGTCCATCCTGATCTAGTGACTTCAGATTATTACTCCACAGACAACACCAGGGACAGTGCTCAGATCACGACCCCGCCTCAACTTTCTTCGAGAATGAAACATATTAAACAAGAAATGGCCAAAAATCACCTCCAGTTTGTACGCTTTGAAGCAACGGACTTGCACGGCGTCTCCAGATCAAAGAGCATCCCTGCACAGTTTTTTCAAGTGAGTTTTCCAGTGGTGAGGAGTGTGATTTCATGACCATTTGCAAGCAAACACTCTTTATGACTCATCTGCATTTTCTTGTAATCTACACAGTAATTTGAGCTGAAAAGCAATAATTTGTTTTGCTATTTTCCTTGTCCCTCCCCACATTACTGCTCCCCAAGGAGATGAGCACACAGTAGCAATTCTAATATCCAATAGAAATAGGAAACTAATTAAGGCTGGTTATTTCAGCACTTCTGCCTTGAATAATTTTACTCTACAGAACTCTCTTTTCTTTTCATATTGCAATTATAAAGATTATTTTATATTTGACATGAGGAAATTGCAACCCAAGACCCAAGAGCAAACATGAAAGGTAGATATGATTAAGTAGAAATGATTTGCTAGATAAGAATCGTATCCATTCAGCAGTAATTCAGATATGAAAATCCCCAATTGTCCTTAGATGACTTAATGAATATTAGGTCTTGAAAATAGTGATATCAAGAAAAATTGCATTTGTGGATACCTTTAAGGATTTTTCTAGCATTGTTTCGTTTAGCTTATAGCATGTGTTTATTCTGGTGACTGATTTGTTGGGATTATTAAACATCAAGTTTATCAGGAAGGGATATCAGCCAGTACCAATATTTAAGAAAATAAAAAATTAAAGCATCCTGGAATTATATTTATTTGTTTATTTACACACATTTATATACATATAGAAATAAAGGATCCTTTTGTACAGTCCTGACTCACCTAGCCCTCATGATCCGCTTGTCTCATCTTTCCAGGTAGTTTAGATTACAGACTCATGCCGCTGGGCTTTACAGTTATTTCTATAATATGTCATATCTTTTTGCTTTAGTACCAAATTGTATACTTTCTTGGTGTTGTTTATTTTCAAAGTTGTTTTTGAAAATTTGAACAGTTTAAATTTCTTTCTTCAAAAGTTCTTTGGGAGTCAGCAAGACAGGTTAAAAGGTAAAGGTACTTGCCACTAAAAACCCTAGTTCTATCTTTCAAAACTGCACGGTGGAAGTAGAGAACTGATTCTCACAGGTTGTCCTCTGAGCAACCCTTCACTCATATGCTTGCACAATACACACATGATCAATCAACTGATCAATCAATCAATCAATCAATTAACCAATCAATGATCTTGTTTGTAAATAGCCTATAGTGTTTCTTCTACATTCAATTAAGAACTCTACATGTTAGTTAATTCTTATAAGAAAGTGTGAAATTACTATGGGCAGGATCAGAAGATAATTCAATCATTCACGTGAATTTTCTTTAACCGGGGATAAAACACAATTGGCATTTTAGACACTGGCCTGAACATAAACCTGTTTGCTATTCTGGTTTCACCAAATTCTAATCATCTATTTCACTAGTGATTTTAGGAAACTAAATACTTAGAACACTACTCTAGTGCTTCCGTGAAACACCCTTCCCCCAAATAGAGCTGATCCTTCCGTTTACATTTGCTGAAGATTGATTTCATTGACATAGAAGAAAATGTCTGCATTTGAAACTGCGGTTGAAAGCGTTAATTTTCTTCTTCAATATTCCACATATTGAAAGACTTTTTCTTCCTGCCTTGTCTTGGAAAAAACTGTTTTACCCTGAGAATTTGATGCAAGTCAACACACCTCCTTTTCATTGGTTTGCTTATTCTTAGCCTCCATTTTCACAAATTCTGTTTATTATAGCCTTAGTTCATTGTTCTTTTATTCTAATTTTATAATCATAGAGCATGTATTGTGAAATAACACTCTTTAAAATGATGTTGGAACTTTTGAAGGTATAAACCATGAGTACTTTTATCACAAATATTAATGATCTAAGTCTAGATAATATATTTTGGATATGTTATTGTGAACATATAAGTTCATTTCTATAAGTTAATCTGAACTATGCATATAATTTCATATATATCTAAACACACACATATAAATTTATACATATATAAATAAAATTATGTATGAGAAATTTCTTTGGCAAAAATATGAAATCAATAGCTTATATGTGGCTTTATAAAAATAGTAACAAATTTTTTATCAAATTTTTCATATAATCTGTTCTGATCATCCTTCACTCCTCCTCCAACACCTTCCAGATCCCCCTCCCCTCTCCAAGCCTTTTCTACCCCTCTTTAAAGAACAAAATAAATAAGCAAAGAAAACTAAACCAAGAAAACAAGAAACCCTCTCTTTCTCATACACACACCAAAAATGAAAACCAAGAAACACAAGCAAAAGACCAGTCAGACAAGGGAAAAAAACCCTCCCAAATAAAGAAATTGGAGACAAAAGTCTCCTTGAGTTCTTTTTTCTTGGGCATATAGTGCTTAAGGTGGAGTCTACCCTGACGCATGGGTAATATACTTAGAGAGATGCAATTGAAAAAACTAATTTTTTCTTTGCAAGTGGGTGTCAATTTCAGATAACGTCTTGGTTAGGGATGTACACATCCCCTTCGCAGCACTGGGATTTTAAGTATACATTTAAATCATTTTTATTTGTGTAAATAAAGTGCTAAATTGAAATTATTAAGCTAGACTGTGAATGACTAGTGGCGACAACATAATCTGTCTTTATTTGTGGAATAATATAGAGAAATTTTTTCTCAAACTAAATCAGCCAGGCAGGCTCAGTGCCTGAGGTTGCTGAGACATGAGCCTGGGACCCATCACTTAGCAGTTCAGTGATGCCATTTTTTTTCTGTATCTACTGCCTCCAGCACAGCTTTAATCCTCCTGTTATCCTTTATCTGAACTAAGTGTTTCTTCCTATTTTAAATGCAAGCATTGATTTTATAAAAACAAAAATCCAGATCATCTTCTGAAAACTGAGGAAAAGGCTGGTATACCGCTGGAAGAGGTCAAAGAGATGACCTATGATTCGAGGGCATCTCCACTGGTTAGAAAGGTCCCCATGTGTCTGACACTGAACAAAATGCCCAACAGACCTTAGCACCTTCAACCTTTCAACAAACTTACAGAGTCTTGATCTATCAAAGGGCTGATTTGGTTTAAATTATATGTGGATAATGTGGGTTCTATCCTAGATTTAATATAAATATGAAATATTACTATAGATCTCATAACCAATTTGTCAGTTGTTCCAAAAGGTAGCCTTCATCGTGCTCCAAATAAGAGTTGTCATAGGCTTTTAACTCAATCTGCAAGAATTTCTATCAAGTTCAGAGAGATCCATCTTGAAGTATGTAGCCATTTCAGTGCTTCAGTACCATATATATAATTTAAGATAATTTACTGTATTGGACAAAGCTATTCATACTTTAATATATCCCACAGCTAATGGAGAATGGTTTAAATTCTGATACATGTCCAAAAATGCATAAAGAAAAGAGAATGTGTACTGGCTTTGTGGGAGCCTAGGCAGTTTGAATGCTCACCTTACGAGACCTGGATAGAGGTGGGCAGTCCTTGGGCTTCCCACAGGTCAGGGAACCCTGATTGCTCTTCGAGCAGATGAGGGAGGGGGACTTGATCGGGGGAGGGGGAGGGAAATGGGAAGCGGTGGTGGGGACGAGGCAGAAATCCTTAATAAATAAATAAATTAAAAAAAAAGAAAAGAGAATGTATGTATATTAAAAAGAGTGTTCTGAACCTCACGATTAAATAGCCTAAAGAACAAAGCGTGACTTTTTACTATTCTTCTAGTTTGCAAAGGACTGCTGGAGTCCAGTGGTGAGCAGCTGCTTCCCACGGTTCACAGCAAAGGGAACACAATACAGATTTGGATTGTGTGATCTCTCAGAGGTTTCAGGAATAAAATACATTACCCTTCATTTTAGATACACACAACTACCATATAGATTTTGAACTAATAATAATCAAATAGGGAAATAACATTATTTTTTTAATGAAATTTAGTACTAAAATATTCCATACAGAAATCTCACAAGGTGGAAGTTGTGAGCCTGTATGCACAGGAATTTGGATATGCATAAAATTTACATGTAGAACTACAAAAAAAGTGTGTGAGTCCCTTCTTTATTGTTGATAAAAGCAAATTTGGGGGCTGGATATGGAGGTGAACACCTGTAATCTCAGCACTCGGGAGGCAGAGGCAATGGGACTATGTATTTCTAGACTAGCACAGTGCATTCAAGGCAAGCCTGGGCTTGGGTGAGATCTTGTCTCAACCACCACCACCAACAACAACAAAAAAAGAAATAAAAAAAAAATAAGAGTAGGGGAAAAACACAGACTTATATCAGTAAGGCCAAAGTGGCCCTTGAGAGTGTATGTAAAGGTGACAGGCCATGAAGGAGCCGGCCCATATGGTCTTGCAGATTTGTGGGTCCTGGACAGTGACCTGTCTTTTTGGTTTCTGCAGATGATGTGAACAAACTAATGTCACTTGTGAAGAGTTGGGATGTTTGCATTAACCCCACAATACTCACTGAGTTTATGAAAACTACTTTTGATAGTCAGGGGCTTTTCTCCACTCATGTAAAACCTCATTGAGATTCTTCCACAATTTCTAATTTTTTTCAAACGCTTCTCTCCTACTTTGTAATCTCATGCCTTCTCTGTTGCCTGATACATAGTCAAGGTAAATATTAAGTCTGTTGGGTCTAAGAGTTAAATTACTGGAAAGGGCCTCAGAGATCATCTAGTTGCTGGACATGGATACTGGCTCATACCATCCAGAAACTTGTTCAACTATTCTAACTATTAATAAAAGAGCTGAATCTAGTGATCTGATCTGCTGACACCCAGATCCCACGGACCTGAACACTACATTTGGAAACTGTAACTTTGGAGGTAGAGGTTCACAAACCCAGAAACATTTTCTAGGGCTCTGTGAGACAATCAAGAGGATAATTCTTACGTGGGTTGTACAAGTGAAGAGATGAGTAGATCTCCCAGAAGTCCTGGCTCTTAGGGTCTGAGACAGCTGTCTTGTGACCTGTTGGTCTGACCCAAGCCTCCTCTGCAACAAAGATGTAGGATTCCTTCTGCAGAATTCTGAGAGTCAGCTGGAGGTTACAACAGAATAAAACACAACAGAGGCTTTACTTATAGACTGATATAATTTTTTGATATTCACCTAGAAGCGAGAGAGCAGGATCACATAGTGGATCTACTTGTCACTGCATTATTCACAATGATTAGATATAGAAACAACCTAGATTAGTACTGATGGATGAAAGGTGGAGAAATAAATATAAACTGTGCATTTCTTGGACATAAAAAGAATTAGCCCTGCAGTCTGCTGCAGAATGCATGAAACTGGAGCATACATATTAAATTAAGTAAGTCAGACACAGAAACAAATACCGCATGTTCCCTTTCACATGTGAATGCTAGAATGTTGATCTAAATAGGACGGTGATTCCAAGAGGCTGGGAAAGTGGAAGGAAGAGAAGATGGAGGAAGACTGGTTAATGAGTATGAAAACACAGGAGTTGCAACTTTTACTTTTCTGACACAGTGTACGTAGTGAGCATAGTTTATAATGACTGTTATATATCTTATCATCAGCAATCTGAGGCAATGAAAAGCATGTGATCAGTAAACATTGTTTACATATATGAGATGATCACAATATACGCCTTAAATATAAAGTAAAATTAAAATATGTAAATAATAAAATCCTGTAAAACAAGTCAAAGAAATGCCTTACCCGAGTCTTAGAAACTGTACTATAAAATAAAATGCATTGTAAAAGTATTTTTGATTGTAATAATTTTAAATATTTCCATAATGTTATAAACCCTTGTCTTTAGCTATATTGTCCCATTCTTCATCGTTAAAGCATTTATTTACAGCTATGTGAAGCATTTATTATTGCTATTTCCCACATTTAAGAGCATATCAAAGCTTGTATTAAAATATTAAAAATTGTAAAAATGTCTTTATGAAATAATAGCTCTTTCAATGTTGAATTTTTGGATATTTATTTTGAATCTTCCAAAAAGTTTATCTGATACTAACAGTTATTAAGCTTACGTTTCTTATTACCAAGATTTTCTCCCCTGTTTTGTCTTCATGTTTCAGTACCTAGTTCATTTATCTTTTCCTTCTTCAGGAAAAAGTGATCCACGGTGTTTTCATGCCCCGTGGTTATCTGGAACTGATGCCGAGCCCTAAGGACAATGAGGTGAATCACATAAGAGCCACGTGCTTCAATAGTGACATCGTCCTCCTGCCAGAGCTGTCGACCTTCAGAGTCTTGCCATGGGCAGAGAGGACCGCTCGGGTGATCTGTGACACCTTCACAGTGATGGGCGAACCTCTGCTGACTTCCCCCAGGTACATCGCCAAGAGGCAGTTGCGCCAGCTGCAGGATGCTGGCTTCTCCCTGCTGTCTGCCTTCATCTATGATTTCTGTATTTTTGGTGTGCCCGAAGTGATTAATTCTAAGGCCATATCCTTTCCTGCTTCGACATTACTGAGTAACCATGATCAGCCCTTCATGCAGGAGCTGGTTGACGGCCTTTATCACACCGGGGCCAATGTGGAGAGCTTCTCATCTTCTACCAAACCTGGGCAGATGGAGATCTGTTTTCTCCCTGAATTTGGCATTAGCTCAGCCGATAATGCATTTACCCTCAGAACGGGTGTCAAGGAAGTGGCCAGGAGGTATAACTATGTAACGAGCCTTGTGATGGAGACCGGATTCTGCAATTCAGGAATTTTATCTCACAGTGTCTGGGATGTCGGCGGAAAGACAAACATGTTCTGCAGTGCTTCTGGGGTGGAGCGGCTCACACTCACCGGGAAGAAGTGGTTGGCTGGTCTCCTGAAGCATTCAGCTGCCCTCAGCTGCCTAATGGCCCCTGCCGTCAGCTGCCGCAAGCGCTACGGCAAGGACAGCAGAGACCTGAAGGACAGTGTGCCCACCACGTGGGGATACAACGACAACAGCTGTGCCTTGAACATCAAGTGTCACGGTGAAAAAGGCACCCAGATAGAAAATAAACTAGGTTCAGCCACCGCCAACCCTTACCTGGTGTTGGCCGCCACTGTGGCTGCAGGCATGGATGGACTTCGGAGCAGTGATAGTGCTAGTTCCGATGAGAGCCAGGATCTCTATCGACCAGAACCTTCTGAGATCCCTTTGAAGATGGAAGATGCCCTCACAGCCCTGGAGCAAGACCAGTGTCTCAAGCAGGCCCTAGGAGAGACTTTCATTCGCTATTTTGTTGCCATGAAGAAGTACGAATTGGAAAATGAAGAAGCAGATGCAGAGGGAAATAAATTCCTGGAGTATTTTATATAGGATGGGACTCTTGGCTTTAGAGATGACATTGTGACAAGTAGCTAACCTATTAGAAAGAAAAGATTGAGCCTTTGTAATTAACCATACTAGATAGGCATTTGTCTTCCCATCCCCCCAATCATTGGGAGATGAAATGGGACTGTTGAGATTCTGATCTCAGACATAAACAATAAATTTGAGGTGAAGCAGCATTCTCAAACTTACTCTGCTTGACAGTCTATCATTTCCTCTGTGTTGTTAGCCTGGATGGTGTTTGGGGGACTGCCACATAATCATATATTAAAGAAAGAGGTAAACATTACGAAGACTGGGGTGAGAGGAAGAAACAATATAATGTACAGACATAGGCTTTTCGTATCTGGGAGACAGATATGTGACCAAAATCTTATTAATGAAAACACCTTGAGGTGGGCTTTGCATCACTATGAGGGTTTTAAAGATGTCAAGTTGCACAATGTAGTACATGACAAGCCCAGAAGTTCTTCCTTTGCTTTTCACACTTCTCCATCACCTCTTTAAAGGCTCAGGGGTCCCAAGGCTGTAATGTTCCCTAGAATCAAACCACAGGGTAAAGAAACAGGTAACCCTGAGGTCAGACTTGAAGGTGGTAGAGGCCTTTCTCTAAACACCGCGTGATGAAGAAAGGATGGAAGGGGCCTGGATTGCTCTGCCAGCTTCGCTCCACTCTTCCAAAGCAGACATCCCTTTGAAACATCTTTGCTCTGCAGAGAGGGAGAATGACTGCCTGCGTAGCTTGGGCTCTGACTGCAGCTGCAACGCATACTTAAATTACTAATTACATCGCCACAGAGGCTGGTGTTTCTCCAGGGAGCAGAAAATGTTCCAGGTCTTTCTTTGATTGTGATAATATTGCAACTTATCACCGAAATTTAGCATCTTTTGGGAGCAGGTTCAATATCTACTTACTTGCAAATGAAAGCGCTTCTGCCGCTTAGGATCAAATTGGAGATTTTATGTTCAATTAAAACTGACTGTGGTCTCACTTCAGACGGCAGACACTTAGGGAGAACACTAGAATTTAGCTCCAGTCCTCTTGTTAACTTTCTTAGCATCTAGTAAATGAAGTCAGTGTGCCCTTCACTGTTAGCTTATTTTCCTCTCCCAGTAGAAGAGGTATTTGGAAATAATAAAAATCCACAGATGGAATAAGGGTTGGAGGTAACTAACACACCGTGAGAAGGAAGTGAGGTTCAGAACACAGCTCCTTTTTCGGTAATTAAAGCTCAAGGTATCAGGTGGGAAGATACAGTGGAAATCAATGTGGTTATTTGTGCCTCCTCTCTGTTGCATGTGTTGCTGTTATTAAATTCAGCCAGAGACTAAACCGAAGCAGTCTATGGAAGCTGGAGCTAAGTTCTGTGGAGGACAACAGCAGGTGCCTTGCCTTCCCTTTCTGTTTTTACCCTTTCTTCTGACCGGCCCCTAGAAGAAGAGGCTAGCCAATCTCTTCTAGAATGTAGAGTGTTGAAAAATTTACAAGGTACCATGTTCCTTGTTGGTACACACACACACATATGTGTATATATGTGTGTGTGTGTGTGTGTGTGTGTGTTTGGGTGGGTGTTAAGGACTGGGGGATAAAGGTAAAAGGTCTAATGAAAGATAGTTTCTGAAAACTTTTCGTTTCTGAGGTTGAGGGTGGGGATCTGAGTTAACTAGTGGGATCCACTCAAGCAAAAGATTGTTTTGTCACTCTAATAGAGCTGTAGAGAATGTTTTTATAAGTTCACAGGCCTTAATGAAACTTGTCTGGTGTTTTTCTTGGTTTTACTACTGTGTCTATAAGATGCTATAAAAACTCTGCTAATCACAGTGTTTTTAGTCTTTATTTTATTGTCTTTATAACAATATCAGCATAATTTAAAAAGTACAGTGTGTAAGGTCTCATTGTGAAGGCTCTACGTAATTGGGAAAGTTATCAGTCTAAGTGGATGGTAGTCAGTCAGCAGAAAACATTCAACAACACATTACAAGTCAGTTTTAGAGCATGTGTTGGCATGGCAGCCTCTCTAGAGACTCACATTGGCTGTGTGGAGTTGTATTCTTTAGTTCATTAAAAAAGGTCAAAAGTGAGGGTTGGCCAACACAGCTTAGGACGAAGAAAAACTGGGTCAGGTAGACGTAAATTTTTAGCCAACTCTTTTTCTATTTCTTTGATCTGTGCCTACGTTTCCTCGTGTGGAACAAGGGATGCTCTGCTGCAGCCTCTATGTTCTTGGTCTTCAGGGAGAGACCAGAAATCCATGCAGTAGCATGTGCTGACCGTCCTTTTGTGTGATAAGCCGGCTACAGTCCTAGGGGAGACTAGCACAAAGATAATAGGTGGGCCATGCAGTTTGGATGCTCACCTTACTAGACCTGGATGGAGGTGGGTGGTCCTTGGACTTCCCACAGGGCAGGGAACCCTGATTGCTCTTTGGGCTGATGTGGGAGGGGGACTTAATTGAGGGAGGGGGAGGGAAATGGGAGGTGGTGGCAGGGAAGAGACAGAAATCTTTAATAAATAAATAAAAAACAAGCAAAAAAAATAGGTGGGCCATGAGAGAGTTTGGGATCTACATGTCCTAAAGAGAACAGTTTTTTTAAAATATAAGCTCTATACAATAAAAAAAAAAAACCAACACAACCTATTTATATGGCTGCATTATGGCTTAAAAAGGATGCCTTTTGAATCTCTTTACAGAAATTACTTTCTTATTTTCATTTACCATAATTGTTCTAATCAAAGCTTAGGGGAAAATGTGATTACTGAATTTAAAGTTGGTTATTAAATGAGTATACATAAGAATCTAAATTAAAAACTATGCTTCAAGAGTAAAAACCTAAAACATTAGTAGCATAGTAAAAATTACATTTTCTAAGATATCTTATAATCTAAAATTTCATTTTATATTGTCTGAATATAAAGTAAAAAGTGAAGCTCGAAATGGTGATTTTGAATGTAATGAAAGATCTAAACTTCAGTCTGAATAAAACTTGAAGTTCGCACAGTAAATACTGAATGTGTTGGCAACCCATAGTAGTTATATCTTATAATGTCCCTTCAGTCATTTGGTAGTCAGAGCAGTATTAGCAATGTTTATAATGCAGGGTTATTGGTCAGAATCATTAGCAGAGGGTTTCCTGTTCCGGGTGTTAGAACATCTGTCTCTAAACATCTTAGATGTTAACAATGATTCCTTCTTCTGTTGCTTGAAGCAGACTTCACATAGAATTTCCTGATCAGATGAAGAATACACATCTCTCCATATTTGTCTTTCTAGACCTTATTTCTTGAGTGAGTTTCTAGGCTTGGAGATGTCAGTCAATGAGAGCATGAAGAAAACCATATCACATTACTGTCCTGGAACCACACAATGTATACATGTTCATATGTCCAGAGACAATGAAGAAACAGCCACAGACACAACTATGAGAAGCTTCTGTTTATGATTTTATTGTCCCTGAGACAGATTTTTTCCCCCTAGAATCATTCTGTTTCTAGAAACTGTAGAGGAAACTAAATTTGATTAGCTGGATGGAGATTATATTAAATGGTTGGAGGGGAATAGTCATAATTGTGGGCATAAGAAACCTTTCAATGTTTTCCTTACTTTGTGCAATGCCTCCCTGTTGATTCTGTCTCTCAGAACAGATATCAGAATCCCACCTTTTTAGTTTCTTTTGCAGCCAGGGCATGAAACTGCCATGTCAGGGGCAGACATGGAGCCTATGTGAACCCCACAGTTAGTAGGCTTGGGTGATGGAGGAGTGACAGGCATCAGAGTGTTAACGAGTTGTGGTGCTGACATCAGGTGGTGCAACTGGCCAGTGATGGTTTCTGTGGATCTCTCTGCAACATCAAACATAGCTTCCAAACCTGCATTTCTGGGCCTTTCATGTTCTATGAATTATTGTTTTTTTTTGTTTCTTTTGAGACAGAGTTTCTCTTTGTAATAGTCTTGACTGTCCTGGAACTAGCTCTGGTAGATCAGGCTGGCCTCCAACTCACAGAGCTCCACCTGCCTCTGCCTCCCAAGTGCTGGGATTAAAAGCGCGCGCCACCACCATTCGACTGAATTATTGAATATTTCAAAGAATATGTTCCTTCCTATTTAAAGTATCTTAAATATATATGCTGAAGCATAGTTTCTAAAGGGAGTTGCAAGAAGCAAAAGATGCTCATTAATCAGAAGACAAGAAATAATTTAATGCTCACTCAAGATTCAGAATAAATGAAGGTCTATTAGTTCTGAGGATAGAATATTTGCCATCTAAGTGCTTTCTCCTTCATTGGCCCTACAGTTTTATGAGAAATGTGTGTGTATATGTTTGAAGTCAAAATGTAAGGCTCAGGGGAGGTTGGAAGCATTGGAACTAAATTTTCATGTTCATTCTGTCTCTTTCTTGATCTTCATGGTATTCCAAATGCCATTGACTATATAGTGCAAGCAGTACTAAAAATTATCCTGAGGGTTTTATGTCAATTTTGAGGTTCTAAACACCACCCACTAGCTGAACCTCTCCTTATTAATACGCTCTCCAGTTAAACATGGGTTCCCCAGCTTTCACCAATATGCTAGACTCTAAAAGAAACGGAGCTGCCCAGTAAGTTCTTCTCTGCCAGGTAACCCTCTAGGACAGAAAGCCCATCACAGAGGGACAACATGCTATGGAAACATTTCAGACATCTCTCAAAGAATAGAAATTCATGTCTCAAATAATTTTATAAATGTTTGAACAGAAAATTACTTTGCTGAAATTTCTGACAGTTTTTAGAATTTGATTTGATTCAATTTCAATTGTGTCTTCATCATTAGAAATAATCTTAAGCAAATGCCCAGCACTCATTGAGAGCATAAATGATCCAAATCTTCTGTCTGACTGTTTAAGGAGTGATAGATGAGGTCATTTGCTAAGGGGCCAACCAAATGGCCCAGTGAAGGCATTTGCTGCCAAGGTTGAGAGCATCAGTTTGACCTTACAACCCACATGGAGGAACGAGAAAATGGACTGTCACAGCTGCTAGGCTAGTCTCTGGTTTCCATGTGAGCCAGGACATGTGTGCCGGTGTCCTCGTCCAAAATAAACAATCAAGCAAGCAAATAAAAAAAAGTGAAAAATTAAAAAAAATAAAAAAAGAGTATTCACGGAATTTTGATAATAGCCTAATTGAAGAGGAAAAGTGTGTTAAAATCAGGAATTGGGGAAGAGGGGCTACAACCCAACCAAAAGGCTAGGAGAGGACACAAAATTTCAATCATAGCCTAAAGGAAGGGGGAACATGTTAATTAAAGTGTGTGTGTGTGTTGGGGGGTGGCTGCCACTCACTCAAAAAAGAGGCTAGGAGAGGTGCTCTCTTTCTTAGATTTTTCAGTTGACCATGTTAATTTTATCTAGAGAAGACATTAATCCATAACCCAAAACATTCAGCTCTATGCAAGTGCTAAGTTGTAATTCAGTTAAAAAGCAATGGTTATCCATTTACGAGGCTTGGGCGAAAACCAGTTGAACAAATGGTTGCACGCTAATTTTCAAACTTCCGCTAGAGGGCAGTAAGGCACTGTTAAACAACTATTGAGGGCAGCAAAGCTTTAATGAATGAAAATGGAAAAATGTATTCGGTGGTCTAACATCAGAAAGAAATTTCCAGTCACGTGACTCGCATCTGAATACATTGTGCTTAATAGATATTAAATACGTACAACAAGAGAAAGAAACAGTAGCAATTGAAGGCTATGGTATCAGAGATGGTTCAGGGCATATTCCAGAGATATTAAAAATAAGAAACCACAGAAATGCTAGTTGAATTACGTGATGTTTTGATGTTAACCCAGGTTTCTTAAGTTCTGGATGGATTTGCACTGGATCTGGAGCACCTAGGTCCGGAAAGGACTAAACATTTTTACTCTACCAATCTAAAAACATTTTATCATTTAATGTTTCCCATCTAAGATGTGGAAAAGATGATAGAAAACCATGGATATTACTTTTCCCTAGCTGGAGCTTCATTTAAATGAATTGTATTATGAGCCGATATGTTGAAACAGCTCAGAGCTTAAACGTTAGAAGGTAGAGAAAACAGTGTAGAGGCATCTTCCATCAAATGACACCAAGGCCGTTCCTGGGTTATAGATTTCCCTGACTCCACCATATCTCCTCCTGGATGGCAGGGGTCAACCAAAGCCCATGACTTGTGGACTTGAAGATGGAAGAGCAGGGCTGTAGCAGCCAGGCAACTGCTTCCTCCCTTCCCATCCATGGAGCTGCCATCTTCCCTCAGCCTCACTATGTTCCTCAGGTCTACTCAGCATCAAGTCCCTCTTGGCTCCTCAGATGCCCATAGAGGCACTTCGTTTGTATTTTAATAAATAAAGCTTGCCTGGGAACCAGGAAAGTAAAACAGCCACACTGGCGAGCCTTACAGACCAGGCAGCAATGACATATACCTTTAATCCCAGTAGCCATACTAGTTTGCCAGATAAACCAGGTAGTAGTGGTGCACACCTTTAATGCCAGAACTAGAGAGAATTATAAAACAGGAGGAGACAGCTCCCACTCTCAGTCTCATTCTGAGATTCCTGGAGGCAGGATCACCATTTCAGACTGAGGTCGAGGTAAGAGCCAGTGACTGGCTGCTTTGCTTTTCTGACCTTTAGGTTGAATGCCACTATCTGTTTCTGAGCTTTTATTAATTGTGCATCAGATGTCTTGCTCTGTGGTATGTCCATCTCTTGATATCCTTATCTACCTACAGTTTAGCAGTTTGACGTCTTTCTAATATGTGTATCACATTGCCCCAACACCTGCATTCAAATCCATGTCTATTACAGTTTCATGCAACCTTATCCATTTTCCTCTCTTTAAAATTTACTCCTGTGCTAATGCAATCTTGTTCTCTCTATTCTATTACTACCTACAGCTTCTCAACATGGACTCCAAATATTCTTGCTCTTTCTCTACCAATGCAAACCAACTGCCCCTGAAGCTAATAGTGACCATGCTCCTGTTAGCCCCGGCCACAGCTCCTCTTCTCAGTTTCATAAGTAGTAGGACAGCAAAATTGCACGTGATTGCTTTCTGCCTCTTTATTGACATGGTTTTCTCTTGATTTGCAAACTACTATGGTGTAGGTTTACCTTTCTCATCTTCCTTTGTTTCCTTTCTTTATTCTGAAACTTAATGTTGATTACTGTTTAGGATCCTTCCTCTTTTAGTCCTCTTCTTACTTAAAAAAGTGTTCTTGTAAGTATGAATTGCATTAATTTTCAAATTTTCAGTGTTCAAGACTCTTGGTTAGACTAGAAACCAAATTAGACTTGATTAAATTTGTGGATTTTTTTTTAAATGTTATTGAAAGATCCTAGACTTTAGATGCAGGAGAATAAGACATTGATCTCAGCAGGGACTGAAGCGTGGTAGGCAACCTTGCACAATTTTCTCCTTGTGCTCATTTCTATGCCGCTATCATGCTGTCTCTTGTTTTGTATATGTTGGTTCTGTTTGTTGCTTTCTCGGCATGATAGAAAATGTGTGCTAACATCCTCAGGCTCGGAGACTCAGAACTTGGCAATAGAAAGCATGATGGATACAAAAATAGAAGATCGACCAGAAGGCGGAGGCGGCCGGAACACCGGACAGCAGAGGCCGCCGGAACTGACACCCTCCGCAGTCAGCGGGGACCGACTGGGACCGGCTGGGACCGGAGCGGCAGCAGAGGACACAGGCCACAGGCGGAGGGAACCATCGTGGGACCAAACGCAACACTGAGAGCAGATTGCCCCACGACAATTAAATCAAAGAGGTAGGCCTTCGGTTGGGGAGGTCCCTGGCAAAGGAGGAGCCTGGTCTTATTCCTGAAGACCCTTCTGAGGGGTGAGAGGGATCGTGCCCCCCCCCCTCCCCCCGCAGGAACCAGGAAACAGAGCAAGGGCATTTTGTAAAAGGAGCCCCTGGCCAGCAGGGAAACCTGAACCAGTTTTAACAGACCCCTTAGATAGCATCGATAGGAGGAGATGGGCAGGCGCCAAGGCAAGAATTCACCCAATAATCTGAAAAACAGCATGAAAACACCAGAACCCAATGATCTTACAACAGAAGGTCTTCAACACCCTAACACAGAAGAAGTGGAAAAAATTGACTTTATGAAAGCAATAGAGTCTCTTAAACAATATGTGAAAAATGCCCTTATAGAAATGGATGAGAAGTATAACAAAAAATTTGAAGAAATGAGTAAATACATACATAATACCCTGGGAAACCAAGAAAGAACGATCAAACAGGTAATGGAAACAGTTCAAGAATTGAAAACTGAAATGGAAGCAATGAAGAAAACACAAACTGAGGACCAGCTGGATATGGAAAATTTAGGTCAACGGGCAGAGCCTACAGAAACAAGCATAATCAATAGAATACAAGAAATAGAAGAAAGAATCTCAGATTCTGAGGACACCATAGAGAAAATAAACGCTCTGATCAAAGAAAACTGCAAAGCCAACAAATTCTCATCACAAAACATTCAGGAATTATGGGACACAATAAAAAGACCAAACCTAAGAATAATAGGAATAGAAGAAGGAGAAGAGTCACAGCTCAAAGACCCAGAAAATATTTTGAACAAAATTATGGAAGAAAACTTTCCCAACATAAAGAAAGATATTCCTTTGAATATTCAAGAAGCATACAGAACACCAAACAGACTGGATCAAAGAAAAACATCCCCTCACCATATAATAATCAAAACACAAAATATACAGGTTAAAGAAAGAATACTAAGAGCTGCAAAGGAAAAAGGCCAAGTAACTTATAAGGTAAACCGATCAGACTTACACCTGATTTCTCTATGGAAACAATAAAAGCCATAAGGTCCTGGATAGAAGTACTGCAGAAGCTAAGAGACCATGGATGCAAGCCCAGACTACTATACCCAGCCAAGCTTTCGTTCACTATAAATGGAGAAAACAAGACATTCCAGGATAAGAACAAATTTAAACAATACGTAGCCACGAATCCAGCCCCACAGAAAATAATAGAAGGAAAACCGCAACCCAAGGAATCCAACATTGCCAACACTGCCTACAATAACTGAGGCATCTAGTGACCCTTCACTAGCACAACTCAAAGAAGGGAGACACACAATTTCTACTTCCAAAAACAATAAGAATATCCGGCGTAAACAACCACTGGTCATTAATATCACTTAATATTAATGGTCTCAATTCACCTATAAAAAGGCACAGGCTAAGAGATTGGATACGAAAACAGGATCCAACATTCTGCTGTTTGCAAGAAACACATCTCAACCACAAAGACAGGCATCTACTCAGAGTAAAGGGTTGGGAAAAGGTCTTTCAAGCAAATGGTCCTAAGAAAAAAGCAGGTGTGGCCATATTAATTTCTAACAAAACTGACTTCAAACTAAAATCAATCAGAAGAGATCGAGATGGACACTTTATACTCATAACAGGAACAATTTGTCAGGATGACGTCTCAATCCTGAATATTTATGCCCCTAATATAAAAGCACCCACTTATGTAAAAGAAATATTACTAAAACTCAAGGCAGACATCAAACCACCCACACTAGTAGTAGGAGACTTCAATACACCTCTCTCAGCAATGGACAGGTCAATCAGACAGAAACCTAATAGAGAAGTAAGGGAACTACTGAAGGTAATGAAGCAAATGGACTTAACAGACATCTATAGAACATTCCACCCAAATAGGAAAGAATATACCTTCTTCTCTGCTGCTCATGGAACCTTCTCGAAAATTGACCACATACTCGGAAACAAAGGAAACCTCCACAGATACAAAAAAAATCAGTGTCCACCTGTGTCTTATCAGATCACCACGGATTAAAGTTAGAATTCAACAACAATCCTACCTCCAGAAAGCCGACAAACTCATGGAAACTGAACAGTCAACTACTGAACCACACCTGGGTCAAGGAAGAAATCAAGAAAGAAATTAAAGTCCTCCTTGAATTTAATGAAAATAAAGGGACAACATACTCAAACCTATGGGACACTATGAAAGCAGTGCTAAGAGGAAAGTTCATAGCACTAAGTGCCCACTAAAAGAAAACAGAGAAAGCATACATCGGAGACTTAACAGCACACCTGAAAGCTTTAGAAAAAAAAGGAGCAGACGCGCCCAGGAGGAGTAGAAGACTGGAAATAATCAAACTGAGGGCTGAAATCAACAAAATAGAAACACAGAAAACAGTCCAAAGAATCAACGAAACAAAAAGTTGGTTCTTGGAGAAAATCAACAAGATCGACAAACCCCTATCCAAACTAATTAAACGACAGAGAGAGAACACACAAATAAATAAGATCAGAAATGAAAAGGGGGACATAACCACAGACACAGAGGAAATTCAGAGACTCATTAGATCTTACTACAAATCCTGTATGCCACAAAACTAGAAAATGCAAAAGAAATGGACATTTTTTTTAGATAAGTACCACATACCAAAGCTAAACCAAGACCAGGTGAACGATCTAAATAGACCTGTTAGTTGCGAAGAACTAGAAACCATTATCAAAAACCTCCCTTCCAAAAAAAGCCCAGGACCAGATGGTTTCAATGCAGAATTCTACCAGAACTTCCAAGAAGAGGTAATACCTATACTCCTTAATGTATTTCACAATATAGAAACAGAAGAGTCATTGCCAAATTCCTTTTATGAAGCTACAGTTACCCTGATACCAAAACCACAAAAAGACCCAACCAAGAAAGAGAATTACAGGCCTATCTCACTCATGAATATCGACACAAAAAATCTCAATAAAATACTGTCAAACCGAATCCAAGAACACATTAGAAAAATTATCCATCATGATCAAGTAGGCTTCATCCCAGAGATGCAGGGCTGGTTCAACATACGCAAATCTATCAATGTAATCCAGCATATAAATAAACTGAAAGAAAAAACCATATGATCATTTCATTAGATGCTGAAAAAGCATTTGACAAAATTCAACACCCCTTTATGATAAAAGTCTTGGAGAGATTAGGGATACAAGGGTCGTACCTAAATATAATAAAAACTATTTACAGCAAGCCGACAGCTAACATTAAATTAAATGGAGAAAAACTCAAAGCCATCCCACTAAAATCAGGAACACAGCAAGGCTGTCCACTCTCTCCATACCTCTTCAATATAGTGCTTGAAGTTCTAGCAATAGCAATAAGACAACATAAGGGGACCAAGGGTATCGGAAAAGAAGAAGTTAAGCTCTCATTATTTGCAGATGATATGATAGTATACATAAGCGACCCCAAAAACTCTACCAAAGAACTCCTACAGCTGATAAACACCTTTAGTAATGTGGCAGGATACAAGATCAACTCCAAAAAATCAGTGGCCTTCCTTTACACTAAGGATAAGGAAACAGAGAGGGAAATTAGAGAAGCACCTTTCATGATAGCCACAATCAGCATAAAATATCTTGGGGTAAATCTAACCAAGGAAGTGAAAGATCTATTTGACAAGAACTTTAAGTCTTTGAAGAAAGAAATTGAAGAGGACACCAGAAAATGGAAGGATCTCCCTTGCTTCTGGATTGGGAGGATCAACATAGTAAAAATGGCAATTCTACCAAAAGCAATCTATAGATTCAATGCAATCCCCTTCAAAATCCCATCAAAATTCTTCACAGATCTGGAGAAGACAATCATCAACTTTGTATGGAAAAACAAAAAACCAAGGATAGCCAAAACAATCTTATACAACAAAGGATCGTCTGGAGGAATTACCATCCCTGACTTCAAACACTATTACAGAGCTACAGTATTGAAAACAGCTTGGTATTGGCATAAAAACAGAGAAGTCGACCAATGGAATCGGATAGAAGACCCTGACATTAACCCACAAACCTATGAACACCTGATTTTCGATAAAGGAGCTAAAAGTATACAATGGAAAAAAGAGAGCATCTTCAACAAATTGTGCTGGCAAAACTGGATGTCAACCTGTAGAAGAATGAAAATAGATCCTTATCTATCACCATGCACAATACTCAAGTCCAAATGGATTAAAGACCTCAATATCAGTCCGAACACACTGAACCTGATAGAAGAGAAAGTGGGAAGTACTCTACAACACATGGGCACTGGAGACCACTTCCTACGTATAACCCCAGCAGCACAGACATTAAGGACCTCATTGAATAAATGGGACCTCCTGAGACTGAGAAGCTTCTGTAAAGCAAAGGACACTGTCGCTAAGACAAAAAGGCAACCCACTGACTGGGAGAAGATCTTCACCAACCCCGCAACTGACAAAGGTCTGATCTCCAAAATATATAAAGATCTCAAGAAACTAGACCATAAAAGGCTAATCAACCCAATTATAAAATGGGGTAATGAGCTGAACAGAGAATTCTCAACAGAAGAACTTCAAATGGCCAGAAGACACTTAAGGTCATGCTCAACTTCCTTAGCGATCAGCGAAATGCAAATCAAGACAACTTTAAGATACCATCTTACACCTGTCAGAATGGCTAAAATAAAAAACACCAATGATAGCCTTTGCTGGAGAGGTTGTGGAGAAAGGGGTACACTCATCCATTGCTGGTGGGAATGCAAACTTGTGCAACCACTTTAGAAATCAGTGTGGCGGTTTCTCAGGAAATTCGGGATCAACTTACCCCTGGACCCAGCAATACCACTCTTGGGAATATACCCAAGAGAGGCCTTATCATACAACAAAAGTATATGCTCTACGATGTTCATAGCAGCATTGTTTGTGATAGCTAGAACCTGGAAACAACCTAGATGCCCTTCAATGGAAGAATGGATGAAGAAAGTATGGAATATATACATATTCGAGTACTACTCAGCAGTAAAAAACAAGGGCTTCTTGATATTTGCATACATATGGATGGAAATAGAAGACACTATCCTGAGTGACGTAAGCCAGACCCAAAAAGAGGAACATGGGATGTACTCACTCATATTTGTTTTCTAGCCATAAACCAAGGACATTGAGCCTATAATTAGGAATCCTAGAGAAGCTAAATAAGGAGAACCCAAAGAAAAACATATAGGCATCCTCCTGAATATTAACCTTCAGCAGGCGATGAAAGGAGACAGAGACAGAGACCCACATTGGAGCACCGGACATAAACCTCAAGGTCCAAATCAGGAGCAGAAGGAGAGAGAGCACGAGCAAGGAACTCAGGACCGCAAGGGGTGCACCCACACACTGAGACAATGGGGATCTTCTACTGGGAACTCACCAAGGCCAGCTGGCCTGGGTCTGAAAAAGCCTGGGATAAAACCGGACTTGCTGAACATAGCGGACAATGAGGACTACTGAGAACTCAAGAACAATGGCAATGGGTTTCTGATCCTACTGTACGCACTGGCTTTGTGGGAGCCTAGGCAGTTTGGATGCTCAACTTACTAGACCTGGATGGAGGTGGGGGTTCCTTGGACTTCCCAAAGGACAGGGAACCCTGATTGCTTTTCGCGCTGGGGGCGGGGACTTAATTGGGGGAGAGGGAGGGAAATGGGAGGCGGTGGCGGGGAAGAGACAGAAATCTTTAATAAATAAATAAATTTAAAAAAAATAAAAAAATAGAAGATCTACATTTTCACTTGATAGATGAAGTTAGCATTAAAATGTAGCTCATTTTATTACATTAGTTAATTGCAAAGTTGCTGTAAAGTAACATAAATAATGAAAAATTATTCTCTGTAATAAAAGGTAGAAATGAAAAAAAGAAAACGTGTGTAAAAATAGCAGCTCAAATATGTATCCTTTATGATTACTTGCCATGTGTATGAAGTTGAACTCACATACTCTAAATTTCTCGGTTTAGCTTAGGAAATGTTCACACTCTTATTCCACAAGGCTATCTTCATTATAATGAATACTCTAGGCAGGAGGAATCCTTGTGAGATGAAGAGCCAGGAGGTGCCAATGGTCAGTCCCATATCTTGAGTTTATGATGCCAGGCAAATGATTGCTAGGTTTGTTTCTCAAAAACACACCTCCACTTGAATATTCCAAAGATTTTGTGTCCTCAACACATCCAGTGTGTAATTTGTGGCCTCTTTCAAGCTAAAACATTTACACATTGCTCCTCTTCTATTCTTTCCTTTTGTTGGCCTCTCTTTAGAATTCCCTGTGTCCAATTTTTGGTCATCTGCTGTCATTAAGCCTGATAGTCTTAGCTGACCCTAAAGAGGTTGTGACCCACAGGTTGAGAACCATTACTTTGGACATTCCTTTAAAAGCATCACATTAGATATTAGTCCTATTTAATCTAATTTTGCTCTGAATTAGACTAATGGAAACTTAAAGGTAGGTGGAGGCTAAGGAGCTTTTGGCTGAAGTCTGCAGTGTATATGAACTGTGTTCCTCATGCATAGTGCATTAAGTCTTTAATACTATCAGTATCGTGTAACAATCAAAGCTTTAGCTGGTAAGTTTATCTACTACAGTAGAGCCTTGTGGAGATGAGACTAAAAACACTGCGCATCAAGGACACTTCATTTTTCATGCTCACGCCCTGTGTCAGGTAAGTTTTGTGTTGCACAGAGAGACCTAAGAGAATATTTCTGATCCCTTTGGTTAGGAGAAGGTTGTTTTTGCATGTTCTGTATTTCCAGAGCTGTTTCTCAGCCTCATGTGTTTGAAAGAAAGAAACGAATACCGAGGAAACAAGGCAGGGCGAGAGATGACAGGGACTGCAAAAATGCCACTGCTCAACGTAACAAGTGCCTCTTTGCAGGAGCCGCAGCATCACCTCTGCATCCTTTAGAAAGGCAGAACCTCAGGCCCAGATGTGTGCAATTTCACAAGTATACCAGGCAGTACCTCTGCCTGTCTAAGACCAAGAAGCACTAATAAGCCCTGTCCAGCAGTTCACAGGGGCTTTCACAAGGCTTAAATTCTAGGGAAAGACAATCTCAAAGGTTCTGCTTGCTCTAGAGCCTTTTCTATGTTTCCATGTTTTATGCCCCTGGGCTTTTGTTTGTCATTCTGAACTGCAGCAGAAGTCACACAGCTGTTCTAACAGCCAGGATCCTAATGTAGGAGGGTGGCTTTTGACGGGCTTTGAAAGAGTGTGTTATCTGCAGTGCCATTAGGTCCACCGTGTTGACTATTAATCAGCTTTGCAGTTGGAGCATTAAAAGCTTCTTGACATGGGAGTGTTCTTACTTTGTCACAAACTCTCGTCTGGAAAGACACTATGAAAAAGGCCTCTGATGGAATAGCTTCTGACTTACTTAGTTTGAAATGTTTTTAGGAATAGGATGTGTGTGTGTGTGGGGGGGGGAGGGGGCGGCTAAAAGACAGCTCAGAGGGTAAAGAGGCAGTGTTTGTCCTGAGACCACATGATCAAAAGAGAGTAGATTTCTGTCCTCTAGCCTCTGTTCTGTTCTCTCTCTCTCTCTCTCTCTCTCTCTCTCTCTCTCTCTCTCCTTTTTCTTTCAAGAGAGGAAAAAGTACATATGGTCTATAGTAGATTTAGATCACTACATAAAACTCATACATAAGGCACAGTTTTTTTGCAAAATAAAAGAGTTTGGTCATTAAGTCTACTGGGGAAGCACAGTTGAGGGTGGGGGTTCTAGAGTATGGATTCTGAAATTAGCTGTCTGGTTTAAGTCCCAGGACGATAGTTTACTATCTCAGAGATGCTGGGAAGGGTTTTAAATGATGTTAAGTCTCTGCATTAGTGGACTTATGATGATAATAAGGCCATAGCAGGTAAGATTAGACATGATGTGAAAAGTCACTTGAATAGTGCCTGGCATTTATAAAGTATGTATTACCTGTTTGCAAATGAACCACAGAATTACTTATTTCTGTGACAAGGTGGGCAATGTGCAATTTTTCTTTGTCTATATAGTTTAGGATTTTCCCAGTTGCAGATTATGGTTTAAAAAAGAACTTTCCTTGTGGATGGTCATAGTGGGGAAAATGCACAGAAAGCAAGAGCAAGGACAATTGTAGTCTTTCAATCCTATGTCATGTAGACTTCTACTTTTCTGTCCTCCTTACAGCTACTGTTTACTTTAGGCAGGATAAGGAAACAGTTGTTCTTTTAGTATAGGCTATTTAAACTTTTACATCTATTTGTTCATTGCATATATTATTTATTTGTGTGTGCTTGTGTGCACATATGTGAGTATATATATCATGGCACATGTGTGGAGGGCAGAGGAAACCTTGTAGTTCTTTCTGTCTACTAAGTAGATTCTGGGAATCAAAACATCAGCTGTCCATCTTAACAGTAACCATCCATCCCAGCACATGCGATTTAAGAGTTAATTTATTACTTATCGTGTATGCAACATTAATGAGATTTAAGTATTTCCTCAAACATCATTATTTATAATTATGCTCTGCAAATATAAGAGAGGATGCCAGCATTCACAAGTAGAACCCTCTAGAATAATCTTGCATAGTATAGGGTTTCATCTGCCTGTAAAGTTAAAATGAATCTCACTACCATACTAAATCACAATGCATTCCCTAAACAATAGGGAAGGCTGAAATCTTGGAAGAGAAATATGCAAGGTTAAAAAAAAGACATAGTTGAATAATTTATACAGAGAACAAAAATGTGGCATATAGAAAAATTATGTTTGACAGACATTTTCTAAAAAAACTTATTTTATTAGATTTCTGGTAAAGTCAACTTCTTCTAATCGTAATAGACTATGATAACCTTCTAAATAAAAACATCTCCTAAAGAAGTGTATCTATAATTAAATTTAGAATGAAAACATGAAGTTAATAATGTTATTTAGAACCAGAAATCTCAGACATTTTATAATGTTAAGGCTTTGTCAACACAATTTCAGATTTGAAAATCCTGCCAAAGTTGATATGTATTTCCTACCGAATATGAAACACCTCTAGAATAGGAATTTATTTTTACTACCACATGTAGGCTTTTAGATCAAATAGTGATGCATAGACTTTTTGAAATAGAAAACAAGATGTGGGAAAATCAAACTCCTCAAAAGCATTCTCAAGGTACTTATAAAATTCATCTTACTTTAAGATGAATAAACACTACAGATGGTCATGGCATTATTTCCTCTCCAATTTAGCATACTTACCTTCATAACATTAGTCTTTTAGTGGTTTTTTTTTTTTGATGAGGGGAAAATCTGTAGCACACACACCAGAAGCTGGTACATAATCGTCTAAGCGTCCTTTCTCAGGATTTCTTAGTACCAGCTTGCCCTTATCCATGGGCACATAAAGTTGCTCAGTTTCCTAATGCTATGGAAGGGTTTCTCAAGAAAATCACAACGAATTAATAAAACTTTAAGTTTGGGTCCACAATAATATCCACTGGGATGCAGATTAAGCCTGGGTTTCAGATCAGGTAACTCTGTTTCATGCTGTTGCTTGCGAGTTAGAGTCTCACAGTTGAGCCCCACAGGAGCCTCTATATATCATGCAGTAAATCAATAGCGTTTGCAGCACAATTACATGGTAAGCTCCTCTGAGTTTTACTCTAGATCAATGAAGACTCACTATGGGATTCACCTTTTAGCTTCCATGAATTGTATGGTAAATCAGCAGTCTTGACTCTCTTTTAAACTGGGCAGTTGTCATGAAGTTAGACAATATACCTGGAAGTATATCATTTCGGATAAGACTGAGTTCCACTACCAAAATTCATTTCACGAATAATTGAAACGGTCACTGGAAAGTCAAATATTAGCATCAATTAGAGGAAAGGAGTAAAAATTACTGGGTGCTGCACACCGTGCCCCCGTGTCTGTGCTCGGTGCGCTATTACTCAGTAGGCAAGCTTCGGGCAAGGGGCTGGAGGTTGAGAATACAGACGCAGAGACAGACCGACACACAGACCTTCGAACACGGGTACCAAAAGCCCCCAAGAATGCCCCCTTTATTGTGTTCAGGGGCAGGTGTTTAGGTGTATAGAGATAGCCATGCCCCAGCCAAACCCACCAGAAACCACTCTCCTGCCATCAGGAACTCCTGAAGGTTCTCGTGCTCAGAGCAGCTGTTGGCACTCAGATCAGGAGAAAACAAGTTGTTTACAAGAAATTTAGGATCTGGGGTCTCCCTGCTCCCAACACTGGGAAGGCAAGAAATCCTAGAAATCATGAACGCATAAAAACCTGAGGGGTAAGAAAGGAGCTCCTATAGTTAGAAGGCGAGGTGGTGGGAAATGGGTTAGGGAGAATAAGGGCATTGCAGGAGGGCAGACGTGGAGTGCTCGTTACTTAGCAAATGTTCCCATTTATCACTTAGAAAAATTATTTTTCCTTGCCAGAGATAGTTTCTTAGTTTCACAAACTATAATTAGAACAGTATTAGGAATGTGGCTTCAGGAAGAGACAATTTGGGAATATTTTACCAACCTTGAAACATTTTTCAACCTTTTGAAACATGTCACCTTCCCATGCTATATTACTGCCATCCAGTACTATAGGACATCCAGTGATGCTTGACACCCGGTAATACATGACATCCAGTGAAATATGGTCTCCAGGGCAAGCTCAGGCTGATTGTCATCTGTTATAGCAACAGGAAATTATAAGGAAGAAGTTTGATTTTAAAGCAATTTACTTATGAGATAATGAAATGCTTAGGTCTTTCACTTCAGGCTGGAGTTGAAGGCTGTGCGTAGATATAGAACCAATTGCTTTGTGACCAAAAGACCAACTTACCACTTTTTTTTTTTAAAGGATATATATCTCCACAGAAATAACCTGTCTTACCTAGGGATGAGTTATTGGCAGACCTACAACTCTCTCAGAATCTGCTAATTCCTAGTTCATTGCTTAAAAAATTAAATATATATGTATACACACACCCATATTTATGTTACACAACAGAACAGCAGTTTCCCACTACCTGATATTTAAATAGAATTTTTGTCTTGTCATTGGAGCTTGAAAAGTATTTTTGCCCCCGATTCTGCCCTGTTATTTGCATTTTGCTGTTTTACAGTCCCGTTGGTTTTCTGCCTAGAGGAATTTTGAATTAAATTGCCTTTTAGGTTCTAAATTTGTTTTAAAACTCACTTTGAATTGGCTCATAAACCTGTGAGCTTGTCCTGCTTCAGTTTGAGCCCGTCTTCAGACTTAAATTGACTTAGACATAAGCTGGAGATAATTTTCAATTTTTCTCTGCTCTCTGGTCACCAGACTGCTGCCTTCCTATTTTATGTTCTGGTGACAGAAACTTGGGTCAACAGCTCAACCCTTGAGAGGATTTGAGAGCACCTTGGCCCAGATTCAAACACATTCAGAGGAAAAAAATTTAAGACTGAGGGTAGGTTTTAGATAGAAAGTGTATTCAAACCTGTTCCAGGAAAGAAAAAAAAAAAGATGCCAGCCCGTGCTGACAGACAACACGGGACCCTTCATTCTGTTACCACCTTATTAGCTCAGATTGCCTGACCCGGATGTTTTCTGCTGTCAGTGCTAGCGGCTGGCTTTCCCTCTTCTCTCAGGATCCCGAATCATCCTCAGTTTACCGACAATGCCCTTTGGGAAGCGGAGTAACAGCGCAGTTCGATGTAAACAGGCCATATCCAGCTCATGTACTTTTACTTCCAATCTTCAATAACACTGGAGATTTTTCTTCTGTGGTATGTCTAGTCTCTCTCACACAAACAAAAACAGGCAAAGCTATTTGGAGCCTAGGGCTCCTAATAATTCTTCCTTGCTTTCTTTTCATCCATTTTGTTCTGAAAGACATACAGGAATTAAAAAACAAAGTGTTGGAAGTGGAGTCTTGCTGTCTTGCCCATGCAGTCTTTAAAACCGGAAACATAGAGCAGCTGCTTCTACAGCCGAGATTACAGACGAGGTAACTGCTTTAGGAAGGAGTAAGTCATTAAGCAAGACTTTTAATAAAGGTTACATAAACTCCACATCTCTGTCTCAGAGTTTTTACGTAGATGCGTTTAAGTAAGTGAGAAATAGAAACTCTCAGAGCTCAGCAGTAAAGTGCGCACGGCTGTTGGACCCACATCTGACTCTAGGGTTAGGGGCATCTGACACCACTGGTTTCCAAGGGCCCTCCAGCTTTTAAAAGTCCCAGAGACTTTACACATTCAAACCCTTTAAAAGTCTAGTCTGTTCATGGGGACCTTGGGAGAGGGTTGAAGGGGAGGGGAGAGGCAGGGAGAGGAGTAGAGAAAAATGTAGAGCTCAATTGGAGAGGGAGCCTGAAATGGCCCTATCCTATAGCCATACTGATGTATATCTTGCATATCACCATAGAACCTCATCTGGCGATGGATGAAGCTAGAGACAGAGACCCACATTGGAACACTGGACTGAGCTCCCAAGGTCCCAATGAGGAGCAGAAGGAGGGAGAACATGAGCAAGGAAGTCAGGACCACGAGGGGTGCGCCCACACACTGAGACGGTGGGGCTGATCTAATGGGAGCTCACCAAAGCAAGCTGGACTGGGACTGATGGAGCATATGATCAAACCGGATTCTCTGAACATATTGGACAAGGAGGGCTGACTGAGAAGCCAAGGACAATGACACTGGGTTTTGATCCTACTGCATGTACTGTCTTTATGGGAGCCTAGGCAGTTTGGATGCTCACTTTCCTAGACCTGGATGGAGGGGGGAGGTCCTTGGACTTCCCACAGGGCAGGGAACCCTGACTGCTCTTTGGACTGGAGAGGGAGGGGGAAGAGGATAGGGAGAGGGGAATGGGGGGAGGGGAAGGGAAATGGGAGGAGGTGGAAATTTTTAAGTATAAATAAATAAGTAAATAAAAGAGTTCAGTTTGTTTAAAACATCCAAAGTCTCTAAATGTTCAAAATCTCTCCAAAACTCCAAAGACTCTTACCTGTGGGCTCCTGTGAAATAAAATATAAATTACATACTTATTTCAAAAAGGAAGCATGGGGGTTCAGCTACAATCAGAACAAACCAAAGCCAAAGTCCCACAGACTAAGACTTCCGGTACTCACAATCTCCAGGGTCTTGGAGCAGCTCCACCTCTATGTCTGCCATTCACAACACACACTGCACATCAGGCTGGCTCCAATCCACAGTTGCTGCAGTACTTAGTGTTCATGGTTTAGCACTGGCATCTCCAGAATTCTGAAGTCTCTTTTGCAACTGGGCTACAGCTTCACTAATAACTACAGGGACTTTGGCTTTTCCACGCGGTGCAAAGCCTCAATTTCTCCCCGCTACTCCCTTAGTCTTGGGGTTTCTATTGCAACTGAGGTTGTAACCAATGGCCTCACGTGGCTCCAAGCCTCCATTATTCTCTATGACTCTGTCATGCTTTCAAAACCAGAACCACCTGGAAACCTCTTACACATTACCAATATTGGCTGCCAGCATAATGTACATACAGTGTTAGCCCTATCTGGACCACAGCTTCTGTGTGCCAGACCTGAGGAAATACTTCCTGTAAGCTTTTGCCTCAACTATGCTGACTTTTTCTTTTCTTTTCTTTTTAAATTTTATTGATTTTTATTGAGCTCTACATTTTTCTCTGCTCCCCTCCCTGCCTCTCCCCTCCCCTTCAACCCTCTCCCAAGGTCCTCATGCTCCCAATTTACTTGGGAGATCTTGTTTTTTTTTTTTACTTCCTATGTAGATTAGATCTATGTGTGTTTCTCTTAGGGTCCTCATTGTTGTCTAGGTTCTCTGGGATTGTGATTTGTTGGCTGGTTTTCTTTGCTTTATGTTCAAAAACCACTTATGAGTGAGTACATATGATAATTGTCTTTCTGGGTCTGGGTTACCTCACTCAAAACGATGCTTTCTAGCTCCATCCATTTGCCTGCAAAATTCAAGATGTCATTATTTTTTCCTCTGTGTAATACTCCATTGTGTAAATGTACCACATTTCCTTATCCATTCTTTAGTCGAGGAGCATTTAGGTTGTTTTCCGGTTCTGGCCATGACAAACAGTGCTGAATTTTTCTTAACCACAATAGATTCTTCAGTCCCAGCTGACAACAACCACAGATTCTTAAGTTAAAATATCGCTCTAACAACTTGTAATTTTTTTTGTTGTGGACATTTTTCTTCTTTGAGATAGCTCTGACTGTTCAAGAAAACCAGACTGTAAACCAGGCCTGGCCTCAAAGTCAGAGACCCACCATGTCTCTGCTTCCTGAGTGCGGGGATTAAAGATGTGTGCCACCACACCTGGCTCTGGTCTTTATATTCCAATGACCCTCACAAGATAGGCCTGCACTGTCTACATTTCTGGCAGCTTCCTCATCTTCCAAGCTCCCACCGACTAGTTTATTGATTTCTGAGCACTCATTGGCTTTTCCCACCCTAAGTTACAAACATGCCTGCCCCCAACACTGTGGTTAGGTCTGCCTCAGCAATAGCTCATAATCGGGGAGCAGTTTCTTAGTTATAGATTGCATTTCTGTGACAGAACACCCAGACCAAGAGCAACTTGGGTAGGAAAAGGTTTATCTCAGCTTACAACTTTCAGATTCCACTCCATCACTGAAAGAAGCTAGAGTAAGAGCTTGAGGCAAGAACCTGGAGGCAGGAACTAAAGCAGAGGCTGTGGAGCATTGCTTCTGACTATGTGCTCCTCAGAGCTCACACAGCCTGATTTCTTATGTACTTCAGTATCATCTGCCCATGGATAGGGCCACCCACAGTGGTTGGGGCCCTCCCATATCAATCATTAATCAAGCAATTGTCCTACATTTTGATCTACAAGCTAATCTCAATGGAGGTATATTTTCTCAGTTATGATTCTCTCTTCCTGGGCTGGAGAGATGGCTTAGTCATTAAAAGCTAATAAAAAATGCAAGATTCTTTCTTCCCAGATAGAAACAACCAGAGCTGGGGGCTGTTTAGTCTTCATGTGATATCTGTGTTTCAGGGGGCGACTTTTTTGTTCTGATTACCCAAAACCAAAATAATCACACAGAAACTGTATTCATTAAAACACTGCTTGGCCCATTAGCTCTAGCTTCTTATTGGCTAACTGTTACATCTTAATTTAACCTATCTCCATTAATCTGTGTATCGCCATGTGGCAGTGGCTTACTGACAAAATTTCAGCATGTCTGACTCTGGTGGCTCCATGGCACCTTTGACCCTGCCCTCCTTCTCCCAGCATTCAGTTCCATCTTCCCTGCCTACCTAAGTTCTGCCCTACCAACAGGCCAAGACAGTTTCTTTATTCATTAACCAATAAAAGCAACACATAGACAGAAGGACCCCCCACACCATGTCTGTGCACCACATGTGTGCCTGGTGCTCACTGAAGTCAGAAGGAAATCCTCTAGAACTGGAGTGAGAGACAGTTATAAGCTGCCATGTGGATGCTGGAAAACAAACCCAAGTCCGTTGCAAGAACAGCCAGTGCTCTTAACTACTGAGCCATCTCTCCAGTCCCTCTCCAAATAAAAGTATATACATTTTTTATTTTGATTTTTTTTCGAGGCAGGTTCTCACTATGTAGCTCTGGCTGTCCTAGCACTCTCTAAGTAGACCAGGCTGTCCTTGAACACATAAAGAGCTGCCTGCCTCTGTCTCTTGAGTGCTGCGACTAAAGGTGTACACTGCTGCTCTCGGCAAAATAAAATATTTTGAAATAGGAATAGCAAGTCATTCAAATTTCTTTAAGTGAGTTCATGTTTAAAGTCACTTTAAGTATCAACTAAGGTAAATAAAAGCTATTAAGGCAAATTATTTTTCTTCCATACTTCAGCTTTGTATGCTTAAATACTTTAATTAAGTAGTAGACAGGTCACTTAGACGTTCAAGCTGGATATGGTAATCATATAGTTACATTCATGTGATGTCTCTGCAATCATCATCCAGAGACAGAAGGAGGGACAGAGAGGTGAGCCAGGAGATAAAAATGAAACAGTCAGATGGCCTATTCCCATCACTAAGGCAGTGGTTCTCAACCCCAGCTGCACATGTGGTTACCCAGGGAGCTTTTAAAATGTCCTGAGGCTCAGGTGCCACTCCAGACATCCTGAAGTGATTGATTTGGGCCAGTGTCTGAGCAGGATCAGGGTTTTGAAAGTATTGAAAGGTGATCGGAAGGGCAGCTGAGTGTCGCTTGTCCTTGGCCTGTGAGAACTCTTGGCCATCAGTTCTGCTTACCCAGTGGTTTCTAAGTTTGCTGTGATGAATAATGACCACAGGCTATCAGAAGCACCCTATCAGACCTCTGCTCAGCTTGACTAAACAGAATCACTGCGCGCTACCCCTTCAATGTTTGCAATTAGGAAAACACCTATCTAGTGACGTTTCTGCAGCCCCCTGTGGGGAAGCAGAATTATTATACTATCTGTTTTGACAACTGTGACATTAATTTCCATTGACTTGTGTTCATAGAGCTCCATGGGAACTTCAACGAACAATATTGTCCATGACTGAGGAGAGGAAGAGTGTTCAGGGAAGAGGAACTGTCATAGAAAAGTCCCTACCAGATGGAGAAAGAGGAGAGGATGTGCCAAAGGAAGAGAGTGAGTTTGTACAAAAGCAGTAAACCTATTTTTTGGTATACACAACAGCCAACCAAACAACCTGCTTCATGCTTTGGTCTATATGGAAGTCAACCAGGCAACCTCTTGTGCTTCAGAATTAGAAACCTTTGGTCCTGAGCCTGCCATGTACAGTCATGTAAGCTGTGAATGCTGGCCACCTCTTTTGCCAGGCTATTGCGAGGTGACAAGTAAGGGGCCTGCATGGTCTTCATGTGGACAGTACTAAGAAGCTGATATTATTGTTATATGGTAAAAATATTTTTTATGGGTGATAATACTTGTAGAGAATATGACAAGCAAAGAATGCCAGTTACTCAGAAGAATATCAAGCCTGGAACAATCAGCAAGCTTAATTGCCATATATTAAGAAAAGAAAAATAAAAAAATCAAGGTTGTTTCTTATTTTAGTCTCATTATATCACTTTAAAAATGTAGATGGCTGCAGTGTGGTTTTATTAGTGTTTTCTAGCTAATCATCTGGCAAAGTCTTCGCAGTTATCACCAGTGTTAAAATCATCATCCATAGAATCATCATTTTCCGTTTTAGCAATGCAAACATGACCGGAAATATGAGTTTTGGATTTGTTATATTGCATTTGCATCTCATCTTCCAAATTCTAGAAAAATAAAAGTAAAACTTAACTCAAATACAAAAAAAATACAATATTTTTTTTGACTGACTATACTAATTTAAAGCTTTGGAAAACCTCATACAAGTAAAATCTTTGATTACGGATGACAAAAAAAAAATCACATGATCTCCTGATGAAAAGCCATTTCCTGTTATCTTCAGCCCAGTTTAGAGAGAGAAAAGGACAACGGAGGAGGTATATTGGTACAGCAGAATTCCTTCCTTCCTTGGTGTACAACACTCTAAGAGCCTATCCACTTGTGAGTCAGAATCCGTTATCCTTTTAGAAACATTAAACTATTAGTGACCTAGATTTAAAATATCGATGAGTATCACAGGTCTAGAAGAGAGTATAAGAAGAATTGACATAGAAAGAAGGTCACCACGGCCCCAGCAGCTGTAGGGACATGAGAACCAGAGGTGTTCCACACATACAAGTAGCAATGGGCAAAGAGACAGAAGAGGCAAAAAGATTTCCAGGAGGTCTCTGCCAGGAAGAGAGGCTGTAACAGTGAATCATTTCATAATTATGGAGAGTACAATATCATAAGTAATGTCTTATTTAGTTAGAACTGGGGATATTTGACTGTTGTGGGATATTTATACACTTTGTAAAAATGTATTGATGTGATTGGTATAATAAAAAGCACAAGACCAATAGGTAGGGAGAGGTTAGGCGGGACTTCCGGGAACAGAGAGGGCTCTGGGAAAAAGAAAAAAGGAGTTGCCAGCCAGACACCGAGGATGCAGCATGGGCAGTCAGAGAGGTGAGAACGAGCCATGAGACAGAAGACAGGTGAAAATAAATGGGTTAATTTAGGTTATAACAGATAGTGGGATAAGTCTAAGTTAAGGTTGAACTTTGATAATTAATAGCAAGTCTCCATGTCATTATTTGGGAGTTTGTGGTTCAAAGAAAAATGTGACTACATTCAGTTTAGATGTGTGATTCATTCTCCAGTGACACAGACTGGGGTGAGACATCGGGGAGGTGTGTTCTAATAGATGTTAACTGTTTTAGTCAATATCTAAGTGGCTGTTGTTGGGTGAGAGCTTGATATGCCATCGAGTATTCATGCTAAAGACTAGCATTTCAAGATTGGACTTGTGTAATTAAGAAAAGGCCAGATTCTTCGAGGCTGGTGTTTCAGTTCTTCTCAATACGTGGGCTCCCCAGAAATTTTTAAGACAGATTAACGAGGGCAGGACATCCGGGGAGATGTTGCTTAGGTAACATCTGTCAGAATCGTGTCATCTTTCTTCACCGTGGATCTGTAATATCAAAGCAAGTATAAAATAATTTCATGTGTTTTGAGTAGTAACATCTTACGTGCATAATATCTTTTCTTCATTAGTTTTTTTTCCACTAACAATATGGATAGAAATATTTGCACAGAAGCTAAACTAGTATTTCAGAGTTCTATAGTTCAGATATTATCATTCCCCTCCATGAGCTTCAACCTGCTAGAACAATACTTTCATTCCTTAGTTTTAATCTCTAGTCTGCCTTCCTCTTAAATGCGCCATAACCTAGCAGAACTCATTGGCTTGTGTTTCCTACTTCCTGATTATTTTGGTGTCTTTTCTTTCACTTTTCATCAGGACCGCTCTTTCATTGGCAGTGCTACATAGATCCTCTACTCTTCAAAAGGCAGCTGCAAAGTTTTCTTTTATTCATTTTGAGCCAGATTCTTGAGTGAACATATATACTCTTTCATTTGTACTTTGAGTATATCTAGCTTGTGCGTTAGGAGGTTTTTGTGGACAAGCTGAAACAGGACCTTGATGCCTAGGTGAAACACAAAGCATTAGCATTTTCTTATGCCTAATATGAACAATCCCATGTCAGTGACACAACACCTTCTGCAGAGGCATCTCACTTCAGCCTTTTTTTTTGTTTTTCTCATAAACAGAAAATTTTTCATGCTTGACTTGATCCATTATGAAGAAACTAGGAATGGCTACCGGTGGAGAATATCATAGTTCTTTGAGGGGGAATAATCTGGTGTTTTAGCAACCTTTTGATTTAATGCCTTGTCTTAATGCATTAGCATCTTTGAAGACTCTAGCATGAGATCCATTCTGGAGAACATCCCTGATTTTTGGCCTGAAATATTTGATCAAATTCTTATTTATTCTCCTCCTGTATTAACACACATATACACACAGACACACTCATTTACACACAAACACACACACATGGACACACACACAATCAACACACACATAGGCACACACAGACAGACATACACACGATCAGAACTCACTTAACAGAAGCCTTGCAGAGCAAATAGGGTAAGGGTAACAGAAGCATTTCCCACTGCATAACTATCTCCTAATAATGGGTTATAGAATATTTTAAAGACAAAATAGTGTGAAGATGCAGAGAAAGTGGATTCTGGCACACCATGGATGAGAATGTAAATTACTACAGCTTTTATGACAACTGGTATGATGGTTCCTCCCAAAACTAGAAGTAGAACCAAAACAGCATTCAGTGATGCTGCCCCTGGGGGCGGTATATCCAAAGGGAATGGAATTGGTTGTCAGGGAAACATGCACACTCCCATTTCCATTTCAGTAGTATTCACAATAGCCACAGAAAAATGAAAGAAAATAAATACCTCTCTGGGCTTGTACAGATAGTTCAGTGGTTTTGAGAACTGGCTGCCCTTTCAGAGGGATCTGGGTTCAATTCCTAGCTCTCTGATGGAAGCTCACAACCATCTGTAACTTCAGCATTATCACAGCATCTGATAGCTTCTTCTGGCCTCTTCTACAGGCACGAGGCATACACATAGTTCATAGTCATACATGCAGTCAGCACCCATACACATAAAATAACATTAAAAAATAAAATTCATGCAGCAACATGGATACAGTTGGTAGACTATGTTATGAAACAATCCCACAACAAAGACAAATTCTATAAATTCCTACTATATATGGAAACAAAAGTTGGTCTCAAAATAGTAGAGGAAAGAATAGTGGTTGCCAGAACCTAGAAAGGTTTTGAAGACGAGACAAATGGAGAATGGATGGGAAATGGATACAGAAGTACACTTAGAAGAAGTGACCCCTAATTTCCACAGTAAAATATGGCCAGTTTTTAACAATCACGTGCACATTTCAAAATAACCAATAGAGAAGATTTTGAATGCTATCAGCACAAAGAAATTATGTATGTCTGAGGTGCTGTATATTCTGATCTGATTTCTAGATATTATACAGAAGAACTCACATGCCATGCTGTGCCTCATACATATATGAAATTACTATGTATTTATTAAAGCATGTATAAGTAGGAGCTAGATAAATGGTTCAGAGCACTTTCTGCTCTTGCAGAGGACCTGAGTTTGGTTCCTAGCACCCCTATTAGGCAGCTCACAACCATCTATAGCTATAGTTCCAGGGGATACAACACCCTCTTCTGGCCTCTGCACATACGTGCATGTACATGGTGCACATACATACACTTAGGCACACACATATATGCATAAGCTAAAAGTTAAATGCATCTTTAAAAGACAAATACAGAAAAAGACAGAACTTAGGGCAGGTTGCTATCTGTTTCATAATCTCAGAACCAAAATGCAAGCCAATCTTCTTTTTGGTGAAATCTTGCAGTCAGGAATCATAGAATGGGCTCAGAGAGGTTGAGCAGGGCAAAGAGCAGAGACCTGTGTGTTTTCTAGCTGGGCAGATTGATCTTACTTCAGTTGTTAAGTGCTCTCATTAAAAAAATGGATTGAGAAATGGAAAGTTCCATGTGGATAGCTTCCATATCTTACTCATCTTTATGATTTTTATAATTTGATACCTTTTGTGGCATAACCACTCAAAACTAATTATTGAACGAAAGAAAGAAAATGCAATTACATTGTGATGTGCTAAAAACATTTGTGTTTGAACGTATTTCCTTGCTGCTTGATGTGAATGAGTAATTTACTTCCTAAAGTTCTGAGGTTAGCCAATCTATAAAAATCAGTTAAAAAAGGCACCTAATTTAAATTTTTATTGCAAGGATTAAAATATACTTAAAAGATCCTTTTCTTGATTTGGATTCACTTAACATACGGTTAATAATGCCTGCTCTGCCCTCAGTTGAACTCTGAGATCTTTAGTATATCAATAAACAAAATAGTCGACGTCTCCTGCCTTCATACCATTCACACAGAGTTTGGGAGAAACAACAAAAATAAATCAGCTGATCAACCACCAGTCCTTCAGTCGATAGTATATAACATTAAAGTCTCCAAGTGTGAAAGAAGAGTATGAGGAGGGTTGAGGAGGAGAGATGAGGCCATTGTACAGTTGTACAGATTTAAGGAAGGGTTTGAAGAAGATGCAGGAGTCAGCTGAGCTGTCACCAGGAAGAAGCAGCTTCCAAACTACATCAAAGTTGTTGGGCAGGATTCTGTCTTGGAGTATTGGAGAGAGGGGTGCGCCAGGGAGATAGATGAAGAAGAGGAGAGGAGGCTGTTGGAAAGATGAGGGGGATGTGGGAAGTAGCAAGACACTCAGGGTGTGTAGAATTTTTTCTAGTAGGCCAAACTGGGTACTATCAGGCCATAGAAAAGATGACATGTTCTGAGTTCAGTTTTGTTGGCATTTAGTCTGGAATGCAGTAGGCATCAATACATGCCTGGTAAAGTTTACAAATTAAAGTAACATTTTTATAATTAGTCATCATTAATCATAGTACAATTTCCTCCTTCACCTACAGAATGCAAAAAAAAAAAAAAAGGTCAACAAAAGCAAACAGCAAATGAGGGAAATTTTATCAGCCTTTTGCCCACCATTGAGGGTGGCTGGGTACTTAATGTTCCAAAGAGTTAGGCTCAGGGAGTAAACAGATTTGAGACAGCATAAAGATTCAAATACAATTTCCTATCTTCATAAAAAGTAATTCCTTTCTTTTTCTTTTCTTCTAGGAAGAGAGCTTTTTCTACCTCTGACTGTCTGTAGGTATGATGAAGGCCTTTTGGTTTGTAGTTTCTGAACTGCATCTATTCTGGTGACTTTAAAATTTAGGTTTTCTTTCTTTTTTAACCTTTCTTCTTCATTTTTTTTTGAGGGATTTTCGAGACAAGGTTTCTCTGTGTAACAGCCCTGGTTGTCCTGGAATTCTCTTTGTAGACCAGGCTGACCTTGAACTAACAGAGATCCTCTTGCCTCTGCCTCCCAAGTGCTGGGATTAAAGGCATGCACCACTATTGCCTGGCCTGTAATTTGGGTTTTCATTGCACATTATTTTTCTTCAGGTCAAATTACCTGTACAGGTTACTTCTTACCAGTCCTGTGATACTACTGGGAAATGATGAGATTGCATTAGAAATTCCACACAGTTCTCTGACAGGTCCCTTGTCTCAGCAACTCCCAGAATTCCTTTACTTCTAATCAGAGAAACAATTTAGGTTGTTATTTTCTTACTATCAAAGGGACCTGGGGCATAGTCCCAACAACTACACCAGCACAATTTAACTAAATGGAATTCTTCACTGAATAAATTACTGGCATACACAGACATTTAATCTTAACATTGTCTTTTAAGAACTCAGGAGGGAAAAGTGAATCGGGGCTGAGTGACAGACAAGATCAAGGCATGCTATAGTGCTCTCATACAGGATGGAGGCCAGGTAACAACTGTGCCAAACGCATCAGTGTGCCATGAGAAAGGACTTTGAATGTTTCACCAACGAAGAAATGATTAAAATTTCATGAGATACAAATGCTTACTGTGATTTAACATTACACAATGCATATGTGTGTCCAAATATCACAATAGCCCATAAATATACAGAATTTTTACGTACTAACTTAAACATAAAATTAAAAATGAAAGCAGTTCCCTACATTTGAGCAGAGGATGGCCTGCTGGCCACAAGCTGCAGGGAGTATGGACTGGATTGTCCTGAGAGCTTCATGAAGGACCTTGTGAGTACCCAAGGACACCTGAACTTTAGCCTGGTGAGAAAGGACTCCCAGAGCACCACAAAGTCAATTTCTGTTTTTTTTTTCTCCTCTCTCGTTCTTTTCTGAGCTCACTTTGTAGCCCTGGCTACAGTCCTCTTGCTTCTGACCCCCCCCCCCCCCCAAGTACTGGTACTGTGTGCATGAGCCACCATGTCCAGCTCCTGTTCCTTTGAGATGCCAAATTTATAGCCTGTTTGGAAAGCTGCAAGAGGCATCAAATATGGAAATCCATGTAACTAAACTAGTTCTCAATTGAAAGAGTTGACAACAAGCAGGTTTTTAGCCAATAGAGAGTTAATGGAACAAAAATAGCGTAAGAAATATAGTCGGCTTTGTGCCTGTGTTTATGTTTCTGTAGACCTCGGGGACCGCTCCTAAGTTCTGTCTGAAGTCATGACTGCATACATAGCCAACCGTGGAATAATTGCATAATTATCCTGAAAGTTAATGTGTTTCTGTGAAGTCTCAAGATAGTTTCAGGTAAGCTAGAAGAAACCAGACTCACTACTATCCTTGCAGCTTTCTGGTGACCGTCACTTCCTTCACTGGGTTTTCCGTTCCATGTTCCACACATCAGAATGCAGTACTAGACAAAATTCTGCTGTGTCATGAAGCTTGATTAGCTTCACTGATGGAACCCAAGACACCACTTGTTGCCCATGACTGTATTTTGAAGAAATGACAACGGAAGGATTATAGGTCCTATAAAATCTTCCAAAAACTGAGCTTGAGTAGACCTGGGGATTGGGGAAGAACTTTCAGATAGCACCTGCATTAAAACACTTTACATAGAATGAAAATTTGAAGGTGGTGCAACTGAATTTTTAGGACTTCTCCATAAAATATAGTTTTTAGTGTGGAGTGTTTTAAAATACGGTGAAAATACAGACATGATTTTATCCCTCCAAAATTTATGTTGGAACTGAACCATGTCCTGATTGCTTTAAGAAATGGGATTTGTAAGGAGCAATTAAGAGAGGATTCTGCCCTCAAGTGTGAGAGTAATGCTTGTAAAACAGGGGTCAGAGAACTCTCTGGCACATTCATCATTTTTATCATGTGATGGTACAGCATTTGTCCTCCAGAGGACACAGCAAAATGGTGCCACATTACAGGCAGAGAACAGACCTCATCAAACTTCAAATCTGTCGGCACCATGCTTCTGATTGTGTTGTTCTTTATAAACTGTACAGTCTCATGCATTTTCATATGGTAGCAAGAACAGCACATATATTCATTAATAATAATGTTTGCTGTTTCAAATATTACTTTAGGTGATTGTTTTTTGAAAAAAGTTTTAACCTTATGTATTTCTGTTAGTTCAGAAAATGCCATTGGTATAAAAGGAAAAGGGGAACTATTTTGGGTAATTCTCATTGGGCAACAATTCTATCAGACTGGTGGCTTTGGAGTGGGGGATGGATAGTGTCTTGGCTTTTCATATTGTTTTTGTAGGAAGGCCTGGACATGTGGGCTTCCTTTATTGACTGTGTGTCTGATGTGGATATAGGAGGTTAAACTGGCACACAGCATGTGCCAACTAGTCCCAGCATGGTTGTGAAAGGGGAGGCTCAGCAGTAAGTCCCTGGTTGTAGAACCTTAAATAGGTCTTGGGGTTAGGGAGGGCACAGCCAGGGTAGCGTCAGGCAGACTTAATAGTCTGGCTGGTATACAAGATATACCGGTCAGGATGTTATGCGGGTCACAGTGCATTTTTGACATTTCTGAGGTGTGTTTGTGTGTGTGTCTGTGTGTGTCTGTGCATCTGTGCATGCAAAAAGAGAGAACCAAGATTAGCCATCACAAATATTAACCAGAGTGAGTTATTCATGCTCCTTTTGATGATATATCCACATATATGTAAGTGTGTGTATTTCTGATCATCATGAGTCAGGTATTTTTATATTTTAAGGCTTAGTCTATGTCTAAAAATATATCACACAGTACAGCTGCTATTTAGAAAACTCAGGTGATCTATGTATATTCTTTTAAACTTGTGCCCATCTCATTAAATTAAGCTGCTTTAGGCACTGCCTATAAATGTCAAACAAGACTGAAAAACAATAGAGGAATTAAGCTCAGGTTCAAACTGCATATCTGTTTTGTTTAGAGAGGGAAAAACCTCTCCAATTTTTGAAGTGTAATGTTCAAAAATGGGGATTCACAACAGACACAATCTGAATATACATTCTCAGAAAAAAAAGCATACATAATTACTCCCGAACAACATGCGATGAAATAGCTGTGCAAAAAAGGAATTCTAACATATTCCAGATCATTTTCAGGAGGCATTGGGGTGTGAGTCTGGCCTAGAGCTTCACTGCTAGCTCTTCTGTTTGCTGTGTGGCCATTTATTTAATGGTTCTAATGATCACTTTCATGTATAGAAAAGAGCAAATACTTCTGGCAGGTTATAAGGAGATAGAGACAGAGATCCACACTGGAGCACTGGACTGAGCTCCCAAGGTCCTAATGAGGAGCAGAAGGAGGGAGAACATGAGCAAAGAAGTCGGGACCACGAGGGGTGCACCCACCCACTGAGACAGTGGAGCTGATCTATTGGGAGCTCACCAAGGCCAGCTGGACTGTGACTGAAAAAGCATGGGATAAAACTGGACTCTCTGAACATGGCGAACAATGAGGGCTGATGAGACACCAAGGACAATGGCAAGGGGTTTTGATCCTACGTAAGGTGCTGGCTTTGCGGGAGCCTAGCCAGTTTGGATATTCACCTTCCTAGATATGGACGGAGGGGGGAGGACCTAGGACTTACCACAGGGCAGGGAACCCTGACTGCTCTTTGGATTGGAGAGGGAGGGGGAAAGGAGTGGGGGGAGGGGGAGAAGGGTGGGAGGCGGGGGAGAAGGGTGGGAGGAGGGGGAGGGAAATGGGAGGCTGGGAGGAGGTGGAAACTTTTTTTTTTCTCATTTTCTCAATAAAAAAAAAGATAAAAAAAAAAGAATAAAATGCATAAATACTGGGTACCTCCAGGCAAGTTCCAAGTCTCTGTGTTCGGAAACAAAGGGTTGAACAGAGGCACACAGTTACAGTAGAAGGAGGGGCAGTTTATTGGAGAAAGATGCTTTTCCAAAGCAGGAAACAGGAAACAGCAAAGAGAGATTCTTAGTATCAGGGACAAAGTGTGGGGCTTTTGTGTCACAAAATATGGGCTTTTTGGCTCATTGCATAGCAATGTTTTCTCAGACAGTCTGGAGTCCATGCAGTTCCAAGTAGACCTTCATGCATTGCATGTCTCATTAGCGTTCTAAAACTCCACAGAGGGGTGTGCATTTTAGCATTATAATGAGTCTCGGGTGACCTCCAGGCACTCTAGGGTATCCCTCTGTCTGAGCTCTTGCCAGATGTGTTAGTCAGATGTGCTCATCCTTGACTGGGTTTTCCAGACTTCCTTTTTGCCAACTGGTTTTCTAGTATGGCTAGATTTCACTCTTTCCCTATACTTCTGCCTCAAAACAAAGGAAAAAAAAAAAGGACCAAATATTTGTGCTCAGCAGTTTCTTGAGTTCAAAATATTTTTTTTTGAGACTGGGATTAAAGGCATGTGCCACCACTTCCTAAAATATTCCAGAGTGTGCCTAAATACACCAAGTCACTATTGCAGAGAGTTGTCACCATGCATGTTAGTTCCTCTTGGCAATTTCTCAAATTGGTTTCTGGTGTGAGAGATAGCATAGGACAATGGTGGGTAAGAGCAGGGGCTAGGAAGTCTAATAATATAGGATCTAAATCTAGCTCTGTGTGGTAGTTTGAATGTAGTTGCCTTCCATAAGCTCCTAAGGAGTGGCATTATTAGGAGGTGTGGCCTTGTAGGAGGAAGTGTGCCCCTGTGGGGGTGGGCTTTGAGGTCTCATATGTGTTCTAGCCACCCACAGTGTCCCAGTTTACTTCCTGTTGCCTTCACGTCAAGATGTAGAACTTTCAGCTCCTTCTCCAGCACCATGTCTGCCTGTATGCCACCATGATCCACCCATGATGATAATGGACTGAACCTCTGAACTGTAGGCAATCAACCCAATTAAATGTTTTCCTTTCTAAGAATTGCCATGGTCACATTGTCTCTTCACAGCAGTAGAAACCATAACTAGGACACTGTGAGAGCACAGGAACTAGAATTTGTGTTCTGTTGCACTGATGACGAGAAGGTGCTGGGACAACGCTTCCTTTCTCCAAGACACACACTTCCTTTCTGCTCTCATTTCACGTTTACGTCACATAATAAAAATGCACATCACCATTGAGGCCTAATACAAAGGAAGGGAGAGTTGAGAGGTGGCAGCTTGGGGTCCCATAATCTCAGGCCTCTGACACTGCCAGTCACCACACTTAGTGCATCCAGGACGACTTCCATCTTTTTCTTCTCTGCTCTTCTCAGAGATCACATAAAATATGAAATCCTTGTTGCTTTGGTTCTCATTGTCACTCTTTTTATCACTGTTCTCTTCTTCATCCTACCTTCTCTTACATTTTTTTTTGTCCACACTTGCATGACGTTCCCCTAGTCTTAGATGGGTTCATCCAGATGATTCACCCACAGCTGAATACTTAAGGTTACTTATGCTTGGCACTTTAATTGAGCATGAATCTCTACATTAACCAGTACTCACTGCAAAAAGAAGTTTCTCTAACCAAAGCTGAGACCAACACAAACCAACAGTTGTAAACGTATTGGAGAGGCAGACTAACAGTATGACCATTCAACTTAACAACATTGGCGGGATTCACCTATGGGCTAAGCCTATGATCCCTGAAGACTAAGGATGTTGAACATTTCTATAACAGTTTCTCAGCAATTTGAGTTTCCTCTTTTGAGAATTCTGTTTAAATCTGTATCTCAATTTTTTGTTCGTTTGTTTTTTGGTTTTTGGAGATAGGGTTTCTCTGTGTAACTTTGTCCTGAAACTCCTGCTGTAGACTAGGCTGGCTTCAAATTCACTTTGCCATTCCAAGTGCTAGAATTAAAGGCTTGTGCCACCATCATCCTGCTCTGTGCCTCATTTTAAAAATTGGGTTGTTTGTTTTCTTGGTGTCCCTTTCTTTCTGAGTTCTTTATATCTTTTGGATATTAGCTGCCAATTGGTTCTTTTCCCATTCTGTAGCTTGTTGCTTTGTGTGAATGATGAAGTCCTTTGCTGTAAAGCTTTTCGGTTTTATGAGGTTCCAGTTATTAATTGTTGTTGTTAGTGCCTGTGCTATAAGCGCTCTGTTCAGAAAGTCTTTTCTGTTCTATGTATTTATTGTTTTGATTATTATGTGTAGAAGGAAATTTCTAGTTTTGTCTGTTTGGCTTTCTATATGTTTGTTGTACCTTGATGTTGAGGAGATATTCTTCTATATGTTTTTGAAAATATTTTCTGTGCCTTTGATTTCTTCTCCTTCCTTTATTTTTAGTATTCATAGATTTTGCCTCTGCCTGGATGTTTGTTCCTGTTTTTTTTATTTTATTTAACATTTTTTATTTAACATATTTCTTGAATGAGGTATCCATATTGTCTATTATGTCTTCAATGATTGAGATTATTTCTTCCATCTCTTGTAGTCTGTTGGTGAGGCTTGTCTCTGTTTCCTGTTGAGCGCCTAAATTTTTCATTCCCATCCCCCCAGTTTATGCTTTCTTTATTCGTTCTATTTCTACTTGCATGTCTTTAACAGTTTTCTTCATTGTTTGCATTTTATAGGTTTCTGTAATGAATTTATTCATTCATTTCTTCTTTAAGGTCTTCTATCATATTCATAAAACCCATTTTGGAGTTCTTGTCTTGTGCTTTATACCTATATTGCATTTCCCAGAGTCCTACTATAGTAGAGCTTTTTGGCTTTAGTGGAAACATGTTGTCTTAACTGTTATTGATGGTGTTTTTACATTATCATCTAGGCATCTGGATTTGAGATGATTATAATTTGAGGTGATTATGTCTAGTGTTCCCTTTAATGGATGGGTGCCTTGTTTTTTTGGTTTCTGTTGCCTAGAAGAGTTTTGGTGGTTGTGGGCTGCCTGGTAGGGAATGCTTCTGAGCTCCTGCCAGGTGTGATCACTGGAGTTTCTTGGCATGGAAGCTGACACCGAGGGATGTATATGGGTAGAAGGAGGGTACTGCATTGGTTACAGGAGGGAGGAGATCATAGAGTGCCACCAGGATCTGCTTAGTTCCCTGGGACTGGGGGCAGAGGGTGAGAGACGCCACAGTCTTCTACAGAGTAGCTACTGAGACTGGGCGATTTAGAGGAAGGAAGGGAGAACGAAGGTCTGAAAAATTTCTGTGTGCTTTAAAATGTATAGTTTGAGGAGGAAACAAAAACACCGGGAAACTTAATGTTGCAGGTGTGCTTTGTACCAAAAGAGAGTAGAAATGAAATAAAAGGATTGGTGCCCTCAGAGGGAGGCCCCACCCAGCTAACCCTGCAATTTGTGGAAAGAAAAGGCCTGTTGAATTATTTATTCTTAAAGAGTGACAATACCAACACTAAGAACAATTTAACAATGGTATGTTTTGCTAATCTATTGATGTAGTCTGGCTTTGCCAACTGACCTATCAAAGGTGCCACTGAGGCACCTTTATTCTCAGCGCTTGGGCATATCAGGTATTGAGGTTATTTGATTTTTTAAAGGACTATTTCTAAATTTTGATTTTTTTTTCAAACTTTTGATTCTTGAAGAATGTGATTTCCTCCATCATATCTCACATTTAGAACATTCCCCAATTTGGGGCTCACTAACGCTCCCTCACAATTAGAGTTAGGCCGTGTGATGTCCATGAAGAAGTCACAAGTGTGTGGTTGTGTCTGTCTATGGCAGTGCATCCTGAGGCGCACTGACTTGTATGTTCCTCACTGCTGATGATCACTGATCTGCTCGTCTGGGCACAGGACTGCTCTACTTCTCAACTGCAGACTTTACTTCCTAATGTGGAACCTATGGGAAAATGGTGCCAGACCCCGCCTCCCCCATCTTGCTCTTTCTTTATTGTGGTGCTTGAATTCATTTTCCCTGTGGTTATCTTACTCAACAGAAATATAGCTGTATTCATTTGCTTTTTTAAATTTTAACTTCTTGGTTTTCTGTTTTAGTCCTATCTCATTTCTTATCCTGGATATTTTTCATCCTTGCTAATTTTGATTCCTTTAATATAGAGAAGATTGACGTCCTTCTAAAAGTTGCAATTGTATACAAAGGTCTTTATAAAGATTGGTGCTTAGCCTTACATGCTGAGTAACCCTTTCCATCCACTATTTACATGTAACAACGTCGTATTTTTTTTATAATGAAGGCACACGTTCATGTATTTTTCTTTTTCTTTATAAGCAAAAGTAAACATAAGCTGTGTTGTGCTTCACTTAGTTCACTTAATATATATTTCTGAAAACATTCCGCATAATGTGTTACTTATTATATTGGTGTGTTGAGTGAAATTTAATTGCCCAACAATTAAAAATAACATGATTGTTCAACAAAAGAGGATATCTGAGATCCAGTTAGAACAGATGCCTTGTTTAATCTTCACGTTCAATTACTAGTACTTTAAGACACCTGTGAGGACTGAGCGAGCTCAGTGCTCTGACTGTGCTTTTCCTTTGGCCTCTTTCTATCAGAAGTTTAAGGTGCTTTACCAGAAAAAACAAGAACACAGTCCATGTGTTTATCAAACTAAGGTGTTTGTTATTTAAATTAATTCTAAAATTTCAACAAAGCAGCATAAATACATTTTAAAAATCTCATGAAAATGAAAGGATTCATGCTTCTCAGATTCACCTTTTATTTTTAATTTAAGTAGTTTGACTTTCTTTCAATTTTTGGTATTTTAAAGTATTTTAAATTTTTTTAAGTGTGGGTCTGGGAATCATTACAAACTTATTTTTGCCCGTGAATGCTGAGTATAATGTTTTGCTCCCACCAAACATGGGTCTCACATTTTTCAATCTCCTTGTAAAGAGAGAGAGAGAGATGTGAAAGACATCCCATTTGTTTTTATCTGGATTCCTTGCAATTGAATTTACTAGGACATAGTCACTGAGTTATTGAAACAAGATTGTGTACCCACTTAAGTTGTTCAGTGTCTCTAGTCAGAAAATATAGAGATGCTTTTATTTAGTATGAATAGTATGACTAAAAATGAGAGAATTAATATAAAACAATGGTGCATCTGAAAATTATATCTCTTAGCGTGAGAATAGGCATTATTTGTATTACTAATATTTCTCAGTTGACAGTAATGAGCCTCAGTTTCCTGGACTCCTGACATATAAAGAATGAAAGAGAGATAATAGACTAGACACCTGATAACGGGGAATATAGTCCTGGCTCTGAAGGATTTGACTAAATGAAGATATTCTTGGCAGAGAATAGAGAGGACAGTGAGGGGGTCATAGTAGCATGTAAAAGAAACCAGTTGACAGAGAAGACGACCAGAAACCTTCCTGACCAGCGTCAACAAGCAACAGAACAAGTGTGGAAAAGTCACTGTATAAAAACGTGTGAGAAGATGGATGCATGCTAAGGACCATAAGGGACTAGGACCTCTACAGAGGCAGATTTCCCATCTCTGGCCTTTTATCCCTCCGAAGTGTGTGGTATTTATATAGACTGTCTTCTTTTATTTCTGCCTCTGTCTTTGTCCATGCTTTCTGTTCTAGGACAAGCAACTTGGCTATCTTCAGACTCTAGTACCCAAAGATAACATTCTGAACATGATCTTGTCTACTTCTCTGATTTATGGATTTCCCCAAAGAAGATATTAAAAAGGAAATAATGATGTGGGATTGGAAGTTATTAATTTTCCAAGAAAGCCATTAAAATCTTATTAGCGATGATTACCAGTGTTTCATAAAAGAAAGAACGTTGTACTGCACACAATTATGGATTCTGGAAAAATATATAGAATAAATTGAATAAATAATTGCACTTTAGATTGAGCAGAGGAATACAGCTTTATGAAGACAGTGCATGGGAAGAAATGCCTTTCTGTTTAAAAAAGACATCTCTATCTTTTCCCCCTCTCCATCTCATACTGACTGAAAAGAGCTTTTTGGAAAGGCAGATAATTTAATAACAATATGTCATACGACTGCATGAGTGGCAGTAAAGATCAGCAAGATCTGTTTGTCGGGCGGATCCCTCCCTTTGAAGACCTGATTTCCCATCACAGGTATAGCTCAGGGACAAACCCCATGCCTGCAGTAAGGAACTGGAAGAGAAGAAAGCGCTAATAAAATCTGAGGGGTAGGAGTGAGGGGAGAAAGAACAGAAGGATAATTTGCATATGTTGATGCAGACACTCTATTAACTGTGTCTTGATTCATAGGAGAAGAAAACAAACCATTTGTACATACTATAACAGATTATTTTTCGAGGGAGCCGTGGTTTGTGGGGAGTTCAAGGTGAGGATGCTGTGGGTAAAGTAAGGATGACATTCCTTAATTATTTTACAACATTTCCCCCTAGTTGAAAGTTGGCTAACATTTGCAACCCAGCTACGCAAAAGTTTTTGTTTTAAGTTTGCTGCATCAGTTTTCTTAGTTCCCACATACATTTCCTCCTCTGCTTCAGTTTCTCATCCTGTCTTTTCCATCTAAGTCAATTAGAAGTATTTTATTTACCATTACCATTGTGTGCATGTAGACACATATGTATGTGGGCTGTGCATGAACATGCAAATACCCATGGTTATTGTGATGATAATCTTGACTGGCAGCTTGATAGTGTGCCTGTCTTCATTTCTCTTCCTACTACACGGATAGAGTATTCAGACAAAAGCAACTGAAGGGAAATGAGTGTTCTTCAGCTCAAGGTAGAGTCTGTCGTGGTGGGGAGTGAACAGCAGGAGAAGCTTGAAGCTGCTGAACACATTAGCCGGGAATAGACACTTTTTTCTTTTTGCATCTTTCTTGTGGAGGCAGAGGGGTTCTTTTATGAAGTAAGTCAGTGTCGTGTTGTCAAAAAAATGAGAAAAAAGTAGCTATTTCTGTTTTCTCAGAAAAGAAACTTACATAAGAAATGTAAAGTTTATAAAGATTGAGAGGCATAAAAGCTTTACCTGTTTATTTAAGAAAATGTTTTCAGCTTTAAAAGAATATTTTTATGCTGGTAATACAAAAAGTGGTTTAGGTATAAAATGTTGGATTCATCAAGATAGGATAAGTAACAAAGTTTTTCTCCTAATTTGCCAAATATAAGTGGGCTGGGCATTGTGAATGTCATTCTTACTTGATAATTGTTGTTCTTATTGTATGCAGTTTTACTATGTTAGAATTAAAGTTTTTACTTTCTGTTTAGAAAATACCTGATAATCATTTTTTTCCTATCAGTTTTACTGTATTAGAGTTAAACCTTTCCTTTTTATTTGGACAGAAAGGGGAAATATTGAGGGTTATTTTATCACACTGTGTGAAACTGTGTCTTTTACCTTACCTGCCTAAGGCACCTGATTAGTTCAATAAAGAGCTGAATAGCCAATAGTTAGGTAGGAGAGGTTAGCCAGGACTTTCAGGCAGAGATAGGAACTCTGAGGTAGAATCTGGAGTGGCAGGAGGTGCCAGTAAGACACTGAGGAAGTAATTTGTACAGACTGGAGGAGAGATTAAAAAGACATGTGGCAGAATGTAGGTTAATAGAAACAGGTTAATATAAATTATAAGAGCTAGTAAGGAATAAGCCTAAGCTAAAGGTTGAACTTTCAAAAGTAATAATAAATCTCCCATTATTGGGGAATTGGTGGTCCCAAAAGAAAATCTGACAATACCTACCAAAGAAAGAGTGCACGGGTATTTTGAGTGATACATGATTAAGGCCTCTTAGAGGAAAGGAAACTCCAATTCTTTAGTTTTCTTGTACTAAATGAGAAAAGTTTGGATCATTGACAGTAAATAGCTACAGAAAATGGACGCAGCCCATTAACCAACAAGACATACTGAGATGAGGAATTAAAGAGACGGAATATAAAATTAATTACTTAAGAAATTGTTTTATTAAAATGTCAGTAAAAAAGCTCAGTGACTCGGCTATGAAAACAAATGGGTCTTAAAAGGAAGAGCTACTGTAGCATGTACTGCAAATTACCCTTGGCTTTGGACACCATTCCTTATTTCTCAATTAATTTTACTGCTCTTATGAAGTCGGTGTTGGTACAGTCATATCTTAGTCATCCAGCCAAACCATATGGCCTTTAAATAAGTATTTAACAAATTAAATACCAAGTTTTTTAGCTAATGTTGAATTGATGGATTAACAAGACAGTTTCTTTTTCTCCCCCTTCTCTCTCTCACACACATACACAAATACATATTTTGAGACAGTGTTACTTACTATGTAGCCCCAAGTGACTTGAGCTCACTGTGTAGATCCAAATGGTTCCCTATTCAGAGATCCAACTGCCTCTGCCTCCCATATTAAAAGCATATAACTATGCCTGGCCAAATACCTTTTAAGATAGAAGATCATGAAATATATAGATTGCCTATATCAAAATGCATACTGACATTTATAACACTTTATATTAGTTACTATTTTTTGAAGTGTGATAAAATAGTTGTATGTGATGACAGAAAGAATTTTCAAAAGCCCATGAGTTTGCTAGAATTTGAATGGAATTGAATTTTGATGGTATGGTAATGTTGCCCAAACCAGAGACATTTAAAAATAATGTACCTCATAGAGAGTTAGTTAACCTGGAGAGACTTATAGGTGTTAATTTTAGAAATAGTAGATTATAGACATACGCTAACAAGTCACATTACAAGCAAGATTCACCTATTTTTGTTGCTTCTCCTTCCTCATCTTCTCCCCATTTCCCTAACTACCCCATTATTCTTCCTCTTTTGAGAACAACATGTTTAATTAACTCATTAGTTGAGTAGTAGTATCTATCTATCTATCTATCTATCTATCTATCTATCTATCTATCTTTTGTCTTTTTGGTTATGATCCTAGCTATTAATGCCTGAGCTGTCTCTACATTTTTATAATTCTTTCTGCATTCTAGATATTAAACCCTCATCTGAAGGATATAGCTCCTAAAGCTCTTCTTCCACTCTGCAGGCTGTCAGTGCGCTCTGCTGATAGATATCTTGCTTTACAGAAACTTTTTAATTTCCCATAGTTCTGTTTGTCATTTCCTAGGGCTATTTTGTGTGTTAGTGAAGTTTTGTTCCGAAACTTCTTGCCTATACCTGTATCTTGAAGTATATTTCCTCTAGCAGTCTCAGTGTTTTACATTCAGGTCTTTAATTCACTTTGAATTGATTTTTGAGCAGTGTGAGTGATATGGATCTAATTTTGTTCTTCTATAGATGGGTATTCAGTTTTGCTAGCACCACTTATTGAACAAAATAATTTCCCCTCCCCAGTGTATTTTGATACCTTTGTAAAAAATTGAGGAGGGAATAGCTACACAATAAATATTAGAAAGAAAATTCTGTCTAAAAACACTATTTAAAAACCAGAGAGTTTAAACCCAGTTGGCAACATAAGAGTTTGAGGAGGCCATCCTGGGGTATGTGAGATTCTGTCTCAATCAAGTAAGTCAAAACAACCACAAAATATGGATAATGAAAATTTCCTCTTCTCTACCAAACCAGTCATGTCAGAATATGTAATCCAATAGGAAAAAGAATACCAATGAAATGGTATATAATCCCAGTCAAATGAATGATACACAACACAGGATGTATTTGACATTATCCAATGCAATGTTTCAGCTGGCTTTCTACAAATACAGCAATTTACAGTGTGGTTTGGGGAACTGGACAATGTGGCACACTGCTGTTCATCGGCAAAGGCATAAAAACAGCAACTCCTGCGATTTTTAGCAGAGCTCCTCCCACTCTGCCCCTCTGTGAATCCGCTTTCTATGATCAAGCAGGACACTTTCCTCTCACACTGGTTGGATTTCTCTTCTTGCTTCAAACGGTCTCCTATTTTAGCAGCCGTTCACAGTACAGCAGCGGGGTGATAGAAGGCTCTTCACACAGCCCTGTGCATCTCTGTCTCCCTAGTTCTTGATGGCCAGCATCTGCTTGAGACACAACCACAGTGAGAATTTCACAACCACAGTGCCGGTGTCTCTGGGTTTGTAACTGATACAGGAGCTGAGACACACATTGTTACATATCACTGAAAAGGCAGAAAGGAATGTGGGTGTTCAGCCATTTTTACATCATTGGAGAAGAAAAACTGTTGGAAACAGCACAGAAATGATACAGATGATGTTTCTAGAGTTTCTAACCTTGAGAGGAGGTGTTCGCAGTCACACTCAGCTTCAGGATGCCATGTAAGCTTCACTACTGATGAGTTCCTCCAAACAGCAGACTCTGGTGCTGATGAAAAACCCACTCTACTGTTGCTATATAAATTTTCTTTTGTTCGTAATGTGCACACATGACTATACTTCATATTTTTATCCTCTGCAGTATAAATGCTGTAACAATTTTGTCTATCCCTTTTCTTCAGGAATGAATGGTACTTTACATTGTATTAGTGTTGCATTAATGGATTTTATAGGGATTTATTTGAGCAAACTATTTGATTTTTTTCCCAAAGAGATCTGAAATACGCAGTTTTATTGTTACTTTGGGGAAGTATAAATAATAAGTTTGGTCATAAAATTTTAGCTGTTTTGAAGCATTTGATTTTAATTTCTGCTGCCTCAACATCTGCTTCTTGTAATGAATTAAATTATATTGCCTGTGTTTAACCAGACAATCACTTGCTTATGAATGAGGAGTGAAATCCTTATAGGAATGCTTGAGAAACACTTAACCCTGTTAGATCCAGACGGTCTCCTTATGGCATATTTTAGAACATTAGGAACAGTGCTCAGGGTTTTAAAATTTAATCTAGACAATTGGCTTTTCATTTCACTAGCTGCGTTTCTTATTCAAATATTTATGTGTAGCTAACAACAGCTTTAAGATATGAAGACATCAAATTGAGAATTAGAAGATATTTATTTATTATTATGCATACAGTGTTGTGCCTGCATGAATGCCTGTAGGCACCAGATCTCACCAGAAGTGGGCACCAGATCTCATTATAGATGGCTGTGAGCCACCATGTGTTTGCCTGGAATTGAACTCAGGACCTCTTGAGCGCAGTCAGTGCTCTTAACCCTTGAGCCATCTCTCTAGCCTCCTAGAAGATAATTTTAATAATTGTTGATTATTAGTAAAATACTCTTCCTCTGATTACATACATAGATGAAGCTGTCTGTGTTCTCTAGAAGTCTTTATGCTGAAGTCTCAACCTCCAATGTGATAGCTGTGGGAGTTGAAGAAGTGTTGGTTCCGAGGTGAGAGTGAAGTATCCCTGAGTTCTATCAGTGTCCTTATAAAAGAGTCTAGAAAGTCCCTTTTTCCTTTTCAGTGGTCTGATGACTCAAAGAGAAGACTATGAAGTTTCTCACCAGAAGTAAGAGAGCCAACTGGTGTAATGTTTTTGAGTTACTGTTTTCCAGAACCCTGAAAAATAATTACGGTTTAGGTTATCTGGTATTTTTCTTATAGTGACCTGAAAAAACCAAATGCTTAGATATATGTATCTACACACATCAACCTGAACATTTAGGTATATGTATCATTTTACAATATAGGAATAATATGGATTACAATTACAATCATCTTATATATTGGAATCTGTTTTTGTATGATAGGTGATTTACAAATTTGTAAATAGAAAATGATTTATAGGAAAAATGGTAATAATAATTTGATGAAATAAACTTGGCGTTTTATATATATATATATATGTATATATATATATATGTTACATATGCATCAATTCGGAAAGATTAATAAACATGTTTGAACAAAATTAAAGAGAGCATTATATCTCAAGAAAATAGCAAATTCTAACAACAAATAGCAAAGGTTTACTTTTACTTTTATTTATTCAATATATTTCCTTTTATTCAAAATAGGTATTTTTTTCTCACATAAGATATTCTGGCTACAGTTTCCCTCCTTATACTCCTTACAATCCATCCTCCCCTCCCCTCCGATCTGGATCCACCCTGTTTCTGTTATCATTAGGAAACAAATAAACTTAATAATTTAATATAATTAACTTTATATGATATGTTCTGATATAGCATAATATAAAAGATAGAATAAAACACTGGAATAAGACCAAACAAACAAACAAACAAACAGAAGAAAAAGTGCTCAAAAAAAGTAACAGGAGACAGATATAGATGCAGAGACCTGCTTGTTCCTACACTAAGGAATCCCATAAACACTACACTTTAAGCCATAAAATATATGCGAAGGACCTGTAAGTTAAAAAGAGAGAAAAATATATAAATGAACTAAGAATAAAAATAAATCAAAATAAGATGAAATTAAAAGAAAAGGAAAGGAAAAGGCCCTGTCATGACATGAGACAAGCAACCTCTGAAGATGCCAGCAAGTTCATTTTCTCCTGGCCATCTACTGCTGGACATGCAGCCTACCCTTAAGAGTGGTTTGTTTGCCCAGTGAGCCTCCCTTGGAGAAATTAAATTTTTATTTGCAAGTGGTTATTAATTGTAAATGGCTTCTGAGAGAGAGACGTGGGGGCACATGTACATACCCCTGTTAGTTCTAGGAACCCTCCTGGTGCAGCCCCAAGCATGCCCTGTGCATGGTGCCTCAATCTTGGTGAGTTCCTATGTGCATCGATCCTGTTGATTAAGAGCGCCTTCTTCCTGGTGCCCTCTGTTCCCTCTGGCTCTTAGACTCTTTCTGCCTCCTCTTCCACAGGGTTTCCTGAGCCCTGAGGGGAGGGATTTGATAGAGACATCAAAGTCTTTCCATCTGTATGTCTTTGTATTTCTTCCTATCTTCTGTGGAAGGAAGCTTCTCTGATGTTGGCTGAGCACTGATCTGTGAGTTTAGTGGTACGTCAGTAGGCATTGTTTTATTACTTTGTTGTTTTAGCAGAACATTAATAGTCCTTGGGCTATCTAGTCTCAGATTTTTGCTCACCTAAGAACTGTGTCGAGCATGGGCACAGCCAGGATAGTCTGGGAGTTTGCATGGACCTCCTTTGGCTAACAACTCAGATGCACTCCATTTTTGGCACTGGAAGCTTCATTTGGTGATAAAAGATGTTCAGTTGGGGGCTATGTCTCCCCCATTATTTGGTGATCTCATTTAGACTATCTTCATATCTGTACATATTTTTAAAAATTTCTACTGTATTAGGTTCCCATATCTTTCAAACTGCCCTTAATTTTAGCAATCTCTCTTTGTAATTATTACAAAATAAAAAGTGCGCTGTTTGGTTTGAAAAAAAAATTTTTAGCAATCTCCCCTGTATTCCCTCCTTCATCCCATTTTTATCCCCCACTTGATCTTCTCGTTCCAATACTGTTCTTCTCCTGTCAATGCATTCTTTTCTAATCCTCTTTCTAGGGAGATATATCTGCTCCTCATATATGTTGCCCCACAGTCCCTACTCTGCACTTAACCTCTCTGAGCCTATAGATTATAGCTTGGTTATCTTGAACTTAATAGCTAAATTCCACATACAAGCAAATGTATGCCATATTTGTCTTTCTGGCTCTGAGTTACCTCACTCAAGTATTTTTTTTTTTTAAGAAAATGAATGGGATGCAGGGCAGAACCTTGCTGGTAAGCCACAACCATGTGGCAATACACAGATTAATAGAAATGAGTTAAATTAAGATGTAAGAGCTAGCCAGTAAGAAACTAGAGCTAATAGGCCAAGCAGTGATTTAATTAATACAAAACAACAACAACAAAAAAAAAACAAAAAAGAAAATGAATGGGTCTACCTATTTTCAAATTTTATGATTTCATTTTAAATAGCAGAGTCATATCTAATTGTGTAAATATGTCACATTTTATTTATCCATTCTTCTGTTGAGGGACATCTAGGTTGTTTTTAGTTTCTGTTAATTATGAATAGAGAATGAATGAACATGGTTGAGCAAGTGTCTCTGTGGTAGTATGAAGCATCCTCTGGGTATATGCTGAAGAATGGTATCTATATCTTGAAGGATATTGATTCTCATCTTCCTGAGGAACCATCAAACTAATTTCCATAGTTGTTGTATAAACTGGCACTCCCACCAGCAATGGAGGAATGTTTGTTCCTCTTACTCCATATTTTCACCAGTTTGAGCTGCCACTTTTTTATTGATCTGAGCCGTTTTGACAGGTATATGATGAAATTTTAAAATTGTTTTGATTTCCATTTCCCTGATGATTAAGGATGTTGAACATTTCCTTAAGTGTTTCTCAGTTTTTTGAATTTTCTCTCTTGAGAATTTTCTGTTTAGATCGGTTTCCCATTTTTAAATTGAGTTATATGTTTGCTTGCTATTTAGGTTTTTGAGTTCTTTTTATATTTTGGGTATTAATTCAATATCAAATGTGGAGTTGAAACATCTTTTCCTGTTTGTAGGTTGCCTCTTTGTCTGAAGGATGGTGTTCTTTGCCTTATGGAAGTTTTTCTGTTTTAATTAGTTAATTGTTGATCTTAGGGCTTCCACTAACAGTGTTCTGTTTAGAAAATCATTCCCTGTGCCAATGAGTTCAAGGTTATTCTTCAACTTTATCTTCTTTCAGATTCAGTGTTTCTGCTTTTATTTTGTGGTCTTTGATCCCCTTGGAGTTGAGTTTTGTATAAGATGAAAAGTATGCATCTATTTAGATTCTTCTACATACAGTCATCCAGTTGGACCTGTACCATTTGTTGACAATGCTGTTTTTCAGCATGTATTTATGACTTTATTTTTATCAAAATTCAGGTGTCCATAGGTATGTAGATTAATGTTAGGGACTTCAACTCAATTCCATTGATCAATGAGTCTGCTTTCATGACAATTATGCAGGTCTTTCTTTCTCCCTCATCTCAACCTCAGCTCTGCATCAGAATTCCTGTTGTGGCCTCTCCTTACTCTCCACCCCCATTCCCAGGAGACAAAATCAGATCTTAGTTAAAGGTCTTATTTTCCTCATTACTGTGGTCTCCTTCAGCCTCCTAAGTGCTTGGTGAACCTTATCAACCCAATAACATGCCAGTCCAGTTCATTCAAATCCACCAGAACCTCTCCTCCATTGCAAAGATTATGACACAACATGGGTCTCATCAGAGCCATTAAAGTCCCATAGCCACACTGAGGACTCTAATGAATTAACTTATTCATGAGCTCGCCATAAACACTACCATAGCTGGTCTAGTAAACTGGGCATCAAACGCCATCTCTCTCATACTGAATTCTCCAATTCCTACTCTTCTTCTGTTGTCTTCCAGGACTTGATATTCATGGGACCTTGGTCGTTAACAGCCAAGTGTCCATAAAGGACCACTGAGGCATTCCACTCCTTTAGAAACTGATTTCCCTTGTATCATCTCAGATAATACAACCTTCGTCTCAAGGTGAATGTGTAATTAGATTGCTGAGTTTTTTTCATAGCACAAATCGATCTTATCTACCTGATTATTAGACAGCCTCACAGGACAGGCTGTGAGAGGCTTTTCAGTTTTCAGTTAAGTCACTTTTAATTTAGGATACCCTGATGCAAAATATTCCATGATATTATAGTTTCCCTTCCTGGATTATTATAGGGCCTCATATACATGTTGACTTATAGGTTTACCTGCCTCTGTTTTAGAGCTAGTTGTTGAGGATATTATCTATCACTTCACCCTTATTCTTTCCAGCCTACTGTTTGATGCTTCTCATGTTTTCCAAGATTGGGTCCTAGAAAGTCTACTTAGAACAGATAGAAGTTTATTCTCTTTCCTATTAGTCCTGACACTTGTGAGGAATGAAAAGCTGTTTTTGAATCTTTTCCCATGAAATTAGAGGCTGGTTTAGAAAACAAAATTTCTATGTCTTTTTCTCAATGTAATTCCTCCCTTAAGTGGCTGAGTTATTTGAGGGTGGGATTCCAGACTCAGCTGTGGTCTTTTTATTTACAGTAGAAGCCTTGTAGGTATAACAGCTTGCTTATAACAGTGTTACGCTGTGGCATGTCCAGAGACTGCATTCTACTATAGATATAAATATATTCTATAGTGAAGTAGCCATACTGGGAGTCACATCTGTAGTAGGAGGCTGCTTGTTTGTTTCCCAGCAGCCCAGCAGCTCAGACCCCAAATAATCACACAGAAACTGTATTAATTAAATCAATGCTTGGCCCATTAGCTCTAGCTTCTTATTGGCTAGCTTTTACATCTTTATTGAACCCTTTTCCATTATTTTATATCTTATCATGAAGGTCGTGGCCTGCCGGCAAAGTTCCGGTATGTCTGTCTCTGGTGGTGACTAAGTGGCTTCTCCATGACTCTGCCTCCTTTCTCTCAGCATTCAGTTTAGTTTTCCCTGCCTAGCTCTGCTCTACCCTGCCACAATCCTAAAACAGTTTCTTTATTAACCAATGGTATTCACAGCGTACAGAGGGAAATCCCATGACACATCTCTGTATTCATGTGAGGGGACCCACTGATCAAAGAGTTCTTATCCATACCACATAGGAAAAGATAGCCGCCCTGTGAACTACCTCAAAGATGCCTTGCTGTCTTATTACCCACAGTAGGGGACACATGCATGACAAAAGAAATGAGGAGGCAGCCGGGCGATGGTGGCGCACGCCTTTAATCCCAGCACTCGGGAGGCAGAGGCAGGCGGATCTCTGTGAGTTCGAGGCCAGCCTGGTCTACACGAGCTAGTTCCAGGACAGGCTCCAAAGCCACAGAGAAACCCTGTCTCGAAAAACCAAAAAAAAAAAAAAAAAAAAAAAAAAAAAAAAAAAAAAGAAATGAGGAGGCATACCATCCCATAGTGTAAGAGGGGTATAAACCTATCAGCATTGCTACTGCTGATGTTTTACCCCCAAAAAGATAATCCTTGGTTCCATACATTGTCAGCCATAGAAGAGGTTAGGCAACCAGTCTTTTAAGTCAAATCTCATTTGAGGTTCTGTAGAGTTCTTCTTTGGTTGCCAATTGGTTTCAGATGGAAAAATATCCATTTACCTCAGATATTGCACCACCAGCAGAGGTAAGAGACGATTCTATCAAGGTCCAGCTTAGAGAACTAATGAGTTTATTGATCTTGCTTACAAACACATCAGTAACTCCCAAATAAATATACCACTAAAAAGTTAATACCTGACCTCGAATGATGACCCATAACAGCCATGGAACTAAAGTTCCCTTCATAAAATGCAGACAGCTCACATAAAGAGCTCCCCATCCTTAGCAAACATTTGCTGTTTATATAACCACAGATATAGGCTTCTGATTCTTATCACTTTCTTGTTGACTTTCTGAGGGACGGTTTAATCTGCAGGAAGTAGCTATACAATAGCACAGATTCCAGTGTGTACTATATGCGAGGACTTATGCGAACTTTCTGTGAAATATAATATTAACACTGTTCACCCTGTATCACAGGTTTGAAGAAATCAATAATTTTCTCTAAGTTATCTAAGAGGTCAAAGACTTTTCCTTATATTGACTTTAGATGCCAGTATGTGGCTGTTGGGCTATGTGAGCAACTGTTCAGGAATGTTTCTGTAATTTAATAAACTGCTGTTTCAGAAAGGAATAAGGATTTCGCCTCTGCAGAGAATGTTATATGCAAATGAATTTTCCTCAGTTCTTACCATGTCTTATTTGCATATCTGTTAGTTTTTTTTAAATAAAAATGTTTTGACTTTTCATTTTGAAAGAAGTAATACCCCTTTAACAAATATCTTTTCAATTATTAGTTTAATGTTTTCTAAGAGTTCACAGATCAAGATCCCTTGTGGATGAGAGATGATGGGAATCTCAGTAAGGGCAAAGCACTGTATGCCCTGGGGAGCTGCACGGGTTCTTGCCTTTGACATCAGATGTCTTTTTTTAACTTAAAATGCATTTGATGTGGGACATCAATAAGGCTCAAGGGCTTTGTACCAAAGCACTTGATCTGTTCAGTTCAGCAACACTTACTAACTCTTCTTAAACCCAAAGGCAATTGTTGCTTACTTTTTTCTTTCTGTTTTCCTCCTTATGAATAATTCATACAGCAATATTTGTCTGTCTTATACTATTCTATGATGTACTAAATAGTACAAGCAAGGACTTAACAGCCATAGATTCAGGGATATTTGCTTTAAATACAGTCTCACTTGTTTCCTTTTGAGAGCCTCATAATTTTGAGGGCTGAAATATCCTTGTTAAGAAACATGGTGCAACAACAGCATGGGCATGGAATATAAATGTGTAGGCTCTAAAGTGAATGGCAGCTAAGAGTAGTAGAGCTTCCCTTTTCCAATACCAGTCAAGCGTTCAGGATAATTAAAATGCGTAGATAGCATTAGATAGCACAGGTAACTCGTAGCAAGTGGTGACAGCAAAGGCTTCTTTTTTCTTTCAGTTAGTAGTGCAGGGCAAGCTGATGGGGTACAGATTTGACGGTAGGCCTCTTTCTGGCAGGATTCCTCTCCTGTTCCCAAATTCAGGCCTCAGAGCCATTGCAGGTTCTTTTGTGGAGCAAGGAAAAGGAAAGAGGTGAATGAAAGAGGAACAGCACACTTCCTTTCTTTTCACAGCACATTGATAGAACTTGGACACACAGGTAGAGTCAAACAAAGTTTGGGAAGTGCAGCTTTATCTGTGTGACTCTGTGTCTAAATGAAACGCTGCAATGAATGAAGGATCAAAAATATTTTTGAAGGCGAGAGGATTTCATAGGACTCTTAATCAAGTCACAATTTTAAAATTCATTTGTCAATGGCAAGCAAATTCTGAGGATATCAAACCAATCATGAATAGCTGAAATAGCTACAACATAAATTAATATGTTTTATTGTAAGCACTTAGATATGCTAAGACGTGAGTGTTCAGTACTTGAAACCAAAATGTCAATAGTCAGTAGTTAATCAAAGTCACTTCCAGAATGTATAAAAATCCACATTATTTTTCTTCATAGTAAGATTTTTCACAGTGGAAACAACATTATGTTATATTAAAATATGTTATATATTTTATATATAATTATATTGTATTTATATTAAGATATGTTGCTAGCATATTCTGAGCAAACTTTGAGTCAGTCAAGTAGGAATCTCAAGATAAATTCTCTTTTCCCACTCTTCTGGGAATATCATCATTTCATGGTTAACACTGTGTTTGCATTCTTGGAGTGAGATCTAGTGTAGACTTCTGAAACTCTCATGAACACGTATTGGCAGTTGTATGTATAAAGAGTGTTCTGAACTGTAACACTTTTGCAATTGCCATCTTCATGTTCCTGCCAGAAGCTGCAGAGGTAACAGATGGTGCAGGACCATCAAATGCACCCCCGAGTTGTGCTGTGCTTTCCCACAGTGCATGCTTTCTCCTTCCTTTCTGTGGGGTCTGTCACATTAGCGTGGAGGGCTGGTGAGTGCAGTCCTGTTTCCAAGAACAGATATGGACACAGTCGCTGCACTCAACTATTCACATAGCCCCTGTAACTTAGAGAATTCCATATCATTAAGAATTTTTAAATTAAGCTGCTTAGTTTATTTAATTTTGCATGGGGAAATTGAATTATTTTTCATTCTTTGTTGCAGATTCTACAGCTATATGTTTTGTAATTCTGTGATTTAAAAAAAGTATTAGAATTGTAAATATCTCATAAACTTGGTTTTAGATAACAATATTTAATGAGAGTTATGTCTACTATTATTGCTAAGAACTTAACTACACTTGGAAAAGAACCATATTTGAGTTATGTTGCAAAATACTTTTGATTAAAAGTCTTCTGGTAATGCTTTATGCATTCTATTGCCATCTATATGCTAATATTTCCAACAAATTATCAGATGCTATTTCTACATAACCTTTTTCTCAAAAATGACCTGTCATGTTCATAATGGCCTCAATTTTCACTGGCAATTTTAATTTTATCTAGCAAAAAAATTGAAGACTCATAAAGAAACTAATTACATAGTTTCACAGTTAATAATATGGTTTCTAGTTTTAAGACTTCTAATGTGAAAATTTATCTGGTTAGATCCTCTCAGATCCAAGACTTCTGCTTTTTCATTTAAAAATGTATCTTGGTCCACTATAGAAGCACTGTGGATATTTTCTCTCTATAGATTTAGAAATATTGAATATTAATTTTGCATTAATTCTTTGTAGGCCTAAACTTCACCAGAATCATGTTTCTGTCACACAACCTTTACATTACTAAGGATCTATGTGAAAATAAAGAAATCAGCTCTTGAGAATAAAGTCATAACTAGTGTAAAATTCATTGGGATTATTTATTTAATCATATCAATGATACTAACTTGACATTTTAAGCAATGTGATTATTTTTAGGTTACTGGCCATTTACAGAAAGCAGTCCAAAAAAGTCATGATGTTGAAAGTGATTTCATTTATGTCTGTGGTAAGTTGGAAATGAACTAATTAAAATAAATTAATTGACTAGTGATACAAATTCAGCATCATTTAATGTAATCTTCTCAAGAAATAAGGGTGAGAACTAAAATGTTGAAAGTCTTTTACACTTCTTGATATTATTCTTTGCAACCTGAAGGAAGAATTTAAGATTGGAAAAGGATTAAACACAGAGAATAGAATAAAGGAGTGATGTGAGAACAAGCCATTGAGATAGCGAGAATGTTACACAACAAGGAAGCTGGAGGAATACTCTTTTATACAAAAGAAAAGCCAAACAAAGAAAAACTACAGAGAAAAAAAAAGCAAAAGACTGAAGTAAAATTGTGGGGTGCTAACTTCATCATATTTCACATGCTACTAAGATCTGAACATGCTGGCCTTCGGGCTTGCAGCCCATACAGACTCTGCCATCTACATGATCACTGACACCACACTGGGAAGGCTTTAAGCACATCTCGTCATCTTTCTAGGCTGCATTTTCATATCTAATTTGAAATGCCCCTTTCCTCCAATGTATTCCGTTAACTACTTTTTTCATAATTGATTTGGTGTGTGAATGACAAACTGCTAAGTGATTATCATCAAATCCTTAAGAGACTTAATATTTTAAGATATATGTTAGTAGTAGTAGCAGTAGTATTTGGTAGCAATCACTAATAGGAACAAATTTCCTGTTGAATTTGAATTAGATGATAACCTGGATATTAATCATACAGGGCACTAATAACAAGAACTCTAAATAAAAGCTATTGGCATATGCAAAACTCAGGGATTTTACGTACATACATACATACATGCATACCCACACACTTTATGCATACATAAAGTGTGTGGGTATGCATGTATGTATGTATGTTAATTTTTTGAAATAGTTTCTCTGAATAACTTTGATGCCTGTCCTGAAACTCTTTTTTACTAGATTTGCCTTTAAGTTAAAAAGATCCTCCTGCCTCTGCCTTCCAAGTTCTGGGATTAAAGGCCTACACCACCACCACCTGACTATTTCTCTTAAGATAGTAAACAGTGCCGGGTGTGGTACCACATGTGTTTAATCCCAGGGCTGGGGGGCCAAGGAAGACTGATCTTTATGACTTTTAGGCCAGCCTGGTTCTAGGACAGGGTTAGTTCCAGGACAACCAGAAACCCTTGTCTCGAAAAAACAAATCAAGAATAAACAGTGATGTTTTGAATGAATAATTAAAAAGCTGAGGAGTCCGTATAAGTTCAAAAATTAGTAAACAAAATTAGTGTTACTGCTAAACTCAATTTACTCTCTGGGTCACAGTTAGTAAATACTAATGTATCAATGATAAATGATTAGAAACAAGAAATAAAAACCATCTCGAATACATGAAAACACCATTTGTCTAAAGGCTGATGCTGTGTTGTCTGAGTGTGTGGGTATGCATGTATGTATCTGAAAATAAGTGCAGCTGCCAAGAAGTCATGGTAATCTTTGTTCTGGGAACCATTTTGTAACAGGAGACGATCTTTAATTTCTGGCCAGCCAGTACTAATTAATCACACAGAAAGTATATTAATTACTACACTCCTATTTCTTTTAATCTGTGTATTGCTATGAGGCTGTGGTCTAGTAGTAAAGTTCTGGTTTTCTGGTGTCTTTCTTCTTTAGCAACTACATGGCATTTCTTTGACTCTGCCTTCTCTCTCTCTCTCTCTCTCTCTCTCTCTCTCCTATTCTGGCAATATTCTGCCCTCCCATAGGCCAAAGCAGCTTTATTCATTAACCAACAAAAGCAACACATATACAAAAGGACATCCTACATCACTTGATGTCATTTTTTAACAGCTGAGTAATGCTCCATTGTGTAAATGTACAACATTTTCTTTATCCATTCTTCTGTTGAGGAGCATCTAAGTTGTTTCTCATTAATGGCTATTGTGAGCAGAGCAGCAATGAGCATGATTGAGCAAGTGTCCTTGTGGTGGGATGGATGTCCTTTAGATATATTCACAGAGTGGTATAACTGGATCTTGAGGTATATTGATTCCCAACTTTCTAAGAAACTGAAATACTGATTTACATGGTGACTGTACAAGTTTGTACTCCCACCAGCAATGGGAGAGTGTTCCTCTTGCTCCCCATCCTCTCCATCATGACCTGTCGCTCGTGTTATTGGTATTAGCCATTGTGACAGGTATAAGATTGAATTTCAAAATGGTTTTGCTTCGCGTTTTTCTGTTGGCTAAGTATGTTGACCATTTCTTTAAGTGTTTTTCAGCCACTTAAGATTTCTCTTTTGAGCTTTATCACATTTAAAGATAAAATTATTTGTCTTTTATATAAAATTTATTGCTATAGAGAATTAATGTGATGGTAGGATGTAAACAGGTGTAAGCAAATATCACAATCACAGTGACCATGAAGTGTTTCTTGGATAGTACAATAATTACATTTTTATTTATTAAAAAAAGAAGCACTGTCATTCTTTTCCCTTCCTCTCTTCTTCCTCCTTTGGATGAATGTGTATGGTATGATATATATGTATGTTGCAGTGTGTGTGTGTGTACATGACTGAATATGGCTAACATGCTAGGAATCCCCTCAGTGAGTTTTCACTGTAACTTAAACTTCCATTCTAACCAATGAAACATACAGAAGCCAAAATACTAAATGAAACATATGCAATTAAAATACAGAAAACATAATTAAGTCTAAATTATTAGCTCCATAGTAACCACTTAAGAAAGTAAATTATAGTTTATGTTAAACTCATAGACATTAATTTCATATAACTTGTGAAATTGTCCTTTGAAGAAACTTGTTATTCAGGAATATTTTATGCTCTTAAGAAAAACATTTTAGTGTGGTATTACAGTTCATTGAGCAAAATAATGAGAAATGGCATTTATTTAGGCAGATGCTACAGTTTGTATTTTTAAATGTCTCCCCAAGGCTCATATGCAAAGGCTTAGTTTCCTCCCTTACTGGTGTGGTAGGAAGGTGAGGGGAGCCTTGCAATAAACCCTAGTGCAAAGGAGTTAGGACACTAGTACAGTGTCCTTGAAGAAGGCATGGAGAACCAGTTTTGTTCCTCTCCTTTCTTTGCTTTCACCCATTATGAGACAAATAGGCATCTTCTGTCACACATTTCTGGGATGATGTACTATGCTACCATAAACCTACAGCAACAGGGATATGCAAGAGGGACCAGAAACTGTGACATTATAAGCCAAGGTGAACTTTTCTCTTTCAAGGTGATTTAGTTCATGTGTTTGTTTTAGCATTGGAAATTTGAAATTTTTTTTTATCTTTTCAATTGAAAGTTGGGTTGGAAGGGGAATATTTAATTTGTAGATATAGCCTGTTATTAGTCAGGATTCCCTAGGAAAAGAGAACAAAACACACACACACACACATATAGTAAAATACATGTATATATGTTGTTGTGGATATAGATGTATTATTTAATGAATAATTAATATTCATTTTATTTATTAATTTATTAATTTGGCTTACAATAAAAGAGCAACAGCAGCTCAGTCACACCTAAGAGATTGAGAACCCAGTCCTGATTAGTTCTTGATATTCCCATAGGGTTTACCTCTCACTGGAGAGGCTGAGGACACAGCAGTTGCTTAGCTCACAGACTGGGTGCCTCAGTAGTCCCAATCTGGCACCAAAGACCTGAGATGTTCCGGGAGAGCTTCTGGTCCTTATTCCATAATGGAAGCCTGGAAATCCTGGCTCTGACATCAGCGCAGGAATTAGCAGAAGTAATAGCATCAGGGCAAATCATCTCCCAGGCAAGAGGGGACTTGGAGCAAGGAAAAGGTGAGCCATTTTCTTCTCTCAGAATCTTTGGACTGGACTGCTACCAGAAGGTGCCACCTACCACCCCTGTGAGTCTTCTTACATCAGTCTAGGCAATTGGGACAGTTGATGTTTCCTCCTCAGTATTTCTAATTTGTGCTAACTAGACAAGAAAATCATTCATAATATAGCTGGATGCGTTTCAAATCTCCCTAAACCCTGAGAATTTAATAAAAGTGTGTAAACTTATAATGATGAATGGCAATATCCACTGGAAATGTGTTTCATATTTTTCTTGGGGGTGTGTGAGGAGGGAGAGAAAGCAGAGAAGGGGACTCCCAGTAGCTAACTGTTAGGAAAGTCACATTTTATCTAAAATTTATGAAAGCTATTCATGAGAATACCAGTCAAGGCATTCAGCTTTCTTCATTCTCAGCATGCTTCTGGTTCTAGACCATGGCAGCTTTTCCATGTCACTCATCAGCTTTCAGAAGCCCTGTGACCTTAATGGTCTCTTGATGTTAGCTACTATTGTATCCTTAAATATAACATCAAATTAGCTGAAAGTTATGATAGCAACATCATTTAGTATGACCTTGCATTTCATGGAGTCATACTCCAATAATCATCATCATCATCATCATCATCATCATCATCATCATCATCATCATCATCATCTTTGGCAATATTTACTGAATTTCAGAAGTTTTTAAAAATTACTTTTGAACTGAAAATTTAGAGAAGCAATGTGCTTCTTTAGACATTTTTAATCTGGCACTAAACTTCTCATGATTACTAACTGGATCTTTCATTTCTTTTCGCCTTAGATTTGTGTTTCTAATCATTTCTTACAGAAACCTTTATATTCAAATAATAATTAGGATGCAGAAGTGACTCCACAGGATCAGAGTTTGACTCCTAGCATCCATGACTCTAGCTCCAGGAGCTCTGATAACCTCTTCAGGCCTCCACAGATACTTCGCTCAAATGATGCACACACACACACACACACACACACACACACACACACACACACGTGCACATAGTCATCACACACAGACACACATGCTCTTTAAAAGAAAAACAATAACATGCAATGCTTGAAATTCCTCTTTAGGTCTTCTTATCAGCTTTTTCTTCAACAAAAATTCTAAGGTTGATTATAATTTTCCTCTCATACTTCTGAGTATAATCAACGTTATAAGAGTTAAATTCTTATTATTTTCTTATATTTATTAGGCTAAAATTGACCAAAATAATCCAAAAAAATTCAATTTTTGTTAAATAAATATTTTCTCTTAGCAACATTTAGAATTTGAAGACAATTCTCTTCATTGCCGTTATTGCTTTTTGTTACATAAACTTTTCTTAGCATCACTTCTGTTCCTATTTTTAGTCATGATAGTTTATGGACTGCATGAACTTGCAGAAATGAGAATGATGGTTACCATATAAACTTTCCTATCTGAGATGCAAGCTACCATCAATTGTTGGAAGGATTTATTAAAGACCAATCAGCAGAGAGCTACTGTAGGGTCACTACCACTTGGCTGCATGGATGAACTCTGACCCAAGTACCAAATAGATTTGTTACCCAGATTTGAGCGCTCAGTTATGCAGCATTTTGATACTGCCCCTTTTAATTGTATTTTGGAGATTTTAACGTTTCTATTCCTATGAATCAATGTGCTGTGATGGGGGTGGGGAGAGAGAGAGAAAGAGAGAGAGAGAGAAAGAGAGAGAGAGAGAATAAGATACTTTACATGAGACAAAGCAGCTATTTTAGAGTGTATCAGAATTATCTTTTCTCAGGCAGGATTCCATTTAATAAAGATTGCACTTTGAATGATCCTCACATAACGTCAATTTCTCAATTTGAATCCTACAAGTTGTTTCCCTACCACTGCTTCAGTCAGTCTTCTGTAGATCCGGATAAGTTCTGAGAGGTGAAAACTGAGGTCACGACAGAGTTGGTATCAGCTCAATTGTGGCTGTGTATAGACTGATCTATAGCAGAAATTCCCAAACTTTTTTGTTTGTGGTTATAATGATGGTGGGTATAGTCACCATGTAGCATAAATTAGTTTGACAAGATCATATTGCCTAATGCCACAGGATAAGAAATACAGCTCTTCTTAGTCTGCAGCCAATAAAGTGTACCAAGATAGAAGCAGAAACTTCATTTGCTGCAAGTGATTGATTTTAGGTCACTCCATTGTGTTCACATCATCTGTCTTTAAGTTTACCAGTCACTTCCTTTGTGTCTCTTATACTTTTTTTTGTCTAGTACAAGAATACACATTTCAGATCTTTAAATTTTTACCATTTAGCTTTTTAGAAAAAAAATCTGCTTGTCTATTGAAAAAATTCACCTTTTCTAATATTTTATTCTTTATTTTTCCCATTATGGAAACATTTATACAGTAATTATTTTAGAGCCATTTTTCTTTAAATTCTGGTATCTGCAATGTACATGAATGTACTTCTAGCAACTCTTTTGATTATAGATGATATTTCTTAATTATTACTAGCTGGAAATTGTACATAGAAGAACCATTGAGACAGAAGTATGCATTATTTTTTCTTAAAAAAATTCTTTGGACAAGGGACTTACAACTTGGATCCATTTGGATGCTGAGCCATGTTAGCACTGGGATGTAGCTTTAGTTGGTTTGTCATAGTTTTTACTTTACAGTGACTTGGGGCTTAGTCCTTTCCTGGGTTTATTGTGAAATTATCATCTCTCCCTTTCTCCTCCTAGACTTCTTTCCTCCATCTCTTCTCCTGTCCCCTGCCTTCCCTCCGTTTCTCTCCTCTCTCCTCCTTTCCCTTCACCTTCCCTTCCCATCTCTTCTTCTGACCTCTCTCATCTTCCTTCTCTTCTTTTCCTGTTTCCTCTATTTGCTTTTTGTTCTTCAAAATTCTGTGTAGCAATGAATCCTAGGTTGTTTACCTTGCCTCCTCATGGTATTATAGCTTCTGATCCCTGAGTTTAAGGATACAGGTGTGCACCGCCACATTCCACTGTTACAGATCTTTCTGTTAAAACATTGAGGCTGTGGCAAAAAAATTAAAATAGGCTAATTTTAACAATTCAACCAGAAAATATTGCATGTTCCCAGGGCACAGTCTCAGGCTGTAGAGAACTGATTATGCATTGTGGTATCTTTATCAGATTCCAATCCACATACAAGCAGAATTAGTAATTATTCTAGCTTTCCTTTACCCAAGATTATGGACCTCTTTTCCAGTCACTGCTCAGAGTCAGAACAAATTCTTAAGTGAGAAATTCAGTTTTTTCTATCGAGGCATATCTTATTTCTCTCTGAAATTTAGTTTCTTTACACCTTTTTCCCCTTGGCATCCACTGTACTTTGAAGTGTATTTAAAATAGTATGATTTTTTTAAAAATCCATTCTCCTCCTCCCCTAGTTTTTGCAAAGTCAGAAAACATACATTCAATATAGCTTAAAGCAATTATTTCAAATAAAATAGACAAATCTGGGTCTCTGATATTAATAACAAATAATTGAATGAAATAGATTTCAGGATTGTTTACAATTCACATATTTTTAGGATGCTTACATCAAGTTTTAGTATTTTTTCAATATTCTAATTAACTCTTCTTGTTAAAATATTTGAGGACTGAAAAGTATCTGGGGAACTGGAATATCTGGTAGCTGTGGTTTAGGATACCCAAGTACTCCTAGATCTAGCAATCTGCCCTCTTTACAAAGGTCTTGTGTTGCTTTATGATAGACCTAATTTACTCCAGCCTGGCCCCTCTAGACACATGCCCTATGGTCAGATAAAGAGCAGTGGGTAAAGTAGAATTTTATGGTGACCGTTGTGGTGGCTGTTACATACTTCAAACCCCTTTGAGGCTTCTTTTGAACCTGCAACAGAAGAGCACAGTTGCTTGGCAGTCCCCCAGTGTTGTGTCATTTGATCCAGTGTGGCCTTTCTCCTTAGCATTGATGCAGCATGCCAGGCATACTAGAAGTAAACATGAGATTACGAGATTACGGCTACAGAGAACCTTTGCTTAGGGCTTCTCCTTGAGATCTTTCAATATCATTACTCATTGCCTAGCAAGACGAAGTTTTAGGGGGATCCCATTAGAAGATGCTGTACAAGCAAAGTCTGTGGAATACTGTAGGAGCTCAGCTGGTAAAAGTTTAATTACTAGTGATCTGGAATCATATTCCAGTAGACAGAAATATATTTGAACAATAATCATTTAAGTTCCTAAAAGATGTTATGATGGGAATGGGGTGAGTCAATGCCTATAAAGATAGTAGCGTAAACTTGTTATTGCTAATATGTATTATTTCCATGAATTTGGATTCTGAGAAAATAAGTATGGTTAATAAACTGTTAAGGATTAAATATGGGCCAAAAGAAATGTTTGGTAAATATCAGTGGGTAATTATCTCATTTAGAGGCAATCAAATGAACATGTGTGTTGTCAACTTAGTGGTGTTACCTTAGTCCCAGTGGAATTGCCATTGTGGGGCCCCATCTTCCTTTTGGAGACTTAAAATGTTGCTGTTAGGCATGGTCATGTTTCATTGCAGAAAATTTAAACATTTTAAAGTCATATGAATTAGATCTCAAAGAGGTTAGAGGACCATAATTTGTTATGCACATCTAGAGTACAGAAACTTAATTCCTAATTATCTAATAGAGACTCAAACCTGAAATCATGTACAGGAAAGTAGATAAAGCCTTTTTTCTAGAATTAGTTAGTGCTCTAGATAACCATTAATATCATGACAAAAGGTTCAAAATATACATATATAATAATCTTAGAAATTTTGAGATAATATTTATAGCTTCAAAAAAGCTTTAAAGAGTCAAAATAAAATCAAAGGATTATTGATGGAGGAAGGTCATTGGTTAAAAAATAAAGAAACTGCCTTGGCCCATTTTATTGGCTAGAACATAGGTGAGTGGAGTAAACCGAACAGAATGCTGGGAGGAAGAGGAAGTGAGCTCAGAGACGCCCTGCTCCCCTCTCCCGGGCAGACGCGATAGCTCTGCTCTCTGAGCCAGACGCATGAAGCTCAGACCCAGGATGGACGTAGGCTAGAATCTTTCCCGGTAAGAGTGATGCTACACAGATTATTAGAGATGGGTTGATCGGGATATGAGAATTAGCCTGTAAGGGCTAGAGTTAATGGGCTAAGCAGTGTTTAAAAGAATACAGTTTCCGTGTAATTATTTTTGGTGTAAAGCTAGCCATGCGGGAGCTGGGCGGGATGAAAAGCAGGCCAGCAGCTCCCTACAACAGATTATGATATTAGTGGCAATAGAATATACCGAATTTTGGGTTTTCCTCTATCCCATATCAGGTGGCTCTTCTAACATGAGACAGATTTTTGATTTTCCTTTAACAAGCATGCTTGGGTTTAGAGAAAGAGAGAGAGGCACACTCCAGCTACAATGCCAGCTTTAATTTTTAATTGAACTGGAACTACAAAATCCATTTGCATTAGGTGTCTGTAGGGAACAGAAAAAACAAACATTTTGGAAGATTTATGAAATTTTATCCTTTTGCAGATGTGACATACCAATAGTCCAATTTACTCTTATTCTTGGAATATTTTTTTTTTGTATGATGTATCCTTTTTCTTCAAATGCATTATTTGCCCGGTGATCTTCAGATTCCTTAGTTTGATGCCTTCATTTTCCTGGAAAAATGAAAATAAAACCCTGGCCCAACCCTAAATCTGGGGAGGTTCCCTTGTGACAAGTTATATTTGAATAAATAAAAAGCATGTGCTAGCTTTATAAGTTAGTTTAGACCAAATAATTACACTGTTTGTTGAACTATCACCTCTTCTAATGAAGAGGTCTCTCTTGTTTAAATCTAGTCTTTATAATATTTGCTTTATGGTTTCTCCTGAAATTTTTGTTTTATGTTCTAAAGTTGTCCTATCATTCAGAGAAGTATAATTTTTTTTAAATAAACTTTAGGTCCTTTAATTGCTCTGAGGAGGAGTTCAGTCAGAGGTGACAGGGAATGACTGAGCCAAATTTGACATGGGGGCCTGCAAGAAGCTTCCCAGGCATTTCCTGATGGTACCTTGTTGTTCTACATTGTCTGTACCTTGTTGATTTACCTTCATTATTGAATGTCTGCCTTTGATACACCTTTTGCATACTCCAGAAGGAGGGGCATTCTGTTTGGATTTTTCTTAGTAAAAACATTGTTTCTGGGAATGCCCTGTCTACTATCCCTTTTTAGGTGACTTTTTTTTTTTATTGCAGTTAAGACACCTGACATTTTGATTTTTAAGTCTCTGGAAATCACCTCTTATCTCCAAGCGTCATCACAGTTATGAGATTCAGTATTGACTGTATTTTAGATTCATTTCTTTATGGGTGCTGACCTTGCCTTTACTTGCCTAACTACCCTTTTGTATTATGAATTAGCATTTTCAAAAGACAGACATTCAATTATTTGTTTAGCTTCTGACTTTGATATCATTCTGTTTAGTGCTGAAGTCAATTTTTTTGTAAAAAATATCAGTGAAGGTTTCTTTTGATCCCTGTATAACTTTAGTAAATTACTGAGTTCTCTTTATGACTTCTTTAATTCTATCCCAATCATTAAAAGCTGCTGCAGGATATAGAGCCAGGGTATGGTCATTGTAGAGAGACCTGGTACATCAGCATGATTGCCCTCTCCAAGAAGTTGATCTTGGGAGATTTCAATACCTCTAGTCCCATGTCATTTTTCAATCTTCTCAGCCTCATCTTTCTACCATGGCCTCCACTGTAATTGAGGACCAAGTTCCAATACTGCTGAAATCAAGTCTCTTCAGTCTTTTGGGATAATTATGTTACTAGTTGACCATTAATTTAACATCTGTTTCACAAAAGGTGAAAGCATACCATATGAGATCATCACTTCATTAAATCTCCTAAGTCTAACATTTCCTTTCACAGGAATCCAGTCAACTCTTACACAGACTTGGGGATACCTATCATTTGGAAGTTCCTGTAAGGTGACTGGATAAAATAAAATTGGTTGTTTCAAGACATTGGGCTCTTCCTCTCTATCCTTATAATGTAATGCTGAAATTGGTTCTCCTTTAAATTCTTCTGTCTGAATCTGAATATTTCTATGATCCATTTAAATACATTTTTCTAAGACTTATATCTTGGCACTCAAATCAGCCAACTTTTTAGAAATAAAATAAGAATTATCAAAATGATAGTTATCATTATGTCAATTTCAATTAAGTTAAATTATCCTCTCATTTAATTGTGTAATCATACAGAGACCTAACTCCCTCTATCATTATAGTGTTTCCCATTTTTCAATGTGGGCACAACTCTCTCTCCCTTGTTTAAACCAGTTTCTGCCTTTAAGAACAATTGTCTCACCAAATCTGCTGCTTCTGATGGTGAAAATGATGGTAAAGTATGAGACTGATTACTGCTGAGTAGAACGGTAGAATCCCAAGTGGGTATCAAGGCAGCTACCTAGTATGTAGAAGCCCACGAAGGGGGTCCAGGGAAAGCCCAGAATCCACCAGGAGAGGAAGCCCACCAGGAGAGAAAAATGCACACAGGGGATCATGGGAAAGAAGCGTCTGTGGAGGTAGCTACTTAAAGGCAGAGTTGGCTGGTGGTGAGGCAGTGTTTGGAGCCCAAGCAACTGTGGAGTTTGCTACAGAGAGGCTGCAAAGGAGAAATCCCAGACTTGTTCAGAGGGCTTGGAAGGAATCAAAAAAAAAAAAAAAAAAAAAAAAGGAAAACCTAGCCAGTGGAGCCATGACTCCAGTCACATGCAGCTCTGGCCTCTGCCAGAATGTGCAGAGCCACAGGCAAGCGGCTTGTGTATGTGTATGAATTTGTATCCCAAAAGTTGGACTCCACATGAAACATGATCCTAATTAGTCTTAATTAGTAAAAATTGGCAGCAAAACATTGGGATAAAACTAAATATCAGAGAAGCAGAGCAGAAGCCATCAGAGACTTCCTACCTCTCTGAATCCTTAGAATAAAAATGCTGAGATTTTGTCTTCACCCTGCTTCATCACTTTCTGTTGTCTCTGTCCCATGTTGTCACTTCTTGTCTCCTCTCTGTAGAAACCTCCAGACACCTATGGTTAACTAGTGGCTATCCCCTTTGATCTCCAGGCATGTTTATGGGTCAGAACACAAACAAAATATCACAATTCTTATGTCCTGTTCATACACATTTTCAACATTTCTATCACTTTTACGAAGCGATTCAAGTGTTATACCTTGTTTTCCAGCCTGGATACTCTGTTTTCCTCCTGTTTCATTGTATTGCAGATATTTTCTGCTGAAATTTTTATTTGGCTTGTTGAAGTTTTCATTCACAGCATAATTATATTTTGACTTTTTTCAGCTATTATATATTTTGTTGAATTATGGTTTTATATCTTGAATTAACTTTTGTATTTCATTCAACTCTCTGAGTACATTCATGTCTTCTTTGAGTTGTTTAAACATGTTTACAATCTTCTTTTAAAAATTATTTGTTTGGGAGTCCTTGGTTATTGCTCTAGAATTAGTCACATTTAGAGATGACATATTTTGTATCTCATTATGTAGTCTAGGATGGTCTCATACTTAACAATCTTCTTCCCTTCAATTCTCAATTACTTGGTATGTATACAGGTATACACTACTGTGTTTATCTTTAACTATTAGAATTTTTAATAAGAAAACAGCTCCTTTAATCATAAATACACAATTTTGTACCACTATGTAACTGACAAAATTGTTTATAATAAACATTAGATAGCTTGCTGCTTTTCCATTTTGAAAATTTCACAACAGAGTCTCACTTTTCTTCTAGTCAACACTTACAGGCATAGGAGTTGTGAATTCTTGTTCTTGGGAACATTTGTGATGATAGCAGATCTTGCCTTTCATATTTTTCTGCATTTCATCTCACCTAGAGCATGCAATATGGCTTCCTTCTTCTAATTGAAAGGTAATCATCCACCTCAGAAAATGAATGCTAAAGATAGCACACGTCATAGCTGTGATCATTTTCATTTTCTTAGTGACCTTAACTTCAAGGACAAGCTAAAATCTGAAACTTTATTTCATCTACTTAGACTTGTTAAAAATATTATATCTTAACCAAAAGACTAGAATTCTTGAGGAAAACTTCAAAGTATTTATTTCCATCTTTTGGTTGTGTGATCACACGAGGTAGCTTGTTCCTCGACCTTCAGAAGATCTTAAAAGGCATGTGTCTACAGAGCTTAAGAACAGAATATAGCAAGTATGGAATGTATGAGCCCTTTTAATTTTCCTCATTCTATTTAAATGATGTTTTGATTATAATTTTACATAGATAGTTTAAAATAATTTTAGGCTTTGCTTAGATGAAAGAATAACCAAGTGATTGAATTTCCACAAGTATTCTGAAAATTAAAATAGGTTAAAGAATATGGGAAACAGAAGAATGCTAATAATTCAGTTAATTAAACAGAAAGTGGGGGAATAATAGATTTATTGAATATAAAATAACTCAGATTTTATGATAGAAGGTGATAAGGGTCAGTGTTTCTGTAAACAGATGTCGATTAAACTCATGAGTATGGGAAATAAAAGAACAGAGGCCAAATGTAATGTTTTTGTCTAGACAATAAATCATGAAATTTGATCTTGATGGTCCTACTTTTTGATGGTTAATGTTATTGTCCATTTATTTGATTAAAAATTATTTTTGTGTGCATGTGTGTTCTCCTGAGGATGTCTTTGAACAATGTAAACATTTCAATTAGTAGGTAGGGAAATCAGTTTCCCTCCCCAGCGAACCTCCCCAAGAACTTTCTCCTCAGTCATGACTAGCTTTAGGCTGTGAGACTGGTCTCTCTATCATGGCCTGGAACTTATATCATTGGCTTTCCTATTTCTTTTTTTAACCCTTTGAGTCAAATTAGACTTCCTTTATTTTCCCCCACACTAGGCTTTTCCAGTACCAGAGTCCTTTATAGTGTATTTCTATCTCTCCCATCTATCAAACCAATATTTATCCAGTTAGTTCACATTATTTTAGGAATCCTAAATAATACAAATTTTGATAGCAAGAAGTGGGGTGCTTTGGTGGCAAGTAACCTAGAAATGTGGGAATTATTCTGGGGCTGAATAGCAAGTAGAGTCTAGAAGAAATTTCAAGTGCATGCTTGGAAAACCCAAGATCACCATGAAAAGATTGTGATGAGATGTGATGCAGTCTTTGTAGATGAAGTGGTTCTCCTGTTAGAAAATGTAGCCATAAACAAGACTGGAGTGCTGATAGCATTATGAAAGCAGAAAGCATTCTGGAAATGACTCATAAAAGAGCAGACTAGTAGACAATGGAAACTAGGCAAGTCTTGTTAGAGCATCAAGCTACCTGAGCAACAGGCAGACATGAATTTATTTTTCTCTGCCCTTTATTGTAGATGTGATATAACTGGTTACTTCAACTTCCCACCTTGTCTTCTCCACAATGATGGACTATCTGAAATTTTGAGCTAAAATGCTTTTCCCCGGGTTCTATTTTGTCAGCTATTTATCACAGCAATGGAAATAAACCTAGGAAAGATTCCAGTTATATTCTTGCCTTTACAAGAGAACAAGACAACAGGTTCTTATCTTTCTAGTAGTTAAGTATACAGTACTAAGATGACACTAGTAAGCTAAAGAAGTCCCTAGGCAGGATTGCCTACACTCCGGCACTAAATTTGCAGAAGTTAAATACTATTAGTTCTTTTTTTTTATTGCGAAAAGAAGAAAAAAAAACATAAACAAAAAACAAGTTTCCACCTCCTCCCAGCCTCCCATTTCCCTTCCCCTCCTCCCACCCTTCTCCCCCTCCTCCCAACCTTCTCCCCCTCCTCCCACCCTTCTCCCCCTCCCCCCACTCCTCTCCCCCTCCCTCTCCAGTCCACAGAGCAGTCCGGGTTCCCTGCCCTGTGGTAAGTCCTAGGTCCCCCCCCCTCCGTCCATATCTAGGAAGGTGAACATCCAAACTGGCTAGGCTCCCACAAAGCCAGCACATTAAGTAGGATCAAAACCCCCTGCTATTGTCCTTGGTGTCTCATCAGCCCTCATTGTTCGCCATGTTCAGAGAGTCCGGTTTTATCCCATGCTTTTTCGGTCACAGTCCAGCTGGCCTTGGTGAGCTCCCCGTAGATCAGCTCCACTGTCTCAGTGGGTGGATGCACGCCTCGTGGTCCCGAATTCTTTGCTCATGTTCTCCCTCCTTCTGCTCCTCCTTGGGACCTTGGGAGCTCAGTCCAGTGCTCCAGTGTGGGTCTCTGTCTCTATCTCCATCCATCACCAGATGAAGGTTCTATGATGATATGCAAGATATTCGTCAGTATTGCTCTAGGATAGGGTCATTTCAGGTTCCCTATCCTCAGCTGCCCAAGGAACTAACTGGGAACCTCATCTTGGGCACTAGGGAGCCCCTCTAGGGTCAAGTCTCTTGCCCACCCTAAAGTGGCTCTCTTAACTAAGAATTGTGGTTCCGTGCTCCCCTATCCACCTTTCCTTTATCCCAATTCTCCTGTTTCCCAAGGTCCCCCCTCCTTCCCTTCTCCCTTTTCTCTCCCCATCTCCCCTTACCCCCATCCCACCCCACCCCCAAGATCCCATTTTCTCCCTGGCAATTTGGTCTACTTCCCTTAGCCAAGAGGATAACTATATGTTTTTCCTTGGGTTCACCTTCTTACTTAGCTTCTTTAGGTTCACCTATTGTAGACTCCGTGGTCCTTATTTATGGCTAGAAACCAATTATGAGTGAGTACATCCCATATTCATCGTTTTGGATCTGGGTTACCTCACTCAGGATAGTGTTTTCTATTTCCATCCATTTGCATGCAAAATTCGAGAAGTCATTGTTTTTTACCGCAGCGTAGTACTCTAATGTGTAGATATTCCACACTTTCTTCATCCATTCTTCCATTGAAGGGCATCTAGGTTGTTTCCAGGTTCTGGCTATTACAAATAATACTGCTATGAACATAGTTGAACAAATGCTTTTGTCATTTGATAGAGCATCTCTTGGGTATATTCCCAAGAGTGGTATTGCTGGGTCCAGGGGTAAGATGATCCCGAATTTCCTGAGAAACCGAAACACTGACTTCCACAGTGGTTGCACAAGATTGCATTCCCACCAGCAATGGATGAGGGTACCCGTTCCTCCACAGCCTCTCCAGCAAAGGTTATCCTTGGTGTTTTTGACTTTAGCCATTCTGACAGGTGTAAGATGATATCTCAAAGTTGTTTTGATTTGCATTTCCCTGATTGCTAAGGAAGTTGAGCACGACCTTAAGTGTCTTTTGGCCATTTGAACTTCTTCTGTTGAGAATTCTCTGTTCAGTTCAGTGCCCCATTTTTTAATTGGGTTAATTAGCCTTTTAAAATCTAGTTTCTTGAGTTCTCTATATATTTTGGAGATCAGACCTTTGTCTGTTGCGGGATTGGTGAAGATCTTCTCCCAGTCAGTAGGTTGCCTTTGTGTCTTAGTGACCATGTCCTTTGCTTTACAGAAGCTTCTCAGTTTAAGTAGGTCCCATTTATTCAATGTTGCCCTTAATGTCTGTGCTTCTGGGGTTATACCTAGGAAGCGATCGCCTGTGCCCATCTGTTGTAGGGTATTTCCCACTTTCTCTTCTATCAGGTTCAGTGTGTTCGGGCTGATATTGAGGTCTTTAATCCATTTGGACTTGAGTTTTGTGCACGGTGAGAGATATGGGTCTATTTTCATTCTTCTACAGGTTGACATCCAGTTGTGCCAGCACCATTTGTTGAAGATGCTTTCTTTCTTCCATTGTATACTTTTAGCTCCTTTATCAAAAATGAGGTGTTCATAGGTTTGTGGGATAAAATCCGGGTCTTCTATACGATTCCATTGGTCGACTTCTCTGTTTTTATGCCAGTACCACACTGTTTTCATTACTGTAGCTCTGTAATAGAGTTTGAAGTCAGGGATGGTAATGCCTCCAGAAGATCCTTTATTGTATAGGATTGTTTTGGCTATCCTGGGTTTTTTGTTTTTCCATATAAAGTTGATTATTGTCTTCTCCAGATCTGTGAAGAATTTTGATGGGATCTTGATGGGGATTGCATTGAATCTATAAATTGCCTTTGGTAGAATTGCCATTTTTACTATGTTAATCCTCCCAATCCAAGAGCAAGGGAGGTCCATCCATTTTTTGGTATCCTCTTCAATTTCTTTCTTCAATGCCTTAAAGTTCTTGTCAAATAGATCTTTCACTTCCTTGGTTAGATTTACCCCAAGATATTTTATGCTGTTTGTGGCTATCGTGAATGGTGAAGCTTCTCTGATTTCCCTCTCTGCTTCCATATCCTTTGTGTATAAGAGGGCGACTGATTTTTTGGAGTTGATCTTGTATCCTGCCACATTACTAAAGCTGTTTATCAGCTGTATAAGTTCTTTGGTGGAGTTTTGGGGGTCGCTTATGTACACTATCATATCATCTGCAAATAACGAAAGTTTAACTTCTTCCTTTCCAATTTGAATCCCCTTGATCCCATTATGTTGTCTTATTGCTATTGCTAGAACTTCAAGCACTATATTGAAGAGGTATGGCGAGAGTGGACAGCCTTGCCCTGTTCCTGAGTTAAGCGGGATGGCTTTGAGTTTCTCTCCGTTTAATTTGATGTTAGCTGTCGGCTTGCTGTATATAGCTTTTATTATATTTAGGTATGACCCTTGTATCCCTACTCTCTCCAAGACTTTTAACATAAATGGATGTTGAATTTTGTCAAATGCTTTTTCAGCATCTAATGAAATGATCATATGGTTTTTTTCTTTCAGTTTATTTATATGCTGGATTACATTGATAGATTTTCGTATGTTGAACCAGCCCTGCATCTGAGGAATGAAGCCTACTTGATCATAATGGATAATTTTTCGGATGTGTTCTTGGATTCGATTTGCCAGTATTTTGTTGAGGATTTTTGCGTCGGTATTCATGAGTGAGATTGGCCTGTAGTTCTCTTTCCTGGTTTTGTCTTTGAGTGGTTTTGGTATCAGAGTAATTGTGGCTTCATAAAAGGAATTTGGTAATGACCCTTCTGATTCTATATTGTGGAATACATTAAGGAGTATAGGTATTAGGTCTTCTTGGAAGTTCTGGTAGAATTCTGCATTGAAACCATCTGGTCCTGGGCTTTTTTTGGTAGGGAGGTTTTTGATAACAGCTTCTAATTCTTCGCGACTTACAGGTCTGTTTAGATTGTTCACCTGGTCATGGTTTAGTTTTGGTAAATGGTATTTGTCTAAAAAAGCGTCCATTTTTTTTACATTTTCCAGTTTTGTGGCATACAGGCTTTTGTAGTAAGATCTAATGACTCTCTGAATTTCCTCTGTGTCTGTGGTTATGTCCCCCTTTTCATTTCTGATCTTATTAATTTGCGTGTTCTCTCTCTGTCGTTTGATTAGTTTGGATAGGGGTTTATCAATCTTGTTGATTTTCTCCAGGAACCAGCTTTTTGTTTCATTGATTCTTTGGATTGTTTTCTGTGTTTCTATTTTGTTGATTTCAGCCCTCAATTTGATTATTTCCAGTCTTCTACTCCTCCTAGGTGAGTCTGCTTCTTTTTTTTCTAGAGCTTTCAAGTGGGCTGTTAAGTCTCCAATATGTGCTTTCTCTGTTTTCTTTAGGTGGGCACTTAGTGCTATGAATTTTCCTCTCAGGACTGCTTTCATAGTGTCCCATAAGTTCAAGTATGTTGTTTCTTTATTTTCATTGAATTCAAGGAAGACTTTAATTTCTTTCTTTATTTCTTCCTTAATCCAGGTATGGTTCAGTAGTTGACTGTTCAGTTTCCATGAGTTTGTAGGCTTTCTGGGGGTAGCATTGTTGTTGAATTCTAACTTTAATCCATGGTGATCTGATAAGACACAGGTGGTTACTAATATCTTTTTGTAACTGTGTAAGTTAGCTTTGTTACCAAGTATGTGGTCAATTTTCGAGAAGGTTCCATGAGCTGCAGAGAAGAAGGTATATTCTTTCCTCTTTGGGTGGAATAATCTATAGATGTCTGTTAAGTCCATTTGCTTCATTACCTCCATTAATTCTCTAATTTCTCTGTTAGGTTTCTGTCTGATTGACCTGTCCATTGGTGAGAGAGGAGTGTTGAAGTCTCCTACTATTAGTGTGTGCCGTTTGATGGCTGCCTTGAGTTTTAGTAATGTTTCTTTTACGTACGTGGGTGCTTTTATATTAGGGGCATAGATATTCAGGATTGAGACTTCTTCCTGATGAATTGTTCCTGTTATGAGTATAAAATGTCCCTCTCCATCTCTTCTGATTGATTTAAGTTTGAAGTCAGCTTTGTTAGAAATTAGTATGGCCACACCTGCTTGTTTCTTAGGTCCGTTTGCTTGATAAGCCTTTTCCCAGCCCTTTACTCTGAGTAGGTGCCTGTCTTTGTGTTTGAGGTGTGTTTCTTGTAGACAGCAGAATGTTGGATCCTGTTTTCTTATCCAATCTCTTAGCCTGTGCCTTTTTATAGGTGAGTTGAGCCCATTGATATTAAGTGATATTAATGACCAGTGCTTGTTAACTCCGGTCACTTTTTTAGTAGTAGGGTTTGTGTGTTTTCCTTCTTTGATTTGCGCTGGTGAAGAGTCTCTAGATGTCTGAGTTATTGTGGTCATTGTTGGACTCCTTGGTTAGTGATTTTCCTTCTATTATTTTCTGTAAGGCTGGATTTGTGGCTACGTATTATTTAAATTTGTTTTTATCCTGGAAAATTTTGTTTTCTCCATTTATAGTGAAAGAAAGTTTGGCTGGATATAGTAGTCTGGGCTTGCATCCGTGGTCTCTTAGTTTTTGGAGAACATCTATCCAGGACCTTCTGGCTTTCATGGTTTCCATAGAGAAGTCAGGTGTAAGTCTGATAGGTTTACCTTTATAAGTAACTTGGCCTTTTTCCTTTGCGGCTCTTAATATTCTTTCTTTATTCTGTATATTTTGTGTTTTGATTATTATATGGCGAGGGGATGTTTTCTTTTGATCCAGCCTATTTGGTGTTCTGTATGCTTCTTGAACCTTCATAGGTACATCTGTCTTCAGGTTGGGAAAGTTTTCTTCTATAATTTTATTAAGTATATTTTCTGTACCGTTGAGCTGCACTTCTTCTCCTTCTTCTACTCCAATTATTCTTAGGTTTGGTCTTTTTATTGTGTCCCATATTTCCTGAATGTTTTGTGATGAGAGTTTGTTGGACTTGCTGTTTTCTTTGATCAGAGTGTTTATTTTCTCTATGTTATCCTCAGAATCTGAGATTCTTTCTTCTATCTCTTTTATTCTGCTGGTTATACTTGATTCTGTAGTCTCTATTCGTTTACCTAGATTTTCCATGTCCAGCCGCGCCTCTGTTTGTGTTTTCTTCTTTGCCTCCATTTCAGTTTTCAAGTCATGAACTGTTTCTTTTATCTGCTTGATTGTTTTTCCTTGGTTTCCTAGGGTATCATTCACAGATTTACTCAATTCCTCGAACTTTCTATTATACTTCTCATCCGTTTCTATAAGGGCATTTTTTATATGCTGTTTAAGGGTGTCAATCACTTTCATGAAGTCAGTTTTTTCTACTTCTTCTTGATTAAGGTGTTCATGTCCTCCTGTTGTGGGGTCACTGGCTTCTGGTGGTTTCGTGTTGTTTTTCAGATTGTTGGGAGAATTCCTGCATTGGCGTCTGCCCATCTCTTCCTCCCAATACTCCCCTTTGGATCTTCTTTTACAGGATCAGGTCTTCTTGCCCACTGATGTACCTTCCCAGTGATGTCACTCCCCAGAGACGTTTCTACACAAAGATGTTTCACTCGGTGCCCAGATTGGAACTCCGCGCTGCTTGGTTAGCTCGCGAACAAAGGGCCCACCCCGCTCGCTGCCGGCAGGCTATGTGAACAAAGGAGCTACCGGCCACCCCTTTGTCCTCCCGGTTCGGATTCGGTCCCAGCGCCCTAGCAGGCTGGGCAGGGAGGCGCTATGCCCCAAAGGAGGGAGGGAGGGAGGGAGGGAGGGAGGGAGGGAGACAGGGGGTGTGGGGATCTGGATGTAAGCTGAATGGGATAGGAAGAGAGAGGCGGTTTAGGCAGTATAGCCCCTGTAGGATGGCCAGGAAGTGTGGGCGGGCTGAGGTATGTTCCCAGCTGCCGCAGCACTCACACACCACAATGATGTTTCACTCGGTGCCCAGATCGAAACTCCGCGCTGCTTGGTTAGCTCGCGAACAAAGGGCCCACCCCGCTCGCTGTGGGCAGGCTATGGGAACAAAGGATCTACCTGCCACCCCTTTGTCCTCCTGGTTCGGATTCGGTCCCAGCGCCCTAGCAGGCTGGGCAGGCTATTAGTTCTTTTGTTATAACAGCTCAAGCAGATTCAGGCAGGCAATGATAAGGAAGATGCAGGGGATTTCCTAACTTTTGAAAGAAGTCAGGTGTGGAAACATCGGACTTGATGTAAGATAAAGAAGATGAGAAGAAAGGGAAGGGGAGGTGGCGGAGTCACAGCTCATCCTCTAGGACGGACCTGATGCAATGAGGGGGTCTGAGTAGTTGAAGCTCCTCAGTGGAGACATTTGACAAATAGCTAAATGAATTTGAATATGTAAAAGTTCTTTGTAATAGACTTGGCCATTTCAGGAGTTTAATTCACAATGGAAAAGTCCTAAGTAGGCCACAGATATAGTGTGAGGGGACCAACTTTCAAAATGGTGACTAACAATCACATCAGTTTTGACATTCAATCTATTTAAAGTATTTTCAGGCTTATCTTGGAAGCATCAGGTGAAGGAAATCACTGTAGTGTGTCTAATTCATCACCATTGTGGCCTCTGGGAACAAGGCTCATTTGAGGCAGATGGAACTTCCTGTTTGCTTAGGACACACTGGAGATATTCTGGCCAACAACAGTGAGGTTAATGATTCTCCACCCACTTTCTTTCTATCCGAATATGAACTGGCTTAGAACTCCCAGAGGCAACAGGGCTTAAAATGCAGAAGTTACAGGAAGAAGGCTTCCTCTCAGTATGTATCATGCCATCTTAATAATCAACAAAAATTTCCTGTCAGGACAAAATATACTGCCTACTAAATTTATATTTTTCTCATTCTTAACTTCAGTATATCATGCCATTGTTGTGTTTCTTTATAGGTCTCGAAAGAAAATCTCTTAGGTGATGTTTGTAGGAATAGGATGACAAAGAAAAGTTCCCTGAAATGTTTACTAATTAGTTACCGGTACTACTCTCATGGCATGTGGACCGCTAACTAATCATAGAAGATGAACCCAATCCCCTTAACATTCCATTTTGCACCAAATGAGGTTATCCCAATTGCTTCATTAAATATTTCCTCCTTAAGTAAAGAGACTCTAATTGAAGTTTGGTTCCAGGGATGGCGAAGTTTGTAGACTTTATATAGTCTCCTATCCTTGTAGAAGAGAAACTTGCAACCAAACCCAGTGATGGAAAGCTCAAAAGTCACTTAATGTGTTTACGGGCCGCTACTCTGCCAACTTGACATCCTCTCCATTGTGGTCAATTTCAGCTACAGAATATTGTCTTTTTGCTAGAAGCAAACAACTTTCAGAAGTCTGAGCATTAATATGATTCTTCCAGGATCAGTCTCTGTAGTGAAACAGGAGACCCTGGCAAGACACACACACACACACACACACACACACACACACACACACACACAACCATATCCTCATGCATTTTCCTAAATGCAAAATCTGAGGCCATGATCTAGCTGCAGGTGGGTTGTAGAAGAGAGACATTCGAGGAGGCAACTGTAGAGGTTTAAGGAAATAAGCCAAATTTATGACACAGCTTTAAGGCTGCTATCCTGAAGGTCAAAAGCTCCCACCCAGTGGCTGTCTTGAGAAACACATAAGACATTTATTACAATTAGTCGTTTAAGTAAGCAGGAGATACTGCCCTTCATTCTGTGTCTCTTTGTAAAGGTGCCACTGTGGCTTTATCCACTCAGCGTTTTCAAAGTGAACATTGGCAGAATAATGGGATCTAGAACATAACAGATATGACGTCAATGTCTTCTTTACCTACTGGTTCTGTTTATCATTATTATACAAATTTTTAGAGACACATATTTATTTTTCTTCTTTCAGTGTTGTCTGCTTGGATTGTAGTAAATGTCTTGTCATAATGTGTATCTTATTTATTACTAAATATTATTACATAATAGGTGTGTCTTATTTATTACTACTTTAGTAGAATTTAATAAATGGGAAAATTATTTTGGACATTTTTTTCAAAGCACTTAAAAATCCAAGGGCAAATACAACAGGCCCCATTCTATTAGATTTGTGTAACAAAGCAGCATAGACTTAGTGACTTACAAAGAGCAAAAATTTATTTCTCACTGTACAGAGGCTGAGAAGGCCAAGGTTATGCTACCTGCAGATTTATAGTCTCTTTTTATAAGGGCACTAATTCTAGTCATGAAGGCTCTGCCTTTATGAGTTAATCGCCTTCCAAAAATCACACCTCCTAAACCAAGCACATTAGGGTTTAGATGTCAATACAGAAATCTGGGGAGAAAACACATATTCAGTCCATTTTGTAGCATAACCTTGTTCCTGCCATAGAACGACTCAAGATTATGTCACAGTAGGTCCCAAACACATCAAGAAAAATGCCTGAGTAGCAATAACACTGTTTTTCAGAATTTGGCACCTGCATAAGTATGCTAAGAAAACAGGGAAAGAAGCCAGTTTTGTCAGAATGACAGTGGCTTATGTTTCATGAATATTAAAATTTACAGGATAGACACAATGGGAAGTTGAGAGGGCTTGCAATTACCAGGAGATAGGATTGCTGCTTTTGAAATTTATCCTCATTGCATGAGGGCTGGTATCCTGATAAAATTATACATATATCCATTTAATCCCTGAAGATTTCTTGTTCATATTTGAATGCATTGTTAGTAAAAGAGTAAGCCTTAGAATAATACCTTAAATAATTGAAAGAGTGACGGATTTGCACTTTTGTTTTTATGAGAAAATTGTTGAGAAAAGATACCCTCTAGGTAGAGCTTGTGGCTAAATGTTCTGAATTTCTTAATGTTGTTAATGGCAAGGTTCAACTTTTAAAATAAATCATTGGATATGCTACATACTATGTGGGAATACTTCCTAAGATGAAAACTTAGATTTGAAGTATTGGAACCACCAAGTTTTCCCATGGAATAATATGCATTTGTAAGTTTGGAGTTCTTTGTAATTAACTAGAATACAGTGATCTTTCCTCCAAGAAGATGAATGTGGCAGGTTCACAGCACACAGTAAGGAAGATAACAAGTTTGTGGAATTGTGATTTTTTTTCTCCCTCTCATCCAAGATACAACTGGACATCATAAATACCTCGTGAGACACTCTCATCCCTTACTTGGGAGTGGTATGATATTGTCTCAATCACTTCTATTGTTTTGGACATAAAGGTAAAAAAGGGTGAGAATAGGATAAATCAGCCATAAATGGAATGTTCCCATCAAATTACTCCCCTCAGGGCTCAGGAAACCCTATGGGTGGGGAGGTAGAATGAATGTTAGAGCCAGAAGAGATGGAGGACACCAAGAAAACAAGACCTTCTATATCAATATGATTGTGGTGGTTTGAGCAGGAATGGCCACCATAGAGTAATGTGTTTGAATGCTTGGCCCAGAAAGAGTGGCACTGCTGGGAGGTGTGGCATTGTTAAAAGAGGTGTGGCTTTGTTGAAGGAGGTGTGGTGCTGGGGTGGGCTTTGAGGTTTCTTATGCTCAAACTTGGCCAATGTCTCAGTCTCCTCCTGCTGCTTGCAGATCCAGATGTGAAACTCTTAACTACCTCTCCAACACCATGTTGGCCTGCATGCCACCATGAGTCCCACCATGATGATAATGGGCTAAACCTCTGAACTGTTAGCCAGCCCCAATTAAAATGTTTTACTTTGTAAGTGTTGCATGGTCATGGTGTTTCTTAACAGCAATACAATGTAAACTAAGACAATGATCAAAGCTCACCTGAACTCACAAGCACTGAAGTAGCATGCAAGACCCAAAGAGGTGCACATATATTATGTGCAGACATATTATGGCTTTTCCGTTAGTGTTTTTATGGGGTACCTGAATGTGGGCATGAGTGGGTTTCTGTTTCTTGTGCCTTCTTTGGACTTTTCCCCTTCTGTTTGTTTTGCTTAATTCTGATGTGTTAATTTTTATTTTATACTATATATTATATTTTGTTATATTATAATCCCTTAGAAGCCTGTTTAATTTCTAATGAGATACAGAAAGAGAGTCTATCCAAGTGGGAAGGGTGGTTGGGGAGGCACTGGAAAGAGTAGGGGAAGGGGAAATCATAAGCATGATGTATTATGTGAAAAAAAATCTATTTTCAATAGAAGGAAAAAGTTAAAGGTATACATAAAAAATAAAAGAAAGCAAAGTCTAGAGATGTATAATCCCAATGGTTAGGTTTCACCAGCCAATATCTACAAAATATACTAAGACTTTCTATATTTAAATTAAGATCCCAAGAGATACCACCCCACTGAATACAAAAGAAACAGTCTATACTCTCATTTCCCCCTAACAGCCCAATTTGACAGGTCTTTACTGTCTCTGTCCTCTGTTGGCTCTAATGGTCTGTGTTTGCTGTGAAGTCATTGTTCGCTGCCTAGCTACCATTGACAGAACCCGGAGTTAGTGTTCTGCAAACTGACTCTGACTTGACTCAAATTTCCAGTCTTGGAAATCCCATTTCATTCTTATTAAAGGATTACGGGAGACTGGTCCTCCTCAGGTAACTGCCACAGTCTTTCCTCATCCTTGAAGCTGCAGCTGCTGGCTGGTGTGCCAGCTGATGTCCCCTGACATCTAACCCTGATCACTTAACCTAGTCTATGCATCACATACTGGGCGCTGTAAAATCTCGTGTCCTCTTTAAATTTCTTCTGCTTCCAAGGCACTGTAGAGTTGAAGAACACAAGGAGAGAGGTGATATGTGTGCCTCCCAATGCCCTATTTAAGACAATAAATTCTGCCTTTTGTTTTGAGGCAAGTTCTCATGTAGCTCCGGCTGGCCTTGACTCCTCTACAGAGCTGACGCTGGTCTTTAGTTTCTGTTCCTCCTGCCTCTACTTCTGGTATGACAGGCAAGTGCCACCAGGTTGGCCTTTGTTTTTTTAACCAGTAAAGAACAGCAATACTCATTTCATTTTATTGGCAAGAAAGCAGGCTGTATATTTAATACGACCGAAGTTAGACAATTAAACCAGAACTGAAATTCAGGTAAGTTTGTATGAGGCTATAAAAACCACTCCAAATTGTTATATAACTAAATCTTAATGCTGAGGCGCTATGAAACTTGTTACTTTTTCTTATAATTTTGCTAGTATGGTGCATGAATAAGAGAGTAAACTCAGTAAATCTAGGATATATAAAATATAAAAATATTTTAGAGTGATATTTTAATTACATGAATAAATTTTCAACATACTGCTGTAAAACTGCACATGTATGTATATATATACACATAGCTATACACACATGCACATACACATATACTTACACACAGCAGTATGGAAGTTTCTGGTTGATGTTCCCAGCTAAAGACAACTGTGGAAATATAAGTATGAACAGTGTTAGCAAATTCTGAGGGCTAATGTGATGCATTTTTTATAATGCATATGTGTCAAGGACAGACATTTCTAGTTTTTGTTCATAATGCCAAATTATATTCCCAAATGATTGCCATTCGAAGAAAAGTGTTGAGTAACTGATGGCTTATAAACCCACAAGGACCATGAATCTAATTTGGGAACAATTTAGTGGATAAACTAATTTGAGATTAATTTAATTAATAAACAATATTATATTCTAAGAATGTGTATTTTCCATTGAAATTTATAACAATAAATGTGGTTATATAATTTGAAAAAAAATTTATATATATAAAAATCTTTTATATATTTTTATATAGCTTACCTATCTTCATCTATACATAGAAAGGGGATGAAGGGAGAAAAGACTGCAATTAATGTTCTATTTTTCTTAAGATATATTTAATTTTAATTTATGTGTATGAGTATTTGCCTGAATGAATGTGTGTGTGGCATGTGTACACTGGATGGCCTGAGAGGACGAAGAGGACAAATCAGATCATCTGCAGTTGGAACTACAGATGGCTGTAAGTATCCATGTGGGTGCTGGGAACTGAATCGATGTCCTCTGCAAGAGCAGCGGTGCTATTGCACTTAGTCATAATTCCATCCCCTATCTAACTATTTATAAGGAAAAGACAACACAGTTTTAGCCACACATAATACCTATTGTTATTGAAACATAAAATTAATATATAATTATTTTTTCTGGTAGCCTTTGCATTGGTTTTCAGTTTTATATATTTCTACTTAATTCTCCTTTTCAATTGCGAACTTTTTATGATAATGAAAATTTGCACCAAAGGGTACACTATTAATAACAAATGATAAATGTTTAATGCAGAAATCTGAAGAGCACTTTGTAAAATGATATGATGACCAGATCATGACATGCAGTGTTGATTTAACAGGGAAAACACACAGAACATGGACAAAGCACACTTTCCATTCTTTGTAGGGAATCCTGACTGTGAACTTATCGTCTAGAAGTATGAGACATAAAGAAGTGGTTCCTTGTGGGTTTGCTGTTCTGTGAATGAACCTTAGGGATGGCAATTGCAGGACACTTGTTTGTAAGGTATTGGAGTTAAAAACTGATGTTTCTATTACTTATTTGCTAAAGACAAAGCATCCCAGTTGAGAATCCAAGTGTCCAGGGTTCATGTTATAGATGAACTCAGTCCTGTTATAAAAGTCTTCAAAGGCCAAATTATCCATTTTGCTGATAAGACTATTTTCAGAAATATTAAATTCCTCCATTAATTGGCAGTAAATGGGAGATTTAATCGTTGAGGTCACATTGGGAAGAAATTTTCATTGTTAAACTGTTGAAGAGAATTAATTTCATGTCCAATGTGGAAAAACAGAAAGTATATATAGCATGCACCCCCCCCCAAGTGTTGGGTGCCTTGCAGTATAGATAGTATATTTTGCTTATTGGGTATATGCAGGAAAAATTTAGGTGTCAAAACAATTTTATAAGCATTGTCAAAAATTTTTGGTTTGAACTATTTCTGAAAGTTAATCTATGATGTTTTCAAAAGTTGAGCTTAAAGTAAAACCTTTATGCACATAAAACCCATGTAATAGTCTAATAAAGAAAGCAATGCAATCTGACTTAATTTAACAGAATGGCAATCTTACAGGCAGTCAGGTTGAACGTTCTCGAAGGCATTATTGGGGGTGTGTGTAGAGTTACCATTAATAACCCAAAGTATAATGGACATTTTATTCAAAAACATTTGGGGAACTTATATATTATTTAGTATGCTGGCTTTCCTTAAGGTGTTCTGTGATAAAAGTCACTTATTTTGATAAAGTTTTATCAAGATAAATTTCATAATCTGAGTAACACAACACATTCTTACTTTAGGTTTGTCTTTAAAAAAAATCTCATCAGGTTTTCTTTTCACCAACATGGCCAGATCACCAACATACTGATCCTTTTAATAAAATTCTGATTTGCAGAACAATGGTTTTGAAAATTCCATCTTGTAGTCAGGTATGGTGCTGCATTCCTGTGATACCAGCAGGCAGGAGGCAAAGGCAGAAAGATCATGAATTCTGGGCTAGTGTGGACTATGTAATGAGTTTGAGGCCAGTCTAGACTATAGCAATGCCTTGTCTCAGACACAAGTGAAAAGACAAAAATGGAAATATAAAAAACAGTTTAAACTTTCTTGTATTTGTTATTGCTAATTGGCAATCCCCACATAAACATATTAATATAGTTTACATATTGCCACATATATTTGGAAATTTATGGGAACCAGTGTTAAAACTATCACTCTAAAACTCAACGGGCATTTGTAGATGGATGTGAAACAGCAGGCTGTAGCCAGTCACCCTTCTGTTCCTCTTTTTTTCCCTGGCTTCTCCTCTCTCTTAAAGATGTTAAGGTTTAACATCTTAAAAAACCTTTCATATTTCTAAATGAAATAAATTCTGAATGATTAGAAAAATAAGGTTTACTGTTTACCTTAATCTCTTAACATTAGAGGACATTCTTTTGAACTGCAAAGAAATCAGAATATGAGAACATGCCATTGATATCATGATGCTACTGTGTGATTTGTTTTCTGATGATATTTAGGTTCAGACACTCTTGGGGACTCATTATCATCAGTATCAGTTTTGTATATTCCATACTTTGTAAAGAAATTTTTGCCATCTGCATTTTGTGCTGCTTTTGATTCTGAGTATGTGTGCAGAAACATCTTAGCGTGACTTTTCAAGATATTCTTTCAATATGCATAGGCTACCCTCCCCCTTTATCGCTGGCTTAGTCTTGGGTTGTAAAGCTGTCTTATGTTTTACTGAGCTATAAAAATTCTTGCACACCGATCATAGAACTACAAAACGATCAGTGGATTTATCAGATTGACTAATCTATAACCTTGTATTTTATTGGGCAATAAAGAATCATCACAGCATGTTGTGGTTGCACCTTTTTATTTTGGAGGATTCTGGGTGGGACACATTAAGGTGAGGAGCTTTCTTCTTGAAAGCTTTACCAGTGTTCATGAGGAATTTGATGAATTATATCTATGTAAACATTTATAGAACACTCTTATAGATCTTTCATCCCTGAGTATTCAAATACTACGCTCTGGGGATGATAGCCACCTGATTGCAATTAACTGTAACCAGGCTGCAGTTTAATTGCGTTGGTTTATTTGAAGGAAGGGATTCAGTTTCAAGACAGATTCTTAAGACACTGTGGTGAACCACACCAATATTCACGCTTGAGGAAGTGGACTGCTCATTGATTTACAGGTTATATAGCAAAGCTATCTTTAGTATTGCTTTGACCTTGCGTGGTTCCAGACACAGACCTAAGTGGGGGTTGTAAGGTAACAAAGAAAAGACAAACACTCAGACACATGAAAATAGGTGGGGTCAGGTGGACTGGGCTCTCTGATTGAGAAGCTTCAGCACCATGGGAGAACAAGGTTTTAATTATATAGAATTTAGCAGAGAAACAAGGTTATTGCAGACCATTGAACAATGAGGTGAGGTTATCACATACACATAAAAAGAGCCAGGGTTTACAGTGTTCAGCTGGATCAAAGAGATAGATTTTGCTAATCTCAACAAAAACAGTTTCTGGAAGGAGCAGTCTTCAGTGCGTAAACATGTGTGTATGGGAGAAAGCTATGGTTGATATTTTGGATACATACTATCAACAATTCACACTTATACTCCAAAAAGGCTTTTCCATTTCCTTTTGATTCTCACCCCAGCAAGGATGGCTTTGCCATTTCCGTATGGGACTGAGGCAAGGGTTCTTGACATGGCCATGCCTGTGTCAATGACACACTTAAAACTTCATTCACTCTTGGCTTCCGCCATTCCCCTTAAAAAATCAGCTACAGACTTTTAGTAAAGTTACTTCTAACTTGAGTCAGAGCAAAAGCTGAGGTGAGCTGTATAACCCTAGCATGGAAGCCCAGTTGCCAGTATAATCATGCTTCCCTTAATTATACACGGGGAATTTAAAAGAAAGTGCTTATTAGAAGAATACTATTTTGATTAGGTTTCTACTTGCTCTCTGAAAGCATTTATAAAGCCTGTGTGTGAGAGAGTATTGTAATTGTGTTAATGGAAATCTGCAAGCTCTCACTACTGCAGACACTAAAACCTCATATGAGGTATTCACAGAATGCTTGAAAATGCAAGACATCAAATTTTACTCTTTTGAAAGACTTTTAAAGTTGATTTATTATTTTATGTGTATGAGGGTTTGTCTGCATGATGTCTGGGCACCACTTGTGTGCCCGGTGGCTGTGGAGGCCAGAAGAGGCCTTGGATTCCTTAGAACTGGTGTCACAGACTGTTGTGGGTAGTCATGTGGCTACTCTACCCAATGACTTCTAAAACCTCAAAATTTGTACAGAATAGTTAATTTTTCTAAAAGGAAAGTAATATATGGCATCTTACTGATTTTCCCAATGCTAACGAAATGCAGTTGTCATTGTAAATTCTGAGTCATTATAAAATCTAGTTTTCCATTTCCTAGGTATTTGTAAGATTTTCCAAAAGCAGAAGTTAGCGTTCTTAGATTGTCTTATCCACAAAAAACCTCTGCTTTATACCTGTCTTCCTGTGTATGTGGCACTGGGCCTGAACCTAGAGCCTCACACATGCTGGGCATGTGCTTTACTGCTGAGCCAATTGAACACCTATTCTATCAGGCTTTTAGGCTACAAAAGGTTGTGGAAAAACTTGAGCAAATGTTACATTTATCTCTTTTGTTGATTGGTAACAGAAATATTGGGCTCATTCTTTTCAAAACTTGTAATCAGTCCTATAATCCAGAAATATTCTAGAGTTTGAAATCGCCTTTTTTTTGTGAAAAAATAAAAATCACGAATATTTTTGTAATTGTGCCATCATTTACTAGTTGACAGGTAATTCCAGGTCAGTCTCATAGTAGCTTTCTCTCTACATTTGAGTCTGCTTAGTGCTGGCTCCACCCTTATGTTGTATGTTGCTTTGTTTGCATACTTCCTAGATGCTTTGAATAGCAGTCCTTCCACTCTTTATTTTTTCTTCATAGCTATCGTGTATCTTCTATAAAACATTTAAAATAAACTTTACAAGTTCTATGAAGCACTCTCGGTATTTGATTAAGATTGCATAATTATCATTATGATGGTCTGGTCTACTTGCTGGGTTGGCCCTTGACTAGAACCTAAGAATCTGAATGATAACCTGTTCATTTTCCAGATGACAGATACAGTATCTTGTCTGAAGAGCATGGCTAATTCTGAAGTATGGATCATTCTTGGAAGTTTGTATTTTCAGTCACTAGCCTGTACTGAAATGTTGGAGATTGGGTCTCTCACAAATTCTTGAGGTTGATGAGTCTGACCCATTTCAGTTGCTGAATGAATGAAGTTTATCTGTTGACTCCACTGGAAAAGATCCCTGGACACTTGCACTTGAGTCTCTCTAGGTATCAGCCTATGTGGCTTTACCTTGTGATGACTGTCTTTGGTTTCCATTTATCTAATGAATGTCTTTGATAACTGTGAATCAATACCTGACACTGTAAGTTCTTTTAAGGAATAAGGAAAGCTGGTCATCAATCATGTAAGAGTTAGTATAAGATCAGATTATTAGACATTGAATGATGAAATTTGCCTGTAAGTCATCTCTGACCACTTTTGCAATGTTTCAGTGAGTCTTCCTTTTGTATATGGGGACGCTCATCTCAGCAAATTGAATAACTTTTCTGAAGTTATATAATTAGTAATGATCAAATGAAAAAAAATTTGAATTGTATTCTATTTGAGCTCCAAACTTTTTATTCTCTGTAGTCCAAATGCATCGTGTTTTTAATTCTATGTTTACTCAGTTTTGATAGTCATAAACACATAACGTGAACTTCAATGTACGTTACTTCTCAATTGTCAGCATGAAGTAATCAAATTTTAATAACCTAGAATTTTACATGCAAGAGGAAGTTAATGGTTTATATATAAGAAATGTCACAGCATCCTTAGTCCTAGTCAGTGAGGACCTCTGTTTTCTAAACTGAACCATATTCAAGAAGTCAATTTTCCAAGCAAAAGGATTTAAAACACCTGATTTGGAGTGCAATGCATTGATTCCCTTTCCATAGCTAGGGACCTGAAGACAGTTCGGAATATTCCTTCTAAGTCAAAGTCTGTAACAGGCTATGTAAACAGGGTGAGGCTATTCCTCAGGCAATACTTCTAATTGTCCCAGATTTCTACAGCCCACTTAAACCAATATTTTGTGAAGAATACACTATATATCAACCTGTGCTATGTACAAAGGGAAAGAAAAAAGATGAATTATAGTCTGTGTATTTTAAAATATAACAGTTTAGGGGAAAAGACAGATATGTAAACATAAAAATGAAATAAGAAAAGTTTATTGACCGAAACACATGTAGGGCGAGTTAGAGTAGCAGAAAGTAGTGACCTTCAAGAGTTTTCCAAGAACAGGAGTGTAAGTAGCAGATGTTAGTAGTAAAGAAATATGGAGATCTATATTCCAGGCATAAGAGTAAGACTTTTAGTTTTAGTATTGAAAGATGCTAAGTCATGACAAATGAATTTGTAGCAACAGAAAAGAAATAACCCAGAAAAGCAATGGCTATGATATTCATCATCTAGAGTAGTGGTTATCAACCTTTCTAAGGCTACAACACTTTAATATATTTTCTTGTGTTGTGATAACCCCCTAAACATACAAATTATTTTTGTTGTTGCTTCATAACTGCACTTTTGCTACTGTTATGAATCATAATGTAAATAATTTTGAGGATAGAGGTTGGCCAAAGGATCACATCCCGTAGGTTGAGAACCACTCACCTAGAGGTTGACATCATAAAGTGTGAAGGATGCAGATAATATGATAGTGGGAAGTTTATGCTCAAAAATATGATGGATGGACTGTAAAGACAGTGGTAAGAGTGGAGGAGGGGAAGCTGTAGTGTACCACACTTACGTCTATACAGCTGCAATTGTACATGTATGGCTGTGGCTATTTTCCTCACTGACATTTCCTTGTTTACTAAGCAGAAGAGAAAGAGCATCTTTAGCAAAGTACTAGAAAGTGAACATGGTAAGCTTTTGTAGTTTACTGCTGATAAAGAAACTCTGCTTTGGGTATCTACTTAAGTGGACAGGAAATATAGATAGTGGATTAAAGCATATCTAGAGTAGAGAAAGTTAAATTCAGACTTACTCGTATGACCCTCGGATGTGTTCATTAACCACTAAGAGAAAAATCTTTCTTTGATACCGTCACCATGAAGGTGGTGCTTAAAACCATGAGAGTCAATGAGATTTCAATGGAGGGCATGGGGAATCAGAGTGGCATTGTGTCTAGGGCCAATCTTAGCAAACAGAATCCTGAGCCTTCAGTTTTAAATGATGCCTAGATGTAGTAATTACCACAGATTCATCTTTTTCTTCCCCTTAATATTGTATTTAATTTTTTTACTGAGATATTCTTTCAATAAGTTTCTAGTTTTTGAGAAATTTTTATATCAATATTTTACTTGTATGTGTATAGATTAACAACAATGTATAATACATTATTTTTAATTCTTGTATTTGTTTTTAACAAATATTACACTTCTTTCTCCTGGGTCTCAGTAATGTCTTTCCCAGAGCTTATCAATGAGGAGTGATTACTCAGCAATTCTTATTCTGTTTTATTATAAATGTCAAATTACTTTCCAAAACTAATTTCTTATTTATGCTCCCACCAGAAATATTTGAGTATTCCTTTATAGTGCCACCAAATCTTAATAATGTGCAAATTCGGAAATTTTGACAATCCAGTAAGCACACACTTCAATTTGTCCTCTGTGTATTTATTTACCAGGCTCCTTAACTCTCTCCCTTCCTTCCTCCCTCCCTCTCTTCTTACCTATCTCCCTATCTTTCTGGAATTTTAGCTCAAGAATGGTTTCCAAATGCCATTTTTTAGTCTGTGGCTTATCTTTTCACCCACTACAATGTTTTATTATAAAGAACATTATGGTGATGATGACTGACGATGACTAGAATAGGATCCACATTTAGTAAGTCCTTAAATTGATCAGTTTAGTTTTTCATAGTTTTTGTTATTTTTGTGTTTTTCTTGAAACCCTTCCTTAACTGGAATCTGACATTTTCACAGTACAGGGAGTGGTTAGATGTTACCCCAATAAAGATAATGGACAGAGTTCAAACTAACTCTGTTATCATTTCATGTTTTATGGTTATGTCTTTCAGACTTAATCCATTATGGAGACTTTGAGTAAGTTGTCAAGGGCTGAAATATTCCAAGGTGAGGCTAGTGTTGTCGTTCCTCATGCTGCACAAACTCTATGACTGTTACAAAACTGCACTTAAGTTTTAGGGTATGAATGTTGGAGTCATGTAGTAGGTGGTGATACTCGAGCAAGAAAGAAATATGATTAAGAAAATTAAGCATGACGAAATTTATTGGTGCTGCTTTCTTGGGGGTTGGAAGCTACAGAAACACTTCCGGTTAATGCAAATAACAACTAGATGATGGTTAACACAAGGATTAGAGAGTCTCATCTGACTCCCATAATGCAGAACTCTTTCTCAGCACCAAACTTCATTACATGGCGACAGAAAGGAGTGCAGCCAGTTATTGTAAGTAATGAGGGAGCGATGGGGATGCCAAGGGCAGCTCTGTAGGTTCCTCTGTCTGTGCTAGAGTAGGTGACATCTCATTGTGAAGGCTATATATCACTTCACATGGTAGGAAGATTTAATTACAAACACCTCCATTTTATACCCCAGGGTGCCATGCCTCATAGACCAGGGTTCTGTTTATTGAGATCACGCTCTGGCAAGGACAGCCTACCAAGGGCATTTCAGAGATGAAGTCTCTCCTTGGTGCTGAATGCCATTAGTGTTTGTATCCAGAAGTCCAGTTACTAAGGTAATTGGACAGTGGCATCAGCCTATTGCTGCTTTGGCTTTAAAATCTCTCCTCTCTGTGTCCTTTTTCCAAAGAAAAGAAAACAAAGGATGGGAGGTCATGCACTTTATCGCTAAGCATATAGCTCGGTGCAGGAGTGCTTTTCCTAGCTTGTATAGGGTCCTGGGTTTGATTTTCTACACCACATAGAAATGATTAAAAAAATACACAGAACAGATTATATACCTCACTTTATTTCTCCCAGAATGCAAATACATTACTTTAGAAAGATGAATATACATTATTATAAACAGTGAATTTTCTTTCAGGATTAGAATAGGCCCAAATTGAAAGCTAACAACTTCTGCAGTACAAATGCATACATCCTCAGAGGTGGACTGATTTCGGCGTAAACATACTCTTTTGTGTTTAAGTGTGTACACTTAGCTAAAAGCGATGGTGCACTGGAAAACCACACATTCAGAAAACTGAAAAAGAAATAGCACACACAGTCTGAGAAGTAGAAACTGATAGTGTGTGTGCTTTGTAGACAGCGCAGTAAAGGCCATGTGACAAATTGAGCTGCCATTCAGTTCCCTTTCTCCATTTTATCCTGGCAGTGTCTTCTGCCAGGGCAATGGTCTGCCCACAGTTTTTAAACATCAATTAAAGGGATCAAGATAATTCCTCGCAGAGTCTTGTGGCTCACCGTACTCTAGATGAAACCATTCAAAGGTGAGCCCACAACCTGCCTCCCAGCTGATTTTACATTCTGTCAAGGAGAACCATCACAGATAGACCTGTGACAGTATATTTTTAATTAATTAATTAATTAATTAGCTAATTAATTAATGAGTGTGTGTGTGTGCATGTGTGTAGACCAGATGTTGACATCTAATGTTCTCAATAGTTCTCCAACAATTTGTTATTACACGATCTCTCACTGAAACTGGGATGAGCTGACCAACGATTCCTAGGAATCCCCCTGTCTCAACCTTCCCAGCACATTATAAGCACAGTGGCTTTGTTGTCTTTAAAGGTGATGAGGGTCTGGACATGGGTCCTCCTGCTTGCTTAGGGAGCTCTTTATCAAATGATCCTTCTCCCCAGTCACCCAAAACTTCATGTTTAATCCCATGCCTATTTTTCCTCTAAATGCTGAACAAAACAAAAAAAAAATTAGGTCAATAAAGCATAAAAAGGTCCAGGAGTTAAAAATAATCCCAAATAAAGAAGTCTAGTATAAGAAAATTCAAAGCAGAAGAGCACATAGCTCATTTAGAAATAACTTTTTTTATTTTTTTTTGTATTTTAAATTTTGTATTTTAAATTATTTTACATTCTAACCACAGTTCTCCCTCCCAGTACTCCTTGTGCCTCACCAGCAGCTCAGCGCCCCCCATCCACTCCTCTCAAAGGGTAAGGGAGTCAACAAAACCTGGCACATTAAGTTAAGGCAGGACCAAGCCCCTCTCCGCTGCATCAAGGCTGAGCAAGGCATCTCACCATAGAAAATGGGCTACAAAATGCCAGCTCATGTACCAGGGATAGATCCTGGGACCATTGCCAGGGACCCCTCAGATAGATCATGTTACACAACTGTCACCCACATATAGGGGGCCTAGTTCTGTCTGGTGCAGACTCCACAGCTGTTGGTCTAGAGTCCATGAGCTCCCAGGAGCATGGCTCAATTGTTTCTATAGATTTCCCATCATGATCTTGACCTGCCTTGCTCATATAATCCCTCCCCCATTTCTTTGACTTATTCTTGGAGTTTGGAACTCATTCCATCTGTCACTGGACTAGGGCTCTGTAGGGAATTACTTTCTCATAGTGTTGGAAGCTGCACTTTGGATGGAAGCATTGTTAGGATTCTGTTACCCTGGTGGCTTTGCTGCATTATCTTTATCTTTCTTTATTTTCACATGGAGTTCTCTCTGGAGGAAGGCTTGTGCCAGTTCTTCCATTTTAAATATCTGTAGAGGATCATACATGGTAGAGTGAATTTATATAAAAAGGGGATTTCTTAGATTTGCTTATGTAGTATGGCTTAAATTGTTCAGTAAGTTATCTGCACACTGGAGATGTGAGAACTCAGTTACTGCTCAGCCCATGAGACTGGATACTTCAACATTCCTGAGCTAATCCTGAAGGCCCTGATGATTCTTCGATAGCCCTGTGTCTTCAGTGTAGGTTGTAAGGCTGATGAGGCCAGGATAAGTGTCAGTGGCATATGGAAGTGGCAAAGAAAGAGATTGCACCAGGGTTGATGAACTCGCAAGCAAGATGTGAAGACAAGCAGACAAAACCAGGGACTTTCCCCTCAGTACTTCTTGATCCAGACTGCTACTGGAAGGTGCTACCCACGTTTACTGTTTGTCTTTCCACTTCAATTAGCCCACACAAGAGTCAGGCGTAGTGGCGTATGCCTTTAATTACAGCATACAGAGGCAGAGGCATAGACAGAGGCAGGGGTGGAGGCAGAGGCAGAGGTGGAGCCAGAGGGGCAGATCTCTGGGTTAGTTCTAGGATAGCCAGGTGCCAGGGTCCAGCCTCAGCCTGGGTTCAGGTCCTGAGGCTGGAAAGATGTGCCATTGCAAGGAAAACTTCTGACCACCAAGTGGACTGTACTCAGGAGGCCCAGAATAGCTCAGGCCGTCCTTATTTATACTTAAACAGAGTTTTTCTTACCAGGGTTACAAGATCAGTTTTATTATTGGCTTCTATTTTTGAATTTAAGAAATACATCACCTCCTCCTTGACCAAAAAAAAAAAAAGCCAGGTGATGGTGGCACACACCTTTAATCTGAGCACTCGGGAAGCAGAGGCAGGTAGATCTCTGTAAGTTCAAGGCCAGCCTGGTCTACAAGAGATAGTACCATGAGACAGGCTCCAAAGCTACAGAGAAACCCTGTCTTAAAAAACAACAACAACAAAAGAAAAAAAAGAGAAAGAAAAAAGGAATACACCACAATTTAATGAATATATCATGAAACCCTTTTATTCCCATTTATGCTTTCCCAATGCACCTTCCCACCCCCTGCATAGCCTTATTCTAGACACAGAGTTCAGCACTTTTGCAGGCCTTAACTAAATCCTGAGCCAGACACATCCTGATCTTGCAGCACTTACGCCTGTTAGTAGCTACTTGCAGTTACAAAGTTAAAAGTAATAGACATGGGCATAATGCTTTAAGGACAGCGATATTCAAACACAGTTATTTCATGTCTGTAAAATATATTTTATGCCGTTCCCTTTTCTATAAGAGGGTCCCATGTCTCAGTCTCTCTGTAAAAGGCAGACTTTGACAAAACTCTTATTTCCCATCTCACTATACCATGCTTCTCCCACCAATATAAGCCCTTATGATGGTAAAGGTGGATCCATCCACCCCATATTTTGCATTGCATTATTTCTATCAGAATATACTATATCTTATCATTGATTCTATATGATTAGTGCCCAGGGAACCTACTCTCAACAGTTGACACTATGTGTGTTCCTGAGGCCTTTTCGCCATTCCTTGTATGCATGCCTTATTCTCCTTTCCAGAACCGTGAGACATGGTTAGTGTTCCAAGTGTTGTGTTCTCATTTGTACCTAATTACCTTTATTGAGTCAGAAAAGCTTCCAGGATTACTAGCTAGTAAGTACAGATAAGAGATTTGAGAAACAGCTCCTTGTTGAATCATAGGGGAAAATATTTGAATAGGAACAGAATTTTCAGGGAAAACTACAGCTGTTACATATGTGACCGACAAAGAAAAACTAAAAGCTACCCAATGAACCATCAGTATAATGAGAGAGAAAAGAACCTGCAAGCTGCACAGATTTTGCAAATTCTTTTGCTGTCCTGTGTACTACTTGCCCTTGCCAAGTGAGAGTCCATGTCCACAGGTGCTTTGCCCCACTGAATCCCACTGGACAGGGAGTCATATGCTGATCTGAGACTGGGCTGCACAGCTCCCGACAGCCAGGGCTACCCAGAAAAACTCTGTTTCCAAACAAAACAAAACAACAAAACAAAACTAACCTAGCCAAGAAAATCCATCATAGGAATGTCCCAAAATTAACTTCCTTGATATTCCCTCAAAGGTTTGCCCAAAGACTTGTCTCATGGATGATTCTAGATCCTGCCAAGATGATGGTCATTATTAACCATTGCAATCTTATTTTAGAATGGTTTGTTATATTTAAAACTGACAAAACTGCTACTTTTAAAGACATTCAGTGCTTGAAAGTAATTGTTGATATTCAAATGTATACACGTGTGTGGCTGGTGGGCTGACTGTGTACCCTCAGAGATCTGCTCATGTCCTAAATTTTGGGACCTGGAACTGTCACAGTATATTGGTCATGGTTAAGAGCCTGAGTAATGTGATTGTCATTTTAATTTTTGAAAGCATAAATATTTCTTTGTAAATAATAAGACAATGAACTTAAGGATCTTGAGAAAACAATTTTATTCTGAATTACTGAGTCTGTTCCTAAATTCAGTAAGTGCCTTTATTGGAATGAATCAGAGAGATGTTTGACAGGTGGGGAGGAAGAGTCAACATGACTGTGTAGACAGAGTTGAAGTGGCCACAATCAAGCCCCTAGAAACCAATAATCTCAAGGAAGGTGTAGAGCCAGGTCTCTTCTGTGTCACCTCAGGAATCATGACATGCCTGGATCTTGACACTTGACTTCTGGACACAGACAGGAAACATTTTTTGAAATGACACAGCTGTGGCCGTTCATGACCACTGTTCAAGAAATCAACTATTTTGTATAACAAAATTTAGAGATAAGTTATCTCTTCAATGGGGAAGATGTTTAATATAAAAATTGAGGTTATTATTACAGTTTTGGCCCAGTCTTTTAAGAATTTTCTGTTGCTTTCATAGGGTTGGATAGACTTCCTTAATACAAGAAAATGACAAGTAGGATTGTTGGCCAGAAAAATTTTAATTTTATACTTTGGAAAGAGAATGAAAGGCTATAGTTCTTAGGGGAATGAGTCATCAATTTGAATGCTTCAAATTGCATAAGGAATGAGAAAAAAATTAGCAATGATCAAGTCAGGCCAGCAAGTAAGCACAAGATGGGTGACATCAGGGTGATTTTATCAGCAGGTGCTTTGGGCCAGCAAGATACTAAGAAATGAAGATGACGTGGTCTCTCAGCAGTCTTAGATTTTATTAGGTGATGCCCATGGCAATGCTTCTTTGCTCGCTTGGGAAAGGAAAGGGAAATCACCACCTTACATATTGATCTGCCTTTCAAGGCCTAACTACTTCAGATCATTTGTAATTATAGTTCTTTGGGAAAGATAGATAATATTTTACTACCTATGGACTGTTATCCCACCAAATGCCACTGATCTGATAGTAAAAGATATCTGCAATTTTATAGAAAAAGCAATGGACTCCATTGCTCAACTCAGTTATGTGATAACTTTGCTAGCCCTGTAACCTCAAGAGGCAAAAGATGTTTACGGGATGTTGTTTTCCTTGTCAGCCAGATAAATGCAATGTGGACTAGAAGAAAAAATTACACAGCTAGAAAGAAAGTTACCACAATAATGATTATACATAATTGCTGTGAAGAGGCATTGGGGGCTGATGAAGCATATCAACTTAATGCTGTGTTTCATCAAACACACGTGCTGTTTACACTCAGCACACTCTTCACCCATTGCATTTGTCCTTCACTAATCTACACTTCTGTATGATGCGTGTTTGCATGTATATGAGCATATATTGCACAGATACAGATTCACACATATGTGAGGTGTGTGTGTGCATGTACAAGCCCAAAGTTGACCGTAAGCAGCTTCTGCAGTTCAGGACTCTCTGATTCCAGCTAGTTTGACCACCACACCCATCCAGCTTCTTTGTGTTTGCTAGGGTTCTGAACTCTGGTCTGGTTATTTTGGTTCTGGGCAGTTGGGACGAACATGCAGTTCCCTGTTACACATAGATAGTTGATGTGTGTGTGAGTGTGTGTGTGTGTGTATGTATTTGATTTAGGATTGCTATTCCTTTATGAAGGTATTGCCTTGATATCAGTTCTCAAAAATAATTGAGTTTAAGTTAAACGTGATTGTCTAAAGGAACACAAAGCAGAAGCCATTACAGGCTAAGAAAGAGTCCAGTAATTAAATACGTTTTAGATTCTACTTGTTGAAGTTGATTGTCCTATGGAGCCTGCTCTGGACTTGAAAAGCTAAGTTCATGACTCTGTGATTGCTGCTTTATTCTCTTGTTTACCCTCTCATGTGCTTGAGCACAGCAGCCAGAAACACATTGTTATCCACTTGCAGGAAGCAAAAGTTTCACCTCTTTGCTAAATGTAACCTCTTTTCTATTCAGGTGGCTGAATGATTCGTGCAACAAATGAGGCTTGATATGTGCATTTTAGTCATAATCATTCCTGTTTCATCCTCGGTTTAGGAATAGACCTGCAATTTGATTTCTAGCCAAAATGCTTAAGGAATGTGCTAAACAGCTATTATATAACAACAACCCTATCTTTAAGGTTTAAAGCAATGGTGGTTTTCCTACTCATCGGTGTTGTGGAGCAGTTTCCTTTGAGATTAAGATCTTCCATTTTGGAGGGGAAAATTTAAGGGAAGTGAAACCACAAGATATTTTAAGATAGGATGTTTACAGGGAGTTGGAACAGCAGGGTGTTCTAAGGGAAAGGAAAACACTCCATTCTCCAGAACAGCTCATTAAGACAGGAAGTAGACAATTAAGAATAACTTCAGGAAGTCTCTAAAATGAAATAGAGTCACTAGGCCCCTAACTCCCCATGAATATATAAGCATTAAAGATGATGAGATTCAAGACTCTCGGATAAGCCTAGTCTTCCTAGGAGAGGTTGGGACCAGCTAGGCCATGAAGAAAGGATATTCTCCAAAAAGGTTGAGCGGCCTACAGGTTGTGCAGTGGGCTCTAGATTTACAGCTTTCATGAAGTGTCACCCAGGCTATAGTGGGCCATTGTCAATACAGCTCTCTTTGAGTCATCTCTGCACCTGTTGTAAGTGGCCCTTCACCCATATTCGTATAGATAACTCAACAGAACTTGATTCACCAAGTTTGGTGCCCTCTGCACTTCCATCTACCATCAGTCCTTTATTAGGGGTGAGTGCATATTTGCTCATGCCTCTCTCAGAATGTCACGTGATCTGTGGCTCTAGGTTTGACTGGTTAGCTTCCTGACCAAGGCCATTTTTCTTGGACCTGGCCTGAGCAGGGGCAGATCATTGTATAGTGTAGCACAGCCTAGAAGAGACATTTTCATTAAAAGCAGCAATAATGACAGCAACATAACATATACAATAGTTCTTCATGCTGGACTTTAACCTCTTGCATTATTTCTGATCTTACTCAAGGACAAAGCAAACCACAGATAGAATGAAACAGGCTCTACTTAATATCTAATTTTAAAAGTTTACTTGTATTTATGTCAGTGTGTGTGTTCCTATTTTCCTGTCTGTGCACGGAGTGTAATACTTGTGGAGGTACAGAAGAGGACATTTGATCCTTTCGAACTGGTGAATGGGAGACTAGAGCCACCTGATGTGGGTGCTCTGAACCAAACTCAGGTCCTCTGAAAGGGCAGAAAGTGCTTTTAACCTCCAAGCCATCTCTCTAGCCCCAGATTCTACTTCTTCATAGAAGGAGTTCCCATTAGCTGTCCCTTTTCACTTCTACAACTGGCAACTTGCAATTCTTTCCTTTTTGCCATTATGAGTTACTAAATCTAAAACATGTATTTTGTTTAAGCTCATCTTTCTTATATTTCTTAGGAGATGTGACCATAAAGAAAAGACCACTAAGTTCTAAGCAAGATGGCGAAGAGGGTTAGATAATTTGAGTTCAGTTCCCTGGGACACAGATGGTTGAAGGGGAGAATAGAGTCTGGAAAGGTATCTTCTGACCTCCATATGCATGCTTTGGGACACACACACACACACACACACACACACACACACACACACTATACACACACGGAGAGAGTAAATATTTTACAAACAAAAGGCCAAAAATTTTCATATATAACTGTGGTGATACAACTTTATGAAAATATCTCTTACTCTAAGAAAGACTGGAACTTTTGCTGGACCTCAAAGTTGAGTTAATAGTAAATTTTGAGATCACTTAAGACAGACATTGCCTGATAACTTGTTGTGTTCTCAGCTTGTCTGTTTAACCTGCCTTTAAGACACCAATGTAACAAGCAATTTTACTTGTTTTGGAATTTCCATCTAATCAGCATTTGTCTTTAATCTTGAGTTATGTGCTCTTCTATACTCATGACTCAGAGAGCAATGTGTATGTGCATGTATGTTTGTGATGGTACTCAATTGTTGAAAACAGTAAAACAGGTCAAAGGTGACCTTATATAACAAATATTCACCATAAATGTTGGAAATAACATTTAGATACTGCTTGATAACAGAGTTTGCAGTCCTGCGTGCTTTGGTCCATTGGGGTAACCTGAATTAAATAATTTACCAAACCCTGTTTTAAAAAAAGTATCCCCAATCCTTTCCCTATATGATGATTTCTGTACTGTTCAATAAATACAGAGTGTAGAAACCCCTTTGTTGGGGGCACACACACAAACACACGGACAATGCACAGGAAACAGGGAGATTAGATACCCAGTTCAATCAAACTAAAGGCTAGCCAGAGACCACAAATAAGAGACATACAGAAAGCTCAGGGAGAGAAGTAAAGAATTCAACTTTGTCCTTGCACTTTGTCAAGTTAATTTAAGGGGACGTACTCATCTTTCTTTCCCTATAGTGACACTGACACAGCTAGGTGCCTCCAAAGCTGTCTTTAAGACATTTAATTAATGGATAACACAAACCACACTGTAATGAGTCTTCCTCTATCCTCCCACCCAGCTCCAAAACAATGACACAGAGACTTCTTATTAATTATGAAAGGTCAGCCTATAGTTTGGGCTTGTTACTAACTAGTTCTTATAATTTAAATTAACTTGTATTTAATTAATTTACATTTGAATCATGGATTTTTACCTTTCTCTCATTCTGTTTGTCTGACTCCTTCTGTGTTTCATTGGTGTACCCTTTGTGCCTCAATTATCTCTTCCTACTTCCTATCTCTATCCAGAAGTCACACCTGTATCTCCTGATTAGCTATTGGCTGTTCAGCTTTTTATTACACCATCCACAGAAACACACCTTCACACAGTGTACAAACATCCCACAACACTACATTGCTATTGAACAACTGAAATTGAAGCCCCAGCTCCAAAGTTTTATGCAGCTGACTGACGGTCATGTGTTAGCCAGATTAAAGTGATATCATAATAAATTTGGATTGCCAACTTGACATAGTAGAGAAGAATTAACCTGACTTGAGGAATTGCCTCCAACAGATTTGCATATCTGTGAGGAAATTTTCATGATTGCTAATTGATAGAAGAGACCTAGCTTACTGTGGGCTGTGCCACCCCTGGGTTTTGGTGGTAGCTTTGTTTTCTGTAAATATTCACAAAATCAGTTTCTTTGAAACATCTTTTCACAGTTGCATAAAATTTCATCATGCTACACTTTTTGTATTTGTTGTTTATTTTTTAGATTGTAATATAATTGCAATGTTTCTCTTTTCCCTTTCCTCCCTCTAAACCTGCCCACACAATCATCCTATATACTCCTATACGGGAGTATGTATTCTCTCTCTCTCTCTCTCTCTCTCTCTCTCTCTCTCATCTATCTATCTATCTATCTATCTATCTATCTATCTATCTATCTATGTATCTATCCTCCTCTCTGTTCTCATTCAAATTCATGGCCTCTGTTCTTTTTGTTATTGCACAGACATATTTGCATATACATATATATTACTAAATTTAACCTCTGAGTATGTTTTCAGGACTGATCATTTGGCACTGGACAATGAGTTGATCAAGAATTAAGTTTGAGTTCCTTTCCCCATTTCCTAGCTCCTCTTGTCGTTAGCTATGTCAGTTTGTGGGTTGTCTCAGAGGAAATTGCTTGTATCTCCATTTTATTTCTCTGTCAATAAAGGAGGGATTGGCAGAAATGATTTTGACAGTCACACAAGCTTGAGGGCTCCGTAGTGTGAAAATGTTTCTCACACTCTTGACAAATGTGTTACTTTTACTTTTTTATTTGTTATTCATTTCTTATCTCCAAGTCTCTATCAAGACAGCATCTATATTATGCCAATCCTATCCTGGGCAGATGTCCAAGTATTTCTTTGAAAGACAAGTTTTGTGGTTTTTTTAATTGCAAAGAAAAATTATGTTTTCCTTCAACATGAATAAAATAAGATAAATATTTCCAGATGTATGCAATATTTAATTTTGTTCCAGTTAAACACAACCATTATAATTTATAATTCTTGATGGGATAGATTGGGGATACATAGTTGGACTGGAGATTATGATAAAGGAGAAAAAAAACAAAATTAAGTGCTTCAAATTAAGACCAAATGTACAAGACTTAAATATTAGAAGTTCACAGTGTTCTTGATACTGAGTATACTGAGTGATATTTCCAAAGTGTTTAAGTGACATTTTTTGTTGTCACATCCTTGCCAACATCTGTTAATATGTATATGTGGTAATATTCAAATGGGATGAGAGGGACTCTCATATGTCTTTTTGCCGTTTCTCTGGGCAAATGTTATTGAGCTTTCTTCATATATTTATTAACTGTTTGCAATCAAGGGATATCTATTCAGATCATTTTCTCACCGTTTTCTTGTTCTTTTGTTAGGATTTTATGAATAATTTATATATTTTGAGTGTTAATCCTCTGTCAGAGCAACCCTTGGCAGACAGTTTTGTTCATTCTGTAGGATGTCTCTTAATCCTGTTGATTTTCTCATGTAATATACAGGATACACATACACACACATATGTAATCCAATTAGTCAATTTTTATTTTTATTTCTTGTGATTCTGCAGTCCTATCCCTAAGTATATTCCTATAGAATTATTTTAGTTTCCATCCTGCTTTTCAATACTAGTTTCACAGTTTTAGGTTTTACATTAATGTCTTTTATTCATTTTGAGTTCATTTTTTTTCCAGATGGAGAAATGAGAATCAAGTTTCAATGTTGTACATTTGGGCATCCAGTTTTCTCATTGCAATTTGCGCAACAGGTGATCCTTTATCCAGTGTTTTTTAATAATATATGCATATATATACATTATACACACATATATTTGGCTGGAGACGTGTTATTTTATTTCTGGGATCTCTATTCTGTTCAGCTGATCTGCGTGTCTATTGCCATGCCAACAACATGCCGTGTATTAATGAATGCAGCAAAAGAAGAAACTACTGGACAGGAACTGGAGCTTTTTAAATAAACCCATTGCCAAGCCATGGCGTATTAGGGAGAAAGCCAAAGACCTAGTTTATTTTTCCTCTTGCTTTCTAAATTGTTCTTTATCTTTTCCTTTTGAAATCCAAATAGAAAACAAGAGGACAAGGACTACACTGGTGCTGACTAGAGTTCAGCCTTCTAGGCACACAGTAGTGTTATAATAGATGGTATATCTTTGGAGACAAATATCTAGTATGTGCATTAAACTCCTAATACCAGTTCTCAAAAGAGGTATGTCTAGAAGACATAATGGGGGTCACTTTACTTTAACAATTTTTGCATCTGTATGATTAAATAAAGGAAACACTGGGGGTAGGGGAAGTGAGATGCAGTGAAATATTGTGGGGTGCAGATCAGAAAGCAATGTTAGCTGTCATGTGATCATTGCTCCCTTGTTCAAACCCCGTTAAACATTGATGAGCTAGTTGATTGGGCTTTTCAGTTTCTGCTTGGGTGTGTAAATTTCTCTCCCTACTCTATCCCACCTCCTCTCCCTGTAAGGGTGGGAACTAAAGGCATATACTTGAAAGACACATCTTTTGATTCTCACAAATCAGCATCTATAGTTCAACACTTGTCGTTTCCTGTTTTTTAGTACTCTCACATCCTGATTTATTGCACCAGGAGACAGACTTAGGGAGAAATAGGCACTTTGATTATCATTTTTTACAAAGTGTTGGGCTCTCTCACAGCACAAAGCCAAGTCATATGACCATGAGCATGGAAGTTTTTCTAGTCCTATGTTCCAGTTGTTTATTTTATATTGGGGCAGTTTTGAATTGGAAACTTTAGAGAAGGTAATTGTAATCATTAAAATCCCTTCTTGATTGCTTCCTGTATACTCGATATTTTGTTAAGCTCTGTCAGTATTATTTTCTAGTTTCCTAAAATAATATCATGAATCATTGTATTGAGTTATAATCAATTAATTTGATCTCTTTAAAGTCAGACACTGAGATGACATTTGTAACTTGTAATTGATGGAAACAATTCTGATAGAGTGACATTTACCTTATACTCAATATAACATAAAGTAAAAATGTAATATTTCTCATGATCATTTATATTGTTTTCTGTTTTTTTTTCTGGAAAATTTGAGCAGTGGAAATGTCACCATCAAGTGTCGAGAGGCTGCCAAAGTTTTATCAATATCCACACCTCATAAGAGTAAACTGAAGTGAAGCAGGAAGTAGATATTCTGTCTTGTCAGTAGCATCCAGACTCTACTTTATAGGCTCTGCAGGGCTGATTGGCTTAATATTTTTTGCAATTCCATGGTTAGCGGATACTTAGATCACTGAAATAAGCAACAATTATGTGATGTTTTAAATTAAAGTTAGTTTTTAATACTTGAAATATATATGTGTGTGTGTGTGTGTGTGTGTGTGTGTGTGTGCTGCATTCCAAATATTGGTTGTTAAAGGTGTCTACAAACCAGTGAGTATAGAGATAATATTTCCCAAACTGACAGCAAGAGTAAGCGGCTTGAGCATAATTTTAGAAATGCTTATGAGATAAAAGGCAACAGTACATGATGAACTAGCTCTTTGACTTTTGAAAGAGCTATAGCAAAGGTTTTCTAAATTATTATTTAGATTATTTACTGCAATTACATGAATGAAGAAGGTAGGAATTGAAATCTTTATCTGCCTGATTTCAAACAGGGTTCTTTAATTTTCACTATATACCTTTTTGCCTAATATAAGGCTTATGTTTTCTATGTATTTGGGTCAATTTAAGCAATAAAATTTTTGAAGTGGCTAGATAGTATATTAAGAGATAATATATAAGTGTTCAGGGCATTTTTTTCTTGCTAACTTCAGGATGAGTGTTACAAATCTAGATCTATTGATCTGGATATTCTCAAAGTCTATACAGCCTAGAAATTTAATTCTTTGCCATGGAATAACTAGGACTGATTAAGAAATATTTGGATTTCTTCTGAGTAACGGGACCCATTGATTGGTTAAAATAAATGTACTAATAATTCTGGAGGGTTTATGTATCCTACCTTATTATTGTCCTGTAAAAAACAAATACTACTATAACATGAATCAAAATAATAAAAATTAGTATGGAAAAGATTAAATGGTCTTAATTTAAATAATTTTGGTTTTGGCCACCCAATTAAAATATATCTCATTTCAAAGATAATATGATGAAATGTCTAAAAAGGGAAAAAACAAAAAGAAAACTAAACGACATAGACAGTGGATGAATATCCCGATTGGTGCAACTTAGTGAAAGGAAAGAGGAGAATAAGCAATAGAATTCATTCCTAAAACAGATCATAGCAAAATGTTAACTAATATGACAGATGACTTCTTGCTGGGAAGCAAACAGGAGCAGCTAGGAAATAATCCTTTGTTTGAGGTATGTGGCTTTGGTTGAGGTCAGTAGAAACATCTGGAGAAAGGGTCCTCATAAGGCATAACAGTTTGGACTAATGTAAGCTATGCACTGCGGGGGGTGGGAGATCCTTGTCTTAGTTACTTTTCTGTTGCTATGATAAAAATACACCACCCCAAAAGCTACTTAAGAGAGAAAGAGTTTATCTCAGCTTATAGTTGCAAAGGGAATACTCACCACCGTGGAGGATAAAGCATGGTGGCAGGGGCAGGAGGCCAGCCTGTCACAGTGCATCGGCAGCTGAGAAGGGGAGAGAAATGAATAAATACAGGTAGGACTGCACTCAGATCACTTTATCTATTCTCGTACAGTTCAGGTTTCCATGCCTAGCGAATGCCTCCCTCATCAATTGGGCAACGAGGGCTTGAAACTCTTCTGGGTTCTAAAAGTAGTTCCTCTACTCTAGTCCTGCCACCTGCTGCACACACAGCTTCTCTCTTAGGTGGAGACTGGTCTCAGTCCACACTTGCAGCTCTCCTCAGTCTCCTATGCTACTGACAGTTCATGTGTCTTGGGGTATTATTCAGTGCAACTGAAGCATTACTTTTATAGCGTCACACGATGGCCTTTAAGGGCCTCTGCCTAGAGACTTCAGTCCTGCTCTACAGTATCTGGCCTCAGATGCTCTCTATGACCACCGCACCTCCCAATATTGTGTTATTCATGTCTTCAAGAAACAGTATCATGCTGGTCCCTATGTCACTGTAAAGTTCTCTTGGCATCTTGAGATATAGTCTGAGATATAGTCTATAGGGGGGCCTTTCGTTACATATGTGTATCAGCTCCTGTGTGCTGACACCGGGGAAACATTTTTCTAGGTAGTTGCTTTTGAAGCAGGGAACCCCATCAGGTTAGCCTTTCTTCCTTTATATAAAATTAATGACCCCAAAGTAGAACCTGTAAGGGGTGGAGTTTTGCCCCAGGATGCCTTTGCTATTGTCTCAGTGCATCACAGGGAACTTTTCTACCATAGAGATGATTTCTTTCCCAATTAGAACTGCTTTTTCAAACGCAGCGGGAATGCTCTCCTAGCTTGAAATTTCCTTCTGCAACAATATCAGCTCATTTTCTTTATATTCCAACTGCGGTCAGAAGCTCAGGACATGGGCATGTTGGAGCCAGATACTTAGTCGAGATGTCACATGTCTCCCTTAGCGTACGAGGCGCAACAGAGGCCTTGCTCTCTCTCTTATCTCAACAGCCAGGCCCTCCACTGACCACTATTCCCTCCATCTTTCAACTTCTCACTAGAAGGATCTCTTAAGCTCTGTTTCCACCATTTAATGGCTTTTCTAGCCTAAAGTATATTTCAACCAATTCTTAGAATCAAATTAAGACAAAAATAAAACAGATGATACAAATTGATCCTAAGAGGTAAGTTTAGAGGTATAAGTACCTACATTAAAAACTCATAAAAGATATCTTTTCATGACTTACAGGTAAAATGATGTGCTATGCGACATGTTGGAATGATATACTGATTACAGTTTATGAAGCACTCTCTGTTATCTATTCCTCCAGTCTCTCAATAGACTTGAAAATGCCCTGAACAAATCTCTTCTACTGCTGGGCCCATAGACTCTTTCTGTTGTTGAACTGGGTCTGGTGCTGCAACTGCAACCAACACAATTGTCTCCTTAGCTCAGGCAAACTGGGTCTAGTGTTGGTACCAGGAAATTGATATCAGCTCTACCTATGGCAGGATTATGGCTAAGCTCTGATATATTATTTGGACACAGCACAGACAAGAGCCACCACCATCCTTTTGGGAACTTAGCAAATGTGACTGAATAAAGTTTGATTTATCCCTCAATAGCTCACAGAACTAAGTTAAGAAAACTCATCTCTCACTTCCTCCACTTTCTCTTGGTCGTAGGAGATAGCCAGTTCAGGAATCTTGTCTGGGACCATCCCTGTAGATTCCTGCCATGTTTTGCTGATATCCATGGAAGACCTGCCCTTTCCTGAACAGAAATAGAGGAGGAGTGGATTGGGGTGTAGGAACAGAGTGAGGTGGGGGGAAGGACTGGGAGGAGAGGAGAGAGGGAAAAATTAAGCCAGGATGTAAAATAAACTAATTAATTGATTATAAAAGAAAGAAAACTCATCTGAAAGGAAAGGGAAGCCTGGAGCCCAGAAGAACAGGAAAGCCCACAAAAAAAGAACAGGTAAAAATTACCATGGGATACAGTCCAGACCAGTACCAGGTAGCTGAATCAGTGGGTCCATCAAAGTTTCAAACAATGTTCAGGTCAATGATCTCATTTTCTTGTATCTCCACCCAGGTTTCCTTCCCTACTACAGCTATCCTATGCCAGGGATTTCATGACCTTATCTTTCCATTCAGCTCTTATCTCTTCCCTGCAGATATTCTTATCTATATATTACATAAAATGGTCATTGAAACATAGCGGCACTCTTCTCAACTGTTATATTTTTACTATCATTCCATTTTCCATATTTTTCTCCCCTTAATTTACCCAATGACCAGTACTCTTACTATTACATTTCCCATAGCACAGTGGCTGTATTGTTTAAACATGTCTGGGTACTATTTTTACTCCGTCTTTTTAGTCTATTATTAACCAAAACCCCATACATTCACCTATTTCCCACTTGCCCATATTAGTCTCTATCTTATTTATGTTCCTCCCAACTTCTCATCTAACAATATAATACTTATCATGCATCTCACTGTGATTACTTGTCTCTTCTTTTCTTTATTCTTTCCACTCATATTGCGATATAAGCACACCCAACACTACCAGGGTCCCTTCCACCAAAACCAATCAGTACTCAGAGTTTGTTTTGTAGTCACCTGATACTTTATTATCACAGGATGTTACCTACCAGATAGTGACTGTAGCTATAGTCTAATCATGTGTGTGGGGTGTGGTGCAGGGAGACATTTGGAAGGCAGAACGCTGCTTGAAATCCTAGTCTAGCAGATGGAAATATTACAACTGTACTACTACTCAGTCTCTCCTAAACACTGCAGAAATGTCTGTTGAAAGAAGAGAAGAAAGCACATTGAATTAAAACAACAATGACAACAAAAATCTTAATCAAAAATCTAATCCCCCAAAGGCAGTTCTCATTGTAAAAATAGAAGTAACTTGAAAAACCAAGACAAATTGTTTCTCCCACAAATTACCAATTCTATAGTATTCCCCGATTGTTAGCATCCAGGGACATCTGATCCTGCTCCTTGAGGAGTTAGCCGAGTGTGTCATCCCTGTGATCATGGCATGTAGCACCTTGGCCTGCTGTGTGGTCTCACCCAGTCCTGTTGAAAGGTGAAACTCTGCCTCCTCCTCCTCCTTCTTTCTCTTCCTCTCACCCATCTCTCTTTTTTTTGTCTTTCTGCCCTTCTCTGCATTTCTTTTTGTCTGACTCTCTGCACCCCCCTCTCCTTCTCTCTCTCTCTCTCTCTCTCTCTCTCTCTCTCTCTCTCCTTTTTATCTCTCTCTCTTCCCAAAAGGCCACTCTGTGTTCCATTTCTCTCTTCTCTCTCTCCCTTCCCTCCCCCCACTCCTATTCCTTCCTCCAATGTAACTCCCCACATAAGCTCTGTCTGCATGGCATATCTGTGTCTCACCCATTGTGGGTCTCCTTGGACCTGACCCACACACCAAGGTCCATCTAGTGCTTATAACCCTGATCAAAATGGTTCAGATAAAATTCTAGACACAGAATTAGAAATTGATTATAATAAGGTAAAACAACTCACAAAGGATTTATACATTTTCCCAAGAGATCACATAAACCACTTGCAGTAGTTTGAATGTATTTGGCTCCCCTAAGTCTTAGTGAGTAGCACTATTAGGAGGTATGAATTTTTTTGCAGTAGTATGGCTTGTTGGAAGAAGTTTGTCACTGTGGAGGTGGGCGTTGAGGTTTCTTATGTCCTCTAGTCATGCCAATGTTTCAGACTTCACTTTCTGTTGCCTGCAGGATCAAGATATAGTTCTTTCTCCACTCTCCACTCCTTCTCCAGCACCACGACTGCCTGCATGCCCTATTTCCTGCCATGAGGATGATGAACTAAACCTCTACAATTGTAAGTATGCCAATTTAATGATTTCCTGTATAAGAGTTGTCATGGTCATGCATGGTGTCAAACCAATTTGTGTCAGAAGTGATAAGTAGGATTACTTTGTTTTGGTTAAAGGGAAAATCAATCCAGATGAAATTAGTACTCTGAATTTATCTTTTCTTTCTTTTACACACACACACACACACACACACACACACACACACACACCCTCATCCAATTTTCTAAAGCAAAAACTACTAGATTGAAAGTCACAAGCTAACCCCAGAACAGTAATATTGTATGGCTTCCATACCCCATTGTCACCCTTAGAGAGATACATTGCATAAAAATGAATAAAGAAGCACTTGAATTAAAGATCACACAATATATTAAATGTAGTTAACAGATAGTTGCAGAAAATTTCACTCAAACACCAAAGAATGCACACACTTCTCAACAAACCATTGAACTTTTTCTAAGGTAGATCACATATTAGGACACAAAGTAAGTCTCAAGAAGTAGAGGAAAGTTGAAACAGTGTTCTATAGTCTTATCTGACCACAATGAGATAAAACTTGAAATCAACAACAAAAAAGAATACAGAAAATATACGAACTCTAACAATATCATATTGAATGTTGGTGGTGTGAAACGGTTTCTGATAAGAGAATTCTCACTACAGAAACAGGCACTTTTCAAAGCATCCCATTTCTTACTTTCCAAAACATCCACCAACGAAGGCATTAGTACATATTTAATAGTGCCCGTGGGTGTGTTCATACTGTTTCCAGTTAGTCATCCTAAACACTAGAATGAAATATTTACATATACTCCAGATTGATACTTATTTAGCCCACCTGAGTGTTTTTAGAAGGGCCAATTTTAATCAAGAAGTCTTTTTATAGATAATCAGCACTCATGGAATAATTTAATATAATTTAGACACACCAATGTAAAATATATACAAAAGAATATTGAAATAGAATGGAATGATTCCACAATTTACGCTCTTTTCAACAATAATTTCTACATGCTCTAAAATTCAACACTCCTGAATTTTTTGTGAAGTTCATTTCCTTTAAAATATGATGAGTATTCATAAATGATTATAGAAATGGATTCACTTTCTCTCAGGTAGTGATCGGATCTTAAAATCACTGTATGATGTTTCATGAATGTATGTGGTTTTATATTTCTAATATGAGGTTTGAAAATGAAGGAACATATTTTCTACTCCCTCAGTGTTGTGTGTCGACAGCTCTATTACATTATCCTAGCACCCAAGCACATAAAAATGTGGGGAGTCATTGACCTCTTCCCCTTTCTACCTACTAAAGAACGCACTGTATATGAATTCTCTGTTTCCTAGTGGAAAAAGAATCATCTTTTTTTCCTTAGGAGCTTACAATTTAGAGGAAACTGCTATGAGCATCATTTTGTCTGGAAAGATACTACAATTCCTAAAACATCTCAGCTTTGTAGGCCAAAGTCTAAGCTGCAGTTACAAGATGACCTGTCATCCGCAAATAATGTGTTCACTTTAGTGATAATAAATAGGAAAACTATGGCTTTAGAAATTCTAAGCCTTTTCTTTATCAACTTGATATAGTATAGTTTAGGGTTGAAGGTAAAGTTTTATATAATCAGAGTTAGGACTTCTTTTATGTGACTTGGTACTGTCCATCTAACCCAATGAGGGATTTGTTTTTATACACTCAACATATAAATCGAATGATTATTTTTATAAAGTATTACTGTGTATAATTATATTCTGCACTGATGTTTACTAGAGAGGTAAGCAGTTAATTTGTAATGCTATATCTTGCTATTCTCCTATTACTTTCTCAGGGAATAGGGGTTCTTATAAGTATGAAAAGTTTAGTGGTACATCTTAACTGTACCAAGTGATGGGTTTCCAAAGTTATGTAAGTCATAGCCATTGTGATGGCTAATATATTCTGCCAATTTAAGCCTTTGACAATGTTTGGGAGGGTTTATCTGGATGAGATTAACTGAGAGGCAGTGTTCAATCTATGTAACTATTATTTTACATGCAGATATTCATATTTCTCAACATGACTAATTGAAGGGGTTGTCTTTTTTTCTACTATATGTTGACATATTTACCAGCAATTACGTGAATGAAATCATGTGCTTTTTCTGGGTCTGCTATTCTGTTCTTCGGTCAACCTGTCTTATTTGGTATATGTTTTATTTTGTAACATTACTGAGATTTTTTTTTTTTACTGTGACTCTGTAGAAGAATTTAAGATGAGGTATTTTTCTTTTGTGTAGAATTTCTCTTTCTGTTGAGGGTTTTTTGTTTTACAATATAAATATTAAGAATTTTCTCTAGTTCCGTCAACAATACTCCTGTAATTTTGATGGGGACTACATAAAATCTGTAACTCACTTTTGGTACTTAGACATTTACATTATTATATTAATTAGATTGTATTAATTATAACAATCTACAGCATGGTAGATATTTCCATAGTACAATAGCTTCAATTTATTTTTTATTTTTTGTTTCTCAAAGTTTTCATTATAGAACCACATCAGACTTTTCCCAACAAATATATTTTTAAAAGTTAATTCCCATGGACTTGATATTCTGATTTCTTTCTCAGCCACTGGTGCAGAAGAAGGTTGCTTTTTTTCTTGCATCGCAGTTATATTCTAAGATTTTGCTGAAGGTGTTTATCAGATTTACAAGTTTTCTGGTATAATATTTTGTACAAATAGGATTATTTGACGTCTATGTTTTCTATTCACACTTCCTTCATTGCTTGCTCTTGTCTCATTGTTGAAGCTACAAAGGATTCATACAATATACTGATTATAAGCAGAGAGAGTAGATGTCCTTGACTCGTTCTACATTTATCTATTTTTCTATTTACTTTAATGTTGGCTATGGGCCTTTTGTATATAATTACACACACACACATACACACACAGATAAGATGGAGTTATTTTTTAAAGGGGTGACAATGATCCTACTAGATACCATAGGTTAACAATTTAAATGCTCAGGAATGAGTTACTTATTTTAGAGTTGTTGACCAATGTTTTGGTGACTTTACTATTATTGTGATAAAGATCACGACCAAAATCGGCTCAAGAGGGAAGGGTTTATTTGGTGTGTTACATGTTATAGCTTATATTCTTTAATCCAAATAAGCAGGGCAAGAACCTGGAAGCAGGAACAGATGCAGAGGCAATGAAGGAATACTAAATATTCCTTCTCAAAACTTACACAGACTACTTTCTCTTTTTTCTTTTCTCTTCTTTTTTATTTTTAATTTTTTTTAAGACAGGGTTTCCTGGCTGTCCTGGAACTTGCTCTGTAGACTAGGTTAGCCTCAAACTCACAGAGATATGCATGACTCTTCCTCCTGAGTGCTGGGAATAAAGGTATATACTACCACTACTCAGTGGCTCAGCCTACCTTCTTAGAACACCCTGGACCAACAGCACAGGAGTAACACTGCCTACAGTGTTCCTGGTCCTTTCACATTAATCTCTAGTCAAGAAAACCTACCACAGGCTTGCCCACAGGCCAGTATGCTAGAGGCATTTTTCTCAATTGAGGTTCCCTTTTCCTAACTTACTCTACTTTGTGTCAAGGTGGCATAAAATTAACTAGCACAGCCAGTGAACTTCATTACACACCTTTTACAATTGAAACATTGTCTGCTATTGTCAATATTCTTGGTTATGAGGTTATCAACAGTAAGTTTATAATAAGACCCTATTTCTGAATATTTCACATACTTTAGTAGCCATAGATACTAGGAAATCAATCTGCTATTCACCTGAGGCTTTATCCCTACTATAGTTTCTATAGTACTGAAAGTTGCTATGCACAACATTGGAGGAGAAAAGTAATCATTCTTACCAAAGTGTGAACACTGCAAGTTGTAGAAGTGACTGGCTTTGGATGTGTCTACCAGTACAGTAATGATATGAACATCATGGCAGTATCCAACTACTTTCAGATCAAAGTCCTGCTCGATAAGAGGAAACCCCTCCCTGGCGCCATTACTGAGGCCAGAACCTATGGCCACACAGGTCATAAGCCCTAGCAGAGTATCTAATACTATTATTCTTATTCTGCCAAATAGACGTATAATTGAACCAACTTCTAATGACTTATCATTATACACACAAATTAATGCATCTCTCATTAGGGAAATTAGGGAAGCTTCCATTTGCAGTGGATGGTGATTAACACAGAGACCTACAGTTGGTTAATATGCAGAGTAAGAAAAACTGGTCTTGATGAGTTTGCAAAAGAAAAGAAAAGAATACAATATTGGATGGATAAGGAAGAGGGAGTGGGTCTGGGAGTTGTGGGAGCATGAGTGAATGTGATCAAAACATATATTAAATTCACAAAGAACTTATAAAATATCTTTAAAAGGAAAGTTTAACAATGAAATACACAATTTGTTAAGAGATAATTTACTCTGGATACTTTAGATGATGCCAGTGAAAGCAAAACATTTTTTTCCTGTGTAATTATGAAGCATTACTATCTCAGTAATGTTTAAACATGTCATAATTTTAAAGTAGCCAAATTAATTGAGTATTAAATATGAGTTATTTGGCATCTGCCTCTTGGATTTGATGAAAAGCACTGCTCTTTTAAGTAAAAGTGAATGAACTTAACCGTAAATGGAGTATTGTCCACAAGTATAATGGTGAGTGCTGCTGATTTTTGTATTTCTCAAGTATCAAGCCCTTAAGAAATACCCGACTTAAAAAAAAAGAAATACCAGACTTCACTGCTTTTATTGTTATCCTATCCAATGACTGTGTATGTCCTTATATTATGAGTAATCAAGAACCTCTAGTTAGTGAAGTAGCTGGTCTAAAATCACTTAGAAAACAGAGCATGGAGAAAGCTAAGTTCTGTCCTTTGACACTATTGAACACTAGATGCAGCAAGCATGAAGTCAGGGTCCCTACACATTATTATTGTCTCTAGAGAAACAGACACAAGCAACTTAATTAGTACATAGCAATATGGTACAATACTATGTATATTAAATGCATTTAAAAATTAATGTGACGGCCAAGAGGAAATAGAAACTTCAGGGAGAATGTTCAGGGAAACATCCCATGCCTTTTTTATTATTCTAATTTAGTATATCTGGAATGGGAAAAGATATTGTATGTTTAATAAATACTTCCACGTGACTTCTAAAGGATTTTTGAAGATCACAGACTCAACATACCAAGGAAATATTTTTATGTGCATGTGTGGTAGTTTGAAAGAAAATGGCCTCCAAAGGGAGTGGTCCTATTAGGCGATGTGGCTTTGTTGGAGTATGTGTGATCTTAATGGAGGAAGTGTGTCACTGTAGAGGTGGGCATTGAGTTCCACATATGCTCAAGCCACTCCCACTGAGACAGACCACTTTCTATTACCTGCAAGTCAAGACGTAGGACTCTGATTTCCTTCTCTAGCATCCTGTCTGCCTGTATGCAACCATGTTACACCATGATGACAATGGAATAAGCCTCTGAAAATGTACAGAAGTCGATGAAACTAGAGACTACTGTGTTAAGTGGTATAACCCAGACACAGAGAGACAATCACATCATGTTCTCTATTCCATCTCTTTTTACATAGAACTGGGAAGCTGTACTCATGAAATCCCAACAATTTAGTTTACTTATGGCAGACTAAACTGGACCTGAATAATGGGTAATACCAATTGACCTCTCAATATGGATGGTGGAAATCTCACAAGATGACACCCTTAGACATAGAGCTACAGGAAATTAATAATGACTGTAACAAGAATTAGTCTTCTCCAGGGATGAACTATCTAATAGGTTATTCATCTCTAAAAGGTTATTCTTAAACATATATACACATGAAGAAAATGAAATGAATTGGGCAGGTTAGACATGCACATATCTACAATGCAAAAAAAAGATAACTTTAAAAGGAGGTTATGAATTTGAGAGTGTGAGGTGACTGGGAAATGGCAATTCTACCAAAGGCAATCTATAAATTCAATGCAATCCCCATTAAAATCCCTACAAAATTCTTCACAGACCTTGAGAGAACAATAATCAACTTTATATGGAAAAACAAAAAACCCAGGATAGCCAAAAAATATCTTACAACATAAAGGAACTTCTGGAGGCATTACCATTGCTAACTTCAAACTCTATTACAGAGCTACAGTAATGAAAACAGCTTGGTACTGGCATAAAAACAGAGAAATCGACCAATGGAATTGAATAGAAGACTCGGATATTAACCCATAAACCTATGAACACCCGATTTTTGACAAAGGAGCAAAAAGTATACAATGGAAGAAAGAAAGCATTTTCAACAAATGGTGCTGGCAGAACTGGATGTCAACTTGTAGAAGAGTGGAAATAGATCCATATCTATCACCATGCACAAAACTCAAGTCTAAATGGGTTAAAGATCTCAATATCAATCTGAACACACTGAACCTGATAGAAGAGAAAGTGGGAAATAGTCTAAAACATATGGGCACAGGAGACCACTTCCTACGTATAACCCCAGTAGCACAGACAATAAGGCCAACATTGAATAAATGGGACATCCTAAAACTGAGAAGCTTTTGTAAAGCAAAGGACATTGTCATTAAGACAAAAAAGGCAACCTACTGACTGGGAGAAGATCTTCACCAGCTCCGCAACAGACAAAGGTCTCATCTCCAAAATATATAAAGAACTCAAGAAACTAGACTTTAAAATGGTAATTAACCCAATTAAAAATGGGGTACTGATCTGAACAGAGAATTCTCAACTGAAAGAAGTTCAAATGGCCAAAAGACACTTAAGGTCATGCTCAACCTCCTTAGCAATCAGGGAAATGCAAATCAAAACAACTTTGAAATATCATCTTACACCTGTCAGAATGGCTAAAATCAAAAACACCAACGATAGCCTTTGCTGGAGAGGATGTGGAGTAAGGGGAACACTCATCCATTGCTGGTGGGAATACAGACTTGTACAACCACTCTGGAAATCAGTGTGGCGATTTCTCAGGAAATTCGGGATCAACCTACCCCAAGATCCAGCAATACCACTCTTGGGAATATACCCAAGAGATGCCCTATCATACTACAAAAACATTTGTTCAGTTATGTTCATAGCAGCATTATTTGTAATAGCCAGAACCTGGAAACAACCTAGATGCCCCTCAATGGAAGAATGGATAAAGAAAGTGTGGAATATATACGCCTTAGAGTACTACTCAGCGGTAAAAAACAATGACTTCACAAATTTTGCATGCAAATGGATGGAAATAGAGAACACTATCCTGAGTGAGGTAAGCCAGACCCAAAAAGATGAATATGGTATGTTCTCACTCATTAGTGGATTCTAGCCATAAACAAGGACATTGAGCCTATAGTGGGTGATCCTAGAGAAGCTAATTAAGAAGGTGAACCCAAAGGGAAAAAAATATGTAATTATCCTCCTGGATATTGGAAGTATACAAGATATTCCAGGCAAAAATTGAGATCTTGGGGGTGGGGGTGGGACGGGGGTAAGAGAAGATGGGGAGAGAGAAGTGAGAAGAGGAGGATGGGGAGAGCTTGGGGGAATGGGACAGTTGGGATGTATGACGAGTGGATATGGGAGCAGGGAAGTATATATCTTAATTAAGAGAGCCATTTGAGGGTTGGCAAGAGACTGGACTCTAGAGGGGTTCCCAGGGGTCCAAGGAGATGTACCCAGCTTGTTCCTTGAGCAGCTGAGGAGAGGGCGCCTGAACTGGCCCTATACTATAGCCACTCTGATGAATATCTTGCATTTCACCATAGAATCTTCATCTGGCGATGGACAGAGATAGAGACAGAGACCCACATTGGAGCACTGGACTGAGCTCCCAAGGTCCAAATGAGAAGCAGAAGGACAGAGAACATGAGCAAGGAAGTCAGGGCCGCGAGGGGTGCGCCCACCCACTGTGACGGTGGAGCTGATCTAATGGGAACTCACCAGGGCCAGCTGGCCTGGGACTGATGGAGCAGGTGATCAAACTGGACTCTCTGAACGTGGCTGACAATGAGTGCTGACTGAGAGGCCAGGGACAATGGTACTGGGTTTTAATTCTATTCCATGTACTGGCTTTGTGGGAACCTAGTCTGGATCCTCACCTTCCTAGACCTGGATGGAGGGGGGAGGTCCTTGGACTTCCCACAGGGCAGGGAACCCTGACTGCTCTTTGTACTAGAGAGGGAGGGTGAGGGGAGGAGGGGAGGGAAATGGGAGGAGGTGAAAAATTGTAGTAATAATAATAAAATAAAAAAATATAAAAAATTTTAGAAAAACAATAACATTTAGAAACCTAGCAGAATTTAGGATTTTTGCGGATTTAATATAATGCTAAGAGACTGGTTGACTTTTAGCAAGGACAGAAGAGTAGTGAAAATGATGATCTGGCTTTTTTTCACAAGCTCAAGCTTAAAGCTAAGTTTTCACTGATGGGTAGGCATAAAAGCCCTTTTCTGGTTAGGAGTTGCTACATGGGCTATAACCAAGCAAAGTCCGATGTTTCTGAAACACAGACAACTACCTTACAAACACACAAACCACACACACAGACTCACACACACAACATACATATACAGTCATGGACACAGAGACAGGGAAACACAAACAGCACATTTACAGACAAAGACACACACACACACACATACACACACCATACACTGAAATAATTTAAACATTTTTAAAATTTCAAAACATAAAGACTCATACTTAGTAATACTGAAGTATTGTAGTTATTATCTTTCACTCAGACAACACAGCATCAGCCTTTAGACAAATGGTGTTTTCATGTATTCGAGATGGTTTTTATTTCTTGTTTCTAATCATTTATCATTGATACATTAGTATTTACTCACTGTGACCCAGAGAGTAAATTTAGTTTAACAGTAACACTAATTTTGTTTACTAATTTTTGAACTTATATGGACTCCTCAGCTTTTTAATTATTCATTCAAAACATCACTGTTTATTCTCAATTTGTTTTTTTAATTTATTTATTTATTAAAGATTTCTGTTTCTTCCCCACCACTGCCTCCCATTTCCCTTCCCCTCCCCCAATCAAGTTCCCCTCCTTCGTGAGCCCAAAGAGCAATCAGGGTTCCCTGCCCTGTGGGAAGTCCAAGGACCACCCACCTCCATCCAGGTCTAGTAAGGTGAGCATCTAAACTGCCTAGGCTCCCACAAAGCCAGTACATGCAGTAGGATCAAAAACCCATTGCCATTGTTCTTGAGTTCTCGGTAGTCCTCATTGTCTGCTATGTTCAGCGAGTCCGGTTTTATCCCATGCTTTTTTCAGATCCAGGCCAGCTGGCCTTGGTGAGTTCCCGATAGAACATTCCCATTGTCTCAGTGTGTGGGTGCACCCCTCGCGGTCCTGAGTTCCTTGCTCGTGCTCTCTCTCCTTCTGCTCCTGATTTGGACCTTGAGATTTATGTCCGGTGCTCCAATGTGGGTCTCTGTCTCCTTTCATCGCCTGATGAAGGTTAATATTCAGGAGGATGACTATATGTTTTTCTTTGGGTTCTCCTTCTTATTTAGCTTCTCTAGGATCACTAATTATAGGCTCAATGTCCTTGGTTTATGGCTAGAAACCAAATATGAGTGAGTACATCCCATGTTCCTCTTTTTGTGTCTGGCTTGCCTCACTCAGGATAGTGTTTTCTATTTCCATCCATTTGCATGCAAAATTCGAGAAGTCCTTGTTTTTTACTGCTGAGTCTTACACCTGTAAGAATGGCTAAAATCAAAAACACCAATGATAGCCTTTGCTGGAGAGGTTGTGGAGGAAGAGGTACCCTCATCCATTGCTGGTGGGAATGCAAACTTGTGCAACCACTTTGGAAAGCAGTGTGGAGGTTTCTCAGGAAATTCAGGATAAACCTACCCCTGGACCCAGCAATGCCACTCTTGGGAATATACCCAAGAGAGGCCTTATCATACAACAAAAGTATATGCTCTACTATGTTCATAGCAGCATTGTTTGTAATAGCCAGAACCTGGAAACAACCTAGATGCCCTTCAATGGAAGAATGGATGAAGAAAGTATGATATATATATATATATATATATATATATATATATATATATATACTCAGCAGTATAAAACAAGGACTTCTCGATTTGTTTTTTGGAGACAAGGGTTTCTGGTTGTCCTGGAACTAAGCCTGTGCTAGAACCAGGCTGGCCTAGGACTCATAAAGATCAGTCTTCCTTGGCCCACCAGCCCTGGGATTAAACACATGTGATACCACACCCGGCATGTTTACTATCTTAAGAGAAATAGTCAGGTGGTGGTGGTGTAGGCCTTTAATCCCAGAACTTGGGAGGCAGAAGCAGGTGGATCTCTTTAACTTTAAGGCAAGTCTAGTAAAAAAGAGATAGTTTTAGGACAAGCACCAAAGTTATTCAGAGAAACTATTTCAAAAAGTTAACATACATACATACATGCATACCCACACACTTACGTGTATGTATGTAAAATCCCTGAGGTTTGCATATGCCAATAGCTTTTATTTAGAGTTCTTGTTATTAGTGCCTTGTATGATCAATATCCAGGTTATCATCTAATTCAAATTCAACAGGAAATTTGTTCCTATTAGTGATTGCTACCAAATACTACTACTACTACTACTACTACTACTACTACTACTACTACTACTAATGTATATTTTAAAATATTAAGTCTCTTGAAAATTTGATGATAATCATTTAGCAGTTTATTTGTGAATTTTACAGGTGATCATGTTTAATGACAATGAATGAGTTGTCACATGGTTAGTAATCCCGCATCATTTCTCTAGTGAAATATCTGCCAATATTTTCATAGCTGATATTAATTTGGAATGCTGGATATTAGCTTTCTGTATATTTTAAAAACAGATATTTATCAAAAGTATACTTCAAACATATTTTCTGCTAGTTAAGTGTTGGGACCAATTGGAGTCCTGGCCTTTAGCTGCTCTTCCCTGCTAGAGCCTTCTAATTGAAGTTACTAAAAGCTATGCCTTGCCTAAAGGATCAGAGGATGGGATTTTCACCTGTTGGTCATTGACTGCTGGGTATTTAAGCCTCCATGGTGCTATTAAAGAAGGGCTTTTGTACCAGTAAAAACAAAACAAAACAAAACAAAAAACAACAACACTCCAAACCATGAGGATATGCAGTTGTGTAGTTATGGAAGAGATGGTGAATCTGAAAAGAGATGGTAGGAATGGATATAATTAAAATAAAATGTATGCAAAAAATCAATAAAAGTGTCTTAAAATTAAAATAGAGAAATTGAAATTGAAAATACAGTAAATATTTACACATCAAAAACTAAAAATGAAAAGGAAGGGGACAGGCATTTTACATTGGTGACTATGAGACAGGGCCTGAGGAAAATTTTTAGTTATGTACAGAGAATGCTGGGTGGTGAAATTACAATTTCAGGCCTGTAAGGATGAAGGGGACTTTGGTAAATATTTGTGCAAGCACATGGATATGTGAGTTTATGCAATATTCTGAAGACATGTTTTATGTTCCACAATATTGAAACTTTTCTTAGACCTCAGAGCCAAAATTAATAACACGCTTAAGACAAGAGTGTTAGCTTATTGTATACTCAAACTGTTTGTTTTAAAAATATCAACCCTTCTTACCTTGGATTTGCACATAATCTGCTTTTCCATACCAAGCTAATGCACAATGTTGTCTCAAATTATGTACTCCTCCATGTTTCTGACCCAGAGATTACCTGTGAACCATTTGCGGAAGCAGTAAATAAAGAAGTTGAAACCAACCTCCTAAAATCTACCATAAAGGGTGAAAGTAGCCATTTATGGTTTATTTGTGGACAAAAATGGATACAATATATTTGAGTCACAGAACATTGCTGCATTAAGATTGCAGTCACCGGTACAATTAATAATCCATACTGGCTAGCATCCATGGTGCTGGAAGGTGCTATGCCTATTGTTAGAGGAGAAAAGTTAGCCTTGACCTCACACAGCTGTGAACCTGCATGAAGAACATATCTCCAGCCTTTGGGAGGTAACGAAGGGCTGCAGCAGCAAGAGACTATGTTGTTTTGGGGTACTCTTGAGCTCCCCTGAGTAAAAGTATGAAAGGGTCTATGGCTCTTGGGGGAGGAAGGTATTGTCACAAGAGAGTAGTTTAATTTTAGAATCCCATTTTTCTTACTTAGGGTATATTATTATATTCTTTTATGCATATAAAATTTTAGTTACTATGCATTATTTGCCTTTTTAAAAGTGTATTAAGATTTTATTCATTTATATGTGCATGTTTATGTCTCTAGAATCCAATAAGATGTCAGACACACTGAGACAGGAGTTAAAGGCATTTGTGAGTAACCCCACAGGGCAGCTAACTTTCATCCTCTGAAAAGCAGCAAATGCCTTCAAGTATTGTGCCATTTCTCCAGTCCCAGAACTTCTTACTCTTGCAATATTTATTACATAGAAATGCTTCATATAAAGTTCACAATATTTATGGTATTTTTCTGCCAGCAATCTCAGCATCTGTTGGGATCTAGAGTCTTCATGACAATGGGTTTGGGCCTGACATAGAGCAGGAAACTGTTGACTCTTTGAAAATTAGATTAATCTAAGAAGAACCTATTTGTAGCAATACTACTTACTTTCAGTCAATAGAATGAATTAAAATGTTGATGAAATAAAGATGAGGTAGGTAGGGGATATTCTAGGAAGTTCCTAAATGAATCTGCATTTTAGGAAACTAAGGAAATTCTGAATATTAATTATCTGTTAGATGTGTAGTTGGGAAATTCTCTTTTACTCTTCTCTTCATTCTTGTTTCCTTTTCTGTACAGAAGCTCTACAATTTTATGAATTATTATTTAGCAATTGTTGATCTTAATTCCTGAGCAAATGGAATCCTATTCAGAAATTGCTGTCTTGTATTTTTATCTTCTTGGGGACCACTTATGTTTTATTTGAGCAGTTTAAGTGGTGCAGGTTTTAAATTAAGAGTGTTGATCTGTTTGCAGTTGATTTTTGTGCGGGTGGCAGGTGCTATTTCCATCTAATTCTTCTCCATGTGGACATTCAGTTTTCCCCAACACCACTTATTGAAGATGTTACCATTGGAAAATTTGTTTTAAACATAACTACAATCATGTTCTTATATTTCTATCATGTGAATAGCTGGAAACAACATTAGGAAGTTAGTTCTTTTTGCCATGCAATGGTGAATTCTGCTCAGAGTACACATCACCCAAGCTATAATTTGTAACACATCCTTCCTACAGTGAAGTCATCTCCTTTTTTAGTCATAGGAAACACAGCCTGAAGTTTACATTACTTTTCAAAAAAATCACTGAGACTTGAAAATTGTTGTATAAATATATACATATACAAAAGTGTATATGTACATACATATTTTGTATCTTGGGTATTAGCATTTACACCATGTGTCAAGATACAAAATAACTGTAATTCTTCGGATGCTGACCTGAAACCTTTCCTCTCAATATGTAATCCATCTTTGGCCTCATTGGAGATGTTGTAGTCTAGTAGAGAGAGAAGACATCCCTAGTGCTTACATGTGTCAGCACTGGCACATGGCACATATATGAAAGAAACGCTTTTCTGTGGGTCTTCATTGGGACATTCCACAGAGAAGAAGCAAAGCAGTTTGCACGCTTCCCAAGTTGTGTGAGGCTGGAAGAACTCAGTTTTAGACTTGAGTTATCCCGTTAATGCTGCCAATACTTCTTGGTCCTTCAGAAATTTTCTCAGTAGCTTATTTCAAAGGAAGTTATAGTGGAGGCACTGTGTGGACACCGCAACAGGTAAAGGAATGTCACAACATCCAGCGATGCTCTTCTGTAACCGACTGTGCTGATGCAAGGGTTGACATCAGCCTCGCTCTGTTCTCAGGTGGACTATTAAGAAGGCTGTGTAATGAAAAGCAGGATAATAAAAGGACCCTGTCACGCCATTTGTAACATTCTTTATAGCAGCACTTGAAATTAAATATATTCTTTATAGCTGTGCTTATACTGTAGTTTTATTCAAGTACTTATTTTGAGATCTTTGGGGAACAGCTCTTGGAGGCATTGAGAAAATTCTACAAGGACCCAAAAGGACAAATTTGTAAGTGGTAGTACCGTAATGCATTGTTAATTCACAATGCTCCAACAGGAGTCAAGAATAATTAATTATTAGTCAGTGAGAAAATAGCTATTTCCTTTATTTGCATGGAGAGTCAAACTCCATTTTCATCTCAAGAGGGAATAAAGTGTGAACATTTCCAAATTCAGATGACTGGAGGAGTTACCTGAGTACAGAGTACATTTTAGTAACTTTCTCCCCCGAGCAAGACAATTTTATCACTAACTGGAAAATTGGAGTACAGTATGAATGGTAGCAAATAGATTGGGGGTTTATTACTTTAATCCAAAGTGGCCATGTGAGAAAATAATACTTCTAAATTCTCCTCTCAGCTTGATATAGCTTTCCTTTTAGTGAGACACACAGCTTATTGTATAGTTCTCTTCCCCCTTCTGTTTCACTAGGCATTATAGGTCTGTTTAAATTGCTTATTTGATTTAGCTTAGGTAAATGATTGAACTTAGGTAGATGGTATATTTCAAGAAAATGATACATTTCTTGCAGAATTTTGAATTTGGGGGAATACAGATCTTCAAAATATGTCCCATTTTTCTCTGGATTTTCTTGGTGTCTTGTTATAATAATCTTTTCACTTCTAATTTTTTTAATTTGGATCTTCTCTCTCCACATTTCAGGTAATTTGTTTAAGGGTTTGTTATTCTTTTTTGTTTGTTTGCTTGTTTTTTTTTTTTTTGTCTTTTGAGACAGGGTTTCTCTGTAGCTTTGAAGCCTGACATGGAATTAGCTCTTTTTAGACCAGTCTGGTCTCAAATTCACAGAGATCCATCTGCCTCTGCCTCCCAAGTGCTGGGATTAAAGGCTTGTGACACCACTGCCTGGTGGGTTTGTTAATCGTATTGCCTTTTTTCAAAGTTTATTGGTGAGAGTGAAATTACCCACTATCAGTGTTTGGGGGTCAATATGTGATATAGGGTATGGTAGAGGATTTTTTGTTATTGTTGTTCTTGTTTTGTTTTACAAATTTAGGAGTCCTATGTTTAGTGAATATGTGTGAAAAATTGCAGTGTCCTTTTGGTGAGGCCTTCCTTTGATGTGTATGTAGTATATTCTTCCCTATCTCTTCTGATTAGTTTTAATTTGAAGTCTATTTTGTCAGATATTAAAGTGGCTCTTGTTTCATAGGTCTATTTGCTTGGAATATCTTTTACCATCCTTTTAAACTCAGGTTAAAGCTTATCCTTTAGAGCAAAGGATGTGTTTTTTGATGTAGCAGATGAATACTATTTGTGTTTCTGTTCTGTCTGGGAATTGAGACCATTGAGGTTGATTTTTTTATTTTGTTGTTGTTGTTATTGTTACTGTGGTGGTGGTGGTGTGTGTCTCCCAGTTTTGATTTGCGCATCTGAGATTATTTATTCCTTGTCTTTTTGGGTGTTATTAACCTCTTTAGGCTGAAGTTTACCTTCTAGTGCTTTCTGTAGGAGTGAATTTATTTATAGATATTACAATTTTTTAACACATAGAATGTCTTATTTCCCCTATCTATTTTGATTGAAAGTTTTGTTGGGTATAATAGTCTGGAGTGACATCTGTGATATTTTAGTCTGTAGACTTTTCTTTTCTGGTCTAGTCTAGTTCATATCCTGCATGTTCCTCTTACATTGATAGGTTACAGAAATTTTCTTCTATGATTTTGTTGCCCATTATTCTCTCTTCTAGCTCCTGTATTCTCTTGGTGAGAATTGCTTCCATGGTTCTTGTGGGGCTTTCTAAATTTTTCATTTTCAGATTTTCCTCAGTTTGGGATTTTTATTGATTCAATTTCCATATCCAAGTCTTGACACATTTTATTCATTTTCTTCCACTGTTTGTGTTTTCACAAATTTCTTTCTTTTTTTTTTTTTGAGACAGGGTTTCTTTGTGTAATAGCCCTAGCTGTCCTGGAACTAGCTCTTGTAGACCTTGCTGGCCTTGAACTAACAGAGTTCCACCTGCTGCTGCAGCCTGATTGCTGGGATTAAAGGCGTGCATCACCACCATCTGACTTTCATAGATTTCTTTAACAAAGTTATTTATTTCCTCTTCAAGGACATCTATCATATTCATAAAAATTTATTTTAAGGGCTTTGTTTTGTGCTTCAGCTGTATTGTATTGTAATTATCAATGCATGCTGTAGTAGGGTTCCTGGCCTCTAATGGAGACTTATTTTTTGATTGCTTTTTTGACACTGGCTTCTAGCTATCTGGGGTTGGGGTGATTGTAAGTCTAGGTGATAGAATTACAGATATTGGTCTTATTTTTGGTGAGTGGGTATTTTGTTCCTTGGTTTCTGTTGTTCTATCTGCTACTTAGGTGGGTGTGGTGACTCTCTAGTTTTTGGTAGGGAATTCTTCTTGGATCCTGATAGGTGTAGCCACTAGGGGTTTCAGGGTGAATTTTTTTGGGGGGATGGAAGCTGACACTTAGGAATAGGAGTGGGTTGAAGGCACCCACAGGAAGGAAGACAGCAGAGTGTTCCACTAAGTTTTGCTTAGTCCCCTGGGAATGGGGGCCTCTAATGAGGAAAGTGTGACATAAAGCTGGACCTAAGACTGAGACGTTGGGTTTGGAGGTGAAGAGAGGGAGTGAACATTTGATGCCCATCTGTCTGCTTTCCTGGTCTACTTGCTTCTCTGGCAGGCTCCTTTGGTGGGTTCCCAGGGAATGCCTGCTGGAATTGGGGGCAGGGATAACAGGATGAATGCAGGGGTAGGTTGGGGAGAAGATTTGAGTGATCTGCCTGAAATTGGGACAGAGATCAGGGAGAAGCCACAGCAGGTGATCTGCTGCAGCCTTAGGGTGAGATTGGATTTAGAAGAGAGAAATGAAGAACTGCAGTTAGATTACCTGCTTCTCTTGCTCAAACGGCCTGTGAGTTCTCAGGAACCACACAGGTGGAGTTGCTGGCTGCATAAAGGGATGAATGGGAAGAGGGAAGATTGGAAGTTAAGATCTGTGTTTATTGGTGATGGGGGACGGGAGGAAAGGGAGGCTGCAGCGTGTGGTCTGCTGCTGAGCTGGGGAGGAGACTGGGGAATTGGTTTTGCAATAGAGGAGGGAAAGTCAAGATATGAAGGCAGCCTACTTGCTTTCCTGACCAGCCTGGCTGGAGGGTTTCCAGGGAATACCTGTGGGAGTTGGAGGCTGAGACAAAGAATCAGAGTTTTGAGGAAAGCTGTAGGAAAAGATATGCCAGATTCACTGGAAATGGGGGCAGATAGCAAGGGCAAGGGAAGGCTGCAGCAAATTGTCTGCTAGAGTGTTGGGGATGAGAGTAAGGAACTGGATTTGGAATTGAAGAGATAGGGGTGAAGATCTTCCTTGCTTCCCTGACTGCTGTTCCCAGGGAATGGCTGCTGGAGTTGGGACCTGGAATAATGGAATAATGAGGAGGAGGTCTACTTGATCTTTGATGGGGGCAGAGAGGAAGAGGAGGCAGCACCGTTGGTCTGCTACCGAGCTCTGGATGAGTTAGAGGAGCGTGATTATTTTTAAATGGCTATGGTGGTATTTTCATAGTGGAGTACCCACCAATAGTTATTCCACTGTTAGTATTCTATTCTTATAGTGGTATAAGAGACTGAGCCTAAGGCCATAATCTCATGTTCTAATATTAAGCTACTGAGCTAGTTATATCGCTGGCACAGTGTGAAAGATCAACTGTAGCAAACGTAACCTTACTTACTGTAGTTCAGTCCTGCTTGAAGCTTTTAAATTTCATGAAGTAACATGTCAATTTTAATTTTTCTCTTATGAGGGATTAGAGATCATTTCAAAAAACTCAAGTATATTTATACTTTACAGTGTTTTCCTTGCATTTTTCTATAGCATTTTCAGATTTTTAGGCCATTCATCAAGATGTCTGATCCAGTTTGAATTGATTTTTATCCGGGATGAGAGACAGGGATGTAGTTTTGCTTGTCTGAGCATCAGTATTAATTTTTCCCAGCACCATTGTTGATGAGGCTCTCTTTTCTTCAATGTCTATTTGCGGTTCCTTGCATTTTCTGGCTACTTGAACATGTATCTCGCAATGACAATAGTCTCCTCATGGTGTTATGCTTCTTGTGTTGATCGTTGTCTTAAACTTGCCAGTGGGTACTATACCTAGAGGTAGAGTACTAGAAATGTCTGCAGGCAGCCTTTTCCGTGGTGTGCCTTATACACTAGCACCTTCCAGCTCTTGTATCTGCTCATATTTCTTTTGGAGTGCTGAAGTACCTCACTGAAGTCTACACTTCACATATGATTGGACAGTGTTAGATGTGATGCAGTTCATTCAACCCCCTCTATCTCCTATAGCCCATATAACTCTATTCTGTGGGACACAGTTTACAGAATAATCTCCTGGACTTTGCTTTGGCTTCCCAGAGTGTTCAGTGAAGGGAAGGACAGTAATCTCTATAGTAGCCCAGTTGTAGAATTATCAGGGATCTGTTTTCAGAATCTATCTAAAGTGGTACCTCGCCATCTGGAAATTAAAAAGAGAGAACGTTTTTGTCACCTATGTGGTCAACATGCACCAAGACTGTTTCCTCACTGGGCAGGAAGTCTGTTTTGTGATAATTCAAGTACCACTTGGATTCTGAGTATGTGGGGGTAGGATGGGAGGGGAGTCACACTTGGGAGTTTCCATGTGGACACATGCATTTAGAGGCCAGAGAACAATTTGGTGTTGTTTCTCAGGTGTCATTCACTGTGTGTGTGTGTGTGTGTGTGTGTGTGTGTGTGTGTGTGCCTGTGTCTCTGTTTCCCTCTGTGTGTGATATCTTTTCAGAAAACTGTGTCATATTACACCAGTGAGGTCCAAGGATCTGTTTGTGTCTGCCCCTGTGCATGAGGCTTAGAGATGCATCCAAAAAATAGTTGGATCTGCTTGTGTGTGCACCTGCGCATTAGGGTTACAGATACATGCAACAATATCTGGCTGGTTTACATGAATGCTGGAATCAGGCCTCAGCTCCTCATGCTGTGTGGCCCACATTTTACTACTGGGCCATCCCCAGACCTGACTGCGATTGTCTTCTGTTTTATTTGTTGCTGCTGTTTGCCTTTTTTGTTCCCAACTCTGCCCTTCCATTTGTTGGTGTGTGTGGCATGTAGTTTTGACTTTCTCTTGCCCCATGTAAGTGATAAGAGAGTACAGATTTTCTGACTCTATGCAACTGTTTTTGCAACTGTAGTTACAACCCTCTGCATTTAGATCAGAATGCTTCCTCGCTGAAGCCCCTAGAACAGACTCTGGGCTCTCTTTTGTTCTACTTTCTAAAGTTTTCTTTCTTTCTTTGCCTCTAAAACTGGGGTGTTTTTCTCAGTTCCCTACGTGGAATAGGTGCTCATTAACCCAGTTGTTAAAGGTCCGGAGATGCCAGCAGTCACTGCATGTTTTACATCTTTTGTCTTCCGAAGTCACAGTTTTATGATGGGAGAGAAAGATGAAAAATTTAGGGGAAGGCAAAAACAGTATTAGAATATATTTTGACTATTTTAAATTCAGGCAATTGCTCTCTAGGTACATCAATTTTCCTTGCATAACGAGTATAATTTTTAATGCACCATGAAAACAACTTGGAAATGAAAGCACAAAACCTTATATTAATTCCTATGTGTAATTAAACTTTGTTTAGATTTCAATATAATTATAACATCTCTCATCCCTTTCCTTCCTCCAAGCCTTCCATATACCCCTTGTCTTTAATTTTCATGACTTATTTTTTATTATTATTACATGTACATATTCATATGCTTACGCATAAATTTCCTAAATATAAACTGCTCAGTCTATATAATGATACTCATATATATGTTTTCAGTGCTATTTAGTATTGGATAATTGATTGGTGTGTTCTTCCCTGGAGATGACTATTTCTTCTACTCTCAGTGTTCCTTAGGTACCTGTCGATCTTTGTGTAATGTTGAAGCCTCATGGCTTTTACTTGTTACTTTGGCATGTGCCTTAATACATTTGTGTTGAATGACTGAAGAATAAAAGCATTTATACACATATAAAATGATTGTGCTCCTAATCGCTTATGCATAATATATATGTATAGTAGAACTTCAGAGGCCACTACTGGAACAGTTTGGCAAATCTGGCCAATGCAAACTTGGATGAGGCAAACCAAGTCTGTTAAAAAGATGACAGCTACAGCAGCATATGTTGAAAAGCAGGGCCTTCGGATACTTGAACATTTCGTCTGAGCCTCATCAGTCAGCTTCATGGGCTCAGTATTCATTTTGCCGTTGAGATATTTCTAAAAAAAAAAAAAAACGATTGTAATTCTAAATAACTCAATTTGTCTGCTCCTGAAATTACCCATTCAATACTCACAGAAAAGACTGTACACATCAACGCTGCAAACATTCAAAAGGCATCCGAACAAAAAGACAGATGCCTTCCCATTCTTTCATTAGGCTGCAAGCTGATTAAGTTCAAGGATGATTCCACATTTGCCATGTGTTTTGTTCAGGACCCATGATGTATTGTTCACAAAGCCCAACAAATAAAAGCAACAGCTCCCTCTCTCAGAATGCCTATCTGCTGGAATTTGCTCTACAGTTTTTAGTAGAAAAGTTACTGAATCTTCTACCCAGCACAATGAGGTTGGTGCCATAATAATCCCATGTTAGAGTCAAGGCAATGGAGGCAAAGAGAGGTTAAGCAAGTTGCTGCCTGCTTCAAGGCTAGCAAATAAAGGTTCAGTGGGCAATGGGGCCCAGTGCTGCTGGATGGTCTGCTGTGCTGTCCTGCGAACCAGGAATCCAAATTAGATACACAGTTAAGGTCTTATTTTCAGTACAAGTGACAGGTTCTTATTTTGTGTTTAAAATTTCAGAAATTGAAAATTGTAAAATAGTTACTAAAAAGCCTTACTTTTCTTCTATTTTTGCTTATTTTAAATTTTACCACTATTTTAGACTGTTAAATCACATACACACACATAGATGTGAGTCTTGGAACCCTGAGTAAGGGTAGGGAGAAAATGAGCAAAGGATAAACACCCAGATGCGTGGACAGGAAGCTGGCGTCTGGTGGTAGTGTGCTTACTATGATGGACTAGCACTTTACTACAGTAGGCCACCCCGAACCTCAGTGTGTTTATTAGTTAGAGCACAGGGATGGGATTGGCTGGTCTCAATAGGTCTCTGTGGGCAAACAGTCTTGGCCTGAAAATACTGGGAAGAGGAAGCTGTAGTTGCTAGTTTTTATACTCATTGATCAATCATCCGTAAACACCTGTACTTGAACCAGACGATGACACCTTTGACAACTTGGAGCCTGATCCATATAAGAAGATAGCTTTGCCCATGTTCCATGTGTCCAAGCGGTTGGTCTTTTTCCGGTTGTCATGGCTCCGCTCATGTCAACACACATTCACTCCCGACGTTGCTCAGTCAGCTTCCTACATAACTTATTGAATTGTTTTCTGTTGAACACGTAAATTTATCTGCATCATTTCCAATGATGCTGTAATGGACTTTCATGGAGTGTTTTTTTTTTTAATATTTATTTATTTATCATGTATACAATATTCTGTCTGTGTGTATACCTGCCAGCCAGAAGAGGGCACCAGACCTCATTCCAGATGGTTGTGAGCCACCATGTGGTTGCTGGGAATTGAACTCAGGACCTTTGGAAGAGCAGGCAATGCTCTTAACCTCTGAGCCATCTCTCCAGCCCCTCATGGAGTGTTTTTAGGGGTTGATTAATGCTCTTCTCATGAGCAGAGTCCTTGTGTACTATTCTGACCTGGCGTACTGCTCCTATTTTATAGCCTTCTCAATTATCAATGCATTGCAGTTTTGGAAACTTAAATAATGAGAGAAGATTCATTTTGTTGTTTAGTTATCAGATCTTGTATTTACCCATCAGAATACAAGATCTAAGTGTTGTTTAGTTACCAGATCTTGTATTTACCCATCAGAATACAAGATCTAAGTGTTGTTTAGTTACCAGATCTTGTATTTACCCATCAGAATACAAGATCTAAGTGCTCTTTAGATACTTGTTTTCCTCAAATTTGTTATGAATAAGAATGAAAATCCTGGAGAAAAATCTTTCTCTTACTATTTTATCTCCTCTATCATTTGTTTTATCTGCCATCAACCATTTGTTCTGACTTGCTAGTTATATTTTCATAAGTATTGTAACTTTATTGCAAGGTATAACTCAGTGTTTGGGAGTGATATTTTAATCTTTTGCAATATGTTTAGGTTGAAATCTATGTAGTTTCACATCAAGGTTGTTATAATATGCTTTTCATTTACCACTGACAATTCTTTTATTTTCAGAATTTGAAATATCTTTCATGTGAATCTCTTAAAAATTCCCTAACACTGTGGTTATGATAAAATGCAAATATTCTTATTTTGAAGAGGTGACTTAAACTAATTTCTCTTTCTCATATTGACAGAGATGGATGTTGGCTTTTAACTTTGTCATATGTGATATTCAGTTTTAGTCAATAGCATGTTTTAGAATTTACTACTTTAGGATAAATATAGTAATACTATTACTTGACTTACAAAATGACATTTTTCTTACCCTTTTCTTCACAGTCTTAAAGAGCAATCGTTTTTTGGTTCCAGTGTTTTTTCTTCTAATTTCAGTTTTTAAGAATGATACTCTCCCCACAAAGGACTTAATTAGGTTCTGTCACTATGCATTTTCTGCCAGTGACAACTTACTTGTGTGCTTCAATATTTTCAGGTTTTTTGATTGTCTTTAGTCATATTTAATTGTCTTATGTTGGCTATTTGCTAATGTTTTCAAGAGAAGCATGTAAGTAAAATGTCACTAGAGTCCTCGCATTGTGATTTCGTTAATGTTTCTTTTAGAGTCTCAGATTAAGTGAATGTTGGCTACCTCTTGAATATATATTTCAATAAGCTTATCTTTGATACTTTAAACACTTAACAAGTTTCCAATTTTTTCTTTTAATCTCTCATTGTGGTTTTCAGTAGTCTGATTTTGGTGGTTTTATTATTTGGTTTATTCTGAGACAGACTCCCACTCTGTAACCCTGTCTGGTTTTGAACTTGAGGTATTCCTCTAGCCTTGTCCTTGCAAGGGCTGAAATGGGTACAAGTCGCCACTCCCTAAGTATTTAGTCTTTTTGTTGTTGCTTACTTTACTTCAAACTCTGTGTTTGTTTCATTTACTGGGAGGCAGTGAAATCCATTCATAAGTATGTGTAAGTTTGTGTGAAACCCACTCAGAAGTATATGTTGGTATATGAAAAAACTCATGACTGTGTGTTTATGTGTGAAACCCATTCATAAGTGTGTGTACTTATGTGAATTCCCTCGTAAGTATGTGTGTTTATGTGTGAAGTCACTGATGTGTGTGGATGTGTGAAATCACTCATAAGTATATGTGTATGTGTTCCAGAAGCTGATGTTTTATGCCCATTTTCTATCTCCACATTTTTTTTTGCTATTTTTTTCATAATTAAGTAAGAGAGTCTTTATGATGATGAAAAATAGAATCTGTGTTTAGACAAACATAAATTTGTTTAACTATCACTTCAACTACTAGAGATGCATACAAAATTGAAATAAATTATAGTTCAATCAACAGCCTGAAAGCAACAAAGGCATCTATTTTGCATCATCAGAAACAGGATTTATGCCCAAATTTTTCCTTATTAAATTTGATATAAAGTAGCTAATTGGAGAAATTTTAATTAGAAGGAAACACAAAATGATCCAGATATATTTTTTCTGTCTATAATATAAAAAAACCAGAAAATCATAACCAAAATGAGCACAATACTTTGTAAATAAAAACAAAACAAATAAACCCATACTATTTTCTAAGTTAGCCTTGAACATGACAGACATTTAAATTGCTCCTAAAGAGCAATAAGGAAACTATGAAAAGAAACAATAGTCATATAAATGAAAGCTAAATAGAAAAACAACTAATGCAAATGAAAATTATTATTTGGTATTCTCAACGAGACCTCATATCAAGGAAAGAAGCTAATGCAGCAAAGTAAACAGCTTTTGAAAACGACAGTTAAATTTCAAGGAATAATCCCCTTCCAAGAGGCTAGCAAACATAAATTGATATAGTTTTAAGAAGAAATAAAGGCAGATAACTTCATTTCAAAATTAAGGCAATGGTTAGAAGGAACTGGATAGGAATCAGAGCTGCAAAGAGCCCAGGAAATAACATGCAACTTGAATATAAGCAGAAGACACACAGAAAGCTGTTTGGAAATAAAACTGTGGATGACAGGCGATGGGTGTAAGCAACATAGTGTGAAGGGGGCCTCCTAAAAACAGAAAGAAAACAATGAAACAAGTCAGGCATAAAACTCAAAAGTTTCCAAAATAAAGAAGCCTCACTTTGCATACTACAATTGCTCCTGATTTGGACAGAAAAATTAACCCAAAAGTCTACAATACTACAGGCCCCATATGCAGGCCAGGCACAAAGGTAGTAAGTCAACTGAAGAGGACAATTGCTTTGCCATTAACTTCTCCTATAACAGTCAGCCTCAGGAGGCAGAGAAGCAGCACATGAGGTAGGCAAAGATGCAGAGGCTACCCCAGCCTGTTTTTCACATAAAACAGCCAGTTTTGAGCATCTAACTCAGCAACAGCATTTACAGGGCTTGTCTGAAGATCCACTGGAAGATGAACATTAGCTGAGCAAAACTAACTAAAGAAAATTAGCAAAGAGATTTATCATTTTATCATGAGAGACCAGGGACAAATCTTAAGAACCTTTTATAATTAAATTGTAAAAAAAAAATAGAACTGAACCAGCATTGAATGAATAAGGATCAGAGTATTACTCTCTGTCTTCGTGCCTCTGGGGTGGGATAGCAGGGTTAGGGCAATAATGAAGCAGCAGTTACTCCAGCAACATACCGGCACCAGTGACTGATTTCCCTGGCTTCGGAATTTTAATCTGATTCTGGACAAAAGTTTAGAATCTCTTGTGTCACTAAGCTGGAAATTAAAGATCAGTTGCCAAATGCTGTATATGGAGAGAAAAATGACTAAGAATTTATAACCCATAACTTTAATCCCATCCCTACAACTGGACAATTACAGACCACACTTAATTCCTATCTATGTGTTCTTGTTATAATTTATAAGGGAATAAACAATAATGTGATTTAATTTATGTGCTTCTGTGTATTTTTTCTGTTATTATTCTTACAAAGGCTGAAATACGTTGTTTATTCAACTAATATTTATTATCAATATATGGCATGAACAGCTCTAATTAAAACTCAAATAAATTCTCTACTGTCCTGAACCTTATATTTTAGTTAGGAATCAGGAAGATAAAATAGATATATGGCATGATAAAAGAATAAATCACACAGTGCATCCCAGAGTAATGTTTATCACTGATATAGAGAGCAGAGAAAGAGATGAAGAGAACTGGAGTCTCATATCAATTAGTACACACCAAAGAGTTGAAAATCCTAGAGAGAAATAGACAAGTTTCTGAATAGACACGGACTACCAAAGTTTAGCCATAAAGATATTTAAAACGTGGGCAGAGTAATAACACAAAAGGAGACTGAGTCGTTAATAAAAAGAAACTCCTGACAAAGAAACTTCCAGGACAATATGGCTTTGCTGCTGAAATTCAATAAGAATAAGTGATGTCACTGTTTCTCCAACTCATTCTGAGTGGCTAACATCATGTTGAAAATAAAACCATACAAGGAAAGAACAAAAGGAAATGACTCATAAAAAAATCACATGTCAACATAGATGCAAAACTTCACAACAAAATGCTTACAGATTGAATCTGACAGTATGGACAAAGATCTTTTACCATGATTATGTTGGATTTATTGCAAGGAAATAAGAATAGTTCAACACATGCCACTCCAGTAATAGTATCAACAGAATATTACAAGAAGGGTCTCTAGTCTACATAGTAACATTCTTCTCCTCTAACATTTCTTGTGCCAGGCCTCCACAGTTCAAATCATTCTCAGCACTATTGTCTTCTATGTTTCTACTAGGATGGCCCATTAAAGCCCCACTTAAACTGTTTATCTGCTTTTCTAATCCAAACTTACAAAGTCCACATTCCTCCAAACAAAAGCATGGTCAGACTTATAAAAGCAATACCCCAGTCCCTGGTACCAACTTCTGTCTTAGAGTTCCTATTGCTGTGAAGAGGTACCATGTGTTCTTCCTTTCTGGTCTTCTTTTTTCTGTCACCTATTGTACATATTTCCTTATTATTACTTTAGTACTGATACTTTTGTCTTTGTTAATTTTAACTTTCTAATTTTCATATAATTCTCAACTGTTTTTCAAATTTTATCCCGATTATAGCTTTTGTTCCTGTTTTTTTAAAACTATATTTAGATAGTTGATGTATCTTGTGAGGTATTTATTGCAAGCTGCTTCCTTTCCTCCTAATAATAGTAGAAATTAGGACTTCATAGAAAACAGCTCCCCAAAAACTCCCATGTGAAACCACATAGGAGACAAATCCATTCCAATGTATGAACAAAATCTCAACACATTATCTCAAGAAATCTCAGAGGGAAAGCTAACATGCCTCCTCCAAATCTCCTTAACTCTCCAATAAGCAAATGAGGAAAAACTAAATTGTTGAAATGCTATGGAGTAATTCATAAATCTAAATTTTTTAATATTAATGTAGTGGTTTAAATAGACATGGCCTCCATAGACTCAAGTGTTTGAATGCTTGATCTTTGGGAGTGTCACTATTAAGAAGTGACACTTTGCTTTATATATCCCTTCCTCACCAATATTTCTTGATATTTTACTGGTGATATGCTGTTTTATTTTTACTTCTCACAAGGTAATTTAAGTCTTCTTGGAAAATTCATTGTCCAGACATTCTTTCAACTGGGGAAAAAGATAGCTTGCAGACATCAGAATTATAAGTTCCTTGCTCTTCCCATGCAGAGAAAAGTTTCTTCTTAGATATTCTCTCTGTTAGCAATCCTCTGGGACAGTCAGTTTCCTGTCTCTCACTATGGCAACAACATTCAAAATGATCACTGGCTGCCTGCCTTGCTTGCCCGCTCTACTCCCTCACTGGCTTCTGCTGTCAAGGAACATGGTCTCTGTTCCAGGGAGTGCTCTGTACTCTCAACAAAGGCATGATTGCCAGTGAATTCTCAGAGGAGCTGTTGCCATCTTCTCCATCTAATGCTAGTCTCTGCCTGCTCGTTTTCAGTGATGTGTGCTCATAACTGTTTCTACTCAAGCTGTCATGAACAAGGAACACAAAATGGTGCTTCTGGTTGAATCTGCCACTATTCAGATCCCTTGACATGTCTGATGCCATGATATGCATGGCTTTGCTTAGTGTTCTGGTCTTTCTCAGGCTGTTTTCAAAATATTAAGTCAGTAAAATATTTCATTTCCAAAATTAATGGAGACTAAGGTATTTCAGAAACTATGAGTCGAGGCACTAGCCCTATTTTACGAGTTTTTCTTGTGAAAGTAAACTCTAGAAATACATTTATCTCTCCTCTTTTTGTTTTAAGTGGGAAAAATTAAGAAATTAATATGTATCATGTCTCCAATGATCATCAGGCCCTAACAGGGAAAGGTACTCTAAAACAGGATTTTAAAAGTGGATCTCCCAGAATTCCCTGCACTTCAGCTGTCATCCTTCCATCAGCAAAGAAAGCAGACCTTCTATGGCCATTCTCACTCCCCAACTCCGACTGTCTCCGTCTTGAAATCAGGACAGCTGTGAATGCCCATAGAAGACCCTTTGGATATTGGGCTAATTAACATTCCCTCCACACTAAGACAGTTCATGAGCCCTGCCCCTCTGTGATCATATAAGCAGTTAATCAGAGGAAGAGTAGATGGGACTATTCTGTTGTGAAGCTACCTGTTAGTTACCCAAACTCCCAAAGCTGACTCTTGAACGTAACTCCCTAGCTAAATTTTAGGCGTAATAATTTCTTCGGTCTGTTATCTGTGCCACATCTGGGGTGAATAAACATTTGTCCATGTTTCCCTAGGAAAAGTCATGGAACAGTTGGTTTCATTTCAGTTCATTAAGTGTATTGCCATGAATGCATTATTCCAGAAACATGTTAGACATGTATTTGTTCTTCTATGATAGAATTTATTGAATAACAATATATTTAAAGCGTGGCAGTTTTAATGGCAGCACTTTGCTAGATAATCCTGATTATGCATGCTCTTTTACTTGAATATTAATTACCAATACTGACACCCAAGTAAATATAACTCTCTATATGTATATATGCATATTACAAAATGAATACAAGTTAACGAGGCTACAGCAGAGTTCAGAAGTCTCCAGAAGTGACCTGAGAGAAATGTAAATAGATATAAAGTCTATTGATAAGATAACAAACTAAACTCAGCTCCAGGGAAGACGCTGCTGCTGTGGAGTTCAGGCCTCAAGACAGTTGGGACTGAGAGAGGATGTAGATCAAGGACCAATGTTTAGAAAGTTGGGAAAGCATGCTGCTGCTGTATAAAGGATCCTAACTCATGAAAAATTGGTTACTAAAAATAAACAAAATTTAAAAAAGAGAGAGAGAGAAAAAACTCAGATCACACCATTGTGATTATGACTATATCTGATAGACATACTAGATTGTTCTATATTGTATATTGTACTAGATTGCACTATATTGAAAAATAATTGTTGGAGCAAACCGAGGAAAACTTTTTTTATAAAACCTTAGTCTGGAAAGAAAGATAAGGGACAGAGAGACAGATAAAAGTCCATCCTGTGTTGGTGCTTGCTTCTGGGAACTTCCACAGAGTTTGTTTAAAAAAAAAAACACAACAGCAAAACAAAACCAAGAATAAAACCAGTAACAGAAACAGTCTCAGAGAACATGGAGTTAGATTTAAAGTATCCTGATAATCTAAACACCTTAATAAACGGAACAAAGGGTTTCCACCATGTTGTTTGAAAGCCTGTCATAAATTGATTGTACAGACAAGAGCACGAGAAGCCACCAACTAAAGTACTTAATATAAAATTACCGGTAGTGTTATGACAGATAATGTAAAAAACACAAGAATGATCGTCTGGGAGAAGAGCGCCATCCGAAGCACCTCAAAAAGTATAATTATCCTTGGAGGAGAGTTTATATGATAAGACGAAGCCTTAAAAACCCTGTTTTACATAATATTGAGTAGCTTAGAGTAGAATGTAGCCCAAGATCAACACTGTGACTTTCTAAAAAGAAAAGACACACCACTAGGCAGAGTGCTGCCAGCTACCAAGTTGTGAATAGTAAGGTTTTTTCTGACTACCTCTCACCAGTCAGTTTCAGCTCCATAGGAACTTTCTGTCAGGTTTACTGAGAAACATTTGCTAAGCAAAAGAAATATCCATTTGATTTATGTCGAGAAGAGTAATGTAATGGCATGAATAAATTATGAAAATACTCTGTGTATCGCAGGCAGTATGTTAGAATAACAGATGCAGACTTGTTTGGTGAATGATGAGGTTATTCTCAAGTTTATGTGTGATTTTCTTCTCAAGCTGTTCACCGCATCTTTTCTCCTATTTCATTTGATTTGAAGGCATGTTTTCTAAATGGGGACTTGTTTGTGTTTTAAAATTAGAGGCAACAGGATGTAATGAGAAAGAACATGCGATTTAGCACAAAAAATGAAGTGAGCTGACTTCCTTTGCAACTTCATAACTGTGACCTTGAGAAAAAAACAACATATTTTTGGCATCTTGGTTGTCTTACTTTTAATGAGGATTCTAATACCAGTCCTATTAAATTTAAGTATAATTAAATTAGATAACACATGCAAAAGACATACTATCACTTTAAAAACATAATGATATCAATTATTATGTGTTGCTTATATATGGCACATGGAAACTTCATTGCAAACACATCACGAACACATAGGAACTCAGGATATCCTTTAGTGGACTTTTAACTTGAGTTCTTCCTGTGGTTGCTATTGTCCATTTGTTGCTGATTCTGCTTTCTTATATCACCCAGGTCCACCTTCTAAAGGGTGGCATCACAGAGTGAACTAGGCCTTCCCTCATCAATCATTAATCAAGAAAATGCTCCACAGATGTTCCTACAGGTCAGCATGATGGAGGCATCTTCCAAATTACGGTTCCTTCTTAAATGATGTAGCTGTGTCAAGGTGACAAAAATCCAGCCAGACACCAAGGAACTAATTTAGATACAGTTCTGAGTGACACATGCTAGTCGTGGCTTCGTGCCCAAAGGGCCCTCCTGAAATATGTAAGAAACTTATCTTGAAGCAACAGTTCTCTTTATTTCCCAATTTCTTAGCGTTCTGTGTTACCGAGTGATATGAAAAGTAAAGGATTTGGCAGTCACTGTACAGGAGAATTTCTTTTCGTAGGTGTAATACATTTGCAGTGGCTCAAATCCAGGTAAAGTTCTTGGCAATTTATTTGCATGCATTGATCACCTTATTTTCCAACCCTCAAATGCTCTCAAGGTGAGGGTGATGCTTAGCAGAGCGGTTAATGAGCAGTGGAGAGGGTCCTGTTCTGCCCCCTGGGCCCAGGGAAAGAGAGGCCTAAAAATGCCTGGGTTCTGTTTATTATGGATCCCGAATACAAATAACAGTGAAACTCCAAGCAGTACTATCACACAGTCACAGCTTGGTCCAGAAATGTGCCTCTGTGGCTCAGTTTTACCTCTGGTAAGGTCGCTTCACAGAGGAGGCAGGTCAGTGCAAATCTTGTAGCTTGGTATGTGACAGACATGCTGATGAGGTAGGCTCCTGCAGGCGAGTCCCTTCACATATTGGTACCTACACTGCCAAGTTGGACAGAATGTTTTCGGAAGGATGCTAAAAAACATGGAGTGTTACACGAAAGTTATTGCCATTACAACTTCATTTATTCCATAGCTTTTTTCATAATCATATGGCATTGAAAATATCCTTCCTCCACTAAAGGCAAAGGATCCCCTTTCTCTTGCTTAATCTGTTCTTATGGGCAGCCCAGGGAACGCCATCAGAGTGGTTATAGAACTACTTCAAAAGTTATTTAACTTTCTGGGGAGATGGTGTTGGCATTGGAAGATGACCCTAGTTGTTGTTGTTGTTGTTCTCCTCCTCCTCCTCCTCCTCCTCCGTCTCTTCCTCCTCCTCTTCCTCCTCTTCCTCCTCCTCCTCCTCCTCCTTTTCCTCCTCCTCCTCCTCCTCCTCCTCCTCCTCCTCCTCCTCCTCCTTTTCCTTTTCCTCCTTCTTCTTTTAAATCATTTTCCATTCTAACAGGAGCAACAGAGAGCAGAGAGCTGGATGGATAGACATGGACATTTTTTTTCCCTCTACTACAAAGGCCTGTTAATGATGCTCAATCAGTTTTGCAGATTGATGCTGATTCATTTCACATGTCTACTGCTCTTTCCTAGGGCATGGAGCAGAGCAACTTGCATGAATATGAGCATATGGTTTTATAAAAGATTACTAAACAGGCACAGAGGCGCAGCGGCGGCGGCGCCAGACGCACAGAGGCGCAGCGGCGGCGGCGCCAGACGCACAGAGGCGCAGCGGCGGCGGCGCCAGACGCACAGAGGCGCAGCGGCGGCGGCGCCAGACGCACAGAGGCGCAGCGGCGGCGGCGCCAGACGCACAGAGGCGCAGCGGCGGCGGCGCCAGACGCACAGAGGCGCAGCGGCGGCGGCGCCAGACGCACAGAGGCGCAGCGGCGGCGGCGCCAGACGCACAGAGGCGCAGCGGCGGCGGCGCCAGACGCACAGAGGCGCAGCGGCGGCGGCGCCAGACGCACAGAGGCGCAGCGGCGGCGGCGCCAGACGCACAGAGGCGCAGCGGCGGCGGCGCCAGACGCACAGAGGCGCAGCGGCGGCGGCGCCAGACGCACAGAGGCGCAGCGGCGGCGGCGCCAGACGCACAGAGGCGCAGCGGCGGCGGCGCCAGACGCACAGAGGCGCAGCGGCGGCGGCGCCAGACGCACAGAGGCGCAGCGGCGGCGGCGCCAGACGCACAGAGGCGCAGCGGCGGCGGCGCCAGACGCACAGAGGCGCAGCGGCGGCGGCGCCAGACGCACAGAGGCGCAGCGGCGGCGGCGCCAGACGCACAGAGGCGCAGCGGCGGCGGCGCCAGACGCACAGAGGCGCAGCGGCGGCGGCGCCAGACGCACAGAGGCGCAGCGGCGGCGGCGCCAGACGCACAGAGGCGCAGCGGCGGCGGCGCCAGACGCACAGAGGCGCAGCGGCGGCGGCGCCAGACGCACAGAGGCGCAGCGGCGGCGGCGCCAGACGCACAGAGGCGCAGCGGCGGCGGCGCCAGACGCACAGAGGCGCAGCGGCGGCGGCGCCAGACGCACAGAGGCGCAGCGGCGGCGGCGCCAGACGCACAGAGGCGCAGCGGCGGCGGCGCCAGACGCACAGAGGCGCAGCGGCGGCGGCGCCAGACGCACAGAGGCGCAGCGGCGGCGGCGCCAGACGCACAGAGGCGCAGCGGCGGCGGCGCCAGACGCACAGAGGCGCAGCGGCGGCGGCGCCAGACGCACAGAGGCGCAGCGGCGGCGGCGCCAGACGCACAGAGGCGCAGCGGCGGCGGCGCCAGACGCACAGAGGCGCAGCGGCGGCGGCGCCAGACGCACAGAGGCGCAGCGGCGGCGGCGCCAGACGCACAGAGGCGCAGCGGCGGCGGCGCCAGACGCACAGAGGCGCAGCGGCGGCGGCGCCAGACGCACAGAGGCGCAGCGGCGGCGGCGCCAGACGCACAGAGGCGCAGCGGCGGCGGCGCCAGACGCACAGAGGCGCAGCGGCGGCGGCGCCAGACGCACAGAGGCGCAGCGGCGGCGGCGCCAGACGCACAGAGGCGCAGCGGCGGCGGCGCCAGACGCACAGAGGCGCAGCGGCGGCGGCGCCAGACGCACAGAGGCGCAGCGGCGGCGGCGCCAGACGCACAGAGGCGCAGCGGCGGCGGCGCCAGACGCACAGAGGCGCAGCGGCGGCGGCGCCAGACGCACAGAGGCGCAGCGGCGGCGGCGCCAGACGCACAGAGGCGCAGCGGCGGCGGCGCCAGACGCGGCGCAGCGGCGGCGGCGCCAGACGCGGCGCAGCGGCGGCGGCAGCACGGCGGCGGAGCCAGACGCGGCTGAGCGGTGGCCAGACCCAAGCAGCTGGGACAGGCTGCAATAAGGAGAGCAGATCGCCCTACTACAATTGAATCAAAGAGGTAGGCCTTTGGTTGGCCAGGTCACTGGCACAAGGGGAGCCTGGTCCTGTCCTGAAGATCCTTCGGAGGGGTGAGAGGGTTCTTGGCCTGCAGCAGGAACCACAAAAGAGAGTGAGGGCATTTTGTAAGCGGAGCCCTTGGCCAGCAGGGAAACCTGATCCGGTTTCTAAAGGATCCATTGGATAGGATCAATAGGAGGAGATGGGCAGGCGCCAAGGCAAGAACTCACCCAATAATCCGAAAAACAACATGAAAACATCAGAACCCAATGATCTTACAACAGAAGTATTTGAACAACCTAACACAGAAGAAGTGGAAAAAATCGACTTTATGAAGATAATAGAGTCCCTTAAACAGCATGTAAAAAATGCCCTTATAGAAATGGATGAGAAGTACAACAAAAAGTTTGAAGAAATGAGTAAATACGTACATGATACCCTGGGAAACCAAGAAAAAACCATCAAACAGGTAATGGAAACAGTTCAAGAATTGAAAACTGAAATGAAGGCAAAGAAGAAAATACAAACTGAGGACCAGCTGGATATGGAAAATCTAGGCCAACGAGCTGAGTCTACAGAAACAAGCATAATCAATAGAATCCAAGAGCTAGAAGAAAGACTCTCAGATGCTGAGGACACCATAGAGAAAATAAACGAACAGATCAAAGAAAACAGCAAAGCCAACAAATTCTCAACACAAAACATTCAGGAACTATGGGACACAATAAAAAAACCAAACCTAAGAATAATAGGAATAGAAGAAGGAGAAGAGTCACAGCTCAAAGGCTCAGAAAATATTTTCAACAAAATTATGGAAGAAAACTTTCCCAACTTAAAGAAAGATATTCATTTAAATATTCAAGAAGCATACAGAACACCAAACAGACTGGATCAAAGAAAAACATCTCCTCGCCATATAATAATCAAAACACAAAATATACAGGTTAAAGAAAGAATATTAAGAGCTGCAAAAGAAAAAGGGCAAGTAACTTATAAAGGTAAACCGATCAGACTTACACCTGACTTCTCGATGGAAACTATGAAAGCCAGAAGGTCCTGGATAGAGGTTCTGCAGAAGCTAAGAGACCATGGATGCAAACCCAAACTACTATACCCAGCCAAGCTATCGTTCACTATCAACGGAGAAAACAAGACATTCCAGGATAAGAACAAATTTAAACAATACGTAGCCACAAATCCAGCCCTACAGAAAGTAATAGAAGGAAAATCGCAACCCAAGGAATCCACCACTGCCAACACTGCCTACAATAACCCAGGCATCTAATGGCCCTTCACGAGCACATCTCAAAGAAAGGAGACACACAATCTCTACTACCAAAAGCAATAAGAATAACCGGAGTAAACAACCACTGGTCATTAATATCACTTAATATTAATGGGCTCAATTCACCTATAAAAAGGCACAGGCTAAAAGATTGGATACGAAAACAGGATCCAACATTCTGCTGTTTGCAAGAAACACATCTCAACCACAAAGACAGGCACCTACTCAGAGTAAAGGGTTGGGAAAAGGTGTTTCAAGCAAATGGTCCTAAGAAAAAAGCAGGTGTGGCCATACTAATTTCTAACAAAACTGACTTCAAACTAAAATCAATCAGAAGAGACCGAGACGGTCACTTTATACTCATAACAGGAACAATTCATCAGGAGGACGTCTCAATCCTGAATATATACGCCCCCAATATAAAAGCACCTACTTATGTAAAAGAAATATTACTAGAACTCAAGGCAGACATCAAACCACACACACTAGTAGTAGGAGACTTCAACACACCTCTCTCTCCAAGGGACAGGTCAATCAGACAGAAACCTAATAGAGAATTAAGAGAATTATTGGAGGTAATGAAGCAAATGGACTTAACAGACATCTATAGAACATTCCACCCAAATAGGAAAGAATATACCTTCTTCTCTGCAGCTCATGGAACCTTCTCAAAAATTGACCACATACTCGGAAACAAAGGAAACCTCCACAGATACAAAAAAATATCAGTGTCCACCTGTGTCTTATCAGATCATCACGGATTAAAGTTAGAAGGCAACAACCACGCTGCCCCCAAAAAACCGACAAACTCATGGAAACTGAACAGTCAACTACTGAACCACGCCTGGGTCAAGGAAGAAATCAAGAAAGAAATTAAAGTCTTCCTTGAATTTAATGAAAATAAAGGGACAACATACTCAAACCTATGGGACACGATGAAAGCAGTGCTAAGAGGAAAGTTCATAGCACTAAGTGCCCACTTAAAGAAAACGGAGAATGCATACATTGGGGACTTAACAACACACCTGAAAGCTCTAGAAAAAAAAGAAGCAGACGCGCCCAGGAGAAGTAGAAGACTGGAAATAATAAAACTGAGGGCTGAAATCAACAAAATAGAAACACAGAAAACAGTCCAAAGAATCAATGAAACAAAAAGCTGGTTCTTGGAGAAAATCAACAAGATCGACAAACCCCTATCCAAACTAATTAAACGACAGAGAGAGAACACGCAAATAAATAAGATCAGAAATGAAAAGGGGGACATAACCACAGACACAGAGGAAATTCAGAGAATCATTAGATCTTACTACAAAAGCCTGTATGCCACAAAACTGGAAAATACAAAAGAAATGGACATTTTTTTAAATAAGTATCATATACCAAAGCTAAACCAAGACCAGGTGAATGATCTAAATAGACCGGTTTCTCGCGAAGAATTAGAAATGGTTATCAAAAATCTCCCTTCGAAAAAAAGCCCAGGACCAGATGGTTTCAATGCAGAATTCTACCAGAACTTCCAAGAAGAATTAATACCTATACTCCTTAAGGTATTTCACAATATAGAATCAGAAGAGTCATTGCCAAATTCCTTTTATGAAGCTACAGTTACCCTGATACCAAAACCACAAAAAGACCCAACCAAGAAAGAGAATTACAGACCGATCTCACTCATGAACATCGACGCAAAAATCTTCAATAAAATAATGGCAAACCGAATCCAAGAACACATAAGAAAAATTATCCATTATGATCAAGTAGGCTTCATCCCAGAGATGCAGGGCTGGTTCAACATACGCAAATCTATCAATGTAATCCACCATATAAATAAACTGAAAGAAAAAAACCATATGATCATTTCACTAGATGCGGAAAAAGCATTCGACAAAATTCAACACCCCTTTATGATAAAGGTCTTGGAGAGAATAGGGATACAAGGGTCCTACCTAAATATAATAAAAGCTATTTACAGCAAGCCAACAGCTAACATTAAATTGAACGGAGAAAAACTCAAAGCCATCCCACTAAAATCAGGAACACGACAAGGATGTCCACTCTCGCCATACCTCTTCAATATAGTGCTTGAAATTCTAGCAATAGCAATAAGACAACATAAGGAGATCAAGGGGATTCGTATTGGAAAGGAAGAAGTTAAGCTTTCGTTATTTGCAGATGATATGATAGTGTACATAAGCGACCCCAAAAATTCTACCAAAGAACTCCTACAGCTGATAAACAGCTTTAGTAACGTGGCAGGATACAAGATCAACTCCAAAAAATCAGTTGCCTTCCTATACACCAAGGATAAGGAAGCAGAGAGGGAAATCAGAGAAGCATCACCTTTCACGATAGCCACAAATAGCATAAAATACCTTGGGGTAACCCTGACCAAGGAAGTGAAAGATCTACTTGACAAGAACTATAAGTCTTTGAAGAAAGAAATTGAAGAAGACACCAGAAAATGGAAAGACCTCCCTTGCTCTTGGATTGGGAGGACCAACATAGTAAAAATGGCAATTCTACCAAAAGCAATCTATAGATTCAATGCAATCCCCATCAAAATCCCATCAAAATTCTTCACAGATCTGGAGAAGACAATAATCAACTTTATATGGAAAAACAAAAAACCCAGGATAGCCAAAACAATCTTATACAATAAAGGATTGTCTGGAGGCATTACCATCCCTGACTTCAAACTCTATTACAGAGCTACAGTATTGAAAACAGCTTGGTATTGGCATAAAAACAGAGAAGTCGACCAATGGAATCGAATAGAAGACCCTGACATTAACCCACAAACCTATGAACACCTGATCTTCGATAAAGGAGCTAAAAGTATACAATGGAAAAAAGAGAGCATCTTCAACAAATGGTGCTGGCAAAACTGGATGTCAATCTGTAGAAGAATGAAAATAGATCCATATTTATCACCATGCACAAAACTCAAATCCAAATGGATTAAAGACCTCAATATCAGTCCGAACACACTGAACCTGATAGAAGAGAAAGTGGGAAGTACTCTACAGCACATGGGCACAGGAGACCACTTCCTATGTATAACCCCAGCAGCACAGACACTAAGGGCATCATTGAATAAATGGGACTTCCTGAGGCTGAGAAGCTTCTGTAAAGCAAAGGACACTGTCACTAAGACAAAAAGACAACCCACTGACTGGGAGAAGATCTTCACCAACCCTGCAACTGACAAAGGTTTGATCTCCAAAATATATAAAGAACTCAAGAAACTAGACCGTAAAAGGCTAATCAACCCAATTATAAAATGGGGCACTGATCTGAACAGAGAATTCTCAACAGAAGAACTTCAAATGGCCAAAAGACACTTAAGGTCATGCTCAACTTCCTTAGCGATCAGGGAAATGCAAATCAAGACAACTTTAAGATACCACCTTACACCTGTCAGAATGGCTAAAATCAAAAACACCAATGATAGCCTTTGCTGGAGAGGTTGTGGAGAAAGGGGTACACTCACCCATTGCTGGTGGGAATGCAAACTTGTGCAACCACTCTGGAAAGCAGTGTTTCGGTTTCTCAGGAAATTCGGGATCAACCTACCCCTGGATCCAGCAATACCACTCTTGGGAATATACCCAAGAGAGGCCCTATCATACAACAAAAGTATATGCTCAACTATGTTCATGGCAGCATTGTTTGTAATAGCCAGAACCTGGAAACAACCTAGATGCCCTTCAACGGAAGAATGGATGAAGAAAGTATGGAATATATACATATTAGAGTATTACTCAGCAGTAAAAAACAAGGACTTCTTGAATTTTGCATACAAATGGATGGAAATAGAAAACACTATCTTGAGTGAGGTAAGCCATACCCAAAAAGAGGAACATGGGATGTACTCACTCATATTTGGTTTCTAGCCATAAATAAAGGACATTGAGCCTATAATTCATGTTCCTAGAGAAGCTAAATAAGGTGAATCCAAAGACAAACACATAGGCATCCTCAGGAATATTAACCTTCATCAGGCGATGAAAGGAGACAGAGACAGAGACCCACACGGGAGCTCCGGACAGAAATCTCAAGGTCCAAATCAGGAGCAGAAGGAGACGGAGCACGAGCAAGGAACTCAGGACCACGAGGGGTGCACCCACACTCTAAGACAATGGGGATGTTCTATTGGGATCTCACCAAGGCCAGCTGGCCTAGGTCTGAAAAAGCATGGGATAAATCCAGACTAGCTGAACATAGCGGACAATGAGGAATACTGAGAACTCAAGAACAATTGCAGTGGGTTTTTGATCCTACTGCACGTACTGGCTTTGTGGGAGCCTAGGCAGTTTGAATGCTCACCTTAGGAGACCTGGATAGAGGTGGGCAGTCCTTGGGCTTCCCACAGGTCAGGGAACCCTGATTGCTCTTCGAGCAGATGAGGGGGGGGGGGGGACTTGATCGGGGGAGGGGGAGGGAAATGGGAAGCGGTTGTGGGGAGAGGCAGAAATTCTTAATAAATAAATAAATTAAAATAAAAAAAAAAAAAAAAAAAAAAAAAAAAAAAAAAAAAGATTACTAAACAAAAAAGATTAAGCTAAAGTAGTTCCCCAAATCATTTTTACTTTTTGACCCCATATTCTGGGCTGGAAGGAGATCATTTCATTTCTGAGATTGGGAGACAAAAAAGTATGTAATTATAAAAGACCTTTTCCTTGTTCTCTGACAAACTACTAATTAGTACGCACCACAATTTGTGTTTGCCAGCAGGTGTAACAGATACTGGTGCTTTGCTATTCGGTCTCCATGCCGCAAGCTGGGAGAATAAATCTCCAATTGCACAAACTAAGAAGGTGAAAATTAATTTTCCTAACCAGTTATGGCATAAGTATAAAGTATTATCTGTTGTGTGATTTCTTTCTTATGTTAAATAAAAAGCTTCTATTTCTTTACACACTTGACAATGGCAGAAGGGACACCAATTTTCTAGTGCCCTGTGATCATGAGGACAAAGTAAGGGAAGTCATTGGGAGGTTGAAGCAGAACTCTGCTTCTGGAACAAGTTTTAAATATCATTTCTGAGGCAGTATGTGTCACAGACTTCCTGAATGACTAAGGGAAGACAGACCAGCCAGACTGAAACCTCAGAGATAGTCCTGTTCATTCACTGAGTAGCAGACCATCAGCAAGGCACTAACATTTTATGTGCTTTGTTTTCTTATTTCTATAGTGAAATTGGGTTGTGACATAAGGGTTTGTGAGGTTCAAACTCAGATGCCATGGAAGGAGTAGGGTCATGGAGGTCTGGAACTTTAAGAGAATATGTGGAGTTTTAGGCAGATAAAATATAATATTTTGCTGGCACATGGGCCACAGGACAGACTGGTACTAGCAGATACCTTTGTCATAGGTTGTCCCACAAAGGTCATACACCATCACCGAGGGAGCTCAGGGCAGGAACACAAGGCAGGAACCTAGGGATAGAAACTTAAGCAGAAGCCATGGAAAAATGCTTCTTTTGGGTTTGCTCTGCTGGTTTGCTCAGTTTATATTCTTATGCAATCCCAGATCACCTGTTCAGCGGCGGCACCACCTACAGTAGACTGGGCCCTTTTACATCAATTATCAATAAGACAATGTCCCATTGGTTTGCCAACAGGATCAATATGATGGAAGCATTTTCTCAGCTGAGGTTCCCTCTGATCAGATGGCTATACCTTGTTTAAAGTTGATAAAAGAAACAAACAAACAGACACAGAGAGACAACACAAATAATAATGTAACGGATTATCTAATGTTTACTTTTGGTTTCTCCAGACATTCTGTGTCAGTCATTTGTGCTGATTCATAGACCTCCCCAGATACTAGGTGTCAGCCATCCTCTATCTGACGCTTGCTGGTTATCCACACCAGCAGTATATCGTCTAAACATAAACTGGCCCTTACAGCACTGTTTTCTAGAGGATGTTAGTGCACTGGAGCCTTCTGAAATGATGGATACATCCCATAATTGCATGTCTAGTGTACATCCACTATTCCCATGAGGGACTGAATTTTAAATCTCAGTTGGCTTAAGTGATTGATTACCCTTTCTGACATGGAAGATTTACAACTTTTCATGACTCTAAATTTACTGCCATTTCATTGACAAAACAATACTCTAACTAGAAATATAGTTTTTAGACTACCATAGAAGCAACTTGCTTTTAGGGAATATCCTAGGCACTGAGACCGCCTTAGTTCTCAGATGTCAAATCAAGTTGTATTTTGCTGACATTCCCATACTTCAATAGTGTTAAAGACCATGTCTGTGATTTTTACTTAGTTATTTAGAATTGTATCATAACGTCAAACTCAGCTCACATATCTTCCATTCTGAAAAGTAAATGTTAATAATGAAAAGAAAAATGAGTGTACAGTGGTTTTTCTCCTTTTGCACACATTTAGAATTTAGAATTCCCTGAAAAGCCTTTAAAATTCTTTGTGTTTGCTGTCAGAATGGCTAAAATAAAAAACACCAAGGATAGCCTTTGCTGGAGAGGTTGTGGAGAAAGGGGTACACTCATCCATTGCTGGTGGGAATGCAAACTTGTGCAACCACTTTGGAAAGCAGTGTGGCGGTTTATCAGGAAATTCGGAATCAACCTACCCCTGGATCCAGCAATACCACTCTTGGGAATATACCCAAGAGAGGCCTTATCATACAACAAAAATATATGCTCTACTATGTTCATAGCAGCATTGTTTGTAATAGCCAGAACCTGGAAACAACCTAGATGCCCTTCAATAGAAGAATGGATGAAGAAAGTATGGAATATATACATATTAGAGTACTACTCAGCAGTAAAAAACAAGGGCTTCTTGAATTTTGCATGCAAATGGATGGAAATAGAAAACACTATCCTGAGTGAGGTAAGCCAGACCCAAAAAGAGGAACATGGGATGTACTCAATCATATTTGGTTTCTAGCCATAAACAAAGATATTGAGCCTATAGTTAGTGATCCTAGAGAAGCTAAATAAGGAGAACTCAAAGAAAAACATATAGGCATCCTCCTGAATATCAACCTTCATCAGGCAATGAAAGGAGACAGAGACAGAGACCCACATTGGAACACCGGACAGAAATCTCAAGGTCCAAATCAGGAGCAGAAGGAGAGAGAGCACGAGCAAGGAACTCAGGACCGCGAGGGGTGCACCCACACACTGAGACAATGGGGATGTGCTATTGGGAACTCACCAAGACCAGCTGGCCTGGGTCTGAAAAAGCCTGGGATAAAACCGGACTCTCTGAACATAGTGGACAATGAGGACTACTGAGAACTCAAGAACAATGGCAATGGGTTTCTGATCCTACTGCACATACTGGCTTTGTAGAAGCCTAGGCAGTTTGGATGCTCACCTTACTAGAACTGGATGGAGGTGGGGGTTCCTTGGACTTTCCACAGGGCAGGGAACCCTGATTGCTCTTGGGGCTGAGTGGGGGGGGGGGCTTGATTGGGGGAGGGGGAGGGAAATGGGAGGCGGTGGCGGGGAAGAGACAGAAATCTTTAATAAATAAATAAATTAAAAAAATTAAAAAAAAGAAAAGCAAAAAATTCTTTGTTTTTGGCTCCTGTTTCTACACATCCTGTTTTTGTTTGTTTGTTTAAGGTGGTGATCCATAACTGTCCCGTGAAAGCCACTCACTAATATCTCGGGTAAAGAACAACATAATGCCAGTTCTTAAAGCATTGAAGGAATTAGGGCCATGTTTTGCTATTCACATTTCAGAGCCACATTCCTCAAACTTCAGTATGCACAGGAGCCCCTGAGGGGATTAGAGGAAGCCTCCTTTTGACAGGCAGGCCAGAATTGGACTGCAGAGGAACCTGGATTACATGCTGAGAGCCAGGAGCTGTGGGTTTTCTGCTTGCTTGTTAAGCTTGGGCTGCAGCATGAAACAAGTCCACGAAGAGATCGCTTTCGTATAAAGTACAGCTTAAATGTGAAGAGCTTGGTGTTTGGTAGAACTGGAAGTTTTGGGTACGTGGGCTTGAACTGGGTAAATAAATCAGACTGGCCAGTTGGAGCAGAGTTGTGGGACTCAATGTGACTACAAAGAAATAGTGGGTCCCATCTATTTCCTCTTCCCTAGTAATTTACAGTTACATCATCCTCTTTCCATCTGAGACTCTAAAAATATAGATAAAATGTCCGGCCTCTAGCATAAAGACCCTGACAATGAAAGTTTTAGCTGTTGATTTTCTTTTAAATGGTCTTAGGTGTCATTTGTTACCTAAATTTAAATTTGAAAGTTTTTCTGCTACCCAACCTTCCCAGATCAAAAGCCTCTTTTTTTTATATCTAAAGACATATGAAGTTATAGGGTATTTTGTTTTTATTAAACAAATTAACTGATTTAAACAGCTATGTGAATTTGTCAACTTGTTATAAATTCTTGCTACATGAAGCATAGAACTTATATTTCATTGATTAATATATCTCACTTGCATTAATCCAGACACATGAGAAACACACACACATGCATGCACATGCACACACACACACACATACACAGATACAGTCTGCTTGCTGGTATGGAACAAGAACAGAGAATTTATGTTAATTGACTTGTTGGACATCAGAGTAAAAACAGGTTTCATTTCTTTAACTAGCTTCCCTATCTTCTGAGCCATCTGTGCTAAGATGAACACTGCTAGTATTTCCTTTTCTTTCTGCCCCAATACATACTGTATACTACCATCACAAAATATAGGTATGTAACGTTATATATTTTTGTTTTATATAGGTACATCTTATTCCTAGGTATAATAATATATTTGCTTGCTTTTAGTTTTCTGCTTGCACTGGCTCACTGGAGCTGATTAAGCCATTTCGGATTTCTATCATTGACACGGATGTAGCTTTAATATGTGGCTCATGAAGGAAATAGTTTATAGTTGATATGTCAAAAGTCTGAACCCTAGTGTTTGTTAGGAAACTGAATGAGTTCTCAGGATCTAGCCATCTTTCTGGTGACTAGTTATCAGTTTTCCCTTAGAGGAGTCTGATCAATCATTTTACACACCACAGACCCAGGTTTTCTTTGAATTTCTCTTTTGTTTCCTTCACCTTTCCCTGAGTGTTTACAATTCACATACTTTAGGATGATTGTCTTACTATTTTATGTACAGAAAACATTGCTAATTAGATAGCCTTCTCAGGATCTCTCTCTATATATGAGCCGTTTGCCTCCTCTGTAATGATATTTTTTGGGGTCTTCCTTTATTAGTAATTAATTCAAAAGGCATGTGTGATTATGTAGAATCTCCTTCACTGGATGGTTTCTGTGCTAAGGCTCCATAAACCTGCGAGGTCTCTATGACTTTGCCAACATTTTAGGACATGCTGAGTCTTGAAGGTCTAAATAAGAATGTCTCTTTTAGATGCTTCGGAATGCTTTCCTCTGATCAATTATGTATTGATTTTAACGTTGAAATTTTGCAAAGCAAACATTTCTTTTATTTATAAGTTCTTGGGGAAATGTCCCTTTAATACTGAAATGGAGATTACATTGGACCAACTGGTAAGCAGATTGATAGTTGAAGCAAAAAGTAGTAGTTATGAAATTTACTCACAGTAATTTGGGGAACCGAGATATATAAGCATGTTTCTAACTACTGCGAAACTTAGTTACTATTTCAATTAGCTTCCTGTGAAAATAACAAGAAGTCAAGTTTATATATCAGAGAAAATAAGAATTATTATATAGAAGTATGCTATTTTATTCAGTGAAGTAAATTAATGACTGCCTATCATGACAGCCTTTTTATTTTATTAAGCATATAAATTTTAAATAAACCAGGATCTACATGAACATAAAATTGGTATATGTTCTATATTTTATAAATACTGAATTTTGAATCTAAAGTCAAGCGCCACATAAAATATTATTCAGTAAATTCTTTATAAACCTGTCAATTAAAGTTTCAAATGAGATGAATATTAATATGCATCCATCGCCATATAATTTTTTCAAATAACTTATTAATTACCTTTCTTGTGAATTTAATTTTTACCCAGTATATCTTAGAAAAATATGCCATGTTGGACAAAAAAGCCTACTTATGTTTAAACATAGATGGTCTCAGATATTTGTAATTTTGTCATTTGTCATATTTTAAAAACAATTTCTGTAGCTTATTTTTTATTAGACTTAGAAAGAGGTAAGTGAAAATGAGAAATTAATCCCTTGTTAAACTTATCTGGCTTTTTAAAAGCCATTTTTTTCTCTGATGCAGTCTGCCTACATATCAATAGTACATGCTGCTCTGTGCTACCGTTTAAGTGCTCACAGCTAAACAAATATAAATGTGGTTTGTTATCATTCACATTAGTAAGAACATGGAGGCATTGAACTAAATAGATTTTTTTTAAATTGAAAAAGAATGTACTTACCAGGAAGAAGCAACAAAATATTTAAACATCTAAGTATGATTTCTCTTTACTAGCAAAAGACTGAACGAGGCATTTAATTTTTTAAATAACTTATTGTAATATTTTATGAAATAATGTGCTGCATGTGGTTTGTGACAATACTGTTTTCCTTTCCCCTTTAAGACAAAGTCTTTAAGGTTAGGGTGGCAAAACCCTGAGCCACATGCACTAAGACTTGTATTTTATAGATGAAGAAAAGAAGACTCAGAAGGGAGCCTTAACCACTCACATATTTGAGATGTAGATAAACCAGGCAAGTTTAGAGAGTTGCCATTGATAGTTCTTCCCCTTATCCCGAAACTGCCATACTATTGAATTGAAAATGCTAAGGTTCTTCCTGTATTTTGAGAGGACAGTGCGTTTGTTGCAGTATATACTGCTTCCTACCTAGGGGGCTAGGAACTCCTTATGGAAGAATGACAAGGCATGAATCCATGCTTTGAGTCCAGCTTCTGGGAACTGATCTACTTTCAAATCCAGTTATATCACTACCAAGTATATACCCAAAGATGTTTCATCCTACTACAGAGACACTTGCTTGATTATGTTTATTGCTGCTCTATTCATAATAGCCAGGAATTATAAACAGTCTATATATCCATCAACAGAAGAATGGGTGAAGAAAATGTGGTTCATTTACATATGGAATATTACTCAGCCTTTAAGAAAAGGTAATCATCAAGTTCATAGGTAAATGGAGATGGTTAGAAAATACCATCTTGAGTGAGTTAACTTAGACCCAGAAAGACAAATATGGTATGTATTTGCTTATATGTGGATAGTAGCTCTTAAGTAATTTATAAGCATGTTAGAGTCTGTATAACCACAGAGGTTAGGCATAGAGTAAAGGACTAGGGAGGAGGGATGAACATCTAGACTAGGTATGGGTGGATGGGTGTTTGTCTAGAATGAGAAGATCAAATGGGGAGGGAGTGGGAAGAGAAGGTCAGGGAGGGAATATGGGGAGGGCAAAATAAAACTAAGGGCTATTTGAGGTATCTTATAAAAACAATACAGTAGAAACTTTCTAAAATATGTACATAAATGAAGGTGATCTAAATGAAATTACCAAATGATGGGAAGACAGAACCCCAACTAGAAATTTATCATCAGCAAATGAAGTTAATTGAGTTGTTGGTCAAAGAAGTCCCATGGGAGCCTCCCAACAACCCAGCTGTCCTTGATTATTCTCCACAAATGGACAATAAGGTCTTATTGCTGAAGTCAACACTTAACACAACTCATTGAACATGAGTAAGTCAAGCATTTAGTCAAGCATGAGGTATAGGTGGGTCGATGAGAACAGGAGAATTCTGGAAAGAAGACTCAGTTTGCAGTTGTGACCCAGACGCAAAAGAAGCAAGATGAGAATACCTTGCTGATAAACGGTACCAAGTCATGTGGCTAACACAGACAACAATTATGAACTAATTTAAGATGTAAGAAAGAGTTAATAAGAAACCTGAGCTAACAGGCCAACCAGTTTAAAATAAATGTAGGTCTCTCTGTGTTTTTTTTGGGACTAAATGCTGAGGGACCAGGTGGGACAGAAATATCAGCCAACAGTCCAGGGACCTAGGACAAAACAAAATAATAAAGGAATGCAGTAATGAAATGATTTCTAACAACATTTTGCTACACTCATAGATCAGTGTCTTGTTCAGTCATCATTAGGGCAGCTCCCTTCTGCAGTAGATGGGAACACATACAGAGATTCACAACTGAACAAGAGGCAGAGAGGGAGAAACCTTGAAGGACTCAGCCCTAAATGGGATGTTTTGTAAAATCTCTACACTCAGGACACAGAGAGCTCGAGGGAAAAGAGGACACCAAGGAAACAAACAAGACTTTCTAAGCAAAGCATAACCTATGTACATATGAACTCACAGAGACTGAGAAGGATGCACAGGACCTGAACGGGTCTGCACCAGATGGAATCCTAAAGGTGAAACAAAGAGTGGACACATGGCATATCCCCACTCCAAACACTATCTCCAAATGATAGCCATTTGCAAATAGAAATTAGTTTTCTATCAAGGTGTTTTACTGGGAAAATAAACTGCTTTTAAGGGTAGGCCCCATGACCAGCAGTAGATGGCCAATACAAAACGAACTAAATAGCATTCATGGAGGTTATGCACCTCAAAATGTTGGTTCAGGGCATTTCTTTTTTAAAAAAACCTTATAGGTCTTTTGTGTATATATTATGAACCCCAAGTTTGTGTCTTTACGGGACTCCTATATGTGTGAATATGTGTACCTCACATCACTATATGTGTACCACATCTGTGTTTCTTATGCTTTTTTTCTTTGGATCTTTTTCTTCTGTTATTTTTGTCATATTCCAGTTTGTTTTATCTTATTTTATGCTATTGTATTTTATTCCTTAGATGCCTGCTTGTTTTCCAAGAAGATATGGAAAGGGTATGGATTCTGTTGGGAAGGGGTGTGGAAAAGAACTGGGAGAATTTGGGGTAAGGGAAACTGTAATCATATTGTAAGAAATATGTTTATTTTGTATAAAAGAAAAAAAGAAGAATCCAGTTTCTACCATAAATGGTTGAACATCTGGAAATCTCAAGAGAATTCTGGAAATCTCCTCAAGGTATAAAAACCGTTGGGAGAAGAAAATTCATTCTACAAAATATGCTTGTGGTATTGAGGTGGATTCCTCAATATATATACATAAATATCTCAAACTTTACCACAGTAGAAGTGAAATTTATAAAGAAGAGGTTTAGGTTTTTAATCCTTTAACCATCTACATATTTGACTTGTCACCTCATCGTCTGAAGCTCTGTAACTTAACTCACAGATAATTATAATCCTTTTGGTCTTCTAGTTTCATGAACCCTCATCGTTATGAAATACCCTTTCTTTGTTATTCATATTATACAGTGTATCTCGAATTTTGTGCTAAAATGAATGTTTCTCTATAAAAAGCCATCTCCTTATATTTATGATTTGCATGGAATATTTTTTCTTATTAATTTATTCCATTTGATTCTATTTCCACTTCTTCCTTGTCCTTCCCTCCCCCTTCGCCTCCCTTTTATTAGGTGTGTGGTATATGCCTATGTACAATAACCTGTAGAAGCACATGGGGAAAACAGAGGTTAACATTGGGATGTCTTCCTCAATGATTTTTCTCCACATTTGTTTCTTTGTTCTTTTTGTTTTGTTTCCTGTTTTGTTTGTTTGTTAGTTTTTCTGAGACAAAATCTCATACTGAATATCAAGTCTATTGGCTTGCACTTGCTTGTCAAGGGGCCTCCAGGACCCACCTATTCCAGTGTCTTCACGATGTTACAGGTGTGCTTCTCCATCCTAAGTTTTTATGCTGATGTGTGGTTTTGAATTCCGGTCCTCATGCTTGGGCAACAAGACTTGACCACCATGTCAGCTCCTCAATCTCTTATTAGCTTATTTATATCTAAAGTAATCAGTGTAGACAGCAGAGAGTTCAGGTTCGTTTATTTTTGTGATTAAAGCACTGTAAGGATATATGACTTTTAACTGCAGTCTTCAGTCAGTTAACAATTACTAATGGAACTTCATTTCGGTCTACAATTTTAATGATGCTTTTATCTCTTCTTCCGTGGTCACCCTTTTAAACTCCCCCCCCCCACTCTTTGTTAGGAATTATTATGTTTACCAATGCTTTATCTTATCTATTATTTTCTCTTTGCTTTTAATATAATGGTAGTTATCGGAATTCTTTAGGTCTTTTAAGATCGCATAGTCTATGCAGAGCTGGTGTTTTATCAATTCAAATGACACATGGAGGTCTTAGTGCTGTGTAAGATCCTTTACTTTGTCTTTTATCCTGACTGCAATAGTTATACAAGTAGTATACTTAATAATATAGTGCTACAAAAATTTATTAGTATTTATGTCAGTATTATTTTTGAGAATTTCAAACATGAATACTGTCAATATACCATGTGTTTTCCCCAACAAACACTGTTTCCCATATTCCTTGTCAATTTCATGCAGTTTTTCATTACTTAGCATTGTTGCTTACATGTTCATGTACACATGAATATGTGCAAATATAACCTGATGAGTTCATTTAGTGTCTCCATTATACACACACACACACACACACACACACACACACGCTCAACTTTATTAAATTCATTTAACTTATTTACTTAATTAAATTTCCATTTCTTTGCTTTGGTTGAATCTATCCTTTCAAAGTGGAATTCATATTTGATTTTTATATGTATTCTTTGCAATGTATTTGCAATGTATTTAGTTCCCTGCATTTAGAATCTGACTGGTAAATTATACAATACCATAATTTTAAAGCTAATGTAAGGATGACATAAGAAAAATATTTAATTGATTTGTTGGGCCACGTTCTCCTTGTATCTTCTATCCTCACTGAGTCTTACCATCTTTCTGTCTCCTCTTCTCTCTGCACAATGTCTGGCTGAGATCTCTGCTCCTGCACCATCTGCTGCCAAAAGAAGCCTCTCAGTTGATGACTGAGCAAGGAACCGTTTTATGAGTATAGCAGAATATGATTGAGAATCATTTTGCTGATTTTTTAATTTAAAATTTAGTTAATTAATTAGTTTGTTTATTTATTTATTGCCTGTCGTGTTCCACTCTAGGTATCTGGGATATCTAGTCTCCAGTTCCTGGCCATTCAGGAAGAATAAAACTTTGGCTCCCTCATAGCCTGAGCCTCAAGCTAAACCAAACATTGGTAGGCCACGCCTCAAGGGTCTGTGTCACCATTCCCAAGCACATATAGACTCACAGAGACTGAAATGGAAAGCCCTAGGCTTGATTGCATCCCTACCATATCCCCTGCACATGTGTTATAACTATTTGTTTGCTGTTTGTATGGGAATTATGACTGTAGGAGTAGGTATATGTCAGACTATTTTGTCTGCTCTTGGGAGTCTTTTCTTTTTCTCTTTTTGGGTTCCCTTATCCAGTCTTGACATGAGGGCTTTTGCCTTGTTTTATTATATTGTATCTTTTTTATTTATTTATTTATTTTTTTATTTTTAGACAGGGTTTCTCTGGTTTTGGAGCCTGTCCTGGAACTAGCTCTTGTAGATCAGGCTGGCCTCGAACTCACAGAGATCCGCCTGCCTCGGCCTCCCGAGTGCTGGGATTAAAGATGTGCGCCACCACCACCCGGCCTACGCCACCACCGCCTGGCCTGTATCTTTTTTGTTATTGTTTTTGGCTATGGTTTCTTGGAGGCCTGCTCCTTTCTGAACAGGAAACAGAGGGGGAGTGGACTGCGGGAAGACTAGGAAGGCATGGGGGAAGTTGGAGAGCATGGAGAAACTCTGGTTGGAATGAATAGTATGAGAGAAGAATCTATTTTTATAATTCCAAAGTACTTATTAGAGGAAAAAATATTTAAAATAAAAATATTATGTGGATGATAATATCAAATAAAATTGAAAATAAAGTATTATTGGAAAATTCTGATTTAAAAAACTCTCTGAAAATCTTTTGTGCTTTACTACCAATTTTATCAGTACAAAGGTGAAGAAAATCTTAAACAAATGTTTGTAGAATGAATATAATGGTAATCACATATAAACACTCAATCTAAAATTGGAGTTCACAAGAGATAGTACCTAAAATGTTAAAAAGAACTTTTCTTTTATATAAAATCTTTCTGTACCTCCAAGATTGTAATTACTGGTGGAATTATTGGTTTTTATTTTGTTGGTGAAGACAATGTATTCTCCCAAACTTAATTATGTGAGCTGATTGTAGCTTCAGATACACAAGAGGCTGAGGTGAGAAGAATTGAAAACCGAGGAGTTTGAGTCCAGTCTGGGCATGTAGTGAGAGCCTGTCTCTAAAACAAGCCAACCAATGAACCAAATAAGCAATCAACCAAATTAAGTTGTAATCATATTTATCTGCTATTAACAAGTATGTCTTTCCAGTGGACCTAATCAAGTAAAATGCTTTCTTCCTGAATTTTCCAAGTTTGCTCCTCCTTTGCTAAAGGATGATATTTTCATCTTTGACATACATGTAAATTGAGTCTATACAATATGTTACAACTTCCCCAGTGTAGCATGATTAATAAAAACCCAGAGACATAAATTGGGGTTCAACCTGAAGGTCAGAAAACAAAACAGTCAATCACTGGCTCTTACCTCTACTAATCTGAACTGTAATTTAGCACAAACAGATTGCTACAATATTTGAAGAAAAACTTTTAAAATGGTCAATGTTGTTAAAACAATATATGTCAGAAACCCATATAATTTATTGATTATTTACTTTTTCATGAACGCTTATGTAACAGGATCTAACACATATTAGAGAATATTTTATTCTACTGTAAAAAACTGATCTATGACTTATATGACAAGAATTTTAAGTCTTTGAAGAAAAGAAATCAGAAGATGCAAAGATCTCCCATTTTATGGATCAGTAGGATGGGCAGCTTACCAAAAGCAATCTATAGATTCAATGCAATCCTCATCAAAATTCTGAAACAAATCTTTACAGGTATTTATAGAACAATATGCAACTTCATATGAAAAAACAAAAAACTCAGGATAGCTAAAACAATCCCGTCCAATTATATACATATATGTACACACTACACACACACACACACACACACACACACACACACACACCTCATGGTGCTGACATAAAAACAGACAGGTGGGTCAATGGAATTGAATCACATACCAAGATAAATCCATACATCATGGGCACCTGTTTGACAAAGAAGTCAAAATTATACAATGGAAAAAAATTATCTTTAACAAATTGTGCTGGTCAAACTGGATGTCAGCATATAGAAGAATGCAATAGATCCACATCTATCACCCTGCATAAAACTCAAGTCCAAGTGTATCAAATGCTTGAACATAAATCCAGTTATACTAAACATGATAGAAATTATAAATCCAGTTATATTAAACATGATAGAAAAGAAACTGGGGAATATCCTTGAATGTAATTTCTCAGGATATAACTTCTTGAACAGAACACCAATAGTACCAATAGTACAGTCACTAAGAATGACAATTAATAAATGGAACCTCATGAAACTGAGAAGCTTCAGGAAAAGTACATAATCAATAGGGAAACTGAGGTCAGGATGTAAAAATAAACAACAATAATAACAATAAATCATTGAAAAAAACTTATTTGCATTTTGACAATTTCACCTATGTAAATAACACATTCTAGTTACACTCATCCTTTATCCTCTCTCATCTTTGGATTCTGGTGTCTGTAGCTTTGGAGCTTTGTGGTATTCCCTTGAGCATGTAGGAAGGGGGAATGATAAATTATAATTTTGGCTAAAATATAATTTTGGTTTAAAAATTTAAAGCAAAATATACTCACAGTTCTTTCATGTTTGATGAAGACTTAAAGCACCATATAGAAAAACTTACACAGAAAGAAAATTAAAGGGAAATATTTTAGGAAACCATGTAAAATGGATTTTTTATTAGAAATTAAGATTTCTAGTGGTAGTTCAAATATGACCTTAATCACCTCACTCTCCCCTCTTCTCCCCTGCTCTCTTTATATCTATCTATCTATCTATCTATCTATCTATCTATCTATCTATCTATATCTCTCTATATCTAATCTATCTATCTATCTATGGTGATATAGTTGTTTATGAATTATTCATGCTCCTTAAGTAACTTCTCACCCATACTCATATATGTGTGTGTGCATATGGACATGTGTACATACATATGCAGATGTTTATATCCAGTGCAAATACATATATATCCAGTGCACACACATGTGGGTCATAAGTCTTAACTTTAGATTTAATAACATAAAAAGAAGGTTGTCTAGAGATTCTTGACTCTGAACTTTATATATAAAAGTGATATCATGTTTCATAGGGCTGAGTTTAAGGATGTTAGTATAGTATCAGTTAATAACAGGTTGGTAGCATAGTATCTAAGCACAAACCCACATATATAACAGAAGAGACAAGCAGAAGTAGTAGGATTGAAGTATGAGACTTTTTGATGATCTGTCTTATTTCAGGGACAGATTTTTAAATTCCCTAAAGAATGAATAAATTGCATGTCCTTTATGCTATATTGCTGGAATAGCGAACTGAATATCCATTAACTCTATTTCCCTCTGCTAAGCTTTTGAGAGCTTTCTAGTTATTGATAGAGCTTTTAAAGTCACATCCTTGACAGGTAGAGAGAGTACTTACATTCTCTGTGAAATAAATGCACAGATGTGCATTTTAGATAGCCAGCAGAGTGGGGAATAGGACAAGATATGAAGAATGCAATGGAGAAAAGGGGAGATGGTCAACATGCAATGGCTTCTTAGATCTCCTTGAAGTGAGTAGAAAGAGATTTGGAGATTCCATGTGGGATGACATTTTTCTTTAGTGGATTTCCAAAGTATTATGATAAAACCCAAGAGAAATACATGCATACAGATGTACACAAAACCATAAAAGATTAAAGAACATAGAGAATATTGACTTTATGGGGATGGTGACAATATACATGGCTAATTAAAGCAGTTTTGACACTACAGTAGAGTACTTTTGTCTTTTTAAGCTAAATTTAAGAAGTCAAAATATAATCATTCTTACTATTTTACTAAACTAGCATCAGGCTTAGTAAACAATAATTTTGTCAATAATATACTGGTTGCATTCATTTTGAAAAATAATATTAGAAATAATTGTTACATATTAAAAGACTGCTAACTTCTGATAATATTCTATCTTCATCAATATATCAAATATATACTATTCAAATAATATAAATGGAGATTTGCTTATTATATGACCAACTACATCAAACATGATATAAACATATAAGAAACAAGATTTAAAATTATGTGTCAGTTTTCAATCTAGTATAATAGTGGACATAGTACCTTGGAAATCAATAAAAATTCCTTTAATTCTTCTTGCTCTCTAGAACTCTGCTCATTAATATTGAGACTGTTTTCCTACTTATAAACAGACAGAGGGAGCAAGAAAAGAAGGTAAGACACCTTTCTTTTGGTTTTAAATATAAATCTTAGTGTCCAGAGCAGAAAGACGTCTGGAAGAGCAAATTTCATTGACAGAAGCTATTGCTGTGAAATAACAAAAGTTTTTTTTTAAGGATATCTCTTTATTTTTGTGTATGTCTGTATGAGTGTATGTCATGTGGGTACAGGTAACACATACATGTAGCAGTCAGAATAAGGCATCAAATTCTCTAGAGCTGGAGTTACAGATATTATCAGCCATTGTTATGGGAACTGGGACCAGAACGCAGGTTCTCTAGAAGAGGATGAAGTACTACTCTTAACTAGTGGGTCATCTCTCCTACCCTGAAGTTACTAGACAACAAAAGGAGAAATTAAACAAGTCACAAGATGATGATTATGTGCCCCATTTTATGTTCTGTCAGGAGATTGATAGAGAAAACATGGAGAAACAGAGATGATAAATTTCAGGAGAAAGCAACACAGAGTTAATTACATCTAGAGACTGAAAATCAGATTAATTTTGTTTTCTGAAGTCACCAATGGAGGCATATCATATGATACAGAATTAACAGCTGTTCTATGAGTTGGAGAAAGGATGTGCCAGTCATTGGCAAGAAGGGTTCCAAAATCAACTCATTGACAGAGATGTGGCTTTTTTCTCGGGGAGAAGAGGCTTTCTGTAAGAGCTTGAAAGCAACTGAGATGGAATGTAAATGTGTTTGGAGGACTTTGTTATACTAGAGTCCAGGTAGTCAGAAACCTGGGTGCAGTACAGCACATTCGGTTGAAATGAAAGCACGGACCGCATGCTATCCTTATTGCAATAGCTAGACATCAAGTATGATGATATACACTTGGTCATTGTTAGGCCTCACACATCTCTGCTCTGTTAGAAATTATCTGAGTTAATTGAGTGTTCCTTTTCACATTTGTGTCCTACAAATACATAATGAGTTTAGTATTACAGTGTAGTCATAGCTTTACAATGAGCTTGTGGATCAGGGTATAACTAATTTCTGTCTACATTTCCAAAAGAGAAAAGGAAGAAGGAAAGAAGGAAGGAAGGCAGGTCATTAATACTGGATAACATTATTGACACAAATATTACAATGTAATACAAGATTTGTGTTCACTTTTCATGTTAAGAACCAGTTATTGATCCATAAGATAATTCATTATCTTAAGGTATTGAAATCTAGCAAAAACAAGCATTTAAATTTTTTTCTATTATCTGTAATTTTCTATTCTAATATGTTTTTGAAATAGAAAGTAAAGGCACAGTTTTCAAAAATGTCAGTGGATTACTTACTCCCCTATTTCCTAATTTCACAGTCTTATTAATTAATTAATTAATATTTATATATTTTTGTTTTGACAGGTAGCTACCTGTTGCTTTCATGTTTGTGTCTCTTTCAAAAGAATTCACCTTCAAATTAACCTATTATGGTCTCCAGTTCCATCACTCAGTTGAAAATTACAAGACACTTAGTATATATTCTCTTTCTTGGTTCAGTCAATAGCAATGAGTTCTACTTTTTGGGCTGCTTAGCTAGCTTAGTTTCCTATGTTTAGGGAATCTGACATCCTGGAGGCTTGGTCTTATTATTGTGCTAAGTAAAGTCATCCCTGACTGCAGATTTGATTACTATCAGACATAGATGACTTTTACTTCAACTCATAATAAGCTTCATATCAAAGCCTCCACTGAATACAGCATTTGGGCAGCCTAAAACTATCTTAAAATCATCACGGACCAATGGAATTGATCTGAATACCCTGATATTAATCCACACACCTATGAACACCTGATTTTTGATAAAGAAGGTAAAATTATACAATGGAAAAAGAGAGAGCATCTTCAACACATGGTGCTATCATACTTGAATGTCTACATGTAGAGAATGCAAATAAATGCTCAAATGTCCCCAAGCACAAACCTCAAGCCCAAACGTATCAAAGACCTCAACAAGAATCTAGCCACACTGAACCTCAAAGAAAACATAGTGGGAAGTAGGCTAGTATGTATTGAACACATTTAGGAGATCACTTCCTAAATATAACACCAGTAGCACAGACACTGAGGACAACAATTAATAAATGGGACCTCATGAAACTGAGAAGCTTCTTTAAGGCAAAGGACACGGTCAACAAGACAAAATGGGAACCTACAGAATGGGGATGATTATAAAAGTCTAGGTGCTGATTTCCAAGTTTGTCTTTCCTGGATGGGTGTTTGTTCCTTAGTTCTTGTTTTTTGGTTTTTTTTTCCCCTTTGGTCTTTGGGTTTCTGTGATGTGGATTTCTGGTGGCCAGTTTGACCTCTGTTCCAGTAGTGGTCTCTGTATAAGCAGGGGACTGAACTTTTGGTGGATAGCTTGGCCTTTGATCTCTGCCTGAGTTGGGAGGTAGAAGATGGCGATGAGGAAGGGAGTGGGGAACTGGGGACACTGAGTGAGTGAAGGAGGTCTGCTTGTGGGCTGCCTATCTGTGGTTCTGGTGGCAGGTATGGTCTCCGATCCCGGAGGGAGTCTCTACCTGAGTTCACCTCCCTGTTTTTCTGGCTTAGGGGCTTACATCTTTTCTTTTGACTGGCAGCAGGAAGGTATGGTGGCAGGTCGGGACTGCGGTGGCAGCAGTGGAATGGTGGTTTGGTAAAGGAATATAGGAGGTGTGGCAGTTCAGATGACAGTTCCTGTTCTGACTGGTGTATTACTCACCTGCTCTTCTGACCAAGGTGGCCTGCTCCCGAGCAGTGGAAGTCTGCTGGAGTTGGGAGATATAAGGTATTTTTTTAAAAAGACAAATACTGTATGCTTTCTGTTCTAGCAAAATTAACTATATGTGGAAAGAAACCTGTTAATTAGTTAAATTTAACTGGTTAATATAACATGATGTGTATATTCACCCAAGCACCACAAAGTTCACAGTAAGAATATTTAATTATATCTGTCAATTGAAAAAAAAATCAAGAGAGACACCCACGGGAAACTGAAAACCTGAGTCAGATCCTGATAACTCCAAAAATGGGCCATTCGTATGTCAAGCAGATTGATGCAGACTAATTATACCTTGGAGACTGAAATAAATAAAGCAGCAGATAAACAAGTGTGAGTGTAACATTTGAAAATAAAAAGTTTGCTTTAATGACTGAGTCAGACGATTTCATTAACAAAATGCACACCCGATGATGTATTTTAAATGGCACTGTCACAAAATGGGAGAGTATCAGACTCATTACTATCTGCAGATGTTTTGTATAAATTTTAAACTGTACAAATAAATTGATGTTTCAATGTCTGTAAGCCATCTGTCATATTTTACTAATATGTCAGTTCTTTGTATAAGCCATCTGTCAATTTCTTTGTTGAAAAATATAGCTAATTAAGGTGATTTATCCTACATACAAATTATATTAATTGAGTTTACAAATAATTTTAATATATTCTACTTCTTCATTATTACAACAGCACAGAAAAATGTACATTTTATACTGAGAGTAGAAAATACCTTTCTCCTTTTCTGTCTTTCTTTGCCCTGATTGTAGCTTTAACAGCTATATGATGTTGATGCATAGAATTCCAAACTTCCACTCTTAAATTTTAATATGTCTGGTCAGAGCCCTGCTCTATCTTCTGCTGCCAGATGCCTCGCCTTTGCAGCTGCTAACTCTATTCCTCTTGGCATCAGGAATCTTCAATGGTTCTCCACCCTCTGCAGGGAGGAGTGTGCTTCAGACACCAACACGCTACTCACCTGTCTCTGCTCAACAGGTGACCAAACCTAGCTTTATGAATTGGATCCCATCACAGTCCACCCTGAGCTGAATTCTCTGTAGACTATGCAAGGTTGCTGGGTTCTATTTTTCTTCTAAACCTCTCCAGTGATATTACTTGTGTATCCAAAGTTTTTTGAGTACTGTGCCACCAAGTCTATATAGAAATCTAAAGTTGATTTATACCCTCTTTTAGTTCACTCTAGTTTCTGCCCATTCTTCACCACTGCCTCATGGGAGAGATGTTGAATACAGTGCTGAGGAATCATTTAAAATTTTCTTAATATGTGCCGTGTGAACATGGTCCAAACCTCTCATAAACATTTGTTGCCTTTTGTACTCCCTTTCCCACAGTCTAGTTCTGGCTTCTGGTTAAAAAAAAGAGTAAGCGTCCTCCATTCCTTCCTCTAGCCTCTCTCAAGTCCCTGGGAAACAGAGACATCTGATGATGCCTTTACACTAACCCGTGGCATTTAAAATGGAAAGAAACTCATTTATCATGGAGAACTATACTATAGGGCATAACTAACTGTGACCCTGTTTAAAACATCATGATTTTATGACTATCTTTGGAACAGTTTTGTTCCTGTTATTCTTTACTGGAAACTTTTTTTTGAGAAGGCTGTACCTAACTTATCTTTAGTTTTCTTCTTTCCTTCCCCCTCTCCCCTGTGCGTGTGTGTGTGTGTCTGTGTGTATGTATTTACTCTCCTCTCTTATAACACTCTAAGAGAAGGAAATAGTCATGTTTAAAGCAGCCTTAGAGGGAGGTCTGCTTATAAAGATGGATTGTGTATGATCAGCAGCCCCCAGTGAGGAACTTATCCTCCTGAGATAAGCATAAAGGACTTGGCAGTGGAGTACCTCTTGATTGTCTGGTACCTTAATATTTTTCTGTGACAGTCTAGGGACTTTGCTAGTCTATCATGATTCTGACCCAGAGACACTGAGAAAATAAATACATTTGAAGCCACTAAGTTTTTAGTAATTTTTCAGTAAAAAATAAGTAATAGCAATCTGTAGAGTTGTAACAATTTATAGATCAAGAAGAAAACACCAAAGGAAATCTCATAGTCTATGTATATTTAATACATAGAATTAAACTATGCTAATGTTTATTAGTATTTCATTGCTGATCTGCACCATAAGGATCATAAATGTAACTCCATACTAAGTATACCATATTATCCAATCACTTAAGGCAGACAGTACAATTGTCTATCTATTCTTACTGACATAATGTATGAGATTAATAGACGTCTGTGCTACATGACATGTGTAACCTGACTGTGGTTAATGGTAGTAATTTACCTTTGAAACAATGATGGGAGAGGATTTGCTTAAGAAAGAATGATAATAAAGTTTAAAGGGACATAGGAAAAGAGAAATTGATTAAATACTCAGACTGAATGCAAAATACCTGGGCTACAAAAGGTAAGAGATTATCTATGTTGCAAACGTCAAAACATCTTAAAGGACGAGTTGGGACTAAAGAGTGTGTTTGTCCTCTGGAAGGAGGCCGGGCAGTGGCTAGGTCAGCCTGAGAACAGTTCATGACACATCTCAAGCAGCCCACATGGTCTTTTTAGGACAAGAGTTTCTGCACTAAGACTAAAGGAGCTGGGAGGAAACAATTAGTTTGCAATTTTCCCATAGTTGGTTGTCAGCTCTCATGCAGAAACTGTATATGTTCAGAACTTCTGTTTCATGTTTATTCCTGGTTGGTCTAGGAAAACACAGGTGGTAGGGGGTTCAAAAAAAAATGACTTATCTGAGACCTCCATTGAATTTCACCTCTTTCTATATTCCTCTAACTGTGAGATCATTGACTCCTCAGCAGAGGGTCAGCCTAAGGCCATATCCATGGTGGTGATTCTCATGTACCAAATCTTCCAATAAAAATGATGCTTTTTTGGAAATGTTATCATTAATTAACCTATAAAAAATGAGTGCCACCTTCAGTCCCCAGAGTCTGAATTACTTGTGGAGGAACAAATACTTAATCTTATGCTGCTAAATATATACTTTACTTTTATATGAAGAATAACATAGAAAATAAATTACTCTCTCTTAGTTGATATGATCTATTAAATGAGGCATATTGGTGCACACTAAAACTTACTCACAGACCGAATTTGTTAGAACATTGGCTAACACCATGCTCATATATGGACAATAGCTAACATAAAGTCATGTATGCAACAATGGCTTATGATAAAACTGAAGCCATGGATTTTAATTAGTTATTAAATGTTTAATTATTCAATCAGTCTTTCATGATTAAACTAATATTTAAGGCTAAAAGCCTCAGGCTTTGGGAATGGATATTATGGTTATCTATATTCATATACACATGAAACCATTTAAATAACTCTAAGTTCTTAATAGATATTAAAATTTGATAACATGTGAAGTTTGTATTTAGTAATTCATGAATATTTGTTGAAATAATGGATGATTTTAGTATTGGTAGTCAACTGTGGTTGAATATTTTAGAAGAGAATAAAACAGTTTTATATTTGCCTAATTGGAAGGGTAACAAAGAAACAACACAATTTGAAAGCTTGCTTGGGATACATAGTCAGTTCAAGTACAGATGGGGCCATGTAGACTCTTGCAAAACTAAAATTGGTAAGCAAAGATTGGGATTGGAACTCAGCAGTATTTGCCTAGTATACATGAAACTTATAACCTCCAGTATGTAAAAATATATAAAGAATAATTCACAATAGCCATGTTTTCAATGATGGAGGAGTGATTTATTAACTATAAAGGAAGTAAAAGCATAGGAACAAAGCAGCAAGTAGCAGATAGATTAGTACAATAGCAGAGTAGGTACTTGCATCATCCAACAAGAACAGCTGGAGAGTGCTATGGGAAAAATTAGCCACAACCCACATCATTAGTGGCATTCCTAGTTGTGACATCATTGCCTGAGTGGGATGTCCAGTGAGCTCTTCCAATCACAGATGTTTTTATACTATGGGATGAATGCTACCGGGTCTTAAAGTGTCTTTAGGAGTCTTAAGGAAGGTGTCACGTTGTGCTGGGTTTGATTTACCTTCCAGCTGTTCTCCAAGGCACAGTATTTTTATTAGAATAATTTATCTTCCTGTTCTCAAGAGTGAGGTAATTTTGCTCTTTTCTTCTTGTGACAAGGACAAAGGGACCACTCACCTCCAGACCAGAGTTCTTGGAGATCACTTTGGGTCAACACTCTTGGGCCTGAAAAGGGGAAGACTTACCTGGTTACATGGTCAGTTCTAAGTTAAAACAGAACATGGCATTTTATTAGCATATATATATATATACACATATATATACTAATATGGATTGCATACATAGAAATATAATTAATTAAAATAAAAATAAACAGTCAAAGATAATCAATAATAATATATTTCAGAATATCCAGTAAAGTAAACAGATATCTTAATTAGCTTTATTTAATAGTTTTACTTAGAATATATATATATATCAAATACCTTATTATACTGCAGTACAATCATAACCTTCCAATTAAAAATGTATTAATAAAATAAATTGTAAAATTTAATCATGTATAATACTTCTAATCACTAGGTATTATTCATCTCTCATAAGTGAGAACATATTTTCAAATAAAAATGCTCCAACTCTTTCCCTAACCAAATGAAAAGGGCATTATAGTGTGGCAGAAAGAGAACTGGAATTTCCAGAACATCTACTGCACTGCAAGAACAGACACAGAGGCTGAAGTGTGAGCTTCCCTTACATCATTAGGACAAGGTAGATGGCATGAAAATGTTAGGAGAACGCTTTTAAATATACGGAAGCAAATATAATTTTATTTGGGTAGAAAATGAATGTTAAACTGTGAAAAAAAGTTGGTGAAATAAGGTTAGCTTTTTAGAAGAAAGTGCGAGCCTTTCCCAGGTTTATATGACTACTGCAGAGGAAGCAAAGATTCCAAAGGGGCAGTGAGCAATGCATGTAAAGTCATTTGAAATAGGAGAGGGGAAATTGAATTCCTTGTCTCTCACACATAAGTGTTCAGTTCTGGTGGCCCAAGGGAAATGATCCATGTTAGCTTGAAGAATCACTGTTGAGTGATAAAGGATCCAGGAACAGTGCTCCTTCTGTTTATATCTGTGGTCCACAATATAGAACCTATGTAACCTGAAGCACTTTCCCCACTAAGAGAGAAAGTCACATTACAAAACTAAATCAGTAAATTTAAGTTTATATATAATACTTAAAGCTGTGTTGACTAGTAGTAATTGGCATATTTATACATTTAATATATATAAATATTAAATGTAAATATAATTCATCGTCATGAATATGAAACTTATGAATATGAAATACTATATATATATTATACAAATGACAAGCTGAGAGTGATTTCTATAAAATTATAAACATACTTGCCAAAGAAATAATGGGAATTTTTTTGTATTTTTATAAAATGTTAAGACTATACATTCAGGAATAACTTCTGTAGTTTATTACTAAATGTTTGAATCTGGTGTTATCAAAAGAGCCCAGTGATCAAAGATGGGACTTAGTAGCTAGATAGATGTAACTGTTCCTAACACTTCTTGTGCAAGATGTTACAAAGAAAAGGTTTGTATTACTGTCTTATGCATATGCTTGTGATAGATACAGAAGTTATACATAAAATATATAGATATTTACAAAATTATACAGTTATGCAACTAATTCTAATGCTTACTTGTGTAATTTCATAAAGGCAAGTCCTAATAAATTTCTTAGTAAGATTGCATCATTTCCCATATAACAAAATGGAGTGAAAACAAAAGTAATCAGTAAAACAAAGGTGGTCTCCAATTTTTAATAAAGTACCTATGTATTTTTATTTTATATGTTTATATGAGTGTCTGCATGAATGTATGTGTACCATGTGCCATGCGCATGCAGAGGCCAGAACAGGGCATCAGATCCACTGGAACCGGAGTTGTGGATCGCTGTCATGTGAGTGCTGGCAACTGATCCTAGGACTTCTGGAGGAGCAGCGAGTGTTCCATCAAAGTCCCAACAGTTTTCATCTGGAAGAAGTTGTTCAGTGCATCTTGATTGTAATACGCTAACATTCAATCACAACTTCCCTTTCTGAGATAAGGTGTAGTCCTCTAAGAGGAAAGTAGGAAGTGCATTGTTTATCTGTAAAGTTTAGTATTACATTTATTTATTTATTCTTTTATTTATTATTAATGGCAATAATTGAGATTCTTGAAGGTATTGTTTCTATTATTGCAATGGTTAAGGAAGTATCCTACAGGCCAGTCTGGAAAACATAACCGGTGGGTAACTCTTATTTCATCAATTGAGTCAGATTTTCTGTGTATTTGAGCCATCAGAGTCCTTCCATTTTATTATAAAACTAATGATATTTAGTATTACCACATTATTCATCGTAAGTCATGTCGTCAGGTTGAGATTTTGTAATAAAACTACAAACTAGGAAGCAATGAAAGTTCTCATTGTGTCCTGACATGGTCTTCTGTGTGTATGTGTGTATGTCATGGTCTCTCTCTCTCTCTCTCTCTCTCTCTCTCTCTCTCTCTCTCTCTCTCTCTCTCTGTGTGTGTGTGTATGTGAGAGAGGGAGAGAGAGAGAGAGAGGGAGAGAGAGAGAGAGATTGAGGACAGACATAGACAGAGAAAAATACACAAAAGAGGGAGAAAGTTGGTATTTGAGTATTGTTCTTTAATTTTGATTATCTCATTAAAGACACTGTCTCTATGATTTTTCAGACCCAGTCCAGCTGGCCTTGTTGAGTTCCCGATAGATCATCCCCAATGTCTCAGTATGTGGGTGCGCCCCTCGCGGTCCTGAGTTCCTTGCTTGTGCTCTCGACAATGAGGACTGCTGAGAAGTCAAGATCAATGACACTGGGTTTTGATCCTACTGCATGTACTGGCTTTGTAGGAGCCAAGGCAGTTTGGATGCTCACCTTACTAGACCTGGAAGGAGGTGGGAGGTCCTTGGACTTCCCACAAGGCAGGGAACCCGGACTGCTCTTCGGGCTGATGAGGGAGGGGGACTTGATTGGGTGAGGGGGAGGGATATGGGAGGCGGTGGAGGGGAGGAGGCAGAAATCTTTAATAAATAAATAACAAAAGAAAAAAAGACACTATCTCTATCTATAGACATATAGGATATAAATAATGAAGATAATGTATACATGCATGTGTATATGCTGCATATATTATACATATTGATCGACATAGCCACTCACCTCATAACAAAATGAACAGTACACAATGTATTTAAATGATTTAAGATATAAATTATGACTTTAAAAGAGTTCTAGGTTATTATATATTTTTGATGTACTAAGTGACTTTCAGGATTTCCTTTTAAAGTAACAAACCATATCCCTTGCCAAATACTTTGTAGACACATTTAATATGCTGGTGCTTTTATCTCAAAGGGTGCATTTCTAGGAGTGGAGTTGCTACATCGGTGCAATGACTATTTTAAACTTCAGTGGATACTACCTAATAGTTGTCGGAAATGTTAATTATAATTCACATTTCCACCATGGCAACAACAAATATTAATTATAATAGAAATAAAAAATGAATAAACTTAATAAGTAACATCAAAAATAAATTAGAAAACTGAAATTATATAATGTACACAACTATCAAGCTTTGGATACAATATATCCATATTTATATGACAGAGAACATACATTAAATTATGGTATTTTAAAGGCTATTAATTATAAAAAATCTATTCTAAAAGTATTAGAAAAATTGTTCAGAGCTAAAGGAAAAGGAGACAGTGATATTCCATATAAAGACAGATTTTTTTTTTACAGGGAGCAAAACTAGTTTTTCATTTTTCACAGACTGCTAAATTACAAATTTATGTTAGTAAGTAAAGATTTTAAACATGATGCATTTTGATCATTCTTTGCCTAAAAATTCTGTATTTGCATATTATCATAGTATTTTACTTAACTGTTTTAAACTATAATATTTAAAATATATGTCTCTTTCCTTTTTAACTCTGTCTGTGTGTATGCATATCATGATTATTGATAAGGTAAATGTTAAAACTATTTTGCTCAAATTTCCCATTTATATTTACATATATTTCAAAATATTTTGTCTTATTCAAAACATGCAACACACCCTGATTAAGAAAAGACTCACATTTCATTATCTCATGATAATAGAAGATAACTGACTCATAAAATCAGTACCTGCATAAACAATAACCAGCATGCCAAGCTGAGACACAGATCCTGTCATTCTCCTGAATGGGTTCAGAATGAAAAAGGCATTGTTGAAATTTAGGTCAGGAACTGATGGTATAACGTTCTGAAGACATTATGGAGTACAATTGATGTACCAAAAGATCTAATCTATGTCATTCTAGCATTTTGAAAAAAAATAGAATAGGTTGTATGAAGGTAGAAGTTGAGATCATAAAAGCGATCATAAAAATACAGACATCCACAGGAGTAATTTCATAATTGTCCAAGTAGAAGGACACAGGTCTTTGTCGGCTACCTCAGACCATCATAACCATTATGATAATCTTCCTAATTGTCCTTGTTCACCAAGCAATATTCTGACGACACCTGCTTCCCATAAAGACTTTATTGCTGCAGTGAGGATATACTGACCAGCTGATATGAAGACTCCTGACCTTTGGAAGTCCTGTCTCATTCGATTTAATATATTAGCAATCTGTTTTGTAGGTTAGTTTTTCATGGGCTTGATTAATGTGAGGTTTTCAGTGAGCCATACACATTCGGGATTACTTGAAAAATACCATTTATTTAACTTTTGATCATGGACACCTAGAATATGGAACTCTATCCTCAATTCTGACTTTTGTAGTCTCTGAGGACAGACAACAGTCCATTCAGACTTCTCTCACATCTGAAATGTAAGAGATAAGAATAACCTGCCCGCTGTTCTTGTTGGAGTGTCGGAAATATTCTCTTGAAAAGACATTGAACACCACTGTAAAGCTACCGCATCATCAGTCACTGTACAGCCACCCTGAGAACCTGACCTGCCACCTAGAAATTGGGGCCAACTGATCATGGAGCATCAGTGCCTAAACCTAAATGCAAAATAAATCTCCTTTTAATACATTAACCCGTCTTTGGTATATTGTTATTTCATATTGATGAAAACAACAAAATTCACGAGTTGAATTTTCAAGGGTTGTCTGGAACTTGTTTATTTGGAGTCTGTGTTGGAAACTTTGACTGAGTTTTTCCATCCTTTAACATTGATCTTCCTGAACTAGGAGCTGTCTGGCCTCCATTTGAATTCCAGTGCTTACACTGTAGCTGGGAAGTCTCCCAGCACTAAGCTCATGTTAAAGGAAGGGTAATTCTGGCTGAAGCAATGAAACAGTGATTAAGAATACTTGCTGCTCTTGCAGAGGATCTGGGTTTGGGTCCCACACCATACACACAGTAGCACATAGCCATTTGTAACTCCAGGGGTCAACGGCCCTCTCTTGGCATCTGTGGGCAAAGCACACAGGTGGTACATAGATAAAAATGCAGGCAAAATGCCCATGCCTCAGGGAACAAAGATCGTAATTCTGAATTTAACAAGGAAAAATAGGAATTTATAGCTAAGTAGCAGCTTGGGGCATCAGTGGATGGGAATTTACTGAGAGGAAAGATCAGGAATAAGTGGGATTCTAGTTAAACCTAAAAAGAGGTAAACAATGGATTATTACTTAAAACTGAATGAATTCTTGTGATTTTATGCTGGTCAATAACTAATTAAGTGCTCATTGTTTTATCTGAATTTTCTAAGAAAAGTTTCCATGTGCATCATAGCCACAATGAAATAAAACAAGACTTAATAAAACTTATTTCAAAGAAAAAAATTCCCTGTTGATTAAAACTTTATGGCACTATGATTGAATTCAGAATAGCTTAAGTATAACTTTAAGTAGTTTCCCAATAGAAAGATAATATCTTTTCAATTATCCATGCTTTGGTTCTTGTTCTTTCCATTTTTAATGCAACACAAGAATCCAGAAGTCACTTCTCAAGTTTCCTTTCCCCTTCCAAACATATGAGGTATGTTATTATACAAATTGGAGAGTCAAGGTTGTGATAAAAATCCTCTCTCTGCGTAGGAAATCATCTACTTGGATATTCAAACACAGTTTAGAGGCTCATGCAAGTTTTATGATCATGGCTGACAATAACCTTGAAATTCTTGGCCTGATGTTCTTAAAATCAACTCTATTAACACTGTAAATATCTCCCTTGGTGGGTATACTTTATGACTCTTTTACAGAATCTATTAAAATTTTTCTTTTTCTAATTGCTTGTGTAAAAGTTAATGAAAATGTATTCTTTTTGTTTTTAAAGCTCAGTATTCTATTTGTTTGCAATGAACAGTTATATACATCAAATATCTCTGCTCAAGTGAATCAACAAGCCTTTAATGTCATCTAACTTGAAAATCTTGCATTGCTACTTAGAAGACAAGAGTTTGCTCAGATCTTTATTGCTTCTTTTCTCAGCCACAGCTAAAAATACTTCTGATGACATTATGACTGCCTAGAAGACCTGTCTTTTTGCTGAAATATTAGAAAGAAAACCTGTATATTTTCCACCAGGGATTCCCACTCTACAAGATTCTGTAGTTTTACAGCTACCGTGAGAGCTTGACAAACAAAACACACTTTATTAGGCACAATTGTAAGTTGGGCAGAAAGAAGACCAGGACATTTCCGATAAATTACATTGTTGCTGCTGATGCTAAGCGTTCAAAGACCACTATTTTACAGTCTCTGTTCTGACCGATGATTCTCAACAATGTCAGTACTTTTGAGAGCCTTATAAACACCATTCTTCCTCAGTATCATGAGCTCTTAGTTTGAGGATCTTCAAGAATAGCAAAATAAGATGATGTCAAGTTTCTTATATGTAATAATATAGTATGTGTATTTTGGTCTAAGCAGAGCTTTTCATATGTTTTGAATAATCTCTAAATTATTTGTAATAGCTATTATAATACAAAGAATGTATAAAGTACATTTTAGGGCATAGCTACTATGGCATAAGTTCAATATTCTTTATCTACTGAATTCACGGTTACAACCCCAGGGGAATGGAGGTCTGACCCATGCATGCTGTTTGGGCTTTTTATAACAGTGGATAACTATAGGAATGGCCATATATATAACCTGAAGCCATGAAATTCTAATTATGAAAATCAAGAAACTCATAGTTGCTCCCTGAACTTTATGTATTTTTGTCAAAGTCTTAAATGCTATTTTATCACCTAATTAATGTTATACAATTTGAAATAATTGAAGCATTATACTATAACTGAAAACAAAGATTGAGAGAAATTCACATTTCTACGCAAAGAAATGCAGACAACTAAGGAATGGTGAGAGTGGGAGAATTGGCTTATCCAGTACTGAATAGTCAGCCCTGAAAACATTAATACAAGTATCATTATACATATTGTGCAGGCTATGTTTATGAATATATGCTTGTACATATCTACATGCATAAAAATTAATGACAACAAGAGACCATGATTTTAAAGGGAGGGTTTATAGATAGAAAAGCAAATGGGGAAAGTATATAATTGTATTGCAACCTAGAAAAATGAAAATTTATTTTGCAAAAAATTGATAAAAGTAATTTGAGCAGCTCTTATGTTCTGTGTAAGTTACAATATTGAACATTTATATGTTGTTCAGTTTTGACATGTTGGATTCTAAAATTTTACTTTTGTAATTGAATATCTAAGAATTTATATGTGTGTGTGTGTGCGTGTGTGCGTTTACTTACAGCTGCACTCTTACTAGTGTGTAGAGGCTAGAAATTGACATTAGGATAGATTCTTCTGTCATATCCTGTCTTATTTATTTATTTTTTGCTTCACATAAAGGAGCTGCACCTCTAGCAAATAGAGCCTACTGGAATAAAGATTGTTACCAAGAAGCTGCTCTTGACTCTTGTCTGTCTAGAATCCCTTTATTTTTTTAAAGCTTTCTCAAGATTTATGTGTAAATTCTTGCCCCACATTGGGTGCCATTTGTAAATGGAAATTTATGTCCCACCTGGTTCCTCAATCATTGAGTCCCAAAGAAGCACAGGGGCTTATAGTAATTATAAACTGTTTGGCCTATTGGCTCATGCTTATTATTAACTACCTCTTAGAACTTAAATTAACCCATAATTCTTGTCTATGTTTAGCCATGTGATTTGGTACCTCTTCTCATTAAGGCATTATCTTGCTTCCTCTGGGTCTGACTGACAAATGCTTCTCTCTGCCTTTCTTCTTCCCAGAATTTTGTTAGCCTGGTTGCCCTACCTATATTTCCTGCCTGGTTATTGGCCAATCTCACAGAAACTACATTAATTACAACACTATTTGGCCAATGGCTCAGGCATATTTCTACATAGCTCTTACATTTTGAATTAACCCATTTCCATTAGTCTATATATTGCCATGTAGCCATGGCATTACCTCATTTTCTTAGTACTGGTGAATCCTTTCTTCATGATGAAATGGTGGGACCTATGAGATGGATTCAAGTTGCGGTATTATTATAGGTTCACCCTCACATGGTATTAACATGAATCCAAATAAACACATATATGTGCATATATATGCTTATTCATTTATTTATTGCAAGGGTGTATGTGTGTGTACATGTAATTTATGATTACCATCATGAATGTGTGAAGGTCAGAGTGCAGCTTGGTGGAATTGGTTCTCTCTTTCTACAAGGAGGGGAGAATTAAACACGCATAGCGAGGCTTGATGTCAAGTGTCTTTACCGACTATCATCTCACTGACCTGTAGCCAAGTATTCAGCCATTGTTCCACAACAGGGCTTGCCAAAGTTCAGTGCTTAGAAAGGTCACCTGCAACTTGTGATAACTCAGATTTTTAAAGAAATTGTAATTCAAATGTCAGAAATATTAAAGAATTACCCATCCTAATGCCTGACAAAATATCTATGAACGGTATGAATTCTCAGGCCATACGCTTGCTATTGTTTTGTGGGCCACACTTGGAGAGGTTATCTGAATATGATGACAGTATTTCTTATGAAAGTGGAGCTTGTTACTATGACAACTACTTTTGTTTCCAAGGGCATCAAGAGAATTTGCCACTTATAGAAGATGACTGGGAGACTTATGATGAACTCAGGACAGAAAGTTGATGGTTCAGTGAACATTGGGGCCTAACTTTACCAACGTTATTTCTTTTTTGAATTTAAGCAATGTTCAGGAAGATCTTGACATTGATAATATCAAGAATTCAGTCTCTTAAAAGATTTGCTGCTAGGGTGTAACAGAGATAAGGTCTCCAGTTTATTGCATTATAAACAACATAATGTGACATAAATGTGAGATCATGAGGAGGATGTATATTTCAAAGGATTGTGATGTAGGAATAATTAGAATGCATATTTGAAATGTAAATATAAACATGCGGAAGAAAATCAGAGATGTGAGTGATTGAAAGCAACACTGACTTAGGTTCTGGTCTCCACACATGTGCATATACCCCCACCCCCTGACACATACTTTGATTGTCCTCTGTGAAAATGTTCTGACATTTGATCAGCCCTGTATAACTTGTGATTATGTTTAAAATGGTTAAAGTGAACTACATCTCTGTGTACTTTCAGAGTGAGGTGAGAAGGCTTCATTTATTTCTCCGGCCTAAGCTACTCTTAGGTTAGGCTTTCTCAGCAGGGTTAGTGTTCACTGCCAAGTGTATATACTTGTCCGCAGTTTTGTTATGTGATTCATCTGAAAGATAACAATTCATTTTATATAAATTTGATAACATTAATTTACTAATTAATGGAAAGCACTTATGCATACATCAGTCTGTGAGTGAATACCCAACATGATGGAAAAACTACAAATCCCATGTTTTTGCCTTTTAAATTCCATCTAATTGTTTACCCAAATAAATCTAATAAGCTCTTCAGTAAAGTGTTCTCATTATTTAGTACATGTATTAAGTCAATACTTCATGTTCTCTCTATTCTTAAGTTATTAGTTAGATTACGTTGACATAACAAATTAAACAGAGTAGCTACAGTTTAAACAGAAATATATTGTCTTATAGCTCTGAACTCAAGAAGTCTGAGGTAAAGGTGTTTGCAGCTTTGGTTTCTCTTCAGGGTTTTCTTCTTATCTCCCAGAAGACCATGTTGCCTCTGTATTTCCATGTGGTCTTCCTTCTCTGGACATGTGTAGTAGCCTCCTTCTAATAGGGCCAATTAAATCTATTTTAACTTAATCATTACTTTTCAAACCTTACTCACAAATAGTAATATTATGAGTTACTGGTGCATATTAATTATTAGAGTCATAATTTAGTCCATATCCAGTCACTTTTATATCCTAGTCTATCTTATAGGCTCTATAGTTCAAATCTTGCCCTCCCGCATTCTCCACTTCCCACTATCTCTCTTTTTTTATTTTAATTTTTTTAAAAAAATTATATAATTTTTTTATTTAAAAATTTCAGTGTCTATGTTTCTTTTTTAATAAATGGAATGGCTATTAAGTACAATAATCTAATTTCTAACAATGGGTAATTTGTTTGTGCAAATAAGATATTTAGTTCTTTAGAAATGATACTGAGGTTGAGAGGATCTAATGTTTCACAGTATGTAATTGATGCTCTGGAAATATTTTAGTTTTCCTTGGAGAAATGACCAATTCCCTCTTCAAAAAATAATGCTAATTTTATAACATGCTTTCCAAAAAATGTACAATGGTGCTGTAGGAATAGTCAGTTTGACCTTGCCCAGTTGTGAAATTTGCCTATGATGGGCATAAGATGACCTCTTTCTGTTCTTGTTAAATTAAATAAGCATTCCCCACCTTTGGTGATTTATTTCACCTCTAACAGTTCTTGAAAATGCAGTTATACTGTACCTATAAATGACAGACTTTACTAAATTACTCTGTTAAAAGTTTAAATTCAGGCAACTCTCTATGAATGATCTGCAAGGCAATACATATTCAATTATCTTATTTGTGCACCTACTAAAATTTACTGTAGAAATGCCCCCGGTAATTTCTCTCTAATAAGAAACATTACAATTAGTGCAATAACAGGACCTTGAAATCTTCCCATTCATTTTGAAAAACAGCCTTTGATGTTCATACTTTTCATTTTGAGCAAATATTTTTTTTAATTGATTTTTTTATTGCGAAAAGAAGAAAAAAAAACATAAACAAAAAACAAGTTTCCACCTCCTCCCAGCCTCCCATTTCCCTTCCCCTCCTCCCACCCTTCTCCCCCTCCTCCCACCCTTCTCCCCCTCCTCCCACCCTTCTCCCCCTCCTCCCACTCCTCTCCCCCTCCATCTCCAGTCCACAGAGCAGTCCGGGTTCCCTGCCCTGTGGTAAGTCCTAGGTCCTCCCCCCTCCGTCCATATCTAGGAAGGTGAACATCCAAACTGGCTAGGCTCCCACAAAGCCAGCACATTAAGTAGGATCATAACCCCCTGCCATTGTCCTTGGTGTCTCATCAGCCCTCATTGTTCGCCATGTTCAGAGAGTCTGGTTTTATCCCATGCTTTTTCGGTCACAGTCCAGCTGGCCTTGGTGAGCTCCCCGTAGATCAGCTCCACTGTCTCAGTGGGTGGATGCACGCCTCGTGGTCCCGAATTCTTTGCTCATGTTCTCCCTCCTTCTGCTCCTCCTTGGGACCTTGGGAGCTCAGTCCAGTGCTCCTGCGTGGGTCTCTGTCTCTATCTCTATCCATCGCCAGATGAAGATTCTATGATGATATGCAAGATATTCGTCAGTATTGCTCTAGGATAGGGTCATTTCAGGTTCCCAATCCTCAGCTGCCCAAGGAACTTTTTTTTTCTTAAGTGGATTTCCAATTTGCTTTCCAGCCTCTACAAATATGTTACTTATTTTATTTTTTGCCTTCATGACAAATTGTCTTTTTTACTCTAAGTGAATGATTCTGTAGTTTCAAAATGAAATAGATTTTACACTAAATTCTTTGATATTAAAACCTTATTAATAAGTAAAGAATTAAGTATCAAATAATGCATTTGAAAAGAAAATATTTCAAATGGCTTGTAACTATTGTTGAAAAGGTATAACTTATTTTGTGCATAACAACCCCACTATGAGTGGAATCCAAATATTTAATTTATATTTAAGAAGTGTAACTTTGAGCAGGGTGGTGATCACACACACCTTTAATCCCAGCACAAAGGAGGCAGAAGCAATCAGATCTCTGTGAGTTTGAGGCCAGTCTAGTCTACAAAAACTAGTTTCAGGACACACTCCAAAGCTGCAGAGAAACCCTGTCTCAAAAAACCAAAAAAGAAAAATAAATATAACTTTAAATGTAACTCCAAAATACAAGGTTATAAAAGGTGTTTCCTCTTGGTAAAGTTGATTTGAAAATCCTCTAAAGTCTAAGGAATTCTGAAGAATTCACATCCCTAGTTACATGAGACTTAGGCAATTAATTTATGACTGTCATGTAACCTAGGATATTATCTTTTCCTTGCATTCCTTGACGTATTTGACTTCTTGCTTTAATTTTGTACAAAATTATGAAAAATATTTGATTCATATCAAATATGAATAATCCATGCAACAGATAGTTTATAGGCTATACGTAAAACTTTTACCAGAAGCTGAAAATTTTTGATAAAGATTCATAGGTATACTGTAAATCCAAGTGGAAGTAGAATTAAATAAATCCTCTTGACAAGAGGGTCTGTATCCTCAGCTTTGTTTTCTGTATTTATCTTTCTCCCTGGGAAAGTTCAACTCTGGTGGTGTCATTGCTGGTAGTTCTTCACCTACTACTGTTTTGCATCCCAAAGCAGTTATACTTATATTAAGAATGGTACGTGTTTTCTTTCTGAATGTCCAGGTCATGTTGTTATCTCTCAGCAGAGCTTGCCTCCCTCACTTCCTCACACTGGCAATTTCAACTATGTTGAATCAACAAGCTGGTGTTAGTAGTGTCTACATTAAATTTAACAGATAATACAGCAGTTTAAGCATTAGCCAAATCTGCTTACTTGTGTATTTGTGTTAAATTCAACTAAATAATGATTTATATCAAGTAACCTTGTTTATAATAAAGTTACAACAGTCTTTTTAAATTTAATTTTTAAAAAAGAAAACAAACTATCGTTTTTCATTTTACATACCAATACTCTTTCCCTTTTCCTCCCCTCATCCCATTCCCAGCACTCCCCATCCACTCCTCAGAGAGAGAGTAAGTCACACAGCTTTGCGGAAGGTCCAAGGCCATCCCTACTATATTTAGGCCGAACAAGGTATCCATCCAAGGAGAAAAGGTTCCCCAAAACCAGTACAAGCATCAGGGATAAATCCTGGTGCCACTGCCCGTGGCCCTGCCGTCTGCCCCACCATGCAATTGTCAGCCATGTTCAGAAGGACTAGTTTGGACCTGTGCTGGTTCCTTCTCTGTCCATCTAGAGTTGATGAGCTCCCATTAGCTCAGGTAGACTGTTTCAGTGGGTGTCCCCTTCATAGTCTTGACCACTACCCTCATATTTTTACTCTTCCTCTCTTCAACTGGACTTTGGGAGCTCAACTCAGCACTCCACTGCAGGTCTCTGCCTCTGTTATCATCAGTTGCTGGATGAAGATTCAATGGTGACATTTAAGATATTCATCAATATGACTACAAGGTAAGGCCAGTTTGGGCATCCTCATTTCTATTGCTTAGGGTGTTATCTGGGGTCCTGGGGGTGGGGGAGAAGGGAGAGAGGAAGTCCAACAGTCTTTTAAGACAATACAAGCTTCATCTATCTTACTGAACTTCAAAATTTTCTTACTTTTCTTTTTCAGTGATTCTCAAATTAGGGGTAACTTTACATAGCTTAGGCTGCCAGTAGTTCAGTCCATTGGGATCTTAGCTATCCATTAGAGTTAGAGATTGCACTGTTGAAATGGACACATCCATACAGATTCTTACCTATGAATACAGCCAATCTTACTACACATCTATCTGTCAATTTACTGAGAAGCATTACCTGAAAAACCTTTCTGTGAGGAGAAAAAGATTGTGACATTAATTTCTAGAAATTCTGAAGCAAATCATTATCTAGCAGTAATCATGCAAATAGAGAAAGAAATTTTTTAATTATTTTTTTTTACTGTGCCTTGATCTTATAATGAAGTTGTCAAACTGTTCCAACTATTTAGATGAGACTTAGTGGGAGAGCAGAGACTCATTTAAGATTGTGATACAGTTACTGGAAATTCAGGGTGGAAATTCTTTCTCAATTCACCAAAGATGTGCACTTTCCATAATAAAAATTAATGATTTAAGTAATATAATATACGATCTCTGGTGTGATTAACTATGACAAACCTTATGTGTGTTTGAATGTGGATCTGCCTATAAAACACCTGTAGCCAATCAACAAAGTCATATTAAGTGATAAATTCTATAAATAGAATTTGCATGTTTAAAGTTTTGTACAATATATAGTCTTCATATGCTGTATGGCCCTCCAATTTTTTTTTTGTCCTGGAAACTTGCTCATCATTGTGACAGAGGTCCTATAATCTCTAAGGTTAAATTTAACCTTTAGGGACTAGGATCAAGTGGGGAATCATAAAGTCCTTGGAATTATTTCGTCATTGTTAGTTCTAGTCTCCCAGAATGAGGCACTTCTTAGTGAAGGGAATTAACTGTTTAAAGAGTAAAAGCATGGCTCCTAATTTCCTTCAGCGAACGCTGCCCATGTGAATCTCGCCTGCTTGCACAGCTGCCATGACGCCCCATCCCACCAAGCCTTTAGTAGAACTGACCACAACTTGATTCCATGTTTTTGAACCTCCAGAGCTGTGTGCTAAATAAACTTCCAATCTTTACTAAAATAAAAAACCAGCCTCAAGCACTTTGTTAAAATGACAGGAAGTCTCAGATGCAATTGCCCTTACCTGCTGAGTCATCTTGGTTGGGCCTAATTAAAATAATTTTATAAAATAGCAATACTTCAAGGGGGCATGCCCTCTATTTGACTTTTATATCAGGCTGTGGTAATCATAAAAGGAAAATATATTCTAAACTCATATATTCCTCTGCTTCTTGGAAAGTTCTCACATAGCCCTTGGCACAAGATAATAATATAAGAAGTTATCTTTTAAGAGCAATTATAAAAAGAAGTATTTGAAGTCTCCTCTACATTAGAGAAAAAGTACTAAAAAAGGAAAGTCAAGTTGTATTAATTTAATAAGAGAAGACCATTACTAAAAAGAAACTTAACAGAATTTCTCTGCTCAGCACTGCTTTGGTGATTTTCATTAAGTGTAAGAGTTTATTTTTATTTTTGATACTATGTATATGTCTGGGTATGTGCACACATGTGTAGATACTCACAAAGTTCGGATGTGAGATTTCCTGGAATTGGCCCAATAGGGAGGTAGGATCTATCTGATCTGGAGCTGGGAACTGAACTCAGGCCTTCTGCAAGAGCAACAGATGCTCTGAATTGCCAAATCTCTTTCCAGACCCCAAGTTTTATAAATCAAAGCCATCAGTTTCTCAGGGACAGGAGAGATGGCTCAGTGGCTTAGTAGCTAAGCGTACTTGTTCTTACAGAGAACCTGCCTTTGGCTCCCAGCACCCACAGGGAGGCTTACAGCAATTCCTAACTTCCATGCAGGAGATCCAGTGTCCTCTTCTGACCGTCACAGACACCAGGCATACATGTGGTGCACATACAAACATGCAAGCAAAACACTCATACATATAAGATTAATAAATATAAAAAGTAAAAACCACCGGTTTCTCTCTGTCTCTAAAGTCTTAAAAAAAGGCAACTAAGGGTTCACAGTAATTTTCTAGTCATGTAACCTCACCACCACCACCACAAATGCAGTCATGATTTGAAAATCTTTATTGCCATATCTAGCTGTATACTTTCCAGTTATTATTTTTCATGGATGCAATATTTTAGTGCAGAAATTATGACCATCAAGATTGAAACAAGTTATTAATTAACTGATTTTTACTTACTGAACACTTGAACTTTTTCAAATGATAGTAATCATTCATTACCACTAACCAAAAAATTTCTTACCCTGCTAAATGATAGATTCTGGGTGGGGGGAAGCAAACTTGTGTATCTACTTATAAATTCACCTTGTTTCAATGGATAGTTCAAAACTATCAAAAAGGATCACACAGATATCTCAAAGAAACCTCAGTAATTCACAAAACAAAATAAAGACATGCCCATGGGAAAGAGACCTGAAGGTAGAAGGAGGCTGCATTAGATGTGGAGGCTAGATAAGAAGCGGTGAGCAAGACCAGAACCAGAATGCTCTCTATATCATTTATTTTTTATAAAAGATACAAATTTTGAACACACCTATCTCTACAAAAATACTAGTTAAATTATAAGGAATATTTTGACTGAAAACATCCTATTTTCCCCTTTATGTTTTTCTTATATTTTGGTTATGTAAAGAGAATCGTGTTAAAAAAAAAAAGAAAAATTCGTCCATTCTTTTTTGTAATGTCGAACTAAATTCATTGGTAGACAAGTAAAGAAGTTTATTAATGACCTGAATTTCAAAGCCCCCTTGCTTCACTGGTCACAAGATCACCGAGAAGCAAATTATTTTTCAATGATGATTCTCTTTATTGTATTTAATATAAAATATTTCTAATTTATGGTACTTATTTTCGAAACAGTCCACATTATTAGATTAGAAACTAAACACTGTTCACATCTAGAAACATGAACAAGAATAATTAAATTTAGTAACAATGAAATGAACCAATGGCAATCCATCTTGCCACTGTTATATCCACACAGTGAAGTAGGGTAGGTTCCAAGTTAGAAATTTAATTCATAAAATTATGCCAATTATGGAAACCTTAATAAAGTTTCTTTCCAAGTTCAAGTGAACAGAAACTATTACCATAAATTCCATGAGCTCCTTGGAACTCTATTGTGTCTAAATTTTAGACAATTCTAATGCATTTAGATATTTAAAGTTTTATGAAATTTTAAGAAAATATACATTTAAAAAGTAATGCTAACATGTTATGGTCATAGAACTCAACTACTGAAATGTATTCCAATATTTGATTATCCATGCCTAACACATATGCGACTTATGTATTTGATTCTGTGTAATCACTATGAGTCTCATAGAAGATTGACTACCACAGAATATTGTGGATTGAATATAATTTACTGTATTTTTCTCAGCACCAAGATTATTGTCATTTAACTGGATGAAATGTTGCAAATCATGTTTACATTAAAAGCTACTCATGGGCTTAGGAATTAATTCAGAGGTTCTATTCTCCAGAGCTCATGTATGACAGATATGGAACTGAACATGTCTGCAATCTTAGCACTCCTACAGAGAGATGATAGGCAGAGAAAGCAGGGCTCCTGGAAACTCCTAGGCCAATTCTCCTAGCATATACAGTGGGAAAAACAGGGATTCCAGAAGTTGGGAGGTGAAGTTTGTTTCTACAGCTGTCCTCTGACCTCCACACATGTGCTATGTCACACACACACTCACATTCACACACACACACAAACACACACACACACACACACACACACAAACATACACACACACTGCACAAACAGAGGAGGGGAGGAGAAACAGCAAGAAAAGAAGAAGACTTAAATGAAAAAAAAACTATCTCATCCATTTATTATTTTAAGGAAAGGAAGCCTCCTTTCTCTCCAGTTCCTAAATTTCATGATTTGTTACATTATCAAAATGTAGTTAAAGCCCTACTATATTTTAGTATTTCTTTGCAAGCACGATATGAAATTCATTACAGTAAAGTTCTTCTTATAGTTACAACTGTGAACAGAAGGAAAGAGAGTGTTGTAAGCATGCATGACTTCCCAAGCCCTCATATCTGCAGCATATGCTGCTGGCTCTGTAAGTGATTTTGTCATCTACTCTCTTGAATTTTTTCTCAAAGAAAAGCACTAAATTAATGCCTAGAGAAATTTTATTTAATGTTAAATTAAAATATGTAGGTCAGCTACTGAATTAGGACTCATATATTTAAGTATCAGGGAAAAAAATCTACTTGAGAACTTATTACAGGAAAATCTTCAGGTCAAGTCGGAAATGCACCTGTGTTCCACGGAAGGACTTAGTCATAGGTGCAAGTTGATTCAAGGGACTTGAGAGTCCAGAAATAATTGCTCACTTCCAAATATAGCTTTCTTACTCACTGAGTTGATTTCTAAGCATTCTATGATCGCTATGAGAGTGGAGTGGGTTTGAGGAAGAAAACATAAAAGGGATAAGGCATATTATTCTTTTAAATATATAACCACCTTCGTTGGAAAAGGTCATCTGTTTACAATATTTTCCACGATAAACCAAGAGATGGCAAATCATTAACAGCACTTGAATCAACAGATAGTTATTCAATAATAAGGAAGAGTACTTCAGAGGTTGAAGTTAAAACTAAATAATTGCTTATTTTCTTGCTATATACAGTTACAGTTAATTCAAAATATAATTTTTTAAAATAAGTTATTTACCCATTCATTTTATATGAATGGGTGTTTTGTCTACATGTAAATCCCTGCACCATATGAGTGTTAGTACTCACAGAGGCCAGACGAGGGTATGATATTATCTGGGGCTGGAATCACAATGTTGTTAACCACCATGTGGGTATTGGGAATAGAATCAGGGTCATTTGTAAGAGCAAGCAGTTCTTTTCACCTCTGTTCCATCATCTCTGGCTCCATGCACTTCTTGAAAATGACAAATTTAAAGTTATAGCCTTTATTATATTATGTTGCTATGAAATACAGATATTTTCCTCTTTGGACTGGCTTGGTAAAAGTTTATTAAATCTGGTTTTACACTCTTCCCTTTCTCTTTCTGATTAATGAAGCATATTTTCTGATTTTTTTTTAATCTGAAACCTTCAATCTGAGAGTGAAGGGAAGCTTACCAGAACTGGGTGGAAGTTTTGATTCCATATCTGGAGAGAATAATGACTAAGACATTTAAGTTAATTTCAGTTTAATTTGCTACCAAATCACTACAAAAGTTTGGTGCAGAATACAGACACAGGAGTAGGATACCCCCTGAAAACCTGCAATTTATAGTGGTGACCTGCCTGCAAAGTGTGCTAGTGCAATATTGGCATAAATGTCATGGCAGTAACCAACCAGTCTCTGATTGGATTTAAGTCTCACTTCAGGAGATGGAATCAATTCCCGGATATTTCTTGAGTGACAAAGAACCTCAGACTAGGTAAGCCATAGACCTAGGGGAAAAGCAATAATACTGCACTTCTAAATGAATACAGCAATAAATGATTTCTAATGACCTTCTGATTTCCAGATAGATCAGCGTGCTGCCCATCCAGCGTCAGAGCTGCTTCCTCTTGGAGTAGATGGGAACTCATACAGAGATGCACAGATATGCATAGAGTGAGAGACTTTGAAACACTTAGCCATATGGGTTGCCTTCATCAAAGAAATGGAAGTAGAAAGATCATAAGAGCCAGTAGTGCTGGATGACATCAAGAAAATAGTATCTTCAGACACAATAGGAATAGCACACAATATGAACTCACAGAGACTATGGAGCATGCACAGCGCTTTCTTTGTTATTGAATATCTAGCTAACCCTTTGCGTACAAATTAGATCCCAGATATTCCCAAAGTAAGGGCAAAAACAGGAAAGACACCTACAATCAAATCAACATTAAAATAGACCATAAATACTGGTATCACAGGCATATGCTTTACAAAATAGAGCAGAGAATCAATCATTCATGGAGTCACTGATGTGAACCTGGGTCTAAGCCAACCCTGGATGAGTTGGGAGGATCCTGCATGGTTAGGTGTTTCAGGAAGATGTTAACCCAAGAATGTTTAAAAGCAATCAGACAATGGCGTTTTGATTTTTAAATGGAGCACCCTCAACAACAGACTTCATCGGAACAAAGGCAGCGCTGGTTTTGTCATTTTGAAAAATAGTCCCAGTTAACAATAAACACACATTTCCAGGTAAACAAAGCCTACTTGAGTTAAAGCAAATGAGGCTTTTCATACAGAAGAGAATATGTGAAAATGATAAGGAGCTAAAAAGAAAGGGACTTTATTCCTATGGTGTGGGCTTCCAATAATAACGTGCAGTGTTGAGAGGATTAGCTTCCTAAGTGCCTCCATTATCATCATCTGCCATTGTGTGTGTCCTTAGACAGAGCAGGCATCACAGAGTAAATTAGGAGAAGAGTGGAAACAAACAAATGGACCATAACAATCTGCCTATTTAGACTCCAAGTACAGACTCCAAAAGTATATCTCATTCAAACATAAAAGACCTTCTGAAACACTGAAAAGAAAATGGTTGCAGTCATTAAGTGGGTCACAACCTCCACAAAGCGTTAGAGCCCTTCTATAGAAGGTCAGAAGTGCAGTAAGCATCTTATTTTTTAAAAAAAATAATTATCGGATTTTACTTTGCTAAACAAAACTATACAGAACCATGATACCTGGAGAGAGGAAAAGGAGAGAGAAAAAGAGAGGGGGAGAGCTCTTTAGTATTGTATTCTGGGGGAAAGCTCTGTGTAACAATCATATGCAGTGGGAACACACAAAGATGTCCTAAAGCCAGAGATGATAAAAACAAATTTCTAAACACAGAGCTTCTTTGTGATACAGCCAAACTCTATTGCTGAGGTGGTTGACTATGTCCCAGAAAATAAACCCACTTTCAAAGAAAACTGATACAATTTCTTGCGAGTGAAAAAATAAAACTTTATTAATATTAGTAAAAACTAAAAATGTTATGTCTTTCAATTTTAAAACAATGGCTTGCTCATCCAAAGGAGAGATTTGTAAGCATTAATGTTCCTGACAACTAGATTAAAGAGAATGTGACTGGTAGTACCTTCCGTTTTTATCACTTTTATTCATATTTTTCATAAAACCAACTTTTTTCTTTTGTGTACAATTTTTATGATGAACGATCTAGTAATGTAAGCATAAAAGGACATCAAGTCTTAATGTTTTGATGTAGAGTCTATATTTAGTCAAAAAGCTTTCATGTTGAGACATATAACTGATGAGAAATTGATTGCTCCTTACTCTGGTAATTCACTTAAATAGTACACAAATCAAGCCATTTATTAACAAATTTCATTTTATGAAAAGAATCCCCAGGGGAAATATTACAGATATGAATCAGATGTACTTAATTTAAATGTCAATATAATTTCTGATCCTGTTAAGTAATAGATTGATGTGTGCAGAATCCACATATATGTTAATAACAAACAGATATTAAGCAATAACATTGCATTGATTCAACCAAGAGAGGGGGAAGATTGTTACTATTCCTGAAGATACCATGCACTTCAGCCACTGGGCCCAGCAGTCCCGAGCTGAAACTGACCTGTATACTTCCTCCCTGAGGATTAGCTTTCATCATGTCAGAAGGTGACCTGTAAAGCTTTCAAACGAGATAAACACCCAACAGTCCTACCTATGAGCTACCACAATGACCAGCATGGCAAGCAAAACAAAACAAAACAAAACAAAACAAAACAAAACAAAACAAAACAAAAAAACCCCGAGGTCTCAGCAGTGGAATGCTTACCTTGACAGGAACCAACATATTTCTAGTTATGCTTAAGACCCTGTCAAAGGGTGGAAATCATGTCTGCTACTTGATACCTATCCAGCTACCCAAGGATAGTGAAGTCGTGGTTCTTGGAGAAGAATGTAAAGCCATTACGAAGTCAAAATCATCCCTAACTACATCCTAACTGTTTGTATTTATACTCATAGATAAAGGTAGCCCTGATTCCCCAATGATGAAGCTTCTCTTTGCAATAAATGAAGAGCATGACAGAAGAAGGGTGGTGTGGGAAGTTCTTCTGTATATGTGTTGCTTTTATTGATTAATGAACAAAGAAGCTGCTTGGGACTATTACAGGGCAGAATAAAGCAAGATGGGAATTCCAAGCAGAGATAGAGGAGAAAGTATGTGGAATCAGGGAGAAGTTGTGTAACTGCTGAAGGAGAAAGGTGGCCTACAGGAGCCTGCTGGAACCTTGCAGGTAGACTGTGACCTTGTGGTGATGCACAGATTAATAGAGATGTGTTAATTTAGGATATATAAGAGCTAGCCAGCAATACTTCTAAGTGATTGGTCAAGCAGTGTTGTAATTAATATAGTTTCTGTGTAATTATTTAGGTCTGGGTGACCGGTAAATGAATGAGCAGCCTTTGCCTACAGATGGAAACACATCAAAACGGTAGAGCCGGATCTCAATGGCTACATCTACAGAACAGCTTCTGAAAGTAAGGCTCAGGAAACATTGTGGAAAAGAGGAAGAAAGGCTATAAGAGCTAAAGAATCCAGAGTTTTCTGTGAAATTGTATTTTCTAGTAATGTGAGAAGCTATACCCCTAAAGTCTCACCAAAAAGACTGCTGAAACATATGTTGAACAAGGGCAACTACAGACATGCCAAAAGTCAACAGGGGAGAGTCCAAGAAGCCTAAACCCTAAACAAAGAGCTATAGGTGAATAAGCAATACTGAGAGCAGCTTGCATAGTTTTCCCCAGGTATATGCCAAGAGTGTTGTAGCTAGGCCTCGAGATAGGTCTATTTTCAGTTTCTGGAGGACCCACCATACTGATTTCCATAGTGGCTGTACAAGTTTAAACTCCAACCAGCCATGGAGGAATGTTCCATTACTTCACATTCTCACCGGTGTGAGTTGTCATTTGCTTTATTAATCTCGGCCATTTTGACTGGTATAAGATGAAAAATCGAAGTAGTTTTGATTTGCATTTACCTGGTGATTAATGATAGTGAACATACCTTTAAGTGTTTTTCAGCCAGTTGTTTTTCATCTTCTGTAAATTTACACTTTCAGCAAAATGACTAGATGCAAGCTTTACCCAAAAGATCAGTAGCTCTCCTATATGCAAATGACAAATGGACCAGGAAATACATCAGCAAAACAACACCCTTTACAAACAACAAAACCCAGGAGAGCCAAAACAATCCTGAACAATAAAAGAACTCCTGGAGGTATCACCATCCTTGATTTTAATTTTTAACACAGTGCTATAGTTGTAAAAATCTAAAGGTATTGGCCTAAGACAAACATTTTGTGAGGCAGGGCACTAGTGCAAGCACAAGCAAGTGCATGCAAACTCAAAATAAGCAAAATTGGCCCAAACAACCTGTCAGTGGACCAAAAGCATGGTCACTAATGACATGCACACTCATAGCTAATCACAACATGCCAGCAGTGACCACCAGTTTCAAAATGACAAACCAAAAGCATTCCTGCAGCAGCTTAATTTCCTAGCCCCAAATCCCCTGGCCTTTTTATAATAAAGAGCTTCTGTATTGAAATATCTCAGAGTCTGTGTCATTACCTCTGTATCTTCTCACTTCCTGCCCCCAGGAAATGGGGATCGCACAACAGGCAGCAGCAACAAGCCCCTAACAATGTTGATGAATGGAATCTAACTGAAGACCGAAACATAAACCCACACACCTATGGACACCTGACTTTTGATAAAGAAGCCAAAACCACACTATTAAAAAAAGCATCTTTAACAAATGATGTTGGTCAAACTGTATGTCTGGATGTAGAAAACTGCAAATAGATCCATATTTATCACCCTGCATAAAACCCAGGTACAAATGTATCAACAACCTCAGGCACTGACCCTGAAAGTGGGGAACACCCTTGAAACACTGGCACAGGAGACAACATGTTGGTTGAACAGAACACTAATAGCACAGGCACTAAGATCAACAATTAATAAACAGGATCTCACAAAATTGAAAGCCCCGTGTCAGACAATGAACACTGCCAATTGGACAAAGAGGAAGCCTGGGGAATGGAATACTATTTTTAGTTACCACACATCCAATAGTGGCCTAATATGCAAAACATACAAAGAATTCAAGAAACTAGATAGTAAAAAGTCAAACAATTAAATTGAAAATGGGATACAAGTCTAAGCAGACTCTGAATGCAAGAATATCAAATGGCTGAAACACTTAAAGTGATGTTTACCATTCTTATCCATTAGGGAAATGCAAATCAAAACTACTTTGAGATTCCATCTTACATCTGTCACATGGCTAAGGTCAATAACACAAGTGACAGGTCATGCTAGTGAGAATGTGGAGCAAGTGGGGAGAAATTATACTTCATTGCTGGTAGGAGTGCAAATTGTACAACCACTATGGAAATCAATATGGCAGTTCACAAAATTGGGGATTTATCCACCTCAAGACCCAGCTGTACCACTCTTGGGCAAATACCCAAAGAATCTTCAATTCTTCTGCAAGAGCATATGCTCAACTATATTTGTTTTGGCTTTATTCATTATAGCCAGAAACTTAAAACAACCTAGATTCTCCTCAACCAAATAATGGATAAAGAAAATGTGGTATGTTTACACAATAGAGTATCAGCTATTAAAAACAATGACATCATAAAATTTTCAGACTAATGGATGCAACTTGGAAAAAAAAAATCATCCCAAGTGACGTAACCCAGACCTAGAAGACAAATATGATATGTCCTTGCTCATAATTGGATATTTGCTGTTAAGTAAATGATAATAAGCTACAATCTACAGACCCAGAGAGGTTAAATAATGATGAGGGATATATGGGGAAGCATGGCTCTCCCTGGGAAGGGTAAGAAGGGTAATTGAATAGACTCTGTGGCTGAATTTGGGGCAGGTGGGGATGGGAATGGGAGAGGTCGAATTGTGGGGAGGATGGAAGAAGAGAGTCCAGGGAGAGATAGTTAAAATTGGGTGACATTTGGTAGAAACTTTACGCAATCTATAGGAATAACCCTAGTGAGGACTCAAGTGATAGAGGATATGGAATCTAAACTGGCCATCTTTTGTAGCCAGGCAGGGCTTCCAGAGGTGGGAATGAATTGCATTTGGTTGAGGCTAGGATTAAAGGATAAAGATTTGCCACTGCCTGACAAATACAGCTTTTAAATACCACTCCGAACAGACACCTTGATCTCTGAGAATAAACGAATAATGTGACCTTCATTTTATTAAAAAATAAGCAGATTGTCACTAAACAAATTTCTCCTTTGACAGTTACATGGCGCCACCTGACTCCCCCTTCTCACTTCCTGCATTCAGTTCAGTTTTCCCACCCAGCTCTATTCCACCCTGCCATAGTCCAAAGCAGCTTCTTTATTAACCAATAGTAATAAGACATATTCACAACATACAGAGGGAAATCCCACATCAGATTTTCTACTCAATAGAACTATAACATTTACAGTTTTGTATTACTGATATGTATAGTTTGGAACAAGTAGATTGTGGAAAGTCCTTTCCTGGATAACTTTTATAATTCTCGATATCAAATGATCATGCCTTTGTGTATATATGTTTCTCAAAATATAGACAAAAATCTATGACTTATATATAAACAGGGAATGTGCAGAAGCTCTTAAAGATGAAACTCCTGCAAAAATATTATGATATATAGAAAAGAGGAAGGGAGCTTTGTAATACATATGAACTCATACATTAGTTGATTTTAAGTTAATAAAAAAGGGAATTAATCCAGACAGATATGACTGAAGTACCTGGAACCACTTAGGCAGCTCTCTTGCTGACCTGTAAGCATTCATGTTGGCAATTTCCACAGACAGGACCTTCTGAGAGGAGTGTAGGTTGTATTCAGAACTTCACGATGTCCTTTAGAAACTACCAAACCAGGACATGTCATATGATGAGGATAAGTCTGTTCTAACAAAATCCAAATAGGATTTCAAGCAGATTCTTCCATAGTTGAACCACCACATAAGAATGCAGACCAGCAAAATACTAAAATTTGGTTATATGAGACCAAGTAGAAGGCAAAGCTAAGCATACCTGGATTTCTGACACATGGGAACTCTGAGACATCAATTGCAGGTGTTTTTAAGCCACTCAATTGGTAATATTATTCTTCATTACACAGTGATTAATAACTCACTATAGTCTTTTATTGCAATGTGCTCATAACTTTCTACTATCTTTATTTACTATTAAGGTAATTTTAATAATTAAGAATCTGTTTACCTATAAATTATGTATTTATTTTTTATCATTTGCTGGTTATATATACTGTTGTCCTCTTAGAGAACTTTGATATATCCTTATTATACTAATGGTATCATACTAAATTTTTAATTTACATATTCATACTTTCAGATTAGAAGAGGACTTTCAGAGAGAATTTTAAGCAAGCACTTAGTTTATGCATTTTAATGAATAAATACTAAATTGGACTATGTGACATCATTTGGTACATTTGCAGCAATATTTTGTGGATCTTCTATACCTTAAGCTATCCCTTGAATTTTAGAGTTCTGTGCTTAATAAAAAATTTCTTACTAAACAGAAGACTATAAAAGTTGGAAAAATAGTAAAATTCAGGAGAAAGAGGCAAAGTTTCGTCTTAAAGGAAATTTTTAAAAAGATGGCTGATGTGAATACCTCCTTCAAGAAGTGATAGGAATCTGATAAAAATGATTCACTATTTCAAAGTTATTATGAGAACATATAAAATCAGAAGAACTAAGAAGAAATAAAATTGCAGCAAGAAATTTGAAGGCACATGGATGGAACTGGAAAAAATCATCCTGAGTGAGTTAACCTAGCCCCAGAAGGACAAACATGAGATCCTTCATTCAGTGAATGATACAGAGACAGAGATCCACAGTAAAGAACTGAGCTGAGCTCGAGCTCTGAGTTCTGGGAATCCTGTTGAGGAGGAGGGGGATTGTATGAGCCAGGGCTTCAAGGTCATCACAAGGGAACCCACAGAAACAACTATTCTGTAGTGTGGGAGGTCATTCTGTCTCTGTGTGTTGCTTTTCTTGGTTAATAAATAAAAAAAAACTGCCTTGGCCTGTTGATAGGGCAGAACTTAGGTAGGTGGGGAATACTAAATGGCATGCTGGGAGGAAGAAAGAAAAGTCAGGGAGATGCCATGGATCCTCTTCCTGAGACAGATGCTGGTTAGAATCTTTGCTGGTAAGCCCCTGTCATGTGGTGATAGACAAATTAATAGAAATGGGTTAAATTAATATAACTTAGCTAATAGGAAGCTAGAGCTAATGGGCCAAGCAATGTTTTAATTAATATGGTTCCTGTGTGATTATTTTGGGTGTAAGCTAGCTGGGCAGCCAGGAAGAACAAGCAGCCCTTCCTCCTATAAGTCTGTGCTCATAGGAACTCACCAACACTGGAATGAGAGCTAGGGATCATGAGTGAGACTGACCTAAGTCCTCTACATATGTATGGCAGTTGTGTAGCTTGGTCTACTTGTAGGACTCCTGTTGTTGGAAGCAGGGCCTGTTCCTAAGGCTTTGGCTGGCTTCCAGGAATCTATTCCTCTTACTGGGCTGCCTTGTCCAGTCTCAATACAAGCTGATGTGCTTAGTCCTACCTCAACTTGATATGCCATGCTTTGTCAACACCCCTGCAAGGCCTGCCCCTTTCTGAGCAGAAACAGAGTAGGAATAGATTGGCATAAAAAGGGGTAAGGGAGGGAGTAAGAGGGGAGGAAGATCTTCACTAACCCCACAATGGACAGAGGACTGATCTCCAAAAGATACAATGGAGGATAGAGGAGAAACTGAGGTATAGTAGAAGAATAAATTTAATTAATTAAAAAAGAAAAATGCTGATGAATGAACACAGTTTTTTGTCCATTGGGTTCTAACACAGTATAAATGATGAAATTTCATGGATTGTGGCCTCTGACATAGGAAATTAAGTTTCAAAATTTATGCAAGAGATGGTTAGACAAAAGTAGAGGAAGGGTAGGTTGAGGGGGAGCAGAAGAGAGGTGGGGGAGGGAATGGGAGAAGAGAGGGTAGGGTCAGCTGTGGACAGGATATAAAATAAATAAATTAATCAAATAAAAAGGAGGTGGTTAGGTTAAATGTTGGAAGTCATCAAAAGCCTGATATACAAATGCTGTGGAGGGTCTGACTGGATTTATAAATATCCACTGTACCATAGGCAGAGGCCAAGTATTTGGTCTCATGTGCAAAACTTTCAGAGATGGCAATTTGTTTCAGTAAGTTTATAGTATAATATGTCAGCATACTGCAGAGTCCTTTTTGTCAGAGGAAGATTACCTGTTGTAGTACAGTCAGCATGTAGGATATCATAAAATACCTATAACTGATGGAATGCTGGTTGATGCATTCATCATGGTGCCTTCATGTAGACTACTAAGTGATTTTCCTTGATTCAAGTAGTATATTTTATTAATAGGAAGAGAATGCCCCAAACCCCCACCTTGAGACGGATCATGTTCAATTGCCTCTCACTGCTTCCCATTTCTAGTTACAGAAATGTACTTCCAAACAGACTACTTTGACATTCAAAAAATTTCAATGCCCATGAGACAATAAATGGCATCAAACAGCACACAGCAATCAGAAAGGATGGCTCATCATTCAACATGTCGTCCCCCATTTAAATCACAGAGAAAATTAGAAAATAGGATGGAATAAAGAGGGGCCATATTGATTTGAAAACTATGCTCCATCTTTAAAATTCATGTTACTATTTCCTATCAGATACAGAAGTCATCTCTAAATATTTGCTTTGATTATTTCTTGAAATTCCTTTGATTGCTAGAATCAGAACTGGATCTAGAGCTAAACTGTAGTTCTTCCTCAGGTAAGAGATTCTTCCCAAAACACATGGTTTTTAGTAGAATGATTTCTCTGCTTTCAGAATGTAGTTCAGTCTGGGGAAATGGGGTGGCCAGGGAGCTCTGTGGATAGGTGGTAAATTATATTTTTAATAGAGTAATTATGCCACTATGGACAAGTTTCTAAAACTCTTAAGTCTCTGCTCTCTTAACTTTCAAAGAAACCATGCCCATTGGAAAGAAGGTAACAGAAGGAAAAACGTCCTCACATCAATTTCTCATTTGTAACAGAGTAATTTCTCAGTCTGAGATATTATTATTTGTGTCATTACTGATATTATTTGATCACCCTTAGCACTCTGGTACATGAAGTTCGGAAGCATAATTTGATGTCACTCAGAATCACATTGATACACCTTTGGTTTCCTGACATGGTCAGTGGTCTCTGAAAATCCTCCCTATATCTCTAACCAGTGAGAATGGACAAATTAGCTAGACTTCATCTCTGGAAGCACAAACATCTCAATTACAGCTTTCATCGCCATATTTTACATTCTGGAAAAGACTAAAGATAGGGTGCCAATTTGTTCAAAAATATTTGATGTGGGAAACCATAAGAAATAAAAAATAGCATTAGAGCAAAATCTCATTTTAGAGAGTGTTTATTTCAGATACAGAAAAATTCAAAGAAATGATAGAAGATTTAATCTTTCTGGTATACTCTGACAGATTACTGTATAGTTTCAGAAGTTTTGAGCTAAAATGAATAGAAGCATGGATCTTAGTTCTTAAAAATTTTAAAAATTTAGTATTTATTTCTAGTCTTAAAATATGGAAAAACATGTAAATATACATTACCATGCTGTGGCCATTAGAGCACTCGGGAAAGATCTTTTTTTTCTTGTGGTGGACTGTGTAAAGAAGCTGAAAAGGTAAAGCTGAATCAGAAAGAGTATGTAAACCTGTGGGCATTTAGTTAGATGACTTCTAATTCCATTTGAGTGTATAAAGCAAACACTAGCCTTAGACACTGGCATTGTGTATTTATCAGTAAAAGTAGACGTATGATATGTAACACATTGCTTCAAAATTTCTTGTTCTACAGTGAGCAATTTTTATATCTTTTCATGATATGTACTTGCCTTGTGCCATTAGAAGTATCTTCACATTCAAGGTTACAGAGATCTCTACTATCTGTGTGAGAGCAGAAGAAAGAAGGGACTTCTGAGTGTTCAAGAGCAAATGTTCTTGCACGTATGTGACTCTCCCAAAATTACTAGCTAATCGCTTCAGCTTGTTTTGTCGCGCACCGCACCCCCATGTCTGTGCTCTGTGTGCTGGCACCCAGTTCGCGAGCTTTGGGCAAGGGGGCTGGAGGTTAAAATACACAGACACACACAGACAGAGAGACAGTGACATGGATCATCCTTGAATTCCCCAAAAATGCTTCCTTTATTGTGTTCAGGGGCAGATTATATAGAGATAGCCACGCCCCAGCCAAACCCACCAGAAACCACTCCTGGCCATCAGGAACTCCTGAAGGTCTCGTGCTCAGAGCAGCTGTAGGCACTCAGATCAGGGGATTACAAGAAATTCAGGATCTGGAGTCTCATTGCTCCCAACATGTTTCATCCATGACAAAAATTTGCAGTAGAAAAATCCTTCTATATTCCTGGAAGCAAAGATAAAACAGACATATGGGAGTATGAAAGAATTTCTTTAATATCACAGAAAATCATCTCAACATAAACTGATTAAGAATAACAATAATTCCGCCCTTTTGGAAAAATTGGTAGTGGTGAAATAAGTAATAATCACCTGCTCTTGTCATTATCTGATCTCTGTAATAATTCTATTTGGTGTCAGTACAGGTGATATATAAATTAGTGAACTAATTTATATTACTCATGGAGTCTGAGGTTTAGAGACATTAGGGAACTTACTTTAACTGTGGCAATAACAAGCAGATTCCAATCTCCTTTATTGAAAGCAAGTTAAGTGTTTCTTCTAGGTCAGTGTTTCTCCTCAAGCTTTAATGCTTTTAGAGTTAAATTGAAGATCTCAATAGAAGCAGGATTCCAAAACAACACTTAGAGAATAATCCTGAAATTGTAGCATGCTCCCTGGCAATACTGCAATTCTGTGGATCATACTTCCAGGAGCAAGACAGACATGAATCACATATGATTTCATGTATTTCCTCAGATACCAGTCAGTCTTGTTGCCATATCTGGGGGGTTCTTAAAGGCAGAGCAAGGAGTGTATGTCACATCAGACAAGTGTGCATGGCATTTTTAGCTTTCTGGATGTATGAAGAATGAGAAGACTGAACGCTGTTTTAGAGACTATTACTCGATTTGCCCTTGGGTTGCAGTAACAGCCAGCTGCTGTGGGCACAGCTGACGCACATCACCTTCCTCAGTGCTGAGCTTGTGATGATAGAGGCCAAGGAGACAAGGTGACAGAGTGCTGACTCAGAACCAATTGTAAATTTCACTGTGTTTATAACACGCGGATAGCTATTAAAACTGGTGTTTTGTGAAAATTACATTTATTACTTTCTAACTGAAGTCTCCACAGAGAAATCACGTTTTGCCACTTGACTACACATTTGACACTTTGAAAGGTGAGTGAGTGCTCTATCATAAAGAGTATCTTGAGGTCACTGTGTGCTATTCAATCCAAAGCAGAAGATCAAACCACAAGAAAAGTCATTTTATTTCAAGGACAAACTAAAAGACAATGGACTAAAAGAATACCTTGTGGTATGATTACTTACATGGTCTCCGAAGGAAAATTCTTCTGAGATTTTGGTGATCAAGTCAGCTGCCATACTCTGAGGGACATATCAATCAGATCTGACACACTACTGAGGGCCCCATTAAATCATCATCATGAACTTGATTTGTCTCATTAGGTCAAGTGAAAAGAAATTTGATGGAAAGGCCTTTTTCAAATTTTCCAGTTGAAGCTTCTCCAAATAAATCTATATTTTGCATTGAGCTGAGCTAATCAACCATAAAGCCCAATCCTTAATAGAACGGTATTTAGAGTTAGGTGCCATGCTTCCTTGCACAGGGTCAGATAACTTTTTCTGGCAAGCTAAGGCAACATCTATAATTCTGATTTTCTAGAGAGGTATTGTGGACTGCAGACTACTTTAACCAACTGTATAGCAGAAGAGAAGCATGGAAGTTACCAAAACCTATCAGATAAATGAATTCCACACTAGGGTTGATGTGGAAACTCTGTATCACATTAGTTGGGCTAATCTTATATTCCAAATGAAGCAATGTAAGACACTAAAATATATTATGTAATTGCAGGAATAGGTATATTAATCTTATTTTAATATTGCCAGAGTATTTTTGTTATTTAAAAATATTTATTACTGAATACAAGAATTAATGTTGAAAACATATGTATGGAGATAATATGTAAATCTGTCAATGGTATCTATCTTTACAACAATGATGATTAACATTCCTCTGAGGTCTTAGTTGTATTAAAATTATCAGTAATTACAATGTATTGAATGGAATCAGTTTATCTGAGCAGCATATGAATGTTTCATTTAACCACAAATAATTACCACAAGTAGTCAGCACTAACAACATTAGCCATTTGAGGTTGTTTCTGGGTAGGGAGAATCCCATTTGAGAAGACTGTCTTATGGCCAGTGAGCCTCAGGCATCTAGCTGCCTCTAATTCTCCAGTGCTAGGAATATACATGTGCAACAGTACATTTGATTTTTATTACATGGCTTCTGGAAATCAAACTTAGGTCATAATGCTTTCAAAGCAAGTAATTCAGTAAATGAACTATTGCCCCAGATCATATGTCTCTTTAAATTTCTACTTCTTTCCCAAGTTCCTTGTTCAACAGCAATTTTTATTTTTTCTTATTTACATTAGAGAAAGCTTGTTTTGTATGTATTTCTAAAGATTAAAATGTAATAACATTGCCCCTTATAATTTACAATTTTAATATGCAAGACTTGCTATTTTTTAATTTGTATAATGTAAGCATCCAGTTACTTTGAAAGACAGATTTCATTAAAATTATTCAGGCAATGTTTAGGCTGTGCTGTGTGTGTTTGTGGTTGTATAGGTATAATTAGCAAAAAATAATGACTGGTTTTATAGTCAAAACAGTACAGGTTACATAAATGCTGTACATAAAAACTAGATACCATGAGGCCAGCCTCTAAAGGGGGTGTTTTCTAAATATAGAACAACTGTTTCCACTCTTGTAGAAACTATTTTAACAAATACGATAGGAGAGAAAATTCCCTTGCCACTCCAGGTTGTCAATCTAGCCATTGGACTTAAATCAAATGAGGGCAGCCTAACATACAGAACGACAAAATCATTAGCCAATCTCACTTATAAATAAATATGAATTCAAAAGCTCAAATGCAGATTACAGGCAATGATTATGAAATGGCAGATTAAAGAACAAAAATGTGAAGTTTCTCACATATAATTGTAAGTGCCTAAAATGGCTCTTGAGAAAATCGATACATATTCATTAGTAAAAGCTTCAGCAAATGAGGAAACATTTCAAGATGTAGGCAAAGGCAAGGACTTTCTCTAAAAGGCTTTAGCATCTCAGAAAATAGTACCAGCAGGAACTGACAAATGGCACTGCACAGAATTAAAAAGCTTCTGGACAGCAAAAGGAAGACTTATTGTGATGGGGAGACAGTCTTTGCTAGTTGCACATTCAACAGGACTCATATCTAAATTATCTAAAGAATTTTAAAAACTAAATGCCAGAAAACTGAAATAATCTAATGCATAAATAGGCTAACAACATTAATGTTCTCCAAAAGTAAAAATGTTCAATTGCCAATAAGCATATGAAAAAATGTTCAACATCCTTAGCAATCAGGAAAATGCAAATTGAAGTTGAGATGCCATCTTGCTGTGTCAAAGTGATTATTATCCTTATGAAAAGGAAAGTCAAAGGCTGATGTCAGGGCAGGGAGCATTTATGCATTGCTGATGGGAATGTAACCTGGTCAAGTCACTGCATTTAAGTCTGGATGTTCCCCCCAAATCTAAAAATATAGCTACCACATGACCCAGCTATACCAAAGGATTCTGTAATCCATGAGGGTTGAAGGACCATCTATGTTAGTAAAGCTACAGAATCATCCTAGTGCCCAACATCAGATGAGAGGGTAAAAAATATATCCGCCATATTGAAAAACAAACAAAGAAACAGATGAGAGTCTGGAAAAAGGAAGGTGAATAGTGGAAGGAGATCAGAAGAGAGTATGTCAGCTAGAGGGAGGGGCCAAGAGGATGCTGAATATTGTTGACATACATGCTGTTTTTGAAAGTTATCTTTCCCAAACACTACGTACAATGAATAAACCCCAATGAAAAGACTTCTCTCCTAATACACCATTATGTGATAAAACTGTATTTAAAAAGAGAAGTTGTTTAACGAACTATTTGATAACTTTTGAATATTGGGAAGGGTTGCCTATGGGCTATATAAACCTCGGATACCAATATAATGGAGCATAATGCCAGATGGTAGCTTTCTGAATAAAATCATACAGTCTTCTTGTATTGACAAACACAGTAGCCTGACTCATAAGAAATTGCTATTTTCTTATGATTTTAAGCTTTTGTTGATAAAATTTTATTTATTTATTTATTTATTTTTTATTTTGATTTTTGAGACAGGGTTCCTCCGTAGCTTTTTTTTTGGTTCCTGTCCTGGAACTACCTCTTCTAGACCAGGCTGGCCTCGAACTCGCAGAGATCCGCTTGCCTCTGCCTCCCGAGTGCTGGAATTAAAGGCGTGTGCCACCACAGCCCAGCTTTCAAATTTTACTTTTGAGACAAACACTGATATTTTAAGAGATATGGCCAAATACATTTCTCTCATAAAATTAAAATTCAGTTTCTCAAGTGGATGAATGAAAGACAGTTATATATATGTAGAAAGTTAATATTTTATTGATGCAGATGCTGATAAAAATGTTCTTGTCACTTATTAACCTGTTTCAAAACACAAAAATTATTACCCACTGGCAGAGAGTAAAAGATGATAATACAATATTTGATGAAATGATAGTTTTAATTATTTTCTTTGGGTTACAAATAGCCAGAACATTTCGGGGACTGGTGATTTTTATTAAGAACTTTGTTTTTAATGATTTCTTTACTTGTAGCTTGTGAAAATGAGTCTTTAGAGTTATCAAGGCTGGAATCTTGTATTGGAGAATTGAGTTTTGATAGGATCTCATCCATTTCAATACAGATTTTTTCTCATTAATAAGTCATTGTTATTTTTTCAGATCACTTGAAAACTAGATTTTTCCTTCTTTCTTTCTATGAAAGGATCCCTATACATACACACACACACACACATAAACGTATATATGTACACACACAGACACACAGACACACAGACACACACACACACAGACACACACACACACACACACACACACACACACACACACATATATATATATATATATCAGGCCTAAACTCACTATATAGATTTGACTGACCTGGAAGAACATTCAGTGATGTTGGTACATCAGCCTCCCAAGTGCTATGAATACAGATGTGAGTGTTCCTGCCCATTTTTTTGTAATAATATTTTATACGGACTGTTGCTTACAAAGCCACAGCTATGTAGTGCTGTAAAGTCTGCCTACTTTTTCGAGTCTTAGGTCAGGACAGCATAGCTTTTCCTTTCTCTTCTATCTTTTCCTTCAGAATCTGGCCAAAGCCAAAGCATGTGTTCTCTGGCTCTTTGGTTGCTCTTACTCTTTTGACGCTCCATCTGCTTTGCCAAGTAGCTGTTTGTTGTCACGTGACTGCTTGCAGCCCTCCATTACTGAATAAGCCAGCTGAACCCAAAAGTCACGGCTTTCTCTCTTCCTTGCCATCACAACCCTCCTCGTAGCCACTGAGATTTATAGCCTGCTTATCCTCTCAAATGCAGACAAAATTGCTGTGGAGCTTCTGACTGAGTGTGGTTTTAAATTCTTTTATTAATGAGACTGAGAATGCAAGGGGATATTCCAGATTTCCTTGGAGATATATGGCACCCAACAGCAGGCTCCCTAAAGAAGCTCTTCGCAGGAGAAAACAGGTGGGCAGACTCCAGAATCTCATTAGGTAAACTCATTCATCTGCCTGTGCCCTCAGGAGCCACCACTTTGTTTAAGGTTTCTCTGAGGGAGATTAACTCTCCAGGCATTATCTCTGTTTTGCTCAGTACGAAATTTCCTTTACTTTGGCATTCTACCACCATGGAAGATGGAAAAGAGCATCTATTTCCTTCCTCTCACAGGCTTTCTTCCTTACGGATATATGGAATTTGCAACCTATAGAGACAGACTCACTGTTGTTCTCACGTAAAAATCATATAAAGTTTAAATATTTTATTTTTTAATTCTGCTGAAACTTGCCTGGGAGGAACCTCACACTGTATGATTATGGACCCTCCAGTAGTGATCAAAGTACCTACAAACCCACTTTCCAACATTCTTGAGTCAATACTTGAATATCAAAGAAAGAAATACCCAATGTGGAATCCAATAGGCAAACCATAGACAGGTACTTTTGTAGGCCTGTTGAGGGACTCTAATGGAATTTTATTTAGACATCTTGAACATCCTTCATTTTGTTTTTCCTGGCTCTCTGCCTGGGACTTTTAATGTAAAGCTGGTATATTAGTGCATGCCTGCTCCTGGTGAAAAGAGATCATTTTCTTTGCTCAAAGGCCTTCAGCTTTACTTGTCTCTGATTCCTCTCTTGCCTTACTTCCCCCTCACATATGTATCTAGGCCCTAGCCACTACACTTCCCCACTACTCCTGGCTGTTATACAAATAGAATCACTATTACCACAAATACATTTTTGAGGTTCCTTTAGATAGGCTCATAGGATAGACCACCTGCCATAACTTGTGACTCCATATAGTTGGAAGAAAAGAGATTCCGTCATCACCCAAATTTCCTAATGGAAGTTAGGGCTGTCTTTTCAAGGGAAGAAATAGAAATCAGTTATTCAGTGAGTTTAGGAACAGTGAATTGTTCCATGGTTATCCTAAGGCAGAAGCAGAAAATGATCTTGGATATCTAATCAGGCTCACCAGAGATGAGCTCTGGTTTCCAGCTCCCCATAAATGTTCCCCTATTGGTTATTCAGAAGTCTGTCTATTTTCCTGAATCCCAGCTTAGAAAAGTGCAGTTTTCCCCTTTGTTATTCATTAACGCTTTCTTTCAGGTACTGGTCAATGCAGTATTATCTCTCTTATTTCACGAACACAGTATATTTTCAGTTAATATGTGATTTTAGTTTATTTCCTCAGTGGTTTACATTTCCCTGTATATATTCATTTCACTTTCTTAGGCTAAATTTATTTTTAAATATTTTATGGATATTATAAATAAGATAATTCTTTTAATTTCCCCTTAGGCTACTTACTATATAGGAGTGTTATTAAGTTTTATGTTGATTTTTATCCTACATCTTTGCTTAGTTTCTTTTAGCATTTTATGTGTTCAGGGTTTCTTTATGTAACACTGCAAAGAGAGACAATTTAAGTTCTTCCTTATTTGAATTTCTGTCATTTCTTTTGACTCAATATTCTGTCACAAGCAGAATAAAGGTGACATGAGGAAGCATCCTTCTTTTTGTCCCTCAAGTCTCAGAGGAAAAGCTTTCAAGTCTTCCTACATGAATTGCTAATGAACTGGTCATATATGCTCTTTGTCTTGTGGATAGATATTCCTTTCAAATTTATTTAGTTGTGTTTTTACCATAGAAATTTCTAAATTTTATTAAATCATAGGTCTACATTTCTTTACATGATTATATGGTCCTTGGCATCAATTCTTTTAATGTCATTTACCATTTGATTGGTTTGTATATGGTTAGCTGTTGGTGAACCCTGGAACTCAATCTTACTTGACTGTGATGAAGAAGGACCTTATTAATGTACTGTAGTATTCAATTTTTATTATATCATTGAGAAGACTTTCTCTTATTTTCATTAGAAATATTGGCATGTAATTTTCTCTTCTAATGGTGGTATTTTTTGATTTTGGACAAAAATGGATGTATAAAATAAACTTAGAAGAATTCCTTAACTTTGATTATTTTAGATTTTGAAGATTAATCTTTATTTTATGACTATCTTTTAGAATCCAGTAATGAAGCCTTCAGATCCTATATTCTCTTTTAGTTTATTATTTGGCAATTCTATTCATTTCCATATTTTATCCTCTTCCTTCTGCACCTGAGATGATCAAGCCTCATAGTATAATCCAGTCAGGACTTGATCATAATTCTAAATTTTCTTTAGGTCCCCATAAAATTATCAGTGACCCCAACCAGCAGGGAGTAGCCTGGAATACTATGTGAGGCTTGATCGGCTCAGTCAGCAGTCTTTAATCTGTTCTAGATGCAGAACTCAGACATCTGGGTTATCTGTTCCTACCAGAGATTTCTCAGGTGGTCTTCCTTGATCAAACCTGATTTTTCTTAATTTAGAATGAATCCACAGCGTCTCATTTCCTGTGGAAACAAAAACAAAACCTCTTCTCCAAAGTAACATACCTTTTTTCTTCAACTTTGAAGTCAAGGTATTTTCAAAATATCTATCTTTGATTAGTTCAGCAGCATTTATACACAAATATCTTTTAGCGGCTATTTCTCCTTCCTCAGCATTCAAACAATTCAGAGAGAACATAATAACATACAGTATCCAGACTCTCTGTGTAATTTTCATCTTTATGTGGTTTTATTTTAACCTCTATTTCATTTACTTTTACTTTTAATTTTTGGCTTTTTGAGACAGTGTCTCTGTGTGATTCTTTGGGACTTAATGGCTGCAGGACTGGGCAGGACAGAAAGCCTCAGTCAACATAAAAATTTTAATTAGTGTACAAAGTAGTGATCTTACATATGTCTTTCATCATTTCTTACTTTTTAATCCCTGCAAATATTCCAAATTAAGCATATAAGCCTGAATTTATATCTAGAATCCATAAAAGAAAGACAGAGTACTAAAATGCTCATCTTTCTATGTCTGACTTACCCACTAACATTTTTTCAAATCCATCCATTTTCTTATCAATTTCATTTCATTTTTCCTTACAATTGAGTAGAATTCCTTTGTGTATATATATCACATTTTAACTATCCATTTGCCAAATGATAGATATCTAGGCTGATTTTTTTTTTCTGGCAATTGTGAGTGGAGCAGTAATAAAAGTGGATTTGGAAGTATCTCTGTAGTAATATGTAAAGCCTCTTAGTTACATGTCAAGGAGTAGTATGCCTAGGCTATACGATAGACTACTTTCAGCTGTTTTGGAAACCTCTATGCAATGAAAGTACCCTTAATATTTTTACCAATATAGATAAGTGTTCTCTCCTTCCCACATCCTCACCAGTATTTGTTTATATTTGTTTTCTTTATAATAGACATTTTGACAGTGGTGGGACAGATTCTCAAAGTAAATTTAATTTGCATTACACTGATGGTTAATGATGTTGAACACTTTTAAAAATGCTAATTAGTCATTTGTATCTTTTCTTGAGAACTCTCTGATCAGTTCACTGGTGTGTTTTTATTGAGTTGTTTGTTTTCTTGATGCTGATTTTAATGAGTTCTATTCTATTTCTTCTAGATACTAATCCTGTTAAATGTACAACTGGTAAATATTTCCTTCCATTCTTTGACTGTCTTCTCACTCAAAACAGTTTCTATTGTTATACAGAACTTCCAAATTTCATGAGGTGCCACTTGTCCCTTATTGTCTTTGTTACCTAAAGGAACAGAGACAATCTTAGGTAAAAAAGTCCTTGTGCTGCTGTATTGGGATTTACGGTCCAGTGTTGCTTCAATATTCTGAGTTTGTTCTTTTTGTCAGTTGTATACATTCAGTTAAAGTATTTGGAATGTTCAACTGAGATGTGGATGTAATGGTGTTGATATGAGTAGCTCAGAAATGTGTTTCTTAGTCCAGGAGCATAAGGTGCTTGATTTGTATTATTTTCTAAACAGAATATTAACTTCAAGAGTAAGCACTGCTACCGGGAAGTCTCACTATGCAAATGTGGTACTAACCAATTGTCAATAGAGGTCTCTTTGACTTCAGTAACTTTTAGAGGATTAAAAACCAAGGATGGTGAGGTATAAATTTTGCACTTAGTCAATAAGATTAGTAAAGGATGGAGAGTATTATGCAAGAAGACCTGGTTTATATGCGAGCCAGCACTGTCCTGAAGTTTCTTCTGTCCCTGGACAGTTGAACTTGGTTGGCCTGCATGGCATCTGTACAAGAGAATGAGCTGAGTTTCAGCTCTCCCATGTGATTTCAGGTCTCTTATTCAGAGATCTTCTGTGGCTTAGTAAGTTCTTTATATCACCTGTCCTTTGCAAGAATTTGTTGTGTTAGATTTTTCTTTGGTGAAAATTGTTACTGATTATATATAATCAAACTGATCTCTGTTGTATGCATCTTAGAATTTGTTTCTTCTGGATTATCCATTTTTTTATCATTAAATGAGTTCATAATATTTTCAAGATCTCCAAAGACATTGGAATATGGCACCTGATGTCACTTAGTTTAAAACAGATATTTATTCTTTCCTTTCTTATATATCTTTATCTTTCTTTTAAGCTTTATTTATTTTATATGTATTGGTGTCTTGCCTGCATATATATCTGTGCATCACATGTGTGAATTACAGGCAGTTTTGAGCTGCCATGTGGGTACTGAGTATTGAGTCCAGGTCTTCTGGAAGAGCATTTAGTGCTCTTAATCACTGAGCCATTTCTCCAGCCTCTTTCCTTGTATTTCCTGACAATAGCAGATATATTTAAAGCAATTAACTTTGGATTTGTAGAATGTCTGACTTAAAGTTGTCATTAAAACAAATTTATCCTGTGATATATATATGATAAAATGCAATATGTAGATGCTATGCGATTTAAAGATACAAATAAAAAATAAAGTATTTTAAAAAGAGTTCAAAAAAAGAAGAAAAGAGTTCATAATATTTTTCTGATCCTTTGCATTTCTTTGGTATCAGTGATAATATTCTATGCTTCATATCAGACTTCATTTAATTCATTATCTCTGTTTTAAGCCAAATTATGGTTATCTGTTTATTATTTCACCAAAAGAAACTCTTAGTTTCTGTGACACAGCCTATTGTTTACCTAATCTCTACATAGCTAACTTCGGCTCTGATATTTATTCTGAGAAACTTCTATTAACTCTGGATTTAGTTTTCTTTTAGTAGTTAATTGAAGTATGGTGTAAATTGTTTATTGAGGATGTTTTTTTCTCTTTAGTGTAGATATATGATGCTAAACCCTTCCCTTTAATTTGATGCATCTTTCAGGCTTTGGCATTTATTTGCATCATTTTCATTGTCTAAGGAAATAATTAAATGTAGGAGATAACTGTGCAATTGTTGTATATGGGTAGATTTTCTGATGTTCCTATTACTGATTTCTATTTTCAGTAAGTGTTATTAGAAATATATTTAATATGGTTTTAATGTTCTTTAATTATTAAGAATTGTTTTATAGCTAAATATGTGATTTGTCCTCTAGAAGGTTCTAGGTATATTTTAGAGTAATTTACATTTCTCCTCATTTGCATCCTTTGTACGTGTTGTCACAGCCAGTTGTTCCAAAGTTGCTCCCTTCATGATCAAAAGTAGAGCAGTAAAGTTCCTCATTGTTGCTATTTCATTGTTTATACATTTATATGTTTAGATATTCCATTGTTGAATGTATGGAATTACTATGACTTTCTATTTTCAATTTTTAGTTTATCTTAAGGTTTTTAGTGTATTAATTTCTCTGCATTTCAATCTGTCCAGGGACTCACTCTGGACATCAGGCTGGAGGCCTTGACAATCTTCCTACCTCAGCTTCCTGGGTTTTAATATTTTATTCATGAGCCATCACATCTGGCTAATTGCTATGATTTATTGGTGAATTCAACCATTTATAGTTACATAATAGTGTTTACTTCATTGGACTTTTTTTTAAAGTATGTCTTTATCTGATGTAAGAACAGCAATATTTCTCTCTTTTCCGTTTCTAGGTGCATGGGCTGCATTTTTTCTTTATGTATGTGTATCCTGAAAGAAAGGTAAGTTTCTTGCTGACAGTGAAATGTTCATTTTTGATTTTTGCCTATTTAGCCATTTTCATGGCTTTTGAAGCTGAAATACTTTCCATTTAACTTTAACGAAATTATTAACCAGTACAGACTATTACTACTTTTTTGTTGCTTTTTTTTTTTCTGGTTGGTTTACAGATTGTCCATTCCCTGTTTCTTCTACTGACTTTCTTTGTGATTTTATTAGTTCCCTTAGTGAAAAGCCCACCCCCCCCCCAAAAAAAAAAAGATGTAAGCTGGGCGGTGGTGGCACATGCTTTTAATCTCAGCACTTGGGAGTAAGAGGCAGGTGGATCTCTGTGAGTTGGAGGCCAGCCTGGTCTACAAGAGCTAGTTCCAGGACAGGCTCTAAAGCTACAAAGAAACCCTGTCTCGAAAAACCAAAAATAAGAAAGAAAAACAAAGAGGAAAAAGAAAGTCTCTGATTCACTACTGCTATCTATTATGAGATTTTACATTGTGATAGATATACAGTTAAACATCTCACAATAACATGTTAGACTGACAACATGTTATTGTACATGATGTGGTGTGAATGTAGGCATAAGAATGGCATGGTGAGCTTATGGAAGATAGAGGACAACCTTGGGTGGCAGCCCTCACCTTTCACCTAAGATAATATAGCTCCTTTTTCTTGTTTACCATCTCATATACCTGGACACCTTAGCCTTGGTTTCCAGAGGTTCATTTCTCCCCACCTCACATCTCCTTGCAGTGTGCTGGAATTACAGATGACTGTGCAACTGTGTTCATCTTTTACTTTGTTTCTGGAGCTCTAAGCTCATGTATTTGGCTTTCATTGCAAGCGTAATTTCCCATCGAGTCATTTCCGTAGTCCAATTTTGTTTGATAGCATAAAACAAACACAGTATGTATTGCCCTTCATCCATGTTGTTGATTCCACTCTTTGCCTCTTTTTATGTTACACATTTCCTTAATCATTATTGCAGCTATTGTTTTAATAGTTTTGTTTTTTATACATTTTTAATTGATATTTATCGAGCTCTACATTTTTCTCTGCTCCCCTCCCTGCCTTTCCTCTTCCTCCTTCAATCCTCCCCCAAGGTCCCCATGCTGCCAATTTACTCAGGAGATCTTGTCTTTTTCTACTTTCTACTTCCCATGTAGATTATATCTATGTAAGTCTCTCTTAGTGTCCACATTGTTGTCTAGGTTCTCTGGGATTGTGGTTTGTAGGTTGGCTTTCTTTGCTTCATGTTTAAAAACCACCTATGAGTGAGTATATGTGATAATTGTCTTTCTGTGTCTGGGTTATCTCACTCATAAGAATGTTTTCTAGCTCCATCCAAAAAAATAGTTTTGTTTTTAAATGCTCATAAAAGATATCACAATTGCAGTATTTTAGTTTTCCATGTTTGACTGTGTCATGTCTTTTTTCAATGAATATTTAAATTTCATATATTTTCTCTTTGGTACAATCCATTCTCTTCATTTTTAAGATACCCTTTTAGCGCTCCGTACAAAAACAAGCCTGATATTAATGGCAAACTTTAACTTCTATTTCTCTAAATCAAAGTCTCTATGTCCTTTTCTTCTGGACAGTTTTCCTGGTTGAAATATTTCCTCTGTAGTCGATATAGACCACCTATCTGTTTCCTGGTCTTTAAGTTTCTGCTCAGAAATCCATTAGCAGGCCTGTTAATTTTTTGGTGTAGGTACTTTGCTTCTTCACACTGATATTTACTGGATTCTTTTTTGGCCTTTAATTTACTTAAGATTTCTCTTTATTTTATGTTTGTGTAGTCTATGTGAATGAAAACTACATGTATGCAAATTTTCACTGAGGTCATAAGAGAGTGTTGAAGGCCTTTTAACTTAATTACAGATTTTGTGTGCTACTGATGTGGGTGCTGGGGATTGAAATTTGGGTCTTCTCGGTAGGGGAGCACTGCAAAGAGTGAACAGGGTCATCTTACACCAACCTTCAATAAAAAAAATGCATCTCAGGCTTGGCCACAAAAGAATATGATGGAGATATTTTCTCAATTGAGGTTCAGTATTCCAAAATGTCTCTAATGTGTGTTAGGTGTGCACAAAACTAGGCATCCAGCACAATCAATGACATTGCATCTGGTGCTCAATGAGAAGCAAGTCATAGGGCTAGCATGGTCCCAGCCATGTGAATTGTACAAATGGTTTTTACCTGTATAGTTTTCTTCATTGCATTTCAAGTCTAGCAATCTTACTAGTGGATTGTCTCCATGTTCCCTGTGTTATTTCAAGAGTCTCTCTCTCTCTCTCTCTCTCTCTCTCTCTCTCTCTCTCTCTCTCTCTGTGTGTGTGTGTGTGTTTGTGTGTGTCTCCAGAAATTTTTACATTATTCTTTTAGTGTATGTGTGTGTATGTGTTTCCTTGATGCATGAACGCCAGAACTCATATGGATGTCAGAGGACCACTGGAAAGACTCTGTTCTTTTCCCCCACGTAGCTTTCAGAAATCCAAATCGGGTGTTCAGGTTGGAGGGAAGTATCCTTACTTGCTGAGCTATTTCAATGTGACCTTATGATCCACTGAGCCTCTGGGAATTTCTGCTTATGGATGACTATATGAAATATACGTGCTAGATCACAAATGCATAGGCAGTGTGTCCTCTGCCTTTTCTCTGGTTATGTCCCAGTAGTGTGCTATGAAGAAGGTATTCCTATCTTGGGAAACTTACTCTCAAGTTTACATAAGGATTTGATAGTAGTTGAAGATGTCTAGTTTTCCCTGCGATATGAATTTTTATATGCCTCTTGAGTTACTCCAGGGAATTTAGCCTTTATGTTAGTATGTTATTTTAAGTTGTTTAAGCAGAACATAACATAAACTTAAATATATAGTAGCTGATGTTATCAGTGACTTTTAAATGAATATAAGATAATCAGAATACTAGAATAAAGGTGCTAAATTCACACTGTATAAACATTTCTGATCCATGCATATTCAAACGTTTGCTTATGAAGAAGTAAAAATTAAACTTGTTAAGTGCTTTTTTCCTGAGCAAGATCTGTGATGATGCCTTCACATAGTGACTCCTCATAACAGAGATTGTTTCTGTATTAATTGCTTCAAAGCACAGGATATGGGAGAACTCAGCTTGCTTGTGTGAAAAATTTTACGATAGGTAATCCTGAAAAAAGTCAAACTTTTGATGTGAATATGCTATAAGGCTGACTACAGGACAAAGCCAGTTCAGGCACCCTCTCCTCCACTGCCCAGGGTCCTAGCTGGGGACATCCCCGTGGACACCTGGGAACCCCTCTACAGCCAAGCCTCTTGCTAACCCCAAAACGGCTCCCATAATTGAGATATATTCTTCCTTGCTTCCATATCCATCCTTCCTCCATTTCAACCATTCCACTTCCCCAAACTCTACCCAATCCTCCCCTTCTCCCCTTTCTCTCCCCTTCTCCCATTCCCCTAACCCCATTCCGAACTCCATTCTCCCAACTGTTGCCTGGCGATCTTGTCTGCTTCCAATTTCCAGGAGGATCTATATATGTTTTTTCTTGGGTTCACTTTATTACTTAGCTTTTCGAGGATCATGAACTATAGGTTCAATGTCCTTTGTTTATGGATAGAAACCACTAATGAGTGAGTACATACCATATTCGTATTTTTGGGTCTGGGTTATCTCACTCAGGATAGTGTTTTCTATTTCCATTGTCAGGTGAATGTGAAATAGTCTATTTATTCCTTTTTGCTTTGTGAATTTATGTATTTGCATATAGTTCCAGAACATGGGCTGAGATCACCCCGTAAATATACCTTAATAAAGGTCAGGCATGGTGATGCACACCTTTAATCTCAGTATGCAGACTTGTGCAAATTCACGGCCAGCCTGTTCTACATGGTAAGTTCCAGGACAGCCAGAGGTACCTAATGAGACCATCTTCTCAAACCTTAACCTCTCTACCCCCCACTCACAATCCTCACTGTATCATGGTGTCAAGTAAAATCTAAAGGTCAAATCTACACATTTTGTCTTCATACAACTTGTACTCACCCAGTGTTCTTTGAGGCAGCCTTAACAAGGAAGGGCCAAGATAATTCTGCTACCCATTCATATTATTAGTGCCTCACCTCTGGTTCCAATGATTGCTTTTTATTTAAACAAAATAACAAAATGACTATGCTCAATTCTGATTTTAATGATGTGTGTCTAACACCAGTCATCAATTGTTCTTGTTAATTCACTGTTCAGTAGTGGACAATGACATATGTGTTGGCAAAAATAAACACGACTTCCTAAATACTGTAATTGAAACATGACCTTGAAGGGTTTGAACTACATTGTTAATTTGTCATGTCTAAGTTGAGCAGCATCTAAATATAAGCAAGAATATCTGTAATTGGAAGATAGCTTTCCATTCTCAAAATACATTATTTGATGCCAAAACTGGGTAATACATACCCACCCCAACATAATGACACCATTTATTTCTTTAAATATGAGAATGCCCCAGGCAGGAATAATTGTTACTATGAAATTAGTTTCTCGGAGTTGTTATTACTCACTTTTTAATTAGTAGCTGTCGTATTTATTTCAAGGCAAACTGTCATTTCAGAGATGACATGATATATCAGATCCATTAAAGCTGCTGTGTTGAAACTCTTGACTGCAGTCTCCATCCGTTCAGTCTTTATCCTTAATATCCCAGCTCCCCTGCTGACCACAACAACAGAAATTTAGAATCATCCATGACTAATGTTCTTCATAGCATTATTCTCCAAATAGGACTCAATTCACATCAATTAGTTATTATTTAAGATTGACTTTGAATTCAGAACAATTTAAAGGAAGAAACCACTTGTCAGTTGTGATTTAAAATTTCATTAGAGAAATTAAGTATACATATCATGTACACAAGACAATCTTGGAATTTTGCATATGAAAATGAATATGTATGTCATTTATATATGGAGAATGTCATGAAAATGTGAATGTACATACATGCTGGACAGTTTTAGATGCTAATAAAGTGGTTTTTTTCCAACATCAGTAGACAAATGTTTTGTTGACTTTTTTTTATCTACTTTAATAGGTACAATGAAAGGACACAGCAATATTCAGTGTGAATAGCCTTCAAAATTTATCTTTTAACTATCAACACAAAAATCATAAGTGAAATATTAATTAGACAAGATCCAATATGGGGTTGGGAGGGCAAGAAATCCAACAGCTAGCCAAAGATCTATTAGCAGCTAGTAGCTGTTAGAAGAATGAGTGTCAGTTGTCTTAAGGATGTAAAGACACCTAAGAATATTTGAATAACACAATTTGGACTTGCTGGGGTTTTAAAAAAAGAGAACAAGTAGTTAAATGGGCCAAGAGGGGAAATGAAAATGATCAAAACACATTATATGTCATTCTCAAAAATTAATATATCATGTAAAATTTCAAGGGAAGCATATATTTCCTACTTTGATACCAGTGTTTCATATGCAAACTTTGATGGCTTATAACCAATTTATCACTTATAACATAACTAATTTTCATCACCTCCTTTCTAAGTTCAAGATACATAAAATATTTATGCCAACATACGTCAAAAGCTGTCTAAATTTGAGAGCTTAAACTAATGATATATGTTTAGTGATATCATTAATCACAATATTTCTACATTGAAAAGGTTTTTGATATTATCTACACCCTGATCAAAATAAGAATCCTTTTCACAGAATTGGGAAAACTCTTGCCATTTTGCTTGAGCTTGACTCTCTTTATTTAATGACACAATCCTTTAACAAATAGCTAAGATTTTAAAACTACCTGTTGAAATTTTTACTGGCACAGTCTCATCTCCCACTGTATACAGTAGTCCATGCAAATTCTTAAAATCAGTAGTCTTGTTTCTACTATGATCATTTCTCAGGCTCAGTGCATTAAAAAAGATTCAACTATTTAATGTAACTTACAATATAGAGTCCCCCAATGTCTCAAATAACTCAGGATCGTATTTCAATTGGATATTATTTTAGTAACCTGAAACCTATAACTTAATTGAATGTATTAATTTTGGTAGAGAATGTCTGCAGATTATAAATACACTATTGCTTTTAATTTTTGTTAAGTAACTTAATGCAGTACAAACTTCCATTGAGTTTTTCATGATCTTATATTATTAATTCCTAATATGCTTTTAACAAATATTTCATATGAATTTATAGTAAGTCCTAGCAAGGGTTGAGATAAAACCTGAACAAAGAAGAGATAACAAAGAATAAGGTAGAGTTTATTCTGGAGGAGAGGCTAAGGGTGTTCAGTACAAGAGAAAAACTGAAGAAGATGCAAACTATAGAGGAAAAGAGACATGGCCAAAGGAGATAAGCTTTGCCTGAAAAGAGTGATGTCAGGACACATGAGGTGACTGGACAGGTGTATAAATATTAAGGAATAAGTGTAAGCACAAGACTCTTCTTTAAGGTTTGGGAATTTAAACCCATAAAAGGTAGAAATTCTAAGAAAAAATACACTTGTGTGGTCTTCCCCCCCCCCCTTATTTATAGGTCAGAGGAGAGCTGGAACAAGTTTACAACTAAGAACAGAAGAGAGGGATTATTCAGTCTCCTGTTTATAGTTATAGCTATTGTGAACTGAAATTCTGTGTCCCTGTTGTTTAGCATTTTGATAATAGAACTGGCTCTCATTTACCTTCTGAGCACAGCATCAAGCTCAAAATAAATGCCAAGATTTTATTTGAAAAGTGTTGTTTCTCCCAGTGTACAAATTCTTAAAGGTAGCTGTTACCAACACCCACAACAGCAGCTTCATTTCCCTTTCCTGTGTGATTCTACCTTGTTCTAAATGTATACATAAAACATAAATTGAAAGAAAGAAAAGTTGTGGAAATGGCAGCAATTTTCTGCTGTTCAGTGCATAGGATAGGTCATTCGAGAACGAATGTTAATAGATGGGGAGTAGGCACAGTCTTTGGAGCACTTTGCTATTAAGAGGTAAAATAAGAGGACACTAGATCATTTTTCTTATTTGTAAACTAGCTTCAAAAATACATTATGAACAGCCCATAGATGATAAGCACTCTGTTAAGCCTTTGAAATACCACATGGAATAAGGAGATGTCTGAGGTTTGCCTTTTTGAATATTGAACCATATGGCAAAATGATCCCTTTGTTGTCTTTCCAAATGCCATTCCCATCTATTCTTTTTCTAAGGTTTCTGGATGGTTATAGGACATTATGGTAAGGCTATTTCTATATTCAGCAGCTGTGTAAGGAATTGGAATGATACTTAAAATCATCCTCATATTCCAGAGGAAGTATAAGGATGCAATTCTGAGAAGGATATCAACATTAATAAAATAGTTTCATGCAGTAACAGTGGTATTTCTATTTGTGAATGTCATCAAGGAAAACCCTTATATTATGAGCTGGTCATTGTTGGGAGAAGATGGATGGCAATGTGGATATTAGATTGGATTAGTCCTGAATACACATGAGCTAATATACTCATGATCATGAAAGTAAATTTTAGATGGATATCACAGCCAAATGCATCCTGGAATCATTTTTTTTTTTTTTGGTTTTTCGAGACAGGGTTTCTCTGTGATTTTGCAGCCTGTCCTGGAACTAGCTCTTGTAGACCAGGTTGGTCTCGAACTCTCAGAGATCCGCCTGCCTCTGCCTCCCAAGTGCTGGGATTAAAGGCGTGCGCCACCACCGCCCAGCTGGAATCAATTTTATAGCATAAAAAAGAAATTTTCTGTTGGGCCATGCCTAGGAAAAATGATGAGATAAAAGGGAAATAAATGAAGGGATTTGCATCAAAAACTGTTCAAAGGAAAACTGTGAAGACAGAGTGAAATTTTTTTGATATATTACTGAAAAGACACAGGGATCAAAACAAGGAAGAGTATTTCTCCCAGCTTTGAAAGTAACTTGTGGGTACACATTTTGTAGGTCTGTGGATTTATATAATCAATCTGCTTGTCATCTTCTATGAAAACACAGCTTGCCCTTGGTAGCCTCTGTTTGGAAACATGAAAGTTGGAATAGAGTTTGTTAAGTAGCAGAAACAAGGTCTTCATAGAATAAGAACAACCAAATGCTCTTAGTCAAGAGTCAAGTCTTTTGGGGGATGTATAATTTAGTGAAACTGGTAAAGCTACTTTATCTTTTGTTTATTTAATTAAAAATTTCCACCTCCTCCCCTCCTCTCATTTCCCTCTCTCTCCCCCCATCCCCCTTCCCCTCCCTCTCCAGTCCAAAGAGCAGTCGGGGTTCCCTGCCCTGTGGGAAATTCTGTTACTATCTTTAGCCTAGGTAAATCAAAGTGTATGGGCAGGTTGTTTATTCAAAATTAGTATCAGAAAAATACATTTGGGTCTACAAGACAAAGTGAGTATCTTTGTAAAGGATGGACACAAATGTAAATAATCATCATAATAGAAAATGACACAAGGTGGAAGGAGAATTGGTAAGGGCACTTAACAAGTAACTAATCTTCAACAAGCTGTTTGTGCTGGGGATTAGAATATGGCTACAAACTGACTTACACTGAAGCTGCACTTATTTTTTTCTCCCCTTCTTTCTCTTTCCTCTCTCTTTCTCCTTCTGTCTCTTAAACACACACAGACACACACACACACACACACACACACACACAATCAAAGCCCCTTTTATGCATTAGCTTTCAATAGAAACTGATTTCACCTGTATGACATCACACCAATTTTATTATTTTTTCCATCCTAAGATACTCTCTTCTCAATTGAAAATCTGGTAACGGAGGGTTGCTACCTTGCCAACATCATGTTAAGGCAAATATATATATATATATATATATATATATATATATATATATGTGTGTGTGTGTGTGTGTGTGTGTGTGTGTGTATGTATATACATACTTTCGGATTTGGGTTTTTTATTTTTCCTTTGTGATTTAAAAATTAGTAATTTTAATCACTAGTGTTTCTAAATGGCTTGTTCAAAAGTAGCAAGTTAATAGGGGTGGCTTTCAGTGAGTAGCCACTGATAAGAAGGATTTCCATGATTAGGAGAGACAGAACATGAGAAGAAGGCGTCAATGATTCAGTGGCTGCATCTGAAAATGACAGAATTCAGCAGGAAAGAGAAAACAGTAGAGGTAATCTATAATTTAGCAAGGGCCCTTTAATACAGAGGAGCTGTTAATCTTCAGCTTTCTCCTTTTAAAAAAAAAACTTTAGGTCCCCATTTTCTTTATTGACAACAGAAGATTTTACAGAAATTTAGAGAAAGCAAGCAGAAACAATCTAGAACATGTGCTAACTTACGTGACCCAAGCTCATTACATCCTGTTCCACAGATGACCTCTGCTTTCCTAACTTCTTTATTTGACAGAGCTCAGAGAAAAGAGAGTGATATACAAGAAATAATCCTGTCTACTTCTTCCTTTAGGACAAAATAAGTGCCATTTCACATGTCATTAACTTGTTTCAAATCTCAAGGAATCATATGAAGTCACTCCAACTTTCAAAATTATATATTTTTGCCTTTTTAATTTTTTTGAGAAGTTTATGTATGAATATACTGTATTTACATCACTTAAATATTACCATCTCATTTTTCCATAGTCCCCACCCCTCTTGTATTCATGATGTCTTTTATAATCATTATTTTTTTAAGAGCTACTGAGTCCCATGCATGCTGTCCATATATAAATATGTTTAGGTGTGACCAGTTAGGAGTGGATCCTTCCTCTCTTAGCAACCATAAGATGCCTATAGCTCATCCGACAGTGAGGATTTGTGAAGATTTCCTCCATTCACAGTGACATGTCAACTACTGTGAAGGTCTTATTCAGGAAACTGTATTGTTGAAGCCTTGTAGTGTAGTATCATTATTATATATGGAAGGTGCTATCATGTTGTACTCATCTAGGTAGTTTGGCTTACAGTCTTTCTGTCCTGTCTCACTGAAATACATTCAGTTTAACTAAATTGAAGTATAGAAAATTTGCAAGCTTAACTAGAAAAAAATTAAGTAATATTAGGTAGAGAGGAGATTCTCAAGTGAATATCATAAATAGTAATTTTGAGATCCTGAAATGGTACTACAAATTTTTCTCCAGGAAAAAGTCTAGAATTGAAAGGCAATTAAAGGCTGGGAGCTTATTCACCCAAAGAACATTTTTGGTTCCTTTTTTTTCAGTTTGGTTGGCAAGTAAAAGAATGAGTTCTTATATACTCAACACACTGATTACATCACCAGATTGGATTACATTCCAGTTTCCATCCATGTGAATTATTACTAGTATTCAATATCAAATGAACATTCATTAGCAACACTCAGAGTAATACCACTGTGCTTCCTTCAGTGTACCTGGTGGAAAAATCCTTGATCTACCTAATGGTGGCAAACAATCTTGGACTTAAAGGATGAATGTCAGATCTACGAATGATGAATCTATAAAGAGGACTAGAATCCTCGGTGCTTACTGATAATGAATATCAGCAATCCTTATTTTTAAAAGAAGCAAAAGACTCCAAGAAAAAGGATGCAACCGCCGGACCAACAACAAAACAACAGCATCGCTGTCTGCTCGCCAAGATTTAATAAGCGAAGCGGCTTCTGAACACAAGGTGAAAGCACACCATGTCTTGCCCTCCTGCTGTTCCCTGGAATTTCTAAAGTGGAAACACAAAAGGCAACTGCATAATATGAATCTGTCTTAGTTGGGTTTCTATTGTTGTGATAAAGTACTATGACCCAAAAAACTTGGGAAGGATAGGGCTTTTGGCTTAATATACTGTATATTAGTCTACTGAAAAAAGACAAGGCAGAAACTCAAGTAGAAACCCAGACACAGGAGCTGCTGGAGAGGCTACAGAGGATTTTTGCTTACTGACTTAGTCTTGATGACTTAGTCCGCTTGCTTTCTTATAGAATCCAGGGCAACCAAGTCTGGAGTTGACAATACTCACTATGGGTTGAGCTTTCTTATAGTGTTACTAATTAAAAGACTCCCAGTAGGCTTGTCTATAACCCGATCTTATAGAAGAATTTCCCAGTTGATGTTTTCTCCTCTCAGATGACCCCAGCTTGTGTCAAGTTAATACGAAATATAACCAGCACAGAGTGCAAAGAGGGCACTGTATGTAACTCAATTTATCGAACAACCATGGTGTGGGTACCTAGAAGAGAGAGGAAAAATATGTATTTAGTTGTTCAAGCAAAATAATTAGGAATAAATAGTAAAACAGGAAAGTAATTCAGACAGGACAGATGACTTTGTCTTTTTATCTGTCAAATCTGTATCCATAGTAATTTTATTTTTACTGTTATCAAATGCATTATTAGTTACACCAAAATAATAATTACAATGGAGACTGTATACATTCATACACACTTAGGCACACACACACACACACACACGTGTACACACATGCACATACATTCATTAAACTGGTAAAAATTTTGTGTTGACTGATAATTGGTTCTTCCCAAAATCTGCACTGAAGTCCCATCTTCACATGGGATGATACTTCACTTCAGGGCTTTCCACAAGCAATCAGATGACGTAAGGTTGTCATGTGAAAGTTCTAATGGGGTGATGCCCTGATGAGAGGAAGGCATCCTAGAAAGAAGTCATCAAATGACAGGAGTTTCTTAGCACTGTTCCTGTATGGTTCAGCATCCAAAACTGAGAGAAACATGCTCATTATTCAATCTTCTTAGCCTGTTGTTTTGCTGTAACATCCCAAGCTGAGAGAGTAGAACCTATAGAACTTATGAATCTCCTCTACTCCATTTATTTGGGTGGAGCTGAGTGTATTTTCAAAAGTAATAAAAGAAATTCCACATATTAGTCATTGTTTTCAGAGTAACACTAATATATGTTCATATATAAAATTAAAAGATTATTTATTCCTCAGTTTCATCTATAATCTAAAAATTTCATGAAGTCAACAAAATTTCAAGGACCCTATTATTCTTATCTCCCAGGTGCCCAGGGCAATGTCCCCAGTTAGTTCCTGGGGCAGATGAGGATAGGGAACCTGAAATGACCCTGTCCTATAGCCATACTGATGAATATCTTGCTTATCACCATAGAACCTTCATCTGGTGATGGACGGAGATAGAGACAGAGACCCACACTGGAGCACCGGACTGAGCTCCCAATGTCCCAATGAGGAGCAGAAGGAGGGAGAACATGAGCAAAGAAGTCGGGACCACAAGGGGTACACCCACCCACGGAGACAGTGGGGCTGATCTATTGGGAGCTCACCAAGGCCAGCTGGACTGTGACTGAAAAAGCATGGGATAAAACCGGACTCTCTGAATATGGTGGACAATGAGGGCTGCTGAGAAGCCAAGGACAATGGCACGGGGTTTTGATCCTACTTCAGGTTCTGGCTTTGTGGGAGCCTAGCCAGTTTGGATGTTCACCTTCCTAGACCAGGATGGAGGGGGAGGACTTTGGACTTTCCACAGGGCAGGGAACCCTGACTGCTCTTCATACTGTTGAGGGAGGGGGAGAGGAGTGGGGGGAGGGGAAGAGGAGTGGGAGGAGGGGGAGGGAAATGGGAGGCTAGGAGGAGGCGGAATTTTTTTTTCAATGAAAAAATAAAAGAAAAAAATCTATGTAAGGGAAATAGCTTTACTCACTGGCTTCTATTGCATCCTGGATATTTCCATGCTCTTGACCTTGCAACCTCTGCTGATGTCACTCACTGGTGTAATATACCTGGGATTAATATGTATTTACCAACCAACATTCTGGATCATTGTGTCACATTGGTAAGAAGTCAATAAAAAAAAGCAAATGTTTAATTCTTCAGACTTTTACTAGAAGGATATTGGCATGGAATAATCAATGTTATCAACTCACTCCCCTCCCCCAGGAATTCTAAGTAAGGAGTGAACCAAGCAGCAAGTAGAGTTTGCCCAGTACACTGTTTACCATGGAAGAATAGGACTGGACAGGAAGTATTCCATACCGCCTACGAAACAGGGGGATTTTACATTCCAGCTTTGTTATGTCCATAAAGACCCTCATTATAATGGATGTGAATATTTCATGCACAAGTAAGCACAAACAACTCAGAAATGAAGTTCGTGAGTGTGTATTTTTCTGAGAATGAACCTTGGTTTCAATCTCAAAGGAGTGTATGATCCTAAAATATTGAGGATCTTGATTGGACTGTTTACACTGCCATGCAGTGAAGTAAATGACAGCGATTAATTGTTCCTCTCATCTGAATGAACAGATTGCCAAGCATTTGATATGGTGTGTAAAAGATACTATATCCCACTAATTATCTGTGTTTAAAGTTCCATAGTTGGTTTAAGAGTGTGATTTTCTTAGGTAACATTTATTATTTTCCTAATTTAGTAATTTCACTCCATATTGCAAATACATAGGGGAGAATATAATTATTGTTATAGAGATTAAATTAATTAGCTGAGTTCACCTACACACATTAAATGGACTCACGTCATTACAGTAATTTTAAACCTATGTTGGCTTGTTATTCCAAGTGATTGATGAATAACACATATAATCATGGTGGAAAGCTTCTAAATAAAAATAGAAGTTGAAGTAGTGCCAGTAGTGAATATAATACTGAAAGCAGCTTTCTCTCAATCTCTCTCTCTCTCTCTTTCTCTCTCTCTCTCTCTCTCTCTCTCTCTCTCTCTCTCTGTGTGTGTGTGTGTGTGTGTGTGTGTGTGTGTGTTTATTGCTTTCCTCCAAGTTTCAGGTCTGTCTCTTGCCCTTTAGTATATCACTGTAAAGAAACAATGAAGATGTTTATAATATGAAGAAAGGTTCCTTTAATTCACTGAAATATTTATTAAACCCCTTCTCACAGGTGCTCAGTTGAGCTCAGGGAATACAGAGGCAAATAAAAATCAGAACTGTGAAAGAGTTTTCTGTGTGTTCATAATGTGTGTTTATTTACTACTATTTATAACGCGATATAAATTAAGTGTAGTAACTGTGACAATACAGTTGCAAATTAAATATGACATATACAAAATAAGGTAAGAAAATTACAATAAAAGAAATATGATACATAAATATATGTAGTGCCATTTAAATATATTCAAGTGGATTTTAAACATTACAAGTTAAAATACCCACATATTACTTAAATTAAGAAGTTAGTTAAAGGGGGCTGGAGAGATGGCTCAGAGGTTAAGAGCATTGCTTGCTCTTCCAAAGGTCCTGAGTTCAATTCCCAGCAACCACATGGTGGCTCACAACCATCTGTAATGGGGTCTGGTTCCCTTTTCTGGCCTGCAGGCATACACACAGACAGAATATTGTATACATAATAAATAAGTAAGTAATTTTTTTTAAAGAAAGAAGTTAGTAAAAAGACTTCTCAAATATAAGAAAATATCTTACTGATTTCAATCAGATGAATACTTAGAAAAGGAAACATGTCATTTTTAACAGCAAAAGGAACATATGGATGCTTTTATAAGACAACTCATAAATTAAAAAATCTAGCTTTTGGGAAAATTCTGTCCAACTAACATTTCAAAGTCAAATTCTGAATCAGTAGGTGGCCACAAAATGAAGAAGGAGAATATTTTGATTTGTAAAATTCATTATTATAACCACTGACACCTCATATCTACTTTGTAAGACCTCAGTCACTCAGTCATAGGCTTTTTATATTTTGTAGCCAATTAAAGTCACAGAAATTGCTTAGTTTCTGTGAAACTCTGCAAACGATATTTCTTAGTGTCCCTTTCCATGTATAAATTTCAAATGGTGTTTGAATCTTTTAAATATGGTATTCAAACAGACAGAAACATAGTAATGACGGTTTGATACGTCATAGGCCGACAGTCTGTGAAGGATACTGTGGTTATATTGATATTTTCTGAATTACGTACATGTAATCAGAATCAAAATCCAAATATGACTATAATGAAAATATTTAAGCAAACAGTAATATTACCTAATTGAAAGAATCTGAGAAAAAATTAAAGACTATATTTTATGTCAATAACCTTGACAGAGACTGATGTTTTCTTGTGCCAAATATTTAGTAGAGGACAGCAAACATGATGCCTAGATTAGTGGTTCTCAACCTGTGAGTCATGACCCCCATGGGTCATATATCAGATATCCTGCATATCAGGAATTTACATTAACATTTATAATAGTAGCAAAACCACAGTTATGAAGTAATAACTAAAATAATTTTATGGCTGGGGTTCACCACAACATGAGGAACTGTATTAAAGGGTTGCAGCATTAAGAAGGCTGAGAACCTCTGATTTAGATGATTAGGGGAGGGAGGTATTAAATGCCTGCTTTTGAATGTGATGGGGACTAGAAGAAGTAGTAACATAAGGAATGTACTCTTGAGAGATGTGCTTTCACTGTGTAAAAAAATGAAAACCCACTTAGTTGGCCGCTATAAAGTATTAATGTTTTTAAAATACAGAAACATTCACAACTCGATTACATAAACAGAGGAAATTAGCCTTATCTGGGCAGTATGCTGGGTGCTGTGGCAGTGACCGGGACTTGCATACTCTTTCTTTGTAAAACATTCTGGTTTACATACAGAAAGGTCCATTCCACCATTTAATCTATCCACCCATATATTTCCCCTTTGTGTCTCCAGCCTCTGTCCTATATCACCATTGTGTAAGTGCTAGTTGCTCTTGTTATACCACCTAAAATAGACACATGTCTTTATCATGGGGTGAAGTCTACACAGGAACAGTGGGCAAAGTGGTGATGAGAGATCTGCATGCTTGCAGGACTTCGAATCACTTAGATAATAATCTATACGAGACTGACATTTGTGGTCATTCTGTCTTAAAAAACATTAAGAGCATATTAAATCTTATCTGGATGGTGAAAGAGGCAGCCCAGAAGCAGGTTGAGAAATAAGGAAATACTGTGGGCCTTAAAAATAGATGAACCTTCATATACAAAATGTACCTTAGTCATAAAACCGACTATTGCTTAAATCCTAAAGACATTTTCTTCCTAACATTGGATTCTACAGAAGAAGGAAGATTATGTACAAGTACAGATAATGGGATAAAGTGGTTAGGAACCTATTTTGTGCTCTTTATTGCTACAGAAAATTAGAATTATTTATTTTTCCATGTGAAAGAAGGAAAAATAAGAAAATATCTCTATATTTAGAAGTTTCTGTTTTTAATTTCCTGAGAATAAACAGTGATATTAAATATGACAACTTGGACTTAGGAATTACATTTAAAAATTTTTAAACCATTGAGAACAATATTGTGGCTGAGGAGAAATTTATCAATTAAGGATCATGAATTTTAACTTTTTTTTTTTTGCTTTTTAGAAATAATGACAAAGAAGAAAGGGATTAGCGAGCTTCCAGTCCATCAACGTTCAGTAACCCTGTGCCATATCCAAGGATCTACTCTGATTTCACTGCACCAAGACAGCATCAGATTCCCAAGGATAAAGAATCTAGAAGAACAATGAAGGATCAGCTCTGGCTGTGTGCAGGTCCACTTTGATGCGCCCAATCCTTCATTGTGAATGCAAACTGGTGACCATGGACTCCTGAAGGTGGCTTTTGTCCACATTCAACTATCTGAGCACTGGCATTGAAGCTATCTGGTTGCTCACCTCACCTCTGTGTGACTCAGGTCAGGGAAAATTCCAAAGAAGAGTCAAATGTTTCAGTATGGAAGAGTAAACTCTCCTTCATCCCTCTTTCCAGAAGAGTCCATAGGGCCCAAGACGTTTATTTGATTCCTTAGGTCTCATATGAAGGGAAGAAAGAAATTCCAATTTATATATCGAAAGGCTTGCAGGGAGATTAAATTATAACATTATGTTTTCAGAATAGGAGACAAACTCAGGAGACTTAGACTCATTATGTTTCTATGTTCTTATTAAAAAGTTATATTCTCTATACCAGAAAATAGAAACCTTCAAACTTTAGGATAAATACTTTATTAGAACCAAAATTACTTCAGACTAAGAAGAAGGAACTTATACATTAGTTATGATAGCTTTTATGATTAAAGCAAAACAGGAAAGATGAGATGAGTTGGACAAAGAAAAGTAACATAAAACCTGAAGGAATACTACTGCACTGCTTGTTTATTCCAACAGAAGGCTAAGATTTATTTGTCAACTGATACACAGAAAATAAATAAGAGTATCATTATATTACTATTAAAAAGAAAAATGTAATATATATATACACAGACATATATAAACAATATATATCACAATATTTTTAAACTTTATTTTTTATGTATTTATATATGTGTTTATATATTTATTTATTTATTATTTTTAGTGACAGGGTTTCTCTGTGTGCAGTCCTGGCTGTCCTGGAACCTGCTCTGTAGATTAGGATAGCCCTGAATGGATAGAGATCTGCCTGCCTCTGCTTACCAAGTATTGGGTCTAAAGATGTTCACCACCACCACCGAGACCCAATAGTTTTTTAAGAGCCCTCATTGAAACCTTATTTAAAATTATACAAGCAATATACCTTCATCTCAAATTTCAATTAGAAACTATTTTCAGTGTATTGATAGAGTCTACAATTTTATCATTGAATATTTTTGCGTCTGTGAGGCTTCTGTTATCCAACATATTATGCCCACTAATATTACTTAGCTAAGCGTCAGTGGATATTTTAATTTTTAAATGTTCTTTTAATCAGTATTTCTGAACTGGCTTCTTCCTTTTATCTATAAAATATCAATTCATTTTTATTTAAATTTTTTTTTACCTCAACAAATTTTTGATGTTCAACCCGTGTTGATGTTTGAGGACTCTGCATCTCTCTTTCAGTCTGTATATTAGAGCTGGAGCATATCAATCTACATCTTGCATTTTTCAATCAGAATATTTTCTATTCCCAAAGCGGGATGATCCTTTAGTCCCTTCTCTTCTATTCCTGTTGGAACCAAAGTTATGCTGACCTTAAACCAAGATCTGGGCTATTTCCACATGTGTCTTTCTCTGAAGTAGTTCCTGTGAATGGGAAGGACTGACTTCAAAGACTTGGCGTCAGAGACCTCAACAGGTGCTTCTATTTAAAGGCCGGGCAGCACTACCTTCACTCTCTTTTGTGCATTCTTCCCAGGAACTGCTTTTTCTTGAGTAATAACAAATAGCACAACCTTTCTCCTTTAATTTTTAAAGTTTTCTGTTTTGAAATCTATCTTCTGTGTTAAGGAAAATAAAACAAGATAGTACTATTGTGGTATTTGCTCCTTTTTCTTGGTTGGTTGTTTCACTTAGTGTACTGATATGTATTATTTAGGATGATTTATAATTCTTTATCAGTACTAGTAAATTGTTCTTCTTCCTTCACTAATTCTTGCCTTCATTTCTCTTTACTGTTCTTATTTCACAATCTTCATGCTTCTTATATTGACATTGTTTTTTTAGTTAATCTAGAGAGAAATTGTTCAAATATTATAACTCTTTCCTGCATTGTTATAAATACAGTAAATAAATAAATATATTAATAAATATAAATAAATGTTTAGCTTCTACTGATTTCCCCCACCCCAGTGTTTATAGACTTTTACATGTACAGATATAAATTGTTACTTTCAGGCATCTTAATGTCATCTACTCCAGAAGCATATGTTAGTTTATATATAGACATTTATACCAACTACAGCGATCCAAAGGGTTGAACTCAGGTGTTCAGGCTGGACAGCACCTGCCTGCACCTGTTGAGCCATCTTGGCAGCCTGTGTGCAATGTTTTTAATAACTTTTACAGCCAAAAGTAACACCTATAATCTCTCCTCAAGTAGGAAATCAATTATTAGTTCCATATTATAGGAGGTTTTCAAAGAATTGGATTATACATCCAAAAGAATTTAGACATGAGATGCTTTTTTGGGTTTAGATGTTGAAATTCTATGCTAGAAGTTGTTTTAAAGGGAATTATTACTGAAAACATGTGACTGTACCTGTAGCACTGTACCTTTAGTCACACTGTTGTTGTGACTGTGTGTTGTGTGGAGATGGCCCAGTTCTACTATAAACAGGAAGGCTAGTGCCTTTTCCATTGAAGGCCACGAGCTGGTTGGGGTAACTGAATGTCCATTGTTCTTCACTCAATCACCAACAGCTTCCTGTGCAAACATGTTCCTCATTGCTGCTCCATTCCTGGTGAAGTTTAAGAGAGGGGAGAGTCTCCCCATTAGTAATGTTCCATTTAAAACTCCTGCCTACTCTTTTAACATCATCCCCCAGAAGCACTTCTTACTTTCTGTAATCAACAGAATGAATCACTTGCATCTGCATGAAATGACAATAGAACACCCTTCCGGAAGATCTTCTTGGCAGCCATCCCACAATCCTGCTGGCCATTTTGATCTCATTGCATATGTCCACAATTTAAGTGGCAATACAATTCTATTTGAATTGGATCATAACAGCACTGCAGGGCACAATCTCGTGTTACCTGCTTTAAGAAATTATCTTCTCAGCTATTTCAATTTTCACATTAAAGAACTGGCTGCCTGAAACCTGATGATTATAGTCTTGTAAGAACAGGATCAAAAGGAAGAAGATGTTAGCAGGAAGTCAAATGTGGGAGCATTATTCCCTGTATATAACAGCCTTTCTTCTCCTTTAATGAAGCTGAACCATTGGGAGGATTATTGACTCAGATGTGGCCCTGCTGGTAGCTATTCTTCCAAGCTTACTTTAATGAAATGCTTATGTATAATATCACATAAAACTTAAAGTATACCAACAGATACTTATCGATTGCTGGAGAGTTTGAATACTTAACACATAAAAGTGTTTTCATTTGATTTAGTGGATCATGAAGCAGAAAATAAGACAATCAATTATTTGTTTTCTTTTGAGTATTGATTTCTCCTAGGTAGAATTATATTTTCTTTAAAAAAGAATTTGTGCTAGGGAACAGAAATTGTTATCTTTTTGCTTAGTTAATCAAATGTGTTCTTTTTTAATTAGAAATTTTCTATAATTAGTTTGTTAATTTAGTAATTATCTGACAATTCACCCATTTTTCTTGTCAGCATATGTATAAATGAGCATGAGAAGATTCATTGCTATTGCTATGGAATGATTTTACTGTGCATAGAAAATCAATTTATTTGAAAGAAAGTTTATTCTTAGTCACTACTAGGTTAATAAAAATAAATTGTGACACTCAAAGTTGCCAAACTGAAAGTTTTTTTGTCTAACCATTAAATTAATGATTTTGCAGTGCAGAACACTGTTTTTATTTCAAATATATTTTAGTGTGCTAGTTATTAAAGAGTAAAATTATTTAATAACAATTTAAAAATTTATGATCACAATAGCAATCTCTTTTAAATTTAGTCACAAAGATACTTTACTTCATTAATTATTGTTAACTTATTCTTCCTAGTTTATATCTAACTTCGTTGGAAATTTTGTTATGTTCAAACTTAATTATATTAGTATATGCCTCCATACAAACTTAAGTACCTTCTTTGGACTCATGAATATCTACAGGCATTACAAAACTGCCTATTTATGGACAATAATTTAATTATGGTTTGTATATTTTATTTATCTTTGCAACTCATATCAAGTTGAATTTCATGAGTAGAGATCAATCAGTAACTTGTGTTGTGTAACAAAACACAACAGTTGATGATATGTCAGCAACCAAAATTAATTTCTCACATCCATGGGCTATAAAGTACAAGATCACAGAGCCAGCATCAACTGAGAACATTATTACTTAATACCATGTAGTAGGCAGTGGAGAGATGAGAGAGGACCCATATTCTCACCTGACAGAAGAACAAAAGAAGAAGGAGCATAAACATAGTATAAGATCTTTTATATCAATATTAATTCATTCCTGAAAACAGAGTCCTCATAATTAAAATCCTTCAATAAGACCCTTCTCCCAGCCCTCTTCCTCCTGTGATCTAGTTTCTGATGGTTTATCATCATTGGGATTTATAATTCTTTCCATGAGTTTACATGAGCTGGGTGTTGTCATTCATACATGGCAAGACAGTTTTTTATTATTTCCTCCGCATCCCTAGGTTTAACTAGTTTTGGTCATATTGTAGACATTCAGTACATTCTGAGTAAGTAATTCGTTTTAATAGGTGGGGAGAAACTGCTAGAGAAGTGCCAATCATAAATTGATTTAATAACTTGTTTAAAAAGTGATAAGTAAGTCAGCATGTGCTGTTTTATTTTCAGCCTCAGTGAAATTGCACTCAATGATCTTACCTTTAAGTTGTCTTATTGTGTGATTATGATATTATGTAAGACATTGTGATATGAAAACTCTCCTTGAAGGCTTAATAACTCACCTGTATAAATTTTGTCAACAAAGTCTTAATAACTCACCTGTCTAAATTTCATCATTATAACATCTTATTTTATAATATGTTATGATAAATATGATATAGATTCAGGTATTCAAATCTAAATTTTGACCACTCATTTGCTCAGTTTTTACTGTATCCTTACTATCAAGTGAGGCTGTGAATAAAACCACTTCCCCAACATCATTACTTGCTTTTTATCCATTTTGGTAAAAATGAACGTAAAAAGTAGTAAACAGAAAAGTTCATAATTTTTGAATGAACTATAGGAGGAAAAATAGGAACTAATATTTTGTCTTGTATTGATATACAGAAGTATTACAGTAATCAATTAGATATGTTAAGATACACTTTAATTCAAGTTTTCTAGAAGCTGAGGCAGGAGGATGGCAATTAGAGGCCAGCTTAGGCTCTATGGTAAGCCTGAAATACCAGTTTAGTTTGAAGCCAATCTGGTAGGCATATTGAGGCCCCCTTACAAAAAGTTTACTTACATGCTAAAATTATAATATTTATTGTCATAATGACCATCATTTATTGACCATTAGAAAAACTACATAGATTTATAATGTATTGTCATTTGATGGATAGGAAGTCTGAGGTAGAAAGGATAACATACTTTAGACTATTGAGTTTTGTCTTAGTTACTGGTCTATTGGTGTGTGGAAGAGACACCATGACTCAAGAAACTCTTACAAAAGAAAGAATTTAATCAGGGACTTACAGTTTCAGAAGATTATCTTACAGTTTCCATTATTATCATGGTGGGAAGCAGACAGGCATGGTTTTGGAGTAATACTGGAGAGTTTCATATCATGACCTGCAGGCAACAGAGAGAAAGACCTGAGATAAGCTTTTGAAACAAACCATAAAGCTCACTCCCAGTGACAGAATCTACTCCAGCAAGATCACACCTTCTAATCCAAATGAGCCTATAAGGCATTCAAACCACCGCATGTATTAAGACATATATCAGTTTGATGAGGACAATAATGGTTATGTGTTCAGGTTTCACACCTTCCCAATCTCCTCCAGTCTTTGAAAATGCGTTCACTTGCTTTTTGGGCTTCATCAAGAGTAATTGTCACACTTCTTTGGCCTGCTGGTATTGCCTGCTATTTTCCCTATGCATGTATTCTGGTAGAAGGACTTGTCTTGAATACCATAGGAATGGCTATGATTCTGAGTAGATTTAATCAAGGGAACCTGGCTCTATAGTTTAAGAAACAATGACTCACTCTGTTTCCCAAGATGGATCTAAGCTCATGATTTTCCATCATTCAGCTCTAGGGTACTGAAATATCAATCTGTTCCCTTCTGTGGCCCTACAAGGTCTTAATGTGGAGAACACAAGCATTATTTACCGAGTTAACACAGTGATAACAGAGTTTTCCAATGCAAAGATTTCCTTATTGAATAGAAAACCTGAAACATCTACTTTGAAACTACCATCAACCTTTGTTTCATTTTTATGTTTTGACCCCAACCTTTTCATTTACAAGGGCAAATCTTAAACTACAAACCTTGTGATTTTCTTCTATGTTTTCTTATGTCCTTCTTTCACCCAGGATTTAAGCATTAAAGCTGGAGAGATGGCTTAGCAGTTAGAACACTTGCTCCTCTGGCAAAACTTCAGCTTAGTTCCCAGCATCCATTTAGCAGCTCACAATTGCCAATGACACCAGCTTCTGAGTATTTCACATCCTCTCTTGACTCTGTAGGTACCAGGTATACATGGGGTGCATTTATGTACATGCAGTTAAGCACTCATATATAAAATAAAAGTAAATAAATTCTAAAAAAATTAAAGCCTAGAATTCTCTTATAGGGGAGAGCTTCCCTCCCAATTGTGTGTTTATTTGAAGGCTTATTCACATCATTGCAACTATGGTCTCATGGATATTTATCTTATTTATGGTAACACAATACAGTTATTTATATTGTGACAGTATGTATTTCATATTTAGTAAATGTGGCTCTTTACAGAAGGGCCAGTAATGTTTGCATCTTTCCCTCCTTTGTTCCACCTGTCCTCAGGTTTTGAAGCCACAGATATGGCAGGTTCATGTGGAATTATCCCTGCTCAGGTGCTGGGATCAAGCTCTTCACAACAAAGGCACCTCCTCTGCAGTAGCCACAGCACCCATCTCCTGCGTCTCTTCTCCCTTCTCCTCCTTCTTCTCTTCAGTATATTTCAGTTCTTAGAACTAAATGCTAGATATCCGTGATGCTATCCAGGTGATATTCCTTCCAGATACTCTAAGTGAAAAAAAAAAAACACCAAGAAACAGAAGCCTATATACTAATATATACATACAGACACCGAGGGGGAAGTTACATGGGGTGGGGGAGGAGAGAGAGAGTCACATATATGCAAAAGAGTGTATATGTCTGTTAAAGCAAAAGTTGAATCTAATCCAGTACAATGAAATTAAAAGGGCATTTGCCGTAGAGAATATGAAGTTAATGTTTGACAGACATTCAGTCTATGAGTTTAGATCACTGACATTTAAATGGTTCAGCAAGAACTTAGACCCCTCCAATATTTTGCTCTTTGTATTGTTTGTTCTGTCTTCTCTTTCTCTTTTTCTCCTTCATCTGTCTTCTCGAGATTTACTATGGAATTTAAATATTGAAACTTGAGTCAACTCAGCTTATTATTTTTGCCATGTTTTATATACACTCATTTATAACATGAATTCTTAATCAGAGATTGTTTTCAAATACTGCTTTTCTTAAGATATTATGAGAAGATCTAGCATAATCATATTTCCAATGTAGTGCACTCTCCTTTCTGCTGTTATCATAACCTTATTTTACATGTGCTATAAACGTAGAGTATATTGTTTCTATTTCTGATTTAAGCAGATCTTTAGAAGAATAATTAAAATAAGACATTGAACACTTTCCCTTTTCTTTTCTTTATAACAATTCATAGCTCTCCCAATGTCTCTGTGTGGATAACGTTTTTGCAATTGTTATATATTTTGCCTGAAGAACTCTAGAAATTTCTGGCAATGCATGTCTCCTAGTAGTGAATTATTTGTTTTTGTTGAGAATTCTTTACTTCAACTGTATAAACTGCTTTTTCTCAGAATAGAATTATGATTTGGTAGACTTTTAAAAAATATTTTAAGGAAACTTACTCCATTGTCTTCTAGTTTAGAAGTTTGCAGGGCAGTCATTCTTTCTCTGCCTTTGAGATTTAGATTTATTAGGACCACAAGTGGTGCACCCACTCACTGAGACAGTGGGGCTGATCTATTGGGAGCTCACCAAGGCCAGCTGGACTGTGACTGAAAAAGCATGGGATAAAACTGGACTCTGTGAACATGGCAGACAATGAGGGCTGATGAGAAGCCAAGGACAATGGCACTGGGATTTGATCCTACTGCAAGAACTGGCCTTGTGGGAGCCTAGCCTGTTTGAATGCTCACCTTCCTAGACCTGGATGGAGGAGGGAGGACCTTGGACTTCCCACAGGGCAGGGAACCCTGACTGCTCTTCAGACTGGAGAGGGAGGGGGAAAGGAGTGGGGGAAGGGAGAGAGGAGTGGGGGGAGGGGAGAGGAGTGGGGAATATAAAAGAAAAAATAAAAAAAAGAAATTGTCACAATCAGCTTAAATATGACACACTTGCTGTGTGTCCATGTATATATGTGTGCTGCGTGTGCATGTGGGATGGGGTTTTGCATTTATTCTGAAGGATATTTTTGAGCAACTTAACAATTGTCATTATTTTGGGGAAAATTTGAACAATATTAAACTGTATATTTATTTTTGTCCACTCTACTTCAGTCTCCTCCTTTGAGGTTTCAGTGACACATTTGCCCAGGAGATCCTGGATGCTCTTTCTAGTCTATAATTTCTCATTTTTCAGAATTTGTCTTATTTGGTTAATTGCTACTGACCTCTCTTTTATTGATTTACTTCTAATCGCCATTGTCTGCTTATTGGATTTCCAATGGAATTTTTATTTCCTCTTACCACTTTTACCCTATGGCTTTTATTTCACTATTTTTATATTTTTCTTTTTTCTAAAATTATTAACCAACTGCTATGTAATATGTCTTTCTATTATAAACATGAAGAGGGTAACCAATTCAATGGTAAAACTTTGCTTTAGATATCCTGTTAAATATTTTCTAATCTGTGTCATATTTGAGTAGCTCTATGACAATTATATCTGGACGGTTTGCTTATTTTTTCTAGTAATCAACTTTCAAGCTTTTGGAGAAGATATACATATCATTGGAGATTACAGAGACTAAATGATCTTTTTCTGATTGCAAATGGGAATGTCTTTAACTCTTCTGGATATTTTTCTATGAATCTAGTCATAAATTGAAATGGGTTTGAGGGTCTCTAAAACCTTTTGTTACTATGGTTACCCAGCGTAAACACTGGATTTAGTGCGAGGGCTGAGTATCAACAAGATTTTCTCGGGGTCTGAACAGCTCCTTTCTAGATGCATTTTGGAGAGCATCTTCTTGGCATCTCTCTCATTATTTACACCATGACTGAGTGCCTGGGGATAGCAGAGAGCTGGGTTGTGAGGCTACCATGAAGTCTCAGGCTTTAGATCTGCACCTCACTGCCAGGCCTCTGATACAGTGTTAGCACATATTCCTGCTCCTTCTCCTAGTTTGTCAGATGACTTACACTTTAGCTTCTTTCCTGGTTTGGGTATTTTATTTCATTTCATCAACATGCAATATTGCCTCTGCTACAATGATACTACACTAGTACCCTGGAGCTAGACATCTCTGTTCCTCTTTCTCACCACAAGTTAAGCATTTTGCCTTATAGAGCAGACAAAAGTCTGAAAAGTTTTCCAAGTGATCACAGGAGCCCTGCTTCCTGTTTACCAGCCCTGCTTCCTGTTTATGAGCCCTGTTTTGTGTTCATCTACCGCATTCCAACAGGCAGTCTCTCTAAGGACGGTTGCCAGGTTTCACTGTGTTGGGTGCATGGTGGGGTTCTTGCAGAAAAGATGTGTTGCACACATCCATGTTTAGATGTCAGGGCCCTTATACTCATCCCATAGCCTTCACTCATCCTGTCACAAGCCCACTTTCTTACCCACGTTCATAGACAGTCACTTCCAAGCCAACAGTGCTCCCACCTCGTATCCTCTTGTATACTCAGTAGGTTGTTTTTCCTTAAATTTCACTTCTCTGAAAGTTTCTGGAAACTGCACACATTTTACAACTAAGTCACTTTTTAAAAATGAAACTAGGGTAAAACTAATGATTTATATACCCCTGAACTTCATTGAGGAAAACCTTGTTTGATTAAATTCAGTATTTGTGTGTGCTGAAGCTTAGTTCTAATCATGTTTTCTGGTTGTCTGTCCATCCATACTTGTTTTTGTAGATGCTTCACTCTTGTCTCTTGTTCTTTATCTACTATTTCCAAAAAAATCTTCTTTATCCCCCAGTACTAAACTTTCTTCTTTATACATCATTTAATCTCTTCCTCTATTCTGAATTGCTGATATTTTTTCCAACTATAACCACAATTTGATTGATACTTAATCCATGAAATCTATGCTGTTTGTCTAAATGTTTTAAAACCTGTTTTTTCCTTCTGGATCTCTAGACAAGGTAGCCAAGATCCCAAGGCTTCCTCTGTCTTTTTTCCTCATTGTTCTTTCTTCCGCCTTATTTTTCTTCTGTCACATTCCTCTATAGTTTTCTACATTTTTTTCTGTAAATTTGTACAACTCTAGAAATGAGTCTCACTATGACTGTTGCATATTGAACTCTGTGGAAACCCACCTGTAATACTGAGCTGTGCTATATGGGTGTTTGTGACTGTGGGGCAAAAGGATCACCATTGACACTTCTGGAAGAAGGGTAGGAAATTTCTGGAGCATGAACAGAAATGTGGTCAGAGTGTAGATATGTGTCCATAGCTTACCCATATTTTAGCATTTTATATGGAACTTGGGTGCTAGAATAGCTGCTTGACATAGTATTCTAGTGGGAACAAGAAGAGCTGGCTTTAAGTACCACCCCAACATTTCCTTCCATGAGCAGTACATAAACAAATAAATAAAATCCTTACCTAATGGGAGCCCCTATTGACAAATCAATCATTGTATCCACATGCTCCAGTGGAAAAGGTGTCATCTTGGGCATGGCAATATTCTTTAGCCAAAAATAACTTCTACCTGGAGTCATATACCTGTAATATTTCAGTTACCATTTCATTTTGTTCTCAGAATGCTCAAATAATGAATGCTTTATTCTCAAAATGGAAGGGATTTGAATGACTACCACACAGATCTTTTAAATGTAACTTCAAATCTAAGCTCCTTTTGGATTCTGACTCCCAGAAACCTTCCCTCTAAGACACATGGGATAATTGCAAAATGTGTACATAAGCTACATGTAAGGTGAAGGAAGAAAGGAAGAAGAGAACTATTTCACTTATAAAGGTAAACCTATCAGACTTACACCTGACTTCTCTATGGAAACTATGAAAGCCAGAAGGTCCTGGATAGATGTTCTCCAAAAACTAAGAGACCACGGATGCAAGCCCAGACTACTATACCCAGCCAAGCTTTCGTTCACTATAAATGGAGAAAACAAAATTTTCCAGGATAAAAACAAATTTAAACAATACGTAGCCACAAATCCAGCCTTACAGAAAGTAATAGAAAGAAAATCACAAACTAAGGAGTCCAACAATGCCCAAAATAACTCAAACAATGATTACTTAAACTTTCCCCAAATTTCTGTCACAAAACTACAGATCAAGAAAACTCAAGACAGTGTGAAGCTGAATAAATGACAAAAAAAGTTACGAAAATTGAGGTCTTTATTTTCAAATACAGAAAATGAGAAATGAAAGAAATTCTGAGAGCAGCCAAAAGTAACTTCTCTTCAGAGATTACTAAAATGAGAAATATAGTATGAAATATTAATAGTGCTGCAGAAAGAAATTATCTACCTAATGTGTATGTTACTAAGATATCATTCATTTTTAAACTTTGGAATGCTTCACAAATTTTCAGATCGTCTTTGAGCTGGGGCCACTCTGGTCTTTACTGTATTGTTATAATTTCAGGATGGATATGTGCTGAAGAAGTTAGCACCAAAGTTATCTCTCAAATATGAAGGATGAATAAATAATGACAGAATTTCTATTTTTATTCTGGAAAGAAACGGGAGAGAATAACTAGAAAGGCAAACAATGAAACTATATACTAAAGGTTAGACATTTCCTCTTTACAAGGGGTCACTTAAAATGGCTCAGGGACAAGAAGATCAGATGTGAAAAAATAGAACATGACAGAAAGGAAAATCCAGATAGCCTTGGGTTTGGTGACAACTTTTTAGATACAACAATGGCATAATTTATAAGAAAATAATTTTTTAGCTAATTTGATAAAAAATTCTGCTTTATGAGACTGTAGAGAAAATATGGCAGAAAATGGGGGGTAAATATTTGCAAGAAATTTATCTGAGAGAATTCTTGTCTAAAAGCATCCAAAGAAACCTTGAAACTCAAATATAAGAAATCTCTATAAAAATGTTGCCTCCATAGTTTTAATTTCTCTTTTAATTAACTGTAACTTCAATTATTTTAGGAGATGCTTGTGCCTCTTGTCATAGGCAGCTGTGTTTCAGACAACTACAGCAGTCTAGCTCTAGTCAATCACGGGCTGCAGCCCTCACACGATGACAAAATGAAGGCAAATACCAAGTCATAACCCATCAAGATAGTTCTGTCTGTCTACCGAGGTAACTCACATTACTGGGTGGATCTCTTTAAAACTCTCCTGGTTCTACTTGCTGACTCCTAGTTCATAAATGTTCTCTGTTCAAATAAATTGCGGAATGTGATGTGTTTGAAGCGTTTCCTGTAGTGACTGGGTTATCCAGTGCCTCTCCTCAAGGTTACAGATGATGTGTGGTTACATACGATATAGGCAAAATTCATAACTTTAACTTCAGTTTGCTGGCAAAAACAAAATCTCCTAGTAAAAATATTCAGATGCAAGAGTTTTTACGTTAATAGATTTTATGGGCTGTGCTACAATTAATTCTATGGCTGTCATTATTTTCACACTTAAAATATATTAATTTATATATAGAGTTACACACACACAAGCAAAAGCATTGTGCGATCTTTCCATGTTCGTTGTCCTGTCATTGAGAATAGCTGATAAAGGAATTCCTAACACCCATATACTCATTTTTCTACTTTTCAAGAGATGCTCATCAGCCTTGTTTTGTTGCAGATGGTGAATATTGTTCTTGGAATGCTAACATTTAAATAACTAAACACATTTGTTTCCAGGACCCAAATGAAAGCCTTACTCTGGAGTACTAAACTCTAGATAATCACTCTCTTTGCTTCCGCTAATCAAAGCAGATTCTGATGACCATCTTAATTTTAGGAATGTTAACAGGTTAATGTAGGGCTCCTGCAAAATTCCTATGTTGAAACTTTATTTCCTCTCAGTTTTGGGAACAGAGCCTTTGAAGGGATAACACAGCTGCAATACTGTTGTTACATCGTTCCTGATCTGGGAGTCTAGTGTCTTTATGAGCAGAGAAGACCATTACATGAACAAGGGGAAGCCCTACAAGCAAACAGCAAGAAGGAAGTTATTTTCAAGACAAGAAAGATAACAACATCTTGGGCTCGAACTTTGAACATTCAGGATTATAAAAACATAAATTCATGTTCTATAAGCCTCTCAGCCTATGGTGTTTTTCCAGACACTTATTATAGAGGGTCTGGATGATACATTATGGACACACACACGCACACACACACACACACACACACACACACACACACACACATCCTAAACCAGCTAACCTTGGCCAAGGTGAGGCCAAAGATGTAACATACTTATAAAGATGTCCAGCGACTTAAAAATCTTTCAGTACATTACCAAACTTGGATCAGTCTGTGCCCGAGAGGCCAATGAAAACAGTCAAATTGATAGTAAAGAGATGGAAAAAGAGATTTATTCAATGTGGTCACAATGGAAAGGTGAACAAAATATCCAGTGACCCTGTCAATTCCATCTTCAGTCATGAAGTGAAATTAAACTTTAAGTAAATGTCAGAGCTATGCATAGCTGAGCAGTTCCAATCAAGGTGTGGTATGTCTCTCACTTTGCTCTTCCTTTTCAGGGGCTCCAGTCTCTCCCAGGTTGTGTGAAATCTCTCTCTGACTCTGACTCTGTCTCTGTCTCTGTCTGTCTCTCTTTCTCTCTCACTCTCTCTCTCTCTGTGTGTGTGTGTGTGTGTGTGTGTGTGTGCATGTGTGTGTGTGATCCCGAAACATCTACCTTTTATTTGAGATAGTGTCTCTTTCAGAAATCCAGGACTCTCTTTTTAGGCTAGGCTGGCTTTCCATTGATCTCTAAGAACCCACCCATTTCTACATCTTGAGCTGGAATTACTTGCTGGCATGCCTGGATGTTTTATGTGTAGGTCCTGGGGATCAACCTTACATACTCAGGCTTACATGAAAAGTAATTTACCATCTGAATCATCTCCCAAGTTTCTGAGTTAATTTCTTCCTTCCTTCCTTCCTTCCTTCCTTCCTTCCTTCCTTCTTCCTTCCTTCCTTTCTATAGAATTCCTTGAGGAGCCATCAGGTGTTAAAAGGAAAAAGATCTCTTATTCTATATTACAGACTGAAGAATATTTTGTGAATATTTTGTGTTACCTACTAAATTGTAGACATCAAGCTTTAATTCTTCGTAGCTGGTAGCACTTTATGCTGATATCAGCAGGTTTCTTTCATACTACAAATTACAGAATTAAACATTGAAGGGGCATAGAAAAAGAAAACCTTCTTACCCAGAAACTTATTTGAAGTATTTTCTTATGAAATATCTCATGTTAAATGGATATTATTAAATTAATGCCATCTAATTTCATAAATTCAAGAATAACCTAATTTTCATTATTTCCCATGGCAGAAAGAGGCTAGACCTGCAGTATTTAATGCAGAATAATTGATTTACATTATTAATGGAGTTCAAACTTTAAAATTGTTTTATAAGGGGCTCAGATTCTCTTTAGAGAGCCAGCCATAATGTCTGTCTCTTAACTTTCCTAGGAACCCCCACCATGCTACTGATCCTCTATCTGTTTGTACATAGAGTTTATAACTATTCTGGTAAACCCCGTATCTTCCAAGTTTACAAAGACTATTAAATGAGTTTAGAAGTAACATAGGTTTTAAGCATCATCTTAGGTAGACAATGGCCTCAGGGTCAATGCTTGTGTCTTCTCAATTATGACTTACTGAAGACTCATCAGGTATGTTCATTTTTGTTATTTATCTAGTGAATGAAATTTATGTTACTATTTACTAATATTGATTCAATCATTTTGGTCAAAGCATTGTTAATATTTTAGAAATATTCTATGTCTTTTAACTTATTGGACATAAATAACTGAGTAAAATAACTTAACTAAAGGAATTATCAGATTTCTCCCTTAATAGTTTCAGTCTTGTTTGTTGATTTGTTAGTGAAGCTCTGTTACAAACCTGCATATGTATTAACCAAAGGTTTGTAGTAAATGTGAGGATTAATATGCAAAATGAAAGAATGATTATGCATGACATGTTAGTGGATTAGATAAACTGGCCAGTGACACTATGGGGGTTGTGCTAGTCTCACTATCCTGAAGTGAGACTTCACATAAAAGGGAGCCCGAATATAATACTGGAATGTAGCAGACATAGAATACCGTCTGAATAATAACCTTGACACTGTGTCAATATCAAGAATAACTGTCAGCTGTAAACATTGTTACTATTTTTGAAAATAAAGGAAATATGCAACATTATGAAAAAATAACATTTTAATTCTCATTTCCAAGCAGTAACATTTTATAGAATTGAGATCATAATAAATGTTAGCTAAATGCCTATGCCTCAGCAACAGGCAATATATGTCTACAAAGCAGACTTGGTGCATATCTCTAATTATAGCTGAAAACACAAATTAAAACTTTTATTTAAAAGACTTTTGGGAACTTCATACAAGTACACTACATTTTTATTATTCCTGTTCATCTCTTCCACTTCTACTTCCCAGATATGTGACCCCTTCTTATTTGTTTTTGTTATGTATACATATGTATGCATCAAACATAAACAAACATGCAGACATATACACTATGTACAACCTATTGAGTATATTTAACGCATATATGGATACATTATATATGTGTGTTATTGTATATTATATTTATACACACACACATGTCCAGGACTAACCACCTAGGATTGAACAGTCTATGTGGGTACTTGGTTTTGGAGGAAGCTTCTTTTTGTCACAGTATAAATATTTTACATGCACTCAGTAAGTAGTTTGAAGTAGAAGATAGAGAACTTTAGCTTTCTGTTTTGTACTACTTACCTTGTTTATGTTTGTGTTGATCACCTTTATCCTACCCTTGGTGTAAACAAAGCATGGAGCATTCCACTTAGCATCTTTTATATACACATGGAATGGCATTTAAATGTAATAATTATATTTCTTAGTGAAATAAACCTGAAAATGCATAGCCTCAGCATTTGTGTAGCTTCTTTCTGAAAATCACAGCTACTCAAAGATTGTTCAGTTCATAAAATGAGGCCAGAAGGGCTCCTTGTTTCCAAGTGTGATGGCATTATCAAATTTCCTGTAATAAAACAAGTCATTTGCTTCCAAGAACATGTTAAATCAGATTAGTGTAGATTTTTCCACTTGATATAAAAAGATTTAAGAGCAAATTATTCTATGTCAAAATAGAATTGTAACATGCCTTTCTAATAATGAATTACTTGCATATACCAAATAATAAGTAAATTTGGATAGTATCACAAAGAAGATAATTTATTACTTGGAAAAATTCATGTCAGTAAGGAAACACCATGAGTTAAAGCCTTGTGTGTCTAACTTTTCTTTCTGCAGTTATTTTAATAAACTTCAGTTTATCCTCTCACTAATCTCATTTAAGAAAACATTTAAAGGTCTAATAATTAATGTAGGATTTCAGGGAAAGTCATATAAAGCTATAGTGTTGAATATTGTTGCTGGTAGCTGCATTATCTCCAAACACAACAGCCTAAGAGACTTATGTTGCCTCATCAGATTTGCTGGGCAGGAATCCATGCCTGGCTTCACTGAGTGCTTTTTCTCAATTCTGTTATAGAGGTGGATACAACTCTTTATTTACTTATTTTCTGAAGCTCCAGCCTTAGAAAAGACCCCTTTACAGGCTTATCCTCTGGATAGTGTCAGGTGTTAGTTTTTCTTAGCACTGCCTCTTGACAGAGATTTCCCCAGGGCAAGCGACTCAATGGAGAATAAGACAGTGGAGGAGTGTTCAAAATGCAAGACATTTTTATTGAAAAAATATATAATATACTTCAATCATGGTTTTCTTCCTCCAGCGTTTCCTTGATTTGCCTTACCAATTACCCTTCCAACTCCATATTAATTCTTCCTTTCTTTAGAACAAAAACAGGCAAATATAAAATTTACAAAGGAAAAAACAAATAACAATAAGCACACACATATTTTGGTATCTACTCTGTTTAGTGGCATACAGTAACTTCTGTTGCATTTTATCAATTTAAGGCAAGTAATGAAAGTAAGCACACAATAAGGGCAAGGAGCTACACAGCGATGTGAATACCAAAACTGAGGATTGTTCTGAGCCATTTTAGATGGTCTCTAACTTTATTTTTTTTTCTTCCATTTTTTTTTATTTTTTAAATTTATTTATTTATTAAGGATTTCTGCCTCGTCCCCACAACCGCTTCCCATTTCCCTCCCCCTCCCCCGATCAAGTCCCCCTCCCTCATCTGCTCAAAGAGCAATCAGGGTTCCCTGACCTGTGGGAAGCCCAAGGACTGCCCACCTCTATCCAGGTCTCGTAAGGTGAGCATCCAAACTGCCTAGGCTCCCACAAAGCCAGTACGTGCAGTAGGATCAAAAACCCACTGCAATTGTTCTTGAATTCTCAGTATTCCTCATTGTCCGCTATGTTCAGCTAGTCCGGATTTATCCCATGCTTTTTCAGACCTAGGCCAGCTGGCCTTGGTGAGATCCCAATAGAACATCCCCATTGTCTTAGTGTGTGGGTGCACCCCTCGTGGTCCTGAGTTCCTTGCTCGTGCTCCGTCTCCTTCTGCTCCTGATTTGGACCTTGAGATTTCTGTCCGGTGCTCCCGTGTGGGTCTCTGTCTCTGTCTCCTTTCATCGCCTGATGAAGGTTAATATTCCTGAGGATGCCTATGTGTTTGTCTTTGGATTCACCTTATTTAGCTTCTCTAGGAACATGAATTATAAACTCAATGTCCTTTATTTATGGCTAGAAACCAAATATGAGTGAGTACATCCCATGTTCCTCTTTTTGGGTCTGGCTTACCTCACTCAGGATAGTGTTTTCTATTTCCATCCATTTGTATGCAAAATTCAAGAAGTCCTTGTTTTTTACTGCTGAGTAATACTCTAATATGTATATATTCCATACTTTCTTCATCCATTCTTCCGTTGAAGGGCATCTAGGTTGTTTCCAGGTTCTGGCTATTACAAACAATGCTGCCATGAACATAGTTGAGCATATACTTTTGTTGTATGATAGGGCCTCTCTTGGGTATATTCCCAAGAGTGGTATTGCTGGATCTAGGGGTAGGTTGATCCCGAATTTCCTGAGAAACCGAAACACTGCTTTCCAGAGTGGTTGCACAAGTTTGCATTCCCACCAGCAATGGGTGAGTGTACCCCTTTCTCCACAACCTCTCCAGCAAAGGCTATCATTGGTGTTTTTTATTTTAGCCATTCTGACAGGTGTAAGGTGGTATCTTAAAGTTGTCTTGATTTGCATTTCCCTGATCGCTAAGGAAGTTGAGCATGACCTTAAGTGTCTTTTGGCCATTTGAAGTTCTTCTGTTGAGAATTCTCTGTTCAGATCAGTGCCCCATTTTATAATTGGGTTGATTAGCCTTTTACGGTCTAGTTTCTTGAGTTCTTTATATATTTTGGAGATCAAACCTTTGTCAGTTGCAGGGTTGGTGAAGATCTTCTCCCAGTCAGTGGGTTGTCTTTTTGTCTTAGTGACAGTGTCCTTTGCTTTACAGAAGCTTCTCAGCCTCAGGAAGTCCCATTTATTCAATGATGCCCTTAGTGTCTGTGCTGCTGGGGTTATACATAGGAAGTGGTCTCCTGTGCCCATGTGCTGTAGAGTACTTCCCACTTTCTCTTCTATCAGGTTCAGTGTGTTCGGACTGATATTGAGGTCTTTAATCCATTTGGATTTGAGTTTTGTGCATGGTGATAGATATGGATCAATTTTCATTCTTCTACAGATTGACATCCAGTTTTGCCAGCACCATTTGTTGAAGATGCTCTCTTTTTTCCATTGTATACTTTTAGCTCCTTTATCGAAGATCAGGTGTTCATAGGTTTGTGGGTTAATGTCAGGGTCTTCTATTCGATTCCATTGGTCGACTTCTCTGTTTTTATGCCAATACCAAGCTGTTTTCAATACTGTAGCTCTGTAATAGAGTTTGAAGTCAGGGATGGTAATGCCTCCAGACAATCCTTTATTGTATAAGATTGTTTTGGCTATCCTGGGTTTTTTGTTTTTCCATATAAAGTTGATTATTGTCTTCTCCAGATCTGTGAAGAATTTTGATGGGATTTTGATGGGGATTGCATTGAATCTATAGATTACTTTTGGTAGAATTGCCATTTTTACTATGTTGATCCTCCCAATCCAAGAGCAAGGGAGGTCTTTCCATTTTCTGGTGTCTTCTTCAATTTCTTTCTTCAAAGACTTATAGTTCTTGTCAAGTAGATCTTTCACTTCCTTGGTCAGGGTTACCCCAAGGTATTTTATGCTATTTGTGGCTATCGTGAAAGGTGATGCTTCTCTGATTTCCCTCTCTACTTCCTTATCCTTAGGGTATAGGAAGGCAACTGATTTTTTGGAGTTGATCTTGTATCCTGCCACATTACTAAAGCTGTTTATCAGCTGTAGGAGTTCTTTGGTAGAATTTTTGGGGTCGCTTATGTACACTATCATATCATCTGCAAATAACGAAAGCTTAACTTCTTCCTTTCCAATACGAATCCCCTTGATCTCCTTATGTTGTCTTATTGCTATTGCTAGAATTTCAAGCACTATATTGAAGAGGTATGGAGAGAGTGGACATCCTTGTCGTGTTCCTGATTTTAGTGGGATGGCTTTGAGTTTTTCTCCGTTTAATTTAATGTTAGCTGTTGGCTTGCTGTAAATAGCTTTTATTATATTTAGGTAGGACCCTTGTATCCCTATTCTCTCCAAGACCTTTATCATAAAGGGGTGTTGAATTTTGTCGAATGCTTTTTCAGCATCTAGTGACATGATCATATGGTTTTTTTCTTTCAGTTTATTTATATGGTGGATTACATTGATAGATTTTCGTATGTTGAACCAGCCCTGCATCTCTGGGATGAAGCCTACTTGATCATAATGGATAATTTTTCTTATGTGTTCTTGGATTCGGTTTGCCAGTATTTTATTGAAAATTTTTGCTTCGATGTTCATGAGTGAGATCGGTCTGTAATTCTCTTTCTTGGTTGGGTCTTTTTGTGGTTTTGGTATCAGGGTAACTGTAGCTTCATAAAAGGAATTTGGCAATGACTCTTCTGATTCTATATTGTGAAATACATTAAGGAGTATAGGTATTAGTTCTTCTTGGAAGTTCTGGTAGAATTCTGCATTGAAACCATCTGGTCCTGGGCTTTTTTTCGAAGGGAGATTTTTGACAACCATTTCTAATTCTTCGCGAGAAACCGGTCTATTTAGATCATTCACCTGGTCTTGGTTTAGCTTTGGTATATGATACTTATTTAAAAAAATGTCCATTTCTTTTGTATTTTCTAGTTTTGTGGCATACAGGCTTTTGTAGTAAGATCTAATGATTCTCTGAATTTCCTCTGTGTCTGTGGTTATGTCCCCCTTTTCATTTCTGATCTTATTTATTTGCGTGTTCTCTCTCTGTCGTTTAATTAGTTTGGATAGGGGTTTGTCGATCTTGTTGATTTTCTCCAAGAACCAGCTTTTTGTTTCATTGATTCTTTGGACTGTTTTCTGTGTTTCTATTTTGTTGATTTCAGCCCTAAGTTTTATTATTTCCAGTCTTCTACTTCTCCTGGGCACGTCTGCTTCTTTTTTTTCTAGAGCTTTCAGGTCTGTTTTTAAGTCCCCAATGTATGCATTCTCCGTTTTCTTTAAGTGGGCACTTAGTGCTATGAACTTTCCTCTTAGCACTGCTTTCATTGTGTCCCATAGGTTTGAGTATGTTGTCCCTTTATTTTCATTAAATTCAAGGAAGACTTTAATTTCTTTCTTGATTTCTTCCTTGACCCAGGTGTGGTTCAGTAGTTGACTGTTCAGTTTCCATGAGTTTGTCGGTTTTTTGGGGGCAGCGTGGTTGTTGCCTTCTAACTTTAATCCGTGATGATCTGATAAGACACAGGTGGACACTGATATTTTTTTGTATCTGTGGAGGTTTCCTTTGTTTCCGAGTATGTGGTCAATTTTTGAGAAGGTTCCATGAGCTGCAGAGAAGAAGGTATATTCTTTCCTATTTGGGTGGAATGTTCTATAGATGTCTGTTAAGTCCATTTGCTTCATTACCTCCAATAATTCTCTTAATTCTCTATTAGGTTTCTGTCTGATTGACCTGTCCCTTGGAGAGAGAGGTGTGTTGAAGTCTCCTACTACTAGTGTGTGTGGTTTGATGTCTGTCTTGAGTTCTAGTAATATTTCTTTTACATAAGTAGGTGCTTTTATATTGGGGGCGTATATATTCAGGATTGAGACGTCCTCCTGATGAATTGTTCCTGTTATGAGTATGAAGTGACCGTCTCGGTCTCTTCTGATTGATTTTAGTTTGAAGTCAGTTTTGTTAGAAATTAGTATGGCCACACCTGCTTTTTTCTTAGGACCATTTGCTTGAAACACCTTTTCCCAACCCTTTACTCTGAGTAGGTGCCTGTCTTTGTGGTTGAGATGTGTTTCTTGCAAACAGCAGAATGTTGGATCCTGTTTTCGTATCCAATCTTTTAGCCTGTGCCTTTTTATAGGTGAATTGAGCCCATTAATATTAAGTGATATTAATGACCAGTGGTTGTTTACTCCGGTTATTCTTATTGCTTTTGGTAGTAGAGATTGTGTGTCTCCCTTTTTTAAGATGTGCTCGTGAAGGGTCATTAGATGCCTGGGTTATTGTAGGCAGTGTTGGCAGTGTTGGATTCCTTGGGTTGCCATTTTCCTTCTATTACTTTCTGTAGGGCTGGATTTGTGGCTACGTATTGTTTAAATTTGTTCTTATCCTGGAATGTCTTGTTTTCTCCATTGATAATGAACGATAGCTTGGCTGGGTAAAGTAGTTTGGGTTTGCATCCATGGTCTCTTAGCTTCTTCAGAACCTCTATCCAGGACCTTCTGGCTTTCATAGTTTCCATCGAGAAGTCAGGTGTAAGTCTGATCGGTTTACCTTTATAAGTTACTTGCCCTTTTTCTTTTGCAGCTCTTAATATTCTTTCTTTAACCTGTATATTTTGTGTTTTGATTATTATATGGCGAGGAGATGTTTTTCTTTGATCCAGTCTGTTTGGTGTTCTGTATGCTTCTTGAATATTTAAAGGAATATCTTTCTTTAAGTTGGGAAAGTTTTCTTCCATAATTTTGTTGAAAATATTTTCTGGGCCTTTGAGCTGTGACTCTTCTCCTTCTTCTATTCCTATTATTCTTAGGTTTGGTTTTTTTATTGTGTCCCATAGTTCCTGAATGTTTTGTGTTGAGAATTTGTTGGCTTTGCTGTTTTCTTTGATCTGTTCGTTTATTTTCTCTATGGTGTCCTCAGCATCTGAGAGTCTTTCTTCTAGCTCTTGTATTCTATTGATTATGCTTGTTTCTGTAGACTCTGCTCGTTGGCCTAGATTTTCCATATCCAGCTGGTCCTCAGTTTGTATTTTCTTCTTTGCCTTCATTTCAGTTTTCAATTCTTGAACTGTTTCCATTACCTGTTTGATGGTTTTTTCTTGGTTTCCCAGGGTATCATGTACGTATTTACTCATTTCTTCAAACTTTTTGTTATACTTCTCATCCATTTCTATAAGGGCATTTTTTACATGTTGTTTAAGGGACTCTATTGTCTTCATAAAGTCGATTTTTTCCACTTCTTCTGTGTTAGGTTGTTCAAATACTTCTGTTGTAAGATCATTGGGTTCTGATGTTTTCATGTTGTTTTTCGGATTATTGGGTGAATTCTTGCCTTGGCGCCTGCCCATCTCCTCCTATTGATCCTATCCAATGGGTCTTTTAAAAAGCGGATCAGGTTTCCCTGCTGGCCAAGGGCTCCGCTTACAAAATGCCCTCACTCTCTTTCGTGGTTCCTGCTGCAGGCCAAGAACCCTCTCACCCCTCTGAAGGATCTTCAGTATAGGACCAGGCTCCCCTTGTGCCAGTGACCTGGCCAACCAAAGGCCTACCTCTTTGATTCAATTGTAGTAGGGCGATCTGCTCTCCTTATTGCACGCCTGTCCCCGCCGCTTGGGTCTGCAGCTGCGCCGGTCCCCGAAAGCCTCTTCCTGTATGCGGTGTTGCTCCGCCGCGTCTGGCCGCGCCGCCGCTCCGCCTCTGTGCGTCTGGGTCTCTAACTTTAATAAACTTGTACAAGATATAATGTCAATTTTAGATAGGTGGGTACTTAACCTTTTTATAACAGAGCATTTGCTTGAGGATAAATGCACAAACTGATATGTAATGGTACAGTATTTTCATAGTAAGCATCACATATTCTTTACAAGAAACAGAACATGAAATACCATAGAAGAGTTCATGATAATATTTCCTAGTTTTGTCTGAGCTTTCATGGGTCACATCACTAGCTGCATAGGTTAAGAACAGCAGTGGTACACCAGCAATGCATAATTGTTTCCTTTACCCCATATCCTCTCCAGCATAAGTTGTCATTAGTGTTTTTGATCTTGGCCATTCTTACAGGTGTGAGATGGAATCTCAGAGTTGTTTTGATTTGCATTTTTTCTGATGGCTAAGAATGTTGAGCATTTCCTTAAGTGTTTTTCAGACATTTTAGATTTCTCTGTGGAGAGTTCTCTGTTTAGGTCTGTTAACTGGTACAGCCCCTTTGGATATCAGTATGACTATTTCTCAGAAAATTAGAAAACAACCTTCCTCAAGACCCAGCAATACCACTTTGGGTATACACCCAAAGGATGCTCAATTGTACAAGGACTTGTGCTCAAATATGTTGATAGCAGCATTGTTTCTCCTAGCCAGGATCTGGAAACAAAATAGATGTGCATTGACCAAAGAATGGAAAAGGAAAATGTGGTACATTTAAACAATGGATTACTACACAGCACAAATAATGACATCTTGAAATTTGTGGGCAAATGGATGGATCTAGAAAACATCATATTGGCTGAGGTAACCCAGACCCAGAAAGATAAATGTCATAATCTACTGATTCATAAGTTACTTTTAAACTAAAGCTAAGAAAAACCAGCCTACAATTCACAAGCCCAGAGGACCTAGACAACAAATAGGACCCTAAGAGAGACATACATGGATCTAATCTACATGGAAAGAAGAAAAAGATAAGATCTCCTGAGTAAACTGAGAGCATGGGGACCATAGGAGAGGGTAGAAGAAGAGAGGAGTGGAGAAAAATATATAGCCCAATAAAAACAATTTAAAAAATTAGAACAGCATTACTGTGCTCTCTTGTGAGTTTGGGCCTCACTTCACTCATCTGTGTTTGGATAACTGGGGAGTTGTTAACCCCTTTCACCTGCTGCTTTTCCTTTTCTTACTGAAGGTAGAAATCATTCTTGTTTTAATTTGTAATATTGAAGTATTGAGGCCAGTAGAAACTGTAAATGGAAGGAAACTGGGTAGATATTTTGAGTAGAAACTTGAGCAATAACAATTGTTAATTTATTTCAATTCTGTGGAAGGCTAGTGACTTGAAATATGAAATAGCTTACTTAGTAAATTTCTTGTCATACAACAATGAAGAACTTAGTTTACTCTCAGCACCCACATAAATAAAAGTTATGGGGTGTGGCATGTCCTTCTAATCCCAGGACTCAGGAGTCACAAATCACAGTTTGATACCATCTCTAAGTTAGAAAACTCCTGGGAAGCAACACCAAATATATACATATATATGATACATATAAATATATATGCATATGTTATTTTTATCAAATATATATATATTTGATTAAAACTAAAGAACAGTAGTAATATTTCCCTCAATTCTGGATTTGAGGGATGTTCACACCACCACATAGCCTCACTTGGAGCTATCTCCATTTTAGAGAACAGAACAATAAGCTTAAAGGAGAAAATCCCATTTCTCCTCCTCCATAATCCCTCTCCCCACATACTCAACACAGACATCCCCCATAGTCCAGGCTGACTGAATCTGCAGATCCCCTCCCACTTCCAAGTGTTGTGCTTGCGTGTGTGCATTGTCATCTCCAGGTCTATTTATTTCCTTTGTAGAATGCTCCTTCTTCCTAATCATATTTCTTTCTTTCTTTTTTTATATCTATCTATCTATCTATCTATCTATCTATCTATCTATCTATCTATCTATCTATCTATTTAAGATTTCTGCCTCCTCCCCGCCACCGCCTCCCATTTCCCTCCCCTTCCCCCAATCAACTCCCCCTCCCTCATCAGCCCAAAGAGCAGTCAGGGTTCCCTGCCCTGTGGGGAGTCCAAGGACCACCCACCTCCTTCCAGGTCTAGGAAGGTGAGCATCCAAACTGCCTAGGCTCCCACAAAGTCAGTATGTGCAGTAGGATCAAAACCCAGTGCCATTGTTCTTGAGTTCTCAGTAGTCCTCATTGTCCGCTATGTTCAGCGAGTCTGGTTTTATCCCAGGCTTTTTCAGATCCAGTCCAGCTGGCCTTGGTGAGTTCCCGATAGAACGTCACCATTGTCTCAGTGTGTGGGTGCACCCCTAGCGGTCTCTCGTGCTCTCTCTCCTTCTGCTCCTGATTTCTTTCTTTTTCCCCACCCATTCATCTAGATGGTCCAACATCCTTAGTAATCAGTGAAACAAAACTCATAACTACATTGAGATCCAATCTCACCCCCAATCAAGTAGCCTAATGCAGAGAAAACAAATATCAAATACTTGTGGGTATGCAAAGATGTGGAGTGAGGAAAGGCATTCTCAGACGGTTGGTAAGAATGTGATTAGTATACCACTATGGAAATAGGTGTGGATGAGTGGATAGGAGAATTTGGTATGTAGGCAGTGGGATTTCATTGAGAAGTGAAGAATGAAGTCAGATCCTTTTCAGGGAGACAGAAGGGCTGAAGATGATCTCGTTAAGCAGAGAACCCAGACTCAGAATGACAAGTGTTGCATATTTTCTCAAATATGTGGAAAGTAGATTTAAATGTATAAGATAATAAAATGGACAGGTTATTATTAGGAAAGAAGATGGTACCTGGTGGGAACATGGATGGAGAAGAGAGGAAATTGGGGTGAATGTGGTCAAATATATTTTATACATGTAATGTAATGGAATAGAATTCATTATTTTGCACAATGAATTAATAATATAATAACTTGATTTTTTAAAAACCATTTTAACTATGTGACTTATGGATCTTTTATCCTTGGATATATATTTTTTCCTGTCAGAATTAATGTGGCATAAAAATCTTAACTCTTACCTGAGAAAAACAGTGGATATTGCTAGATAAAAATGTGCTGAAAGGTTTTTGCTAAAAATTATATATTGATGTAATCCAATTGCATTTTTGTTTTATATGGGTTGTTATTTTGATGCTGAGTCTACTAATTAAAAATATTCTCTACTACTAATCATTTTTGGATATACGCACACGCACCTTGTGTATATGTGTGTATCTGTGTGTGAGAGAGAGACGCAGAGAGAGACTGTCAGTCATCTTAAGTGTTCCTTCCTATTTTTTTCTTTAAAATGAAAATTTTTTACATGAGTACAATATTTACATTATTTCCACTCCTCCTCCCCAAACTCAACTCTTCCTCTGTCCCCTCCACTGCTTCTCAAATTCAAACATCTTATTTCAATCAGGAGACATCTTTGTGTTTTGAGACAGGATCCCACTGCAAAGTGTGACTTCTGACTTGGGTAGGGTGGGTGGCTACAGATCTCCAAGCGTCCACTTGTCTCCACCTCCTCAGCACTGGGATTACAAGCATACACTACCACAAAAGTTTTTATTTCTAAGGGTGCATTCATATGCACTTATAACTTGCTGAATCCATTTAATGTTGCTCAAAGTTATATGTCTGTAGTGCTGACCTATTTGGCTCAGATAACCTGATAGGGTTATTTTCCCTGGAGAAGACTGAATCCTTCTCTCTTAATGGCCGATAATTACATGCAGCTCTTCCTCGTGGTTTGGGAACTTGTGAGATTCTTATTCATTCACATTGTCTTATTGACTTATCGACTGTTATGTCATTGTATTGGTATTGTTTAGATGACTATGTTGTTTAGATACCATGGGTAAACTTTCACTGTTGTATATAGAAGACACTACCTCCTAGTAAATGTTCTGGTCCTCTAGCTTTTGTGATATTTTCATCCCTTCTTCTGCAGTGTGACCTGGACATTTGGTGTAGGAATTGCACTGCAAATGTATGAACTAGGGGTTTGACCTTTAATGGTTGTTTTCTGCACTTTGCTTGGCATAGATTTCTCTAATGGTCTCCTTCTGCTGTGCAAACAAGTTCATTTTTAGTAGAGTGAAAACTACATTAATCTGTGGATACAAGGATTAGTATTTCAGATGAATTTAGAAATTATACCTGGAAAGCGTCAGAGGTAGGTTCTCCTTTAGGGTCTATAACTTCACCTATTGACAGGGGATTGGTTAGGTTTACAACACTAGACATGAATTCTCTACTGATGGTGCCTTAGCTACCCAAAGGGTATCTACTGCACCCTTGTGGATATCTTGCCATGCTGATCAATGTTGTGGTTTCCAGGCTTTACAGATGGAAAGGACTGGTGTTACTTTTTCCCATTGGCTGCTTACATGGATCGTTTCTCATGCTACTATTAGAAGTAGTCTAGGGGAGGTATACAACCTCCAAGTCATATGCAGATCAGTTCCTCCAAGTCCTGCATATGATGTATAGTTAATGTCTTTAGCAATAGGGTCCTAGTTTCAAGTTCTGGGAAGTAACCAGGGGCAATAGCAACAGCCTATACTGTTTTGGTAGTCTCCTTGACTTTCCTGTGTGTGTGTGTGTGTGTGTGTGTGTGTGCTTGTGTGTATATAAACGTCTACAAACATATATCATGTGTATATTTTAAGTAAAAATAATGTTTCCATGTGACTTTTTCAATCATCCTTCATGTTATGTGTCTCTCCTCCAAACCTCTTCCTCAATATTGCCTTCTGCCCTCCCTCCCCAGTTACAATTTCCCTCATTTTCCCTATTTCCTCTTCATAACACCAGTATCCTGCTCTTCCTCTCTTTAGGGTCTTCATACTTAGTGGTTTCTTATACAATTTTGGTTTCTATGGCTACACCAGGTTATAACTCACACCTAAAGATGTGTAGCTAGGATTCACAAGAGAAAACATACTGCATTTCTACGTTACCCCACTCAATATATTTTCTAGTTCCATCTACGACCTGCAAATTTCAGAATTTTATTATTCTTTACTACTGACTTGAATTCCATTTTGTATATGTAACCCATTTTCCATTATCCATTTATCAGTTGAAGGCCACTTAAGTCCTTTTCATTCCCTACTTGCTATGAATAGGGTGATAATAAAAATGGATGATCAACTATCTTTTGATGTAGGATGCAGTCTGTTGAGCACACACCCAGGACTGGTACAGTTCAGTCACAGGATAGATCTATGTTCTGCTTTCTAAGAATTCTCCACTGTAGTTTCCACAGTGGCTGCACCTGTTTGCAGTCCCACCAACAATAAATACGGAATCTCTTTCCCTTTATCTTCACCAGCATTATTTGTCAATGGTTTTCTTGACTGGAGTAGGTGTAATTTTGAAGTACTTTCAATTTTTATTTCCCTAATTGCTAAAGATGATGAACACTTTTTAAGGTAGTCTTTTTGCTATTTCCTTTTCTTTTCTTTCTTTCTTTCTTTCTCTCCTTTTTGAGACAAGGTTTTGTAGCTTTGACTGTTCTGGAACTCATTCTGTAGACTACGCTTGCCTTGAACTCATAAATCGATTTTCCTGACCCTTATTTCTTATCTTGAGATCTGTTCGTTCACCTCCATACCCCATTTTCTCATTGGGTCACTTGTTTCTTCAAGTCTGCTTTTTTTTTAATTCTTTATATAGTCTAAAATTAATATTCTATTATAGACTTATACTTAGCAATCCTTTTCCCTAACCCATGCTTTGTCTTCACTTGATTGACTCTATACAGAAACTTTTCAGTTTTCTGAGTTCCTTGGGGTCAGTTGTTGCCCTTAATCCAGAGCAAATAGACTCCTCTTCAGATCGCCTTTCGTATATCTATGTATTGTAGGTTACTGTCTTTTTATTTTTTATCAGTATCAACATTCAGGGTTTCACATTAAGGTCTTTGATCCACTTGAGGCAAGTTTGTGTAGAAGATTATACATACATGACAGAGCTATACAGTTTTTTCAAGACGATTTTTTGATAATACTGTTTTTTCTCTAGTGTTTATTTTTGGTGTTTTTGCTGAATACCAATTGGCTGTACGTAAGTGCACTCATGTTTGGTTCTTCTATTTTGTTCCATTAATCTATGTCTGCTTGTTTTGTTTTTAACCATAAACATAATGTTTTTTATTACCATGACTCTGCAATATAGCTTGAAATCTGCTGTGGTAGTTCCCCAAGCATTGTTCTTGTCAAATGTGCATACAATTGACTTATCAGTCCAGGTTGTTTTGTGATTTCATTTAAGTTTGAGGATGATTTTGTATGTCTCTGTAAATTGTTTTCAAAATTTTGATTGGCGTTGCACTGAATCTACAAATAGATTTTGGAAGGATGAATTTTCCATAATTTTAATTTACTAATTCATGAACATGGAAGGAGGTCTTACAATTTTCTAGTATTTTTTCAAGCTATGAGTATTTTTCTGAGTATATTTTATTTATTTATTTATTTTTACTTCTTGCCCAAAATTTTTCCTCCCTCCTCTTCTCCTATTCTTTTCTCCATTTACCCCTTCTACCTCCCTTCTGCCAACCCCTCTTGCCAATCCACTCCTCTGTTTCTGTTAAGAAAGCAGCAGGCCTCCCATGGGTATCAACAAAACATGGCATATCAAGTTACGGTAAGACTAAGCCCATCTCCTTGGAATAAGGCTCAGGAAGGCAACACAGTATGAGGAATACTGTTAATGAGAGTGGTTTTTATGCTTTCTTTCTCTATTGGTTTGCTCCTAGCAAATGGAAAGGGCACTGATTTTCCTAAACTGATACTGTAGTCTGTAACTAGACTGAAAATTTTCATTTCTACCAGTTTCTAGTGGATTTGTGGTCTCTCAAATCATCACACTATCTGAAAATGGGAATAAATTGACGTCTTCTTTTCCAATGTGTATCCTTCAATTTTCTTCTTTTATTTTACTGCCCCAACTAGTGCTCTCAATCCTGTACTGAAATGAAGTGGAGTGAGTGAACAGTCTTGTCTTCTTCCTAATTTCAATTTGATTGTTTTAAGTTTATTTTTTCTCCATTTAGAATGACTTTAACTGTGGGGTTGTCTCATATAATCTTAGCTATGTTGAGGTATGTTCCTTCAGGTCCTAAACGCTCTAGGACATTTATCCAGAAGCCATGTTAGATTTCTTTCAAAGACTTTTTCTTTCTATTGATATGACCATGTAATCTTTGCCTTTAAGTCTATTAGCAAGGTTTATTACAGTTATTGACTTACATATGTTGAACCATCCAGGAACCACTGAGAAAAAGTCCACTTAATCACAGTAGCTGATCTTTGTGACACATGCCTACATTCAGTTTGCAAGTATATTCTGAGAATTTTGCCCCTTTGTTCATTAGGGATATTGGCCTATATTTCTTTCTGTTGTTCTTTGTGTCTTTACCTGGTTTGGATAGTAAAGTGTGACTGATATTGGAGAGTAACATTTGAAGAGCTCACCCTCTCTCTTTTTCTCTACTTTTAAATATTTTTTAAGTATTGGTTGTACAGTGTCTTTAGAAATCTTATAGATTCGACTCTGAATCCATCTTTGCCAGGGCTATTTTTATTCTGATGGCTTTTTCTACCCATTTTGTTCTTATTTGTTATAGGTCCATTTAAATTGTTTATCTCTTCTTGTTCCAACTTGGCAGTTTGTTTAAACTCAGAAACTTGTCCACATCTTTTAGACTTTCTAAGTAAAGCAAGTGTAGGCTTTTGAAGTATTCCCTAAAAATATTCTATAAGGGCGGGTGGGTTTCATTGTAATGTTTCTCTGGTCATCTCTGATTCTCTTAGTTTGAGTCATCTCAGCCTTTCCTTTGGTTAGTGGGGCCAAGAGCCTGGTGATCTCACTTATCATGTTGAAGAACAAGGTCCTAGATTTGTTTATTGGTTTTATTATCTCTGTTCTAATCTTTGAAAATATTTTTCCTTTCTACTAGATTAGAATTAATCTGTTATTGTTTTCCCACATTCTTGGGTTGCTTTACAAAGTCATTTCCCTGTGTTCCTTCTTCTGTGGTTGTTATTTCTAAATGTAATTTTAAATAACACTCTTAGGACTGCTTTTAAGGTGTTTTCTGGTGTTTTTGTTTTCATTTTCACCTAAGTCCAGGACTGTTATTTTTATTTCTTTATTTTAGTTTCTTTTTTGATCCATTAATTGTTTGGTAACGTTCTGTTTAATCAGCATGGTTGAATGTAAATTTGAGAGATTTATTTGTTGTTGACTTTAAGCTTCACGGCTTTGTGGTCATAAAGTACACATGAACTTGTTTCAGTTTTTCTGAATTTCTTTTTAAGATTTGTTTTCTTGCCCCAGCATGTAGTCTGTTTGAGAAATACCTCAATGTGGAATATTCTTTAGATATTCTAGGTTGTTTTGACTTATGATATCATTATAACTGTAATTCTTGCTTGATAACTGTTTTGTTATATGCAATTTTGCTATGTTAAAGTTAAAGCATTTCTTTTTATTTAAACAGAAAAGGGAGATGATGTGGGAGTCCCCTCTATGTGCTGTGATTTGCATTAATGAATAAAGAAACTGCCTTGTCCTCTTTGTATAACAGAACTTAAATAGGCAGGAAAGACAGGACTGAAAGCTGGGAGGAAGAAAGCAGAGTCAGAGAGAGAAAAACACCATAGAGCCACCAGAGACAGACATGCTGAATCTTTGCTGGTAAGCCACTGCCACATGGCAATATACAGATTAATAGAAATGGGTTAAATTGATATAAGAGTTAGCGAACAAGAAGCTAGAGCTAATGGGCCAAGCAGTATTTTAATTAATATAATTTCTGTGTGGTTATTTTAGTGCTAAGCAGCTGGGAACTAACTAGTGGCCTCTCCTGTAACAAGTTCTAATATTGCTCTGTTTATTTTTTGGCTATATGTCCTGTCTATTGGAATAAATAATGCTAAGAATCTCCACTGTCAATAGACTAATGATAATTTGTATATTTAAATCCAAGAGTGCACTTTTAATGAAACTGGATGAACAAGAATTTGTTGCAAATAAATTTAGGATTTTAATATCTTCTTGGTTAATTTACTTGATTAAAATGAAATGTTACTTATGTCTACTGATTAGTTTTAGTTTGGAACTTATTTTAGCAAAAGTTGGACAGGGATATTTGCTTTGTTATTGTTCCAATTCTTAGAAAGTGTTTCTCTGTTCTTTCACTTTAAAGTGGTGTCTATTTTAAAAGGCAAGGTGAGATTTTTGTAGAGAACAGAAAGATAGATTTTTGCTTCTTTTTTCTCTCTTTCTTTTATATTTTTGATCTTGTGCTCTTTTCTAAATTGAAAATAAGTTATTCTCTCATGCAATACATCCTGACCTTGGAATCCCCCTTTTCCTCTTCTCTTAGTTTCCCCCTACTTTTCCTCCCCCTAGATCCACTCCTCTTTGTTTCCTCTTCAGAAAAGAGCTGTCATCCAAGAGACCACAGTCAAATGGGGCAAAAGAAGATACAATACGACATGGGTAAAGCTGTCAAATCAATGATTGACAAGACACCCAATAGGAGGAAAAGAGTCTCAAGAACAGGCAAAAGAGTCAGACACACCAACTCCCATAATTAGAAGTCCCACAAAAATATCAAGCTAACAGCCATAACATATTAGCAAAGGACTTTTTTTTTTTTGGTTTTTTGAGATAGGGTTTCTCTGTAGCTTTGGTGCCTGTCCTGGAACTAGCTCTTGTAGACCAGACTGGCCTCGAACTCCCAGAGATCCGCCTGCCTCTGCCTCCCGAGTGCTAGCAAAGGACCTTGTTAAGACCCATACAGGGCCCTTGCTTGCAAAGACAGTGTCTGTGAGCCAATATGAGCCCTGATTTGTAGATCCAGTGGCCTATGTTCTCCTGGTGTCCTCCACAACAATTGCACTTGTGTACATCAAACAGATACAGTTGTATTGATAGGTGCATCCTTTCCTGAAAATTTGTGGAAAAGAGTTCAAAGTGATGATCAGCTTAAGAAACTATAGCTTTCTTCATTGCCTCATAATTAGCATAAGTACTTTTGTAAGTTACTGTGCTCTTTCAATTGCCCGTGGGTGGCTTAATGAAGCAGGTTTCTATTAACATCATTAAGCCCACCTCTTGATTATTTCCTTGGATCATAAAATAGATTATTTTCTTAAACATTGTTTTCTAGGTGTATGTTATCTAAATTTAAAATCTCAACAGAGAGTCCAGATAAGATTATCCTGCACCAGGTTTCCTGTTTTGCTTCCATACTTATTGTTTTATTATTTCTACAGTAATGGTAGGGACGACAAGGAAAAAGAGATGGTTTATGTTGCCTGAAAATGCACATTCAAGAAACAGTATATGGATTGAGCAGGTTATATATACATATACATACATATATATGTATTGATATGCATGTAATAGCAATTAATAAAAAAAGAGTCATGGATTTGAGTGAGTGCAAAGAATGGTATATAGAAGATTTGATTTACGGCTAGAAACCAAATATGAGTGAGTACATCCCATGTTCCTCTTTTTGGGTCTGGCTTACCTCACTCAGGATAGTGTTTTCTATTTCCATCCATTTGCATGCAAAATTCAAGAAGCCCTTGTTTTTTACTGCTGAGTAGTACTCTAATATGTATATATTCCATACTTTCTTCATCCATTCTTCCATTGAAGGGCATCTAGGTTGTTTCCAGGTTCTGGCTATCACAAACAATGCTGCTATGAACATCGTAGAGCATATACTTTTGTTGGACAGGGAACCCTGATTGCTTTTCGGGCTGAGGAGGGGGGGGGACTTAATTGGGGGAGGGGAGGGGAAATGGGAGGCGGTGGCGGGGAGGAGACAGAAATCTTTAATAAATAAATAAATTAAATAAAAGAAAATTTGAAAGCATAAAAAGGAAGGGATAAATGTAGTAATTGTATTATAATATCAAAAAACAAGGTGGAGAGAGATTAATGAAAGATATCTGATGTCAGTCTGAGAACTCCACATGCAGTAGTAAAACACATACATATTTATACACACAAACGTGCACATACATCACACACATGTATGTTTATACACATATGACACATAAAATGTTCACAAAACTTTTTATAATCCACTATGCAGTTTCCATTTACTGCAGAAAAATAGCACTGGCCTTACCTCTTCTATTCCATTTCTCAAATACCAGAAGCCATGGATCGAGAGTGCCTTACTAGGTATGACTCGAGTATCAGGGCAGATGTTCTTAAAACTTTGTTACTACTCTAACTCATCACTTACTCTTGGAGTGTCTTTGAAGTGAGAATTATTCTGCATTTGCTGTAAAACTAAATGCAGCTTCATTGTTTCTTAACTTCTATTATATATCACCTTCAAGAATGGACATAGAAGCTCTTCAAAGAACTCCTCTGTGGAGTAGGAAATACTTCTGAGGACCTTCAAATGTCATTACCTTAAACTTATATTTTATTCCAGTTGCATCTACATTAAACCACTATTTTAGGTAAAAATAATTATAAATTATTAATAATAATTAAAACTGTGAGTTGATAATCTGCTCACTGAGAAGTAATGTTTGTGCATTAATCCACTGTTGTGGGCTGGTTATAGACTTTTTCTCATTATGCCCCAGCACTGCCATTTCTTAGGTTCTATGACCTTAATTACACATTGCCCTACTTTACTCAATTTCTGATATAGATATTTCACAAAGTTTTCCACATTTCAGGTTATTATTCTAAGCGCTTTATTTAAATTGGTTCAGTCACAAAACACTAAGAACATGCAGACAATATACTAAACTTTCTTTACAGACCAGAAATTTGATATGCTGCAGTCTCCTGTATGTAACTAGTCTCATAGCTACTAAGAACTGTTGTGACCTCATTGCAAGTCGTGTGGCCAGGGGACAGTCTATGATTTTAAACTCTTCAAAACTTGTTCCTAGCTTGGATCTGACATAGAATGAATGAAGTTAATCTTTTAAAAAGTCAATCTTTAGTTGTCTCTTTCTGTATTTTATACTATTACATAAGGGATAGTTGGAAAGAGCATTGGTGATTCTAGTTTATATTTTGTTACAAGATGAAACTGTTTATAAATGAGTATAATAAGAAGTAAAAGCTCTGCCCAATGAACCGTTTTCTGGCTGAATTACAAAACCTGATCTTAACAGAGGTGTTGGTGATAATGCCCTTAGCAACCATATCACGTCTTGTACACCATGCATAGAAATATTTGAGGAACTAAATTTGAGAGGGCTGCATGGTGGAAAGAATGACGACCTTGAAAAACACGCAATAATTTATTTCCCAATATTATATCAAAATTGTTTTGGAACGTAAAATGATTTAAACTCTATGAGATTTGGTTTTCTCCAATGGGCAAAATTTGAATTAACAGTTTTGATTGATAAATTAAAGAATATATGAAAGTTAATAATCCCTAGTACAGAATATTAAAGCAGAGACTGATATGAAATATGTCTTAAAATAGTTTTTTATAGATATATGAAGAACAAAAAGGAGAAATTATTACACATCAGTCTCATACGTCATTTCTTAAATGATTTTATAAGTTCCTTTGCCTTTCCGTAGTTTACCACTTTTTCAATAACCACCAGTTGGAATGTGGTAAGACACCACAGAGTGTGAATTTTCTGAGTCACACCGACTCACACACATGGCACCAGTTGGTAACAACATGAGCGCTGACAATAGGATCTTCTTTAGTGGTTTCTGAACCAGCAGAAACCTTACTGGAAAGCAGCCCTGGTTAATCTATCTCTAAACTGTTATCCAGACACTTTTCTCCATATCTGCTATCTTGCTTACATATCTTTAACAATATTAATATGACTTCAATTGTTAAAGTCAAAACAGAGTATCAAAAACGCTAACCGTGTATTTCTGATTATAATGGTAATGATGGAGAAGATAAAATCAAATGTTTTTTCCTTGTACCCACGATCAAAAATCAAGACACTGCTATCTTTTATAATCTTAAATGCATACAAAACTGGAAAATACTGTTTTACTGTTCCATTTTCTCCATTGCATCTAAAAATGAATACCTTAAAGTACCAATTTGTGCTTACATAAATGAAATATTTCCTGAAAGAAGCATGATACATAAACTATTACTTCCAATTCCTATTATCAGTGAACACTTTTCACCTTTAAGAGATGAAACTGTATTGAAAGTGATCCTAGAATAACTGTTTCAGGAAGTTGGGTATTTGTGTATGCCTTGTTACACAGTCATTTCTGCAGTGCTACAAAAGAAGTAAAGAACACGTTTCACTGCTGTTATTTACAGCATACATGGCAGTCAGGGAAGTGGGTGGATGGGTGCTTGGGGACACACTCAGGGTTTTCATATGAGGAAAGGGAATAGGCCTTTGCCTCTGACCCCATGTGCCACCCCTGTGTCTGCGTTCTGTGCGCTGGCACCCAGTTCGCGAGCTTCGGGCAAGGGGTCTGGAGGTTAAAATACACAGACACGCACAGACAGAGAGACAGCGACATAGGTCATCCTTGAATTCCCCAAGAATGCCCCCTTTATTGTGTTTAGGGGCAGATTATATAGAGATAGCCACGCCCCAGCCAAACCCACCAGAAACCACTCTCCTGCCATCAGGAACTCCTGAAGGTCTCTTGCTCAGAGCAGCTGTAGGCACTCAGATCAGGGGATTACAAGAAATTCAGGATTTGGGGTCTCACTGCTCCCAACACCCATGCCTGCCTCACCCAACCATTCTCAATCCCTCAAGCCTCAACCTCAACTTGCACAGAAACTCACCATGGATGTCAGTGCCATCCTTTCCACTCATAAACAGCACACAATAGTGTGAACAAAGAGCCACTTCCATGCAGATTGGTCTTCTGCTACACTCAGCAAACCCCTGTCACCAAACTAAGCTGAGGGGACGTTCAGGGAAACCTTTGGTGTGGAGCTCTGATGTCAGTCACCCCAGCTCCTGCAGCTGTGCTCCAGGGCTACTGTGGCAATAGTAGTTAGCAAAGGGAAAGCTGTATTTTCCTCTCCACTTGGTTCCTAGCATCATCAAGAACTGGAAAAAATCCAGAATAATTTTACACATGAATATAAATCATTTTTTATTAAAAATGAAATACTTCAAACACAAATGTTTTAAAAAGTCTTAAGATTGGATTCTCTTGAATTCCATTATTATTATTCTTGCTGTTGTTATTGTTATTTTCATTGTTAAAAAAAATCCAAGATAGTCCAGTCAAGCTTTAACTCACTAAAACGAGATATGTGTGTGCATGTGTAATTTAAATAACTAATTTTTAAAAGGGTAAAATATTAACAGAGAAGGGTGTTTGAAATAATATCTTCAAGGTTGGCAGAGGAGTGGAGTACTGTTGATTTTCAGTATCTCCTCCTATGTTAAATCTACAGTTTAATTAGTTATTAGATTTACAAGCCGTTCTGATAACATAAGTCTCTGGGTACATGTGAATCACATTATTATTTCTTATAAATCCTCCCAAGCAGAGAATCCTTCAGTCTAATTTGTGAATAATTAGCTGAAATGATTTAGGAAAATCAAAAGCTACTCAACATTCATAAGGAAGCCAGTTGCTATTTTGTGAAACACACAGAAAAGCAAGTATATCCTTTTTCATGCAAACTGAGAATTGAAGTACTTAAATAAGTAAATGTGGATTAAATTGAATTATAGTGATGCTCTCTCAAATTAATTAGTAGACTTCTGTAATTCTCATTAGCCATGATTATTAAGTAATAATGTTATACCATGTGTTATTGTGTATGTTAAATTTTAGAAGATAGCTTTTTTCTTCTTCACTGTTCATGTCTATTTAAAAGCAGTATTTAAATTCAAACTTACTAAATTTTATTTTTTTGTAAAACCTTAGTTTTGTGGGTTTTTTTTAGATCAACAGTGTTGTTTGTTTTTACCCTAAGTCTCTGTGGTATATAGTCTTTGGTTCCTGATTGCCCATTCAGTATCAGGTATGAGTTCCTCCTAGTGGAGTGGACAAGATCAAATCAGATGTTGGTTGCTTACTCCCAGGAGTTCTGTGCCACCATTGCCCTGGTATAATTTGCACGTATGACAGACAGATTGTAGGCATAAGGTTTTGTGACTGAGTTAGTGTCTATGTTTCTCTTTCAGTAGTCTAGAGAATAGGTTCTGGAACCGAAGACACTAGAACATAGTTTGCAAAGTATTTTTAAAATTATCATCTTCAAAACTGTTTGGTATCATTTCTGTTACCTCTAAATTTAAAAAAAATAATTAAATTGAGACTGTGTTTTACTAGTATCAGTTTCCTTATGCTGACATATTCTGTTTTGAATGTGACAATGATAAATAAACCTAGACATTTGATATAAGTTTTATTCTTCTTAGTTCAAACAAATTTTGTAAATCCTTATATTTTTCACATAATATGTGTAATTGTGTTCCATTTATTTTCATGTTATATTAATTTTGAATGAGAACACCTACAATTATTTCTCTGTCTTCTATTTATTATATAGGTAATTATTCATAGAGATTGTTCTGAGGACTTATGGATCCCAGAGGTAACCAATATAGGCTCTTGGACAAGAGATCCTACAAATTTTTTTGAAACTGATTACAATTTTATAAACTCAACTAACAAAAGCTGCGGAGAATCAACTCAAACTGCATTTTTCAAAACTTGAAGCCACCTTTTCCTTATAGGTGTAGTTTCAATGTAAACAGCTTTAAATCCTGGTTATGAAGAGTGTGTATCTTTTATGGTTGCTCGGTTAGTAAATAGCACTGAGACAAACAATTTCCATGGGAAACCAGAGGTCTGTGAAAACTATCATTGGATAAACATACTCTTTTATTGGGATGTCTGTCATTTTTATTCAGTTCACAGCTTGTAAATTCAATAGTTGGGGTTGGGCAGTGGTGGCACACACCTTTAATCCCATCACTCTGGAGGAAGAAGCAGGCAGATCTCTGTGAGTTCGAGGCCAGCCTGGTCTACAAGAGGTAGTTACAGGACAAGCTCCAAAGGTACAGAGAAACCCTGTCTTGAAAAAAAAAACACTAAATAAATAAATAAATAAAATATATTCAATAGTTGGAACTAAAGTAGATGTTTCCATATCCATTCAACAAAAGTATCAATGTTAAAATCAAGTAGGGTAAAGATTTATTATTTAAGAAATTCATAATATATTTACATATTCAGAAAAATCCTATCAGTGTGCTAACATGACAGCCGTAGCCCTACTTCATTATATTAAATCTGTAATTTCAACTTTAATATTTTAGTTACATTTCTCTATAGGGATACATATTTTAGTAACTTGTCTTCTTTGATGATTCCTCTTCAAAATGAACTTTGTCATGGTTTTATCAAATTTTCAAAAAATTGGAAAGAAATTTGACATAAAGAGAAAAAACTGAAATAAAATTATAAGAAAAATATCTCTTTTGTAGTTTTATAAATAAATTATTGTGGACCTTTTCACCATTCTAATTGGAAAAAAGTTCTCTTCCATGGTAATTAACCATATTGAAGAAATGGTTATCTTTTAAAATTTATTTTAGTCAGAGGAGTATATTATATTAAATTAACATAAATTCATCACAATAATAAGTGCTTTAAAATAGTGCTAATTTAACAATAAATAAAACAATTATCTGTGATTTGTAAGACAAAACACTGATTTCTGATTTTAACATGCTTTTTTTATTGCTTAACTTTAAGATGCTAAAACTTAGGAGAACAGAAGTGTCCTCAGAAAAGCATTCTAAATGTTATATTATTGATTCAGTTCATAGACACACTTGTATCTAACTGACTTTCATCCCCTATAATAATCCTGCAGCATCCTGGTCACGTTCTCTGAACCTGTGCTGAAGGAATGCTAACATACCCATTAAGATAAAAGGTCTCCGATGTCATTTCTAACACACAAGGATTGAGGTCTTCCTATGTAGCATCACAGGCTCTCTAGGCTAAGCCAGGATGCCACAGTGGAGATAGATGACTGAGGGGTCCATAGTGCACAGCAGTACAGTCTAGAGCCTTGTGTCTTAGCTACAAATAACTTTGAAGAGCACATTTGGATTTTCTTAATGAGGTACTTTCTCAGTGTAGGGGTGCAAAGAAAAAATTTCACACTCTTCTTTATGCATCTCTGAGGTATATCTGTATGCACAGATGTCTTTATCATTAATAATATTTTAAGTTAACTTATAAGCAATAAATTTGGTTGTGACATTTTTGTACAAGGATCACTGTACTTTGACCTACTTCATCCTGTTACTTACTGCCCTCTCCACACTCCCACTTAGTGTTTATGTACAATGTGGCATTTTCATTTTATTAATTAGGAAATTCATATTAAAAAGTGGGAGATTAATCAAAAAGTGGGTCTGAAAATTAAAGGCTTCTTGCGAACAAATAGTCTGAAAAGTTTTTGCTTTGCTTATTTATCATATTCCTGTCTTTAATAGCTTAATCTCAATTATTCTCACCCCCAAACAAAAATAAACCACATTTTCAGCTTGATTTCCAGATGTGGGATTTATTTTGCTAGGACTAAAAGTCATATTTAAGCTATCAACTAAAAATATCTCTTCATATGTATGAATGTGATATATGTGCCTTGTGTATAACTTTGTGTAGGTACACACACCCGTTCATGCAGAGAACAAAGGAGGACATTGGGGGTTCTGCTTTGTCATGTTGTGACTTGTATCTTTAAGACAGAGCCTCTCACTAAACTTGAAGCTCACTGATGGGCTAGACCAACTGTCTAGTTCTAGTAATCTGTCCTGTATGCTACCTACGTCCGATGCTGTAACTACAGGAGCATGAGACCACACTGAACTTTTCCATGCTGCTATCATCTAAACTCAGGTGCTTGTTCAGCAATCACTCTTACCTACTAAGTCATCTGATCTGCAAAGCCTGCAAAATACCTTTAAAGCCACACTGTACCCAATCACATTAATTTCTTAATTTACCATCTACATTGGTATTAATATTTAAAATACTGTAGCGACACACAGTAAAATATTTTTGTTACTACACCTTAGGAACTGCACTCTCACCCAGCAAGACATAATGCTCAATGGAAAAATCTCACTCAGCTGCTAGTATTTGTATTCCTAGATGCTGTATTGGAGTTCTTTGGGATGAAGAATTATAACATTTTCATGCAAGTGTCTATTTAATGGTTATACCAACATTTAAATTTTTACTTGTCACTGTATTTTCTTTGAGAAATTATAGATACTGATATTAAAAATGAATGTCATCAGGAATTAATTAGTTATTTGACTGAGCCTCTGCAATATTTTGCATTGGGAGAATTAATGTCCTATTCCTTTGCCACAGACAGGATTACTCTCTAGTACAGGACAAGTAGCCCTTCTCAGATCTGAGATGAAAGTGATACCAGGATTGTATATAACTTATAAATCAAAAGTGCAAATAAAAGCTTTCATATTATTAATAATTCATAAATACAGCTGCCTGAGATGTAGAATCTTATTTAAGAAATACTCAAAATCACAAAAATCTTCAATTTAGTGATGAAAAATTTATAATGTAGTCATGAATGCTAATTGATGCTAACTACTCTGTTGTTATGCTAAACCTCATACTTCCAAAATTATTTGAAGCAAGAATGGAAAAAAAAACCTAATAGAAAGCTGTTGTTTAATGCACATTATTCCATAAAAGACACAGTTCAGGCCCTTTTATTGAAATGGTTGGTTTGGGTCCACAGTAGGCATTCTGACTCAGAATATCTGAACAGACTAGCCAAGAAAACTGCAGGTAGAATAAATTTCCTTTGTGATTATTTTGCAGTGTCATCTAGTGTTTTAAGGTAATTAGAGCACAGTTAGGTATGTCTCCACTGCTTTAATAAATTCAGATGAAGCTGTCAGCTTCCCAAACCACAGAACTCAGTATCTTGCACTGCAAAGAGAGGGAAATGAAAGTTTCACCTGTCACTGATGTACTGTTTGACCTTGCATAAATCACCTGGGTTCCCCAGGCTTTAGTTCTTTCATGGGCAGAATGAAGAATTTAGCTGGATGACTTCTGGTGGGCCTTTCCATTTTATCATTTAGTGTAAAGAATCATGGAGATCTGGAAATCAGTCTGAGGTACCCAGTCTCAGGAAGATAAGTGCTGTCCCGTGCTTAACTTAAGTAAATGCCTAACTTAAGTAAGTGTTTGTTACTGTGGATGTGAGTCTGGATGCAGGCCATGAAGTAGACGGGGAAATAAGGTAAATGGGCAGGTAACAGCGCTATAGGAAATAGAAGGCTGTGGAAGGGACAATAGAATAGGAAATGGAGAGGAGGATCAAACAAAACCAATTAGATATGCGAATATCGAAATGAAATAACTACTTTGTATGCTAATTTAAATATAAATTTAGAAAATGATCTGAGCCTCTCTTTGATTATGCAGGCTTGCAAAATTTCTACTCACGATGTTCAAATTTAATTCATATTTGTCTTTCAAATGAAAATATACTATGCCTTTAAGTTTATAGAAAATGGAAAGATGACATCTCTGCATATATACTAAGAGTGATAACACTGATACTTACCAGTGCAGGGTCTCACTTCTGTGCCTCCTAAAATAAATTTTTTTTTAATTTATTTATTTATTAAGGATTTCTGCCTCCTCCCCGCAACCGCTTCCCATTTCCCTCCCCCTCCCCCGATCAAGTCCCCCTCCCTCATCTGCTGGAAGAGCAATCAGGGTTCCCTGACCTGTGGGAAGCCCAAGGACCGCCCACCTCTATCCAGGTCTAGTAAGGTGAGCATCCAAACTGCCTAGGCTCCCCCAAAGCCAGTACGTGCAGTAGGATCAAAAACCCACTGCGATTGTTCTTGAGTTCTCAGTATTCCTCATTGTCCGCTATGTTCAGCTAGTCCGGATTTATCCCATGCTTTTTCAGACCTAGGCCAGCTGGCCTTGGTGAGTTCCCAATAGAACATCCCCATTGTCTCAGTGTGTGGGTGCACCCCTCGTGGTCCTGAGTTCCTTGCTCGTGCTCCGTCTCCTTCTGCTCCTGATTTGGACCTTGAGATTTCTGTCCGGTGCTCCCACGTGGGTTTCTGTCTCTGTCTCCTTTCATCGCCTAATGAAGGTTAATATTCATGAGGATGCCTATTGAAATAGGTTTCAGAGTCTGCTTGCCTTCCTCAGAATGAGACTTGGATTTGTAAACAGTAAGTATGAAATGGTGAAGAGTTTTGGTTAAGGAACACAGATCACCATGGGCTTTTTCCGGAATCAGTGATTTGAAAACACTCAATTAAATTTTTTCTCTTTGAACTTTTGGAAGAAGACAGTTAAGTTAAGGTACCTACTTAATAAATAGTGCATTCTATGAGCAGGAGGCTTTGAAATGAAATGATCTGACAACGCTTTAGAAGTCCTGTAGTCCATCATTTCTCTCTAGCACTGTGTCAGTAAAATTGCACCCGAGTCACAGAGGAGAAAAGTGACATTCTATCAAGTGGCCACAGGAAATTGCTCAGAAATACAAAGCAAGTGCTATGGCCTAGATGTTAAGTGTTCAGAATTCACCTCCCCTGTCATGAAGGTCACACTTGGGTGTTCTGTGTCTACTGAAAAACAATTCTCTCCCTGGTTAATATCTGTAACGATTCAAAGTTCTCTTGTGCTTTCAGAAGTTTGTTGAAGTTCATGCACACACATGGGATCAAAGGTCCACTGAAAGCCTATGTTAGCCCCTCTAAGGAGTTCCCACTGTGAGCTAGTTTGTGGCTCCGGGAGGAGGCTTTGAAATCTGGAAATCAACAGTATTTCTCATTATTTTTGTTTTCTTTTAAGAGGTCAAATTAAATTCTTAATCCTAGCAAGAATATCTGAATTTTAACATTTAATTCAAGTACATAATTTTCAGTCTAAAAAATGAAAATCTTCCTCTCACAGCTCCAAGCCTTAAATTTCTACATTTATATACTTTCCTTCTTAAAAATATTTATTTTAGCTTTCCTTTCGCTGCTGCGTCCGCAGCCATGAGTATGCTCAGGCTACAGAAGAGGCTTGCCTCCAGCGTCCTGCGCTGTGGTAAAAAGAAGGTCTGGTTGGACCCCAACGAGACCAATGAAATCGCCAATGCCAACTCCCGTCAGCAGATACGGAAGCTGATCAAAGATGGGCTGATCATCCGGAAGCCTGTGACTGTGCATTCCCGGGCTCGATGCCGGAAAAACACTTTGGCTCGACGGAAGGGCAGGCATATGGGCATAGGAAAGCGGAAGGGTACTGCCAATGCCCGAATGCCTGAGAAGGTGACCTGGATGAGAAGAATGCGGATCCTGCGCCGCCTCCTCAGGAGATACCGTGAATCCAAGAAGATTGACCGCCATATGTATCACAGCCTTTACCTGAAGGTCAAAGGGAATGTCTTCAAAAACAAGCGGATTCTCATGGAGCACATCCACAAGCTGAAGGCAGACAAGGCCCGCAAGAAGCTCCTGGCTGACCAGGCTGAGGCTCGCAGGTCTAAGACCAAGGAAGCAAGAAAGCGCCGGGAGGAGCGCCTCCAGGCCAAGAAGGAGGAGATTATCAAGACTCTGTCCAAGGAGGAAGAGACCAAGAAATAGAGCTTCCCTCGAGTCTGTACATAGTGGGCTGCCTGTGGCCTCAGGTGGATCAGTCATTAAAATAAAACAAGCCTTAAAAAAAAAAAAAAAAAAATTTATTTTACCCGTGTGTGTGTGTGTGTGTGTGTGTGTGAGAGAGAGAGAGAGAGAGAGACAGAGACAGAGACAGAGACAGAGAGAGACACACAGAGAGAGACACACACACACACACACACACACACAGAGAGAGAGAGAGAGAGAGAGAGAGAGAGAGAGAGAATTACAAGAGTGCAGGGTACCATAGCTATCATAGGAGGATATCAGATCCTCTGGATCTGAAGTTATATGTATTGTATGCAGTTGTGAGCCTCCATGTGTCTTCTGGGAATCAAACCCAGGTCCTCTGCAAGATAGGTCAGTACTCATAACCACTAAGTCATTTCCCCGATTTCTACCTTTTAATTGGATTTAACCTTAGGCTAGTTTGCTAGAAAATAACGTGTAATACCAAATTCTTTCTTAACAGTACATATTGTCAAATTTTTCATAATCTGACTGCAGATTTGCAATTTTTGTCCTTAGAGTAGTAGGTCAAATTTTAGGTACTGTTCCCTGAGAACTCCATTTATCTATACTGACAATTCCTATTGAATTACTGGAACTGTTCTTTAAAATTTCCATCATTTCTTTTATGATTTGTTCTGTGCGTGTTGTTACTGTTTTGTGTTTTCCATTTGCTTATTTGATATTGTTTGTATGTGTGTGTGTTGATTTGGCTTTGTTGCTATTCTCAAATCTTCTTTCTTCTCCGGTGAAAACTTCTGGTACTCGTACAATGTAAGTCTAAGGAAAAATCAACAAAAATGAAATGAGGTCACATACATATTGAAGGTCTACGATAATAATGAGGCTTTAGTGGAAGCAGTTTGTTATGGGTAAGTCCATAATATTTCTTATAACTAACTTACCTTAAAATGTTAGTTTCTGTCCACAACAAAAACAAAATTTCCTCTTTTTTTTCTTTTCTTTCTCTTTTTTTTTTTGACACAACTTAGAAAGATGTTTGATCTAGGGCACAAACCAAGAGACTGACACATTTTTCCAATTAACAGAAAGGTAAGTGATAGAAAAGACAACATGTGTGCCTTTTGCTCATTTTATGGATAAGGTAATATGTAATTTTTGTTCTTATACTGATGAAAACCAGTTATATGACTCTATCTAGCTGCAAGGGAATCTAGGAATGACCATGACATGCTAGGCAAATGACTCAAAAGCAATAGGCAACAGTAAATAAACAGGAATTTTTTGATATAGAAAAGTTATTTTTCAGAGTTAGCAAAACGAAATGGGAGCTTTGTTATTAGATGTAATAATTTACATATAATTTCCATTATGACTAACTATAAGGATAGCTATAATCTTAACTTCAAATTTAAAACTATAATCTTAATCTCCAATCTTAAACAATTATGTTGAAGTCAAATTCTTCTTCAATATGAATAAGAATGTACTTTTTAGACTGTTTAGAAAATTGTGCTATAATTCCACTAAAATTTGGAAATATTAGAACACTATGTAGACATTTAAGAGATACTAAGAAGTATGAAGCTTCTATATTAAGTACAAAAGAATCAAATAGTTACCTATTATTTTCTATTATATAGAGTGGTTCTTTCATAAAAATATAGATTGTATTTATACATTTGTGTACACACATACACATATGAACATGTAACAATATATTTTGTTTATTTATTTGTGCACACACACAGACACAAACATGAAGTATAATAATAGATTGTGTTTATATATTTGTGCACACACAGAGAGAAAGACATATTTCTATAAATACATGAATATATGTAACAGTAATAAAGAAAATTCGACAATCAACCTCAGAGTGAGCAGAAATGTTGGATGGTTTGGAGAGAGGGTTTCTGGGAAGGTTTGGAAAGAGGAATGGAAGGGAAAGATAATGCAATTTTTCCAATTAAAACATATTTTAAAATGTAAATAAGTCAAAAATTCTATTACCAGAAATAAAACAGCCTCACTGATTATATTCAACTTAAACATTATATATGGAAAGACATAAGAATGGGAGAAAGGGAAAGAAAACAAACAGGTTGACACAATTTGGATCATTATGCAAATAGTTGCCTTGGAAACCAAGAGTGCTGTCATTTGCACCCTGGTTTTCTCTGCACTACCAAAAGTGTACTTTCTATTTAATTAGTTATTACCAGTTTTTTAATTGAATAATATGTGTAATATTTAAAGGGAAATATGCGAGAGTAGTGGTCAAGTGTGCATTTAAAATGGATGTTATATACATGACATTGTTTACTTATCAAAGAAGATTCTGAGAAGATAAACATAAAATTGGGACATTCGTTAACATATATGAATAAGTCTTCACATTTACATTCTAATCGCATAATGAACATTGTGTGAATATAATACAGAAGATCAAGGAAGACACAAATCATAAGTGAGGAATTTCATACTCTGAGTGCCCTTAAGGTGAAAAGCTTTGAATATAAAACTTTGTATTAAGAAGAAAAATCCAGTTATCATGGGCCATTTATGCTATGTAAATAGATACAATATCTTATAAAGGGCTGGAACCTTAAATGACGCAGCATGAATAGTGGCTGCAATGTAAATTTACTGGAGTAGATGCTCTTCCAAAATCACAGGAAAAACGAACTTTTAGTTAAAAAACACCGCTCTAGTCTTAGAGAGGTTGGTGGAAACTTGAGCATAATATTATGCATCAAAATGATTTTTTGAGGAATATATTTAAAGGCACGAATACATTTTCTTCCACTTTAATGTGTTTTTTATAATATGAAGAACTTTATTTTATGGGTACTATCACTGTTCATACAAAGTCGCCTATTGAATATTTCCAACAGATTGTAACGAGAGGCAAATGATTGTTTTCTATGTTTCAAGGATAACTTCTTTGTCATTCTCAAAGAAAATCTAAATAAACACATTTTAAAGTTAATTTAAAATATTTCTTTCAACCTTGTGCTTTTCCTAACAGATATGTGCAAAAACACTGTTAGAAGTAAAAAGCATGGGATAAAACTGGACTCTCTGAACATGGCGAACTATGAGGGCTGATGAGACGCAAAGGACAATGGCACGGGGGGGGGGGGTTTGATCCTACGTAATGTGATGGCTTTGTGGGAGCCTAGCCAGTTTGGATGTTCATCTTCCTAGATATGGACGGAGGTGGGAGGTCCTAGGTCTTACCACAGGGCAGAACACCCTGACTGCTCTTTGGACTGGAGAGGGAGGGGGAAAGGAGTGGGGGGAGGGGGAGAAGGGTGGGAGGACGGGGCGTAGGGGGGGATGAGGGTGAGGGAAATGGGAGGCTGGGAGCAGGTGGAAACTTTTTTTTTCTTTTCTCCTTTTCTCAATAAAAAAAATATATATATATATATAAAAGAAGTTTTATAAATATTTGCATTATCAAATTAATGAAAGTTAACACTCTTTTCCACACAAATTTGTTCTTACATAAACACATTAGCAAAACAATGATTAGTCCTCATGCCTATGTCTGAGGATTTGCAATTTGCTAGCTGTATGTCTACGACTAATTACTTTATTACTTTAAATATTTTCTGGGAAATACAGTTGGTGTTCAAGTCTTAAAACAGTAATTCAATGCACAATATTTTGCTCCGTAAAAGTAATATTTTTATCTTTATTATATGACTCTTACTTACTCTATATTCAAAGTAGATTTTTTAAGTAATTTAGTTTTCAGAAAATAATAAAAAATTACTTTTCTACCATTAATTTAGTTGTAGCTCCATATATCAATTTAAATGTCAGTTACTAATATGTCATTTAAAATTGACAGCATATTCAGTGTTGCTCAATTATTATGTGATTAATGTTTCCCAAGGTTCCAATAGTGGAAGAGAAATATAGCTGAAGTCATTTTATTCATAGTTAAAAGCAAATTATGTAAAAACTTTGATAAACAATTAGTATCTCATTCTAATTTAGGAATGTCACATCGCCAAATATATGGTTGTGAGATAAATTCATAAAAAAATCTTTTACATTTCTGGGAAAGACAAACAGTCCAAAATAGATCAAACTCTAGAATTGAAGTTGATAGTTGAAACAAGAAAGACCACAATTTAAAAAATAAATAGTTTGAAGTCAGGGATTGTGATGCCGCCAGAGATTCTTTTATTGTACAGGATTGTTTTGGTTATTCTGGGCTTGTTCTTTTTTTTCCTGCTTTTCCATATGAAGTTGAGTACTGTTGTTTTGAGGTCTGTGAAGAATTTTGCTGGGATTTTGGGTAGTGCATTGAATTTGTAGATTGTTTTTGGTAAAATGGCTATTTTTACTATGTTAATTCTACCTACTCAAGAGCGTGGGAGATCTTTCCACTTTCTAGTGTCTTCTTTAATTTCTTTCTTCAAAGATTTAACGTTCTTGTCATACAGGTCTTCCAATTGTTTGGTTAGAGCTACTCCAAGATATTTTATGCTATTTGTGGCTATTGTGAAGGGTGATGTGTCTCTGATTTCTTTCCCAGTCTTTTTATCACCTACATAGAGGGGGGCAAATGGTGGGAGTGCAAGCTAGTACAGCCTCTTTGGATGTCAGTGTGGCAATTTCTCAGAAATTTAGGAAATGACCTTCCTCAAGACCCAGTAATACCACGTTTGGGTATATATCCAACGGATGGTCATTCGTGCCACAAGGACATGCGCTCAACTATGCTCATAGCAGCTTTGTTTGTCATAGCCAGAACCTGGAAACAACCTAAATGCCCCTCGACTGAAGAATGGATAAGGAAAATGTGGTACATTTACACAATGGAGTGATACACAGCAGAAAAACATAATGACATCTTGAATTCTGCAGGCAAATGGATTGAGCTAGACAGCATCATGTTGAGTGAGACAACCCAGACTCAAAAAAGATATATTATCACATGTACTCACTCATAAGTGGCTTTTAAGCATAAAGCAAAGAAAACCAGCCCACAAATCATAATCTCAGAGAACCTAGACAACAATGAGGATCCTAAGAGAGACATACATAGATCTAATCTACATGGGAAGTAGAAAAATACAAGATCTCCTGAGTAAATTGGGAGCATGGGGAACCTGAGGGAGGCTTGAAGGGGAGGGGAGAGGAGAGGCAGGGAAGGGAGTAGAGAAAAATGTAGAGCTCAATGAAAATCAATAAAAAATAGTTATAAAATTATAAGTTATAATGTTTTTATTTTGTTGCTAACACAAGAAAAACTAGTATAAATATCTAATGTCCTGGATATTAAGTGCTGGAGTTATTTTTTTATTGAAAGATAACAAACTATCTTCAGTATCCAGCAATACCACTCTTGGGCATATACGCAAAAGATGCTCAATCATACCAAGAAGACATTTGTTCAACTATATTCATAGTAGCATTATTTGTAATAGCCAGAACCTGGAAACAACCTAGATGCCCCTCAACTGAAGAATGGATAAAGAAAATGTAGCACATTCACACATTAGAGTACTACTCAGTGGTAAAAAAAAAAAAAACAATGACAACTTGAAATTTGCAGGCAAATGGATGAAACTAGAGAACACCATTCTGAATGATGTAACCTAGACCCGTGAAGAATACTCCCAGCCATGATGGCGCTGAAGGGGAGTAAGGTGTGTGTGGGGGAATCTGACTTATTTACAAGATGATTGGAGTTTGAGACGAGGAAAGGTGACATAAAATGCCTGATGCCCTCGTGATCCCCATTAGAAGTTATGGGAGCTGCGACTCATGCAGATGTGACTGCTGATGTGATTGGCAAATTCCCCTTCCACTTCCTCTAAGATTGGTGGGCTTTTACTTTATAAATTTCATGTGTCTCCAGACCCGGGGACTTGGTGACTATTTGCACACCTACTTTCTCTTCTCAGCAGGGCCAGTCACAGGCAGCAGGCTCAGTTCTCCACTGATGTCTGCAGATGGATGCCACATTATATTATTAATCCTTATTATTAATAATTATATGTTATATCTTATTATATACATGAGTACATAAATACAACCCGTTCAGCCTGTAAAATGATACTTGTATGTATATACTTTCAGGATTGACCATTTCCTATTAGATAAATAACTTGTATATTCCTTCTGGGGAAGATCATTTCTCCAACTGACAATATTCTATAGTTGCCTATTGTTCTTTATGTACAGTTAAAGTGTCATGGTCTTTACCCCATTCACTTTAGAATGTCTACTGTTGTTGTCTTTGATAATCTCAAGTTTAGGTATGGCAGAGCAAGACAGTGTAAAGGTTCCTTTGTCTTGTATTCTTGTTGAAGTCCTTTCATGTTTAACTAGGATTTATTCTCTTGATGGAGAATCCAGCTCTATTTTAGGAATCTAAAGTCAGGATGGCCTAGCTAATTTAGCTTCTGTTAAACTGTCTGTTAGTGAGACATCCCCTCCAGCTAACTGCTTATCTTAGTTGCTATCAAAGGACTTGCTTCTGGGCAGATCCTTGCAGTTGCTGAGCAAGTTGTCAGGATTTTTTTTTTTCAAACACCCTGTATTCTGGACATTTGGGGCTATACCTAGCTCCCTAAATACTAGGGGATAGTCCAACCAGCTAAAATGGAGACTTTCAGATTGCTGTAGACGATGTCTGACTGGTGGTCTCTGGTGTGCTATCCATAACATAGGCGTGACAGACATAAATTTTAATAGCATTTTAACAATATACTTTTTAAGTAATCAGTGTAACTCACATATAGTTAATGTTAAAGCATTGTGGAGAGAAAATTTAAAATAGTAAAGTAAGGAGGGGTAAATTGGATTGCTTATTCAAGGATATTGTCAAACAGAATAAGATTATTTGGTCACCTCTGAATGTGACAAAGAAAATGACTGTTTTTAAGAGAACAGCTTGCCCCAGGCATTCTTTCACTTTGCTGTAGCAAGGAACTTTGTGTCACCAGATCCTCAGGAGCCAATGTAGTATGAAATGCGACATGGATAGGTAGCGTGAACAGTAAATATCACACACTGAGTTATAGAACTTCAGAGTTCAGAAAATTCTGCCTCCTTTTCCACTATAGTAGGGACAGAAATGAATAGCGAAGTTAAAAATGATAACTTAAAATATAACTCCAAGATGGCTTTAAATTCTTACAGTAATGACAATAACATAGCTAACTGCATTTCTTGGTGGTCGATCTGTCTCCTCAGATCCCAGGAGCAAAAGAGTAAGTGTGAATTGGCAAAGTGCCCAGGAGAGCAGAGGAGACTGATATTTAATATGGACACCATAAAGAGCTGAAATCCTTGCTGAGGAAGTTCTTTTCTTTTCGAGATTCCTAAAGTGCATTCTCCTGCCAGTCCAACCCACATAATTGTGTAGAAAGCAGGGTTTGTACTCTACTATGTATGTTTATGGATGTTTAAGTTTATGTTTTTCAAAAATGGCAAGACTATATATCTAGGAAGTGCTTTGGTTTTGTTTATTGCTAAATGAAATAATTGTTGGAATAATTGCAAAAATAGGGGAATTTGTCCCAAGTGAGTAATCATAAAGCATAGTAGGCCTGAGCAGGCACCAGGAAAGAATTTACTACATGGGGGAAATACACAGTGTAAGGATGTGAAAACAAACTTCTTCCTTCAAATCAGATCCAACATTTTAGAGAGCTAGTGTTGGTGAATCTTCACAGAGTTGGGCATCATAAAGGTTCCTTTCTTAACCACTCCTTTTGAAATCTGTAGAGAATTAGACAGCCTGTATTTGGCTCTTCTTTCTAAACCACTGCTTTCATCATTACTCAGAGGGTTTTATGTTTTCATTTTTTCTTTCATTGAAAATAGTTATTTTTATACTATATATATTGATAATATTCCCCCTTCCCTCATTTCTCCTAATTCCTCCATGCTTCTCCACTAATACAGATCCATACCCTCTCTGTCTCTCCTTAAAAAACAAACAGGCACCTAATGATAATGAAATAAAATTATAAACAAATTAAAAGATTCTGTCATAAATCACACATTGGGGTGATACCTGCTGGGGCCCAGCCTTGACAGAGTTTGCATATTCCAGGTTAGGAGCATGAGGATTCTAATTGTTAAGCAAATGAAACAGAGGCATGAGAGAAATAAAAGGCAGAAACAAGAACAGCATTGGGAAGGAAATTCAGCGAATACTGAATTAGCCTGCGTTTATTTTCCACATGCTTATATACTTCACACCAAAAGGGGATGGGGGAGGCAACTGACTTCATTAAATTGATATAAGGAATAGACCAAGTCTCTGCAGGCAGCTAGCTATCCCCTGGAACCTCCTGCCAATCTTGAAGGAACAGAAATAGACTTGAATTCTCATACCCTTGTTCAAGGTGGTGAGGATCCACATCTATTCTCAAAAATCCTAGACTACACCCTAGGTCAGGATCTCTTCTTTGTAGCCATACCTGTTGTCAATAACTTTTAGAGAAAAAGAATATGTTCAATATCTCTGACCTTTAGTCAAGGGGGAACAGCACTCACACCTTTGGACCCTGGCAATTCAAATATACATAATAACAAAACAGGAAAAAATGCAAAAAGAAAAACACAGGAACCATATATACACAGGAACACTCACACAGTAATCTCATACAAATACAAAGCCATAATGTTTATTCAAAGGCTGTATAAGGTAAAAATAAAATAAAATCCCTGAGTTAAAAGTGACAAAGAAACTCCACTAATGATTTTTAGTTGACCATCCTCTCTTGGAGATGCAATCTATCCTTAGGAGTGGTGTGTTTCCTTAGTGTATAAGTCCTTTGAAAAAAGACTAACTTTTCATTTGTAATTGGCCATTAATAGGAGCTAGCTTCTACTTAGAGAATTTTAAGTGTTTGTATCATTCTAGGTTTCAAATTCCTTGAAGAGGTAAATTGATTAACTCACATTTGATTAATCTAAGAAGATCAAGGTGGGAAAAGGTATCACAGAACAGATAATGTCTCTATAACTACTCTCAAGCAAGAGATTGCCCTGAAGATACGAGTTGTGGGTACCCTACACTGACAAACATTGGAAAAGAAAGAAGATGTGTTGCTTAATGAATGCTATCTCAAAAGAGAAACCAAAGTCAAAAGTATGTAATTGTTTTCAGTAAATATTTGTTGAAGCGTGATATCGTTATCTTGCAAAATTATTTAGTGAAGAAAGACTTAAAGATATGGGGAAACTGAAATACTGACATTTTTAGTGTACGTGTCTCTTTGTTTCTTCTCTACATTGACAGATAGTATTAATTATATGGAAAAAGCCTAGTGATAGTTAAAGAAAACAATGCTTACCTGATGTTTAGAAAAGCATATAGAGAAAATACTCCATACCATAGCATCATTAGTATAAATAGTAATGGTAGTCATAGAAATATATTACTATGCTTTTGATCAAAATCTTATTTTAACATTCACACATTCACCCTTTATTCAGAAAAACAAAGAGACGAAAATGAATGCCAATTGTATGCCAGACACTGAACATACCAAACAAAACGCAAGCAAGTAATGTTGGCTGATGACCTGACTGCCAGCTATATTTTCCTGTCCTCCTTGATCATTTTTCAGTTTGGAAATTAAGACCTACTCAAGCTATAACTTAGTAAGAGAGTGCCTGCCTTGCATGTGTGAGACCCACGCTTAATACCAACACATAGGAAGATGAGGCAATTTAAACGCCTCATTTGTCCAATTTCTTAACAATTGTAGGCAGCTGTGAAACCTGGTGTTGGCAGTAGGACCTAACAAGAAATATCTCCGGATGTCTTTGAAGGGATTTTAGTTTTTAGCCTACTTCTGTCTGTTTAGCAATAAAAAGAGAATTATGTTTCTGTGTCAGGTATGTTGTAAGGAGGAAAACTTAAGAATTAAGATTTGAAATATCAAGAAAGGTAAAAACTTGGAGCTTTAATGATATTTGTCAGCTAATGAACTGATATCAATAGATTTTTGTCTTTGGTCTGTGGCATATTCATCCCCACAGTAATTCCCTTACTGCAGGCAGTCTATATTGAGTGCTCACATGAAACCAGAGGCTCTCTTACTGAAAAAGGCACAATTGGAATTTTCCTGTTATTAATAGAATATCATGAAACTTCACAATCTTGTACCTTTTTGTGTTTTATTCTATGTGGAAGCTAATAATTCAGAAAATAAGTTTATGAATCAGTGACATCAAGAAACTACCATTAACCATATTGATTCCAAACAATATCTTGAAAATTAGCACAATTCCACCAACAATGATTCATTTTTATTTCACATCTATTACCTTACCCAGGAACAAATGTTGCATAATATTGTATATCCTCAGGTTTCTTTAATTTGAAACACTTTTAAGTAATAAATCATAGAGAAATTTATTTTAAAACAACTTTGAAACACATAATTTTACCATTTATAAAAGATGAAAGTAAATTTACATAATAGGAAGATGGATGTACTTATTTACTTTTATCCAAAAGTATTGGATGAATATTTAATGAAGAACACCTACAGAATTTTTGAAGTTGATTAGTGTTTAATTTCATAAACACCAGTATTGAGAAAGCTGCTTTATAGAAATTAAATATGCAGCCGGGCAGTGGTGGCGCACGCCTTTAATCCCAGCACTCGGGAGGCAGAGGCAGGCGGATCTCTGTGAGTTCGAGACCAGCCTGGTCTACAAGAGCTAGTTCCAGGACAGGCTCCAAAACCACAGAGAAACCCTGTCTCGAAAAAAAAACCAAAAAAAAAAAAAAAAAAAAGAAATTAAATATGCAGTAGAAAATGGTAGAATTATGCTTATGACAATTTCTGAAATTGGGGAAATTTTGTCCTAATCTCATCTAGAAATATTTGACATTTTAAAAAATTCAAATTAGGAACTCAAGAGAAATTCTTAAAATAAAATGTTATAATAACTCAATTCAATTCAATTATATGACCATTTAAAATTTCCATACTAAGAAATGAAAGTAGGAAAACATTAAGCGGTGGTTTTCTGTGAAAAATTACTATAAGCTTTCATGTGTGCAAAATATTTTTCTATGAACAGTAAGAGCAATGCAGTTCATAACACAAGTCCCTAATCTGAGGGGAAAGGTTTCTGCCAGCCTCTCTTCATGGAGTACTGTGCCACAGCTTGGGTAGTGCAACACACAAAGGTGTGCTCAGAATTAGGTCTGCACGTTGCTTATACTCCAGATAGTCTTGAATTATGTTTGCTTGTTGTGTGTTTAGAAACCTTTGATCACTGCCAATCCATTTGCAACTCTACATTTGATTATCTGAACCCTTATAAGACCATAGCTCATGGCTTAAGAAGTTGTAGGCTGTATGACTTTAGCTTGTAACCGTGTGTCATTGTTTCAAACAATACTCATTTCATAAATTCTCGACAAAGCAATGACGTAAAATTCTCCATGTACCATGCGATGCACTTTATCCTTTCATCTCTATCCTTTTTATTCTTCTTCGTCTGTTAGACTGACATCATGCATGGTGGTAGGTCAACTTACACTCTATTCTCTGATTATTAATCAGCTTTCCCTCTCTCCTTTCTGACATCAGTTGTTAAATATCATCGGACTCTTATTTGATTCCTCTCTTTGTTAGGGTTTTTATGACTGTAAAAAGAAGTCATGATCAGGGCAACTCTTATAAAGGAACAGGTTCAGTTAGGGTTAGCTCACAGTTTCAGAAGCTTAATCTGTTATCTTCATGATGGGACATGGCAGTATGCAGGCAGATATGGTGCTGGAGAAGGAGCTTAAAAGTACACATCTTGATCCTCAGGCAGAAGGACAGATTGTGTGCCACGTTGGGCATAACTTAAGCATACAAGACCTCAAAGAACACCTCCTGATTGCCACACTTCCTCCAATGAGGCCACATCTACTCCAACAAGGCCATACCTCCTAATTGTGCCCCTATGGGCTAAGCATTAACATATATGAGTCTATGGAGGCCATACTGATTCAAACAACCACAATTACTGAACGGTGCTGGGAGAAAAGGAAGAGACAGTTCTGAGCACCCACGTGCTAACTCATAACACCTGTAACTCTCATTCCAGGGTATTTGATTCCTCTTCCTGGCCCCATGGATACTAGATCTGCAAATGGTATACATGCATACAGGCAAAACACCCAAGGGTATAAAATAAAAGTAAACAAACCTTTAAAAATGTTATGTGAGCAATTTCTATGCAGATTTAGAAATAAAGTCCAAGATGATCGTCTGCTAGTTATCTTCCTGGAAAATTCTGGAATGTAGAGAAGCTGGAACATTCAAGGACCCGTTTGACAAGCTATTTGTGCTAATTCTATGTGAATTTCCAGCAAACATGGAAAAACTGAAGTTTCAGAATTGGGGTTTAGGTCATAAATATTAGACACTATAGGCAAAGTCAGTTAGCTACATGGTCTGTTTGAGTTGAAGCTAAGAAAGAGAATGATAATGAAGATTTTTCCATTTTGTCTTTCCACAGTGATTTGCTTCAAGTCTAACTTTTGAGGCCTGCTAATGGACTTCTGACCCATGTTGAAATCTTATCTTAGTTTCTGTGAGTGTAGCTCTTGTCTGCCTTACTTGACTTTAATGATCCTGTACCCAGCACGATGTATGGACCCAAACAAGAATTTAATACATAATTATTGAAAAGATAAAAGAATGACATAAACTCAGTGATTATTTGTATGCTGATCTAGAACTGAGGCCAAATAGTAATTATAGTGAGTCCTTGGATCGTTGATTATGGCAGATAGAAAAGGATCCTGCCAAAGTAGTATTGCTACTTTGAACAATGTGATTCATATGCTTACTCAACAGATATGGATAAAATATTTAAAATATCTTAATATTTAAAAGTTTTAACACATACATACTTAACTTTACAAACTGTCCACAGATCTCCATGAATATTTTTCAGTGTATTCATGAAACAGTCAGCCGGCTCTCTTAGCACCAGAGTCTGAGACTACTGTTTACATGTTCATGACCCAGAGTCAGGAAAAGCAGTGAGTATCCATAACCCTGAAGAATGCATGCTATGCCCTTCACTACAGAACAGTAAAGTTGATAATAGCTTGAATCCAGATGGTCTTAGCAAAATGTCTTCTAGTTTAGTCTAGTTTTTGTTCTTTGGTCTTTTAGCGATATGCAGTCATTTTGGACAATTACACAGTTTTCTTTGCTCGGCTTGGTGAAGTGATGCTAGAGGGAAAATGTTTGGGAGAGAATAGAATCACTCTACCTTTTCTTAGAGGAAGCACAGCTGTCACTGGCTAAGAAATGATCTCAGTGTTGTAGGATGCACCAGCAATGAACACGTCTCCCGTTTGTTATGAGTACATCAGGATCAGACAATGACCAGCATTCAGTGAAACACCAAAGCCTACAGAAAACCACTCCATTTGTTAAAGGTCAAACATCTGTAACCTGAAGCATTTGAAATGAAGCAGAGAAAACAATCTCAAAGCCATTTACGACCGTGTTCTCTGACAGCTTTTGTCCTGGCTTCCAGTAAGAGAAGTGTGCCTTTATAGTCACAATTCTTTAACTAAATATGATGCTTGTGGCAACAAAATGCATTTGATTGCTTTCTTTGAGTCATAATGCTTTTATCTTGTTTCCAGAGTCATAAAGCCCACGGGATATTGCCTTTTTCCAGGAGTACTGACTTATATCCATGCTATACATTTAGGCAATCGGGTCAGGTATACATGATGATAAAGTAGCTCTGTTAACACAGGGAGGAATGGCTTTCAAACAATGGAAGGAATATGCCTTTTGGAGAGTAGAAGAATTTTGTTATTATTGTTTGGAATATGTTGCATTGCAACATACCTCCTGGCTATTTTGTGTAATAATTGGAATGGATTTGGAGATGCTTCAGCAGTGTTTACTAAATGAAGTACACATAAGAAATATTAAACTCATGGTCATAGCTCTTGAACACATAGCAAATAGGAGCAGTAATACACAGAATTTTGTCAAAAATCAAACAAAATCCCATTGGAAATTGATGGTTAAAATGCCTTGTATGAAAAGAAAGCCACAGTGAAAGTAAACATTTAGGAAAATAACATATCTTCAATTTTAAAATTATTCATGTATAAAATTAATACATTTTAAGTCTGATGTTTTATAAATTTAAACAATCCATAAAACTGTGAATAAACTTCATTTTCAGTCTCATTTTAATTTTGTCATAAACATAAAGGAGTACGTGATTTTACTAAGCTCACTTACTCTAAAGAAAAAGATTTGATACCAGATGTCATGAACAGGAAGAGAAGGGACACAGGGGTGTGTCTGGGGAATATAGATTAATGATTGATATCAGACACAAAGTCCTATGTTCAATCTTTAGCACCGCATAAATAAGTATATTGGTACATACTTCTAATGAGCCAGGCAAGCATATGAAACCTGAGACTATTTTATTTGAGCTCGTACATACAGCCTCCTTCCAATACACACTTGGCTGCCTGGTAGTCTCACCTTTATGTTCTATACACACATTACTTACCCAAAACAATGGAGTACATGTGCCCTTAGCTATCACCAATCTTGAAAAGTTTCAATTCAAAGGTATTCCCAATATGTCCTGGGCCCATTAAAGTGGGATGAATCTAACCTGAACTGACTTGGGGTACCTGTGCAATAAGGCACACTGTGCCCTCAAGTAAATGCTTAAGGAGAATTCTTTGTTTATTATCTTAGGACTATGTGTAGTTGGGTATGCTTATGATTAATATCAGATATGTTGTAAGAATGGATTCCATTATGAAAGTGATTACAAGACCTAATATGTCAATCAAAAATGAAAACTACCCTTGTTACATCCTAGGAACCAAACTTCTCCTGTTGAATCTCATAAAAGAAAACTTCAAATAGTGACTTGGTCCCTTGAGTACCTTCTCATTTTTTATAGTATATTTTCTGACTTATACTATATCTTTGTTTTGAATTAAATCTTCTTGCTTCATTGCAATCTATATGAACTTTTATTTTTGATTTTCTGTATGTAAGCATAAGAACTTGGAACTCAAGTACAGATTCCATGCACTAGCAATAATAACAGAATATGGGTGGGAAAGCAGGGGGGTTTAGGAATTTAAGATCAGCCTTGATTGCAAAGAAATTTGAGGCCTGTGGAGGCTAGAAGACATTCTCTGTCTCTGTCTCAGTGCTTGTCTGTCTGTCTCTCTCTCTCTCTCTCTCTCTCTCTCTCTCTCTCTCTCTCTCTCTTTCTGTATCCCTCTATTGCTTTCTCTCTCTGTCTCTCTGTTGCTCTCTCTCTCCATCTTCAGGAGAAAAGATGTTGTATTTTCAAATTTCTTTTCTAGGGTGACTGTCACTGCTCTAAAAATGATGGAAAGCCTTATAAGATTCATTCAGCTGTTATGAGACTTTGTTTTCAAGCAACAATTATGATATGTTTCACATTATAAGTTCTCTTCAACATATATTTTTCAACCTGTTGCTTACGCAGTTGTGCTAAGCTATGGGATAGGATGGGAATAAAGCCAGACAAGATTCTCTTTGTCCTGGCTTCAAGTCTTAAAAATAATTCAACTAGTCAGTATGGGACTAGCTAAGAGTGCTATAACTTAAAAAAAAAACATGTCATAGAGTCCTCATAAAGGAAATGATGCTAAACTTGCAATTAGAATAAACTGGAGACTAACCGAGAAGGTCTGTTAGCCAAAGAGAACAAAAGAGCTGAAGGGATGGAGGAGAGGGAATAGTTTGTCCCAAACATCAGACAGAAGCAGACTAAAACTACAGTGTACTCATAGTCAAAGAAGGTCAACCAGACTTCAGGACATGATTTATGGTGGAAAATAAAACAAACAAACAAAAATGAGGTTCAAGAATTTAAAATAGATCAAGCTATGTTAATATTTTACTAGGCATGATGCTTAGTACTTGTTAATTTGACACAAACTAATGTCACCTGGGAAGAAAGGACCTCAAATGATGAATTGCTTCCATCAAACTGACCTTAGGGGATGTCTGTGAGGTCATTTTCTTGCTTAAGGATTGACATGGAAAGGCCTGGCTCACTGAGAGTCGTATCAGTCGTGGACAGGTGGTCCAGAGTTGGATATGAACAAGTTATAGAAGAAATCAAATTGCCCGTAAGTGAAGCTGCATTCCTCCACAGTGTATGCTTCAGTTTCTACTTCCTGATTCCTGTCTGTATCCTTGTCCTGACTGGCCTCAATAAACAGTCATTTGGAAGTACAAGATGACATACCCTGTCCTCTTCTAAACAGGTTCTGCTCAATTTGTTTTCACAACAACTAAAACACTTGGTAAGCTCAGTGTCATATTGCCTAATGCAACACAAAAATCAACAGACTGACACATTAACAAAGCTTACAGTAATATTAAGTATAAAAATAATCTCAAGGCCTCTGGAGGACAAACAAAAGTTTGTGAAAATTGGTACAACTCTCCTGGTCCACTTTAATACCTTAGCATGTATTCTTTAGTCCACATTTAAAGGAGAAGTAGCTAGATGATATATGGGTACATTCATCACATTTCTGGTGACATACTTGTCAATTATACAAGAATCACATAGATTATATGACATCTTTAGCTAAAACTTTGTCTCATACTTTAGAGTCCATATTTTATATGGAAAACTTTACATTAAACAGAATTCAATCTACTGTGATCTTCTAGAAACTGTATAGCTCATTCACTAGAATATATCTATAATGTGTTTAACATCAAGTCTGTAATTAATGTGTTTACAAGGTAATCTCAGCATATCATTTTCATTGATCCAGAACATTCCTTGGTAATGAAAATGAGTTTCATGCATGCAGTGAGTTCTTTCCTTCACATTTTATGCCACAAATTTTGAATATCTCAAATATAATTATCATATCTGAAAGACTTTAATCCTGATATGTAGGTCATAGCAAACTGTGGGGATGAGATCAATGTCAGACAAGTTTCTAAGCAGGAAAGCCAGTGGTAAGCTTTACAAGACTGAACATGACACATAGTAGGTCAAGAGAAAGGGTGCACAAAAGAAGATGACAGACACAGAAGCTATTTAGGGGTTGAAGGCTATGAGAACTGGTGGTTAATTAAGTAAAGGGCATGAGAATCATAGCTATTTGAACAATGGGATGAAGGAATCTATCAGCCAAAATAAGGAAGTATTAGATGATAATACTTGGTGAGTTTGATTTTAGCTTAGAAATGTTGAATTTGAAGTGAATAACACATTGGTAAAAGAGAAGATCCTGAAGCAGGTTGATAAATGGGTCTGCAACACAAGGGGAATCCTTGGCTGCTGATTTGAAAGGTACTGGATAAATATGTTTATTTAGGATACAGAAATAGATTCCTTTCCCCCTAAAGATAGGAATAAGGTTCCAGAATGAACTAGCAAATATTTAAAGAATACTGTATTGAAAATCAAAAGAGCTCATTCTCAAACCCAACAGCCCAAGGCCTGACCTTTAAATAATTAAAGAGAATATTTGTGTCAAAAGCTCCTCTGAGTGTCTAAGCAAGTGAAAATTAAACTTTATAATAGAAATAGGAATAAAACTCAGATATGAAGACAGAGGCAGAGTTGCCAAACAGCTTTCTCAAAGGTCAGTCATCAACTCAAAGCAAGGCAGGACAATGGACAGAGGGAGATGCAGGCTCACTGAAAAATTATGGTGGATCAACAGTGAATATGTGAATGTGGGTGAGAAAGCCAGAGCAATGAGTGCTTCTTTGTCTGGGCCATTCAGCTCTGAGCTTTGTCTTTCTCTACTCTAGAAAGCAAACAGATGGATGTCATAAAAGAACTTGAAGTCATTTAAAAGGATTATTAATAAAGGGTTTCTGATGAGTCAGCATTTATTTTTCATGATATCCAAGGTACAACTTCTAACCTGAGCTGGAGGATCACAATTTAGTAGGCGTTTACTGTTTCATTTTTTAAATTTTGCTCTTTATCTTCTGAGGCTCGTGTGTCTCTGTGTCCACAGGGAATAATATAATCTGTTTCTCTTACCTTAATCAAATGATTTAGAAAAAGAAAACCTGCCATCCCTGTTATTATATAATGTAATATTTATATTGAAAGAATTTATTGACTGCTGTTGAGTTTTCCATATTTTCCTTCTCTTCTACTTCTATGAATAATGGAAGTCAGTGTTTTGAATGAAAAAAGAACAAGCGTGTACTTGTACATTGATGTGTTCTGATAGCTTTATATGGTTGAATTGTGAAGAGAAAATACTTCAGATTTCTTTTTTAAGTAGACAGTGTTCTGCCTTCCTGTATGCCTGAATACCAGAAGAGGGCACCAGATATCATTGTAGATGGTTGTGAGCCGCCCTATGGTTTTCAGGAATTGAACTCAGGACTTCTGGAAGAACAGCCAGGTTCTCAGCATTTGAGCCATCATGCTTGCCTGGAGAAAACACCTTTTATTGAAAGAATAATAATGTTAGTGGTAATAAAACAACAATAACCACTCAATTTTCTTAGCGATTACATCACTGATTCACCATCCTTAAGATGTTGGTCCTTAAGGGGCAAATGCATTTATACTCATTTATTCCTTGGTACCCAGTGGAACTCAGTTGAAAGATACTTAATCAATTAGCAATTAACACTTAAAGAGGAAGAGAGAAAAGATATTTGAATGTGGAACATATTTCTACTTATGTTTTATAATATGTTTAATCAAATGAGCTTCCCAACTCCATGTAGGACTTTCAAGAATCACTTGTAAAAGGAAAGAAATTCTTACCTTCTGAATGAGTCTGTCAGCTCAGTGCTTTTGAGCTCATCTGGTAATCAAGATTCCTTAGAATGCAGAATACTACAAGAACCCCACCACCTATAAATTTACTAAGAACTGGGGAAACCTAAATAGTATGAAAGCATGCTGATGCCCAGACAAGATGGTATCACTGTTTATTGCAATTGCCCTGATGTCCCTTATTGTTCTATATTGTGAATATCTCTAAAACACAGGTTTATATTGCCACAAATCTAGACAATGTCTCTCAGTGAAACAATGGTTTCTAAATTAAAAATGATCCTCGAGGCAGATATTCATCAAGTTGCTATCTCATAAATAAAGCACCGAGCAGGGCAGTGGTGATACATGCCTTTAATCCAAGCACTCCGGAGGCAGAGGCAGGTGGATCTCTATGAGTTCGAGGCCAACCTGGTCTACCAGAGCTATTCCAGGACAGGTGCCAAAGCTACATAGAAACCTCGTCTCAAAAAAAAAAAAACAAAACAAAACAAAACAAAGAAAACACTAAAACACTGAACAAAGGGGGAAATGCCTCTCATGTTTGGTATTTCAAATACAGGCAGTCACTTAGAGAATGTAAAGAGACACAGAGAGTCTCTTTCCATTTCCCAATGGAAAATAAATTAAGATGGAAAGAAATCCTTCTGTACTAGTTAGGCAGAAACAACTTCGACTGAATAATTGCCTCTGTCAGGTTGGTCTGTGGCATGGCTGTTAATCACTTCCTCAATAGCAAAGTGATGCAGGGCAGCCTAGTCCACCACTGGTTTATCCTATCCAGGCAGATCATCTGCACTGTATAGGAAAAGTATCTGAGCAAGTCCAGAAAAGCAGGTGGTAAGCAGCCATCCATCATGCTCTCCATTTTAGCTCCTGCCTCCATTTTCCTCTTTTGAGTTTCTGCCATGACTTCTTTCTGGGGTGGACTGTTATTTGGAAGTGTAGGATGAAATAAACTTTTTTTTTGCTCCAAGTTCCTTTTGGCGAGTGTTTTTACCACAGCAACAAAACTAAACTAGAAAAAAAATAGCACAAACTAGTGAGATGTTGCTGTGATGAACCTGACAATGTGGGAGTTTTGATGGAGGATTATGGAAGGATTTTCTAACTTTGGGTTAGAAAAGCAACTGAAGAGCTTAATAGGCTATTTTTATGGGAACTTGGAAGGTAAGAAAGTTGAGAGGAACACATGCAATAGAGGGAGGCCTATCTTAGGAAGTTTCAGAATGAAGTTTAGTAGAGGGAGGCCTAATTTAGGAAGTTTCAGAGTGACATTTAATAATCCATCAAAGACTCTCTAAGTGCCTTTAGTGATGATATATTTAAGAAACTGTAGACATGACACCTATGTTTTTTGTGGACAATAGATGCTAATTAGATGCAGCTGTGTGTTGAGGATGCCTGTACCAAGAATGGTATAGCAAATCAACTCCATAAGATCATGAGTGAGTTGCAGAAATATGTGTATAAGCTTTTTGTACTGAGGCATTCTGGTTTTGATTTGATCTAATTATTATTATGCACCAATTATTCCATTTTGGAATAATAAATTGTTTAACTAGTTTTGGATTTTACATAAGTCCACAGTTCAGAGATCTTGGATGTTTAAAGATAACTTAGATTTTTAAAGTGTTGTAAGTTTTAAAGTTTGAGAGCAATTCAAAGTTACTATGTTTTAAAATTACTATGTTTTATGATGTCTTATTAACATGAGATCTCAGATACAGAAAGAAAGGAAAGGTTATAGTTTAACATAAAGCTATGTTTATGTGTCAAGTTAGCAAAGTGTCTATTGTGCTGGTTAGTGTTTGGTCAACTTGACACAAACTTTCCTCACCTGAGGAGAAAGAACAGTCCTTGAGGAATTTAGCCCATTGATTGGACTATGGCTGTGTCTGTGTGGGCATTTTCTGGATAAATGAATGTTATGGAAGGGGTCCATTTTCTACTGTCGTGAGAATTATAATTTTAAATATTCTGTGCTTAATAAGAGCAGAAATCTGTCAGCAAGAATAATTTATGGATTAACTCCTCACTATTCAAAATGGCAAAAGATAACTATCATAGATAGGTAGGCCTGAGCTGTATAAAATGTAGCTCAGCAAGTTCTTTATTGTGGCCTTGTGAACTGTGAAAAAATTTAAATCGTCACAGACTTAAGCATTTCATCTAGTTCCCAAGTATTAGGAAAGGTTGCCTGACATCAGTACCATGGTAAGTTTAGTATCCTATGATATTCCAGTGATGAAATATGCCAGTGACAAGTCATTTATTGATTTATTCCTAACTAGACAAAGTGGATGAGAGAGCACAGACATGGCATCTGGCTTCGTTTGGTTCCTCTTTCCTCTCCAACCGCCGTGTCTCCACAGCCACTGCACTCTGTCCTGGCTAGAAGCTCTTTACTGATTTTTATTTTGTTAAAAACTTGACTGCAAAGATCCTCACTGAGACTCTTGACCCCATGTTTTGTATTGAATTCTTTTGCTTCTTAAAATAACACAGCATGTTTTTTTTTTATTTTTATCTTTTTCTATTTAACTAGAATCGAAAAGAATTTTAATGGTTATCAATGGTATAGAGTTAGGGGTACCATTATTATTTTAGTAGACTCATTTCTCTTGAATGTTTTAAAATCTAATGTGGTTATGACTCACCTTTGGGAGGTTGATGCAGAATGATCAAAGGGATTTTCAGAACAGCCTGGGCTACAGAGGGAGGTCCTGACTGGATAACCTATGGAAGGAGATCCTTGCTATCCCAGGCTACAAAGAGAGACCCTGTCTCAAAAATCATAAAATAAGAAAATACTTAGGTTGCATTCTCAGATTTGACAGTCTACACACATTATTCCATGGAATGCTATCTTGTAGAACAAATCATGTAAGCTTCACGGTTCTCTGAAAATTGTATAAAATACCCCTGATACTTATTTCTGTTAACCTATTCTTAGCCAAAATTTTATTATGATTTTTAAATGGAACTCAAAAATTCTAAAGTATATAAAAATATTTTTTTCAGATAGGACTCATTCCTGATCATGAAACTTCAAAGAACCTTACGTATATGATCTCTTAGGCAATAATTTTATATTTATCATTTTGTAAAGATTAACACTGTAAATTCATGTGAATTCATTTTTCATTTCAATATCGGCTGCAATCTATGCATTGAAAACATCACCTTAAGGAAAACTAAAAGCACATTAAAGATTCCTCCATGAAACTGCTTTGCAAAAGAACAGTTCTGAGAGCATATCCCCAACTGAGACTCGAACTCTGACATTCCCTTTTCAAAAATTATTCTTGAATTCTTTTTAAAATCAGAATTCCAAATGGTTGAAAAATGCCCCTACAAGTCAGCTTTGCCACAATACCACTTGAAAGATGCTTTTCAAATCATAATCAAAAGCAAAGGCACACTAACAGGATTAGAGAGGTCAGCATGGGAACCGTATATTCTGATAAGGCAGGATTTTATTTTGGTAGAAAGAATTCATATCCATTTTTGCACTTTATGATATTGTCTTATATGAAATGATAGCATCTGAATTTATGGTCAAATACTTCATTTATCACTTTCCTCTGATTGCTCTCTTTACATGAATACACATTTATTTACAATTTCATTATACACTGAGGATTTTCTTAGTATTCTACTATTTTCAAACTTTCTTTTGTGAGTTTTCTGTCTATTGTTAGTGGCTTTTTGAAATCAACAGTTTAGTCAGGGATATGATTCATCCCTTTTCATGAACTGGATTTGTGTTTTACTTCTCTTACATTTTATAGAAAATGTAACAAAACTTGCTAGCTAGTGCTCTGCTATATTACTTAGAGTTGTCAATAAGACTTTAAAAGTATTTGTTAGTCAGGATATTGGATTATGTTCCTCAGAAAATGCACTGTACTTATCTTAATTAAATCTATTGTTGATGATTAAAGGGCCTGTCCAGTCTCTGGACCAGTCTAATGAATTTTAGTGAACACTTGCAATGTTTTATATTAAGATGTGGGGTATTGGATGAATCTATTCTAATTACAGAACAAAAACGTAGAAATGTGTTTGGTGTAGGTTTTGTGTATGAATTCTTTGTTGTTGTTTTTGAAACCAGAACATTTATTTTAGGAGTGCTGGAAATCCTCAAGATTAACTAGATGCTACAACAGTTGCCCTGTTGGGTTTAGGTGTTGCCTCTTGCCAGAATCTATGTCTGAATGTTAGATAGACAAGTTTTAGGTGCCTAATCTGCCCAGTCCCAGTAGTGTTTCGTCTCTTAACCTTGGCACTCCAGCTATCCTTTTTCTCACCCTTGGCAGGGTAGCCACATTTGCCATAGGTCGAATTCTGAAGGTGGTAGGCATCATAGCCTCAGCAGCAGCAGAAATTGTGCATCTTATTGTGACTCTTCCTAAAGGATGACGTTTCTTTCGTCTTCTTGCTTCTACTGTCAAGGCCAAAGAAGCCAGAAGAGCTCATGTATGAATTCTTAACTCCAATTTATGAACAGAAAAATATAACGATTTCATTCTGCAATTATGTTCACAAAATTGTCATGAATTTTTAAAGGAAAAATGAACGATGTTCATTAATGTAGTATATGCATGTGATAACTTTCTAATGGTTAGGAAGGACCATGGGACGATTTCCTTGTAATGTATCTGATGGAGTTTGAACTGGAGGGATGTAGGGACATCTGTACTGTATAGACTCTTAAGGAGAGGGTCTCTTCAAAAACTGATATGTGAACCCAGAGGCCATTTTTCATTTTTGCTACTTTAAAGCTTTAACTGTTTGCTTTTAGGATAAATGCTCATAAAAACGTGTAAAATAACAAGCCATGAAGAAATGGATGAAGTGTTGTATGACTTGTTAATGCTCATTGCTTAACAACCTTTAAAAGTCTTTCTTGATGAAGAAAAATATTGGTTACTTATTTACATAGATTTCAATTGCAATTGTGAAATATTAATCATCATCAAATCAGTATTTATTTCCTATATATTTTAAAAGTTATTCATGGAAGTTTAGAACTTTTTAGACATATTTTGTTATATCATTCTTGAGAGCCAGCAACATAGTAAGAATGATTAACTTCTAACTTCTCAACAGCTTGTTATATAAAATTCCCACAAATCAAGTTACTCTGTTTTCTTATTCGCTGTGGTCTCGTAAACCAAAATGTCAGCAAACCAAAACTCCTTTATTTATGCACAAAACACTTGCAGGCAATTTCACCCACAGGTGAGCAAATACCATATCTATATTTGTACATTTTCTGAGCTTGTTGGGCAAATTCTTGCCTTGGTGTCCGGCCATCTCTTCTTCCAAATGCTCCCTTATGGACCTTCTTTTACCGGATCAGGTCTCCTTGCCTTCCCAACACTGGCTCTCCCCAACGTTGGCTCTCCTGGGGGCGAGAGATCAGGTCTCCGTGCTGGTTGGGCAGCTTGCAAACAAAGCGCCTACCCTGCTTGGTGCAGGCAGGCCATAGAAACAAAGGAACTCCCGCCCGCTTGGGTGCCCCGAGGATTCGGAGTGGGCAGTGCCCAGACAGGCTGGGCTGGGTGATGTTATGTGCCGAAAGAGGGTGGTGGGGCCGAAGTGGGGAGGGTTCTGGATGGAAGCTGGGTGGGCTAGGAAGAAAGAGGCGGTATGCAGGGAGTAGAGGCCCTGTAGAGAGCCCAAGAAGGATAGGGGGCCAAAGAACCTCTGAGCTCCCCGTCCCAGGCTGGCGCTGTGGGGCCAGAAACTCACCCCAATGCTGACTCTCCTGGCGCTGAGAGATCAGGCCTCCGTGCTGGATGGGCAGGTCGCAAACAAAGCGCCTACCCTGCTAGGTGCAGGCAGGCCATCTATTTGTACATTTTATAAATACTTTAAGAAGATGTTACTTACTTAATACTCATCATTGTACACACTCATAAACTTTGTTGGTATTAAAATACTTCAATCTTTGAAAGATGACTGCATATATTTTTAACACAATACCTAATCAGTATTTGATATTTTTGTAGACAAATTTTGTAAAATGTGAGGAGACTAATTTATTTCTTTTAAGCATATTATTTCTTGTTGTGTCCAATTTCTGACTCTGACCCTATAGACGTCATCTTGTAATGTCATATTTATTTATAAGCCCTCCAACACAATCTTGTTATCTCAAGTTATTTGAGAAAGCACAACTAAAAATTAATTTTTCAAGAAAATGCAAAATGTTCCCATGAGAAGATTTAGAGAGTTTAGAGGGTATTGTGCCCGTCATTGCTTTCTCTTTATCAACCATATCCAGGATGACAGAAGAGCTCATCAGCTCCATCTTAGAAATGCGTGCAGGAATACGGAGAGTCTGCTTGCCTCTTATTACCTGTACTGTTTCTGTTGTTCCTGTCTATTGTTCTAGTTCCCATAAAACTGTTTAATGAGACCCAAGGGTTCTCTGGGAGAAACCACAGGGATTTTATAAAAACAAACAAATAACCCAACCCAGAACAACCACAAAAACAAACCTCAGACTGTGTCACTTCTGTTCTGGAAGCTCTCGGGCAGCTTTCCATTTAGCTCCCATTGAATTCCATTTACCTGCCACTTTTGACAAGGTCCTGCTCCTTGGAGTTACTATTTCTCTTCTCAATTGATTTTGTCCACACTAATCTTCTTGCTATTTCTATAACATTTCAAGCATCCTCTCAATTCTAAGGGCCATTTCCTCTCAAAGTATTCATAAATATCTATGTCACATGCAAGACAAATGTAAAATTGAATAGCGTTTCTTAAAGTCTTGAAATTAAACAATTTTAAGGTTTTAATGCAGCTGTGTGCTGGGCGCAACTGGCACATCTTCAAGAAGCTAATAACACATTGGCAACAACTCGCTGGGTGAGTTTGACATGTTGCTACAGATGCACTATTAGCCACCTTGGTGCCACTTCTAGGAAACACTCTACTTTTTTATTTTAGGTAGAAAATCTTTTGCCCTGCAGAGATGGCTCCTGAGGTCTTCCGCAAACATGAGAACCTGACATCAGTTCTCCAAAGTCAATGTACAAAGATTCAGTATGGCCTCATACTGAACATGTAACTCAGCACTGTGAAGGCAGAGGCAGATGTATACAGTGCTGTTCCTGCATGTATATCTGCACAAGAGAAGGCGGCACCAGATCTCATTACAGATGGTTGTGAAAGAATTGAACTCAGGACCTCTGGAAGAGCAGCCACTGTTCTTAATGTCTGAGCCATCTCTACAGCCCTTATTTTCTGAATTTTTAATGAGGTTTTACTAGTTTTTTATATAATTTATTTTACTTATCTGTGTGGTCAGTTCAATCATATCTAGGCAATGTTAATTCTTTTGACAGGTATATACAATTTCTTTATATAGTCTCTACTTATTTTTTATCATTTTAGGTTTTTTTATTATTATCATCTCAAAATCATGGTTTTCATTATAATGCTTTTAAATTAATTTGCGATTATGCTGTCTTTTTCAATAGCACTAGTTCTTAAAAATCCATTTGATGTGGATGGAACTAGAAAAAGCCATCCCGAGTAAGGCAACCCAGCCACTGAAAGACAAACATTCATTCATAAATGTATATTAGACATAAAGCAAAGGATAACCAACCTACAGTCCACAATCCTAGAGAAAACAGGAAACAAGAACCCTAAGAGTGACATACATAAATTCCCCCAGAATGGCAAGTAGAGAATATCTCCTCAATAAATTGACATCATGGAGTAGGGGCAGGGTAATAGGGGAGTGGGGCCAGGAGAAGGGGAGCAGGAAAGAGAACATGAGAAATCTGGAGGGTTGAGTTTGGTGAGGGACAGATAGGGAGAGCAAGGATGGAGATAACTTGATGGTGGCAGCCATTATGGGGCTTAGTGAGAGACGAAGTACTGGGGAGATTCCCAAGAATCCATAAGGATGTCCCCAGCTAAGAATCTAAGTAAAAGAGAACATGGTACCTTAACTGCATTCCCCTGTAATCAGATTGATGCCTACCTTAATTGTCACCATGGAGCCTTCAGCCAATAACTGATAGAAACAGATGCAGGGATCCACAGCTAAGCACTGGACTGAACTCCTGAAATCCAATCAGAGATAGAGGAGAGATGTTATGCACAAAGGGCCCAAGAACATAGTGGGGGAACCCACAGAAACAGTCAACCAGAGCAAGTGGAAGCTAACTGACTCTGGACTGACAGCTAGGGAACCTGAATAAGATGGTATTAGGCCCTCTGAATTAGGGTAACAGTTGTGTGGGTTGGGCAGTTTGTGGGGCCACTAGCAGTGAAACCAGTATTTATCTCTGGCGCATGAACTGGCTCTTTGGAGTCCATTCCCTATGGAGGGATACATTGTTTTGCCTAAATATAGGGGTCAAGGCCTTGGTTCTGCTTCAAAGGATGTGTAAGACTTTGCTGATTCTCCATGGGAAGCCTCACCCTTTCTGAGGAGTGTATGGGGTGGGGTGGGGAGAGTATGAAGAAGGGAGTGAGAGGGAACTGGGATTGGTATGAAAATAAGATTGTTTAAAAAGTAATAATAATAAAGTTCACTTAATGAAGATATTACTAGCATTGAAACTTTGTATAATCATTTCTCAATAGTACCTTTAGAAGCATGCAGGACAGGATAGAGTAGTAATTTAATAGCAACATAAAATAAGTAAATCCCTTATATTACAAATGAAGAATGTAACTCTCATAAAACATAAATGATTAGTATGCTATATGTAGCCCAAAGAAATTCTAACTCACTGCTGAAATTTGGTTATGATAGACACAGGGGTGTCTTTGATAAGGCCTAGGGTATAGCAAAGTAGGAGAACACTTGACTAGCATGAATGAAGTCCTGGATTTTATCTGCAGATCCACGAATCATAGAACAAAACAACAACAATGACGTACACATATATGTATATATAGCTTTCATAATAGCTAACATATTAAAAAGTTAAAACATAAAACATGGTTCTGACTGCACTTAAATATTTAAAAGTGTCTCCATGACAATAGAAACGTCAGTTGAAACTTTAAAGTGCATTCATAGTATAATTAACATGATTCTCAGGTGAGACAAATAAAATGTGAAAATAGCTTTGAGTATGTTTCAAAATTCCTCAAACATACTGCTGATTCCTTTCCAAATCTTAATTCATTTTTTTTTCTATACCACCTACCAAACACTCTTGTATTCTGTAATAATTGAACGTCAGGAGGCACTGAACAGCTCTGCTTGGGGCTGATGGAGATTCTAGTTCGCAGAAGATTCAGCAAGTCTTTTCAGGTGATGGGTGGGGAATAAATTAGAAGGTTCTAATTAGGTTATTTTTGAAAACATCTTTTTCTTTAGTCACATCCACCTTCTAGTAAAATTCCGTTTTGACTATAGTTCATCATTCATAATTCTACCTTGCTGTCATCTGTTCTGCAAAGCTGCTGCTCACAACCACCAGAGAAACAGAATAAAATACCCTATTCATGGCTTTTTATTTAAAAAAAGGAGAGGCATATAACTACATCATGATTAAATAAAAGGCTCCCGGGTTTTTGTCAAAATATGTACCACCAAGATTGTACACTTTACGGTATCGCCTATAAAATAAAACAAAGTTCCATGTTAACAAGGAAAGTTACTACCTCGTTCCTCAGGTGGTTCTGATTCTTGTAACAGGCAACTTCTCAAAGTTTCTATTGTTGTGAAAGGCACCATGGCTATGGTATAAAGACAAACATTTAAATTGGGATTCTTCCCTTACAGTTCAGGGGTTCGTTTCATTATCATCATTGTAAGAGCATGGTGGCATGCAGGCAGACATGGTGCTGGAGAAGTAGCTGAGAGTCTCATATTTTACTGGTAACAGGAAATGTTTTTAATATCACACCAAGCAAAGCTTGACCATATACAAGACCTTAAATCACGCCTCCAAGACCACATCTTCACAAAGGCCACACTTCCTTAAGAACCACTCCCTTTGGGACTGTTCCTAAAGATAAAGGGTTATTCTGCCTTTTTTGCTTCTTTATTATCCATTTTCCAATGATTCACACTAAAACTTGTGATTATAATCTTTTCTGAAATGCATCTATGCAGCAATATTATATATATATATATATATATATATATATATATATATATATATAATTTTCTGGAAGAAAGTCAAAGAAATAATGATGAAGAAAGATAAGAAATCAGAAGTTAATATAGGAACATAGAGTATCATTGAGACAAACAAGGAAACAAAGAACAGTCAGTTTCTTGATGATGTAAAATCAGGTAAAATGATGACTAAAAAACAGATTTTTATGTTGGGCAATGATAATGAGGCAGAGTGTATAGATTAGTGGTTCTCAACCTCATTAATGCTCTGATCCTTTAGTACGGTGAAGTTACTAAGATGGCAACTTCTCTGTGAAATTGTTCTTTATATCATATTTGATTCTTTTTTCTTTCCTAACTTCTGTTGCAAAGGATCCTGCTGAGGAACCCAGCTGTAATTTTGAATGTGTACATTTGCAAAAATGATCACAAAGCTTCAGGCTTTGTAATAAAGTTTGCACATTTTCTTATGTAACTTCTCTCGTTTCAAGTGTGATTTCTCCTACTCTTATAAACAATTTCTTTAATAAAACTTAAGCCCATGTTATACACTTTAATAAAGCCAGAGCTCTCCCATTTTATTTTGATTTCGTTAGAGTTGTATTAGATTATAATGGCATACACAAACTATATTTTTTTGTTCATTTACTCTTGAAAATTCTTAGGTTTATCCATAATAGCAATGATTCAGTAAAAGGAACTGAAGAACCACCAGAAGTGATTCATATGAAGTGCTCATCAAGGCATGTGGGGAAATCAGTAGGTAGTAATTATATCTGTTTTCTCATTGGGACACTTCTCTCATTTTGTCACTTCTTTCACTGAAGATTACTCATGTGTTTACCCAGAGGGTGTCCCACTTATATGATATATTCTCAAATCAGCATTTTAATCAATATAGAATTTTTATTTCTAAATTTTTGTTAACCAATAACTTGCAAAGATTATTTACTTTGTCCTATTATATGTGTGTATGTGTGTGTGTGTTTAATGGTTCTAAACACTTATACACCAGCTTAATTGATTAAATTTTCATGTAGTTAAATCTTGTGTGAGTTTTAGTGTTATGAACAGTAGGAACTGCTAAAGTCTAGGGACTTAAGAATTGAAGAGAATCATATTGTAAAGCACTAGTGCTTGAATTGGCATCTTAGATCACATTCTCTTTGAAGGGATATCTTGCTCAGCCTAGATATAGGGGGAAGGCCCTTGGTCTTGCCTGGAAGTGAAGTGTCAGATTTTGTTGATTCCCCATGGGAAACTTTACCCTTTCTGAGGAGTGGATGAGGGTGGGGTGGGGGAAAGGGTTGAGCAGAGGGGAGGAGGGAGTGGAAATGGGGATAACTACGTTAAATGAGTTAAGACTGTACTAAAAATTTCCTAATAAAAAAATAAAAAAAAAACAAAAACAAAAAGGAAAACAATATTGTCTCCTTCCATTGCTTTGGGTGGGGGCGCAGCCTCCAGCAGTGCAGGGCTGAAAGGAAATCCACAGAATCCTTGTACTGTGACATTTTTATCTGAGGTGAGGTAAGGGAAAAGACACTCTCTCTCTTGATTGTTTCCTTTTTTAGTCCTCCATATTCTCTATTCTTTATTTTCCTGGTGATTTTCTTCTCTCATTCTCGAAGTTTTCCTTCTAACTCTATCTTTATTATGGATATTTTCCTTCTGACTCCTTCCAATTCTATCTTTATTATTTCCCTTACAGCATTAAGCATGTCTGGATTTTCTGATTATGGACTACAATTCATCTGATCCTTGAAACGCCTCATTTTGTATACTCCACTTAAAAACATAGTGTTTCAGTTTTTAACTTACATATTATTTGAATGCAGTAGCAGTCTGTCATTGGATTTAGTTTTGTGATTTCTCATACTGCCATGGTCTCGGTCTGTAGTCTGGATGTCTGACTCTCATTAAAGCCCACATGTTAAAACCTGGTACTCAATGGCATAATATTTAGAGTCTTATTACAGGTTTGAAAATCCTGCTGCCCATCATGAATAAGTTAGGGCTTTTATAAAAAAGGTCTGAAAGAGTTTATTTATCCCTTTTATCACGTGACCGTGAGGCTAGAGAAGTGGCCATCGTGAGCCTTCACCAGACATTGAATATGCTGGTTTCTTGATGCTGAATTTCTCTGAGCCCAGGATTATGAACAAACTTTGTATGACAGTAAGTGAACCTGTTTGGGAATTTGGTCGTAGCATTTCTGATGGCTGATGACTCCTGCCCAAGGATGTTTATTTCTTTATATTCTTTTGTTTAGTGGAGCTATGATTTCTGGATTTCTCAGAAATAATAGTATACAAATTCAATGAATTATTGCATTCATTTAAAAATTTTTCTGGGTTGGAAAGATGGCTCAGTGATTAAGAGCACTTCCTGCTTTTCCAGAGAGCCTGCATTAGATTCCCAGCACCTACAAGATGGTGCAGAACCATCTGTAATTCCACTTTCCAATGATCTGATGCCCCCTTCTGGCCTCCATAGGCATAGGCAGACATGCAAGCAAAATATCCATGCACATAAAATAAATAATAAATAAGTAATTCTTTTGTTTTGTTTTGTTTTTTGAAGACAGGGTTTCTCTGTGGCTTTCGAGCCTGTCCTGGAACTGGCTCTCTAGACCAGGCTGGTCTCGAACTCACAGAGATCCGCCTGCCTCTGCCTCCCGAGTGCTGGGATTAAAGGCGTGCGCCATCATCGCCCGGCATAAGTAATTCTTTAAAACTGATCTTCTAAACTTAAACTCTGGGAAGCAATAACTTAAACATAGTAAAATTAAAAACACACTATCATCAATGCAATTTATTTTGATTATTAATTGTTTTTATATTACAAGAAATTATGTCATCTTTTAAGAGTAAACATAAACACAGTATTCACATGGAGTTTCTTTCCTTTTTGTATATTACAAGTTGTGATTTAAATCAGAGAATTTAATTACTAATAAAATATAGAGTTCACATGGTAAAAGAAGAAAAAAGTCCATGAAATCACCAGAAGTGAGATTATGGATTAAACAGATCTTGTGAAATTCTGGTTTAGCTGAAGTCATGGTTGGTAGGAGGTTTACTGACTGCTGACTCAGCCTTCCCTCTCTCCATTCGGAGGACAGCAGAACCGAAGCCAGGATGCCTTGCCTAGCAGGCATTAGTCCTGAAGCACGTGGCTCGACATAGACATGTAAATTTCTGAAGGTTTTCCAGCACAGATACTCTAAGCTTAAATTAAGTTTTAAAGGAAGTGGTTAATATGACAGCATAAAGGAGCTTCAGACACACACACACCTATTTTCCTCGACATGAACAAGCAAAATTATTATGTATAATGCAGCCTTTACTTATGACAATCACAGTTGATTCAAAAGGTATTCTCCTGAGGCTTTTCATGTTTTTCATGAATTTTAAAAAGTGTTCCTAAAAAAGTTCAAGGTGATCGTAATGGTTTTGTTGAAGACCAACATTGTTAAAGAGGTTGGCAGTCTTCTACTTTAATGTCCTTGATTTATTACCTCTATGCACAGAAGTCTATCAAGGAACAACGGAAAACCTTAGAATGCAATTCAACACAGAAGAAACAGTTGGCAGTGTCTGGGGAACTCAGAATCCACTTTTGCTAATGCTTTCCCTTCTTCGTGTAAGACACATGGGTATTAGTAGCTTAAAATTAGCCACATTGAAAATATTCTACCATAGAAGTCAGCAAAATGACAAATAAACTCACTATATTTTCATTTTTCTGTGTTCCTCCAGAGAGCTAGCTCTTAAAGATTTATGAGCATACCAGTAGAAACAAATTATGACTAAGAAGTTTCTAATAAATGTTCAAGTATGTTTTATTTAGACCTACACAATATTGCACTGACATTCTCACTTAGAATTGTGATAAATTGCATGAATAGGAATGTAAGAATGAGACACAATCAATAGCAATAACCACTGCCTTTGCTTTATAAGTAGATTATAGATTATTTATTAATTTAACCACTGAATGTGTTTTCAGCTTTTCTCTGTATGTAATGTGTGCCTGATCATAAAACTAGGCACAGAAATTCTGAAGGTGAATAAAGAGGTTTTCCATTTAAAAGAGCTTGTATATAAAAGGAAACTGGGGTGCTAGTAAGGTAAAGAAACATACTGTGAAGGCAAGAAGGCCTGAGCTACTCCCCCCAACACTCACATAAAAGCAAGCTATTAATGCGTGTGCCTGTACCTCAAACACTGTGCCCAAGAGGAAAATGAGTACTGGAGTTTGCTGTCTAGCCAGCTCAGCAGAAATGTCACTTCATGTCTGTGGAGAGACACTGCGTTAAGCCATCAAATAGAGAGCCAAAAATGAAGATACTGATATTACCTGACTTTCACATGTGTGTGCATGGGTACACATACCTGCATATATACACACATACTCTATACACTAACTGGCTAGCTAGCTAAAAAGGTAAGTAAGGTAAGTAAGCAAGTACTAAATGAATAAGTAAGTAAGTAAGTAAGTAAGTAAGTAAGTAAATAAATAAGAGAAAATACCAAATTCAGAATATTTATAAGGTACATATACAGAGAATTGCCTAGGATATCTTAGGCATATTAGAGAAGAGGCCTATTCCAGGAAATGAGTGGTTCTTAGGATCCTGGATGAGGTAAGTCCTTATTGCTGAATAACTTTTTGGAAATTAGCTACTAAAAATATTGTTTATCAAGTCGTCATCAACAATAGGAAGAATACTATCACCTAGATCCCTAAATTTAATGATGGCAACTTAATTTTCTTAAATGTATATAAATATCTTTATTTCTAATTCAGAACAGACAACTACCGTGATGTAATATCATAACCATAGATTTTCTACAAAGAAGTCATTGACAATGGAAAAAAAAACCTTCATTTGAGACCATTAGATCATAAAAACCATTTAAAATGTTCTTAATTATAATGAATCAAGCATTACTTGTTCTAAACTAAGACCACATAATTTAACTAAACATAAATATAGTGTTTGATAGTTTTCAGAGGTATTGCGAGAAGGCAAAGGCCTCAGATTGCATTACATCACCAACTTAATTTCTTCTCCTGGTGTGTATTAAGCATCAGTTGTTGAGGTTGTATAAGTTAATTCGTAAGAATGTTCGTTGATGGCATGGAGATGTCATTCAGCTTACCTGCTGCTCTTTCCGGATAGAGTTTCATTCCCTGCTCTCAGTTGAAGCTCAAGGGGATCTAAAGCCCTCTTCTGGCTTCCTTGGGTGCTGTACTCATGTGTTGGACAGACATGCACCACCCCACATATAAAAAGAAAATAAAAAAATAAAAGAAATGTTTTTCAACCTAATTTTCCAACAGTGAGGTAGAAAGCACACAAACAGCATGAAGAATAAATCTGTCAGATGAGCACCATAGTACATTTAAACAGGAAAAGTTAGGGTCCATTGAGCTGTTCCTAAGGAGACATATGAGACATGATACATACGATATTAGCACGATCATACTGATTACTGAGCATTGGATTTTAAAGCCATCTAAGTGACTTGCAAAGGGTAATTTTGAGGGTTAAATGGAAAGGTTACCCAAAGAAATATATTCTAAATTACAAATACTGAACACTGCATTTTCAAATACTTCACAGAACTTCATTTTATTTAATCCTAACAAATACCCCCTTAGGAAGGAAATGGTTTTATTATCCTAATACACATAGATCTCAGGCCTATTATTTAGCTAGCAATAGTTTGAAGACTCAGGCTAAAGAAAGGCAGATGAAATTTGATCACAATTAATCCAGCTCAATGTTACAAATGCTTCCTGTTGGGAGATATCCTTTTTTAAAAATTTCTTCAGTCAGAACTGAAATGCATTCTTTTCCTGACTACAGGTATGCACACAGTGAAGTGTACCATTATCCTGAGTGGAGTGTGGTGGCTCTAGAGTTCTCTGACTATTTGGTGTGTCCTGCAGGGAGAAAACTGTGGATATATTCATATTTTTTGACATTTTATCTCAGGTCTACATGTCAAGTTGTGAGAAGTTTCTAAGTGCTTTATATACAAATAGGTTTCTAAATGCTTGTAGTTTGTAAAACAATTTCTTTTAAAAATAAGTAATTTCATAGTTCTATAATTTCAATGAGTATATGCATGAAATTTTTGAGTGTAGAGGAAAATGATTTTCTGCAAGAAATAAAATTTATTACCAGATAACTTTGAAACATCCTTGAGCGTGTCTAAAAATAGCAATGAAATGGGATGTGAGCACTATTTCTGATGATTTTAAGCATATTGAAAAGTGTAGCCAAAGTCCACAAGACTATATGTAATGTCCATTAAAGTTATTTATTAAATAAGTACTGCTTCTAATCAAGGAGTTAGTTACAAAGTAAATGGTGATAAATACCATCAGACATCTGACATTAATTAAAAGGATTATAATTTTTCTAAGAAAGATAGTTATAAATTCTTTATGTAATAATTGAGCAAATGCCACACCAGATTAGACAATTGACTGAGAGTGACAGTATGGTGGAACAGTTTGCATTAAGAAACTGACTGGTGTGGGAAAGGCAAAATACTTCATGATTAGTGAAGCATTCTTCACTGAGGAAGACAGAGCTGCAAGAGAAGCAAAGCTGCAAGAGAAACAGAGCTGCAAGAGAAGCAAAGCTGCAAGAGAGGCAGAGCATTGGGGGTATGGGTGAGACCAGCATGAATGGTTCCTGTTGGTGACACAAACTGGAATTAAAAAAAGAGAGTAGGTCACATGAGCCAAGGGAAATGCTTGAACAAGTCTGAAAGATTTCCCGTTTTGAAAATAGATTTCAGAATTGTCTAGAATAATTGCCAGAGAGTGAAAACTGTAAAAGGCAAAAGTAGTTTCGATGCACTAAAGAATCAAGAGAAGAGAAAAAATGTCAGGGGTCAATAGGGGATAGTTGTTTACAAAACAGATTTATGGTATGGAGACGCTTAGATGCTTAGGAGTAGCAAAGAGTCTAAAAAGTACAAGTTTCTAGAATGGGAGAGGTTAGGAAATATGGAATAAGGAGATATTGTCTTGAAGGAGAATGAATCTTTGATTCAGTGAAGATGGAACAACTGCCATTGAATAACAATAGAATTAAAAATGAATGTTTGGGGGCTAAAGACAGGGATATGCAAATAAGACCAGAAAGTTGAGCATACACACTCCTGATTATGTCAGGTTTTAACTTGAAATAGATCTAAATTTCCAGGACTAGGGGCACAAGAAGGCTAGAAGAATTCCCATCACTCTAATGAATAGTCAGTGATTGAAATGAACACAAGAACTGAAGACAAATGAGTCTATAATTTAGTAAATGTGAAACACTATCTGGGGATGACAGTAATTATTTTTTATGTCATGCATCTACCTGGTTGCTTTTTTATTTTTAGTAGAGCCTCCCACACATGTAAAGTAAAGGGCTGTGGGGTTGATTCACATCTGTGTCACTGGCAGTCAGGTGCCATAAAAATGACAAGAGTATAAGATTGCAAAAGTTACTGAGGGTTATTTCAGGAAAGTGAGCCAAGCAGGAAGAAAGTAACTCTGAAACATGGATAACAATAAATTGATGGGGAATTGGAGTTAGGAAATTGGAAAGGAATCAGACAAGAAATAATGTCTTAAAGGTAGAAGGTATGAAGACTGTGATCATACAGAGGAGTTTGAGTTTATCCACTTGGACACAATTCAACATGATAAGAGGGCAGTTGACTCTGGGCACAAGAGTAAACACGCATGTGTGCATGTATGTACGTGTGCATGTGTGTGTGTGTGATAGAGAGAGAGAAAGAGGGAGAGAAAGAGAGAGAGAAAGAGAGAGAGAGAAAGAGAGAGAGAGAAAAAGAGAGAGAGAAAGAGAGAGAGAAAGAGAGAGAGAGAGAGCTTGTATATGCTTAAACTTCTTTTTTAAAGAACCTTTCTGTGTTGTATGAGACGGCTTGCTTGTTCCTGGCTGCTCAGCCCTGAAATAATCACACAGAAACCATATTTTTTGCAATACTGTTTGTCCAATAGCTAAAGCATATTTCTGACTCACTCTTATCTTAAATTAACCTGTCTCCATTAATCTGTGTATAGCCAATAGGCTGTGGCTTACCCGGTAAAGTTCCGGCATCTGTTTCTGGTGTGGAATTGGCTTCTTCTTCTTCTTCCAATTCATGGCTTCTCCTCGACTCTGCCTTCTTCCTTCCAGCATTCAGTTTAGTTTTCACTGCCTACCATAACTCTGCCATATCAGGCCAAGCCAGTTTCTTTATTCATTAACCAGTAAAAGCAACACATAGACAGAAGGACCTCCCACATCATTTCTCTACGATCTTAAGTCCATTTCCTTTCCTAGGAATGATAATGGTTAACAAACATTCTTGTGCTGTTTTATTTAATGTATAGTCTGAGAACTTGTGTCCTTAAAGGAAAAAAAAAGCATCACAGGAGCTTTGTCCCTTCCTCAGACCTCAGAATTGACTGTGTGAGAGGGTGAGAGGTCAGCTTGGAAAACAGCCTAGTTTCCTCTGTTAGCTGATTCAGCTGAGGTAGTAGAGATGGGCTCTCATACACACGACAAGTATCTGAGGAAAAAATGATCTTGACAGTGAAACTGTAAATAATCCAGCATTCTCAGCAGGAGTCTGGCAAGCGTATAAGCACATATTTATAATTTCTGGAGGCAGTGACTTAATTGCTATTGCAGAAAATTAAATTGATTTATTATTATACCATATATAAGCCATAGTTGTTTCTAACTGCTTAATAAATGTAACTTTGAACAATATGAGATTTTTTTTGACAAAAACAAAATACAATTTGTGTAGAATAATAGTTTAAACAATATTTTCTGAAACTGATAAAAGACTGTCTTATTTAAAATTGCATTTTGCTATTTTAATTCTCAATAAATTAATAACATTGATAGATCGATCAATTGATTGATTGATTGACTTCTGTAATATAAAGATGTGGGAGCTCTCCCAGATCATCCCACAGTTTCCTCTTGACTTGCTTACCTTGTTGACATCTTCGTTAAGTTTTCAGTAAGTTCTGTTGTGATGGTTAGTCTTAATTGCCAACTGGGTACGATTTAGAACCACCTTGGAGATACACCTGGGTTGTTTGGGATAGCATCTCCAGAGAAGCTTAACTGATAAGGGAAAACATGCCCATGTGGACAGCCCAATTCTCTGGACTGAATAAAAGGACACAATGAATAAAACAGGGTGTGCGTTGTCCTATGCTTCCTGAGGTGAATGCAGTGAGGCCAGTTGCCTTCTGCTGCCATCTCTATGTTCCCCCCATGATGGACAGCACTCTCAACTGTGAGTCAAATAAACCCTTCCTTAAGTTGCTTTTGTAAATAATTTCTTCAAAGCAATTTTAAAAACAGCTAATGTACTTGACTACCCTAATAAGTGTTAAATAAGGACACTGTATTAGCAAAAGAGATAGTAGTAAGAAAATCCTTTTTAAAAAAATTACTATGACAACCCTGCAAATTAGAGATTTCCAAAAATTTGCTTAGATAAGCAATGATATTAATGTATATTTGGTAAATTTGAAATTTTCTTACATCAGTGGGTTAAAAACAACAAATGTCTACATATATTGGCCTATTTATATGAGCTCAGTACCTTTCCAGAAGTTCAGGAAACAGATAGAATGTGAAACCTAGGTTGTCTCCTAACAGTCCCATAGGGTCAGGCTAGTATCACGGAGAGGATGACAAGGGTCAGAGAATAGTGTGAAACTGTATCCTAAATACTTCTTCTTATACTCACAGATAAATATAGTTGTCACCCCTCAACAGAGAAACTTTTTTTTTGTAGTAAAGATGACAGGAATACCCATAAGGTCAAAATGCAGGAAACCAATCATGGGTGCCCAGTCCCCAATGATACACATGTTCCATAGCAAAGGTTCAGTAAGGCAAAAAGAATAACAGGCTTTCTGCTGAGAGATCATGTTTCCTATGTATGACAGGAGACTGTGCCTGTGAAATCTCAATAGCACTAGACAACATCAGCAATCTCCATGTCACTGTGTATAGATAAATCTCACAGGCTACCACCCATAGATGAAGAACTTATGCAACCAATGGCTTCTGAGAAATGGAAAATCAGTCACCTCCAGGGTCTAGTCATGCTACCTTAACCAATGCATGTGGTCAGTCCTAAACATGTATACAGAAGCAACACTAGGTGAACTCAGCAGGTGGTATTTTAAAGTGTGCAAGTATATATACCTATATCTATGTACATATACATGTATGCATGTATGTGTATATATATATATATGAAACAATAACACCTAAAGATAAGAGGCCATAAATTTGAGGAGTCAGAGACACACAAGAGGAGTTCGAGGGAGGAAAAGGAGGGGGAAATGATATATAGTATTGATGTAGAAAGTTTTCAAAATTTAAATAATTAAAAAAAGAATAACCAATGAATGCTCATATCTATTGTCCTGTACTAACCTGTGCCATAGGTCACCTTTTACTGCTTTTCCCACCATCAACATTATGAGGTGACTGTGCTTGGGCAAAGTCTGTTTTCTCAAGAGGGGAGGAAAATCACTTTCATATTTGCCTCCTACTGCCTCAATGACACGGGACAATTTTCACACAGGTTGACAGAAGAAATAAAAATAAAAATTGCAGTAGTGAGCCACTGGACTGTGAAATGCAGTAGATTTGTAAATGGCATCGCTAGACCAGTGCTTATGGCAGCGGGGAGTGCTTCCTACAGAATGTACTATAAAGTATATGAGATCTGGGAAATTCGCTCTTCTGTGATGACCTATAGCAAGTACAGAAGATGGGAGAAAGATTCTTTCCAACCCTGACCCACTTACAGAGCACTCTCTACTATCTGGGTATAGTTCTCAGTACAGGGTTAAACTTACAAATCCTCAATCTGTAAACACCAAAGTTTCCTGTTTCTGAATCAGAATTTTGAAGGAGCATGAGAAAATCTTGTGAACAATTAACCATAGAATTTCAGATATATTTAACAAATACTCAGTGATTAAGGTTCTTTAATGTAATTAAAATGAGCTAAGTGAGACCACCCACATGAAAACAACAACCATTTCATTTTGTCACATATGTAATTACTTAGGAGTAGAAAATGGGGAGTAGTTTATAAAGCTAGGCTTCTCACTTGCGGCACATGGACCAAATTCATAATTTCAGGCTGCTTTTAGTCAATGAAGTTTCGTGAACTGTAGCAGTACACATGTCTCTCTGTGTGTGTGAGGGGGTGTATTATCTGTGGCTTTTACTACGATCAGTTAAAAAACTTTATGTTACAGAGAATGCTCATTCTACAGAGCCACCTGTATTTAATCAGTAGTCTTGCTTTTTCTTTTAATTTTTAAAAAGTTTCTATTATATTTTGATTGTGTTCTCATTCTCCAACTCCTCCCATATCCTCTCCATTCCCTACCTTCCCAAAATATCCTGTTCTCTCTCTCCTCTCTCTCTCTCTCTCTCTCTCTCTCTGTCTCTCCTCCTCTCTCTATTTTCCTCTCTCCTCTTACTCTCACTCTTGTTCTTCCACTCTCCAAAAACAAAGAAGCAATCAAAAGTTTAAAAAAAATACAATAAAACCAAGAAAATATCAAAACAAAAATAATAAAGAGAAAAGCCCAGAGTAACCAACTATCCTAAGAGTTTGCTTTATGATATCCAACTACTCTGCACCAGAGTGTGGTTGATATGCCCAGTGACAATTCCTCTTGTAAGAAAAGCCAAGGATAGTGTGACATTCTTATGACAAAGAACAAAAGAAAGAAGTAGTCACTGTTAGTAGCATCCCTATGTCACCAGAAAGACTGGAGACTTTGTTTTCTCAGATCTCACACTTTTGAAACCTGGCATCAAGCAGCATTGGCCAAGATCTGAGAACAGAGGCCTTGTCCACTGATGTGGGAGTGTCATATATCAATCTGTTGATTTCATTGGCTAAGTAATAGACAAACTGCTTGGGCTCATAGCTTAGAACATAGGTGGGTGGAGTAAACAGAACAGAATGCTGGGAGGAAGAGGAAGTGAGCTCAGAGACGCCAACCTCTCCTCTCCTGGGCAGACACAAGCGATGAAGCTCCGACCCAGGATGGACGTAGGCTAGAATCTTCCTGGTAAGACCGGTGCTACAGTTTATTAGAAATGGGTTGATCGGGATATCAGAATTAGCCAGTAAGGGCTAGAGCTAATGGGCCAAGCAGTGCTTAAAAGAATACAGTTTCCGTGTAATTATTTCGGCTAAAGCTAGCCTTGTGGGCAGCGGGGTGCTGGGGACGCAGCCCCGCCGCTCCTATTTCAACAGTCCACTGTCCAAGATTTTATCCTACCCTAGGAACACTAGACATGGGTGCTGCCTCCTTTGTTTTTAGGGGCATCCTTTCCCCTACAGTTCTGCAAGGTGAAATATGATGAAGTTAGGATACTTTCAGGTGTTAACATGACCTCAAATAGGGCAGGATCATGCCCAAAGACTTTCTCTGGAAAGGGCAAACCAGTGGGATGGGGGCAAGACCAGGTTGCTGTGAAAACAAATGGCCAATGGACCAATGTGCATACTGAAATCAGCCCCCAAATGCCAGAGTCCCTGCTTCTGTCTCAGGGATGGGCAGGCAGTGGACTCTGGGATTATGAATTCCAGTTCTGTTCTTTTTTCATGTTTGACCTTGTACAGCTCCCTCACTGTTGGAACTTCACTTTTGGGGCATGACATTCTCTGAATGCTGCTGCCTGCTTTAGATTTGACCTGCCCCCGACATTACCCATGCTTTATTTATATTTCAAAATATAAGTAAAGAGATTTCCCTGTTTCCTGCAGCAGTTACTCTTTTGGGTTGCCTTAAGGAAAGGCAGTTATTTTCCCATGGCAAACTAATGCAAACACACGGAGCATGCAATATGACACAGAATTGGTAACAATCATGTTTCCTTACCACCGCAGTGAGCAATCGGCTGTCCTTATTTTCTCATTCTCGGCCTTTTTTTTTTTATTATAATAGCAGTAGCACTGTTTTGCAGCTATATGAAAGAAAATTGCCACTTCTCAGGATTGCAGTGTAAAAGTAAAACAGAGGAGAAATTCATGTCTATTACAAGACACATACACTCTCATTCTCTTAAAGACAGATTTGTTGTCTTTATGGAGGTGAACATCTTCTCTAAGAAGCATCTTCCATTTCTTCGATCTCTTTAAAAAATTCAGTAGACAAAGCCCTAGTTTAGTATGCCAAAACAAAAACAAAAGAACAGCTTTTGTTTTGAAATGGAAATTCTAATCTACTTTGATAAAAGTGTCAGTTATTTTTTATTTAAATAACTTTTTTCATTTATTTTGCATACCAACCAGTTTCTCCCTGCTTCTCTCCTGTCATCCGCTCCCCTTTCCCATCAACCCCCTGCCCCAACCCATCAACTCCTTCTCTGTAAGTGATGGGCCTCCCATGGTCTTGTGCAAACTAACGTACATCAAGTTAAGGCAGAACCTAGCTCCTTCCCTTATGTCAAGGTGGGGCCGGGTAATATAGCATAGGGAAAAGATTACCAAAAGTAAACTAAGCATCAGAAAGAGGTCTTGCTCTCACAGTTAGAAACCTTACTAAGAGACCAAGCTACACGACTGACACTCACATGCAGAGGGCCTAGATTGGTCTCATCCAAGCTCCTTCTTGTGAGTTCAGGTCAGCTATCTCAGTGGGTTTTGCATTCAGAGGCCCCTGGCTGGTATAATCTCTCCTCACTTTCTTCCTCAATATTCTCAGATTTTAGCGGGAGCTTAGGGCAGTTCTTGTCGGTAGATCTCTGCCTCTGTTTCCATCAGTCATTGAACAAAGTATCGCTGGTGGCAATTAGGGAAGTCACCAATCTGCTTACAGTATATGACCAGTTCAGGCACCCACTCCACAATTGCTGGGAGTCTTAGTTGGAGACATCCATGTTGGTTCCTGGTTCTTTCTCTGGCACCAAGTTTCTTCCTAACCCAAAATGCCCCACCCTCATCAAGATATCTCTTTTGTTACTCTCCCCCCTAGATCCTGCCTCCAACCCACCTCCCACACCCATCCTGCCCAACCATTTCCCACTAGTTCCCATTCCTTCAAGCCCACAACCACTGCCCTCATTTACCTAGGAGATCTTTTCTACTACCCCTTCCAAGGGAAATACATGCATCCCTCTTTGGACCCTCCTTGTCAAATAGGATTTATGGGGCTGTGGTTTGTAGGTTGGCTATCCTAAAATTTACTCCTAAAAACCACTGAGCACATACCATGTTTGTCTTTCTGGGTATGGATTACCTCACTCAGAATGTTTTTTTTTTTTTTAGTTCCACCGATTTGCCTGCAAATTTCATGAAGTCATTATTTTATACAGCTGAGTACTACTCCATTGTGTAAATGTACCATATTTTCTTTATCTATTCTTTTTCTTTTAGAAAAAAGTATTTTGTATTGATTTTATTGAGCTATACATTTTTCTTTGCTCCCCTCTCTTTCTCTTTTCTCCCCTTCAAGCCCTTGCTCCCAATTACTCAGGAGATCTTGCCTTTTTCTACTTCCCATGTAGATTAGACCAATGTATGTCTCTTTTAGGATCCTCATTGTTGTCTAGGTTCTCTGGGATTGTGATTTGTGGGCTGGTTTTCTTTGTTAGGTTATGTCTCATGTAAGCCTGTGGAGGAACTATGACATGTCAACACTGTGAAATAAGAATGCAAATATTATAAAACTATTTTTAAATAATTGCTTCCACACCCATATATAAAATTCTATTAAACATTTCTCTCATGAAGGCTGCCTTCATTTTGAGTTATCTGAAGAATTCAGAATTTATTATTTAAAAAATGTCTGGTATTATTTTAAAATACAGATGAAGTGATAACCATTAGGATAGACTGTCTGTCATTGTCTCAAAGTTTAAATAAGAATTTCTGAAGAGAAATTTTTATATTATTCTAGCCATCTTTATTTTCTATGGAATATGCAGATTCTATCAGCATATAATAACCCCAACGTACTTTATCGGGATCTCCTTCACCTGTAGCCTGCTGCCATTGAGCTAGAATTTATAGGATTATAACCTTTGCCATTTCCTGCAGAGCTTCTGAGGAGCTACAGCCCCTTCCCAGTGCTTCTGAACCTCATGGTTTATAGGGAGAAAATGGATGATATCCATCTTGTACATTTGGCCCCTCACATCTGTCATGACTACCATGAATGCTCGTGGGTTAGTAGTTATGAAAAATGTTATAAACAAATACTTAACAGAAATTTGAAAAACAAGCATAAATGAAATATCAGAGTCTTACAATATGCCATAAGAAATTCTTAAGACCTGTAAAAGGTAGTGGCATCTTTGCTGATTAGTTTCTCCACTCTGGCCTGATTTCTTGGCTAATAGACTTCTCTTGGCTGAGAGCATGGTGAACATTGCCACAAAAAAAAAAAAAGAAATCAAAGTTGTCTGATATCACCAATATATGGACTCAGAAACCAAAGTTCATTAGGAATAAACTCCTTTTTCACAAGTAATTTTTAAATTCATTTCAAGAGCATTTCATCCAAATATTCATCCAAAAAGTTCAACTACCTTTTGGTGAGGAATAATCATGTTAGAAGATTTTGTTAAATCGTATTTTCTAGCCCTTAAGCACTTTAACCTATATTATCTTCTTTCAGAAGAAGAATTTCCCACAATTTTAGGAACGGGAATTCTAACTTATAAAAATGAGATAATTTACATAATATGTTGATTCAATGTCAGGTTTGGGCTTTGGGCCATGACTCTTAGAGACCAGGATAATGATCTCTTCATATAATAGTGTTTCTATCCTTAAAGATAAAATTTAGTATTTTGAAAGGAGGTTTATATTTCAAGTTCTGAGTTCACTGGTAATTTAGCAACCTAAACATATCATTAAGAGGAATGGGAAAAGTTGGAGTTGTAATAGGCACAGTGAATATTGCTGCTTGAGCCTAGTTCAGAATGCCCAGTCATTAATGAACAAAGCTTGCATAACTACTGGGTCAGTTGACTTGTATTTATCCTTGAAAGCAACAATACCTTTTCTCCTTGCTGATTACATTTAGTTACTGTTTTGTAAGCAAGTCAGTTTAAAGCTATTTGCATTATAATATTTGGAAAGACTTTTTTTCTTACATTAAATAACTACCCAAGGTGGTAAATACCTTCCCCCACTTCTGTATAGCAATGTCTTCTGAATGATGGCTCAAGGGACTCAGGAAGTCAGCAAATGTCTTAGGTCTGCAAGATTCACAAGGTCTTCTATCCAGAATTATAACATAGTAAACTACTGCTGTAGGAGACTCTGACCAAAAAGTTGCAGAGATGAGCTTCTATTTTAAAACAAGAGTCAAGGAGGTAACTTTTAGCTTGGTTTCATTGTTGTTGCTTCTGATAAATTAAGGAATTGTTGAAGCTGTGGCTCTGATATAGCAAGCTGAGCTCCAAGGTTGTTTCTTTTGGGAGTGGTCTTTTTTGTTGATGCATCTACTTGTGACTTATCTCTACTCTAAGTAACCTCTTATCCATACTCTTGTTAATAGGTCCGATAAAATCCCATTGGTTCACCAAGTTAAACTTAGTTATACTGTGTGTGAGATAGAGTAGGGAGAGGAGAGGAGAGGAGAGGAGAGGAGAGGAGAGGAGAGGAGAGGAGAGGAGAGGGAGACAGAGTTGTGTCTCTGAAGGAAGTCTCTCCCTGATACCATTAGTGATGCTTCTCCTCATTGTGCCAGACTGTCTGACAAGAAGCTGAAGGGAGGAGCTTGACTCAAGCTCCAAGAGATGGAGTCTATTATTATATGGAAGGCCTGGCAGCAGACTGGTCCATGGAGGTAGGACCTTTTAGTCACTGATCACTCATCTCTCAGTGGATAAGGAAATAAAACTAAGACTTGAAGCAGGGGTAAGCTGCAATGCTCTGTCAGTCTTGGGGGATTTATAGAATAGTGCTAAAAGTCTCCATGGCCCTATCACTCTCGCTTATTGCATGCATGAAAACCAACAAAACAAACAAGCGGTAATGTATAAAATAATTCAGATATGCTATAATCTCAAAGTACACTGTGATCTTGAATGATAGCTATAGTAGGTTCTCTCTGCTTCCTCCTCTGAGGCTCGGCAAACACTGAAGCCATTGGTCCCTAAATGAGAGAAAGGAATGAAATGATCACAGTTTAAACTTTTCAAGTGGTTTTCTGGCCCCAGTAATGAACAGTGATTTCTATATCATTCTGGCTTTTACCCCTCCCCCAGCAGTAAGTTTTCATTTCTCTGAAATACTAGCCACTTATTCTCTTTGCATGGTATGCCAGAAAGTACAGAGAATGAGTTAGACATTAGTGCCAGCCAATCAAGCATTCACTTATTCTGTGCTTGAGCACCAAGACAGAGACCCAATCTGCTCTCAAGAGGGAACACAGACAGTTTTTTTAGACAAATACAAAAAGGAAGAGAGGATCACCAGGTGGGACTGCCTAAACTCAAGCTCCCTTCCAGTTAGTGGCCTCCCCAACTCTAGGTAGCTCCTCTACCAAAGAAGTCTGCAGCTCTAGTCAGCAAACTTTATTTTCAATTTGATCTGAGCTTTTTTCTGTCTTTTAATTCTTTAACTGAGAGAAAAAAAAATGCCGATCTGCTAGCCATATAATTTTGTTTATAAAAATTAAAGAAACTTAAAACCCATGGTAAGCTAATGGGTTTTTATTGAGCATTAATATTTAAGCACAGAAAGCTGTGACCTACAGGTACAGTTGATCTCATGAAAAAATACAAACAAAATCCAGCTTCATAATTTTGAATAGTATCATTGTGAGATGAGTGGAAATGGGAAATATCCAAACAAACATTGTTTTCAGACAATTGGCCCCATGGAGTACTCAAATGATAAAATGTGGAGTGAACACTGGATAACACAATTAAGCTAAGGAACATGAACAGGGATGCTATATGGAGAATTTCAGTGCTACAGAAACCTTAAATTGTGACAGGAGTATATTCTTGGAATCCAAATACAATTCCCTAGAGATTATTTGATTGTTATCTTCTTCCTCTAAGAGTAGGCTAAAAAAATACAGGAGGAAAAAGCTTTTTCAAAATGCACAGTAAGATCTGCAAAGTGTCTTCGCTATCTAACCAGGAGAAACCTTTGCCCAACACTATAAAATACTGTGTTTTCTTTGGAAGTTCTCAATGGCATGGTAAAATGCTAAGAAGTGGGGCAAAGTTTTTTTTTTTTTGGCTTATTTTTTAAACCAGGTCAGTTTTTAATCTAATGAATGAGTGATTTGTTTCACGTGTAAAATCAGGACAGCGAGAGTCCCTAACTCCCTAGCTAACAGTGTTAGAGGAAGAGCCAAGTGGGCTAGCAGCCTAACACCCGGGTCAGGTGTGGTGCATCAGCACACACACTGTCTGTTGATGTTGCTCTAATACTCAGTGTGTTGGTAAATTATAAGGGACTAGGTGGGTAGAAGGCTTGACTTGTAAGGTTTGCCAATGGGGATTGCTGTAAATGTCCCATGAGAGGCTGATGCCATCTCTCGGCATGCCACTGAGAGTGGGAAACAAGGCACAAAAGATTGATCTAGTCTCATCACACATAACACATATTACACATAATAACCACCTCAAACGTGGCGAAAATAATTACATAATGAAGATACGATAAAATTTTAGTATTTATTATTTGGTTTTGAAAATTAAGAAAATCCTTAAAATCGTTTCATTGTCTAATTACATAAGATAAGTTGAGTTGTGTTTCTCTATCTCAAAAGCTGACATTATTGAGTTTCACACATTTTGAGCACTAATGTGTCACTGCAAGTGCAGAATTCTGCATTTGATTACATGTTCCTGGTTGTAGGGGAAAATGCAGGCACATTAAAGATGCTGAGTAAGGGCTGGGAAGATGACTCAGCTGGTAGGCAGCCTGCCTCACAAGCGTGAGAACGGGAGTTACCATCTCCACTTAAAGTCAGACATGGTGGACAAATGCATCTTAACCACTGTATGGAGTTGGCAATTAGAAAAAGACAGATCTCTAGAGCTCATTGGCGAGCCATTGGCCCCTTCTAGCCTAGGAGAAGGAGCACGCCCATCATCTCACCCCAGGAAGGGAACCCATTGGAGACCAAAGTAAAAAATACGTTAAAGTTCAATAAGGTAAACTAAAAGGTTTTAATTGAGTTATTCTCAGGGATGTCATTGGGGCATTGCATTCTGGAGCAAGGATGACCCAAGAGCAGTTGGAACACTGCAGAGTCCACTCAATCAAAGATAGACTTAGGAAAGCTGCAGCCTGGGGCTGTATGCACAGTTTGTAAACAGCTTTGCTGTCGAAGATTTCCCAGTCCCCTTCCCAACAGATGTTTACTTCTCTAAGCAGGGAAGATGTTTTTGAGAATCGTTCAGGTTTCCGTTTTCCCAGAAACGTACTTTTGTTTACCTCCTGACTCTTAAGCTTCTCCAGTCCTCCTGGTGGGAGTGGCTTTGGGGGAGCCTAGGCAGTTTGGATGCTCACCTTAGGAGACCTGGATAGAGGTGGGCGGTCCTTGGGCTTCTCACAGGTCAGGGAACCCTGATTGCTCTTCCAGCAGATGAGGGAGGGGGACTTGATCGGGGGAGGGGGAGGGAAATGGGAAGCGGTTGCGGGGAGGAGGCAGAAATCCTTAATAAATAAATAAAAAAAATTCTCATAATACCATTAAAAAATAAATAAAAAAAGAAGAGGTTGCTAACAAGACATTCAGACAGAGACCCTGTCTCAAACAAATAAACAAACAAATAAATAAAAGGGAAAATTATAGGGGAAGAAATCCAGTCTTGACTTCTTCTCTCCACATGAAGCATGTGCACACACACACACACACACACACACACACACCTCTTTTATACACACTGCAGACAATGATGTAAAATGTTATCTTCAATGTATATATTAAATTTGTGTTTTATATATTTCTCTCTCTTTGAAACTCATGAAATCCAAGCCACTTCTGGAGTCATGCATATCAAAGAAGGTATATTCTGCCTATAGTAGCTAATTTATGCAAAACGGGTCTAGAGTTTTAGAAGAAAAGACTGGAATTATATATACTACAAGACAAATCCATTTGACCCTCCACACAGTTATGGAAAAGATATAATTGTTTATCTAGGGACAACATCTGAGTCATAGTATATTTTTTATATAAATAGATATTTTTTGGATGTATGCTGTATGTTTTCTCCAATAAAGTATAATTAAGAACACCAAAGGAAAAGATGTCTAAAGCAAAGTGATATATATATAAAATCTGAATTAGGGAAAGGTCTGACAGGGGTATGAAGGCATGCTCGATTTTGGTGTGAGCCAGAGGTTATTACAACTTACTAAATTCTTTGACAGTGTCGATTTTATGGTATTCAAATTTCAACAGGTTTTCATCTTGCTTTTTCAAAATCAACTCTCTTTTTCAAATTTCATGTTTGTGCATTGCATTTATACCGTTTCCTCTCTTTATTATCACTCTTCCCCTGTTCGGCACACCTCTCTCTCAAATTGATATGGATGCATCAATGCGTGTGCATGTGTGTGCATATGTGTATATGAATAAAGACATACATACAACCTATTGATCCCATTTAATGTTGCTCATATTCTTATGATTTCAGGGCTGAAAACTTGGTGCTGGATAGGCAATGAAGGCCCTCGTCCCTGGTAAAGAGTAAATCTCCCTCTCTCAGTAGTTTTTAATTGCCTATAGCTTTTTATCTAGGGATAGTATCTTAAGGGCAGTTACCCCACCCACAATTGCATGTCAGCTGTTGTCATTATTCTTGTCTTGTTTAGGCAGCCATATTATTGAGATGTCTCTCTCTCTCTCTCTCTCTCTCTCTCTCTCTCTCTCTCTCTGCAGATACCTTGTTCCTTCTAACTCTTACAATCTTTCAAGCACATCTTCTGCCTTGTTCCCTGAGCGTTAGGTGTGGGGGTCGTGTTGTAGATGGGTTCACTGCTTACGGGTACCACATGGTCTATAGTTCTTTACATCATTCTCAACATCAGTGAGAATAAAATACACTCCTTGGTGTGTATATATTAAAGGTGATTTGATTTACAACTATTGCAGAGGATTCTGGTTGGATCACAGTAGAAAATGTGCAATTTCAGCGAACCAATCCCTGCAGCCCTAGAAACAGCAGATGCAAATTTTCCAGCACAGACACTTTTCAGCTATCACTGCTGTTTGGGGAGGTGGTTGACTACAACTGCCAATTCCAAGCAAAGAAATGAGTTTTTAAAATGTTATGTTGGAGGGCAAATAGTAGAGCTGTACTGTAATTGTGAAATGGAGGTGAAAGGTAAATTGGTAGCTGGAGGAGCAGAGAAAGCTGAAAGGAAAGCACACGAAATAAAATGTTATGTATGAGATTTATGAATTACCTGAAGCAAAGAGCACTATAAATATAGTGGATGGAAAGGTTTGATTCAAAATGATCTAAATGGGCAGAAACAAGAGGCATAAAACACTACGTAAGTTCACAGGAACAGATATAAAGTCCTACATTTAGGCTCAAAGACTTGCTTTTATATAAATAAAAAATAGAAAACAGGATTTATAACAGTTCTACTGAGAAGCGGGGAAACATGAAGTTTTGTTTAGTTTCAAGTTCAATAAGAATGGACGGCCTTGCACTGCCACTAAGAACGGAACCTAACCATAAGCCAGTGTGGCTCAGCTGATTGCTGGCTACTGTGTTCTGTGTGGATACTGCTAAATCTGGACTATTCTTTCTACTTTGGGAGCCCATATTTTAAGGTGATGCTAATAAACTCAGGGATACTGAATGAAATAAATAAGTACAATACTGTATCTTAAGAATGGACTGAATAAGCTGTTCTGCATTTTCATCTCAGAAGAAATGACTTCAGGGATATGATTCCCTCTTTCATATTCATATTCATGTTCAGATAGTTCTGAAAAGCGAAATAAATAATTCAGACACCTAAAAATACAGAAATTTGCCAATGGGTAGAAATAAAAATGGTTGTGAAAACAGTTTTTTAAAAGAATAACTTCTTCTTATGAAATGGTTGATAAAATGCTGTGTATTTTTCTTTATTGAATGATAAAATAAATAGTAATTAGTAGGGTTATGAATAGCCATAAGAATTTTCATATTTTAATTCCTGTTAGAACACTAAAATTACAACATAAGTATATATATACTTATATATGTGTGTGTATGTGTGTGCATATGTACATATTTATAATTAAGTATATACTATTCTAATATATAGTATCTAAGTATATATTACCTAAATTTTATTTACATTTTCAAATTTTATTTAATTTTACTTTTATATACATTTTCAAGTTTCATTTCAACTCCTTTATTGAGCTACATTATACCTCATTAATAGCTATATTATACCTATAGTAAATAACAAACTGTATAATTTGGTGTTTTGGCATGTGTGTCTGCAAAACAGCATCTTAAATAAACTGAATGTACAAGCAATACCTGAGATTTCTTTTTGTCTAGAACTTCCTCATCTTCTACTGTTTAAATCACTAAGAACCAATGCTTTTCACTACTGTTTTGGAATCTCATATATTTAAAATTTAAAATTTTTTCTTTTCTTTTTTTTTCCTTTTTCTGGTTTTTCAGGAAAGAGTTTTTCTGCATAGCTTGGAGCATATTTTTTTTTTTTTGTACTGAGAAGGCAACTCAGTGAATACTGAATTTGCCTATAATTAATTTTTATATACTTTTATATTCCAATACAAAAGTGGGAGGGGAAGGCAAAAGACTGATTTAGCATGACACAAAGGACAACCATAACAGTTACTGCTTCAATACTTGAGACATCAAGCTATTATTTCCTGAGTGAAACATTTGATATTTTGGGCAAGATATGCAGTGAATAATACCCTAGAATCCTGGAGGCAGCCGTGAGTAATGAGTAAGAAGACATTAGCAGGGATGGATGAAGGGCATATGGAAAGGGTTGGAGGAAGGAAAGCAAACAGTGAAATGATATAATTAAATTTCAGTTTAAAATTGAATAATTATGAAAGAAATAATTCTATTAATCATTTTCTTGATTGATTAACTTACAATGTTTAACCTCTTACTCTGACTGTTAGCTTTGGCAATTATAAGTACTTTTTGAATCCCACACCCTGTTCATATGCAGTACTAATTGGACTTGTATTTTTTTTTCTTTTTTAAAGCATAGTACAGAAAGTTACAAGGACTGTGTTGAAGGAGATCCTCAGGGATTTGGACAGAGGGTTTGGGCTGGATACCACATAGACATCTAATAAAAGCAAATGATTTTTTTCAATGTTCAGTGCTATAAAAGTGATTTTATTATAGAATTCCAACACGTAAATTAATATTAATGAGTCTTAGTAAAGATGACTGACACTGATTTGAGGCAAATTATTTATGGAAACATTGTAGAAGTTTTCTTGTTTGTTTTCTGTTCTTTTTTCTTTTGATGATGGGGATCAGACAAGGGGCCTCTTCAATGCTATGCAAGCAACCAATGAGGCTAACCCCAGTTCTCACTGCGCTTTGATTTTCAAAATCATATTAAAATATTTCCTAGAGTGATGTTGAAATGTCTCAGTTATTAGGAGAATTAACATCTTTCCCAGCACACAAATGAAAGCTTATGACTGTCTACAACTCCACTTACTATAAATTCAGTTCCTATTATGGTCTGCAGAGGAACCAGGCATTAGAAAATCACATATATTCAGGAAAACATACAAAACACCCATACACATAAAATGATAAAATTAAAATTAATTCAAAACAATAACATTTTTCTTGTTAAATTAATTCTTTTACCCTCAAGAGTATGATATGCCGTAAATATAATTTTAAAATGTATGTCAGAAATATATGTCGTTAGTTTAGTTGTGCTCAAATTTTTGAAGTCCATGCCTGCTAAAAACTCATAGACAATTACTGAAGCCAGGAAGTCCAAGTTCAAGGAGACAACAGATGTAATTTCCTCTTTGCCTTCTTGCCTATCATTTCCTACCTATGCTTTGGGTGCCTGGTGAAGCAGGAGAGAGGTTTTGGGCATCTTCTTTCAAACTTACAACTAAAACATGTCTGACATGTGCATATGTGTATTTATTCATGCTTACATCAGGTTCAATGTTTCTGTCTCCCAAACATTTATCCTTACCATGTCTTTATGATGATGACATGCAAAATCTTTCAGATTTTCAAATATGTACCCAATTATTGCTATTTATCATTACTCTATTGAGCAACGGAAAATCAAGATGTAGTTTTCACATCTAATTGTAAGTTGACAATGGTTACTTCTCTTACTCTTGTGGTGAAATCATTATGATTAAGGGATAATCTGGCTCACAGCTCCAGAAGTGTAGTATGTAATTGCTCAACCAGCATGACAATTGTTGAGTCCTGGATTATGGTGGTTTTAGTTGGTAGTGTAGCTTGTTCACACCACTGCAGATCAGGAAGCTAGGAAGTATGGCTGGATCCATTGAAGCAGAAACCATTCAAGGCCTGTCCCTGTGATCTTTATTGAATTTTTTAAAGTAGGCCACAGTCGCAAAAGTTCCATATGCTCCCAAAGCGGCATCCCAAGCTACATCCAGCTGTTGACAAGTGTGTCTATGAGAGATACTCCAAGGTCTTCTCACTGCCACTAGCAACTGCCACACTCAGTCAGATCTAGGAGATTACCATTTTTGAAATCCAAAAATCAATGACAGAAAGAAGAATTTTGATTTCTGCTCCTGGTTTATTTTAGTTAATCAATTGACTTTTGTCTGTGTCATCACAAATGACAGAGCTATTCGTTTTAAGGATAAATGATATTCTAGTTTGCGCGCACACACACACACACACACACTGCATCTATTCATCATTTAAGCTGTGTTTCATAGTTATTACAAATAGTGCTCTAATAAACATGAAAATATAAATGTCTATTCAGCATATTGATTTCAGTTTATATTTTTAAATTTCACCAGTAGCATGATTATTGAATCATGTGGTAGTGGTAATTTTAGTTTTTGAAGGATTTCTGTAGTTTTTCATGTCTCCCACCGTGTACTTTATCACCAACAGTGGATTATCTCTACAACCTTCTCAGTTTTAAGGTCGTTGTTTTGCCGCTGGTTTAATAATTAGATATCGGCTTCCTTACTAGATACAAGGTAGTTGAGTCATTTTCCCTGAAGGAAGAGAATTGGAAGAAATAGGGAACCAAAAAGGAAATAGATATTTAATCTTAAATGACAGAAAGATACTACTACAAAGTAGAATAAATCACTACAGTGTAAGAGTTACCTTGTTTTGTCTCGAGTTATCTTCTCACAATAATGATTTTTCAGGAGATAGTTAGGAAGAATATTTTATTCTTTAAAATATATATCACATATTTTGAAAACAATATGCAAAATAGAGATCATTCTCATTACAAGTTAGGAAACAATTAAGGATTTAAATATTTTACCACAGTATATTCTACTTGTAAGTGTCATGACTGATACTCCTCAATTTCAAATCCCAGTGCCTTCCCCATGTCTCACAGTGTATTTAAGACTCAGTTTTCAACTATGTGAAAAGGAGTCTGAGTCAGATAGTCCGTCATCTCCTTTTCCTTTGCAAATCTCACAAAATAACATGGAGAGTCTTCTTTAAAACATCTGTGTGACCTTAACACATGGGTAAATCAGGACAATTGGATCTCTATCTTTCCTTGTTAGCATCTCACTTCCTGGAATTCCCAACAGCAACATTTTATCTGAGTGTGATTTTAATCAATTGATTAAAACCTTTTTTTTTTCTGTAAAGTAGTTCATTCAGGCAGAAGAAAGTCATAGATTTAATTTCTAATTCTAAAATAGTGTTGCTGGTATATTCTTTCACTAGCAAAAAAAATATACCTTAATCTTCAGCAGTCTGGCTCATATTTCTTTTATTCATACAATATGGAGTTCATAGAACAGTGCCTTTTATGACTACTAATTCACAACTAGTCATCTCAAGTTTCAAGTGGAACTCCCTTTTAAGAGTTCCATATTAAAATCTATAAAATATGACCTATGATTTTGTACCTAGAAAATTCAGTTGAGAAATTATAACTCCATAATTCATGATGAACTCTTAGCAGCTTCCATGACTGACAGTGTATATTTCAAGTAAGTTTACAGTAAAGGAGATGAAAATATTTCTAAATTCACTTTTGTTTTGGTGCTATAAACTGCTCCCTTTATGTGATATTTTTACCACAACTCAATGACTTAAAAATAAATCATTTGTTAATAAGTGAAATCCCAATTGGAAAGTGATGCAAATTAGAAAATGAGAGAAATAGAAGATGCGAGCATCATTTCCTTAGATAGTTTTGCAAGAAGGCTTAGGAAATGACTTACAAATGCTAATTGAGGTACCTCACATGGCCTATAATGTCCCCCTCACAGCCTACTGTAATAGAAAATCCCTCTTGATAATAATGCCGTAAGTTTCATTTCCTAATTTCAAGTTTATAACGATAGATATAAGTGTTCAACCATCTGCTTGTACATCAGTTTGAATATATTATAAATGCCTTCTGAGTGATCATATTTAACATCTTTAACACCAGCACTCAGTGATTTTGGAGGCAGCTTGGTATTCTTAGAAGGAGGGTTCTTTGTGTTAAAGCTCTGGGACTATATGCCAACCCATCTGAATTGAATGTTCTTCTTCCCTTCCCAAGGCACAAATTTCATATACAAAAGAAGAAACGTCATCTTTCTAACTGTGGTAGTGTGAATGTAATTGGCCCCCATAAGCTCATAGGGAATGGCACTATTGAGAGATTTGGTTTTGTTGGAGTAGGTATGGCCTGTTTGAGGAAGTGTGTCACTGTGGAGGTAGTCTTTCAGGTCTCATAGATGCTCAAGTCACATCCATTATCTCAATTCATTTCCTGTTGCTTTTAGATCAAGATGGGGGACTCTTGACCCCAGCACCATGTCTGACTGCATACTGCCAGGTCCTACCATGATGATAATGAACTGAACCTCTGAAACTATAAGCCAGCTTTTTAAATGATTTCCCTTATAAGTGCTGCTGTGGTCTTGGTGTCTTTTCACAGCAATAGAAGCTAAAGCACCAACATAAGAAGAAAGACATGGCTTCCTCTTGACCCACAGGGGGTACTCTACCTGCAGCCCAGCCCATTTGCCACTTCTCATTGTATATTCAATAAAATAAAAATAAATGATATTTAAAAATCTTTATTAACTCAACAGGCTTAACTAATGTGAAGTTAGTAACAATTGGATCCCAGGCAGTGAGTTGTGTGATAGCATGGCTAAGGTTATAGAGAAGGCTGTGTCTAATACAAGAGGCACAACAGCTGCATGGTGGGGGTGCACACCTTAAATTGCAGCACTTAGGAGGCAAAGGCAGGTGAATCTCTGTGAGTTCAAGGCCAGCCTGGTCTACAAGAGCTAGTTTCAGGACAGGCTCCAAAGCTACAAGAGAAACCCTGTCCCGAAAAACCAAAAAAAAAAAAAAAAAAAAAAAAAAAAAAAGAAAGAAAGAAAGAAAAAGAATACACAATGCACAAGAGTTGCAGTCTCTATGGGGAGGTCAAACTGAAACTGAAAATTATCTGTTAAGAAGTTCAGATAGTAGAATTCTAGGTGTAAGGAAAATAAACGTATGGTGCTGGAGCAGGAGAAATTCATCTATCCTGGAAGATGGAGAAAAGGAGAGGATTGAAGATAATATGAAATTGACCTAAAGCAACAAAGTAAATAGGGCTTCACAATTCCTGGACTTCATTTTTCTAAATACTCTTTGGAGTTTTTATACTGGGAAGTGATTTAATCTCATTTGTTTTTCAAAATGATATTCTTTTGTGTATATTTATTATATTATTTATTGTTATTATTTTTATATTATATTATTAATATATTTATTATATTATATATTAATTGTCATTTGTAGAATCTTTACTTTGACACTGAAAATGATTTTCTCCCAATCTCTAGGGAGTCTCACACTTTTGGTTCCCACACGAATATCCAAATTTTTCTCAGGTGAATACCTTCAGTCAAGGACCCTGTCCCCAAATACATTACAATTGCCTTAGCTTCTTTCCAAAAGAGTCAGTCTCTAGAGAACAAAATCGGGTTGTGCTAACTTGAGGTGGAAATGCCAAATATGTTTCAAAAAGTTTTCTAGAATGTTATATGGTCATTTCTGGAACATCATTGGGCATCTCTATATTCATCAGATGACAACAACACATGAATGTCAATTTCTGCTGGAAGAAAAATGATATTTTCATCTTGACGTGGTGAACCAACCATTCACCTCCCATCTGAAGGCCAGACAGCAAATGCTTACTCAGAGTCCCTCACGCTGTGCTGTACATTGTTCTAAAAGTCTCTCTGTGTTTATAAACACAGCAACCCAAGCAAACCTTATAAACTGCCTTGTCTTGGGGCCAGACTTCCTTGTAATTATAAGGCCTCTGTTTCCTAACCACAGTGGCTATGAGATTTATGAGATTCATTGAGAAAGAGGTGGTGCTTTAGAATACTGCCATACTCTGTCTACACAATTAATGACACAAGAAACTGTCCAAAAGACAAGAAGTAATGGAAACACTCCTTTGCTCAGTAATCACTCTGGTATTTAGTACTCTAAGGTTAGAGAGATGGTTTCCAATGTATCATTCCGCTTAAACAAAAGAGTATTTTCAAAAGAAGAAGAACCTGGATGGGTTTCTTAACAAGAAGCTGGAAAAGGATCCTAATATTGTCAAAGGGTGTCTAAAAGATGACACCACACAGTTTGCCCTTCAATGGATATGCTGTGATACACAGTAAAATCAGGAGCCTTCCTTAACCACACTGAAAAAGATGACCACTTCTTATATGTTTAGGTTTTCTAAAAGACTCTGAAAAGTGGCTTAATATATAATTCATATATATATATTAATATAATTCATAAATTATAAAATTACCCAGTATGTTCAAAGCAATGTCCAGTGGCTTTTGAAACTAGTAACACGGTATTCATGCCTCGTTTATGCTTCATGCTGTGCCGCGCACGGCGCCCCCGTGTCTGCGCTCTGGGCGCTGGCACCCAGTTACTGAGCTTCGAGCAAGGGCTGGAGGTTAAAATACACAGACACACACAGACAGAGAGACAGCGATGTGGGTCATCCTTGATTTCCCCAAGAATGCCCCCTTTACTGTGTTCAGGGGCAGATTATATAGAGATAGCCACGCCCTCGTCAAACCCACCAGAAACCACTCTCCCGCCATCAGGAACTCCTGAAGGTCTTGTGCTCAGAGCAGCTGTAGGCACTCAGATCAGGGGATTACAAGAAATTCAGGATCTGGGGGCTCACTGCTCCCAACAATGCAGGTCTTCAATAAAGGCTAATTTACTGCTGAATGCTCTCAGCCACGGAGCTCAATACTTTTGAAATAATGTGTTCCCTAAATGTTAACCAGAATGGTGGCTCCTGCTCAGAACGCCAGCACTTGGAAGTAAGAGGATCAACACAAGTTCAAGGGTTGAGTTCTAGGTCAGACTGGCTACAGAGTGAAACCATGTTTCAAACAGCAAAATAGCTTAAGAATTGACAAAAAGTTTTCCTCTTATTATTGATAAATATATTTTTCCTCTGAGAGAGAGAGGTCTTAATGAAAGCAAAGGGCACAAACACTTTGTTTGATCTCTGAGATGCAGGACAGACAAGATGCAAATGATATATTTTTGGTAAGACTAGAGAGCAGGTCATAAATGCTCTTTAAAATGTAACTTAAAATTGTTCCATGTCAAAACGTTCTATATTTGATTTTTTAATTGATGAAGCATTCATTTTAATTCAATAATTTGAAAAAAGATATTATTTCAATAACATAAACAACACTTAATTTAGCTTAATTTGTTCCTTAAATATACATTCCTGCTACAGCACAGCAGAGGTAGGGGATTCAGCCATGCCATCACTCCCTAAAGTTTCTTTTACCCAGAGTCAGCCACCATCTATAGCTATTATTTAATATATTAATTTATTATTAAAGGAAATTATGTCAAGAGAGTTTATGAAAGAAAACACATATTCACAAATATTTTATATTATTATAACTTTTATATTTTATTATTTTTACTGCAATGTATCTAAATTATCTTATAGATGTATGTACAAGAAAATTTATGCCCACACACACATATAATAATAGAAATTGTAGAAAGAGAAAATGAAAAGAAACTCAATATTCAATTCCTAGATGAAGAATTTCAAATACATTTTATATTATGTAGAATATTTAATAAAATATATTACTGTGTCTTATTCAAACAAAAGCTATTATTGCAGGGACTTGTGAAGACTAGGAAGAGAATGTAACAGAAATTCTCTCTTCAATTTTCTGGCATATACAGGGCCATAATACTCAAAAATCCAAACATGAAATACATTATGTCCTATTAAAATCTTAGTAACACATATGTGATTTTATAGAAGTGAGTAAAAATGAAATCCACTGTATACATATACCTCAAGGGAATCTGATTTGTTTAATAAAACTTAACTTACTTTGTATTCACCTTAAAAAGTCTGCAAAATTCTAACACTAGTGCTAGAACTTTTTAATAAATATATATTACTATATACATGTACACACATATGTGTTATCTGGCATCCAGTAGGCAGCAAAGGTCAAATCCTCCCATAAAAAAAGAGATTACTATGCTAACTCATGTCATGAAACCTTCATGAACAAGATAAATAAGGTCTTAATGAAGTCCATATTCAGTTTGAAGTGAGAAGAGATGAAGCCCAAGAAAACATTGGTTTTTTGTTTGTTTGTTTTTTTATTTTTATTTTTTGCCTGTTATTTTATTTATTTATTTATTTAGGATTTCTGCCTCCTCCCCGCAACCGCTTCCCATTTCCCTCCCCCTCCCCCGATCAAGTCCCCCTCCCTCATCTGCTCAAAGAGCAATCAGGGTTCCCTGACCTGTGGGAAGCCCAAGGACCGCCCACCTCTATCCAGGTCTCCTAAGGTGAGCATATATGGAAAAACAAAAAACCCAGGATAGCCAAAAAAATCTTATACAATAAAGGATTGTCTGGAGGCATTACCATCCCTGACTTCAAACTCTATTACAGAGCTACAGTATTGAAAACAGCTTGGTATTGGCATAAAAACAGAGAAGTCGACCAATGGAATCGAATAGAAGACCCTGACTTTAACCCACAAACCTATGAACACCTGATTTTCGACAAAGGAGCTAAAAGTATACAATGGAAAAAAGAGAGCATCTTCAACAAATTATGCTGGCAAAACTGGATGTCAATCTGTAGAAGAATGAAAATAGATCCATATCTATCACCATGCACAAAACTCAAGTCCAAATGGATTAAAGACCTCAATATCAGTCCGAACACACTGAACCTGATAGAAGAGAAAGTGGGAAGTACTCTACAGCACATGGGCACAGGAGACCACTTCCTACGTAAAACCCCAGCAGCACAGACACTAAGGGCATCATTGAATAAATGGGACCTCCTGAGGCTGAGAAGCTTCTGTAAAGCAAAGGACACAGTCTCTAAGACAAAAAGGTAACCCACTTACTGGGAGAAGATTTTCACCAACCCCGCAACTGTTTGTTTGTTTTTTAAAATTCACTGATGTAGAGCAAAACAGTTGTGCTTGAGTGGGTGAAGAATAGGAGGCTGTTGCACACAAAGAGATCAATGTAAACTTCCCTATAAGATGATGCTAGATTTGAGCTCTGAATGCTGACTAGGAACTACTTTGTGAGCCTGTGAGAGAACAGCATTGTGACTGAGGATGTACAGATGTCTAGGGCTAGAAGCTGCTCCCAAAGCATGGTGTGTCACATCATGGGCAATGCATGCTATTATGGGTATCCATGCTTAAGAAAAATCCTGAAGCTATTGCATAGGTACTGATATAAAGATTCATCAGTACCCTTGATCCATTTGTTTCTCTATAACTTACTCCAGTATAATTCTCTCAGGAGCTGTAACAAATCCTGTATCCCAGTTTATTTAAGTTTAAGAGTATTATTTAATAACAAAAGCTACTATGAGAGGAGATGAATGACCAAAGAATATGTGGTGTGTGTATGCGTATATGTGTATATTTGTTTGTGTGTGTATATATATAGATACACACACATACATACATACAGGGCCAATATATATATATATATATATATATATATATATATATATATATATATATACACACACACACACACACACACACACATACACACATACACACACACACACACACACTTGTGTGTGTGTGTTTATGTTTGGGTAATTTAGCTTAAAATAAAAGAAAAATTTGACACATTCTAACAAAATGCACCTGAGGGTTATTATGCTAAACGAAAACAACCCAGCCAGCAGCGCAAATGGTGAGTAGACTATTCTACTCATATGAGGTGGTTCCAGTAAGGAGACCCATAAAATGGAACATAGAAAGGGGGTTGACAGGAGAAGGGAAAATTAAAAAGTCATTGTTTAATGAAGATTTTGTTTTGGAAAACGAAAGGAATATTCAAAAGTTATAATGATGTTGTATAATTTTAGCTTCTTTATCAGAAATCATGTGTTCATAGGTCTTTGGATTAATATCCAGGTCTTCTTTTTTTTTTAACTTTTTTTTTATTGAGAAAAGAAAAAAAAAACAAATTTCCTCCTCCTCCCAGCCTCCCATTTCCCTCCCCCTCCTCCCACCCTTCTCCCCCTCCCCCCACTCCTCTCCCCCTCCCTCTCCAGCCCAAAGAGCAGTCAGATTTCTTTGCCCTGTGGTAAGTCCTAGGTCCTCCCCCCTCCGTGCATTTCTAGGAAGGTGAACATCCAAACTGGCTAGGCTCCCACAAAGCCAGCACATTACGTAGGTTCAAAACCCCGTGCCATTGTCCTTGGGTTCTCATCAGCCCTCATTGTTCGCCATGCTCAGAGAGTCTGTGGAGGAAGGGGAACACTCATCCATTGCTGGTGGGAATGCAATCTTGTGCAACCACTTTGGAAATCGGTGTTTCGGTTTCTCAGGAAATTCGGGATCAACTTACCCCTGGACCCAGCAATACCACTCCTGGGAATATACCCAAGAGATGCCCTATCACATGACAAGAGCATTTGTTCAACTATGTTCATAGCAGTATTATTTGTAATAGCCAGAACCTGGAAACAACCTAGATGCCCTTCAATGGAAGAATGGATGAAGAAAGTGTGGAATATCTACACATTAGAGTACTATGCTGCGTTAAAAAACAATGACTTCTCAAATTTTGCATGCAAATGGATGGAAATAGAAAACACTATCCTGAGTGAGGTATCCCAGACCCAAAAAGATGAACATGGGATGTACTCACTCATAATTGGTTTCTAGCCATAAACAAGGGTCACGGAGTCTACACTTGGTGATCCCAAAGAAGCTAAGTAAGAAGAACCTTCATCTGGTGATGGATGGAGACAGAGACAGAGACCCACACTGGAGCACTGGACTGAGCTCCCAAGGTCCCGATGAGGAGCAGAAGGAGGGAGAACATGAGCAAAGAAGTCGGGACCACGAGGGGAGCACCCACCCACTGAGACAGTGGAGCTGATCTATTGGGAGCTCACCAAGGCCAGCTGAACTGTGACGGAAAAAGCATGGGATAAAACTGGACTCTCTGAGCATATCCAGGTCTTCTATTCGATTTTCGCTGCTTTTATGCCAGTACCAAACATTCTGTAGCTCTGTAATAGAATTTGATGTCAGGGATGATGATGCCCCAAGAAGTTACTTTTTTATACAGGATTGTTTAGCCTACCCTGGGTTTTTTGTTTTTCCATATGAAGTTGATTAATGTTCTCACAAGGTCTGCGAAGAATTGTTTTGGGATTTTGATGGGGATTGCATTGAATCTACAGATTGCTATTGGTAAGATTGCCGTATATACTATGTTGATCCCATCTATCCAAGAGCATGGAAGACCTTTCCAATTTCTGGTATCTTCTTCAATTTATTTCTTCAAAGACTTAAAGTTCTTCTCAAATAGGACTTTCACTTTTTTGGTTAATGCTACCCGAAGATATTTTATGTTATTTGTGACTATTGTGAAAAGTGATGTTTCTCTGATTTACCTCTCAGCTTATTTATCACTTGTGTATAGGAGGGCTACTGATTTTTTTGACTTGATTTTATTTCCTGCCACATCCCTGAAGGTATTTATCTGCTGTAGGAGTTCTCTGGTAGAGATTTTGGGGTCATTTATATATACTATTATATCATCTGTAAATAATGAAAGTTAGACTTATTCCTTTCCAATTTGAATCCCCTTGATATCCTTTTGTTGTCTTATTGCTTTTGCCAAAACTTCAAGATCTATTTTGAAAAGATATGGAGATAGTGGACAGCCTTGTATTGTTCCTGATTTTAGTGGAATCACTTTGAGTTTCTCTCTATTTAATTTTATGTTGGCTGTCAACTTGCTGTGTATTGATTTTATTATATTTAGATATTTTCCTCATATCCCTGATCTCTCCAAGGCCTTTATCATGAAGGTGTGTTGGATTTTGTCAAATGCTTTTTTAGCATCTAATGAAATGATCATATGGTTTTTTCTTTCAGTTTATTTATATGATGGATTACATTGATAGATTTTCACATGTTGAACCAGCACTGCATCTCTGGAATAAAAGAGACTTGATCATGTTTGATAATTTTTGATGTGTTCTTGGATTTTTTTGCCTGTATTTTATTGAGTATTTCTGCATCCATATTCATGAATGAGATTTGTCTGTAATTCTCTTTCTTGGTTGAGTCTTGTGTGATTTTGGTATACTATAGCCTCAAAAAAGAGTTTGGCAATGCTCCTTCTGTTTCTATAATGAGGAACACTTTGAGAAGTATAGGTATTAGCTCTTTTCAGAAGTTCTGGTAGAATTCTGCACCAAATCCATCCAGCCCTGTTTTTTTTTTTGGGGGGGGGAGGTTTTTGATGACAGCTCCTATTTCCTCAGAGCTTATAGGTCTATTTAAATTGCTCACCTGGTCTTTAATTTTGGTATATTGTATCTATCTAAAAATTGTTCATTTCTTTTACATTTTCCAATTTTGTGGAGAATAGGTTTTTGTAGTATGACCTAATGATTCTCTAAATGAATAAAGTTTCAGAATGTATACTTGTCTTGAAGATGTACCACACTGTAAAATCATCTGTGTATCTTGGGAACAGTAGCTAGAGTAATGAAATATTGGATAGAAGTAAAACCAAGGCTATATGACTATACATGAACCCAACAAAAATTCATGTAAAACTCCTTTCCAAAAAAATGACCATTTGAATATTCACGTAAAACTCATTTCTAAAATGGACTATTAGAATGTTCCTACAAAACTCATTTTCAAAAATGACTATTGGTTAGACTAATAGAATCTGTGTGCATGAAGATGTGAATAGAATATGCCATTTAAATGCCTGCCTTCTCACTTCTAGCAAGCAGTAAATCCGTTTCAAGTGGATAGCTACCTGCAGTCTTCACCAAAATATCACACACCATACTTACGAAATAAGTTTCAAGTCCCATTATGTGAGAAAGGCCTAAGGACACAAGTCTACTCAAATTCTCCATTTATCTACTTCTCTACTTTTATTTCCCCATCAGTTGCCAGCTTCAATTAGTGTGAGTTCTTATCATCCATGAGATTTCCAGGTTTATGCCCACTCCCATTAGTTACTGGGAACAAGATTTTCAGTAAATTCTGTGCTTTCTTTCTTTGATACTCTTACTGATATTTACAAGCAATGCTACTTCCTCATGATTATCTGCGCATGATATCTGTGTTCCTTTGTCACAGCTATAATCAACCAAATGTGATCAAGTGACAACTGCAGCCTCAAGTGTAGGAGAGTTTTTGGTTACCCTCAAAGGAATATAATCAGAAAGCTTACTGAAATTTACTAGGCAAGGCACACCGTCTAAATGATTGGAATATGCCCTGTGTGACACCTTTGGATGAATACAAATGTCTTTAGTTTTTCTAAACAACACCACAGATCTATGCATATGTGTGTCTTGCAACAGAATCATACTAATTTTTTTTTATTCAACCAGGTGTGTTTTTCAAATAGGCAACATGGGATATCTGCAGTACCTTAGTGATCTGCATTGACATTACCTTATTCCTTAAGTCTGAGACTTCACTTTCATTCTCAGATTACTCCACCATCATTAGCCTTCCTACATCACAAAGCTAGAGAAAAGTGACACCTTGCAGATGTGATGGATAGCTCTTACTCTGAGCTCAATGCAAACCTGGGCAGAGAGCAACAGAATGCCCAACTGTAACCTCTAAATTCAAAGATCCACATCAAGTTCTGATATTCTTTGTGGGAAAGATGAAAAATTTAACACTAGTCTCAACACTACATCTCCAAGGATTTCGGTGAACTGACCAGATCTTCATTTCTAATGTCCAAAAGAACTGTATCTAACCTAGGTGTGGAGGGTATGTGTTGATTCTCATCATATTCTATTCATACTGCATTTAATATGGAGGAAACCACAATGGTATAAGCTAGTGTTAGCTATTCACAATTCTGGATGATGTGACCAGAAAACACAGTGGTAATTACAGCCCTTCAAGTGTTGCCATGTGATTCCTGCCTCTACAGTCATGTAATTCAATGCTGTTTTTATTTCTCTGCACACATAGATACTTTTTAATTAAAACAGCATTATTGAGAAATAATATACAAAGAACTGTATATATATATATCCTATCTGTACTGCTTGATGAGCCAGGACCTATGTAAACTTTCCTGACTCTATCTTTACAGGGAAAGTAACAAATTCAACAGCACCTAAAGTTTTCTTGTGTTGCTCTCATTCTGATGGAGGAAGGTCATTGGTTAAATAAAAAGAAACTGCTTGGCTCTCATTGGTTATATATAGGTGGGAGGAGTAAACAGAACAGAACGCTGGGAGGAAGAGGAAGTGAGCTCAGACTCCACAGGTCTCCTCTCGGGAGCAGATGCCTCAGAGAGACGTCATGCCCCACTCCCGGACAGACGCACGTGATGAAGCAAGCCGCCAGGTTATACATGCTGAACCTTTCCCGGTAAGACAGCTGCTCACAGATTATTAGAGATGGGTTGATCGGGATGTGAGAATTAGCCTGTAAGGGCTAGAGCTAAAGGGCCAAGCAGTGTTTAAATGAATACAGTTTGTGTGTTGTTATTTCGGGGCATAAGCTAGCCAGGCAGCCGGAGTGCTGGGAATGCAGCCCCGCTGCCCCTTATTACTACATTATTCTTAGAAAGAGATTAATATTTATTGCTTACTAAAGAAATATCCACATGAAAATGGGCTTGAGAGTGCACGCTTATAGTCATAGTCTCAATACTCAGACAGCTGAGGCAGAAAAACCAAGAGTCCAGCCTGGGCTATATAATAAATTCGAGGTCAGCAGGGGCTACATAGAAACATATTGTTTCAAGAAAAAAAAAGTAAGTGTAAATTAGTTATTTTAATTCAACTGCTTGAAATCAGAATTCAAAAACAGAATCAATTACTTTATTTTTAGTGCCTTGAGTTTTTAGGCTGATTTACAGTATAAGGTGCTTATATAATACACTTTGGCTAATGTTCCATTTCAACCCCAGACCAGTTGTTTGGTATAAATTTCTGTGTGAAAATTCAGTTATTAAAGCATTATTTTTGCCTTTAGTTATTTTCTAATTAGCATGCAATGAAATTGTTTCTTTAAGGCCTTTTCATACACACTTGGTTCCTATGGATCTGACTCCCCAAGTCCTTCCTTTTTCATCCTTGTCCCTCTCTTGTTGTTCTCTGTTCTCACCTCTAATAATCCCCTTTTGTTTTCATGTAATAAGCATTCTATTATCTTCCTCACTTAGAATCTATTCATTTGAACAATACTAGGCTCATGACTAACACACACAGGCATACAAACCCACAAACACATACACCATAAACACCTACCACATACAACACTCAAAAACAGGGATTAAAATATTTGATTTGCATATGAAAGACTTATTTTTGTCCTTATGAGTTTAGCTTATTCACTTAGTATAACGACTTCTAGATCTATAATTCATTGCTGTCTAAAAGTCATGATTTCATTTTTCTTTATGGAGGAATTAAACTTCATTGAAACATTTTTAACTCATTTTTATTGTCATTGTTACTAATTGTTGTTAACTTATTTTTCAATATCTATTTCTTTTATTTGTTGATAGATATCTAGGCATCATCCATGTCTTAACTATTGAGATCAGTATAGCAATAAAAATGTGTAAATATATCTCTAGTAGGATTTGGAGTCCTGTGGGGAAATAACCAGGAGTTTGATGACTACTTATCGGTAATTTGCATTTTTTTCTTTTGAGAAAAGTTTATTGACTTCATTAGCTTATTCACTGAGTAGAAGATCAGTCATATTGGTATTTAATTTTGCAATTCTTTTTGAATCAATATATTTTCATAAGGAGGAGAGTCCCAAAAGAACATTGTTAGCCTCTTAGCATGATTGCTAAATAAACTTATTATCTTCTGCCTATTGTATAATTACCTGTATTATACCAGTTATAATAATAGCTATATTGCAAGCTTTTATGGAAAAAGTAAAACAAGATAACAATTATTATGTCCCCATACATCCTTAGATTTAGAACATATTGTAAAACTATTTTTTAGATATGAGATCCAAAGATGTGCTGTGTTCATAAAAATAACACATTTGATTCATAAATTTTATTTTTTCCTCATAATTCAAAAAGACAACACAGTTATTATTTTGATTTGAATTTGAAAGGTCCCTCATTGACTCATTATTTTAACAGTTGGACCTCTTTTATAGTGCTATTTGGGGAAATTATAGAAATTTTAGAAGATGTAGCCTACTGAAGGAAGTGTGTCATTAAGTGTGGGCTTTGAGAACTTTTAGCCTCGGTCTACCTCTCGTTCTCTCTCCCAATAGAATGTGAACCATCATCTTCCTGGACATGTTTTTCCTTTCTGATGCCATGACTCCCTACACTGTATCTCTCTGGGACTCTAAGCCAGAATAAAATCTTTCTTGCTTAAAGTGTTTTCTGTCAGAGTGGGTTTTTTTTTATAGCAACTGAAAAGAAACTATAACAGAAATCATAGACAAAGATAATACTGTTTCAACTTAATTTTCACTGAAAGTGCTATTTTGTTACTGATTTCACATGAAAAGAATCATAACACAATATAATAATTGAAATAACCTGATGATATATTTAAATAAATTATAACTTGTGAGTGAATGCTCCTGAAGTGTTCAGAAGTTTTAATGATGTATTATAACTGATGCATAGACTTGAATTTTTAATCTTAGCAGAGAGCTAATTCCCAATGTGGAAAAGTGCTAATAGCAGAATTGAATAGATTTGGTTTAGAAATAATACTATTTCTAGGTATTGTCAATTGAATAATGGTGTCATCAGAACACTTAAGATGTATATATGTTTGTATTTGTAACTGTGTTCCACCATTTTATTACTATTCCATGCCCTAATGTGGGATTATCAGCATGCTTGCTGTTATAGTAAATTAGAAAGTATATCCCTACTCTATTTCTATTTTAAAATGCTGAGAAAATGCACATAAAAGTTACAGAGAAACTGCATTTTATAGAACCATTTTTCAGTTCAACCATAGAGCAATGTTTTTGTGTTCTTTTACTATAAGTCATGGAAGCACAGAGTTTTAAAAATGGAGATCATTACAGAAAGTCACACTAGTCATAAGGCAGAGAATGACAGACAGCTTCTGGGGTACATATCCCCCAATAATACATCAGCTGCATAAAGTCTGCACCTTAGTATTAGGGAACTTTGCAACAGAAGACGTTGGAAGACTGGAAGAACTAGAAGTGCAAGATGTTTGCTGAAATGTATCTTGTAGTCAAGACAGGGAAGCTGTAAGTATCAAACATATGGTAGGCTAAACAAGATTGGGACAATGAAAACACAAGTCTACATGCCTGCATAGATTAGGGAAATATCACCAGCTATCACCCCTATCTGAAGAGCTATTGGCAATTAATGACTGCAGAGAGAAAAAACTAGTCTTCTTCAGGGATGAGTTCCCTAACTGGTTATCCAGTACCAATCCATCATCTCTAAAAGCATATACATCACAACAACATTAAACAGGTTTGTGTGCATATTTATATGCATGTATGCACATAACAGTATTATTAAAGAAAAATTTTAAAATGAAATTTAAGTAGGGGTCATAAGAGACTAAAGTGGAAGGGATTTGGGGACAGAATGAGGGTGAATATGAACACAATACAATTTATACATATATAAAATTCTCAAAAAGCTAATATACTATTAGAGAAGGATGCTTGTTTGTTCCAGGCAGCTCAGACATGAAATAATCACACAGAAACTATATTATTAAATCACTGCCTGGCCAATCACTTAAGTGTATTGCTAGCTAGCTCCTAAATCTAGAATGAATCCATTTCCATTATTCTATATTTTACTATAAGACTTGTGGCCTACCGGAAAGATTCCAACTGGCAGCTCATGTCTTTCCCCTCTGGCAGCTCCTTGGCATTGCTTTGACTCTGTCTTCCTTCTCCAAGCATTAAGTTTAGGTTTCCTGCCTAGCGCTATTTCTGCTAAGCCACTGGAAGAAACAGACCTATTCATTAACCAGTAAAATAAACACACATACAATAGGACTTCCCACACCAATATACATATCATATATATTTTTTAAATGTTTATTTATTTATTTATTTATTTATTATGTATACAATATTCTGTCTGTGTGTATGCCTGCAGGCCAGAAGAGGGTACCAAACCACATTACAGATGGTTGTGAGCCACCATGTGGTTGCTGGGAATTGAACTCAGGACCTTTGGAAGAGCAGGCAATGCTCTTAACCTCTGAGCCATCTCTCCAGCCCCTACATATCATATTTTTAACAAAATATGTAGGCTGACAAGATATCTCACTGGTTAGAAGAGCTTGATTCCTGGTTCCCCCAAAGGAGAAGGAGAAAATAAACTCTTTTGTCTTCTGAAATCCACAACAATGGGACTCATGGATTCGCACATACAAACACATACAGGCACACACACATATATACACAATTTTAAAAAATGAAATATGTGAACATTTGTCATTACTCCCCCATGACTGGACAAGTAAAATATATTCCAAAGTATTTGCTTATGACCATTTCTTTGTTCCTGTTTAATTCACTGAACCTAGATTCCTTGCTTCATCTTTACCTGTGTAGCTGTTATTTATTTATTTATTTATTTATACTGGGATCCAATGGATTTCCGAAATCCATCTTTGGCACAGAGCATCTCTTGCATAGCTAAGTGTTTTAATAGTCCATGTTGAACTGCTTGTGCTTCATCATGTTTGCATTAAAGAAACATTTCCTGATTGTCAATAGCACTGTGGAATATGGATTAGGTGGTGTTTTTAAAAGCCCCACAATGATATTGGGAAGATTAATATACATCACAGAAACATTAGATACTGATTAAAAGGCAACAAATCAGTGAGACTATGCTTGTGTGGCATAATCAATATGCATAAGAACTGGGAGAGTGAAAATTGAGAGAGAGTAATCTGAGGAGTGATTAGATCTAATTACATTTTGAGATAATAACCCTGATCATGCCCTGGTGATTCCACAGGTGCTGTTTGAGGTTATGAAGATTTGGTTCTCCTATTATACACACATGTTTTGTACACCCCAGTAAAAGATGGCCTTATTTGACAGTCAATGTTCCTAGCATTATTTCTCTCCTTGAGACTAGGAACTTACAATATTTTTAGTTTTGGGTAAATGGTATGCTCATAGTTTATGTTTTTACACATTAAAATAGGTCAGGTAAAAATGTTTGGAGCATTATAGATGGAAATAGTCCATTATTATTTGACTACTTTTATCACTGAATTGGAAAAAAAATGCCAACTGTATGGGAAAGCAGAAATTCATTGTTATACACATAGCAATTTAAAATATATTGAACTGCAATAAATAAAAGAGCTCAAAATAAACCCATTTGCAGCCTTCTCCCTCTCTTTCTACAACAGAAGTCCATGTGCATTTGATTCTAAAGTGGCCAATATTAGCATGCAAGCTACAGTGTCACAGAAGCCTATGGAGTAAAATTTCTGTTAAAGGCATTTAGGTATGTGGTTTCAGTTAGAACTTAATTTTATTTATTTTTCATCTTTAATACTATAATAGATTCATCAGTATTTTTCATGTGTTAAAGTGCTGAAATATAATAAATATTTATCTCTATTTAATATAAAGAAAACAAAACAAAATCACAAATGTTCTTGCACATTATTGAATTGTATGTATAAATAATTGCCTTATTTCTGAAAAAATCAGTTTGGGCTGATTTTTCATTTGTCTCAGTTGTTATTATTTAATGCTTTTATTAGTGTTATGCAAGGAGATAGTTCCATACTTGCAATATATGAACATTACTTAAGATATATCTTAGATGATTGAGAATGCACTATTTTTATTTTTGAATTATTTAATTTATAATACAATTATCATATTTCATGTCTACTGCCCACTTTTATTTTTTAATTACCCTGTCCATTTGCTTATTGAGTTTTAAATTCTAATTAATTTGGATAGCTAACTTTCTTAATTATCTCAAGTTGATATTTGTCTTTAATTTCATTGTATTTATTTTATTTAGAGGGATTTAATCTTATATAATCTAACTTAGAAGATAACTTATTCTATAAACAGCTTGCTTTCCTGAGAAATAATAAATATGTCTTCTACTAATCTACTATATTAGCCTCAAAGTTGAAGAGATGGTTCTGCAAACAAATAATTGTTTACATGTATATTTTAATGTTGAAAATATCCATGAAGCTGTAAGGACGCTAAAGTTACAGAGGAGCAGACCAATTTTCCCCTAATGTTAGAGACTTACCAATTAGTGAATTAATGAACAAGCCAGCCAAGCATGGTTACAAATGCAGGAGGCCAAATCACAAAGTGCACTTGAAAAATGTATTCAGTACCATGTGTTTGAGAATGCTTCAGGGCAGACTTCTAACATATTCTGTGAAGGTAGTTTAGTGTGAGTGATAATGAGGTCTCACCCCAGTTCCCAGCTAATGATTTGCTGCTGAGAAATGGAGGCAGACTGCTGGATATTCAAGGAGAATTACAGGGCTTGCAAGCCAGAGACATGACACTTAACTGGCTTCTCTTGATAGGGCAATGGTTTCGGTTTTTTTTTTTTGAACATGATGCAATTTTATGACTCTGTTATTTTAAAAGTGTATGGTGAAGCTTCAGTGTCACTATAACTGTAAATGAAATGTTAATGAATGAAACATACTCAGTTGTAATAACTAAATCTACCTGTGATTTCACAGAAAAGTAACCCAAAAGACAGCATTTGCAATTGCAAAAGCTATAAGGTTATATACTCAACACCTATTTCGTTTTTCTATTAAATGAAACTGAGTCTCTAATTCTACTTTTATGACATAAAAGGACTTGCATGAGGACTAATATGTTGGCATAAATTCATAAAAATAATTTAATATACAATTTTGGTTACATTAAACTTTTGGGAAAAGCATTTTACAGTGGATTCCAGGACAGTCATTGATACTTGTTTCTGTAAAGGATCCTAGAAACTGAAGTTAGAAAGAGTTTTGTGAGACTGTGACTCATTCAATACTTTTCCGGGAAAAGGAAGGATTGTTTTATGAGAAAGTTAAGATGGAGACTCATAGAAAAATCGATGAAACAAGTACCATGCCAGTGTGCTACATGTGAGAAGTCTGTGTGCACCTCCTTTGTATGCTCCATCATACACTTACGTCTCTTCTAAAACACCACATTTAGTTATGTTATTATTTTATTTTTAAAACGGTCTTATTTTATATAGCCATCTCAGTTCCTTCTCCCTCCTGTTCTCCTGCGCCCCATCTTCTCCCCGTCCCACCCCCATACACTCCACACACATTTAATTTTGAATGAAAAGATGGAGTACTAATAAAATAAACTTTATATTTTTCGGCTTTTCAAGTACAACTAAGTGTTTTGGGTCTCCTTTTCTGATGGTTTCTTCTAGTACACCCCCTCTGCCCTTCGTTTCTTACTGTTCCTCTTTTCCCAGTGCCATCTTTGCTTTGACATATTGCTCCTATTTTCCTCCTTCGTCTCTTTTTTAAATGTATTGACTACTTAAAACTTGCCAAGAGTCAAGAATTCAAAGTGGTAGGCATTAAATAGAAATGACTTTGTAACCCCTGCCCTTAACTTACTGGATTTCACCATCAGAAGAAAGATTGTTAAAATTGTCGGGACTGCTTCTTCTCTCAGGTACTCCGTAGGAGTCCCTGTTTTGACTCCTGGGTGCACATGCTGGCTGTGTCTCTCTGTGTCTAGGTTACCTCACTCAGAATGATTGACTCCATATCTATCCATTTGACTACATATTTCAAATTTTTATCTTTCCTTAACAACTGAATAAGCTTCCATTGTGTGAATGCACCAGACTTTCATTATTCATTCATCAGTTGATGGACATCTCAGTTGTTACTATGCTCTGGATGTTAGGATTAAAACAGCAATGAATACAGATGAGAAAGTATCCGTATAGTAAGATGGCCAGTTTGACGGTAGCAGTTATGATCTTGACTTCATGTAGAAGCTTTCTAAAGTGTATGCATATATGGAACATGGTGTCCTAACACTATCAAGTTTCTTGTAATTGATGCCTGCTGGGAATGGGAAAATCAATTTTTTTTTCTAGTGGAATGTCACTGGGTTTATCAATCACATTCTAGGTCCTGCTCCATATCTAGGGGTAGTTGGCCAATACAAAGTGAATTTGATTGGTTTTGTGGCTTTCTGTTTCAGTTTGTTTTGTTTTCACAATTTTCTGTCTTATTGATTTTTTTGTTTGCTGTGATTTTTACTTCTGTGGTTTGCTTTTCTTGAGAAAGAGAGAGAAAATATATAGTTGGGTGGTGGCGAACATAATAAAGATCTGAGAGGACTTTGGAAAGGATAAATACATGATCAAAATATATTATACGAAAGTAATTAAAGAAAAGTAAATATGAATTTTTATATTTTAACTTTTAAATTTGTTACTTTGAGAATCCCTTTCCCTATATTTTCACTAGAATATTTTTTAACAGAGAATTGGTCTTACAGACAATACCAACTGAATCCACTTTATAGCCTTAATACAAATTACTGCTGAGTTTTATAAACTGAACTTAGTTAGCAGTACAGTATTTATGTAATGAAGTGCAGCAAGTTCCCATGCTTTCTATAGTTCAGACAAACAAAAAACAATGAGATTTGACATTTATAGCTACCCCAGTAATTTATTAGAAAGAAAACTCTAATTTTTATATATAGAATATTTTTATATATAGGAAAATAGAGGTCACCCAAATGGTAGAGAAACTTAGACCAAATATTATAGAACTGAACCTAAATTAAGTTACTTCAGAAATACACTTATTCTTAAGAAGATTAATCATTGGCCATACATTTACATAATTTTGTTAATGTAACTAAATTATACACCACACTTTACATGTATAAAGAGTAACTTTATATGTATTTCTGTGTGAATAACTTGCATCTATATTTTCAAAAGATAAATATTTCCAAGCTATTTGTTTTAAGCTCATTTTCCCAACATTAGACCACACTAAGATTTATACAATTGACAGAAACTTAAGCTGATTTAAAAGAATATTTGATAATCCTGAGATGACATTTCCAATTGCCTAAATGTGCAAATATCATGCCTCAGTTCATTTAATTCCAATTTTTCTTCATTTGTTTCTCTTTTCCTTATTTATGCTTCACACTCCTTTAAATTTTTCAGATTCAGTGCTGTTACCACTTTCAAGTGTATCATTAGTGTAAAAGAATAACTATAGTTTTTTTCCAAAGGTCAAAGTCTGCATTGTGCTTATTAAAATAGGATCCACGACTAAGAGTAGTACAGAAACATTAAAGGCAGAGGTTTCTTCACAGTTCCAGTATCTGATCTGAGAGAATCAGTACATGTACATGTGCTACTCAGAGCAAACCAAATAAACTGAAATCAGTGACCATAAGTAATCATCAATATCACTGAGCTGCAAATCCTGCAACCCATAGCAATGATCTGCCTGCAAATATACTGGCACAAGAGTATCACAAATGTAATGGGAATGACCCACCACTTCTTATTGGATTTGATATGAGACTAGAAAGGACTGAACAGACACTGTAACAGGCTGCCTAGTCTTCTCCCAGATATCAGGCCTCTATTTCAGTTTTCTGAGACTGAGGAAGAGACACAAAGGACAATCAATCTAACATTCCCAACAGCAAGGGGGAGACCTGTGGTAGATGCAGTACTAAGCCAGGCCAGGCTGATGCAACAGTCATTAAGCTAAGTAAATAAGGACAAAGGCTGTGACTTGTCCAGGTCTGCCCAAAATAGAAAACTATAGCCCTGACGAAACACTGACTAGCCCTTGGCTGACCAGTTAGAATGCAATAATATAATGATTGCCACTTGCTTGATATAACCTCTCCCTTGCAGTGCTTCAAAGGAGCCTGGGAGCTCTTCTCGGGATCATTGCCATCTTGCCTTTATGTAGGATGGTTGACGCAGTATGCTGGAATAGGAAATGCTCTTGCTGATTGCATACGTGGATGGTGGTCTTCTGTGGGATTTCTCCAGAACTCATATTTGACACTGTTCAAAGGCCAAAAATCGGAGACCACATGATCAAGTTGTAAGGATAGAATGGAATGTTTTTCATAGTTCATACCTGTAATCCATCTTATTATTCTTATTATTCATCTTTCTATACCTCTCTATTATTAATTAAATTAAATTTCTTTGATCATATAACTATGTTAAATTTATATATACAAATTTAGCAATTTGATATTTCGGTGCATATATAGTTTAATATAATACTTTTAAAACTAGTCAGTTCTTCTTGGAGTCTTTTCCTTCATGACTTGGAAGTACATAGGCCTTGCTGTTATCTGTCTGCATGCCGCTGAACAATAGCAGCCCAAAACATTTTGTTCTGATTGTAACTTAGTAGCCATTACTGAATCTTTCCCAATCACTTTCTCCACTATTTGCCTATGGTCTAGGAATCAAAAATCTCAGTTTCTATCAGTCAGCCTTTTAGATTCCATCTATGATGCAGCCCTCTAATTCTGCCTCGTTTGTGTCTTTTAACATAATAATGTACAGTTCCAACCATGTCGTCACATGGAACACCTTTATTCTTCCATGTTGTTTAACAGTATTCTCCTATGTAAGTGATTTTATCAATCTGTTCATCTATCCTGGGGCACAGGTTGTTTCCACTCATGGCTTCTGTGACAGTGTTGTCATGAACACAAAAGTGAGGAGGGCTCTTTGAGATGAATGTTTCATTCTCAGGGACAGATGGATAATAATGGGGTTACCAGGTCATATGGTAGTGCTATTTCTGGTTCTTCGAGAAGGCTCCATGCTGTTTTCCATTATGTCTGTAGTCATTCACATCCCTCCACTTAGGGCTTCCCTCTCCTCCAGATCCCTGCTAGTGCTGGCTACGTAATTGTTTTGCTTCTGGCCATTTTTCTTGACACAAAGTAATGGACATTTCTTCAGTGGTTAGTGACACTGATGATGCTTCATTTACCTGTTGGCCATTTGTACGTCTGTTCCAGAGAAATAGTCCATTTCTACAGATCATTAACACTAATTTGTTTTGTTTGGAGTAGCTTATACATTCTGGAAATGAGTCTCCTGTTAAAATTATGTATCACAAATATTCTTCTGTGGAATATTCTCTTTCCAGATCTACAATATAGTTTTAAAGTTGGTTTGTTTCTCTGATGTTTAGATTTTTTTGTTCTTTGTGTTATTTAGGTATTAATCCCTTTTCAAATGTATAGCTGACAAATATTTGCTTTTTCTGTAGTCTGCCTCCTTATCACTTGGTAGGATTTTTCCTTTGCTATGCTTAAGCGTTTTAGTTTCATGAGATCTCATTTGTCAGTTATTTTTTATTTTACTTTTGTAAATAGCTTTTTATTGATTTTTATTGAGCTCAACATTGTTCTCTGCTCCCCTCCCTGCTTCTTCCCTCCCCTGTTCAACCCTCCCCCAGGTCCCCATGCTTCCAATTTTCTCCATTTGTCAGTTCTTGCCTTTATTTCCTAAGCAAATTAAATTCTATTTAGAAAGTCCTTACCTGTTCCTATGTGTGGTAACATAGCTCTTCTCTTTTAGCAATTTTTGGATTTCATGCTGAGTTCTTTGACCCATTTGGAGTTAAATTGTATGCAGTGTGGCAGATATGGTTTAATTTCATTATTTCCATATAGACATTGAGGTTCCAAATAGCATTTATTAAAGATACTGTCCTTCCCCCAGTGTCTATTCTTGGCATCTTGGTCAAAACTCCGGTGGCAATAATTTTATGAACTTAAAATCTAGTTTTTCTATTATATTTTCCTATGTGTCTGTTTTGTTGTCAGTTCTATGCCTTTTTATATGTTACTTGTATGCCAGTCTGGATAAAGGGTTTATTAATTACAGGAGTTTTCTGGTGGGATTTTTTTTTTTGGTTCTTTCAATGATAGAAGAATAATACAAGAAAAGGAAATCTAAACATAAATAGGAAAAGAGGAAGTCAGAGTATCCATGTTTGTATGGGGATATTAAATATCAAATTGAATCACTAATTTTATGTTTTTATGTTGGAATTCTGTAGAAGCTAAAAAACTAGAACCAGGGCTTTGGGAGCCGGATGTATTAATGGAGAAGGGATTATCTAATTTAGCTAATATGAGAATAGGCATGAAGAATACTGGGGATTCAAAGCCATAAATAGTGTACGGGTATGGGGATAGTGGAGTTAGAGAGTTAGAGGCTAATGAAAATGAATGGGACAAGAAAGTCATATGGGAACCTAACCAAATATATATAATTTATTTAAGATCATTGCTTCCTCATTATTTGTTCTAAAACGTTCATATGGACTGTAATCTCTAGGGCTACTAGAAATAGCTAACCACTAACAAAGGTTTTGGCACTTGTAGAAGTTGGCTAATTAAACTTACTTCTTGAGAAATATTCATGGAATTACAGAACTGTATAGAGATAGTTTAAACACATTTTTCATGTACTTCCACATTTTAGTTCTATTTTTATAAGTGCTATATTCGTTTTAAATTTTAGGAAACAAGCTTCAAAACCTAGGTTGTGATAGCAAAAATTATTGTTTTGGGATGAAAATCTGAAAGAATAGAAAATCTGTAGTTTTTAGTGGCATGTAGAGACTGCATGAACATATGTTTTTTTTTTTTTTTCTGTTAGTTACTAGGGAAACATAAACCTATGCCGGTAAATTGTGCAAGAAAACCATTGCAAAAGAAATAGCCTAGCTGTCGAGAAGTCCTAGAGATAGATTACTCTCCAAACAAAATTGATGCTCACATGGAAATACAAGTTGGCAGATACCCTCAGGCCAACTCTTCACCCCTTTGTGATAAAATGGATTCCTGCCTTTAAATCTGAAGTGAAAAAAATAACCCCACAACTTTGCATGTAAACTACCTGAATATAATTACGTTGAGTGGAACACAGAAAATGTAGCCACCATGTAAGCCTGGGTAGATGAAGGCCCACAAGAGTGATTGCTGCCACAGTCTAACCATATGGATCCGAAGGACACTTGAAATCACTGTATGGAGTTCTGCTGTCTACTAAAATCTGCCAGTAGTTTCCCTCACAGTCATGGTTTGTGCTATATAGCATTCAAGTCTAGTTGCAGACAGCCCAAGACAAGTTTACATTGACTTATTCAAGATAGACATTGAGTATTATTATCATATGATTTTCTTGCATTGATTAAAATAACCCCCAAAGTAAGGGTGCCATTTATTCTCTGTACATGTGAAAATATATGCTCTCATATCCACTCTTCCTCCATCCCAACCATCCCATTCCCCCAAGCTCTCCCCATCCTCCCCTTTTCACTTCTCTCTCCCCATCTCCCCTTACTCTCACCCCACCCCTACCCCCAAGCTCTCAATTTTTGCCTGGCAATCTTGTCTACTTCCATTATCCAGGAGAATGACTACATATTTTTCTTTGGGTTCACCTTCTTATTTAGCTTCTCTAGTATCGTGAATTATAGGCTCAAAGTCCTTTATTTATGGCTAGAATCCACTAATGAGTGAGTGCATACCATATTCATCTTTTTGGGTCTGGGTTACCTCACTCAGGATAGGGTTTTATATTTCCATCAATTTGCATGCAAAATTCAAGATGTCATTTTTTTTTTTTTTACCGCTGAGTAGTACTCTAATGTGTACACATTTTCTTTATCCATTGAAGGGCTTCTAGGTTGTTTCCAGGTTCTGGTTATTACAAATAATGCTGCTATGAACATAGATGAACAGATGCTTTTGTAGTATGAGAGGGCATCTCTTGGGTATATTCCCAGGAGTAGAATTTTGCTGGGTCCAGGGGTAGGTTGATCCCGAATTTCCTGAGAAACCGAAACACTGATTTCCAAAGTGATTTCACAAGTTTGCATTCCCACCAGCAAAGGATGAGTGTTCCCCTAACCCCACAACCTCTCCAGCAAAGGCTATCATTGGTGTTTTTGGTTTTAGCCATTCTGACAGGTGTAAGATGATATCTCAAAGCTGTTTTGATTTGCATTTCCCTGATCGCTAAGGAGGTTGAGCATGACCTTAAGTGTCTTTTGGCCATTTGAACTTCCTCTGCTGAGAATTCACTGTTCAGTTCAGTGCCCCATTTTTTAATTGGGTTAATTAGCATTTAAAAGTCTAGTTTCCTGAGTTCTTTATATATTTAGGAGATTAGAACTTTGTCTGTTGCGGGGTTGGTGAAGATCTTCTCCCAATCAGTAGGTTGCCTTTTTGTCCTAATGACAGTGTCCTTTGCTTTACAGAAGCTTCTCAGTTTTAGGAGGCCCTATTTATTCAATATTGTTCTTATTGTCTGTGCTACTGGGGTTATACGTAGGAAGTGGTCTCCTGTGCCCATATGTTGTAGACTACTTCCCACTTTCTCTTCTGTCAGGTTCAGTGTGTTCAGATTGATATTGAGGTCTTTAATCCATTTGGACTTGAGTTTTGTGCATGGTGATAGATATGGACCTATTTTCATTTTTCTACAGGTTGACATCCAGTTCTGCCAGCACCATTTGTTGAAGATGCTTTCTTTCTTCCATTGTATACTTTTAGTTCCTTTGTCGAAAATAAGGTGTTCATAGGTTTGTGGGTTAATATCCGGTTCTTCTATTCAATTCAATTGGTCAACTTCTCTGTTTTTATGCCAGTACCAAGCTGTTTTTGTTATTGTAGCTCTGTAATAGAGTTTGAGGTCAGGGATGGTAATGCCTTCAAAAAATCCTTTATTGTATAAGATTATTTTGGCTCTTCTGGGTTTTTTGTTAGGAAAACTGTTTCTTTGCAGTGTGACATTATTCTATCTGTAGATGATCAGCTGTTAAACAATGTTAATTCATATGGTTCACCTGAGGTTTTGTAAAAATTGAATATTCAAGAGAAATATCAGATTATTGAAATGTTTAATTTCCTCACCTGAAAGTACTGATTATTTCACACACTCTATTTTTTCCCTATTTAGACATGAAAATTGATCCTAAGTGTTTCGTTGTTTTGACAATCCTCTGAAAATATGAAGTCATTGAAGATAGAGTAGAAAAAGTTCATAAGGTTGTTATTCATCAACGAACATCACTACTAGATAAAGTGAAGCCTATGGGTACTTATACTGTATTCGGAGCAACACTTTCCTGTATCAGAACTCCCAAGAGCTAGGAACATGATTTCCTCACTGAGCTTCTCCAACAGTCAACTGCCTGAAACACAGGAGGCATTCGACATTGAGATTGTGTTATTTGTTTAGAATCAAGGAAATAGATGTATCTTAAGGTGAAACTTCTACTAAAACAAGAAAATGAACTACATCTTATCTTAACCATTATTTGGTGCTCAGTAGATTTGGGGAAGAACTTTCAAAGGTCATAAAATAAAATGTTCCTGCTATTAGCATTTGCATGTTGAAATCTCATACTAGTTTTTGGCTTCAGTTTGTTTGATTTGGTTTTGAAAATGGAAATGGAAAACTGAAAAGGACCCAAGCATCCTTCAAACACTAGAAAGCTTGGGGGAGTCTTTTACTTTTCACTAGAGTGCCACACAATTTATCACAGTTATTATAGCAACTATGTCTGCCTTTAGGGGAAGTCCAAACCAGGACAGCATATTATCCTACTTCGGCATGACTCTGCAGCCAAATGCATCACAGTGAGGCGGAGTGCCATACTGAAAACAAACCGCCATGGACAAGTATGAAAAATGATAACTTCTGATCCCTGCAAGATGCATGGCTATGTAACACTTTAACTATTTTCCATTCCCTGGCTTTTAAAGCAATTATACTGTAGGCTGCAGGGTACACTGTTAGATGCAATTTTCTATCTGCAAACTTTTCTCTATTAAATACTTTTTCAGCATGAAAAGTTTCATGTTTTTAGATGTGGTGTGAAACACATGAATTCTAGAAGCATCTTTAAAGTTCCGGTATAGTGATAAAACAAGAAATATTACCTTAATTTGAAATTCATTTGTGAAAAAATTTGTTACTATATACATATATGCTCTTCTAATGGGAACCAGTAAATGTATTTCTGTGTATCTATAATTTTTCTTAGTTAAAAATGTTATATTTTACTACAATTACTACAAATATGACTAAATAAAATGTAATTTAATGAAATTGGAAATAGATACAAGAAAATCTTTAGTATTTATGAAAACATGAAAATATGAATAAATTATATTGAGTTTTCATCTCATTCTGTCATAATGACTGTCAGCAAGAAAATTCTGGTAAATGTAATTGGAAGCTTCTGCTTGCCAGCTCCTGAATAATCACTTAGAGTCTTAATATTAGTTACAAATTATTTGGCCTATTAGTTCAAGCTTATTATTAACTAGCTCTTACAACTTAAATTCATCCATTTCCATTATTCCATATCTTACCATGAGGTTTGTGGCTTGTTACCTCACATATTGCTTCACCAATGAATGCTGGTGTCTCGCAGACTTCACCTTCTTTTTCTTTGTATCTTTGCTTGGATTTCCTGTCTGGATTTCAGCTAGTCAATTGGCCAAATCAACTCTTTTATTAACCAATGGTAATAAAATATATTCACAGCATACAGAGAGATATCCCACATCATCAGAGTGCTTTTAGATATTGCTGTAGAAACGTCGATTAGTGCAGCCACTGTGGAAATACATATGGAGGTTCCTCAAAAACATAAAACTAAGATACATCATGCTTCAGCATATTTCTTAAGTAATCAAAATCACGCAGATACAGAGAGATCCATGTACATGCATATTTGTGGTGACATAATTTTCAGAGAAGAACCATATTGTTTTTCATAAAGGACATATTTCAGTATATTTTTGCTGCTAAGCTGTTGTTATGATAAGTCCAGGTCCGGCTATGGACTCACTATCTTCTTACCTTAGACTTTAGAGGTTGGAACTACAGAATACACTACCATACCCAGCTGTGTGGTATATTTAATGAAATAGGAGATTCTTCAGTAGATCAGGGTAATTTATAGAAGATATACATTAGCTGCTTGATTTGATAGAGTCATCAACACTACTTCAACAAAAAATTTCTTTATAAAGTAAACTATAGTAAAAATTCATTGTGAATTGCCATTTAATCATAAATGGTTGTATACATAAACAAAGTTGTTAATAAGCATATTGAATACATTTCCCCAGATAATATTTTTACAGAGTTGTGACTACTTTGTGCTTATTTTTATAAACTACTAAAATATTTATGAAATTTCAAGTGTTTTGTGGATGAGCAAAGCAAAGAAGAATAATTCACTGTCTTAAAATCATTAGCAACAGTCTAGTCTAACTTGTAGAAGTTTTAAAAGAAGAAATTAAGTAACTTTACTCCATTTTCTCCAAATGTCACAAAATTATTTGTCAACAGTGAAAGTTTATTACATGTGATGATTGTTTAAGACTTTTGGAATGGAATGTTGGGATTAAGGCGTCCTGGCTTTCAGTTGCTTTTCCCTCCTAGAACCTTCTGATATAAGTTACTAGAAGCTGTACCTAGTTAGAGGATCAGAGGATGGGATTATCACCCATTGACCATTAACTGCAGTGTATTTAAGTCTACATGGTGTTAATAAAGATGGGCTTTCTGAACCAGTGTTTTGGAGCTGCGTGTGACAGTCTATCTCTGCATTCTCAACCTCCAGCCCCTTGCCCAAAGCTCTGGAACTGGGTCCCAGGGCACAGAGCGCACACACATGGAAAACTTTTTTTTTTTCAAGGGGAAAGCTTAAATGAAATGATATCATCAAGTATAAATGAAGGATTGGGTGAATTCATTAGCCTTTGTTCTCCAGTCCTTGGTTCATCTGTCTACTTACTCATGTCTTCTTCAGTTTCTTTCATGGTCCCTACCGCTTTGTAGCTTTCCATAGGTGTTATAGCTATTACTCATGTCCTCTCAAACACCATTGAGGACTGTATCGAAAATTCCATACTGGGTCAGTAAAAGAGTAGGAAAATGAGGAACTGAAAGCATGTCAATAAAATTACTAAATGCAATGGTATATTCTTTGAGAGAAAATTCAGAGTAAAAGAAGACTGCTTTTTATGAATATTCTAAATGCTGAAGATTGAACTTCTATCTTGCAAACATCTGGAAATGTTCCTGTTAGTTAATCTTGGAAGTAGCAACTTTTATCCAAAACAAGCATATATTCTCCAAGTACTAAATTAGGGCACTTTACTTTCAGACTAAACACGTAGACCCTAGGTTTGCCATGTCAGCTTGCTTTGTTTCTCAGAAGAAAGGTTATGTACATAGACCACAAAGATACATCTTAAAGGAAAAAGAGTGCTGCTATCAAGTTTTCATCTTGCCTAGAATCCCATCCTTCAACAATCCTAAAGTAACTGTGTCTTTAGCCAGGGTCACATTTGCCTCAGACCAATCAAGATGCTTTCACCACATCCCTAAAGAAGAAAGAAAGGATATGCTCCCAAATGAATATACCTCATGAAAAGGGGAGAAGGGGAGTAGCTTTTCCAATGGTTAGAGTTACAATCTTAATTTGACTGATAGAAAACATTGACTGTACAATAGATATTCAAACTGTATATTTATCCTTCCCTACTCACCACAGCACTGTCAATAACACTAAATGTATTAAGGGGACATTATTCATGATATTTAAGAAGAGTGGGTTCTCTCAGGCGCCAATTGCTTGGGTCAGTACATTATAGACTATAAAGTATATTCAGGCAATATTTAGGATTTCCTTGTTCCCTTAGAAAAATACCAAATATCTGAACAACATCTGGTCGGTGATCTCTGTAACATTTTATTACAGAAAATTCTATGGTGTTCATACACATACAAAATCTACATTGTATATATAAAGACTGGAACTTAAATCTCTAAACTAAGATGTCTGTCCCATGCTCAGCCGCATTCTTAATTACATCATCAAGAGTTGCTCATTCCTTCATCTATTTTATTACATAAGCTGTTAACGACCTACTAGACCAAAATTCTATACTTCTTTGTGAGATTAAATGGGGCATATTATGGAGGTGAAGGGAGATAGTAGCCAAAACCTAGGACAAGATTAATCTTCTCTACCTTCATTCTTTTTCCTCATCCATATGTTTCTGCTCTTTGCTCCTGGTACCTTTGGGGTTGTTATGGGCCAAGTTATTCAGTTGCAGGATTTACTAGAGTCCAAATGTTTTCTACATTACTGAGCACCAATATGTTTTCAATGAAACAGAGAATCTCTCTTACAAGTAAGCTTGGCCATGCTAGCTCCTAGAGGAGACTATTTATACCTCAGGAGATCTTCATAATATTGGAGATTCAGTGGTGATACCATGTATATATATATATATATATTCTTCCTTAAAAATATTTGGTAATGTGTTCTTCATGTTTTAAAATCATTCAGGAAGTCACCTACTATCAATTTGTTTCTCCATCAGTCTTCCCCTATTGACTCTGGTTCCACAAAAATCTCAACACATTTGCCTTTTTGTGACTCAAAAATGTCCCCACTATCTACTTCGGCCATTTTCCATACCATCTCAAGTGGTCTCAAGCTTTACAAACCCACTTATTAGTCTAAATCATTCACATAAAAAGAGCCTCTCTGAATTATGGTTTCTATTGCTCAACAAAACTTTATGACTGAAAAGCAAGTTGGGGAGGAAAGGGTTTATTTGGCTTACACTTACACATCACTGTTCATCACTCTAGGAAGTCAGGACAAGAATTCAAACAGGAAATGAGCCTGGAGGCAGGAGCGGATGCAGAGTCCATGGAGGGTGGATGATTACTTGCTTGTTTCCCTTGACTTGCTCAACCCACCTTCTGTAGAACCCAGGACCACCAGCCCAGAGATAGCACCACTCACCTTGAACTATTCCCTCCCCCATTGCTCTCTAATTGAGGAAATGCTTTCCAGCTGGATCTCAAGGAGCATTTTTTTCAACTCATGTTCCATCCTCTGATGACTCTAGATTGTGTCAAGTTGACACCCAAATCCAGCCAGCACACTCTTCAATCTTATAAAGACCCTCACCCACCATCGGGCTCACAAGCCACAAAATCATCATCCCAATCCTGAGTTTCTTGCTGTAGTAAATTATTTTTTAAGTCTCCTGTCAATGTTGTCATATTATATGTCCAGTGTGTTGAAACTCACTGTATCATTCATACCCTGTTTAATAATGCCCATCTCTTCTCTATTGTCTTCCAGTCTCTGATGTTTATGGGAATCATAGCATTTGAAAATTAAGAGTCCCTAGGGATTCTTATGAATCATTGCATCAGAGATTGACTTCTGCATTCGAAATATTCAGACTTTGAATCAAGGGGAGGTAAATGTTATATCACCCAATGTCTCTGTAACAGAACAGACTAAGAGTTATAGTTATTATTGCCTAACACCCTACAGCTTTTCTGTCACACATTACACTCAACCTTCCAGAGCCATTTGGGAATGCTTCCTTCTCTTTTTGCCAATAAACATATCGGAGGAGTTCAGGCCTGAGGGAGAAAGTAAATTGGGAATCTAAAGGAACCCTTAGTCTTTAAAAGGACTGGCAAAGAACTCTCCACAAACCTGTGATTTTTCCCTCCTATTGCCCAATAGTATCCCTAAACCCATTCCCCCCTCTAAATTGATAAATGCCTTTCTGTCAGGTGTGTACTACTTATCCAATTTTCAACAGCCTTTTCTAGAATAAAACTATCTCCTCTACCAATCTTTTTCTCCAGTGTTGTTTCTATTAAGGTAGACAGTAATATGACCCAAAGGCCTGAATAACAGCACACCATTGATGTAGGCAGGGGCAGGGACAATCAATTCCTGAATGAACATTTCACCTATCATGGTAGAGGAAAGCTCAACTCCTTCCAGGTGCTTGTAGTAGAAGGAGAGTTTTTAAAAAGCCCCGCTAAAGTCAGCTTTTGGTACACAAATACAAAGAAGACCACATTTCCTTGAAACAACTTGAAGGAAAAAAATCCATTTACTATCTAATGTATATGCATATGGGGCATACATATTATTACAATTATCCTGTAAATGTGAAAATCATGCAGTTATAACAACACAGCTGTAAGACTAAGGTTTTATCTAATTCTTGATTTTGAAGATTATCTTCTCCCTTCACTTAACATGTTCAGAAGAAAAAGAACAAAAGAGAAAACAGTAGTTCAGAGGAGGATTATGGGCTCTGAAGCTGTCTGACTCATACCTACTGCTCTCTTGCAATATATTTGCCTGATATGTTTTCTTTCTCTTTTGAAAAAAATATTTTGCTACCAGCTGTTACTGTGTATGATTTTCTTTTATTCCTATTCTTTGGAAAGAAACAAGAATTATGACTGACTGTGGAGACCCCATGGTAACACATTCATAATGCTCAGATTGATACTATCTGCCACACCCCATAAGATTTTGTCCTGCAACCTTAACTAGGGGCATGAGGGATAAAAAAAAAAAGACAGCTCAGACATAAGACAAAAAAAAAAAAGCTGCTTCACGAGGAGTACGGGCACTCTAATTCAGTGATACTTCATACCACTAAAACCCAGAACCTCAGAGTGTTTAAATGTACAGGACAGGTGGAGGGATTATTTAGTTCCCGTAGGTGGTTTCTGTAGGAGAAAGCCACAGTTGCTGGTTTCTATACACCCTGATACATCATCAGTTTTATCACTCACTCTTGGAACAGAGAAAGGAGGCTTTGCTTATATTGAGCCTAGCCCATATGGAGAATGGTTTAGCCAGTTTCCAATGGCCTGAGGCCTTGGTCCTTGACATGACTGTGCTGGTATGCTTAGTCAACAATGAACTAAGGATTTGACTCATTCAGGTCTTAACTCTATCCATCTATGTGTAATTCCTGTCCTGTAACCACATAAGTGTTGGTATCAAAGATTTTTTTCCCTTTAATTTAAAGTTTTCCAAGATCAAGCACTTTAGATAGAGAATATTATCTGATTATCATAGATTTTGCAGATGGTTATTACTATGTCTTCTCTGTGTATGCTAGATCATGTATTTTCACTTAATTGTATTAAAGCTCAGAATTAAGGATTATTTCTATCATTTCTACCTTCCTCTTCTCTAAAATTCTTTTAATAGTGCAATAATTTCTTTTCTCATTGTTATGATAAGATGCATAGCATAGAAAAACATTTTAAATTAAAAAGGGTTTATTCTGCCTCATAGTTAAAGAATGCTCACCATCATGACAAACATCATTATAGCTGGAATGTGGGGCACCTGCTCACACTGCATCAGTATCCAGAAAGTAGTGAGAGATAAATATTGGTGCTCAGTTCTCTTTCTACCCTCACTTAAGTCCAAGAACCCAGCACAAAGGATGGTGCCACCCACATTTAGTGTGTGTGTCTTCCCTATTAGTGAAGCTAACCTAGAAATTTACTGATGTTCTTGGGCTTTGAGACTACTACCATATCCTATCGAGTTTACAATCAATATTAATCGTCACAAGTCAATCATTTGTCAAGTTGATACCCAAATATGCCAAAGCCTTTCACTTTTTGTCTCCATAGGCTTATGACGATCTCATCATTGAAAGTGTATTCAGTCCAAATACCAAAAGTCCCATAGACATTAACAATCCGAATACTGTTCCAAGAGTCAATGCCCAAAATCTCTTCTTAGGCACATGATCCATTAATTACTATCACCCTTAAAATCTAAAATACAGATATATATCTTCAATATAGGATGAGATAGTATAAACATATCCATTCCAAAAGGGAAGACTAAAGCATGGCATGGAAATACGAAACTAAAACACGGTCAATATTCAGCACAGCAAACACTAAATTCTGAAGTTCTATGTGAGGCAACAGGGGTTTATAATGGGATCATCTAGGAAACAAAGGGTTTGAGCTGCCTTGTCCTACAACTCGGTATACATAGTCTCTCATTTGGGCCATCTCTATTTGCATGTAGTTTTCTTTGTAGAATGCTCTGTGGTTCTGGCATCTCCAGTAACCCAGAGTGTTCATTTAAATGCAGGTTTTAGTTCCATGTCTTCATACCATGTCCTCTTGTAAGAAATCTGACCTTGGCATACATTGCCAGGCCTCAGACATATTCTGAAATGTTGGCACATGCCTCTATGAATGTATTGCTGTTGGAAGGAGGGAGACCCCAGATCCTGAATTTCTTGTAATCCCCTGATCTGAGTGCCTACAGCTGCTCTGAGCAGGAGACCTTCAGGAGTTCCTGATGGCGGGAGAGTGGTTTTTGGTGGGTTTGGCTGGGGCGTGGTTATCTCTATATAATCTGCCCCTGAACACAATAAAGGGGGCATTCTTGGGGAATTCAAGGATGACCCGTGTCGCTGTCTCTCTGTCTGTGTGTGTCTGTGTATTTTAACCTCCAGCCCCCTTGCCTGAAGCTCGCGAACTGGGTGCCAGCGCACAAGTTGCATTCATTGATGGGTGGGGTTATGCTCTCAGGTTACCTTTCTGGTGTCTCAATGATGAGCGGGATATTCTTTTTTAACATATTACAATTTTACTAGTTATTAACATTTTACCAATATCTGCCTTGACTGACATTTTCAACTTATTCACACTCCTTTTCTTTTCAAACATGGTCATTTATAGGTGCCAGATTCTTCTCGCTGTGGTAGACACAAATGAAAGAATTGGGCGAGTGCTATGCCATGCATCAATTCTACTCTGTCTTCATGTTTTCTATTTTCTATCAAACACACTAGCTTAATGTTTTTCTGTTTGATATCAATCAATTTCTCAAGACCGAGGCTTAGGGAAGCCAGGATATTTGTCAGAATATGACTCAAATAATCTGTAGCCTATTTTCTAACAAATCTTTATTCCTTTTCTAAATTCCAGGGGATGGGCCACATTTATCTTTCTTCCTCCTTTATCTAGGCATTCCAGATATCCAAATCTCTACTGCAATGACCCATTAATTTTACAGTGTAGCATTCTTTCACCTTCAAATCCCAAAATTATAAAATTGTCTATATTGATTTAGCAAGCTGGCTCCAATGACTTAAAGACAGTATGTTCAGGTTTATCACATGAAAAGGCCCAGAGTATCTCATGACAACTTTTAGACATATAACATGTTTTCTCCCTGAACCATGGGCAGGAACAATTATTCTTTAACATTGACTAGAGCTCATTGCTTTGAATTTTAAAGTATTGATATCAGTCAACACAGAATCTCTATTGTCACTGATTCTTTCAAGTGCTGCTGTCTTCGGTACACACCCTGGTGCCACAATCATCTGGATAATGCTAAAAAGTTCTTTTTGGGAGAGTCTGGAAGGTAGAACTATGCTTACAACATCACACTAGTCTGAAAATGACATGGCTGAGATAGCATTTTTTACTAGTTATACACAGTATTTCCCCATTTTGTCAAATGACCTATAAAAAAGCACAGAGGCAGATATTACTTGCTCTCCACTTAATCACATTGTGTGGCACTGTGCTCCTTGAGACTTGCCTTACAGCCCTGGAGTCATAAAAGCGAGGTGTGTTATATGGCTGGGAACCAAAGGCCAAATGCTTATAATATCCTTTATGTACAAGGGTGGAATAATAGCAACCCTCCAGGTAAGTTCTTTTTTTTTTCTGATGCTGAAGATCAGAGTTTTGAAAACAAAATAAACACTGAGAAAGAAACCTGTAAATTCATTTCATTGCCAATGGCCTGACAGCGAAGGTTATAACAGGATGTTGGTGCCCCTGCTGCATGGTAATTCCATACCTTGGACTCTCTCTTTGGACTCTGACTTTGTTTTCCACAATAACTTATTTCAAGAAAAATAAATTAATATAATTTGATATTATGATTGTCTTGCCTTCTTATAACTACTCAGCTATGTTATTGCTGTGTGCCACTAAACATGGTAGGAAGTGTAATAGAGATTTTATTATTTTAAATCTTACAGAAGATTAATGTTATAATGATATTTTCACATTGTTAACCTTAATATCACAATGTAGTATTTGGTTTGAAGTATATCCTATTTGTCTTTTTAGTGAGTTATAGGCATGTGACTAGTAGTGGTTATTTATTTCTAAGGTGAATTTGCTACTAATTAAAAATTTATATTTTCTTAATTGACTGTTGGTGGAAAACTACACTGCTAAACAGTGGAAGATAGTTTTTCAGAATATTTAAAATATATGATATTTTTGTAGGTGGAGATGTGTGTAGTAGTGAAGAGAAAGCCTAATTACATTAAAACCACCATGAGAATTTTTGGATATGTTTTATTTATTTTTTATTGATTTTAATTGAGCAGTACGTTTTCATATGTTCCCTATCTGCCTCTCCCCTCCCCTTCAACCCTCTCCCAATGTCTCCAAATTTACTCAGGAGATCTTGTTTTACTCTACTTCCCATGTAGATTAGATCCATGTCTGTCTCTCTTAGAGTCCTCATTGTTGTCTAGGTTCTCTGAGATTGTGATTTTTAGGCTGGCTTTCTTTGCTTTATGTTCACAAACCACTTATGAGTGAGTACATATGCTAATTGTGTTTCTGGGTTTGGGTTACCTCACTCAAAATGATGTTTTCTAACTCCATTCATTTGCCTGCAAACTTCAAGATGTCATCATTTTTTTCTGCTGCATTGCTCCATTGTGTAAATATACGTTTTACTTATCCATTCTTCCATGTTTTGGGGTAGGTAGAATTAATGTAATAAACATGGCAATCTTACCAAAAGCAATCTAAAGATTCAATGCAATGCCCATCAAAATCCCAGAAAAATTCTTCACAGACCTCAAAAGAATGGTACTCAACTTCATATGGAAAAGCAAAAAGACCCAGGATAGCCAAAACAAATCTGTACAATAAAAGAATTTCTGGATGCATCACAATCCCTGACTTCAAATTCTACTATAGAGCTACAGTACTGAAAACAGCCTGGTATTGGCATAAAAACAGAAAGGAGGACCAATGGAACTTAATCAAAGAACCAGATATTAACCCACATACTTTCAAACACCTGATTTTTGACAAAGAAGCAAAAAAATATCCAATGGAAAAAAGAAAGCATATTTAACCAATGGTGCTGGCATAACTGAATATGTTTTTAGAATGTTTTGATCAAGTTTTCATTTGTAGAGTGTATCAACCTAATGTATATAATTAAACGAAGCTGTGCATGATAAGTTAGATATTTTTAATGGCACACATATTCTAATTAACATATAAGTAAACCACTGTCCTTTTCTCTTAAGCAGATAAATTAATTTGATTAGGAAGATATGTATTATTGAGTAGTCAGAGGCCTGTCAACTTTCATGCTATAGTTGCACATGATCAAATCAAACACTAACTAAGCGGTGTTATAAAATCACTTTGAAGAAGGATTAATATTTACAGAGAGTCATCTATATGCAATTTCCCTTAATTATTTGTGAAAACTTGTTCCCAACAATTGAGAATGTTTGAAGATATTTGATTTGCCAAATTTGGCTGCAGATTAGAGTCCTGAGTAATTGGTGGATACATTTGCATCAGATTTGTTTTAGAACTATTTTATGGTGGTGAGATCTTTTGATCTGTATACTCTCCCAATTTTATTCAGTTTTCCCATCTCTCTCACATGAGATTCCACTAAATATCAATGCTTCCTTCTGTATCTTTAGATGGGCATTGTGATGAAGTGGATCTTGCTCCCGCCACCTTCTCACTCTAGATTCTCCTAGGCCACGTGTTCGTAACTGCGATTGCACTTATATTTACTTGATAATAATCTCCATGTATATTCCAGATATTTGAATTTATTCTTTCCAAACTGTCCGAAAATAAGTATGTTAAAAATCATTCAGCCTAGGTATTCAGTCAAACTTTTGACAAGTTACATTGGCTATAAAATATATATTGTGATCCTCTTACACACACATACATATATTCACACACATACACACACATACATACAGTCACATGAGTAAGTTATGTTATTTAAATTTCATGTATTGATTTTTCTCTCATTCTGGGTCTGGGACAGGATCATTAAAACCAACCAATATGAATTTCTAAATAACAGAAAGAAAAAAAGGAAAGCCTTCAACATTTTGTACTATGGTCTGCCTCAGGCATGTTACAAGTTTCTCATTTTCCAGGAAACTTGATTGCTGAGAACCAGTGCATACCTACTAATAACACTCTGTTAAATATCAGCGAATAATATTTAACCAAAAGAGTTGGCACTCCTTCCTCAATGTGTCATTATCTTATGATGAATCCCTTCATGCCCCAAATCAGTATATACTGACATCTGAAAGCCTCATATTATGTAAAACTATACACAAACCACTTCATAACAGACGTCTAGATAATGAACTTCTCAAACACTAATTTTCTTATTTTTTATAATAGTTTATGCCTCTACTTTGCACAGTCACAGGAGACAAAGTATTTTCTTTATATCTTTGGGCTGCTACAAAACACAGATTTAAATATAAATGAATCTGAAGTCTGTGTGATTCTAACTTGATGAATCTAGCACCATATGTTTACCTTGTTAGCATGTGATGTCAATCTGTATATTACAAAATAATGGAACAACTAGCAGCTTAAACAATTAAATCAAGAACTTATTTCATTAATACATATTGTAAATGCATATATCTTCTCATACAAAATGGCATATAAATATGGATTACTTTCCCAAAATATTCTATTCTGTATAGCACCGCTCTTAGGAAATGCCACAGTTCAGATCTGTGCGTTTAATGTGTCTCACTTATTTCTGTTTGACTGTTGTTATTCTCTATTCTCATATCCACAAATAATCTCTACATTTAGCTATACTCTTTTAGACAAGCTTCTAAATTATCTCACATGAAAATATTGTAATCTGACTATGAGCTAGGTCATCTACATCAAAACCTAATAAACCTTCTTATAGATAAAAATGAAACTAGCATTTCATGTTTTTTGAACACAGTTGAAAAGTAGTTGATGTCATTTTCTAATAAAAAGGAGAACTTTTCCCCACAGTTTGTGAATTACAAATACCTGATACTGAATACAAAATAAAATCTTTCATCTCTTTCAATGTAGGCCATTTGTAATGACAAAGATTTGAATACTTTCTGTTTTGAAAATATGTGATTTCTCTATTCAAACCAAATGATTTAGATATAAAAATTATTCATTTAGTATTTATAAAGCAAGAATGGTTACTGATAGGTTCTTTAGAGATTCAACACTCAATTGTAAATTAGCCCTGGCTTCTTTGGGTTTAAAAGTCTTAAGCATCAGCCTTTTGCAGAAATATGTAGTAGAAAAATATGTGCCCTTTCTGAATTTGGTCTCTTATGTTTGCTTTTAATTATACCTTTACTGGATTCTTAAAAAAAAATTAGTAGTAAAGCTTAAGTAAATGAGTCAGTATAAATCAGGGTAATAAAACATACCCCAGTAATATAAAATTACTTATGAAGATGTTTATGAAATTTTATTTGGTATTTTATAGGTCACCTTAATGAAAATAATTTTTCTCACTTTTTTTGTTTTCAATTGGCTTAGTGGTTGTAAGAGCACTGACTACTCTTCTAGAGGACCTGGACTTTATTCCCAGCACCTAAAAATGACTCACACCATCTATATCCTAAAGGTTCCAACTCCTTTTTCTGGCCTCTGTAGGAACCAGGCATACACACAATTGGTATACATATATGCAGATAAGCAAAACATTTATAATATACAATAGATGAATTTTAAAAAATGGAATTATATTTACTTTGCTGAAGGAATTCAGATTATTTCTACTAAAGCAGATTTATAAGAAATCTCTTAAAATAATTTTAAGGTAGATAATAACAAAATTGTGGCTAGTATAAGGAAGACTGTACACAATTTTCTAAACTCAGCTGGTAATAAATGTATAAATCAATTTTTTAAAATTTTATTGAGCTATACATTTTTCCTGCTCCCCTCCCATCATTTTCCCTCCCCTTCAACACTTTCCGAAGGTCCTCATGCTCCCAATTTGCTCGGGAGATCTTGTCTTTTTCTACTTCTTCTCATGTAGATTACATCCACGTATGTCTCTCTTGGGGTCCTCATTGTTGTCTAGGTTCTCTGGGATTGTGAATTGTAGGCTGGTTTTCTTTGCTTTATATTTAAAAGCCACTTATGAGTGAGTACATATGACATTTGCCTTTCTAGGTTTGGGTTACTTCACTTAATATGATATCTCTAGCTCCATCCATTTGCTTGCAAATTTCAAGATGTCATTTTTTCTGCTGTGTCGTACTCCATTGTGTAAATGTACCATATTTCCCTTGTCTATTGTTTAGTCATGGGAATGTAGGTTGTTTCCAGGTTCTGGTTATGACAAACAATACTGCTATGAATATAGTTGAGTACATGTCTTTGTGGTACAACTAAGCATCCTTTGGGTATATACAAAAAAGTGATATTGCTGGGTCTTGAGGAAAGCTGTTTTCTAATTTTCTGAGAAATCACCACGCTGATATCCAAAGAGGCTGTACCAGCTTGCACTCCCACTAGCAAATAACAGCAAACGTCTTCACAGACCTCTAAAGAACAGTACTCAACTTCATGCAAAAGCAAAAAAAAAAAAAAAAAAACAAACAATTCTGTACAATAAACGAACTTCTGATGGCATCACAATCCCTGACTTCAAACTCTACTACAGAGTTACAGTACTGAAGAGTTACAGTACTGAAAACAGCCTGGTATTTGCATAAAAACAGGAGAAAAAATGGAACCAAATCAAAGACCTGAATATTAATTCACAAACCTTCAAACACCTGATTTTTATAATTAGATATCAATGTGCAGAAGGATGAAAATAGACCCATATCTATCCCCATTCACAAAACTTAAGTCCAATTGATTAAAGACCTCAACATAAAGTCAGCCACACTGAACCTCATAGAAGAGAAAGTGGGAAGTACGCTTGAACACATTGGTATAAGGGATCTCTTCCTAAATATAACCCCAGTAGCACAGACACTGAGAGAAACAATTAATAAAAGAAACACTGAGAAGCTTCTTTAAAGCAAAAGACATGGTCAACAAGACAAAATGGCAATCTACAGAAGGAAAAAGATCTTCAACAACCCCACATCAGACGGAGGACTGATCTTCGAAATATACAAAGAACTCAAGAAATTGGTCTTCAAAAGAACAAATAATCCAACAAAATAATGGTGTACAGACCTAAACAGAGAACTCTCAACAGAGGAATCTAAAGTGGCTGAAACACCCTTAAGGAAATGCTCAGCATCCTTTGCCATCAGAGAAATGCAAATCAAAACAACTCTGAGATTCCCCCTTATACCTGTAGAATGGCCAAGATCAAAATCGCTGATGACAACTTTTGCTGGAGAGGATGTGGGGTAAATGTCTAATTCTAACTTGAAATTTAATGTGTATATATATATATATATATATATATATATATATATATATATAACCAAACTAAAGTTCTCCACAAACTTACCTTGTTCAGAATTCTATCTAGAAATCGTTCCTAGAACACTATATCATCTACCCCTGTTAGAAATAACTACTTGTATAAAATACAGTATCACAAGTGTTAAAAGCTGATACACTGTTCAATTTGTAGACTACACCTCATATAAACTGTCTCTTTTTTTTTATTGAAAATTTCCACCTCCTCCCACTTCCCTCCCCTCCCCCCTCCCTTTCCAGTCCAAGGAGCAGTCAGGGTTCCCTTCCCTTATGGGAAGTCCAAGGTCCTTCCTGCTCCCCCCAGGTCCAGGAAGGTGAGCATCCAAACAGACTAGGCTCTAGGCTATCTCTTGATCTATATATCTCCAAGGGAAAAATGGTTAGCATGACATACTTTCTTTCAATATCTTTTTTGTAGGGGCATTTCAAAATGATTTATCTCTATATGACTTTATACATGTCTGTTCACTTATTCACATATGATTCTGGATTGAACATCCAGACCACAGTGTGACTGAACATGTTTAAGTCCTTTTGTGAGTACTCAGCTCTGAAGTCATTTGCATCCAGTTTCTACTGTTGCTTACAGTCTGAATAACAAGAATGTTGCTAAATTCTTTTGGGGAAGATATCTTTTATTGCCAGTCAAATCCTGCCTTGTTTTTAAATACATAATTATAGGTTTTGCTTTTTCCTGAAGATTTTAATCATTTAAAAAGTGCTTTTATAGTAATCAAATGAAGTAATTTTTCATGATAATTGCCTCTTTCACTTTACAGTCAGTGATGAACATATTCATGCTGGGAGGTATACAAAGGTGACTAAATAACATTTAGAATTAAATATATTTTTCCTTCGGCCATCCATTGAAATTGATACTTAAATTAACTTCTTTTAAGTAATTAACATTTTCATAATGAAATATAAGCAATGCCATAATTTTAAGATCAAAATGCATTTTCTTCTGTTTTTTTCTTTCCTTTTAAGATTTATGAATAGAATATAGGAGGACACTGAGCAGGCACAGGAAGTTTGTGAGAAATGATTACTCAAATTTTCACATTCTGATAAGAAATAGGAAGGGCGACAAGCCCCCCTTAAAGATGACCTTCAGGGCACTCTCATAGACTGAAGGTCATCTCTCAGGAGGAATCAGGCTAGAATTTATGACTGTTCAAGACATAATAATAACAATAATGTGAATAAGCATAGTACCTAGGGAATCCCTTTAATAATTAATTCATAGAGATTCACCATGTAGATATTATTTTGTCTTCAGCCTCAGATCACAACACAGGGGTGATACACCTTTTCTGAAAGAGAGAGGACTAGTTAAATCAAGGATTGGTAAAGTTTTCGTGTGTGTGTGTGTGTGTGTGTGTGTGTGTGTACAATGTACAGGTATTTGTCATTTGGGATCATAGGAAGCCAACATGTTGGTATAAGACTAAATTTAGAAAGGAACAAGGTAAGTATATCAAGGAGTGCAGAAAGCAGGGGTCCAATGTTTTATTCCTCAAAAGTAAGCCAATTAGAAGAGTTGCAGTTCAAGGAAGAACTGAAAATGGAGGTTTAAAGCACTAATGAACAAACAAGGCTAGTGAACCAAACAAGACCTAAGATAAATTCTTCGAGGAACGAGGTAAAGGGTATCCCTGCAATGTATCTGTTCAGGTATCACTTCAGAGTACCTCAGCATTCAAACTGACTTTTAAAAAGACTGTGTGTACCTGGGAGACAGAGAAAATCATGGGTCTGTTGAATGTTGCAACCAGAAGTGTAAAAGGATCACTAGGAGAGACAGAAATTTCCTCCCCACTCCTATAATGATGTCTACCATGTCCAGACAGTCTTACCCTAGGTCCTAAAAAACAGAATTATATAATATTAGACATTTTTGTTTCTTCATAAAATGGGAAATTTAAAATATTCCCCTTTTTTGAAGATAACCACAAATTACACATAGAAAAGATTAACTCTGGTTTATTAAGTAGAAAGTTAATATATGTAGATTCCTTTATCTAATTGAGGAGTTTCTAGAAATTAAATGAACACATTTCTGCTGACAAGTTAGTACTGGTTAGGAAAAATTGAGAATAAATCAAGCAAATTTATCATCATTTTGAAGAACACAATCTGCATACATTCTTTTTTGAGAAAAGAGTAAGGAAACTTTAATTTCAGAGAACTTAGAAATTGAGCCCTATTGTAAAGCCATCTACTCTCTAATACATGAATAAATGTAGATATAATGAGATTCCTTTCTATTAACATCCAGTATTCATCTAAAATATTTCTGTATACTGAATACATATTAAATTTTATACTTAAAGGAATAACATAAAAGACAATAAAATTCATATACTATATTTAAGTTGGTAATATCTTATCGGTATTAATTTCCTATTTTGACAGTGTGCTATGGCCATCTACACTGATATATTCCTGGGAAGCTTCTTGAACACATTCCATAGATATGTGCATCAGCTTGGGAAATATACTATTAATAGAGTGCCATAAACAAAGTTAGCCAGCAAGATGGTTCCCCTCAGAGGTGAGAAGGTATATAAAATGAGGCAAGTTAAACAATTATGAAATTATTTGGAACAAGTCTTATTTCATATCAGTTCTTTGAAGCAGAACATCAGCATCCTTATGAATTTGATACCAGCTATGCAACTGAGATTCTTGCCTTATGGAAGCTAAAATGTTGACTGAGACTTAAAACTGTGTAAAGAAGGGAAGAAAGAATATAGTTGGAGTTTGAAACAGAACAAGCTAGAATCCTGTGATGAGGAAACCTTGTAAAAGGATGCAAAAGATTGCAAGATTGACGGGGGCCCCAGAGAATGACAGATTGATAGGATGTGATAAAGGTTTCAATTACCACCAGTTGTAATAAGATTTCTTTTTTTTTAAAAAAAATATTTATTTATTATTATACAATGTTCTGTCTGTGTGTATGCCTGAAGGCCAGAGGAGGGCACCAGACCTCTTTACAGATGGTTGTGAGCCACCATGTGGTTGCTGGGAATTGAACTCAGGACCTTTGGAAGAGCAGGCAATGCTCTTTACCGCTGAGCCATAAGATTTCTTTCAAAACCTTTAAGATAAAATTATGCTAAATGACAATAGGTCAGCCTTTGGGGAACACATTAAGATTTATCTGTGGAAGGTACATCTAAAGGATATACTCTTTCACTGATAAAGGTAAATAATGCTTGCATCACATAATTTTAGCATCTTTGCAAAATTGTTGTTTACCTGTATATTTTTAAGATGTTTATCCAAATATGACAACATTTCAATAAAAGTGCACAAGTCAAAAACAACAGGACTCGTTTCCACAGAGTGAACATTCTTACAAGTTTGGTAAAGAAGCCTAGTATCACAAAACTCCAAAGTCCCCTCTTATTCTCATTTCCCATATGTTCCCACCCCCAGACAAGCAGGTAGCCACAGTCTTACTATCTCTTTGCTTCACTGTCAATGAAAGTAATTCATGTATATTTTTTCACATTTGTCATTTTTATATTGGTTTATGTGCATGCTTCAATGTGAATGCCATTTGTTCATTTTCATTATTTTATTCATTGTTTGTGGGGACTGTGTAGTTATTCATTATTTTACTTCATATTAGATGTCTGTGTCATTCCCAGCCATCCGATTAAGGCACAAACCATGGTGGTTGATAACACAATTTTTATGTGACACATTCCGTAGTCAGAGACTTCAGTCCGTTTCCCAGCTGCGCAGACCCGAATAATCACACACAAACTCTTCTACATGTAGCCTTTCTAGTTGAGCAGCACCGCTTTTAAAGATGCTATCTTTTTTCAGTGTGTATTAATGGTTTCTTTTTCAATAAACAGCTGTATATAGGTATATGGATTTTATCTGGGTCGTGGATCATATTTCAGTGATAATTGTGCTTTTTTATCACTATCACATGTTTTTTATCAATATCATGCTGATTTTATTCATAAAGCTTTGTAGAACAAATTGATTTCTGGGATGGTGAAATTTCTGGCAGTTCTTTTATTATTCAGGATTGTTTAAGTCACCTTGGATTTTTTGTGTTTCCATGTTTTAAATGCCAGCATTTACTTACTGGACCAGGAGCTCTTGATATGGTTTCCAGGAATGAAAGCTAGGGTGGCTTGGAAGGGTTTCAATAAGACTCAGATTGACAACAGCTTATTTCAAGGAATCAGACTTTTTATACACTTATCAGAAACAGAACACAATGACAGTTACCAGAATGAATACAATGGTGTTTGCTAGAAAACTAGTCAGGGTATGTAAGATTATTGTATAAGAATAATTTTTCTATCAAACTTGTATTGTTTCACTCACTTCTCAAGAATATAGAGAAATACAGGTGGTCTGGATGTTTTACAGCCTGAGGAAATTACTCCATTTCTCATGAAAGAAAGACACACCATTCCCCAAGAACCACAGACAAAAATATGAACAATGATGACACATGTCCTTTAAGGAAGTAGGACCCAGCCAAGCACATGATTCTCTGTATTATATGAAGCTGAAGTTTGTTCTTTCAGGATCTGTAAATATTACATTGCTATATTGATAGGTATTGCATTGAATCTGCAGATTGATTTTGATAGGATGGCCATTTTTACTAGGTTAATACTACTGTGATCCGTGATCCTGAAAGATCTTTTTGTCTTCTGATATCTCTTCGATTTCTTCCTTCATTGTCTTAAACTATCATGCAAGGGTTTCATTTATGTGGTTAGAGCTACCTTCAAGATACCTATTATTACTTTAGGCTATTGTGAAAATTGGTTTGGCTGATTTCTTTCATAGTCCCTTTGTGAGTTTTACATAGGAGGGCTATTGATTTTTGTTAGTTAATTTTGTATCTAGGTACTTTGCTGAAAATGTTTATCAACTATAAGTGTTTTCTGGTGGATTTTTGGGGAGATTCACTTATTTACACTACCATATCATCTGCCAGAAAAGATACTTTGACTTCTTCCTCCAATTTGTATTCTCATCTCTTTAATTCTATAGCTAAGACTTTAAGTGCTATAATAACTATTCCTAATTTTAGTGGAGTTGCTTTGAGTTTCATTCCGTATAAGCTCACATTGTTATCGGTTTACTGTAATTGCTTTTATCATGTGGAGGCATATCCCTTATATCCCTGATATCTCTTGAACTTTTATCCTGAAGTGATGTTGGATTTGGTCATAGACCTTTTCTGAATCTAATAAGAAGATTATATGGATTTTGTGCTTCAGTTTGATTATATGATGGATTATATTTATATATTTATGTGTATCAAACCGTCTGTGCAACTCTAAAATAAAGCCTACTTAATAATGGTGGATTATCTTTTTCATACGATTTTAGTTTCTGCTTACAAGTATTTTATTAATAATTTATGCATCTGTGTTCATAAGGAAAATTTATCTTAGTTTACTTTCTTTTATGGGTCTTTATATGGCTTGGGTATAATGATAACTGTGGCCTCATAAGAAAAATTGGGCGAAGTTCTTTCTGTTTCTGTTTTGTGGAATAATTTTAAGAGCATTGATATTAACTCGTTTGAAAGTCTGGTGGAATTCCATGATAATACCACCTATGGCTGAATGGTTTGAGTTGGGTTGGTAGTCATTTAAATATTACTTCTATTTCATTAGTTTATGGGTCCATTCAAATTGTTTATCTGATCTTCATTTAACATTGGTAAGTAATAGGTATCAAGAAAATTATCCATTTATTTTAGATTTTACAATTTGGCAGAGCACAGATTCTTAAAGTATTTCTTAATGATTTTCTGCATTTCCTCTATGTCTGTTGTGATGCCCACGTTTCATTTCTAATTTTGCTAATTTGTATATTCTTTCTCTACAATTTTGTTGATTTGGAAAAGGGTTTGTCAACTTAATGATTTCCTCAAAGGACCAACTCTTTGTTTCATTGATTATATTTTTTGTTCATTTGTTTGTTTCTATTTCCTTGATTTCAGCCCTGAATTTGATAATTTCTTACCATCTACTCCTTTTGGGCATGATTTCTCCTTCTTCTAAGGCCTTCAACTAGACCATTAAGTTGCTAATATGAGCTTTCTCTCTCTTTTTATGTAAACACTTTTTGCTGTGAACTTTCATCTTAGAGACACTTTTATAGTGTCCCAAAATTTTGGGAATACAGTGTTCTTATTTTCAATCAGTTCTAGAAATTATTTAATTTTTTTCTTAATTTCTGTCTTATCCCATTTTTTGTTCAGTATTCAGTTGTTCAGTTTTCCTGATGTTATAATTGTTCCTGTTGTTTCTATTGTTGTTGATGTTCAGTTTTAATCTGTGTTGGTCAGATAAGATGTACATTATTATTTAAATATTCCTGTATGTATTGAAGCTTGCTTTGTGTCAAGTATGTGGTCAGTTTTGGGGAAAATTCCCCAAGATACTGAGAAGAAGAGATATTCATGTGCAAAGATATATTCACTTGAAAAGGTATATGCACTTGCATTAGAGTGAATGTTCTACAAACATCTGTTAGGTCCAGTTGGTGTTTGACGTCATTTAGGTTCAGCATTTCTCGGTTTTGTTTTTGTCTGAGTGACCTGTGTATTTGCTATAGTAGAGTATTAAAGTCTCACATTGTCTGTGTGTGAAGGTTGGTGTGTGATTTAAGCTGTAGTAGGTTTTTTTTTTTTTGTTTCCCAAATTTGTTTGTTATTGTACTTGGTGCACAGATGTTGAGAATTGCATTGTCCCCTTGGTGAATTTTTCATTCAATGAGCATATAGCATCTTTCCATATATCTTCTGATTAGTTTTAGTTTGAAGTTTGCATTATCGGGTATTAAAATGGCTATACCAGATTGATTTTTATGTCCTTTTGCTTATAATATCTTTCTCCATCTTTTTATCCTGAGGTAATGTCTGTCCTTGATCTAAAGGTGTATATCTTGGATGCAGCAGAAAAATAGATCCTGTTTTGCCTTCCATTCTGTTAGTCTCTGTCTTTTTACTGGGGAACAGAAGCCATGATATTGAGATCTATCAATGAGCAGTGCTTGCTGCTTTTTGTTATTTAGTTATTGTGATATTAGGGGTGTGTGTGTGTGTGTGTGTGTGTGTGTGTCTGCTCTTTGAATTTGCTAGTCTGGGGTTATTTATTCCTTGTGTTTTCTTAGGTGTGGTTAACGTCTTAGCTTGGAATTTTCCCTGCCTTCTGTAAGTACATATTTGTAGATAAATATTTTTCTTGTACATTTTCTGTCTTGATTATTATATGTTGAAAGATCAGTATTCTTGTACTTTTGTAGGAATCTACTTATTTAGGTTATGGAAATTCTAATTTTTTATTTTTTGAAAGTATATTTTTTGTGTTTGACCTGGATTTCTCCTCATTCCTCAATTTCTATTATTATTAGATTTGATATTTTCATTGTGTCACACATTTTTCTGGTTGTTCTGTGTCATTTTTTTAAATGTATCCATTTCTTCTATTTGTCTCTACCATTTCTCATATTTTCTTTTTTTTGATTGCAAAACTTTAATTATAGTTAAGTTTTATAACAAACAATTTCACACTCAAATTGTTCACCAAAATCTGTTTTAAATATTCTCTAAGTCAGTTTTGATATTTTTTTTTAAAAAATACATATTCATTTTCCTGACCTGACCAATAAAAATGATTTGTCTTAATCATGTGTATGCTTGGATAATGATTGTATGGGTGCATACAGTGGTGGAAAGATGTATTCAGATCTCCTGGATCCACAATTGTTGCTTCTGACTTTTGGGTTTAAATTTTTAAGTTTTTATTTCCTGTTTTCCCTCAGTTTGGGTTTTCTTAACTGATTCTATTTCTCCTTTCGGGTATTGATTTGTTTTTACTTCCTTCCACTGGTTTTCTTTTCCCCCCATAAACATCTTTAAGGAATTTACTCTCATTTTTAAAAATTTTATCATGTTTATGACGGCTATTTAAAAGACTTTTTCCATTTTTTTATTGAGAAAAGGAGAAAAAAAAACAAGTTTCCACCTCCTCCCAGCTTCCCATTTCCCTCCCCCTCCTCCCACCCTTCTCCCCCTCCTCCCACCCTTCTCCCCCTTCCCCCACTCCTCTCCCCCTCCCTCTCCAGAAAAAAAAAAGAAGAAGCGACCATGAATTTGAAAAGGTGGGCACATGGGAGGGTTTGGAAGGAAGGAAGGAAATGGGGAAACTTAAATAATTATAATATCAAAAACTAAAAAATAAAAGCAAAGCAAAAAAAGCAATAAAATGTCATTTGGACTGCAGGAAAAAAAAGATTTTTTCTTGTGATTCAGCTATGCTACAATTCTCGTGGCTTGCTGTGTGGTAGGGTTGGAGACATATTATTCTGGATGTTATTGATTGTGTTTTTACTCTGATGTCTAGTTATCTGACCTTGGCAAACCACAATTCTAGGTGCTAATACCTGGTCTTGTCTTTGTTGAATGTGTGTTTTGTTCCTTGGTTTCTGTTGCCCTTTCAGGTTCTTAAGAGAGCTGAATTATTCTGTGTTACTTGGTAGGAAATTCTCCTGGGATCTTGAGAGGGGTGGCCACTGTGGGTTATGTGTAGAATGTGTTTCTAGGTATTGGGAGTGAACACTTATGAATGGAGATAGGATTGTAGAGAGATGCTGAGGGACCCAGAGAATGGAGGTAAGTAGAGTGTTCCATCAGGATCTGCTTAGTACCCTGGAAATGGGAACCAAGTGTGAGGAGAGTCTGCAGTAGGTGTTCTGCCACAGAGCTGAGGGTGATCTTGGAGATTGGATTTGGAGGAATGGTGGGAGAATGAAGATTTTAAGGTAGCCTAAATGCTTCTCTAGATCGAGTGGCCTGCTGTTTCCCAGGATGTACTTGCTTGAGTTGGGGACTGAGTAAAGCAATGACTTTAGGAAAGGAAGTAAACAGGAGGATGTGTGTGAGTCACTGGAAGTAGGGAGAGGAGCAATACAGGGGCCTCATCAGGTGTTCTGCTGCAGATCTGAAGGTGAGATTGGAGAATTAAATTTGCAAGATTAGAGAGAGAGAGAAGTGAAGATCTGCAGTGAACCTACCTGCTTCCCTGTCTGGTGTACTCTTAAACTGAATGTGGCCACAACACAAGACACCTTTTTTGATTGAACTTTTCAGTGCCACTGGAGCTTGGTGGTCCTGTTTTGCTATATCAGCCAGTCCACTGCAAGAGCTTTCTGTAAGCTCAAAGGCAAATGAAACAAAGGAAATTGAGACAATGCAATGAAAAAATTGCAGGAACACACAACAGGGATGACTTTGGGGAGCAGCTATATGCCCTCTTTGAAACAGAAGGAGGATAAAAGAGAGGTTGCATAGAAAAATGTCAAACTACAGTGAAACATTGGACAACATTGACTCGATTGCTGGAGAGGCCTTCAGGGTGCAATTACTAGCTAAAAAGAAACATACCGTGAAGCAATAGGACCATATTAATGCCTCCATTCCCCAGAAATATGCTCTGAATACTAAATTGACCCAGCAGCAAAGCAAGAAAAGCCGCTTTCTTCTGTTCCCTCATCAGAGGTTTTTCTACACATCTGCAGACCATTCAACATATCTGTCTTCAGTTTCAACTGACCCTAACTGAGCCCAATTCCATTCTCTCTCTACATTCTCTTATATTTCTGTCCCTACAACATCAACTTGTAATTCTTTGTGGGTTCATTTCTCATAGGATCCTTGTGGGGTGTACATTCCCAGTAATTCATGGGCACCACCAGAAAAGTTTCCATGGTATTGTCAGATGTCTGCTTTCCATGCCTCCATGGATTCCCCCAGTGTCTCCTTTGCACTAGAGGTGACTTTTCGTCCCTATTCTATTAACAGATATGCTCAAACAGTGTCCTGTCTTTAGATTATCTGCTTAGGAAGAAACTGATAGATACACTGACATGGAAGGAGGAAAGCTCAGCAGGCCTCAAGCCCTGTCAAAGAATTACAGGCAATTAAGACATGCTAAGAACGGAAGAAATCATTTTCCGTAGGTATGAGTGCATCAATTGGTCATCCAGATCAAATGGTCAGCCTAAAACCACACATATACAAATAACATAGACTGAGAATATTGTATTTATATGTTTAGGAAAACACACACACTCACAAACACAATATAAACAAAAAGAAACCATGAATTTAAAAGTGGGCAGGGTACACATGGAAGGTTTGGGAAGGGGAAAAGGGAAATGTGGAAATTATATAATTATATTAATATCTGAAAAGATTTAATTATTTGATATATATTGGTGTTTTACTTTCATGTACGTCTGTGCATGAGATCTGTGTCTGGTTTCCACAAAGTTTAAAACAGAAAGACAGATCCCTTATTGGAAATGGAGTTACAGAAGACTGTGTGTCACTGTGTGCATGCTGAGAATTGAACCAGGAACCTATGGAAGAATAGTCAATGTTTTTTTAAAAAATCTTTTTATTAATTGTTTGAGAATGTAATACAATGTATCTTGATCATGTTCACTCCTTCCCACTTCCTCTCATCTCATTCATATCCATTCCCTCCCTACAACTGCCACTCCCTGTCCTCTTTCTATCTTTAGTTGGGAGGAACAGGCTATTTAAGAGCAGAGGCTCACTAATTATAGGCTCAATGTGGGAGCCTAGGCAGTTTGGATGCTCACCTTACTAGACCTGGATGGAGGTGGGTGGTCCTTGGACTTCCCACAGGGCAGGGAACCCTGATTGCTCTTTGGGCTATCGAGGGAGGAGGACTTGATTGGGGCAGGGGGAGGGAAATGGGAGGCAGTGGCGGGGAAGAGACAAAAATCTCTAATAAATAAATAAATTTAAAAAAATAAACAAAAACACATAAAAAAAGAGCAGAGGCCTTGGTTCTCTGGCTCTTTCAATATATCTGCCTCCATTTGCATAATGTTCCCTGAGCCTTCAGTATAAAGGTAGTATTGTAGTTGCATCAATAAGCATTGGGAATCCCATCTTCTTTTGATCTATGCATGTTTATCACTTGTGTATTTCTGTAATGATCTCAACTTGCTGCTCAAAAGTAAACTTCTCTGATGAGGACTGAGTGCTCCATCCATTTGTGGGTTTAAGGATGATTGTTTAGAATGCAATTAGAAATCACTGGTGGTGTAGGAAAATGGCAGTAGAAGTTCTCCTCTAGGGTCCATGATGTCACCAGGCATGAAGCATTGGCTGAGTTTTCAATGCCAGACAAATTCCTTCTTACTGCTTCTGCCTTAAATCCAATTAAGCGGTTGTTAGTTGCTCCTAGAATATAAGCACCACTGTTACCAAGAGACTCCCAAACAAGATAGACTATTGCTATTGTTCTTGGTGCCTCCAAGAAAATATATGTGAGATCATATTGCGGAAGGCACCACACGCTTAGGACACAGGACTTGGAGGACTTCATCTGACTTGGAAGGGCCCTCCCTGAGGACTAGTTCTCATGGTATTAGAAGTAGCTATGCAAGTTGTCAAAAGGGCAAAGAAATCAATGGTATCCAGCTGTAATACCAATGAATCACAACAATGACCATTCTGGCAAGATATTCTGAGAGATCCACAGCTATATTATTACCTGAATATTCAATCACTGAAAATGTAAGTTAAAAAAGAGCAAGGGATTACGTTCCATGATTATGTTTATTGTTGCAGTTTCACAGCATGTACACTTGAAGGCACACAATTCTCATTCTATATTTCTGAAGCTGGTATTTAAAAAAATATTAATTGGTTTAAAACTAATCAATACACAAACATTGTAAAATAGAAATGTATATTAATTTGGATATTTTTCTTCCTCCTTATTGAGTTTTCTGGCTAGTAGGTAAAGGTAATAAAATGTTCAATGGTGCATTTAAAATTGTTAATGCCTTTTTTAATGGACTGTCTAACTGCAGATTTATCTACCACATAGATTCATGCTTGCCATTTAGACTGAACTGTAAGGAACACATTCATCTGTTTCTTGATCTCCAGTGATATACCTCAGTAGACAATTTCCTTCCCCAGTCACTCTGACCACTCTGCCTTGCAAGCATTCTCGGTGTCTAAGACTTGTGTAGTCCAACAGCATCTATGATGACGAGTTGTTCTTTCAATTCAAGGGAAATGGAGAGAAAAACCGAGCCTGGTGGAAATTGATTTTTTCTTTATAGCTCTGTTTTATACAAATCTATCTATCTATCTATCTATCTATCTATCTATCTATCATCTATCTATCTATGTATCTATCTCTATATCTATCTAGAGATTTATATAAAAAGAAAATATGATTTATGCAATATATTTTCTTTTTACATTTTTTGATTATTATAATTGTGTGTATGCATCCATGTATGACAAGCTCAGTTGTACAACTGAAGATCAGAGGAAAAGTTTAGGGGTTAACTCTCTTAATTGCATACATATTATGCTGCTCTGTATATTTCAGGATATCTTGTCTACAAGCTTCAAGTGATACTGACTACACCTCCTATTTCAGCACGGGAACTCTGGGACTACAGGTGTGGACTACTGCACTGAACATTTGGTGGACACTAATGATCACATAAGTTGTCATGCTTTCTGTCACAAGTGCTTACCCTGATTTGATATCTCAACGGCTCAAATGAAGGTATTTTTTCTAATGTGAATTGTATTGTTGGTTCCTATTCATTGGGATCCATCTCAGAAGTACCAAGACAGCAGTCTTTGTTCAGCTTTCGAACTATAGCATATGCCAATCTACAAAGGCCAAGTGGACTTTCTAGAGACCCAATAGCAACCTAACATTCCCCTGATCTCTTTATAAGGAATTTCCTGTATTAATGATTTCAAACAGAAATGCTTTATGTGATCAGTGAAGGGACCACTCGTCATCTCATGTTGGGATAAGATGAGTACGAGACATCCTTGGGGAAAATAGAAATATAGGAACTTAAAGACTAAGTCCTACCCACTTAAGAGTAATAAACAGATCAGTGCCCCACTTTATAATTGGGTTGATTAGCCTTTTATGGTCTAGTTTCTTGAGTTCTTTATATATTTTGGAGATCAAACCTTTGTCAGTAGCAGGGTTGGTGAAGATCTTCTCCCAGTCAGTGGGTTGTCTTTTTGTCTTAGTGACAGTGTCCTTTGCTTTACAGAAGCTTCTCAGCCTCAGGGAATTCTCAACAGAAGAACTTCAAATGGCCAAAAGACACTTAAGGTCATGCTCAACTTCCTTAGCGATCAGGGAAATGCAAATCAAGACAACTTTAAGATACCACCTTACACCTGTCAGAATGGCGAAAATAAAAAACACCAATGATAGCCTTTGCTGGAGAGGTTGTGGAGAAAGGGGTACACTCACCCATTGCTGGTGGGAATGCAAACTTGTGCAACCACTCTGGAAAGCAGTGTTTCGGTTTCTCAGGAAATTCGGGATCAACCTACCCCTGGATCCAGCAATACCACTCTTGGGAATATACCCAAGAGAGGCCCTATCATACAACAAAAGTATATGCTCAACTATGTTCATGGCAGCATTGTTTGTAATAGCCAGAACCTGGAAACAACCTAGATGCCCTTCAACGGAAGAATGGATGAAGAAAGTATGGAATATATACATATTAGAGTATTACTCAGCAGTAAAAAACAAGGACTTCTTGAATTTTGCATACAAATGGATGGAAATAGAAAACACTATCCTGAGTGAGGTAAGCCAGACCCAAAAAGAGGAACATGGGATGTACTCACTCATATTTGGTTTCTAGCCATAAATAAAGGACATTGAGCTTATAATTCATGTTCCTAGAGAAGCTAAATAAGAAGGTGAATCCAAAGACAAACACATAGGCATCCTCAGGAATATTAACCTTCATCAGGCGATGAAAGGAGACAGAGACAGAGACCCACACGGGAGCACCGGACAGAAATCTCAAGGTCCAAATCAGGAGCAGAAGGAGACGGAGCACGAGCAAGGAACTCAGGACCACGAGGGGTGCACCCACACACTAAGACAATGGGGATGTTCTATTGGGATCTCACCAAGGCCAGCTGGCCTAGGTCTGAAAAAACATGGGATAAATCCGGACTAGCTGAACATAGCGGACAATGAGGAATACTGAGAATTCAAGAACAATTGCAGTGGGTTTTTGATCCTACTGCACGTACTGGCTTTGTGGGAGCCTAGGCAGTTTGGATGCTCACCTTACGAGACCTGGATAGAGGTGGGCAGTCCTTGGGCTTCCCACAGGTCAGGGAACCCTGATTGCTCTTCGAGCAGATGAGGGAGGGGGAATTGATCGGGGGAGGGGGAGGGAAATGGGAAGCGGTTGTGGGGACGAGGCAGAAATCCTTAATAAATAAATAAATTTAAAAAAAAAATTAAAAAAAAAAAAAAAAAAAGAGTAATAAACACTCCTGTATAATTGACAAATTTCAAGTCTCATGATTTTGTCTCAAATCCCAATCATTTTTATTAGGTTGAATCATAAGAAATTAGTAGTTTATGACCTAAAATGATAAATTCATAATGTTCAACATAGTAGTGTCCTAGAGGCTAGATGCAACTTGAAGGTAAGTCCCTATTGCTGAAGACACCACACCTTTCATACACAACGTTAGAGGAATTCACTAGAAATTGACCTGGAAGTTTCTTCTCTCAGCATTGGCTCTCATTATATCTGAAGTTGCTTTGCAAGCTGCCAAGGGACAAAAGCAATCAAAAGTCATAAATGGATGTAGAACCTATGAACCACAACAATGACAAGCATGGAAAGATGACTATAAGGATGAAATATGGCACTAATATCTTATAGGTCAGAGTCAAACCCCATTCAATAGGAGGGAATTCATGCCTGGTATTGTAAACCCGGCTAACCAACCATGGTTAGAGAGGTCATAGAGGAAAACATACAGCTACTTTCCTAAACAAGTATAATTTATAATTTATAAGTTCCAAGAACCTATCCCCATAGACAAGTATAGTTCTCACTCCTCATCACAGAAGAAGTTTTTTTTTTTTGCATTATGTTGAGACACACACAGCTAGCCCAATTACAAATAAAGCACAACTGGCTATGTTGTGTCCAACCCTGAAGGACAGATGCTTCTACAGCATAATCCTTACACTTAAAGATCAGGGAACACTGTGGAAAAGTGGTAGGAAAATTTCAAGAGCCAGAGGACCTAGATGTCTTCTGTGAAACAGTATCTTCCAAATATAACAGGGGAGCTGAAATAATGAAATATCAATAACATGGTTGCACCAACAAGACCTGCACAAGGGCAACACCAGTTGACAGGAAACACGATTGAGGAAATATCAAAAGACTGTATATCTAGGTGATGTTCTACAAATGATTAATGACAACTGAGAGGGAGAATTAGTTTTCCCAGTATGAGTCTCCTGATTGGTGATAGAAATACAGATATAGATATAGAGATATATAGATAATACAGTGTTGGTGTGTAGGTGTGCATATGAAAGTGTGTGTGTGGTACTAATATTAACTGAAGAAAGAGAGGTTATAAATTTGAGAAATGGTCGTAGAGGCAAGGTAATAGCTGGATAGGGATAAAGAGGAGTGGAAAATATATAAATATAGTACCCATATATGAAATATTTTAAAAGTTTATAAAAGATTATCCAAAGGTATCTGTAGAGCATGGGAAAATTAGTGAAATCACTCAGTGTTATCTACAAAATCACATGTTCTGTAGATACCTTTGGATAACTTTTATAATGCACATAAATGCATATCTCAGATACATATAGTCTCTATCAATTTACCTGGAATACATTTTCAAAAATGACTCCAACACAGTTTTTTAGAGCACCAATATTTTATCACTACTGACCTGAATTCTTACAAGATATTTAGGTCTAGGTAAAGATAGAAGAAATAAAAGTGACAAAACAAACAAACAATATTCAGATTGTGGCCTCATGGACAAAGGAAGCTGAACCTGTACTATCATTTGACACAAACTACTGTGGCCTGACAAATTATCATTACAACTTGCATTTTGTTAGTTTGAAAAATAATTCCCAGTTACTTTTCTTTCAGGATCATGGTGTATTATATGGTTCTGCTTTGATGATGTCAGTTTCCTAGCAAACCACAGCTGATATTTGCACTTGAAACATTTTTCTGAACTACATTCTCAATTAGGTTACAATAATGCTTAATTTTTAATTGATTCCTATATTCATGAAGCCTGTGCATTAGCTTTATGGTACTGTTTCAATCATACAAACTTTCTTTTGTGATCACTTAAGTACAAAATATGTGAATTATTTTAACCAACATTTCAAAGTTACAAGGTTAAATTCAAGTAGACAGTTCTCTATCCACTTGTGGCTCTGGGGACACGGTTACACCTGCATCTTATGCAGAAACCATCAGTATGTCCACAATAGCCTCAGTCAGAACCAGAGTCCATGAATACCATCTTTCTGCAGTTGCTAGGACTGTTATCACAGGGCCTGAAACTGACCCAGAAACCCACATTACACATGACTGCTGCTAAGCACCCCAGAAGCAACAAAAGACAGCATTATTGTCTTCAAACTTTTTGTATTCACACCAGGTCTGCCCATTAGCAGAACCTAGCTAGAAGCCAGTTGCCAAACAATTCTCCATTTTCTGGCTTCCAAGCCCTTGATTTTACTTTTACACGTTTTTACGTGGAAGGGTGTGAATAAATCTGAGTGCTGACCCCTACTGCCAAAAATGGTCTCCCTCTGTGGCTCTTGTGGACCTAATCTCCTTAATTTATTTGTGTTAATCTTTATCACATAATGTATAAAAAACATTCATGCTTTCACCTTGGAATGCATTTTATACAAATGAGTTTGCATATTCATTTCGGAATGATTTTAACTTTTTAACTTCACTCACCATCTACCGAAGTTGATGATATATTTCATACAACTATCAAATAGCATATAGAAAATAAATGATAAATTATAATGACAACTATTAATATCCCTGAAACAAGAGTAAGAAATAGTTATTAATCAGGAGGTTACAAATATGCAGAGAGCCATTTTTCTTTCAGAGATCAAAAACTTAAACAATATGGACCAACACTAGAAAGGGCCACATAAGCAGAAAGCCTGCCTCTGCCTCCTGAGTGTTGGGAAGGCAATCACCATCAACACCAGGCAGTTATTGTCTTATATGCTTTAATTTTTTTTTACCCCTCTCTTCCAGATTCACTTGCTCGGGTGTTTTGGCATTACAGTAATATTAGTTTCTTAGAAAGAACTTGACAGAAAATAAAAATACCTGAAATCCATTATCCAATGAAGAACAAATCAACATTATTTGATCTAATATGTACTTATTCCATTGTTTTAATATGCTGTTATTCCGTTCCAATTGTTTCACAATATTATTTTAAAGTTATATAATGAGGGGGGAAGATGAAATGTTCATCAAATTATGAAGATTTTTAGTAGCTTTTTTAAATGTAGTAAAACAGCTAAACTTCAAATAAGAAAAACACATCTATTTTGTATCATGAAAATTACTACCATAGAACAAATTGTGGTAATTATGTGGTTGTTGATTCCCAGGCTTTTTTCAACCTTGTATCTATCCTACCTTGTGACTTCTAAGTTGTCACCTACTTTCCATTGGCTTTTAATGAGGTACGGATGTTTCTTAGCTGTCAGAAAAGGAGCTGTTTCTGTTGGCAATAACCTTACACTCTTCTGGATATTACTTATGTATGACATGTAATTCAGGAAGCAGAGTTTCACTGAAACACTGCAGCACTATTTCAGAATACTTCTAATTTTATTTTCTAGCTTCGTGCCTTAGAATTATAGAAGATTAGTACTTATAAATTGAGAAAAATCATTTCTGTGTTTGGGCATTAATTATAGAATGAAAATTAAAGTCACACCAAATGTTAAAACTCATGACAGTTGGTACCATAATGAAGAAATGATTTAAATGCAATCCAAGACTGGTGGCATGCTTCCCTGTTTAAAGGCAAGTACTGTACAAGCAAGAAGACCAAAGTTTGGATTCCCAGAACCCACATGAGTCTGGTTTGGAATGTTAAACAACTGAAATTACAGCCTCTGAAATGGGAGTCAGGACATCCCTGAAACAAGCAGAATATCACAACTAGATGCATTGATGAACTCCAAGGTTGACTGAGATATTTTGTTTCAAAAAGATGAGGAGAAGAGTGATTTAGGTTCCAGGCATCTTTCTGAGAGCTACACACAGACACACACCCACACAACCTCTCCCCCACATACACAGACACACACACACACATACATTCAAGCACCTGTCCATGTATTTATGGCCTCATACATGTGAACACTGATACATACTTACTTACCACCCATAAACACAAAACTGAAGGTAATCAAGGTCCCAATCCAGTGGAAAGAGGATCAGAGGGAAAGTCTTAGTAAGAAGTTGACAAACAATGCAATGAAGTACTTTAAACTTTAAAGAACAGTTTTTTTTTAATTTATTTATTTATTAAAGATTTCTGTCTCTTCCCATAAAGTACAGTTTTTTTATAGAAGTGTTACAGAGTTGTTTTTACCCTTAAAGATGACTCCAAATTCACTAGTAATTGGTCTTATTTATGTATACTATGCCAACATTAAGAATAATTTATTTATTTTAATGGTCTGTTTCTACTAGATAGAGCAGCATAATTAACATAATTAAAGAGTTTTTAGGCCTTTATCTCACAACAAGAGAAAAGTAGCAATGTATGTATTGTAAGAGTTATGTTATTATCTGAGAACACATTTTAATGTATTTAAGAATGTGTTTAAAACTACCAACAATTATATATTATATAATATGTATATATATTAAATCAAATCTTTTAAAAATAGAAAATAATTTAAGAGCAATGTAGCAATGTAGAGAAATTTATGGAGGTACACAATTCATGAAACAAAGCCATATATCATATAAGTACCCTGTAGGTAACAAAGAATTCTTTATTAAATTTTTGACTAGAAAAATGAATATAACAATAGTGACTACTATATTTGATGGTCCAGAGACAACATTAGTCTAGTTATTGTTCAAGTTAATAGTCTAAAAGTCCTGGAAATAGGTCTGAAGTATCTGGTTTGGACAAAGGGAAGTAGGGTAGTATGCTACTCGCCATTGTCTGTCAGCTCCAGAGTCAAGCAAGCTCTGTTGTCTTCAGTGCATATGGCGTTTTCCTTGAGAGTCAAAACATAAAGGACAAAAAATCTTCAACTCGTTTTTAGTTAATCATGGAAATAACATATAGCAAAACTTCTGTCTACATTACCCTCATTAGCACTCCTTCTTAGGACCTTACTAAATATAAAATCACCCTGGGGACAGAGTCTAGCCAGGTGTTCAGAGTGGAGAGTAATCAGTTTTCTTGAACAGCCAGCAGTCTCCATCACAAGGGTAAAATTAATAGATCTTGACAACTAGTTAGATATGAAGTATGGCAAGGAAAGTGTTCAGGGTAACAATAAACTCTCACTTGAACAATTTAGTCTGTATTCCTCCCATTTTATTAGAATAATAAATACAAAAAATCCACATTTTATAATTATTGGATGATCTTACCAATGAACACAAAACTTCTCAGCATATTTCTGTTTTCTCTACTTTTAGAAGAACTAACAGAACCTGAGTGGTTATCTATGTTCCTTATGGTCATACAACTACTAAATGAAAGGTCAAGAATATAAGCTAAGTAATTTTAGCATGTTCATCTTTAACTAAAATCATGATACCCAAGTGACAACATTCAGAAAATGACTATTAATGGTCATATAAATGTCATGTTGCTGGTTATTATTTTGTGTCATGAAAGCATAGGACAACTGGTTAAGAAGACAAAAGTTTATATGCTAAGATATTTCACTTATATTTAAACCCTATGTACAGTTCTATAGCATCAGCTATAAAGAGTGATAGGACATGTACGGAAACAATTTACAGGCTTACTCTAATTTAGGAAGGCTCATGTATGCTTCCACATTGCCAGGGAATAAATTTCATTTTTTTCATAGTATAATTATTCCTAAACCAAGGGGGTGGACATGTGGTGTATAATACTGTCTGTTCCTCAGGGATATAGCTTGTTAATATAACATTTGGATAATAAATTATATGTGCCAGTCCTACGACCCCCATGCCACCCTTAAGTCCCACCCCATCTTACACATCCCATAGACAGGGAAGGTCAACTGTTGGGTGGCTGGGTCTTGCCTGATCAAAGGAGGTGGCCAGTTCAGATCACATATACACTATTGCTAGGAGTCCCAGCAGAGACCCACAGCCAACTTTGGGCTGAGCTCAGGGGAATCCTACTCAAGAGAGGGATGAGGGATTGATTGAACCAAACTGGTCAAGAACACCACAAGAAATACCACAGACAATTAACCTGGGCTCATAGGATCTCACAGAGTCTGAACCACCTATGGAGTCTACATGGGGATCAACCTAGACCCTCTACATATATGTGAGAGTTGTTTAGCTTGGTTTTCTTGCAGGACTCCTAACAGTAGGAGTAGGCATTGTCCTTAATGCTTTGACTAGTATTTGGGAACCTATTCTTATACTTGTCCATACAAACCTTAACACAAAGGAGGAGTTTAGACCTACTGCAACTTGATATATCCTCTGTGTGTGTGTGTGTGTGTGTGTGTGTGTGTGTGTGTGTGTCCTATCAACTGGGGGTCTTTTCACACATCTTTTATGGAAAAAAAACACATGTGGCTCTGCGTTTAGAAAAGATACAGAGCATTCAGAAAGGAAGGAACCTGGGAAAGGATCTTCTTCATGGCTGAGACTCTGACCTGATCCCTCTGGTCATGACTTACATTGCATTGCAGGATTTTGCTTAGATATGCATTGATGGAAAACTGGGAAACACACCCTGGAATTCCATGAGTGCTGGATAGTTATGTAAGGTAAGGATTGCTTCAAAGTCACCTGAAAGAGATTTTTGGAGCTCTGCCCATGTTAGGATTCCAGAAAGCAGCACATGTAGAGAAATCCCCTGAAAGAAACCAGATGCTGCTGCCTTCTGCACAATACAGACGTGTGTCTTAGAAACATGCACACTGGGGCTGGAGAGATGATGACTCAGCAGTTATTTCTTCTAGAGGACCCAGGTTCAATTATCATCACCCACATGGCAGCTCACAACTCTCTGTAACTCCAGTTACAGGATATTGAGACCCTCACAAGAACATACATGGAAAACACCAAAGCATATAAAATATGTATAGGTAATTAAGAATAACATGCACATTTCAGGTAAATGCATCTTTTTACTGGTGCCATTAAATAGGCATAGGTGTGTGTGTGTGTGTGTGTGTGTGTGTGTGTGTGTGTGTGTGAAGCATGCCACAATCAAAAGAACATTATCTGAACTTGCTAACCTATTATTTATAGAATCCTTCAATGATTTCATGGCAGGCAATGATGATATTTACAATTCTGATCTCATAAAGAAATAACTAGGAAAGAATTTATCTGCTTCACTGATTAATGTGGTACTGTTTTGTATCAGTATGTATCTCCTGAAAAATATATTTAGATTATACAAATATGTGCTTTAATTCTGTTCATATTTCTTGCCTGAATGATTTAATCCTGTGCTATTTCTCAAATGTTAATATAATGCAACCATAATATTTTCTTTTGTATTGATTAGAATGGTCTCATTAGCAACAGCTTGTACTCTTATTTATATAAAAATGAATTCAAGAACAATTTCTTGACTATATGGTCTATATTCATATTTCTATTTATCTTATTGCCTAAGCTTATCAACATCTTGCTAATGAAAATATATACACTATGTATATGTAGTCAATTCTTCTGAAAAGAAGATTGGCTTTCTTTTATGACAAATCCTATTAACAATCTAAGATTTGTGTTCTAGGTTCATTGCTTACTACTGAAATGACATTATTCTCTGAGTATTATTCAAGCTTAGAAAATATTGGGGTGTTGGTGGGATTGTATAATAAATAGTCCAGCCACTGTAAATTGGCAAACAGGTTATATAAAAATAACAATTAGTGGCAAAAAGCAAATGCAAAGTATTTTCACAATAGAATATTTTATAAGACATTAAAAGAAAATTGTGTTGCTTTCAGGAATGTCAATGGAGTTGGAGACCACGTGTGAGTACAGTCATCTTCAGAAATATAAGTATCATTTTTCTAATGTGGAATTTAGAAAGAGGGAGAAATACCATGAAAGCAAACGAGGCGATTAGGTATGTGAATAGTGACAAGAGGAAAGAGAGCAAAAATAGTATTGTGGTTAATAGGATCTTAATGTGTTATAATACATGTATAGTATTGAAACATTACTTAGTATAATTAATACATGCTAACGAAGGGGCTGTTTGGTGTGTGCAGGGCATCTGCACACACACTCCAATACCTATTTCTGCTCAGTGCTCTTTCCTCCTTACTCATTCTATTTGCCTACTCATTCTCACTCCATCACTAATTAAAGACTAGCCTCATTAAGTAATGGATTATATTTTTTGTTAATGTCTTTGTACAGATAGGCATACTTTTTCTTCTATTTCCCCTTAGCATAAAAGACAGTTGAGGGACAGGATCTCTTGTGATCTTTCTTCTTCACTTATAGAAATGAATTCCTGTTTATGGATTATGTTTTGCATTTAGAGCTTAGAGTATTTTCTTCTAAACTTTACACAGTTTCTTTTTCATCTGTATGGTCTAATCCATTTGAGTTTATTCTTGCATGAGTTTTGAAGTATGGGTCTAATTTGTCTTTTTACATATGGCTACTGATTTGTCTCGCTATCTTTCATTTCAGTCTATTTTGCTCCACTGATTTCAGATGCTACCTTTCTTGTTTATTAATTCTCCATCTGTTTTGGATTTACCTCTGAGCCTTCTCTTCTGTTCCTCTATTTACATGTGTCAGCATACTGTGGTTATAATGAAGAAATGTAAAATAGGCATGGAAGTCTAAAAGTAGGAGTGCCCTCTGATGTCCTTTTTCTTTTAAAAGTGTCCTGGCTACAATGAGGATTTACCTATGTTATGTGGGTTCCAGTCTCAGCGTAAGTGAGGAAGTATAGTGTAACTATATTTGCGAGTTTCCTGACTCTTTTTTTTTTCAGATTAGCTGGTTTTATTGATTACCCTAGGAGAGCTGACACATTACATTGGACCATACAATTCATGAGTTGATGATATCTCCCATCTAAAAGCCTTCAATAACTTTCACAAATACTTATGGCTTTTCTTATAAAGCTTTTGCTTATTGCTTGTACATTTTTAGTAAGGTTTTTTTTCTTGCTCTTGCAAATGAGATTTTCTTTATTTTGTTCTCTAGCTGGTTATTGCCTGTGTAAAAGGAAGTTATTGATTTTTTTCATGTTAGTTTTATGGGTCTTACTGAATTGTTTCATTGTTTTTCATTATTACGTTATTAGCATTTAATTGCTAGTTTAATGGATGATGCTCTTAGCATTCCAAATTTTCCTATCATGTCATGTGAAAATTGGTATTTTAATTCTTTGCTAAATATTTTGCCAAATTTATCTTTTTAAGTCCTTTACAGACATATACATAGAAGCATATATATTTATATATACATAGATACACCCATATATCCATATATATAATGAGACAGAGTGTGTCTCCCCCTTTGGCTAATATATAGGGAGGGATATTAGAAGTGCTCTAGATCAAACCTAGAATATTAAGGTTTATTCTACATACTTGCTGACATGTTTCCATAGTACCCACAGACACATATGTGTAGTGGAGGAGTAGTAAACAGAAGTGAATAGAGTAGGATATCTCTTTCTTATTCCTCTTTTATTAAAATTACCTTAGTATGTTTTATTCTATAATATATCAATATTAATAATAATATTTCTTGATTTTCTTAAAGTCCTTTAACCAAAAGTGCAAAATTTCCAAGGACTTAGGTTTTTAATATCGATGAAAATATGTCTCTTTTGCTTTGAATATGTTATATTTGCCAATTTTATCATTTGTATTATTTCTGTTCCCCTCCCCATCTAACTCAGGGCCTTGTCATGTTAGACAAACATTCTGCAAGTAAAGAACCTGAACATGTTTGGAATAACTTCTTTGATGTGATGTTAAACTTAGCTTACTAATAATCTTCTTTATTTTTCCCTTAATGAAAACAATTACTTTTTTCAAATTTAGTTCCCATTTTATACTTTCTTGCGAAAATCATTAGGAAGTCTAAAGCACTAAAAATTCTAAGGAACAATTTATAAGACTTCAGATATATCTGATCCTTGTAGCTTTGATAGAATTATATGACTAAAATAACTGAGCTAACACTGGGCAGGAAGGAAGAATCTCCTCTCTTTGTTTATCCATGATGGCTTTGGTGATACAAAGGAGTAAGCTTTATTATGGAAGCATTATCTGAAAGCATGCTATTTAATAGTTGCATTTCAATTTCTTTTTTAGGACATTGATATCATGGCAAAAGATGGATCCTAGAATGAACAACTGTATCTAGAATTCTCACACCAAATATAGAAAAAGTATCATGTGCTGAGCATTTTATTCCTCCCAAGTCCAGCGAATAAACAGTAATCAGAATCCACTTACTGAAACTCTCCCTGGTCCTGGATACTATTTCCACAGGAAATGACCTATTTCCTGTATATCCTCAAACACATTCACACAGAGCTGACTATGACTAATCCCATAATTTCTTAACTATCTTCTGTTTTTGTGGTTATGGATCTCCTTTTTAGCTGACTCCTTAGCTTGCTCAGTGACTACCTTTATCATTTGAGTTTAGTATTTAATGTAAACTTTGTACTTTTATTTTTCTGATATATTTTTTTCTTTCACTCTATTCCTTCCCTGTGACTTTTTTGTTTATTTTGATCCTTGTTTTCTTTGTTTGTTTTGCCACAGTGGTAAAACAGGTGAGAAGACTAAAGCCCAGGATCTGATCTGTGGGTTTTAGGACCCTTGCAAGACAGAACAGTGGGGAAGGAGTACAGCAGAGGAAAATAGGAAGACTGGGAGGAAGTGATGAAGAGAGACAGAGAGAGAGAGAAAGAAAGAGAGAGACAGACAGAGACAGGGAGAGAGACACAGAGCGAGATGGAGAGAATGAATATCCTGGGGGTAGAATTTGAGATCTGTGAATACTAAGCAAGCATTCAGTCACAGAAATACTTCCAAACGTCCCACTAACTTCTTTTTACCAATCTCCTTTGGTTAATCATTGCAACACTTGTTAGATTTTGTTGTTTGTTTCTCATTTCATCTAGAATTTACCCGTGGAATCACTTTTATTAAACTTGTATTGGTAACAACATTTTTGTCTTTAAACAGTGGGACTGAAACCGAAAGCTTTAAGACAACAGAGGTCTCATTAAAATTCCAAATTTCGTAGCCTCCCTAGTTTGCTTTCCTCAAGCTTGTCACGACTATAACTCCTCATTTCCAGACTCTCCCATGCAGCTGAGCTCTTCTTCTATTGCCACAGCTTTGCCTCACTTAGCATTTTTTTTTTTCTTACTTGGGTTACTTTTTATCTCCTTTCTTTAGGTCTTTCACTACTTTCATTTTTCTTCATTTGTTGTATTTTTATCTCATTCTTAGCATTCTCTCCTTTTTTGTTTTCTCTTTTTATCACCAGAATTTTATTGCCTTCTGTTTGGCAGAGGTCTTGAACACACCTTTGCTTCCCACTTGGTGGTCACAGGCAGCTTTCATGGCACCTTTCTTCCTTCTTGTTTAGTTAAAAACTCTTTCATACATACAGATGTTCTATGCTCTACTGCATTTTCTGACCCAGGAACTCGATGCAGCTTCTCTTCATACTGACATGGCTGCCAGGACCAAGGAAAGCATGTCGGTCTGCCAGGTCTACATCATATCACAGACCGACACCTGCCAGGATCTCACCATTTCACAGACTAGAGTCTGCTAGTTCCCCACCATCTCACAGATCAGCCCCTATCAGAACATCATCATCTCTCATACAAGGGCCTCACCATACCCCACCAACTCAAGGTCATCTCAGAGACCAGAACCTGCAAGGACTATACCTTATCACAGCCCCAGGCCTGTCTTCTTTATATGTTGATTGGTAACAATTGTTGTTTATGTTTATTTTTACCTTTTATTTCTAGATTATTCTTATTCAGCATGAGTTTCCCATTTATTGCCCAGTAATTGTATTACTGTATTTATTTATTTGGTTTTAGGTATTACCCTCTGTTTTCACTTGCAGTTTTGTTTCCGGAGACTTAATGACATTGATTTTATTGAATTAACATCTTGAGTTTTATGACAGCAGTGGATAAATAGGATGATGAGACAGACATGACAAGATGCAAAGAAGTGATGGGAAAGTCCTTCTGACATGTGAGCTGTTTTTCCTGATGGGGAACAAGTACTTTGGGGAGCAACGCCAAAGGGGAATAATTCCATAATGGAACAACACCATGAGGGACAACTGGGATTAGAAAATTTCGCATTTGTCTCATGACTTTGAAATGGTTAATGTGCAATGCAATCATTTGATTCATTATGAATTCTGGAACAGTAACAAACACAGAGTTACCTTGTTAGAAGTTTTCGTCACTGGTGCTTGAAGTTTTTTGTTTGTTCACATTTTCTAAAGTAAAAGAATATCAGGAGTCATCTTTACATATGAGTATCCTCCACTAGAGCAGAGCTGTCTTTCTTTTCTCACTTTGTTTCTGAAAGGAGTAGATTACAGGATAGATTTTGCAAAAACTATCATCGCTCTTCTGACATCCTATTCTTATCCAACTTCTGCATTCCTACCCAGATTAAGGTGACTTTGGTGAGAATTCCATATTCCATATTCCTCACTCTTCCTGAAACTGTTTTCTCTGTACTGTGCTAGGCGACTTTAGAGGAAGGATCCAGAAATTATCTAGTTGAGATGTGTGGACTCTGTTGGTTCTGCCAACTCATCAAGGGCACCAGAAGGCTCTGTGTGAACTCTGTTGCCTCTGCTACCTCACCAAGGGTACCAGCAGCTCTTTTCCTGTCATTTTTCATTTCTACCACTTCACTAGCCTTTCTGCTGCAGCTGTTTTGCTTCTTCAATCCCCTTCTTTATGCCATTCCTCCCTTTCCAACTCTGGCTCCTTAATCACGAGGTTTAACTATAAATCGTGATTAGTTACAAACTCAGACTCTAACATTTTGTTTATTCAGGGCACAGATTTTGTGCTTCGGTCACAAATATGCTGAGATGAACAGTAATCCAGAACTTTCCAGTTAATTTCTTAGTGATCACACTCTAAAGAGTATGTCACTAAGATAAATTCTTGATACTAATAGAATTGAGCTTAAAATACTCTTGTGTAGTCACTAATTGAAATAGAAAAATCCTATAAACAGGTATAACTTGTTATTTATACATCAAAGTATTAAATGAATAGTTATGTTATATAATAAAGTAGTCAGAAGTTAGCTTTAAGAGTCTAAAAACTCATAAGTATATATAAATAAGAGTGTATAGGTAACTTCTGAAAGATAATTATGGAAATACAAAAGATAAGTAAAAACCAAGTTCAATAGCAAATTCAAATCACATTTTATTTATATTATCAATACTACTATATATATACATACATATATATAGTGTGTATACATTTTTTCAGACTTCTAGATGAAAGGTGATTTTAAACACAGCTGTAAAGTTACTTATATTGCAGCCATTGATTTTTTCACCTTTCAAAATGACGGTAACTTATAGTTAAGTGTCTCCTGAGACTTGATGCACCAGTATCTATAAAGAGATGATACAGCGCAGAAGTGTTTTATTGTTCCTGTGAACTTGTGCTCTCGCCATTGATTTTCAACTATTTGACTATCTTAAGGAAGTGTCTAGACATAAAACACATGTAATCTCTGTTACACTGCTTAGAAACAAAACCTAGTTATGTATAATAGATTAAAGAACCTGGGTTTCAAAGCACTCATGGAAAGAAAATAGAAAAGAAACCACCTTTGGCAAGTGGAGACCAGTCCCTTGAAGGGACTGTATTGCAGGAAAGGGGCAGTAAACAAGAAGACAAACAAACAGACAACCTACTGCAGCAAGAAACCCTTCTATTGCTCTAATGTTCTGCTGCTGGCTGCCCTTACTCTGGCCCAGATGCTGTGCATCCATCACTTCTGACCACAGGCCCTCCTCTTGCTGAATGCAACTGTGATCTCAGAAAACTCATTGGTTTAGATGTTTCTCTTATCATTCTGCATTAACAATTGGATTTGGTAAACAATAGAAATGAAGTCAACTTTCCAACCCCAAACAAGATGAACTGCTTTCAGTCATGTGTCTGCTGTGAAAGCACCAGCTACCACTGAAAATCCACTTCTGCCTTTACAACTGCGTCAGAGATTCAGAGTTCCTTGTTCTGGAGTGTGATTTGCCTGCCCCTGTATTTCAGAGATCTAGTCTTCATCCAGAATGTACGTTTTAGGAACTTCCTTGGGAAATAGACTGACATTTCTATCCTTGTCATCGTGGTCAAGTGGTGGTTACTCTTTGGGCATGTGCCAATCTCTTCTGCTTAATGCAAACCCAGTGTTCTCTTGAGACACAACCTCTCCCTACAAACATGACGCTGCAGCTAACTTGAAGCCCACCCTGGTGTGAGGCCTCACTGTGGGAAGGATGAATCTGAACGGACCTAATTTCTTCCTAGGCAGGCACATGGCTGTTTCTATAGTTACTTACATATTTTTTGGTATGCATTAGTGTCTTTTTAAAAAAACATTTACAAAAGAATACATAATCCAATAAAAGAAATGGAGTACAGAACTAAACAGACAACTCTCAACAGAGGAATCTAAAATGGCTGAAAGACACTTAAGGAAATGTTCAACATCCTTAGTCATCAGTGAAATGCAAATCAAAACAACTCTGAGATTCCATCATAAAAATGACCAACATCAAAAACACTGATGACAACTTATGCTGGAGAGGTTGTAAGGAAAAGGGAACACTTCTGCGTTGGTGGTAAGAATGCAAGCTGGTACAACTCCTCTGGAGGTCAGTGTGGCAATTTCTCAGAAAATTGGGAAACAACCTTCCTCAAGACTCAGTAATACCACTTTTGGGTATATATCCAAAGGATGCTCAATCGTGCCACAAGGACATGTGCTCAACTATGTACATAGCAGCTTTGTTTGTCATAGCCAGAACTTGGAAACAACCTAAATGTCCCTCGACCAAAGAATGGATAAAGAAAATGTGGTACAATTACACAATGAAATACTACACAGCAGAAAAAAATAATGACATCTTGAATTTTGCAGGAAATGGATGAAGCTAGAAAACGTTAATTTGAGTGAGGTAAGACAGAAAGATAACTATCACATGTACTCACTCATAAGTGGTTTTTAAACATAAAGCAAAGAAAACCAGTCTACAAACCACAATCCCAGAGAACTTAGACAACAAAGAGGACACTAAGAGAGACTTATATAGATCTAATCTACATAGGAAGTAGAAAGTAGAAAAAGACAAGATCTCCTGAGTAAATTGGGAGCATGGGGACCTTGGGGGAAGGTTGACGTGGGGAGGAGAGAGGCACTGAGGGGAGCAGAGAAGAATGTAGAGCTCAGTAAAAACCAATAAAAGTACATTTAATTCAGAGCCTATATTTAAAAACAATATTAAGATAGGGCTACCCTCTAGATTGGTTTCATCATTTCACAAGAAACCAGTGATTTCTCACAGATGACAAAATTTGTACTGCTAAAACTTACTTGAGATTCCACTTTCCCACTTTGTAACAGTCATTATGGTGGTTTTCTGGGTTAAATGTTTCCTGAAACATTAGTTTTATTGTTTATCTGTGATGGTCCAGTAGAAGTATAGGTCTTAGAAAATAGTAACAAGCACTACTCACTAATTTAGTATGAAGAGGTGAAAAGAGTTCCGGACAGCTGTTTCTGTGTTCTTTCAAATTACTTGCTGACCCATGGAGCTAATGAGGACAGAGAAGTTTGCCAAACCTTCTTTGTTAAGGTCTAATGTCGAGTTGAGATGTTTTCTTCTGAACATTGACAAATTGCTCTGAATTCTTGAGTTCACACAGCATTTTTCTTTCTAGAACACATTAGGTCTATTGCTCCCAAATAATTTACCCTAGAGAATAATAATGGTTCAGTTAATAAGTGGGGATATAAATCTTGCAAAGACTATAGAAGTAATAGATCTAAGAAGGGAAAAAATACATACAAGAATGATAAGTTCTAATTTAAAGAACTGGTAGGAATGTTAAAACTAAATATATAAATAATATTCTAATTAGGACTCTGTTTTTATGTGATGCCAAAACCATTGAAGGTAACACAAAACAATGCATTGATTTTTAGAGATCTACTGCTTTAAAAAGTATTATTATATTTGCCTATGACATAATTGATTCACATACCGGATAATAGCAACCAAATCACATTACAGTCATACATCAATGTAGACACAAAAGGAGCTTGACAAAAAACAGTGTATGAAGAAGTAATGGGTGTTAATCATTTGTATGACCATGTTGTTGTTATCAACGCAGATGTAAAGGAATATGCTGTAAATATGTGTGTATTCTGGGTACAATTAAATTTTTTAAACAATATTTCATAGGGAAAATATTCATGCTTAAACGAATTCTTTCTTCTCTTTATGTTCTTCATCTAAAATTAGGTCTATTTATCTAGCATTATAACACACAAATAGTGTGTCTATTTATCTACACTAAAAAAGAGAATATACAGAAAGTGCTTTTTCTTTTTAAACAGAGGACAGAATATAAAACTAGCAATAACATTTATGATACCAGATTAAATTCCTTGGATATTTACTGCAATGAAAATGTGAGGATAAGAAGCATATTACTTACATTTCTGAGGCTACAACAAAACAATTTAAGGAAGACAGAAAGACTGATTGTGATTTAAAGTAGAGTCCATAATCCTGGGGAAGACATAGAAAGAGGAATATGAGGTCATCGAGGCAATGAGACAGCATCGAGATCACAGTTCATCCACACCTGAGAACAAAGATAGAGAAATGGAGTAGGACTATAACTTTCTAAGCCTGCTCCTGATGTACTTCTAGCAAGACTCCACCTCTCAGGATTTCATAAAGTCACCAAACAGCAATACCACCAGGGACCAAGTGTTCAAACACATGAGTGTATGGGAAGCCTGGAAGAAGTAAATTTGTAAGAAGAAATAAAGAATAAATATTTAAAATAGCCTGGACAACTAGAGAGAGCTTTATTTAACCCAAGAGGTCCCAGTACACTGTGATCAGAGTAGAGGACCCAGCAACAGTGACCAGAGTTCCAGAGAATGCAGATCACATGACTTTCTGCTTTTTTATTTTATTTTTATTTAATTTTTTATTGATTTTATTTAGCTATACATTTTTCTGCTCCCCTCCCTTCCTCTCCCCTCCCCTTCTACCCTCTCCCATGATTCCCATGCTCCCAATTTACTCAGATCTTGTCTATAAGGAGGACCCTAAGAGAGACTCTCTCTCTCGGTCTGTCTCTCTCTGTTTCTCTCTCTGTCTGTCTGTCTCTCTCTGTTTCTTTCTCTGTCTCTCTTTGTCTTTGTCTTTCTCTGTCTCTGTCTCTGTCTCTCTCTCTGTCTCTCTCTGTCTCTCTCTCTCTCTCTCTCTCTCTCTCACACACACACACACACACACACACACATAGAATCAAGGTTCACAAAAATAAGTCAGTAAGACAGAAATTACCATACCAAAGCCAAATGAAAAGTGAATGAAAAAACATAGAAGTTGTGGTTTTCAAAACTGATTTTAATAATTTTATTCTTCCGCTCTACCTGCATGTGATGGTATGAATGAGAAAGGTGAGAAAGGATGTAAAGGACACCCTCCATACATAAACACACATTCTCTCTCTCTCTCTCTCTCTCTCTCTCTCTCTCTCTCTCTCTCTGTTTCTGTAGCAATTAATTTGTTCTAAATGAACTTGTCTTTCGTTTTCAACGTGTCCAATGAATATAGCATTTACCCTTTAACTGTTTTGTGTTACAAAGGCCCACAGGTGATACTTTGGGTTATGAAGAAGCCTGGACCATATTGAGATGTTCCTGAACATCTGACCTAATTCCATCCCAAGAAAGTAATCCTAAACAAAAAGTACTGTGTAAGTAAAACCTCTGTTTACTCTCACAATAGACCTGTGCTAAAATAAAAATCTGCAACTTAGAATTACATGGAATTGTGATTTGAAGGAGTGCATATGAGCTGATCTCTATGTGTTATATTTCTTCTTATTTATAAGATACCCTCAATAAAGTTTAATTTAGAAATTAGGAAAAATAAAAAATTATCAAAATTCCTCATAATAAAAGTCATATTCATTTCAGAAAATCTTCCTGTGTTACCCTCTCTCGCCTTCTTAGGACTTGAGATTAGGAAATGAAATGGCTGTTGAACGCTGTGATCACAGCATAAGCTTCATTTGATGAGGGCAGAATGGAAGCAGAAAGGTCCATGTGACAACAACAGTGGCTACAAGGTGATGAAGTGACCTGCCGTGAGGCCTCCCAGGATGGTTCATTCTGCAGGTGGTGTGCACAGTACAGCATGAGCTAATTGCCACATTCCCCAAAATGCTCCCAATTTTAAACTGATGTTTACTTGGTAGTTTCAGAAACACAAATGTCTGAAATCATGAGACATTAAACCATTGTCAAGTGAAAGGTGATTTTATTCCATGTTGACGAAATATGGTAGCCTCTGAAATAAAGCAGAAACTGTGTTAGCCCAGTTGGTGTGAGAAGAATCTCAGCAGCAACAACTTGAGCTTTGAAGCAGATGTTTGTGGTGGTGCTCCTATCCTGAAATGCTGAGAAGAGCGAAATGAATGGTGTTTCAAAAAAGGACCTCCAGAATCAGACCACTTAACATGCAATAGATCCTCTCTTAATTGTTTCAGTGCAATAAATAAAAAAAAAATGGATACAGTTCCAGTGTGGAACTAGTAGATAATAACTATGTGTGTGTGCTTTTAAAATAGCCAATTTTAAATAGTAAGCCCTTTTCTCTAAGATGTTTTGTACTAGAGTGGAGAAATAATGAAGATCTTACCAAAGCATATGCTATTAATATTTATTTTTAATGAAGATTGGTAGATTCAGCAGAAGAGAAAGAATATTTTGAAAAATGATTACTTGAGCAAAAATTTCACTCATCTGTAAAGAATCTTCGTGTCATCATTCTTGCAGTATGGGGCTAAGCACAGCTAGCAGTGGGAACTTTGCTTTACCTACTGCATAAGCATTCAAATTAATGTAGCCGGTGCATCTTTCATCCTGAAAACTCGATCCAGTGCCAGCCTTTGCTCCAGGGCTCTCTATTTAGAAAAGCCTTCTTGATCCCAAGTCAAGTCAGTTCATTGCTCAGATCAGAAAGGCTGAATAGTGTGTAAGGGTGTGAGTAGTATCAGATGGTTTGGCCCTACACCAGAGCCCTTCATAACATGAGTTTGGCTGGTACAGAACACTTCCTCTTTTCTCTCCACCTGGACATTCCAAGAAGCAAGAATCATTGCTCTCCTCCTTTGATACCTTCCTAATTTACTCTGATGATGGACTGCAATTTTAATGTATTCTTCTGTTATTTGGTATCCGGGCACTATCATCAATTGTAAATTTCTGCAAGAAGAGACACTCAAACTGTCATTCTTTCTGAATGAAAGCTCAGCATTTGTACAAATTGAATTTATAAACAAAAGCCATTTACAGATGTATTTTAAAATGTATATAATGACACACATGTAAGATCACTTTCCGGCAGCTACCCCAGTGGCAAAACAGGATGGGACAACTATATTCAATAAGGCATAGAATTAACCACCTTAGCTCCTGGTTCCCAGCTATGGAACTTGCCTTAGTTGGTCTTCTCTGTTGAAGATCCCTGTGGGTGTGTGGCATTAAGACAACCAACATTTCTGCTGCATGAAACATCCAACTCCTTGAGAAAAGAAGTTGAGTGATATTCATTCTCTCTCTCTCTCTCTCTCTCTCTCTCTCTCTCTCTCTCTCTCTTCCCTAGCCTAACCTCCCTCCCTCCCCTCCTCTTCCCCTTTTTTTTCTCTGCTTCTTCATGTGGTCTAAATACATGTTTTTGGGTTTATAGACATCTGTATGCAGGTGTGTGTAACATAAGTTACGAGGCCAGAGGTTAGTGTCTCTTTTTTTGTTCTGTATCTTATATTTTGAGGCAAGGTCTCGCGCTGAACCTGAAGCTCTGAGATTTTGCTAGATAGGATGGTCAGCAGGCCACAGCAATCTTTCTGTTGTTAACTTCCTGGAGATGTTGTTATAAGTGCATACACCCAAACTCTGATTATTATATGTGTGCTGGGCATAATCAGATCCAAATGCTTGGGCAGTAGGCAGTTTTTTGACAAAGCCAGCTTCCTACACCTGGAAGATATTCTTATGTGGACAAGACTCCATCATTTTCTTATTGACAGCATTATACTCCATTCTTCCTCATATTTATAACAAGAGCCAGAAGCTGCTGACTATTAGGGGCAGTTTCAAATGATGCTTTTCTAGTCCCTTTCTTCAAAATGAAATTAATTTAATATTAAAATGAGAAAATTTGAAATTATAAAGATTTTCCATCTCTATCACATAGTTTCTATTTAGTAGTGAAATAAATTCAATGTAGTCTCTAATATAAGTTACTTCAAAGTGTATTGGTATGGTTTTTGTGCACTTGATTTATATAAATTTAACAATTTGCAGAAGAAAATTATGGGACACTTCTAATCAAGTAGATAGAGAGTAAGGGACTAGAGGGTAGAGAGAAAACTCTTTAGGAAAGGGAAACTATCAAAAGAGAAATACAAACACCAAATCAGTCACAAACACTTTGATCTATGATTGTGTACTACCTTCAAGATATGCTAAGGCAATGGTGACACAAAGCTTGTGGGAGCAAACAACCAATACCTAATCTCATTTAAGGTCCACAACACTAGGTGGAACCCATACCCAACATTGCTCGGGTAACCAAGAACCTGAGACTAGATAGCCTAGGGACCTAGGGTAAAACTGAATGCTATTGGTCTTGAGCAAAGAAACAAAACCACAGTGTTAAAATTACAGAGCTATTCTACTATAGTAATAGATCAATGCCTTGCACAGCCATCATCAACGAAGAGTTTTCCTTCCTCAGACTGGGACAAATATGGAAACCCACAGCCAGGTATTACACAGAAAATGAAAATTTGGAACATTCAGCACTAAATGAATGTCTCTACGAAATTCCTCCCCTTGAAGCTCAGAAAACACAGCAGAAGATAAGGTGGAAAGAGTGTAAAAGCCAGAGGAGATGGAGGACACCAAGAAATTCTCTAACAATTCTGAGCAAGACACTGATCTATGAGAAAACAGAATGCTAATAAGAATTAATTTTAGTTATGCTCCTTTAGCAGAAAAACCAAGATATTGTCAAAACTATTGGCTGTTCTCTATAACAGTGTTTTTAAAAATCTAATTAGATGATAGTACATTTCTCATTTTTCAAACCTGTACTTTACACTCCTGAGATTTTTGTGGTGGTGGTAAGTTTTAACTTGGCTTTCAGTCAAACAACAAAGTGGTTACTACACACCTGCATTACATGTACTGGTGAAAATGGCTTCTTTGACATTTTAAAATAGTGAATTTAGCTATCTCTCCCATTAACCTTTCTACTAATTTCATCAGTAATTAATGTAATATTCATTTTAATTATAAACAGCTTAAATTCAGCCATAATCAGAAACCAAATTGAAGCAGTAATTAAGAGTCTCCACACAAAGAAGGTCGTGGAACCAGATGGATTCTTTCGCTGTCTGTGGGGCCAGCCTCCAGCAGCACAGGACTTGAAGAAAATCCATGAAGTCAGCATACGTGACTTTTTAATCTGAGGGGGCTAAGGGAAGATACACTCACACACTCTCTTTCCCTGACAGCTTGTACACCTCAACAAAACCAATCAGGCAATATAGAAATTACAATATGGTCACATTCTATTTTTCAGGTGAATGATTATAATGAACACAAGTTAAAGCAGCATGCTTTCCACGTCCCTTACACGGTTAACATTTTATGTATTACAGGTAAAAAACAAGTTGTTCTGAGAATCCAAGTACATTCTTATCCAAGCAACTTGTTATATATTTACAGAGTGTAAGAACGCAAGGTATTCAGCTCACCCAGTTCTTTTACTGACAGGCTGCATTTTGTGGTTGCAAAGAAAGGACAAATCATTTTATTACTTACCTTGGAAAGTAATCTTATAAAGAATCTTAAGGAAATTGCAAACCCAAACTTCTATACATGAAAAAAAAATCAGTCTGCTCTACTTTAAATCTTTAGGATACATACTGATTCATCAATAGATTTTTATATCATGAGACTGAGGGCAGAAATAGGTACAAGGAATTAATCATCATCTTTGATCACCAATCAATCCTCACCAAAAATGGACATCAGATAGTAACATAATGCTTCACTATGGTACATTCCAAAATCTGTGAACACATCTCCCAACATTAAGATTCTGTTTGGGCTACTGGAACTTACTTGTTTTCCTCAATCATTTACCTAAGCCACAATCTGTATGGCTCATCAATAGAAACTCATGTGTTCTAACTGTGCAACATTTTCTTGGTTTTTTTTCCTCTAAAGCCACTATTTTACTAGAAGCAGGACAACATTTTATCCTACCTTTACCTATACTATTTTTATACTAAACTAATCTCTATCATAATAGCTTACTATAGTTATTAAAAACCCTCCCTTTACCCCCATCCCACCCCATCCCCAAAATCCCATTTTCTCCCCGGAAATTTGGTCTACTTCCCTTAGCCAAGAGGACAACTATATGTTTTTCCTTGGGTTCACCTTCTTACTTAGCTTCTTTAGGTTCACCTCTTGTAGACTCCGCGGTCCTTATTTATGGCTAGAAACCAGTTATGAGTGAGTACATCCCATATTCATCTTTTTGGGTCTGGGACACCTCACTCAGGGAAGGAGGGGGGACTTGGGAAACAGGAGAATTGGGATAAAGGAAAGGTGGATAGGGGAGCACGGAACCACAATTCTTAGTTAAGGGAGCCAGTTTAGTGTGGGCAAGAGACTTGACCCTAGAGGGGCTCCCTAGTGCCCAAGATGAGGTTCCCAGTTAGTTCCTTGGGCAGCTGAGGATTGGGAATCTGAAATGACCCTATCCTAGAGCAATACTGACGAATATCTTGCATATCATCATAGAATCTTCATCTGGTGATGGATAGAGATAGAGACAGAGACCCACACAGGAGCGCTGGACTGAGCTCCCAAGGTCCCAAGGAGGAGCAGAAGGAGGGAGAACATGAGCAAAGAATTCGGGACCACGAGGCGTGCATCCACCCACTGAGACAGTGGAGCTGTTCTACGGGGAGCTCACCAAGGCCAGCTGGACTGTGACCGAAAAAGCATGGGATAAAACCGGACTCTCTGAACATGGCGAACAATGAGGGCTGATGAGACACCAAGGACAATGGCAGGAGGTTTTGATCCTACTTAATGTGCTGGCTTTGTGGGAGCCTAGCCAGTTTGGATGTTCACCTTCCTAGATATGGATGGAGGGGGGAGGACCTAGGACTTACCACAGGGCAGGGAACCCGGACTGTTCTGTGGACTGGAGGGGGGGGGGAGAGGAGTGGGGGAAGGGGGAGAAGGGTGGGAGGAGGGGGAGAAGGGTGGGAGGAGGGGAAGGGAAATGGGAGGCTGGGAGGAGGTGGAAACTTGTTTTTTGTTTATGTTTTTTTTTCTTCTTTTCGCAATAAATAAATAAATAAATAAATAAAAACCCTCAATCATCAAAATCTTATTTAAACTAATAGTATTATTGCATAAAAACCATTGCTTCGATTAAACAGTGCAGATTTGGAGGAAATCATCTTCATTATAATCCACAGGTAAAAATGCACAGTAGAATGGAATGCTTTTGTGAGATAAACACACTGCATTAAAGGCAGTAGAGACTGCCCCACACCCATTGACTCTCTGCCAGATACCATAGAAATATGGTAGCAGCAAACATGTAAAGGCCCAGTGGAAACGAAAGACATTCTAGAGTCTATGGTTTCAGGGCCTTTCTTATCAGATATTTGCTCATCAGGGAATTTCCTCCTGGTGGGCTGACACCTAAAACTTCAATTGAAACCTGTTCTCCTGATATGTCCACCAGCAAGAGTCACTGTTAATTCTACCAGATTTGTAATCCTAGTAAATATCAAACACTTCCATCAAATATAAGTATTAAGTGTACTTTCAAACTCATTTTACAAAGCCAATATTATCTTGATACTCAAACAGGTAAGGGCATAACATAAAGAGAAAACCATGGTGCAAATTTCTTGATGAACAAATGTAAAAACACTTAATAAATTATTTTCAATCTGAACTCAAGAACATATTAAGATCATATATCACAACTATGTTGAATTTATATAAGGGATGCAAGATTGGTTCAACACAGACAAATTGATAAATAAATAATAAAATAATACAAAATATAGACATAAAGATATGAACCATATGATCATCTTAAAAAAACACAGAAAAGGCATTTGACAAATTTCAATATTCCTTTCATCATATAAATCCTGAAGAAGTTAAGAATAAAAGGGATATATCAGAACATGCAAAACTATATTCAGCATTAAATAAGGTAAAACCAAAAGTGTTTCTTCTTATTCTGGACTGATGCAATGTGTCCATTCTCAGCACTTATTTCATATAAAGTATAAAGTCCTAGTTAGATAAATAAGACAAAAGAAATAAAAATTAATAGGAAATAAATAAGGAAAATGATCCTTTATCATAGAAGACATGATACTATAAATACTGTACCAGAAAACTCTTAGATATACACTTCCATTGAATTAACTGAATGCAAACAATCTGAGGATCTATTGGCAACAGATAGCTGCATGAGGAAGCTACTCAAGTTTTTGTAGGTCTTTTGTGCACATATTAAATCCATTTAGTAACACTAAATAGATTCAATGCATTTTAAATAAGGAATCCGTGAAATAGGGAGTGGTATAAGAGAATACAGTAAAAACTGAAGAAGATGGAATGGAGAGTGGATTTGATTAAAATTGCATGCACGTAGGAGATTTTAAGACAACAGAAAAATGAATTTAAAAATGAGAAAATAATTAGCAGTTTTTACATCTTCTAATGACAAATGTGGCACAAAAAGTTGGGACAAATATTCCATTAACAATAACATCAAAGAAATTAAAAACGCGTAAGAATAACACAAACCAAGGTAGTGAAATATTTGTGTAGTGAAGACTTTAAGTAACTAAAGTAATTAAAAACACTAGACAATGCAATCATTTCCATTTATTGGGTTTGCAGGACAAAAATATGGATGTGTATATATTCCAATTGATTTCTTCATAAAGTTATCCCAACCCTTGAATTTCACATAGATGCACAAAGAACCAAATAGTGACCCACACCTGGTTGATGTACAGAGAGTGAGAGATTTTGTAACACTGATTCCTAAATGGGATCAATTCCATCAAATCTATCCTCTCAGAGCTCAGGGAGCTCTGTAGAAGAGGAGGTGAAAAGAAGAGTGAATAGGTGATGAAGGACACCAAAGAAACAAATCCCTAAATACAACAGGATTGACGTATGAACTCACAGAAATAGTGGCAACATGTACAGGACTGCAGAGGTCTAAGCCAGATGGATCAGAATGCTGAGATAGGAAGTGGATACGAAACCTCATTCTTATTTCAGAAGCCACCTTAAATTGAAAATCGTTTATAAAAGAAAAAAAAATAGTTTTTTTCAATGGAGTCCCACTGTGTATAATACTTAGAAAATCACTCAAAATACATGTGTGAAAATATTTATTACAGATTTTATAATAAGACCATATGAATTGCTTTGTTAGATAGAATTGGATAAATAATTCTATAATCCAACAATTTTTATATCAAACAATTGCATAAAAAAATGCTGTGTGGTCTTAGGAATGGAAAGCTCCATGGGTGACTTGGCTTATTAGGGAAAGTTTCTTGTCACCAAGCGAATTGTCCCCTGATGGATATTTAATCTGCAGGGTCTATACTGGAAAAGGGAACCAACTCCTGTAAGCTATTCTCTGGTCTTCACATACTATCCATGGTAAGCTTGTACACACTTTGGGTGCATATGCACACACACATATACACACGAAAATAGAATTTTTTTTTAAATTTTATTTTCTATTTATTTATTTATTTATTTTTTCTTAATTTATTTATTTATTAAGGATTTCTGCCTCGTCCCCACAACCGCTTCCCATTTCCCTTCCCCTCCCCCGATCAAGTCCCCCCCCCCCCATCTGCTCGAAGAGCAATCAGGGTTCCCTGACCTGTGGGAAGCCCAAGGACTGCCCACCTCTATCCAGGTCTCGTAAGGTGAGCATTCAAACTGCCTAGGCTCCCACAAAGCCAGTACGTGCAGTAGGATCAAAAACCCACTGCAATTGTTCTTGAATTCTCAGTATTCCTCATTGTCCGCTATGTTCAGCTAGTCCGGATTTATCCCATGCTTTTTCAGACCTAGGCCCGCTGGCCTTGGTGAGATCCCAATAGAACATCCCCATCGTCTTAGTGTGTGGGTGCACCCCTCGTGGTCCTGAGTTCCTTGCTCATGCTCCGTCTCCTTCTGCTCCTGATTTGGACCTTGAGATTTCTGTCCGGTGCTCCCGTGTGGGTCTCTGTCTCTGTCTCCTTTCATCGCCTGATGAAGGTTAATATTCCTGAGGATGCCTATGTGTTTGTCTTACATTCCAACCACAGTTCTCCCTCCCACCCCTCCTCCTGCCCCATATCTTCCTCTCTTCCATCCCACCCCTATCCACTCCTCCCATCTGTTAAGGGCTCCCATAAGGATTCACCAAATTCTGGCACATTAAGTTGAGGCAGGACTAAGCCCCTCCCAGTTGCTTTAAGGCTGAGCATGGCATCCAGCCATAGGGAATGAACCCCAACAAGCTAGGTCATGCACCAGGGATAGATCTTGGTCCTACTGCCAAGAACCCCTCAGATAGTCCAAATATGCAATAGATATGGAAGGTTCTTCAATCATTTAAAAATAATTTACCAAAAAATTAAATCAAATGTCCATATATATGAACAGGTTATAGAAGTGAGTTATGACTAATTAAAACCATTTTATAATGTACCATAATAATATTAATAAGGAAAGTGAAAAATTGTCAGCTCTGCTTCTTACTTTTCAGAATCATTGGATGCATTATTCCACGAGGGTGGAGTGAGCAGCAGCAGGGAACAGGGTTTGACAACTGTTGGTATGTTGTGAGGCGCAGCGGGCTGCGTTCCCGCTGCCCGGCTCCTGCACAGCTAGCTTTACCTGAAATAATTACACGGAAACTGTATTCTTTTAAACACTGCTTGTCCCATTATATCTAGCCTCTTCTTGGCTAATTCTCACATCTTGCTTTAACCCATATTTAATAATCTGTGTAGCACCATGAGGTGTAGCTTACCAGAAAAGATCTTAACCTGCATCTGTGTCGAGTGGGAGAATCATGGCGACTGCCTGACTCGGCTTCCTTCTCCCATAATTCTGTTCAGCCTACTCCGCTTACCTAATTTTCTGTCCTATTAAAGGGCCAAGGCAGTGTCTTTATTTAACCAATGAAATTAATACAAAACAGAAGACTCTCCCCCATCATGAGTACAACAGAGACAGACTTCAGTGAATCAGCTCAACCTTATTACATATTATAAGGAATAAATGGTATTGGGGAGCCTAGGGAAAAAGCATAATTTGCATTAAATAACAGGCTTTTTCCACAATGCTTAATATGTGGCAGTAGGAACCTATCGCAGACTCATGGCACACGTCTTCTAGCAGGAATCTGTGCCAAGGTTCAAGCAAAAGATAAACCAGGCATCTGGCTTAGAGACAGCTTTCAGATAAGGTCAGTCTTCCAGGCCCAGGGACATTCACCAGATAAGGACAGGTATAAGCAGAAAGTTCTGCTGGGGTAGAGGGAGTCTACACATTGTCGAACTTTTGGGGAAAGCTGCCAGGTCATGAGAGACTGCAACCTTGCCCAGCCAGATGCCTTCCAACACAAAACGGTTTTAAGAAAGCAATTTTTGTAAGCATTTTATTATGCCTGAAGCCTTTAGAAATGGTGTAAGTCAAACTGGAATATGCCAGACACATTACATGCCTCATCTAGCGATTTCAGCTATGTTTATTATTTAATAAAAGAAAACCATGAAACTGAGTCTACAAAGTTCACACAATGTTTCTAAAAATCTAAGCTATAAAATATTTATGTGTATATGTATACCTTTATGGATAAAATCAGGAGGCCCTATGATACTGACGAGATATTATATATAAAGTTCCTATATATATGGTACAAGGCTTGCATTTGTTTTAAAGCTAGACAGTCACTGTCTTAGTCACTGTTCTGTTGCTGTGATAAAACACAATGACCAAATGTGGCTTACAGAAGCGTTTATTTTGTCTTACAGTTCCAGTTGGATAGGACTTCATCACAGCAGGGAGCAACTGTGAAGCAGAATTGGTAGCAAAAGCAGGAAGATAAGAGGGCACACCTAAACTCCAGTAGGAAGATGAGAGGGCACACCTGAACTTAAGCAGGAAGATGAGAGGGAACACCTAAACTCTAGCAGGAAGATTAGAGGGCACACCGTAACTTAAGCAGGACGATGAGAGGGAACACCTAAACTCTAGTAGGAAGATGAGAGTGCACACCTGAACTTAAACAGGAAGATGAGAGAGCAAACTGGAAGCTGGGTAAGGCTAAAAATCTCAAAGTCTGCCCCACGTAACATACTCTCCAGCAAGTTCCCAAACAACACTGCCAACTGGGACAAAAGCATTCAAATACCCACACTTATCAGAGGTGTGTCTATGTATCATTAAAACCATCGTAACGTAATCAAATATAAATATTTCATCTTGCTCCACTTCATTTTATAGTTTTGGCTTTTTAAGAAATTTATTTTTGATAATGATTTTTCAGTTTGTTGTTTTGTTTTTGCTTTTTAAGCACACACAAAAAATTGGTTTTTGTAGAGTGCTCCGCATGAGTACCACTTTCCAAAGTAAACATAACGCTGAAATAGGAAAGCTACAACTGTGAAGTAATATTCTCTTCAACAATAAAGGCAGATGTTTTATTCTCACTAAACTTCAATGATTTCTTGGCTAACTATGCTCTAAATCCTGAATAAAAAAATGCTGTATGCCTTGGATTTATTCCATGAAAGAAAAGCAGTGTGATAATTGCCTTTGTTTTTTTATTCAAATCATATTAGTTTTGATGCTGTTAGTATTCTACAGGATAAACAATCCTTTTGTTTGCATAACTGATTGTTTAAGAAGAAAGAACAAATACGGTTGATGTAGACTCTAAGATCTTTTAGCTTTTTCGGGGCTTTCTCTGTCAGGTCATATATATCCAACTGTCTAAACCAAATTAAAATATAATTCCCACCAAATCTTTAAAATCTCCTCTAGGAAGGAAGAAAGGGAAGGCATAATTCTAAGGGTAGATAACTGCTGTACTCAAGTCCAGTCATCTTGAAATTAAGTTCTATTTTCTGATTATTTGATAAATACCTGCCATTCTCAGTATCCATTTAACAAGGTGAGAGAACAAAAACTATGATTGTGTTTCCTATGTTTCATCATATTAAGGGATAACAGGGTAAAGAAATGCAGAGAAGACAGAAGTGAAGTGAGCATAGGCTGCAGAATTGAGCATCAGATAATTTTGGATCCTGCTAGTGGGAGTGGCGGAGGATAAATGTGATTGGAATGTATTCTATACATGTATGATGCCGTCAAAGAATAAGTTAATAAAAATTAAAACAAAGAAGATAAATGTTAAACAGTTGTAATTATTTTATTTAGTCATATTGCATAAACATTATTACATATCCAGATACAAGCATAGGCACCAAACACATTTTAGGTGGTAAATAAATATATATTGAAAGAATGAAAAAATTTGCCTGAGGACAAGAAAGAGTAAAATAATGTAGACTTTTCTGTCTAAAAGCAACTAGTTAAGTAGAATTTGCAAGCATTCCTTTGGAGTCGTCTCAGTGTACACCACATATCAACATATTATAGGTACTTCAATCAGCAGTTTGGGCCCAGAATTGGATCAATAGAAAAAATTTTGTTCATTAATGCTAATTAGTTAGTAAATACTGCAGACATGCAAGATAAATATGTTATGATCTGGGAAACTCCTAAGGAATAATTTAGTCATGGTGATCCTGGGCTGGGATTAAATCTAACAAAAAAACCTTTTACAATCCAATACACAATGCGTATCCAAGCATCAGATCTAACAGTTTTGGATTGGAGACAAAAGCAGCTGATCTGTAATGAGCAGAGATAATTCTGTAAGGCAACTCATTTTTCATCATCCTAATTTACAAAGGATAAAATATTAATGGATGATACAATAGTCTTCATTTTATACCTGCTTCAGTTTGTCTTTTAATTTTATGTTTGCAAATTTGCATTACTATGTAATATTTACTACCCTTGGTTCTTTCCATTGCTTAATTAAGTTTTATGAAGCTTCTGTGATATTTTACACACATTCCATTGTGCCTGGTACTGTTCTACTTCTCTCCAACTCTATATTTTCCATCTCAATACTTTCTTTCTATTTCCCCATTTCAATTCTGTTAGCTCTTGATTTCTATAATGTTATATAGTTTTACTATCACTAAAATTTTATTTTAACAACATGCTTTCTATTTTCTAACTTTACTGGAGCTAGTAAAGGCTCCCAATTGAATTCTATTGCATTTTAGTATCAGAATTTTTAAAAATATTTTTTCTTGTTGCCTGGTGTTACTAAGAAGACTCCAAGTAAGAAAAAAAAACACATAAAATAAAGCAAACAGAATGGACAGGAAAAAAGATAAATTGATCTACTCCAATAAATACACAAATCATAACATAGGGAAATAGAAAAATATGAAAAACCAACACAATTTGGCACCCCTCAAAATCTCAGAATGCCTCAATATTTGAAATAACTGAACAACAAGAAAAATACGTCAGCAACCTACATCTAATAATGTCTAACAACTTCAAGAGATTTAAATAAACAGACAAATGAAGTAACAATAACAACAAACAACAAAAACTTCAATCAGGACCTAAGTACGAAAGTAAGCAATGTAAATGTGAAACCTGGCAAAATGAATGAGAAATTCAACACAAAGGAAAAACTCAACAAAATTTTTTTTGGCTTTGCAAAGACATATCTAAAATTGCTGGAAATGAGACAGCCAAAGATGAAGCAATGGGAAGCATCATCAGTAGACATAGTCAAACAGAAGAAAGTAATAAAAACTACAGCTAAAGGACTATCACATCCAGAGAGCAATAGGAAAAAGTTGTGGGTGCCCTTCCAAAAATTCTAAGAGACAATAAAAAAAAAATGAAGTTCAATTATCCATGGTGTTAAGGAAGGTGCTGGGATAAAAACCAAAGGCATAGAAATATTTAATGTAGAAATTTTCTAAATTCAAGTAACTATACAGCAAGTAGAAGCCCCCAACAAGCATGATCAGAAAAGAGACTCTGTAAGGCACATTATTAAAATATTAAAACAGATCTAAGCAAGAATATTAAAAGAAGGAAGAAAAAAATCTAATCTACCTCTAAAGCTAATTTCTTTTGAATAGCGCCCCCAAAACTGCTCAAAAACTGAACTACTCAATTATGAGTTTCAAGCCCTGAAAGTCAAAAGTTTTCACTCATGATTGTTGTGTCCAGAAAATGTATTTGTATCTCTGAAATTGATGGAGAGATTGAAATGGGAAAAATGGAATGCCCTTAAGAGCAATGGGGATTTCTTGTCTTAGGTGTGTATAGATTAGAGAATTAAAGTGCCAAAAATTCAACAGACACCAGATACTACAAGGCAGTGGCTTCTGGGTCTTTTGTCTCATCAAGACCTAAAATGAATTTTATGGAGAGTGGTAGAGGTTACATTTAGAAAGGAATTTATTATAAGTTCATAGCTAAGGGCCTAGGAAAGTGAAACAAGGCATAGCTTCTCTATGACAGGATCAGACGTCAGAAAAGTGGGCTACCATAAAACTGATAGTCCAAAGGCTTTCCACAGCTTTGATGCCGAAACATGGGCAGCTTGACTTGTGCACAAGATGTCCAGGTGCAGTCTCTCAGTTGTGGTCATGTCCCCAGAGACAGAAGCTCACTTAGAAGAAGAAATAACAAAGAACTAGGAGGCTGAACTTCCTTCTAACTTTCCTGGCTTCTGGCAAAGATAGAACTCTTTTCAAAACCACAGACACTTCTGCATCTGCTGCCTTTGAGGTCCCTGCCTTAAAACTGAATTGTCAGGTTTTTTCATATTCTAATAAAAATAGAGGCCGTATAATAGATGCAAATTAAACCTGTTCATGACTATCTATCTAGCATCACGGAAGATACTCAAATATTCCAGAGGAAAGAGAAATTCGTATACAATGGTGAGCATAGTAAAGAATAAATCTCATGAGTTAGAATTATAAAAACATCAAGCTCAGTAAATCATCCTCATCCTGTGCCATGTAAGGGGGAAGGAAATGAACAAGTGGTTTGCAAATTAAGCAAGAGAAGAATGAACAAACTTACAGAAATGAACAACCAAAGCTCCTAAATAAAAATCCTGATCCAAAGAACTCAAATAATTACCAAATTCTTACCTTATTATAATGCAATAAAACTAAGAGTCGATAACAAAAGGCACTACAGAAGCTGAAGCTAAGCACAGAGATTAACTAATGTGCACAAAATGACCATTAGCTCACTGAAGAAATCAGAGAGATTTCAAAAATGCCTAGAATAGAATTCAATTTAAATTAAAGCTAAAAGTACTTACCAACGATTTACTAGAATCTATAGGAAAAAATAAAGGTTGCTATAAAAGAGAAGTCCATGAACATGAATGGTTTTATTTAAAAAGAGATGAGCAAAATCTCTAGACTATATCCACATATATATTCGGACCCCACAGTTTTAAATCCATTCCATCTCGACTAAAGGTCAGAGAGTTCAAACCTATTTATACCTCTCTAGGACAGATAAGAGGATATTTGGCCAAAGGTGTGACTACTGAATGTTTTGCTACTCAAAGACCAGGGAACAGGTTGTTTGACTTAGGGCATGGTTACTAGGTGTTTTAAGATGTAAGGAGGTAAATATGCTGTTAGTTTCTTATATCATGGGAGGAAAGTCTTTTGCTTTCCCATTTTGATTGGGGTATATAAAGACTATGAATAACAAACTCGAGGCTGTGGCAATATTTACAGGAAGTCCTCCTGACTCCATATTCTGTCTCTTGTCTATTTCCTTAGTCTTCACTCCCCTTTTCAGGAATGTGCAAACAAGTCAGACCAGACCTCCTACACACACTTGCATGTGGAATACATTTATTGTTGAAGTTCTAATGATATATCTCACAAAACTGAGGGCAGAAGAATATCCTGAATTTCATATGGAAAATATAAAACCTAAGTAACAAAGGCAATCCTTAGCAAAAATAGTGTTGGAAACATTACAGTGTCTAATTTCATGTTATCTTATAGTGATATACGTCTTATAGACATAGTGATAAAAATAACACTATGCTCTCATTGGTGAGGAGCTAGGCACAGCTTCTCACCCTCATCCTTAGCTTCTTGCCAAGTACCCAAAGACTTTATGGTACTTTGAATCATCTTAGGTTGGGATTTTTGACTTTTATAATGAGAAAAAAATTTCAAAATCAGCCAGTTCATAAAACATAACTGAAAATTTGATTAATCATATTTTAATTCAAACTTATGAATGAGGATTAAAAGTAAGAGAACATTGTTCAGAAATCAAATCAGATCCAAAGCATAATTGAGCTTCTCTAAGAAGATACCCAGAAAGCAAGTTACCCTCAAATGTGGACATGTTCTCTTCAAGACGTCTCAATTAATTTTCTTAGCCGAAAAACTCTTTTATTCCTTTTTTATTCTTTGAAGTAAATAAAGTGATATGACTTTGTTGCTACCTTAGATAGAATTATAATTTGATAACTTGAAACCATGAGCCCCTATGGTTGCAGAAAGACTTCAGAATGTGTTCATTTCCTGTAAGAAAAATTTCTAGCAAGGCTCCCAAATAATTGGTGTTCGGCTGGGAAAGCTTTGATCAATTAATTGTGCTGGAGTTACTGCGTCTTTGCATTCAAGAAACTTTGACTAGATTTTAGAGTAAATAGGTCCTACCCCTTGTCATGCTCTCCAGGTTTTCCCTGCCACTACATACTGCTTCTGTCCTGGTACAAAAAATGACATGGAGATCAATAGGATGCAATAGAGAACACAGAATAAAATCAATACAGCTTCAGCTACCTAATATTTAGACAAGGATCTAAAAAAAAGACACATCGGAGAAAAGTCAACCTCATCAGCAAATGGTCCTGGGAATAGTGGATAGCTACATGTGGAAGAATGAAAATTGATTCTTATCTATCACACTAAGTAAAAATATAATCAACACGCATCAGACCTAAATGTCAGATATGAAACACTAAAAGTGCTTGAAAAAGACACAGAGGGAAATATTTAAAGATGTAAAGACATTCAGAGACCTTTTATAAATGGTAATAGGACAGGAAGTATTTTTAAGAGCTTTCAAATGAGATTGCATGAAATTAAAAAGTTTCTGTAGAGCAAAGAATGCACTGGAGTGAAAAGACAGCAATCAAAGAAAATGTTTATCAGCAATACATTTGTCCACATAGGTTTAACATTCGCATTTTATATGGAACACTCACAGACACAAACACATGGATGCACACACATACACACACAGAGAAAGAGACAGAGAGAGACACACAGAGGAGTCATATGTACACAAAGCCAATGAAAAAAATTAGCAAATACAATGAACAGACGCTTAAAAAAGAAGTATAATAAAATAGCTGCATATCCTTACTCCCACAAAAATAAAATCACAAGTCAAATTGTGAGACTCCCCCACTCCTAGGGAAATTCAGTGGCCTCTTCCAAATTCATTGGCCTTTTTTCACTCATGTATGTTACATGAATGAATGAGAGAAAATAGGGGTATATGGGTGGGTTTGGAAAGAGGAAAGGGAAGGGAGAAACTTTGTAATTATATTGCAACCTCAAAAGTAGAAGAAAAAATGTCAAAAATGGTACACTTGTCTGAAGCATACCTCTTTTCACTATTTTGCACAACAATTAAATGTTAAAACACTCATGGGAGAGTGAGTGTGGACCACTGAGTCCCACCATGTTCTTCCAACTCCCATGACTAAGAGACGTATGGAAAGTCCTCGTCAAAGGATTTATGATTGCTTTGATTTGTGGTTGTAAGAAAGAGATATTTACAGAACTCATGCAATTAAAACCGTGTAACTATTTTCTTGGCCAGACTTACCACTTTCCAGACATTCTATATTGACCCTCACCTCCCTTTTACTACCCACAGATCTGGATACCCTAACCCGAGAAGGGAATCCCCACAATTTTGTTAGAGCACCATTAAGATAATACATCATGAAATGAAAAGTATAGGAGTAAACAGGGGTTCAAGTTTTAAGAATGGTAGTGAGAGAAGAGTGAGTAGGGGTTGGATTAAATAAAACTAATAATAGAAACCTACCAGGTAGAAAATTTTAAAACATAATTTGTTTAAAAGAAAGAGATTTTCATGTAGATTCTCGGGATGGATGAATAATTCTGCTTCCAGAAAACATAGTTATTAAATGAAAATCCCAGTCCGAGGCATATGTACTACCGTATTATTTAGTGGTCAGCGAGGACCTGAATGTTTCCAAAATAAGACATAATATTGCTCTCTCTCTCTTAGTTACCTTTCTAAAAGTGCTACATAATTTGGTTGCAGGAGATATAGAAATCTATCTTGAACTGATTAGGCAGCTCTTTCCCTGTTCACTGACTTCACAGTGCCAAAAGATATGTACTATGCAGCTTAATGGGGGAGTAAAAGACCTCAGTATTCTTGAGTAGCTTTGAATTATGCAGCCCACAACAAAAACCTGCCATACAATGTAAGTACACTGGTGCAATAGGAACATGACTGTTATGGACTAACCAACAATTTTCTGATTGGATTTAAGACTTTTTCCACAGGAGCGATTTCTTGCTTGGTAATGTAGACCTGAGAAAATCCTATGGCAGGTGAGTTTATGGAACCTAGAGTGGAACCTACTTGTATAATAGAGATTCTCTAATGAAAAGAATCAATGGGATTTATTAAGTTAGCTTACATTTAAATAGTAACAACAGCTGAATCACACAAAAGATGCTGAGAACCAGCAATTGCATGGTCCTTGAGACTGGGTAGTGAAGCAATTGAAGTATTCCCAGCACACAATCTGATAGTTATCCAGTACACAAGGATGACTGCCTTCGAAGTCTTGATCTGGTACAAAAAACCAGAAATTTTCACGTGGGTCGTTAGTCGATCATTGAAGCCTGGAATTTCTGGTTGTAGCAGAAAAGAAATCATCATCCTCATAATCCTCAAAAATAGGAACAATCAACTCAGTGAAAAGAGGAAAGGCCAACTGAGCAAAAAAATAAATAAATAAAGAGGGTTAACATTTCTTTTGCCATACTCATTTTTTTTAAAATCTGGACTGTTATCAGATGATGTAGTGCGTAATCAGGGTCTGTCTCTGATCAATTAAAGCAAACAGAACAGTTTTTCTACTGGGACTCAGTCCTCAGAGGATTCTAATTTGTGACAAGTTGACATTAAGAACAACCATAACACTATGTTGAGTTTTGCTAAGTGGTCATGTTGTCCTACTGTCTTCTCAATATTTATGCTTATACTCATAGACTTGGGATGTTCTCAACCTTGGTCAGAAAAGGTTGTTTTGCCATAGACAATAGTCATTGCAAAGACTCATGACTGGTCAAAGTGCTGAGAGCAGTTGCCTGAGATCATGCCCCTGAAAGTGACCTCCATTCCAAGACTGAAGGAACGTTGTAGAAGAGAAGGAGAAATACCGGAAATGGCAGAGGATGGAGAGGAGTTCTGTAAAATGCTGTCTGACAAGCATGGCATGCTATCATATTCATGAACTCATAGCACTTGTGGTTGGCTACAGAAGAAAATTCCAGCATGGATGGGAGAGGAACTCACTAAATTGGAACCCTGATGGAGAGAATATTAGTAGTTGATAGTTCCTGATGGAGAGAGAAATCTTTATTTGTTGTTGTAGTACTGCACTGGAGGACTCTACAGTCATGCACATGCACAGTGTACTAAATAAAGAACAGGTTAGTAAGGAATAGAAAGAGGACATAAAATTGGAAGGGAGATGTTTTAGGAGGGGGCTGGGGATAGGTACAAGAGGCAAATGAGGGAAGAATATTATCATATAATACTGTGTAGATGTAAAAAAATTTCTTAGGAAGAAATCAAAAGAGAAATATTTTATATTGATATGCATGATTTTCTAAAATAGAAAATAATTAGATAATGTTACTTATACATAACATTAACATGTTTTTAAATTAGCATTGTCTCCTTGTTCTATTGTTAAGCTCTCTATGGCATTAACTAATAACTTGATAAAAACTCAAGTTAATTGTTGTAAAAAGATTGAGATAATTACGAAAACTGAAAAAAAATGTATTTCTATGTGATTTCTCTGAGCCTCTGGAAAGTAGACACTGTCTGCAAGCTCTTGCTAGTGTTCTGACCTATGGTTGTGATTTTCAAGGAAGTGAGAAGTATTGGACAGGTCATCACCAGAGAAGACAGTTTCTGTCTCTCACATCTCTGGGCTACAGAGGCCAGACTGTTGGATGTTGTCCCAGTTTAAATATGTCTCTTGTTTTGCAGCCTGAAGAAAGTTTACCTCTCTTTTGAAGGTCAATTACTAAATACAGCGGCTCTACCACACCTTCCCACCGCTGATAGCTTATAGGACTCTTGTAATCTATGTAGAGTGGAAGAAAAGCTACCATCTAGTTTCCTTCTTGGATAAAAAGATATTTTTTTTCTTACTTTTCTTTTAGTTGAGAGGCAACAAGTAGAAGCAAAAATCCTAGAGAGTAAAAAGATAATGGAGCAGACTTACTAAAGTAGATTGGAAAAAAAATCTGTAGAGAGATTACTGTTAGTGCAGAGAATAAGTACATAGTATTTCACACTGCCTGAGATTTAAGAGAACTGGTTTTCTCTTTAGCAGTAAGGAAGGCTTCTAATTGTTTGACGAGAATGTAATACTTTGGCATCTATATTAGATATTTACACTTAATTGTACCTATGTGCATTTGGTAAAATTTCGATCACAATTTTGGTGTCACCCTAAATCCCTTCACAGTCTTTAAGTCAATATTTAAGGGAAAACATTGTTTTCTGTCAAGGTAGTCTTTCCTTCACTCGAAGATGAATTGTTCATTCAAGATCTCCAACATGTTTTTCCATATGCATGATTGGTATTCATTTCATTGAACTGATTTTATGCTTTTGAAAAAAGTCATAAAATATCAACACTACTATGTCTCATATAAGAAAATAAAATTATTATAAGATTCAGATTTTAATCTGTGTCATTTAATTTTTTTTAATAATGAAAGGAACAATCACTTAGATATTTCCACCTCTCAAAAGAAGAGATTATCAAATGCTAGAATTTCTATCAGCAAGGAGTTTTTCATTTCAATCGAATAAAATTTCAACCCTGGGAAATATTCATACATCAAAGGAAAGGTTAAAATGTGAGTGAGAGATGGGCATGCTGGCAGGAGTCTACACTCCTAGCACTCAGAAAAAGGAGAACCACAAATGTGATTTTAATGCTAGTCTGAGCTACTTCCTATGAATGTCCCAAAAGTCAAAAGCTGAAAAATTGACTCAGTTATACAGAACTTGTCTAGCATGCACAAGTTCCTCCAAATACTATTTTTTTAAATAAATTTATAAAAAATATTTATTTATTATTTATTCTACATCCCAGATGAAACCTCCCCTCTTTGTCTTCTCTCAGTCCCCCCCCACAGTTTCTAACCCCCACTGCCCCAATACACTCTCCCTTTGTTCAGAAAAGGGCAGATCTCCTATAAATATCAACAAAACATGGCATATCAAATTGCAGCATAGTATTGCTGCAACTCCATATACCAAATACCCATTTTAATGTAATTTTAAATGCTTATTTCTATTTATCCATCTGTGTTTGTGAGGAAGGCCAAAAGATGGCTTCAGAAATTTTAGAACTGGAGGTTTTTTTTGCCACCCAATGTGGGTGTTGGTAACTGAATTTAGGTTCTTTGAAAGAGTAGCAGTTTTCTTAAATGCTGAGCCATTTCTCCAGCTAACCAATATCCATTCTAAATGGATCATCCTAGCAGGTTTTACACCTGTTGTAGAATAGGGATACAGTGTCAGAGAAATAATTTAAGAAAGAGATGCATTTTGTACTAATGGAAAGAAAATCAGCATCCATTCTCTCCTGCCAGAATTGCACATTCATAATTCAGAGACACAACTTGGAAATTCAATTAATTAGATATTGTGGTGTGTTTTCAAAGCAAAATCCAAGTATAATTATTGGAGCTTATGAACATATTATTATTGCTGCAAGCTTTTATTACCTCCTCCAGGGAACATTTCAACTATTACAAACGTGTCTCTTGTTCCTGTAATCGTGCTCACCTTCTGCCTCCATCCCACCCTGATTGACACATATAAGAATATAGAAATATAAACTGACAATACAGCCTGACCACTTTGTAAATTCCACTTTCGTTGCCCTTTCCCCCATACATTAGATAAAGAAGTTGTGAATAAATGCTTGATGTGTTCAGAACTGATCATGATAAGGTACCCACAAATGTAAAGCAGGTAGCATGACTAGAATATTATTTAACATGATTGTATTAAAACTTCCATTGATAGAAGAGATTTCTCAGTAAGTAAATTGCTTATTGGGAAAGAGCAGAAGCTTGGATTTAATTTGGCAGAACCCACGCAAAGCTGGGAATGGGCATATTCACCTGAATCCCAGTGTCCTTATGGTAAGAATAGCAGTAAAGACAGAAGTTTCCAGTCCACCTAAGCTGGTGTGCAAGAAAAGCAGATATCTAGAGACCCAGACTCAGACAAGGTGGCAGGTAGGACTAACACCAAGCTGGTCCTCTGACCATCACAGATGTGCTATAGCACATGTACTCTTGTTCATACACATATACTAATGTTCATGCAATATAATACACACAAAATTTTTCTTTGCCCTAATGTATCCATAATCTTATCATTTTTAACTTTAAAAAATGGTATATTTCAATTTATTTGAAACGTAAAACATAAAAGGCCAATTATTTTGAATTTGAGAAAGATATAATATAGGCAGGCTATCAAAGAAAGAGGAACAGAATTTGTTGACAGACACTGTGCAAGGAAATGCTTGATTCTTTCAGAGGAAGAAAGATATAAAAAGCAATCAAACTTCGGATTCCACGAGCTTTAAAACTGTAGCATACAAACCGTATGGTAGCTTCCCAATGAAGACTAGGTATCTCGATTTTTCTCCTCCCTTTTTAGTTCTATAATTGGTTTGATAGCTTGGATTTGAAAATCATAAGAATTCTAAATTAGCTTTGATGGATAATTATGTCAAAGTAGATTCACCTAAATATTGCTAATATGGCCATTTATAAGTCATATGTGAATATAAACACTCTCAGGTTTCAATTTGCCTCTAAAATTGTTTAGTAGTTGTGATCATGCACGTAGTTGATTCAGTCATGATGCTGACCTCCATTTTCTCCATACACTTTGGTGACAGTGGTAGAAGGACTGTCAGGTCACAAGATACAAGCTGGCGTGTGTTTGTGTTGCTGATAATGACAGACCAAGGGCTTAGTGGATAATAGGAAAGCAACTCAGCTAACAGTAAATTTGCTAAACAAATTCTAGAGTATTTTTCTAACCTGTCAAAGGAAAGAAATGAGACTTTATATTAAAGAATTTTTATTAATAAAAACAGATAAGATTGAAGTCATCACATCTTGAATGGATATGTTACCGACATGTTTTTATCTTTCTTTATAGACTACACTACTAAACACACACGCACACACACACACACACACACACACACAGACTTTGTGAGTAATATACAACTGAATTCCTAGTATCATTTGATAATTTGTAATAAAATATTTGATGATTACTACTTACATATCTCATTTATATGCAAAACTGAGAACCTAAAAGTCTTTCAAAGCTAAAATAACTCATCCTGATATCATATAGAGACTTACTTTTTCTTTTATTGCTGTAATATTACTATCTTCATTTTATTTCTATAGTGTTATTAATTGGTTTGGCTGCACATTTTCTTATGGATTATTACCAAATATACATTATAAATCTTAGCTTATTATGCATTTAAATGTATAATTGAATCATTTTCTGTGTACATAATTATTTCAAAAGTTTTTATTACATTAAATTATGAAACTAAACTCTATTTAATTTATATAATCTATTTTTAAACTATCCTGCTTTCTATTTACAAGGGAAGGAACCAGTAAGAGATATAGAACAGAATACCAACTAAGATGTCATACTTAAATCTTTTGAAATATACTTTAATGTAAGCAAAAAATTTAATCCAATTCAATTTGTAAATTGCCTCATGAGCTTTGTAAGAGTCATTTTGTATTAGTTTAGAAAGAGAAAAAGTACCATGTAAAGGCTCTGGGATATGCAAATTAAGAAGTATTAATTAGCTCCAGCGGCCATATATCTTAAGTGTTAGAACTTGGCTAAGGCAATAAGACCAAATCAGGTCTCAGTAATTTGCATTTCTATAGTTCTTCCTAAAGTTATATAGAATTGACTCTTTTTTCTAAGAGAGGACAAAAACTAGTTTGTTAAGCTTACTTTACAGTAGGTTGCACATTTAAATATAATCACTCACCGAGTCTCAAGATTTCTGCTTAAAGTGATGACATTTTTAATAACTTTTTAATATTAAACTATATTAAATAGGCTCTCTAAAATCAATTGACAATGAAAAGATGACAAGAGTATTTGTTTTTTTTTTTTAGACTCTGTTTCTTTCCTGCTTTCATCTTTGCTTTTGCCGGGTCTCAAGGTACACACCTATCTCCTTCAAGAACATTCCACTCAGTCCCAATATTAAAACAGAAAAGAGTCGGGATTAAAATGGACTTAAATGCACTCCCACATTTGTTCTGCAGCCACAATGTTTGGAGCTTCTTAATTAGGTGCAGTCACTTCTGATGCGATACACAGAGAGAGAGAGATCTGACAGGAAATGTTTTACTAAACATTCCGGGTATTTCAAAGACTTAGAGAAGACCTAAATGAACGAAGAACAAGTTGGGAAGGAACAAATTCTGCATGACGATAGAATGCATTTCCTCTTAGAGAATCATGCAGATAAAGCAGAGACAATTATTACTTTAATACCATGTATACAGGGAATGATATTCTGTTTTAACCAGACTGTGTCCAAAGAGGTAATTAACTAGTAGAGATTGCAAAGGGTGGGGTAGCTACCCTCTACTGCATCTCACATTATATATTTTTTAGAGTTCCATTTATTTATTTATTATTGAAAAAAAATTCCACCTCCTCCCAGCCTCCCATTTCCCTCCCCCTCCTCCCGCCCCTCTCTCCCTCCCCCCACTACTCCCCCCCTCCCTCTCCAGTCCAAAGAGCAGTCAGGGTTCCCTGCCTGTGGAAAGTCCAAGGTCCTCCCCGCTCCGTCCATGTCTAGGAAGGTGAACATCCAAACTGGCTAGGCTCCCATAAAGCCAGAACATGAAGTAGGATCAAAATCCCGTGCCATTGTCCTTGGCTTCTCATCATGTTCAGAGAGTCCGGTTTTATCCCATGCTTTTTCCGTCACAGTCCAGCTGGCCTTGGTGAGCTCCCAATAGATCAGCTCCACTGTCTCAGTGGGTGGGTGCACCCCTCATGGTCCTGTCTTCCTTGCTCATGTTCTCTCTCCTTCTGCTCCTCTTTGGGACCTTGGGAGCTCAGTCCGGTGCTCCAGTATGGGTCTCTGTCTCTATCTCCATCCATCACCAGATGAAGGTTCTATGGTGATATGCAAGATATTCATCAGTATGGCTATAGGATAGGGTCATTTCAGGTTCTCTATCCTCAGCTGCCCAAGGAACTAACTGGGGACATAGTCTCGGGCTCCTGGGAGCCACTCTAGGTTCAAGTCTCTTGCCAACCCTAAGGTGTCTCCCTTAACTAAGATATGTGCTTCCCTGCTCCCCTATCCAACCTTCAATTATCCCAATCATCCCGTTTCCCCAAGTTCCCCCCATCCTCCCCTTCTCACTTTATTTTTTATTGAACTCTATAAAGTGATTTCCTTCCATCTGTAATCCCTGAGTAAAATGTCATTTTCCAGTATTGAGTCCAGTTCACTACTGTAAATAAACACTTAGACTACCATTTTTAACTATAAGTTAAAATAATGGTTTTTGTCCAGTCTTTAAAACTGTATTTCAATACTGACAAATGATTTATTTGTTTATATCTCTTGCATGATATTTTAGCCAATATGGAAGAACAGATGACACATTCAATTAGGAAAACAAAAGAAACAGCTATACTGTTTATTCCATAAACTACCTTTTCAGTCTCCAATTGATTTTATCAACATTTGAAAAAAAACTATCCTAACGTTAAATCAATGAATTTTCTTTACCATCAGACACCCTATTGCAACTGAAACCAAGGCAGGCACTGTCATAGCTGAACATTTTAGGAGACTCTGGTGAGCTGAATCAAAAGATTCCAACAGGAAATCTATAAAAGTTGTACTGGCAGAGATTTTATAGGAGGGTTCCCAGTGACTATTGTCAGTATGACCATCAATGCCCCAGAGGAGAAACACAGACCTATGGTATGGTGGTTTGAAAGAAAATGGCTCCCTTAATTAAGATATATACTTCCCTGCTCCCATATCCACTCTTCCTCCATCCCAACCATCCCTTTCTCCCAAGCTCTCCCATCCTCCCATCCTCATTTCTCTCTCCCCATCTCCCCTTACCCCTTACCCTTTACCCCACCCCCACCCCCATCTCTCAATTTTTGCCTGGCAATCTTGTCTACTTCCAATATCCAGGAGGATAACTACATGTTTTTCTTTGGGTTTACCTTCTTATTTAGCTTCTCTAGGATCACGAATTATAGGCAGAGTCAGGAGAAGTCATGTAGCCCCACGGAGACAGATGCCAGAACTTTACCTGAAAAGCCACGTCCACATGATGATGCACAGATTAATAGAAATGGGTTAAATTAAGATGTAAGAGTTAGCCAATAAGAAGCTAGAGCTAGGGGGCCAAGCAATCCTACAACATACAATTACAAAGGAAGTCAAAGCAAGAGGTAGGTGTCCAGCACAGAATTTCAAACCTTCAAAGAAGATCCAATAAAGTACTCCTTAAATTATTTTATAGAAAAAAGTGAAAAATTACTGCAAAACATTTCTGAGACCAGCATTAACCTGTTATCAAAACATGTTTTCTATTAACAACAAAAAGGAGAGAATTATAGAGTAACTTTCTTGATGAACGCAGACACAAAAATGCTCAATAAAACAAATGTAAAGCAAATTCAAGAACAAACATAAAAGTTATCACTCAAATCCACATAAATGGAAGTAAAGGCATAAATCTCATGGTCATTTCAAATGCTGTCAGAAAGCCTTTGTCAAAATCTAAATCTATTCATAATAAAAACCGTAAGAGGCTGCGAAAGGACAGAACATATCTCAACATATTAAAAATATGTATAATAAACTTATAGCCTATATCATGTTATTGCAGAAAATTCATACATGCCCACTAACATCAGGAGCAAATGAAGTGTATACACTTTCACCTTCCTAATCAATATAGTTCTTGAAGTGCTAGAACAATAAGGCAGGAGAGGGAAATGAGAGGACTAAACACAGGGGAAAAGAAACTAAAGTCCAGTGATGACACTATTCTGTACGTGGGAGTCTGGCAAGATTCCACAGGGAAACTTTGAGACCTGAAAAACACTTTCAGCCGGTGGCAGGATGCAAAGTTACTGTGCCAGAGTCAGTAGTTACCATAGAAACTTATTAAGAAAGGAAGCAGGGAAGCGATGCCATTCATAATAGCATCAAACAAACAAGCAAACCAAAAACCAAGACCAAACAAACAAAAATCCTCAACAGAGCCGAACTATGTACGTAAAATAGTTTTACAATATAAACTCTAAGACAACGAAGAAAGAAATTGTAATCTTGTGTGGTTTCAGCATAGTGATTCTTTGCATTCCCGCTGTTTTAATTGTAATGCCTCCTTTTTAATATCCAGTTTTATTTATTTGAGCTTTCGCTATTGCTTTAAAATATAAAATAAAGCCTTTTGTTTTATTACATTTTTGCTTATTTATTTAGTATCTGTTCCAACACATGGGTCCCAGGAATTGCACTCAGGTCATCATTTTGGTAGCAAGCACTCTTAACCCACCATGCCACCTCACCAGCATTCTTTGTTTCTTAGTCTACAGATAGCTCTAGCAGTTTTCTGCATCATTTTAACAGCCAGTCTCTCATTTCACAAGAGAAATGGTTCTGAAGCAAAGAACAAGGACGATGGTCTGTATTACAGAAATCAGAAGTGAGAAGAAGCAGGTGAATAATTAAGATATATGGCATACATACACATCAATCTAAAGTAATGCATGTATCAGTATTACTGCTGCATAATTTTACTATTCTGCTTTCATACTACTATCTTACATTAATAAATGGTGTGCAATTTATATAAATACTTCATATATTGATATGATGATGTTTTCTTGAAAATATGGCTGCCTAAATTAGAGGAAATTATTATCACTTGAAAGGTTTAATTTTTCTTAATATGCCTCAGAAAATTAGGTCTCCAGTTTAGAGAAAACCATTTTTCTATGTCAGACCAACATAAGCTTTCTGTTCAGCAGCTCTTCATTTTCCTTTGTGTAAATGAGTAAGAGGGCATGACTCTGCATAAGCCACAAAATTCAAGAGGAGCAAAGGACTCTGCTTAGTAATATCCTTAAGCATCCTGACCCAAATTTCAGACCATTAGCCTACTTTGAAATTAACGGAACTCTCAGGAACAGGCTGCATTAAATTTGGACAAAGAAGGGCTTTAGGCCATTGACACACTAAAACTGTATTTACTTAATATATTATCATTCAGTTGTTTGACTTGCAAATTAATTAGCAAATGCAATTAATTTTTCAGACTCTATTTTAAGACTTAATTAAGTCTTTGCCTTTGTTTTTTGATAATACAGTGCCTTTGGAAATAAAGTTACGGAAAGATTGGTCTCTAGTATTATCATGAATGTGACTAACTAGCTTTGCTATCATTCATTATATGCATATTATAGTTTTCCTTAATTGGAATTTTAACTATTGCTGTAAACACTCTTCTTATAAATGTATCTTATTAAAAATAGCCCAAGAGTGTTAGCATTTATATAGGTGAATCAAATGTTTAAAATATTCTTTAGTTGAAAAAAATAGCATGAGAATTCACTTAAAAATTTTTTGGCTATGGGACAAGGCAAGTTCAGGCACCCTCTCCTCTACTGCCCAAGGACCTAGCTGTTACATCCCCTTGGACAACTGGGAACCCCTCTAGAGCCAAGTCTCTTGCCAACCCTAAAATGGCTCCTTTAATTAAGATATCTTCTTCCCTGCTCCCATATCTGCCCTTCCTCCATCTAAACCATCCCACTCCCCCAAGCTCTCCTCAATCCTTCCCTTCTCCCTTCTCTCTCCCCCTCTCCCCTTCCCCCCACCCCACCCCCACTCCCATACTCCCAACTTTTGCCCGGCAATTTTGTCTGCTTCCAATTTCCAGGAGGATCTATATATGTTTTTTGGGGGGGTGGGGTTCACCTTATTATTTTGCTTCTCTAGGATCGCGAACTATATGGTCAATATCCATTGTTTATGACTAGAATTCACTAATGAGTGAGTACATACCATATTCATCTTTTGGGGTCTGGGTTATCTCACTCAGTATAGTGTTTTCTATTTCCATCCATTTGCATGCACAATTCAAGATCTCATTTTTTTTTTAACGTCTGAGTAGAACTCTAATGTGTTTATGTGCCACACTTTCTTTATCCATTTTTCCATTGAGGGGCAATCTTGCATATCACCATAGAACCTTTGTTTGGCGATGGATGGAGATAGAGACAGAGACCCACATCAGAGCACTGGACTGAGCTCCCAAGGTCCAGTTGAAGAGCAGAAGGAGGGAGAAGATGAGCAAGGAAGTCAGGACCACAAGGTTCATCCACCCACTGAGAGGGTGGTGTGACTGATCTAAGGGGAGCTCACCAAGGCCAGCTGGACTGGGACTGAACACGAATGTGGTCAAACTGGACTCTCTGAATGTTGCTGACAATGGGGGCTGACTGAGAAGCCAATGATAATGACACTGGGATTTGATTCTACTGCATGTACTGGCTTTTTGGGATCCTAGTCTGTTCAGATGCACACCTTCCTAGGCCTGGATGGAGAGGGGAGAGCCTTGGACTTCCCACAGGGCAGGGTACCCTGCCCTCTCTTAGGCCTGGAGGGGGAGAGGAGAGGATGCGTGGGGTAGTGGGAGGGAAATGGGAGGAGGGAGGAGGTGTAAATTTTGAATGTAAAAATTATTAAACGATCAATAAAAAGAAAAAAATTTAAAAGCAGAGAAAAAACCTTTTTGGGTCTCATCACTTTTATATAACTGAAACATATGTAAAGATTATTGCATAAAATAAATAATACTAAATTATTCTAAGTCAGTATGGTCAATTGTTTGTATTCGTACCATTTTGTTTTCTTTCATTCTTTCAATCTCTCTTCTCACCTCTGTTCTCTGTCCTCAGTTTCAGGTTTGATTGTTCTTAACCATTCTTTCTTCCATCCAAGTTCATTGTCTTTGTAAGTCACGCATTCAGTGTGCTGTTATTTTGGGGGTAAGGTCAGGTTTCCTAGACAATGTGACTACTATGCTGTAGAGACTCTTGGTTCTATTTATTCTTATGGAAATGCTGGATTTATTCTCTAAAGCTTCTCATTTATCTGGACTTAAACTTTGAAATCTGCCTCCTCCTTAGGGAGGAATGAGTTGAAACTCTGCTCAACTCTTTTACCTTCCATTCTTTGTTGTTTTAAACACAATTTCATAATGTCCCAATAGGAGAACAAACAATATAGATAAATTTTATGTATAAATGTGGGAACTGTCCTATGCCTTCACTCCAGTTGTTAGGTGAATTCTTACATTGGTGCCTACCCATCTCTTCCTTTAAATGAGGCTGGCAGTGTATTTGTGTCTTGATCTGATCCTTGTGGCAGCTGTCTGAGTGTTTGGGAGGTTTTCTGGGTTTGCTCTGTACTGTCAATGTCTGTGCCTGTGTCTCAGAAAGCCTCTGAAGTCTCTATAAGCCTGCTTTCTTGGTCTTCTCTCCTGGTTCACTTTCTTGATGTGTTTCTTGGTCCCCTCAGTGTTGTAGTGAGCTCTCAGCTCTTAGGTAGGGTAGGGCTAGTAGCTTGGAGGGACCAGTGGATAGGTTTAGGTTTGGGGGTAGCCGACCAGCAGGAAACTTCTTGCTGGATTTCTAAAAAGCCAAGGGAGCTGGAGAAGAGGTCTAGGGTTTTGTCCCACTGTGGAGGTCCTAGATAGTGCGGTGTCCTGCTGTGTGGCTGTTCACTTACCTCTTCAGTCCTGTCAGTATTGGAGCAAACTGTGTTTCAGAGTCCCACCAAGGTTGCAGGAGGATAGGCGGGTTTGGGGGAGGGGTGGGACTAGGAGTTTGGCGGGGCCCAGTGGTTGTGTATGGGTTTGGGAGAGCCTACCCTCAGGACTACTATTTCTAATCTTACAGATTTTAATTTTCAGGGCAGTTCAGCAAATTTTGGTTATTTTGTGAAACTTGCAAACTACAATCTGTGTATTCAACTATATTTCTAAAATTATATTACTACAAGTAATAAAGTTTGGTATTAGAATAATAAAGTTTGAATATCATAATATTCAAAACTTTTATATTTTGAATAAAACATCATATAGTAATGAATTTTTTATGTAATTGTATATAGAACCTGACAGCAAAATTTTCAGGTCACACTTTTTTGCAACACTGCCTTTATTTTTTATTCTACTTTGTAAGTCAACTGTGGTAGTTTGAATAGCTATGGATACCATAGACTCATGTATTTGAATGTTTGGGCCATAGAGAGTCACACTATTAAGAGGTGTGCCATTATTGGAGTAGGCATGACCTTGCTGGAGAAAGTGTGTCACTATGGAGGCAGGTTTTGCTTAAGCTGTGCCCAGTGTGACAAAGTTCACTACCTGTTGCTTGTGAAACAAGATGTAGAACTCCATCCCCAGCACTATGTCTACTTGTATGCAACTATGTCCCAAAATGATGACAATGAGCTAGAACTAAACCTCTGAAACTTTAAGAAAACGCCACTTAAATTTATTTTTTATAAGAGTTGCCATGGTCATGGTGTGTCTTCATAGCAATAGAAACCCAAAGACACCAACATTAAATATTATATTACACTGTATTGTAGTATAGTATAGTACAGTATAGCATAGTATAGTATAGTATAGTATATACTACACTCAGAATTTTAACTCAATTTTCTTCTACTTTTTTTCTCACTAATTACTTTCAAATTTTCTAAGTCACTTAAAATTCCAGTTTCCTCAATATAATATTCACTTAGTTTTCACTGAATTTCAACACAAGAATCTTTCTTTTTAATATATAAGCAAATATAATATATATTTTTGAGATGAAAGGGGTGCTTAGCTTTACTTTTTCCATCTTAATGCTGGTTTTAGAGCACTCATCTTATTTTCCTTCTCGGTAAGATCAGTTTCCTTTATTTTACATGCTTAGTTTTGATAACTTAAAAGTGTACACTCCTTTGAAGTTTTGTGGATGTTTAGCTGTAATTTATTCAATGGAATAAGTTTGTTTCTCTACCTTTGCCCATTGGTTTTCCTCTGTATGAGATGTATAATGATCGGGCATGCTTTTTCCTCCACTGAAATCCCATTATGCATACTATGTTGCTGATTGCATAATTCTTGTTTCTTCTTCAGCTTTTCCTTTTGACATTTAATCATGCACATAACCTTTACTTCTTCTTCAAGATGTAAACAATAAATTTTTACCCTAGATACAATTTTTTTCTTGCCTAAACCATGCCTCTCACCAAAGTTTTACTTCACTTTGGCATATAGTTGTAGAATTGACAAAGTTCTATGGCTATTATTGATTCCTTTTTAATGTTCCAAATAAAATAATCTGAAAAATGTTTTGATAGTCACTGTTACTGTCTAAATCAATGTGTTTTTCTAAGTAAGATATCATTGACTTTGTACTTCAGTGAAGTCCTCTGGCTTTAAGAGGCAGTGTCTTAGCCTCTCTGCCTGAAAGTTGGTCCAGTTGGCATGCTTTTTAAGAATTAATTCTCATCTGTGTTTTATTTTTACTACAATGGGAAGAGAGTCTGCAATTGGCTGTATACCTTTCTTTCTTACTGTCAAGAAAGGTTTCATTTATTTTATCATTTGCCTCCTGTCATCCATTGACGTTGGATAACAAAGTTGAAGAAGTAAGCTTGTTCCATGCTTCAGCTGGAAATTCCATTCAAGTTTAAATGTAAACACAATTTTGATTGTATTTTAGAGAGTGACAAATTTGGTGATATAAGGCCATTGCAAAACTCATAGATTTTATTGTTATTTATGTTTATTTACACATCTTATGCATAAACTCAAATTATTTTGATTTTATTTTATGCATATGGTGATTACCCGCATATATGTGTGAGCACCATTTCTGCTCCTGGTGGCATCAAAGACCAGAATAGGGTTTCAGTTTCCTGCATATGGAATTATAGACAGTTGTAATCTGCCACATGAGTGCTGGGAATACAATCCATGCCTTGTCAAAGGTCAAACAGTGCTGTTATCCAATAAGTCATCACTCCAGTCCCCATTTATATACTTCTGAAAATGCTCAGATATTACAAACACCGTTTGATTGACCTATATGATTTTGTTCCCTGAAACCTAGTGACTCACACTTTGATTAGTCAGCTTTGTGCTGAAGAAGGTGCGTAGTGCCCTGTGAGTTCTTATGCTCATGAAATCACCTTCACTTCTGTTTATGTCTGAATTTCTACACAGTGTTATTCACAAACCAAGTTACAACTTGTGTCACCTTTAACCTACAAAGCTACTGCTAACACTTATCCGTACTAATAGTATGACTGTGAGTGAAACTCTCATATCCAATGGTTTAACCAGAATGTTGGAGTAATTTTGAGAGGGAATTGCGTCAAGCTAGAGAAGACATTGCTACTGAGAAGGAAATATACATTCTGCAAGGACCATCTTAACTGGAAATTGCTGGCTATGGTGATAAGACTAAATTACCTTGGAATCAGAACAATATGGAGTAAACTGAGTATATGACATGACAGTTCACAAAAGTCAGGCCCTGTGTTAAGAAAGCAGCAACAAATGCAAGACCCAGTTGACATCTAAAAAGCTGAGAACAGAATGGTGATTGCCAGAGACTACAAAGTGTGGTGAAATTGAGGAAGGTTTATAAATAGGAACTATATAATAATTATGTGCGAGTTGTTCTGGTATGTTGTTGCATAACAAAATGGCTGTGGGTAAACAAGGTGCAGTGATATCATGAATGTTTTTCCAGCATCAGTGCCAGTCCAAGGTAAGTAAGAAACTTGCCTTTGATGCTTAGGAATACTTGATGTCTTCCTTTCCCATATCAATTATATTTTATGGTACTTTTCTGTCTAACCTTGTCTCCTCAGACTGTTGTCTAGAAATCGATTCTTAGCAACTAATATAACATGTTATCTAGTTTTATTTCTGTTGCTATGATAAAATATATTAACAAAAAATTACAGGAGAAGGGATTTATTTTGGTCACAATTCTAGCTTATAGTCCATTACTACAGGGAAACCAGAAGGGTAGGAACTTGAGATGACTTTGCATATTACATTTCACCATCAGGGGCAGACAGAAATAAATTCATGCAGGCTACATGCTTGTTTGAATGTGCTCAGCTTGATTTTTTTTTATTCTAATGCACTATGTCTATGGAATGGTGCCTCTCACTGTACCCTGGGTCTTCCCACATTAATTAACTTAAGAAAACTCCCACACAAATGCCTACAGGTCAATCCTGTGCAGAAAATTCATCATTAAGACTTTCTTCCTAAAATTCTAAGTGATTCTAAGTTGTAGCTAGTTGACAATTGAAAGTAAACCATCAGAAAATGCTCCAATAAATATTCAATTTGTTCCCTTCACTCTTTCTCTTGTTTTTTTTTAAATCTTTCTTAGTTTCATTAGAACCTGAAAAAAAAATCTATCACATTTATGAGCAATATTCAGTGACAAACTCACACTTACTTATAGATAAGTACTTACTAGTGTAGTAATTTTATAATAACAGCAGTTATTTTCGTATCCCAGGAACAGACAGGGGGGAAGGGATACAGAGAAATATTTAGAAACTTTGGTGATGTGATAAATATACTTGTTACCTTGAATTAAAGAATTTTGCTGATGTAGATATATTTCTGAACTTTTGTAATTGCACACATTAAATATAAGCAGTTCATTGAATACAAACTATACATCAATAAAATAGAATATACATTTTCATTAATTACAATTATTTATATAACATGAAATTAAGTTTTTATTCCTTTCTCATAAATATCATCTTTTCGTGACGAATTGGCTTTCATGATAAACATCCATGCTGGGTTTCCTCTGCTACCAGATCATTTCAGGAGCTGAAAGTTACTTTAAATAATGTCAAGGAATCACACAATTTTTCAAATTTTAAAAACTCTTCCATTAATATATCTTCTTCTATCACTCTCATTTCTAGCAGTTCTTAGCAATAGTTATCCTAACTCACAATCCTATAATATGTATTTTCCTCAGACCTCAAAATGCCAGAAACTTACTTTTCTTATTTGTGGTGTTGATTTGGATTTCAAATGGCACCACAGTGTTAGATTATCTTGAGACAAAGTGCTAATCAATGTCTGGTTATGAAATATCCTAGCAGATGAGGAAATAGCTTCTAACTGAAGGATTTTTTTCACCATCATTTGGGGGTGAAAAGGACAATTTTATTATTATGAGAAAATCTATGATCTCTTATGGACAAATGTTCACAGTAGCACAGTTTCCATGAAGAGCTATGCTTCTTTAAGGAGAATCAAGTGGATCACCAACAGCACATATCTCTTCAGTCTTATTTAATTAAAATTTTCTAAGAAATTGATCTTGGTTTAATTGACTATTTTTCCATTGTATATTTGATTTGTATTGCATAGTTCTGATTTTAACTCAAAATCTAAAGTGTAATTGACAAAAACAATATATTTTTATGTGAAACAAGGTTTTGATATATGTATGCATTGTGGAATGTCTAAATACAGCTAATCAACATATTCATCACTTTATATGCATATCGTTTTAGGTTATAAAGATGCTCAAGACCTAGATTCTCAGTAATTTATTAATACTATTTACTGTTGTTAACTTTATTATTCCCATAAGCTTTAGAAGATTAATTTCTAAATTTTAAACTTAAGATATTTACTTTGGTCATTAATTTGGAAACCTTTAAAATAAATGTTCAAAATAAAAAAATCATAAACATTTGAGGTGATATGTTTTACCTGGTCTAGACATTATACATCGTATTGGTGTATTAAATCACACGTAACATTTTATGACTTCACATACTACCCAAAGATAAACTAACAAACAGATTTAGATATTTTAAAGTTTTTAAGACAAAGTGTCTTTCCAGTAAAATGAATGACATTCTGTGAGTCTTAAGGACACCGAGAATATGAAATTATTAATCGGAGTACACTTCATATTAAAATGAAGCTACTGAAACACATTCGTGTGGGTTTTTCAGCACTGAGAAGAACTGTAATAGAAAATCAGTGTTTATGAGGTGAATCTTGTTGGGGGAATGCACCTTTTTATGGATAGAAATAACAAGGGGCCGAGTGCTGGTCCACAAGACCTTTCGTAAATGAAGAACTTCCCCTATTTTACCTGCAGGCTCTACATATGACATATTTATGTACTTATGTAGTATAGTTCAAAGAAGTCTTTCCTTAATACTGCCTGTTCTTATAATTTCTCCAAATGTTCTGAATTTGCTGGAATTGCAGCCCTAAGCCATTCGGTTTCAGCTAAGCATTAGAAATAGTTGGACTGACTCATCTTGGTTCAACTACTTTCCTTTCATCTTAGATTTGAGGCATAAATGTCTGAGGAATAAAAATCGAAGCACATTGAGGATCCAAAATTGATACTTCTACATCTTTTGCATAGGATAAACTAGAAGGTGCACTTTTGCATACAGAAATACATATATTTCTTTTCCACAAAAGAAACTACAAATATGTCCTGAGTTTGTTTTTATTACCCTTTAATTCAACGATGGTCACTGTTTCCCAAATACAAACAATGAAGGGCTAAATTCAGGCACACATCTTCCTGAAAATGCTGATTTCATTTCCTCGGCAGCAGGCCTGGGTGTAGTTCTTTACAGTTCTTCAAATGTGGCCTGAGAATTTAAGAAGTAGAATTTTCCTCGTCACTATTCTTCTCTTCATTTTCACTCATTTCCTTAGGTCTTGTTTCTCTATGGGCAGGGAATGTGGTTAGAGGCAATTTCACACAATACCTAAAAAAACTTGGAAACCTGTGCTATAAGATGTGCTGGAAAAGGAGGGAGAACATGAGCAAAGAAGTCGGGACCACGAGGGGTGCACCCACCCACTGAGACAGTGGAGCTGATCTATTGGGAGCTCACCAAGGCCAGCTGGACTGTGACTGAAAAAGCATGGGATAAAACTGGACTCTCTGAACATGGCGAACAATGAGGGATGATGAGAAGCCAAGGACAATGGGTTTTCTTTCTTTCTTTTTTTTTTTTTCAGAATTTTAATCCCTGTTTTATTCTCGTCCCTTTTATGAGATCAGCAGCCTGGCAAGAGGCCATGCATTATAATACACAGCTTAAGTTAAATACTACTTTTCTTACATCGAAGCAGGGGAAAAATTAATTTTTTTAATGTTTTCATTTGTTGTTTTGTTTTTCAGATAATTTTTTAAAGTTTTCCCTTTTTTTATTTTTGTATTTAAATTTATTTATTTATTAAGGATTTCTGCCTCGTCCCCACAACCGCTTCCCATTTCCCTCCCCCTCCCCCGATCAAGCCCCCCCCCCCATCTGCTCGAAGAGCAATCAGGGTTCCCTGACCTGTGGGAAGCCCAAGGACTGCCCACCTCTATCCAGGTCTCGTAAGGTGAGCATCCAAACTGCCTAGGCTCCCACAAAGCCAGTACGTGCAGTAGGATCAAAAACCCACTGCAATTGTCCTACGTAATGTGCTGGCTTTGTGGGAGCCTAGCCAGTTTGGATGTTCACCTTCCTAGATATGGACGGAGGTGGGAGGACCTAGGACTTACCACAGGGCAGGGAACCCTGACTGCTCTTTGGACTGGAGAGGGAGGGGGAGAGGAGTGGGGGGAGGGGGAGAAGGGTGGGAGGAGGGGGAGAAGGGTGGGAGGAGGGGGAGGGAAATGGGAGGCTGGGAGGAGGTGGAAACTTGTTTTTTTTTTCTTTTTCTCCTTTTCTCAATAAAAAAAAAAGGAAAAAAAAAGAAAAAAAAAGATGTGCTGGAAAAAAAAAAAAACCCACAGCCAGACTGGAACGACTTTCTAGTTACACGCTCAATCTCAGATGGTCAGTTTGTCTGCAGAGAATGCAGGCAACAGTGATGATCAACCCATGTTTAGAATGGGAGAAGTCTATTACCAGGAAATAGGCCCAAGAAGATATTGAAGAGACAATAATAACATGAATTACAATAGAATTGAGGCAACTCATAACAATTTTAACATAAATTTCCTTTGATTAGATAATAGAACAGGGTGCTGATATTTATAGAAAAGTGATAGATCTGAGAAATATTTGCAAAAGGAAATGAGAGACACGATTCTCTAGTAACATTATTCTCCTATGAGTCTGAGATGCAGAAAACAATTCAGACTATTTGATTTTGTCTTAAGTGGTACTGAAAAATACCTGGATTTAATTTTCTTCCAAGAGTCAGTCATCTTTTCAGAGTTAAAGTCATGAAATACAAGCTGAAGAGAAGCAGTGAGAATGTTAGGTAGCATGTTTTTCTTACCAATTTACAACCCAATGGGATAGGCTCAACAGCCACCCTCATCACCCCAACTAATTCTGTTACAAAAATTCCAGAAAACTTCAAAAATTCTTCTGTTCACATTTAGTACTGTTTTGATTTCTCAGTCTGTCATTTGTATTAGTTTCAAAAACCTATCATTAGAAAACGATCTAACATTCTACAGAGATACAATTTCTAAGCATTAAAATTAGGAAAAAAAGGAATCTGAAATATACCTAATGTTCCCACTTCCTTCTGGGTAACAAGGAATTTTCTATCTTATTTATGAACAAAAATAAGTTTAAGGAAATACAAGTTTCATTAGAGTTCTCAAAAATTAAATGACAACAGTATAAAGAATTTAAGGGCTAGCAAGATGGTTCAAGGGTAACCTAATTGCAGTTCCCCCAAATTCCTATGGTAGAAAAAGAGAACCTATTTCACAAAATTGTCCTCAGAACCCCACATGTCTGTTGTGGCATGTGAGCACTCTCCTGCCCACACAACAATACATAATAGATAGATGTAAAAAATGTAAAGAACTTTACCTTTTCTTTAAATGCAGAAGCAAGTCTATTAATAAAGAAAAACTACATTATTCCTTAGGGAAAAACACTTTAACAGTTTAATGTTATAAAACTATTGTAAAAATTACACTATGAAATATTGCACTCAGAAGTATTATGGCTGATCAATTTGTGTTTAGCTTTAAGATTTATCTGTTTTTGTTTTTTTTTTTAATCTTTTTTCTTTTTTTTTGTGTGTGGGTAGGTTTTACTTTAGCAGTTACATGCTGGTGTTTACCAGTTGGTCTTAAATTATGTGACAGAAAGTTATGATTTGAGAGTTATTTAATGCAGTGATATTTTACTTATGTTTTAATAAACAAAGCTTGCCTAAGGATCAGAAGAGCAAAGCTAAGCCACTAGAGGTCAGACTGTGGTGGCCTACCCCTTTAATCCCAGGATTTGGGAAACAGGCAGAATTATCTCTGTGAGTTCAAGGCCACTCTGGGTTACACAAGAACAAGGCAAAGACAAATCCAGATGGTGGTGGCTCACACCTTTAATCCCAATACTAGGGAGTTATTCACCTTTAATTCCAGCACTATATGGAATATAAAATGGGAGGAAAGAGAGGCTGTCTGCTTAGACTGCTCCGTTTGCTTAGTTAGCTTATGTTGTTTAGATATCTGTCCATGAATTAATTAATACAGAATATTATCCAGTTAGCTAAAAAAATTAGCTGGTGAATTGTTAGAAATCATCTTGAGAGACCTAGACACAGAAAGGCAAATATGGCATCTATTCATGTATATGTAGATATCAGCTATTAAGTCAATGATAGACAAGCTACAATTCCTATAACCATAGAGTTTAGGTATAGAGTACGGGACTAGTGGGGAGGGACAGATCTCCTTCTGAGGAGGAAACAGAATAAATATTTATGGATATATGAGATAGGGAAGGACTGGAATGGGGGATAAAACTGGGAGGCAGAGAAATGGCAAGGTTGAGTATGGTAAGGACCATTTAGAGGGTAGTATAGAAATCGAATACAGTAGAAGTTTCCTAAAATATATACACATGTAAAGCCAATATAGAGGAAATAATAGGGGTTGGGAGAGTCCCAACCAGACCAACCCACCTACAAACCTTTGATGTACAAGATATGTTGATACAATAGTGGCATAAAGCTTGTAGGAGTAACCAACCAACATCTGGTATAATTAAAGCCTACTTCCATGACCTGGAACCTGTACAGGTCACAACATGAGTGACAAAAAACCTGAGACAAGATAGGCCAGGGACCTAAGAGAAAACCAAAGATTACTGTTCTGTTAAAGAGACATAGCAATAAAAAGACTCCTAACTACATTCTGCAGTACTCATACTTTAGTACCTTGCTCAACGATTTTCAAAGAAGCTTCCTCCTGCAGCAGAGAGGAATAAATATAGAGACCAACAGACAGACATTAATTATGCAGAAAGTGAGAGACTTTAGAACACTCAGCCTCATTGGGGGAAGTCAGTGAAGGAACTCAAGAAGAAGCAGAGTTGTAAGTTATAAAGTTTTTCCTTCTCCAAGTTACTTATGACTATGGTGGCTTTTAAATTTTTTGTTGCTGTTTGTTTTTTGCTTTGTTTTGTTTTGTTGTTTTGGTTTTTGATACAGGGTTTCTCTTTACTTTGGAGCCTATCCTGGAACTAAATCTTTTTTTTCCTTTTTTTTTCCATTTTTTTATTGAGAAAAGGGGAGAAAAAAAACAAGTTTCCACCTCCTCCCAGCCTCCCATTCCCTCCACCTCCTCCCACCCTTCTCCCCCTCCCCCCACTCCTCTCCTCCCTCTCCAGTCCAAAAAGCAGTCAGGGTTCCCTGCCCTGTGGTAAGTCCTAGGTCCTTCGCTCTCTGTCCATTTCTAGGAAGGTGAACATCCAAACTGGCTAGGCTCCCACAAAGCCAGCACATTACGTAGGTTCAAAACCCCGTGCCATTGTCCTTGGCTTCTCATCAGCCCTCATTGTTCGCCATGTGTAGTAATATGGGGCAGGGTTGCGTCCCCAGCACCCCGGCTGCCTGCTCGGCTAGCTTATGCCCCTGAAATAATTACACGGACACTGTATTCTTTTAAACACTGCTTGGCCCATTCTCTTCTAGGCTAATTCTCACATATTAATTTAGCCCATTTCTAATCATCTGTGTGTAGCACCCCAAGGTGCGCTTACCGGGGAGATTCTATGTAGTAAAAAGGGCGGCGGCGGGGCTGCGTCCCCAAAACCCCAGCCGCCTGCTCTTTTTACTACAGCCATGCTCAGAGAGTCCAGTTTTATCCCATGCTTTTTCAGTCACAGTCCAGCTGGCCTTGGTGAGCTCCCAATAGATCAGCTACACTGTCTCAGTGGGTGGGTGCACCCCTCGTGGTCCCGACTTCTTTGCTCATGTTCTCCCTCCTTCTGCTCCTCATTGGGACCTTGGGAGCCCTTCAATGGAAGAATGGATGAAGAAAGTGTGGAATATCTACACATTAGAGTACGACGCTGCGGTAAAAAACAATGACTTTGCGAATTTTGCATGCAAATGGATGGAAATAGAAAACACTATCCTGAGTGAGGTAACCCAGACCCAAAAAGATGAATATGGGATGTACTCACTCATAATTGGTTTCTAGCCATAAATAAGGGTCACGGAGTCTACAATTGGTGATCCCAAAGAAGCTAAGTAAGAAGGTGAACCAAAGGAAAAATATATAGTTGTCCTCTTGGCTATGGGAAGTAGACAAAATGGCCGGGGAGAAAATTGAGATCTTGGGGGTGGGGTGGGATGGGGGTAAGGGGAGATGGGGAGAGAAAAGGGAGAAGGGGAGAATGGGGGGAACTTGGGGAAAAAGGAGGATTGGGATAAAGGAAGGTTGGATAGGGGAGCACGGAAGCACAATTCTTAGTTAAGGGAGCCACCTTAGAGTTGGCAAGAGACTTGAACCTAGAGTGGCTCCCAAATGCCCAAGCCAAGGTCCCTAGTTAGTTCCTTGGGCAGCTGAGGATAGGGAACCTGAAATGACCCTATCCTATAGCAATACTGACGAATATCTTGCATATCATCATAGAACCTTCATCTGGTGATGGATGGAGATAGAGACAGAGACCCACACTGGAGCACTGGACTGGAACTAAATCTTGTAGACCAGACTGGCCTCAAACTCAAGAAATTTGCCTGTCTGACTCCTGAGCGCTGAAATTAATTGCATGTGCCACTACTGTCTAGCTTTAACTATGGTGTTTTTTTTATCACAGCAACAGACACCAAAATAAAATGCATCCCAAATTTGTTTCTGTTTGTATATTCATATCAATTTCTTTTCATCTGACCCATGTTTTTTTTTTGTAAGAAGACTGGTGATTGTATAAGGTATACCACACTTATCCAGAACAGGACAATACCTCATTACCTTATTCTCACCCTATTGTGAAGATTACATTCACAGGTCCTGAACATCTTGGGAGGTCATTATTCATTCCACTCCACTTTTTTATGTTTTGAATAAAAACTAACAAAATTTTTAGAAAATTTATTTTTATAGCGTAGATCTTGAAATCAACAAATCAATGACACATTTCTTTCCTTACTAATCAATTATTCAGAAAACCAATCTGATATAAAACATAAATAGTTTTATTTGCCATTGACATATCTCAATTATGAAAGATTTTCTTCATTGATTTTAGAGCAATTGTAGTTGATATTATCAGAATGATTATGTCCCCTTAATGTCCTTGTTTGACATCCTCAAGCAGAATTGATGGTTTGTGGGAGCCACAGAAGTGGATCTCTTCCACCTTTACTAAAGGTCAGAGAATGCAGACCTATTCGTTGTCCTTCAAGGTTATATGACAGAGGGTTTGACATAACAGAATATTTTGACCTAGGGTATGGTTACTTGATGTTTTGTGTATTAAGATGGTAATCACTTTGTTCTTTGTAGCTTGGTAACCAAGTCTTTCACCATCCCGCTCCTTTCTGGATTGAGGTATACAAAGGCTATGAGAAATAAACATAAGGCAAATCTTACTATTTAATAGTTGCCCTCCTGACTCTACTCTATTTGTTGTCTCCTGTCTATTTCTTTCTTAATCCCTCCATCCACACTCTTACTCCAGCACAGATGAATAAACCTGGCAGGACCCAGTAATCGTGATAGGAAATGAGGCATTTAGGAGGTCACATGCCTTGTGGATGGGTTCAAAGCTATTACAAATAATCACTGAGATACTCTTTACATGTGTTCTGTCAAAACACCAGAAGGAAGAGCCATGTCTGCATAGAGGCCTCAGCTGGTATCAAGTCAATAAAACTAATGCCTTGATCTTGGGAATTTCTATGATCTAAGAGTTTGTCAAGTATAATTTTAATATTTTTAAACACAGCATAGAATATTTTGTTATAACCACATGAGCTATATAAATCACTGATAGAGATCTAAATAAACTGGAAATATATTTTAAATGTAGTACTCAAAATATTTACAGAATCAACATTCTAATTCTGTTTTTAAGTAATGTACTGATTCAGGCTGAAGAGATCTTCTCTGTATGTATCCTTGGTTAACTATTTCCAATTCTTTCAACTCAGAGCAAAGCATGAAGCCTATAGCTTGGAGAAGCTTGCTGATTTCTAGACAACACACAAGTAGAAAACAGCAGTGTCTTGTTTTTCTAGGACATGGTTTTAAATATTAAATAGCATTTTTCTACAGCTCTTGTAAACTCCAGGAAGATTGAGGATGACACTGGAAGAGGTTCGTGAAGGAGACATGTCAAAATGCATAATAGATATCTTTTTTATCAAGTATCTAGGAAAGATTTTTGTTCCTTGTAAAACCAAATGTAATAGATGGAGAAAATTAGCAACAACCACATGCATTTAGTTCATGTCAAAGAGCTAAGCTAACTGTGAGTGAAAGAGGAAGATGCATGATAAACTCTGAGGACTCGAATCCTTGAACCCTACATAAAAGCACTACATCATCACCCCTTGGATGAGGCTCATTTTTTGAAGATTGTAACTTTCTACATTTTGTTCTGTCCTGTAATGTAATTGAGAGATAGGCTGGGGAGTGATATAGTAAAGAAATCACTACTTCTTGAGCAGGAAGTCAGTGTAAGAAATGCTGAGAGGAAAAATTGTGTAAATACATCTCTTAGCACTATAAATAGTGTGCTTTGTATGTGGAAGGAAGAACAATCTGAAACCAAAAATATAACTATTAGCAATTTATTTGGATTATACAAGAAGCCTTACTACTCTGCTTCACTGATCCAAATTTAGTCTGAGTTTGTATCAGATTTTAAAAACAGAAGTAAAAGCAAAAATTTTAAGTTAGAATTTAGGATAAATTGTGAATCATTCTTGAACTATATCTATTACAATATTTGGGACATGAAAATTGTCCATATATTAAGCCCTGTACTATGTCTGGCAACCCTTACTGGTTATATAACTACTTTTTTTTTTACGTCAGTCATGACTATTTTGAACCAGTCATGATTCATCATGTAGTTTTGAACAGATAACCTGTCTGAAAACCAGACAATGGAAACCTTAACCTTGACTCTGACCCATAACCCTAACCCTAACTCTGACTCTAACCCTAACCCTAACCTACATTTCCAATTAAAAAAATATAAGCAAGGAACAGGAGGCTGCTAACAGCAGGTGTCGGAAGCCTTGGGTTTGTGAATGTTGGTTCTACAAATTGAATGCAATAGAGTGTAGTCTGAGACTGTTTTTTTTTTTCCTGTTAGCCCAGACCCAAATCATACAGAAACTATATTGATTACATCAATGCTTAAACTATTAGCTCAGGCTTCTTATTAAGTAACTATAAACCATTTCTATTCATCTATATATCACCATTAGACTGTGGCCTACTGGTAATGCTTCAATGTCTACCTCCTTTGCCAGCTACATGGCATGTCTTTGACTCTGCATACTCTCTCTCTGCTCAGATTTCCTGTCTGGCTTTACTCTGCTAAACCATTGGCCAAAACAGGTTTATTAATCAACCAATAAAAGCAGCACAAATGCAGAAGGATATTCCACATCATCTCCCATTTTCTGTCTAATTAAAAAGGAAAGTTTTAACGTTAACATAGTAAAATTACTTATAACCAAAACAGGTATCAAGCAATAGAGTTATAGTATTTCTTTGTGAGTCTAAATTTTCATATCTAATTTATCTTTTATCATAACTAAGGAAAACTATAACTATCTGTCTTGAACTTTTCAAAAAAACTCAGGATATAATATTGCCTAAGCAAAGAGGAAATGCATTGTAAGCAACTTACTCTAGAATTGACAGAGTTTGATGTTTACTGGTGACATACGTCAATGAATCAGACATTGATGCCTGGGAATTGTATAAAGGTTTGAAAACATTGATGGTTATGATCTGGTGCCTGAGTCCACAATCACTGATGCTGTTTTGCAATCAAGGAGACAAATAAATGGTTTTGCTAGAGCTGTTCACATCTTGGAGGTAGTTAAGAACAAAGCAGGACAACAAAAGGGAATCTATCCCAATGCCATCATGGAGACCAACTTTTTAAATCAACTGGGAATATCCACTCCAGAGGAAATGGGCCTTGATGGGCTTTCCAATAGTAGCCTTATTTGTAATAGCCAGAAACTGGAAACAACCTAGATGCCCCTCAACCAAAGAATGGATAAAGAAAATGTAGTACATTTACACAATGTTGTATTACTCAGTGGTATACAGCAATGACATCTTGAAATTTGCATGCAAATGGGTGGAACTAGGGAAAAAAACATATTGAACAAGGTAATCCAGACCCAGAAAGATGAACATGGTATGTACTCACTCATAAGTGGATACTAGCTGTAAGCAAAGGATAACGAGCCTATAGACCATGACCTTAGAGAAGCTAAGTAACAAGGTGAACCCTAAGAAAAACGTATATAGATCCCCTCTGGGAAAAAGAAATAGACAGCATCTCCTGACAAAATTGGGAGCATGGGGGTAGGTGGAGAAGGGAGAACAAAGGGGAATGGGGGAGAAGATCTTGAGGGAACAGGATAATCAACATGGGGGAAGGACAGAGATGGAGAGCAAGGAAAGGGATATTTTGATTGAGGTAGCCAAATGGGGCTAGTAAAATACCTGGGACTAGAGAAATTTCCAGGAATCCACGAGGATCACTCTAGCTAAGATCCTAAGCAATAGAGGAGAGAACTGGCCTTGCCCTTTAGTCAGATTTATGAATACCTTCAATGGCACCATAGAACCTTCATCAAACAAATGATCGATTAGGGCAGAGACCCACAGAGGAGCGCAGGGCTGAGCTCCCAAAGTTCAGTTGAAGATTGGGAAGAGTGAGAATATGAGCCAAGGTTAAGACCATGATGGGGTTACCCACTGAAACAGCTCACCTGAGCTAATGGAAGTTCACCAACTCCAGCCAGACAGGGAAGGAACCAGCCTAGGCCCAAGCTAGACCTCTAAATGTGGGTGACAGTTTATGGTTGGGGCAGTCTGCAGGGCCACTGGGAATGGCACCAGGCTTTGTCCCTACTGCTCGTACTGGCTTTTTTGAACCCATTCTCTTTGAATGAATACCTTGTTCAGCCTGGATATAATGCAGAGGGCCTTGGTCTTTCCTTGGTGCAGTGTGCCTTGCCCCCCGTCTCTGGGGAGTGGGTGGGGAGTTGGGATGGGGCATAAGGTGGAAGGAATTGGTGGAGGGGAAGGAGTGGGAACAGGGATTGGTATGTAAAATGAAAAAAAAAACATAGTTTGTTTTCTTTTTTAAAGAATAAAATAAAAAAAGAAAAAAAACCTGAAAAATGAAAAAAAAAAAAACCCTCACTGCTATTGTTCCTTGATTGAAACTGAAACTGCCACTTGGAAATGTTTTTATTTGAGCATCAAATCATGCAATAGTAATTTGGACTTTAATAAAAGGAAATGAGATTGAACATTTTTTTAAAAAAAAGGAATGTAGAACATCTAGCCATGAAGTAGCTGTTAGCAGTGGCTCATTGCAGCTGCCCGAATCCACAAGGACTATCACTGTAGCTGTAGGAGCCCTTGCCACATTGTTGTTCTTCTACTATTCCACAGTAGAGAGAGAACGAGATGGGGATCTAGATGGTTCACTACTTGCTCAGAGAACAGTAGCAAGATCAGTGGAGATGTGGGTGGAGCTCCATGATAGACAACAAAGTTGCTAGGCAGAACAGCCAAGTACTTTCTCCCCACTCGAATGAGAGATGTACTTATTAATGAGAGAAGTCTATTGTTCTATACAACCAGGAAATAGACGGGCAGTGGTGGCATTTGCCTTTAATCCCAGCACTCGGAAAGCATAGGCAGGCAGATCTCTGTAAGTTTGAGGCCAGTCTCGTCTACAGCTAGTTCCAGGAAAGGCTCCAAAGATTCAGAGAAACTCTGTCTTGAAAAACCAAAAAAAAAAAAAAAAAAAACAAGAAATAGAATAGAATCCACCTAGTGACAGCTTCTTCAATATGGTAGCCATCTTATAAAAACCTACAATTAGGACAATCATCTTACCTTACTCCAGAAAAGTCACAGAGTGTTCAACAAAGGCCTTCTTTTTGTTATCTATTTGACAGACATTTGAAAATTACCAGAAAAATGGAGAAGAACTATTCCCTTTCTTAAAGAGTATCACAGGAGGTTAAATATTAAACCTACTGCCACAGGAGATTGCCAGGAGCCTTGCCTAAATTACATTAAGCTTGAGATTCTGATCTTGTGCAGGGTAAATTTTTTATCAAGACCCCGTTGTCTTTGGATAACAGTAAGCAACACAAAAAGAAAATGAACGTTACAAATTGCATGTGATTTTTAATTAAATTAGTTTACTTTCTGGTTTACCATATGTATTATTCATGTCCTGTTATTGTTAAACCATGGTTAGCTATCAATAGAGGAGTAGATGTTTTGTTTCTAGTCATTCACGCTTTACCTGTGACAAAATAGACAGGTAAACCCAGCTTTTCACACTGTATAAAAGTCATCCTACCTGCTAAATGTCTCATTTCTGAAAAATTCCAAATCATGACTTCATTGGTGACTTCCTTACATGGTTAAATGACTCAGTTGCCAGGAAGTTTTGCTACATAGACTGAGATAAGTTCAGAAACTTTCAACTCACTTATAGATTTAGATTTTGTTTATTTTCTTGTTGGCAAGCACTGACTTACCAGACTACTTCTTCTACATGATTGGTGGTTGTTCTCTAGTAATAGTCCCCTTCAATTGCATTGGCATTAATTTCTCGAAATTGTAGGAGCACAGAAAGCTGCAGTCTCAGTTCCTGGCAGAGGACCAACCTCTTTCCTTCCCACATTGAGTTCAGACCTTGGCTCATTTCCCTTTTTAAATTCTACCTAGATTTAAATTGTGGACTTCTAAACCTGTGCATGTAGTAAAGATAAATTTATTGGGCACTGATGGGCACTGTTTGATTTTCTTCATTAAATGTCAGAGGCAACTAATAATGTGAGAAAGTTTCCAAAGATTTATAACTCTGTTGCAAAACCTGAAATATGAAAAAAGAAAGAAAGAAAGAAAGAAAGAAAGGAAGGAAGGAAGGAAGGAAGGAAAGGGGACCAGAAAGTAAGTTTCTGGAGGGTAAGCAGGGTCTGAAACACTCATGGCCATTTCTTGTGTCTTTATGGAGGAGTACAGCTAATATCTATTTAAAATATTCCATAATTTTCTGTTTAAAATCATTATAATTCATTTATCTTATATTTACCTTAGTAAATATTATGTGGGCATAAAATGTAAGAAATGTCACAAAAATATTTGAATTAGCATACTTTTAATTTGCGCTTGATGTAGGATTCCTTTTAGGCTCTTACAAGGTCAAAGTTACAATTGTACGCTACTAAGCATTTAGTAATTCTCATCTGCTCAAAGCCTGTCTGGTATCTTTCCAGTTTCTTCTATTTGGTTTGTGCACCAATCTCCATGGAATGCCTTTTCAGCAGAACCTATCTTTTTACATGGGGTTCCAGACATGACTGAGCTCTATGAATTAGATGAAGACCTGGCTCTATGAAAGGTTAAAGGAAAATGAAAAACAAAACTGCCTTTGAATTTGAAATGTATACTATAAATAAAACTATGCCATGGCTCTGAAAGGGATGGCAAATTGTTGATCTGATATGGTGGCATTTAGTGTACACACAAAGACTTTTTTTTTCCCAGTCTCAAACTAAAGTTCTAAGCCAAAACTTGTGTTTCTGGTACACATAGAAAAAAAAAATGTATTCTGGAAGGAACTTTTCTTCTCTTAAAATCCTGGCACACTTTCTCATAGATAATGAGACCCTTATACCTAACAATGTGTCCATTTTGCTGTGATTCTAGAAAGATCCCACAGGAAGTCATGCCTCAGTGTTATCAACCACATTGCACCTATGTTTGTTCCTTCTTTACTGATTCCAATTTTTTTGTAGTGGTATTTATTTAAGTTTTTCCCTTTTGTTTATAAAAGTTTCTTAAACCCTTTGTGGCTTGACTTGGGATAAAAATAAGCTTCTTCCTAAAACTCCTGTCAGTGCATCATTTTTCCAATCTGTAAACCACATGGATCGTGCAGATGGAGTCATTCAAGTATAACTGGAGGAGCAAGACAGGGTGCATGAAACTTAGAGAAGAGTGTCTTGCCAGATTTGTGCAAAACTATTAGAAAAAGAGGAGGCAAAGATAACTGGGATTGTTAAAGAATGTTTTCGAGCTTAGAGAGGAGGCTCAACAAGGAAAGTGCTTGCTGTGTATTCAAGACAACATGAGTTCAGATCCCGAGAATCATGTGAGGCTGCACCAGTAGCACACATTTGAAATCCCATTGCTGCTAGCTACAGAGAGATGGGAGGTGAAGACAGAAAGGTCTCGAAGTCTCAGGGACAGTTCACATATGTACTGGAGAACAACAAAGGGACTTTATGTCAAACAAGGTGGAAGATGAAAATTGTCAGCTGAAGTTGTCCTCTGACAACCACACAATTGCCATAGAATTTCACACATGCTATCATACACATACATACATACATACATACACATTCACACATGTGCAACATTCATACTCAGAGTTTTAAAAAATTCTTCAATTCATATTAAGAAATTATGAACTTTTAAAATATTATAGAACAGAATATATATGGTAACTTTTTCCTTTATCTGAATTAGTCATTTATGCACAGATCTCTCTCTCTCTTTCTGTTTGTGTGTGTGTGTCTATCTGTCTGTCCATCTGTCTGTCTGTGTGTGTACATGGGTATATCTCTATTTATTATTTGAAAATTATAAGGTAAACATAAAGTAATTACTCTTAATGTTAGAACAAGAATAAAATAGGACTTTGGAATTTTATTTTCTATTGGTGTTTCCCAGATATTTCTTTATAAACATGTTTTATGGTAAAGCAGTAATGTCATTGTTAGAATGGAAAATGTAAATAAAAACAATAACATAACTAGAAAAACACAATTTTTAAATAGCTCACTCTATTGTTCCAGGCTTTTCAAATCCTGATTTATTTCCTGATGACATTACCATCATGAAATACATCCTGTCAGCTTACAGTTGTATGAATGCATTTTAAAAATAAAACTTCTAAATTTCATCATTTAATTTTGCAAGTAATGTCAAATAATTTTGCTCCAAACAGTTTATAATGTTTTGCTCATCCTTGCATTTAAGTAAAATTGTTGATGTGACAAATGGATTATATTAATCAATTATGACAGTAAACTTGAGCATGATTGCTTATATTAATTATCCATTAATTATAGTTTTCAGAAAAGTCTATCTGAAGCATCTTCACTACCTGATGTATTAAAAATGTTGCTAGGATTAATCTACTACATTTGCAAAGCAGTCCTATATTTATTTCAATTTATATGTCATTTACTATGCGTAAAGTGAATAGTATTTTTTAGATAATACTTTAAAATTTTAAAGGAATGAGATGTATTTCTAAAATGCTTTTCACTTTTAAACTTTAAACTATATACATTTCCCTCCCCCTCCTCCCACCCTTCTCCCCCCTCCCATCCTTATCCCCCTCCTCCCACTCGGGAGGAGGTGGAAACTTGTTTTTTTTTTCTTCCTTTTCTCAATAATAAAAAAAAATGAAAAAAACTATATATATTATATACATATATATGTTAATGTGTGTGAGTGAGAGATATTTGGAAAGGAGATGTGTTACAGGTGCTTAGGAGAAATTGTAGTATAGAAGTAGGATTTAAGTATGGAGTCCCACTAATATAGCCTATATGCACTTGGGCGTGGGTACATTCTATGAGGCTTGGATCTATTTTTGATAACCTCTGGGCAGAGATTACTATTGTTTCCTCCTAGATAGTGCATTACCATGGCTGTGCAATTTCCCTTGTTCAATTGCTATAAAATGAACTGATTATGTTATTTCTATATTCTCTTTTACTATTGTTGATGAATAGAAGGAGACAGAAAGCTCCTAGACAGTTTAAGGGCAGGGTACATGAGACCACAGAATGCCATTATTATCCTTGGCTAGAAACAGGAAGCATTTTTTCTTTCTAAAGCAAGAGATGCCATCAGGCAGCTCTGGTTCCTCAGCTCACTTATAAGTTCTGCTTGAATGTTCTACAGGAGGGTTTGACACAGACTCCAGTCAAAACACTGCTTCCTTCTGGTGAATAACAGATCTCTAAACTTTCATAGAGAAAATGGATTATATCTATGTGAGAATTTCAGTCTATTTCCAGTGGAGGTTTCTTCCTCATAGGTGACATAGTTCCTTCCTCATACTTGTGCCAAGCTGGCAAAAAAGAAGAGAGAGAGAGAGAGAGAGAGAGAGAGAGAGAGAGAGAGAGAGATACTTTACAAGCATCAGTTCATTCATTTTCTTGACAACTTATGTTTCATTGTCAGGTTGCTTATCAAAAATGCAAGAATATAACTCTCAGTTGATGAGCTGTTTAAAACATATTTTTTAAAAATCTTTTGTTTCAATAATTTAAATTCAGTCATTAATAAAACTAAAAGAAACGGTTACACATAGTCAAAAGTTTGATTTCTGTGCAGATTTTCATCCCACATTATTTTGTAGCTGGATTCTCTCATTCACATGTTATTTCTGAACTATTTCCAAAAATTTTAAGATGCTCTTTTGTAACTATTTTATTCTAACAGAAATATCCCTGACCTCAAGGGAAGAGGGGAGTTCACAGGACTCTGGAAGTTAAGAAAAAGATTCACAAGGGCCTCCCCCAGGCTATGCAACCTGTAGCAATTGCTGGGGAATGATTGTCTTCAACAGACACAGGGGTATTCAGTTTTTAAAGGGAGTGCCAAAGATGTGGCCTTAGAGTCATCCCTCACAATAGGATGAGATTTTCTAAGCTCCATCTGCCTCTGAGTCACATATACTCCTGTTAGTAGTACAAATAAACTCATGGGTTTATTAAGTTGGATCTGGGTGGAATGTCTTTGGTCAACCATTCCTGTCCTGTATGGGGCAAGTAGATACTTGTTCAGGCCACATGACAATGCATTTACTATATCTCAGTGCATAATTTATACAGCTCCTCAAAGCTCCCTATCCCATTACCCATTTTTGCACTAATTACATCTTGTGAAGCAAAAACCTCATTGAGCCGTATGAGGTATCCTCACCATTGAATCTTCTTACACATCTAAAAACTTTGCGTCTAAGTAGATGTGTGTGTGTATGACAAGCTCAAAGTTCATCGAACTCTAGGAATAAGCACTATTAATCTGACTTTGTTTTACTCTCCCAATAAGTACATCACCTCAAATTAATCTCTCCAACCAAGTGGTCTATGTCTTGCAGTGAATTCTTCAACTTTTGCTTCTTCACTTTGTCCCTTTGCTCTTTTAAACCCCAAGCATTGTCCTTTAAAAGGTGCAGTATTGGAAAGAAGGACAAATTAACAAAATGAATGCACTGCACTTAAATTTAATTATGCATAGTATAAAAATAATACAATATGTGACTGTGTGCTGTCATTTCGATACCTTCTATGCCTCTTGTGATTTATTTTGCTAATGGCACCATTGCACTTGAGCAGAACGGCCACTAGAGTGCTGCAAGTGTCCATCCAAGCCTGTCCCTGCTGATGGGACATTCTGTTAATTTACTGATAAAAGCAGTAAATATGGTATTTCTTTTGGACTTAGGTCTACACTTAATAAAAAACACATAAAATTTAAAGCATTAACTACAGATGTCTGCCTACAAATTTACGTTTATGAACCTTTATTGTGCTAATTGCTGAATATATATAGAAAAAATATAGATAAAGGTATTAAAACTTATTTTAAGTCCTCTATCCTGGCATTATTTTAATGTATATATTTGTTTTCATCTTTATATACACATACATTTCTATGAGATTTTTATTAAGTTTTATTCATGAAGAATGTAGATATTCTGGAAATAGACTATAAGTATTCTGGTAATATACAGATTGTTCAGGTTATATAGCCATTCACTATATTAAGATATTTTAAAACAATCGTTCATTCTTGAATATTTTGCTAGTTTGAATTTTAAAGGTCAGTCAACTTTCTTTAACACTTTTCTTAAAATCTTTTGGAGGATCAAACCATGTCTTATTCATCTCTGTGGGTGTAATTTATAATATATATCCTTAAAATAAGTTTGAATATCCATCATTTAAAACATGGGTACATAATTTTATTTCTTAGTTAACATTAGAGAAACCAAACATGTGCCTAGATCTTTATATTAAATTACCTGAATTGGTTAACTTACACTTAACTTGAAAAATAGTTTATATGAAGCATTTTATATCTCTCTTTTTAATTAAAATTTTAGAGTAATAATATTTTTACTCTAAACATAAAGTAAATCACAGCACAGAGTTAATTTCATTTATTAAATTGCTGATTAATATTTTATGCTAATTTAGATATTTTTACCAAAAGAAAATTAATCCACTGGTTTTTCTTCTGAGACATAATACTGGAATTTACAAAATATTCACATGCAATAACTTTATATTTCAAACAGCTCTACAATATTTTAATTGGAAAAATACCTCAGCTCATTTTCTGATATCACTTATTTTTAAAATTAATTAATGTAAGCTTTTTCAGATAAGGCCAAGAACTAGCATTTTCCTCAAATTTAAATGAATAAAGAGATAAGAATTGGGAAGTGCTTGCTTCTTTCAGTCTATATCAACACACAGTAGAGTAATTTCATGAATAAGATGCATTCAGAAAACACTCAATAAAACACAATTTAGATTTTTTTATTCTTTGCAATTTAACATATAGAAGGTAGTGTTGGTTTCTGAAATAAAATTTATTCTTTTCAGTTTAAAAAAATGACTTCTCAGTGGCAAGTGTCCAGTTAGAGTTACATAAGACTGCAGGCAAATACATAATTTCATCTTCATTTCCCACAAGATTTCCTTGTAAAATACCTCCAAGCTCATTCCTGCTGGTGTCTACAGTCAGCGTGTTCTTTTATTTTGAAATCCTGCTGTTTTGAGACAACTCAATGTTCAGTTCATTTGTAATGCCTCTGTAAATCTCAGATTAAAAACAATCGTGTGATGACACAGTGTTATAAACTCATCTCTTACATTCAAAGACACTAGAACTTTTGCTGGATCTCATAGCGTGAATAATACGCCTGAGGTCACCTAAGATTTAAGATGGCTAATCTACTGTGTGCTCAGCCTGCTAGTATAACCTGCCTTTAAGAGAGCACTGTTTGCCGGGTGGTGGTGGCGCATGCCTTTAATCCCAGCACTCGGGAGGCAGAGGCAGGCGGATCTCTGGGAGTTCGAGGCCAGCCTGGTCTACAAGAGCTAGTTCCGGGACAGGCACCAAAGCTACCAAGAAACCCTGTCTAGGAAAAAAAAAAAGAGAGCAAAGTTTGCTACTTCCAATACCACTCGCCTTGGATTTCCCATATAACCAACCTTTACAACCTCAGCTAAATGTACAGATACAATCTTATGCACTTTCCCATGCTTTCTTATAAAATAGTGTGTGTGTGTGTGTGTGTGTGTGTGTGTGTGTGTGTGTGTGTGTGTGTGATGGTAATAAATGGTGAAAACATCAAATAAATTGTAAACAACTTTATGCAATAAATATCCTCCACCAATGTTGGGAACAGAATAAAGCTGTTACTTGATGGCAATATGTTTTCTGTTATGTTAGTTATCTGGGCCAGTTGGGATCAATTGAAGTGAGTGACTCAATCCCTCTTAAAACCCATCTAAAGATTTCTGTAACGGATCCCTCATTGCTTCTCTATATGGCGCTTTCTGTGTTAGTCAATAAATACAGAGTAAAATCCATTTGTTAGGGACAAAGACAGAGGGACAAGACAAGACACTTAGATGTCAGATAGACACAGATCAGATAATAGAACCCATAAGCTACAAGCAGGCTGGAGACACAGAAGACACAGACAGTAGAGAATTCAAAACTTGATTTGTCCTTGATCAAAGTATTGTAAGGGGAAGTACTTTATTTTTTTTATTAATCCAAGACTGATAGATTTTGAAATACTGTGAGGTAATTACTATTGCATTTTAATGAATGATTACTAATTTGGTATCCTTCAGGACTTTAAAAACATAAGTGTATTGAGAACATTATTGTAATTATTTATCTTATTTTATAGTTAGTCTAAATTTCTGAATGTTAACTCTTGAATATCAGTTAACTAAGAAATTTATTCATTCACTGGCTGAGTGCCAAGAAGTATTAAAGAATGTATCATTGTTTATTCTCTGTTTGTTTTTTCGAGACAAGGGTTCCTATTTGTGCTGGAACTAACCCTGTCCTAGAACCAGGCTGGCCTAGAACTCATAAAGATCAGTTTTCCTCGACCTCCCAGCGCTGGGATTAAACACATGTGATACCACACCCTGTACTGTTTACTATCTTAAGAGAAATAGTCAGGTGGTGGTGGTGTAGGCCTTTAATCCCAGAACTTGGGAGGCAGAGGCAGGTAGAGCTCTTTAACTTTAAGGCGAGTCTAGTCAAAAAGAGATAGTTTCAGGACAGGCACCAAAGTTATTCAGAGAAACTGTTTCAAAAAATTTACATACATACATACATAAAATCCCTGAGTTTTTCATATGCCAATAGCTTTTATTTAGAGTTCTTGTTATTAGTGCCTTGAATGATTAATATCCAGGTTATCATCTAATTCAAATTCAACAGGAAATGTGTTCCCTTTAGTGATTGCTACCAAATACTACTACTACTTCTACTAACATATATCTTAAAATATTAAGTCTCTTAAGGATTTGATGATAATAACTTAGCAGTTTATTTGTGAATTAAACAGGTGGTCATGTTTAATGACAATGAATGAGTTGTCACATGGTTAGTAATCCTGCATCATTTCTCTAGTGAAATATCTGCCAATATTTTCATAGGTGATATTAATTTGGAATGCTGGCATTAGCTTTCTGTATATTTTAAAAACAGTTCTTTATCAAAAGTATACTTTAAACATATTTTCTGCTAGTTAAGTGTTTGGACCAATTGGAGTCCTGGCCTTCAGCTGCTCTTCCCTGCTAGAGCCTTAAAGCTGTGCCTTGCCTAGAAGATCAGAGGATGGGATTTTCAACTGTTGGCCATTGACTGCTGGGTATTTAAGCCTCCATGGTGCTATTAAAGAAGGGCTTTTGTACCAGTAAAAACAAAACAAAACAAAACAAAAATGACATCTTGTATTTTGCATGCAAATGGATTGAAATAGAAAACACTATCCTGAATGAGGTAACCAAGACCCAAAAAGATGAATATGGTATGTACTCACTCATAAGTGGATTCTAGCCGTAAATAAAAGACATTGAGCCTATAATTCATGTTCCTAGAGAAGCTAAATAAGGTGAATCCAAAGACAAACACATAGGCATCCTCAGGAATATTAACCTTCATCAGGCGATGAAAGGAGACAGAGACAGAGACCCACACGGGAGCACCGGACAGAAATCTCAAGGTCCAAATCAGGAGCAGAAGGAGACGGAGCACGAGCAAGGAACTCAGGACCACGAGGGGTGCACCCACACACTAAGACAATGGGGATGTTCTATTGGGATCTCACCAAGGCCAGCTGGCCTAGGTCTGAAAAAGCATGGGATAAATCCGGACTAGCTGAACATAGCGGACAATGAGGAATACTGAGAATTCAAGAACAATTGCAGTGGGTTTTTGATCCTGCTGCACGTACTGGCTTTGTGGGAGCCTAGGCAGTTTGAATGCTCACCTTACGAGACCTGGATAGAGGTGGGCAGTCCTTGGGCTTCCCACAGGTCAGGGAACCCTGATTGCTCTTCGAGCAGATGGGGGGGGGGGCTTGATCGGGGGAGGGGGAGGGAAATGGGAAGCGGTTGTGGGGACGAGGCAGAAATCCTTAATAAATAAATAAATAAATTAAAAAGAAAAAGAAAAGCTAAATAAGAAGGTGAACCCAAAGAAAAACATGTAGTTATCCTCTTGGATATTGGAAGTAGACAAGATTGCCAGGCAAAAATTGTGAGCTTGGGGGTGGGGTTGGAGTGGGGGTAAGGGGAGATGGGGAGAGAGTAGGGAGAGGGGGAGGATGGGGTGAACTTGGGGGAATGGGATGGTTGAGATGGAGGAAGGTTGGATATGGGAGCAGGGAAGTAGATATCTTAATTAAGGGAGCCATTTTAGGGTTGGCAAGAGACTTGACTCTAGAGGGGTTCCCAGGTGTCCAAGGAGACGTCCCAAGCTTGTTCCTTGGGAAGCTGAGGAGAGGGCACCTGAACTGGCCATATCCTATAGCCACTTTGATGACTATCTTGCATATCACCATAGAACCTTCATCTGGCGATGGATGGAGATAGAGACAGAGACCCACATTGAGCACTGGACTGAGCTCCCAAGGTCCAAATGAGGAGCAGAAGGAGAGAGAACATGAGCAAGGAAGTCAGGACCGCGAGGGGTGCGCCCACCCACTGAGATGGTGGGGCTGATCTAATGGGAGCTCACCAAGGCCAGCTGGATCACATGATGGAGCATGTGATCAAACCAGACTCTCTGAATGTGGCTGACAATGAGGGCTGACTGAGAAGTCAAGGACGATGGCACTGGGTTTTTATCCTACTGCATATACTGGCTTTGTGGGAGTCTAGTCTGTTTGGATGCTCACCTTCCTAGACCTGGATGGAGGGGGAAGGACCTTGGACTTTTCACAGGGCAGGGAACCCTGACTCCTCTTTGGACTGGAGAGGGAGGGGGAGGGGGGACGGGAGTAGGGGGAGGGAAATGGGAGGAGGTGGAAATTTTTAATAAAAATAAAATAAAATAAAATGTTTTAACTAGTTAAACTTAGAAAAATCAAGTATTTTTCTCACTAAAAATCAGTTAGAAGAGGCCTCTCTTACATTCAGAAGTAAGATCGTGAATTGCCCTCACCTACTCATGCCCCAGATGACTTATAAACTTCAGGTGCACTAAATTCTGATATGATGCTTTACTGGGACATCATCGTATCTGTTCTATTAGGTATTGTTTGCAGTTAATATCATGTTATCAAGAAGTTGAGTAGACCAAGAAAGAAGGCTTACCATGTAAAGAAGCTTACTTTCTCAGCCTGAGAACCTAAGTAACAAGACAAAGTAGTTCACTGACTTCTACGTGCACACTGTCATGCCTGCACAGTTACTTGTACATGTGCACATGAGCACATACACAATAAATAAACAAACATAACTTCCTGGAAATATTTTATTCAAGATACCCAGATCATTACATTCCACTCTTTTAAGAAAAAGATTTGTTGGAATATATAAAGGAACCATGGTATAAAGACTAATAATGGGAAATTCGCTATGCTAATTCTTATGATTTTATATATCATTCACAGAAGATTTTGTAGTTATTCTCTTAATATTCTAGTTGTTGTTACCTATTTTACGCAAGTGTAGTTTTATTGAAGGCAAGGTATATCAGTAATTAGCATCCCCTTATCAATAGTTTAAAATATGCATATGGATCAAAATGCAATACACAACACAGTATATATAAAATTAATTCTGTGTAGAAAGTTAAATAACCAAGAAGCAATTTGTGATGGAATTTGGTAACCTAAAATGGTTCTTAAGCCATATAAATAATCTTTTTTACATTTGATACAGTTAACAGTAAATATTTAAATTCTAAATTTATCAATGTAAATTTAAAATATTAAACCTCAATTTTTTCATTAATAGTATTCAAATATATGATGAATTTTAGTGGAGTACATCTAAATTAAATTTCTTTTGATCATGTTAATTAAGACTTGTAATAATTTCACTGTGTTTCTTAAAATATAGTCTCATTTTTCCAAAAATGCCAGCTTTTGATATTGTTTATTTTTTTGAGGACAATCAGGTAAAAATTTCTGTCAGCATTTAATGTAGAAACATGCTGTTTCTCCATTTATATTTAATAAGAAGCTCTAAAAAACAAACTCTTTACCACAGGTGTCTCTGCAACTCCTCCTCTTCTCAGCCGTCTAGTAGACACAATGAAGCCGAACTCATGGGAAGAATGGAAATGCTTAAGCTAGAGAGTTAAGAGGCTACTCCTTCTAGAGCAATTGCATTGTTGGAGGAGTCTTGATCCAGCTAAGACCTTTTACCTTGGCTAAGTTAAAGACAGAATATGGCCTTGTTTGGACTGCTGATATACAATACTTGGTATATATCAGGTGAGGTAGTTCACATACAGATTTACTCTAGTTGAAATTTTCTGTTGCACTATAATAGACTATATTGGATTATACATATCTCTCTCTATATATGTGTGTGTATGTATGTATGTATGTGTGTATGAGTGTGTGTATGTGTGTGTGTGAGTTTGGGCATTTACAAGCAACTCTGCCTCAGGACATATTTCTAGATATTAAAATGTCTATGGTATAATTCACCCCAGCCCTTCCACTACAACCAACTTTATTCCTTCCAGTGGTCAATATAATCCTCCATCTGATTTCTTTGGGGAGAAATTAAAATGATTTATAGTCTTTACATGCATGAGGTGAGACTAGATGTGTGCGTGTTCATAATGACTTTGAGAATTATGTGGTGTGTATGAATGTCAATGCATTATATGATAAGCTATAAAGGTGATAAACTTAAAAATAAACTAAGAACAACCATGAGTAATTAAAATTATTATAATCAATTAATAGGGTAGAGATGTTATACTAAGAATAATTTCCAGAAAGTTTTGAAATTTTAATTCTTAGTTTTTTATTGGCTCATATTTTATCAAAGTGGAGCCCTTAGCATCTGTAAAATCAGTTCTTTCATTGACACACTGATTTCTACAATGAAAGCACTGGAGATGCTCCTCTTCATTATAGTTGACATATTGACTTGCTCATCCAGCAACTGAAGTTAAAGGATGTGTTCTTTGTAAAGTCCTAGCTTGTTTTCAATAAATAATTACTTCCAACATTTGCAAAGATTTGATCTTATAGTTTTGAATTTTAAGATAAGTCCACTATCAGAAACTAGATTTGTTATTAAAGCAGCCATGGCAGCTAATTATTCGTACTATCATGCTAGAAAGCTCAAGAATATTAGAGAAACCCACTGAAATATTATTTTCCAGATAACATTTTATAGACAACACTTAATAAAATTATTCACTTCCCAAAAAGTTCATGAATGACTCTTTAGTTGACATTGATATGAAACATTCTTCAGGCTTCATGTCAGATGACATGTTTTCTTTAAGCCTGTAACTGTAGGAGATTCAGTGGGAAAACTCTTCATGAGAAAAGCATGTAAAAGAGACAGGAAGATACTTAGATTTTATGGACTTTTCAGGGGTTTCTTTAAAAACTCCTTTAATCTCCATTTATTAAAGTTCTTGTAGCTCCCAAAAATGTCAAGCTAAAGACAAAGCTTTTAGCAAATGCTCATTTTGGTGACATTACAAGTCCATTTGAATCATCCAATTGACTTAGCCAATTGACTTACCTAGTCCTTTCAGTAAAATATGTCCTTAATATTTTTCCTTTTAATATATTTCAACCTCCTTTGATCTCACGAGACTCTAATTTTCTTAGCAGTTCAAGTGACTATTTCCATATATTAATTTTTCATCTAAATTTCTGTTCTCAAGTTTCATAATTTTTCTATTTTGATGAGAAATAATTTGAATTTGTAGAATAATTTAAAGGGACTAACATGTTATTATCTTCATAAACATAAATATAATAAATTATATCTGAAAATAACTCAATGTCCTTTTATATAAAACATGCATAGAATAAGCATTTATTAACACTCTAATATCATGTGTATCTCAGGTCAGAGGTCAGAACAAGTGGAGAAATAGAAATGCTAGAAAATTTGCAGCTAAAGAAAAAAATGGGCCTCTTCTAGATTGTTCTATGTCAAATTGACACAAGGTAAAGTCTTCAGAGGAAGGAACCTCAGTTAAGAAAATTCTTCCATAAGATGTGGTTGTAGCATGTTCTTAATTAGTGATCAAAGTGAGAGGGATTAGAGCATTGTTGGTGGTGCCTTCTCTGGACTGTGGTCCTGTGTTTATTAAGGAAGCAGGCTGAGCAAGCTAAGAAGAACAAACCAATAAGTAGTGCCCCTACATGGTCTCTGCATCAGAACCTGCCTTCAGGTTCCTGTCCTCTTTGGTCCCTATCTTGACTTCTAATGAACTGTGACGTAGAAAGGTAAACTGAATAAAACCTTCCTCCCTAAGTTGCTTTGGTCATAGTTGTTTCATTACAGTAACAGAAACTGAAACTAAGGCAGTCTCCAATATTTAATTAAAGACTTTAGCCAAAACAATTAATGAACAAAGAGTAATATACAATTCACTTTAAAATTTAAAGATGACTATATTAACATAGGTTAGAAACATATTAATTTATTGTCTATCACAACTTATGAATTTTTATGGATACTGAAGGGCACTCTGGCCATCTCTAGTATGGTGAGCATGGCTTTTTCCCTGATTTCCTCTGCCTTGCTAAAAACTATTATATTACGTTCCTAAAGCTGGCCACCAAAGTCTATTCTTTTATTTCGACACTTTTATCTCCTGAGGTTGACAACCTTGGTCCAGCTATCTAAGTATTGAAGTTCAGCAATCAAAAGCCCCCTTTGGCTCACTAAATTAACATGTCCAATTAAAATAAAACATCTCACCCTGACACAAGCTTTCCCATTTCATCTATATAAAGCACCATTTGCCTACAGACCACATCTGCCTCTGCTCTATCCAGAGGCAGTCTGTTGCCTTCCCCCATGGAAAAACAACCCTGCCCCATCTCCCTTCCTTCCTTCCTTTCTTTCTCACCCTGTATATACTCGCTGTCTCTTATTTTCTGCCCTCTGTCCCTCTGAGGCAAATAAATCTCCTTTGAGCTGAGAATTTGGTCTTGGGAGTCCTGAACAGTTATTCTCACAGACATCTCTTATAGATATGTGCTTAACAAACTGAAAATCTATGGCACAATTGGAAAAAAATGAATGTAGATTATATTAAGTGTTTATTTTATTCTATACAAATTCTTCAAACTTTCTTTGATTATATACAAACCATTCTTCCTATACATAATGGCATAGTCATTCTCTGTCCCTTTCATCCTGCATTTTTCCATTGTTTTCTTTTGCTTTTGAGCTTCATTTTCCTCAGAGTGCTTGAAACAGTTGCTTATATAGAATGACAAAAGGGATGATCCAAAGACTAACACTGTCAAAGATGACAAGTATTTGAAAGAATCTGTTGGAGTGGAACTTGAGCCTCAGGAGATACTTTTTACAAAGATGATCTCTATTTACAAATTGACATCTGAGCGTGCTCTAATGAGAAATATAAGAACTGACACTTCATATACCTACTCTGTGTAACCTACATAAAACAAACAGGTCTCCACTGAATATGTATTTTTACTTCCACAGCTCTATGTCCCCAAAATCATGACCTACTCTCAGAGAATCCAAATCTACTATACAATTCTGGCCTCTGGAGTCATTCTCCGAGAAACCTGAAAATAATTCTTTATTCCTGTGACAGTTGCATTTCTCTGTTTTTGAGCCTGGGTTGGAAGAGGTCTTGTTGATTTTTGAGATGTCATGAGAAAATTTTCTTGCTATGTTATTGAACCTTTCCAGGTTCTATTTAGCAACACTCTAAAACTTCCATGGTGCCATTATGTGATACAGGTTTTAAACAAGCAACGTTTCCCCTATCTTCTGCCATGTCTCTTTTGCTCATGACTATCCCTAGAAATTTGCTCAAAAGCATGCATTGAAACATACGCATGCCATATTCTCAATATTTTGCTCCTCTGACAATTAATTTTTTCAGTAATTTAGTTATATGAGTAGAACACTATCATTGGAAGAAATTCACACCAAACCCAGTGCCAAAAATTCTATTGACATTACATTTTGCGGATGTCATTAATTACTTGATTGTACACAAGAAATCAAAGTCTTCAAAATGAATAACAAAACATTTTCATCCCTTAGATGATTCTAAGAGTTTAGACATGGCCCTCCAGGAGCCAGAAACAGGGAAGGCCTGTTTGAAGAAAGACCAATTTATTTATGTATACTGTGAATTATAAGTCTTGGTTATTACATTTAAAATGTTTAGACATTGTATAACACATAGAAAGCCATTTTTCATCTCTTTAGGCCTTTTCCGAAATATTTCCCAGTCAGCCTCTCCTTCTTCTGCTTACACCATTTTCATCTCATTTTCTCATTATGTAAGCTCATATAGAGAGAACCGAATACAACTATGATCGGGATAACTTATGTCTATGAATGGAGTCCTGAGAAAATTGAACAACTTTCTACTACCGAAGAAAGGCCTGAAAATAAACAAGGTTGTCAAAAGCAACTATTTAAAGGAATGAATCAGAGCTCAGTGGCAGCAGCCCAAGAGAAATGTGCTTCCTTAAGCTAGAATAGCATACAGCGAGAATGAGCTGGCGTCTCTGGCCTTTTTACCTCCAACTCCCCTGTTACTCACCAGGTAAAAACCTAGTTTCACCGGAGGCATATGAGAATTTCTATGAAAAGCAGCTACTTTACTACAATAAGTACAGATTTGTTTCCAGGGTAATAATAGCATTTGTCTTACAAACTAAAATAGTCAGATTCAAAATAGGAGCACAGAAGAAAAACAAAAAACAAAAGCCAGGTTAACAGACAGAAGGCTTGGTTTCAGTTGAGGCAAAAGGTACATTTTTAGGGAACCTTATCAAAGGGACCCCGGAACTGATTGAGATCAGGAAAGGCAGGCCTCATAAACTTCCCCACTAAGCCTTGACCTACTAAACAAATCATCTACAGGACAATCTGAAATTGCTAGGCAAAGGATAAGATCGTGTGTTTTGCAACACACACACACACAATTAAAGCTGCAAGAAATGGAAGTCATACTGACTCTAAATATTTGACCATGGTCTCTAGACTGTTCACAAATCAGGGGCGTACAAGTACAATAACTTACACAGAGATAAGTATTACACACAAACACACACACACACAGAGAGAGAGAGAGAGAGAGAGAGAGAGAGAGAGAGAGAGAGAATGCAGGAGGAGACAGATTTAAAATTATTAGAAAACATAAACTGTGCGCGCACACACACACACACATATGTTGTGTCAACACATCTTCAATGTGTAATTGCACATCATGATGCAGACAGTGGCACAGCAATTTTGGCAGGAAGTTCTAGAGACGTAGCTTTTCTGAGTCATCACCTACACTGACAGGGGCTGTTTGGTGAGGCAATTACCCATGAGTCACCCATATTCTTGTAAGTAATTTTTCACCCATGCTTCTGTAAGTAAACCAATAAGTTAATTCATTCACCATGATAGATGTGTGGAATTGTTTCTGCAGTCTGTCTACTACTATCCTACCTCAAGTGTCTAGACAGACAATCATGAGACATCAATGTCACACACAATGTATTAGAATGTGCTTTAATGGCTCATATTTTAATCATTAACAGAAGTCCTTTACTGTATTTGAATAATACTAAAAGTTTTCCTTAAGGGAAATGTATGAATGCTGTCTAGATTATGACATCAAAATTTGCAGATTTAACAACCCAGACATAAAACTAATACTATGTATTTCCTCTAATTAAAATAACATATTTTTAAAGTATAAACAAATAAGAGGAATAATAAGACTTATATAATTATTGAAAGAGATTTCTAGAAAACTTCCACACAAATACTAATAGAGAAATACTGACAAATTACGGTAGAAACAAATGTTTTGCTGAATCTGGTATACAAGAGATCTTCCTTCTGAAAAAGGAGCTCTACAGTGGAAACGGCTACCCCCATCTCTTCCACTTGCCTTGCTGTTTATAACACACTGGCATCCAACCTTCCATCTTTAATAAAGAATACGTCTGTCGAGGGATGATGGTCTCTTGTGTTTAAACTCATCCTTGTGCCTAAGTTAATATGAGTGAAATGTTCTCAGAATTTTATCTGTAAAGTTTTAGGTCACATTTTTTAAAAGAAGGCAATCGTTCTTTAGCTCCTCTTTGACTTTTACATTGGCAATAAGATGGGAACAACCAGAAGAATTTACTAGGCTCCAGAGACAGAATTCATATGCTAAACATGTCAATATAAATATAACAGCTGGCATTTGTGGGAATTAAGCACAAACTTGTGCCATTCCTTGATACAGAGAAAATAAGTTCTACTAGCTTAAACAACTGTGATTTAGAGTGTGATCATGAAAACAGATATTCTTTCTCATAACCAATCTACTGTTTTTCTTGCAAGAAAATCTTAGAGTTTTGAAACTGTGGGCAGATGTTTATAGTTACAAATAGGAATAGAAAATCAGGTGGAAAGCAGAATATCATTTAAAATTCTGTGAATAAAAAAGTTGTTCCCCAATACTCCACCCCAACAACATCAAGTTTTCAGGATAGTGGAGACTAGAGTTGTCTGGAAGAGTGAACTTAAACTAAGAGAATGACACCATAATATCACCTTTGGGCAAGGTAGTGGAACAAACTTTTTTATTGATGATTGATATGGGAAGATTCAGCCCACTGTAGGTAGTGCCAACCCTGGGAAGAGGGTCCTAGATTATAGAAGAAGCAGACTGAAAAGGGACACTAAAAAGAAATCCCACATTAGCTCAGAATTGAGTATAATAAAAGGTTATTTATTTAGGGGTAGTCTCACAGATCACAGTCCTCTGCTTGAACATGGAATCCAGCAGCCAGAAGAGAATATCAGTCTGTGCTTTACATTGGCATTTATAGTATAAGAAGTCATGCCTAAGTGGGCAGATAACTTAAAGGTTACTGGCCAAAGAATTTCCTATAGCGCCCCTTCTTTTGTTTAAATAATAGAGTTCAAAGCCTAATACAAAATTATAAACAATAAGAACAAATATCAGGTGTAAAAATTAGAATTACAACCAGCATAAACAATATCAAGCAAGAAACATGTGATAAATGTTTCAGTAATTATCTTATCCTAAGGAGTCTTGTATTATAAATAACTTGGCCAAGTCAACAGAGGAAAGTAATTATGACTATCTAGTCTTCAACCCAGAGACCCAAGAAGGGAAAATAATATTACTTGAATAAGCAGGAAGTGCAATCAAGCAATTTCTGAAATGTGCAACAAATGACAGAGACAATTGGATACCTAGGCAATCACCCAAAGTCTCATTTGCAATGCTGGAGAAACCAACTTTGGCTAAGGCCTAGAGTAACTGACAGACCAGGTCCTTCTGTCTATGTGTTGCTTTTATTGGTTAATGCAGAAAGAGAACTGCTTTTATTTTATTTTATTTTTTGTATATTTCATATTCAAATCACAAAAGATTATTACAGTTTCCATGGGACTAAATGTCTATTCTTTTTTAAAGGACAAGTAGCCGAACCAGTAATGACGATAAGAGAATAAATAAGATTAGAGATATCCCAGGAACAGAAGTAGTGGCACTCCTGGTGGTTTCTGCACACTCTCAAGGGGATGGGAAGGCTTGCTACTAAGAGACAGAGCATGTCATAACAGACGCAGATGTGCCTGGTGTATGAGGAAATTGATAGTTCTTGTTTTCTCATTCGTGTGTTGTTTCTTGTAATGTAAAAGTGCAACAGGACTTACATACAAGTGCCATCTATATGTATGTGGCAAGCAATCTCTTCAAGATGGACTTTTTAAGTACATGTATATGCTATTTTTAAAAGATGAGTCTTATATAAAGTGTTAAGAATTTTTTCCTAAGTTCTCTGTGGTTGTGGTTTGTAGGCTTGTTTTCTTTGCTTTAACATAGTTTAAAAACCACCTATGAGTGAATAAATGTGATAATTGTCTTTCTGTGTCTGGGTTACCTCACTCAAAATAATGTTGTCGAGCTCCATTCATTTTCCTGCAAAATTCAAGATGCTGTTATTTTTTTCTGCTGTGTAGTACTCCATTGTGTAAATATACCACATTTTCCTTATTCATTCTTCGGTCAAGGGGCATTTACTTAGATATCAATGAGGACACTACAAGAGATTTACATAGAACTATCTACATGGGAAGCAGAAAAAGACAAGATCTCCTGAGTAAATTGGGAGCTGGGGGCGGTGTTTGAAGGGACTGGGGAGAGGCAGCGAGGTGAGAAAAGTGTAGAGCTCAATAAACAAAGAATTTTTTCTTTTGAATTTGTTTTGATTTAATGGTAGGCCATTGAAGTGAAATAATAACTCATATAATTGCAAATTAACTCTTGTAAGAAGTAAATTTAAGGATGCTTGGGATCACACAGATGCTATTGTTAATGATCACTTCTTTTATCTAGTTTTGCTTTTTATTAAATTCTTTTATGAATTTCACTTTAACTTTACTTTGTTTTGACAGATATAGAGGTATTTCAATAGCTGAAAATAGTCTATTTAGACAGGAATAACATCTCTTCATATCAGTATATCCAAAGCCACTTGTTAAATGAGAAAGCAGAAATAATGTGCATAAGAACTACAGCTATAATTCTTTCAAGTTAATATTTTTAGAGAAAATGAATACTCATGGCAAAATATTAGCTTTAAGAAAAATCCACACAATTGCATTGATTCTATTGTCAAGTGATGAACTGTTACTCTCCCAAAATATTCACCATTCATATCTACTTTGCCTTTTGCTCAACATTAAGGTGAACTTTTAAAATTTAAAATATTTTTTAAACATTGCATAAATATAGAGGAAATAAATATCTGCTTAAATTATTTATTGGAGTATTCTGTCTCTTTTATCTCCTTCTTTAGAGGGAACCTACATTTTAAATTGCATATGCATCATTCTGCATTAATTAAGCACTATGCCTTTAATTTGTTCAAATAAAATAGAATTGTGAGTAAGAACAAGTCAAAATTATATATTGTAACATTTACTTATGAAAAGTGGTATCTGAATTCTTTTTTTTTAATTTATTTAATTATTAAAGATTTCTGTCTCTTCCCCACCACCGCCTCCCATTTCCCTCCCCCTCCCCCAATTAAGTCCCCCCCCCTCAGACCGAAAAGCAATCAGGGTTCCCTGTCCTGTGGGAAGTCCAAGGAACCCCCACCTCCATCCAGGTCTAGTAAGTTGAGCATCCAAACTGCCTAGGCTCCCACAAAGCCAGTGCGTGCAGTAGGAATTCTTGTAAAAGAAGAAAATTCATGAAATTCAATTTGCAATCAGGCCTTTTTCAAACTACTATGTTGTACCTATATACAAGGTATTGATCAACATTTTGAAAACTTCCAATTCTCTGCATAAAAGAATAATAAAATGGATGTGTTCTAGCTTGAATCTTCTTAGTAATCATTAAATTTAATTCTGTTGTCTGAACAATTATTTCTCTGTTTGCCTAAAAATACATCCAAGACCATTCAATTCAATGCAATACCACCAGCCATTTACCATAAAACAACATAGTAGATCCTCAGGAGATCTCTGAAATGACAATGCCCATATTTTGTGTCTCTTCCTTCAGATCATAGCGAAGTGAAGATAAAGTGTTTGTTAAATAAACACCAAGTCAGACAGCTGCTGTGCCTCTAATTCTGATGCTAACAGAGTATAGGTAGAAGAATCAAGGCATTTATCATGAAGTCTCAAAAAGAGAAAAAAATATTAATACCTGGTAGAAGATTCCTTTATTGAAAATAGTTCCTTCCTTGCTTTTATTTGAATGTTCAAGTGAGTAAATAAAAAAATTACAGCATGCAAGCTAAAAGATGAATTTGACAAGGACAGGATTCAACCTTTGTATTTGGGGAGCTGAGCTTTCAAGAATTCACATCAATTACATCACCTTGCTTATTTTACTTCCTGACCTATTTTATATTTAGATTTGCTTTCATCATATTGCATGCTCTATTCTAAAATAGAAATTCCTGGCATCTAATGTAGTTGTTCAGTGAGAATGAACTTCATAGGCTAAATATTTGAACACTTGGTCCTTGGATGTCACTGTTGTTTTGGAAGGTTTAGATTGTGTGGCCTTGCTGGAGGAAGTACATCATTGTGGAAAGCCTTTAAAGGTTTGAAGTCTTGCGTCACACAATTTATTCTCTCGAGGATGTGATCTTTAAGGTTTCTTTTCCTGGTGTCATGTCTGCCACTTTTGGCCATGTTTTCTCAACACAATGAACTCTTAGTTAGCCCTTTGTAACCATAAGACAAAATAAACTCCTTCTTCTCCAAGTCGTATGTATATGGTCATGGTGTTTTATCACAACATCAGATGGTAACTGATATGCATATGCTTTTCTGTTATTTCCATCCTATACCAGCCAGGTTCAGCATTTATATATTCATATTCTGTTCCATATTATAATGCGGGGATATGTTTTTCTCTAAGTATCTAGAGTATTTTTTAACTCTTGGGTATTTATTTAGAAATGTCTGTGATATACGTTCCTTTCACTAAGACATCACCTGAGAAGAATACACTATCTTCTTCTGTTCTCACTGTGCATTTCTCTAATTTTAGCACTGTGTATGTATTGTCCCAATAATTTCTTTTCTTATCACTTTTTCTCTAATATCTTACAGATTCATCGAAAGGAACTATTATTATGGATTCATCTCTGAATATTCAACAGAGAGCATGCTTTGTGGTATTGTACTACAATTCAGCTCATTTTTGAATAGTACATAAATGAAAAAATGGGGAAATGGTGTGGATACAGAGGAAGAAAGTGAGGCACAGCTATACCTCTCACAGAGTTCTTTCTTTCTTTCTTTCTTTCTTTCATTCTTTCTTTCTTTCTTTCTTTCTTAAAGATTTCTATCTCCTCCCTGCCACCGCCTCCCATTTCCCTCCCCCTCCCCCAATCAACTCCCCCTTCCTCCTCAGCCCAAAGAGCAATCAGGGTTCCCTGACCTGTGGGAAGTCCAAGGACCACCCACCTCCATCCAGGTCTATTAAGTTGAGCATCCAAACTGCCTAGGCTCTCACAAAGCCAGTACGTGCAGTAGGATCAAAACCCAGTGCCATTGTTCTTGAGTTCTCAGTAGTGATTGTCTATTATGTTCAGTGAGTCCGGTTTTATCCCAGGGTTTTTCAGACCCAGGCCAGCCAGCCTTGGTGAGTTCCCGATAGAACATCTGAAGACAGAAAAAGCAGTGCCCTTGTCTGTAACCTTTGCAAAGAAAAAGGATAAATTTACAGTTTATGCTAAGGTCTTAGGCTTCTTCTGCTTCCCCATATCTCTAGGAGCCTGCCTTATATTGTAGCATGGTAGAAAGAAAGAATTTCAATAATTGGATTGTTGGAAAAAATGAGAAATAAATTTCCCCACTAATAGTTTCTACTGGGATTAATTAATCACTATTTTTTTGTTTCAGCCATGTTAGCTTTCTCATCATCATATACAATAGAATACTTGTTTAATCAATGGTGTGTTCTTAAGTGACAAGTCAGTAGAGATGTAGAGGAAAATCAATGTTTTAATTTATAATTCATGATTCAGCTTGGAACATGGTTCTTGTAAACATCTATTGTTTCATGATGATAACTAATTTGTAATACCAGAGGACATATAACAATTATTTTTGGTTTCTGCTTGTTGATCCCAATAAATAAATGCAGAGTATACTAAAGTTTCAGCATATGGCTTTTGATGTACTGGTGTTTTTTTAAAATCTCAGATAATTATTTTAAACCAAACACAAAATGTTTTGCATTTTTCTCACAGGCACAGACATGAGCATCAATACGGTAAACTGAAGCATTACATCATCTCATAAGTCAAAGAAGTCTTGGATAATTTGCTTGGGTAATTTTAGAGACTATGGAAAATTTTGTGAGGGATAAAAATTTTAATATTTTGAGGTAATCAAATGTGTAAATTTTCTTATCCATCTACACATTAAGAATCAGTAGTAGAAACATAAATCAGTGTTGGTATTAGCCATATTGTACAGTTAATCTAAATCTTTCAAGGAATGATCAATGCTAGTAGTATTTATTCTATTTTTTCATCAGTGAAATAAAAGTCTGTAGTATATTATATGCCATCAAGAATTTAAAAAAAGAATAACTATATGTTTTTCCTTGGGTTCACCTTCTTACTTAGCTTCTTTAGGTTCACCAATTGTAGACTCCGTGACCCTTATTTATGGCTAGAAACCAATTATGAGTGAGTACATCCCATGTTCATCTTTTTGGGTCTGGGTTACCTCACTCAGGTTAGTGTTTTCTATTTCCATCCATTTGCATGCAAAATTCGAGAAGTCATTGTTTTTTACCACAGCGTAGTACTCTACTGTGTATATATTCCACACTTTCTTCATCCATTCTTCCATTGAGGGACTTCTAGGTTGTTTCCAGGATCTGGCTATTACAAATAATACTGCTATGAACATAGTTGAACAAATGCTTTTGTCATATGATCGGGCATCTCTTGGGTATACTCCCAAGAGTGTTCTGGCTGGGTCCAGGGGTAGTTATCCTCTTGCCTATGGGAAGTAGACAAAATTGCCGGGGAGAAAAGTGGGATCTTGGCGGTGGGGTGGGTTGGGGGTAAGGGGAGATGGGGAAAGAAAAGTGAGAAGGGGAGAATTGGGGGAACTTGGGGAAACAGGATGATTGGGATAAAGGAAGGCTGGATAGGGGAGCACGGAAGCACAATTCTTAGTTAAGGGAGCCACCTTAGGGCTGGCAAGAGACTTGAACCTAGAGTGGCTCCCAGGAGCCCAAGGCGATGTCCCCAGTTAGTTCCTTGGGCAGCTGAGGATAGGGAACCTGAAATGACCCTATCCTATAGCAATACTGATGAATATCTTGCGTATCACCATAGAACCTTCATCTGGTGATGGATGGAGATAGAGACAGAGACCCACACTGGAGCACTGGACTGAGCTCCCAAGGTCCCAATGAGAAGCAGAAGGAGGTAGAACATGAGCAAGGAAGTCAGGACCACAAGGGGTGCACCCACCCACTGAGACAGTGGGGCTGATCTATTGGGAGCTCACCAAGGTCAGCTGTTCTATGACTGAAAAAGCATGGGATAAAACCGGAATCCCTGAACATGGCGAACAATGAGGGCTGATGAGAAGCCAAGGACAATGGCACGGGGTTTTGATCCTACTTCATGTTCTGGCTTTGTGGGAGCCTAGCCAGTTTGGATGTTCACCTTCCTAGACATGGACGAAGGGGGGAGGACCTTGAACTTTCCACAGGGCAGGGAACCCTGACTGCTCTTTGGACTGGAGAGGGAGGGGGAGAGGAGTGGGGGGGAGGGGGAGAAGGGTGGGAGGAGGGGGAGGGAAATGGGAGGCTGGGAGGAGGGGGAAACTTTTTCCTTTTCTCAATAAAAAAAATAAATGAAAAAAAAAGATTTTAATAAAAACTCAACACTTAAATCTCACATTAAAACCCACATACTAATAGTGGGAGACTTCAACACACCACTCTTAGTACTGAACAGGTTTGTCAGGAAAAAAATTAACAGAGAAACAAGGGAACTAACAAATGTTATCATTCAAATGGACTTAATAGACATCTATAGAACATTTTATCCAAACATAAAAGAATATTCCTTCTTCTCAGCACCCCATGGAACTTTCTCAAAAAGTGACCACATACTAGATAATAAAACAAACCTCAACAGATACAAAAATAGAAACAAACAAAAGTACAAAAAAAATGAGACAAAGTGTTGGTTCTTTGAGAAAATCAACAAAATAGGCAAACCTTTATCCAAACTAACAAAAAGGCAGATAGAAAATATCCAAATTAATCCAATCAGAAATGAAAAGGGAGACATAACAATAGACATGGAGGAAATCCAGAGAATCATTGGGTCATAGTTCAAAAACCTGTAATCTACAAAATTGGAAAACTTAAAGGAAATCGAAAACTTTCTGGATAGTTATCACTTACCAAGATCAAATCAAGACCAGACAAGCAAATTAAACAGCCCTATAACTGCTGAATAAATAGAAAGAGTCATCAAAACTCTCCCAACCAAAAAAAGTTCAGGACCAGATGGTTTCAGTTCAGAATCCTACAAGATTTTCAAAGAAGAGCTATTACCAATACTCCTCGAATTGTTCCACACAATAGAAACAGAAGGAACATAATAAAATACTGGCAAATATGAATAAGGTATGTATTCATTTGTGGATTCTAGCCATAAAAAAAGCCTATAGTTCATGATCCGAGAGAAGCTAAGCAATAAGGTGTGAACCCAAAGAGAAACATATATAGATTTTTCTGGAAATTGGAAGCAAACAAGATCACCAGGCAAAAGTTGGGAGCATGGGGGTGGGGGTTGGGTGGGGGAAAGGGGAGAGGGGGAGAGAGAAGGGAGAAGGGAAGGGTTGGGGAGAGCTTGGGGAGTGGGATGGTTGAGATGGAGGAAGGACGGATATGGGAGCATGGAAAAAGATATCTTAATTGAGGGAGCCATTTTGGGGTTGGCAAGAGGCTTGATTCTAGAGGGGTTCCCAGGAGTCCAAGAGGATGACCCTAGCTAGGACCCTGAGCAGTGGATGAGAGGGTGCCTGGACTGACCTTGTCCCATAGTCAGACTGATAACTATCTTGAATAATACCATAGAACCTTCGTCTGGCAATGGATGGAGATAGAGACAGAGACCCACATTGGATCTCTGGACTGAGCTCCCAAGGTCCCAATGAAGAGCAGAAGGAGGGAGAATATGATCAAGGAAGTCACGACCATGAGGGGTTGGTCCACCCACTGAGACAGTGTGCCTGAGCAATGGGAGCTCACCAAATCCAGCTGCACTGGGACTGAACTAGCATGGGCTCAAACTGGACCCTCTGAATGTGGCTGACAATTGGGTCAGACTAAGTAGCCAATGATAATGGCAATGGGATTTGTCTCTACTGCATGTACTGGCTTTTTGGGATCCTATTCTATTTGGATGCACACCTTCTTAAGCCTGGATGGAGCAGTAGGGCCTTGGACTTCCCACAGTGCAGGGTACCCTGCCCTCTCTTAGACTGGAGGGGAAGGGGGATGAATGAGAAAGCAGGAAGGAAGTGGGAAAAGGGGAGGAGGTGGAAATTTTGATTGGTATTATTTATAAAGTAATAAAAAAAGAAACTTAGAGTAAAACATATCTTATGTGAGTCAAAGAAGTGATAACTTTTATAACCAAAGCAAGAATGGGGCTGAGACAGCTGAGGATTTACCAAACAATAGTGAACTTTTAGGTGACAAACTTCATATGAAGCAGAACCATACACAAAGAATGCAGCAGTTATGGAATAAAATAGGAAGAACCACAAAAAATTAGAAAGAATCAAATGAAGCAATGTATCTTAGCAACTCTGTCATACATATGATACCCTCGGGTATTACCAAGGACAAGCCCAGGAGCAAGGATTGGAAAGTACATAGAAGTTGTAAGATCCTTTCTGTTCTCATGGCACGTGGCTTTTAGAGGTCTGCAGGTGCTAATGCCTATGTCACACCAGAGCAAGGTGGTGGAAGTGTGGAGCTGAGCACAGTTGGCTCACTTCAACAACTCCATTTGAGTTGAAAAATAACTAGAATCAATGCCTATGTTATCTGCCAGACCAAGGAAGAGTCTTGAAGTTTGTAGCAAATATAACAGACCAAAACATTTTTAATACAATTTTGCAAAGTTACATGAATTAAAACACCATTTTTTTCATATGAATAAGATTTGTTAAAATGTCTTATTGACAGGCCAAATGTAGACAAAAAAATAACTTCAAAAGAAATATCAGGTTTATAAAAAAAGTATAGTGACAATTTTGATCTTTTTCTTATCAAATCCCTCAAAATTATTATTATTAACATTTTAATATTATCGATTGATTAATATTAATTATTAGTAATTAATATTACTAATATTTTAACTTAGTAATTTCAAATATATGTTAACAATACTTTGTTGAACTAGTCAGTATTATCAATAACCATTCTGTAACTGCTTTTTTTCGGATGGCATGTATTTTAGTGATATTGTAGGCTGATTTATAAAAATCTTATTTATTTTAATTATTAAGAGTCTCAGTTTGGTGATTAAAAGTTGGTTTTTCTTATGTTCCTGCTACAGCTGGGTTCAGATCCTGAGATGGGGAATGGGTGTAGTGCAAAAAAAAGTTTTTGACCACTTGATGACTTTAATACAAGTGGCTGGCCCTAAATAGCTCAAGCCTTCTTTATTTACGCACCAAAAACAAACAAGCAATTCCCACCTTCCAATATTAACCTCCAGAAAAAAACAAATATGTTTCTTTTTCTTCCAAACTTTTACATCCAATAAACTTTTAAACAAAAGCAGTGCTCAATATTTTGTTAGCTTGGCTAAATATCAAGTCAGGCATATCTTGTTTTTAAAGAACTACAAGGTGATAAACATAGGTACATGTTCTCAAGAGCAACAATATTGTTTAAAACTTAACAAAGCATATTTATAGAAATAGAGGTGATTTGCCATAAACGGCATGCACACAGTTAGCTAGTATGTCTCCAACAGTTACCTTGTCCTTCAAATGGGTCCTGTGTGCCTGTGGCTCTCTAGAAAGGGCAAGCTTTGATAAGGCACTCTTTTTCCATCTTAATGCATTCTCTCCATATCAGGAGATGACATTAGTGGCCTTTGTGTTGCTTCTTTATATGTACCCATTTAATTTATTGCCTCAGATTCTGTCAGCCTTGAATCAGCAGATTTCCTGGGGTCTGGAGTAACAGCTGGTATTTCCAGATAAGTAATCTGAGAAGCATCAGTTCCCAAAGAATTTTAGGGAAAAATATTGGGGAAAAAATGAGGTTTCCAGGAATGATCACTTCTGTCCCATACATGACTGAAACTAAAACCACTACGAGGATCACCAAAATTATGCGAGAGAAGAGAGTCTCCCGGTATTCTACACTGTCACTGGTTCCCATCTAGTGAGAGACCATCTCTACAGGTTTTGCCTCATAGAAACCTGTTGGAAAAGCATTCACAGGCTGGTCTGAAATGAGGCTACACAGCTCCCAACAGGTCTTGTTCATTTAAATTCTTCAGTTTCACGTTTGACACAAATATTGCTAGTCTACATCCTTGGACATACTGTGCTGGGATCTCCAGCAGTGTGCACTGCCCATAAGATACTCCTCTCCCTGACTATGTCTTGATCATCCCTGGGCTCTTACACTCATCTTAGGGAACCAGGGAAAGTGGTCAGAGACTTTTATTTATGTGCTTGGCTCTATGCCTCACGGGACAGGGTAAGCTCAGTATCACATACTCCACTGTCAAGAAGTCTAAAGATGTCTGGATACTGCTAGGTGCTATTATTTCTTTGTCTAATGTAATCCAGTTACTTTTTATGATATCTTTTCCTTGGTAATTCAATTGCTGGCACTCCAAAGGCCCTGATCCTCCTGGAACACAGTCTCCTTGAATAAATAGACCACTTGAAGTATATCTTCTTTTTTCCCTCATATATCTTATTTTTAATCACAACAACATTTAAATTAGTTATCACTGAGTACAAAATATTCAGCATTTATAAATGTGTGTGTGTCATGCATGTGTGTGTGTGCATGTGCGTGCGTGTGTGTGTGTGCGTGTGTGTGTGTGTGTGTGTGCCTGTGCCGTGCACTCATGTGGAAATCAGATAACAGCTTTGTGGAGTTCATTGTCTCATTCCAGGGTAGATTCTAGGAATCAAACTCATGTTGATGGTCATGCCTGGCCAGCAAATGTCTTTATCTAATGAGTATCTTGCCATCCTAAATACACTTTGACAAGAGTAATTTTGTTTCTGAGATATATGAAGGAACCTGTGGAATTTTGTTTTTCTACTCATCTTCAGACATGAAGTGAATGCAAGCCTATCTCTTTGCTCACTTAATATAGTCAGGGATTATCATCTTTCTAAAGAGATGGATGCCTAATACCCTTTAGAGCACATTTTCAGTTGCATAATTGATATTTAAGCACAAATAAAATATTCAAACTGGCAGAAAATGTGTGAATTAAGATTGGTAGGAGCTCTGGCACTAGGTATATTAATATCCCTTTCTAAATTATTATCTCCTATAAAAACCTCCTGAGAAAAACAAGGAAGGAGCAGTATAATTACAAAAATATAGACATTGTACAAGTTGTTTCCCATGAAGTCTCTCAAATGTTTGCTCTCTATGTGAGTATTTTAGTGGATGTAACTCTCTAATTAGAAATACGTTGTGGTAGTAAATTTAAAAGTTTATTTTACCTAAGGTGAGTCTTTACAAAGAACCACGCTATTAGTTAAGCAAAGGAAAGTCTTTAAAAGTTATAATCAAAGTGAGGAAAATACACCTTTTTTGGGCTTTGAATATTCTCTTAACTTTTTAGGTCAAAATATTGTCACTGCTACACAAACACTCTTGAGGGGCACAGTTGGCATTCTCATTGCCACGTGGTAGAAAATTAGTTTTCTGGGGGCAACACTAACATCTATGCCATCTCTTGACACAAGTGAAACATAGCATCTTATAATTTTCTAAGAAAAGGCACTGGGGGAGTGACACCATCTTAAATTACTGCCGGCAACACATCCTGAACTCATGGCTTACTGCAGTGAGAAGTGGAGCTAAAAGTGGACCACCCTCTCCTGAAGAAGGAGTGGTTTGTTATAAGAAATGGACATTTGTGGTGTTCATATATGAATCATCAGCATAAATTAAAAAAATAAGGCAGATGTATTTTGTACTGAGAATATCATATAGTTCTTTGCTTATAAAGAAAAATGCATAAACATAGTATAAGTTGCATGATCAGTCAGATTCTTGGGGCGGTAGTTAAAACTCCTTTATTATAAGATTATTTGTAAATTAAATTCCCACTTTATACACTTTATATATTAGTAATATATAATTACTTTCAAACTACATTTTTCTTCATCACTCAGCATTCCAAATAACCATGTGAGGTAGATATTTTGCCTTTGATAAGGAAGGGACTGAGATTCATTCACACTAGTCACTTTATTCTATACCACAGAGACAAAAATGTCCTAGTCCATCATCAAAGACAGCCAAGGAAGAAATTCAAAGAATAAACCTGGTGGCAGAAACTGAAGGAGAGGTCATGGAGAAGTGCTGCTTACTTACTGGCTTGCTGTGTTTGGCTTGTTCAGCTATCTTTCTTCTACAACCCAGGCCTGAACAGAGATGACACTGCACACAGTGGGATGGACCCTCCCACTTCAACAATTCATCAGGAAAGTTCTAGCCCTAGACATGCTCAGAGGCCAATCTGAGGGAAGAAATTCCTCAGTTAAGTTTCCTCTTCCCACATGACTCTAGTTTGTGGAAAGTTGTCAAATATTAACCAGCATAGCACAAGTTCAAACATTCCAGTATTCCAGTCATTTTTACAGTATGAAAGGGAAGCAGTCTAATAGGACGTAAGTACATATTAATGCTCTAATTGAACTCAGACATAGGGCTTGAACTCTCAAAAGCATATAATATATTGGTTTTGAGCAAATATTTTTGAGAAAATTGAAAAGGATGTACTGGTATCACTGAGGAGACACACATATGAACTACTACCCATCATAAGAAAAAGGACTAGGAGATATCTCAGTAATGATATACTTTCTTCCATCTTCTTCTCCCATCAATCATCTCTAGGGAAACAGTATTGATTAGATTAATATACTAAAGGATGTTTATTAGATTGGCTTATAATGTATGGTTGGAACAATATAAAATGGCTGTCTCACATGGAAAGACTGAGAAGCCAATAAATGCTCGGTCCATGAGTCTGATGTCTCAGCAGCTCTAATCTAGCACCCAAGGCTTAGAGAACATCTGGAGAACCACTGGCCTTCAATGTATGTTAGAAGATGAAGAAGATGATTTTTAACATCAGCTAAGAAATCATAAGAAACACAAGGGTACGCCCCTCACGGTCCTGACTTCCTAGCTCATGTTCTCCCTCCTTCTGCTCCTCATTGAGACCTTGGGAGCTCGTTCCGGTGCTCCAATGTGGGACTCTGTCTCTATCTCCATCCATCGCCAGATGAAGGTTCTATGGTGATATGCAAGATATTCATCATTATGGCTATAGGATAGCCTAGCCAGTTTGGATGCTCACCTTCCTAGACCTAGATGGAGGGGGAAGGACCTTGGACTTTCCACAGGGCAGGCAACCCTGACTGCTCTTCGGACTGGAGAAGGAGGGGGAGAGGAGTGGGGGGAGGGGGAGAGGAGTGGGAGGAAGAGGAGGGAAATGGGAGGCTGGGAGGAGGGGGAAAATTTTTTTTCAATAAAAAATAAATAAATAAATAAATAAATAAAAACACAAGGGTATTAGGAGAACTATCTAGCAAGACTGGAGGCTCAGAAACAAAAATAGTTTTAAAATATTCCATTTTCCATGTCCTTTTATTTTATTTTTTAACATGGACTGTTACCAGAAGGTGAAGTCCAGATTTAGGGTGAATCTTCCCAGATCAATTAAGGAAATTATGATAATCTTCCATAAACATGGCCACAGGGTAACCCAATGTACAGAATCTCTAATTGAGAGTCTCTTTTCAGAAAATTCTGGATTACATCAAGAGGAAGATTAAACCGACCATCACATCACGCAATTCAGGATCAGAACTAGGATTTCCAGAACGTGGGTAAATTCCTGGTGACCACGGAGGTGTACCTATAATCCCAGCACTCATGAAACTGAAAAAGCAGATTACCTAAGGAAGCTGGTTTTGAATAGCTGCTGTCTTAGTTAGGGTTTCTCTTACCGTGATGAAACATCATGACCAAAAGGAAACTTGGGGAAGGAAGGGCTACTTAGCTGTCATTTCCATATTACTGTTTCTAACTAAAGGAAGTCAGGATAGGAACTCAAGCAGGGCAAGAACTTGGAGGCAGGAGCTGTTGCAGACGCCATGGAGTGGTGCTAGTTGTTGGTATGCTCCACATGGTTTGCTCGCCCTGTGTTCTTAAAGAACGCAGGCACACCAGCTCAGGGATAGCACCACCCATAATGATCTGGGCCCTCTGCCATCAATCACCAATTAAGAAAATGCTCTAAGGTGGGATCATGTGGAGTCATTTTCTCTATTGAGTTTCTCTACTTTTAGATAACTATAGCTTGCTTCAATTTGACATAAAACTGCCCAGTACAATTACTCTCTGAACACAAAATAATATTTAGCCGCAATAAAGTCTTTAAATTTCCTTCTGAAACTTCACAAGACAGGCCTCCATCTTCTGCATTGCCCTCAATATTTTTATCTTCCAAGCTCCTATTGAACAACTTTCCAAGCATTGGACACTTAATGACTTTCCTTACTCCAAGTTTGAAAGTCCATCCACAATCCTCCCAAAATTAGCATGTTCTAACCTGTCACAACAATTCCCTTTCATCCTGTACCAACTTGTTTTAGTTAGGGTTTTTATTGCTGCAATGAAATGCCACGACTCAAAAGTAAATTGGGTGTAGAGGGGTTATTTGGCTTACACTTGTGTCATTGAGAAAAGTCAGGACAAGATCTCAAACAGTTCAGAAACCTGGAGGCAGAAACTGATGCAGGTTATTGAGTGATGATGCTTACCAGTTTACTGCAAATGGCTTGCTCAGCCTGCTTTCTCATAGAATCTAAGCCCAGAGGTGCTTCCACTGACAATAGACAGGGCTCTCACACATCAATACTAAGTAAGAAAATGTCCTACAACCAGATCTTATGAAGGCATTTCCTTGATTTAGGTTACCTACTCTAGTTGTGTCAAGTTAGCATAAAACTGTGTAGAAAAGCTACATTGGCAATTTGTGGGTTCAAATGATAGACCCAGCGTCCGAATATGAGATGGAGAGCAATGGAGGAAGATGTAAGATTTCATCTGCTTTGCATTCCTTTCTTCCAAACATTAGCATGCACTTTCATGTACACACACACACACACACACACACACACACACACACACACACGAGAATAAAGGCAAAGGCCCCGAGTGATGGCACATCTTTGATTCTAGCATTTGGAAAGTTGAGACAGGATGACCATGAGTTTGCAGGTATTGTTGACTCAAAACCAAAAGAAAAACATAAGACAAATATGCGGATATAAGAAATACTTATTAATATTTATTTATTGTTAAGAATTTCATACATGTATACAATGCAGTGTATATTTATCCCTTCCTTTCCTCCTCCAACTTTGGTTTAATAGAGCAATAACTGACATGGGAACCAGACCAAAGTTGACTGTCACATGTGTGGTTATTTCTGGAAGACAACCAATTTATTCTGTTTTGTTGCTACTACTTGTGGTCAAGGGAAAATGTGATGATGCCTCAGAGGCAAAAAAAAAAAAAAATCAAAAACAGAATTCAAGAGGCATGTATGCTACTTACAGACTCTTCAATTTCTTTCTTTGTGTTAATAAGAAACTCGGGTTATATATAGAACAGTAGAAAATGGACTTTTAGAAGTTAACGGTCTAAGAAGACAAATCAGGAAAGGGTATTATTATTTGATTTACTGTCTGGATGGTACTCTCAGAACTCTGCTGATTAGGGAAGAGGCAGAAAAAGAAACAACACAGGAAGCTGATTCTGATACAGACACAAGAGAGTGGCTTATGCCTTCAAGTGAACACTGACCACTTATTATCAGACCTAGGAATACCAACTTTGTGATCATGAATCACATCCACTCCTTAAATTTCTCTTTCCCATTATGTGACTAAAATAGAAGACAGATTTTTAAATGACTAAAATACAATTATTAGCATCAGAGAAAAAAAAACAACCTCTGCTTAGCCACTTATTTCAGACCCATAATTTATGTACTTTAAACTAACTTACAAAGCAACAGGCTTACATACAATAGTTGTAGACACATTTTATTTTTGTTGCAAAATTTTGAGGGTATCTTTTAATTAACGTATAAGTCCTTAATTTGATGGTAAAGCCATATAGTTAATCTAAACATAATTTGCCACTGGCTCTAGAGAGTACACTTACTACAGAATGCAAAAGTAATCTTGTGAAATAATGTCATACCAGAAGACCAGAAGGTAGTCAATATTCTACACTTAACAAATGCTCACAGCCCTTTGAGCTGTCCCATTCAAATGATCCATCTGCCCATCAGGCAAAAGCAAAAGTAAATGACAAAAGGAAGTCTACATAAAGCAAGTGAGGATTTAGAAATAACAACAGTGCAAAGGCATAGCAACTGGAGATGAGTAACTCATTTGAGCCAACTTCTCTGGTTATCCTGGAGACATATCCTTCATCACTATCTGCATATGAGCCACTGAATGGTGACGTGAGCCATTTCTGTCATTAAGCTGCCTCTCCAAGTACAGTGTATCTTTGAGTAGGAAGGAAAAGGGTAAAACTTGTGAAAATTTCTCAGCAAAGGTCATTAAAGATGTGCTCCAGTAAGTACATGGAAATTTGAATATGGTTCTGTACCTTTTGAATGACAGTCATTTTACTGCACTTATATTTAAGATCATTATTAAAAAACCAGAATTCTTAATCAACATTGAATCATAAGTAACATAAGCATTCATACCATTTTGTCCTAGAAGATGGCACAGACATAGACACCCTGAAATCTGTGATATGGTGAACATTCTGCATGGCATTTGTTGCATACATGAAACATTCTATGACCACTGTCATAGCCTATTCATTTGATACTTTCCATTTTATTGGTCTGTGATTCCAAAAATTATAGGTTTAGGACTTTTCATAATTTGTAAGAAACAGTGCTATTAAAATATTGCAACACTTTGAAAATATAACACAGCAACAAAAATAAAGACTTTCATTTTGTTCACTAACATAATGGAACCATTGTTGCATATATATTCTGGAAACCCTGGATAGGTTGAATGGCCTAGAGATGCTCTTACCCATTAACTTGCATAGAGGAAACATGATGATGCATTACATTATAGACACTAAAAGAAAGAGAATCTGTATTAATTTAGAGACTGGTTCGTTTGGAAGACAGGGAGTTTCGCTGTCACGTTGGGATATGGAAGAAAAAGGAGGAGTTCTACTGTTAGGTACATAGAGTTGCAAGCTGCCCAGACGTCTATAAATTGCTTTAAGTTACCATGGTATTTCTTTCAAATTTGAAACATTTCTGGCTCATGTTATACCTACTTTATCAAATTGCCAAACATGGCAGAAGACATCATATGTAGAGTAGAAAGGAAATCATACATACTTCTTATGGTAAAGATCAAATGAGTAGTTGACAGTGAAATATTTTAAAATTAGGGGCATTTGGGGTGCCAGGTTTGATTTTAGTCCCATGTGAAACCCCACATTTCAGAGTAAAAGAAGAAAACAAACTGCTAAATGTTGTCCTCTGACCAGCACATGAGTACATGTGTGAGCACACACACACACACACACACACACACACGTTTAAAAAGAAAACATTTTCAAATTAAGCTACACATGGTACTAATGTGACACTATTCCTAGTGCTCAGTGCTCAGGCAGAAAGAGTATGAGTCCCAGGTGAAATATATATATAATAAGTTAAGGACAAGCCTGGTCGGCATAGCAAGACCCAATCTCAAAATGTGTCAGCAACAAAATATATAGTTATAGATGTGAAAGTCTCTCCACTGACCTTACAATAAGGTCATCATCATTTAATTGAATTATACCTCTCCTTTAATTTTTCTCAATGCAAGGTATTAACAGCTACATTGAAATAGATACAATTTTAAGAGCTCAACCTTTTAAAATATATGCTATTTAATCTCCACAGAAGCTCACCAAGGCCAGCTGGACTGTGACTGAAAAAGCATGGGATAAAACCGGACTCTCTGAACATGGTAAACAATGAGGGATGATGAGAAGCCAAGGACAATGGCATGGGGTTTTCATCCTACTTCATGTTCTGGCTTTGTGGGAGCCTAGCCAGTTTGGATGTTCACCTTTCTAGACATGGACGAAGGGGGGAGGACCTTGGACTTTCCACAGGGCAGAGAACCCTGACTGCTCTTTGGACTGGAGAGGGAGGGGGAGAGGAGTGGGGGGAGGGAGAGAAGGGTGGGAGGAGGGGAGGGAAATGGGAGGCTGGGAGGAGGCGGAAACTTTTTCCTTTTCTCAATAAAAAAAATTTTTAAAAAAAGAAATATCATTATATAATAAAGTGCCTTTTCAAAGTTTTGCCATTCTCTGTATCTTACTCTCTGCCAAAGGCTTCTAATATTCATATAGCTCAGTTTCCTTACTTTAAATAGTTATGTAAATTTACTTATATAAAACATACTTATTTGTACCTCATTTTACTCATTGTAACCTCTCATTTCCATCACCACCATGTGACAGATGGCTGCTGAATATTCCATACATTTTGAAAATTGTCAAGATGAAAGAGCTTTTTTATGACTGCGGCTGTGTCTCCTCACCTGTTTTGCGTAATCAGCCTGGAAAACACCAAGGAGTTAGCATTATTTGTGTATTAATTGCATCTATGTTGCTATTATAAAATAGCTTTACACAGAAAGCTAGGGAATTAAAGGTTAACTGTAGTTCCTATGTCCATGTTACAGACCAGCACCAATGGGAGGCCAAGGCAGCAAACCCTGAAGCATCTACTGACATTATATCCACAGTCAAGGACAGAAAATGAATGAATACATGAATTCTAGTAGTAATCTTTCTCTCTCCTTTTTGGTTTTGTGTTGGACTCAAATCTTGGGAATAGTACCACCCACAATGAGCATGTTTCTCATATCAATTAATATTTTTAAGACAATCTCCCATAGATATACCTGTTCTAGAAAATTCCTCATTGATACTCTCTTCCTGAGTGATTCTCTGTTGAGTCGAGTTGACAATTAAAACCATCATAATCTGCCTATTTCTGGAGAAGAGCAAGAACTTGGAGACAGGACATGAGGCACTAGGGATAGAATAGCAGCAAGAACCCTTGGCAAACAAGTTCTTATGCTCAATGCAAGGAAAGAGTAATGAAAAGTTGGGGGGAAACAACAAAATTGAAGCCCCTGTTTTGTGGCTGCAATGTCACCCCCATTTTGTCCTTGGTGCTAAGTATAGAAAGACATATTGTAGATAGAGAGATTGCTTAGTAGTTAGTGGGCTTTCTGCTCTTTCAGAAGACCCAAGTTTGATTTCCATCATCAACGTGGCAACTCACAGACACATGTAAGACCAGTTTCAGGGGTCTAATGAAAACAGACACTAAAAAGAAATCCCACAGTAGCTCAGAATTGAGTATAATAAAGGGTTATTTACTTAGGGGTATACTCACAGATCACAGTCCTCTGCTCGAATGGGGAACAGCAACCGAAATCTGCAGCTAGAAGAGAAGCCAGAGGCATGCTTTACATCAGAATTTATAGTATAAGAGGCCATGCCCAAGAGGGCAGGTAACTTAAAGGCTACTGCTAATGCCCTATTCTGGCCTCTGAGAACACCAAACATGAATGTAATACATAGACATACATGCAGGCAAAACATTTATAAATATTTTAAGAAAATTTAAAAAATAAAGAGGTGTATATTTCCTCATCAGAAAATAGCTAACCACTTCCATTCATGACTCTCATGAATACAATATCTGGAATTGAATAGAAAACACACTGTACATAATACTGAAATACAGAGACCCTCAGAAGAATACAGGAGAACCCACAATGCCACAAATATCTTCGATGCTGAGGCCATCATTCACACAACTTAAGATCAAAAAGATTTATATTCCAAGGCACTCATAGAGAAGACAGAACAGCCAATGGCAGAGAAGTAACATCAAATGATAGAAGAAAATTACAGGAAAAGTAGTTTTGCACAAATGCTAGGGAAGCATGTTAACAGAGACGACGAACAGGATTTGTAGTTTCGTCAGCAGAGGAGACAGTTGGATAAACACAAGGGGGGGATTTCTAAGTTAATGCACATTACTCAAGTAGAAACCCACAGACAGGGAGAGACACAGAAGAAAACAGCTGTAAAAGAGTATTGAGTTGTTAGTTACAAATTTAAATAATATATCAAGTTTGGAAAAGGAAAGAAAAAATATTTCAATATATTAAATCATAAAAGTCGAGAATTCATACAAACCTTGGAGCACATCAAAGATCCTGATCAAATATGACAGAAACTAAAAGTAAGTGAGAAAACTACAGACATACACACAAGCACCACCATCATGACCACCACATACCCACACATACACAAATGCACATGTATACTTACACACACAAGAGCCTTGGTATAGTCAGTTAGCTAAAAGGCAAATGTAAAAAACAAAGCCATAAAATCAGCTGGAAGGAAAGAAAAGAGGTTGGGTTATAAAATATTATATGCAGATAAACAAAGATCAAAGATATAAGAGGTTTTGGGGGAGAAACGACACAAGAGGAATGATACTGAGGCAGCTTCTTAGAGAAAGGGAAACAAATTTCCATCATGAATTATCCACTCAGAGATAATACCTTTCAAAAACAAAAGAGAAGAGTCTTTCCAATAAATCACATACTAAGGTAATTTATTATCAGTGCATTTGAACTAAGAACCCGACAAGCAAACATCTGCAGAGATGGTCTGGAGTGAGCACAGAGGACCTCAAAGAACTCAGTTATGGTATAAAAGTTAATTTTTTTGTATAAAAAAGATTTATTGAAATTTTTCAATGACAAGCACATAAAACTCAAATTTGGCTCTTCTCAAGGGCGGGAGAAAAATGGGTTACAAAGATGTTCTTTGTACAGAGAGACACAGAGCAGGGAACACCGCGTCATCACTACTAAAGCAATCCGGAGGACGGTGAACGAAAACAGCATTCGCTAGGAGGAACCTGCGGTCACTTCAGAGTCCCACTAGGTAAGAAAATACAATTTTGCATTCCTTTTCCGTGCCTCAATGTATGCAAGTAGGAAAACAAAACAAAACCCCAGTGGACGTGCAGAGGTCCTCCAGAGCTTAGATTTGTAAAATGGTTCTAAGCTGGAGTTCCCGAAATGAGTCCTCCTGTTATTTCTGCAAAATAAACTGCAAAATAAAATTTTACAGAACAAGATGAACAGATTGAGGTCTCTTAACATTTTTTTGGTATGTCCCACATCCCCAGAGTTGTTGGGAGGCTGTGGCTGGCCTCCACAGGTGACACACAGCCGCTGTCTTCAGTAACTGATCTGGTTCATGCGGTCTCTGCTAGAGGCACCCAGCACCCGGGTTTGTAAAAAAGCTATCTAAAGGAGTATTTTGACACTGGTTTGGGGACATTCCCCTTCTCTCATCCCTTTCTCCCCTTCTCAGATGGCAGTGGGTTTTGCTTTTGCAAAGAGAACTTGCGTTACTCTGAAGCCATGATCCTGAGAGCCAAAAAAAGGGTAGGCTTAGGAGATACGAGCAAAATGGGTTTGGTAATCATGAAAATCGGCGAACCTTCATATTTCAACTTCTTTAAAAGTTAATTTTAAGATACAGAAATGTTTGAAAGAATATTCATATATGTAAAGGACAAATACTCAAATGGAAAACTGTGTGAGAATAAGTTAAAGTCAAGGTAAGAGAAGATAATACCACATATTTTATAAAAAGGCAAAATAAATGGGCTGACAGTATCCAGGTGATGGTGGCTCAAGCCTTTAACCCTAGCACGTGGGAGGCAGAGACCGATGGATCGCTGATTTACAGAGTGAATTCCAGAGAGACAAAGCTGTTAAAAAGAAAACCTACCTCAAAAAAACAAAACAAAAATCGGAGTGTGTTCCAAAGGGCTGCTGAGGAGGTAAGCTGAAGCTGAAACGCACACAGAGGAGAGTAGCTGATGGGAATGGTTTATACTTGTGGAAGAGAGGCAGAAATGTTCTAAGAGCCAGAGGCAAAGGTGGATAACTGCAATGAAACAGCTTTTTCCAGTCACACAAGGCAGTTGGACATATGAACTCACAGCACCTGATAGTATCCACAAAAGCTGCACAGGCTCACAACCTGCCCAAGCTCATGCAAGACTAAAATACTGCCATAGATGGTGGACACGGGCATTGAGTCCATTTTCTAGCTGAGGATATAATGGCCCTTGATGACTGCTAAGAGGGGAGAAGTCATTTTCTTTTAGGATAGGGCTGACAATGTTCCAGTGGAAGGCAACAGAAAATGTCCAGCACATTCTGTATTCAGTGTGGTTTTTACGTTACATTAGAAGATACTACTAGGATAGGAACAGAAAGGATTCTGGAAGGGGTTGAGGGAGGCAGGAGAATGTTTAAAATTCATCGTATGGAATTCTGGAAGAATTCTTTAAAATGAGTGTGGGGGGGGAGAAGCAACACACGCAAGAGTTGAAATTACTTTTAAATTTAACATCAGTCAATTCTTGTTATTTTATTTTCACCTAAGGGGATGATTTATATATTCACATAACAATTTATGTGTGAATATTAATACCACTTTTACTTATAAAATTCACAACTAAGAATAGTCCAATTTTCATCTTAAGATGGAATTACTACATAAACTTTCCTATTCATACAATTTGTTTATTTCCTGAAAAAATAATTATTTATATTTAAAATAAAATGAAATTTAAAATGATTCAGAAATAAAGCAAAAGAATGTGTATTCAAACATATGTATGTTATTTATTTCATATATATGTTATTCATTATGTGTGTATGAGTGTATCTGTGCTTGTGAATGTGTGTGTGTGTGTGTGAAAATGAAGAAAAGGTCTAAGAGACTAGGAAATAGCACAATCAGTCACTGTCCAGTGCTGGAGGCAGAAGATGCAGAAAGTAATTTTATGATGTGAAATAAATATTTTATGTCGCGACTTTAGGAATATATTGGTATTTAATTAGTGAGAATTCCCCAGAATGCATTCTTTAGGTACATTACATTGTTCTTAAACTGTATTCATGTTAATATCATGAAAATAATGCCAATGTAAGAATCTTCCAATTTAAGGGATAATTTCAGCTTGATAAAGCTCTTTTGGAACATTGGAATCTCAAGGAATTCGGAAGGATTTTTCAACACTAAACCCATTCCATAGTTTGACAGAATCCCTCAATTCTTCAAATCTTAATTTTTCTAGGGGCACACTGCATTTGAAACAGGAGCATCAAAATGCATCCAATCACTCCTTCTGACCACTGCCATGTTTTATTAATTGATATTTTATTTGTGTGTGTTTACTTTGAGATGACTGTTCTTAAAATTTCTGCAAAGCTGAAGATTACCTTAATTGCCTTAAAATTCCCGTGCACCTGAGAATTACCTTAATTACTTTAAAATTCCCTACTCTTCATCCTCTCTCTTCCCAACTGACCCATCTACTTGATTTTTATCTGCAACTTTAAACTCACGGACCAAATACAAACTATTGCCTATTTTGTAAATAAAATATGCTAGGAACAGAGCCACTCCTTTCATAGTGTATAAGTTAAGTTGCAGTTCTAGGGGCATATGCGGGTATGAGAGACCATGTGACCCCACAAAATCTAGTGTTTATAGAAGTTTGTCAAATGTCTACTGTCAAATAAACTACTAAATAAATTCTTTGGTATAGAATATCCGTGTTGTTTTATGTCACATGCAATAATGGCTTGAAAGATGATATTGTGAGTTGGTTGACAATGTTCACTCTGTAGCTGGGTAGTCTAGCTTTCTTCTTTATCTCTCTAAACCAGAGTAATAACAATGATAGATTACATCATCACTATGTCACTCAGGTTTCCTTTCTTTAGGCTGTAAGCATGACATAATCTACTTCCTTAAAGAGGTAGAAGATTTACACATTAACATATATTAGCATCTTGAACTTGCTCATAGTAACATTACCACCATCATCACTGAATATGATGATCTCACAAAACAAGCTAACTTGCATAATCAATGATACATTAAAGTGTATTGTCATGATTATCATGGCAAGAAATCACTAGAAATTAAATTTTATTCTAAATTTTGAAATGTAATAATAAATGTTCCTATTAATTCTTTTTTATTATAAGCAGTTATGTATGCCCTCTATTTTTACTTGACCTTATGTATTTTATTTCAGGAAAGCTCCTTTTCTGCTTAGCGAGGGTATGCTGTAGAAGGTGTAGTTGCACATGTGTATGTGCGTATGCAGCTGTGTGTGGTCAATTTTAAGTGTTGTCCCCAAATGCCATTTCCATGTTGCTTTCTTTAGGCAGATTCTCAATCTGGCCTGGAGCTTGAAGATTAAATTAGCCTGGCTAGCTTGTGAGTCCCAGGGGTGTGACAGATTTTTGCCTTTCTGGCCCTGGGAAAATAAACATGAATCTACAAACCCATTTTTTTTTTTACATGAACCCCTGGACTTGAACTCATGCCCTTATGTTTGCGTGGCAATCACTATTAAAGAATCAGCTTTTATCATAACCTAAAAGCTTTGTTGTTTTAACTCCAAGATTAGAGACATTCTATATAAATAGTGTTTATTTGATATTCATCAGGGATGAACAAATGAATGTACTGCCACCATCTTAATACAGAATATTGGAAATGGAGCATTATTCTTGTTTAACAGATTAACTAGCATATAATTAGAATAACTAGCCGGTTGAATTAATTACCTTTTGTAGGTATTTAAATCCTTTTAAAATATTGAACTTGGCTGTGATATAATGGGATTGTTTCCCTTGAAGACATGAAGACATGAATTAAGATACACTTATTTGTGTTTAAATGATGACCTGTACTAGTAGTAGTATCACTGAACTCAAATCACAACTCTGGTAGAAAGTGAACGTTAAATCCTTTTGTATAAGACATTGTAAAGGCATTTTTCTGTGTCATTTCTTATTTTGTTGTTTATTTCCTAAGACAAATGGCTAAATCCAATACATTTCCAAAAGGGATTTGAAAATACTTAGATAAAAAATGTCACTTTATGATAAAAACGATTAATTTTCTCCTTTTTCTAAAAATCTGAAGTGAATGACTTTTTATTTTGGTACTTTATGATCAAAGGTCATGAGAGAGATGTCTCCATGAGATCAAGCATCAGAGGATGATTGTAACTAATTGATTCATATACTAATTTGAAGGAGGCTTCATGGTCACTTGAAGTAATACTTCACACTGAAGATTCATCTGGGACTGCTACACACATGGGAACATAAGACTCTTGCCTGGAGAGTTAGATCATATTCATATCAATTTAAAACCATCACTACGATGGTAGCATGAGACCACTGAGTCTTCTGTGTAAATCAATTATACTTTGAGTTAGTCTTTTGTGAAAACTGGAAAGCATTAAGGTGACTGTATCTTTGAGTTTCTTGTACCTTTATTAATGACAAAAGTAGTATTTGAGTCTGAAAAATTATCCTAGGTAGTGAAATCAGAGATATCTTCAACCTTTTGATATTTGTCCACTGATATGAAAAAATGTAGGATTCAACAGTGTGTAAACAGACATTGAAAGAAAAATGCTTCTGCAAAGATAAAAATGGTGTACACTGAAACATGAAAAAAATTGTTATTTAAAAGTGCAAACCAAATATATTTACATATATGATTAAATTTAAAACTCTAAAACTTCATTGTTACACACTAACAGAGAGAAGACATGAGTGATTGGTTGTCTTGCCAATCAATAAGACTGTATTAAAAATCTCCTATCTGATTAAGAGCCAGAGTGTCTGCTCCAAACTTTCAAGAAAAGATTAACCAAGGAAGTAGTACTGGAAGGCTGGTAACCTGGACAAAGATAGGAGAAGAAAGAAAAATAAAACTGAATGGCTGATTTACTTTCTTAAATGTGCTTCCTAGCTGGCATAAGATGAAGAGTTGTGCCCAGCAACAAGTTTTCAAGTTCATAGAACCTAGAAACCAAACTAAACCCTGGGAAACATGAGCCAAAATAAATTCTATCCGGTAAGTTTTCTTCTGTTTGGTATTTTGTCACACGTAATGAGAAAACTGACCAACAGAATTCACTAGTTGAAGTCTGTTAGTCATGGACATCAATATGTGTCATAATTTTATTCCAAAAGGCAATATGAAAACCATTTCGCTAAAATAATTTTAGTAAGAAATAAGATGTGTAAATCATTTTCTATTAAATTAATTAGAAGGGAAGATGAAAGAAACAATCAGTATATTTATCAATAAATAATAAGTGAAATGTCTATCTCATTATCTTTCAAAAATCATTAGCTTCTTGTTAATTTAGGGAATAAATATCCTGAATTATATAGTGTATTACACAGAGAGAGACATATACATACATACACACATACATACATACATACATATATTTATATATATATATGCACACACATGGAAACTTTGATCATTGGCAGGCTTAGACATATAACTTTTTCTTATCATTATATTGGTTTTGACATATTTACTACATCTCAGACATCAGAAATCTCAGGTCTAAAGTATCTATACCTATGGATGCTAAATTTATATTTCAATATCTCTAATCAGAAAATTATTCTCTAAAACCAATTTTTATGGTTTCACAAGTTAGTTTACTGCTTCTATATTCTTTTGCTCATTTTAAGGAGACATTTTTGTCTCCATTGTTGGAATTCTGAACCATTTCCTGGTCTTCCTGACTTCTCCTATCCCCAAATTATGAAACTCTCCAACCCCATCATTTTATTCCCTTCACTGGAGCTCCAGATATTCTTAAGATAATTATAGAATCATCTTTTATGATTTGAAAGAAAATCTGTCATTTTCAATAATTGTAAAATTGTTCTCTATTTTCTAGTACACACATCATAGTGTCTCATAATAGTCTCAATATTCATTATAAGAATAAGTTCACCAGAAATAAGCTATAAGAACTTTAGTTATAGTAATAATTCAATTCTCACAAAAAATATAAAGGTATTTTGACAGAAGGGTTTTATTAAAATATATTTTATTTAATTAATTGAATTATTTTTTATCTTGAGCAGTTTCTTCTTTCTACTTTCCACCCAGTTCTACCCCCTACTTTCTCTCCACCACTCTCCAATCCTCATCTCCTCTGTTCAGAAACGGGCAGGCCTCCCATGTGTATCAACAAAGCATAGCATATCAAGTTGCAGTAAGACTAAGCACCTCCTACCCTTGTATTAAGGCTGTGCAAATCAATTCAGTAAGAGGTATAGGCTCCCAAGAGCAATCCTAAGCATCAGGGGCAGACCTTGCTCATATATGTGTATGTGTGTGTGTGTATACACACACACACACACACATACACACACACACACACACACACATATATATATATATGTATGTATGTATGTATGTATGTATAGCCTAGGTCGGTCCCATCCAGGCTCCCTGATTGTTGCTTCAGACTCTGTGAGTTCTTATGAGCCTGGTTTAGTTGATTCTGTGGGTTTTCTGGTGATGTCTTTGACCCCTCTGGCTCCTAGAGTCCTTCTTTCCTCTCTTTAGGAGTACTCTCCATATTTGGGCAAAGGTTTCGTTGGAGTATCTGCATCTGTTTTCATCAGTTACTGCATGTAGACAATTAGGGTAGTCACCAATCTAGCCACAGGGGATGGCCAGTTCAGGCTACATTCCCAACGTATCTGTTATTACAAGGAATCTTAGATGGTATTATCCTTGCAGATTCATGGGAGTTTCTCTTTCATCAGGTTTCTGTCTGACCCCGAAATGGCCCCATGGGCTCCTGCTTTCCAGTCGTCTATTTTAGTACTCTCCCCTCCCCATTCATCGCCAAACCAAATCCATCAAGTTCCCACCCTATCCAACACCAGTCCACCCAGGATCTGTCTTCTATTTCCCCTTCCCAGGGAGATTCATGTGTCCACACTTGATCAGAAGAAGGTTTCAAGAGAGAGATTAATTTATAAATACAAAATGAGACAGTATTTATGGGTTTTCATGTGACTGTCAGGCTTAATTTATCCAAGAATTTCTTCTTACTAAAGTCAATTATCTTCTCTTATTAACCTAATTCAATAGAATTTCTAAGCACATCATTCCTGAATACCTTACAAAATTTAATTTTTAACTAGATTCACACTGTCTTCCTTCCTTTCATTAATACTTAGTGTTTTCATTTATTCCTCTTCCTGCTTTTATCCTAATTAAATTCTCGGTTTCTAATAGTTTCCTTCTTTTCTATCCAATATGTGAGTATTCTCTTAAACTGAATGATTCATCCCAAAGACTGAAGAAAGTACATTTTAGAAATATTTCACAAGTTCTCAGTCTACCTGACTTAGCTTTACAGTTTGATAGAAAGTTCCGAACAGCCTCAGATTTTTCTTGTGCACCATGTTTCATGGCTAATGTAGAGAATCTTGCAACATTACACTCCAAGGCTTCTCTGAAATGAACAGATCACTCAGCATGTAATTCAGAAATTCAGCAAGGATGTACTTCAGGGTACAGTCTTCTCCTAACAATTGTATAAACTGACTAAATACTGGGAGGTATGCCTTGTCAGCAGGTACTCCTAAAAATATTTATAAGCATCTTACAATTCCTTGTGGAAGAATATCCTGACTGTCAAAGTGTTTTGTTAATTCACTGTTACACTTGCTTTTCCTTTTCCTTAATTTCTCCTGGTCCAACTCTCTTACTTCCCAACACTAGCTTCCATGTAAGACTTACATTTGCTTCAGAGTTATTTTCAGGAGAGTGAAATCCAGTGCAAGCAGATACGTATTTTTATGATGCTTGTGCAAGTTGACATGACAATAGGAAATGTCTGGTCTTCATTTTCAGCACTGGATGGATGAAACGACATTTTCATGTATGAGAGTTCTCTTACAGTGAGGAGGAGAGGAAGGGCAACAGGGCCATATTGTGTCTTCTTAGCCAAGATTTGGGACAGATTCTCAGTAAACTAAACGAGTTTAATGGTTTAAGAAAATTCCCTGCTACAAAGAAAATGTGGCACATTTACACATTAGAGTACTACTCAGCGGTAAAAACAATGACATCTTGAATTTTGCATGCAAATGGATGGAAATAGAAAACACTATCTTGAGAGAGGTAATCCACACCCCAAAAGTGAATGTTATATGTACTCACTCATAATTGGGTACTAGCCATAAACAAAGGATGTTGAGCCTATCATTAATGATCCTTGAGAAGTTAAGTAATAAGGTAAACCCAAAGAAAAACATACTGGTAACTGGAAACAGACAAGATCACCTGACAAAATTGGGAGCATGGAGGCGGGCAAGGAGGGGGGGGTAGAAGTAAGGGGAGAAGGGGAAAAGGAGGCGGAAAGGGAAGGGTTGAGAACTTAAGGGAATGGGGTAGTCGAGATGGAGAAAGGACAGATATTAGAGCAAGGAAAGAGATTGAGGGAGCCATTATGGGATTAGGAAGAAACCTGACTCTAGAAAAATTCCCAGGAATTTGCAATGATCATCCAGGATATGGATAATTCTGTTGTGGAAGTCACCACTATGATTCTTCTTTAATGATGGTACTACTGTTGTAGCTATCTAAATCTTGTAACCACAAAAGTGGCATTCCTTTTACAGGGAAGCATGAATATTTTCTGGTTACAGCATGATCCTGCTTACAGCTTCTAGCTCCCTCCTTTACAGGACCCATCCTGTGTGAGATTACTAACATACCAGCTTGGTCAGCCTGTTGCTATGGTTTCCCAGCAGTCATTGGATATGACTTGTTGCTTGAAATTATGCTTCGGCATGTCTTTATAGAATTTCATTTTTCTACTGTGATTTTGGTTTGCATAAAGCAGTTATTCAGCAAGCCATCACGATACATTTTTTTTTTACTAAGTTTATTTGACTTCAGCGGAATTGAATGTGTTCCCAAGATTTTGTTGGTTCAAAATATATGGAGGCTTGTCACATTAGGCAGACCCTACTGCAATATCGCTACTGCTTAGACTTGAGCAAATGCCAGGATCCAAGAATCTGTTTCCATGCCACTCTGAATCTGGGACACACTATTTACCCAAGGAGAGATACAATGGTGACACAGCTGTCAATTACACCTAAGGAGTTACCTTTGTCCACTGCGACACATTGGAAGTATTGACATTTAGAGTAACATCTAAATCTGTTGCTTGCAGTCAAATTATAAATCACAAGCTAACACCATTCTATGGGCTATTAGTCTGGATAGGAGCATTTTGCTCTGCTGGTGTCATATTTTACTAGCTAGCCTTTCTGAGAACATGCTGATTTTCTTTATTTTGTTCTCTATTTTCTTGACAACATGCTGTGTAATGATATTTTGCCAAAATAATACAATTCAATAGTCAATTTTATTTTTCATCTCTAGTAAAGAATGTATGTTCTTTTGCTATTGTGTTGTCTCTTACCTCAGCAGATGTTAGACCTATCATCATTTGTCTCATTGACTAATAGTTAATATATATTAGTTAAAGTAACTTTTCCTAAGAAGAGATATAAAAATAAGATAGGGAAATCTAAAATTTTGCTTGTTTCCTGAGATATTGTCCTATTGTGTATCCAAACTCAGGCTGTGCTCAGATTTTCTCTGTAGTACAAGAGAGCCTCAAACTAGTCATGATATTACCACCTTAGACCCTTGAGATATGGGATTACAAGCACACTCCACAATTTAATTTATTTGATTTCAATTTTTGAAACATATTTATTTATTTGAATTACTCTTCCTAAATGATGTTAATTTTTAAATTTTGTCAATAATAGAAAATAAGCTACAAAACCAAATAATGGCACAGAGGAAAACAGCTGATCAATCTACATAAGCTAATTAAAGCTATGATGTATCAAAATTATACTTTACACACATGTTCCCATTTTGAAATTCAAGGTATGAGTAATAAGATTCCATTCCCTCTCAATTATTTTTATGTTCAGTGCATGCTCAGTGACATGGAAGGGACATTGTTCCATTATATTCACATGACTAATTTTTGATGTGGGGAGAAAATCTTTATTCACTTATATTTCGCTCTGGCTAGATAATGTGATTTCGTTACTGACTAACCAAAGCCCTGGGAAAGAATGGTAAGTATTTGACATGGGTAGTTCAACAAGAGACTCTGTAAGCTAGCTTTCACTCTTTCAATCCATGTGAGGAATGCTAGGGCAGACAGAGATATTAACTGAACTGCTGGAAAATGTTGATGCTAATACTGTAAGAAGTGTCAGTGCTCGATTTAAAGACCTTAAAGGATGCTACTATCAAGGAATGACATTTATTAGAATATTTGTTGTGGGAAACTGCATCCAAGTTTCTACAGTTTTAACACACATTTCTAAGGTCCAAATTTCATAGCATATTTGGTAACAAATTAATTCAGTTCATTGCTAACAAAATCAGTCTGTATAACTGGACAAAGCAAATTTTCTCTGAGAGCGTGACTAACATTCTTTCTCCCTCTTGAATGTAATTTGTACAAAGATAGACTAACAAATAAGAACTTGAACATAAAAGATTCTTTTTATTGAAAATAAAAAAAATTCATGCAATATATTCTGATTATGGTTTCCTCTCCCTCGTCTCCTACCAGATACCCTCGACCACCTTCTCACCCATATACTTAATTTGTTATCATTTATGATGTGGATTAAAGCAGATATGATCTCATGGAATTTAAATTATGGGAAGATAGGTAGACCAAATATATCACAATATAAAAATAAAGGAATCCTAGAAGACAGTAGATATATGGAAGAGGAGAACAGATTACTGAGATTGGGATAATAGTGGCAGGTTTGAATGAAGAAATAACAATATTAATCAAATAGAGTTCTATTTTAAATGAACATGATCGAGCTATTTAGGGAAGCAGACAAATGCATTTCTGGTAAACACCACACACACACACACACACACACACACACACACACTGAAGGTCTAGTACAGTGCAAATTTTATTTTCTGTTGGACAAGACTGTAAGCAAGGCAACTGTAAAGTAACAAAAAGAATGTGTTACTTCAATTGTTAGCAGTACAGCAAGGATGGAATCACAAAAGACCAAAATGCATCAAGCAATGAGATTAAGCTTTTTTGTGTAACTTTGAACTCTACTGTCAGGCTACAAATAAGCAGTGTTGCGATCTTCACTGAATTTAATGAGAGCTTTCTCTTTTTTAATGACAGACAGGTAGATGAGAAACTAATAAATGGTCAAGAATGAACAGAAAAACCAGTTTAGAAGCATTCAAACATTACAAAAGTTACAAAATAAATGATTGGCACCATTTTTTGCACAAGATAAAACGTGTATTGATTGAGAATTTCTAAATATAAGCTACAAATGTGCTGGATTATATACTTGCTATATTTAGCACTTTACAGATTGTTGCTATATTGATAGAGATTTTAACAGCTTTAAAGATGCAAATCACAATCTCAGAGAACCAAGACAACAATGAGGACCCTAAGAGAGACATACACAGATATAATCTGCATGGGAAGTAGAAAAGGACAAGATCTCCTGAGTAAATTGGGAGCATGTAGACCATGGGAGAGGGTTGAAGGGGAGGGGAGAGGGAGGAAGGGGACCAGAGAAAAATGTAGAGCTCAATAAAAATCAATTTAAAAGATTCAATAAACAACTTGTTTTACAGCATATTTTATATTCGGTTTGATTTTGTTTATTATTCTGTATTTCACTATACAAAGCAAAATTATTACATTACTGGTCACTCCAATATTCATAGGTTTTAGAAAAAATATCTTCTGCACTGTCAATGGTGTATCTTGGGGATATGTCCAATGCTAGGACTTAAAAAAACTATATTTCATTTGCCAATAGATTTTTAGTCATACATTCACTATTAAATTTAATTAATACTAGAGGATTTCTTTTGGTGTAAACTGTGAGTCACTCTTACATGTTCTTTAAAAGAACTACTCAAAAAGCTTTGCTGTCAAACATCTAGAGTAGTATTTGGACACTAGTGAAACTATTTGTTTATGATTTATTCCAAATTTATTAAAACTATTCAGTATGTTGATACACTAAACTATATAAATGCTTTATATTTATGTTTTATAACTAGTTTTTAACACACATATTTTAGTAATCTGTTTTTAATTTGGCAAACTCAATAAACAGGCAAAACAATTAATTCATTATTTCACAAATTCTATTTTGGTAATACCTACTTGACTCAAATAGGTCCTTGATTATTTACTAAATTGCTTTGATTTTTACTATTTTTATTTGTTTTTATTGAGATATACATTTTTCTCCATTCCCAATTCCTCCCTCCCCTTGATTTTTAACAGTTAGTTAACATATTAACATGAATTTGAATTGGATCTTGATCCTAGAAACAAAATTGTATATGAGTAGACATGATATCAGTTGAAAAGATGACAAAATTTGATAAAAGGTTGATTTTGAAGGATGGGTAACAAAAAGAGACCCTACCCAAAATTGCTCCTACATATTGAGTTTGAATCAATGACAAATGCTAATATTGTTGACTGTATATAAGATATAAGCAATGAGTGTCAGTATGAAGGCATAGTTTAAAATTGATATTTTTTTTATTGCGAAAAGAAGAAAAAAAAACATAAACAAAAAACAAGTTTCCACCTCCTCCCAGCCTCCCATTTCCCTTCCCCTCCTCCCACAATTCTCCCCCTCCTCCCACCCTTCTCCCCCTCCTCCCACCCTTCTCCCCCTCCCCCAACTCCTCTCCCCCTCCCTCTCCAGTCCACAGAGCAGTCCGGGTTCCCTGCCCTGTGTTAAGTCCTAGGTCCTCCCCACTCCGTCCATATCTAGGAAGGTGAACATCCAAACTGGCTAGGCTCCCACAAAGCCAGCACATTAAGTAGGATCAAAACCCCCTGCCATTGTCCTTGGTGTCTCATCAGCCCTCATTGTTCGCCATGTTCAGAGAGTCCGGTTTTATCCCATGCTTTTTCGGTCACAGTCCAGCTGGCCTTGGTGAGCTCCCCGTAGATCAGCTCCACTGTCTCAGTGGGTGGATGCACGCCTCGTGGTCCCGAATTCTTTGCTCATGTTCTCCCTCCTTCTGCTCCTCCTTGGGACCTTGGGAGCTCAGTCCAGTGCTCCTGTGTGGGTCTCTGTCTCTATCTCTATCCATCACCAGATGAAGATTCTATGATGATATGCAAGATATTCGTCAGTATTGCTCTAGGATAGGGTCATTTCAGGTTCCCTATCCTCAGCTGCCCAAGGAACTAACTGGGGACCTCGGCTTGGGCATCTGGGAGCCACTCTAGGTTCAAGTCTCTTGCCAACTCTAAGGTGGCTCCCTTAACTAAGAATTGTGCTTCCTTGCTCCCCTATCTAACCTTCCTTTATCCCAATCCTCCTTTGTCCCCAAGTTCCCCCTTCCTCCCCTTGTCCCTTTTCTCTCCCCACCTCCCCTTACCCCCATCCCACGCCCCCCCCCCAAGATCCCATTTTCTCCCCAGAAATTTGGTCTACTTCCCTTAGCCAAGAGGACAACTATATGTTTTTCCTTGGGTTCACCTTCTTCCTTAGCTTCTTTAGGTTCACCTATTGTAGACTCCGTGGTCCTTATTTATGGCTAGAAACCAATTATGAGTGAGTACAAGCCATATTCTTCTTTTTGGGTCTGGGACACCTCACTCAGGATAGTGTTTTCTATTTCCATCCATTTGCATGCAAAATTCGAGAAGTCATTGTTTTTTTACCGCAGCGTAGTACTCTAGCGTGTATATATTCCATACTTTCTTCATCCATTCTTCCATTGAAGGGCATCTAGGTTGTTTCCAGGTTCTGGCTATTACATATAATACTGCTATGAACATAGTTGAACAAATGCTTTTGTCATTTGATAGAGCATCTCTTGGGTATATTCCCAAGAATGGTATTGCTGGGTCCAGGGGTAAGTTGATCCCGAATTTCCTGAGAAACCGAAACACTGATTTCCACAGTGGTTGCACAAGATTGCATTCCCACCAGCAATGGATGAGGGTACCCGTTCTTCCACAGCCTCTCCAGCAAAGGTTATCCTTGGTGTTTTTGACTTTAGCTATTCTGACAGGTGTAAGATGATATCTCAAAGTTGTTTTGATTTGCATTTCCCTGATTGCTAAGGAAGTTGAGCACGACCTTAAGTGTCTTTTGGCCATTTGAACTTCTTCTGTTGAGAATTATCTGTTCAGTTCAGTGCCCCATTTTTTAATTGGGTTAATTAGCATTTTAAAGTCTAGTTTCTTGAGTTCTCTGTATATTTTGGAGATCAGACCTTTGTCTGTTGCGGGGTTGGTGAAGATCTTCTCCCAGTCAGTAGGTTGCCTTTGTGTCTTAGTGACCATGTCCTTTGCTTTACAGAAGCTTCTCAGTTTAAGTAGGTCCCATTTATTCAATGTTGCCCTTAATGTCTGTGCTTCTGGGGTTATACATAGGAAGCGATCTCCTGTGCCCATATGTTGTAGGGTATTTCCCACTTTCTCTTCTATCAGGTTCAGTGTGTTCGGACTGATATTGAGGTCTTTAATCCATTTGGACTTGAGTTTTGTGCACGGTGAGAGATATGGGTCGATTTTCATTCTTCTACAGGTTGACATCCAGTTGTGCCAGCACCATTTGTTGAAGATGCTTTCTTTCTTCCATTGTATACTTTTAGCTCCTTTATCGAAAATGAGGTGTTCATAGGTTTGTGGGATAAAATCCAGGTCTTCTATACGATTCCATTGGTCGACTTCTCTGTTTTTATGCCAGTACCACACTGTTTTCATTACTGTAGCTCTGTAATAGAGTTTGAAGTCAGGGATGGTAATGCCTCCAGACAATCCTTTATTGTATAGGATTGTTTTGGCTAAGAGGGCGACTGATTTTTTGGAGTTGATCTTGTATCCTGCCACATTACTAAAGCTGTTTATCAGCTGTATAAGTTCTTTGGTGGAGTTTTGGGGGTCGCTTATGTACACTATCATATCATCTGCAAATAACGAAAGTTTAACTTCTTCCTTTCCAATTCGAATCCCCTTGATCCCATTATGTTGTCTTATTGCTATTGCTAGAACTTCAAGCACTATATTGAAGAGGTATGGCGAGAGTGGACAGCCTTGCCGTGTTCCTGAGTTAAGTGGGATGGCTTTGAGTTTCTCTCCGTTTAATTTGATGTTAGCTGTCGGCTTGCTGTATATAGCTTTTATTATATTTAGGTATGACCCTTGTATCCCTAATCTCTCCAAGACTTTTAACATAAATGGATGTTGAATTTTGTCAAATGCTTTTTCAGCATCTAATGAAATGATCATATGGTTTTTTTCTTTCAGTTTATTTATATGCTGGATTACATTGATAGATTTTCGTATGTTGAACCAGCCCTGCATCTGAGGAATGAAACCTACTTGATCATAATGGATAATTTTTCGGATGTGTTCTTGGATTCAATTTGCCAGTATTTTGTTGAGGATTTTTGCATCGATATTCATGAGTGAGATTGGCCTGTAGTTCTCTTTCCTGGTTGAGTCTTTGAGTGGTTTTGGTATCAGAGTAATTGTGGCTTCATAAAAGGAATTTGGTAATGACCCTTCTGTTTCTATATTGTGAAATACATTAAGGAGTATAGGTATTAGGTCTTCTTGGAAGTTCTGGTAGAATTCTGCATTGAAACCATCTGGTCCTGGGCTTTTTTTGGTAGGGAGGTTTTTGATAACAGCTTCTAATTCTTCGCGACTTACAGGTCTGTTTAGATTGTTCACCTGGTCCTGGTTTAGTTTTGGTAAATGGTATTTATCTAAAAAAGCGTCCATTTCTTTTACATTTTCCAGTTTTGTGGCATACAGGCTTTTGTAGTAAGATCTAATGACTCTCTGAATTTCCTCTGTGTCTGTGATTATGTCCCCCTTTTCATTTCTGATCTTATTAATTTGCGTGTTCTCTCTCTGTCGTTTGATTTGTTTGGATAGGGGTTTATCAATCTTGTTGATTTTCTCCAGGAACCAGCTTTTTGTTTCATTGATTCTTTGGATTGTTTTCTGTGTTTCTATTTTGTTGATTTCAGCCCTCAATTTGATTATTTCCAGTCTTCTACTCCTCCTAGGTGAGTCTGCTTCTTTTTTTTCTAGAGCTTTCAAGTGGGCTGTTGAGTCTCCAATATGTGCTTTCTCTGTTTTCTTTAGGTGGGCACTTAGTGCTATGAACTTTCCTCTCAGGATTGCTTTCATAGTGTCCCATAAGTTCGAGTATGTTGTTTCTTTATTTTCATTGAATTCCAGGAAGACTTTAATTTCTTTCTTTATTTCTTCCTTAATCCAGGTATGGTTCAGTAGTTGACTGTTCAGTTTCCATGAGTTTGTAGGCTTTCTGGGGGTAGCTTTGTTGTTGAATTCTAACTTTAATCCATGGTGATCTGATAAGACACAGGTGGTTACTAATATTTTTTTGTAACTGTGTAAGTTCGCTTTGTTACCAAGTATGTGGTCAATTTTCGAGAAGGTTCCATGAGCTGCAGAGAAGAAGGTATATTCTTTCCTTTTTGGGTGGAATAATCTATAGATGTCTGTTAAGTCCATTTGCTTCATTACCTCCATTAATTCTCTAATTTCTCTGTTAGGTTTCTGTCTGATTGACCTGTCCATTGGTGAGAGAGGAGTGTTGAAGTCTCCTACTATTTAGTGTGTGCGGTTTGATGGCTGCCGTGAGTTTTAGTAATGTTTCTTTTACGTACGTGGGTGCTTTTATATTAGGGGCATAGATATTCAGGATTGAGACTTCTTCCTGATGAATTGTTCCTGTTATGAGTATAAAATGTCCCTCTCCATCTCTTCTGATTGATTTAAGTTTGAAGTCAACTTTATTAGAAATTAGTATGGCCACACCTGCTTGTTTCTTAGGTCCATTTGCTTGATAAGCCTTTTCCCAGCCCTTTACTCTGAGTAGGTGCCTGTCTTTGTGGTTGAGGTGTGTTTCTTGTAGACAGCAGAATGTTGGATACTGTTTTCTTATCCAATCTCTTAGCCTGTGCCTTTTTATAGGTGAGTTGAGCCCATTGATATTAAGTGATATTAATGACCAGTGGTTGTTAACTCCGGTCACATTTTAAGTAGTAGGGTTTGTGTGTTTTCCTTCTTTGATTTGCGCTGGTGAAGAGTCTCTAGATGTCTGAGTTATTGTGGTCATTGTTGGACTCCTTGGTTAGTGATTTTCCTTCTATTATTTTCTGTAAGGCTGGATTTGTGGCTACGTATTGTTTAAATTTGTTTTTATCCTGGAAAATTTTGTTTTCTCCATTTATAGTGAATGAAAGTTTGGCTGGAGATAGTAGTCTGGGCTTGCATCCGTGGTCTCTTAGTTTTTGGAGAACATCTATCTAGGACCTTCTGGCTTTCATGGTTTCCATAGAGAAGTCAGGTGTAAGTCTGATAGGTTTACCTTTATAAGTAACTTGGCCTTTTTCCTTTGCGGCTCTTAATATTCTTTCTTTATTCTGTATATTTTTTGTTTTGATTATTATATGGCGAGGGGATGTTTTCTTTTGATCCAGCGTATTTGGTGTTCTGTATGCTTCTTGAACCTTCATAGGTACATCTGTCTTCAGGTTGGGAAAGTTTTCTTCTATAATTTTATTAAGTATATTTTCTGTACCGTTGAGCTGCACTTCTTCTCCTTCTTCTACTCCAATTATTCTTAGGTTTGGTCTTTTTATTGTGTCCCATATTTCCTGAATGTTTTGTGATGAGAGTTTGTTGGACTTGCTGTTTTCTTTGATCAGAGTGTTTATTTTCTCTATGTTATCCTCAGAATCTGAGATTCTTTCTTCTATCTCTTGTATTCTGCTGGTTATACTTGATTCTGTAGTTTCTATTCGTTTACCTAGATTTTCCATGTCCAGTCGGCCCTCTGTTTGTATTTTCTTCTTTGCCTCCATTTCAGTTTTCAAGTCATGAACTGTTTCCTTTATCTGCTTGATTGTTTTTCCTTGGTTTCCTAGGGTATCATTCACTGATTTACTCAATTCCTCGAACTTTCTATTATACTTCTCATCCATTTCTATAAGGGCGTTTTTTATATGCTGTTTAAGGGTGTCAATCACTTTCATGAAGTCAGTTTTTTCTACTTCTTCTTGATTAAGGTGTTCATGTCCTCCTGTTGTGGGGTCACTGGCTTCTGGTGGTTTCGTGTTGTTTTTCAGATTGTTGGGAGAATTCCTGCATTGGCGTCTGCCCATCTCTTCCTCCCAATACTCCCCTTTGGATCTTCTTTTATAGGATCAGGTCTGCTTGCCCACTGATGTACCTTCCCAGTGATGTCACTCCCCAGAGATGTTTCTCCACAATGAGGTTTCACTCGGAGCCCAGATCGAAACTCCGCGCTGCTTGGTTAGCTTGCGAACAAAGGGCCCACCCCGCTCGCTGAGGGCAGGCTATGGGAACAAAGGAGCTACTGGCCACCCCTTTGTCCTCCCGGTTCGGATTCGGTCCCAGCACCCTAGCAGGCTGGGCAGGGAGGCGCTATGCCCCAAAGGAGGGAGGGAGGGAGGGAGACAGGGGGTGTGGGGATCTGGATGTAAGCTGAATGGGATAGTAAGAGAGAGGCGGTTTGGGCAGTATAGCCCCTGTAGGATGGCCAGGAAGTGTGGGCCTTGATATTTTTTATGTATGAAGACAAAAATAACAGTTTGAAGACACCAAGTATATAGTATTGGGCATAGAAAAGGGCCTGAGAAGGATAGAAATAGTCCAAACTTTCAGTAGTCATCAGACAGCAATTAAAATCAAGGATGTGAAAAAAGGGACACTTTTTCAATTCATCCTTGATGTCTACTCAATTTAGATGGTGTGTAGAAACAACAAAGCTCAAAAGTACTCTAAAAGGTGTCAACATGAAAGAGGTTTTCCATGAGAGAGTAATCATGTGTGCCCAGATAAACAGAACACTATAATCTAGGTACTTCTCCACTTCACATCTTTCCTCTCCGCAGACATCTTAAGGTTTCTGGTTGTCTACTATTTTTTATTCTTTGTATTTTAATTCATGCACACAACACATCATTCAGTGGTGGAGGTCTTTTTTCTATTTCATCCTTTCCGAAAATGTGTTTCTAGGAAGACATATTGCCATTCCTCCTTATATGTCAAACCTAATATCTAGGAAGTGTACTCAGAAATATTTTGATTCATATTATTTCTAATAAGAATTTCATCGTATACATCATAATGATGCAAGTGAAAATATTGAGGAAATATTTAAATGAGTCCTAGCATCAAGTCAACACCAGGAGCATATTTAAATTGTTACTAGTCATTTTAATCTTTGTTTCTGACAGCTACAAATTGTTTCTGTGGTTGAACATATATATTATTTCATTTTTTCTTCATCTATAAAGTGACTTTTAGCAAACATTTCTTAAAACTTAGTTAAATAATATATGCTAGTCCCAAAACAGAAAACTTTTAAAGAGCATGTCTGCCTAACATACCAGCTCCTGACTAGAGATAAGGACCTGTAGCAATAGTGCTAAATTTATTTTTACTCATCCTTGCATGTATCTTTGAACATGCAAGAATAGAATGAAATGTGAATTATTACTCAAGAAGTTTTTTAAATGGTGGAAGTAGCTGCTGGTAAGAACACTGTTTTGCTTTTGTTTTCTGAAAAGGCCCTTTGCTCATTTGTTCAGGGACAAGGGCTGCATATAAAGTCCTCCACAAAAATGTACATTTGGAACTACACCATTATGTAAACTAAATTCCTATAGATTTGTTCATCCCTCAGATCAAAGTACTCATGGAAATTATCCAAGTGGGAATAAGTTCTAGTCTTGAGTCAAATAATATAATAAAAATACATATAAATAAAAATATAGTGCATGTAAAAATGTAAAAACAAAATAGGATAGCATTGCATCTTCAAAATCAGTCATCTACTGGATATGCAAGTAAACACTCCTTTAGTATAATTCTATGTGCTATGTTGAATAGTCTAACAATTCAACCTCATTTTCCAGGTTTCTGTTTTCATAAAACTACAGAATATAGAAATTATGATGGATCCTAACAGTTCATAACTCATACTTATTCAGCATGCAGAAACCTCTTGCAGGATGCTTCAGCTAGTCACTATTAGGATTTTAGGATGAGTTTTCCAATCAACCTATGATTTTCTCAATGAGAATCCATGAAACAACGTAGATTTAAAGAACTGTAAATTTATAGAAATATAAGAAAGATATTCTTATCTTTATCTCTTGTTAGATCCTAGCTATTTATAACACTAAATTGAACTTCACTCCTGTTTTGATAGTGCAGTTCCTGGTACACTGAAGTGTGTTATAGACTGGATTTTTTAAAATAGGTTTTATTTTGTTTTGATTTGCTTCATATTGTTGGGAGCAGTGAGACCCCAGATCCTGAATTTCTTGTAAGCCCCTGATCTGAGTGCCTACAGCTGCTCTGAGCACGAGGAGACCTTCAGGAGTTCCTGATGGCAGGAGAGTAGTTTCTTGTGGGTTTGGCTGGGGTGTGGCTATCTCTATATAATATGCCCCTGAACACAATAAAGGGAGCATTCTTGGGGAATTCAAAATTGACCCGTGTCGCTGTGTGTGTGTGTGTGTGTGTGTGTGTGTGTCTGTGTGTGTCTGTGTGTGTGTGTGTGTCTGTGTATTTTAACCTCCAGCCCCCTTACCCAAAGCTTGCAAACTGGGTGCCAGCTCACAGAGCGCAGACACAGGGGCACTGGCACGGCAATTGGAAGTCCCCACCAAGATATGGGCATCATATAATAAGAACATTGATGAATTAAGGGTAAATGACACCATGCCTCTATATTCTTCTTGCTTTATGATTCCAAATTGCAGTCAGGTTTAATTGTCATGTCTACTATAAAGATATTTCTTTGTTTTGTAATATTTATTTAAAGAAAAAATACAAAGTCTGTAGGACTGTACAGTTTCCTTCATTTTCCTACAAGATACCATGAGTTTCCTGTCATTCTACACTAGGAGGAAACTGAAAGTGACCTAATTATATCTTCCTACCCTTACAAGTACCCTTATGAACTTGTTGTTGTAACGCAAGTACCATGGGCTGTAGTGTGACATGGTCACAACTCAAAATAGAGTCATCTACTTTATCAGATTTTATTTCTTACTCCGGTTTTACTTTTAATTCTTTTTGAGAAATCAGCTTTTATACTAGATCTTTGGCTTATGTCAGTTCAGTGTTCCTTTGTGGTGCTGTTTCAGCTCTCCTGCATTGTATTTTTGAGCTTCCTTTCAGCAAACATTTCAAAATTTCATCATATTGTGCAGATAGATCCCAGGAGGTAAGTTTTATCATTCCAGGTCAGATTCTATTTCTTCGCTGAGAAGTCCATGTTTCCCAAGTGCCGTAGAAAGGGCAACATTTTCTCCAGTCTCCAGAGCCTAAACAGGAAGTAGACCAAACCCAGACAGAGACATGATAAGGTGAAAACAGTGTGTTCAGTGACGGGAAATGATTTAACTTTCCTCATTTTCTTCCCCCTGGGTGACATTATCTAGCCTCAGGGATAGACAATCTTACTTAGAGATGTCCATTACTCCACACCAGCTGTCAATACTCATGAGCTCTTTATGTCTTTTCTTTGTGTTTCAGGATTTGAGACTCAGAAGTAGCCGAAGTGACTGTTCCTATTCAGCGTTTTGTACATTCTTTCTCACTGGAGGAGACATCGCCCAATTCTCTTACTGACTCAAAGAACAGTCATAGCCAGGATGAGAGAAAATATTTAGCAAGTGAGAAAGGACAACCAAGTCACATGTTACTTGAGAAAAAAGTGAAAGCGTTTACTCCCCCAAATCTATCCATTTCAGTACCTTGAAGTTTCTGACAATAATAAGATTCTTACATAGAATCTTATTTTGCTTTGAATTATACTCAACATTCAGAGAGCAAAACAAAATGAAAAATCTCTCTATTATATTTGGTATTGCTATGTATTATGATTAAGAATATTAGAGTATCAGTCTGCTATTAAAATTAGTCTTTACCAGGCCATGTTGAAAGAGTTACAGGAATATATTTTTATAATTAGAATTCTCCTTAAAAATTGATCAATCATAAGTGAAAACACATTTCTTGTATAATTTTTAAAATACCAAGAGTAGATTGATATTTATCTTTTCACATTTACTGAGAATTTTTCGGAAAAGAGAATAGCCAAACTGAACAATATAAAGGACAAATTTTAACTTATATCTTCAAAATAAAATCACATATATTATAATCCTATGTCATACACACACACACATATGACATTATATATGTAAAATAACTTTTGTTAGAATTGATGGAAATTAGCATGTAATAAATTGTTCGAGAAGCTGGGTGGTGGTGGCACACGCCTTTAATCCCAGCACTTGGGAGGCGGAGGCAGGCAGATCTCTGTGAGTTCAAGGCCAGACTGGTCTACAAAGTGAGGTCTCAGACAACCAGGACTGTTTCACAGAGAAACCCTGATTTGAAAAGAAAAAAAAAGTTCTGATACCTGACAAAACACCAACCTCGCTGAGCTGTCTGGGGTTCTGATCTTGAGTGTTTCAGAATAGCAGAAGAGATTATCCATCAGACAGCATTCCAGGAAAGAAGAGAAGATAACCAGGTGGTCTGTAGTCTTCTGTCATTCCATATAGTGGCCATTCATTTCTAGATGTACACACAAAAGTGTCTTACACTCCCACACAACTGCAATCAGGGATCATGTGAGGGACTGATAACTATTGTATATCAGAATATTATGTAATTTTCTATAACTAAAACTATAATTGGCTATAGTACCATTTAAAGAAAGTTATTTATGTATTCTATATCAATTAAGTTTTAAAATTGTAATTTCATTTCACTTAAAATCAAGAATTTTAGCCGAGTAGTGGTGGTGCATGCCTTTAATCCCAGCACTTGGGAGGCAGAGGCAGGCGGATCTCTGTGAGTTCAAGACAAGCCTGGTCTACAGAGCTAGTTCCAGGACAGGAACCAAAAAGCTATGGAGAAACCTGTCTCGAAAATCAAAAAAAAATCAAGAATTTTAGCAATATGAAAATAATTCTGCATTGTGTTCAGTGTTATTTTCTAGTAATATTAAATAAAATATGGTTTTACCTAAAAATTAGAGTTTGGAATATTATACACATACACATGCATGCATGCGCCACATTGGCTGCTATATCAAGTGAGTAATAAAACTTCACTCAGCCTAATATTCCCATGTAGGGATGTTGTGGCCTTTCAAACATCTTTAGTGTTATTTATCCCTCCTTTCTTCCTACCTATTCCCTGGTTAATATCGTCCCCCGTTTTCCCCCTTTCCGTTTTCATAGCACCTGTGTTCTATTCTTCTCCCCCCAGAGCTCTCCCTGCAGTCTCCTGGGCCCCTCTGTAATTTCCTTGTTTTTGTGGTTCCTCCAGAATACAGATGAATGTCTAATATTTGGAGATAGGGTCTACAGTATTTGACTTTCAGGTCTTGGGTTACTTCATTTTTTATAGCACGTTCCCCTTACATCTATACCTGCGTATTTTATGATTCTATTTTCCTTTACAGTTGAATAGAATTCTGTTGAGCGCCACATTTCCACTCCCTCTTTTATCTGTTGAAGGACATTTAGGTTGTCCCCACTTCTCAACTGCTGTGGATAAACTACCAAGAAACAAGTAGGATATGGAGTGCTTGGGGAATATGCCAAGGAGTAGTATATAAAAAGATCTACTTTTGCATCTTGTGAGAATTCTCCACAGGATTTCTATAGCAACTGCATCAGTTTTCAATCCCAACAGTGAATGAAAAGATTTTGTTGTCATTTTTGTTGTTGTTTTGTTTTTCGAAGACATCAAGAATATCTTCTTGTTTTTTGAAACACCCAGTCTACCACCATCCTATTGAGAAATAACACTTCACTTCTCAATTTCCACAACTATGATTTAATAACTTTTCTCATGTTTCTATCACCTCATCTCCATAGCCACTGGATCTCTAGATTATACTTTCTCCTGCTGTGAGATGTTGCAGGGAGGGGCTTTTTGTTTGTTCTGGCCGCTCAGCTAGCTTAGCCCCAAAATAACCACACAGAAATTGTATTAATTAAAACACTGCTTGGCCCATTTACTCTTGGCTAACTCTCACATCTTGATTTAACCCATATCTATTAATCTGTATATTGCCACATGGCAGTCACTTACCAGGAAAGGTTCAGCATGTCTGACTCTAGCAGCTCCATGGCATGTAGGGATATGTCCCGCCCCTTAGGGGGCGTGTTCGCCTCTGGCTAATGTCTGCCTATAAATTTGGCGAGCGTGCTCCGAACTCTCTCTTCTGCTTTATGGTCTCCGCGGGAACGGTGGTTCTGTAAGTCTATTTCTACATTAAAACTATATATATTTTTACAATCTGTCTGTATTTGCTTACGCCACTACATTTTGGCGTCCAACGTTGGGCTTCTTTGCCCCCGACTCAAGCGGGTAGCCGGCTAGCTAACACAGCACCCTCCCGGGTGCTGTTTTTCAGTTCGTGACTCCGGCCCCAGTGCCGAGTCCGAGACACACTCGGCGACACAGGCCCATTCTGCCTGCCTTGGCTAAGTTTTGCAGCGGAACCCCACTGCCTGAATTAGCAGAAGCTCAAGTACGTGCGGTTTTGCAACAAAAGCTGCCACAGCGTCAGATTTGGTCTGATATAAAGTGACTTGGCCGGGAAGTGGTGGCACACGCTTTTGATACCAGCACTTGGGAGGCAAGGGCAGGCAGATCTCTGTGAGTTTGAGGCCGGCCAGGCAGTGGTAGCGCACACCTTTAATCCCAGCACTTGGGAAGCAGAGGCAGGCGGATCTCTGTGAGTTTGAGGCCTGCCAGGCCGTGGTAGTGCACGCCTTTAATCCCAGCACTTGAGAGGCAGAGACAGGCAGATCTCTGTGAGTTCGAGGCCAGCCTGGTCTACAAGAGCTAGTTCTAGGACAGGCTCCAAAAACACAGAAACCACCACTGGCAGGAACCGATCATTGCAAGTAAAAAATTTTTCTTTTATAAATAAAATGTCTGAACACATTACTGCTCAAGAATTTAACAGTTTTTTTAATTGTACCATGTGGGAGATTTTACAAGAGGTGTCTATCACCCCACATCTATGGATCCTTCTGGGATTCGTAGTTTTCATTGGCACCAAATGGTTTGATAATAGAAATGTGATAAAGTCTTTACGAGATGAATCCAGGATTCTTAAGGCAGAGATTGAACGCTTAAAAACAATTGAGAATGATAACAATCTTCTTAAGAATCAGTTTGAAGTTCTCCAGGCTGATAACAATCTTCTCAAGAATCAGTTTGAAGTTCTCCAGACTGATAACAATCTTCTCAAGAATCAGTTTGAAGTTCTCCAGACTGATAACAATCTTCTCAAGAATCAGTTTGAAGTTTTCCAGGCTGATAACAATCTTCTCATGAATGAGTTTGAAGTTCTCCAGGCTGATGTTAAGGAGAAAGTCATTACTATGGAAGAGGGAACAGCTGATCTGGACCATAAGATTCAGTCCCTTTCTGTAGGAAATGAAACATTAACTGAGAGAATCAAAACTGCTGAATGTGACAATCGGATTTTGTCTAAAGCTTATGACAGATTGACAGAAAGATTGTCAATACAAGAAGGCACGGTTTATGCCATAAAAATTATGTCCAAAGATGAGATGTTATCTCTAACGGACAAACTTCATAATTTAGAATCCTCAATGAAGGCTTTGGAACATAATTCTGGACAGGAGATTCAGACATTGCAGAAGGCAATGGTGAATAGAATTGAAAAGATTGAGGAATTTCTAAATTCTGATGAAGAAGAGCAAAGGGTAGAAAGGCAAATTTTAACTACATCTGTGGGTAAGTCTCTCCGGGACAATTTCCACAAAGCTCTACCTACAGCTCTACCTGCCTTTCCAGTAATAACAACAGAGAAGGTGATTGGTTCCAAAAACCCTAGGGTCATCAAGGAGGATACATGGGAGCCTGTCCGTATGAATGACCTCAAGGAAATTAAACAGGCTGTTATGACTTTTGGGATGCAAGCCTCTTTTGTTAAAGAGATGCTAAAATCTTGGGCCACCACAAGCAGAGCAACCCCCTCGGACTGGCTCCAGCTGAGCTCTGCGGTACTCGAGAGTGGACTGCAATTGAAATGGAAATGCTTATTCAGGCAAGAGGCTAGACTCTTAGAACAGCAGGAAAAAGCGAAGGGAATTGATATTTCCCTAGATCAAATTCTAGGTGAAGGGCCCTTTTCCGATCCTCAGGAACAAGCTAATTTGGATGAAAACACACTCTCCATGTGTACTACAGCAGCCTTAAGGGCTTGGGACAGGATACAAGACCCAGGACAGAGAATGGAATCATTTGTCAGAGTTAAACAGGGTCAGAGAGAACCTTTTAGTGACTTTTTACAAAGATTAACTAAGGCTGTACAAATAGGGATATCTGACCCAGAAGCAAGACGTATAATGATTGAGTCTTTGGCTTATGAAAATGCAAATGTGGAATGCAAAAGGATTTTGGGGCCTTTAAAGCTCAGATCAGTGCCTTTGGAAGAATGGGTCTTGCATACACTCAATGTTGATACATTTGATTATGGCACTGAAGCATGGGTAGAAGAAGCAATTTCCAATGGTAAAAGGAGACACCAGAATACCAAATGTTTTAATTGTGGCAAAATGGGTCATATGAAAAGGAATTGTAGACAACGGATTTTCAGAAATAATAATAATAATGCATCTTTCAGAAATAATAATAATAATGCATCTTCTAGAAATAACAGAAATAGGGGGACTCAGCCTTCAGGTTTATGTAGAAGATGTGGAAAAGGCAGACATTGGACGAATGAATGCAGGTCTACAAGAGATAGACAAGGCAACCTGATACAGTCGGGAAACGTGAGAGGGGGGGCCTCACAGGCCCCCAAGGGAAACATGGTTCAGTCATATCCAGTTTCTGCAGAGAACGTGCCTCATCAGGACAATTAGGAAGCCCCATGCCTACTGTTACAAGCAATAATGATCAGAAAGATAAGTTACGTGTGTTTTGGCAAACTTCTATAAATGATCAAAGACCTAAACTGAGAGTGTGTGTAAATGGCATTTTTATTACTGGCCTGCTGGACACAGGTGCTGATGTAAGTATCATTACCCCAGAATCTTGGCATCTGTATTGGCCTCTTCAGAATGTAAATGTTCAGCTCCTGGGAATTGGAACCCTATCTCGAGTAAGGCAGAGCACGAGATGGGTTGAATGTATAGGGCTAGAGGGACAAATAGGAAAATTAAAGCCATATGTAGCCAATATCGCAATGAATTTATGGGGTCGTGACCTATTACAACAATGGAATACTGAAATTAACATTCCTGCTAAATCTAGAGCCCATATTTCTGAGAATAATATTAAAAGATATTACAAACTGAGAAAACCGGCCATTCGGGCTGTAAAAGAACAAGCAATTGATGTCCCTTCAGAGATACCAACAGCCTTGCCTCTAAAATGGTTGACTGAGAAACCAATATGGACAAAGCAATGGCCTTTAGCTGAGGAAAAGTTACAGGCTTTAGAACAGCTGGTACAAGAACAATTAGATGCTGGACATATAGAAGAATCTACCAGTCCTTGGAATTCTCCTGTATTTGTGGTTAAGAAAAAATCAGGTAAATGGAGAATGGTGACAGATCTCAGGGCCATCAACAAGGTTATTCAACCTATGGGCCCTCTGCAATCTGGAATTCCTTTGCCCTCTTTATTACCAAAAGGATGGCCTCTCATAGTTATTGATTTAAAGGATTGTTTTTTCACTATATCTTTGCAAAAAGAAGATAGAGAAAAATTTGCCTTCACAGTGCCTACTTATAACAATTCTCAACCTTCGAGGAGGTACCACTGGACCGTTCTCCCCCAGGGTATGTTAAATAGCCCCTCCCTGTGCCAATATTTTGTGAACCAACCATTGCAAATAATACGCAAGAAATTTCCCAAATCTATAGTATACCATTACATGGACGACATCTTGTTATCCGATTCAAACATGGATACCTTGAACAGACTGTTTGAAGAAATAAAGATACTTTTACCTAAATGGGGATTGCAAATCGCTCCTGAAAAGATTCAGAAGGGAGATTCTGTTAATTATTTAGGTTATAAAATAGGTTTGCAAAAAATTAAGACACAAAAAGCACAAATTTGGAGAGATCGCCTACGGACTCTTAATGACTTTCAAAGACTGTTAGGAGACATTTCCAGTCTACGACCAGCTATTGGAATAACACCTGATCTAATAATTCATTTGAACAAAACCTTGGATGGTGATAAAGATTTAAACAGTCCCAGAGAATTAACAGCTGAAGCAGAAAAGGAAATGACAATGATTGAGGAAAAATTACAACAGGCACTTGTGGACAGGGTGAATCCAGAGCTCGATTGTATTCTCGTCATACTACCATCAAAAATTTCTCCTACAGGAATTTTAATGCAGAGAGATGATATTATTTTGGAATGGATCTTTTTACCACATAAACCAAGTAAGAAACTGAAAACCTATGTGGAAAAAGTCTCTGAGTTAATTATAAAAGGCAAGCTGAGACTTCGTCAACTAGCAGGCATAGACCCAGCAGAAATTATAGTGCCTTTCACTGCTGATGAACTAAAGAAATTATGGGAAGATAATGAACCATGGCAAAGAGCTTGTGCTAATTTTTTGGGAGACATTAATAACAACTATCCAAAAAGCAAGAGGCTTAACTTCATAAAGAGAACTTCTTGGATTCTTCCTCGAATCGTCCATGATGCTCCAATAACTGGAGCCCGTACATTCTATACTGATGCCAATAAATCAGGGAAGGCAGGTTACAAATCAGAAGACTTGGGTAAGGTGGAACAAAGTCCGTATAATTCTGTCCAGAAGGCGGAATTATATGCCATTCTTATGGTGCTAAAGGATTTTAAAGAACCTATTAATATAGTCACTGATTCACAATACGCAGAAAGAGTTATTTTACATATTGAAACTGCTGAATTTATACCTGATGATACAGAACTAACCTCATTGTTTCTCCAGGTTCAAGATTTGATCAGAACAGGCTTTGCCCTATGTACATAACACACATCCGATCCCATACAGGTCTGCCAGGTCGTCTAGCACAAGGTAATGCAGAAATTGATCAATTATTGATTGGTAGTGTGCTACAAGCCTCTGAATTTCATAAAAAACATCATGTTAATAGCAAAGGTTTGAAGAAAGAGTTTTCAATTACATGGCAACAAGCTAAGGAGATTGTAAAGAAATGCCCTACTTGCTCTTTCTATAACCAAACGCCACTGCCTGCAGGGGCTAATCCAAAGGGCACCCAAAGAAATGAAATCTGGCAGATGGATGTGTTCCACTTTGCAGAATTTGGCAAATTAAAATATGTTCATCACACCATTGACACTTATTCAGGCTTTCAGTGGGCAACTGCTTTAAGTTCAGAAAAAGCTGATTCAATAATCACTCATTTATTAGAAGTCATGGCTATCATGGGTATACCTACACAAATAAAAACGGACAATGGTCCTGCTTATGTTTCTAGGAAAATGAAACGGTTTTTTGATTATTACAATATCAAGCATGTTACAGGTATACCATACAATCCTACAGGTCAAGCAGTCATAGAAAGATCAAATCGAACTATAAAAGATATGTTGAACAAACAGAAAGGGGTGGAAAATACCCCCAGAAATAGGCTACATAATGCTTTGTTAACCTTGAATTTTCTCAACGCTAATGAGAAGGGAACAACGGCTGCAGAAAGACATTGGATAATGGAAAAGTCTACTGAACTAAATCAACCAGTTTATTTCAAGGATGTGCTGACCTCACAATGGAAGCCAAGATATGTGCTACGTTGGGGAAGGGGTTTTGCTCTTATCTCCACAGGTGAGGAAAAATTGTGGATACTGTCAAAATTAATAAAGGTTCGGTTTGAAGAAGAGAAGCCACTTGGAAAAGATAAATAACAATTCTTGCATGAGGATGGCGAACATACGGATGATAAGAAATACAGATAGGTTGGGGGCAGGGTTCTTTTCTTATCTCCACAGGAAAATACTCATCTTCAAAGAAATTGAGGGACCCTGAATATTTAATTACTGATGGATGGACACATTTTGTAAGTATTATTTTTTATTTATATGTCTTATTAAACATTTCTTTATAAATATATAGAGCTGGTTTTGAAGTTGGACTCTGGCTCAGTCCCTCTCCAATTCCAAGCCTGTTAGTAAGAGAAAAACCCAGAGTTTCTGGAGTTTCTGTCTCATGTCAAGAGCCATGATATGGGACAGAAAGAAATATGAGTTTAGAAAACATCTTTGCTTTTCTTCATATTTATCATACTTTTCATTGAATATATCTATCATGCCTTTCATTGAACATATATATGTAAGTCTATATATGTCTATATGATTAATGTTTAAGTTTTTCACAATGAACAATGAGTTTTTCCTGAAGTGACATTTGAAGTTTCCAGGAAGAAGATGGGGCCCCACAACAACAACTCTACCTGGTTGATATGACGTCATGATACTGATAGCGCTACTACAAGACCTGTTTTGGATACCAGCTACACAAGACGATCCCAACTTGGTTAGCTGAAATGGTGCACATCTTGTACAACATTCTGGCCAGACCTCCACAAAATACTCAGAGACTATTTGCAATTTTAAAAGACATTGATCTTGAAATTTAACCATCATTTTACTTTCACAGGATCCTCCAGAAAGAACGTCGCCCCCATGACAGCTGGAAGTAATTCTAGAGGACGACGTCCCCTCTCCCAGTAAAGTTTACCCCTGGGTTTAAGGACATCATTTAGGGGTTGGGAGATTGGGGGAGGAATTTTATAAGCTTAGGGATCATTTTGAAAAAAAAAAGAGGGAATGATGGGATAATAGATTTATAATTGTGAGTTACTGCTTTTAGACAAATATATTGGTATCAATTCTTGTATATTGAAACAAAGTTAAATTATATTGACTATTGTATGCATGCGTGTTTCTATGTCTGTTTAAAACATTTTTATGTATTGACATATATTGTATTGATATATATATTGTATTTATTTACCATATTTCAATGTACATTTCTACCTCTGATTAAGATACTTATATAATATTTGTGTATTGATATATATTTGCCATATTGCAATGTATATTTGTACAGTGTTTATATTTGGAGGTCATTATCCTCATTTGTTACACAGTTGTTTATTGTCTTAGTCTTTAAGTTAGATAGATATTGAGAATTATATAGATAAATAGTCATCTAAGTTTGTCATTTATAATCAGACTAATCAGGTTCTTTAGATATATAGAGATTATACTCAGCATATATAGATAATCTTCAACCTCTTCAAAGAGCTGTAGAAAATGGCCTTTAATCTAACTCAGAGTTTCGTGATAGTGAGACACAATTGCTCCTGGCATCACTGCTCTATTCCCGAGAGAATGTTGAGCACCAAAGACACTCCACCTGGAGCCTTTCTATTTGGCAGAACTGGCCTTTGGGCAAAGAAATGCCCATACCTCAACCACTGACACAGATACAGAGCATGAATCAATGGATAAAACAGGACTGTCATATCCTGCCAAGACAGGGTAAGATAGTTTTGAAAAGTTCCTTGCCTTTAATAATGGTATGTCAGTTATGTTAGGCCTTAGCCAAAATTGGTTGACTCAACATTGCAAACGAGACTTTGGGTGATTGCCCAGGTAGTCAGTTGTCTCTGTCAATTGTTGCACATTTTGGATATATCTCGTTTGTTGAGTAGTATTTATTCCCTTCTCAGATCTTTGACTGAGTTGAAGATTATATAATTGTAGTTACTCTTTACATTATTTGGACTCCTTGAGATAGAATGTTTAGCAAAGCTTTTGTTCTCAATATTGTTTGTTATATTTATTATTTGTTGTTATTGTATGTAGTTGTATTTGGTTTAGTTCTGTCTTATTTAGACAAAAAGGGGAGATGTAGGGATAAGTCCTGCCCCTTAGGGGGCATGTTCGCCTCGGGCTAATGTCTGCCTATAAATTTGGCGAGCGTGCTCCGAGCTCTCTCTTCTGCTTTCCTGGTCTCTGCAGGAACGGTGGTTCTGTAAGTCTATTTCTACATTAAAACTATATATATTTTTACAATCTGTCTGTATTTGCTTACGCCGCTACAATGGCAGTTCTCTCCTCCTCCTTTCTTCCTTCCAGCATTCAATTTTGTCTTCTCTACTTACCTAAGTTCTGCCCTATTAGGGCAAGACAGTTTCTTTATTCATTAACCAATGAAAGCAACACAAAGAGAAGGACCTCCTACACCAGTGAGATCAACTTTTCAATATTCACAAATAAGTGAGATCATCAAGAAGCATCTCTCTATAACTTCTTTCCATTAACATGATAATATTCACTTCCATATATGCTATAAAGGTTATAGAATTCCATTATTTTATGTATAAAAATCCCTATCTGTTTGTATATGAATATGTACCACCCTTTCAGCTTATTTGTCAGTTGAAAGACACTGATTATTTAGGGCTTTTGACTTCTGTGTATAAAGCTCAAAGAAAATGAGGTAGGTTTTCCATGAACATGTCATCAGAACTGGGATGGCTGGGCTGCAGAGGAGCATCTTTATTCTTGTTTCTGCTGTTGCTGTTAATTTTTCGAAGAATTCCCATTCTGTTCATCACATTGGCTGTTTAGATATTTAATGATATTCAGACATTTAATATCATAAGCCTGTAATTCCAACACTGTCTATATTAAAGCACAGACATTCTTCAAAACATCTATTATTTCTGTTTCCTTTCTCTGACAATTTCAAAACACTTACTCCATTTTTTCTGATAATAGTCATTCTTACTTGAGTAAAGTGACAGGTCATCAGAGTGTGTTTGTTTGTTTTTGATACAGGATCTCCTATAATCCAGGTTAGCTTCAAACTCTATACATGATTGGACAGAAGGACCTTGAATGTGTCTTACTATTATCCCAACTCATAGGACTTTAGATTTCCTATAATAATCCAGGTTAGCCTCAAATGCTACACATGGTTAAATGCTACACATGATTGAACGTGTGATACTATTATCCCAGTTCCTAGGGATTTAGACGACAGGCACATGCCTCCATTCCTATCTCATTATGCTTTTGATTCTTTAGCTTAATGACTGGTGATGTTAAACTAATTGCCAAGACCTGTTAACCAATTTTAAGTTGTTTTTAAAGGAATGTTTATTCTGATAAGATGTCAGTTTTTTAAATCTGGTGGTGCATTTTCTGTTTATTAACTGATTATGTTTATTAACATCAATAAATGTATATATCCTGGGTATTAATGTTATTGATTGTATGGTTTCCAAGTACTTGTACCATTTTGTGGGTTGTCTCTTTATTGCTTACATTTTGCAACATTTTAATCATACAGCATAATGATTATTTGTCGAGTGATTTTCTCATAAACAAAGCAAAGCAAAAACAACGAACAAAAAATATGGCTGTTCCATCTTTCTGAACTACATTTTTTTTCTAATTATTTCCCATTTCAGGTGATACCTTTAAGTCTTAAATTTCTTTTGAGTTAATTTTTACAACTCATGATTAAAATAGAAGTCTGCTTTCATTTTTCTGCATGAATGTCTCCAATTTACTAAAACCAGTTACTGTAGATTTGTTATGTAATAAATGTTCCTAGTTCCTAGCTAAAGCACAAACTCGGTGTGTGGAGTTAATTAGGATGTCTATAATATCCCATTGGATTTTATATATCCATTTTTATACCATTGACATCTTGATGAAAGTTATATTTCATATGAATCTGAAGATCAATTTGGGTAGTGTGGGCATGCTAATTACTTAATGAGGGACTTCATTCTATTTTTATATATTCTCCAAGTTTTGCATTAATGGATAATTGTTTTTTATATGAATATTTAGTTAAATTTCAGGCCCTAATTTTACACATGCTATAGATTGCATTGTTCTTTCGATTCTATTTTAAATAAATTTTCATAGATATACAGCAAAACTTCTTTCTTGTATACTGATTTTATATCCTGCAACTTTGCTAAATTACTGTATCAGTCTTTGTAATTTTCTTTTTAGATTTATTTTACTTTAAGTATATTAGTGTTTACTTTCATACACACACACACACACACACACATATGCCTTGGATTGCAGAATCCAGAAGAAGGCATTAAGATTCTTTAAAACTGGAGTTAGAAATGACTGTAAGCCACCATATGGGTGCTAAGAATCAGACACAATTTCACCAGAAGAGCAGCAAGTGTTTTAACTGCTGAGCCACCTTCCATCCCCAATAGATTTTTTAAAGGTCATATGAAAATAGTGTCAGTTACACTTCTCTACAAATTTGAGTGTTATTTTTTTTTCTCTTGATAATTGCTCTAGGTGAGGCTTCCAATATTATATTGAATGAAAAGTAAAAGTAGAATTAGAGTAGTATTCTTTCAGACAGGGAGGAATGAGTCCATGTCTTGCTCCAGATTTGTCAAATCTAGAATATTTCCCTGTCAAAATAGTGATAGTCAATGGCTTATTATATCTGAATTCTCTATGTTGACGTACTTCTGATTTTTTCCAGATTTGCTCAGAGTTCATAATTGAAAATGATACTAAATTTTATAAGCATCTTTTGTTCAGCTATTGAAATGACTATATCACTTTTTCTTGTATTGATTTGGTATATAGTACTTAATAATTTCAATATGTTGCTGTCTGAAGTTAATGATCTGATTCATATAATGTAGGATTAGTTTTATTAGCCTTTTCTCGAGGGCTTTTTATCTAAGGGCATTAAAGTTGTTGCCCATGTCATTTTTAGGTGTGTGTGTGTGTTGCTGCTGATGCTGTTATTTCAAACCTCATCAAGGCAATATTTTTTTCATGCAATTTGGTTTTTCTGACATGGTTGCTGACAAATAAACTCTAGTTGTCTGCAGAAGCAAAAAGCACTCTTAACCACTAAGCCATCTCTCCAGTACCTTGTCAATTCTTAGTTTCAGTTAAATAGTATAGTTTCCACTATATATTTCTGCTTTTTTATATTGCTTCCTTCACTGGTTAGATTCTAGATTAGAATTTTGAGTCTATTTTTAATTAAACTTGAATGTCTTTAAAAAGCTGCCTTGAATTATTTCAGCGTTCTTCAAAAGTGTCTGCTATTTAGTTGCTGGATGTTATCTGATTACCAGGTGAGTGACAGATTAATGAAACCTCTTAACGCATTTTGGTATATGATGGGCACTGAAGGATTAATTATTTATCCCAGCCTTCCTCAAGTGGCTTTCTTTGTGTGTGCCATTTGCAAACATTTTCTCTGAGCCTACAATTATTTATAATCCAGTCTCTAGAGGGAGCCTGTGTCTAGTTTTGCTCCAAGTATGCTGCTTTTTCTTATCACCACCCTAGCACTAGAGGGCAGGACAAGCCTAAATTTGGTCCAAATCCACTGAAAAAAAATGGGAATTGTTTTGTTTTGTTTTTTTCTCAAGCTTCACTCTGGGGTTTGGCTGGCTAAAATGACTCATCTATAGTTACTGACCTGTGATCAGCACTATAAGTCTCAGGGAGCTTAGGGAAGACTCACCAGGAATAGTCCAGTTCATTTTGTCATTTATGGCCACCAACACCAGAAATCTGTGTCATGCCCCATGATCAGAACAGCATCAGACCTATACCAACCCCCGTTCTATTTTGAGCTACTCATGGCTGAGATGTACCTGTGTTCTAGAAGTGCTGCAAGTAATTGCATATGATTCTTGTCCATTTACAAGTCTAAAAGACTGAAGCCACATATCTCTGTTCAGGAAAGGGATTGTTCCAGAGTCTCCATCTGTGAACAGCAGCCTGGGTTAGGGACATGAATATATTTCTATCCTTCTCCAGTCTAGCACTTTCCAAGGCAATATCATGTGCTTACTACCGTTACCAATCTTCATTCAAATGAATCATACTAACTTACTCAAGATTCAAGTATGATTGATATGGACAATCCATTGCCTGGTACCCACAATGACCCAAAGATAAGTCATGTCTGTGTTTCAAAGAAGCATGAATTTGCACAATCTTGGTTGGAGAAGTGCATACTAGGGCTGGCAAAGCAGTATATATATATATATATATATATATATATATATATATATATATATAAACTTGAACCTGTCGCTTCAGATTACGATTGCTCATTTGTTGCCAGGCTATGTCTGGAAGCTCCTGCTATGGTAGACGTGTAGGTGGGGGATCTATGGTTTTGGGCTGAGTTGGGTCTTCCTGTGCTGAGCACTGAGGTCCCAAGGTCTCGTGCGGCATTTCTTGCTCTGTTCCACAACAGCTTTAGTTTCTCTTCCATCACTGCTTCCTAAATTTGAGCCAAGTTATTGGAAGTTTTAACTGCATGTTTTAGTTCCAGGTGCTCATCTCATGGCATTGGCCTAAGGATAGAGGCTCTGAACTGTTGTCAACACATAGGTTCAGGATAATAAAGGATACTCGCATCCTCACTCACTGTTGGTGGGAGTGCAAATTGGTGATGCCACTCTGGAAATCATTATGAAGAGAGCTCCAAAAGCTAAAAATACATCTGTCATATGATACAGGTATGCCAGTCCTTGGCATATGCCAAAATGATTTGACATCCTACTCCACAGTTATATGAACCTTTTAACCTTAAATAATATCAAGCATACTTATGGTGCCAATAATTTATGAATTCCCTTTTCTATACTTTATTTATATTTCCTTTCCCTTTCCTTGTTTTGGTGTGTGTGTGTGTGTGTGTGTGTGTGTGTATGTGTGTGTGTGTGTGTGTTTGTGTGTGTATGCATGTGAGTGTGCATATGTGTACCTTGAATTGGAGTTTGCTACATAGACCAGGTTGGCCCCAAGCTATCCTTTCATTACCTCATTACTTATTGACCAAGGAATTCAAATTATTATCTCCTTGTACATTATCATTACCTATAGGTATTCTATTGTGCAATAACACACCAGAAATATAGAATACAAATAACCTAGAGGAGAGAAAAAAATAGAACACAATTAGCAGAGAAGACAAAATCATACTGGATAAGTAGCCCAGATGTCAGAAACACAGAAAACTAATAATCTAGATTTCACATCCACAAATCACAACTAACATAAGATAAAGGAGAGGGAATAACTAACCTAGAAGACAGTACAAATGATGATAAATGACCCAAAGGTTAAAAAAAAATAGAGAGAAACTAAACCAGAGAGTAGTATCCCAGAATAACCTAGAGATGCAATTTTCATTCATCAAAACATTGTAACAGTGTTGACTACACATAGCAGTTATATTCAAGTAGGCTGCCCAAAGCTGCTAAAACTGAGTAAGCAAGAACTATGGACTAGTAAGGATTGCTGTTCTGTTTTGCAGGACATGTGCACTCTAACTCAGGGGTTACAGGATGATGAATTCACACCCAGGATAGGACAGATGATGAGGTCAATGAGCACAGAGTAAAGGGTACACGCTGACTTAGACTTTTCTCTTTAAGGCAATTGTGGGCTCTTTGACATAATTCTCAGTCCATACTGCTTCATTTTGTTACACACGGGAAAGTCCAAAATCACCATCAAACAAAACAAAACAAAACAAAACAAAAAAACAAAATCACCATCAACTGTAACGGTGCCAAAAGTGTGCATCTTATTACCTCACAAAGTAAGAAGACAGGTGCAAAATAGGGCACAAGCAGCATACAAAATAAGAAAAGACAGAAGAGATACCATATCTGGTCTAAGCACTTAGTTTAGAGAAACCTAATTAGAACTCATTTTTATACTATCATTTATTATGTATTTTTAATACATATCTGTAATAATAATGCAAGTCAAATGTGAAATGGACTAAGTTTGATAAATAGAATTTTGTGATTATTCTTATTGTCATAAAGAAATAAAAGAAAAATGTTTCAAATAATGTTTTTATTTCCCTTGTGGAACATAATGCTTTGCCAATATATAGTGAAATAGCTATGCAAATGTAGACACATCTTATTAAATTTTATGTTTTCTTCAGTTTATTTCAAATAGCCTGCTTTTGCTATCAAGGTAGATTTATTGCCAATATTTTGTAACTAAAATTTAGAACAATACATCAAACCTATTAGGAGTCTGTTTATAGATCACTTTGTATTATGAATAATACAACAGGATTTATATTATCAGCTATAAAAATTTCAATTCTCCAGTGTGAATTCAGATAAAATGAGGAGAAAAGTCAGGATATATGACAAATTATATTCTCCTTGATTTTAATGTCTTTAGAATATTTCCCTAAAGTTGAAATATTATCACTCAGCTGTCAGGTTTAGCTTTTATGTGGTTTTTCTTTTATATAGGTAACATATCTTTACATATTAATTTATAGTTATTAATTTTCATTAAGTGAAACATTTAATCACCAAAATTATTCAAAAGTATTTGTGTTCAAAATGATTTTCAAAGTCAGTAAAGATTAACAGGATTTTATCAATGGGAATATTTTATCTTCTTAAGAATGCTTATATTTTGAAATAACTTTTGGCTCACAGAAAAGTTTCAGTTACTAACATAGTGTCCACATTGCATGCACCCAATATTCCTGATTGCAGCACATGAAGATGCTAAGTGTCATCATTTGAGATTTTGTTAATTTTTCAACAGTAATGTTGTTATGTATCCCTTTCCAAACTCTACTCATTGGAATGAGTCATTATATTTAGATTATATGATGCATTTATAACCTTGCTATAAGATATATCACAGTATAGCAATCTGGGTACCCCACAAAACATAAAAATAGAACGTTCATGCAAACCTGTGTGTGTTATTGTATTTTTATATTTAATCTATTGTAGACAAAAGCTGCATGGTACTAGCTAATGTGGAATCTAGTAAATTGGATCAAGGAACCAGCAGACCCTGGAAGCTCTCAGAAAGGAGTTGACCATGCACTTGTGAGGTGTAAGTTATCCTTATAAGAAAATTTCCTCTATTGCTTTTAAAGACTTTAAATGACATATAGGGTTCACTTACATCATTGAAGATGAGTTTTACTTAAAGTCGGTAGATTTTTGGTGAAAGAGATGGTCCATCCAGTGACGAGTGGACTCATCTTTAAATACCCTTACAGAGGCTGGAAAGATCAAACAACTGTCAAGTATAGTTGCTGCTCTTGCAGACGACTGGGATGCAGCTCTTAGCAACTCTTATCAGGTGGCTCATAGCTGTCCAGAACATACTTGTAATGGATCTAATTGCCTCTTTTGGTATCTTCAGGCACCTGAAAGCACGTAGAGCATGTGCAAGCACACACACAGAAGCACACATTCATGCACACACATACATACACATATACATAAAATAAATACTATCTCATCAACAACACTAAGATTAGTGTTTAGTAGTATAGGAAAGTGCTCTAAACTAACCAGACAGACACATTAACAAACCGTAAGAGCTGTAAGTTAGATTTGTTCTGATACAATAAGCCCTGGTGCTAAGCTTAGTCTTTGTGTTTTCCAATAATCTTAAATTTATTTCTGGGCATTTTATTTTTTAACTAAATAAACAGAGTAACAAAATACAATGTTAGTACATTGGCAGACTAACTGTAATTTTCTTAAAAAGGGAAAGAATCAAAAATGAAAACAGATATTTAGAAAGCTTAAACCACTAGCATTTATCCCCATTAATAACTAAGAAAACAAGATATTAATTTCTGTCAGTTACAGATTATTGATTTTGGAAAGGAAATTTATACACAGGTTTAGCCTATGTTTCCTGACATAGAGTTTGAGGCAGAAGCTTATGGATAATTTATTTGGAAATGTAAGCTTAGGATACAAGAGGGAAAGGCAAGCACACTGTGAAAAATAAGTGAGAATAGAAATGTGTCTTTTGAAATGGCCAGTGCTATGTGCAAAGATGCTTCTCTTTAGAAGCTTCGAATAAAATAAGCTTAAGGTTGTTTCTCTTTCCCAGAGAAGTAAATTATTGTGAAATTGGCGTCTTTCTTGTGAGAACTGACAATTAAATAAGAATGTGACCCTGGGATTTTAGGAGATAGTAAGGAAGTACAAGAACATGAGTAGTCTTTAGGATAGTGGAGGATGTTGAACTTAGGTTCAGGTTGTGGGATAGAGGAGGATGCTGGTCTTAGCTGTAGGTTGTAGAACAGAAGGGCATACTAGATTTAGCTGCATGTTGCATGAGAGAGAAGTATGCTTGGTTTTCTCAAGAAACTAGTCAAGGCTAGAGAGTCACATGTGGGTTTCATGCAGCTGGTGAAGTATGAAGATAGTCATAACAGATACCAAGGCATGTGGCTAAGTTGTATGATCATGTCCAATAATATCAACCCCCATCACTATCTAGTTCATTGTCAGAAAATACATAGCTCTGTAAGTCTTTAATATACATAAACAACTTTACTAATTTCCTTGTTTACTGGAGCAGTTCATAGAACTAGAACTTCCAAAACAACATATTTTTCAAATGTAGAAAAAAAAATTGAACATTGGAAGATTTGTTAATGTCTAACATAGCTTTCTGACTGGGGATCCTGACACCCTGCTGTCTTTCATTTGATAACTATTCATTACTGAATTTGAAAAATAGCTTTTATTCTATTCCATTTAAGCAACTGATGCACCTTAATGCTGTGTTCTAGTAACATACATAATCTAAATACTGCACTTTTGCTTTTAGCATTTGGATAACTTCCAGATTTTATTCAATAAGCAGCATCCCTCTTCTTGAGACTAAAGCTAGTAATTTTATATTTTTTTCTGTTGTCTTTGTTGCTGACTCCATGGTATACTTAGATGCAGCATTTCAAGATTGTAAAATTTCATAAGCATTTGCTTTAAAATTAACTCCTCTTTCTTGCTTTGGAGTTTTGAGGTTGAGTCACTAATTGCAAATGCATATTTTCCTTTTAAATTTGAAAAGTCTGAAATTTCAACACTAAACATTTTTAACATACAACACTAAAATTTAAGTGATTCTGTACACACAATAATTGTACTTGGAGATTAGTAATACGAGCACCAAGTGACATTGAAACATCAAAGCAAGTTTAAACCGAGGGTTTTCTCCATTTGATAATCTCCGCTCAAATGGTAGTCTCCCCGCTTCAGTATTTTTTAATAATGCTGCAAATATAAGCAGAGACTACACCTTCATTTTCCAGCCACTCAGACACGAATAATTACACAGAAGCTATATTAATTACAACACTGCTTGGACAATGGCTTAGATATATTTCTAGCTAGCTCTTATATCTTAAATTAATCCATTTTTATCAATCTGTTTATCACCACAGGGATGTGGTTTAGCAGAAAGGTTCTGGTATCTTTTTCCTTTGGCAGCTACATGGCATCTCCCTGACTCCACCTTCTTTCTGTATTTAGTTCAGTTTTCTACCTAACTCTCTTCTGCCCTACCAAAGGCAGAAGCAGCTTCTTTATTAACCAATGGTAATAAAATATATTCATAGCTTACAGAGGGGAATCCCAGATAATCTTCCCTTTTCTGATTTAATAAAAGGAAAGCTTTAACTTTAACATAGTAAAATTACATATACAAAACTGTTATTAAGCAAGAATTATAGTTACAATATTTAGTCCATTTACGTTTGGAAAATACTCTACCATATATTCTCTTTTGAGTCTAAAGTCTTATATTTTATCTTTTATTACAACTTAGAAAAACTATAGCTATCTGTCTTCAACTCCATCAAAGAACCCAAAAGTATATAATATTTTCTGAGTAAAAAAGAAGTGCATTGTAAGCAACTTCAAAAAATCTAGAAATTACAGAGACATCTCTCTGCCTGGACAGTCACTCAAAGTTCTTCTGTAATGCTGGGGCATTCAATTTTAGCCTATAGGTCCATAGTATCTGGCAGACTTTTCTGTGGAACAAAAAATTTGAAAGACTGATTCATTTATATTGGTGGTTTGTCAGTCACTAGCTTCTGTGTGCTATATAATATCTGGCAATTTCCTCTGTGAAGCAGAAACTCTGAAAAACTATTTCGTCTTTTGGAAAGTTCAGCAGTCACTTTTCTGTGGATTCCACATTTCCAGTTCATGAAGCATACCAACAAGTAGTACAGGCAAGAGCAGTTTCTTGCAAAAAAAAAAAAAAAAAAAAAAAAAAACAAAAAAAAAACTGTCATTGTCACATCGAAAGCAAATTCCATCATGAATTTCTTTGATGCCCATCAACCTCTCCAAAGTAATTGGTGCTACCAGAAGCTGAAATGTCTCACTGTCAAGAAAAGTCTAAGTTCTTAAAACATTTTAAATGCCATATTCTGTAAGTATTTGAAGTGTTGAAATTATCTAACTGAAATATGACCCTGTATTTCTGAAAAACCTAATTAACATAATTAAAAGCTTGATTATTATAGATGACTATTAATCTGTATTTCTTAACTACACATTACACTTTTAAATCTGTTGCACAAATATAATACCTTAAGCAAGAGCAAAATTACATATTCCCAGTGCAACAAAATCCTTAAATTTGTATCAATAGATCAAGATCCATAACAATGCAATATATTCATCTCTATATTACATTCCCCCTTTTAGAAAGAAATTGACTGAGACCGTTAACCATATATAGTCAACCCCCTTTAAATAAAAACAAACATTTATAAACTATCATTAGGGAATTTGGGTGTTCCTTTTTCAAACTGCTTCCTGCTGTTTGTTGGGTGAAGTATTTTTAGGGTTCACAGATACTTTTTAGGGTGTCTTGTTCCATCAAACCACGTGAGTCTCAAAGGAATCCACAGGTTCTCATCTTCTGTGGAAATAACATACCAAAGTAACATACTCTTAGACTCAAATTTTAAAGTCAAGATTCCTTTAAAATATATTTGTTTGTTTAGCTTAGCAGCCAGAACAATGAAATGTCTCTCTGTACTTAGCTCATTTACAGTCTAAAATTCAAACAAAACACAATAATAATATACATAATCCAGACTCTTTATGTATTTTCCATCTTTATATGTCTTTTTCTCTTACTATTTAATATTTATTATCTTTACTCTTTTAATCTATTTATCTCTGCAACCTTTTATATTACTTTTACTGTATTTTTGAAGACATTTTTTTTTCCTTTTTTAAACCATTTACTTCTTTTTATAACTGTCTATATTTTTTCTTTCTCGTCCAAGTCTACGTACATTTTTTAAACACACTGAGTCTCCTTTAATGGTCTTTTATGTCAGAATCTGTCCTATGGTGTATCTGAAATCCTTTTTTGACAAGTAGCATTTTTCAAATGGTAAGAGGTATGACTGTAGCAGCCCTGGATGCTGCCTCTGCCTCTGTTGGACTTTCAATATGACAGAAGTATGTTTACTGCCGCTGTGAACCATGCTTACTGTCCTAACTCTGGGGACAGAGTATGTCTATGTTGCCAGTCAGCATCTTGTAGTACTCTGCTCACAAATTATATTTAAGTGCTCCACAGCTGGACCTCCGAAAGAGCCATAGCTGCTACTGCTGTCAGTGTGAACCAGAAAGCTATTTCTTAAAGGAGCTGAGCCTCTGCTTACAGCCAGCAAACAAAGCCTATCTGTTTTTGCCGAGGACCCAGATTTGATTCTAAGTACTGTCTTGGCAGCTCAAAACTACCTGTAACTCCAGCTTCAGGATATTTGATGCCATCTTCTGGCCTCCTCATGCTCCTACCTGCAGCACACTGAACCTTAAATCCAAATTGTCAAACACGCACACACACATACACATATGTACACTCATAAGAACAAAACATAAATAACATGATTTTAAAGAGGGATAAAATATCCAACTATACTTTTGTAAATGTATATTTCTTTTAGTTTTGTTACTGTTCATTCTGAACATTGAAAAGCATTGTTCTTTAATGTTTAGCTAAAACTGTTAAGCATTTTTTTTAAAATAAAGGCTTTCTATACTCCAGAACATACAGCATTTTTATTTTGGCAAGACTAGCCCACAGTACTGAAGAATCTCTTAAGTGAAACCTATTCAGCATCCATCTTTCTATGTCTTTGATTACATCATAGAATAACAAAATAATAATGAATTTAGAATATAAATATTTGGTGACTACTTGGTTTACAGAAAAGGAAAATGAGAAAAGTCACTGCTCACCAGTAGCCTAGCATATACATAGCCCAATATTTAAAATACTACTATTTAAGCTCCTAAACAATCCTGCCTTATAAATATTTGTAGGTTCAAAGGGAACAAATTTTTGAATATTTCCTTATCCTACAGATTGAACATCCATGTATGTAATTCCTCTCATTCACACTGGGAATAGTGTTGATAGGCAGAAGAAAGCTGAGGTAAAGTTCAGTGTGAAAGGAGTTTCTTCCTCTTTGCTTCAGGTAATTCTAAAATGTTCAAAAATACCAATAGTTATGACAGTGGAATAGAACACATGTGTTTGACAGTGCTAATCATATACATCAATAGGCATGCATATGTACGGTATGAGACCTTACTTTGGCCTTTTAAATCAAGTTTCCAATGTTAAAACTAAGTTATTTTCTATATACTAGTGTTCGAACCTTCAGTGAACTATTGAAGATGAATAGGCTTGGGAATTGTAATCCTTTACAATTGCAGGATTTAAAGATAAAAGAAATGGGCTCAAAGCCTACCAAAAGTTATTTTATCTATTGAAAAACATCTTTCTCATGTTCTTATCTAGGAGGGAGTCTCAGTCAGTCCTTTTAATTTGAATATTTTATCAGTAGAATAAGACATTGGCAAACTTACTTTGTGCCTTTCTTATTTGTAGGTATTTTGATAGAATCTTGATATACATAGGCTCAGCTGATCTCAAGTTCACATTCTTCCTGTGTCATACTTCCAAGTAGTGGTATTATAGCCTTTCTCGATCATGCTGTGCTCTTTGTACTTGTTATGAAGCAAGCATGTATGGATTGCTAAAGAATAAAATAATAACTCAATCCCATATTAGACTGAGAGTAGAAAGAAAACTGTCCATGCTTGAGATTCTGGCTTTGAGATAGCCAGTAAGAGCATGGAAAATAAAGAGCTGTAACTTTTCCAAAGGGCAGAGGTCACAGAGAAGACAGAGGGTAAAATATACATAAAGTAAGAGAAAGAATTTGGGCAGCTACAGTATGATAGTCTAAATCTTCGCTAGCCTTCAGAGGTGTAATTAGAAGAATATTCCCTTATTTTTAATGTGTTTAGAGGCTGAAGGTCCAAGACTACAGCTCATAAGATAAACTGAAACTCCTGATGTAATATTTGCTTCATTAAAAGGTATTCTATATAAAATCATTTTCATATATTTAGATAAACTCTTAATGCTGACTACCACTTAAAATTTTTCATAATCACATTTAATCTATAATTACATTTCATACCTGGCTATTGAAGCAATTCTTCTTGTGGTTCCAAATTTAATACATATTTCCTCTAAAACTAATACTAGTTTTTAGAACAGTAATGGGGTGTTTGTATGTGTATGATATAGAATGATAAAAATAAAGAGAGTTGGACATAGAAAGACATAGAATAGCAAAAAACAGGAGACAGATTAAGCAGTCAGACAGCGATCAGAAAAGGAACGCCCATTCTTTTCAGCCTTTAGCTTCCGCATACAATGATAGACTGTGGCTCAGATATCAAGTACTTGCTCCATCTGCTAGTGATTGAATCTTGCCTCTCTGCCTTAACATGTTGATTATTTACATTTGTAGAAACTGTTTTTGTGTAAAGAACATAAGGGTAACCAGTTATGGAGAATCTAAGAAGTAGACAATTGTGCTGAGGAAAGTAAGGACATAGCTAGAAGTAAGTCATCTGCAGGAGACAAAGATGACCTTCAATGGTCATAAAAATGGAGACTTGATCATATTCTTACCCCAAAACTAGGAGAACTGAATTGCTTTTGTTTATTTTACACAGTTTGTGGTATTTCTGTTACCCTAAAAATGACTATCCATTGTCAGAGGAAAGAAGCCTGGGTTCTTACAGTGAAGAAACCCTCATAACAAAAAGGTCTGTAGTAAGATAGCCAGGAAGGGACAGTGCTGGAGAGTTGCATCTTTAAAGCCATTGAACAGATTGAGAAGTGGGGGTGTCTAAATGAAGATTAATTTAGGAGTCTTTTCTTCTTGTGCATTGGGGAATTAATATTTAGAGTAGTGTTGAAATTTCTGTGACTCTTGTTATAGTAAAATTCATGTAGTAATTCTGTCCCTTAGGTAATATGTGATGGACCTCTTTGTTGGTGTTTGCTGATACAAAAAAAGGTGTGAAGATACAGACAATCCACAAGCTTTGCTCCAGAGGGAAAAATCACTCTTTGAAGAATAAAAAGAAAGGGTAGAAATGTGATACAGTAATTCTGTACTTGTGTCAAGCTTGGGGCCTTGGGCTTGATGTCATATGGCAAAAAAAATTAAGGAACCAAGGAAAAAATAGAAATGAAGAGACAAAGAGAAACACAAAGATAGAGACAGAGAATGTATGGTCCTGATAGCCTAAAGAGAGGAGTCTAAAGAAGAAGAAAGTTAGGTAACTTCCATTCTTAACTCCTAAACAAGAGGATTGGAACCTAAGTACAGGCAGAGTAAAATTTTCTGCTTTCACAAATTTTGAACTGGTTATTGGTCAAAACAAGAGAAACAAGGCATCCAAAGAAAAATCATTAGATACCTTTCATTGGGGTTAGCACTAAGGAAGTCCAGACCGTGGTGTGGTGGTGACATAAACACGAGAATGCTTTATTTTTAAGATTTAGTTTATTTATGTGTATTTGTCTGTCCGTGTGTGTGTGTGTGTGTGTGTGTGTGTGTGTGTGTGTGCGTGTGCACGCGCGCAAGCGCACATACACACATAAACACTGGGGGGGTGGCGTAGGTGGGTGCTGCAGTGTGCATTAAACTCTCAAATGCATATGAGCCCAACTAGTCCAAAAGAGGTCATTAGATTGCCTTGAACTGAAGTTATAAGTAGTTTTGAGCTAGCTGATAGCTTCTGGGAACAAAACTCTAGTTCTCTGTAAAAACAATAGAAGGTCTGAAGCACTGAACCATCTGTTCAGTTCCAAGCATGTATTGTTCTTAATGAGAATTTGTTACACTTCCAGAAAAATAAGTCATAATGCCATATGAACTTACAATCTCATCCCATTTGCCAGGGATGGCAAAGAAGGGATTAGTTTGGTAAAAGAGTACTGAGAGAGACAATGGGAATTTGGGGGCATTTTTGGTGGTAAAATAAAGACTAAGTGCAATGGAAACTCCCATTAATCCACAAGTGTGAACCTATCATTGACTTCTAGTAGTGGGTGTTACAGAGACAAATCCAGTCATGTTCTGCAAACAGGCAAGTCCTTCAGTGTAAGGATTGGGACACCATTCCAACCACAAACCTTCTACCTACAGTTTGTCCTGCCTGCAAGTTGTATTGGGTAAAGGTGGCACAGAACTTGTGGGAGTGGCTAACTCGCTACTGGTACAGCTTAAGACTCATGTCACAAGAGGGAGCTCACTCCTGAAACTGCACGGAAAAAAGACTTGATACCCCAGAAACCTAGTTTAGAAGCAAGCACCACCAGCAAAAACTAAGTCAATGAAATGGTTCCTAAAGATAGTCTGCTGTATCCGTAAACCAGAGAATAATGTAATCATCATCAGAGAAGATTCCTCCAGAAACTTATGGGAGCGGATGCAGAGACCCATAGCCAAACATTAGGCAGAACTTGGGGAATCCTGTATAAAAAGGAGACAAGGAAGAAGGATTATAGGAGCCAGAGGCTTCAAGGACACCACAAGAAAATAATCCACAGAATCAAGTAACCAAGATTTAAAGAGGCTCACGGAGACTGAACTGGAAATCAGAGAGCTTGTATGGGTCTGACCTAGCTCCTCTGCATTTATGTTATTGCTATGTAGCATTGTGTTCTTTGGACCTCCTAACAGTAGGAGCAGGGGCTGCCTTTAACTCCTTTGCCTTCTTTGGAACCCTTTTCATCCTACGGGATTGCTTTGTTCAGCATTAATGTGAGGGGATGTGCCTAGTCTTAACATAGCTTGATAAACCGTGTTTGACTGATTGATTTTTAAGAATATAAGAATAAATAAATAAATAAATGAATAAGATAGCTCATATTGATAATGGTGAAATTCTACTGAAAAATACCTTTCATGTTGTTTTCATTAAGTATTATTTACCACAGCTTGCAAAGTACTTTTATTTTTCAAAGCCTTTAACTGTCTAAATTTAAAGATTTAATGGACACTGGAAAATATAATATTATGATTTTTAAGATACCATATGATGATTTGTTCCATGTAGCATGTGTTAATCAAATTAAAATAAATATATCTTTCTCCTCTGAAAGTTGTCATTGATTTGTAAGTAAAGTTTTGTGCACTACATTTCCATAGCAAAAGTTGCCTCATTTAAAAAAATTATTCTACATAATAAATGCTCATATGAATTGCCTGTTAGATTACAGTACTGAAAGTATGGGAATTGTTGAATGACTTTTCTTGGGAAGACATGAGCAAGGGTGTATTGATCACAGAAAGCCACGAATGAAAAACCAAAGTAACATTATGCTGAAGTCCAACTTGATGATCTAATGAGTTCATAGAAATTATTTATGAGGACTTATTTATGGGACCACGCATGACTGAAAATGAGTCACCCTGTCAATAATCCTTCTGCAGCATGGGTAATGACTCATAAAACTGGCTCTCTAGAAGTTGACCACCTTTTATAAACTGCTCCATGGCTTAGTCTGGCCTCCCAGAAACAATTATTTCTTATAAAATCTTGGAGAGGGTCTTTATAAATCTTGTAAATTTTCTGAAACTTCGTAAGTTGTTTACTTCCTGAGTCTTATGAACCTCACTTCTTGCTGTATGAACAAATGCATCAATTAAGGGAGACCAGTGAAAAACAGAGATTTATATTGTTTTGACATACCAGGTATTTAGATATAATGGCCTAAGACAGATAATTAGTAATTTTGACTACCCAAATAATGAACATAGTAATATTAGCTGATAATTATTAAAAGTTCATATCATGATATATATCAAAAAAGAGTCAAAATATTATATCTGTTGAATTGAAATATGTTGATCATTGAAATATATGCTGGGATACAAAATAAAATGTTTAATAATGAAGTTAAAATATGACATTTTCTAACAGTCTCATTTGTACAGATATATATTATTTCTTAAAAATTCTTTAAATGATTCATTATCTTTTACCTACTTTTAACAGCACTGGGATGGGACCAGAGTTGCCATTTAGATCTAGGGCTACAATTGCACAGCCACAGGCTACAGGCAACTCGGGTATTCCAGGTTACACTTACTCAGAATCTTGGAATTTGTCTCTCCTTTTCTTCCTTCCTTCAAATCTCAAGATGAGCAATTGAAGTGCATAAGACATTGCACTAGAGACAGAATCGTACTTTTTTAAAAGAACCAAAGAAAAATATTGACCATGGATGATTCAGAACTACCTTAGTGTTTTTCACTTAATTTGGGGGTTAGAGGGGTTACAGTCTCATTGCAAGCCCATTTGAAAAGGTTATTGTGTTGGGATGAACTCTACCTGGGGCACATCAACAGTGTGCATTGCGGCAAGTAACCCCATGCCACCTGTTGATTAAATGTGTCATTTTAAGATAATGCAATGTTCTAAACTGATAATTTTTTAATCTTTAAAGCAAACAGGTGCTGACAATGCTTTAAAATTCCCAGGTTTCAGGTGGGTTCAATTTAAAATATCTAGATAAACCTAAGAACAAGACAGTTCCTCAAACAGTTCAAACCTAGTGTCGTTTTAATTAATTAATTTGTTTTCAAGGGGTTTGACCACATTTTGCTGTTTGTGCCTCTTGCCCTTTATTTTTTCCAGTGGTCTCCAAGCAGCCAGATTCTCAATCTCATGGTGTTACTAATAGAGCTGGAGGGAGAATTTCCTTCAACATTAATTTAAGTAATGACTTTTACTTCAGAGTGGTAAGAAGGGAGTAAATAGAGGCCAGATACCCAGAAATCCTGAGGCTAAATGAGAGACCACGAAAGAGAAATATTTATACCTGCACAGCTAAAATGTAGATTTTTCCCTTCAGAAAGAACAGTAGGGGCATTTTAATCTAAAGAAGACAAAATAATAAGAAACATAGACTAGTGAGAAAATACTACTCATCCCAGAAAGGTTGTACAAATCAACAAATTAAGAATTGTAGTGCAGGGGCTAGGGTGATGGTTCAGTGTATAAAGATCTTATTTATTTATTTATTTAAGATTTCTGCCTCTTCCCCGCCACCGCCTCCCATTTCCCTTCCCCTACCCTGATCAAGTCCCCCTCCCTCATCTGCTCTAAGAGCAATCAGGGTTCCCTGACATGTGGGAAGTCCAAGGACCACCCACCTCCATCCAGGTCTAGTAAGGTGAGCATCCAAACTGCCTAGGCTCCCCCAAAGCCATTACGTGCAGTAGGATAAAAACCCATTGCCATTGTTCTTGAGTTCTCAGTAGTCCTTATTGTCCGCTATGTTCAGCAAGTCCTGTTTTATCCCCTGCTTTTTCAGACCCAGGCCAGCTGGCCTTAGTGGGTTCCCGATAGAACATCCCCATTGCCTCAGTGTGTGGGTGCACCCCTTGTGGTCCTGAGTTCCTTGCTCGTGCTCTCTCTCCTTCTGCTCCTGATTTGGACCTTGAGATTTCAGTCCGGTACTCTAATGTGGGTCTCTGTCTCTGTCTCCTTTCATCGCATGATGAAGGTTAATATTCAGGAGGATGCCTACATGTTTGTCTTTGGATTCACCTTCTTATTTAGCTTCTCTAGGACCGCGAATTATAGGCTCAATGTCCTTTCTTTATGGCTAGAAACCAAATATGAGTGAGTACATCCCATGTTCCTCTTTTTGGGTCTGGCTTACCTCACTCAGGATAGTGTTTTCTATTTCCATCCATTTGTATGCAAAATTCAAGAAGTCCTTGTTTTTTACTGCTGAGTAGTACTCTAATATGTATATATTCCATACTTTCTTCATCCATTCTTCCATTGAAGGGCATCTAGGTTGTTTCCAGGTTCTGGCTATTACAAACAATGCTGCTATGAACATAGTTGAGCATATACTTTTGTTGTATGATCGGGCCTCTCTTGGGTATATTCCCAAGAGTGGTATTTCTATTCTTGCAGAGGACTGTGGTTCTGTTCCTAGAATCCACATCAGGTAGCTCCAATTTCCAGTCACTCAGTTTCCATGGATCTAGCACGTCCATCAGGTCTCCTCAGATCCTGACACATGATGGCACATGCATACACTCAAGCTTACACACACACACACACACACACACACACACACACACACAATTATCTCTAAAACAAAGTAGAATTTACACCCCCTTTGGAAAACAGTCACCATAATAAAACATTTTCTAAATGCATCACACTGACTGGTATATGTCTAATTTTCTAGGCCCTTTCTAACTTGGTCCTTGTAACGGTCATTAAACCACAAAAGACCTGTTACACTAACAGAGATCATCAAGGCACAAAGTAAAACAATTTCTGCATGTTCTTCAACTGCTTTGTATAAACTAGCAATGCAGAGAAAGGCAGCTGTTTCCTTGAAATTAAGAAAAACAAAGTCATATGTAAAAGAACTCATGGAGCTTTGTGTGGCCGAACAGGGTTATACTACTACAGGAAATTTAAGAGTTTTCACTTCTGAGACTTGAGGATAGGGGTCAAAAAGAAGATCAAGGAGCAAGTAAAGTATGGGAGCCTTTCATTTCTGCAAATATTATTTTCTTAGATCATTCATTGCATCATCATCTGTTCAGTGGGCCAATGAAACTCTAGAATTTACAGTGTCATTTCTAATTTGTGAAATGTACTTTTTAGGACCGTACTCAGTAACCTATTTGATTTTGAATATAAGCATGAAAATATTCAAGCTTAATACCTGAGTTTGAAAACCAGTAATTCCTGTGGATTTGTCTATTTTAATTAAGGACATTTATAATATCTGACTCATTCAAAGTTAAAATTCTGGCTTCTTAGCACATGTACCTGGTAATTTGACAAATAGTCACATACCTTTTGCTTCTGTATTCCATGCTCTGTTTTCACTTTTATGTAATCAGAGAGGTAATGCTGCTGAAGTTGGCAACAGTGTGACTTGTTTGATTAGTGCTTATTATGCACCCACATAGTAAGTAGCTTTCATACTATACCATATTTCATTTCCACAGAGATCGAAAGGGAGGTAACGCTCCATTCAGTAATCACTCAATAATCCTGGAACTCACGAGCCGACCCACAACACTGTAGAGCTCAGAACCAGCCTCGCCCATGCACTCACCAGTCTTCACTGAGACATTTGCTCCTTTATAAAAGAACCATTTAAAGAGATGCCTATCGGAAACTTGCGCTCCACCTGACAATCACTCTCACTACTAGCTTATCATGAACCTTGCTATCAGAAAGCTGTTATGGTAATGTAAAACCTGCAATTATATCAGCCTATTTAAAACTTCCAATGGCCATCTGTTACCTTTGCAGTTGGGTAAAATTCAACTCCTCCAAGTGCTAGCCCAAATCTGTAGCTCTCACCTAATTTTTTTTTTTTGCACAATAGTTGCTGAATAATCTCTTTAATTTTTCTGTACCTTCTCTAGGTCCTTCCTCCTTGGTGGTGTCCATTTCATTTCCTACTCAGTTTTAACTATTATTTAAATCTGAATGATCAATATATTCCTGAGAAAACATTTGTAGTTGCTCATTGTACCATTTCATTTGGTCTGTACATTATCTAAAATGTATATTATACTACTTAATTTCATTTGACCATGAACTTATAGGAGGGTAATGTAACCTAATGGCCCCACTATTCATCCCTATTTTTAGAGGATTGAAGAATGAACCATTGAACTGTACATTGAATTAAAACAGGACACAAGGATCATGCTGAATCACTGTAGGAAATAACCGAGCAGATGGGAAGAACAAAAAGACTGAAAGAAGTGGTTTAGTTCAGAGTAAGAAGTCAGAACTTAAGGATGCCAAACAAGTATGAGTGAATCAGAGATGTGGCTCCACCTGGAAAGAGTCATCAGCATAAAACATCAGCTAGAGGATGTTTGGAAATAATGGGCAAAATTTCCTGATGATTTTGTGGTGACAGAGAGACTGTTAGAGCAACAGCATCTGTGGAGAACCTATGAGAGAGTTGTCCTGGATTTTCATAAATGAACCAGCCACACAGCCATCTTCCTGGGTTGAAGAAGAAAAAGCATGCAGATGACTGAGTGAGAACAATGTCTTTTTAGAGTAGAAAGAGAAGAAAAGTAGCCAACAAAACAGACAAGAATGTGTCCGTTGAAGAACATCACAGGCATTATAGCACTCATAGGGAGAATGGGTTTTCTTATATTATCCAGATACCCTACATTTCCAACTAATTAAATTTGTTCCATCAGATATAGTTATTAAAACTAATGCTTGAAAATAATGAATATATGTTTTTTCATAGTTATGTTTACACACAAACACAGATATCAGCTAAGTACAGTTTTAAGTACATAGCAAAACTGAGCAGAAAGTGCCAAGTTACCATACGTGCATCAATAACTTACACGACTCAAATATTCTATATCAGAGTGCTAGAGTGGTGCATTTCCTGCAAAGGCAACCTACATATTGACACATGGTTCTCTCTGAAGAGCATACTTTACATTAGGCCCCATCTTGGGTGTCTGTCTTCTGTGAATGTCAACAACTGCTTGATAGTTAAGTGCTTCCGAGAAGGGTCTCATTGCAAGAAACCCCATTAACTCTCTACCTGCCTATCTCTCCTCTCTCCAGACTCCCCATTATTCATTGATCTTCCCCAAAAGGAATTATACACGCTTTTGACTTTCAGATCAATTTCTCCACCTATTAATATGCATTAATATTATTATGCAAACATATCTTTTCATAGCTTGATAGTTCAAATATTTTCAGTAATCTTACATTGTACGGTTGTCAATTTTATTGTCCATTTTTAGCAGAGGACAACATAGTTGCTTCAATTTTTACCAGTTACAAACAAAACTATGAAAAACATTGAAATACTTGATTTTGTATGGATGTGTTTTCAACATATTTGTGCAAACGCTAAGAAAAGTGTTGCTAGTATCATACGATAAAGTTTGATTTTGCTTTAAGAAGCTGCCAAGATGGTATCTCAGAGTTGTTTTCCCTGATGGCTAAGGATGTTGAACATTTTCTTAAGTGTCTTTTGGCCATTTGAGATTCTTCTGTTGAGAATTTTCTGTTTAGTTCTGTACCCCATTTTTGATTGGATTATTTGGAATTTTGATGTCTAATCTCTTGAGTTCTTTGTATACTTTGGATATCAGTACTTTGTCTAATGTGGAGTTGGGGAAGATCTTTTCCAATTCACTAGGCTGCCTTTTTGTCTTATTGACTGTGTCCTTTACTTTACAGAAGCTTCGCAGTTTCAGGAGGTCCCATTTATTTTTTGTTGATCTCAGTGTCTGTGCTACTGTGCTTATATTTAGGAAGTGGACTCTTGTGCCCATGCGCTGAAAACTATTGCCACTTTCTCTTCTATCAGTTTCAGTATGCTCATATTTATATTGAAGTCCGTCTGGACTTGAGTTTTGTGCGTGGGGATAGATATGGATCTGTTTTTATTCTTCCACGTGTTGACCTCCAGTTATGCCATCACCATTTGTTGACAATCTTTCTTTTTTCCATTGTTTAATTTTAGCTTCTTTGTCAAAAATCAAGTGTTCATTGATGTGTGAATTAATATCCAGATCTTTAATTTGATTCCATTGTTCTTCCTGTCTGTTTTTATGCCACTTCCAAGCTATTTTCATTCCTGTAGCTTTGTAAAACAGCTTGATCTCAGGGATGGTGATGCCTTCAGAAGTTCTTTAATTGTACAGTATTGTTTTGGCTATCCTGGGTTTTTTTTTGTTTTTCCATATGAAATTGATTATTATTCTTTCAAGGTCTGTAAAGAATTGTGTTGGGATATTGATTGGGATTGCATTGAATCTGTAGATTGGTCTCCATGTCCTTGCTAACATATGGTTGTTTCATTGTGTAGTTAACCATTATAGTAGCTGAGTGGTTTAATTTTGCTGTGTTGATATACATTTCTGAGAGTGGTGTTTTAACATGAGTATTTTATTTTTAACTGTTGGGTAATTCAGAAATAAGCATGTATATGTAAGTATATCTTCAATGTGTTAAGGAACTTTCCTGATGCTTCTTGCAGTAGATCGAGTAAAGTAATGTACATTCCTGCAAAACTTATAAACAAGTACAATTTCCCTGAATCTTAGGGAAAAAATGTTTTATGTTAATTACAGCTATTTTAACTGACAAGATGGAGTCTTAACATAATTTTAGTTTGAATTTCTCTGTCTAAAGATGGTTACTTGTTTTCCTGTATATGTTGACTATAAGTATTTTGCTTTAAAATGTCTAATTCAGGGGACAGATAAAGGTACTTACTGCTCCTTTAGTGGAACAAGTGGTTCAGAATTGAGTGTAACTACATCTCCAGGGAATCTGACTTCTTCAGGCTTCCAAAAGTCTCTGTATACATGTGGCACACCTCAACCCTTGTACACACAATCATACACATCAAAATAACAAAGTTTTATAAGGAAACGTCTAATTCAGTTTCTTTTATCTTTGACTGGTTAAATTACTTGTTCCTCCCATGTTTCCTTTAGGGACCTCTTTATCTTCTGAAAACAAACCAGTTACAAGATAAAGAACTGGCAAAGATTTTCTCCCGCTGTGCATGCTGTCTCTTCAGTCTGTTGATTTGTTTCTTTTGTTGTACGGAAACTTTTTAAAGGGATTCCATCTGCTATTTTTTATTTTCACATTTTATTTTATTATTATGTTCAAATTTTATATATTCATTTTTAAAAGTTAATACCAAGTATTAGATTTCTTATAGGAATTTTTAGTGATTTTCATCCCCACCTCTTCTCCCCATCACTTTTATCCCCTGCAGCCTTCCACTCCCAGTATCCTTTTTCCTTTCTCCATTTCTAAGTGTTCCATGGCCTTCTCCCTTTCCTCAAAATTGTTCACTCACCTTTCATGGTTCGCCGTCTAGTTTTATCATCAAACAAACCCATATGTGCGTGTGCACACGTGTGCACACACACATACATAATTAAAGCATAGGAATTGTATATGAACTAGAAGCATTTGTATTTCTGAATCTGAATTACCATGCTTAATAACTTCCAAACCAATACACTTTTCTTCAAAGTCTTTGTCTTAAATTTTCTTGACAGCTGTTTAAAAGTACATTATGGACATGCACCACATTTTCCTTCCCCATTGTTTATCAGTGCATGGACATCTAGGCTGATTCTATTTCTCTACTATTGGGAAAATAACAGAAATAAACACTTATATGTATATGTTTTGTGGTAGGAAGGAGAGTCCCTTGTGTATAATCTTACATTGTGGGTCATATAATAGTTCTATTTACAGGATTTTTAGAAACCAATACACTGATTTCCATAACAACTGTAACCAGTTTACACTCCCATTGGCAGTGAGTGTTTGTCTTTCCCCACACCCTCATATCCATGCCATGAAACTTCATTTCTTGATGAGAGCAAATATGATTGGGTGAGATCCAATGAAAAGTCATTTTAATATGCATTTGCCTGTTGACTGAGGATATTGAAATCTTTAAAAATTATTGGCTATTTGTGTTTCTGTTTTAGATATGTGTCTGCATCCCCAAAGTATTGTGATCAAGATGTCTAAAAGAACAAAAACCAAAGAAATAGTAGTTAACAGAACCATTTCCTAATCCTAATTTCAGCTCTCGCTTGTTTGGATATCCGTTTGCATCCTTCCATGTTCTGTCTCTGTTCATCTCTGTCAGACAGATACAGTTTTCACAGAAAAAATAAATGGACATTGTTTTTAATGTGGGTAAAAGCCTGAAGTTCATTCCATTTACATGTGGGTCTATTCTGGAGACAAGTGTGCTTAACTTATTTTTGTAATTTTGTTGGTTTTCTTTTTGGTTCAGTTTTGTTTTTATTGGCATGCTAGGCATTGTTGATTAACCAACCAAATATGTGTGTTTCTTCACAATTCTTGTGTTCTTTCATTCCTTTTTTTAAAAAAATAATGTTTTTTTTTTGAGTTCTCATGGTTGTGTCTGTCTTCCCTCCTCACCTGTGAGTAACACTAGTTCTAGAACCTTCATGGATTCTTGCTTGTATTTTTTTGAGTATAATATTTTATATTTATTCTTTATTTGGGGGTAGAGTCATAGTTCAGAGTCATCTCCACAAGCAGAGAACAAGAACTGAATCTAGCAGCCAAGATAGAGAGGCCACATAAGCTTTGCATCAGCATTTATAGTACAAGAGATAACACCCAAGTGAGCTGGTATCTTAAAGTCTATTGGCTGAAGGAGTTCCCAAAGCACCTCCCCCTTTTGTCTAAATAAGATAGTTCATTTTTTTATTTATTAGAAATTTCCTCCCTTCCTCCCATTTCCTTCCCACTCTCCCCACTCCCCCTTCTCCCTCTCTTAGAAGTCTTTGCTTTCCTGGGCTTTTTTTGTTGTTGTTTTGTTTTTTTTGAAGACAGCTTTGCTGGATATAGCAATTTTGGTCACTGGTTATTTACATTTACTCTCTTAATGTGAAACATAGCATCCATTTGGATGTTTCATTTAGTTTTATTTTGTATAATTCTGCTGATTTTGACTTTGTAGATATCTTTGCAAGGAGCCAGGCCTGGGAAGCTCTACCCTACTCTTCCTGGGGTGGGAGGACCTCTGCAGAGCCCAAATGGCACTGGTCAGCCAGGCTGGGGAGCTGAGCCTCTCTCTTTCACCCAGGCCTCAGCTGGGCTGGACAGGCCCTTGAGACATGCTGTTGTATACTCATACCATTTTGCTACAATGTGACATGGAAGTGTTACTTTCTGAGCATGCCCTATCTCCCAAGCACTCCACAAAGAAGGTAAGACATGCTGCTTTGGAGAAGGTCCGAGGCCCTCCCTACTATATCTAGGTTGGTCAAGGTATCCATCAAAAGAGAATAAGTTCCAAAAAAGCCAGTACAAGCAGTAGGAAAAATCCTAGTGCCACTGCCAGTGGCCCTGTAGTCTGCCCCACTCACATAACTGTTGCCAACATTCAGAGGGACTAGTTTGGACCTACGCTGATTCCTTTCTGGCTGGAGTTGGTTCATCCACCTGTAAAGTCATAATAAACAAGACTATTTGACAAAATTGGGATCACAGGGGTGGGGGAGTAGGGAGGGCAGAAGAGAAGGGAAGAATGGAAGGGGGAAGAGAACTTGAGGAAATGAGATAGTTGAGATAGAGAAAGGACAGAGGTGAAAGCAAGGAAGGTGATATTTTGATTGAGGGGGCCCATTATGTGGCTAGCAAGAAACCTGGCACTAGAGAAATTCCCAGGAATCTGTAAGGATGACCCCAGCTAAGACCCTAAGCAATAGAGGAGAGGGTGCAAAACTAGCCTTGCCCTATAGTCAGACTGATGACTATCTTAAATATCACCATAGAACCTCCATCCAGCAACTGGTGGAAACAGAGGCAGCAAAGCATTGTGCTAGCTCCCAAAGTCCAGTTGAAGAATGTATGGAGTGAGAATATGAGCAAAGAGGTCAAGAGACCATGGTGGGTACACCCTCTGAAACAGTTTATCTGAGCTAACGGGAGCTAATTTATTTTCTTAAATATGAAATTATAAAATATAAATTAGGGAATATATGAGATACAAAGTAAAATGAAGAGACATTTCAGGTAATTGTTAGTTTTCCTTGGATATGGTGGCTAATAGAGATCAAGAGGGTATCATTAGTGAGATACAGTGACAAAGAGAGAATATATAGATTCTAGTGTCCTGTCAGAGGACAAATGCTTACAGAGAGAAGAAACTGGTTTGGTTCAAGAGAAGAGAGTGACCTCATATATCTTTTGAAAGAATTCAGGGATATTTATGAGAGCAAATTAAAGACTCAAGCCTATGGCAAAGAAAGTGCTTCTTTCTCATCATAATGGGCAGCCATGGGGAATTTGATCTTGACTTTTGACTTTTTATTTTGTAGGAAATGGACTGTAAGATACCAAGAGTTAGTACAGAAAGAAAAATCTAAAATATTTGAAATAAAGTAAGGAAGTCATGATTTAAGTCACTTTAAAAATTAATCAAAGTTATAAAACATTTTTACAATAGAATTTGGAGTATACCAATGGCTCATTTTGTTTTCATGTGTTCTGATTAGGACATTTCTCTGACTGTTTAAATACATTTAAAAATTCTCATTTTTTATTGTAAGAAGGTTCTAATATTAATGAATAGGTGTGATTATAGAGGAATAGAGATATTTCCTCATTTTCCTGGCTTTATATCTTGCTCTTTTACAATCCTCACAAGAGTTATGCCCTTGGAGTCTACATAAGAGCACATTCTCAGTAACAAAGCAAACCTCAACAGACCTGTATGACAAGAACTTTAAATCTTTGAATAAATAATTTGAAGAATATATCAAAAATTGAAAGATCTCCCATACTCTTGGATAAATAGGACCAACATAGTACAAATAGCAATTTTAAATAGATATTTGTAAATTTATTTTAGCATCTCTAATTTTAATTAATATTATACAGATAGTTGCTACATACCAGACAGTGGGATACTGTAGTGAATTATTTTCAACTTCTATGATTGAATTTATGTGAAATGGAAGGAATGAGAATGAATAGGTAACTTAGCAACACCTAGTATGATCATAAATGTCATGTGGAAAAATAAGGCAAGAAGTAAGTAAACAAGATGGACAAAGAAGGCATGAAAAGAAAAAAAAGGAAATGATGGCCTGAGTCATGCAGAGGAAGCACGATTTCAGTGGAAGAACTCTTCAGAGGCTGAAATTTCAATGAGAAAGAGTTAGCAGAAGAGAGAGAACATGAGTAGGAAAGTAAACAACTAAGGGAGTGAGATTCCCCAAGTAATAAATCCTGACAGGAAGCAATAATACCAACAAGGCTATCTGACTAAACTTAGGGCAAGAACTATATTCAGTTTCATAATGAGAGTGACACTTGGGTTTTGTCTCCCATGTTATAAACACTGGGGACCAAAGAGAAGTTTGCCACAGGTCATAAATATAATAAATAGCATAATTGCGTGATGATTCAGACAGTTCAGAAACTATGTAACTTTTGGCAAAATACAATAAAAAAGAAAATATTTTAATAAAGAGAATTTTCCATTACACAAATGGAAAAGATAATCTCAATTTTCCTAATACCTCTAAATACAAGGATCTTTATTATTTCTTTATGTTTTCAAAATGAAATATACATATATAATTGTTGACTTAGCTATGTTTTGTGTTATTTTAGTGATATTTGTTTCGGCAGAATATAGTTATTTGAGATACAAAAATCAGGTTCACACTACTGTCACTTAACTAAATGACAGCAGATGATCAGCTCTGAAAGCACACATACAAGTAACAGTATAGAAACTGAAGAGGTTATATTTAGGAATATATATGTTTATACACACACACACACATATGTGTGTGGGGGGGTGTGATATAAATTGATGTAAAAAGAGGCCATGAATTTTAAAGAGAGCAAAGAAGGGTTTAGGGAAGTTTGGGAAGGAGAAAAAAGAAGGAAGAAATGCTTATACTGCAATCTGATAAATAAAAGAAATAAAAATACCCATAATGATTTAAGACTCCCGATGATTTATTTTTATCTCCATAGATCATAATATATTTCATCCCTCATCATAGAAGCTATTTCTTGCAAAAGGTGGCGATTAACACATAGGGAATAAGGAAATGGGAAGTTCTCATCTCTAAGAGGAGTGTTCATGTAACATCCTCCCTGAAAGTCCCACAGACTTTCACAGAAGAGGGACAGATAAATTAAAAGGTGGTAAATGGGTTGAGGGAAGCAAAGTTTTCTGTACACACAGGGCAGTTGAACACACAAATTCACAATTGAAAAATAATGCACAAGACCTGTGCAAGCTCAAGTAAGTCAATCCAGGCACAGAGAGGGAGGTGGAAATGAAGTTCGCCTCTAATTGTAGAGCTAATAACATTTTTGGTAGTTGTTAGGACAGGGAGAGCCTCTTTTCATTGTTAATATTACTACTGGTAGGTTGACAGCACTCCGAGGAAGACCTCACATCAAAGAGTCAGGCAACATGAATTGGATTCAATAGACTGAAAAGAAAAGAAAAAGTAAAAGAAGAAAACTTGATGAAGTTGGATAGGTTGGGTAGTATAGGTCTTTCTGATAGTAGTTTGGGGAAGACAGAGAATTTGAACTATACTGTGAGTAGCCATGATACATGGTGTGGACTCAGGTTGTCCATCAGTATGTTCCCACCCTGTCACTATGCATTTGGAATGCCCAAGCCCCACAGATGCTTGAAAGGCAGGATTCTACTTCCCCTTGACATGACTCTTTCCATGCACAATCCCCACAAGAGACCTCTAGCCATCATGCAAGACACAGAGTCCTAGGGCTCTGTCATTTCCTGACTGTAATCTTCCCATTACCATATCTGGCCATAAGGCTCAGGAGCAGACCACACTGCAATGAAGAACTTATTCCAGGCTCCTTGACCAAACTTTCGAAGGCACAAAAATTAAATAGAGAAAGAGAAGATCTGAATGGAGACTGTATTCACAAATACCAGGAAAGCAAAGGAAACTGAGATTCCAAACCTCCTATTCTGAGCATTATAAATACCTCTGCTGAAAAAGTAAGCTGACTTGAACACTGGGAAAGAGAATTTCATCCTACAAACTAACTCCAGATGTGGCTCTACTTCCTCCTCATGAATGTTGGTTGCATTGGTCCATGAGGGTGGAGGGAGCAGAAGCAGGAAACACAGTTTGGATAGATGAGGGTATGATGGAGACAGCACTGCAGGAGAGAGCTTCAGTGAATCGGCTTGGTTTTATTCCAGAGTGTAGGAATTATATAAGATTGGGGTGCCTCAGAAGGAAACCTAATTTTCATTAACTGATAAACTGCTGTCATAAGGCTTCATATGTGAAAGCGGGTTCTCATAGCAAAGCTCCTAGTACAAGTCTTACTTATCATATATGCAGCAGGGGGCATTCTAGCAGGACACTGTGCCAAGAGTCATCATAGACATAAATCAGGCATCCAGGCTTAGAGATGGCCTTCAGACAATGTCAGTCTTCCAAACCAGGGACATTCTCCAGATAAGGCTAGGCAGAGAGCAAGAAGTCTTACTGTGGGGAAATGGAATCCCTCAAGCTGTGGGGCTTTCAGAAGCTTACAGACCATGATAGAATGCAACCTCTGACCTGGAAGGCCTTTAAACAATCCACTAGCACATAGGGAACACTAATCAGGAATACAAGAGATGGAAGAGATAATCTCAGGTATTGAAAATTCCCTACATTGGGCATCCAGGTGAAGCAGAATGTCTCAGATGGGGGAAATGTGAATCAAATAATCCCATACTAGCTCTGAATAAGGTATACTAAATTCTTTCTTATTAAAAGGAAACTTACAGATCACAGTGATCAAATAGAAACAATATCCAACATCCACATGTAGTGTGAGGAAAGAGACCAAGCAGGTGCTCCTTCAGGCTTTTTGGTACCCAAAAAGCATGCCCCATGTGGTCCAACCTCTCAAAGACCAATCCCCATCACCTAGCACTAGAGAAATTCCTAGGAATCCACAAGGATGAGCCCAGCTAAGACCCTAAGCAAGAGTAAAGAGGGTACCCAATCTGGCTTTGCCCTATAGTTAAATTGATGAATATCTTAAATGTCACCATAGAACCTTCATCTAGCAACTGATGGAAGCAGAGGCAGAGAGCACAGCTGAGTACTGGGCTGAGCCCCAAAGTCCAGTTGAAATATGAGAGGAGTGAGAATATGAGCTAAGAGGTCAAGCCCCTGATGGAGACACCCACTGAAACAGCTTACCTGAGCTAATGAGAGCTCACTAACTCTGGCTGGACAGGGAAGGAAGCAGCACAGGACAAAACTAGGCCCTCTGAATGTGGGTGACAGTCGCATGGCTGGGGTAGACTGCCAGGCCACTGGTAGTGGGACCGGGATTTATCCCTCCTGATTGCACTGGCTTTTTGGAACCCATTCTATTTGGAGAGATACTTTGCTCAGCCTAGATATAGTAGGGAGGTCCTTGGTCCTTTCTCAAATCAATGTGCCTTACCATCTGAAGAGTGGGTGGAGGGTGGGTGGGGGGAAAGTGGAGCAAATGGAGAAAAGGAGAGAGTGGCAAAAGGGAGTGGTATGTAAAATGAAAAAAATTTTTTTAAGATGAAATGTTAAAGTACTATATGGTGGTAATAACTACCTGAAACAGAAGACTATTCCAGAATCCAGGTGACCATTTCATACAACAGAGATGTCAACTTTTCAGGGGACCACAAAGATACTAAATGTACAAGCACTTAAAAGGTGTTCAATCTTTCAAAAAAATGTATAAAATACAAATAACTTAATCTCATGATTTAAATAATTTATATCAACTGATTGAATAAAAAAGAATCATTTTTGAGTAAGTATTCTGGAGACATCACCTTTCATATTTTGCACAACAGCTGAAAGATCATAAACAGAGATAGACTTTATATTGAAGAGAAAAAGGACTAAAATGATTTCTATAAGAACATGTTTCCACCATAAAAATTTAAATTCAAAATCAATAAAAGTATTCAGGCATTTAAAAAAACTAAATAATAATAATGCTGATGAACAGAAAAAGAATATAAAAGCAAATTATAAATGACTGGGATTATATAAAAATTGCAACACAGACTTTATACTTTAGTAGCACTCACAGCATTGTATAGTGGCACACATATTATAATATTTATGATGAAACCTATATATTTCATAATTATTCCTTTGAGATAGTGACTAACTATGTAGTCTAGGTTGTACTGTAGTGAATTTTATTATATCCAGGATGCCCTCAAATTTGTCTCAATTCTATTGCCTCAGTCTATTAAGTGCTTGGATTATAGTGAAAATCACTGTACTTCACTAAAAACGTTTCAAAAATTTTTTAAATAAATAAAAAATAAAATCTATCCCATGCTTTTTCAGACCCAGGCCAGCTGGCCTTAGTGGGTTCCTGATAGAACATCCCCATTGTCTCAGTGTGTGCTGCACCCCTCGCGGTCCTGAGTTCCTTGCTCATGCTCTCTCTCCTTCTGCTCCTGATTTGGACCTTGAGATTTCAGTTCAGTGCTCCAATGTGAGTCTCTGTCTCTGTCTCCTTTCATCACCTGATGAAGGTTAATATTCAGGAGGATACCTATATGTTTGTCTTTGGATTCACCTTCTTATTTAGCTTCTCTAGGATCGCGAATTATAGGCTCAATGTCCTTGGTTTATGGCTAGAAACCAAATATGAGTGAGTACATCCCATGTTCCTCTTTTTGGGTCTGGCTTACCTCACTCAGGATAGTGTTTTCTATTTCCATCCATTTTTATGCAAAATTCAAGAAGTCCTTGTTTTTTACTGCTGAGTAGTACTCTAATATGTATATATTCCATACTTTCTTTATCCATTCTGCCATTGAAGGGCATCTAGGTTGTTTCCAGGTTGGGATAAAACTGGACTTGCTGAACATAGCGGACAATGAGGACTACTGAGAACTCAAGAGCATTGGCAATGGGTTTTTATCCTACTGCACGTAATGGCTTTGGGGGAGCCTAGGCAGTTTGGATGCTCACCTTACTAGACCTGGATGGAGGTGGGTGGTCCTTGGACTTACCACACGTCAGGGAACCCTGATTGTTCTTTGAGCTGATGAGGGAGGGGGACTTGATCGGGGGAGGGGGAGGGAAATGGGAGGCGGTGGCGGGGAAGAGGCAGAAATCTTAAATAAATGAATAGAAAGAAAAAAATAAAAAGCAAAAAAAAAGAAAAAAATAAAATCTAAAGAACATACACATATCCTATATGTGGAGATTCAAAACCAGTCAATACATACTTAAAAATATTTTAACTTTCTTTGCTGGTAGGTAATGGATGTTTAAGTGAACAGAAAACAACTATATTAAGCAAAAAGAATCAAGCTGGGCGATGGTGGCGCACGCCTTTAATCCCAGCACTCGGGAGGCAGAGGCAGGCGGATCTCTGTGAGTTCGAGACCAGCCTGGTCTACAGAGTTAGTTCCAGGACAGGCTCCAAAGCCACAGAGAAACCCTGTCTCGAAAAACAAACAAACAAACAAAAAAAAATCAGCTAGCATGACAGAGTGAAGCTTTATTAAGGTTTGAAGCAAATGAAAAACTAAAGCATAAATATTACTCTACAAATATTTTTCATTTCTTAAAAATTGAATTTTTGCCTACCACACTTAAAATTTCTCCCAAAAGCTTCAGACACATAAAAATGTTTATCTATATAAAGCAATGGACATATATGTCATTATGGCTTCATGCACAAGAATAAAATATGGAGGAATTCGAAGGATCTAACAACAGGTGGAAGCCATTTCTAGGATGCTATAATTAAGGTAAACTACTGATAATTAGTATGAAGCCTTATGGAAGAGTCCCAGAAGCTCCATCTCTATATGCGAAATAAAAAACAATGAGCCTTGTAATGTGTGATTCAGTGTACTACATATTGTTCTAGAAAAGTCAAAACCAATATACAGGGCAGATATTGAACAGTCATATCTGAGGACAAGGATGTGGGTGTGGGTGATATTTTTTGAGAATTGGTTGATCCTGAGTAGTAAACTTGGGACCTTGTGCATATTAGGCAAGTATTCTGTCATTAAGCTATATTTTCTAAGTCCCCATGAATGAAGGCTTTTTTTAAAAAAAAAAAGATTTTAACTGTGTTTTTATTTTATGTGCATGGATGCTTTACCTGCATTTGTGTTTGTGCAATACATGCTTGTAATGTCTTTGGAGGCTTGGAGAAGGCTATGGGTAACATGCAACAGGAGATACAGAAAGTTACTAAGTCATTAAAGTCATTAACCTCTGTATGGGTGTTAAGAATCAAATCATGTCCTTTGGAAGAACAGCCAAAGCTCTTAACCGCTGAGCAATCTCTGCAACTCTGTAAAAATGAGTGATTTTGATGGAGCGTAAGGGAAATGTTTGTAGGATACACACACACACACACACACACACACACACTACAGTATGGTTGCTGTTGCTGGAACCTAATTCATCAGACCTGCTATACATATTAGTTCACAACTATATATTTTCTCTCAGGTAGGAAGTTTTCTAGAAGTTCAAGTTCATCCAGACACATTATAGGAAGGCTCGTTAACAAAATCAGATCCAACCAACTAAAAGTTCTTCAAATTGTGCCTACAAAGTGAAAAAATAAATAAGTAAATTGTATATAACTAACAGCCAAGTACAATGAATTTAAAATGAAAATGAATTTATTGAAGTAATTTTTGAAGTGCTTTAAAAAAGAAAAATAAACAATACCCTGCCACAAGAGAGCAGCGTGTTTACTGAAAATACCTTTTATAGGAATAAGGTCAGTAGCTACAGGTTCAAACAAGTAGACACAGATGGGCTGCATTGAATGACTTTCTGGTGAAATATTTCAAGAAGATTATAAAGTGTTCTGGTAAGTGAGGGATGCGATGAAGTAGTGAATCAAACTGAAGAATAAAATTAACTTTATTTTATGATTTATTTTTTATTTTGCCTCTGTGTGCATGTGTGTGTGAGTCTGTCTGTGTTGTGTATGTCAAAAATTGTTTCCAGACTCAGGGAGACCAGAAGAAAGTGATAGATGCCCTGGAGCCAAAGTTACAGTCAGTTGTGAACAATGGGAATGAAAATAAATATACAACAAATCCTTTACAAGACTGCAGAAAACTTCTTGATGAATTTCATAGGAAAAGCTCATAGCAACAAAGAATAGAATAGAATTCGGTTCAACTGGTTAGACATTCTACAGACTGCCTACAGTAAATATAGAGTTCAATTTAAAACTAGGAAACTTGCCATGAGAAAAGTGTAAAGTCTGCTTAATCTACATCTGTGCGGTATAATGCTAAAAATACAAACTAATTTAGGAAGGCATGAAGGGAATTAAACAAAGGAAGAAATAGGAAGTAGCATTGGTCGTCATATGATACTAATGACATGTGTATACAAGAGAATATTAAGACAAGTATTAGAAATGGTAAGTACATTAAATAATTTCAATGGATACCTAGTCAATAGACAACAGAGACAACAGTCAAATATATTTGTATGCAGAGTAAATGAACTCCATGACACTGGAATAGTAGTATGTGTTCTAAAGCCAAAGAATCAAGTATAAATACAATATAACACAGGCTTCTCAAAACTTCCTTATTTTAAAATGTATATCCATTGTAACTAAGACCAAAATAGAATATAACTAAAGAACAAAAATTATACCTAATTTGTAGGTTGAAAGATTTGTAGTATTAAGATGTTCACTGCTTCCAAATTCATCTACAGATTCAAAGATATTTTAATCAAAATTCAAACATCAATATCTTAATTCTAAAATGCATAGAGAGGTGGACTAGAGCTAATTGAATTGTTGGCCACAGGAATTCCACAGGAACCCACAAACAGCACAACGTTATTGGTGGCTCTCCATAAATGGAAAGTAAAGTCCTATTGCTGAAAACAACACCTACATAACTCATTGAAGTCAACACAAAGAAGTCAAACTGATACCTACATAAAACTTTCACCCCTACATAAGGCACTGGAAGTTACTCTGCACAGTACCAAATGTGGATGGTAAGCTCCAATCCAGATATCAACCTGTTGATTTATGAGAGTAACCTGTCTTCAGGTTATGATGGTGCAATGATGGCAAAAGGCTTGCGGAAGAAACCAAGCAATATCTCAGTTGAATTAAGGCCACTCCCTGAGATGGAATCCTTACACAGTTCTGCTTGGGAGGACAAGAACCTAAGAGTAGATGGCTTAGGGACTTAGGAAAAACCCAATACCACTGTTCTTTAAAATAACACAGCAATAAAATGACTCCTAACTGCATTCTACTTTACTCATAGAACAAAAGCGATTAGAAGTCCTGAAACATAATTAAGTATGTGTTATGCACTTCTACTTCCTGTCAGTTGTATTAACTGTCTTTGAAACATCATTCTAGTTCCTTGAAATTTACTTCATGAAAAAAAAAGTAAGAAAGGAAAAATAAAAACTTTCTTTTTTTTTGACCATGGCCTAATTGTCACTTCCAAGAGTATCTTTGAGAATTCCAATTTTCAAATGACTTACTTTCTTTTTAAATTTCTTATAGAACTTCATTGGTGACTAAGATATCAACCTTGGTACTGTATTGGTTGTGTACTTTCGCTCAGATTCCAAGAACCAGTGTAACAGACAGTCACAGTAGCAGAGGGTTGCAAACTCAGAAACGGCAGAGGGAGATAGGCAGATGCTGGCCAACCTTCCTAGCTAGTACAGTGAGATACAAGATCAATGAGAGATCAGTCTCAAAGGTGGGCAGTTATAGAAGAAGATATCTCATACCTATGTCTTCTTATTTCTGTTCATGGGCAGCAGTACAAATACATCTATAATAGTAAAAAAGAACAAATAAATCTTTTAAAAATTTTGTGTTTACATAATGGAATATTACATAATGGTGATAGTAATCAAAAGATATATAAAACAGCACCAAGATTCTAAATTCACAATATCACAGAAGAATTACAAAAAAATACTATGCTATGCTATGCTATACCATACCATACAAATGATACTTTTGTGGCTAGAGTATGTAATGTTTCCCTCAAACATTTCAGTGGTGGAGTGTTAGTCTTCCCTGTAGTATTCAGAGAAAACTTTCTGGCTTTCTGGAAGTGGCTGAGTTATGAGGGCTCCGATATTAACCCATAATGCATGGACTAATCTATCGGTGGAACTGTGATTGCAGGACCTATGGAATATGTTGCCAGTATGGGAGGAGGGGCCTGCATGGAGGAAGTGGTAACTGATGATGTTTCCTTGCTGTGTCTTTGCTAGTGGTGCACCTGATCCTTGCTGCACCTCTACCACATGCTCATGACTCAGTGACTTTTGCCCTACCTCTGGCCCAAAGCATTTCTGCCTTGTTTAATGTTCATCTGACATCAGAATAAATACCCAAAAAAAGTGTGAGTAAAAAGAATATATATCCTTTAGGGTTTAAGTTGCTTTCTCCAGGTATTTTTTCAAAATGTTGAATAGCTCACAATAGGCAAATTAATATAGTATCTGATTCAAAATTTATAAAATTGAAAAACTTCCAAGATGAGACATTGTTAAAAATCATAACAATAGTTTTCTTTGGAAAGTTAGTAGAGCATCAAAGATTAAAAGAAAAAGGGGGTTAGTAATAGGATTTTTTTTCTCCCTGTGATTATTGACTTAACTTCTGGCTTTATGGATATAATCAATTTGAAATTATTTTAACTTTACTCAATATTTGTATGGATTTTCCTGTAGAGATTGTACATCAATAAAATTTAAAAGAAAACAGTGTTTAACCACTGGGAAATCTCTCACATTGTCTGATGTGAGGAACATTTTCCCTAATTTATAACATGCAGCTGTGACTGAAAACACACAAAAAAGTCATCAATATCATTTGACCAACAATGGTAGAAATAAACAAATTTCATTGGTCACTAAGCAAAACATTACTGGATTGTGGTAAATGAGAAATGCAAATGAGGATATCATTTACAAAGTACATTCCACCTACACATAAAATAAGCAATGATCCAAAAGCCCAAAAAATGTGAAGGAAAAGAATACATTATTGATGAGACTGTAAATTATTTAAAAAGAGAGGCGACTAGTCTAGGAATATCTCTCAATATTTAGAAATTACATGTTCTGCTTGTGGACATTTTGTTAGATGTATGTAGAAGTGCAAAAATATGATGTATTTTCTCATTCTTTCTTATATTAAAAAAATGGTGACATTCTAAACATGTTTCAGTGGGTGCATGACCCAAACACTCTTAGTACCTAGTAACATCATTTGAGAATTCCAAGCCACATGGTATGCCCACCTACCACTTCTCTCTCTCTCTCTCTCTCTCTCTCTCTCTCTCTCTCTCTCTCTCTTTCTCTCTAGTGAGAGTGTTGTGGGCAGGGCTCTTTCTAAAGGGAATTTACTGAGTGTGCACAAGAGGTAGCCTTCTTGGCTACAGCTGAGGACATTTCCTGTCAGAACTCCAAGGGCCGGCCAATGCAAATGCCTGAATACTAACAGTCTGTTCTCTAATGATATATTAATTTTTGAATCAATATTAATTTTATTCCTATAATATAATTAATTCGGTAATTAATAGTACTCTACCAATAACTAGCACCTATTAAATATTTACAGCATGCTTCACAATGACTGAAGCGTTTAACCAATATCAAGCAACCTAATTTCACAAGGCTTGTCTGAGATAGTTAATGTTGGCCTCACAGTGTGAATGAAGGAAAGTGAGAGGTGGTGGGTTTCATCAACTTCACCAGCCGAGTTGATCGTCAAATCCTCCCCTTAACACATATCTAAATATTTTTCTATTCCATGACTTTTACACTCCTGAAAACCACTCACTTTCAATGATAAGGAGTATTTTATTATATCCCCGAACATATTTGTTCACATTTCTAACTCAGATTTTTTAATTTTCTTTTGATTTGGTGACTAGTCCACTCTGTAAAATATTGGCAAGTCCTTGTTGCTGTTACTTAGTATTTTTATTAGTTCTTTGAGAATTTCATAGAATGTATTTTTATCATCCTCACTGTCAAACTCTCCCAGACCCACTCCACCTCCCTACTCACTCAAACTCATGATCTCTTTTTCATTCTTCTTTTATTGTGTTGTTTCTTACACTGAAATACCAGAGTGCAACGTGAAGGCAGCTGGTCTCTGAACTTTGAATGGAACCCCCTATATAACATAAGACTATAGGGCAATGGTCTTTTAATCCCCTTTGATTCTCTTCATGCTTCTTTAGTAGCCCGCAAGTTTCTCACATAATTTTTTTTTACCTTATTTGTGATTTGGCCTTCACTCATTTGAATGTTTATGAGAAACCTAAATATCTCACTTAAGAAATTTTGAACTATTGTACACTCTAATCAACTATTCTGTGTCCATGAGTCTCCATGTAGTAGCTGTCCTGTGACTGACAATTATTACTTACTGTGACATTTCTCTAGTTCCCTCAACATTGCTGTAAGTGGTAGGATATTATTCTTTTTATGACCTCATGGTATCCCATTGCATAACAAGTTGTACTGTAGTATAAAACAACAGGGAGACTATAATACACAACAACTTGCTATATTTATGAATAGTAAAAAAAGAATCTCTAGAAGTTTTGGCACAAAATAATAATAAGGAGATGTAAATGTTCATTACCCTGATTGTGTAAAAATATAATATATACATGTATGGAACAAGAAATAAATGTGTACGATTACTACATATTAGTTGTCTTTTCAGTTTAAGAAAATAGAAATGTCAATTATCCTTATTTAATATTACACACACATAGACACACATATACACACAGAGAATATGTAACCAATAACTTTCAGAAGGCAGCATATTTCCATTTCATCTCAAAATTCAAGTAATATCAAGGAAGAAGTGATATGAGAAATGAAAATGAGTTTTTCACTCATCATGTAGCAACCATAACAATTCATACACAGAACTTCCAAGAATGTCTCCTCTTTGTGAATAGTATAAGAAACACACAACGAAATCTTATTCTTAGTGTTCTGCTTCAAAATTTTGACATTTTAGCTACAAATATAACAAAATTTGTTTTTTTAAATTGCAATTGCTTCAGATTGAAAAATTAAAGATTACCCATATTTTTATTAGAGTTTATGTATTTAAACACTAGACTGGAGACACCTTAACACTGCCATAAAACTAAGACATTTTCTTTGAAAGCATCTATCCAAATTAAACGGCTATCAAATAAAATTCTTTATCCATCCATCAATTTCAGTTTTCACCCATGTCTCCTAAACTTTATTCCTGTTTGCAATGTATCAATATATTAAAAACTTCTCAGCAGTGGCTTTATTATATTTACTTCAGAAAATGGAATTTGCCTTCATAGAAAGAATAAGTTTGGTTACATGTGCTTCTCTTTATGGGGATGCTAATGAAGTGAGAGGAGCAAAGCAAGAAGAGAGCTCCTGTCTGTGGCAAAAGTGTTGTTAGTACGTTTACATTTTAATAGCAATAGACATTCAAATAAGAAATACACAAAATATTCAAATTCAAGAATGTTAGGATATCTAGGGATATAACAAGGGATGTTGACTTTATTGCCAGCTATGACAACAATGCTAAATTAATTCATGTAGGGTTAAATTAAACAGAGGGTACTGAGCAACCCAGCCAGGACCTTGACTTTCAAGAAGTTCATGAACATTAAAACATCTGAGGGTGTCATAAACATGTACAATTACCAAAATCAAAGGCTTCTTTTTTAATATATAGAATGATGCTGCAGGAGGGTTCATTGACACCATTTAAGACACCTCATTGGAGAGAAAGAAACAAAACAAAACAGAAAAACATGAAGAGAACAGCTCTGGTTTTCTCAGTATTCAAATTCAAAGTGTTAATTTGGGATTTAAAATCACCAGGTTGTCAATATTCTGTGTTCAAATATGCCAACTGAGGACCAATTTAAGGTCATTTATGAAGATGTAACTTATTGATATGTTAAATTATTACTTACCCCTGCAACATATTCATTAGCAGTAGACTGCACAGTAAGAAAGTTCATGAGTGACAAGGCTCATTCTGTGTTGACTTAAAATGTAGCTTATCATAATGACAGCCTTCATAGAAATTTGGTAATTTGTGTGTTACTTTAGCTGAGTGTGAACTCATTCAGGGGAGAAACTATTCATTTTTCTTTTATAGCCACTCACCTAGAAGAAATCCTTATATACAAGCCATTCTATATGCTATAGATTGTGTTTTTAGGTAACTTGTTTACATTTGTATGTAAAATCAGGGGCAAGCAATTATCATGGTGCCTCTGTACACATGGCCAGGAACTGACCCTTCAGATCGTGTGTAATAATATACCAAGGACAAGAAGGGCACTTTGGAAGATGAAATACTCCATCACTAAATTATGATTTTTCTATAAAAAAAATTGTTCAGTCTATTCTTGAGTGGTCACACTATATTCTCTCCTGGAGGGCAGTGCCTGCCCTTTATTTACTACCCTTCCCTCTCATTTAAATATTATGCATTAGACTATCATTCTTGATTTTACTACTTTTTACTGCCTATGGGCTTTCTTCTTCCAACTCATTTAAAAAGCATAATGCTTTGATAATGGACTGTCTGAAGATGGAACTGAATTATATTTTTTTTTCAAACTTCAATTTAGTCAGCGCCAGAGGCTGCTCAGAGATATAGATTTTCTCACAAAAAGTTTTACTCTAGTTCAACTCTTGCCGTATTGTTTTTTTATTGCAAAAATTTCCGAGTGTAAGTATATGGATATGCATGTATAATTATGTAAATATGTTCATAATTTTTTAATATTACAACTAAACTACTTTTGAAAAGACACCTATTTATAGGATTAACATTAAAAAAAAAAGACACAAGCCTTGGTTTGACAAAACATCTTTAACCATCTCCCAACACTCAATTAGTCATTGCTTAGGCAGACTGGTCTTGAACTTAGTTTACCACCGTGCCTAACTAGATATACAATTATGGCTTGCATTTTTTTGTTTTGTTTTGTTTTTTGAGATGGGGTTTCTTTGTAGCTTTGGAGCCTATCCTGGAACTAACTCTTGTAGACCAGGCTGGCCTCGAACTCACAAAGATTCACCTGCTTCTGCCTCCCGAGTGCTGGGATTATAGGTGTGTGCCACCAGCCGCCCTATGGCCTGCATATTTATAGTTACATAACTTCGGCGATATTACTTAACTTCTCTGAGTTATCCATCTGGAAGATGATGACAAGCCTTACAGCTCAGGTCAAAAGGATGTTGGTAATCATTAGTCCACTCAAGAGCCTTTGGACATACTGTTTTTCCCTTCACAAAAATTAGAAAAGATACTGACCTAAATATGAGTGGTATGTGTTGAGTTTTGCCTAGAAGACTTCACAACCAAATAAATTACATATTTACCCAGAAACTTACTCTGCTTTTGGGTAAGAAATAAAAATAGTGGCATGAAGAATTCCTATGTTAGCTGTTGATATCTTTACAAAACATCACTATGAATTTTGTAAATATGTTAGCATTTTATTTCTAATGATGGATGGATGGAGCATATATTTAAACAAAATGTAAAGGATAAATAGCATGATTGAAGAATTCCAGAAATAAACCTTTCCTCCCTCTGAGACATGTACTTGTGCAGTCTGTCATCACAGCACTATTCCCCATGATGATTCTATCAGCAAACATTGGATTTCTTTTTAACACTTCTACATTTTCCACCTTCCCATGCCCATTCTGTCAAGTCTTAGACTGTACCTCAAAAAAATCTAGAATCATTCCTCTTCCACATAATCACCATTTCTATATGATTAGTTTAACCATTATATCAGTCTTATTGTTATGGTATGCAATAACCAAAACAACCCAATACCCATTGCTTCACAAGTGTAGCTGTTTTCTTTCTATTAGAAAATAAAGGAAGAGTGAAGTAATCTAAATCTTGTCATGGTGGTTTCTGAAGCTCAGAACCAGGTTGTGTCCAGCTCATAACATGAAAAATGAGTCTCGAGATCACTTCATAGTGCACATCTACAGCAAGAGTTTCAGGCACCTTTTGCAACAGTGTGGAGGAAGGACAGAGCAGTGTGTTTTTAGAGCTACAGAGATCACTGAAGGTCCATAGAACACTCTTTCTCCTTTAAGTCAGTGTATCTACCCGGCAAGGCAGCTTCTGTTTTTATCAGGCTCTTGCTTGCCTTTCCACATAATGTTGCAAGAACAGCCTATTATTTTTCTGCACTGCCATCAGAGCATGTGTTAAGTTTCTTTTCAACTTGCAGCATTAGCATATGCAAGAAGATTTGTTTAGTTCCATTCAGATCCCGGACAATCACTCCTCATCTATTAGAGTATGTTAATTAAACTTCTTCAAACAGATCTTCTCTGAGAATTCAATGAAAATCACTACCTGGTGGCTAGCTGAAATGATCAAGCCTAACAGACTACTTAGCCAGAACTTGAGGCAAGACCCACGTAGGGCACCAATGTATGAACAGAGACTGTGCTTTTGTTTTCCAGTCACCCAGATCTGAATGAGTACACAAATTATGTTAATTACAACATTATTTGTTCGATGACTTAGTCATATTCTTATATCTCAAATTAACCTTTTTCTATTAACCTGTGTATTGCCATGAGGCTGTGGCTTACCAGTAAACTTCTAGCGTCTTTCTCCCTTGGCAGCTATATGGCATTTCCCTGACTGTGCCTAATTTCTCTCTATAACTCTGTTCAGATTTCCCTCCTGGCTTTATTCTGAGAAGCTATTATTATAAAACAACTTTATTCATCAACCAATGAAAGCAACACATATACAAAAGGACATCTCACATCAGTCCACTTTTTCTTTAAAGACTCTAATTGATGCTGTTATATACTATTCTCTTTGAAATTTATTTCTACCTATCTCTTCTACATTCTTAAAAGTTATGTGAGGGTAGAGACCATGTTTCTTTACAACAATAAATGTGGTCAAGGAAAATGCTAATAAAGGATCAGAATAAAAGAAAAAATTAAAAAGAAAGATGGAGGGAAAAAGAGGTAAGGGAGGGAGAAAAGAAATGTTATAGATAATAATCTTTTCAAAATCTGGAGATATTAATATATTTTATGAAATGAATGATGGTTTGACTTTATCTTTCCGGTTGAATATTTTTCATTTTCCTCACTTCACAGTCATAGTTTGAGAGCTACATATGTAATTCAGCAATAACACCAGAGTGAGTAATTTGACCATAAGTATAAAAACAATCAGCATTGATTGTAAACTCTCTTTAAAAACAACATTATAAGATTTGTATCCATTGGATCCAATCCCCTAATGAAAACAACAGTAAATCATTTCCACATTGCCTGCTAAGAAAATGTCTTTAATGAGTTTTGGAATGATATATACATATCCAGACAGACCTTTATTAAAAAGTCTTGCATGCATCTCGGCAAGTTGAATACTAAAATGTAGAAATTTCATCTGCATAAGTGGTGTCTTAGAAAGCACTTTGCTTTTGTACTTACTCATGGGAAAGTAAAATACTCTATAATTCCTTCTGTATGTTCAGTCATGAGTTTGGAAGTATACCAAGAGCATAATGTCCCCTACAAATTATTCTAACTTTATTCTGTCCCTACCTAACTTGGGAAAGTTTTGTCAGTTCTAAGCATAACTTGGAAATATGATTGATTGTGTTCAATTTTCAGTTCAAATACATTGCTTTGTCCTTTTCTGGATGATGAATGTGCCTTTGATAATGATTATCAAAAGTGAACCCCAAACCAAAATATCACAACTATATTATAATTTATTCTCACAGTATTTAGTCAACCAAATCTGTATTTTATTTATTTAAAAATGGCAGGGGATGGGGAGAGTGTTCAGCTGATAAGGTGCTGTGTGTGCATCCATAAAAACCCAAGAATTGATCCCTTGCTTCCATATTAAGGGCCTCGCATGTGAGCACAATTCTAACACTGAGTGATAGAGAAAAGCAAATCCCTCAGCCAGCCAGCCAGGCAGCCAGCTGAGACAGACTGATGAACTGCAGATTCAATGATGCACCCTGTCACAAACAATGATTTGGAAAGTCACAAAAAAATGACATTGAATGTTGACCTCTGGATACCTCCTCACACGTGTTCAGACCCATATAAACATATATGCATACCACACACACAAAGAGAAAGGAATTTTGAAATTGCCGCTGGTACTACATTTGCATTTTTCTTTCATTATTTCATTTCTTCTTTTGGTTTGCTGTAGAGGAAATATGAATTTTACATAAGCCATCTTTAAACTAGTATCTTCTTTAGTTTTTCCAAAGGAAGTTTCATGAGCAGGGGAAGCTGTGTATTAACAATGCTTTTAGGTAAGTTTTATTCTATTTTTAATGGAAGTCATGTATTAACATCCATGGGATGAAATTAATATTTTTTTACTCAGTCATGTTTCCATTTGACAGCTTTGTGTAGATAATTTTTGTTAAGTTTCTCAGAAAAAAACTTTATAGTGAAAATCCTTTGTAAAAGCTTGAAAAAGCCATTACCTTGTCAGTAGAAGGCAAGTACATTTTTTAATAAGGTAGTCATTGTCATAGACATTCATGTTCACTTATTGACAAACATAATTATGAATGTGCTTACTTCAGAATTCATTTAACTGAAAATACAGACTTAGGATCGACTGAATAATGCCCACTACAATAATACTCACATTGTAATCCAAGTAACCCGTGCCAATGTGGAGATTGTGTTCTGTGAGTTTTCTTTCTGCTATGGTAGTTCTAAATAACACTTTCTCATTTTATACACCAAAGCTCAGAGCCTGAGATTTGCTAGGATGACTACTTTCTTTCTGAAGCAGTGGGATACAGATAAGTCATATTTATTTCTGCGGAAAATCTCGTTCTCAATACTTATTGTGGCTGTTTGATGGTATGCTCTTGCCCTCCTGGATAACTCCCCTTATGTGGAGGATGACCTACCCTGGGAGATTTTGCATATACTGGAATCCTAGACGGCAATAGTTTTAAAAAAAAGGGCTTACCTCTGTGATTTAGTATATCTTTCTACATTGGTAAGCAAGTAATAAAAATAATAAAGGAGACCAAAGCAGGGAAGAGATGAAAATGTCTAAATTTCTTTGTTTTTGACTACTTTGTAGGCACAAATGAAGTATGCCTTTTTAACAAAGCCAGTTTTTAAAACACCTGTGACAGCAGGTATTCAGTTTCTCACAAATTGGTCAGTAATAAACAAAGATTGTCATTAAGACAGTTAATATATTGTGTTGTGTTTCAGCTTTTTGCATTTTCATTGGAAAACAGTTATTTTATTATTAACAAAATGTCAAATTTTGCAAAGAAAAATAAAATAGTAAATATTGAGTAAGAAAAGATAACATGCACATACACACTAAGGTTAAAGAGAAATAAAAAATACTTTCAGAGGATAAATAACTTTGGTTAATGGTTTTGTAGAATGTAAGCATTGTTCTAAAGTAGAAATTGGTGGGGAGGAAGGGAGAGAGAGCAAAATTGAAAAGCTAAAACAAGGTGTTGAAAGTTTAAGTCCCAAAAAGATTAATGAAACAAAATTTAGTGATGACCAGTATATGAAAAGTTTGACATAATTAAAAGCTAATTTGTTTTCTCCTAATACCAGATAGTGCCAAATTCATGTTTCATCAGTGTGCTTCAGACTTGATGTAGAGACTACAAAAGGAGGCGATGACATCCCAGATGCTGTCTAACTTTGCAATTTGAATTCTGGGATTCTCATCAAGATAAAAATATAGAGTGTTTGAAAAGCACAGGTAAATTGCTAATAATATAATAACCATAACTCTAAAAATAATATATTATCATACAGAATGAAGAAGGACACTAAAAAAGAAATCCCACACTAGCTCAGAATTGAGTATAATAAAAGGTTATTTATTTAGGGGTAGACTCACAGATCACAAGATCACAATCCTCTGCTTGAACAGGGAACAGCAACTGAATCAACAGCCAAGAAAGAGGCCGCACATGCCTTACATTGGCATATAATTTAAAGAGGCCACACCCCAGTGGGTGGGTAACATAAAGACTACTGGTGGTAGGAATTTGTACAGCAACAGAAAACAACTTGCCCTTCAGAAAATCCCTTAGTTAAAGAGTGGATACTAAATGTGTAATGCTTGAATGGGTGCTGGAAAAGAGATACTCATATAAGATTTCTAAGAAATAGGGTTTTACTTTCTCAGCAAAGAAGAAAAGCATTATAAAAATACAAAGATGTTCAACCTTTTGAGGGGGAAGAGGAGTCCTCAGCTCCATGATGGCAGCTCATAAATACTGATGCTTCCACTGATAAGAAAGTTTCCTGGGAAGGTTGCAGTCATACTTCTGTATGTCCTTCCTCCAATGTGAGTTGTGTCTGAAGCAGTAGGGTATTGTTATCTAGTTATGGTGTACAACAAAGAGTACCAGCAATAAACTGTGTTGTTTAAGGTACTTACTGATCCTCTCTAATTACTCTCGGGATGTATCTCTTGTTAGTTACTGAGATATTCATTTAATACCCTGTGTCTACTGAGGGCATCATTGTCTGCCAAATCAGGGTATTTTGGCTCAAACCCCCTATTTAATATATAATAACTTTATAAAATTAGCTTAAAATCAAATATATTTTCATATCCATTGTTGTAGCTAACCCACTTGCTAACCTCTTGTCCTGGCTAGTTTTATGTCAACTTGATAACTAGAGTTGTCTGAAAGGAGGGAACCTCAGTTGAGAAAATGCCTCCATAAGATCCAGATGTAAGGCATTTCCTTAATTGAGCAGAGAGGGCCCAGTGCATGGTGAATGGTGCCGTCCTTGTGTTCCTGGGTTCTATAAGAAAGCAGGCTGAGCAAAGCCATGGACCCACTGGCCCTCATGGCCCATGGATGTTCAAGGGCTCCCTACCTGTGACTGGCTGCCTTTTTGGCCTGCCGTGTTCTCGTGCCCATTGCCCATTGCTGCCACTCGGGGACCTGCAGCGTTTTAATTACTTTTACCGTTACACAAATGTTTTCCAAAATCAACCCCCCTTTTGGTCTCTACAACCTCAAGATCATTGGTTCTCAATGTTCCTAAAACTAAGAACCTTTAATGCATTTACTCATGTGGTAAGCTCCCAATCATAAAAAAAAAATGTTGCTACTTCATAACTGAAATGTATTTACTTATTTATTAGACATACTTAAGATTTTGTAAATTTAACTATTTTCAAAATACTTCATAACTGAAATGTATTTACTTATTTATTAGACATACTTAAGATTTTGTAAATTTAACTATTTTCAAAATACTTCTAACTTCTCAATTCATGAATTCAGTGCACACTATAATGGACACAGTATGGTAAAACTGCAGGTTTGTTATTTCCAAAGCCAGCTAGTAAACTTTGATGCTTCAAATGATTTGCCAATTAGATATATTGATGTTATTTTATTAACACTCATTTTTGATTTTTACTCTGAAATCATATCACATAGAAAAGTGGAAAAACTATGGAAATTTCATATTATGAGTCCTATCCCGCTTCCCCCAACTGTTAATATTCTACCTCACTCACTATATTCTTATGTAATTTCCTCCATCTCTAGTTCTGTGTATAGATATTTTTTTCTTATTTGAGAATAGAATCAAATATGAAGATCCTTTACTCCTCAGATATCTTATCTGCTTTTCCTAAACCAAGGCAATCATTTATACAATCATTGTATAATGAGAAAAAGCAGAAAGCTAGAAACATAGATATTATTCATATTTTGTCAGGTACACTGTCAGCATGTTTAAGAAAAAAATAAAAATAAAATTTGCCCCAGGATGTAATCGAGTATTAAGTTGTTTGTTGCATTGAGATTATTTCCATTGTGATTGGTCAGATTTACACTGGTTGGATGTTCATCAGTCCATGTCCCCACAGAATCCAACTTATGACATTGCTCTGAATCTCATATTTAATTCTTCCTTTCTCTCTCTTTGATGTAGAATGGGTTAGTTCTTTAATTTGGGTATGTTTTTCTTAAGACTGCCTTTCTGTGTAGCCAAGCCTGATCTCGAACTCGTGACTATCCTCCTCAGTTCTCAAGTGTTGGGATTCCTGTGTGTACTACCGGACAAAGGTTGGAATACCATTTTAAATTTTCATTATCCTTTTCTAATGCCTGATACTTGTGTTCAGTTTTGTTCAAAGTTTGCCATATTAATCACTTTAAATGTATACTGTAGTTATTTTAAGCTGATTCAAGAATTTGCACACTCCATGTTCAGAACTTAGTAATCTCAGCCAACTTCAACTCTGTACATAGTAAACAATTATCTTTTTCTTCACTTATTTTTTTTAAAGTTTAAGTTCCATTTTATTTTTCCAAGGTGTTTTCTTCTATCTTTATGAAGCCACTTTACATGGGTTTTGGTGGTGGAGGTCGTGGTGCAGTACCAGCAGGTCTAAATCGTGGTGGGGGTGTTCGGTCCTTCCGAGCTTCCCGGGATCGATTCCTGACTACCTTGCTATGAATAGCACAGCTCACACAGTAATGCAGCTTGACATAGAGTTTGGGGAGCACATAGGCGTCGAAGACACTTGCTTCGGATATATCCCTGACGGCAGCCGCCTCTACGATGTTCCGAATAACGAACTTCTTAATGGACTTGTCCTTGGGCACACAGCGGGCGCAGTTCGTGCAGCGAATTGGCTGCACATGGCCGCGGCCCTTTTTGGCACGACCGTTGTTTCTCCTTTTTTTGGTCATCTTGCAGCCAAGTCCCGAAAAACCTTTTTCTTCACTTCTACCTGACAATGTCATTCTACTTTTTGTCTCTGAAATATTTACTGCTAAATTTGGCAACTAATTTATACAAATATTTTATATAAAACTTCATGTTTATTCTATGCAACAAAACATCACAATGTTTTATCATGTATAGCAGTATCCTAACATAGAGGTCAAGAATGAGAAAACGTACATAAGCTAATTACTTGCAGTGATTTAAAACCTTGAGTAGGATGACATTTTCTTGACTATTTTAATAATAGGCAGTTATTCCAGGAATGTCCATAAGTAATTCCTAAATTAAAATTAAAACTTAATCCAATCTTTCTTCCCTTGTATTAGTCATGATACATATTATTCATAAAAATTTTAATTTAACTGAAGGTATTTTTAAATTAAATCTGTTTGTAGCATTTATCTCCTTAATTTAAACCAAATACAATGGAGATCAGATCTTTATTTGCTGTGTACAGGAAATATTATATATCAGTGTTGTAATCCCTTTCTTTAATATGCTGATCTCTAAAAACAATCAATACTCAAGCAACAAGTCAACATTTATTGGATTTAATATTAAGGAGAGACAGTCAATAACTTTGCCTTGGAGTGATAATGATGGCTACATTCTCTTCACCCATAAGAAATCTGGTATTAGCGCAAACAATAACATGTCAAAGAGGTAAAGGGGGTAGCTTTCCAGAGATTCACCTCAGTTAGTTTCACAAAAACAGATGATTTAAACACCAGAAATGTATGTATTACTTGGATAGTGAAATCACTTAAAAAATAGCACAGCTTCTTCTTTGGCTTTATTACTCAAATTGTGAGTGTTTAGAATAGCAATATGCCAACTAGGTAGCCACCATTGAACTGCCAGCTCTTTTCTTACTGACCCTTGTCTGTAGGCAGAAGCCACTTGTTCATTCCTGGCTACCCAGACCATGAAATAATCACTCAGAATCTATATTATTTGCAATACTGTTTGACCAGTAGCTTAAGTGTATTTCTAGCTTGCTCTTATAACCTAAACTAACCCATCTCCATTAATCTGTGTTTCACCACATAGCTATGGCTTACTGGCAAGATACCGGTGCATCTGTCCCTGGCAGAGGCTACATGGCTTTCCCATGACTCTGCCTTCATTCTCCCAGAATTCAGTTTCATTTTCCATGCCTAGCTCTATTTTGCCTTGCTATAGGCCCAAAGCAGTTTCTTTATTAATTAATGGTAATCACAGCATACAAAGGGGAATCCCACAACACTTGTTTGCTATGCTTAAATTATACACTTGTTTCTCTTAAGGTATAACATGCCTACTTTAGAGATTTTCAAACCAGCACACATATATTTAGGATATAATTTGTAAATATTAACTTGTGCTGTGACATATTAGCATCCAGCCAATTTTGATTCTAAACACTTTATAAATTATTGACTTTTCTTTTTCATTTCTACTTTATTATATTATTTTAATAAATCTTTTATTAATTTCTTGAAACATTAATACAATATATTTTGGTCCTATTTCGTCCAACTTCTCTTAATCTTTGCTAGCAGAGGACTTGAAAAGGGAGGCCTTTTGCAATATATATTATCATTGCTATTGATAGTCAGTATAGCCACATTATCATTCTCCATTCTCTTTAAAGAATTCTTTAGGAGGTGATGGTGGCATAGGCCTTTAATTTCAGCACCTTCTGGAGGCAAAAGCAGGCAGATCTATGAGTTCGAGGCCAACCAGGTCTACAAAGAGAGTTTCAGGACAGCAGTGGATACACAGATAAACTCTGTCTCCAAAACACAAAACCAAATACAAAACAAACAAATGAACCCCCCCCCCAAAAAAAACTTTGCTTTATGATTTTATTGATATGTGTGTTGGGGAGGAGACATGTCCATACCATACTTGAGTAGCAAATGCTTGTAAATATTGAACATTTGCCAGTCTTCCCCATTCCCTTTCATAACCTTAAAATATATTGAGAAAGCTATTAGAGAACTGAACTGATAAATGGCCTGTGAATTTAATGAAAATAAAGAAACTGAGCATCAAAACAGAAGCCTTTCGCCAATGAGAATCTGCCCAGCTCTTCAGCAAGTGAGAGCGAATCAGTTAACATTTCAATTCACAGTTATACGAGGTGATGTGCCTACTCATTAGAAGGTTAAAGAAATACTACACACTTGAATGGAGGCCTGCAGTCTCCATATGACTGTACAAAGTACCAATTGTTAATAATTTGGTTAATCCATGATTCTTCCTTCCTCCCTCCCCCTTCTCCCTCCTGCCTCTCTCTTCCCCCCTCTCTTCTGTCCTCCTGTATGCATCTATGTGAGGTTATGCTCCTGTGGTGTTTAGGGGGCAGATAGAAGAAGCCATCAATGTGCTACCTCTACCACTCTACATATTTCTTTGTCTGACTGTCTCTCCTTGAAACCATGGTTCACTTTCTCAGTGAGCCCCAAAGGTAGTTAGCCCTAGGGACCCTCCTGTCTCTGTCCACTGTAGAAATGGGTTACAGGCATTTTGGGGATACTAAGCTTGCTATGAGGGTATGAAAGCTCCAGTCTTTGTAAGTGGAACAAACCCTCCTGATGGTTGATCCATCTCAGATTGTAATAAGTCTCATTAAATGTCTTTGATGCTGGCCTTTCTCACAGGATATATGGAGGGACTGAACACACAGCTTACACATTCATCACAACATATTCTATATAGTGTGCGCCTTTAGCATCCTCTGGATGCTAACTGAGTTGGGGTGGTCTCATAATAACCCAGGTTTGAAATAATTGTACAACAAGCAAAAGCACATTTCAGAACGTATTCAGGACTAGAACTCAGGTTGAAAATCAATTAAGAGATGATTTGATTCTTCCTAGCACCAGAAGAGGGAAGCGTACCAGTAGTTATGATTTATTTATGTATAATCACAAATACTCTTTTCAATAATAATTTATTTATAGGTTATCAATTTATTTACATTTGTATTCATAAGATGTCCTCAATCCTAAGGTTACTCTTAAAATATTTAACACACAATTTTGGTGGCCACCAAAAAGCTATAAATGAGTCAGGGGACAAGACATGGTGATGTGGAGTCACCTACTGGGAAGACTTGGATCTGAATGTGGAGGGCACCTGTCCAGGGAATGTTGGATTTGTCTTTGGTGGCTCATACTATTTGGAAGTGGACAATAAGAAATTTGGTTGCTAGCTTATTTGTTTTAATGCCCATCATATAATTGTGCTAAATTCACAAACTACCCTAACGATTAGGATTCATTCTAATTTTCTATTAAATCTGATGATTTGTCACATTTCTTGGTTCCTTTGCCATCCTTCCATAGAAAGCATCTCTACCTCCACTGTGAGAGAAAAATACAATGTGTCTGTCTTGTCTGGCAGTGATCCTCTAATTTCAAGTCCAGTCTCTAGACCCCTTACAGTATCTATAAAGACTAATTGGATAGATGCAGATAACTTTAAATATCTAGCATACAGGAGAGCAGGGTAAGCCATGCCATTGAAAGTTTAGGCACTACTGAGACTTGAATTTTACTCTCAGCTTTAGCACAAGTAAGAGGCATATATCTCCAACTATATAAGCAAAACTCAGTTTCTTTGGGACCATGTTTTCAGTGTTTTTGTGAGATGGAGTGAGTTATCTCATGGAAGGTGAGGCACGTTAACTTCTTAAACAGTCACGCAGAATCAATATAATACTCCAACTTTATCTAAAATGAATAAAATATAAGGAAAGCTTTGGAAAGAATAAAAGAACATAAAAAACTTCCAGCAGATTTTATGTACAGGCAGTCGGTCCAGTCATTACTTTAGAAGGAGAATTGAAAAGGGATTGTTTGTGAAAGACAACAAAATGAAGAAAGACTCATTCCATTTGAAGTAGCAAGATATGTCAGGGCCCCATCTATAAAGGAAGGATGCATTTTTCCCCTTCCTTTATTGGTGATTCTTGAGAGTCAATTGCTCATTTGAATAAAGGTGGGGCAGACATAAATTAGTTCAGCAACATTCCCCTTGATAGTGAAAAAGACCATGACCTTAAAATAGGAGAACGTCAGAGTGACTGAAGTTAGGTACCGCCCCCCCTCCCCAAGTTTATATGGTGAGTAAATTCTCCACGGGATGGGTGGATACCTAGAACTAGTTCCATATCGCGATGATGTACACTGGAAGTGTTTTGCCGTACTACAAAATCTTTTAATAACCTCTTCATTTGTCCATCAGTGGACATCCTCCTGTCCCAAGATGTATGTAGGTCATGGGAAACACCAGGCACAACCTATGTCTAGTCTTGGATTTCCAACCCTGCCCAAGAGCATGCCATCAGCAAGGAGAGAGACACCTGTGCCTTGGGAACACAGGTGAAGTCCACCACCTCCCTGTGCCTGGCGTGCACATTCTCCCTCTCTGGGCATCCGGGAAGCCTGGCGGTCCTCACAGGCTCCCGGGTTCTAGACAGGCCTGGGAACCCTGCCGGCTGAGGTGGCCAAGAGAGAGCGCCTGCACTTCTCCTTCCCCTCCCCTCCGCAGCAGCCTCCTGCCACTCAGGCGACTCGACGTGCTGCCCCGCCCAATGACGGACGGCCGCCTCCGCGGACGCCCCGCCCTCCCGGCTCCGCTTCCAATGGGAGGCCTGCGGGGGCGGGCCGCGCGGGCAGCCTCTCCAGCTGAGGCCGCGGCTGGAGCCGGGCAGGGGCGCGGGAGAAGCAGGTACCGGCGCGGGCTGCGCAGCCCCAGGCGCGAGAGCTGCGCTGACGGGCGGAAGGACGGTCCCCTGCGGGAGCCAGGGACCGCGGCGTCCGAGCGGGCGGGATTCGCGCCTGGCCAGGCACGGTCCGAAGTCCGCGCTATGGGAGAAGAGAAATACTTGCCTGAGCTGATGGCAGAGAAGGATAGCCTGGATCCATCTTTTGTGCACGCGTCGCGCCTTCTGGCAGAAGGTAGGACCGGCCCCGGCGCTCGCCAGCCCAGGGCAGGGAGAAGTTGGGGAGGGTGGACTCTCCGCTGTGCAGAAACTGCCCGTCGGAGCTGCTAATGAGTCAGGAGCGCTGCGCGGGTAGCCGGGCTCCTCTGAGGCTGAATTGCTGGAGACCAAAGCCCTGAGGTCTCATGACTGGAGGATGCGACCTGTTAGGGTCCTGGACAGGAAAACCAGCAAGTGTCAGGTGGTCCACCGGGACCTTTTCACTTCACAGAAGCCAGGGAAATCAGTTCAGGAGGAAATGCGATCCATGAAACGTTTTTCTGAGAGCGTCTTGGACACACATTAGCGTTATTTATTTAGTACACCCCCCCCTTTGGCGTTTCTAAGTGATTTTGATAACCTTTTATCAGTCTTTCCCCTGAAAGTCTTAGAATTAATCAGCATTAAAGTATGCGTGTTTGTGTATTTATGTGAGCGTGGTAAGCAGAAGCTAAAGTGCTTATAAATGTATTTGAAAAGAGATTATTGGGTACTCTGTGAGATATTGGTCCCTAGGAACGCTCCATAATTGATCAACTGTTTTTTTTTTTTTTAAATCAGGTGTGCTTTTTTTTTTAATGTACCTGTGATGTTCATGGAGCTTCGGTTCCCAGTGGAGCATCTATGCCTTTTGCATTGCTTTGAAAGGTCGTTTGAGAAAAGGCACACATGAAAACTTCTCTGTCAGAAATATTAACCCCAATTATTCCATTTATGTGAAACAATGCTAGCTACTAAAGACATCCCATATGCTCACTAATCGGCACATACCTATTTAACACAACTGCAGAATTTGGGGATGAATGTTTCATTAATTATGAACTGCTTCATCTTCAAACTGGCTACCGTGCAGCTTGGGAGCGTGGGGTCTGACCCACTAGAAAAAGCAGTGGCATCGCCCCCTTGTCCAGTTCCTCAGCATTAAAATAGATTTGAGGCTTTGTTTTGCATCGTAGAAAAAATCTTGCTCCTCATAGGATTCACAGATATTAGATTTATTTGAGATTTTTAATGGGTTATTCTTTATTTTGACCCACAATAACAAAGTATCTCATGAAAGACTGCCAGGAAGAAATTTATAATCAGAATGTAGAAGACTCGAAATAATCTAAACTGTTTTCAAGGGAAGGCTGGCTTTGTAGAGTACTTAGGGAGTGAAATACAATCATGTTTACCACTTCCCTAATAATCCAATTATAGTCAATGAAAAACTAAAGTCAAGGACTATCCTGTCCACTGCTTTTAAAGGACATCTGTGTACTCATTATAGGAATATTGAAAAAGAATGACTTAATAAGCATTAACAGATTAAAAATGTTCAATTATTCACTTCAGTCTGTTCTTCAGAAGAGTTTCCGTTCAGCGTACAATGAAAAAGGAATACAGATTCGGATCTTCTCTGTCCTGATAACTGGAGCTCTCATTGGGACGGATGAATCAATCTTTGATTCAACAGCTATTAATGTCTGTTAACTGTACTTTCAACGCTTACAGAACTAAGGGATGCAGATGAAGGTTTTAACAGAGTGCGACACACGGATATTCCTGACCAGGAAAACGGTTAAGAGAACACTAAGTGCCTGGCTTCCTGGCACTTTTCTTTCTCAAGCACCGGATTTCTTGCGATTTAGGAAATTGTTCTAATGCACGTTGTAATTTAATTTTTTCCCAGCAGGGGGAAGCATGGCCTGCTTTTGTAATGGATTAGGGGGAAAGCTCCTAACTAGACAAGCATCTCAGTAAGAAACAAAGAGGGTGCCTAAATTCAAAGAATTCCTAATGAGAAAGGAGAAAGAAGGAGGTGGCATCGGTAATCCGAGAGTAACCAGACAGTTACATAAAGAGAAGCGCAGGCGCGTGCCACTTCTGTAACTCTAACCAAGCTCTTTACTCACGCTTATTAGACTGTAAGGGGAGTGTGCTTTGGATTCTCGGTGAATCAGAATGCACATGTTGCATTATAGATTTTTTTCCCATTGTCTTTTCAAAGGCCATTTGTGAGGGTTTCTAGGATCGCTGTAGAGATTTTATTTCTCGTACCTGGAAATGCTCCGATTGAAGACATCAGCTATAAATAAACCTGACACAGATACTCAAATGGAAGGAAGGTGCACACCGAAATACATTTTAGCAGTGCTGTGCAGACAGGCTTGAGACGGAGGGGGCAATAAGAATGAGCCAGATGATTCCATTCTTTGGAACGAGTTTCTAGAAGCAGTAATATAAAGCAATGAGCTCTCACAATGACTTATTTTGCCTTGCAATAATTGATAGATACAAGCCTATAATCACTTGTGCCTGCTTCATTTACGTTGGAAGGCCATGGTCTTCACATTACTTTTTGAGTTGCTTTTGTATTTTCATTGTATTTTATTTCATTTGTTTCTGTTTCGTGTTTTCAGTGAGGTAATTCTAAAAAAATCATTAAAAACAAATACATTATGAATATGACTGTTAGCGATAGCAGATCTTGAGTAATATGGGTTAAGGTGTTTTTTATAATGTATTTGATTAAAATAACTTCCATCCTGTAATTACAATTTTACATAGCTCCTCAGTTGTTATGGAAGGTGTTTCTGAATGTGGTAATAGAGCAAATTCAGTATGATTCTTAATGCTCTGGCCCAGGTCCGACTCTGCTTGAGCAGTGGAGTTTCATGAGGCTATTTATAGCTATGCTACCTCCATTTAATTCCACGTTTATTTAACCTGAATTTTGTAAGCTTTCCTTCTCTGGGTCCAGTTTTCTTCTCTCAAATTAAATAGTTAGAGTAGGAGAGTTGAATATTTCTGCAGTTCTTACTTACTCCCTGGTGTTTGCTGATGCGAAGAAGTGATGTTTGCGTACTCGGAACAGAAAAATCAATAGCTGAACATTTTGAAACTTTTTCATTCCTTTCTAGTTTAATGATTAATAATACATTCACTGTAGTATAGTGCAATTTGAGGCATATACACTATGTTGGACAAGGAAGACAGATTCATGTTCTTAATTCTATTGAGTGACTTTGAAGGCTTGGGTCTTCTGTGCAAAATGTATGTGAACATAAGCTTGTTTTCAGTGGAATGTGCTATGTGACCGATTCACATTTATTATTCCATTATGACAGTTTATGCTTTCAGAAGGATTATTAAATTTCAGTGAAAGTGATTTAGGCAAGGCTTTCTTGCCTGTGTCTTCACAAATATTGATGGATTCACCACTGTTTTAGCTAATTTATGGTTCTGTGAAAGAAAAGATTGCCAAATAAAATAGTTTCTGAGCCACTCCTTCCAGAGTTTGGTGAAAGCTTGACCCGCCAGCAGCTGTTGGTCTTTATGTTTACAGATCTATGTGAATTTTTAAAAATGGGATGACAGCAAGGATTTTAATTTTTCACAAATGGTAACATGTCAAAACTGAGTTAGATTCAAATTCTCAGTAAGGATCACTTTAAAATTTAGATATTAGTCCCTAAATATTTCCCACAGCTCTTGGCAAGGTTATAAGTTATCAAACATTCTGATAGTGCACCTATCAGAGTGTAATTTAAAAAAATACAATATTTACACAACTCTTTCCACTGATGTTTTTTTCTTGGTGACTGTGTCTTTTTTTTCTCTCTGTAGAAGCAGTATAATCTTAATTACATTTATTAAATACAAGACAATCACACACAGGTACAGATTAAAATCTTGCTATCTTCAGTCTGCATTCAAACCAATTAATGACATGGGCAAACGCATCTATTTCAGTGTGTAACACACTTGGTACTGAGTACTGACATGTCCACCCTTCACTGTGATGCACTGAAGATGCCATTTGCTTTCCTGTATGATTCTGCGTTTTTTTTTTAATCTGTGAAATGGGAAATGCAATGCTCACCAGACAGATATTTTGAGATATACCTTTCTGTTTGCAGTAATAAGGGCAGAATTTTATGTAAATACAGGAAACACATCATTTTCTTTAGCATTTTCATGCCATTGTCTGCTTAGTCTCAATGTGAGACTAGATTTTATAAGAAAAGGAAAAGTGATTCTTATTTTGCTATTTGAATCACTGCTGAATGATGTTTTAACTCATAAATCAAGTTAGAAAACATATTGTCTTGTAAAATATGGCTGCAGAGAAGATTTTTAAATGCCCCCATCCATCAATATTTCCTTGTCAGTCTGCCTTGCTTTGGTCAACACTAGTTATTATTATTTTTTTTAATAACAAATCTAGACTTCATCAAGCTTCTTCTTCAACCTACAATGCTTCCCTCTTAGCAAGTGATTTCAGCTTCCTTCGTCTCTGTGTATATGCTCTGTTGTGTTCCTTGCTTCCTAGTACATGCAGATTCCATGTCCCACCTAACATATATTCATATACATTCGTGCTTATCCTCACATACAGACTCCATGCCCATCCTCACATACAGACTTTATGCCCATCCTCACATACAGACTTTATGCCCCCATCACATACAGACTCTATGCCCATCCTCACATACAGACTCCATTCCCATTCTTGAATTATTTTATTAATAAAAGACTAATAGTTTTTTTTCTTTTCAAGCTTGACCCACATCCTGCACACCAGCCCTTCCCATGTGGTTTGAACTCATTCTAGAGATACATCTTTTCCTCGGGTCCTCCCACCACTTCTGCTTAGTCTTTTTTGTAGCAGCCTTGACAACATGAATAACTGAAAAAATAGACTGCATTTCAACTTGCAAAAGTAATGAAATTAATCTTTCTTGCCACTTATCCTCTTTTGTGTCTTTCAGGTGTCTGGTATTATTAATCAGTACCTAGTTTCCTCATTTTTCTTACTTTATCTCTTCAAAACTCTTCTGTCTAGCCTCTGTCTTCACCGCTGCCCTGAAAGTCACTTTAGTGACAGAAGCACCCCCACCAGCCTCATCTATTCAAGGCTTTCTTCCCTTTCAGGAGGCACACGGTTTGCGGTTTGAACTGCTGCTACTCTTGCACGGCCTTTCTCCTCTCTGTTTCTGCCACTGTCTACTGCTGGCCTTCCCTAATTGTCTAACTCTTCCAGGCTCTTCAGTATACTTCAGTTCCCGACTTCAGTACACCCCGTACTTCCACAAGGATTCCTTCAAAATGAAATTCCCGCCGTCTCAGGCTCTTTAATAATTTGTTTCCGCAACAAGTAGCTTGTGTTCTTTGGCATTCTTACCTTATATATCCTTTGCCAGCCTTGTCTCTTGATCTTCTCTGCTTAATTTATCTGGCCTGCAATAACTTATTCGCCTCTCCACACCCTCTCTCCTCACCCTTACCTGTCCTCACCAAGGTGGCCATGTTCTCTTTCTTGAGCTCACTGTCCCCAGTGTCATTGTTCCATCGTTACTAGGTTGTGCTGGTCTGTCTCACTCGAGTGAACTCGATGGGCAGAGCTAAGGCTTGCTCAGCATTGCATAAACAATATCCATCATGAGAGCTTCACATATGGAGCTGCTCAGCACATACATGCAAAGCTTTTCCTCATCACACTTCAGACTCTGCTCCTGTGGCCTCTCTGCGACATCATCTGGCATGATGTATAGCTGGCTGCCTCTATTCCCCATCCTGTATCTAAGGGATTCTATGTGCTGTGACTTTTCTGTAAGAGCGCCCCAATTTATCTCCTTGGTTATAATGATTTCTCATTCACGAAATTGGGGCTGGCTACCCCTTCATCTAGGAAGCCTTCCATAATAGCTTCCTAATTTTATTTATTATGGATTAGGTGAACTTGCCTTTCTTCTTCTTGACCTTTCCACTGCTACATTGCAACATGCAGTTCTGTTTGATCTTGTCTTTCTGCCCTCTAAGCTGAGAGGTTGGATTTGTGACTCTGGTCTCTGAATCCTTAACGCCTGCCTTCAGTTTCGGTGTGTGATACATGGTTACTAAGTTACCACAGTTACATACTACCTTTCTCCTAGCTAGAAGACATCTCCAGAAACAAAATTCCAGAATTTCCTTCACGGTTGAATTCAGCCATATTTTATCAATCCTTAATTCAATTTACAGAGGATCGTTTTAAGAACATTTATTCACTAAAAAACATTATTTTGAAGTAGTTTTACATTTGCAGGTAATTGTGAAGCCAGAGGTTATTTTAATCTATAATATCCAACCGGAGAGGATCACATTGATACATTGTATGGGCAGAGCTTTTTGTGTAGCCCTGTGTAGGATTGTTTGATTATCACAGCTGTGATGCTCAACTACCTCCACCATGATGATCTTCTTTCTTTAACATCTATGTTACTCCTCTGTTCCTGACTGTTGTTTTATGCCAATTTAGGTGCTTTTCAGCCCTGCTTTCCTCTTCTTTTCCTTCTTGGATTTCATGAGAAGAGTATACACATTTTCCCTTTTTCTATAGGGTCCTAGTGACTCTGCCTATGTGTTTCTTTATAGTTAGGGCTGATTTATTTCCTTGATTCTGTTTTAAGCCAATTTTTTCCCCCACTGCTCTCTTATGCTGTGATTGAGTCTGTCTCAGAGAAGAATTTAAAAATTCTACGTACTGTATCTTTAAGTGTAAACTTGTAGTGTTTCAGATCTTCTGTTCTTTTGCTCAGAGAATTACAGAACTTAGTGAGTGGGCAACTGTTGGTTGCCTTTTCTCTTTCAAATTGTTTTCCCTAGTTCTTTGCATGAAACATATGCTTTTTTTAAACTGTACCCTGGATATTTTTAGTGTTATATTATGACAGTATGGGTTTTTTTTTTAAAAAATCTTTTTAGAATAAGCTTATGACACTCTTCCTATAGACATGGAACCACCATTAGAACAAGCTATCTTTAGTGACAAGCCATGTTCCTCTCACTGGTATCATTGACCTTACTCTGTCTGGGAGGTAGATGATGTCCCCTTACTGCTTCCTGTGTATTTCTGCTGATATTAAGAAGGATGGGGAGTCCTCATTCCTCCTGGGTCATGGTGAAGTTTCCAGCAGTGTTCAGAAGACATAGAGCCTCTGTGGTACTTTCTTGTTTGGAAACAAGAGCCTATTCATTATATGTGAGGGTACCAATTCAAGATTTTATATAACCTCTGCTGACATTGTGTGAGGTGGGTAGAAAGGGAGTACTGACTTCTAGATCCGTTTTCTTTGATAGCATTCAGAAGGAAATAGTGCCTGATTACCATTGCGTGAGGTTAAAAATATAGGCTTCCTGCTTAATCTTTCTTTTTGTAACTGTCTTTTTTTTTCTTTTTTGGAGCTGGAGCCTATTATATATTCCAGGCTCACCTCCACTTTGCATTATCCCTTGTCTCAGCCTGATGCTCTAATTATAAGATGTATCATCATATTCAACTCTACTTAATTTTTTCTTAAAAGGAGTGATTGAACATAGTTTTTAATAGTTCATTGAACTGAGAAGGACATTTTGTATTTCAAAATTATATTTTGTTAAGCTTCCCTTAATCTAGTCTTTTGGCTAGAAAGAATAAGCGTATATATGTCTGGGCATTTATGACTGTGTGAGTGTGTGGGTTGTCTGTGTTGATTTTTTATATGTTTCCAGCAGAGAAATTCTAGGAACTCACAGATGTGTTGAATCTGGGTTTAGATCTGTGTGTGATGATAACCAGCTGACCCACCTCCTTCCTTATGCCTTTCAGAGCATCTCTTTATTCTTATATATGATAACCAGCACCTATTATTTTCAGTTTTTATTTCTTTATAATACTTTCATGTAAATATATGTTTGGATTTGAACATCAATATTTTATAAAGTAACTATGTATGCGTGGGCATGTTTAATATATACTTATTTTTATTGTATAGAACCTAAAAGAAAAACAAATTTGACATGTATTTTTTGTTTCTCTTTAAATAGTCTGGAATGAACCTTTTTGTTCCTATGGTAACTGTAGAAGTAAAGCAATGTGTTTACAGGGGTTAGAAAACCTTAGATATAACCATGTGCCATCAGCATTTCATAGTGGTTGTTTAATCACTGTATATCACATCTCTTCTTCTGACCAGTGTGTATTATAAAAAATATCTGATTTTAAATTTTATTCTGTCACTTCTATTTTTAATTCAATAAATATCATATGCTCTAACCATATTAATAGATTGAAAAATTAAGCATTTTTATGAAAGTGGTAATTTTCAATAATATAAGTATGACCTAGAAATATTATTTTAAGAAACATGATTAGTAGTTGATTTCCCAAAGTTATCAAATATTTGTTTTATAGGACCCTTTATTTTCTTGAGTGAAAAATCCTATGGTGACTAATTTCATTCATCTAGAGTTTAAGGAGTCATGGCCAGTGTATATCATTGATACACCACTAACTTTTCCTTAATTGAGCTGTTTGTGGCTCATCTCCATTCCTAAGCTTGCTGACTCTCAGTAGAGGAGTGCTGTGGGAACTCCTTCATCCAATAGCCTTTAAGATACCTGCCCACTTTGGGCGTGGTCTCATGTACTAGAAATGCAGGCAAAAAGTGTTTGTAGGCCTCACTGGTGCTAGATTTAGTTCCAGTTCCCAGCACACACAGGGGACTACAGATTTGTACTCTTTCTGTGAGTTTATCCCCAAACAAATAAAACTTTGTTATACTCCATTCCAGCTTATTGTGGAACTCTTTTGTACATCAACAAATAAGTAATAAATATTTAAAAACACCTGCATTGCTTTAGGTTCCTTTCTATAGGTATTCTTAGTTTGGCTATAGTTTGGGAGAAAGATTCTATGGGGCTAGGACTCCATTACATTTAATTAGACAATCACAGTTGTCCTTTAATGTTATTTGGTGACATATCTCTACAATAACTATATGCTACTGATATACACAGAGGCATTACATGTTTAATTTGTCAAGTCTAAGCTGTAGGGGGTTTAACACATTTGTGTGTGGGTAGAAGGCATGTAAGTACAAATACATTTTTATGATATCAGTAGTTCATGGATGGTCTGCTAGATTTCATGACTATTTAGCAGAGCAGTTATTTTGAAGATCACAGGGATCCATAGTTGTCATACTTACTGTTGACTCATTCACAGGCCGTGCTCATTACCAGAAGCTGCATGGAATGTTTTCATGGCTTACCACGAATCTACCCACCAATCACATTAGATTGTTACTAATATCATTCTTATAAATGTCAAGAGTTAATACTATTTAGCACAAGTACTAAAGTAAAGAAATGTCGATCAAAAATTCAGATATACCCAACCAGAGGCCATGCAGAGCCACTAAAATATACTGCCTCCTGGGGAAAGAGGCAAATCTATTCATGTTGTGAAGGAAGGTCAATATTAATATGTAAAGTTTAGGTCAAAGACTTGATATTAATTTGTCAGTAAACTGCTCATAATAGCCCCCAATACAAGAAATACATGAATTAATTTATAATGCTATAAGATAAATAGAGTAAGTTAAATATAAGTGAATTTGTTGTGTGGGCATTTAAAAAATAGTTAATTATACAGTCAGGTTGAGGAAATCTGAATGTTTTATATTTAAGGGTGCCATTAAAGTACTTAGTAATGTTCAAGAGAGGCATAAGCAAACATTTCATTCTTTGCTTTTTTACTTTTTTTTGCATTATTTTATTTTTATTGAGAAAAGGGAAAAAAAGTTTCCCCCTCTTTCCTGCCTCCCATTTCCCTCCCCCTCCCTCCACTCCTCTCCCCCTCCCTCTCCAGTCCAAAGAGCAGTCAGGGTTCCCTGCCCTGTGGAAAGTCCAAGGTCCTCTCCCCTCCGTCCATTTCTAGGAAGGTGAACATCCAAACTGGCTAGGTTCCCACAAAGCCAGAACATGAAGTAGGATCAGAACCCCGTGCCATTGTCCTTGGCTTCTCATCAGCCCTCATTGTTCGCCATGTTCAGAGAGTCCAGTTTTATCCCATGCTTTTTCAGTCATAGTCTAGCTGGCCTTGGTGAGCTCCCAATAGATCAGCCCCACTGTCTCAGTGGGTGGGTGCACCCCTCGTGGTCCTGACTTCCTTGCTCATCTTCTCCCTCCTTCTGCTCCTCATTGGGACCTTGGGAGCTCAGTCCAGTGCTCCAGTGTGGGTCTCTGCCTCTATCTCCATCCATCACCAGATGAAGGTACTATGGTGATATGCAAGATATTCGTCAGTATTGCTATAGGATAGGGTCATTTCAGGTTCCCTATCCTCAGCTGCCCAAGGAACTAACTGGGGACATCGCCTTGGGCTCCTGGGAGCCACTCTAGGTTCAAGTCTCTTGCCAGCCCTAAGGTGGCTCCCTTAACTAAGAATTGTGCTTCTGTGCTCCCCTATCCAGCCTTCCTTTATCCCAATCATCCTGTTTCCCCAAGTACCCCCCATCCTCCCCTTCTCACTTTTCTCTCCCCATCTTCCCTTACCCCCAACCCACCCCAGCCCCAAGATCCATTTCCTCCCCGGCAATTTTGTCTACTTCCCATAGGCAAGAGGATAACTTTAACTATATGCTTTTCCTTGGGTTCACCTTCTTATTTAGCTTCTTTAGGTTCACCAATTGTAGACTCCGTGACCCTTATTTATGGCTAGAAACCAATTATGAGTGAGTACATCCCATGTTCATCTTTTTGGGTCTGGGTTACCTCACTCAGGATAGTGTTTTCTATTTCCATCCATTTGCATGCAAAATTCAAGAAGTCATTGTTTTTTACCGCAGCGTAGTACTCTACTGTGTATATATTCCACACTTTCTTCATCCATTCTTCCATTGAAGGACATCTAGGTTGTTTCCAGGATCTGGCTATTATAAATAATATAATAAAAGCAATATACAGCAAGCCGACAGCTAACATCAAATTAAACGGAGAGAAACTCAAAGCCATCCCACTAAACTCAGGAACATGACAAGGCTGTCCACTCTTGCCATACCTCTTCAATATAGTGCTTGAAGTTCTAGCAATAGCAATAAGACAACATAAGATCAAGGGGATTCGAATTGGAAAGGAAGAAGTTAAACTTTCGTTATTTGCAGATGATATGATAGTGTACATAAGCGACCCCCAAAACTCCACCAAAGAACTTTTACAGCTGATAAACAGCTTTAGTAATGTGGCAGGATACAAGATCAACTCCAAAAAGTCAGTCGCCCTCTTATACACAAAGGATATGGAAGCAGAGAGGGAAATCAGAGAAGCTTCACCTTTCACGATAGCCACAAACAGCATAAAATATCTTGGGATAACTCTAACCAAGGAAGTAAAAGATCTATTTGACAAGAACTTTAAGGCATTGAAGAAAGAAATTGAAGAGGATACCAGAAAATGGAAGAACCTCCTCTGCTTTTGGATTGGGAGGATCAACATAGTAAAAATGGCAATTCTACCAAAGGCAATTTATAGATTCAATGCAATCCCCATCAAGGTCCCATCAAAAATCATTCTTTGCTTTTTTAATGATCAAGAAAATTATTGGAGAAATTGTGTGATTTGCTAATTTCTTTTAAAAAAGGACTGCTTATATTTGTTGAATTCTTCTCCCAACCAAGAACAATTGTAGCTTCTTTCTTGTCTCTTCAGCAGTGAGGGTCTTGTTCAATGTCTGAAGTCAAGCAGATTGTATATTTGGTCAGAAACAGATGTCTTGATATAAATGTTTTCTATAGGTTCTGAGCTCATGGGATTTAATATGTTGGAAACATATTGGTTGACGTTACTACTGCCCTGTTATCAATGTAATCAATGTCCATTTCCTTTCAAATGTTAGTGATTAGTTTTACTCTATTTATAAAAACCAGAATCCATATGTTTTCCCCAGAGTGCATTTTAGCAGATTTGTGGTTGCATGCTGGATAATGTTAGGTCTTGAGAGGAGCTCAGAAGAGGCCGCCCCACGGGCAAAAGCAGTGAGAGAAATTACTTAATGAATATAATGGGGTAAGTAATGAGAAATTCATTTAACATCTTCTTATGCAAGCATTTGGAATATATTATGAAAAGTAATGAATATTGCCCCCATTTTATGAGAAAATGTAAAGAGAGACACATTATTTGTTAGCATCACTGTACTTTTTTTTTTGAGAATGTCATACCTGAGCATCTATACCACTTTGCCCATTACCTAATGTCTCCATCTTCTCCAAAATCACCCCCAACTAAATCCATTACCTCTTATAAAATTATTATTGTTACACATATATACTCATATGTGTACATGTGTATATGCACACATGCATGCCCAGATACTCAGTATATTTACTTCATTTATCATTGATGATATATTTATGTGTCTGGGCTGACTCTTTGGCATTGGGCAGTCTTTGCAGGAACTCAGCCCTGAAGGAAAATGATTCCTCTTCTTTTAGCAGTCACCAGTCACCTGTGCTCTTCATTTATTGTTAGGACCAGAGGCAAGTAATTGATAGAAGTTAGGAAAAATGTCAAAAGGTGTTACTAAACCTTGAAATGTTTAAAAAGAAAAGATATATATATATACATATATATATATATATCCTTGTTTCACTGAATATAAAAATACTACTCTGATAAACTGTTAAGTCTTAAAAATATTTGCTACTGTAGAGTTTCCTGTTTCATTTAAAAAATGCTTTCTCTCTAATAAAGACCTGAATGAAAAAAAACTTTTTTTAAGAAATTAAGAAATTAGATTTGCACACAGCGGTGTATTAATTTCCTATAAAATGAAAGCAATGGGCATAGAATATACTTACTGTGCTAAAGCATGTAAACTTTATAAACAGAAAATTTTACTTAAGTGTAAAACTAGACAAAGGATCTTCTTCATATAGAAAGACCTAGATTAGAGTTTGTTTCGTCTCCTGGAATTCAAGACCTGGTGAAGGAGAACCCTATAAGTTGTGTTAAGTTGAAATAGCGTTTAGTGAACACATGTGTTCATTCTAAGTGATAGTTAAGAGTTTGGATTTCCTGCTGAAATCAAAATCATTTAAGAGGATTTAAGCAGTACTAAATAGATGATTATCTCATTGACACACAATATGGCTCCACTCTTGGAAAATGGCCTGCATATGTCTTAGATGTGGGTAGGACCTGAAGTCGCTAAAATAGTAAACCGGTTAAGAAGCTCTGGAGAACTGAGTTCAAAATCATACAGTGCAGAGAGCGAAAGGAGGAAAGGTTTGTTAAAAGTTTATAAGCACAGTGTAAAAACTTGGTTCGGATAGAGAAGATGATAAATAAAAGAAATAACGGTTGCTGTTGGAAGTCCCTCTTGCTAATAGGGTCAAAGGCACTTTCGGCTGCGAAACTATTACTCAAACAGATAGTCAAGGTCAGGAGACTATGCCCTGAATGAAGGACTAGTAGAGAGTTTAATACAAATTCAGGTGCCGAAGTCAGGAAGCGGGTATGGAGACATTTCTGAGTGCTTTAATGGAATTACTGAGCTTGCGAGCATACACTGGTAACCACAGCACTGAGGAAGTGAAGGCAGGAGGATTCTGAGTTTAAGGTCAGCCTAGGTTGCATGTTTATACTTTGTCCTAAAGTCTACCATCACCATTAGCAGCAACAAAAGCCAAAAGAAACCTAGAAAGAAAGGGAACTGTCACAAATAGAGTCTAATGGATTTATAGACAGAAAAGGAAGGAAAGGAAAACAGAAATGTGGAGAAAAATCCATTTGCACTTGATGAACAAATAGTAGCCCAGGTCCTGAGAAAGTGAACATTGACTTGACAAGACAGCATATGGAAATGTCTAAAATGGATAGTATTTATCATTTCAACCTACGCAAATCGTAATTTGTGTGCTTGAACAAAGAGGAGAGAAGTAGAAAGATGGAGACATTGGAGTGTAGGTTAAATCACCAATCTTGTAATTATACCCTTAAAGTCTATTTTCTGTTCTTGTAATTTTGAAGCCTTGATTTTGAAAAGTGGATATTTTTAAGCTTAATCTACTTCTTTGTCCTCATGTGTAAAGTGGGGGTTGTTATAAACCAAGAAAATGATGGTAGAGCTATATTGTTGTTGTTGTTATTTTGATAACTGTAAATAGCACTTATCCTGTCCCTTGTCCTTCCATGCTCAACTGCTTCTACCTTGCCAGTTTAACAGTCTATCCGTGTGGCAGGGAACCCACCTAAAAACAAATATATCATATATAAGATCATGCCATCTATCCTTGGATCTTTTCTAAGGCATGTCCTTGGTGTTTGAAGGCTTCCCTTCTTCCAGATCCTTTGTTTATACCTGCCTTTTCATTACTGGTTCATGCTGAATTGTTGGAACGTGTGACCTCGAGGCTCACTGATACCATCCAGATGCTATTTCTCCTTTACATCTGTGATTCCACAAGCCGCTTAAAAATGCTCTGCTTTCATTATGGGCAGTGAGATACTGATCTACAGGGATGGGAGATGAGAGATCCAAATTTGCTACCCTGTAAATTTCAACGCTTCTTTGAGTGTACCGTGACTGAATGAAAAGACACACATACACCTTTGTAGATAAGCTCCCATGAACACACAGGCACATTTTCTTTCCAGATAGCAAGCAATGCAGAGGCAATACATTCTGGATGAAACAAAGACTTTGAGGACATAAGAAAAAGGAGGTGCTTCTGTGCCACTTAAAATACATGTTTTGGATTAAACAGCACTTTGTGAAGCATTATTATAACTGTGTGTAAAATTTGCTTGTGAAATTACTAGGTTATTAAGTAAAATTTATTTCTTACCTTGGAATGTGGAAAAATCATTCAGAAGTTACTATTGTAGTGAAAAGAACTTGACAAGCCAAGTCAAAAATTAAATTCCATATCTGCTACCTGGCTGCTTTCTAACTCTGGGAAATTTTGTCACTATCCATTGGCCTTTGTGTCCTTGTGATAATGCAGTTCCTTGGTTCTGCAAATTTTCTGATAAATTCTTTGGAGGTTTGTAAGCATTACTCATCTTGTGAAGATATTAGCAAGAGCCACTTTCTTATCTGCTTCAGTGTGTGTGATTACCTTACTTAAAAAAATAAGGTGAAAGTTGTAAACAGAAATGGACCTTTAAAACACACACTTGATGAGGATGAGATGCTTTAATTATTTCTGTGTGAGAAATACCCTTGGCAACACAGATAATATTTTTATCAGCTGAGATTCTGCCCTCAAGTCTTTTTCCCAAGATTTGCATATCCTCTAAGTATGGTTCTGATGTTTCGCCTCAATTTCCTGGAGATATTTTAACTTAGTACTCAATCATCCTTCTTGGAAGTTCACGATGCCTTTGGCAGTTGTCTGTGCTGTTGCATCCCTCAGTGGCTAATTCCCTTTAGTGTTGATTATCAATTCCATTGCACAAAGTGTCTCTTCTGTGTGGACGTGTGGTAAGCCTTAAATAGTATTTTATTATATGAGTAAATTTTTATATATGTTCACTTCCCCTTTCTCTTGCCTGGATGGACATCAATGTAGCTTCAGGTCCTGGAATTCTTATGGATCCCAAGCTGGCCTGGAACTTAAGAGTTTCTGCCTTGGCCTCTTAGGTAGTGAGCGTACAGTTTTACATCAGCATGCTGGGCTTAGACTGTGTTTCTTTATGTGGAGTAGCAGCTTTTAAAGCCTAGTTTTCTTTTACCTTATATGAAATGCATGGCCAGTTCTTTAATACCTTCTAGGCTCTGTCATCCTCTCTCCAATAATGTGTGAACATTCTGTTTGTCACTCTTTTGGGCCACCATTTGAAGTTCTCAGTCTGCTTAATATCAGATATTTTATTTGTTTGAAGCATTAAAATACTGTGGGTTTTATTTGCATTCCCTTGATAAATAATGTTGGTAAGCCTATTTGATGTGTTTTTTGCCACTTACACATATTCTCATCGAAATGATTGCTTAGAAGCTGGCATATTTTAAATTGGATTGTTAGTCTTTTACTGTTATGAGAATAATTTATATGTTCTGGATTTGTATTGTTTATTAACCATAAGAATTGTAAATATCTCACCCCAATATACAACTTAAATTTTTATTTTCAGAAAAGCCTCCTGAAGGGAAGTTATAAATTCTGCTGGCCTACATTAACATTTTTTTTCTTTATCTATGTTGATATTGTGTCATTCTTAGGAAACCATTGTGTTTTTCAAGATCAGAAAATGCCATCATGTGTGCTAGAACTTGTATTTAGCCTTTAAGTACAGGTTTATATACCATGCAGATTTTTTTCATTGTGCTTGCTATTAAACGAGGGAGGGTAATGTGCTTTTGTTTAAGGTCCTAATATCCATGTTTTTCCGTATAGTTTTATGATTGCTTTCTTTGCTTAACGTTATTTTTAGTTCTTAAAACCACATGCATAAACAAAGGAGGTATATCTTTAAAAATGAAAATGGAAAAGCTTAAGATTGTAATGTTCAATGATAGGTGTATAACCTTCCATAGTGGTCTCCATTTGTATCTGCTTCAGACCTAAAGCTGGTAGTGTTAGGCAGGGTGTGTTTAAACCTATAATCAACTGTGTGACATTTTTATTTTCTTTCTAGGACATAATCACTGTGGAAAACTTGAATATGTTCTGCCTATCATAAATGAAAATATGAGGCACTATCTAAGAGGCCTTGGTGTTTGAGAATATTGTTATATCAGTGAAGAAGTGGCATATTTATTGCCAGAGAGCAGTTGCCATGTTGGGGGAAAAACTAGCATGATTGTCCTGAGGTGTAAAGTATGTTCTGGTGCTATAGGAGAACAGATAATAATAGAGTCACGGGTGTTTCCAGCACAAAGCCCCAGCACTTAGTTATGAGTTATATGGCCTTTCTACTTTTTCCAGAAAAAAAATGTGCTAGATAGAAGCACACTTGACCCTATTCTTAATAAAGTCAACATATTTGTAGACCATGAGCAGAAGTCTATGTCTGTGCTCATAGTAAATGTCCTTCTTCATCTCTTGATCTTCATTGGCATGTTAACTGACAAAGTCACTGTTGCCTAGAATGTAACATACATTTCCTGAGGTTACTTAAGGGTGTAACTGCTGATGTAATGCTTATCCTAAAAGCACATGAACCAAAGTACTGTCATTCAGTCAACATGTTCATACTTGTCTCGTCACTACGGAGATCCCAAGAAAAAGCTGACAGTCATCCAGACTGGCAGAAAGCCTCAGTGCTGACATCTGACAAGATAATTCTGACACAAATGTGTTTATTTACAGGCAAGAAGATAACCCCTGATGGAAAATAAGCTTATGTGTGGCATTTAGAGGTGTTTATATGAGCATATAAACATATGTGTGTGTGCATTTAGATCAAAGGAAATGTATTTAAGTTATGAAAGCTGACACACAAATACTGAAATGTGTTCCCACTGGACTAGTTAAAACACCTGTAGGAACTCAGAAAGAATGGAAAACATTTTGTATTATCCAAAGGCTATATGTAGAAACATTTTTGGAAATGGAAACTTTGGATGACCAGTGAATATCCATTTTTATCTTGTGTTTTAGCAGTTTTGTTGAATTGAGAATTCTTCCATCAGTTTCCATGAAAGAAGAAAAAGCTAATAAATACAGATTATAAAGCCACTAGAGCTTACTAGGTTTATTTTATTTTAGTATTTGGATATCCCCAATTATAAGTAAAAAGTTTCTCAACTGTGATTCCGTTCTACTCTCAAACAACTAAAATTACATCACTCTTTTGGAGGAATTCTTGTAGGCCTTGTAAATTTGTTTAGGCCCTTTTGGTTCCTCATCTCCTTCTCTGTGTGCTGATGTTACAGTTCTGCCCTTGGTTCTGCTCTTAAATCAGGGCAACCGCAGCCTTACTCTTTCTGAGGGCAGGTCGACATTAAACCTGAGGGCAAACAGAACTGTTTCTGATAATTCCTAGTACAGACAGCAATCATTCTGGAGCTTGTGTTCAGACATAACGAAAAAGATATGTACAATGGGGGAGAGGTGAGAGTAGTCTTCTAGTTTTCTTCTAGACTTCTAAAGACCTGGCCATCGTCAGAGTCTTGAGAAATGAGAAAAGTTTTTTTTTTTTTTCAGTGAAGTGTCCAGAGCATTCACCTATTTGTTGATTGGATAGTTTGTTCTGTTGATACTTTCTGAGTTTGAAAAAAAACATGTAAATTAATTTATTAATCTTCTGTTAGAAGAGGAAGATGTTAAAGATTTTCTCTCATTCCACAGATGGTCTCTTTATTCTGTTGAAATAGACACATATATCCCAGCCTTAAGATAGAAGATTCAGAATTAAACCCATACATTGACAGACATCTGGTCCTCAAAAAAGGTGTTAAGGATTTTGAAATGTTCTCAGGCAATGAGGAAGCCACAGGGAAAGGCAATGTGGGCCCAAAGAGTTTGGTTTCAAACAGGGTATCGCTATAGGAAACTGGTGCTTAGCCATACTGTGGGAATTTAAGAAGAGGGCAAAAACAGACTGAGAGTTGAAGGACTTAGAACATCTCCTAAACACTAGGTGGAAAGCTTCTCCAAGATGCTGTGAACTCCCAGGCAGTTATCATCACAAAAACCCTCCCTTCCCCCCAAAAAAAGAGCAGAAGTAAAACTAAAGCAAAAATAACCACCAACAAAATACCCCAAGTTTGACTTCCCCCCCCAATCAACAACAATTAGAGCAAAAAAAATCCCCAAACAACAACAGCAAACAAATCGGACCCCAATAGGCATGCTCTGCCCCTAGGGATGAAATGCAGGCACTCTGGGTCTTGGAAGCTGGGCAGATATGCTGTCCTCAAAAGGATGAGCAAATCCAGGCCTGTGACTCATGGCCTGCTATACTGGAAGGTGACCTTTAGTCATTTTGCCTTATAGCACAGATTAGACATGTTGTTTTGCTTATAAATGAAAGAACCAAGTTAGAGATGCAGGAAGATAGTTGTTCTGTGCAGCCTCTCTATTCCCCTTTGTCAACAAATACCCATGATACACATGAACTGGATTGGAATGTGCCTCCCATGAAATGGTTCTGGATGGATGTACCTCAGAATAATGCTGCTCTTTATTGAGCAGAGGTAAAATATTGTAGCTGCCTGATAACAGCCTGCCATGTTACAAATCACCACTTGCAAGGTTACACAAGGCGCCTTTAGAAAAAAGCTAAATGAATTACTTCAAATAGCATGTTTGTATTCAAAGGGAAATAGCTGGTAGTTTAGGAGTGACAGTCTTTTCTTTGGGTTTCAAAAGCCCCATTGCCATGCTATGGCTTTCCCCTGACGGCTGGAAGCTGAAAGCCCACACTGAATAGGTGGATAGGAGATATTTCTAATAGAGAAAGTAAGAAAAGGATTTTTGTGAAATATTCACAATGTTTCCCATTCTCTTATTGTAATATTTACAGACTTTTGTATTGATCAAATTTAATCTAATTGAAAATACAGTATTTATCTGACTCACTGCCTTAAGATCAGTTTCTTTCCAATCCCATTTTTCCTTATGTTAAATTGAGAACAGTACATTAAATTCAACTAGCTATTCCCAACCATATACATTCACCCACACAAATACAATAGGTCTCATTCAACCATTATCTATGTCATTACTGTGGATGCTAACTAATTAGCAATTCCAGGTTGTAACTCAGAGTGGATAGTTGGTTTTTGTCAGGAGGAAATTCAGGGGGACCTTCTCTGTATGGTCTGGTTTAGACATCCCTCCTATTATTTAGTTTCTGATGTGGACAACAGAAAGACATTTAATTTACTAAACAATATTTTAATGTATCTTTCCTTCTTTTGTTGCTATTATTATTATTACTATTGCTATTATTAATTATGCTTATTATTTTGATAAAGGATTCACTATTTAGCTCTGGCTCTGGGTGTCCTTCAAATCCTTAGCGTGTCTTTTAACCACTGGTATTTCCAGGGGCCCCCACTTAAGTAAATATTTTAGCTTGTAATTTCTGTGAGAAATACCACGTTAAGTTCATTTTAAACTATTTTCGTCAGATTCTACAGGTATCCCAAAGTAAATATACACATATTAAGATTTGATGACAAGATTCGTAAGAGAGTGAAAACATGTGACCTTTGTCTCTCCAAGTTATTAAATATTGGGTTATCTCCCTCAATATGTTGTTTCTAGCACCACCTGTTTGTCTACGATTGTTTTAATTCCTGTTTTTTACAGCTGAATAAAATGGCATTGAATACATATGTCCTCAACCATTGATGAGTTAAAGAATCTGGAGTTCATGTCTTAGTTGTTGCAAATGCAGCAGTTGATGAACCTGGATGAACAAGTGTCTCTTTAGTAGGAAATAGTCTCCATTGAGTATATACTCAGAGTGGAACAGCTGGGTCATATGGTAGATCTATTTTTGAGAAACTTCCCATTATTTTCACCACACTGATTTGCACCCTGACCAACAGTGAATGAGAGGACCCTCTTAAAAGAAGTTTTAATTGTACTTTCTTCGTGGCTATGGATGATGGAAAATTTTTAAAGTATTTATTAGCCAGTTGGATTTTTTCTTCTGAGAAGTCTGTTGACTTCCATAACTCACATTTTAATTGGATTGTTTGTTGGTCTTTGCTTTTTGAATTCCTGACATATTTTAGACCCTACCCCATCCTCATCTTGTCACTGACCCAGTTATCATGAATGTTAGACAAGTGTTAGGCCATTGAGGTACAGAAGCCAAATGATATTCCCCGACAGTGCCATCTGGATCTTTTACATTTAAGCGTTTATCTTCATATCAGAAGTTGGAATTATTAACCTATTGAGACTTACTCAGGAATGGTAGGAACAGAGAATTCACAGGTGGCTATTCAACTTGTTTTGTGTTATAGTTTTGTGTTATAGTGTGCAGGTCAATGGAAGACAGGACAGTAATAATGTCCTAAAATTTTATCTCCTTTCCAACTTTAGACAAAATGATTTTAGGGTAGAAAATGAAAAAGATAAACTTAATGAACTGAATAATTAAGAAAATAAGAATGAAAGTATATAATTAGCAAGGGAATGGTGGACAATTATTGAAGCAAGGGGTCAGCGGTCATGCCACTGTATATCACAATCATAAAAATGCAAACCTATTTTCAATCGCATAAGAAAGATAACTTGAAACTGTTAATTGTTCCTTGTGACTTAGTGAACAATCAAAGCCTTATAGGAATAAGAGAGGATGATGAAAACTCATAAAGGAAAAGAGGCATAGTTAAATGCTCCATGTAGGCTATGACATTGAATTTGAAAGTAAGTATGAGAACTAGTGAGCTGTCTCTCTATTTAAAAAATTGTAATCATGTGCCAGGATAACGAATCCAAAAGGTTGTTAATATATTACTCTATGTAGTAGAGGATTTAATGAAGGACACAGAAATATATAGCAATATGTCAACCTGCTACCAGTAGACTCCTTTTATATTTCCTTGAAAGATGATAATTGTTATTTTATGATTTGCATTAATATATGAAACATAAAGAAGTTGCAGTAAGGTGATCAATCATCTTCATTTTGTTAAAAGTGATTTGTCTCAATTTATTTACTGATCTATGTAGGTGGTAGTAAAGTGTGTATTTGTTTGTGTAAATGTTTTGGGCTGTCATATGAAGTAAAGTTCATTTTGTTGAGAGATGGTATCTTGTTAGTGATTCTGATTTTATTTTGTCAATAACAACATATTTACATTATAATTCATAATAATAGCAAAATTATAGTTATGAAATGAAATAGTATAGCAATGATATATAGTATAATATAAATATACATGTATATACATTTATGTTTAGGGTCACTACGGCATGAGTAACTGTATTAAAGGGTCACAGCATTAAGAAGGTTGAAAATTACTGCCACAGAGTAATGTTTTGGTTTTGATATTTAGCATTTTCTGACCTGCACAAAATATGAGGAACTTACTGTCATGCATAAAGTAGTTGAAATGCTATTCTATGGAAAAGGATATCAGAAAATTGAGTAATGTGTATCACCTCAATTCTTGATGAAATTTTTATAAATCCCTGGATATGAAATAGTTAGATAACTTAGTAATTTGACTTTAGTATTTCCAAATACATGATTTCATCAGCAAATGATTTCATCTTTTTTTCACTTGTAAAGAAATTCTCATATTTTCATTCGGTGAAGAGTGTAGTTGAGAAAAATATTTGTATATTTGCATGAATTAAAAGGTAAAACACCTTGAATAAATTAAAAAATAACTGATATTAATTCTAATGATAAATTATATATTTATATTATATAGTCATTATATTAAAAATTGTCTATGTATTGTGATGAACCTTATTAAAGAATAAACATCATTTGAGAGAGATAATATATACCAATTTTTATTTTAAAATATTTTCTCTGAAAACATGGTTGGTAATTTAATTTCTGGGAAGAATTTGTACTACAGTTGCTACTAGATCCTAAAAAGGAGCTGCTGAGTTTCTAAAAAGAGAACAATTCATTTCTTTTATAAGTATCAATTCATAAGAAGTAATTTGTGAGGACATTCTAGAAAACAAAGGAAGATTCTTAATAAAAGTTTCATAGAATTGAAATGTGCTTTTGCAAATGTGATTGAATCAAGCATACTTAAGCTTAATATATATATATAAATGGTGTGGGATGCACCAAAACAAAAGATGACCCCAACTAAGACCCTAAGCAATAGTGGAGAGGGTGCCCGAACTGGCCTTGCCCTGTAGTCAGACTAATGAATATCTTAAATGTCACCATAGAACCTCCATCAAGCAACTGATGGAAACAGAGGCAGAGACCCACAGCGGAGCACTGGACTGAACTTCTAAAGTCCAGCTGAAGAGTGGGAGAAGTGAGAATATGGCAAATCTGTCAAGACCATGATGGGGATACCCATTGCAACAGTCTAACTGAGATAATGAGAGTTCACCAACTCCAGCCAGACAGGGAAGGATCCAGCATAGTTGCAAACTAGAACCTCTGAATGTGGGTGACCGTTGTATGACTAGGGCAGACTGCAGAGCCACTGGCAGTGACATGAGAATTTATTCCTATTGCTTTTACTGACTTTTTGGGAACCAGTTCTCTTTGTATGGATGCCTTGCACAGCCTAGATATAGTAGGGAGGGTCTTAGACCTTCTCCAAAGCAATGTGCCTTACCATTTCTGAGGAGTGGATGGGAGGTGTGGTGGAGGTGGTAAGTGGAGGAGATAGAAGGAAGGGAGGGAGTGGGACCTGGAATTGGTATGTAAAATGAAAAGAGAGAGTTTGTTTTATTTTTTTTAAATTAAGAAGTAGAACAAAAAGAAAGAAATGAAATTGAAGAAGAATTCCATACTGGCAGAGACATATGTGCAAAGCAGTTTTACACGTGACTAGTCTGTCACACAGACCTAGGAAGATGAAACTCCACAGCACACAGTTCATTTAAAAACTTCAAATACCATCGGTGTTTCTTTATAATTTCTTGGTGAACAAAGTATACGGCAGTGCATGAATATCAGGTTAATTTCATGTAATTCTAATGTATAAGTACGCAGTGCAACTTTGATCTCTCTCTGTCTCTGTCTCTCTCTCATTCACTTCTCACTTGTTCGCTCTTGCACTAGATCTCTCTCTCTCTCTCTCTCTCTCTCTCTCTCTCTCTCTCTTTGATTCTCTATAGCTTTAATAAAGGCATGCTTGAATGGCTATGGCATTTCTAATACTGATCATGGCTATAAAATTCTTCATATATTTTTGGAAATAATGTTTGCTCACCGGAGGAAAATCACAGAAGAGATTTTTCTCTTTATATCTAGGTTATTTTTATGTGAAACTTTGTTTCTTGAATTCTTGAAAATGTGACACATACATTTGTTGGCGCTTTTGTGTTTAAATATGTTCTGGCAATTTAACGAAGACTCATAGTGCTTCAAAGAACTCTGATAAATAATAGGAAACAAATTAATAAGGCAAAATTGCTAAAATAACATTTTACCCTAAATGACATTTTTCAAATTTCCAATAATATAAGGTTGGAGTCTATAACCTAAAGGTAATACATCATTAAATAAATTTAAGTAAATGTTGACATGTCAAGTCCTACCTTTCAAAATCTGGAGATATTTTGGTAAATACTTAACATTATTACTCATTTTATTGCTTGGAGATGTGAGCTAATAACCAACATGATTAATTCTAGCATAACTTTACATAGCTATTTTCCCAGATAAATTTTAATATTAATACTATTTGAATTTGTTTGTGCCTGCTTGTACAAATCGGGAATCAATTTCTACTGTGGATTCTGAGGCTAGGTGTTGGAAATGCACAATGGGTTTCATTATGTTCGTGTTTGAGGTCAAGCAGTTAAATTATGTTGTATTTTGTCAGGTAGCTAGAAAGGTGAATCTCAATACTGGGGTGTATTGAGATTCACCTCTTCTTGATAAGATGATCAAAATGAATGTGGCAACGGGTGAAATATGGATGAAGAAGACATGTCCAGTGTGGGTTTTTAGTGCAACCAATACACATACTTACTCTACATTGATCTAAATCCAGGAAATGCCTTTGTAACACTTTCCATGCTTTTCTTACAGTGTTAAGAATAGTGTATGACTTTCACCAAATTTGCCAGTTTTAAACATAAATATAGCAAAGTTTCAAAAAAATTTTTAAAATAAAACAGCCCAAAATGCACTAGTGCATACCTATGTGCCAATGACACCTGATGCTTATGGGGACTTTGGAGTGGGGATAACCTGAATTTCATCATGAGTTTAGAATTCATATTTATTGATGTGCAGCTAATAAGTTACACAAATGCCACATAGTTTCATTTGAATGTTTGGGGAACAGATAGCTGATTTACAGTTTTGAAATGCCAGGCTTTAGCATAAGGTTTACCGAAGTGTTAGCTGTGCCTTGCCTAACATGGCAACAAAAGACATTTTCACATCTACTTTCTTTCCTGGAACTAGCTCCTGTAGACCAGGCTGGCCTCGAACTCCCAGAGATCCTCCTGCCTCTGCCTCCCGAGTGCTGGGATTAAAGGCATGCGCCACCACCGCCCGGCTCCCATGTATTTTCAATAATGTTTGCTGGGGTCTGCCACCGCTAATGAGAAATGGCTCCTATCTCTCAAAATCGAATGTTTCCTCACTTTTACACGGCATCTGCTGGCTTGTAAAGGACATGCATACATCTTTCTAGAGATAGGGTATTAATTATAAGGACTAAAGATGTTACTACCCAGATATGATGCAGTTCTTATTGTACAAATGAGAGCATTCTCACTTGCTGCCATGCCTTGGGGCAGGTTGGCTTCTGTCAAGTAAGGAATCCTGGCTGGGAAACTGATGATTATGGATACTTCTATATGCTTTATGTCCTACGAATTCAGTGTGAAGTCTTTTGTTGTTCCATTGAGCAGAAGGATGGGCACACATGAAGGGTTGCCACTGGGGAACTTGAATAGGATAAGATCATGAAGAAATCTGTGGCCCAGTAAGCTTAGGAACAATTAAAATAGAGAATAGAATTATATTTACTTAATGCTACTCAGCTAAATAACATTAGTGTGCTCATTTGGGATCTTATCTATTTTCCCAATTAAGGCTATCATGATAAATTAACAAAAGCAAATATACTTGTCTCTTATTATTGAATTAGATATATTGCCAGTGACTGGATTTCAAGAGAGAATCCTTCCTTGAAGAAAGAAAATATAGTAGAAAACAAGGCTAGCCTAATTATTTTTCCTCATAAAACATACTTTTATTTATATCTGACTTTCAATTGTTTTTGTGCTATACTCATTTTAATTAAATGGAACTGGAGAGACTTAAAAATGAAACATGAGGAAAATTCTTTCCACAGCAAGTTTTCCTTATATCTGCCACATTGAGATTGAACAAGGAGATTGAAACTTTATGGGTGCTAGAAGCATAATCCTAATGGTTTGCAGTATATACCCTAATACTTACCTGGTGTACATGGGGACCTGAGTTCCTAAAACAACCCAATTTTACAAAAAGTGTATCCATGGAGATATATATATATATATATATATATATATATATTCATACACACATGTATATACATATACATATGTAGATGTCGATACTTAATGCACATTCATATATGTACACACACATCTATACACACACACAAATATATATTACAAATATCAGTCTCAGAAAAATGTCTCTAAGTAGCCAGACTAATAAATTCTCCTTTTTCCCTTATAACTTCTGTGTATCTTCCTGTTGGGGGGGGGGGGAGGTTCACATCTGTTTGCAAGATGTTTTTTTCTTGGACAAGGGAAGAAGCAGAACTCACGGTTTGGTGGGTAACTTCTTGGGAATATTGTAGAATTTTTATTTTCTTTAAAAGTCTCAGTGATTCTGGCATAGGAAGAATTGTGTGGTAGTTGTCACTCTGTTTCCTTTAATATAAACATTCAGTTTAGCCCAGACCTCCCTCATCGCCAGAGTTTTGACAGTAGGAGGAAGGATTGTAAATGATATTGTTGTCATTCTGTCCTTTAATTCAGAAGCACAATATAATTTTTAAGGTCAATAGACCAAAGTAATAGCTAGCTTGCCTGGGCCTCACACAGTGCTTTCTAACACATGTAATGCCATTCATGTGTTACCTGCTACCATGGCCAGGTAATGAGAATGGCCAGAGAATGGCCAGGCTTGACCTGACTCACAAATCTTACTGACAGCAGAGTCTGGAGTACCCTGTCCTTTCTAGACACTCTGGACGGCACTCTGACACATGACGTATTCCAACCTGTATGGGTCCATGTGGGAAATTAAACTCACAGTGCACATAACTGTGGAAGAATACAGAATGCTTTGCTCTAATGTTAGACTGCAAGTGGAAGCTTTGAGGGCTCATTTTGATTAGAACTTAATGAATTTGTTAGGGAGAGCACGGTGAGTGGAAGGCTGCCTGCCTTAAGGCAGCTTTAATCTTTTCTCATTCTGTGACTTAATATCACAAATTTATCACAGAACATCAAGCTGCTTATTTAATCATCAACTTATCAGAACAAGAGTTTATCATTTCGAGTCAAGAATCCTCTCAACATCTAATTTTCATTTTACACATTCCAAACTTCCCTTTTGATCTCTAATCATATTAGCCAAAAAAAAAAAAGGAAAAAAAAAAACGAGAAAAACATGCTAAGGAGATCCTGCCCTGTACACGCTTGCTCAGCACAGCAGAGCAGAATGCGGCGGGAAATCAGGAATTGCAGCTGGAAATAACAGGATGAGGAAGCTTTAAATGATCATAGCCTCGCCAACTAAAGACCTTCCCTGGATTCCAGAGTGAGTCAAGGCCTAACGGGGCAACTTAATGAGACCTTGCCCCAATTTAACAGAACAACGTGAGCTGGTGATATGCCTCACCAAAGCTGTTTGACATTGTGCTTACCTAGTATGTGTGGGTCATGAATTCAGTGCCCAGGACTAAGAAAAGAAACGCTGCAAATTTAAGTGTTCAGTCAATAGATATTTGATAGAAACACAGCTTTAATGAGATACTTTAAGCACATCAAAATATGTTACTTGAGTCACACTTAAGGGCTAAATAAAATAGCAGAATTATATATGTACTATGATAATAAAATAAGCATTGGGGTGATATATGGTGAAATTTCTGAATTCTTAAAAGTTTCAATCATAATAGTATCTAAATTTTTAGCAATAATATTAAGTTTTATTTAGAACTAGAGGAAAACATAATTGGAAGAATAGCATTGTTCTTGTGCTGTGAAATATTATTTTAAGATGTGTTGCATTTGTTCATGCTGTGCACATTTGTTTAGCAATGCAAAGATGTATTGCATTCTTTTATATTGGATTGTTTTTTTTTTCTGTGAAGTTGTGTTACCTTGCCTGTCTAAAATGGCTGATTGGTCTAATAAAGAGCTGAAAAGCCAATAGCAAGGCAGGAGAAAGGATAGGCAGGAATGGCAGGCAGAGAGGGTAAATAAGAGGAGAAATCTGCGAGGAAAGGTCAAGGAGCAAGGAAAGGAGTGAGGAGGATCACAGGGGCCAGCTACACAGCCTGACAAGGAGTAAGAAAGAAAGAACAATATACACAAATAAAAAAAGGGTAAAAATCCCAGAAGGAAAAGATAGATGGGATAATTTAAGAAAATCTGTCTAGAAATAAGCCAAGCTAAGGTCAGGCATTCATAAGTAAGAATAAACCTCCATGTGTGTATTTATTTGGTAGCTGGGTGGAGCCCCCATCAAAACAACAAAGAGTAAAAGTGCCAAAGAGTAAAAAACAATTACACTCCTGTAGCTTTCTTCCATAAAAGGCAGAGGTTTTGTTTATTGAGTGCACTGTTCGTACCCCCTCATTCACTTGAGCACGGGATTAGCATCTGGGGTTAAGACTTGGGAACTGAGGCCTTGGAAAAACTATCAAGGTCTCTTTACATTTTGTTTTCTGGTTTTTTATGGAACATGGGACATTTTCCAAAATGTCATGTCTAAGAGGCCACAGGATGAGGAACATGGCCAGAGTGCCAGCTACCTACCAAGGCACACCAGAGGGAAGGGGGTTTGCTTTATTCATCGCTAAGTATTTCTTCCCTTTTCATGTTTGAGAACAGGCTAGTAATTCTATGGAGTCTAGTAAAAAATGCCTTCAATAATTGAATAGATGAGAAGATGTTTTGGGGAATTTTATTTTAAAGTGTGTGACTTTTGTTTATATTGCATTTGTTTAACTCTGTGAAGCTGTGATTCTTTGCCTGCCTAAAACACCTGACAGCCCTAATAAAGAGCTGAGTGGCCAATAGTGAGGCAGGAGCAAGAATAAGCAGGGCTGGCAGACACAGAGTATAAATGGAAGGGGAAACAAAGAGGAGGAGCAAGATAGAACAAGGAGAGGAGGACGTCAGGGTCCAGCCACCCAGCCACCCGGCCACCCAGTCACCTGGCCAGAAATGGAGTAAGAATAAAAGTAAAATATACAGAAGTAAGAAAAGGAAAACTCCATAGGCAAAAGGTAGTTGGACTAATTTAAGTTAAGAAAAGCTTGAAAGAAATTAGCCAAACTAAGGCTGGGCATCTATAACTAAGAATAAGCCTTTATGTGATTTATTGGGAGCTGGGTGGCAGGCTCCCGGAAAGAGTGAAATAAACAAGACAGATGGGTATAAGCTGATGCTTGTATGGGCTCACAGTATTTGTGGTACATGAAGAAAGCCTTGTTCAGAAGTGAGTTGACTGAGAAATGTGAAAACCACAAAATAGCTAAGGAAAAGGGGATGCATAACTGGAAGCAGCTGCCTAATTCCCAAGCAAACACAGTATAGCTATTCTCTTAATTAGTGAAAGAAGTAAGCCCAAAGCTTCAGACACAAATCACTCGGTGGCTTTCTGGCATTCCTATCCATAGTGACTATTCAACACATTTAAATCATTAAGGAATATGAATCAGTGGTAAAAGGTTGAAATATGTATACTGAGAGAATTCTTTTGTATTTTATTTAAGGTGTTCTCATATGTGATAGTTTTCATAAGACTAAACTTCACTTACAACTTATAGAAAAGAGGAAGGGTAAATGTCTATGGAATCTTGGAATTTTGCTGCTCATTGTTCAAGTGTTTTGTATTTTCCATGGATCCAATCCACAGCAATTCATTTTGTCATTAACTACATGTTTAGGAGAACATACAACTTCCTGGTTCAGACTGTGACTTCGAGTAGAGGCAGCCAACATCAAATCCCAGTACTCCGAGTTACTGAGGAAGAAGTGCTTATTGTCTGACCCACATCAGTCTGTGCTTCCATAAAATGAGTGTCACCATTAACTTCATGTGAGTTATTGTGGAAGGTTGATGACTGAGAAGCAGGTGACATATGAGGTCACAAAGAAGCACTATGGCTTTTCCCATCCCCACTGCCTTATGCATGTCTGGGGCCCTCCTGCTTTAGCCATATAGAAGTAAGGACACTGAGGACTGAAGAGCACAGGTAACCATAGGTAACGGCCACATGGTTATAAAAGGGCAGGCGTTTCTGTCCACATTTTCACATTGTTTATATTCCTGTGTATCTTTTAGGGATGGATCAGAGCCATGTTTCTCACCCTTCCTTCCTAATGCTGAGACCCTTTAATGCATTTCCTCATGCTGTGGTGACCCCCAGTTATAAAATTACTTTCTTTGCTACTTCATAACTGTAATTTTGCTACTGTTATGAATCATAATGTAAATATTTCTGTAGAAAGAGGTTTGACAAAGGAGCTGTGACCCACCGGTTGAGAACCATTGGCTTTGAGGAAGTACTGGTGCCCCTTCTCCATCATCATTGTTGCCGTTCTGGCAGTTCCTGAGCAGGGCAATTTAAATTCTTCAGAGGTACATCCAAGTCACTGGCTAAAACAATGCTAGGTTCTGTAACATCATCAGCTGGGGACCTGATACCAGGGCAGAGGTGGCCTATGTGCCTAAGGTTTAAACTAAAATTTTCCCTTATCCCTGAGACAAAAGTTACTGTGCTGACTTCGTTGTTCAAGATTTCAGATTCCACTGTGTTTGTGAAAATGATAATTAGTATAGTATTACATGACTGTTAAGGGAATTTAAAATATCATTGCTGGCTTAAGTGTCTGAGTTAGACGTTTTGCTCTGCAGCTACTGAATACATGGACTGGTTGTTAAACTTTGCCTCTTAATGTTTAAAGGAAATAAGTAGCAGTGTCATGGATAAAGTGTAACTTTCCAGGCTTTTCTGGTTAGTTAACTGGCATTCATTGCTTCTAAACTGAAGTGTCTTTGGCAGATAATCCAGTTGTAGGTGGGAACAATGTTTTGGATGAGAATGGCCTCCAGACGCTCCTATGTGTACAGTTGGTCCTTGGTGGGTGGAACAGTCTGGGAAGGATTAGGAGGTGCGGCCCTTTTGGAGGAGGTGTGTCACTGGGACAGACTTTGAGGCTTCAAAAGACTCACACCTTTCCTCCTATGCTGTCTGCTTCCTGCTTTTCCAGCTTGTGGTTCATGTGAGCTCTCTGATGCTGCTCCCGAAACTTGCTTCCTAAGCCAGCTGCTATCATCGTGGACTCTAACCCTCCAATACTGTAATCCCCAAATAACCTCTATGTTGCCTCAGTCATGGTATCTTATCACAACAGCAGAAAAGTATCCAGGACTGTGGGAAAGTCCTATACTCCCCCTACCGGGTTATAAGGCAATGATAACTTTTTGTGACTTGAAAGATAAAATTAGGTTGATTCTCGGGATAACAGATTGATGAACAACTCTCTTTTCAGAATTTATAGGATGAATAAGAACAATAAATATCACTAAGCATTAGTTTGGACACACAGTGTGCTGTGTACCTTATTAATACTTGACATACATTGTCAAGTTAATGTGTGATAATTGCATGGTAATATCATTATCCTCCTGTGAACTGCCTTAATTTATTCCTTCAGCTGATTGCACACCCTAGCTGCCTACTGCAATTAGAATGCAGTGTAATGTCTAGGTTATGGTCAACTCTGCTTCCCCGTTGGCCACTCTCTGTCTTTATGACCTGATTTTCCGCTATGCTTATTCCACTGCTCATTTTATCCCAAGAGTCCATTCTGTTCTGTCCATCTTTTGCCCATGCTACTCTTTTATTCTTTTGAGAAAGCATCACTCTTATCTCTTTGTGTTGCTGGTATCAACTTACCTGTCTTGCCTCAGCTAAGTGACCTTCTGGGAATAACTTAATAGTGACCATATCTTCCTTTGCTTCATCATCACTTCTCCTTTATTGAAGATGTCACTAATCTTGAAATGTTAACCCCTACAGATCCTCACTGCCATCTCCCTTTGATCATTGTGCATATTGTATGAGAGCAGGATCCTTTGTCCCTCTGCTTCCTTGTTTCTAAAAAAGTGCTTGGCACATATGAAGTATTCAGATACTTGTTGAATAAATGAATGAGTATATTTTAGAAAGGTGACATAATGTATCCACAAAGCTTACAGAATGTCTCCCTTGTTTTAGAGAAGGACACTGTCATATAGAAATGCAAAATGTCTTAGCTGAAGTGACAGAGCCAATAAAATGCAGGAGCATCCTCTGAAGCCAAGATATAAAATAAATTATGATATGATAGCTTTTAATGTTTGTTTTATTTTGTAAACCTTTCTACAAGGAAGACAGACCTATTTTAGTTCTCACTGCATCTTTCCCTTTGACTCACTTTGGGTCTCTGTCAGCACTGATATTCTGGGTCAGAATGCTTGCTGTACCTTTTTGTAGGAAAGGATTCCTCAAAAGAAAGAACTCTAATATCTGATTTCCAAGTCTGTCTGAGAGCTGGCAGAAATTCCTCTAGATAGACCAGAAATAGAAATGTTACATCATTTTAGAATGATGTTGCTAATTGCACTAGATTACAAATCAAACATTGTAATTATTAAAAGATTACTTAGGGGGCTGGGGGGATGACTCAGCCTCTAAGAGCATGTACATGTTCTTGCCGAGGATCCCTGAGCTCAGTTCTCAGCACCCACGTCTGGTCGCTTACAACTACTCATAACTTCAACTCAAAAGCATTTCAAGCTCTTTGTCGGCCTCCATGGACACTTGCATTCATGTGCACTAACCTACACTCAGGCAAAAACAAATAGATATAATTTTAAAATAAATAAAATATTTAAAGAACGGTTGAAGAGACATTTGGGTTTCATGGGCTACAAAGATTTAGACTCCTGGGACCCTGAGAATCATTGTAATAGTTATGAGGAAGTACATTATTTATAAAATTTATTGTGTATGTTTTATAAATACATTGAGTTATTTTCTTAACATATGTTTTCTTTATCCTACTTCTGTATATCACTTTTGTTAATGTTTGATCATATGCATCAAAGGAAAGGGTTGCTGGACGTCAAGCAGCTTTTAAGTGGTACATGCTTTAAGATTTAGTCAAGTATTCGTCAGTATTGCTCAAGGATAGGGTCATTTCAGGTGACCCTATCCTTGAGCAATACTGACGAATACTTGACTAAAAGAACCTTCATCTGGTGATGGATGGAGATAGAGACAGAGACCCACACTGGAGCACTGGACTGAGCTCCCAAAGTCCCAATGAGGAGCAGAAGGAGGGAGAACATGAGCAAAGAAGTCGGGACCACGAGGGATGCACCCACCCACTGAGACAGTGGAGCTGATCTATTGAGAGCTCACCAAGACCAGCTGGACTGTGACTGAAAAAGCATGGGATAAAACTGGACTCTCTGAACATGGCGAACTATGAGGGCTGATGAGACGCAAAGGACAATGGCACGGGGGTTTGATCCTACGTAATGTGATGGCTTTGTGGGAGCCCAGCCAGTTTGGATGTTCACCTTCCTAGATATGGACGGAGGTGGGAGGTCCTAGGTCTTACCACAGGGCAGAAAACCCTGACTGCTCTTTGGACTGGAGAGGGAGGGGGAAAGGAGTGGGGGGAGGGGGAGAAGGGTGGGAGGAGGGGGCGTAGGGGGGGAGGAGGGGGAGGGAAATGGGAGGCTGGGAGGAGGTAGAAACTTGTTTTTTTTTTCTCCTTTTCTCAATAAAAAAAAAAGATTTAGTCAAGTAGAAGGACAGACTGGACAGAGAGAGAGAACAAGAGGGAGAGAAGAATGAGAGGAAGGGGGAAACATTTAAATTTTTTTCAATGAGAAGATATTTGAATAGTTTAATTAATTTTATGAGGCTTGTATAAAAATTTCACACAGAGGCATCTCAGCAACACAGTCTTGGTTCAAGCTATTTTTCTCCAGAAGGACCAGAAAGAGAACAAGATGGAGAAGCTCATGGAGATGCATAATTATATGAAAACATGCATAAATTATGTACATGTATAATAAAATATATCAGGGAACAACTTTTCCTTTTCTAAATGTGGAGGCAGTGTTAATATGTAACAGCTGTCGTTTTTGACAAATACAGGTCTAGAAATGGCATTGGTGACATGTTATTAAATCTAACCTGTTGCTTCAGAAATCCCTTTGGAATTTTGAATGCATAAAATAAATGTCAGTTGTCAATTCCATTTCTGTTTCTTCAAAGATAGTATTGTTTGAGATGCTCTCTAAGTATGGTTTTGGGAGAAAGGCCTGGAACAATGAAAAGACACTCAATAGCATACTCAGCCGTTGCTGATAATCTCTTATTATATGTTCTTCTGTTTGCTTGCAAATGATTTTTTCATAGTCATGATCGCGATTTATATACATCTTTTATTTTTGCTTAGCATCCTGAATATATATCTTTAGTTAAATTCAGTTTGCCAGTAAACAAGTCAAAACAAGAGGAGAGACTGGAAAATTTTATCAAGGAGTGTTTATTCAAATAAAAGATTAGGATTAAAAAATATTTTCATTCATCCTTTGTTATTTTTTTCTCTGTACAGCAGACAATGTGTGATAAGACATTTCAAGCACATGCCTATATTTATATTTATGTTTGATCTTGTTTTCATTAAGATGATTAAAACATTATATTTTTCCACTCAAGGCTTTTTTCCACATGTACCAGCCAACCCTATTTTGCTGAAAACCAGGGAGCTCCCTTTTCCTAATCCTGCATGCCCCTCTCCATTCTTTCCTGAATGATTTTCTTTTTAAATGGGATCTATCTGTATTTGAAATCAGAGTCTATACTTATATTTCCCATATTGGGTTGTAGAATTCATTTTTAGACGTTACCTAAGAACCAACAAACTGATAGAGATGGTGTCTTTCGGCTTCCAAGGCACTTGCTTCATTACTTAAATTTAAATTAATTCTGGCTAGTTTTTGGGTTCAGGTGTTTATTTTTTGGAATTATTTACAGTATCAGTGAGAGACAGTATTCCATGCATGACTAGACAATGATTTATAATTATAACATTTTCATTAACAGTAGGTAATATTGAGGATCTAGTTCATTTTTAAAAAGTGAACCTATAGCCATATGACAGGATTATCAACAATGAATTTTTTGTCCCAAGGTTGACTTTGGAGGTTTTTTTTTCCTTCGGGAAGATCATTACTCCTGCATCTGTCTCCACTTATCATCTGCAGTAACTCAGAAGCATTTTTCCCTAACTTAGTTCCAGAACAGAGTACTACAGTTAAAAAGAGGAGCATTAAGAGGCAGCCTGAAGGTAAGTGGGGCCTGCAAACTCAAGGACCCCCATTTGAAAAGGCTTCCGTTGCATTATCTTAGCCATTTGAAGAATGATATTGTTATGGAAACCCACTATAGATTCTGTCATTATTTACAGTGTCCTTTACCCTGTTGGATTTCCCTCTGAGCAGAAAGTCAACTGATTCATTTGAGTTCTGCACCAAGTTTTGAAGTTGAGATATTATCATTAAGAGAAATGAAATGGGAAGAATATTTGTGGTGCAAAATGTTGAAACACACATATAGCTATCCTTCCATAAATTAGTAATTTCATCTAACTATGATCTTGCATAACTTCTCTCTTTTGTCATACAAAATTAATGAAAGTGTGTTATAATAATAGTGAAAGCAGATCTAGAAAGAGAGGTAGAGTTTAGCTCACATCTTTAGTTAGATTTAAATATCCAGTAAAACATGAGTCCAATTGCCGGTCACCATAGAAATTCAGAGCAAGGACCAGTTTTGTTTTCCTAACTTTTACTGTCAATCCTTTTCCTTTTCCTCCTAGGTAGCAGTTTATGTGAATGTATTTGTGTATTGATCCGTGTAACCTCCATTACTCATAATGAATCATTGATAAAAGTCTTGAAACTGCATCTTTTGGTTTAGGACTCGATGATCTGCCAATTTCCTCAGTAAAAGTTAATGTAATTCTATATCAATCATTCTTTAGTGTTGCCACTATTCAGAATTTTGTTTTTAGCCTCAGCTGATTTTGTTAAAAATAGATTACCTTAAATTTAATCATTATACAGTATTTTCTTAAAATCCAAATAAACTGGGGTGGATATAATCAAGTAATATTTTGATTAACCAAATTGGAAAACGTACATTGAAAGCAGCAATCACTGAGTGATATATCTCTATAGATACAGATGTATTTCCCCAAAAGCTTCATTAAAGATACACGAGGGTTTATTTTCCCTTTCCTACTTTGTCAGCATTTGGAATAGATCCTCATCTGCCTTCTGAAAACAGATTATGTGTCCTGTGTTCTCTGCACAGAAAAGTTTCTTTTACCTTTTATTTCGGGAAGCAAGGAATTGAAGTTGATATGCTAAAGATGGACAAAGAACAAGGGCAGAATTTTAGACCATTCCATAAGCCAAGATAGAAAACTACACACAATGAACTGTTAGCAGCACATAGCGAGAGGCAAAAGACATTTTAAACAGAGATATATCTCAGGTAAAGAAATAGCTGAGAAAATGCATCTAAGAGACAACAGTCTTCAAGTATGGCTAACACATGCAACTTGCTGAGTAATTCTCAAAATTCCTCTGCCTGCCTTGGAGCTCCTTCCTCTGCTTGCATCTATTCCTGGTTTTCTGTCTCTTTTTTGATTGTTTTTGTAGAGATTTTAGCATGTCAAGAATCCCACACTTTAACTTGATCCCCTGTTTATGCAAGTGTTTCATGGGTTATATAAGGATAATCTTAGCTTATGGGATAATTCTAATATATTTGACACATCAAAAAATTTCATTAAGGCTTAAAAACTTCCAAGAGCCTTTGAATATGTAGATGTATGTGTATGTGTGTATGAATATAAATAATATATGACTATCCTATTCCTAGAAAATTTCTTAGAGTTGTAAGCATTCATACATAATTTTTATTTTCTATTGAAAACATAATTGAATTTTAAAAGACCTGCATAAACACTGTTTTGACTGATCCTAGCCAACAAGAGATTTCCATTATTATTATTATTTCTCCTCCTATTAAAATAAATTTTTCATACAATATGACCTCATTTTAATTGTCTTTTCCTTCACTCCTCCCAGCTCTTCCCCACTTCCCCTCCCTTCTCGTCTTCCTGTCATTAGAAAAGAATGGACTTCTAAGAGATAGCAGCCAAACATGACAAAGCAGTTATCATAATGTGAAGCAAAACCTATCGTATTGAACTTGTACACAGGATCCCATAAAAATACTAAGCTAAAAGCTAGTACACACACACACACACACACACACACACACACACACACACGCGCGCACGCCACAGGACTTGGTGAAGACCACAGTAGACCTCGTGCTTGCTCTTTTAGTCTCTGTATGGTTATGTGTGCCTTACTCAGTTGATTCATAGGGCATTGTTCACCTGGTGACCTCTATACCCTTTGACTCTTATGATCTTTTTGTCTCCTTTTCCATTGGGTTAAGAATTTAGTTAGATTTTAAAAAAATATCTGGCAACAGAAATGTCAATTTTTCGATGAAAATACTAAGAAAACAATGAGGACGTAAATGATTTTAGTAAAGAGAAGGCAGAATTTCTTGTGAGCACTAACAGGAAGGTCTTCTGAGTCACACATTTCTTCCGGTATCTGTCTGCCCACCAGTGTCCAAAACCCTTCCAGCAGCACGGAAATGTTGCCTTCATTTGCAGTTTTCTATTACACAGGGACTTTGCAAATAAGCAGTTGAAGTCATAAAACTCTGTAATTCCATTTCTTTCTGAGAAGAAATTCACCCTTACCTTCTTGATGTAGGCAAAGGTGGCCAGTGCCACTGTGTGGTTCAGGAGAACACAGCCCTAAATTATGAGGTCTGGGTGTTTGTCTGGCTTCTCTGCCCATTTCACTGAATATCACAGACTACCATTGGGCCCATGCTAGAATGTTGAGGTGGCCTTCTAGAGACTTGATATTTGGTTGTAAAAATAATTATCAGTTCAGAGACCTTTGGTAAAGATCTTCAGAAGCAAATTACACATGATCTCTGTTTTTATTTATCCTTGTGTAATAGATCACTGAATTGATATCATGATGTTTCACCTCATCTACAGATATAGGGAAGAATGTAGAATAAATTAAAAATTAATCTTTTTTTGGTTTTTGATCTGAGCTTCCTGGAGGTCTAGCCTTCTCATTCGTCCTTTATTTTCACTATCTGTACTAGACAGTGTCTCTGCTTTTACTATCATCAAAATGGTGATGCATGCCACTCTTCCTTAAACCTTTCTCTTCCTTCTTTGTTTCCTAAGGTAGACTGGGACCATAAAGAGAGTTCATAGGCACATACTCTCCCAACATCCTTTAAGTTACTTTATGAAAAGGTAGTTTTAATTAGAAAGAACATTTAAAAAGTAGTCAGGACCAGTCCAGCTTCTAATATTTAAAAAAAAAACAAACAAACAGACAGACAAAAACAACAACAACTCTATGTCTTAGTTAGGATTTCTGGTACCATGAAGAAACAACATGATTAAAAAGCAAGTTATGGAGGAAAAGGTTTATTTGGCTTATACTTCCAAATTGCTATTCATTATTTAAGGAAGTCAGGACAGGAACTCAAACAGGAAAGGATCCTGATGCAGAGGCTATGGATGGGTGTTGCTTATTGGCTTGCTTCACATGGCCTGCTCAGCCTGATTTCTTATAGAACCCATTGCAACCAGGTGAGCGATGGTACCACCCACAATGGTGATCACTAATTGAGAAAATTCCCTATAGCTGGATCTCATGGAGGCATTTCCTCAACTGAGTCTCCTTCCTCTCTGACATATGTCAGTGTGGCACACGAAACCAGCCAGTACGTTACGAATTGAAAGCTAGGTAATTGCTTATGATGAATAGAAGATTTTGGAAATAGCCAAACATGGTGAATTGAATTCTAATCAGAGCCACTCAGGCACTAGAGGCTGGAGTCCAAGTTGGCCCCATGAATTCAAATGCCATCATAGGTATTGGGGACCTTGCCTTTTAAGAATTACATAACACAAAACAAAATGATATATTCCAAATGATATTAATGACATTTAACAAACCTCTACAGAATGAGAGGATAAGCACATAAATTGATTTTATGTTAATTTTTAGATTCCAAGCCTTAAGTAAGTCATTAACATACATAGAAATATTTGTAAAAGAGTTGCCAGTGATGGGAACAGGCAGTGTTTCACTTTGTTGTGAGAAATGCAACCTAGTTCAATAATAAGAATATGCTTCACAAAATTAATGACATTAATTGAGTAAAGAGAAAGGAAGATACGTGGTTCCTTTGCGAATTTTTCTGTACATGTCTGAAGTTCTGCTGTGCCAGGGGCTGTGCCTGGCATTTATGATACCACTTTACACTCTCCCTCAGCAGCTCTGCATGTTTGGCAATGCCATCACCACTCGCTGATGTAGACCCGAGGAATTATGAACTGAGAGCTGTGGTTTCTTTCACCTTAGAGTGGTCTACCTCCCAAACCTGCATTTCCTACTTATTCCTTCTTACCAAGAATATACTTACATTTTGTCTCCTTACAATGATGGCATATTTATTCCAAATAATTACTATGCATTATTTCCTGCCAAAGACTGTGTTTTCCCCATCACATTTCAAAACAATTGAAAACTACAAAAACTATCCTTGATATTGGGTGTTTTAACAGTTTGCACATCTATAATAGACTTACAAGCTTGACTGGTAGTATGAAAATTTTTGTTTTATATTTCTGTTTTGGGATTCTGAACCTTGGTAGAGCCACTGTATTGTATAAGTATTTGTATTATAGAATTTAAATTTGAGCCACATAAACATTTAAGTGTGCCATGCCAAGCTCGATCAAGGAGGTCTGTATAAAATCATTGCTTTCTGTCATTGACAGTCCAGCACTTTCCATTGTAATGTGCATTTAATATGTATCTGTTGATTTGCTGTTACCCCTCACACTGTGCTCAAAAAGCCCTGAGTTTGATATTTAGCTTCTATGTCACTTTCTTTTAATGTCAGCATCAGGCTAGCCTGGTGCCAAGCTCACAGGAAAAGAAGGGCTTCTGAATGGAGTGACCTGAGCACACACTCCACTTCTTTCAGAGCTCCTGTCATCTGCAAGTGTTATGTTTGTGGGACCTGACAAGGCATATAAAAATAAAAAGCCATGTCCTGCAGGTGTAGCAAGAAGACGTGCTTTGTATTGGATTTTTAAATTGTGTCTGTGCCGTAAGGGCAGATGTCTTCAGAGAAACAAGCAAAGCATTGGTTCTGAAGGAAATTACATTGCACAGCTCTCTACTTCCAAGGATGTAATGTGTAAGAGAAAACACTCACTTCTTCAGTGTTACCGAGGTTCAGTATGCATTGCACTGAGTTAGTTAACTCAAAGCAGAAGCTCTTTCTGTTTCTAATTATTTCTTTATCAGAGACTCTTCCACCGCAATCCAGTAAGTATCGTGCCTCTAAAATATAATTTCTCAAATTAAGATGTACATTCTGGAGGCATCTGTCTGTGTTTGGAAGATTTCAACTCTTGTAACAGCGGGAAATGCTACTGTTTTCTGAATAAATATCTAGGATGCTACTAACTATCCTATGATGCCCGTGATAGACCCCACAACTAAAGTATCTACAGTTGATAAATGATGTTTAGATGTATCTTTACTTTTATGTTTGGGAAGAGAAAGAAAACGAGCCTTCAGATAAACTTGTCTTGATTCCCACAGGTCTGTTTTGTGCATATATGGTTTTAGCATGCTAGCATGCTATGGACGTCATAAAGCTCATGCACTTGATGAAAAAGACTGATGCATTTGAATCAGATTCTAAAGTCTACAGCCATTTTTTATTGTCTTTCTCTTGGGTCAGGATGTTCAGCCTAAATCTCATTGATCCGATGATTAATATGTATTTTTCTTGTTGGAAGCAAAGAGTATAAAGTCATTAACTGAAAGCCACAAATCAGTGTTCAGTTGTTACATCAAAATCTCTAAGTTAGGCCAGTCTGGTATCCCTGATGTTGAACTTTTATGAGCAAACCTTTGGGAGATCATCCCTAATCCTCTTCCAACAAAAGAACCTGATTCCAGGAGACTACTAGAATACAGCTGTGTTTTCAGACATAAACTATAAATGTACACACAGGACTCGCTTGTCCACTGTACTGCACTCATGGAGCTGAGTTCTTGAATACTCATGATAATGGTTAATATATTTTTAATCATTATTCTTACACCAGACACTATGATGATGATAAACACTTTTGAAGTGAGAAATTGTGTATACATTTCTTCTGCATTTCATCCAGACTTCTGCTCTCAGTGCAGTTGAGCCAGCTTCTCCAAATGGGTTTTTGCCCATGATGTCACCTCATCATCTTAATCAGAGTGCCTGAGCTTCACTGAGGGAGATCACAAACAGTTGTGGGCACTAACTAGGGTTTGTGTGTTTTTCATCCTCAGGGATTTATTTAATACTCAACCGAGTTTACTTTTTCTCCCATTTTCCAAACGCACTATTTGATGCTTTCAGTAGTTCACTAAAGTATTCCCTGGACTTTACACTTCATGCTTGTGCTTTTATCCTGCTACTTCTTGCTGAGTTCCTTCTTCTGAATTCTTATCTACCACTGAGTCTCATGAAGTCACCCTGTCCCCACGAAGAACTTAATAAACTAAGTAAACTCTAGAGACCCTTTCAGAGTGTTCTCCCCAGAGATAGTATGAGAACCTGCATTAACTAACATGATATTATATAGTGTATAGTTTTGTTAGGTTGCCAAATTTCCAAAATAAGGTTCTTTTTTACCTTACTTGTCTTAAATTCTTAAAAATTAAAACCTTTCATGCCTCTGGGAAAGCAAGAACAGTGAGGGCCATTGATCTAGTCACCATGGAAATGAGCACAGTCTGTAAGACCAAAGATATTTGCAGCTGCACGTAAGCATTATATCCTACCCATAAAGTTGAGTCCTATGGGGATGCGTGTAACAGTTGTGATATTAAAATATGTGTGCACTGGGAATAAACAAAGAGGTTACGATGTGATGAATGTAGATGCTTCATTTCTCACTTGGGAAGAAAGGTCCTGAGGATTTGAGGGTTTTCAGTTTCTCTGCATGTTCACACAAATATGGGGGATATTAGAAGATGTTAGATATATGTGAGTGATTATTAATATCCATGTTTTCTTCCTCCGTTAGCTCAGCTTGCCTGTGACCGATGTCATTTCAAAAGTAGTGGACATATATAGCACCAATACCTTAAATTTTGCTTAATTCCTTCTATAAAGAAGGAGGTCCTTGGAAGAATGTTTCATACTAGGGATGAGTGGTATTATAGATACAAGCCTGATCACCCTACTAAACAGCAATGAAGTTCTCAAAATGAAATACCAGAGTGACTGATAACATGTTGAAAGAACATAAGACACCACTAAATAAACTCCCCATTGCAAATCTGAAGTAGGTTCAGAGACAATAATAAAATGCATTACTCAGGTTTTATTCATCACTGTGGCAGAATATGTGAGAACATTAACATTAAAAGAGGATATATTTATTTTGACTCTCACATCCAGGGGTATTGCAACTTGGTGAGGTGGTTCATGAGGTACTAAATGGTCAACATATCAGAGTCTGGGGACATCACAGATGCAAACCACGATTAAAGGAAATATTACAGTAAGATACAAATACAAAGTAAATGCTCAGGAGTCTGTCCTATGGAAGAGAGGGAGGAAGGCGAAATAGGTCCTGACACATGGTCACTTACTCCACAGTGTGTGGCAGGTTGAGCAAAAGTAGCTTTTTGGTGGCAAACCCGACAGTTGATATCTTAGTGAGGCCGGGATGAACCATGTTGGTAGCATGTATTTTTTGCTAAATGTGAGAGAAAAATTCTACCTTCCCCCTGTTCTGTGGCTTTCCTCAGTATGTTACCTCATGATGATTGGACAAAGCATCCAGCAACTGTCAGCTGATGGTAATTCTACCAAACAGTACACTAATGTCCCATTTAGCAAATTCGGAGGAAGACAGAGAAAGTGCTGAAATCCACAGACCCAGATATGCTAGGTAACAAGGAGGGCACAAGGGAGGATGCCGAGATCTCAAAGAGAAGGGAAAATAAAAGAGATTTCATGTGGGAGCTGGGGGTAGGTGGGGATGGGAACATGGGATCAGGTGGGAGAGGGATGATGGGGGAAGGTATTGAAAGAAGACTGGAAAGGGGTGCTTTTCAAGGTGAGGTAGAAGCCTGATGCAAAAAACAAACAAACAAACAAACAAAAAACTTCCAGAAATCTACAAAGATGACCCTAGCTAAGATTCCAAGCCATAGCAGATACATAGCCTGATGTCCAACTCCTGTGATCAGGCAAGACTTCTAATGGAAGGACTAGGACATCGACCCAGTTACATAACTTTTAACCTACAGTCTCTTCTGTCTGTGGGATGTTCTGGGTTAAAGGTGGTGCAAAGATTATGGGAGTGGTCGACCAATGACTGTTCCAGCCTCAGACCCATGCCAGGAGAGTAAGCCCACCCCTGAGACTGCCTGGAATTCCGGGACCTAGAGGCTGGATGGCTCAAAGACCTAGAATAGAACCAAACACAACACGAAGAAAAGTTAATGTAATGCTGCCTGTACTCATAAATCAGTGCCTAGTCCAATAGTCTTCAGAGAGGCTTCACCAGCAACTGATGAACAGATGTGGAGACCCACAGCCAAATATTAGGTCGAACTCAGGAAATTCATGTGAAGAGAAGGAAGGATTGTAAAAGCCATAGTGATCAAGGACATCATAAGAAAACCCACAGACTCAACCTGGGCTCATTGGGGCTCACAGAGACTGAGCTGACAACCCAGACCTGCTGGGTACTGACCTAGTCCCTCTGTATCTATGTGACAGTGTTTAGTTTGATCTTCTTGTGGGACTCCTAGCAGTGGGAGAAGGAACTGTCTCTGACTCTTTTGCTGGCGTTTGTAGCCCTATTTCTCTTATTGAGCTGCCTTGTCCAGCCTTAATACAAAGGGGAGATGCTTAGTCTTACTGCAGTGCCATGTTCTGCTATGGGAGACCTGCAGAACTGAAAGTTGCTATTTCAGTGAGGTATTGGTAAACCATACTGATAGCATGTATTTTTTTTTTTGATTTTTCGAGACAGGGTTTCTCCGTAGCTTTTGGTTCCTGTCCTGGAACTAGTTCTTGTAGACCAGGCTGGCCCTGAACTCACAGAGATCTGCCTGCCTCTGCCTCCCGAGTGCTGGGATTAAAGGCGTGCGCCACCACCGCCCGGCAGCATGTATTTTTTTAAATGTGAAAAAAATTATCACATTTCTAGACAGAGGCTGCTCATTCATTTTCCAGCCACCCAGACCCAAATAATAACACAGACACTATATTAATAACAACACTGGCCAATAGCTTAGGCATATTGTTAGCTAACTCTTACATGTTCAATTAACCCATTTCTATTAGTTGGTGTATTACCTTGAGGTTGTAGCCTACTGATATGGTTCTGACTGGCAGCTGACGTCTTCCTCAGCTACATGGCATTTCCCTAACTTTGACTCCTTTGTCTCTATTCTCTGTTTGGATTTCCTGCCTGGCTTTACTCTACTAAGCCATTGCCAGAAACAGCTTCTTTAATAACCAATGGTAATAAAACATATTCATAGCATACAGAAGGGAATCCCACATATCTCCCCTTTTTTGTCTAAATAAAAGGGAAGGTTTAACTTTAACATAGTAAAATCACATAAAACAAAACAGGTATAAAACAAGAGTTACAGTTACAATATCTATATCTACTTTACCTTTTATCATAGTTAAGGAAAACTATAATTATACCTATCTATTCTTTAACTGTATCAAATACCCCAGAAGGATATAATATTGCCTAAGATAACAGTAAGTGCATTGTAAACATTTCCTGTTAACTTAGGCAATATTATAGAATTGACAGAGACATCTCACTGCCTGGACATTCACCCAATGTTCTTAACATTGGGGCATCCATCTTCAGTTTACAGGTCCATAGTATCTAGCAGACTTTTCTATGAAACAGGAAATTTCAAAGACAGTTCCATCTATTTTGGAAGTTTGTCAGTCACTTTTTTCTGTATCCTGCAGAATATCTGACAGACTCTTTCATGAAGCAGAAACACTGAAGGACTATTTCACCTTTAGGCAAGTTTAGAGGTCACTTTTTTGTTGGTCCTGCATGACCATTTTATACAGCATAACATCAAACAGTCAAGGCAAGAGCAGTTTCAAATGGCTAACAAACTCCATAAGGAGCTTCTTCATTGCCCATCATCCTCTTGAAGTAGTAGGTGCTGCCAGAAGCAGACATGTTTCATGGTTGAGAAAAGTCTACATTCTTAAAACATTTAAATGTCATACTCAGTAAGTCTTTGAAAGATTTGAAAAATACCCATCCATCTGAAATATAACTCTATACATTTAGAAAACTGAATTAACATGATTACAAGCTTCACTATTATAGATGATTCTCTATTAACATATATTTTAATTATATATTACATTTTTAAATGAGCAGAAATATACATATAACAAAGTTAATGTTAAATATGTATCAGTAAAGCAAGATCCATACCAATGCAAAGTATTCATTTCTATAGCATACCACTTTAAATGTAAAAAAAAAAACATTTATAGACAGTCTTTTAGGGAATTTGGGCATTGTTCTCTTGACTACTTTCTGCTAATTGGGGAGTTGTAAATCATGTTTTTTATGGGGTATCCTGTGTGGTAGTTCGATATCAGCCAGCAGTCCTAAAGTTATCATAGATGTTGGACCATCTGGGCCGTTGCTTTAGGGGCTCTTGTTTGATCAAACTATATTAGCTGGTAAGGAATCAACAGCTTTCTGACCTCTGTAGAAACAAAAGCAGAACCTCTTTCTCAAAGCAATATTCTTATACCCAAAATTTGAAGTCAAGATACCTTTAATATATATTTTTCCCATATATATATATATATATATATATATATATATATATATATATATATACTAGTTGCATCAACTAGTACAAATCAGGAAGCCTTCTTAACAGAGCCACACAGTTTATGCTGCTACCACTGAGTCAGGGAACCTTCTCTCAAAGGAATAGGGCCTCTGCTTGTTTCTCGGAAGGCAGAGCAAATCTGAAAAATATACAACTACCAAAAAGTTATGCTTAACTCTGTCCTTTTGTGTCTAGAACTCTTTCCCTGGATATGGGGATGTAGTTGCTCCATGTTGGGTACCATTTTGTAGAGTAAGACTGCTTATTTGTTTCTTGGCTTCCAGACCCAAATAATAACACAGAAACTATATTAATTACAACACCGTTTATTCAGTATTTAGGCATATTTTTATCTAACTCTTACATTTTAAATTAACCCATTTCTTTTAATCTGTGTATCACCATGAGACTGTGGCCTACTGGTAAGATTCTGGCTGGCAGTTGGTGTAGTTCTCCTTCGGTAGCTACATGACATCTCCCTGACTCCACCTACTTTCTCTGTATATCTCTGTTCCGATTTACTGTCTGGCTTTATTCTTCTAAGCCATTGGCCGAATAGCTTCTTTAATAACCAATGGTAATAAAATATATTCATAGCATACAGAAGGGAATTCTACATCACAACTTTACCCTGTTCTGTGACTTCCCTCAATATGTTACCTTCAATATGTTAGAAGAGAAGAGGACTTGATGGGGGGGGGCTCATAGGAGACAAAGGAAGAGAAACTGAATCCAATGTGGAGTTCAGTTCACAATAATGTGTCAGTATTGGTACATTCATTGTGACAAATATATACCATGTACTGTAAGAGGTTGATAATGGAAGAAAATAGTAGATAGTGTACAGGCTTCTGTACTAAATCAGTTCTGAACTGAAATAATTACATTAGTGTTTAAAATGTACCTGCCTTTACATCTGGCATTTTAACTCTTTTCTTTTTAGTATGAGCACATTTATACTTTTAACCTGTGTACTTTTGTTAAATACTTATACATAAGTTGTACTATCAGATATTTCCCTCTTTTCCTAACTTTTTAGTGAGGGCATCTTCCATGCTTACCACTATTGTCATAATCAAGAACTTTAACAAGTTCCCATGAAGTCTACTGGAGAAAAAAACCTTCATTTGTTGTATACAGCAGTGATCCTTGCATGTTACAGGCTGCCAAGATGTGTCCACTGTACATGCAGGTTATGTGGTAATCAATTAGTTTCTAAATTGGCTATGAGGTCTGCCATACAGGAAGAATTTTATTCCTAGCATGATAAACTTAGTCAATTCTATATTACTGGGATAATCATAGGTCACAAGAGGGGAAACCTACTCTTACTGCTTAGCTTCATATTCTTTCAGTGAAACTGCATTCTTAATAGTTATGCTTACACATGTTTTTGTGAATATATCTCAACCTAGAATTATGAAGCTTCATAATTTAGCAAATACTTGTAGATACTAAAACTTGTCGACAGTTTTGAATATAAATAATACAGAGTACTCACCAAAGATGAGTTACTTATATCAACCTTCATCTAAGGCTCAAAGAAATTCACAGAAGATGAAGAACAAAGAACATGAGACCCAGTAGATGGAAAGGAGAACTACAAAATGCTAATTTGTTGACAGGACATTACTGTTGCATACAGTAAATCACAACAGATGTGATTACCTGCAAAAGACCCACAAATGGTCAAGACAGCTAAATTCAATAATGAATTGAGGAGGTACTCCTGGGCCCCATGCCTATCAAACGAGCTTTAGACAGTATGGATTCTGAGGTAAGGAGAGTTACTCTCCTTTGGGAATGTGACCACTGGCAGGTTTCTCATGCCTTGTGGTATTTGGAAATCATTAATTGTTATTAACAATAAAAAGAACTTGAATTTGGAAGGGTATGAGGTAGCCAAACTCAGGAGAGTTGAGGGAAGTAGTGATGAATGTGTATGATCAATATACATTTTGCAATGAATAAAATAAATCTCTAGAAGATAAAATGTATTAAGAAAACAGAATTACATCAAAATTCACACAATACTTTTGGTTGTCTTTCTGTTCTCCTGTGTTCTCTAGATTTCTTTATTTCATTTTCTGTAACTTGAACCATTAAAACTATTTTATAGCATATTAACATTACTTCACGTTTCATTTTCTAATTAAAATTGGGGTAAATAGTTTATGATAATTAGTGAATAAACTGACATTCTCACAAGTAAAAACTATGTTTATAGCATCATTGTTTATCATAGCCAGAACCTGGAAACAATGTAAATGCCCCTTGACCAAAGAATGGATAAGGATAATGTGGTACATTTACACAATGGAGTACTACATAGCAGAAAAAGATAATGACAACTTGAAATTTGCAGGCAAATGATTGGAGCTAGAAAACATCATACCGAGTGAGGTAACCCATGCCCAGAAAGACAATTATCATATATATTCACTTATATGTGGTTTATAAACATAAAGCAAAGAAAACCAGACTACAATTCACAGTTTCAGAGAACCTAAACAACAATGAGGACACTAAGAGAGACATACATGAATCTAATCAACATGGGAAGTAGAAAAAGACAAGATATGAGTAAATTGGGAGCCTGGGAGTCATGGGAGAGGGTTAAAGGGGAGGGGAAGAAAACGTAGGAGAGCAGAGAAATATGTATTGCTTAATAAAATCAATAAAAAATCAAGAGACCACAATTTCAGCATCTTTCATTACTACCTGTACAAGGTTTGCACTCATGCTAATTTTGTTGTTAATAATATCAAGTTGCAAACTGTGTCTCTTGTTATAATTGATTAGTTATCTTCAGAGTCATGGTTTGAGATTGTTCATATATTCTTTTGCCAAGATCAAGAAGATTTGATACAATGACTATAACACTACTGATGAACATATCCAGAATAATTTCTTGCTTGGATGTTTAAGGCACCTTTCCTTGGTCTCCCAAAATTATTTTTATTCTGTTTGTACAGTCTCCTATGTAGAGAAGTATAGGATACCAATCCTGATATATCTAGATCATCATATAAGAAAGGAATAAAGTGGATAAGGTGATTAAGCAACTAAAATGTATCTGGAAAGTTTGGAATCCAAAACTATACTAATGTAAGACTCAGTTGTTACTTGCAGTTAGAACAATCACTGTCTGTTTGCTCCCAAAGGCTCCAGGAGCAATACTGAGACAGCCCTGTACATAGAGATGCGTGTTTCTTTGCATAGGACTTGGTGCACTAAGTTGCAAAGTAGTGTTGTATCGGAGTGCATGGATACAATGGGTATTTATCAATGTATAAGTAAAACTGTAAGTAAGAAAGGATATCGATATCTCTCCTGTTCATGTGATGACACTATCTTGGCCTCTAGATATGTCCCTTTGAGTGACAATAGCTGTTACACTTTCTCACTCCTATTTTTGGTTCATTTATAGTATAAAAAAACTATATAATCTTCTCATGCTAGCTATTTTATTCTTAGAGTAAATGTATCATGCATCATTTTCCCACTGTCACTTCTCTTCTCTTGCATGCTACTAAACAAATAAAATGATCTCTCCTAAAAGCTGTTTGATACCTCTAAATATAGTTATCCCTGTGGACACCAATAAAATAAGACCAGTCATTTTAAACAATTAATTATTTTAAATCTTAGATACTTTTTGACTTTTAATCCATCTTAAATTGTGTAACTCATATACAATAATAGATGACCTTGATATCAAACATCCATGTCTATAACTAAATGTGTGCCTGTAATATTAATTCACTGTAATCATCCCCAATTCTTAGTGCAAAGTATTGTAAAATCAACAAAGGATACCCCTCATAACTCTTCTTCTATAGCTGAGGTTAAAAATGCTTATATAACTGTATAGAGTCTCTCACATATAAAGACCAAAACATTTAAAACAATGATAGTCTGTTGAAAGCAAAATAAATAATGAATAAAACAGAAGTCAGAAACTGATATTTTGGTGAGGAAGGAAGAGATCATGTATAATCCCTGGGCTCAGTCAGCATCATTTCTGAGATGGATCGTGACTTAGGAAATAATTTATTCCCTTTCTGTAGGTCAGAATCATTTGATGTATTATTTCATATGAAATAACATTCTGAGTTATTGATTTCTCAAGAATTTCTAACAGGTCGGTTTGTTCATTTACAGTTACTGTACTTTCTCCTGGTCACATGCTGAGCATCAGACAGTGTTGTTTACAAAACCTTTGGTGCTTTTTCTTGGTTGAATTTTAAGTATTTTATATGCATTAATTATTTTTTTCAATTTTAAGTATAATTCCTTTTAAATAGACACTGTTATATCCACGGAGTAGGAGTAGTGACAGAAACAGGGAAAACAAAAAGCTAATGTAAAGCTAAAATTGTCACTTTTATTATATTCTTATAAAAATCATCTTGTAATTTTAAGTATTTCTCAAGTCTATTGTTAAGCTTTCAGGATGTTGCTCTTATCATCCTCCATCAATTTTCTCTCCTAACTCATGAACCCCACACACATATTTTGTTTTATTTTAAATCATGCTGAGTCCTCTTCGTGTTGCCAGAATGTTCTTGGATGGAGAATGATCCTCTGAATTTGGTACAGCGTCTCTACATCAGCTTTGTCCCTGTAGAAAATGGACTTTCTCTCCATCAGCAGCAATTTTAAATGTGCCCAGAATATATTATTATTATTATTATTATTTTTAATGCCACTGAAATATTCCTCTCGTTTTTAGGGCAACTTCCTGAAACAGCCACCAGAGTCAGTAAGAGAGAACACATGACAAGTCAACTAACATAATCTAATTTCCAGGAAATAACTATGTTTCTTGGAGCAACAGGCAGAATTAAAAACACACTTAGTTGTCTGTATAAATTTCCCAAGCAGATAGGAGGATTCCTATTCCAAGGTTGCTACCTGGGTGGTCTTATGACACTAGCCAGTGGCATTAACAGAAGTGAGGCTCCTGGATATTTGATGTGACTGGGTGTTAAGAACTAGCAATAGTGGAGAGGCTGCCTGAACTGGTCTCCTGTAATCAGATTGGTGTCTACTTTAATTGTCATCATAGAACCTACATTCAGTAACTGATGAAAGCAAATGCAGTGACCCACAGCTAATTACTGGCTGAGCTTCTGGAGTCCAGTTGAAGAGAGGGAGGAATGGCTATATGAGCAAGGAGGATCAAGATCAGGATGACAAAACCCAAAGACAGCTGACCCAAGCTAGTGATAGTTCATGGACTGTGGACTAACAGCTGGGAAGCCTGCATGGGACCAAACTAGGCCCTCTGAATGTGGGTGACAGTTCTGTGACTTGATCTGTTTATGGGGCCCCTGACAGTGGGGCCAAGATTTATCCCTGGTGCATGAATTGGCTTTTTGGAGCTCATTCCTTATGGTGGGATGCCTTGCTCAGCCTTGATGCAGTGAGGAGGGACTTGGTCCTGCCTCAACCTGATATGCTAGGCTTAGTTGACTCCCCATGGAAGGCCTTACCCTCTCTGAAGGGTGGATGGGAGTGGTAGGGAAGATGAGGGGAGCATGAGGATGGGAGAAAGGAGGAGATGTGGTTGGTATGTGAAATGAATAATAAAATAAAAATTAAAAAATTTCTCAAAATATATCCAGAAAACAATAAAAGAATAAAAGAACTGAGCAATTCAAGAATGGTGGGAAGCAATGAATTCATACATAAACAAACATAGAGCAGATGTGTGTAGGGTTGGAAGTTGGAGACAGTAGCGGTTCCTGAGTACCTTACAACCCAGCATGTCAACTGTGGTCACCTTTAACTGGAAGCCTAACATAAGTCTTGTAGCACTAGAACAGTGTTTTCTTATCTCAACATGTGTGGAGTTGGAGGGGGTGGACATGATTCTCTTTCATTGTCCACATGCTTGTACTTTTCATAAAAATAGCATATGGTAAATAGAGATTTCTCCATTTATAATATAAGTTGTTCTAGGATTCAGTAGGTTCGTACTTGAAATCTCTATTGATCCTCACCAGTTAGTCACTAGTCACATCACTTAGTAAGCGATAGGTTCACATTGTAAAGAGATTTGATATATCTGTCATCCATCGGAGATGGCACTAAATGGTGACTGTGTGACGGTGGCAGGAGTTTTGTGGGATGTTCAAGTAGTCCCATCTCCACATCTCACTGTTCAAACCAGAGTGTGTGATGCTCAGCAAGGAAATTCTGGACCTTGACACTGATGCCCATGTTCATCAAACGTGCTCAGATTATCTGCATGCAGTGCCAGCTTACATAGAGACAGTATTCTTATTGTTGGTCAAGGCTGTATTTTTGAAGTACACAGTGAATACCAGATCACTTACTGTCTTCCTTGCATATACATCTTTACACCAAAAGAATGCTGAAATTTGCAGTAAATATACATGTTACCCAGGGAGGAGATGACCTGCCAAAGGTCACTCAGATAACATATGGAAAAGAAGGATCAAGACAGGGTCTTGGAAAATTTTTATCTTCCAAGATACCAGGAGTAGCTGAGAGAAGGAGCTGAGATGGTAAACGGGAGTGAGAACAGAGAGACAAATTCCCTGTGACCTAGTTATAGTTTGTTGGAGGCCTCTAGTTCCCTGATGGCCTGCTTTAATTCTGGACTTCTAAATATATCAGATAATAAGTTTCCTGGTTGGAGGTCATTTTAGTTTTGTTATTTTTTTAAGTAACATTTAAACCTACTGCAAGAGCTGAGATTGTGGGGCAGACCAGTGATCTCAACTACCCAGGAGGCAGGAGGATCATAAATTCAAGGCCTTTCTGAGCTGAGGACTGTCTGATCAAAACAGCAAATCTTACAAGAACAAATAAGCAAACAAACAAACAGCAAGATATATTGGCTGAGGGTGGCAGTGGTGGGGTTGCTTGGCAGCATGAGAAGGGTCCTGGGTTGAACTTCTAATACAATAAAACAAACAGAGAAAACGCCCTTGTAAAGATATCTTGAGAGTCAACGATATAAACATCTAGCACTGGGAGAGTTAAATTTGATTATTTGACTCTATGTATATATTTAAGAAATATATTATGTATTATAAATAAAGCCCATGGGTGTGGTGCTCTGAATGAGAATGACCACCATATACTCAAATACTTGAGTATTTGGTTTCTAATTGGTGACCTGTTTAACAAAGGTTAGGAGGTGTGGCCTGATTGGAGGAGGTGTGTCATTGGGAGTGGGCTTTGAGTCTCTCTCTGCCTCCCGTGTATGCATCAGAGAGATGTTAGCTCTCAGCTATTTCTCCAGAGCCATACCTGCCTTCTTACCGCCATGTTCCCTACCATAGATTAACTCCCTGAAATAAAAGTAAACACCAAAACTCCCCTTTTCTTGGTGTCTGTTCACAGCAATTGAAGACTATTAGGTTTCAGCTGTTCTTGAGATTCTGATTTCTTTAAAATTCAGGACTCTGTCTGTCTGTCTCTCTGTCTCTGTCTCTGTGTGTGTGTGTTATGCAATTTGTCTGTGTCAGATGTATATTATTTAATGGCATAAGACTAATATCATTTTCAGTTTTGGATTTACTTTCCTTTGTATGTTTTTGGCAATTGTGTGTATGTAAAGTCTTAGCTTCTAGCTGTATGCAGTAAGGACCCAAGTGGAATATCAAAAACATTGTGAATGAATTATGGACAAAGATGTTAGCCAAAGGGCTATTCAACTTCCCCAGGTCTATTTTTATCCTTACATTGCTGTCAATGAGCTGCTTTTCTTAATTATCCCTGTTGTTTTCTCTTGATATCTAAGAAAGAATAGTCTTGAAAGGACAACCCTTACCAACAGGCAAATTTTATGAAGGTATACAGCTCATGTGTGTTACTATATCTAAGAAATTCTAATCTTCTAGGAACATAATCTTATTTGCTATTTTTAGAATTTATAATGGTTAAATTTTCATACACACATGAATTTTTATACTTATGACTTATTAGGTTTAATTGTATATGTAATCCTTTCTACTTCACATATGGCAGAAAAAAATAAAGAATATCGGGATTCTCACCAGAACGTGTACACAGGACATGGAGTCATGCATGCACTTTCATCAATGTGAATTGAATCCTGAATGTAACCGAACTTGGACACGCAAAGCCTGTGGAAGAATGTGAGCATGCAAATCGAAGACCCTCAAGGGGTAGAAGAGAATGTTGTTTAATTATCCAATAGGAAAGTTCGTAGAGGAACCATCATGCTTGCTACTTTTCTAGTAAGAGAATAGATACCTCAAGTCATCAATTTCTTTCGAGATACATAAAATTCCATTTTTTTCCTGACTTAGGGTTTATTGTTAGCATCTGATGGTTTTTGGAATTTGTGGGGGCCATGAGGGTGTGTGTGTGTATGTGTGTGTGAATACAGATGTTACCATACAGATTCAAGTACCAGTGTTCACAATAGGCAATCTATGGGAACAACCTTACTAGATAACTAGATAAAGAAAATGTGAGGTATATACAATTTAGTATTTAATTAACAAAATAAGATGCTATAATATTCCACAATATGGTTGACTTAGAGGGCATTTTGCTTAGTGAAAAAAACTAGACACAAAGAAAAAAAAGTATTGTCCTGTCTTACCAGAGTAATATTTTGTAAAACGGCAATAACATACGCAGAGAATCAGTGGATACCTTGTATTTGGAGGGGGAGGCATTGGCTGAAGTAAGTTAAAATATATAAATCATCAAACGTATAACAAGTCTGAATATCTTGGGGACTATAGTTAAGAGTGTCCATGTGGTGAATGTTTCTTAGATTTGTGAATTTTATCTGTTCTTTATTACAGAATCAGGAGCTGTGGAGAAGCTCAATATGTTAATCTATTCCACTATAGTTGCTGTTTCAAAATCTAAATTTGTGTCATCATATTTGAAACCTCAACTATGTAGAGGAATTAATCCTTTTGAGATAACCTCTGCTCAGAATGTTCCTTAGAGGGCACTGTGTTTGGCTCCATGACAGCATTGAGGAGGACAGATGCAAAGGAGTCTAACGGTAATGTTGCAATAGACAAAGGAGCTTGGTGGATTCACTTAGAGATTCATTTCTTTATTTTTTGTGCATCTTATATTTGTTGCAAAGCTTTTGAATGTAAAATTCTCAAAGGCTTTCTCTTTGGCCTTCAGGGAGGAGTGGGTATCACAATTTTGTATTTCATTGCTTTCATCCTTTCTACGCTTAAATCAACAGAGCCAGGAATCTTGTTAAACACGTAAACCATACTGGCCTTAATATTTGAGAATAAAATAAATCCTGACAATTCATAACCGAGTATGCCACGAGAAAACCAAATCTTCAGAATAAATAGGTTTTCAGTAATTTATGAATTTCATATGCACATATATGGTATCTCTTTTTAACTAATGCTTTTCATTTATAGAATCTAACACTTTTCAATTGATTTTCTTATTGTAGACATGATTTGATTTTATAGCTTATAGAATGTGATGTAGAATAAGATAACATTATCTTCTGAGCATTTTCCCACTATTTTTGGTCATGAAACAGTCCTTTTTATAATTTTATATGTGAGTACACTGATTAGATTTATATATTTCTCAACTCTTCTCCCTACAACTCCTCACATGTCCCCTTCCCAACGATTTCCCTCTCAAATTCGTGTCTTTAAACAAACACACACCTTACAGAGCCTAGGTTGTGTTCCATATATGTGCACACACACACACACACACACACACACACACACACACAGATTTAATGCTGACTGCCTCTAACTCTGTATTATCATTTCTACCTAATTCTAAGTAAGATTTCCCCACCCCTATGCCCCCATTTCTTCTTGAAGGCACTTGTGTCCAACCATTACCCCTTCTAGAACTTCCGCCAAACTCTCATTGGTCTATGTCTACTTTTCTGGCTTGACTAAATTCCTATATAGTCAATAGTACAGATTATGAGCTAGGCGCCAAAGATCAGAGGGAACATATCCTGTCTGTCATTTTGGATCTGGGTTACCTCAGTCAGTACATTATTTTCCAGTTACATTCATTTATCTGCAAATTCCATCATTTCCAATTTATTTACAGCTAAATATAGCTTTATATGTATATGCACATTTTATTTTTTAAAACAACTCTATAATATGAAATAGAGCAGTGCAGATGGATAGTTAAGCCTACAAAATTAGAGCACACAAGATTAAAATCTATTGCTTCTCTCATGCTTTAGGCTGTGTATGCGCATGTGTGTCAGGGAATGGTGGTTCAAATCTAATTCACTTTTCTATTGCTGTAATAAAATACCATAACCAAGGAACTTACAAAAGAATGCATTTAATTCGGCGTATAGTTTTAAAAGTTTAGAGTCCTTTATGGTTAAGCTAAGGGACAGCTGAGAGCTGACATTTTAATTCACAACCATGAGGCAGAGAGAGCACACTGGGAACTCCACAAGCCTTGTTAAGCCTTAAAGCCTGGTGACATACCTCCTCCAAGGCCACACCTCCTCATCCTTCCCAAAGGTTTCCATCGATGGAGTTCCAAGTATTCAAATACACAGGTCATTTTATTTAAGCCAGCACAGTGGTGTTTGTGTGTGTGCACTTACACAGGTACATGAACATGAGTGCCATAGGAAAATTGGAACTAAAGAGTTAGGATACAGTCATTTTTATTCTTAATCTTAAAAAATTACCCATAAACATAAAATTGCAAATCAAAGCAAACTAGCAGGCTGATAATCAAATTCAATTCTTTATCAAAAGGTTAAAAACAGCATTCTGCCAATTATCTGCCTCAGTTTTGTCCTCACATACTCTCCAGATGCATCTTCATCGGCACATGTGTGTTTGACATATAACAAAACAAAAGAAATTGGAGACAGGAAAAAAAATCTTAGGAAACAAAAGGAGATAACCTCAAATATTAATTAATTTTTTAAATGTTTGCAAAAACATTCATCATTATAAGTACTCATTGTTTATTTGCATACTTATCAGGAATAAATAAATAAATGAATCTACTTCCCAATTTTACTGAAGGTAATTAGCCACTTAAATCAATAAATCGAAATATACCACAGTGTTTTGTTTGAAACAGGAGCCCACAGAATATTAGTGGTTCAGATTTTTAAGCACAAAGATTTCTATTGGTAAAATCATTTGAGAATGCCTTCCATTTAGAGTCAATATATGGGTTAAACAATGTATGTTAGTCTGAGTTTTGTTTTCAGTGAGCACCCGGGAGAAAAACTGCAGTCAGCTAGTTGGTTTTTGTAAACACACACACACACACACACACACACACACACACACACACACACATATATATATATATATGACAGGAACACAAATATATATATGGTGTCGGCTGAAAAGTGCAATTTAAGTTGTACCCAGTGGATTTTGCTGAAGCCATATTTTAAAAGGTTCCTAAATTTGGGCATAATTTCATGAAATAAAATGTAGATTTTAATTAAGGTGCTTGTTTGGATTGGTTCCATCACACCTGGACTGTGCTTGTCTAAACCATGCCTTAGACAACAATAATGGGGGACTATTTGTGATATGTCCACCACCCTGTTATTTCCAAGTAGGCATGCTACAACTCCAGCTCATAGTCTCATTGACTCTCTCAGTGAGTCCTTTTTTTCCATGCTCATTCTGAATCCCTGCCCTAGCTCCCATGGCTGGTGTAATAGTCATCAGGCCATCTTAATACCATTCCGTCTGAAGTTCACCTCACTTCCTGGCTGCTAAGATATCAGTTTATTCATCTGATAATTCTTCTTAATTCTCTTCACTAACTGTTGTCCCAGAGACTCTTACTTAAAAATTAGCCACCATTTCCAAATCTCTTGCTATAGACCATTCTGAGTTTTTGCCCTGTATCTCAAATATTCACTTATACATGTTATTTCTCCAACCTTTCTTTATTTAGACTTCTCTCCTGATCTCTAGATACAAACATTCCTAGATTAATTAATTTTCCTTCTCCTCATAAATCAGCATCATAAGCAATTTAAGAGTCATTAAGTATAGTCATTCTTTCTATTCCATATGGCCTGATAGTACTTTTACATTTCTATCTCAGCTAATACCATCACAGTTTATCCATAAATTAAAAGTAGATACTGTAATATAGTACCAGATATTCCTCTGCTATTCCCTTGATTCTGTAAATAGGACATGTAGGTTATATTTGGCATATGGAAGTAGGAAACTTAGTAAGATATAGAACCTCTCCTCAGTGCAGTTCTTTTACATTTAATTCTATACCTGTGCACCTGTGCCCTCTTCCTTATATGCATCAATTGCTATGCTCTTTCATGTTATTATTATAGCCCAATATTCCTTTACTTAAAACTGGATTTATCTATGAAAGTAATTCTTCCCAGGTCAAGAGATGTCTCTGTAGTTACCTGAATCAAATAAACCCAATAGTGAAACAGGAACTTAGTTTATTCATGCGTCCCATTGGATCCAATGCTAGGGGTAAGGATAGACTCAGGTGTTTTTGTTGTTTACCATAAGAGCATTGAACATTGTAAGTGATTTGGATCTAATCATGGCAAGCTGCTGTAGCTTGCTGACAAGTTATCCTATCATATTTTCATGGCCACTGACAGAAGACCAACAGCTCCTCAGCATAAGAGCCATGGCTGAAGTTTCCACATTTGCTGATACACTGGATCCCCATTCCCATGTGGTGGATGAGAGTCAGCCAGGTCATGACTACAGAGACAGTAGCTTTTATAGCAGGCAGGGCACCCAATGTTAGGAAAATAGGACCTTTTAATCTGGGAAGTAAAATGGCTGAAATTTCCCCCCCAAATAAATATATCCTTTATTAATAAGTGCATATTCCCTAGAAGGAAATACTACCACTATTTTCTGAGTTTATGGCTACAGAATATCTATGAAACACTAGCAGCAAATAAAGCCTTCAGTGCTGGGCTCATAAGACCTGAAGGAAAATGAAAGAATCATCTTAAAATAAACATCTTGAAGCATCTTAATGGTGTCTGTACTCACCCCTGTTCTCTTCTCCTACATCCTGAGTTTTCTAGGAAGTGAATGACCACTGCCCTAATTTAGCAGTGGTATACTATGATGTTTGATAAAATGAAAGAAGTGCTCATGATTTGAGAGGGATTGGATAGACATGGGAAGAACTGGAACAAGGAAAAGGATGGGTGGAGATGATATTAGTACAGTAGTTATATATGAAATTCTCAAGAAATTAAAAGAAACCCTAGGGAACAGGAGATGATTCAGCTGTTAATGGTACTTACTGTACTTGCAAGTTTACCTCCTAGCATCTACACTGAATGCTTCAAGATATCATTATTTTTTTCTGCTTTGTGGTACTCCATTGTGTAAATGTGCCCCATTTTATTTATCCATTCTTTGGTCGAGAGGCATTTCAGTTGTTTCCAGTTTCTGGCTATGACAAACAATGCTGCTATGAGCATAGTTGATGATGTGTCCTTGTGGTACGATTGAGCATCCTTTGGATATATACCCAAAAGTGGTATTGCTGGGTGTTGAAGAAGGTTGTTTCCTAATTTTATGAGAAACTGCCATACAAATATCCAAAGGGGCTGTGCCAGCTTGCACTCCTACCAGCAATGCAGGAGTGGGAACTGCATCTTTTAAAAAGTAAATTTTTATTACATATGTACTTTAGTAATTTTTAAAATTTGACTCTGAAATCATTTAAATATGTTATTCTGATATGCACAAGAAATGCATTTCTTAATTTTTAAAGGTATGAATATCATTAAATGTTAATGTCTTACTTTAATGAAAATGTTTAAAAGGTATATATTTTTTTTAATTTTCGAGACAGGGTTTCTCCGTAGCTTTTTGGTTCCTGTCCTGGAACTAGCTCTTGTAGACCAGTCTGGCCTCGAACTCACAGAGATCCGCCTGCCTCTGCCTCCCTAGTGCTGGGATTAAAGGTGTGAGCCACCACCGCCCGGCCTAAAAGGTATAAATATTGATACAACTGAATGCTAGTTACTTTTAATTGAAATATTTTTTCCTATTACAACCTTAGGGAATTAATATATAAATTACTTAAACTATTCTAGTATTCCATATTTGTGCTATGGAATATCTCAGCACTCTAATCCAGTTTTACAAAGTTAATAAGAAACATGATTTTGAGATTCACTTACTTTATTTGAAACATGTTTTCCCAATGAACTGCCCTTATTTGTAAGCTAGTAGATTTCACTAAACAGGATACCATAAACTATCCCTGTGAGCTACAGAGTATTTTTCTCAGCATGTCTACAAATTCACAGCACTTTGAAACCTCTCAGAGACCTGTCACATGAGCCACACTTTAATTATTTCTTCTTATTCTATGCTTATGCGTACATTTGTCGTCTGTTTGTACAAGCATTGGAAGTCTTATTGGTGCCCTGAAATCTGTGTTTATAAATTCATGGGACTCATCTGCTCTACACAGTACAGGGCTTTAATGTTTATTAGTCTAGAAGTCTTGCCTCACAAAAGCACAGTTTTAGTGCTTGGTGTGATCAATATTTGAGTTGGCAATGCATGTGTTATGAGAAGGGTAAACTCCTTTAGGACCCATTATCGCTAGAAGCCGTGTTCTCAGAGGATTCTCAAGGAATGTTTTCCGTAAATGTTGGGTGATGTATTGCATGGTACCAGTTAGAATTCATGTTGATTAAATTGTAACCTCAGCTTTTTCTCAGGAAAATGCAGCTTGACAGAAGCACTGTTTGGTCTGTGTTCTAAACTGAGTTTGCAACTTTTAACATGATATCTTGGTACATAATGTTATCATGATTGCCTCAGGTTGTGATGGAATTTTAAGAACAGTGTGAAACTGTTAAACTTAGTTATGCATCTTGAGGGACTTGAAATTACTGTATATGATCAGTTCATTTATTATAACCTAATGTCACGCTTTTGAAAGGAATGTTTCAGGTCTTCCATATTTATTCTAAATTTTTTGTTTTTATTTCATGAGATTAAAGTATAAATAGATGCCTTAATTATTTAACGATGTCTTTACAGTGTAATAGTAGTGAAGTAAGTAGACACAGTGATGTTCCCCACAGACCTGCAGAAGTGTATCTGTGGGGAGGGGGTTCAGGGCAGGTTTCCCCTGAGCGATTCACCTTGTGGGACTTCTTATTATCTTCGGTAGCTTTGTTTTATTCTGCAAAATGAACTCTTGTAGGACCAAGCTGTGCCTTTGAGCATTTAGTAGACTGTTCTGGTCACATGAAATCCCCAAGTTAAGGCCTTTGGGCTCGCAATACACAGTGTCTAAAAACACATCCTGAAGAATACCAAGGAAAGGCACAATCCAAGTCTGGCAGAGTGGGCTGGTATACACCTTCCCAGATCTGGGCCACATCATGGGTGTGCACACCCCAGGCCGATCTAATTCCAAGCATGACTTTGCGTAGGGACATTGGTGGTACAGGATGTGTGCACACATGTGGCTTGACCTCCTACAGTACTGCACAGAGATTAGCTGAGCCCAGATCTCATTCTTTTTTAGCATCTAACTCCAAGGGTTTCTAAAAATCTAAATCCTATTAGATTGTTACTTGCTTGGAGATATAGCAATTGAAAAGCTATTAATACCAGTACCAATATCAATATGGATTATCTATTCCTCATGATAGGAAAATTGAATTCATTTAATAGTTTGTTAATGTGACAGGTAACTATGTATCCTTATGGCAGAAGAGATTTTATATGCTCTACCACCCCAGACTGTGGGTGTTAAGTGATAGACATGAGACATGCAGTGGTCACAAAGCCTGTTGTGTCTATGTCTAATATGGCAATTTGGCCTATTTCATAGAAGCAAGGAGCCTGGGGTTTATTGATGACACTTGCTCACCTATAAAGCAGAAGAGACCACATTTAAAATAGTGTAGCAAATACTTATTTGGTCTATGTCTCAGTGTTTTATACACAGGAAACAACACCCCACTAAGCAGTGTTTTCAGTTGATTTTTTTAACTTACATTTTAAGATCTATTTTCTTTTTTCCCTTCTTTTTAAAATTTTGAATAGAACTTTATTTATATCACTTCTTCCCCTTTTCTTCCTCCAGCCCCTCCCATTTCCCCTCCCTCTAACCTCTCCATGTCCCTTTTCTCGCCATCTAAAATTCATAATTGTTACATTATATAATTACAACACTACAATTAGTGTTGTTTGTGGATCTGTATGCCTGTTTTGTATTAGGTTACTACATATGATGCTTATACTTGAGAGCGACTAATTCTTCCTCTCCCAGCAGTTGTTAGTTGCCTGTAGCTCTTTGTCTAAAGATGGCATTTTCTCATTACATGTTAACATACCACTTGGTCTTGTTTAGGCAACCATATTGTTAAGGTGTTATAGGTAAAGATGCCCTATCATTTCTAGGATACTACCTCTGTAAAAGGAGGTTTCTCTGTCCTACCCTTCCCACAACCACTTCTAAATAATCACTCAGATGCTTAATATTAATTGCAGAATGTTTGGCTTATTACTAACTAGCTTTTACATTTAATTTAAGCCAGTTTTATAAACCTATACATCACCATGTGGCCCATAGCTTACTGATTCTCTTGGGTGGCTGGATCACATCTCTCTCGACTACCCCATCATCATTTGGGTGCTAAGTTTGATTCTTCTGCCAAACCTTATCCTACCTGGCTATTGGTCAAACAGCTTTTATTATTAACCAATGAAAGGAATACATATTCACAGAGTATAGAAGGACCATACCACAGAAAATCTCAGCAGACTTCCTTTTCTTCTGTTTCTCATAAACTTTCTGCCCCTTCTTCTACAATGTTATTTAAACCATAGATACAGGAGTTGTGCTGGAGACATATACCCATGATTTGTTGATCTCTACATTATGGCAAGTTACATTTTTCTAAAACCGTCTCTGCTGCAAAGAGAAGTTTCCTTAATGAGGGACGAAAACTACACTTATATGTAGGCATACGAATACATTCTAGAATGCAATTAAGAATTATGCAGGTCTGTAAAAATGGTGGTAGTAGATTTTTCTTTAAGATATATGACCTCACTAGCTCGGGATGCTTGGCTAGGTTTTTTTGTCCCAGGCATGATTCTCTTCCTGTTTATTAGGCCTTAAGTCCATCCATTTCCTTTCAGGGTTTGCTGTCCTATACATAATTGTGCTTTAAGATGCTTTGGAGGTGGAGGCAGGAAGATCACTTGAGACCATGAGATCAAGGCTAAAAGAAAGCAGTTTCCAATCTGTAGTCTTTGTTACCGTTTCTCCATCTAGTCAGGTGAAATTGTTACTTGGCTCAGTCCAGCTTAATACAAAATGCAGGCCAGCCCTCTGTTCTGCACTGATATTTCCTACTGCAGGTGGAAATCTACTGAGTGTTCTTAGCTGAACTCGTCACAGTGGATGTATTATTATTACACATGTCATTCATTTTTACATTCATTCAATCAAGATTTACTGAGTGCTGCATTCCCAAGGGCTTTTGATCCATTCTTTAGCTTAGAAAAGATTTGACAAGTGCTGTTACTATTTCCAATATTACTTTCCATTCTTTCAGAATAAAGAAAGCATTAAGTTGTACTGGATATTAAATATTCTTTTTTCTAAGGGAAGGATTTTTTTCTTAATGATTATGAAAAGTTTTATTGAAACGTTGTTTCCTATCTGAATTTGTGTCATTAAACATTAGTTCATTTGGTAGAAAAATCTAATATGCTTTTATATTCTAAAAAATTTTGATGTGGCTTAAGAAATACTAAAGAGAACTATTAGTGAGAAATGCAAGAGTCAGAATGTAAATGCGGCAAAGTCCAGTAGACTCACATAAATGTTAGAAATGATGAGCAGATTCAGCAAGCTTGTAGGATTTGTGACATATCTATGCGTAAGTAGCACAGAATCCCCTTGATCTCCTTATGTTGTCTTATTGCTATTGCTAGAACTTCAAGCACTATATTGAAGAGGTATGGCGAGAGTGGACAGCCTTGTCTTGTTCCCGATTTTTGTGGAATGGCTTTGAGTTTCTCTGCATTTAATTTAATGTTAGCTGTCAGCTTGTTGTATACTGCTTTTATTATACTTAGGGATGAACCTTGTATCCCTAATCTCTCCAAGACCTTTATCATAAAAGGGTGTTGAATTTTGTCAAATGCTTTTTCAGCATCTAATGAAATGATCATATGATTTTTTTCCTTCAGTTTATTTATATGATGGATTACATTGATAGATTTTCGTATGTTGAACCAACCGTGCCTCTCTGGGATGAAGCCTACTTGATCATAATGTATAATTTTTTGGATGTGTTCTTGGATTCGGTTTGCCAGTATTTTATTGAGAATTTTTGCATCAATGTTCATGAGTGAGATTGGTCTGTAATTCTCTTCCTTGGTTAAGTCTTTGCGTGGTTTCAGTATCAGGGTGACTGTAGCTTCATAAAAGGAGTTTGGTAATGACTCTTCTGTTTCTATTTTGTGAAACCTATTAAGGAGTATAGGTATTAGCTCCTCTTGGAAGTTCTGGTAGAATTCTGCATTGAAACCATCCGTTCCAGGGCTTTTTTTGGTAGAGAGGTTTCTGATGACAGCTTCTAATTCCTCGCGTCTTATAGGTCTATTTAAACTGTTCACCTGGTCTTGATTTAATTTTGGTATATGGTACATTTCCCTGTTTGTTCCTCATGGCTTTTAATGTTATAGACACATTAAAACTGTACATATTCATATATATATGTCTTCTTGCATGCATACATTGTGCAGTATTTAAATTAGGGGAATATGTCTGTGTTTTTAAATTTTTCATCAATTATATTGAAAAGTTTCATTTCCTTTTTCTAACTTGCTGGACCATTATTACATGTCTGCCTCTGTGTCTGCTCAGCTGTGCAATACGTATCAGAATTCCTTTGTAAGTGAAGTGTGTGACCCTTTGAGAGCTTTTTCTGTCCCCTTCGTGCCTTTCCTCTCCCTTGCCTCTGACAATCACCACACTACTCTTTACCTTCTACAAGACCAACTGTTTTGTGTTCCCCACATCAATGGATATGATGCGGTAGTTGTCTCTCTATCCAGGGTCTACTTCACTTAGCATGACTTCCACTTCCATCACGGCATCACAAATGACCATATCTCATGTTTGTAGACTGAATATTTCTTTATATGTATTCCTCTATTCATTTACATCACGGCATCACAAATGACCATATCTCATGTTTTTAGACTGAATATTTCTTTATATGTATTCCTCTATTCATTTACATCACGGCATCACAAATGACCATATCTCATGTTTGTAGACTGAATATTTCTTTATATGTATTCCTCTATTCATTTACCTCTATTTGCTTCGTTTTTTTAATGTGGGCAGTGCTCAAGTGAACACTGTAGCACAGAAGTCTCTCCCATAGAGTAATTTTACTTGCTTAAGATATCTGCCCAGGTTATTGCGTCATGTAGGTATGCTACTTCAATTTATTGAGGCATCTCCTGTCTGTTTACCATGATGGCTGGGTTAAGTGACATTCTCACAAACTGACAAACTGTGAAAGATTCTCTTTTATCTATATCCCTGAATTCTTTCTTATATGGAAAAACAGTTGCAACAAATGGTAATCGATGTTTTGATTTCGACTTCTTTATTTTTGTATTGGTTGATATGGGTGTTCTCTCTCATGTCACAGCAGTCCCTCCAGATGAAGCCCAAGGCTCAAATGTGAGAGGTGAAATTACATAAAGATCTCAGGGAAACCAAGCAAATAAAAAACATCTTCCCTCGACCACAGATTAGGTAATATTTATTTGGTGTGACATAAAAGATACACACCAAATGAAAAAAAAACATATTGGACATATAGTCACACTAAATCAAAATTAAAATTTTTGTGCTGAAAATGATATCATTGATATGAAAAAACCTCTAATCTTGTAAAATATCCCTAAATTTTTAACCCAATAAAGGATTTGTGTGGAGTCTAAAGAACTGTCATGATTCACTAATATAGTAATAACTTAATACCGTTATGATCTAACAATTGGCCCAAGCATGTTTCTTTTGGTTGTAAGTATGCCAGGTGCCATTAATGACATATTAATGTACTTAACTTTATCAATTATTGAAGACAGTCATGGAAACATTCCTCTGAGGGGGCACATCAGCACCAAAGACAGCTGACACACAGAGACAAACCATCTAAAAACAAACATCTCCCAGAACAATATGGCCCAGAAGGCTCCACTCTTCAGAATTTATCCAAGGAATAGAAGACCATTCCAGAGTTCTGTAGAAGGAACAAGACTTGGAGAGAAGTGTTGGTAAGCATTCCTCAAAATAGACAGTCACAAGAAACAGCAGTTCCTGAATATAGATCATGTCTAATATTCAAGACAGTCAAGATGAGAATTTTGATGTATTTTTTAATTTTTTAAAAATTTATTTATTTATTAAAGATTTCTGTCTCTTCTCCGCCGCTGCCTCCCATTTCCCTCCCCCTCCCCCAATCAAGTCCCCCTCCCTCATCAGCCCAAAGAGCGATCAGGGTTCCCTGCCCTGTGGGAAGTCTTTAAAAATTTTATACAAGCTTGTTTTATAGTTTTGAAAATAGTAAGTATTAGATCTGTTGGCTTCAAAAGAAATGTTTTGTTTCTCCTTTATTTATAGTACAGAATAAAGCCCAAATGGTGGTTTATGAACTTGCACCATGAAAATAAACAAAATCCAACCCTAAGATGTCAGATAAGCTTACAGTTTAACAGAGAACTGATCACAGCTGAAATGTTTTTCCTTTGGAAATCATATATTCTGACAGACTGAAACATGTGCATATATTTATAATAATTCACTCTTCACTCCATCTGTGTGCTTAGATCATAATTCGATATTGTTTTTACTTAAGTCAAGCTAAAGCATTCATGTTAAATGTTGAATTAATAATTCCATGTTGGCATTCATATGTACACATGTACTAAACACACACACACACACACACACACACACACACATATATATATATATATATTCCTCTATATACAATTACTTATGTTGTGCCCTAGAGTGTGGTGAATAGGAAGCATGCCATATTCATTCATGCTTTTAATAGTCATATTGACATAATAGAAATTGGGGAAATTGTGTTATTTTCTGATGAATGACAATATATTTTAGACAGTTCAGGGAAATTTATTTTTCTACCCAAGGAATGTGTAATATAATTAGTCTCTTAAATTTCTTGAAGATAAATTAACATAAATTCATGCACACATCTGGTTGTAACTTTTTATAAACTTAGTCTAAGTAGTGAATAAATGTTATTTTATATAATCATTTTATATAATTATCACAATTAAGGCTCAGAAAAGTCTCCTTTTATTTTATGTAAGCCAAGGAACTTAGAGTGGATGTCAGGGGGATGATTTATTTTTATTTCTATACTTTTTGTAACCCAACATGTTATTTTTCCTACCTGTGCTCAGAAAATAGACACATCAACTTATTGTCATAAAGTCATAAATACCAGAAATGGGGATAGGTATTTTCCACTTAATATTGTTAGTTCACATATTATTATCTTAATCTTTTATAGAAAGGGTCTCTTGTAGCATAGGCTTGTCTCAAACTTACTATGTCATGACAGACGACCTGGAACCTCTAATCTTTATACATTTACTTTGTATGTGTAAATCAGCACCCCTGGCCTAAAAACTCATTTTTTAATATACAGTACTTTTAAATGTGCCCTTGTTTAATACTCGATGATCTTTTACTTCAAAATCACCAGGTAGCTTCTTAAATAAAATCATTTCACATAATTATTAAGATATCAGCAATGAGTTCATGCCAGGGTTTTGTTTAAATCATCACTTTCTGATCATTAAAGATGTGCGTGTTGGCAAGTTCATTTTGAGTGTACATCACCTCTCATAGTTAAGCCCTTCCTAAAGCTTCTCATACATTTATGTGATGAAAGCTAATCCATGTTATAAAAACGCTTCTGGTTTTGTGGAAATGCAGATATGCCCATGCTGATGACTAAAAAGTCATCAATTTGAGAATCACATTTTCCAAGTTTTAGTAATGAAAACTGAAGGATACTATTCTAGACCACCGTGTTCAGAGTACAGGTTGATGGGTGACTTGATTGTATGTTTATCTCTGAACTCATTCACTTTGTTTTGAGTATTGGGAATGGAAAAAAATAATAAATGTGTTTTGGTTTCTGTCTTCATAGAAAACATAATAAATGGGGGAAACAATTATGCACAAACATTGTATTATGATCAAAGTACTCATTTATAAAAATAGAGTAGAAGGCCGAGGTGGAGAAAACTATGTGAAGTAAGTGTTTAGGGTGAACTTGCTGAGGTGAATAAAGCACCTTCATTCCTTGTGATGTGGACTTGCCAACAGATGTTTTACTTAGGGTGTGTGGACCTAATTCAGTCTTCCTTACTTAGGATGCCAGGAACAAACGTATAAGGAGGAATGAATTAGACTGGAATATTTGGTTAAACAGACACAAAAGAGTTAAGAGTTCAAACAGTGAGAGTCAAGTATGTTCTTGAGTAATGATATAGACAGGGTATAAACATAGCATACACATGCTATAATAGACAGGGTGTAAACTTGATATCTCTTTGATCCCAAGAAAACAGAACACAACTTGAATACATGCATTTTTTAAGTTTGTCTTTTTTTTTTTTTTAAAGCTTGGTTTTGGGCGTTTCCTCTTTTAGTGGGGGAGAGCATGAAGTTAGGTGGGAAGGAAAGTAGAGAAGTTTTGGAGCACCTGGGAGGATTTGAGCGGAAGAGAAATAATGTGATCAAAATGAAAATATCTTAAAATGTAAATCAAGATTTTATAAACTTTAGCTACTGCTTTCTTCCCATGTTTCTAATGTCACACTAGCTCCCTCAGACCTCTGTATTTGAAATGTGCTGTAGTTGATCCTGACCTATAAAGGTTTGATGAAAAGATAGTACATAAAATTGCCACCAATATCTTTCCCCTTGTCTTTTGAGAGAGAGAGAAAAGGTGTGGATTTGAGTAGGTGGTGAAGTGAGGAGGATCTGAAAGAAGCTTTGGGAGTGACAGTTTTGATTAGACTATACTGTATGAAAAATTATATTCAACAAAATTAATAATAAGTGTTAAAATTTACATCTTTCTCATAAATGACAAGGAAGTAAAATTATCGTAAATGATTTTTTATGTTGTTTTATTGATTGTACGTTTCCATTTAAAATGAATACACAGAGCACTTATTCTTTGATTCTGAATTTAGGCTCTGGGGTGCCAGTTGCCTGGCTGTGACACTGATCATGGGAATTTCACATGGAGGTTCTGAAGTACAGACAGAGTCTGGCTGTGCTTCCCTCTGTCTTGACACAGGAGTGAGTTGTGAGTGCGAATATGTTGAGGGTAGCTCATTTAAAGTAAATTGGTGTGATTTGAAGATGAATCAAACAGCATTATCTCTGTAAATAGAAGTTGATTTTAGTAGTTTATAATAAAAATTCTACTGGCTAACCAAATGTTCTTTTTGAAATAGTCAAAAATTGCTTTAGACATTTTTGTAAAGTTAGATCTTTTAAATATTTAATTTTAATTTTGATTTTCCATGAGCTTAAATTATAAAAACACCGAAACTGACAGTGTTCCTTCCTAAATATATACGATTTTTGTTATGTTTAGAAAAAACTTGCTTTCCCCCAGAATAATCCCACATTCTTTTGTCAAAATGTAGCTTTTTGGCTTTCATTTAAATAGGTTTTAAAAATTGTATTATATTATTTTGAAATGTGTTTGACTTTTAAGTTTGTCCTATTTTTAAAGAAATGTTTGCCTAGAAATTCACATAAACATAAGTTTGCTTCTCTTCTGTTTAAAAGTTAGAACTATGAGTACCTGGCAGAGAATGCATTCATACATCAAATGAGGAACAGTGCACAAAATGTTCTGAAAAAGTAAACCCCAAGAACACATTCAATAACATTTCATATCAAGATTTTTTTGAGATCATAATATAAATACAACATTCACCCTTTCCCTTTCTTCTCTCCAAGCTCTCATATATACTCCTCCCCACTCTTCTTTAAATTCATGGCTGCTATTGCATTTGTGTGTGTGTAAGTGTATGTGAATGTATACATATACATATATATCTATATGTGTATATTCTGTTTTTATTGTTCTTATTCAGTTCATGTTTAGGCAATCATGTAGGTGACTCTTTGTGGGTTTAGATTCCGATATGCCTGGGAGACACAGACTCACAAAAAACTCTCTGATCCCCTGACTCTTACAGTCTTTCTATCTTATCTTCTGAAATGTTCCCTCTGTCTCACATGCAGGAGTTGTTGTAGGTGTTTCCATTGGGACCATAGCTCTGTGCTTTGATTCATTGTTATCTTCTGGAATGTGCTCTGTTTGAAAGAATAAGTTCCTTTGATGAGGGGTGAGAACTGTAGGAGTTGTATCTGTGGGTATGTCTTAGGGTTTCTATTGCTGTAAGGAGACACCATAACGATGACAACTCTGATAAAGGAAAACATTTAATTGTAGTGGCTCACTTACAATTCAGAGATGTAGTCCATTATCATCATGGCAGGAAACAAGGCAGCATGCAGGCAGACATGATGCTAGAGAAGGAGCTGTTGAGTTCTTACATAGTAACTCACAGGCAACTGGAGCTATCTTTCTCACTGGGCATGATTTGAACATATATGAGACCTCAAAGCCCACCTTTATAATAACATATTTCCTTCAATAAGACCACACCTGTTTAAACAAGGCAACAGTTCATTATAAATCCATTTCCTTTGGGGACCATTTTCTTTCAGACCACCACAGTGTATAAACAGAAATATATAGAATGTAGTGAAAGATTATGCTGGTTTAGTAAGGTAGTGGTTGTAGGTTCTCCTTCAAGATCCATCCATGACTTCACTTGATCTGGATACTACTACGACCTTAGTTTTATAGTTTGATGCTACTCATTGTTATGGTTGAGAGGCATCATACATAGGTAGAACTGTTTGTTGCTTCTTTTCATTGAGAGCTTTAATGGTGCCCTCTGTTACCTTGAAAGCTAATCTGCAGGGAGGATGGTTTCAGGTCAGTTCCAGCTCTAGAGCCTGTGTACAAACATCACCAGCAGGGGCTTACCATCCACTTCTAGGGGTGGGGGCAACCAAGGGTGATAAAAATGGACAGTATGTTTTGGGAGTCCCTTTGACCATCCTGACCAGCAACTCAAAAGAGGGCTTGTCATGCCTGGTGTTGGGGGTTTTTATTAAATGATCTTAGAATCCTAAAAAAAAAATAGTCTTTTTTTAGGATCTTTTTTAGGATTCTAATTCCAATTCTGTTGGACGTATGCCCAGAAAAACATATGAACTTTTTTTCCAGTAGTTGTGGAGGATAAGAAGACCAAGATCATGGTCATGACAGATTCAGTGTCTGGTGAAGCACACTTTCTATAGTGCTTTCTAGCTGTGGCAGTTGCCCTCAGCCCTTTCACTATAAGAGGCTTAACTTCATTCATTTGAATACAGTGTTCACAAATCAATCTTCTATCAAGAGCTCAACTACCTAATATAATTCCTCACTTTGAGTACTAATATTTCAACAGATCGAGTTTTAGATTATATTGCCATTCACATTGTAACTTTTGGGTTGTATGATAGTTTAGTGAACTTAATTCACATTGGTTGTACAGATTGCTTAATTTTGTCATTTGTATATGTGCACGTGTTTTGATGAGTCAACAATTACAACTAAAGCAGGCTGGTGTCAGTAAACATAGCACTCAGAAGACTGAGTATAGAGGACTAGGAGCTGGCTGCCAGCTCAGGCTCCACAGGGAGACTTTGTCAAAGCAAAAATGATAAATGACATATGAAAGAAGAACAGTGAAAACAAAAAATATTGGGAAGAACGACATTGTTCATAGATATGTAAGCTGGCACAGAGATGATGGGAAAGTGTATGAAAACAGCTGGAGATTTACAAGGGTACCAGTAGCACTGACAGGGGTTGACATGAATAGAAAACGTGAAGGGTGGCATGATAGAATACTAGGAAAAAGTCTTATCAAACACATACACATAAACAAATGACAAGGAGAAGCTCTGTAATCTCTACAATGGTGCTTTACATGGAGAGGAGGGCATAAGGGTAATCCATAGAGAGGCGGAAGAAAGACAAATAAATGGCACTATGGATGCTTGAAAGCCTTATGGAAAAACTGTACAATTAACAGGTAAAGTACATTTTAAAAGAAACTAATATGGCAAAAAAAGTCTCTGCCACTCTCCATCTCTATAAATTGATGCTGAACAATGCTTATAAAACAAGAAATGAAATTTCTGAAATTCTGCACGCAACTAATCGGCACGCATCACCTCAGATATTAAAATTTCCTCTAAAATATAAAAATCAGATTAAAACGCAGATAAGGATGTTTATAAAATATAATAACACCTGTGAAAATCATATTTAAGGAATTTATATGGCAGTAAATAAAGTAATAAAAGAGCAGAAGCGAAAATTTCCTTGCATTGCTTTCCTCTATAGCCTTCTTTGGATGCCAGCAAATCATTATGTGGATGGAGATACGATAAAGGAATAGTCCTTTGGATTTCCACATCACCCAGGTTCTGCAGTGTTAGCAATGGAAATTATTGAATGAATATGTTCACTAGCAAACCAAGCAAGACAACATAAAACAAAAATTTTGTCACCTTCAAGAACTCCTGAGTAAATTGGGAGCATGAGGACCTTGGGGGAGGGTTGAAGGGGAGTGGAGAGGCAGAGAGGGGAGCAGAGAAAAATGTAGAGCTCAATAAAAATAAATAAAAAAGAAGAAGAAAGACACACACAAAAATTTTGCCACCTTAATACTTAAAACCGTTACCTCTAGTATATTAAATATTGTATCCCATAATGTACTGATTGGTATTAAATAGATGCTACCTGGAAATGTGAAATGTTTATATTTCTCTATACACTACTCTCTAATTAGTGCACTTTTGAAATTTATGAGTAACCATGTTCTCTAAATGTTATAGAGCCGATGCCTTAATCATGAAATAAAAAATTATGATTATTTTAAGTTGGACCTGCTGTTGCATGCCTGTGTACAAGGTCTTTGGGAGGCTGAGGCTAGACTATCTTATTTTTAAGGCCACTGTGGAATACAGATTGAGTTCAGGACACTGTGGAATCTCAAAGATCATACTTGAAAGTAAAAATAAATAAACAAAAGAGGGCTGGAGATACACCTTATTTGCCTAGTATGGTACATGAGACCACGTTCAATCCGTAGTATGATAAATAATTAATGAACACAGTAAAGAGTAAAAATTCAAATATTTATTTTAAATATATGAATGCAAATAACTTGAAAACAAAAAAATTTAAATAAGAAAAGGGTCTGCATCAATTTGAAATCTCTGATTTGAAACTGGGCAGGATTTGGTTATACCATTTTGTGGCATTGTGGTTGACACATAATTATTGAGCTATTGCTCACACTGATATGTCAGGAGGGAAAAGATAACTGAGTGAATCTGTCACAAGGACTAAAGAAATAGCAAGAGTTTCAAAGAGAAATTGCAGAATTGTTAAGAAAGAGGAGTGAAAATGGGATTTCATTTAGTTCTTCTTCCTGATAGGAACATTATTAGAATTAATCATAGGATGACCAAATTGTGTCTAAAAACGCCCAAACTTGGAGTTTTAGGGGAGGCAAAGTCAGTTTCTTATTGTGACGGACTGACAAAGAAGCCATTCATGTAACAGATTGGGACTAGGTTGAGCTTCAGTGTGTCTCATGTTACTATTCCCCTGCACAGAGTAGAAAATAAAATGCTAGAAAAGTTCAAGTACCAGGAACATTGATCAGAAGTTCATTGTCATCACAGATTATGTTAATGAAGAGCATTTACTTGAAGTTGCCAGTGTTCTGTTTGTGAAAGGATATCAGGTAGGAAAAATCTGAAGAAAGAGCTTCTTGAGACTTATAAAGCAGTCGGGTTAAAGTTAGCCCCTATTATACTGATGACACTTAACGCTGAAGTAGGACAGTAGAAAGCTGATGCCAACATGCTAAGTAGTAACCAGTACATGTATAACTTACATTTAAATAATTCTGTTCAGTAAGACACTTGGCTTCTGCTGACCCTTTGCTTCTCCATCTAATTCCTACCTGATTTTTCCAGCCTTAGTATCACTTCCCAACTAGATGACTGGAAATCTGTGAGGCTGGTGCAGGGTATGCCTGTAAGCCCAGCACCAGTGAGGTTGAGTCAGGAGGATCATGAGTTCAAGACCGAACTGATTAACAATGACTGCAGGGCCAAGGCAAATTTAATATGGCTGTCCCCTCCTCCCCTCCTCTCTACTAAAGACTGTCCACTGGCTTCCAAGTATATTCACACACACACACACACACACACACACACACACACACACACACACACAAAGAGAGAGAGAGAGAAAGAGAGAGAGAGAGAGAGAGAGAGAGAGAGAGAGAGAGAGAGATCAGAAATGATCTCCTGTCCTACAGGATCTTAAATTATCTGATATTGTCCCAACAAATTCCTTTCTTTGCTGTTCTTCAGCCAATCCAGGTTACTCTTTGTTCAGCTGCTAGTCTTTCTTGTCTGTCCTCGAGATTTACTCTTCTTTAACATCAAGACCTGAACTGATTTACTCTGGTAGGTTTTCCACCCAGACTGCATGCCTTGACTCTACTCTCGTGAACACCTTCAGTAGTTTTGTCATGTCTATTTCCTCTCCCCACATATTTATGCATATGTTTGTTTTCCTCATTTGAATACATACTGTATGAAACCAGGACCCTTTCTGTTTTCTATTCTATCTCTGGTAGGCATAATAGAGACCCACATTTTTAATGAAAATCTTAAAATGAAAGAATGAATAAGTTGTATCATTATATTTAGAATAGCTTCTCTGCAACATTCTTAAAGGGCAAAATAAGCATTTTCCATAAAATTGGCTAATTACAATCTTTATAGCTCATATGAGCCCTTTAAGATCGATTTTAAGCGGTTGTGGGGACAAGGCAGAAATCCTTAATAAATAAATAAATTAAAAAAAAATAAAAAAAATTAAAAAAAAAACAAAAAAAACCACACAATAAAAAAAAAGATCGATTTTAAGGATGTTTATAATATAATAATATATAATTTATTTTTGCTGTAGTTTAGAACTGGATTGATATTATTTTTAAATATTTTCTTTTCTTAGAAGTCATTCCAAGTAAAAGAAAAATAATATAAACTTAAAATATGATTCGCACTAGTCTCTGTTTCCAGGACGGCTATGTGTGTAGGTGTTTTACGCGGTCAGAGGACATAGTTTTCTTGTATCTTATTAGAAGCTACCTACGGCAGCTAAGTGGATCATTTTGTTCACAAGAGCTACGGTACTGTTGCTTTACCACCTATGAGTTACAGTTGGCAGAGGTCGCCATATAGCAATATTCACATAGCTGATTGCACGGTGCAGTTTCAGCCTTTATCAAAATTATCCAAATTTTATCTAGAATCGAAGAAACACTCATTGTACTATGGTGGCTTTTGTTTCATTTCATTGAATTGTGTTTTGTGTTTTTTTTTTATTCTTTCAGAAATTGAGAAATTTCAGGGTTCAGATGGAAAAAGGGAAGACGAAGAAAAGAAATATCTCGATGTCATCAGCAACAAAAACATAAAACTGTCTGAAAGAGTACTGATCCCTGTGAAACAATACCCAAAGGTACTGCACGCAGCATGCTCTTCGTTGTCAGTGTGTTTGCGCAAAATGATAAATGTCTTGGTCTTCATTTGCCTCTTTTTGATAAAAATTTAAGGGTTTGCCGTATGAATATAACAAATACATGCTACCAAAAGAGCAGGAAAGACTGAAAGTAAAGTGATAAGCTTAGTCCATTTTTATTTTGCATATGGAAAGCATAGTTTCATAATTTAATCATTATTTCAGCAGGGCAATAACTTATCAATTTGTCCAGTTGTGCACACAACATGATTAAGTGTGCTTCTAGATTACACATACATACACACACACACACACACACAAACTTATTATAAAAGATAATAGAAAATATACAATATTAGTTAATCACTAGAGAATTGTTATATTCAGGAAAGAGTGTGTTACTGGTCTCTGGGTTTTTATGATTTTGTCTTCTAATTTTGAAACCAATTATGGTATTGTTTCCAGTATTAGATCTCTAAGTACTTTTGTACTTAGAAGTGATTGATTATAATATAATATAACATATAATATAGCTTTCTTTGACAAGGTTTTATGGGCAATGCTAATTAATTTCAGTGAATAAAAAGGGTTTTTATTTTGGCAAATAAATGAAACATCAAAAAAAGTTTAAATAAATCAAGCTGATAATATTTTCTAATGTGTGAATCTAAAGCAAGGACCATATAAATAAGGATTACAGAAATGAATGTATTAATGTTATAGTTTACCAATTGTCTTTTAGTGTGATAAACTGTAGGAGATATAATTAAGTCAAATGCTTTGTTTACAGTCACATAAAATATAGAAAAGGCCATTATATCAAAAAAACCATAAAATTTAGCTTTCAGATGATATTTTTAAGGAGCAAATAAGTATCGGTTTTAATTTGTTAAACCAGATTTAGTATATTGTAAGAAGTGCATGATCACCGGGAATATGTTTTTGTCATAAATGTCATTTGATTTTTGTGAATATCAAATGGGACCATCCTATGACTTGCGTGAAGGGTTTTAGTGCATAGTAATTGATTATGATAGCAATGTAGACTATGAAGAAGGAATTAGTAGTTTTATTAACCAGTAATATTTGCAAATAGAGAGTTCTTTCCTTAATCTAGTAGTAAATATGGCATGAATTCATACTGTCCCTTGGGATGACACTTGTCAGTCTGGTTTTCTGAAAGCATGACAGGGGAATGCTTCTCTTTTGTCTCTGGCCCAAGGTCACTGACAAAATGGAATGCATTCAGAGACAGAAATGTGTGCGTATTGTTAATGCTGAATATGAGTCCACAATTGAGCCATAATGACAACTGTTTAAACAGAGATATTACTTGGCATCACATTTTTATGTGCTGTACAATTTCCTAATTAATTTGGAGATCTGCAAAGAAAAAAATTTGGAAATTCTTTTTTGCTTAGATATTTTGGAATATTTAAGAATGCTTAAACTAGGGTTAATATTGGAATGCTACAGAATACATGACATTTGTGCTAAAGAGAAGAAAGCTGGACTATTGCGGGGTTTTAAACAGTAGTTTTGTTACTGGGAGTGATCTTTAGTATACATTTCGCTCCCTTTTTTGAATAGTGACAGTTTTAATTTGTCTGAATATGCTTATGTGTTTGTGTTGCTTCTCCTGTAAAATGTGGAAGAATTTGAAAGATGATAGCACTAAGGTAGTACTATGTAAAGTAGTCTCATGACAACTCAGGCTTCTGAAAACCATCAGTCTTTTAAATTACTGAATATCCTGCAGGTCCTTTTAATATTTTCAGTCAATATCTGTACCATTTATTTACCACAGATGAAACTCTAGATTCCTTTATCAAAAGAGAGAATACTATGAAAGAGGCTGTCTATTTCATCCTATTCTCTTTAGTCACCTATCAATGTTAGCCTATTTGGTTTTTATAACACAATAATAAAATCATATTTCCCAAACACACCCTGTTTTATCATGTTCTATAATCTTTTCAAAGCTCACTATATTTATTACAATGTATTGATTCCCTCTGAAGATTTATTGACACTTCTCACAGAATATCAGAAAAAAAATGCATTTTGAGCACTGAACTTTAGCTCATGTCCATTCATGGGCTTAGTTACCTTGATGTGTTTTAGTACTGCGACACACTGAGCAGTGACATGGCTATAAAATTTAGCCCTCGTTATTAAAATGTGTCTCATCCTTTGTGGTTGGGCTCTCCAGAATGACCTGTAGTTTGCAAGACCCTCTGAGACTGTTCCCTTGCCTTGATGCCTGCTGTCTGTTTGCACCAGTAATTAAGGTATTGATGGCACAGTCCTTTCAAACAAAGGGCAATAAAGAACTGTGGGAATTCTTGGGGGAAATGACCTTATCATGACTTTTCTACATGACCTTTTTCAGATAGATTTTGTTTCAATTAGTCTCCAATTTCAGGCTAATTTGCTAAGTTAGTTGAAAACCACAAGGAATTGTAAGAAGCTTAATATCTTAAATTATAGAAACTATATGAATGCTGTTGAATCATTTTAATAATGACTTGATATAATTTATAGAAAATAGGCACGTTACCAGATATTTTAATGGACAGTTTTTATTATTTTCGTGACAAGATTTATATAAGTGTAGTTAGGAATCTTGAAAAAGAAGAGTGAGATGACATATTTGCTGCATTCTCCACAAGGATAGATAACAGTGTCTGATGTTAATTTGGTTCACTGTAGTATCTTTTTTGTTAAATAATTCATTTAACTTTATTTTATATGCATTTGTGTAAAGATGTCAGAACCTCTAAAATGGAGTTACAGACAGTTATGAACTGCCATGAGGGTACTGGGAATTGAATTTGGGTTTGGAGAGATGTCTCAGCAGTTAAGAGCATTAACTCCTTTCCCAAAGGTCCTGAGTTCAATTCCCAGCAACGACATAGTGGCTCACAACCATCTGTAGTGAGATCTGGTGCCCTCTTGAGAAATATACCTGGTCAGTCATACTCATCAACTTAGATAATGAAGCCAGGTGTGAACTAGTTCAACAGAACCACCACACATTGGCTGCCCATGCATGCATCAACATTGCCAGGGCATAAATTTTAATCAAATTTCAATTTCCTCTGGAAAAGCTGCCAGTGCCCTTAAGTTCTGAGCCATCTATCCAGCCCCCACAATAATAAATTCTTATTGTCTATATGATCTCAGGAACATCAGAGAACTAATTTAAAATGTGGACATATGGACAAGATTCTCTCTCTCTCTCTCTCTCATTCTCTCTCTCTCTCTCTCTCTCTCTCTCTCTCTCTCTCTCTTTCTCTTTCTTTCTCCCCCCCCCCTCTGTGTGTGTGTGTGTGTAGATGTTTATGGAGGTTCGGAAAACCAAGGTGTCATTCCTCGGGGGCCATCCACTATTTTTTAATAAGCATTGTATATATCTTTGCATTTTCAAGGACAATCAGCAATTATTTCCTGGGGCTCTTTGCAGATCTGAATGGAGATGGTCTCTCCTCCAGGTCCAGCTTCCCTGTCCTCTCTCAGCTTGTCAGGTTTATGTTCATGAAGATGAAATGCTCAGCACTAATTTTCCATGAATGCTACCCTAATTTAACAAGTAGTGATTGTGTCCCGTGGTTATAGACATATGGAAACAGACCACCACATTCAAAAGCAAACACGTTATGTAGGAGTTTGGTAGCACCTATATGTATTTTTAAATGGTGCTGTCATGCGGAAAATGACTGGAGAACGCCATGTAGCACTGACTCTTTTTTTTTTTTAATGAAATACGGAACATATTTGACAAGCTTTTAAAATTTCAATTTAATTCATATCAGTTGCCTAGCCTGTCACTTTTGAATTTAAATATCAGTTGAGAAAATAATGTATGACCTAGATTCAAATTTTATATCAGGACACTTATTCCAATAGGCATGGGAACTGCATTATCTTCTTGGATTTATCCCAATTCCATCAAAATTTAGAGATGTGCAAGGGTACAATACCTACTACTCCTTTTTTTCCAATGACCTTTTCTCTTAGCCAGTGACCTTCATATGCCCTTTAAAGGCTTTGCTTTCTCATTTTGAAGTTTTACTTATTCTCTCCATCTCATATGGAAAATAAATTATCTTTTGAGAATATATTTTTCCACTTTTATTAAAAATAGATTATTTCTCACAAAATATATTCTTCAGTTTTCCCTCTCTCTAACTCCTCACAGTCCTCCCCACCTCCTGTCACATGTGGATCTGTTCCCTTTCTGTCTCTCATTAGAAAAGAACAGGCTTCTAAGGCATAATAATGAAATAAAAGATAAAAGAAAAATTATTACATTGGAGTTGGACAAGACTATCAAGCAGAAGAAAAAGAGCCCAAGAGAAGATACAAGAGGTCCACTTCTTCACAAATTCCCATAAAAACACAAAACTGAAAGCCCATAAAGTATAACACAGAGAACCCGACACAAACTCATGCAAGCCCTGAGCCTGGTGCCTCAGTCTCTGTGAGTTCATATGAGCTTTGGTCGCCTTTCTTTAGAGAACCTTGTTTCCTCCCTTCCCCTCTGGATTGTATTGTTTCCCTGCCTTCTTTTCCCCAGAGTTCCTGAGCCCTGAGGAGAGAGATTTCTTGGAGAACTCCCATTTAAGGCTATTCAAGGGTTTCTACTCTTTATAATGTCTAGCTACAGTCTCAGTATTTGTCCCTATGTACTGCAGGAGGAAGCTTCTCTGACGATGGCTGAGCAAGGCACTGCTCTATGCATGGAAGAATGTCATTAGTATGCATTTTCTTTTTACTTTTATTCATTCATCCATTTAGTCAGTCAATAGTATTTGGATTTACTCTTGTTACTTAGATATTTGTTCTCTAGTTCTTGCCCACTCAAGCATTGCCAGGTATGGATTCCAACTTGTGAGGTGGATCTTAAGTCAAAGCAGGTACTGGGTGGTGACTCCCACCTAACATGTCTTCCAGGCAAGATAATATTGTAGATCAAAGGTCTTGTCTCTGTCTTGGTTTTATGTTTATCTTTTGGTAGTGTGTCTAGTCCCTTCCTGTGCCAAAGATGCTAGAATATAAGAGTGAAGGCTCTACGTAGGCACCAGATTCACTTCTCCATGTTCAGTGAGTTGCGTAGCTGTTGTCTGCAGCAATAGGGGCTTTCTTGACAATGAATTCGTATTCTGAGTAAGTCTTTCAACATTCCTTTTTGTGGGTTTAGCCATCCTTACAAACATGACCTTTTATGTCCTGGAATTTTACCTGACTTTCTTATTTCCTAAATACCTTTGCTCCATGTTAGCCAGTTATTTCCAAGGTATGGTGATACCTTCTTGCCCTTCACATCTCCTCCTTGCACACAAAAAGAATATGTGATGAAATTGTAAACTTGTTTATCTGCAGAAATGTGAATGGTAGAGAGGTAGATATGAACGCAGGGACCCATACAAGGTCGTTATGTTGTTTCTGCTACAATTCACATGTTATTTTCCTAGTAACAAGGCTAAAAATAGAATAGGATAAAACATTTAAAATAGTAAAATAGAAAACTCAGTGATATATGGAGTATTTTTCTTAGAACAGGTGAATACGTAATAAACACTAAGAATGAAGTGGGTTTTTTTATAGGTCTAATACCGCACAGCTTTTATGTATTGTTAAAATTATCTTACTAATGCTACCCTTCCACTTTGATAGATGACTAAACTGCCTCTCGGAAGACCTGTCTTGCTACGTCTGCCATTATGGGGTGTTATCTCAGATGTCCATGTGCTGTTAGGGGGATAACTCTGTGATTCTGAAGGTTCCTCCTATGCCTATGGTGGGTAACTTGAAAGACCTCAAGCGCACTAGTAACTTTTCTGCTGCTGTGATAAAATGCCATAACTGAGACATCTTATAAAATAAAGAGTCTGTTTGGGGTTAGAGTTTCAAAGGATTAGAAACCATGACAGTATGTCGGGCAGAATGGCAGCAGGCGGGCAGGCAAGCGGCAGGCAGACTTGCAGGAAGGCAGACATACAGGTAGACTTGCAGGCAGGTAGGCAGGCAGACTTGCAGGCAGGCAGACATGCAGGCAGGCAGACAGGCTGGCAGGCAGGCAGGTAGGCAGACAGACAGGCTGGCAGGCAGGCAGGTAGGCAGACAGACAGGCTGGCAGGCAGGCAGGTAGGCAGACAGACAGGCTGGCAGGCAGGCAGGCTGGCAGGCAGGCAGACAGGCAGGCAGGCAGGCAGGCAGACAGACTGGCAGGTAGGCAGGCAGGCAGGCTGGCAGGTAGGCAGGTAGGCAGGCAAACTGGCAGATAGGCAGCGTGGCAGACAGAGTACTGAACCAGGGGTCGAGGGCTGACATTAAGACACAACCATGAAGCAGAAAGATAAGGGAATTGGTTAGAAATTACGTGGGCTTTGGGAACCTCAATGCCTGCTCCAAGTGGCTCATCTCCTCTACCAGATATACATCTTCATTCTTCCCAAACATTTTCCACCAACCTGGAACTTACCAAACTCTCAAATATATGAAGCTTTGGTGCCTTTTCATTCAGAACCACAACATGGTTTGAGCGAGCATTTTTTTCTATGCCTGTTGTAGGTAACTGCTTCGGCCTGGGAGGTTCTTTCACTGTAATTTTAGCATATACCGTCATATAATACCCAAAAATTTGATGTCAAAAATAATGAAAAACTTATCAAATAAATTAAAAAGTTGGGGATTAAATGAATATTTTGTCAAATAGAAAAGGTGAATTTTCTGTTTTTCATATGTAGATATAATGAAGTATAGAGACTGCTGCTCGTGTTTTCTCATCCCCAAAATGTTCCTATTCTAGAAGATTCTGTTGCATTTGATCTTTTTCTTCTATTCCAATAAGTATCTGTGATTTTTTTCTATTCCAATAACTATCTTACAGAAAATAAATTCTCAGTCTATATTACATTCATTGTCTTCTTTTGGTTTCTGGAACAGCATAATTTTATTGTCATTTACATATGGTTATATTTCTCAGATGAGTCTGCTGAATTCTCTACTTGCATATAACATCTTATTGCTGGAAACTAAGAAACTGTCCATAATTCATACCTCTATCTGCTCTCATTCTTTCTGTTATTGCATGAATTGTGCTTTTTTTATGTTCCACCAGCTGATGGTCGTCATAAGACTTCTCTTTCTGGGTGTCTGTCAATGAGATCTTATCACATGGTTATCCAGGTGCAGCAGGGAATCGTCATTTGACAATTATTTAATTGCCTCACTGAACACTTTGGTCGTCTTTAATCTTTCTACTCTGTAGCAACACAATTACATTAATTTGTTAGGCCACAAATTAAATGTCTCTTGATTCCTTTCTTTCTCCTTAAAATATTTCCTACCATCTAAGTGATTAGTCATTTCTTCAAAAAGAATCAAGTCTCAGAGGCGTGTGCAGGAATGTTGAGGAATCTGAGGAACCTGTTATCCTTTGGGAGGGAATTGCAGTGATGGAATCTTTCTGACAGATCTCCTGTGCAAGTATACTCTGCTGGGGGAATCATGGAAAGGCTTATGTAATGCATGATGATCAGTTTCAGGTTACTTCTGCATTGCGTTCCTCCCCGTTGCCTTCAGAACAACCATAATAAGAAGGTAGGCATTTGATTTTGATTTTTTGTACAAGTCGGGATGAATAGGAGAAATTCTGCTATACAGATGACAGACCTGTTTTCAGACATGCAGACAAATAATGCAGGCAGTAATTTTGTGTTTGAAAGGTCTTCTGTCATTTTCGTTTTCTCCCTCATCCAACAAACTCACTTACAGGACATTTAAGGGGCTGGAAATTATTTTTATCACCTTTTCTTTTTTTATTTATTGTTTCTGAAGGAAAATAGACAGTTAATGCTTAAGACAATAGCAAACAATTGTAAAACAGAAAATCAGAAATTACTCATGTAGGCCGAGGAAAATAAGCAAGGTTATGAAAGTGTTCGAGAAGTACTTTTATTTTACATCATCTACTGATGTATGGCACAGAAGTAGCCTGCAATTATAAACAAACAACAAACGAACAAACCAAATCCACCATGGAGATACAGACATTAGGAAAGAAAATCGGGTTTCTAGAATTCTCATACTGTTACTATCAAACACAAGTTTCAAAAAAAGGATACAAGGCATTTTATATGTATGTATGCATGCATGTGAGTGTGCAAGTGTATGTTTGTGTGAAGGAAGAACAGAAAGAAAGCCATTGCCTACTCAAAGAAAAATATGTGCTGGGTAGTGATGCCACATGCCTTTAATCCCAGCACTTGGGAAGCAGACGCAGGTGGATCTCTGTGAGTTCAAGGCCAGCCTGGTCTACCAAGTAAGTTCCAGGATAGCCAGGACTGTTACGCAGAGACTCCCTGCCTTGAAATAATGAAGAAAAAAATAGAAAAATATAAAGATCAGCAGTTAGTGTCCATGAAAATGTTCTGGTTGCTGGTCTAGCCAAAGGATTTAAAATAGCTGCCTTAAAGAACTAAAGCAAAGCGTAGGAAATAAACACAATACGTGAATCATTGGAAGTATCAGTAAAGACTCTAAACCAAGCTCTGTCTGGAATTCTATAGCAGAAAGATGTGAACACTTTGGAAATTACTAAGATGAATTCAAAGAAATATATAATCAGAAAACACAACTTTGTGCATACAAAGATGGGGCTGTAGAAATTGCTGAGTCCTTAGGGCTCAAGGGGAAAAAAAGGTAAGGTGAAGCTAAGGGGTTTAGGGCATAGAATAAAGCAAAGAAACATTTTAACTACAGAGACGAGGGTACAAGAGAGAGGACGTTTGCTATGATAATAATGAAAAATTCTAAAATTTGACGAAAGACAAAAAAATAAATGTTGAAGAAGAAACCAGAACCCTAGGGAAGATGAACTCAATGAGACCCACTTCCAGACACTTTTATAAAACATTTTAGCAGGACAGACAAAGAAATAAGCAGTCAGGGAGAAGCAACTTGTCACAAAGGAGGGTACCTAGTCAGCCTGCCTGCAGCCTTCTCAGCTGCCACTGTAAATACTAGGATACTGTGGTCTTCCATCTTCAGAATCTTAGCACAAAACTACAACAACAAAAACCGGTGCCCGGCAAGAATCCTAAGAATGTTAAAGCAAGTAAACACCTACTTCAGAAATGAAGTGGCTAAAATGAAGAAAGTCTCTGGTAAACCAATGCAAGTGCAGGTTTTTCCCATTAGAGTTTTCTGTAAGAATGTTTGAGGAAATCTTGCAAGTAAAGTTAAAGGCATGTATATAATACCTTTTGGATCTATGAAGAACTAAATAATGTTTCAATAATGATAAGTAAACAAGGTACAAGATAAACACAATTGCAAGTTTTGGTACTCTCTTTTCTATTTAATTTAATCCCAGATACTTTGGGAATAGAGGAGAGCTATTGTTTAATGGATAAAATTTCCTCTGTGCAGAAGAACAGCATCATAGAACCCAATCACTGACAATTTCATACCATTATAAATGCATTTGATTCCAGTGAATTATAGACATGAATAAATGTAATTTTATGGGCACCTTCATAAATTTCAATGAGTTGGAGAAACAGAACCAGCTGCTTCCATTACCTTGCCCTCTGTCATTAATTTCATGTTTCTAATGGTAGTAGCATCTTGACGTTTCCCATTTCTATGGTAGCCTTTACACTCTCTTCTTAGTAGACTCAGGTAAGATGTGGGTCAGATCACACCCTTCCTTTCCATGTTAAGAACATGTGGAGCAGCTCCAGAGATTCTCCATTTTGCTCAGAGACTTTCTGTGATACAGAAGCCTCTGTCCGCCCTCACCTTCAATTCACAATAACCTTCACCTTCTCTACCTTTTCTTTGTCCTCAGTGTGCATCATCTTTCAACACATTTTCTACTTTTTCTTACTTGCTACCTGAAGTCCCCCCCCCCGTTATATGTAAAGCACGATGGCATTTTATTCTCTTGCTCAGTCAGTCTTTTATGTTAATTATGTAGAAGTGCCTAAGCACTAAATATTTGCTGACAACACAGAAGTAAATGTGTCCTTGTTTTTTTTGTTTTTATTTTTTATTTTTGCTAGTGGAAACAGTTTCTATGAAACAAGACGAGAATATAGGTCCCTAGATCATCCTCACCATGTAGAATTTCTGCAAATTCTGTCTAGGTAGCAGTTGCCACAGGCACTCAGAAAGAGATCAGAACTCCTCATGCCGTTCTAACCTCACCGCTGCTTTAATCTTGCCGCGGAGTCCACCTATGAGAGTAAAATAATTCTAGTGGAAAATTTACTTGACTCTCATGTCTATCTAATCAATTATGTTACCTAATCAAATTTCCTATTTAAAATTAAGTTAAAAGGTTAACTCAGGAATCTCTTTCAACTCCTCATTTAATATTGTCTTATAGTTTTATTACCTAATCACCCATTTTTACTAAGTACAGAATATTGAACATTATTTGACCTTTTACAAAAGAGCTGTCATAGCTTGTACATCATTCTTCAGAATATTAATTTCAATTAATTCATTCAATTTTTCAAGAGATATTTATTAGAACGATGTTAGACATTTGACATTCATCTCACAACTCTGAATGTGAGAAAAGATGGAATTCTGCAGAATATTAAGCGGTCTTCCTAATATATCCTACTTTATGATAGAAATATAAATGCTGGGGACTGTGTTAAGTCATATAAAAACTTAAGCCAATTTCAAGAACAATTTTCCTTAAAATATAGAGCTAAGTTATGAAAAAGAAATAAGAATATAAAATAAGGTCATTATTTGACTGTCAGAAAAAAAAGAAAAGGAGCAGGGGACACAAGGGTGGGGAGAAAGAGCAGGGAGGAGAGGAGAGAGGGGCCAAGTGGTTGTGACTAAACAATACATTAATATTTGGCAGGCACGGTAGAGAGAAAGAGTGAGGGAAGTTGGGGTGATGCATTTCTTGCTGTCAAGTCTTCTTACTAAAGACACATTCATCCTTACATGTGTCTTTGTAACTTGATATATTTTTAGCTGTGCTCTATTTCATGTAAAGATTCCTTCTGTCTGGAAACAACTCTTAGAGACATATTTAAGAAAGTAAAGAGGGACAAGGGAGACAGTTCCAGGGAAAACAACCACACTTTGAATTGTAGTTGCTTGTGCCTGTTCAGCTGCACTCTCACTAAAGGGTTTCATGTGATGGGTTTCATGAATGCAGGGTAAGGCTCTGTTCCTTACATCAGTTATGTTGAAGTAGAGATTGAGATCTTTGAAAATACATATTAGAAGTTATATATTCTCTCTATATTGAAATTCACAGAAGTTGCTATAAAATTTATTTGCTTTAGGTGTAGACTTCTGACATGGCAGTTATATTTTATCTTAAAACATATGAATGCATATTCCTGATGAATACATTGTTTACTTCCTACATTTCTGCATGATAGCTATCTTTCAGATGCTGTGGTGACAAAAGCCTAGTATCCCAGAAACTGGTTTATTTTAATTATTAGTCATGTGTAGACAACGGTGAAGTTACCACACTATACACTCATCTGGATTTAGTTAGATGACTTCAGAATTTTGAAGTTTTGAATAATTTTTGGTTTGGGATTATGAAAAGCTACAAAATGAATTTTTATTTACTTGACTCAGTGGTGATAGATTACATAGACAAAGAACAGATAGATAGTAGATAGATAGATGGATAGATAGATAGATGATAGATAGATAGACAGACAGACAGACAGATAGATGATAGATAGATGATAGATAGATAGATAGATAGATAGATAGATAGATTGATGGAGGAAGGTCATTGGCTAATAAAGGAACTGCCTTGGCCAATTTTATTGGTTAGAGGATAGGTGGGAGGAGTAAACAGAACAGAACGCTGGGAGGAAGAGGAAGTGAGCTCAGACTCGACCGCTCTCCTCTCGGGAGCAGACGCCTGAGAGAGAAGCCATGCTCCTGGCTCCTGGGCAGACGCAAGCTAAGAAGCTCCGACCCAGGATGGACATAGGCTAGAATCTTCCCGGTAAGCGCACCTAGGGGCGCAACACAGATGATTAGAAATGGGCTAAATTAATATGTAAGAATTAGCCTAGAAGAGAATGGGCCAAGCCGTTTTTAAATGAATACAGTTTGTGTGTTGTTATTTCGGGACATAAGCTAGCCGAGCAGGCGGCCGGGGTGCTGGTAATGCAGCCCCGCCGCCCATATTACTACAATAGATAGATATTTCATGGCTATATCAATATGAAGAGAATGAAAATATAAGGCATAATATGGGGGAGAAGAGGGAGGCCTTTGGGAAGGGAAGTAAAGGCAGATGTAACAAGAGAGAATAATAGGTAGGAAATAACCTACTTCTCTGTGTATCCACATACATGTATATAGTCTGATATTAGAGTGTTTGCTGTTGGAGGGAATGAGAGGGAAGGCGAAAAAGAACAGGGGGTAGGATTGGGCAATGGATACTGAATGTGTATATGTATGAGTATCATAATGGAATACATTATTTAGTACACTAAGTAAAATATTAATTGCAAGTACAGCAGGTGTGAAAACAAGAGATGGTAGCAGCCAACAGAAACTGGGAGGAGGAGATGTTAGAGGGCAGGGCGCTGATTCTGAGCTACGTGAGTGGCATGCCTTTGTGAAGATGGCCCAGTGGAATCAGTGCTTTACAAACTAATCAAAATAAGCTGTCAATTGATAAAAATATAAACCTATCATTTGATATGACTGGGATATAATATATAGGTTTAATGTTTTTAACCTTTGTATACCAGATGACTTGAAGTCTTCAAAAGATTTGTAGACACACTTACCCTTCATTGAGCAATCAGTTGTGATTAAAACTATAATAGTGACAGGATCCCTTTATTTTTTTTTGAATATCTAGAATTGGTTGTACTGCTTTTGTGGAACTGTATGAGGAAATGCACTAAATAAACATTCAGATTTCTGCTGCCAAACAATATTTTCTAACTAGACAGAAACGTGCTGTAATCCTGTTTCACATCTGTGGAGAACAATAAACCCATTATATTCTTTGAAATTCTGCAGGGATTTGTTTCCTTGTAGCCTTATAGGATAGAAAACTCCAATGTCGGAAAAATGGAAAGATCATGGAGACCTACTTCCTTTATATTTACCCAGTTTTCATCCTTTGTGCTGATGACTTATGGAACTTCTGTAATTCTGTAACTCATGAGAAATATACCTGTGACTAATATGCACTATGCATTTTTAAAGAGCTTAGTGATATTCGGAGTAGTGTTGATGAATTTTCAAGAAAAGCAGTAGTTTTTGTGTGGAGTGGCACCAAAGGACTCGGGTTTTGCTGTGTCCAGGCAGTATCACACAGAGGGAAACAGAGAGGTCCTGTGGCTTTGGCCTGGGACCCTCACATTGTATTGATTCCTGACGATGACAGTATCACTTCCTGTAATATTTACCAGTGAGAGGATTTGCTGATAATTTCTTAATTTGTATTTTCAGCCAGTACTCTTTCTTAACTCAGTTTTATGTAGTGGCTAACTTAGTTTAGCTGAAATCCTCATTTGAATGCACTTACTGCGACTCAAGCAATGGAGATTAAACCCCCTTCCTAGCTCTCTGTTGCTCCCCTGACCTAGCTCTTCCCGAAACAGCACTCTTTATAAAGAGTTCTCTGGTAACTTCACACACAGCCTCTCACTGGGCACCTTCAGAGTCCTGCTTCTTTGCTTCCCAGGCTTTGTTGACTCTTAGAGGTGCCATTGTTATCTTTCATAACAAGATGATGAACCCAAAGGTTTTTTTTTTTTTTTTTTCCCAGTATTAGTGAACTAGTTAGCCAATTACCAAGAACTCTTCTAGGCAAATACTGCAGGAAAGACATCTTGTGTTTTCCAGGAATCAAGTGGTGGTATCTTAGCATGAAGTCCGTAGGTATAACTGAGTGCTGCCTTTAGAAACACACCATGGGGCTTCAGGTAACATCTGGAGTGAGGGCTGGAGAAAGGGAAGAAAAGAACATTCCTTGGACTGCACTCATGATTTAACAGAACTGAACATACTTCACACCAGACATTTTTCAAAAAGCAAGTATGTGCTGCTCATGGTAGTATATGTGTTCAGGTCCCTGCTCAGTTCAAGGTGACATACTGAGGCCCCCAAGAGAAAGCTTTGAAAGCTTGATGCATTCTCTCCATATACTTTTACAAAAAAATCAACAAACACAAACATCATGATTGACATTTATATCACTTATTGTTTTATTGTTTGAGAACCAGTTGTATATATATTGTTTGATCAGTCCTAGCACCCATTCCTTCACCTACAGTTTCTCCCTATCTCCATTACCACTTTATTCTGGAAACTTCATTTATTTTGCTTTTAATCCCCTTGAGTCTACTTTACCACTTCCTGTAGGTGTTTGCGTGTAGGAAAAGCTACTGCTCTATGAAAAGCCTTTTAGACTCCACATTCCTGAACTTACTTTTCCTCCTCCAGCAGTTAGCAGTTGCCAGTAGCTTCTCATTTATCACTGGATTGTATGAGCCTTTACCAGGTCCATGGGTCTTGTGTATGTATCACAGATGCTGTGGGTTCATGGATGCAATGGCCATGTCATGTTCACCAGATGACGTTCTACTTTTGCTCTTGTAGTATTCCTGTTCCCTCCTCCATGATGACCCCTGATTTGCAGAGGGAAAGAATGTGATGTAAATGTTCACTTAGAGATGAGTATTCTGCAGTCTCTTATTCTCTCACATTTACTAGTTGTAGGTCTCTGTTTCAATTTCCATCTACCACAAAAAGAAATTTCTCAGTTGACAGATACACTTTTCAATGGGTAGGAAAATAAGAAAAGAAAGGCTGATTAAATAATTAGCATTTCGCAGAATAATATCATGAAGTTCTCCTCTAGGGCCTAGGGCCTAGCTAGTTACTCTCTTTAGCCCATTGTACCAGTCATGGATTCCATGCTATAGAGGAGGCTTTAAATTCACTGAGAAAATGATGGGTCACCACCATAACCTTTGAGCGGTTACACTAGATTTCCTGTCTTGCTTTGACTCTCTTACTGTAGCTTCCAGGGTTGAAAGCTGATTAGATTGTTAGAGATTTTTCTCCCTGGGAAGATAGAACCATCAGGAACTATGAAAGATAGACAGCAAGGACGAAGATTCCAGATCCATTTGCTCACATTTTATTGTTCAAGTCAATGGCATCTTCAGTCATGGGACCATGCCATCAAATTCCAGAGCATAGCCAAGTGCAGTGCTAATATCATGTGCTGTTTGCGGAGGGTCTATGTGACCCTACTGAGCAACAAGTCAAAAAGAGGCAATCCATACCTGGCACTGGGCCTTTTCATAGATAGCCTATGGTGTGTAGGAGAAGCATCATCCCTCCATTTAATCTTTTAAGGCTGAAACACTGCTTACTTATTTTTCAGGCTTTAAAAAGTGCGATAGAACTTGAAACCTGATATTTTCAAGGGCATACATTTCCTTACTTTTAGCATTAGCCAGAGTGAGTGGACAATGAAGAAACTATTTCCTATCTGTGATGAAGCATGTGTGAACTTCAGAGAATGGATTCTATTTCATATAAACCAATTTTAGTTTATAATGAATGTTAAGGAATTTCATTATTTACCCAGGCTTAGAATTACACAAGAAAATCTGGATTTGGAATTTAACTCTGCAGCATGTTCCATTGAAATGATGTTCAATTCATAGTTTGTTGTAATGAACTTAAGGTTTGGAAGAGAAGGAAACTAATCCTTGAGATAGGGCCTTAAATTGTGTAGTTTCATATTCATCCTTTGAGCGAGTTATGGAATAATGTTTCACAGACCAGGTTTTCCCCTCAAACCCTGATTTGCATGCATAATCAGCAGTAAGCCTCCCTTCGCCAAAACTCCAGCGCCACCAATTGGTCCAAGACTCTGCCTTTGCCCTGTTGTGTTCACAGAATCCCAAAGTATGTGGTTGAAGTGCTAGTCACAGGCTAGAGACATTAATCTGTTTATTTTGGGTCTGAGTTATGTTCCCTGGGGATATTTGTCATGCACACATTTCATCTCAGTCATCCCTGGGGAGTCATTAAGTTTGTGAGTGACAGCTACAGAGCAGCCTGTACCAGTCCATGCCAGTCATCTCTATGGAGCAAGCAGGTGGTAACAGCATAAGTGAGCTGTAGAGAAAGAATGTAGTCAGGCTAAGATTTGAATATGGATTTCTGATCATCATTCCTTGTCACATTGTAGAATTTTCAGTGAAAATTCTACCTCTTTTTTTTTTCAAATAAATTCTTAGTATAGATCAATTGTGGAGAGTAATAGGTCCAATTACAGTTTTATACATCCGTAAGACATTCTTTCATCATATTCATTGGTATTGTATGGATCTCCCTGAGCATTCTTCCTCTTGCCTATAATCAACCCCCTTCTAATTTTCTGCCATACTTAGTCATCTTTCCTCCAGGTTTCATATATGAGAGAAGGCATGCTGCAAGTCAGCCTTATATTGATAAACAGGCTGACATCTGTTTTCACCCACTTTTTCGAACATGGCATAATATTGTTCTTGATGCTTGGGCAATATTCCATTATTTACATACACTACATCAGTTCATCAATGGATAAACACCTGGCCTGGTATCATATCTTGACAAATGTAAATAATGCCTCTGCAAACACAAAAATATGCCATCTCTATAGTAGGCTGGCTTGGATTCCTTCCATTATGTGCAGAGATAAGATTTTGGTGGATTGTATGGATGTCCTCATTTTAATATTTTGTGGGACCCAGTAATGATTTCTGTAGTTCCTAGATTAATTTTCATTTCCAAAAATAATGTTTAAGTTCCTTTACCCATAGCCTAAACAGATTTTTTTTTTGTTTCTCATTTGAAGATAGTGTTTTGCTAGCATGAGATGAAATTTCAGTGTGGTTTTGATTTATCTCTCCCTGATGACTAAAGATATTTGATATTTTTTTATTCAGTTGTTAGTCTTTTGTCCTTCTTCTTTGAGAAATATTTGGAGAGTTTTTTGAGGTTTTCATTTATAAGATTGGCTAGTTTTACTATTACTGTGTTTAAATTTTTATAGTCCAGATGTTAGTCCTTTGCTTGATGAACACCTAGTGAAAGATTTCAACACTTAGTAGACTATGTCTTCAGTCTCTTGCTCCATTTGCTGTCCTGTAAGTTCTTCAATTTGGTGCGTGGTCATTTATGAATTCTTCTTATTACTTCCTGAGTTTTGGCCCACTACTTGAAAATTTTGCCTATGTCAATCTTTCTGCTATGTTTCCTTCTAGTATCAAAATTTCAGCTCTTGTAGTAAGAGTTTGAATTCATTTGTAGATGATTTTTGAACATATAAGAAATAAGAGTTTGACTTCATTCTTCTGCATGTTTACTTAAGATTAATTTCAAAAGCAAGTTCTATTTGTCAGTGAATCAAACAATTTTAATACAACATGGATTCTATTGTTTGATACTTTTTTTAGTTTTTAATCCTAATTTATTTTTTTCAAAAAAAACTATCTTTTCTCATTTTACATGCCCAATCCATTTCCTACTCCCTCCCCGCCTCCTGCTCCCTTCACCTTCCCCCCAACCACTCCCTATCTCACCCCCTATCCACTCCTCAGGTAGGTTAAGGCTTCTCATGGGGAGTCAACAAAGTCTAGCACATTGCTTTAAGGCAGGACCAAGTCACTCCCCATTATATCTGGACTGAACAAGGTATTCCTGCAAAGAGAATGGGTTCCAAAAAGCCAATACAAGCAGTCTCCCCTAGCCATACTACTTTCACCCACATTCAGAGGGCCTAGTTTGGTCCTATGCTGGTTCCATGACTGTCAGGCCACAATTGGAAGGCTTCTACTATCTAAGATAAGTGTTTCAGTGGGTATCCCCATCATAGTCTTGACCTCTTTGCTCATATTTTCACTCCTCCCTCTCTTCAGCTGGACTTTGGGAGCTCAGTCCAATGTTCCACTGTGGTTCTATGCATCTGCTTCCATCAGTTGCTGAATGTAGGTTCTATGATGACTTAAGATAGTCATCAATCTGACTACAAGGCAAGGCCAGTTCAGGTACCCTCTCCACTGTTGCTTAGGATTTTAGTTGGGGTTATCCTTGTGGATTCCTGGGAATTTCACTAGTGTTAGATTTCTTGCTAGCCATATAATAGCTCCCTCAGTAAAGATATCACTTTCCTTGTTCTTCGTCTCTGTCCTTCCCTCATCTTCATCCATTTCCCTCTAGCTCTCCTACACCCTCCCCTTTCCCCTCCTCCCCTTCTGCCTTCCCTTCTCCTCCCAATCCCATGCTCCCAATGTCCTCATAGTATGGTTGAGCATACTTTAGGTATATGCCCAAGAGTGGTATTGCTGGGTCCTATGGTAGATTGATTCCCAATTTTCTGAGCACAATAGATCACTTCCCAAATATAACCTCATAGTTCAGACACTGAGAGCAGCAATAAATAAATGGGACCTCCTGAAACTGAGACGCTTCTATAAAGCAAAGGAAACAGTCAAATAGACAAAAAGGCAGTCTACTGAATGGGAAAAGGTCTTCATCAACCCCATATCAGATAGAGGACTGATCTCCAAATTCTATAAAAAACTCAAGAAATTAGACATCAAAGTATTAAATAACCCAATAAAATGGGTACAGATCTAAACAGAGAATTCTCAACAGAAGAATTTTGAATGGCTGAAAGACACTTAAGGAAATGGTCAACATCCTTAGCCATCAGAGAAATGCAAATCAAAATGACTCTAAGATTTCATCTTACACTTGTCAGAATTGCTAAGATTAAAATCACCAATGACAGCTTATGCTGGATAGGATGCAGAGTAATGATGCATTGCTGGTAGGAGTGCAAACTTGTTTAATAAATTTTAAAAGAAACATTTTAGGAGTGGAATCATTTGCATCAGTGATGATGAAGCATGGAAAAGGACAGTTTGTTGGTCCAAAAGATTAGAGGATTAATATCTGTTGACTTTATAGCAAGAGGAAAGTCCTCGTATAATAAGTTCTTGTATTTAAGTTAGAGGTGAATAAAAACATTGAGGGCTAATTTATTTTGAAATCAATCTTAAGTAAACATGCTGAAAGTTGTAGGAAAATGCTTTGCACATCTTGCCATTGTTTTACCAGGCTGTCTTATGCACAACTTGAGGATTTCTGTCATAAATATTTCTATCTCCCTTCCTGCTGTTATAACAAAAATGCTACTGGGCCTCTTAAAATTTGTAGAGACAGATGCAAAGTTTTATCCTTCTTTTGTCAGTAGTCACTCACAATCCATAAAATAGGGAGGCGGCTAGCACCAGCAGAAAAGGATTTTGTGCATCCCAAAAGGCCTCTGTGCTACAGCTCTCGTTCTAACACCTAACACAGAAAGCTCTGTGTTTCTATTTTTTTTTTCCATTTCTCTTCTTTCTTGGTCTTATTCCAGTGGTTGTAATAGGTACTGTGTTTGCTTCCACTATGCTCTCACCATATGTCCTGTTTTAAAGCACTGTGATTGTCTCCACGACTCATGGGCTTCTTGAACTTAGGATGGATTTTTAGCACCATATTCTTACCATGGAGCACAGTTCCCTGCTCAGGTTTGTGATTAAATGCCTCGGTGATCAGCTAATTAATGTCCACATAAAGCCTCACTTTCTTCTGTTGGAAGACATTGCTGGCTGCTTGAGGTTGTTGTCTCTCATGGCAGCTTTCTCTAAAGCTCAGCAACATGGGAACTCCATCCCTCCTCAGTAGAACTTCCTGCCTTTACCTGCGCTTAGCTGGAGAATATCCCTGGGCCTGAAGGACTGACTTTATCTGAAAGCTCTCTCCTTGTGTGAATGTCTGATTTATCTTTAGCTTCAAGTTTGGCACAGATTCCTGCTGGAAGACTTGTACTAGGAGCTCTGCTATAGGACCCTACTGCCATAAATAAAGCCTTGTGATAGGAGCGGGCTACTTAATAGAAATTAAGGTTTGTCCCCAGGCTCCCCAATCTTATATATTCCTTATACTCTGGAATAAAGTTGAGTTGTTTAAATGAAAGCAGTCTCCCGAAGCCCTGTCTCTATCTGTGCTCATGGGTCATGTACAAAGCTTTCTCTTGCCGCTTCTGCCCCTTTGTCTTTGGAGACTGGTGGTTAACTGGCCTAGGGGAAAAAGGAAATTCCCACACTCTTTATTGATGATCGCTAAAAATTAAAGTTGGACTTATGGTTAGATAAAATGGCATTAAGAAGAAATGGCAGCTTGACTTTTGCTTTATTTGTCTATTGGCTGTATTCAAAATAGGGCCAAAGACAATCCAGTTATCACAAATATCTATTAATTCCCAGAATCAATTCAGGAAGTCAGTCTGTTCTGCAAACATTAACATCAAAATGTGTCCAAACCGATTTTCCGTGATTAGCATTTATTCGTCTGCCTTGTGCACTGTAGAGTGTCTCCCTTCTCTGTGACCTGTGGAGGATATCTATCTTTGTATGTTCGTTTCCAGTTCAAAGTGAATAATATCTGAGAGATTTGTGTTTATCATCCTTGCATATACAAACTGCTTAGTGCTGAAATAAATGACTTAGTCACTGGCCCCTGACCTCCTCTGTGACTGATGCTGGGGAAACAGGTGAAACCATTGGTGGAGAGAAAAGATAATGTTATCAGTTTCGGGACACATGCAGTCTCTCAAGGGAACTGTGAGTGGTCTAATGATGGCAGTCATCATCCACTACAGACACATTTTTCCTGGGCACGCTGACGTGTTTGAGATCCCTGGCTCTTTTTAGAATTAACTTGAATTCTTCATGATACCACATCCCTCGTGGGACATGCTGTTGCTAATGAGCCTTCCTTCAGGGTTTCTCATGTGGCATCTATAAAGGGTCACAGCTGCAGCCTGTTTTGAGTGTAAAATAGCCTGAGGGAATGGCATAAGATAAAATTGAGCAACAGCACTTCAATGCCCAATGACTTATGAGTCATCCTCTCTCTCTTTACAAGTCATGCCGTAATGTCATTCATAAAATAATACTAGCTTTCCAAACAGTTTTACTAGTATTTGGCAGATTTAAGGGACATCTTTTGCTTAGTATGACATTTGTGAGAATAGGTAGCAAGGAAACTTTTGCTTGCTTCAGTTTGGATAGTCTCCAGTCTGTGAATCTTTGAGATTGATCTCTCTCAGGAAATGTAGGCTGTATTTTGCAAACTTCCAAACTCCTTGCTTTGGCTGCTTCATATGCAAATTAACTAGCAGACATTCAAATACAGTTTCTGAATGGAACATAACCAGAGGACTTGAATGAAAGTGCATATGGGCATGTGATAATCATTTTGTTTATTAGATCAAAAGAACTGTTAAAGGTAAGAGATCTGAATAATTAAATGCAAACGTGTTTGCAGCAGGAGTGGCCTTGACCTAGACGCCAATCTCTTCTAATGGGAGTTGATCTTGACACATTCGCTTAGTGAAACTCAGGGCTCTCTGACATGTCAGGTCATGGTTTAAAATATTCAAACGTATTTTATTTTTCATGTGGATGTAGTTGTGCCTCTTGATATTTTGGTGCCATTTTGTGGGAGGCTGGGGCTCAATTTGTACTACTACAAGCGTGAAAACCCACACTTGGCTCCCTAATACCTTGGTAAAAAGTCAGGTGTCATGCCACATATCGGTAACCCTAGAGCTGGGAGTGGGAGGGGTGGACTTGGGGAGGAAATAGGCTACTCTGCCTAGTCTCCCAGTGAGTTCCAGGGCCAATGAAAGACCTTCTCTCAAATATGTGGTGGAATAAATTCAAAGAAGACACCCAGGTTTCTTCTTCTCGCTTCTTATATGTGCTCACAATGCATTTTTACATACTTGTGCATTTGTGTCTTTCCTACTTTAACTTAGGACTGGAAGGTAAGAAATGACTCTTGACTTCTTGGTATTGGATCATTGGGATTGGTCTCTTCTGATTATGATCATCAGTTTGGAAAACAAAAATAGGAAATAAATACTGGTTATGAAGGAGCTCTCTTTATCTTTGCATAGAAAAGAACATAAATGGAATTATATGTCCTTTGATGCAATTTTCCTTTAAAGAAAGCAATTTTATTGTTCTATGTGTAATGGACAGTGTCAGAATGAAAAGCACATTGTAGCAACTGTAATAGTTGGATTAGGTATGTGAAAATTAATTGTAGAAGTCACAGTTTCATCATGAAAATCATGAGTCAAAATCTTTATTCTTCAATTTTTCCTTTTAAAATTTTACCATTGTTAGCTACGAACAAATTTCTGCAACTAAGAGCTACATTGCTCCACTCAACTAAGTTGTGCCAGAAACATAATCCAAAAGGTAATTTATCTTACCCCCTGGAGTGATAAATGCCCAAAGCTGGTTCATCTTCCCTATCGGTACATTTTGCTCCATGGAACATCAGAGGAGGAGGATAATTCAAACTCATTGGTTTGGAAGAATTACTGAATTATGTAAAACACTTTCATCTAATTTATGATCATTCTTTGACTTTTATTACTGTTAATTACTTTTATATTTTCTAGTGTTCACTCTCATAAATGACATAAAAATGACTATTCTGCGTATTTCTCCACCTAGTCCATTGTGTATTTCACTCTTCTTCCTTCTGTACGACCCACATACTTTTCCTCTCAATCCTCATTTCCTCCTTTTCTTTCCCATCTTTTCCCTATTTTCTTAAGTATGGCCTTCCATAACTTTAATGATCTTTAATCTCTGTGGACATGATAACCCAAATTCCCCTTCCTAGTTACATTTCTGACATGGATTTTCCTGCTCCTTTAACCTATTCCTGTCTTTACACACACTACTTTCATTTCATACGAATCTTATATATCCTACTTAAAAAAGAATTTAATGGGATTTGTCCTATAAGGAAGGATAACTCACCCCCTAAAAGCAAATAAAAAGCAGATAGTTCCACCAATTTAATAGACTAAATGTTGTTTGGTAAGATAATTTGAAATCAAAATAGGTAAATTCATAAAAGCAAATAGCTGGTTTGCAATAATTCTGGATTCTTAGTAGAAACAGTGACATAACTAGGTACTAAAGGACATCATAAACAATATTATCTATATGTTGCTTACATTTGGTAATGAAAAGAAACACAGATAGTTAGACATGCTTTGCAGAGATCCAGCATTGCCACTAACTACCTAGTTTTCATAAACTGTGAGCTGAGTGACAACTCACTCCTAAAGGTAATCAGGTAACATAGAGAAAATGTTAAGACTACATATTTTGTTCAAATTTAATGTAGAAAAAGCAATGTGTGATTAAAAATAATAGGCATGGATTCCAAAAGTAGATCTTGTCAAAATTGATTTTTTTATTCAAGAAACTGTTTTTGATTGTTGTTTTTACTTAGTGCTCCCTCCAAATTTCTGAATTATAGTTAAAAATAGTACTTGGGTACAAAGTAACTGATAATAGTAACTGCAGGGTCATACCTAAAAATTTTAATTCCAGACTCTGGTGGTGGCTTGCAGATATAAGTGCAGTGATGGGTAATGACCTGTGTGAGGAACTGAAGGCTCTCCCACCACCCTTGACTGTTTCCAGCTGCAAAGGATTGTTATTGTATGTTGACTGCATTAGAAATACTTTGTGTACTTAAAAGATATACATGTAAGATGTTGTCACTTGTTCCCCAACTGAAGTCTGAAGAATTCTCAATATGAATCCATGACCTAGGACAGTATTAAGACTAGCAGCACACTTCATGTAATTGAGTTCATATCTCCCTCTCCACTATTCAGACTCTTACTAAACACTGTCTTCTTTTTAAGTCTGATAATCTAAAATATGGGGAAAATACATTGAAGCCAGTCAGCAGAGAATAATCATATAAACTTTGATTACAGAGTTACTCAGAATAATCTCCTGGGACAAATACAAGCAACTGGAACTTGCCTTTAGACATTCCAGCTGAACAGAATTGTATCAGTCCTGAGCCAGGCACTTGAGCATGTGCCTGTGATCCTATCAGGAGATTGGGGATAAAGGTTTTGATTCATGGTTAGTTTGAGTCACACAATGACATCTTAAAATTAATTATTATTGTCTCTGTGTGTGCATGGTGTGTGTGCATGGTGTGTGTGTGTGTGTGTGTGTGTGTGTGTGTGTGTGTGTGTGTGTTTGCAGATGGGCACATACCGTGTTGTCCATGTAGAAGAGTCTTGGGAATTGGTTATCTCCCCTGTCATGGTTTCTGGAGATTTGGGGCTTCAGGCTTACAGAGCAAGTGTCATTACTTAAGGGTTGTTACCCTGCCCTAAGTAATGAGATCTTATCAAAGAGAGGTGGGAAGGAGAGGAGAGGAAAAAAGGGAGATGAAAAGCAGGCAAGGTTACAGGATGAAATGAGAGTGAAGGAAAGGAATCTGCAGACTTGAAGGCGCTACTTGGCAATGGAGCACATGGAGTTTGTAAACTCCATAAGATGTATCTATATCTAAGGTGTGGGAACTATACAGAAGCAATTCAGCCTAATTCAAATTCACAGGATAGTGACAGTGGTGTGTATACTGAGGATTGACCCCAAAGCTTTGTGCATGCCACGAAGCTCTCTACAACGGAAATACATGTTCAGTCCTGAGACAACTATTAAATACAGACATTAAAACTACTATAACATAAAAATAAATCATCATTTATGAATTCAATGTAGTTCAAAATATGAATTCAGAAAAGAGAATCTTTTGTGAAGGAAGAACATGAATTGGAGTTGATACTTGTTAGTAAATAGTTCTACTATATACTGTTAGTTATAACAGTTTTAATAGATTGGTGTCATAGTGTTGTACTATTAAAATTCTGCAACAACAAATATGTATAGTAACATTTTCAAAGCTTTTGTTGTATCACTATGAAATATGTGTCTCTCTATGTTTGTTTATATGTTCATAATATATATTATATAAATCCATATTTTGATATAGTGAAGCAGAATCAATTTATTACTAATAATCAAACATGAGACTAACCACCCCAATTATAATATAATGACATGAGATATTTGGAGTTGTATGTATGTATATTATCTGTGTTAGCTCTGTCATTAAGTTTCATAATATATGTTTGTCTACATATATCTCATCAGATTCTTACTTTCAATTTGTTTATTTTGAATAATAGTACTTAAGTACATATCTTCCAGATTTACAAGCATATAACTGATAGCTTCAGGATTCATGTAGTTTTTCAGAGTATAAAGAAAGAATTTATCTTCATTTGGAATGGTCCTATTTTCTCGTTATCAAAAATGTTCACATATTCATGTTGATTACTCCATTGTGTCTAGAAATGGTGCTGGTGATGTTTGTTTAAAGATAATTATATTAATTACAGTTTTATGTGGAAAATAAGCATATTTACCTGTAAAACACTATTCAGGTGTTTGCAAGAGCTAATCATGTTTATGGACATTGAAAGTGTCTCACTAAACTCTGCAAGAATTCCTTTGGAGATGGAAGGCCACATAATTATACTTTCAGAGAATATTAATTAATAGCCTTTCAGGCTAAAAATATATTTAAAATAAATGTAAAATAGCTAGTTATAAAGATGGCAAAAAACATTTCATCTTATTTAATGTTTTCTGTTTTTTGCCTAGATTGTTTATTAGTTAATTGTCTCTTTGCAATGACAATAACATCTGATTTTTCTGTACATGCCTCATCATATTAGGGAAGGCGTAGAGACAGCACAGCTTACAGGACACTGGTACCCGTGCCTATAGTTAGAAGCAGAGACAGGAATGAGTGTTAATGCTCCAGTCATTTCCCCTTTTCATCCTTTTAATCAGTCCAGACTGGAGTTCATTGGATAATGTTACACACATATAGGATCTATGAGTTATGGCTGTTTATAAATGTTCTCAGAGACACAGCTTGTCTTCTAGATGATTTCAGATCGTGTTGAGTTGAAAATGAACATTAACCGACTCATCTTGTGACCTCGATAGGCAAACACTCAGCTAAGTTTGCTCACTGGTATTTTACAACCTCTTGGCAGGTTAGTTTTTTTGCTTGCTACTACTACTACAATGACGACGACTAATAATAATACTCTTTGTTCTGTGATTTCTACAGTTTTCATTGAGATGAGATAATCCAAAGGTATGACTGGAGAGGAAGTTGTTTAGTTGTAACAACCCCCAGAACTGGTGATTATCAGGACTTTTTCTCAATTAAAGAGTTAAATTTCATGAATTATTTGAATCTCTTGAAACGTTTCTCCTATGTATAATACATGATAAGATTTTAGAACTACGCGACTCTAGCCCTAGGAAATGTCATCATAGAAAATATGCTCTAGGAACAATACATTTGATCAGGAAGTGAGCAGATCTACTTTTACTCTCATTTATTACCTGAAGACAGAATCATTTTAGCATGCTTAGTATAACTGGGGTCAGAAGAAATACACCTACTTTAACACTGGAGAGGTCCGACATGTTCTTGTGAAGGAATGCATACTGAAAAGGAGGATACAATTTTTGAATGAATTCCACACTTATATAAAGACATTCTTGCTGAAGTGAGAGAGATAGTTCAATGCATAAGAACAGATACTGCTCTTCCCAAGCACCCAAGTTTGGTTACCAGCACACACATGAGGTGGCTCATGACTGACTGTATCATCAAGAGGTGATCAAACTTTCTTCAGATATTCTGGGTACCTTCACTCACATGGCATATACTCACCCAGACATAAAGACAAACAATTACAAAAATCTTTATATAAAGAGATATGTAGATATAAATAGATAGGTATTATGAAGCTTATAACTTCAAATGGCAAGAATTAGGACTTTGTCATTTTCATTTATAGTGAATGAAAGTATGGTTTATTGTACAAAATACAAGGAAATGAGAACTCCCAGACATATTTTATTGGTGTAATTATAGTGACAAGACAGCAGCCACCTCTAAACAATGAAACATCTGCCTTGATAAAAGAGGACAAAGGTTTTCTCTATAATCAAAATTCAAAGCTTCTAATTCTGAATCTCATGTACTCTATCACACCAATCCAGAGTTTTATCTTACTGTATTATTTATCAATATCATCTGATTTACATGTTTTTCATGTAGACAAAATACATTTTAAAGTTTACCAATAGTTCAAAGAAAATACACGTCTAGTCCCTGTCTAACCCTCTGTTATCTCCACTTCATTTTACCTTTTCAAAATGTACTCTATTGTCACAATATTCAATACCCTACCGCTATGCCTCCTTCATGTTGGCAGCTTCGTGTGTGTGTGTGTGTGTGTGTATTTTCATATATCCCCTGATCATTTACCCTTACAATTATAATAAACTCATTTTACCATTAAAGTTTCCAAATTGTTCAAACTTGTAGTATTGTCCCACGAGAATATTGTCTATAGGCCGGGTAGTGTTGGCTCATGCCATTAATCCCAGTAATTGGGATGCAGAGGCAGGCGGATCTCTGTGAGTTTGAAGACAACCTAGTCTATAAGTCCTACTTCCAGGATAGGCCCCAAAGCTACAGAGAAACCCTGTCTCAAGCAACAACAACAACAACAGACAAACAAAGAAAGAAAAAAGAATATTGTCTATAGTATTTCCAGGATTATCATCTAATATGGAAGTGTGATTGCAAAATATATGTTATGCAATGTTGTGTGAGCTGCTTCTCATGATTTATTTTCAACCTGTCTCTCCTGCCACGCTCATGTCAACCTCTGTATATAAATGCTTTCCATGAACTCCTCACAGTGGTCAAGCTACTGTATTTATTATTTCATCATTCTTGTCTCAAAATCTTACATTTATCAGGTTGTTTAAAGCTAGAAATGGTTCTTAACAGAAACTACAAGGGCCTACAGTTTTGAAGAAATGTAAAAAGAAATTTATTTTAAAGGGAATGTTCTTCAGAAATCTTAGATTTTATATTTATGAATTAAGATTAATCATCTGTGGGGTATTTTAAATTTACATCCAGATAATTAACATAGTCTAAATGCATTTTGAATAACAAAGTGGACTGTAGGTCGACAGAGATTTCAAGGTGAAATCTCACTTGACAAAGTCAAGAGGAGGAATGGAAATTAGGGAGCGGCAACAGAGTACAGACTTTCTTCAGAGATGGATTAATTGCCCACTGTTAAGCAGCATTATGCTTGATTATCATTTAATGAATGGTTTGATTTACCTCATGTTACTATAATGGCTTAAAAGTCAATGACCTTGTCATGTTCTGATCAGCATTGCTAAGCTTTGATGCAGTGCATGTTTTAGTGAAAAGGGTACTGTATGATGAGAACAGTGTGAACTGAATCAATATTTAGGAGATGGTGCAAGAAAGAGTAATCTTTATATTCACCCCAATGTGTCATATATAAATCATAATGAACATGTTAACTCGATGTAATATAGTCATTTTTACAAACTCATATATATTTGTGTACTGTTCTTTCCACTGGGATTTGCTGAAGCTTTTTAATTTTTTAATTTTTTTCTGATAATTCTTGTCAGTTTGTTTTTGAAAAAAGTTATGGAATCTGAATCTAAATGGCTTAAGAATACAATGTTCTCAAATTATTTTCCATATTAAAACTATCAAGCATTTTGTTCCCAGGGTCACTTCTTTCAGATTAAAAAGAATAGCATTGTGTTTGCAAATGGAAAGTGTGCTACCCATGGTTATTTAGAACTCGGCAGTGGCCATTTCATACACTGCATTGCAATAATTTTAAATAACCAGTTTTAGACTCCTTGAAAAGACTGTATGTGGTTTGATAAGACAAAACATTAAAGATGCACATTTATACTTGTTTCTATTAATCCTTTATCATAAGAGCAGCACATACATGTTTGTGTGACATATCTTTTTATTCTTGCATTTTTCTTGAAGGAGTGATATATATATGTTGTAGCTTCGAATAAATGGGTTCATAAATTCTAGTTCACAGTCAATTTCACAGAGAGCCATTTCTAGGTTCAATCAACCTCCTAGATGCACTAGATAAGCTTCAGTTATTCTGTTATTCTTTTTTTGTTTGGCAAAATGCTGCTATTTTAAGATTAAGTGAAAATTCAATACAAGCACTCGCTGTAGACGCACTCTTTCTAGTTGTCTCTGAATTACTCACAGTACTAAAAGCATTTTTGGTCAAATTTTTGAAATTAGAAGTTTAGAGTTCTTGTTCTTTTACAAACATCAGTAACATTTGATAGTGTGATTTCCCCCTGAAATATGGATTCCTCGAATTATGGCACATGATTCTTAGTGATATTGTTTTTATTGCAGAAGTGACAATGACTCTTAAATCTAAGTTATAATGATAATCTATAATGTTATAAATGACAGGACCTATTTTATTATATATCACAATTTATTCACCCATCTATCTATTTATTGGTGAACATTAGGTTGTTTTTAACCCCACTGTTGTAGTGGATAAAGTTTTAGTGAAGATGAGAGAGGAAGCAATTTTCTAAACAGCTGATTTCATTTTAATTTCTTTATTGAAAATATATGTTTTTATACAATGGTTTGTGCTTGTAGTTTTCCCTAAGCTCCTTCAATATCCTACCTACCTCCCCTTCTATCTTAATCTCTCTCTGTCTCTCTACATCTCTGTTCCTCTCTGTCTCTCTGTCTCTGTTTCTCCCTAGCTCTCTTTTGCCTCTCTCTTCTTAGAAAATATATAGGCCTATAAAGAAAAATAATATAATAAAATGGAAAGAAACAAACTGGAATAGAAAAAGACAAACAAACATAAGAAAATATTCCAGGACAAGGCACATAACATACGTTTGGGCAAACAGGAATCCTATAATAACCAAAGCCAAGAAGCCATAATAAAAAAAGACTATTAATGTTACATTTAACAAAAAAAGCCCTGACAGAGCAGTGTATCAGAAAATTTCCCAGTATATACAAACAAAGATTTAAAAAGTACGAAGAAGAAACAAATTCCCTGAAAAGGCATGATACGAAGAACTTCCAAAGGTGCCATTGAGTCAAAACTAATTTTTCTTTCGTGAGTAGTTATCAACTGGAGACATGTTCTAGAGTAGAGATCAAACACTGTGTCCAGGTCTGCTCTCAGCTGGGACCCCATCTGGCTTACACCCATGAAGGTTGTGTGCATGCCACAGTGTCTGTGAGTTTCTAGGTACATAGGTGCTGATGTGTTTGAATGCCTTGTTTCCTTGGTGTCCTCCATCCCCCTAAATCTTTACATATCCTCTTGCTCAGGGTTCCCTGAGCTGTGAGGGAAAGAATTTAATAAAGACATACCCTTTAGAATTGAGTGTTTTACGGTCTCTCACTCTCTGCACATATTCCAGCTCTGTATTTGTTACCATCTCCTAGCTTCTCTGATGACAGCTGAGCAAGTCACTGATCTGTGAGTATAGCAGAATATCATTAGGAGTCATCTCTTGCCTTTCGAAGAACATTAGTTTATAGTTTTCCCTTGGTCCATGGCTCACCTAGTTTCAAGTTCTTGGCCATCTAAGCAGAGTCAGGGTCAGGTTCTGTCTCATGGGTTGGACCGTAAATCCAATCAGATATTGGTCAGTAAGCCCTACAAGATTTGTGCCACTATTACACAAGAACATCTTTCAGGCAGATAAATACCATAGATCAAATTGTTTGTAACAGGGTTAATGTTTCCCTTTCCTCTTTGGTTCTGTGAAGCATACTTTTCAGACCATGGACACTAGTCAGTATGGATAAAAGCTCTAGCTCTTCTTCTCTGTGTTCAGTGAGTTGCATAGGTGTTGTCTTCATCAATAGAGCCTTACTGTCCGTTTATTGAGAGAAAACAATGGCCTCACAATAGCGGGCTTGTTTGAGGGGTTCTATGGGGCCACTTTGAGCAACACCTAGTTTAGATATAACTCACTCCTATAACTTGACTTTTCCTTTGGGGACATGAAATGGGACTCTGTTTTCCCTGTTATTTGGTGATTTTGTTTAGACTGCCTTTCTTTATGTATGTATTTTAGGAAATTTCTACTCTATTAGGTTTCCATACTACTCCTCAAATGGCCCTTTGTTTTGGCTGTCGCCCCTTATATTCATTCTCTTGCCCCACTTTCTTCCTCCTCCCTGTTTCATCCTCCTGTTCCAGTCCCTGTTCTAGCCCATACAGGAATATCTATTTTTCCCTTCCTATTGTATCTCAAGAGTAGGGGTTGATGAATTAAGTGACTGTCTCATCTTTAATTTCTTTGGAAAGTATTATAGAGTCTTCCTAAGAATGGCCACACTGACTTATATTTCCACTAAATGTGTACATTCCTTTCTTCTCTTTCCTAAGAATGTCCATATTTACTTACATTTGAATTAAAAGTATATATTGTTTTCCTTCTCTTTGTAATAAAAAGCTAACACTATTATTTCTGATCTTTCCATAATAGTCATCTGTATAGGAATAAAACTGAATCTGTCTGTACTATACTGTTATGGATACTCTATGTTGTGTTGTGGGTGAGAAATTCAAAAGACCACATACTTTCAAAGCCTAAACTATGAACCCTTTGGTCCTTTTTAGATAATCCTTGCAGATGCATATCTTCATTCCTTATCTGACATGCACACATATATTACAGTATTCTATGCCATGTTTACCTGTCTTAAAACTGTTTGGACTTTTACCAGGATACCTGATTTCTAGTGAGGTATTATTTTTGTCACCGATTCAGTGTGACGAGCTGGAATAGTATTTGAAATTTGGTTTTGTTCTTTGAAACTTGGAAGTAGGTAATATGTTCCAGACCTTCAATTTTTAGCCTCATTAACTGCTCCCTTTGTATGACTGTTTTAAATGCACCCAATATAGCAAAAATACAGTTGCAGTTGCATATTCTGGGCCTATTGGCATACTCTTTTTTCTCTTGTGTTATATTTTCTCAAGGCTGTTGGGTTTTTTCTACCTAAAGCTTACCCTTCTGTACATGATGGATGTTGTCAGAAAATTCTTACTGTGTGAGCAGTCTCCCATGAAATCATGGCATTTACCTAGAATATAATCCAATGTAGCTTCCATAAATCTTTAATCAAGTATATAGCTTGTTGTGTTTTCTTAATAAACCAGTAAGCATAGAAAATTTAAAGCCATTATTTCATGCTGTTTTAATCCATAAAATAGAGGGAAGTGGTTGTTATTTTACCCATCTGCAGCAAATGAGGTAATTTTAACAAGGCTTGGAATAAATACATTTAATATGGTACCCATTTTTCAGCTGGGCCTGGCATCCGACTTCATGAATAAAAAAGATGCCATTTATCATATGGTGATAGTCATACACATCATATTTATCATGTCTGTAAAGGAATAAGTTATACCTTGGAACTGTTTTTTATTACTGACTGGAGATTATAGAATATGAATCTATTATAATCATGCTAAGCATATACACAGAGTATATTTATTTTAAGTTCATCTTTAATTTTATAGGAACATATATTCACTGCTATGCAGTTTTAAAATGTTAACATATTTGATATTTCAAAACTGTTTTCATCAGGAAGAATTTATAACTGTCATTGTGTTAAATATCTGTTTTAAAGATATACTTAAAACCTCTAAATCTTAAATTTATCAAATTTAAAGAAGCTTGAATTAATCCCATGGCTTACTTAACCATTTTGCTAGTTTCTTAAGAAACTGTATTATTTGAACATTTTCCATTAAAGATGATATTATTCCTAGCTTCGGTGTGCATGTTCCACACCCAAACTCAGGGAGCTAGACCAAGAGAATTTTGAAATTGAGGCTCGCCCGGTGGCAACATAGTAGGAACCTGTCTTTTTAAGGGAAGAGAAGGGGGGGAAAGACAAAGATTATGTTTGGAGTTTTTAGCTTAAATGGCATCTAGTTACCAAACATCTCTTTTTAATATGCACTGAAATGCTGTCAACACATAGCTTCAATAGAAAGACTATGCAGAGAATATCAAGACTGGTCCTTCTTCCAAAAACCTAGCTGTCTTTTATTGACTCCAAAGTCAATGGATTTACAATGAAGTATTCAGCCACCGAAATTTTCTCAGTAACACATGCTTCATCAGTTTGTAATATCTCCAAAGTGGAGGAGGAGACATACACACAGAACTTTATCCGCAAAGAAATATAGAAAATAAGAGGTAGAGCAAGGACTGACATTAACCCCTGATTGTCTCTGCCCTGGTAAAGGACACCAACAGAATTGCTTCTCTATGAACAACTTAAATACAGAGAATGTACTAAAGTCTAACATTTTAGACTCACAAAGGGTTTCAGAAAAGAATAAAAGGAAAAGTTTTTAATTCTATAAAGAATGGGTAATAAGACAGTCATATTTTTAGTGTTAGAGATTTGCTAGTGTCAATCAAGAACCTCCCAGGCTGAGCCTTGGTTTCTGGCAGACATCAAGCATGAAATGTCTGTGTGATTGAATAACTGCATTAATCAAGACATGATCTCATAGACCAGTAGTCAGACTTTACAGAAAACAAACCCAGATTGCTGCTGACACTTGAAATATATGGAAGCTAAAATTGTGACTCTTGAAATACAAAAAGATAGCTTTATTTTTCCCAGGAATTCTTTACTAATGTAGATAGTATTTCCCTTTTTGGAAGTACTTTCTCCTAAATGTATTTTAGCCCTAAAATTGAAGGACATTTTCCACCATGGTATCTCCCTCTGCCAAGTAAGTAGATCCAGCAGTTTTCAAATGTAGCATTTTTGCCTCTGTTTTAAAAATATATCCATGATATATGTGGTTATTACACAGATATTTTTTATTTAACATGAATCTCTTACGTATGGAATCTGAGATTGTTTCAAAGAAAGGAGACTCCTACATACCATGTCTCTAGTATAAATTGTGTCTAGTAAAACACTCCTTCCTACGTAGGAGTAAGCATTTTCTCAAACCAGTTGTTTCCCTAACATAATTGTAAGTGAGATCATAGTTGTGTCATATTCTCCACTCATCCAGCAATACAAAGAGTTCTGTATTGCTGCCTTCTCAAAGAACACGGCTTGAAAATTAAGGAAACTGATGAATGCACTGAACGTGTTCTAAGAGAAACACCTGAGGCTACTTTATTGTTTAAGAGTATTAAGATAATGGACTCTGAGGAACTGCAACTACCCAAGGAATTTCATACTGAAGAAGAAAGAGGATGGTTCATGGTGTCAGCCAGAGTGGCAATATGTCTGCGAGGAAGAGATTTCAAACAATTCTGAATTAACAGACCACATTGAAGGACAGACTGGAACAGGCACAGTGATGGGCTGGACCTTACCTTGACCAGGACTGTTTAGCTATGCATACCTCTTCCCTGTTCAAGTCTTTATGTCAGACCAAAGCCATACAGTATAGAGATAGATTTGGAGTGTTACTGAGATCATTATTTATACCTCCTCTTAATGTAGTCATGTTGAATAAATGTCCTTTCTCGCCTTTTTACTATTTCTTGTCTCTTTAGTTGGCATTTTAAAGATGGGGGGCAGAATGCAACTTGCTGTTGATGCCAGGTTTTGTATCTCTGGTTAAAAGTAATCCATGGGTCTGCAAAAAAAAGTTGTTTTTTTTTTTGTTGTTGTTGTTGGTTTTTTTTTTTTCTTAAATGATCCATTAACTCTTTACCTCCAGAAACCCCAAGTAAGAAAATAGAAAGTGAGAGAAATCTGAGACTGTGAGGAACGGAAAACTTTAACATGTGTAGAAGATTAATGATTCCCAGGAACCAGCTCAACTTTGCTAGCTATCTGTAAAGAAATGCAAGCATCCTATAATGGTTGCTATTAATAGGAGGACAATAATAAACACCTTCTAACTCCAGAAATGAAGTTTATACATCAAAGAGAAGTACAGTTTTAAAAGAAACATTAAAAAATGTATTTGTAAAAAATGAGTCTTACTTATGGCTAGAAACCAAATATGAGTGAGTACATCCCATGCTCCTCTTTTTGGGTCTGGCTTACTTCACTCAGGATAGTGTTTTCTATTTCTATCCATTTGCATGCAAAATTCAAGAAGCCCTTGTTTTGTACTGCTGAGTAGTACTCTAATATGTATATATTCCATACTTTCTTCATCCATTCTTCTATTGAAGGGCATCTAGGTTGTTTCCAGGTTCTGGCTATTACAAACAATGCTGCTATGAACATAGTAGAGCATATATTTTTGTTGCATGATAAGGCCTCTCTTGGGTATATTCCCAAGAGTGGTATTGCTGGGTCCAGGGGTAGGATGATCCCGAATTTCATGAGAAACCACCACACTGCTTGATCCTAGAGAAGCTAAATAAGGAGAACCCAAAGAAAAACATATAGGCATCTTCTTGAATATTAACCTTCATCAGGCAATGAAAGGAGACAGAGACAGAGACCCACATTGGAGCACCAGGCAGAAATCTCAAGGACCAAATCAGGAGCAGAAGGAGAGAGAGCACAAGCAAGGAACTCAGGACCGCAAGGGGTGCACCCACACACTGAGACAATGGGGATGTTCTATCGGGAACTCACCAAGGCCAGCTGTCCTGGGTCTGAAAAAGCCTGGGATAAAACCAGACTCGCTGAACATAGCGGACAATGAGGACTACTGAAAACTCAAGAACAATGGCAATGGGTTTCTGATCCTATTGCACATACTGGCTTTGTAGGAGCCTAGGCAGTTTGGATGCTCATCTTACTAGAACTGGATGGAGGTGGGGGTTCCTTGGATTTTCCACAGGGCAGGGAACCCTGATTGCTCTTCTGGCTGAGGAGGGAGGGGGACTTGATTGGGGGAGGAGGAGGGAAATGGGAGGCAGTGGCGGGGAAGAGACAGAAATCTTTAATAAATAAATAAATTAAAAAAATGAGTCTTACACATTGCTGTTTTGTAAACAAATACTTTACAAATCACATGATTTGTGTATATATATAATTATTTATAAGACTCCAATATAAGTGTTAATATTAAACATAGTAAACACTTTATAAGTACTGGATATATACATGTAATGTTAAACTACACACTAAAAGAAACTTAAAAAAAAACAGCCTTTGTCTTGGACTTTAAGGTTTTTGGTGTAGAAGGAGATGACGTAGTTGCAAACTTAGATGTGTATTCCAGTTTGCGGCTGGTAAATGTCTCCAGGAGAGTGAATGAGGAGAATTCAGAACAGTTTACATGAAAAGGCTAATGTTTCAAATTGGATGAGTTTCCAATTAAAGAACAGAGAATTCCAGACAGAGAAGCTATGCGTGAGGATATGATGTAGGATTGAATCACAGACACTAAGAGACCTGTGACACTATATCTCTTTATTGATAGTATTATCAATAGAAAGTAATGCTATAGAACATGATGGCTGAGAATCACACTACCTCCATGTGTGTTTCTGTAAAAGTACAGACTTTTACAATGTCTCACAGGAAGCTATAAATTACTTGAATTTGCCGCTTAGGTTTGAGGTTCCAATCATCATTTGTTATGTGGCATTCAAACCCAACCAGATGAACAAGGTCACTTACGGAAAGAGAGAAGGTCACTCTCGGCCCCATGAGGACACTGATATTTAGAGTTCCAGTCTTTACAAAGCAGTCAAGTAAGATAAGAATAGAAAAATGTCCATCAATTTTAACAGTTTTTGAAATCATTCTTAACCTTTGCCAGTGCAGTTTAAACATATACGATGAAAAGGGCAGGCACAAAGGGGGAGGAAATCAATGAGAGGAGGTGATGTTGTTTTGCTTGCCCTGCATGCTCTCGGGGCTTAAAAGGGCACTTGATCTACAAGGAACATTTGCCATTTGTTTGTATTTTCATTGACAATGCAAATCATTCAGTACGACAGAACATACAAACAACAAAAAATAATGTTCATAAGTGTTCACAGGCTGCAAAGGCCTAAACATGAAGACCCGGTGTGTCTCACAAAAGTCTGCCAGCCACTTTGTTTATGGCCAGTGATGCCTCAGAAAATAACAATATAAAATGTTATATGAAATATGATATTTATGTGTCTGTGGGATTGATGATCAACTTACACTACTGAAAAAAAAGTCAGGATTTAAGAATGAGTCTATACCATGCTGGCTTTCAAAAAATTTATTTGCAGTTTCCCACAAATACTTTGATTGTAGTGATGATCAAACCGGTCTTGTTTCATATGCAGGCGTATTCGTTGAGCGGACATTCGATTTAAAAGAAGACATTAGGATGAAGAGTAATAACAAATGTTCCATTATAATAGCCTGGGCATATCCTTACAAAATGATATTTTACCAAATTTATTTTTTTCTGAATTTTTAAAGTTGTGCTTTCATTAGCCATCCTATGCAGAGTAAAAATATTCATGTACTCTGTCATTCTGCCTTCCTTCTACTTCAGTGAAAAACCATTTCACAATTAAGAGATTTAGGTGGTCAAGTTCTACTCTAGAGAGTTGTACTTCTCTTCCATTCTACTTTTGATGTTTGGCTTTGTGGCCTCTCTAAACTAGAACAAAATTATATATGTAAAAGTATGGTAATGGTGGCTTATAATAAACATTATATTTTAATATAGCCTTCAAGAGTGGCTAGCCTAGGGTGGGCTTTGTCATTTCTACGTAATGTCTGGCATAAAATATAACTGGGCTATCCATGAACTCATGCAGTAAAGCCCTTCCAGAAAAGTAATGATTCTTTAATATTCAAGCTTATTCCCACTAACATCAGACAGCAAACTAAACATCAATTTTGTCATGATTTTTTTTTTGTTTTTCTTTTTAAAATCCTGCCTGGGAGCTTGAAAGATAACTCAGTGATTAAGATCACTGACTGTTCTTGAGAAGGACTCAAATTCAACTCTTAGTACTCACATGGTGGCTCTCAGCCATCAATCAGTAAGTCCAGTTTCAGGATCTCTTATGCCATCCTCTGTCATCTGTGGACATCTGAACGCACATAATACACACACACACACACACACACACACACACACACACTTAAGCATGCATACATACATATTATATATATATGTATATATATTTATATATATATGATAAATAAAATCATTTTTAAAAAATTCAGGATAATTTTAATCCAACTGGAGGAATGCAAATTTGCCTGACTACAAAGAGACTGACAACTGATTTCTAGTTCATTTCTACTATAAAATACTTATGTTAATGAAAAGATTAATGATTTGAAATTACTTACTCAATATTTATTAATATGCTTTCTCATTAGTGAAAGTATGTTTTTCTGAAACTTTAATGACATTTTCACAAAGCTAATATCATTGCATAATTCAGATCATGAATTTTAGTACTTCTGTTTTTTTGAGCTCCAAGTACCTTTATTAAGTAATAAAAATCTAAATAAAGTGTGCATATTTTTTATAATACTTTTATCCAGGAAATAAGGCCTTTGTTTGGAAATGAACAGCATTTGTAAATTTCAAATCTTGTGTGATGAGAGGCAGATTGGCTCTTCATACATGATGGAGCCTGTGAACACTTTCCCAAACTATGACCAAATTTTGACATCTGAAAATAGGTTTTTAATTATCAGGAATAGCTAATCTCTGAAATGCTTTTATTCTTATTACTAAACATATATATATATATATATATATATATATATATATATATATATGAAAAAAACCACTCCTCAAAATTTTCCACGGAATAGAAATAAAAGGAATGTTACCAAACTCTTTTTATGAGCCTACAGTTACCCTGGTACCAAAACCACACAAAGACTCAACCAAAAAAGGAAATTACAGACCAATCTCATGAACACAAATGCAAAAATATGCAACAAAATACCAGCAAATAGAATCCATAACACATCAAAAAATTCATCCACCATGACCAAGTCAGCATTGTCTCAGTGATTCAGGATTGGTTCAACATAAAAAAAAAATCTATCAATGTAACCCACCAAATAAATAAACTAAAAGAAAAACCATGTGATTCTCTCATTAGATGCTTAAAAAGTATTCGATAAAATCCAATGCCCCTTCATGATAAAGGTTAGAGAAATCAGGGATACAAGGAACATATCTAAATATTATAAAAGCAATATACAGCAAGCTGATAGTCACCATCAAAATGAATGGAAAGAAACTCAAAGTGATTCCACTAAAATCAGGAACAATACAAGGCTGCCCACTCTCTCCATATCTATTCAACATAGATCTTGAAGTTCTGGCTAGATCAATAAGACAAGAAAAGGAGATCAAGGGGATTCAAATTGGAAAGAATGAAGTCAAACTCGCTATTTGCAGATAAATATGATAGTATACACAAGTGACCCCAAAGACTCTACTAAGGAAACTTCAGCTAATAAATACCTTCAGTAATGTGGTAGGAGAGAAGATCAACTCAACTCAAACAAGTCAATTGCCCTCCTATATACAAATTATAAAGAAGTTGAGAAAGAAATTAGAGAAACATCACCTTTCACCATAGCCACAAATAACATAAAATATCTTGGGGTAACTCTAACCAAACAAGTGAAAGACCCATTCAACAGGAACATTAAGTCTTTGAAGAAAGAAAATGAAGAAGATACCAGAAAATGGAAAGATCTCCTAAGCTCTTGGATAGGTATAATCAACATAATAAAAATGACAGTCCTGCAAAACGCAATTATGGATTCAATGCAATCCACATCAAAATCCCAGTACTTCTGCTTTTCATATTTTAAAAATATTGAAGTAGCTGAGAATTTAGACAGAGACGTACATATATGATGATTTGTCTGTAGAATTACTGCTATAGAGTAGTTAATACAGCATAGAGCTATCTAAGTGCTTGGACTATAGGCATGTACTTCACTCCTAGTTAATTTCCATTCTTTTTGTTTGTTTGTTCAATATTAATTCAATATTATTAATTTTGATATTTATTGAAAAGGTTCACAATATATTTTGATCACATATATTTCTATCTCCCATCCTCTCCCTGATGCTTCCTATCTCTGTACCTGCCAACATTAAGTCCTTTATCTTTCTTTCTCATTTAAAAAATTAATACAAACTTCAGGCTTCCATACTTAATGCTCTGATTTCATAGTGCCAGGATCCACTTCGCTTAAATCCCAAAAGGTAAATAGAGCTATCATGACTTTGACTGATATTTTAGTTTTTTCGTAAAATATTTCTACTTTATATAATTCCTGGAAAGACTTCTAATTAATGATAGTTATGATGCATCAGCTTCCCCATTGTTCTACTAATACTTGTAGTTTACTATTTTGTTAAAGGCATAGAGACCATTGAACTCTTAAGTAGACAGTGCTCCTACATATTTCAGTGAGACTAAATGTCATAAAATTGTCACACAAAAACACATTAATAAAAAATAGTACCAAATGTCCTGGGAGAATACTCACTGGGTAAAAACACTTGCTGTGTTAACCTTACAACAGGAGTTTGGTTCCCACAATCCACATCAAGACGCAGGTGCGGGAGCGTGTGTCTGTTTCCCCAGAACTCTTATGGCAAGGAGGGGAGGTGAGACATGAGCATCACCCAGAAGCTTATAGGCCAGCTAGCTTGGGATATATGGCAGGAGAGCAGAAACACTGGGAACTACCTCAAAGGGTGAGAAGAAAGAACAATTGTAAAAAGTTGTTCTCTGATCTATGCATGTACTATGACATGCTTACCACATGCATTTGCACACACACAGTCTTGCATTTGCACACACACAGTCTTGCATTTGCACACTTATATGCATGCACATATGCATATACACACAGAGGTTTAAAAAGCAGAGGAAATGCAGTATGTTTCAGCATTTTATTAAGTTTTGCATCTTCCTGTAATTATATAACTGTTCTCATTTATAGAATGAAGTATCATGTGAGATGTGAAGTTTGTTTTATTACCTTCCACCAAGTTTCAGCCTTCTATTATATGCGTCTCACGGGAGCTCAGTGGAGAGATTTGCCAGCATATAAATCCCTGTGGACATGCCCTATTTATTCAGTGTTCCCTCGCTCTTCTGTGCCCAAAGGTTTTCTTCTGATGCTGTTGCTTTACTGTTATATTTTTAATGTTCTTAGTAGAGATACAGATGACTCTAGCCACAGAATTACTTAATGCAATAATTTGCCCCATTATAGTTGTATTTGCATGTCTCCCCATTAACTGATGAAATAAGTCAGGTTTTAGGATTATATAAATATGCTTCCCACCTTTTGAAAGAAATTTTGTAGGTGCGAATGGCATCTTGAGGAGCCCTGGCTAAATTAACTATAGACTTTCACATCTGAAATTAAGATTTCTGAAGTGAGGTTCAAAATGAATAAATGGTTATTCCTAAATATATTTATTTTCTTGTTTTTCTTTGTCATTTGTTCACCTTGATTTTAATATTTGGTAGGTGTAAACTTCATTAAAAAGAAATAAAAAATCTGTCTGTGCTCATATATTTATTTGTATAAATATAGATGAATGCATGACATTATATAGATGTGGATATCAGAGGACAATCTGATATTGTTCTCTATTGGTGTTTACTTGCCACCTTGTTTGAGACATGGTTTCTTGTTAGTCTTCGTTTCTTTGCCAGGCTAGCTGGACTTTCAGCTTCTGGTAATTTTTCCATCTCCATCCCCCATCTCCCTATAGGAACCCGTAGAATACAGACACTTGCCAGTCTCCATCCGGTTGTCAGGCTAGCTGGACTTTTAGCTTCTGGTAATTCTTCCATATCCATCCTCCATCTTCCTATAGAAACACCTGGAATGCAGACACTTGCCAGTATGTTGCATTTGTGTGCATTCTAGGAATGAGAAATAGATCATTATGCCACAAACAATATCTTTATCCACTGAGTGACCTTCTAAGCCTAGCAAAGCTCTATTCTTAATTAGTAATGAGGAGTTTCTTCTAATACTTCAAGCATTATTTTAAAAAAAAAATAGATCCCAAACTAAAGAGAAAACTTTATAGAGAAATACACCGAAGATACCTGAGTGACAGCTCACATTGCCTAATGACAAATACGTAATTTGCTTCCTCACTTGAACTTCTCTTTTTTATCTTCAATATATTCCACTTGAAACTGGTATAACTGTAACTTCAGAATCATGGTGATAGTTCAAATCTACCAAGGAAAAATTAAATGTTATACTTGAGATTACTAACTTTCAAATTTTTAACACATATCTTTTAACTTGGTTGGTTGTTAATACTATCTTAATTTTAACAGCTTTATTAAAGCAAATTTGCACATGAATAATGCTGTAATTTGATACTCTTACAAGTGTATACTACTCCAACAATCAGTATAATCATGATAATGAAAAAATTCTCTATCTTCAACTTTTTCTGCTCAAAGATTCTTTTTGTTATTTTTTTCTTTTTCTTTTTGTTTATTGAATGAAAAAAAAATTCCCTCCTCCTCCCAGCCTCCCATTTCCCTCCCCCTCCTCCCACTCTTCTTCTCCTCCACCATTTTTGACTACTATGCCTCTCTAGCTTATCCAAAACCCCCAAGTAATTATAGCTCTGTTTTTGTAATTATGCCTGATTTTGCCTATCCTCAAATTCTGCCTAAATAAAATTTGGCAGCTTGTATTGTGTTTTGAGGGAAGCCTGACAATTCACTTTATGTAAGTGTTTGGAGACGCCTCCAACTTCTTTCACACAAACAAGAGGCTCCTGTCTACTGTGAGTGGCATTGCTCAGCAAGCCTGAAGCACTGTGGTTTTCATCATTGACTTGTTAATGAACCATTTGTTTTTGTTTTGTTTTATTGTAAATTTTGAAAATGTGTACAAAAATTCTGTAATCATCAATTTGAAAGTTTTTGTAAAAACAAAGACATCCATTTATCAATAATGACCTTTTATTTGAGAATGTAGATCATATCTGAAGACACTGCCAAAATTGTAAAATTTCTAAAGTAGTTGTGCTCTTTTGTATTTCTATCAACAATTTTATATCTATCGATAGATATTTCATACCTATCTATTTATATCAATTCTATCTATCTTTATAAAGATATATCTATATGGATAGATAGATAGATAGATAGATAGATAGATAGATAGATAGATGATGGATGGACAGATGGACAGATAGACAAAAAGTATCTCCTTTTTATCACTGATATTTGATAATAGATATGATCTTTATTTTTAACTTGAGCCTTCCCACTACATAGACTTCATGACTTCAGTGTGTATTTACTTGATCTCTACTGAGAAATTACTGACAGAGCAGAGCACATTCTCACGTGCTTTCAAACCATCTGCAGATCTTTATAGTCAGCATCTGAGATATAAGTTGTTGTTTCCTCACCACCAGTCTTGAATTCTTATCCTGTTTCTGGATACGAGTCCTCAACTAGATATGTCCTTTGAAGTAGTTGATCCCAGTGTGTCAAATCTTTTCTTTTGAAGAACAGAAATTTTAATCTTAGTAAGATCCAGTTGATGATTGTATCACTGTTTTCTGTTATGAATTTTGCTTATGGTCTCAGATAGAACACATGTTATAATTAAAGTTAAATAGTTTGTAATGTTTTAAGTTTCATAGTGTAGGTTGCCAATTTCCAAGTATTTGAACTATCCTAATTTTGATATATGAAGAGAGCTTGACAGTAACACTTTTCTTTTTCTTCATTCCCTCTCTCATTTCCCCCTTTCTTTTCTCTCCTTTCGTCTTCTTACGGATATAAAATATTTAGAAAAGCGTTTTTGAAAATAAACTAAGCTGTTCTTTGTTCTTTATATAGAACTACATTTCCCTCTGATATCATTTTTCGTTTTCCCGAAGATTATTCTTTCCATTTCTTGCTGTATGGTCTGATAAGTATGTTCAGCTTTTATATGTGAAAGAACTGTACATCTTTTCCGCATTTTAAGCCTTTTTTTTTCTTTTGCTATGCAAAGTATTCTAGGTTGACAGATTTATTTCACATGATGTTTTAAGAGTTTGGCTTCATCTTTGCACCTGAATTGTTCCTGATGAGAAATGTGTTGTGATGTTCACAGTTTCTTCCAAAGTATCTCTATTCTCCAGAAGCATTTACATTTTCATCTTCCTCATCCACACAGATGACTGGGATTTTTACACTGTATTCTGTGCTCTAGGTTCTCCTTCATTTCTAGTGCTTGATGAGTCAAATGACATGCTTTTTTGTGCTTCTGATTTTCAAGGATTCAGAAAATTTATAGCTATAATATCTTGTTTTGTAAAGTATTCTAGCAGTTATCTATAGATATTACTTACATTTTTGAAAATTTCTTTTATAGATGGATTTTTTAACTTTTGGAAGACAGTGGTGTGTATGACTTTATATCAAAGTTTGTCAATTCTATTGCCTGTAATCGTTTGGCAACTATTTTGTCTATTGAAATATTTTGGAAAGTTAACTTTATTAAATATATCAAATTTTAATATAAATATATAGTAAGTAAAGTATGTCACCAAATGATGGTCTCCTTCAAAGGTCACATTCTTTCAGTATTTTTTTTCTTCTGTCATTAATTGTTTGTGCTGTCATTTGTTTGGACTATTATTTTTTTGCCCTCATTTGAAATTTCATATATTCTCCTTTTTTAGTTTGTGGGGTCGAAACCTGGGATCACTGCCCAAGACCATAGTGTATGCCTATGGAATTGTCCCTTCCCCTATACAATCTTTGTATTCTGGTATTTTTCTGTAGTTTTCCTTCATATTAGAATGCATTCTTATTTGTCTTTTGGTTATATATTCACCTATGTGTTATTTACAACTGTAGTGCCTTGGAGAAAAAAACTGATAATAACCATAGACAGGTGGAAATTTATGTATAGAGTAGATAGTTAGATAATATTTAAATTTTGGAACACCAACATGTTTTTACTAACTAAAATTACAGACTTAAGTGACTGAGATTAATGATTAAAGAAATGTGGATTTCAATTTCCTCTCAATAGTTTGTAAATCTTGTCATTCTCAATAATATCTGCATGAGGGCCCAAGGCACTCTGGGCAAAGCCATTCTGTAATTGATTGATATGAATGTATGTTGTAATAATCCTAGAGAGTATTATCTAAGACAAGGGGACTCATGTTAGGATTAACTGACTTTTCCTGAATCATAAAGCATAGAGAGGAAGAGTGCTGTTTGTAAACTTGTCACAAATGTGTATTTTTCCAAACTGAATCAATTCTGTCACAAACAAGGTGTAAGAAGTTTTGAGAATTTCTGGCATAGAGTCATGAGGGAGGGTGTTGCAGATTAAATTATAGTTTCAAACAGACAAATAATGCTATGCTGCAGCAACTCCTTTGAATTTTAATTATTGGTTACATTTTATGCTTGCTATTAATGAAAATGGTAAGAAATATTGGTACTGATTTTATTTATTTATTTATTTATTTATTTATTTATTATACAGTATTCTGTCTGCTTGTATGCCTGCAGGCCAGAAGAATGCACCAGACCTCATTACAGATGGTTGTGAGCCACCATGTGGTTGCTGGGTTCTTATGAGCAGAATAATTACCCTTTTCCTTCATTAACTCTGCATGCTTCCTATAGAGGGTTCAGATGCATTTTTCATAATTCTCTTTACATATTTGTTTAATTTTTGAATTATTTTATCAGTGGCTCAACTAAATCATGATGCCCACTCGTAGGAATAGTCACATATACACACATCTCTCCATCTCAAACATGCAAATAGTTGGTGGCTAGAAAAAATGTTGTGGCCTAAATCTTGAGCTGTTAGTGTTGTGTAACAGGGTTAGCAACGTTGAGGGCTGTATGACTTCCTACCTCAGTCACTTCCATGTAGTATGAAATGATCATTTCTTCATGTGTACATTCTACAAAAGAATTTCCTCATCATTCTCCTTTCTAATAAGGCAATGTCATTCTTACATGTTTATCCCTATTCAAAATATTAGTTATTAATCACTGACATATACTATCTTCATTACAAATACTTTCTCAAATGATATGATCTTACATTTGTGATACTCAGTCAATACCAACATCTGCCTGGGAACAAACATTTATAGATAGTTGCTGGAAGCTTACTTATTTTTGTAGAAACTCTTCTACCTTTGTGGTTGTTAAAGCTACCTGAGTTGCATGTTTTTCCTTTATTTTTCTCTTTCTATTACATGATAGCAGGATAATATCTAATCTTATGCTGTGTTGTTATTTATTGTTGAAAGTTACTATACGGTGGTAGACTTTACTTGCTAAACTTTCATGCACCAAAATGATATACAGATGTATAAGCATATACTTGCAGAAATATCGGTGATACAAAATGACTTCTCTGACCATTGACTTATAATATTGAATAAACTACTTATATAAAACACTAAAAATTTTGATATGAGCATTTCAGAAGTTAATCTCTTTGGCAATGCTTCTGGGGATTTTCATTTAAATATTATAGCTAACCTATAGGAGAAGCTACCAATATTCCTTAATTCATCCTCATCCACTTAGCTGCTAAATTTTTTCCTTCTAGAGAAATGAAGTGGCTGCTTTGTCCATTCATAATCTCATGCCTTTTGCACAAGGCCTATAGAGTCATAGGCAACCAATTTGCAATCAAAGTTTGAGTCATATAGGTCATATTGGCTTTTAAGTATTTATAGAAAATATCCTTTATGGAAAAGAGAAGAGAATATATTATCAAATTCTATCATTGTGAAACAAATCCCTTAGTTAAGTAAGGGATTAATTTGAGAACTTCCTATTAAGTGCCAAGGGAATTATAAATTTTAGCAAATATTCATTATCATGAGTTTCCTTATAAGTAGCATTGTAAATATAAATAATCATTGATATAATGAGCCATTAGAAAATTATAGACTGTGCTTGTTCTACAAACTATCAATATGCAGAGTGCTGTGATTATTTAACGATCAGACATATATCGTACTTTTATTGCTTATTTTAGTTCTAAGATTCTGTTGACCATCCCCTTGGGTTTTCTTTTTTCTGTCTTTTTTTATTTAAATAACATTTTTTTCATTTATTTTACATACCAACCAGTTTCCCCTCCCTTATCTTCTTGCTCCTCCCATTTCCCATCTACCCCATTCCCCATCCACTCCCTCCATCTCCATTCAAAAAGGGGCAGGCCTCTCATCGGCTTGCACAAAGCATGGCAAATCAAGTTGAGGCAGGACTGATCTCATCTTCTTATGTCGAGGAGGGGCCAGCATGGGGAATAGAGTACAGGATAAACAACCTACAATCCATAACCTGGAGAAGCTACATAACAAGGAGTTCCCAAAGACGGATGCATGGATTTCCTTTGGACTAGGAAGTAGAAAAGATCTCATGGGTAAACTGGGGGTGGGGTTGGAAGGTTGGAAACTAGAGGGTGTTGGTTGGACAGGCTGATTGCAGGAGGCAAGTTGAAGGCCAGTTGGAGGGGGAGAGTAAGAAAAGAGATTTCTTAATGTGAGGCACATCTTTTGGGGTTAGGGAGAAACCTGGTGCCAGGGAGAACCCTGGAACCAACAAGGATGACCTCCAACTAGGACTCCTAGCAATAGTGGAAAGGATGACTAACTGGCCATCTACTGTAAGCAGATTGGTGACTTCCCGAACTGCCATCATAGACACTCTATTCAGTAACTGATGGAAGCAGAGACAGAAATCCACAGACCAGAACTGTGCTGATCTCTGTGAGTCTTGCTGAAGAAAGGGAGGAGGGAGAGATTGTACCACCCCTTGGTGTTTCTATCCAATAATTTGAAAGTAGCAACCTGTGGGGTAAAGAGTATGTTCTCCAGTCACCTCTAGGTTGCCACAGCACCTCTGACCTTGTGGCAGAGTAGCAGCTGAACACCACGAGTCCTAAGGCAGGCTTTGCTTTTCCAAGTTTTGTTATCCTCTCGGGTACAGAGACAATAGTCTGTCTGTAGTATATTGAGTTTTGTAGAAGTTCTCATCATCTAAAACTTGATGAATGGAACTTAAAAAAATGCTTGCTGGATATCATCTCTATTTTATACTTGCAAAACGTATGATCTTAACTATACCTCAAAAAATATAGGATGGTTTCATTTAATGTTTGCCTCCTAGAATCCCTTGGAACAGTTTTATTAGCTAAAGGAAATATTGGTAATGTGCATTACCTTTTTAGAAATTCTCTCTCTCTCTCTCTCTCTCTCTCTCTCTCTCTCTCGGGTAATGAAACACCTCCATTTGCTCTGGTACCTTTCCATGTTCAGTTCTCTTTGCGGCATCATGCAGCATGGCTGGTGCTCAATAAATACTAAGAAGACATTTTCGTGAAGCCACTAGGGTGCTGGCAGATACAGTCTTGCTCCATTATTCCATTTATGCACTAGAAGGGGATTAGCTTTGTTGCTAAATCACATGCCAATGCATGCTCGTACACTGCCAAGCACACAGCTGTTGATTAATACATATTAGCTGATAATGAATGTTCATTTCAATTTCTTCCTTGAGGTATATAAACAATGGCTATTTTTAGACCCAAATATGCTTGTGGCTCTGAAGACTAGCAACTGTGAGTAAAAAATATATGGATCTAATAAACACTCTTAACCCTTTCAAAGACGAGTTTCTCAAAAATAAAGGGAATTATTTTCTGAAATAATCTTTGCAAATACCCACACCAATCCCATATAATTAACAGAGAGAAAATTTATTCTTATTTTCTTATTGTATATTTCTTACTTCTATTCTTCACATCTTCATTGTTATCTTTCTTTTTTCCAACTTGGGCAACATTTCATAGTCCTTTTCTATTTGAGAATTTTCTTCTCCCATTGCCAGGGAACCATTCATACACACGGATTCTCAAACAAGGATCAGACTTCAAAGTTGTTCAACAAATGTAATTTACTGAACCTCTGAATCCCTATGTGTATGTTGCCCACTATAGATTTTTCTTAAATCCAGAAGGTTCTATACATTGTTTAGTCTTTTTCTAAGTGTATCATAAAACAATAGAGCTGGAAAATATAATTGTTCAAATAGTAAAACAATCAGACAAGTGCATATTTATTGAATTATTATGGGACAGAAAACCCAGTCCTTAACATGCGAAACCTAACTTTGCTAGAAAATCTCCTTCTGTACAATTCAATGTGCAAGGAGTAAACAAACAGATTACTCCTTAAACTAACTACTTACTCTGAGGTTTTCTTTTCTTTTTGTTATTTTTTTATTAATTTAAATTATTTCTGAACTTCTTTGTAACCATGCAAATGTTAGTTCTTAAAACACAGTTATTTGACTTAGCATCCTTTTTATTGTCCTATAATTTGGCCTCTCAGTTTGTACCATTCCTGGATGCACATTTTAATCAAAGGACAATCCATAGCAATGTGTTATCCAGCAATAGAAAGTGGAGCACATCCCACAGTTATTCCCTTGCTTTATCACAAATGGCATACATAACAGCCTTCTTAAGGTAATAATGCTAAGAACAAAATAGAATTACTACAAGCTAGGTGAGGAATATAGGGAAAATCAGGGAGGGAGTTGAAAGGAAGGGAGAAAAGGTGATATGAGGTCCCTTTTATTGACACATATAGCAATTAGTGTCTCTGATATACATATGGCACATAATAGCAATTAATGAAAAAGAAGGCCATGAATTTGAATAAAAAAAGGAGGATTGTATGGAAGGGTTTAGACTGAGGAAAAGGAAGGGGGTATATTCATGTCAGAAGCTCAAAAATAAAAGAAATGTTTATTTAAAAACAGATTAAAATAAAAACTAATAGTCCTCTCCATGTATCTGTGTTATAGTCCCAAGGTGAACATTCTGTTTTAGAAAGGCTATAAAGTTCCCATGTAGCTGTCTGTCTGAAACTCCCTACCTTCTCCAATGACATTTTTAGATTTTTACTTAGTTAAAACTACCTGTAGATAGATAGATTCAGGAGAAATATTCTGAGTACAGTACTTCCTGAGTTTTTAGAGATGAAAATTTTGGTCTTTATCATCAATATTTTGGAAGATTTTCAATTCTTAAGTCATGATTGCTCATGATCATGAGTATGTCAAGTGATTTTGAAATATCTCTATATGACACACAGACCATTGATGATCCCATTTCCTTTCTCTTACAAGTATCTCTCGTTAGATGTTCATTTTTTTGTTGTTTTTGGTTTGTCCAGCAGAATATTTTTTCAGCTTAACAGATACTAATCTATGACCTCCCATCCAAACATCAAGACTAGATATGTAGGAGTTGCCCTACATGTTTTGTAACTCATATTTTGTAATATAAATTTAAATAAAACCAACCATTTTTAGTAGCTGTACTGGAAAAATCATGGTCAATGTTAATCTACAAATAGTAGTATATCCATCGAGGAAAAGGAAGAGAAACAGTCCCAATATGTCATTCAAAACATGATGAAATTTATAAACTGAGAAGCTAAAGACCTACTCAAAGCACAGTGGACAGACAATTAAGGATCATGCTGAACTAATATTTGTTTAGAACTTAGAGAAATTATTTTAGATATTGGATGCTATACTAAAAGGCATTGTGCTATTGTGCTGTGATCATTCTTTGCCAACTATTTAGGATGCAATTTGCCTATGGTGAAGTATGATTATGATTAAAACTTTGAAGAAATTGTTTAAAAATACAATTGGCTTCCTCTGTAACAGCAAGTCTCTCAACAATGACACACAAAAGTGTTCCCTTTTAGTACCAAATGCAAAAAATATTGATTTTCTCTAAAGTATGTCATTTGCCATTTTGCATTAAGGCACTTTAAAACCTTTTAACACTGCGGAAGTTGAAACTAAAGTACTTGAAATGTACATTTTGTGGCATAATTTCTTAAGAATATTTGATCACAGGTATAGAATAATGATTGCATTTCATGCACACTTTCATGAATTAACTTTTTCCTTCAATGCCTGTCATGGTTTCTACATATAATTGCAAAGTAGTCTTTTTCTTCATCCTTCTAATACACAGTAAAGTATAAATTAAGGTATTTTCTTTTATAAGTCAAATACTTAGCAATTTTCTATATATTTTGGAGGAAATGGTCATAAGTATTCTTTACCTACCTAGAAGAAAAAAACATAGTTTATATAAATTATGGATGTGAGAATTTAAATAACTGTTTTGCATATTTAATAGTAATATAATTCCCAAATGAAACTGTATACTTCTGATAAATTTCTAAGAACTTGATGAAACAAAAGAAATGATAGACATAAAATTACATTTTATAATGTCAGCATTATTCACATATGATAATAATCATAGGATTCTATAGCACAGTTAGAAATTGCAATGTTTTTTAGTCATGTAAAATCCATATTTTGGCCATTCCTAGTCATTAAAGCTAATATGATATTAGCAAAGTTGAAACTGATTTTAAAAGCATGGTTCCATGTAAGTATTCTTAGTGAGGGGTATTTATTGAGTCATTTCTAAAAGTAAAAATTCCATGTAATAATACTGCATATGCATATGCAAATGCATGCCTAGATACCTTCTGTTCCCTTACATCCTAGTGATTTGACACCAAATCATAGCAATGTCTGTCTCTATGTATTTCTTAACCTTCCTCTCCTCAGAGGTGACATTATGCCGACTGACCCCACATAGTTCTAATATATTCTGTTTGTTCCACAATCTCATATTAATAGATAATAGGACACTTCTCCCTCTCTGCTCATTCATTAGCTCACTCCTTATTTCATTTTGACTCTACGGTGATACCAGTTTCCAGACATGAATGTCATTAATTAGGACAGAAAGAGGTTGAAGTTAACAAATTAAGACTTTATTCATAGTCAGCAGCAGTGCAATTAAGTAGCAAAAGTTACTTTTGACTGTTATTCACGAAGGATCAGCAGCAAGCAAATGCTACCTGGGTTTAGGACAGATTGGGAGAATGGTCTGGCTACTGGGAAGACCCTCTATAAGTAGGATGCCTTTTGGGGCTAAATGATGGTGGCGATATGTAACAGAGAAGGGGAGGATGAAGAGTGAAAATCATCCATACAAAGCTGGAGAATTTGCCTCATTCAGAAGAACAGGAGGTTTTTTTGTTTGTTCGTTTGTTTGCTTTTTTGTTTTTCGAGACAGGGTTTCTCTGTGGCTTTGGAGCCTGTCCTGGAACTAGCTCTGTAGACCAGGCTGGTCTCGAACTCACAGAGATCCGCTTGCCTCTGCCTCACAAGTGCTGGGATTAAAGGCGTGCGCCACCATCGCCCGGCTTTTACTGGTTCCTGGGACAAAGATGCAGGACTCATACACATGAGTCCAGCTAGCCAGTAGCTCCTGACTTCAGTATTTTCCAGAAAACTGTGTCAAGCCTGGTTAACACACACACACACACACACACACACACACACACACACACACACCTGTGGTTAGATAGTAAGATTTTGACCTCTAAAGTCCCTGCTCTTCAGGATGTTGACTTTGTTTTTCAAATAAACTTTTGTTTGTTTGTTTGTTTTTGTTTTTGAGACAGGGTTTCTCTGTACCTTTGGAGCCTGTCCTAGAATTAGCTCTTGTAGACCAGGCTGACCTCAAACTCACAGAGACCCACCTGCCTCTGTCTCCAGAGTGCAGGTTTAAGGGCGTGTACCACCACCACCTGGACCCAAATAAGCTATTTAGTAAATAAAAAAAAATGTATGCTGTTGTGATGAATTCTGTAACTAATTACTGAACATTTGTAAGAATCTTTTGTTTGCTAAAGTTTTTTGTTTGTTTCTTTGTCCACTTAAATTAGTATCCGTATGAAGCCTCTTGGATCCAGTTTTGAAAGTACTGAATCTACATTCTTGTTCTTTATTTTAAAAATGCTCCTTACTTACTCATACATACATAATGAGGTGTCACATCATCTTATTATGTGATCTAACATTTACCCTGTAGCCGCTATAATAAGAAAGAGATTATTCTGCACATCCCACTAATGTGCCACTGATATATCAAAATCTAGAGACCACAGCCAGGCTGCTTCTTGCATGAGAATGCCAGAACATCACTATTCTGTATGTTTCCTATAAAATTAAGAGAAAACAAAGTAAAGCTTTACTCATGTGTGTTGACTTCCTCGAGCCTCAGCTACTAGTGAAGTCCGCATTCCCATTTCAAGCCAATAAAATGAGCACAACATTTAATCAGAACTACTGGTACCCAAGGATATCTTATTCTATTCAGGCATGTCGATAATAATACTGGAGGATAGGTGGTTGTCTGTAAATAACACTGAATTAATTTTTCACAGATCTTGTTCCATAGGACTTCAAGATCAAGGTGTCATCACGTTATTGTCTGTCTAGTGAGGACTCACCATGTACTTAATAGATAACATTGTTCTTTGTCCTGCATGGTCTACAGGATGAATGTGCTCCTTTCAGACTCGTTTTTAAGGGCTTTGATCTTAAACACGTAGGCAGAAGCCTCATGTCCTGACCATCTCACATAGGACTTAGCTCTCTCTAGCATATATAGATGAAGTTGGGATAGTTAAACACATTCCTAATAACATTTTTTAAATGACGGAGATATTGTTAGAGAACAGCTAAGAAAACCTGTTAGATACATGTTTACAATAAAAAAAGGACAGCATCAAAAGGTCAATAGATAGGAAGTAACAGGTAACAGGTACCCTTCTGAGACGGCAATCTATGGCTATATTCTAAAAGAATACTCTAATTACTAATATGTGAAATGGGAGAATAAACAAAAAGTACTAACATAAAATTCTGCTAAAAATGGAAAATAAAATAATCACTAAGAAAAAACAAAGTGAAAACAGATTCTTTACAAAGCTCTTCAAAACTGACAAATGCTTAGGCCATAAGAAAGAAGAGATGAAATGAGTGAACTTAGTAAAGGACATGGTGGCATCATTTCCAACCTTAGAATTAAAATAGGATGTACTATTATATGCACCTGTATGCTCACAAATCAAGTAACTTAAATGCAAGGAGAAGATTTTGAAGAAGGCACACTTTCTCAAAACGCACTCAAAAAGAACTGAAACACCGGAAAGCGTGCATCACAGGCACAGGTGCAAGTGTTAATTTAAAAACTGTAGCAACAGTGAGAAGTCTCTGGTGCAGGTTTCTTGACCGTTTAGTTTCACTGATGCTCATAAGCAACTCCGGCACTGTGTAAGGACACTCAGCACATTGTTCCCTGTGCGAGCATGAGGACCTGAGTTGACTTCCAGTATCCTATCAACAGCAGGTGTGACTGTGTGCTTCCGTAATCATTCTACTTGGGAGGCAGGCAGGAGGAGTTAACCTCGCCAATTTGATGAACTCTAGAATAGTCAAGAATAGCTGAAGAAGAAACCTGAGGTCAACCTCTGCCCTCCACACGTATGCCTACACACTCATACATGTTCCTGCATACATACAACTGTTCTGATCTTGTTGATGTCTTATGTGTGTAACTACAGTACTCTGAGTTCATGAGTGCCATTGCAATGCCGTGTCAAGAAGATGGTGTTTTACAACACTCTTTTGCATTCTCCTCTGGGTCACCCTAAATATAACAATAACAACCTTAAGAAAATTTCTATTTGAGCAGAACTTACTACTGTCTGATGGGTAGGCAAAGAGAACTTCAAAGGCAGGTCTCCAGCAGCTCATCTTTCCTTTACTGTTCTACAGTAGCCAGTAGATAGACTTTATGCATGACACTGTTTGATGTCAGCCTGGGTCCTAAGGCATTTGGTGCTGAAGAAAATATTCTGGAACTCCAGTGATCAGGACTTACAGGTTCTCTTGCAGGGTTATTTCAGCCTTTCAACTACTCCTCACACTCCTATCTACTCACACTCCTGCCTGGAAGCCCTGGAACTAAGCAACTGAATTTTCTATTGTCGGGTAACTGACCTCTTACATGATTCACTGAACGTTTCCAAGATGACTCAGGGTACCGGCCTCTATCCAAACTGTAATAGGTAGTCAGGGAATCAGCTCCAGCACCCCCTGGGCCAGTCAGCATCTAAGTACGAGGAGTAGCCAGGGTCACTGGACCTCAGTCCTTTGCTGCAGACAGATCCCTGTAGGCAGACAAGATCTGCATCAGCTGAGCATGATAGGACATTTAGCTGTCAGGCAGTGGCTGTCATCACTGCTCTTAGAAGCCAGACACAGTGCGTCAACCAAGTGTCAAGGGCAAGATAGCCTGCTTGGGTGCCCAGGGACAGGGATCTGGTGCCCTTCAGTGGTCAACACATTTCTTAAGCTGTTAAGCAATCAGAGACAGGCACCCCGCCCATGGAACTAGTCCTGTGCTCAGTCTGCTCCTCCTCTTTTCTATGCTGCTTCTGCCTTTGTCTTCTGTTCTGAACATACACCACTGAAAATGTGTGAGCAAAGACTACCCAGGAGAAGCCTTTGATGTCTTGATGTTGCAACACAGGAGAAACAGCTCAGAGGTGCTTTTGGAACAGCATGTGGTCCCAGAGCATCTTCTGACACCTTTGTCTCCAACCCCTGTTGTGACTTTGAAGCAGTCACACCTCAGCAGGAATCATTCTGTCCCCAGAACCTCCTGGGGACAGACTTCAGCAGCTCACAAGGCTGACTGTGCAGTCCCTGACTCTTGGTGATAACTTAAGCAAGGTGTCGAAGATGCTCCCTCTTGTTTTCTTGGTTCTATATTATTCCTCCAGGAGAAAAAACAAGCAGCAAAACCAAAAATCTCTTGGCCTTTTTTTTTTCTCTAAATCTTAGTGTTTCTCTGAGCTCTCTCCCAGGCTCCTTTTTTTACTTTTTTCTGCTTGTGTGATGTAATTTAAGTTGTTTCTCTACCTAGGAACTGGGCATCTGTTATTAAACATTTATCATCATCTTCCATTTCTCAGTGTGCATGACTTCTAGGACTTCTGGATTTCTATTTTCAGTGTCACCATCTTTGAACATATTTCAAAATGTCATCAACAATTTGGTTCTATATATAATTATTTTGCTAATACTAAATTATTTTTTATGTCTGCTCCAAATATATGTTATTATGTTTTATATTGGTGAACAAGAAAATATAATTTGTTGAGGCCCATACTTACCAGGTCACCCCCAGCCTATAGTAGGTCATGCCTAATTGCCAACACCTTTACATCGCTCTTCCTGGGTCCTCCATTGGACAGTTTTCTGTTTGCATGCTTGTTACTGCTCATCAAGGAACACTAAACATTTTGTATTGGGCTCTAAAAATTTTAGGATGGCAAATTCTACAGCATATTATTCAAAATTTCCCATTCATAACTTTTTTATATCTCCCCCACTTCCTCACTCAATAAGAAAATGGAAGAGTGGACCTCATAGTTTTCTTTTCTTCTATCCTTTGTTTGGATCCTCCCAGGTCTTAATCTTTTAACAGTATTTACCACATTTGAATAATTATGTAGCACTTTATATGTAAGGCTCCTTTCCATTTAGTGAAGTTGTAAGTGTTTGGTAAGTTTTAAAAATTAGAGTTACATTTTTATTCTACATTTCCTAAGTAATTTAGGGAGGATAAATAATTGTTTCATATTCTAAGTCTTATTTTATGTATATATGTATATATATATATTTAATATATATTAATTTATATATAAATTAATTTTATGACAATATAGTGTTCTTCATTTTAATGGCTAATCCTAAATAATTCTATACCCTTCTTTTCCATTTTGTGCTTTGTCTTTTTGTGACTGTTATTGAAGCTCAAGTATTTATTTTTCTATTGTGGTGTCCCTCATGAGCCCAGGCTTGTCTTCAGCTTGAGGTCCTCCTAGAAGCTGGACCACACACCTGTGCCACAGTGCTCTACACAAAGTTTCTTTTTAAAATCAATACAACATACACTCCATTTAAATGCAATTAAACTCTTCTACTCTATTCAAATTAATCTCTCTCCTTCCTTGCCAACACTCTCTGGTGCTGCTGTGGTGAATACTTGAGTATTGTCATTTCAGCTCCACTGATTCAGAAATACCAGTTCTTACTCCTTCTCTGTGCCTACGCCCTCATTCCCACTGCTTTGTTTTAATGCGAAGAAACAAAAGTTAAAGTGCTAAAGCTTGACTTGGTGCTGTGTTCCCAAAGCAGAGAAGAGAAGATCTATGACTTTCTTCCCACTGTAAGTGTTCCGCCTTCAAGCCAGTACTGGGAATAAACATAAAGAGTTCAAGGTTTAGGAAGAATGAGGACTAGAGTTTGGAAGGACCAGGAATCATGGCAGCTGCACAGCTGCTTCCTATCAAAGGAGACTGACAAGTCCGGCAGAGATCGCAGTCTTGCAACGCTTTACAAAGAGTGCTGCTCACCAAAGTCTTCTCAGGCCGGGCCGGCAGAAGCAGACCCTGTGCCTGAAGTGAAGGAAGTGAATGATCTCCCTTTTCTGAGAAGGGCGAGATCACTACTGGAATTCATATGCAAGTGTGACCTTTTAGCAGGGTTATTTCAAATGAATACTGATGAACAGCTCATACTTCCTCATTAGCCTTGAGAGAAACTGGAAAATTAGAAGTCTCAAATAGGACATTCTTGGATACTCAGAGAATAAACTGGCTAATTTATAAGCATGAATGCCAAACATTTTTATCACTTAACTGTGAATTGCTTTTTGGATTAATTTGTTAAAAAATACCTATTTTTTCCCTTAATATGGCCTTAGATTTCTGATAATAAATTATTTTGTCATTAATTATGTGTTATTGCTTTTGAAATCAATTAATGTGGAAATTAGAGATACTTTCCATGTAATAATTTGATAATTTCTATAAAGTTTAAAGTGTTATAATGTTGCTCACAAGATACTGATATAAAGAAATTTTTCCAAATGATTGTTCAGTGACTTCAAAATAGTTGACATGAATAATATCTTCAAACTATTTAAAGATATTTAATATAGAGAAACAATAATTGTATCCATATTAGCCATCTTAAAAATCTCAGAATTTTTATCATAAAGGGATGTTGAATTTTGTCAAATGCTTTTTCAGCATCTAATGAAATGATCATATGGTTTTTTCTTTCAGTTTATTTATATGATGGATTACATTGATAGATTTGCTCTCTATTTCATCTGGCTAACTGTAACCTGTTGTTGCAGGATCCATCATCCCACAAAATTTCTGGTGTGGAATATATATAAATATATGCCTAGTAAATCAGTCAATTTTTAAAGATTGAACAAGTTAGGGAAGATTTTGGCTTCCTAGTGGGCTGAACTTCCAGTATTTTCTTTAAACATTTTATTTGACCCTTTGCTTCAAATTCATAATCTCTGAGTCACGATTACACTTATCAATCTAGATAGGAGACAAGCACAGTGACACTCAGAGTGAATTTTCCCTTTTAAAAACATCTTTCTGTTAGTTAGGCTGCATGGATTTTTATAAAAAAGATGTTATTATTTGCATTCTTAAGCTAACGACCAATGCTTGAGAGGCAATGGACACAGAATAAAGAAACCACTAACATAACTCTGAAAAAAAAATCAGAACATTCTTTTACCTTAACCTGTTTATGTCATAACAACTTAAAAGTGCAAACAAAAGAAGGGCTGCCCAAGGCATGGTAGGGCAGAATTGGTGGCCACTAAGCATGGAGTAAGTGAGACCTCAGTGTCTTAGAGATACTGGCAGAAAAAGCCAGCACTGAGACCCAACACATGCTGCATCTCCAGGCTCCTGCGTGTCAGCATCCTTCGAGAGTGGGCTAGTGTTGGAAGCGTATAGCGGAGAAAATTCTGAAATATCCTCTAGAAACCAATTAACAAATTATGTAAAGCAATGTGTCAAAATTAAGTCACAACAATGTAAACATTTTAGTGGTCTGGTGTTATCTCCTTAGTGTAATATACAAAAAGTAAAATACGATAAGAAATATAAAAAATAATATATAAAGGTGCCACTGTGGGCTCAGTAGCACTGGGAAATTCATGGGTACCACCATTTTGACTTATGTCATGTGGATGCTTTCACCAAAATGGTGGTGAAGTCACACATATTTCTGTAGTCTCTATATTTATAATGTCATTCACCAGGATGGTGACAAACATTGTTACATTCTGCTCATGAGCTCAGCTACATAGTAAACTAGAGCCTCTATCAGGGCACTAGTATCTGTACCACCTACCACAGTTTAAATGTGTCCAATTTCACACTTGACTTTGATATTTTAACTTCCCCTCAATTCCAAGACACAAGATGTTGCTTGATGCCATTTTATTCAACTCTAGAACAGCACGGTATGAGATCAGACAGATCTTGGTGTCTCTGTGTTGCCTGGGATTTAAGACCTTTGGAAAGCAGCTTGTTAAAACAGTTCATCCTAATTTAAAATCTCAGTTTCTTTATGTGCACTTGTTCACAGTTCGAAAAGCAGCCGCTGGGTGACCTCGTCTAAGGCAGACTGACTTAAACACACTGGAGACTGCTTTAGTTCTTTCTGCTCCCTGACGCCAGGATTCCCAGGTTCTCTGAGGCAGCTAGGTGGAGAAGGAAAGAAGGAGGAATCTCATGCCCAGAAAAAGAAGACAGGAAGTTAAATTAAGCTTACCTTTATGACCCACACTGTTTAATCTCTCCTTAGAGAGACAGGGAGTAGGATGTGGTGGGAGGATGGGGGCATTAAACAGAGTGAAGGAGATGCTGAGCCAGCCAGGGGATTTCGTTTTCTTTCTTTAGCTTCAGTTTCTTGGTCTCTCTTATTATCTGCCTCTAGCTGACCCTTGGTGTCTTTCTCTGAATCTGCCAGTTCAAACTTCCCCCTGCTCACTGCATCAATTATTACCTATTTATGCAGGCAAGTGGCTCTAGTCTTTAATTTTAGACATTATAGTTATTTATATTTTTGTGGGTTTTTTTGTTTGTTTGATTTTCTCTGTAGTTTTGGAGTCTGTCCTGGAGCTAGCTCTTGTAAATCAGGCTGCCTCTAACTCACAGAGAACTTCCTGCCTCTGCCTCTTGTGTGTTGGGATTAAAGGTGTGTGCCACCACCACCTGGCTCACAGTAGATTCTTGATGAGAGTCAGTTTGTTATCTATGTAAAGATTATTTATTCCTATCTATGGCTTTGAATTTCAATATGTAAAACATGATTTGAGATCAATAGTTTTATATATATGAGTCTCATTTGGTATATGTTTACTAGCCTAAGTTTGCCAAAGTAGTGTGTGATTTCTCCCTACAGTCTCTATAAGTTTATCTTTTAGCTTAAGGTCTACAGTCTCAACCAGATTTTGTTTTTGTTTTTGATTTTTTTTTGGTATTTTTTTATCTAAAATGTTTCTTCTTTGTTTTGTTTCTGGTTTTTTATATTGATTTTATTTAGCATAATTTGATGAAAGACTTTTCAAGATTTTTTTCTTTTTCACTGTTACATCTGACAGAAATAAGTCAATGGTCTATGTGTCATCATTTTAGAAAGTAAATTGATCCCTTTGTTTAATACCTGTATGGGAAACAATCTTCATCCCAATGTGGTATTAAATAATTGTGCTCAGAGTAAATAAGTTCTCTTTATCACAGGTCTACAAAAAAGTATTTAATGCTAACATTAAGTATAATGTATATATTTTTAAAATGTTTTGTGATAATGCTTATTAAGCAGCTTTACTAGTTATTAAATATAATACATCTATCTAAATTAAACAATCCATCTATTTTTATTTTGTTCAGAGGTCTACGACTATCTCTATGATCAAGTTTTGAAATATTTCAGCACACACAAAGAAATGCAGTAATTATTATTCGTTTCCCTTTCCTCACTCTTTTCTTACTTAGCATCTTTTCCAATCCTATGCCGGAACTAATAATGCTTCTCCCCAGACCTGGTGGCAAAGTACTCTACTTAATGCTCACTGGTCAGCTGAGGTAGGAGGAAAGCAAAGTCTGCCCGAGTTGCAGAGTGGATTTGAGGCTAGCCGCGGGACTTTCAGAGACCTGCTTCAAAATAAAAACTAAAGAGGTAGACCCACAGCTCAGTGGTAGAACACATGTCTGACATGCACAAGATCTTAAGATCAGTTTCTAATAGCAACAAAAGGAAAAGTGGCCATTCTTATTGTAAGATCATGATTTTAAAATAGTTATCCATTATGAATATAACACTTTGCATTGTATCTTACACTCTAGGTTTTGGATATAATTTTATTTATTATAGCAAAAATGAAAACTTCATTTTTAGTAAGCGATATCAATCCCTCTCTTTATGTCATTATTTAGAAGTAATTAATAAATTATGTATAGGATATGTGTGTATGATAGTCTTTTTAACTTTTTTAAATGCTCAGATATATTTTCTGGTATTAAGTATTAATAGAATAAAATATTGAAGAATAATTTAGTCCCTTTTTTCCTAATCATGATATTTGTTGTATAATAATATAGACATATACAATGTTAAACAAAATAATCACATATTATCTTATTTTTATTTTTTTTTAATTTTATTAAGCTATACATTTTTTTTTGCTCCCCTTCCTACATCACCCCTCCCCTCAACCCTGGTCCCCATGCTCCCAATTTACTCAGGAGATCTTGTCTTTTACTACTTCCCATGTAGATTAGATCCATGTATGTCTCTCTTAGGGTCCTCATTGTTGTCTAGGTTCTCAGGTATTGTTATTTATAGGCTGGTTTTCTTTGCTTTAGGTTTAAATACCACTTAACCACGTATGAGCAAGTACATATAATAATTGTCTTTCTGGGTCTGTTGTGGTGGCATATTTTATTTTAAAATAAGTTTAATTGTGTTAACTTTTTCAGTTTTGAGGGTCTTTGGATTTGTGGGGTTTTATCGCCTGTTATAACAGGTGACATTGAGAGCCTTGAGACTTTGGTGTAGACTGTGTAATCCTTTCACTTTCTTTTTATGCATGTGATATATCTGGTTATCTGAATAAATAGTATTTTCATTGTACTGCTGATTTTGGCTCTCTTTTAGGAAGTAGTATTCTTTTCAAACTTCTCTCAGATTGGACTTCTGAAGTAGTTTCAGGTGCTTTTGTCTGCACATGTACAAATGTGTAATTATGTGTGAGTGTATGCCTCATTACTTCTTAATGATAAAGTTATCATTAGTTATACTTTATACAAATTATACATTTGCATTCCCTTAATTGAGGCATTCTGTTGATTTTGTTTTCTAGTTCAATTTCGTTGGGAAATTGCTTGGACCAAGAGGAAACTCCTTGAAGAGGCTACAGGAAGAAACAGGTGCTAAGATGTCTATCTTGGGCAAAGGATCCATGCGCGATAAAGCAAAGGTACTGAGTTTTGAGGTTGCTTCTTAGCACATGGAAGAGGCTCCGCAATATTGGAGGCCCTGTTCACAATTCACAAATGTGTTTTCCCATTTCCTGTGTCTTTTTCTTTCTGGAACTACACTGCTACCCATCCTGATGTCTCTGTCTTTTATCATTGTCCCTGCCTTCTGCTCCTCTGTACATGGTTCCTGTGTTGCCCTTGCCTACTTCTCTCTGTAGGTAGCTGTCATATAGCTGCACATCTTTAAAACCTCTGTGGGATATGTCTATAGATTAGTACTTGGGTTTTGTAACTCCCTAGTTGGACACTTTCCCTTCTATCCAGCAGTCACAACTATTCTCTCATTTTATTCTCTGTTTCACTTTGATCCTCTTGACTGATATATTAATCATAAGAAAATTCTGCTTAGGCCTTACAAGATTTAAGTGATGTTATGACAAAATACTTGACTCAAAGTCAAAGGAACATGAGGTTTGAAGTTTATAATAATTTATTTCACATCTGAGCAACTTAACTTCTCATGTTATAAAGTGCTATCATGTCTTTGAATTCAATGTTTGTAGAGATCTATTCACAAGGATCCCAGAAACTTCTTTGGTAAGCAGTGGAATGTGTACAGTTGCATCATTTGTCCAGACCATAAGGGAAATGACCATGAGAATGCTTGGAAATCATGTATGAGTTTTCTCTCTAAACTGTTAAGGAGGGATCTAAAATGAATGATTTGAAAATGGAAAATGTCACTAAGCCAGTCAATAGTTTGTCATTCATGTATTATTTTACAATTATTATAGGAAGTACTTAAATATTGAATAAGCCACCTAAATGGACACTTTTTACAGTGCTGCAATAGTCAAATCTCCAAATTACAAAAGTAATAATTTTACTGATCTTCAATTCTCGATGCTTGTGATTGTGTAAAGTTACAGAAATGAAAAAATTGTTGCAGCCCCTCCATTCTTGCTACTCCGACTGCATTAAGAAGAAACAGTGTAAATATTTGAGAGCAGATAGCTATAAAATAAGTTCTTGCCCCTTGTCACAATTCAATTTACATTTTCTGCACACACAAACTGAAGTGGAATCATTTCAATTTATTTTCAAGTATTCTCTAACATTGAATATTTAGTTATTTAATATAGGACATAATATGTGAATTTGCTATGTTCTCCAACTGTCTCTAATTCTTATAAACAGTATAGGTTTTAAAACTAAAGATTAGATTCAGCATCATATCCCCTGAAAAGTTTTTGGAACACTGCAGTATCTTAAAATCTCTTTTGCACTTAGAGCTCAGCTGACTGATTTATCTGTATATCTCACCGAAGTCTCAACTCTCCCAGGTTAGAAATGACCTAAGTAGCCTTACGCACTGGGGAACCTCCATGCTATTCCTCTCTGCCCTTTAAAGTACATAAATGCCTACTTTTCATCTCTATATATTAGAACATTTTTATTCATAAAGTACTATATTGGATTCCCTTTCCCTGTAAGCATGTTAGGTACCAGAACCATTCTCTAAAAACACAATAGGAAACATATTTGCTTCCATTTATTTTCTATTAGGTTTAACTTACTTATTCCTTAAAATTCTGTCTCAAATTAATTTAATTTTTTGGTGACCCAACGTAGTTGGCTTTGCTTGTAATGTTTTCAGTTTTCATTACAAAATTAAATGAAAAATGATATAAAGCAAAATTAAATGCTTAATAATGATGTTGCGCCATACAACTAGGCCTCAGTACACATTCGGTATAATAGACACACTAACAAAACATAACTACAGACATGGATTGGAAGGGTTTTTTGGTAAATATTTGATTAAAATAAAAATAAATTCTCAGAAAGTATTGATGACTCTGTTGCTATTTTGGTTTCTTGTAAAATGACTGACTTTATTTGATTTTTTAAACACGTGTAAGTAAAACTCATCTAATTTTCAAATGAATATATAAAGGTGTATGTTTATATTCAGATATGTAATAGACTTAAATACATGTATTAATTTCAATAGTTTTCATTAAACATCCTATGGTCCTCTATTGATTAAAAATATGTTTCCCTTATAATTTTGTTCTGATGAAAGGGCAGACAACATATAATTCAATGTATTATGAACTGTAATATTCTGACAGTTTGTAGAACTAAGATAAAACAGGAAAAGAGAAGAAACAATATTTTTACAATGGGATCAAAATGACTGCTGGGGAAGAGAGAATGAACCAAGAAACAGGACTGAGAGAGAATGCCAAGCAAGATGGCTCTGAGGGAGACTGTGCACAATCATCTTTAACTTTCTAATAACTACAGTAGCGAGCATAACTGTAGCATTGTTCGCTAATCACAGTTTAGGAAATTTATTCAATTTGGGTGTAATCAGATTGTTAGCCCATAGCAATGACAAAACTTACTACAAACTGCTTTGTCTTGGCATCTCCTGTGTCCCTCACGATACCACTCTCGAGTCTCTGTGGATGTGTTCTCCTCATTAGATGACTTCCAAGGCCTGCGAATGATTTTTAGGCTCTCTTCTTCCCTTCACGCATTCTATTATCTACATGCTTCTGAGTAGAAGTGATGTTGGTGACTGTCTAGTCTCCTTTGTTATGAAGTTCAGAGATTCGTTATTTATCTATCTAAAATGCCAATCTTAGATGTTTGGTAGCAACTGAGATATCGTATATATGTGTGCATCTGTGCAAATGTGTGAGTGTGTGTGTGAGTGTGTGTTGAGGGGTGTGTTTGTATGTACAAGTGCATAGATAAACAATGATTAGCCAAACTTTAGTCAATTTCCTTTTGATTTTTGCTGAATTTGGCTTCCTTATAAATGTATCAAAATCACTATTGCTTTGATTCAGTGGTCATTAATGAGAAAAAAAATATGTTTTTTTCACATTGTTTTAAATTGCTTTCCATGACCAAAAGCAACTTTCTTGAGTAAAAATTTTATTTTGATTCATATCACTGAGTTCCAAGTCACAATCCTTCATTAAAGAAAGTATGGACAGGAATGCAAACTGGACAGGAACCTGGGGCAGGAGCTGATGTGGAGACCATGGAAGAGTGCTGCATACTGGCTTGAACCTCTGCCTTGCTCAGCCTTCTTTCTTATAGAACTTAAGACCGGTACCTGGAGGCAAGAACTGAAGCAGAAGGCATGGCAGACTGCTGCCAATCAGCTTGTCCCCAATGATTTGCCCACTTTGCTTTCTTATAGGAACTCCCAGTCCAGGAGTGATACCATCTACAGTTAGCTGGCCTGCCCTCCCCACATCAATCAGTGATCAAGAAAATGCTTCCCTATAGACCAGTCTGTTGGGAACATTTCCTCAACTGAAGTTCACTCTTCCAATATGATTTAGCTTGTGTCAAGTTGACCAAAAATTAACAAGCACACAATTGTTTTTTTAATTAAAAGAATAACAGAATTATAATAGGAAAGCCCTTGTGTACTTATAGACATAGCTTTTATTCACTATTCCTCATATGCTTGCCCCATATTGTGATTCCACTGAGTATTATTTAAATATACTATCTACTTAATCTTTGTAAAGAAATTTCCATGCAGACTGTTTTTATGCATTGAATATGCTGTTGGTACAATGGTCAATGTATAACTTAAACATGAATGTCATTTTATGATAAAATGAGATATTGATCAAGGAAGAAGTGTATTCCAACTATGTTCTCTAAAATAAATTTAATATTGCATTTGATAAAATATTAAATACCACCCCAGCTTTTACAAAGCTTGTAATATAATTATACAGCCTGACCTGTTTAATATTTTCCTTAAAAACAATTAAGAAAGAGTTGGTTGTTTGGTTAGCAGAAAGATAAAATGACAAATTGACTTAAATTTGTTTGGAGAGATTGTGCAGTACCTTTAGCCCCTTTTCATTAAAAAAGTTAGATTTTATGATTTATACCAGAATCATTATAAAGTTAATTGTGGAATTTAGCAAATAGTTCTAGAAGTATGTCAGAAGGTTCAACAAGTTGGATATTTTCATTTTATTTTGTTGTTAGTGGTGATGGAGAAACGATACTTTCTATATCATTAAATTTTAACCAATAACCTTTAAGCAAAGAAAGAAAACAAACAATAAAACAGAAAAAAGAAAATGTGACTGTCCAGACTGGTATTTATAGCATGAGCCCCTTTTCTTGTAATGACTTTTTCTCACAGTGGTCAGATCCCTCAATATATTAAGTATCCTCTATAGAAAAAAACAATCCTGTTGACATTCTAGGAAAAACAGTATATTATAAATGACTAGGATGTCTATATTCGTAAGGAAATCCAATAAATAAAATAAGCAGTATGTTAGTTAACTCTTTATCAAAACACCTCAAGAAAATGAGCTGGCAGTTGAGAAATTTCTTCAAAGTTCTTCATAAAGTGTGTGACAGAGCAGTTCTAAGCAACCACATAGCTGTAGGTTTACCTTGCAGTTTCTGGCAGAGACTCTAGGGTAACTTACTGCAGCTCTTATTTTTAAAAGCCTCCTAATTTTAGTGGGCCAGAATGTGCAATTGGTGAAGGGGAACGAAAGTGGCATTGGTTGTTCAAGTTCATCTTCAGACAGTGTGAAACATGGCCAGAGATGTTAAAGAAAGTGGTTGTAAGTGGTTAGGTTAGCAACCACAGTGGCTACACACACCCAAAGGAGACCTCAGCAACAGGAGCACAAGAAAAGTACCTTTTCAGTGGTCCTACCTTGTTATCAAAGGCTGCACGTTTGTTTCCCAGCTTATCAGACCCAAAATAATCACACAGAAAGTGTATTATTACAAAACTATTTGGCCTATTATCTCACGCTTATTATTAGCTATCTCTTATATATCAAATTAACCCATTTCTACTAACCTGTTTACTGCATGTGTTTGTGGCGAACCAATATGGTTCGGTCCAGCATCTGTCTCCTGCTGTGGCTACATAGCTTTTCTTTGACTCTACCTACTCTCTCCTCTTCTATCTGCTTGGAATTCTCGCCTTGCTCTATTGTGCGAGGCAATAGGCCCAAAGCAAATTCTTTATTAAACAGTGGGACTCACAGCATACAGAGGGAAATCACATCACTACCTGTTGTCTTTAGATGCAAATTACAAATGGCCATTGCAAATGAATGACATTGTAATGAAAGTCATTTTGACATTTCTAAGAAGGTTAATCTAAATTTTGGAAGATAGTCTTACAATGTGCTAATATGTTGAAAGAAAGGGGTTTTTCTTACATAAAAAAATATAATAACACTCAGGGCAAACTTTAATTCTTTGATGTGCAAATAATATGAGTGTTTACTGTTCAATAATTCATCTGTATTTGGTGATGGCTGCTTTAGTAAATCCTTTCTGATCTCATGGCTAGATTGATTTTCATCAATAATAAAATCAACTAAAAACCTTCAAAGAGAAGTGGTTGCTGGTGGGCAATGCTAGGTTAAACCCCACCTCCTTATCTTGGGTTCTGTTTGACACTAGACAGGCTCGTAGTTTCTCATATCCTGAAGCAGAAAAGTCATACTTGTTGACTGTCAACAGTGCTGTGGTTGGTTCCATGGACACTTACTTGAGACCTTTAATAAATGTAACAATTTGTAACCCTACAGACTCAAGAGCTTCCACGTTAGCTGGGGCTACATACAATGGTCAGGAGATCTGCAATATTTCTTTCTTCACTTTCCTCCTATAGAAAAACATTCCTTGCTTTTCTTTCAGAAGGGATGTGGAATATGCATCTTTATTAGATTGCACATTGTCTGGGTTTATGGAAGGCAAGGACATATTATAAATTAAAAATGGGTCAATTTTTTGTCATTCTTTTCACTGTATTCTTCTGTATCTGTATCTCAACTCTAAAGAGTTAAAATGGCTGCCTGGCAGGTCCCACCTGAGCAGCAGTACATAGAGTATGAGGCACTGAATTATGAACACGTATTTTATGAGGACAAAATGAAATATGTCTTTCAATGTTGAGCCAATATATTATTTCAAAATATGATATATTTAGACTCCAGTGATCAAGTAATTACAGGGATTGGGTTTTAGTTGAAGCTAAAATATATCATCATATTTGAGAAATATGATTTTCATATTAGTGTCTTTTCTTTTTATGTATGAGCAATTTGTCATTCACTGTAGTATACTATGACCTTAAAATGAAAAAGGAAAAAAAAAATAAATCTATCCAGCCTTAGTTTTTTATAAGCTTCAATGACAAAATAAATATGAGGTAGCACTTTTTTATTTAGTGAGTTGAAAAGATTTTATTTTAAAGAACTAAGTTCCTCTATTGTGGTTTTATTAACAACTGGAACAATTCTGTTTTACTATTTTAACCATGACTGTGTTGTTTAATTTTTCTGGGACAACAAAAGCAAATATGCACCCAAGATAAATCTAAGTAAGGATGCACTCAAGCCTCACCTAGTGAACCAGGGAGGATTGGGGGTCATGAGTCCACCCAAGCCTCACCTAGTGAACCAGGGAAGATCGAGAGTAATTTATTCCACCCAAGCCTCACTAGTGAACAAGGAAGTGTTGGGGGTCCTTGATTCTAACCAAGCTTCACTAGTGAACCAGGGACATTTAGGGGTCATTGACAAGAACACAGCGGACTCAAAGCACAGCTGACTTGAAGAGTTCATCCTAACATTAAGGTGAATCAAGACAGCTGCATCCTTGGAGCTGCCTGCATTACTCTCACGTGACCTCAGCCAGTCAGAGAATCTTTTTCCCAACAATTATTTACTGCAGGCATAACCCTAAGGAGGAACTTCGGAAACCTTGTAAGTTTCAGTTTTTTGAGACTTCGAATTTTTGTCTAATTCGTGACCCTTATGATCCTTTCTCCTCACTCCAAGAAGGAACATTTCTGTTTGGAGGACCTCACAACACCACAAAGAGCTTCTAGAACATTTTTGAAATTTAATGTGTATCTGTAAATCTCCTACCATGTTTGCACTTTACTCTTGCATCCCAGTCAGAGTGAAATGGAAAATTGCAGACTCGCTTTCATCTTATTGCAGTATGCTATTATTTATGAATCTATCTAGAAATATAAACATGAAAAGAGAAATTTAGCATTTTATAAAGCAGAACTATAGTAGGACATTTCTTTATACCACCAAGGAAGGCACTTTTTCTTTTAATCAAGTGCTTTGTTGTCTAACTCAAAGTACTATAATAAAAACAAAACCAACCAAGCAGACAGAAAAACTACATTAGAACCCTGGAACATCTTGAAACTTACATTGGGAACACTTTTGAGATTGGCTCCACACTCTTTGCTATTTCACTTAAAGAAAAGTGGAGTTGGCCTGTGTGACCTTTAAATGTGAGTAGTTGAAGTGATTTACTTGTAACCACTGGAGCAACAGAGCAATGGGGAAAACGGGAGGCATCTTTCCCTCAGTTTCAAGGTCTAGGTCTCATGGAATCCAATGCTGCCTTGTGTAGAGTCTCAAAGGTCTGGAGCGTGTGTGTGCGTGTGTGTGTGTGTGTGTGTGCGTGTGTGTGTGTGCGTGTGTGTGTGTGTGTGTGTGAATGTGTCTGTTAAGAATTCTGATTTTCCTATTACATTTTCCATTCCTTACAGACGTTAAAGCTAGAAACAAGATCAAATTATACAAGATACAGACTTTCAAGTACCTTTAAAATCATATGTTCATTGTTTACATTAAGTATATCTTCTTACATTTTTTTTATTTAAGGAAGACTATCCAAACATAATCTAAGTCAATTCAACTCAATGGTATATATATATATATATATATATATATATATATATATATATATGGTGTATATATATATATGGTGTATATATATATAAAATTTATCGTGTACTAGGTACATATATTACGTTTATAGTATGCATAAATAGTATATGCTATATGCTATTCATAGTATTAGTAGACTTTAAAACTATATTATTGTCCTAATTAGGGTTACTACTGCTATTATGAAAACCAGAACCTAAGCATCTTGAAAAAGGAAGGGTTGATTTGGCTAATAATTCCAAATCACTGTTTATCAATGAAAGAAGTCAGGACAGGAACTCAAACAGATCAGGAACCTGGAGACAGGAGCTGAGCCAGCAGCCATGAAAGAGTGTGAACCTAGTGAACCAGGGAGGATTGGGGGTTATTGATTCCACCCAAGCCTCACTAGTGAACAAGGAAGTGTTGGGGGTCCTTGATTTTACCCAAGCTTCACTAGTGAACCAGGGACAGTTGGAGGGTTCCTTACTGGATTGTTCCCCATGACTTGTACAGCCTGCTTTCTTATTGTATTCAGGAACACAATCCCAGGGATGGCACCTCTCAAAATGGACAGGGTCCCCCCATCAATTACTAATTAAGAAAATTTCCTACATACCTGCCTACAGTGTAATTCTTAAGGAGGCATTTTTTAATTGATATTTCCTCTTCTCATATTTTATGTGTTTATGTGTGTCTTCATACATCTATACACAGAAGACACACATAAACACATAAAAGCTAATTAGTGCTACTGTATATTTAAGGTGATTTAAATTAATCACTATTTTAATTTACATATTTCTATTATTTATTTTATAACTCAATATCTTTGTGTAATCAGCAATTAAAATACTGAGGTGGTTAACCTTCTAATCGTATTTTAACTTTTTAAAATGCAGAATGCTTGCACATATTGATACAGTGGGCACAGGTTGATATTTTAAGGAAGTATGTTATTGTGCACAGATGCTGCCCTCTCCTTGTCGCCTTTGGTAAACACAAGCTTCAAGTTCCTCTCTTTCATCTCCTCATCAAACATACAATGCTGTGGAGGGCAGCCCCCACACGACTGTAGAACACAAGAGCTCAACCTTTTATTTGGATAAGTGATGTCTTTTCTCCTTCTCTCCCAATCCTGACCTTCTCTTTCAAGTTTCCAGTAATCAATCCCTTTGTAAATCCTATAGTGGAAAGTTTCTTGTTATTTGTAGGTTCAGGGGGATGCCCGGAATTTTGTTTTGAGAGTTGAAACTTGAGCCCAGAATAAGCCAAGTTCTTTGAAGAGAACTTAAAAAATTTATTCTAGTCAATGTAGGGCATTTAGGTGTTCAATTAAGATGATAATAGGCTCAGAGGAAATGCTCAAGAGAAAAATTTTGTGCTTAATGGAAGCAGCCCTTAGCACAGATTCAGCCTCTGCATGCAGTGATGTGTATTTGTCTTGTGCCAATGATGTATATTTGACTCACTATTCTGCTACTGTGACTTTGCCTTCACAAGTCATACTCAAGTTGAAGAGTTCTCATTCCACCTGTCACAAATACTTGAAAATTAGGCTTCTTAGCTGAGTAGGGCCATTATGAAGAATTGAACAAAGTCTTTGGGTTGTTAGTAACCTTGGATAAAGAACTAGAGACCTCCATTTACTCACTGTAGTTAGCTATGCTACACAGAGCTCAGGCAATGGTAGAGAAATAACCAGATCCTTGATTGAATGGATTTGCAGCATCACTAAGCTTGCCTTTAATGCTTCTCTGTCTGTCTGGATTCAAAGAAGGAAGTCAGAGGCCAAAAAAGTTCAGTGGAGAAAATATGTGGACACATATTTAATTTTCTGCCAACACTGTGGACTGTACTTGAATTTTGCAGCCCAGGAGTATTTTATGCATTGGCGGGACTACTGTTCACAAAGCCCTCCATGTAAATGATGCTGTCCAATGTGGTCTCTCAGCTTGTTGCAAAGAAAAGTACCCTGAAAGCCAATGGGAGAAATACACTTGATTTTCTTGTGACCTTATGATCTTATTTAGTTTTAAAATGTTGTCCATTTTTTGGTGCCTCCTCTTTGTATGAGTATTATAAAACTTATTCAGAAGATTTTTTGTATCAACAATTGTATCCTTATAGTCTATTATTAGATTCCTTATCTGGGTAGTCCAACAGGCAGAAGACTAAGAGTACTGTAGAACTGTTTTTTTTTTTACTGTATGCATTTTTTAAAGTAAGATAAAAGACACATGCCATCTCTAAACTTTGTTGAGGAAACATCCTAGTGGTATGATTGAGTATCCTTTGAGTATATGACCAAGAGTGGTGTTGCTGAGCCTTAAGGTAGATTAATTCCCAATTTTCTCCAAAATGGCCATACTGATTTCCAAAGTGGCTGTATGAGTTGGTACTCCCACCAGCAGTAGAGGAGTGTTCCCTTGACTCTACATCCTTTCCAACATAAGTTGGCAGCTACATGACGTTTCCCTGATTTCACCTACTCTCTCTATACATCTCTGTTCAGATTTCCTGCCTGCCTTTATTCTGCCATACCATAGGTTAAAGTAGCTTCTTTATTAACCAATTGTAATAAAACATGTTCACAATATACAGAGGGGAATTCCACATCTTCTTCCCTTTTCTGTCTAAATGAAAAGGGAGATTTTTAACTTTAGCATAGTAAAACTACATATAACAAAATAGATATCAAACAAGAATTAGTTACAAAATTTAGTCTATTTAATCTGGAAAGCTTCATATTTAATGTATCTTTTATCAAAACTAAGGAAACTATAATTATAACTATCTGACTTCAACTGCATCAAAGACTCCAGAATATTATAATATTACCTAAGTTAATAAGACCGAACACACTGAACCTGATAGAAGAGAAAGTGGGAAGTACCCTACAACAGATGGGCACAGGAGATCGCTTCCTATGTATAACCCCAGCAGCACAGACATTAAGGGCAACATTGAATAAATGGGACCTACTAAAACTGAGAAGCTTCTGTAAAGCAAAGGACACTGTCACTAAGACAAAAAGGCAACCTACTGACTGGGAGAAGGTCTTCACCAACCCCGCAACAGACAAAGGTCTGATCTCCAAAATATATAGAGAACTCAAGAAACTAGACTTTAAAATGCTAATTAACCCACTTAAAAAATGGAGCACTGAACTGAACAGAGAATTCTCAGCAGAGGAAGTTCAAATGGCCAAAAGACACTTAAGGTCATGCTCAACCTCCTTAGCAATCAGGGAAATGCAAATCAAAACAACTTTGAGATATCATCTTACACCTGTCAGATTGGCTAAAATCAAAAACACCAATGATAGCCTTTGCTGGAGAGGTTGTAGAGAAAGGGGTACCCTCATCCATTGCTGGTGGGAATGCAAACTTGTGCAACCACTTTGGAAATCAGTGTTTCGATTTCTCAGGAAATTCAGGATCAACCTACCACTGGACCCAGCAATACCACTCTTGGGAATATACCCAAGAGATGTCCTATCATATGACAAAAGTATTTGTTCAACTATGTTCATAGCAGCATTATTTGTAATAGCCAGAACCTGGAAACAACCTAGATGTCCTTCAATGGAAGAATGGATGAAGAAAGTGTGAAATATATACACATTAGAGTACTACGCTGCAGTAAAAAACAATGACTTCTCAAATTTTGCATGCAAATGAATGGAAATAGAAAACACTATCTTGACTGAGGTAACCCAGACCCAAAAAGATGAACATGGGATGTACTCACTCATAATTGGTTTCTAGCCATAAATAAAGGTCATGGAATCTATAATTGGTGATCCTAAAGAAGCTAAATAAGAAGGTGAACCCAAAGAAAAACATAGTTATCCTCCTGGCTATGGGAAGTAGACAAAATTGTCGGGCAAAAAATTGGGATCTGGAGGGTGGGGTGGGATGGGGGTAAGGGGAGATGGGGAGAAAAAAGTGAGAAGGGGAGGATGGGGGAACTTGGGGAAACAGGATGATTGGGATAAAGGAAGGTTGGATAGGGGAGCAGGGAAGCACAAATCTTAGTTAAAGGAGCCACCTTAGGGTTGGCAAGAGACTTGAACCTAGAGTGGCTCCTAGGAGCCCAAGGCGATGTCCCTAGTTAGTTCCTTGGGCAGCTGAGGATAGGGAACCTGAAATGACCCTATCCTATAGCAATACTGACAAATATCTTGCATATCACCATGGAACCTTCATCTGGTGATGGATGGAGATAGAGACAGAGACCCACATTGGAGCACTGGACTGAGCTCCCAAAGTCCCAATGAGGAGCAGAAGGAGGTAGAACATGAGCAAGGAAGTCAGGACCAGGAGGGGTGCACCCACCCACTGAGACAGTGGGGCTGATCTATTGGGAGCTCACCAAGGCCAGCTGGACTGTGACTGAAAAAGAATGGGATAAAACCGGACTCTCTGAACATGGCGAACAATGAGGGCTGATGAGAAGCCAAGGACAATGGCACAGGGTTTTGATCCTACTTCATGTTCTGGCTTTGTGGGAGCGTAGCCAGTTTGGATGTTCACCTTCCTAGATATGGACGGAGCGGGGAGGACCTTGGACTTTCCACAGGGCAGGGAACCCTGACTGCTCTTTGGACTGGAGAGGGAGGGGGAGAGGAGTGGGGGGAAGGGGAGAAGGGTGGGAGGAGGGGGAGAGAAATGAGAGGCTGGGAGGAGGTGGAAACTTGTTTTTCTTTTTCTCAATAAAAAAAAAATGAAGTGTATTGTAAACAACTTCCAACTCTAGAATTGACAGAGACATCTCACTGCCTGGACAGTCACCCAAAGTTCTTCTGCAACACTGGAACATCTATCTTCAGCCTACAAACCCTTATTATCTGGCAGACTTTTCCTTGAAGCATGAAATTTAAAGGACTGTTTAGCCTGTTTATTGGCTGTTTGTCAGTCACTTTCTTCTGTGTCCTATAAAAATGTTTGGTAGACTCTTTCATGAAGCAGGAACCCTGAAAGACATTCTCTCATTCTTTAGATGAGTTCAGCAGTCACTTTTCTGTGGGTCCTGTATGACCAGTTTGTACAGCATAGCATCAAGCAGTCCAGACAAGAGCAGTTTCTTGCCCAAATGGCTAGCCATGTCACACTGAATGTAAATTCCATAACAAATTTCTTCAATGCCCTTCAACCTCTCTGAAGTCATTGGTGCTATCAGAAGCATACATGTCTCACTGTCATGAAATGTCTACATTCTTAAGGCATTTTAAATGCCATATTCCATAGGTCTTTTAAGTATTGAAGATTATCTATCCAACTGAAATATATCTCTGTATTTCTAGAAAACCTAACTAACATGACAAGTCTATTATAAATGCCTATCTATTAGTCTGTAATATTTAATTATACATTACATTTTAAATGATTTGTGTAAACATACTACCTTAAGCAAGAGCAGAAGTACTAATACAGTGTTAAAAAAATCAACCTTAAATTTGCATCAATAGGCCAAGATCCATACCAATGCAAAGTATTCATCTCTATATCTGTGAGTAATCATCTTTTAGCAAGGCTTTGAGAGAACACTTTCTCAGCAATTCCATGTGTAAGGAGACCCACATCCTAAGGTACACTCATGGTTTTAATTCCCTTGTCAAAAACACCAGATTTCTCAGATAAATGAAGCCCATCTTCCTCAATTGAAATAGAATATCAAACTGGTTCCTGAACTGTCTGATATTTTCCTGTAATTAGAGATGACATTTTCAAAACTCTATAACCAAGAGGAAAATTTAACCTTCTCTGAAGAATTACACTCTAGAATTGATACTATACTAAATTGCATTGTTTTAGGGAGTATTCACAAAAGAATTCTGTCAGACTCAGAACAGATGCTGCGAGTTCCCCATCTAATTTCTAGAGCAAGAGAGGAGGGATGGTAAAAATCATCTTTCTTCCCTTGCATCCTATGCTGAATCAGGTTTCCTACTTCACAGCTCTGACAGCTTAGTGTTGGGACGATCATAGGTGGCTTTTCCAATGTTCTGCTGCTTTCTCTTCTCCTCTACTCTGAAGGGGAACTGTTTTCATGAGATCTGCTGTATGTCTTTTGTTGGGTTTCTAATTTTAGTTTTTGTTACTAAGAAAAGTTATAGGACTTGTTTCAAACGAAAATATCTTTTTTTTCTGTCACTCAAACTTATTTCTTTGTAGGGTGATTATATCCGCACATGAATATTCACTTCAATGAGGAAAATGCAATACCTCTATATAATATTAATAGAATCTTATCTATGTTGATATAATCCAGGAGATTTGCTTCTCAGGCAGTTGCTTTTTATGTGGAAGTCTTGGTGATGGGTTTAATGCGACAACCCACAGGTCTCTTAATACACCACATTTACTTTGCTTTATCTTTGCAGCTTAGGTTTCTAATCTTTTTCTTTGTGCTGGGTTAGTGGGACTGAATGTAAATGAACCACTTGGTTATTCATGGCATACTTAGATAATTAAAATATAGGGAACACTTGTCTTCTATGACCTGTTGGATGGGAATTAAAAATTAACTTCCAAACTTGGTTTCTTACAATAACATTGACTCAAAAGCATCTTGGACTTTGTAACTCATGATAGTTTTAATTTATATGGATAAAAAAATATTTGAAACAGTTCATCAAAGGATACTATATGAATACAGAACACCTTAAAATTATTTGAAAGATTACTGAAAAGCAGTAATTGCCACTGGTCAGTGTTTTTGTTCAAAAATTATATTCTGGCCATAGCCATATTATTTTACTGGATCAACTATGTAAATTTTGCTTATAATCTTTTGCCAATTTAATATTACAAAGCATTCTTTAAGAATTATGATTGCATACTTAGTATGCAAAAGTTATACAATATGAGAACTCTTTCCATACTTAAGAAGATTATAAGGTAATTTGTGATCAGTCAATTTTCAAGGCCTGTGTAATTCAGTGGTATAAGAATTTGATTTTCCATATCCACTTGCCTGAATAATATAAAAGCTTCTTGTTGAAGAAAGAAAATTAAAGATACAGGAAAAATAGCAAAACTTACATCATTTCTTCTCCATCTTTGTTTTTTCAAAATGTGTTACTTAGACACCAAGAATAGGATCTCTTAAATTATCCAAAATATTGACAAATTTAAAGACTGTACCAAATAATTTCATTAAAAGTTGAGCACTAATTTATAAGTGATAAGAATCACTTATGGATTAAGCACATTAGTAATTAACTCTGAGTTACCAATATTATGTCTGCTTCATATTAAGGAAAGAAATAAAAGTACTTCCCTTTGAATCACTTAACCAAGGAGAAATCCATATTTAAATGTTCACCTTCTTGCTCCTTGTGTTTTCTTCCTTCTGTATGTCTGTTGCATGAGTCTGAATCTGTGTCAGTCTGAAAAAGGCTGTGTTGTGAGTCCGTCTCAGTGTCTGTGTGTCTTTTGGTGTGTGAGGGCGGGTAAGGTCTGTCCCTAACAAAGGGCTTTGCTCTCTCTTTCCTTGAACTTCACTGAAAGTATTACATAGGGAAGGAATGGGATACATTACAGAAAATTTTAAAAGAGTTTCACAAGAAATTAAGTCACTGGCTCCAACTAATCTCAACCGACCCAGACAACAAACAGTACTACGAACAACATTGTGTATCAGTCAACCACCATAACTAGATGATGTGATCTTTATGGTAGATTTTAGAAAATTTGTTGCTTTCAGAAAATGTTACACATTCATTGTTCTGGGTCAAGAGCAAGAGAGAATACATAACTAGCGGTTACAAACATATAACTTTAATTTTAAAAGTCGATTACATGGGAAAATCAAGGCAAGCATATTGACTGCTGCATTATTTCCTTAAAAGCAGATTAGACAAACAGGTTAAATACACAGTGGGATAGCAGTCTTAAGTCTTAAATGACCTCATGGTGCCTTATTAACTTCTCATGCCTTAGAATTTGAGAGGTATTTTTATTATAACATCTTCTCAACACAGAAAATGATAGTGTATTCTCACCTTACCAATAAACCAACAACAGATCAGCAATAGCAGCTTATATGCATATGGTCTATTGCAAACCTATTTTTATTACAATGACAATACAAAAAAAATGTTAATAATAGCCTTGAGTCCTATGCATACTTTACTCTGCTAAGGTCAGTATTCTTTGAAATTCAGTGGGCTCTTGTTTGTTAGTTTGTTTACAATGTTTTCTATAGTAAATGATATAATTATATTTTAAGTTCAAAAAGAAATGAACAGTAAACAGTATTTTTGTTTTGAAATGAAGAAGTATTATTTCTTTTATACTATCATTCTCAAACTTTGCTGTGATTCCTGATATGTGAGAACCAATCCCATCCCCCAGTTCTCTGACATCTACTTGTTAAAGTATAGTTTGACTCAGTTCTGGTACTAACTGCCAGTAATCAACACAGTGCCTATAGACTAAACACTCAGAATCACAAGACTATTCCCCATTTTGGGTGTTAGTCAGAAGTGTTATCTCCCCATGTGACCTAGCCAATCACTGAATCTGATGTAGTTGTAAAAACACTAATTTATAGCTTGCCAGGTTCAGTGATTGGCTAGAATTGCCACAGACTCAGGGGGGCACTGTTTCCTCCATCACTAGTTTTCTGTAAAATGTGATTAATTACCAACATCCAGAAAAAGGAAAATCAGGTGTCGCGGAGCATCTTTTGACATGCCACCTGCTGGTATCCCAATGTGTTGAGCTTCACAGTTCTCCCAAGTGTCACCCTCAGGGTTTACTGAGACAGCATTTCATCATGAAGTATTATGAGCATATTGGCCATAGGAGTCAATCTTCAGCCTCTCAAGCCTTCCTTCTGGAGATTTACGAGAGTATATACCTTATTGTTCCTAGCATCTAATCACAGGGTGGGTAACTCTGATCACTAGCTCTCCATCCTTTATAAATTTCCAAATAATATGTGCTCTATTGTTGATGATAGGGACTTGCTTTCAAAGTATAGATGGTCATTTATCATTACACAATTGCTTTTTATAATTTATTGTTTAAATAATCAATTTATTTATTGAATTCAATTGTCATAAAAGAGGTATTACATGTTTTGTATGATTTTACAAATTTTAGCGCAATAAAGTTTCACAATACATTGTTCCTATAGAAACTACTGCCATCCAGCATTGATCTCTTACAATCTTAAAAAAAAGAAATAAAATGTATTTAGTTGACTGCTTGTTTTCAAAGTGAGTAGTCATTTCTTAAACTCCATAAGTGAATATAAACACAATAAAACACCATCCAACAAATAAGAATTTTAAAAACATAGACATAGAATAAGGTAAAAAATGAACTTTCCCATGGGAAAAAATAGTCTGGAACAAAAACTCAAGGTTTAACACTACATATAAAGAGCATATCAATACCTAGCAAAATTTACTTAGTTTTTAGTCAAAGCCTCATATTACAATAAAAACTAAATTTCAGAAATATTGGCCAGAAATGTTATATTTATCCTAACTAACCATTGTACATAAAAGCCTTTATACCAGTGATTCTCAACCTGTGGGTCATTACCCTTTGGTGATCAGATATTTACATTACAATTCATAACGGAAGCAAAATTACAGTCATGAAGTAGTAATGAAGTAATTTTATGGTTAGGGGTCACCATGACATAAGGAACTCTATTAAAAGGTTGAAGCAAAAGGAAGGTTGAAAACTACTGCTTTATACAATTGGTAACATAGGCACTTAAGAAAGATGGCTCTCTTGAGTCCTTTCTGCATAACTTACCACAAAGGCATAATGTCGTAAGGTTATTGAGTTATCTCCATGACAGACATGTCAGTAAGTGAGGGAAGTATCACTTGGTAAAGAAAAGAAAACCCATGAAATCTGTTTCTTAGGGGGTACTTTTTTTTAAGGAACTTTTAGAAAAATAAGTTTTCATTTTAATGTGATTGTTCTGGTTGTTTTACATAGACAAATAGTGAGACATTTTCTGAATTATTTCTTCCAATTATGCATCCCGTATTTCCATTTGCTCTGTTATTGGTACTCATGAGGCTCATGATAAATACTTTTAATATACTTTAATGGGTTACTGTTTCAAGAAATTCTGCACTGCCACAACACAGGGAGTATTTACATTACATTAAATTAAGTTACAGGATTACAGTTAAATAGAATGAAGAAATAATAAAGGCCCAAAGCACCAACACTTTAGAGCCCAGAAAAATTAGATTCTTTGATTAACAGCTCAGGAAGATGATAAACAAAATTTATACAACTAAACAAAGTCATTTTGTTTATAATATCACCATCAAAGATTAATGATCTCTCATTTAGAAAGACTGATTAACGTGCAAATTATCTTGATAAAGTGCTGTTATAAAGCATTTTGCCAACAATGTGGATATATGGTGAATGATTTTAATTTCAAAGTTATGACTTCAAATAGGTTCAGATATGGGACATTTTTGTAATTTATGTTTTCTGAACTACACTCTATTGCTGGGAATTGTGGCACAAGAAGGCTCAGGAGTCCAAGGATAGCTTCAACTATGTACTTTGAACATGTGTATATTATAGTCTATTTGAGTTGATAATTGATAATTCCACTTGATGATGGAAAAAGAATTGGATGTAATATAAAGGAATCTACCCAGGAAAAAAAACCTGGGACATATATTTCCTAAATAATGATGATTATGGGTAGTGAAAATATATTATTACATAATAATCATTTTACGTTTAATCTCATCTCCACATCATGTTTTTGTATATTACCGCCAAAGACATTACTCATTTATTGCAGTAATGTTCAGTTAACTCTTTAGACCTTGAGAGACAGAGTAGATAATAAATTGGTAGAAATGAAAATAAGAATTAATAATTCTGTCAATATCTTTATTTTCCTGTACATCTCTGTTCCCTTTTCTCCCTCCAAACCCTCCCATATGCCTCTCCTTGCTCTCTTTCAAATGCATGATTTCTACTTTCATTAGTTGTTAGCATCTTCAGGCTGACTGTCAGATGTTAGATAAGCCTCACTGTGTTTGCTCCTCCATGAGCACGAGTATTTCTTTGCTCTTGACATTTTTTAGTTGCCGGCCACTCTTTAAGGACCACAATCAATCAAACTGTGGAGTTGTAAAGTCAAGTCTCAACGGACATATCTACAAAGACAACCCCAACACTTAAGGTTCATAGGACATTGTGGAAGAGGAGGTGGGAAGATTTTAAGAGCCTAAGGATCAGGGAGTTTTCTTTGAAATGTTATCTGTTAATAATGTCAGAAGCTACACCCGTAAAGTCTCACCAGCATGATTGCTTAAAGATGAGCTGAACAAAGACTACTACAATAGATTTGCTAATGTGGATGATAGAAAGCCCACTTTTAGTAGATCTTAAAATTTACTAAAATAATATATTGATTGGCATTATGAATATAAATTTTTCATTGCTATTGTATATTGGGATAAAAGTATTCATAGTATTATTTCGGTTTAAATAGCAGTAAATCCCCAATCATCTAGTGCATTTGAGATACTAATGCCTGCAAAGTGAAAATTTATATATGTAATAATTTCTAAGAAGATAATTCTGTCAAATACTCTTAAATCCTTCCTAACTAATTCAAAGTTCACATATATTATAAATGCATTGGTGATTGAATATTTATTAAATAACATGGTAAAATATGTTCTAAGCAACATAAAGTTATATGACCCTTTTGTCATTATTTATATTACAGATAAATGTGCCTTTAATTTCTAGGAACACCAGAGGAAATGATTACATCATTTCCTATTTATGTCATCATTTAAAAAGGACTACTTACATTACTAATAATTTTGAATAAAATAATGTATTTTACCAAATAAACTTTTGTATTGAGTGGGTATTTTTAAGTTGAACAATAAGCAAAATAAGGATATCAGCATTGGCAATGAAGTGAGAAAGCCAAAGCATTCAGACAAGCCGTTTCGATGTGCGAGAGAGCCAAAGCGTGCCTCGGTCTCAGGCTGCCTCGCTTGCCATTGTGGTGGAGTTCACAAGCATGCATGGCCCAATGCCTGCCTTCTTTCTTAGAATGTGCAACAGCAGCTGGGAAATGAATATTATTTCACATATACTTTACTTTGCTAATCTGAGTATTATTGCTTTATTAATCTTATTATTAATATATCTTTCTTGAATAAGGACTACTAAGAAAATGATAAGTATATATTGTAATAATACTTCATAAGCCTGAGATGTTGCATGTTTTTCTGTTTGACATCCAAGCTAAACTTCCTTCAGTAGTTTCCTGACCTTATAACCTTATCATTTTATCAAGGCTTTGGATGGTTTAACGTCTTTCTCTTTAATTTTGACAAAGTCTTAGTGCTACTTCAATTGTAGAGGTACTGTCAGTTCCCTCTGAAATCAATTTTTTTTTGCCAAGTGCCAGAAGAAAAATGTGTAAATTACTCAAGTTCTGTAATTAATAAATATGATCTGGTAAGAATATATATATATATATTCTTATGCATATATATATATGGTATATATATTGGTAAAATAAGAATCCAGAATTTTTCATGCAGTCTTTCTGTGAAATTTGTGTGATGCTTAATATGAGACAGAAATGAGATGTTTGCATAGCAAAGAGGATGACTGTGTTTCATCAAAATAAAAAGAATAAGAAACAAAATATGTTTCAAGTATTGGAAATTAAATCAGAAAGATCACTATGTAAAGCTGTCTCGATTTTGTCGATAAATCTTTTAAGGTTATGTATAATTAATTTCTCAAGAATTTATTGTTCAGTAAGACAGTACAGTGTTTTACTTTATAGTTACTAAAGAGGCTGAACAGGCATTCTTGAAATTTGCCATTGTGTTTCAGAGAGGTCGAAAACTCAGATCTGTGACCATTTGTAAATCCAGGATCCTTAGGAAAATAGTAAATCTTCACGCCATTTATTTTTTAAACATTTGATTTTAATGAAAGTTATTTGACAAAATGAAAAATCAACTTTTAAGATTTTCTCTGAGAAGGAAGCAAACTCTTATTTTCATGATTCGACACAAAAAGGAAGGAAAGAAGGGAGGGAGGGAGGGAGGGAGGGAGGGAGGGAGGGAGGGAGGGAGGGAGGAAGAGAATAAGAGTCCTCCCCAGAGCCTACATCTGTATTCCAAGTATCATCAGCTTTTTCTCAAAAGCCATTCCCCTTCAAAAGAAAGTTCACTCTCTTTTCTTTTTGTTTCATTAGAGAATTATTTTTACTATTATGTTATATTTTGTTTCTATATAATGAATAGTAAATTCTTGTCTAAGTGAAACGTTTTAAGGCTTCATATGATATGTGATTTTTTTCATGATTTTACTTGCTTACATCTGCTTTTCAAGCTACAAAATATAAATGTGGTATATCAGTATATTTGGTGACATATTGGTGACAGTAGAAATGTAGCTGTGCTGTGTAGTGGGAAGCAGAAGAGTGCAGTTGATCATGAAGGAAGCATGCAATCTCAATAGACAGAAAACCTCACACACTCTCTATTCATAGTGGAAGTTATAATCCTTCAGTACTAGTTTTCATGGATAAAACACAAATCATACAAAGCAGATTTTGGTCCTTTGTCTGGCTTTGAAAATTGCATTATTATTTTTCAAATTAGATAATTTTTAAATTGTTATAAATGGAGTCTTGCCTATTTTCAGTTCTCATGTTCCCTCTAATAATTTTTCTCAAGACAGAGAATCTCTAGACTCTCTCTGAATGGAAGGAAGACACTGAATTTCCTTAAAATAGATACAATGCAAGTTTCATCACTTTTAATGACTAATAAATATTAGAAATTATACTGTATTGTGTACCTTATTTAATTCAGAAATTCAAAATTGAAAATACTATAGAATGATTTTCCATTCTCCTTGATAATCATAATGCATACATTTCACCTTAAACCTACAATCAAAACTAGACAAATTGTGCAAGCAAATGGCTGTGCTGATAATTATCAGCAGTTTTCTACATTAGTCACTAGCACAAAGCACTAACCATGAGTTTCTTTACTCTCCAGTAAGGATGTAAAGTTGGTTGCACTAAGTTATTTTCATAGCCTCTGACAGGCAATAGCATTAAAACAGTTGTTTGGAGGAGAAAGACAAAAGCGCCTGTTTATGCAATGAGAAACTGTGGAATATGATTCCAACAAAATGAATTGAGCTTCATATTCAAAGTTGTCCAAATCATGCATATCCCAGGTAAATAAGTTCATCTTTGTTTGAAGTGACAGAGTCGACACATTGACACACGTTCACACGTACTACTAAAAGTTGCCTTCAGCAAAGTATTTCCATCTAACGATTAGCTTTTATGAAGAAATAAGAGGGAAATTTTTGCTAGGGTAACACAGCGTACCCCTTAATTCACCATTGCATCGTGTTCCAGTTTCCTTCTTGATGTTTACCCTGGCTTAGTATCAGCCCTAGTAAAACATTCAGGAACTGAATTGAAACCAAATGCAATTTCAAAATAGCTTCATGGATTCTGATATGATGTAATTATTAAAAGTACATGTGATATAAACAGTATTACAGGATTAATAGTAGTAGGGCATATTCATTATTTATAAATATATTAGGCATGTAAAAAGGGACTTTGGTCAGTTGAATAAAGAGGTCAAGGAATTAAAACATACTAACACACAAATATTCAAATTATTGTACTTTAGGAAGAAAGGGAAACAAAAACAATGTGACAGATATACAGCCATCGAAATGAAAGAATGAGACCTAGTCCCTTTAATATCCAGATTACTTGTAAATAGTTTGAAAGACTATAAAAAGACAGATATTATCAAATTGGGTTAACAAATAATATCAAATTATATGAAACCTAAAAGAAAAAAATTGACATGAAACACAAGTGGTTAATAGAACACAAAATCATGTTTGAATAATACTAATCCAGAGGAAATGAAGGTGCTGCACCGATATTGCATAAATTATATTTCAAATAAAGAATGAAGAAGAATACAGATGAAAATGGAGAATAATACGAGAGAATCTTTGCCAGTTGTGTAACTGAAGGAAGATTAATCTTCAAAATACATAAAAATTCTGGGAGGAGGGAGAATAAAATAAACGGGCCTGGGACCAGAGAATTTTCCAAGAGGAAAACAAATGGCTGAGGAATGTATCAGAGATGTTTCTAATCCCTAAATTTAGGAAAATACAAAGCAAAATAACTTTGAGACTATCTTATCCTAGCTGGAAGGGCAAATATCAACAAAACAGCCCCTAACAAAAGCCTTAGTAAATACTAGGGAAAGTGAAGCCTCATTCACTAGAGGTGGGATTGCAGGCTTATGGTAAAGCCTTTCTGAAAATCAGTTTGGAGATCTCTAGGAAAGCTAAAAATAATTACACAAAACATAAATATGATTAACAATACTGCTCTCTGGCATGTGCCCAAAGGACTTGCTATCCTGCTCTACAGATACTTGTCGGCCATGTTCATTGCTGCTCTATTCATAATAGCTAAGAAATGGAAACAACCTAGAGGTCCTTCCCCTGGCAATAACAAAGATGTGGTCCATGTACATAATAGAATTCTAGTGTACACCTCAGAAGGAAATACATTCATGATGGAGAGAAAGGATCATACTGAGTGAGATAACCCAGACCAAGAAAAACTAAGTCACATATTCTCTCTCATCCGCCGTTTCTAGCTCTACATTTTCGATATTAGTACATATCCTTGAGTAACTTAAGAGGGAAGAGGGGTGTGAGTTTATCAGAAGAGGAGGTTTGGGAGCAATAACTTCTAAAGGAAGTTTTAGGATGCCATATGGAAACCGACTATTTCATAAACTCCCTAGATTCTTGTGTGTGTGTATACTAAATTAAAAAGGAATAAAGTCTTTATGGCAGATAACATTATTGGTTATATAGGAGAGTTGTTTGACTATATGTATCTCAAACATATGTTGTGAAATATGCATTATGAAATTTAATTAGGATAAATACAAATAAATAATTGGAAAAGAATATCTGTAATAATATTTGTGTTCACTATATGTGGATCACTATTGGTTTGATTCCTGTTGATGAAAGCAGGTAGAGTGTCTGTCCTGGGCTGGACATGCCTTGAGGTATGTAGTAGAGTTCAACCTGCTTGCAGCTGATTGGCTGTGACATGGTTCAAAGTCTAGACTTTGTAGATAGACCAATTTCCTACGTATAGTTACTGTTGCTGTGATAAAAACACCACGACCAAAAAAACTTGGAGAGGAAAAGGTTTATTTAAGCTTACAGTTTCATGTTACAGTACCTCATGCAGGGAAGTTAGGGCAGAAACTAAACAGTGCAAGCACTGATCGAACCCAAGACCACCATCCCAGGAATGGCATCACCCACAATGGACTGTGCCCTCCTACATCAATAATTAATCAAGAAAATGCTCTACATTTCTGCCTACTGCCCAACCTTATTGGGGCACTTTCTCAGCATGGGTTCCCTCCTCTCAGATGGCTACGTTAAGCTGATGTAAAATTTTCCCACACAGTCAACGTGCTACCACGTCCAGCAGAATGGCATCCTGCAGGTCCATATTCACCACCTGCAGAAGAGTAATGTCTTCATTGCATCTCTGTGCAGGTGATTCATTAGCTAGAGCAGCTTCTAACGCACATTCACCCTACCTGTAGCGTAATGTGTAGCTGAAGCAGCTGCTTTTAACACAGGTCTACATTGTGGTGGGTGGTAGGTGAACGTTGAGGCCCCTCCTGTTGCTGTACGTTCACCCTCTTGTGCCACCAGGATTATTTTAGTTAGCAAGATTTCAAGACAAACTATCAACTGCTAATTTTAGCTTTCTAATATTTTATTCAAATTAGAGATATTTAAATGGGGAAACATACTCCTTTCAATTATATAAGAAAAAAAATTATTAGGGATACATCCCAGCAAAACTTGAAAACTATACACAGAAAATCATAAAATAACATTGATTAAATGCAATTAGAGCAAAATATAAATTGGAAGAAATGATATTGTTACAACTCCGTGCTGCCTATAAATTGGTCAACATAATACCATTCCACGCTAAGTACTTTATCTCTGTTTTGCAACATATAAAATGCCTCTAATAATGATATTAACATTAGAGGACTATTGAAACCATAACTAAAGCCACTTTAATAAAACATTTGTAATACTGCTTGGCCAAGGAATCTTTTGCATAAGATTTAGATCTTATTTTCTTTAAACTTTCATCACTATAATTTGAGTTCCTATGACTTTTAAATTTAGGAAGAAGAAAGCCAAATACTTTTTGGGCAAGTAATAGAAAGAGAAGAATCAGTTGTTAACATCAGATTATATTAAAACCGTGTCCTTCTTAAAATATTTTAATCTCATTTACTCATTTTCATTTTGAGTGCCCAAAGACATGAACACAGTTTATTTCTGTGGTTGTAATCTAAACTTGTTGGACATTGTATTTCTAAATATGGACAATTACATTTTTTTTACCATATGTGGTATATTTTTCTGTTGTGACTATGTTATACATATAAGCTCTGTTCTAAATGTCATCAATTTTTAATTATGAAGACATAATAATCTAATGTATGATAAAAGGAGAACCACAACCATCCACATTGAGATGTTGCTATTTTTTTTAAGGTGAGTGCTTGTACTGTGACCATGTGCTAGACTTTTAGGCCAATTCCATTTTATATTTAATAAACAATGGAATAAAACTGTATTCCTTCAGTAACTTGTACTGGGAATGGAGATTTTATAATCACAAATATAGGAAATAAATTGAGGCATTAAAATAGTTCTGACCTTGCCTTGTATAATTTCACAATACAAATGAAGTTCTGCTCTGAGGATGCTCACACTTGGAAAGTGTTGTTATTTCATTACTTCTTAACTTTTAGAAGAAAAGATACTGCAGTGTAAATCATTATCTAAATTTAGTATTTTAATTTAACTTTAAAGAAATTCACCTCAAAATTTATCAAGACTGCACTAAATGTGGGAATACAGTAAAGGGTGACTTTGTGGCCTTCCCTTCTAGCTCAATCGATTGAAAGGTATCAACTCAGTCACTCAAATTATTAGACAAAGATAGCCCTTGATCAGAATGCAGTATTTTAGGATATTCATTTTCAGAGAGAAGACAATTAATAGTACATTTTTCTCATCTGATAGTCCAATAAATTGAAAATTTCATGAATCTTTTAAAGGAAATGTTTAAAGGTTTCGTCCTCAGTTCATATTTGAATCATGAATTTGTTTCTCTTTCCCATGTGTTAATGTCCTCATTAGAGCAATTTGTCATGATTTGGTGGAAAGTCCAATTAGCCCACTCTAGAATTTGTTTCTGGCCTTTCTGAAGCAGTTTTTACTCACCTACAATGAATCTAGAGGACAGATGGACATCACCACGACCAGGGGCTGAGCAAAGCTTCCAGGCAGATTAGGGAGGGAGAAAAGTGACTCCTGCTCACTTTGGCAGTTGTTTTTTTTTTTTTTCACTTTGGCTTTTAGTGTTGCTTCCAGTGATGAGAAATTGAAAACAGAGAAAAGAAAGGAATTTACTCCTTATAAAAATAAAGAGAAGATACATTTGTTACATTTGAACAGTCTGTTGTGATTTGCTGACTATTTCTTACTAGGACTTAATCTTTCAAAGATAAAACTTGAACAAGAATAGAGCAGGCTTTCTGTCCTCGTCACTTTGCTGACTATTTCTTACTAGGACTTAATCTTTCAAAGATAAAACTTGAACAAGAATAGAGCAGGCTTTCTGTCATCGTCACAGGTTAGGAATGCAGAGATGGCCTCATTTACTAAAATATATACCACTGGCTGCATTTGAGGTCAGCATCTCTTTGGTTTTCTCAGTGGGTATCACTGATTCATTATTACTAGCTCTTGAATACTTCAAACATCATTGTCTTAAAATCATTTCCCCTTATATATACCACAAGTATCAGAAAGATATTTTTATATATGTGTTCATATGTAAATAAATATAACTATATAGTAAATGTAAAAATAATTTATGTGCACATAAATGTTATATATTGTAAATATATTTATAGCACAAATACATTTACATAAATATATGTCACACAATTAATAAAAACCCAGAAACAGATATTGGAGTTCAACCTGAAGGTCAGAAAAGCAAAACAGTCCTTCACTGGCTCTTACCTCTACCACAGTCTGAAATGGCGATCCTGTCTCCAGGAATCTCAGAATGAGACTGTGTCTGAGAGCTGTCTCCTCCCATCTTTTATTCCTCTCCAGGGCTGGGATTAAAGGTATGCACCCCTGAGATTATAGGCATGCACCACTACTGCCTAATTTGTCTGACAAACTAGTGTGGCTACTAGGATTAAAGGTGTGTCATCACTGCCTGGGCTGTAAGTCTGACCAGTGGGATTCTTTTACTCTCTGATATTCAGGCAAACTTTATTTATTAAAATGCAAATGATATAACACTACAAATGTATTTATATGCATAAATGAACACATTTACTGGATATATTTGCATACAATATGTTTTCTTTTTCTAGGCCTTTATCAAATTCCTGTTATTATGTGTTTACTACTAGATAATCAATAGCAATGTTAAAATCTCTCAGTAATTTTATTTTGAAAAGTTTCATGTTAATTTTTTGCACGTGTGACTGTTTGTTCTACCCCTATTTGAAGCACCTGCATGTATGTTGCCTGAAGAGGTCACCCAAGGTCATAGTGTCCCCTGACACTGAAATTATAGATATTGAGAACCACCATATGTGCTGTGCCATCTTTCCAGCATCATGAAACCTTTGCTCTGATACCTTCTTCAATGTCTTCAGTGTTTTAGCATACAAGTCTTTCACTTGCTTAGTTAGAGTCACCATTTTGTGGGATATATGTACACTGAAGATGTATTGCTGTGATTGATGTAATAAAAGCTGAATGGCCAATAGCTAGGCAGGAGAGTATATCTTCTTGATCTCCATCAGCTGTCTTACTTATTTAGCGAGGACTTCAAGCACTATAATGAACAGGTATGGAGAGACTGAACAACCTTGTCTTGTTCCTCATTTTAGTGCAATTTCTTTTAGTTTCTTTTTATTTTAGTTAATGCTGTCTATGGTCTTCCTGTTAACTGCCTTTAGTACGTTGAGGTATGTCGCCTTTATCTCACCCTCTCCAGGAATTTTATCATAAAGTTATTAGATTTTGCCAAAGGTTTTTTTCTGCATCTAATGAAATGATCATGTGATTTTTTTTTGTCTCTCAGATTGTTTATATGGTGGGTTACATTTATTGATTTACATATTCTGGACCATCCGTACTTCTTTGGAATGAATCCTATATTACCATGGTGAATGATATTTTGATGTGTTTTTGGATCTACTTTAAAAGTATTTTATTGAAAGTTTCTGTGTCTGTGTTCTTTAGGGTTGAATGGTATTTCATTTTTAATACATACCATCTTTTCTTTACATCACCAGTTCATAGGTACTTAAGATATTTCCTTAACTTTTGCTAACAACTCTACAATGAACATGTGTTTTAATGTGTCTCCAAAATGCTGATTTTGCATATGTACTCAGTAAAGGAATTATTGGCTAAATTATAATTTTATTCATCATTTTTTGAATACTTTGTATACTCTTTTTTCATTATGACTGTACTGATTTAAAATTCTACTAACACCATTGTTTTTGTTCCCTTTTTCCACATCCTCCCTAGCAGTGAGTACCTCATGCCTTGTTGATATTCACTCTTTTTATACTGTTTAATACTTATATTTCTGTGAACAAAAATACATAAAAAACTTTTCCAAAGCTCATTTGAAGCACTGTGGCAAGGACCTGAAAAACTAAGCCATCTCCATAGCCCGCAGATTTGATCTTTTTACTGAAGATTATTGGATATAAGTTCTATGGTTAATTTTTCTAATACTCTGGAAAGTGTCCTTTGCATTTTGATGAAGATTTTGTTAAATCTATAGATTGTTTCCAAGAACATGACCCTTTTTAATGATCGATGAACTTGTGATGTATGTCCTTTATTATGTACATGTCTCAATTTATTTCATGAATGTTTTCTAATATTTTTGTATAGGTATTTTGCTCTCCTTAGGTTTATCCCTACGTATTTTCATAGAAAGAGCAAATTTGATTGTTTTATTGTCATATTTCATATCATTTAGTACTTTCATATAGCAACCATATAGATATATTATATTAGTAATATTTTTGCAAGTTTTGTTTGTTAGCCTTAATATTTTTGATAGAGCTTTTGAAAATTTTTGCATATAAAATTTAGATGTTACTTAACTATCTTCCTGACAATTCTGTGTTATGTAAAATACTTCTGCTGATTATTTTTATAGTCAGCTTGACACAAGAGGACGTCCTTTGGAAAAAGAACACCAGTTAAGAGACTGCCTCCATCTGATATCCTGTAGACACAGTTGTGCGTCATTTTCCTGATTAACAATAAATGTGGTATGGCCACACCCACGGTACAGTACCACTCCTGGACAGGTAGTCCTATGATGTGTATAAAAAGAAACTACAAGCCAGTAAGCCATATCCCCCAGTGTAACTCCAGGTCCCTGCTTTAGCTCTTGTTCTGGTTTCTTTGATGATAGACACAAACCAAAAGGATGTAATGAACCCTTCCTCAACAGTTTAATACTGGTCATTATTTTATGACAGGCACAGAAACCAAACTAAGACGGTGGACATGCTCTTCTCGTTCCATGTATTTGAAGGAGTGTTGTACTGAGCCATCCTTGAATCCCCGAAATGAAAGTCACTGAGTCATTGTAAATATTTCAATGTGTTATTGGATTCAATGTCCTATTATTTGGTTGAAAATGTTTGCATCTGTGTTCAAGTATATGGACTTACAGCTTTCTTTCATGGTGTGTCCTAATGTGACTTTAGAATCATAGCATCCTAAGCATAATAAAATGAGTTGGGAAAAATTTTCTCCTCACAAATTCTTTCAAAAAGCATAAAAATTCCTATTAGTACTGAAATTGCTTATGAGAACTTACCTTTGCAGCTTTCTGTCCTTCAATTTCCCTGTGACAAGAGACTTCTTGTTATTGTTCTAGCACATCTGTTCAATTTTCCATTCCATGAATCACTCCAACCCTAAGATGACTTAATCATTATAATTTATCATCACGAACATTTTGCCTTCCTTTGAATATTCTTTGTCGTGGAAAAAAATGTAATGACAATTGAAAGTTGGTAAATGAGAGTAGATTTTGCAGCTGTATCTGTAAAATAACTTCCTAGGTGAAATAGCATTTTTGCTATTTTTATTATAATGCGGTTTATACAGTTTACAGAGTACTTGGCAATTTGTAGAAAAGCCAATAATAATTGTACCTATATGATAATGTTTCTTTTATCTTATGATTAAGACAGAAATAAAACAGGGCATTTCAGTTCAGAAAGTGAATGACTTTAGAATCCAATTGGGTATATAACTTAAGAATGAGAAAGTACTCAGTTACTTTCTGTGCTCATGAATTCTTTAAATCTGTATTGCTCAAAGCTTAACTAAAAATCTTTCACACATGATTTATGTCATTGGTTTTGCTTTTATTCTGCTACTCATACTCAAGCCACTAATGATAGATACTTTTCAAGAGATTTCAGATGGAACGATTTACTTTGTCTAAACTTTTAAAGAACAGTTCCCACTAACTGATTCATGAACCCATTTGGTACTTTCACTTAGGAGGAACATATGTCTTCTTTGACAAAACTTAAGCTTCAATTAACATTAAGTGGTTATCTGTCCTAAGGACTACATAAAGTATGGCAATCCAGTATATTGATCCAATTTTATCAGAGACATTAGAATAAAAACTTGTATAACTGCTTCTTATCATATTTAATTAAATATTATGCACCAAAGATTGGAAAATACATACAGCAACTCTCTTAGAATAGATGTCACACCTAAGAATTAGATAAAGTGTGTGGCGGTCAACATATACACTCCCATTTTAAAACATTCTTCCCATGTTTTAAAACTCTTTTTTCAGAAGTGGTAATCATTAGTATCCCACGGCTTATGTTTCAGGCACACATAACCTGGAAATAAACACTGGCAGAATTGGAGAGTGGTAAATGCTTATACATCATTAATACCTCACTGACCTTCACCTAATTGTGAAGCTATTCTCTGATACTTGCCGTATAAGTGATCTTTGGAGAAGTATTTACATATTTACATAATTTATCCACAGATATGTTAGTATTAACAGTATGTCATACAGCATGGATGGATCATGCGTGCTGCCAGGAAATGGCACCGAGACACTGATGTACTAACTCCTAACTAAATTAAATTGACATTAGTTTGTAGAAGGGTGTGTGACTGGGATTCTGCTCATAGCCAATGTGTGTCACTGCTATTAGTATAATTAAAATCCTAAAACGTTTCTACACTAGAAGTCAGGTGAATGCTCCTTGACTCGAAAGTTTAATCAGTAGAATGAATATTTTAGAAATAATGTCTCAAAGAGTTGTTTTTTAATGTCAAAGAGAAAAAATGATTTAACTGGAAGAATTTTACTTAGTATAAACTTCTATGTGTCGGCAATTGGAATTTTGGCTTTTTCATAGAGTAATGTTTGCTTTAAACAGACCAAGTAAATACAGGAGATGACATCCATTGGAAGTGTATAAAACCCTTTCAAGACACTCTGTTAACATGGCTGATAATCTATCCTGCTTATTGCCAATTGCTGTGCTGTTCAGGTTTCCTCTCCACACACCAAAGTGCTGAGTGAAGGTAGCTGTGTGCATGGCAGAGATAATGGGGTGTTGATATGTTTTAGGTCACAAATTGCAGGGGATCATCTAGCATAATTCTGTGAGAGGGATGCAGCAAAGACAATTTCCCCAAAATATCCTGCCCCAGAACTAAGCATGGTTCCCCAGCCAGAGTAGAGAATTGCTTATTTATTTTACAAACACATGAATCTCTCAATCAGTATGCCTGCTGATAAGGAAATTGGTGACTTAGTTTTGACTCTTTAAAATTAGAAGATACATAATTGTATAAATCCAGTAATCAATTAGTTGAATATAGTAACAACCAATATATATGTTTTGCTTTCTTGTTTGTTTTCTTAAGATATAGCTATGATGTATAACCCAGGGAATCCTGGAACTACATATGTAACCCATATTGACTGAAAACTTGATTTCAAGATCAGCTACAGTGAGAGTCTTCCTTCTAAGTTAAGAACTGGGAATGTAGCTCTAGTAGTATAGTTTCCCAGCATTTGCATGACCCTGGATTCCATGCTCATCAACACACAATGCACACACATGTACGTACACACATACACACACACAGAAAGAGAGAGAGAGAGGCAAGTGTGCACACATGTATAAATGCACATAACGTTCAACTGCTGAATGTTTGGATCATGTCAATTTTTTAAATACTTCTATTAAGGAATCAAGTTGTTTTTAATTTTAAACTCTGCTCATACAATAAACATGTAATATATAATAATAAATATTATTCATGCATTTATCAATCAACAGTATACTTTTAGATCCATTACATATCCATATAATTTTGGAGGATTTAACTAAAAGGTAAAACTAAAACAAAAAGTGGGTTTCATTAATAATATAAAAAACAGGCAAAAAAGAGATACCAAAAAATTTTACAGAGATGGACTATGATAAAATTTTGAAGTTGGCACATCTCAGAAACATGCTACGGTACGGAAGCAACAAGTCAAAGAAAATTACAACAGACAAGATCCAATACATTCTAAATTAATTATTTTATGGAGTGGACATTGTGTAACAACCTTTAGCCAGTTTTGGGTCAATAACTTCTTAGTCTGACCAAGCAGTTTAATGTTTTCCACATTTAAAGGCAGTAAAACTTCTGAAAAAAAAAACTTTCCATATGACAATTACCATAACAAAGTTTTGACATAATGGGCATCAAAACTCCTTTGCAAAATGCATCTTTTTAGAAAAGCATCTGTGACCTTAATAGAAAGAGTTCTATTGACAGAGAAACAGTGTTCAGGATAAAGGCTTAGGGAGGAAGGATTTTTAATAAGCATAAGGATGGATTGTCATTACTAAGATCATTGCTCAGCATTTGGAGGATGCAAATAAAAGCTGGCTCCATAGAATAGCAAAACATCATCAGGTTGTTAAACAATGTCCACTACATAGGAAAGAAATGACACCTTCCTATGAAGAAAAAAAAAAAAACTTGGGTGTTTAACAGTTCTGATTTTTAGAGCTTTCAGTGATCTGTGCCCTCTAGAAATAACAGTGTATTCCCTGTATCTGAGTATCTGAAATCGTTCTGTGGACTCAAATTAATGTTCCTGTTTGTCAGCTGTATGACTTGATTTTATGACAGTGTTTGCCAACATAGCTAAAAGAGTTATGCAACACACTTTCCCTGGCTCGCTTTGAATGCTGAGAGATCCCTGGGTTCATTCAGTGTGTGTGGTTCAGAACTGATGCCAGAATTCTGTAAGAATTTCTTCTAATAATTTCATTCACAGACTGGTTGTACTGTTTCAGAGGCACATGTAAGTTATCACAATGGTATTGTCACTTTCCCTACTCATTATTTAATCATGAGCTCTTGGTTAGAAATTACACAGAACTCATGTGGAGAATTTAAAGAGTACACAACAAAGGAGAGAAACAGAATAGAAAGCAGAGTCGTGTTCAATTTTGTAATTGGAGAGGTAGATGCTTTCTGTCTCAATTTTTTCACCTGTATATTTCTTTTTTAAAAGATGAATTTCTAAAGTGCCATTAGTTTAGAAAAGTGCTGTATGATAGCAGTTAAGTAAATACTCATGTATACATAGAAAACTAGTGAAATTATTGATCATACCTTCCTGTGCATCAAATAATCAAATCTTGAACAAATATTCTTTTCTATTTTATACATCATTTTTCATTTGTCATAAGCCTTCAAATCAGCTATATTAGAAATACTGCTTTAATTTTCAAAAATGGATCATATTGTTTTGGATATGAGGTCTAGAGGTTGATAGAGCTCATGTTCTGCTAATCATACAGAAATTTAGTATCGCTATATCTTCTTATTCTCTGAGGACTTGCTTTACATGGCCACACTCACTGATACAGTGAACAGCCTTCCTAGCCAATGCCCCGCTCCTGCCACACTGCGCCATAGTTTCCTAGAACAGTACAGTTCTGAATGTCTCACAAGCTTTGCCCAAAATTCCATCTATCCACATACACTGATAGGCACTGACACTTAGGATTGCCCACGTTAACCCACTTACCTTGGTCTCCGTTGCTTTATATTTTTTAATTTAAAAGGTCCGTAGATAGTTTTTAAGAGAATTATCAAGCTGGGCTTCATAAATTCAGTAACAGACACAAAGGACGACTTAGGAAATACATCGGGCTGAGTTGCTGAGAGATGCATGCCTTTGCTTGTCCATTTTGTCTTTAAAAGGCCATGTTTCTGTGTGACTCGAGGAAATAAAAGGAACAATAGCAGGAGAAAGCTCTAACCGTTAACTCAGTTTGGAGATTTCACAAGAAAATTAGAGTGTTCTGAATTAAAATAAGTTTTTTTTTTTCCTGCAGCTGAGGGATTTTCATTTTTCAGTTACTAACTAACCATTCCTTGATCTAATCCAGACCGTGAAAGGAATGCCCAATCCCCATGATAAAGCTGAGATAAAGCTCTTTGCATGCTTGTTTATGAAGACATTAAGGAATAAAGATATATTTTCCAAACCCTACTTGTTTGGTTTACATTAGGTAGAAATATATTTAAGTAATGTTTTCTTTTCTATTCAATTCAAATGTTTAATGCATTTACCAATGCCCTGACAGCAGTTCTCATCCAACCAGACTTTTGGATCATTAAATGCTTCTGTTAGCATAGCATTTGCATTTCCAGTTTGTTGTTTGCATTACCATGTGTTAGTTTATTTTTACTGTGGCAGATATCCAAGAAAAACAGTTGAAAGAAAATAATACATACTGCAGCTCCTTTTCAGATTTTACAGTCCATAGTTGGTGGTTATTTCCACTGTTTCTGGACATGGGGGTGTTGGCAGAGTATTCTTGATAGATACTATGATGCATCAAATTTCCTACTTTGCTGTTGCATCAGAGAGATAAATGGTGGAGGGAGAAGAGAAAGAGAAGGGAGAAGCAGGAAGGAACTGGAACATGTCTATCCAAGGCATGCCTCTAGAGACTGACTTCCTCCAATTGAAATATTTTCTACTATCTACCAACTCTGAGTAGCTTGACAGATGCTTTACTCAGTTGATTAAGGCATGACCCTCCTAGTCAAACTGGACCCCCTCAGTAGCTGGATTCAACATCTCTCCCAATTTTTCAGCACATAGGCTCCAGTAGGCTCAACTTCGTATCCAAATCACACCATATATCACTACTTCAATTGGAAACTTTATTTCATGCCACAAGTACTCCTTTATTTAACACTGAAACTCTTTCTATCTTTGCCCTGTAAACAGAGGAAACATAGTTGGGTTGCTTAGGAATGTTTGTATGTCTTTATATATTTAAATTACACACACACACACACACACACACACACACACAGAGTTAATTGCAGTTAACATCTCAACATCCAACAGCCAAATACTTTTGTGTTTAATTTATTGAACTCTTTCATTTTCGACTGATTCTACCAGTTAATCTGTAGATACATTGTTAGAAATATCATAGACAAGTATTGCATAGATGCAATGTGTCATAAGCTGTTGGCTTTACCAAGAAAATAGATTTATATTACAATTTTGGTGATAAATTCTAAACTTTCATTTCTGCACCATTCTGGGCTGTAATAGCTAACAATACTGAGGAGTGGAAAGGTGTCAGAAAGGGATTGAGTACATGGGACGACGGGCTCTATGTCATACTAGTCTCTCAAGAGCTAACTTCTATACAAGAATCATGGAATCCTTTACTTGAGAGTTGTTACCTTGATACAATAACCTTCCATAGTTACTGAAAACTTCTTAAATTAATGAATTTATTTTTATATCTGGACATAAGTTTTTCCCTCCATTCTCTCCTACTTGTCTCTCTCCCCCACCTTCGTTCTACACTCCTCCACCAAGTCTACTCCTCCTGTTCTGAATTATTCAGAAAAGGGCAGGTCTCTTATGGGTATTAACAAAGCATGGTATATCAAGTTACAGTAGGACTGAGCACCTTCCTTTGTATTAAGGCTGGCCAAGTGACCCAGTATGAGAAGTGGGGTCCCAAAACAACAGAAAAAGAGTCAGAAACAGCAACTACTCTTACTGTTAGGAGACCCACAAGACAAAAAGCTACACAACTGTAACATATAGGCAAAGGCCTAAATCAGTCCCATGCAGGCTCCCTGGTTTGGTTCAATATCTGAGACCCTATGAGCCAGGCTAGTTGCTTTTGTGAGTTTTCTTGTGATGTCTTTGACCCCTCTGGCTCCCACTTTCCTCCCTCTCTCCATTCAACAGAATTCGCTGAGCTCTGCCTAATGTTTGATGGTGGATCTCTGCATCTCTTTCCATTAGTTGATTAATGAAGGCCCTCTGAACTATCACCTCTCAATAACAGTGGGAAAGAGGTTTAAAGCATATCAACCCCTAGGGACACACTAAAAGCAAATACAAAAATGCAGACATAGCAACTTTAAGTTTAAATAATGAAAGTGCAGTTCTCAGTTATGCCTGCAGGGCCTATGTTTTAAGATTTTTCTGTGCAATCACATTGGACTACTTTCAGCTTTCAGGAAAGGAAAAAGATAGAAAGAAAGAAAGAAAGAAAGAAAGAAAGAAAGAAAGAAGCTTGTTGATTTTTAATCAAATGGCATGCTTTCCTGCCTGCACACCTATGCTTGTGATTAGAACAAGTCATCTTTTTGTTAATTACGAACACTTCTAATAATGTAAGAAGGTACCATTTTTTTTTTTTTTACATGGGAAGGAAGTTAGTGTAAATGGGTCTCTCTGAAACAGGCTGAGTGAGATTACATTAATGTTCTTCCTTCTTTATAGTCCCCTTCCTCATATTCAAACCTCTGACTTTCTTCAAAACACAGCTGAACCAGTATCTCATCTACATTCTTTTTATGGTTAGGAAAGTAGACACTAATCACATAGAAAAACAAAACAATAATAATCACTTCTATTCAAGTGCATTATTTTTACATATCTTGAAATATTATTTTAGCAGTCTGTCGCTCTAAAGTAGTCATCACTATTCTACTATTATTGCATTTTTGGCAATGTATCTGTTGAATTTTCCAAAATTCAGAAATAAAAATTACCCTCCCCAAGTGTGTACATTGCAATAAGAAACAACTTTCCTCTTTCTGAAATCCTTAGTGTGGTCACAGAGCCCACATTACTAAGCTATGCCTGTTGCCAGGGGTTTCTGTTAACAGGGATTTTTGTCCCACAGAGGTCTACATTATTCATAATATGGTTGGTCTGTTAACTCAAGCTTCTTAATTTTTTTTTCTTTTTTTTTATTGAGAAAAAAAAATTCTGCCTCCTCCCAGCCTCCCACTCCTCCCCCCTCCTCCTACTCCTCTCCCCCTCCCCCCACTCCTCTCCCCCTCCCTCTCCAGTCTGAAGAGCAGTCAGGGTTCCCTGCCCTGTGGAAAGTCCAAAGTCCTCCCCCCTCTGTCCTGGTCTAGGAAGGTGAACATCCAAACTGGCTAGGCTCCCACAAAGCCAGAACATGTAGTAGGATCAAAACCCAGTGCCATTGTCCTTGACTTCTCAGCAGCCCTCATTGTCCGCCATATTCAGAGAGTCCCGTTTTATCCCCTGCTTTTTCAGTCATAGTCCAGCAGGCCTTGGTGAGCTCCCAATAGATCAGCTCCACTGTCTCAGTGGGTAGGTGCACCCCTCTTGGTCCTGACTTCCTTGCTCATCTTCTCCCTCCTTCTGTTCCTCATTGGGACTTTGGGAGCTCAGTCCAGTGCTCCAGTGTGGGTCTCTGTCTCTATCTCCATCCATCGCCAGCTGAAGGTTCCGTCCAGATGGGATTCCTCAGCAACTCAAGCTTCTTAATTTTTATAACTTATATTAGCCCATAATTCATGTCTGTGTTAGTCAAGTGGGTTGGTACCTTTTTCAGCGAGGCAGTCACATCTTGCATCCTCTGTGTCTGGATGACGACTGCAGACTGCATCTTTCCTCTTCCCAAAATTCTTCTCTTCTCATTGCCCCACCTCTACTTCCTGCCTGGTTGCCCTGAGTATACTTCCTTCCTGCCTGGCTACTGGCCAATCAGGATTTTATTAAACAAGTACAAGAAACAAATCTTTACAGGGTAAAACCATTGTCCCACAGCACCCCCCCATTTTTTTCAAAATAAGAACTCAAATCAAATCTCCCTTGTTTAGCTTTCTTTCTGATCATTATTCATAAACTTGTAACCAACACTCTAAATAAAGAAAAACATCCATAATCCTTTTTAAGTGAGTTGCACAAACTAACTTAATCAAGAGCAGAAATATACATATAACAGAATTGACCTAAAGTTTGTATCAATAGACCTAGGTCCACACCAATGCAAAGTATTCATATCTATAGCATATCCCACTTTAAGTATAAACAAACATTTACAAACAATATTTGGGAATTAGGGTTTAGTTCTCTCCAAACTGCTTCCCACTTTTTGTTGGGTAAAGTAAATTTGGCAGTGTTCACTGTGACCTTTTGGGGGATCTTGGTCCACCAAACCACACAAGTCTGAAAGGAATACATAGGTTCTCATGGTCTATGGAAACAAAAGCAGAACCTCTATTCCAAACAATATACCCTTAGACCCAAGTTTTGAAATCAATATACCTTTAAAATATATACTTAGGTTTAGCTTAGCAGCCCATACAATAAAATATCTCTCTGTACTTAGCTCATTCACAGTCAAAAATTCAAAGACAACACAACACAATAATATACATAATCTAGACTCTGCTGATTTGGGGTGCTATTAATTTTAAGGGGACCTAAAGAAAATTTTGAATTATAGTTAAGTCCTTAATGGAATATTCTGTGAGGCTTGATCATCTTAGCCAGCAATCTTGAAACTGTTCTGGATGCAGAATTCAGAGAAAACTCCAAAAGAGGGTCTCTGAAATTTTGTATTATCTGGACCATTTGCTCCTATTGGAGATCCTTCAGGGGGTACATTATTGTGTTTTCTTTAAATTGTTTTATGGCTGAAGAAGGAGAAAAATTACTAAAAGATATTTGATTATAAATGCTGTTGGATTAATCTAACATATATATTTGAAAATGCCTTGACTTCAAAATTTAAGTCAAAAGCTATGTTACTTTGGTGAAGAGGTTTTGATTTTGTTTCCTCATGAAGTGAGAGGATGTGGATTCATTCAGGGTTCAGAAAAATCAGGTTTGATCAAGGAAGACTTCCTGAGAAATCTCCATTAAGAGAGGATGCCCCAGATGTTTGAGTTCTACATCCAGAACAGTTTCAAGATTGCTGAGTGAGATGATCAAGCCTTAGAGAATATTCCATTCAGAACTTAACCATAATTCTAAATTTTCTTTAGGTTCCTGTAAGATTATCAGCACCTCCCAATCAGTATGAAGTAGCTTGGAAAACTATGTCCACATTCCCAAAAATGGATTATGAATGTTTTTCTTTGTTTAGAGTGTTGGTTACATGTTGTGTGGATAATGGTCAGGAAAACAACAAAACAAGGGAGATTCAATTAAGAGTTCTTGCTTTGGAAAGGGGGGGGGGAAGTGCTGTGGGACAATGGTTTTAGCCTGTAAAGATTTATTTCTTGTAATTGTTTAATAAAATGCTGATTGGCCGGTAGCTTGGTAGGAAGTAGAGGCCGGGCAATGAGAATAGAAGAATTCTGGAAAGAGGAAAGATGCAGTCTGCAGTTGTCATCCAAACAGAGGAAGCGAGATGTGACTGCCCCTCTGAAAAAGATACCAAGCCTGTGGCTAACACAGACATGAATATGGGCTAATGTAGGTTATAGGAGTTAATACGCCTGAGTTAATAGGCAAACCAGTTTATGATTAATGTAGAACTCTGTGTATTTCTTTGGGACTGAACAACTGCTGGATCTGGTGGGACAGAAATCTCTGTCAACATATATCTTTTGCTTCTGCATCTTGTTTTACCTCATCTTTACCTGTATTTCCCTATATTTAAACTTTATTCATGTTTGTTTTATTCTTCCCACTTTATATATAGTCTCATTCATTTTATTTATTGCTATAGGAGCTACCCATCCAGCAGAACTCCAAGTTCATCTACTCAGCCCTAAATTGCCTCCAGATCACATTTTTTTTCAATTAGTGTATCATCCTACAGGAATGATATATTATCCTACCCCTTTATTTGAAACTTTAGTTGCTAAGTTAATAAACATTTTTTTATCTCTTTTTATCTTCTTTCACAAAAAAATAGTACCTCAGTTGACAGAGAGTAAATTGCTAGCCTGCCCCAAAATAAGCCATTGTGGACCCATATGAATTGTTGAAAGGGCACATGATGTTCATTAGTAAACTTCTTCTGAGCTGTCTCACAGAGCAGCGTTCTTTATATGTAAATACTTTAGGTTTGCACATTAATAGGAAACTTTTTCAGGTCAGGGTCTTTCCTGAATCCCATAACACACCACCTTCACATGTTTAATATATTCTATGAAGTTATTGACCAGAGCAGACCCATTGTGAACTACCTACATGTTTATTTTCCAAGTAGACCTAGACTGCATCAAGAGAAATGAATGATAGATGGTCTTTAAAAAAGCAGCTAAATTCCCTTTGTCCAGAGTTTACCTCTGAGCTAGAAGTCCTCCATTGATGGTTTGTGCTGATCTGAGAGTTCTACCTTTAGATGTGAGGTTTATCATGATGCTATTCTCATTCTAACTGGGAACTTTAAATGAAGTGCATCTTTCTATTAGATAACCTTTCATTGGAAAAAATTATCTTTAAACTAAGGCTTTGTTGGAATTTCTGTGAGCATCCAGAGCAGGTCTTGTAATTTACCTGGTGTGTTATACCTGTCTTACTACAGATGTTTCCTTGTACATAATTGTTGTAGGAAGGCCTCTTGTTCGCAACTGCCCAGACACAAAATAACCACAGGCCCACAGGGATGGGCCTGTGTAGTAGAGGCAGGGGTATATGTGTGGTAGGTTTGGCCAAAAATTAATATCTTGTCATCTAATTTCTAATTATCAGTTCTATGTAATAGACACCTAAAGCTTTAAACTATTTTGGTTCCTTTTTTCCATTCTATTCACATTATATATTCAGATGCTCACTTCTTAGGATAACATAATAAATAAATAAAACCTGGCAGAGCCCAAAAGGGAACTTTTGCCATTCTAAATAATACAACAATAAAAACAAAACAAAAGAAGACATTGCTGGATTATGTGCAGCAAGACATCCAGAAAGTGTGCAGTATCCTGAGGAACTTACAAGTAGATCTGAATTCTTACACACGGTTTTATACTTTCCCCCCCAAAAAAATCAATTTTAAAGCCTTTTGTTGTTTTTCAAACACATTTTTCCGCCAAGACAGAACTTTTGTAGCTGGTTGAGAGCCTCCTGGCATGCTCTGGCCCTTGAAGCCATGATTCAGACATCACAAGTATTCTCTTCCATGTCTTGTAACTCTTCTGTGCTCTCAGGAAAGTCTCTGTAGCCTTGTGCATGTATACCAGTGCTCTATGGAATATTCAGACACTTCATAAAAAGGAACAGAGATGAACACACCAGAAAAATAACGTACTGGTAGAATTATCAATCACTGAGACAATCATATTCCCTTGAAAGATTATTGGTATACATGAAAATGTATACATTTTTGCATTCCCTTTTTGCCACCTGCATAAAAACACTTTCTACTAAATCACGGGTTCTTTTGTTAAAAGAAGGATCAGGATTGAAATAGGAAATTCATGTAATAAGATAATATTTCAAAGGTCAATGTATTTTTCTTATTTTTATTGAAATTTTCATACACACACATATATATATATATCAAAATGTGATATTATCCAATTCCCATTTTCCTTAACTCCTCTATTAGCTACTTTTTTGTTGTTGTGATAAAATACACTGACACAATGAAATGTATGGGAAACCAGGTTTGTTGTGGCTAATAGTTAACAGAAGGATGTAGTCCTTCATGACAGCAAAGAAATGAAAGTCAGGAAGTCAACTGATCATCAAATTCTATCCATACAAAGAAATACTTTCTCTAGCAAGGCTCCACCTCCTTAAGTTTCCGTGACCCTCCTAATCAGTTCCCCCAGCTAGAGACCAAGTTTTCAAACATGCATAAGCCCTTTGAAATTGAAACCCCAGATATCAAAGAGCTACAAATATGAGCCTGTGAGTATAGCAATTCATATTCAAAGTACATCCTCCTAACATATCTTGCTTCATTGTTGTTGCTGTTGTTGATAACCCCACAAGTCTAGTTAGATCATGTGTGCATAGATGTGGATATATCCACTGGGGCATGGGAAACCTAACAGTGGCTTGATTTTCAATGAGGAAGAATGAATCTCCAGCTCACAGCAGCTGTTACTGATCAACAGTTCCACAGTATGGTAATAGGTTAGCAGAGGAGCTCTTCCACACTTGCTTAAATTTTTCTTGCTAGATCTTGTGCAGATCTTGTGTCTGTGGCCATGGCTACTGTTAGTTCGTGAATGCAGTCATGGCCATGTCATGTGCAGAAGATAGCATTTTAAAGCCCTCCTCTGCATTCTTTGGCTCTTACATCATTATCATCTCTTCTTCCAAAATGTTCCCCTAGTCTAGGGGGTGAGGGAGGTTGGCAGGGTTGATAAAATATCTTATTTGGGACTGAGCACACAAAATCTCTTTGTTTCAGCACTTTGTAGCATGAAATTTTTATAGCATCCTGGAAAAGTTTTCCAGCTCATGTGAATTTCAACTGTGTTTCTTTTCTATTTAAGTGAAAACAATTCATACACATAAATGTAAAGATTACATATTCTCTTTGCTGTTTAGATTTTATTTTAGAAGTATTACTTAACTATTGTCTGCCCTAGATTATGTTTCCATGTCTTTGCATGTGCACACACTCAAACACACACAAAAGTATCAGCCAGATGCCAACAGAAGAAATCCTATGGAATCAGTTTTGAAATACAGGGCATTGCCAATAAAAGAATCAATTCTGTTTTTTTACCTTGTTCTTGTCTCGCCTTCTCCAGAATGGCATGTACAGGCAGTATATGCTAAACGAAAGATGACTTTATTAACTCAGGATTAACAACTTTAAATGTAATAAAAAAAAAACAAGTCACTCAAACGGGGGTGATAACTGGAATACATCAGTGAGAGTCTTTCTGTTCAACGTGAATGCACATTTTCTTATATAAAGACAGTTTGGCCCTGTTGAGTGAATGAGGATTAAAAGTGGGCCAATCAACTCAAAACTCTTAGGCTTGCACAGGAACGAGCCATGTAAAGATGTTTCCAATCAGATCCTTAGGTAGGAAGCTGGTTCTTAGCTGTAAAAAAGGCATCTTGTAGTTTCTGTTGGTTCCCGGTTGCTTTGGGACATTCTGATGAGACCACCTTCCTCCTCTAGAACTGCTGCTGTGGTTTCCGTCCTGCGTTGTCCTGCTGCTGACATGGCAGCTCATCTTCAGGGTACGTCTAGTCTGCAGCCTGTTCCCTGCCCAGATGCTTCTCAGGTTTCTCCATGGCAGTTTCTGTCCAGGTGTGGTTTTCACATTTCCTTCCCGGCTACTTCATCTCTGACAGCTGAGAGCATCCAATCCATCCTGGTGGTAGGCTGGCGGCTGCAGCTGACCACTACTGGCTCCTTCCCCTGCCACTTGAGTCCCCAGCTCTGCTTTCAGAGTCCATTCCTCCCCAGCAACTGATATTGGTAAGACATGATCAAACATGTATGGTATAATATCATTTTAGGAGATGCCTTACTTAGGATGCTGAGGAACAATCCTTTCCACATTGCTGACTCTCTGGAGTCCAGATGAACAGAGCTGATCTGAACCTTGTAAGAACAAAGGTCAATATGGACCAGAAAAGGGGTAATTACTTCAGAAAGGGTAAGGATTTTCTTGCAGTTGAAACTGGTGTCTGCAAAAGGGATAACAGACGGGGAAACTGGCTAACTAAGCCAGTGTCAGTTGGTAACGAGGTGAACTCCAAGTTAAAATTGTTGAACTTTAGTTAAACAAGATGTCAGTGGAGGCTTTATGTATGACAAATATGATCAACAGTTATTTTCCCCAAGGTAGGAGTGGGCAGTACATATTCTTCTGCTCTTGTCGTTGACTGACCTTGAATCTGTGCTATAATGCGCATGCCCTTTCACACAATGCCAAGGATATTCTCGTCAGTGGTTAGCCACTTTCTAGCTCCTAATGGTGTTCGCTCCTCTGTCTGGTTGTCTGATAAACAGCATAATGCATTTGATCAAAGTGCAGCACTCCACACTGCATTGTCAAGAGCAAATTGATCTGTCTGCAGCTATCGCCTTCCCTGTGGGGGAAAAACTAAACAACTCTACAAAGTGTTGTGTTGTGTTATTATTTCCCTCTCTGTTTCTCAGTCAGTGCACTTTAGCCCAGAGGGCCACTTCTCATTTTGTAGCCAACTTCTGCCTCTTGCACAAGGTGTAGTGTTTTTGTTTTTATTGAAATTTTTTTCCCCAAATTTATGTCCTCCCTCGAAAATGTCTTTGAGAAGCAGGGTTTGCTCTGCTGCAAACAGACATCTGGGACTTACAGTATTTTGTTTTCCCATGGTATTTGACAGTGACAGCTGCTCTGTCAGCAGCCTGAGATAAGGAGAGGCTCTGGCCGTGCCAATCAGGTTGTAGGTGCTTCGCTTAGATCACCTCACCAACTAGCTATCTATATTCACTTAACTGGTTCAGTCTTCTTTTCAGGATATATTTCATCCTTTGCCAAATTCCAGTTTACAAAATGCCAGTCCCAGACCTCTTTTAGCCTTTCCTTCCTTGAGGATATTTCTTCTTGGAATGGAAAACAAGCACAATTCTCTAAGAGTCAGCAGATCTTTCCAAATTTACCCTTGCTCTTAGTAAGCAGCATTTGTTTTGCTTATGCAAAAATTCTTTATTTGGTGTAAAGAAAGATCCTCATCCCAAGAGTTGTCATCTTACCTTAACATATACACCCTGACACACACTATGCTTATATGCCTGGGGACTCATGCACACAAACACACAACAGTGTATCAGTTTTATAAATGAATTAATTATAGAGGCTGGAGAGATTGCTCAGTGGCCAGGACCACTATTCATCTGGAGTATTTGGTTTTGATTTTGAGCATCCGCATATTGTGTCACAACCTTCTGTAACTCCAGTTCCAGGGTATCCAACTCCCTCTTCTGGTCTCTGTAAGCAATCCACACACATGGTGCACAGACACATGCGACCAAAGCATTCATTCACATTAAATAAATAATTTCTCAGTGCTTAAGAAGGATTATCAAAAGCCAGGCGGGCGGTGGTGGCGCACGCCTTTAATCCTTTAATCCCGAGTGCCTTTAAGCACTCGGGAGGCAGAGGTAGGCGGATCTCTGTGAGTTCGAGACCAGCCTGGGCTACAGAGCTAGTTCCAGGACAGGCTCCAAAAACCACAGAGAAACCCTGTCTCGGAAAAAAAAAAAAAAAAAGGTTATCAACTGTTGGGTGATATTTCTTGAGTATTACATGAAACTTGCAATACTACGTAATTTGGTAGGTGTTTTATTATGTCTCCTTCTAAATTCAACTTAATTTAGAAGTCCACTGTCGCTTAGTGTTCCCCTATAGGAGTGATTTCTAAAATCAACCATAGAATTTTGGTTGATTTTGTTTATTCATAGATTTTTAAGCCAGGCATATATGTGCTAATATTCATCGTGGGTAAGGTAGGCAGATGACACATTAGAGACCAACCGGGGCTATATGTAGTAGATTCCGAGTTAACCCAGATTTCTTAGCCAGACCATGTCTCAAATAAAAAAGAAAGGAAACATAAAATTACTCCAGAGTTTTCACTGAAACTCCATAGTATAGTTCCTCCCCCATTTCCTTTAACCACTGTCAGAACAAAATTAATTTTTAAAATCTGAAGTTATTCTTATTCTTCTACAATCTGCTCTCACTGTGAAAAGCCTACTACTTAGATATTAACATTCTTGGATCCATTTCCAAATCTTATTTCCTCTGTTACTTTTGTTTATTTATTAAATTTATGTCACATTTAATTTTCTTGGATGTCTGCCTGATTCCAGTCATAGTTTTCTTAATTCAATTTGTGGAATGGTATCAGCTTAAGTTTTTTTTTTTTTCAGTAAAGACACTGTGGTATGATTTACTTTTTCATTTTTTTGAGAATTTCATATATGAGCACTGTATGGAATCATTTATATCCCTTCCTCTTCCCCATTCACTTCTTCCTAAATCCTTCAAAATCCTCTCAAATTCATTACCACTTTTTAATTTATTCAAGTGTGTGTGTGTTTTGTGTGTGTGTGTGTGTGTGTGTGTGTGTGTGCATTTAAAAACAGTCTGCTGAGTCCATTTGGTGTAGCTCTTTGTGTATGTTTTTAGGACTAATACCTGGAGGTGGATAACCTACCAGGGAACTTGTACCCAGAGAAGCTTCCTTCTGCCTCTTAGAGCATCAGTGATGTCTGTAACTCTTCATTTTTGTGTCACACCTTGGGAAATTTCCTCTACTCATATCTGCATATCATTGCTGTTTTCACTGTATGAATTTTGAGATTTCATGAATGCAGCTTCTCTGTCAGATACAGAACACATTCTCTCACAACAGACAACTTGGTTCTCTGTCTTTTTTGTTTTAAATTTATTTATTTATTAAAGATTTCTGTCTCTTCCCCGCCACTGCCTCCCATTTCCCTCCCCCTCCCCCAATTAAGTCCCCCCCCCCCTCAGCCCGAAAAGCAATCAGGGTTCCCTGTCCTGTGGGAAGTCCAAGGAACCCCCACCTCCATCCAGGTCTAGTAAGAGCCTGGGATAAAACCGGACTCTCTGAACATAGCGGACAATGAGGACTACTGAGAACTCAAGAACAATGGCAATGAGTTTCTGACCCTACTGCACACACTGGCTTTGTGGGAGCCTAGGCAGTTTGGAGGTTCTCTGTCTTTTGCACTGTTCCTGTTCCTCTTCCAGGGTGTTCCCTGTGTCTGCAATAAGAATTGTGTTGTAGAATTGCCATTTTTAATATGTTGCTACCACCCATCCAAAAGCATGGGAGATCCTTTTATTTTCTGGTGTCCTCTTCAATTTCTTTCTTCAAGCCTTAAAATTCTTGTCAAATAGATCTTTCACTTCCTTGGTTAGTGTTATTCCAAAATACTTTATGCTATTTGTGTCTATTGTGAAAGGTAAAGCTTCTCTGTTGTGGGAGGGGGTCTTGGACTTCCCACAGGGCAGGATTCCCAGCCCTCTCTTAAGGAGGGAGGGGGAGAGAGGAGGGTGAGTTTAGGAGCAGGAGGGGAATGGGAGGTGTGGAGGAAGTGTGAATTTTTGAAAAAAAAAAAAAAGAATTGTGCTGTAGATACATCCATTAGGATTGGCCATTCCACAGTTAGTTAGGGCCACTGTCCTCCACCTCTTTTACTTCTGCTTTTATCTTCGCATATTCATGGAGTTTCCTTCACACTTAATTTTCTTGAATGTGTACATGATCTCAGTCATTGTTGTCTTGATTTAATCCACTGGATAATATAAGATTAGGTCCTTCTACTTTACATTTTCACCAACAGTGAATACTTTCCCCGTTTAATCCACAGCATGCACTGTCTGCTGTTGTATTTTCTTTGACTCTAGCCCCACATTGGAAAGCCAAAATGTCACCTTTTTTTTAATTCTTCACTCTTTGCCTCTTTAGGCTTTTTTTTGGGGGGGGGGGGGAGGGAGGCAACACCCGGCTTCCAAATAAATCACATGGAGGCTTATACTTTCTTATAAACTCCTGGCCTTCACTTGGCTTGTTTCTTGCCAGCTTTTCTTAATTTATCCCATCTATCTTTTGCCTCTGGGTCTTTTCCTTCTCTTGTTTCTGTATACCTTACTTTTTCTCTTTCCATTCCTCTCCCTGCAAGATGGCCTACCCTTTCTCATGCCTCACTATTGACCAGTCAGCTCTTTATTAGATCATCAGATTTTTTAGACAAGCCAAGTATAACAGCTTCACAGAGTTAAACAAATGCAACAAAACAAAAACAATATATCTTAAAGTAATATTCTATAATTATTAGATGTTTTCTTGATTTAACCATTTGATCAGAGTAAGATGAAATCTAACAATACTTGAATTTGCATTTCTCTAATCACTGAGAATTTTCAACATAGTATTTCAAAATATTTATTTTATTTATGTATATGTCTGTGTGCATGCATGAGTTTATGTGCACTGCATGGATGCAGGTACCCATGGAGTCCAGTAGAGGGCATTGGATCCCATGGCTGGTATTATCAGAGGTTGTTATCTGCTTCATGTGGGTGCTGGAAACTAAACCCAGGTTCTCAAAAAGAGCAGTAAGTGTTTTCTACTCTTATGCTGCATTCTCAATCACTATTGAACATTTTAAAGACATTTCTTATCCATTTTAATTTCTTCTTTTGAAAAATAACTCCTCTGATATACAGCCTACTATTTAATTGGGTCATTTGTTTTCTTGACATTTTGAAAATCATTTATATATGCTGGATATTAATCATCTGCCAAATGTATAGCTGGCAAAGATTCTCTCCCACTCTTTGTGCTTCTACTTCAATCAAGTAATTGTTTCATTTACTGAGGATCGGTTATGGGCCTTAATTACTGAGCAAATGGATCCCTATTCAGAAAGTTCTTTCTTACACCTATATTTTGTGGGTTACTAAGTATGTTTTATTCTAGAAGTTTCAGTGCTTCAGGTTTCACATTGAGGCCTTTGATCTATTTGTACCTGATTTTTCGGTAAAGTGATAAACACAGTGCTAAGTTAAATTTTCTCTAGTGGACATCCAGTTTCCCTAGCAACATTTGTTTAAGATTTTTTATATTCTCCAGTGTGTATTTTTGGTATCTTTGTCAAACATCAGATATCTATAGTTATGTACAGTCATGTTTGGGTTTTCTGTTTTATCGTATTAATCTTCTTGTCTTTTCGAGTGGCAGTACTATGCTGTTTTTATTACTAGAGCTCTGTAAAATAGTTTGAAATATCTAGCATAGTAATCTTTCCTGTATGTTGTAAGGAGGCTGATTGTTGGTTCCCAGCCTTTCAGGCCCAAAAGTAATCACACAGAAACTGTATTAATTAAATCCTAGGACCTAGATCTCCCCTTCTATCTCCATACTCCCAGATTTAGCTCTGGTCACTCAAATATTGCATCCGTTGTCCCTGTGAAAGTCTTCTACAATGCAAAGTTCAAATCTCAAAAGAGATTGGAGAAAGACACTATAAGACAAAAGGCATACTTATGCTCATAAAATCATAGAATTAATTATAAAATGACCATTATACCAAGATCAATTTAGAGTTAATATTATCCCAGTGAAAATCCCTGTTTCATTCTTCACATGAATATAAAAACGCATTCTAAAGTTCATTTTGAACTAAAAAATATACTAGATAGTGAAAGCAAATTTGAGCAAAAAGTATAATACAGGTGATGTGGGATTCCCCTTTGTATTCTGTGAATACCATTGATTAATAAAGAAACTGCTTTGGACCTATAGCAAGACAGAACTTAGCTAGGCAGAGAAAACTAAACTGGATTCTGGGAGAAAGAAGGGCAGAGTCAGAGAGAAGCCATATAGCCCCACTGGAGACAGATGCTGGAACTTTACTCGGTAAACCACAGCCACGTGGCAATACACAGATTAGCAGAAATGGGTTAAATTAATATGTAAGAGTTAACCAATAAGAAACTAGAACTAATGGGCCACACAGTGATATAAATAATATGGTTTCTGTGTTATTATTTTGGGGCTGAGCAGCTGGAAACCAACAAGCAGCATCCTCCAACAGCATTTTTTAAATTAATGTTTGATGGAGGAAATCCCAGCCCATTGTGGGTTCTGCTTTCCCTGGGCTGGTGGTGCTGGTCTCTATAAGAAAGCAGGGAGCAATCCATAGAGAGCAAGCCAGTAAGCAGGACCCCTCCATGTTTTTTTTTTAATCCATTCCTGCCTCTAAGTTCCTGTCTTCCTTGTGTTCCTGTCCTGACTCCTTTTGATGATGAACAGCAATTTGAAAGTGTAAGCAGAATAAACCATTTCCTCCCAACTTGCTTTTTTACCATTGTGTTTCATTGCAACAAGGGAGATCTTAACTAAAACAGCCAGTTAGTTGTGCCTTCCTTCAGCATTTTCCTAAACTGTGCCTTTTGCAAACCTACTGTGCGTGAAATGTGTAACCTTGAAGTGATTCCCCTCATAGAACTGACTACTTAGAATATGGAAGGCCTTAGTCTAGAAGAACTCTTACCACAAGCTGGACAAACAACCAGGTATTTGAAAGTACATATTACCAGGGTTGAGATACTGTTTAGAACATAGTGATTACTTCTGTACTATGTACTTGTTTGTATATAATTTGTGTGTATATAATTTCTGTGTATATAATTTGCACTACTTATTTATACTGACTTAAAATTTTTCCACATATGCTTTTTAAAAATGCTTTTAAGTCGGGGTTTATACAAATCCCATTCAGGCCACAATATGAATAATAAATATGTGTTTATTTGAACTTCTTGATGGTGAAAATTCTGCAGACAATAGACTTATTTATTTCTGAAGAGGTTTTATGTTAGAAGAAATATCCCTGGGGCATTAAGAAGAAAAAGCCTACAAGAAGCACTTGACGAAGTTATAACTCTTAGGATAAAATATGACAATAATGATTACTAAAGTAAAAAACAAAGTATAAAACAGCACATACTGTACATAATGCATTCTCAACTTTTCCATTATCTAGTTTGTTTGTGTCACTAGAAAAGCTACTTATGGAAAATTAATTTTGATCTTAGAAGACATGAACTCCTTTGATTTATTGTTTTAAACATGAAATATGTATGATAAGAACATTTAGCAATAGGCATGTGTGTTTACTTCTTGCTCTGTGATTGATTATTCTTACCACTTTTCAGTATTTTGTGGGTAAGCAGTTAGACATCCCAAATAGTGAAATCAAACCTTGCCAAATTTATATGGTAATATATGGAAAAACTTGGATTATTAAAAATGGTTACCATGAAACAAACTAGGCAGCTCAACCTCCACACTGTTTCTTCTTTCAGCATAACATGGCCATGTTATAACATCTGTGGATGATAGCCTCATAAGTTATTCAGATATTAGGACAGCTTAGGAAAGTGTACTTAGTACACTGGGGGAAATGGGTGTGCTTTCCTGGACTAAAATCACAGATCCCTATTCTGATTGCTAAGGTTAAAGAACTTGAGAGGGTGCATAGGAATAAAACTCTTATGCTGGGATCCGTGTTCTTATTAGCAAAAGAAGAAACCAGAGCCTTCTCTGTACCCTATGAAAATACACAGCATGACTGTCTGCAACCCTGGTTGACGAACAGGGTCAGAAGTCTGATGTGTTAGCCTCCCAGCCTATGGTACTTCACTATTTTAAACTGTACCTCATGAAGATACAGAGCATGGCTGTCTGTTAGCCTGGCACACCATTCTGCCAACAGGGTCAGTGGTCTTTTGTGTGAGCCACCGAGCCCAAGTCATTTCATATGAAGAATCTAAGGCACAAATGATGACAATTTTTTCTCATTTTCCCAGAATGTTTGAAATTTTGATTTAAAATATTATTCAAGAATATAACCCCTTAACATGTTATTCATTGAATTTACTTAATACCTAAATTAGCATCAAACTCAAACTCTTCCTTTTATTAAAGCAACATTTTATTCATATCTTTTGAGATAATATTCTCTCAAGTGAATTATATGTTAAATTACACAGTTGATTTGGTAGTCAGATAGATCACATTCCAGAAATTCAAAGAATTCAAATGCTGCCAGGGCCATGATGATCTGAGTGGCCTGTGCTCTCAACTGGGGCCATGTTGTTGTCCAGACAAGGTCTTCTCCCAAGAACATGTCTGGGTCCTTGACCCTACAGCAGCCAGGGTCCGAGTTGTGTCCATGGCCCCTGTGACCACCAATGACCTTGGGGATGCTGTGCAAGGGCCATTATGATGCTGGGGCCATACTGATCTGGGTAGCCTATGCTGCCACCTGGGGCCATGGAGTTCTCCAGGCATGGGATGCTGCCTATGACATGTCTGGGTTCATAGCTTTGCAGTAGCTGGAGTCTGGGATAAAGTTCATGGCTTCTGTCACTATCAAGTACTTTGCAGATTCACAGCATCCAGTCAGACATCTGAGACCATGTTGCTATCGGGGGGCTTTGATGCCACCAGGGCCATGCTAATCTGGGTGCCCTATGCTGCCATAGGAAATCTAGAGCTGGCTTACTGGTTTATCATTTATCTTTACATTCTTGTAAGATGGGAGAAGATCTCAGTCTTTCATCCATTGGATTTGGAATGCTGTCTTCCCTTGCTATTGCTCCAACGTAGCATGTTATAGGCATGTGTCACTACAGCAACCTAGTTTATCCTATTTTCCAGACAAAATATTAAAGCTCACACAATTAAGTATCTAGGCTCATATACCACATATAAGAAATACCGTGGCTATTAATTCACATCTTGACTGTACAGTCTCCAAAATTCTTTCCTTTTTTCTACTCTTTTCAAAGTTTCTTATCCTGGAAATTCATCACAGAAGACAAATTGTTTGGGAAACAGTATTTTCAAACACTTACTATCAGAACTGAATGCAAGCTATAGGTGAGTTACAAAATTTTAAAGATAGAAGAAATTCTAATCATCCTCTTGTCTAATGTTCTATATTATTATAGAACATTATGTTTATTCGGCATCAAGGAAGTACCTATTACTCATTATTTTGTAGTAAATCAAGTTGAGCACCAGTGATTCAGTAGGTGGGAGAGGACTCTCCCTTTGCTGGAGGTGTCCCCTTTTGTACATTGTTCAGACCCTTCTGGATTCGTATAGCAATATGCCTGCTTCAGGTCACACATTGCGCTCCTTAAAGGTATAGTTGATCTTCTTTCAGGGAATCTTTAGTAAATTAGGGCATGATGCCTGATTTTTAAATGCCAGCTTGCTGCAATGAAGCATCACCAGGCAAGGGAGTCTTGCCTGAATCTTACATAAACCTGTGGACAAATCCTTGAGGGATTGTCTTGATTGTTAGTTGACTCAGCCCACTGTAGGTGAACCCATTCCCTAGGCTATGCCATGCACTGTATAAGGGTGAAAAAAAGGTAGCTAAACCAATAAACAGGCAGCTTGAATGAAGGTTTCTTTTAAGCTTTGCTCTTGACGTGTGTGTGTGTGTGTGTGTGTGTGTGTGTGTGTGTGTGTGTGTTTGTGTGTGTAATAGAAGAGCTGGATTTACAGGTGAATTCAGATTAATGTAATTTGCCCAATATGTGTTATGAGAGCCCAATTTCTATCATCTACCAGAACAGCAAGTACCATTAAGTAGATAGATAGATAGATAGATAGATAGATAGATAGATAGATAGATAGATATACTGCATGCAAAAGAAGCTTGTCCTTCAAAAATATCACAATGTATGTGCAAAGGTTAATGGCACCTAGGTATCTTGCCTTCAGAAGCTTAACATTTCACCTAGCTGATTAAATTCTGTTGTGGATGATTCCAACTCCGAAGACTGATTTGAAAATTGTTTACTGGCTTGCATCACATTATCATTTCTCCAAGAGTTTCTTTCTACTTTTGGAAAATTTACTTAAATTGTGGTCCTTTGTCATAATCTCAGGAAATGTAAAATCAATGAAAATGAGTAGATCTGTATTTCTAAAAATATTCTTTTCACAGGAAGAAGAGTTGAGGAAGAGTGGGGAGGCCAAGTATGCACACCTGAGCGACGAACTGCATGTATTAATTGAAGTGTTTGCTCCACCCGGGGAAGCTTATTCACGGATGAGTCATGCCTTGGAGGAGATTAAAAAATTCCTGGTTCCTGTAAGTGATTTTTTTTATTTTACAAACAGTTTCTTATCCATTCCTATTTTAAATTGTGTCTTTGATCTCTACTGACTTTTTGGAAGGAAATTCGTGCTGTACATTAATTATCTATGTGTAGATTTGATACAAATCTTAAATAAATAGAGAACAACACAAGACATTTGTTATAAAAACTGGCATGTTGGCACTTTCTACTAGTCTGACACAAGCATTCATCATAAGCCGGTTGCATAGTATACACCATAAGAAATTGAGCCAGAAACACTAATAAGAAAAATGTACAAACAAAAATACATGATTTATGTCACCATCCACTGTTTTAACCCCCGACATGTATTTTGATAATTTATAATTAGTAGGAAAACATAGTAAAAAAGAATAAAAAGGATGTAATTGAATATGTATTATTTATAGCAGGACAATGATAGTATTTTAAAATGACAAGTGTCTTTTAGGTGGTAGTTTGTCAGGTTCTAGCGGATACAAAATATAGTATATGATAATATTAATAGAAGTAGATATATGTTAACTTAGAAATTTAGAAATGTATACTCACCATACAATGTGAGACTAGATGATGCTCATTTAGTAAGGTGGCAAATTCAGCAGCGAGTTGAGTAGAGTTCGCTACTGATTTCCTAAGAAACAGAGGAACATAAATGCATGAAGTCTTAAGGTTGACAATTGAGCATTCTAGAAACAAGTGCTTCTGTAGAAAGCTTGCCAAAAGGCTTGAGACTGATGGTGAGATATTGAAAGAATGCTGGGTAAAGTTCCTGGAAGTTCTTGGAAAGATTCTCAGCCCAGAGCATAGATAACTGAGATTATTCTGAAAATAAAGAAACTCAGTGAAAACCTTAGAGAAGGTGGCTGGCAGATAAGATCCACTGAGTAGTAGTGGTATTGAAAGCCAGAAAGGAAAAATATCAAAGAATTCCCTAAGTGCATAGCATTAAGGTCCGGCCACATTTTCTAGTTACATGTCCAGTCCCAACGTTAATCTTCATCAAGACACAGTTATAGAATAATGGCACAATTGTTGAGTATTTCTTAATTGCAGGTGCACAGTTAGTATTGGAGTCTCATCTGTAAACCTACCTAAATAGATCTCATTCTGAAGATTGATGATGCTATATTATTTGTTCCTTTGGTTTTCCAATAAAATATTTAGTACAAAGCTGAATAAGGCATTTCAGTCATTTAGTTAGGAGCAGATCAGATAAACATATGTGTAATGAAACCAGGTCTGTTTGTATCACAATTTCATTATATAGCTTTAGATAAGGTGCTTAAATGTTTAGAGCATCAGTTTATTGATATTTAAAATGAAAATGATCATAATTTACTCACCAGTCACAACTATTATGAATATTAAACAGGATAGTACATGGAAAGGGTTTAAAAATAATAAAAAATATGAAAAATTGTTTATATATATTATAATAGAAATACCTTTAGATAATTTTATGAGGTAAAATATGTTAGACAGTATAATAAGTCTTTTTATTTGAAATATTATATATATATGTATATAGGCATACATATAATATAAATACATTTATGACACAAATACAGATTTTTTTCCATTTCTTTCCTCCCTCTAAACCCTCTCATATACTATTCCCTACTCTCCTTCAAATACATGGCCAGTTTTTTCCCTAATTTTTATTTTATGCATAGATTCCTATTTGCATATTTTTCCTACATACATATTTTTACATATATATTTCTAAGTAGAACTTTCTCAGTCCATATAACATTATTTGTAATATATATATATATATATATAGAAAGAGAGAGAGAGAGAGAGAGAGAGAGAGAGAGAGAGAGACAGAAAGCATAGACTGTAGGCTATGTTAACCTACTTATGTAGTAAATATCTGTGACATGCATTACTTTCTCATATATTATACCTTGCAATAACTTCATTTCTATCTTACTCACTGAAACATATATACTAGACAAAGTTGGAAATTTATTTCTGGGCCACCATTGTATCATTTTCATTCATCATCTTGCTTGACAGTGTTTGTCTGATTGTAGTTTAACTATTGAAATGACCGACCAAATTCAGCAGAAAACTAAGTAAGGCGAATGCAATCTGGCCACATCTGTGATCCATGTGTGCCATGTAAATGTGGTTTCCCCCTTGTCCCTGATAATCTGAGACTTCTTCTTTCTAGTAGACTTGTCCCATTCCCATGTTATTACATGTTTTGACTTTTATTTATGCAACATGCAAGCTCACTGATAACTCTACATCTTTGAAGATTTTTCTTAAAAAATAGTTGCATGACTAGTTACTTTCCATTAGCATTTTCTCAAATCTACATGTGCAGGAACTTCTTCAACTACAAATCTAAAGTTACTTCCTCGTTTGCCTTCTATTATGCAGTGCTGTTGTGACAGGTTCAAGGCATCATTATTATAAAGAAATTAGTCTTTGATAATAGAAAAACAGACAATTTTATTGACCTTCTCCAATAAAAGGTTTTAGTGACCTAAATAAGAAGTCATAATACAGAGCACTTTTTCAGAATCTGTAAGTTGACAAGTCTGTCTTGCTTGACTTGAGCTTCATATAATCTCAAGCAGAGTTTTGTGTAAATTAAAGCAGTAGGCAGGTATGTGGGCACATTTATACCTATGTACACATATTTAATTTATGCCTTTGTATAGTTGTGTATCTCTTTACTAGTCTCATAAATATGATATTTAAGTTAATTCAATAAAAGGAAAAAAAGCAAAAACAAAAACATTGATCAGTATAGACCTTTTCTGGAGTGTGGTCAACTTACCAAGACCAATACTCATGAAGAAGATTGACTGTTTCTCTCTTAGCTGCTATTAGTGACCTATAACTCCTCAGCTATGAGTAGGACTTCAGCCTACGTTCCTTCTCCATCCTAAATTTAATCTTACATGGGTCTTGTACATACTCATAACTACTATGTGGTGGTTTGAAAGAAAATGGTCTCCAAAAGTGAGTGGCATTCTTAGGAGGTGGGGCGTTGCTGAAATAGGTGTGTTCTTGTAGGAGAAGTATGTTACCGTGGAGGTGGGCTTTGAGGTCTCATCTATACTCAAGGCATACCCAGTATCTCAGATCACTTCCCATTGTCTGAAGATGTCAGACTCTTAGCTACTTCTCTAGCACATGTCTGCCCTTTTGCCTCCTGCCATTTCTCCCCATGATGATAATGGACTGAACCTCTGAACTGTGAGTGAGTTTCCTCCCAACTGAAATGTTTTCCTTTATGAGAGTTGCCATGGTTATGGTGTCTCTTCACCTAAGACACAGTGAATTCATATGTGCAGTTGCCCTGCTGTATCTGGAAGACAATGCTACTTGTAGTCATCCACTGCTACTGACCCTTAAATTCTTTCTGTCTTCTTTTATACAATTTTCTTTGAGTCTTGGGAGGAGGAGGTGAATTAGTATCTCATTAAGGAATGGGCACTTCATAATCTCTTATTCTCTGTGCCTTGTCTAGTTGTGAGTCTCTGCATTAATCACCATCTACTGCATATAGAAACTTCTCTGATGAGGGCTGAGAGATACATTTTTCATGGGTATAAGGATAATTCATCAGGAGTCAGTTTAATATTATATACATTTAAGATAATAATAGTAGACTCTGAACATGATCGAAACAGGTTATATTAATATCTCAAATCAATCATAATGAAAAAGAACAATGAAGGAAGTTGAAAAAGAATGCCTAGAAATATATTCTGAAACATACAATATTTACACATTTTTATCATGGTTTTTAAATTCATCAAGAAAATATTAAATAATATTTCTATATTGTTATTTCATACTATTTATACATTTATATTATATATAGATACATCACAAATACAGTTATAGATGCACTGTGGTTAACACTTGAAGTTAGCTATATGGTCGAAAGTTGAACTTTAATGTACACATGTGTATATACATGCATATATACTTGAACCAGGTTCTTTCTTTTCTCTATTATATTAGACATTTATCTTGCTGATAGTCATCCTTCTTAAAATCGAGCATTTAAGAATATTAGTTTCAGTTTGACATATTGGAAATCCATATTGTAAACATAAAGAAATTTGCTTGTAAAAAAAAAGTAAAGGATAGAGAATTTGCTTGTAGAAAAAAAGTAAAGGTTTCTTCTTATGATAAAAGCAAGTAGAGAATATGTCATTTTGTGTTTATCAGAGGATAGTCCCAGCTCTAAAATTGGAATATGAAACTCTCACCTACGTGTGTAGCAGATGTAGAGGAACTGGAAAAAGACTAAGGTACTTTCAGTATGGGGAGGGGAAAGAGGCTTGATTTTCATATACTAAAAATTTTAACATTTTGAAACATAAAGTTTATAAAACTTTGCCCATAGATATCTTATGCAGATATATTTAATTATGTAAAAGATATATTAGTAGCATTACCATGAGATCCACGCTATATTTTTATTTCAAAAGGAAATTACATCAGTGTTTTATGCAGGTGAACAGGTAGGAGAAATAATGCATTAAACAAGAACCCACAAGCAAACACAAGTGATGTTGGTATGTGGGAAGACAGAGTGGGAGGTAGCCAGCTGATGCCTTTGCGCTCACTGTGGGAGGAGATGAACATTTTCTAGTAGCTTCAGCCTGCAAACGAGAGCATCATCAACTGCAAAATATGACATAACATTCATTGCAGTAAAGAAAGCACGACCCATAAGGTGGTACTAGCTCATCAAATTCTTGATGGCTAAATGTTTCCCAGCATTTCCTCAGACTTCTGTTATGAAAAGCACTCACTTTTCATGTAAGCAATCATGATATAACCCCGTGGGAGTTAATAGAAGTAAGCAAAGAGCTGTAGGAATTTGTTACCTGCTGAGTGATGCTTTGTTGCTATGGTACTGTGATCCTATTTTCGTTTTATTTGAAAAATTTATTATCATCTAATATTAGCACTTGTTATTCACTAAATAGTCATAAAAATAACAGACCTTTGACTTTAAACATAGCTAAAAGCATTATTAGTTTTGAGAAGAGGTATATTAGCAGTATGTTTTATCACTGCTAAAACTGGACTACTTTAGCATTGCTAATTGACTGACATAGCCGAGAACACAGGGAAAGAAAAGAGGCAGCAAGTAGCTATTGGAATGAAATATCTTTCTCAGAAACTAGAAAACAAGTGTCCAAAGATTCAAATGGTCACTTTGTAGTAATGGTGGTAATTTGTGAATATAGACTTAGCATGCACATTGTATCATTAGAAGCAGTTTTTCAACAGATGCTTTCACTTGTAACAGCCTAGAATTTTGAAGTTCCCAAGCCAATCTTTTTTTTTCTTTTTTGGGGGGTATAGAAAATTTATTTATTTGTTTGTTTGTTTTACATTCTAACCACAGTTTTCCCTTACTCCTCTCCTCCTACTCTCTCCCCTCATCCCCTCTGTTCTCATCCCCCAATCCACTGCTCTTCCTTTCCTGTTCAGGAAAGGGCAGAGCTCCAATGAGTATCAACAAAACTTGGCATAATAGGATGCAGTAAGACTAATCATCTTCCCATGTGTTAAGGCTGGGCAAGGTGACTCTGTGTGAGAAGTAGGGTCCCAAAGGCCTGTAAAAGAGTAGGAAAAAATAGCCCCTGCTTTCACTGATAGGGGTTCCACAAGAGGACGAAGCCACACAACTGTATATATGCAGAGTACCTCTTCTATCAGGTTCAATGTATCTGGCTTTATGGTAAGATCTTTTATCCACTCATATTTGAATTTTGTGCAGGGTGATAAATACGGATCTATTTGCATTATTCTCCGTGCAGTCATACAGTTTGACCAGCACCAATTGTTAAAGATGCTGTCTTTATTTCTAGTGTGTTTTCTGGCTTCTTTGTCAAAAAATCAGGTATCTATATATGTGTTGATTTATGTTTGGCCTTCAGTTTGATTCCATTGATCAATGAATCTGTTTTTAGGTTGGTACAACGTGGAATTTATAAAAAGTGCTCTGCAGTACATTTTGAAATTTGGAATAGTGAGATCTCCAGTAGCTATTTTATTGTTCAGAGTTGTTTTAGATATCCTGGTTTCTTTGTTTTTCTATAAGAAGTTGAGAGTTTTCCTTTCAAAGTCTATAAATAATTGTCTCATAGTTTTGACAGGGATTGCACTGAAGCTGAAGATATCTTGGTAGGATGGCCATTTTTATTATGTTAATCCTACCAATTCATAAGCATGAAAGATAATTCCATCTTCTGATATCTCCTTTAATTTCTTTCTTCTAAGACTTAAATTTTTTATCATATAAGAGTTTTACTTGCTTGTTTAGAATTTCTGCAACATACTTTTTTAATTAATTAATTTATTTATTAAAGATTTCTGCCTTTTCCCCGCCACCGCCTCCCATTTCCCTCCCCCTACCCCGATCAAGTCCCCCTCCCTCATCAGCTCGAAGAGCAATCAGGGTTCCCTGACGTGTGGGAAGTCCAAGCACCACCCACCTCCATCCAGGTCTAGGAAGGTGAGCATCCAAACTGCCTAGGCTCCCCCAAAGCCAGTACGTGCAATAGGATCAAAAACCCATTGCCATTGTTCTTGAGTTCTCAGTAGTCCTCATTGTCCGCTATGTTCAGCAAGTCCGGTTTTATCCCATGCTTTTTCAGACCCAGGCCAGCTGGCCTTAGTGGGTTCCTGATAGAACATCCTTTTTTAATTATTTGAGGCTATCGTGAAAGGTGATGTTTCACTAATTTCTTTCTCAATGTTTGTCATTTGTGTATAGGAAGACTACTCATATTATGGAGTTAATTTTGTATTCAGATGCTTTGTTGAACATGTTTATCAGCTATAGGAGTTCTACAGTGGAATTTTTTAGATTTACTTATATATACTTTCATATCATCTACAAATAAAGAAACTTTAACTTCTTCCCTTTCAATTTGTATCCCCTTGGTCTTCTTCAGATTTCTTTGTGTTCTACCTAAAACTTCAAGTACTATATTAAATAGATATGGAGAGAGTGTACAACCTTATCTTGCTCCTCATTTTAGTGGAATTGCTTTGAGTTTCTCTCCATTTAATTTGATGTTGGCTATAGACTTGCTGTATTGCCTTTTTTTATGGTTAGGTTTGTCCTTTCTCTCCCTAATTTCTCTAAAACTTGTATATAAATTTGTGTGACATTTTATCAAAGGAATATTTTGTATCTAATGAGATAATCAAATGGTTTTTCTTTGTTGAGTTCATTTATATGGTGGATTACATTTACAGATTTTCATAAATTGAGTGATGCCTGTATCTCTTGTATGGTGCTCATTTGATCTTCATGATCAGTTCAACAATTTAAATGGACCAATGATTCTGGTGAAATACAAGCAGTCATTAAGTCTCCCAACCAAAAGAAGCCTATGGTTAATTGTTTTTAGTGCAAAATTCTACCAGACTTTCAAAGATGGGTTAACACCAATACACAAAGTAGAAACAGAAGAAACATTGCTCAATTCATTTTATGAGATCATAGTTAACCTAATATCCAAACCATATAAAGAATCAACAAAGAAAATTACATACCATTTTTCCTAAGAACATAATTGTACACATGCTCAACAAAAATACTTGCAAACTAAACTTAAAAATTCTTAAAGTATGCATCTATTTTTCCAATCTCTGCAGGAATCCTTCATTTGATAGTCTACTCATTCAGGTCATCTTGATGGCCAAGGATGGTAGACTAAAGTGAGTCAATGTCAACTTTGCTCATGAGCCAAGTATAGCATTTTACAAGCCAATCTCTTTTTCAAATATTTTCTCCACCACCTTCTGAGCTTCTTTTCTAGCACAGACCTGCCTCCTGTTCTATAGGTAAAAAACAACTCTAACAGGCAGTTCTCTGACCCAGACCTCAAGAGGCCCTTAGGCCTGACTTACACACAGTCATCTCAAGATTCCCCCTCTTTTGTACACAACAGATGCTAATATACTCTTGGTTTAAGAGGGAGTCACATTCTGTCTGCTCTCTTCCAAGATGTGCTAAATTCTTCCACATTTAATTTACTGACCTTTCTTCTTACATAGCCTAGGGGAAAAACCACTCAAAGTAACTTCTCATGGACTCCCAACTTTAAATTACAGTGTTCTTTGATATCATGTGATACTTCTAAAATAATATTTTATTTTGTAATGAAATTAGAAGTTATTTATTTTAAAATGACAAAATTGCATTAGAAATATGTTATATGGATATTGCCTTTCTAAAATTTAATCATGTAAGTATTTCCATATGTTTTATTTCCATATGATTTCAGTGATCAGGTTAACATACCCTGAGAAGAATGAGCAATGTTCATTACGTAGATGAGGAGGCTGCCAAGACCAAGAATGAATAAGTCCATAAGTGGCTTAAGCCCACAGCATAGCATGGTGTGCTTGACTTTTATATGCAAGGACACAGTAGCTTGTTTATAGGGACAGAGTTTTCCACGTGAGGCAGCAGAAGAGCAACACTGTTAGCATTGGTTCAGTTAGACATTTGTACCTAATATCAAAGCCCTTTGTGTATATTAACCATATTTAGAGGGAGTATAGGATATGTCTGCATAATTGGTCTTTGTATTTTGTTGTCTCTGAATACTAATCTAAGATCAATGTGGGTAGAAATGGTTAGAGGAAAATAGTTTGTGCCTATAAGGTTACTGGCATTGCAGAGAACATTTTAGTTTTACTTCATGTCATGATGTGCAAAGGTGGCCACTACTGATCCATTCTTAACAGCTACTCTTAGTTGTTGTTGCTTGTTTGCATAAAATTGCAAAAGTATAAAACAAAAGGTTAAACACTTATGATATAACTAAAACATGTAAGTTTCAAGAATATATCCAAGCATCTAGTGTATCAAAACAGGAAAAAATAAAAATAAAAGAATATACTAAAGAAACCAGGAATATCTAGACCTTTCTCACTGTTGTCTGTAACATTAAGAACAGCTAAGGATTTTATGAAACCAAGTACACAAAACAATGGGCTTATTTAAAAACATACTTCTTCCTGTGCTTGCTCAAACAAGAAACTTTCCTTCCAGCTGATGTAATCAACTCACATGGAAAGTAGTATGAAGCCCCCTGAGTGATGCTACAGCGATGATATAGTGCACAGTGTTGTACATGCATGGGATTGGACTCATAGAATCTATTGTTTGTTTGTTTGTTGGATTTTTGAAGTCATATCTGAATTGCTGATTTTCGCTTTCTTTCTTTCTTCTTACCTTCGGGTTTGTGTTCTATAGGTAGACATTCCAGTTATTGTCATGTAGCAAAACTATTAAGACTTTAAGAATTTGAGAGTTTCTAATTGTTTTTTTTTTTTGAAATCACATCTCTCACCTGAGAGTTAACATTTTCCAGCCTTTGTTGAGCATTTGTTTCAGTCACAATAAATTTTTAGCTCACAGATCCTCTTAATAATCTTGCCCAGTCCCACAGGTCCTTTGTGTTACCCAGGGTACACTGAAGGGAAGAAAACACCATCTGCTATTAGCACATTTTCTCAAAATGAACTACACCCCACTTTCTGTCCTTTCGTTCTGATTTCTAGTCTTATTTGAGGAAGTTTAGAATATTCCAAAAGGTAAATTTCATACAAAGTTAGAAATTATAAACAGAGTGATATTTCTTAAATGGAAAAAGAAACTTCTCACTACTAAAATGTTTGCAACAACTCTTCTTAAACCCAAGAATAGACTTGCTGCCTTAAGGATGATATTTTAGGTAAAACCCATTCCCTTGTAGAGTGAAGACACTATCGTAATCCACATAGTTTAAAAAACACAAGAGATTAACTATGTAAGAAACACTCTTCTTTACAGACGTATACAGAAGTATTGGGTTGGATGATTTGCTAGTAAGTGTACAAGTTATTGAGACAGAGAGGTCCCTTTTCTTAAAAGTTACATGTTCTGACCCTTTCAAAGGCAGGCAACAACAAAAACAGAATTCTTTTTCACCAATAAAATTATTAAAATGCAAGTGTGAGGGATGCTATCAGATCACCGTACAGAGGACCATAGAGGTCATATGATCATGGTAGGGGCTATCTAGTCTCTGTAAAGTTCCTCTGTATTGAGTGAATTATGTGTCTGTATTCTTGTGAAAACTGATGCATCTCTGCTTACTGTCATCCTCCCACTCCTCAATTGGACTTTGAGAGCTCAGTCCAGTGCTCCACTGTGGGTCTCTGCCTCAGCTTCCATCAGTTGCTGGATGAAAGTTCTACAGTGACATTTAAGATATTCATTAATCTGACTATAGGGCAAGGCCAATTCAGGTCCCAGCTCCTCTATTGCTTAGGGTCTTAACTGGTGTCATCCTTGTGGATTCCTGGGAATTTCTCTCATGTCAGGTTTCTTGCTAGCCATATACTGCCTTCCTCAATCAAAATATCTCTTTCTTTCCTCTCATCTCAGTCCTTCCCCCATCTCTTCTATCTTGTTCCTTCAAGTTCTCCTCCCCCTTCCCCTTCTCTCCTCTTCTTTCCCTTCCATTCTCCATTCTCCCCCACCCCATGCTCCCAATTTTGTCAGGCAATTTTGTCAATTTCCCTTTTCCTTGTGATCTATATAAGTTTTTCTTAGGGTCCTCCTTGGTGCTTAGCTTCTCTAGGGTCATTAACTATAGGCTCGTTATCTTTTGCTTTACATCTAGTATCCACTTATGAGTGAGTACATACCATGTTCATCTTTATGGGTCTGGGTTACCTCACTCAGGTTGTTTTTTTTCTAGTTCCACCCATTTGAATATAAATTTCAAGATATGCTTTTTACCATTGCATAATACTTCATTGTATAAATGTACCACGTTTTCTTTATCCATTCTTCTGTTGAGGGGCATCTAGGTTGTTTCTAGGTTCTGGCTATTACAAATAATGCTGCTATGAACATAGCTGAACAAATGTCCTTGTAGTATGATTGAGCATCCTTTGAGTATATGCCCAAGAGTGGTATTGTTGTATCCTGAGGTGTATTGATTCCCAATTTTCTGAGAAACTGACATACTGATTTTCATCATATTTTATCAAAATATAATAGAAAGTAATTTAGGAGGAAAAGATAGAGTGGTGTAAGAAAATTTATAAACCATTAATTAGTCCATTATTCTTGACAGTAAAACAACTGCGTATGGAAAATGACTATTCGAGAGCTTTTATATTCTCTTACATTGATTATAAGATGATCAGTTTAACTAGTATTTCCCATCTGTGGATGGGTAGGAGGAAAAAAAACAGGTTTGCCTACTTTTCATGTGTGTCCAGGGAGGAGTACCAGAAATGCACCTTGTGACAGAGTATCAGCCTTCTCTGTGTGAGCATGTTCACTTCTCTGGTCCTTCCTAAGTGGCTTCCTTATCTGCAGTCTGTCTTTACTTCTATTCAGAGCAGTTCCTCAATCAGCCTGCAGCTTCCTGAGTCTGAGTCGTTGCCATGAATTTGCTCAGCTCTCTGCCTCGTAAGCTCTGTATATCACCTTTGCTTCTTGTGCTCAAGCGTGTGTTTACCTAGAATTCTGATTCAAGCTATACAGCTCAGAATGTTGCATTTAATTTCAAATTTATTTCACATAAATCTATTTCTGCTTTCTGAATCATAGACACACTATGACTCACTTGTTGGGTGAGGTGTATATTTTGCCTTCTGTTTCCTCCCTTTCATTTTTCCTTTCCTTTTTTCAAATTTCAGTGACTTTTTTGGTGGCTTTTTTTTTTCTTATAAACATAGAGGAAAGAAATCATGCCCAAGTCTATTATCTCAAGTGTTAACCAACTTTGTTGTGCTGAATTTGTATGACCTTAACTGAAAAAAGATATTTTATACAGTTTCTTTTAAGTAAATTAAATGTTTAATTGGAATACGTTTTAAGCAAAAATAAAATTTGTGCTATTCATTTTGTATTTAAAATTATACAGATACAATAAATATGGACAAGCAATTTAGATATATTTTTAATGTTAAAGGAGTGTTCCCAGCTGCTCAGCCTCAAAATAATTACACAGGCACAATATTATTGAAATTACTGCTTGGCCCATTAGCTCTAGCTTCTTATTTGCTAACTCTTACATCTTAATTAAACCCATCCCCATTAATCTGTACATCCCACAATGTCATGGCCTAGCAGCAAAGTTCCAGCATTTGTCTCTGACAGGGCTACATGGCTTCTCTCTGACTTCACCCTTCTTTCTCCCAGCATTCAATTTAGTTTTCCCTGCCTACCTAAGTTCTGCCCTATTAACAGGCCAAGATAGTTTCTTTATTCACCAGTGGTATTCACAGCATATAGAGGGGAATCCCACATCATTTTTTTGAAAATTTATCATAATTAAGATATATTTTTGATAGGTCTTATTTAATGCCATTATATCATGTATTTAATTATTTAATATACCGTTCTAGTGTATTTCCAGTGTTGATTACATTTGCTTATTTAAAGAATTTATGGACATGTGAAGGAATAAATGATTTTCACTATGTTATTATTTAGATATATATGATAGGTTGGGTTTTTTAACTTTTTATATTCATATTTATTTATATTTTAAATTAGTCTGTTTTTGACATTTTCACACATGTATATTCTACATTCTGATTGTACTCATTTTCCTACCCTTTCTCTATTTTATTTTTCCTGGCTAGTTGTTTCACTCTTTTCTTATTTATTAAGTAATCTTTCTCATTTATTTTACAACCTGACCACAATTTTCACCCACCTCTTCCATTCCCTCCTCCCCCACCTGCAGTCCCCTTTCCGTGCCTTCTCTGTCTCCTTTCAGAAAGGGGTGGGCCTTGAATGGGAGTCAACAAAGCATGACACGTTAAGTTGAGGCAGGACCAATCTCCTCTCCTCAACAACCCTGGACTAGGCAATCTAATATGCGGAATAGGTTCACAAAACTCAATTCAAGCTTCAGGGACAGGTCCCGATCCCACTGCTAGGAGTCTGAGTAACAGATCAAGCTCCACACCTGTCACATACATGCAGAGGGCCTAGGTCAGTTGGTCCAATATCTCTAAACTCCCTTGAGCTCCGGTCATCTGTCTCTGTGGGTTCTACTGTCTTGACCTTGATTCCCCATCCCATCCAATTCCTCATTCCTCTCTTCAGCAGGGTTTTTCGAGCTAGGCCCAGTGCTAGGTTGTGAATCTCTACATCTGCTTTCATGAGTTACTGGATGAAGGCTCTCTGATGACAATTAGGGTAGTCACCAATCTGATTACAGGAGATAGACATTTCAGGCACCTTCTTGGCTATTGCTAGGAGTCTTAGCTGGGGTCATTTTTAGGGATTTCTTGTAGTTTCTTTGGCATCAGGCTTCTCCTTAATCCCAAAATGCCTCCACCATCAGGACATCTCTCCCATTTTACCCCGTCCATCCTATCCCAAACCCACCCAACATGATCCCTCATGTCCCCCACCCCTAGTTTACACAGGAGATCTCTTTTAATTCTCCTTCCCAGGGAAATGCATGCATCTCTCTTTGGGCCCTCCTTGTTAGTGAGGCTTTCTAGGTCTGTGCATTGTAGCCTGTCCTACTCTTTCTTACCCTTTCTCATAACACCAAATTCCTCTCATCCACCAAGTTTCCATCCTACCTTAGTGTCCATATATTTGTTTTCACCTTGGTGTCTTAGTCACTGTTCTATTGCTGTGAAGAAACTCTCTTCTAAGAAAGCTTTTGTTTGGAGGGTTTAATACAGTTCCAGAGGGTTAGTTGGTCACCATAATGGCAGGGAGTATGTGCTAGAGCAGTAGCTGAGAGCTTTATATCCTAGTAGACAGGAAGGAGGGCAGAATAACACTGGGCCTTGCTTAAGCTTTTAAAATCTCAAAGCCATTAACACACCTACTGCAACAAGTCCACATCTCCTATTCTTTCTGAACCAGTCTACCAACCAATGACTAAGTATAAAAATATGGGAGCCTATGAGAGCCATTGTCATTGAAACTACTATTCTTGGTGACCCACTGGGCTCAACCAGAGCTGCAAAATGGACTTAGTTGTGTACTCCAAGCATAGTCCTTATGACACTGAAGACAATGACTACCTCTCATTAGCATGGTTTTACTGCCAATCCTCAGTCTGTGACTGCATATTTAGGGGCCCAGAGCTTCTGTGAGTTCATAAATGTCAAGTTCACACTATGCCATCAAGATAGCTAGCTACCTTCCAATCTACTAGATATACATTTTCTCTGATGCTGTTCTACTATATTTTCTGGACTTTGAGGTAGGTGATATGAATGTTCTGTTTAATAGTGAGCACTAACTGTCACTTGTTCTCAGCACCTGGTCTACCCCAGAATTGCATAGACTGTAGTCATTCTAGAGAGAAGTTTCTTTTAGTAAGGCTGTAGCCAATACTAGTCTATGGATATAAACATAAATATTTAAGAGACAGTTTTACAAAGTGTACATTTAGCAAAACTAAAGCAGTCAATTCATTCCTAATGCCTGGAACTTCCTAAATCATGCCTTCAACCATTGCTGAGTTACTAGACTTGGACTTCCCTGAAGTTGGCTCAAATCCACGTAAAATCAGTTAAGTAAAATGCTGTGTGTTATACCTCATAGACATTGAATATTTATTTTTGTTTATTTAACTTAGAAGTGTATTTGGAAGAAGAAGAGAGACCATGTGGGAGAGGATAGGGCACGTGTGATGAACACAGAAAAAAGAAATAAAGAGATGAACTGTTTTAGCAGAGGTAGGAATGCAAGATAGTGGGGAAGAATACATGTGGAGGACAGATAACCCAAACTAGGAAAGTGAGAAGGCATATTGAAACCTACTATTTTATAAGCAAACCAGAAAACATAATTTAAAATAGAATTAAAAGGTTTAAGAGTGGTTTAGAGCCATTACACAAAAATCCAGTGGATTCACATGCCTTGATCCAAGACTAAAGATTATCAAACTTCTAGCATGGGAGAAGAAAATATAAAAATTCATGATCAAAACTTCCTTAAGATGCTAAACTTAACCTATATTTTGGAATTAAATGCCCTATATTTAAAAAGATAGTTCATTTCACCTCAAACTGCCTGAAGATAGTTGCTATAGAAAAGTAGGTTTCATCACAGTTACATGCCTAACTTAATGAGTATTTTATCTCGTGTTGTAATTCTACAATTACCTTACAGCAGATTCTTCACTTTCAATTTTTATTTTTAACATGATATAATTGCAGTATGAACTTCTGTACATTTAGGACATACTTCATCTAGAAATTTGCTTTATCTTACTATAAATCATACCAATTAGTCTGATGTATGAGACAAAACAGTGTGTGACCCCCAAAAACCATGAGGATTTATTTAATGTCTGTTTCTAAGGGACCCTAAACTTCTTATCTAAATAATAAAACATTATTACCTCAAAGACAATTATAAAAATTTTAGAGAATAGTAAAGAAATTTGATTATAAAATTTATATTTTAGATTAATTTATTGAAATATCTCAAATTATACCTGCAATTAAAATGCATCTTAAAACATTTACTGAAATATCAGTAGCTCATGTTGCGGCTGTGAGTCCCTTCCCTAGGGAGGAGCACACCAATTGGTTATCTAATATGAAGTAATCATCCCTAAATCATACATACAAGCAACATTATTCAGACTATGATGGTTAGACTTAGGAATATATATATATATATATATATATATATATATATATATATATGTGTGTGTGTGTGTGTGTGTGTGTGTGTGTGTGTGTGTGTTTGTGTGTGTGTGTGTGTATGCATATATATGCATGTAATAAAAGAGAGAGCAAGGAGAGGACTATGAAAGGGCTCAGGTGGAAGGAAGGGGAAATGGTGTGATTATTTTATAATCTCTAAAATAAAGGAAATACACATATAGCTATAGGTAATTTTAGTAGCCCAATTGTTTTCTAATCTCTTCTACAAAAATGCTTTCTTTTGCTCTAAGAAGAAACATTTACCATAGCCCAGAATACCCATATTAAAAAATTACACCTACTCATTTTTGACTCTTAGAAAATAATAGATAATTGTTAGGTATGACAACAGACAAAGGCTTCTATGGCTTAGTAACCAGAGCACATGCTTTTATGATATCAAAAGTGCCTCTAGCCCACCTCTATCCAGTCTGGAAAATGTTAGACCACACACACACACACACACACACACACACACACACACACACACCATGCTTATTATTCATGCTTTGCTGGTTGACTATGGGATTTTAGGGAATGAAAGTCACTCTGAGAAGTAATGGTGACTTGAAAACTAAACAGCATCTGTATCCCAGTGTGTTTGTATTGTCTGTTGTAAACATTTCTATGGTAGAAAGAGTCGTGGTGCCTCATGCATCTCAAACTTCTTCCCAGTCCCACCCCGGGCTATATTTAGTCATCTTTTCTCCTCAGGCTCTCATGGTTCCAGACCGAGAGTACTAATTACTGACTTGGCATCTTTTGTTTTTAGGGCACAGAAGCTCTGGCTCACTACAAACCCAAAACTATCCCCGAGAATGCAGGGAGACCCTCTTTTGCTTTTCATTTTATTTGAGTTCACTGTCCCTTACTATATTTTATTTTTTGTCTCTGATCTACAAAGAAAATATCCAATTATCCTTTTATTAACTAAGATTAACAAAACCTAGCATACCATGAACCAAGGGCATTGACTAATAATATCTGTAAAACATGCATTGGTACTCATAAATGACATATCAAGGAAATATTGAGTGAGACATTAAAGCATCTTACTGTTTCTAAACATCCAGATGTTTTACCACGCACAGAAACAAAATACACAGATACTTTTCTAAAGATGGTTTTTATCTTGATGGCAGACTATTTTTGCCTCCGCACCTGTGTAGAAATCTGGATAAGTGGTTTTCTTTGGTACAGACTTCTGCCATTGCTGCCTGGCTCATTCATCTGTTATTTATGTTATGACTGCGATGTCAGAATTGCTTGAAAGCTAGACCAAAACAATGATTCCTTAATTTCCGAGAGCTCAGTGTCTGTAAATCACATTAGCTAATTAAATTCGTCAGAAGTTACTTTCAAACATAAAAAAAAAAAATCCAGTCAGAGCAAGTAATAATAGACTGTAGGTTTCGAGGCACTAGGTTGCTTTTTCGCAAGCATCTGCTTTCTGAATTTTTTTTATTTTTTTTATTGTGAAAAGGCAAAAAAAAAAATAGTTTCTGCCTCCTCCCAGCCTCTCATTTCCTTCCCCCTCCTCCCACCCTTCTCACCCTCCCCCCACTCCTCTCCCCATCCCTCTCCAGTCCAAAGAGCAGTCAGGGTTCCCTGCCCTGTGGGAAGTCCAAGGTCCTCCCCACTCCGTCCATGTCTAGGAAGGTGAACATCTAAACTGGCTAGGCTCCCAAAAGCCAGAACATGAAGTAGGATCAAAACCCCATGCCATTGTCCTTGGCTTCTCATCAGCCCTCATTGTTCACCATGTTCAGAGAGTCCGGTTTTATTCCATGCTTTTTCAGTCACAGTCCAGCTGGCCTTGGTGAGCTCCCAATAGATCAGCCCCACTGTCTCAGTGCGTGGGTGCACCCCTCATGGTCCTGACTTCCTTGCTCATGTTCTCCCTCCTTCTGCTCCTCATTGGGACCTTGGGAGCTCAGTCCAGTGCTCCAGTGTGGGTCTCTGTCTCTATCTCCATCCATCACCAGATGAAGGTTCTATGGTGATATCCCTGACTTCAAACTCTATTACAGAGCTACAGTAATGAAAACAGTGTGGTACTGGCATAAAAACAGAGAAGTCGACCGATGGAATTGTATAGAAGACCCGAATTTTAACCCACAAACCTATGATCACCTCATTTTCGAAAAAGGAGCTAAAAGTATACAATGGAAGAAAGAAAGCATCTTCAACAAATGGTGCTGGCACAACTGGATGTCAACCTGTAGAAGAATGATTTTTTTTTTTTTAAATAGTGACTGATAAACTAGTGTAAACTGGATGTGTTGGTGGGCATGTGCACCAATGTGGCTTTGCATCTTGCACGGTGACTGTATTCTAGTATCAATAATCCAAAGCACATTTGAATTATAGTGTACAGGCACCATGCTACAAACCCCTTCCTGCACCATCAGTTCATAACAAAGGAATAGATGCTTGCAGTGGGGAAAGCTAAAAGGCGTTCACCTGACTTTTTATATTCTCTAGAACTTTTTTCACAACTAATACAGTATGTGATGAGTTTAAAGACAGTAATCAGTGTTATTCAGATTCACCCTTGTTCATCTCTACAATTTACCCATGTGGACATGAACTGCAGGTCAAGGGTGTTAAATGCTTCAGAATGCAGTGTACTGAAAGGGAAAGGAGACAAGATAGGAGCCTAGAGTCATCTTGGGTCTCATTACAGGGCACAAAGTCAGCTGGAAACATACTTGGAATGGGCTCCATGGGACACAACTAGAATCCTAACAGTTATCTTTTCTTTAGTGCAAAAATGCTAATAGCTAGATGTTAAGGAAAAGTAAACAGACTTCCCCTCACCCTGTGTTTAAAATTAGTTTAGAAATTATTCTAATGCCAACTGTAGGCGTTTTCTTTATCATGTTATAAAGAGAAAGCTGTTCACCTGGGTTTCTCAGAGCCCTTATATTGTCTTTAGTATCAGCATGGAGGATGAAAAAATATGTGCCCTGGTACAACACAATAGGAGTACCTTTTTAATAGGAGTACCACTGAGCATGGCGTTCAGTGATTATGTTGCAGACAATTCACACCACACTGTGGGAAAAGGAAAAGTAGCAATGTGGGCAATGACCCTTAGAAACATGGCCTTCAGTAATGCCACATATCAAGCTATATCATTTTAGTCTCTTAGGAAATTCTCACAAATAAACTGCTTCTCATTTTGTTCAGTTATTTTATTTATTTTAGGGCTGAAAATTGAACCCAGGGCCTTGTTCATGCTAAGCAAATGCTTCAAGATGGAGCCAGAAGCGCAGCACCTATACTAACATTTTAAACCAGGCTTTCTCTTTCTCTTCCATGACCCACCTCTTCCTTCCAAGGCTCAGGGATCATTGTGAAAGAAGGGGCAAAAAGTTGGTAAAGGCCAGAGACAGAAATGGTGGGTGACAAAAGAAAAGCGATTCTGGACACACCAGGGCAATTACACCTATCAGCTAAGAAGAGTCGTAATAGAATGCATAAAATCTAAGACCTGGGCAAGCTCAAGTCATACAAAACGCCCACTTGGAGTGAGAAGATTTATACAAAATTCCACTCCTTGTTGAAGAGCTATTGACAACTGACAGTTATTGGGAGAAGATGAGCAGTGTGTGGCATGGCTAAGGATGGCTCAACACCCTTGTGTAGGTGAATGGTGTAGCTCAAATTGGACTGAATAAGGTGGGGAAAAATAAGAGTGGAGGACACAAAGTTGAGTAGGCAAAGTGTGTCGGTAGGAGGAAATTGGAGGATGCAGAGTGAATATCATCAAAACGTATGAAATTCTCAGAGAACTGATGAAAATGTCTTAAAATCATTTTCAACCTTATTGGACCAAGTATCTTTCTCAACAGAAGGTTTCTTCATTCCTTCCCAACATATTTTAGAGGAACTAGTATAACAGGAAGAGTTTTGCTTTGAAAAAGGTTTTAGAAATGATGGTAATTACTCCATCCCAGAGTATCTGTTTTCTCAGTTACTAAATTGTATTTGTTCGTCTTATTATAACATATCTCATCACACTGCTATAAATTGTAATTGCATTGAAGAATGGCTACATTCCATACTCAGAATCAGTGTAGACTACTGTTGTTTTGCATACATCACTGACAGAGCATGGGCTCTCTGAACATATGTGACTCACGATATTTTATTTCAATAGTAAATAGTCTCCAAACACTGGCACTGGATGATTCATAAGCCTGTTGTAAACATTTTGCAAAATAAAATTAGAATGGTCGGGTAACTCTTAATGTTGAGGGTGATTTGTTGCTAATAACAATCTCCTCTGAGAAAAGACAGGTTGATATATAATATGCCATAGTCAAAATCTAAACTCTACTCTTCAGAACCAACACTTCACATGGAAGGCTGGTGAGATATAAATTCATTGTGTGATTTATATAAAATTTCCATGTTCTATTGTTACAAGTTATAAGTTATCTGGATTAGATTTTCATTATTATCTAACCTTTAGGAGAATTCAAATGTGAAATTTAGTGATGAAATTATTATTTGCACAGATATCTCCCAAATGTGTTCATCATGATTCACTGATTATGATCATCCTTTAATTTTAAGCATGCTTAATATAGAAAACATAATGGATCTTCAATTGTGTAGCAATCATAGCTTTCAATCTGTTGAAATATAAATTTTACATGAAAAAAATAAGCAAAACCTTATAAGGATATTTTTCACATACACATGTTACGTTGTGTGCATGTGACTCTTACAGCATTAGGGTTTTGGAATGGAGACTATTATAATGAAGGCTAGATTTATGCGATGCATGCTATTTTGTCTACATGCTAGAGCATCTGTTCCTTGCTATATAATTCTTTCCCTTCACAAGCTGATTGAGAGCAATGGGCATTCTTCCTCCTGTCAGGACAGGCATCCTACGAAGATCCCTCATTTATTGTACCGGCATTCATCATCAGTACCACGTCTGTAAATCCATGGTACCCAAACTAGCCTCAAATTAGTAGGTGAAAGATTGGCTTTATTGACAAGACTGTAAACTTTCAAAGCATATGATTATGCTTTTGATTTGCAACACGTGAACCTGCCCTTCCAATCCTGTCAGAGATTAGAAATGCAGATGCTTAGCCAATTCCTATCAAAGCTTGTTTGTGAGATATGCTCATTGAAGATTGCCTGTAAGATATTCTAGCCTTCAGAACATGAATGAATCTGTGGATTTCATGTGCTGGCACATTTCTCATGGAACACAAGTCTCCATTGAGTGGTTTGAAAAGAACAAATACACACTCAGAAAGAAATACACATGTGCACACATACAAGAAGATATATACACAAACACACACACAAATATATACAGTCATATTCACACACATACACATGCTTCCACACTGACACACAGACACATGAACCCACTCATACTTACAGACACATAGACACACAAATGCACTCATCAACACAGACACGTGAACCGTAAATACATTGCACAAACTCTCATGAATATACATATACACAAATACACACATGCACACTTCATACCCACACACAGTCATAGCTATGCACACAGACATATGGACTTTACCCAAAGTATACAACACAAGCACACCCACTCATGCAAGCACATGTATACACACACACACACGCACACACACACACACACACACATATATAAATATATATATATATATATCCACTCATATACATACATAGATACGTGCACACACACCACACACACACCACGCCACACCATAGCCACCCAGGAAAATTTGCATGTGACTATACTGCAACGTGCACAGTGTTTTATAACCTAGGCCTATGAAACACTATTGTGTGTGCCTGGGCCCCAGACAGGTCTCAGGCAGGCCTTGCTGGAGGCCCTTCATCAGGGCTCAGGCTCCTACTGGCCCGGCCATGGCAAGCACTCTGTGAACAGCTGTGCATGAATCAGTAAGTGAACACGCTATTGGTTGGATGATTAACTATAGCAAGGTCTATTGTTGGTCTCTTATCACAGCCTAATGTCAGCTACACCTCTGAGCAGATCAAAGGATAGTTCCTCACTGGTGCGCACTTCCAAGAATGTTGAGTTCCCAGTGTAGACATTACGGAAGGACAAACTGTAGTCATCTTGCACTCAGTCCAGTGGTATTCCAAACAGGCCTTTACCGTGAATCCATGTGCTGCGATTCCTTTGTCAAGTTTCCCAGTGTCTGCTCCTTGCTTTCCGTGTTAGCAGCAATGTAGAGTTTGTTTATTTCCTACTCTCCTCAGTCAGTGTATCTCAGTGCAATTTAATTCCTATCAAAATTAATTTGTGTAGGAAGGGAAAAAGCATTCATTTTTCTGAAGCAAATTTGTTAGTATATTCAGAATAGTTTATTTTTAACTGGATTTTACATTTCAGCTTTGAAAACGTGTTTCTTGTTGAAATGTAGCAATATAACTCTGCTTATTTTATAGAACTAATCAATGTAAGCTCATTGTGTTTTCATTGATCTGAAGCCAATGTTTCTCTTGTTTCTGAAATATATGACGTTATTTGATCCTTCTAAGTCAAGTTATCAAGCTATATGTAATTGTAACTGTTACCAGTTGGTTAGTTGGGTAAAAGAATTCAAGAGAAAATGTTTTCTTTCTGTCAGTTTACATTGGGAAAACATCTGATCATTCATATTTGTCATTGTTCCAAATTCCAGACCAGAAGAATGTTTATTATCTTTCTAATATCACTTTAAGATCTGGATTTTAAATTTCTTTTTTGCATAGAACAGCAATTGAAACTAATTTCTGAAGAGCCTACATTTTAGAATTGTATAGATTCTTTCATGGCATAAAAATATTATTACAGTACTTCTGTAATGCTTTTATTAAAGGAAATTTAATTATAAATATATCAATTTTGTTTTATTTTTAGCAAATGTGCACTTAAATTTCTTTTTTCTGAACAAACATATCTATTAGTTTATCCATGTTATTTTGACTGTGGTTCACATGTATGAAAATATTAGCAGAGTACTACATACTCTATGTAATTCAAAAAATAAAATATATTGTCAATTTAATGATAGTACCACAAAAGTCTGTATTCCACAAAATCGGAAAATGTAAAATAAATGAACAATTTTCTGGAAAGATACCACATTCCAAAATTAAGTCAAGACCGGATAAACAATTTAAATAGACATATAACCTGCAAGGAAATAAAAGCAGTCACCAAAACCTCCCAAACAAAAAGGCTCAAGTCCAGTTGGTTTAAATGCAAAATTCTACCAGAACTTCAAAGAAGATTTAACAACCATACTCCTCAAATTGTTCCACATAATAGAAACAGAAGGAACATTGCCAAACTCTATTTATGAGGCTACAGTTACTCTGATATTGAAACCACACAAAGACTAAACTAAGAAAGAGAATTGCAGATCAATCTCTCTCATGAACACTGATGCAAAAATACTCAAGAAAATACTGGCAAAAGGAATCCAAGAATACATCAAACAAAACCATCCACTATGATAAAGTCTGCTTCAGTGCAGAGATACAAGGATGGTTCAACATACAAAAATCTATCAATGTAATCCACCATATAAATAAACTGAAAAAGAAAACCACATGATCATCTCATTAGATGCTGGAAAAGCATTTGAGAAAATCCAACACCCCTTCATGATAAAGGTCTTGGAGAGATCAGGGATACAAGGAACATATCTAAACATAATACAAGCAATATGCAGCAAGCTCTAGCCAAGATCAAATTAAATGGAAAGAAACTCAAAGCAATTTATGTTGAAAGCAGGAAAAAGTCAAGGCTGTCCACTCCTTCTATATCTATTCAACATAGTTCTTGAAATTCTAAGCAATAAGATGCAGTGTTTTCTAAGGAAAGAAATTTTTTCATTTATTTTAAAAACATGAAACCTGGAGCACATGTCAAGGCTTTTGAAGGGAAAAGCTTGCAGCTCATTTGGAATACAAGAGCACAGAAACAGGCCAAGATGTTCCCACAGTGGCATTTAAACAGCATTTTCTTCTGAGACTAAGAATTGCTGCGAGGTTGGACATTTTCTGCTCGCGAGCCTGCTGTTGCATCCATACAGCTTTTGTGTGAACTGAATCTTCTCTCCCATCTTGCTGACCCTGTAATTGTCTTCATAGCTTCATTTTCCTTGGCAGAGTCTACTATCTCTTGCATTTTGTATTTTACTCTCCATCCTGTTATATAATTAAAAACAATGGAAGTATCAAAAAAAAAACTAGACTGTATAATCTGCTGAAGCCCTTAATTGACTCTCCTATTAACTTTTCCAATTTCCATGCAGAAATTGTTTCCAGCGATATTTTAATTTCATATGAACTGAATGACAGGAAATAAAGCAATTTCAGCATATGGTTGCCACAAACTTCATACTGCATCTCAGAATCGGTCTATAGAACTCTGCAGCTTGGCAGTATGTGGTAGATCATTTTGCTGCTTGTTAATGCCAAAGAAATCTGGCGGAAATATGTGTTTTTTTCAATTTAATTTATTCTCTGACTTTATTAAAAGCTACCAAACTTGATTTACTTGTGTCTATTATAGCCATAAAAATCTAAATTCAAGAAGCTTTGCAAATCAGTGTTTCCTGCCTTCATTAACTGAGATTTCATGACATCTAAAATCAAACTTCTAAAGAACTATCAATATCTTTAAATGTAGCTAATGTATTCCTTTGAATTGTCAGCCTGTGGTAACTGGGCATATGCCTTTATATTTTTTTAACCTGAATTGATATTTTATATTCTAAACTGTCTGTTTCAGTAACTCCCTGTGAAAGAAGGTCAGTGTTACCTGGCAAGTGTAAAGGTGAAAAAAAGGAGAGAGATGAAGGACACACGAAATATGGGCACAAGGAGAACCTAGACAAACCCACATATGAAGTATTGGTGTTTGAAATAGGGGCATTTATTGTGGTAGCATTCATTCTATCCCACCAGCTGTCAGCAGTAACCTAAACAGAGTCTTCGCCATGATTAATTTAGTTGCCTCCTTAACAGTATTACCAAAAACCTAGAATATTAAGGAAGCATACCTTTATTTATATTTATAAGGACTTTTCGAGAAAGGGTTAAGAGATGGGGAAAAGCTTCTCCTCTGAACAAGGTTATGGGCTATGGAGAAAGGGGAAAAAATGTGTGATTTTTATTCGTTGGCATTTTATGATCTGTCTGCTGCCACAGACAGAACCTGATCCCACTACCATACCATCCCCACCATGATGGGCTGTGTCCTCTGACTAAATCCCTTCTTATGTTACTTTCGTTAAATATTTTGTTAGAGTAACATGAGAAGGAACTAATAGAGATGCTCACACGCAGAGATCCAGAATTGGGTTTCTGTCAGGCTAGGGCAAGAAGACAAGAGGATTAAAGGCATTATCAAGAGCATCATGTGAATTATAGATCATAGGGCAATGCTCAATAGAATAGACAATAGAGACGGATGACAAGACATATGCAAGGGAAAGAAGATGGATGAAAGATTTTTTTCTTTTGAGATCAAGTGCTGTGGAAGTATTTAAGATTGGCTTAGAACAAAGCTATGTGCAAAGCTCATGGTATTTAAATGGAGCATGGAGGAAAGGAAGCAATTACAATCAATGCAAATCAAGGATGGGACCATTAAGATGGCAATCACTCAGAATAGCAGCTCATGAGGGATAGGAAAATGGTGAGAGTGATGAATAGCTCACTGGAATATACCAAGATTTAAATCACAAGTGCAAGTCACTAAGCAGCTTGAATGCAACAGCATACGGTAGAGCTAAATGTCTTTTCTAATTGCTTATTTTTATTCCACGTAAATGAGGGTTTTGTATCCATGTATGTCTCAGCGCCACATGCATACATAGTAAATACAGAAGGCGGAAGAAAGCACTGGAGACCCTGAAACTGGAGATGGCTGTGAGCTGCCATGTCTTTGCTACGGTTCAAACTCGGGTCCTGCAGAAATGCAACTGATGCTCTTAACCATTGAGCCATCTCTGCAACCCCCAAATTCCTAAATATCTTTTATTACAAGGCTGTAGACATTTATACTCCTCACACTGAAAAGTAGTCGTTTCAAAGTAGTATTGTTGAAGATGGAGGAAGCCTATTTCTCTTCTAACTCGGACTATAGGATGATCTGCAGAAACAGCTTAGACCAAGTTGTAGAGAAGGCAAATTAAAAGTAAGAACAGAGAATCACTGTCTATCAAGACCTGAGAGTCTAGGAAATTTTGTTCTGTTGTGTGTTTTGCTAGACTGTCAAATTCTAGTCCGCAGTGCAGTAGTGCGGATGTGAGTAGAGGAACCAGAAGCTCAACTAGAGACTAAGACAGCATAAATATATGAAAGAGGATAGATGATATATCAAATTACAGCAATGACCATGACAATGGAAAAGCAACTCTCAGATACTTACCTGTGTTTGACTGTGCCTCTCGGTTATTCAGTCAGCCATAAAGACAACCAGCCATGGCACTACTGCTTTGAACCTTAAAATGTGGCTAAAGCTGAGGCTTAGAGTTTTGGAGACCTTGTCACAGCTGCCATTTGCAGAAGCCAGAGATGTTGATGAAGTCGAGTGGTCTAGTGATCATTGTCTAGTGGCCAAGAATTCAAGGCTGTGTAGAAAATAGTTAATCCGTCTGGTCTTAAAAGTCTTTTCTCCTTGTTAATACTAGTCTCAGAACTTCTGTGTGCGTTGAAGAGGATAGGATAGGCAGTTTAGTGGGATTCACATTATTCATTCCGAGGTTTCTGATATGGCTCTAATAGTGACCATAGCAGATATCAGCTTGAAGAATAACAAGACCTATGAGCTCAAGGTGGTAGGCATGGCAAAATGAGATCTTCACTACTGCCAACTCAATTTTACTACTTTACCATGAAATCAAAGTCATGAAAAGAGAGACACACTTTCTTCTCAACTTTTGGCAGTTGATTTTAGACTGTTTATCAGTTTCTAAACTATGCATTTGCCTGAATGTGTATGCTTATAGGACAAAATCAAAGACAATAAAATTTACTAGTATCGTGTGCATTAGACATTTAATGAAGGTCTATGAAGGCATGGACCCTACAACCAATCTGCTTTGTTTAGTTCTTGTGACTGAGTTAGGCTAATGCTCTGTGCCCCAGCTTTTCTGCAAATTGGTAAGATATAGCTAGATAATATGGTTGGAATAAGAAGTTCATGGGATCCTTCTCAAAATTTAGCTATTCACTGCTTCTTGAAATAATCAGTAAATGCTACTTATTTTATTGAAATTATCTTTTGTTTTTCTTTATGTAGTTCTGGCTGTCCTGGAACTCAGCCTCATACTCAGAGATCCACCTGCCTCTCCCTCTCAAGTGCTAGGATTAAATGCCTGAGTCACACTACCTTGCCACTAAAATTATCTTACCTATCCAGATAAGAGTTAAGCCAAGTGTAATTGTACACACACACACACACTCCACACTTCTCTCTAAATGTAAGCCAGCAACTCAGTTCCAGGACTTGCTAGGTGTTTCCAGAAACAGTGGACACCACAGAAGCATGGTTCCTGTGTTGTGCTGTGGCTCTCTAAGATGCTTGGGAAATCTGCCAGAATATTTGTTCCTGTTTGACAAAGCATGACTGGGTGGCAGCATCGTCTCCATGTCCTGTTAACTTTTGCTGCTCCTATCACCATCTATTTCTTTTCCTGACCCTGTATTTATCAGCCTAAAATTCATCTTATGCCTTTTTTAAATTGCTCACAAATTTCTTTCCCATTAGATGCGGAGGTACCCATAATGTCTTGTCTGGGTTTCGCTTGCTTCTGGCTTATGCACTTCTGTCCTTTCTGAGTCAGCCTCTAAATGTACTGTCGCAAGCCACATGTGTCATCAGAGTGGGCAGGGAGGCTGTGGCCCGCTCTCTCTGCCATGAAATTGGCAAATTGTTGTGATTTCCAGAGCACACATGGGGCACTTTTTTTCCTACAGAGGAATAACTCCCATGAAGACGCAGGTGCTTCGTTTATACCATTTGGTGGCTGAGAGTGTTTCTAATTGCTGTGGAAGCCAGAATTGTTAGTTGGTCACTGAGATACATTGCTGTCATCAGACAGGAAAACAACTGGAAATTTAAATTGAAATTTGCATGTCTGTCAAAGCTGAGCTAGCATAATCAAGGTTTTTATCAGAATTTTAAGAATTGTTATGATGTTGCTAATGTCAGTTTACTTTTGTCCTTTAGGATGTTTGAAATTGGCATAGATTTTCGTGCATGTATCAGGCAGAGACAGCAGCAGTGGCAAAAAACAAACCTTACTTTTCTAGTATCTATCATCAATCTGTCTGTCTGTCCATTTATCCATCTACACCAAGGACTGACTTACTGTAAATAAAAAGAAATGTTAAAAAGTTGAATTAATCATTTATGATTAAGACTATATATTACTGAATTTTCAGTATGCAACTGTGCATTTTAATATTTAAAATAGCCACAGGGATTTTTCTACTTTCAATGGGTGATTATGGCTCTCTAGTTACCTATAATATATGAAACTGCTTTTATAATCCTAGGTAATTATAATGTTTAAATATTAATGGAGTGAGTAGTATTTGGGGGTCATTTCTTAAACATAAGAAGTTTCTCTTATGCTGAATCATTTTAATGTTGAGTCAACATTAAGAATGCTCAAACTTTGTTGATGTGCTGTTGATATCCAGTTGGAAAATCACATGATTGAAGAAGTTGTCACCAGAGCAAGTGGGTGGTTGTGAGTCCTCAGGTAATCCATGAGCTTATATAATTTTTATATATAAATTTTATATGATATCTATTTGTTTTGAATTTATATTGAGATCATCCAGTAAATCATCACAAATTGAGCCCCCAAAACAGCCCAAATTGAGAGAAAAAAAGCATAATAATGCTTTTTTTTTGCAGCAATACAGTTAGCTGGAGTAGAAAACATTTGAATTCCAGTATTTATTGCTAGTTATTACTGTATTGACTGCCAAGTCAGGGCTCTCTGTAAAGTTGTTTCTGACCTATATAACTACAAGTGTGCCTTTCAATATAGTCTTCATTTTTTATTAATTTGTTCTTTGACAGTTTCATATGTGTGTCTATGTGTGTCTAATGCATTCTGATTACTCACATCCTGACACTCCCTTTTCCCTTTCTTCCTTCTCAAGCCCCTATCCACTTTCCTCCAAGTCTCTCTATCACTGGGATATTTTTATTTTGCCACTAGTGTTTTAGTGTTAAAAACCATCATGACACACTGTTTAAAATGGGAATCTGGAAAAGAGAAAGGAGAAGTATATTGTACAGTTGGGAGAAAAGAAAGGGGAATGGAAATTATGTAATTACAAAAAATCAAAAAAAGAAATAATTAAATCACTTTTAAATCACTGCTCAAAATGGACTTAGAACACTTACCTGGAGTGCAGAAGGAACCAAGTTTAAATATCCAAGGACTAAAAAGAGAAGGTTAAAAAATTGAACAAAATGATATGGTATGCATTCTTAGTTGAAAATAAAATGGTTGGAGACACTGTACTGATTATTAGGAATTTGCTTGATTCATAATCAATATATATTTCTACCATCAGTTATAAAAGTACATAATTATTTTCTAATGAAATAAGTCTATTATAATTACAGAATTTTAGTAAATAATTTAACTCTTACTCCAAGGAGAGATTTTCTTTATTGTGCAGTAAATGTTTTATTCTACTTAATGAGGCTATCAAGGCCATACATTTATTTATTCTCATCTCAAACATTGTATCCCAACCTTAATTTACCCTCCTGCCATTCTTTGCAGTCTCACCCCCACATTTCCTGTCCCTCAGATTCACTCCTCCATTTCCCTTCAAAACCAAAACCAAAACAAAAAGAGCAGATCTCCCAGACCACCAAACCAAACATGGTATAACAAGCTGCAAGAAGACGAGGCACAAACCCACTTATCAAGCCTGTATGAGGCAACCCAGTAGGAGGAAAGGGGTCTCAAGAGCAAACCAAAGGATCAGAGACAGACCCCTTCACACTGTCAGGTGCTACACAAGGACACAGAGCTACACAAACATAGCATATATGCAGAGTACCTAGGAGACCCATACAGGGTCCATGATTGTTGCTTCAGTCTCTTTGATCCATTATAAGCCCTGCTTAGTTAATTCTGTAGACCTAGTTATTATAATGAAAGAATATTTCTAATGTAGTTTTTGAACCTTTGTGGCAGCATGAAATAAATAAGTAAGTAAGCAAATAGCCCCCTACAAGAGAGGGATCACTTATTTCGACAGGGTGTAATGACTACCTTCTCTCCACGCCATTTTAATCATTGCTGTGAATAGTTCTTTCACAGTCACTTTATGGCTACTAATCCATGACTGCTGCGTCAGTAATTTATATTACTGCATATTCAGTTATTTACTCCAGTGCTGACTTTTCTCATCCCATCTTTGAATGTTTTTACTGTTAACCTAACACATTTTAAAGAAGTGGATGAATGGGTGAGCAGAGGTGATTATTATGCAAATGCTACAGTTGACACGTGTCCCATATTTTTGACCATCATGTCAGGAGGAAGAATGTGAGCCTTCCTAGGAAATATTTGTGATGAGCAAGGAAGCAGGAATACTAGTACATAAAAATATATGCTCTTGGAAACTAGAACGCATCATTTATTGTCAATGAATAGTAGATGGATAACTATAAACTAACAATGCATTCACTTTCTCAACTCCAGTGTAGCCAGGGTATCATGATGCTCTTTATTAACTTTAGCACTCTCTCTCTCTCTCTCTCTCTCTCTCTCTCTCTCTCTCATTAAAGATGCTTTGTTCATAGAAATTTTCTTGGTAAAATAAACCTCCCCATACAGGTTGATGACTGTCATCGTTTCCTTCTTACTCATTGTTTCTGATTTTTTTCAAAAATACTTGTAAGTTCAGAGAGATGAAACAGAGACGTAACATACCATTGACAAGCAAGTCCCATGCCTCCATAGAAGAGAGACCAGAAATATAGAATACCCACTATATCTGTGCATTTATACATTTGTGTATGTCTGTGATAGTTGCTAATTCTTTAGAGTGAAGAGACACTGTGCTTGGTAAAGACTTCTGAACCACAAGGATGAGATTTTTCATTATTATAGACATTCCTAGAATTAATATATTTAAACTTATTTTTATAAACAAAGAATTGTAGACATGAAAAAAGGGGAGCCAGGCTACTGTTTGTCTTTGACATTCAGCCTCACTTCAAGGAAAATCAACTTGAAGGAAATGACACTTAAAATTCTCAATGGATGGCTTGTCTTACAAATGCTCAGTCTTGTAAAGAGAATTAATCCTTCTCCATGGAGGACCAGAAACTGAAAAGCAACAAAGTTGAAATAAATATTTCAAGGTAAAAGAATTACATATAAAGCAAAGATCTTACATCTCTTGGTATGAAACATAGTAACACACAAACCAGAGTCCTATCAACATCCCTGATTAAAGAAACAGAAGGTAACTCCATCTATGTGAGATGTAGGGAAAAGAGGCCTGCATAAGGGTGAGTGGAGAACACCTGAGATCTGAACTTGCTCTCTACCACCTGACTTGGGGTAATGCATTTCCTAGCATATGCTGCAGATGGAAGTTGGTGATCTTAGTACTGATTTATAGAGATCATTTGCACCACAGTAATATATTGGGTTTTTCAGCATCAGCACCTGCTGTTAAATAGGAAGACATTCAACTCAAAAAACTGTACTGTATCGAGAGGCAGAGAATTAAGATGCAACAAAGTAGAATTATCACAGATAGTCTTCCCAGATAACATATCAGCTGTCACCTAAGAAACTTGCCAAAGACTGCATTATCCCATAGAGAGAAATACTGTGTGGTCGAATAAGTATATAACTGACTGTTGATGTGTTTTCTTGAAGGAACTACAGGCTTTAAGAATTTTCAAATATGGGTCTCTGTCTCTAGCTTCATCCATCGCCAGATGAAGGTTCTATGGTGATATGCAAGATATTCATCAGTATGACTATAGGATAGGGCCATTTCAGGCTCCCTCTCCTCAGCTGCCCAAGGATCTAGCTGGGGACATCTCTATGGACACCTGGGAACACCTCTAGAGTCAAGTCTCTTGCCAACCCTAAAATGGCTCCCTTAATTAAGATATATACTTCCCTGCTCCCATATCCACCCTTCCTCCATCCCAACTGTCCCATCGTCCCTTCTCACTTTTTTCTTCCCATCTCCCCTTACCCCCACCCTACCCCCACCCCCAAGTTTCCAATTTTTGCCTGGCAATCTTGTCTACTTCCAATATCCAGGAGGATAACTATATGTTTTTCTTTGGGTTCACCTTCTTATTTAGCTTCTCTAGGATCATGGATTATAGGTTCAATGTCCTTTATTTATGGCTAGAATCCACTTATGAGTGAGTACATACCATATTCATCTTTTTGGGTCTGGGTTACCTCACTTAGGATAGTGTTTTCTATTTCCATCCATTTGCATGCAAAATTCAAGATGTCATTGTTTTTACCGCTGAGTAACACTCTAATGCGTATATATTCCACACTTTCTTTATCCATTCTTCCATTGAGTGGCATCTAGATTGTTTCCAGGTTCTGACTATTACAAATAATGCTTCTATGAACATATTTGAACAAATGCCTTTGTAGTATGATAGGGCATCTCTTGGGTATAATCCCAGGAGTGGTATTGCTGGATCCTGGGGTAGGTTGATCCTGAATTTCCTGAGAAACCACCACACTGATTTCCAAAGTGTTTGTAAAAATGAAATTCCAAGAAAGACTTTAGGTAATTTTCTCAGTGATGTGTGCAGAGGGTACTTAAATATAGCAGATTTATAACCTTTATCTTTCTATTTATAGGTTAACACTGTAAGTAAAATGAATCGCTAAAATATATTGACTTTATATAGAAAGAAAAGTAATGGGTCTAGATTCTACATTTTCTTTTAAATTATTGCTAGTTTCAAAGCACAGATATGCAAGACATACAGATAAAATAATAAAAAAATTATTAAAACAAAAGTGAGTGATCCAAAACTCAAATACACACAAAAACATTTTTTCTGTACAAAGTTCTGATGCTTGCTTCGTATTTGTTTGTACAATTGGCTTTTACCTTCTATTAATATTGTTCTTTGATGAATTACTGATGTTCTTTACATACTGTTTGTATATAAGCTACCCTGAGCTCCATTTTCTTATTGATTACTGTTTCTTTGTCTTGTTTTTGTCATGACTCCTTTTAGATTCAATTATTATATTTTATGTGTATGAATGTTGGGATGGATGCATGTGTGTGCATTCCATACATATTTGCATACAGAGGTCAGAAGAAGGTGTCAGCTGCCCCAGAATTGGAGTTGTGAGAGAATATGTAGTGGTGCTGGGAACAGAACAGTTTCTCTGCAAGAACAAGAAAAGCTCTAAACTACTGAGGCATCTCTCCAGTCCATGTTTGTCGATGATGATGTTTTGTTTTTTAATCCTAGTTGGAAATCTAAATGGTAACAGCCTTTCTGCAGTGTACTGGTAGTTTTCAAAAGTTTGAACTGAGCATTGCTATAATGTAGGTTCTGCATGCTGTGACTCATCCTACTAATGTGTAAATGCAAAAAAAAAAAAGAAGAAGAAAAAGAATGTTCCAAGCATACCCATAGCAATTGTACTATACAGTAATGATATATACTAACAATCTACAGCCGTTCTACAGATCTGAACAAGTATTTGGTGAAGCTCTTCACTGAGAGGAGGGAAACTATGGCAGGACGCAGCTCTATCAAAATTTGTCCCAGTGCCTGTGCCCTAGAATGCAAGGCAGTTCTTCAGTAAAGAAATTGGAAGCCGGACGGTAGTGGCACACGCCTATAATCGCAGCACTTGGGAGACAGAGGCAGGTAGATCTCTGTGAGTTCGAGGCCAACCTGGTCTACAAGAGCTATTTCCAGGGCCAGCTCCAAAGCTACAGAGAAATCGTGTCTTGAACCATACCCCCTAAAAAAAGAAAAAGAAAAAAATTGGACAACATTGCTACATTGTGCACTCTTTCATGAGGGATTTTGTTCTCTGTTAAGAGTTTCCTTTGCCAACTCTTACTGACTGGAGCACATGCCATATAGTATGTCAAAATTACTGGTATCAGCTGTTCAGTATGTACACATTAAGGATAAAAGTCAAATTTGATGTTCAATAAGATAAAATATGACCAAATAATTTAATCTGACATACTGATTCTTTAAGTTGCCTTAACATATAATTCTAGAGCAAAAACAAACATTTAGTTTGAAAAGATTGCATATTTGTTGAGATTTTCTCATTTCCCTTCATTTTCTTATGTGTTCTAAGATCAGAAAGGTTTATGTCTAAGTCTTTAACCCCTTACTGTCCAGCTGTTGGCATTGGTGCAGGCTTGCTTTGGCCAAATAAAAGAAAGTAACAGAGGGCTGGAAGGAGAAAAGAGAGTGTTCTGGACAACTCATATGCAAGACCTGCTGTTTTGTTACCCCTCCCCATCCCCATGAGCCTTCATTTGCTTCCAGGGATCTTCTACAAATGGTTGCTTCATTCAGATGTATTTATTGAAACCATCTGAGTATCTAAACGTTTGGGGAAAGTATTCAATTCAAGAAAACCTTTTATACTATTTGAAAGAATGATTACTGTCCTATATACAGGTCTATGTCAATCAACAAAGCAACCAGGGTGGCCTTAAACTTCAAAATATTTATTTTTAACAATCAGGTTTAGGATATCATTTTATCCTAAATCTTTTTTTTTTTTTGAAAAAATTTCCGCCTCCCATTTCCCTTCCCCTCCTCCTACTCCTCTCCCCCTTCGCCTGATTTTCTCCTCCTCTCCCCACTCCTCTTCCCCTTCCTCCCACTCCATTTCCCCTCCCTCTGGAGTCTGAAGAGCAGTCCGGATTCCCTGCCCTGTGGGAAGTCCAAGGTCCCCCCCCCCCACCTCCATCCAGGTCCAGGAAGATGAGCATCCAAACAGGCTAGGCTCCCACAAAGCCAATTCATGCAGTAGGATCAAAACCTAGTGCCATTGTCCTTGGCTTCTCATCAGCCTTCATTGTCCGTCATGTTCAGACAGTCCGGTTTTATCCCATGCTTTTTCAGTCCCAGTCCAGCTGGACTTGGTGAGCTCCCAATAGATCAGCTCCACTGTCACCGTGGGTGGGTGCAAATCTTAACATGAATAGAGGTAAGAGTTAGTGGAGATGGCATGGTTCATTGTTATGTTTGCTATTATCCCCCAATATATTACTAGAGAAATCTAACAAGAAGGATCAATCAAATGGGCTTCAGTGTGAACCCAGGTCCTAATGAGAGATGCAAAGGTGGCAAACATGTAATGTACTGTCACTGAAACATGATGAATGGCGTTGATTCTGTAATTTGTAAATAGAGCTCTGAATGAACTCTTGTTCCTCTGCACTGTCTTTCTGGATACCTGTATAAAGGAGGATGCATTGGTGTAGAAGAGACAGTGCTCTCATCTCTCCTCTGCCTGTCTCTCTGTTTCTCTCTGTGTTTTTGTTTTCATAAGCATACATATGACTAAAGTAGTTTTGAAGAAATATTTGTGAATATATTATCTATGTAGACTGTGGCATCCTGCTCATATTTTCTACATTCTTCAAAACAGTAATTTATTTTATGAATAATATTTTCTACTGAGGGGTCATGATATAACACATGTCTTTACATAGTTGTCATGAGTATCCTAACACATATTTATGATTCCTTCTTGATTATCTCAATTAAATTTTTTTGCATCTGAGGCAATACTTGAATAGCAATATAGCTGTTATTATGAAAAATATTAAAGTAAAAATCAAGGAAAATATACGTAAATTAAATTTATTAAAATTTATTCCAGAAAAGAGAAATCATACTTCAACAAAAATCATTCTGAAATAAATGAAACTTGACCTCCTGTTATATTTGTGTTTACTATGACATTGAATTCAATTAAAGTGCAGATGAAGTTGTAAGATGTATGAATGAAGCTGGGCAATGGCTCTAGCCTCCTATTGGCTAACTCTCACATCTTGATTTAACCCATCTCTATTAATTTGTGTTCACCACGAGGTCATGGCATTTAGCATGTCTGACCTGGCATCTCCATGGTGGCTCTCTCTCAGACTCTGCTTTCTTCCTCCCTGAATTCAGTTCTGTATCCCTGTCTACCTAAGTTCTGCCCTATCACCAGGCCCAAAGCAGTTTCTTTATTTATTAACCAATGAAAGCAACACATAAACAGAAGGACCTCCTACACCACCTGTCTCGAAAAACAAAAACAACAAAACAAAAATGTATGAACAGTGCAGATGATGGGGACAAGAAAGTTACATAGTCTGCTTCCTGGCAATTCATGGCATGGATTTTAGTGTACTCAATATCAGGGCATGTTTACTTCAAACCTTACGTTTCCCATATACAAAGCACATGCTCCACCTGCAAACTAAATTCATTGCTTCTAAGTTTATAAAAATACTAGCAGCTTTGCAAACAAGGTGATCTTGTTTTGTGTTCATGAAATGTATTCATCGTAGAAAAACGCTTTTGAAGAATGAAGATGGTGCCAGAGGTGTGATGTGGTAATACAGCACGCACAGGAGCTGTCAGCAGCAATACTTGGCAGTGCCAGGAAACCATGGGAATAATGTGGATACTATAGCTTTGAAGGAAGAATTTTGATTCTCCTTGGAGGTCACAATAAAGGCAAGAGTGCTCCTGTATTTATGATTTGCTGGACCAGAAATTTATTTATAAATCTAGCTCCAGAATAAAGGAAGTCTCTGTGGAAGAGTCCTTTTGGCTGGTGTATAACAAGAAGAGAATTTGTGATTTCCAACACATTGTACAAATGTGCTCGGGACTTAAAGTTTTAGACTATACATACAGAAGAAACTCCCAAATATCACAATTGATAAGTAAGGTTGTAAGTTCAAGGTATGGCAGGCCAAAGAGAAGTCAGCAGGAAATATTAAGATCCATAACAAAGAGAAACCCAGTGACAACATGCCTCACTCTGGGCTACAGAGGAGAAGCAGAAGATTTTTTACAGTCTAAAAGAGACTTTAAAACATTAATTTTTAAAATTGCCCAAGTCCAAGTAAATAAAAAGAAGAAATGGGTTTAATAAGATAAGAAATATGCTATAAAAGATTCAGACATTAAATTTAGGAAACAAAAAATCCAATTTAAAGCGAAACGTCTGTAGAATAGGTAAGCGATACTGAAGGAACAAAGCTGAGGAGAATGTTACAATCCCCAGGGCAGCACTTGCCGTGTGTTCTCTCATGAACGAAAATTCTGGAAAAAAAAAAGTCACTTTGCTATGTGTCTGTCAGAAGTTCAAAGTTGAATCAAGAAAATGAGGCAGCTTATGATGTTAAAATTCATCTCATTAATAGTGTTCAAAATTAAGAATTAGTTAAGTTTGTTATAGTGTGGGCCATGAAAGAAAAAGAACATTCTTAAGGGTTGGGAGAAAAAAGTCACTGGACTTACAGAAGTGTCACCAGATAGAAAATGTAGAGAGAGATTGCCTTCTCCAGAACCAACAGAAATGAAAGTCAACTTTCAATTCAACATAAAATTAAATTTAGGTATAAATAATGATATTTTGTACCTACAAATAGGAAGTTAACCAACTGCAGAACATCACTGAAGAAAACTATGACTACTATATTTCAACCCAAAGAAAATTACATAATGGAATGCAAAATACTAAGCATTGACAAAGATGGGGACACATGGTAAAATCTAAGCAATTGAGTTGAAAAATAATCATAAGACTAGATGGAAGAATTCTTTTAACCCTCTGGAGGAATATATAGGATGTCACTGAGATGACAAACTAAAAATGGGGCAACAAGAAGAAATCTATAGATACCACTGTGGGAGTATCCTCAAGGTAGGTTGCTTGTTTAAATTATGTAATAGAACATGTTGGCTTTGGAGCCTGTCCTGGAACTAGGTCTTGTAGACCAGGCTGGCCTCAAATTCAAAGAAATCTGCCTGCCTCTGCCTCCCAAGTGCTGGGATTAAAGGCGTGCACCACCACTGCCTACCTGTTGTTTCTTAATTATACCAATGGGAAGAGAGAGAGAGAGGGAGAGAGAGAATGAAAGGAACGAACAAATAGAAAACAGGTCTGTCTCAAAGAAAGGGCTATTGTTATAGGGCAGTGTGTGGCAATGATGAACTTCAAGACCTCTCTTCAATTTCCCTCAAGAAGCCAAGAGTCATTTAATGCTCTATGATTCCCTCAGCCTCCTTTGCATCTGTGTTTCCTCACCATTAATCCACAACGTTTTCTTTTTTCCATAATATGTCTGAGAGAATTCTTGGATTCTGTGTTAATTTTACTTCAATGTAATTTTCCTAGCCTGTTTTCTAGTCATTGATGACGATGACACAACCTTTGTCAACTTGAACTTTTAATATCTTTTAGTTTAATACACATTATAACATCATTTACCAAATTTTTGTTCATTAATAAATAAAGTTTCAAAAACCAAAAGAAAAACCTGGCAAAGTTAAATTTCTATGTTGACAAAGAGAGGCATATATGTGGGACTGCACAGTTTATGGTGAATTCTACATCTTCAGTTAGATAGCTGTCATTGGACACGTTCCTGGGTAACCTGTGTGAGAAACTGTATGAGACATGTACTCTAAAATGGTATTTACTATTTAACTAATGCATACCTGTCAAACAGTGAGTCCTCTCAGCTACTTCCTTTGGCATTTTTAGTGATCACTCTAGCAATTTTCACAATTTAGCGACTAAACTTTTTGAGATATCAAATTATTTTAACCCCCATTAAAGATAGTTAGTTACATGGGATAACATAAAGACTTTCAAAGGTTTGTTTTGTTTTGTTTGCTTTGTAAGATGAAGCCTCTCTATGTAGCCCAGCTGACTTGAATTCCCGTCCAAGCGATCTCCATCTTCTGAGGGATGAGATTAAAGGCATAAACCACCAGGCCTACTTGTAACTGTTAACCGTTTTAACCCTAGCCTCTCTAATGCCTTTGGTTCATCCCATTCATTTCTGACTCTTCTACACAGTTATCGACATGGAGCTAGGAGAACAGGCTAGTTCAAGTAAAGAAAAGGGGATTGTTATATACAAAGCAATGCCATTTTTCTTGTTCTGGTTTATCTCCATGTCCTCCTCCTTGTCATGTTCTGTGACCCAGGGCTTCTAGGCAGTCTACAACTGAGGAGCCTGCAGCACACTGGCCTGCTCTGCTCATGGTGGGAGGACACAGGTGACCTGTTCACCTGGTTCTTGAGATTTTCCTCTGTAGCCTTTTATATGTTAAACAATATTTCTCTGTACTTATTTTTCTATGACTTTTTTCTTCCTTTCATGGATGTTGATTTTTTGTCAGATGCTTTTATTTTTCCCTTTATGAGATTGTTTATTTTAATTTATTGCATTATAAATTGCTATTTATTAAAAAGTTATACAACTCTACATTCCTGGGGGAAAAGCTCATTTCTGCTTGCAACTAATTCAAAAACTTCTTCATCTTTTGCTATTTTCTGGGAGTATACAATATTTCTTTGTAACTTCACTAATTAAGACAAGTAAAGTTATATTTTTAGCTTGTTGGAAAGTTTTTTGAATAATATAATAAGTATGACATATTTCTGGGCATGAATTATTTTAATAATCTATTCTTAAGATATTCTTCAGTGATTTTATTAGTTTTGTTTTATTAGTAGTTCAGACATTTCATCTAAATTTTTAATTTAGCAAAAATTTGTTCATAATCTTTCTTTGTGATATTTTAATGTGTAGAAAAAATGACATAATTTCTTATATTTCAATATTAGAATTCATGTTGTTTATTTAGTTAGTTTATTTATTATCTTTGGTGTTCATTTTAAATAATTTCTGTTTCTATGGCCTTGATATTACTACCTTTTATCCGGGATATCTATTCTTCTGCAGTTTCATTTTGTGTATTTTTTAATTGTAGAATTTCAATTTGAGCATTCTCTTTCATATCTAGTAAGTTGGCGGTTTCATTATATGAAATACAGTTTATAACTGCTGTTTTAGTTGCCTTACAGCTAACGCCAACACTGGTGTCTGTTCTGGAAAAGTTTCAACTCACTGGGAGTTTGTTGTTGTTTTTCTAGCTTCCTTGTTGTAGATCACTCCTCGCTGATTCTTTGCATTAAAATAAAGTTATCCAGTCCATTCAAGTTGAAGAAAAGAACTTTTTTTTATGAGCCAGCGGGCTTCCTGGAATGTTTCTGACAACACAGTTTTATCTAATAACACTGTGAGCTCAGGTCTCCTCTGGCTCTGCACAGTCAATTTCCCACCTGCCCGCAAATTACTAAACCATCCTTCATTGCTCATTCTGCTGTAATGCGAGCGACTCAAGTCCATTTCTATCATACCCTTACTCACATTTTTGTTTCTCCTGCTAGACCTTTTCTGACTCCTTACAGTGTCTTTTGATTTTGGCAACATATTGTCCGTTCATTTCTCATTAACTCCAGTCTGTGCATTCAACATTTCTACTATCTTGGTCATTGCCTGCAGTCTTCATGTCCTTTCTTTCTAATTGTAAGTGATGATGTACCCAAAGGTGTGCTTCCTAGATGAAGAGGAAGATGCCAGGATATTGAAACAAGAATAAAGTGAAAAATGGATAACTGAATATTGATGGGAAATGTAAGGCATTTAAATACTTTTACCTGCTTGTGACTTGCATTCCTCATTTAACCCCTGATGCCATAAATGTGGGTATCAATCCGTTATATCCTTCATCAAGTTAAAATTGTAAAGATGTATTTGGATTAGATCATGGTGTACATTGGACTGCTTGGAAATGAGATCCTGTGAAGGAGGCTTTATTAGTGTCCCATCATGATAATTTGTTTTTAATTGAGAAAAGGAAAAGAAAAGTTTCAGCCTCCTCCCAGCCTCCCATTTCCCTCCCCCTCCTCCCACCCTTCTTCCCCTCCCCCTACTCCTCTCCCCCTCCCTCTCCAGTCTGAAGAGCTATCAGGGTTCCCTGCCCTGTGGAAAGTCCAAGGTCCTCCCCCCTCCATCCATGTCTAGGAAGGTGAGCATCCAAACTGGCTAGGCTCCCACAAAGCCAGAACATGAAGTAGGATCAAAACCCCGTGCCATTGTCCTTGGCTTCTCATCAGCCCTCATTGCTCGCCTTGTTCAGAGAGTCCGGTTTTATCCCATGCCTTTTCAGTCATAGTCCAGCTGGCCTTGGTGAGCTCCCCATAGATCAGCCCTTCTGTCTCAGTGGGTGGGTGCACCCCTCGTGGTCCTGACTTCCTTGCTCATCGTCTCCCTCCTTCCACTCCTCATTGGAAAAACATATAGTTATCCTCTTGGCTATGGAAAGTAGACAAAATTGCCGGGGAGAAAATTGGGATCTTGAGGGTGGGGTGGGATGGGGGTTAGGGGAGATGGGGAGAGAAAAGTGAGAAGGGGAGGATGGGGGGAACTTAGGGAAACAGGATGATTGGGATAAAGGAAGGTTGGATAGGAGAGCAGGGAAGCACAATTCTTAGTTAAGGGAGCCACCTTAGGGTTGGCAAGAGATGTGAACCTAGAGTGGCTCCCAGGAGCCCAAGGCGATGTCCCCAGTTAGTTCCTTGGGCAGCTGAGGATAGGGAACCTGAAATGACCCTATCCTATAGCAATACTGACGAATATCTTGCATATCACCATAAAGCCTTCATCTGGTGATGGATGGAGATAGAGACAGAGACCCACACTGAAGCACTGGACTGAGCTCCCATCATGATAATTAGCTGAGAAGTATTCAGCTAGCACCAGGATTATGCATGTAGGAACACAAAAGTAACTGTTTCTCTCTGATTTCTACATAGTGACATACAATAAATGCTCCATCACATCTTGCTGTGGCTTGGTCACTCAATTTTATATTACTGTGAACATTCCATTTTCCACATATACCAGTCTTCCCATTCACCCTAGATGAAATCTTAGTTCTTAAAATGTTCTAGTGCTCATGAATAAAGGTGCTTTCAAACATCCTTTTGCTGGTTAATGTGTGACCATAGTTTTTGTCTCACTTCGGAGGATTAAAAAAAAAAAGGTATACTTTCTCTACTCTAAGGGTAGAATAAGTTCAGTTCTGTAGCAAACATGAAATCATAATGCGAAGTTGTTGTTTTAAATCATCTCCACCAGGAACCAACATTTTCTGGTGTTCCATGGCGTGGTATTCTAAGACTTTTGGATTTTTCCAAATTTTAATAGGAATGTACTGGTACAGTATTGCTTCAATTTGCAGCTGCCTGGCAGTATATATTGTCAAGCATCTTATTAGAGGCTTATTTCCCACTTGTATGTCTTCTTTGCTGAAACGCCATGTCCAGCCTTCTTCACACGTCCTAACTGCTTGTTTTGGTCTCACTGGTTTTTAAGCATTCTTTGTATCTTGAACAAAACAGTCTTCTATCAGATATGCTTTTATGATTTGCCATGTATGTGTCTTTTCTTCTCATTCTTTTGTAGTCATGATAGGTTCTGTCCTTTAGCCTACATTAACTTTCAAACTGCTTGTAATAACCAAATCATTATTTGCATTAATAATTATTATACATGTAAACTCTTTTGTTGTGTTTAGACAGAACTTGATAATTCATCTAATGCTAATTTATGAATAAAGATATTATATCCATACTCTAAATAGGGATAAAATATATTGAAATATATTGAAAGTTTGCTAGATTTCTAAAACCAGGTACTTTACAAAAAATTTAGAGAAATAATGAGTAATTTGTGATAGCTAGTTCTCTGTCTCCAGAGACCTAACTTCAACTATAAAAGTATCAATAATTTTTAATAAATAAGGGGTAGTATCTAAGTGAGTGGATAAAGTACTTATGTAGCATGCATAGATTCCCCAGCATATCATAAGCCATGTATGTGACACACCCTTAAGATCAACGCTAGAGACATAGAGAAAAGATCAAAAATTCTCTTTCTTCCTTGGCTAGATAGTGTATTTGTAGCCAGTCTGGGATACATAGACCTTGTATATATTTATATACTATCCCACTGAGACTAACTAGTGTTGCCCATTTATGCATGGTAGTGGGGTCATCTAGTGGAATGTGGGCAAACTACGAATGACCTCTGTTCCAAAGAAAATTATCCTTCCTCCTCAGGTGGCCATCATCTGCATAGCTCCTTAGCTACAGGTTGGATCTCATGAGCTAGTCCCCTTTCACATCGACATTTTGAGTGTCTACGTCTTGCAAAAGCCTTTTTTGGTATCCAAAGCTAAAATAAATTCATTCACAGTAGCTATTGCCTGTGCCATGTGGATACGATAGTTTTTCACAGTACTTGTTAATCCCAAAGATGGGAAGAGAAAGACTACTTACCCAAATTATCCTGGCCAAATTAATTAAAGCAAGCAATTCATTTAAGCAAGCTTTTGTATTTGTGTTTAACGGTTACCTCCCCCTGAGCATTGAACATAAGGAAGACAAGGCTTTATTAGTTCAGAGGTAGGGGTTTCCAAATGGGGAGTTTGGAGGGCAAAATGCGCAGGGTTACAGGAGCAGAGCATAAACTTAAGCTTGTCATATCAAGCTCCTGACACAAAGACATGACCGCAATGTGGTCATAACAATGTAGTCATAGCAACGTAGTAATAACAACCTTTTGAAACCAAGGTAGGGTAGCAAAATTGTTATAAACAACTTTTCGAAACAAAGACATGGTTGCTATTTCCTAGAACAGGCTGTTAAGGTTACAAGTGGGGCAGAGTTTAGTTCTTGAGAAACAGATTTAATTATACTCAGGAATGAGTCTACTTTGTCTTTACAATAAGATGTCTTTTAAATCTAAGATGGATGCAGACTGGCACATCATATTTCTCCATGTACTGTGGCTCTTACATTCCTTCTTCCCACCTCTTCTAGGATGTTCCCTGAGACATGCAGCTGAGGAGACTTCTTACCACTCAGTCACTTACTTTCAGCACATTGACTAATTAGAAGTCTCTGCATTAGCTGTTGCCTACTGAAAAAAGAATCTTCTCTGACCAAAGCCGAGAGGCCCAAAGATGCATGAGTATAAACCTAATATTTAGAAAGTTTACCACTGTGGCCATTAAGCAAAACAATAATTGTATATCCCCACCACATAACCAGGGCCTATTACCTCCCAGCCATAGTAATTTTTTTTACCATGTTTAATATATCAGAAGAAAAATTCCAACTGTGGAGTAGGTTTCAAATTCAGTAAGATTGATTTGGTTAACCAATAACATCTTATAATATCTATAAATTTTGAAACTGAATTATAAGCTACAAAACATCAAAATTTAAGGAAAAAATACTTTAGAATTTCCCTTGTCTTCAAAAAGGCTGGAAACTGTAGGGTTGTTGATAGCAGTCACCCACATCAACCCTGTTTATAAGTAGAATTTTTACACATTTTTTTCAAACTATGCTTTCCACTGTGATTTTTCACTTAAGAAGATTTGGAGGCCATTGGATTGTTATTATAAAAAGTGTTTCAAAAGTGTTTTCCTTATAAGTAAAAGTTGACTTAAATATGATAAAGGATTAATTAAAACCTATTTTTATTTAAAACTCAATATGGTGCCCATATCATGTGCTTGACAACTTGCCAAGAAAAAAATAAATAATATTCTCATTTATTCTTTAAGAATTTCATATGTTTTATTATATCCACCCCCTTTAATGAGATTCTCTCCCAATCCCCTGTCTCTTACCTCCCTTTTCCTTAAAAAAAATAATAATCTTGTTTGTGTTGACCAACTACACCTGTGGATGGGACCTGCCTTAAAATGTGGGCAATATATCATGTCATTCCACTAAAGAAAACTGACCTATCTCTCTCGTCCTGCAACAATCCAATGCCAATAGCTCCTTGGCTATTGGTGGCATTGTGTGTCTGCTTCCTCTCCTTCATACTGGAATTTTGTATGAATTTGCTAAGAACATTTAATGAGCAAGCTTATATTGATTTTGACTTTATTTTGATAAACAGAACTTGGTGTTTGTAGCAGCTCAAATCTGACATCTGCAGTTATATGAATATTTTTTTAGCATCCTTCATCTGTCTTGAAGTGATAGCTGATTTGTGAGACTTCCATTAAATTAAAAATCTTACAAAAATATTTGAGTTCTTTGTTGTTCAATTCACAGATCTTTATAGGAAGACCTCATATGTCAGTAGCCAATGTTTTATAAAGAAAACAAGAAAAAGAAAATAAGCCATTCTAATAATCATATAATACATGCATTCAATCTGTTTAGTTATCATCACAAGTGTTCATGATTTTTGAATAGTTTATAATAATTTTTGATAACAGTAAAATATATTTGAAATCAGAAGTTGACATCAATAGCAATTCAAGGCTCAGAGTCCAAGCCATCTTGAATTTCTGGTATTGTTTTCTTTGATGAATACTATTATAAATGTTTTAAATGAACTTAATACAGAATCATCATTCAGCAGATTCTTAATAAATCTTAATTTACCTTTCATTGACTATAGTTTGATAATAGTTTTCTGGTTTCTAGTGTGAGCTGACGAAAGCTCATTCTGTGCTGACTCAGTGAAGCTACCTAATATTTGTCTTATTAAATAATCTCTGCTAGTATTTTTAAAGTTTTCTATCCATTTCAGCTCAGTTATAACTATGATATTGGCTCAAAGCCCACATTTTCCTTTTATTTAGTTTTTACTCTTTTAACACAGGATGGCCTTTAACTCATAACCCTCTTTCTTTGCTTCGAAGGTACTAGAATTTCAGGCATGTGCCACCACATGCAATTTCACTTTCTTGCTTATTACTGTGGTTTGTAGAGCTTGATATTTCTTCCGTTCTCTTTGTTATAACCCGGAAGGATTAAACTATACGTGTCATTTTTTGTTTACATATTGCTTACATTCTTGTACTTATTAATTAGTGTGTGTGTGTGTCTGTGTGTGTGTAATACATATGCAATGGGCTGGTACCATGACAATCGTGGGGAGGGAGAGGACAGCTTGCAGGTGTCAGTCCTCTCCTATCACCATGTAGATCTCCAGTATTGCTAAGGTTGTCAGGCTTGGCAGCAAATGCCTTTATCCACTGAGGCATCTCATCTGCCCATGGCCACAGTTATACATGAGTGGCACCAGGGCCTGCTGAGTCTTAATGGAGAGGATTTGGCAGAAAAAACTGTCCCTGACTGAACCCCCAGGTTATCTATTAACACCTGCCATTACCTGCCATCTAAATGTAAGTTAAATAATCTTCCCAATTTGTATTTTGGCAAAATGCCACCACAGCAGATGGACAAGATTGTATGTAACTGGAAATTATGCATATACATTTAATATGTGGAATGTGCACATAATTCCTTTCTAGGAACAGCCAAACATCCTCCTGCTCCCAGCTATTTAGTGTGCGTACTGTTTACACCATATGCCAGCACAATGGGAGGGCCTTAACTGAGAGGCAAAAGGGAACAATCATACATTACATGGAAACTGTTTCATAGAGTAAATTTATCTCATTCAGGGGAGGGAACATATGCAAAGTATTGTGAGTATAAATGAGATTATTTCAAGTAATATATTTCCAAAACCAATTTTGGTATTTAAAAAAGGCAAAACAGTTTAGAAATGATAGAAAGAAAGAAGTGTGTTACTTTCTACCAAGACACCCTTAAGCTTTTAGATGTCTATTTCTTTTCCTCATATCTCATCACATTCATGCAAAAAAGCAACGTATTCAGTGCCACCATAATTCTCTGTACTAATGAAATTGTTCTATTCTCTGTCTCAAAATAGTTCTAATGCTTGCCTACCTCTACGAGTCTTTGCTAGTTTCCCATTAACTGGTGCATTAAGCAAGTTGTATTTTTGCTTTAAATTCAAAGTATTGCATTTTCCAGTTATTGGTAGTGAGTCTAATATTCAGCCTTCTATAGCCATTTTAAAGTAGGAAAATGTCAGTCACACTGACTCAGCCATAGTACAGAGTATGAATGGAACACCTTCCATCAGCACTAATACAATTGAGGTTGCCCAAGCTCTCAGCTCTGTGATTTTAGGAACTCGATTTTGTCAGAATTCTATATTTCCACTTGAGTCCTCGAAGAAGCGAATGATAAAGTGGATTAAACATGGAGGTATTTTATTAGAGAAAGTGCTCTGTGACAATGTCGAAATAGTTCTGGGAAAGAAGGAGGACTCTCCCAGACAATATCTGAAACCAAGGAAAGAGAAATGTGAGTTTCTGGACTTCTTTGATGTGCTGAAGTAAAAATATAAGTTCAGCAATACCGAAAAGGAGTCCTCAAAATACAGGAATCCAGTGTCTCCTTGGAATAGACTTAATTTAGCATCATGAGCTGCGAGAAACTCTTAGCAACATGGCCTCGAGGATGTAGTATTTCAGAAGGCAGCAACTGCAGCTCACGGTCAGTTACACTTGTAATTACATGTCTCCATTCTCTTGGTCACCATAAACCTGGAAAGTGATTAATCTCTTAAAGGGAACATTTCCCACTAAGTCCATAAGGAATCCGCTTGTATATTGTCAATAGTGCCTTTGCTTACATTAAGAATTATTCTTTGTGTTAAAATATTCATCTAACCAAGATTGATAATCTTTTCTAGTAAATAGAATTTTCCGGAGCAGCAAAACAGCCGTGGCACTGAATTAGTGAGCTCACACATTAAACAGAGATTCAGTAAATGTTTCAAACTATTTGATGCCTGGATATTTTATTCAGGTGTACTGAATTCCATCTGAGATGGCACCCGACACAAGAAATAAATGATAGCATGTAGTTCCAACTGTCATCCAGATGTGTGGAGAATGGCTGTTTCAGCTTGCCTCTGAAGCTCAGCTCTCACATCCTATGCTGACAAACCATTGCTGCTCCTGGAATCCTTAGATCAAATCAACACAAGATTTTTAATGGCTTTGGATCCCAGTTAATTATCTTTTATCCTGGGAACAATAGATTTCTGAGATTTGCAGGCAATGTTTCAGGTCTCTATCTGCCTGACCAGGAGAATAGAATGGCTATCCGGCATCTCAGAAAGGATGGCAGAAAGGGCAGAGTGACTGGAATCTCCCCACATGTTCTGCCTTCCAAAAACTGAATTAGATTTCCATACCTTGTGGTATAAGTTTTCCCAATGCCAAAACACTCAAGTTCCAGTAAGCAAGCACTTTCCTGTCACTTTAGCTATGTTTTGTACTTAGCACAAAAGTTCCACACAGCCAATGCCAGGTGAAACTTATTAGAACTTTCAGAGCATGGATCCAGGAGAAAAAGATCATATTGGCAATTTGGCACAAATAACCAACTGCTCTGTTTTATATTGTTCCACAAAGGTGTGTGTATGTGTGTGTGTCTGTATCTGTGTCTGTTTCTTTGTCTAAGTGTTTCTATGTCTCTATATGTGTGTATATATATATATATATATATATATATATATATACACATGATATGATGAGGAAATAATTAAAACTAGCACTTTTTATTAAAGGTTAAATCCATCTATAATGACTCCAACCTACTTTTTCGTTCTTTGTAAATGACTAGCTGAAGAATAATAGCAGAAGTTTCACCCAAGCCTCTGGTTGTGACTGTAACATTTGATTTACACTTAATGAGGATAAGACGCATAAGGAAGTTCCTTGGCTTGAAAATGTTGCAGGCCAGGTTATTTGGTGGGATTCCAGAATTTCTGTGTCTGAAACAAAGCCTAGTGCTGGACATCATTTTAATGAATTTAAGACAATCTCACCTGCTCTAGGTCTTAGGACTGTCCCCTTTTGAACTGTAACTCAGGAACTGTTTGAATAGCATGCACTCATACTCCCTACATATATTCACCCAAGTGCAGTCTATTTTCCATAATATTGATGTTGACAGTTCTAGCTAAGGTAACTTCCAGTGTACTACCTGCTGCTACTTTCCCTCTTCAGATAAACTGTAAAATAATAGTAAAGAGAATTGAATCCAGTGTCATGAAGAGTAATTTCTTGATGAAGGAATCATCTTCATTTTCACTACACAATAAAAGGCTTGAAGAGATTAGTGCCTTCTTTAGCATCATTTCCGGGGTTTTGTACATAAGAATCAGGAAACAGACACAGTTGTTTTGTTTCTTTTGTAACACATTAGCCTAGATTGACCTAGAAATCAGGATGTTCTCATATAGTCCTTGAACTCCTGGGAGCATCCTTTCTACCTCAGCTCTTGAGGTACCAGGACAAGCACTTTGAGGCAAGGCATGCAGGTAGTCTCTGCTCTGGCCCCACAACATTCTGGTCTTGATTTATATTCTTCAGTTTTGAAACACTGGTGACAAAACTTGGGGTCCCTCACATGCTAGATGAATATTCTGTCTCTGGATTGAATCCTGAGCCTTTTTCTTATTGTTTGGACTGTGTGTTTCAGGGCTAAGAAGCCAATGTCTTATAGTAATTCATCATGTTTATTTTGTTTTCCTTCTAGGATTACAATGATGAAATTCGCCAAGAACAGCTCCGGGAATTGTCTTACTTAAATGGCTCAGAAGAGTCTGGCCGTGGCCGAGGTCTTAGAGGCAGAGGAATCAGAATTACTCCCATAGCTCCTTCAAGGTACATGAGTTCTCACTCTTAGTGGATTAACAAAAATGAAGACTTTAGGCGTCTGCTCTATGTCAAAATTCCAAAGAGAACTAAACAATTCATTAACACTCACATAATAATATGACAGTAAGTCTAGATGCTTAAATAGTACAAAACACAACAGCCTCATCAATACTCACATCATAACAAAACAGTAAGAATGGATGGTTAAATAGCATACAAGAAATGGCACACATTAATTCATCACATTTTTTGAACTTGAGATAAGTACTTTTTATAAACTTTGGAACAAAAGTTGGGTGGGCCAAGTGTGGTAGCCCACATCTTTAATCTCAGACCTCAAGAGACTGAGAAAAGGGATCTCTGTGATTTCAATACCAGCCTGATCTCCATGGTGATTTCGAGGCCAGCCATGGAGCTAGTTTCAGAAACAAAACAACAAATGTAAGGGAGAATGTTAAAATGTTACCTAAAATAATAGATACATTCTGACTGCAGAATTCATGAATTTGAACACTTAACAACTATTGTTAGAAACTAAGGTGGGAACCCGAGATTCTCTACTTCCCTCTTCTGTCCCCAGGATTAGGTCACAGAGGTTACATAGTCCTTTGCTTTTTTAAAACCAGAAATGATAGAAAGCTGCACATTTTGTCCATGCCATATATGGTTCTTGAAGGGATATAATATTGTCAGTTGACATATAAATGAATTGAATATATCTTCATCATGTAAGAAGAAAAGCTCACTGTGGCATCACTAACAGCATAGCTCTATAAAGTTCATGCATATATGTGGCTTTGCAAAATCCTTGATGATAATTTTTTGTTTTGTAGGATTCTGAATTAATTTTGAAAGCTCTAAATAGAATACATTAATTTGCCAAAAGGCAAAGATGCATGCATACTCTAATATTCAAATCAGAGACCAAACAGCAGTGAACTCAGAATAACATTCCTGAACATCTATTTCAGAGGCAGAAAACAAACATTGAAAAGAAAGGCAAAGTGGGAAGTCTGGGGTCATAGTATCAAATGCCTTCCAGTGATGCTGTAGCTGTTACTGTCTTTGGTTTTCTTTTTCTTACTTCCCCACAAGTTCAACAGCTTTTCCCACCTTGCTGCCCATTTCTATTCTGGTGCCCTACACTCTGCCTGGCCTCTTATCAGCTATCTTAAAGCAGAGTCCAAATCATAGCCCAGCACTAGTAAAACCAGGAGCCAAAATCAACCTTTTTCTGTTTAAAAGTTGTAACACACACACACACACACACACGCACACACACACACCTCACAATCCTCACACACAAGCTGCATAAGCCATTTACTCATTCACTTTCTTTTCTGTATAGCTGGCTAATATTTGTAAAGGACAGACTATGAATATCTGTCATGATAAAAGTATAAGATAAGCTAACTTATTCTGCAATTTCTTCCCCAAACACTTCAATCATTATCAATACACCACTGATTTTTCCATTTAATATTTTAAAATCTTACTTATTTTTCAGAAAAAAATTAAGGATTCCAAAATAGAATATTCAGCAGTTAGCTTTATACATAAATCGATGTAGAAATTTTGGGACAATTAAATCTACCTGAAGAAAAAGACCCAAAAACTTTTCAGAGCTTTTGTTCATACTTCATCCCAAAAATTAAAAAGTAAACATTGTACTAATTTTCCAGGTCTTATCCTTACTGATAAAAGATGCAACATTTTACATGAGACATGTCTTTTATAAAACTTGCATTTCTAGCTTGATTTTGTTTGATTCCAAAGTAGCATCCTTGCAAATCATCTTAAATAGGTTAATGCTAGAGTCTGAACAATAAAACCTCACATATTTGTGGTACAGAAATGTTATTTTAACTATTAAGCAGTTTAGCAGGTAAATATTAACTATATATTTCATACACCAAACAAAGCAACATATCTTCGGTATTCCTTGAGAATCTAACTACTTAAAATAAATTACTTATCTTATTATGATATCTTAAAAGCATCATAGTAATAGAATTTGTTCTATTACTAACATAGGGGACCAGATCTTGATGGAAACTTAAAGGAGAAATGTTTCTTTTGACTCAGAGTATTTGCCAAAATTTGAATGGACTTAAATTTTGGTAAATCTTTATTCCAAAGTTTTAATTCATTTCTTAATCAAATAAATAAAGGAGCACTATTAATACTAAGGGCAGATTTTTGGATGATTTGGGGCCAACACTAGAAGTAACATATAGAACTGGTAGATTATAAAGGGATGGACCCGTATCTGTATTTTGGAAAGGATCTCAGAAATTGGCATGATGATAAGAGTTTGAGCAATCAGCTGTGTTCAAGGCTAAGAAGTGGTGAAAGAACTTAAATCACAACTGGGGAAACAATGAAGACAAACCCGTGACCTGAGGCTGGCAGAAATGAACAGCACTTGAAATACAGAGAGACAGAATAGAGAAAAGAATAAAGTCCAAAGAAACATTTTCCAGATAATAGTTCGGAGAAGTTTTAAATATAACTCAGGAGACACAGGGTCATGGGAGCTATAAGAGGAAATTGGTAGGCTGTGGGCTTGGCAGGCTCAGCCAAGTGTCTTCCCAGAGTGCTGAAAACAAGAACTAAAGAGATGACATTTGGTTCAGAAATGAACATGAAGAGAAGATTAAATGCAGAAAATGCTCTTTGAAGAAGTCAGAAACTGAAAGAATACTGCACTGGGGATTTAGCCCTGGACAGTATCCTAAAAGAGATGCTGCATGTTTTAGGTTGAACGGGAGAAAGCCATGGTGTTAATACTGCCAGGAAATGACAAGACATATAAGAGGGAATGAGACACACTGGAAGAAGTTTTGCTAAGATTGGGTCTAAGAGTTAGTTGAAGAAGAAATGTAATGAAAAAATCGGAACCAATATGAGCATGAAATAATTTTAAAGCAGAAATATTATATAGATTTAGAAATCTAGGTACCTCTCAATCTGAAATATATTATTTTAGGTCTAGGTAATTGAAATATTTACCTACTATGATTCATTGACATAGCCAGCACATGTAGTTTATTATCAAAACATGTACATTTTGATAGCATTAAAATGCTAAACTAAACGAGAATTATTACCCTTGTTGTCAGACCTAGGAGTATGTTACCATTGAGGAACCAGGCACTTGGAGGCTATATTAGTGACATGTCTTGTCATAAGCTAATATTCAACAGGAAGCAACTCAACAGAGGAAAGAACAGTTATTTGATTCACAGTGTGAAGGGGATACGTTCATCATATTTGGAAAGGCCCTGTGGAAGATGGATCACTGTGATGGGGACCTGTGACTGGGAGAGCTTTGCTCTTTGTGTGTCCACAGATAACTAATTCCTCCAGTAGGGGTCCCCATCCTACAGATTCTAGAACCTCCCAAGACATCACTAAGAGCTGGGCACCATGTGTTCACACATTTCACATATAGACAGCTCAGGAGCTCGGTGGAGGAGAGGGCACTTAACAGGTATCCTAATGTCATCCAATAACATTAGCTTGTCAACCCAGCCATTGCACTTGAAACTGGCACTGCGGGTTTGGGTCCTTTATGGACTTGGCTCTAGGCTACTGTTTTGTATAGTCTCTACTCATAAGCTGGGTAAGCCAAGAATTCACTCCCAACACTCATTTTCTGTTGACCGAGGTTTCTGTCCTGCTCGATCCTGCAGCCATCAGCCCCAAAGAAACACAGAGAGGCCTACATTAATTATAAACTGATTGGCCTATTAGCTCAGGCTTCTTATTAACTTTTATAACTTATATGAGCCCACAATCTTGTCTGCGTTAGCCACATGGCTTGGTACCTTTTCTGGTGAGGCAGTCACATCTTGTTTCCCCTGTGACTGGATGATGAATGCAGACTGAATCTTTTCTCTTTCCAGAATTCTCTACTTCGTGCCTGGTTGTCCTGCCTATACTTCCTGCCTGGCTACTAGCCAATCAGCATTTTATTAAACAAGTACAAGAAACAAATCTTTACAGTGTAAAACCATTGTCCCACAACAATTTTCTTCCAGGATGAAAGAGCCAGTTGATGGCTGTTCAGAGCAGTTTAACCCATGCTTCCATTGATGGCACAGCTGAATCCTATGATCATTGACATTCCAACAATCATCATTTTTCTCAAGGCTTAGCATTCCTACTGATAACAGTGCATTCTAGAGGTCAACTTTCAGACAATGGACAGTGAAATGACCAAGTATTTGTCTAAAGATTTCAGGTGAACATCCTTTCTAAATGTTTCAGAATGTCAGAAAAATGGCTGCATCCTTTGCTCTCATGCTTTTGTTCAGATCACTTTTGTTTTATGTGGTAGAAAACATTCATTAGACTTCTCATTGCTGAGCACTAATTCAGCAGCCCTGAGGTTACCTAGTGAAAATCTGCCAGTGACTTCACTATCTCCGGAGATAATAGTGTGATGTAAAATTCAAGATACTGTAACTGCACAGTGGCATCACTCTGGCCGGAATGTCACATTTTATTGATTTTTTTTGAAATATGACCACACTGGAGAATATTGTCAACAACTCCCAACATGGAGATAGTCTACACACACACACACACACACACACACACACACACACAGTCTCACATGTAGCCAACATAATACATCTCAGAAAATTGTCTGTTTGTTCTTTTAAAGTCTGGAATATAGTCAAGAAAGATTTCAGTTTTCTTTTTCCATTTCTTTTTTCTCCTTTTTAAAATTATATAATTGAAAATATCAAAATATATTTCATGGCTTTCATTAAATCATAATACTTAAAGAAATATGCTTTAATGTGACTCAAAGCACTTTATGTATTAAATAATATCTATCAGAAAGAGACTTATATAGATGCAGTGAGCTGAACACATAATTTCTTGTCTTTCTTTTCTTTCATCTACTTCTCTCTTATTTCTCATAGGGGCCGTGGGGGTGCTGTTCCTCCACCACCACCACCTGGACGCGGTGTTCTTACCCCTCGGGGGACCACTGTTACCCGTGGAGCTCTTCCAGTGCCCCCAATAGCCAGAGGTGTCCCTACACCTCGTTCCAGGGGAACAGCAGCTATACCAGGATATAGAGCACCCCCACCTCCAGCCCATGAGGCTTATGAAGAATATGTAAGTACCCCCAAGAAATCTGTGCTGAGGAAGAATTAAATTTACTGGTTCAGAAAGTAAACTCCATTCCATAAAAGTAGAAGGTAATGTCAGTTGTAGGGCACAAATATCATTTACAACAGAAGTTAAGCCATAGATTTACATGTGAACACTTAGGAAAAAAATTTCATCAATATCATCATTGCAGTTCATATGACATCAACTCTACTGAGGTGTTCCCATCTTTACAAATTTTGATCAGCTTTCAAATTGGAAATAGTTATACATTATTGCAAGTGTGGTATGAATTGTTTGTTCATAGAATTCACTTGGAAGTGAATGAACATTAAGGAAAATGAATAAATATGAGCATCAATGTATACACTGTATGCACAGATGGATAGCCTCCCATTTTCACGACTTTCACGTTCATTGGCCATTTGAAAGATATGTGATTGTCATCCAGAATTGAAATGTATAGTGTAAACATGAAATGCAGGTCTTTCAATACCCTCCTCCCATTCCTCTGTCTCTAGAATTTTATTCTTGTGGAGAACCCAGCAGTGTCTACTCCACCACCTCGTTCAAAGGTCCCAGGGACTACCAAAGGTTCTATTCCACCAAAGTTCCTCCTGAGGCACACATGAGAATATTGGGCTTGCTTATAGCCCATGGTGAGGTGTTACTAATAGGAGCAGGGGTGACTCTGGAGCAGCCACACTGGAATGTCTTTATCCAGCATGGATGGTGGCTTCCCTGTAGCTCCATAGGTGGGATCTCTTTCACCAAATCATCTTAAGGCTGTGGAATCCAGTTCACCACCCCTAAATCCGCATGCAATTAGAACAGAATTGCATACAATTGGCTTAGAGAAATGAATGGCTATTCAGGTAAGTTTCCAATATAGCCCTTCTTCCCTCTCCTTCTATGAGAAAATGTCAGCACGCAGCATATCCAGCTGTGGTTATCTTTGTAAAAACACAGTTGATCTTATGAAGATGGGGGTTACTGTCTCAGGGGATAATGCTGTGCAGCATGAACCCTCTTTATGTCCAGATCATCTGGTATCTTCTAGAATCCTCTGACCTTGCTAAGAAAAGTCACTAGTCCAGGAGCCACTGTGTTATAGTCTCTCTGTTTCTGCTGTATTATGAAGCTTGGAAAGAGAGTTTCCTGCTCATGTCCTGTGATTTTGTAATCTCAGGAATCTACCATAATGATCCAAACCAGATCATCATGCAATAAAAAAGGGTTATTGTTTGGGGTTGGAAAGATGGTTCAGTAGTAAAGAGCACTTACTGCTCTTACAGAGGACCTGGGTTTGATTCTTTGAATCCATGACAGTTTACTAGTCTCTGTAATTTTTGTACCATGTAGATCTGATGTTCTCCTCTGGTCTCCAAAGGCACTGTGTCATGCCTATACATACATGCACAAGCATTCATACACGTAAAATAAGAATAAATGGATACATTCAAAGTATATCACAAAAAGCATGTGTATCTTTAATTGTTCTACTATGCTCACCCTGTAACCTAAGTGATGTGGGAGTGTCATATATCAATCTGTTGATTTCATTGGTTAAGCAATAAACTGCTTGGCCCTCATAGGTTAAAACATAGGTGGGAGGAGTAAACAGAACAGAATGCTGGGAGGAAGAGGAAGTGAGCTCAGACTCGACAGCTCTCCTCTCAAGGGCAGACGCCTCTGAGAGATGCCATGCCCCACTCCCGGGCAGACACACGCAATGAAGCTCCAACCCAGGATGGACGTAGGCTAGAATCTTCCTGGTAAGACCGGTACTCAAAGATTATTAGAGATGGGTTGATTGGGATATCAGAATTAGCCAGTAAGGTCTAGAGCTAAAGGGCCAAGCAGTGTTTAAATGAATACAATTTGTGTGTTGTTATTTCGAGGCATAAGCAAGCCAGGCAACCAGGGTGCTGGGTACTGGGGTCGCAGCCCTGCCGCTCCAATTACTACACCTAAGCATTTATTTCATTCTGCCAACAAATGTCCTCCTCTTAAATGCCGTCTGCAAATCGTTGCTCATTAAGTTGAAACCCTTCAATAATAATTGCTCGCATGTGCTGGTCTCTAAAATCATATAAATCATTATACCCTCTATGCTAGCTAATTACCAGTCAAAGCTTCATCCAAAAATAAAATAATCATGGTCAGTAAGTTCCACTCTAGAAGATACTAATGCTTAATGCTGGGTGCACATTTTTGTTTTAACATAAAACACTGACAAATGTCTTAAGGACTGAAGGAAGATTAAACAAGGGCATTCTAGAACTGACAAAATATGTTCATCTGTATTATCTCCTATATACCAGATACTGATGTTTAAAACTTGGACATTAATGGAAAGTCGGAAAACATAACTTGTAATTAAGCTGACACAAAGTTAAGTCAGGAATATGACACCTCCTACCTGAGATGGATTATTTACAAAATAAGTCCATACTACACGGGTGAACAAAAAGGTGGTGGAAGATGTGAAAACTTTTCATGTTTAAAACAGAATTTTCTCTTAGAAAGAATTTGATTACATACAAAGTTTCAGGCGAGTCTGCTGAGCCACTAGTGGCAATCTCTGGAGTACCTAACTGGACTATAGTTAGAGACCTCTGCTTTCTGCTCAACTTCCAGACTATTGATGCCTCTGTACTAGGAAGGAAAAACAAAAGTTTAAGTGTCTCAATAGCAAAATAATAGCACCATGCTGAGTTGATAGTGAAAAATCTAAAAGGAATTCTTAACTCTCAGATAAAATTTTGTAGAAAAAAAAAGGTTCCCTTTGTTATAAACCCCAGTGTGAGTCAATTTCTTCTTCACTGGCCTTCTCCTGCTGGGCTCCAGCATTAAGTTTCTGACCACACAAAATGCGTGGAGTTAATCAGATCTGCTCCTGCAGCTGGCCTGAAAAGACATGGCTTACAGTGATTGAGACCGCTGTTCTAAGGTCTCATTATACATATATATATATATATATATATATATATATATATATATATATATGTATATATATAGTTTGGGGGTTCTTATCCCAACATTAAATATTTGAAAGCTTCTTTTTTTGTTAAATATCTTCTCATGAAACACATTCACAACTTGCAGAGCCATCACTATAACTGAGGGAAGTTAGAAAAAATGACAATTGTATTTGAACAAAAATTCACATAGAATGAATTAGAATCTCATCAGATCTACCAGAGGTTAGAAGTGAAATAACGCTTTTGAAGACACAGACAGGTCTAATCATGGTATATTAAGTCACTGGGGCAGATGCCGATGCTACCAATGAGCTATTAATTTTGGTGTGATATTAGAGATGCTTAGGCTAGCTGTGCACCGTCTTCAGTGTCCAGAAACACTGTTCTTTCTCTCAGTAAAGATCAGAGTAGAATCCTACCTGGTGCTTTCTCACAGAGAACACACCTATGCTGACAGACTACCTGCATATCCAGGCAGTGACTGAATTTCCAAGTCAGTATTTAGCACATCTTCTGATTCCTTTATGAATACCTCCACTACAGGGATCTGGATATCCCCAGAAACCAGGTGCTAGAAAGATGGCCATCTGTAGAGATTGGAAATACTGTCAAAAATCAAACCTGTCTGGGGAGGCAGAGTTGGTCCCATAACCACCATAAACAGTGGATTTGCTTTGTGCGACTCTTATCTCACTCTGTCATATGTTAAAATTCATTTTACCTCATCTTTGACCATTACAACCCTCTGCATATTCCAAAGGCAGAAAATATTTCTTATATTTGTCTTTTAAGTTCTATGTAAACTGCTTAGTAGCAACAATAGGACTAAACTACTTATTATATTTTAGAAGTATTTCATATATATACATATTTTGTTAATTATTAAATGATAATGCAGAATAGCATAAATTGCATATCTAATTAATACTACCCGCCTTAGGGTTTCTACTGCTGTGAAAAAACACTGTGACCATGGCAACTTTTATAAGGGAAAATTTTAATTCGTGTGGATTGCTTACAGTTTCAGAAGTTTAGTCCACTATCATCATGGAGGGTACATGGCGGTGTGCAGGCAGACATGGTGCCGGTTACTTCTTGATCATAAGGCAAAAGGAAGTAGAATGTGTCTCTGATCGAATCTTAAGCAGAAGACCTCAAGACTGCTTCCCTCACAAGGACAAACTTCCTTCAACGAGACCATGCCTCCCAATAGTGTCACACCCTATGAGATTATGGGGCGAACAACATTCAAATTACCACACTGCCCATGTTCCAGTAAAAGGAATTGCCAGTCATGGCTATGGTTGTTTTACAAAGTTTCTAAGGTAGAGACCATAGGCAAATCTTTGAGAACCAGGGAGAAGAGAATTTCCATGAGCAGGGAATGGTGAGGGCAAAATCAGGAAAAGGTATCTTTACTGCAAATGTAGAGAATCTAGAAGAAAAAGTTAGTAAAACAGTAAATTCGACTGAGCGGTGGAAATGCCATAGGAGAATGGAAACAGAGGCCGGACAAAATGCAAGCTTCTGAGAAGATAAATATCAACAACAAAACATCAATAATATTTTTTTTCATTGAAAACAGAAAAAAATATCCTGTATTTTCTCTCCTCTATTAAATTTTTTAAATAAAATCGCATTTATGTTATAACTTGATCAGAGGCTATACTTTTAATAAAAAGGGACGGATCTAGGATGATAGCACAGTGGTAAATTGCTCACTGTTCAGGTGCGAGAACTTGAATCAGACACCCAGATGCCACATTAAGACACAAAGTTGAACATGGAATGCAAACATGTCCAATCTCAGTGCTTCATGGCAAAATAGGAGACTTACAGGCATATACAGGAGAATCCCTGGAGGCTGTAAGAGAATCCAGGCAGGTAGTCTGTGTCTCAAACAAGATGTCAGACAAAACCCCCCAAATTGTCCCCTCTCTTACTGTCACACACACACACACACACACACACACACACAAATACACACAGAGAGAGACAGAAGATATGTTTTGTGAATTTTGTAACTTATCTCAGTTTGAAGCTTCTAAAAATTTGCTGTTAGTTGATTGTGGTTTGCCAACTGAAGCACTCTCTCTCATCTTGATTTTATATCCATGATTTTGTGGGGTTTCTTCTGATAGAATGCAAATGTGTGACCCTTAAAGCCACACAAAGCCTGGGTCTGTCCCCATAGAGATATGTCTATATAGCATGTGTAGAACAATGTATGTGGGAGACAGGACAGGGAAAGATTGTTTAAAGGAAGCACTGTGCCTGTAGGATGCATCTGTGTTTACTCAGAATGATGTCAGTGCTGTTGAAAAGTCATTACTTGTGGCACGCTATCTTTTTTTTTTACAAGAATTGTATGAAAATTAAAGTCAAGATAAATGCCCTTGGGTTCTTTAAGTGCCTGTAAGAACATAAAATCCTACAGAAAATATTGGCCTTACATATGTGCTTTTATAAATACTCACTGGTAACTCATAGGTTGATGGAGTTGAAAGAAATAAAACAAGTCTCTGTAGGTCTACAAAACAACTCCTAGTTTCCAAAGACATAAGTCCAATTTATTTTTAAACCACTTCATAATTTCTCCAAAGGTTAATGTGCAGACATCAAAGACATGTACCAAAGCACAAAACCAAGCAGGAAGAAAAGAGATAATTAAAATTCAGGCCAATGCTCCATGAGAAATTTTGGCTTAGTATAATCAATCATGTTAACCTAATTTACAAAATGCATCCTGACAAATTTTGAGTTTCTTTTTCATCAGTCTTTGCTAAGCCTATCGGCATGCTGGCCAATCCAGCCATCTAATTCAACCTCTGAGGTATCCTTCCAGTAACTATGATAGAAGTAGAAATTTCACAGACAAATCAATAGTCCTTAAAAGTTCTGTAAATGAGCTCAAGCCGACAACCTTTAGTTTCGTGTGTACAGAGAACTTTTTGACAGGAGAGGGAAATCAGTATTACATGATAATTGAAATCAATTCTTGTGCCATTTGTAGAAGGAAAGATTACAAGTCTGATCTATAATGCATTTTGAGGGCAGCCACGTATGATGGTTTCTGTGGAATAGCCAAGGGCCTTCACCCAAAGAGAGGAGACTTTTATTAGAGCCTCTAGATTGGATATTTGTATTCCATTAAACATTCTTGTTGGAGTTTCATGCTCTAGTCTCTTCTTATTAGAGACTAATTTACCAGAATGCATTGCAGGACTTTGTTTGTTGAAATGGAACTAATATTTAAAATAGTTGAAACATGTGAGGTTAATGGAATGTGTTACAAAGCTATGGGCTGGGTGGGCATCGTATTACTGTGGTTCTGAGTTCAGAGAAAGTTAATAGTATTTAGTCACAACTACGTAATAAATTGCTTCCACAAATAATAAAACACTCATCCTTTAAACCCATTGTTATACCTCCCCTGTGGTTGAAGTCTGAATGAGCCATATTTCTAATGTGTTAGATTTCAAATCACCTAAGAATAAAGGAGGATTCTTCTGTTCAAAACAATGCTTGGGATTGAGTTAAAAAAAATCCACCTACAAATTACGAAGATGACAAATGTCTCTTGCAATACAGTGACTGTTTTCTCTCTTTGTTCTGTTTTGAGGTGTCTGCTAGCCGCTGGACAATATTATATCATATAAACATAATACTAAAGTTTTCTCTAGGTTGTGTTATGAAAAAAGCATTATCGATTAACTAATTTGTATGTGTGTGTGTGTGTGTGTCTGTGTGTGCACTGTGGACAAGGAGAGAACAGTGGTTAGGGATATTTATTATTAGTATACAAAATTAAACTCTCACTTTGGTTATACTACTATTAATATTTTACATTAACAATATTAATGTATTTGAGGCAGCATCATTCTTTGGTTCATACACATGGTCTCAGAATTGAAACGAGTGAAAGGGTGCTGCCTGGAGTTAGTTCCATAGGTGTGTTCTCAAAGGATCTGCGTGTCACAAGAAATATGTACACATTTTGCATGGTTCATTGTAAGGCTGAGAATTATATCCAGTTATGCCTTAAACCTGAAATGTACTTATAGGTTCACTTTAATGCTTATTGCTTAACCCCAAACATGTGGTACTATGTTAAAGGCTGTGGAACCTTCAAGGGGAGAAGTTGCCTAAAGGTCATGGGGGCAGGTCTTCAAAGGCTGTGCCAGTGTTTAGGTCTAGGTCAGAGCTCTCTGCCTTGTGCATGGCACTGTGACAGGCTTCTCCACTAAGGTCTAAGATGGTCCAACCACCATGCCTTCCAAGATGGGGGACTGGAATATATGCCCCAGACACCTACTTCTCTCACGTGTTATATCAAAATGGTAACAATATACATCATAAACACACACACACTAGACAGAACCTTGTGAAACCTCCATCTATGCTAGAATGATGGTTGGATTGATCTTGTGCAGGTCTTATGTGGGCAACCACAGCCGCCCTGAGTTCACTAGTGTTCTACCATGTCCTGAGGATACTATGTCAACAGTTAAAATGCATTTGCTAATGGTATTTTAGAGAAAGTTATCAGAAGGCTCTCAAAATTATTCCTTCCAAGTCATTAGGTCAGGCATATTGTTCCCATAAAGACCTATATCTAAAACTTAGAGACCATGCACTGCCAGCATGGCGTATGGGATTGTTTGAGTCCTCTCTGCAAGCAGATACATCTGTGAAATTACCCAAATGTCTCCCATTTCACATGTTCCTTCCATAGAATTCTGATGACTCTCTAGAAGATACATGTGTGCATACCTACGCAAGAGCACGCACATCATAGCACACACACGCATACACACGCACGCCCCCACACACGTTCTCTATTCATTTCTAGTTATTGACACTACTGAAAAAAAAACCATTTATCATCTTTGTTCATCAAAGTAGCTCCTTCCTGAAAGCATGGTTTATTGAAACCATGTGAGGATATCTTTGCCCAGGCTGGAGAGATGGCTCTGAGACTAAGAGCCCAGAGTGTTTTACAGAAAACAAGAATTTCAGTTCCGAGCACCCACATTGGGTAGCTTGCAACTACCTGTGACTCCAGATCTAGAGAATCTGGTGCCCTCTTCTGGCCTCTATGACATCCACATGTATGCATGCACACAACCACAAATGAACACCACGCATGCACATATGTACAAAATAAATGTTATCTCCCCATACATTCTATCCCTCAGTTTTTAGAACTGTACCCAAATGAAAGGAGTTCTGCAGGCCTGAGCATACTGTTGTGCAAACCAGAAGCCAATGCAGAGATAGGAAAACATGTTTTAAAAAGAGCTTTCTGGGAACTTATTTGATCGAAAGAACAGTGAGTAGACATTTCCACTTTAGAGAGGAAAAGGCTTTGTGTTTAATTTCTGTTGTTTAGTAAAGGAATCTATTCTGTTTGCACTACAAATGTACATGCAGACCTTTTAAGAAGAATAGCTGCTGTAGGCCATAGCCACACACAGCATTCTAAATACGATTACAAAAAGTATTTCACTTCACATCTGAATGCTGCTTATTATTTAGTTATATAAGAAATGTACAATTATTTATTTAATTTGTTTGCATTAATATACATTTTTCAGATTCACATGACAGCATTTAGGTTTCATAAATAATTTGATGTAGCATTTATCACCCCAAAATAAATCACCAAATCTTCCCCTTTCCCTTCACCAAATGAAGACTAGCTCCACTGAAATTCTTTCCAAAGAAACACGTGTCATCTAGCCATCCGCCGCTTTGTCTTTTGTTTGTCTGTTTATTCATTCATTTGTTTGTTTTTTAAACATAATTCTTTATTGATTATTTGGAAATTTCACATCATGCACCCCAATCCCACTCACCTCCCAGTCCTTCCATATCTACCGCTTACCCCTGCAGTAAGTATGCACTCCGAATTAGTTTAAAACAAAACAAAACAAACAAAAAACCCACCTCATGCCTCCATCTTTTCAATACCTCTTCCTTCATCCTAGTGTCATCAGGAGTTGCAACATGTAATGCAGTATACTCTTTTTGTCCAAACATTCCCACCTGCAAAATGTTTCCTACAATGAGTCATGGTCTGGTTCAAAACCCCTGGTTTCTGGTACACCATCATGGTACACCATCATCACTGGGCCCACATTGAAACTCCTCTTGGATATCCTATTGTTACCCAGAATCACGAGGATACCATTGCCATCGTTCCACAGGACCAGTCTCCTTGCGCAGTTCAGTAGGACATTGATGGTGCAGCTTGTAGTGTGGGCTAACCCATGGTCCAGGATGTGCATCTGGGTGATAGCTGACCTGGTCATTCCAGCCCACTGGCACTACCCTTTTTAGACAAGGGTAAGAGCAAGCTCTCTTAGGCTCATGCCACTGGGGCCAGCTCTCCCATGTCTGTGGTGAGAGGTGGGACCATCTCTTCCAAGTGCTGGTGTCAGCTCTCGCATGGGGGGTGTTGATGGCACCAGCTCTTCTGTTGCATTGTTCATCAAAGGACAGGGCCAGCTATCCTGGAGCCAGCAAGGGACAGACTGTCTCCAGATGGTCCTTGAATTTCATCACATTTGTTTCCTATTTGATGTTGGACCAAGGACCTAGACGTAGCCCAAAGCAGCAGCTAGGGCTCAGTCCTGTTTGACTGTACAGGCCACTCATGTTGACATGACCCCAGTGGCAATGAAGCCCTCAAAAACTAACATGGCCAAAGGTGGAGCCCGATCTCCCCTCCTTTGTTTTCTGTCCTAGGCTTTTCACAAGCTGTCATAACGAATTTTTATCTTCAATCTCCACAACTATATAGAATGTTTTCTGACTCCACTGACCTATGTTTTTGATACTGTAATTATTTGGGTACCCTTCTGTTTAAAACGTCCCCTTTCTCCTATACCCATGTATCTGATCAAATCTCATCAAACAGCTTCCATCTTATGATTTGCCTGCTTTTTTTTCTTTTCTCTGAATGCTTCCCTCTGCTACCAGAAGAAGCCTCTCTGATGCTTACTGGATAAGGCACTGATGTATGAGTACACCGGAATATCATTAGGAATCTTTTATTGATTTTTTTTTTTGATCAGTAGTGTTTGGTTTTACCTTAGGCCTCTGGTCTACCTAGTTTCTGATTCTTGTTAACCCAAACAGAGTCAGGTGTGGGTTTTTTTTCTTGTGAAATGAGCCTTGGGTTAAATCAAGCATTGGTTGGCTACTACCACAAGTTCTGTGAACCATTGCCCTAGCATATTTTAGAGGCAAGTCCGATTGTAGGTCAAAGGTTTTTGTGGATGAATTGGTGTCTACATTTCTTTTTCTGGTCACCTTCCTGCCCAGAAGACTAGAATGTAGGGTTGTGAGATCCATTTAGGCACCAACTTAACTTCCCATTCAATGATTTATGTGGATGTTGTTCTCACAAAGTCAGTTTTCAGAGAGCAATCTTTTGTCTTAGCAACATCCTGGGTTGTTTGGTGATTTCCATGGGCCCCATTGGCCAACACCTCAGTTGAATGCAATATAGTTCCACCACTGGAATTCTCACCTGGGTAACAAGAGCTGGACAGTAGAGATTCCTAATTACTAGGAGTAATTGCTACGAGTCCTCATTGGGATCACCTTCATAGATTCCAGGAAGTTTCCACTGCACTAGATTTCCACACCACCACCAGATGCTTCCATGATTCCAGCTGTCCTTCCCTGCCGCTGCACTCTTGCCCTCCACCCTACCACCCCCTCAACAGATTCCCCCACTCCCATCCCACCCCTATATGGTCTGCTCATAAAACCTGTTCTATTTTCCCCTTCCCAGGAGATCCATGTATGCCCCTCTAGACCTTCCTCTTTGCCAAACTTTTTTGGGTCTATGTATCGTAGCTTGGTTATCATTTACTTAAATGCAAATATCCTCTTTTAAGTGAATGCATACCATATTTATGTTCCTCATTCTGGGGGTACTTCAATTGGGATGGGTTTTTTTTATAGTTTCTTCATTTGCCTGCAAATTTCAAGATATTATTTTTAACAGCTGAGTAATATTCCATTGCATGAATGTACCACGTTTTCTTTATCCAGTCTTCTGTTGAGGTTTACTTAACTTGTTTCTAGTTATAATTTTAAAAGTCACGATGAACATGGTTGAGCAAGTGTCCTTGTAGTAGATGAAGCATTCTTTTGGTATATGTATATGATAAAGAGAAATATAACTGGGTTTTGAGGCAGATTGATTGCCAACTGCCTGAGGAACTGCCATACTGATTTCCATAGTGGCTGTGCAAGTGTGGGCATCAATGTGAGATTTAAGCAGTGATAGTGCTTCTTTTAAAAACTTTGGTGCCCTCGGGACATAATTTTTTGTTTGTTTGTTTTTGTTTTGTTTTGTTTTCAAGACAGGGTTTCTCTGTAACTTTAGAGCCTTTCCTGGAACTAGCTCTTGTAGACAAGGCCAGCCTTGAACTCACAGAGATCCGCCTGACTTTGCCTCCTGAGTGCTGGGATTAAAGCCCAGTTGAGGCATAAATTTTAAGAATTGAAATGTCATCTTGGTGGATTTTTTTTCTTTGATGAGTATGTAGTGTCCTTCCTTATCTCTTTTGATTAGTTTTGGTTTGAAGTATATTTTGTTACCTATTAAAATAACTATGTCAGCTTGTTTTTTATGTTCATTTGCATGGAATATCTTTTCTCACTCTTTACCCTGACTGAGGTAATGTTTATCCTTGATGTTGAGATGTAGTTCTTAGATGCAGCAGAAGGATGAATCCTGTTTTTACATCCATCCTGTGTTGCTGGTTTTCCTGTCCTTTCAGATGGTGTGTTCATGGGGGATGCCTGCTGGTGTTGAAGGCTGGAATATTGGGATCAGTTGGGGGAAGGAAGGTTGGAAGAAAAGATCTTTGTGATCCTTTGGGTATGAGGTCAGAGAGGAAAGGGAAACCACAGCAAGTTTCCTGCTACAGAGCTGTGAATGAGACTGGGGGGATTGAATCTGAGGAACAGTAGGAGGAGTGAAGGTCTGCCTTCAGCCTACTTTTTACCCTGGGAGGAGCCACCCTTGGCTTCATAAGGGGTGCCTGCCAGAACTGGGGTCTGGGTCAAAGCAATAGAGGTGGAGGGTATGAGGAGGGAATGGTTTGTGGGATCCCCAGGTGATATGGGCATGGATTAGGGAAGGTTGCAGGCTAGGGATGAGACTTGGGGTTTGAGTCTGGGTTGACAGTGAGAGGAGTCTGTAGGTAGCCTACCTGATTTTCTCCTGAGTTGACTTCTTCCACTCAGACAAAAATCTAGAAGTTGTTATTCAGTTTTCTCAGGGACTTTTCCACCTCAAATATTAAATTTAGGTTGGCTTTTCTAAAGTGCTCCATTCATTGTACCACTTCTTCCTTTATAAACAACTTCCCATTGCCTAAGGATATAGTCCCAACTCACAGCTTTGCATGTGTACAATTTAATATAATGAACCTAAAAGTATAATGACTGTAGTAAGTACTTTACACTAAAAGCTTCCTTACTATCAACTAGTGCGTTTCACTTTTATATGATTTTGACCAAGACTAGAAATAAAGTAGATGATCACAAAAGAGGGCAAACTCCAAGTCTATACTGTAAGAAGTGAGCAGCAATTTATCATTCTTCATATATTCAAATATAAAGTCATTTACTGACATTTAATCAATTTATTATTTACTGAATGGTGATTTTGTATGGAATAATTGCCAAAGGGTCAATGAAGGATGGAAAACTGCAGCCAGCATCACTATCTGTCTATTTCACACTAAAGCTTTTGCATACATAATCTCACAACCACAATAAAAGTAGAAAGTAGAATTCTCTTCTTTTCCATGAAGTAGTTCTAGTATTAAAAATATTAGACTAATATGCCAGGTACATGTCTAGAAACAGCCAGATAGGTCTGTCTACATAGCTAATTCCTTAATCAGCATGAACATATGACAGGTGAAAACTGTGGCCTTAAAGGAGAGCTGATAAGATTCCTAAAGAAATCTCATGGGTACAGGATAAGAAGATATGGGAGTCAAACTTCAAAGTACATGATAGTAGCAAATATTTCCTTGACATACCTTGTCTGCTCTGGGAAAATTAGTTGACATCAATTAGAAACTCTGTTTACCTTCACATTTGCAGTGCTTTTTATTTCTTTTTCTTTTACTCGGGAAGGTTAAACAGGTTAGGTCCGTGCCAACTAAAGTTTCAGTGAAATTATAGGACGTTAGGAGACAAAAATAATTAAAAGTAGTTTCTAACAATAAAATAGCAAACAAACAAAACAGTACTCTTAATGATATTTCTATAACAAAGGCAGCTCATCTAACTTCATGCTTACTGTGATCTGTATGCTATACAGTTTGAACCTTCAGTGTTTAGTTTCATAAAAACATTATTGCATTCCTGATCATTTTCATTTCAAAATTGAATAAATGGAGACAGAAGAGGTTTCATAATATGACAAAATGCTACCTCATCCATGAGCCAGATTTCAAGTGGGAGTTCTGGGGCAGAGCTGATGGCTTCTAGGCCATAGTACAATGGCACTAAAGACAAGGAGGTGCTTCTCTGAGTGCAGCACATGAGAAAACTTAAGTTTTGCCTTTAGTCCTTGGATGAATTAAATCTTACATAAGGAAGTTTGTGCGCAAGGAGGGCATGAGGAACCAGTATCATTGTCCAAGAAACCAGACCCAGAGCTGGGGTTTCAAGCCAAACCAATCAGTCCCTAGTCTACATGAATTAGGGTGAATTGCCTGAAATAAATATTTTCTTTACAGAATGCATGTAAATCAGAGAGACAAAATACCACAAAATTACTGTGTCAGTTTTACTCATCAGTTTTCAGACAGGAGAGTCTAAATGGGATTATTCTCTTTGCCTGTGCATTTTACCCCTTCATTTAAGTGTGCATATGACATACAGCAGCAAACTGCTAAATTGCCCACTACAATAACACACTAACAGCAAAAGAAGGAGGATGGGCAAATGTTCAAGAGAGCCTCTGAATGTAGTGCGCAGGTGAGCGCCTCGTTTAATGATAGATGAACTGGGATCCTCACATATTTTACAAGACTGTAGGTACAGTAATGCCAGCACTCTCTGAAACCACCTACTTCTGATGATAAATTCTCCCCTGTCACATCACTGGGAATGCTTCCTTCCTGCCATCTGTAATAATCTAGTATAGGAGGGCACTGTCTGACAAATATTCACATGAGTGTGCCACTTGTTTTCTCCTGAAACAACCTGTTAGCAATCATCCTTTAGACAGACTCCAAATTTAATGCATCCTTTAAAAAAAATGTATTCGGCAGTAAAAACACGGTGGAAATTGATCTTGCGGTAAAATTTAGCACCTTAGAGTTGACATTAAGGACACTTACAGGCTCCCACATCAGTAAGGTAGGGAAGCAACAAATGACTTTCAAGGTGATGGTTCGGAGGCCCTACAGTGAGAAATGGAAGCCATTGCAAAACTCAGTCTTTCAAGTCAGCCATTCATTTGTCAGCAGGACTATCAGGACACTCCACATCACAGATGACTAAATAGCAGTGCCCTCTTTGGCATGTCTTGTAAATTGGAACCTGATGGTCCTGATCTACCGAAGACTAGCAGTGAAATATCAAAACCATGTCCCAAATAATTTTTAAAATATCATGATTTATTAAATAAATCAATTAATTGCTTAACTATTAAGCAATAAATTGATGATTTATTATAAAAATTAACTAATAAATTAATATTACTCTTTAAATTGGAGATTTAAAATCTAACGTGATAGTATATAAAAAGTCATATAAAATTAACTATTACAGAAATTCAGATTCAAATAATTACTGAGTTATCAAAATTCCTATTTGTTTTTGCTGACTGTTAGTTGGTTGATTTTAATGACATGTTATATGCAAGCTAAAACTTAGTAGAAGACTAAATTCAATAATTGGTGGAAATATGAGAATGTGCTCAAGGATCCTCTCATCTAGTAAGGGCATACTTATGCATACTTGATTGTGACAGAATTCTCAGAGTGAAAACTGAACAGGTCCTGAAAGTATGGGTAGTACAATATATGAGCAGCAACATCTTCAGGCAGATGTGGATTCTGGGTGAAACAGACCAAAAGGCAGTACTTACTGCCACCTGAAAGGTCCTCATAGCACAGATTTATTTGTTCGTGTTGATATTGGCCTTTCCTGGATACTCACTCCCTGTCCCATGCCTATCATTGTACCCCAGTTCCACAAAAACAAACAAAAAACTGAACCCTTGCTTCATCAAAATGTTTACTGTGTTAAATTATTTTATTTCCATTCCTCCCTATTTTCACTTTTTAGCCTACACACACGCACACACATTTACAGTTAGTGGGATATACCCTTTAAACTCACATTAGAGTTGTCAACTCTATTCCTTAGCTAACTCCTGAAAAAAAAAATCTTAGGTCAGATGACATTAAATAGAGTCAGTTATATACACATTTGCCTGTTTGTTTCACTACAATGTGAACTCTGGGGAGCAATGTACATAACTTTTAAATTATTTTTATTGTTTTGCAGGTAAATAATGAGTAAGAATTAGTAAAACAATGACTTCTATCAGTCTAGCCAGACTATTGAAACAAAATACCTAGTCTCTCCCACAGATCTGGAGGCCTTAAGATATCCCAGGGGTTTGTAAGTCCATCTGGACTCCAGCATTGGTGCTGAGCTGGAGATGCAAGACTGCAGTGTATATCCAGGCCAGACCCACAGGTCTTGGTCGTTCAGATTGTGATGCTCAGGGAGTCTCAGTCGTATCACTAAGATATTAAATGTTGAGCAAGAGCACTGACCACCTCTCTCATGTGGAGTTACCCAATCTTGTTACAGCTTTCACTGCTACACTCAACCTGTAAGAGAAACAATGTGTAGGAGACCCAAAGAGCAAAGAAGCACAAAGAAAATGTTCACTGATGCCAATTGGTTGGATTGGTAATGTTTAAAAAGTATATCCATTTGTGAAAGATCTAAATAATATTACTTAGATCCTGACCCATATTAGATGCTATGATTGTGTATTGTATGCAAACTAATTGGTTTAATCATCATAAAGTCTTATGTGATTACTTAGCAGAAGATTATAAATATTCAATTCTTTCAAAAATTTAGCTATCAAATTCATTCCCAAAAAGATATTTTTTTTGCCAGTATGTATACTGAATGCCACCTAATCGTTCTTTTCTGAAAAACAGAAGAAGTCATACAAATGAATCAGCTGTTCTGGCATATTGCATTATATAACCAAAGACAATTTTCCAAAAAGTGAAAATGCAAAATCCCCATTTGTTCAACATTATTGTTGCCATTATTCTCCATTACTGTGAAAAGCTTATAAACACATTGGGCTCCTGTCATTAAATTATAAATATTAACAATTAAAATGTTCATAAAATAAACTCACATTAAGAACACATTGTAATTCTGAAAAGCCCCACTCAGCCTTTGTAAGCACACTTCCCCAGCCCGGGCTTTAACACCCTGCACTAATACTCACCTCTCTGCTTCTCATGTTTTGCTCTACATACACATATAAGTACCCCAACAATCCTCCTCCAGGGTGTGTCTTTTTAAATTTCACATAGAAAGGCTAAAAATAGAACTATTTTTACTTTATTCTTTGAGTCTTCATTGTTGCTGTGGACTGATTTCACTGTAACAAAAAATGATATAAAGTTTAATATCTCTATGTGCTTAAATAAAAACTCAGACAATCATCCTGTGAGAGGTGGAGGGGTTGGGTATGGTGAAGCACACCTGTAATCTTCACCACTGGAATCCTGATGGAAGAGGATTGTATGAGGCAAACCTTAGCTGCTTGACAAAACCCTGTTTCAATAGAAGGGAAGGAAGATATAGAATTCAGTACCATTTGCTTGAATCAGGGGTAGAAAAACCAAGAGAATAATGTGCAATTTAGTAACAATAAGAAAAATATAAATTCATGGTGTAACAAGTCCCTCATACTTTATTGTCCCAGTGAATCCCTGCCACTCAGCCTACAGCACTTCCAAAATGTTATGCAAACATAATCTAACATGAAATAATACATTATGACATTGTTGCATATGATGACCTATGATTGTAAAATAAATTTTAAATAGTGCATTCAGCAAGATACCATTGATTAGATTCCTATCAACTATCGAGTAGATATCTTAAATAACGAGTACTGCTTGTCTGAAAAGTCCTCATCAGGTTGTAAGAAGCTGTCACTCGTGATTCATATCCTCACTGGCACTCCCCTGCATGAAGTTCATGAGATCATACATACAGTTTTTTCAATCTCAAAAGCTAAAAAGGAATCTTGGTGTATAAGAAAGCTACCAGCATTTACTTTGACAAAAAAAAAAAGTATCTCACTAAAAAAGCATTTTCTTAAAAGTGAGGTAAGTCACTAGGTTCATTTGAAGACATCTTTAAAATAGTAGTGGTAGATATGGGAGTGACTTATATTAAATGGAACATTATAAAGTCATGAAACTTTTAAGAGAAATGTTTAATTAGTCTGAATTTTCATGTTGAATTTCTAAAAGGTAAAATTTCTTCATTTGTTTTCAACTATGCAATTCACATAATTACTGAAATCCTTGTGTCTTACCGAGAAAAAAAAAATGGACTTCTAAAAAGGTGCCTACTTGATTAATAACTCTCGACTCTATTATCATTACTGGAACTACTGTGATTAGGAGACTAAGTATGCCCCAAAGCAATAGTATAGTGTTAAAAGTATTCTTTGTCTATGCAGGCCTCATCAGCATAGCACTGAGGAAGGATAGGGATTTGTCTTTTTTAACTGTTCTCACGATCTGGCCAGATAAACTGGCTTTCCTTAAGATAGTCTATCATTACTAGGTGTCAAAGGAGACAGATTGAAACAACTACTAAATTATCCTGCTGGCTCCCTCCTATAGCCAACTTTTCCATGTGTGAGCCGTGACCTCTGTGAGTGCCTGTGAATCATAAAAGTCTCTGCTGTGGGTTCTGAGAGGAAAAATACACTCATATGACTGTAGAAGAAAACAGGATGAAATATGATGTTTTTAAAAAGCAGGATACTAACTCAGTAACCTGGAAAGAAAAAAAACCTTCTAAATCTAGCTCTATTCTTTTCTTTTTAGAAGTAAGAAGCAATAGAAACTCCATAAATAAGAAAAGAAACACTTCCTTGCTATCTTTCAAAATAAAGCAGATATTTGCAATATTTTCAGGTTTTTTTCAGGTAAATTAGATCAAAAAACATATAACTTATTAATAAATTAGAGGAACTTATTTCAGATTCAGCTACCTTCTATCAGAAAAAAATAGAGAAAGAAACAATGACTATTAAAAGAGAGGAAAATAAAGGAAGGTTTGCTTTGACTACAAGTGCAATAAAATGGCCAACAGATTAAATAAGGTTAGACAGTGAAGATTGAAAACACTAGACAAGGATCTGAAGGCTAGCACTAGGTACATAAATATATACATATATACACATACACATACTCCAATATGTATACATATTTATTGGAGGAGCACAGCTTAAGTCCTAGATGGCATTCTGCAAACAGCAAAAAATTATCTGTGCGAAAGCTGCACATGATAACAGAAAGGAAAAGACAGTGAGATTCGTAGCTGGACACAGCACCTTGGTGTAATTCAAAATGAATATGATGTTAATGGATGTCTTTTTGTTTTGCCAAAGGCAGAGCCTGAAGCAAGGGTATGAGTGTAAGTAGTTTACTTAAGAGTAAATTCCAAGAAACCAGAGGAAGCCTGAGCTAAAAGTGGAAAAGGGGAAAGGATGCTTTTGCAGGCTTGATGCTGTGCCTGTTATGTCATTCCCATTTCCTAGGGGGAAGGGGTAAGAAGACGCAGAGGCAACGTCACAGACTCTGAGAGATTCCAATGTAAAAGCTCTTCATTGTAAAAAAAAACTGAGGGATTTTATGGGGTTAGGGAAATTAAGCAACTACAGGAACATTTTTGGTTGGTCCTTTTGAACCTGGCAGTCACTGCTGGCATGTTGTGCATGCTAGGAGTGTGCATCATTAGTTATCATGTTTTTGATCCACTGAGAATTTTTTTTGGACAATTTTGCTTATTGTTTGTGAGTTTGTTTGTGCTTACTTGTGCTTTTGCTATTGTCCTGACACATCTCACATTTATTTATTTATTTATTTATTTATTTATTTATTTATTTATTTGGTTTTTTTCGAGACAGGGTTTCTCTGTGGCTTTGGAGCCTGTCCTGGGACTAGCTCTGTAGACCAGGCTGGTCTCAAACTCACAGAGATCTGCCTGCCTGTGCCTCCCGAGTGCTGGGATTAAAGGCGTGCACCACCATCGCCCGACTATTTATTTTTTATTGGGCGGCCTAGTGGGAGTTTTGGATTTTTATAACCCCCCTATTATTTTTGGCCTGTGCCTGTCTTAGGTTGGCCCACTGACAACCTCTTACTACCATTCTTCACAGAGTTGGGTCCCCAGAAGATCCCAAGAAGTTAGAAGCAAGGAGAGACTTTTAGAAGAATTAGGGCTTTAAATGGCTTCATGCATTTGCATTAGCCAAGCATGGAGCACCTCTCTTGGAGGTTTTGGTTCAGCATGCTCCATAGCAATTAACATCTTGAGTGTTGCCTTGTTCATTTGCTTTGGTCAGGATCTTAGCTGTAGGAGACACTTAAGCAGAAATATTAGAGCCACCACAAACCCTTCCATAAGGCACCATGCAACAAGTTTAGAGGAATCTAGGAGAGATTTTATGTGATCCGATACTTGGCCGAGGAATGTAGTAGATAGTTCCAATGGATGGATCCGTGTTGAGTTGCATAGGCTCTGATTAAACATTTACAGCTGGGCATGGGTAAACCAGGTAAAAAGCTTGTATAAATTTGGGGGTGGACAAATGAAATGGCTGATGGAGGAGCCTAGCCTGTTCCAGCAAAGGCAAAAACACTGCCATATTCATAATTAGGTGGTCTACTAAGTGGTTGCCTGTTGCTAGCATTCTTGGCAGCCCCATATGAAACCTGACGTGAGATATGTGCCAGGGGTGTCCTCTGGACTGTAATAAGTCTTGAATAGTTTGCATGGTTGTAGAGATGGAATCCTCTTGGGAATTTAATTTTGCAAAAGAGTTTTTTTGCATGATTGTTTGGCATAGCAGCAATCTGAGAAAATATTTATGGGCTCTGATTAGGTCATTTCCAATACCTTAAGGACCACCAATTACTCCTCTAGTTGTACTGATCCAGGATTTTATTGGATATAGGCTCTTTCCTTATGATTAACTACCATTATTTTTAACCCAAAATTAGTTTTATTGTCATCTGTAAAGGTTATAGAGGCCTGGGGGATGGAATTTTTTGATGGTGTGGCAGAATTTTTCATCTTTAATTCTAAAATTAGAGGACAGAAGTCACCTGTCCTGAGGGAAATGATTATCCAGCATGCCAGGAAAACCTGTCATCATTTGTTGAAAATTGAGAAAGTCTGTCTATAAGGACTGAGTATCTTGTAAGGAGAAGGGGAGTATGATTTTTTTCTGACTCAGGTCCCAGAATTTTTTCTCACAGTCATTCATGCCTTGTGGGGGATAATGAAGGCTATATCAAATTTAGAGGTAAGGTGCCATAATTCTGAATGAGATAATATATCCACATTAGAGGGGGGCAGATTTCCAAAGCACAACTAGGAAAGCACCCCATTATAGGGACATTTGGGTCATACTATTGTGGGAAGGCAGAATAAGCAAACTGGCTAACCTTAGTCAACACTCCTTAGCTTCCTCTGTCAATGTTACAACATTGAAACGGGGGAGTGGCCGTCCAGTAGAGAAAACAAACCTCTCATTGCTTCATCAGGAATAGGGAGAACTTGCTTGAGGCAATTAACAGTGCTCCATAATTCTTGTAGCTTAATATAAAAAATGCCTTGGGTGCACTTCATTGGAGGCATTGAGTGGATGTATTGTCTGACTAATCTGGTACCCCCCAAAAGATGGAAATGACAGATGGCCTGGTTGCTAGTGTGGGAAGTACTCCTAAAAACCAAGTAGAAGACACTCCAAAATTTTTCACAGGGTTAAGTAAAGCTTAGACTATCTATCAGGATAAGGCATGTTAGGGCCTCTCGATTGCATCTGTGTTGATGAGTACATGTACTTTTCAATCTTCACACAAAGAAGAACAAATACTTATTTGATATTAAAATTGGCAGTATATAGTGAAATCAAGTGTATGAAATGCTTGTTACACACACACACAAACACATATATGTTTATATATACATATACATTATATATGTATATTCATTCCACAAAAAGGTGATTACTAATGTTGCTTGATGCATGTATCAAGGATGGTCTACCTAGTGACAGGGAGAGTTACTATTTGAATTAAATAATTTGTTTCCAGAAACTCTATATTCACTACATGATAATTACCCTTCAAAAACCCAAAGAACCCAAAATATTTTTTCAGAAAAGAAATTTAATTCTAAAAATTGAATGTATAAAATGTTAAACCTATGTGGCATATATAGAAGCTAAACCACTGTTGCTCTTAATACACCCATGTATGCTGAGTAGATTGCACAATTTTAAACTTCATAAAGATGCTGACCTTACTGGGCCTGGATGGAGATGGGTGGTCCTTGGACTTCCCACATGTCAGGGAACCCTGATTGCTCTTCGAGCTGATGAGGGAGGGGGACTTGATCAGGGGAGGGGGAGGGAAGTGGGAGGCGGTGGCGGGGAGGATGCAGAAATCTTTAATAAATAAATAAATAAATAAAAATAAATAAAAAGCTCTTTTTCCTAAAAAAAAAAAATAAGCATTCACATCACAGTCTTTATAATGACTTTGCTGTTGCCCCCGCTACAGTACATCCATGGTCTTACAAACAAACTCAAGCAATTCTTTGGGTTGTCTTTTGTTTTTTTTTTAATTATTATTGTTTTACATGTATACATTGTTATATATAAATATATATGTATGTACACACACACATATATATATGTATGTACACACACACAAACACACACACACACACAAACACACACATATATATATATATATATATATATATATATATATTTCTGAGGTCATTTTGTGTGGCTCTCATGATTAAGTTTTTTTGCTATTTGCTGTTGAATAACCAATTTTGGAGATTATCCCTTGGGGGAGACTAATTTTCCTCTCTCAACAGTCATTAATTGCTTGCAGCTCTAAATTTAGGGCTGGGACCTTGTGAGATTTCCTCATCTATGTTGGCATGTTGAATTATCTGATCATTGTTCAGGTCCTGTTTAAGCCATCATATGTTGAGATTTCATGAGTTGTAGCCACCCTGTCATACATAATAGACACTATCTCACAGCAGACATCCTGGTCATCTTGATATTAAATTTTGTTATGCCCGCTTATCTTCAATGTTCCCTGAACCTTTGGTGTAGGTATTTCATTATAGATATATCCATTGTGGTTTGCATGCTATCTTAGTTAGGATTATTATTGCTGTGATGAAACACTATGAACAAAGCATCTTGGGGAAGAAAGTGTATATTCAGCTCACAAACATCACAGTTCATCGTCAAAGGAAGTCAGGACAGGAATCCTGGTGTAGGAGCTGATGCAGAAGCCACAGAGGAGTGCTGCTTACTGGTTTGCTTCCCATTGCTTGCTCAGCCTGTTTTCAGGACCACCAGCCCAGGGATAACACCACCCATAATAGCCTGGGCCCTTCCCTATCAGTCACTAATTAAGAAAATGCCCTACACTCTTTCTTGCAGCTGGACATTTTGGAAATGTTTTCTTAATCAAGGCGTATTCATCTGTGATTTCTCTAGTTTGTATCAAGTTGACATGAAACTAGCCAGTACCTCATGGTCAGATGTCCCCTACAGTCTGAACAATTGTGGTTTTATGTAATTGTCTTTATCTGATGCAAAAGGAGGTTTCTTTGATGATGAGTAAAAGCTATACTTATCTGTGTGTATAGAGATGAGGATGAGGAATAATATTAGGAATTATACTGGTTTAAGGAAGTGGAAGTAGTAGTAGCTTCTCCCTTAGGCTTCATATTCTTAGCTATCTTGAGTAGTTTGTTAGGTTTGCAGTACAGAGCATGAATTCCTTCTATTGCATGGGTATTAGGTCAAATTAAACACCTACCTGTTATTACCAAGATATCAGTACCACTACTTCACCTTTTGGGCTACCTTGCTATGCTGGTCGTTGCTGTGGTTAATAAATGTCACAGCTCGGTAAGACTATTAGTTGCTTTTTCTTTCTTGGAAACTTGCATAACGTTTTCAACACTGTAAGAGGTATTCCTTCAAGAGGAGGCACCTAAGTTAGTTGCAGCTCAATGTTTCCAAGTGTTGTGACTGAAATGTGTGGTGTCTTCAGATGTAGGGGTTTACCTTCAAATTCCAGGAGGCAACAAAGGGTAACTGGAACAGCTTATGCTGTTTTGGGAATCACTTGGACTCCATGGACCAACATCTCGAAGAGCCTGGAACTTGGCTGTTGTTGGCTAGAATAGACCCCATGGGAGAAGCATTATCATTCCTACTAGCATAATTTTATACATGTCGGTTTACACTATATAAATGGGTAATTATAAAGTGATATTATTCCCTGTGGCTTTTTCAAAATTCTTAGTATAATTTATTTATCCTTGCTCCCTTTCTCTCCTTCAGAAAAGATCCCCCCTCCCCAAATAAAGCTTCACTCTTTTCTCATTTCCACCTTCATAGCACCTATGACTTGCTATTAACCTCTCTATTCCTCATTCTCATACACCCCCAATCCTTCTCTACTTTCATGGTTTCTGTGGATACTTAGGCTATGTACTCACATCTAATGATTTGGAGATAGGACCAACAAATAATCTATCATCGTTTAAGTTTCCTTAGCTAGTGTAATATTTTCTAACTCTTATCAATTTGGCTTCAAATTTCATGACTTCATTTTCTGGACAACAGAATAGCATTCTATTTTATGCATGCACCATACTGTTACATTCCCTGTAACAAGCTCTAATTTTTAGATGATATTTATAGACTATTTGAAACCTGAACTTGTTGAGGCACATTTCACTCTCATGTTAATTCTCCTTTCCAAAGGTTCATAATCATTTCCCATGAGAGCTCTAGCAAATTTACAGGCTATCAGTGATGTCTTTGGGATTCATTCATTGGGGTGGGTATTATCAGAAATAATTAAAAGGAGAAAATGTATTTAATTGGTGATAAAGCCAGTGTTATCCTATTTTTCATTTCCTTGATTCATAGGTGGAATGGACCTTTTCACAACTCTGTAATAATTACAGCTATTCTATAAGTTCATATTAATATTCTTATCCTGTGCATGAAATACAGATTGCATATTTCATTGGCACAGGTGCATATGTGGAACAAGGAATAAATTTCTTCTTCATCACAATTGTATTAGTTCACATAGGGTGATGATTATTACATAGTGCATACTAATAACTATAAACAGTGTAGTTAAAAATGAAGAAGATCTCAGAAGACGTGTGTGCCTCGCACCTTAGTATTCTAGGAGTTCTTTCTTGGGGTGTACATTGTCTCTTTTCATTATTTTTTTCTGGGTCCTAATCTCCCCTGCATATGATGACACCAGTCATTAAATTCACCATGCCTTTATGATCTCATTTAATCTTATTCTTTTGTTTAAACCCATTGAAAATGCAGTCATCTTATAAGAATTTTCACTATCAATTGATCAACGTGAAATTTTGGTTTATATAGTATACCATCTTTGAAATCCAAATTATCACTCAAATGTTGACACTAAAAAAAAGTAGTTGTTGTTGTTAGTTGGTTATTAGATTTTGTTGTTGCTTGTTTTTCTTTTTGTACTAGCACAGAATTTTAGACAGAGAAAACAATACATCACTTTTTGTGGTTGGGATAACCATAACATTGTAAAGAAGGAAAACAGGCAAGGAACAAAGCAAAAAGGTGATCTTGCAGAAGTTTTTGCAGAAGGCCGGATGTGGGGACACCCTGAGGTCCTCAGCATGATGTGCTGGAGACGGAGTGAGTGTGTCTTTCAGGAAGGTTTTCTACGTAGGAAGTGATTAACAAGCTTCTGATAAGTAAACCTGGTGGATATGGTACAATCCTCTTAGTGGTTATTTGGGAAAGACTCATGTTTTCAAAGGAATGATTTTATTACCTTGTTGGTTGTTAGTCCCTGCTCAGCCTCAGTTGTTTCAGCGAAATTGATCCAAGCTTTCTACTCAGTATCTGACTATCAGAAGTCAACCTAGAGCCTTAAATTGGAATAATTCATTTTTTACTAGGGAAAAAGAGTCTATTTTTTGAATAATTTTTCTGTTAGTGTGTTCTTTGACATTTTCATACATGTATATAATAGATTTTGATAATTCTCCCTCAACCCTTTATTTTTCTTCCATCCCTATAAACTTGACCTTCTTCCTACAGGTTCTTTTCCAATGCTCTTGTCTTTTGGTTTGACTTTTTGACCCACCGAGTTTAACCAGGGTCATCTGTTTGACCATGGGAATGGTGCTAATCAGCAGAACTGGGTGGATTCACTAGTGGGTACTCACTTAAATTTTATGATAATCCTATCAAGAAAAAGATTTATAAGGCCTATTATCAAGAGTAGTTTAGATAAATTATTTTAAATACACTTAACATATTTAATCAGGAATCACATGATATAATAAATCATAAATAAAAACTGTAGCTTTCAAGCTCAAATAAACTAATATTTTAGTCTGCTAATCACTTACTGATAATAAACACAAGTGCTCTTTCCTCTGTGTCATAATATAATGGATCATATTTTTTCTACAATCTCATATTTTCACTTAGTTAAGATTAACAGGAGCTGGTCCAAAAAAAAGTGAAAATAGGATCTGTTAAAATCTTAGCAGTGGAATTCCATCCATTTTATAAACAAAAGGAAATCTGCAGGAAACTGGAGAACATTGTTGGAAGTGAGATGACCCAGCCTCAGAAAGATGAATCTGTTCTCATGTGTGGGTCCAAGCTTCTAATTGTTAGACGTGTGTATCCACGTGGGAGAAAATCAGGGGAAAAACCAGGAAACAAGAAAGGTAAACACATGGCTAAAAAATTAAAACAGACTTTTACAAAAGGGGTAGGAGATGAGAAAACAAACTGGAGGGGGTTATTGGCGATAAAATGATGTGGGAGTGATTTCTTATTAATAAAGAAACTGCCTAGACCCATTTGATAGGCCAACCCTTAGGTAGGCGGAGTAAACAGAACGGAATGCTGGGAGAAAGAAGCTGAGTCAGGGAGTCGCCATGATTCTCCCACTCCAGACAGAGGCAGGTTAAGATCATTCCTGGTAAGCCAGCTCTTGGGCTACACAGATTAATAGAAATGGGTTAGATCAATATCTAAAAGCTAGCCAATAAGAAACTGAAACTAATGGGTCAGGCAGTGTTTAAAAGAATACAGTTTCCGTGTAATTATTTCGGGTAAAGCTAGCTGGGTGGCGGGACACAGCCCACCGCTCCGTATTTCAACAATAAAACAGTATAGCAGAGAAGAGGGACAAGGAGATGAGGGAAGAATCAGGAAACATGGATCAACATAAATGAAGTATGGATAAACACTCCACATGAAACATATTATCTGTTAACTAAATTAGTTGAAATACTGAACAGTTGGCCTAAGATTCCCAAGTTTGATTCATTCAAGATATTTGTGTTGATTTTCATATTGATATTCCAATTGAACATATTAAACACAATCAGATCTCTACCCTACTCTATCAGAGACTCAAGCTCAAACAGGCCATCTAGGGATGGGGAGTTAGAGAGTTTCAGACTTAGATCAGACACAAATCTCAGAGAAGTAAAACCTAGCCTACCACTCACTAAAACATCGACTTTAGAAAGTATTTGTGTGTTCTTGTCTTAGTATATAATGCTGCTGTGTTCTCTAAACTGAAGACATCTCTAGCTAGCTAAGATGCTGGTGACTTAGTCTACATTTATATGAATAACATATCCTGGCACCTTCATCATGTACAATAAGCCATAGTACCTTGCAGCATCCGCTGCCCAGCAAACTGGTCCATTTCTGCCATAAGGTTAAGATTATTTCTAATAAACCTTAAAGCACTAGGGAGATCTTAAGAGATCTTTATCCACTATAAAATACTATAAAATTTTGTAGAGCCTTGATCATGGTCTGTGATACACATTAATAATGTTTTATGAATCTCACTGAAAGCTCCTTCTGTGTCTTTGGGAAAGATTTAGCTTTAAAAATTCCCTCAGGGATATCACTCATCAGAATATTGAAACCTAAAGTCAGTTTTAAGGGCAGATACATTCTCTATTCAGCAGGCTAATGGTAAAATAAGTTATTGTTAATAATATGAAGAAAATGTAAAAGTACTCATTATTTAGCATTCATTAAAACGACTTCTAATTAGTAAAAGAATCTTATTTGCATACCTTATATTTTTTATAAATGACAACATTCAAAATGGAATGAATTTCACTGCTTAAGAGCAGAAATTATTTTAATAAATAAAATATCAGTGTTAAACTATAATTGTAAATAATAACTAACTATTCTCAGGCATATTTTGCACAAGTCTACGTGATAGATTCAATTTAACACATTAATTAATGTGGAAGTGATTTTGTTATATCAGACTTAAAGAAAACTAATAAGTTAAGAGTCTATTTATAGAGAACTTGTTCAAAAAACACTAGGATAAAGCTATAAATCATCTGTTAATTAAATGCTAATTGGTTAATTTCTAAGAGGTTACCAGTACTTATGATGGTCTCTTTGACTAGACAAATTATTTCAGTCATTCTGGAAGAAAGCAAGGAGATTGACATCACCAACAAAGACATTATGGTTAACCAAACCCTTCAGTAAGACATCTTCCCTGCTCCTCTGTGGTACAGGAAGGCTGTGCTGCTCTTCTTTAGTCTTAAATCATTGCATATTTTAAATTTAAATTTCTGAGAAGATATATTGGCTTAACTCCTCAATTTTATTCAGCAAATAATTACTGTCTGCTCTTCAACTTACTTCAGATGAGTTCAAAGTGTAAATTAGAAATGTTTCTTCAAATTGCTGACAGTGTGAGAGGGAAATAAGAAGATGTAAAGTTTTATGACAGAAATCAGAGGGATATGAATGAATGGCAGTCAGATTTTGAGGTGAGCAGGGATTTTAGGTCTGGGTCACTAGGGAAAACGCCTTTGGTGAATAACATAAGTGAAACCTCATTTATCATGGGATGTATGGAAGCCCTAGAATTAAGTAAAAAGAAAAATGTCCCCACCCACCCTTTGTAAATATAGACTTGGTGCATCTGTCTTCCTTTGTAAATGGGCAGTCTTATACATGTTAATCTTAAAATAGGGCATTACTCCCTACAGCTTTATTCGCAACCTTGTGTGCATTCCCAGGTTTCAAATTTTGGATCTAAAAGCAAATAAATGCAGAGGAATCAGTTGCATATAAAGTATCGTACATAATGTGGGTAAGGGGGGGGGGGCACCCGCGTCAGGATTAGGCCTGTTCTCAGCACGTGATGGTCCTGAAGTAGTCACCTGCCTCATTCAACTGTAGGAGCTAGTATCATAGCAGGTGTTTGACCAGTTCGTTAGTGGTCTTATCAAGCTTATGCCTTAAGTACCCCCAATAAGGAGAGAACTGGTAAAGTCTCTTAACATACAAATTTACTGAAGAGCTGTGATTACTTAGGATAAAGTCAGCAGAAGCAAGGCTTTCTAATGCTGTTTAAAATACATTGTTGCTTTTGAGGTACAATTAGATGAATTCTGTATACTGTTATTGAATATCACACATGCATATCTTAATGACTTTAAGCTGTTATAAAATAAAAGTTAAAACAAAATACTTCACAACCCAGAAATCCTGTCCTTGAAGTGGAAAAGAAGCCTCTTGTTTTCCTGAATGAACTTTGATCCTGAATGTGCTGGTGATTACATACACTAACAAAAAAAAAAAAAAAAAAAAAGGAACTCATACTATCCATAACCAAACAAATAAGACCCATTCCATGTATTTTTAGGTAAAACAAAAGCCCCCATTGAAGTAATAACACATTAAAAAGCCATTGTCTAGGTGTAATTTTTTCAAAACAAAAGATAAAATTTGAATCATTTTTTCATCTACCTCAATTCATATAGTGTGTGCTAAATGACCATAGACTATTTTATATGATGAACATTTTGTTCATGATATGTTGAAATTAAGATGTATTTGTCAGGAGAAAATATAATTGTAATTTACTTTTTTACTATATAGCACCAAAACTGCCTCACTAAATATCTGCATTTATTTAAGTAAAATAACATCTAATTTTCATTCTTAAAAGACTTTGAAGAAAACGCAACAATGAATCCATATTTTAAAATGTTTTTCTTTACAATGACTTATGCTTGTGAAGTATATATTAAAATTATTTTGTAATTTTAGAATCACTAAATCCCATACTAATTTTCTTAATGGTGTTCTTAACCCATGCAACTATTTAAACCTGCAGTTCTCACACAGTGGGTCACCAACCCTTTAGGGATTCAAAGACCCTTTCACCAGTATCACCAAAGACTATCAGAAGCACAAGATAAATTTACATGATAAATTCTAACAGTAACAAATAACTGTTATGAAATATCAGTGAAAATAATCTTATGGTTGGGGTTACCACAAAATGAGGAATTGTATTAAGGGGTCACAGCATTAGGAAGACAGAGAACCAGAGATTTAAACTCTAAAATTAAGAGGAAATTAAAATTATAATTCTCTATAACAGAAGTTCTTAGTGGATATGCAAAATTAAATTTGCAAATACTTATTAATAATATTTCAATTTTTACAAGGAGCTTTTCATATGGAGACATTCCAAATAGGATGGGTGTAACGGCAAAATCCAGCTCAAAACAGATATTGTGATATGATTCACACAGGGTGATATACTAGTTCAAGGGTGTGGTGCAGACATAATGGATCGTGGATTTGCAGGGAAATTCAAGCCACTGTGGAGTAAATAAAGGCACCAGTTGTGGCTTAGGTGTCTATGAAACAGTCTCTCTTTTTTCTTACTCTTCACTTTATTTTATTTATTTTTTTTAATTTATTTTTTCTTAGAAAAAAAAATTTCCGCCTCCTCCCATCCTCCCATTTCCCTCCCCTTCCTCCCACTACACTCTTCTTCCCCCCACTCCTTTCCCCCTCCCTCTTCAGACCGAAGAGCAGTCAGGTGGAAAGTCCAAGGTCCTCCCCTCTTCATCTAGGTCTAGGAAGGTGAACATCCAAACTTGCTAGGCTCCCACAAAGCAAGAACATGAAGTAGGATCAAACCCCAGTGCCATTGTCCTTGGCATCTCATCAGTCCTCATTGTTCAGAGAGTCCGGTTTTATCCCATGTTTTTTCAGTCCCAGTCCAGCTGGAGACAGATGGAGACGTTTCTCAATTTTAGTCTTGATACATTCACCACCAAGCCCTGCATGTCCCATGGCAGTTAGTGGGAAAAGTTCTAAAATTACAGAAACATCTATTGATCTCAAAGGAGTTATAAAGATTTATTAATATTTGTTAAAAATTAGAATATCCCCTACCATAAGTATGAGCAGACATGCGAAGCACTTATATTATATTATGTGTGCATTTTGTGAATGATTTCTGTAAGGTAATTTTGTGTCAGTCACAGGTATATTACATAAAAATCCAAAATTATTATAGAAAATAAACAATGGCATATATGACTTTAAAGCAATACAATTAAACTACATAAATTGACTGAAGTTTTTGTTTATTGAAAACATTTTTATAAAATATTTTCTATTCATTGTTTTCCCTTTAACTCCCTTTAACTCCTCCAAGATCTTCCCCACTTCCTACCTTGATAGTCTAAAATTTATGTGCCTTTAGGGATAAAAAGCAGAGCTTGTATGATTTTAACTGGCCTTACTGATTTCTAACGATTAATTTAATCCAACCAACATTGTCTAAAGAGTTACCAAGTCACTGTGCCCTGCTATAAATGTTAGGAAATATGAAAAATGAATGAGACAAGAGAAATAAATACTCAGCTAAAGTGTTCACTGGGAATGGGAGATCACCTCAGTGATAGGACACTTGTCTGTCAGGTCTGCAGCTCTGGTTTTGATCCTTAAAATAAGAGAGACAGAAATTTGGGGTGGGGAGGAAGACAAAGGAAATGATATTAACATCATGAAAACCGTGGCTTACATGTTTTCAGAACAGAACAAATTGGCATAGCAAGTAAAATGTAGGGATTTTATAGATGCCAAGAATATATAGACATAATTGGTCTTATCTTTTATCTATCAGTAATTTTACTTATTTCTGAGTTGAATTTCTGTTTTGTGGCATGAATTATTTTGTTCACTGAGGTTAAAATGCTGACTGCGAAGACTCTGACAGTCGGGCTCCTCTGGTGTTACCTGACAATAAAATCGCTGTAAAAACTGGGTGGGCTATTAACAGCAATGCTATCAACCGGCAGTCGGTTTCCACAATGATCACATTAGGCGTGTATAGAAAAATGAGAAAAAGAAAGCATGGGCTGGCCAAGAATCAAAGGTAAATATAGAAATGTAATATGGGGTAGAAAAAGCAGAGAAGGCAAAAGCCAGAGTGAAAATTATGCCATATAATCAGTAGGAAACTGATACTGAAGACAGGAGCACTATAGGATTTTTCTTATAAAAACCTATAGTTTTTATAAACCTACAGTATGGTAGGTTTTTCCTTACTGAGTCTTAAATATTCAGTTAAATATTAAAAGTGAAGGCTACATTAGAGAGGTGGGTGAGAGGTTGGAAGATGCCAGTTAACAGACCATTTTTATATTCCCACGCATAGTTAATGATGGGTTTTGAAAAATGGTAATTTGAAACTTTTAAAATATATTTATTTCTGCCTGTGACCCAGTACTGTATTTCCTGAAGTGAACTTGATCAGTAAATTGGATCTATAAACTAAAGGCAGCCTCCTTTCTTTATTCATCTCTTTTGAAAAGGATAAATTTTTTAAATACAGATTTAATAGTGACTGAATAATCATTGTTTTCATTATTTATAAGAAAAACATTGTTGTGTCACCCACATTAAATAAATGCAATGAAGGAAATCTGAGATCATAATTTAAAAAAAAAGTGAGATGTGGTATAAGTTCTCTAATGGTAGATACTTTACCAGTGATATTTTATACCTGGGCTATTAGATAGAATGCAGAATAACAATTAATGTGAATACAATTCTGAATAAATCATTCCACATCAGCTTCTTCATGCATGTGAAATTGCAATAACCTATCAGTGCTTTTTTACATATAATTCACATATTTCACCATTTCCCTTTTTAAGTGTTTCTGGGATATTCTAAAAGCATTCACAGTCTCCAAAACTATCTCATTATTACTCTCAGAAAAAAAAAATCCCACCTTTTTCTCAGTAGTAGTAACCCCCATTGCTCACTCCTCCACTCTCTAACCTGTACTATTCTGCTATGGATCTCAACTGCCTTTCTGGTATTTTACATATGTAGAGTGGACTGTCATCCTTGACTTTGGTGTCTGACTGCTTTCAATTCGCCTATTGTCTCTCTCCTACACAATGTCATATGTGTGGGAGGACGTCATGGCTTTTGGTACCTTACAGTATTCTATTTAACAAATATACCATATTTGATTTTTACATTCATCAGTTGGTGAACACTGGTATTCTTTCATCTTTGGTGATTATATATAGTGCTGCTACAAATACCAGCGCACAACTTTTTATTTGATTGTAATCTTCTCAACCCTGTGTGTATATACTAACATCAGGTGATGTGATATCTACAATTAACTATTGATAGAACACCAGATCGTCTTCCAACGTTACTGTTTCTCTTTATATTCCCATCAATGCTGTACAAAGGATCCCAACTGCTCCACATCTTTGCCAGCACTTGGAATGGGCATTTTGTTAGCAAGTCTGGAATTATTTAGACCTGTTTCACATAAGTGGGTTTTGCAAATCGTTTAATTGTTACAACACAGCTTCCTGGTCCACAATGGAAATCAAGCTGCGCTTCTCCCTCTCACTTGTGAAATGTGGGTTACAGGGGCAAAGGTAATATGGACTGTCATTATTTGAAACAAGTTTTGTTGTGGAAACTCCTTCAGCCAATAGACTTTAAGATACTGGGCCACTTTGGGTGTGGTCTCATGTACTATAAGTGCAGACAAAAACCTCGTATGACCCTTTTTTCTGCTGGATTTGATTCCAGTTCCCAGTGCACACAAAGCACTGTGAATTGCTATGCTTACTGTGAGTTTAACCTCGAATAAATAAATAAACCTTTCTTTTACTCTATTTCAGGGCTATTGTGGAACTCTTTGATATTAGTACAGTATATCAAATGTGCATGTTTATGTCCCATTGAATAACAGAAATTTGTCTCCCACAGCTAGGCCTAACCAGTATCCACAACAGTGACCACTTTTGTTCTTCATATTTGTACCTCTGGAATATCAAATATATAACAATGATTAGATTCCTTTGCTAAATTATTGTTCTGATCTTGTTTTGGTCATCGGCACCATTATAAAGGTCCTTAGCATCTTTTGGGTTGGGCAGCAAAGAAAGCATGCTCTCAGTTCAAATGCTGCAGTAATCAGGTTGCAATTCAGCATGCCATAGAAGCCAACAGCACACAGAGTGAGGTGCACAATGATATGCAGTGAAGAATACAAATAATTAAGATTTTCTATCTGTCAGTCTATGGGAAAAGGAACAAAGTAGTCTCTTTCAGTTTAAAGTTCCGCTGCCGTGATCAAAAACTTGTACAATAGCTAATGATGGCCTCTGGGTAGTGACATGTGAGAGAAAAAATGGGAGAGGTACTCGGGCCTCACACTTAGTAGTTCCTGAGCAAATTAGAGTTTCATCTTCATATAAAAAGAAATCTCTTCAAGAAATTTTATAGAGGGCTGTGCCCTGGTAGCAGAGCTATTACTGCTTCGGAGGAGTATGTTTTATGGCAGATGCTGTCATGACTGTACTCTTCAGTGCGAGCTCTTGTGCATGATTCATAACGCTGTAAGGAAGACGTAATGGTGGAACTCATCTGGGAACAGGCAGTTCACCACTGTCCTTGTCAAATGAATGGGAATGACCTCACCCCACAGTGTCAGTACCAGCACCACGCCACCAACGACAAGCCAGTAAGTATCACTTAACGTGTTTGTTAATAAAATCAGAGGGCGATATTAATCCTTGTAAAGCCACATTGTTTACTACTTTGCTGCTTTATTTTAAATTAGGGATGAGGATCAAATTCTTTTATTGCATGAATATTTCCCAGATATCTTTACATAACATTTTTCATGTAGAAAGAATGGTTATAGAAACACAAACAAGCCTTAGTGTCTATGGTCTTGGAGACCAGGCCCCTAAAAAGAAAACAAAAAGCCTAATCCATACATTCCTTTACTGTTTTAGAATACTTAAATACTAATAAGGGAGATTAATCTGACCAAAGAACAAGTTAGAGATGAGATGAGTTTGAAACTACTAGCTACAGGCTGTTAGATGGTAGGTTTACATTAAAAATGAAAACATACATTATATGGACTCAACAGGTTTCATTTAGGAATATATATATATATATATATATATATTAAAGTAATAACAACTGGTTAAGGAACAGGCTATGAATTGATGGGTATAATGGAGAGTTTGAAGAAAGGGAAGGTGGAAATGTTGTAGCAACAATGCAATCTCCAAAATAAACAACAATAAAAATGACGAAACTTGCCTTTCATGAGTTTCAGTAGACCTAAAATACCCCGAGACTATAAAGCTTTTAATGCTATCAAGTCCAAAGTAAATTCCTATTTATTCTGATAAAAAATAATTAGCTCTTTGATAAAATTCTAGAATAAAGTGAACAGATAAGAAGTGATGGTTCCTGGTGGCCACTGAGCCCCTCCTGGTTGATTCCTGCCTCCAATTCAGTTTTTGAAGATTATTTTCTTTGTTATGAAATAGGCCGAATCATAGAGGGCCTTCACTCCTCCCACACAGAAACAGAGTAAGGATCTCTGTTCTCCTTAATTAAAACTTCTGAACCTCCTCAGCTCCTTGGGAGAGGCAATAGTGAAGACTCACTTGGAAAACAGCTACAACATGGCTCTGAATTGTGCCCGCACTATCTCATACCTGAGAGAACACAGAACCATTTTCCTGAAGTGTTTAGTAGGAAGAATGGTTGCTGTATGGAGGGGAATGTCCTGCTGCATGTTTGTTGTCTCTGCCTTAAACATGTGCAGGTAGCCTCTGGTGCCCTCCAGTATTGGTGATTGGCAGTCTCTTTTGTTGTTTCGTGTTTCAGTCCTGTGTTAGTGCCACTGTAAACAGTCCGTTTTTGACATGTCTTCCCATCCGCCATGCAATTATATCATTGCATGAATGGATAGTGGTCAGGGTTATTCACATGAAGGCAAGCACGTGCGTGTTTGTCTTACACCAAGACCCGGGTATTTTATTTTCATCCTGGTCTGAATCCCTTGCCTTCATTCTGGGAATTTATTCGGACCATATGTTCGCCAAAGCAGTAGCTGACATTTGTCTGTCAGTTGGTATGTAAAGAGATGGATAGTTCCCAGGGTGAAAGGGTTGTGTAGATGAAGAATTGTATACATTTGCTAATATCTTAAGAACTGCTAAAATGGGGCTCGAAATAATGTACACTTTGAATCATTATGTACATACACAGTGAAAATGTTTTGTCTTTAATCAGTAATAGAGATGTTCTAACTTATGAACTGTAATTTTTATCTTTTAATTTACTTCATCGTATGCATACTTTTTCTGTATGTAAGTATGTATGTATGTGCGCCGTGTGCATAGAGTGCCCACAGAGACCTGAAAAGGACATTAGACACCTGGATCTGGAGTTATAGATGGTTGTGAGACACCATCTACATTCTGGGAATTGACCCAGGTCCTCTGCAAGACACCAAATGCTCTTAGCTGCAAAGCCATCTATCCAGCACTTGTTCTTGCTTTAACTGTACTAGATTATGAATGCTTATAGCTAAATATATTTCCTTAATTCATTTTATTGAACTTTAAAATGTCATTATGACTATGCCTGCCATGCTGTGTCATTAGCAGATAAATTCTTCTTTTAACTCAATAGAAAGATGTCTACATTTCAAGTAATTATTTTTTGAGCATATATGTGTTTAAAAGAAAAACAGAATTGTACATGCAATGTGGAAATCACTTTAAGCCTCTTTCAACACCAACTAATTAAAGTGTAAATACTTTGGTTTCCTAACATAATACCATGATTTCAGAGAGTTTAGTTTCATTGTTAATAATCTATTTGCACACATGTGTGTTTATATTCCATCCACAATGTCTGCCTAATAGATGCAATACTAAGTATCATTATGATGTTATTACTTTTAGCCAATTGACAATCTGGACTCGATAATTGCAGAGAGGTCATAGGCCCCGCCTTTATCTTTCTAGCTGATGATGGCATTAGTGTTCGAATACAGATTAGATTCATCTGTCTAGAGGTTTTCATTCCGTAAGTATATTCTACGTGTTTATTGAAAGCATGTTGTGCCTCTCTTAACTTTATCTGAGGAAATGGACAAGAAGGCAAAAATAAATTTCATAAAATTAAAATGTCATCTACCCAATCTTCCTAAAATTCTGCTAGATAAATATGTTTCATCTGGAAAATATGACTCTTTCTTACTGAGTTTCTGTGCATTTAGCAGCCAAGACTCTGTTGCAATGCAAGCACTAAGGTTTCTGCATTGGTCAGCAGGACAGCCCCAGAGGAGACCATTCCAGAGTCACCTAAGTGACTACTTTGCCATAGATGAAAGGCTGGCTAAGATGAGCCCATATTTGGTTAATTATTTTTTTTAGAATAACATTTTTATTTATTTTTTGAGAACTTATTTGTATAGTTTGATGTAATCCGCCTTCTACTACTTCCTCTCAACCCCTCCCAGTTCCTACCACCTGTCTTCCTTCTGACTTCCTGTCCTATGTTATTGTTACTAATGGCCCCCTGAGTTTCTATCAGACCAATAAATAACCCAAGTAGCTCTGGTTCCACATGACAAATAATTGAAAAGAATTGGAATCAGAGGATGACTTCGTCTCCACTCCACTCGTCCTGACAGAGGCGACTTTGCATATAGTGATTATTGCCTTTCACATAACAAGCTTATAACTAAAGACTAAGGAAAACAATATGAAAACTTTATTTATTTATTGTTGCTTATATTTTTCATCCTGATGATTATCTTTGACTATAGAAATCATTTTAATATCAGGATTCTCATATGTCCATGAAGCACTGAGAAAATAAATGATCATCAGACTTATAAAAAGTATTAACCAATTCATAACAAGACTCTAACATTTTCTAAGTTGACCTATTTATTTTTCCTCTTCAACTCAATCTTAGAATGTATGTTGTATATCAAGAAAATATAGGATTATTCTTAAATATATAACCCAAACCACACACATCTATAAATACATTATATGCATTCTAAGTTGAAAAAAAAATACTACACACAGCACATACACAGAGAGACACACTCTTAAAATTAAAAGTGAATCTTTAAGACAGAAAAAAAAGAAAGCATAAGATCTTATAATTAGTACCAGTTACTAGTCAAGTGATTTGCAGATTGATTTCTTTTTATTTTGTGTATATGAATGTTTGCCTATGTGGTTATATTTCTACCGTGTGCGTCCCTTATGTCTGTAGAGGTCAAAGTCGGGTATTAGGTTCCCAGTAACTAGAAATATAGATGATTGAGATCTGCCATATGGGTGTTAGGAACTGAAAGTGGGTCATACTAGAGTGGCAAATGCTCTGAGCTGCTTGTGAACACTTTGTAACTGAGGTCAAAGTTTGGTGGCTCCCTGAGCTTTAGCTGAAGTATCAGCAGGGAATTCTGGATGTATCTCTGGACTGTTAAAAGCTCCAAGGCTAGATAGATGGGTCAGTGGTTAAGAGAACGTTCTGGTTTTACAGAGGCCCCAGATCACAGCCACCTGTAACCCTACTTATAATCCAATCATTTCTAAGAGATCTCTCTCCCCTGTGACCTTTGTATATACCTGCCTTCACATGCATATACCCACCCAGAAACACACATATGCATACACATAGCTAATAAATAAATAAATAGTTCTTTTAAAATATAAATCAAAATAAAAGCTAACAAATTCTTGCTGCTATCGCAAAGCCTTTCACATTTTCTAAATGAAATTTCTAAACCTGTAAATTTTATGAAAATAAAATCTATGATCAGGAAAGGCATGATGCTGACTAAAAAAAATTCTAGTCAGGGCCTGACAAATGCTTGCTGAATTTCCCTCTCTTAAAGAAATGAAAAGTTTTAGAAAGAAGAAAAGTGAGAAAAAAATTGAAGTGGGAAGGAAAAAAGAAAGGGGGAAGTAAGGAAAGTTTAGAAAAAGGGAAAAGAAGGCAAGTCTCCAGGTCTCTGCCTCTCCCTCTCTCCTTCATTCTTACCTCTCTTCCTCCCTGTAATCTATGTCCTTTGGCTAGAATCTTTGTGTGCTGGGACACAATAATCCAGAACCGTGTTTATTTGAGACTGCTGCCTCATTCTAGAATTGAGAATAAAGCATTTTAAGATCTGTAAATCTGGATTTGTTATACTTTCATTTTTTTAAAAAAGGAAAAATGACAGGAGATATTCTATTTTAGAGGAATTTGCAAGACTTAATTTTAATAAATCTGTTAGAAAATTAAAGTTGTATTTTTTCAACCAAATTATTAATTTATAAAAATCATACCATTGGATTTCACTAAAATATAGTAGTACTTGAAAGTCAAACTTACTTTAGGTGCAGACTCTCTATTGGTAAAATTAAACTCTGAACCCCACTAACAAGCAAAAGAGGACACTGTGGTTTCTGTCTGCTAAGGACTGTTGCAGACTGACATCCCTGAATTTGCTTCCAGAGGATCAAGCATCATTGTAAATACAAAACGTGCCTTTAAACCAAGATGAATAAGCTTTTGAGAGTATTTCTTACCTCAATTATGATAAAGACAAACCAGAATTTAAACTACCAGAGGTGAAAGAATTAATTCTCTCAATGCTAATTAGGTTCACAATGATAAGTGATTGTGTTTTCCTGTTTGCTTTGCTGTGCACCTCTTAGTGGTTTGTATTTAATATGCATTTTAAACACACATCTTGTTTTTAAATAACTAGATTGAAGAAACTGAGGAACAAAACCCTTTGTGGATTTGGATCCCAAAAGGTAGAACACATTCGGCTCCTCAAAATGGATCTATTTGGTTAATTGTACCTGAGGAGCAATTTGAGGTTATTAATGTTTAGTAATCTATACTTAAGTAATACATGTGATTCAAAAAGCAAATATTTCTTAGGTGAATGGAAGGATAGGTGAAGGTGATGTTTGTGTAGAACTTGAGACTATAATGATTTTGATTTAGAAACTTTACTACAGACATAGGGCAAGTCATCTGCTTGTATTTGTGATGTTTGGTCCATTTCTCTCATGTAGTGGTCCGTCTGCAGCCATCATTACTAACTTCAGTTGTTATTAGAAACCCCTGGGACAGTCATTTGAAAAATGTTCACATGAAGAGTAGAGGAAAGTGAAGGACGAAAGAATATTTTTAAATACGTGTCTTTCAGAATTCTGAAGCTACATTATCTCCTTTCTGTAAGTCCCAAGTACTGGTCTCTGGCCTCCATCTTCAGAGGCCCGGTCCCTGTGCTCGCCAAGCCTTGACCCCTCCCCAGAGGGTGTCAAGACAGCCCACCAAAATCTTGACCACTTCCCCAGTCTATTTAAACTGCTTCCCCGGAAAGGAAAGTTCCTGCATGGTCTATTTTCTCTCCCCCCCTGTAGTCATGTTCTCAGCTTCCCGGTTCTCCCTCAGGGCCACCTGAGAGTGCAGGAATCCCATTAAACCTGGATATTTTTTTAATTTGGCTTGTTGTGATTTGGGTTGATTGGGATTTTTGTATTGGCAAAATTCCTAACACGTTCAGTCTTTTAGTGTGTTTTCTCAAATAGAGTGTGTCAACACTGACCTGTAATCTCAAACATTGGAAGGCAGAGGCAGAAGGATCAAGAGTTCAAAGTCAACTATGCAAATTCAAGGCCATCTTGGTCTACCTGAAAAAAAGGTTCTTTTTATGAGATTTAAAAATATATTTTATTGGAGAGCAACTGAACACAAAGTCAGTATCAGCATGGTATTTTTCACACTAGTCACACTAGAGACCCCCTGCCCTTGGATGAACTTTTCATGCCCTTAAAACCTGTCTCTCTCTCCACTTCTAGTGATCAATGGTGAAGAACTATATGCTAGGGTTTCATTTCATTTGAATTGGGAAGAAATGTTACAGCATGCCTGGCTGACAGCTGTGTCATCTTAAGACCAAGTTTTTGAGCTGAGAACATGTGGTGGAAGCTGAACATGTGGTATTGGAAAGGAGAAAGTTCTACTACAAGCAGGGCTCCCCTCTACTAGGCCAAGGTTAGAGTGCTCCTTCAACGACAGTGGGTCTCCCAGGTCAGCTGCTTCCACAACCCAGAACTGTGAAGGTTCCTGTTTTTACTAACTCTTTACAAAACTATGATATTATATTCAGTGCCAACACGACTCCCATGAGAGGAAGATACAGACATCCAAAATATTCCAGATAACATGTTCTCCACTCATTTCTGATTTCTGCTATTTTTACCACCCCCATAAAATTGTTATTGAAAACAACCACAGTTATAGTAAGTAGATGAACCAACCGTGCTTCTCGTATGAAGAAGACACAATAAAATTCTGCCAGAAAAGGGGATCCCTTACATATAAATACACATCAATGTTTATGACTCACACATTTCCTTTAAAGCAGAAATAAATACAAATGGGATACTAGAGAACACTTAGGGACAAAAAGTATTCATCATAGACAGGATTGAGTGATCCCCTAATTACTCTCTTTCTTCAATACTAAATTAATATTTTAGAATCAAACCCTCCTCATGATACAGATTTTTAAACCAATTATATGCTTAAAATAGTCCTTTGGGTTTCAATAGCCACAAGTTTGGCCAACCACATCCCTTCTCCATTAGTTTTTAATCTAGAATATAGCATCTCTATTTGCACTTGACTGGAGCCAAAATTGGAGACATTCTAGGTTTTTCCCTTTTTTAACCACTCATTTCAAATCCATCAGAAAAGCCTTTTGCTTATATAAAACTCATCATGAGCCTCTCTGGACATAATACAACATAGTCTAAGTTATCATCACCCTTTCCAAAAATTGCATGAAGGTTTTTCTAAGAAAATGAGTAAATAAAAATACTTATATCTAATAATTCATGCTTTTCCAATAGCAGGTTTCAACTTTCTTAAATATAAACAAAATGTTTTGGATATTCAGTGCCTTCCCATTGCAACTTGAAAAAGCTGATTTAAAAAAATCTTTTAAAATGAAACCAAGCCCTTTCTTATCACCATAGCCTATCACTATAAATTCTTTCTGAGACAACCAAGCGCTGTGCTTCATAGAAAGCAAGATTGTGAAAACACACTGCTTGGGTTGGCATTGTGACTTTCTGCTTTCCAGTTTAGGTAAGTTAGTAATCTCCCTGTGCATCACCTGGGCACAATCATAAAACATTTGTTTATAATCCATGCTTTTTCTTGATATTTTTAACTGTGTTTATTCTTTAGGAAGGGAACCCCCTAAAATTTCTCACACTTTCATGCCTCATTCTCAGATGTTGGCTCCACTATTTCATTATCTCATTTTAGTTGAAACTCCTCAATTCTGAAAACCTCTTTTCTGCCTACAGATGTCTCTTAACTTCAAAAATTGTCATGTTCATTTATCTTCCTGATTTTTTTGGTGGTATTTTTTTTTTCAAATTAAGATTGGAAACTGTAAACTTTCCTTTCTGAGTTGTAAGAATAAGTAAGAACTAATTTATTCTGAGGTCCTATTTGGAAAAGAAAAACAAGCGTCTATGAATCTTGTTTAATCTCAGAAAGAACAGTATCTTCATGTGTTAATGAGTAGGACAAGACATAATGGTGAATGTACAGTGTTGATATTCATTATAACGGTACCTATAGCAAGCATTGAAAGAGAAAGAAGAGGATATAGCACCAAGTCTAGAATTTTGGGGATGTCTAAGAAAATAAAAGGAAATGAAGAAAATAACAGTTGAATATAGTGAGCCCCTTGTGTTCACTTATCTCACTAAAGTATATTGAACTGAAAGAAGTAATATAATGAGAAACTAATATTTTAAAAGTTTCATTTAAATTATTCATTAAAATTGGATGGAATATCCCCTCTCAATTTGTTATTTTCTTATGCCTTCCTTTGACCTCATCCAAATATTCATTTCCCTTAGATGATTTGTATGAATGAAACCATTTTATATTTTACAAATTAAATATTGGCCTTGCTTTGGAAAAGGCTAAAGGTTTCTCAAGTACTGCAATGCACAAAGATATTACTTCAAAAATAGACATCATTAAGCCAAGCATGTATTGGAAATGATGAAGAGGAGAGAGATTTAGAGGAGGCAGTTATGTCAACTATTATCTTAATCTTACTACACAATATGTGCTTACCCAAGCTTTTAAGTGTTCAATAAACTAATTTACAGTAACATATATATGGACAGATTTTTGTTGTTGTTGTTTCACCTAATAATCAGTCTATTGGGACATCTCAGAACTAATCATTAAGTGTAAGAAACAAAGCAAAGCGTAGGAGAAGAATAAACTTATGGTATAATCTTTGTTGCTTATTATATTCAGATCTTATATCTAGAAGAAGCCCAATTTTATTTCCTTCCTAGAACTTTAAGATTCTAATGAATTCTAAAATAACCAAATCCACAGAAACTTGGTGCATAAAATAAATGTCACATTAGTAATTTGCATGCGGAGGCACACATTTCAAACAACTGTGTCTGGGTATATACATGTGTCTCTGTGTGTATTACTGTGTATTTATCCATGTTTTCACATGCATGTGGAGGTCGTGTGTGTTTTTCAGTCATTCTCTACCTTATTTTTTGAGCTGGGGTCCCTCACTAAATCTGGAGATCGTTGATGTAGCCATACTGGCTAGCTAGCAAGCCCCAAACATCACTTTGTCTCTTGGTATTTGATGATCATATTACAGGCAACTTGAGCTTTTGCTTGGGTTTAAAGCTCAGGTTCTCATGATTGCATTTGTCAGCAGTTTGCGATAGAGCCATATTCCAAGACCTCTCCTCAAACTTCTTTTCATCTCCATTATTCAATGACAAAATTTTTTGGTGAATTTTTTGGACCAATATGCTCTTGAATTACATTTCACTCAGCCCAAACGCAGTACTGCCACACTAAGAACAGGATCCTTTGTCACCTGATGTCAATTCCTTGGTCTCTAAGTAGTGCCAACATTTGCTCCCAATATCATACTGCCACGTATCTTTTCAGCCATTCCCTCTCCTTACAATGTAGCCCCATAACACCATATTCTAGTAACTTCACTATAGTTGAACTTCCTCCCATCCTCCTTTATCTTTCCTCTTATCCCTATATTGTCTTTCTTTTACTTCAAGGTATTTCTTCTACATAATATTCTGACTTTAAAACTGAATGGTCTTTTTAAAATGAGTAGTAAAACTTGTTTCTGAATGTTAGCTGGTCCGAAGGACAGTGGAATGGCATCTTAACAGGCATTATCTTGGCAGGCTGAATGGGAAATATTAAGTGAAGTTCATTGTAAATTGTGTCGAACTTTTAGGGTTCTATGATTCAAGACATGGGTCTTGAGACGGAAGATGAGGACAGTGTGCTTAAAATAAATTAATGTCTTTAATCTGTGGAACTTGCCAATCAAAACCTAAACCTCCGCATACACAGCCTTGGGCGTATCAGCCGCCTAATTACACAGAGTCTGGCCCATCACTGATGTTTTAACACTTGATTTATTTCCTGTTCAATTTGTTTAATAAGGCCAGAGTTAATTGGTTTTCCAAGTGAGTGTTAAAATATAAAGCTCTACCTTCATTAAGTGGAGACTGTGCTTATTATGCACCAATGACTTACAAGTCTATGTAAAGGTCACTAGGGTGAGATTTCAGGGCACTATTTACAAATCACGGCTTTGACTTGATAGTAATATGATAAATAACCAAGAAATAGCCAGACCTCTGTGATTCATAACAAGAAGTGATTATATGAATTTTTTAAGGTCCCTGAAACAAAAAAAAAATATTTTTTAAATAAGCGTTTTAAAGCACTGTATGTTGTCTTTCAAATTAATTACTTTTTATGTTTTTTAAGAAAATATAATGTACCAGTAATATCTATGTTACTGTTATTTATTTTTTTGTTTGTTTGTTTAACAGTGCTTAGTATTTGCGTGCCATGCTCCTGTGGAACACAAGGACATTTAAATATGTGCTATTTTGAAAATATAAATGACAAATTAGAGACTATATGATGAAAACTAACGTGTTTTAAAATTGTATTGGACTCCTATATGAATATTAAGAATGAAAAAGCAGTAATTTTTATCTCATCATTTTTCTATGGGCTATTTTTATCTTAAACACTACCAGCAGTAATGCTGTTTTTCATTACTGTCAAATGTGATTCTCAAGAAATATCACTTGGCAAGGGAAATGTCTTTCAGGGAACAGAATTTTCATTCTTGGTAGAAAAAGGTTGTATTTTGGAATTTTTTTGAGGAATCCTACGTATTATCCACAGTGTGGATATTATATGTGGATTCTCTCGTTAGTGTTTCATCTACCACCTTCCTTTCATTCTGGGAAGGAGTAACATGTTACAAATAAAAGCACCAAAAGTGAAATCTGCTAGCTAATTTTCAGGAACTATAGACTGATTAAGCACAACACACATACGTATGCACATATGCATGCATGCACACTTAGAAGAACTCCTTCTATTTATTTGAAAGGAATACTTTGCATGCAAAAATATTAGCACAAAGCTTTATGTGAAAGGGTCCAAATATCACCTAAATTGAATGGGATAATTTAATCATGTTTTATTACATAATACCATTACATTTTACACTTTAATGGATTCTTTCTCTAACAATAAACTTGACTGTCTTTGAGAAATTGTGTTTAAAGTCTATGACACTGATGTTTCTTAGAGTTATGGGAACAAAATGCCACAAACTACAGACTACAGGCCATGTAATTGTTAAATACAAAGTCCGGAGTCTTTTAATCTGCAACCAAGACACCAGCAGGCCCTTCTCTGAGAGACTGGCTAGAAATCTTCTTTCCCTCTCTCTCCCTGACACCTGTTTTAGCATCAATTCTTTGCTTCCACTCACTCAGTTCCTCCAGCTCTGTCAAAGTATGTGTTCTCTTTGTAAGTCTGCCTACACTTATAACTCCTCTTCCTATAAAGACGCCTATGGTACTGGAAGTTGCCACCCTTATTTACTTGTTCTTAATTTGACTACATCTATGAAGACCCAGTTTCCAAATAAGTCATAATTAAGGAATTAGTAATAAACATTATTTAGGGCCCAGAGTTGAACTTGTGAAAATGGTTTTTGGAAATATTTTACACATCAGATTAGTATATAATTATTTGACTCAAATAGTAATTGTTTGGGCAAAATGATAAATATCAGTGGTCTCACTCAGAACAATGTGCTTTTAGATTTAGAGAATGAGGTTTGGAATCACATATGGGATAGCTATTTCCATTAAACATAGTTTTATGTGAGTATCCTGGTGCAAGTTATCTTAAACTTAGTATGTGTTCCTGCTATCCAGACAATTTTTGTGAAGTCTAGTCAAGGGTAAACAAACATCCAAATAGAAAGCCAAGTCTAAGACTCATTAACTCAGTAGAATAAATACATTCCTTATTTGTCTTAACAACAAGAGGGAAAATGTTCTCAAGAAGGATTTTAGAGACAGAAGTCTTCACAGATCCAATGTCTCCACCATCTTCTAACAAAACTCATGAGATTGTATACCGAAGGAATCAGTTCTCTCATGTTCATTACTGTTGACTCTGATAATTCCAAACCTTGTGAATGTAGGTCATGAGGTCACTGTAAATTTCTGAACTATCACCAAAATCCATTATTTTTGCCAAATCCATAAAACATAGTGATTAATGTTATTCAGTAAGATAAAACATTATTTTCATTTTATTATTTATGCTTTCAATAGTTACCTGCTCCGAGAGAAGCACAATTTAAATTGAAGGTAGAGCAAAGCCAAATTAACGTCATATACACGAGTTTGAAAACCGCAAATCAACTTAAGAACTGTATTGTATTCATTCAATTTCATTTCATTCTTGCTTTATTTTCACATTATACTAACATAGAGGGAAACAGAGGCTCAAAGTCCTACCTTTTGTTGAATGAAGAGCTTATTTTACCATGAAGAAGTCATGTGGCAGTTCTTGGTCATAGGATTAAAAAAAAATCATATAATCTTTTGTTTGAATAGGACTAGAAAATTAGCCAGTAGAAATTTTCAGCCAGTCCTCCATGAGGAACTGATAAGTTTATTGATTGCTCTTCTAGTAAATCTTAAAGTTTCACCAGATTAAACCTGGTGTCTAGCTCCTTTCACACTGGCCTTGGGGGTGAGATCGTGATGAAATGTTTCATAAGATTTCACACATGATTATAATTAAAAATAAGACAAAGTAAGAGGCAGTAATGCATGTGAGGTGCTTAGTGACTGTCCAGCAGGAATGCATGTCTTTGTTATGACTAAGTAACCCGGTCATTCCAGAATAGTTTGGCTTTGTTTAATGCATATGGTGTTCAGCTCAAATGATAGTGATAGTGAAAGTAGTCCTGCCAGCAGAGAAGTTATGAGCACGGACCCAAACACTGAGATAGAACCTCCCATCCCAAGGCTACCAGGATGTGCAAAACAGAGAGACTGTACCAAACTGTGATCTTCACGACTATTTGCAAAGGATATGCCAGACTCTTCCAAAAATGTCTATCCTGAGTCTATTTTCATAATCCAGCATTAACACTTAGCAGTGATTCCAATTTCATTTATTGCAAGAACCTTTAGTTTTCACATTCTGACCAATCTCTGGCAATTCAGTTGTCTCCCTTTCACCTAATAATGACAAACTAGCTTTGTTTTACTACAACCAAGTATCATGGTAAGCGAACTTTAATTATAGGATGACAATTCTAAACCTAATATTGTCACATGACAGCAGAAGAGATTACCTAATATCGAAGCTCTACTGTCACAGAAACGAAACAAACTTCTCATCTTGAATCAGTTTTAGTTTCTTACAATATCCACAAATGTCTTTTACATTCGAATGATTGTATTACCTTTTCACTTGCCTTAAAATTTTGCTCCCCTCTTACTTTCTTACTGATAAATTTGTTTTTTGTATATAATTATACAAATACAATTTTTGTGTATAATTATACAAATTTACATATGCATATGATATTCAAACCTTTTATGGGGCTCATAAATCCTGTTTCTTGCAAGCTATACTAGATAGGTGTCTTTAAGTAACTTAGTAACTTAAAACATCATGCCCATAGTACACATGAAAAATTATCAATGTGAGGGGAAATGTGAAATGAGAAAGCATGATAGGAGCACAAAATCGTGGTTAATTTTCGAGGGCTCCTTTAATGACAAAATACAAAAGTAGATCCATCTCTTTCAAGCTATAATATGTACTATTTGTTTCCTGATATTAACTTTTAAATCATTAAAATAGTTTTAATTTTGGTTTCCTTTTAAAAAACCTTTATTTCACCTCATTTGTTTTTCATTCTTCTGCATAAAGTATTAATTTATGTTATATTTTTAAACTTTATTACTAAAGTTATTTCTGTAAAATATATTAAGATCTCAGTTTTCTTAAAGACAAATTCAAGTGTATACATGATTAAGTAATATGTAAACTTATTAATGAATATTATTTTTCATTCCATCACATGAAGCTTATCTGGAGTAAGTTACTTGAAATTTATGCCCTTTATTTTTTTCAGGGGTTTCTGGAAAGATTAAATCTGATGGTTCATGTAAATCATGAAAATCATTAATTTAGTAAATGTTGTATCTAAGTATCACATATACATTTACTGAGTACCATAATGTTCTCATAAAATAAGTTTCCATGTGTTAAGCTCTTTTTCTAGAACTGGGAAGGCAAAGATGTATAGATGTATAAAAAACTATTTAAAAAAACATGATTTAATAACCCCAAACACAAAAATCATTCGTATTGCTTTAGGGCAGGGTTCTCAACAATTTGGGGTCACATACTAGACATCTTCATATCAGATATTTACATAACAATTCATAACAATAGAAAATTACTGTTATGAAGTAGCAACAAAATAATTTTATGATTGGGAATCACCACAACTTGAGGAATTGTTTTAAAGGGTCGTCACATTAGGAAAGGTCGAGAACCACTGCTTTAGGGCATTCTAGAAAGAGCTGAAAGGCAGTCGTCTGGATAACTGGAAATATGAAAGAGAAACCCCTCCAAGTAAGTGAAATTAGTCACCACCTCTGTGAGGAGAACATCCTAGCATTAGCGTGATATACAGCAAGCAGGATTCCAGCAACACGACTTGTATGCTCGTAATGAATCATGAGAGGTGCAAAGACTTTTTCCCTGTTGCTTTGAGGCGAAGATACAAACTGTATTGATTTTTATAATAGAACTTGAAAACTACAACATTTTTTACATTCGCATAAAGGCACAGGGTGATAAGGAGCTGGAAGACGTCAGATTCATTACACTGGCAATGGAGGAAGAAATGTGGGGATATCAGACTCGATCATATACTGAGTGAAAGTCTCAAAGGAGTAATAGATATAACTTTGTGGCTATAGGTATCTGGCAGAATTGGAGAGGAGAAGGAAGAAAATGTTAAATGTCCTTAAACTAGACATAAATAAAATATCAAATACGGAGAAATTGGATTTAGCAAATTGTATTGAAGCTGAGGTTATCAGGAAATAGCTATGGTTGGCCTTTCCTGAGTAACCTCCAGATGCCCCCGTGCTTTCGTTCTGTAGCCCATTATCGGTTATCTCCCCACACCTGCCAGGAAGGAGCGTAGTTTTTCTTACTTTAAATGTTCTACAATGCTGTTCTTCCTACTCAGTATTAACACTTTATATTATTTTTAGCTTTCCATGAACAGTATTTATTTAATCATTTATCCAAATATAGTTTTGTGGTGTGGATGTGTGCACTTGCACACATGTATGTATGTGAGTATATGTGTGAGCATGTGGAAGCCTGACTAGAGCAACACCTGTCATCCTCAGCAACACTGTCTCCTTCCCACAAGAAGGGGTGTGTCTCTCTTTGGCGTGGGACCTACCGCATATGCTAGGGTGACTGCTCAGCAAGCCTTGAGCATTCTCCTTATTCTGCTTCCCTGCACTGGGATGCCAAGCAATCAGATGAGGTAATTCTTTACATAGCTTCTGGGGATGAAACTCAGGACCTCATACGTGCAAAACAAGCTTCTTACTTATCTAATCCAGATTCCAAATTTCTCACTAATGTTTATTATCATTATCATTATTGTTATTATGGGCATTTATTTCATTGAGGTGCTGTGACACACTATATATTTTATCCGATAATATTTTAAAGACTTTTATTCTGAATCTTGCTTTGCAATAATAAAACTGAAAATATTTAATGACTTGATATATTGGATTGTCCTCTTTATTTTATATAGCTTAAACCCTAGTTAAAGTAAAAAAAAATGTTGCAATATTTATTCATGCTTTGGAATGTTTGAGGAGAAGAGAGTGTCAGCTTGGTCTTGACTACAGTGCATCAAGAGACGCACCATTTGTCAGATAATTTCCTGAGCCTGACATTTTCTGGGCACAATTTTTTAACCTAACATTGCTTTGCAAAGTTTAGTAAAAAGTGTTTGCACACTGTACTAGTTTAGATATCAATAAAACATTGGCTTTCGAGTGTTTGTTGGGCTTTTTTTCTGTATTATTGATTTGACATCAACCCCAAAGAAAGCAGGAGTTTGAAGGTCAATGTTCCCTTAAGCTATGTTGCAGGTACCTATTATAATAACTGTCTCAGGTATTGGGAAAAATTAGTCATTTCACCTTGTGTGCAGTTATGTCCTCTTGAATGAAGAGTTGCCCAAGTTTCAAGATAACCAAATGTCAAAGCATATACTTGGGCAGTAAACTAATTGGTAGCAAACCTCATTAAGAATTCTGGTTGCAGTAATAGCTTTTCTTCAATTGCCACTGCTGTTAATGAGAAGCACAACAGAAGCCACATTACCGCTCTGACAATTTGTTCCATTGATTTATTAGGCTTGCTCTGCCGCCATCTACATGCAGGGACTGCAAAGCGTTTGTCTGATATTAGTGCACCTTGGCTTCTGCAAATAGACTGAAGGGAGGCCAGTTTTTAAACGGTGAGACAGCTACTACTAGAACTTTATCCTGTCGTCCTGGGAAATATACAGGCTGCAATTGAGATGAAGGTGCTATTCAGGCAATCATTGCTTACATATCATTTTTATTCCAGTTCTGGAAATGAAGAAATACGTGTTTCACTTAACAAGCTACTCCAAATACATGTTTATGTCAAATTAAACTAAATTTTATTTAACCTTCCACTTTTTATGCATTACTTTTCTGGCAAATGAATTTATATGTCACCTCATCTATGTAAATCTCAAGGGGGAGAAAAAATGAATTGAATTTTCAAAGCATCTAAAAGATGTAACTTTTTTTTCACACTCCTCTAATTTCTCAACTCATTTAAGATCCTAAAGTATCCAACAACCTCTTAAATTATAATTAAAATCACTGAAATACAAACATTTGGACTTTACCACAAACCAACCTAAAATACCTTTGGCAGAATTTATTTCTCAGTTATCTGTTTTATCAGTGCTTATCCTGGATTGAATTTGCAGCTGCATATTATTTCAGGGCCTAGTTTGGCATTTGATTGAATAACTCAGAGAAGTTGTGGGTTTGCTAGTGAACTCGAGTGTTAGAGGCTGCAATGGAATTATAGCCATGTTAATAATTATTCTTGTGTCATTGTTACAGAATTTGTTGCAGAACTGTTTAAGGAAGAAAAACTCGTTTGGTTCATGGTCTCAGGGTATTTCTGTCCATACAGTGGAAACATATATTGACTTTATTTGTAATCATGGGAAAGCGATATAGAGATCATGTGGTAGATCAAGAACTAGAGAACTTTTTCTTCAGCTAGGCCCTACTTCCCAAAGATTTTACCACCTCTTAAATAAATCCTCCCCAGCTGTGGAACAAGCATTTGAACATGACCCTGTGATTCAGACTGAAACCAAAACTGTACCTTTGATGAGGATCAAATGGGATGAAGCACCTGAAGCTCTAAAGATGCAGTGGTGTGCTTTTTAGAGAAGAACATCAAGAGATGCTCTCTGCATTTTATTGTCATGATCGCTTTGTTCATCCTCATGTTATCACCAGAGGAAGAGGAAGAACAATGACACCATCAATTATCCATTAACCAGAATGTAACCAAATTGTAGAATGCCAGAAGCTGTTCATTAGTAGGCTTTCTTTATCAAATATAATCCAAAGAAATTGACAATTTGACTGGAAAAACATGGAGCAGATCTGAATCCATTGACGATTATCTCAAACACCATTCATTCATTAATACATAAGTACTAGCACCTGTACCAAATGTTTCTCACGCTCCACTTTCCACTTTTGTTCTATCAATGCTTAACCAGACAACACTCTTTGAATTACTTTTGCTCTCTTCTACCATCTTCTAATTCCAATTTATTTTTTCTTTAGGGACCACTTGAAATCTTTAAATGTACAAGAATGTTTATAATTTCCAAAACTATATAAAATTAAAGCAAATTGATGTGGAATAATATGCTTGACATGGAATTAAAGTTTAACAGAAATAAAACATTGAGTAACTGATAGTGTTACTTTCATCTCATTATCCTCTGTCAACACAGGCGTGTAGCTGGCATGAACACTTAGCATGTATACTCAAGATATGTTGGCATGCGTGTTAGTGGGCTATGGCAGCAAAGATTCTGGGGACTGAGGATACTGAGATATCAATTAAAGTAGTCTGTGTGTCCTTTTAATTCACAGTACATCTGAGAGTGAGGCACGAAAGGGAATAAGACAGTGTCTTAAACTGTGAGAGACAGGATTAGAGGTAATGAGCTAAAATAGGAATGCCATCAAAGGTGGACATGTTTAAACATAAACTCCCATCTCAGAGGATGAGATAGGTAATTCTACACCAAGAGTTTGGTTGAATAACAAAAGCCGCATACATCCCTTGGTTATGGATAGAATGGACCTCAGATATGAAAGGCGGTAGGAATCCAATTATTATATGCAACCAAGTTCAGAGTCATCAAAATCTAAAACCCATGCATCAGTGAAAGATCGTTCTTCTATTAGTTATGTGAAAGGACAATGTGTGACATCGCCTGTATTACTACAACCACCAGTGCAGGACAAAGTAATATTGGTCATGGTGTTTTGGAGGCATAGGCGGCTTATAAGGAAAGATTTGAGAGACTCAAGACATAAATGCAAAAAAGGCCATTTACAATCACCTCATTAGAATTCCTTGTATTAGGATTGGAGAAATGGCTCAGTGGTTAAGAGTGCTTGCTACTCTTGCAGAGGACCCAGGTCCATTCCCAGAACCAACATCAGATGACTTACAACCATCTGTAACACTAATTCCAGAAAATATGATATCCTATTCTGGTCTCCTGAGTACTTGCACTTATGTGCACATAACCCCCCTCACACTCACACACACACACACACACACACACACACACACACACGCTCATAACTTCAAAATAAAATATGTCTTTAAAAGGGAAAATGAAATACAACTCTGTTCGTGGTAAGAACTGCTTTTGAAAATATTTTTTTTCAGGAAGCTGCCTTACTTTCTAATCTAACACAATGAAGTTTTATCAATATAGGATATGAATTTTAAAAGTCTGCAATAAAATTTTTGAGACAGGGTCTCACTACATAGCCTTGGCTAGACTGGAATGCAATATGTAGATAAGATTGACCTTGAAATCATAGGGCTCTACCCACCTCTGACTCCTGAAAGCTGAGATGTTGTGAACCACCATACCTGACTTGGAATTAAATTCTTAATGATTGCCTTTTACTGAAAAGTTTTGAACATCAAAATTAATTAGATACTAAGAACTCTGATTCTTAGGTTGAAGGTTATAGAACTCCATAGACAGTAAGACCCTTTTCATCAGCGTTATTAAAATTGCAAATCCAATTAGCTTGAAAAGAATACTCTTGTAATTGTTAGTAGAGGTGTATTATGGAAGAAATAAATTTACTTAAAGGCATGTGTGGGTATCAACCTACACATTAATACAGTATTAATTATATTATTATTTAATACATGTGTATGCTGAAATACATGAAATGAATATATTGTATTTTGGTTGATATACATGCCATTGCTTTATAACTTTACCAACAATAATACTTGTAAATAATATTTTCACTGTGCCCAGTGAATGACAAACTTATCATTATAATTTTAAAAGTGGTATAAGAAGAACTAAATTAAGAATTATTTGTCAAATATCTCCTTATTGCCAATTGGCTCTTTTTCTGATGGTATCTTATTGTTCATGGAGATATTTGCTTTCATAGATGAAAGATTTCTTTTTAGAAACTTGGGAAGAGAATTATCTACAAAATAGTCTACCAAAAGAGCAGAACTGTGATTGTGTTCATAAATAAATGTTTTTATTTCAAATTTAAAACTTGAAGCCATATACTTCATTAAAATTGAAGAGATAATAAGAAAAGGTGAGAAACTTGAATTGTGGGAGGTAAATAACACTAAGGATGTTTGAAAGAGCCATAAAAAAATGTATCATTTATATTTACTTAAAATACATAAATGATATAGATAAGTGTATGTGTGTACAATACATATATGTATACATGTCTTTATTTATATATGTAACTATATATAATTATATTTAACTCTATGTGAGATATAAAAGATAATTATATGCTTTTATGATAACAGATAAGAGAGATGTTCTCTGGCCTCAGAGAAAAACTATAATATTCTTTGGAAATAATTTTAATATAATAATTAAAACAACATCTAATAATATTTTAGATTATTTCAGCAGATAGTATAGCATACAATTCTGCAACTTTTACATTATACTTAACTATTCTTTCAGGCCTTTTCTAATTCTGTTGCATGGATTTAAATAAATCCTTCTGGTAACAATGCAGTTTGCGCTTTCTGCTTTAACAACAACAAAGATTAAATACCATGCAAAGTGAAATAGTTCATAGTTGAGAGTGCTCTTATTATGAGTATTGATATGATTAAAAATATTCATTGTTAATATTAATATTTCTGCTTGTATGCAATATGGTCAAAATGAACAATCTACATTGAGATAGTTCACTATTTACATCATGAGTTATTTTTCCTTTCAATCAAAGGACTGAAATCCCATCTCATTACATAGACATACATATATATGCACATACACGCGTATACTATATCACACACAATCGCTACCTATCATAGTTAGGGTTACTATTGTTGGGATGAGACACTATGACCAAAAACAACTTGGGAAGGAAAGGGCTTATTTGGCTTCCATTTCCACATCACTGTTCAAAATAGATGTAAGTCAGGACAGGAACTCAAACAGGGCAGGAGCTGATGCAGAGGCCATGCTTAGTAGCTCACTCCCTCTGGCTTGTTCAGCTTGCTTTCTTAGAACTCAGGACTACCAGCTCAAGGACAGCCCACACTGGGCTGGGTCCACTTACATCAACTACTAATTTAGAAAATGCTCTACAGGCATGCTTATAACTAGATCTTATGGAGACATTGTCTTAATTGAGGTTCACTGCTTTCAGATGACTCTAGTTTGGGTCAAGCTGACATAAAGCTATCCAGCATACCACCGTAAAATGGTGTTAGTTGTCATGAGGCTATTTTGTGATGTTCTTACTTCAGAGGCTGTTGCCTTAAAATAAGACAACTTCTTGTGAATGTGTGTCCTCAACCAGGGAAAGTAAAAGTTGGCATTCATCATTTTTGAGAAAAGCAGACTGGTGACTGAGGTTGAGATCTTGTTAAATGCTCATAAGTATTTGTGAGAAAAAATGATTGGACCTTGAGTATCATTTATCAATTTCTCTTGTAGTCTGGCATGCTTCCCCATCTCTTCTCAGTAGGCTCCGATTCTACGTGTCCTTCATATAATGATAGTCATAAGAATCCTACGACCTGGCTCATTTTGAGAATAATATGGATAAAATATTATTCGGATGTGCTTAATGAGTTACAAGTATCCTATCAAGAAAGATGAGCACCCATGTAGATTTGTGAATGGTATCCACAGTATGGTCAGCAAGGCTTTTTCTGTATTAATTCCCTAACTGCTACATAACAGAGAATCTTGGTTTTTCCTTCACTTTATGTGTGTGTTGGGGGGGGGGGGGGGTGGGAGGGGGGTGGGAATCATACACTGAGCTAGGTATTGCCAGCACTGTAAAGGTTTCTGAAACTCTTTATTCATTAATCAATCATGTAAAAGAAGGTTGAAAATGTCATTTAAAAGGAACTGATTTCCAGAAAAGAGTGGACATTTGTTCTTCATTATCACTTACATAATTTAGGAAACTGAGATATTTTACAGGGAAACATAGATACAGATAATAAGGAAATTCAAGTGTTTTGCTTATATTTATAACATCCATATAATTTTTTCTTAGATTTTTTTCACTTCTTTTGAGCACACACTGGTGAGCAGCCTCCAAACCTTACAACAAATTTTCAAATTTGTCCATCTTATTTTTATAAGTACTGCTGCAGTATAGAATAGGTGACATTATATGACATCATCTGAAAATCTGGGAAAATCCAAGATGTCTCTCCTTCTACAAACAGCTAACATGCTTTTTAGATATAAAAGGAATCAAATGTATCCAATATTAGACTCATATGAAAGATTTTGTATGTTTTTACTGTGTATGGTATTATTTTTCAATAATGCCATTATTTTACTTGTTGATATAAAGTATTCTACAATTTTTTCATGTAACATTTGAGATAAATAGAGTAAAAAGTAACCTTCATGAGTGCAAGCTACATTCATTTGGTTTCAAATATCAAATATTGATCATTTACAGCATGCTCAACAGATAATGTCCATTTAATTCAAATGTATTGAGTAAGTAAATATTGAAAGAAAATATGAATGCTTTGGGGTTTTCTGTTTTATTCTTTTTTCTGTTTTGTTCTTTGGAAATTTTGTTTATAAATAAAATGTATGTCTATCTTTTCCACCTTGCAGTTTCTCACAGGAAGCCCCCTCTCAAATCAATGCCTTCCCTTTTATAATTAATAATTGATTAATTAATTTTAACCACTTAATCCAATTAGTGCTAATCCTGTATTACAAAGGTGGGTTATCCACTGGGTTATGGGACCCACTCCCAAACAAAAGGGACTCTCCATTTTCCAGCAGTCATCTCCTGCTTGTAGCTCCTCCGCTAGCAGTGGAGTCTTGAGAGACTTTCTCCCATCTATGCTAGAATTTGCTACTGGCTTGATCTTGTGTAGGTCTTAATTAGATAATTTTTCTATATTAAAAACAATTAGCTCTGCAAAGAAAGCTAAATCTCAATTATTTATGTTCTTCGAAATGAGCTTACTTGTTTCTCATGTTTTTAATTTACTATTGAAATAATAATAAACTCATAGTATGGTGATCTCAATAGATGAAATTATGAAAACTAGTTATTTTCTTGCAGGAAATGGAATTTTAAAATACTATTTAATATTAGAATAGTCTTATTAAGGTATTTATTTTAAATCTGAGGAAACAAATTTATTCAGGTACAAGTAGTTGAAAGGGACAGGACTGAGACTCATTTGCGCCCCATCATATCCTGAAACACTCACTCAGAACTCATTTGTTCTTAGAATTTTTTCATTTCTTTTGATCACATTAACTTAAATTAAGGGAATCTGTAATAACAGGATAATGATAAAACTAGAAAGCACTTGGGTGTACTGTGTGCAGTAGACCAAACAAACCAACCCGGAATATATGTTGCTCAAATGCATCCTTTACAATAAGAAGAAAAGAAGCAAAACATGAAAATGACTTTCAGGGAAGAACAAAGCATAAGTCATATTGATGTAGAAAGGCAAGAATGCTGTGAAGGAAGACAAACAAAACTAGACCAAACGTCGCATCAAAACCATTGTTTTCTTCCTGCACCAGTGAGATCTATAAATTATAAATATAATTCATAGCAGTGCATTCTATAAGCCTGCCTACACTAGAGAACTTTAAAAAGAGGACCATCTAGCAGCAGGAAGGAGATTAATCATGGGTAAATTGACAACACTCCCTTTAGAGCGTTTTGTGTTAATTTCTGTTGGCTTACATGAGCAGTCCTTTAATCGCCTAAAGCCACACACAGGAAGCAAAGCACAAATTGCGAATGGTGAAGTCATTATACTATAAGGCCTGCCCTTAGTGATGTACTTCCTCCAGCAAGGCGGAACCCTTAAAGTTACCAAAACAGCTATGCCAACTGGGAACAAAGCACTCAGCCAAACCACCACGTGTTCTATATGAAGTCTTTTCATGATTTGCAAAAGCTGATAGTCCCACAAAACGAGGGTAAAAGACCACCCAACCCAGCTGGCCAAATTGGGGCAGTCCTATTCATGTAAATGAGCTGACTCCCCATAAAGCAGGGTTCAAGAGATCAGCCTGGTCATGGGGAAGTCAAGGTTTTAATAGCACAGGAGTTGGGGGGTTCCAAATGGGGAATGTGGCCGGGAAATAAGGGGTGCTACAGAAGCAAACCACAGCCTAACAAGTCGGTCATAACAAACAACTTCCTGAAACAAAGGCATGGTTGCCATTTCTGGTACAGGCAGTGAAGAATTATTTGTAGTTAAGGTTACAGGTAGGGCATAGCCCAATCCTTAAGAAGAAGAAATGTTTCATAAACATTAACAAACTTAATTTAATGTTGCTGTAAAATGATTTCCATGCCTAGGATGGAGGCAGAATGGTTTATCAGTGCCAGCTCTACTTAGATTTTTAGATTTCAGGGAAGAAGATTTGAAAGATTTGTGGTGTTGCATTTTCTACTTCAAAGGTGTTATTCTGACCTTTCATCAGCATGCTGATGATGTGAATAGGGTCAAAACGCCCAAAGTTCAAATATATCACATAAAATTCAAGATGAATATTTTAATATTATTTTAATATTAATTTTTATTTTAAAAAAACAATTGATATATCATCCATTAATCCAAGTGAAATAATGTACAAAGAAGAACCCAGATAGAAATAATAAATTTTAAGAATGGCTAATAGGAAATAAAATATTTACGAAAAACAGAGAGCCTAACAATTTAAAATAAAATAATTGTGCTGTACACAAATCAAAACAGAGAGTCTAAATATAAATGTGCATTTAAATGTGCGGTATATGTAACAGAGGAAAGGATTATTGGGTGGAAGTAAAATGTATGTATGATTTCTCAAAACAGATGGTAAAAATTCAACATACATCCCTATATCAAGTGCTAGAGTTGCTGTAGCTATAATGTGATATAGAAAGGAAACACATTGGTCCGAACTTTTAAAGCAACATGTTTAGCTCTATTAGTATTTGAGACATATTCTAGAATGAATAAAAGTAAAAGAGAAAAGAGGAAACAAAAAGAAGAGAAAACCTCCGGATGGACACACTGACAAACTACATAAAGAGGAGAGAGAGTGCCAACAAGACGATAAACAGCAACCATTTTAATTTTTATGAACTGTGCAGACGCAGTTACTAAGCACGTGAAACAATTTGCCATATTAATTCATAAAGACTTCAAAGTCAATCACTCTTGTTAGCTTCTGGACATTTTTCCTCACTTCTGTGTATTTAATCTATAAAATAATATTTAAAAAAAGCCACATAGTTTGTATGAAATGCTGCTGAAAACCTAGGAAAAATGAAGACCAAGTAACAAAGAAAAATGGTGCAGAGTGAAATTTAAGGACTTAATACAATACTTAAACAGCATATAGTAGTAAAGAAAATTAGCTGAGATTTAGTTACTCGACAAGTACTTTCAGAATCGGAGCAAAAAAAAAAAAATAGCGCCCCCCCCAAAAGGGAGGTGAGACGAAAGATTATAACAGAAAATAATAAGATTGTAACGTTAAATATTATTCTGTTTGTTTTCTGTGAGAGACAGATGGGCGAGTTTTTTTTTTTGTGATGTTTTTTTTTTGTTGTTGTTGTTTTTTTTTGAGAGAGAGAGAGACAGAAATGGGAGTGTATCTGGATGGGAGCGAAGGTAGAAGGAACTAGGAGGAATCGACGGAGGAGAAACCATAATCAGTATGTACAAATAAGAAAACAAATCTGTTTCACAAAAATAAAAAAATCACTTTAAATAGAGTTTAATGGCCAAAACTATTCTTAAAAAAGAAAAAAAAACAATAAACACGACCACATTTTTATTCAAATAGCTGGAAACAGAAGACACATATGTATACATATATTTTACACTAAAAAAGACGGCAATCTATAGTCATCAAAATAATAGGGCTGTTGTAAAAATTCTTTCAAACCAATGCATATAAAATAAAAACTAAACTGATGGCTTTGTAGAAAAATTAAGATGACAGCATGGTGTAAAGATTTGGAAAACTGAGTAATCCCGAAGTTATTGAAGAGGTATTTCAATTCTGCGCTCTAAAATTTGGGGAGCGTGTCAGGTGAAAGACTTCTTAGACAGACGCCGGTGTTTACACAGACTATCCCACAATACAGAAAAATTTCAGTTTGAAGTTATTTATGCTGGATGTCAAAGGCTGATGAATCACGCATGAACACTAAATTACTGGACATGATTGCTTCTCAGCACAGATGAAAAATATCTGAAGTGAAATATTAGCAACCGCATCTGGCAATGGAAGCTAGATGGATGGTTAGTCCTAAGAACATGTGGTGGTTTGGCTTAAAATTCAAAAAAATGAGCCTGTCGCCAGAATTGACTAAAAGAGAGAGCCATGTTTCTTCCTTTTAAATTTATTTGTTTGCCCTCTTCCTCGAACTCGGAGTTATTTTGAGGGTCAGGTGGAAAATGCAGGCGAGCAGCTTTGTAAGCTGAACGGTGAAGAGTTCTTGCTGGTTCAGTCCTCCGTTGTCTTCCTATGCTGCTGTTTTCAGAAAGTCCTCAGTAAGGCATATTGTGAGAGCAGTGATTAATTCCTCCTGCAACTGCCGCTTTCAAATGCACACACTTAAGCATCTTTCAAACCTAATGGATTAGAAATCTCGTTGAAACTAAAGGGCAAATAGTTCAAAATAAGTAAAGAGCAAAATAAAAGCGGTCCAGTGATGACCCACTAGGAAAGCTCACCAGTATTTTAGTCTTAAAAGGATTCGCTTTATTTTTCATGAAGACATCTTTTGAAAAGCAGCCTTGGATGGAAAGTGCATGTGCCATTATGGTCAGGTCTATCTGTAACCTTTAAGATTTAAAAGGTCAGGGGCTGGAGAGATGGCTCAGTGGTTAAGAGCATTGCCTGCTATTCCAAAGGTCCTGAGTTCAATTCCCAGCAACCACATGGTGGCTCACAACCATCTATAATGAGGCCCTCTTCTGGCCTGTAGGCATATATTGTATACTAAATAAATAAATATTTAAAAAAAAAGATTTAAAAGGTCACTGTTTTGGACAAAGGGTTACCTGCTTGAATTAATTCACTAGCATCCAGCCCAACTTAAGGAGGTAAATATATGTATTCTATCTTTGATAAAACATCATTTCTGAGAAATTTCACTGAACTTTATAATAGTCCCATGAGATTTGGTAATTCATTACCATTGGAGGTGTTATTATTTTATTTTATAAAAATATATAGTTGCTAAGCCATTTTAGTTAGCTGTGTAGCTGTATACTTTTTATTTTTAAATTTAGTAGAGTCCAGTAGGAAAAAAAAATCATTCATTTCTTGTTTTCTCATAGCATACCTGTTTCAGATGAACAGTGTTTTTAAGATTAACCATGTTTTCTTTACTCTTTCTTCTTCATTCTTGAGTTTTACTAAGATATCCAGAGAAAAAACACTTAAGTTGTCCATTGATTAAAATAATTTGAGTTGCTTTTAAAGAGCTTTGGTCAGTTAAATATGTGAGGGAAAAAATGAGTTTCTATAGTTGACAATGCTGTGCAGTAGTACCTTTGCTGCTTAATCCTTATGAGGATTGATGGAGAAGCATGCACCTGTTTCCTTAGCTACACACACATCTACACAGAGACAGGGAGAGAGAAAGATGGAGAGACGAGAGACTGGCGTTGTCATCTAGTTACACACACATACATACACACACACACACAACAGGGTTATCTTCTAGTTACACACACATACATACACACACACACACACAACAGGGTTATCTTCTAGTTACACACACATACGTACATACATACACACACACAAACAGGGTTATCTTCTAGTTACACACAGAGGTATCTTCTTGTTACACACACATACATACATACATACACACACACAAACAGGGTTATCTTCTAGTTACACACAGAGGTATCTTCTTGTTACACACACATACATACACACACACACACAAACAGGGTTATCTTCTAGTTACACACAGAGGTATCTTCTTGTTACACACACATACATACATACATACACACACACACACACACACAAACAGGGTTATCTTCTAGTTACACACAGAGGTATCTTCTAGTTACACACACACACAAAGAGAGAGAGAGGTATATCTTCTAGTTACACACACATATGCACTTAAGTCCCTTTATTAATCAACTGGAACACCAAAGAAGATATTGAAAATTATTCTCCTCACCATAAGATATTTAGGAATTGTGTAATTATGACAAACAAGCCCTGTTCATATAAAAATGGCTGAGATATTCTATATGTTTAGATGTGTATGCCACAAAAAAATCTCTGCAACAAACATACTAATAAAGACTTCAAATAATTTAAGTTTTCTTTTGGATAATCCTATAAGGATAGGGATTTGAAATCAATTTTAAGTATATTTCAAAACACTAATGTTATAATTTTAATCTTTACATATTGGTATACTTGAAATACCTATTTCCTTTAAACTTCTTCATAATTTCTATTTAATTATCTCAAATAGTTTTGACCTTTCCACCAGTTCTGTTACCAATATCATTTACCTTCTTGTACACAGGCTGTTCTGCTCCTAAACATCTCCATCTTTAATATTCAAGATTTGAATTTCCAGCTTATTTTAGCAAGTTGCTAATATCTGCACATGTTCCTCTACACTGATTGAGTTTTCAACAAATCTGTGCTAATGACTGGATGCTGCTTTTCAGTAAGATGCTGCTATAATGACTTTCATATTTTTAATCTTATGAAATACCAGACTATGTTCCATTTTATATAAATTTAGAGATAATTACTATCATCCTCAGTGTTTTACTTATCTGTAAAACTAAGGAACCGAATTTATTAACATGCTCAAGTATCAAAGTAATTAATAATTTTCCCAAACCTAAGAGTTCAAAAACCTGAGCCTTTGCATCTGCTCTCATGTGACTTTATTTCTTACTGTATCATGGTAAAGCCATATGCAAAAATATGTTCAAGAAACACAACCTGTACCTTCTTATTTTGAGCATCATGACATAGAACTGTTGTGAAAATCTAGGACACTTCCTTGTCCTCGCGGTGGAATATTTTTCATAAGTTCCATCATTTTAACTTCAGAGAAACTTGTAACTGAAAATTATTATCTGGACATCAGTCCCACCTGATCCATCAACAACACAACTCCTGTGCCTAAGGCTCAAGAAACACTGTCGAAGAATGGGATGAGGATAGTAGTAGCCAAAGAAACATAACATCTGCTATGAGATTGCATGTTCTAGAAATGTCAGGAAAAGAAGTCCTCAAAAAATCTGGACCAGCTATACCTAAACAAGATGTGAACAAGGACAATACTAACAAACAGGCTACCATGAAACTATGGAATCTCATAGACAGCAAAAGAATGCTGAGCCCTGGAGAAATAACCCTTTCAAGTCAGAGAGCATCAATTGGTTATCCAATAGCAAATAGTCAGCCATGAAAACATACATGAATGTGACATTATACAGACTGTCATTTTGTATTTTATGTATTTATGTGTGTGTGTGTGTGTGTGTGTGTGTGTGTGTGTAGTAATAAGAGCAATGGTTGTAAAGGAGGTGTGACAGATTAGAGGAAGAAAAGGGAAAGAGGAAAACGACATAATCATATTTTAATTTTCAATATTTTATGAATGAAAGAAAACTGGGCATTTTCACTTTAAATAACAACTTATCTGAAATAACATTGAAATGTAGTTTTATTTAGCTACATACATATTTTAGCAAAAGCAAAGTCAGAGTATGTATTAAAGATTACATACATTTCTCACAATGAAATGTTAGATGTGTACTAACAAATTTCCAGACTAGCATTTTGCATAATTAAATAAAGCTACATTTGAGCTCCAGCTGGCATCAAATAGAAATCCATTCTTCTTCTCATTAAGATACAATGATGCTGAGAAAATGATTGTTTTAAAATGCAACCAAACTATCAGTGTCACAAACGAAGCCTCTTCTAACAGCTAAATGTAGTAGAACTTTCCAGAAATTTGTCTATTTCTCAATATTTTACTTTATTCTTTGACAATATAAGCCTGAGTAGAAAGTAATTCAGTATTTCATACACAAAAGGAAATTGGCAACTTTTTATTAAACAGATGTTAAATAGAGGGTATTACCTTATAAGAAGTTTAGGTCACTATTTTATCCTTATCTACACTTAGAAAGCAACATAAATTATTGGCCATTTTTTACTTAAAATGTGAACAAAATTGCTTCTAACAAATACATTACTATGATCACAGAAATCTTTTAACATGCCCCTCACAATGTAGTACTGTGATTTATTGTGTACAACTGTGTATGGTGATTTGGAGCTGTGCCTGGGGACACGGTTCCATATACAGACTTACTGCCCAGGTTTGCTGAGCTGAGCTGACCGCACCATTAACATGGTAGTTAAAATCTGGTCTGGTTCAAAGATCTTACATAGAAAAGTAACAAGTACTGTCATTTCTGGGACAGGCAAAACAAAACAAAAATTAAAACAAAAACAAACTTTCCAGAATGAATCTGTGTGGTACAAAGCAGAAAACTTCTCATTAGCATTGGGCCATCACATACCTGAAGACCTAGGCCTTTGTGAAGAACTGTGAGTGCTTTGGATTTATCATGGCCCAAAACAAGTAACAACTTAGAATAGGAAAGAGGCAAGACCTTAATTATAGAAAAAGTCAACATCTCAATATAATTTTCTTTTTTACCCTTTCTAAGTTGAGAGTCTTACCCCGAGTCACTGCACTGTAGATTTGTTCTTTGAGAATTTCATAAATATATATATAGTACATACTGGTTACTGTCATCCTTGCCCTCTCTTTTTTTCAACATAATATTTTTTTTAATCGATTCTTTGGGGATTTCACATTATGCACCATAATCCAATCATTTCCCAGTCCTTCCATGTAACCTCCCCCTAAGGAAAATAAAAAATAAGTTTTAACACCAACAAAACAAACAAACATCTCTTCAATCACGCTAGGCAGTGATCTGTTCCCCCCTCAGCCGCAGCTTTTCTGCCACCCCTCCCAGCTGTCACATCTCCAAGCACCACTCCATTCCTTCATCTCTCCCACCTCTCCATCACATATTCCTTCGTGTAATAGGTACCAGTGGCGTTGAAAGCTGTAGTGGATCCTGCGATACGTCCTTTTACCCAACAGCTTTGCAGTGAATCATTGGTCCGGTTCCAGACCTCTGGCTTCTGCTCTACCATCAATGCAGGACTCTGGCTGAGTCTTCTCTCAGATATGGCAGGTCATAGGAAAAATGGCCCCACCCCTCACAGCCCTCACAGTGTGGTCGCATGGGGACCCAGCAAAAGCCTTTGCTGACCAACTCACTTATCACCCAGATCGGGGGCTTTGAGTTGCTGAACCCCGACATCCACACCATCTATGAGCTGTTGGAGCCCAAGAAGGGGCCAGTCCTGGGAAGCATAGAAGAAAGATCTTCACAACTCTGGGCAGCAGCAAGATATCTTTACTCTCACCTAAACCTCTGACATCTCTACCATCCTCCCGCTATGATTAGCTTTCCCTCATTCATATCTTTTGTTTTGTTTTGTGATCTATCTACTGAGCTTATCCCCCGACATCTATGTGATCCTTGGTTAAGACCTGTTCATTATCACCTGATGGGTTCATCAGTGGATCTAAAACTGAAGACAATGTCTGTCCTCTGTCCCAATATCTATCCATCAGTAGATTAAGTTCAGCAGAGAGCGATAAGGCCACCAGCCCTTCTATGAGTTATCATTGACTATTAGCAGACCTGGCAGATATAGGACTATTGAAGCCAGCAATTGCTGCCAGACCCACTGAAACAGCTGCAATCACACCATAAGGAAAATAACTCCATGGTTTTTATCTGTAATGGAAAACTAAAAGTCTTAAGACTGTAAATCATTCACAGTCTGGATTGGTATCTGTCATGTGTGATTCTTCAAAATTCCAAGAAGATTAAAATCTGTAATCATGGTGAAAATCATAACTAATTTCATATTAGATAGAGATAGACATCCCTTAAAATTAAATTTATTGCTAGAAATATGCAGTGAGAGGGATGAGGTCAAAGATTCATGTGCACAGATGGATGTTCATTATAGCAGTATTTATAATAGACAAGTATTGAAAACAAACTCAGTATCTAAGAAAAGTAACTGGGTAAAACAACCTTTGTGCATTTTCAACTATGCTGTCTTCTACAGCAGTAGCATCCTGAATGCAACCATCTTGTCCAGCGGTAAATAGCTCTATACATAAAGCAAAGCAGATATCAGCACCTTTAAGACTATGTAAAATCTCTTCCTTAAGATACTATCATACATATGACTTTTAAAGATCACACTCTGAGCAATTATATTAAATATATTCAGATAAAAAGAAATAATAAAATCTCTACTACAAATAGTTTTGTATTGTAGAAGGAAATCATATTACAATAATATACTATGTTTTAACAATTCTGCAATACAACATGCATCCCTGGTATATATGTGGATGTGTGTGTATTTGTGACTATGTCAATGCAAATTTCTGTATGTATGTATGAATGTCTATCTGCATATCTGCCTGTATGTTTGCTAAGCCATATTGAGAATCAGAAGTAGTACCCAAGCCCTGATACTTGTTTCTGGAAATTAAAACTGAACCAAGTACACAGTCTATTTGAAAGACTATTCACTTACTTAGTATTCCAGTTTAGGACTCCACTTTGTTTAGAACAATTTAGTTCTTGGGATATCAATTCTTTCTGCTCCAAATTCCTTTACTTTGGAAACCCACATAAAAAATGATTAGCCTTCTTTTTAGCAGATTCTTGATAGGATTATGTCTGCTTTTACTTTTTCAAATTATTTTATATAATTTTTCAGTGATTATACATAATGTTAATTGATATACAATCTATATTAAATATTACCATTAATAATGAAAAGACTGTCTCATAAGGTACTGATGTACATTATTTAATATGTTGAAGAAATAGGGCAGTTTCAACATATATCTTAATTAAGAATAACAAGTTTATATTTTAAAACTCTTGATCTTTCTCACTCTGAGTACCTTTCGCTCTCTCACAGAACTTTAGAACTTTATAAGAGCCAAACAAATGAATGCCAACAAAAACCTAGCATTGCTATACCTCTTCCTGTCACAAAGTGGTGCTTGATATTTATTACACAAGAGATCAGAAGGGGGGCAAAACAGAGGGAGAAGGGAGAGGGAGACTGAGACTATTGTGGATGTGTTTTGGTTTCGTGGATGTGTTTTGGTTTCATTTTAACCATGGATCTAGTCAATAGCTAAGCAGACATAAGCAATTAGTAGCTTTATTTGCCTAAATGATTTTGGCCTACAAAACACTTGTAGAAAAACAAATAGCAATTCACCATCTTGGGAGAAAGAAGTTTATTAAATAGACCATAATTATTACATAGCTAAAGAACGATGCTCTTTCCTTTAGATGAAGACTAGAGATGAGGAAGGAAAGCAATAGCTTTCATTATAGGCTGCTTATTTTAAGTACATAGAATACTAAATAAACAACTCCAATTCTTTCCATTTCTATTATGGATGGAATATATTTTAAAAAGAAAAATCTCTGTTATTTCAGTCTTGTAGACAGTATGATTTGTCTTCAAGTATTCTTTATGACATTAACACAAACACATATTTTTCTTTTTCCAGAAGTAAAAAAGATCCAATTATATTTAAACTTAATATATTTGTGAGATAAAGTAGCAAAAAGTATAATGATAACCTCTAAGATTTTTGCATCCTAAAGTGTTATCTATGAAAATTATATTCCCATAAAGAATAAAACTATTCCGTTCCCATTGTAACTAATCTTTTTGTGAGTTTTTGTTCTTGTTGTTCTTGAGGTGAGAAGTAGAAACATTCTAAGCTTTGCAGGCTCTTACTTTCAAGTATAATATATACTATATGTAACACTTTTTGTTGTTCATTTTTTTATCTACTTCAAATTTTAGTTCAGGTTATTGTTGCTATGATGACACACTATGACCAAAAACAGGATGGGAAAGAAAGGGTTTGTCTAGCTTATACTTCTCTATCATAGTCTATCACTGAAGGAAGCCAAGAAGGGGCCTCAAGCAAGACTGGAACTTGACATCAGGAGCTTAGAAACCTTCATTTATGGCTAGATTTAATTTCAGGTTTGCTGTTTTTCAGAGCATATTTTCTTTTCATTGAATAAAAAGAAAATTAATAGAATCATTCTTAGATTCGTTTTTCACACTTCTTTAATGAAATTTGGGGGTTGCGATTTAATGGCTTCAGTGATTCACATTTTGTAATTTAAAGGAGTAATGCTTAATATCGTCAAGTAAGTGAAGTTTGTACTCAAAAACATTGACGAAAAAATTACATTCCCCCCCAAACATAGCAGCCCATTTGTTTATAATACGATAAACAGCAAAGGCCAGGTATGTGCAGACTCTGGCATCTCTCACCAACCTGTTCATATTATGATTTTATATAAAATAAAGAGAAAGTCATTTTAGAGACTAAGCACATATAATATATCTGTGGAGAAATAAGGATACTGAATTTTCAAATGGATATGCTATTTGTTACATGAGTCTATGTCACCATGAAAATTAATTTACTTTGAAAATTCAAATTTCTGTTCTACAGAACCTGAGAAAATAGGGAGTTTTAGAGTACAGAGCAGGAGATTTGGTGGCAGGGATTATGCACTGTTTGGTTTTGTTTGTTTGTTTTCTGTTCCTTAGTAAGCATAGAGTGAGTAGCTGTTCCATGCAAACAATGGATTAAAGGTGCTCAGACTTCTGTGGAGGCTGACACAGAGGCTGTGCTTTTCCTGAAATTGTGTGTGCTGATTGTAACAGATGAGTGAAACCGTACCTGGTTGAGAAAATAATAGACATCCGAGGAAAAGCAGCTGTGAAGATGCTTGGGAAATAAGCATGACTTTATAAAAATGAAAGTCGAAAGCTCCATTCTTTTTAAGGAATCTGCTTCAGACCCTTCCAAAGGGTCCTTGATGCTTACAGTACACAGACCTGTGAGTATTGCTGTATTCGCGTTCATTATGGAATACAGCATGTGTTTTCAAGGATCTCTAGGACTGTCTATCCAGTGACAGGTCACATTGACTCCATTTGTCAGTGCCTATTAAAGCTATGAATTGTAATAGAATTCATTCTGAATATGCAACCAGAATAACACTGCTAAGATGAAAATCAGAATTTTTTTTTAGTAAAATTCTGCAGTGACCTTCCACTTACTAAATAAGCCGAGAATAACTGTTTTGAATACTAATGTCTACAACAACTGCTTTTCCAGTCATTTATCTCTTGATAATGAACTGTAAGAAACTGTGAAGTTTTGATTGACTTATCTATGACACAAAAATTAAGACCCTTCTCCTCGTCCTGTAAAAATATTCTGTGATTATCTTTGTAATCCTTTATCCTTTGTTATGGCTTTGTATGATGTGTACTTATGTAAACTTTAGTGTTGCTCACTGAGAGAAAATATAATAATTATTCAGCCATAAAGAAAAAAACTTATAAACAAATTATTCATAGTTAATGAAATTTTCCTCTTTCTGAACTATAGTCGTTGAAGCTATTGTGCTCATTTATACCCTTGAAGTCGTATTGCATGTGCATGCATTTGCCATGGCTCTATGGTTCGCTAAATACTACCTTAGTCTTTAGTATTAGATTTGGACATGTGACTTGCTTTAGCCAAGGCAGGTTAGTGTAAATTAATAGAGGAAATCCGGCTTCATGTGTGCTTCCTTCTCTGCCTCGATCAGTGTGCCAAGAGACTATGGCCTGAGCAGCTATCTAATCCAAAAAGCCAGGCAGACAAGTGGAGCCAATTAGCGTGCCCAACCTGGAAATGTCCCAATGTCCACAAACCTAGATCTATAAATGATAGCACAAACTTTTTGCCACATGATGCCGGAATTTTGTGCATTTTCTCTGTAATGTTCATATGTAAAAAATGATCTGGGCATGAACTTTGCTGTAGCCATAGTCAGTGCATGTTTTCTGAAGATAAAAATCAATTTTAATTCATTTGTGATTGTTTTGGGGGGGGGATTCAGATTCATTCAAATAGCTCAGATTGAACCATTATGTAATTTCCTTGGTACTGCAAAGTTAGAGCAAACTGTATTTATTTTCCCCTTCAGAAATGGCATTTTATTCCCCATAAAAGAAGCATAAAATTCTAACTCCTAAAATTTGATTGATTTTCAAACTATGTATATTATATCCCAGTGCAGCCACCCTACCTGATGTCAGAACACACAGTTACTGTCTCACTTTGACAACAAGTTCACTGCCTTGGAAACAAAGTCTAAAGATAGACACCTTATTGCTTAGAAGGTGACTTATCAGTCATTCCAGAAGTCACCAGTCAGGCAGCATAGTCAACAGCAAGCAGACTGATTTCTTTGTGTATGACAAACTGCATTTTCAGCTATAAAATCCCAACTCAAAGCAAAACTAGGAAACTGATCGACTAAAGCCTGCTTCCCTGTTCCTGAGTGGAAATATATTCTTATAGATATTAAAACAAGGAAAGACTAAAGGTTGGGTTCCCAGCCCTAGTGATACATCTACATTATAACTTCTGCCCCTACGGCTCAGGGATCATAGTAGAAGAGGGGGCATAAAGATCTGTAAGTGCCAGAGACCAGGAAAATCTGCTGTGTGATTGTGTCTCCTAGAAATGACAGGACAGCTTCACCCAAGATACCTCAACAATACGGCAACATAAACAAAACCTGGTCAAGGATGATACCCATAGATACGCTCATGTAAAAGGGGGAAATCACAGGGGTCCCCAACCCTAGACAAAGAATAGCAAGCAACTACGGAATTCTGGGAGAAGTAGTCTGTTATGCATGCCTATAACAATTAGTGAAAAAGAGACCTGGAGTTTGGAAGTGAGGAAGATACAGGGAATGGGAAAAGTAGGAGGAAGGGAAGATGGAGGAAAGAAATGTTATTATATTTCAATGTTTTAAAGCATTTTTTTTTTTAAGAAAGAGTCTCTCCTTCCTAACAGCTCTGATGGAGGAAGGTCATTGGTTAAAAAAAAATAAAGAAACTGCTTGGCTGGCCCTCATGGGTTAGAACATAGGTGGATGGAGTAAGCAGAACAGAATGCTAGGAGGAAGAGGAAGTGAGCTCAGACTCGACAGCTCTCCTCTTGGGGGCAGACGCCTCTGAGAGACGCCATGCTCCCAGCTCCCGGGCAGACACACGCGATGAAGCTCCGACCCAGGATGGACGTAGGCTAGAATCTTCCCGGTAAGACCGGTGCTCACAGATTATTAGAAATGGGTTGATCGGGATATCAGAATTAGCCAGTAAGGGCTAGAGCTAAAGGGCCAAGCAGTGTTTAAATGAAACAATTTGTGTGTTGTTATTTCGGGGCATAAGCTAGCAGGCGGCTGGGGTGTTGGGGACACAGCCCCGCCGCTCCTATCACTACACAGCTCTTAATATGTTTAATTTGTCACATAGGAGTTATTTTAAGTACTCAAGTCATGTAGATTCTTTGTAGCCAGCATCCATTTATCTCCCTTTCCTATCAAACTTGTCTTTGTGAGAAAAATATAAGAATCACCCATCAGTGTGTGAAGCTTCAGGTACAGCATTTGCCCTCCAGACTAATGATCTGGGGAAAGCAAAAAAATGGAAAACTTCCAACTGAGAAATACTAATTCTATTTTCTTTCTTATGAATCTTCTTATTTGGAGTAACATATTTAATGACCACCATGTAGGTATGTGTCTACAATTACTGATTGTGTCGAACAAATTTATAGGAAAGCATTCACTGACTTTTGAAGGTGCAAGTCAGTAAAGTTCATTGTTTTATTAAAAAATAACTCACATTTGCTTTTCTAAGTTATCAGTGACTTTCATGCTTTAAATAGAATGCATAGAGAATACAGTTTGTGACCCTATAATGCTTTAAACAAAACCTGTAATTACACAGAAGTGTAGACTTTTACACTGTTTCTAATGAGATAAATGACTCCTACCCAATTGATCTGGAAATTATAATTTTTAGTCTCCTAAATAATCGGAAATTTTAATTCTATTGTTATTTAGTAGTATTTACAATAGGTTATGTAACAATTATATTTAATATAAGTAACCTAAATATTTATAAAAGCAAAGGATATATGCAGCTAATAATTCAAATATTATTGTTATGCTCAGATCATGGAGTCTTCCAAAGACCAGCAAGGAGTCCAAATTTGTATTCAAAAGCAAAGAGCCTTAAATCATTCAAGCTTGGGCTTACACCCTCAGCGTGTCCTACACAGCCATATGAATGGAGATTGTCCAGTCTGGGTAGGGTAGAGTATTTATCATAATAGATGTTAGGGTTGGGGGAATTTTCAGAGTTCAAGACCGTGATTGCCTGACATTTGTCTAGGGGCGTCTTGTTGGAAGGGAATAGGGGTGTTCTGGGTTCAAGGACATCTGATGATCTTATTTAATCTTATCTGATGGTTGGGATATTTGTAATGTCAGGTACTTCTCCTTTGATGCCATTCCCATCTTGGAGCAGAATCAGCATATGGCTTTTCCTGGAATTGGGTACTGCCTGCCAGTAATTTCATGTGAACATGGGGTTTAGAATTACTCTAAGAAGAATTTATATATACATCTTGAACTATAATAATTTTTGCGTCTAAAAGTGAGATGAAAAGACCTAATTAATAATGTAAATATGATTGAACACATTTTTGAGGGGTATTGTTTCTAAATTTCTGGGCAGTGGGTTGTGCAACTGTAATTTTGGTCATATTATTTGTAAGTTCATAATTGTCTATAATAAAACAAATTGAGATTTAGGGGAAAACCACCGTGCCTCATAAATGAGATGGACACCTTACATACATGAAGATAGTTTTGATAAAATAGTTTTGTCCAAAATGCATGCTCATTGAATAGTCCAGAGTAGTCAGTGGTACAAGCATCTTGCATCTATATGAACAACAGTGGCTAGCAGCATTCATGTATAAACTTATGTTAAGTCCTACCAGGTGAAAACAAGACCACTATCACAGTTTTTAGGCAAATTTTAAGAAAGGATTTTTAAATATTGGCTAAGACAATGGGTACTGGCCAGGTTCAAATCCAGAGTATAACACCGAATTTTATTAGCCTGGGGCTTAAAAAAGGCAAGATCCACAAGGCTAGGTACTTCTCACCTTCATCTAATCAGGGGTAAGCTTTCATTTTGACATACTTCCTGTCAACATACCTCATGTCTATATATGATCACGCACACATCCTGTGCAATTGGGTCAACCAAGCTTCTTTGCAGAAGCAAAGCACATAATGGCTTGTTATATTACATGAACAACAGCCCCAGCACACCAGTATGTTATCTGTCCTTGGCCAAGTGAGCTTACAGGTTAAAGGCATTTTTTGTTTTATAGATCTCTGAAGCATGGTAATTTAAGTTTAAAACACAATGTTAGCCATCATACTTTTGGGGAAGAGCCTCATATTTTACCAAACAGCTCAAACTTAAGCTTCAGAAGTAACTGCAATTAGATATCAATGATAAGCGATTTACTAGAAGGAAATTGTCTGAGAGTCATAACAGTATTTGTTTCCAAGGGAAGAATGAGCCTATGGGAACTCAGTGACTTCTATAAGAAAAATTTTAAACCAGGCACAGAGGACCAATGCTAAGAACTCTACCTAGCAATATCCACCTTTTCATATTGTCACATTCATACAACACATATCCAGTTTTCATTATAACACTATCTCACAGGAAAGAAACTATAGTGGGCATATTTTGTCAGACCTCAATGAAAGAAGATTTTTGTTTAAGAAATCTTCTAATATAAGTAGTTAATAAGTAGAAACAAGAAAGTCTTTATAGACATGTGTTAAAAGCATTTCTTATCATTAAAATTCCATAAGAAAGATATTGCTTTGTATATTAAAATGTTTAATATAAAGTAATCTATTATAGTCTCTGATGGACAGCAGGATGAAAGGATCATGCACATGCTTGCCAATACACTCAAATGCCAAGTAAACAAAATACTTACTTTCTATTCTCAAAGCATGTAGAGTCTTGAGTGCTTTTCACTGAGCTAGACAAAAGAAAAGGAGATGTCAGTGTGGAGATGAGCTTGACACAATGGGGGCTATTCAGGAAGTAAACAGTAGATTGTTGGTGGGCAAATACTGAAATATAGTTAAAGAAGCAAGAAGAGCCAAAATGATAAGGGGTTGAAGCAAATGGATCTGCTGTTTAGGAATATTTAATACATCTTTACAACATCTTAGCCTTTAAACTGAACAATGATATAGAAACAAAAGTCTGATTCCTGTTGCCATTGGGGTATGACATATCTCAATAAACATTAGTGATAGAGTGGATGAAGGAACAAATGGAGATGAAAAGGCATGACTGTGTGTCCAGGTGTCACTGCATGTTAACATAAAGGATTTGTGAGAGGATGTGTGACTTAGCGGGACGTTAGTAACTGCTGCTCAGGCTGTCACATGGGTTGTCTATCCTTGGAACTTACCTTTTTATTTGAACCACCCATTCTGGTTTGCATTTACTATGTGCTGTATTGGACTGCAGTTAGATCTTAGAATTTGCTGTGATTCAAACAAGTGTGAGGTATTGGGTGAATTCTTTTCTCTCTGAGGTTCTTATCATATAATTTAAAGAAGTACCCATTTCATTGAGTTATAGCAAGGGAATGATGTCAAGAATATGCACAGTCTTACACAAATAAGCACAATAAAGTAGGGCCACACTAGGACAAACACCTTAGAGTCACGAAGTGCTAAGTCTCTAGAATTAGATAAATCCTCCTTAGTGGGATTTTTGAAACTGCTGTTATTATATTCTGTTTGTTGCTCTTATTTAAGAGACAAACTACAGGAAAACATTTTTAAACTGATATAAAGGTAAAAATCTTCAGCAGGACAGTGGTGGTGCAGGCCTGTAATCTCAGCACTTGGGAGGCAGAGGCAGGAGGATCTCTGTGAGTTCAGGGTCAGCCTGGTCTATAAGAGCTAGTTCCAGGACAGGCTTCAAAGCTACAGAGAAATCTGGTCTCAATAAATACATACATACATACATATATACATACATACATACATACATAACAAAAAAACAACTAAAATCTTACAAATGTCTTATTTTTTTATTGTTTACTTCATTTTATTGTTTTTTTCTTTCATTTATTTATTTATTTTTCTGTCTCTTCCCCGCCACTGCCTCCCATTTTTCTCCCCCTCCCCCAATCAAGTCCCCCTCCCTCGTCAGCCCAAAGAGCAATCAGGGTTCCCTGCCCTGTGGGAAGTCCAAGGAACCCCCACCTCCATCCTTATAGGATGTTTATATTGCACCACTAAGAGTACTAAACTCTGGAACATGTACCATCATTATCACCTCTCCTAAATTAAGGAAACAAACAGATGTTTCCTTTAAATTCCCATTACCAGATACCATATTCTGGGCAATTTTACACCATCCCTGTATCTCTCATGAGACTTTCATTGTTTTGTCCCTTTAAAAGCCTTCTGTGTTCTCCACTAGGTGAAAACTAAAATTCTCATGTGTTTTCTCAGGGCCTACTGGCACACTCTGTTCTCATGTTTATTTGCAGAATTGCTTTATTCCATCCTTTGTCCTCTTTTATTTAGATTTTCTTCCCAAAATAAAACACTGAGGGCAGTAAGATAGTAAATGCCAAGCCCTTGACCTGAGTTTGAGCACCAGAACTCAAGGTGGAATTGCTCACCCAATCTTGCACAGCAGTCCTCTAGCAGGCACAAGTACACCACAGCACATGCACATGAACAGCCCACACATAATAGCTTATTCCTTTCAAAGATAAAAATAGATATAGCACTCAAGTTTATATTTGATTGAAGTGAAAGTGTTCTAATCATAAATGTCTGTACCTGACCTCAGTTGCTATCAGACTAAATTAAAATATATGAACCTTTGATAATGGGTTTTTAAAACATGTTATTTACATGGTCATTTATGCTCCTTACCATTAAAGTATATAAGCTGATATCACCAGAGCCTCTTTACAAAAGAAACTAAGCAAATATTGTTGCTCTGGCTTGAAATCAAATAGATGTCTACAGGAATGGCTAAGCAGACGTGTAAATGTTTTACAAAATGTGTAACAGTCAAAGATGCCGGCAACCTTCAGACTCAACTGCCCTGATTAATTGCCTAGGCCAGGCCTTGCAGCTGGCAATACCTTTCTGTATTCCACATCCTGACTTGCATTATACCTACATCATCACTCTGCACCGGCCAAGCATTAAAACTTCACCTAAAAGAACAAAATAACTGGTCCCTAAGCTAATGAAACAATAATCCCCTCTAAAGTTAACAGACTTGGGATCATAGCCTGTGCCCCAACAAGCCAGGTTTGGCCATTGATCCTCTGAAAGCTAATGCTAGTGAAAAGAAAAGAATTTTCAGTGTGGCCACATTGAAAACATTGACAACAAGATGTAGAGACCCTTCTCGGTGTGAACATCATGAGAGTAGAGTTTAAATGGAAGTTAGGACATATGCATATCTATCTAAGCAGTCTGTGTCCACCCTCTCTCCAAGTATACCATCTCTTTCCTGGAAGGCCGTCTGATGAGTAGCACATTTTTCAATAGTCTGACAGTCATAGAGAAGGGCAAAAGTGTCTCTGTTGAATACACTGTTCCTGTCAGGGAGGTTATGTACATGAAGACACTATGAAAGCAAACTGGTTGCAAGTTCACTCACAGGAAATTTGTACTCATTTTACTTACAGTGTGAAAACTATCTTCTATATTTTTTAAATATGTCTGCATGGCCACTCCACTGTTACTTCAAAGGTCTCACTATGTTACATTGGCCAAGATATGACTTCCACATGGAAATTCCTCTCTGGAACTCTGCTTGATCAAGAAATTTTTGGACTTGTTATTTTGTTCTCATAGTTGTATATAAACCTTCTGTAAGGGATAGTACAGGGTTTTCTTAGAAAGACAATTGCATATTTATTTAATTATCTCACCTCTATATTACCTTCAAAAACTATAATCATATATAATTGAATTGCCAAATTTAAAATAGCAGCCATTTAAAACTGCTGCATTGTTTAGATAATTTTTTTCTTTTTTTCACAACAGTAGGAAAATGGCTTGGGTGTATTCCTAACTAGCTCTTACAACTTAAATTAACCCATTTCTATTAATTTATATTTTTCCATGAAATTGTGACTTACTGGTAATATTGTCGCTTCTTTCTCCTTCAGTGGCTATATGGCATCTCTTCGACTCTGCCTACTATCTATATATGTGTGTATATATATACATATATATACATATATATACATATATATACATATATATATATATACAGACACTCCCTTCAGGACTCAGGGATTGTGCAGAAAGGAAGTTGGAAAGATGTCAAAGTCAGAAGCAGGGGCCCACTCCTAGGCAAAAAACATCTTCCAGATACAAGAGGGATAATGTACATAGGAGCTCACACAGACGGTGACATCATGAGTTCAAGTCAGACAAGTAAGAGCACAGTGAAGAGAACAAAGTCCCACTCCAAACCAACAAGCTGCTCTCAATGGCTATCTCCTAGGAGATGTAAAGATCAGCTTTCTCCAGTGACACTGGGTTTATCCACCATACCCCAGGGCCCATACTCTGAAGCGTTTGTCCCCCCAAATGTGCTGCGTTTATGTTTCAGTTGTTGTTGTTGGTATGGTAGGGTGTTTAGGGGCTTTGTTTTTTGTTTTGTTATGTTTTGTTTTGCTGGATTTGGGGGTTTCTGGGAGAGAGAAAGAGCGTAAGTTCAAATTGGTTAGGAGGAAGGGTGAATCTAGGGGAATGTTGTAAGGAGGCTGCTTGTTTTGTTCCCGACTGCTGAGCCCCGAAATAATCACCGAGAAACCATATTATTTAAATCACTGTTTGGCCCATTAGCTCGAGCTTCTTAATGGCAAACTCTTACTTCTTAATTTAAACCATTTCCATTAGGGGAACATAGGAGAAGAGAAAAAATATGATCAAAATATACTGCATGGTAAGTTTAAATAACCAAAAAAAATGTAAAATTAAAAATAAGGCAATTATCATGTTTCTAGACTAGGGTTAAAAACTTAACTGTGTAAGCTGAATCAACGTAGAGGATGAGGTGTTATAGAAGGAAACACTAGTTTTCTGTATGTTAAAAAAAAAAAAGAAACAGAATAGTGAGGACGGTTTACCCATAATGGATAGCATGGAAAACTAACAAAGCAGAAGAAAATTGTTTCACAATTTTTTTAAATTATATATGAGGAGAAAAAGAGAGAAAAAAAACATTTATAAAAGGTGATGCTTGGACATTTTCAGTGCTCCTTGAAACTCTTTTGAATACAGTGTCAAGAGGCTCAGTGCAGCCTCAACACCAGCTGCAAGAAGGAAACTATCAGAACTAAATGGATCCAACTGCCAATAAATGGAAAATCTTCTACATAGTCGGGAAAAAAGGATGCATTTGTGCCAGATTACAAAGAGATGGATAATGTCTATAAAGACTTCTCTAACAAATGATGAGTGCAGCCGTAATGGGGCAATTTCTAAAGTTTTCAAAGAAACCTGAGAGAGAGAGGAGCAGCTTGAAGATCTGTAACTTTAAAAGCGTCTTTCAGAAATGAAGATGAGACCAGCATTTATGCAGACATACAAAGTTGAAATAATTCATCAGCAGCAGACTGAAACTACAAAAATCATTTTCAACAGTTCATTAAGCAGGAAGAACACAGTCTGGCAGATGGTGACGGGGCCTACACAGGAGGGAACAGCAATGGAAGGAAATCTGCCTAGGGAACTCTCCAGACCAGGGGAGGTCCGTATCTTATACTCAAATACAGGTTACAAACGTGCAGAAAGAGTTCTTTCTGGGCTGGCCATGCCATCTCCTAAACAATACACACAATTACATAAAATATGTTAATTTAGAGATTATTTAAATTGAAGAGTTGTGTAGGATATATGCAAATGGCAAGTCATTTAATACTAGGAATTTGATTATACACAGGAGTTCTAGAATTAAACCTCTAAAGATACAGAGAAATACCTGTATCATTTTATGAAAATTGATTGTCTAGGCAAAGTAATAGTGTTATTTCAGAGCACTAGAGACAATTGGATTGGCTATATTAACAGAAAAAAATGTTTTAGGGTATTGCGTAGAGCAGCAATGAAGATAGTCTTTTATTATATGGACTCAACTAATAATTAATACTATCACAGCTGAGGTTTATGCTGCAAGCCTATAATCCCAGAGGAAGCTGTGGTTCCAGATCACAGGTTCAAGCCTGCTGTGACAACCAATGAGCACAAAGTGTGGTGGGCAACTTAGAGCGACCCTGTCTAACAATAAAAAATAAATAAAATTTTAAAAAAGACAGAAAACTGTAGAATATATCTCAGTAGTATAGTGCTTGCTTAGCAAGAATGAGGCCCTACGTTCAACCTATTAATAAAACAACAACAATAATAATAACAATAATATCACAAAGCATAAATATTTAATCTTCTAATAATAGGTCTTCAAATGCCTTCAGGAAAAATAGAAAAATAGTAGAACTGCAATGAGAAACGCCTGAATCAACAATCATAGGAAAAATTTAATAAATTGGTAGAAAAAGTGGAACTCATCAAGAATGTAGATAATTTGAGGAACACTGCCCACTTAGACAAACTAAGCATATAGACTTTTTCAGCAGTGGGAATCAACATTGCACATTATTTTTTTTTATTTTTTATTTTTATTTTATTGAGAAAAGGAGAAAAAGAAAAAAAAAAAAAACAAGTTTCCACCTCCTCCCAGCCTCCCATTTCCCTCCTCCTCCTCCCGCCCTTCTCCCCCTCCTCCCACCCTTCTCCCCCTCCCCCCACTCCTTTCCCCCTTTCTCTCCAGTCCAAAGAGCAGTCAGGGTTTTCTGCCCTGTGGTAAGTCCTAGGTCCTCCCCCCTCTGTCCATATCTAGGAAGGTGAACATCCAAACTGGCTAGGCTCCCACCAAGCCAGCACATTAAGCAGGATCAAAACCCCCGTGCCATTGTCCTTTGCTTCTCATCAGCCCAAACAACTTTGAGATATCATCTTACACCTGTCAGAATGGCTAAAGTCAAAAACACCAAGGATAGCCTTTGCTGGAGAGGCTGTGGAGGAAGGGGTACACTCATCCATTGCTGGTGGGAATGCAATCTTGTGCAACCACTGTGGAAGTCAGTGTTTCGGTTTCTCAGGAAATTCGGGATCAACCTACCCCTGGACCCAGCAATACCACTCTTGGGAATATACCCAAGAGATGCCCTATCATATGACAAAAGCATTTGTTCAACTATGTTCATAGCAGTATTATTTGTAATAGCCAGAACCTTGAAACATTGCACATTGTTTTCAGATGTACATGGAATATAACAGCAGTGAACATGGATTATTACTCAGTAAGGAAATGAGAACAGCCACTGAGAAACGCTGAGATGGAGATGAGTCTTCAGACTGTTGTACTAAGTGAAAGGTAGTAATTAAAGAGTGTCCGTTCTGTGCTATTGCATTTAGGAAAGCTGAGAGAAAATGCAGACCAATTACAGTAACAGAAAGCAGATCAATTGTTACCTTGAAATGAGCTGAGGAGGGAAGGGAGAGGAGTTACAAAGGGGCGGGGGGGGGGGGGCTGGAAACAAATAGGTGGATTCTGGTGATTCTGGTAAGGAGTTTCAAAATATTGATGCAAATCTCTGCTGTTTAGTTGTTTCTTTGTTGTCTGTCTGTTTGTTTCTTTGTTTATTTTGGGTAACTTGATACAAGATAGTGGTCTGCTAGGAGGAAATATTAATTGACAAAATACTGCCATGAGATCAACCTGTAAGCAAGCCTTTTTGATTAATGGTTCAAATTGGTTTTTATTAACGATTCCAATGGCAGGGCTCAGCCTACTATGGATGATGCTGCCCCTGAGCAGGTGGTCCTGAGTTGAATAAGAAACCAGACTGAGCAAGGTGACATGGGGAGCAAGTCAGGAAGCAGCACTCCTCCATGGCCTCTGCCTCCAAGTTTCTGCCATGAGCTCTGCCCTGGTTTCCGCAGTGGTGGAGTGCGACATGAGAATTGTAAGACAAAATCAACTTCTCCTCCCCAAAGTGCTTTCAGTCATGATGTTTTATGACAGCAATAGAAACCCTGACTAAGACAATACCTTTGTTAATTACAAAATCAAAAGCATCTATGCAGAAAACATTAAGGTGTACTTTTATTTTTAGGGTATATAACCTTACAGCCAAGTGCACAGCTTCTAAATCCTGATCAGCATTGCCAGGTTTGAACTGTTGCTCATGAATGATATTTAAGACTCCTCACACATCAACTCTGAGACATCTGTGTCATAACCATGTAATTAATGCTACACATATGTTTGATAATAATTGGTACCCTAATTAATTAGTGTAGCCATAAAACCATGTTTATCCAAACTGTCTATCTGGCTTAGAATATGGGTCATTGAATAAATTTTCCTGACCATAGCTTGTCGGTAATATTGCCGACGTATGAAAGATCATAGTCATAGTGATGTATCACCCTTCCTAAGAGGAGTCCTGGAACCACTGAGATTCTGCTTATGGCACTAAAAGATGAAGACATCAGAACAAAAGCAGGTTTGCAAAGGATGGGTTCAGTGGTCTTTAGCTCCTTCTACTCAAGAAAGTATGAACCGGACCTTGAAATCAGAGACCCCCCCCCACCCCTATCTTGCCTCCCAAGTGCTGGGATTAAGCACATATGCACTACCGTTTTGCTATGGCAGCATTTCAAACCTGGGTGCATCACCCCACTGTGTTTTATCTCCACAACAACTGTACTTCTGAATGTAATCTTTGAATATACCTGTGTTACCCTCGGGAGACACATATATAGTATTCATGACAAGATTTTAAGCATAATTACTCCTGGGGAACAAGTCCTATCCAAATCAAGTGATGTTTGAGGATTCCTGAGAGCAGATGTGGTCATATTACCCATGGTGGACGTGAACCTACTTCACCAACTTACATGCTAATTCTGGGGTGTAGAACAAATATTTGGGCATTCCTTCCATGGCCCCTCTTCCTATCTCCTGTCCTTCCCACGCAACCTAAGAAGAAAACAAACACCCCTTTACTACATACAAATGAGCAAAAGATCCTATTCATTAACTCAGCTAATCTGCCTACGATTGCAATGGTTTTTCCTTAAAGATGTTTCTGCTTAGTTTACTAATTAGTTTTGCATGCCCAGAACTCTTTATACCCCCTGGGAGTGGTAATCCAGATAAGTAGCATTCACTGGCACAAAAGCTATGACCAGGAACACCCAAAAGAAGCAAGCTTTTTCAGATCACCAGTCCCCAAATCATAACACGGAGACTTATTATTAGTTATAAATGCCCAGACTTATCATATGTTTGGTCCATTAGGTGTTATGACTTAATTTAACCCGTTTTCTATTCATTTATGTTTTATCTCAAGACTTTTTATCTTTCCTTCATTAAGTACATCCTACTCTGTGTCTGACTGTCTGGCACACCTTTTTAGAGTTGAAGCAATATTCTGCAACATAAACCAATGTAACACATCTTTACATAGTTAAAGTGTGATTCCACAACATCCAACCTAAACTGAACACAAGCCTCTTTCCAGAGTTTGAAAACCGAGGCTAAATCAAAATTCCACCACAATCGGGCACCATATATTACCAGTTAAACTGGAGTTTTTCTTGCAATGGGGTCTTAGAAAGAATTTTAAATGGAATCAGAAGGAAGTTAGAGTAGAATTTTATTAAAGTTTGAAAGGAAAGCACCAGCGCAAGCAAGCTATAAGCCATGGCAGCTGCCTGGAAAAGAGAGATTGAGAAAAGAAATAAAAAGCTATTCTTGTTCAAGTTCATATCTACGAGGACAGAAAGGTTCAGCAGTGAAGTTCAGTAAACAATTGCTTGGCAGAAGGGGATCCAGGTCAGAGAAATCAAGTAAAAGGCTCAAAGTACAGGAGATCATGGGCTTTGGCCAGTGTCTAAAATAAAAGGATAGAAAGGAAGAAAAGGGAAAGTTATGAGTGAGATCTGTGATCCAACAAACACGCAAGACCTACAAGTGGTAGAAAATGTGCAAATGTCTGCATCTAAGGGAGGGCAGTACTTTCTGGGAAAAAAAAAAGCATCATTTCATTAATAGAATAATTAATCTTTCCTCTCCTCAGCGTGTTTTTGGGTGAAGCAGATTCTTGTTGGAGAAGAGACATGATAAATGTTATGATTTTGCCTTTATTTATAGTTGAATGAAATCACATGTATATGTCCCACCTTTTTAAAGAATCCATTGTTGATGGACAGGCAGGCTCATTCTGATTCCTAAGTGTGGTGTTCGATGCAGTAGTAAACATAGATATACAAGTGTGTGCATGCTGACTTGGAGACCAAGCAAATCTCTTCCTAAGTATACACCTGTATATAATGATGACAGCTCCAACCACGGCAGTCTTATTATTGACCTAGTCTACGTCATCAATCAGACCTGCATTGACTCAGAGTTTCACTTGCGATTTACGTGCCTTACTTCAAACTTGCTGTTATTGTTTATTTTGCATTTTTGACTGTGTTGGGTTTTTGTTTGTTTCTTCTTGTTGTTTGATGAGGTAGTTTGTTTTGTTTTGCTCCATTTTGTTATCTCGACTCAAGGTCCAGTATATATTCATGCTAAAGTCTTTTTATCAATCATATTGTGACAAATTCAAAGACAAGGCTCTTAACGAGACCACTGATTTAAAATGCAGTTTTTGATCTCAGAAGTGACACTTGTTACTGAACCAAATGACCTGAGTTTTATCCTGAATGTACCTGGTGGCTAGAGAAAGCCAGATGATTCAAGTCACAAAATAGAAAAGCATATGCGATGTCTACAAGTAACCGTTACAGACAGAAGAAAGACCGATGACAGACTTCTTCAATAAAAATAATACCACTTACAAAATTAAAGGTCATTGTCTCTTTACCCTGTGGCTGAGATTGAACTGAAGAAGAAAATAGACAGTTACCAGATTTTTGGTCAGCTGAATTCTGTTCCCCAGTGCTCTCTACCTCAGTAGCACCGTGAATCTACTCAGAGAGCTACTTAAATCTAAAATCAAGAGAACTGACATTGGATATAATGAAGAGTTCAGTTTCTAGGCACAGTGAACTCCTTGAAGGACTGCTATACCGAACAGCACACAGTAGGAACCCAGCCATCAAGAAATGACCTACAGGGTAGACACTAGAATATGTAAACTCTCTGAGGGGGAAATAAGGGAGACTTGTTAACAATATAAACTAACAATGTGGCAAATTGGAAAAAAAATAAAGAATGGCCACACAAAAATGAGTAATTCAAATAATGTAGTGGTTTAAATTGTCCTTTGTTGAAAGTTTGGGTTCTATATGGCCACTGGATATTTTCAACCTCAACAACTCACACAGGGTAGCTGTAAGGTCATGTGAAAATGTTCAGTAGAGCAAAGTGTGTGCATAATACATTTGAAGCAGTTTCAGATGGAATTGTTCAAAGAAATCCCATGTAAAACTCAAAGTAGGTTTGGGTAGACAAAGGAGGGCTTTCTAGATTCAAGTAAGGCCCAGCATATTGTCTGGATGGTCTTACTGTTTCTTATTTTATTGTTTGTTGAGTCCTGGCTAGAGTATCTTCAAGAGCAGTCTATTAAATATCACCACTGTTCTGGCATGAAGGTCAGTGTCTGTGATCCCAGCCACTTGAGAGCCTGGGGCAGGAGAATTGCTTTATCTGAGGGGTTTGTGAACTGTCTAGGTAAAGAACAAAACCCCATTTCTTAAGAAGAAAGGAAATGGCTTAGATCTGAATTTAATTTCACAGTTTGGAGTTCCTATACAAGCAAGGTGAGATATTTTATTATACATGTTTTAGTTAACTTGAACACTTGCATTATATATATAATATATATTTATTATAATATATATATTATAATATATATATATATATATATATATATATATATATCAATCCACTCTTTGGCTTTAGGAAAAGTATTCACTAAAATCAGATTAATAAAGCTATCAGGACTAAGATTAGAATCATGTTTTAGAAGGAAACTCAGCTTTTCTCAAGGAAGTAACAAAAGGTTAAAGATGAATACAAGGGCATTGCCACATCTTGATGTATTTTTAATCACTGGGATCCCAGAAGAATTTCAAATGCCTTCCTCTTGGAGTAATAATAAAAATGTAAAAATAAAAACTGATAAAAATGAAGATGCCAAACGACTTTAGTTATTTCATTTCTATATTATTTGCCTTACACAATTTATTGGGAAGTAATAGTTATGTGAAAAATATAAGAAATGTGTTATTTATTAATGTAAGCAATAGGTTTTTCAATTGCTTTATAATTAGAAAAATTTTATTAAAGACCTAAACTCCATTTTTGGGAAGACTGAAAAATATTAAGATACATTATGTTAGAATGTTCTTTTATTTATTTATTTATTTATTTTGGATTTTTCGAGACAGGGTTTCTCTGTAGCTTTTGGTTCCTATCCTAGAACTAGCTCTTGTAGACCAGGCTGGCCTCAAACTCACAGAGATCCACCTGCCTCTGCCTCCTGAGTGCTGGGATTAAAGGCGTGTGACACCACCGCCTGGCTTGTTCTTTTATTTAAAGATATATGATTACCTTCTCAATGAACAATTTCATATTACTAAGCATAACAGAGGTTGTTTAGGGTGCTGTTTGTATGTTATGCTCCCTGTAATTCATCCTCTGCCATAGCCATGTTAAATTAGAGCCTCTGAATAAAACTGTTTATGATGATGTCAGCATTTTGAGATGACAGATTAAAGCAACAATATAAAACATACTAGAAGATGGAATGACCTTCAATGCTCATGGATCAGAAGAATTAATTTTGTGACATGCCCATACTACTAAAGGAAATGAGCGGTTTCAGTGCAATTCCCAACAAATTCCCAGAGTCATTTTCTTTAGAAACAGAGCGGTCCTAAGAAAGGAGCTACAAAGATATGTGAGTCGGTGCCACACAGATGTGCGAAGCTGAGTTTCAATCTCCTGCACACACATAAATGCACGGTGTGACAGTATACAGCAGCAAGGCCAATGCCAGGGAAGACAGCGGGAAGGCAGACTCTGGAGCACACGTGACATCGGCCTTGCTAATGGATGTCCTCCTGTTCAGTGATCCAGACTCAAAAGACGAGTTACAGAAGAACAAAGCCAACAACTTTTGACCTACACACACAAGTTCACACACACAAGTTCACACACACACACACACACACACACACACACACACACAATTCATTTGGGAGCACAAAGGACCACAAATAGCCAAAAGCATCTCTGGGCAAAAGTAATCATGGTGGTGGAAATACCACCATAGTTGATTTCAATTGTGTGTGTGTGTGTGTGTGTGTGTGTGTGTGTGTGTGTGTGTGTGTCTTATTCTTGTGTATGCAGCCCATGAATGTGGGTGTTAAAGACATAGGTCAAAGTTGAGTGTCTTCCTCTTTCACTCTCGACATTGTTTTTTGAGACCAAGCCTCTCAGGGAACCTGGAGCTCAACAACTGGCTAGACTAGATTAACCAGAAGCCCCCAGAATGTTTCCATCCCAGCCTCCCAACACTGGCATGCTGCCACAGCCAGTTTTTTATGTAAGTGCTGGAATCCAAACTCAAGCTGTTATACTTAGGCACCAAGCACTCTGCCCACTGAGCCATCTATCCATTCCTGTACCCACTGAGTCATCTTTCCATATCTAGATGTTTATTAAAATACTTCAAAGCAGATTTGCCTCAAGACCCAGCTAGCTGTACCACCCCTGTGTATTTAGCCTAAAGGACACCAAGTATCACAGAAGGTACCTGCACATCAGTGTTCAGTGTTACACTATCCACAACAGCTAAGCCTCTAGCATCATCCCAAGTGTTCGCAAGCAGAGGAAAGGATCAAGAATATATAAAACATAGACAGTGGAACTTTTAAGCCATATAAATGAATGATGTTATATCATTACAGCAAAATAATGAAGCCCCAGATAGTCATAAAATCAACAATGAAGCCAGTCTCAGAATGACAAAGGTTTGATTGCTTCTGTTTGTAGTCCTAGGTTCTGTACAGAGACAGAAAATCAAGTATGTACATTGGCATGAAAGTACACTGTCTAGACTCTAGAGAGAGATGCAGTTAACGGTCAATGGGAAGAGGAAGAAAAGGGATACGAGAAGGTAATTTGTTCCATATATATTTGCATGGAAATGTCCTCTGTAGCACAGCTCCATGGACATTGTGTGTACACATGAAATTTTGCAATAATAAATATTTAAAAGACACCATGTAGCTGCAGCCTCACATGGCTGTGTAAGAAATTGGTGTTAGGCTTCCTTTGCAAATGCCTGCTTCCTCCGTGTGCCAGCCTCCCACATTCCTGTGATTACCAGGTCTTTGCTGTGTCGTTGCCCTTGCTTTCATCTTTAACCTTCTGGTACTTAACAAACGAAAAACACGAGTTATCTCCTAAAGCTTGTTCGTGTTCTCCGTCCTGACAGCATTCGCAATGTTCTGTCTTTTAGCAGCAGGGTGAGCTAGTAGGTCTTAGAGACTATTGCCTCTGACTTCTAATCTCTAAGGCAGGAGCCTCACAGCACGGAGTGCAGGGAGCATTACCACACTGAAATAAAAGCATTAGCGCCTGGCACCACAGGACTATAAGCTGGCACCGTATTGGTCATAGGGTCTGTTAGTCAACTCGACTTACCATAGTGCTGTCAGATTTTTAACATGTCTAACAGAAGTCAGGAAAATGAGGATAGAGAAACCCTACTTAGAATAGAATCGTTTCAAAAACCACAATGTTAATATCCTCTTGTAGTGTTCTAGAGAAAAATAGCTAAAATGTTCTAGGAGACTTAATTTTAATTATAGCCTTGGAACACTCTAATTAATGAAGCTTTCCTCTGTCTCCACCGAGCCCCAAATTTTATTATTTATATTAATGTAGGTTTTGTGGTGCCATTTTTATTATATAGCTTTATTACTAGCAGAAAATTAATACAACAGCTAATGATTAAGAATCACCTACTTGGAAACCTAGGTCACAAATAGTTTAATCAACAAAAATAATTAGGTGAGCCGTGGAACATGTGCAACTTTGGAAATTAATTCTCAGCTATTCCTTTCAGAAACTGGAAGTTGGCTTGAAATTAATATATTTTTAGGGGAAAAAATTAAGATTCTGCATTACCTTAAGAGCCTCACTAAGTATATATGTCTGAGTTTAGGTAATAGCATGCCATGCTTGGCAATGTTTATTGCTAATAATAGATAGGAAAGGGTCACAGGGCAACACTCTAAAAGGTAAAGTATTATAGGAATCTATGAAGTAAAAGGACTGCTGAAAAGGGAGGAATCTATTAAATTATAATTATGACATAAACACAAGGGTACGTGCCATAATCTACTCACCTAATCTTCAGATACTACACAAACATGAAAATTCTACAATAAACAGTCTGATTCCCTGTTGCAGGATTTAATCCTTGTGAGACATAATCTGCCCTGGGCTCTGACTGTCCCTGCTCTTTCTTCCCTGCTAGGACAAGGACACCCGACCCTCGTTTCTCTATTTGTTCTCTGCTGTCTAAGACAATCCATGCCACTAGCAAAGCTGAGCATCAGGCAGCCTCCCCTAAAGAGGGCTTATTTTGAAATCTTCTGTAGTTGACTTTTTTTCGTGTAAGGCATTCAGCTTGGCCAGCTGCCTTGGGATAAAAGGCACGAAGAGAATGAAGCCAAATGCATATACAACTCACTGCAGCTCTCTTTGCTGCAAGTAGTAAAGCCCCATGTTCTAATCTGGGAGTCTCATGCCACAGGCTACTGTCCAGAAAACAGATTCAGAGTGGTTAGCTTCTAAGTACATAACAGTGCTCTAACTTGCAGAATTCTTGAAATATTCTCATAAAGCCACACAATAACTTGAAGATAAAACACTGCATTTTTTTACAGTACACTGAATATTTTGTATAAATTTGTAGGATACAAAGTGATATGATTTGTGAATACACTTTAAAATAATTTTGAAATAAACTTAGGTATCACCTCAAATACTTAACATTTTTGAAATAAAATTTAAAATTTTCTCTTGGGAACTGTGAAGTCATGACCTTCTACTAGCTGTTCTCACCACGTTGTACAATAGAAGTAAAGACTGCTATGTGCTTCTTGTGTGTGATTTTGTGCTTGTTAACAATTACCTCCCACCATCCCCACGCCTACCCTCTGTAACCCCCCTTATTCCTGCTCCTGTGAGTGAAATTGTTTTAGTCCCCAGTTTAAGTGAGAGCATGTCAAGTCTGTCTTTATGTATTTCTCTACTCCTCTATTCTGTGGTCTCTAAATACATGTTTGTGACATGTGAGTTCAAGTGTCCTCTTTAGAACAGAATATTTTTCACTTCATTTACATATATATGTATCTATGAATGAAACATTGTCGTTTTATCTTCTCTGGTAAATTTATGAATTTGCATTAGCTTCCTTAGAGATTTAGTAATATAGAACACTGGGTCATGTATGCTGGGCTGTCAGGGGTATTCTGGTGGTTCATCAGAATAGTTAGTTTCTTAAGAGCATATCTTTCAGAAGCATGCCCCTTGCAGCTTCATATTTAGTATACATACTAGCAGAAATTTTATCTCATAGCAATACTGTACATAGATACAATGATATCATAGAACATTTTGTTTAGGGCCTTGTTCTCTGAATTCCTAGAAAACTCCAAAAATTTAAATATTATTTACTAAGAGCTAAACTGCTGAGCGTCACTATATTCCATACATGGTGTGTGTGACCTGTGTATTGGGGTTATTTTCAGTGCATAGTTACTTCCCATGGTGACAAATAGCACTTTTTTCAGTAACAAAAGCTATCCATCAGAGAAGTATCCAGGCATTGCTATCGAGCATCCTAACTGGAAGCTATTCTTTGGAGGTAAGGAGGTTGTGGTTGGGATATGTTGTATGAGAGAAGAATAAATAAAAATTTAAAAAAAAATAAAGAAAAAGAAAAAACATGAAGTTGGGTGGGTAGAGGGGAATGACTGGGGAAAGTGGTAAGAATATAATAAAAATAAATTGTATGCATATTTAAAAAAATAAAAACTAAAGAAAAATCATTGGAAGACCCTATTAGAGTGGCATTTAATTTACAGAAGCCCATTTGTATAAAGTGATGACTAGACTGTGTGATAAACTTACCTAGAGATATGTAAGATTTAAGAATGAAAGTTTAAATGTGTAAGCCCACATACAAGAAGCACTGATAGTGGATATTAATAGGTTACATACTAAAGAAGTAGTGACTATAAAATATTGGAATTTTATGTTGTTTCTTTTATAATTTTTTTTCAAGTTCCTTTGTTAATTTATTTTTTTCCATTTTTTTTATTGAGAAAAGGAGAAAAAAAACAAGTTTCCATCTCCTCCCAGCCTCCCATTTCCTTCCTCCTCCTCCCACCCTTCTCCCCCTCCTCCCACCCTTCTCCCCCTCCCCCCACTCCTCTCTCCCTCCCTCTCCAGTCCAAAGAGCAGTCAGGGTCCCCTGCCCTGTGGTAAGTCCTAGGTCCTCCCCTCTCCGTCCATTCCTAGGAAGGTGAACATCCAAACTGGCTAGGCTCCCACAAAGCCAGCACATTACTTAGGTTCAAAACCCCGTGCCAATGTCCTTGGCTTCTCATCAGCCCTCATTGTTCGCCATGCTCAGAGAGTCCAATTTTATCCCATGCTTTTTCAGTCACAGTCCAGCTGGCCTTGGTGAGCTCCCAATAGAGCAGCTCCACTGTCTCAGTGGGTGGGTGCACCGCTCGTGGTCCCGACTTCTTTGCTCATGTTCTCCCTCCTTCTGCTCCTCATTGGGACCTTGGGAGCTCAGTCCAGTGCTCCAGTGTGGGTCTCTGTCTCTATCTCTATCCATCACCAGATGAAGGTTCTATGATGATATGCAAGATATTCGTCAGTATTGCTCTAGGATAGGGTCATTTCAGGTTCCCTATCCTCAGCTGCACAAGGAACTAACTGGGGACCTCGGCTTGGGCATCTGGGAGCCACTCTAGGTTCAAGTCTCTTGCCAACTCTAAGGTGGCTCCCTTAACTAAGAATTGTGCTTCCTTGCTCCCCTATCTAACCTTCCTTTATCCCAATCCTCCTTTGTCCCCAAGTTCCCCCTTCCTCCCCTTGTCCCTTTTCTCTCCCCACCTCCCCTTACCCCCATCCCGCCCCACCCCCAAGATCTCAATTTTCTCACCGGCAATTTGGTCTACTTCCCATAGCCAAGAGGACAACTATATGTTTTTCCTTTGGTTCACCTTCTTACTTAGCTTCTTTGGGATCACCAATTGTAGACTCCGTGACCCTTGTTTATGGCTAGAAACCAATTATGAGTGAGTACATCCCATATTCATCTTTTTGGGTTTGGGTTACCTTACTCAGGATAGTGTTTTCTATTTCCATCCATTTGCATGCAAAATTTGAGAAGTCATTGTTTTTTACCGCAGCGTAGTACTCTAATGTGTAGATATTCCACACTTTCTTCATCCGTTCTTCCATTGAAGGGCATCTAGGTTGTTTCCAGGTTCTGGCTATTACAAATAATACTGCTATGAACATAGTTGAACAAATGCTCTTGTCATATGATAGGGCATCTCTTGGGTATATTCCCAGGAGTGGTATTGCTGGGTCCAGGGGTAGGTTGATCCCGAATTTCCTGAGAAACCAAAACACCGATTTCCAAAGTGGTTGCACAAGATTGCATTCCCACCAGCAATGGATGAGGGTACCCCTTCCTCCAAAGCCTCTTCAGCAAAGGCTATCATTGGAGTTTTTTATTTTAGCCATTCTGACAGGTGTAAGATGATATCTCAAAGTTGTTTTGATTTGCATTTCCCTGATAGCTAAGGAGGTTGAGCATGACCTTAAGTGTCTTTTGGCCATTTAAACTTCCTCTGCTGAGAATTCTCTGTTCAGTTCAGTGCCCCATTTTTTAATTGGGTTAATTAGCATTTTAAAGTCTAGTTTCCTGAGTTCTCTATATTTTGGAGATCAGACTTTTGTCTGTTGCGGGGTCGGTGAATATCTTCTCCCAGTCAGTAGGTTGCCTTTTTGTCTTGGTGACAGTGTCCTTTGCTTTACAGAAGCTTCTCAGTTTTAGTAGGTCCCACTTATTCAATGTTGCCCTTAGTGTCTGTGCTGTTGGGGTTATACATAGGAAGCGATCTCCTGTGCCCATCTCCTGTAGGGTACTTCCCAATTTCTCTTCTATCAGGTTCAATGTGTTCTGACTGATAGTGAGGTCTTTAATCCATTTGGACTTGAGTTTTGTGCATGGTGATAGATATGGGTCTATTTTCATTCTTCTACAGGTTGACATCCAGTTATGCCAGCACCATTTGTTGAAGATGCTTTCTTTCTTCCATTGTATACTTTTGGCTCCTTTATCAAAAATGAGGTGTTCAGAGGTTTGTGGGTTAAAATCTGGGTCTTCTATACGATTCCATTGGTCGACTTCTCTGTTTTTATGCCAGTACCACACTGTTTTCATCACTGTAGCTCTGTAATAGAGTTTGAAGTCAGGGATGGTAATGCCTCCAGACAATCCTTTATTGTATAGGATTGTTTTGGATATCCTGAGTTTTTTGTTTTTCCATATAAAGTTGATTATTGTCCTCTCAAGATCTGTGAAGAATTTTGATGGGACCTTGATGGGGATTGAATTGAATCTATAAATTGCCTTTGGTAGAATTGCCATTTTTACTATGTTGATCCTCTCAATCCAAGAGCAAGGGAGGTCCTTCCATTTTCTGGTATACTCCTCAATTTCTTACTTCAATGCCTTAAAGTTCTTGTCAAATAGATCTTTCACTTCCTTGGTTAGAGTTACCCCAAAATATTTTATGCTGTTTGTGGCTATCGTGAAAGGTGAAGCTTCTCTGATTTCCCTCTCTGCTTCCATATCCTTTCATAAGAGGGCCACTGATTTTTTGGAGTTGATCTTGTATCCTGCCACATTACTAAAGCTGTTTATCAGCTGTAAAAGTTCTTTGGTGGAGTTTTGGGGGTCGCTTATGTACACTATCATATCATCTGCAAATAACGAAAGTTTCACTTCTTCCTTTCCAATTCGAATCCTCTTGATCCCCTTATGTTGTCTTATTGCTATTGCTAGAACTTCAAGCACTGTATTGAAGAGGTATGGCAAGAGTGGACAGCCTTGTCGTGTTCCTGAGTTTAGTGGGATGGCTTTATGTTTCTCTCCATTTAATTTGATGTTAGCTGTCGGCTTGCTGTATATAGCTTTTATTATATTTAGGTATGACCCTTGTATCCCTAATCTCTCCAATACTTTTATCATAAAGGGATGTTGAATTTTGTCAAATGCTTTTTCAGCATCTAATGAAATGATCATATGGTTTTTTTTCTTTCAGTTTATTTATATGATGGATTACATTGATAGATTTTCGTATGTTGAACCAGCCCTGCATCCCTGGGATGAAGCCTACTTGATCATAATGGATAATTTTTCGGATGTGTTCTTGGATTTGGTTTGCCAGTATTTTGTTGAGGATTTTTGCATCGATGTTCATGAGTGAGATTGGTCTATAATTGTCTTTCTTGGTTGAGTCTTTGTGCGGTTTTGGTATCAGGGTAACTGTAGCTTCATAAAAGGAATTTGGCAATGACTCTTCTGTTTCTATATTGTGAAATACATTAAGAAGTATAGGTATTAGGTCTTCTTGGAAGTTCTGGTAGAATTCCGCATTGAAGCCATCTGGTCCTGGGCTTTTTTTGGTAGGGAGGTTTTTGATAACCTCTTCTAATTCTTTGCGACTAATAGGTCTATTTAGATTGTTCACCTGGTCCTGGTTTAACTTTGGTATATGGTATTTATCTAAAAAAGTGTCCATTTCCTTTACATTTTCCAGTTTTGTGGCATATAGGCTTTTGTAGTAAGATCTAATGATTCTCTGAATTTCCTCAGTGTCTGTGGTTATGTCCCCCTTTTCATTGCTGATCTTATTAATTTGCGTATTCTCTCTCTGCCTTTTGATTAGTTTCGATAAGGGTTTATCAGTCTTGTTGATTTTCTCCAGGAACCAGCTTTTTGTTTCATTGATTCTTTGTATTGTTTTCTGTGTTTCTATTTTGTTGATTTCAGCCCTCAGTTTGATTATTTCCAGTCTTCTACTCCTCCTAGGTGAGTCTGCTTCTTTTTTTTCTAGAGCTTTTAGATGGGCTGTTAAGTCTCCAATGTGAGCTTTCTCTGTTTTCTTTAAGTGGGCACTTAGTGCTATGAACTTTCCTCTTAGGACTGCTTTCATAGTGTCCCATTAAGTTTAAGAATGTTGTTTCTTTATTTTCATTGAATTCCAGGAAGACTTTAATTTCTTTCTTAATTTCTTCCTTAATTCAGGTATGGTTCAGTAGTTGACTGTTCAGTTTGCATGAATTTGTAGGCTTTCTGGGGGTCGGATTTTTGTTGAATTCTAACTTTAATCCATGGTGATCTGATAAGACACAGGTGGTTACTAATATTTTTTTGTAACTGTGGATGTTTGCTTTGTTACTGACTATGTGGTCGATTTTTGAGAAGGTTCCATGAGCTGCAGAGAAGAAGATATATTCTTTCCTATTTGGGTGGAATGTTCTATAGATGTCTGTTTAGTCCATTTGATTCATTACCTCCATTAATTCTCTTATTTCTCTGTTAGGTTTCTGTCTGATTGACCTGTCCATTGGTGAGAGAGGAGTGTTGAAGTCTCCTACTATTAGTGTGTGCGGTTTGATAGCTACCTTGACTTTTAGCAATGTTTCTTTTATGTATGTGGGTGCTTTTATATTAGGGGCATAGATGTTCAGGATTGAGACTTCATCCTGATGAACTGTTCCTGTTATGAGTATAAAATGCCCCTCTCCATCTCTTCTGATTGATTTAAGTTTGAAGTCTACTTTGTTAGAGATTAGTATGGCCACACCTAGTTGTTTCTTAGGTCCATTTGCTTGATAAGCCTTTTCCCAGCCCTTTACTCTGAGTAGGTGCCTGTCTTTGTGGTTGAGGTGTGTTTCTTGTAAACAGCAGAATGTTGGATCCTGTATTCGTATCCAATCTCTTAGCCTGTGCCTTTTAATAGGTGAGTTGAGTCCATTGACATTAAGTGATATTAATGACCAGTGGTTGTTAACTCCGGTCATTTTTTTAGTCATAGAGTTTGTGTGTTTCCCTTCTTTGATTTGTGTTGGTGAAGGGTCTCTAGATATCTGACTTATTGTGGTCATTGTTGGACTCCTTGATTAATGATTTTCCTTCTATTACTTTCTGTAAGGCTGGATTTGTGGCTACGTATTGTTTAAATTTGTTTTTATCCTGGAAAATTTTATTTTCTCCATTTATAGTGAATGAAAGCTTGGCTGAGTATAGTAATCTGGGCTTGCATCCATGGTCTCTCAGTTTCTGCAGTACATCTATCCAGGACCTTCTGGCTTTCATGGTTTCCATGGAGAAGTCAGGTGTAAGTCTGATAGGTTTACCTTTATAAGTAATTTGGCCTTTTTCCTTTGCAGCTCTTAATATTCTTTCCTTATTCTGTATGCTTTGTGTTTTGATAATTATATGGTGAGGGGATGTTGTTTTTTGATCCAGCCTATTCGATGTTCTGTATGTTTCTTGAACCTTCATAGGTATATCTTTCTTTAGGTTGGGAAAGTTTTCTTCTATAATTTTATTAAATATATTTTCTGGACCATTGAGCTGCACTTCTTCTCCTTCTCCTACTCCTATTATTCTTAGGTTTGGTCTTTTTATTGTGTCCCATATTTACTGAATATTTTGTGATGAGGGTTTGTTGGACTTGCTGTTTTCTTTGATCAGTGTGTTTATTTTCTCTATGGTATCTTCAGAATCTGAGATTCTTTCTTCTAACTCTTGTATTCTGTTGGTTATGCTTGTTTCTGTAGACTCTGTTTGTTTACTTAAATTTTCCATGTCCAGCCGGCCCTCTGTTTGTGTTTTCTTCTTTGCCTCCATTTCAGTTTTCAAGTCTTGAACTGTTTCCATTATCTGTTTGATTGTTTTTCCTTGGTTTTCTAGGGTATCATTCACTGATTTATTTAATTCTTCAAACTTTCTGTTATATTTCTCATCCATTTCTATAAGGGCATTTTTTACATGCTGTTTAAGGCATCAATCACTTTCATGAAGTCAATCTTTTCTACTTCTTCTTGATTAAGGTGTTCATGTCCTCCCGTTGTGAGGTCGCTGGTTTCTGGTGGCTTCATGTTGCTTTTCAGCATGTTGGGCGAATTCTTGACTTGGCGTCTGCCCATCTCTTCTTCCAAATGCTCCCTTATGGATCTTCTTTTACCGGATCAGGTCTCCTTGTCTACCCAACGCTGGCTCTCCCCAACGTTGGCTCTCCTGGCGCAGAGAGATCAGGCCTCCGTGGGTGCCCCAAGGATTCGGACCCAGTCTCTTTTATAAAATTTTATGCATATCTTACTTACTATTAGAACTATTACATGAGTATTTATAGTAAGATGTGTGCATGTACAAAGCAGACAGTCTGCATTTTATTTCTTAAATCATTAAGCTAAGAAAGGAACAAGCATTTAAGAATAACAAATTAACCACACTTAACTAATGAATGTCAAGTTCCCATTTGACTGGCTAATTACATTCAATAATATTAAAGGTCATCATTTGCAAGTTGCCTCACTGCCTAGTGTTTTAGTTTTTAGTGACAGATTTATGGTTCTGACCCTCATTATTAAATTACTTAATTCTAAATGTTTTATGGCTTTGTTATTATTGATTGTTGAGTTTATTTTCTTTTTAGCTTCCTTGCTTTGGAAATGACACAATATTTCCTTTTATTTGTTTTGTTTAAATATCCATTGGCTTTTTCCATAATGTACAAACATATGCTAAATCTGTCACCTTCTAATTTAAAATGTAAATGAAAATATATGTAGATATCAATATGAATTAACTTTGCAATTGAGAGACCTGGGGACATGTCTCCACAGTTAAGAAAACATTCTGCATAAGACCTGGGTTCAGTTCCCATCACCCACATCAGACTGCTGAGAACTACATGTAACTCCATCTCTAGATATTTCCGGACCTTCTTCTGACCTTCATAGGCAGCTGCATGCACACACATGGTCTACACACATATATGCAACCCTCATCACATACACATAAAATGACAATGAATAAAGCTAGAAGTCCAGATGATTTTTTTTGTTAAACCATCATAGTATGCAAACGCCTGGTATTCTAAGACATTCCACTTTTCTTTAGATTGGAAACTTCCAATCTGCGTATTTTCGTCTCAGTGTTACATTGCACTGCAAGAAGCTGCTGATATTCGATCACTGGACCTACAACACTGATCGCTTTCTATGGTCCAATTTACCTTTTGCAACAGGAAGACTGTGCACAAAGCGGTGGCACTGTCCGTGACAAGCTTTCGAGACACTTAAAATACACTTCCAAAATACAGGGTGAGAGTCATTGTAAGCTGTTTTCTTTTTTAATGAGAATTCTGTTTTCACCTTTTGTTTATTTTTAATTGGCACATAAGGTGCACACATTTGTATGCTAATATATAAATTGTATGGTTGTGTGGATAAACACGTGGTTTCTTGTCATACTAGACAATGCTTTACCCTAATCTATACCCAAATCTTGTGTGTTTCTGATACAATGAACATTCAAACTTGAGTGAATATTTTTTCTTTCAAATGTTTATCATTTCTTTGTGCTAAAAACTGTCAAACATTTTCTTCCATCTGTTTTGAAATGTGTTTGCTTTATTGCTACCTACATTCACCGTCAGTGGCACATGGAAACTTATTTCTCCTCTCTAACTTGAGCTACGTTCCCCTCATCCTTCATACTTTCTTTCCTTAAGTGACAAGAAAGCTTCAAACTTTATGAATGTAACAATATGTAAACGGTTCTTGAGCAACCTTATATTGGTGTATGGTGTATTTTACAGCTTTCATATAATTAAATTCCTATAATAAGATTATAAGGTGGCTGATATCATTTTACCAACATAGAAGCCAAGAATAGAGAACCATGGTGGTGTTTCTACACTGGAATTGGCAGTTTTGGCAGAAACTCCCACATGAAGGCACTATGAAGCTGGAGTCATCACCCCTTGGTTGTGAGCAACAGCTCCATGTCCAACTTCTAGAAGACTCATTTTCTTCCAGCCCCTTCAGAAAGCCAGGTTTATTCAGGGAGGATTGACCTATGAATAATTTATGATTTTGTTTGGAATGCTTAGGCTGGACTATTGGCAAACACATTGTTTTTGTGACTGTGAACTAATTAGTGACCATTGACTGTTGTGTAGAACTATTTATTTTAAACATCTCCACACATCGAAGCACACTAATGAACATTCATGCTTATAAAAATTTGGTACTAAAAGTTGTTTCTAAAAATATTCCAAATAAAATAGTGTGTAGAAATTAACTTTTTTTCTTCGTTAGTAACTAATTTGTGGGAAGAGTTGAACCTTACACTTCATGAAATTGTGTATTAACAGAGAAACTGTCTCTCTATTCTAAGAATTTTCTGTGTACTATTTTTACAAAAGTAAACATGTACATGTGAAAATAACATACAGTAGTCCCCCCAGAGTTAGCTCCTTGAGGAGTCCATGGTATTCTCAAAAAGGGCTGGGGTGGGATGATGCTACAAAATTCCACAAACCTCTCTGGGTTTGATTGATTTGAGACAAGCTGTATCCAGCTTGTAAAAGACTATTTTTTGTGCTGCATTAAGAACTCAATATACATTTATCAGATGACTACACTATGGAATATACTATATTAACTACCACAGGCCTCAAAAAAGTGGGTAACTGTGGTATAATCCTTTTCTTCTTCTTCTTTTTTTTTTTTTTTTTTTTTTTTTTTTTTTTTTGACAGGGTTTGTCTGTAGCTTTGGAGCCTGTCCTGGAACTTGCTCTGTAGACAAGGCTGGCCTCGAACTCACAGAGATCCACCTGTTCCTGCCTCCCAAGTTCTGGCATGAAAGGTGTGCACCACCACTGCCCGACTATGTATACTCCTTTTTCTTTAAAGGAGTCAAACGTATAAAAAAACTCAAAAAACTGAAAAAAGCATGTGTGTAGACACCGTAGGTATCAATGACAGCAAATGGCGGGTGATAATAACTCAGAGGTCACTACATGCTTGGTAACGATAAAAAACACTTCCTTAAGACAGTATCACATAATATGACCTTGAAGACTAAATAGAATTTCAACACAGAGAAATGAAAAAACAAGAATCCAGAGTATCAGTGTCATAAAAACAGGGACTTACCCTGAACCCTGGCTTAGCTAGCTGGTTCCACGGGATATAAATTGAATATGCAAGATAAAAATACCAGAATCCTTTTCAATCCCTACCTTTTATTCAAAGAGAAAGTATAAAAAATCCTGAATAAGAATGTAAGAGGAATGCAGTCACGCTGTTTTTTTTTAATTATTTGGTGGAGGAATCAAATCTTTAGAGACCTGTTGTAGGTCAGCTCAGTCCTCTCATGACCCACTGTGGTAGATTCCATGGACAGTATCCTGAGATGCTCTATGATAGCTCTTGAAAAAAACCATCTGGCCTGGGAACTGTGTCAGCAAAAGAAGAAGGTTGATTCTTGGGATATGAAGAGGCTGCTTAAACTAGCTGCTCTGTGGGAGCCCTCTCCACCCCCCCATTAGTAATGCATGTGTGTACCTGAAGTGAAATCATCCACTTGAAAAAGGTAGATATGATGAAGTCAAGTCAAAGTAAGAAGAATCACATAGGACCAAAGGATACATTACAGTTCTAATCTATGATACAAACTTGATTAAGAGGTCTTAACCTTCAAGGATAGAAATGTCTGGACTAAGAGAGCTATTGATACATCCAGAACAATGGAAGGGGAAGTATAAAAAGCAGAGCATGATGAATATTTGGAGCTCCATGAATGGAACACTACTGTTTAGTCACTCATAAGAATGAAACCCCATCACTTGTAGTAAAGCGTGTGTAATTGGAAGATATTAACTTATATAAACCAGCACAGCCAAAAATATGCTGCACATAATGTCATATGGGTGATGGTGGCGCACGCCTTTAATCCCAGCACTCGGGAGGCAGAGGCAGGCGGATCTCTGTGAGTTTGAGACCAGCCTGGTCTACAAGAGCTAGTTCCAGGACAGGCTCCAAAGCCACAGAGAAACCCTGTCTCGAAAAACAAAACAAAAAAAAATGTCATATGTTGAAACAAACATTTCTACCTGAATGTGCTCTCACGCTCATGTCAGATAGACAGGGTGAGGGAAAGTGGGCAAAGGGAGGCTGCATTCCAACAGTGTGTGTTGCGGGCATCTGTGGAGCAATGAAACACTAAATGTCAGTAACACGTACAGTTAACACACAGTAATTGAAACCTAATAAGAGACAACAACAAAGAAAAAGAACACCAACAACTGAGAAAGTATCCAGAAAGTGGAAGAAAATAGAATCTTTATCATATATAAACAGAAGAGCTTCTCAATATCAATATGCAGTGGGACAATCAGAAAACATGAAGTCAGAGCTCACAAAGGTTCATTGAAAATTTATTTCCATAAACTTATTTCCATGGTTTTGTTTCAAATTTTGTGTTAGTATACAAAAGAATAAATTTCATTGACTGTCTGAGTCAGTGTTTAATTTCTGTGAAGACACACCGTGACCATGGTAACTCTTATAAATGAAGCATTTAATTGGGGTTTGCCTGCAGTTCAGAAGTTTAATCTGTTAACATCACGGCATGGCATATGGCAGCGTGCGCACAGACATGGTGCTGGAGAAATAGCGGAGAGTTCTACAACCCACTCTACAGGCAGCAGGAAGAGAGTGATACTGGGCCTGCCTTGAGCTTTTCAAATCTCAAAGCTCATCCTCAGTGACACACTTCCTCCAACCAGGCCATACCTGCTAGTCCATTCAAATAAGGCTGCTTCCTGTTGAGGAAGCATTCAAATCTATGAGCCTATGGAGGGAGCATTCCCATTCAAACCACCACACTGACTTCCATCAACAGTGTATTAACTTCAAGAATTCTAAGAATAAATATGCTATAATATTTTATTGTATGTCAAAAATTACATAAATTATCTTGAAAGCAGTAAAATATCATGCCTTTAAATTTTATGTTAATTTTTCTAAATAATATTTGTTACTAAAAGCAATAAACTATGTCTTTCCTCACAAAATCATGCAAAACCACTATTAGATTATGACTATTTTTGAATTATAGGCCCCCTCTGTTTCTAAAATTGATTTGCAAATGGTTTAAAACTGTATATATATATATATAATATCATATGATATACAATATATAATATCATACAATATACAATAATACAAATAGACAAGGTACCAGCAATTTGCAAATCAATAGGGAAAGGATAAGTGAGGTTTTAGCATATTATCATTTTACTGTTTTCCATAATAACAATTTTCGAATTCTGCCCTTAAAACAAACTAGGCTGGGGAGGAGATGGAATATAAAAGAAATGAGAGGAAGAAAAGGAATCTCTCAAGAATCCCTCACAGTAGAAATTACAAAAGAAATTTTCATCAAAATGGTGAAGTCAGGATGATGATTAATTTGTTATAAGGGAACTCTGGTAAAGAGGTCTTAGGAGCCAGGCATGGTGGATCATGTGGCAGAAGGGATTACTAAGAGTTTGAAGCCATTGGGGGCTACACAAAGACAGTAATTAGGAAAACCTGTTCATCTTCAGAAGACTGTGTGAACCAGAGCGCAACAAAATAATAGAGGACAAGCCAGGCGGTGGTAGCGCACGCCTTTAATCCCAGCACTACGGAGGCAGAGGCAGGCGGATCTCTGTGAGTTCGAGGCCAGCTTGGTCTACAAGACAGGACAGGAACCAAAAAGCTACGGAGAAACCCAGTCTCGAATATCCAATAAAGAAAGAAAGAAAGAAAGAAAGAAAGAAAGAAAGAAAGAAATCATAGAGGAAAGGGCTGTAAAAGAATTGCATATCAGAGAAGAGCCAGAAAAATAACTCCTACCACCTTGTTGACACAAAACCTGCAGTAGTAATTCATATGTAAATCATTTATTGTACTATAACTGATTTTTAATTGCAAAACTTGATTAATGAAAACTACTCTGATAACTTTGGAATATCTCATTTAAAAATTAAATATTAGCTAAATTAAAATACTTTAAAAAAATCTCATGGAAGAACTCATATGTCCCAACAAAAATATGATGATATCAAAATGAATGAAACAATTAAAAACATGGACTTTAGACTCAGAATATGTTATGCATAAATTGCAACATCAAATAAAGGAAGCTTGGCTAGAAGAAATAAAAAAAAATTTTAAATTTAAAAAAGTTCTTCAGTGGTAAAATACTACCCTTCAGGTTACTTGGTTTCAAAATTTTAATCAAGATAGGTATGAAAAATTTAACAATTATTAAAAATTTGCAATTTTCTGTTTTAGTGTCTGGCATAAGATAAAAGAGACTTAAAAGTCTCTGGAGTGAAGTAATGGTATGGACTTGTTGGATTGAGTGGAAGCATGTTTCATGGAGAAAAATCTATCCAGCCAAGTTCTAGAAGCCAAAGTAGGGAGCAGTCAAGATGAATGGATAGGGCTCAAGTCAATGACCACAAAGGGAAATAAAACTGAATTGGTCACATAGTGATTGATAGCTGCAACAAGTAATTTCCAATTGCTTGCACACTCTAGAATGACAAATCTCCAGTCATTTTGTCACAGTAATTTACTCAAACATGGCACATAACATTACTTATGAGATTTAAAAACAAAGTTTACAACAAACTAAAATTACTTTAATCACTTTAATCTCCCATCTTTGCTTTTATTTGTTTGCAATAACAACCTATTTTATGCCTGAAACCTCATCACAATTTAAGGACCCTGTACCTTAGGTTTTCTGTCTTAATATGATGGCTGTTACATGAAAACAGTACTTTGAATAGGATTGCGACCAATAGTTTATACCACCATGAGGTTCCTATTACTAGATGCTCAGAATCTTTTTGAGATTTATTCATTCATAATATTCTCTCTCTCTCTGTCTCTCTCTCTGTCTGTCTCTCTCTCTCTCTTTCTCTCTCTCTGTCTCTCTCTCTCTCTCTCTCTCTCTCTCTCTGTGTGTGTGTGTGTGTGTGTGTGTGTGTGTGTGGAGGTATGTGCTCATGACTTCAGGTACCAACTGAAGTCAGTAGAGAAGAGCCACCTAGAACTGGGGTTATTCCCAACACGGATGCTGGGACCTGAACATAGATTCCTCTGTAAAAAGAGCTAGCATTCTAGCTCCGGAAAATAATGTTACAAAAAGAAAGGATTACATCTTATTTCCTAACTTGGCTTTATTATATATTAAAATTTTAAATGACTCTTAAAATAGGCATTTCCATGTTTTTGATAGATTAAAAGTACAATTGACAAGTACTAAGCCTTTCCAATATATATTTCACTTTTTATAAATTTTTCATACAATATATTTTGTTCATATTCTTTGCCCTCTCCCAACAACACCAAGAACCCACCCCTTCCTTACTTACCCAACTTCAATTCTTTCTTTTTAAAGAAAAAAATCACATATGTCACCAAAAAGGACAGAAAAAATCTGCAGTATTTTTCATCATGTGGAAATTGTAAATATATTCAAATATAACCAAGCATGGAAATTAACCCAGGCTTATGGGGCATAAATCCTCAGAAAACAAAAATTATTAAAGCAGACCGATTTGTAAAAGTTACTTTATTGGCATCTATTTCAGGGGTATGATGATGGCTATGGGGGTGAATATGATGACCAGACCTACGAGGCTTACGATAACAGCTACGTGACCCCAACACAAAGGTAAGGTGTTTGCCGGCTCATCACTTTTCCAGGAGTTATCACTGCTCCAGGTTGTATTATACATGTGAATTACAGTTGTGTGAAGGTTTCAAGTAGTTGACTTATCTCCATTACCTGTCTACGTTATGAAATTACTTACTAGACCACAAGAGGTACACTATAGCAACTCTGATGGTAACTCCTGAACTGCAAAGAGGGAAACAATAACATGTAACTTGAGACAGGGTGATTAGCATACAATGAACTCATTAAACAAGCTTATACTTAAGGAAGTACTACTGCTTGCAGACATTATTTTAATGAACTTGTTATTTCATTAACAAGACAGGCACTTGCTCAATGCGGCTATTTTTTTAAAAAATAAACTAATCTGTAATTTTTACTTGTAAGTCACAAGGACATCTTATTGGTAAGCTGAAAATGAGCAATTAGAAATAATATCTCCAAGAATAAAAAACATCCTTTTCTTTTTTTCATCAGTATCTGTAAATTGTTGAGTATCTCTTTACACTGAACTAGAATTAGTGATGTTGATAAATTTGTACTGCTGGAAAGTCAGATTTTGACATATTGCTTATAAATGATAAAACTTAACCATTTAGGGACCCATTGTATGAAGCCTACAAATGTCAGCTACAGTGTAACCAGCTCCATAAATAACATATCTGTAGAGAATCCCATCTGCCCGAAAGTTTTTTTGTAATTATGGTTTTTTATGACCAGCTCCCTGCTCTTCCTTCCCATACTATAGAATCTACAAATAAGTTTTGGCTGTACGCTTGCTTGCTCTTTCTAGCATGCCATATAGAGAAGCAATACAACAGCATTATTTTTTTATTTTTTACATGAATGTTATTGTGTTTATTGTATGAATTAATAAGATTCACTGTGGCATTCTCACCAATGTATTTCTCCTGTCAGTTTATGGTTTCTACTTCCTGGCCTTGTCCACCTTCCTTCTCTCTCCTCCTTTCCTGGTCCATTTCCAAACCCCAATGGACTCTCTTCCACTTTCAGGGCTTTTTGTTGGGATTTCAGTTTCTACATCTATCAGAAAATAAGCAATATTTGTTCATGAACCTGGCTTATTTCCACTTAATATGATGATATCCGTTTCCACTGATTTTCATGCATGTGGCAGTATTTCATCCTTTTGTTGTAGTAAATAAGACTCGCTGTGTATTTACACATATACAGCATTTACTTTACCCATTGTTCTACTTTGGGTTACTATTGATATGAAGAAACACTGTGACCAAAAGCAAGTTGGGAAGGGTTAGAATTTGGAATTAAGAGCTGATTCAGCAGGAGTGCTGTTTACTGGCTAACCCCCCATTGCTTGTTCAACCTGCTTTGTTACAAAATCCAGGACCACTCGTCCAGGTGTGGCCCCACCCATATTGATTGGACCCTCCCCCATCAATCATCAATTAAGAAAATGACCTACAGCCCCATCTTAGGGAGACATATACCTACTTGAGGCTTCCTCCTTATCAATGACTTTAGCTAGTGTCAAGTTCACATAGAACTACTCAGCACACCCATTCTTCTTTAGACCTCCAGGTAGGCAGAATCCATCACTTAACTGTTGTACATAAAGCCACAGTGAAAAGGAGCAGTCAGGAATCACTTTCCTATGCTGAGTTCATTTGCTTTGCAAGTGTATCCACGGGTGCTGCTGCTTAAAATCATGAAGGTTTAGCGTTTATGGAATGAGGATTCACTATACCAGTTTCAGTATTATGTTAAACTTCTACCAACAATGCAGCATATACCTGCCCTTTGTACAACCTTGCCGGAATGTTTTCATTTTCCTTTTTCTTATATAATTTTCATTTTCACTATTGTGAAATGAGCTTCCAGTATAATACTGATTGGCATTTCTTTGGTGGCTAAGACTATGACATATTTTTTCTTATATTTATTGGGCCTTTGTGTTTTCTCTCTTTTTGAGAAGTGTTTATTAAAATCATTTGTACATTTTCCTTGGGTTGTTTATATTTTGACCTCTACGTCTCCTATGGGTATTGACTTTTTGTCAGATAATAGCTGGCAAAGACATTCCTCCATGTTATTGGATTTTTCTTGCATTCTTATGACTATTTCCCTATGTGATAAAGGAAAAAAATGTTTTATTTAACAGAATCCTGTTTACCAATTCTTAAATTTTTTTCTACTGATTTTGGAATTTTGCCCAAAAACTCATTGCCTATGCTGGGATCATGAAATGAATTTCTCTGCTTTCTTCTGGGAGTGTGAATTTCAAGTCTTAAATAACATTTTTAACACATTTTGAGTTGATTTTTAGATAAGTTAAGAGAGATTTAGTTTTATTTTTCTACACGTGTTTTTCTAATTTTCCCATACCATTTGCAACAGATGATCTCCTTTCCTCCAATTTATTATACAATATATTTTCAGTACCCTTCCTGTGACTGGGTGGTTTAATGATGTGCTGATATATTTATTGGTACTCTGTCCTTCTGTTCCATTGGTCTACTTGATTGTTTATATGCAAAGATCTTGTTACTCTTTCATTCTTTATGAAGATTCCAGCACTGATCTTTAAAAATAAGATTACTTTAGTATTCATTGTGTTCTCAAATAATTTTTGGAATTTTTTCTCGTACTATGAAGAGTATCATCTTAGTTAGCATTTCTATTGTTGTGGTGAAACACCATGACAGAAAATAACTTGAGCATGAAAGGGTTCAGTCCATAATGCAGGGAAGTCAGGGCAGGAACTGATGTAGAGGTCATAGAAGAATACTGCATACTAGCTTTTTTTCAAGGTTTGCTTATTCTGCTTTCTTATAGACTGCAAGACCAACTCCCCAAGGGTGGCACCACCCACAATGGACTGAGCACACCATCAATCACTAATTAAGAAAATGCACCATGGGTTTGCCCATAGGCCAATCTGGTGGGAGCATTTCCTCAGTTGAGGTTCCTTCTTCCCAAATGATTTTAGCTTGTGTCAAGTTGAAATCAAACTAGCTAGTAAAGATATCATGAATATTTTGATGAAGGTTGCATTTTTTTGTATGTCTCCTTTAGTAATTTGATATCTTGAGTTTTTTCCACATTTTAATGCAATGCTATTTTAAACTTCCATAAACATATACATACAATGCATTTTGATAATGTTCACTTCCTAATCATCCCTCTAAATCATTCCAGATCCACCCTTACTCCCAATTCCTTCCCAAATTTGTGTCAGTTTTTATTTTTATACTCCAGTGAGTCCAGTTTATGTTTTCCTTATACCTCTGGGTGTAGGGTGTGAGGCCATCCACTGGAGTATCGTCAATCTATAAGCAAATAGAGTAGCTGTCATTCTTGGTGTCTATGAGTTTCCCAACCATAGGTTCTTGACCAGGTCTGCAGTAGTACTAATCATGTAGTTTCTGCTCTGCAGCCAGCCTTCACTCTAATCAGGAAATGTTTGTTATCTCCCTTAACATGCATGTCACTATTGTATTCATAGGCATGTTGTCATGTTGGTCACTATTGTAGCTCACAGTGTTCACAGCTGGGTCAGGCTATTAATAACTTTCCTCCAAAAGCAGCCTAAATAGCAACCACCTCCCAATGCTATGAAAACTAGAGAACAAGGAAGAAGGTTCCTGGTTACTACCTCTCTTTCTCCATGTCATATGACCAAACTGTGTGGTATCTTCAAGAACAGAGTTCTACCATCAAATTATGATGGACAACCAAAAGAAATGGCTCCTACAAAAGCATGAATTTGGGGGGAGGGCTTTCCAAGATACTCCCAAACAACTGTTTGAGGGATGGTACCCAAAACCCAGTATTGAGCTTTTTTTTTCTTAAAATACTCTCTTAATGTGGGACTGTTTATGCCTATGTAATTACTTTTATTAATTAAAATAAGGAATACAGGACCCCTAAAATAAATTATAATAATTCTCATCTTGTAATTTGTAATAATCATATTTTTTTCCTTTTGTTCGTTATCATTCAATCACTTCTATTACAGAATCTTTCACTAGAAGTAATACATAATTCAAGTTCACCCTGGCCTACATAATGAGTTCCAGGCCAAACAGGGCAACATAAAGAGACCATGTCAAGAGAGAGGTAAACATGAGGGATGAAAACTCAGGAGACAGAGACAGAGAGACAGAGATGAGACTTGGAGACTTTCAATGAATTTAAATTAATATATTAATGAAAGAACTACTATTTCATAAAATTGCATGGGGATTTTAGTATAATGTCAGTAAGTACTACAGATAAGCAGATGAACACTGGAAATTTATTGACAAATGTATGAAATGTTTAGTCTTACGTTATATTATTAGTGTTTCAGCATAAGAAGAAGGTATGATTAACAATTCAAGTGGGGGTGGAGCTCAGTGAATAAGTGACCATGTAGTATATATAAAGCACTGGTATCCATCCCAGCTGCACAAAAGTCTAGTAAATTAAGTGAAATACAAGTGTGTACATAGTAGTATAGGAACTACTGGAGGGACAAAATTTTTAAATGATAATATAATATTTGCTGCTAATGATTTGTGTGAGGAGTCATTTGCAACTCTGTATGTATTTATATACTTAGAGGGTAAAAAAGTGCTGGGAATTCCATGTCAAATGAAGTTCATTTTCTCAAATTCAGATTTTTTCCTAAGGTGACTCACTAATTAAACTATTAATGTGAGACTTTCTCAATTTTTTAAACTTTATTATATAAAAGAGAAATACTACAAAAAGAAGACATTATATATGAAATGAACCATATCCAGAGAGTGAAACTCAGTGACCTTCCTGACAGTCAGAGCAGCCATTCGACAGTGAAACTGTGGAGCTTCACAATAAAGTTTTTGCTTTCACTATTGAATATATTTTACACACTGCCAAAACCAAAAAAAAAAATTGACAGAGTAGAACTAGAAAAAATTATGTAAGACTTGAATTAAAGGAGAGAAAGAAATAAAGTGAAAAAATATATGAACACGTGACTGCAACATTCATGAACAACTTGAATAATTTAGTAGACAATACAAAGTATATTTGTTTTATTAAAGTGAAAGTCAGAAGGAGTACTGATACTGATTTTTGACATCAAAACAGGAAATGTGGAATCCATCAGAAATAAAATGAAATGGTCTCTGGATGTAGGTGAACACAGAGTGGTAGAAATTAGAAGGCAGAAGCCATGTGATTCCTTCCGGGAATCACTGTATCATCCTCAGCAGAGGTTCCGGGGGAGTTCACAAGGTAACAAGTGTGAAAGTTCGCCCAGAGTTCAAAAGATGGAACAGCTTAATTAATCACTCATTGCTTTGGAAGGCACCGTGACTTCTGAAATTCTTCAAATAGATTAGGAAAAATTCTGTAGACTGCTCAGGAGACAGCTTAACTGAGTGACGTTAATGGCTGCTGAGGAATGTAGTGTTATAAAGAATCTCCAACCGTGTTTCCCCGTGATCTCAGGCTAAGAGAGAAAGCAAAAGAATAGAACTCCGAGTTATTATGCCACCTCTAAATTGCAGAAGTACAACTGCGGTTTCCAGAGTGACTCTCTGTGGTAACACCTTTAACTGGGCCATTTACCACATCTTAACTCGTCCTGGAGGCATTAGCATTTTCAGAGATTGCCTTTCTAACATCACACAACGTCATGAAATTTTTGGCTAACATTTTGCAACTGAAAATATCTATATCGAAAGAAATCATAGATGTGGGAAGTAACTATTTTATTCTTTTTTTTTTTTTTTTTTTTTTTGGTTTTTCGAGACAGGGTTTCTCTGAGGCTTTGGAGCCTGTCCTGGAACTAGCTCTGTAGACCAGGCTGGTCTCGAACTCACAGAGATCCGCCTGCCTCTGCCTCCCGAGTGCTGGGATTAAAGGCGTGCGCCACCATCGCCCGGCCTGAAGTAACTATTTTATTTAGATATGAATGGTATTGCCACAAATGAAAATTAAAAGGTCAGGTCTGAAAATTTTGATTCTAAAAGCAAAAATTTAATGTGGATGCAAAATGCTAAGATTTTATTATTTCTTAGTGTAAAAGAATCCATCTGTCTGAATATCTATAATGGTTAGGCATGCAAGGTTAGGTGTGTGGGGTGCAAGACAATGAGGCACTCGAGGTAATTTCAGGGAAGTGTGGTTAGGGAACTATTTTCCCTTCCAGGGTACCACAAGGAAGAGTTCGGTCCTCTGAGAGGTCAGTATTCCTGTGGCTGAGTTGTCATGCTACCCAAAATGGAAATTATTGTGAGACAGAGAACCCTGTAGGAAAAGCCACTAGACTTGAGCTGACCCTTTTACTTCAGAGTCGGGCAGAAGTATAAAGACCTCGTAGATATTGCAACACCTCTGCCTTCCCTACAGTCTCTCCCATGGATCCCACTGTCTTGATCCTTTGGGAAGCAGAGAGTATAAATGATCCAAGAGACGGAGCAGTCATTAGTCATCCTTCCAATAAAAAAGAGGATAAGAAAGATGAGGACATTAAGAGCAGGCAAAGAGGCCTCTCACAATATCCAATCATTTGTAATATACCTCAATAACTAGCAATTGTAATGATCCATGTCAGCTGTTTGACTGGAACATTGGCATAAAATTGCTATGGAAACAGTCCTGCATTGAGGTTTTAAATGATTTTTTTTATTTGTGAAAATATTTACTCGTTCTTACAAAAGTACAGTGAATATATGAAATGCAGATTGGATAGAAAATATACCTTTTTAAAGTTCTTGGCTCCTTGCTAGTCATATCCCTAAGGGTAGGAACCCTCGTTTTCTTCCTCAAAGTCTACTTGCCATTAGAGCGTCACCGGGCAGTAACAATTCAGTGCTCTGCTGTGTTGAGGGGATTTTATCTCCTTGCAGCATCATGTGAGTAAGGAACCGGTTTCTAATTCTAGTTAATTCCAAAAATAAAGTCAAACTCATGTCCCTTAAGTCTACAGCCTTATAAAGAAAGAATAATAAATTCTGAACTTTGACCTGGATCATAAATTCAATTGATTTCCAATACATACCTAAACAGAACAGAACAGGACAGAATAGGACAGGACAGAGAAACAGAGAGAACACATATGCAGGGTACTAAGAATGCAAGCCATTACTTAAAAAAAAGCCTGACTGAATAATTCTTCTAAACATGAAAAAAAATCAAATTAATTATTTTTTCAGGCTGTAAGATTAAGGTGAGATTTTTATTTGATGCTAAGTTTACAGAAAGCCTTCTGATGAAAATACACAAGTGAAAGCTGTACGGTAACTTAATAAACATTTTATATTAGGCAAACAGCTTGTCTTGCTCTTTGGAATCACCATTCACCGTAAGACTGTTTGCTTTCATCCTAAAACTTGGTTCTCTTGTCTCAACACTGCAGTCCATGGTATTATTGAATCTATAGGATTATTGGATTTGAGATATTTTCCCACAGCTATTGCACAAGTCTGTTGTGTGTTCATGCTATCTACAAGTCTCTGCATGAATAAAAGAGTAGATTTCACATCGTTTGAATTTAATTTCTACTGAACGAAACTTGGTGTCTTGATGCCCTCATTGCCTTTTATTTCAGATAAAGACCTTAGAGAGACAGCCTAAATATAAGAGAAACAATGGATTTTCTCAAATTATCCACTGTTTATGGTAACAACTTCTTTTTTATTAGTTTGAACTGAATTTCCATGGTAACTAGACTGCTTGCAAAAATAAACTTCCTATGATACCTTAACAAGACCAGTTAGAAACCACATTGTCCTTAGTTGCATGAATGGTATCTTCCACAGGAACCTAGGGTCCCCAGTTAAATATTAAAACCTGGTCACCTTTTTATGGAGATGAAAAGATCTCTCCTCACTAGGTTAATGTAGACTTGGAGACATAACTCAGCAGAAAACCTGAGAAACCAAGGTAAGCCACACACCACAATCAGAGCTCCAGGAATGAACCATTTTAAGCTGTCAGAAACCCAGTGTGTTCATGTTCTCCCTCCTTCTGCTCCTCATTGGGTCCTTGGGAGCTCAGTCCAGTGCTCCAGTGTGGGTCTCTGTCTCTATCTCCATCCATCACCAGATGAAGGTTCTATGATGATATGCAAGATATTCGTCAGTATTGCTATAGGATAGGGTCATTTCAGGTTCCCTATCCTCAGCTGCCCAAGGAACTAACTGGAGACATCACCTTGGGCTCCTGGGAACCACTCTAGGTTCAAGTCTCTTGCCAACCCTAAGGTGGCTCCCTTAACTAAGAATTGTGCTTCCGCGCTCCCCTATCCAACCTTCCTTTATCCCAATCCTCCTTTTTCCCCAAGTTCCCCCCATCCTCCCCTTCTCCCTTTTCTCTCCCCATCTCCCCTTACCCCCATCCCACCCCACCCCCAAGATCCCAATTTTCTCCCCGGCAATTTTGTCTACTTTGCATAGCCAAGAGGATAACTATATGTTTTTCCTTGGGTTCTTCTTATTTAGCTTTTTAGGTTCACCAATTGTAGACTCCGTGACCCTTATTTATGGCGAACAATGAGGGCTGATGAGAAGCCAGGGACAATGGCATGGGGTTTTGATCCTACTTAATGTTCTGGCTTTGTGGGAGCCTAGCCAATTTGGATGTTCACCTTCCTAGATATGGACGGAGGGGGGAGGACCTTGGACCTTCCACAGGGCAGGGAACCCTGACTGCTCTTTGGACTGGAGAGAGAGGGGGAGAGGAGTAGGGGGAGGGGAGAAGGGTGGGAGGAGGGGGAGGGAAATGGGAGGCTGGGAGGAGGCGGAAACTTGTTTTTTTTCCTTTTCTCAATAAAAGAAAGAAAGAAAGAAAGAAAGAAAGAAAGAAAGAAAGAAACCCAGTGTGTTGCAAAGGGCCTATCATGAAGGCCAGTCTGGGGAAATTCTTATTTCAGTAATAGGTAGAGAAGCTTGGCATTACTGAAGATAGATAGATAGATAGATAGATAGATAGATAGATAGACAGATGATAGGTAGGTAAGTAGGTAGATTGACAAACAAATAATAAATAAATAAATAAATAAATAAATAAATAAATCACATTTAAACACAATGTGGAAGGAGTCAGGGATGCTGTTAAATAACTATCAAAATATAAAATAAAAAGTGGGAGCCAGGCTGTGGTGTCATATACCTTTAAACCCATCACTTACTCAGGAGGCAGAAACAGGCTGATCTCTGTGAGCTCTAGGCCAACCAGGTCTACAAAGCAAATTCTAAGATGGCGAGGGTTATTACACAGAGAAACCCTGTATTAAAAAACAAAATCACAAAAGGCAAACACTATGACTGAGCTGAAACCACCCTTTGTTCAAATATAGGATGATAGAGCTGTGGGGTCCTTACGATGGCCCAGATGTTTCTGAACAAAAGCTGAAATCTAGACTTTTAACTACTATCTCTATGTAACAAACCACCTGAAAGTTTAGTGGGAAAATATATATATATGAATTTCATCAGTGTTCAAGTTATGACTTGGTTTGGTCCCACTGTGTCTGGATCCTCACCTGGAAGGGCACAAAGGCCAAATCTTAGTGACAAGACACTGGAGTTATCAGGAGATTGCCTCTGATTAAATGATCCTGATCCTGTAAGTCTACACCAAAAATGGAAAAATTGTGTAGTGTCCTCATAGATGCCTTTTGTTTCTCTCAGGCTTCCTCATAGTAGGGAAGCTCACAGTGCCAGATGTGTGTCCCAAACCACAAGCGGAATATACACTGCCTTTTCTGACATATCCTCATTCCCTACAAGCCAAGCCAGAATAGGTATTAGACATCATTGGTGGACTGATGACTGGCGTGGCTCAAGGATGGAAAATACTATTGTAGCCGGGCTTGGGACACACAGCCTGGTGCATCAGTTATTCAATGTCAATACAGTACTTATAGATGCTAGCAATATCTTGAAACACATTAAATACTTGTGAATTAACCATAATATATCTGTTCATTATTCTGCCTATTTTCTAAATTCTGCTGTATACAAAACGTGAGTATAAAGGAATCAATGTACTTGGGTTGGAGAGATGCCTCAGCCGTTAAAGGCTAGGCTCACACCCAAAAATATAGGGAATCAATGTACAGATACTGTTCCAAGAAATTGGTATTGCAGATTCATTCAGTGTGGTCATGTGAAGCAGTAGTACATGGTCTGCAAAAGATTTGGATGATCAGGGCAATATCTGTGCCTGATCAGAGAGAAGACAAAGATTGGTGTGCTAGAAGCTAATGTAAGGGAATGTGAGGGGCCCTCAAGTGGAGAGTTGAGAGGCAGTGCAGGAGGCTTCAGGAACTGATGCTCAGCTGGGATTTTACTGATATGGTACAACTAAGCCCGGAGTGGGTATCATCTCGTGCAAGGACCAAGAAATTAAAGTGTAATTCTCTCCCGAACCACAGTTCTGTCAGGAGAATCCAGTTATAAAGTACTGAGGTTTGCAAAGGCATTCCTTGGAATGACACACAGAAAACAAAGGCTGGACACATTACCAAGGAATAAAATAGCATGTGGTAGAGTTTGGTATACTTGTGAAGTCTAAAAGCCCCAGTCCAGAGTTGATCTCTGTTGTGGGGGTAAAATAAGATCAAAAGGATTGTAAGAGCTGGAGGTAAAGGAGGACTACTACAAATAATGTCTTCTGGACCCGACAGGGCCATTGTACTCATCAGCTCACAGCAGCTTTGGCTGCGTGCAGTAGACCCACACCAGATGAAACAATTGATATTTTATCATGAATGGGGTGATGGAATCATAGGCTCAACCCCTAGCTGAGAGTTATTTGACAAACAATAGTTGCTGGGGGAGGGAGACTCTGTTATTCATGGGTAGTATAGGTTGTCCATCCTTCAGGGGATGGCCCTACACCTATGCATATAATTGGGGCATTAATTGGACTCAGTAAGTTATAAAGAAGGGGACTTGAAGTCAAGGTGGAGGAATGTTGAAGGGGAAGTGAGGGAGAAGTTAGAGAAAGGGAATGGGTAGTAGATATAATCAAAATGCAATGTATATGCTTGATAAAATTCTCAAAAAATATATGAAGAAAATTAAATTTGAAAGTGTGTTTGCACTAAACCAACACAGTATTAAAGCTCAATACATTCTTTTTTGTTATGATTCTTAAATCATAAAAAATCTACCATATAACCCAGCAATATTTCTCTTTAGCATATGCCCAAAGGATTCAACATACTAATCAGCTTGCTCATTGTCGGTATATTCACAATATCTAGTAAATGGAAACATGAATGTTCTTCAGCTGTTGAGTGGATAAGGAAATTGTGGAATGTATACATAATGTAATTCTGTTCATTTATAAAGAAAAAGGAAATTATGAGCACTTCCCAGTAAGTAGGCAGAACCAGAAAATATGATGCTGAGTACAGTAACCCAGAACCAGGGAGATAAATGCTGCATGTTATTTTTTATTTGTTGATCATAGCTCCACATCTTTAGATGTGAGTTATAACTTGGAGAAACCACAGAAGTCAGGAAAACAGAAAGAGACTGTCAGTAGGGCGAGATAATGAGCTTCGGGTAAAGGGAAGGAGGCTAGCAGGTCATAAAATATGAAAGGAAAATAGGAAAAATAAAGGAGGAAACCCGCTGATAATTATTGTACCAGTCTGCTCCTACAAGGTCAGCTAGGGTTTCTGGGTAGGGGGATCCTCGAGACCAAAAAGAAAAGTCAGAAAAAAACAGAAGACAGGATAGAATCAGGAGGCCTGTCTGGTCATGCTGAAGCAGCCAAACAGCCCAGAGTTTATTTCAGAACCTGCTTATATACAAAAGCAGAACAAAGCACAGCACAGGCAGGCAGTCAGTGTCTAACCACAAGACCATTCCTGTCCTTGAGTGAGCAGCCTCTTCTCCATCACGTACTTGCTGCTCAGAAGCAGCCTTGCTTTCTATCTTGGTGTTCCTGGAGTTTGTCATCAGCACTATACTGTCTATTAGATAGAGTGTTCTTTCCTCACGGGCTAAATCAGAAGTCTCTCACAGCCCTCAAGGTTATTAAAAAAAAAAGTGGAGCAGGCAAGCTTGAACTCAAATGACTTCTTTAAGTCAAATTGACTCCAGATGGAAACTGAGTCACACATGGGATCCCACAAATTATAGGTATATTATAGCAATGTAGTATATATGCATAATTTAAAATATATTTATTGTATATTTAATATCTATTTAGTATATATTATGCAACTTGGATTAACAGTTGCCTCACCAAAGAACCTCAGACTATCTACTTAAAATTCCCAATGCCAGTCACAGGAAATCTCCATCAACATTATTATACAGGGGAGGTTCCTAAAACAACGCAGGCCATTGCCTTTGTTTTTAGTTGCCTAAGAACATGAAGGTAAAACCATATCGCTGAATTCATCACACACTTCAGCTACATGATGGCATTGAGCTGCTACTGAACTAGAAGGCTTCTCCCTAAGGACTAGCCAGCTCTCTTAGTATCAGAGGTGCTATGAAAGCAGCCAGAGAAACATAAGCAATAGTTATATCTAGCAATAAAGCCTGTGAACAGCCATGAACAGTATGACACACTATGTTCAAAGCTGCAATAGTGACAGGTGCATCTTAGGAGTAACTAACAGATATCTAATTGGACCTAAGGCCCACCCTGTGGGAGGAAATTCATGTCCAGTACTATAAACCTAGTCAACCATTTTTGAATAGTAAGATCATGGACTCTAGAGAAAACATTCTCCAATAATGTATTACAAAACACTTATTATGCCTCACTGTGACTATAGTTGCTAATCGCATGATGTGTACTAGAAAATAATGTGTTATCACTGCCAAAATATATTTATATAATTCTAAGTTATATGTATCCATGATCGAGTGAATCATAAAGGCATAAATAGCTTCTAGTTGCTTTGTCCTGGAATTGGACTGCCTGCTTATTTCTGACCCAGAACTTGTGACGGAGAAGTTGGTTTCAGAGTCTGGGTGTCTGATACTTAAAAACATGAGAAATTTCAGAGCTTCTGAATTTTAACATTGCCAGAATAAATCCAAGTAATTAGCTGTGTAATTCTGTTATCCAGGACTCAATGAAATTCAATTGCAGGAGATGTGAGAAGGAAACAAATGAGAGAGGCTGAGGGGCTGGGCAGGGAACACGTCAACATTTCCAGTGGTCAAAGTCTCTAACAATGCTAATAAAGGCACCGTATAGAGGCTTTGCTCTGTGCCAGATGTCTAGAAACAAATGTGTAGCTCAGACCTATCTACTGGGTTAGTATAGTTTTCTTTCTGAGGGGTTTGCTGTGTTTGCCTTGTTTCTTGAAATATCACCCTGGACTCCTGCATCAGTAACACTGCAAATAAATTTGAAAATGTCTGTACATCAGCTAAGGACAATTGGCTTAGAACTCAAATTATAGTATAGGGTTATACATATTAGATATCGGGGAGTTATGGCCATAGAGAAAGAGGTAAAGCTTTAAAAATTAAAAAGAGCTGATGCAATGAGAGGCAGTCTGCATGAAAATGTGAGAGAAACCTCCTGAAAACAAGTGTGACAGGAAAGTCCATTGTCCAGCGTGTGATGAATCACTGGAGAGAAGCTGACCTTTGACCTGGATCCAGGAGAGGGATGAAAACGTTCTTAGAGAACCATGCTCTGTGCTAAGGAATTGTCACTCCGCCTAGAAAAAGCAAGGTGTGAGAATACACAACCACAAGTCAATTCAAACATCCCACAGCAGAAGACCTGCCACTAGAAGTCCGATTTCTCCTTTCTGTAAACATCTTCATACTTCTGTTTGTCAGTAAACATGTGTCATGATACTTTACTTATGAAACAGAAGGCTTACCTGATATCTGTCACATGCTGTTTCTGTGATAAACATAGCCTCACATGTTGTCCAAACAAAAACATTTTTATCAATGAATCTTTCCCTTTTCAGACCTTGTTATGTGGATTTAACTTCCAAAGTGTGGTATGTGGAAATAGCTCTTGAAACAGGAACAAATGGTTTGAGAATATTCTGCAGCACAGGAGAGAATATGTTTGTGGTTTGAATGGAAAAGAGTATAAACCACAGTTACCCCACAACCACAACATAACAGTGATTAGAGCCTTAGAGTCACCTACTGTCTTAATTAGGGTTTTATTGCTTTGAAGAGACGCTATTAACAAGACTACTCTTATATAGAAAAAAATTTACTAGGATAGTTAGCTTACCGTTTCAGAGGTTCAGTCCCTTATCATCATGACAGGGATCATGGCGATGTGCAGGCAGCCATAGTGCTAGAGTAGCTGAAAGTCCTACAGCTTTCAGACAACAGGAAGTTATCTGAGACACTAGGTGGTATCCTAAGCATAGGAAACCTCAAAGTCTGCCCCCACAGTAGCACACTTCCTCCAACAAGGCCATACCCACTCCAACAAAGCTTTACTTCCTAATAGTGCCACTTCCTATGATATTATGGGGCCAATTTCATCCAAACTACTACCCCTGTCCTATTTAATTAAGTAGATATCATACTGATGTTTACAGCACTGAAGTCCTATTGACATACATAAATTATGAATCAAACAAAAATATGTGTATGCAGTTTAAGTTGTGTCTGCTCCAAACCAGGATTGAGTAACATCTACGAGTTTGTACCAAATGCATGTAACCGTTCATTTAACAGTGTCATGTGCCATGAAACCTAATTAATCAGTCAGTGGATAATCTTGTTTCTAGAAAATGATTGCCTTGTTATAATGATAACTAACAGAAAATTAATGTCCTCATAAAGTTTCTCACCCTTCAGTTATGCAATAAAGGGTCAAAACAAGCAAAAGATAATAATCTAAATTGAGAATAAATGATAAAATAGTGCCTATAATGGGAGTTTATTTGTAAAAGTGTTTGAATAGTGTAACATCCCCAAATAGTGACTTGCAGAAATGGCTTTCTCTATTGCTTGCTGTGCAGCACTCTGAAAATACCCATTTTATGCAAAGGAGATCATCACCAAGCTGATAATAATTCTACACTGGATGCCTTATATAGATCATCTATCTTGATCTTTAATCTATGAGCAGAACAAATATGTCACTTACCTCATGAATAATCAGCCTATATTTCATCCTATGAACACTGATTACCATCAAGTGAAACTTAGGGAGGCATGTATAGCTATTAGATGTTTCAGAATATTTCAAGATGAAAAAACCTCCTTGGCATGTCAACTTTTATGAATATTAAAAGTGAAGCTATGTGGCTATGTGTTCATTGGTAGGAGAATCACCCATTATCCCCAGCAGTTGAGCACCTGTTATGTAGTAGACACTTATGGGGTTATCACAAGTGATATCCTTAGTACTGGAGGGCTATAAATTATTACCAATAAATGCATGGATCCTAGAGTACAAAGGGATTAAATGATTGCCCTCAAATGGCATTTACATAAAAGATTATCTCTCAGCTTTTACAGTGAAATATTCTGTCTCATACCAGTGGGTTAAAATAATAAAATGATTTTTTTAAAAAAAGTTTAGTTTCCTAATCTACACATAAGTCAGACAATGAAGGCTTGAGACTGTTTGCCGTCCTTGAGCCTGAACTCTTGGTCTCTCACAGTTGAGTTACCATTGAGTGGGAGATTCCCATCTCATATTCTCTACACAATGAAACAGAAAAATGATTAGTTTCTTGTCATCTCACACCACATGATGTCTTTACTTGCTACTATGATTAAGTCTAGACTCTTGACCATCAAACAAAGACAAATTCTTAAAGATCTCTCTCCATTTCTTGCTCCATGTTGAACATGGATGACTGCTCCAAGTACTATCTCCCTGGATACTTTGAAGCAGCAGAGCTGCCTCCCTTTCTCTGGTCTGAGATATGTCTAAAATTTCCCTTAAGACTCCCTTGTTCCTTCTGACCTGGGCAATGCCTACTAACTCTGAACTATTAGTATTATTAGTATTAGTATCTCAGTGTTCAGTGGGTGAAAAAAATAAGGAAAGGATATTTCATACTTACTTAATTGGTTTTCTGCTCCATTGTTATTCCCACCACAGTATTTTCAGTCTCTTCCATTTGATTTTTATTATGATATTTTACAAAATTGACAAAATGTATTTATCTATATGTAGCTGCCAGGCTTTTGTTTTGCTATTATTGTGACTTTATAGTCATTATATCATTACTCTGCACAGCTGGGGATAATGAACATGGAAGAATACTTTGGGAGATGAGTGAGGAGGGACACATACTGATGGTTTCTGAGGGAAAATACAAGGAATAGACAAGTGGAATCATTGCTTAAATTCTCCTAGCAAGAAGATTTTGAAATGGGTATAGGTTTGCACAATTTGATGCTGTGTTAGAGACTTTTATTTTTATTACTAGAAATAACAGAGATTTCTCTGACTAGAGAACACTCAGGGATAACCATCAGAACCAGGAGGCTAACATACACACACACACACATACACACACACACACACACATACAAACACACAAAGCTGATAAGATGTCTGATACAGTCTCGCCTTTCTCCGTGCCAGTTAGGATCAATTAACATTTTGAATGCTACTGAAGGACACAAAGACCTGTGTGCTGTATTCATTAACCTGAGCTAAATCTTCATGGCTTTGCAAACAGGAATTTTCACAGAGATGAAATTGAACAGAAGGAATTGAGCATCTATAAATGAATGTGGAAATAAAAGAAAATCCAATTGGTAATTTGAGGTTGGGTGCTAGGATGAAAATTCACCTATGTCCAACAATTTTGCTTCACATATTTCTGTCAATGCAAGAAATCAATATTGCAGAGAAGATGTAGGAAAACAGGTGAGAATAACTTCATAAATTATAAGTGTAGTTGCATCAGTTTTATAAATCTCTCAGTATGATTTTCATATTATTTCTTTATTTTAACACTTTAATTTGCTTAAAAAGAGCAATCACTGTTCTATTTTTAAATATCAAAACACCATGCTGAATTCTATATACAGCCTACATATATACATATTCCATATATATTTAAAACAAAAAATAAAATAAAATTTTCAATTGACGTTAAGCATAATATATTATGTTTATACTTTTATTTTATTATTTTATAAAATTACTGTATGTATCACTATTTTTCTTTCCCTTATCCTGTTATTTAGTCATTGAAGTGAAAGAAGACCAATGTATTCAGCATTAACACTGCCTGGTCACTCAATCGTCAATTGATTAATTTGTATCTCATATTTTATATAATATGTAGAGTAAGGTTTCTCAACACAGCTATTGTTATAAAAGTCCTAATTAAAATTATAATATTATTGGTGATGTAGAGCTTAACTACTATTGTGGCCATATTAGATAAAATTGTTCTAAGAGCTGGCAAATATATAAAATCTGAATTTCTCATCATTTAATCAAACAATATCTAGTTAGTTACTTTTACACTTAAACCTACAACATCAGTAAATATTTGAAAATAAATGAAGATGATTGGACTTTAGGAGACAAGAACCTTATCAGAATAATAAATGATTTGTTACAAATTTTAACTAGAATCATTTACATAAAAACAACATGAGTGAATTGTTTTTGTGTGTGTTTCTGCTCCATTGTTCTCAACACAAAGTCCTTCCTATATCTCATTCTTTCAGAAAAAAAATGTTTCTATATTCCTGATTCTGAAATACAATGCTCTCATCATTTACTTCCTTTTATTCTATTGTTTTCTCATCCAATCAACAAATATTTGTTAAATACCTGTTAACCATCATGGGATTTCTTTTATCGTCAACTTTATTATGTGTGGTATTGGTTAAAATTCCATATCAAAGATGTTCCACAGTTGAGTGGGTGGCACAGAGAGAGCTTGTCGGTTTCCTGATTGACAGGGGATGACGGGTGCACTAAATTCTACCTTTCCAGTCAAAGACTCTGGCTGGTGAGACTGTCACTAACTTGAGTCGTCCAAAGTGGAATTAGTCAATGATATTTCTAACCAGTACCATGAAAATTTAGTGAAAGTAAAGGAAAGGGAATTTACTTACAAGTGCAATGAATTTTTAGTATCACTCTGCATGCAACCACAGTCATATAAGGCACTACAAAATGTTGAGCCACTCAGTTTCTTAGGAAGGAAAGGACTGACCATTTCAGAGGAGATAACAAGAAGTATGAGCCGGGCGGTGGTGGCGCACGCCTTTAATCCCAGCACTCGGGAGGCAGAGGCAGGCGGATCTCTGTGAGTTCGAGGCCAGCCTGGTCTACAAGAGCTAGTTCCAGGACAGGCTCCAAAACCACAGAGAAACCCTGTCTCGAAAAACAAAAAAACAAAAAAAAAAAAAAAAACAAAAAAAAATAACAAGAAGTATATTATTAGATCATCTCATCATCAAATGTGACCTTCCTTCTTTCTTTTGTAAGAGAAATACCTACCTTCTCCACAATGTAGAATATAACAGCTTTTAATTGTAAACAGAGACTGCTCATGCATTTCCCAGTCACCCAGACCCTAATAATGACACAGAAACTGTACTAATTACAACACTGTGTGGCCAATAGCTTAGGCATATTCCTACCTAGCTCTTATAGCTTAAATTAAACCATTTCTATTAATCTATGCATCACCATGAAACTGTGGCCTACCAATAAGGTTCAGGTGTCCTCCTGAACTACATGGAGCTACATGGAGTCTCTTTGACTCTGCCTACTCTCCTTATGTATCTCTGTTTGGATTTCCCACCTGGTTATACTCTGCCTTTTCGTAGGCCAAAGTAGCTTCTTTATTAACCAAAGGTAATAAAATATATTCATAGCATACGGAGGGGAATCCCACATCGTTTAATTACTGGAACTAGCTCAAAATCCAGCATCTCCATGATCAGTTAGGTCTTGATGAGATCCTATAAGATCTGGTACCTTGTAAAACGGTCAACACATGGTGCTTTCTATCTGTCCTCACACAAAAGACCCAGGATAAAGTGGTCAAAAAGGAACAGAGTAACTGTTCTGAAAGCTATGGCTATGAAAACAGAAGGCTACAGTGAAGGCCTATAAAATCCAGCCAAGTGGAGGCAAAAGTGATAAAATAAGTTTCCGATTTGTTTATCTGGCAGTTTTGATTCTGTTTCTGGGAGTTATGCCAGCTCCCCTGGAAGGTTCTTCTATATCCTCCTGGTGAATGGATGCATCCATGTGCATATCTGAAGTGAGTACTGTAGCGTTTGTCCTTTTTGGAGGCTTTACAATTTTTATAGCCTCCTTCCCAGGAGTGAATGATCAGAGGCACAAGAGCTTTCTGGAAAACTGACAGTGTGGAGGAACCTAATGGAAAAAAAAATGCCTTAAAGCAACATTAGCTATCTCTTGTTGAAATATAGAAAACTCAGTATCTCAATAAGGCCTACATTTCCAAACCCTCTATAAATTTAAATTCTAGAACTAACGCAAACCAGATAGAGACAACCTCTTTTAGCAAAGTGTTCTTCACCCTCATTCCTTCATTTTTCTCAAAAAGCATGAAACACATTCATTTTTCTTAACGAACTGTGAGATAAGCAGCAGTGTAGAGCAATCTCATGGTCAGTCTGAAGTTGAGGTGCTACCCATGGTATGGTCTATGCTTTCTCTTTATTCAGAGAGTCAATAGTGGGTCTTCCAACAAAAATAGATTGCCCTTAAATTTGAAATGGCCTTGGTTTTCACATTACTTCTGTACACATCTTGGGTTTCTTCACTTTGTAGAAAAAAGACATATATAGGTGGAAGAGTGTCTAACCATCGCTTAAAGAACTTTGTGTCAAAGAAAGACCCTTCTTATAGAAATAATACTGAGTGAACAAAAACATGGGCCCTACAAAGTCCATTATGACAGCGAGACATAATAGTCCTCTATGTCTCTTATAACCTGAATGTGACAATTCCCTCTTGGAGTGATTATATCTTTCATGAAAAACAATAATTATATTTTCTTTGTCGTTGTCTGTCTCATGGATTCCTTCTTGACCTCCTTTGCCCTCACCAATCTACATCTTGATGACAAACCAATGTTATAGTACAGTAATAGCATCAGATTGTGTTCAGCAACACTGTCTAGATACATTATACTCCAGGAGACAGGATCAGAAATTTACTCCACAAAAAGTTGTTACCAATATCAGCATCTTTCCTTAGTTTTCTTACACTTAACGCATTTTGAGTCTCAGAAAATTAACACAGTGACTATCAGGAATTTGCTGAGTCTGTGTGAGGACCCTGAGTTGGTTTGTATCATTTCTTTTTTAATATTTATTTTTATTTTTACCATACGTACGTGTGTGGGTTGTGTATGTATAGATGAAGGCAGGTGTCCACAGAAACCAGAAAAGAATGTTGGATCACCTGGAGCTCTCGTTAGAGGTGATTAGAAGCCTCCTAACTTAGATGCTGAGAGCCTAACTCAAGTCCCTCTGCAAGAAGAACACACTTGTTCTGAACTGCTGAGTCATCGCTCCAGCCCAGGATTGCATAGCTTCTATTAAGATATATATGTGAAAGAAGCTACAAATGTCCAGCTACCAGTGAATGCTATTAACCTTCTATGATACAAAGATGGGAAGAATAACTGTCATTCAGCATTTTTCATAGATTCTATGTAAATATTGAAAGCAATAAAGGCTGGGCTAAGCGATCTTGTCTTTTTTCAGTTTCTTTCATGAAGATTATAGTTGGTTCACTATAAATTGCATCCTGGGAAAATAAATGCAACCAAATTTATTTCTGTTTTTCATCCAGTTTCTAAGGCATACTTTTTATTCTTTCTGTGCTTTTACTTTTAATTAAATCTTAAATACTTGGTCTGTTGATACCTAGAGGAAACTCCTGAAGAAAAAGACAATATTCACAAAACACATCATTTCAGCCCCTTCTGTATTTTCTTCCAACCTATACCCATGTTCAGATCTTATACAGTTTGATATTTGGCATGAAATCACTTCCCTGTCAAAGTGCTTTACACCCAAAAGGAATTGGAGGCTAGGCAGGGAACTTGTTCATAGAATGCTTATGTAGTAGGTTCAATCCCTAAGGTTGTCAATAAGAGAAATTAATAATACTAAGATAATTAATTAATTAATAGTCAAGTATATGGCAATGGATCAGAGCTAATTTAAACCAGACACATTTTTGACAAAATATGATATTATTATAAATACTATGGAGCCTATAGTAATAGTTACAGTGTAAGAATTATCAAAATTATAACTTTTCTATTTTTTGCATGTTATTCTTAAAATGTTCAAGCTGACTAATGCCACTCCTTTCCAGACTATTTATGCTCCTACTAGATAATTAACCCTTGTGTGTCACAAATCTTGAGAGGCTGTCATATGCCAAACATTGATATAGAAAATCAGTCTGGGGCAATAATAGAAAGTAAATAAGGGAGACCTGTAATCCTGAGCACAAGCAGTGGGAAACAGCTGCTAAGAAAATGAGCAAATGCATGCTGAGTGTTTACATGATAATATGCTGTGATTGGCAAGTGCCCAAAGGAACAGCAGGGGACACATGGCTGAGTGCTAGTCCTAAGAATGATCAGGAGACCCTCCTGTAAGTGACATAAGTTAAATACTGAAAGAATGAGGACAACTGAGCATTGAAGAAAAGCATTTCTCAGATAATAGGTCAGCAAGTGGATGGACACTAGGACAATAGCAAGTCGTCTGTAATCAAAGAACATTCTAAAGTGGTGTGCCTTGAATTGAGTACAGATGGGGAAAATTTGTAGAGTGGGGCCTGAAATAACAGGTTTTTATGAAAGTTGCATCTTTTTTGCTAAAGAACACTGGGAAGACATCCATAGGCTTTGAGTAGAGAACTTCGATGATTTAATGCCTCTTTAACAAGGACAATGTTAAATGTCTTTACTATACCTGCAGCTGTGAAAATGTTGGTGCATGTTCTGGTTTTGTACATATATGCAAGTAGAAATTAAAGAATTTGCTGTTAGGATTAAACATTACACGTGGGATGAAAGAGAGAAGCCCTCATGCTGTCATTGAGTGACACTAACAAGCTTCCAATGATAATGATAGAAGAATGTAAAAGGAACAAGGAAGTATGAGGTGGGAAGAAAATCAGATTTTCACTTTTGAATTTGAAAAAGTTCATTTTGACCAGCAAATAGAAATGTACACTAGGCTATCACAGACTTGAGAGCAGAGAGGAAGCGCGAATGGTGGAGACATAATTGAGAAGCCATCAGAATAGCGTGGGCATTTAACCACAGACACAGATGAGGGTGCTCTTGGCGTTAGAACACAAGGAGAAATTTTCTAATAAAATCTCTAATAAATGAGAGTAGGTGGTTGGGAAATGGGAAATTTACTAAGAGAGAAAAATAAAGAAATTAATTAGAAATATCTCAAAGCACGGGGAGTACTTAAAGGAACATAAAATGGCCACTGGTGTCACATTACTTCAGAAGAAAGTTACAATGAAGTCTTATTGTATTTGAACATGTCAAGATCTGGACAAGAATTCTTTCAGTGGATCCATGGAAATAACAGCCTGATGTCATTCAAAGGAAGCAAGGGGATTGTGGGTGGAAAGAATGAGTGTGACCATCTCTTCAGGAAATGTTGCTGGGAAAGCCCACATAGAGAAGCCTAGTCACTGCCAAGGGTGGACGCTAATCGAAATGAGGTCTGTGAGAGTCAAGCAGTGGTGCTGTAGGGCCAAGTAAAACAACTGTGAGTAGGGGGGACACTGGGATCCTTTGAAAAGAAACAGAACACAAGTGCACAGAAACAAAACACATTTTCATAGTTATGCAATATGGAAATACTCAGTGAAAGTAAATAGCTTAAATATTTGGTAAGTCTATAGACTAGGAAAGATTATGCATATTTTTAATGTTGCCAGTAGTAAGTGCCATATATCAGATCATCAATCTACACAGCAAAATTTCTTTCAAAATAAACTCTGGATATTTTCTCTTATCAACTTGTGAAACCTTCGACTTGTGATGAGAGGAAATTTAATTTATCAAATAGGAGGGTGGAGGTGAAGACCAACTGAAACAGCACCAAAATATTAAATAGGCAGGTGGTAGATCGATAGAATATAGATGATAGATAGATAGATAGATAGATAGATAGATAGATAGATAGATAGATATAGAATCAAGGCACTTCTTGTCAACAGTCTTCATTATTTCCCTTGAGTATTTTTTATGATGGTGTTTATGCCTGGAGTTTACTGGGGAGTTTACTGAAGTTACCTTAGCACACATTTGACTTAGAATATCTTGTAAGGTTCTAGTTCTGATTCTTCTGTTTACAGAATCATTGATTCCTGTCTAAATCTGTTGCAGTGTGCCTGAATACTATGACTACGGTCATGGAGTAAATGAGGATGCCTATGACAGCTACGGTAAGACCTTTTCCTTACTATGGTTATATGATCAGAACTACCATCTGTCACTGACAACTCAGAAATTACTTCTGTATCCACCTCCCTGCCCCATTTTTCACAGAAGTACTGGCTACATTGATTTATGTAATTCCACAGCAAGATTTGACTTACAGAACTAGTGCAGAAAATTGGACAGAACAACTTTGATCAAAATTTGAAAAGAAATCAATCACAATCATAGATCATTTCTGCAGCATAGGTGAGCAGTCAGTAGTGCTGCCATGTTTCAGCATGCCCATGATACCAGCATTTGATGTAACCTCAATACCGTGTCTTTCCTTTTGTCACAAAGATATCTGTATAATCTACATTTAAATATTTTTATTTTTCTATGTGTCTACAACCAGTTATGCCAACACCATTTGTTGAAGATGCTTTCTTCTTTCCATTGTACAATTTTTGCTCGTTTTTGTCAAAAATCAGGTGTTCATAAGTGAGTGGATTAATTTTGGGGTTTTCAATTCTATTCAATTGATCCATGTGTCTGTTTTTTTATGCCAATACCAACCAAGCTGTTCTTATTATTTTAGTCTATAATAGACCTTGAAGTCATGGATGATAATGTCTCCAGAAGTTCCTTTATTGTACAGGATTGTTTTGGCGATCCTGAGTTTTTTTGTTTTTCCATATGAAGTTGAGTATTATTCTTTGGAGGTCTGTAAAAAAATGTGTTGTGATTTTGAGGCAATGCATTGAATCTGTAGATTGGTTTTGGTAGGATTGCCATTTTTACTATGTTGATCCTACTTATCCAAGAGCTTGGGAAATCTTTCCATTTTATGATATCCTCCTCGATTTCTTTCTTCAAAGACTTAAAGTTCTCATACAGATCTCTCACTTGTTTGGTTAATGTTACCCCTAAGTTATTGTATGTTATTTGGCTATTGTAGAGGGTGATGTTTCTATGAGTTCTTTCTCAGTCTGTTTAAGGGAACATGCATAGGACTGAACTAGGCCCTCTGAATGTGGATGACAGTTGTGTGGTTTGCTCTGTTTGTGCGGCCCCTGGGTACATGAACTGGCTTTTAAAATCCATTTTCTATGGTGGGATACCTTGCTCAACCTTGATGCAAGGGAAGAGAGGCCTGGTCATAGCTTAACTTACTATGCCAGACTTTATTGACTCCCCCAAGGAAAGCTTACTCCCTTTAAGTGGCGGATTGTGGGTGGGATGGGGAGAGATGAGGGAGACTAGAGAAGAGGAGGGAGGGGAAACTGGGGTTGGTATGTAAAATAACAAAAAATTTAAATAAAAAATACTTTTAGACTTCTAAGTGCAGATAATTTTATTATATAATGAGTTTTAATTATTTCATTATCATATGTGTGTCTTAAAATTCCAAATAACATTTGTCTTGTAGGCATTAGCATTTAGTAAAAATATTAGTCTATAAAGTTGATTTCAAAATGTATTATTGAATCAAGAATATCACTTAAAATTAAGCATAATTCTATCTAGTAAACACTTGCTGAGTGCTTGTGATCTAGCTATACAATATAACATTTTGATGGGTCTGGTTCTGTAAAATGTTCAGTTAGCAGGTTCACCTTGAAAATGACATTTATTGCTTTTCGGGCTGAGGGGGGGGACTCAATTGGGGGAGGGAAATGGGAGGCGGTGGCGGGGAAGAGACAGAAATCTTTAATAAATAAATAAATTTAAAAAAAAAGAAAATGACATTTAGACATTTATAATTTTGGATTTTCTTTAAAATTATGCAATGGCCCCTATTCTTCTGATAGAGAATAAAGAAGACAATGACGTTATTTACATGTTTGCAGCTTCATGTCATGAAAGTGTATTGCTATGTCAGTATGGTGGAAAAAGAGACACAGATGTTGTGAGGCAGAGGAAAAGGAAGGTTCAGAAGACCATGTCTGGGAAGGAAAGCACAGATCATCAGTTAAGGAGGGAAACACAGATGGTGGAAGAAGGCAGGCAAAGTCTGGCAGCAGGGATTAGGGCATCATGCAGGAAGACATGGTGGTGGAGAATTAGGCATCTTGATCTAAAAGCAACAGGAAATAAACTGAGACACTGGTTGTGGCTTGAACATACATGAGACCTCAAAGTCCACCTCCGCACCTTCTAATAATGGCACTCATTATGGGATCTATTTTTTCTCAAACCACCACAGAGAGTTAAGGTCAATGTTACATCACCTTAACTTCTGTGGTAGTTTGAGTGATAATATTCCCCATAGGATTATATGTTTGAATACTTGTTCCCTAGTTAATGGAACTGTTTAGGAAGGATTGGGAGGTATGGCTCTGTTGGAGGAGGTGTGTCACTAGGGGCAGCCTTTGAGGTTTCAAAGGACTCATGCTATTCCCAGTGTAATTTCTGTCTCCTATTTGTGTTCTAGACAAGGTTCTCAGCTCTCCATGTGGTTCTCCATGCCCTTGCTCCTATATCATGTACTCTAACCCTCTGAAATCATAAACCCAAATTAAACACTTGCTTGTGCATTGCCTCTGTCATGGTTTCTTATCACAGAATAGAAAAATAACTATGATAACCCCCAAGTCTCCTCTTCTCGGTCTATCCCAAAAAAACATCTGTGGTGACATTGCCAAGGCAACTGGTGATTAGAAAGATCTGAGGGTGATAGTCAAACTCACCATTTAGAACAGACATACCCAGGCTAAGGTTGCACCTTCTGCCTTTTGCCCTGATCACCAAAGTCCTCAAGGAGCCAGCAAAAAACAGAAAGCAGCAGAAAGACACTAAATACAGTGTAAATACCACTTTGATGACATTGTCAATATTGTCTGACTGGGGTGGGACTGATCTTACCCAGAGAATGTTCTGGAAATATTAAGGAGCTCCCAGGTACTACACAAGATGTTGCAGTAATGAGGATGGATGGCTGCCACCATCAGGAAATCATAGATGACATAATCAGGGGTGCTGTGGAAGTTCAGCTAATATAAAAGCAACATGAGAGAATTTCAATAAATGATCATCTGACAGAAAAGACACAAACAGCTTTTTAAGAATTTATTTTACTTTTCACACATAGATACTAGCTTTTTGATGATATACAAAGTAGGTATTGTTTTTCCATTGCTCCTGTTGTTTCTTGTTAGAAATATATGACTGTATACATGTTGTATTAGATTATAATCTTTATGAGTTTAGAACCTAGGATTCAGAAACCAAGTGTCCCGAATTGGTATAGATCTGGACAAAGTCAGAGAACATTACTCATTTAAAAAAATGCTTATTAAATGGCTATGAAATGTAAGTGCTTCTCTCAGTGATGGTAATACTACAGTAAAAGTCCTCCTGGAACTGCATTTCTAATGAGGAGATATATTATCATTCATGAAACGTCTTGAGATTTTTCATTGTAGTCATTATTTTTCACACTTGGTATGTCAGTCTGGGGAATATAGCTCTCATCTTTCCTTTATGGAATCATATGCACTGAAATTAGTGCTGCATTTGTTGATGTGCAACAGGATGGTTTGTGAAGACATGAAAAAATTAAATACTAAGAGAAAAAATTTAATTAGGGAAAGAACCAATAAAACAAATAGTTTTCAGAACTACAAACGCATGAAAAAAATTAATCAACTTACTTCACCATCAGAAAGATGAAAATTGAAAATAGTTTAAAATTTCATTCCACCCTTGTCAGAAGGGATAACATCAAGAAAACATATGACAACAAACACTAGTGAGCATGTGGGGAAAGATGAGCCCTTACTCGGTGCTAGTGGCAGCATAAACTGGTTTAGCCACTATTGAAATAGTAAAGTGGTTTCTCAGAAAAGTGCAAATAGGATATCTCAGTTTATATCACCCTCTGGACTATATAACCAAAGGACTCTAAGTCCTACCATAGAGACACCTGAGCACCAATGTTATTGCTACCAGACTCACAACAGCTAAAAAAAAAGTAAATAAACAAGACAAGATATCCATCAGCAGGAGAATGGAGAAGGTGGCAAATATGAGCAGTGAAGTTTTATGGAGCTGGAAAGAACAATGAAATCATGACATCTGCAGGAAATGTGTGGAACTGGATAACAGTATATGAAGTGAAATAAACTAAACTCAGAAAGATAAACAGCACAAATCTTCTGACGTGCGTGTGTGTGTGTGTGTGTGTGTGTGTGTGTGTGTGTGTGTGTCTAGGTGCATGTATAGATGTGATCATAAAATTATAAAGGGAACCATGAGAAGGGGAGAGGAGACCTTAAGTGGATCAGATGAAGGGTGAAAAGAATAGGATCAGCAAGGGTTGAGGCCAAGGGAGGAGGAAAGGGCTTAGGTAAGGAACCAATGACAATCATGTATGAAGTTGGCATAATGAAACCTATTATTTTCTATGTCAAGTTAAAAAGCTAATTAATTTTTTTTCTTCTCATGGTATATAAAAGTATTGTCTATCTCTTCTCTATCACTAGCTTTATACAATGTTAAATGTAGACTTTAATGTATTCCACGTGAATAATATAAATCAACTATTTATATGATCATTTGAAAATGATGCACTCTTTTTTTACATAACTACAAAATATAGTGTTGTGGGATATTTGATCGCACTGTGAAACCCTGAGTCAAATAAATCAACCTTGGGTCAGTTAGTGGAGCCAGCATTTAGCTGGCAGGAATTAGCCATAGAGAGTGCAAAGAGACAAGGAGATGGGTAGAGAGATGCACAGGTTGAGGAAGCAACAGTCCTTTATCCCCGGTGCCTCCATCTCCTGATGAGGATGGTAGAAAAAACAGAGCATTGTGAGCATCAGAATGCTCTTCAGAAAGATAGCAGTTTCCTCTATTAAAAAAATCCACAGATAGGATCTCTTTCATGATCACACTTGGTTTGAAATCAATAGTCCTTCCATGTGACTCTTTATTCAAAGTCTTAATACATTTTAAGTGTGCTTTGAGTATTTTAGTCCACATTTGGAATGCATGTCTTTCATGATTTTGTTGTTGTTGTTGTTGTTGTTGTTGTTGTGTGTGTGTGTGTACTGCATACATGTGGTATCTGAATATTTACTGATGTACTCCATAGTTTTAAGAATACAACATTTCCCAGGCTAGTTATAAACTGATGACTGAAGTACTTCGCCCCAGTTAAATTCCCAAGTATCTGGGACTCCAACTCTGGGCCTCCATTTTATACAGTTTATTTTGAGTACCATCAGATAAAAAGAACTTTTGTCTCTTTGGAGTTCACAGTTCATTGTTGAAATTAGAAATATAAATTATATATTTTCAGGTAATTTTAAATGTTAAATGCTTTTCTTGCAACACTATAATACTAAAACTTAAATATAACTAAATATTTAAATGTATTGGTATTAAAGATCATCTAATATTTAGTGTGTTTTCAGATCCATTTTATTAAACAAACATTTATTATATTTTTAGAGTGAATTTATTTTTAGATAATGAAATATATGATTAGTAAAAATTTAAAATCAGTTTCTGTCTAGCTATAATATTTTCTAATTGAGTCAGAATTACGAAAATGATTTTGGATATGTCTGAATAGTTTATAATTCAATGGGGATGTATTTTAATTACAGGCCAAGCATTAGCTTACCCAAGTAAGACTTCACATGAGAAACACCCTCTTCATTCTCTAGGAGATTGACAGCTACGAATGGACAGCGATATCATCTTCTCAGAGAAAAGAGTTGTTTATTAAAATGTAGTTAATGTATGAACCAGAGAGCTAATTATGCATCCACTCGTTAGTGGCATTTTAAATGACAGCTGTGTGGAACCAAAGAGGATAATATTAATACACTGTCTTGAAATGGATGGGAGCAAAAAGAAATCGGGAGCTGTATTTCAATCCAGGGCACTGGAGTGCTGCACTCCAAGTAGATTGCAGAACACGAACATCCTCATTTTTCGTTAAGGAGCTAGATGATTATTATCCCAGTGTGAAAATAAGCCTGCATTGATTAATCTGTGAAAGCAGCTAAAGAAAATGAAGCCAACTGGCATTCATGCCAGCCCCGGGATTGAAGAACAAAAGCCTGCTATATTTAACAGTAAATAGAGATACACATTTGAGAAATTGATTTTACAAAAGATGAGTTTTCTACAATTACCAAGAATATAAAAGTCACTGAAAATAAAATACATTGAAAGGATTTGTTTGTCCTAGGATTTAATACTGAAACTTTTTGTACTCCTAAGAATAATATCGCATAGTGTGACAGGCTTTTGATGTGCTGCCAATCAGCTCCCAAATCATGACACAGAGACTTATTAGTTATGAATGCTCGTCCTTAGCTTATGTTTGTCCCATTACTCTTACAGCGTAATTTAAGCTTGTTTTCTTCATCTGCATTTTGCCTCGGGGATTTTTACCTTTCATTCTGTGTGTCTTACTTTTCCCAGTGCTTCCATGTCTGACTGACTGGTGGCTGCCTGACTTGCTGGCTCCTGCCTTCTCCCTCTCTTTCTCCTTTGTTCTCTCTTCTCTCTGGAGCCTAGATTCCTCCTCCTACTTTTTTATTAGACCAATCATGTGCCTTAGGCAGGCAAAGCAACACATCTTTATGTCATTAAAGAAGTTCAGCATAAACAAATACAACATCTTTACATCGTTAAAGTAATTTCCATAACATTAACAGATGTAACACATATTTACCTAGTTAAAGCAATATTCCACATCAATGCAGTTATTTCATCTCAATGTAAAACTTTAAACTTTATTTTTTAACTGAAAGACAGCCTACTGGAATTGTGTTCCCAAAGTATCTTAAAATTCCTTTATAAGCTTAAGAATAAACTAATTTCCCCTCATAATATTTCAGAGATTGCATCTAATGGACATCTAACACAATTAGCTCTGATAATCGTGGATATCATTTCCCCTTGAGGTGACACAATCTGAGCCAGCAGGGGTGGGGAGATGGCTCAGTGAGCTAGCGTGCTTGACACACAAGCCTGCCAACCTGAGTCAGGACCCTCAGAACTTAAGTGGAAGCTGAATGCTGTAGCAGTCACACAGTTGCCTATGATCCCAGTGCTTCTTCTCTAGGGCTGTGCAGAGCAGACTCAGTAGATCCCACTGAGCCTAAAAGCCTGGTTTATCTCCAACAAGATGAAAGACAAAAGCTAACATGTGAAGGCTGATCTCAGTTTTGTACAGGTTGTATACCCAGAAATAGTGAATACGCACACACACACACACACACACACACACACACACACACACACCAGAGCCTCACTACTTCATTGCTCTATTTGGTAAGTTTTTACATCAGGTATATTTAAGATTTAGATTCTATTTTGAATTTTCCGCCCTTAATTAGACAGCTTAAGGCAGCATCTGCCTGTGGTAGAGACGGTGAACTTTCAATTACACTGATAAGCGTAGAAAAAACTAAAAGGCTACTTTTCACTCTTGATGAGCTGCGTCAAGATCTTCTGAGAAGACGACAAGTGGTGAGGATGAATGAAAAGTTCATGGACACCACACCCTAGTTTGGGGGTACACAATGAGATAGTACTGTGGATGGTTAGCAATAGGGTGCATAGTGGCAATTGTATCTCCAGAGCAACCAACAGAGGAGCATGGAAACACAGTCCTTCAGAGCAGATTATGGAGCTTAAAACCTGTTTTTTGTTTGTTTCTTTCTTTGTTTGCTGAGTGCTATGCTGAGTGTCTTTCTGACCAAACACTGTATAATAAGAAAAAACAGTAACTAGGAGCTGAGTTTCTTATCAATGAAGCAATGTAAACATGCCTATCTTCTTCACTGAACTAAAGGGAAGAACTGTAACTTAGTACTTTATATTACTATTTGGTTCTCCCATGTGTTATTTCTCATGCTGTCCTCATGAATTTTCAAGTCTGTGAACAAATTCCTCAGCTTTTGATGAAACTGGACCAACATTAAACTACAGTTTAGACTCAAATGAGACAAGCTTCTCAATTGTGTTCAAGCACCATTCACCGTTTTATTTTCTACCTAACATAGGGTTGAGCCTTTCTTCAGCTGGCTGCTTAGTCTCCTTTTTTATTGAGATGAGACCTGGACTCTAACAAGAAGATACTTAATTAAAACTTTTAGGTCCTCTCCTTGTAGAAGAGTGAGTCACCATAGACTCTTCTATCACTGGCATAGAAAGTTTGAGCTATGTAGCAAATTTCAGGCAAATCTGAACTACAACATGAGCCCCTTTCTCAAAAACATCACACCATGCCAAAGTAAAACAGCAAAGGGAGAAAGCTGTTTCTTCTCCCAACTAAGCCCACTGGTCTTTACTGCCCCTGTCCTCGTAGTTTAAAGGTAGAGGATAGTCGTCCATACCTTACAGGAAAATTGTGAGCTTACTGATGATCTATGAGACTGTGGCTGGTCCTCAGAAATTGATATCATGGCTTACTAAACCTGCAAAGTCTCCAAGATTATCATATCCTTTAGGACGAGCTTGAAAGCAACTAGCAAGTATATATTTGAAGGGAGCTTTTCTATGACATGGCCCAGAGCAAGGATAAGTCTTACTCGGCCACATAACTATGTTTCCTGATACCCTAAGCAGATTTGACAAGGGTGATTGGTTTAGGTTCCCTGTTGGGTTAGTATCTTCATCTATGTGAAAACCTAGGAAGAACCATCTAATGGAGAAAAGGTGCATTCGGACTCTGGGTTTCAGAGTTTCAGTCCACTGACGATCATGGCAGAAGTGATGGCAGGTAGAAGGAATGCAGGCAGAGAGAAAGAATGAAAGTGGGCAATGGAAGGATTTATCTTTCCAGGGTTTATCCTCACTAACTTATTTCCTACAGTGCATTCAGCTATGACTATATTTGTGGGTTAATCTGGTGATGAAGATAAAGTCCTAATGAGCCAATCAAATCTCAGGAGCCCATTAGCTTGCAAAGAAGGCTTTAGCAGTGTGACTTTTAAGAGGATGGTTCATGTCCAAGCTATTTTTGAATATAGATCTGCAGTGTAACACAAAAGAACAGCATGAGTAGCCATTTTTTATTGTAAGTTTAAACCTCTCCTTTCCCCCCCAGGATTCTTATGTGAGTTTAGGAAATGCAAAGCTATATCTAGAATTACCAAAGCATGGACACATTATCTGAGCCCTCAAGAAAAAAAAAATCTCTGTGATATTTTGTGAACTGGTTAAAAATTAATGTACACTGAATGTGATGTTTTATATCTACATTTTGGAGCCCAAATATTAAAACTTTACTTTTCCATGTACTTTAATGGTACCAACCTTTCTTAAGTGGCCCCTCATGCCCGTGTTTCATGCACACCCAGAAACTAAATGTTTAAAGCATTGGGAACAAAAGCCCAGTTTTGCAACTTTAAAAGTTGTCTAGCTTTTTCTTTCCCACCATGAATGCTCCCCGAAGTATCTAGTTTCATTGCAGAAAGGAGAGCAGATTATTATGGTCTGCATGAGGCTTGGTGGGCCTGAATCTGCTGAGCAGAGCATTTGAGATGGGGAAGTGCAGGTCATCTGAGAAACATTTAGTGCACAGGAAGAGTAACCCGAATGGTTTACACTCCAGCCAAAGTGAAGTGTTTCTCAAGGACACTGATTCGCATGCAACTTACATGAACTCCAGGCATTCTGGGAAGCTCAATTTATGAGGTAATACGTTACTCACTCACAAAGAAAAACAAAGAGTAAGTTTTTATTTAAAAATCACTATCTCACATATCTACACACAAAAATCAAGTTGTTAGCAATGGCTCTGCTTGATTTCTTTTGCATAATTGGCTTAAAAATTCCTCCTTTGTTTAGTAGCACCATGGATTTTTATGTACTTTACATTTCTGTTGTTCTACTATGCTTATGCCTTTGTACAAAGTCTCTTTCCTTATAGATCTCAAAGAGCACTTTAGAAATAAGGCAAGATGATACAATATAATTAATCTAGGAAAGTCTGTAGAGAAAGAATGATCTGGGATACATAAAATTCCACCTGATTTCACTGTGAATTTGGAGATTTGCTCAGAACAATCTCCTCTTCTAGATGACTCCATGTTGGATTTCAATCTCAGTTCAGGTAAATGATGAAAGTGGCTCCTTCCTCCCTACTTTCCTGAACATTTTCCTAAAAGACTAGCTGTAAATGTTCCATAATATTTGAGGATTTACACATGTTCTTTCCTGAGTTGTCCTTGACTGTGTTCATAAGCAGAACATAGGATAATGGCATGCATCATAAAAAAGGTTGATGATACTTTGGTATCCACATTTTATATTTTCTAAATTCTATGGAATTCTACTCATTTCAATGTGGCAGAAATGTATTTAGTGCCCTCTCTGAGAAATAATTTGCTACTCATTTACTCTATAGTCCAACTTGTGTTTCTCATACAGCAATCTCCTGGATGTCGAGAGCACCGTGTCTACTCCATTATTTACCAAAAGACAGACAGTTTAAAGCTTTGCTGCAAGGATATTTTTAAGTGGCTTTGAAATAGCATCATGGGACTAAAAACAATTGGCTGTGAAACCAAACCTTGTACTAAATTTGAAAATTTTTTAAAACCCTAGCATCTAGGAAATAGATTCCTAAAGGATCAGCTATCTACATGGATTTCTAAATACTATACCTTTATCTTTCTCAGCATCCACCAAAAGGGGTCTGTGCTACCTCCTCCCCTCTCTAATTTCTGTCTTGGCTTCTTGGAGATTTCAAAGTTAACTCAGGTTAGGATCACTTTGTGTGTGTGTGTGGAATGTAACACAATGTAAGATAATGCAATGCAGAGTCTTCAAGCTCACAAAGGCACCTACAGTGAGTGACATGTCTACTCCAGCAAGGCCACATATCCTAAGCCTTCACAAAGAGCACTGCCACTGTGGACCAAGGATGCAAATGCCTGAGACTATGGGGATCATCCCATTCCAACCACCAAAGTCTCAAATAGGGAACACAGACTTCTTGTCTTGACTATCAGTTGTCAGATTGATGTCTCCATGACCATCTCAGAAACAGCTATCGTAGATGCAATCTTTTTCACATATTGATATATGATGGATTGCTTTTACAAAATTGAAGGTTATTATCTTATATTGGAAATTAAGATTTTCTTGTCCATTTCTAGAAACTTTAAAAAGAAAAAAAAAACTAATTGCAAGGAGCATCATAGGAAAGAGGACCTGGACCAGTTGCCCTTCGTGGGAACTCCTCAGTTGATATTTTCATTTATTCTATATGTCTGGTTTTACAAGTGTTTTTTTTTCTGGTACTTGCCTTCTCCATGTCCAATGTCTGTCTTTAAAGGAGTGAATTTTGAGTGAAGTACAAAGCTATGCTAGTTTCTGGAATCACATATTGTCCTAATAAATCCAACCATAAGCTATGGGGAGGAAGAACTGGTTTGTTTTCTGGGAAAACAGACTTTACAGTCTCTATTTCCCACAGCTCTCAAAAACTCAGCTGCCTTTTGATTTTTGGTTTTTGTTCTAGGGGAATGGGTATAGACTATGTCCCATGTCACAGAGGACTCTTTGTCGTCTCTTAAGACTCATTTTTGTTTTCTGAGTGTCTTATGGGAAAGAGGATATGAGAAATCTTTCTGTACCTACACACTTACTTCAACTTTCTTTGCCTTGTGGGCTGCTCATCTTCCACTTGTCTAAAGAAGCTTATCCTAGATCTCAACTCTGAACCAGATGAGAGTCACTGAAAAGAGACAATACACAGATCCTGCACTACAGAGTGTTTCAATTCATTGGCTTGTGGGAAAGAGAAGAGGCATTTGTTTTGTTTTGCTTTGAGTCCTATTTGAGTCTCAAAATAATCAGGGACTAAGAACAACTGGTTTACTATCTGCACTTTGTTTTAGAAGTTGGTATCGAAAGATTAAAAGACCAGATTGCATTTATACCCTTTTTGAAATGTTGTAGTATTGAAATCTAACACATTATAAAATGTTAATTTATCTTAGTACTTAAACTTTCTCTTCTTTGCAAAAAAAAAAAAAAAAAAACAAACAAAAAAAACAGGGACTTTTAATTCAGTTTGTACATATCCTTGGCATAGACTTGCCTTCCGAAACAGTCCTAGGCATTAGCTTTCATCGTTGAGTTCATTTTATTATCTTTGCGTTAGTTAACCATTCTTTCCTGAATGACTTTATCTGTAATTGTGAAGTTAAGTTTATGTCACTATCTTTCTCTTACTTATAGCAACAGAAGAATGGGCCACAACTCGCTCCAGCCTGAAGGCACCACCATCAAGGTCAGCCAGAGGGGGATACAGGGAACACCCCTATGGTAGATATTGAAGGTCCTCTTCACCTATGACCTCCTCAAAGACAGTTCATAGCCTCTGGTCTCCACATAAACAGCAACAAGACAAGTAATAGTTCTTTTTTTGTTTGTTTGTCTTTTCTATCTAGGGATATCTGCTCATAATTCCCCCCACCTATTTCTTGTATTCCCCCTATACTGTTGACATGACAATGATGCTAGTATTATTTTACAAAACAGATTGCAAAACTCATTGGCAAGCATAGTTTATAAACCACTCAATAGGATGAAATCTCTTGATTGTTTTTTTTAACTGTTGTGTGTAAAACGCCTTTCCCCTTTTTGTTTTAGTATTATTTTTCCTTTTTCTTTTTTGTAAGAAAGAGCATGAATCTGTTAGCAGATTTTGAGTCTCAATCAACTAACAGAACCTTTGTTTAGGGTTGATAAAAGACTGTAATATGATTTTGAACTAGCTGATAATAAAGTTGTAGATAAGATGTTTTAACCTGTCTTTTAATATCTGTTAGTTAGATGGAGATGTTCAATATTAAGTTGTAAATTTAATTTTTAAATGCTGTTTTAATGGGGTTGAAAAGAAGCAGCTACTGTATGTATGTAGCTAACTGAATTTGTTCAGTGTTTTAACCTGTATTTGTTAAAAAAAAGAAAAAAACACACATAAAGTTCCATGTGTAAGCCTCTCTAAATAGGAACCACAATTTGTCAAATATGTTTGCCATAATTTGTCAATAAAGCTGAAGGCTTTTGTAAAAACTAAATTTGGAATTCCTTGTTTTCTAACTTTAAATGCCTGCTTTATTTCTTCTTCAAGAGATGCCTAAAATGGTTTCTATTTAAAAATTACAAAAATGAACCCAAGCCTGTTTTAAGATATCTGTGTAATACTTAAAATGTATTAATAACTTTTGGTTGTTAAATAATTTAAAAGTTAACAAACTAAACTGTTACATGAATCATGGTTAGTAAACACTAATGTATAACATGTTAATGGAAGAAATGGATTTAGAATAATAAATGGATTTTAAACTATCCTCTAAGCTCTATCTTGCTAAACACAAATTCTGATTGACTTGTTTGCACTAGCATGTCTCTCGTGAGAAAGAGTAATGGAGTATAAAGAGGTAAGATTACCACTTACCACTGTCTAAATGCCTAGTTCTTCAACCTTTGAGTTTCCCCGCACATTAAATATCCCATCCAACATGTAAGCATTGCGTAGATTCTTCACGTTATTGTTTTCACTCGAAGGAGTGCGTGGACTTCATTTGCGTAGTTTCTAACAGTCTGTTTGACAAAAGAACCATCAGTGTCAATGGCTAGTTGTTGCTATTCAACCTCAAAAACTCTATTTGTAATTTTCAGTGCTAAATATCACCGCCCTTGAAGGCACTTTAGAGGGCTGATATTTCTTTTGAGACTATCAGACTTGATGGCTGATGATTATTAAGGAAATATGTCGCAGGACTCACAGGATGACTTAACGTTAAACAGGTAACACTAATATAGTCACTGTAAGTTTGCCTATGCAACAGCAATGTTAAATCTTCTCAGTTATTAAGTTCCTGATAGTTAAAAAAGTAAACCTACAAAAATATAACAAATAGGTCTATAGGCTATTAAAACAACTAATCAACATTAACTAGAGGCACCAAAATTATTTTACAATATATAACCCTCAAGGTAATAAAAAGAACTAAAATTAGCAATAACAGTAATGCAACTCTTGCTAACATCAAACGTAAGCTAAATTTTGATGGAGAAAAAGAAAGCAAAAGACTTGATAGTAGGGATGAATACCAAAACTACTACTCCTTTAAACATAGTTTTTTTTGTTTACGGTGGCTTTTTGTCAATGTGATTGGTTTACTTTTTTTGCTGCTTATCAGCTGAGGCATTTTGCTGTTTAGTTTTTGCAGCTGGAGTTGCATGCTAATAGTTTTATGAAGTGTGTGTCTGTCATCAATTAAAGTTGTTAACATTTGCCCTTTAAGCATGCTGCTTAGTTATGTTTTCATCTTCTATTCTTTCTTACTATTTCAGGTACTCACAAAGAACACATAAGTGGTAGCAGATGTGATGGGCTAAGGAGGATAAAGGTAAGCAGCCCGTTGTCATGTTTGACATAATCTTTACCAAACTACAACACAGCCTGAAGCTATAGTAGCAGGCTAAAACTCTAAAAGCCACGTTTTTGTATACTTCAAAAAGCTTAGATTTTTGTTAAAGAACTGACCAATTTTTATCTTTGCATAAAAGATAAAGCTTGACAGTCAGCTAGCATAGTTTTCTACAGTTACTTAAGAACTTGTCAAATGAACTAAGAAGTAGTGATTAATATTTAGCCCTTTTTTTTTTGCAATGAACTCTTCTTCTACAAACTAGTCTCTCAATTGCACCATCACAGTAGTAAAACTTTTAATACTCTAAAGACACAAAAGCAGAAAATCTTTAAGAAGGTTTAGGGGAAAAATAAAGCTATCCAAACAATTAAGCCAACAACTGCAACCCTTTTGGCCAATCAAGAAAACACCACCAGGGCTTTCCCAATTGGATCTCGTTGTTAAAAAACTGCTTGTTATAAAAAGAAGAAAGAAAGAAAGAGAAAAATGCTTGTTTCTCAGCTACCTTTTTATTTGTTAGCAAATAGTTTATTAGTTAGCAAATATTTCCTAGAGGAAACTGAGGCTTAACTTCTATACCCAAGGAGATGAAAATATTAGCTAATAAAACAGAGTAAAATCAAAACATAGATGGTTATGAAATCCACAGGCTAACCCCAGGCAAAGAGTACTGAAATGACTGTGTGCAATGTCTGAGGAAGGACTAAAAGCCCCAAGCTTTCTGTCGCTGATCATTTTGTTGATTTGTGTGGTTTTGTGCTTCTTAATTATATAAATATTCATTCTTTGGGTCAAGCTTCACAGGGCACTAGTGCTTGGGGTGGGTTCCAGAATGTGGATGGACTGGAAAAAAAAAAGAGGATACTCTATTCCATGGGGAGGAAAAAGACCTTTGGGATGGCAATGCCTTTTCAAACCACAGCCCAGGAGATTTTCAAGTGAGCAGTGCCTTGCAGGAATGCAGCAAGGAGGGAGGGGCATTAGAGAAAAAACATTCTCAGGGAAACAAGGTAAAAGCCCCTTGGAGCCATTGGCAATTATTGAGCATGTGTTCTTGTAACGTGGTTTCTCCAAATTCACGTTTTTCAGGTAACTACGGAACACTCTCTGACTTTCAGCTCTAGGTCCTTTGTAAACTCAGACATTCAAAGTTACCGAGAAAAAAAATTAAATTATTTAGAATTAGAATTCTAAATGTTTTTATAAAGTGCATGGCAGCAACTCCGAATGAGATACCCTGCTTCTTTCAACCAGCAGTGGGGTTTGATAACTTGAGAGCACAATGAAAGAATCCCAGCCATAGTGAAATACTAGTCCTTATGTATATGTGTTCATTATAATAATCTAATTGTTCTTGTAGATGTATGAGCTAGCCTGACTCTCATTTATTCTATAGCAGGATTACATAGCTTTGGACACCTCAATCTCAAGCAGATCCTGCTGGTAGCATGTCTTCCAGAACCTCTCCCATGTCACAGAACTCACCCACCATCTTGTGGAAGATGCTGTAGGATTTTTCCCTTGACTTATCAGAAAGAGCAAGGGCCAGGGTGTTTGGAAGAGCTGTACACACGTGTAGGTCTTCTACAGAAAGGCAAGGAGAGTCTGGCAAACATGCAATCATCTCCAGAAAGTCAAGGACCCATGCTGACTATGGTGCAGAAATGTCAGTGGACACAACCAAGTGGAAAAGAGAGAACAGTTGGTCCCTGCCACCTCCAAGACTCAAAATCAAACCACTGAATGAAAAGGAGGAAAATAATCCCTTGAATTATACAGGAACTCAAGGCCTAAATTGGTTGGGTGAGCCTAAGATTATTTTTTCCTAACTAGAAGAATTTGTAATATGAAATCAAATTAGGAATAGAAAAACATGATGTTGCATATACATAGCTGATTTTTTTTTACTGAATAATTTTTCAACTCTTTGAATAATTAGAAATGAATGCACTGGAATTCTCTGGAGCCAGGGAATGAAAATTCTACTAGTTTAGAATGACAATCTTTTACCCAGTGTTCCAAACAGGATGCTTCTCCCATACGCAACAGAAAGCTTTGCTGAGTTCCGCTGCCAACATCATATCTGCTCTGAGGAGCACATAGTGACAACTCATAAATATAGTAAATATTCTCATGTCTGAAACCACCTCATGCATGGGGTAGAATTTGCATGACACACTTCAAATCAATCTCTGTGCTTTCTGTTTCCATACATTCTGAAGCTCTCTGTGAACTTATATATGGATTCCTTCGGACAATGAAGTTTCCATGAATGAACTGACAATCCTATGACACCTGGGTACTCGTTAAAATACCAATTCTGAGCCATTAACAAAGTATTTTTAAATAATAATAGCATTAGGTATTAAGAAACTTTTGTGCCTGCGTTTGTCCAAGTTTTATTCTATTCAAGCTTAGCTCAATTAGAATCAATTTGTTTGCATTTGAGAACCTAGCCAGTGATTCCAAGTCTTTGAATACTTAGATAGTATTCACCTTTAGTTTATTAATGGAACCAAAGCCATTTGGCTTGATAACAACTAAACTAACCATTTTTGATGAAGTTGACATAAAATGACATAGAAACATTCCTGGAAATTCAATAGAAGAAGTCAATGTTTAAAATATGTTATTAAAATATGGCCTTTACTCATTTAGTGGCTCATTTAAAATCACTTGGACTTGTATTTTCAAAACCACACATACCCTTGGAAAGACATCCTTTATAGCCTTCTCTCTGAGTTCATCCAACATAGACATATTCAGAGTTTGATTCTGTCTGGCTTTGATGGGAATACAAAACACTGGTCAGGAGTCTGAGTGGGCAGAACGTTCAGGTTCAAGTTCCGATACGATGGCACCTGTTAATAAGAATGTTGTTTGCCATTCCAGCAGGCTCCGTGGGAAGGTATACTTTTTACTGGAAATATACTGCAGTAAATGTGTGGGAATGTGCAATTGTAAGGCAATTTATAAATTAATCCTGTATAGATTAATATGTAGTATAGGGCAGAACATCAAAAATAATAGCAGTAATCATACCACCTTTCGGTTTTAGCCACACATGCCAAATATAGAACCAGAAATTTTACATAAACACAACTATTAGACATATATAATTTTAAATAAAATACCTAGAATAAAGTTCAATTCTGTAGAACAGACATTAATTTTATGCTGCTAATAAGAAGCAAAGGGAATATGGAAAAGAAAGTTTTCTTTCCACTTGCTATTGTTATTTTTACTCTTTTATTGTTTGAGAATTTGTATTTTTAACAATTAAATGGAAAGGGGCAGGTGAAATGGCTCAGAAGTTACAAACAGTTGACATTCTTAGAGAAGGCTTGAGCTTGGATCCAGGTATCCAAGTTGGGGTCCTTCTCACCCTCGTGCAACTCCAGCTCCAGGGGATCCAAAGCCCTTTTCTGGCCTCCATGAGGACCTGCATATTTCTGGCATTCACTCACACAGACACACACACAATTATAAATAAATTTAAAAATAATCATATAGAGAGTCATAATTTTGAAGACATTTGATTGGAAATATGGAAACCCCAAAACAAATTTATCCTAATATCTATTCTGTAGCAATAAAATGAATACCTTTTAAAAACACACTGTAGTGTTTTTCTTTTACTTTGAAATGGATTTTTACTATGCTATTTCCCCAAATATCATTCTTCTAAAATTCCTGACTCCATGGCTGAAAGATGCAGGTGAAAGCATCACCCGGTTGTCACAAAGCACGGCTGCAGCCTTTTGTAGAGCCAGAGATTCCATCTACCGTCTAAGCTCCATTTGACACTATGATAAAACTCTCACATAATTAAAAATGAAAGCAATTCCAGGCTTTTGTTCTGCAATCAAAGATCAGAACTCGGTTAAAAAAAAAAAAAACATTTAGGGTCAATTTCTACACAGAAATAATTCTGTGTAGCCATACAATCATGTATTAAGATCACAAATGAGGGAAACAGCCCATCTTGAACACTCTTTAAAATTACTCCAAGGTAATATGTTCCATTTGTCTGGACATTCTGATGTCCTGATCAAGAGCTGATTTGACAAACAGCGGTGTCACTGGCTGACATACACTAGTATTCTACATCTAGCTTGGAGGTTAATTTCCTGGCTCCCTATGCAGAATATATTAGTTGGTTCTTGAAAGATTGTTTACAGTGACAGAAGAAAGGTCACTGGACTTAATATGCATTTTACAACTGAGTATTTTGCACGTGGTGAGAAGAGGGGTTGAGAGGAAATAAGATGTCTGGTTCCCACACACTACACATCTTAAGAGGTTCAGGTTTATCTTATTTACACACACTCACGAGAGAGAGAGAGAGAGAGAGAGAGAGAGAAGCAAACATTCCTTTAAACATGGTTGATGGCCAGCTACACATCAATAATGCTTTGTTTCTGACCCACCGTGCTCCACTCTGCAGTAGTATAGAATGAATTATTTATTTATGTAAGGGAGGGAGAGACTTGAGAGAGATGCCTCCTCTTTTCGGCATCTTCCTTGAGATAGGTCCCACTAGTTTTCTGACACCCTAGTGTCTCTTAAAGTACCTTAGACTGGTGGTGATACTTACCCTCCCCTGTCTCACTCTGTCTACCTCATGTGGGAATATCGCATTCTCTATCCTGTAACCTCATAGCCTGCCTTTGTGAAGTTCTTGACATTCTCTGAGGCCACAAAGACACTCCTTTCCCAATGCCTCCTGTCACTTTCTTAGTAACACATGACATAGGAAAATGACAAGAGAGAAACTCAAGTTCTCTTCCTGGGAGAAAGGTTTGTGAGATCATGTACCAACTCTCACTATTTCTTTCTATTTAAATTTATCCTAACCACAACATATAAATAGTTTTTTTACATACTAATGGGGTGCAATATAATAAATTGGTGCATATTATAGTGTGTAATGCTTAAGTCAGGACAAACATATCTATCAGCTCAAGTATCTTGTCTAGTGATGAAAACACGGTAAACCATTTCCCTGGCTTTTAGAAGTGCACAGTAGCATGGCTGTTGTGTGCAGTCACTGCCCTGAACTGTAACAGCAGAGCATCTTGTTCCTGTTGACACATAACTTAGCAAATGCTGATATATTTCCCCAACCCTCTCATCCCTCAACGTAGCACTCAACTTCTAGGAGGTCAACCATTTGCATTCTACACATGGTTTTATATGCCTGTTTTATTTCACCTCATGTAATAATCTCTAATTCCATCCTGTTGTTTCAAATGGCAGGACTTCATTCCTTTGTATGGCTGAAGAGTATGACTGAATAGCTATGCACATGGACGACATTTACTCTACCTGTTCATCGGGTGATGGCCATGTTGGTATTTCCATGTCTTGACTACTGTGGGTAGAGCTGCATTGAACACAGGAGTGCAGGTATTTCCTCAACATACCCATTTTATTTCCTTTGGTTCTACCTGCGAGTAGGATTGTGGGACTGTACCATAATTTTATTTAGTTTGGGTTCAACTTTCACAGTATTTTATATAATGGCTGTGTGAACTCATATTCCATAAAAAAGGTTCAAGGGGGGGTTTGTTATAATAGTCCTACTTATTGGGTGTGTGATAATAGTTCTTTGGGAATTCATTTACATTTTCCTGATAAAATAGTGCTGGTGAACTTTTTGTCATATATCTACCAGATATATGAACAATGTTTTATTTATGATTTGATTTATCTTTTAAATAGTGTGTGTGTTTGTGTGGACATATGCGTGTGAATACAGGTACACACACAGAAGCCTCAAATGTCATAATTCCCTGGAATTGGAGTTAGAGGTGGCTGGAAGCCACCAGAATTGGCTGCTAGAAATTGAACATGGGTCCTCTGAAAGAGCATTGAGTGTTCTTAACTGCTGAACTATCTTTCAGTTCACCCCACCCAGGGGCAATGATATTTAAAAACACATATATCACACTTTCCTAGAAACTTCTCTGGGGTTCTTTTATCATTGGTAACCTCTTAGTATACATTGAATTATTAGCTGTTAACTATTTGTCTATTTTTTTATTATTATCTCTAGTGACCACTAAAAATTATTGTCTCCAAATAGGGCATATTCGACAGTGAATGGATAATTTTCAGAAAAGCTTTATTTTGTTTTATTCTCCTATTAATTATTCAATTTTATGATTACTAAAATAACGTGTAACAAAGTTGGTGAACAGAAGGCCTAATGTAAAATTCAGGTGTATAATATCACTTCTTTAAAAAGACAATTTTTCTACTTTATCTTCTTTACCTTCTTTTTTCCCCTTCCTCGGATGCCGTTTGTTTGTCTTAAATAAGATGCTAGTCAATAAATACAGACCACAGTCCAGAGGTTTGGATTTAGTATTTTCATTTGTTCATAGCAGAACACATTATGAAGAAAAGGCTGCTTTCAAATTCTTGTTAAGCAAAGGCTGGTTACAAAATCATGATGCCCCTGCCTCAGTATCACACATACTTGGACTACAGTTGTGTACCGCCACAAGTGGGTTAAATGCACGGAACTGTGACCCACAGAAGTGAGCTGACTTTCAGTTTTAGAGGGACAAAGTTATCTAAAACCCAGTCTGCTAAGGTTAATGTATATGTGAGGATGAATGCTGTAAAAACTGGCAGGGAAACAAGGAATGAACAGGAGTGTGAACAAAATTATTTTAACTTTCTTAGCTGCAGTTTAGACAAAATAGTCATAATAACAGCACTAGCTCGCAGCATCCTGAGATGAAATAAAATGATACAGGTGATTGTATTTCCTCCCAGATTTAGTTGCTATTTAGTTACCTCAAATTGGTACTTTTTCTTTGTCGACAAATTCTAAATGCATGACATCTTCATAGTGTGCATCAAGTGTGCAAATAGAATTTATTCAATATGAAAGTCTTAGAATCCAAATAATTTTTCTGCTAGAAACATTTATTACACTTTTTAAAATATTCTAATTGTAATAATATCAGACAATACAACTGAAATGTGCATTATCTTTTGTTATAGTTAAAATACCGAAATGATTCTGTGCTTGCAAATAATGAACAAACTAGGTATGTAGAGAAGTATATAAGAGTTCTTTACAAATGCATGGTCATGGGGAGCAGAGTTTTATCCTATATCCCCAGAGCAGGTGTTGTCTCCAGGCTCCAGCACATGCAGGTTTTCATTAAAGACCATATCTGAATTTCCTGTGTTACCTCAGCTGGCTTTACACTCTTGGCCATAAGATCTTACACTCCTGCCAAGTAGCTGGAGCAGCATTTGTGTGTCATGGTGCCCAGAACAGAACAACTATTTACCCCTGTTTTCTTAGCTCATTGAACTTGCCCTTGTGACATTTTTTTACAAATTTGAAATATTTCTGAGGACAATATTGAGTAAGCAATGCAAATTGGTGCCAGCTTCTCACAGTTTTTGGTAATGAAACTCACCATTTAGAAAATTACAAATAATGTATGTGGCAACTTTGGGCTGCAAAGATTAAAAGACAAAACAAAATTAAATCTAGACATTGCCAGGTCCCACTTTGTGTCTCACAACCATCTGCAACTCCAGTTTTATGAGATCTAATGCCTCTTCAAGTCTCCATGGGTACTGAACAGGCATTCGTGGTGCACAGATATCATGTAGGCAAACCACACATAATCAGAAACACTCTTAAGTAATAAGAACAGAATCAATGAGTGCTGAGTCTATAGGTATCTTTCCCCACAGTTACTGGTATTTTCACAATACTATGAGTATTTCCAAGCAACGGTGTCCATCCATTGATGTTTTCTGTCCTGTAACTTGATGCAGTGTATGGCGGTACTGCCAGCTTTGACTCTAAAAAGGGTTTTAATAAGAATCCATTGCTTATTTAATGTGTTTATATTATTGATAAAGTTTTTAGATTTTTGTGGTAAAAGGTTAATTGCTATAAAATTTCTCAAAGTGTTAACCTGGTACCAAACATTGGGACAGTTAATTCTCTAGGGTTTAACTCTAACTTCTTAATATCTTTATATATATATATATATATATCTTAATATAATTAATATTTTTAATTAATATAATATCTTAATATAGTTAAGTTCTTACTGTTTTAATATCCACATGACTTACAGTATTGGTAGTTTTCTACCAGTAACTGTGAGATCTCAACACAATTGCTACAGAAAATAAAAACAAATAACATGGTATGAACAGTCTGTGACTAGATGAAGGGCACTTATTAAATAGTAGTCTTGTAAAAATCTATAGTTGAAATATATTCAGTGGAGGCTGAAATATTTGCTAAGCAGACAACATCCTTAGCTGCCACCCACTGAAGAGTAGCATCAGAGGCTATACTTCTGCTTAATTATGTCCAAGAAATATTTGGAATGAACAGCCAGCCTTCACCTTCCTCATTGTAAGAATTGGTGTCTCCTAGGAAAAAATGTAACTTGGAGAATGTAAATTAGGATACTAGTCTAAGCTGATGGGAGGCCATTATCAAATGAATACTGAATAGGCACTTAATGCTTTGGCTCTGACTTTTTCATGTCTTATAGTCATATGTAGCATTTATGATTTCTGCAGATTATCGTACTTATTTGAATGTAAAATACTAATGTTCTAAGTAGCATTGCTAGTACATGCATATATTTACAAACATAGGACTTAATATTTTAAAATACTTCTAAGATAATGTAGAGTGTCTTGATTGGTATTTGTCACCAACCTAGTCGTATGGGAAAAGGAAATCTCAACGGAGGAATTGCCTCTTTCAGAGCAGCCTACAGATAAGACTATGGAAATTTTCTTGAATAATGGTTAATGTGAAGGGCTCATATCTCTGTGGGCAATGCCATCCCTGGGAAGGTGGCCCTTGGGTGTATAAGAGAGAAGGCTGAACAAGCCACGGGGAACAAAACAATAAACAGCATTTCTCCAGGGCCTCTGCTTCAGTTCCTGCCTCCACATTCCTGCCTTGAGTTCCTGTCATGACTTCCCTCCCTGATAGAATATAAACTATAAACTGAAATGAACTCTTTTTCCCCAGGTTGTTTTCTCATAACTTATCACAGCAGTAACAAGCAAGAGATGACACTGAGTGAAGAAGAACAAATTGTCTCTAATGGAAAAGCAATGCATTTTACAAATTATATTTTTTTCCATTTATTTATTTGAGAAAGCACATAAAACAAAGGACGAGTTTTAGGAGTCTGTTTTCTCCGTCTGCCATGTGTGGCTGTCAGACTTGGCAGCAACTACATTGACCCACTGAACTGTTGTGCTAGCCTGTAAGACTATTTTTTAAAATCTTTTTAGTTAAAAAATAAGATTTTATGAAATCAAAAGGTTCATTTAAGAAAACTCACGTGAATTCTACATACTGAGAGTTGGTGTGAAACATTTCCCCTCTGATATAATTAAACTTGTCATTTTTGCCAGTGATCATGTTTTGTCTGCACGTGTGTCTGCTGTATTACTGTGGGCATATGGTTTGTTTCCTTTTCTGTTAAAAAAAAATAGCAGCATATGTAAGAGGTTTTAACTTTCTCGGGTTCCAGGAGAAATCTTATTTCTGAACTGGAAACAGGTTCTTGAATTTTACTCATTTTACAGAGCTTTGGTGAGCTACATACCTCCGGGCCTGGTGTCTCAGGACCTCACAGATTTCTGGTTAACCACTGGAGTCAGAAAATGTACTTTTTTCTGAAACCTGCAAATGGTGACTCAAATTCATGCATTTGTAATGAGATGGCCCTTGACTTCCCTACACCCCTAACTCTAGGAAAAGAGGGATCTAAGAATAAATGAGAGAGATTTTCATTACCTGGTCAATGTCCATGGCAGAAAAAAACCATATACAGATTTTTAAGATAGTCTAAACCACAAGCCCACATAGAATGATAGACCATGTCATAATGACATTTAGGAACTAATTGGACACCATTTCCTTCTCTTCTGAAGCTGATTTATTTTTGGAGATATGGTAATATGTTGCAAACACTTTATAATTTCTGTGTAATTGTTGTCTAATTAGAAAATAGTGTATCTATGAATACCTATGATCAGACTTCCTTTCAATGAGAGGGTACTTTTTATCTCCTTGAATAACTCTGAATGATGGTGCTAAGCTTCAAGTGGAGTTAATTTAATGGACTTATCAGGTGATACCCATGACTGGAAGATCACTGCTCAAATGATCAGCATATGTAGCATGGTTCTGGTTTTAGTAAGACCCACACATGACATAAAATTATAACTGTCCAATTAAACTGATTGCAGGTTCCTAGCCATAGTTATTATGTATTTGTAATTGCCCTCAACATACAGATAGGAAAACATGATTTGAAAACAGAAATTTTAGTACCAGGCAGGCTGTTTATTTGTTAATGGCTATGTGATCAGATGGAATTAAATTTAAAGTCAAATTATTTAAGTAAAACAATAAGTCATGAATGTGATGACATACACCTATAATCTTAGCAGCTGGGAACTGGGGGCAGAAAAATCGTGACTTTGGCTCCAGCAATGGTTACACAATAAAATCTTGTCTCAACAAAAAAAAAAAGAATACTTTTTATGGTTAAAAATAAAAGCTGGGGCTAGAGAGATAGATAGCTCAGATGTTAAGAGCAGTGACTGTTCTTCCAGAGGACCCAGGATCAATCTTAGCACCCAAGTGTCAACACATAACTATCTGTAACTCTAGTCTGAGTGGTTATAATGTCCTCTCCTGGCCTCCACCAGCACTAAGTATTCATATAATGCACAGACATGCGTGCCAGCAAAACGCTCATACATGTAAGATAGAAATGCTAACAAGAAAAAGATTAACGGCTTAGTGAGTAAAGGCACTTGCTTTTCAACCTGACCTCTGAATTCAACCTTAGGGACTCACATGGTCCTTCACCAGCTATCCTCTGAGCTCCATACTCACACTGTGCTCTGTGCATATGCACACACACAAAATCTTAAAAGTGTAATGCAAAAACACAAACAACATCTTGTATTGCCAAGAATAATGCTTTATTATGTCATTCAAAGGATACAGGTCTTCTCAGAACTTACATAAGTAAAGAAGATTCTTCAGATTTAAACCAAACATATGCATAAAATTTCTTATTTATACATCAGGGATTTACATGATCCTGACTTTATTGCTAAGCCAGAATTTTACTTTAAACAATAAAATTTAGGAAAAAAATTATTAAACTAGTTGCCTATCATAAATAAAACATTTGCTAAGTAGTGCACAAACATTGAGCCATTTTTCAAGTTTTTCCATTACAGAATTATCATTTCTTACAGGTGACCCAGGTGTCATATTTCAAACGGTACACATACAGTATACAGTATTTCAATCATACATAGATCTGATCTACATTGGTACTAGAAAAAGACAAGATCTCCTTGGTCGCATAGGGACCTTGGGAGAAGGTTGAAGGGGAAGGGAGAGGCAGGGAGGGGAGCAGAGAAAAATGTAGAGCTCAATAAAAAATCAATAAAAAAGAGTCCATTCATATTAACAGAATGTCTATAACATAAAGCATTTGAACATTTGCCAATAACTCTAGCTACAGTTAACAATAACTTATGGTTTTTGTTAGAATAATAAAACGTAAAGTTTATCCCCAGAGTGTTTTATAAAGTATCTTTTATAATTTAATTATTAATATATAAAATCAGCCATAAAGTATCTGTGATAACATGTTGCATTAATTTTAACTGGAGGGAAGATCAAGAATTTATTATTTTATTTCTCATCAGTTTGTATGAGAAATGCCCAGAGAATGTGCTCAATATTTTTTTTTTGCTATGGAAGATCAATAGCTTTAAAGATAAACACATCAATTAGTATATGAATTAATACACGGCAACATGCAGAGTTAAACAAAGTATATACAGTGGAAGTACAAGGACTTTCTTTAACAAACGTGTATAGGTGAGATAAAAGTAAATAAAAATAAGCCAATTGCTCAGGTGACATGTTCCTCAATGCTCTGTATGTAAAGTTGGCAGACTCATTTGGAAGAGTAACAGGTAGAAAATCACCCTTTTAACTGTTGAAAACATAGAGGTTTTGTGTTAACAATGGGAAAATACGTATTTGTGACAAATACCAAAAATATAGGAGCTGAAATAATCAAATTATAATCAATTCAACTGCATGTATTTTAATTCAACAGTGTCTAGGAAATGCCAAATCAGCTCAGAAATTAACAGCCCATTGTGCCAATGTCCCAAGCAGTCAGTTTTGGTCAGGAATATCAAGTTTGTCATTATTCATTTATTTCCATAGTGTGAAGTTGGCAGGGCATCTTAAATTTCCCTTCCATCAGTCACCATTTCTGAACATCCTGCTGATGGGTGAAAGCAGAGGATGTGAAGAAGAGGGGAGCCACAGCTTTATTTAAATATATTTGCAGTAGTACTCGCTCATACTACGTGTGATGCAATGTTACACTTCGTGTGCAGAGGGTATGTGTTCTCTTTTTCTCAGTGTGTGTTGCATTTCCCCCATGAATAAGGATGGTCTCAACTAACTTGGTCAGTTAATTAACAGCTCTAGTGTTGGACATATCAGAGATTGTGTATTAGAATGAACAGAGAACAATTGTAGTTCTTCCGTTCAAATAATATAAGATTTGCTTGGGAATTGGTCTGACATATTCTTCTCTTCAAACCTCCATTTTAATCTTTGGTGTTAGTGCAGCAAAGCTTAACTTGTATGAGTTATTCCTTCGTGTTCGTCTTTTATTCCAATTCAAAGCAAAACTTGGAATATTGATGCGCAATCTTTATCATATGGTTGATAATGTAAGGCCCTATAAGAATCCTGGCAGTTTTAAAGAATTGCTGAAGTTTCATTAAATTTAATTAGTCTCAAACAATCTATGAGAGTTTATTCCTAGGTAACTAAGGATGTGAAAGCAGCATATGAACATCACTTGGCAGCCACTAAGTAGGGTGCTTGTTTGGTGTTGGTAGAGACATAAAGCTTGGTGCCCTGTAGAGAAAGATAATGGGGTCTCGTGATACACTTGTCCACTGCATGGCACTAGTGTTAGGTCAGCTTCACTGGCATGACAGTCAACTGAAGGGAGAGCATGCCCAAGTCCAAGGGAGTCATCTGCTTCCCATCACGTCTTAGCTGCTTATAAATATCACTGCTTGTGCCATGCCTTATGCCAATGCCAATGACTAATGTTTGTCATTATCTTCACTCAGACTCATAAAAACTTCCTCAAGAAAGTCCAATCACAGCTAGAATCATGTTAGTCAAACTGTTTTCCTACAACATGGAATATAAAAGCACTTAACTATAAAAGGTGAGATTGATTATTTTGTTTTGAGTCTGTCTGACAACTCCTACTTGTGGTTAAATTTGCTATGTGGTGAACTGAAATCCTATACGTGAATCCCGAAGAGATCTGGTTGATTTCATAATGCTTCAAAGTTACTCCATTCATCCAAAAATGTAGGTGATGATATATTATAGAAATCCCAAAAACAAGGATAAATCTGACACCGGTTGGTTGGAGGTTCAGTATTTCTAGCGGTGAGGCGACCCTTCATCTTCCATTTGTGATTTCATTTATGACCTCCGTTATTAAGGTGAGGGTACAGTATTCATTGTGAGCCCATACAGAAATGTTTAAATAAGTAAAGCAGCTCTTTGCAACATATGGAGCTGAGTAGTGCATTAAATTATTGTCAAGCAAGTGGAAAGCTCATGGTTTTATTGTGCACTATAGCAACATAACAGTAATATATTGATTCTCATTTGTCCTTAGCTTTTAGGTCTTATATCACCAGAATTTGAAGTTATGAATTCTTGAGTATTAGAGTAAAAAAGAAAGCAAAAATGAGTCAACAAGGATATGAATTTTGCTGAAAAAGCATGATAAATGTTTGAACCGTTTTTGGCAATAAATGGCACAGGAGACAAAAGTTCGTGGGGAATAAAACGTCATCTATCATACCTGATAGACATTTATAGGGCTTCTGCTTAAAGAGTTATTGTGGTCATCTTTCCAGGTTTTACCTTTTTAGGTTACAGGAAAGTTCAGTTTTGTTGCAAAGAGCCAGCATGGAGGCACTCAGTTAATACCTGTGGGATAATGCAAAGCTGAGCAGAGTGAACAGAACGTGATAGGAGAGGGCCATGAGTTCCCTCCTGAAGTTCGAATTTTCCCTAAAGCAAAAGGAGACATGAATGTACGCACTGTAGATGAAGTACACGTGGCTTTTAGTTGACAGTTGTTGGCCTGTTGTCAATCTGACCAGTACCACCTTTTCCTTCTCAAGGTTTTCAGATGCATGAGAAAGTATGGTAGCCTAGGAACAATAATAAAAGACTACCAGTATTTATTACCCATTTATTAGATGTTTGCAAATTTCTAGAGACCTTGATATGCTTTTAATGAATAATGAATTCTTTATAATAACCCAATAAAACATCATTGACTGGGGACATAGTGCTCAGTGGTAGATCATTTACACAAAGCTGTGATTTTTATGTAGAACACTGAAAAAAAGGAGAAGCAATACTGAGTCAAGTATCTTATTATTTCCATATAACAGTTAAAGAAACAGAATGAGGGAGAATAAAACAGCACACTGTGTTCTCACAGTGGGCAAGCCTAGATCTCAACCTACAACAGAAGATGGCATGTTCTTTTCCTAATTACCAGCTTGTGTAATTAATTATTTTGCTTAACATATTCAAATATTATTAGCTGTTTTACTTTTATTATCCCTAGCTCTTGTAATTGTGTTTTTATAAGGCCAAGAGCTCTTTAAGATGCAGGAGAAGCCTGAACTCAACTAGATAGCCTTTCAAGTTACTAATGTGTCTATATTAATGAAAAAGATTTGATAAATGATTGGTTTATGCCAGACACTGTTATTTTGACTGCTCCCTATGTTAAACCACAACTTTGTAAAACAGTTCTACAAGAAAAATCTGTGACTCTCATAAACACAAACATTGCTTCAGCTGTTAATACTAAATTGGTTCACAGGTTAAAAATGAAGAATGAGGGATTTTGCTGTTTCCATAGATTCCGGGACTTCTATTCCTGGGGATCTGGAATAACTGAGTATCAGGGTACAGGACACAGGGTTAATAAAAGGAAAGTTCTTGGTGGAAGAAGAACTCCCCAACCTTTCGTATTTACAGTCACTATCATGTACTGAATACTTGATGAAGACATGAACTTTACATACTGTTTGTCCTTTGCTTTTCTCTTCACCATAACTCAGGTAAGAAAAGAATTACCAGAAGTTTAGCTCTGCTATGCTATACAGGATATTCACCTCTGAAATCTCTAGGTATTTCTCCAGTTTAGAAATATTTATGATAAAAAATTAATTAAATATGGATGATATTTATTCATAATCAATTTCATGGTGCCGATGTGTAAACCACATGAATGTAAAGCATATGTATTAGTAGCACAGAAATGCTATTATATATAAAGTCATCACTTCTAACAAATATTGAAAATTCATATGAATATACATTAAGTTCTTTGTGTTATAGAAGGGCAAGTAATTATGACCGGGCTTATGCACAATATGATTACAGTTCACTTGGAGATAAAACATATGCCTGCAAACATGGACTGGGTACTATCATTACAGGCTGAACAAGAAGTTGATTTAGTTCAGGACTGGGGGAAAAAAGGCATCCTAAAAGAGATGAGATTGGATGGAATGGTCAGATGTGGAGAAAACGTAAGTGAAAAGAATTTTTGTTTTCCTTAGCCCAAACTAGTAGTATCTTGTCTTTAGAACGTGCGAGATGGCTCGGTGATTAAAAGCTTCATATTGTTCTTCCAGAGGACCTAAATTCAGTTCTCAACAACCATGTCAGGTTGCTCAAAACCACCCATAACTCCAGCTCCTGGGACATCCAATGACTTTATCCTACAAATGCACATACCCACACTCTGATACACAGACACACACACACACACACACACACACACACACACAATACACTCATTTTAAAATAATAAAAATAAATCTTTAATGTTAAGGAAAGAGCTATAATTTGCTTGAAATCATACATATGATTACAAATTCATATATCTGTAATAAGTTGAGTCACTGCTAATAAACCCAATTTAGACCACAAACTAACAATGACAGGATTTGTGTGCTATTGTTCAAGTTTTGATTTTTAGATTGTTAGCATAGCGGTTAGCATGTTAGACTTTGTATATCACATAGTTACTAAGTGAATGGGACAATTCAGGCACTTGATTTATTCAGCCCCCTTGCCTATGAGACCAATGACAGCCGTATCTATGGAAAGATGGAGTAGTTTACCCATGGCAATTTGGGGCTGTTTTTGATTGTTTTTGTCTGGCTTTCCTTTGTTGTCGTCTGGAACCAACCAAAGGCTCTCACAATTTACACAACTTTCTGAGGCAAGCTTTTCGGCTTTTGACCTCCCAGAAGGAAAGTTAAAAGTGGCAAAGGAGCTATAAGGAAGCCAGCTGCAGGAGGTTCTCTTCTGAGAACAGCTGGTGTATTGGTTACTTTTCTGCTGCTGTGATAAAACTCAATGACTTTAGCATCTTATACAAAAAAACAAAAAAACAAAACCAGTTCATTCAGGGTTATGGTTCTGGGACTCAGAGTCCATGGTGGTGATATGGAGACAGCAAGCAACAGGCATGGCCACTGAAGAAGTATCTGAGCTCACATCACAAACCACAAGCAGGAGGCAGAGACAACACACTAGATATAGCAAGATTCCTTAAATTCCCAAAGTCCAACTCCAGTGAGATACTTCTGCCAGCAAGGCCACATTTCTTAAAACTCCCAGACAGTGCTGCCAACTGGGCACTAAGAGATCAATGTCTGAGACTACAGAGGACATCTCATTCAAACCGCCACAGTAGTGAAATCCTTTTCTCAGATCAGTCCCTCCACAGGAAACAGCACAGCTACCGAGCCTACTCATCGACAGTACCATGGGTTCCCAAATATTCTCAAGTATCATCTGCTGGCTCCTGATTTTCTGAAAGAGGTGGCTGGTTTCTCACTGGTTTGGTTGGGTTTGTTGAGAATGCTTTAATAGTCATAACCAAAAACGTAACCGAGAATCTTTATCTCACCCTACATATTGGCCGCGGTGAGATCAAACATCCTTAGCATCTGTCTCTGTCATGGAGAATGGTCAGATGTTCATATTCTCCCAGTGGATCTCAGGAGATGTGTTGAAATGGGTTCAGAGGGAGAAGATAACCGGAAGAGTACACGACAAAAAGAAGGCAGAATACAGATGGGAAAGTATCATGGTGAACTGATTGCAGAAAGCTTTGATCACTCAGACAGTGTGTCAATCACTTTGTAAAAAATGGAAAATACATTCAGGGTGAAACCATATTAGCCACTTACTTTAGAATTAGAAAATGGGAGCACATAGGACCTGGAAGGAGGAGCCTGGCAGAAGATATTGTCACAGTACTAGGCCACCTGGGGCCTACACCTGAGGCCACTTGATGAAATTCTGACTGCCCCTCCCCGTTTATTGATTTTGATTCATTTGGCCTTTATATCTAAGATATAAAGACTTTTAAAATGTGGTCTCCCACTCTAAAGTAAAATCTAGTAAATTCTCAAGGTGACTGTATTCTCATAGACACAGGAAATTCAGGATTGAATGAAACCTCACAACTTCACATTGCTCAGTAGAATATTAAATTGGCTACCAAGTAGCACCATTCAAAGCTCTGTTCTCATGGCCTCCTAAATGGCTGGCATTACATTGCCCTACCATCTCCCCGTCCTCATCCTGGAGAGGCCCGATCATCATCAGATAAACACTGGGAGGAAATCCATAATTACACAATTTATTATGTGTAATGATTAAACAAGATCAGACCCAAAGTAGTTCATTCACCTTGGGCCACATGAGACAGCTGAAAATACAATGAACTCATGTATTAATGAAAATTCAAGCATGGGCCATCACATCTCTGGTGTGGTAACTATTGTTAGTTGTCAACATGACACCCTTGGGATCTCAGTTGAGGAACTACCTCCATCTGATTAGACCGGGAGACATTTTCTTGATAACTAATTGATGGAGGAAGACCCAGCAAACCGTAGTAAGAATTATCCCTGGGTAGGTGAGAAAGGCAGCTGAGCAAGCTAAACATGTGTCTCTATAATTAGTAATACTGCTGACTGAGTAAATATTTAAAGACGGTATTACTTAGGAGAAATAATCCTGTGTTAGATTGTCTGGGTACAAATCTTTCATTGACTATCAGCTAATAGTGAGTAAAGACCTCAGCCATAGTCTTTCCTTCCTTAAATGATTCTTTTCTGATGAAACAATCTATTTCATAAGCTACAATCACATTGCCCTTTTAGAAAATCCCTGGCACGGAAAAGGTGCCTGAAGAGTGTGTGCTGGCAAATCAGCAGAGATTAGATGAGGTAACATTTTAGTCTCCAAAAGACTGCACAGTGTAAGTGTACTTTCCTGTGCTGAGCTTTTACATTGTCTAGAAGCCAGTTCCCCATTTGAATGAGTCTTTTAGAAATCCATAATAAAAGCCCATCCAAACAGCTTGAAATACCAAAGCATGGTGTCATCAAAAGGTACAGTAATTACGGTAAAGGGGTCATCTTGGATTCTGCTTATACTGCATCTTTTAAATGAGCATCAGATTTTTCTCCAGGCAGTTGCTATTCCTACAGAGGCAAACACAGATGGTGTCCAAGCGTCCTACTCAGTCCTTCTAGGCAAAAGCATTGATAAAGTGCCGCAGGTCAATAAAGACTCAGAGCAAACCCCCTACCTTAGTGTCATGCAGCATGGTGAGTTAGGCAACTAACCCTCTGTAGGCAAATTCAAGGAATTGCTCACGAATAAAATATACTAATGACACAAACAAACTCTTAATTTTAAGTCTGATGAAAGAGCGATTTCTTTTGGGGGAAAAATCGCTTTGTCTTTTCCAATGAGTATCTCTAGGCAAAGAGAAACGAAGGCTTGGTTGCACACCTGTGTCTTGTAGTGCATGGGCACTTTGCCATTCTTTCTGACGTGGCCAAGCAGAGCAGAACTGAGATTTGTCTTGCTCATACTTGCCTTATAATCACACATCCTAAAAGAGAGCAAGCTTGCTTCCTGTGATTTCTACAGCTCAACCCTCTTCACTGGGTTTTGCAGTTTCTAGGTCTGCTTGCCCTTGAACCCAGTCCTTGCTGGTCCTCTAGCTCAATAGGAGGAATCTGTTCTCTTGGGCTCCTTTCCCTCAGGTAATCCCAGGTGGTACAGCTGGTTCCTGCAAGTGAAGCCTCTGAAGACTAGAGATGGAACAGGCAGAAGACAGACCCTTTCTCTGAGATTCTCTCTGTCTCCTTCCCACTCCTGCTGCGACTTTGTCTCTTTCTTGATCCTTCTCTGCAGGCCTGGGTTCTGGCTCCCACCATTTGGCATCCAGTTGTGCTGTGATAGCCCCTCCCCTCTGTTGCTCTCATCTAATCTCACTGTGACTTACTCCAGGTACTGCTTTCTGGTTGATCCTATTTTATTGTTTTCTCTCTCACAGCTTCTCTATTGGTGATTATCAATGCCCTGTTCATCTCCGTTCCTGCATTCTATCATTCAGATACTCCAAGTGAATCTTTATTTGCTAATTGATGGCTGGTGGAGTCCAGGTTGGGTCTGGACTACCTGCTCTTACTGCATTCCTGGGGAGGAAAGACTGTGGACGGCAGTGTCTTTGCTGTCATCAGCACTCCAGCCTCAGAGATGCTCCTGGTCAGGATCTCTGACAGACAACGTTCCCTTCATGGCTCTTGTCTTTGGCTACGTCACTGTGCCCTCTGAGCTCAGTCTGTGCTCCCCAGGGATGTCCAAGTATCTGCTACCTTTAGTGTCAGAACACACTCAACTGTTACCCATGAAGAAAAACCTAATCTATCCTTCCTTTCTGTAGAACATTCCCCATATATGTCACAGGGACTGATTTATCCTATCAAGAGTCAATGCTCCCCACTAGTACAGTGGTTCTCAACCTGTGGGTCAGATGAACATTCACAAGGGTCATCTAAGACCCTCTGAAAACACAGATATTTACATTATAATTCATAACAGTAACACAATTATAGTTATAAAGTAGCAATGAAAATAATTTCATGGTCGGAGGTCACCACAACATGAGGAACTGTACGAAAGAGCCACAGCGTTTGGAAGGTTGAGAACCACAGGTCTAATGAGTTACAAAGGACAACAAGGTTCCTAGACTCCCCGATCTGCAAACAGCAGAATTCGAATATATAGCATGTTAGTTCTTATTCTAAAACCCTGTTCCTTTTTGCTTTCTTTCCAATGAAAGAAATGTGAGCTGCGGAACATGTCTACTTCAAAAAGGTTTGAATTGTAGTTATTCGCCTGTTTTACACCAAAAGTGTCAAGCTGTTGATCTGCATGCAACCTTGGACCTTGTTAAGCCTTCGTAGGATGCTGAACATTGCAGCTTATGCCAATGTCAAGTTTCTAAAAATAGCCCTGTGTGGGGATTTCCCTCACTCCTTTCACACACACACACACCATTCCATTGCTCTACTTCCCCTCCTCAAATGACTTTTTTCCTCCCAGTTTCTCTTGTTAGGCTTGCTACATCTTGCTTGTGCCTCAACGGAGCACTATCTGAAATGTGTTATTTCCCTTTCCTGTCCGATGTGAGTCTCCATAATAACAAGTCTATCTTGACTGCCTACATCTACTGCCCAGAAACTTCCCTGACACTTAGGTGTCTTTTAAAACATGTTTGCTGAGCTAGTGAAACAGCGCTGAGAGCTCTGGGGTCTCACATGCTAGGTCAAAATTACTATGACCTCTTGTCAAGAAAGTGTTTTGTTGCTCTTCGTTCTTTGTTTTAAGTCATATTTTAACAACAAACTCGTTAGTTTTCCAAGACGTGGTGTTTGTTCCCTGCTCATAAAGATACTTACATCTTTGTTGAACAATTGTAACACAGGAAAGGAATGAAAGTACTTTAGCAGCTTCAGATGCTCAAATCTGTTCTTGCTTATATTCTCTTCCATCTTCCAGCAGAAGTTACATCCTCTCTCTGAGTCTGTCTGACTAAATTTAAGCCTCATTTCCACGTCCATCTAAATATGTCCTCAGTGCCTCCACCATCAATTGAGTAAATGCCGCATCTCTAACTCATTTCCTTTCATAGGACGAGCTCCGCCATGCTCTGTTTAGTCAATTATAATGGCTGTCTCTGCACACGGAGGTCCACCGCCTCCAGTGGCATTTGTTTATTCGCTCCAATTAAGCTCAGAGCTTTACAGACAGAAGTATTTCTTCTTTTGTTCTTCACAGTAAACACTTGTGAATTGAATGTCTTCTAGATTTTCCTGCTCTCTGTGCTAGTGCCTTAGTGCTTTATCAAGTAAACAAACATACTGGGTATTAACACTATTCTTAGGTTCACGCTAAGAGTGTATTGGTGGCCTACAGAGAGCATATGTTAGAGTGCTTCCTTCTCCAGCTACTCTGTGGGCTAATCCTGGCAGCCCAGGGACTGCAGAGTGAGGCTGGGCACAGCCTGGTCCCCAAAGCGAACATATCCTGAAACATAGTGAATTCCAGAACAGTCAGCACTATACAGAGACCCTGTCTCAATGCAAACAAATAACAAAAACAACAACAAATGATAATAATAATAAAAAAAATAAGGAGTAGCCTTAAATTGCTGTCCCTAGGGACTCAGCCTTACCTTTCTAGCCCTTTCATCATTGATAAGTAAGTCATAGAAACTAACCCTTTTCTTCCAAACACATAATGATATTATATATATATATATGTATGTATATATATGTATATGTATATATATGTATATATAATCTGTATATATATGTATATATAATCTGTATATGTGATGAGCATATAAAGAAAATGTAGAATTTAAAACATAATTCTATAAAATATATAGTATACATAAAGTAAATTATGTGTAACTAGCATATTTAAAATACAGCTGTATGTGTGTTTGTATAAATGTGGGTTATCTGTTCGATTTGTTTCCCTCCACAGATTTTCTGTACCTAAACTGTTGTCACCAGTAAACACCAAGCCTAAAACAAACCCTAGCACATGGTAGTATCCATAAACATTCATTGAGGGGATAAGTCTGTGGAAGTCAGCAGCTTTCTCTAATCATTAATTACATCAACTCTTAAATAGTCTTGAGCAAAAATAGTGTAGGAAGAATAAAACTAGGAACCCCTGAGAAATGCTTTTTGTCTCTCTTCTGAAGATTCTTGGGTTTATGATCTGCCTCTCCAGTGGAAAGCCTCCCATTCTTCTTGGTTTGTTTTCAGCTTGACAAGAAGAAATAGGTGAGAAACCCTCTGCTGTTCACGCCTGTGGCTGCCCACTAATAGAGAAGCCACAGATGTCCCAGTAAAACACCTGCCAATGATATCCTGCTGCCCAGTCAGTGAGGTGGAAAAGTAAGTGAGCACTTTCACCCATTCTGCTGTAACATCCTGCTGCTGCTAAACAGTCCAGCCTGTACATCTTCAGAACACACCTAGAGCTTATATGAGTGTTTGTTCATTGTCCTAAGGAGAGGCCGTTTGTTGGTTCCCAGCTGCTCAGCCCCAAAATAATCACACAGAAACTATATTATTTAAATCACTGCTTGGCCCAATAGCGCTAGCTTCTTATTGGCTATTTCTTACATCTTAATTTAACTCATCTCCATTAATCTGTGCATCACCACAAGGTTGTTCCTACCAGCAATGTTTCAGTGTATCTGTCTCGAGCAGGGCTACATGGCTTCTCATTGACTCTGCCTCCTTTCTCCCAGCATTCAGTTTAGTTTTCTCTGCCTACCTCTATTCCCTGTGCAGGCCCAGGACAGTTTCTTTGTTAACCAATGGTATTCATAGCATACAGAGGGAAATCCCACATCAGTTCATTTATCATAACTCAAAACTCCTTAAGACAGAGGAAGAAGGTGATATAATTACAAGCCCAGCATGCAGAGCATACTGGAAACCAGACCACCTGGGTTCCAGTTCTGGCCTCACATTTTCCTAAGCAGTAGAATGCAAATAAGTGGTGATCTCTTCCTTTTCTTCTCTCTCTTCCTTCTTTCTTCAGCTGAGATCATAAAATCACTGAATTCATAGGACTTCATCCTGGAAAAATGACAGAACACACGGAGCCTTTGGAATCACATCTAACATGTTTAATAATGGTTCATCAGTCATTTTGTCATTTTTATAATTACCTTTGTCTGTTGCCATCCTGAAATTAAGATAGGATTGCTGGTAGTATATGATGATTACATTTCCACTAAGACTAAGTAAGTGGAGAAATGAAAAACACATATAAGTAATAGCGAGAATTAAAAGACAGCATCACCAAAGTTGTGGGAAAAACATAAAAAAGTGCATATGAGAGACGGGATTATCTGCTTGTTCTCTTTAATTCTTGCCCTGATAGAAAATATGACTTCATATATCTGTCAAGAACCTAACAAAGACTACTCTTCCAGCATCTCCCACAGTCTAAGCAATTTGGAGGACAATTCATCATCATCCACTCCACAATCAGCTCAGCACTGCTAAGGAGTTTCCACTGACTTAACTCGGTGGTTAGCAAACTTCCTCACTCAAAGGCTGCTTGAACCTTTTCCCTCCATCCTAAAGGGTGTAATTACAATCTCCCTGTATATCATTATAAATAGCACTATTAGTCCTTAAAATAAGAGACCCTCTCACAGTTGTCTGTGCTCTTTCCTGTTTTTATTCTTTATGAATATGTGTGTGATTCATTTAATACATACTTAGTTGGGGTCTACTATGGGCATGGAACTGCGCTAGACACCTGCTATAAAACAACTGTGAAACACAAACAAAGAAGCCATGAACAAATAGAGTCTTTCATGAAGCCTAGGTCTAACCACAGCAGTAAGTTGAATTCTTTAGATAATACAATGAGGTTGGGAAGTTTGAATGCTATCTTAGGCCAAAACACATTTAAGCAATGTCTGAAGACAGAAAAGAGGCAGGCATTCAAATTCCTGGGCAAGACTCCCATGGCACACAGAAAGAACAGCAGTACAGGTGTCATTGTGTGGAGTAAGCATGCATCCCTGCATCTGTAGCAATGTTGTATTAGGAGCGGCGGGGCTGCGTCCCTAGCACCCGGCCGCCCGCACGGCTAGCTTTACCCGAAATAATTACATGGAAACTGTATTCTTTTAAACACTGCCTGGCCAATTAGTTTCAGTTTCTTATTGGCTAGCTCTTACATATTAATCTAACCCATTTCTATTAATCTGTGTAGCCCACGAGCTGGCTTACCAGGAATGATCTTAACCTGCGTCTGCCTGGAGTGGGAGAATCATGGCGACTCACTGACTCAGCTTCTTTCTCCCCACATTCTGTTCTGTTTACTCCACCCACCTATGTTTTAACCTATGAGGGCCAAGCAGTTTCTTTATTGCTTAACCCATGAAATCAACAGATTGATATATGACACTCCCACATCATAGCAAGACATGGAGAGCCATGAGGGAATGACCTGAGGATAGCATGGAGGAGCAAGTGGCAGTCAGAGAATACAACTTGTGGCATGAGTGTTCTTAATGTAGAAATAGCACTATTAGAGGTTAAACCGGCTAGTGTGTCTCAATGGGTCTGGAGAGATGGCTCAGTAGTAAAGAGCACTGGCTGCTCTTCTAAAGGTGCTGAGTTCAATTCCCAGCAACCACATGGTAGCTCACAACCACCTGAAATGAGATCTGGTGCCCTCTTGAGGAAGAGACCTGATCATTCATCTTCATCAACTTAGACCATGAAACCCAATATGGACAAGTTCAACAGAACCACTATATACGGGCTGCCCATGCATGCTTCGGCATTGCCAGGGCATAAATTTCATTTTTTTCAGTGTGACTTAATACATATTATAGTAGATGCCCCTGATTACTTTATGGAGAATAAGGGGGAAGAGGGTATAAATAAAATAAGAAGACGACTACAATAGCAGAGCAAGCCAGAGAAGATGCTGGTGGTTCAGACTTGGGGAGTTGGACAGAAGACATGCCTAGGAGTGATTGAACTGGAAGAGAAATAACCATGTAAGATCCTAAAGTGTCTGCTTTATGTGTTGCATGATAGTCCCACTTGAAAGAAAAAAAACAAATAGTAATGAGTTCTATATTAATAAGGTCTTCTCATGGTATGATTTTGTATCATAAAGATCATCATCATTGCCAACAGAGATGTTAAGTAGCCATGAGATCACACTAGTGTGGATTCTTCTGTCAAAGGCCTCTACACCATGGCCCCTCTGTTGTTCAACTCCTTCATTGCAGGGTGAGATCAGTTAGTTCAAAAGCACACCAGGAGAATAAAGACAAAGTGCCACCATGCATTTATTTTTAGAAGTAGGCTACATAAACAATTCTTTACCCATTTTAAGACATACCTTTTCTGTGCTTCTTACCAAAGCTGACTGCACAGCTGCTGGCACCTGGAAAATTCTAGCTCAGATGTATTTGGACCTCTCTGACAGCTACTTCCCAAACAATTTGATGCTTTCCTTTTTATGGTTCCTTTGTCCTCCCCAATACTGTTCCAAAACCCAGTCTCTTGACTTGAGGAGAAGGGGCATTTCCCTTCACCAGAAGCTAGCAAAGCAGTCATTTAGTCCTGTGTGTGTTACTGCCACCTTGGTGTCTTTTTATTCCCTGTTCTTTGTTTTGTTTTTACATTTTGTTTTGTTTTTGCTTTTTTGAAAACAAAACAGGGTTTCTTTGTATAACAGCCCTAGCTGCCCTGGAATTCATTCTATAGACCAAGCTGGCCTCGAACACACAGGGATCTGCCTGCCCCTGTCTCCTGCGTGCTGGGATTGAAAGCATGCACCAGCACTGCCCAGCTCACCTTGAGGTGATCACTTTCAAATTCCATCAACCCCAAAGAAGCTCAAAGGGGAGGAGAAATCTTCCTTTATGTGCCTTTCTAGAAGAGATTAGCAGTGAGAATCAATGCTATTCCTTCAGGAGCCTAGAGAATCAGGAGTCATGAATAAACCCATAGGTTTATTCCTTAGAGAGGAAGCAAATGCAAATATAACCCCTGGGTCAGTGCCTGCCTCCTTTCAGTCTTTCTGGCCATGCACTGGCTCCATTAGGACAAACTCTGCCTCATCCACAACACAGCCACATAGGCTCTCTTCTCCCTGCCCTTGTAGTTTTCCCCTGGTTTTAACACATTACCGTAAGCATCTGGCTATTGTCTTCACCCAAAACTGTCCTTGAAAGCACAGTACGTGGTCATCTCTAATTTCCAAAGATCTAGCACATCTGGTGCAGAGTGCTGAGGGAATATATTTCTGGATGACTGGATGAACAATGAATGAATGGATAAATGATATAGCCAAAGTAAAATAGAAACAGAAAAGTTAGTGGTGGTGGCTTGTTGATAGACTACAGGTGACTTGGGCAGGGGAAGACACCTTTAACTTTCACGGTGACAGTAGTATTCTCTACTGCTTGTTACCCATGCCTTGCTCAGCCTGCTTTCTTATAGAATAAGGACCACCAGCCCAGGGAAGGGACCACCCACAAAAGATTGGCATCAATCACTGATTAAAATAAAATGCCCTATAGTCTTGCCTACAGCTGAATCTTATGCCGGCATTTTCTCAGTTGAGGATCCCTCCTCTCAATAATATAAATACTTCATAGCAAAAGTAAGTAATGCAGCCAGGTGTTGTGGCACATGCCTGTTATAATCCTGGTACTTAGGAGGCAGAGGAGGAAGGATCTCTATGATTTCAAGGCCTCTCGTGTCTACATAGTGAATTCCAAGACAGCCAGAGCTACATAGTGAAACACTGTCTCGAACAGCAGCAACAATAATAATAAGCGAGATGCACACAGGATCATCATGGCAAATTAAGTAATATAAAATTATTTACAAGGTCTCTAGACAGTTGAAAGCATAATGTTTCCTTTATCCTTAGCTGTGCCAGAAGTTTGGGCATAAGACACGTTGCATATTTAATGCACACCTTTCAGTACAAAAGGAAAGATCAGCAAGTTTTGGACATTATGAGAAGCAGCTGGATACTAAGTTTTAAAATCTCACTAAGTGTATCTTAGAATTGATTTTCTGATCCATGTGTCACAACCAATAATGGAAGCAAATTCATCTTCAGGACCAAGAGTTATCAAACGTTATAGTTCTGTTTTAGGTATCACATTTATTCATAATTGTAGATAATTATGCATTAAATTACACATAAATCACATTTTTTGATTTATCGATACCTGTTTGTGAAAATACTGACTGTGGTTGGTTCTTTATTTAAGATATAATACAATTTGATTACATTGTTTTTAGAATTTCAAACATGATTACTATATTTATGTCATTTCCAAACTACCCTTTATTTTTTTTCTTTTTTATTTACTGATTTTTATTGAGCTCTACATTTTTCTCTACTCCCCTCCCTGCCTCTCCCCTCCCCTTCAACACGCTCCCAAGGTTCCCATGCTCCCAATTTACTCAGGAGATCTTGTCTTTTTCTACTTCCCATGTAGATTAGATCTATCGATGGAGCTAGAAAACATCATTTTGAGTGAGGTAACCCAGACCCAGAAGGACAATTATCACATGTACTGACTCATAAGTGGTTTTTAAATATAAAGCAAAGAAAAACAGCCCATAAATCACAATCCCAGAGAACCTAGACAACAATGAGGACCTTAAAAGAGTCAAACTACCTTTTAAACCCCTCCAACATCCCTCTAACACCCTCACAAAAATTCATAGTTTCTTCAAATGTGTGTGTGTGTGTGTGTGTCTGTGTGTGTGTGTGTAAATACAGTCTGCTGAAATCCACTTAGTGTTGCTCATGTGTGTATGTGTTTAGGGCTGCACACTTGGGACTGATTATTCCCAGCAGCCACCTATGGCTCATCATTTAGAAATGAGACTTGTGAGATTTTTCCCACCCACTTTGGGATGACAACTTGTGTTGTCATTGTGCAGATCTTGCTTAGGTGGCCATATTGTTAGTTTCAGGGATACAACTCCCTGTCACAATATATAGACGAAGCAATTTTATAGTAGATGTGCTGGTCTTCTGACTCTTACATCTTTTGCTCTCTCTTCTGATTTGCTAGTTGAGACTAGGGTTTCAGTTATAGATGTATGAATTGAAGATGTGTACCCCAAGGTCAGTTTTCTTCACTTTAGCCAGTTGTAGATCTATTATGGTCTTCAACAAAAAGAAACTACTTGCATGAGGAGAGACAGTGACTTTTTTATGTGGACATAAGCATAAGTTTTAAGAATGCAGTTGGGAGTTATACTAGTAGTCATATTTCATTTGTATCTTAATAAATAAAGCTTGCCTGAATTTCAGAGAATAAAACAGCCACACTGATCAGCCTTACAGACCAGGCAGTAGTGACACACATTTAATCCCAGTAGCCATGCTAGTTTGCTATAGAAACCTGGCAGTAGTGGTGCATACCTTTAATCCCAGCACAAAAGAGGAATATAAGATTGGAGGAAAGTACTCTTGGTGTAGGAGGTTTTTCTGTCTATGTGTTGCTCTTATTGGTTGAATAAAGAAACTGCCTTGGCCTTTCATAGGGCAGCACTTAGGTAGGCAGAGTAGACAGAACTAAATGCTGGGAAGAAGAGAGGGAGAGAGCCGCCGTAGAGTTGCCAGAGTCAGACATGCTGAATCTTTCCTGGTAAGCCACGACCTCGTGATGACATACAGATTATTAGAAATGGGTCAAATCAAGATGTGAGAGTTAGCCAATAAGATGCTAGAACTAATGGGCCAGGAAGTAATTTAAATGAATACAGTTCCTGTGTGATTATTTTGGGTGTAAGCTAGCCTGGCAGGACAGATAAAAGGGGCCCTGCTCTCCCTTCAACACGCTCTCACACAATCTCATTACTGGAAGCAGGATCATCATTTCAGACTGAGGTAGAGGTAAGAGTCAATGGCTGTTGTGCTTTTCTAACCTTCAGACTGAACCCCAATTTCTGTCTCTGGGTTTTTATTAATGGTGCTACATATACTGGTTTAGGCAGCTGCAAATTTTCCTCTAAGGTCTGTGACATCATCAGCCATGGTTAGTTTGGCTAGGTTTATAGCACCAGACATGGATTCACTTCTACTTATCTGGTCCTACAACTGACTAACTAGATGTTGGAGGCCACCATGATACAAGCACTTTTGTGCCATGCTGGGCATGTTGTGGCTCATGGGTTTTACAGCTGGGTAGGAGAGTGATGTTTTAATTTTTCTCTAGGAAGCCTGTAGAGCACCTTTAGATACTAGGCGAGCTAGTGCTCAGGGAGTAGACTTCCAGGTCAGTTCCAACTTGATTCCTCCAAGTTTTTAGTGAGAGTGTCTTACTTTCAGTTTATGAGTGATAACCAAGGACAATAGATATAGCCTATAGTATTTAGAGAGTCTTTTTATTTCTTTAGCCAAGAACTAGAAAAGAGGTTTCCTATGGCACTGGGAGTTGTGTCAAATAATCTATGGCACTTATAAGGGGTATTTATTAACCCAAGTGGTTTAACTATATATATGTATATGTATACATGCATATATATTAACACACACTATATACGTATATAGAGAGATATCTAGTTGTATGTATATATGTACATAGTATGTACATTAATTTTTAAATAAGCATAAAATGATATTTTCTTGTGGTCTTTTCAATCACCATTAATGTTTTTTGCTTTTCCCTCTTTCTCTGTATTGCCCTCCCTGCCTTCTCTCCAGCAAAATTTTAAGCCTATATAGCAAAATTCTCTCATACAAATTAATCAATGAAAATATTGTCATTTTTATAATGATTTACCACTTACAGAATAGTTTCATGATTATTTCTCAATAATAGTATTATACCTTTAGAAGCCTAAAAGTTGATGTAATAAATAAATACTTAAATATGCATCATGTGTGTTTCTATTCTAGCTCTTCTTTCCTAAGAACTAAAATCAACTCATATGTGCAATAAATAAATAAATTAAATAAATAAATAAATAAATAAATAAATAATGTGATGAACTTCCCACATTGCTTTGGGGCTGAAGTTCTTTCCTGGCAGATGAAGATGATGCTTTGGGTGTCATGTATCATCAGGATTTTTTTTCTAAACATTACAAAAAGCCGGTCAAAACTCTGTATTTTCATCACTTTACAAGTTAATAAAAACAGAGTGGTGGCCTTTTATAGTCAACAAACCAGTCTTGCACAGTGATACATATCTTTAATCCTACAATTGTGGAGGCTGATACCAGAGGATTGTGAGAGCAGAGACAATTTAGGTTACATACCAGATGTTCACGTTCAGAAAGAATAAAAACAAGGGCAATTGGCAATATGTTCTGTAGTATTTCCTCATAATTACCAGACATTCTCCTTCCCTACCTTCCTCTTCTCCTCCAAGGACACACACCCATCCCTCCGTATCTGGGAAGAAAGGCTCTGGATGCTGTCTGCTTTAAACTACTTGGTAATCCCATGCCTTATGTAGAGTTCATGACTGGGAAAGCACCATACAGCACCAGGTGCCCAGTTATGTAGCATTTCTGTAACTACTAAAGGGGAGATTATAGCTATATGAATATTAATATTCCACTGGGCTTCTGGAATTGGCCTGGCCAAGACCACAATGGTGATAAGACAAGCATCTTTCTAAGCATATTGTACATTGCTGATTTCTCAATTATTAATTGGTATTAGATTATCTCTGTTTTATACATAAGGGAGCTGCCACTCATGGTAATTTGAAAGTATGCCATAATACTTTAATAGGTTATCATGCTTCACAAGTCTCCCGCTCTGAACATAGACGCATGCCATGCCTCTAGCAGTCCAGAGAATACTTTACTTATCTGAATATTCTTAAGGAATCCACCTGTCTACACCCAAGCTCCCTGGACCCTTCACACAGACACTGCTACCATTCCTCTCAAGAGAAGAATTTTTCCAAATTTTTTGACATGTCTAATAAAAAATTAATGATATTTAGCATATTAACAATGGAAATATAGATCCATACCAACCTATGCTTACACATGTGTACATATAGACACATCAGAGAATGTATGCAGACATATGCACACATTAATAGCATGATTTGCATATTCAAAGTGGTTCCCTTAAATGGCCACCTTAGGGAGCCATGTATTCCCCCCAATACCTTCAACAACACAATTTTGGAGTTGATTTAGAGGAATCACATTTTAAGTATTCTCACAATTATCTCATCTTTCCAGGGATGATTTTTTTTTTCTGGAAACAAAACTGTTCAAAGCGAGTGGGAGCTGAAACTATTGAGCAAAGACATTAATTTTCTTATGTAATTTGAAATTGGTTCTGAGAGCAATTACAGAAATGGGTTTGTGCCACAGCATGTTGACTAATAGGCCCATGGGCACATGCCTGTGTTAGGGCACAACTCGCAATTTCTAGTTTTCAGATTAAAATAACTCATGATCATTTCATCGGAGGGGTGTAATCATGCATTCAGTGAAACAATTTAAAATACATGGAGTCCTTATGTAAAATACAATGGAAAATAATGGCAAATATGAAAGTTATGTTACATCTCTTTATTCAGGGCAAAAAAAACCCCACACACATTAAATCATTGCATAAAACCAATTAAAAAGTAACTAGTTGCTGATGTGGGGAGAGGAAGGGCAATGCCATCTGTTTACATTCTGCTTATTCTTCTGAACAGCTCTTTAGTTATAGCCTCAGAACTCGAGCTTCTCATACACAGCAAAAAATAAAATAAAATGAAATAAAATAGAAGAAGTTATAAATGCTGACTTCAAGCAGACTTAGATTTGAACTCAGATGAACTCTATGCATGGAAGTAACCTAATATGGCCAAGTCTTGTTCCTCGTCTATAAAATTACAGGACTAAGAAGAGTCAATGAGAGCTGGGCAGTGGTGGCACATGCCTTTAATCCCAGCACTTAGGAGGCAGAGGCAGGAGGATCTCTGTGAGTTTGAGGCTAACCTGGACTATAAGAACTAGTTCCAGGACAGGCTCCAAAGCTACAGAGAAACCCTGTATCAAAAGAAGAAGAAGAAGAAGAAGAAGAAGAAGAAGAAGAAGAAGAAGAAGAAGAAGAAGAAGAAGAAGGAGAGGAGGAGGAGGAGGAGGAGGAGGAAGAAGAGGAGGAAGAGGAGGAGGAGAAAATGTGGCAGTAAAAATATTGTACTTGTCCCAATGCCTGGTACTTTACAATAATGACAGTCATTTCACTACTAATTTTTAAAGTCATGGTTTTATATTTTTGAGGACACTGCTTTTTCTTAAATCTCAATGTATCATTGCTTACGACTATTAGTATTCTTCCACCCACCTGTTAACCAGTATTTGTTAAATATATCCTGCATACAGATCTGTGTCAGAGATTCAAGGTAAATCCTCTTCTCAGAGAGGTTATGCTTGACCCCAGGGGTGAAGGTCATACTGCATCAAAACATATGACAAAGCCATATCCTAGGAAAGCACAGACAGGGTGTATGGGCACCTCAGAGAGAGACAGGTTCCTTCTGTCAGACAAGGAAATGCTTTATGCTTAGGTATTGTTGGTTGTATTTTATTCTCTGCTCTTTTGGGGGCCCACCATCCAGGTCCCAAATTAAGACACAGAGACACATTATTACTTATGAATGCCTAGTCTTAGTTTGACTTATTTCTAGCCAGCTTTTCTTTAATTATCCTATTTATCTTTTGCCTCTGGGCTTTTACCTTTATTTCTTTATGTCTTTCTTTATTTCTTGCTCTGTGGCTTGCTGTGTAGCTGGTAACTGACCCCTGATATCCTCTCTCCATTTCTCTTTCCTCGATCTTCTCCCTCCAGATTTCTCCTCCTATTGATTCTGCCTGCCAGCCCAACCTAACCTTTCTCCTCCCTAAGTAGCCATTCAGCTCTTTATCAGGCCAATCAGGTGTTTTAGACAGGCAAAGCAACACAACTTCACAGAGTTAAGCAAATGCAACATAAAAGAATGCAATACATCTTTGCATCAGTAAGGAAATGTTCCAAAAGATAAACAAATGTAACACATCTTCAATTAATAATCCACAACACTTAAGGGGATGAAAGGGAAAACCGGAGGGTATCTTGTGTAAAAAAGTTAAGAACATCTTGAAGCAAAGAAGAGTGATCCTAACGGTTGGAGTATTTCAGGGAAATGCAGCTATTTCAATTGACTTAATGTTTAAATTAAGTCTCAAAATGTAGACACTATAGGCATCTGAGTTCTTGGATGTTAAGAGAGTAACAATGAATTTTACTTAGTAGGTGTTAATAAACTAATGAATATAGGGGACTTCAGTGGGTGTTCACTTTCTCAGGAAGTCTAAGATGGAAGTTACCCATGCTGAATGGTGAAGAGAGAAAAGTTTAGAAGTAAAAAGACTAACAGAAAAGTCTCTAAAGTGATTACAACATGTAACTGTTTTGGCTATGGTACAAGGAATGGCATATCACCCTCACTGTGCCAGTGATGAACGATGTTTTGTTCAATGTTTACACTGATTTATTCCCTAATGATTTTTTGTAATATTTAAAGCAAAAATTGTCCTATAATTTAAAAATGATTATGTATTTACCTCTGATAAGGACCACTTTTGATATTTTATGCACCCCTTTCTGATACCATAGGTTCTTAATGTTATCATTTATATATTCGTATACATATTTCTCCAGTTACACCAAATATGACCCTTTATAATTTGTTCAAATACATATTCAAGCAAAATCAACACTTTACCTTGGCTATCACATATATAACATATTATGGTCATGTTATTTGGTAGTTATTAGCATGATTCCCTATGTGTGTTTTTCTACACTTATTAATTAACTAATGATATTATGTCATGCTTTATAATTAAGCTGTCGCACTATTTTCTGATCCTAAGGTAAAACTATGACACATCTGACCTTCATTCAGCTGAGTCATAAATACCATGTGCAGGACATCATACTGGAGGATAAGTGTGGATCGCAGATGTCTGTAAAGCAGGTCCCCACCTCCTGGACTCTAGAATCTGGAGGAAAAATAATGATTAAAATGCACAGAGGTAAGAATAAGTGATGGTCATATAAATTAGTTAAGAGGAAAATGTTACAGTGTTTTAGATGGGGGGGTAAACTAGGAGATGAGCTGAGCTATGGGAGGATATAGCAGATCAGATGGACAGGTTAGGAAGAGGAAGTTAGGTTAAGAGGAAATCAAAAGAGAGTTCACGATGTAATTTCAAACTGTAGTCAGAAGACTATGGGTATAGAAACAAATATCACATGGAGAAAATGAGAGATGTTCTCAAGGGAATTTGAATAAAATAAGCCATTCAATATGTGCAAGATTTGCCTAAAAACATAAGTAAGGTCTGGTTTGGGAGAACATTACATGGCAAGCAAAATAATTTGAATATTGTCTTCTAAAACAAGAGACTACAAGACCCATTCATTTTCTCCTTACATGGAAACTATTGGATATTATGTAAAATTGATATTTCATTAATAGGCAAAACACAACTGTTCATTTCACAAGGAACTTTAAAGTGGTTTATACATTCCAACAGCAGTAATTTTTAAATATTTTTGACAAATTTGCAAAAAAACTCTGTGCTTTATTTTGCCCAACAACTAGGTGCTCCATTCTTAGAAAACCCAAACAAACTGGAATTGATTTAATCAACACCACAGCAGCAGACCACAGAGACTTTTACAAGGAAGAGTTAACTGTACCTTGGTGTAAAATAAAAACCTAACAAACTTATCATGAGAAAAACTAGTAAACACATATCTGCCAAGATCAATTTTTCATCTATTATTAAAGTGTGTTTTCTTCCCACTGATGACAAATGTGAATTGACTTATAATATTTTTTCTATACCAGAACAATACAGATTTTCATTACTGAAATATTCAAACGGCAGCTGACATATTCAATTCATCAAAGAAAATATATGTTGGATATGACACAGTATTATTGGTAAGTAATTTCTTCCTGCATGTTTAGTCTTTGTTAAATTATGACTAAGATAATCTATGTAATTTTACATTGTAAAATTGTGCTAGGTTTTGGAGATAATAAAATCATATAGAAAATCATCATATTCTAATGGTATACATTCAAGAATCTCACACTATACATACAACATACAACACAAACTATGCATACCACAGCATATTCACATATACACACACCACAGTCATAAGCACATGAACACACATATATATGCACACACCACATACATCAACACCACCATCAAGTAAAAGGATTAAAATAAAGAAATTATTTGCGTTGTGTTAGGGTTCCTCATTAGCAAAACTATAAACAATCAGATAAAATCCTTCCTAGGACTGGAGAGCTGTCACTTCTTCAGTTATGATGAACAAAACTGTTTTCTGTTTGCAGATACTGCCAGAAGCCCAGGGAGAACTGAGGACAGAGCCCCTTGTAGCTTGAACTGCTGGATTAGAAGGAAATTTCTAAATGCAATTTGCTAATGGAGACAACACACTGCTGAGGAAATCGAGGGAAATTCATAGTGTGTGGTCGCTGATACAACTAACTTGAAATAAAGCACTTTCGGAGTACAAAATAACGAAAAGGTGATAAAGCTCAAATCTGTAAGAGAATAGTTAAATACAAGTTGTGGTTTAGGGGCCATGTAGATTTCAGTGTTTTGGGGATAGATAATAAAAATATATAAAGGAGCAATGCAACCCCTGGCATTATAAAAAGCAATCAAATTGTTGAGATCGTTAAATAAAAGGCTTTTTCTTTTCATTTTGTAGAAATGCTAATTGAATATACAAATGAAATTAATAAAACATGATTTTAGAAATGTCAGTGGCGGTGTTAATCCACATAAGAGACTGCTTGAGGCATGTGATTCAATGAAGGGTATATTCTGGAAGAAATTGGAGGTTTTGGGGACAGGTGTCACAGTGGGTGATGAGCGGGAAGAGCAAGTATTCAGCTCTGGACCTTGTCTGTGTCTGAGCCTGTAAGTTGCCGAGGTCCTCTCATAGAGTTCACACCACAGTAGGGCTGCTCAGCAGGGTTTCTCAGTCATTGGGGACCCTGTGTGGAAAGTTGCAGCTGCTGTTGTAGACTCTTGAGGCCAAAGGTGGTGGGATTCAAATAGCAGCTCTGCAGCGACACAGAAAGTGTATGTCAGGGCTTTTGAATGGGCTCACTGAAGGAAAAAAAAAAAGTACTAAAGCCTTTGACAGAACAAGTGTTCAGTGAATTTTTTTCTTTTGCATGTGTTTATGTCTCTGTTTTTCTGTATGTCTCTGTGTGTACAGCTGTGTCTGAGGTGCACTCCTTGTGATTGTAAGTGTACATGTGCACACATAGATTTGAAGCCCAGAGGTGGGTGCCAGGTCCTCAGTCACTTTCCACCTTAGTTTTTGACACAGGGTCTCTCTCTCACTGAACCTAGAGCTCACCAATTAAATAAGGTTGGTGGCTACCAAGCCTCAAGGATTCCCCACCCTACCTCCCCAGGACGAAGTTACTATATCCAGCCTTTTATGTGGATGTTGGGGATCTGAAGGCAGGTCCTCATGCTCCATGGGAGGCACTCTGCCTACTGAGCCATCTCCCCAGTCCCTGATGAAGGTTTCTAAATTTAATATTAGTCCTTGTCTCATTGGGCAGTGCTATGGCTCCAAATTTCTCAAATACTTTGAGAGCATCAGTTGAAGAGTATCTTCATTTTCTCATTTTCAATGTGAATTATTAGGCCAAGACACAGTTCAATATCATTTATGTTCTCTACAACAAAGTTGTGAGACCCCTTGGAGTCCCTTCTTGAACAACTAAACCATACAGTTGAACTAGTTTGCCCTTGGTTAGCAACTCCACTATTCTGTTTCCTCAAGAAGAGTTATATTCTGTATAGATATCGAACCCTTTCTGTCCAGATGATATGGTATTAATATAGTAAAATAAAATCAAGCAGAGGTTCAGGCACTTGAATTCTTCCACTTCCCCCCCACACACCTTTCATTCTGTCCAAGACACCAAGCATGAGCATTTGTTGTGTTTATCCATGCACTAGCATGTGCTGATTTTGGAAGTTCTTCAAACATGCATCTTTGATATTATAAATGTATTTTATGTGGTAGTCATAAAAATATTTAGGTATACTAGTTAAGATATAGAGACATGGTGAAGTAAGAAAAGACAATCTAGACAGAAGAACTGAAAACATAGGGGCTTGGTTAAAAAATGTCACTTTAGGCACAAGTAGTCTTGATTGTTACATAATAAACAGGAAAAACACGTATGGTAATAAAATCAGGAGATTTCTCTTTCTGGCAGTTAGATATAAAATATAGGAATGTTGAGTGAGAGAAGTTAAAAGGGTGTTGTAATAATCTAAGTGTTTGTTTATCAAAAGCACTTTTAAAGATTCTACAGCATTAATAACACTTTATTAGATACAAATTAATGTTTGCTTGAACTAGGGCAGTGGCTACAGAAATGGAAATGATGCTGTTGAATATTAATGAGATAATTAAAGCAGTTCAGGATGCTCATGTACTTGAGGCTGTTATGCCAACACTGCCTCACTTTACATATTTGAAGATGAGCCACAGGATTGGGACGTTTTCCCAAAATGAATGGCAATGAGAGCCGTAAGGGGAATTCAGCTCGCTGTGCAGATCCACTGCATGCCAGTCTGACATGCTTCTGACAGCACGGCACCAGCTGAGAGAGGAGGGCCGGGGATGAGGAAGCCAGGCAAGCCACCCAGTGATATCAAAGGCTCCATGTCTTCAGTCTAGAGAATCAAAATCTATTCCAGTCTCCCCACAGAGCATCAGAGAGTGTGCATGTGCTCAATAAAAGAAATGAATGGAACTGCTGGGCCCTGTCATTGGTCATGTCTGCTCTTGTGGCTCAAGCTGGAAGGCGATTTTCAAGGGTCTCAAAGGCTATCCCCAGTTTTGTTTTATTTTGTTTTGTTTTAATTTAACCTGTAACATTGTGGAAGGAAACTATCAGGCCATTACAGTGACTGTCAGTGAATCAGGGAACTTATTTTAAATCTTTCCACATAGCTATACAGCTCTACTTTTTTTTTTTCTAAAAATGATGTAACACTCACATTGTCAGGAAACTTTTTTTGTCCAAATTTTATTTTGGCTTAATGTCCGAATTACTATAATATGTGAGAAGTGGTTGAGCAAAGACATGATTCTGTGATCCTTCTAGTTTATTGATATAACTGGCATAAGCAGGAATTTCTAATGAAGTAACATGTATTACGACAGTCCTTATAATACATCTTATACAACTCATATTTATTTATCAATTTGTTTTGATATTTGTTGTGTGAGGGAATTTTCTTTTATGTAACTTCTTCACCGGACTCTGGAAACTTTAGAATCTTCAGGGAGTATGTTGCTCTTATTTTAAACATGAATAGAAAATGGTATCTGAAACTTTATGTAAACGTATGATTTTAGTTCATTTTACACTGAGGCACTAAAATTCTACACTGAAACATGCAGTAAGGTATCAGTGCTTTTCATTTATATTTCATAATTTTGCTTTTATTTAAATTACGTTATATGTTATTAATATATAAAACAAATTTTATATGTTAATTAGTTAATGCCATTTTGATACAAATATGTATTATGTGACATTTATGTCACTTTAAAGAGTTCTGATGCCTCAAATTTATTTGGGGTAAAAACTTAGAAAATACTTCATTATCTTATTTGATACATGAAGTACTTTGTCATTACAGTGTTTCTCTTTTATGAGGAATTACAGAAGAGCTCCAGCACTCTTTCTTCATTACGGTATTTAGTCTAGTGAAAGAGAGGATATTAAATCAATAAAGGAAAACATACTACCACTGTGATGAAAAATACATAGCCAGAGTGTGCATGAATTTTTATAATGTTGCTTATTCTTCCTCTACTATGTTTAAAATTCTAACCCCAAATCTCAGAAGTTTTTTTTGTGAAGAAAACACAGGTATGACTTGTGGCTTCTATAAACTGTACACGGTATTCAAAGAGTCGAGGAGAGCTACCGTGATTATTCGCATATATTCAGCAAATGGTTCCTGTATTTTGATATTCCTGGGAAATACTTAAAATTCTGCATATTTGTATCTTGGGAACAACTTTTTGAGTCAATGTTCCTAAATTTTCCTTTTTTTTTTCCTCCTCCTACTTTTCCCATCAGTCAGCCAAGAGGCAGTCAGTTCTATTTGGTTGCTAAGTATGATTTATCCGCTTCTGAAATTACAAAAAAAAAAAAAAAAGAAAAAGAAAAAAAGAATGCAAAGCCTGCGGTGGATTTTCTGCTTTGATAAATAGGTCACAGTTTGTCAAATCTGGAATATATCAAAGCTTTGTGGATTCTGTTTTTCTCAAACACTAAGCTACTGAACTGGATATCAAAGGGTAATTTATTTTGTTGTAAGTAGGCTTTTACTATTTTCTTTTTTTTTTTTTAACTCAAAGCATGAGTACTTCACAAGATAAACCAGGTGATGAATTAGAATAGCTAAGGAAGGGGAATATTGGTTTTCATTTATGCTTGCTTTTCCGTGCATACCAACAATGGTCGTGACCTGAGATCTGTAGGATATTTGCCTTGTTAATTGTCTGTGGTACTGATGAATTTAAAGTGATCCATCACAGGGAAAAATATGCAAAGGATCCTGTCACAGAGTGGCTTCTACCTACAGTGTAAGCAAAATGTAACCCTCGTAGGGCCAGAGCCTAAACCACAGGCATAGCACACTGCCTTTATACCAAGTAGAAAGTACACGTGCTGAGGATTTCACCTTTGGCAACCAATCACCTCAAGACTCTTTTGTGAATTCTAAATTATTTTTTTAAAATTGGGCTGTGTTAGAACTTTTTGTCTAATACATTAATGTTATTCTACTGAACTTCTCAACCAAATGATAAAACATAATATATACACATACTAACTCAGGCTTTACTTTTTTTTTTTAACACAGTGACTACCACAGGGTCTGGAAGGTAAATGCTCTCGGTGTGATTGTTTCCATTCCCTGTTACTCTGTGACCTTGATCATACAGTGTTCTGCGATGGGGAAATTATCATGCAGGACTGTTCAACATGCCATTTATTATTCCCCCTAAAGATCTTTTTGGCATGGAAATAATATTTAGGTATATTAAAAGTTGTTTTAATGAACACATTTCAAGTGCCCGTATTCAAATTTGGTGCAATCCTCTTACATAGTTGTTCCAATCTTCTCTTTAAATTTATTTTGTGAGAATATATTAATTATGTAAAACTGTTATGAACAAGTCATTCATCTTCATCTCCTCTTGTCCCCATCACTGGCCCCATTTCTTTTCCAAAGCAAACATTCTTCTATTCTTATGGTATCAAAAGAAAACCCTAGGTTCTGTATCTGAGAGAAAAATGTTATATTTATCATTCTGCATTTGAGTTAGGATTATTACTATGCTAAAAAAACCATATGATTTCATTTTTATTTTTGGCTAAAGTGTGGGGGGGTCTGCTTGTCTGTCTGTTTATGAGTGTCTGTGTGGTAGAGAGATTGAGCTTTGGGGATAGTGGGTACCAGGAAGAAGGAATACTATGAAAAATAGGTGCTGGGGAGAGAAATTATGGTGGAGAGATGGTTCTGGGGAGAATAGGCACTGGTAAGAATGGGCAATAGGCAGAGTGAGTTCTGGTGAGACAAGGAACCTGAATCCTGGTGAGAATGGGAACTTATGGTTTGAGCACTGAGGCCAGTTTGCACAGGGGGAAATGGGCACTGAGGAGATTAAACACTAAAAGAATAGGCACTGAGAAGAGGGCAAGCTGGGTAGCGTAAACACTGTGCAGATTGGTTAATGGGGCGAATGCATGCTAATGTCCGATCAGGCATGCTTTCTGGTGCAACCTTAGCCCTAATCATACGCTCAATGAGGCTATAACCTCTCCCATATTACAGTCCAAGCTTCACACCCCTTGCTGGTAGAATGATATCTGCATTCTATTCTCCATCCAGGCTTCTGTGTGCCGGTCACTCTGTCCCTGTCCCACATACTGGGGATGGGTTTCTTCAGCGATGGAATTGCCCTACTGGGACATTTCATGCTTTCTCATTTCAGGACTGATGCTAGAATGTGCTGCTTCCATACAGCATAGACTATGTGGTTAGTATAATGCAAAACTTCATTTTCTGTGAGAACTCTCCCAAGCAGAGTTTCTCAATTCATGTGTGTCTAGTTTGTTGTATTTGCAGAAAAAAAAAAAACAACAACAAAAAACTTCCTTCTCACTGCTGGAGGCTCTGGAATATCCAGTGATTAGAACGCTGTCTTCACCAACAAAAAAAAATCATTTGTTTATCTTTTCTATCTGAATAAGGTGTGCCTTGACTAAAACAAACGCAACTTTACTTGAACTAGGGGCTTTTTATATTGGATCTTATCTGTAAATTTCTAAAATAGGTACCAAAAATATATGCATGTATACATTTCTATTATGATTGATTTTTTGTCAAGTCAATATAATAACTGATAAGAGACAGATTTCAAAAGCAAAAATTATTGAACTTTTTAGTCACTTTGCCATTTTAGATACTATTTTATCAATACAAAATTTAACCATCCCTTTGAACACATAGGAATTAATTTGAATTTTTATCCTACTGGGCAATTTAAAATGTGTATTGACCCATAAAAGTGTAAATGAGTAAAAGTGCTATTTTTTTTAAAAAAAAAACCCTGCTAACTTATGTGTAGAAATACAAAGCAATTGCAAAATTATATTTGACAAAACAAGATATTTAAAAATGTATGTTTATAGACCATAAGTAAAAATAATAATGTGTACTCTTAAGAAATTTATTGGATAAGATTTTTCCTAGAAGTAAATGTTCACTGTCCACATTATCCTTATTTTCAAGTGCAGTTATTTTTATCCTGACATTGCATACTGAATGATGAAGCTCAGCTTTTATAACATTCTGGTTTTCAGTGTTTTTATTGATCATGTAAGTCAAGAACATACAAATCTGTTTAAAACAAATGTAGATGTATTTTCCCAGAATCCATTTGTACAAAGAAAGAGTGCATCAGTAAATTCCGTGTAGCCACCTCCGGTATTAAAAAAAAAAAAATGATGCTGTATAGTGCAAAGCGCAAAGCTGTTCTTCCCAAGACAGATGTCTGGCGAGTGAGCACTGAATTATTGGGTACTCTCCATCATTAGTGCAACTTGTCTTGTTCTCTTATCTTTTCCACAACGAGAAACTTAAATAATGTCAGTGTGTAATTCCGTTACTTGTGGGCGTTAAGTAGTATAAGAACTAATGCAAAAGGGAGACTCCCAACACTGAACATGCTGTATTTCACAAATAATGCTTGTGACACAGCTCCTTCTTGTGGGGAACAGCAAGGACAACCTCTCCATGCACCCGATCCATTGCTGCATATTTCTAGAGTGAGAGGTAAGAGACTTGTTGGCTTTGGGCCTTCAGTGAGAAATTTTGATGACTACAAATAAATGAAAAAAATCCCACGCACTGAATTGAATAATAACCTATAAATCTACACTTATCTATAACTATAGTTATAAATAACATACTACGAACAAAACTATTCTTAAAACTTCAAGGACATTTTAATTCTGGAATCAAGTAAGAACTCTCTAGAATTAGTAGTCACATTACTGTTCCCTTGTTGTTGCTATAGCTCGGATCCCTGCTGGTGCAAATTACATAAACAGACAAGGGTAACAGAACTCAAATACTTAAGCACATCTCACACCCCCGGCCTTCAGATCATGAACGTTATGTGTGTTTATAAATCCCTAGGTATCGTTTTCTCTCAACTTGCTGTTCGCAGATTACTCTAACTTAGTCAAGAAGACCAACTAAACCACTCTCCTTGCCCACAAAAATATAGATGTGTATTTCTCATTTCTATTTAATATATATAATCATTTGGTAAGGGATGATTATATCCCTGTCATCAGACCTGTGTACAGGCAAAATAGATCCATAGTTAAGATACATGAAAAACTGGCTTAAGAAATATAGACATTTCTCTTCATTGAATTTGATGTTGGCTGTCAGTTTGCTGTATATTGCTTTTATTATGTTTAGATAAGTTCCTTATATCCTGGATCTCTCCAAGACCTTTATCATGATTTTGTCAAAGGCTTTCACCATCTAGTGAGATGATCATGTAGTTTTATTTTCAATTTGTTTATATGGTGGATTCTTGTATGTTAAGCCAAACCTGTATCTCTGAGATAAAGCCTACTTTGTCATGATGGCTGATTTTTTTATGAGTTTGGTTTGCCAGTTTTTTATTGAGTATTTTTGCATCAATGTTCGTGAGGGAGATTGGTGTGTAAGTCTCTTTGTTTTGTTGCATCTCTGTGTAGTTTGGGTATCAGGATAACTGTAGCCTTGTAAAAAGAGTTTGGTAATGTTCCTTCTGTTTCTATTGTGTGAAATAATTTAAGGATTATTGGCATTAGCTCTTCTTTGAAATTCTGGTAGAATTCTGCACTGAAGCCACCTGGTCTTGGGCTTTTTATAGTTGGGAAACTTTTAATAAATGTTTCTATTTTCTTAGGGGTAATAGGGTAAATAGGGTCTATTTAGATTGTTTATCTGGTCTTGACATAATTTTGGTATGTGGTACCTATCTAGAAAATTGTCCATTTGGTATGGCGGTTTCTTAGAACATTGGAAATCAATCTACACCAAGACCTAACTATACCAATTTTAGGTATATACCCAGTGGATGCACAATCATATAAAAGAGCACTTTCTTGACAATGTTCATGGCAGCATTATTCATAATAGCAGGAACTTGGAAACAATCTAGATGCTCCTCAACCAAAAACTGCTGAAATAAATGGAAAAAGGTTATAATTTTTTTAAATAATATTAATTGAAAATAAAAAAGAAATAATATAAATAAAGAAATAATTAAAATAAAAAAGAAATAGTAAAAAAATAGGCATTTTGGTATTAGTCACCATGATGAGAATTTCATGTTCATTATCCAATGTTTCAGTTTGAATCCTGTGAGAAGCATATTAGATACACCAGTGACTAACTGGAAGAACAAAGAAGGGAGAAGGGTTCTGTTTCTGAGGAAATTCTGGTATTTCTGACAGCAGAAAGAGAAGAAAGGCAGCTACGTTCTGAAACTGTGCAGGACTGTACTGTAAGTCTGACATCTGCAGAGAATTGCGTAGGACTGAAATCACCTGGGTCTCGTAGTTCTGTTCTCTTCAGTTATGGGCAGGAAGCTGCTGAGGAAGACGGCATGGCCTTTCAAGGAAGTCTTTGGCAGATCTCAAAAGTGCAGAAACTGTGGACTTTTTGCCAAGCACTTCCTCAGCTGCTCTCTTGCAGGCATGAAGTGGTGATCTCCTTGGCTGCCATAGCTTACCCTCCATATGTCTCCCTGAATCTGTATCTGTACATTTGTTAAGACATAGTCTCTCACTCTCAAGGACCTCTAGTCTTGATAGAAGCTTGAAAATAGGAAGAATAGAGCAGACCTCAATCTTGTCTGCAGTTACTCATTCCTGACCCTGGCTAAACATATCACACTAGAACAAGAATATTCTCTAGTCACTACTATTGAATTCAGAGGTTACAGTAAGGCTTCCATGAGACTGACCTAAAATCCACATATTGTCTCTGTCTCCTCATGGTACAATTAGCTATATTTTACTGCGGATCAATTACTCCTGCCAATAATCTACTTTATTTAGGAACATCCTGAATTGCAGTCACTGATTACCCCATAGACAATAGTCTGTCTCTTCCAGCAGGCAGTAACATGGCAGAAACTCCTTATTAGAAGGAATATGTAGTCTATGCACTGGTGATGTCATTTTCCCACGAGGGCTGATCAACTCCACATTCTGTCTCATTAACCCCCAATGACATACCCAGCACTACATAGTGACCAGGGGACTAGGGAAATTTGGGCAGCCTGGACATGCTACACAGTAAAAGCACCCTTTGTCTACATCCCACATCTCTTAGTCTGTTGTTTTTATATCATAAAATGTATCCAGATCTAGGAGCTAAACAGGAGATCATTACCTTTAGTGGAGATGACTGTCTGCCGTTCACGATTCCCAGGTGTGCCTTGTCCTGTGAGTAGATATTAAGGAACACTTTTCCTGGCTATTATCCATTTCTCTAGAGATGCTATAATTACCCACAGTTGCTTGCAAACCAATTCTTTATGATTGTTCCTCCAACCGTGCTGGCCATTGTAACTGACACCCCATGATATTAGCCAAGCAAACATCACCATATGGCTTTTATTAATTTGGGTTTCATGACTCCCTTCGCTATTAATGAGCTCAGAGCTGGGAACACTCCAGCCATCATACCTGACCTGCAGAATAGGAGAGCTACCACTGTATTTCATGATGCCATTGGCACTCCTTCCACTCACTGTTCTTGAAGGTCTTAAAACATGTGTGTTCTCTGAGTTCTTCCACGTAGCATGGAAGTCAAAGGACTGGTCTTCTGATCCCAGGTAATATACCTACCCCAGCAAGCCCACTTTTCTAGCACTTCCTACTTCCTCTAAGGAATCCCAGACATTACTTATCTGTTAAATGTAGGCCACCATCTTCTTCTGAGTTCTAATTGCTGCTCTATCACTCTGAGTCTTTCTTATTGTCTCAGGTCATGGCTACAGTGTTGAAGCCTCTGTTGCAATGAAAGACACCTGAGTGATCGAAGCCTTGTTTGCTCAGATTTACATTCTGGCTTACTTGATCAAATACCCACAAATCCTAGGGAGTGACCTTGGATCTAATTGGTTCATCTTTATTACTTTTTGAAGTTTTTTTTTTTGTTTGTTTGTTTTTTTTTTGTTTTTTTTTTTGTTTTTTTTGGCTGTAGTCTTCTCTCTCCATTATCAAGTTCAGCTTTTCTCCAGTCAAGCAATACTGAGCTATCACCTTAGTTATCAATCTACCTCAAGGAAGTGGAACTACTCCTAAGCAATGGAGTACTCACTGTTGCCTTGTAAAGACCTTATAATTTTACTGGTGTTCCTGATGTTGAAGGGAGGACAGCTAGCAAGCAATTAAGGGTACTATAGACATCTACTGAGCTATATTTGTTTTTCTCTGTGTGTAACAAACAAGTTTGGTAACTGGAAGCAATGCACATGTATTATCTCAAAGTTTCTGTAGGTCAAGAGTCCAGGCATTGCTTATAGCTTGGCTCGATCCTCTGCTTGGGCTCACACAAGGTTGCAATCAAAGTTTGCTGTGTTCTCAGTAGAAGGCTTGCCTGGCCAAACTTTTAAACCCACTTAAGCATTCAAGAATTACCTTTCCAGACTGTGTGGCTAAGGTTTTAAGCTTCTTTCTGGTTCCCAACTACAGCCTCCCTCCAGTCCTAAAGGATATGTAAATTCCACATCATTTGACTCTCTCCATAAACAGGCTTAGAAACAAGAGAGGTCTGCTCATTCCTCTAAAAGATAGTATTATATAATGAGGCAAAAATCTCAGAAATGATAGCTCACTTCCACTAGGGTGTGTGTGTGTGTGTGTGTGTGTGTGTGTGTGTGTGTGTGTGTGTTGGTGGGCTTGAACTCAGGGTTTGGGGGTTATAAACAATCTACTGCTGACTTACCCTTAAGTCTTCTTATCACATTCTGCTGTGCTTAGGACCAAGTCAGAGGCCTCATTTAGTTGCTGGGAAGAGATCACACAGAATGTAGATCTTTAAGGGTCACTTGATGGTTTATTCATCACAAGTGTAAAGAGCTTTGGGATTATCCAGTACCTAGAGGTTACAGCTGATGCTTCCCCAAACCAGATTTTCCTAAGCAAGATCCTGATCTTATTAAAATAGACCTGACTTGTCTGTGAATCTAAATGTTTTGAGAACCATTAACTAGCAAATCTTCAGCTGCTCTAAAGCCATTGCAACTTTCACTAAATGAGGCAAGGTTCACCTAAGCCACTAAAGAGGTTGTCTTAGTCAGCGTTTAATTGCCACGAAAAGAAATTAGGATCAAGGCAATTCCTGTAAGATACAAATATTTAATTGGGGCTTGCTCACAGTTTAGAGGCTTAGTCCATTATCATCATGACCTAAGGTAGCATGATGGCGTGCAGACCAACATGGTGCTGGAGAAGTAGTTAAGAGTTCTACATCTGGATCCACAGGCAGTAGGAAGAGAGAGACACTGACTGAGCTTGTCTCTGGTTGGGCTTTTGAAACCTCAAAGCCCACTGCCAATGACACATTTCCTTCTACAAAGTCACACACTCTGATAAGGCCACACTTCCTCTCCTTCTTAAATAGTGCCCCTCTTGGATGACTAAGCATTCAACTATGGGAGCCTGTAGGGGTTGTTATTATTCAAACCTCACTAAAAACTATTTGCTGCCCTCCCTCAGTTTCTAGTTTTTCCCTTTGCAGATGCTCCTGCAAATTGGTAATAGACAGGCAACTCCACCTTTGTTACCAGCATCATTCTCTCAATATATTTCAGATGCCTGGATCACGAGACCAGCAAGGACATTGCTCATATTGGGATGTCCTAGGCTATCAATAGACACTTGAGCAACTAGTCCTCTACCTGCACATACCACATTCTACTCAAGTAGGTGACCCCACACAGTTGGAACAAGCAATGACATCCCTAAACTACAATTACTGCACGCGTTTTGAACCACTTCTCCAGCAACTGGATTAGTTTAAGCCCTATGAGAAGCAGACACCAAGGTAAATTTACAAGAGCTTTATTTAGTATGAATATCAGGACTAGAAACCAGGTGCGGGAGTAGGAATGCGATTCTGAGACTACAGTGAAGACCTAACACCTACGAAACCAGTGAGGAAGGAAAGGAGAACTAGGGGGTAGAAGCATTGGAGCGATATTTCAACCATCAAGGTGAAGAACTCAAAGCAAAGATGATTTGCCAGCAAGCTCCAGCACTATCCCTTCTGACCTCAGGTACCTGTTGGCACCAGGGTCCTGAAATAACTGTGGCCTCTGGGTGAAGCTAAGCCTGGGGTGTAGCTGAGTCTGAAGGATGGAGTATGTTCCAAAATCTGTGCTCTCTTTCCAGCAGGTCATTATTCCCTCTGGCATGAGTGAATTACAAACATTAGTGATTAACTCTAAATTAACAATAATGCATCTATGTCTCATTAAGGAAAGAAACAAAAGCACTTCCCCTTGGAATCATTGAACAAAGAGCTAAAGAACAAGCCCAGATTTTAATTCCCTGTTACACGTCCTCTGTGTCTTTTGCTCTCTGCCTGTTTGTTGTAAGAGTCTGAATCTGGACTTATCAGAAGGATATCTTGTGAATCTCCTTGTCCCTGTGTCTACGTTTATCACTGTCTATCTGGCTACCTGTTGCTGTCGCTAACAAAGGGCTTCACTCTATTTATTCAACAACATGGAAATCAGCACATGGGTAAGAAAAAGGATACTTTACAGCAATCTTTAACAAGAAATTCAGTCACTGTCTCCAAATGATAACAACTGATTCAGACAACAAACAACATTGTTCATCAGCCAAAGACCTGTGGTTGCTTTCAACCTTTGTGGTAGATTCTAGGACGTTGCTTTCAAAATATAGAAGAGTGTTCTGCTTTCAGAAAACAATACATATGCCCTATCTGGATCGGGGACATGGAAGAGTAGTGAATTCAAGATAAGAGCTCTGTGTTAGATTAGATTGTAAACGTGTGTTACATGGAAAATTCAAAGCAAGTAAGGTTGATGTTACATTATTCCCTTAAAGGCAGATTAAACAAACACATTGCGTACACAGTAGGATAACAGCATTAAATTTTAAGTAACCTCAAGATGTATTTTTAACTCAGGCTGTGAGGTCCAGAAAGTTCCATTCTCTTAGAATGTCAGAGATATTTTCAGAATATTGCATTGACTTATTGGCTTAGCAAATGGTCTTTGTAATACTTGTTATTTTAAACACATAACATTTAAACATTAAAAATGCCAGTTTCAATAATCATGAATAATAATACTGAAATAATCCTCTTTAAGTCCATTTACTTAAAGTGATATTGAGTGAAACAAGAAAAGTTTTAGAATGATGATAAAGAACATGCAGAGGAAAGAGTGAAAAGGCAGAAGCAGAACATACTCCTCAATAACTGAGTTTTATAGCTTCACCTTTTATATCATTAGTATCTGTACTTTACAAATATAATGCATTTCTTTAAAATTAAAACTTTTTCAAGCAAATAAAAAAAGTGCATACAGGCTATGTGGGAAATAACCAAATGAAATGGAGTGGTTATCATGGGGCAAGCATTTTGCTAAGTGATACAGAATTGTTACATTTCTGCTCTTCTTTCCAAACTAGGCAAATAATCTATTAAATAGGATAGAATTCTCAATGCAAAATGACTGACTTTAATGAAGGCTTAGATTAAAAATAAAAACACAAAACTTAGCTCACTTACTCTTTAGCATCACACCAGGGAAATATCTAAGTTCTCCAAGGACAGAGAAAGTATTTTGTTCACCATCCTAGCAAGAGAAGCAGCAACAAGATGGAAACAGGTAAGTTCAAGCATTTCGGAAAGCTATCTGTAAGGAAGCTATTATGGCAACACAGGTGGTGAGGCCAATCTGGCTGCAACATCTGCCACCTAGCTGATCTGGCTGGATAGGAGAGCACCCACTTCCCCCCTCATTATCTAATGTGTATGCTCCCCAAAGCTGTGTATCTGCTCAAAGACGATCATCTTCCATACATCACGACTGGTCTTAGATCAAGGGTATAGTAGCTGAGTTCCCCAGCTAGAACACCGCAACAGGCTATTAAAGTCCAGATTTATAAACAGCAACAGATGCCTGTTTAAAGAACTCCAACGGTTAGTGCACAGAGAAACCATTAATTGTCCAAATTAAATGTGCAAGGCAGAAATGAATGCATTATCAAAAGTCCTTTAAAACTCTCCTCTCCGGCAAGATGGCTTGGCAGATAAAAGTACTTGCCACCACGCCTGAGTTCTCTTGTTGGAACTGATACGGTAGAAGAAGAGAATTGACTAGTGCAAGTTGTCCTCTCACCTCAGCGTGCATGGCATGGCACTTGTGCACACATACACAGGTACACGAATGTGTGCTCATGATCCTAAACCTTGCCACATGTCCTGGTAGGCTTTAGATTGTAAGGTGGTCAGTGTCTAAAAGACCAGCAGGAAAAAAGAGCCGGTTAACGGAGGCAAAACCCCTGCCTAACAAAGGACAGGGTCACAACTTGTTGATTGATTCATGGATTCGAGGCCTCTCGAAAGATTTGTGTTGCAAATTATTATCATCCGCTTCTCATGGTAAGAGACACCTGGAATCTGGGCACTCTGGAGGCTAACCCAAAAAACCGGAGAATTTAGGGCCAGCCTTGGCTACATAGTGGGACTTTATCTTAAACCAAAGCAGCCGAGCAGATGGCAACCACTGCTCACTATTTCATTACCAACAACAGTAATTTTCCTGCTTCGGGCCAAACTCTTACTAATCTGTAAAATTCATAATGAGAAACATGGAGAATAGCTATATTTGAAATGTTATGAGAAGAAAAGAAAGAACTTGAAAATGAATGGCAAACCGAGGTAAAATAGTACTAATTTCCTGGGGCACTGGACAACAGACGATAAATAGGATTGATTTCTTAATGAATTCAGTGATATTCTTTAAAACTTTTAAAATTAAGAACGTGAAGATTCTCAATGTCTTAAACATATGTGGAAATTAATTCCTGCATTAGTGTCTAGGCATAGAAAAAAAGAACAATTTCTCACACAAATTCAATTTTATGAGTGTCTTCAGAAGTTATTAGAATTCGTTTGGACACTGTTTTGTTAATTAGTTTATTTAATGGGGTGCACTGTGGGCATGGCGCTGCTGACATGAGATGTACAAAATAGATTTTTTTTAAAAAAAATCAAAGCCTTCTTGAGTTAATAAGCTTTTGGAACAAAATTAATTAATATTTTTTTCAATTTGTATTTTTAATATCCAGTTCTAATCACATACTCTGGCTGCTTAACATGTCGGAATTAATGCTGCTTACAGGAATTAGAATGCCACAGCAATGCATCCTCGAAATAATCATTGGTAATGACTTTAACAACAGGTAGTATTCTAAGTAAAACAAGATAACCAGGAAAATGAGACAAGAAAGCAGAATCAGTTTATCACTATCCTCAAAAAGTGGGTACCCAAAGCCAGGCATCGTGGCTCATGTTTGGAATCTCCAGCACTCAGGAAACATGGGCAGAAGGATTACAATGAGTTAATGCCAGTCTGGGTCATGAAGTGAGTTGCAGGATAAGACCCTGCCAAAAACAAAACCATGCAATCGGATACCTAGAACACCATTCAGGCAACCTCACAGTGATCTGAAGTGGACTTCTGTTGTTGTTGTTATTGTTGTTGTTGTTAAACCAGTCTGTAAACTAGAGGTGTGCAGATCTGGAGAGAAAATTCAGTTCATAATGTGTTATGTAACTAGTTAATGATTCTAAATTTAAGCTTTAAGATCCAACAAGGACACACATCAAACCAGATTGGTTATATTCTAGATGCATTTTAAAAGTCCCAGTAGTTCAATTATTTCTGCCACAAATGCTTAATTGTCTTTCATCTGCATCGACATTCTTGTTCCTTTTCTTTTGAAATCCATCTCAACTGGCACTTAGTGTCGCTTGTGACCTCATTTCAATTTTCTTCACATCTAAAAAGAAAAAGAACATCAGTAAAGTAAGTTGTTCCTAAGAATTAAAATAAGTCATCCCAACATTTCTGCATTTGGCAGGTTCAGACATGGTCTTACTAAAAAAAAAAAAAATGTTTTTCTTGAATTAAAACACACAATTCACTTAAGCTGGGATATCAGGGAAAAATAAAATCCTCAGCTAGAAAGTATGAAAGCTGAGTCTGTTCTACATCATCATGATCTGACTACGTGGGCTCTTTAAGACACTGAACCCCTTGGCACAGCTGTATTCTACTTAAGATGCCTCTCACCGTGTTGAGTGACATCAACAGAATCAGGATAGGCAAGCTGCTCATTCATATTTGGCCTTAACAGAAGATCCACATTTACAAACCATTCAAATTAATCCAGTCCCGTGAACATTGGAAATGGTGTAAAATAGTTGAGGCTATAGATGGTTTAATTCAGCTAAGTTCTGCACACTACCATGCAGGAGAGCAATTGCAACAATAATGGACCATGTACTTTGTGGATGGGATTTTTAAGTAAAGGGTTTTAACATGATTGATAAATGCTTGAGGAAATAAATATGCTTACCCTGATTTCAGTACTGCGTAACTGAAGCATCCATCAGATGCTCTAGTGTAAATGGGTATAAGTACTATGTGTATGTACCAGTTAAAACATTCCATTTAAAATTAAGAAGACAGGAGGTTGTGTGTATGTGCTAAGGGATGGCTGTGGTAAAGAGCACGTGCTGCTCATTCAAAAGCCCCAAATAGGTTCTCTCTTTGGTCCTTCATGGTATTGCGCGAACATGTTGCACAGACATACATGGCAGACATGCAGGCCAAACACATAAAATTAAAATCAATCTTAATGAAGAAGGCAATAATATCATATAAATGTTATTTTACCTTGTAACAAAAGATTTTTCCAGAACATTTTTTCTTTTGTAGCATATCAATTCCTTTATGTTCCTCATCTCTCACTTGTAATTCCTCCTCTTCAACTATATATGTGTGTGTACATTTTAATATTTACATTTTATATACATATACATATATATATATTCACATATATCAGTCCCAAAGCAGAGAGTTACCACAACACAATATCAAAAATCACAGGTCCCAGCCTTCCAGAAAAGCATTCTAACAGTATAATCTTTAGCACATTTCAGATACATAGAAAGCTTGCTTGCATTTTAATCCCTCTGCCCGCTGTCTATCTAGTACGGGAGACACAGAAATGTAGACTTTGTGTAAGGTCAGTCCTTGTCAGGAAGCATCTGACATTTTGAGACAGTATTGTGGATGGAAGTTGCTGTCCCACATGGTCCTGCGGCCATTCAGTCCCAAAGAAACTCACAGAGGCTTCTATTATTTATAAACTGTTTGACCTATTAACTCAGGCTTATTATTAACTGTCTCTTACACACACATGACTTCCAAAGTCCTATCATGGCACTAAGGCTTCAGTGCTCAACTCTAGCTTTATGACTAGATGGCGTTTGAGCTCTGTGATCCAGGTGGAAACATGATCCATATAGTAACATGATCTGTGCGGAAACAGATCTGTGAGATCCCAGGGTCTTAAGGAAGTGCTGGAGAATCTCACAAAGGCAGCAGAAGAGGGAGTTTGTGTGAACAGAGTATTGCTAAGAGCTTTCAGTCTGGCAAATCTGCTGAGAAAAAAAAAAACATATGCAGGAAATCTTGAAGCTCCTAGCAATAGTCATTCCCCTTTTACATAAGGTCATGATAGAATGTGTATGTTTTTTCCCATATCTTGGATTTTATACACACTTACAGATAGGCATGGATTTGAAATGATCTGATTTGTTTAGGTATTCTCTGTGCAGCTGATTGAAATCATATCTGGGTGGAGAATGGCATTTAAAATGCTGTAAAGTAGAAAAAAAGGAGAGCACGTAGGACCAACTCAATGAACTCCCCCATGAACACAAACTGCTAGTAAACTGGTCAACTGCTCCTACTGAGGATTTACTGCACCAGGATTCACATGTTTCAATAGCACAAAGGAGAGAAAAGGCAAATTTCAGGTTTCATTTTAGAAATTCCCTGGGCTCAAGAATTATCCTGTTCCTTTCCTCTCAAACCATGGTCTTACTGCTGAGAGAGTGATAAGTCATTTTGAAAGTACTGATAAACAACACTGCTATGAACATAGTTGAGCACATGTCCTTGTGGTATGCTTCAGCATCCTTTAGGTATAAACCCAACCTAAGTGACCCTCGCCCAAAGAATGGATCAGAAAAATGTGGTACATTTACACAATGGAGTACTACATAGCAGGAAAAAAATGACATTTTGAAATTTGCAGGCAAATGAAGGGAGATAGAAACATCATTTATAGCGAGGTAATCCAGACCCAGAAAGACAATTATCACATGTACTCATTCATAAGTAGTTTTTAAACATAAAGCAAAGAAAACCAGGCTACAAATCACAATCCCAGAGAACCTAAACAACAATGAGGATCCTAAGAGAGACATACATAGATCTAATCTACATGGGTAGTAGAAAAAGACAAGATCTCCTGAGTAAATTGGGAGCATGGGGACCATGGGAGAGGAAGGGATGGGAGCAGAGAAAATGTATAGCTCAATAAAATCAATGAGAGAGAGAGAGAAAGAGAGAGAGAGAGAGAGAGAGAGAGAGAGAGAGACATTACTGAGCAGAAAGTTCAAGAATGAGAGGTCACGGATGAATACAGCAAGACAGCTCCACATAAGAAGTCGCAGAGGTTATGAGCATATACCCAAGGCTTCTGTAAACTTAAGGCACACACAATTCCAGCATGGAAAGGAGAGATGGTCAGGAAGTCCCACCCCTAACCAAGATGCTGTAATTAATAACAGCTGGGAGAGGAAGAATCAATTTTACTTAAGAGTGTGGCCTCTGGTAAGGGAACCACACTCCAGGGGAGGCTTGCAAATATGGGCAATAAAAGTAGAATTTATTGGTGGGGGAGACAGAGAGAGAGGAAAGAGGGAGATAAATACAGAGAGAGAGAGAGTGAGAGGGAGAGAGGGAGAGAGAGACGGAGAGGGAGAGGGAGAAAAGAGAGAAGCATAGATAGAGAAAAAGATAAAGGGTAATAAAGTTGGGTAGGTAGGGATGTCAGGAAGGATCTGGGAGGAAAAAGTGCCGGTGCATATGTCCAAAACACAGTGTATGGAATTCTACAAGAACTAATAAAAACGTTTTAATAAAATAAAAATAAATCAAAATGAATAAAAGGATGGAATTTTAAGTCCATGAGAAAACCCCTTTAAAACCTGTACTAAAAAGGAATTCTTTTAATGGAACTTCAAATGCTATTTCATTCAAAGTAAGTTAACATAGTAGACATTGCTCTCTAAGCTCTCTTTGTTTGCAAAATTTAAAGTATCTGGGAAATTGACATGAGTCAGAACATACTCTGAGAAAAAGAATCTTAGAACATGATTATTCTCATACTAGGACCAGGCTGTGCATTTACCAGTTTAAATGTTACCTGTTTTCTACCTGGTACAGGCAAAGCTAACTCAAGAGCAACTAATCCTTCAACAATTTCCTTGTTGCATTGCTGAGACTCCAAATAATCCCTAAAAGTAGTGACGTACTTGTTTTAGGGGCCACTAAGACAGTATTCACCTTGACACGAGATAGCCTTGAAGCCATATCACGAGAAATGTGTTTGTATCATTTTGACTGTGAAAATTATATGCATCAAAGACAACCTTAGAAATGGATTTTCGAGTATAATAAATATCTTTGTGAAAGTGGTAGATAGAAAGATTAAGCATTATTACTGCTTTTAAGAACACCTTTACCATTTCTACGAAAATTATTTTTTAAAATTATTTCAGTTTTGATAGAGGCGTTTATCAGGGGGTTCTGAGAAATTTCTGACAATACTAATTTTAACTACTTTCAACCATTCTTACTTTAAGACATAAAATGTACATGGAAGAATTTTTAAAGCCTTCCTCAAAACTAACCCCTTGCCCAGAGGTAAGCTCAGTGGGAAGCAATGCTTACGTTCTTCAGTACATTTCTCCTTGTGGTCTCTTGTTTCATCCTTTACACAAGGTGACGCTTACAATTCTCTTAGTAACTAGTGGGACCAAATGGCCTCTAGATCCTGCCATATTAATCCATATATATTTCCTTACAAAAGTTTGAATCTTGGTCCAGCCATGGGGATACACATTTGTAAACCCAGCACTCAGTAGACAGCGCCAGGACGATTTCTATAGGATGTCAGCCTGAACTACATGAATAGAGAGTACCAGAACAGCCAGGGCGATATAGCAAGGCTATATTACAAGAAAGAAAAACAAACTTTGAATCTTGAATGCTTCTTAAAGCTTCGAGTGTGGAAGACTATGGTTCCCAACCTGTGGCACCGCCAACAGGTAGTAGAGCTTTCTGACATGGAGCCAAGTGGAAGAAAGTTATGCATGACCTTAAAATGGCTATCAGGACCCTGGCTCTAATCTCTGTCTCTCTGTCTTTCTCTCTCTATCTTTCTCTGTCTCTGTCGCTCTCCTTTATTTCCCACTCCCATGGTATATTGCTTTTGTAATAGGCCAATGGACCATGAACCAAAACCTTCAAAATTCTGAGCCTCCCCAAAATCATTTAAGATTACTACCTCAGATATTTTAACCTAGTAATGAAAGCTGACTACTGTATTACCTCGGGTTGCACTAGAGATTTAGCTTCAGGTTGTTATTATTACTATTTTTAATTAGAAACAAAGCTATACTAACATGTGCTTGCTCCAGTAGCTTGTGCACCTGTGCAAATCTTCCTTGCAACTTATTATCAGACGCAAAATATTATGGTTAAAGTGCCTATGTGTTTTTTTAAACAATGAATAAATCCATAAAAATAAATGATTCATTTTAATAGTTCTAATCTTTGCAAAAACAGTTCCTTTATTAAATATAAATAAAGCATTCTTCCCTAAAACTGTAACCTCTGGAAGTTGTTTCATGGGCCCTCAGCATTACAGGTGAAACATCCCAAACCTAGGCAAAGATTTGCTTATAAAACCTCCACGTGAGCATTCAAACTTTTCAGTGTGTACCAGAGAATATCTGGGTTTGGAAAGCAAGTAACTTAAAATTGAATTTCAGTGCTGCCAAGTTGGTGGCTATACCATCTTGCTAATTAGGGTTCTCATCTGAGAAAGTAACTTGGCATTCTTCGTTAGTCATCTGAAGGAAAAGCCACAACAGGTCCCATGTCCCAGAGTACAGCAATAGAGGTGCACTTTGTGAAGGGCTAAATGTGTTTCGTTAGCTTATGGTTTCTAGAGTCCTCACAGTAACAGACGGGAGCCTTGTAGAGTGGAATGTCATGGATGCAATACATTTTCTTGAGTCGATAAATCTGTTCTTTTAAATACCTTATATAACTTATATCTTCACATACGACTTTGGCGAAAGACACAATGCATCAAGGCAAATGTCACCATAAGTTCTGCGGAGACCAGAATGCTTATGTCCCCAAGAGAAAACCTACGATATCTCCATTATACAGTAGCTAATGAAATTTTAATACTTAGAGCTTTCTAAAATGTGCACTTAATGCCACGATTCTGTGCTGTACAGGGGTGCCATACTTCTAACAGTCTGTTTTTTTTTATTTGTTTGTTTGTTTGTTTACCACTCCACATTATTTTTTAACATTGTAGCATCCCAAACCTTATGAAAATATAATAAATACAGGAATGTAAAGGTTACAGGAATTAAAACCTATCAACAGTTTAAACTGCAGGGTTTCCGTCCTAGCTATAGATTCTATTGCTGCAATGAAACACCATGACCCATATGCAAACTGGTAGTGAAATGGTCTATGTGACTTATACTTTCACATCACTGCCCATCTCTGAAGGAAGTCAGGACAGGAACTCAAGCAGGGCAGGAACCTGGGGACAGAAGCTGATGCAGAGGCCATGGAGGGCTGCTGCCTACTGGTTTGCTCAACATGGTTTGCTCTGCCTGATTTCTTATAGAACCAAGAACTACCAGGCCAGGGATAGTACCACCCACCGTGATCTGGGGCCTCCCACATCAAGAACTAATTAAGAAAACGCTTTATTGTATTATGAAGGAATTTTCTTTTTTTATTTTACTTGTTTTTCATTTTGCGTACTAGCCCCAGTTTCCCATCCCTCCCCTTCTCCCACTCACCCACTACCTACCATCCCACCTCCATCTGTTCCTCAAAGGGAGTAAGGCCTCACTTGGGGAGTCAACAAAGTCTGGTATACCAAGTTGAGGTCGGACCAAGCCCCTCCCCTCTGTATCAAGACTGAGCAATGTATCCCACCCTAGGGAAGGGGCTCCAAAAAGTCAGTTCATGTATGCAAAATAAGTTCTAGTTCCACTGCCAGAGGCCTCACCAGCTGATTGAGCCAAACTGTCACCCACATTCAGAGGGCTTAGTTAGGTCCCAAGCATGATCTCCAACTATATCAGTCCAGAATCTGTGAGCTCCCACTAGATCAGGTCAGCTGTCTCTGTGGTTTTCCCAATCATGACCTTGACCCCTCCCCCCTTGCTCATATGATCCCTCCTCCCTCTCTTCAGCTAAGCTCCAGGAACTCAGCACACTGCTTGGCTGTGGTTCACTGCATCTGCTTCCATCAATTCCTGAATGTAGGTTCTATGACGACAACTAGGTGAGTCATTAATCTGATTACAGGAAAAGGTCAGTTCAGGCACCCTCTCTGCTATTGCTAGGAATCTTAACTGGGGTCATCCTTGTGAAAATTTTCCTAGCACCTGGCTTCTCCCTAACCCCAGAAGGGCTCCCTATATCTCTTTCATTGCTCCCCCTCTCTGTCCCTCCACCAACTCAGCCATCTTGATCCATTATGTTCCCATCCTCTCCCTCTACTCCCCTTCCCAGTTTACCCAGGAGACCTTAACTATTTCCCCTTCCTGAAACCCTGTATGTGTGTCCCTCCTAGGGTCCTTCTTTTTACCTAGCTTCTCTGGGGTTGTGGATTGCAGCCTGGTTATCCTTTACTTGACATATAATATCTACTTATGAGTGGATACATACTATGTTTGTCTTTCTGGGTCTGGATTACCTCACTCAGTATATTTTTTCTTTTCTTTTCCTTTCTTTCTTTCTTTCTTTCTTTCTTTTTTGATTTTTTAAGACAAGATTTCTCTGAAGCTTTGGAGCCCGACTTGGAACTAGCTCTTGTAGACCAGGCTGTCCTTAAACTCATAGAGATCCACACGCCTCTGCCTCCCAAGAGCTGGGATTAAAAGCACATGCCCAGCAGGTTTTTTTTCTAAATAAAGAGATTTTTTTTCCATTGAGATTCTCCCCTCTCACACAACTCCAGCTTATGTCAAGTTGACATAAAACTGTCCAGCACAATTTCCATGGCTAACATTTGTCCCTGCTGTAGTTGGCATTTTGCTCATTAACAGATGCTTCTTGGATACACAATGTGTTCACGATATCCGGAAGGAAGGACACCCAATGGTAGACCTTTCTGTTGTCATGGCGGGGCTATTTCTGAGCAGATGAACATTTGGGGTTGAAAGTCTACCTTACGGTTGCCTCCTTCATCCACTTGTAGCTAGCATAGACTATAACCCCAAAGGAGAATGTGGTGGTGCTATTTATAGTCTTCTGTGAGGAAAATAATACTTGAGGCAAAATGGAACTGAAGAGATTAATTTCCAACAACAACAAGCTTTCCCCTTCAGCATGCAAATTTCTTCTCTGTTACCAAATACTTTGGGCCATGAAGACACAAGATCAGAATAGCACCAAGATCAAGGGTCAGGTGTTTCTGCTGTTTCGGTCCTTTTTTGCCCAGCTTATAGCTTATTGTGGAATTAAATCTAACTGGTAACGAGGTATAATTTGAATGTATTTGCATGATATAACTGTGTCATAGTCTCCCACGAATACTGCACATCAAAGAAAGAAATAGTAAATCTATTCATGTGAAATTGTACTAGAATTTGGTTATTGGGGGAGATGCTAATTCTGAACAGCAAGCTGAATTTATGTTTCGTCCCCAGAAAAGCAAAGTATCTCTTGAGATCCTCAGTGGTTCTGATTCTTTCTCCACTATAGAAGTTGAAGCCTAGAATTATCTAAATGATCCAACTGCATTCATGAAACCAACAAAATATCTATGAGGTCTCTGGATCTGTTTTTTAAATTATGTCTGAGTTTAATTTTAGAACATTCCAACGTAAGCATATGGAGCCATAGCACTGTCAATCTTCAGGCAATAAAGGGATAAACATTGTCATTCTAGTGACTAAGGTAAAGACATTTCAATTTCCCCCAAATCTGTGAAACTTCAAAAGGAGAACAAATGGAGACAGAGAATGAAATGAATACAGAACAAACCCCTGAAAAACACTTGCAGCTACAGTACCATCAGCTTTTCTTACTTTTTTTTAAGACTTTGTCTCTCCATGTCATACTGGCACCCTGGATATACTGAAACTTACTCTGTAGTCAAGGCTAGCCTTGATCTAACAGAGATCCATCTACTTCTGCCTCCTAAGTGCTGGGTTTAGTGATGTGTGCCACCATAGCCAACCCATGAATGTTGTTCTTATCCCATGCTTTTAGAGTTTTTGACACAATCATGCATTTTGGCACAGTCTTCTCATTTACAATGGCTGTGTAAATAGTAATTATATTGTTAATAATTAAGATAATACATTAGAAATCCCATTAAACAGTTGACCAAGTGGGAAGAGAATCAAGGGCCCCCTGTTCATCTAATAGTCTGATGGTACTATGTGCCATGTTTGTATTTTCTGCCCTATGGAAAATATATGTGCAGTTCATGATGTGCATCTCATAAATGTCTGTAAATTAGTGAGCTAGAATTGGAAGGAAAGGAAGAAGCAATCCATCACCTGCAATGTAAGATAATTATATATTTTCATGCAAGAATGACAAACAGTAACTGGTCATTATGGTACATTCTCAGAGACTTCACTACACATATAAGGCAGAAGGATCCTAAGTCCAGCTTATAAACTCTTTATATAGCCCAGGCTAGTCTACAGCTATATAGAGAAAACGATTCTCTATATAGTAAATTTGGTTTACTTTTCTTAATAAACCAAGATCTTGGATGTAGCTCAATCATAGAATGCTTGTCTATCATGCACAGGTCTTGTGCTCCATGCTTAGAACTGAAAGAGAAAGAGAGTAACAAAGGAGGGAAGGAAGGAAGAAAAGAAGGAAGAAAGAAAGACCAAAGGAAGGAAGGAAGGAAAGAACGAACAAGGAAGGAGAACTGTCTCTAATTAGTTCTTAAGTCCCTCAGTAAATACTAACATTAAAGTTCAGAATTGGAGTGACTGTCAAATACAGTATCATGTGTGCCCTCCATGGACGAAGGGTGGTAGGAGAAAGATGACATCAGAGAAAAGACAGCAGGAGTTTATTATGAAGATATGCTCTGTAATAAATGACATCTGGAGATTAAGACAACTTATAATTCCGATACCAAAATAAGACAACGGCCTATCACAATTAAAAATGTCCTGCCTTTGTCTCCAGTGATAGCTCATTAAGTATAACACTTATATAAGACAAACCTTCTGACTGGGGAAGGTAGGGCCATCCATACCAAATCAAGGACATTTTTTGAATACATACTAACAATGCGTAAGTTTCCATTAAACTGCAACAAAAACAGGCTGATACAATAGCGAGGTAAATTTACATAAGGAAACGACAGAGAATGGGTGTTCTTGCTGCTCTGAGAATGTGCTTTCCCTGCAGGTGTACCCGTGAAACACATTTGCAAAGGAATCTATTGCATTTTCCTCTGTTCCTAATTTAGTTGCTACCAGCTGACTGTTGCTAGGCACTTGGTCAGCAAAAGGATGCTGAGATTATCATCAACTTTTATGAAAACCAAACTGTGTGGCTGGGCAACTCCTAAAGAAATGCCTGCTAAGCTTAGCTGATGCCTGGGCCAAGCAGTAATTCAAAACACCAGGCCTGGGCTTCCTCATTAGAAGGCTTGCTGTCAGGACAGCCATCGGCAGCAGAGACTATGCAGAGATGTAGGGCGTGCCATGAGTTTCCCCAGCTCTGCAGGAACATCAAATGCTGGGAAATAAAGCAGATGACAAGGAGACCACGAAGGGAGCAGGTGCACTGCTAAATTAGTCAGGAGCTATCCTTATGCATATAGAAGTTTGAACAGGTTTTCTAATGTATTATTAGTCAGTATTTGAGAAACTCAGGAACAGACTCATGCTAGCTAACATCAAAAGGGAACTTACTGACCCAAAAGAACAGAACAGTTCAAGAATGAAGCTGACTTCAGACATTGCCTTGCTAGCACCACTGTCCTCGGGGCCTCCTCTGTCTGTCTCGGTTTTTCCAATTTGGCTGGATTGACTTTGTTCCTTCCTTATCTGTATAGTTTTCCATGAAGTGACAGGAAAGAAGGCATTTGAGAAAGCCAAACAGAGGAAAAGCTCCTCTCTCTAAATGCAAAGAATTCTTCCAGGCAAAAATGTCAATTCTTTCTGGAGGGCCATGAGTAACTGTGTCCTAGCTACTCTGCTGTGAAAGCTAGAATTTTTGAAAAAGGTTGGAGTTAGCACAGAACTCAGGGACGTTGTCTATGTAGATTCTGGAAGAGTCACACAGAGAGACAAGGGTGCTCCCCCCAAGGAAAGTGAGAACTACCAACAGAAAATTTGAGATACAAAACATGGAGGAGAGTATCAAGGAAAATGTACCTGTTTCCTGAAGAAAATAATTGAGAAAATAGTGTCATTAAGAAAAACCACCACTAAGGTGAGACTGAGCTAATATAAGGAGACATGTAAATATAGGCGGGCATATACTCCCTGAAATATATTCTAGATAAGTGCAGTTCCAAGTTATTATCAACAAGATGTCTTAGCATGATTAGATAACAAATATTCAAAGCACAGTAATTAGAGAAGTGAGTCCTCAAAGGTTTCAGAAGGTTTCGGTGTCTTTGGCAAGACTTGATTTGAAGGCTTGAACATCGGCAACCCCACGCCACTTTTCCTTTCCGCTTCTGCAAAGCTTTGACTCCATTATCAGCTTCTCCTTTGTGAAGCCCTGGGCTGCAGGCTTCGTGCTTTCTTACTCACAGTAGGACAGAAATACGTTCTCTACAATACCCAAGTACAAGAGCTGAGGTTGAACTGATCAAATCAATTATATTGTTCCACACCTATAAATCAAAGCAATGAACCTATGGGAACCTATGGCACTTATTTTAAACTTAAACCTTGCACCAAATCCTGATACAATGGTCTCTGTAAAAAAAGAATGAAGAATGTCCTGAAAAAATAATATCTTGCCACTGTTTCCTAAAGGGGAGTAGGTGACAGACACTGTTGTAATAAGGGCGGCTGCGGGGCTGCGTCCCCAACACCCCGGCCGCCTGCCCAGCTAGCTTATGCCCCAAAATAATTACACAGACACTGTATTCTTTTAAGCACTGCTTGGCCCTTTAGCTCTAGCACTTACAGGCTAATTCTCACATCCCCATCAACCCATCTCTAATAATCTGTGAGAACCAGTCTTACCGGGAAAGGTTCAGCATGTCTAACCTGGCGGCTTGCTTCATGGCGTGTGTCTGCCCAGGAGCCGGAAGCATGGCCTCTCTCTCAGGCTTTCTGCTCCCAGGAGGAGAGCTGTCGCATCTCTGACCTCACTTCCTCTTCCTCCCAGTGTTCTGTCCTGTTTTCTCCTCCCACCTATCCTCTAACCAATAAAATGGGCCAGGGCAGTGCCTTTATTAGCCAATGACCTTCCTCCATCAAGACACTGCAGATATTCATATCAAAAGTCGTTTGGAACGTAATTTCTCAGGATGTTTGGAACTTTAAACTCATGGTGATGCTTGCTATTTGTTGCCAGGTGCGGTCTTATGTATGAAACCTTACACATCTGATTGACTAAGCCTATGACTGAGAATCACACACAAGGTCAGAAAAGTGAAATGGGCTACAATGAGTCGTGTGCTGTGATTTCCATTTTGGTGTTTGTGTTCTTCCAGCTCACCATCATGGAAATAGCCAGCCCTGCACCAGCCGTGTGGTAGATGTTTTCATCGCTGAATGGAGTCTTGCAAATAGTGGACTTCCCTTTTTGTCTTTTTAATATATTCTGAGGGTTTTCACAAACTGCCCTTGTGCTAATGCTTGCTCTGGCTATCCTGCATCGTGCTCCCATCACCCCTCAGACACTGGGTGAAAAGTGGCCACACCAAGAGCACAGGCCACAGTGCTTCTAAGAAATAGGGATGGGTAACGTGCCGAATACACTGATTCGGGTTGTTTTGTTGTGATTCTGGTCCACACAATCATATGGCTTATTCTTATTCTTTCTGTATTATGTTTCATGAATTTCTTTATGAAATGAATATGAACATATTTTTTTTCCAAGACAAGGTTTCTCTGTGTAGTTGGTTCCTGTCCTGGAACTTGCTCTGCAGACCAGGCTGGCCTCAAACTCACAGAGATCCACCTGCTTCTGCCTCCCGGGTACTAGGATTAAAGGTGTGCACCACCACCGCCTGACCTGAACATAGTTTTTAAAAGTTAATACTTTTTAAAAACAAATTTTCACCAAAACAAAGAAAAGTCACAATTGAAAACATAAACATAAAAAGAAAATTTTCCAAAGTATGACAGAACTTGCTTTTACGGTTTTGGAAAAAAGAAACTGAAATTCATTTTTATATTGTAATATCTAATCCCACTACATATTCACAATGTCTCTTCCGTCTTCCGTCCACCCAAAACCATCAAACAACCCTACAAGAGGAATTATTTATGTCAGACAACCAAGAAGCATACACTTTCATGCTGCCATAATCATATTTTACTTGTCTGCAAAATCTACTCAGTTGTCAAAATGTTAACTTAAACTATCAACTTTTGCAAACAGCCCTTAAATTGTAGATACAGAATCGTGAAAATGTTAACAAATCAAATCCATCAATATAAAAACAAACACACAAACAGTAAATGAGATTTACAAAAAGTGTATTAGTTGAACTTATGTAAATTCTTTGGACATATGTAAATGGCATTCACAGCATTAGCAGACTGAGAACGAAAACTCATAAAAGTAAGTTACATAGATAATTTTGATGGATATTTACATTTAAATGCTCCACAAATTACCAACAAAAAAATCAGTTTTCTACACCCTAGAAAGGAGACATAAAAGTACTGGAGAAAATACTGAGCAATTGAATGGGATGCGCTGAATGCACCTTCTGATACCCATAGTCAACAAGGATGTGGACTCTTACTGTCTCTACTCGGTCATCTTCTAACACTTGACAGCAGAGTTCATAACCAAGGGAAGAGCAGGCATGCAGATTGGAAAAAAGGCATAAAACTTTATTCATCTTTGTCATGAAGACAATGTCAAGTAGAAAGTCCAAAAGAATCCACCACATACATCTTTAAAGCAGAAATTATATCAATGTCATGGTATATAAAATCAGCTTATAAATATCAGTGCTTTTTGTACATGCTAACAATGAAATATGAATAAGAAATGAGGAATATCATCTACAATAGAATTTAAACAGCAAAATACCTATGCATAGACTTAATAATTCATGTTATTTATAAGATATTTGCATTGAGGAGGATAAACCATTTCTGAGTTCAATTAAAGATTTAAATTAATGAGAGATGCAATGTGCTTATGAGTTAGAATATTCAATACCCTTAAGATGCTGATTTTCCATAAATGGATCCATAAATTTAGTTCAGTCTAAATTAACATATTTGTAGAACTTGTTCTATAATTGTAAAGTCTAGCATTGAAAAAGAAGTTTAAAAGATTCTCTAGAATAGCGTGAGTACTCAAAAAAGGCCCACTCAGATGAATTATTCTGAATCTGGTCATTTAATAAACCCCCAGTAGTGAAGTCAGCATGGCAAAAAGATTAACATACATACCAGTGACCTTGCAGTCTGCCCCAGTCTTACAACTGTCACCCACATTCAGAGGGCCTAGATTAGTCCTACGCTGGTTCCTTCCCTGTCAGGCCGGAGTTGGTGAGCTCCAATTAGCTCATGTAAAATATTTCAGTGGGTGTCCCCATCATGGACTTGACCTCTTTGTTCATATTCTCACTCCTCCCACTCTTCGGCTGCACTTTGGAAGCTCAGCCAAGTGCTCCACTATCAATTCCTAAATGAAAATAAAGAGTGAAAACACAAACGTTGACAAAATATTGGTGCAATGTGTCATCCACGAACTCTAAAGATAAGCTGTTCCCCTGTGACCTGATCTGCCATTCTCTTCTCTTCACTTCTCCACCCCTCCACCCTCATGCTCCTCTCCACCCCTCCCCCATGCCACCCTGTCTGGCTCTGTCCTCCCTGCTTACTTTTTAGTAATTTTATGTGTATGACATTTTTGCTTGCCTGTATGTCTGTACACCATATCTGAACAGTACCCACAGAGATCATAAGAGCACATCGGATGCCCTAGGACTGGAGTAACAAATGTAAGAGAGCAGCCATATGGATGCTGAGAAGCAAACTCAGGTCCACTGAATAGCCTTTTCTCGTAGCTGCTGAGCAATCTCTACACCGCCACATTAAGCCTTTTCTATCAGGAGTCCTGTGTCTTTATTTGTTCAAGATTTATTTATTTAAGACTCACTCCTTAGCAGTGATTTTCAAATCTCTGTCTATCCAATGATACTAATTTTATTAGATCAAGTCAATTTTTATGAAATTATATTTGTATTAAAATTTGAGAGAAAAGTGTTCTTAACCTTGAATAAGATTTTTAAATCTCCTCTGTCTTCCATGATGGGAATAGTAAAACAAAGATTGCTGGGTTTTGGCTGTCTCAGTACAGTTAGTTAGTACAAAGTTAATAAGAGATACTTTACTAGAATAAAGCTTCTATGCCATCTTTAACTCTATAGAAAATACCTCCTATATAAGAACATTTCAGTTATCATAATTCAAATTTTAGTATTATTAGTCTATATGGTATATGCTATAAAAGATATAGTTTTAGAAAAATGACTGTTTTCATGATTTCTGAAAAAGTCATACTAATCATATGTACTATTTCATAGTCTTCTAAGCAATTTATTTTCTTTTCTCAGTGTTAAAAGTCTGGAGTGATGGTGTACTGGACATAAAACAGAGACTCTACAACAGTAGGCACATGTCTCTGGAAGTTCCTATACTTTTCACTTGTGGTCCCCACCTGGCTGCTATGAATGCGTGCTCATTTCAGGTCTCCACTTAATGTTAAAACGTGTCTATTTTATACAAACTTGACAAAGATAAGGTAATTTTGATTGGACAGTTGGTGCTAGGTGCACCAACCAATTTTTGTTTTAATGATAAACCATGAAAGATTTGTTTACAATTTGTTTTAAAAGATTAAGAGAACACAAGACAATACTTACAAAAGCAATACAGCATTTCATAGTTTTAAAAATTGGGAATTTTTAAGATATGAAAAACTAAAATTCAGAATAATAAAAAAAACATAATGGAATAAATCAGCAAAAGTTTTCTATAATTTGTGCAACATGATTCAATATCTCACAAAAATCAAACTGTTTCCAATTCTATAAGGATAAGACTCAGAACGTGACTGGGCTAGAGAAATAGCTCATTTGGTAATGCACTTTGCAGTCGTAGGGGTGTGAGTTCAAACCCCAGAACCTACAGAATTAAAAAGTCAGGTGTGGCCATGTAACCTTGCAGTCTCATATCGAGGGCAGAGTGGAGACAGTGACTCTCTGGGGTTCACCAGCCAGTGACAGATAATGCCTTAAGAACAACAGGAGACAGGAACTGGGGGGAAGGCTCAGGGGGTTAAGGCTCTTGCAAAAAATGACAACCTGAGTTTAAACCCAGAGCACACATAGAAAGCTAGATGTGGTAGCAAGTATCTAAGAACCCAGAGCTCCTATGGAGAGATGGGAGGTAGAGACAGAATCATCCAGGTAATTCTGGGAATTGGGGAGGAGCTATCCTGGAGTATATTGCATGACAGATGCAATAAAAAAAAACAAACAAATGCTGTTTCAGCAAGGTAAAAATGAGAACCAGCTGCAGAAAGTTGACCTCTGCCCTCCACCTGCACTCTATAAACACACCACACACATTCATATGTACCCTCACACAGGTAAACACATGTGGATATGAATACTCGTATAGATGCATACACTCACAAAAAATTCCCAAAAATGGAAATTAACAGAGTGACATAAATTATTTTTAATATTATTATAATTTTTGTGTCAAAAATTAAAACTACGGGATTGGCTCGTGGATGGATAGTGATTTAATAATAAGGAGTCAAAATAATACATTTGAATGCATATTGGAATTAGACTGGGCAAATATCTACATTGAGTTGGTAAATAATAGGGTTTGTGTGAAGTAGATAATTTATTCAGTAAAAAAAAAAAACTAGGAAAAGATAAGCATTTTGCCCCAATAAATCTTATTTATTTTACTGCAAAACAAATTACAGAAAAACAAACATAAGATACTGGAAGAAAACATGTTAAAAAAAACAAACAAACAAAACCTCTCAATGTTAGAGATCTTTCAATGTGGAACACAAATGGCGTATACCGCAGATTATAAAGTCGCTGTTTGATTACATAGGACTCAGCCCAAGATAGAGGAACGGGGCTGGATTTGCATGCTTCTTTAGAATTCATACACAATGTATGAAACCTAGCTAGAATAAGGGACAAACACAGTGACCCACAGCGAGTAGGAATGAAGGGATGTAAGGTTCCATCAGAAAGATCTATTTGACAAGAACTTTAAGGAATTGAAGAAAGAAATTGAAGAGGATACCAGAAAGTGGAAAGATCTCCCTTGCTCTTGGATTGGGAGGATCAACATAGTAAAAATGGCAATTCTACCAAAGGCAATTTATAGATTCAATGCAATCCCCATCAAGGTCCCATCAAAATTCTTCACAGATCTTGAGAGGACAATAATCAACTTTATATGGAAAAACAAAAAACCCAGGATAGCCAAAACAGTCTTATATAATAAAGGAACTTCTGGAGACATTACCATCCCTGACTTCAAACTCTACTACAGGGCTACAGTATTGAAAACAGCTTGGTATTGGTATAAAAACAGAGAAGTCAACCAATGGAATCGTATAGAAGACCCAGATTCTAACCCACAAACCTATGAACACCTCATTTTCGATAAAGGAGCTAAAAGTATACAATGGAAGAAAGAAAGCATCTTCAACAAATGGTGCTGGCACAACTGGATGTCAACCTGTAGAAGAATGAAAATTGACCCATATCTATCACCATGTACAAAACTCAAGTCCAAATGGATCAAAGACCTCAATATCAGTCCGAGCACACTGAACTTGATAGAAGAGAAATTGAGAGGTACCCTACAACAGATGGGCACAGGCAATCGCTTCCTATGTATAACCCCAGCAGCACAGACATTAAGGGCAACATTGAATAAATGGGACCTACTAAAACTGAGAAGCTTCTGTAAAGCAAAGGACACTGTCACTAAGACAAAAAGGCAACCCACTGACTGGGAGAAGATCTTCACCAACCCCGCAACAGACAAAGGTCTGATCTCCAAAATATATAGAGAACTCAAGAAACTAGACTTTAAAATGCTAATTAACCCAATTAAAAAATGGGGCACTGATCTGAACAGAGAATTCTCAACAGAAGAACTTCAAATGGCCAAAAGACACTTAAGGTCATGCTCAACCTCCTTAGCGATCAGGGAAATGCAAATCAAAACAACTTTGAGATATCATCTTACACCTGTCAGATTGGCTAAAATCAAAAACAACAATGATAGCCTCTGCTGGAGAGGTTGTGGATGAAGGGTTCCCTCATCCATTGTTGGTGGGAATGCAAACTTGTGCAACCACTTTGGAAAGCAGTGTTTCGGTTTCTCTGGAAATTCAGGATCAACCTACCACTGGACCCAGCAATACCACTCTTGGGAATATACCCAAGTGACGCCCGATCATATGACAAGGGCATTTGTTCAACTATGTTCATAGCAGTATTATTTGTAATAGCCAGAACCTGGAAACAACCTAGATGTCCTTCAATGGAAGAATGGATAAAGAAAGTGTGGAATATATACACATTAGAGTACTACTCAGCGGTAAAAAACAATGACATCTCAAATTTTGCATGCAAATGGATGGAAATAGAAAATACTATCTTGAGTGAGGTAACCCAGACCCAAAAAGATGAACATGGGATGTACTCACTCATAATTGGTTTCTAGCCATAAATAAAGGTCAGTGAGTCTATAATTTGATATCCTAAAGAAGCTAAATAAGAAGGTGAACCCAAAGAAAAACATATAGCTATCCTCCTGGGTAGGGGAAGTAGACAAGATTGCCAGGCAAAAAATCGGGATCTTAAGGGTGGGTGGGAGGGGGGTAAGGGGAGATGGGGAGAGAAAAGTGAGAAGGGTAGGATGGGGAGAACTTGGGGCAACGGGATGATTGGGATAAAGGAAGGTTGGATAGGGGAGCAGGGAAGCACATATCTTAATTAAGGGAGCCATCTTAGGGTTGGGAAGAGACTTGGACCTAGAGGGGCTTCCAGGTGCCCAAGGCGAGGTCCCCAATTAGTTCCTGGGGCAGCTGAAGATAGGGAACCTGAAATGATCCTATCCTATAGCCATACTGATGAATATTTTGCATATCACCATGGAACCTTCATCTGGCGATGGATGGAGATAGAGACAGAGACCCACACTGGAGCACTGGACTGAGCTCCCAAAGTCCCAATGAGGAACAGAAGGAGGGAGAAGATGAGCAAGGAAGTCAGGACCAAGAGGGGTGCACCCACCCACGGAGACAGTGGGGCTGATCTATTGGGAGCTCACCAAGGCCAGCTGGACTGTGACTGAAAAAGCAGGGGATAAAACCGGACTCTCTGAATATGGCAGACAATGAGGGCTGCTGAGAAGCCAAGGACAATGGCACTGGGTTTTGATCCTACTACATGTTCTGGCTTTGTGGGACCCTAGCCAGTTTGGATGTTCACCTTCCTAGACCAGGACGAAGGGGGGAGGACTTTGGACTTTCCACAGGGCAGGGAACCCTGACTGCTCTTCAGACTTGAGAGGGAGGGGGAGAGGAGTGGGGGGAGGGGGAGAGGAGTGGGAGGAAGGGGAGAGAAGTGGGGGGAGGGGCGAGGAGTGGGAGGCTGGGAGGAGGCGGAAATTTTTTCTCAATAAAAAAAACGAAAAAAAAAAAGAAATGAAGTTAGAAGTGCTTTATGGAATAACAATAGCAAAACAGATAAGTGCTTTGGCGGGCCTGCTAAACAAATGTTCGGTGGGATTCAAAGAAATATTGAATCGAACCCCTCGGGACACAAAAGCAGAAGTGTCACAAGTTCAAAGCCAGTCTGAGAACAAAGCAAGATAATGTCAGAAAGAGAGAGAGGGAGGAGAGAGAGAGACAAAGAGAGAGAGAGAGAGAGAGAGAGAGGAGTGAGGAAGGGAGGAAGGAAGATAATGTATGCATGCATGTATGTACATATATACTTAAATGAAGACACTCTGAAGGTGGTGAATTTGTTTACAGTATCATCTAAAGTAGTGTTACCAGTATGTTATATTTTGAAACCAAATATCTTTCATTTATTTATGAGGATGAAACTGGGAGGATTTGCAATGAAGGACTAGAAGGAGAGAAAAGATCACCCTGATTCCCAAGTTGTCCTGGCCAGCAGGTCCCCCAGCTAGAGAGCCTCAGGGTACTGCTGCTGACAAAAAGAGATGGGTCCTTTTGAAGGAATCTAAGGACTCTCGGGCTATCTCATTACTAACTTTGAAATAAATTTCAACATTTAAATACATCCTTCTGCCAAGTAATTTTTACTCTTTTAAGATAAGGAGGACATATTCTAGATTCTCTGCTATTGTATAAATCCCCTGCCTTCCCAACGTCATTTATTCATGGAAATGTCATCTTCCTAAGAAACAAAATAAGCACTTCTTTTATTTACTCCTTTACCTTGAAGGGGGCATTGCCTTCCCTGACACTTAAAACTATAGGGTTGTTTTAATGGTGATACTAACTAACAGATATTTTTTTTTTAGCCTTTCTCTCCGAAGTGCAGAATCAGAGGCATGGGATGTTAGAAGTCATAAACATTCATATGTCTCTATAATGTTTTATAAGATATAACAATATATAAATTTATTTTCTTTCTATTGCACATAGTAAAAGAAAGCTTGTAGCACTCAGCATGAGCATTTTAAAACACTCATGAGATACTTCTTTGAATTATTAGATTTAAACAAGGGTCAGATTTGGAAGGATGGACATTGTCCAATAGGCCATCAGTGAGACAGCAATTGTCCTTCAACTGTGCCAAAATGTTATAAAATCTGACTTTAAATAAATAAAAGAGAAACTGATACCAGGTATCTCAATCTTTCTTTAGACCTACTAAAGAATAAATTGCATCTATTGGTGGATGGGAGTTGCTAAAAGGTTCATTTAACACTGGGAGATCAATGGTAATGGTGTTTTACTGTATTCTAATTGTATGAAATACAATTTTTAAAAATATGGTAGGAAAATAGGAACACATGGACCATATCATCAGTAGAATTAATTTTGAACAGGGAAGGGGGAGAGGCGAAGAACAAACAGCAAAGCCACACAGCCACACAGCCACACAGCCACACAGCATCCTGGGTTTCCTCTTCCTTAATGTCCGGAATATTTAACAATGTACAACTTAAATGGAAATGAGCAAAACTAAATTTCGTTTAGAAAAGATGGACTCAAAAAAACAATAGAAACCAGACATGGTGGCACTAGTCTGCAATGCCAGCACTCAAAAAGCTGAGTCTGAGGAACTGTAGATCCAAGGCGAGCCTGAATGAACCTTGAATCCCTCTCAGACAACACAAACAAATAAAAGGTCTTCAAGTCTATGTCATCAGTGTATTTTGTTGTGTTCTTACTTCCTGCAATATTCTCTGGGACTGGGCCGGGCGGTGGTGGCGCACACCTTTAATCCCAGCACTCGGGAGGCAGAGGCAGGCGGATTTCTGTGAGTTCGAGACCAGCCTGGTCTACAAGAGCTAGTTCCAGGATAGGCTCCAAAACCACAGAGAAACCCTGTCTCGAAAAAACCAAATAATAATAATAATAATAATAATAATAATAATAATAATCATCATCATCATCTCTGGGACTGAACAACTGTAGGGCCAGGCAGGACAGAAACGTACCTTTACATATGATGCAAACACGGGGCAAATACATCCACGTACAACCCGAGGGAGCTTGGGAAGGAATACTAAACACAAAAGAACAGAGCATGACTTCTGGCAGCAGCATTGTGTCAGGTGGGCTCTGTTTGCTAAATCAGAACAGAGTGGCTGTTTCTTTGAAGAGGTTTCCTGACTCGGTGTTAGCTGCAAAAATCTTGCAGCTCTTTTAAGAGGTCCTGCCACCAAACACTTAAATAAGGTTTATGAGCAGCCACTGGCATGCTCTTAGGTGGTGGCATGGACTTAGAAACTCCACTGAGTTGTGGTTAAAAAACATGACTCCCACCAATACCTCTGCCATGAAGCTAGACTCTTAGGAAGCCAAGGACTGGAGCAGATCCATCTTCCAAAGCTGCGGCTCTAATTCTAACCATATCACTTAGCAATTTAAAGACTCATGTGTTCAGAAAAAGAGAGAGATACAATAAAGACAAATTCATATAAAAAAACCTTTAAACTGTTTATAGTATACACACACACACAGGTGAGAGAAAAGAAAAAGAATGGATCAAGTCCTTAAAATGGAAAAAGAGAGAGAAAGTAAAGTAGTTGGGTGTGGTGGCACATGCTTTTAAGCCCAGCACTTGGGAGTTAGAGGCAGGCACATCTCTGTGAGTTTAAGGGCAGCCTGGGCTACAAAATGAGTTTCAAAACAATCAAAGATACACAGAGAAACCCTGTCTCAAAAAAACAAAAATTGAAAATAAAAATAAAAGTAATAAGGTTAAAAAAAGCCACATAAAGATGGAAATAATCGGAGAATCTGGATACTGTATGTTATTGTGTTGCTTTGAATTGTTTGACTGCTGAGAAAGGAGCAACAGCTGCTAAAAGACATTTGATTATAAATGTTTTTGGATTAATCCAACACATATATTTTGAAAATGCCTTGACTTCAAAATTTAAGTCAAAAGACATATTACTTTTGAGAAGAGATTTTGCTTTTGTTTCCACAGGAAATGAGAGACTGTGGGTTCATTCTGGGTTAAGACAAATAAAGTTTGATTGAGGAAGACCCCCTGAAAAATCTCCTATGGGAACAGATGGCCCAGATTATCCAGTATTTCAGAGCACCTCTATTGCAGTTTCCTCTGAGTTCTATATCCAGAACAACCTCAAGACTGCTAGCTAAAATGATCCAGCCAGGACTTGACCATAATCCTAAATTTTCTTTAGGCCCCATAAGATTATCAACACCCCCAATCAGTAGGAAGTAGCCTAAAAAACTATACCCACATTCCCAAAAAATGGATTATGGATGTTTGCCTTTGTTTAGAGTGTTGGTTACAAGTTGTTATTGATAATGGTCAGGAAAAAAAGTTAAACAAAGGAGATTAGATTTAGAGTTCTTGTTTTGAAAAGAATAAAAGAGGAAGTGCTATGGGATAGTGTTCTTGTACTCTGTAACGATTTGTCATGTATATTGGTTTAATAAAAGGCTGGTTGGTCAGTAGCCAGGCAGGAAGTATAGGCAGGGCAATCAGACTAGGAGAATTATGGGAAGAGGAAAGGCTCAGTCTGCAGTCATCAGCCAGACACAGAGAAAGCAAGATGAAAATGTTACACTGAGAAAAGGTAATACGCTACATGACTATACATAGATAAGAATGATAGGTTAATTTAAGTTGTAAGAGCTTGTTAATAATAAGCCTGAGCTAATTGGTCAAACAGTTTATAGTTAATACAAGTTTCTGTGTGTTTCCTTGGGACTGAACAGTTGTGGGACTAAGCAGGACAAAAAGTTCTGTTCACAACTTTATGTGCCTCTTCCTTATGCTCACTATTTGAAGTATCATACTTACAGTAAAGCTGAGAAGAGCACATTTAGGCTGAGGACTAGACCTCTAGTTTCAAATAGGAGTTGTTATGAGGATTCAATGGTGAAATCTTTGGATGGTGACTCTTCACAGGTTTCTCTGCAAGCAAATGAGTTAAAAAATAAACATCTCCCTAAATATCCTTCCCCGTGCTCTAAGAAATTTAACTGGAATTGCGATCCAGAATATGGCCCTGCTCATGTGCATTTGGCTTGAACATAACTTGGCTGGGTCCATAGATATCAAACACTGACCCTGCCATTCTTCTTTCCCTGCCTTTTCCTTAATGCTCCGCATCAGGATTTACTGTTTCTGCACAAAAGGATCCATTAAGAAATTAGGTGTACAATTTAAACTTTCATGAGAGGCACAGCAGGTTACTAAGAGAGCTATTATATCAATTCAATAATGAATACATATTTGATGATCCACAGGTATCTTGTCAGTGCACTCCTGCCAGCATGAAAAAAACAGACAGACTCAGATTCTCCTGCATAATCTCCTTAGTTCTTTGACTCACTCAGGTCTTTTTTATTAAGACACCTTGTTTGCAGCAAGAAGCATGTACACTGCATTAGTGCCTATGATCTGAGCTCTTTCTCTATGACAGTCAATATCTACATTAGTATAAGTTTCCCCAACTGTCGCTCCAGGGAAGTCATAGCATACATTAGTGTGAGTACTCCCAGCACAGTCTTTGCATGCATTAATGTGCATACTTCCTGTTGTCTCTCCAGGGCAGTCACTGTACATCAGTTCATATGGGAAAAGAACTTCATCTCCTCTTATTGCTGATGGAAGAAGAGTTCTATTAGACTCTGATTCCATTAAAAGAGAAGACTATAAATTGCATGCTTTATGTTTCCAATTCTTGTGCCCTTTCTTCCTTTCTTTTGGCACATTAAATTCCCTGAAACAGAAAAAGTAAGTTATGATTGCATTTCTGTCCGTAGCACAAGGAATCTTCCAATACCACAGGTTAGGGTGTATGTGCGTGTGTGGAAGACAAGGGTAGCCACAGTATGGAGTGGCCCAGAACTTTACATGTAGAAAAGTGTAGAATAATACTGTTGGCATTTACCTGTTCGAACTAGGATATTATACCAGGGAGAGTTTCTTAAAAGTTATCGTTTTTCTTAAATAACTGAAATTTTCTGGATGAGCAATTATAATATTTCAGCTTTGGAGTTCCAAGAGGACACTGAGACAAATTTTTTTATTAGAAGAATAAGTAACACCATAGACCTTAACATGGTGGAAACTCTATAGAAAGATCAGGCCCAAGTCAGAGGGGTGGTCCCATCTTAAAATTTTCACAGAAAGTACAATTGGAAGGAGATTGAGGTTCCCCATCTTTCTTTCTCTTCCTCTTTTTTATTGATTATTATTGAGCTCTACATTTTTCTCTTCTCTCTTCCTCTTTCCTCCCCTTCAACCCTCTCCCAAGATTCCCAGCTCCCAATTTACTCAGAAGATCTTGTCTTTTTCTACTTCCCATGTATATTAGAACTATGTATGTCTCTCTTAGGGTCCTCATTGTTTTCTAGGTTCTCTGGGATATGTGGGCTGGTTTCCTTTGCTTTATGTTTAAAAAACACTTATGAGTAAGTACACCATTGCTAAGAGTAACCAGAATTTCCAATGATGAAAAACCACTTCTCCTGACTGGTCACTAATGGGCACCATTGAGCAAGGAAGGGAAGAATATAGAAGTCACTTTAGTTCTAGAATCCAAATTACTTCAAGTTCAGTAATTGTCGTTGTTTAGCTAGCATGAAAGAGCTTTACACAAGATGTGACCATGGTTAATAGAAAGAATGCCATTCAAATGGGTATTTGCAATATCCAGGGGCCAGTGAGATGGCTCATCAAATAAATGTACTTGCTGCCCAACAATGTAAGTCTGATGACCAGAGTTCAAGCCCCAGAACTCCGTGAAGTTGTTCTCTGACCACAATGGGCACATCATGGCGTGTGTCCAACCCATCCACACAAATTAATTAATTAATTAAAATGTAAAAATAGGATGAATGGTTACTCAGAATATATCTGTCCAGGTATGTGGGACACAGTGTGAGAACACATCAATAGAACTTGCATGATCTCATAACTCAGGTGTCCGGTACACTAAAAGTCTATAAAAGACATTTAGTGAGCAAATAAGAAGCCCAAAAATCGCTGACAATCCATACTGAAATCAACAATGATTCAAATTATAGTGACACAAGAGAGTTAAGCAAAGTAAGATTTCTAAACTTGAGAAAGATACTCATAACCTTACAAGAGCAAGGCAAAGCAGTCAGGAAACAAAATGTGAAGACTGTAATAATAGATTCAATTTTTAAAGTTGTCAGAAAGATTGTGATCGTCATCCAAAAGTTGACTCATTCCCAAGTATTGTCAACCATAGAATTTCAGGTAGAGGTCTATAAATAAAATAAATCATAGAATTTAGTGAAAAGGTTATGAATATCTTTCTCAAATATACTTCCCAGTGCTCATGTTGAACGGTTTACAATTACCTATAAGTCTAACTCCAAGAGTCACTTTATTTTTCTGGCCACTTTGAGAACAAATACAAACACACACAAGCATGTGCATGAGTGGCAGGGGAGTGGAATTTTTTAAAGCATGTAAACACATCCTTTATTAAATGTATAGGCTTTTAAGAGTAAGTTTCTTTGCTTGGCTTTACAGGTAGGCAATCAATAGACCAGTATTGGCCCATAAGAGTAAATGGAGATCTTTTTGTCAGGTCCTGGGTGATTATGGATTAGTATATATCTGCTAACAACATGCTATCAGCAGGGGGAACCTTTACTAAAATGCACAATAGATTATATTCTAGAAATATGCGTACAAGGATTTCAATGAATGCATCCAACAATGTCATGAAATAAAGTCCGGGTATATTATGAACATTTCAGAATATATTCATTTAAAAAGCGACTTAACATCAATTTTTACTTTGGATCATAATCACATTTTTAGAACTTTAAAAATATTTTAGTCTTTTATATCAACCTTAACATAGGAAGTACCAAATATTCTGTTTCCTATTTAGCAAATTAACATAATTTCCATAAACTATCTTTCAAACCCTTTGTGTAATCAAAAATCTATCTTGCACATTTGTTGTGGAATTCTGCCACCTGAGTATACCAGCTATTAACACCTTCATTAGATGTCGTCCAGATTAGGCTTGTTGACAGCCCATCACAGAAAGAGGGGTGGAAAGGTCATCTGACACACTTTCACCTGAGATCCCAGCCTCTTCTTCCTGAACCTGTCACCTGTGTGTAAGTCCATTCTTACTACAAGTGGTGCTGCAGTCCTGGGACGTGCTAGAGAATATAGAGTGTGGAGGTTTGTCTGAAATGGGGAATCTGTCAGCATCCAAGTTGGGATGAGAATTTTTGGTGACAAAGCTGCTTTAGGGGTCACTCATTTTCATGTGAGCAGACACTCACCCATTCTCTCGTAAATAAAGTCCAATAAAACTCATTGATTCAAATAGACTTTGGTAGAATTGCTACTTTGGCTTGTTGCTGGGGCCCTATCTGGGGAGAGTGGACATTGGCTAGCCTTCCCCTGGGAAAATTCACATAGTAACGTTTTACTTCAATCCCTATTATAAAATATCCATAATAAGTTTAGGGAATTTGATTTTTATGTAACTAATAATGACTTTATTCTTTCCCACAAAATGTCTTAAATGATAAGCTCCATATATATTTGCTCAGTTATATTTATGTTTACTTGTGCTAAATGCATTTCATCACGCTCTAATCATTTATTGCTCATCAAGTTATCCAGATTTAAAGATATTACCAAGACTTAACTTTATAGAAAAGAAAGAGACAAAGATGGGGAGAAGGAAAGAGAGGTGGGGGGAGGAAAGAGAGAAAACAAACAAGGTCAGAAAAAGAGGCACACACACCTACAAATAACTGAACATATTGTACCTTTGTGTGCCTAACCAACACATGCTAAATGTAATATTTAGCGAGCTAAACTTTATACAGACATCCTTACCAAACTGAACTCCTGATCTTCCTTTTCTTAGTGTATTTACTTGGGAAAACAAAATTATAAAATTTTTCTTTGTCCCTTTGATATGTAACCTTTTATAACCCAGTGATAGCCCTCTCAAACAAGGAGCCATTCTTTGAAGAAGTAACTATTAGAAGAGCTAGGGTCCCTGTCTCTCAGTTTGTGGGAGGATGTGAGGGATCTAGTCACATTCGCCAGTCTCCATCCTAAAGTCCTTCATTGCAGCATTTGAGAATCCCCCGTCTCTCCCTTCAGAGTAGTGCTACTAAAGTCTACTTGAGTTCAGCTTGTCCTTTCGACAGTTCATTTTTTCCAGTTCTCTAACATTGCTTACCTCATCTTGAGTATGGACTCTAACAAGTGTACACCAGAATACCCCCTCAACACACACACACACACACACACACACACACACACACACACACACACACACACTATCTGCTGGGACTGTGGCTCTCAGATCCCAAATAAATTGCTGGATACAGTTTAACTCAAAGAAACACGGCCTATTGAAGACATATGATTTCTGTGGGAAGCAGCCTGATATAGAAGGGGGAAATAGCCCATTGAGAAACAGCGTCCAAAGTTAAACTGTTAAATAAAATTGGATTCCAGTGTGTCAGATTCAAATCTGTTCCCACAGCCTCTTTTTCCTTAATAAATTACACAAGCAAAGCAGAAGTGGACAGTGACATAGATTGTTTGCCTGTCTAAATGGGAGTCAGGTTCCTGAACCTTCTGCTAGACCATCTGTGCAGTGTTGTAATCTTCTTTTGGCGAGGAACCCTGCTAAGTCAGGTTAGACAAAACCCCCTTTCCCATAGTCTCTCCATACATGATTGAACACTCTTCTTCCATTATCCCTCAGGTGATAGCTGATCAGTTTGCCATCTCTTCAGCAAGAATACTTTTAAGATAATATAGGCATGCTCCCTCCTACTCTGATGCTTGTTCTCAATAATCTACCATCCATTGACCTCCACCCTGATCCTTAGTTATGAATCTGTGCTTTCCCATTGAGTATGGTGTCTTCCTACTAACCAATGAACAATCTCTTCAGCCCCGAAGTTTGAGTTCTTAACATTATTAAGCCCAACATAAGCATAAAAATTGACTAAATGGATATTACCAGGTGGCCTCAGGGAATTTTATTTGTTTGAGTGGAAGTATCTCAAATATTTTTATATTCTATCTGATTTTTCAGTCGTGTGTGTGTGTGTGTGTGTGTGTGTGTGTGTGTGTGTGTATGTGTGTGTGTGTGTGTGTGTGTGTGTGTGTGTGTAGGGTCCAAGGAAACACTTTAGTAGGAAGACACCATACTCAAATGGTATGTAAAAGCAAAGAGCTTTTATTAATATTCCAGCATGCAGGGGTCAACACCTGTACAAAATGACGATGACCCCAAGAGGAGCATGCAGACTCCTTTTAAGCACAGCTAAGCGGAGCTTTAAGGACAGTTAGGTCATCTCCTGAAAGCAGAAACTGCTCATTCTTTTCCAAGGTGCTGAGGCCTGAATAATCACATAAAAAGTGTATTAATTATAACACTGTTCAACCAATGATTTAGGCATATTTTTAGCTAGCTCTTACATCACAAATTAATCTGTGTATCACCACGAGGCTGTGGCTTAACCAGTAAGGTAGGTTCTAGCTGGCATCTTTCCTTCAGCAGCTGCATGTTATCTCCCTGACTCCACCTACTCTCTCCCTATATCTCTGTTCGGATTTCCCACCTGGCTGTATTCTACCCTGCCATAAATTGAAGCAGCTTTATTCATCAGCCAATAAAGCAACACATATCCAGAAGGACATCCCACATGAATCTCATACATAATTGGTGTAGCAAGCAGCAATTACACTAGTATACGTTTAATTGGATGAGGTTTAGTCTTATAATTTTTGGACATAATTTCACATGCGTGGGCAAGTTCAGATGTGACTCAGAAGGAGTCTGCTGGCTTTGTTCTTGTGGCATAATGAGGCTGATGTGACTTAGGCCTCTGTTCTCTCCCTCAACCCTAAATATACAGGCATTGTGGATAAATGATCCTTTGTGGGTAAGACACCTGTTTTGCTTTTTTTTTCCAGAGGACTGAAACCTAAATTCAGTCGTGAGAGTGGGAGAGTTTAACCCCTTCATGTGTATATGTGTGACATGGCATGTGTGGCGATCAGAGGACAGCCTCAGTTGTTGGTCTTTGCATCAACTTTGTTTAAGAAAGGGTTCCTATGCCAGGCAACTTAGCCCACATAATTCCACAAAAGGTCCAGTCCTTGGTTCCCAACTCTCCACATGAGCATTGGAATTATAGATCTGAGCTCCCATGCCTTTTGAATTCTGAAGATTTGACTCAGAGCCATGTACTTGCCCAGTAAGCAGTTGACCCACTGAGCTGGTTAGTTTTTGGCCAACTAGAGAGAAGCTAGAGTCTCTTGAGAACATTGACCTACAATTGAGGTCTCTATCAAATTGGCGGTAGACAAATATGGCAACATTTCTTGATTGATTGAAGTGGGGAGGGCCAGCTCACTACTGTGGTTTCATCCCTGTCAGGTGGTCCTATGCTTTATAAAAAGTAAGCTGAGTCACAGAGGGCAAGCAGTACCCCTCCATCACCTCTGCCTCAGTTCCCCCATCTAAGTTTCCTTTCAGGCCTCCATCCATGATGGACTCTAACCTATAAAATGTAATAAAATGTTTCCTCTCCCACTTACTTTTGGTCATCGTCTTTCTTGAAGTAATAAAGTGAAACAGGTTACCCACTAAGCCATCTCCTGAGACTAAGATGTTATTTTTAATATAGTTGCTGAAAACATGGTCATTTGGCCTGTTGTTATTGTTAATTATAGTAATTATATCTGCAAAGATGTGTAAATGCTTATCAGATTATTACAAATTTTGTTGAACTATTTTAGCACTGAAAATAGCTTCTATCTTAGTTGCTAAGAAGACTGAGGAGGCAAACATAAAAATATGTATAAGATCAAGTTCAGACCCCTGATATGGAAAATTGTGGATGTACTGCCTAAATCAAACCATTTCCTTTCTCAGAAAATCAACCAACAATTTCAGTAGTGTTAGTTCTCAGCACCTTAACACAGGTCCCTGTGGGTCTGTCAATCTCTCAGGTGAATTCTGGGCTGCTTTTTAATGTCATGATCCTTTATTAAATTTCTTATTATTTTTAAAATAAAAAGTACTGAGCCCCAAGGCTAAAATAGTAATCAAGAACCAAGGTAATACATGACATTGACCTGAAAAGTTTAATCTATTATTCTTCTGACCTAACTGAAACTTCTCATGGAAATTTTCTGATAAAATTTAAACATAAGAACTTTGAAATAGCTATTGCATTTAAAGATTTACATCAGTGCCTTGAATGCATATATATTGTGATATATGAAATATAGTGCTATGAAACATTTATGAGATAAGATGCCAAAATAACATAAAATTTTAAGAAAGAAATGAAATGTCATATCCCTGCAGGTTATTGTACTAGGCCAGTTTGTGTTTTGGCTCAATTGGGATCATGCATCATATTCTGTCTAGGATTACAGTTTGGAAACTTGTTATCCACATTGATGCTTGCCTTTTTAAGCATCAATATACACACATACACACACATACATACATATATATGTTTAACTTTGTATTTGATATTTACTTAACTTTACATAATTTGATTCACATTGTAACCTCATCAGTTTGCTTGATCTCTGGAATATGTATTAAGATATAATACAACATTTAAAAACAAACATTTAACTAATTCTTACAGATATCCAACTAATCCTTACAGACACGGATGATATATTTAAATACTATCAACACTGGTATTAGAAAGAACTTAGTGAAGACCCTGATGTGGGAAATCCTTCTGTATATGTGCTGCTTTTATTAGTAATAAAGAGGTTCCTTTTGGTCAATGGCTTAACAAAATACAGCCAGACTGAAAGACATAAATATATAGAGAGAGTATGTGGAGTCAAGAAGAAGCCATGTAGCCCCACCAGAGACAGACACTGGACAGAACTTTGCCAGTGAGCCACAGCTGCATGGGGATACACAGATTAATAGAAATGCATTAAATGAAGATATAAGAGCTAGCCAATAAGAAGCTAGAGCTAATAGGCCAAGCAGTGATTTAATTAATACAGTTTCTGAGTGGTTATTTTGGGAGTCTGGGCAGCTGGGAAACAAACAAGCGGCCTTTGACAACAGGACCCTGCTTGATCCAGGGCTTATCAAGGCATGTTTATTTTTGATTCACCATTTTGTAAAACAAGGACTCCCAATCTCTAATATAGCTCATTTTCCATAGTGAATATATGAAATGAGTCTTTCTGGGTTGGGGAGATAGATAGTTCAACGGTTAAAACACTTGCCATGCCATGGCAACTGAAGTTCAGATCCCCAAAACTCATGTAAATTCTGGGTAGCAACACAACCAGCCTCTAATTCCAACTTTGGAAAGAGAGACAAGAGACTTCCTAGAGTGAGGTGGCTAGATAAACCACGCAAACACATGGAAGTGGAAAGAGAAAAAGAAAAACATAACCAAAAAAGTATGTGATGGTTTGAATGAGAATGCCCCCATAAGCTCATATGTTCGAATACTTGGTCACTAGTTGGTGGGACAATTTCAGAAGAATTAGGAGACATGGCCTTGTTGGAGAAGGTGCATCATGGTGATGGACAAAGGATTCACAAGACTCACACCATTTCTAGTGTGCCCTCTGCCTCCTGCTTGTCAATCAAAGGGTGAGCTCTTGCCTATTCCTGCCATGATGGCATCACTATGCCGTCATGGACTCTAACCCTCTGAAATGGTTTATTTTCCAAGTTACCTTGGTTATGCTGTCTTATCACAGCAATAGAAAAAAAAAACACAAAACTAATACCAAGTGCTTAAAAAAATTCTGACATTTGGAAACAATACTGACCTAAAGAAACTAGTAGTGTCTGTGGAGGAGCTCACAAAAGACCTAGTGCTTGGATTTCTTAAACCTTTCCTGGACGATTCTAAAGTGCAGCCAACGTGAGTTAGTTGCCTTAGACTTGTTTAAACTCCTATATCTATTAATATATTTATATGTATTCTTCCTCCTCCAAAATATCCTATTACTCTGCCAGGCAAATTTTGTTATTTTATTATAGCCAAAGAGTTGGGAATGATTCACAGAATCCAGAGGCTCAGCCTTTGAATCTTTGCTAATTCAATAATACATAAAAATAAGTTTCCAAAGTGGCAGAGAAGGAAAATATGTACCAAGTCCACCTGATCATTCCACAGAGCAAGAAATTTACAGATCAGTATTTTCCAGAAGACAAAAATCTAATAGAAACTGAAATGATGGATCTTAGGTTCCAAAAAAAAAGAATAAAAGGTCTATTATTTTTTAAATGAACCTTGAAAATATATAGAACCATTCTAATATTTGAAAAGTGATAATTTCAGCTAACTAGGGAACACTAACATTGAAGACAAAGTGAGAAACAGAATAGATGGGATATTTTGGCTAATATCTTGAAACATAACACATTTTGTGGGAGCTCTATCTATTTATATAGTGACCATTTGCCAATTATAAGGCAGCATGCTGAGATCATTAGGGCTGAGACAAGTCTATGGCATCACTACAAACATGATGCCCATAAGCCTCCTAGGGAACTTGTTAAAATGCAGATTTTGATTAAGTACTTGTGAAGCCCAAGTGTCTGCATTTCTAACACACTCCCAGGGGATAGAAAGTTACAGGGCAAGAACTAATGTTTGCGCATTACTAAGGCAAGCTATCCATCTTTAATATCTACACAGATGAAAGTGTCCACATAAGAATAAAATTTAAGCTGTAAAGTACATTCTGTGACTTTTTACGTGAAAGGCAGGGAATATTTGATGCTGGCTATTTCTTTGTCTCAACATGCTGAGACTATAAATATCTGGCTGACGATTAGAAAGTTAAAATGGAGATCAAGTTTAAATTTTGGAGGTGGTATCAAGGCTGTCACCACCAACAACTTAAGGATCTAAATCAGGAAAAGGAATGTTATTCAGCTTTTAGTCACCGTGACAAACTGCCTGGCATAGTAAGCCGAAGGAAGGACTCATGTTGTCTTATGGCTTCAAATGCTTCTATCCATAGTCTCATGGTTCCATTATTGTGAGTCCACGTGAGACAGAACATCAAAGCAGCCCACATAGATAGTGATGCAACTGCTTCTTTTACGGCAACCAGGAAACAAAGAGAATGAGAATGAAGTCTGAGACAAATACAAGCTCCAAAGGTATGGCCCCTAGAAAGTCATTTATTCAAGTCATTTCCTGCTTTTTAAAAGATTTGACTACTTCACCAATATATATTCAACTGTAGATCCATTGCTGGATTAATCCTTTGTTTAAGTCACAAGACTAATGATGTAATCATTGTTGCCAACCTCACCTTTTCCTCTGATAAGACTCCACTTACTGATACCCATCACGATACACCTTTACATAGAGTCACTAACTGGACAGAATCTTTATCACATGGACCCTTTGGAGTCACGTTTCATATCCAAACTGTAATACTTTTGTTCCTGAAAGAATCATAATAAAAGATGTATTAAGATTATCTCTACTAGTCTTCAAAAAATATATCTAGTTCATTATCTCCCAGCAACCAGGTGTGGTGGCACATTCCTGTAATCCCAACAGTCAGGAGGCAGATGCAAGTGGATCTCTGTGAGATCTGGGCCAGCATAGTCTACACAGTAAGTTCCAGGCTAAAGAAGGTTGTATGTGATCCTTTCTAAAGAAAATCAATCAAAACACTGAAGTTAACTCTTGGTTGTAAACTTATGTATCGCTGAAAAGAAAAATTAAAAAATTCCAGTGGACAGTGGTGGAACAAGAAACATGCTTTTTAGCAAAAAGACCAGCATAGAGGAAATAATTCACATCCTTGTTCTATGTTGGCTTCTGTTGCTGTGATAATCATCATGACCAAAAACAACTTGGGGAGGAAATATTTTATTTCATCTTACCCTTTACAGTTCAACATCTAGGGAATCCAAGGCAGGAATTCAAGGCAAAAGCTTGAAGGAGAAACCACGGAGGACTACCTCTTACTGGCTTGCCCCAGGCTTATATGCATCTTCCTCTCTTATAGAGCCCAGGCCCACATGTCTAGGGATGAAACTTTCCACAGTGGGTCAGGCCTTCCTACATCATTTAGCAATCATGAAGGCAATTCTTCAGTTGAGGATCCCATTTTCCAAGTGTGTTTTGTTGACAAACAAGACCATTTATCATAATCCCACAGCTGTGCATCTGTGAGCTCCAAAGGGCTTGTTCAGCCCCATTCCAGCTTGCTAGCTTGATCCCAGACGTGTCTTTTTCCTGCATGGGCTCTGTTTTCTGCCTGGGGCTTTCTGTCGTAGAAGTTCATTCCTCTGCTTCATCTACCATTCTTGAATTCACTATAGTACAGGCTTCATTTTCACAGCTTCACACAATGACCTCTCGGGGGTCACCTGCAGGGACCCCAATCCTGTCAGCCATAGCCTGAACCTTGAAGTTTTTATAAAGATCTGGGTAGAAGAACCCAACTAAACACCTCTTACATTTTTATGCCACCAAGACATCGTCACGTGGAAAATACCAAAGTTTGCTCTCAGCGAAAATATTAGCTGAATTTTCTGGGATTATGACCACTTTAAACCTAAGAAAATCCTCCTTTGGTTGGTCCTAGATGCTCAGCGAACTTTAACAATGTTCTTTTCTCAAGGAAAAATCATTCCAATGAGTCTGTACTTCTAAATTCTTGGGCCAATGGCGGATGGGTGTTTTGGCTCCTAAAGTACCTTTGGGCACCATTAATGTTATAGTGTGAAGTACTTGAATTCTTTTTAATGGTCCTGGTCTCTTTAAAATCACACATCAATTATCTCCAACTTTATACATGCATTTGTCTTCTTGCTCAAACTGAAAGGTTTTCATATCATTTTGCTCTGATAATTCCCCTCAACGCTCACTGCAATTATGTCAAGAAAACCCAATAAGATTCCTGTGACTGCCTGAATGATGGGCTACCTTGAAATTTCATTTGCCAATTTATTAAACCATTACCTTTTTTTTTTTTTTTTTTTTTTTTTTGGTTTTTCGAGACAAGGTTTCTCTGTGGTTTTGGAGCCTGTCCTGGAACTGGCTCTTGTAGACCAGGCTGGTCTCGAACTCACTGAGATCCGCCTGCCTCTGCCTCCCGAGTGCTGGGATTAAAGGCGTGCGCCACCACCGCCCAGCTTAAACCATTACCTTTTAAAGCAGCTTTCCTCCAAGCTTAGGGCATTAAGAAAATATAGACATGTTCATTGTTGCAATGTAACACAAGTCAGCTTCAGTCCAAATCCTAATTGCATCCTCAGCCCATTCTGAAATCAGGTCCATGCAATATTCTCAGTTTGTATTTCTATGTCTCTTCTGGTCCTCTGAGCTTCCAAAAGAACTTTCCAAACTCAGATTACAATATTCCAGAGTGTCTATATCCAACATCTCTAAACATTTCCAGATTACTCTCATAAAACCACCTCAAATGTTTCTGAACATTTTACATCACTAGCAATAACTGTACTGGTGACCTCATTGATTCCAAATTTCTGTGTTAGTCAGTTCTCAATCACTGGGACAAAACACCTGATAAGTCAAGTTAAAGAAGGATAATTTGTGTTGGATCAGAGTTTCAGAAGTTTTATCCCTTAATTATATATCTCTGTTGTTTCTGATCAATAGTGAGGCAGTCCATCATAGTGGAAGGGTGTCAGGGAAAAACTGCTTACCTTATGTAATATACAGAAAGCAGAGACAGAAAAGGACCCAAGAAAGAAAGACACACTCCCCAAAGACACATTCCTCATGACCAGCTTCTCCAACCAGACCCCAACTCATAAAAGCCCATTAGTGATCTATCAATTGTCCCAACAGGTAGTGACCAAGGCTTTAACACACTAACCTTTTGCAGGAACCTATATAAACTACTATATCAATGGAGATGTGATTGCAATATCAATCACCATGTGATTTTTGAAGAAAATAAATTCAAGCATAGTGAGAATATATTTGCCTTGTAGACCATGAAGACTGTGTTATTATCTAAATTATGAAGAAAGATATTGAAGAACAAACAAGAATTGTGGGACTTATCAAGAACCCAACAGGTTAATGAAGCATCAATTGTAAGAACAATGGCCTAATAATAAGTATTTTAGCCAATTTTTGTAATAGTATTTTACAAATATTTGGTCTCAAAAAACCTAGGCAGTTTTATCATTTATTGAAGATCCTAAAAGCATTTATTTATCTGAATGTATCAATTATTTACCATAATTAAAACATAATAAAATTAAAACAAATTTAAACTTAATTTATTTTTGCATTGTTTATGTTGTGGTACTATGGGTGGAACCTAGGGCCTTGCACATGCTATGTACATACTCCATTATGATGGTGTATAACCAGCCCTTCTTTTACTTTTTATTTTGAGTAAAGGTTTTGCTGAGTTACTCAAAATGCCTTAAATATCTCTCTCTCTCTCTCTCTCTCTCTCTCTCTCTCTCTCTCCTGAAAAATCCTTAAACTTAAAAATCTTCCTGCCTAGATTTTCATGTAGCCGGGACCATAAACTTGTATCACTAGACCTGCTGGCTCAATTTTTTAAATTAATATATTAAACTATATGGAAAAATAGCAATTAATTAATTAGTAATACCAAAACATATTTGTAAACAGCAGTGTTTTCCAAAACACAAAATATAATGAGAAGGGCTGTATTACCTTTGTAAATTTAACTTTACAGACATCTGATTCTCAAATTTGCTTTTGTATTTACTTTATGGTTGTATATTTTGGTTGAAGTATATGATGAAAACCTACCTTCATAGGTAATTGGAAACAGGAAGTATAGTTTAGGATTTTCAGAAGGTTATGAATATTTTTAATTGATTCTACCCCCAGTCTTGACTGGTGGTTATTTCCATATTCAACTTTGTAAAGCCTTTGAGAAGCCATATCAAGGGCTGTGGGAATAGCTCATTGTCAGAGTACCTGCAAGGAGGCTCTATGTTTGAACGTTAGCCCAAAGGATGAAGAAAAGGAAGAGAAAGATGATGGCAAGAAGAGAAATAAGAAGGAAGAAGAGGAGGAGTGAAAGAAAAGGAGGAAGGAGATAGAGAAGGGGTGGAATTGGAGGAGAAAGAAAGGAGAAGGACAAGAAAGGAGGAGGGAACAAAGAAGAAGAAGAGAGGGATGAGAAGATTTGGAAAAGGAGAAAGGAGAGAGGATGGGAGAAGAATGAGAGAAGTAGAAAGGGAGGAAAGGGAGATTAAAGAGAGGAGGAAGGAAGAGGAGAATGAGGAGGTGGGGAGAAGGAAAGGGATGGGGCGGGAAGGAGAGGAAAGGAGAGAAGTGGAAAAAAAGGAGGTGGAAGGCAGGCAGGCAGGATATAGAAAAGAACTCTATATTTTCTTAGCACATCTGTTCATCTGCCAGCTTAAAATGACTGTCAGCTCATTTTATTGGTCACAAAGAAACATTTCAATGAATTAGAAATAATTTCAGAATATTAACATGCCATTATGTGCTATCAATTTATCAGTATGACTTCTGACCTCATCAGAAATGTGAGGGAGAATTGAAAAGAACAACTGTTACGGTTGAGGAAGTAAGTCAAAGCATCCACAGGTCCTGTGCTTCTGGACATTTGTTTCTTATTATTCTTTTATTAGCTATTATTCTTATTATTATCTAAGACAATAATACATCAGTAACCTTTTATATTTATGCTTTAAAAAATAGGGCTGTATTGTGAAGGTTCATGATACAAACAATTACAAGAAAATGTTAATAAACACAACACAATATTATTGTGGTCTTATTCTAGCACAAAGCTCTCTGCTGATATGATCAGACAAAGTAGCAATGATCTCAGTTGTAGTCAGGCATCACTGGACTGTTCTGGCTATTTCCAGCTGACATGAATGCAGACGTGTGTTCACAATAACAAATTGTCTGCCTTTTATAACGCGTTGATGCTTGGGTTACTGTAATTCAAACTACTAAAGCATGAGTCAAGGCCCTGGAACCAAACAGGTGACAGTCACCCTTGTGATTACACCAAAGGTTATCTGAGTTGAAAAGAAAAAAAAAAACTAGCTAGTTTTCCACTTGGGATTTTCATGGACAAATTAACAAGCATACATTTTACCAAGCATTAACATTAATTTTACTCCATGCTGACCTGAATATGCATTTTAGTATTTTGTATGTGTTAATGGAATATGTCAGACATAACTAATTAGTTAAGCATAATTGTGAGGACTTCTTTATTTTGACAAAAGAATACTTAAGGTTATTTGACATTTCTCAAAGCCTGTATATATATATATATATATATATATATATATATATATATACACATATGTGTATGTGTGTGTATGTATGTATGTATGTATGTATGTATGTATGTATAAAACTTAACTAATTCCCTCAGGAATCTATGCGGTATGAAGATGTGACATTTCTTTATCCCCTCTCCAAAATTACAAATGACTCTCATTTCATTTAAGACAAGAAGGCAGCAATTGGTTTTTAATGCCCTTCCAGACTTCTGTTAAGGTAGGCATAGTTGTCTAAACATAATATGGCTTTAATAGTAAATTCAGCTCAAAGTTGACTCGTTTCTGATGCGTGGTGTGCCGCTGTGTGCTTGCTGCTTTATTTTTTCATCTAACTTCTGATACATGGATGCTACAGTTGCAGGAAAGCCATGAGAATACAGTGACCTTGGCTTGAACAGCATCTCCATGCGAACCATGGCTTGAACAGCATCTCCACGTGAACCAGGGCTTACAGCATCTCCACGCGAACCATGGCTTGAACAGCATCTCCACGCAAACCAGGGCTTATCTTCACCATTCTTACTTGATTAAACTTAAGCTCTTTGCTATTACGCGAGGCCAAGTATTTCCTACATGGTACACAGAGTAGCAATTGTGAATTTATTTATATAGATAAAGAAATTGAGGCTAATTTGTTTTATAACTATGTAATTGGTACCTGGCAAACTTCAAATGAGAAGATTTAAGAGAAAATCAGGTCAGTGCACTGTGAAGACAAACTTTATCTAACCTTTTCATATAAGATAGAACTTGTTATCCTGAAATATCATCTACTTATAGACTTACTCCCTCCTTTCTACTCCTCCACACTCTTCTCTCTTGCCCTTTAAGCCCAAAATTACAAACCAGAAATTCCTGACTGACCTAGTAATTAAGGAGTAGTTAGTGGTTATAAGAGTCCTCCCACCCTCCTACTTGTTAGATGGCTTCAAACTCACCACAAACTTCCATGATAGTGTGAAGTATTTTTATATAAATCTTTCTTGCGCTTCAAATTCTCATTATTCATGACCTATTTAAGTATCCCTTTCTTGGATAAGCCTTTTCAAACATCGCTAGTTCACACGCTTCTCTCATCACCTGTACTTCTATTATATCTGCTATGACAGTGTTAGCCCTGGCTTCTTCAATGCCTAATTCATCTCATTATAATTACTTCCTAACCCCACTGCCAGCACATAAAAGAAATGTTCACTGAATGTGTATTCATGATTCTCTGAAAAATTCGGAATCAAGGGTTGATTCTGCAAAATCGAAAGTTGTAGAGCCTGACATTTAGTGGATAATGATAGTCAGTTTACAAAAGTAAAACCGAACACAAAAGCATCAGGATAGCCAAGTGAACCATGTCATGTCATGTTCCTTCAATAATTCATGCCAGACATCTTTACTGAGCACCCCCAATGGCCTAGGATTGGTTTCTGTGCACACATAAGTATCGTGCCATGTGCATGGTGTTTTACTTAGTGTCACAGGCTCGTATACTTGAAATACATGGAATTCTTACCTAACAGAACATTCCTTATAGGAGAATTATATTTCCTTCTCCATTGACATTGAGTTTGACTAAATGATGTTGTCTGGACAATTGGAGAGTAAAGGAGAGTAGTATGTGCACCCACAAATATAAAACTTAGAGGACATCCAGTGTTCCCCTTTTATTCTTCCTCTACTGTAAGTCTGATAGCATTCCTGATGTAGTTTAAATATGTTTCCCCTCTGAAACTCGTGTTTAAATCTAATACTTACTCTATAGTACTAACTGGTAAGTCCTTGAAGAGGTGTTTAGTGATCCTCCTTCAGGAATGGATTAACCCATGTATACAATTGATTGATTAGTGAGTGTTGGGTTATCAGGAGGGTATGTCTGGTATAGGGACAATTTTATAGGAGTTTAATATCCTTTGTGTTTCACCTCAGATTCCCTATCTTGTCTTAGGACTCTGCCAATTACCAGATGTAGTGCCTCAATCTTGAAAAAGAGCCCTGGGCCAAACAACCCTGTGTCTTTATCATTTGAACCTGTCTGTTATTAGCAATAGAAATTGACAAAGACAACCTCAGATAGTATCAGTTTCCTGTACCTATGTCTCAGTGTGGAAATGTCATAAATCAGAATGGGAGCTAACTCCCATTAGACATAAATAAAAAAAAACACATGTGTATGGAAAGGGAAGCAGATTTGAGTAATTTTCTACCATATACAGATTGGCATAATGCAACTACTACCTGCTGGGCAGATTTTAAAGATCACTTTCATCTGAGAAGAAAACAGTACAGGTGTAAGTACATGAAAGAACAAAAACAGTGATTTTATTCAGGTAATGGGGAAAAGGATCCCAAGGAACTAGAGGACACAGTTAAGGAATGAGGTGCATGCCAATAAGAGTGTATGTGAAGGAGAGGTGATATGTTTATGCCTCTTCACAGAGATTCTCATCAACACCAATGTTTATTTTAGACATAAGCATATAATTGAAGTGAGAAGAAATAAGTCCTAAAACTGTCATATTTCTATACATAAAAATTCAAAACGATGTTTAATGTAGTATATTGCTGTCTTGGACTACTTATCTGTCAATAAAATTGCACATATACATTAAAAGAATGTCAAAAGAACTTTATTAAGTTTTCCTGGCTGGATTCAAACTTGCTGTTTAGCTAGGAATGTGTAGAACTTCTGATCCTCCTGTCTCCACCTCCCTCCTGAGCGATGGTACCCACCACTACATCCTGTTTATGTGGTGCTTGGAATCAAGTTCAGAGCTTCATGCATGGTATCCAACCCTACCAGCTGAAATTCATTCCTACTCCTTTGCTCGGTTGTAAATTCTAAACATGTAATCCTAGTTTGGGTCATATATTTATGACTGCGATCCTTCGTCTTGAGTTATGACTGTGATCATTCATCTTGAGTTATGACACCTGGGAAAGGGAACCTTAACTGGAATTTCCTCCATCAGACTGCAAGGGAGTGTGTTGTGGGGCATTTTCTGGATTTCTGATTTGTGTAGGAGGGCCTAGACCGCTGTGGGCAGTATCTTTTGTTGGCATTCCTGCCAAACCTGAGCAGTCTATTTAAAAAAGAAGCCAAAGATGAACCTGAAAGCAAGCCAGTAAGCAGAATTCTTCCATGCTTCATGCTTCTGTCTTGAAGTCCTGTCATTGCTTGCTTAGATGATGGTCCTTAAACTAGCAGATGAAGTTAGTCCTTTTCTTCTTCCTTAAAGTCCCGTTTGCTTAGATGATGGTCCTTAAACTATCAGAAGAAGTTAGTCCTTTTCTTCCCAAGTTACGTTTGGCCACAGTTTTATTACAGCAAAGGAAAGGAAATTAGAACAATCACCAACATAAGAAAAGTATTAACATGGAATAAGTTCCAGTCCTGAATATTTATATCTCAACATAGAAAAGGTACGTAGTTCCTTCTATTTTAAACTAATATATGCCTACTTAAAAGGTTTATTCACCAAGTTTTTCTATCTAACAAGTCTCAGAATCTGACTTAATGTAAATATTCAGTTAATAAAATTTAAAGCAGCCACATTTTCATCCTTTTTGAAAACACAGCTATATATTAGAATTCCATCAGAGGCCTCTGTCAAATTGAACTATTGAACTTCGGGTGGTGGAAGTCCTCCCCCAGGCAAGAGATTTAAATCATTTTCAAAGTTAATTTCCTGCTCCCAGATGGAGAACAAATCCAATTGAGTTTACTTCATTCTTTGGATGAATGGGAAAATGTCACTTGCATACTCAAAGAGGAAGGATAAAATCTCAGGGAAGTTGGGGTCCTGTCTGCCACAGGCACAAAGAAGACAGTCCTGAGGGAAGAGATGGGGTGTTAGGAGCCTGAGAACAGACCTGAAACCCACCTCGGTGAATCCCTGGCTTGCTTCCGAGGCAGTTCCAGGAGAGGACAGCTGTTTACAGCAGAAATACATGTGTTTTTGGATTTTTTTTTCACCTTAAAAGGAAGAGACGGTTTACAGTTCTAAGAAGGAATCTACGTGAACTGTTAAAGTTTCACCTAGGAGATGAAATGAGCAACTTTCAGAGCTCCGTGAAAGTGGAAAGGTTTCTGCTTTGTCAGATGTAGCTTGTAAGTCAGAATGAATTAATGTACAAAAGTTATAGACTAGCTTTAATAAAGAAGAAGTGAGCAAGACGTTCTTGTTTTGTTTTATTGAGAAAAAGAAAAAAAAAGTTTCCCCCTCCTCCCAGCCTCTCATTTCCCTCCCTCTTCTCCCACCCTTCTCCCCCTCCCCTCAACCCCCACCCCTCTTCCCCTCCCTCTCCAGTCCAAAGAGCAGTCAGGGTTCCCTGCCCTGTGGAAAGTCCAAGGTCCTCCCCCCTCCGTCCATGTCTAGGAAGGTGAACATCCAAACTGGCTAGGCTCCCACAAAGCCAGAACATGAAGTAGGATCAAAACCCCGTGCCATTGTCCTTGGCTTCTCATCATCCCTCATTGTTAGCCATGTTCAGAGAATCCAGTTTTATCCCATGCTTTTTCAGTCACAGTCCAGCTGGCCTTGGTGAGCTCCCAATAGATCAGCTCCACTGTCTCAGTGGGTGGGTGCACCCCTCGTGGTCCTGACTTCCTTGCTCATCTTCTCCCTCCTTCCGCTCCTCATTGGGACCTTGGGAGCTCAGTCCAGTGCTCCAGTGTGGGTCTCTGTCTCTATCTCCATCCATTACCAGATGAAGGTTCATAGGCAAGAGGATAAGTATATGTTTTTTCTTGTTTTTTTATGTAAAGATATTAAACCCTAAAGGTTTTTCTCCTTGTCGGCTACCTATTAAAAAAAATAATTCATATCTATTGTTAAGACATTTGGGAACCTGAAACCTTTCTAATGAATCCTTTCTTGGTGACGAAGGTATCCTCAGAAAAGAAAAAGGCATGGGACTAAGAATTATGGAAAGGTGGGGCACCAGATGGCAACCCTCAATATATCCTGCCATGCCTGACTTTGCAGGGTATGTCTGTTAGTCTTTCACCAACTTACAAAATCTGCTCTCACCTGAGAATAGAGAACCTCAACAAGAAAACACCCCCATCAGATTGGCCTATAGACAAACCTGTAGGACAGTGTCTGATTGGTGGTAGATGTAGGAGGGCCCAACCTGCTGTTGGTAGGGCTTGTTTGTTTTTGTCAGTTCTACAGTCAATGGAGCAAAGGAAATTCAATTGAGAAAATTCCCCCATCAGATTGGCCTAAAGGAAGCCTGTGGATCATTTTCTTGACTGAAGATTGATGTGGATGGTCTCATCCCACTGTGGGTGGTACCAACCCTGGATAGGTGGTCCTGTATATACAAAAGAAAGCAGACTGAACAAGCTAGGAGGAGCAAGCCAGTAAGCAGTGTTTCTCAATAGAGTAGGCTTCAGTTCCTGCCTCTAGGTTCCTGACCTGAGTTCCTTCCCTGACTTCCCTCAGAGTTTGATTGTGACTGTGAACTGAAATGAACTCTTCATCCCCGACTCCAAGTTGCTTTGGGTCAGGGTTTCTCTCACAGCAATAGAAACTCTATTTAAGATCATGAAAAGGAAAGTGGTATTATTTGCTCTGAATAAAAAGATATTTTCCTAAGTAGCCTATCTGTATCCTTTCTTGATGAATACATTATCCTAGGGTCAATAACACAAAGACAACTTTTCTGAAAGGGTTTTAGTGAACCTGATAATATTAAACTACATTATTTCTTATGAATATAAAGCAGGCACACAGTTATGCCTTAAATTAATGATAATGAAAAGACATCTAAAGTATAATTTCAGTTAAAGGCTAGCTCAGGTTGCAGGATTCCAATTTAATTTTTTAAACAATGCCTATTTTTCCCATTCTTTACTACTTAGTCCGAAGAATTCTAGATTCTAATTAAAAGTAAATTTGCCATGTTTGATGGCTACTCAATACCAATAACAAAACCAGTTTATAAAGAAGATAAGAGAGATTATATTCCTTCTTTCAGAGCACAAATGTATCTCAATCAAAACAAATCAGCACCCAAGTCATGGTCCTGAGCTGTGAACCACTGCAAAAACTTCTGCTGGATCAAGATTGCCGATCTGAAAATGGAAAAATCAACTCAATATAATTGATAATCACAGTCTGTGCTAGGTGGGGGAAGAAATACATTTTCTCTTCATAATTTCATTTAATCTTTTATGGTAGTCTCTGCTATACAAAACACTGACACAGATTTTAGACTCATAAAATATAATGAGTCGTGAATGTGACCCTGTTCTCCATTAAAAAGACGTATTATAATTTTGTCTTAAGAAAAGCTAAAGTAGAATATTTTTCTGTTTTCAGAATCGGTTGTAGTGAGTGACATTGTTTGTACTCACTGTGTGTTGCTTTATCGTGTTTTTCAGGGGTGTCTAAGATCGTGTGCCTTTACTAATTACCACATTTATCAGAAAGTCCTCTGGGAAGAGTGGAACCTATTCCTCCTAACAGGGTGTGAGCACGCCCACTGCCAAGTTCTGTACCACTGTGCACCATGGCAACTTCCTGGGTGTGTACATATATATAGCCTTTGATTTAAGTTTCTTTGATTATTAGTGAATAGAAAGGAACAAATATATCAATTACTCATCTTTATATTTTTCTATCAATTTCATTTGCTCACTTTTCTACATGGTTCATTTTCTATATTGTTTATAAATCTACAGGGATGATAATATGTCCTTGTACTGTGTGAGGATTTTTCTCACTCACGTTTTTAGCTATGGCAAGATTTTGTATCATGGTGTTTAATTTATGTGGCATTTATTTCAGTAAAAGATGTGATAGTAATTTATCTCACCTTTTATTCCTACTGGTTTGTCAATCTTTCCAGCAGTGATAATTAAGTAGTTAAACATTGCTTTAAAAGTGAAGTACAGAATCAGAGGAAACATATTATATTCTTGTTATTGCTCTGAATCAACTATCACGGCTCATCTTCCAGAGTTCAAGTTCTTTTCTTTTTTCTTTTTGTTTATTCTTCTCTCAGACAATACGTCCCAACCACAGCCACCCTGAATATGGATGACAGTGTTCTACAAGCTAGGCTCCCACACTGAAAGAGGGACTGGGGAGATGAAAGCCATCTAAAGACCAGCTTTCATCTCTTCCTGCCTAATGACTGAGGAGACAGTGTGGGAAGACTCTGTAGCCCCTCTTAACTATGAGACAAAACTAGATTCCTCTTCCCTTGAGTGGCTTCTGCCAGCTCTGCTGTCGTTGCAACAAGGGAAAAAATGGATAGAGTATCTGGGAGGAGACCTGGATAAAATCCCACCAACACAACTTCATCAGTAGGTACTTCATCACTAAAACACTTCCCATTTGAGGTTTAACAGAAAATAGTATATTAAATGCTGTATATAAATACAGAGATGCATTTTACCTTTTTTGAGGGGGGTAGGCAAAATCAAATGTGGAAGTCAGGATGAGCTATCAATGACAATCAGACAGTGACCAATATTTACTTACACTGCGGAGACACAAGCACACACTGAGCTAATAGTATTTGGAAATGGTGTTGGAGGTATTTTATGTTATTGTTTTTGCTTTGAGTTTTGTTTTTGTTTGTTTGTTTGTTTGTTTGCAGTGGACTAAAGCAGGAACAATCATATTATTCTCCTTAAATATCTGCACCATCAGCTGGGGTATGCTGGAAAACTGAGAGTCTACACTTCATGATATAATTAATTATTGATTGAACATGGGCCTATAATCACTACCATAGAATTTGTCAGACTAATCCAAAATGTTCCCAAGAAAATTCCTGTGGATCTTAGGGGAAAAATGATGCAAGAGAATAGAATATTAAAGCCATGTGCCACCACAGCCTGACTGAAGTAAAGATTTAACTGAAATAAAGATGGCTAGTTAAGCCTTTACACAGTGCTGCCTCTACCCCTTGACATGATTTTGCAATGTTCTGCTCTAAATAGGCAGATTTATATTTAAGTTCTAAGAAAAGTTACATTTTTTTTTGTCAAAAATAATGAGTAAGGAAAGAAGACATGACCCCTTTATGTAGCCAAAACCACAAAATCTCCCATTTCAAAGACTTTGTGCTTCCTCGATAACTAGTGACTAACAAATCTTTAAATTTTAATTTGCCTTATAATTTTCTTAATTGAGAGTGAAATCAGTGTTCCTGCTCACAGAAAGATCAGGGTGGAACTCCAAATTCATGACTTATCACTTTGCTTCTTGCAACTGATACACATTGAACAACTTGCAACTGTCCCATGGCTGAAAGAACCAAACAAAATGTCTGCCGACTCAAGAATATTGTCTTCACCTTAACTGTGTCTTTCTTTTGGATCTTTGCTGAGTGGAAAACTCCTGTGACACCTGTCTACTGAGTCAGATAAGAGACAAATGAGAAAATTCAACATTCCTACAGATAATAGGAGCTAATTCTACAATTTCTCTGGGTATCACTCCTTGGAATCATCCCTACAATCACCTTCAGATGACTTCTAGGAACCAGCAACTAACATCCTTCAGCTGGTGTGAACAAGCTGGCAATGGATGCAGCGATTCCCTCAGTCTGTGAGATTGAATGTGCTTCCTTACTTCGGCTACTTTGTTGCAGATCTTTGCTCCCTACCACCCCAGACTTCCTTTCTACCTAACAATAGGTCTTCTACTTCATTTACAAAGAACAAAATTGAATTGTCTTTGACTGAAATATGGGTCCGTCCATTGGTTTCCAGCGAATTAATTTGATAATTTAAAAATTATTTTCTTGTCTATTCCGATTGTAGCAACATTAATCAATACGCTGCCCAAATAGTTAATTTTCCTCCCACTGTCACCACTTCCTCCCTGGGGAGGCTCTAATTAGAGGGAACGGCTAGAAACTTTCAGGCTCATTACCCACAATGTTTCAATGAATATAAAAGATTTGCCGTGGTTTCTGAAAGCAGCTCTAGGTGGAAATTATACGGGGGAAAAATACCTCCATGCTTTATAACCAGGATGGTTTGAGCATCTTACCTTACAAATAAACTACTCAGAATGTTATTCATGGAAATGACAACAATTAATAGCCATCACTTATTGCCTCATGAACACAAGCATGAATGTCAGAGGTAAAAAGCTACTCATTTTTAATTAATTATTGAAACATAGCTAGTTCTTTTATTGTTCATAGAGGTAATGGCAAATGGTTACAGTCAACACCCAACAGTAGAGAGCACAATTAGGACCTGAAAATGATCACTATTTCTTACGAAAACTTAGGTCTAATTAGAGGACACGAGATTGGCCCCATAACAAACATAATAAGACTAAGGAACAACAAAGAACAGGAGCCACAGGCGAGGCAAATTAATTCCAAAAATTTTTATTATTTGACTCTCATGCTATTCTCACTTGGACTAGGTGGGATGTCTCCTCCACCTTTCATTTCTGTTCTTCCGCTTAGCAACAAAACCAAGCCAACAACTAAACAACTGCCAGGGTTCTCTAAAGAAGCTGAACAAATCACAAAAAGTGTTTGTGCATGTGAATGTATGTGTGTGCATGTACATGCATGTGGGTGTGTGTACATGTGAGTGAGTGCACGTGAGTGTGCATGTGTGTTCATTGAGTGTGTGTATCCATGTGAGTATGTGTGCGCATGTATGTGTGTATGTGAGTGTGTGCATGTGAGTGTGTGTGTGTGCATGTGTGTGTTTGTGTGTATGTGAGTGTACATGTGAGTGTGAGTGTGTGCATATGAGTGTATATGGGCATCTCTGTGTGGTGTGTTTAACTGAAAAATATCTGTTTATGTATTTACCCAGGAACTAGGCTGACAAGTAAACTCTATAAAGAAGAGCAGCAGGCTGGCAACACAGGTATAAAGCTGCTGCTGATCTTTTGAATTCAAATTTTGTACAACTGGACTCTTGGGTGATATATTTCTAAATTGGAATGTTGAATCATCATAATTCACCTTTCTTTTTTCTTTTTTTTTTCTCCAGGAAAGACCCGTCTTTGTTCTTAAGGACTTAAGTGATTGAGGATTTCCACACAAGTTATCAGAGTTAATCTGCTTTATTTAAAGTCAGTTGGGTATATGTATATTCGAATGTTTGCAGGATATCAACACAGAGATGCCTGTGCTCATGTTCAGTTAAACTATTGGATGCTAGGGACTACTGAAGCTGATAGAGAAAATGAACTATGGTCCCAACTTAAGAGAAAGCAGTTTCTAGATTAAAGCAGTGATATAGTAGCGCCCACTGAACTTATCTGTGATTCAATATGTCCATTCAGTGATGTAAAGACTATTAATTGCTTAGGATTCTGGTTGGAATGGGCAAAATATGTGGATTGGTATTTGGTTATTTAAAATTCCAGGCTTAATTTGGAATATCCAGACAAGTAGTTGAAATATAGTGCCAGAATGCTTACCAATGTGATAGGTACACCAGATTCTTCCGGGATTTAAAATGCACAGTATGGCAGATGGAATGGATGGATTTGTTGTAATGGAGGAATAATGGAACACACTTACACAGAGAAATAGGGGACATCTGGGCCATGTACACAGGATTTAGAAGCTCCTAAAAAGACTTCAAAATCCCGCCATTGTCTTCACCTTTTATGTCCATTAGCACAAACTCCTCAAATCTTTCTCTTTCACCTCCCTGGATAATTATTCTAGAGCAAAAGGATGCCCATATCATCCCCATGTTAAAACACACTGACAACTACCGGAAGTTTCCCTCTCCATGTCCTCACATATGATGCTAGTGACTGCCAGGCCCTTCCTCTTTAAGAGATAACTCTCACTATTCACCATACCTTGTCATTTGTTTTTTAATGCACGTTGAACCGATTTCTATTTCTGCAAAAGTTCCTCATCTCTTTTGACAGTGGTCCTTGAACATTCTTGTATTCCTTTCCAATAGCCCCCCCCCTTTTTTTTTCTGGATCTTGTCATGGTTTTAATACAAAACATCCCTCACAGGATCATGTGTTTGAATGCCTGATTCTCATTGGTCATGTTGTTTGGGGAGGTTGCAGAAACTGTGGGAGGTAGAATTCGGTACATCATGGAAGCAGAGTATAGGAGGTATTAACCTGGCTACTTCCTGCTTTACTACCTGCTCCCTTTCTGCTTAATATGAACAATTGTCCTCAACCTCATATTCCTACCTTTACAGTGTTTCCTTCAAATACATTTGTCAAGCAGACATAGACTGAGTTTTCTGAACCTGTGAGCCAAATAACTTTTTCTTTCTTTATTTTTTTCAAGGAATTTTCTCAAACCTTTGCTAAAGTAACTACATTTTTTTCCTAATCTAATTCTTTCAGTTGAAAGGAATAATCTATCTCTATTCCTCTCTATATCTCCAATTTTAACCCCAACAGAAGATACACATAGGCAGATAATCATCTCCAGACTCTCCTTCAAGTACCACATTCTTTAAGGATAGATGCTTTCTTTAATTCATCTTTATGCCTTTCACAGAGTCCTTTGCAAAGTACTTTACACTTAGTTTCCTCAATAGACTCTTAGTGAATACAGTGGAAGCAATGATAGATCCATACACTCTTATAATCTTTCAACAAGTGGAAACTATATTCCAGTATTACAAAATGAGTGTAAATGAACCATGTGTTGATTATACATGGGGCTGAATGTATTATAAAGTGCACAAGTGGCAGCCAAAGAATGGTCTATTGTAGTACTAAATGTGAGTCATACCAAACTAATATGCTAAGCAATAAATGTTAATTAAACATTCAATTAACGATTCACTTGCCTTTTGAAATCTAGAATGGCTTGAAGGAGATTATTTGTGCCTCTTAAAAGCTCTCTTCTGGTAAATTTATATGGCTGTTCTAGTCTCTCCATTTAATTCCTTTAAAGTGTGAAGAATTCTGAAATATTCTTCTAGTGACTTTAAAATTTGGTTCTTCCAAGATTAGTACAGAATATAGAGGAGCTCCTACATAACCACAGATAAACTGTGCTGCCTTTCTTTTTATCCAGAAAACTGTCTGCTCTTCACAGAATTCTGGTGTGATTACACACTTTAACACAGTCATATATACATTCAGCTCCAAAGGTATTGGGACACAGATTACAGTTGTACCATTTGCTTCAGCATAATTCATGTCCTCTGCAGATGGGACACTAAACTATCTGGATTCTACAGCAGCTCCTCAGCATCCCTGGCAGATTCTGTCAAGTTAAGCCTTCTGACTCAGATTAGAAGCCATCCTTACCTAACACATCATTCTCTCTAAAGCCTGACATTAAGAACAATCCATGGGATGTGCTCAGTAATTATTTGTTCATTGGGAAAAAGGAGTACAGATTAGGAGTGTGTACATATGCTTCCTAGCAATGTTGGTATCTCTTAAGGAGCCTCTCAAGAATAAAGAATGTGTTATCAAGGGGAGAGTTAAGAAAACACTCCAGCTCTGCTTGCTTATAATTAATTAATTAATCTATTTATTTATTTCCTTCTTTTGGTAGTGCTAAGAACAGAACCCAGGCCTTTGTGCATAAAAATCAAATGCTATACACTGAGCCACATTGCTCAACTTGTCTTTAATTGATGTTAAAAAGTTATTTGTTTAGACATTATAAAGCATAAAGTAATATGTTCTTAGTTTCCTATTGGCTTTGTTATAGAAAAAAAACTTTGGAATAAAACCACCTAATAGCAAATATTATTTCTCCCTGTCCTCTGAGGAAATTACTTTTCTCTAACTCCCTCTGTCTTCTGGGAAAATAGTTTTCTTGTGTTTCTGGAGAAAGTTTATATTCTGATAATTAACTGCAGAATTAGCTATTCCTAGGAAAAATAAGCTTAAAAGGACATGAATCATAAGAACTTCTAATCAATACTCTTGTTAGATTTGTGAAACCCCGAGCATCCAGTGACCTACACATAACAGCAGCCTTAAATCAGAGAAGCAAATCGCCTAAGGTTTGTGACTTCCATGGTACCCACTTATCTGATGAGTCTCTCAAACTCCTTATTGAACTCTTATGCCTGCAGCCTTGATAGTCTTTGTGATAGCCTTCACCTTCTTTGACTTTCAGGTTTCCCAAATTATTTTCCAACCACTTGATTTTAATCAATATTTTATTTTCAATGATTCACAGAGAGAGTGTGGATTCATGGTACCAATTAGACACATGTGTGTTGCATTGCTCCCTTGTAGTTGGGGAGTGTCCCTAGAATGGACGTGAAACCTAGATATTGTTCATGATATGATGATAGTCTATGAGAATATATGCATAGCTGACTTGGCCACAGAAAAATAAACAGCACAAAAAGGCTACCCAATGGGCCGGGCGGTGGTGGCGCATGCCTTTAATCCCAGCACTCGGGAGGCAGAGGCAGGCAGATCTCTGTGAGTTCGAGACCAGCCTGGTCTACAGAGCTAGTTCCAGGACAGGCTCCAAAGCCACAGAGAAACCCTGTCTTGAAAAACCAAAAAAAAAAAAAAAAAAAAAAAAAGGCTACCCAATGACCTGCAATTCTTTGCATCTGCTGTAAAATATGTATCTCTAAAACAGGAATTCGTTTTACCAGAAATCATATTTCTGCATGAGAAGACCTAAAATAATTGAAGGTTTTTTCCCTCTATGGTGGTTTAAATAGGATGTCACCACAGTTGTGGCATTTGACTATTTATTCCGCACTATGGAGCTCTTTGGGGAGACATGGGAGGTATGTCCCTGTTGAAGAAAGTATGTCACTGGGGGTAGGCTTTGAGGGTTTCAGAAGACTCACACCACTTTGAGTTTGTTCTCTCTGTGTTGTAAGATATGAACATTCAGCTCTTAGGTTCCAGTTCCAGCCCCCATGCCTGCCAGATGCCTTGATTCCCTGACATGGTAGTCATGGACTCTTTCTGGAAATGTAAGGGCCAAATAAACTCTTCTATAAGTTATCTTATGTAGTGGCATTTCAATTGTATTTTTATAAATAAAGACTGCCTGAAGATCTGAGAGTAAAACAGTCACACTAGTCAGCCTTAGAGACCAGGCTATGGTAACACACACCTTTAGTCCCAGTAGCCACAATGACACACACCTTTAATCCCAGTGGTGCATGCCTTTAACCCCAGCCCTAGAGAGTAATATAAGACAGGGGGAGATAGCTCTCAGATACACAGTCTCATTCTGAGATTCCAGGATCACATTTTCAGACTGAGTTTGAAGTAAAAGCCAGAGCCTGGCTTTTGCTTTTCAGATCTTCAGGTTGAATCCCAACTTCTGACCTTGAGTTTTTATTAATCATCCTTCAGCCTTGGTTATGGTATTCTTTCCACAACAATAGAAATGTAACTAAAGTACCTTCCAAAGCCTCTGAAGAAAGTACTTGAAAGTCATTATACAAGGAAGTGATTTTTAAAGTTGTTGGTGACAGGACACAGCCCCTCCTATAACAAGTCATAAGACGTTCTGTTGTCAAGCAAGGCATGTAAGTGCCTATAAAGGCCCACATATCGTGCCTCATACCTGTAATTCCAGCACTCTGGAGGCTCAGGCTCTAAAATCACTGGAAATCAGAGGCCATCTGGGTCAATAAATTAAATTCCAGACAACCTTGACCAAAGTGTAAGACCCTGTTTCAGAAAAGCTCTCCCTCAAACTCATGTCTTTTCATCAGGTAAACTATTTACCACGTGGAGTAAAAAAGAAAAGTCTCTATAAAAAACTCCATCTTCTCAGAACTCCACAGAAGACTCCGGTGATCTCAGTACTGCACAGAAGACCCCAGTGATCTCAGTTGTCCACAGAAGACCCCCGTGATCTCAGTACTCCACAGAAAACTCCAGTGATCTCAGAATTCCACAGAAGACCTCAGTGATCTCAGTACTGCACAGAAGACCACAGTTATCTCCCCAAACTTCTCAGTAACTTTATAGCTAACTCAGGAATAGTTGGCAATTTCCAGATGGGTAAACAAGAAAATATAAAAACAAAGGATTTCAGATATTTCCAGAAAATAAGTTCTTTCACATCTCTCTGTCATTATCAACCAGGTGACAGTTATGATGCAAATACCATTATTTGTATACAAGCAAAGTTTCTAAACTGTTTACATAGACATTTAATTAAATTATGGTTGTGCTTTGTTACATTTAATTGCCATTTAAAATGCCTTCAAGGATTGAATTATCATTCTGCACTGAAATGAAAATTGCTGTGTTTAGAAAGGCTCAGAGGTCATACAGTGGGGCTCATACTTAAATCATATAGGAACAGGTACCCATCCTCAAGATCATAAACAAAAACATATATTTACTTTGAAAGCAGAAACAAAGCAATTTGTTGGAGTATAGGAAGGCATGTATCCCAGGGTTGCAAGAAAATACATGTCTTATTTTGCTTATTGTGTGCTAAGCAATGAAGTGCTTGAAACAGATTTTATAGAGCAGGGGTCAGGAGACTGAGGATATTAAACATTCTCCAGTGGAATGTTTTCAAACAATGTTGTAAGTTTAACAGTCTTGGATGGCGGTGGTGGTTTGAACAAGAATGTCCTCCACAAGCTCAGAGATATTTGAATACTTGGTCTCCAATAGGGAGGCTTAGGTTGGACTGCACTACTGGGGGAGTTATGTCACTGGGGATAGACTTTTATCTTAAAAGTCTCATGTCACCTGCAATGCTATGTCTGCTTTGTACCTGAGGTAGAGATGTGAGTTCTCAGCTTCCTGTTTCTTCCACTTTACCTGCTACTTGCTGCCATAGTTCCCTGACATGGTTGGCTGTAATCCCTCTGGAACTGTAAGCAAAAATAAACTCTCTCTTCTATAAGCCACTTTCTGTTGTGGGGTTTTAATCAGACCAGCAGAAATGTAAGTAACTGAGTGGCATAGAAGAGGATGTTGGGTAGCAAAATTCGACATTGATAGTAACAATCCTGATTTTCCTCTTCCCAGAATTCTTTTAGTCTGGTTGCCCTGCCTATACTTCCTGCCTGGCTATTGGCCAATCAGCATTTTAATTAAATCAATATTAGTGACAAATCTTTACAATGTACAAGAGCACTATTCTGCAATAGAATTTTATTTCTGAATAGAAATGGAGGTGGAGAGGATTGGGAGTAGGGCAGAGGGAAGGTTGGGGGAAGGACTGGGAGAAGAGGAGGGAAGAGAAACTTTGGTGGGGATGTAAAATAAACAAATAAATTATAAAAAGAAAAAGAAAGGAGTCAAGTGACCCAAGTTTGCGCTGTTTCTTTCTGGGTTGGTTATGTGTAGAACCTCATGCTGTGGTTCTATTTTGTCATAGCCCTGAGTGTTAGAGAACCAATTTGCCTGGAAAAATGGATATGTGAACTCTTCACTTTGAAATGGTCACATATGCCTATTGCAGAGACTTGGGCCCCTCCTACACCTAGAGCAGAATTTTATTGTACTATTAAATTAACTTGAACTGACTTCTCTGACTTTCTGTTTTTCATTTCCTTCTCAGTTGCCACACCCTCTGGGAATCAGTCTGGCTCTGAATGAGTGAGGCAATGAGGCTTTCATTTCTTCCCCTAGGACACTAATGCACAGCCTAATAGACTGCGAGGAACTGGGCTCTCATATTCAGCCTGCATTTTCTTTTCCCTAATTGCATCCCATTACTACATTCTAAACAATTTTTCTTCTTCCTTTATACCCTACAGATTCTCGTCTGGGGTTATTTCAATTTGGCCAAGCTTTGTAAACAGCATTTTTTTTTCCTGTATTGCTACTGCAAGTCAAACTTTTGGTTTCTAGTTTGTTTGTTTGATAGTCTGAAATTTTCTTGCTGTTGGCTATCACAATGATGTTAAAAAGACTTTCATTTACTAGAAAGGTCTGATCAGACAAACATAGGAAATTGTATTTCCCTTTTATCTTCAGTGTGAAGTTTCAACTAATATCTATATTAACTAAATACATCTTACCATTCTAATTTTTTTAACAGAATCTCACTGTATAGATTATCTTTACTACCTAACTTGAAATTTTTATCCTGTAACTTACTTAGTACTATTTGCATTGTGTTTGGGTTTCTCTCATGTATTTTTGTCTTGCTTTGTATCACTATATATATTTTACCAGATCACAGTTTTACCATAAGCTTAAGTAGACAACTTAAACTAATATTGTAGGATAAACATTCCATGAAGACAAAAATGCAGAATAAAACAAATATTGGCTGAAATATTTATCTAAGTTGTTCTATTACCAATAAAAAACTCATGAGTCAAATATTGGGGTGAAAACCTGATAGATCAAAGAAGCGGCAGAGGAGTAATCGGCTGACCTCCTCTCCACACTTCCCAGATCAAAAGAGCTTGAAATCTCCAAGTCCCTCCCTTCTCTTTCCTGTGTGTGTGTGTTCTCTATCTATATTCCTGGCTTTTCATGGATAATTCTGGTCAACTAGTCACTGACTCTGCCCCCTGATTCAAGGTTAACTTTATTAACAGTCTGGGAGTATCCCAGTGTGATCAAATATCCATTAACAGTTGGTTATCTCAAGGCTATTATTGATAAACATTATTTCCCTTTTTGTAGTAAGTGTATCTTACACAATGCCTTTTAATGTCTATAGTTATTTTTTTCAGATCTGTCATCTTAGTTAACTCTCATTTTAATTCTATGTTGGATTTCCATGTTACTTTGAGCCTGAAGAGCCATTCCTTAGGCCAGTTGAAAACATACAAAACACAGCACAACACACAAACTCAGTAGGGGGACAACAAAGCATTTTCATTTTATCTTACTTTTTCATAATTCCATGGATAGGAACCAAAGTATGAATTCTAAGCTCTCTGGTAGTAGATTATAGTAAGGTTCTCCTAGACAGCAGTCATCCTACAATCCTGAAATATAAAATCATAACCAATCATAGAGTTTCATCTACTGGTGACAAGGAAAAGACTTCAAAGAGTAGTTGTTTGATATAGTAGTTGATGGAACTACAAATTCTCCAGAATCTCATAATGAAAGAAACTTGAAATATCTGCCATCCAGTGAGAAATATTCTAAGACATCAAAGGTAAACATATGTTATGAAAGGAAGTAATCTACCTTAAATCTAGCAAATTATCATATAGAGTAAATCTCTCCTGGCCATACACCCTTAATGGAAATCTTGATTGCAGTACTACAGGAGAAAAAATTTCCATCACTCTTCACATCTCTGATTAACTTCCTTGCACAGCAAAATGAAGGAATATTAGATGCCATAGGCCACATTCCCCTGAATGCTCTGAAAGAATTTAAGTGATACTGCCACCTAATAAGTATCAGGGTCCCTTCCGAGAGAGGTTCTATTTCACTTTCATTCCTCCTCCTAATTTTACAGTGGGGTCAGAGCACATGTTCATAACAGATCCGTCCTCCCCATGCCTTCTTTGATTCTGTGAATGATGTGTAATCCAGCCTGATGGTGACCAACAGCCTGTAGGGAGTTCTATGAATTTTTTGTATTACAGTTTTTAATGTTTGACATTTAAAGTCATGTGGATATCCATTCAAAATTCTGGTCGGACATAACAGAACTAAAAGAATAAATTTTTTAGAACTTAACTTACACAGACATAGCTGTATGAGTCATGGGGAAGAGCGAGTGATCATGCTGTAGGGATCCAGATATCTCAGTGCTGGACTCTCATCCCTCTAGCCTAGCCCTTCTCACAGCTCAACCTGCACACTCAGCTGTCATTCATCCGCAGCAAAAGTTCTCAAGCAGCTCATACTCAATACTTTCTATTGCGTTGACCACATTCCATTTCTTTCATTTTTAACACTTATTTATTTAATATATTTTATGTTTGTAATGTCTGCATGCACCTTATACATAAAGGTCAGATGACAAGGTGAAGGTGTCAGCTCATGACTTCTACCATGGCAAAAGACTTTTTATCCATTTTGAGCCATTTTGATGGACTGTCTTAGTTAGGGTTTTTATTGCTGTGAAGAGACACCATGATCAAAGCAATTCTTATAAAGAAAACATTTAACTGAGGTGGCTTACTTACAATTTCAGAGATTCAGTCAATTATCATCATGATGGGGAGTAAGGGAGCATACAGGCAGACATGATGCTGAAATTGAGAGTGCTGTATCTTGCAGGCAACAGGAAGTTGACTGACTGTCACACTGAGTGAAGTTTAAAAAAGGAGACCTCAAAGCCCTCCCCTACACTTCCTCCAATAAGACCACACCTACTCCAACAAGGCCCCATACCCTAATAGCAACCCTCCCTTTTCCAGCCATTTTCTTTCAAACAAGTACATGGTCACTGTCTTTCTCATTTAGGGGGTAACTATTCCTCCCAACTCCTTAGCAGAGCTCTGAATGAATCAGCCTTCTTCATGTTGTATTTTCTAATATTTAATTTCCAAATAATTTCAGGATTACTTACAAAAAAGATATGAGCAGTGTGAACAGATCTAGTATGTATTTTAAGATCCACTAATTTTTATTTTGCCAGAACTTGCTTTATTCTTTCTCATGCATTTGCGTATTATCCATTATGCCTATTTCAGATGAACCTTAATATCTAAATATTTTAGTGTGCACTTCATAAAAAATTTAGCCCTTTACATAATCATAGCCATGTTATCAAGAACAGAACATCAATATTGATAATGCTCTTACATAATAGACTGACCTGAACACAAATTTTCCCTTGCCTTAAAATTTCCATTAGAAAAAAATACTCTTATAGCTATCAATCATAAATTTCTTCATAATGGCCCATAATTCAGTCCCCATGGAATTATTTTATAATTTCACTTGTCCGTTGTTTGTTGTTAGTATTTAGAAAGCCAATTTATATTGTTATTTGATTTGATTTGTTTTGAGACAAGCTCTCATACAAAAACAAAACTGACCTTCAACTCAATCTTCCTATCTTCATTATATGAGAGCAAGTACGAATGGTCAATTTTATTTTTTATATTCAGTAATAAGGGCTATTGTTATTGGACATGATCAGTCATGACATGTTATGGTTTTTGTTTTGCTTTGTTCTGGGTTTTGTTATTTAATTTCCTAAAAGCTAAATAAATACCATTTTCACTTTTACGTTTAAAAAAAAAAGAGAGAGTGTGAATTTATCATTTCATAAAGTTTGGCAGCTTGTTTCTGAATAAAGATGGTTACAAACTTAAAATAGTTGAACTTATAATTTCTTCTCTTTACAATGACTTTTAAAAGGATGCACAAACAATAGATAGCATATTTTGATTTTTGTGCTCTTTTTCTCATCTTAACAATATACTTTTAATATGACTGTCTTTCATTCTTGGGTGGTAGCAGTGAGTCCATCAATAACCATGAAGATAAAAATTTCTATTTCTCTAGTGTGCTGTCTTACCAGCACTTCTTCAATATAGATATTAATAAAATTATGTGTCTTCAACATGCTATTATGAAAGAAAGATTTTTTTTGATGATCTGGCATAACTGAAACCCATGTCAATATTTCTAGAACATATAAGGGAACTCAAACTAAGCTATAATAGTGGAAGGTGGAGGCTATTAAATGCATCTTCAATTTAATTATATTTTTATATCTAATGGATTTATCCATATGTAACACTATAAGAAATTGAGAAACATGTGCACTGATAATATATCCTGCAACTGTTCTAAACTCATGTGTTACTTCTAATAGCATTTTTCCTGAAGAACATATCCTACCTTTAATGTAAGTCAGCAGCCAAAAAGGATGCCTTTTATTTATTTTTCTTACCGTGTTACACTAACACTTCAAGTGTAATATCAAATACATATCAGGAAAAATATTTTTGTCTTGTTCTAATTCTTAAGAAAAATGTTTATTTCAACCTTCGGTGTAATGCTACCTATAGCTTTTCTTCTCTTTTTCATAATGCATAACTTCTTCAAAAATATGCGTAGATTCAAATTCCAAGCACTGGTTTGTTTATTTGTTTATTGTTTGGTTTTAAGTCGTAGGGTAATATTCCTACACCAGCAACAACAAAAGGCACAGTAAGTCTATGAGATGGCTATGCAGGTAAAAGCGCTGCTGAGCAGGTTTTCAGTCCAATTAGAGAGCTATTGGCTGCTGTCAGGGTCAGCATGACTCTACTGCACCCTTAGGGTTAGAGTGCTGCTGCTGGTTGTTATGGTGCATGTGCCCGCACAACAAAGAGGAAATGGTGCCTGGTACTGGAAACGCAGTCAACTATTTGGAGTTAAGGAAGTTGTAGATCTTTAAGACTCTACAACGACCACTTTACCAACCCAGAATAATCCCTATCTACATTCTATTTGTTTACACCTCTCATCAAGGAAACTTCTCTTCCTACCAGATAGAGATCATTACAGAAAACTACAGCCCGTCAACATGCAGCATTGTGGAGCCCAGTCATAATACACACATCTACAAAACATTCCTGCACCCAAGGCTCAGGGAGCTTTGCACGAGACGAGGTGGGAAGATTATAAGCAACAGAAGATCAGAGAATTTTATGTAAGATTGTGTCTCCAAATTGATGTCAATAACTCTACCTGGAAAGGCTTGCCAACATGACCGCCGAAACATGAACTGAAAACATGGACAGTGGAAATACCTGAGGCTCCAATCCTACACAAAGAACTATAGACAACTAAGGAATGCTAGGAGCAGAAGGAAGTGTTCCCCAGGCCAGAGGACAATTGGCTATCCAATACCAAATCGTCAATCCAGACATTGTACATACAAATCACAATATACAGACTGAGCAGTTTGTGTTTAGGAACATACGTATATGTGTGTATATAATATTTAGGACTATATGTAATGTATATATTAGACATGTATATACGAATATATAAACGTATGAATGCAACAAAAATTAATTAAAAGAGAGGACCCAAACATGAACGAGAGCAAGGAGGAGTATGTGGGAAGATTTGGAAACCTTAATAAATAAATAAATGGATGTGAAGACCTCAATGTTTAAAAATTCATCCAGAAGAGTTAGCCTTTCTGTGAGCTCCTTCCTCTGACATTATCAATATATAAGCAGAAAAGTCACCCTGTTCATTTCTATTAACTTTTGGAGGCTAACCTTGATATGAGAAATTATTTTCCTCTGGGAAGTTCAGAAATTTACGGCCTTCCACAGTGGTGCTCACCTTTAAACTTGTACTTTACACTTGTCTTGGATTCTGAGGTCTTTGTCTACAAGCCTTGCACCAGAGTCCTAGTTTGACCAATACAGGATCTTAAAACACTTTTCTTCAATCTTTCTCCTATCTTTTAAAAAGAATCATTCAGTGAATATTTTTTTACATTCTGTAGTGTTTAGACTACTTTACCAGAGAGTGGGATCTGGAGAAACAGGAAGGTGATTCGTTGAAGATTCGTTGTCTTGTGAAATGTTTTGTCTCGTCATTTGTTATTTACCTCTTAGCATCTATGGTGAATGTTGGTCACATCTTGTTTTATAGAATGTATGGAGGTCTTGTTCTCAAAGTTATTGAAGCTCACACATGACCTCATTTTCCTAACCTAGTTCTTGCCCGGAATTTTTTTAAATATGAATTATTTTAATAAATTTATAATTTCACATTCTCTCTGAACACCAGTCCATGTTTCTTATGAAGCAAACTTGTCCACAGAAGGAAGATTGTGACAGCCTAGAAAGTTATAAGGAAACCACTTACACTACCTGGCAAGTTGTTTTGGTTAATCGGCTGTTCTCATAGGCTTCTGTCAGCAATATGTTACATGTCTGATACATTTCTATCTTCCTGGATTTTATCTCTGCCTCAGCAATTTTCCTCACATGTTGCTTCTCCTGGGACTATAAATAATTTCACTCTGCCTCCTTTGTCTTCATATTTTGGGGTACCCTAAAGACAGCCCTCTAACCTCTGTCCTTTTTCTACAAACACAGACACTGTTGATTTTATTTGGCCCCTGCACTGGATGCCATATACACTCAGAAGACTGTGTATTTCAGGTCTCTGCTTCTCCCACTCCAGGCTCACTTTTACGTTGATGCTTGTCACCAAATCAATGTGTCCCAGTACAAAAATTTTTGACTTCTAAGTGCAAACTTAAATAATCCTCTATCAACAGCCCCTGTAAACAGAAATTGCAACCTTGTGATTCCAAAATCCTTGGCAACAGCCTTCACTTCTTTTATAACTGATTAACAAATCACATGTGTCTTCCTTTCTCATGTATGTCACCTCTCTCATGGGACAGCTATACTGCTGCTCAAACGTCCATTACCCATCCGGTCAGTCTAGCACTGTTGGGAGCAGTGAGACCCCAAGATCCTGAAGTTCTTGTAATCCCCTGATCTGAGTGCCTACAGCTGCTCTGAGCAGGAGACCTTCAGGAGTTCCTGATGGCAGGAGAGTGGTTTCTGGTGGGTTTGGCTGGGGCGTGGCTATCTCTATATAATCTGCCCCTGAACACAATAAAGGGGGCATTCTTGGGGAATTCAAGGATGACCCGTGTCTCTGTCTCTCTATCTGTGTGTGTCTGTGTATTTTAACCTCCAGCCCCTTGCCCGAAGCTCAGTAACTGGGTGCCAGCACACAGAGCGCAGACACGGGTGCGCGGTGCGGGGAGTAGCACAAGAACTTCCTCTATGGTTCTCGTTTCTTCCAACTTGACTTTATCAGTTCTCATTTTACCACATCAGAGCTTTCCTATTATAGTCAAGCCAGATCTTGTCTTTTCTTACCTTGAATGAGGCAAAAATCAAAGACCAATGGCAGTTTAAAAGTTCTTTCCAATAAAGTCCGAGCCCCTCCGAAATTCCTTTTGTATTACTGTTTGCCCTCCAATTCCCAGCCAGCTCCAACTCCTCAGGCCTGTCCGGAATGGTCTGCTACACTCTAGCTTCCCTTCCTCACATTTTGTCTCCTTGTACCCTCATCTTTATCTGACTTCTTCACTCCACTCAAATCAAAACGTTTAGGAAGGGCCCTGTGTTGACAACCCGCTCCAATCTTCCTCTTTCTATAGCCTTCTGCTCTCACTAGTCTTCTTGTGCTCATAATTATTGATACCACTCACATCTATTTCTCCACTTTCCATTTTCTAAGCAGAAGGCAAGACGCGGGTCTCACATGTCTTGTTCAGGTCTGTAGCCCTTGTTTTTTGGAGCAATAAATGGATATAGATACTCAATACAAGTGCATATTGAAGGAAAACATGTAGAGAATAATGTATAAAGTACAGGCAAAAGCTCTTTCTGGGGAAAGGCACTAAGGAGGCATGTATCAATATTGCTAGAAGATCTGGTTATGCTAAAAATGTGATATTTGGTTGGTGCATCCCTGAAAATCCAGTTCATTTATGTTGAAGTGGTATTTAAAAAAAATGTAAGTGTTGGCAGTGTTACATATGGGGTGTGTAATCAAAGGTATATAAAGTTGTTTTAATATGATTTATATACCTGTGATTGCACACCCCATATTACAGACTCCTGTTAAGCAGCATCACAACAGACAAGGACAACAAATAAAAACTGACATTATATGACAATGAATATAAGGTGACCATAATGTATGTGCCATTTTATAATTCTTCCTGTGCCCTAAGCAAATCTCCCTGTGGGGCTAGCTCTATAGACAGTGAGAAACCTCAGGTTAGTAATTATTTCAAAGCTGGATACCAGGGTGCACCTCTGCAAACTGGTACTATCTGCTGTGCCTTATAGAGAATTCTCTACATCAGTTTAGAGCACAGGGCAGTTTTCTGAAGATTGGTAACACTTGTTCTCAGTGCTTTTTCTTAAGGACACAACAGAGTCTCTACTAATGTTGCCTTCTTTGTTTATCTACGTCATGGCCCACAGTACTTACTGGATGTTCTCTGACAGTGGGTATAAAGCCTGCCAGTTGTATATAAACTACAACTCAGTGCCCAAATTTTCTTGAGTGAATTAAAGACATGGTAAAATGACACAAAGTTCTAGTTGAACTCTAGACAGATTCCTGGATTGGTAATGAACACCAGACAGAAAACTCTCTCTCTCTCTCTCTCTCTCTCTCTCTCTCTCTCTCTCTCTCTCTCGTTTCTCATGATCTCTTTCCTGTGGGAGTAAAATCATTATAGATTTGAAAATCCCTGAGAAAACTGAACTAGAATTCTTACATTTTTCTCTCAAACTGAACATTAAAATAAACCAAGAGCATGCATCTGTCAAAGTGACAGCCTAGATTCAGACTTCAAATAACACTCTGTTCTCCTATTTTTTTTTCTAGCATTGTCCTTCCACTTCAGACTTTGAGGCAACCACAGTCTGAGATGCAAAGTAGCTCATTCATATTTTAATTCAGGCCAAGAGATATGAGCTTAATCATACACTTCCATACAGTTGTGTTATGAATTGATAACAACAGCTCCATAATTTATAGGTTGATAAGATGTATTTCCCAAACAACTTGATATGGCTAATGAAATGGAGTCACAATTCAGCAGCTGACTAGGTAATGGAGATTCAGGGTTTGACTTACAAATCACTGAGCTCACCCGGGTAGACAGGAGAGCTTGTGTTCTTCTACAATACCAAATGAAGATGAAGGAGCCTGTGACATGGGTTTCAGCGGCATTAAGGTTGAATAGCATGCACTAAGTATCTATCTGCATCCGATAAAAAGATGCAAGAAACCATTTTAGAATTTACATACTGGTCAAATATTACTCATTTTTCCCAATCCAAATAAAAGTCATGACGACTCCGGTAATAACAGAGTCTGCTAGCATGTGAGCATATTCTGTGCGCCAGGCACTATTATTATATTAGCATAAATATACTGTAACACTTAAAAACTAACAGCAAGATATTCCTGGCTCTATTTAGACATGAAGAAACTTGCTAATTTCCTTGCAAATGACCTCCCAATTGTAGTTCCTTTTTCACTCACATATATTCTTTTTTAAAAACTGTTTTTATAAGCTTACTCTTATAATTAAATCTATGAATTTTTCTAATCTTACAAAATTTCCTTGCTCTGGTTATCCCCCACCCCCACCCCAGTAATCTTTGTCCTAAGCCCTACCAGGACAATAAATCATAGAAGATCCACATTTTCTTAATCTTGCAACAGAAAATTCTCAAGCCAACTCCGCCAGGATGGATACTAACTAGTCTATCAGTTTAAAATGAGGAGACCCATAAAAGCTTTCTCAGTGAAGTCTGATGTCATAGCACATATGCCACAACTTATGTTCTCTATCCCCAGAGCTAGTTTCAATCCTTACAAAGACAAGAACTCATGCAGGAAAATACGCAGACCTGAGAGGCATTTGCTGAGCACACACAAAAGAGATGTGACTCTTGTAATTAGTGTGTGACACCGTTAAAGTCCCATCTAGAGAAGACAATAAACAGCATAAGGTCTATCACTAGGCCATAGGGCGCCTGTTTCCACAGAAATTTTAGAAAGATTTCTACCAAGGACAACGCTCTAGCAACATTTCAAGCCTCTTACATTTGTGTTTGCTCAGCATCACAGGATGCAAGGGAGACAACGGTACTCCAGATTTCTTAAACTTATGCTGTAACTAGCAATACAGCCAGAAAGAGAATAGCCTTTGACATAAAGTGTTTCCTCCAATTTGTATGCAAAACAGTCAACCCAGAGTTGATCTAAAAATCTTCGCCTAGCATATTAACCTTAATTTGTTACATGCAAAGAAACAACAAATCTGAAAATAGCTTTTTTATTAATGATGATTTTGTTTCAATTACTTTGTCTCGAAGCTCCAAACAGAAATGGTTCAGAGAGCAGGCACCAGCTTTCCATTTTAACAAACCATTTGCTTGAAATGCAAAAACAAAGCAACAATGTCCTGAAAACACACCAGTTAGGGAACACAGTCATATCCTTTCCCACGCATGCTATTTCCCCGCATTAGCCAGCCAATGAAGCTAAAAACAACACCGCAGAAGGGACAGAGAGCGAGATGCAGTTCACTCCTCACACTCAGCAGTGGGACAGATGTGTGTCCAGCATGAGCACATACCGGAAGATGAACCCTACTTCCAGGGTTGAGCAGGCTTTGTCCCTGGTCTATAGGAATGGAACCCACACACATGCATGCTCATGTACTGAGCACTTCTAAATGGTCAAATATCATATTACAGTAAAGCCATCATGAATATAAGAATGAATGTAGAAATTTCCAGTGGCAATTTAAATGTTTAATATCTCTCCACCACACTGAGAATGATACTAAAGCAGGAAAAAAGAGAGAGAGACATACTAAGAACCAATGGACTGAAAAAAAAAGGAAAAATCAAATAGAAAAGAAAGAAACAAACTTTTAAATTTCAGTACAATCCATGATTTTTGAAAAGAGGGCTCACATTTGATGGAGGAAGGTCATTGGCTAATAAAGGAACTGCCTTGGCCCATTTTATTGGTTAGAAGATAGGTGGGAGGTATAGACAGGACAGAACGCTGGGAGGAAGAGGAAGTGAGGTCAGTCTCGACTGCTCTTCTCTCGGGAGCAGACGCCTGAGAGAGACGCCATGCCCCGCTCCCGGGATGAAGCTCCGACCTAGGATGGACATAGGCTAGAATCTCCCCGGTAAGCGCACCTTGGGGTGCTACACACAGATGATTAGAAATGGGCTAAATTAATATGTGAGAATTAGCCTAGAAGAGAATGGGCCAAGCAGTGTTTAAATGAATACAGTTTGTGTGTTGTTATTTCGGGGCATAAGCTAGCCGAGCAGGCAGCCGGGGTGCTGGGGACGCAGCCCCGCCACCCCTATTACTACACACATTCTTATTTTGCACTTGGTCCATTTATCTAGAAATAATCGATAGAATGTTTTATTAATAAAGCATGGATGCTCAGGTAAAACAAAAAATGTCCTTTGTTGAAGAGTACTGCTTGCTGGTACCATATTCTTGGACACATATCTGCTTAGAACACATGACTCTATTCTGGATGCAGTAGTGGCTGCTCTAGTTTGCTTCCTCTTGCTATGATAAAGATGATGGCCAAAAGCAAACTGGGAAGGAAAGGTTTTATTTACATTTTGTAATCTGTATATTGCTGAAGGAAGCCAATGTTAAGACTACCAGGGCAGGAACTGGAGGCAAAAACTGAAGCGGAGACTACAGGGAAAACACTTACAGGCTTGATCCCCACGCATCGCTCACCTTGCTTTCTGTACAACCCAGAATTACCTGACCAAGTGTGGCATGACCCCTAGTGGCCTGAGATCTCCCGCATCAACCATTAGCCAAGAAAGGGTCCCCCAGAGATTTGTCTACAGGCCAATCTGATGGGGACACTGTCTCAATAGAGGTTTCCTCTTCCCTGATGACCATTGTTTACCAAGTTAACAACAAACCAACCAACCAAACAACAACCTAACCACCATAGGAACCTAGTGAAGAAACAACTCCTTCATCTTGCTTCTCCCTTGAACATCAACAGCCCCAGAAAGAATGACAATATTCAGTGCTCATCAATAGAAATTTGTCACTGTATAAACTCGAGCAATGTACTTAAGGTTTCTAAGTCTCCTCTCCCATCTGTAAGTGAGGTGGAATAGGCTCCCCATGTTCTAACTGAGCTAACTTACTACATTTTATGAATCTTCCAGATATCTAAAAAAAACCCTAGAAAAGAAAAACACAACAAACAAAATTTCAAAAGCAACTAATATCCATAAGACGACTCAGTTTGAAATATAGCAAAAGCAGAAACACTTATTTTCTCACAGTTGCTTGTTTTTTTGCTATTGATTATCAGAATCAATTGACTCTACAACTAAGTAATATTTTTTTTAAAAAATCAAGATTAAAAACTACTAGTCCAAGCAGACATAAGGGAACACATTTTCCAATTTTGAGAGTGCAGTGACTAAACACGCATTAGTCAGTCAGTGAAGCAAAACCAAAAAAAAAAAAAAGCCACAGTGTTCAGACTCTGTAATCATTAACCCTGTGGGGCTGAACCATCTGGGAGCAAAAATGATAAAAGAAGTCCGGAAATAATGACAACTTTCATAGTGGTACCCATCTCAGGTTCTAGAACAACTACATAGGAAACAAATTTTATTGAAAGTTTTTATTTATTTTAAAGGAAGACACTTTCTTCTTGTTTTTCTTAGAGTGGGAACACAAACATCTAACTTTAACTTACTGTTTGAACTTCTAAGATAGATCTCCCACCATATGCAGAAAGCATTCGATTTCTATTTTGGGTCCATGAAGTAGAACCTTTTTTCCTACCATTCCCAGAAAATCCTGGGCTACTTTATGTCAAATGAACAAGAAACATCTATAAAAAAAGAAAACATGGACTACGTAGAATTTCAGGACCTGAGGGACAACACAGGCGTGAGTCCCATGGACTTTTGCTTGGGAGCATTGGATTTTCCCACCCCATGTATTCCAGATTGGGAACAGAAAACTGGAAACCCACAAACACCCATGATTGAAGATGAAACAGAAACAGCAACAAAATCTGATGGTGCGACCTACCAAGAGAATGGGAAACCTGGAAAATAGCATCCTCTCGTACAATAGCTACTTCTACACAGCAAAAAACATAGCCAACACCCTACCCATGGCAGCAAAATATGACTGGCAAGCCCATATTTTATTTTTAAAGAAAACAAACTGTAATTTTTCATTATACATATCCATCCAAGTTCCCATTCCCTCCCTTCCTCCCATCCCCTTCACATAACCCACCCCACCCCCATCCAATCCTCAGAGAGGGTAAGGCACATTGCTCTGAGGAAGGTCCAAGGCTCTCCCTACTATATATGGCTAAGCAAGGTATCCATCTAAAGAGAATAGGTTCCCCAAAAGCAAGTACAAATAATAGGGATAAATTCTGGTGCCACTGTTAGTGGCTCCACAGTCTGCCCCAGCCATATAACTGTCACCCACATTCAGAGGGACTAGTTTGGTCCTATGCTTGTTCCTTCCTAGTCTGGCTGGTGTTGGTGAGCTCCCATTGGTTCAGGTAGACTGCTTCAGTGGTATACCCACTGCAAACCCATATTTTAATCCTGAAATGACTATAATGGAGGGCCTAATCCTTCCTTCTGATAGTGTCAGAAAAGACTAAGAAGGTGTTTGTTTTTGTACCTGCCTCCCAGGGAACAAGACAACAACAAGCAAGGCTTGGTTTTCCTCTCAACTGGCTAAAGAGATAGACAAACCTCTCCTTATTCCCATTAGATTGATGTTGGAGGAGGACGAGAATTTTTTAGCATCCTTATTGTTTATGTACACATTTTTGACATTCTTTATGATATCCTTATAAAAGACAAAAAAAGTCTTGCACTTTGGAGGCCATACCTGCAGATATAAAAGAGGCTATTCCCTTCTTGACATCATTGTTGATTGGATCACAATGATTGGCAGCTGTCTCTGATGCCGTTGAAGTCTTCCTCTTTTCTGGGAGTTCTGGCAGAAGGTAACATCTGAATAAAATGACAAGCATAAACCCCATTCCACATATGAAAGATGATTAATAAAAACTTAGAAACAGGGGTTCAACCTGAAGACCACAAAAGCAAAGCAACCAGCCACTGGCTCTTACCTCGACCTCAGTCTGAAATGGTGATCTTGCCTCCATGAACCATAGAATGAGGCTGAGACTGAGAGCTATCTCCTCCATTTTATAATTCTCTCTAGCTCTGGGATTAAGGATGTGTACCACTATCGCTTGGTTTCTATGACAAACTACTGTGGCTACTGGGATTAAAGGTGTGTGTCATTGCTACCTGGTCTGTAACACTGGCCAATGTAGCTGTTTTACTTTTCTGATCTTTAGGCAAGCTTTCTTTATTAAAATAAAAATGCAATGACATTACACACATAGCCTGGAATGTTTTTTACTTTTTGTGTGGGCTTCACACGAGGATGATGCACAGGACATTTCTTCCCAGTTCTGTAGACAGAGAGCTGAGGCACACATACTGCTTCTGCAGGGCTTTAATTAAGGGTGCAGATTGAACTGAACCATGGCTGATTGTGTTGTTGTTATGACCACGGAGGTGATCTCTTGACCTAGAGTCTTATGGCATGAAATCATGTCTAAAGAAAAAAAAACCTACTTGTATATCAGATGGAAGTAGAGATTTCTCATCAGAAACCAAGGGTATCAAGCACACTGGAATAACGGTTTTAAAACTATCTCCATACAAAACACTATTCATAAATGAAGGGGAAAACAATATTTACTGGAGAAAATATGAGATTATCATCACCAGACTGAAACATTTTCATTGTTAAAGAATCTTATTCATGTGTCTAATGTATTTTGATTATTCCATTCACCATTCAATTTCTGTCTTATTGACTCCAGTACCTTTCCCTCCTAACTTTGTGTGTTCTGTTTTTGAACCAGAGTTTAATTAGTAATTCCCCATCCCTAAGAAAACAGATTTTCCCATCCAAAGCCATAGTTCCTCAACTAGAGAGTGATTTCATGAGCTCTTTGCTCATCCATGCTGGGATTTTGACTAGCACAGTCTTCATGCAAACCCAGCCACTGTGAGGTTCAGATGTGCAATGGTCTTGTCTGTCTAACCAATATTCATTTGTTGTAGATATCCATTATCTCTGGCTCTTATAATCTTTCCACCCCCTCTTCTTTGCTAACCACCGATCCTCTCATGGAAGTACTATGATATCAGTATCCTATTTATATCTTGTTCTCTGCACATTGTCCAGATGTGTAAATCACCATCTACTGCAAAAAGAAACTTTTTAATGAGGGTTGAGGGGTGTACTAAACTATTGGTATCAAGATAAGAAAGGAGGGAAAATTTAACACTCTTGTACTAAACTATTGGTATCAAGATAAGAAAGGAGGGAAAATTTAACACTCTATCTGTTTAGAAAAAAATAGTGGGATTTGATTCTCCCTTAGGCCCCCAACCTAGTCAGCCATGTTTGTGGGAATTTTTGATAGTTAATGATATAAGGAATAAGTTACATCTTGTAGAGTGGGTCTTAAGTCAAATAAGAAATTAATTGATTACTCTCATGCCATTGATGCCACTGTTTCCCCTTTGAAGACATTTTACCAAACCAATTGGCATTATAGCTTGTAGTATGGCTATTAAAAGCAAGATCAAGGATCCTTACATGAAAACATTGACTTATATCTTGAGCATATCAATGTCAAAATCCTGGTTGTGATTTCACAATATTTTCTACAAGGTGATGCCATCTGGTTGGGCATGGTAATGCATTCCTCTGAAACCAACACTTAGAAGATTTAGGAGGCTGAGGCAGGAACATCATGAGATTGATGCTAACCTGGACTATTAATAACAAGGATCTATCAATCTATCTATCTATCTATCTATCTATCTATCTATCTGTCTGTCTGTCTGTCTGTCTATCTGTCATCTCTATCACATACACACACACAAATAAATATTAATGATACAATGTTACCATTTAGTAACAAAAAAAGTCAGGGCTCACGGGATCTATTGGTACTATTTCTTACAATATATATGCTTATATATTTGTTAGGAATTAAAAAAAAATTGAAAAAAAAATCTGGGTCTCCTCCCTTCAAAGCTTAGACCTATATGAATATAAAACTCTTGGGTAATTTTCGAAAGCTACTTATTTATATATGAAGAGAGTGATAGTATGTTCAGACGTAAAAGTAATTTGCCAAAGAAGCTATTTTGCTGATGTCAGTTGGTACTCACTTTGCAGCTGAGTATCAAATTCACCACAGAGCATAAACACCTCTCCTTACTTCTGATCGACCCTTGTAACACACATAAAAGTTTAGAGCTGGAAGAGGTTTAAAGGTCATTGAGATAAAATTTCTCCTATAAAAGATAAGAAAATAGAAACCCAAAAAGTGTAAATAGGGCAGCCAAGGTCTTATAACTAATTTGTGGCACAGATCATTCTGGATCTTCAGTCTGGCTCCAAGACCATTGCTCTCACACTTCTATTTTTTTTAATTTTTGTATTTCATTGATGGCCCATTTATGTATATTAAAGCAACCATGTTTGTAAAACTAGGTTTCTTATCAATTTGCATGATTATGGAAACATATTAAAATTTTATTAATGATATAAGAAAAGTTTTGAGACTCTACGCTTGCCTAATTTGCTGAGGGAGGATGGATTTATTAGCATGAGAGTGGTGGTATAGTAGGGTTAAGGGAGACAGTAAGTAGAAGCTGACCCTCTAATATACATAAATGAACAGTCAAAATTGTAATGTTTATAGAAGTAGTCCAAAGGTAATGATAGATCTGAATAAATGGGAAAGCAATGTCAAAGGCTATGTACTTTTTCTTATTCTTCAAAAATTGGCTTTCAGTGTCTTGTACATCATTTAACTAGGCACATGTAATTGTAACCCAAAGATAGGGAAACTCATTCTGTGACCTTTGGAGTTAGTTCTATACACTGCCATAGTTAAAAAAATCCAACTCCAAATACATCTTTTTTGGCAAATACTTTGGTAAAACTCAAGCTTGAAAAAATACAAGAAAAACATAAATTTCAGTGCACATGCAATGTGTGTGTTCTACTTAATGATGATATTTGTCATTTTTCCAGAGTTTCTTGACCGTCCCAAGCTGCCAAACAAGTTTTTATTATTATTATTATTATTATTATTATTATTATTATTATTATTTATTAAAGATTTCTGTCTCCTCCCTGCCACCGCCTCCCATTTCCCTCCCCCTCTCCCAATCAACTCCCCCTCTCTTGTCAGCCCGAAAAGCAGTCAGGGTTCCCTACCCTGTGGGGAGTCCAAGGACCTCCCACTTCCTTCCAGGTCTAGTAAGGTGAACATCCAAACAGCCTAGGCTCCCACAAAGCCAGTACGTGCAGTAGGATGTTTCTTTTAGTTAGTATCTGTTTTCTGCTTTTGATTATTACCTGAAACTCTCTCTCTCACACTCAATCTCTCTCTCTTCTTCCCTCTCTCCCATTTCCTTTCTTTCCCCACTTCTTTCTCTTGCTAATCTTCTCTGTCCACATCATTACTTCACTCGTGTCTTGTCTCCACACACCATTTGTTCCTTTTCTTAAGCCAACCCTCCTTATATAATGATGTTTATTATCATATGGCAACCTGGCATAATTCATAGTCACTTAGAAGACAAGCTTCTGCACGAACCTGTGAAGAGTTGTCTAGATTAGATTAGCTTCCAGGTGTGCCCATGACAGTTCTCTAGATTAGGTTGAAGTCTTGGGTTTGTTTGCCTATGAGGAGTTACCTAGATTAGATTAAATGATTATAAATCTTGACCATGGGTGGCATCATTCCATAGGCTTGAGTCTTGAACTAAATAAAGAGAAAAGGGGGAACCATGCATCAGCATCCAACTGCAAAGGTTGTGTGGCTGGTTCTCTCCTCAAGTTCTTGTCACCATGACATCCCCACCGTGTGGACTGTTCCCTGAAAAAGTGAGCCAAATAAACATTTTTAAAGTTGTTTTTGTTGGAGTAGTTTACTGTGACAAAGAGGTAAATAACTAATACCTATACTGCTGTACTCTTATTAGCGCACATGCCATGATGTATATGTTGAAGTCAGAAGACAATCAACAGGAGTTGATTCTCTCGCTATACTATAGAGGTCCTAGTGACAAACTCAAGCTAACAGGCTAGGTGACAATTGCCTTCACCAACTGAGCCATCTCCCTGGCCCTTCCAATAGACATTTTCACACAAACTTCAACATTGTGGTGGTCTTATATCTGAATGGGAGGGCATTCCAAGGAATACCTATATACATTTCTATAAACTGCTTCTATATCTGATTTTCTTCTTTTATCAGATGAAGCCAGGGCTGAAGAACACAATTTATTTCCTAATTTTTGCAATTACTAAAAAGAATTTAAACATCAATATAGCTGGGACATTTTAACTAAGGTGGAACATTAAGGAATATAGTGGGATCAACTCGTGCCTAGAGAGACATAGATCAGTAAGTGAATAAACAGAAAACAGAGTTATAAAAATGTGTACTTCATAGTGTTTACTTGGTTTTTATGTGATCCTGGGCATGGGTACATACATCAAGCTCTTTCAACCAAACATTTTACATTCAAGCAGTATAAATACAATTGACTGACAAGGATGATTCTGCTCCATTTTCTCTGAATGAAACGAGGGATTGATTCTCATTAGCATCCTGCATTCTCACCAGCTGTGTTCTTTAACTTTCAGGAAGATGACATGCAGTATATAGACACAGCGCTTACTTGATTTTGACTCTGATTCATTCGGTAGTCTCATTGTTATCTAAGCAATTTAAGATGTCATTGTTATTTAAATGAAATTTCTCAAGGAGGTATCAATGCTATTTGTGCATTATATATGCAAAGCATCCTGTATTTTCTACTTTTTTAAATCAAAAAATAATAAATATTCATTGAAAGAAAATGACACTTAGATAATATTTTCTCTTTATTGACATAAAGTTTGCAGGAAGTGACAGAACTAAATGATTTATCTAATAATTTAAGAACAATATAGATTAAAGAAGAAATTGTGTCTAACAGACTCAAACTATTCAGTGCTGACACAATGAGCACACTTATCAATGGGATACATTCTTAGAAATTCATTGCCAGACATTTCTGTTACTCAAACCTCAAAGGGAGCATTTCCATAAACCTACAAGACACCTGCCATAGTCTGTTGCTCCTAGGCCGTTTGCCTGTCCAACACATTAATACACAGAATACTTCAGGCAACTGAAACACTGTGGTAAGGATTTGTGTATATAAGCATATCCCCTAAGTATAGAAAAGTAACATTAAAAACGCAGTATCAAACTTAAAACTTGTGCATCGTTTGAACATTTCCCATGAATGGAGTGTACAGTTTTGGAAGATGCTCCATGTGAATAAGAAAGAGAGAGATGAGCATGTGAGAGACTGGACTGTCAATCACCGAGACTTTAAAGACTGTACTCCTACTCTGACATAGAGATATATAGATAAATACATAAATAGGTAGATATAGATAGGTGTATTTTATTAATTATTTAGTTGCCTCTCCCTCTCTTTCTCTCTCGCTCTCTCTCTCTCTCTCTCTCTCTCTCTCTCTCTCTCTGTGTGTGTGTGTGTGTGTGTGTGTGTGTGTGTGTGTGTGTGTGTAAAACTGTACCTGTACCTGCAGAGACCTAAAGAGGACGTCAGATCCTTTGGAGCCAGAGTTACAGGTTGTTGTGAACTGACTGACATGGATGCTGGAAACAGAGCTCAGGTCCCCTGAAAAAGCAGTACTCTTAAACACTGAGCCTCTCCAGACCCACTAAAAATAATTTAAAACTTTTTTTCAAGCAATAAATTAACCTCAATTTATTATTACTACTTACTTAATAAATTATTCAAAGCTTTTTAACTTTCAACTCTGTAGCACTTCAATACTTCAACTATAAATGTGTTGTCAAACTATATAAAAATAATTTAAATTCTAAATGTCTCATACAAACTATTCTCTGATCTTATTAATTGAATTTGTGATCCTAGAGAAGCTAAATAAGAAGGTGAACCCAAAGAAAAACATATAGTTATCCTCCTGGATATTGGAAGTAGATAAGATTGCCCGGCAAAAATTGGGAATTTGGGGGTGGGGGTGGGATGGGGGTAAGGGGAGATGGGGAGAGAAAAGTGTGAAGGGGAGGATGGGGAGAGCTTGGGGGAATGGGACAGTTGGGATGGAGGAAGGGTGGATAGGAGAGTAGGGAAGTATATATCTTAATTGAGCGAGCCATTTTAGGGTTGGCAAGAGACTTGACTCTAAAGGGATTCCTTGGTGTCCATGGAGGTGTCCATGGAGATATCCTCAGCTAGTTTCATGGGCGGCTGAGGAGAGGGAGCCTGAAATGGCCCGATCCTATAGCCATACTGATGAATATCTTGCATATCACCATAGAACCTTCATCTGGCAATGGATGGAGATAAAGGCAGAGACCCACATTGGAGCACCGGACTGAGCTCCCAAGGTCCAAATGAGGAGCAGTAGGAGGGGGAACATGAGCAAGGAAGTCAGGACCGCGAGGGGTGCGCCCAGCCACTGAGACGGTGGGGCTGATCTAATGGAAGCTCACCAAGGCCAGCTGGACTATGACTGAAAAAGCATGGGATAAAACCGGACTCTCTGAACGTGGTGGACAATGAGTGCTGATGAGAAGCCAAGGACAATGGCACTGGGTTTTGATCCTACTGCATGTACTGGCTTTGTGGGAGCCTAGTCTGTTTGGATGCTCACCTTCCTAGACCTGGATGGAGTGGGGAGGACCTTGGACTTCCCACAGGGCAGGGAACCCTGACTGCTCTTTGGACAGGAGAGGGAGGGGAAGGGGGATGGGGGAGGGAAATGGAAGGTGGGGAGGAGGCGAAAATTTTTAATAAAAAAAAATTTCTGGTTTGAATAATGATAGGTTAAATTTTGTTTCTTATCTTTAAAGACTTTTGTCAAAACTACAGATGGAAACATATATTAGTGCGCTAGAGCGAAGCTGTTTGAAGAAGGACAAAGGGAAGGCAAGAAGAAGGAAGCCATGAAAATAGTTCATCTTTCAAAGGCACGCCTCTGCTGACCAGTGTTCTACAACTTGCCCCCACACACCAGTTCTCTCTTAAGTTAAGACACCCAAAGTGGTTAATTCTCTGATGAGGTCAGATGCCCACTTTACAGTTACCTCTGAAAGACTCTCTGCTGCACATTCAGGACCAAACCATCAGCACATAAAGTTTAAAAGACTTCTTGCTATATTGGAAGGTCTTTAGGGAAGTTACCTCCAATGATAAGAATGTCTCCTTCAGGAAAGCTTCCTGATAGATCTTCCTGAGGCGTTTGAAATTTTCATTAGATAGATAGATAGATAGATAGATAGATATTAGATATATATCATGAATATGAAACAAATAGTGAAATATAATAAGTACCGAAATAGGAACTGTTTTTATTAACAAGTATAATTTAATGTAATTTTATACTTAGGTCACTGACGACACACTATGGTGTTGTTTACATCAATGCCAGCAGACACAAAGGAATAACATGAATCTTTAGCATTGCAATGGCCATGCCTCACCCAGTGATTATGGTGGTTTGAGTGGGAATGCCCCCCCCACATAGTGTTTTTTGTGAATATTTGGTCCCCAGTTATTGAAACTATTTGGGAAGGATTAGAAGATGTTACCTTGTTGGAAGAAGAGAGCCACTGGGAGGCAGGCTTTGAACTTTGAGCTTTTAAAAGCTGGTGCCTTTCTAGATTAGCGCTCTCTCTCTCTCTCTCTCTCTCTCTCTCTCTCTCTCTCTCTCTCTCTCTGCCTCTCTCTGCTTTCTGCTCCTGTACCAGGTACCATGCTTGCCTGCCTACTGATATGCTTACTCCCTGCCATGATGGTAATGGACTGTAACCCTCTGGAACTGTAAGCTACCAATTAATTAAATATCTTCTTTTATAAGTTGCTCTTCTCAACAATGGAAAAATAACAAAGGCAGTGATGGAGTGTTTCAGCTGTATTGTGATCTGGCCAAACAACAGTTGGAATGGGGTCTCTCATTGATGAGACGCTGTTATGTGGTACAGAACTGCACTTGCTTGTTAAATTCTGACAACTGTTGGGATTGGTGGCTCTTTAATAATGCTCTCTTTCCCTTAGCTACATATTGATTTCACATCTTCTGATGTGTGGTAAACATTTTTCATCAACGACCAAGATACACAATCACCTAGTGATGGTATAGCTTGTGTTTATTTTCTTCCACTCATTGCAGTGTTTAAATACTGCAATAAAAATACTATATATGTTTAAGTGGGCATATCACAACGTTTTTTTTTTTGTCTATAAAAAGGTCAAACTTTTAGCACTTCAATTCTGTCATCAAAATGCCTTGGAAATGTCAGGAACAATTTACCCATAAGACATTTCCAGATTTTCAGTTTAGAAGCTTTTTGTCTGTTTTTTATCTTTTGATAATACCATTCTTGAATGCAAATATATTCAGGATAATTTAAAGAAATTTGAATGTTCATTCTTTCACTTGATAAATTAATGACTAAATTTATATTTCTTAGTCCAATCTGGTTTGCTTGATACAGACCATCATTGCTTCAATTACTCATGATTTGTATGGTCAAATTTTTATATATTACACACATATATAACATGTTTAATAGTCTATCAATTTAGATCAATTAACATATAATAAAACAAATAAGAAGATATATAAAACAAAATTCATCAATTTAAGTATACATTTTGGTGGCATTAAGTACATTTTGTTGATATTTAACCACCATGAGTATCCATCTCCAGAGGTTTGCTTATCTTTTGAAAGGGACATTTTACACCATTAAAGTGTAAGCCCCCAGCCTCTGGTAACAGACATTCTACTCTTTAGATAAGTGTGTTTGACGACTCTGGGTTCTTCATAGAAGTGAAGTCATTTAGTTCTTGTGCTTTCCTTACTGCTTTATTTCACTTAAGATATGTCTTCAAAAACCATTCTTAAAATACATTTTGTCAGAATTTCTTCCTTATTTTTTCACAAGGCTAGGAACAAACACAAGGCTCTGTGTATGAAAAAAAAAAATATTCTCCCATCAATCTCCATTCCCTGCTCAGTCCCTTTCCTTCTTGAAGTTGAATATATTCTGTTTCATGCATATACACCGATTTGTTTGCTCATCCGCTCTAAGTCAGACAGAGCTAAGAAGCAATTAGAATGTTGATGAGAAGGCTGAAGGGAAGAGGAGATGGGAAGAGGAGACAAGGGGGTGGAAGGGGCAGGGAGAGACTAAAAGGGAAAGTGAAAGGTGCAGAAGCAGCAATAGGGAGGAAGTCCAGGAAGTAGGGAGCCAAGGATGGGCACAAAGCAAACAAGTAAGGAAAAAGGAATCAGCCTGCTATCAAAATCCTTGCATATATTAGATTCCTACCCAACTTCTCCGAGTAAGAACTAGTCAATCAAAGCTGTCCCTAACCTGATCCCTTGTATTAGATGAAAACTTTTAGCCATTTGCTACCAAATACATAGATAATTGGGGTTTTGGAATATATGAATATTATGAGGAGATAGTTTCCTTCCAATCCTAGTTTGGTGAAAGTTTTTATAATATAAGAACACAAGGTTTATCTGATACTTTCTTCATCAATTGGTGTACGTGTGTTCCTTCTTCATTTTATTCATGTAGCATATAATACTGAATTTTGTGTGTGAGAAAAATTGTATATGCCAGCTATAAATATTGCTTGATTATAAAGTTTAACCCTGAGACTGGAGAGATGGCTCAGTGATTAAGAACATTTCATTTCCAGTGAACCAGAGTTCAGTTCTTTTTCCAACATTCATGCTGGGTGGTTCTTGAGCTCCTATAATTTTAGCTCCATGGGATCTAATGCTTCTGGCATTTATACTGATGTACACACACACACACACACACACACACACACACACACACACACAGAGAGAGAGAGAGAGAGAGAGAGAGAGAGAGCTAATAAATCTCTTTAAAATGTATAATATTATGATGTTGAGTCACATAGACTGTATCCTATGACTTTAGTTCATCAAGAATATAGATTTTGTAAGAAGCTGAGGAAGCCCTGAGTGAATGTGTAGATAAAGTCCCCATAGAATGCATATTGTTCGCATGGAGATGGCCATAACAAGAATCAATGTCTCAGACCCATGAGAATCAAACAAAGTCCCAGCCTCCACCCCATGAGGTTAAAACTGGCAAAGCTTTCCTCTGGTCCAAGTAAACCTGTGTGTACACAAAGTAGCAATAGCAGCTTCCTCCTCAGGAATCTTACAGCCTGAAATTGCTTGTCTGCTCCTACTGAGACCAGCTGATTTCTCCCCACTTGCGGTATACAATAATTACATTGAGGTTCTGGTTTGTTGTGGTGGTTAGTGTCACTACATCAAACCCTGACCCCAGTTTTTCAGTGGATCTGTCAGTGTCTCTCCTTTCTTCATTCCTTCTTTATGCTTGGGAAGTTTTAAGAGCCAAGCCAACCAGGTTGCAGCGGGTGTGAGGTTTGTCTCTGGCTTTAGGGTCAGCTTTTTGGAATAAGATTGGATATGTTCTTTTCTTCAGTTTGTTGGAAGACTTGAAAATTGATATTTCTTCCTTAGATGTTTGGGTGGAATTCAATAGAAAATCAGTAGTCTTGGGCTAATGTTCTTGTGATATTTTTATTGCTGAGTCAACACTCTGCTAAGCCTATTCATATTTTTAGTTCACACTCTACTCTTGGTTGGTGATATGTTACTAGGAATTTACCCGCCTCATCCAGGTTATCTTGTTTGCTCACGTACAACTTGAGACACTCTGACCTTATAGTGCATTCTTCCTCCGTAAAAGCAGCAGTGAGGTGTTCTCGTTCCTCAGTGTTTAATGAGTCTTCTAATCCAAAATCAATTTCTGAGCCTCATTCATTTTCTCTGTTGTTTTCTGGGTGGCTTTCTTTTTATTTATTTTTTATTTTATCCCTGGCTTACTTTTTATTTTTATTTTCTTCTTTCTGCTAACTTTAAGCTTAATTCAATCCTCATTTTGTATTTCCATTAGATATAAAGTACAGTTATCTTCATTTTAAAGGGAGAATTTACAGACAATAATTTTGCAGTTAGCACTATGGGTTTTTTGCAACTCACATTTTTATAGTTTGTCTTATTTGTATTTGTCTGAGTGTTTCTCTTTTGATTCATCCTTTAACCATTAATTGTTCAAGAATATGTTGCTAATTTCCACATGTTTACATGGATCTACGGCTTTCCTTTCCTACTTGGTCTCTGCTGTCACTCTACTGCCAATTGTTATTTCAATGTCTTAAAACGTATTAGAAGTTTTGTCACGTAAACATATTCTGTGTGCACTTGAATAAATGCATGTGCTACCCTTGTCACATAAAATGATCATCATGTTCCTGCTAAATCTGATCAGCATCATCCCAGCCAACTACATCAAGATTGACTTTTCTGTTGCTCCCTCTATTACTGAAAGTGTGGACTAGAAGTGTCACTACCACCACAGCTGTATGCTTCTTCCTTCAGTTCTGCACATATTTATGTTACACTATTACATGTATTAAAGGGTGAATATGTATGGGTGGATTATCACTATGGTTTAAAAAACATAAAGCAAGATCAGAAAATGTATTTGTATCTCATTAAAATGTTTCTTCAAATGTTATAGAGAAGGTTGATGGACAGCTCCAACCACTATGTTTTGGATCCTCTATTGAGTTAAGTCAGAGAACATACTTTCTTTTGACTTTTTCCAACTAATAACAGCTTGGGAATGGTGGTATAGACTGGCTATTCCTATCCGATCTGGGACTTGTGGATAGGCTTGTTTTAGAGAATCCCATTGGTTTGACCCAGGCTTTTATAGAATGTGCTATATTCTCTCCGATCCCTGTCGGTTGTTTCCCTCAGCTCCTCCTTCCGCAGATTTAGGGTGCACATTATGATCTAAAGGATTCCCGTGCCTGCTTCAACCTCGTCTTAGGACCCTCCCTTTGCACAATAGCCAAAAACAGCATAAAATATCTTGGGGTACATCTAACCAAGGAAGTGAAAGATCTATTTGACAAGAACTTTAAGGCATTGAAGAAAGAAATTGAAGAGGATACCAAAAAATGGATGGACCTCCCTTGCTCTTGGATCGGGAGGATCAACATAGTAAAAATGGCAATTCTACCAAAGGCTATTTATAGATTCAATGCAATCCCCATCAAGATCCCATCAAAATTCTTCACAGATCTGGAGAGGACAATAATCAACTTTATATGGAAAAACAAAAAACCCAGGATAGCCAAAACAATCCTATACAATAAAGGATCTTCTGGAGGCATTACCATCCCTGACTTCAAACTCTATTACAGAGCTACAGTAATGAAAACAGTGTGGTACTGGCATAAAAACAGAGAAGTCGACCAATGGAATCGTATAGAAGACCCGGATTTTATCCCACAAACCTATGAACACCTTATTTTCGATAAAGGAGCTAAAAGTATAAAATGGAAGAAAGAAAGCATCTTCAACAAATGGTGCTGGCACAACTGGATGTCATCTTGTAGAAGAATGAAAATAGACCCTTATCTATCACCGTGCACAAAACTCAAGTCCAAATGGATTAAAGACCTCAATATCAGCCCGAACACACTGAACCTGATAGAAGAGAAAGTGGGAAGTACCCTACAGGAGCTGGGCACAGGAGATCGCTTCCTATGTATAACCCCAGAAGCACAGACATTAAGGGCAACATTGAATAAATGGGACCTACTTAAACTGAGAAGCTTCTGTAAAGCAAAGGACATAGTCAATAAGACACAAAGGCAACCTACTGATTGGGAGAAGATCTTCACCAACCCCACAACAGACAAAGGTCTGATCTCCAAAATATATAAAGAACTCAAGAAACTAGACTTTAAAATGCTAATTAACCCAATTAAAAAATGGGGCACTGAACTGAACAGAGAATTCTCAGCAGAGGAAGTTCAAATGGCCAAAAGACACTTAAAGTCGTGCTCAACTTCCTTAGCAATCAGGGAAATGCAAATCAAAACAACTTTGAGATATCATCTTACACCTGTCAGAATGGCTAAAGTCAAAAACACCAAGGATAACCTTTGCTGGAGAGGCTGTGGAGGAACGGGTGCCCTCATCCATTGCTGGTGGGAATGCCATCTTGTGCAACCACTGTGGAAGTCAGTGTTTCGGTTTCTCAGGAAATTCGGGATCAACTTACCCCTGGACCCAGCAATACCACTCCTGGGAATATACCCAAGAGATGCTCTATCATATGACAAAAGCATTTGTTCAACTATGTTCATAGCAGTATTATTTGTAATAGCCAGAACCTGGAAACAACCTAGATGCCCTTCAATGGAAGAATGGATGAAGAAAGTATGGAATATATACACGCTAGAGTACTACGCTGCGGTAAAAAACAATGACTTCTCGAATTTTGCAGGCAAATGGATGGAAATAGAAAACACTATCCTGAGTGAGGTGTCCCAGACCCAAAAAGATGAACATGGGATGTACTCGCTCATAATTGGTTTCTAGCCATAAATTAGGGACACAGAGTCTACAATAGGTGAACCTAAAGAAGCTAAGTAAGAAGGTGAACCCAAGGAAAAACATATAGTTATCCTCTTGGCTAAGGGAAGTAGACCCAATTGCCGGGGAGAAAATTAGGATCGTGGGGGTGGGGTGGGATGGGGGTAAGGGGAGATGGGGAGAGAAAAGGTAGAAGGGAAGGAGGGGGGATTTGGGGAATCAGGAGAATTGGGATAAAGGAAAGGTGGATAGGGGAGCACGGAACCACAATTCTTAGTTAAGGGAACCACTTTAGGGTGAGCAAGAGATTTGACCCTAGAGGGGCTCCCAAGTGCCCAAGATGAGGTTCCCAGTTAGTTCCTTGGGTAGCTGAGGATTGGGAACCTGAAATGACCCTATCCGAGAGCAATACTGACGAATATCTTGCCTATCATCATAGAACCTTCATCTGGTGATGGATGGAGACAGAGACAGAGACCCACACTGGAGCACTGGACTGAGCTCCCAAGGTCCCAATGAGGAGCAGAAGGAGGGAGAACATGAGCAAAGAAGTCGGGACCACGAGGCGTGCACCCACCCACTGAGACAGTGGAGCTGATCTACTGGGAGCTCACCAAGGCCAGCTGGACTGTGACCGAAAAAGCATGGGATAAAACCGGACTCTCTGAACATGGCGAACAATGAGGGCTAATGAGACGCCAAGGACAATGGCACGGGGTTTTGATCCTACTTAATGTGCTGGCTTTGTGGAAGCCTAGCCAGTTTGGATGTTCACCTTCCTAGATATGGACGGAGGGGGGAGGACCTAGGACTTACCACAGGGCAGGGAACCTGGACTGCTCTGTGGACTGGAGAGGGAGGGGGAGAGGAGTGGGGGGAGGGGTAGAAGGGTGGGAGGAGGGGGAGAAGGGTGGGAGGAGGGGGAGGGAAATGGGAGGCTGGGAGGAGGTGGAAACTTGTTTTTTGTTTATGTTTTTTTTTCTTCTTTTCTTAATAAAAAAATTATTAAAAAAAAAGAAAAAAAAACATAAAGCAAGATCAGAAAATGTATTTGTATCTCATTAAAATGTTTCTTCAAATGTTATAGAGAAGGTTGATGGACAGCTCCAACCACTATGTTTTGGATCCTCTATTGAGTTAAGTCAGAGAACATACTTTCTTTTGACTTTTTCCAACTAATAACAGCTTGGGAATGGTGGTATAGACTGGCTATTCCTATCCGATCTGGGACTTGTGGATAGGCTTGTTTTAGAGAATCCCATTGGTTTGACCCAGGCTTTTATAGAATGTGCTATATTCTCTCCGATCCCTGTCGGTTGTTTCCCTCAGCTCCTCCTTCCGCAGATTTAGGGTGCACATTATGATCTAAAGGATTCCCGTGCCTGCTTCAACCTCGTCTTAGGACCCTCCCTTTGCAGGACTTGAGCTGACACATTTTGCTCACAATTGGAGGAAAATGGTCATAAAAGTAATACATTATTTAAAAAAATGTTGATATAGTAAGGCATTGGTGGTACACACCTTTAATCCTAGCACTTGGGAGGCAGAGTCAGGGGGATATCTATGAGTTCAAGGCCAGCCTGGTCTACAGAATTCCAGGACAGCCAGGGCATATACACAGAGAAACCCTGTCTCATAAAAAGAAACATCGATCCTTACTTCCCAACATAATATGAAAACAATTAAATATATCAGTCTTGATATCTTATCTAATCTAATCTAATTTACAGGTAATGGTTATGTCTTGCATTAAATGTTTTAAAATAATATTGTCAAAAGAATCTCTTTATTAGTAAGAAAAAAAACCCATACCATCTCTATTACCTGAAGATGTGTCCATGCGTATGTGGGCTCTTCAACCTGCCCTGGGCAGAACTAGAAACTGCGACTGACCCAGGATTGACTGCAGATGACTTAACCCATGTGCATGCTGCAGAAGGGACACCCAGAACAAGCTAACCTATTCAACATCTGTACAAAGCCATAGCCTTTCCTCACAAATCATTAGTTCTACCTATCAGAAATTTAATATTGTTCACTGATTTCCATAGAAGAAGACATTTTACTGCCATCTACTGGAAATTTTTGTGGAAAATACATATGCGAACTACAAATGCCGATTATGCAAGTGGAACCTTACTAGACATGTGACAACCAGGTAGCTGTATGTAGCATTCTTGAGATAAAGACTACTGCTTTCGAAGAAATGTGTTTTCCACTGTTCACTACAGTTCTGTGGGGAAGGGTCCCTAGGAACGGCATATAAGGACAAGGAATGAAAATCATATTAAAGTGACTCCAAAAACATGCCAGTGCTGCATGTTTATTTCACTGGCTAGTTATGGTTAATAAATGGCTTATTAGCCACTGTGTACATTATAAAAGTTTCACTTAAATGAAGAAAGGACTTTCAAATGTCTTCTAAGTTACATTAAGTTTCCAACTTGAAAACATAATGAGTTCTGTTTTCTCAGAATTAGTAAAAGATTGAATGGATGATCAACTTCTTGTGCTGTTTACCAAATATCAGCACATTCTTGACACAGTTCAAAAAGCAATTAAACACAAGAAGTAAAATGAACATAATTTAAGTTCTTGCTTATGCTTTAGAAGCCAACTCAGTACCTTAGATAGCCTGAAGTTGTATTTATATGCATCTATTATGGTGGACTAGAACTATGTTGAAATACTATGAATTATATGGCTGCAATAGAGAAAAATTTCCCTCTAAGATTAATAAATTGTGATCCTGTCTCCCAGTGTATCTGACTAAAATCATGGAGTATGTCCTTAGTCTAATGAAATTGTGGCCAATAGAATGAAAAAGGCAGAAGACAAACAAACCCACAGTGGGAAGGTAGCTTTACAGATGGCAGATGGGCTGTCACCAGACCTCCAGAATTGTGAATAAATACATTTCTTTGCTTGAGCTACCATCCTGTTTTCTTTTAATGGCAGCCTGAGCAGACTAGCAAACTTAGCATTCGATTATGCATTAGTGAAGCTATATTATTCACTATGCCTAACAAAACTTATACCAGCTTCAAGTTGTGTGGAATATATTTTATGTAAGTGAAACTCAAACCAGAAAGATTTTTAGTTTTAAATTAAGCTTGAAGATTTCTTAGTTGTATTTATCATTAGTATGTATGTGTGTATAGTGTGTGTGTATGTGTGTGTGTGTGTGTGTGTAAATGTAGGTGTGCACATGCTATGGCATGCCTGTGTAGGTCAGAGGACAATTTTCAAGACACGGTTCTTGGCTCTCTTCTCCTGTCTTGTTTTAGAAGTCATGCTTCTCTTGTTTATGCTATACTATGTAGTCTAGGCTAGTTGACTGGCCACCTTCCAGACAGTTTTCTGTCTCTGCTTCCCATATTGTAAGAATGTTGGGTTTTCGCATGCACTTTTCACACCGGACCTGTGGTTCAAATCCAGGACATCGTGTTTCCCTGTTAAACAGTTATTCCTCTCTCAGCTATCTGACTGGCCTTCAATGAAAGGTCTGGAAATTATATTGAAGAAAGTATGTAGAATAAATAAGAACATATAATGGTCCTTATACATCATCCATTATTTAAAACAATAATTATATGCACTTTGTTTTACTTTGTCAGTAGCATATTTTATAGGAGTAGTATGACTTTTCTACCAAGGCAAACAAACAAATAATTAAAAGCACACCTAATTATTTTAATAGTTTTAAAGTTTACTTTCATGGCCTGGTAAAATTTTAGCATAATCTCTCACACAATGATGACTCTTCCTCAATCATATTTTTCTAGAATCGTGCTCAGAGAAAGCAGACATCCTGTTCTCATGAAGTTGACTAGAGGGTCTCGAGTTTCGTAGTTTCTGAAGGTGTGATACCTGCACTGCCATCACTGAAGAAGTATCTGGTCACTGCTGGTCCCCACATGCCCTGTTAGCCTCTGACACTGATGTCTTCAGCCCACAACTCACAGTGCTTCTCCCAACTGAGGCGAGATTCTTAGAGATGCTCTCTACTCACCGCCTCCTTCTCATGCTATCAGTTTACTCTGAATTTATACGCTTTCCCTTCCACAAAGTTTCCAACAGGACAATGGATGTTTCTTGGTCTAGTCCATTTCATGTAGAGACAGAGGTGTCTCTGTTTCCTTTCCTGCTGTTGTGGGGGGAAAAAATCACGATAAAAAGCAACCTAATGGCAAAAGGTTTATTTGACTTGGAGTTCCAAATTATAGCCCATAATAGTAGATGGGGGATAGTCACAGAAACAACACTTTGAAGTAGCTGGTCCCATCATATCCACAGGAAAGAAACAGCAGTGTTTCTTAATACCAAGATTGATCTCTACACATAGAGTCCAGGATTTCCTGACAAGGGAAAAATCCTACTCAAAATCAAGATGAGTCTTCTCATCTTTAATATTAATATTAATAAGTAAAACAATCTCCCACAGGCATTTCCAAACACCCATTTTAAGGGTGGTCCTGAATACTGTCAAGTTGATAATGCTAACTATCATATCAGAGACAACTCACACTAGGGCCTCCATCTTTCCTCTCTCTCTAGGATATCAACTACAATATGGCAATGGTCCCAAATGATATAATACTCTGTAGCAGAATCATAAGCAGGAATCAAGTAGCACAAAAATCCTCTGCTCTGGGGAAACAAACCTGGAAATAGAAATGACGCAATGCAACAAAGCTTTGCCCACCAGCTTAGTTTCCACTTGTGATAAGTCCTGCTCTGTTCACTGTTGCCCAGAATCAGGAAAAGGATCAACACACTGCCTCACAAATCCTAAGGGGTCACTTTCTCCTTGACAGTTAGATAATGTTGAAATAAGTTAGACAATTTTCTTCAAAGTAAGCTTCATATCTAATCTATTGTTTTATTTTTAAGTTCGATGAATGCCAGAAACTGAATGTAAATATCAACTGTTGAATTAATTATGTAATTTATCCCAATATTTCCTCAGATATGGGATGCTTGAAACTTAGAATGAACATCACACCCTTAGAAAATAAAATAAGTGAGCAATTTTCCCCCAAAAGAAGTAACATGTTTCTCAATGCATGCTAGCCAAGAAACTGTTCAGTCGTGAGTATCTGAGTAGGCGTGAGAGTGCCTGATTGGATCACTCTTTGTCTGGGGTAAGACTAGCATTAAATTTATCTTGAAGAGCCCCACAGTTACATTTTTATATCATCAGTTTGGTTATATTTATAGATAATAAACCAGGATAATAATGCTTAAAAAGGAATACATTGTCTCTGGTTATTTTTGAAGGACTTCCAAGCTTATAGTTAAAATAATTTAACCTATTCTTACAGAACCTGATGTTATCCACAAGAATAAATGATTAAATGACACCAGGCCTTTATTCAATCAGGCTCTGTATTTATTACAGATAGTGCTTTGTGACCTATGGATAAAATTCAAATGGCTTAAAAGTTTCCACAGTCCACAACCAGGGAGATTTTATTTATTTATTTTTTTTTTTAGCTTCCTGTTAGAAGGCAAGCAACGACCGTATCAATTTATTTCATCAATTTGAACTTAGAGATTATAGCTTGAAAATTGGAAGTATTAAGATATGTCACAAATACAGAAGTTTTGCTACATGGTTTTGGTCACCTGACATCATTGGCTGTGGTTGTTCATTTTCTTTTTTTTTTTTTAATTTATTTATTTATTAAGGATTTCTGCCTCGTCCCCACAACCGCTTCCCATTTCCCTCCCCCTCCCCCGATCAAGTCCCCCCCCCCCCCTCATCTGCTCGAAGAGCAATCAGGGTTCCCTGACCTGTGGGAAGCCCAAGGACTGCCCACCTCTATCCAGGTCTCCTAAGGTGAGCATTCAAACTGCCTAGGCTCCCACAAAGCCAGTACGTGCAGTAGGATCAAAAACCCACTGCAATTGTTCTTGAATTCTCAGTATTCCTCATTGTCCGCTATGTTCAGCTAGTCCGGATTTATCCCATGCTTTTTCAGACCTAGGCCAGCTGGCCTTGGTGAGATCCCAATAGAACATCCCCATTGTCTTAGTGTGTGGGTGCACCCCTCGTGGTCCTGAGTTCCTTGCTCTGTCTCCTTCTGCTCCTGATTTGGACCTTGAGATTTCTGTCCGGTGCTCCCGTGTGGGTCTCTGTCTCTGTCTCCTTTCATCGCCTGATGAAGGTTAATATTCCTGAGGATGCCTATGTGTTTGTCTTTGGATTCACCTTATTTAGCTTCTCTAGGAACATGAATTATAGGCTCAATGTCCTTTATTTATGGCTAGAAACCAAATATGAGTGAGTACATCCCATGTTCCTCTTTTTGGGTCTGGCTTACCTCACTCAGGATAGTGATACTCAGCAGTAAAAAAACAAGGACTTCTTGAATTTTGCATACAAATGGATGGAAATAGAAAACACTATCCTGAGTGAGGAACCAGGGAGATTTTAAAAGTCCACCATTCAAAATGCCATCTAAATACCTAGTAAAAAATTTCATTTTAAAATAGTTTCATTCTGGTCAACTGCATTGGTTCACGCCTTTAATCCCAGCACCCAGAAGGCTGAGGCAGGAGGGTCTCTGTGAGTTAGAGACTAACCTACTCTATATAATGAATTCCAGGATAATTAGGACTGTGTGGTAGAACAAAAAACAAACAAGGAACAAAAATAAAATATTAGTAGTTTAAATTGAAAATCTGAAACTCCCTTATTTCTCTCTTATCCAGTAACAGCAGCCTCTTTAACAAGACCAGATGCATTCCTCCTTTATACAAGATATGTTAATATTTCACTCAAAATATTCAATTGCACAAAATGAGTTTGGAGGTTGTAAGCATTCCTTTATGAAGACAATAGAAAATGCTGAGGCAGTCAACATCTCACAGCAGTACAAAAGATGAGGTCTTAAATGCTGGACAAATGCCTGACTAGTCTACTATGTGGAGTGGCTGGAGATCATATGCAAGACAACAGTCCCCACACCAGCTGACCAGGATGAGTTTCTTATCCATCACAGAGACAATTACCCTGTAAATGAAAACCAGCAGCACTTGGCAACCATAGGATCCCCCCAAGCCTGAGCTTGGTTCCTTTATACCATCGGCAGTTAATGCATTTCTGTGTCCCTTTCATTTCTTCTCAACACGGCCAATGAAATCTTAAGGTTGGAAGCTAAGAGGTTAAGAAGCATAGAATTCTGCTCACAATGGATTTTTTACAGGCCTCACTGGAGTTAATTGCTGAAACTTTGCACATGTAATTAATTTTATTCAATTCAGTACCATCTAAAAATGGACTATTTGCATTCCAAGCTAGTATGATTTGTTATAAAATTAAAATTGTTAAGAACCTTAAGAAAGCTAAAAATATTTGTGTCTTTGTTTACACTAACCAGCTAAACAAAAAAGCTGCATTTAAGCATTTCAAAAATATGGGTTGGGGTCCTTTAAGATAGATGCCAAAAAAAAAATGAGCTTACTTGACAGATTGGTCTCAGATTATGAGACTTTAATGACACATTCCTCTTCCAATAATACTGTCATTTTTGATATTCTGTAGACCCATAACATTTGTATGCTGCTTGTAAAGTTTGTGTTATTCCCATACACATTTAACAATCCCCAGCTCCTGCTTCCATGACACTGACCTACAGGAGACCAACTTCCTCCTGCTGTACACACAAGGCAGAGCCTGCTCCCTAGAGCATGATAAAATACTAATCAAAAGACAGTACGGAGGGGAAGAAATGGATTCCCCTTTTCTGTAGGCTGCCTGTCTGGTCCTCATTAGTTTTTCTGTCTAACTCCCTTGTGGGACTGTTCTGATTTATTTTAGGTCTTAGGCAGGTGGGTCAGGTTTTTAGTTTTTCATGAGAGACTTAGACATACAGATAAGGCTTGCCAGTGAGTTTTCCTCTATGTTAAGATGTGAATTTAGTCGCCAGATTCTGATTGGCAAATCCTGAGAACACTGAAACTTGCTTTTGATCAAAGACACTTCATGGAGTCCTGTTCTGGGTCCTTTCAAGAATGTTGTCCTAGCTGGGCACTGGTGGCACACACGTTTAATCCCAGCACTGGGGTGACAGAGGTAGTGAATCTCTGTGACTTGAAGAACAGCCTAGTCTGCCGAGCAAGTTCTAGGACAGACAAGGCTACACAGAGAAACCCTATCTTGGAAAACAAGAAGAAGGAGGAGGAGAAAAGGAAGGAGCAGGAGGAGGAGGAGGAGGGGGAAAGAAAGAAACTTGTCCTCTTAAAAGGATTGTGAATCACCAGCGAAAGATCCAGAAACATGAAACATTTTACTATTGAACAACAAAGGTGCACTTCCATCCACAGTCTCAAGGTCATCCGACAGCAGAGGATTTAAACTGTTGTGGAGCCCAGGCAGGTGCACCATCTCCATTCCTAGCGTAACAATGTTTGTGCGAGGCCATCTGTAGACTGGAGTAAGGTGTTTCTAGAGTCACTCACAGAGTGTGCTTTCCTTCAATTTAATTGGCTGTATTTCCTCTGTGGCAAAAATCCAAATCATTTACAGCCAAAGATGGAAATAAATTTAAGTACACAAAAGGCACATACCAAAGAATTCTTTTTCTAAAGTATGAATGCATTATTTGGGTTTTAAATTGTATGTACTTTTCTTGATTGTGTATTTCTCATCTATTTGGAAACACTTACATTAAATAAGTTGTTTGTAAACAATATATAACACTTAGATGCATTTTTAAAAATAAATATTGCTGTGAAAATTATCATGCAAAATAGTACGAGCCATTTCTTCATCATGGAGAGAAAGCCGGGACAATAAAACTGAACAAAACGAAGGGTTCTGGAAATAACTTTGTAATCTCTATTTGCACAGCTGATGCCTTCACAAGCCTGCTCCAGACATCATAATTAAATAAAATTCACTACTAGGAGTAGAGCAGTGACCGTGGGGCAAATTCTGGGCTCTGTATTTAGTCCCACCTGCACAGTAAGTCATAACCACTCTAATACCATTCTCTGTAAAAGAGAAAATTGAGGTGCTTCCAATATTTATTTAGCTGACATTTACAGGGAGGGGATTTCACCTAGGAACCTTAAGAAGGGGAAAACAGGGGAAGTAATCTATTTCTCTTTCTGGAAGGGGTAATTTGATACTTATCTCCTGCCATCACACTCCAGTTCTGCAAAGTCTTTGTCCTATCTGAGTGATAAGACCAAAGAAACAGAATCAGAGACTCAGAGAGCAGGTTCTCAATGAGTACCAGATAAAATCATCATCGCAGACTAAATGCTGTTATCAAAGCAAGCTGGTACAATTTTACACTGATTTTTCATATTGACAGACTAAATTTTATGAATTATTTTATCTTTTTAGGAAGAGTTTGCAGTCTTCACAGACTAAGTTTGACTGTTTAAAAGCATGCTACAGTGATCCACATATTTTGAAGTATAAATTATAACTGTGGTTACTGGTTTCAGTTTTCCTTTAGTATGCTGTGCCAATTTTAGCAAGCAAGAATAAACTAGCCAGTCTTATTTAAAATAAAATTGTTCATATCTACATTGTTTTAAAAGCTCAACAAGGAAAGAAGTTTATAAAGGATATTTGACACAGCCGATGTTTGAGATTACTGAACTTCCTATGCTTTACAATACTGAGCTGGAGTTTTATAAATTTGAAACTAGGTCTCCACTGAACATAGCAAACATATCCCTCTTTATCAAACACAGAACCCTCTGCAAATGAGATTAAAGGACTAAAATAGTTATAACTCTTACCATGGGTGAGAAAAAGGAAGTCGGCTTGAGCTGCCAGGAAAATATTGGGAGAAGATAAAGTAAGAGATAACTGTAGTTGAGGAATGAAAGGAGACAAAATTCAAGCATCTAAAGATTAAACTGAACCCGGGGCCGTGCCATCCGTGATGTCTGATCTTAATTGTCAACTTGATGGGATTTGGAATCACCATGGAAACGAATCTCTTGGAATTTCTGTGAGGGGTTATCTTGGTAGGTTAATTGAGATGGGAGGACCCACTCTAAAAGTAGATTTTATGGTCCCAGGGTCTGGAGGCTTGATCTGAATAAAACGAAGAAAGGGGAGTGATGTGTGCTGACCATGTGACCCCAGCAGTCTTCTTCCTCTGCCTGGCCTGCTCCACCCTGGAACCACAAGACAAAACTAAACTCTTCCTTCCTGAAGGTGTTCTTATCAAGAATATTGTTGCATCAAAGAGACCACTAACTAACACATCATCTGAACCACGTAGGGCAAAGGTCCCAGCACCAGAGATTGTAGAAAAGCAGAAAAGGTCTTTGACCAGAAGGTCACCTGGAGAATCACCATTATTGCTGGATAAATAAGGTTTGTAATGGCATCACAAATAAAGACAGTAGAAACGACTGGAAAGATGAAATTTAACAAATAACTCTGCACCTAATGCTAAGATTTCCCACAATCTCCTTTCATTCCTAAACATTCAGTCCCTAAGAGAACAAGCAGGGAAGTGACTTCTGGATGAACTGAAAAATCGTGATGAAAGAAACACATGTATAGGTCATGTGGTGGTCTTGATCTGCAGGGTTTCTGTGTTAAAGGTTTGACTGCAAGCCTGCAGTGCTTTGGGAGGTGGGACCATATTTAAAAGATGGGATCTAGTACTAGGAGGACAGAAACTTGGTTGACTCTTGAGGGCGGTCCCAAGGAGTACAAGAACTAAACAGTTGCTGAAGGTGGAGACTCTGGCCAGTTCAACTGAAGAAAAACAAGGCTCTAACTATGGAGCTGTTCATAAGTTTTGCAGAGAGCTCAGGGTTATAGCCTTCAGAGGCTATCACCTGTGTGTGTGGCTTTCTCCTGATGTAGCTGTGTAGACAGCAGTTTCTGTCCTGCCCAGTCCTGCAGTCTCAAATAACACAGGGGCTTATATTAATTATAAACTGTTTGACCTATTGTTCAGGTTTATTACTAACTAGGTCTGACAACTTAAATTAACTTATAATTCTTATCTATGTTTAGCCATGTGGCTTGGTACTTTGGTTTCGCCTTTTCCGAGTAAGGCATTCTCATCTTGCTTCCTCTGCATCTGGCTTGCAACTGACTTTCTGCCTTTTCTCTTCCCAGAATTCTCCAAGTCTTACTGCCTTGCCCATACTTTGTGCCTGGCTACTGACCAATCAGCATTTTATTAAACCAATATAAGACACAAATCTTTACAACGTACAAGTTTATTATCCCACAACACAACTGTATTAGATTTACCTCTTATCCTTGTAAGTAACCCCTCACCCACCTTCCTCTCATAGCTCCAGTGAAAAATGCACCAATTTACCAAGTTGGACACTAAGGAAGTGAGGACTTTGGTGTGTTTTTAGTTCCCTCTCTGGGGTGATCAGATGTGTGAGTGTTGTCTCCCCAGGAAAAGTTGTACAACACATCATGATCGGATGGCACACGGCCTTAAAGCTTGGTAATGTTTTAGGATCATAGAGAAATTGAATGTGAGATGTAAAATCATAATACTTTGCTCTCTATGTTCATAAAATATAGTTGTTTACACCATTCTATATATCTGTGACCGTATCTAGTAGAGGGGGGTACTGGCATTACTGAAAAAGAATTTCCTTGAAGTCCTACAAAAAGCAGAGGAGCAGAACAGAATTTCAACCTCTGTATTACAATTCTGATCTAATATTCTTCCCACTTTTTTCTTTGGAAGCTTGAATCTTTCATCAAATCCTAATTTAAGAAACAAACTTACTATTACTTAATGGATGTCTTGTCCATCCTCAGACATTCACTATCCAGTTCTATAAAAAAATATTTGCATAATACATAAATACAACTTCCTACCTTCCAGGGCTCGGTGTCAGTTAAAAGGCAAATGGTAAGCATGAAAGCTTCAAGCTGGGATAATCTCTCTTTCATTGTTCTGTCAATTGGTGGCAAGGTGACAAGTCTATGTGTGTCTGAATGTGGCTGTGCAGAAAATCAAATATACTAGATGAATCTTTTCTGACTTCTCCATGGCTTGTTTGTGGTTAGGATGAATTAAGAGCCCAAACAAGAACACAACAAGGTGTTCAATGGTGTGATATGTCCACAAGGCAGTTTCACTGACAGAGGACCCTATAAACTGTAATTTCAAAACTGTGATAACTGTGAATTTCACTCTCAACCATTCGTTCCCAAATGCGTATCACTATGGTTTGCGTTTCTGTATCTTTTGTAGCTTATTGGTTCATTTCATTCAAACATTTTACTGAACTTAACACTTTTAATTTCCTTATAGTAGTCTAGTGAGCTCCATTTCATCCACACCTGCTCACGGTAATCATTACAAAGTCTGACTAGCCACCCCTAGAGTCAGATACCATTGCTTATAACAAAGCAATGTAATGCTAAATCTGACTTCTTTCCTCTAAAGAAACCAAACGGTGTGTACTGCTGTGCTTGTGTGTGTTTTTTTTTTCATTATACACAAAGGAAAAGATGTGTCATAAAGTAAGTAATTTCATACAATATTTAATCAGCCAGGACTAAGACAGAAAAAAAGAGCTACCCATTAATATTTAAAAGATATTTAGTTTCAGAGATTGATTATTTTTTTTAAAAAAAAGATAACAAAGTTGACTTGCTGAGAAATGAATTAAAGATATTGAGCAAATCAAAAATCAGAAATCACAAAGAAACAGAACCATCTCTAAACTGGAGACGCAGAGGGAACAACATTATCAGGGTCAGATGGCTGGTGTTATCTGGTAGATGGAACCATAATGGATGTGTGGGGACACCAAAGTCAAGCGATGGCTGTCACAAAAGATCCCTTTTATACAAATGGAGAGGGGAAGGGCAAGAAGTACCCTAGCCTCTCCCTCCCTTGTCCCTCTTCAAACTTCTGCCACTGCCCCCCAAAAATCTTACAAGACATTGACAGGATATCTTAATGGACTTCAGCAGAGGAGGGAACAGAAGAAAATCACTGTTAGCACAAATAAATAAAGATATGAATCAAATGTTAAATGGAGTATTATTATAAAATTTTGGATTCATCTAACATCTTCTGATGAATAAAGTTCTGTTTCAAGCCGTAAATCAATTTTTAAATTTATAATCTAAATTATGATAAAAAGCATAATTCAGAATTCCAGCATAAATCCTAGAGATGATGGGGCAAGGTAGTGTACCTCAATTGATTTCTACAAACAAAAAAATTCCTATTTTGGGACTAGAATATAAATAAACATGTAGCTCTGAAGTATATGCATTTCTTCAGAACATCATTCATTTGTTCATCCAGTAAACATTTATGTCTCTATGGTAAACAAGGTTTTAAAAGGACCTTTGAGTGACAAATGGGACAGAATCACAGGAGCAAGGTATGAGAAGAAACCCAGGATAGCAGTAGAGCTAGAACAAAGTTGAGATACAACTGGGTTCAAATTATAGCCCACTATTTGAGGCGGAATCTTAGTTGATGGATGGCTCAGAACAAACTGGACTGTGATCATGTCTAAAGGGAATTGTTCTTATTGTTGATTGATGTTCGAAGACCCCTCCCACTGTGGGCAGGACCATGCTAGGCAGGTGGGCCCTTGGTTGTTTAAGAAAGCAAGCTGAGTGTGAGCCGGTAACAAGTCAATAAGTAGCCTTCTTCCATTGTTCCTATCATTGCTCCTGCTTGAATCGTACCTGGACTTCCCTCAGTGATAGATGTTACCAGGAAGTGGAACCTGAAATAAACCCTATTTTCTCTAAGTGGCTTTTGTTCAGAATGTTCTATCACAGCAACAGAAAATCAAAGCAGACAACTGCTATAATACCATTTGATTCTTTGTGTCGCAGGCTTAATAGAGCTGTTAACTGAGTGATCCTTTAGCTCCACTTCTTTTTCTTTGTCAACCACCTCCCACCAAGTGCCAGAAGGTAAGATCCTATCACTGAACACACCAATACTTTTTTGCTGCAAAACATAGAAGAATCAAACCAGAACAGAACTTGATGTTTCTTCCCTGCTGAGTAGCATTCATACTACCAGAGGTGCTATGTAGGATGCTGGTGCAGAAAGATCATGCATCTTACCAGACAAAATCCCAGAAGAAAAGAGAGAAGGTGGACATGAAATTCCAGCACTAGCGGAGGAGCTACTAGCATTTGAAAGCTGCTTGGGGAAATGTCTTTATAATATGACCCTTGGACGGTTGACTGCACACAAGGGACCTCACTCTCAAATCTAGATGAGCGAGACAAAGTATTTGATAGGAAAAGAGTGGTGGTGGGGGAATCTTAAAGTTGGGTGAGAAGAGATAGGATGATTAAGAGGGTGGTCATGGAGGAGTGGGGAATAATATATTCAAAACGTATTGTATCAAGTTTTCAAAGAATTAATGAAAATATTGCTAAAAGAACATACCATGACTGAGGCAACTTATAGAAGGAAAGGTTCATTTGGGCTTATAATTCCATGGGAAAAGAGTTTATCTTAGCTAGGAGACAAGAATGACAACAAGAACTGAGAGCTCCTATTCAAACCTAAGAGTGAAGAAGACAGAGAGTGAACTAGAAGTAGTGCAATGCTTTTAATCTCAGATTCTTCCCTCAGTGAAGAATCCACCAAAGCTTATTTTCTTCCACCAAAGCTACACTACCTAAACTGCTGCTCCAGCATGGCAACTGTTGTTCTTCTGAGCGAGGGACGTCGGGATTAACACACAACACAACTTCAGGTTCTGCAGACAAGCCTTTTATTCCACTTTCTCACAAGTATATATAGCCCTCAGCAGGGAGGCCAAACCAGCAATAGCGGGAAGCTCATCACCATAACTCAATGGCTTAGGGGTAAACATCCTTAGAAACATTGCTGAAAACAACAGATTTTTCCTGTTTTTGTTCCTGTTTTTAACCAACCTCAAGAGTGCAAAACAGATCAGGTGGGGATGCGAAGGCCTATCCTCTAGGGACCCAACACTAAACCTCTCCCAAAGTACCACCAACTGGGGACCAAGTTCAAATGTCTCAGACAATGGGAGACATTTCTTCTTCAAACCACTACAGACCTCTATAAAGAAAACTGTGAGACAATGAAGAAATTACTTATAGGAAGACATAGAAGATGCAAATACCTCCAAAGCCCATGCCCATTGCATAGCTCAAAAAAAGCACCTCAAAGTTGACCAAAGACATTAAGAAAACTCTGAGGCTGGAGACAGCCCAGCCATTAAAAGCAAGGCTCCAATAAAGGCAAGGCTCACAACTAAAATATAAGAAACTCTAAAACTATCAGAGGAAAAATACTTTAAGATATATGTATAGGCAAGGAATTTCTGAAAAGCAGAGTCCAATAGTACAGGAAATATCCGCAAGAATCAACAACAAAAAATTAATTAAAAAGCCTTCAGGGCACACAGAAATTCTTAATGACACTGACAAAAAGTGGAGAAAACATCTCTTGTTTAAGCATCTTCCAAATAGGTTTCCTTGCAGGTAGATATGTTTCAGAATACATGACTTGAGTTGAATATCTGGTTCTCTAAATTAGCATTTAAGAAGTTGTATTCTTTATGGAAAGTATAAAAGGAGACATATGGAAACAGGGGCCTAAAATATGATTAGATAGATAAGCTGCTCAAAATATCAGTTAAATAAAAACAGAAAAAGTATTTACACTAGCATTTTCAGGTATATAAATCAAAGAAATTTAATATATATTGAACAAGTCATCATTGAAATTAATCTGTTTATCTATCAGTGTTATGAATCAGGCATTTGGATTAGCAAATATCAAAAAGTTTCAAACCTTTGTGTTAACGTTTAATTGTTTGGTCTTTTATCCAGATTCAAAGGTAGTTAAAATATTTTAAGACAAATTGTTACACAAAAAAAACTAGAAAATCTCACAAAAGTGAGACGGTTACATCTAGACATTAAAGGGAATGACTTAACTTATATTGCTACATTTTCAAAGAAAGCATCAGCACCTCCTAAATGCCAGCGTTGCTAATTATGACAGTGTCAATCTGGGTGACAACATGCAGAAAATCCTAGAAAGAAATCAACTGCAAATAACCAGGAAAGTCAGCTGCACTGAAGACATGAGGGTTCTGGAATCAGGAGTTTTGAATACTAATCTGCCACGATGGCAATTAAATCTATCAACTGATTACTAGCCCATACTGGCAGTGAATATGTCTACTGAAGAAGGGGCATTTATGTAATGTGAGTTACTTCACGAGTCAACTTAGGCAATATTTGTTTTCTGTTTTTGTTTGGTTTGGTTTTTTTTTTTTTTTTAGTTTTTTTGGGGGGTGGAGTAGGATGTTGGAGGATGTGGAACCCCAGACCCTGAATTTCCGGTAAACAACTTGTTATGCTTGCAGCTGCACTGAAAAAAAAAAAAAAAAAAAAAAACCTGTTTTCCTGTATTTGCAGCTGCTCTGAACAGGAGACCTTCAGGAGTTCCTGATGGCGGGGGAGTAGTTTCTGGTGGGTTTGGCTGTGGCGTGGCTATCAGTTAAGAATTCCTAAATAAAATGCCCTGGAACACGATAAAGGGGGCATACTTGTGGATGTCCCAGTGTCTCTGTCTGTGTAGGTGTGGTTTTAAATCTCCAGCCTAGTTCCCAGCTCACATATCCTCCCGAAGTGCAGGTGCTATAGTGGGAGAGTTGAGAGAGTTTCTTTATGTAGCCCTGAATACTGAAACTCAAGTAGTAGACCAGATTGCCCTTGAACTCAGAGATCCACCTGCCTCTGCCCAGATTGTAGGCTTATGCCAGCACCACCCAATTTAGGAAAAAAAATTTCTTTATAAATTTCAGTTAGATCTATGAATAAAGACTTTTATTTACCTGAGGAAGAAAATGTTAATCTCAAGAAATGGTGTTCAACCCTCAAATCTCAGGAACCTCTTTCCTGGGTTCTATGGTAAAATCATTTCAGACCATCTCAGAGTTAAAAAATTCTTTAGAGACTTGTATAGAGATTCTATTTCCCTTGGTTGCGCAAGTTTTATGTCAATTTGACAAAAGCTAGAGTCATCAATGGGGGGGGAAGGGGAGCCTCAACTGAGAAGATCTTTCTTTAAGATAGGGCTGTGGGCATGTCTCTAGGAAATTTTCTTAATTGGTGATAGATGTGGCAGGGCCCAGCCCTAATAGGGTGGGGCCACCCTTAGGCTGGTCGTTCTGGGTTCTATAAGAAAGCAGGCTGAGCAACCCATGGGGAGCAAGCTAATAAGTAATGCCCCTCCATGGCTTCTGCATCAGCTCTTCCCTTCATTTCCCCTTCCTTAAACCTTGCTTGGATTCCTGTGTTCAGTGCTTGTGATGATGGAACTGTGGAAAACAAGGTACTTTTGGTCATGGGGCTTTATCACACCAATAGTAATAGCAACTAAGACACTCAATAAACACTGTTTTATTTTTTTAAAGGCTCATAATAAGACTCAATACCATGGAATAACAATTTGACATGTAACAAAGGTAATTCCATTTTCTTAGTCATTGAAGAGCATGTTTTTCAGATTTGTTTTGAAAAGATCCTTGTAGGAAGTGGACTCAGCATAGATGTCCTTCAACAGATTAATCAACAATAAAACATGCTGCATAGATAAAATGGAATTCTGCTGAGCGGCAAAGAAAAGTTGAATTTTGATATTTTCAGAAAAATGGATAGAACTAGAAATTATTCTATTAAATTATATAATCTAGACTCAGAAAGACAAATACTATGTTTCCTCTTTTATGTCATTTAATAATGGTAATAGCTTCTAATTTTTTTACTTGTACATTTATGTGGGAGTGAGTGTATTTAGAGGATAGTCAAGTAGACAGAGGCTCATCAGAGGGAAAACAGAAGCTTCATGGGGAAGAAAGTTGAAAGCATGAGATACACAAGTAGATGAGAACAAAAAGGTTAAGCAAGGATCAGAAGTTAAGGACATGGGGAAGGGGTCGAGGGAAAACTAGACTAAAACTATGTATGTCAATGGAGCTAATTAGTATATATGCATTATCTATTATATAACATAAGTTATAGACAAATATATAGATTATATCTAAAAATTACATATAAATATTATAAATCATACAAAATTTAAAATTTCAAGTCTCTCTAAAATGTAAGTTCAGATGAGCAGTGTTTGATGTTTCCATAGTTTCTATTACTACTTAATTCCCAAATTCTCAGCAGTGCATCAGATTTTAAAAAGCAAACTGCAAACTATAAATATTTATACAGCAATGCAAGAGAGAGTTCAGGAACTGGAAAGATGGGTTTGGTTCCCACAGCCTGCATGAAAGATTGCAATCCTCCCATGCCCTCTTTAGACTTCTACAGGTACCAGGCACACAAAAGGTACAGAGATGTACATGCATGCAAAAACTCACAAATAGAAAGTCGAAATAAATAACATTTTTAAGAGATTTTTAATAAGGATTTAAATTGCAAAAAAAATTATATACAAGGATCATTAATCGAAGAACATTTTTAACAAATAACTCCTAGAGTTTATGGCCATGTATTTAAACAGACTTTCCATTTGTCTGATTAAAGGCTAATTAATATTTATACTGAGCTCTGAAGAAGCAGTGATTAGAAAGCAGCTGAAAAAGATAATGAGACTCATCGGGCATTTTATACAAGTGACTCTTAAAGACTTCTGGGAGGAGAATGAGGTGGCTCTTCCAGCAGTCTAGAAGTCACTGCATAGGGACAAAGCTTAACACTGAAACACTTAGTCACAAAACACTAAGGTACCTGCAGAACAAGCACAGGGTGAAAAGCACAGATTACAAGGTGAGATTCAGCCACAGTGTTTAAGAACGTGCTGACATGGTGGCATTTTAGCTCTGGGACAGATGTGGGTTACCCAGCCAGTGACATGGCCTACACGGTTGCATGATGAAATATTTTAACATAAAATATGTCACTGGCATATTAAAGATATGATGCATAAAACAAAATTAATTATGGATTATTAAAAGTAGATGAGAATTATAGATTTGAGAAAAAGTCAGCTAAGAGATACTTTATTTTTAAAAAGAGAGTAAAGGATTGAAGCCATTAAATACGTTGATAATTTTATTGCTGAAGATTTAAGATCTTTTTTTTTTCTTGAAACAAAGTTTTTTTCAGTAGACTACAAAGTACTTTCCTACACCAAGGAAACAAGAACATAGAGAAAGACCACATAAGCACCAGCTCAACTTCTACATTAATGTAGGCCTCTGTTTGTTTGTTTGTTTGTTTGGGACTAAAGAGCTGTGGGACCTGGTGGGATAGAAACCTTAGTCAATAGCTTGGTTATCATTTACTTAACAGCTGATATACACTTACAAGTGAGTACATACCATATTTGTCTTTTGAGGTCTGGGTTACTTCACTCAGAATGATTTTTTTCTAGTTGCATCCATTTACCTGCAAAGTTTATGGTGTCATTTTTTTAAATAACTGAATAATATTCCATTGTGTAAATGTGCCACATTTTCATTATCCTTCTTTTGAGGGACATATAAGTTGTTTCCAGTTTCTGACTATGATGAGCAAGGCTGAAATTAATAGGTTAAGCCAGTATTCTTGGAGTAGAATGGGGTATTCTTTTAGTATATTTCCAAGAGTGATATAGCTGGATCTTGCGATAGATTAATTCCCTATTTCCTGAAGAATCATCATATTGATCATATTGATTTCCTAAATATGTACAAGTCTGCATTCTCACCACCAACAGAGGAGTGTTGTCCTTGCTTCATGACCTCTCCAGCATGACCTGTCACTTGCAATATTGATCTTAACAATTCTCAGAAGTGTAAGATGGAATCTCAAAATAGTTTTGATTTACATTTCCCTGATAGTTAAGATGTTGGACATTTCTTTACGTGTTTCTTAGTCATTTGAGATTCTTCTGTTGAGATTTCTCTGTTTAGATCTGAACCCTGTTTTAATTGGATAATTTGGTTTTTGATATCTAGTTTCTTGAGATCTTTATATATTTCACATATTAATCTATTAGATGTGCAGTTGGTCAAAATCTTTTCCCATTCTGTAGGTTATCATTTTGTGAGATTGATAGTGCCTGGGCAATGGTTTTTCTGTTTCTGTTTTGTATAATGAATTGAAAAGTTTTGGCATTAATTCTTCTTTGGAAATTGGATAGAATTCTGCACTAAAACCATCTGGCACAGGGCTTATTTTGGTTGAGGGACTTTTAATGACTGCTTCTATTTCCCTATTTAAATTGTTTATCTGATCTTGATTTAACTTTTGCAGGTGATATCTATTGAAAATATTATCCATCTCTTTAACATTTTCCAGTTTAGTACAGTACATGTTTTTAAAGTACATTTTTACAATTTTCTGGGGTTTTTTGGTGTCAGTTGCTATGCCCCTCTTTTTGTTTCTAGTTTTGTTAAGTCAGATCCCTCTCCCTCTTTTAGTTGAATGATGGTTCGTCTCATCTTGTTGATCAAAGAGCCAACTCTTCATTTCATTAATTCTTTGTATTGTTCTCTTAGTGTGCTATTATTGATTTCAGCCCTCAATCTGATTATCTTGCCATATTCTCCTCTTGAGTGTGCTTACTTATGTTTGCTCTAGAGCTTTCAGATGTGCTATTAAGTTGCTAGTATGAGATCTCTCCAATATTTTGTTGTTGTTGTTGTGAGGTTTTTTTTGAGACAGGGTTTCTCTGTGTAACAGCTCTAGCTGTTCTGAACTAGCTCTGTAGACCAGGCTGGCCACGAACTCACATGGATCTGCCTGCCTCTCCCTCCAAGGTGCTGGAATTAAAGGAGTGCACCACTACCACCCAGTCTTCTCCAATATTTTTATGTAGGCACTTAGGGCTATAAACTTTCCTCCTAGCACTGTTTTCAGTGTGTGTGTGTGTCTTGACCTATTTTTTTCCTTCAGGAGAGTTGTTCAGTTTCTGTGAGACTGTAGATTTTCTGTTGCTCCTATCATTCTTGATATCCAGCTTTAATCCGTGGTTGTCTCATAGGATGTAGTGAATTATTTCAATTGTCTTGTACTTGGTGAGGACTTGATTTATGTTTCAGAATGTGGTCAGTTTTGAAGAAAGTTCCATGAGGTGCTGAGAAGATGGTTTATTCATTTGTGGTTTGGTAAAATGTTCTGTAAACATCTGCTTTGTCCATTCAGTTTATACTGCCTGTTAGCATTACTATTTTTCTAATTAGATTTTTTTCTGGAAGACCTGTATAAATGGTCAGAGTAGGATATTGAAATCTCCCACTCTCAGGGGCGGGGGTCAATATGCAATGAAAGCTCAAGTAGTTTTGTTTTGGTTTTTTTTTTTTTTTTTGCACACTTGTGTTTGAGGCATGTAGGTTAAGAATTGAAATGTCATTTTGGTATATTTTTTTCTTTAATGAGTATGTAATCTACTTCCCCAACTCTTTTGATTAGTTTTAGTCTGAAGTCTATTTTTTTAGGTATTAGAAAGGTCACACCAGCTTGTTTCTTAGGTTCATTTGCTTAGAATATCTTTTTCCAACCCTTTACCCAGAGGTAATGTCTATCCTTAGTGTTAAGTTGTGTTTCTTGAATGCAGCAGGATATGTTCTGTTTTAGCATTCATTCTGTCACTCTCTGTATTTTTTTTTGGGGGGGGGGATTAAGACCATTGATATTGGTGACCAATTCTTAATAATTTCCACTATTTTCTTGTTGTAGGTGGTGTTGGTGATAATTTTGTGTGTGTGTGTGTGTGTGAGAGAGAGAGAGAGAGAGAGAGAGAGAGAGAGAGAGAGAAAGAAAGAGACAGAGACAGAGAGCTTCCCTTCTTTTTGTTTTGCTGATATGAGATCATTTATTTTCTGTGTTTTCATGGGTGTAGTTACCCTCCTTAGGTTGGAGTTTTTCTTCTAACACCTCTGTAGCATTAGATTTGTAGACAGATATTGTTTAAATTTGACTTTATCATAAAATATCTTATTTTCTCCATCTATGGTGATTGAAAATTTGTGTGGTATAGAATTCTGGGATGGCATCTGTGGTCTCGTAGAATCTGCAGGACATCTATCCAGTTCCTTCTGACTTTCAGAGTCTCCACTGAGAAGTCAGATGTAATTTTATTCGGTCTGCCTTTGTATGTTACTTGGTTTTTCTCTTGCAGCTTCTAATATTTTTTTCTTTATTCTGTATGTTTAGTGTTTTGAGCATTAAGTGACAAGGTGAATTTCTCCTCTGTTTCAATCTTTTTGGCATTCTGTATGCTTTTTGTTCCTTTATAGGCATCTCTTTCTTTGGATTAGGAAAACTTTTCTTCTATGACTTTTTGAAGACATTTTCTGGGCCTTTAAGCTGGGTTTCTTCTCCTTCCTCTATATTCATTCTTCTGGATCTTTTGTATCAGGCATTTGTTGAATTTAACATTTCATTTTTTTTTTAACTGAAAAGTTCCTGACACAAAACATCCAGGAAATCTAAGACACTATGGAAAGACCAAACCTGTCACAGCACTAGGAATGAGACTGGGGCATTGGGATTGGGGCACAGAGAGAAAAGGTCTCACCAGTCCTTCTTGAAACTTTGAAAAATCTTTGTATGTATGTGTACATGCATGAATTGCCTGTGGCTTACCACAGACCCTCCCCATGCCAACTTTACCTACCTGCACTCACACTCACATACATGCTGTGATTACAGGAGCAGAGCATCATGTGAGGCTCATATCATGTTATACACATTTCTCTACATGTTTATTATGTTGTGAAATAGAAATCATTGCAAAAGAGAAAGAAAAAGTCTTTATAATAGTTTTTATTTACTATATTATAGATTTTGAATCAGAGTCAGTTGCAAGTCTCCTGAAATGACAAGAAGGGACTGGGCCACGACTTAATAGGCCACCATTTTATGTTTCCCATATTTTCTCAGGGGTATGTGTAGATGCTTCTACCCCTAGGATAAAGCTTTGTGATCCACCATCTTCTGGTAATAACCCACAAAGTGAAAACTGCTTTGGTAATGTTCCATCACAGTAGCGATCTAGACTGGAATCAGCTTCAATCAGATAGAAGTGCTTGTTCACGGCTCCAAGAATTGCAGACCCATTCCTGTGCGAGAAAGCTGGACTCTTCCCAACCTTGCCAAGAGGAACGAGATGAGGCTGCTGTCGTGGCAACTGCAGGTACACTAGCAGTAGAGGTGTCTTCCCCCTGTTCTATGCAGTCTTCTTTGCCAAGGGAGTGTTTTCTGTGGACATGGGGGTAGGCGAGTTCTCTGCTGTTGAAGAATCAAGCATGACCACTCAACACAATCTTCCTTCTTCAGCTCATCCAACAATATCATTAGCACATAATTACCTTTAGGTTGAGTGGTTTCTGTTTCCTCTAGAGAACCCTTGTCTGATAGAAATCACAAGGATGTCAAGAGAGTGTTTTCAAGGGTAGCAGCTTCATTTTTGAGCCACCCTTGCGTAACCATGGCTAATTGCGGACTTAGCTTCAATAAATACACGTTTAAAGTATTCAACTAAAAATAGTTTACCAGGGTGTCTAGACAAATGTCAAGATATTTAAAACAAAATGTGAAATTTCCCTAAAATCTATGTGCTGTCTACTCTGGGAGTTCATCTCTTATTATAGAGAGGGTACTAATTCTCACATGATAAAATATTAAAGCTGAAAGGGCCTTAGAGATTAGATAGCCTCAGCTCTCCCTGTCACCTCTGCCCTGGCATGGCAGCAAAGGTAATTGAAAATTCAGAGAGCTTAAATGACAGCCCACATGCCAGTCTAGGTTTTTCAAATCTGACTAATACATTTTGATAGCAGAAAATGGTTTCTGCTATGTATGACCTAATGTCTACATAACTTTTTTTTGGGCGGGGGGGGGGGGAGGTTATTGTGTTTCCCATACCTTAGTGCATTCTGGTAGACCACAAAAGCAAAATATACTATATCAAATAATAAGAATTAAAAGTGAAAATGTGTCATTATATGTGCTTTGGACTTTAAGGTGCTTTTTATATATTATCTCACACACTCAATTCTCTCCAAAGTCCTATGGAGAGTGATAAGGGCTCAGTCATGTCAGGTTTACTTCAACTGACAGCTAATCTCTGTTTAGTGTCCCCAACTGAATCTCACATCAAAATATTTGTGGAGTCTCATTATATCAATAAAAAATTGATTGTACACGTCTGTGTGTGTGTGTGCATGTGCGTGTGCGTGTGCGTGTGCGTGTGTGTGTGTGTGTGTGTGTGTGTTAATCCCAAAGCAAAATGGTTATCACAGGGACAGTGACTCAGGAAAGAATTCAGGAAATTTGATATCATCTAAGCCCATTGAATCAGTGTAGTTAGTGTCTATGAGATATCCATGGGCTCAGACATTATGTGCTATCAGGTCTCTGTTCTCCAGGAAACAGGAAAGCTTGTCATCAAAATGAAATAAAGGTGCCCGATGCAGGTTCCCACTGGCGCGCTGCTTCCAAGAGGGTGTTGGATGGTTCTCAGCTTTGCTTTCTGCTCATCTTTCTCCCCTAGAGGCCAGATGTCTGTGATGTTTCATAAGGCAGCTGCTGATTTATGAAAGATGCAGGCGCCTAGTGACTACATAGAAACAGCACCACTTTTAAAGATAGATTTAAAATTTTTTGTTCCATTATCTTTAAGAATCTACTTTCTTAGTCAGGTGGTGGTGGTACATGCCTTTAATCCCAGCACTCAGGAAGCAGGCAGAGGTAGGTGGATCTCTAAGAGTTGGAGGCCAGCCTGGTCTACAAGAGCTAGTTCCAGGACAGGCTCCAAAGCTATAGAGAAACCCTGTCTCAAAAAAAAAAAGAAAAGAAAAGAAAAAAGAAAGAAAGGAAGGAAGGAATGAAGGAAGGGAGGAAGGAAGAAAGAAAGAACCAGAAAAGAATGTATTTTCTGCGGCTATCCTCGAAATCTCTATGGTTACCTCATAAGTGAGTTTGATATACCTATGAATTGCTGTGAGAAATCTGAGAATCTGAGAAAGGCACAGATTCTACTGTTATCCTTCAGAATCCTGCTTTCGTCCTTTCCTTGGCCCTAACCTTCTCAGGTCACTGTCAGTGAGGCTGGTGTCACTGACCCTTGCTCAGAATTAAGCCTCCTTCTCTGGCTCTGTTGGCACTCTAAATTAATCGTTACGGATGATTTTTGCATATGTTAGGTACAAGGTCATCTAATAAGCAACCCATACTAGAGTAAGAATGGCTAATAATCGCCACACGTTTCTACTTTATGTCAGTGATTATCCAAGCAAGTTTCTAAATTATGAAATTAACTTCCAGTGGAAGAGGCGAATGCACAATTCTTTCCTAATCCAACAAGAAGAGGAAAAGATCATCACAATCAGTATCGCTCCGCCTTTTCAGAAGTCATTTTTATTGACACTATTCCAAGAGCAATTATATAAACTGCCAGCCTAATTAATAGTACTACGAGGTTTTTGGCCAGCCACTTCAACACAGAGTTTAAACCTTGTAGAAGTGATTAGTGTTTGATAATGACTTCCAAATCACTTAGGAAATAGCACCATGTTAAGCCACTTCCTTAAACAGAAAATCAAAGTGAGCCCCACTCCCCTTCCTCCAGTTCGGGAGGCCGAGACAGCTGTGACCGGGGAAAACCCACCCTTGATTCTGATGCTGCAACAGGCTAGGGAAGAAACACCTGGAACATTTACTACATGGCCAATTTAATTTTTCTCTCAAAAGCCGACATCCTTTCTGTTTTAGGTATTAATTTGTTCATGGATCCCTATGAACCACTCTTTGGAAAACCACAGTGCACTAATCTGGCAGATAACGTATTGAAGTATTATAAAACCTAGGCATTGCAGAGATGCCGGAAAGAGTAACACTCAATTTTAATTTAAGAACATCTATCCTGCTGGTGTTTGAATGCTACCAGACCCATGCTAGGGCAGACTCCTTCCTGAGGGAAGGTGTTGTGTGAGTTTTGGGAGCCAGACAGGCCTTCTTCTCAAAGGGACATCTTCTGCTGGAACTGCCACCGTGGAGTTGCGGGTAGGCGAGAAAAGCTAGAAGTGCATCACTATGGGGTCAGAGGCTCTGGTCCTAGCATGCTCTGGCCCTCTTCTTCACTATAACTATTACGTACTAGCCCTGCTGGCTCCCAGAGAGCTCTCTTCTTTTGCAATTAACTCCTCCATGTCCTTCCTCTCAACCTGTTTGCTCCTCATCCCTTCCAGCCATGTTCAAGTCCCAATTTTCACAACCTAATATAGCCTCAGAGCATTTTACAAAAGAAAAGGAAGCTCCTTGGGAAGCATATGTCTATCCTCTAAGCAACTGAAGTGAATACGTTGTTGGTTTTTAAAATGAAACTCTGCATTTTCAACAATCGTGTATTTCTAAGACCAGCTGTAGAGAGACATCTGAAATGTAACAACTGAATCTGGCTGACTATGACTATGAGAACTTAACATGCTGGAGTCGAATAATGCTTAGTTAATTTTATTACTAACTCACATACCTACAGGTTTGCTAACTAATTGCTATGGAAGAGTGAAAAATATACTTAAGATTTGCATCCTGTAGGAATGTTCATATGTAAATTCTCTTTTATTAACAAAAAAATACATTTATTGTACCCTAAGGAAAAAAATCAATCTTATCGAAAAGACAAAGTATAATTAGTGCCAGGGCGAACCAGCTGAGTTCTATTTGAGGCGATAGCCAAGGGCAGATTTAGAGATAATTACAATGTTTATTCTTTAACATTTAATTGATGGACTTTTTTTCATAGCAACACCCATTACTTTTGCCTTTATTAAAAAGAAAAAAGAAAGAAAGAAAGAAGGAAAAAAGAAAATCATGCAAGGAAACTCTAAAAGCACCTAAAGCACCTATCATGTACGAAAATGCTATGTTAAAACGCAGAGAGCCTAAGAGCACACAGGAGACTTGGGGTCATACCATCCCCAATGGTAACTTTACCAATGCAAATAGCAAAGAAAATTATTTTAATTAATGTGCCGAACAAAGGTAGGAAGACACTGTGCCTTTGTGACGGATGTTCTCTGTAAGAAGAGCTGCTTCATTAGCCGTACAATATCAGCTCCACCTCATTATGAAGGTCAAATAAAGGAATATATTAATATTCCTGAGGACCAGAAAACTCCAAGTGTTTAAAGTCCTGCGAACTCATTTGTTAAAGATAAAAAGTTAACTAAATAAGCAGAGAGATATGACACATGATATATATTTTTCTATCTTTTACATTACTTGTTTGGAAAAATTAGTCCACTTGGCAAGAATTATATGAACTCTTGAATAAGTCATAATCAAAATGGAAAATATATATTCTATTTAAGACTTAAAATGAATTCTGTAATTTCTTAAGAAGGACTTTAGAATATAAGATGGAATATAGCCATGACTGTCTATTCAAAAAGAAGTGGCATGCCATTTTTAAGACGCTACTTGAAGTGTTAAGATTCATACCTGATGGTAAAGGATCATATGATGTTATTAAAGGATCATATGATGTTATTTCTCCAATATTTGACATGCAATTGTTTTTCCTGCTGATGTTAACTCTCCCTCAAACAACTCGAACATGAACAAGAATGGCTTCACAGGACTCTCACTCTATAGCCCAACCTCCCTAGTGCTACAACTCTTTAATACAGTTCTTCATGTTGTAGTGACCCCGACCATAAAATTATTTTCATTGCCACTCCATAACTGTAATTTTGCTACTGTTGTGAATTGTAATGTAAATATCTGTGATTTTCAGTGGTCCTCGCTGACACCTGTGAAATGGTCAGTTTACCTTCGAAGCGGTCATGGCCCACAGGTTGAGAACCATGCTACAGGGATTGCTTGAGGATAAGGAAGGTCTGGTCTTGGATTATAAGGGCTATAGTTTGTAAAGGAACTGGGGAGCTGTCTCCGTGCTGGGTGAGCGCGGAGTTCCAGGTTTAGAACAGACAATTTATATCAAGAGAAAGACACTCAGACACACACACACACACACACACACACACAGAGAGAGGGGGGGGGAGAAGGAAGAGAGGAGGAGGAGGAAGAGGAGCAAGAGGAGGAGGAGGACGTGGGAGGGAGGGTGGGAGAGAGAGATGGAGGGAGGGAGGGAAAGGAAGGGAGAGAAGGAGAGAGAGGACTCTAATTACTTAGAGTTTTCAAAGGTCTAGAGACCTTGAATTCAGCTGCTAACACTCATGACAGTCTACCACCCTGCCCTAACTTTGGACCTTGTAGTCGAGCAGGCTGAGTGGACACCTCTGCTCTTTTCAAGGTGTTCTGGTATTAAAGCAACCATCCTGTAGTTGGATGACCTTTGTGTGTGTGTGTGTGTGTGTGTGTGTGTGTGTGTGTGTGTGTGTGAAAGTTTAATTTTAGAATTGCTTTTACTGAAAGTTGCAATTGTAGTATGCAGTGTACAGCTCTTTGATCTTACACCCTATTTCCCCTGTGCCAGTTCTAATGCTAGTATATCCCCATTTGTCATGACTAATGAAGCAACCCAGATACATAATTAGTAACCAAAATCTACACTTCATTCAGATTTCATTATGTTGTTTCTAATGTCCACTTCCTAGGATAGTACCCATTTGGGGTAATATTACATTTAAACATCACATCTTTTTAGGCCTCCCTGGACCATGACAGTTTCTCATTCTTCGTTTTTCATGACCTTGGCAGTTTTAGGAAGCAGCGATTCTAAAATCTCAAGTGTTTTTCAGAATGTCATTCAATTTGGGTAAGGCTGACTTCTACACATGGTAACAGTGAGGTTATGTATTTGCAAGAAAAATTCCCGGAGATAAGTACCGTCATCAGCGTGAGGTGAGCTGCCACAAAGAGAACAAACTCCATGTGGAGGTTTTTTAACACTCATCATTCTTTTATGAAGTATATTGGTGCTTTCAGGGGCAAACATGTCTCACTGTCAGGAAAAGCTTTAGGTTATTAAACATCATTAATGCCATCTATTGTGGGTCTTAGCATTTGAACATCCCCTGTATATAACATATATCTGCTTAAACCTAATGTGACTTTAAGTTTGATTGTTACAGATACTAACTACTAACCTATATTTTAAATTATTATAAACGGTTTTAATAATAACTTTCAAAGTCTAGAACTTTATATAACATTTTTAATGAGCTGCATATGTACAATACCTTAAACAAGAGTAAACACATATACAGCATAACGAAAATAACCTTAAATTTCTATCAACATACAAAAATGTCTTCAATAAGAGTAGAAACATATTTAGATTATGTTCTAACAAAAATATCTTTAAATTTGTATCAATACATAGAAATACCTTTAATAAGAGTAAGAATGCATAGAGTATCTTCTAACAAAATAACCTTAAATTTGAATCAACATACAAAACTCCATACCATCATAAAGTATTTGAGATTAATAGTTGCTTTTTACTTTAAAGTAGATTCATTAATCTACCTTTTCAGTCTATCCTTTCCATATTCTTCATCTCTTTTATTTTCAGAAAAAGATCCTTAAATCCAACTTCCCTTGCTTAGTTTCCTCTCTTACCACAACAGAAACAATTTGCAACCAACCCCCCTAAATGATAACAAACATTCATAAGCTACTGAATGACCAAACACCACCCACACCACCTCTTGGGATTGTCAGCATTGTGTTTTCTAGAGTTATTCCTGTTATCTGGGGCCATGACATCCCTAATTGACCTTGAGAAAATTGAGATTATGTTCAAATCCTAAGAAAACTAGCTATAACATTTGTTGTCCAGTCTCCGTGGCAATGGAAAAGTGCAAGGATTATCTGAAGTCCTGGCTAGAATAATTTGTAAGGCTGGACCATCTCAGTCATCAGCCTTGAAGTTGTTCTTAACACAGAACTCTGAAGAAGCTGAAACAGAGGCACTCTGAAGGCCTGGGGCACCTGGGGCACCCACTTTCATTGTTGTCTCGTTCCCTTGCTCCAAAAACACACAAACTTTCAAAGGTAACATATGTATCTGCATTAACACAAGTATGGACTATGAATTGTACACAAGCCAGCCAAAGATGATTATTTTTATGTTTGAGCAGGTAAAAGACGTCTGTCAACTTTATTAGATTATTTGGACTGTATAATCAAAACTCTACCCCATAGGAAAGGATGACATGCCATGAGGACTCTGAAACCAACAAGATTTACCATGCCTCCTCCAGTCTCAGCGCTGTTCCCATGTCAAGGGATTGGAGAAGTATCACCTGTCTCGTAGTTTTTCTAGGTTTATTTCCTAATGTTTGTAGCCAATTTTCAGGAGGTCTCCTCCACTCATATCGGGTGTCTATTCATTTTGAAGAAATCCACAGCTGTTTCTTTCCACGGGGGAAACAAACCTTTTCCCCAATACATTTTCTGAATTCCACTTTAAAGTTAGACATCCCTAAAGTATCGAGGCTGGTTTAATTCAGCAATTCCTTTTATGGTCCCCCATCTCTAAGGGGATGCCATTTGCCCATCAGCATTCAAAAAAAATTCAAAGCCAACAGAGCACCATACAGGATAAGGACTCCCTGTGTGTTTTCCATCTTTACGTGGCTTGTTCTTTTCATATTCCTCTACTCTTTCTTTAAAGACTTTACTTAATTATTTTTGAACTATTTATTTTTTCCTATGATTGCCTATACCAATTTTTTTCTTTCTTAAGCACCTATGCGCTCTGCAACCTATTTAAAGATTTTTTCTTTCAATCTAGACCTGTTTTTACTGTGTATCTGTGGCATTCTCTGACCATGTGAGCCAAACTTTCAACTGCTAAATGACAGCTAAGCCCTTCACTATGATTCTTTCACTATTGGCTCTGCCCCATCCTCCGGTCTCCAAGAGCCAAGCCTTAAGACTGTGGGCCTGTCCAAGAGCTACATTTAACTGGGAACTTCATTTAAGCAGGAGCTGCATTTAAACCACGCCAGCTCTAAGAAGTTGGCGCCCACACAATGCAGGCACTTTTACTTAACTTCTATTTAACCTGCTGGCTGTTCAAGTGCTGGCTGTGCAGCATAGCTGCACCTCTGCAGGCTATTAGCATCGGGATACTAGAAAGCAGGCACGTCTGGTTTGGTTTTTTCCCCAGCTTTCTCAGGCCCTGTGTAGAAATCCAGGCCCCATGTTGGGCACCACAGCAGACTTACAACTCAGTCTGGAAGTAACTATTTCCCACTGCTGTGTCTAGTTCCTTCTGTGTATTCCACACAATACTCCAAAGTTCGGGTAAACTAATTAGAGATACATACAATTTCAGACCATGTATGACCTCAGACACTGATGCCTCTCGGTAGGATTTCTTTCACAGCCCTCTGACAATACTGACTGAGTACCTACGGTAAGGCTCAGAATCTCCAGAACTCTTGTCTGTGCGAAGTCCACTTATGGACTACCCACTTCACTCCCTGCCTCAGAGAGCCCATCATCCTGAACTTGGACTCCCTTCCTTGGCTCATTCTGTGAGTTCACTACCAAGGTCCACAGCAGGAAAGCTGATCTGTTCTGTTCATCTCAGGGATACCTTTGTTACCTGAAACCCACTGCTTTATAAATGATGCCCCCTTCTTCCATTTTTTTCAGATAGAAGTTATATTTAGTCCCTATTTTTCCATTTTGTCTTTTTTTTTCCATTTTTGTCATTTTGTACTTTTTTTTTCATTCAACAATCCTTACTGCTTTCCCATAATTTCCGCTACAGTTCTTTCCTGGAAATTCCTCACTTGCACCGTTTTATTTTCTCTTATTGATGGAGTTGGAGTTTATAAGCTATCTACTTTTGTGAATTAGACACTGTAAAACTTTCAACCTAAAAATGTTACTGAATTCCAGAAATTACTATTAAAACTAAGTTTAAAAGGTGGAATCAGTTTCGACGGAGGAAAATACTGATGGTCTGGAGTCTCAGCTAGTCCTCAAGCTTCATGTGTGAGGGAAGGGTCATCCAGCAATCTCCTTACAGGACATAGTAAAACTGTATCCAATAAGAAAAATCGTCTAAGAAAGATCACATTAGAGTGTACTGAATTTCAATTCATTTGTGTCTGGTAAATTTTAAGAAAATACTCCATAATCTATCCTATCTTAGTGAATTCAGAATTTTATACCTAACTTACTTTCTATCATACTTAAGGAAAACTGCAACTATAACTATCAAGTCTTCAATTCCATCAAAAGTACAAGAAGGATATAATATTTTAAAATAAATAAAAAGTGCATTGCAAATGATTCCCAAAAGCTCTAGAAATGACAGAGACATTTGACTGTCCAGCCACTCACCTAAAGTTCCTTAGCAATATTGGGGCACCCATCTTCAGCCTACAGCCTAGAATCTCTGGCAGACTTTTCACTGGAACAGAAAATTTGAAAGACTGTCCCACCTATATTGGCAACTTTTGTCAGTCACTTTCCTCTGTGTCCTGCAGAATGTCTTGTTTTGGCAAGTTCAACAGTTACTTTCCTGTGGGTCCTGCATATCCAGTTTATACAACATACTGTCAAGCAGTCCAGGCAAGAGCAGCTTCTCGCCCCAATGTCTAGCCTTGCCACATTGAAAATAAACTCCATAAAAAGTTTCTCTGATGTCCATCATCTCTGAATTAAACTGGTTCTGCCAGGAGCAGATGTGGCTCATTGTCATGAAAAGCCCCAAGTTAGCAAAACTTTTTCAAAGTTTTCTGTGGGTCTTGAAAGGTTTGAAGACCATCTATCTTTCCATCTAAATTATATCTCTATACGATCTGGGGAATATACCTAGCATATCTACAAATTTGGCTATTATAGGTAACTAACTATTGAACTGTGTTTCTTGATTATCCTAAATAGTTCATAATAATAGCTTTCAAAACTAAGAGAATAAACAGAAGCCCAGTTTTCTTGATGAAAATCTTTTCCTTGAAGCCAGCTTTTACAAATGCTCCTAAGAGTAGGATTTTTTTTTTTTTATTGTTTTAGACATGGTCTCACTATATAGTCCCGGCTGGCCTGAAACTTGCTATGCAGACCAGATGAACCTCCAGCCTCTGCCCGCCCCACCGCCCCTGCCGGGATTAAAGGTGTACATTACCACACCCAGCCTGTAGCAGAATATTTTTAAGAAAACATGTTCCTATAAACACAGAGACTTTGGTTCTGTTTGGTTGGGGGATTCGCCCCAGCTCCTGGAATCCATTTTGGAATGTTGGGTGGAAAGTTCCATTTCAAAGCTCCCCAGTGAGTCGTCTTAGTCCAAACTCCACCTCCGAGAAAAGCCCACCAAATGGTGACCCCTACTCCAGGAGGGGAGGGTCAAGACCACTCCCATAGGCTATTTAAACTGTCTCCCAGAGAATGAACACGTGGTCTCCCCAGTTCTCCTTTCCCCCCTCTCTGTGTTTTCTCAGACTTCCACCTAGGGGCACTGGCATCCATTAAACCTGGGCTTCTTCTAATTTGGTTTAATTTGGTCTGGTTTGGATTATTGCATTGGCAGAGAGGCTTATCGGGCTGGAAAAATGTAACAGGTTCTGCTACCTCAGCACATTAGAGTTTTACTTTGGAAATTTTCTTCAGATAAATTTATATTTTGAACTATTTTATGAAACTTCTGCATTTAGACATGATTATTTCTTAATAAAATATTTTTATAGCTTTTCATCAAAAAAAAAACTAGAATTTTACCCTATATTTTTAAGTGGACTGCCTTAGTACAATACCTTAAATAAGAGCATAAACATTTACACAATATGTTGTAGCAAAAAAAAAACTTAAATTGGTATCAAAACCAAAAATCATTTAAACAAGAGTAGAAGCAAATTTACAGTGTGTTGTAACAAAAATGACCTTAAATTTGTAACAATATACAAAAGTCCATGCAAATACATTTGAGTTTAATAGTGTATTTTAGCTTAAAATAGATTCAATAATATACCATTTTGTCTTATCATTTATATATTTCTAGAGTCCCCTATATATAATAAACATCCACGACCCACAAAATAACCAAAGACCACCCACACCCCCTTTTCTCTTGGGAACGTGGGTGCAGTCCTCTCCATACCACTTCCTGCTGGCTGTGGGCAAAGACATCGCAAGGGGTCCCTGAGAAAAATTTAGGGATAATGACCAAGTCCTGGGAAGACTAGTTATAACCTTCATTGATTGATATCACCTGTCTCAAATTCAGGCCGTCTCCCTGGATCAATCGAGATTCATATCAACCTGGAACGAATACACAACCTCTTGTTTCCCACGGAAACAAAAGCAAAATCACTTCTCCTAAGCATTTTTTATTTCTATTTGACAAAGAAATTTTTTGACTTTTCTAAAGTTAAGGCATTCTTAAAGTGTCTAGGCTGGTCTATTTCCACAGTCCCTCTTTCAATTCCAGGTCTCTTAGCAGCCGTCCTTTGCTGCTCAGCAATCAAATTCAAAGTCAACACAATACCATACAGGATCCAGACTCCCTGTGTGTTTCCCATCTTTAAGTGGCCTTTTTCTTTTACTCCTACTGGACTTTATTTTTAAAACTATTTATTTCTTTCTATCACTGCCTATATCCATTGTCTTTCGTTCTTGAGCCTGCATACCTTGTAAAACACCCTGAAACCTAGTTAGAGGTTTTTTTCTGTCTGGACTTCTTTTACTGTGGACTGACTGCTCAAGGGCTCAGCAGCAGGCATAAACTCTTAAAGGAGCCACATACTTTTTCTTCTCCAGCTTTCTCAGGCTCTAGCTGGAAATAAGGGCCCCATATTGCACTCTTTTGGCTATTTGTGGGGGCCCACCACCCAGCTCCCAAATAAATCACACACTGAGGTTTATTCTTAGTTATGTATTCCTGGCCTTAGCTTGGCTTGTTTTTTGTCAGCTTTTTGTAACTTAAATTACTCCAACTACCTTGTGCCTCTGGATTTTTTTTTCTTGTTTCTGTATATCTTACCTTCACTCTTACTCTGTGACTGGCTAGGTGACAGGTGGCTGGCCCCTAGTGTCCTCTCTCCTCCTGTTCTCCCAATGCTCCTCTTCTTCCTCATTTTTCCTTTATTAATACTCTGTCTGACAATTCCACCCATCCTTTCTCCTGCCTGGACTATCAGGTGTTTCAGACAGGTAAAAAAAAAAATCATAGCTTCTTAGAGTTACACAAATGTAACATAAACAAAAGCCATATGCCTTAAAAATAATATTCCCCAACAGTGAGGGGGCTGTTGTTCAGTGGACTGGGGTTCCCTTAGAGGCAAGAAGAGGGTTTTGGATTCCCTAGAGTTACAGTTGCATGTGGTTCTGAGCCACCCATGAATACTGAGAACTTGGGTCCTATGTATGAGCTGTACTAATAGATAAGCCTTTTCTCCGGTACCTCATATTCAAATTTCTATGACTGACTTTAAAACTTCCATTGTTTTTCATTGTTTCCATTGTTTTTCATTTAATTTTCATACAAAGTCTTCCTCATATTCCTTTAGAATTTGTTCCAGTGAATTCCCAAGGATGCATTGGGATAACAATTAAGAATGCAAGACATCCTTTGGGTCTATGAGAAGAAGGAGGAGGATGAGGAGGAGAAGAAGAAGAGAAAAAGAAATAGAGAAAAGGAAGACGAAATAGAAAAAAGAAGAGGGAAGTGGAGACAAGGTTGAGTAGAGGGAACCACAACATACTTTTTCAGTTGTAACAAAAACTTTCTGCATACCCAAAGGAAGCTCTGGAATCTGTAGAGGTATTTCATTTGTATTTTATGAAGGTAAGAGCCAGTAGCTGGATGTTTTGCTTTTTGATCTTCAGGTTGAACCCCAATTTCCCTCTCTGAGTTTTTATTAATCATGATTCAGGAATCCATTAGCCATCTCCTGCCCCAGGTAGACATGCCCAGGCCCAGGGTACCACAACCCTGCTCAGAACTTCGCTAGAACTGTGAGGGCAATTTAAGGCCTGTGGTACCTGTAGGCAGCCACACCGGCAGGAGACAGCAAGTGCCTTCAGTTGAGTTCAAGGGAATCACCCGTAAGACAGTTTCCATCTCTGAGGAATTTCACAGAAGAAATGAAGCCAACTTTTAGCTGACTCCTGGCTTTGCCATTTCTCATAAACTGTGTTCGGCTTGTTTGCTGTAAACAAGGAATTGTTGAATTTACTTCACTTTTATTTACTTTGGCTTTGGTTTTCTAGTTTTTATGCAGTAGTTTTTATTCATGGGGTTTGTTTCAATTCATACTTAAGAGTGTATTGACTAAGAAGAAGGTACCCACTATCAAATGAAAAACCTCCATTCACTCTATTGCTTTGTACTGAAAACTTTAAGACGATAATAAATTCTTTTGCTCTGAAAACATATATACACTCATAAAATTCCCTTACATAATAAACTTTAAAGCTATACTTCTAAGTGGTTCCTATTATCTTGCCAACTTGAACATTCTCTCTCTTGGCAAGCCTTTGTGGATGTATCTGTAGCATGTGCATAAGCAGTTCTTGTGTGCGTGAGCCCAGGGAGTTGTCTTAAGGCATCTTTTTCAATAGCTCTGGGAGAGGATTTCTCACTGAACCCAGCTCACCAATGGACTATACACTGACCAAGGATCTTCAGGGACCACTCCCTCTAGTCCTACAAGCACACACACAAACACACACACACACACACACACACACACACACACACACACTCCTCTAGGACCAAGAGTTACAGATAGGTGCCACCACACTTGGCTTTTTACATAAGCACCTAGGATAGAACTCAACTTTTCATTCTTAAGCAGCAGGAACCTTACAGCTGAGCTATCTTCTCGGCCCACCAAACACACATGTTCTCCTATCACTGTAAGTCAAATTGTAATGGTCTCATTCAATAAGGATATTCCCCCTTCTTTAATATTTTACATTTTTCCTTAAAACAAACTCAGGTTTACAAAACATTGCAAAAACCAGTCCGAAGACTTTCTGAACATCTTTCAACCAGCTTCCATAGAACAAAGGCTTGTGGCTATTTTGTACCATAAAACCCATTTGAAGTGATGTCATCAACTAAAAATAGCCAAGTAGAGGCTGAAGTAAGTTGCCGTTCTTGCTGAGTACTGTGTGCCACCAGATTTACATTGTGTGCTGTTATTCATGCCTCTTGCTGCATGCAAATTTAAATTTTTTGGTTCTTGGCAATAACACTGGATTTTCTAATAGTTGTTCATCAATTTTTCCTCTTATTCAGTCATTTTGGTAATATAAAATTTTTTTTTCATACTTTAACAATAGAATAACCAAGACTTCTCGTAGCCAGTCCCTCAGCTGCCATTCTCACAGCACACTGCAGCCGTCATTTCACTGTCTGACCTTCCTTTCCACGTATTCTTTCCTTCCATCCACCTTTTTGAATGTTTGAGATTGCAATACAATTACATTTCTCCTTTTCATTTCCTCCCGCCAAACCCTCCCTTTTGTCCTTCTTTGCTCTCTTTAAAATTCCTGGGTTCTTTCTTCATTAACGACTATTGCATTTATACACAGACACACACACACACAAACACACACACACACAAACACACACACACACACACACACACACACACACATATATATATATATATATATATATATATATATATATTGTCTGTATGGTGTTACCTGAATGTATGTTTTGGGGACTGATCATTTGATATCAGTGTGCTCCTAGAAAGGAATTGTATTTAGAAAAAGATCGTCTACATTTTCATACTAGGCATTACCGTGACATATACAGAGTTACGTACTAAGTGCAAAGGATCGTCAATGATGAGACCTTTACGGTGTGCAATCCTTTTCCTCTCTGCGTTAGAATGTCTGTCATGTGCCTTGCAATAAGATATGCTGCAACTATTCATCAGCTGCCTATCTAATCAGAGCACACCACACATCTTCTACAGTCTAATGGTGTCATTTGGCCATTGCCTCATGGTTACAAGATCAACATAATGATGTGACTACAATTTAATAAGTCTCAATGAGCTAACAGAACAATTTTCTTATGGACTCATGTTGATGAACCATAAGATTGGAATGAGAATATATGGTGTCTAGTCTTAGTTCTCTCTGTCTACTATTTTTCATATGGCATAAACACATCTATAGATAACATACATCCATATGGAATATCCTTTAAAAATCTTACATTTTAGTGACTGATAACTTACAAATCGCCTAAGTTACATTATGTTGTACTTTAATGCACCATTCAATTACCCTTCCTGCATCATGGGTATTTATCTACATAATGTGAAGCATCATCTCTAAAAGCGCAGAAGTCGTATGCCTAACTAAATATCCATTCTGAGTGGATGCTAAAGATGAAGGCCTGATATTTTGAGGCTTCCAGCCAAGTTGATTCTTTTGATTTTCCCATTTCTGCAAGATAATTGATACCAACATTATATTATTCACTCTACAGTGTGTTTGTATGCCAGCACCACAACATAATTTTAATAGCATGAATTATTGGCACCAGCGCTTACTTTTTTGTTTTCTATTTCAATTCATAATTCACACACAACATTTAAAACAAATTACATTTGGTTAATTTGCAAAAGCTGTTTAGCCAACTATCCAAGGTAAGCTATAATCATCATTTGACAGCATTTTGACTAATAAAATCATAGGTAGTTTGATTTCACTCTAACAAAACACGCATATAAAATCAGAACATTCTGTAACTAAGCCTGAATTTATATGTTTACTGAAAGATGAGATAATTATTGTAGAATTGCCATGGAAACCAGGACATCTCAAGGCAGTCATTGTTGAGTCTTAATGTAACTACCTCCCTATGCTTCAAATTTGCTCATACAGAAACGATGCTAGAATGCAAAAATAACTAAATACAGTTGCTGTCTTGCATTTGTTTTTCCAGAAATGCTAAAATTCATGCCTTCAAAGAATATTTCTGAACATTTTGGTCTCATTTTCCATGCATCTACTAGTGTAAAAATTTTTCAGGAGCTATTGTGGGTCATGCTACAATTACAGCTTATAGGAATTGACGATTCACATGTCAACCCACCCAAAAAAAATCATTCTCAAATGGAGAAACCCTGGCTTGCAAAGCCAGCAGGGCCGCTGACTCTGAAAACTGCTGCTTTCACCTGTAATTTCTCTTGTACAATAATAGCTATGGTAGCTCCCCATTACCATGTGTTGTCATGTATGTATGTGTACATGTGATCTCATGATTACATCTCAATCTCATGGGCACACATATTTGTGCATGGTCAAAAGGATGACTTCTCTCCACACTTTGTTCTCCACATCACGGTGAGAAATTAGAAACCTGTAAGCCTGTTCTCTATCATTAGCCATACTGACAGCAAATTGGCCAGGCATGTGTCCTTCTGGACAGAGCACGTATGGAACTTTCACAGATGTTACTTATAAAATTGCAGGTGTCTGTCCGTGATCTATCTTAGTTCTTCAAGAGACCAATAGTACCTTACTGACTAACCATGTCCAGATATTATTAATCACACTTATGAAATGTAAAATAATGCACGTATCCCTTGCCTTTTCCTTAAATCTCTCAATACTTTAGTTTTCTCCATTTGTAACCTTTAGCAGCCCTTTTAAAAGATGTCAGGGACCTCTCACAGCTGCAGCTGGGGTTCGCTACAAACTAGCTGATAAGTTTTGCTACATATCTTCAAAGAATGCCTGTTTCCCTGAGAATTTTCCTTGTATTTTTTATTACTAACAAGTTGCTAATACATATACATACACACACGCACACACACATACACACACATTTACTTGGGAATTTGTAATGGCAGAAGAAATAGATTGATAAGAAAGAAGATGGAGAAGAAGAGAAAGAGGAGGAGGAGGAGGAAAAGGATGTAGAATAATTAGAAGGAGAATGAATTGGAACAGAGTATTGTAACAGAGAACTGGAATTAGAATGGAGACAGAGAATTAGAACTAAGGAATTATGGACAATTACAACAAGAAAATTAGAATTAAAACAAAACAATGAAGAGACATGACTGGAGCTGCAAGCATGTGTGTCTTTTCCCTCAGCTCAGAGCTGTCCTAAGACCCCTTCCACTATGCTGAGGCAATTGACCCAAGTCTTGGGAGGGAGTCATCAAAGCAGGTCTCTGTTGGCCTTCCATAGGAAAAAAAATCAACACTGTAACTGGAGTACATAGTTGAGGGGACAATAATTATTCTCATTTGTTGTCTTTTCATTGTCTTGTCCACAGTGTCCTGCATAGGGCACAATAACACCACTGGGGAGTTAGCTCACTCTCTGCTACCGTAAATGCATCACGGGAAAATGACAAGAAGTTTCCTAGCCTCAATCCCTCAAAATAAAAGTCCAGGGCTTTGGGTCCCATAGAGGACATTTCTGAGCATTCTGAACATGGACGAGCATCCTAACAACAGTATGGGTTCTGGAACCACCGGCATTTGCTTTGATACAATAACCTTCTATCAAAACGAGACAAAGAGTGGATGCTGCGAAGAAAGAAAAGTCCCTCTCAACAGGTTCAGCATGATGGAGCAGGGAAGAAAGCTGAGTCCACTAGAACCATGGCCACATCACAGCCCTATCCACAGAAAGCCAGCCAAATAAGATGTCAAATGGATTGAGATTAGATAAAGTTAAATTTTTCAGTTTCTCAGCCAGGAATAGTAGACGTATCCTTCATCTACTTGGGAGGTGGAGCCAAGAGTTCATACATATAGTTAGAGGCAGGTCAAGGATAAATGAGACATTTTCACACTGGCCACGTTGCAAATACTGTGTGTGGCTGGCAGCTACCATACTGGATATCATAAAACAGGCTATTTCCATCAACACACAAAGTCCTATTGGGTAGACTCTTCTTTGGTACCATATCACCCAAGTTGTTTTTATTTCACATTACTAAATCAGCTGGATAATTAAGGAATAGGACATACAGACTGAATTTGAATAGAAAATCATAGTATTTCTCTCTCTCTCCTCAAAATTTCACGTGAAAAGTTCCTTCAGAAAAAAAAAGTACGATGTATATAGCATAGTGAACTATGCTATTTTTAAAAGCAAGATATTTCTGAGCCTTCTGTTACCATCCAAGGCCATGCAATTGCTGAGATCTGGGATCATGTTAGTGTGTGAGGGACCACTGCCCCTGGTGCTGTGTGGATCTAAGAGGCTTGCACTGCCATCTTGGATAATGGTGACATCCAGACCCAGCTGCTGCCAAAGACCATGCCTGGGTCCATGGTCCTGCTCCAGCTGGGGTATGTGGCCTGTGTCACCTAAGGGGGCCATAGGACCATTTCTGATGAAATCAGTGGGTCATGCTGAACCAGCCTACCCTTTGTTGGTCCAGGGAAAGGTGGCTCAGACACTGCAACAAGAGATCTGGTTTTGACCCTCAGGGAAGAGCTGACCTCTGTATTAAGAAAGATGGCCCCACATCTAACCTCAGGCAGGAGAAACTGACAGAAATGGCATGGGTGTAGGGGAGCTAACTCCAATCCCTTACCTGAGCGGGGCAGCACCAGTGGCCCGAACTGACCAGCTCAGTTACCACCTAGCCCCACAGCTGGACCTTGGGTTGGCTCACCCTAACATCTACTCCACTTTGGACCATCTAGTGTTTGTGAAGATACTGGTCCTGTGGAGTGATACTGGCCAGCAGGAGCTCCATGACTGAGACCAACCATGGGATATTCCAGAGGAGTTTCGGCGAGGATCCAGTAATGACGGTGTGCCAAAAAGCAGGGGCCCTGAACCAAACCAAGGACCCCTTGCAATGAACATTCGTGAGTAAAGCTGATTGGACAAAAGGATATACTATGTGACACACTGCTTCCAATGTCACCAGGACAAATGAAGAGAAGTTGGAGAGATGGCAAAGATGGAGAATTGAAGAGGTTTTTGTTATGCCCAGATCACAAAGACCCCCAAAATCAACTAGGAGACCAAGTCCTGTATGTAAGAGCAAAGAGCCTTTATTCTTATACTCCATGTGTCCAATGTATTGGAGTGATCGGAGAGCCCCAAGCTCAGTTGAGATTTTTATAATAGCAAAAATAGGGGTGAGAAATTTTTAAGGTTCAGGATCCCTGATTTGTCTAGAGGTGCCCTCGTGAAAACCGGTGGGTGTGCGCTATCTACAGTGGTTGGAATGTTAGGAATTTCCTTTGGATGGTCTGCTCCTGGGCAGTGCCTGGGGAGTCTCAGTTTGTGGTCTTTTGTGGAACCAGGTATTGTCCTAGGGTAAACTATTGAGACTCAGGCCTCTCTTGAGCTTGTCATGGCTGGGTCATACAGTTTTTTATTTAATTCTTGTTTTTGTGTGTGTTTGTTTGCTATGTTTTGTTTGATTTGATTTTTTTTTAAATTCTTTTGGGGGGCACTGCAGGGATAAGGAGAGAATATGAGGGAAATGGAAGGTGAGAAAAGCGGGGTACATGATGTAAAATTCCCAAAGAATAAATAAAGAATTTTTTTAAAAAGTATTTCAGCTGGGCGGTGGTGGCGCACGCCTTTAATCCCAGCACTCAGGAGGCAGAGGCAGGCGGATCTCTGTGAGTTCGAGACCAGCCTGGTCTACAAGAGCTAGTTCCAGAACAGGCTCCAAAGCCACAGAGAAACCCTGTCTCGAAAAAACCAAAAATAAATAAATAAAAATAAAAAAGTATTTCAACAAAAACAGACCTTTCTTCAAAGGTTTGTACTTTGTTTAAAATTTGATGTGACTATTTCCTTTCTAGAAAACACAGATTAAGAGACTAGGAGACCCTTATCTTTCAAAAAATGAATGAACAGAAATACGAGTTTAATGGCCCTGAACATTTATGCAGGCAGAAGAGAAGGGTGATCTGACCAGAAAGGTAGACAAGCATTCGGGGCTCTTTTGCCTGGGAGATAGCTGCTTGACTCTGTAGTGTACCCATCCAGTACACAAGTCAAATCCTTCAGCTTCATGAGTATGGGAAAGGTAAGAACTGAAACTTACATAATAGCAGAACAAATATTCCTTGCAGACAGCAGGTTTCAAGATAAACCTTTGATAACAGGTAATATATCAAGAATAGGGGTGGTGCATCAATAATGCAATTCCTTGGGGCTAGAGAGATGACTTTGATGTTAAAAGTACTTGACGCTTTTGCAGAGGACCTGGGAGTGGTTCAAAGCACACACTTGAGACTCACAACCTCTTCTTACTGGGGGATGGGATGCCCTCCACAGGCACCAGGAATACATGTGGAACACAGACAATATACACAGGAACACACATATACATAAAATAAATGTAAGTAGAACTTTAAAAAAATAAAATGATGAGAGCTACATTAAACTTGAATCAGTGCTTCATTGAACAAGGTATCCTGGATTGATGAAGGCTCCAACCCAGGTGTCTGTCAAAAGCAAAAGCAGTCTTTACTCCAGAGGCTCAAACATTCTCTATAATTTATCACACATACCATTAAAAACTGAATTACAAGGAAATAAAGCATATATCCCCCCACTCCATAGATATAATAGCTATTTTGCAGAGAAAATGCAAATAATGACAGTGGAAATAAATTTTATGAACTTACTTTCCTCAAATAATTAAATTGGATTTTTTAAAAAGAAAACTGGAAATAATTAAAAATAGAAACTCTAGAACTAAAATACACAACAAACAAAACATTCAATGAGTCAGAGTTGAGGAGAGACTAGGAAATCAGAAAAAAAATATTATGACTGAAACAGAGAAATTGAAAAGGATAGAAACTAGTTGTAAACGGCATCAGAAAAATGTGAGCCACAATAAACAGTCACGGTGGTGCGGTACATGGAGCTGTGCGTGGACGGAAGACTAAAGGGATACGCAGAAGCAGTAACAAGGGAAAAACCCACTAGGGATGTTACAGTGCAGGCCAGTGTTGCCACACCATTGACTTGATGAGCTCTGTGGAGTCTTCTTCTGCGGAAGAAAAGCAGGAGCTGCAATGGTGACACCACAAACTACCTGGAAACACCGTGATAGACTTCTAGAAATAAGAAGAACATCCCAGTACCATCTTCCTTCCAGCCCTGAGGGGCAGCCTTGAAAATCATCACACTGTGATGATAGAGACAATCCCTCTGCTTGTGGCACAGGAAGAAGAGAGTCAAAACTCCCTGGGATCCACCAGAGTGCCTAATCTCACCTTCAGGAAGCCCACTGACTTCCAGGACCTGGGTATGGTTCAAAGCACACACTTCCAGTAAGGAGGAGCTGCATTCTTAGCATCTGATCTCATTTAGGGCTGTGAAAGCAATCTACTCTAGGTCATCCATTTGAAAAACTCAACAACTATTTAACAGCGTGTGTTTCAGAGAGAGAGCTTTAGGCTTTAGAAGTCAGAAGAGTTAATTTAAAAACTAAAGAAAAATCAGCCAGGCATGGCTATACATACAATTAACCAGTACTCCCTGGCAAAAAGCAGGCTATTCTCTGAGAGCCCCTGGCCAGCCTGCTCTACACAGCAAGGTGGTCTCAACAATAAATAAGTAAAAAGAAAAAAATGAGAAATGGTATTCCGTTGAAAATTTGCTAAACCCCAAACTACATCTTGGATCATAAATGCATAGAGCTTGTTATTTTAACTGATATAGAAAATGCACACACACAAAAAAAAGCCCAAACCACCTTATGATTTTAAAAAGAAAAAAAAAAAAACAACCAAGAAGAAACAGAAGGGAAATTCTGCAACTTGTTAAAAGGTCATCTGTAAAAGTCTACAACTAACAGGATGACAAGCTATATGTGAAAGACCACCCTCCTCTCAGCTTCCAGTCAAAAGTGTACTGAACAGTTAGGCAAGTAAAGCAAGCAACAGCTTCAGAAGGCCTGATTTTGCACAGAGAAATTTAGAACACCATGAATGTTAGCACCAAAAAGCAAGTTTGGTGAGGTTGCAAGAAAAAATCAATACACAAGAAGTGCATTCGCAATGCCCTTTGACAGGAAATGAAGCTCCAAGGCAACCCCTAAAAAGCTACAACACACAGAAGGGGAACCAGTGCTCTGAAACTGGAGGGCTGGGCTCTTCAAGGGCATCTCTAAAGCCCATACAATCGCTGTTAAATCCCGGCCATCATTTTGGCAAAACTACTCCTAAAATGGATGTAGAAATACAAGGACCCAGAACTGCCAAAGGCAGTATGGAAAGCAGAGATGGTTCTAGAGAGTTCTCAGTGCAAGTCTATAATAATTAATAAAGCATAGTGCCCGCATAAGATGGGTGCAGAGGTCAGTGGAACAGGATTAGGAATCACGAAAGCAGCTCACACGTTTATAGTGAATTAAGTTCTGACAAAGCTGCCAAAATAATACAATGGGGGAAGAACAGACTTTCAATAAATTAGGCTGCAACAACTGGTTATCCACATGCAACAGGACAAGATGCACTATACTTAAATCACATAAAGGAAACAAAAAGGAATAAAGGACCTCAGTTCCACGTGAAAGAGACAAAAGTGAAAAGTTCGGGAGAAAATTGAGCTCAGGTTTGTGAGCTCGGGTTGCAGAATAACTGGTAAAGATGGCATCAAAACCACAAGAGTCAAAACAGTAGCCAGGCCTTACCAAAATCACACTTTTTAACCTCAAAAGATGCTCTCAGAAATGTAAAGGAAAGGTGATACACAACCTGGAGAAAGTCTACAGTTCACTAATATTGAACAACCCCCTCCAGGACGTTAGAGGAAACATTCACAATTTAAACACACCAACATGCAAACTATCTAATCTTAGTAAAGTGGGAAAAGACGCAAACAGATGTTTTTGCAAAGAAGGTTAGAAACAGCCAATGAGCCCAGGGAAAACTGTCAATGTCAAGTCTAATTCAGGGAATGTAAATCAAGACCACAGGGAGAATTCAAGTCACACTGTCCAGGAGAAGTGTGCTTAGAACCAGAGACTACTGAGTATTGGCACAGACACTAAGAACCTGGAAAGTTCCTGCTGTTGTGAGGGTGTGAAATGACTGAGTTCTTCAAAAAGTTGAATAAAGGTGGAGTTGTCATACGACTCTGCAATTTGATTCCTAATTGCAGAACTATATGTGAATATGTATGTATATATGTATGTACATATATACACACACACACAAGAACTACTGCACAACAGTTCAGAGGCACATTGATCACAAGGGTCAAAAGTAGACACAACTCAAATACCTGATAAATAAAGAATGGGCTAAATAAAATACGCTGTTGTTATACTGTACAATATTATTTGGTCATAAAAAAGACCAGAAAACTGAGGCTGGAGAGATGACTTAGTGGTTAAGGGCACTGGCTGCTCTTCCAGAGGTCAAGGATTTGGTTCCCACCACCCACATGAAGCTCACAATGTCTATAATTCCAATTCCAGGGAATCAGTCACCTTTTTACAGCCTCTCTGTGTGCTGCATATATGTGGTGCACATACATAGGTGCAGACAAACACTTATCCTTATGAAATAAAAATAATAAAATCTGTTTTAAAGGAATGAAAAACTAACATATGCTAGAAAAATTGCTGAGGGAAGTTACACTAATTGGAAAAGGTTGTCATTAAAGACTATACTATACGATTTTATTTATATGAAATGACCAAAGTACATAAATGAATAGGGACATAGAGCATGTTATTTCTTATGAGAAAGTAGAGGAAGGAATGTAGATACCTTATGGGTATGAAATTACTTCATGCTATGATGGAAACATTCTGAGTTAGACAGTAATGATGTACTAAAACACTCTTAAAAGTCCTAAATTCTATGTCTTCAAGGATTGAACTTTATGGCATATGAATTATATCTCAATAAAACTTGCATTTAAAAGCACTTGCATAAAACTGTACCACACACTTGAGAAAAGCCATAGATGTTCATAGATTCCCATGGATTAAAAACTACATGCTGAGTGCAAGACATTCTCCGGCGTTTTTATGCCAGATGTAATTTCAGTCAATGACGAACTTATTCTAGCTTTGCCAGTCATGAAGAAGTCCCATCCTAGACATAGGAGGACAAAGAAGACAGCCATATTTTACTAGACACACAAAGCTTTATGAAGGAAGGCATTGTGGGATCAGCATCAAGTTAGAAGGCAGGAAATAGAAACAATCGCAACCCCCAATATTGACAAAACCAAGAAAGAATTTGAACCCCACTTACCCAGGGATTCCTCAGAGGCACCTAGGAACAACAGCAAGACCAAAACTGCTGAGAGCTGAGCAGCTGGCCATGCAGACAACTAGCAGAAGAAAATACTCTGTCCTGACTCGGGCTCAGCCCTGTGTTTTCTGCCTACTGGCTGACATAATTCTTAAGTAGTGTAGACTCCCCTGTCTTATTACTGTCTTCACTCAGCCTCTCACCTGCCTGGATAGCAGTCATTTGTCTCATCTTTCAAGTCCTGTAATCTGTCTTAAACTTGAGCCAAAGTCCTTGATAACCCTTCATTCTGTTCCTGGATTTGAGAGTGGACATAAAAACACAGCATCTAACCTGTAATAGAAGTGGAAGCACACGAACGTGTTTTGTGAAGTTTTTAATGAGGAAGTGATGCTAATCAAGGCTGGATATTTGTTGTAGCAAGCAAATTGCTAAAGCAAGCAAAGTTCTATTGAAGAAGTCATGAGAATTTATTTTGAATTCATAGAATAGATGCCGCTTGGCTGTGCATCACACTGGGGAAGAGGGAGGGAATCTGCTATTCCACAGGGTTACTCAGCACAACGTGCATTTGGAGGTGGCATCCCAAGGCTCCTTTGGGGTAGCTTCATTGATAAATAGAAAGTAAGACCTGTCCTGATTTTCCTTGCCTGGGAATAGAAACAGCAAGCATTATTCTTGCTGAGTTTCATTGTCTGGAACATAGTTACATGAGCATACTTAACTAAAGGAGAGTCTGCGTCCTATGGACCTATCTCTTACCTCTTACCCTGTGTGTCTTTATTTCCCCTGTTTTATGTATCCCATGCTAGCCTTTACACGTGGTTGAGAGTGACCTTGAATTTCTATCCTTCCTGCTTCCACCTACTAGGTGGAATATTAGGATTACAAACTTATACCACTCTTTCGGTTTATTTCATGCTGGGGATCAAACCCAGGGTCTCATGTCTGCTGAACGCTAAGCACACCCTCTCCCAACTGTGCTATAACTGTAGTGACTAAAGTTATGTTTTAATTTTAATGACTGTGCTTAAGAGATCTATAAAACAAAAATGCTTCTCACCCATATGACCTATCTGACAGGGACAGATAACTTCCCGAATGCTGGGACCTGTTGTTCACATAAGAAAGTGAGCCACATGTTTCATTTCTGTAAACAAGCTTGGTTGCCACAACTGCACAAGATGTGCGTGATCACACGTAGGTGGGAGGTAAGTAGTCAGGAAGTATATCAGGATGTATGTGTGCCCCTGGTGGGACAAATGCAGGAAGCATATAGCCTTGTGATATTTGCCTTTAAAGCCTCTGGCTAATGTCATTCAGCACCATACTCTGGGAATCCTGGATATGAACCTGGCAAGTCTCCATTATCCCGGCAAGTGTTTAATAAAAGTTGCTTCAAGTTTAGTTCAAAAGTCATGGTAAGCCGGTTGTGGTGGCGCACGCCGGTAGGATTTGCTGAAGGAGGCAGAGGCAGGAGGATCACGAGTTCGAGGCCAGCCTGGGCTACACATTGCCGGGCGACGGTGGCGCACGCCTTTAATCCCAGCACTCGGGAGGCAGAGGCAGGCGGATCTCTGTGAGTTCGAGACCAGCCTGGTCTACAGAGCTAGTTCCAGGACAGGCTCCAAAGCCACAGAGAAACCCTGTCTCGAAAAAAAAAAAAAAAAAAAAAAAAAAAAAAAAAAAAAAAGTCATGGTAAGTAGTCTTATTCTTTCTCAGTGGAATTAAAACATCCTCAGTCTCTTATTTCACACACACACACACACACACACACACACACACACACGAACATTAAAATTGTATTTCAGGGAAGTGGACCAAATTAATGCAAATAAATTGTTTGAAAACCAAGAGGTAACTGCCTGTTTTCTTTTAAAAGGTGGCTCAGACAGAATGAAAATGCCACCCTATGTGATGAGCTGGAAGACATTACCCATTGGTTTGTGGTGCCAGATTAGCCTAGGATGGGGGTGGAAGGAAGAGGGCGCTGGGAAGCCTGTGACTTGACCTGAAGGATGCTGGAAAGCAATTGCAACCAGTTGTTGGAAATTAGGCAAGAATGAACAGCTTGAGGGAAGCCATGAAAAAAGAAAAGCAAGAACAGTGAGTTTCAAAAGACAAAACCCTGAGTCAGTTAGCATTATAAGCCATTCTGAAAACAAATAGAAAATCCAGCATGCTTTTTGTTGTAGTAGTAGCAGTAGCTGTGTTTTACCAAGATTGTCCTCCATTTGCCTGGGATAAGACAATGTTGCCCACTCAAAAGAATAACCATAAAGTTTTTGAACTTTTCTAGAAGTCTATTTTCTGTTTGGTTTCAACATGTTACAAAGTAGACACACCTTACAAAGTCAAGCATGTGTTAACTCTACCCCTCTTATTCCTTTTTCAGAAAGTGTGAGTCAGAACTTCATAACACTGCTCAAAAAACTTCCTTAGTATATTATAGATGTTATTGAGAATAGGATATTAACTACAGAATGCTGATCCTTAAATTCAAGTTTGTAGTGGGTTTGCCACAGAAATGAACGACACTAATGGGGGTCCTATGACAATCAAACCTAGTGTAGTCTCAATGAGTTACATAAAATGGAATTCACCCCTCTTGCTGTCTTCTCTCATTTTTATTTTTTTTAATTTATTTATTTATTAAAGATTTCTGACTCTTCCCCGCCACCGCCTCCCATTTCCCTCCCCCTCCCCCAATTAAGTCCCCCCCGAGCCCGAAAAGCAATCAGGGTTCCCTGTCCTGTGGGAAGTCCAAGGAACCCCCACCTCCATCCAGGTCTAGTAAGTTGAGCATCCAAACTGCCTAGGCTCCCACAAAGCCAGTGCGTGCAGTAGGATCAAAAACCCATTGCCATTGTTCTTGAGTTCTCAGTAGTCCTCATTGTCCGCTATGTTCAGAGAGTCCAGTTTTATCCCAGGCTTTTCCAGACCCAGGCCAGCTGGTCTTGGTGAGTTCCCAGTAGAACATCCCCATTGTCTCAGTGTGTGGGTGCACCCCTTGCGGTCCTGAGTTCCTTGCTCGTGCTCTCTCTCTTTCTGCTCCTGATTTGGACCTTGAGATTTCAGTCCTGTGCTCCAATGTGGGTCTCTGTCTCTGTCTCCTTTCATCGCTTGCTGAAGGTTAATATTCAGGAGGATGCCTATATGTTTTTCTTTGGGTTCTCCTTATTTAGCTTCTTTAGGATCACTAATTATAGGCTCAATGTCCTTGGTTTATGGCTAGAAACCAAATATGAGTGAGTACATCCCATGTTCCTCCTTTTGGACAACATACTCAAACCTATGGGACACTATGAAAGCAGTGCTAAGAGGAAAGTTCATAGCACTAAGTGCCCACTTAAAGAAAACAGAGAAAGCATACATCGGAGACTTAACAGCACACCTGAAAGCTTTAGAAAAAAAAGAAGCAGACACGCCCAGGAGGAGCAGAAGACTAGAAATAATCAAACTGAGGGCGGAAATCAACAAAATAGAAACGCAGAAAACAGTCCAAAGAATCAATGAAACAAAAAGTTGGTTCTTGGAGAAAATCAACAAGATCGACAAACCCCTATCCAAACTAATTAAACGACAGAGAGAGAACACGCAAATAAATAAGATCAGAAATGAAAAGGGGGACATAACCACAGACACAGAGGAAATTCAGAGACTCATTAGATCTTACAACAAAAGCCTGTATGCCACAAAACTAGAAAATGCAAAAGAAATGGACATGTTTTTAGATAAGTGCCACATACCAAAGCTAAACCAAAACCAGGTGAACGATCTAAATAGACCTGTTAGTCGCGAAGAACTAGAAACCGTTATCAAAAATCTACCTTCCAAAAAAAGCCCAGGACCAGATGGTTTCAATGAAGAATTCTACCAGAACTTTCAAGAAGAGCTAATACCTATACTCCTTAATGTATTTCTCTCATTTTTAAAGCGATGGGAAAGGAAATAATTTCTAAGCGTTGATGAAGTATCAAAGAGCCTTTAGATGACTTTAAATAATTTAAATGACTTCCCATGCCCACTAACCTTTGTCTGATTTCTGTTGTAGCTCTGGTAGATAATTCTAGACGCTCATCCCCACTGTTCTGCTCCCACAGCTTTGAGATCCATGTTGTGTCATGCTCAAAGGCAGCCTGAGATGTGGAAGATAACAACTCTGGGGAGAGCCCTCAGTCACCCAGTCAAGAGGTGTAGATATCCCTGCTCCTGGCCATCATGTCGGGATGTATTCTATACTCTACCTGTTAGCTCTTCTTCCTTCTGCTGACACCTGCACTCTGGAACCACATCACAAATAAGATGCCTTTCCCCAACTTCCTGGTAGATTTAAGGAGTTTTCTTTTGAATCCATGGAATCCAAAGTGCAGTCCATCGCACATAAAAGACCCAGCCATTGCAATAAGTTCAGCCCTGTGGTTCAGATGTCAATCTATGTTGCATTCTCCCAAATGCTCTCAAGGTTTCTTTCCAGTTTTTAGCATTTATCTTCAGTATCACTGATTATTCACTGAGTTACTAGTGTCGTCACTAATTTACATGGTAAAATGTCTGTTATTAATATACAACATTATTTAAACATGGGTTGCTGTATCTGAATATTCACTAGCAATCTTAATGTCCTGTTTTAAGCAATGATTTTTTTTTATCTCTAGTTCATTAGGACACTGTCATTATTCCTCGATTTCAGTATAAACGAAAGTTCCACAGATCCCTAGAAGCTGAATTGGATTATTGAAGAAGGATGCTAAAAAGAAATCCCACATTAGCTCAGAATTGGGTAAAATAAAGGGTTATTTATTTAGGGGTAGACTCACAGATCACAATCCTCTCTACAAATGGGGGGCAGAAACCGAATAATACCACCAGAAGAGAGGCTTCACGTGCGCTTTACATTAGCATATATAGTATAAGAGACCATGCCCAAATGGGCGGGTAGCTTAAAGGCTGCTTACTGGGTGTAGAAATTCCTACAGCAGATTATCTTAGCATTTCATGTTAATAGTCAAAACTGTTATTGTGTATGGAATCCTCTCAGACTTATACCAGATATGAACCCCAACTGCTCCAAACACTCTGTGCTGAACTTTTCTGTGGTTGCTCCAGGCTAAATGGTGCCAGGATTCGTGAGGAGGGACACCAACAGTAACTTATCAGAGGTGGCTTGTGCTTCACTTGGCAGTGTGTCCAATGTTTGCACTTTGACTTTGCTCTTAATGCATCTTTTCTAAGTCTTGCACAAGAAACAAGAATCTGGAACACAACTTAGAGCCACCATGGCTAACAGTAAGAGGAGCCTAGCTCCAGAGATGAACCCTCCTGGTAGTAGCTAAAGCAACCTTCATATTGCTCAGGTAAATGGTTGTTCTACAGCCTATCATGTTTTGGTCCTTTCTTGTCAATTTGTGACAAACTGTAATATATGTATTTATATTGAAGATTAAACTCTAAAAGCAGTATTCCCAACAAAAGCATTATGAGCATATTTTTAATCTTTCCTCAATATCAACGAAATGCCCCAAATACTATTAGATCAGTTTACATATTTAACATCATTTATGGTAATAACTATTTATACTTTATCCATATTAAATATCAAGAAACAGTTTGTAGCTTATGTTTTATCTTAAACAATAAAATGTTGGCTTCCATGGTTAAAAAGCAGTACTGCAACTCTCCTGGTGGGAATGGAGATAGTTTAAAGACACTGCCCCTCTCTTTGGCCATCAGACTATTAAAGACCCTAAGAAACAAATATTTCTCCAGGATTTTCATGCCAAGAGGAAAAGTCTGAAATCTGGTGGCAGCCAGAAGTTAATTTGCCTCAAGGAAAAATATTTTACATATTTCTGACAACTTGACAGATCACCCTGCTGGAGGAACTGGAGCCTAGACAATGATGGATCAGTAATGAACAACCTAGAGCAACCTGTGCCCTAAGAAAGAACCTGCATCCAAAAAATGGGGAGGTTAGAAAAACAAGACAAGGCTGTTATCAACCCTACAAAAACTACATCAACTGAGGAAGGCTGAGAGAGAGAGAGAAGTAGAAGGAGCACATCAATTGGCTAACAAAACCAAGTGATCAGTCCTAAAATCATAAATACAAGTAACATTCTATAGATTGATCAAATTGTTTTTATGTGTTTATGAACACATACAATCCCCATATAATAACAATTAATTTTTTAAAAAAGAGGCCTAGATTTAAAAGAGATCAAGTTGGAGTATATGAAAGAAAGGGAAGAGGAAATGATGTAACTATATTATAATCTCAGAAATAAAATAAATATATTTTAAATTGCTCAAAGAGTAAAAGCATTGGCCATACAACCCTGCAGACCTGAGTTCAATCCCTGGCGAAGTAGAAGATGACTCGGTGAAGTTGTTCTCTGACCTCTATACATATGCCATGGCATGTGTGTGTACACACACACACACACATACACACACACACACACACACACACACACACACACACACACACCGTCCATACCCAAGAATAAATAGGAACATATAAAAGTGGAAGAAAGAGGCAGTGATGCAGTCTGTCTATGCCAACACTTGCATGGGGACAAAATTCATCTTTGTATTCTCTTGTTTTTCTTTCTCTGGCTATTTAGGGTACTGTCGTCTGAAGAGAGTACACCCTGTGTGCTGTGCTATTTTGCTTTTTTGTTAATCTTTATGTTGTTTATTCCACAACCAGATGGTTTCAGAGTCTCTAAGTATCACAACTTGACTTCTGTTCTTCCCTTTTACAGTCTCTCTCTCTCTCTCTCTCTCTCTCTCTCTCTCTCTCGTGTGTGTGTGTGTGTGTGTATACATGGGATCCCCTATTCCTCCCCTTTCTCTTCTATTCTCTTCCATCCTTGTATTTTCCATGCCATTCCCCTGCCCACTAAATGTATTGCTACTGAGTGTGACCAGCATGCAGCCGTGTCTTGGCTCTCTTAGTCTTAAATCACCATTCCTAGCCTGTGCAATCAGTCACACGTGAGACTGAAATCTCTTAAAAGACTGAATTCTTTCTCCTTGTGTTTTGTTTTCCAGAGATCCCTTGAGGAGCCCCCACGTTCCCGCCTAACCTACCTGATGTCTGCTCGGCAACTCTCTGTTTTAGTCCTCCAGTCTGTGCGTGGGTCTTGTCTGATATCTTCCCATCTTAGTAAAAAGTTTGGCATATTTCTAAAATGGGAGCTTAAGAATTTTATTGATCTAGTTTCATTCATGTAAAATATATTGAATCCATTTCAATTTTACATAGTCTAGAAATTGGTTATTTTCTATTTTAATAATTTTCTATTAGAATGTCTGAGTTCTTAAACATATATATGAACTCTCGGAATGTCATAGTAATTAATCCTTTGATTTTAAGCACTCTTAACAATGGTTGAGTATGAATTTGCTGGAAAGTGGCCAGAGTTTAGGACTACCATAGAATGAGAATATTTGGGGTGTGTTTGGGATTCAGAGTGCGTGAATGTCACCGAACACTTAGAACACAGGTCTGCATTTTAAACCCAGCGTGTGTGAATGCCACTGCACACTCAGGGCACAGGTCTGTGTGAGGGAAAAGGCAAAGGTAGCATCCCTACACCCTGCACAGCAGCTGCTCAGGCTGTGGGGATCCATCAGACAGAAGCCAAATTAGACAACTGCCACCTTGGGACACACACCCCAAGAAGGTAGCACTACTTATCTGTAGGTGCCTTTAGATGTTCCAGTCATCCGATATTTGAATTCATTTAGTTGTTTGTTTATATTAACTAGGTGAAGGGGAAGCAGAATAGGACTCTAAACATATTGCTGACAGAGGCAAAATATCACATTTCTTTTCAAGATACAGAAGTTACTGATTGAAAACTTCTGCAAAACACATTAAGGGGTGGCCCACTCTACAGCCAGCATCTGTGTCCATGTGCATCTGATAATTCCTTCCCAAACTCTATTAGCTTTCAGTTGACTCAGAGAATACAGGTGATTGTTGTCAAGCCTGACATACTGAATATAGTTGCCAAGAACTACATGCATGGTAGAAGGAATGAACCAACTCCCCAAAACTAAGTTGTTCTTTGACCTCGACATGTGCGCGCGCGTGCGCGTGCACACACACACACACACACACACACACACGCGCGCGCGCACAGTTTTCACAATAAATAACTAAACTTCCCTCATGATCCATTATATTAACTTCTTTAACAACATTGTTTCTAGATAAAACAGTGGTGGTTATGGGGATATAAGGTGCACAAGCTGTAATACCTCAGTTGTTGTTGCAAGTAGTGGACGGGTGTAGAGTGATCTGATTCAGGGTGTGTGTCTATAAGACTCAGTGAGGAAATACCACGTTCAAACCTTACGTATGTTTTTGGCTTATAAAAGTAAGCTAATTTTTCTGGAAAAGGAAATTGCTATCCCCAGAAAGAAAGAGAAACACTATACTGAAGGCAGCTCGCCACGAGTGCATCTCCTGGCGTTGTGCCAGCTTTATTAATTTGCATCAGAACACCTTTTAAAAATTGAATTATACAATGACGAAGGGGATGCACTGAGATTTAAATGATGGAAAATTCCTTACCATGTGAAATAATTGGTTGCATTATTTTATTTGACCCAATACAAATAAGAGATAGCTGCCTAAGAGAATCACTGTGGGGCAAAGACAGAAACACAAGATGGAAACATGTTCTTTACTGAGTATTATAGTTCAGCTTGACAGATATGCTAAATAGAGCTTAATTTTATACTAGAAATGTTGGTGACGGTGTCTTTGCCACTTCATAGCATGGGGAAAGCTTCTCAGTGACACAAAGTAGTTCCAGGCCACGGCTACCTACTCCTGACACATTGTTTTCACCCCTGCCTCCGTCACAGCTTTCTCAGTCCAGAGCTGTCATTTTCCCCTTTTCAGCTTTTTCTTTGTCTTATCATGTATGTTTGTCTTAAAATACGCACCCTGTTCCCTGAATTAACCTGTCTCACCTGTAAGATGGCTACTTAGATACCTTATGCTTGGAAAGCCTTTCTTGACCTATGGGTCAGATCTATGGAGCACGAATGATAAAAACTAAGAGACAGAAATTGGAGTTCAACCTGAAAATCAGAAAAACAAAGCAGCCAAGCCTTTAGAGAAGTCTTACCTCTACCAAGGCTGGGCAACTATAGACTAAACCGACTAAGCCTCTCTCTCCTCCCATTTTATATTCCCTCTATTGTTGGGATTAAAGGCTGGTGACACCCTAACTTGGATTAAAGGTGTAGGCCACCACCACCACCTGGATTTGTTTCTGTGTTGATCTTGTGTAGCCCAGTGTGGCCCTTTACTCACGGAGATCCATCTGACTTTGTCTTCCAAATCTTGGGGTTAAAGGTGTGTGTCACCATTGCCTGGCCTTTAGTGACTTTAGCTTTGCCTCTGGTCCTCAGGCAAGAATTTTTTTTATTAAAATACAAATAATATACCATTATACAACTATGTATCCATGCAGTGAGTTCTCTGGTCTCAGACATAACACTCAGCCTACTATGATGGGGTATTGACTTCTGTGTCTCTTTCAGTGGTCTTTGTTTTGTCTGAGGGCAGAAACTGTGGGAACCATATAATGAATCCTCATTTAATGTTGACTAAAAGATCAAATGAACATCCAACAGATAAACTTACACTGATCACAAAAATATAAGCAATGACATCTTTTAAACTATCTAACAAGGTAACTTTAAAACTCCAGAAAGTATATTTTGGAACTCATAGTATAAGGAAGGGATCCAGTGAATGGATTATGTTCCCATCCCAACTCAGCATGGGTATTTAAGGACCTTTCCATCAAACGATTTATGTAACATAATTCTCCCAGCCTGAGACAGTTAGTGATATCACAGAAGGAGAGACAGATTTCCTGGCTCTGTGAGAGTGAACAAAATCTGGAGTGGATGGGAAGTTAATTCAAATGTTTCAGAGCTCCTCTTCACATTTAATTAAGCTGCAATTGAGAGGGGTCTGGTGGAGAGACACTAAGGAGAAAGAGACTGGAGAACCAGCTGGAGAACTCAGAGTTGAGGAACCTGCAATTTTCCTGCTCTGGAGAGAAGACCCAACAGCCTTTCGTGCAGACTATCATCCAGGGACATACAAACAGCACCTATGAGTTGCGTAGCCCATGATCTCAATAGAGACAGAATGTGTAGCAAGCTCACTCAAGGCATGCTTGTGAAAAATAAAGCTGGGTTTGCATTAGTGTATTGCTGGCCAGTCTATGTCAGCTTGACACACAAACTAAAATTGTCTAAAAAAAAAAAAAAAGAAAACTTACTTGAGAAAAAAAGCCTATATAAGATCCAGCTGGAAGGCATCTTTATAATAGCTTTTGTTTGGGGGAGGGTCCAGCCCATATTGTGAGTGGTTCCATCCCTGGATTGGTGGTCCTGGGATCTATAAGAAAGCAGGTTCAGCAAGCCATGGGAAGCAAGCCAGTAAGCAGCAGGCTCCATGGTCTTTGCATCACCTCCTGCCTCCAAGTTCCAGCCATGTTTGAGCTCCTCCCAGCTTCTGTCGATGATGGACTACGATGGGCTAGTACAAATTAAATAAACCCTTTCTTCCCCAACTTGTTTTTGGTCATGGTAATTCATCGCAGCAATAGAAACCCTAACTAAATAGTATATATTTTTGTTCTACCTAGCTTTGTATGAAGAAATTATTTATAACAATCTGCATTTGTCTTCCTTCTGTTTTAAAAACAAACGAACAGAAAACTAAACAAACAAAAATAGGCCCTAACTGTGTAATCATGGATGCCTTGGGATTTGTGATGTAGACGAGGCTGACCTCAAATTTAGAGATGAATCTGAGACTAAGGCTGCATGCCACCACCCTGGCCTTGCTTCTTTTCTTCCATTGCTTCACTCAGCTCTATTTTTGTTCCTGGGTTTATATCATAAACAGTAGAACAAGAAATCTGTTAGTCTGTGTCATTAACAGACTACAGATAGATGGCCCTGATTTGAGGGTCTTAACCTTGGAAGTGTTCATATACCTTGAGTGTGTAATAGAAGCAGTCCATTAACCCTTTTATTTGAGAGGTTGTTTATCTTTAGGAAATTTAAAGAGAAAATGAATTTTGGAACAAAAACATCAGGGTGAAGACCACTAGGGGTGGGTTGGAGGAAGGAAATGGTTAATAGATCTGATCAAAATATGTATTATAAAAATATAAAAAAATTTCAGCTGGGCAGTGGTGGTGCATGACTTTAACTCCCGGCAATCGGGAGGCGGGAGCAGGTAGATCCCTGTGAGTTTGAGACAATCTTGGTCTACAGAACAAGTTCCAGAACTGATATGGGATTTCCCTCTGTATGCTGTGAATTTGTTTTATTGCCATTGGTTAATAAAGAAGCTGTTTTAACCTATGACAGGGCAGAATATAGCAATGTGGGAAATCCAAGCAGAGATGGAGGAGGAAATAAGACAGAATCAGGAAGACACTATGTAGCTGCTGAAGGAGAAAGACACCAGAAACTTACCAATAAGCCACAGTCTTGTGACAATACACAGATTAATAGAAATGGGCTAATTTAAGATATAAGATCTAGCTAGGAATATACCTGAGCCATTGGCCAAACAGTGTTGTAATTAATATAGTTTTGTGTGATTATTTGGGTCTGGGTGGCCAGAAAATTAAAAAACAGTCTCCTTTTACAGAGAATAGCCAGGAATATACAGAGAAACCCTGTCTTGAAAAGCAAAAATAAATAAATCAATTAAACAAGAAAATTAAAAAATAAATTTTATTAAATTATAAAAATTTTCATGGAGTTTCTAGATAGTTTCAATAGGTCTATTAGTCTATAAATGAGGGAGTATGATGAATGATACTTGCTTCCCTATTCATTTGTGTTAACCTCAGAGCCATTTAGAATGTGGCCAGTATTGCGAATGGCCTATAGTTCTTAATGAAGATGGCTTACATGCTTCCCAGTCCTGTGGTCTCTCCTGATAGTATCTGCTAAGAATTTCTCTGTGTATCTCTGCAATGTGGACTCAGTATCCAAACTAAGATTGATGTGTGTGAAACCCTACTTTGAGAATTAAATATTTTCAAAGATGAGTAAATAGTAAAAATGATGTCTTGTAATTGCCTTTCTTCTTATAATAGAATGGTCTTTTCAAAAGTGGCAAAGGGCAGGATTACAAAGAAGGGGAGAACAAATACTCATTTAGCTTGAATTCTTTCTCTCTGTTTTCCTTTTTGTCTGGGGTGGTAGGGGAGGCAGGAGTCGAGTGTAGATTTTCCCACACTAAGCCCGATCATCTCCAAGCTACGATGTCAGTGATTGCAGACTGTTACCAGCAAAGCTCTTCATGTGCTTCCAGTTTTTAATAAGTTGAAACTAGATTAACAGGTTCAAGCTCCTTTGGTGGAGATTTCAACTCAGACCTGAGAAACTCTACAGCTGGGGATGCTCTCTGCTGCATCCCTGCCTCCCTAAAGGTCTGCTCAGGGACACTGATATTGTGTCATCTTCTTCTAATAACCCTTCAATAATAGGAAAGACGGGAATAGGTATTATTTTATGAATTTAAACGGTGGAACATATACCACCCTGTGACTAACGGATAAGACATTGGCCTTTTAAAAACTGCAATATTCCATGAGTTCCAATTCCCATGCACATTATTGAAAATACTTGTGAAAAGACTTTTTCTCTCTGTTTTGGACTAGTAACTCTTCCTGAAGGGCACTAACCATTCCCTTCTCTGTGTCTATGGAACACAAAACCTCTAACTGAAGGCTTTTCTAATTTTAGTAATTTCCATCACAAATTTCAGCTCTCATCTGAATCAAACAGCTTGTACTAGTGTTGTTCTTATCTCTGAGATTACATGATGGGCATCAGGGCAAATGTCCTGTGTATACAGAGTCTACACATCACATCTATCTACATGTGCAGAGTCTATACATGACAGGTGAGAAGTCTATATTGCAGAGTCTATACATCACAGGTGAGAAGTCTGTATGTGCAGAGTCTCCCTTTTACATACTCCTGCCTTGAGGTGATGTAACCACTGGCCAGAGGCCACACACATGGGTTCCCCCAGTCCTGGCTTTCAGCCTTCAAAATTATGAGATAAAAAGCTGTTTGTATGAAGTACTTAGACTCAAATGTTTTATTTTAAGAACACAACATGAACTAACCCAAAACACAGACATATTGAGCAAAAAGAAAAATGAAGTAAAAGGGAGGAGTCTGTGAATTCTGTGGGAGAAAGGAGGGGATGAAGGAGGAAGAGAGGGGCAGAGCATCTCCTTAATCTTCCATTACATTGAGGAAGGCTCTGTTTTGACATTGAAGTGGGGTCAGGGCAGAAACAGTCAGCTTCAGACAGGTATTTATAGTGTTGTACACTCCCTCTGATGTCTTTTCCTGATGCAGCTTCAGTCATAGCAACTGCCTGTCCTCTCCACATGAGCATCCAGAGTCTCACACATGAGGCTAGCCTTGTCTACAGCTGAACTTCTTAACAAGAATAAAGCATATACTTATAGTTCATACTTATAAATAATTAAATTAATAAGGCAAAACTAATTTGGGGGAATTTTTTGAACGTGTATTATTACGGAGAACCACTTAATGATTATTTTAAAGAATATAGAGTAAAATCAGTTGACAATAATTTATTGTCTCCTTTTCTTTTTTGAGAATGTAATATCCTGTACATATTTTCATATCTGAGTGATTCATTAATACATCTTCTATTTGATCAACTGCTATCTTAGCTCCGTTTCTATTGCTGAAAAGAGGTACCATGACAAGGCAGCTTTCAGAAGAAAGATGTTATTGAGGCTTCCAGCTCCAGAGGGTGAGGCTATGACCATCATGATGGAGAATATGGCACAAGGCAGGCAGACATGTCAATGGAGCACAGATGAGAGCTTACTCCTGATCCACAAGTTCAAGGCAGAGAGAGCGCTAAATGGGAATGGTGTGGGCTTTTTAAGCCTCCAAGCCAGTCCCAGTTAAAAGCATCTTTCAGCAAAGCTAAGCCTTCCCAAGTAGTTCGGTCAACTAAAGACCAAGCATAAATACATGAACCTATGGGGCTATTGCCATTCAAACCAGCACGTACACTAATTACCTCCCATACCAAGCACCTTCGCTAGTATCACAGAGGCTAAAACATACACAGACAATCAGATGAGAGTATGTGAACATATTTTAATCTGTAGGAATATTATTAAAATAAAAGATATTGACTTCAGCAAACCCAGTATCTGTTCTAAGAGGTAAAATTTCTCATGAGTCTTTTCTCATTTACACTAACTAATCTTCTAGGTTGAGTAATAGGTAAACCTCCAATTAATAATATTAATATGTGGTGATTAAGAGACGGCACAATGGTTAAGAAAACACTTTACTCTCCCAAGGGACCTGAGTTCAATTCCCTGCACCCATGTTGGGCAGCCTACAACCACCTATGACTGATCCAATAATTATGGTCTCTGCAAGCACAAGTATACACATACAAAACACACACACATGCATACACACACACACACACACACAAATGTGTGCCCACACATCTATACACACAGCATATGCTCACACAAACATATACAAATAAACATGATTAAAAATAAAATAAATCTAAAATACAAGCAAAAACAATAACACAGTTTCAGAGATGTTTCTGTATCCTGGTGGAGAGGGTTTTAGTAAAGCAGTGAACCTTACAGAACAGTCAGGAAGGAGACACTGGTTTCAGTCTCTCTCCATTGTCCTAGCTTACCCCCGCCCCCAACCTATGGGATGGTGCTGCCTACATTCAGATTGGGTCCCTCCCGTTAGTTAATTGTCTCTTTACTCCTTCACGGACCTACTCTTTGCTAATGTAGGTATTTTATAGTCTAGTAAAGTTGTCAAGGTTAAACATCACATAAAACCTTTGGAAGCAATTGCCTCTCGTTATCACTATTTTAGGTGGGCGAAATGAGGCAAGCCTACAAATTGATTTATTTTACACAGAATATTAGTGGCAGAAGCAAGCAGGATGCATCCACCTGATCACTTGACTCTTTGCCAACTGCTTTCCCAGAATCCCATGGGACTATCTTTGCATTATATATTTATTGCCTTTAACTAAGTCATATTGAAAAAACATGAAAAACTGACCTAATAAATTTTAAAACTTCTCATATGACTTCAGTGCTTAAAAGAAAAGTTTTAGGCATTCCAAAACCCAAGTGAACCAAGGATAATATTAAAGTTTTATTAAATTGATTTTTCTGTTCCTCAGTGAAATATTAAGCAGTCACATACATGTCCAAATAACCAATATGTATAATTAACTACAGACACTTTAAAAACACTATTGCTACTGACTATAGAATGATAAACATATTAAGCAATTGTCGTGGTGATACGTGATGATAAACTCAAAACACGGTAGGAACTGATTATGTGTATGGAGTAAGATGTCAATTAGAGGTAAGCTAGTAGTCATTAATATATCATTAAATATTGGAAAGTTCATCAGAGTTGAACTAGTAAGAGAAAGATATACATAATTGTTTCTATTTATTTTATTAAGATTCATCCACAAAATATAATAGATCACTGATAGACTATAATGAACAATGAGAAACCTGAGCATTTTCTTCACCTCTGTGTTGATATAAGAAAATGTATTCCAATTCAAACAGAATATAGGTAGAATTTTAAAATTTTTCTATAGAGAAACTCATTTTTTTTGTAATAAAAAAACAGAGCCAAATGGAAACTGAATAGAAAGGTGGTCCCTCAGTGAACACGATACACAAGAAAGACAAAGAAAAGAACACAAAAAAGTCCTCACTTTCTTTGACTTTAGGTCTATTATCTACTTCAAAGTCCCGTCCCCCCTCTCCCCTCCACTGCATGGCCTCACCACCAAGGTGCATGCAAGATCCCAGGGCTGTCTGTCAGCCTTTGGGCTGATGCTGGTATCAACTGCAGGTTCCTCCCTTGAGCATTAGCACAACAATGGCTTGACTTTCAGATTTTCAATGAAAGCAAATGTCAACCTTATCACTAAGGAGGACATATGGTACCCAGTTTCTGGAAGCAGAATCCCACTTCATAATGAGTTCAAATCTCCCACTGTGATCAGAACTTGGCACTTGGAAAGGCAGAAGTCAGCTCGCAGGTAGGGTTGCCTGAATGCCTTACATAGTGCCCGGACCTGTTGAAAATGTCAATTTTCAGAGAGTATTTCTGCAAGTTGCTTTAAAAAAAAATGGAAAGCTAAAATAAAAGTAGCAATGGGAAGAGATTTTGGAAGAAAATCACTCTATGCAGGGTCATTCAGTTATTTTCATGATGCTTTTTGTACGCATGCACACACACACACACACACACACGCACACACACATTCACACATACACACACATACAATCTTCTTTAGATGAATGGGGAGAGCTACCATTACAGAAAGCACAGTTAACATAATATAATCCCCACTGGATTTCCACGCTTGTGTATGGACTGAACTGGAGCTGTCTGGTTCTACAGAGGTAGGAATACAGCCTGAAGAGTCCTTCATTCCTAGTTTGCTGATGAACGAATTGTGGAAATTCATCCTGCCCCAAGGTCTATCTAAACGGCTTTGCTCCAAAAGTACAAGCTCTATTGCACTGGTTTGCCTGTGCTGTCTTCGTAAAATACCACCCACGGAGTGGTTTACACAGGGGACATTTGTTTTCTTGCAGTCTGGAGAAGCTAGGAGTAAAATTCAGTTGCCATCAGGTTCGGTTCCTCTTGAGTACTTTCAGCTCGGCCTGCAGGTGGCTGTATTCTTACTGTGTCCTCACATGGCCTGTCCTCTGCTGACCTGTGTGTCCAAATTTACTCTCATAAAAGTCTAGTCCGATGGGGCTAAGTTAGGTAGAAGGTTGGCCCCATCCTTGCAGCCTGCTTGAGCTGTAATGTAAGGATGTAAGTGAAGCTAATGGAAGCCAGCAACGAGGGCAAATACGACACAAAGTTCAACTGTGGTCGGATGGTGAGCACCTGGAGGCAGAGCTGAGGCAAAGAAAAAAGGAGCAAAGTGTAGCTTGGAGAACACAGCGGAGAGATAGTCAAGAAAAGGTAGGACGTGTCTTTAACTGGGTATGCCACAGGAACTGAGGAGAGAGAGAGACGGAAGGCAGAAGTTGGTCACTGGCAAGCGATATCAGATCCTCTTAAGTGAGGTCAGGTCAGTTTGTGCCCCAGATTACAGAACTAGAGACCTTCCAAAAATGTTGAATCTCAAGGGGTATTTAACAGCCTGTTGTTCGTTTTGGAAAATAATTAAGGTGCCAAGAGTTTCATATCAAACTCCAGGTGGCTTAGTGCTAAGCACGGAGCTCACTGGGAGAGCACCTGTGTAGCGTGAGCAATGGCCTGGGTTTCCTCATAATATCTGCACACAAACAAAGAGAAACGCCTTTCAGGTCCCAGTCCTTGTATAAAAGGAAATGTTCTCCTTGAATATTACAGTGCACGATAATAGCTGCTTACTGATGGTTACTATGTCAACCCCGTAATATAGATATCTCCCTTTACAGTTGAGGAAACTCCCAAAATTTAAACATAGAGCAAGAAGCTGCAATACAGAGACTGGCCCTACAAGGACCCCACTCCTGTTACTAAGAAACAGGATTGCTCGAGAAAACTGATCTGTAAGGAATTGGAGCCTGAAGCCTGTAGGAGTGGGGGATTGTTGCTGACAGTTCATTATCACTTGGGTAGGGAGTGACACCTCTGTCAATAATGACATATGTGCTCCCAAAAATGCCTGAAAGACATTGAGACAAAATGATGGAAGGAACCTAAATGTTTAGCAAGTACACTGTGGCCTCACAAAATACTGCCATTAGAAGAAAGCTTGCTGTTGAAACGTAGATATGTTATAGCCACATCCTAGCAGCAGGCATCCTATTTACCCTGCTTCTCGAATATGACTGGAAGTGATTCTCTCATCCAAGAGAAAACTAGAGATTGCTCAGTTAGCACAAAAGTTGCTAAAGTTCATCATGCCATCAACTACAAATTCCTACCTTTGATGTGCTTTGCAGTCATGTGGATAAATGTCTTTAAAATGAGTTCTTGTTGCTGGGTTCAGTTGGTGTGCACTTGTATAAACTAAGGACATCAGTTCAGTCCCATTATCCAGATAAAATGGGGAGGAACTGAGGGTGTAGCTCTGTTGTAGAGCATTTGACTAGCATCCACAATGTTAGGAGTTCCATTCTCAGTAACACAAATAAATAAATAAATAAATAAATAAATAAATAAATAAATATTGAAATGGTTTGGGGATATCATAAGAATAGTTATTGTTTTTTTTAAAAAAAGAGAGTATGAGTTGTGCCGCTTCTGGGGCTTTATGAATGTGAGTGACTTGGACTGCCACCTGAGGCCATCATGATGTCCAGGTCCATGGTCCTACAGCAGCCTAGGTCTATGCTGATGTCTGTGGCCTGTGTTGCCACCAAAGGACATGTGGATGGCACTGGTCTATGCTGCAGCCTGAAGACATGTTGGTGTCCGTGGTCCATGCTACCCCCAAAGGCCATGTTGATGTGAGCCACCGATGCTGCCACCTGAGGCCATCACGATGTCTGGGTCTCTGCTGCCACTGAGAGCCATGCCTGAGTCTGAAGTCCTACTGCAGCAGGGGTCTGTGTTGATGTCTGTGGCCTGTATTGCCTCTGAAGGCCGTGTGGATGTTTGTAGTCTGTACAGCAGCCTGAAGTCATGTTGGACTCAGGCCATGAGGTTGCTGGAGGCCATTCCAATCGCCACCTGAGGCCATATTGATGTTGTGGTTCACAGTCTCTGAGTGCCTTGTCTGGGTCCATGGTTCTACCATGGCTGGGGTCCTTGTTCATGAACTGTGTCAGAAACCATAAAGAGGCCCATGATCCCAGCTCCAGTTGACTGTAAAGAGCAAGAAAGCTATTTTGACAGTGATACGGATGACTGCAGATGCACAATTGAGAAAGAGAGACATGGAAGGCTTCTGTTAAAACTCTTACCTAACACACACACACACATCCCCTGCACAAAAGTAACAACCTAAAAAGGAAGCCTCCACCTCAGCTCCTCCACCACACACACAAAAGTAACAACCTCAAAAGGAAGCCATCACAAGAACTGATAAAACTGTGATAAGGACTGTGACTGTCTCAAAAGTTGGGTGAAGAGCAATTGAGGACACCCCAGGTTAATCTGGCCTTCAGACTAGCACACAGGGACAAGCAAACACACACACACACACACACACACACACACACACAGATTAGGGTTAGGGCACACACATACACACACAGAATGTTCTATCTCCAATTGACACAGCATAGCATTTGGAGGACTTTTTAAGATGCAGTAGAGTTTAGAGAGAGATGAAGGAGGGAAGCTTAAGATAAATCTTCCATCAGAACATTCCAGACTCTTTGGGTAAATGGATGCCAGCGGTTTGGGGTGGAGCTTCCAGCAGAACAGATTCTAATCCTGCTTCTTCCAGCACTGGCATTGAAAAGCCTCCTTATTAAGCTGGCTGGCCTTTGGTACTAATGATACAGTCTCACAACCTAACAGCAAGAACAAGCAGAGTGCCTACTGAGCACTCACTATGTCCTGGACAAAGTTGGAGGCACTCTCTGAGACACTCTCAGATACTCTCTGAGAAAACCCAGGTGACTTCTCAAAGTAGCTTGTTTATCTCTCCTATGTAGACAGAAAGGTTTAGAGATTAGTGTCATATAAAACAACTAGCAAAGTCTGACGAACTAGTTAAAAAAATAGGTTTGCAGGATTTTCAAAACTGTGTACATTGAGCCAATAGGCGATACCCCTTCTGGTAATAGAATGAGCTTGTTGTATATGTAAGCCATTCAGCACAAGCCCGAGAGAAAGAGTGGGATGTCCATTGGAATTTCTTGCCTCTTTCAAGCTTCTCCAGATAGCCACTCACTGTTCTGTGTTTTCAAAGACCAGGTTTATATTTGTGGGTGCCAGGAAACGAGAGCCCTTAGACAAGTTTATTCATTAGCCTGATTTTGTCTGCCCCACCCCTGTGCCTACACTGTGTTGTCATTCTTCTGTTTAAAGAACTTTCTCTGCACAAACCATGTTATAAAACCTATCGTATAGAAATTTTTCACTGTGACATGGCCTTTACTCAAAGGCAAGAATTTTATTAGATTCATATATTTATAGATATTCATCCTGATGCTTTAAGTACTCTCCATACACTGTAGGAATACAATAAAGACTCAGTGAATGAACCGATGAGCGAAGATTCCCTTACTCTATCCCTTTCTCTTGCATTCATTTAATAGCAACACGTTTTGAATACCCTAATTCAAGATTTATACCCTGTGGATTAAATCTTAAAGTGTGACATAGTCAATCAGTATAAAACATTTTTATAACTGGAGTAACTTCTATTTTAGATGACGTGAGCCAGCGACTCCCTGAGGACACAAGCAAAATGCCTTTCAGTTAGTTCGTGCTTTTAACCTTTAATTTTCAGAAAGATGCTGTGGGAACAAAACTCTAAATTTCCTTTGGTTCTTGAGGAAAGTAAGGCTTAGAGGCAGGGAATGGCTTGCCAGAGCAGCTCACCAGTGCAGAACTCTGCCCCAAAGTCAGGGTTTCTCTCTCACTAGTGATAGACTTCTTGGTATATAATGCCTATGAAAAATGCTAAAAATAGTCATACACATAAATCTGATTTAAGCCAGAAACCTAGATAGATTAAGGGAACAAGGAAATTAAAATATTCCTAAATTACATGAATGCTGTGTTATCAGAGAACCAGGGTTCCCTTTTATAAATTCTTAATCTTGTTAATGAAAGAGTTTCAAAACATGCTCAGAAAGGAAGCTTCAGGACCATTTTCTCAGAGTTTGAGAAAAGAAGCAAAAAACAAGCAAGCTGTAAGTTCAGTCAGCTGTCAGGAAGAGGAAGACAGAGAAGAGGAAAGAAAAATCCTGTCTTTTAAGTTGGAAGTTGGTCATATACATTGCTCAGCATCTGTGTAAAGCAGGGAAGTAGTCATCAGAGGAACACCTAGAAGCCTGAGTTTCAGAGGAAACATACTTAAACTTTGGCCAACATCTGACAAAGAAATAGGAAGGAAAAACATGCTTATTACCAGGCTTCGATTTAGAGTTCAGAGGTCACCAGAAGCTCTGTGTCTCCAGACAACAGATCACGCTGGAGACCCATGGTTCGAAACAAAGATTGTCTATTGAGAAAGGAAAAGTACTTCTTGTAACAGGAAGCTAGTGAGCAAGGGGATAAGTCATTACCAGGGGGCTGGGTAGGCAAGGGAGTTGGGTATCTATGCCCTGCTCTTGGCCTGAAGGTTGATGGTCTTTTTCTGCCCTTGGGCTGAGTACATCCAGTTTCTGGTGTGAAGGCAGGGTGGGGAAGGGTTCAGCCCTTTTCTGACTACTGGCATCTTACAAGTGTTAATCTCAATGCTATTTTCTCCATCCCTACTCTCCAGTCACAGTAATTTTACAACTAAAATCTCTCCTTTCTTTTATTCATGGGTTTAGGGAACTGACTCTCCTACTTTTCACAGCTAAATCTACAGAGGAGAGATTCCTCAGACACAAGAAATGTGAGTGCCTAGAACTTGGGGCAAAGTCAGCAGCCATACATAACTATTTTTCCTATATGATAGTAATTTAATAACAGATAAAGACAATAAATCCAGCCTTATTTTGTTTAAAAAACAAACTCATTCTAAATCGACACAAAACATTGACCTAATTGTGTATGCTTTTATTTAGTTAAACCTATATTATAGTAGGATAAACAATTCCCCCAAAGGAATTAATTTCCACTGGGTTGTATACTACCAAAATTAATTTAGAGAGAAACATTTCTGGAAGAAAATGCCTGAGGGCAAATTATTTCTTAATTTCTAAAGAATAGCTAATGCGGCTGCTCTGATGTCATCTGAGTATTTGAAATTTTATTATGGAAAGCAATAATTCAAACCTCCATAAATTGTTTCTGAGCAAATTAACCCCAAAGCCATTAATGCAACAGCTGCTGCACTTAACAATTCTAAGTGAACATAGGAGTGACAGGAGGAAACGGAGGCCACTGATTTTAATGCCAAGACTAAGTTCACCGTCAATATCACAGGTATTGTTGATGAGGAAACAAAACAGACAAACAAACAAATAGCCAGGCATCTTACACCAGTGTAAGCAAACCCAGGGCCTCCAGAGAGAATTGCTGAGACCTGAGGGTGCTTGAGGGATCTGTACTGCTCACATCAAACATTTCCGGGTTAATTTCCTAAAAATGACGACAGTGCTACATGCTGTCATAATTCTAATCGTAGATGTGCAGACCCATATGAGCATTTCATCTTTCTTTAGAGCTAAATAGTATTTCATTGTGTAAATGTATTGTATTTCCCACTCTCCCTGCATCGTCTGCGGGGCGTTTAAGTGGATCCCATTTCTTGGCTCTTGTGAGTCACCCATGGAGCACTGGGCATCGATAACTGATACATCCACAGCACAAGTCCTTCATCCAGGGCTTCAGGGAAGTAGGAGAGTTATCAAAGAATAAGTGGTCAGCCCTAAAACACGTACTGTAATGGCTTAGATTAAATGGCGCAGTTTTCTGAGGGGTGGCAGTGGGACGTGAGGGACAGCTGAGTCCCAGGCAGGTGAGAAACAGAGACAGATAGGCATGCCATACAGAGAGAGGGTTTGGATATAGTTTATTCAGTGGGTTATAAAAGGAAAGGAAAAGAGAGAGAGAGAGAGAGAGAGAGAGAGAGAGAGAGAAGGCAGCAGCCACCTTTCCTGAAGGAGAATAGGGGCAAAAAGAGAGCGCATGTATAAAAGGTTATTGTTTAATACTTATATTTTCATAAACCCCCAAAATTCTTGTGAGTTCCAGGGAGCCAAATTAAAGGATCCACCTTAAACAGGTGAGATACACCCCTCTCAATTCCCTGGTCCTATTTTTTTTTCTAAACTTAACTTTGTCCTCTGTCCTGCCAATACCTTAAACAGGACTAAGAGACACTGGATATATCCATATCACAAACCCTGGACAGGAGCAAAGAGACTAGCTATACCAGGACCAGCACCCAGCTTCCTCGGGTCCCCCAAACAAGATGACACCCACAAATAAGCAGGAAGCAATCTTGAGAATCCGCCATCCCAATTCCTTTAACCTGTTGTGCCTAACTTCCAGCCTTTTTACTATAAGAGAGATGGGAATGTTATGACCTGCTACTGGCTTGTCCTGTCCCTTTAAGAAACAAGTCCCACCCACTCCCACCTTAGACTGAGACAAGCGGATCTTCCTTCTGCTTCCAGCCTGCACTCTCTCTTTCTGCCCCAACTCTTTTCTTCCAGGGAGGTGGCTGCTGCCTCCTCTCTTCTCCCCACTCCTCTCTCTCTCTTTCTCCCTTTCTTTTTCTCTCTTTCTCTGTCTCTCTGTCTCTCTCTCTCTGTTTCTCTGTCTCTGTCTCTTTCTCTCTCTCCCCCTCCCTCCCCTTTCCTTCCATAACCCACTGAATAAACTATATCCAAACCCTCTCTCTGCATGGCGTGCCTATCAGTCTCTGTCTCTCACCTTCTGCGACTCCTTATGGGACTGGCTATGCCACCAATCCCCCGATGTCTCTCACCTGCCACCTCCCACATGCCTAGGACCCACAGAGGTCTTGCATGTCTCCTGGCCTGGGACCCAGCTGCCCTTAGTGGCCTGCTGCTACCCCTCGGGGAACTGTGCCGTTTTATCTAAACCACGACACGTACTAAATGGATTCAACAGGTTGTTTTTATATACTTATTCCATTATATGGGTGTAGGGAGGGTATAAAAATAATAATTAAAGGCAAAGAAGCCATTCATTAGAGAGAGAGAGAGAGAGAGAGAGAGAGAGAGAGAGAGAGAGAGAGGAGGGATCATGGGCGGAGTGGGAGCAAGGGAGAAAATGATGTTAATACAGTTCATATAAATGGAATTTTAAAAAGAAAAAGTAAATTCTGCATAGCACCCCTGGCCTGCTGAGACCCACTCCTGTTTTAGATGTTGTTGTTGTTGCTGCTACTTTCTCCCCTTTGAACTTCTGCTCTGCTACGAACTGCAGCTAAGCCTACATGTGCAGAGATTAGAGGCAGGTCTACTGTGACTTTTGGACATCAAAAGGCCAGAGCTGTAGATGACTCACATAAATTGTATGGTGCAGGCTCTTCTTCTCTCTTCATGCTTGAAAGCTATTCATTACCGTTCTGTTGTGACTGTTCTTCTCCACTCTCCCGCTGATGCTAGACACCCATCAAAGGGATGAACATCCTCTCCTGAGAGAGGCTGTGTTATCTTCTAATCTACAGCACAAGATTAAGTAGGAGGCAAAGATGCGAGGGGAGAGTTCGAAGGAAGAGTGATGAGAGCAGGGAAAGGGGAAATTTACATTGATCCACCAAAGCTTTTTAAAACAACAACAGCGTGCATCTCCCGACAACAGCGGCGTGCCCTGTGCAGAGAGAATCTGCTTCTGAATTTCAGCGTGTGATTACAAGCATGATCTGAATTTGACAGAATGTCTCTGTATTAAAGAAAACCCCCCTACAGAGCTGGAGGCTTTGTTGGGGAGAGGAAGCCAGTGCTAAAATGAGACTGCTTCAGTCAGATGCAATTTATCACTTCCTCTAAGAAAAGAAATCCAAGAAGAAAAAAAAAAAATGTAAAGAAGCTGACACCACCCAGGGAAGCTCAAAGCTTAACCACAGAATCAGTGAGCTTGCTTTCTAATGAGGTCCCGGGTGCTACCAACCTTGAACTTGTATCTCTTCTTAGAAAGAAACATTAGAAATACTCAGTTTGCCCAGACAAAATGTAATGAGGGGCTATATTGTTCTCTAGACAACGAATCCAATATACTGTTCACTTTTGGGTTGAATGAAAAGTTATTGCTTGTGGATCCAACAGGGAGGCTAAAGATCTAAAGGTAAAATATACTTTTCTATTGTGCAGTATGGAGTTCTGAGCTCATCACAATTAACATCTCGCTGGCAGGGCACCAATCTGAAGTCATTGAATTAAGCTGTGTATAGAAGTCAATTGGTAAACCAGGCAGTGGTGGTGCACGCCTTAGGAGGCAGAGGCAGGTGGATTTCAGGGAGTTCTAGGCCAGCCTGGTCTACAAAGCGAGTTCCAGGATAGCCAAGACTGTTACACAGATAAACCCTGTCTCGTAAAACCAAAAAAAAAAAAAAAAAAAAAAAAGAGTGAGTTGATTAGTTAATATTTCAAACATCTGTTCCATTTTCTCTAATTCTGGTGTCATCTTTAGCTTCCATCATTTGAGAGTTCAGAAAAGTCTTAGTTCATCTACTTACCCATCCATGGCTCTTCTTACCTCCTCTGTATCCATTTCCACGCCCTGAGGAGGATGAGGCACCATTCATCGACTTTATCCACAGCTTCCGCTTCTGCTTGACATACTTCAGAATGCACAGAACCCTCAAAATGCAATTATTCCTTTATCTAAGCATTCAGGTCCCACAGGCTTTGAGCAAAATTTCATCATCCTGCTTAGTTAGAATCTGAAAGCTGCCACATGGCACCAGCGTTGTTTCAGAATACAGCTGCAGCCTCCATTTCCCCTGGAAACAACTGTATGAGCTAGACAAAGATCAGGGTACACATAAGATTTGGGGCCTTTTCCTTCCCTCCTTTTTTCCTTTTCTCCCTCCTTCCTTCCTTCTTCCCTTCCTTCCCTCCTTCTTTGCTGCCTTCCTCCCTCTCTCCCTCCCTCCCTCCCTCCCTCCCTTCCTTCCTTCCTTCCTTAGTTCAGCATCTTCCATACAAGGTACCTAATCAAAGCTGGTTTTAAAGAAAAATAGCCAATTATTCAGGTGGTACACTACTATGCTCATGCCTATTCTTCATGGCTTTGTCTCAAGCATTCCCATAAGGAAATTATGGTCACAGTATTAGGCAGATTCCTAGTCAGTTGTCTCTCCTGTAATCTTTGGCCTGTACTCCTTTGCCAACCACAGCAAAAACTCAGATCAGGGTCTGTCTTTTAAGCGGTCAGTAGCTACAGCCATATTCAGCATACTGGTGATACTTAGAACCGTATCTCATCTAGAAATGCTACAGAAATATTTTTCTTACCGGAATGCCACTATTTTTTCCGTTGATTAGACATAAATTCTAATTACTGAAGCCTGGAGAGCAGAATGTTCCTTAAACAGCAACACCACCACTGCAGAGCCCCTTAAATGGGGCTGCAGGCGTGTCACAAATTGGAGCTATTATGGGGAAAGTACTCTATTAAAGTCAGCCTACTTTCTCCATTCATCTTTTTAAAAAATTGTTCAGGGTATTAGTCCCTACGAGGATTCATTTTTAAGCCTAACAGAAGTTGCTAAGATATCACTTACAGTACCATTTAAGCGCTTGCTGCTGTATCTGGAGCCTTTGAACATGCCCTGAATTATGACTGTGTCAAAAGCTGCACATCGCTGCCAAAGGGCAGCTGGGGGGGGAGGGTGTAGCAGCCAGCAGCACCGCAGCCCATCTGTATTCATTTGTTTGTTTCTACTTAAGTTGATTTTAATGTCTAAGTTTGCTTACACTTTTGAAACCGTGCAACATATTTCAAAGAGACAGGTTCAATTTTCAAGTCAAACAGCAGATAATGGCATCAGGGATGTCTGCAGCCACAAAGGAAATTACAGAAGAGGACAGAATCTGAGTTCAACGTTTACATGGGCAGCCAGACAGAAATGAGAGTTCTAATGGCCGCTGCTCCCTGTAACGCCAAGCACTGTCTGCTTTCAGGATAGTGTCTGGTCATTAAAATCACAGTGTTCTTAGGATCTCTGCGATATATGCTTTGAATTAACAGGATACCAAAATAGTAAGGAATTCTCTGGAAGCTCCTTAGTAAGAAGTGGACAAGGATCCTTTCAGCAGAATTAGAGTCTTTATGTTTTCAGAACAGAGAAGTTATTTGTTAAAAATCCAAATTAAGACTGTGGTTCAGAGAAAGTAAAGGAAGTGGCTTCGAATTAAGGAGGCATGAAACAAAAAGTATGTGTGCCTAATTGACTGCGATGTTCTTAACTCCTGGTGGGGGTGTCGGGACAGTGCATGAAACAAAGAAAGAATAAACGGATGAGTCAGGCACTTAAAGAGCAGATTCGATTAGAACATTCAGAAGAAACTACAAGATGGTGCTCTCTCTTGTTTGGGTATCACCTACTCAATACACTTTTGAGTTTGTGTCTGTTTGGAAAGAGAAGAGAAGGAGAACATCCCCTAAGGCAGTGTAATCTAGAGACATAGTGTGTTGCCACAGATTGAAAGCAAGACTCAGTCATTGCTGCATAGTATATCCAACCCCGGGCTGGTGCTTCCTGAGCTGGATACAGGGCAGCACAGCTCTTAGACGCTGAGCAGACATGGCAGTATAAAGTGAACAGCTTCAGAAAAGGGATGTGAAAACAGAGTATCTTTAAATCATCTTGTGGCTCAAGTGTAGGCCCTTCTGCAACCTGAGAAAAATGGAAAATTCATCTCATAGATGACTGAATTTGCTGTTACTATCAAGTTTCTTGATTGGCCAAAGAGGAGCCTGCTTCTACATGGTGCTGGGGTTGGAAAGAGAAGTTGGGAACGAAGGAAAAAGATGAAAGTGGACATATTTAAGAAGACTGGGAAGAAGAGAGACAAGACACATTAGCTAAACACAGGTTGAGTTCCATCTTTCGTGGGTGAGAGAATTCTTTAGGAGTCGGAAGATGAGGACAATTTACCTGCAAACATATTATTTCAGAAATTTCAATAACCTTCTTAAACCCATGCTTTTTCAGAGAATATCCAGACACATCTTTAACTCTCAGTCCATGTCAGGCTGTGAAGCATTGTCACTAACTCTTGGGAATCTGCCCAGCGCTGATAACTGCCCAATCCCATTCAGGGAGAGATGCCGATTGAATAGTCCTGCTTACTTCTCGGCCATCATCTTCTGATGATCCATTTGCCATGGTGACAGCCAGCATGTTATTCCAAGTGCTCAAGTTTGAATTCTGACTACCAAGCCCTGCGAACCCTGTCCAAAGATGAGAATCTGAGAGGCATACCCACCAGGCCATTATTTAAGCTATCATGAAATCTGGCCTGAAATCAGGCAGGATTACAGGAAGCACATCCTTGCCTGGGCATCGGCACTGAGTTGAATTAGTGTCAGTTTAGCTACCCTATGTATCACTTTAAAAACACCGAGTAAATGAGCTCGGAACGTTTTTAAGTGTGCGCAGTAATTACTGCTCTGCTTCCTACTTTACATTAGAGCAGTTTTAGTTACTTACTGGGATTTAAGGACAGCCCAGAATTCATTTCACAGTTGGAAGGATAACATTATGTCGAACACTCAGAAGGTGTAAGACACTGTGAATATTGTCCCCACTCTAATAACCCCAAGCCCTGGAACCGAAGCACGAGACCAAAGCATTAAGTCATTTTCTGAAATCCTGCCGCTACCAGCTGACTCCACAAACAGGCACTCAGCCATATTCCCCTGCACTCGCCCACTCTGGGGCTGTAAATAGACACCGATGGAAGCTACATTAACTCTTTCAACTGCTCTCCCACTTCTGCCATTGAAAGCAGGAAAGTCACGATTTACTGAATGATTTTGTTATCAACACTCTTCTTGGGAAACGATGAACCTTAAAGGATTTCAAAGGCTGTAGAATCAGGGAGGTAGTAAGAAAAAATTAGAGCATTTAGGATTTATGTTAACTGTAAGACACTGATTCTATGAAAATTACATAGCAAGACATGCATGATTAGTATTATAAAATAAACAAAGGTCATAGTCGAATTAGATGGCTTTAGTTAGATAATGACTTTTCCCAATGATGTTTTCCTCAAAACCTAAACTGCAAAGTCCTTTAAAAACTTTTAAAATATTGATGAATTATTAGCCGTGATAGTAATCTCCAAGTGTGTGGATGAGTCACTGGCAACTGTGAGGAACTTCTAGAACACAAACAAATTCTATAGAAGCTGCGGATGGCTAGTAAGTCAAGCTCAGATAAACACTGCTGCAGAAAGCCTCACATTCTCCTCATGGTTGCCACTACCCCTCTCCAGATGTTAACACTTGAATCCTGAGAAACATTTACACCTCGTGTTCCTAATTCCCTACTTCATCCTTTGGCCAGTTTTGTAGTGTTTGAAAGACCTTCATTTAACATCTTTGAAATTTCCTTAGAATGCTTTTACAATCTCTCTCAAACCTTTAAGCAAAGCATTCTGGGAGATCAGTCATCTGGGCTCATTCTGACTACTTCCCCCATACTCAGCCCAGGGCCATGTATGAGAAGTCTCTGTGGACTTACAGTCCTCTGTGAATTTTTAATCTCTAGTAACCTTTGAACACAATGAAACCTAGAAAAGCTTCATGCGCAGAATTAATTTATCTCCATTTAAAAGACATTTTTTTTTCAAATTTTCAAATTCTATGGTTTAATTGATCTTTTCTCTCTTTCCTCAAACCCTGTTTTTAAAAATGGATATTCCATTACAACCAAGCAAAAAAGCATCTCAGGACTCCAGGCTACAGACAGCCAAACTAGTGTCTCAAGGTCAAATTATTCAAACTGCTCACCAATCTGGTAATTTATTTTTAGATTTTATCTATCCTGATGTATTATCATATTCTAACTATCCCTATAGTAAGAATAAATTACCATGATGAGCTAATATGATTTCAAAGTCAACATTTCTTGCAAAAAGGATTGCTGAAAGACTTCTTTTTCCCAATATTTGACAAATATTAGTTTTAAGATAATAGCTATAAGTTTAAGGAGCTCTAGAGTCGCCCTTACTTCTGATCATCTGTCTATAAATTTTGGAGCTCTTATGACCATCCTTAGATTTGATAGTTCTCGAGAGCCACTGAGAACATAAGGAGGTACTTGCTGCTAGAGTTTAGTATAACGAAAGGACACAGACTAGACCCCGCTAAGGAGAGATGCACAGAGCAGATCTGGAGGGCCAAAAGGTGGCATCTCTGGGACAGCTTCGTAGTGTTACCTTCTCTGGGACACAGTATTCTACGTGACAACACCAAGCATTGCCAGTCAAGACAGTTAGCATAAAGCTGAAGTCCAGGGCTTCTCACTGAGGTTAACCTCACATTGAAGACAAGACTGGCTTTTCGTAACAGGGTATGTATCTGGGCAATATCAAACTAGAAATCATGTCAGAAGAGACCTTTAGGTTACAAGACAGTCTGAACAAGTGTGAAATTTCACGAGTTCCTCAAAGTGGAGCTGTTCGAATTGCTCACAAATATCAGCCTCCCTGGGGTGGGGGTGGGGGGTTCAGCCTTTTGACATTGCAGTACAGTATTGCCGTCTCCAAAGTTCATGCCCGAGACAATATAATCTAGATTAAACAAACAAACATCCTTCCTACACACATAACAACATCACCACCTTTCCTTAATGTTTTCGATAGTTAATGATTTGGTGTTTGACTGTGATCTTAGCTATTCTCGGTCACATACAAACTGCAGGTTGTGTGTTGGTCTACAAGGCCTACAAGGAAGGTACATGGGGAGCTGAAAACTGACATGGCTTGTTGGCTTGTTCCAGAAACTCTACCTGAAATCACACTGTTAGATTGTCCAACGGCAAGGTCTCCGTAGTTAACGAAGAAACTGTTCAAGCAAAACATCCCATGTGAGCTGGGAAACAGCTCCCAGCATTTGGTAGAGACATCTTCATATGGTGACGGGTTGGTGAGTGGAGTAGGGAACGGATACTCAAAAAAAGGCTTATAAACAAACCTTTACCTTTATTCTAGAATGAACTGCTTGCTACCTGCCCAATAGTAGTAAAAAAACATTTTCTATAATGAGTCTTATATTCAAGGGAGTGGAAGGTATGCAGAACAAGTACTAGGATTCAAGATAAGCATCAGCCTAGTGGTCTGAGTTGTAAGCTATATTTGAAAAGTTAAAATAACAAGAAATTGCTATGATTAAGATTAAAAATAAGAGGCAGCACCCCCATACACACACAATCATGTTTGGTCATATCATAGATTTCTGGGTTATCCTGCCTCTGAGTTCTGGCCCTCCAGACAGTGTCCGGGCTGAGCTCACTCTCAGGGTATGGGTCTCAAGCTAGACCAGTCATTGGTTGGCCACTCACCTTTACCCTAGCACATCATGTAGGCAGGACTGAAGGGATAAGTCCCGCCCCTTAGGGGGCGTGTTCGCCTCGGGCTAATGTCTGCCTATAAATTTGGCTAGCGTGCTCCGAGCTGTCTCTTCTGCTTTCCTGGTCTCTGCAGGAACGGTGGTTCTGTAAGTCTATTTATACATTAAAACTATATATATTTTTACAATCTGTCTGCATTCGTTTACGCCGCTACACAGGACAAATTGTAGGTCAAAGGTTTTATGGCTGGGTTGGTGTCCCAATCCCTCCACTAAAAGTTTTGCTTGGTTACAGGAGACGGCCAGTTCAGGCTCCGTATCCCCCATTAGGGTCACCTCATAGATTCCTGGGAATTTCCATTGCATTAGGTTTCTAACTCTTCTCAGAGATGTCCCCTAATTCCAGTTATTGCTCTCTGCACTCTCTCACTCTATCCTCCCCCCACTTGATCTCTCCTGTTCCCATTCCCATCCCTCCATCCAGACTCCTCATCCCCTTCCACTGTTGATGTCTATTCTATTTACTCTTCACAGTGACCCTTGAGCCCTCCTTGTTACTTAGCATCTATGGGTCTGTAGATTGTAGCATGGTTATCCTTTACTTTACAGCTAATATCCACTGATAAATGAGTGCATGCCATGTCTGTCTTTCTGGGTCTGGGTTACCACTCTCAGGAGGATATTTTCTAGTTCCATCCATTTGCTCACAAATTTCATGATGCCATTGTTTTTAATAAAATATATAAAAAAGTCAGGATACAAGACATCAACTAACTAAATAATCCAATTAGAAATAGGGTACAGATCTAAGCAGAGAATTCTCAACAGAGGAATCTCAAATGGCTGAGAATCACTTAAAAAAATGTTCAACATCCTTAGATATCAGGGAAATGCAAATAAAAATGACTTTGAGATATTCATTTAACACCTGTCAGAATGGCTAAAATAAAAACAAAAAAAAAAAACAAAACCAAGTGACTATTCATGCCAGAGAGGATATGGAGCAACAGGAACACTTCTCCATCACTGGTAAGAGTAAAAACTTGTACAACCACGTTGAAGCAATTTGGTGATTTCTTAGAAAAATGGGGGAATCTATCTACCCCAAGACCCAGTTATTCCACTCCTGGGCGTATACCCAAAAAATACCCCAACCTATCAAAAGTTGCTCAACTGTGTTCTTAGCAGCTTTATTCATACCAGTCAAAACCTGGAAACAACCTAGAAGTCCCTCAACCCCAAGAATGAATAAAGAAATGTGGTACATTTTCACAGTGTAGTACTACTCAGTTGGATTTTCTCTTTTTAAACCTCCAACTGCCCCATCTCACAACCTCCTGGACCACTTTCTTGCTGTCTCCACCTCCCAGTAGCAGCCGACATAGCCTTTTGCAGTTCTTTCTCTACTTCCCATCAACGATGACCCCCCAGATTCAGCAGAATTGTTCCACAGAAGAGGTGGCTGCCCAAAATACCTTTGTCAATGTCCACATGGGGTCCTTCTACAAGCCTGTCCCAAAGCCAGCATTTCCAGTGAGAAGATACGACTCTGGAGGAAGCAGGGCCCTTCTAAGGATTGGCCCAGGACAAGTGCAAGATTGCCTACCATCTTCTCAAGTTGCAAACCCAGCAAGATGTGCTGAAGATGTCTAAATGAATGGTATAAAATCTAGGAGGCCATGGAAACAGCCTTGGCTTAGAGAAGAACCCGAGTCAGGATCTCTTGGATCTTCGTGTTGTGAGTTCTGTCAGCACAAATACTCATCTTTGTGACTTCCTGGAGAGCCATATCTAGGATGAAAAGGTAAAACTCATCATGAAAGATGGGAAACCACTTACCCTGTGCAGGCTGGCTGGGCTGTAGCTATCACAAAGAAGTGTATCCTAGCCATCAGTGGGCTAAGAAGTTTTCCAGCAGCTGAGTCTCAAACACAACAAGTAATCCAGTTGCTTTACAAGAGGTTCATCTGCTTGGCAGAGACTAGCATCTAGACCTCAGTCTCAGCCCCTCCATTCCCTAGACAGCTTTGTTACTACCATGGATCCCAGCTTAAATCTTGGACCAGATAAAAATAAAGCTTCATGAAACATATACACAAAAACACACATGCACCACACAGTTGAAAAATACAAATATTCCTTGAATCACATTCAATTTTAGCAAAGATCCACCCTTCAAAAAACTAAATATTGGAAAGTAGAAGCAATATTTCAATATAATTATCTTAAAATATATAATGATAATAAAATAATTATGTTAGAATACATAATTATATTAAAATATAATTAAATGAAAATAATCAATAAAAATAGTACAAAAAGATAAAACTAAACAGTATAGTCAAAAGTCTTATCTAAAGTGAGGATCAGCAAGCAGCTGTTTGGAACTGTATAGATAGTACACCTCAGAAGGTTTTGTTTTATTTTTCTTTCTTTCATTTTTTGGCACTTGTTTTGGGGACTGAATCCAGATCCCCACATGCTAAGCCTAGACTCTACTAATGAGCCAGGCCCCTGCAAAGCGTGTCTGATGCTCACCAGCCTGAGAAGGGAGGTTGCAGGGCACCACTTTGGAGGGAAAAATGTCTCAAGTGAGAATAAAGTCTGTGCGTTCATGTGAGCATTTCAATCAAATGATTTTTAGAGAATGGCCTTGAAGGGACAGAAAAGGAAAATTCATGTAGAAATTAATATGCAGTGATCCTTGGGTAAAAGAATATTTTGATTATTCTAAATGATTTAACACATTATCAACTCAATGAGAACTTTCTCAGTAGAGTAGATAAAGCAATAGGTTTGGTCAGGTTGGGTAAGATTGGAATGATATTCAAATGTGAATGTGAGCTCTGTAGCTCTTGAAGACCTTGAACTATACAATCTACAGACATTTGAGTAAAATAAAAGCCTTTCATGTTGGACACAAAATATATTAATTTTTATAAAACAAAGCAAATATTTTTCACAAATTTCACAATTAAGAAAATTGAGCTTTAACCTTTAACATTGTCTTTTAATTAAATGTTATTAAAGAATATATAGGTTATTCTTAGGTAAATATAACTGTAAGATTAACTAAAATATATGTTGACATAAAGTTTAAAAGTTATTTTTAAAGAAGCTAAACAATAAACAACTTCTCTTAGCTGTATATGCAATAAATAATTTCGCTGTGGATTTCTTGACATTTTCTCAAACTTATCAAAGACTGTTTTAGTAACTGGAAAATAAGTTGTGATCTAGGTAAGGTCCATCTAAAAATGCCAGCAACTAAATTTAACAAATGTGTTTCCTGGCCCAAAGATGTTTTCAGGTGATAAGTACTCCCTCTGGTCTTATCATTCTGAGAAATGACAAGGCATTTGGGAGCTTATCTCTATGTAGCATGAACTCAGAGCTTGAAAAAAAAATCAGATTGTCCTGCCTGAGCTAAACCTTCTGTCTCTCTTTGGTCCACCTTGCCTCCCAAAGAAGTTCAAGTGGTTTCTGAGGCTCAAAAATTATTGAATGAGCAGAAAAAAAATATGCCATGTTCTTAGAAAGAAAGACAGTATTTTCATTTATAAACTCTCTGTAAGTTAAACATGTAAATTAAATACAATTCTACTTCAAATTCCACTAGAATCTTTAGCAACTTAGTTCTGAAACTCTTCTAAAGCAACAAGAAAGTTCTTTACCAAGATTTACTTAACTCCTAGTATTTGGGTTAGAAGAAGGACAATATTTCAGCATCAGTGGATACATATATACATATCAACAAATACATCACACACATAAACAAACAAACAGACACACAGACACACAATCATGGGAAACAAAATAGGAACTAAAGAACAGGAAAGCTTGGACTGTGGAAATGGGAACAGAGAGTCACAAATATTTACCAGCAGAATCCTACAGTGCCTTTTATCTTAATGTCTATTTTTGTTTATTATTTTAGATTTGTTACTAGAGAAAAAATGTATTTTGGCCAGAGATAAGTATCACTAACAAACATTTCATCTTTGATAGAATTATATATTATATATGCTCCACTGCATATCTCTTAGCTTAGGCCTCACACTCAGTATGCCAAGTCTCTCTACCACTTGTCCACCCAGCCTGGCCAGAGTTCAGTTTTTCCACATCTAATCTGATACTCAGTTCTATTTTGTATTTACCAACTCTTGTTGGACATCCTTCAAACTGTGTTAGTCTTCAGCTCTTCATCTGTATAAACAGAATAAACACTTATACTCATTTGTCTTTCCTTCAAGTGGTAAGGGAGTAGAGCACAGTGGAAAAGAGAAAGCAAGAAACAACCTCTGTAGCATCTACAATGTTCTCAAACAGTGTCAGTCAAATCTTTAGTTGCCTTTATTCTCACCTTGTTCTTCTCAACACAGCACAAAATACACTAGATAGGTAACTAGATTGTATTGGAGATGAGAAATGGGGGTTATATGGCAGATAAATAGATGATAAATATGTAGGTTATGGATGGGTGGATAGAGATAGATAGATAGATAGATAGATAGATAGATAGATAGATGACAGATAGATAGATGACAGATAGATAGATGAGAGACAGAAGATATATCTATATATAGATAGATGATAGAAGGATGAGGATAGATAGATAGATAGATAGATAGATAGATAGATAGATAGATGATAGACAGATAGATATAAAAGATTCTTAGATGGTTGATAGAAAATGCAAATATATAGAGATCATCAGATGAATGGGCACTGGTAACTATTCCAATGAAGAATTGTATCAAATGTTTTAAGCAACCTTCAGGAAGGCATTTGACTGACAGAGGAATTCTCATAATTATGAAGACTTTAGTCCTGACCAGGCTGCTATCACAGAATTTGTAACATCTGTGGAAAGCCCCAGAAGGACCATCAGTTGTCAGACAGGTGCAGTGGTAGGAAGGAGCTAAGAGAATGGGTTACATACTCGGGTTAAAGAATGAGTAGAAATATTTTCTGGAGAAGGGACTAAGGGACAAGGAGGAAGAGGAGGACAAAGAGAACAGGAAAAATTCTGGGCCCACAGCTGCACAGATCCATGTGCTCTGTTCATTTCTTGCTCTCTCCTTCTTAAAGACACACAAATCAGAAATCAGCCAGGGCAGCCTGGCTGTGCTGGCAGATGCAGAGTAAGGACTCCATCGCCAGACACATCATCTTTCTGAAACAGTAATATCCATATGGGTTAAGCTTTTACCCTATTGAGCAGAGTCTTGGGAATTCTATGTTAGAATGTTACATTGACAATCCCTGAAAAATTAAATAAATACAACTATCAGTGAAATACTTTTTACTATTGGAAAACTAGATTCAATATTGTAACCAACTTCATTAAAATACTTTTCAATATGTTTGGAGTGTGTGAAAATGTTCTCACAACATACTTTCCTTCACTAAAAAGAAATACCTGGAAATTATTAGGTAGGAAAATGAATGATATTTTATGGATTCCCAAAAATAGATCTACATGTCTAAACATTAAATGTGTTTTCTTATTAATTTGATATTAAAATCAATTAACAAGATTTTACTTATAGTCTACATGATAAAACAAATCAAATGCTTATGTCAAAGACTCATTGCTTCAAATACTCGCTGCTCTAAAACAAGTTCATATTATGTATTATAAGATTATGTAGTAGCTTGAGACACTTTAAAACACAACAAATTGTTTTCATTTTCAAAGAATTGTAATAAGTTAAAGCAACAGTATTTGTTTGTTATCTTTCTTTGAGATCCCTGGACTTAACTGACTCCTTGCCTCAGCTTCTTGAGTAGCTGGAGGTATAGACTTGCATCTACACAGTCAGCTCTACACCAAAGCAATGAGAAGAAATACATTTCTCAGTGATTATTTGCTCTTCCTCTGCTATTGTGACTCAACTTTAGCTTGGTGATGAAGTGCTTAAAACATGTCTCAAACACTTTAAAATATGTATCTTAGTGCCCCTCTCAGAAAATTGATTAAAGGGTCATAAATAATACATATTTCTCCTGCCTACCATTCCAGTTTTTTGATATGCTGTACACTTTTACTATTTATTTTATGTCATTTAGACTTATTTGATTATAATCTTTAGGTGATACTGTACTTGGGGGAGCAGGGCCAAATGACATGTCTATGGATGTGTCCATCTTTGTATTCTGTTAACTCATTTTTTTATTTAAAAAAATTTTGTATTTAAAGTTTTGAAAGCTACAGATTATTTTAAATAAATCACTATAAAGACATGACATTTTCTTTTCTATGCTGGTGTGGCAGCCAATACTTTATGTCACTTGTATTTTAATCATACCCCTAATGATAATGATATTACTTCGAGGAATACTCTTATTCAGAAAAAAATGGTATAATTTAACAATTGCAAACATACGATTTTCTAAAATAAATATATTGACTGAAATGTTATATACTAGAAAGTTTTAGATGTATCTCAAGAACATAAGTTAAAATTAACCAATATTTATTAGTTTTGATCTCCAGAGATTTTTCTGATAACATAGTTAAGACATATAAGACATAAATTCAGTTTACACAGCACCTCTCAATGGTTTTTAAAGTCTTTAAGAAAAGTTAGGAGCCAAGGCAAACCAATTGCTCCACTCCTGGCTAGCAGAGGAGTCATAACCAGAGGGGAACCATTAATCATCAACAAATTACACAGAAATCACCATGCCAAGTCAAAGGTAAAATCAATTGCAGTGGCAATTAAAGTACCAAAGCATCAAGCCTAAAGTCCTTGTGGTTAATAGACAGTCTGAGACAACTTTATAGGAGATTCAAGCATTAGAGTCTCCATAATGCTGAAACAAAAGAACTACATTTAATGAAAGGATATGGAGCGATAATTTATAGTGTAAGTTGGGTCAAGAGCCTCACCGGCAGGGACATCAACAGTAAATCAGCTGTTATATTATCCATCAATTACTCACTTGGTGGACAGCATAGGTGCACACGGTGAGTCCAGTGCCTCTGCTGGACTCAAGTCTTTGGAAGGACAACTCCTTGTGCTCTGACTTGAAGTTGACATCCAGCACTAAGACCAACAGACTTGGGACTGAAGGACCGACCATCTCATTACTTTGGACTGCCATCAGCATTTCTGAACTCCGTTGACTTTCAGATAAAATCACCCAAGCGAGACAACCAGAGAAATGCAAAGCTTTACTGATTAGACCTTAGCACCTGCGCATAGATTGTTACCCACATGTCTGCTAGAGCCAACCAATGTGACTGTCTCTAGGAGTTCCAAGTAAGGTTACTCAGAGACTATTGCTTCTGCTGTCCCTAGGTGTTCACTGGCAAGTAAGAAGTATTCATCTTCAGTTTACCATGCCTGTCCCCTCAACCCTGCCTCATCTCTTCCACTTATTCAATCATACACAGGCATTTGTTCTGGCATTTAGAGAGATCATCACATGAGATAAAGACATGGTAACAAGATAAAGCAGGCTGTTTATAAGTCCAACTCTTATTATTGGTTTGATGATTATGCCTGGATAAATTATTTAATCTACCTTTGTAATTTTTTTTCTCTGAAATGGAAGAGAGGGCTGGGAAACAGCTTAGCAGTCAGAATGCTTCTTACTCTTCCAAAGACAATAGTTCATTTTCCAGCCACCGCACTGGGTGACTCACAATCTCTTGTTAACTCCAGGGAATCCATACCCTCTTCTGGATTGCAGAAGAACCTGCACACACATGGCACACACACACACACACACACACACACACACACACACGCACACACACACACAAAGTGGGAAAGAATGTGCTATACAAGGAACTTGAAGAGATGACTCATTATAGAAATGATCTTCAGATGATTCAGAACGGCTACACCTACCTGGTTTGCAGAACATTGAAATTGTCTTAAATATATCAATGCTGTAATAATATTAAATTCCTAGCTCATGTTCTCCCTCCTTCTGCTCTTCATTGGGACCTTGGGAGCTCAGTCCGATGCTCCAGTGTGGGTCTCTGTCTCTATCTCCATCCATCGCCAGATGAAGGTTCTATGGTGATATGCAAGATATTCATCAGTATGGCTATAGGATAGGGTCATTTCAGGTTCCCTATCCTCAGCTACCCAAGGAGCTATCTGAGGACATCGCCCTGGGCACCTGGGAACCCCTCTAGGTTCAAGTCTCTTGCCAACCCTAAGATGGCTCCTTTAAGTTATGTGATTCCCTGCTCCTCTATCCAACCTTCCTTTCTCCCAATCATCCCGTTTCCCCAAGTTCCCCCCATTCTCCCCTTCTTACTTTTCTCTCCCCATCTCCCCTTACCCCCGTCCCACCCCACCCCCAAGTTCCCAATTTTTTGCCCGGCAATCTTGTCTACTTCCCATACCCAGGATAACAACTATATGTTTTTCTTTGGGTTCACCTTCTTATTTAGCTTCTTTAGGATCACAGATTATAGACTCAATGACCATAAGTCAGGACCACGAGGGGTGCACCCACCCACTGAGACAGTGGGGCTGATCTATTGGGAGCTCACCAAGGCCAAAAAAAAAAAAAGCATGGGATAAAACCGGACTCTTTGAACATGGCAGACAATGAGGGCTGATGAGAAGCCAAAGAAAATGGCACTGGGTTTTGATCCTACTTCATGTTCTGGCTTTGTGGGAGCCTAGCCAGTTTGGATGTTCACCTTCCTAGACCTGGATGGAGGGGGGAGGACCTTGTACTTTCCACAGGGCAGGGAACCCTGACTGCTCTTCGGACTGGAGAGGGAGGGGGAGAGGAGTGGGGGGAGGAGGAGAAGGGTGGGAGGAGGGGAGGGAAATGGGAGGCTGGGAGGAGGCGGGAATTTCTTTTTTTTCTTTCAATAAAAAGAAAAAAAATTTTCATCAAATAATACAATTTCAAATCCTTCACTCAGCAACATGTGAGTGATACAAAACACATTCTAAGTTCATTCCATAAGTAATATAATATTTATATTTATTATATACATGCTTTCTTCATTAGTTACATGTAACTTCAAAATTTCTGTTATGTTCACTTTAAAAAGTTATTTTTTTTGTCACTAATGCTTTATGTTTTAGACTTTAAAAGTCATTACATGGATAAAATTCCCTTTCAGGACAAGCCTGTTCTTAGATCCAGTTTGCTGAGAACCCACTACGGATTATGAAATTCTCAATTCACCATAAACTCACAGGCTCATCCAGTATCCACAAATTACACTCCCCCAACTCCGTTCACCCAATTAAAAGAAGCTACAATTTGACTTTCATCAGGGTCTCTTGTGTCTCAGGCTGACCTTGAACTCACTATGCAGCCAAGGCTAGTCTTGAACTCCCTGTCTTTCTTTTCCCACCTCTTTGGGCTGGGGTTAGAGGTCTAGACCACTGCTCCCAGTTTATGTGATACTGGGGGTAGAATTCTGGACCTTGTGTATGCTGGGTAAATACTCTAACAATCCAGCTGTATCCAAACACGTAGTTTCAATTTCTACCGATAAGATCCACCCTCCAGAAAAATCTTATTTATTTTTTAAGTCGTAATCTAGGGAAAAAGTGTTTGGCAATGTTGCAAACAACAGCAAGAATAAAAATATATTTTTATCTTTTTCCTTAGAGAAAAGAAGCCCAGTAGGCCATGATCAGGTTCAAGTGAACTGAGGTTCTGCTGTGCTTTGCAACATGCCCTGGGTGGGGCATTTGTACACATGCTAACTCACTGGTCTGTATTGATTTTTATTGAGCTATGTATTTTTCCCTGCTCCCCTCCCTTCCTCTTTTCTCCCCTTCCAACCTCTCCCATGATCCCCATGCTCCCAGTTTACTCAGGAGATCTTCTCTTTTTCTACTTCCCATGGAGATTAGATCCATGTATATCTCTCTTAGGGTCCTCATTGTTGTCTAGGTTCTCTGGGATTGTAGAGACACTGAGAATAAAAATGCTTGCCTACTTAGCACTTTAAACAATTTACAACGGAGATAATTTAGAACACTTCGAGCCATTTACAAAACACAAAGTGGCCTCTATAGCCTAGATAGTAGTTGAAGCATAAGGAAAAGATTTGCAAGCACAGCCTGGCATGCTTAAGGCTGAATTCTAATAATTGAAAAGTTACCCTAAAGGAAGCGTGATAAGTTACTCTATGTGTTGAAAGTTGATAAAGGGTCTTCCTTCATTGCCCCCCCCCCCCCACCCCACCAGCTCTCAGGAATTCTTTCTTTTTTTTCCATAACAAATCTATGTTTGTTCTATTATGGAAAGAAAAAAAGTAGTGGGCATTCAAGAGTAAAGAAAACTGTTGTGGGTAAGGAGGATGGAGGGATGGAGGGCTGAGGTGGCAACAGCAGCAGAAGAACATTTTGTGCAGTCTAATGGGGTCAATGAGAGGCAGAGTAGCAAGATGAGCTCAGAGAAAAAGTCCTATAACACAAAGCGTCAGAGAATGTGGTTTTCACTCTGAGCAGAGAAGTGGATTAATCTGCCTTGCTTTTCTGATGACCGCTCTCACTCTTGTAGTGGACGGTAAACAAAAGCAGCCCAGAGAGAATAGATGTGAAAACAGGTAAGAGGCCACTGTCAGCTGCGGAGACAATTGACGGTGGCTTAAACCAGAGGAAAAGCAGGAGATGGGAGAACAGACTTGGATTTTGAAGTAACCATAATAATTGGACATTGAATTTGAGATGGAGACAGTAACGATGGAGGTGGGGTTGGTCGGATGGGCAGGCCGAGCACTAAGAGTTGGGTAGCCAAGGGTTGTATTCATTCTAGTTCTAGGTCATGGATTTGGACCTCAGCTCTAGGAACTAAATTTAATATCTGAAGGGAATATGTGTGGAGGTGAAGAACTCTGCACAACAGCCTGGGATGGAGATGGAAATGTATTAGTTATCATCACATAGACAGCATTTAAAACCACAAGTAATACAGCCATAGGAACAGGATACATGGAAAAGAGAGATGCAGTTCCCTTGCCATTATATTCATGAGTATATCATTTCCTTCAACAGAGATTTAAAGCAAGGTAGTGTTTTATTTATTTGGGGGGAATAAAATAAAAGATTAGTAATCTAGGGTCTACACAGCATTATTTTTTTTGTTTTGTTTTACACTTTTCCTTTGGGATAAAAATCTTCACAGTTCCTATGTTCAATAATACATCACTGCCTAACCGAACACATTCACATATACTACATGATTAATTCCTTACTATCCACCTGAAAGTGACAGCACAAATGTCTAGCTGCAAAATTTGGTTCTTTATATATTTGTTATTAGTACCCAGTGGAAGTATTTCCAGGAGGTTAGCTTCCCTGCCTGTGAAGCAATATCCCATAATAAGAAATTCAAACATAATAAAATTGAACTTTAAGGAACATCCTTTTATTTCTCTATAATGGAAAAACACAGTGGTGATTTAGACATCTTACCATAAGCCTCAGTACATGCAAGCTTAAGGGGAAATGTACAAGGAACGCAAATACCTTGCTCCTTTCCCTTAATAAGCTTTTTTTTTCTATATTCATGTTTAATGATTGAGAGTTTCCAGAACGAAGATCTTCTCAATTCTAAGCCTCTAGTGCTTTCCTGACAACTAATTATGTAAGTATGACATTGAACTAATATCTAAGGGAGTTTAAGTTCATATACACCATGTAGCTAAAAAGATTCTACCATCGAGCCACTGGCCCAGGGTCAGGGGTTCCTAAAAGGCAATGCAGGGACATTTTTCTTTTTAGTACCAGACATGGGATGAAGCTAATTACAAAGCCCTGGAACAATGAGAAGCCAAGGAAACTGTGTGATTTTTGTGACTGGTAGGTCCACATGCAGGGTTAAACAGTATGTGTGTTGGGGGAGGAGAGCTGCAGCAAGACCCTGGAACTAGCTACTGCCAGTCCCTTATATGACACTAGAGTCTCTTGTGTTACTGAATGTCTCTAGTGCTCTGATCTAGTTGTCTGTGTTGCTAAATAAGGAGATCCATGGGAAATAGTTGCAGTGTAGTTTGCCTTTTCATCAAGACAGGAATTTTTCAATCTGTTTATTTTTTCTAATTGTTATGAATATTTTCTCCTTTTAAGTAACTGAGTATATCAGACAGGGTCTCTGAAGGAAACAGATGGTGTGTGCAAACTGGGATATTTGAGCAGTGTTTAATAAAGGAACTGTTGAGAAAGGCAAATGGATGAGACTGAAGGAAAAGTGCAGTTCCAGCCAGGTAACAGGGTATTTACAAAAGGGAGTCACTCCAAAGAGAATAGCCAATGCCAAAGAAAGAAAAGATAATGGTATAACCTTGTGATCAACCCGAGAGACAGGCTAGATTTGTGGAATAATTTCTACACTATTTTCACTTTCTTCCCAGCACTTTCCATCTTATTAGTTTCTGTAACTAATAAACCATCCTGAAACCCTATTGAAGCCAAGCAAATGGGGTATGTGGTTGCTTGAGAATGCCCTCATATGCTCCTGTATTTGAATACTTGGTCCCCAGTTGATAGAACTCCTTGGGAATGTTAGGAAGTTCAGCATTGTTGAGGGGGTGTGTCACTGAGGTGGGATTGAGGTTTCAAAGATGAGTGGGCTTCCTAGCCCTCTCTCTCTCTGTGTCTTGTGATTCTATATTCTGCCAAGTTGACAACACCAACCATCACATCCTTATTCGGGGAAATGAGCACACATGCAATAACACTTTCATAAATTATGCAAACTCCATTACTTTGGAAAGATTTTATATTTGTTTTACTATATTTTTTCTGATGATTTTTCATATTCATACTTTGGAAGAATATCCAAAACTGCACAGGATATATATACCCTGTAAAAATATTTTCCTGACATTATAGTTCTCTCCTTGGAGTTTAGGCTATTAGTTATTGGTATGATCATATAAACAGATATATATGATCATAATAGTTTTCATGCTGAGGAATAAATGCTGAAATCCGAATAAACTGTCCTCTTCTTTGTGAACTGCACAGAAGCGTCTCCTTAACCTGTTGTGCATCTCCCAGCCCAGCCAGTTTTCTTTGATGGTCCCTAAGGTCTGGTTCTGTAGCACACACTTCGCTTTATTCAGACAACTACCTATGTGTGCTCCTGGAGTCTACAGAAAAGAGCAGGGAGGGATTCTGAAGCCAGGGGGACCTCAGATAGAATTCTGGCTTTGTAAGAGCTGTAATTAACCTATAATTTAGGAATTCCTGAAACTCAATTATTCAAATTATTTTGTCAAGCACAAAGTCTAGGTAGTCAATAAACCATCTCTTTCCTTCATCCGTTCTTTCTTTCTTTGTTTTAGTTTTGTTTTCTAACTATATTTTAAACTCTAAAGAAGAACATTTATTTATATTACATAAACATTCTTAAATTATTTAGATTAGTTTTTAGCACATGTTTTGAGAACGGTTGCATAGTATAAATATGAATAGATTTTTCTTCATTAGTATGGTGAGAAGACTTAGACCTGATAAAATTACATTAAACTGATTCTAAGCACCTAAATTCAAAATTTCCTTTTCATCACAGTGTGTGGTAAATGGCAAATGCAGAAATACAGTTATAAATTGCACGATAATGGCGTAAAATCAATGTTTGAACTAGGTCTTGCTGGCAAACCAGGAGGTCCCACTTAGCTATTTTTTCAGTAGAAATACAGGATGCCGAACAAGGAAACATAATGCTCTTATTTTAGCATGGCTGTCATATAGTGGAATGAACTATTCCATGCTAAGTATGGTTCACCATTTAGCTGAAACCAATATAAAGTCATAACTGCTCAGAACTGATAAGAAGTTTGCTGGATATTTGATCACACTGTGAGAAAATGTGTCAGTGTTTTATTCTGATTGGTATAATAAAGAGCTGAATGGTCAATAGCTAGGCAGGAGAGAATAGGTGGGACTTCCAGGGAAAGAGAGGAATTCGGGAAAATGTAGGCACATGAGAGATACCAGTGAGACATAGAGACAGACATGCAGAATGGAAGAGAGCTAAAAAGCCAAATGATAAAACATAGATGATCAGACCTTTGTCTGTTGCGGGGTTGGTGAAGATCTTCTCCCAGTCAGTAGGTTGCCTTTGTGTCTTAGTGACAGTGTCCTTTGCTTTACAGAAGCTTCTCAGTTTTAGTAGGTCCCATTTATTCAATGCTGCCCTTAATGTCTGTGCTGCTGGGGTTATACATAGGAAGCGATCTCCTGTGCCCATCTGTTGTAGGGTATTTCCCACTTTCTCTTCTATCAGGTTCAGTGTGTTCGGGCTGATATTGAGGTCTTTAATCCATTTGGACTTGAGTTTTGTGCACGGTGGAAGATGTGGGTCTATTTTCATTCTTCTACAAGTTGACATCCAGTTGTGCCAGCACCATTTGTTGAAGATGCTTTCTTTCTTCCATTGTATACTTTTAGCTCCTTTATCAAAAATGAGGTGTTCATAGGTTTGTGGGTTAAAATCCGGGTCTTCTATACAATTCCATTGGTCGACTTCTCTGTTTTTATGCCAGTACCACACTGTTTTCATTACTGTAGCTCTGTAATAGAGTTTGAAGTCAGGGATGGTAATGCCTCCAGAAGATCCTTTATTGTATAGGATTGTTTTGGCTATCCTGGGTTTTTTGTTTTTCCATATAAATTGACTGAAAAAGCATGGGATAAAACTGGACCCTCTGAACATGGCGAACAATGAGGGCTGATGAGACGCAAAGGACCATGGCATGGGGGGTTGATCCTACGTAATGTGATGGCTTTGTGGGAGCCTAGCCAGTTTGGATGTTCACCTTCCTAGATATGGACGGAGGGGGGAGGTCCTAGGTCTTACCATAGGGCAGAAAACCCTGACTGCTCTTTGGACTGGAGAGGGAGGGGGAAAGGAGTGGGGGGAGGGGGAGAAGGGTGGGAGGAGAGGGCGTAGGGTGGGAGGAGGGGGAGGGAAATGGGAGGCTTGGAGGAGGTGGAAACTTGTTTTTTTTTTCTTCTTTTCTCAATAAAAAAAAAGAAAAATTAAAAAAGAAACATAGATGAATAGAAATAGGTTAAGTTAAGTTATAAGAGCTAGTTGGGAAGAAACCTAAGCTAAAAGAAATGGTTTCAAAATTAACAATAAGTCTCCGTGTCATTATTTGTGGCATGGTGATCTTGATGAGAAAGTCTGACTACAGAAGTCAGTTTAAATTTAAAAAAAAAAAGTTATCTAAAGATCAAAGAGGTTAGCCATTTTAGGCAAGAGTTAGAGCATTTTCGTATATTGAATAAAGTGCATTGAGTACTGTTTGTGCTAGGTGAAGTTTGCTTGTGTCGGTCTTCTCCATGATTGTACCATTCTAACATACTGCCAGTATTTGTATGCCTGGGAAAGCCTAGATTGAATATATTCAGTTGTTAATGTGTTATTTAATAAAAAAATAAATAAATGTTATTTACCTTAGTCATATAGTCCAAAAAGAGTATTTTATTTCAAAATACAAATAAAATAAACATTTCAAGTCAATACAAATAAATGTTATTTACCTTAGTCATATAGTCCAAAAAGAGTATTTTATTTCAAAATACAAATAAAATAAACATTTCAAGTTAATATTTTTAAATCTTACACATTGTTTGATCAATCTTTGGTAGAATAGAGACATTTTATACTTCATTGTTGGAAATATTCTCCAAAAAGAGAATACTATCCTCTCATGTAGTATTCAATTTTTAAAATTGTAGATTGTGAGGATTTTATGAAGGTTCTTTTTCCTCTGGCTTTTCCATGGCAGTCTTACAATAGCCTAACTGTGTTACAGCAGATTGCTTTCACTGCTGTGATCCAAGGTCACTCCATAAAGGATTTGCATTGCTAGCATCTGAGAGTTGAAGGTGTTCTGTCACCTGGGATAATTTTGTACATTTTTCTTTTTTGGAAAAAAAAATATCTGACATAGCAATGACTTTATTTTGTGTTGGTCTACAAAAGATTAATACAGCAGTCTGAATTTCTTGAGATAACCTATTTTCTGAAATGATTTTGCCTCGTTACAGCAACAGAAAAATAGAAATCTTCACATTACACAGTGGGCGCAGATGGATACTTGGAGGAAAAGCATTCGACCCGGGCGGCAGAGCTCGAGGACTTGCAAGGGAGGTGAGAAGACAGATGGCTGGTTCAGCTTCGTGTCTGAGACACACACTGCCTTGAGAAGCGGGGCTTTGGAGGAGAAGCTTCTCATTTTTAAGAACTACAAATTCTTCTCCGATCTCTTAGGAAGTGCTGCAGCCATTTTCACTTTCCTCTCTTTGCTTCCCTTGTGAACACAATTCCACAGAGAGGTTATAAAGTTGATTGTTTCATCCCCACATAGATGTGAATGCTGGTCTCCCTTTGGAGCTCAGCTTACAGATGGCATCAGCCATGGGCTATCCCACCACCATTTCCCTCGGAATACATCTTTACACTGTGTGTGAAATACAGCGCATTCTGGATCCTTGCCTTCTGTTTCCAGAGTCACAACACTGACCTAGATCTCATCATTTTGTTTCTCTGTGAAATTTTCCAGTTGTCCTGTCTGCTCCTTTGCAAAATTCACCATGAGGATCAGGCAGGGATAGGCCTCCAATGGGTGTTAACAAAGCATGCCATATCAGATTGAGGTAGAACTAAATTCCTCCCTAAAAAAGGCAACCCAGTATGCGGAATGGGTTCCCAAAAGCCAGCTTAGACATAAGGGACAGGTCCTGATCCCACTGCTAAGAGTCCAACAAATAACCAAACTACCCAATTGTCACAAGTATGTAGAGAGCCTAGGTCGATACCATACAGGCTCCCTAGCTATCAATCCAGAGTCTGAGCCCACCTTAGTTGTTTCTGTGGTTCCCTTATGATGAGGTTGATGCTCCTGGCTCATACAATCTTTTCTTCCCCTCACTTCAGCTGGATTTCTGGAGCTCAGTTCAGTGCTTGGCTGTGGATTTGCCCATTTGTTTACATCAATTACTGGATGAAGGCGTTTTTGTTGTTGTTGTTGTTGTTGTTTTTTTTTTTTTGACAATTAGGATGGTCACCAATCTAATTACAGGAGATGAACAGTTCAGATACCCTCTCCACTATTGCTAAGAGTCTTAGCTGGGGTCATTTTTGTGGATTCCTGGGAGTTTCCTGACACCAAATTTCTCCTTAACCCCCAAATGTTCCCTGCTTCATCAAGATATCTCCTTCATTACTGTCCCATCCCCAACCAGCCAACCCAATCCCTCAGGTTCCCCTCCCCGCCCAATACAATATACCCAGAAGATCTCTTCTATTTCCCTTCCCATGGAAATCTATGCATCCCTCTTTGGGCCTTCCTTGTTATCTAGCCTCTCTGGGGCAGTGGATTGCAGTCTGGTTTCTTTTACTTTACAGCTAATATCCATGTACCATGTTTGTCTTTCAGGGTCTGTATTACCTCACTCAGGATGATTTTTTTCTAATTCCATCCTTTTGCCTGAAAATTTCCTGAGTTTGTTTGTTTGTTTTTTACAGCTGAGTACACATTGCATAGATGTATCACATTTTATCCATTCTTTTGTTAAGGAGCACCTAGGTTGTTTCTAGTTTCTGGATATTATAAAAAAATTTTAAAAACTGCTGTGAACATAGTTGAGTGTGTGTCCTTGTGGTATGATTGAGCATCCTTTACTAGGTCTTGAGGTAGATTGATTACCAATTTTCTGAGAAACCACCATATTGATTCCCAAAGTGGCTATAAAAGTTTATGCTCCCACCAGCAGTGAAGTATTCCCCTTACTCTACATCCTCTCTAGCATAAGCTTTCATTAGCATTTTTTTATTTTAGCCACTTTGACAGGTGTAAGATAGTAGGCAGATCAATAGAAAGATAGTTAGATGATACATTCTGCTAAGTCCTTTAGTGTTGTTCATATGTATATTTATAAATGGCTAACATATCAGGGGGCTTGTCCCTAAAAAAGATTGATTTTACCTCTCTAAGCAGTCATCGGTTTCTTGTAGTTCTTCATCTTCATGATTAACTTTTCTTTATACATGAACAGAATCTTATTGCATATGTGTATACATATATCACATTTTCTCTATCCATTTATCATTTGAAGGACTGTCAGGTTTTTCTATTTCCTAGCTATCATCAACAAACATGGCTGAGCTAGTATCTATAGAGTAGGATGTCAAGTCCTCTGGTCATATGCCAAAGAATGAGATAGCCTGGTCATATGGGAAAACTGCTTTCAACTTTTTGAGACTTCTTCATAGTAATTTCCACAGTAACAGCACTAGCTTGCAATCACACCAAATGTGAATTATAGCCCAAAATTCCACCACAAAACTTCCAGAAATGTTCAGCATTTTCAGCAAAGTATCAAGACACAAAATCAACTAACAAAAATAAGTAGCCTTACTGACTTACTATGTCAATAACAAACATGCTAGGAAAGAGAGCATAGGCACACTCCCATTCACAATGTCCTCAGAAATAAATGAGGAATCTAGAAATAAACATAAAGAGATAAAATACCTGTACAATGAAAATTTCAAGGATCTGAAAAAAGATATTGAGAAAAATACTAGGGCCCTATGCTTGCAGAATGGTAAAATTAGCATTGCTAAAATGACCATCTTGCTAAAACCCTGTATTGCACCTAAAAAACCTCTATTCTAGTCTTTAGTCAGGAGAACCCAGAAGATTCTCACAACATACTGCTGTTACCCTTAGCTATCTCTCGCTCGTTGAAAGTAAGATCTTATTGATGAAAACGTAACATACTTTGAACATAAAACTAAAGATGGATCTAATCCTAGAACATTCTTCCTGAGTACTAGCATTCCTAGTATTGGAAGGCGATACACAAGCTGCCAAACAGGTGAAGCAATAAATAATTCTACCCTACCTAGGAACCACAACGATGATCAGCGTAGCAAGATATCCATTAAAGGTGCAATAGTCACACTCATATCTTGGCAGTCACCAACATCAGTCCAATTAGACTTCAGGCCTATCTAACAGGAAGGAAATCATGACTGGTACTGTAAACCTAGCCCACTATTAGGGATAGGGAAGCTTGGATCTTTAAGGAAAACCTAATGCCACCACTTCCTATACCATATAATTCTAATTATAGTTTAAATATTTATTTTTATACCCACAGATATATATCATCCCTCATCAAAAAAAAAAAGCTTCATTTGCAGTATGCAGATACCATTACAGAAAGCTACAGCTGGTCAGAATGCGGAGAAGAACTGAGCGTAGACCACAGCTCCAACAGATACATCTACAATACAGTTTCTATGCCTAAGACTCAAGGAATATCTCAAAAGAATGGATGGAAAGATTTTCAGAGCCAGAAGAACATGAAGTTTGCTCCAAGATTATGTCTTGTAGATGTCACAGAGGAGCGATACCCATGAAAGATCAAAATACGGCTGTCTAAACAATACCTGAACACAAGTTGATACCCTTATGTGGATAGGGGAAAGCTCACAGGTCCCTACATGAAGAGCTACAAGCAGTCAACAGGTTCTCAGAAAGGGAAAACTCGTCTTCCCCAGGAATGAGCCCAATAAATAGTATGTAAACATTACCAAGACTAAAGCGACTCAGCCGACTACATTTGTATGTATGTGTGTGCATGTTTCTCTCTCTCTCTCTCTCTCTCTCTCTCTCTCTCTGTCTCTCTCTCTCTCTCTGTGTGTGTGTGTGTGTGTGTGTGTGTGTGTGTGTGTGTGTGTGAATAATAAAGGAAAAGAATATGAGTGGAAGTGGGGAGACACGGGATAATTTGAGAAGAAGGGAGGAAGGAAATGTTACAGAATTTTAACTGAAAAAAAATTTTCTTTAGGAAAGTCAAAGAAAACAAAAGACCCAGATGAAGAAATGGAGCACAAATCTGAACAGAGAACCCCTCCCCCCCCAAAAAGAAACAAAAATGGCTAAGAAATATCTTTCAAAATGTTCAACATCCTTAGCAATTAGGGGAATACTAATTAAAATGACTTTGAGATCTCACCTTACCCTAGTCAGAGTGGCTAGCAAGGTCAAGCAAACAGTTGACAAAAAATGCTAGAGAGGATGTGTGGACAGGAAAAAGCCTCTTACATACATCCTGTCTCTTTTCTAGGACACCCTCAGCACAACTTCAAGCTTTCCAAGTTCTTCAAATACTTGATTCTGCCCCATACCTTCAACTGTTTGCTGTTTGTCCAGTGGCTCTTCCCTCTGTTTTTAACAATCTTTCCAGACATCCATCCATTAATCCTCTTCTAACCTACTTCTTTATCAGCGATCTGTTGAGATGAAACCTATCTGATGATAAGTATTATATCTAAAGTGGGATAAAATGGCACCCTGTAAAAACCTCTTATAGAGTGTGTATCTTACACAGGGGGATTCAGGGGAGTCCTCCTTAATTTAAATTGAAAATTAAATTCATATGGCATATTCTAGTCAAATCACCAAAACAATACTTGTACTCAAAATATGTTGCTTACAAACATTAATCCACCCCATGAAAACATCAAAAGCAATGAAATATTATGAACAATCTTAACTAAAGTGTCCAAACTGTTATGTGCTGAAAATCGAAACATTGTTGAAGAAAATTAAAGACATGTGAACATAAAGATTCATGTTACGATGGTAATGTCCCTCAAAGTGTGATATCAACTGTTCAATGCAATTTTTATTAGAACCTCAGCAGCGTTTTGGAAGAAATGAAAGACCATCTCCAAGGTCATAAAAATTCAAGAGACCACAAGCAAACAGTACAATCTTGAAAAAGAAGAAAACTCACATGTCTGTGAATTATAATATAAATTTTTAATTAAGAAAATATTGGTTCAATATTTTGAAATCCACACTAATTACTATCACCAATGACCTCTTCAAAAAAGTTCTTAAGCATTTGGGAAGTTTGTACAAATTTATAAAACTCTTATTTTTACTTGAAAGCTCATTTAGAATTTGGCAAAATTGCTGGGTCCAGGGGTAAGTTGATCCCGAATTTCCTGAGAAACTGCCACACTGCTTTCCAAAGTGGTTGCACAAGTTTGCATTCCCACCAGCAATGGATGAGTGTAACCCTTTCTCCACAGCCTCTCCAGCAAAGGCTATCATTGGTGTTTTTTATTTTAGCCATTCTGACAGGTGTAAGATGGTATCTTAAAGTTGTCTTGATTTGCATTTCCCTGATCGCTAAGGAAGTTGAGCATGACCTTAAGTGTCTTGGCCTATAATTAGTGATCCTAGAGAAGCTAAATAAGGAGAACCCAAAGAAAAACATATAGGCATCCTCCTGAATATTAACCTTCAGCAGGCGATGAAAGGAGACAGAGACAGAGACCCACATTGGAGCACAGGACTGAAATCTCAAGGTCCAAATCAGGAGCAGAAGGAGAGAGAGCACGAGCAAGGAACTCAGGACCAAGGGGTGCACCCACACACTGAGATAATGGGGATGTTCTACTGGGAACTCACCAAGGCCAGCTGGCCTGGGTCTGGAAAAGCCTGGGATAAAACCAGACTCTCTGAACATAGCGGACAATGAGGACTACTGAGAACTCAAGAAAAATGGCAATGGGTTTCTGATCCTACTGCATGCACTGGCTTTGTGGGAGCCTAGGCAGTTTGGATGCTCAACTTACTAGACCTGGATGGAGGTGGGGATTCCTTGGACTTCCCACAGGACAGGGAACCCTGATTGCTTTTCGGGCTGAGGAGGGGGGGAACTTAATTGGGGGAGGGGGAGGGAAATGGAAGGGGGTGGCAGGGAAGAGACAGAAATCTTTAATAAATAAATAAATTAAAAAATGAAAAAATAAAAATAAAAAATAAAAAAAATAAAAAATCCTGAAAAAAAAAGAATTTGGCAAAATTTACTGTCAGGATTGTTCCCCAACTGACAGACTCATTTTGTTCAAAATTGAGATAATGTCTGCTGAATACCCAATTTTGAAAAGCCACAGTTTGTCATTGTTCCATGTCAAAATGCATTGTTCTTAAAACAGTACTGGCTCTATTCAAATAGCTCAGTCACACATTCTTTCCTCCAGACAGCCACCACAACATGGTGATTTGCTTTGCAACATAAGCATTCTCTACCTTCTTCCTATTTCATCAGATAGAATATTTTTTTAAAAAAAGTATGGGCTCAGAGGTCAGGCTTTTGCAAATGGAATGATTTCTGTGATGTTTCACCATCTTCATTCCAGGGAAATGGGAATTCACTGTGAATGGGACTCTTTTCATGTGAAAAGTGAGGGCTGCCACCTCAACTTGTGTGAGAAAAGAATCTAGGATCTTTGGCCTTGGTATCATCAGTGTGAATCTCAATAAGAAAAAAAGAAAGAAAGAAAGAAAGAAAGAAAGAGAGAGGAAGGAAAGAAGTAAAGAATGAAGATAGGAAGGAAGGAAGGAAGGAAGGAAAAGCATGATTTTAAAACAAGTGCTTTTGGACCTCACAGACCCTTTGAAAAGGAATTCCAGAGATCTTTGCCCTATACTTTAAAAATTACTAGCTAATAAAGAATACAATTTAAATACAATTTTGGAGTGATTCCAGTGATGTTTCTAAGTTGGGCCATGTCTTTAAAGAATGAGAAAGTAATAAATATTGTAAATGTAATTAGGAAAAATATAGTTACAAGTGTATGTGTATACAAAGTAATGGTCTGTCCTATCCCTTAAAGAGATAAGCCCTGCCCACTCCCTCCCTTCTGCCAAGGCAAGTGCATCTTCCTTCTCTTCCAGTGTGTGAGCTCTCTCTCTCTCTCTCCCTCTCTCCCCCTTCCCTTTGACTGAATAAACTATACCCAAACCCTCTCTCTGCATGTGTGCCGATTCCTCTCTGTCTCTCACCCACTGTGGCTCCTCATGTGACTGGCTGCCCTGAGACCCACCAGGGTCTCTCACCTGCTGCCTCCCACCCACCAGGAACCTACAGAGGCCTTGGGTGGTGGGACCCATCTGCCCCTCATGACCCACTGCCATACAGCTTTATCTAAATCATTATATTATTAAGATTTGCTGGCCTAGTCTGTCACCTGGGTACCCTGTCTCTTTAAGAGACAAGCACTGCCCTCTCCCAACCCCCCCTCTTCCACTGAGGGAGGCAGATATCCTCCCTCCTCCAGCCTGTGCTCTCTCTTTCCTTCTCTCTCCCAAAAAGGTAACTTCTCTTTCTCTCTCCCTCTGTCTCTCTCTCTTTCTCCCTCTTCCTCTCCCCTTTCATTCCCCTTCCCTTCCATAACCCACTGAATAAACTTTATACTCATACTACATGATGTATCTGTCTGTCTCTCACCCCCAGTGGTCTCCCACCCACCAAGGTGACCCGTCAAGGCCTCAGAGGACTCGCCAAGGCCTGGGGGACTCTTGAGGCCTTGGGCCACCCACTGCTGCCCCTCGTGAGACCACCACCCCTCATGGGACCTGCCTTCCTCCCCTTATATCTTTAAAAATGAATAACATTCTTGTGTGATTCAGCCAGACTCTCTCCATGTTCCCTCGTGAATTTGGACTCGGAACACTTTCTAATGCTGCAAATGGTAATGTTCCTTATCATTTCTTTTCTAATTTCTACCAGTAAACAGGACTGCCAGTGTCCCACTGCCAGCATCTCATGCCTCTTAGCTTTTCCTTTTGCTTGGCAGCCCCATCCCACCCTCCTGTAATTGCTTTTTTTCTCTCATTCCTATTCCTTCTATTCTATCTCTGCCACTGCTACCGCTGGTCCAGGGAAACTGACAACATTAGTCAGATCCACGAGGCAGCTGTCTTCTCCCACACACACACATTTTTATTGATTTTATTGAGCTATTCATTTCTTCTCTCCTCCCATCCCCTCCTTTCCCCTCCCCTTCAACCCTCTCCCATGATCCCCATGCTCCCAATTTACTCAGGAGATCTTGTCTTTTTCTACTTCCCATGTAGATTATATTCATGTATGTCTCTCATAGGGTCCTCATTGTTGTCTAGGTTTTCTGGAATAGTGGTTTGTAGACTGATTATTATTATTTTTTTTTGCTTTATGTTTAAAAACCACTTGTGACTAAGTACATATGTCAATTGTTTTTTCTGGGTCTGGGTTACCTCACTCAATTTGATGTTTTCTATTTCCTGCAAATTTCAAAATGTCATTATTTTTTTCTGCTGTGTAGTAAGTACTCCATGCTATAAATGTACCACATTTTCCTTATCCATTCTTTGGTCAAGGGGCATTTAGGTTGTTTCCAGGTTCTGGCTATGACAAACAATGCTACTATGAACATAGTTGGTCATCAAAAGAACAAATAATCCAATAAAAATTGGAGTACAGACCTAAGCAGAGAACTCTCAACAGAGGAATCTAAAATGGCTGGAAGACACTTAAGGAAATGCTCAACATCCTTAGTCATCAGAGAAATGCAAATCAAAACAACTCTGAGATTCCATCTTACACCTGTAAGAATGGCCAAGGGTCAAAAACACTGATGACAACTTAAGCTGGAAAGGTTGTGGGGTAAAGGGAACACTTCTTCATTGCTGGTGGGAGTGCAAGCTGGTACAGTCCGTTTGGATATCAGTATGGTAATTTCTCAGAAAATTAGGAAACAACCTTCCTCAAGACCCAGCAATACCACTTTTGGGTATATATATCCAAAGGATGCTCAATCGTACCACGAGGCAGCTGTTTTCAATTCCAGCCTTTGCTCCACACCACAGCTTGTGGCAGCTCAGTTGACAGGGCAGATCATGCCTCACAGTCTCTCTTGTTATATTTATTTAAAACTCCCGTGGCTCAAAAAACATGGCTTCTCCATATAACATGTGACTGCCGCCATTTTGACTTGTCTTATTTTGGTTTTGTTTTGTTTTCATGTTTCTTGTGTTTCAGCCTATCTGATGTTAGATCACTGGTTAAGAAATTTTCACTATTATTGTCTTTCAGTTCACTTCTCCTTTCTCCGTTAAGTGGAGATATTTACAGCATTCAAGAGAGACTACGTTATCTTAGGCTGAAGGTCACACTTTTTAGACTATTGCTTGGGACATCAGTATCTGTCCTCAAACCCCTGGGTGAGGGCTATGTGCTTCTACTATCACTCTATATCAGTTAGTTGCAAAACACTCACTCCTGAGTACAGGATCAATTGAACCTAAGGTACTAGCATAGTAGGGATTCTGAGTATTGGTGGAGAACCTAAAGAGAAAGAAAAAATCACAGTAAGATGTATAACTAGTATTAGGAATAAAGGAAGATGAGACACATATATAGGAAGGAATAGTGGAGGAGGTGTGGGGAGACATATGGAAGTTTTCCAGGCAGACAGAAAAAATGGAGGAAGCAATGTGAAACCAGACAATGTAGACTAGTGTCATCTTTCTTTTTTTTTTTCAGAATTAATCTTTCTTTATTGAAGTTGTTTTGGTTACAGAAATGAGGAATGCAGTTGATAAATTAGGTATTTATTTATTTATTTTTATTTATTTATTAAAGATTTCTGCCTTCTCCCCGCCACTGCCTTGGAACCCTGATTAGTGTCATCTCTTCTGAGGTCAAGTCACAGAGATAAAGAGGTAGGAAAGTCTGTACTCTTTGAGAAGGGGGGATAAAAAGAGGCAAAGTTTTAGAGAAAGGAAATAAAAAAATGAGATGTAAACAATGAGGGAATAGTAAAGGGCCAAGGCCTCCTGCGACTGACCTTCAGCATCCTATGAGTAAGAAAGAGCTGTAGAGTGGAATGTGAGCTGGCTGGGGACTGGCTGGGAGGGAGGGTTCTTGACTGACTTTTTGATCTCATATGGAGGCCAGAGGTGGGACTGGAGCCTTGGTGCACTCCATACTTCAGAGGGTAACAGAGTATTTGGTCCAAAGCATTGGCAGCCTTCCCAATCTCAGGGCTGAAGTAGGGAGGAATCCAAGCCTCAAGTGGCACAACAAGGGTCCTCTCACTCTGACCCTCTTTGGTGAACTTCACAATTCCTTGATCATCAGGTGAATCCCATGTAGAGAAGTCTGTTTCTCCATGTAAGATAACACATTCACAGGTTCTGTTCACTGAAAAGGGGTTATGTTTGGGAGATCATTCTTTAGCCAGTCCCACATACTGGATTAATTGGTCAGAGTGAGTCTTATTGGGGAAGTGATCATTGTACTAAAATTTGGAGGCACAAATGAAGTGAAAGGGAAAAAAAATCTAGTAAGGACCCCAAGAAGGAAAACATCTGCATTCAAGAAACACACAGAGGAACAAATAGCTGAAAATGACTTGAGAAGTCTGGAACATGAAATCAGGAAAGCCCCAAAGGGAAATGCCAAGTACTACCCCATAGCTTTAATAAGAACTTGGGTTTTTCTCTCACTTACGGTTTTGATTACAGGGATGATGAAATCCTATCATCCTCCTGCTGAATTAAGGAGCAAGTTCTGTGAGGCAAAGTCAACAGAAGCAGGGACACCTGCTCAGAACTGTCAGAACAAAACCTGCATTAGACAAAACCTTTTCCAGTACTGCTGCCTTGGCCTTCTTTGGAAACATGACGTCATATGTTCTGTGGCTATTTTCCATAAGCTATTTGTTTTTCACTACTGATTTGTATGTGTTAGATATTAACCTTTTTTTAAAATATAGGGCTGACAAAAATTTTTCCCCAAATTACAGGGTAATCTTTTAAAGATCTTTCTTTTATTTTTCTTTTCTTTTTTTTTTCTTTTTTGGCTATGCAAAGTCTTTTCAGTCTGTAGGAATCTCACTTGTTTATTCTGGCTGCTGCTGTTGTTGCCAATACCTTTAGTGCCATACCTAAGTCATACAAATACACAACTAGTAAAACGGTAAAGTACTTAGTGTCACAAATCAGAGAAAGACAAGTTAAAATGCTGTTGAGATATCACACCTCATACTTGTGAGGACAGCTATAATCAATAGAACAAAGAGTGTATGTTAGTGAGGATGAGAAGAAAGGGCACTCTCTGAACACTGTTAAAAAAACCGTTTAAGGAAATGCAAACTGGTACAGATGCTAAGGCAAAACAATACAGTTCCCCTGAAGATATCAAAAACAGAATGAACATTTTATTTAACATCCCTCAAATTAAAAGCAGACCTGAAAGTGGGTTCTACAATACCACAGTCAATGAAGTCTTATTTACACTAGCCAAGGTGTATAAGCAGACTAAGATCCACTCAGAGATGAACACACAAAGAAAAAGTGATGTAGGCATACAAAAAGAAAACATTATGTTGAAAAAAAAGGAAATCCTACCCGTTTAAACCCTGTGGTTGTAGCAGGCAGGTGTTATTTGTTATTTTAAATTATGTATGCCAGGGATAGAGAGAGAGAGAGAGAGAGAGAGAGAGAGAGAGAGAGAGAGAGAGAGAGAAAACAAAACTTTTTCTACTTACTTATTCAGTTATTTGTTGATGAGGAAAATCTGTAATTATGCAAGTATGTACGCACATTTATATTGCTTACTTTAGCAGGAAAGAAAATAATCAACAGTATATTCTCCTTATTCAGCTTACCTTCTCGCTCATTAATTTGTTTGTCTTACTCTATCCCCTTGGGGTAGATATCCTTTCAAGTTCATCTTCCAAGAAAATGATAAATGTAATACTTTTTAATTTAATTTTCACAATGGCATTTCTAGCTTTTATTATTCCACTGCATTGAGTTTTAAGTTCCTTAGAGTTTCTTGTCTCATCAATCCGCATTATAATTTATTCCCATTATTTTCTCAACATGTTTCAAATTTCATAAAATCATCCTTTTTCATTCTGCATGGCAGTTCGCGTCAAGGTTGCTTTCTGTTCTGATTTAAACCTATTACTGAGATCTACTCTTCTTCTGCATCTTCAAGACAATATTTCTTTTTTTTTTCCTTGCCTTACATTAGCTTTTGTAGAACCTCTTTGTGGATTATTCTCTGTTCACCTCTCACTGGGCAGAAAGAGGTCCCGCCACTTTGTGTTGTCCAAACCTATCATTTTGGCATAATTTGTTTCCACAATGTACTGTTCAAATACAAGGCATAACAGGATGCTGGTCTCAATTATAGTCCAGTTCCTAGTATCTATGAGCTTCTTTCCAGTGTGACAATGTTGCCCCGTGACTGGTTTCCTTAAAATCCTGCTATCCTGAACTCTGATATGCTAAGAATTTATATTCTATCATTCTTATGCAGCTGTCTCCTATAATCCTGCAGCAAACTTAACTCCACAGAGTGAAGCTCAGTGTTCCAAGTCCATGTCTCTCGTTTCCTTTATCCACAGCTGTTTTGGGCTCTTGGAGATCCTGCGGCCCTGAGTCCACAGGACTGACACACCCCACCCCCACCTCCCATACTACACAGATTACAAATCAGGTGGATGTTGGTGTGGGCCAACACATAATCCTAGATCTGGGCCTGGGTAGTTGCTAGGTTGGTGAGCCAGCTCTCCCCTGTCTTCGCCACCAGGATGGGCTCTTCTACAGTGCTCTGGCTAGTTCGCCCCTTGCAGCGATGAGCAAGGACAGAACCAGGAGAGCCAATATTCTTATGCCTGATGTTTATGTTGGAAAAAGCGATGTAGAGTTGTCTCATTTCCCATTGCTTCTTCTTGAATATTTTTATATACTTCTCACCTACCAGGGCATATTCCAGGCCAGGGACATGAACTCCTATGAATGATCCTTCTCATTTTTGCTTTTCATCACATACACATACATGTCACATACATTGCCAGAACTAAGTATGGAAATACTTTTATTTATTTGTGTGTGTGTGATCGTGTGTGTGTGTGTGTGTGTGTGTGTGTGTATGCACACACGCACCTCAGTCAAGGGATAGTTAAACAGATTCAATTCTCTTCTTCTACTGTGTGGCACCCAGGGATCAAATTCAGATTTTCAGCCCTCTAAACATCAGGCACCATTACCAAGTGAGCCACCTTGCAGGTCTCTCTCTTAATTCTTTACCACTCATGACCTTGGGCTTTTAAAGAACAGTGCAAAACAATAAATGGCTTTTAAAAGGAAGTTTGAGTCCGGAAAGACAGCTTGGTGGATACAGCTTTCTGATGCCAAAATTGACAACCTAGGAACTCACATTGCAGAAGGAGAGACTGAAGCTTGCCAATTGTCTACTGACCTCCATATATGAGCTCTGGTACATGCAAGTCTGCTAGTATACACACATCAAAAATAAAGATATGAAGTGAAAGACAAATAGAGCCAGTGTAGTGTTTGTTAGAGTGCACTAGAATAATGCAATTCTCTAGAATTTAGAAACTAATGCTGATAGAAGAGGAAAGACCTAACTATGAAAAGTATTTTGCAATTTATGTTTATTTAATTTTATGTGCATGAGTGTTTTACCTCCATATATGTCTAAGCACCACATGCAAGCCTGGTGCCCACAGAGGTGAGGGAAGGCATCAGGGCTCTTGTAACTGGGGTTATGGATGATTGTGAACCACCACATGGCTGGTGGGAGTTGAAGCCCCTGCAAGAATAAGTGCTCTTAACTTAGTAAGTGCTGAGCTTTCTTTCCACCCCTGAAATGTAGTTTAAAAGAGAAATAAAATGTTGCAATAAGAATAACTATAGACAAAAATGAGCCACACGGTATACAAAAATTAAAATAGGACTTTGAGGATAGGAGATTTGTATAAAATTGGGAATGCACTACAAAAGAAAGTAGAATTCACGGCAAGAAAAAAAAAAGCACCTAAGATACACTGGAGTAGAAGACAGTACTCCATGTAAGAATAAATAGCATTCTTGTCACTGAACACTGATTGATGGCACAATCCTGCTGGAGAATATGAAGAAGAAAGGCAGGATTAAATCAGACTCGTGGAGATGGTGCAGTCACACGGAATGAAGCCTGTGAGATATGATCAAAAGAATTGGTTTCTGTGTCACAATTGGGATGACCTATTTTTTAACCTTAGCCAAGTCATTTAATCTTTCTGGCTTTCAGCTTTCCCTTACCGTAAAGTGAGTTTAAGAGCGCTATGTTATAATTTGGGGACAGTGACTCTGGCAGCCAGGGTTGAAAACTAAGCAAGGTTAAATACACTGCTACAATGGGAAAGAAAGACTAGACTCCTGCAAGGAGATCACAGTTCCTCAAGCAATAAAACTTCAGTCTTCCGAGGCTGACACAAACCAGAGAATACAACTCAAAAACATGGCCAATCCACACATCCCAACATATATAACTAGAAGGACCACATGGTAGAGTTTATATAAGGTCTTCATGGTAAGACTGAGGAGTATTGGTTAAATTGTCATTTCTAATCTGCGTAGTACATTACTTGACTGATCTCAGTCTCACATTTAATAAATTAAGGCAGTCTTCAGTTTTTCTTGCAGTGTTGCAGTCATTATCTTTGGGAAATCAATCATTTGTGTCACAGAGTGGTAGCATGGGCATCCCCTAACTGAGCCATTCATTCTTTTATACATTGCCTTGAGCTTGGCCCCAGCAGAAAAGATGACGCCTACTATCGAAAGAGCAAATCAGTGCTTTGGATAGAATATTTGACAAACATAAAAACTGATATGAGATTTCCCTCTGTATGCTGTGATTACTACTGATAAATAGAGGAACTGCTTTGGGCCTATAGCAGAGCTATAAGGGAACAGAGCTAGGTGGTGAAAACTAAACTGAATGCTAGGAGAGAGAAGGCAAAGTCAGAGAGAAGCCATGAGGCCCCACTGGAGATGGTTGAAATTTTACCTGGTAAGCCCCACAGCTACGAGGCGATACACAGATTACTAGAAAAGGGTTAAATTCAGATGTAAGAGTTAGCCAATAAGAAGCTAGAGCTAATGGCTCAAGCAGTGATTTAATTAATACAGTATCTGTGTGGTTATCTCAGGGCTAAGCAGCCAAGAACCAAGCAGCCACCTCCTACAACAAAAAAATTTGGTTTAACAATTGAAATGTAAAATTGGGACCAAAAGCAGTGTCTATACTTTCTTTGGAAGGGTTTATTTTCCCCATTCTGTTTTCCTGAGGTTCATTTTGAAAACAACAGCTCCTAGTTTACTGTAAATGATTATGTAAATATTATTAAAAATTGAATATAATAGAGTATCCAGAAATAATTTCAGCAGTCACAACCATGCAATCTTTAAACAAATATGCCAAAAACATATTAGAAAAAAGACAACAAGAAATGATGTTCAAAAAACTTAATTTGCACATAGGGGAAAATAAACATTGAGACTTATCAGTTACCCCAAACTGGAACCAATTCAAAACAGATCACGGACTTAAATGCAAGATCAAAAACTCAGAAACTGCTAAAACAGAGCATTAGGAAAGACAGGTATAGACAAGGGCTTTCTGGAAATGACTCTGACTGCTCTGGAAACAATCCTTATGAAATAAAAAATATAATTGCATCAAATCAAAAACTTTCTGCACAGAAAAGTTTAAAACTCAAAACTCGAGGAGAAAGCTGACAAGGTGAGAGAGAAATATTTGCCAGCTAGTCATTTAATAGAGGATTAGTATCTATATAAATAAAGAACTACATTATAATGACCAAATTATAAATGACCAAAGAAAAACAACCCAAACGATACATGGCAATTCAATTGTACAGACAATTCTCAGAGGAAGTAACGTGGCCAATCAATCTGTGAAAAAGAATCACTATCTTTAACTATCAAGAAACTGTCAATAAACTACAGGGAGATTCTCTCTCAGGCCTGTTCGAGTAACTGCCATCAAGGAAACAAAACTCACTTCCTCTTAAAGATCATTCGAGGAAGGAAAATTAGTCCTTGGGGTTATTATCAGAAACCTTTTGTTGTCATCTTCTGAGACAGAAAGGTACCAGGTGACACACAGGCACCTTCTGCTTGTCTTCAGAGAATAAAGCGGGGAAAGTTGGATAACAGCTATCTGAAGATCTGAGCAATATCTGAATATCTGCAGTATTAATAGCAAAGCCAGACAGGAAACATCACAAAGTAGGAAAGTTCAGAGAACACGATGGAGAGACCACTGCAGTTCAGTGGCGCTCTCCATCCCACTAAAGTACACACATCAGATAATCCGCACTGTATCTTCAGTAACAGACACTTCAGAGAACAAGGAAAAGTGGAGCAATGGTAGGACAAACCTTGTACATGGCCACAGAAGAGAGAGGAGAGATACCAAGTAAACCTTTCTTTCTGGTACTAACCCAGAGATTGTAATTCTTTTTTAAAAAATATTTTCACTGTCTTTATTAATTGCTACTTAGAAAACTCTTGGATTTATTTACCAAAATCAACATTTGTAAGCACATATGAGTGTTTCAACACCACTGAGCATTTCCCCTTTTTTGATGAATGAGTATTTCTGACAAGCTAACCAAATCTTCTGTCTGCAACCCAAATATATAAATCAACACAATTCTGGAAAATTATTTCATTATATTATGATGGTTTATGATAAATATAATAACAGTTTGACTTGTCATTTTCTACAACCCCTATTTATCTTCTTTATGTTATTGAAGCCATTTAGGAATAAAGCAATGATAAGTAGAGCATAAAATATTCTGGTGAGTCCATGAGTAGGTTTTTTAAATTGTTTTTTTAAACTATGTATTTTTCTCTGCTCCCCTGCGGTGGGAGCACATTCTGATCCTTCAGCCAATAGCCTTTAAGATACCAGCCCACTTGGGCATAGTCTCTGATACTGTAAATGCACCTGTAAAGCGTGCACTCCCTCTCTTGCTTCCGGCTCCCACTTCGACTTTGTTCCTGTTTCATGCAGAGGATTGTTATCTAGGACAGTGATCTCTAAGTTTTCTCTTAAATAAATAACCATTTGTTATTCATAATTCTGAACTGGTATGGGATTATTTTGTGACTTCTGTCATCACTCCCCTCCCTTCTTCCCCTTCTACCATCTCTCCCATGATCCCTGTGATCCCAATTTACTCAAGAGATCTTGTCTTTTTCTACTTTCCATGTAGATTAAATCTATGAATGTCCCTCTTAGGGTATGCTTTGTTGTCTGGGTTCTCTGGGCTTGTGGACTGTAGGCTGTTGTTTCTTTATGTCTAAAAGCCACTTAGGAGTGAGTACATTTATAATTGTCTTTCTGGGCCTGGGTTACCTCACTCAATATGATGTTTTCTAGATCCATCCATTTGCCTTCAAATTTCAATATGCCATTATTTTTTTGCTGCTGTGTAGTATTCCATTGTGTAAATGTACAACATTTTCTTTATCAGTTCTTTGGTCAAGGGGCATTTAGATTGTTTCCAGCTTCTGGCTATGACAAATAATGAACATAGTTGAGCACATGTCCTTGAGGTACAATTAAGCATCTTTTGGGTATATACCCAAAAGTGGTATTGCTGAGCATTAAGGTAGGTTGTTTTCTAATTTTCTGAGAAATCACCATACCAATTTCCAAAGAAGCTATACCAGTAATTCTAACCATGCTCAGAGGAATATTGGCAAAAGGGAAGGATCCTTGAAATATTGCAAGACAAAGCACTGTATGATTAGGTGTGATTCTGTCAATACCATAGTCTTCTGGTTTGGGGTTAATATGCTATGATTTACAAGCCAGCAGTTACATGAGACCCATTCTTAATTAACATAATAGTTCATTTTGGGAATCACAGTGGATCTGTAGGAACTGGGCTCAGCATTCATTTAACTACTGGAAGCAATTCCTCCAGAAGCCAGAGAAGAAACCAAACCAAGGAAATGAAACGGGATCTACCACCTATCTGACACAATCTTGATTTATTTTAGTAGAATTAGCTTTAAAACCATGAGCTGCTTCTCTTCTTATTTTATCCTCTATTCATGTGATAAGCATTCCTTTCTCACCTTCCTTTATTATAACTAACAGGGAGGCTTTACAATCAACCATGACACCCAGTACACTGAAGCTCCTTTCCTAACACTCCACAATAGCAAAGGCATATATCCAGAGTCTCAATGTAGGAGGGGAGAGCTGCTAGTTTGTTCCCAGCTGCTTAGCCCCAAAATAATCACACAGAAACTGCATTAATTAAATCACTGTTTGGTTCACTACCTCTAGCTTCTCATTGGCATAATTCTTTTTTTTAATATTTATTTATTTGTTTTTATTATGTATACAGTATTCTTCCTGCAGGTCTCATTACAGATGGTTGTGAGCCACCATGTGGTTGCTGGGAATTGAACTCAGGACCTTTGGAAGAGCAGGCAATGCTCTTAACCGCTGAGCCATCTCTCCAGCCCCAGGCATAATTCTTACATATTAATTTAACCCATTTCTATTCATCTGTGTATGGCCACATGGCTGTGGCTTACTGGCTGAAGTTCCGGAATCTGTCTCTGGTGGGGCTACATGGCTTCTCTCTGACTCTGCCCTTCTTTCTCCCAGCATTCAGTTTAGTTTTCCCCACCTACCTAAGTTCTGCCATATCAACAGACCCAAAGCAGCTTCTTTATTAACCAATGGTATTCACAGCATACAGAGGGGAATCCCACATCATCTCAACAACCTGTGCCATAATTCTCTGAAATAACACCCAGTACACTGAAGCTCCTTTCCTAACACTCCACAATAGCAAAGGCATATATCCAGAGTCTCAATGTAGGAGGGGGTTAAATTAATATGTAAGAATTATGCCTGGGGCTGGAGAGATGGCTCAGCGGTTAAGAGCATTGCCTGCTCTTCCAAATAATTCTCAGAACAATGTTGTGATATAATGAAAAATTTTGTTTTCCTCTCCCTTATAAGCTTCATTCAGAGAAGAACTCTGATTTTTCTGCTAAGAGACAATAGTCTAAACTTCGCTGAAAAGGAAACCCCCAAATTCAAAGTTCCAAATCCAAATTGTGAAATCCTCCTTAGCCTTTATAGAAATCCAAGACTTGATCCTCAAGTGGAGCCTGCAGATGGAATGATGCATTTTCATTGTGTAAAGAAGAGAATGGGGGCATTTGTTCTTCCCTCCTGTTCTTTCTGATGTTTACATCCTTCTTTGCTTACAAGCTTCCCAACAAAAACTGTGACTGCAAAAGGTTGCTGAGATGGCTCAATCTGTGCAAATTTTGCACAAGCACGAAAAACGGAGTTCAGTCCCTGGAACCCACAGTGGAAGGAGAGAATTGATGACTTTCTCAACCAGTACCCATGTGTAAACCTGCACACACATACCACAATCACATGCTTATTCTATCCCCTGTATTTTAATTTTTATCAGCCTTCTGTCCATGCACCAGTTTTTAGCTCCTCCTGGCCCCTCTCCATTTCTGGCCATACTATGCACACACAACATCTAACCTTTGCTCTCTTCTAGATACTCCAGGCAGAAGTGAACAACAGTTCTCTTTTGTACATGGTCTAGATTTAATGTTCAGTGGTATTCTCACATCCCATGACAGTGCAACAGAAAACAGTGTAATTTCTTCTCAAACCTAAACGCATTTTGTCTTGACTTTTCTGAGGAGCCCAAAAGTTGAAAAACAATTTGAACATAGTTTCCCATTTTGTAAACTTGGTACTTTGATAGTTTACATAGAGAGGCTATAGTACTCTGGTGCCTTATAGAAACTGCTAGGATTTTTGTCTACTATACATGCTTCAGATTTGTTTTGGTTTGGTTTTGTTATTCTGTGTGTTCTTTACTGAGGAGTAACTTGGATACAGAAGAATATGTGCTCATTCTTTGGGTAAAGTTCCACGTCTTTCAACCTATGGACACACTTACCTGGCCACCGTGTACTCATAGTGATAAAGTCGGTCACTCTGAAACATCTCCTGGTGCCCTCTCCCTTACTATGCTTACCCCAACATTAAACACTGTTTTTGTTTATATTCCTGGGGGTGAATTTTCTCTGCTCTGGATTTCAAATAAATATACACTCATTTGTATCTAGCTGCTTTTGCTCAGCAAGGCATTTCCAAAGACCTGAACATGGTTTACAGGTGTCACAATTATTTTTCCCTTTTACCATTGACTAGTATTCCAGATCATGAACAAACAAGTTTTTTCCCTGCTGTTTTCAGTTTGGAATTTTGCCCTGCTGATTTCTTGGCAGTTTCATTGAAATCAAGTGGTTAATGAGTCTTCCTGGGACATTGCTTTTGTTGTACTGACTCGTTTATCTCTGCTTATGCTTGAACCATCTTGCTTGATTACAGCTTCATGGTCTTGAAATCTCCTGGCAGATGCTCTATAATTTTGTTCCACTTCTTAAGGTCATCCTATTTTCTAGGACTTTTGGATGTTCATATTAATTTAGGAGTCATTTTGTCAGTTTCTATATGACATATTGCTGGTGAGAGATTAGATTGTGATGGCATCAACTATGTAAAGCCATGTGGAAAGAGTTATTATACCAATGATACTGAGTCTAAAGTCTTTGATGTATCTTTCCATTTCTTTAGATTTTCTGTAGCAAGAAATCTAAACTCAATAATTCCACATTCTGTTCCTATTCCACATTTCTGCCTTGTGTTTTGACCTTCTAAAATATCTTCACAAATTCTTTGAAACGCCCCAGTAAAATAAGTAGAAATTAATTTACTTCCTCTTAAGTCTGGACTAAGAGTTCTGGCTTAAAATAGAAATGATGGTATATGATTTGAGAGTAAGTAATATAAGGCACATCAGCTTCCATGTAACTCAGGGATGTCATGGGGAGGAAAGCTCACTTAGGACAGCCTCTGAAGAGGACTTGTGATGGGAATAAACTCCAGTTAGTCACAAAGGTAACTAGGACTCTGCTTAGTGTGAGTAAGCCTTCTCAACAGCAGTGCCTAAGATATTAGATGAGTATTAATCCCAGGCTACAGTGGTAGCCTCCTGAGAGACACCCCTGCCCATAAGAACCACAATGCTAAGCACCGCCTGTATTTCTTTTTTCTCTTATTTTTTGAAATTTCAAAAACTATTAATCTTTGAGAATTTCATACATCATATTTTTATCATACCCACCCCTCTCTAAGAGCCTTTCGGATTGCCGAAAGCTAAAATCCTTGCTAAAGAAAATGCTATTGAAGATTGGTGAGGCTCTTAAAAAGCACAATTGTGTAGTTGTTAAATGCCACGGAATCTGAGCAAGAGAAGTGAGTGCTCTTGTGAATGCAGGTGCTACGTGTGAGAAAATTCAAAGGAAGAGATAGACACATAGATGCTACATTTGAAAAACATCAAATACAAAAAAAAAGATGTAATTCTCACCAATAACCCAACATGCTCACACTAGTCCAGCTCCCCTGGGCAAGAATTGCTTAAAACGCAACCTAGTTTGGATAAAGTACAATCCTTTCTCCACCATCTGAAACACTTTTGCTAGTACAGAAGATTTGAACTGTTTAATTTAGCCTACTATCTTTTTTTTTTTTTTTTTTTTTTTTAATTTTCGAGACAGGGTTTCTCCGTAGCTTTTGGTTCCTGTCCTGGAACTAGCTCTTGTAGACCAGGCTGGCCTCGAACTCACAGAGATCCGCCTGCCTCTGCTCCCGAGCGCTGGGATTAAAGGCGTGCGCCACCACCGCCCAGCTTACTATCTGCTTCTTAGGGCAAATATTACCCAGTTTAATTATATTTAGAAAGTTAAAAAAAAAAAAAAGAACGGCCAATAAGGTGGGTAAAATCACCTGCCATCAAGCCTGGCAAACCTGAACCCACCTGATCGAGGGAAAAGACTGACTCCTGAAATTTGTCCTCTCTCTCTCTCTCTCTCTCTCTCTCTCTCTCTCTCTCTCTCGCACACACACACACACACACACACACACCTTTAATGATTTTATAAACCATGGTTCTTTTATGTATATTAATCAGCTGTAAACATTTGAAACTATTTGAAGATTATGATTAGTGCTTCCATCCGCATTTGCACTAATGTAACTTCTGGGTATAGTGTACTTGTCTCGAGGCTCCCTGTGAGCCAGTGAAATCTGAAAATATTATAATGCCGTGACTGCTTTTTCTTCAATAAAGCAACTTGAGTCTTCTTCATCAGCATGAGACAGAGATGGGTTAAACAGTCATTTCTATAGGCAGGTTAGATTGTACTCAAGGGCATTGCTTTTCTTTCTTTTTTAGTCCAGAGTCTTACTAAGCCCTAGGTGTTTGATCAGTCTCAGAGTCTATTTTGTGTTTCCAGAGATAACCCTCCTATCACTCTCCAAGAAGCTAAGCATAGGCAGAGAGATTCTCACTGCTCTTAGAGGAAACGAGGTATGAAGCAGGAAGGATAGCATAGCAGCTCTCCCCACAGCACGTGCTGTAGGATGTTGTCTGCATGAAAGATTTCATGAAGACACAGATGTGCAGACAGGATACTGCATGCCCCAGGGTCCTCCAAAACTTTACATTGCAGTTTACACAGATGGCACTTCCAAGTGTCTGTATCAGGCAATCCTCCTTCATATTCTTCAGTTCCATGTTATTGGATTCATTTAATCAACCAACCCCAGTGTGGATAAGTTTCTAGAGTCTGACACACATGATTTGTGAGGCCTCTTTATGAAAACAATATATTTAAATAAAGTTAGAGTAACAGTATATTTTTATTTTAAAATCACTTTTAAAAGTTTGAATTGGTAGGGTATTTTTGTTTGTTTTGATTTTGTTTTTGTTTTTGCTTTTAAAAAAAAACTGTCTGTGTGTGATGTACAGAATGGCTTCCAGAGACATGTTTCCTATTAGTAACCTTTCTGCCTCTCCTAGCTAGAGCACTCTCCACTTCTCAGCAACTTAAGACATTCTCATTGGTCGGCGCCAGTGACGGAGGGACTGGACTCTTAAGCTTCCTCACCTTTATTCTGAATTCATTTCCATGATAAGGTAGTTCTTTTAACATGGATGAAATAGCAATATGTGGATATGTACCAGAACATGCCAACATACACAATGTGACTTGGCGATATATTGCAGACCTAAAACCAAAAATGTTCAACATATCAAATAGTTCTAATGTTATGGAGAAAACAAAATTAGGGAAAGAAGATAAGGAGTGCTGGAAATAAGAACAAGGATTTTGAAAGGGTGCTTGGAATGTCTCACTTGGAAATAGATCAGAGATTTATAGAATGTTGACAATGGTCCAGCTGATGATTTTGCTGTCACTCTAGAGCAGAGAAATGGACAGAAGATGGGCATCATTTAGAGAAAGAAACTCATCTGTTGACGGAAGACTTTGCATATTTGTCTGATGCCACCATACGACCCTAAGGAAACTGATGGGTGATATGGCAGACAGCTGGCCTTAGGAGCATGGTTGGTTCAGGGGAGATGGTAGATAGACACAGAGATGTTCACAGGTAGGAGAATTACATTGTGGGGTCACAAGAACTCTCTGGGGATTTTTTTGTGATATCTATTATTTTTTCCTTGCTGGGGTAGTACCCAGAGTGTCATTCAGGTTAAGCAAAAGTGCTTCCATTGAGGCCCATCTCCTGACCTATTCCTAATTTCAGCATGCAGACTGTTCACCAAGCTTTGGATTATGCTGATAGACCACATCTTTGTAAGGAGGAGAAATTACCCCTTTCTGTAAGACATGCCACTCGTCACTGGGTTTAGGGCTTGGAAGAAAACAGAGACTCAATACAATCTGTACTCATACTCTCGTCAGACATCCTGCGCTTTACTCAGATTGCTTAATCTTACACAGTGGTTCTGTCGAACTGAAATTATAAATGATTGCTTTTAATTCCCCAAGAGACACAGGATAGCTAAGAGAAACTGCAAGATGAAACAAGAAAACATCTCACATCATGTTCAGGCTAGATTCAGTTCTCTCCATAATTAAGATAAAATAACATATAAACTAATGTTTTAATCTTTTGAGACAATACCACTAGGTAACTCAAAAAGCCTTCAAACTCAGGGTCCTTCTGCATCAGCTTGCAGAGTTATAGGATTAAAGGCATGTATCACAAAACCCTGATGATATTAAATCTTTGAAAAATTAAAATAATACCTAACCCCAAAAAACAAAGCGGCATAATATCCATTTGAAGATCTATTTGTATAAATGAAAGATCATTTGAAACAACAATCCCTTTGCACCCATAAGTGAATTAAAGATAAATATGTACTAGAAAAAAACATCCTGAGAAGCGGCACACAGTGTGATGGGAGTAATCTGAACAACATCGGCAGCAGCGTTTCTAGAAGACACGTGGAGAAATAGATTCATGCTGAGCACAAAGCGAAAAATTTGTCAAAGCAATGATTCAGCGATGAAACTACCGACTTCCCTCCTCAGTTGCTCTTGTTAAAGATAGCCTGGGGCTTCAAGGTACGGTAGAGTATGCACTGAAGTTTATGTTTGTGGTTTGAAGTGAAACACGTCAACATTGTGCACAGTTTGGAATGTCAGGGATCATAAAAATGGAGGCTATCTATCTCAACTCAGTTCTAATTCTTCCTGAGTGAACACAATGAAGAAGGACGGTGAAAGGTTGAAGTAATTTGGAAGGTGTGGTTGCAACGTTGCGCTCACAATCTGTCTGGGATAAAGGAAGTACAAGATGGGTATCCATTGTTCTGAAGAGGTACAGGGAACCTCCACAGGGAAGATGATAGTCAGGTAAGACAAGTGGGGCCACAAGACTCAGTGTGTCAGAGAGAAAGGAGATGGAGTCCAAGTGGGACTTGGGAAAGCAGACAGCCCTGAATCCCCAGAGGCAGACAGCGGCAAGAGCAGTGGGAGCTTTCATAGGCCGTTCTTCAGGGTCCCGCAAGGCAGCTGGTCCATTAGAGTCATCTCAGTTTTTAAAACGGCAGTGTGATAAGCACAGACTAGAAGATTCAAATAACATATATAAATAAAACAAAGCCACAAAGAGATATAAGATATTTATAAAAATTAAAGTATAATGTTAGGTCTCAAAAATGAGAAAAATTCTTTTACAAACAAGGATCATATAATAAGCGAATCAGAATGTCACATATTTGTGGGAAATTTGGGGCTAAAATATATATATATATCTTGAATATTAGAACAGTCCACTTCAAGTAGCATGAGCTTGGTGACACAGAAAGCTGCAGTTCCTTAATAATTGGCTCAAGAGTTACTTGATATTGTAGTGAAAAATATTTACATAATATTTATTGAACAAGCTATTTGACAGCTTGTAATTTAAAATAAAACTCACGTAAAAAATAAAGATATCTTTCTTAGTATTCATGGAACAAGCTATAAGACAGAAGTGACGACAACAGAAAATGAGATTCCTGAAACTATTAAATCAATATGTTGAGTGGATGAATATACAAAAACTTTACTTTTCAAGAAGAAACACACAGAAAGAAAACAAGCTGGTTTTCTCTAAGTTACTTAAAATCAAAATCCCCAAACCTGGGATAGGAAGTCCCCCACAAAAAGTCAGTACAGACCAAATCACTGAAATTTATGCTTGCAAAAATCATGTTACATTTATCAATAGAAAAATAACATTAAGTAATATAGAATAATTATAATAATCCCAACATCAAGAAATGCAATATAGCCAAGAACTGTTTGTTCCAGGAATTCCAGGGTATCTGAATATCAAGTATATATTATTATATTAAGTTACAGAAAAAATGACATAATGTATATAATATTTAAGTTTTTTCCTGAGATGTTCATATATATATGTATATATACATATATATATATGTGTGTGTGTGTAAACTTCATTTCTTTCTTCTTAATAATTCATCAAATCCAGTTAGTGTTGCCCATATGTGTTTGACTATGAGACCATTAAGTAGAGCATGTGAATTGTACCAGTAGCCACATTCTCAAAATGGATGATTGTCCCTCCCCGAGAAGCAACCAACCACAAATAGCTTCTTAGTAAGGGTGAGACCTGGAGGCCATCTGCTTCATCTTTGCTGGATATTGGCTGACTTGATCTTGTTCAGGTCCCATGCAAGTGCCCACAGCTGTGGTACTCATGTCATATCCAAAAAACAGCATCTCAGAGCTTTCCTCCCCATTCTCTGGCTTTTCCATTCTTTCCTCCACTTCTTACTTCACGTTCCCTGAGATTTGGTCAGAATTTCGGGTAATGGAGGGGTCTTGTTTTGGGAGGAGCACGCAGGATCTGATTCTTAGCACTCTGATGACTGATATATTACTCTGAGTTGATCACGGCAAAAGAAGCTTTTCTGACCAGTGTTGAAGGCAGCCCAGGTTTATAGGCATAAACATAAATATCTAGATGACAGTTTGAGGGCATGACCATTTAGCAAAGTAGCAACACACACACGCACACACACACACACACACAGAGAGAGAGAGAGAGAGAGAGAGAGAGAGAGAGAGAGAGAGAGAGCTTATGACCTCCAGCCATGAGGGTTTTTTTTTTTCTTCAGGATTACAGTACCAGGTATGAAATTCCCTTCTGTGGAGCAAGACTCAAGTCCACCCAGAAAACAATTAGTTACCTTAGAACAGAACACCATGATTGCTCGGGTGCCCAGCAGGTCAATATTGCAGGATCCAGCACTGCCTAAGACCATTGATGTCTAATTTCCACCAGCAGTCTTAATTAGCACCTTTTGACACTATGAAAGGCTGCCAGTGGGTAGGAAGTTTCCTCATTAGTCTGACCTTGATTTTTCTATGTTCTCAAGATAAAGTATGGGGTGGCTTCAGCAGTAAGGCATTGTCAAGGAGCTTCAGTGGGTAACCAAGTGCAATGGCAATATCCTATGCTATCTGGGAGATTTCTGGGGGCCTCCATTGACCAGCAATTCATAAGGAGGCTTTCCATGCCTTGCCCATGCCTTGCACTGTGATTTTCATTTAATAATCCATTCAAGTAGAGAAATCCCATATTTCTCAATTTGTGTTTTGAAATTCTCTTACAGTTCCCATAAGGCATTCACATATATCCTTAGTTTAGTTTATTTCCCCATGCTCCTGCCTTGTATCCCCCAGTAACTCCTTGTGTTCTATATATGTTCTACTATCCTTCCAATTATTGTTATTATGAATTGGATTGTGAGATTATAGGCTTCCATTGACCTTTTCTTTTGGCTAACTCCCCCTTCTATCTGCTAGTTTCCCTCGTAATCCTACACCCCTTCCTGCCTAAGCCATTCCACCTCTAATATTCTATGTCTCTACTTTCATTTTTACCTATAATCCATTCCCCCACCCTCAACTGCCAGATATCTTGAAAATAAATCTGTACAAGTTAATGCTCACTCTTGAAAAAAAATTCTTTGGAAAATGTGACAAATGGCATTTAATAACAATAACACACACACACATGCACACACACACACACACACACACACACACACACACGGCCTGCCATCATATGGAAACTACTTGGAGGCAAGGGGGACAATGTAGAGTCTGGGTAAAAATATGGAAACAGACATGAAATACATGCATGAAAATGCCATAAATAAACTCATTATTTTGTAAACCTACCAGAAACTTAATTAAAAAGAAATAAATAGGAAAAAAATAAAAGATGACAGACTGAATAAACCAACTTATTTTTTATGTCTAGACTATGATTCTGAATAACAAATTATCTGAATACAACCCTTAAAATAGATGGGCAACACTCAATGGTATTATGCAAAACATAAAAGGAGGAAGAAAATGATGTAAATATCATACACACATATGAAATTTTCAAATAAATTCATTTGGCTGCAACACAGATATACTACATGAACCCACATTCCTCAACTCCATTCTGTCTTCCTAGGGTATCCCTAGACCTGCTATTGTCACCTGCCTAGCACTTCCTCTCAGTCCATCTTCCTTCTATTGGGACTTGCCAATACACATGGTATGGATCCAAGTTTCCTCTAATTCTGTCTCTGCCACCCTCTTTTTTTTTGAATAAGAAGTAACTTTTATATAAATGTAAAACGTAATTATGGGATGAAAAACAGCAAACAGCTGTTTGTACACTGAATTAGGTATATTGTAAAACCCATAGGTGCTAAGGTAGGGTTTCAGCAACTGTATACATTTTTGGGATTTATTGAAAGAATTTGTCTGTGGATTCCTGAGCAGGGAACCTTCAATGCAGATATGACAGGGTTATTGGAGTTAAAATACAGCAATATTATAATGTACATGGTCCAGAGAACTTTTTTTTGCTTGAACAAGTACTTTTATTTTTTTAATTTATTTATTTATTAAAGATTTCTGTCTCTTCCCCGCCACCGCCTCCCATTTCCCTCCTCCTCCCCCAATCAAGTCCCCCTCTCTCGTCAGCCCAAAGAGCGATCATGCCACCCTCTTTTTAACCAGACCTCAAATCCTACTTAAGGAACTTCCAGTGTCAGTTCACTTCCCCAGACTTCTAGCCTATCACCCACCCTACCCACTGGACTGATCTTGGACTACTTAAATCTGAGTCCAACGTTCAAACTGGAACTTCAGACCTGGGACCCTTTGGAGTCTGAATTGTGAAACCCACAGTGGCTTCAAGACTGAAAAGCAAGCATCATTCATCTGCTCTACAATATGCCAACAGTAACCAAAGAGTCAAACATCCACAAGGTCAGGCTAGATATCGAAAGAAATCAAAGAAATCAAAAGTTTCATAGCTACAGAAGCTTCTGTCCCACTGCAAGAACAAGCAAGACAATAGTACTCCTCAGATATAAGCATTCCTATTGGAATATTTCTTGAAAAAAGCGATTTGGATGAATCACAAGACAAAGACTTAAAAACAAAAAAACAAAAAAACAAAAAACACAGGCCCGACAATGGTGACGCATGCCTTTAATCCCAGCACTTGAGCAGCAAAGGCAGGCAGATATCTGTGAGTTCAAGGCCAGCCTGGTTTACAAGAGCTAGTTCCAAGACAGGCACCAAAGCTACAGAAAAACACTGTCCTGAAAAAAAAAAGCAAAACAAACAAAAAAAAATACACTCAAGGACCTTAAAAAGGATATGAATAAATGCCTCAGTGAAAACACAGTTATGTGTACAATTCAAGGTATGAAATAAAATTTAACAAAGAAATAGAATCACTAAATTAAAGTGAAACTGAAATAAAACACAAAATGAAAAGCTCAGGAAATCAAACATAGAGCTCAGACAAAAACCTGACCAACGGATTGGGTGAAGAGGACACATTTTGAAGTCAAGGTAGATGAAATGGATAACAATCAAAGAAAATGTTAAGTCTAAAATATATCCTGACTCAAGACATCCAGGAAATCCGGGATACTGTGAAAAGATCAAATCTATGATGAACAGGTACAGAGGAAAGGGAAGAAACCTAGGTCAAAGCCACAGGAAACTTATAGCACAGAAAAATATTTTTCAAACTAGATCCTGAAAGTGTAGGCATTATGAACAGCAATTAATAGAACTTAATGGAGCAAAAAAAAAAAGCTTCTGTAAAACAAATAACACCATCATTCAAGCAAAGAGGCTAGTTACAGAATGGGTAAAATATCATTATCAAATATATATAGATATTTATACAGACAGAAAGATAGATACATAGATAAATGATATATGTGGCAAGTGATTATTAGCTATAATATACAAAGAACTAAAAATAAAACAACAGAAATCAAAACATGAAGTAGAGAACTAAATAAGAAGTTCTAAAAAGATGAAGCACAGATGAATAAAAGCACTTTAAAATTTTCAACATCCTTAGACTTCATAATCAATGCCAGACTTCACAAATTAAAATTACTTTGCTGTTTAAAATTGCCACAGTTATCATGACCATGAATAATAAAACAAATGGCAGCCGATGCTTGTGAGGATGAAGAGAAAGGGGAGCACACATTCATCACTGGTCGAATTGCACACTATGAAAACAAGTGTAGATGTTCTTCAAAAATCTAGATACAGATTTACAATAAGATCCATTTATACCCTTCTTGGGAATACACCCAAAAGACTACATCTTACAAGAGAAATACTTGATACTGCATGTTCATTGTTATTTTTTTCATAACAGTCAGAGATTGGAAGCAGCCTAGGTACCCATCAACTGGTGACTAGATAAGGAAACTCTGGTACTTTATACCATGAACTATTATTTACCTGTTAAGAAAAATATAATAATGAAATTAGTAGATCAATGGATCAAGTTAAACATAATCATTCTGAGTGAGTTAACCCAGACCCAGAAAGGCAAACATTACATGTCTTCTCCTATACATGAAAATCTATAACTGTCGAAGTTTCCTAAAGTGTATATTTATATTAAAAGAATTTAAATGGAATCACCATATAATAGGGAAGACAACATCCTTGTAAGGGCTATGAGACCTGCTCCAGCCCCTACCCAGGGTTTCAAAAGGAAAATGATTCTCAGGAGCAAAGGAGGGGGTGAAAGATCTCTATAGTAACTTCACACATACTCTGGGGGCCATGCTCTTCATTTCTGTGTTCTACATTGCTCTATTTTCACTCTAATAATTTGTTCTACTTCTAACTTCTCTATGTTTCTTATTCCAGCTTCTTCTTTTCTCCTAAAACTCTTCTCCTACAGGAGCCTTGAAGCAATAGGGAGTTAAACCACTTACCATAATAACACAAAGACCCAAGACCATAGAAGCAAAACCTCAACAAAACAGGGGCAGGGGACACAGTGTCCAATGACAACTTTGAGACACAGATCCATTGTAGTAGACTGGCAAGCAAAGAATAGGCGTGCTTTAAGGTTAATGTGAGGGTAGCTTAGTATAATGGTGTAGAAGGTTCTTCTGTTTGTGTGTTGCTTTCATTGGTTGAATAAAATAACTACCTTGGCCTTTTGATAGGGCAACCCGTAAGTGGGCAGAGTAGACAGAACAGAATTCTGGGAAGAAGGGAAGTGTGGCAGACGCCATGAATCTCTGGCCTGAGATGGACATAGGTTAGAATCTCTCCCGGTAAGCCACAACTTCATGGTGACATACAGATTATTAGAAATGGGTTGAATCAAGATGTGAGAGTTATTCAATAAGAGGCTAGAGACAATGGGCCAGGCAATAATTTAATTAATACAATTTCTGTGTGATTATTTCAGGTGTAAGCTAGGTGGGCAGGACAGAACAAAGGGGCCCCATGCTCTTCACAACAGTATAGCACTTTGCTGTCTGCTGGAAGAGTGAATTCAGGACACTCTTGTTCTCTCTCTCTCTCTCTCTGAGAGGTATGGCTCAACAACTTTAGACATGCCATAATTCTTGTCCCTGGGCATCTGTGAATGTCTCAAATGAGTTCTCTTTGCCTGAATGCTAACACTGACCAGCTGTCTGCACACAAGACAAAAGAACTCTTCAGCTTTTGAAAGACAAAGTTGCAGCACATAATTCTATATCCAACCAAATTATAAACCGTATGTGAGGTTGGAATATATAATATTCCTTCCTATCCATTGGGATTGTTTCTAGAAATTCCCTTATGTGCCCAAATCTATAGATACTAAAATCTCTAAAATGGCACGCTATTTGTTATAACCTTTATATGTGTACATGATGCCTTGAATTATCTCTGAAATATGTGTAATACCTAATACAATGCTGAGACATCATTTTATTTCCATGAATTCATCACAGTACACATCAGGCAATAATTTCAAGATTAGTTCCTAATAGATATTTTTAAATTTCTTTGCAAAAATTTTCATTCCTGAGTCATTTGAATGCAAAGTTGTGGAACCTGAAGATATGGAAGGTTAATTACAGGTATTTATGATAATAGTAACAAAACATTTATATTTACTTCACATGCTTCCTCTCATAAAATGTTATATATGAAATATCATGTTTAGGCACAGTGAAGTAATCTGTGGTTGCATATACTAGTGATCTTTGACAATGTCTATGGAAAAATAAGCATAATGAAATGATGTCTATTTTATTTTAAGAGGGAGCTTCTGTAGACAGCCAAAAATCAAGGTATCAACATCCTGGGGAAAACAGTACATTACATATCATTATGCATTTCTTCCCCCAGGATATGTGCTAAATTTTGTGATGGAGAAGCTGGAGAGTGCTCTAAGAAGCATAAAAGCTGGAAACATCTGGGGTTCTAGAGAGGGAAACTGTAATATTATGGCTGTAAATGAATGAAGCTAGGACTTGAAAACCCTGAAGAGGAAAGAGGTCTAGTGCAATGAGCGTAATATGCAACACTTTTCTTGTCAAACCATTGTCCAATCACAGAAGATGTCTGCAGCGAGAAGCTGAGCTGAGCAGAAAAATTCTTCAAGGCACAGCAAGTATTTTGGAATTCCTGGAGTACTGAATAATTAACTCTGGAGTTCAGAGCCAACCAAATACAGCAGATAATGTAAGTTGTTGAAATATATTGGACATCAAAAACACAATTTAAAAAACTGTGATTAGTACATTGAAGAATTTATATGTTTTAACTTGAAAAGTTAGAGAATTTTACCAGTTAATTTGAATTGATTGGAAACCTATTTAAAATTGTAGACCTGAATATGCAATACCTTGGATTTAGAAATCAATAAATTACCCTAATTGCAGACTCGGCATATAGAATTGGTGAATTTGCAATATCTTCAGAAAGTTTTACTACATAAACTTTAACATATTTATCTTTCTGAGCTCCAAAGAACAAAAAAAAGAAGAAATATTTTGATAAAACACTTGATTTTTTTAATTTCACAAAATACTTGAACACAAAATTTCTATAATTCAGAAAATGGAAATCAAAATATGCAAAATGCAAGCGACACTCAGAGACGTCATTCCAAAACTAAAAAGAATAAATATGAAGACAATATAAATTTCAGTAGGGAAAATATTACTATTATCGATAAAACAATAAAACAGTTGACTTCTCCCCCCCCCCCAAATAAATAGAATATAGGTGAAATGAACATAGGGTGACTATCAGGGCTGGAAATATTTAAGCAGGAGGAGAGTAGGAGAGGGTTAGCTAGAATGAAACATATATCTAAAGGCCACATTGAAATATGCCAACTTGTAACCAAATTAAAAATATAATTAAAATACATACAAAGGAAATACCTTGCATGACCGGAAAAAAAATGCTTCTAAAAACTATAGTTTGCTAAACAATAACCAAAAAAAATCCCAATACCAAATGTAGAATGCCTCTGTATGAAATGTTATTCAAGGAGGCCACAGAGCCACCCCAAACAAAACAAACTCTTGCCATTTTCCGAAGTTTGTCAACTGAAACTATATAATAAAATGCTAGGCTAAAAGAAATCGCCCGTCCTGTCTGTAAAACAAGGAAGACAAGCTACCTCTCTTCTGGTCATCTGTCAGAGTTGAGGTAGAAGCTATGTAGGCTATTGTTGAAGAAAAGGCATCCATAGTCTTTCCCAGGTATAAACAATAAGAATTTCAATACAAAGATGTCCCTGCTCATGTAGTACTGGCATAGTGGTTATGGGGCTTACAGCTACTATTCTCTGAATGGATCTGAAGCCTTCACTACATGGGGGGAACCCATGCTTGGTACTGTTCAAAATTGCATGAGTTGGGGAATCGGAGCCCTAAGAGGAACTTGTTACTGTTGTTTAGTTAAATTAACATATTAGCAAGCTGCTTTCTAAATATCTATGCTCATGCCGGTAAACAAATTCTACTACTCACTGCCTTAATCACAGAAACTTATTTTCAGCGAGCAGTGGCAAATGCAGGTATTCAAGGTTGTTCAAAGTGCTCAGAATAAGTGACAGCTGATTAATCATTAAAAAACAAGGCATTTATAACATCCCACCTAAAGTTGAGGGAACATTACAGAAGAGGGCGGTTGAAAGAATTTAAGAGCTGGCAGATGGGAGGAGAGCTGTAAAATGCTGGGTAGGACACAGCTGCTACAATTGTGAACTCACTGCTGTTGTGGTTACTTGTACTATTATTGAACAAGGTTGGCCCTGCCAATAATCAGTCATGGATGCATCAGGCTGGGGTTCACTGGAGCCTAGCCATCCTTGTTGAACTACTGCTTAGTAATAGACTCAGAGAAGTGGATTCCTTGTCTTTAGTTGTGTAGACCCTGGTGAACCCACCAAGCTCCAGTGGATAAATATGAATCTAAATAATATAATGATAGGTTATTAAATGGAGATTGGTAATTATGAATCCTTTATAATGGATTATGAGACAAATTATTTGGACAGGTGGTACTGAGTGATTGATCACTTGTATTGCATGTGTAAAGACTGAGTTTTGCTACCGAAAAAAGCCGCTATCGTTTTAGCGAATACAGATCTCTGGAAAGCTAAAACCCATTAACTGAATATAAATAAATGTAATAGAAATCAGTGAAAAAAAACTAAAACTAACTTTGAGAGAACTGACAACCCATTTTGGAAAAAAAGTACAGTAGGAAAACATTGAGTCTGCTGGCATCAAAATATATATCAAGTAAAATAATTAAATGAATAAAAGAGAAATTCTATAATTAACATCTAGGTTCCTAAGTAATTAACCTAAAGGTGGCCTAGATATGAACCTAAATTCAAGCACTCTACGTAAACAAAACTCCATACAGCCTGTCTTGACCTCCTCTCTTACATGGCAGTATCTGCAATTGTGCTTCCTTCTTTCACTTTGCCTTCCTATTGTGCTTTTAATTTTACTTAGCAATGATGGTGCCAATGTTTATACTCTGCGTTGTAACTAAAATCATTCTTTTTATGTTTTACAATTACTGAAAACACAGTAGTACTAGAGCTTTTATGATTCTGTGATGACAAGTTCTGCAGCAAGTACCAGTTCTAAATAACAAAACTACAAACACGGTTTTGCTTGCCTAGAATCACCTTTCTTTTCTTTATGCATCTTTATTTCCTTATTTTCTGTAGAAACAGTCCCTTTACCCACTCGTTTAGATAATATCCCCTTTCCTGTTTCTCACATGTTCCCTATGGCCATCCTCTATGGCTACTTTTCCTATTCTCATAGGGTACTTCACTTTTAGTACTCAAACTACAGCTTCCACATGTCAACAGCTTCCGGTAAGAGAAAAGCCCAAACTTTCCATGTTCTACATTATAAACCTCCTCACTCCACTGTCTTCTTTGGGTTTATGACAAAACCAAGTAAAGCTACCTAATTCTGTTCTTATAAGAAAACTCTTGGTAAACCTTGGCTTTTCTCATCTGACTGGTTGTGACTGGCTCCTTTCAGTTAGCATAATGCACTCAACGTGTATCCATTCTGTGACATATGACAGTGTTTGATTTTCTCTGTGTATATACATTTGTACATATTACCACTTTGTATACATTGCATTTTGTTACCTCTCATCAGTTGATAGAATTTGAGTTGTTTCTATGCTGGAATTCTTATAAATAAAATTTGTCTGAATATTAGGTTAAGCTTTTTCACAATGTCTTTGTCATCCTCCCTTCTATAGGTAGGCCATTACCCTCGCTTCTACAAGTAACTCCACATACTCACTGTTCACAAAGATGGACTTAGAATGGTTTTGGGAGTCTGTCTTCAGTCCCCTATCTTGAGTGGATAGGTGTTCGTTCATATCTTTCCAAATTATGAAACCTATTAACCAGTAACTTCCCTTGAAGAGTAACAGCATTTGGGAGGCAACTATTATCCACATACAGCTTTTCCATTGTCCTCCATCTCCTTGTATTTATCATGGGAAAGTTTTTATTAATTCTTCAATTTTAAAAGATATTTTTGCTCGGTGTGATAGTTTGGGTTGACAATTGTGATCCTTCTGAAATTGGAATACATCTTTTCCAGCTTTTCTGTCTTTGAAGGTTTCTGTTAAATTTGCAGGTGTTATTCCAATGGGCTTGCCTTTGTAAACAAGTAACTTAGCCTTTCTCCCTTCAACTTTCAATATCATTTCATTATTCTGTTTTTAATATTTTAACATAATTTGGCATGGAAATTTTCTTTTCTTGTCTTATTTATTTGGTGCTCTACAGATCTGGGTGGTCACCTTTTTCTCTAGGTTCAGGAAATTTTCTTCTAGGATTTTTACTTTCTATGCCTTTGCTATAGCATTTTTCTTCTATGTCTAGGATTTGAACCCTAGGTCTTTATATGATGGCCCAAAACTCTCCCACATTCTATTCCTGTGTTTTTTAATTCATCATTAACCTCTACTGTGTGGTCTAATTCTTCTGCCTTGTCTTCTGTACCTGCCTTATCTTCTGTACCTGCTTGTCTCTTTTTGACATGATCCATTATGTTGGTGAAACTTTCACTGAAATTCTTAACTTGCTTATTGATTTATTTCATTTCTATCATGATTTCAATATTTATTTTCAAATTTTTCAGCATTCCCGACTCCATTTTCATGTCTTGGACTGACTTCCTTATTTCATTCAACTCTTTGTCATTGCCTTTGAGCTATTTGAACATTGCCATATCATTCTTTTGTTTCTTCCCTTTTTTATTGATTCTATTGAGCTCTACATTTTTCTCTGATGCCCTCCCTTCCTCTCCCCTCCTCTTCAAAACCCTCTCTCATGGTCATCCTGCTCCCAATTAACTCAGGGGATTTGTCTTTTTCTACTTCCCATATAGACATAATCATTCTTTTGAATTACTTTTCTAGAAGTCTTTCTAGGTCTATTCATTAGGGCTAGCCTTTCATTGGGGTTATGGTATTTGTGTTTTTGGCAAAGATACTTTATTTTGGTTTTCCTTGTTTTTATTCCTGCATTGGGATTTGTGCATCTGTATTTAGTACACTGTTTGAGTCTTTCTTTTTTGTTCAAGCCACCTTTCTCTTTCAGTAGAGTTGTTACTAGGTTCAAGACGGCGTTAAGTCTTACACAGGCATTTCTATTTCTTCTGCATATTTGGTGTTTAAGGGTGCAGCCCCTAGTTTAGGTCCTTTACTTGTCAGCTGCAACCTGATATTCTCAAGTCAAGGAGCTTTGAACAACCTTTCCTAGCAGAATAGACTGATCCTAAGGACAGAAAGGACAGCTAGAGGGTCTGGACGAGGCAGCTGACAGGGCTCCAATAAGCCCCAAGAGGTGGGAAGACTTTGGTTTCCCCGCCATGAAGGAAGAAGTAGTGGTCCCTGGCAAGCAACTAAGGGACTTTGGGGGTGTCCCAAATAGAGGGTGTTGGGAAAGGGGTTACAGTAGCCTTTCTGGGTTTCTATACTATATAAGTTAGTTGGAGAATTCCTGGCAGAGAGGAGACTGAGATCTGGTAAGTTCTAAAGGGGGTTGAGGGTAGAGGCCTAGGCAGAAGCGGTGGACCCTGGCAAGCACCCAAGGGACTTTGATGTTATGTAAATAGAAAAAAAGCTCAGAAGAGGGGTTTGGGTAGTCTACGTTATTATCCTTGCCAGGTGAGAAGTCTGTAGAGACCTTAGAGGGATACTGAGATGGGATCTGGTGAGTCTCAAAGGATACCTCCTTCATTGTAAGGCAACTGCCCCCTTGCCTGCCCCAACCTGAAGTCCCCAAGTTACCCATGACCCCCGGGATTTGAAAGGGAAAGCTACTATTTGATTTGTACACGAGGTGTATTTCTAAGCCGCTGTTTCCCCTGTCCTTTTAAACTGTCACTACTCCTTCATCCGCTTTTTATCTCCTATTAGTTTGATAAAAATCATTCACACTCTTCAGACTCCTTCCCCATCTTGTTCTTTTTATCAGGAGTTCTGGAACATACCAGTAAATTTCAATATATGCTCAAACTATCACACTACACTCTTCAACATTAATGCATGTCAGCAGCGATGCATAAGTGCAGATTTGACGGATTTATATTTGAAGTCAGTACCAAAGTTCTAAAATATAATTTAAGATAAAAATTCCTATAGAAATTGAGAATCAGTAGATATGATATTTTAATGCAAATTTTCACAAATATATTGAAACCCTAGCCTTCTATATACATAGTTCTTTGTAGCACCTACATAAGTTACTTTGACTATCTTGTAATTGGTATATCTAGGTACGTCAACTATTATTCTTTACTATTAAATTTTTATTAGTGTATCATCTATTCTTCCCAATATGCTATGAATAACTATTATTTTACACTCAACTATACAAATGAAAGATATGCTGATAAAATTGCTCAAAACTCCACATAGTCAAATCTGGACTGAGAAGCACAGGGTCAACATAGGTCCTCTGGAATTCACAGACTGATTCTGAGTCACAATTCTGTATGATTGATTACCTGCCTGAGCTAGATAATCTTGATAACCAAATCTAAGATATATATTTTAGTTTTCCATAAATTTCAACTATGCACAAATCTTCACTTACTTCTAAGACACTGTTCTATCGTCTGTAATCTTAACTCATGGTATCATACTAGATGCTCATAAAACACTAGTTCCCTGCTTCCAAATTCAGACTCCAGTGTCACTCTTCATGGGTTGGAATCCCAGGACTTACACTTGTTCACTGACTTTGGCCTTGTTACTCAGTCTTTCTGCATCTTCTTTCTCTCAGCTCTAAAAGTGATTTGATAAAGTCAACTAAATTAAAGAACACACACACACACTGTTTCAAAATTTCAAGATCTTTTCATTGTCTGCACTTTCCAATGCATTGTAAACCCCATTCTGTAGTCATCTGCTTCTTGACTGTTTTTCTCTTTATTACAGTCTCTTCCCTAGCTCTTCTGCACTCTTCCTTACTGCCAAGTATATAAAGCCACATTTATTTCTATTTTAATCCACTGTAGCATCCAGAATATTCCACCCTCGAGTCATCACCAGTAATACACAGATGAAATGCACTGGCGTCTTTAAAAACAATTTAAATTTGCAGAAAGGTATCTTGTTTTTAACGTCTACATTATACTGAATCTCAAGGTTGCCTTTCCTGAATTGTTGCCACATTTTTTTTCTTCACTAAGAAGGAAGGGAAAGTGCCAAACATCACAGCAATTGCTTTTAAAAGCTTCCTAACATTTTATCTTAACAGCTCGATCTTAAAAAAAAAAAAAAACACTTTATTCCCACTATAAGGCTTTCTTTTTTAGCAAGTGGAAATACAGTTCAGTTTAATAGAAATTGAGCTATACAGCATAAGTTGCACTGGCTTCCAGCCAAAATGGACAAACAACTGAAATTTTACCTTGAGTCAGGATTTCTGCTTAAGTTCTTTGCCTGATAAGCCGATTTTAATACTAATATATATGCTGACTACCAAATAAGAATATTCACACTTACTTCCTACCAGGCTCTACCTCATCTACCTTATTTTCCAGAGCCAGCTTACTGGGCACTTCAGGTATTTTTAGATTTCTGAATCCCATTTAACTAGATTCTCTTCTTAGTGACCCCAGAATTTATCCCTACCTCTATCATATGGCTCTTACCACTTTTTCCATCTATTATTTAAACACACACACACACACACACACACACACACATTGTACCACTAGACTGAGTCTGGGAGGAAGTGAGTATATAGAGTGCCTCTATGTCTCCAGGGTTTTGTGGTCAATAAACAACTAACAAAAGAAAGGGTTTTGAGTAGTTTCGTTGGAAGGCACATCTACTGCCCTTTGCTAACCAAGTCCCTACAGGTCCTTCTGATGAGACACAACTTTGACTCAAACAGCGGATGTGTAACTCTGAACGGACATTCAGAGAAGTCTAAGCACTTCATGTCATTATCAATGGACAAGTCATGTATAGGTGTGCTCGCCCCTAGGAATCTCCTGGAGGAATAGAAAGATACACTCTCTTTTCTCATCAGTCACCGTGTAAAACAATGAAAGTCTAAACCTGGTGAGAGCCATTTTTTTTCTGCTACCACATATGGAGTATATATCAAATAATATTAATTCAGAAAAAATGAGAGCTAAATGATGTTCTAAATTAACTTTCTGATGATATCACCTGAGCCCCAGGTAAAGATATCTGAAGTCCATTCTTTCATTTCTTAAGGTAGTTTGAATGCTATTGCTATTGTTAATATTTTAATGCCCCCCAAATCACAGTTGCTCTTTAAAATAAGGGCATACTTTTTTTTAAACTCTAGAGTTATTGGCCACAAGGGAATTTGGCATATCTTTAAATTCAGTAGTGTCCTATTGAAAATAATAACTGAATGTGTTACCAATTTGTTTTAAAGAAAAAAATAAAAGATAAAACATTTTCCTATTTCTTTTTGCAGTCTTCTGACATAGTTTTCCTATTAGTAAGTGAACGTGTATATGAAAATATAAATACATTGTGATATATTTCTTATTTTTAGTTTAATCAATGAAAACAAGCAAATGAAATAAAATTACATCAACAAAAGAACTGTAGGGAGTTGTACTGATTTTCATAAAACATTTAATTCCAGGTATTATAAAAGAAGAGAGTTTTTACCTAATTGATATGAAAATAAAATTCTTGCATTCAGGACCCACCCATCATGTAAGCCTACTACAAGAATTCTTCAATTTAATATGAATATGAAGAATCAGAATGTATTTGCTTAGTATTAAGACTCAGACCAACCCCAAAGTTCAGATTTCTTATACCTGACTGGAACCAGGAATAGAAATTTTAAGGACGCAGCACAGGCTAGTTTGAATTAAGCAGTACCTGTTATACGCATTGAGAAACCCTGCTCTCAAGGGAAAGGAATCAGAAAGGGTCAACAGCCTCAGAGCTAACATCTTACAAAATGAGAAATGAAACTGACTTCCACAAAAGAAGCAGTAAAATGAAAACACTCAGAATTTAGTACGTTATGTATTATTCTAGACTCCATGAGACCAAAGATATTGAAGTTCTTGACAACCAGGACGATGGAAAGCTTAGTTTTACTCCTCTCCTAGTCAAGAACTAGTCCATTTCCTTGTTTGTTTGTTTTTGTTGTTGTTGTTGTTGTTGTTGTTGTTGTTAAACAGGGCAGAAGAAGCTGCTTAAAAATAATGTGGTTTCATAAATCTTATATCCAAGGACTAAACTCTGGCTCGTCCTTAGAAACATAAAATGTTAGATTACAAAGCAACCTTACAGTCCATTTCACCCAGCTATTATCAGATGCAACAATCTTTTCTGCCCTACTCCCTGAAAATGGCAATTCTTTCTCTGCTTGAATATCACCAATGACCCCAAACTCATTACCTTATAAGAAAGCAATTATTTTCTCTTATGATAAAAGTTTGTATCGGTTGGTTGGTTGGTTGGTTGGTTATGTATTGACTTTTCCCTTCCTAAAGGCTAAAGTCTACCCCTCTATATAGGCTAATTCTTAACCTTAGACTGATTCCTCATCAAAGCCGTAATGTACAGTTATCTTATTTGAAATATTATATATACACACATAACTATACATACATATAGAATATGTACATATTACTGAAAGTTATTATGGCCATTAAGTCCTCTGATTTCTAGATTGAACAGTAAATTACTCAGCTGGTTTTCTTCTGATCTATATTCCAGATCACTGTAGCCTGGCAGCCTTCCTCCACTTTACAATTCATCCTCTGAGTTAAAGAGTTTATGGAAATGAGCAGGTTTAGTCCAGCCTTCTATAAATATCCCGCATGAATCAAAGCCAATTTTAACAAGGACTCAGTACATTGTGTTTTCAATAGGCAGTTCTTCTTTAACTAAGAGCAACAAAGAGAAGGCAAGATGATAAATCTCACCCTTCTTCCCGGACCTTCAACCAGAGCGAGGCCTTCGGGTCTTGGTGTGTGCCACTAAAGCGTGAAGCCACTGTGTGTGGTCTGGTAACCCTTCTAGACCTGTGATTCCTTTCCTCTGGTACTCCACTTTCCAGGAACTGGAGAGCAAAAATTTTTAAAAAACTCAAACTGGTAGAGTTGGGTGCTGACACACTTGCTATCCAGTAGTCAAAAGTCAAGACCCTGCCTGTCTTTACCATGGCCCTTCCATTAGACCACCACCTCAAGCCGGAGTAGCCAGTTCCTTCTCGCCAACGACTGTAGTGATAACTCCAAATCAGAGATTAATTACACACTAGTTTATTAAAGACGTAGAATTCAGTGTCACTAACTTTTAGAAAGAGTAGTATTATTATTGAGCACGATATGTATGTATTCATATGCATATGTGTATTTCCATTTTAAAGAATATTTTAATGATCCCTAGTTACCATCTGAAGCCAGGTAGGCATTTTTGCTTTCCTAATCCTCATATGAAATCAAATTTGATGTTTTGTGCGCTTCAGCCATTCTCTTTCCAAAGTCACTCTGTTCCCTTAACATTCATCACCTAGACTTCCTTTGTAGTCTGCACGGAACTTCCACGAGCATCATAGGAAGCTCCAATTAGGAAAAGCTGATGGATCAAGTCAGTTGACAGCTTGGAGCATGGCCTTTGCCATCCTTCATCAGTATGTGATATAAAATGACGAGTGTTGAAAGAGACAAAGTGAGTGTTTCCAGAATGTGGAAAAAGAAAAACTTTTAGGATAAAGCAAATGAAGACATGTTTGAGCTTGCAGTGATGGAAAAGCAAGAGACCTCAGGAAATAGGGCTTCACAAGAGAAAAAAGATCCGAAGTGTTCAGTGCAAGGCTCTGTTCACAAGTGAGTGGTAGAGGTCAGAAGGCCAAGTATTACACTACAAGAACATGAAAAATTAGTTTTCTCCAAGGGAATGTCACTAGAAAAACAAACCATGCCTAAAAGCAGGTCCCCTGTTCAGCAGGAGAAGACTAACAGGAAATGAACTCCACGGCAGCTTTGCAGATCCTTTGTCTCATAACGTTGTGTCAGGACATCCCCCACACAAGGCTTCTGCCATTTATAGTATGGTTTCTGATTTTGTGTTTTTATGGAATTCCTGTGGACACAAATATGTGTGTCTCTGTAGCTACATGTGTTTCTCATACATTTTCTTTGGCAATTTTCTGATTTTTTTTTAATTCTTTTTCAATTTGTTCGGATCTTTGTTATTGTTTTGGTTTGTTTGCTTTTTTTGCTTCATCTTATCTTATTTTGTTATTATTCCTTAGATGCTGATTTTTTTACTAAGGAGAAATATAAAGGGTATGGGTTCTGATGGGAGGGGAAGTGGGGAGGAACTAGAAAAGTTCAGGAGGGGAGGCTGTAATCATAATATATTGTATGATAAACCACGTTTTCAATAAAATAAAAAGAAGGAAATGCTGAAAGTAAAAAATAAAATAAAGATTAAAAATAAATACCTAAAATTCTAAAATTTTATTTTAAAATAATTTGGTGGTGCTACAATTGAAACTATAATCAACTATTTCCATTTTTAATAAATATCAATGAAGCAAATTCACAACACAAAAGAAACTCTTTGTCAATGAAGAGGGCATAAAAAGACTACTTCTAAGAGTTGGATAATTCTGCCACTAATTTGCTTCTCCTGAAATAATCTGATTTTTGGCTAGATAGATAAAGTATGGCATAAAGAAAATGTAAAATCATTAAGGGTATATCTATACTGATAAACTTCAAAAACATAACTTTATGAGTTAATTGTTAAGGAAATATTCCTTTTAAAATAAAAATAACTATTGTAAAGAATTTGCATATAAAATTGTTAATATTTTCAATTTTATTTTTGTGAAAACTTTGCAGACTTGTGTGGATAAATTTATGGCTGTTTATTGCCCTTCTGAGTCAGCATCCGGTCTCTTTGTTGTATAAGTAAGTGTGAGCATAAGCACATGAAACACATATGTACACTACTGGCTGGCTAGCTTTTGGAGCATAACAATACACAATGAAATGCCTCTTAACTAAACGTCCTAGGTTTTTAGGATTTACTGGCCCAAGAGCAACAAATAAGGGCTTGGGTTTGGGTATATAGCTCAGTGGTAAAGCACTTGCCTAGCCTGTGTGAGGCTCTAGAAACAATCCCCAGCCATCCACGCACACACACACACACACACACACACACACACACACACACACATAAACCAATACAAATCATTTATTACTGTCATCTTTTGAAAATATGTTACATTAGAATAATAAAATCATGTCTCTCGTTCCTCCCTCCCTCTCTCCCTTCCTTCATCCTTCCTTCCTCTCTCCCTTTTTTCCTTTATCCTTCCTTCCTTCCTTCCTCCCTCCCTCCCTTACTTCCTTTCTCCCTCCCTTCCTTCTCTCCTTCCTCCCAGTAAGTTCCTTTTGTGCCCCACACATCTAAGTACTCTAGTAGTCTGCTGAACTCATAGTCCATCAAGAGAAGACTAATGTTAACCCAATACCAACAGCAGAAACAAAATCAAGAAACCATGAATCTCCTGAGATATAACCTTCTTATATGAACATGACACATAAATTCGTTCTCTATTTTTATTCAAATTATGAATTCCCAGGACAGAAATGATCATATTGCATTTCAAAATTAATTGGAAATATGCAAAAAATGGCTTATAAGATTTGCTTTAGCCGGGCGGTGGTGGCGCATGCCTTTAATCCCAGCACTCGGGTGGCAGAGGCAGGCGGATCTCCGTGAGTTCGAGGCCAGCCTGGTCTACAAGAGCTAGTTCCAGGACAGGAACCAAAAGCTACGAAGAAATCCTGTCTCGAAAATAAAAAAAAAAAAAAAGATTTGCTTTAGTCAACAATATAAAGCTTTCTTCTCTCTCTCTCCCTCTTTCTTTCTTTCTTTCTTTCTTTCTTTCTTATTTTAAGACAAAGTCTTCCTAGGTAGTCCTGGCTGGCTCCTCTTGCCTCACTGCTGTGAATACAGGCAATGACCACTACATGCATATTTTACGAGGAAAAGATTTTAAAATTATGTGAATGTCCTCACTCAAAAGTTTTTGCTTCACATGGCAGTTAAAATAAGTTTTACATTTTCTTGAATTGTGTGTACGTGTGTGTGTTAGGAGAGGGGCATTGTGCACATGAGTGTAGATGCCCACAGAGGACATTGGTGTCAGATACTCTGGAGTTAGAATTATAAGAGGTTGTGAGCTGGAGTTATGGGTGACTGTGAGCCATCTGACATGGATGCTGGGAACCAAACTTGTGGATGCTGGGAAGTGAACTCAATTCCTCTGTTAGAACATTATGAGGTGTCACCACTGAGCCATCTCTCCAGCCTTATATGGCAGTTTTTATGTTAAGTATCGGATCTAAGTTCCAGGTAGAGATGGAAAGCTGACTAACAACTCTGTATCTATTATAGGGGAAACAACTGAATGTTTGGTTCTCAGGGAATAGCTCTGCCTGGTGTCCTTTATTCCCCTCCAGTTGATTCTTGTCACCTTTTAGTCTCTTATCCTCTGTAGACATTATCTGTCAGTTTCCTGCAATAGCAAATCAAATTTAGCTTGGTTTTCAACTGCTATCAACCTGTTTCCCCTGTTTAAAATACTGTTTTTGTCCCTCAATTTTCTACACCCCTGAGTGTCAGTTTTTTAAAAACTTACTATCATTTTGAAGAAGCAAAGAATAAATAGCCAAATTATACTCAGTTCTATACCTTATACCAAAAATATTTATTAATGCCATTAAGCATTCTAAATGAAATTTTTACCATTAATATTTAAAAACAAATATATTCATTTTTAGTTTTGCTCCTAACTGAAGAGAAAGACCACGTATGTTGCTCTGGAATGAGTATCCCCAATTTAATAAACAGTATACAAGTACAAGAACAAAGCATTGGCAAACTCAGAAGGTTCAGAAAAGAGGGAATAACCTGATTATCTGGTTCCTGATAAATGGACATTATAAAAAACAAGGCTTTGCACATAGTAAGAATAAGAAATCATTTAATTCCTCATAAACTAAAATGTTGGGACTGTCAATAGTAAACTAAGGTAAATATTAAGAGACGTGTTCACTCATAAATCAGGTATTAAATGAACAAAATAAGACACAGCGTGCTACATTCCCAGTTTCACCAGGATCATTTGGTGAATTTACTGTCTTTTCTCTAGTGTTTATATTTTGGCTTCTTTGTCAAAAAAGAATGTAGACCTTATATTAGAGTCCTCAATTCTCTTTCACTGATCATTGTGTCTGGTTTTTTGTTTGTTTTTATTATATTATCATGTTGCTTTTTAAAAATGAGGAACATGGGATGTACTCACTCATATTTGGTTTCTAGCCATAAACCAAGGACATTGAGCCTATAATTAGTGATCCTAGAGAAGCTAAATAAGGAGAACCCAAAGAAAAACATATAGGCATACTCCTGAATATTAACCTTCAGCAAGCGATGAAACGAGACAGAGACAGAGACCCACATTGGAGCACAGGACTGAAATCTCAAGGTCCAAATCAGGAGCAGAAGGAGAGAGAGCATGAGCAAGGAACTCAGGACCGCGAGGGGTGCACCCACACACTGAGACAATGGGGATGTTCTACTGGGAACTCACCAAGGCCAGCTGGCCTGGGTCTGGAAAAGCCTGGGATAAAACCGGACTCTCTGAACATAGCGAACAATGAGGACTACTGAGAACTCAAGAACTATGGCAATGGGTTTCTGATCCTACTGCACGCACTGGCTTTGTGGGAGCCTAGGCAGTTTGGATGCTCAACTTACTAGACCTGGACGGAGGTGGGGGTTCCTTGGACTTCCCACAGGACAGGGAACCCTGATTGCTTTTCGGGCTGGGGGGGGGGACTTAATTGGGGAAGGGGGAGGGAAATGGGAGGCGGAAGCGGGGAAGAGACAGAAATCTTTAATAAATAAATAAATTAAAAAAAATAAAAAAAAGATGTCATAACTCTTTGAGTGGTTTAGAATTGGACTGAGGAGGCTTCAGATGGCTAAGATCAAGGATAAAATGGTTTATTCTGTAGTTGGCTCTCGGCAATGCTGTGTACATTGGGTTCCTGTGCCATCTTAGCCAATAAAATCCTAACCCCGGAAAAAAAGAATCACTATAGTTCTGCTATATAACTTAAAATTAAGGATAGTGATAATTCTCTAGCCCCTTTCTCTCTCTCTCTCTCTCTCTCTCTCTCTCTCTCTCCCCTTGTTTTGTTTTTTTTCAAGTCACAGTTTCTCTGTGTAGCCCTGGCTGTCTTGGAACTCCCTCTGCAGACCAGACTGACCTTGAACTCATAGAGACTCATCTGCCTCTGCCTCCTGGATGCTGGGAATAGTTCTTTTATTGTTCAGGATAGACTTGTCTATCCTAGATTTTTCTTATATAAAATTTTGGATTTTTGAAATATTTTGTGAAGAATTGTATTGGGGTTTTAATAGGAATTGCATTGAATCTGTCAAACTGTTTTTGGTAAGATGGCCATTTTCACACTATTAACCCTACCAATCCCTGAGCAAGGAATGTCTTTCTTCCTTAAGGTATCGTTTCCAATTTCTTTCTTCAGTATCTTGAAGTTTTAGTTACACAAGATTTTCACTTCCTTGGTTGGGTTTATCCAAGACATTATTTGTCTTTTTAAAAAAGTATCCACTAAGTTCAGTTGGCACTACACACATGTGTATGAGTGTTGGGTCATCCTCTGGAACATGAGAAACCTACCAGAAGGAATACTATGAAAATAAAAATTATTCTCCCCCTTGCGGCAGCTACCAAGTACCAATATCTCCTCAACTAGGGGCAGGGCCTTGTGAGCTCTTGTCTGTCCATGATGGAATTTTGGCTGCCTTGTTCATGTACAGACTTTGTGAGGGTACGCTGTGCACATATGCTGTGCACATACGCTGTGCACATACGCTGTGAAGTGATGAGCACAATACTCATGTCGTGAACAGAAGACATCATGTCATAGCGGTTCTGCCCATTCTCTGGCTCTCATTTCTTTTGCCTCCTTTCAGTGATGTTTCCTGAGCCTCTGGGTCTGGGTGATGGGTAAGTTGATATAGATGCCCTATTCATGGCTTGACACTGACTGCCACTTATGGCCAATATTTTGATCAGTCATGAGTCTCTGCATTGACCATGGTCAAGAGCAAGAAGACCTTTCTCTGACCATGGTCAAGAGCAGGCCCGGTAGATAGGCATCAGCATACACATTCGGCCAGCAGATCAACATCTGACCAGTCATGTGGTGAAAATAATTACACCAATGAAGTCAGAATCAATTGAATTTTTGATTTATGGTTATTTTCCTCATCGCGTGAAACTACCTCCTTTTGTGAGCTAATGTAGGCATCTCTGTACTCTATAGCTGTGCATTTGTTTCCGGGTCTTCCTTAGCAGAAACTTCATTCTGGTGAGGACTTGCTCTTTCAGTTGGTGTTGTCAGTAAATTTGAACAGTCTAGCTCAGCATTTGATAAGCAACTAATCAGTATGTAAGCTAATAAACATGGCCGTTGCTAGTGCTCACAGCCTGTACATACTATCTCAGTATTCAGTAAATTTTAGCTTTTGTACTAGATATATATTTTAGGAAGATAGGGCAGTTTTGTGATCTGCATGTTTAGAGAAGTACTAGGGCACCAAATGATATGAGCATTAATTTTCAGAGAAATTCCCAAAGTACACGCAAAAGCAATATAAGGGAATTTTATATAAAAGTAAATAAGCAGAGTTAAAACAGCTTTTAAAGGAAAATAGTGCTAAGATCTTACTTTTTATATATGAATTACCATGTTAGAATTTTATAAGTATAATTTTATTATATCTGTATTTCCTAAGTCAACACATAGGGAATTCTACATTTTCATCCTAAGCATTTTTCATTGTCGTTTTATAACCAGTATTTGTGTCATTTTTGAGGTTGTCTGTCCTTCTAATTTAGCAGTATAGGCATCTCTACCTTAAACAACATGTCATTGGCAAGGACGATTTTAGTTTAAATCAATTAAGTAAATATGTATCCTGTCATTACTGTAAACAGAACTGGATCATGCGTAGAACTGTAAACATGAAGCAAATAACACAAGAAACTTTAGAAATAATTTTCTCACATACTGATGGGTATTGAACAGTTAAATATTTCAAGAGAACACTTGTAGAGATATGTTTTAAAATATTAATACTCCAATACAGAAATTTTACAAGTTAAAGTAATATGCACGCACAGATATCTACTTCAGATTTATGTGTCCCTGTAGCCACAGTGTGCGTATAAGTTTGCTACACTCTTATCTCAGGAGGTATATATGTAAACTCACTGTAAAATATTTTCTCGAGGTGCTGAGTAGTTTAGGGGATTATTAAAAATGTACCCACAGAGAACTGCTATAGAGAAAGCCTCTATAAAGATAAGAGGAACACTGTATAAGTAAGGATAAAACACTCTTCTTATAAAAGAAGAGAAAAAAATCACCCCCTCCATTTTCTAACAGTAGATTTGCTTCAAATCTGTAGGCTATAGGATCCCAGCCATCTGGGGTGTGCACATCTGCATTGTAGCTTACATCCTGCCAAATCACTGAAATACAATTGCTCTAGAGATAATAATACAAACACCAAAAAAAAAAAGCCCACATAGTAGCTTCCATAAAGTTTAAAGAAAAAGACTCTGCTATCTACGAATCCAGGATGAGTCTTTAGGTTTTAAGAAAGAAATCGGCTTCTGCATCCACCAATTATCCTTCCTACTAAATATAACATATCTGTTCTTTAGTACAAGTATTCCTGGGAACATTGAGTGGGTAAGAAGATGAAAGAGTAATAAGAGATTTGGGGCACAGGAATAGGCAGTGTAAGAACTGAGTAATGCTTGTGAAATCTGTGCTATTCCGTGTGAAGACAGATGAAATGTATTGCAAACAAAGTATGCTGCAACCAAAATAGCTTTAAAGTAGAAAAGAAATTCGTCATGTGGGAGAAATGTGCTGAAATCTATCAATTTCTTGAAAACTCTAGTTGGAACACTTAATATTAAAAGTAACTCATAAGAAGTATGATGAAATAATTTGAAATATGGATTAACTTGAACTTCAAACACTTTTAAAACAAGATGCACTGTTTAGGTATGTGGAGTGATATCCTTGTCCAACTGAAGCTTAACGGGGGTATAAATGTCAGTTCTAAGATAAACCTATTGCCTATTAGTCAACTAATTAAGCATTACATACAATTAATTTACACAAGCATCTAAACTGAAAGGCAAAATTAGGAAAGCTTTAAAAAAAAACCTTCAAAGAAGAGTATAGAGAAAACAAATTGTGCCACCATCAAGGAAAATTCTGGACTTAATCGTGCTTCTATTTTCTTTTTTTTTTTTTGTTGGTGTTTTACTTTAACTGAAGCAACTTTCTCATCTTCTTTCACTTTGTCATTGGTCCCTATATGGTTAAACAAGATTGCAAAAAACAGTATTATTTGTATAAGAATTAGAGATACTCATAGATGATAGAATGATTTCACAACCAAAAAATTCCTTTGCCGCAGTTGAGAGCTAAAATTTTCAGATTCTTTGATACTGTGTAAATATTGAAAATGTATGAAGACGTAGGCCTGCCTGAGGACTTGCAGAAGAAAACTCTATTACAACAACTGAAAATCAGTGCAGGCGAGATAGTGGAGGAAGAACCCTCATTCACTTGTGGTGGGAGTGTCAACTGACACAGCCATGCTGGAAAGTGTATGGCAAATCCTCAAACCACTAAAAACAAATCTACCGTATGACCCAGCTATACCACTAGTTGGCATATGCCTAAAGCCTCAACATCCTACTCCACAGATACTTGCTTAATAGTATGCACAGCTAAATGAAAGAAAGGAAGAAACAGGAGGAGGAGATAGGCCCAGCATTCTTATTCTTGTCTTCTCCGAAGTCAGGGAGATAAACTGTTGCAGACTTGGTTAAGGTAAATGTTTGGTACCGGACAGCCCTAAACACTCCAGTAACCTGTCTTCAACACACCAATTAGAAAATGATTTTCAAAGAGCAAAAATCTAAGTCTAACTTTTGGCACTGACATGAGGATTGGATTTAAATAGAAAGCAAAGAAATGTATACTATGAGGACTGATTTTTTTTTTAACGTTTTAAAATTAAAAGATGATTACACCATCTCCTCTCCTCCCCCTATTCTCCCTCCAACTCCTCCAAAGGTAGCCAATCTTGACTGTCAGTCTGACACACTCAGAAAGAAGGATCCTCACTCAACTGAGGAAATGCCTCCATTCTATTGGCCTAAAGTTATATCTGTGAAACATTTTCTTGAATAGTGATTGATATGGGAGGGTCCAGCCCACTGTGAGTAGTGCCACTCCCATGGAGGTGGGCTTGGGCTCAAAAGAAAGCACAGTCTTGCTTTTCATGGTAGATAATCAATAATTAAGGTTCTGTAGCAGATTAGTCAAAGCTAGAGTTAAAAGCACACACCACCTAGCTAAACAGCATCCTCCTAAACAGTAAAACAGACAGTTTTCCAAGGTGACTTCCAGGCAGAGATCTGTGGGTGGGGGCAGGCAGGAAGACATTTCATACAAATTCCATGATACAGATTTGGAAATGTTTATTATGTCTTAATGAGATAAAGGAAGAGAAACTGGAAAAGCTACAGAGAGGTTGGCATGCAAAGAAAGCCTGTTTGCAGAGAGCTAGAAGCCCTTCCTTCCCCAGGCATTACATGAGGAAGAGCATTTGTGAGAAGAATTCTCGTGAAATACAAATGGAAGGAGGAAGACTGTAAAATGGTGATACAACATGAGGCTGAATGATTTAGGGGCTCTTTCCACAGCTCACTGGTGTGTTTTCATTTTGGGAGGCCTTCTCCTCCTCCTCCTCCTCCTCCTCCTCCTCCTCCTCCTCCTCCTCCTCCTCTTCCTTCTCCTCCTCCTTTTTCTCCTCTTCTTCTTCCTCCTCATCCTTTTTCTCCTCCTCCTCCTCCTTCTTCCCTCTCCTGCTGCTGCTGTTTAACTTTTTTTGACATTTTGAGAATTTCATACATGAGTACTATATTTGCTTAATTTTCACCCATCCCTCTCCCTACTCCAATGTCTGCAACGTCCCTTGCTCTCTCCTCAATTCATGACCTCTTTGATAATTATCATTATAAACCATGTATTTCTTTTTTTGCCTAACTTAAAAGACTGGCTTTGTCTGCCCTGCTAGCTGCTGGAATTTCACCTAATCTGCATTGTTTTCTTTTAAACTTTAATAAAATTGCCCTCGAGTTTCCTTTTGAATTCATTTCTGAATTCTTTTATTAAGGAGGCTATGAACCCTCAATGGAAACCTGTTTTCTCTATTAACATTATCATTTTAATTTGTATATATTTATTATTTTTAAAAATATGTGCATGGACTACATGAATGTCTATATAACACATGTGTGTTCACTGCCAGTAGAGGCCAGAAAAGGGCATTGATGCCCCTGGAACTGAAATTAGAAGTGATTATTAATGTGGGAGGTCCTTCTCTATATGTGTTGCTTTTATTGGTTAATGAATAAAGAAGCTGCTTTGAGCCTATAGCAGGGCAGAGCAGAGCTAGGCAGGAAAAACTAAACAGAATGCTAGGGGGGAAAAAGGCAGACTCAGGGAGAATCTATGTAGCCCTGCCAGAGACAGACACCAGATAGAACCTTGCCAGTAAGACACAGCCAGGTGGCAATACTCAGATTAATAGAAATGGGTTAAATTAAGAACTAAAAGCTAATAAATAAGAAGTTGGAGCTAATAGGCCAAGTAGAGATTTAATTAATACAGTTTCTGAATGGTTATTTCAGGGCTGAGCAGCAGGGAATGAACAAGCAGCCTCCTACAACAGACTATGAATTGCAATGATATTTCATTTGTATTTTAATAATTAAAGCCTTACAAACCAGGCAGCGGTGACACACACCTTCAATCCCAGGAGCCACACTAGTTTGCCATAGAAACCAGGCAGTAGTGGTTCACACCTTAATTGCAGTCCTAGAGAGGAATATAAGACGGGAGGAGACAGCTTTCAGACACAGACTCTTTCTGAGATTGCTGGAGGCTGGATCGCCATTTCGGACTGAGGTAGAGGTAAGAACCAGTGGTTGGCTGTTTTGCTTTTCTGACCTTCATGTTGTTTCTGTTTTTCCCTTCATTCCATCCAGTAAAAAGACTACAGGTCAAGCATCCCTGAAAACTCAATATCTAAATTTTCCCAAATGTGAATTTTTTTGAGCACTACAAGAAACCACAGAAGGAAAATTCCACACCAGACTTATGATGGACAAGTCAAAATCAAAATTAACTGAACTGAAGATACTGTGTGAGGCCACCATGAATTTATTTGTGAGATATTTATAAAACATCACAAACTTCATAATAGATGTGAGTCCCATCACAACTTGTCTCAGCATTCCATGCAGATGTTCCAACATTTGAAATGCTAAACACTCTGAGTCAAGCACGTGGAGATGGGACTCTCAACTTGAATCCCACTTCCAAGATACTTGGTCATAAGTTTTAGGGCACCTGATGCTTTCAAACATCCTCCTGCTCCTCTGTAGATTATTTAAAATCATATCTCATTTTCCATGACTTTCCATGTTTACCTCCTTTGAACAATATTTTTAAATCTCTACTTTCTTCTCTGGAGAAAAGGATTTTCTTTCCCTTTATTCCTTGGCATTACCCTTAAGAGTGCAGTCTTTTTATAATAATTACCAGTTCCTCCTAGTAAACTGGAATGGACACCAAAGAGTTAAAAGTGTAGTATCATTGCTACATCAATTAGCTCTGAAACACAAAGATAATGTTCCCAGCTGCAGCATCTGGCTCCGCGGCAATTTCATCAGGCAGTGTCAGCCGTTATCATAGAATTTGGGGCTTGTCGCACGGATTAAGCGGCTGTGCAGCTGTTTCTGCCTCCTCAGCTCACTATAGCACAAGTTGGTTTTTAGTTGTTTTCCTCTGAACAATCCCTGATTTTCTCTCTCTTCATACTTTCTAAATGTACACAGGAGATTTGCTTGTAGAGAGAGCCTGCCTTCTAACACATCTTTAAAGAGATGGACACATGCAACACACTCGTTTTCAATTTTGGTATGATCTTGGTATAATTTCTTTTCAGATATACATAAAACAATGAGTTTTAGTGCTTTTGTTCAAAACATTTCTGCTTATGTGCAAGCAGAGCCTTTTAAAAGTAGGTAAGCAAAAATCTCAAATGAGTTTATTTCCCTGCTAAAGAAGTTATTTGTCTTTTCTGATCTGTTTTAATGATCAGCATATTTTAAGATTTATTTATTTTATAGATATGAGTGCTCTATTTGCATGTATGCCTGCACACTGGAAGAGGGCATCCAATCTCACTACAGATGGTTATGAGTCACCATGTGGTTGCTGAGAATCGAACTCAGGACCTCTGGAAGAATAGTAAGTGCTCTTAACACCTGAGCCATCTCTCCAGCCCCCTGTCAGAATTTAAAAAAAAAATTTTTTTTCGAGAGACGGTGGCTCTCCCTGTGTATCCAGAGTGGTTTGGAAATCATTATGTAGACAAGGTAGGCCTTGAATTTGCAGAGATCCACCTGCCACTTCCTCCCAAGTACTGAGATTAATGGTATGTTCCATCAGCCTGGAAAAAAAAGCTTTTATACTAGAATGTATTTCCATCTTTCTCCTGAATTTATTTGAATGCTAATAAACTTTAGATGCTAAGTTATTAATTAGCCATCAGTGTTAATTTCAACTTAAGTCTAATGTTCTCTAAGCAGCTTTGTTCTTTCAACAGTATGGCAACTTTGGATAAGAATCAGATTTAAGATCATAGAATCAGATTTAAAGCAATGGTAGAACACAGAAAAAATGCATTTCTATTTATTTCACAGAAAATGAAATTCAAAACGAATGAAGTGTAAACATTATTCTGGAAATAGCACAGATTGTTAGGAGACCCAAGCTCAGAAGTCAATCTCTTCAAAGACAGACAGCTGCACTGTATCCTGGGCTCCTTCCCCCTAGCTTAAGCCCACAATTTGGAATGCATAGTTCTACTTTCTGCTGGAAGCTAACCTTCCAACATCAGATCCTGACATCCTGCCTGTCTAAGATTTTGTCAAGTTGTCAGGCTTGGAAGCAGGCCACTTTGTCCACTGAAATCTTTATTTTTTTTAATTTTATTATTAGCTTACAACGTGGTGTAAGGGTTTCCTAAGGGTTTTTTCACACATCCCTAGCTTTGGTTAACCCATTGCCTCCCCTCCCCCACTTATGACTATGCTCTCTTTAAAAAAAAAAGTGGTTAGTATTAGTGCTTACCTGTAGCTTCTCCTGCTATTCTGCATCTTACTCTAGAAATTATATATAGAATATATTATAAAAGATATATAATATATAAATATAATTATACAATATATTCACTACAATGTTTTCCTTTTTCCATTATAAGAAAGCTGTGTATGAAGAATTTCTCAATATATACTGCATTCTAAACTAATGATTATATAACTATTATAACTAATAGACTCATCTAGTCTTTAATAAAGATGCCAACTCAATTCTTCGTGAAATGGATATTATCACTATTATTATCCAATACGTAGTCACTAGACTTGACTTGCTCTGTACCTCACACATTTTTACATTCAAGATGTAGCACTTAGAGTTTCCATTTCTTCAGTCTTATTAATTGAAAGTTTGGTTTGATTTGGAAGGTGATTAATTGTTTCATTAGGTAGTTGCTCTCAGGGAAGAAGACAAAAATATTTCTCTGCAGGTGAGGTGTCACTAAAGAAATTAGGTCAAAAGCCATCAAGCTGTGGTATAATACAACCATACAAGCAAGAGGTATAACACTAATAAATGTATTATGTCAGGAGACTAAAGAGCGATGACAGCCTCACTGTTAGTTCCCTCAGGCATTTAGCTGTCAAGAATGGACTCCGCACTTTGCACAGGAGAAGAAGAATAGTGTTTGAGATGCCTGGAAACAACACCTGGTAACTAAAAACATCCTGAAGGAAAACCACGACGAAAATAGCTAATGAAGAAAGGGTTCATCTGACTGCCTCGTTGGCAGAGACAGAGAGGGACCATGACTAGATAATAAAGATGGCAGACTTCCGTGATAACTTCTTTCTCACCCTCTTGACTTGAGACAAAAGCCTGACTGCTTAAAAAAAAAGGCCTAGTAAGCCCCCTTCTGGGGGACTAGCTCAACAAATTCAAGGATGGATCAAGCCAATCAGTCATCCTGTCTTCTTTCAAACTGACCAACCCTAAATTAGGGGAGGACGACTCTTCAAAGACTTAAAAAATAAAAACCCAAGACCTCAGTAAGAGGGCAGGCCTGGGCTTCCCAATACCACCCTTTGTTTTGCGGAAGCTCTGTCTCTCTGTGCGCTTGCTGTATGTGTAACCACAAGGCATTTGTATAAAAGTTAATCAAAGCTTCCATTATCCTTGCTTCCTAAGAGTTTATACTCTAAAACAATAGTGCTGGATGTAAAAGACATCAACCAGATTTATGCACGTGGGGCTTTTATGTTAGTGTTGTTTTACTATTTGAGAGTATTTTCAACTCCTAATGTTGGGAGTTGGTAGTGTAGCTTCATGGGAAGAGTGCTTGCTTAGCATCCAGAAAACGCTGAGCTCTATCTCTGAGCACAGCATATACAGGGTGTAGCAGCGCATGTTTGTAATTCTGGCACTTGGGATGTGTAGGCGGGGTAAGCAGAAGTACAAAGTTATCCTCACCAACAAAGTTAATTTGAGTCTGGTCTGGGATATGTGAGTTTGAGATCCTATCTCAAGCAAACAAAACAAAATAAAAACCAAAGTGCAATGTCAATGAATTACCTCATGGAGAAAAAAAAGAATGTAATAAAATAAGAGAACAATTGAGAAGAGTAAGGGAAGAACAGAAAAACAGTGCAGGATGTAGGATTTTTCTTAGACTCAACCCCTACCAAAATAAACCATTCACATTCTATGATGCAAGGCTCAGAGCCAGTTCAAACCTCTACTCAGCACCAATCAGAATAATTCCTTAGAATGAGGGTTAATTTGAGGCCAATACAGAAGACACCCATGAATCCCTCTAGGAACAGCCTTGCAGTCCAAGCTAGCCCACAGACCACTTCAGATACCCATGAGTCTTCCCAGTTTGGGCTCCTCTGAGCGACTTCTGCTCTTTGTAATTTAATCTAGAATCAGTCAGAGAAAGAAGTAATTTTATTTCACAGCAGGCTAGTCCTACATAGAGCAGTTTGCAAAGAAACTTACTAGAGCTATTTATTAATGTCAAAGATTACATGGCAATGAAATTCTGAGCCTGAATGTAAATCTAGATATATTAATAGTTTTACTGTCTGCAATTAAATAAACCATCTGTAGGGAGTTAAAATTTCCAAAATTCCCGGAATCCACGAGGATGATCCCACCTAGAATCTTAGCAACGGTGTAGACAGTGCCTTTCTCTACCATTCCTCTATAAGCAGATTGATGACCACCTTAATGGTCACCATAGAACCTTCATCCAGTAACTGATGGAAGCAGATGCAGAGACTCACAGCTAAGCACTGGGCTGAGCTCCTAGAATCCAGTCATAGAGGTGAAGGAACGATAATATGAGCAAAGGGGTCAAGACCATGATGGGGATACCCACAGAAACACCTGACCTGAGCTAGTGTGAGCTCACTGACTCTGAAATGACAGTGGGGGGAACCTGCATAGGAACGAACTAGGTCTTCTGAATGTGAATGATAATTGTGGGGCTTGGGCAGTTTGTGGGGCCACTAGTTATCCCTAGTGCATGAACTATCTTTTTGGAGCCCTATGTAAGGTTTACCTTGCTCACCTTAGATACAGGGAGAAGAACCTTTGTCCTGTCTCAAGTGATATAACAGACTTTGTTGACTCCCCATGGGAGGCCTCACCCTCTCTGAGGAATAAATGGGAGTAGGGAAGGGGAAAGTGGGGAGAGCAGGAAGAAGAGGGAACTGGAGATGGCTTGTAAAATAAAAAAGAAAGACTTTTTAAAAAAAACAATAAAATAAAATTAAATTTTTTTTCAAGTGAACAACTTATTCTAATCAAGACATTCCAGTGCATTAGGCAATACTGAGAGGCTATGTCCTTAGCAGTCAGTATGCAGGGTATGAAAACTAATAAAATTATATAGGAAACACTGACCTACAAATATAAAATACAAGTTAAAAAAACACAACTAAAAATAATGTGAAAAGAAAAAGCAAAGCTTTTTATCAAAGGAAAGCCAAGATAAATCATGACTATGCTTTCCCTCCTACTAAAGACTAAATAAAATAGCAGTTTTGCATCTGTGCTTATTGCTGAAGATTAAGTATTACTACACTGAACTTTTAAAAACCATGTACAATCACCCTAAGAGGTGTATTTTTTTCCCCTTTCCATCACACCCAATTCTCTTTATATTTGGTGGGCTGTATTTCACCTGCAAGACCTATTCCCTCACAGGAAATACTCTCCAAATACAAAACACACCTAAGATCTGAGTAATGGAGAATCTAAACAATAACTAATAACATATCCTCTGAGCAATAAAAATGCCAATTAAACCAAAACAGAAACTCACTGGAAGCCCCAGTGCATCTTCCAGAGCCACATTCATTCTCTTGCTACCGTTTTCACTTAGTATGAGGCAAGAAACATACCGCCCTGAAATGTGTACCGCATAGCATGAATTGTTTTAGGCTGAGAGTCAAAGCCATTTGCTTAAGTTAAATTAAACCATTTCATGCAACAAGACTACAGTTTGTCCAGCCATCTTCAGGAACATATTGAAATGTTCTAATGTCCCTATGGATTTTTTTCTCCTTCAGTGAATTAGATCCAAGTTAATGGGACCCATTAAATCTACTTTAGTTGAGTCTCTTAACTGAGTTTCTCCGAGTTGTTTCTTTCCCAGATGCCTTTTGAGATTTTTTTATTTGTTCCATCAGAGTCACTTTGAATGAAGCCTTTTGTTCCGCTATGAAGTGTACACATGACAAAACCAAAATCCCTGACGATATTTAGAGGTTAAGTGGCTATGATCCGCTGCTGACCGTGTACAGCACTGGATGAAAACGCTGTCAGATATGGTGTCTAATCCTCTGTGACATTCAAGACTTTAAGTGATGCTCAAGGAGACGGAAGGCTTAACTCCACACGTATCCCAGTGTGCACTGGTCCTCTGTCTGTTAACTTGCTAATGAACCATGATTGAGTAAAGTAATGAAGAGTTTACAGAGAGCCCCAGGAAACCAATTTCCAATTTTGCAACCAGCAGGCTTTAACTTCACTGCGGCCCTCGCTAATTTTGTCTGAGAGCAGACTTGGATGCTAAATGCCTTCCATGCTTTGTGCTCAGACAGACTTTTCTAATCCCCCATAACTTGTCTATCAATGAATGTCTCTTTGTCAGATCCATTCTACTTCTTCTAGTTGTTATAAACAGGTAAATCTGTTCAAAGAAAATGTAACCATTTTGTAGATTGGGAACATTGCAAACAGTGATTGCATGCCTGGCCTACTAAAAAACAAGAAAACTAATACAAGAAAATGATTTATGATCAACTTTAGCAAAGCACAAAACAGTTACACACAAATAAATATATTCATTAACACATGCATATACAGCCACACATATACATAGTCACATATATCCATATACACATATATACATCTATATACACATATACATGTTTGCCTTGATTAAAAGATGATACTTTAACATTGTCCAGATAGCAGAAATTCATTCATTATCATTGTTTTACATAATAAACCATAATCTAATGTTTTAAAATGCACTGTACATTTTCAACATAACATCTAAATGTCATTACAGGACTTGCGCAAACTAGAGTTAGTGATGATCAAAAATCTATAACTAATGATGATCCCACATATCCACCCCATGCCACACTAGTTCACATGTTTGTTACCAACTAGTTATTATTCTCAAAAAGCTCTAATTTCTTATACATTTTGATTGATATGGCATTTCTCTAACTACAGTTGTTCCATCTCTTCTGGTTATTAAGAAAGGACAAAAGTATAATTTTGTTGTATGTAGACTCTTTAAAATTGACTTGCTATCCTTTAAAGAAGGGTGGGAAAATCTCCTTTAGTTCTGTCTGTAGTGACTCAAGAAGGTTGGATCCATGAAAATTTAAAATAGTGTCATTTAATGCCAACATGGTTACTATAGCTGATAACCACAAAACATGAGCAAACCAGGTTTCTTCCAGACAAGGCTGAAATCTTGTATCTGAAAAGTCATAGCAAAGAATGGGAACAGTCTCTCTCTTTATTCTTAGTCTTTTACTTTCCCTTTTGAAAGGATATGGAAATGACCTCTCCTTGTCAAGAGACTCTACTGGTTAAATAAATCAAAGAAATGGGAAGCTGTCGATAGCTTTTCAAGATGAGAGCGGTGCCATTCAGTTAGGTTAAAGGCTTGGGGAGGGTCTCTCTGTCCTCTTTCTGTTTTAAAGGTGACAAAATTAAAACATGCCGTGAAGACTAGACTGTCTCTAGCATTCTGGCTATAACATTGTTATCTCTGAAATCCTCTCCCAAGCATTCCAGCTCAGTGAAGACTGCAGGTCTCATGGGGATAAAAATCTAAATGCTTCAGCAGCCCTGAAAGACCCACACATCCCTCAGCATTAGCAGGGCTGGACGTTTCTTTGGGCTTTTCCCTCTTTGGGAAAGATGCCTAGTTTACCTTACATTCCACGGGAAGGGAAGTATGCAAACCTCCAAGCCTAGGTGTTTTAAATCACCTTTCATGAATTTGAAATCCTTTTGTAGATTTCACAATTCCAGGCCTATCCAGGGTCCAGCCTAATAAATGCTGACACACCGCTTGGTTTAATGAACAATGAGCAGGCGGTGTGAAAACAGTGGGAGCACTGAAGCGGGCCCATGTAGTGCTCCATGCAGGCTACTGTCAATCATGGACCGCAGTCCAGCTGGAATTCAGTTTTCAAAGGAGTCCTAGGTAAGATATTCTGGCAAGGTCTCTGCTGGCGTGACATTTTCATTGCACGTGCTTTCATTGACTCCATCACAATAATGGCCTGAACATTTTATAATAATTCCAGTGCCTTAAATCTGGGAGCCTCCCTAGCATTTACAAATGCTTTTCATGCATTATTGCACACAAACGAAAGTAAGTATGTTTGTATTCTTTGACGGAAGAGAATATTGAGGCTCTTATGATTTAAGAAAAGTGATTTAACTAACACCATCTTCCCATAGGTAGTCAGAGCCTAGATATCAGGCCAAGCTCACCACTCTCTGTGTTTTATGCACAGAAACCACATCCTGGTAGACATACCGTTGTTAGCAAAAACAGTTAACCAGAAGTGAAACTACAGAAGCCAAAACGCAAGGCTAGTGCACTTAGGAACTTTCCTGGGTGCTGGAACGATGGACTAGGTCTTCGACGAATTTTGCCAGATGTTGGGGCCTCTGTACTTGGTTCTCAGGTCATAATGGTGCCTCTAATACAGCATCAGCTGTGCTTAGCTCTCAGAGCCTAGTATATTCATCAGTGGTTCTATGGGCGTGAGTCAAATCATGGATTTACCTTGGGGTGGGGAGGCTATATCATCCTACCAGCAATAACAATTTAACAGAATTTCTTCTCTGTTTTATACAGTTAAGTAGGCAGGGTTCTATTGGAAGGACTAGGAGCAAAAGAATTAATGATCTAATCATGACCATAAGTAAAGTGATCATGTTTTCCTAGTCTCTTTGGATTAGGAAAGAAAGATTGGTACCAGTTGTTAGGTTCTTGATGTCTCCTTTCTCCCTCCTGAAGGTTATTTCTGGGCGTGGCTGAACGTTCTCTAATTAGCCCTGACTGGTTGACACAGAAACAAGTTTCTCCCAGCGCCTTACAGACACCTCTTTGTTTCATAAGAAGGAGATCCAATCCTCTTCAATTCTGAAGAACAACCTTAGCTAAGGAGTATAACTGGGCTTCCAGACAGGAAATGCAATTTCCCAGATGGCTAAGGTCTGTGTCTACTAGAACACAGAGTTCCTTAAAGTTTTTAGCATACAAAACTAGGGCTGAAGTTCGAACTCAAGTGGAGCCTGCAATACCCATCCTCACCAACAGGGGGGTGAGAATGAGGACAGCTCACAGGGACAGAGAAGCCCAGAATCTGATTTAGGTGGTCCTGATCGGTTCTCCATTATAGATGCACACCTCACATGAGTGCAAACAAGTGAGGATTCCTCCAGTGTAAACAATTTAGAAGATGCACACTTGGTTAGGGTGCTAGTGCAGGCAAGCCAGAACGTCTCTGGGGCCTGGAAATACATTAAGTCGTCATGTCTGGAGTTAACCTGCTAGGTATGGGTACAGGAATCTGCATAGGGTAAGCTATAGGAGTATCATGGTGACATTAAACAGGTATTTAGAGATCCCCCAGGGTAAGCTTAGGTTGGTCTCATTTATAATTGTCAGGATTGGAGGTGCTTCTTGCAGTTTGATTAGTTCCAATCCTAACATAATACAGGGACTTGGGGTCCAGGCATAGTCAGAAGTCTTTAACTGGCTGAGATACGTGTGGTTGAATGGTTGAGGAACTGATAGCTCCCCCTGCCTTCCAGAGCACCAAGGGGCTGACTTCTGCAGTCCACTTGGCTTTTATCCTTGAGGATACTGAAGGAGTTCCTAGGAAAATCTTCAGTTTAGGACTTACACTCACTACCTTAAGGGGTTCAGATCTTGGAGGTGACAAGATGGGCTGGTTAGTGCCTATGGGCAAGATTACCCAACACACAGGCTGTTTCGTTTTGTTCATTTCGTTTACATAGTAAATTTCCTGCCTGCATCTGGACCATTCAGGTATCACCTGACTCCTCAAGTTCTACCAGTTTTCCAATAACGATCTTTGGCTTCCTGCCAGGCTCTAACCTTTGTGGATTGCATTATCCTCTATAGTACAAATTCTAATTGGTCTTAGTAATAAAAACCCAGAGTCAGATATTAGGTGGTGAAAGCTGAAAGATCAGAGAAGAACAGCAATCAGCCACTGGAGTTCTTACCTCTACACAATCCTCAGATCGGAGGGGTAAGATCCTGTCTCTATGAATACTCAAACTGAATGGGGTGTCTCAAAAGTCCTCAGACTGAATACTGAGCTCTTGTATCCTACTTGTATTCCTTGTTCCACCCAGTCATATCCCTTCCTGTTTCCACCTCCCTAGTGTTGGGATTAAAGATAGGTAACTTCCAAGTACTGGGACTAAAGGCTCCATGGCCTGGTTCTGTTTCTCTTTCAAAATGGATCACACAAGTACTAGGGACATCAAGCAAGGGTATAGAGACAAGGAAAGAGAGTGGCTCCATTCCCACAATTGGAAGCTCCTAGTCAATATCTCATAAAGTCCAGGGTGGCCTTGAACTCACAGAGATCTGTCTGCCTCTGCCTGCCAAGTGCTGGGGTTAAAGGTGTATGCCATTACTGCCTGGGTTCTATGGCTAACTAGTGGCTAGCTCCTCACTCTGATATTCAGGCAAGTTTTATTTGTTAAATCACAAAAATATATCACCACAGTCTACCCACCACAGACAGGTAATGATGGTTTCCATCCTAGGATGATGAAGGGATCAGTGTCCACCCAAAACTCAGTTTTATAACCTTGTTGAGCACAATGGTATTCATCTGACTTCTGGAAGCTACCCAGGCAAGTAAAGTACTAAATAGACTGGAACCCCTCCTCTCACCTCTGGTCCCACAACCCCAGCAGGGTGCTCCTCCCCCAGAGCGACGGAACCATCCCCCAGTAACCTCTGGATGAAATATTTTTGCAGAAATCAACCTGGAAGGGGGTTTGGGTCTCAGTGGATAGATTGACTAGGAGCTCCCAATTGTGGGAATGGAGCCCCTCTCTTTCCTTATCTCTATACCCCTGCTTGATGTCCCTAGTACTTGTGTAGAAGCAAGAAGAGTTCTGACCCCCCATCCAGGGCCTCTAGCACTTTATATGCTCCCCATTTGCATCCACAGGGGCCCTCCTGCTCTCCATCTTCTTGCCATCTGTGATCCAATAGCTGTTGGGGGATTGATCAAAAGTGTGTTTTGTGTCACAAAACACAGGTTGAGTTGAATTGTAACACTCCTTCACACAGCACGGGAAAAATGTGCCTGGGGGCTAATTGCTTCCACCAGTGACCACTAGGGTCCACAAAATACAAATTTTTGTGAGTTACATGATTCAGTCATGGAGATCAAATAGAATCAGTACTCTTCCTTAGTTTGAATAAATGTTTACTCCAGAAAAATAGTTATACAAATGCATACGATGGAAATCATTTCAGTACATGTTCTCAAATATTCAGACACGAAATATATTTAACCCATTACTAAAATTATCATAACATACAATGAAAATGTATCCTGTGGCAAGAGAAAGTTCAGGAGGTGAGACAGGGTGCACTCCTATATCAATTCCAAATTTCATAGGAAAATGCAGTTGGTAAATAAGAAAACGGGGTTGGTAAAGCTGAGCGATGTAACCATTTGACCGAATGAAATTGAACAAAAGACAAAAGATATGTGAGTTTACATCTTTGCGTTTTTATGCCCCAGTCTATTTTTTGTGTGTAACTTTATGAAATGTGTGTTTTGTACACAGTATTCTCCTGCTAATTGAGAATGCATTCTGGAGGAGACGCATCACCAGCATCCTTGATTCCTTTATAGTAACAAAGTCAATGACATTTGCAGAAATAGCTCTCCATTATCTACATTGTATTACTTGGTAAATTTAGCAGAAAGAAGGGGATGGGAAAATATGAAAACAGAAAATGTGAAAATAATGAAACTCTAATGTAGCACAAAGACCATGACAGATGCAAAGCCACGAAGTCATTAAATTCTTCCCAGTCCATCTCTTTTTATCCCTCTCATCCCTTATCCATCAATTATTCCTAATGCTGCTCCTTCTCCACACTAAATTCGTGGAAGCAATAGCTTCGGCAACTTGATTACCATCGCTCTGTCTAAACAAAGCTTTGGAGCCAGAAGAATTACTCCAAGTGGTATGGTACTGGGTTTCTCTATGTATATGTTTTTAGTAATTATAGTAGCTATTGTGTTTATTCTTGCATTCATTTAAAAAATCTTCTAATGTATTTTCCTGTAGTCCAAGAAACTGACTCATCATAAATTTCTCCATTGTTTTTTAAACTCATAACATATTGCAATAAGAACTATATAAGTCTATTTAGCATGGGTCAATAAATATGAAAATAACCCTAAGCTGGGTTCATTTGTCACTGCCAACTCCAGAGAGCTGCCTAAATATACTATAAAAAACACCACGGAATCTCCTGATACATCCAGCTTTATTTAAAGTTATAAAAAGTATTAGGTCTTTAGAGCCTAATTTTGAATAGTGATAGCTGACAGAGGTATTCATTTATCTGCTGTCTTATACTGTACATAAAAAGGCAAATGCCAGGGGCTGGAAAGCAGTTAAGAGTACATTCTATGCTTGCAGAATACCCAAGTTTGTCTCCCAGGACCCAAGTAAGACAGCTTACAACTGCCTGGAACTCTTAACTGCAGGGGATCTGACACTCTCTTCAAGCCTGGAAGGTACAATGCTCCCGACACACAAGAAAAATAAAATAAATATTAAAAGAAGCACATGTTTCACACCAGAATCTTCTTTAAAAAAAATTCTCAGAAAATCCTACTTTCTGCAACATTCAAAGATGGCTCCTAGTCCTACAGAAGGAAAGTGGAGGAAGAGAAGTGAGACAGATGGTTGGCAGGTGATATATACTACACAATGGCATACCAAGAGTCTTACTCCCTAGAGAGCCTGAGCCTGGGAAGGGGCAGAGATGAATAAAGGATGGATGCCTAAAAGGAGCAAGAAAATGAGACTCTTCATTCATATAAACTTCTGTCTAGGACACATGACAATTTCAAAATAAACTCCATTGATACAGATTCAAGCTGTCTCCTATTACAAAAAAAAAAAATCCCAACTCCCTTTTCCTCTCCAATCAATTGATAAAGTAGGAAAAAGTCATGAAGTCCCTCAAGAGCAAGTACTATGACCCCTGTCACCATAAGAACAGTTACAGAAAATTGACCTGTCATCATCTGTAGTAGGAGGATGCTAGTTTGTTCCTGGCCGCCTGGCTAGCTTAGACCCAAAATAATCACACAGAAACCACATTATTTAAATCACTGCATGGCCCACTAGCTCCAGCTTCCCATTGGCTAACTCCCACATCTTAATTTAACCCATCTTCATTAATCTGTGCATCATCACAAGGTCGTGGCCTATCACCAAAGTTTCAGCACATCTATCTCCATCAGCGGTTCAATGACTTCTCCTAACCCTGCCTCCTTTCTCCCAGCATTCACTTTAGTTTTCCCCACCTAGCTCTGTTCTTTTGCCCTATCACAGGCCAAGACAGTTTCTTTATTCATTAACCAATAAAAGCAATACATAGACAAAAGGACCTCCCATATCAATTACCCTTCTGCACCCCCAAACACATAGAGAACTCAAGGGGTAATTATTACACTAGTGTAAGAATTAGACAGAAGGACATGAAGATTAGCATACAAGAAAGCTAATTGTTCAAGAAAGACCAGACACTATCCCAGTCCAGGGTACATACATCAAACTGCATGCTTCAAGACAAACCTAGGGTATACAAATAAAGATGTGGGTGTTCTGTAAATGGCCCAAACAGGGCTATAGGCCTCTAAGCCCTGCTCACTAGCCCCACACGTTCTTGGGGAAGAACACTTTCCCTTTCTTAATAGATTGTCTTCTTTTTTCTGTTGCTAACAAAACATCCTTGTTCCATTTCTTTTACCTGGAACAAATGAACTTGGAAACCTAAGTAGGAGCCCAGGACTCACATCCATACCCATAACACCAGAAAAGTGGGCACTCACCAGATGGACGCTACATCATCTTCTTGAATTTCCCAGCCTCCAGAACTGTGAGAAATAACTCTCTGATGCTCATAAGTCACCCTGCTTAAGATACAACTGCAGTAGCCTGACCAGACCCAGGCATAACAGCAGAAAAACTCTTGCAATATTATCTACCACCTCAGAACCTCACAAACAAAATTATTTAAATGATTTAAATGATTTCTTGAAAACCTTCCTATGAGGTGCTCCTTGGATGTAGCTGGTTTTGTTTATGTTCATATGCCATGGTATATTTTTTTTTTGCTAATGACAATAGTGGTTGTAAAATTCAAAGTAGTCAATCAGAAATAATACCTTATTTCTAAAACAAAATATAAGTCTTTAAACACCCCGAATGTATAATAATAAGCTATCTATCATGCCTGCAGAAAAATATTTCATTTTTGAGAGCCACAAGAATGTAAGATTGCATTTGTTTGGAATTATGACAACAGATTTTTACCATGTGAATGGGCTGCTGGATGTCTAGAAATTACATTTTCATATAAATTGCACTTCTCAAAAAAGTCACTTGATTTATCCCATTTAAATAAATCAAGAAAACACTGTGGTATTCAATGTATGCATTAGGCTTATTCCCTCCAGTTGCTCGCGTTTCAGAATTTGTTTAAACAGTTAATATTTTCCCAAGGAAAACTATTTCTGAATATGAGAAAAATACCTGGAGTATGCCATTAACACTTCTCCAGGCATGGCTGTAAAACGTGGGAGAATGCCATAAACACCTAACCAAGTCAGACGATCGTTCGAATTGCAGCTAATCTTAGTGACGTAATGGTGAATTCTAAAATATTTTCTCCTAAAATTGTATAAATATTTCTGAGAATTTATGTGCATTTTCATAGCATAGTCATTGTGTTTATTTAATTACCACAATCTACGGTAACTTTTCACTTTATTCTATATGTACTTAAAGACTGGACAAGATTCCTAGTGGCCTCCTAATAGAAGTTTCTGTAGTGCTTGGGGCTTACCCTGTGCCACATGCTATGCTACAGGCTTCATCTTTATGAAATCATATATTTCTCCCATTGATTGCATGAACTAAATCACATTATTTCCCCAATGTAGAAGTGAGAAGTGTATCAGCTAAGATTCTGATGAAGGCCTCATGGCTAACAACTGGTAGTACTAAGATTTGCCTTAATAATGAGGATTAGGGGAAGCAGAGAGATTGCTCAGTGGGCAAGGGTATATGCTCCCAAGCTTGACCATCTGAATTAAGTTTCTGGGACCCACACAGTAGAAGGAGGGAAGAACGAACCAACTCCGGCAAGTTGTCTTCTGACCTTTATGTGTGTGTGTTGTGCTCATGTGCACACGTGCACACAAACACACACACACACACAATAGGTAAATAGAAATAAGTTCTAAATCAAAAAATATATGACTTAAGGCAGTTTATTATTGATACCATAATTTAATAGATCCTGAAAGTAAATTTTATCTAATAAGATAACAACTTACATTTGAGTTAACTGGACCCTAGAAATAACAGCCTCAGAAGTTTTTTCCAGGCTGTCTTCTTTCTCAGTGAGCTTGGGAGTTTGCTGTGAGACTTAGCACTGTTTCCTCACTTTGTTCTTCCTACTTTGTGTCTTAACTAAAGCAGATTTTTGTTCTGGGATATTTGTACACCGTGTGAAAATGTCTTGCTATGATAGGTATAATAAAATGTTGAATGGCGAATAGCTAGGCAGGAGGTATAGGCGGGACTTCCAGGAAGAGAGAAAGCACTGGGAAGAAGAAGGCAGAACCACCAGTCAGATGTGAAGGAAGCAGGATGAGCAGTACAGAGAGATGAGTTAACGAGCCAGGCTGCAGAAAGCATAATAAATTAAATGGGTCACTTTAAGTTATAAAAGCTAGTGAACAAGCCTAAGCTAAGGATAAGCTTTTATAATTAATAATAATTAACAATAAGTTTCTGTGTCATTATTTGGGAGCTGGCTGGTGGGACAGAGAAAGACTCACTACATATAGCATCCAATATGGTACTGGAATATCCACATAGGACTTGAGATATCAATCTCTCTGGTAAGATGGGAAGGTAAAAGTGTTATCATGAGGCTAGACTCTCAGGGAACTGAGGGGGAGTAACTAGCAGCCATAGATGTGTAGTGGTTGGCTTGGCCATTGAAGGTTTGTCTGGCAGCCAGAGAAGACTGCAGACACACAGTAAAGTGATCTAAACCAATAAAAATTTCAAACAGATACGGCAAAAAAATGGTAGAGATAGCCATAGAAAAAACATGTACTTTAAAAATAATAGTAAAGTATTTAAAGGGAGAGTAAAGTAATATAAGAGGAATAATCCACACAAAGATCAAAATACTTAGGGAGGCTGCATTGTTCTTTGTTAACTTTAAATTTTTGAAATTCTAATATACAAAAAATAGCTTCTAAAGCAAAAAATATCAAATGGAAAAAAAGAAAGTACATTTAACAAATGGTGCAGGCATAACTGGGTAACAACATGTAGAAGAATGAAAATAGACCCATATCTAACACCATGCACAAAACTCAAGTCCAAAAGGATCAAAGACCTTATTAACATAAAGCAAGCCACACTGAACCTCACAGAAGAGAAAGTGGGAAGTACACTTGAACATATTGGCACAGGAGACCACTTTCCTAAATATAACCCCAGTAGCACAGACACTGAGAGAAACAATTAATAAATGGGACCTCCTGAAATTGAAAAGCTTCTATAAAGCAAAGGACACAGTCAACAAGACAAAATGACAGCCTACAGAATGGGAAAAGATCTTCACTAACCCCACATTAGACAGAAGTCTGATCTCCAAAATCTATAAAGAACTCAAGAAATTGCTCATTAAAAGAACAAATAATCCAATAAAAAAAAAAGGAGCACAGACTTAAACAGAGAACTCTCAACAGAGGAATCTAAAATAACTGAAAGATACTTAAGGAATTGTTCAACATCCTTAGTCATAACAGAAAGGCAAATCAAAACAATTCTGAGATTCCATCTTACACCTGTAAGAAAGGCCAAGATCAAAAACACTGATGATAATTTATGCTGGAGAGGTTGTGTGAAAAAGGGAACACTTCTGCATTGCTGGTGGGAATGCAAGCTGGTACAACCCTTTTGGATGTCAGTGTGGTCATTTCTCAGAAAATTAGGAAACAACCTTCCTCAAGACCCAGTAATATCACTTTTGGGTATATATCCAAAGGATACTCCATTGTGCCACAAATACATGTGCTCAACTATGTTCATAGCAGCATTTGCTGTGATTGGTATAATATAAAGCTGAACAGCCAATAACTATGCAGAATGATAGTCAGTACTTCTAGACAGAGAACTCTGGGAAGACAGAGGAATCACCAACTCGAGGCAGAGGAAGCAGCTTGAGCAGTATGGAGAGATGAGGTAAGGAACCATGTGACAGAATGAAGATTAAAATAAATAGGTTAATTTAAGACAGAAGAGCTAGTGGGATAAGCCTAAGCCATGGCCAGGTTTTTTTTAAGGAAATTATTTTATTTTATTTTATTAAATTTATTTATTTATTATATATGCGCTTTCCAGGATACAGTGCCAGATCTCATTACAGATGGTTGTGAGCCACCATGTGGTTGCTGGGAATTGAACTCAGGACCTCTGGAAGAGCAGCTAGTGCTCTTAACCTCTAAGCCATCTCTCCAGCCCCAGGTTTTTATAATTAATAATAATTTCATTATTTGCGAGCTGACTGGCAGGAAAGAGAAAGACATGCTGCAGAATTTTTTTATATAAGACTCTAAATGTTATCATATCTTTATTTCCCTTTATATTGTGGTTTCAATCTTTTATTCTAGAACCTTCAGTCCACTTCTCTAAGTAAATAGTCATGAGACTCCAAATATGATCTCTGAGGAATGAGTAGGAAAATACTAGTCTTGGAGAAGCCAGGGGGTACCCTGATGTCTCTGATGACAGCTCACAAGACCATCAAGGCCATTCCAAGGCTTCCAGCAATAGCCTATTATAATCTGGAACACTGTGTTCACATTGGTGACAAATAATAAAAGAATTTCCAACAGAAACAGCCATTATGTATTTTGTGGCTATCATATTAATTCTTATGAATTGACACACCAAGCCTTTGCAATTCAAAATACCTTTGTAGCTCGGGGTTTATTTTCTAACACCTGGCATACTTAGACTATTTTCACTGTACTAGAATGCTGGTGTCTCAATGAAGCAGTTAGTATAATCTGTCCTTAGACTCAGATGAAGAGTTTGGACTGCACTGTCACTGATCTATTTAGCATTTTCTCATCCTTGAAAGACTAATTTCCAGGCAATCTGGATTACATAACCATTGCATCATTACCAAGCACCCCAGGAATCTCTGTCCTTTGCTGTCTTTATCAGGTCTTGGATTTTGTCTAGCCATTTGTGACTCACAAGGATTAAGATGTGGGGTGTCCACCCTGTAGCTATACAATCTCTGTAACTCCTTGTATTTCAGCATTTCACTCTCTATATTGTGATGATATGGCAGAACTTGTGAGTGTTTACTTGAATATGGGTCAGTGACAAGTCAGACACCAAAGACTCTCAGAACAGTCTATCAAAGTTGCTTTCTTATACCAAGCCAGAATCGCCTTTATCTCTCCACAAATCTTTGATTGCTCCTTAACCATGCAATGCTGAAAACTAGGAAAGTTTGCCAAAGATTATAAAAGACCAGAGCAAGTCATTTTTCACATCCATTTTTACAGCAGTCTCCAAGCTAGATTTCCTATACGCACTCTGCTTTCTTACACCTTCCCTTTACCAAGCACTGCCCTTTTAATAACCTGATCATGCTTTCCCCCCTCCCAGGTAAATGGAGAAGTAATCAACAGGCAAAGGGTAGTATCTCCAGGTAATCAGCAGGTGAGATTGTATAGACTCTCTAAGAAAGTGTGTAGCAACACAGCTATGGTAGATAATAATGCATTGCATACTCAGAAAGGCCTTAAGGTGACAGATTGCATGTTAAGAGCTACACTGTAATAAAATAAAAAATTCAAAATACATCAGTAGTCAATTGATGAATAAAATCTCAAGCTCTGTAAAACACTGGCAATGATAAAAATAGGCAGAAAGACATTCTGTGCATCAGAACGAGAGGCAAAGTTACCCATCCACTAAAATCTTCTGTCAAAATTCGAGCATCCATTAAGCCAAATAACTACTATGCAAATAGGCAATTAAAATTTAAAAAGACACAAGACTGATCCCATTTTCAACAGTTTGCTATTGGCACTCCAACAAGGCCAAATCTTTAAAATTCCCGTGGATCCCAGTATCTCTTCCCTAACCCTTGTCATATTTTTCTGTGCTACAGAGTACTTTTCCAGACTCTTTCATCTTATGACTGTTCCTTCATCCTGCCAGGCTCCATCTTACTACAGTATGTTTTTTCATGTGTTCTTTCTACCCAACGCTCTCTCTTCCACCCCACTAATTCCCACTTACTCCTCAAATTCCCATACAGACATTCCTTCTTCAGGGAAAGCCTGCAGAATAGTTCTCTCCAACTAGTTAGTCTAAGTTAGCAATTCTACGCCCCATATTCTTTCCAAATAAGTCTTCTAGTACTCATAATTGTAACGTGCAATGTTCGTGCTTATTTAATGTATAATTTTTCTTCATAGGTGTAAGCTCTCAAGAGTCACAAAATAAGTCTATTTTCTTTTCAATTCTACCCCAGTCAGCAGCTGGGTAGAAACTTGAGTCCCAACTCCACTTGGTCACTCACAGTCGTCTGAGGGGCTCCACAAATCTTCAGAGACTGCAAATAAAGCCAAGCTTGATGCAGGAAGGAATTCCAGGGCTAGGCAGTGTGGGGTAAACAGAGGTGCTTTCACCCAGATCTAAGCAAAGGGATCAAAGCATGAAAAAGGAACATAGAGGAAGATGCGGCACAACCAAAGGTATGGGCAGGGGCTTTGCCAAGGCAACACTGCACTTCATTTCCCTTTATGGGTTTTGAAGTTACCGTCTTCAAAGGGTGCTGAGGGTTGCTAAGGGAGCTCCGTGAGATCACAGGATGGTGAGGAGCCTAGCAGCATTACAAGTGATCAGGTAAGAATCCGGACCAGAGGAGTTCAGGGAGGTGGGATAGTTTTCCTGTAAAGAAAGTAAAAAGGCTTTTTCTTTTTTCTTTTGATAATTTTTGTTGTTGGCTTAGTGTGTGTGTGTGTGTGTGTGTGTGTGTGTGTGTGTGTGATTTTTAGGAGACATCTGAGGAAAGGAATGAGGGCTCATCCAAAGTCACATATATTTAGTTCTTAAATCAAGTCCACCGCTATTTAAAAATAAAAATATACAACTATGAAAGGAATATTATCTGTGTGGTATGGATCTTCGCAGCAGATGCTAACTGTGCTGGAGTTCTTGCTTCTTAGTTGGTGAGAGGGGTCATCCAGAATTCTAAACAAGGAGCTCTTTCTCCATTTCGTAGTAATTATTCCTGTCTCATCATTACCTAGTCAAAGTGATTATACGTAGAAATTTTCTAATTTGTCGAATGAATCAATGAATGTCTGTAGGCCAATCTGATCCAAAGCAGGTTAATGAGATCGTTGTCTCTCATATTCTACACTTAGCATCGCCAATAGCCCAGAAGCCTGAGTAATTTATTTTACATTTAGCTATGGAAAAATAAAACTTTTCAATCCATTACCCACAGTGTTGGGGTTTCTACATTGTCATTATTAAAGCCAGGTCTTAGTTGAGGTAAAGAATTGAGAAGGAAGCATAATCTCATCTTACGAAACATGGGACAGGGAGGGAGGTTGAAGGATCACAAGAACCCACTGCCCAGAAACACTTGCATGGAGGCATCATAAAGCAAAAAGTCAGCCTCTGGCCGGGGGCATTCTAACAGTGATGAGAGCAACCCAGAACTACAAAACCAAATCACACCCTGGGCTTCACAGTTAGAGACCATGATGGAGAAATGATGTAACAAAGAACAGCTAGGACCAGGGAGAAAGTTATAACTCAAATGGGAACCCAGGGATCACCACTGTGTATGAGGCCTTGGTTTGAGTTACCTGACAAAAACACACTTATTATAGAAGAAAACAATGATATTTGTGTAGTGTTTTTCATACTTCTGTATATATATATATATATATATATATATATATATATATATATATATAATCACCATTGTTTTAGTGGAAAATAAAGCATGTTTGAAACTCAGTGTTCCAGCAATATCTGCAGGACAAAAGTACTGTGGCCCCTCCTTTTGTATACCTATACAGTGAGCTCCTTCCCACACTTGCCCCCCCCCATTAGCCCCTGTCTCCGGGTTTCTATTGCTGTGAAGAGACACCATGACCATGGCAATTCTTTAAAAGAAAACATTTAATTAGGACTGGCTTACACTTTCAGAAGTTAAGCCCATTATTATCATGGTGGGAAGCAAGGCTGCCAGCATGCAGGTAGACATGGTGCTGGAGAAGGAGCTGAGAGTTCTGCATCTGCAATGGCAGGCAGCAAGAAGAAAGACCAAGCCCTCTGGGCTTTTCCTTGAGCATCTGAGATCTCAAAACCTGATCCCAGTGATCACTTCCTCCAACAAATCCATACCTGCCTCCAACAAGGCCACACTTCCTACTAGTGGCATTCCCTATGGGCCTATGGGGGCAGTTCTCATTCAAGCCACCACTTGCAATCCCTGACTTCAATAGACTTGTAGCCATATCATAATGCAGAAATGCATTCAGTCCTACTTCAAAAGTCCCCATAGTCTATATCAGTACTGTTCAAAAGTCAAACGTTCAAAGTCTCTTCTGAGACTCATGTAATCTCTTAACTGCAACCCCCCTGTAAAATCAAAATAAAAAAGCAGATCACCTTCTTCCAACATATAATGGCAATTGATATGCATTGCAGTTCTAAATGGGGGCATAGTGAGGAAATACCTTCAAAGCAAGACTAAAAAGCAATGGGCAAACTCCAAACTCTGCGTCTCCATGTCTCATGTCAAAACGCTCATCAGATCTCCAACTTTGTTCAGCTTTGTTGACTGTAACACACTTCTCCTTCTTTGGCTGCTTCCACTCCCTATTAGCAGCTCTCCTCGGCAAGTATCCCACAACTCTTGGGGTCTCCAAGCAATCCAGGCTTCATGCAATGGTCTGTCTAGGCCTCCATTCAGGGACATCCCTGACATGTCTGGCCTCAGCAGCTTTCCTTAGTTGTGGAAGGAGTTTCTATTACACTTTTCTTCTTTCCCTGACTCTAAATGCTGAAACCTTGACTTGGCAGTTGGCTGAAGCTGCCAAGTACTGCTGCTTGCTGGAGCTGGATCATGGCCCCCTCTTTCAATTTACCAACTTTCTGTTTTCACTGGTTTCCTTAACTAAGCTTGGTTTTTCCAAACCTTGATCTGTAAACTCAGCTAACCTCAAACTCAGAGGTTCACCTGCCTATCTCTGCCTCCTTACTGACAGGATTACAGGTGTGCAGCACTACCCAGAAGTTTTTCTTTATTCCTTTTCACAAATTGGATGCTTAGCTGGGAAGGATCTTGTCTTGAAGTCACTGCCCCTTTTATTCCATGTAACATCAGGATTTTCTTTAATCTGTCTGTACTCCTTGAACACAGCACTTCTGCTCACATCCTTGCCAGTATTTGGTGACTGTTTGTTTATTGGTTACTGGTAAGATGGATAATTCTCAGTGAATTTACTCCGCTTTTGAGAAAACATTTAAAGATGAAGGTACGTAATGCCGAAAACATGCAATCTAAACTTTACACAATTTTAAATGCACAACTGCACACAAACATAAAACTATACACACTCTGGGTGTTTCTCCTTTAGTTGTGTTTTCTTTTGTGATGTTCCTCACATCACATGATGCTTAGATGCTCTGTGTCCCTAATGAAGAGTGTTGCTAATTCTTGTAAAACATTGCTGCTACTAATATGTTAATTACTGGTAATGTATTAAATCCTGGTCATTTTGTGTGTTGGCCTATTAATGGGCTCACAGAAGACAACAGATTACAAGTCCTAGAGCATGAAAAAAACGCGACTTTGAAACTATGACTAAGGATCCTGACATAAGACAATTGTCTAGATGAGCCTGAAATACAGTCACCTGTGCCCTTATAAGGTCAAGACAAAGGGGGATTTTGCTACTCATAACAGAAAAGGGCAATTTATTGAGAACAGAGCTAAGAATAGTAAGACACAATAAGCCAAAGAATGCTGGAAAGGTGGAAATCTGGAGGAGATAACACACAGGCCCTGCCTTGAAGCCCCAGAGAAGACAGCCTGATTTCTCCCCCATGGAACTGATTTCAGACTTCTGACCTCTAGAACTGTGAGCAGAAAAGCTACAAGTTTGTGGTAATTTATCATGGTTTGTGGTTGTTTGTAGTGGCATCCCCAAGAAGCCACTGTGACTTATTACATTGTATTACAATTTCCCATGAGATAGAAAACATCTCCTGCATTTCGGTCACAGTATTTTCAACAAAAACAAAGTATCGTTTCTTTTAGCCAATGAGCTAGCTTCCTCAGAAGCCTGCGTCAAGATAGCAAAGAAATATCTTCAGATTTGTTTCCATTTTCCCACTGGGTGTGAATTGTTGCATGAGTCAAACAGTAGGAATACCCCTTCATAAGACAGGCTGTGCCCTGTTATATATTCTGCTTCCCTAACACCTGATCTAATACAGCACTCTCAGAGAACTACAAATACCATAAGCTGATTTTATGTTTTTCTCAACTATTCCATAAACAGATATCAGGAGGAAATAAACCAGCTCACTTCAGAGTAACATAGCTGAGAGTGACAGAGGTACAAGGCACTTACTCTCCTGTGGTACACGACATGAAAGACCCAGGCACTGTGTTCACAGAATGATGGAGCTGGCACTGTTCACACCACAGCCAACACACCCAGACAGGACCAGTTGTAATTTACCAATGCTCTACATACTTTAATTGGTAGAAGTTGAAAGAAAGTGTCCTTAGAGTACCAAGACTCTAACATCCAACATGGTTCTTCCCTAATACATGATTATTTCTGAAAAAAACACAAAATAATTAACAGAAAAACCAATTTTTCTTGATCTCATTCCCTTCCATTTCAAACCCTTGCATCTAGCTATTTTTGTGTGTGGCTCCTGGTAACAGTTTCATTTTCCGGTCCTTCATGCTTAAGTGTCAGTGAGCTCACAGAAATGGTAGGAACTACTTGAAAACTATCAGCAAACAAGAACATTATTCATAGAACATCATTATCCAAAGCCTCTTCTTCAGAACTAATTAGCAGCAGGCCACAGATGTATCACCAACTGCCTATTCATCCAAAGGTTGTAATTGATTTCAAAAACAATAAAAAGAATTCTAGGACTCAAGAATGATTTCTAATCAGGATTAACACAAATAACTTACTTCTTTTTCATATCAAGCCATAAAACTCATGAGGATGTACTAACAGGCTTATCCGCTAGCAGGTGGAATGGTCAAATAGATTATTTTAATTTTTGTTACTATAGTCTCTCTAACTATAAATCTAAAAAAAAATGTTTGAAAATTCCAGTTGGAGAACCTTTGTGCAAACAAGGGTACTTTGCTTTCAAGAATCCAAATCCTTCTTGTCCAAGCAAATGCTTCCAGAGAAGACAAAAGACATACATGGTATACAGAGGAAGGTAATATCCACCCCATCAGTTATACTAGCAAAAATAAAAAATAAGGAGACAGTATCGGGTGAACAGTGGCATGAAAGATGCCTTCATTAGTGTCTTAGCATTTGTGAACATAATGAGCATCATGATTGTAGTGGTGGTAACTATAGTTACCATTTGCTCAGTGTTTCAAACATGTCAGACCCTAGTGGGTCAAAGCATGAAAGGGAAGTGCTCACCTTGAATAGAACCTGTCAATCTGTAGTGACTAGTAGCCAGAGAATATGGAATGGTGGGACTTCTTGTGGACTCGGGGATTCTAGTCATGGAGGATCGAAGGAAAACTGAACTCAATCCTTTCTAGACAAGATACTGAGAACAGATACTAACACAGCTAGAAAGCAAGCCAGGATGATGAGGAGTTAGGAGCACAGGGGAGGTTCAGCCGAGGCAAAGCTATTGTTAGCCCCTGTGTCTCTGTCAAAGATCACTAGCGTGGACAGCAGCTGTGGGGAGCAAGCATCAGGGAGTGTGTGACAATAGAGGAATCAGACAACCTAACTCAGATGCCTAGGGTTTGAATAACTGTGAAAAGGTCTCGGTAAACAGGAAACCAGTTGAATAGAGGCTCTTACTGTCACTGAGATTAGCTTCGCTCCAGTCTCTGCCTACATGAGGATTTGCAGCAAAATAAAAGCTGAATCAGAGGCTTGAATGCCACAAAAGGGCAGGGAGATGAAGATAACTTTATCCTTAGAGGGAAATGGCTGTTAAGCTCCACTCAATATGTCATTTATTCTCAGGCCCCCACCATGAGTCATCATAACCCACATTTTATAAAATGGAAATTGTAAAGACTAGCACCAAGATCATTTCAGTGATAAGTTGTCATCAGGATGGGAACCTCGGTCTGACCTGCTTGGTTGGTAAAACAACACTCAGCATGTGAGCTCACTCAACTTCACACCACCGCTGTGTTCAGTTCATACAAGCAATGGTAAGGGATAGTCATATATATATTCTCTAGACTAGTTTAATTCTGGCAGAGGCAGAATTATCTTAAACTTCCATATGAGTTTAAATTAAAATATTGAGACTTGGGGCTAGAGAGATGACTCAGTAGATAAGGGGAACCCAGTTCCATACTGAGCACTCATTCCGGGTAGCTCACAACTGCCTCCAACAGGCTCCAGGGGATCATCCATGGGCATCTGCCTTAATGTGTGCACACCCAACACCCCCCCACTCACATAAAATACATAAAGATTTAAAATAAATAAATATCTAACAATTAAAACCCTCCCATTGACTTTGACATTGAAGATGAAGGATGTTTTATTACTAAACGTTTTTACTCTTATTTTCAAGTACTTTACAGCTCATTCAAACTGAGTCTACACAAAAGATTGCCAGGGTGAAAGGGGCTTTTATTAATGGATCTGAGGATCCAATATTATCCAAATGCTCCCTTCTTTATAAATTTCTTCCCTGATGTTCTCAGTCCAATTGACACCAGGAAAGCACCAAGCTGACTGTCCCCTGCGATTGAAGACGATAGAGACAAAGAGATGAAAGCAGAAATCCTTCCTTAAGTCTTTAAACTCCCCGGGCAATTACGGCCTGGTTTGGACATTTTTACTGTCTTTTGGATATCACTACTAAGGTGGGTCAGGCTTATCAAGAGTCAGGTGGCTAAGGGTACTTTCACTTTAACCTATAAATTAATTATATCTATGCGAGATGCTACTCACGTGCTGATCTCTTCTAAATTTCCCCGTCTCCCTCAGTGTTTGATGAGAGCAGCAGACAGAAGAAAACAACAATAAATTACAGCGGGATACAGCCTCAGAGATGGGATCCCCAGCCCTGTCAAAGCTGCTCCTCAGTGATCTTGAGGCACCTAAGGAACCACTTACATGGGACAGCTGTTGTCACTGAGGCTCAGACCTGCACTGCCACCCAGATTGAGAACCCGGCCCACAATCAAGTGATAAACCACACCACACGTACCTGGAGAGCTCAGGTGTATGGGTAACGCTACTGCTGTGGAGGCCCATGGCTCAGCAGGTGGCCCCTTCTAAGCAGGTGGCCCCTTCTTCAGCAAAAAGTGGTGGCTGCAGGCACTTTGTGCTGGGGGCCAAGTGGCATGAGACCCTTACGAGTCACAGGCAGTACAAAGATCTGCATGATCTCCAGGTAGCCATCAAGCAGGCCAAGGCAGTGTGCACCACTCCTGTGAGGGGAGGGTTGCACCAGAGACTAAGCCCCACCCACATGTCTTTGGGCCTGTGCAGGGCTGGTCTTTGTTCAGCTGTCTGGCACTGAGGCCTGCACTTAGCCTTGAGGCTGCCTCTATCCATGGTGCTGCCACCAGCCTCCTCCTCTTTCTTGGTGTTACCTCAGCCTGCCATACTGAAAAGTAGGTAAGGAAATCACTCAAGAGCAGTCTTTATCGAACCTTCTATTTCAACACCAAGAGAGGCACTATAAGAGCGTGTTTCCCAGGCAACACACTGAGCAAGCCTGAACAGCTGCTTTCGTAGCCTCCAAAAGGATGTTTGCACAGCCACAGCCATTTGTTTGGCCCATCACAAATATTCATTTGAACTAATTGCAGCTACTAGGGCTGCTGTTTTGTCCAATTTCAGCCTTTCCACCAATCATAGTAGCGCCCCCCCCCCCCCACACACACACACCAGAGCAAGGCTCCCATCTGGGTAAGACAGAAATGGGTCACGGAGGCTGGTGACTTAAAGAGGTCTTGTAGAAAAGTTTCAAACAGTACTAGCTGGAGCTCTGCATTCAGGAGACAGATAATCATCTTCCACCTTTTCTGTAGTTCTCTCAAGGTGTCCATGGAGCATTTAATATGGCTTGAGCCTGGATAAGGGTTGTCAGGCTAGCTGATGAGCTGATGTTACAGACAGCCCTGTCTTTTAGGCAGCTCAGCATCAAGGAAGAGTTCAATACTTTTATTTACAAGAAACTGAGCATCAGAAAGAAGGATTACACAAATAAATTGACAGAATTTATCATTAACACCAATAGTGATTTTAGCAATGTTTTATACCCATCCTTTTCCTAAGGAAAAGTGGGTCCCAGTGTCCCAGTAGGAGGTGTTAGCCTTCTAACATAAGGAAAGGTGCTTCGAAGAGAGATTTTTATGCCTGTATTTTTGACTATCAGGCTATTGACGCAACAATACCTAAGGAATTGGAATTTCTCCAAGAATCTTATGTTGAGGAACACAGAGGGCTGCAGGCTACTGCCAGCCACAGAGAGAGCTTCTTTTGGGGAAAGACAACTGGTTTCCACTCTGCGGGAAACTTAAGCATGAGATAATATGCTCTAGGTCACATGGGCAGCAAGTGACACAGTCAAGATTCAGGTTGATCACAAAAATGTGTGTGCTAGAATCAAGATTCATAGGATTAAATTATTGACCTCAAACTTGATAAACTTGATAACAAATATATTTTTGTGATACTGTGCCCCGATTTTCATATTGAATAATGAGAACACTTGTTGAACCGGATGTTAAGCGATTTCCTCTAGACTGAACCTGTGCTCACTGAGAGTATGAGCAGGCAACATAACAATGCAGTCCCAATTTCTGAGGGTGAGTCCTTTGTGGCTTAATCACCTTCCAAAGGCCACCATACTTTAATGCTAACATGTTGGTGGTTCAGTTTCAAATATGAACAGGGGACACAAACATCAAGCTCTTAGGAATATATGTGACTGTTGGGGAGTGTGTGTGTGTGTGTTGTGCATAGTTCTCTGCTCAAGCATTGTCTTTTGTTACCATGGTTACATTGTGTCACGCAGTCTCTGTCTATAACTGGATGACTGTGAGTCTGTTTCCATAGTCCCTCTTTTTCTCAGCTCCATTAGTCATTCAGTCTGACAATTGCTTATTGAATATAAACACCAGGTATGAACACTCATATGGATGCTAGAAGCTGTGACTTGTCTCCAGAGGGGATTTATTTCAGTGTTTGTCTGGGATCTAAATTAAATATAGAGTTAATTCAAACCTGGAGTACAGTCTTTATGAGAGCTTGTCTTGCTATGTCATGTCAACACAAACAAATCTTTCTGGTTCCAAATGAGAACACGGGTCCCTCCTTTGTGGTGAGCTCTAACCTCCAGCTTCTGTCACTCAAGAAACATGACGCCTCCAAAAATTCAGCTTAGCTTCTTCCCATGTTGTCAGACAGAGTTTGATCCTCTTTTCAGCCTCTTATTATTTGCTTCTTATGATCCATCCAATGTCTCAAGCAGGAATAGAGAGCAGTGTGTGTTCCCCTCTCTCTAATGTCCTTTAGGCACAGGCTGCATATCCAAGTTTCTGATAAAAGCACCTAAATACTGAATGTTCTTTTACAGTAGAAAATATCTGGGCTTGAAACATCTGAAAAGCTCTCAGCTCAGGAAGTCTACCTTCTGATATGTTCAGAGGAGCAAGACCTGAAGGGATGGATGTCCACCCTTGCTGCCATAAAATGTGTCATCCACCTCAGAGGGAGTAATGGGGCCATCAGTCCCTGGGTTGCAGGGGAGCATGCAGTATAAACGTTTCTACAAAGTCCAAACCGCATCCTTTGAGATGAAGGACCAGTGTTTAAACATCAGTCAACATTGTGTCCTTGATGCTTCTAACACTAGCAACAAACAACAAGACCTTGATCTTTTTACCTAGTCCCTCCTCCTTGTCTGATCCTGATAGACCCAAATGGAACAAACAACAAGTAGAAGATGCACCTGGGCAAAAATCAATAAAGAAATCAGCCATGTAGTCCTCCGCCCTTCTCTGAGATAGCCAAGACTGCCAGAGTGAACAGAAGAGAAGATGCAAGCTAATTGTTTTTATTTGCATTACAAAGGCCTTCTTAATATCTAAAAATAAGACTAAAAATGCCAAGAGGTTTGTCAGAGATCTCATTTAGGGTCCCCCCAAAAAGACATAACATCTAATGTGGGAGGGGCCTGTTTTTCAAACGCATGCCACTGAGTACAGCTCCTTTTATACCAGGTAGGAGAACTTGACAGATGATGATGAAAATCGGCAAATTTTATCTGAATCATTGTTCCTCTTGATATTGAATATATTAAGTAGAACCTACAAGGTTGGGAGTTGAAAGGGTCACGATTATGTACTAATTTTTAAAATAACCAAGACAGGATAAACATAATGTTCTCAGAAAGGAAGATAAAACAATTGGTTAAATACTTATTCTCTTTCTTGAACACTAAAATATATCCCAGAAATACATGTTCACAAATGCAGAATGTAAAAATAGCATTAAAATTCTAAATAGAAATAAATCACCTTTGCAATTCAAATCAAAGCAAAGGAGCAATTATGAGTGGAATGTGGAATTTTTCCAACCTCCAAAGGAGCTGGAATTATTAAAGACAACCTTTTCATGATGAGACTCAAAAACATCCTAAAAAATGTCATCAGAGACATATGAAAATCAGGTCATGTAATAAAATAACCTTCAAAATATCATCCTTACCACTAGTGTGTTACAAAAATTCTCATTGTCTGGGATGGTTAGTTAATCATGCACTTGACAAAAATCAGTATTCCACTGGAAAGGAAGAAACAAAGGAATTTTCTAGAAAAGGTAGACTTATGAGCATTTGGGTTGATTGGGATGGAAACCCCACCCACTGTGGGTGGAACCATTCCATAGGCAAAGGATCCTGAAGTATGCCCATGGAGAGAAACCCCACCCACTGTGGATGGGACCATTCCATAGGCAAAGGATCCTGAAGTATGCCCATGGAGAGAAACCCCATCCACTGTGGGTGGAACCATTCCATAGGCAAAGGATCCTGAAGTACGCCCATGGAGAGAAACTGAGCCTGGTGCAAGTACGTGTGCATATCGTTGCTCTCTGCTCCTGACTGTGGATGTGATAGGACCAACTCCTTCAAGCTCCTAATGGTTTGACTTCCCTGCCGTGATGAATTGTTACCTGTAACTATAAGTTAACATAAAAGGTGTTTTGATTTTACTCTAAGGTGCCTTTGCCAGAATATTATATCAAAGCATCAGGAAATAAAGCTAAAACTGTCTTTTCCAAGGAGAAAATAAGAACACGAGTTACATTGCTAATGTATCAGTTAATGAAACATACAAATTAAAACACTCAATAAAATGCAAAGTGAAATATAACATAAATGCTGTCACCAGTTGTAGCCCATGCCTTTATCATTTAATTGAACAATGACTCGAAGTAACATTCCCATCAGAATATTCTTTTACAAAACAGAAAAGTGCCATCAGGAAGTTTTTTGCCACCTCTTTCAGTTAGGGTTTTTATTGCTTTGAAGACACACCATGACCACAGCAACTCTTATTAAAGAAAGCATTAATGGGGACTGGCTAACAGTTCAGAGGTTTAGTCCATTATTGTCATGGTGAGAAACATGGCAGCAGGCAGCAGACACAGTGATAGAGAAGAGCTAAGAGTCTACATCTGGATTGACAGGCAGGAGAGAGAGAGGAGAAAGAGAGAGGAGATGGGCGGAGAGAGAAAGAGACTGACCTGGCAACTCCAACAAGGCCATAGCACCTAATAGTGTCACTCTCTGATAGTCAAGTATTTAAACACATGAGCCTATGGGGACCACTTTTTTTTTTTTGATTTTTCGAGACAGGGTTTCTCTGTAGCTTTTGGTTCCTGTCCTGGAACTTGCTCTTGTAGACCAGGCTGACCTCGAACTCACCGAGATCCGCCTGCCTCTGCCTCCCGAGTGCTGGGATTAAAGGCATGTACCACCACCGCCCGGCTATGGGGACCATTTCTATTCACACTTCCACACCATCGCACAGGTTACTTTCCATCCTTGAGTACACCCTTTGTAGCTTAAGGATATAAACAACATCACATAGATATGCAAAGCTCTATCAGAGAGCCTCCTCAGTTCTGGGGATCTCTACAAGACAGTGAGTGGAGCCCCACAAAGTAGCCACAATATGTATTTAGAAAAATAAATATGCAAAAAAGTAAATGAATTTCTAATATTAGAAACCTTTTTTAATTTTTAAATAAAAGCAAATATTTAAGTTTCCACTTTTTACCAAATTGCAAACTCCAATTTTTGCAAAATCTGTCAGCCCATGAAAACCTTGGTATAAGATGCTGTTAGCCTTTCACCCACTGAAAATCCCATTTATTTCTCTATTTGAGAAAAGATTTGAATTAATTACTTAAAAAAATAATAGCATTTTTACTTAGTATGCTAACACCGGCAGGGAGTTAAAAGTAATAGGACTGTGAAGTTGAAGGAATCAAAATAATAATTATAGTAAAAGGCTCACGGTGTTAAAGGCACTGCTTTTCACATTTATTTAAAATATATATGTGATGACATGAAATTATGTAGAATCATAGTCTTTATGAGTCAGAAGGAAATGAAATGAAAATCAAGACGTTATAAATAAGAACATTTAAACTCAAAGTGAGATCTTTTTTTGGTTTGTATAATTAATTGAAGGCATTTGCTCAATAATTTGACTTATTTAGTGATCACATATTTTAAGGAAGCATCTTAGACTGTGGAGAGTCTCCAGGGGATGAAGACATGGTTCAGCCTCACATGTACTCTGGTATAAGGAACAGAAATGTCTTCTTGACACTCTACCACTAACTGCCCTCATACGTGATCATACATGTGTATGCAGCACCTTGAAGAAGATTAGAACTGTGGAAAGGCAAAGTTCAGAGGGAACAATTCAGAGAAGGCCTGCTCGCAGCTGGGCAATGTCCAATGGAGAAGTTAGGAACACGAGCAACGGTAGAGAAAGAGGTTAATTGGCAGTTTGGTAGGACCCTCAGGTTACATACTAAACTGCGAAGTTAGGCTGACATCTATAGTTCCATGCAAAGAACAATTGTGAATCAGTGAGAATTTGCCAAATGGGAAAATTATATTCACGTGGAATATTGGTTGAAAAAAATTAATTTAACAACATACCGTAAGACAGCTGAACAATCAGAACATAGACTGGGGGTAACTCAAAACCTCAAGTCAATATTTAGCACACAAAGACGGTGGTGCTGTATAGGATCTCCTGTGTGCACTTCTGCCCACCCCATAGGGACTAAATTCAGCAAACGTGGGGGGAAGATCACAGCTGACTCTAGAGCCTTAGTGTGATTGACTGAGAGGATTATGGGAGAGAAAGTGGGTGGAAGGAGAACTTCCACCTGGAATATGCTAACAGCAGAGTCCATAGGTCACCTTTCCCACAAGTTATCTGATGAACTATCTAAAAGTTAGCCAACAATTAATTTTTTAACAATTGGTAATTAAAAGTGTGATCTTGCATATCTTTCATGTTTTAATGTATTTTTATGTTTTTAAGATTATTATGTAGCTACATCATTTCCCCCTTCCCTTTCTTCCCTCCACACCCTCCCACATAGCCCTCTCATTCTCTCTATTAGAATAGATGTCTCCACTTCACCCCACGAGAGCCCCCCAATACTTCTAAAAGCAGAAGGCACACACAGAAGTTCCTCCAGATGTAACTTCAGCATTGACGCAGGCTTTTCCCACTGGATCACCACTATTATCTTTTATATTTTCAGATCATATGTGGATAAGAGGTGGAATAATGAAAGAGTAGGGGGTGTAAGTAAAGATTGTTTCCAGAAATCCTCATCTCTCAGTGTGATTAGTAGTTACTTTTTAAAAAAGTTGTCTGTAAAGACCTTTGTGGTAGCATTTGATTTTTTTGCTAATGTATTTCTTTCTACCTCCAATATACATAAAAGTCAACAACAGCGTCCAAGGTTCCCGTACTAAGCTCCATATTATCTACTTCCACGTTCCTTTCTCCTACCAACATTCCAAAAGATCTTTCCTTAAAAGTGATGGTGTCCAGAGCATTTAATTAATTACATCCAATATAAAAGCAAAGGCCATACATTTGAACTATTTTAGGTTCCCTCGTGTTGTGCAGAGGGAAGGTGTGGCGACCAAACCCAGCAAGTTCTTTAATAAAGATACATTATTAACACCTACTGCAAACTGGACTGGCATGATGGACTACAAGTTACTCAACTTTATATATTGTTTATGTCAGATAGCTCCTTACATCATCTCTAGAGCTGACTGCAATTCCTTAATGGACAAGAGCCTGATCTTCCAGGGACAGGAGTAATTACTTCCATATCTTTCCAATCTTCATGCTTTCGCAGGAGATTAAACTGTACTTTTGGAACAAGCACTCCACAGCAGACCTAGCATCAGTAGCTGCGCTTTGCTTCCTGGCTGCTCTTTCTCCCTTACAGAATAAGATCCCAGTCCTTTGTTAGCTGGTGCTGCATGATTAATGGTGTGAACTGCTTGCTAATCTCATGTTTCTAATCTTCCTCTTCTCCTAAAAAGATGTTCCTAGCTATCTTGTTCTGTTTTTCTTCTGAGCCAGATTGAGAAATCACAACCGTAGGTTGCATTTGTAAATGTTGTAAGACGCCAAAACCCGCCTGTGATAGAAGTGTCGGCACTCATAGGGAGAAGAGATAAGTGGGATACAATATTGCTCGGCTCCCTGTGTCTCACAGCAGATTCACCAAGCACAGACCAGCGGCAAAGCAGACCCACTGAGCATCAGAATGCCATCTAAAGCGCTTTATATCCATATGATCAGCTAATTATTTCATCCAATCACCGCCCTCTGGAAAATAGTTAACAATGGAAGTGGCCTTAGGTAGGATGGGTCTGCTGAGTCACACTCCTTCCTCAGTGCAAGCCAGGAGGTGTTTTGCTAGGAGCAAGAAAAAAAAACTGATCCTCTTTCGCATCCAAGCCTTATGCCACCATTAAATAGCACTGGTCAGTAGAAGCAGGGACAGAGATGCTGGTTTTGGCTAGAGAGAAGACTAGGAAAATGGACCGCCGGAGGAAGAGGGACAATGTGTTCAGTTTTATTAGCTCCAAGCATTCGTCAGCATAGTTCATCTGCATGAGACCTTCTTCCCACTGTTTTCATTCCCTGGAGACTCTGCCTCTTGGAGAAGGTTGCAGTCCCCTCAGATCTTCCCGGCAGCATGCTTAGCCTTCCATCATAGCCCATTTCCATCCCCTTCTGTCACTTATCTACCTGCAGAAGCATTCTCTATAAGAAACTCACAGCCACCACACTTCCTGGGTCTACAAAAGGCAACGGAAACTAGAGAATGGAATATTTACCCTAGACAACAAAACCAGATGTTGACACAAAGAAACACTTAAGCACCATAATCCAAAATGACTAGACCCAAGAACAGGAACGCAAACATGAACATCCAAGTCAATATGCCCTCTAAAAGTCCGCCATCCTATTGTAATAGGGCCTGAGAAGAAGCAGAAGAAAAGGACTTCAAAAATTATGAATATGTTCAAGGACCTTAAAGATGATATGAATAAATCCCTTAGTGAATTCTATGAAAACACAAAGGAACAGCTGAATGAAACAATGAAATTGAGGAAGTAAAACAAGAACTTTAGTGGTAAGCCCCACCAACAGATGATATGGCATGGGAGACAGAATCTCAACTGTTGAAAACAAGGTAAAAAAAAAAATGGATAGCACAATCAAATAAAATGTTAAATCTATAAATATCTAGGCATGAAACACCCAAAAAATTCAGGACACTGTATAAAGATCAAATCTACAATTAATAGGAATAGAAGAAGGGAAAGAAAGCCAGATCAAGCGCACCGAATATATTGATGCCAAATAATTTCACCTTTACCTGGGTTTCAAGGATCAGCGCAGGTGGACAGGCTTGTGCAGCAAGTGCCTGTATCTGCTGGTTCATCATGTTGGCCCCGAGCTGACCTTCTGAAAACAGAAAAGACATTATTAACAATTAGTCCCACAGCAGATATTTCTAAATCTGTTGTATCTATTATTCTGGCCAATAAGTATGAATTTTTCTCTACCACATAGCTATGCTGGAAGGTCCTACCCATGTGACTAGGGAATGGAAGTCATCAACTGTCTTATCTACCTGTGAAGCCTTGCAAGACTCAATAATGACTGCTCTGTCAAGATACGCCCGCTGCCTAAGGGTGGGATGAATGTTATGGAAATATCTAACCCCTTCATGATTGTATTACATCTCACTTAATAAGTAAGAACTCATGTCTGTTATAGTTAACTGGGCCCCAAATCCATGACTTGCTAAGCCTATAAAATAAAAGTAATAGTCACCTAAGTTCCTATCTTTATACCCCATAAGGTGTGTGCTTGCCAACTATCATCAGAGAAGCTGCTGTTCACAGACCTATTTGAGGCCCACCTCTGTCTTAGAAGTCATTGGTAGTTAATAGCTGCTGGGGAAAGGAGAGCCAGTTTTCGTCAAGAATACATCCCCTGAGAGGCTAGTTGTGATCCAGTAGATGGTCCCACAATCATGCACATATAGTAAAACTAAGTAAATCCAGTAGGTTTTTTGTATTTATCTATCAATTTAAATAAATATAAATATATCACATATAATATATAAACATATCATATGCATCATATATGTTACACATGTTATGTATAAACATATATAAATATTATATGTGAACATAATATATAAAATTATATAAACATATAGTATGGAGAGAGAGAGAAAATGATGTTGGAAGGGAGAAGTGGTAGGGGATAGTGGAGGGACTTGAGGGGATGGAATGGGGTGGGTTTGATAAAAGTATGTTATATACATGTATGAAGCTATGGAGAGAAAAGATTTTAAATCACTCCTGTGGGCATTATTGATGGCGCCTTGTTAGACAAAACAGTTTGGTCTTTTTATTTCCTTCCAACACAGATCCAGTGAGGCGGACATAAGGTGGATTTTGGATCAACACTACTGTTGCTAATGTTTCAGTAGGTGCACTTCTTAGAGCTGTTTGGGGAAAATATTCCTCTTTTGCCACAATAAAAAAATGGTTTGAAGTGGAGGTGAGGGATTGAAAAATGTTTGAGCACAGAAATGAGGACACATTACTTATTGTGAGAGTCTGAATGATAATGCCTCCAGAGGCTCACATACCTGAGCCTCTAGCTGATGGACTGTTTAGGAAGGATGGGAGGCGTGGTCTTGTAGGGAAACATTCACTCAGGAAATACCCAGGAAAGAACAATGTGTTTTTCATTGTTCTCTTTCTTTTTGCCCTTAGGTCAAATTTTCTCTGCCCAAATTTACTCTTTAGTAGAATTTTTAAATCTCTTCTTGTTTTTCTCTTCCTTGTTCCCCCTTTTAAATTTTGTACTATATTTTTCTTTTTACTTTCTCTGCTTTCTTTTTCACCAAAATGTTACGACTTTTAGTTGTACTAATTTTTAACATTCTGTCATCTTCTCTATTGCCATTTGTTTTTTTCATCCCATTCACCTCTACTGTCTGGTACTGAGTTTTTGAGGGTTTTTTTTTCCCCCTGTTGTTTCCTGTAATTCTGGCCTTGTTTGTTTCTTTGGTGATGTTACTGTACTTTGTTTGCCCTTGCTGAGTAGTAGTGGTTGTGGAACCTCAGTGAAACCCTACTCACCAGCTATGTTGACAAGGCCTGAAATCTCAACACTTTAGACACAGAGGCAGGAAGGTATCAAGTTCAAGACCAGTCTGAGTAACATATCAAATTCAAGCCAAGTTCGGTTTCATAGTGAGGCCTTGTCTCAAAACAACAACTAGAAAGCGCTATGAAAATCGATAACATGAATGTGAAAGAGATAGCCACTCTAATACACATGCAATTCTGAACACAAAATCATGATAAATATATTTTAAAGGCAATATAGTTGCAATGAGTGTTCAGAATTGGCCAGAGAGGGAATCGAAAGACACAAAAATAGATTAAGAGTCAGAAAACAAGTTCAAGGTAGACTTTAGTAATACTCACTGACTTCAAAAAGTTTAGGGGAGAACAACTGAATGAATTGAGAAAGATGATATAAATTATAAAAACCAATTCAATGAAGAGTTAGATACTCTGTAAAACAACAAAAATATTAGCAAAAGAATCTCAATAACTCAAATAAACACATAGTTTAAATCCTTACCAATAGAATAGATGAATGGCAAGAAAGAATATTAGCATTTGAAGAAAAGCTGATAAATTATTTATGATTCCTTATGTAATAAGGAAGAGAAATTAAAGATTATCAATGAACATATCAGATATAGAAAATTAAACACACAATTATGAAATCCAGGATACAATTAAGAAGACCAGTAAAAGAATAATGCATTTAGGATCTGGTGTACAGGATAAGAATACATAAAACTTGTTCAACGGTTACCACTAAAAATTTCCCAAGCATCATGAACTATACATGTATCTAGCTACAGAAACATTTGAAACACAAACAGCTATGTTGTAGGAGGCCACTTGTTCATTTCCCAGCTGCCCAGACTCACAAAATAACCACACAGAAACTATATTATTTGCAATACTGTTTGGTCAATAGCTTAAGTGCATTTCTTGCTGACTCTTATATCCTAAATTAACCCATCTCCATTAATCTGGTCTCACCATGAGGCTGTGGCTTTCTGGGTAAAGTTCTAGGCATCTGTCTCCAGTGGAGCTACATGGCTTCTCTCGGACTCTACCTCCTTTTTACCAGCATCCAGTTTAGTTTTGCCCACCTAGTTCTGTTCTACCCTATCAGGCCAAGCCAGTTTCTTTATTAACCAATGCTATTCACAGCACACAGAAGGGAATTCCACATCACAGGTGTACTGGAAAGAACTTGTTTCCACCACTTTATTATTAAATGTCTAAAATACAGAACCAAGAAAGAATATTAAAGGCTGCAAAAAAAGCACAGGCCAGTTTCAAATGCAAGCATATTTAACTGACAGAAAAATGAAAAGGCCAGGATGACATGGATTGATACAGTTCAAAATCCGAAAGAAAAGAGTTAAAAATATAGGTTGCTATCCCACAGATGTATCTTTCAAAATCTGTGCTAAAATAAAGGTCTACCAAGATAAGCATTAAAAAAAAATTAGGAACACTAAGTCAGCATTACAGAAGTCATTAAATGAAATCCTATATAAGGAACATGAAGCAAGGTAAGCAATCATAAGAACATAAAAACACTTAATACATGGAATACAAATACATGGAAACATGACAAACATCATTAAAAGAGTAGAAAAGAAAGTGAGAATTGGGAAACAATCAAACATGATTAATTCAGCACACTGAACCTCTAAAATGAACAGTTGGGAAAAAATATTCCAAACAGCTAAAGTAATTGGAAAAAAATCACACACTTTTACTAATAATATTGGGTGTAACAGTCTTAATTCTCTAAATAAAAGGTCAGACTGGCTGTATTTAAAATTATAATAAGTCCCAATTAATTTCCTGCTGGCATGAAACCCACCTCACCAGGAAAGATATATAGTTTTTGAAAGTGAAAGATCAGCTAGACAAATAGAATTCAAAAGCAGAACAAACAGATTTGAAGCCAAAATTATTCATATTTCTCCATATTAATAAAGGCAACAGTCCATTGAGAAGGGAGAACAATGCAAATCAAGTCAACATCAAACACTGAAGCATCAACTTCATAGAGCAAAAAAGCAGGAGACAAAGGGAGAAACTGGCTCTGGTACACGAATAGTGAATGGCTTCACCACCCCCACTCTGGCCAATAAAACAATTTTATAGACCCTAATTATCAGGGGCAAACACTAGAGATCAGATGAAATAACTTACATATTCCAAGCATCTCACTCAACAATAGCAGAGCACACCCACTATTCAACAAGTCCTGGAACTTTTTCTAAAATAAATCATATTTCGGCTATAAGTCAACTAAAACCAAAACAAAAAAAAATCAACCAAACAAAAAAAGTTATAATGAATGTATCAGACCTTAATGGAATAATATGAAAAATCAACATAAAGAGAAACTATAAAAACCACACAAACATATTGATACTGAACAATACCCTTCTAAATACTTTTTCAGTGGACCACTGGAAAAACTGGCAGGAAGGCATTGAAAAGTTTCTGAAATCAAATTGTGTGCTGGCTAGTTTTACATCAACTCGATGCAAGCTGCAGTCATCTGAGAGGAAGGAACTCAGATTTAAAAAGAAAATGTCTCTATACAATCAGGCTGTAGTAAGTAAGCCTGTAGAGCATTTTCTTAATTAGTGATCGACAGCAAGGGCTCAGACTCCTGAGGATACTAATCTGGTGGTCCTGGCATGTACAAGAAACCAAGCTGAGCAAGTCACAAGGAGCAAGTCCATAAGCATCTCTCCTACGTGGCCTCTTCATCAGCTCCTGCCTTCAAGTTCCTGGACCATTCAAGCTCCTTCCTTGGCTTCGCTTAAAGGACTGTAATTTAGGATATGTAAGTGAAATATACCCTTCCCCCCCCCCCAAGTTGTTTTTGGCCATGGTGTTTTATTACATCAGTAGAAAACTAAGAAAAATAAAAATTAAAACACAACACAGCAAAATTTGTTCAAGAGAGAGCATTTGGGAGTGTAGCGATGTCCAAAGCATGAAATTCATCAGTATGAACATTACAATGATTTCTATTACTATTTACAATTAATATGCATTAATAAAAACAGTGATGGCTTAAATTTAGAGAAAAATCATTATTTTCCCCCAACACACACACACATACACACACACACACACCACGCACACACACGCATGAGTATAAAAGACGCCATGGAGACTGTCATTGCCAAGTTACTAGTAAATGAATAATTTAGATTTACTGTTCTTTGAAACACAATACTACTAAGTTTCTAATTGAATTTCATGGTTAATTTTTGTGTGTTTGCAACCACTAAACATCTTATTATAAAGCTATTACCTCTGTATAATGCTACAGGACTTCACACAAAATTTTACAGATGTAAGAAGAGAATTTTGTTACTGGCAAACTGAATCCAAGAACACACCAGAAAAAATCATCCACCATGATCAAGTCGGCTTCATCCCAGAGATGCAGGGATGGTTCAACATATGAAAATCTCTCAATGTAATTCACCATATAAACAAACTGAGAAAAAAACCCACATAATTATCTCATTAGATGATGAAATAGACTTCGACAAAATACAACTTCCTTCATGATAAAGGTCTTGGAGAGAGCAGGGATACAAGGAACATTCCTAAACATAATAAAGCAATATACAGCAAGCCAATTGCCAACATCAACCTAAATGGAGAGAAACTCAAAGCGATCCCACTGAAATTAGGAACAAGACAAGGTTGTCCATTATCTTCATATCTATTCAATATAGTGCTTGAGGTCCTAGCTAGAGCAGTAATACACCAAAGGGAGGTCGGGGGATACAAATAGGAAAAAAAGTCAAACTCTCACTATTTGTTAATAATATGATAGTTTACATAAGTGACCCCAAAAATTCTACAAAGGAACTTCTACAACTCATAAACACCTTCAGTAATGTAGCAGGATACAAGATTAACTCAAAAAAAAAAATCAGTAGCCCTTCTTTACACAGATGATAAATGGGCTATGAAAGAAATCAGAGAAACATCACCCTTCACAATAGACACAAATAGCATAAAATATCTTGGAGTAACTCTAGCTGAACAAGTGGAAGACCTGTATGACCAGAATTTTAAATCTTTGAAGAAAGAAATCGAAGAAGACACCAGAAAGTGGCAAGATCTCCCATGCTCTTGGGTAGGTAGAATTATCATAGTAAAAATGGCAATCTTATCAATCTACAGATTCAATGCCCGTCAAAATCCCAGCAAAATTCGTTACATACTTCGAAAGAACAATACTCAACTTCATGTGGAAAAACAAAAAAAACCCAGGGTAGCCAAACAATCCTGTATAATAAAGTTACTTCTGGAGGCATCACAATCCCTGACTTCAAACTCTATTCGAGTACAGAACTGAAAACAGCCTGGTACTGGCATGGCATAAAAACAGACAGGAAGACCAATGGAACTGAATTGAAGACCCAGATAGCAACCACACACCTACAAACACCTGATTTTTGACAAAGAAGCAAAAATTATAAAAATGGGAAAAAAAGAAAGCATATTTAACAAATGGTGCTGGCAACATGTAGAAGAATAAATATAGATCCGTATCTATTGCCATGAACAAAACTCAAGTCCAAATGGATCAAAGACCTCAACATAAAACCAACCACACTGGGGGCTGGAGATGTGGCTCGATGGTTAAGAGCACTGGCTGCTCTCCCAGAGGTCCTGCGTTCAATTCCCAACAAACACATGGTGGCTCACAACTATCTGTAATGAGATCTGGCGCCCTCTTCTGGCATGCAGGCATACATGGAGGCAGAATGTCGTATATATAATAAATAAATAAATTAAAAAAAAACACACTGAACCTCACAGAAGAGAAAGTGGAAGTACACTTGAATGCATTGGTGCAGGAGACTGCTTCCTAAATATAACCCCAGCACAGGGAGAAGGTATAAGGTGAGGGGAAAGAAAGGGAGGAGAAATATACAGCTCAATAAAAACATTTTTTTTTTACAAAAGAGAATTTTGTTTAAATACAAATAAAATAACACTACATTGACATAGTCTCATTCTGAGGATTCATGGAGGCAGGATCGCCATTTTGGACTGAGGTAGCGGTAAGAGCCAGTGGCTGGCTGTTTTGCTCTTCTGGTCTTCAGGTTGAACCCCAATTTCTGTCCCTGGGTTTTTATTAATCATGTTACAGAGAATAGGGCTAGTCTTACAGAAGCCTTTTTTTACACTCCTTATGATCACAGACAAAAACATAGAGCCAAATGTTCTGCAGAGTTTCCAATTGCTTCCTTTCTTTTAAGTTCATGGCGTATATTTTTCATTAAGTATTATTACACATATTCTCATGGATATATACCCCCAAATATACCCTGCTCAGCCTACATTCTGTTTCTTATATGTCTTGACCATTTAGTACTGAATAACCAACTGGTGTGTTCTTCCCTGGGGAAAACTATTTCTCTTGCTCTCAGCATTCCTTAGTTACCTGTAGTTCTTGGTGTAAGACTGAGGCCTCCTGGGATTCCTCCCACCCACTTTGCCATGTCTGATGTGGTCCTCATTCAGCTTATGCTTGGGCAGCCATGTTGGTCAGACTTTATGGGTGTAGCTTCCAACATCACTAGGAGACATAGTATCACAGTTCTCCTTGGTCCTCTAACTCCTACAGTCTTTCTTCCCCACAGTGTTTTTTGTGCCACAGATGCAGGAGTGTTTTATAGATGTATCCACTAAGAATGGGCTCTATAACTGCATTTTGACTCGTTGTGGTTTTCTGTAATAGTCTCCATTGTTGTAGATAAGTATCCTTCATGATGACTGAGGACTACACTTACGTGTCGGTATAAGGACAAATATTTAGAGTGTAGTTAGAGTTTATGATGGTTTATCAAAGTTGTAGCTTTCCTCCAAAATCCATGATTTCACTAGCAATAGGTAATTGGCTGGGTTTCCAGCAGCAGGATAAATTTTCCTCTTATTGATTTGGTCTTAAATTCAATTAGAGAGCTGTTGGTTATCACCAAAGTATGTGTGCAAGTACTGCACCCTTGAGGTTATCATGACATGCTGGTTGTCATTGTGACTCATAGGCATTATAGCAGTATAGCACCTTGGGGAGTTTATATGATGCATTCAATGAAAGCCAGTCCCCAGAGAAGAGGCATTCAGATCAGTTCCAGTTCATGGGCCTCTGACCCAGGTGTCTAAAGCACATGGTGCCTTCAGCAATAGGGACTTACTTTTCCATCTCTGTGGGGCAAACAAGGGCAATAGCAATAGTCTGTAATGTTTGGAGAGTCTATTGAATAGCCCTGACCAACAACTCAAAAGAGGCTTCTCCTGCATAGTGTTAGAGTTTTGTTAGGTGATCTTTGGCCAATTCGATCAAGGTAGATAATCCTTTTGATGTATGTCTTTATTCTGCTTTCAAGTATTTTATTCTGCATATTTGAGTCTGTTCTAATCAGGGATACTGACCTGTAGTCTTTTTGGTTGTGTGTGTTTTTTTTTTACCTGTTTTGATATTAGAATGACGCTGGTTTTGTAGGAGTTTGGGAGTGCTCCTCCTGTTCCTTTCCTTTCTTTCTTTTTAAAAATAGTTTATAAAGAACTGCAGACACTCTTGGAAAGTCTGATAGAATTCTGTTGTGTATCCATCAGGGCCTGAGCATATTTTTTTTTTAAGATGGAAGGCTTTTTATTACTGTTCCAATCTCTTCTTTTATTATGGGTCTCTTTAGGTTGTTGACTTCTTGGTTCAATTTTGGTAGTCTTACTGAATCTTAAAAATTCACCCATTGCTTTTAGATTTTCCAGCTTAATGAATTACATGTTTTTAAAGAATTCCCTTTTAATATTCTAATCTTTTCTTTTTGATGTTTGATATAATGTTTCCCAGTTCATTTAGTATTCTAATAATTTTGCTCTTGTCTTTATTTTGGTTAGTTAGACCAAGAGTCTGTCAATCTTGTCTGTCTTCTCAATGAACAAGTTCTTAGATTCATAGCTCCTTTGCATTGTTTTCTTTATTTCCATTTAACTGATTTCTGCTCTGATTTTTATGACTTCTTGCTGTTGACTGTGTTGGGATTTGGTTTGTTCTTGTTTTCCAACTTTTTGAGTTGCATCATTAAGTCCTTTAGTTGTGCTCTTTCTGATTTTTTAATGTAGGCACGTATAGTTATAAAGTTCCTCCATAGGACTCCTTTCATTCTGTAAATTTTTTGATGCTTATATTTAAACTTGAAATTTAGGAACAGAATGAGACAATCAGTTACAACCAGAACTGAGGAATGTTACACCCAAATGTTCTTTCTTTGTTGTAGCAATAAAATGACCAGTACAGCTACTTTAATAAATCATCTTTCAAAAGTTGTTGCTATGAATATTTTTAGTTGCAAAATTCTATCCTTGTTTAGCCTACTTTGCCTTCAATTCAAACTATCTGTTATGCAATTCCCTTGATGTTTTGATAAACTAACACTCCAAACCCAGATATGTGTGAGGAATCTGAGAATGGCATATTCCTCTTTTACAGGTATTGCTTTTTAAAGAGGAAATGAAAGAAAGCATGCTTTCACCTCAAAAACAGATAATAATAAAATGAATTACATGTCAAAATATTTAAAAGACATAAATGAAAACTGTCATAAATAACTTTACCTTCAGATCTTTCTAACAGCTTTGGTTAGAGCCAGCTCTACTTGTGGATGCATTTTCCATGCAGTGCTGAAGGGCATAGACTGTGATGAATCTCTGTAAACTGAAGCTGGGGGACTAAAGGGCAGTGTTTCTGAGAAAGGCAGAGGAAACTCTATTGGTAAATTTCCATGCCTTGTCCTTTGTATTCAGGCTTCATTTTCAGTCACCCACCAAGATAATCCATCTGCTTCATGCACTCAGCAATACTATCCATGACACTGAGCCATGCAAGACTGAAATTATGGATTGCTTCAGGATATCCTTCCTAGGGAACATTTTAATATTGATTATCATTATTGTATTTTATCATATGCCAGCAAAGATGACAACCTTTAAAATCAATTTGTTCTCTGTAGATCTCAGTAATGATTTTTGCTTACAGTAATACCCTTCAGATTTCTGGTGTGCTCATCCCTTTATTGAAAGGCCAATCTAAATCTATTATTTTATGACCATAAGTGGTTTCAGTTCCCTGAAGTAGAGTGCCACTTGCTTTAAATGTAGAGCTGAACATGCAAGATACTTAGAAAATTTAATTTAAAAGCCTTAGGTAAATGGCCTCTAGAATGAGGTATGTGTATTCCAGGCTGTCATTAAAGATAACTTGTCTTAAGTTCATCCAATATTTCATTTTATATCACAAATTCCATTAAATTTTCATAAGCAACTGATAAGCACAACTAATGTCATCTCCTTTTCAACAATACACTGCTCAGAAGCCAACACTCTTAAGCAGTTTTACTCAAAAGTAGATTTTTTTTTGCTAGTGTCCATCATGGAAATCACACACTATTTGTGAGTTGAAATGTAAAATTCACAGAAAATGATAATACTTGGCTAATACTAATTATTGTTTTGTCATTGATAGGAATCAAATGGTATGTAAATAGGAAGGTCTACCATAGCTGTCCAGGGATGAGGTTTAGAAATTATTCTCTGTATAATACTTTCCATCTCCTCCTATCTATTTGTCCTTTCCTTATCTGATTATCAAGAACTGTGTATACTATCTGGTAATTTAGAAAATAAACTCATAGTAACTTCATTCAATTATTTCTTAAAGCTTTCATCAATCCCTATCATGCCCACACTTTAAAGCAGCTTTATAAAAACTACCCTACTAGTTAAAATTTGGTATGGCTTTTAAGTCATAACACTATTTTTAGAATATAAGAAAAATAACAGCAAAATTGTGTTATCTATATCCTTATTCATCCTGTACACCACATTTAAAAATCTAAGAGAAATATCCAGGACTCACTACAAGCCAGTCTAACTAATCAGAGTGTTGGAGGACTTCAAATCTGATCCTCAAACTGGGTCCAATGAAAGTTGGGGGCTACACGGAACTAAACAAAGAAGTAACTTCATTAGTCACGGTTGGAGATCTCTGTCTCTGTCTCTGTTGAAAATAGATTCTTCTCTCATACAATGCATCCTGACCATAGTTTTCCCTCCCTCCACTCCTCCTTGCTCAATCCCTGACCTCCCCTATTCCCCAGATTCAGTCTCCCTTAGTTTCCTCTTTGACTCAAGAGTTTCCTTGTTCTTGGACAGAAGGAAAGCACCTGTTTGGGAAAAGAAGGACTTCTGGGAATCTGTGTCTATAAGCAGTATACCTCCCTGCTCATTCTCAAAGAAAATGCTTTCAAGTGAGTTTCCACTTCTTTATTCTTGAACCTACATTTCATGGGTTCTGGCCAATTCCTGAAATACCCTTCTGGAATTTTTTCTTATTATCCAAGTATAAAACCATTGCCTTCTTTTTATTAGTGATAATTTCTTCAGATACCCTACCTTCCTAGAGCTACATTTTATATGAAGTTTTATTACTTAACTGCAGGTTTTTACATTTTTCTTTTGCACTTTAACTCCTGATTTTCACTGTAAAATTGACTAAGACAAGCTAGTGATAGTTGTGCAGTAGTCTGGATGCTACACTGCCTGGATAGCGCCTCTCTCAGTTCAACTAGTACATCACCTTTAAATTCAGCCTCCCTAAAGTGTTAGAGCACAGAAACGATGCAGGCAAGTCATTTGCAACATCATAGCATGATCAACAAACAGATTTTGGTTCCCTACAAGACCTACACTGCATTTTACTGTCCAGATTCCTGTCAGCAGCCTAGTCTTCTAAGAACCTATCAGAACCATCCATTAAGCCTTACTTACAGTATTCAATCCCCTGTGTCCAAGCTTTTCCAAATCCCTCCCACAAAGCAGTTTCTAGTGCTTCTAAATTACATAGTCAGATAGTTACAGCAAGGGCCACAATTCTTGATACCAATTTTCTGCTTTAGTTGGATTTTTTGTTTTCATAACAAAAAGCTTAAAGGAATACTGATATGAAGTTCATAAGTTTTAGTTTTGAGGTATTATTGAGAAACATCAAAAAATACACACTAGTTTACAGTTGCTTCTTCTGTGTAGGGATGCAATTTATAGAATCTACCTTTGTCTCCCGAATCTGATATTCTTGTGACTCCTTTGGTAAAAGGACCTTAGAACATAAAAACAGAGAGTGCTTAGAAAGAAACTAGCTGAAAATCTCCTGTGTGTTCACAGCAAGAAAAGTAGAAGACTAGCATTGCATCAAAGAACAGCACCTAAGAAATGAGAATATATTTGAATCTTTCTTTCTCTTCTTCCCTTCCTCCCTCCTTCCCTCCCTCCCTCCCTCCCTCTCTCCCTCCCCCTCTCTCTTTCTTTCTCCTCTTTCCTTCTCTTCTTTTCTCTTGAGAAAAAGAGGGATGTAGGAAATCATTAAAATTCTGTGTTGAATAGTATATTCCGTATCACAGGGAAACAAGCAAAGATTGTGAATCCCAGAGAAGGCCTTTGGGAAGCCTTTTGGCCTTGTTTGTTATTCTTAACCTGACTGCCCCTTTATTCTCTCCACCGCAGTTTAATTTTTCAATTTGAGGCACTATTGCTATAAAGCATGCCTCATTACCTTGTGGGAGGTAGCGGGTATCCATTAATTCAGTTCTTACTTCATTTGCTTTGCACACAGTCATAATTAGCTTCCAAATAACATAGGTACCTTCAATAGATTTATGACTACAATTTTACCCTACGCTTTCTTTTTTATCCCTGTTCCCTTTTCTGATATTCTATAGAAGTTAAAAATTAAAAGGACACAGTTGCTTTGGGGAGTGATTTCATATTGAAATTTTCGGCACTCAGTCGTGGGATTTAGACATAAAGATTTTACATTATAGTTATTCTCTTACTTTGAAAACTTGGTTTAAAAGGCATAGTACTGAATTTTTAATCTTGCTGGAAATATTTTAGAGTTTACACTATAAACTCAAACAAAGTGGAGCTTCCAAGCCTCATAGCATGTCAGCATCCTATACTTATTGTTTCAATCTACCTACAAGGTAAAAACATTATACTTGAAATACTGTTTTCCTATGAGAACTATACTCTATCTACAAATATCAGGGCCATGAATGAATATGGAGATCATGGTCAATTAAAAACAAAATAATTGGCAATACTTTGCCATTATTTCATGCAGAAATAGAGCCTATTTCTTTTTCCTCTGATTTGGTCCTTAGCCATGAAATTTCTTGGGCCAAAGGAATTTAGTAAAGATGACCTTGCCTTCACTTGTTACTTTTGGAACTCTGGAAGAAGTAGACTGTCTCGCCTGAGGTGGAGATACCTGATACAGGCCCCATAGTCTGGGGACAACTTCTGTCCTTGTGCATAGCACCTTCTGTTGGCAGTCAGATTCCAACCAACCTCCCAGCTGACTAGAGCTCCCAGAGTAAGCCAGATGAGATCATCAGAATAGACCAGTAGAGGTTAGCCAAAACCCAACCACAGGAGCATGTGAAAAGAGAAAGTGATCTTTGTTTTATAATATAGAAGTTCCATTCTTAATAATTCCATAATTTTAGAATCAATGATAAAAGGAACTGAAATAGCCATTGCTAGAGGCCTACTACTTTAAGACATTGGTCATTTTAAGAAATCAAATAGGCAGCCTGTACCAATCTGGCCATGACTCCTGCAATTTGTTCCCTGAGACAAAGGACTGACAGTCCCTACTCTTAACACACACTCTTTGAGCAAGGGGAGGAAACAAATCTAGCACCCAAATGAGCTATCTGTACCAATAAAGCTAATTATGAATAGTAAATTGGTTTCAGCTTCCCTTCCCGAGCTTGCAGATCCAATTGCCAATAGCTACGACAGAGTATAATAAAAACCTGTTCTGTGCTATAGTTACACCAGACCTACAAACGGCACTTAACCTATTAAATATCCACTAAATACCCAACATGCTGCGTGGAAACGAAGTGTGACACCTGATCTCTAGCGTTAATGCACTGGCTGGATGGGTTCCTGTACACTAGAGAGGCACGCCTCTGGGCAGCAATGAAGTCCAGAGACTGTTAGGTTGTGGAAGCTCAAGTAGAGTCTATAATTTAATCCAATGACGACTCAAAACTGTGAGTAGACTATTGGTAACAGTGGAACTGTAGAAGGTGCAATCTACCTGAAGATAGTATGTTATTGGGGGGTACACTTTTATATCTTGGCCCTGGCCCCTTCTTGATATTCTCCTCTCTGTCTCCTGGTCACCATGAGGTAAGAAGCCCCTGATTTACTCTCTGTCACCCCAAGACTTAGACTGAAGCCATAACCCAAAATAGCTTTTCTTTTGATTAGCACAGAGGTGCAGAGCCCGACTAACTTCGTGGGTAAACAACCAAATGTGGCGGTTCCCTTGAGAATCGCACAACAAATCCCACTTCTCCTTCTTACTTGGCTTTCTCTGTAAACAAATTAAGCTATCTTTTTATATCACAAACTCCACACAGTGAAGAATTTACTCTTTACGATATTGAGTCCTGAGTCACTTAAATATTCATCAGAGTATTTTAGACTAATTTTATATATAATTCTAACAGACTAAGTGATCTAGTGACCAGGGATAGAGACCCCAATACAAAAAAAAAAAGAGTTTCTGTAAACAAAATAGTTGAAAAAATCATACAAACAGCATAGACAACAACTGATAAAATAAGGCATGTGGGAGCTGGGGAGTAAAGTCCACAGTATAGGGGTCCATTTCCTTTCATTGCTCTGCTCTTTTTGTGTCTGTTGAACCAGGTATGGACACTCATTACTTTTAAGTTCAGAGGTCATTTAAATAAATAAACAAATTTAAAAGTGAATGTTTATCTTGATTGTCAATGTGGCAATACCTAGAATGACCTTGGAGATATCTGGGCATGTCTATAAAAGATTTTATGCTATGTGAATTTTACCTTATCAAAGATATCAGAATTGATGAGTTGTCTCTGTACCTTTGGAGAAGCTTCAATAGACATGATTGTTTTGTGAGTTTTCATATAGCTTGGGATGGAAACATCAAACGGAACAATCCCTTAATAGATGAGGTGGAAGGACAAGCATACCAGGTAAGGGGGAAAGTGTACAGAAAGGCACAGAAGCCAGAGAAAAGAACCACAACAGAAATATCCCTCCCGGGAACATAGGATATAAAGGGAGGAGGAAATAGATGAGAAAATAAAATGTGCTTGTTTTAAATAACCATCAAAGCCCAGAAGGAAATGAGGACATGATACAAGTCTATAGTTTCACCATCCCGCAGTGATCAGGAGAGAGATGATTTTGAAAGAAAATAATTCTAGCAATAGGCAAATTGAAAAAAGGAGAGAAATCTGGTCTGATGCCTGCTAGTTTTGCTTAGTGACCCTTGAACGAAAATAATGAAGACCCAAATTACAATCATGGTGTTAAAAGAGAGAGACAGAGGGAGGGGAGAGAGAGAGAGAGAGAGAGAGAGAGAGAGAGAGAGAGAGAGAGAGGAAGAGCACAAAAGGATGGAAAAATTATGGAGCCAGAAATTAATTGAAATTGGAAATAAAGCCAGTACATGCAGTAGGATCAAAACCCAGTGCCATTGTCCTTGGCTTCTCATCAGCCCTCATTTTCTGCCATGTTCAGAGAGTCCAGTTTTATCCCATGCTTTTTGGGCACGGAACCCTGACAGCTCTTTGGACTGGAGAGGGAGGGGGAGAGGTGTAGGGGGAAGGGGGGAGAGGAGTGGAGGGAGGGGGAGAGAAATGGGAAGCTGGGAGGAGGCGGAAATTTTTTTTCAATTAAAAAATAAATAAATAAATAAATAAAAATTGGAAATAAATGTATTCATCCTGTATCTTTGACAGGTCGTTCATACTTCAGATATGACAGCAGTCAAATTGTAAGCCTCGGATATTTAGTGGGAGAAAACCACACACTCAAGTTCAAAGCAAAGTCATGGCTTGTTCGAGAGCTGTAATACAGAAGGAAGTTAGAGAGGACGAGTGCTCAACCTCACCATGCGTGGGAGAACATGCTGTATTCCTCATCAGCATCAGGGTTTCTGGTGTCCCCGCTTCAAAGGTGACAAGCTGAGCTTGCAACCACAAAGAACTTGGGTGTCTGCTTCAGTATATCTTATTGATTGAGGGTACATACTGCTACTTTAGTACTAAAAGAATGTACATCTGTGAACACGCCACCACATGTTTTGTGCTAGAAAGGGTATTTTTATCAGTTTATCACAGCCCAAATAACTGCAAAAAAAGCCCCAGAACCATGAACTCCAACTAAATCACATGCACAATGATGACACAAAATCCCACAGAGCCTCTCATAGAGGTTGTTCAACCTCAAATATGATTGAAGCAAAATATGAGGTAACAAGCTGTGAGCCTCGTGGTAAAATAGAGACTAATAGGAATGAGTTAATTTAGTTGTGAGAGCAAATTAATAATAAACCTGAACTAATGTACCAGTTTGTAATTAATATTAAGCCTCTGAGTGATTATTTTAAAAGGGCGTTAGGATTGGATGGAACAGAAAAATCTTCCCCTTACATTTGACACTTCAATGCAGGGCCAGAATTTCCAGTTAAGACCTAACAAAGCTTAAAGAAGAGCTCTTGACACACAAAACAGAGTCAAGAGTAGCTTCATAGTTCACATCTCTCATTGTGGACCTGGGTACAGAACTGGATCCACTGGTTACAGCAGGCTTTAGCTGTGGATGGGCTTCCACGACCTCTTACACAGGTGTCTCCCAGCTGCTGCCTGCAGGCTTCAGAGCACAGCTACATGATACTTAGTACTATTTCCCAGAATTGGGGAGGTAAGTGTGACTCTTTTGGGTACCCGGCTGTGTTGGAAAGCCAAGTTAGGTTGAGCCAGCCACCAAAGCTGCCACTTTTGTCCTAGTCATGCTAATTTAGAAGTTTGTTGTTGTTTGTTTGTTTGTTTTTAGTCAGGAAAGGATTACAAATACACAATAAGGACAGATTCAGACAAAAAAAAAAAAGGCCTCCAAACAGGTCACAATGTGTTTGAAAAATATTCAAAAGCTTGGGAGAGAGAGGATAAAGGATAGACAGAGTCATAAATTTAAAAAAATATTTTAAAGACAATAAACCAAAGTCCTTAAAAATCAGAGTAATAAAAGTTATAATAAGTCACCTAAAGATGAGTAATATACAGAGAGTCTGTATTATGTATATTATTGTGTTTTCTTTGAATGTTTTAACTGTTAATGTGCTAAATGCTGAGAGACGATTGTGGGGGCTAAGTTAAACCACTATATATATATATATATATATATATATATATATATATATATGCTAAAGGTATCTTGACTTCAAAATTTGCATCTAAGGATATGTTGCTTTGTAAAAGATGTTCTTCTTTTGCTGCCATAGAAGATAAGATGCTGTCAATTGCTTTCAGACTAATGTGGTTTGATCAAGGAAGATACTCTGAGAAGGCTAGAATGGAGCAATGATGGATGGACACCTTCTACAGTATTCCCACCCCTGCTGGACATGGAAAGGAGCTTGTGGAGGAGGATCCTGAGGTGAAGTGGTCCCTTTAATCACACTTCTGCAATGGTTTGGATAGCATACTCCATGATTTCAGCTGCAGGAAACCCTTCCTGCTTCTTTTGCTCCATTTCCACATGACTGATGGAGTGGTGGTATTTCAAACATATCTCTCCTCTCCTTCACTTTCCTCTACCTCCTTAGAGTGAATGTCACACTCCGGTGAAATCTAGGCCACGTAGTTCAGTAACCAAGAATACCAAGCTGCCTGCCAAGTTCAGGACCACTACCCAATATAGTTGGAGGAAAAGATAAAGTGAGCAATGACTAATTTTATTTTTTAATTTACAGAAATTATATCCACACATGGAAAGGTAGTCCTCAGAGCCTTGCGAATTTGTTCTATAACGAGAAAGACACTTCGAGATATATTACCATGCCATTGTGTAAACCGTTGCAAAAGCCAAAATGTCTCTTCAGTTTGGTCAGTAGCAAAAGCATCCACAGGATTTAGAAACTTAGCGGAGTCAGGCCTTGTCCTTGTCAAATGAAAAAAAAAAAAGCACCAGACACACTTTTCTAGCAGGACAGTTCTTTTCAGGGGACCATAATAGGCAGGATTTATCTCAGCGTCAGAGAAACAAAAGCAGGGGAAGTTTTTAAACATTGTGCAAGCTAGTGGATACAAATATAGGTTTTTACCAGGAAAACTTCAATATGGAGAGGCTCTTGGTACTTACTGTCATCTACAGAAATTAAGCTTCTACTTCATGTTAGGACTATTTTATATATATAAAATCACCTGAAACCAAGTGAAGCTGAAAAGGACATAAGGACTGTCTTGATCACACATCAGTGAGTTTTACTAATTTGTGAGACTTGACAGCTACCCAAATTTAGAAACCAATGCTTTGAGATATTTAGAAACAGCATATAAAAAAATCTCTAACCAAACTAGATAGAATATTGGCAAAATAGTAAAATTATATCTCATTTGCATCCCAGTTTTCTATGTATGACAATAAAATCAGGGTGACTTTTATATGAATATAAACACATAGAACTCAAACACAGGACTTCCTAGGGAAGTACGGAACGATTGTCTCTTACTAATTCTCTGAAATTCAAATTTTACAGGACCGTTTGTTTACGTGTGAGCTCTGACCATGGAGACTGTGCTCCTGACAACATCAGATGACAGGTCAGGAGGGTCATCAGCATGGCAGTTTTATGCATTCTTTTCATATGGTCCAGGTGAAAGTGTTGTCTCCATTGACTGGTGTGTTTGATCAGTTCTCTGCTCTGCGTTTTTGATATGCTTTAGAGACATGCCTGTGCCCATATGTCCTTAGCCTACTTTGGTACCTTTAGATACAACTCCTTCAGACTTGTAGGAATACGCTATCCTTTGGTCCATGCCCTGTGCTGGGCAGTAGACAGGTAGTATGTCCACACCCACAACAGGATGCAGTCATTCTCCCTCTCTATTTGCACTCAAATAGAGCCAAGCTCTGCTTTGTACAAAAGACTCTCCCAGGTTAAGTACAACTTAAGCTACTGTTTCACACAACATGGAGTAACGTAGAGCAAGGCACAACCTGATCTCCACACATTCCTGCCATGGCCTGCACAGCTTTGGGGATCGACCTGATTGGTGTAGTAGGGAATTAGGGAATGGAGAAAGAGCAGACAGAGAAGAGCTGGGGTTTGGTACCTCATGAGTTTTAAGGAGATGTCCCAACAACAGCCCGGATACTCAGCACATTTGTTGTATGTGTAAACTGTAGAGGAGGTGGGCTTACTATATACAGCTGAATAAGGAAGAGGGTGAGCTAATCTTGGTAAGAGGGGAGGTCTCAGTAGGGGAGCAGTCTCAGGCCACAGTTATCTTGGAGTAGGAAGCTGTGGTTGACGCTTTCTGTATACATTGCCAACACCGGAACTGGGACCAGAAATAGCCCTTGCCAGTCCCATGGATCTGAGGCATCAGGGTCTTTGACATGGCCATGCCCATGACAACAGTACACATTCATTCAGGACTTCATCGGTTCCCCACACATTCCCTATCAGGACATAGAAAACAGGGAAACAGCTAAGTAAAAAGCTCAGAGCAGTGTTAGGATATCTTTATGAACAATTATTTATTAGAGGCGTCAAGATGGACAAGAGTCTCCATCCCATAAGAACAATGAATGGTAAGACCAATGCGGCCTCGTGATGTCTCCTAAGGTCTCGTGCTCAGCCTTTGCTTGAGAGGAAACCCCTTTCTGCTTGGGGTGCCTTGATTTATGGAAGCCGCAATTCTCCTTCAAATGTTAGAAGCTCAGCAGGTCAAAAAAATACATTTATTTAAAAAGCTAGATTCAGAAACTATGATCAGTCTTCAAAGGGCATAATTAAATGTGGTCCAAACTACACAGCCATGACTTCCAGACCCCAGCAGATTCCAGTTTTTGTGAATATGAGATCAACCGTTTCAACAATAGGGTTCAAGTGACCTGCTTGGCTTCGTCGTCAAAGGCATCTGTTGTTCTGTAATGACAGAAGTGGGTCTGCCTGACAACTTAACAGTAAAAGCCTTGTCTTCAAATCTTATGCTTTAAATGTCTGCCAGGTAATTAACTTCGCAGCAGTTTTGCTGGCAAAGTAATAAGACAGGCAGAATGAAACGTTCATTAATGACTGACCATGGAAACTGTAGTTAACGACTGTTGAGCTAATGTGATCAGTAATAGAGGACTGAGCAGAATGGCAGAAATGTTGCAAGGCAGAAGTCATCCAAGGGACCTACACCAAAGAGCTGAAAAAGAAATGAAGGCAGGAGATGGAGAGCGAGAGGCACTGTGTGTAGGGGGCAGCATGGTAATCCCAGAACTTGGGGAGTAGAGGCAGGTTTGTGAGTTCAAGTGCACCTTGGGCTACATGGCAAGACCTTCTTTATAAAGAGGAGAGAGGTAAAAGCATTGTGCACAGCACTTAGATTTCACATACTGAGAAGATTCTCTTATGTATATTGTTAACAGAAGAGTGGAACCAAACGTGAGTCATCATGGCCTGGGAACATGGATTCTGGTTCTCCAAATACCACGCTCCAACATGATAACTGCTCCATGAAGTTTGATAGTAACAGAACAAAGAAAGCTATGAATCAAGACACTTTAAATACAATGATGGAAAGTTAGGGGAGATGAGACACAGCAAAGCAGGGAAATTTCTGCTATTGACTTCAGATGCTCTCTGCCGGCATTTTTAGCCTTTGGTTGGTGGCAGCTGGGATCTTTATAAGTTCCGATGGATTTAGCTAATGGTCACAAAGATGCTCAGTCATATACAGAGAAGGATAAAATTGCTATTAAAGATGGCCCAAGATAGTTTGATTCCATACTCTCAACATCAATGAATCAGCGTTTGTAGTCACAGCTTCTTTTCAGATACTCTCACTTTCATCTTCAAGACTCAACTAGGTAAAGGAACACACAGTCGTGAAAATATCTCAACTTCCATCTGACAAATGATCTCAGCTTCAGTACCCAGGTTACCCACACAGTGTGGGAAACAAAACAAAGAAACAGAGAGAGAGAGAGAGAGAGAGAGAGAGAGAGAGAGAGAGAGAGAGATGACCTCACCCCTAAAGGTGTGTGTGTACTGCTAATGTGAGTGTGTTCAGAATGCCCTGATCTGAGGCTCACTGAATAACAAATGATTTTTTTCCTACAGATATTTATATTTGAAAGCAATTACTAATCAAAACCTCTCTTTTTCTCTATAGGAAGACTCGGATTAAGACCTTGCTGCTGCATCGCTATGGGCCAACCTGCCATTTCTGTTAGCATCTTCTAAGGGGCAGACAACATTATACCCTTAGGAATTATTTTTAGAGACTATTTTGAGAGGAAAATACAATAATACTGTTGAAATGGAACATAAAGCAGGAATAGTCACAAAGGGAAATATGGATTGGAAGATGTTGCATCTAATGGTAACATTAGGACATCAGCTGTTTTAATCTGGCCTTAATTTTTAATGTAATCCACTAATATTTGCTTATGTGTCTTTTGATTTGTATTTCAGAGATATAAGACTTTAAAATTAACTCTGAGGAATAAGTAAATGACTCAGTGGCTGAGAGCGGACTTGAGCTTGAATCCCCAGCACCCATGTAAAAGCTGAACATGGCTGCACATGTCTGAAGCCAAAACTTTGGGAGGCTGAGATGGAAGTATACTGGGAGCTCACTAGCCAGTCAGCTTAGCCCAGATGGTGAGTGTCAAGATGGGTGAGAAACCCACCTCTCTCACAGCAATAAAACAGAGAAGGAACAATACATGAAGACACCTGCTGGCCTCCACTTTCACATTCATAGGCAAAGCACTTCCATATATACAGAAACACACACAATGCACACATATACCACATACACAGCACACACACACTCACATATATACTACAAACAGCAACATACACAGTTCACACACACGTGCCACACACACACACACAGCACACGCATATACACCACATAGCATTTGCACATACACATATATCACACACACACACAGTGCCTGCTCATGGATGCGTACACACATACATGCACACGAACACTCACAGCCAATCTGGAAATCTAGGGACTTTATTTTTAAAATTGTGAAAGAAACACCTGATGTCTTTTCTGTGTGTTTTTGTTCACAGCAAACAACTCTCTGAAGAACAAGTTAAGATTTGATTCATTGCAGAAAGAAACTAAAGAAAAAGAAAAAGGGAAGAAGATAGTAATTGATTTCAACCCCGAGGAGCTGACACAAAGGTATTGCATATGTCTTTCTGAATCCAGTATTTTAATTGTCCTTGATGCTGGAGCCTCATAAATAATGTCGAGTTGGCCATGCTTAAGGAATGGCTACTATGCAGATAACCCTAGTTGAAGTAAAAAATAATCCAATTATTTTGCTTTAAGTTGAGACACATCTCATTCATTAATCAAGACATAATTTATTCATGGAGGAAGATATCAGCAGAATAGCTAATGCCAAGTTCTGAAAATTTATATTTCTTGTTATGAATCATTGGTAAGGTTTCCTTAAAGAACACTGACATATGCACTATTTCACATTCTTATTTTCCTAAAAAACCTAAAATTCATTTCTAAAAAAGTTTAGGTTCTATTACACACTTATACACTAAAGGAAATGATACCAGATCAAGTTTTGGACCAAAGTTTAAGATAAGTTGTCTTAAGTGGAAATACACTGAGTGAAGAAAACTCCTTCATCTGTGGCTTTAACCTCAGCTGCAAACCATTTGCCTTTCACAACCTCCCTGTTCAGGGCTTAGACATCATTACGTTGACTCATGACTAAAGTGTTGAAGAACAAATTTCCCTCATTCTGCCTCCAAAACACAGCTACATGCTGTGGGAGATCCTTCTACTCTTCAGCCAATAGCCTTTAAGATACATTGCTGTGGGAGCTCCTTCTGCTCTTCAGCCAATAGCCTTTAAGATACAAGCCCACTTGGGCATGGTCCCTTATACTATAAATGCAGCTGTAAAGCGTGTGTGCTCTTTCTCTCTTGCTTCCAGCTCTCACTTCCTGCTCCTAGACGCTTTTCCTGTTCTCTTTTCATGCAGAGGACTGTGATCTAGGACAGTGATCTGTGAGTCTCCTCTAAATAAGTGATCCTTTATTATTCATACTTCTGAACTAGTGTGAGATTATTTTGTGATTTCCACCATCAGCTACAATCTAGGGACACAGAAGGCATGCTGTAGATGCCAACTCTTTCTTGTAAAATTCTCAATCTACCAAACACACACACACACACACACACACACGTGGGAACACAGACCCATGTGGTTCTGATTCTGTTTTTACTGGCTCCAACCATACTTGCCTATTACTTAAGCTGTGAGATTTATATTAGAGAGTCTTTAGCTTTTAGATTCAAGTGTCTTAACTTAAGTTAAATCTGATCCCCTCACTTAAGACCAGACACTCAAGACCAGTTTCTGAGCCTGGACAGTCTGGCCATTTACTGTCAGCACAGATCTACTCCAAGATGGTTAGCTTCCAGCTACATGTTTGCATTTGGATAGGAATATTCTATGAAGATGAAAATTTGGTCCCCAGGATTATCTCATCAATGTAACACCTAAGAACTCACTTCCCCTTAGAAGACATTCTCAAAAAGAATGTTTTATTTCTTTACTTTACATCTCTTAACTACGTTACTTAACTAAGGCTGTACGACTTCAGTATTTAACAAAAATATTTTTTTAGTTATTCTATTTTCAAAATAACTTTAACTTCAGCCACTAATTTTTAGATTACAGGCAAATCTTTCAAGTCGTTTCTGTTTAGGAAAAAATGTATGTATGACCCAGTCTTGAGTCTAAAATTTAGCTTCGGCAGTAGACATTAGAACAAGCAGGTCAAATCCAGAGAGCATTCTTTCACATCTTTCCAAGCGATTATAACTGAGTTATAAAGCTGTCTACCAGTTTCTACAAGTCTGACTCACAAAAGATGATACATTTCCTGAATGTTTTCAGAGGAGGAAAATCAAATGTCCCATTCCATCCAATTAATGTGAAACTGGAACTTGATATTTCAACAGGCCATGATCCCAAATTGGAATACATGTTCTCCAGCGTGGTGTGCGGTAAGGCAGCTACAAAGACTCCTCTAGCTAGCATCTGTTCACAGAAAGAGCAAAGTGGATGAATACCTACTTTTTGAGGAAATAAAAACAACTGACATTTGTAACTGGGGCAGGATGAACGAATGGAAGACTTTTTAAAAAGCCTCGCTCTAGATTCCTCATCCTTTATATAATTTACTTCATTTCAGTTGTAAACCCATGCCTCTTCTATAAAGGTGCAACAAAACCTGGAGCCTGGCCTTGTAAAAGGCCTGTGGCCCGGTGAGAACATGCAGGGCTTTAAGCGGTATTCCACAGCTGTTGTGTGCATGTCCATTGGGAGGCCATTCGGCCTCCATGTTGTACTTATTGCTGCTTCTGCAAGCATGTGCCATGATTGTCATGTGGGAGGTTACTCAGAGGACATGCACCAACTGGAATTACACACATACCAGAACGTGGAAGTAAAAAGAGAATGTGAGGGGGGAGGCAGCCCATGCTGGTGCATTATAAGTGTGCATAGAACCAGATCTTTCGGACAAGTGCACAGAAATGTGTCTTTACACACAAGAAGTAAAAGCATTTTTTCAAAAAAAAAAATCAAAACATTACATGGAAGACCAAGAAAGTAAAGTGAAGCCTCACTCCTCACATCCGGGGATGTGCAGGATTGCACTGAGGTACGACCACCACACAAGCACAGGCTCGGGCTTCTTGTTCCTGATTTATAGCCACATCACAAAAATGGCTTTGGAGGAGCTCTGATGTTCAGCCGTGAAGCAGAAACAGCACAATAAAACATACAAAATAAAGTGGCATAGATTTTTCTTTATGTCTCATTAGCTTTTATAGGTCATTAATATTTAGGCAACAGCAACCAATATGAATGAAATACTATGCACCTTCACTGCCAATACCACTATCCATCAAGGCTAGTGTCACTAGGCTCCCCTGGTAACACTGACTTGACAGAACATGCACAGCTGCTGCTCGTGAGGACAAGAAAGACTTGAACAGGTGTATCCAGCTTTTGTCATTGTTGAGAAAAAAAATATTTTTTAATTTAATGCATGGTTTCTCACATAAAATCTGAGAGGCTTACATTTCTAATAACAGATATAAATGCCAAATTTGATGATTATGCAAAGTTTGGAAATGATGAGAAGTCCTCTGTCCTGCCCCTCTTGGCTTGAGAAGAGACGTGGACTCTCCTACCACACCTACTGCCCATCCTGACAGCCTGAGAGACCGAGCAGATGCTCCACCTTAAGAAAGAACTGCCAGGAGAAAAGATGCCTATTGGAGCGAAAATAATGAGCCGTTATAAGATTTAAATTCAGCACGACAAAAAGTGGTTTTCTAAAAATAGCTGTGATTTTCAAATTTAAAATTGACTCATGAGACAAAGGTGAAATTTTCCCCCAATCTCTTGAGCCATTTTAGGTCCTCTGGGGAAAAAAAGACATTTTTTTAAAGTTTTTGTTTATTTATTTGTTTGTTTTATATTTAGAGACAAAGTTTCATGTAGCCCAGGCTAGCCTCTGGATCCACTATAGAGCTGGGGGCAATGTTGACATTCTGATCTTCATGCTTCCACCTAAATCCTGGGGTTATAGCCATGTGCCACAAGTACTTTGGACAAATACAGTAAGGAAATAAATAAGAAACCTTAAGGACAGATCTTAATGGGTAGATGGCCTATAGAAGGTAGAATAGAATGTCAATGATGCTGATAGATAAAGTTTCTCCAACTAAAAAAACTTGAACCATCTTATCAGAACGGTTTGCTATGTCTGAGACTGTTTCGTGTGTGTGTGCGCGCGCACACACACACACACACACACACACACACACACACACACACACTGGTAAATTTGCTGAAGAAAAAGCACCTTCAACTTCCTAGGCAGGCAGACAGTGCTGCTGCCTTCTGATACACAGCAAACAATACCAAAGTGAAAACAGATACACCATGATGTGGGAAAATGAAACCTTTGCAATCAACAAACACCAGTCCATATATATAATATAATAAACAGAAAGATGAATCCAGAGCTGTCCATCACTAGCCAAGGAGAACTGGTTGCTCAAACCTCACACACACCAAAATCTGCAGATGCTCAAAAGTGCTGTGGTACTTACATCTTACACACACACACCTGAATACTTAAAAGTCACGTAAAAATGACTTATAATGAAAAATTCAATTTAGAAGTTTGGGAGTCATTATTGCATTGCCTTGTTCAAGGGATAAGGAGAGCAAGAGTTTGAATTTGTACACACTATTATTTTCTATCCGTTACTGTTGGCTTCGAAGGATGTAAAGACTGTTGATATGGAGGAACGACTGTGGTAAGAAAATCACTAAATGTGCCAAGAAATCTCATCAAAATTTACAAAATAGATCATACATATAAAAGTATATTTACTTCTTGTTATATGGCATGCTGTTGTTGTATTTAGACCAGACACAGGCGCATATAACAACAGTGTTATCATCTTCATCCCTCACACAGTAGTGGATCTGAATGTTCTGAACCAACCGACTTTGCAGAACCTGAAAGTATTGATTCCACACCAGGATATACTAAGGTAACCTAAATACAGACAAACGCCAGATGCTGCATAATTGCGTAGGCTTAGTCCATCTCTCACTGTATCTTTATCCTGTCCTTGATATATCATTGTGGGTTTCCTGAGCAGATACAAAGCCTAATCACTCCAGATAGGCAACTGGCTATAGACTACACAAATGGTTCCGCTCAAGTCTCATTAGTGAACATGGTGCTTTGAATAAGGATGGCCTCCATAGGCTCATATATTTGAATGCTTAGTCATCAGGGAGTAGCAGTATTTGAGAAGGATTAGGGGGTGTGGCCTTGTTGGAAGAAGTATGTCATTGGTGGTGGCCTATGAGGCTTCAAAAGCCCACCCAAACCAGATCCAGTGTCTCTTTCTTCCTGATGCCTGCAAATCCAGATATTTGAACTCTCAGATACTTTTCCAGCAACATGTCTGACGGTATGCTGCCATGCTCCCAACCATGATGATAACTGACTAAGCCTCAGAAAATGTAAGCAAGCCAATTAAATGCTTTCTTTCATAAGAGTTGGCATGGTCATGGTGCCACTTCACAGTGACAGAACACTGGCTAAGACAGTGGACCAGTGAGGTTTGCAGTTGATTTACAAGAGCATGGATGAGGACTAACTTAGAGGATCATGGGTGACTCAACTGCACCTGCATCACTAGAAAGCGCATCTCAGCATGAGTGACAGCTCTCGAGAGTTGCATCCCTACAACTCCCTATACAACCTGCAGGAACTCAGCAGACTTAAGAGTCTCCTCTCCTCAGCGACTGTTGCTACGTATGTAACCTTGAGAAGAGACTTTGTGAACCTTTTAAGTTTTAAGAGCTTCCTGAGATTTAGCAGTTTTATTTATTTAAATAAAGCAAAAAAAGAACATCTACAGCTTGATGAATTTTTCAATTTTAAGAAACAATCTCATATATGCACAGGAACACTGAGTCATCGCTATTATCAGGGAGTAAAATATAATGGACCAAGGTGTGCAGACTTTTGCATGAGAAAGGTTGATCTCAAGAGATCTGTATTAATCCTACTGGTGTTTATATGTTAAATCAACAAAACTGTAACTCCTCAGTTACACAATGGACTCAGAAATACACACAAGCATGAAAAGAAATTCCTAATTTATTAAAAGTAATAAAATGTATAATAACTTGTTAAAATACAAGTTTAAAAACAGCTCTTACTTCAAAGATGAAAAGAGATAGCTTATTCCTATTAGATAGGCGAGATTACAACAAAGCAAGGAAGTCCCTGCTATATGCCTCAGATGTTAGCCAATGACTTTCTTAGCTTTTGGATTGGAGAGAGTGGTCTGATGAGTTAAAACATTCCAAAGATTTCACCTGATTCAGGCTATTAGGTCAGACACCAGATGGGCAATGAATTACTGTGAAGAGAACTAACAATAGGCCAAGAAAAGCTGTCATAAGCTTTGGGCATCAACATTCCAACTCTGCAATTACTGAAATTCCAGGTCATCAGTGTCTGTGGAAGGCTCAAGGTAAAATACAAAATCTTTATGTAAAAATTTATTTCACAAATGAAAAAAAATTATTGTAAAAGTATCAATGATTTATTCTTATCTCAGAGTAAGAAAGACTCTAAGCAGAAACACAAAGGCAAACACATAGAAAAGCAGTTGCTAGTGTACAACAACTGCAAAAAGTTAGCTCATATACATAAAAATCAAAGCAGTAAAAGAAGCGGAAAAAATAAGTTCATAGGTAGGACAACGAAAGTCCACAGTGAATAACATGATCAAGTTAACAAAAACTTGAAGAAGCATTAGCCATAAAGATTAGCATTATTTATGTATGAAAATGTCATAAAGATGCCTGTTATTTAGCCCACTTACTAAGAAATTCATTTGGAAATTATCTTGTAATTTTTAAAGAAGACTACAGTCATGGAGAACAAACACTTTGTTACGTCAGAAAGTAAACATTCCTAAGAGTTTTCTTGCAATATATTCAAGTCTATAAACACATCTATTTAAAATATGATGCATATGCTGAATTATAGAGAATTACAGAACTGTTTGCAGTGACCCAGAGTGTGACAGAAAAGTCGACGGTGTTTTATTATTTGAACAGTGCATCTTTCCAGGAGGAATTGTCTGAGTTGGAAAACAAAAAACAAAAATACAGAACACATTTTACCATCTTCATTTAAACGGTCATTATATATCTAGAATATGTATAAAAAATTGAATGACTTATACCAAAAATGTTTATAATGGTGGTGATGTAATTCAGTTCGTCCCCAGAAACCAGAAGATGTTGGGAACCCCTGCGGTAAGTCCAAGACTCCAAGGACCAGAAGACTAGGAACACTGACACTCAGAGTTGGAAGAAGGATGTGCTAGAATGCCCTCTTCCTCTGGCTGGCTGTCTTCTTGGGCCTCCATACTCACACACTCTGGGAGCTGAATCAAATGTGGTACCTTCTGTCAACATCCTGCAGATGTACTCGGGCAGACTGTGTTACCAAATATCTGGCCATCTCTTCACTTAGCCACACCAACTCAGGAAAGTAAACATGACACTAACAGAATTTTAATTTTCTTACATGTATGAATGTTTTTAATGCATCTATGTATGTGCACCATGTGCATGTCTGGTACCCTCAGAGGCCAGAAGGTGGTGTCAGGTTACCCCGGACGTGGATTTGCAGATGATTGTTAATTACCATATGGTCGCTAGGAATCACACAAAATCCCCTGGAAGAGTAGCAAGTGCTTTTAACCACTAAGCTAACTGTAGAGCCGGTCTCTATCACAATCTAAAGACTTTATATAAACCACTTGGCACAGAGTAGGAGATCAATAAATTGTAAGTATTTCAAACATGAAATATATTAAAATGAAATGATTGTTTCCTTCTTGAATGATTTTCCTGTCAAAAATCAATGCAATAAATATTAACTGAGTACCCATCTGTTACATGAAGCCTTATATGTTATGTTACAGGGTTTTGGTCTTACAAAGGATTAGTACAATATTTATAAGTATGCTTGGTGCCTACTAATAGAAACCACTGTTCTGAGGTTTCCTAAGGGTATCAGTGACAGCTCCCACACTGGTTATTTCCAGGCTGTGGCATACTATCTCTGGTTTGTGACACTTGGGGACAATCTCTCACTGCTATTTCAACAGGACCAGTGTGCCAAACTTAATGTGTCAGAGTCAATCATGGCATCGGAATTGATTTTTATATAAACAAAAGCTTTTGTTATAATATTTTTAAAGATATTAGGCAGGAACTAGGAGAAGATGGGGGAGGGGGCAACTTCCATGCCTTTTGTGGGCAGTTGGACACCTGAGAAACTCGTGTTTCTGAGTGCTGCAGCAATTTGTCCAGCATAAACAAACTGTTTTCTAAGGTACAATGGCAATCTATTATTCATGTGTGTTCTCTGGGTTGTAATCCAACTTCCAAGGCAGAACTCATATAAAAATAATTAGTTTTACAGAGCAAAGAATATCTAGCATTAAAATTATAGGAAAGCAATAATAGCAATCACAGTGATGACACAAGGGAGCACACCAGAGGCAGCGTGCAGCATAAAATCAGCCGCCACCCCGACAGCCTTATCTAAACTTCACAAACAAGACAGACGAAAAAGGAAGAGGAAGGAAATTATAAAGAGAAACTGAATATCGATCACAGAAAAAAATCTGGAAAGAGATACACATGGTTAAAATAAACAGATAACGGTTTTTCAAACCATAAACATCCCTTATCTTCCCATTCCTGAACTCAAACCATTACATCAAAACCGATGTAATCTGTGTTCCCCATTCAAGTTGAAAATGGTCCAGACTGTCCTGTTAGCCTGCAGACACGGAAGGGACTGAAGGAATGGCAGGCAGGATGGATGTGCTGTCAGGAGAGGAAGAAAAACACCAGGCTCCCACCCTCTCCTTGGGTCCCTTCATGCGTCTCTGTGTGACATCTTTATTGTATACTGTGCCTCGCCTTATAACGCGTATGCTGATGGATGTTTTGGCCAGCATGCAACCTCTGATCTCAGCTGTCTTGAGGACACACACACACACATACACACACACACATACACACACACACACACACACACACAGGTTTTCTAAAGGACAATCAAAATGGCAATCTGCTTATGCCCACAATACCAAACATGGAGAACACATATTTAATTCACTAATATGAATTATGAATTGTGTTCTTTTCATGAAAATGATAAGGGAATACCAAAGTTGAAAAAAGTATGTTTTGAGGTAAATCTAAAAAATGCAACTTCTTTGAAGCAGCTCCACTTCACTTATTGTAGGGATAAGTCCCGCCCCCCGTTTGCCTCGGGCTAATGTTTGCCTATAAAGTTGGCGAGCGTGCTCCCAGCTGTCCCTTCTGCTTTCCTGGTCTCCGCGGGAATGGTGGTTCTGTAAGTCTATTTCGCCATTAAAGATATATATATATATATATATATATATATATATATATATATATATATATTTACAATCTGTCTGCATTTGTTTACGCCGTTATATTTTGGCGTCCAACACCCTCCCGGGTGCTGTTTTTTAGTTCGTGACTCGGGCCCCAGTGCCTAGTCCAAGACACACTCGGCCACACAGGCCCATTCTGCCTGCCTTGGCTAAGTTTGCAGCGGAACCCCACTGCCTGAATTAGCAGAAGCTCAAGTACCTGTGGTTTTGCAACAAAAGCCGCCACAGTGGCAGATTTGGTCTGATACAAAGTGACTTGGCCAGGCGGTGGTGGCACACGCCTTTGATATCAGCACTTGGGAGGCAAAGGCAGGTGGATCTCTGTAAATTTGAGGCCGGCCAGGCGGTGGTAGTGCACGCATTTAATCCCAGCACTTGGGGAGCAGAGGAAGGTGGATCTCTGTGAGTTTGAGGCCAGCCAGGTGGTGGTAGCGCATGCCTTTAATCCCAGCACTTGGGAGGCAGAGACAGGCAGATCTCTGTGAGTTCGAGGCCAGCCTGGTCTACAAGAGCTAGTTCTAGGACAGGCTCCAAAAACATAGAGACCACCACTAGCAGGAACCGATCATTGCAGGTAAAAAATTTTTCTTTTATAAATAAAATGTCTGAACACATTAGTATTCAAGAATTTAACAGTTTTTTTTAATTGTACCATGTGGGAGATTTTACAAGAGGTGTCTATCACCCCACATCTATGGATCCTTCTGGGATTCATAGTTTTCATTGTCACTAAATGGTTTGATAATAGAAATATGATAAAGTCTTTACGAGATGAATCCAGGATTCTTAAGGCAGAGATTGAACGCTTAAAAACAATTGAGAATGACAACAATCTTCTCAAGAATCAGTTTGAAGTTCTTCAGGCTGATGTTAAGGAGAAATTCATTACTATGGAAGAGGGAACAGCTGATTTGGATCATAAGGTTCATTCCCTTTCTGTAGGAAATGAAACATTAACTGAGAGAATCAAAACTGCTGAATGTGACAATCGGATTTTGTCTAAAGCTTATGACAGATTGACGGAAGGATTGTCAATACAAGAAGGCACGGTTTATGCCATAAAAATTATGTCCAAAGATGAGATGTTGTCTCTAATGGACAAACTTCATACTTTAGAATCCTCAATGAAGGCTTTGGAACATAATTCTGGACAGGAGATTCAGACATTGCAGAAGGCAATGGTGAATAGAATTGAAAAGATTGAGAAATTTCTAAATTCTGATGAAGAAGAGCAAAGGGTAGAAAGGCAAATTTTAACTACATCTGTGGGTAAATCTCTCCGGGACAATTTCCACAAAGATCTACCTACAGCTCTACCTGCCTTTCCAGTAATAACAACAGAGAAGGTGATTGGTTCCAAAAACCCTAGGGTCATCAAGGAGGATACATGGGAGCCAGTCCATATGAATGATCTCAAGGAAATAAAACAGGCTGTCATGACTTTTGGGATGCAAGCCTCTTTTGTTAAAGAGATGCTAAGAACTTGGGCCACGACAAGCAGAGCAACCCCCTTGGACTGGCTCCAGCTGAGCTCTGCAGTACTTGAGAGTGGACCACAATTGAAATGGAAATGCTTATTCAGGCTAGAGGCTAGACTCTTAGAACAGCAGGAAAAAGCGAAGGGAATTGACATTTTCCTAGATAAAATTCTAGGTAAAGGGCTCTTTTCCGACCCTCAGGAACAAGCTAATTTGGATAAAAACACACTCTCTATGCGTACTACAGCAGCCTTAAGGGCTTGGGACAGGGTACAAGACCCAGGCCAGAGAATGGAATCATTTGTCAGAGTTAAACAGGGTCAGAGAGAACCCTTTAGTGACTTTTTACAAAGATTAACTAAGGCTGTACAAATAGGAATATCTGACCAAGAAGCAAGACATATAATGATTGAGTCTTTGGCTTATAAAAATGCAAATGTGGAATGCAAAAGGATTTGGGGTCCTTTAAAGCTCAGATCAGCGTCCTTGAAAGAATGGGTCTTGCATACACTCAATGTTGATACATTTGATTATGGCACTGAAGCATGGGTAGAAGAAGCAATTTCCAATATCTATACCCATATCTATCACCATGCACAAAACTCAAGTCCAAATGGATTAAAGACCTCAATATCAGCCCGAACACACTGAACCTGATAGAAGAGAAAGTGGGAAATACCCTACAACAGATGGGCACAGGAGATCGCTTCCTATGTATAAACCCTGAAGCACAGACATTAAGGGAAACATTGAATAAATGCGACCTACTTAAACTAAGAAGCTTCTGTAAAGCAAAGGACACTGTCACTAAGACACAAAGGCAACCTACTGACTGGGAGAAGATCTTCACCAACCCCGAAACAGACAAAGGTCTGATCTCCAAAATATATAGAGAACTCAAGAAACTAGACTTTAAAATGCTAATTAACCCAATTAAATAATGGGGCACTGAACTGAACAGAGAATTCTCAACAGAAGAAGTTCAAATGGCCAAAAGACACTGAAGGTCGTGCTCAACTTTCTTAGCAATCAGGGAAATGCAAATCAAAACAACTTTGAGATATCATCTTACACCTGTCAGAATGGCTAAAGTCAAAAACACCAAGGAAAACCTTTGCTGGAGAGGCTGTGGAGGAAGGGGTACCCTCATCCATTGCTGGTGGGAATGCAATCTTGTGCAACCACTGTGGAAGTCAGTGTTTCGGTTCCTCAGGAAATTCGGGATCAACCTACCCCTGGACCCAGCAATACCACTCCTGGGAATATACCCAAGAGATGCTCTATCATATGACAAAAGCATTTGTTCAACTATGTTCATAGCAGTATTATTTGTAATAGCCAGAACCTGGAAAGAACCTAGATGCCCTTCAATGGAAGAATGGATGAAGAAAGTATGTAATACATATACACAATAGAGTACTACGCTGCGGTAAAAAACAATGAATTCGCGAATTTTGCATGCAAATGGATGGAAATAGAAAACTCTATCCTGAGTGAGGTGTCCCAGACCCAAAAAGATGAACATGGGATGTACTTGCTCATAATCGGTTTCTAGCCATAAATAAGGGTCACGGAGTCTACAATAGGTGAACCTAAAGAAGCTAAGTAAGAAGGTAAACCCAAGGAAAAACATATAGTTATCCTCTTGGCTAAGGGAAGTAGACCAAATTGCCGGGGAGAAAATTGGGATCTTGGGGGTGGAATGGGATGGGGGTAAGGGGAGATGGGGAGAGAAAAGGTTGAAGGGAAGGAGGGGGGACTTGGGGAAACAGGAGGATTGGGATAAAGGAAGGGTGGATAGGGGAGCACGGAACCACAATTCTTAGTTAAGGGAGCCACTTTAGGGTGGGCAAGAGACTTGACCCTAGAGGGGCTCCCAAGTGCCCAAGATGAGGTTCCCAGTTAGTTCCTTGGGCAGCTAAGGATAGGGAACCTGAAATGACCCTATCCTAGAGCTATACTGACAAATATCTTGCATATCACCATAGAACCTTCATCTGGTGATGGATGGAGATAGAGACAGAGACCCACACTGGAGCACTAGACTGAGCTCCCAAGGTCCCAATGAGGAGAGAAGGAGGGAGAACATGAGCAAAAAAGTCGGGACCACGAGGGGTGCACCCACCCACTGAGACAGTGGAACTGATCTACTGGGAGCTCACCAAGGCCAGCTGGACTGTGACCGAAAAACCATGGGACAAAACCGGACTCTCTGAACATGGCGAACAATGAGGGCTGATGAGACGCCAAGGACAATGGCTCTAGGTTTTGATCGTACTTAATGTGCTGGCTTTGTGGGAGCCTAGCCAGTTTGGATGTTCACCTTCCTAGATATGGACAGAGGGGGGAGGACCTAGGAATTACCACAGGGCAGGGAACCCAGACTGCTCTGTGGACTGGAGAGGGAGTGGGAGAGGAGTGGGGGGAGGGGGAGAAGGGTGGGAGGAGGGGGTGAAGGGTGGCAGGAGGGAGAGGGAAATGGGAGGCTGGGAGGAGGTGGAAACTTGTTTTTTGTTTATTTTTATTTCTCCTTTTCTCAATAAAAAAAAGAGTAAAAAGAAAAAAAAGAAGAAGCAATTTCCAATGGTAAAAGGAGACACCAGAATACCAAATGTTTTAATTGTGGTAAAATGGGTCATATGAAAAAGAATTGTAGACAATGGATTTTCAGAAATAATAATAATAATAATGCATCTTTTAGAAATAATAATAATAATGCATCTTCTAGAAATAACAGAAATAGGTCTCAGCCTTCAGGTTTATGTAGAAGATGTGGAAAAGGCAGACATTCGACGAATGAATGCAGGTTTACAAGAGATAGACAAGGCAACCTGATACAGTCGGGAAACATGAGAGGGGGGCCTCACAGGCCCCCATAGCAAACATGGTTCAGTCATTTCCAGTTTCTGCAGAGAACGTGCCTCATCAGGACAATTAGGAAGCCTCATGCCTACTGTTACAAGCAATAATGGTCAGAAATATAAGTTACGTGTGTTTTGGCAAACTTCTATAAATGATCAAAGACCTAAACTGAGAGTGTGTGTAAATGGCATTTTTATTACTGGCCTGCTGGACACAGGTGCTGATGTAAGTATCATTACCCCAGAATCTTGGCATCCGTGTTGGCCTCTTCAGAATGTAAATGTTCAGCTCCTGGGAATTGGAACCCTATCTTGAGTAAGGCAGAGCACGAGATGGGTTGAATGTATAGGGCCAGAGGGACAAATAGGAAAATTAAGGCCATATGTAGCCAATATTGCAATGAATTTATGGGGTCGAAACCTATTACAACAATGGAATACCAAAATTAACATTCCTGCTACTTCTAGAGCCTATATTTCTGAGAATAATCATAAAAGATATTACAAATGGAGAAAACCGGCCATTCGGGCTGTACAAGAACAAGCAATTGATGTCCCTTCAGAGATACCAACAGCCTTGCCTCTAAAATGGTTGACTGAGAAACCAATATGGACAAAGCAATGGCCTTTAGCTGAGGAAAAGTTACAGGCTTTAGAACAGCTGGTACAAGAACAATTAGATGCTGGACTTATAGAAGAATCTACCAGCCCTTGGAATTCTCCTGTATTTGTGGTTAAGATAAAATCAGGTAAATGGAGAATGGTGACAGATCTCAGGGCCATCAACAAGGTTATTCAACCTATGGGCCCTCTGCAATCTGGAATTCCTTTGCCCTCTTTATTACCAAAAGGATGGCCTCTCATAGTTATTGATTTAAAGGATTGTTTTTTCACTATACCTTTGCAAAAAGAAGATAGAGAAAAATTTGCCTTCACAGTGCCTACTTATAACAATTCTCAACCTTCGAGGAGGTACCACTGGACCGTCCTCCCCCAGGGTATGTTAAATAGTCCCTCCCTGTGCCAATATTTTGTGAACCAACCATCGCAAATAATACGCAAGAAATTTCCCAAATCTATAGTATACCATTACATGGACGACATTTTGTTATCCGATTCAAACATGGATACCTTGAACAGACTGTTTGAAGAAATAAGGATACTTTTACCTAAATGGGGATTGCAAATCGCTCCTGAAAAGATTCAGAAGGGAGATTCTGTTAATTATTTAGGTTATAAAATAGGTTTGCAAAAAATTAAGACACAAAAAGCACAAATTTGGAGAGATCGCCTACGGACTCTTAATGACTTTCAAAGACTGTTAGGAGACATTTCCAGTCTACGACCAGCTATTGGAATAACACCTGATCTAATAATTCATTTGAACAAAACCTTGGATGGTGATAAAGATTTAAACAGTCCCAGAGAATTAACAGCTGAAGCAGAAACAGAACTGACAATGATTGAGGAAAAATTACAACAGGCACGTGTGGACAGGGTGAATCCAGAGCTCGATTGTATTCTCGTCATACTACCATCAAAAATTTCTCCTACAGGAATTTTAATGCAGAGAGATGATATTATTCTGGAATGGATCTGGAACCAAGTAAGAAACTGAAAACTTATGTGGAAAAAGTCTCTGAGTTAATTATAAAAGGCAAGCTGAAACTTCGTCAACTAGCAGGCATAGACCTAGCAGAAATTATAGTGCCTTTCACTGCTGATGAACTAAAGAAACTATGGGAAGATAATGAACCATGGCAAAGAGCTTGTGCTAATTTTTTGGGAGACATTAATAACAACTATCCAAAAAGCAAGAGGCTTAACTTCATAAAGAGAACTTCTTGGATTCTTCCTCGAATCGTCCGTGATGCTCCAATAACTGGAGCCTGTACATTCTATACTGATGCCAATAAATCAGGGAAGGCAGGTTACAAATCAGAAGACTTGGGTAAGGTGGAACAAAGTCCGTATAATTCTGTCCAGAAGGCAGAATTATATGCCATTCTTATGGTGCTAAGGGATTTTAAAGAATCTATTAATATAGTTACAGTTTCACAATACACAGAAAGAGTTATTTTACATATTGAAACTGCTGAATTTATACCTGATGATACAGAACTAACCTCATTGTTTCTCCAGATTCAAGATTTGATCAGGAACAGGCTTTGCCCTATGTACATAACACACATCCGATCCCATACGGGTCTGCCAGGTCCTCTAGCACAAGGTAATGCAGAAATTGATCAATTATTGATTGGCAGTGTGCTACAAGCCTCTGAATTTCATAAAAAACATCATGTTAATAGCAAAGGTTTGAAGAAAGAGTTTTCAATTACATGGCAACAAGCTAAGGAGATTATAAAGAAATGCCCTACTTGCTCTTTCTATAACCAAGCGCCACTGCTTGCAGGGGCTAATCCAAAGGGCACCCAAAGGAATGAAATCTGGCAGATGGATGTGTTCTACTTTGCAGAGTTTGGCAAATTAAAATATGTTCATCACACCATTGATACTTATTCAGTCTTTCAGTGGGCAACTGCTTTAAGTGCTGAAAAAGCTGATTCAGTAATCATTCATTTATTAGAAGTCATGGCTATCATGGGTATACCTACACAAATAAAAACAGATAATGGTCCTGCTTATGTTTCTAGGAAAATGAAACGGTTTTTTTGTTTATTACAATATCAAGCATGTTACAGGTATACCATACAATCCTACAGGTCAAGCAGTCATAGAAAGATCAAATTGAACTATAAAGGATATGTTGAACAAACAGAAAGGGGTGGAAAACACCCCCAGAAATAGGTTACATAATGCTTTGTTAACCTTGAATTTTCTCAACGCTAATGAGAAGGGAACAACGGCTGCAGAAAGGCATTGGATAATGGAAAAGTCTACTGAACTACATCAACCAGTTTATTTCAAGGATGTGTTGACCTCACAATGGAAGCCAGGAGATGTGCTACGTTGGGGAAGGGTTTTTCTCTTATCTCCACAGGTGAGGAAAAATTGTGGATACCATCAAAATTAATAAAGGTTCTGTTTGAAGAAGAGAAGCCACTTGGAAAAGATAAATAACAATTCTTTCATAAGGATGGCGAACATACTGATGGTAAGAAATACAGATAGGTTGGAGGCAGGGTTCTTTTCTTATCTCCACAGGAAAATACTCATCTTCAAAGAAATTAAGGGACCCTGAATATTTAATTACTGATGGATTGACACATTTTTGTAAGTATTAATTTATATATATATATCTATGTCTTATTAAACATTTCTTTATAAATACGTAGAGCTGGTTTTGAAGTTGGACTCTGGCTCAGTCCCTCTCCAATTCCAACCCTGTTAATAAAAGAAAAACCCAGAGTTTCTGGAGTTACTGTCTCATGTCAAGAGCCATGATATGGGACAGTGTAGTAATAGGAGCGGCGGGGCTGCTTCCCACCACCCGGCTAGCTTTATACCGGAAATAATTACACGGAAACTGTATTCTTTTAAACACTGCTTGGCCCTTTAGCTCTAGCCCTTACTGGCTAATTCTAATATCCCAATCAACCCATCTCTAATAATCTGTGAGAACCGGTCTTACCGGGAAGATTCTAGCCTAGTCCATCCTGGGTCGGAGCTTCATGGTGTGTGTCTGCCCAGGAGCGGGGCATAGTGTCTCTCTCTGAGGCATCTGCTCCCGAGAGGAGAGATGTGGAGTCTGACCTCACTTCCTCTTCCTCCCAGCATTTTGTTCTGTTTACTCCACCCACAGGGCCAAGCAGTTTCTTTATTGCTTAACCAATGAAATCAACAGATTGATATATGACACTCCCACATCAGGACAGAAAGAAATATGAGTTTAGAAAACATCTTTGCTTTTCTCCATATCTATCATACTTTTCATTGAATATATCTATCATGCCTTTCATTGAATATATATATGTATGTCTATATGATTAATGTTTAAGTTTTTCACAATGAACAATGAGTTTTTCCTGAAGTAACATTTGAAGTTTCCAGGAAGAAGATGGGGCCCCACAACAACAACTCTACCTGGTTGATATGATGTCATGATACTGATAGAGCTACTACAAGACCTGTTTTGGATACCAGCTGCACAAGACGATCCCAACTTGGTTAGCTGAAATGGTGCACATCTTGTACAACATTCTGGCCAGACCTCCACAGAATACTCAGAGACTATTTGCAATTTTAAAAGACATTGATCTTGAAATTTAACCATCATTTTACTTTCACAGGATCCCCCAGAGAGAACGTCGCCCCCATGACAGCTGGAAGTAATTCTAGAGGATGATGTCCCTCTCCCAGTAAAGTTTACCCCTGGGTTTAGGGACATCATTTAGGGGTTGGGAGGTTGGAGGAAGAATTTTATAAGCTCAGGGATCATTTTGAAAAAAAAAAGAGGGAAAATGATGGGATAATAGATTTATAATTGTGAGTTACTGCTTTTAGACAAATATATTGGTATCGATTCTTGTATATTGATACAAAGTTAAATTATATTGACTATTGTATGCATGCATGTTTCTATCTCTGTTTAAAACATTTTTTATGTATTGACATATATTGTATTGATAAATATATATTGTATATATTTACCATATTGCAGTGTACATTTCTACCTCTGATTAAGATACTTATATAATGTTTGTGTATTGATATATATTTACCATATTGCAATGTATATCTGTACAGTGTTTATATTTGGAGGTCATTATCCTCATTTGTTACACAGTTGTTTATTGTCTTAGTCTTTAAGTTAGAGAGATATTGAGAATTATATAGATAAATAGTCATCTAAGTGTCATTTATAATTAGACTAATCAGGTTCTCTAGATATATAGAGATTATACTCAGTATAGATAGATAATCTTCAACCTCTTCAAAGAGCTGTAGAAAATGGCCTTTAATCTAACTCAGAGTTTCGTGATAGTGAGACACAATTGCTCCTGGCAACACCGCTCTATTCCCGAGAGAATGTTGAGCACCAAAGACACTCCACCTGGAGCCTTTCTATTTGGCAGAACTGGCCTTTGGGCAAAGAAATGCCCATACCTCAACCACTGACAGAGATACAGAGTGTGCATCAATGGATAGAACAGGACTGTCATATCCTGCCAAGACAGGGTAAGATAGTTTTGAAAAGTTCCTTGCCTTTAATAATGGTATGTCAGTTATGTTAGGCCTTAGCCAAAATTGGTTGACTCAACATTGCAAACGAGACTTTGGGTGATTGCCCAGGTAGTCAGTTGTCTCTGTCAATTGTTGCACATTTTGGATATATCTCGTTTGTTGAATAGTGTTTATTCCCTTCTCAGATCTTTGACATAGTTGAAGATTATATAATTGTAGTTACTCTCTACATTATTTGGACTCCTTGAGATAGAATGTTTAGCAAAGCTTTTGTTCTCAATATTGTTTTTTTATATTTATTATTTGTTGTTATTGTATATAGTTGTATTTGGTTTGGTTCTGTCTTATTTAGACAAAAAGGGGAGATGTAGGGATAAGTCCCGCCCATTGGGGGGTGTGTTCACCTCGGGCTAATGTTTGCCTATAAATTTGGCGAGCGTGCTCCCAGCTGTCCCTTCTGCTTTCCTGGTCTCCGCGAGAACGGTGGTTCTGTAAGTCTATTTTGCCATTAAAGCTATATATATATTTTTACAATCTGTCTGCATTTGTTTACGCCTTTACAACTTATAAGCAACGTGACCTCACCAAGTAAAATTTAGGAGCTACTGTCCCTAGCCATGGGTCACTCAGTTGTTAGATAAAAATTTAATACCGATACAATGTAAACTATATTATCCTTTCTATTCTACTATAAATGGACTACAGCTTTGGGGGAAAGAGAATTTTTGTGTGTGGAAGACATTTTTGTGATTACAATCTTAAGATCACTGAGATCTTATCAACGTAGCATTTGAAAGAAAGTGCATGCACAGTCAATTAAAAACAGGTGTACCCCCTAGCTCTAATGACTATTAATAATGGAATTTTAGGAGTTTCTCCTTACTTTTTAAAATGTGACTTGTTGTTGCCATGCTATTGTGCCGATAGGAACAGTAATAGACAATGCAGCTGGCCCTTGGATAATGTAGGAATTAGAAACCCAAGGCCCTGCACAATTAAAATCCCTCCTTTTTGAAATTACTTCTTTTATTTTTTGAGACTGTAACATAGTTACATCCTTTCCTCCTCTGTTTCCTTCCATACATCCCTCCTTGCTCTCTTTCAAGTGCATGGCCTCTATTTTCATTGATTGCTATTACACATGTACATACATATAAATTCCTAAAGACACCTTTTTTAGTCTGCATAATTTTACTTGTATGTATATGCTTTCAGAGCTGACCATTTGGTGTTGGACAATCAATTGATGTGCTCTGCTCTGCCTTGGAAAAGTTAGTCTCTCTTTCTCTTTCTCTCTCTCTCTCTATATATATATTCCTTAGTTGCCTACAGTCCTTTGCATAGCATTGAGGTCTCCATGTCTTTCTCCAGTCTTCGTTAACATGTCTATTGTTGTCCTTATTCACTTCCACCAAACTAACAATCTACTCTTGATCACCAGGTTATCGATGTATCCATATCACAGGTCAATGCTTATTTTTGGTGACACTTATTTAAATCTACAGGTATTGTCAGATTTGAACTGTTTTAAGCAATTCACTAAAAGGATGGATGGTTCATATAGAGGTGATTAGCATCACAAGGCTTTCCTGTGGGTTGTCACTAATACTTACGGTCACCACAGCAGCAGCAGAGGAGGCTGTGAAATTCTCAGAGTACAAACCTCAGAAATTTGCCTGCTCCTGCTTCCTCAGCCCTAAGGCTGCAAGTGAACACCATAGTACCTAGATTTTCACATGATGCTGAGGCCAAGACTCAAGGTCCTTACACCTACACAGCAAGCAATGTATCAGCTGAGCTGTCTCCACAGCCCTGAATTCAAAATTTTAACAATAAACTTAAATGTTTTATTTCTGTGTGTTAATGGTAGTAAGTTATGTTAGGGAATTTTCAATATATATTATATATTCATAAATTCCTTTTTCTTAATTTTTTAATATTGTAGGCAACATAGCTTCCTTTCAAAGTTTTTTCAAACTCTTTCAAATCTCTGAAACAAAATCCAGAAATGAATGCATCCACATAGTTCAGACCTCTGTTGTTCAAGGGTCAGTTTAATTCATGCAATTTTAAATGGAGTAAGAGAGGTAAAATTGGCAGAAACCACAATAATACACTTTTTAAGGCCCTAAATTTAATCTACCTCAAAATGAAGATGAAATTTATTTCAATGAACAAATTGGAAACAAAGGGGATGATCCTGGAATGACAAGGACTTATTTCAGAAGTTCCTGGAGTACAAACCAACTGAGAAACCTCACTTGTGAAGAAAACAAAATTATCAGAATTTTCAAATATTTTGGTGCTCTATCCTATAATGAATATCATTGGTTGCTCTCTCAAAAGACCCTGGGCTGGTTCCCAGCACCTACACAGTGACTGACGACCATCTGTAGCTCCAGCTCCAGGGGACCCTCATACATATAAAAAAGTTAAAAGAAATAAATTGAACTCTAAAAGATACTGGCTAAGCTAGTCTGCCTGTGCTGGGACACATCAATACAGTTCAGCTGCAGCAGACACATTACAGAGCGCCTCTGCTGGTAGTAAGTAGAAGTCCAGGAGCCCAGCCCACCTTGCATGGGTCCTACCATCTCTTGGGAACACCCCAGATATCCTTTGCTTCTCATAAATACCTTGGAGAAGGGTCTGGAGTTAGGCCTCTAAAGATGAATCTGTTTGCCACTCTAGAGGCAATGGAACGTAGGGTGAAGGAGCCTAAAAGAGAGGCATATTAAAGTCTTAATGCCAGAGCCAACTTTACTGAGAGCATCAGACAATTTATACCCTGAGGGTTGAGAACGGTCACCTGAGTAAAGTTCTCTTGAGTTCAAGCTATGTACAAGCACAAGCATGTAGCAAAAGCATGTTTTTCTATACAGGCACAAAACAAATTACAATAGCCAGTTCTAATGAATAGTCGAAAGTAACTCAATCCTAACTGCTATACCTGGGAGGGACGCGAAAGGAAAGCTCACTCCAAGAACAATTCTGTGTTTCCAAAGAAACTGAGGTCACAAGGCTCTTGTCTTGTTTTCTTGGAGTTTTCTCACAAGCTCTCAAATTTCCTCTTGCATGATTGCATTCTTGGACCTCGTTCTGACTAAAACTAGTCCATTCCTGAAGAAATGGACTTCTGCGAAAGAGCCTAGCGAGTTGTCTGACACAAAGAATCTGGGAAATGCTCTGAGCCAGCTGGCACCTCCATACCCTCTGGGACTTTGCATCTCAGGGCCTCAAAACCTCAGCTCCCTTAACCTTCCAGCTACCACACTCCAACTTCATTTCAAAGTTCTGGAAACGCTCATAACAGACAGAGCTTCTCTTACAGGAGAAAACTGCTCCATGATCCCAGCAGACTCCTGGCTTCTCAACTTCACTGACACACAGGCAACTTCCTCACTAAGAAGGAAAACTAGAATAAGTGTCTGGGGGGGGTGGGTTCCTAGTCTTATCTCCTTCTCAATGACATCACTCCAGAATGCTCTCTTACGACTTTGAATTCCCAAACCAGATAGAGCACAAGCAATAGCTACTTTCTTTAAACAAGCTTCCCATGAAACACTTAGAAGACTGAGATTTGAAAATCTTGCCCTAGGCTTTAATTATTTTACCACTGTCTCTTTTCCCATCTCATCAGCACAAAGCGATATTGGGCCCCCTAACTTAAACTTTCTACTTATGTGGTTCAGCTCCAACGCCTCGCAGAGCTGAGAAGAAGAGGAGACTACAAACCCAAATAGCAGAGATGTTGGCAATGGTGGCAGAGAATGTGAGGAGAAAGAGCAGCAAATTGTGGGCTTTCTTACCAAAACTAAAATAATAAAAAGGTGGGGTGGGGAAGAAAATGAAGCCGCATCTTCAGGACAGAGGTGAAGCAGCGCCTGGTAGCTCAGAGCACCACTTCTTTCCCTCCCACGGCTTATCTCTTCTTAAGACCACAGTAGACTGTGCCAAGCACTGTTTTACACCATGTATTTCCACAGGGAGCAAAGCAGGCATAGTTACTGGCATTACAAAATTCACTATCTGTTGAGGGTGCTAAACTCTAGCCAAACAAAAGGCACAAAAATTCTAAAACTATAGAAAACTTTTTAAGACCAGTGTAATCAGACGTTTCTCTCCCAACCACCCAGTCCTAAATAACTTGAGACTGGATATTATTTATAAATATGCTCAGTCAATAGCTCAGGCTTATTACTAGCTACTTCTTACACTTATGAATGTGGTTAGATTGCTCAGAGTGCTAGCCAGACAGACAGCCATAAACAACATGTGGAAAAACTGCAAAGGTCCAGATGAGAATGAACTTCAACAAACATTGAAGAAAATAAACAGAGACATGAGAAAAGATGAACAGAGGCAGAGATGAGCTGTGAAGTACAGAAGACGGATACTCAGAGATCAAAATCTTGCAGGGATGTATGAGCTGTGTGACATGTTTGAACTTCATGCTAAGTACCATGGAATATCATTAAAAGATTTGCTACCAGGAAAATTAATGCTTTTATTTTTACTAAAATAATAATTTCCAGGCATGGTAGTTCATACCTATAATCCAGCACTCTGGAAACTGAGGAAAGACAACTGCCACTATATAACCAACCTGGGTTCTGCGAGCTTCAGGCCAACCAAAGCTATAGGGTGAGGACCTGTCTCATAAAAACAAGAACTAGATCTGGGGACAAGTACTGGTAGGGCGCCTATCTGTATTCACACGGCCCTGGATTCAATCTACAGCATCCAAGTAAATACATCCATAAAAGGAAAAACATTAATCAAACATGCTAAGTGGATTCAAGGTGAGATTTCTACTTAGACTTACAGCAATTTTCTTATAATAAATAGATTGAGGAGTCCATGGAAGGAAAGAAATAAATGTTCTTAAGGGGTGTCAGTGGTTTGCATAAGAGTCTGCGTCATAAGCTGAGTATATATCAACTGAATGAAAATAATGTAAAAAGCATAGCTTTAAGGGACCGGATGGAGTCTTCAGTCTTACATATATATATACCTTCTTTTAAGTGCTCGAGAAATATACGACAATGTAAGCAGTGGACAAAGAGGTACCGGTGCGTGAAACTGTGGATTTAGCTGGACATGTAAACTGGAGTGGAATGCCTAAAAACGCTCGTAAACTAGGGGAATGCAAAATCTTTCCAGAGGAGAATCCACACACAAGACACTGGAAGCTAAAATGGGCCATTCTGACAGAGGCCATGAAAAAGAGCCAGTTCTGACCATCTAACAAGTCCCATGGAGTTTATGTCAGCAAGCCAAGAAAAGTAGCACCAATAAATAGATAAGAAGATTGAGAGCCCTAATGCTAGATGCACTCTAAGCCCTCAGGTGACTCAGGCTGCCAACAGATAACCTTTCAGCCCTGTGGACACCAAAGTCCAAAATGTGTAGTTCAAGGACTCAGCAGTTTCTGGCTGATTATTAGATCAGACAGTAGACAGTAATATCCACATTTTGTATGTATAAAAAGTAACTAGGGGGGAAGGCTTGGTTGACAGTTCAGCAATTAAGAACACTTGATTCTCTTGTACAGGATCCAAATTAAATTCCTAGCAACCACATCGGGTGGTTCCTAAGTGTCTACAACACTGATCCTAGGGGACCTGAATTCCTTTTATTTTGGCCTCTGAAAGCACACACGTGCATGTGGCATTCGTTCATACAAACATACACACTTACACGTAAACAAAAATAAAACAGATGTTTAAAATGAGAGGCGACTAGACTTCACGTAACAGTGACTAAGCAGGAAGAGAAAAAAAATGGGTTGGTTTGTTTGTTCATTTGTTTGTAATGCCTAGAGCTTTGATCCCAAGCAGCCACACCCCAGTAGCAATCAGCAAAGGTTACAAGGGATGCTGTACAACACCTCTCTCATAGCTTCCACTTTAAACTAAAAAATAACAACTCCAGATGTTTGTCATTCTTTAGGTAGAGAAGGCCCAAGAATACGTTAGGTTTGGGCTAGAATGACAGAAAGGTTTTCAATGTTAGATGAAATGACTGCACCCAAGCTCATTCAGTTATTGTATAAGTTGACTAATATGTAAGTTTTTGTGTGTAGTGCTGTATGTATGCGTGGCACTTACGTTTATTAGTGTGGATGTCTACATATGCATGTGCAGGCGTGCATGCAAATGGGCGTGCGTAGGTGCAGGAGCCAGAGGTTGAGGGTGACACTGAGTGTATTTCTTTTGCTTTTTGTTTGTTTGTTTGTTTGTTTGAGACAGGGTGTCTCACAAAGCCTGACAAATGCTGCCACTTCCAGCTTTTGAAATCTCACTCACGTCCCCATGCCTGTAGAGCAGTCACTGAGTCATCCCGCCCCCCGAGTTCTATACAACTAAAGATATTGGGTTTTTTCCCCTTTTCTCACCCTTCTGCTCTGTCTCCCATCCATGTGGTGAAGTGGGGGGCAATGAACAGCGGCACAAAACTGTTTCTCAACAGCAGGACTCATTCATAAAGTATAGACAAAAGCATCTCCCTATTTGTTCTTCAAGAACTGACACATGTCTGAGGTCCATCAGCTTCCAGACAAACTACATATGATCAACACTGGGGCCGTGCCTCCTAACAAACCCTTAAGAGGGTTGACTTGACGCTTCTGTCTGACCTGCGGATTATTTCTACATATAATCTTCATGCTTCAAAACAACTTGGCCTGTTTCTTCATGATTCAAACTAGCTGGGATGTAGCAGACCCTGCTACCTATTGTCTTCAGCATCAAACTTCCACCCAAAACTCCTAGACAACAAGATGATGACAGATACACAAACAAGAAGTTTATCATAGGCTATTGATATCATTAAACAGAAGGGAAAACTGAAGTCCCAGAAAGAGACATGCTCCCGGATCAGGTCTGATGGGTGGAGGAGTAAACTCAACACCAAGCTCTGCTGAACGTTTATTTGAAAAGGTGGCAAATCAAAGAAAATAGAGACTATCATCAACATAAGACTCCTTTGAGGTTACAGGACCATTCAAGGGATTATGGGAAGGAGAGCTGGGTAAGGGAAGCCTGGGTAGTTAGGCATTTCTGTGGGTCTATTTTCCTGGCGGCAGCACGGGCAGCTACCATCCACCAGTCACCATGTGCTTTGGATTCTGTAAATCAAGAAAAGTTGTTGACTGGGAAGTCTTATGATGCATTGCATTTCCTTCTAGTTTCTCTCCCCAGAAAGAAAGGTTCATTCAATTGTTAGGATACAGAATGCTCTACCACCACACTCTGCTGATGGAGGCTGCTCATTTGTTTTCCGACTACCCAGACCCAAAATAATCACATAGAAATAATATTTGGGATACTGTTTGGCCAATAGCTTAAGCATATTTCTAGCCAGCTCTTACATTTTAAATTAACCCATTTCTATTATTTTACATTTTATCAAAAGGTTCATGGTTTACTGGAAAGGTTCTGGCTGGCGGCTTGTTATCTTTCTCCTCCAGCAGCCACATGGCTTCCCTCTGACTCCACTTACTTTCCTCCTCTATCTGCTTGGAGTTCCTGCCTTGCTCTATTCTGCTAAGCCCCTGGCTGAAACAGCTTCTTTGTTAACCAATGGCAATAAAACATATACACAACATACAGAGGGGAATGCCACATCAACACTCCATCCCTAAGGACAGGAGATGACAGAAAATGGCTACTATCCCCATGCAAGACCAAGGGAGAGAGAGAAAAACAGCTTGTGTCCAGAGGACAGGGGCAGGAACATTGCTAGAGAGTAGCCTTTATCAAGGAGGTGGCTCGGGAGTGCTTCTCCCACAGAAAGGTGGTGGGAACCAACTAAAAGCGAAGGGAGCCAGCAAGTCTGCTTGTCACTAGCTCAGGATAAGGCTCTGCATGATTCCACATAGGTAGCAAGACTGAGAAGGAGCACCAGCAACAAGACTCCTGGCCTCAGAGGTCCCCGTTTCTGCCTAAAGCCATAGATTAGTCAGCTGAGGGGAAAGGATGTAAGGAAAACACGAAGAAATAGGGATATTTACCGAACATACCATTTATCTATCTTTGTCCTTTCTTTTTCAAGCTACCTCTGAAATAAGGGCTGCTCTTTTTATTATCAACACTCTCATGCAATGCTTCTTTCTGTGTATACTAATGACAGTCAACATGTTCGTCCTCTTTTAGTCAAACTCAGAGAGGGCCCCCAAAAGAATCCAGTAGGTTGCTCTTCTTACCACAGACAACTGGGCAGTTATGGAAGATGCAATTTCCCTTTAACATTCCCACGTGCCCAAATGGGAAGAAGGAAGACGGTGAGAGCTCCCTGCCTCTAGCTGTAAGGAGGCAGAAAAAAGAAATTGGCCTCTCTGGTCTTGAAGGACTGGGAGAACTCTCTTGACAGGCCACAGTGCTTTGAGTCCTACCCTCGTCTGTAGGGATGACTATTAGGTTTGATGATAAGTATGTCAAGGTCATGTTTACCTAATTGTAATGAAGCAAAGCATAAATTTCAAATAGTTAACCATCTGTAGGGAATGACTAGATTTTTTTTCCCTCCAGAAGCCAAGTAATTAAAATGGAAAAATGTGTTTAGTGTTCAAAGAAACTGGAGTGTTACTATATTAGATAAGGGAGCCATCCATGACCACATAATGTCATTAAAGTGATCGGAAATTACGTGGTCTTTTAAATTGCTCTATTTCCCTCAGCAGAATATTAATTTCAGGTAAGTAATTTAAATCGCATTAACAGCAGACTCCTTAAGATGACACTTCATTTGGTTGTAGAAGTCGCTGCCGCTTAAGTGATGCCCCAGTCTGCCGTCTCACACTGAGTCTAGCCTGTGCCAGATTGTATATTGTTTTTTTTTTCTTTTTCAAAATACCATGGGGGTGTCAAATGCCTTATTGCAAACCTGCTGCTTTATGGGAAAATTCAGTGTAAATAAAGCAGAGGCACTTCTGTGAATTGCAACATTTTAGGTTGAAAATGCTTCGTTTAGATGTATGAAATCCACTGACAGGTTTAGGAACCAAATCATTTTGAGACTGTCCTCCACACACTTGATACCACCACATCTGCAGAGGGCAGATGGTATAAAGTAGGTCCATGAGATCTTCAAGGGCAGGAAAACTTAAACACCTCGGTGCCTCTGTCTCATTCATTAATAAAGTTTCTAATTTGGGGTAAAAAGAGTATCAAAATGAAGTTTTTGAAGGAAACTCTATTAAGCTCCTATTCGGATAAAATCCAATGCATACCACACACACTCTACATTTCTATGGCCACTCATTCCTGTTGGAGCAACCTCTTCCCACAATCCTTCACTATTTATTCTCAGACAAACACTGATCATCTTGTCTCTGTAAATGTAGATTTGTTTGTACTTTCTAGAATTTGATATGGATAGAATCACAGATTATAAAATATTTTATTGTCTCGCTACATTCATAGAACTGTGGAAGCCCATCTATTTCCAGTAATAGTAATTACTGTAATAGTAATCCAGTAATAGTAATAATCTATCACTAGTAGATTTTGTATGCTAGTATTCACACATGGCATTGTGTACGCATTTGCCTGCTGATGTTCGAGCTTGGGATTGCTGTTAATAACATGCTACCAACATCATGACTGAGCCTTTCAGTGAACATATGCTTTCATGCCTCCTTTATAAATAACATAAAGTGAATTAGTTGGGCCGGATAGCAGGTGTTTAACAAAGAAATGATTTTGCAATACTATGCTTACAAGTCTAGAGTTAAAAAAAATCATCAAAGGATCTTAACTATCAAAAGATAGTTCCCTTTTGAATATATGTATGTACATATATATGTGTGTGTGTGCATGTACTACATATGTACATGTATGGCAAGTGAAAAAAGATTTAGCATGTCAAACAAAAAGTAACAGTGAATTGGAAGCAGTAGAGAGTGGGACATACTGGAATTAATTCGTGATTACTGTAGCCAAGTGGTCAGACTTACCATCAGCTGTCCATCTAACCATCAACTGTCTGTAGACTAGAAAACTAGTAAAAACCAGTGATGTAATTTAGCCCAAGTACAATGCTTAAGGCCAGAGAGGCCATGTATCTTGCATTGTGAGATCAGAAGACAGAAACCCAGAGTGTATACGAGTGGGCAAAGTTGAGGAAGCAGTTGATTTGAGGATTGAAGCAATGATTGGTTCATCCACCCATCTTTCACGTGACTCTTGTATTCTTTTCCAAGGACTTTATTCATACCATACATCTAAGTATTTAATAAATGTCCTCCCCCTTCTTTGGGGACAGTTTAACTGAAAATCCAAAGATTTAAACAACAATCAAGTTCATCTGGGTAGAATCAATAATTCATGTTAGTTAGAAAATAAAACATGAGCAGCCTATCAGCTTAGAAAATTATATTAAAGCTTTATAAACAGTAAGTAGATACAGGCACTGAACTAATGAAATCAAATCAGTTTTCTATTTCTCAATCTTATAACATTAAGTGGAAGCTTTCTGGAATAATACAGAATGTCATTACAACATTATCTAAAAAAACAGTAACTTAATCATTAGTATAAGCTTCAAGTACGACCTAGGAAATTCTAAGCATTAATGTTAAAAAGATAGATAGCATTCCTCTGTCCATAAAAGCCCTTCCTGACTCCTGTTAGCAATGTGTCTTCAACAGCTTTTGGCTGACAGACATTTTCTTTCAAACAACACCAGCAGCAAGGAACTTTTACTACAAGGAAAAAAAAATGAGTATCACTCCATGCTGAAGCTAGCCATGGAACCAGACTGAACCCCTTCCCGCTCCTGTGTCTCCCTTCAAGGCTGCACGGTTTCGCACGTTTGTCTGTTTCTAAGTATCTACTAGCTAGCTGTACGGCCTTCTCTGGCTCAATATGAAAAAAGCAGATGATGGCTGCCAGACAGTTTTCAAGTTTACTTGCCTTATGGTAAGTGACAGACATACAAGGTCAAAGTGTCTCTCAATCAAAATTCTCAGTCTTTTAAAAATACAATTGCCTCCACTTTGTACACTCAAAGCAAGCTCCATCTCCTGAGAATAACACACCTTTCTGTGTGTACGAGTCCACTGTGAAGCCAGTGTTGGAGTTACAAATGTATTAAATTAGTGCTAACAGTTTTCAGATTTTCTTTTACTTTTGGCTGCTCAAATAATTAGTGCTTAAGCAACTATATGTGGGTTTGGGGGTTTTCCCCTTTGGGGCACAGCTGTAAAATATTTAGATATAGGAGATGCTATTGTTATAGCACAGTAGATTGTTTTGAAGTTTCAAACATTAAGACTATTTATAATATCTGTAGAGTATAAAGATGCAGTTGTCACAAGTCTGTTGCATGGAGAAAGTACTACACAAGATAATTTACTTAGAATAAGTTTTTTTATATCAGCTAAAAATAAATTCTCATGAAGCTGGAGAGAGATTGAAAAGCCTTAAATATCACATAATGTGTGTGCTCTCTCTCTCTCTCTTTCTCTCTCTCTCTCTCTCTCTCTCTCTCTGTGTGTGTGTGTGTGTGTGTGTGTGTGTGGTGTACATATAATTTTGAAAATGTGAAAATGTCTAGAGCCCATAAGTAATCTAGAAAGGAAAACTTACAGATATTCATATTTGACAAATGTTAAAAGAATTAAATCACTCTTCACACACACTACTGTGGTGTCCAACCTTCAGCCTCCAGTCCATCTAGAATACAAACAACATTGACCACGGGGTTAGATTAGATCAGTGGGCTAGCTCTCATCCTTAGTCATCTGGCAAAACCAAAAGAAAAAATTAAAATACTTTAGGAAAAATGGTAAGATGACTTCAGAAAGTCTCCGTCAGGACTACTTCCAATTTCAGTTCTGATATAAAAGCTATCAGAAGCTTTTATTCCCATCCTTACAGTAAGAAAAAATAAATCCAAACTAAGAAATCAATAACCTTTCTTAGACCTATCAGAGAACTAAAGTCACAGATCAATTCGCCCCACAAACATAAGGTGACAGATGCCTCCAGGGAGAATCAATAACCGAGAGGGTTACCTGGAACACATACCACTAGGACTGTGTACTAGTCAGAGTACGTCAGTGGTGACTTTGAGAAAGTAGCAGGCTCTAGCCAAAGTTACCCCTTTCAGGTGTTTTGTATCAGGACCCTGGATCCTTCCAGTGTTGCAACTCTCAGGATTTGATTATCTCTAGATTTTCAGCTCTTTGGCTTGGCAAGTCCCTGAAACCCTGAAGCTCTGCTAACAGCTGGGATTCCATCTTTAATCTTCGACTTTCCATCAAGCAAGCCTATCGGGACTATTTTTCCAACATCTTTTCTGACAATATTTATAATTAGGGTATTTACAATGAGATACAGTGTGTGTGTGTGTGTGTGTGTGTGTGTGTGTGTGTGTGTGTGTGTTAGAGGCTACATTAGAGTGTGAACATACCCTTAAATGCACTGGGCAACCAAACAGGTCTTGCAACTCCCCCTTGCTATGGTAAACCCTTCACTGCAGTGGTCTGGAATGGAGCCTACAGTATCTCTGAAGTTTACTTGCCTTGTTATGCTATATCATTGAGGGAACAATGACAAACAAGTCCATATATCTGTAGTCTCAATAGTTTTTTTTTTCTGAATGGTTTTGCTCCATGGTTGGTTGAGCCATCTTGAAGAGAATGGGCACATGTGCTATAGGTAGCCAACCTGGAAAGTCAGATATTCAAAGCCTTTGGAGCCCAGATGATGCTATCGTGAGCCCCAGAGATCAGACTTGGAGTTCCAGGGGTTGCTGTTTGCCTTGCCAGCATTCCATTTTGCTTTGGTCTGATCTTTTCTTGCTCGAACCCTATTCTTCCCTTTTTAGAATGGAAGAATCGTTATATTCCCTCTGTGCCAATTTATGCTGAAAGCAAAGCATTTGTTCTTTCATCTGTTTGTGTTGAGAAGGATTCATAGTAAAGCAGATTTCTCCAAAGAAAAATGAAGTGCCTTCGAGTAAACCCAATTAGGGAAGTAAGTAAACTCCACAAAGAAAACTGCCATGGAATGTGGTCTTCCTGACCTGTCAGTGACTGTGATTAAGGGAAGGAGTTGGCCCACTAATGCTCTGTCATGGAGGTAAGGAGGAGCGCATGACGCCACACCCTCTAAGGATTGATAGACAGTTGATAGCTGCGAGGGACATAGGCTCAAAAGGCAGTCCTGCCCTTCACCAAGATTTATAGGAGAGGAGGAAAGCTTTTTTTCTTTAATTTCTTTGATGGTGGAGCCTTGCTTTTGTAAGTGACTTCTCATCCATACTTCCGCAAATAACCCTAATTAGCTAATTTTACTCATCCTTTCACCAAGATAAGCTTGAAAGGAATCATATCTCTGATCTCTCAGTGGTACCTTCTCTGGGTACATTTGCCTGTCTCCTCAGGAAGTTTTCAGAGTGCATGCTCAGGTAGAGCACATACCATCTTCTTTTTCTGGCCCTGGTTGCTAGACTACCCACACTGGGTGTCCAGGATTGAAGGAGGGCAATCTGTAGTCCATTCACCGCCTCGCTGGATGATTTGCCATCAACCTGCGCTGCTGTGGTTACTAGGGTGGTTGCTAGGAGATTAGACTCTGGGTGCCCATTCTATCCTTCCCCGGAGAAGAGCCCTACAGATGAGCAAATGGAAAACCTTCCAGCTAAAGTTGCTGTGGGTTGGATGGGTCAAGCACACCTGGAGGAGATCTGGGAAAGCCAAGGTGGTACAGATGGTACTCTGCACAGTCACTGCTGACATTGCTAATGGAAACACGGTCATGGAGGTCTTTGTTTTCTCAGAGGCAGCATGGAGCCCAGTCCCTACCAACCTTTGTGACAAAAAAAAAAAAAACCTGCCATCCATCCTCTTGCTGGACCATTTTGTAACAAGTAGCGCATGGTTAAACAGTCAACAACAGAGTAGATTCCTGGGCACGAAAAGATTTCTTTGAACTGAAGCATGACTGATCCTAACAGGTAAAGAACCTCCTGTTATAACCTTCCCAGGTGGCTGCATTTGTAGATGTTTGAGGTTGATTCCTGTGTATTCAACCTTGAGTCTGTCTCTCGCCTTTTTCATTATTTTATAAGCCAATATATTAGGACTTTGTTTTCATGTCTAAAATTTGTTCATTTCTATGCTGCTGATTTTTCCTCAATTCAGCTCTAACCAAGGCACAGAACAGCCAGTCACGCACTTTTGGTGTCTTCATCCCGTTCGGTTCTTGTCTGTTACCAGCTCTTTGCTGGGGGAGAATAGCTCTCAGGGTAGTCTTCCTTGAACATCTAAAGTCACTTCACTAAGAATGGCATCAAAATGTTTGAGCCAACATTTGATACAAATTTTTCTGTGTAAGGACCCGTGGTGGTGATCATTGGAGCCAAGTAATGATTGACTATAAAAATAGTGGTAAACATGATTATAAAATGGAATGAAAATCTCATAGGTATCAGAGGGGGCAGGACTACATCAGTAAGATATAGGCTGTTGTATTTTAACCAGTGGTTGTTGGAGAGGGGATGAAACAAGACAAACTTGGTAAAACATTTGTTCAGCAAAAATAGTAGAAAATTCTTTTCTTTAAAGTCTTTTATTTTATATGTATGCATGTGCACATCTGTTTGTATGTGTGGATGCCTGTGGAGATCATAAGAGTATGTTGAATCCCTTGGAGCTGGAGTTACATGTGGTTGTGATCTGCCAGAAGTGGGTGCCGAGAATTGAACTCAACTCTTTTTTCTGCAAGATTGTTATGTGTTTTCAACAACTAGGCCCAATTGTGGGAGAAAATTCTAATATTATTTGCTTATGGAATCAATTATACAAAAAAAGGAAGGAAAATTTTGTAAACGTTTTGAAGAAAGAGAAGTCAGTGTTCTGTTTAATTAGCTATGTCTCATGGGGCTCTCGTTTGTTAGCATGTTATATTTTGTATGCAGATGTGTAGACCAGACTCTTTACTAAGTTCTTAAGGTTCAGAAAAGATGGTTGGTAAAACTCTTGATTAATTTTGTTGTTGTTGTCAATTTATCTCAGTAAATGCCCACGGGAACTAAAAACAATGCAATATATCAAGTATTTATTTAACAATTAATATGACTGGCCTAAAATCCAAAATAAAACTTTTAAAGATGAAGAATTTTGGGCTATTATGGGACCACAAAAGCAGCATAAAGGGAGACCAAGAAGGTGTTATGTATCTTACTTAGATAATGAGTAGAAACATACACAAAATTATCTTTAAAAATGAATCAAACATATATCCTCTCAGTCACTAGAGGAGAAAACCCAGAAAATACTCAGATTAATGAAAATTTATTAATTGGAAATTAGCAATGAGGGCAAGAAAAAGCAAATCATAAATGAAAACAGACCCATGAGTGTGAATGACACTAATTCCCTAATCAACAAAATGAAAAAGAATGATTAAAGTCAATTAAATATAAAACCTTCAGGGGAGCTGCTGGGGCTCTAGCTCAGGGGCACAGCACTTGCCACGCAGGTTTGGGGTCTTAGGGTTTAATTCCCATGACATGTAAGAAAAGTGTGGAGCTCAAAGACCCCAGGAACAGCAATGATGTTATGTAATGGCATATTTAAAACACAAATGATTAAGTTAAAATGATTATTATTAAAAATCTAATCTTCAAGCACAGATAGTTATTTAGCATCATGGCAAATGTGAAACTAGTGCTAGAAAGTACCAGAAGAAATGAATAGGCATACAATTATTTGGGAAACACATATCTCCCAGTACGAGCAGACTATATTATTGCTGGCACAGAAGAAGACAGGTATCCTACTATTGCATAAAAGAACAAAGAACATTTGTGCCTTAGAAAGAAATAAATAGGCTTTCTAAGAATGCTTAACATTTTCATTTTTTTGAAAGGAAGGTGGAAATTTGGATAAACTGAAATTTTCACAGGTCTATACATTTTAACAATAATCATTTTCATGTTAAATATCTACATACACAGCCATTAGCAACAGTTACCACTATACCCACTGTTCACTATGTCCTTGACACTGTGAAAGGAGTTCTACCTGTGCAACAATTAATTACACGGTTAATAAAACAGTCATTTATAAGGAAAGTTCATATGACCTACTATGAAGCTGAACACCAAACTGAATGAGATAAAACATATTTGTGTGTCTGTGTATTAACACACATTTTTTTATATGAAAGCAGAGAAAATGGTCTGAAAAACAAATTCAAATTATTAAAAGCAATTTTCTCTACATGGTAAGATTACAGATTTTTTTTCATTTTGTTCTTTATGTTTTCCTATTAATTCCACACCATAAAGTTTTATTATTATTTCATTCATTATCAAGGAAATGTGTTTGAAGATAAAACCACAGGGAAAATCTTTTTCTTTCTTTTTTTTTTTTTTTTTTTTTTGGCTTTTTGAGACAGGGTTTCTCTGTGGCTTTGGAGCCTGTCCTGGCACTAGCTCTGTAGACCAGGCTGGCCTCGAACTCACAGAGATCCACCTGCCTCTGCCTCCCGAGTGCTGGGATTAAAGGCGTGTGCCACCATCGCCCGGCCACAGGGAAAATCTTAAACATAAAACTTTGTTATAAACATCAAGTTGATGTTATAAATTAAATGTCAATTCACTGTAGTGTGGGACACTTTCTTTATTTCATTTTAGTAAATTGAATAACAACCAAGCAAACTGTATGCCATGTGGACGGCATAGATAGTAAACCTGACTACAAGCTACCTTCTGAAAACTTAATAGTTATAATCAAGCAAAAACAGCAGAGCATCTAATAAATCTCAAAACCAAGCATTGCAAGGATGCTCTCATAGAAGTCCTTATATTTTTTTGTGGCCCAAATCATTGGAACTAATAGAATGTCAACAGGAAACACAATAGAGATTTTTTTAAGGTGCTTATACATATGTAGAAAGTAAAAAGGTTGGCATTGTCATGCTTTTTTACATCTATTAAATATTAAGCTATCTTATTTTGATGAATAAGTAATAGTTTATGGGGGAGGAAGAATTATGGTGTACATAGAAAATGTAGGATCCCCAAAGCTTGTAATAAAGTGAGCAGGCGTGCTCTGTAAAGTCCAAAGTCTAACAGAATAACCATCAAAGAAGCTAAAACAGCTGGAAGCAGAACTGTGATGAGGGAGAATGCTCATCCAGGCAGCTATTGTCTCCTTGATCTCCCCTATGGCTTTCTATGATTCTTGGTGCAGGCAATAAAAGACACACAAATGCATGTACAATAACAATTCAGGTGTGAGCACAATTTATCACTCAAGATTCAAGTTCAATATATCTATTCTAATTTTTTTTTTGAGACAGGGTTTCTCTGTAGCTTCGGAGCCTGTCCTGAACTAGTTCTTGTAGACCAGGCTGGCCTCAAAACTCACAGAGATCAGCCTGCCTCTGTCTCCCAAGTGCTGGGATTAAAGTCTAATTTTTTTTTTTGATTTTTCGAGACAGGGTTTCTCCGTAGCTTTTGGTTCCTGTCCTGGAACTAGCTCTTGTAGACCAGGCTGGCCTCGAACTCACAGAGATCTGCCTGCCTCTGCCTCCCGAGTGCTGGGATAAAAGGCGTGCGCCACCACCGCCCGGCTAAAGTCTAATTTTTAAATAGAAGGTAGGTCTTAAATTTTTAAGTTGCATTTATTTCGTGTGTGTGAGTCTGAACTTGTGTATATACTTGCTGTGCATTTTATTTGGAGATCAGAGGCCAACTTTCAGGAGTCATTTCTCTCTTTCTACCATGTAGATCTTGGGGATAAACTCATGTTTCAGGCTTGGTGACAAGCTCTGTTACCCACCGAACCATTTTGTCAGCAAAATTTTTAACTTTTCATCAACACCATGTTGAAAATTGTATTAGAATCTCCCTGTCACAGATGAAGTAACTAACATTTAAATAATTCCTTTTTTCCCACAGTCCAAGTAGAAATTGGTGATATTAGATCTTAAAATCTGATTAACATGACTTTGACTCATTGTGCTTAACCGCAAGCTGCCTTACAGTTAGTTAAGTTGGAAGATGTTCATATTAGAACAACAAATTGGTTATTAACACCAACATTTTCTCATTTTAACTGGCTTTTGCATGACACTGCAATGATTTTAGCTCTGAATTCATCGTGTTAAAGGCAAATCTGGAACTGAAAATAGATTACACTTCTTAAATCCCCTTCCTTTTTATTTTTCTAGGATAGAATTGGCACAAAGTAGTGGAAGTAAAGAATGACCCATGAGTCTCTGAAGGTCACTCTGGTGGCGCTAGGGACAGACTGACAGTGAGCAATGGATCCCTGCAAGTCCTGGCTGGCCTCCACTTCATCTCCATGCCTTCAATAGCAGTCTAAGCCATCCCAGGATGGATGCGCAGAGGCATTCCCCCTCCCTCCTGCCAGAGCCCTGGCTCCACAAAGAGTCCTGGAAGGCCTGTCTCCACCATCTTCTGTTGGCAGCTGGGTGTCCTCGATGCTTCACAGCCACTATGCGGTGTCTGGTGGCTTTTGTTTCTGCTGAACCCCCAGTTATCCTTTTGGTCCTTGACTTTTCAGCTTCTCCCGCACTATGGAAGTTGTAATCCCTGTATAAAGTGCCCTGTCTCCTACTGATGGTGACTCTGCGGCTGTGCCAGAAGCCTAACTAATGTAACAAGTGTGCAATTTCAAATAAAATGTAAGCACACCAAAAGCATGTCTGCAAACACAGAGCAAAGAACAAAGAGTAGAAATCCTAAAATATATGATTTTGGTTAAGACTATGAATGAGAAATGTCAAGGAAGGTAAATAGTCCTTTGCTCGAAACATCTTCTGACAGCACTGAAATTAAATTTTATTTCAGTAATAATATCTGTTTTCTTAAATAGAACAAAATAGTTAAAATTTTAATGACAGGAATGAGTGAAAAATGTTTTTGGTGTTTGGTTTTGTTTTTTGAGACAGGGTTTCTCTGTGTATCTTTGGCTATCCTGGAACTAGCTCTTGTAAACCAGGCTGGCCTCAAACTCACAGAGATCCACCTGCCTCAGTCTCCAGAATGCTGAGATTAATGACATGCAACCCCATGCCCTGCTCTCATGTATTATTTTACCCAGTTTACAACATGTGGAAACCTATACAGGATAAAATAACAAGTAGGATGGGACTACCAATTTATTTCTTAGACAAGAGTAGTAATCTTCAAATACTTAAATACCTAATAGCAATGCCAACCAAAAAAAGGTACACTCTTAAAAATAAAAAGGGCCATGCTATGAAGACCACTATGGACAGTATGTGACTGGGTGTTGTGATAGTTTCAATGAGACGTGTCCCCCATAGGCGCACACATTTGAATACTTATTTTACAGTTGGTGGCTGTTTAAATTAACTTAAGGCCCACTCAGTAGTGTGGAATTGTTTCAGGCCTGGGACTATGAACCTAGCAACTACCCGTGGCTAAAGAGACCTAGAGGAGATCCAGAGGAAAAGCTAATACTGCCATTTTCCCACATCACCATCAACTCTAAATACTTGTCCTGATACCCACATCAAAGAAGCTTCTTTTTTCCACAGATGAAGGCAATTACAAAGATCAGCAGCTAGTCAAAATGAAGACAGGAAATGACTGTGGGGTACCCATCCCAATCTGCGACATATATACTATAACCCCTACAATGAAACTCAGAGAACATTGAGATAAAGAGGGTGGAGAGATTGTAAAGGCCATGGACCAGGTTGCCTGCTGCTAACCTTGGCATGACAGAGAAGTTGCATCCATGAAATCTCAAAAACATGGTTGCCTGAAATCTCAACAGCATAGTTGCCTAAACAAGAACTGCCCAATGACCTTACCAGTCAACATGCTGTGTGGATGGGGATAGTTCACAAGGCCCCACCCCTAGATGAAGAGCTACAGGCAACCAGTGACTGCTGAGGAAGGGAGAATAAATCTTCTCCAGGGATAAGCCTCCTGATAGGTTTGTCAATCCCAAGTGGTCACCCTAAACACACGTACAAAAGAGCAACATCAAATGGACTAAGTAAGTTTTATGTATATATGTAACTGTGTGTGTATTCATATACATGAAATGTTACATATACATGTATATGTCACAACAATAGAAGAGGTCATGAGTTTAAAGGGAGTGTTGGACATGGGAGGAGTTAGAAGGCAAAGAGGAGGTGAAAATGATGTGAATACATTGCTCATGTGAGCATTGTCAAATAAGTAAAAAATTTAATTTAAAAACTTGTTTTCCTGTAGGCTTATTAAATTTTTGGAAATCTGGTCCAATTTCTTTCAGATCTGTACATATAACATCGATTTCCTATCTAAAGGCTGTAACAAAGACTCATTAGCATACCAGTGACTCCAAGAGACTAAACTGTAATTGAGGAGCCCTGTTGGTGTTTTCTTGACTCTTGGAAAAGCCATGTTTTGAGTCTGTAATAAGCCATTACATCTCACTACATCCCAGCCCTTGAAAACAGCTATTACCATCAGAAGGGCCCATTAGGATAATTTCTCAAAATAACACATCAGAAGGCTTGGGTCGTGTTTAAGGAATCTTTCTATTCTGTGACTCTTGTGAAGCAAAACTTTGAGGTGTCCAGAGAAAAAGCAAGTTAAAACAAACTCTTTACCAGCCGCTTCGTGTGGGGTGGATCAGTAACACTAACTGACAAAATTCGTCTGAAATTCAAGACATTGAAGTTTTCCTTTTCTATGCTCCGCATATCTATTTTCTGCTTTTCAAACAACTGTGTGCTTCGGAGGAGGGAGAGGCAGCTCGTACACAGTTCTACTGTTCTCCTGTTTAAATTGTAGCATTTGGCATTTCTGGGGCCGCCCGGCAGTGAAGAAAGGGCACAAGGCTTTGATTATTTATTCCTCAGTAGCAAAGGAAAAGTAGGTACCAAGAACCAGGACACAGGCTTGGGGGCAGCAAGCTGGGCCCATCTTATACACGGCCAAGCACTGCCACTTGTCTCTCTTGTTTTTGTCACCTTGAGCATATTAATACCTTTCTCTTGTCCTTATTTAAAACGACATAATACTAATAATTACCTATCGCAGTCATCCAGAGAATTAAGGCATTTATTCATTTTGAAGTACTTAGTCTAGATAGTCTAGAGCTTGAATTCCAAAAACAACTAGAACTTACTATGTGCCAGATGTAGGAAGCTCAGACTTCATTTGTTTATCCACTCAACAAATAGTTATCAAGTACATGTGTGTCCCAGGCACTATTCTAGATACTCTTGTAGGAAATGTCAGTAAAGGCCACAAATTCCCTCCTATATCTGTGTATTTTCTGGATATCTTAAGAGTATAAATGTGATAAACAATATATGCATATTGTATATATTATATTAATTATTTATAACACACACACACTGTGTGTGTGTGTGTGTGTGTGTGTTGAAAAATTAGATTCCCAAAGCTACAAAATTTCACCTAAAGTTCTTAAGAGAATCTGGTCTCTGCAAACAGGCATGACCCAAACAAGCCTCAAGAAAAAGCATTGCAGTGGAAGGAGGAGTGTTTTTCAGAATAATTTCATATTTGAGTCCCTTCTGTCTGTAGATAAGTGAAAATGAAATCGACATGAAGATTTTCTTAATTTTCTTTATAAACATTCTTTTGGAGATGTTTTATAGATGAGTACTGTAATTACACTGCTTCCGTCCCATCTCCCCACTCCGACTTCTTCCGTGACAAGAGAGTGCAAAAGCTATTGTGCAAGCTAGTGGGCTGGCCACGGGAGAGCTGAAAATCAGGACTGAACAGGGAAGGGAAGCCAGGAGCAGAGCACACCCAGCGTGTTCAAAACCCTGAGTGCTTCAAGAAAGCCAGAAAGAGACATCGAGCTGCCAGTGGGTGAGTGCACCAACCCAAGCCTGCCCACCTGAGTTACACACCCAGGACCCACACGGTAGGAGAGAGCTGACTCCCACAAGCTACCCTCTGAACTCCTCACAGACACTGTGGCATGTTTACACACACACAGGTACGCATGCACACACACGTGCGTGCACACACAAATGCATGCATACATGCACACACACATGCAATAAATAAAAATTTAAAAGAGAATACAAGTGAGGGAGGGAGGAGAAAAGGAAGGGGAGGAACTAAAACATCAAAATGTGTCACTCATTAGGATGGGCATATTTAAAATGCCAGATAAAAGGCCGTTTTGGTAAAGTTGGGGAGAAATGGAACACTACCACGCATCTGTTAGAATTGGACAGTCACTGTGAAAAAAGTCTGGCCATTCCTCAGGAGGTTAAACAGCTTTCACAGGATTAGGCTTCCCTCACAAACACATAACCAAGAGAAATGAGAAACTATGTCCACATCAAAGCATGTACACAGAAGAATCTCCATAACATCGAAAATAGAAATAATCCACATGTCCACTAACCGAAGAATGAATGACCAAAACGAGCACTGGCATCTCCACAATGGCGGACTATTTGTCAACAGAGGAATGAAATACCAATTTATGCACCATGGCTGAACTTTGAAAACATCATGCTAAATCAAAGAGCATCCTCACAAAAGGCCACACATTACATGAGTCTGCTTACATGAAATGGTCAGAAAAAGCAAACCATAGAGACAAAGTAGATTAGTTGCCAGGGAGGAGGGAGGACGAGTAAGGACAGGGGAGCACGGAAGCACAATTCTTAGTTAAGGGAGCCACCTTAGGGTTGGCAAGAGACTTGAACCTAAAGTGGCTCCCAGGAGCCCAAGGCGATGTCCCCAGTTAGTCCCTTGGGCAGCTGAGGATAGGGAACCTGAAATGACCCTATGCTATAGCAATACTGACGAATATCTTGCATATCACCATAGAACCTTCATCTGGTGATGAATGGAGATAGAGACAGAGACCCACACTGGAGCACTGGACTGAGCTCCCAAGGTCCCAATGAGGAGCGGAAGGAGGGAGAAGATGAGCAAGGAAGTCAGGACCACGAAGGGTGCACCCACCCACTGAGACAGTGGGGCTGATCTATTGGGAGCTCACCAAGGCCAGCTGGACTGTGACCGAAAAAGCATGGGATAAAACCGGACCCTCTGAACATGGCGAACAATGAGGGATGATGAGAAGCCAAGGACAATGGCACTGGGTTTTGATCCTACTTAATGTGCTGGCTTTGTGGGAGCCTAGCCAGTTTGGATGTTCACCTTCCTAGATATGGACGGAGGAGGGAGGACCTTGGACTTTCCACAGGGCAGGGAACCCTGACTGCTCTTTGGACTGGAGAGGGAGGGGGAGAGGAGTGGGGGGAGGAGGAGAAGGGTGGGAGGAGGGGGAGGGAAATGGGAGGCTGGAAACTTTTTTTTTCCTTTTCTCAATAAAAAAAAGAAGCATTTATTAATAGATACAGAATTGATAAGTGGTGAAAATTTACTAAAATTAGTGAACATATGAAAGTAATGATTTATAGGCTATGTGAATCTATCTCAATAACATCATTTTTGTAAAAGTCTCGAGCGCACTAGGAAAACTTTCTTCGCTCTGAGTAGGCATCTGTTTGTCAGCGTTCTGTATTTACTTTCTGATGAGAGATCACAGACTTGAGGAAGACCTCTGCATCTCTAAAGCATCTCCTGTCCTTGCCCGGCTCCCGTTTCGTTAGCTTCAAGTTACACCTTAACTTCACACCTTCAGTGTGAATATACAAAAATATTCAAAGTAGCTTGGGGGGAATTTTTCCAGAGAGGCTTATCAATCTTGCGCTGTCTAGAGTGATCAGGTTTGTCAGTCTTTTGCTGACAGTGGGATTTCGATGACAGCAAACAGAATGAAGATAAATTATCAGGAGGTGAAGACAGAGAGCATCCTCATGGAAGGAGGATGCAGAGAGAAGACAGTCACTGCCGCACTGATTGCTGCTGCCCATCGTCTCTGCTCACGCTGTAATATTATCTTTTTATCTTCTGGACCAAATGATTTCTGTATCATACAGGAACCATACACCCCAAGAGCGATAGCTATATAAAACTCTTGCTTGTGTTTTTTTTTCCTGTGCTTCTGATCAATCTTCATCTATTTTAGTTTAAAATCATATTGGAAGTTTTCCCAACTCTTTCTGATGTAGGCATTCTCCTTGCGGCAGAGTGATGATACTTCATTTGGAGAATCACTCCAATGGGTGGTCAAGAGCTATCAGGAAAGGACTCCAACCCACATCCGCCCTTCTCAAAGTACTGTGTGGTTAACCAGCTACCTCTGAAATGAGCATAGGAGGGCAGAGAGAATTCACACATCTTCCTTAAGCATCGTCACTGCTCATATAGTCTTTTGTTATTTGATATTTTCCTTTACATTATACCCAGACAAAAATTTTATCAACCCAGGAAAGAAACTTTCCTCATTGCCACATGCCAGCAAGAGCTGGTTTAATATGAGATAATTTATTATTAAATTTAATGTCTTATAATAATAAATGAATCTGAAATAAATTATGTGGCCTGCCTTGCTGTTGAGTAGCAAAAAATGATTGGTGTTACACCAAGAAAAGCCAGTGGCAAACACATGCCTAAGCATCTAAATGTACTAAGTTGCTCTGGTAATGAGATGTTGAACACAGCTCCCTTCTTATGAGCTTGTTTCAGGAACTCTGTTTTCCATGCCCAAATCTGCAAATGTTCATGATCCTCCCATAAAATGTTTTGAAATTCATAGATAGCCTATAAGGACATCCCCATACACTAAAAAAAAAAAATCAGTCCAGTAGCTCTATTGAAATCTAATACAAGGGAAATCATGCATAGATCATTGTCATGTTGTGTTGTTCAAGGAGCAATGCAAGAATAAGTCTATACATGTGCAGCAGACGTATCTCTTCTCTTCTTTCCAAGTATTTTTCATCAGGTTGGCTGAGCCCCCTAATGTGATACACCAGATAGGGGATGGCTGATTGTCAACTATAGGAACAGTTACCACAAATGTCAGCCTTAATTTTAGAATTACAGACTTGCGTGCATCTTCTGTTAATAATTATATGGCAGTTTGTGGTAATATTTTTGTTTTGTTTGGGGAACTGAGGTTGGATCGCAGGGCCTCAGACATGTTAAGTAAGAGCTTTGTCACTGAGCTATATAAACTTTCAGCCCACAATTAAGGTTACCACTAATTTATGAGAAAACAGTATCAAGTATTGTGGAATAGTTAAGAGTAGGGATCTCTTTAGAGTGGGGTCATGTGGCCCATGGAGATCTGATAAGAAGAGACACCATGACCATAGCAACTCTTATAAAGGAAAGCATTTAACTGGAGCTGGCTTACGGTGCAGAGGTTTAGTCCATTGTCATCATGGTGGGGTGCAGGCAGACATGGTGCTGGAGAAGGAGCTGAGAGTTCGACATCTGATTTCAAAAGCAGCAGAAAGGGACTATGTCACTTTAGGCCTGGCTTGAGCATCTGAGACCTCAAAGTCTGCTCCAGTGATATACATCTCCTCCTACAAATCCACACCTACTCCAACAAGGCCACGCTTTCTAATAGTGACACTCCCTATGAGCCTATGGGGGCCATTTGTATTCCAACGACCACACCTTCCTCTGATTACTGCTTTAAAAGTCTGGGGAAATGATGCTGTTTGCCTGATGACAACAAGGATGAGAATCACAGTACTAGTATATGAGACAAAACGTGTCTCCCAAGTCATCTTCTCAGCATGTTCTCGCCTAGCTCCATCTCTGTAAAAATGGAAACAGTAGTGGTGTGGATCCTGAACTTCCCTAAAGGCCTGTGAGTGGAAAGTATATATATATACCTGACCCCTGTCACCCCTGGGAGGCTGTGGGAACTCAGACACTAGTCAAAGCAATTTAGATAATTGAGCTTGCCTTTGCAGAAGGTAATAGTACCTCCTTCGTATCTCTTTTCTCTTCTGGTACCATGAGATAAGCAGCTTTCTTTAGAGCACACTCCTATCATGGAGTGTTTGCTACCTTGGCCTAGTAAGCAGATTCAAAGGCAGGCGGGCTAGCCAGAAAAGAAGGAATGAAATTTCAATTTGGGTATTCTATATGAACATACTTCTAAAATGTCAGAAAACAGTTTCTGAAGAGATTCTAGTTGCTATGACATCCTTAGTCTTCGGGAAATCCCCTTGAAGGTGTTGTTTCTAAGGAAATGGTACATCAATAGAACATAATGCTATGTGTAAGCAGGGGCTATACTTCTTTTATTTAGGTTTTATCCAAATAAAGCCATAAAATTCTTAACAAAACAAAAACAACCCCATAGATGATTCTGTAGGCATTACTTTAAATATCTCTGATTTGACTAAGTGCAAATGGTGCTGTCTAAAAAGTATCCATATAGTGTTTGTTAGCAGATGGTACTAACAGTTTGCCAAAAGCAGAGAACAAATCTGTAAATGAAAGACTGGAGTGTAGATTAATAGCAAAGGGTTAAATAAATATGGTAACAATCATGAAAAGACAACCTATTATTTTCACTCATCAAAATAGCCTTGATCTACTAGATGAGATGCTGATGGCCAAAAAATTCCACCGCTGCCACATCCCTAGGTTTAAAAATAATAGTAATAATTTTTTTTAAATTGAACAAATGTAATACTGCTGGAGGTATCATCATACCTGGCTTTATTTTGCTACAAAGTCATAATAAAAAAGAACTTGATACTGGCCTAATAATAGGCACCTATATCATTGGAATAGAACTGAGGACTCAGCCATACAGCTGTTACCCACATTCAGAGGGTAGTTTGGGCCTATGCTGGTTCCCCTGCTGTCAGCCTAGAGTCTATAAGCTCCCACTAGCTCAGGTAAATTGTTTTTGTGGGTCTTGACCCCTTTGATTATAATATCACTCCTCCCTCTCTTTGACTGGACTTTGGGAGCTCAGCCCAGTGGTTCACTGTGGATCCTGCATCTTTTTCCGTCAGTTGCTGGATGAAGGATCTATGATGACAATTAAGGTGGTCATCAATCTGATTACAGAGAAAGGTCAGTTGAACCAAGATTTATCCCTAGTGCTTGAACTGGAACCCATTCTTTGGAGGATGCCTTAATCAGCCTAGATATAGTGGGGAGGGCCTTGGTTCTGCCTCAATGTGATAGGCTAGACTTTGTTGACTGCCAATGGGAAGCCTTACTCTCTCTGAGGAGTGGATAGGGGTTGGGGGATGAAACGTGAGGGGACAGGGAGAGGGAAGAGAGAAGAAACTGGAATTGATATGTAAAATGAGAAGATTATTTGAATAAATAAATAAAATTAGATTAACAAAAAAGTAATTGAGGACTCAGATATAAGTCTGCACAGCTACAGTTAAATTATTTCTGACAAAGACATCAAAAATATACATGAGAGAAAAATACTTCAACTTAAAGGTACAGATGAGGGCTTTCTAAATGGGACTTTGGAAGCAAAGGGAATAAGATCAGCAATTGGCAAATCGGCTCTCATGATGTTCCCTCTGCACAGCAAAGGAAACAGTCAAGTGAGTGAAGATCCAGCCTACATAATGTGGGAAAAATTCTCTGCCAGATGTTCTTCTGATAGAGGATTAGGGCTCAGGTGCAACAAAGAACTCAAAAAATTAAACACTAAGTCAATTTAAAAAACACATTGCAGAACTAAACAGAAAACACATGAAAGAAAAAATACAAATGGCTGGCAAACATTTTTAATTAGTGCTCCACATCCTTAGTCATCAGGGAAATGAAGATTAAAACTCCCTAGAGATTACATTTCATGCCACTTGTGATGATAGCAACACGATTGCAAATGACGACAAATATTGGCTTGGATAGGGTAAAGGGGGAACTCTTTGTGGTAGTTTGAATGTAATTGCCCCCCTAAGATCATAGGGAGTGGTACTACTGGGGAGTGTGGCTTTGTTGGATTAGATATGACCTTGTTGGTGGAAGTGTGTCACTGTGGAGGCGGGCTTTGAGGTCTCACACATGCTCAAGTCACACCCAGTGAGACAGACCATTTCCTGTTGCCTGCACAAGATGAACTCTCAGTGACCTCTCCAGCACTATGTTTGCCCTTACACCATCATATCTCATCAAGAGGATAATAGACTGAACTTCTGAACTGTAAGTCATCCAATTAAATGTTTTTCTTTATAAGATTTTCCGTGGTCATGGTGTCTCTTCACAATAATAGAAACTCTAACTAAACATTCTTATACATTGCTTATGCAGCCACTTTAGAAATAAGTCTGGAGGCTGCTCAAAACAAGCAAGCATACAAACAAACTAGAAAAGGACCCAGTCATACCGCCTTCAGGTGCCTCCAGGTAAAATCCCAGAGGACTGAATATACTACTATAGAAATACATGCACATCCATGGTCATTGCTACTCTATTCTCAATGGCTAGGAAGTGGAGTCAGTCTAGATATACAACAACAGATGGATGGATAGGGAAAATGTGGTATATAATATACACACTGCAACATTATTAAGATGGGATAAAAATGAAATCATGAAGTTTGCAAGTAACTGAATGTACCTTGGAAAAATTATACTGAGGTAACTTGGATCAGAAATACAAACATACATATTTTCTCTCCTATGCAGATCCTAGCTTCAAGCTCTATGTTTTGTGCCTTTAACTCAGAGCATGAGTAAAAGCCAAAAAAGTAGAAAGGTACTTTTGGGAGGGAACATAGCTGTTCATGGGTAAAACAAATGTAGGAAAGAAAAATACTGGAAGCAAAAAAAAATGCTTTAAAAGAGGAGCATAGTGGTAAGCAAAGACTTTCTCCAAAGGACTCCAATAGCACAGAAAATAATCTCAAGAATTGACAAATGGGATTACATGAAATTAAAAGGCTTCTGCACAGCAAGTGAGCAACCATTAGAGTAAAGAGGCAGACTACAGAACGGGAAAGAATCTCTGCCAACATATCAGACAAGGCATTTAACCTAAGATGCATAGAGAACGGTAAAAACTGATACTACAAACAACCCTAGAAATCATCCGATCAATAAGTGGGCAATTCCCTGAATAGACAGTTTTCAAAAGAAGAAACACATGCTCAATACATGTCTTAAAAAGTTTTCAAGACCATTAGCAATCATGCAAATGCAAATCAAAACTACTTGGAAATTACACCTCACTCCAGTCAGAATATCTAGCATGAAAACAACAAATAATAACAAATGTTGTTTGAGAATATGTTGAAAGAAGAAAATCGGGTCATTGTGGGTGAGGATTTGAACTTGTACAACTATTATGGGAATCAGTGTAGAAGTTCCACAGAAAACTAAAAACAATACAGCATGACCCAGCCATACCAATCGAGTACATACCGAAGGATTCTAGGTGGGCAGCCACAGCAACACTTGCACTGCCCTATCCGATTGAACCTGCGGAGATGTCTACCCACAGGCGAATGGTTAAGACACTGTGGTACACATGCATGGTGCAATTTATGCAACATAAAGTGAAACACAATGAATAAAAACTCAGGATCAGGAATTGGGGTTCAACCTGAAAATCTGAAAAGCAAAACAGCCAGTCATTGGCTCTTATCTCGACCTCAGTCTGAAATGGTGATCCTGCCTCCTGGAATCTCAGAAGGAGACTGCCTCTGAGAGCTGCCTCACCCTGTCTTATATCCTCTCTAGGGCTGGCATCAAAGACGTGCACCACTGGGATCAAAAGCAAGCACCACCCAATTTCTATGGCAACTAGTGTGTCTACTGGATTTAAAGGTGTGTGTTACCATAACCTGGTCTGTAAGGCTGACCAGTGGGACTGTTTTACTCTGAGATCTTCAGGCAATCTTTATTTTCTTTAATACATTTAAAATTCCACTACAATAAAGAAAATAAGATGATGGCATTTGAAGAGAAATATTTGCAAATGCAAATCTTTATGTTAAGCAAAATAAAACCAGATTTATGTTAAGAAAAGCAAATACCATGTTTTCTCTCCTACGCAGAACCACAGCAACACAAACAGAGAGTGTTGAAACTAGGAAGAGGATCACGAGAAATAAAGAAGCATTTGTAAGGGAGGTAGGAAATAAGGGGGTGGAAAACAAATGATAAGAAGTCAGAACATCTAACTGGGGGAAAGCTAGCTGGAAGGAAGAGCAGTCCACTGGAGGGCAGTGAGGAAGAGAAATGGATAAGAACGAAGTAGGACACATACATATGAAGATATCATGATGAATCCATACACTAGCCTAAAAAGTACTTTTTTATATTTATTTATTTATTATGTATACAATATTCTGTCTGTGTGTATGTCTGAAGGCCAGAAGAGGGCACCAGACCTCATTACAGATGGTTGTGAGCCACCATGTGGCTGCTGGGAATTGAACTCAGGATCTTTGGAAAAGCAGGCAATGCTCTTAAGGGCTGAGCCATCTCTCCAGCCCCCTAAAAAGTACTTTTAAAATCCCACATACTACCTCAAAAATACATGAGACAATGCATTGATGCAATACCACAGAGCATGCCTGGTGGCCTAGGTTCAATCTCAGCACGAAAAAAGTCAACATAAAAACTAAAAGAAAGGTGGGACCTACAAACATATTACGAATCAGATACAACAGAATTCAATATCAAGAGCTAAAATTATAAGATTGGGTTTGAGTTGAGAAGTCACTGTGAAAGTAGAATTTTGCTAATTCATAAAGTAAATGGCTAGAGATTGGAGATGTATATCATTGGTAGAGCACCTGCCTCATATGCATAAAGTCCTCTGCTTAATACTTAGCTTTGCAGGAGGAGGAAAGAGAAAGAGAGATCTTAGGATTTCTGCTAATGTGAATTTTAGAGTTAAAAGTGGAAGATTATATACAAAGTCTAGAAACAAAACTATGGACTAAAATTAAAAAATAGCAAAACTATAAGATAAATGGAAAAAATATTTAGAAATAATGGGAACATATGCTTGAGAATTAAAAACGATAAAGATCAGGCTGAAGAAATGTGTGGGGATCGCACAGGGGACCTGAATTCTGTTCCCAGCAGTCATGCTGGGTGGCTCACAGCCACCTCTAACTCCAGCTCAAGGGGATGGGACCCCTCTCCTAGCCTATACGGATGTTGCCTTTATGTGCACACAATGGCACACAGAATCAAACAAGTACACACAAAATAAAATAATTCTTTTCTAAAATAATCTTCAGCTTCCAAAACCTATGCAACAAAAACTCAAGAAAAAAATAAAAATAAAAAACGCAAGAACTCTCCAATTCCTTTCCTTTCAGGATAACAGAGTGCCTGAGCACAGTCTCGGTTCTTCCAAAAGCTCCTGAATGAGCAGGAAGAGCCTCCTAACTGCTTCTGGAGACTTCTCATTGTCTTCACAGCCTCCCTGCTTCACAGCAACTGCAGAGCCTATTGTGTGCCCTTGTTGTTTTGATGGCCACCATCTCAGCAATGATTTTTCTTTTATTTGGGTGGCATTGGATTTTGTTGGTTGGTTGCCATGTGAGGGTTTGGGGGCAGGGCTCTTCTCAACAAGTTTCCTAAGTCAGCACATAGAAGAAATGGGACTGATTAAGAAGCTGAGACATCAAAGGCCATTATATCAGATCTAAGCCTAGAAAAACCAGGGTTGTCAATAGGGGCAAAAAGACATGATGTTCCCCCACCCTTCATCCTAGTAATGACAGCCTACATCCTATAACAAAAGACAGGTTAATGAAAGAGAATAATGAACTCATTCATTTGCTCATAGCTTTTCATGACATGGGAGCTTTCATAATGAAGAACCTGGAAAAACTGAGTACGTTGTACTTAGACTTAGTGAGGCATCAATAGTCTATAGCAATGCAACTGGATGAAAAGGATACCACCTCCTAGTAAGAGACTGCAAAAATGCTTTGGGGGCATCTTTTCTTTCTCCCATGTACAGAACATGACTCCATCTGGAAGTAGAGCATATGATCTACTATCCCAGAGCAGATTCTTTTTATGACTATCTCTTACACGAGGAGGGGAGGATGCTGGGCTAATATTGCTAGATTTTTATGACTGGTTTTAAAGAAGAATTCCAGTTGTTATGACCTCCCATGGAGAAAATAGATTCTGGTTTCTGTAATAAGTGCTTGGGAAAAAGAGGGTGGAGAGAGGAGAGAACAGGCCAGGTTTGGCGGCACACATGCCAATGACCCCAGCTGAGTGGCTGACGCAGAGAGGTCATGAGTTTGAAGCCGATCTGAGTTAACAATAAAACCCTATGTCAATAATTCAGTAGATAGATAGATGATAGATAGATAGATAGATAGATAGATAGATAGATAGATAGATAGATGATAGGCAGACAGAAAGGAGAGGGCAGGAAAGGTCAGAGGAAGCTTTGTAATAACCATCTGCTCTTCCCATTCCAGCCATTCTAATAACCTCTACCCACCAAACAAAGCCAATCTTCTTTCCTAACCCCAGATTCTCACTGATTCAAAAAGCACAGTGATGTAAGATCCCTGGGATTATTCTATTATTAGTGAACGAAATAACCCACAGAAGTTATGTGATTTAATCTTCATCTTCACAAAACTCTCCTGAATTCCTTTAAACTGTGATACATGTGTTTCCCCATCTGCCCTGCTGTGACCTTTTCACTAACTACACCCTTTACTGATGTTCCTACCACCGCTAGTACCAGGGACTTGAATGCCATGAGAACACTAGAACTAAGTACAATTCAAACCTTACTTTGACCAAATAATTGAAGCTTTTTAGATGACTTGGCCTCTGTTTAAATGACTCCAAAAAGTTGTAACTGTCCCTCCAGCTGTCCCTTGCCCTCGAGGGTAGCATCAGGTGAAAAGGGAGAGCTGTCACACAAAAGGGGCCCTTGTCCAGGGAAAGGACCTCCATCATTCCTGCAGGGCAATCATACACTCTTGCAATGATCAGGTGCACATTTTGGACACTTTTATTTTGCCTCTTTTGGTGACAGAGTTGTCACCCTGATTTTCAAAATGGGAGTGCTTGCTCTTACCCACCGGCCTCCAGTTTTCTCAGTCCAGAACATTACTTCTTTGTGACTCCAGCTCTCTCCAGCCTTCTGCCTCTCCCACTGCACCCAGGATTCACAGGTGTTTCTACAAACCCCCATTTAAAGTTCTAACTTTCAGCTTTACTTCTAACTATGTGCCTAACTATCCTTGTCTGTAGCTTACACCATCCCAGTTGTGTTAGGCTAAGTTATGACACCATGCTGATGGTTATTTTCCGCCCAACAACTACACTTTTGCTGAACAAATCCAGGGAAATTATCACTATCCCTGACCTAAGATGCTTTCCCCAAATCAAAGCAACCCTTATAGCAGAGTTTATGGGAATAAGTCATCGTGTTTCCCTAGTAACTGACTATTGTGTTTCTACAATTCATCCAGGTCGGAAAGGACCCTTTCCTCTAGTCCTCTTTCTGACTGCCTTCTCACAACACCCTCGCCCTAAATCTGCCAGGCTTTGTCGCCTGAGAGTAGAGTCACATTGCTTCAGCTAGAAATTCTGCCTCAAGCAGGAGTGGCAAAGGAAATACTCTCCACTGTATGTTTCAATGCTCCGATTGCCTGAAATTCTGCCTTAAGTCAGTTTCTTTTCTTTCTTATTCTTCTAATAACTTAGAGACTTAAACATCTCTGTGGTGATATTTTGTTTGTGCTATAACAAATAAAGCTTGCCTGAGTATCAGAATGTGGAGCAAGCTAATAGTCATAGAGGCCAGGCAGTGGTAACACACCTTTAATCCCAGCACGCAGGAGGCAGAGGCAGACGGATCTCTGTAGTTCAAGGCCACCCTCAGTTATGCTAGATGGATCCAGTCTCAAAGAGAGAGCCAGGTGGTGGTGGCTCACATCTTTAATCACAGTGCTTGGGAGTCGCATGCCTTTAATCCCAGGACTGGGAGGAGGGGTAGAGACAGGCAGGGATCTGACTGGGCAGAGAGAGGCTTCTAACGGGAGAGGAGACAGGAGCTCAAGTTATTCAGTGTGAGGACTTATATAAGATATATTATATATACTTATAATATATAATATAGAGACAGGATATTCCATTCAGTCTTAGAATTTTGTGGAAGAACTAGTGGCTGGCTATTGTGCTTCTCTGATCTTTCAGCTTTCACCCCCTAATATGTGACTCTGGGTTTTCATTATTAAGACCAATTAGAAATCACATTACACATGTCCACAGTTAGAGCCAACTCTAGTTTACTACTAGAGTCACACAGAGAGACGGTTAAAAGATTGATTTCTATCCCTGTCCATCATGATTTTGACAATCAGTAATGTTTGGAAAGTCACTGATTTAACCATTAATACTGAATAGACCCTATGAAACCTGCAAACTACAGTACAGAGAAACACTAACTACAGACAGGAGGCCTCTATAACATTATTGGTTTTCATTTTTTTCCTATTTCCAACAACATCCACAATAAGGATTCATAGACAGCTCTAAGTTTCGCTACTGATCAATATCAACATCGGCTTATGTATTGAGCCTCATCCCAGGAAAGCCAAGTGTTCGCTCTCATCACATGGCGGTTCACTCCGAGCTTTCATAAGAATAATTTGAATTGATTTGGGGGGAAAAATTTATTTCCTTACCTTCATCTACCGGAAGGTCATAGAAAGCATTAATAGATTTTGTTACATTTTTTAATGCCAGGGGGAACAAAAGCTGAACAGCACTTTGACAAATAAAAATAAAAAAATGTTCCTCTTCCACTACAAGGGAATTCAAAAATCTGCTTGATGTCTGAGGGATATAGCATACGTGAATAGAATACATCTAACAACCGGGGTCTAGAACTCATAAGCCGAAAAGAAGAAAGTGATTTATCATCAGAATCTTTGGAGGATGAGAGTTTTATTGTACCTATTCCCAAATACTCACGCTGACTTCACACAATGACACGAGAAGAGAAAGGATAAAATTTCTAACAAACTTCAGAAGTTTCACTCCTGATGTCAGTCCCTTTTATACAAATAAACCCGAAGAGTTGTGACATACCTTAAAAGTTCGCAAAGCATAATTGGGAGATGTTTCTTCGAGCAATGGTTCCTGCACATAACACTGGGAGACCCTTGATAGCTTTGTCGGAAAAAGCTGCGCTCTTCATCACACGTTTTGCTTTAAAAGCCAGGAGGATTTATAAAATACCGAGAGGAAAAAGAGATAAACATCTCATATTTCTTGCTAGGTTAGGGAAACCCATTGCTATTGCTACCTTCCCCTATGTGCAATATATTGTACTCTGTTTTTAAAGAAGTATTTGTGAAACAATTAATTCTAAAGCTATGTAGAATAGTGACTCCTACATTCATATACAAGCAATTTTTTCATCAATCTGAAAGTAGGCCACATCAGGAGATTTGTTTTATATGGTCTCATTCTCCAAAATAACTTTGTCTTAGTTAGGGTTCCTATTGCTGTGATGAGACGCCATAACCAAAGCAAGCTGGGAAAGAAAGGGTTTGTTTGACTTACACTTCTGTATCATAATCCACCATCACAGCTATGTAGAATAGGGACTCCTACATTCATATACAAGCAATGGTTTTGACTTCTATTTTTCAAGGTGTTTGTATTTGTCTTGTTTGGGTTGTTGTTATTAAAGACAGAGGGTATATGAAGTTGTGTGGGTGACAAAGTGGGAAGGATTGAGAGGGGATGAGGGAGGGGAAGAATACAATGGAAGTATATGTATGAGAAATATTTTTTAATAAAAAAAGAAACATTTAGGTAAACATTCTATTCTTGATATACTCACTAGCACGTATAAGAGATGATGTATAAAAAAATTAAAGGTCCCCCCCAGCACCCCTCCCCAACCCTGCCCTGCTGTATGCTAGGACCAGTGCTCAAGTACAGTTTCAAGCTCCTAAACTAAGGCGACCCACCCAGAGCGGTGAGTACCTGCCTACCGGGCAGACCTCAGGGTCCCCTGTAAGGGAGCCGGGCAACTTCAGCTCCGGTGCCAGGCTTCCTGCGCGTTCCTGGATACCATCCCCCCCTTGCTCCATTCATCCTGTTGGCCCTAGATCATTGGGCTACCTGCGGCCCTGTTTAGTTGCTGAGGAATCCCATTGGGACGGGAACGGTTCCTGCTTCTACACTGAAGAGATATACCCAGAGAGTCAATCACAGCAAAGACTGGACCAAGAGACCAGGCCTCTCCTGGCTCCATTTGAAGGAAGAGATGGGAAGGCGCCAATACAAGAATTCCTCCAACAACCTGAAAGGCAACATGACACCACCAGAAACCAGGGATCCCGAAATAAGAAGAATTGTACACCCTACTCCTGAAGAAATAGAAGAAATCGACTCAAAAGTGAACTATATGAAAATAATAGAGGACCTTAAACAGGAGGTGAAAAACTGCCATAAACAATTAGAGAGTACAAACAAAAAGGTAGAGGAAATGAATAAATCGCTCAAAGACACGCAAGAAAACCAAGAGAAACAAGAAAAAACAATCAAACAGGTTAGGGAAGTGGTTCAAGACATGAAGAATGAAATGGAAGGAATGAAGAAAGCACAAACCGAGGGAAGAATGGAGATGGAAAATCTGGGTAAACGAACAGGAACAACAGAGACAAAGTACTAACAACAGATTACAAGAGATAGAAGAGAGAATACCAGACACTGAAGATACCATAGAGAAAATAAACACACTGATCAAAGAAAACAGCAAAACCAACAAATTCTCATCACAAAACATTCAGGAAATTTAGGACACAATAAAAAGACCAAACCTAAGAATAATTGGAGTAGAAGAAGGAGAAGAAGTGCAGCTCAACGGTACAGAAAATATACTTAATAAAATTATAGAAGAAAACTTTCCCAACCTGAAGAAAGAGGTACCTATGAAGGTTCAAGAAGCATACAGAACACCAAATAGGCTGGATCAAAAAAAAAAAAAATCCCCTCGCCATATAATAATCAAAACACAAAATATACAGAATAAAGAAAGAATATTAAGAGCCACAAAGGAAAAAGGCCAAGTTACTTATAAAGGTAAACCTATCAGACTTACACCTGACTTCTCTATGGAAACCATGAAAGCCAGAAGGTCCTGGATAGATGTACTGCAAAAACTAAGAGATCATGGATGAAAGCCCAGACTACTATATCCAGCCAAGCTTTCGTTCACTATAAATGGAGAAAACAAAATTTTCCAGGATAAAAACAAATTTAAACAATACGTAGCCACAAATCCAGCCTTACAGAAAATTATAGAAGGAAAATCACTAACCAAGGACTCCAACAATGCCCACAATAACTCAGTCATCTAGAGACCTTTCACCAGCACAACTCAAAGAAGGGAAACACACAAACCCTACGACTAAAAAAGTGACCGGAGTTAACAACCACTGGTCATTAATATCACTTAATGTCAATGGGCTCAACTCACCTATAGAAAGGCACAGGCTAAGGGATTGGATACGAAAACAGGATCCAACATTCTTCTGTCTACAAGAAACACACCTCAACCAGAAAGACAGGCACCTACTCAGAGTAAAGGGCTGGGAAAAGGCTTATCAAGCAAATGGACCTAAGAAACAAGCAGGTGTGGCCATACTAATTTCTAACAAAGTTGTCTTCAAACTTAAATCAATCAGAAGAGATGGAGAGGGACATTTTAGACTCATAACAGGAACAATTCATCAGGATGAAGTCTCAATCCTGAATATCTACGCCCCTAATATAAAAGCGCCCACGTATGTAAAAGAAACATTACTAAAACTCAAGGCAGCCATCAAACCACACACACTAATAGTAGGAGACTTCAACACTCCTCTCTCACCAATGGACAGGTCAATCAAACAGAAACCTAACAGAGAAATTAGAGAATTAATGGAGGTAATGAAGCAAATGGACTTAACAGACATCTATAGATTATTGCACCCGAAGAGAAAAGAATATACCTTCTTCTCTGCAGCTCATGGAACCGTCTCGAAAATTGACAACATACTCGGTAACAAAGCTAACTTACACAGTTACAAAAAAATATTAGTAACCACTTGCGTCTTATCAGATCACCATGGATTAAAGTTAGAATTCAACAACAATGCTACCCCCAGAAAGCCTACAAACTCATGGAAACTGAACAGTCAACTACTGAACCATACCTGGATTAAGGAAGAAATAAAGAAAGAAATTAAAGTCTTCCTTGAATTCAATGAAAATAAAGAAACAACATACTCGAACTTATGGGACACTATGAAAGCAGTCCTAAGAGGAAAGTTCATAGCACTAAGTGCCCACCTAAAGAAAACAGAGAAAGCTCATATTGAAGACTTAACAGCCCACCTGAAAGCTCTAGAAAAAAAAGAAGCAGACTCACCTAAGAGGAGTAGAAGATTGGAAATAATCAAATTGAGGGCTGAAATCAACAAAATAGAAACACAGAAAACAATCCAAAGAATCAATGAAACAAAAAGCTGGTTCCTGGAGAAAATCAACAAGATTGATAAACCCCTATCCAAACTAATCAAACGGCAGAGAGAGAATACGCAAATTAATAAGATCAGAAATGAAAAGGGGGACATAACCACAGACACAGAGGAAATTCAGAGAATCATCAGATCTTATTCCAAAAGACTGTATAACACGAACCTGGAAAATGTAAAAAAAAAATGGACACTTTTTTAGATAAATACCATATACCAAAGTTACACCAGGACCAGGTGAACAATCTAAACAGACCTGTTGGTCGCGAAGAATTAGAAGCTGTTATCAAAAACCTCCCTAACAAAAAAGCCCAGGACCAGATGGTTTCAATGCGGAATTCTACCAGAACATCCAAGAAGAGCTAATACCTATACTCCTTAATGTATTCCACAATATAGAAACAGAAGGGTCATTACCTAATTCCTTTTATGAAGCTACAGTTACTCTGATACCAAAATCAAACAAAGACTCAACCAGGAAAGAGAATTACAGACCGATCTCACTCATGAACATTGACGCAAAAATCCTCAACAAAATACTGGCAAACCGAATCCAAGAACACATCCGAAATATTATCCATTATGATCAAGTAGGCTTCATTCCTGAGATGCAGGGCTGGTTCAACATACGAAAATCTATCAATGTAATCCAGCATATAAATAAACTGAAAGAAAATAACCATATGATCATCTCATTAGATGCTGAAAAAGCATTCGACAAAATTCAACATCCATTTATGTTAAAAGTCTTGGAGAGATTAGGGATACAAGGGTCATACCTAAATATAATAAAAGCTATATACAGCAAGCCGACAGCTAACATCAAATTAAATGGAGAGAAACTCAAAGCCATCCCGCTTAACTCAGGAACACGACAAGGATGTCCACTCTCGCCATACCTCTTCAATATAGTGCTTGAAGTTCTAGCAATAGCAATAAGACAACATAATGGGATCAAGGGGATTCGAATTGGAAAGGAAGAAGTTAAACTTTCGTTATTCGCAGATGATATGATAGTGTACTTAAGCGACCCCCAAAACTCCACCAAAGAACTTTTACAGCTGATAAACAGGTTTAGTAATGTGGCAGGATACAAGATCAACTCCAAAAAATCAGTCGCCCTCTTATACACAAAGGATAGGGAAGCAGAGAGGGAAATCAGAGAAGCTTCACCATTCACGATAGCCACAAACAGCATAAAATATCTTGGGGTAAATCTAACCAAGGAAGTGAAAGATCTATTTGACAAGAACTTTAAGGCATTGAAGAAAGAAATTGAAGAGGATACCAAAAAATGGATGGATCTACCTTGCTCTTGGATTGGGAGGATCAACATAGTAAAAATGGCAATTCTACCTAAGGCAATTTATAGATTCAATGCAATCCCCATCAAGATCCCATCAAAATTCTTCACAGATCTGGAGAGGACAATATTCAACTTTATATGGAAAAAACAAAAAACCCAGGATAGCCAAAACAATCCTATACAATAAAGGATCTTCTGGAGGCATTACCATCCCTGACTTCAAACTCTATTACAGAGCTACAGTAATGAAAACAGTGTGGTACTGGCATAAAAACAGAGAAGTCAACCGATGGAATCGTATAGAAGACCCGGATTTTAACGGACAAACCTATGAACACCTCATTTTTGATAAAGGAGCTAAAAGTATACAATGGAAGAAAGAAAGCATCTTCAACAAATGGTGCTGGCACAACTGGATGTCAACCTGTAGAAGAATGAAAATAGACCCACATCTTTCACCGTGCACAAAACTCAAGTCTAAATGGATTAAAGACCTCAATATCAGCCCGAACACACTGAACCTGATAGAAGAGAAAGTGGGAAATACCCTACAACAGATGGGCACAGGAGATCGCTTCCTAGGTATAACCCCAGAAGCACAGACATTAAGGGCAACATTGAATAAATGGGACCTACTAAAACTGAGAAGCTTCTGCAAAGCAAAGGACACTGTCACTAAGACACAAAGGCAACCTACTGACTGGGAGAAGATCTTCACCAACCCCGCAACAGACAAAGGTCTGATCTCCAAAATATATAGAGAACTCAAGAAACTAGACTTTAAAATGCTAATTAACCCAATTAAAAAATGGGGCACTGATCTGAACAGAGAATTCTCAACAGAAGAAGTTCAAATGGCCAAAAGACACTTAAGGTCATACTCAACTTCCTTAGCAATCAGGGAAATGCAAATCAAAACAACTTTGAGATATCATCTTACACCTGTCAGAATGCCTAAAGTCAAAAACACCAAGGATAGCCTTTGCTGGAGAGGCTGTGGAGGAAGGGGTACCCTCATCCATTGCTGGTGGGAATGCAATCTTGTGCAACCACTATGGAAGTCAGTGTTTCGGTTTCTCAGGAAATTCGGGATCAACCTACCCCTGGACCCAGCAATACAACTCTTGGAAATATACCCAAGAGATGCCCTATCATATGACAAAAGCATTTGTTCAACTATGTTCATAGCAGTATTATTTGTAATAGCCAGAACCTGGAAACAACCTAGATGCCCTTCAATGGAAGAATGGATGAAGAAAGTATGAAATATCTACACATTAGAGTACTATGCTGCGGTAAAAAACAATGACTTCTCGAATTTTGCATGCAAATGGATGGAAATAGAAAACACTATCCTGAGTGAGGTATCCCAGGCCCAAAAAGATGAACATGGGATGTACTCACTCATAATTGGTTTCTAGCCATAAATAAGTGTCACGGAGTCTACAATAGGTGAATCTAAAGAAGCTAAGTAAGAAGGGGAACCCAAGGAAAAACACATAGTTATCCTCTTGGCTAAGGGAAGTAGACAAAATTGCCAGGGAGAAAATTGGGATCTTGGGGGTGGGATGGGATGGGGGTAAAGGGAGATGGGGAGAGAAAAGTTAGAAGGGAAGGAGGTCGGGCCTTGGGAAAACAGGAGGATTGGGATAAAGGAAGGTTGGACAGGGGAGCACGGAACCACAATTCTTAGATAAGGGAGCCACTTTAGGGTTGGCAAGAGACCTGACCCTAGAGGGGCTCCCAGATGCCCAAGCTGAGGTCCCCAGTTAGTTCCTTGGGCAGCTGAGGATAGGGAACCTGAAATGACCCTATCCTAGAGCAATACTGACAAATACCTTGCATATCATCATAGAACCTTCATCTGGTGATGAATGGAGATAGAGACAGAGACCCACACAGGAGCACTGGATTGAGCTCCCAAGGTCCCAATGAGGAGCAGAAGGAGGGAGAACATGAGCAAAGAAGTCGGGACCACGAGGGATGCACCCACCCACTGAGACAGTGGAGCTGATCTATTGAGAGCTCACCAAGACCAGCTGCACTGTGACTGAAAAAGCATGGGATAAAACTGGACTCTCTGAACATGGTGAACAATGAGGGCTGATGAGACGCAAAGGACAATGGCACGGGGGTTTGATCCTACGTAATGTGATGGCTTTGTGGGAGCCTAGCCAGTTTGGATGTTCACCTTCCTAGACATGGACGGAGGTGGGAGGTCCTAGGTCTTACCACAGGGCAGAAAACCCTGACTGCTCTTTGGACTGGAGAGGGAGGGGGAAAGGAGAGGGGGGAGGGGGAGAAGGGTGGGAGGAGGTGGCGTAGGGTGGGAGGAGGGGGAGGGAAATGGGAGGCTGGGAGGAGGTGGAAACTTGTTTTTTTTTTCTCCTTTTCTCAATAAAAAAAGAAAAAAAAAGAATTCTGTTACCCATGGGGGGGGGAATTAAAGGTGATATCTTAACTACTTATTTGCCTATAGTTATATAGACATTTTTGACTTAAAGAATAACTGGCTATGCAGATTTATGAGATATTGCTTAGTTACAAAACACAAATGCCTGAGAAATACTTAAAGAAATGTTCAACATCATCAGTCATCAGGAAAATGCAAATCAGAGCTACTCTGAGATTTCATCTTACATCAGTCAGAATGACCAAGATCATTAAAACAACTGGCAGCTGTTTGGGGGGAAAAGAAACAATTATTTGTTGGTGGAAGGAATGCAACCTTGTACACCGACTATGAAAATCAGTATGGCAGTTCACTAGGAAGCTGGGAATAGATATACTTCAAAATCCATCTATATCCCTCTTGGGCATATACATACCCAAGAGACACTCCATCCTACTGCAGAGTCATTTGCTTATCCATATGCACTGCTGCTCGATTCATAACAGCCATAAATTAGAAATAGCACAGATTTCAATCAAATGATGAAAGGATGATGGCAATGTGGTGCATTTGCACAATGAAATATTATTCAACTGATAATAAAGTGAAATGACAAAATTTGCAGGCAAATGGATCGATTTGGGGGGGGGAAACAGCATGGATGAGGTAACTCAGACCCCAAAAGACAAATATATGTGTTTTCTTTTATGTTCGTATGTTAGCTTTTAAGCCTTTGATAGATGTGCTACAACTTGTATAACCACAGAGGTTAGGTAATGAATAAGGGGCTAGAATGAAAGGAGGATCATCCGAGGATTGGGAAATAGAATAATAGTTATGAAGAGACACAGTGAGATGGGAGTGGAAGAATTAAATGGGAAGGGGGACAGAACAGAATAGTAAGGGAGGGACTGTGGGGAGGCACAGCAAACACTGAAGGACACTTGAGAAGCCATACAGAAACTTAAGACTATAAAAGCTTCCTAAAATAGATACGTGTATGAAAGAAATATAATTAGAGTCACCAAATAATGGAGGATACAAGGCCCCCGATTAGACGTCTATGCCACAAAGAAAAACCCTCAGTGCCGGGAATAGGTTACATGAGTTCTTGGCCCAAAAGGCCCCATGGAAAGCCCCAAGCATCTCAGGCTTTGGCCAAGGCTATTGGCTATTATCCACAAAGTAAGCAAGGCATTACTTTTTAAGACAACGTTACGTATCTCATTGAACATGGAGAAGTGAAATTGATGCCAAACTAGAAGCTTCACTTCTGCTCACTAGTGTTCACACTCTTGGAATGTACTCTGCACACTATCAGAAGAGAAAAGAAAGCACCAACCCAGATATGAATCCTGCAATCTACAATGGTAACTTGCCTGCAAGATATCCTGGTGCAGTAGGAGCACAAACTTTGTGGGAGCAACCAGCTACTCTTTGATGGATTCAGGGCTCACTCAGAAGGTCAAAACTGATGTCTGACTCTGCTCAGGTGGTCGAGAACCCAAGACTAGATAGACCGTGGACCTAAGGGGAAAAGTAAATACTATTCTTCTGCTAGAGGGACATAGCAGTAAAATGACTCCTACCAATACCATGTTATACCCATAGATAAGTGCCTCACCCATTTATCATCAGAGATGTGCCCTCTTGCAGTAGATGGGAACTAACACAAAGACCAGCTACTAGACAATGTGAAGAGAGCGTGAGATTTTAGAACACTCAGTCCTATATGCAATGTCTTCATCATGCCCCTCCCCTCAGGTAAAGTGAGGGATGGATGACTCCAAGAAAACAGTGTCCTCAAGACTCAACAGGACCAATTTACATATGAACTCATGGAGACTGTATCAGTGTGCATAGGGTCTGTACAGGTTCAAGACAGATGGGGTCCCATCGTTGAGACAGGGATGCTGACAAGAGCTGCCATCCCTAACCAAGGAACTATCACAACTGCCATCTGCTGGCAAAGGAAAAATGAGTTTTCCTCAGTAGAGTCCCACTGGATATATTAGCCACACTTAAGGGTAGGTCCCATACCCATTAGTAGATAGCCAACACAAAGCAAACTCAATGGCATTTTGTTGACTGTATAATTCTTTATCTGGGTTTTTATTTGGGCTTTTTTTCTTCTTTTTTGTCTTATTACATTTTTGGTTACACACACACACATATACATATATATCATATATGATTTCCCACTTTGTGTTTTTATGATTTTTCCTTCTTTTTGTGGGTATATTTCTTGTGCATTTTGAGAAAGACAGGGTGTGAAGCCAGATGGGTGGGGAGGAGGGGAGGATCTGGACAAAGTTGGGGAAGGGCAAAGGATGATCAGAATATATTGTATGGAAAAAAATTCAAAGAAAAAGAGTAAGATGATGATAACCAGGCTGCCCAAACAGAGTGCATCCATACAATAATTAAGACCATAAACTTATACTTGTATTTAGTTTTGATTTATGCACATGTGTGTGTGCCTACATCAGCTTCTGTGCAGCATGTGTATCCAGGAACCTGTAGAAGCCTGAAGAAGGTAGCGGATGCCCAGGAACTGGAGTCATGGGTGGTCACAAGCTGCTATGTATGTGCCAGGAACCAAACCAAGGTTCTCTATAATAGCAATAAACCACTGAGACACATCTCCAGCCCCTGAATTTACATTATCTATGATCAGTGGTTATCTTTTTCTTTAACTTTTTCAATTTTTATTGATGCAAGACAACATTTAAATTTTATTGTTTATTTATTTTAGGTTACTTTATATGTTTTATATATAGCATATTAGTATATTAATAACTGTACTTAACACATGAATAAATAGGCATAAAAGTATTCAGGAAATAAATGCCAAAATTTGTCCCAAGAGACTCATAAAGATGTAATTTATAAAGTACTGACCTAAAATCTGATATAAAGATATTATATGAAATATCAAGAAACCCACATTAATGTACATATACCATTAAATATATTTTTGTGTGTTTGCATTTGTTATTGTGTGTGCACCTTATGTCTTATGGACACATACAAAACAAATAATAATAACATTAATAAAGTTCCATTCTGAAGATCTGAGTTTGAGGAAGGTTAAAATTTTTAAATGTCTCCATTATCTTAAAAAAAATCACCATAATATTTCATTGCCTAGTTCAAACTAATAGGACTTGCTCTTGAGAACTATGGAAATCGGATGTTTGAGGGGTAAAAACTCCATGATAGAATGCTTACCTATCATACCATGGGCTGATTCCTGACACAGTCAAAAATTAAAATTAAAACTGAACATTCCCTATGAAATTGTTTGGAGGAATGTATTTCTGCGGTAGTCTTACTAGCTCTGTTTGAAATGATGACCTTGTCCACTGTGCTTGAAGTGGATAAAGGAGATTTTACCAATAACAGCATCTCTGGGGAAGAGTCAGCTAATGTCCGTGAACAAAAGGAAAAAGGAAACCCTGGCATGTTTAAGTTAAACATGATGGCACCAAAAGACTGAGCACTCTGATTCTAGTAGAAAATTAAATCCAGAAACATGACACTTACCAACTGATTGAATGTCTCATTCTTTCATAGCGTTTAAGTACTCTTAGTGAGCTGACCTTCACATTTGAGTAGGAGTTTTCCTAAGGGTAAACCTTTAGTAGAAATAATTTGATTGAGGTTCCTATTTCAAAGATAGCAAAAACCTACAGGAACTGCCCTCTCCATGAAACCTATCCTTTCTTGTCTTCTGTAATTTTAGAAGGTAGTCTAAAGACGTTCCTGGGAACAGACTTTACGAGCAATGTGTCATCTGAGAGTGAATATTTATGCTCACAGCACTCTTCCAAAATGTGTCATAAAACCAGGTTTATGGTAAATGCTCTTCAGACCATTAGCTACCATAATTCTCCAGTCCTTTCCTAAGCTGTTTTATTAATAGTGTACAACCCTCGTTAATACTGTTATTTGTTAAGAAACAGACCGGGCGCCCAGAAGCCAGGTTTTCTAGCTGCCTATTTTACAAAACACCTATAAATAGCATGAAAACCCATCTGTCTTCGACGCCCAAGGGTCCTCCCTCAAACTCAGTGATTCTTCTAACCTCTCCATTACTAGAATTTAGTATACTTCAACAATCAGTTTGAGGAATAAGAGAGATTGCTTGGCAATTAGAAGCATGTTACTTTTCTTCCAGAGGATGTAAATTCAGTTTCTAGAATCCAAAATAGACAGCTCACAACTGCCTGTAAACCCAAGCTCCAGGGGACCTGACAAACTCTTCTGGCCTCTCTGGGTACCCATCGACACCTGTCATAGACACAGACACATAAGTAAAAAATAAAAATAAAATGTTTTATAAGAAGAAAAAGGAATCCATCTGGAATTATAATTTGTGTGATTGAAGTTAAACAAATTATTTCTTGGTAACATACTGAACAGGGGAAATAAACAAGAAATTCACCTTCAAAAGAGTGGAGAAAAGGAAGAGAAAAGGAAGCCTAAACACAGTAGTCCCACTGTGGTGACTACTTTTGAAGTCATTGCCACTAGAGTCTGCTGAATAAAACTGACAGCAGTGGTTGTATTTTGCCTTTAAGCTCTGTCCTATATTACCAGGAGTAAACGGTGAGCCTTCCAGAGGGCTTGGGCAACCCCGGAGGAAACTGTTCTGCCTGCTCCCTGAAGCCCAGCAAGGAAGGCCTTCAGCTGAGCTGGATTGCTCGCCTGATGAGGGCAGACAGCCGGGAGAAGCCGGAAGCCATTCTGCACAGTGGACGGCAGATAATCAAAGGAAAGACAGATAGTAGGGACTCCAAGGACTCATGGGACACACCATCTGAAGCAAAGTGACATTGATATCAACATCCAGGAAATGATAGGGGCAGATAAATTGCTGAGGCAAGAAGAAAAAAGGAAAAAAGGAATGGGCTGACCCAGTTTAAGCAAAAAGTAATTTGCTAATCGCAAAGCAAAGAAATAACACAATAGGCATCTCTCTCCGCTCACACACAGCAGGTTAGCCATTACCCAGATAGAGCAGGAGATGGGAAGGGAGATCAACTCTAATGTGACTGGTGTTCAAACCACAGAGGGCTGCTCCCGAACAAGAGCTCGCACCAAAGAAAAATTGGCAGCCAGTGCCACCTGCAGAGGAAAGATATATCTTCTGCAGACATCCGCTCTCCGGAGTTGACAAGCTGATATATTCTGCTGAATAAATTGAGAAACTTTCAAGTGGTCTAAAAAAGGTAGGCTGAAGTAGACTGCGCTGCAGGGATCCCATCAAGTCAGGGATGCCAGGAGCCTGTAGCATCAGCATCAGCACCAGCACAGGGATGAAGGTGCGCGGCTTTGAGTCAAGTGCAAATGAGAAGATATCGTGGTGGGGTTTTGTTTCCTTGTGCTGTGGGGTGTGTCTGTGTGTGTGTATTTGTGTGTGTCCCTCTGTGTGTGTGTATTATGTGTATGTGTGTGTTTGGGTGTATGTGTAATGGTGTGATTTTTTTTTTTTAAGATACAAAACTCTTTTTCTACCTGGAGAAAAACAGAGGAAGAGCATGTTCTTTTGTTTCTGGAGACAAAAAGCAAAAATATTATTTCTCCTAGGATTTTTCCTTAGGGTTTCTAATATCACTTTCCCTTTTCTCTGGGCTCTGCTGAAGTCCTGCCTTGCCCACAACTCTCTTCCAGTAAATACAAGTCTTGTCGATGTGCCTCCCACAACTAGCAATTTATTCTACTTGCTGCTTGAGCCATTCAATGAAGAACTTAATTGCTATCGTACCTAATTGCTCCCAATGGGTAAATCTCACCTCCCGAACAAGACTAGACAGCCCTTGAGAGCAGGGACTGTCTAGTGCAGACATTCTGCCCCCCTCTGCTAGGCTGCATGTGCACACAAAACATGCGTGCACACAAAACATGCTTCTCTGTGCCCACATTTGTGGAGGGTAAAGAAGACTTCCTTACTCCAAAAAACCTCCTATTCCCAAACAAACTGGAGACTGTGCTCATTTTCATTAGAGAACTGATCCAGCTATCATAGTATATATAGAAAGATTTCTACATTGAGGTGATGCAGTGAGATGCAAGGCCACGGTTTGCAATATCCACACTTGGGTTTGACCACCCACCAACTCCACTACTTCCTGCTAATGTAACCTTAACAATTTATTCATTTGAAGTTAGTACATGGTGTCTGTGAACTTGGGAATCCTGTTCTACTCAGGATCATGCAAGTACTAAGAAAAATCGTGCAAGGAAGATTTAGACCGGATGGCCTCCAAAAATGGTCCAGCAGCAAGTCTGATGGCTTGAGTTCAGCCTGGAGAACCTACAGTGGAAGGTGAGAACTGACTCCTGAAAAGGCCTCTGCCCTCCATAGGGACATGCTGTGGCACACACACACACACACACACACACACACACACCCCTCTCGTACACTATATATATACAACAATAGAAAGTAAAAAGGTTTTATATATTCCCAAGAGATTTTTCAATAACACGTACTAAATATTGCCTTTTAAAAACAACAACAGCACGGAAAGGTACAGAACTTGAGACATGAGACCACTTTGAAGCTGAGGAGTGAGCCTGTCACGACTGCAAGAATACTTGCCAGAAAGCAACATTTATCAAGTTGGAAACAGTGGGCTCTGTTACAGTGTGGCAAACATGGGCTTCATGGTTACGAAGTTCAAGTTATTCCCCAAGTCCCTCGAGGTTTGGGTCACAGGCAAGGCCTTCTAACTCTGGAAGGACTTAACATCTATTCTAAAATAGACTTGGATCAACATTGCTAAACACTTGCTCTGGAGGAGGGCAGTTTCCTTATTCTAAGGGATGGTAGGTAACCTTGCCTGCCCTTTGCTATAGGGAGAGACTACCTCCCAGGGCTATTTGTGTAAACATGTTCTTACAAAAACAGTTCAGCAAAGACTGTCAGTGTCTCTTGTGCTCTGTGCTCTAGAAACAAGCAGTCCACAGAGAATTGCCTCCCAACCTAACAGCCCTTGCTAGCAAGGAAAAGACAGAGAAGTACATTTCCAGATTAACAGAACAAATCCCAGGCTGGAGGCTGAAGCTGGAAGATTGCTTAAGCCCACCAATCTGAAGCAAGCCTAAATAATGCAGGTAGTGAGCGCCTGTTTAGAAAAAAAAAGAATAAGAAAATAAGTATGACTCAAAAATCCCTGAATATAATGAATACATATAATTTTTAAAATAGTATGTGTGTTTATAAAGGATGGTAGAGCTACAAATTTATAACCTGGAAAATGATTTTAAAAAATACATTGTTGAAGAAAGAAGTATGAAAATAACTATAGTAAACTACAAATAATTCCCAAGTGTTAATTATTTACAGTTATATTGTAAGTAGTCAACAGATAAATTTTATTTATATAAAATAATAAAGTTATCATGTATACAATGTATAAATGCTGACCTGGGATGACAGGAAATTTCTCTTGCTTTCTGCTTATGAAGAAGCTATATGAAAATACAGGAAATCCAGGCAGACTTCCTTTCTGGAGGAGGTGGTGATTGAGAGGAATTTTGATGAAATATAACAAGTGGGGAAAGAATTTGAAACAGAAGACAAGTATGAACCCTTTAAAACTATAAGAATATGATGATAAATGCATGGAATAGGATGAAGTATTCATCAGTTGGGCACTGTCTGCGTGTCTGGCATTAAAGATAAACACAAAACGCAGTAGCAGGTCAGACTAAAATGGTAGATGTGCCAGACAAAAGCAGCCACCGCCAAGCATCTGTCTTTAGGGTGGGAAGATGCAGTAAGATGTCATAGGCAGACTTACCTGGTTTTAGAGTTCTGTCTAGAGCCTGATCCATTCAGAGCAGGGTTCAGGGATATCTGCACACTGCTGCCTGCTGATGGAGGTGGCCTAAAAGTCTCTGCAATGTCTGATGTTGATTGTAAATGTGATAGGATCTGGACTTGCCTGGGAGACAAGTGTATGAGGGATTCCTTAGATTGGGTCAGTCTCCAGTGAGGAATTTTCTTGATTGGATTGGGTTAGTTATGTTGGGAAGTCATACCTAAGAGACGGTAGGACCATTCCCTAGACTTGCACCCTGGTCTATATAAAAAGGAGAAAGCTGAATGAGCAATAACACTTATTTCCACTTGCTTCCTGACTGTGAATGCAATGTCATCAGATGCTTCAAGCTTCTGCTACCATGTCCTGCCCTCCGTGATGGGCTGTACCCTGGAGCTGTGAGCCAAAGTGAACCCTTCCTTCCTTCAGAGGCCTTCCCTGGGCCTTAATAATGCCTCCCATCCAATGCTTACCATGAGCCTTGTGAGTTACCTTCACAAGTCAGAAAGTTCTCTCTGTGTCCTCCAGAAGGGTCTCAGCTCAGCCTCTGCCTTGCCTTTCTAGAGACAGCCACATCTTCTGCCAATTCCCTCCTGTCCCCCTCTCACCCTCCCTCCCAATCTAGGTCCCACACTGTTGCTAGAGTGTGAATGCCAACCTTGTCTCTTCCTTCTTAAAAAAAAAATCGTCTAATCCTCGGGGGAAACGCACATTCATCCTCATCTGCAGCACATGACCATCTTCAATATCTGTCCAGCTTGCTTTTCCTACCTTGCCATGGCTGCTGCCCACCACCAGTGGCCTGTCCTGCCAAGATAGCAGGCAAGGTTCCTCAGAATGGAACAAGGATTTCCATGCCTTTCTCTCTTCTGTCTTTGCCCAGAGCATCCTGACTTCCCATAACACTCCCAGGCCTTTCCCTTGTCACCCAAGGACTCATTCCTGTCTCAAAATGCAGATAAAGCACCAACTCCTTCAGACATTCTGAATGGATCCCACATTTCTCCCTCAGCACGATCAGGTGGTAATAGTTACATCACAAATTTAGCAACTGGCACTTGGGCTTGGCTGTTTGTCCATACCTCTCTCTTTACTCAAAGCATCAAAACCCCAAAGGTAGAAAACTGACATACAGCAGTACTTGCATTTTAAATGCTCAATACATAATGGATCTTTTTCAAAATGTTGTATAAATAATTGACAGGCTGGGTAAACAGAGAAATGGTTTCTAGTTACTTGCCTATATTAACACAACTCAGTCTCCTAAAAGGAATTTTCCTTATAAGAGACATTCGAGAAGGAAATATGCTTTCTTAATTCTAATACCTCTAATACCCTGGGCCTTAAATACACATATAAATGCTCTCTCTCTCTCTCTCTCTCTCTCTCTCTCTCTCATCTTAAATAGTCTTCTTAAAAAACATTTTAGTCATTCACCAAAGCTACAAATACTTACAAAAAAAGCCCTAAAGACTCTTACTATTAATAATTGCAACTATCAAACTTACTCTGAGCCTTATGCCTTTTATACATAATAACACCCTGTACATTAAACATCATATTCAACTTATGGTTGGAGAGCTGCCTTTTATGAAACAGAAAAACACAAAGACAGAAGGACAAACTGGGATCTGAGCTCTTGCATCTCTGACTGACAGCTAATGCTGTTTATACTCAGATGAAATGTTCCAAGTTTACAATGGTCCAAACATTTACGTGGGGTGTAGCTTTCTCTTTGGTAATTACACACATACCGGGCATTTTAAAGACAGGCGGCCGCACGGGTACAGCAGGAAAGCAGCCACAGAGCTGGTCAGCAGGGGAACCCACTCTCGTACCACGCGCAGCTCGTCTTCTCCCATTTATAGTCTGTTTATAAAAAGACGCGTGTGCTAACAATGATCTGTAATTATTTCCACAGTGAATATGAATGAGACAGCAGTGTTTCTGTTTCGGGCCATGTTCTCTGAAGTGTTTTCAAACAATCCAACAACCCTCCTAGCAGGGTAGGGAAGAGAATTCTCAGTAAATATTGTCATGACTGTTTCTACTTTGAATAAATGACTTTTTTCCCTCTTCCTAACGAGACTACAGAATAAACAAACTTGAGTCTAGCTGCACTGCAGAGACGCTTCTAGATAGACTTTGACTAGCCTAGAAGCACACAACTGCTTAGAACATTAAAGATATCTGGTGCTTGAAACTAGAAGAAATACGCCTTTTTATGAGAGTCACTGTGGTAGGCAGCTCCGAGATGAGCCCCACAGGTCCCTGTCTTCTGCCACTTATACCCTGTGTAATTCCATTCCAACCCTGGTGTCACTCTGTGTGACCAAATCGTGCAAAAAAGATGTTTTATGTAAGCTCAAAGGCTTGGTCCTAAAGGACATCTTGCTCTCTCCTCCCGTCCCAGCCTCCCTCCCCAGTTAGGGGACAAAGAGAAGGACAGAGGTGTGGGAAACACATCAGAAGTCCCTACAAACTACACTTCCCCAAAATTCACACCCATAGAAAGCTCTTCTTGTGTGTTTGGCTGTCTGATGTGCTTTGGTTCACAGGATATTCACAAACATGACGTATTAGCTGCTCCTAAGGACTCCTAAGGGCCTGGCTGCCTTCTCTAAGAAAATACTGGCTAAGCTGCTGAAGAAAGATGCTGTGTGAAGAACCATCCCTCAGCGAAGCTGCCAGTTGTACACAGCTGCACGGAAAAATCCCGACAGCACATAGGAGCGAATCCACAGAAAAGATCTATGTGACTTAAGTCCCTCAAAATTTGAAGTAATTTGTTAACAGAAACTAAACTGCCAAAAAACAGCCCTATGACATACAATACATGTATATCCCTGTGACATACAACACATGTACAGCCCTGTGACATACAACACATGTTCAGCCCTGTGACATACAACACATGTACAGCCCTATGACATACAACACATGTACAGCCCTATGACAGACAACACATGTACAGCCCTATGACATACAACACATGTACAGCCCTGTGACAGACAACACATGTACAGCCCTATGACAGACAACACATGTACAGCCCTATGACATACAACACATGTACAGCCCTATGACATACAACACATGTACAGCCCTGTGACAGACAACACATGTACAGCCCTATGACATACAACACATGTACAGCCCTATGACATACAACACATTTACAGCCCTGTGACAAACAACATGTGTACAGCCCTATGACATACAACACATGTACAGCCCTATGACATACAACACATGTACAGCCCTATGACATACAACACATGTACAGCTCTGTGACATACAACACATGTACAGCCCTGTGACATACAACACATGTTCAGCCCTGTGACATACAACACATGTACAGCCCTATGACAGACAACACATGTACAGCCCTATGACATACAACACATGTACAGCCCTATGACAGACAACACATGTACAGCCCTATGACAGACAACACATGTACAGCCCTATGACAGACAACACATGTACAGCCCTATGACAGACAACACATGTACAGCCCTATGACATACAACACATGGTGCTCTTCAGAGTATAAAACATTCTTAAGGTGTTAAAAAAACTGTGACAGACAATTTCTAAAATAAACCGTGCAAAATGAGCACTCCAAAATCCACCAAGTATTTCCAAAAGAGAAAGCATGTTGTTTCTCAGGGACAGTAGGGTGTCCATCATCCTGATTTCAAACACGTGCGGCAATTAGCTCACGTAACTGGTCCATAGAATTAACACTCACAATAGAAAATGTAATTCTCATAGATCATCCAACTGATCATCCTTAGGCCATATCTAAACAATGTTTGAGCATCCTCTAAACAGTTGTCATCTCCTCAACTGTAGCATGAGGTACACGAAAGTAACACCAGGAGCCACATGAAACAAAGGCTAACTTTCCTTTCAGGTTTTGTGCATAGTTTGAAATGTAATGAATATTCCATTAATAATTACTTTATTTTAGTTACAGTACAGTACAGCAGACAGTGCAGAATATGCAGTTCTTGTATATACATAGCAATATATGTATATAATTGCTTCTCTTCCCTTCAAAATAACATTAGAGAACATAATTGTCATATGGGCAAATGGATTTTGTCAATTTGTTTTATATGAAACAGTCTAACTATATAATGTTTCAAGTTTCTATATGCTTAGATATTATTTCCATAACTAAGCATAAGTTGAAAGCAAAAGTCATAATTCTTTCATTAGCAAAAGATTTTCTCCAATAAAAACATGCAGCCAACAAAACTCAAAGGAAAGTTTATTATGTATCCACAATGCTTTAGAAAATGTGAATCTATCTGAAAAGAAAAGTGGAATTCAAAAAGCCAGGATTTGACCAAATCTGAGATTTTCCCCATCACATGCTCTGTCCTGAAGTATTTTAGAAGAAGCAACGCATGACACAAAAGAGCTCATTGAATGGATCTAATCTACATGGGAAGTAGAAAAAGACAAGATCTCCTGAGTAAATTGGGAGCATGGGGACCTTGGGAGAGGGTTGAAGGGGAGGGGAGAGGCAGGGAGGGGAGCAGAGAAAAATGTAGAGCTCAATAAAAATCAATAAAAAAAAAAGCTTAAAGTAAAAAAAAAGAGTTCATTGAAATCACGTGTTCTGTTTTGTGACTTGAAGCAGAGAAAAATGTTAATGAAGTCGTGTCCTTGTCAAATATCGCCACTGACTTTCTGAAGCAGGGTATAAATTATAGGCAGCTCTGCCATTTGTCCAGACCTCAATAGAACCGTCAGAAAAACCTTGATTTTTCAAAATTAGTGTGCAGGAAGGTTCTTTGGGATATTATAAAGGTGGCATTCAAAGTAGCAAAATGTTTCTTCACCAAGAAAAAAATCAGACTGGAAAGAAATTGTGTTGATCTGATAGACCCAGCCGTGAATCTAATTTTCCGCCTGGGATTTGCTACTTCTGATACCATCAGACCCTGGTATCAAAGCCTCTATCACCACCCATAAATACTTCCATGTGCATCTCTATGACAATCTTTAATATAAGCAAATGCAAAATATCTAGTAGACAGCAACTCATTGACGTGGAAGAGTATGTTGTGCAAAGAGGCCAATGCGTTGGAATTTTAGTCCCAGGTTAGTCCCTTTCCAGTTAAGAGCTCTTGAATGGCTCTGACTCCTGTCCATGGCATTGATACCAGCTGCTGCAGTTTGGAACTTAACTCCCCATGAGTCCCTGTTGCAGCCTGGTGTCCAGGGACACATGACTGGGGTGTGATGAAGCCTGTAAGAGAAGGGTCCAATGGGAGGACTTTAGATCACTGTAGACATTTCTTTAAAGATGGTGGCACCTTGATGCTACCTCTCTGTTGCTTACTGTTCACCTTGCCATGGAACCCCAGGGCAACAGGGCAGCCAAGTGTGGACTTGAACGACCAAATCCGTGTGCCAAATAGCATTTTCTCTTTATAAGTGGAATGGCTTAGGCTTTTGTTATAGTAATGAAGGATGGCTAACATGTCACCTAAAATCATGTTCTGAGGATCAAGCACAATAATATATAAAGGATCTGACAATGTGCCTGGCACTCACGGGACTTCTTTAAACTGGGTAAGATCATTAACTTTTCTTCATCCTCCTGAGGCTCCATTTCTAAATTTTTCCACTGGGAAGACAACTTTTCCATGGAGGCCTTGTCTTTACTCTCTGTGGCACTTCTGGGAGTGGAAAAACAAAAGTCTAGTTCCTCTTGATGGAAGAGTCCCCTGTCATCCTTTAGAGAAGTGGTTCTCAACCTGTGGTTCATGACACCCAGAAGACTATCAGAAAATGCAGATATTTACAGTGTGATTCATAACAGAAGCAAAATCATAGTTATAAAGTAGCAACAAAAGTAATGTTACAGTTGGGGGTCACCAGAACATGAGGAACTGTACTAAAGGGTCGCAGCAAAAGGAAGGTTGATGTTGAGGGATAATTGATCACACCACGACACCCTAAGACTGTGTCAATAAAGTTAACCTTGAATGAGGAGGTGGAGCCAACAACTGGTTGACAAGAATCAGTCATAGAATAATGGAGAACCCAGGATGTAGATAGAGAGGCACAGGAAGGAATAAGGACTTGGAAATTTGCAGGGTTTTTGGATTTCTGTTTTTGGGGGGGAGTCTACAAAGCATGGCAAAAAGGTCAGCTGGTGACCCCTCTGCTGCTTCTTTGATCTATGCAGTTTTCACCCCAATATCTGACTCCCAAGTCTTTATTAGTAATAGAATAACTTAGATTAAAACAACAGGTTGAGAATCACTGCTCTAGGTCGTCCATCTGTGGCTTTCTCGAAAGTACTGCCAAGTACAACTTTCTCAACTCAACACCTATGGGTGCCGTTACTACTCATGACAACCTGTTCTCCCAACTGCCCATGGTATGTGAGAAAGCCTGTCCACTTAAAACAGGTAGCTTTCTTGTCTCTAGGCAATGCATAGCTGTTTCCACTGGTGAGCAATGCTACGCCAATGCTACATCTCTCTCTTTAATTTCTGTTCTGACATCCCCTAATCTAGCCATCATCTTCTATCCACATAGGTATTTGTCTATTATAGCACATGCCAAACTGAGCCTTTACATTACTTCAGTAAGTGTTTCAAGGTTATTCATCCGTCCATCTGCAGATTTTATTGTTTATCATTTGTCTATTGTGTAATTCTGTTATTTTTAACTATGATTCGCTAAGCGCTTTGCCCTTCACAAACACTTTCAAATAAGTATTTATTTGATCTTTTTGAAAAGTCTATGATGAAAGTAAACCAGGTAATTTTCGGTTTCACTCTTGTATTAGTGGGCAGAAAGTTTAAGCCAGCTGGCTAAAGCTACTAGTTAATTCAACTCAATCCTGTGTCTTCAATTTGTTTTTAAAATATTGCATTTCATATAAAAGCAAAAATATAAACACTAATTGCTTTTTAGGTCATAAAGTTATACATTTTAAACACATAAGATACAATTAAAGATTATGTAATCACCCAAGTGTCATTTTAAGTGTATTAAATATTTATTGCACATTTTGATTGTGTAAGAGATATGGCATGGCACACTGAACCTCATAGAAGTACACGTGAAGGCATTGGCACAGGAGACCACTTTCCTAAATATAACCCCGGTAGCGCAGACACTGAGAGACATCCTAAAACTGAAAAGCTTCTGTAAAGCAAGACAAAACGACAGCCTACAGAATAGGAAAAGATACCCACATTAGACAGAGGTCTGATCTCCAAAATATACAAAGAATTCAAGAAATTGGTCATCAAAAGAATAAATAATCCAATAAAAAATGGAATACAGACCTAAACAGAGAACTCTCAACAGAGGAATCTAAAATGGCTAGAAGACTACTTAAGGAAATGTTCAACATCCTTTGCCATCCAAGAAATGAAAATCAAAGCAACTCTGAGATTCCATCTTACACCTGTAAGAACAGCCAAGATCAAAAACATTGATGACAACTTATGCTGGAGAGGTTGTGGGGAAAAAAGGAACACTTCTGCCTTGCTGGTGGGAGTGCAAGCTGGTACAGCCCCTTTGGATATCAGTATGGCAATTTCTCAGAAAATTAGAAAACAACCTTCTTCAAGATCCAGCAATACTATTTTGGGGTATATACCCAAAGGATGCTTAATTGTACCACAAGGACATGTGCTCAACTATGTTTATAGCAGCATTGTTTGCCATAGCCAGAACCTGGAAACAACCTAAATGCCCCTCAATCAAGGGATAGATAAGGAAAATGCGATACATTTACACAATGGAGTACTACATAGCAGAAAAAAATAATGACATCTTGAAATTTGCAGGCATATAGATGCATCTAGAAAACATTATATTGAGTGAGGTAATCTAGACCCAGAAATACAAATATCACATGTACTCACTCATAAGTAGCTTTTAGACATAAAGCAAAGAAAACCAGCCTACAATTCACAATCTCAGAGAACCTAGACAACAATGAGGACCCTAAGAGAGACATACATGGGTCTAATCTGCATGGGAAGTAGAAAAGGGACAAGATCTCCTGAGAAAATTGGGAGCACGGAGACCATAGGAAAAGGTTGAAGGGATGGGGGGAGAGAAAGGGAGGGGAGCAGAAAAAAAGTGTATAGCTCAATAAAATCAATTTTTTAAAAGAGAGAGAGAGATGGCATGGTTTATGCTTTAAACCATGTTTACGACTGCTTTGTGGAGAAGATCTGAAGGTTGGAATTGCAGATAACAGCCGGTTATGGGACTGTTGTAGCTCAGGGAGGTGAGAGAGGCCTCGGAACAGTTCAAAATACAAAAAGATCTGTATGTTGTGACGCCGATTGGAGTAGAATGGTGAGTTTAAGGGTCACACTCACAATCTGGATACAATCGAGAATCACCCAGGAAATAAGTGTCAGTATGGGACTGTCTAACTAAGGTTGGCCTGTGGGCATGTCTATAGGGTACTATCTATCTGGATGGGACTGTCAAGTTAAGGTTGGCCTGTGGGCATGTCTATAGGGTACTATCTGGATATCCTAGTCACTGTTCTATTGCTGTGAAGGGATACCATGACCAAGGCAACTCTTATAAAAGAAATCATTTCACCAGAGGCTTGCTCAAAATTTCAGAGGGTTAGTCCATTATCATCACCGTGGGAAGCAGAGAGAGAACCCTACACCCTGACCCATAGGCAGTAGGAGAAGAGGGAGACTGGGCCTGATGTGGGCTTTTGAAATCTCAGAAGTCATCCCCCAGGACACATTTCCTACTTTAAGAAGGCCACAGCTTCTAATCCATGTAATGATTCACTAACTGGAGACTAAGAATGCAAATCTAGGACTCTGTGGAGCCATTCTCGTTCAGACCACCACGCTTGGCTATGTTAATTTATGTGGGAAGACCCAGGTGAATGGGTGAATGGCACCATTCCATAGGTTTGGGTCCCGGACTGTATAAGAAAGAAGATGAGCTAGGCAATTATACATGCAGTTCCTCACCCTCTGCCCTCGACTGCTAGGACTCCAAGTTCCTGCTACCTTGACAACCCTGCACATTAGACCATAAATAGTAATGATTATCCAGACAATTCCTTTCTCCCCTGAATTGTGTTTGTCAGGGTATTTTATCAAAGCAGCAAGGAATGGAACTAAGACATGGCAGAGTGGACGTGCAATGTGAACAGAAAGAGAATTCAAGACAAGAGCAACTTGAGGTTTGGGCCTCAGAAATTGTTGGGCAATGAAAGCAGAAAGAGAGAGAAAGTCTTTCCTGGACTAGTCGAAATTCGACTTTAGTTGGCATTGGCCATTCCCAAGGGTGGCTGGATGTGCCATGCACAGAAGGAAAGGGATTATTGGGGTAGACATCTGAGTGTATTACTGCACCAGTGCAACTTGAAATTGTCTCAAGTGGTACCCATGTGATCTACATAGCTGGAAAATCGCCATGATGACTTTAGTCACCAAAGAAGCCCCAACTCTTAAATCAGCGGTCTAAGTGGTTCAAAGTGTCAAACTGATTTGCTATAGCTGATCACACTGAGTGAGGCTAACAGGACACTATCTGCCCTCAAACTAATCATTTGTTTATTGTTATGGGGGGAAAAAATCCAAGCGTTTCTTGCCTCCTCTTGCTTTGTTTTGTTTGCTTTGTCTCCATGTCTTTTCATTCAAATACAGAGACAGTAGTTCAAAGAAAATAATTTCAATTTGTTTGTTTTAAACAGCAGCAAATAAATAATTGTTAGCTCTCCACCTTGAAAATAATTTAAACAGAATTTTTGAGTAATTAATTACTTTAAATCTTTGCAAGTCCACAGGAGCAATGGCTATATCATGCTTCTGGGGTGGGGGCCTCAGCCAGGCAGTCCTCTTGGACTGAGAACGGAATCAATAAACAACCTTCATATTATAATTCACACATCACGCAAGGTGTATAAAGCACAGCTTCTTGTTTACTCCTCGTGCTGGTGGTTGGTTTTGGGGAGCTGATACGTGTCACCTGGGAAGAGGAAAGCTCAGCTGAGGAACGGTCTCCATCAGATTGGCCCGCAGACATGTCTATGGGCTATTCTCTTGACTAACGATTAAGGTAGAAGGGCTCAGGCCACAGTGGACAGTGCCATCTCTGCACAGATTGTCCTGGATTATACAATAAAGCCATGGAGACAAACCATGGAGAGCAAGCCAGTAAGCATTATTCCTCCATGGCCTCTGTTACAGCTCCTGTTCCTGCAGTGAGCCCCAGTCTTGGCTTCCCTTGACGATAGACTGACTTATAAACCAAATAAAGTTTCCTCTGGGCCAAGCAGAGAAATGGCTAATATGGTTCCTGTCCCCTAAATAACTAGTCATGGCCTGAAATAAGGACAAATGTTCCACGTAAAAATTTTTTTAACATGGTCAGTGATATGTTAAGCTATCCATAACCACTTACAAAATTTGTGAGCCCAAGGTTAAGAATCTTGGGATCTGATGGAGGATATTTGTTTAAATTGTTCTTATAAAATCATGTGTGCTCACATTGGCAGCACATACACTAAACAGGATGAAATGACACAAAGAGAATTTGCACAGCCCCTGCACAAGCGTGTCACGCAAATTTGAGAAAATAATTTGAAAGTGCCTTGGGTTCCAGGCCATTGCTCTCTATGCCTCAGCTGTATGCTGTCTCCTGAAAGGTGGCCTTGGCATTTCAAGTAAGATATCAAATTAAAAGACTACTTCACCAGCAAAAGACGGTTAATAAATCATGATCCTGAAGGAAAATGTTACGGTCAAGGGGAATTTGGTTTTGGTCACACTCTATTTTCTGCGTAGTTTCAGGAAACTGATTTTATTTTAAAGTCTGTTCTTACAATGTTTTCGACCTGTACTTTGGCAGGATGCAAATGAATTAAGCCCCCCTGGGGTTTAAATAGACTCAGAGTAAAATGGATTAAGATTTTAGAAAATTGAGGATTTCTTTTACACAAGGAAGTGTCCTCTTTTTCTCCTAAAAACAAAGTCCCTGAGGTTGGACCAGATGATATCCTGGGACACAGAAAGTTCATTCTGATAATTTTCTAGTCCCATTTCACCTCGTGCTGTAATACTCTCTATCCTGCATACAGCTCATAATGAAATGATTGACTTGGTAAAAATGTGCAAATATGTTATAAATAAGTGCCTATTCATTAGTACATTATCAAAACATTTTCAGTAGTAGGGGGTCTACTTTCAACAGCTGGTGCTTATAAACTTCAATGACTCCGCTCTGATCAGAAGGATCTGTGTTTTCTGGAGGAGTGGGAGGAATCAAGCTTTAGCTGGCAGGTCACGGTTGGCTATTGGGTACCCCTCCAAGCCAAGAAGAGAGAAGAACAGGAAGATGTGACAGACTGGAAGCAGCCGCAGAAAGCAGATGCGTGTCCTCTGCTTTGTACAGAGGTGTTGACTCTTAGCCGTCTCACACCGGACATCTCCAATGTCCTTGAAAAGACAAAAGAGCTGGCATTCTGTTTCCTAATTAAATTAACTCAAATAAAGAAAAATGGGTACAAGTCCACAGGCCGGTGTTGTAAAACAGCGCGAGTGGGATGGTGGGTGAGGACCAGGCGAGAGAGATCTTTGTGGCAGATGGGTCCAAACTGCAGCAGGTTCGACAAATAAACCATGCAGACAGAGCTTGAGTGTGGCTGGATTGAGATGAAGGGAATGGGGAAGGGAGGACAGAACGGAAGAGAGAGACGGAGAAAAGGAGATGCATAGAGGGAGAGGGAGGGGTGGGAGAAAGGGAGGAGAAGAGGAAGAGAGGGGGGAGGGGGAGGGAAAGGGGGAAGGGGGAGAGGGGGAGAGGGGGAGGGGGAGAGGGAGAGAGGGAGAGAGGGAGAGGGAGAGGGAGAGGGAGAGGGAGAGAGAGAGAGAGAGAGAGAGAGAGAGAGCTGCCTCCTCAGAGAGATTGGCAGAAAGGACAAGAGGGGGGAATAGGCGGAGCTTGTCTCTTAAAGGGACCTTTCTTTGAACCTGCATACAGTTAGGGAACTGCTTGCCTTTCTCAGAGGGGTGAGGTGCCAGGTCTCCCAGGGGCAGGGCCAAGGTGTGCCTAGATACTAACAGCTGGTGCTTATGGTAAAAGCAGATGTTCTAATCAGGATAAAACTTCACAAAAGCAGCAACAGTAAAGAACTGGCGATTTCCTTAGCATGATGGAGGCTCACAGGGACATGACCTTTGCTCTCTGAAAAAGCAGCGTTTTCCATCAGCATTTGTGACTATAAAACGCCTTGACTTGCATTTGGTGTGTGACTGAGAATCATCAAAAGCAGGAGAAATTACTTTTTGATCTTTTTCATTAGGAAATTTTTTAAAATATACCTTTAGGTAGCACTTATGCAAGAGAAAATGGCTGAAACGATTCTTTTTGAACTTAGAGGTTAATTCGCACCTGCAAATCTGCACAAAGACTGATGTGATGCCCATCTGACCAGCTCCTGGTAAGATGAAGATGGAGGTAGATGCTGAAGCTGAAATGCCGAGAGGCAGCTGACGATGGCCACACCTATGAGCGGAGGAGGGGAAACCACAGTGTACGGTAATCAGCCTGCCACTGCTGGGGTGATAAACCCTCCAGTAGGCGTATTAACCACAACATGTTAATTCTTTTACATTTTAAAGTTCACCAAATGAGCTGCTCGGCATCTGGGGATGTATCTGTCCTTTGACCACGAGATTGAGTAGAATTAACCTTTTTGAATTTGAGTATTGCCTATTAAAAAGCATACACTGACTGGAGTTTGCGGCTGCCAGAAGAGTCACGTTTTATTGTTCACTGAGGGTCGACACGAAAGCCAGAACAGCTTGTGCACTGAGGTGACGCATGTGGCAGACACCACCAGTCAACTGGCTACTAGCATCTTGCATTCTCACACAATTGTGACTTTGGCCGTGGAAACTGTACGTGTAACTAAACATTTACACTCTCCCAGGTCAGAGTAGCCGTGTCACCGGGAACCTGATGTTTCATGTGCAGACCAAGTCCCTAAGGAGCAAAAGGACCACATTGTGAGTAGCAGGCTTGAGTTTGACACCTTTCTGCTTCCTGGGATGGAGATCTGGGCCTGGAGGAACAGTGCCCATTTGTTACCATAACAACAAGAGCCAATGCTAAGGAAGACACAGCAGCCTGTTCCTGGCATCAATTGTGAGGAGCTGGACCAGTTCTTGGTATTTTTCTTGCCTTTCTGTTGTATGAAAAAAGAAGGCCCTCCCCCCAAAAAATCTATACAGTATATTTTGGTCAGACTTCCCTTCCCCCAGTTCCTCCCAGATCCTAGCCAACTGCCTACTCACTCAATTTTATCCTTTTTCTCTCAAAAAACAAAAACAAAACAAAACATAAAAATCAAAACCAAAAATAATAGTAAGACAAAAACAAAACCCACATAAAAAAGAGTAGAGTACATTTAGGATTGGATAACTGTTCCTTGGCATGGGCCTGCCCTGGAGTGTGGCTGATATACTCGGTGACACACACTCCTTTGGAGAAAACTGGTTTTCCCTTTCCCAGCAGGTACCCATCCTAGATAGCTTCTTGGTTAGAGGTGGTCGTGTCCACTTCCCTTCTCAGTGCTGGGCTTTCATCTGGCTCGAACATATGCAGATCCTGAGCATCCTGCCAAAGTCTCTGTGAGCTCGTATGTGCATCAGTCCTGTTATGTCTGGAAGATGCTGTTTCCTTGGAGTCACCCTCTACCTTTGGTTCTGTCTCTCAGTATCTTCATCATAGATCCCTGAGGCTTGAGGGGAGGGCTTTGGAAAAACAAAATTCTTCTTAGAACTGAGTGTGTCAAAGTCTCTCGCTCTCTGTACATTGTCCTGTAGTGAAGGCCCCTTATTTTTTTTAGGCTACTGTTAATGGACTTTCTAGGGACCTGATTCTTTACAATGTTTTGTTATTGGGGTAAGCATAGCTTTAAATGAAATGTACCATATAATTTATTTTTTCACTATTTCCACAATGAGGAACTTGGCAATTGATAACCCAACTGAGAATGCCCCGTTAGTACTCAGCACAACTTGGACCTAGATCCAAATTTCAGTCTCTCTCTTTTGCCCCAGGACTCCAAACCTCACTGCTTAGGTAGGTCTCTCCACTGCAGCTTTGTTAAGAACATCTGTGTTACAGACAGCCACCAAATCTAGAGAGTGCCACTCTCCTTTAAAAAAGTAGATGTATTTACTCAGTCCAGGGTAACTAGGTCTTCCTGCCACACCAGAGATTTGCTTAGACCCTAAAGTAATAAAGATACTGCCTTCCTTAGGGGCAGGGTTTGCACAGGGTTCCCTGCAGCTCTTTATGGCCTTGAGTGTTCCCCTGTACTCGAGAGTCCTCACCTGGGATCAGTGCCCTGGATGCCAAGGGTGTACAGGCCCACCTCTGTACCAGCTCCATCGGACTGACTGGGAGGCTCAGGGTAGTAGCATTACACTCACAGATGCATCAGCTTTCTAGACACATTCGGGTTGGATGTCTCTTTATTGACAAAGTCTGTAGGTATGTTTCGAGTCAATTTCACAGCTTGTAGTAGCCATTGCAGCTTACAGGTAACTTGACCTTCATGTCATCACCACTAGGTGACAGACAGTCATTTATGTCACTCAGTTAAGATGTCTCTTTTTCATTGACGATGATATTGAAAGAATCAGCTACCTAACATCCTAGTGATTCACGCTATCCTTTTAAAAATTACAATTCCTCCCAAAACAATAATTTCCGACTTTTCAGAATTCATCAAACTTTCGAGTTTCAGAAATTTGGCAGCATACTTGAAAGAATTAAATACCAAAATACCAAACTCATATCGAAGTCACAGACAGTAACATTGAAATAGTCATTATAACAGCATGTCAATAGCTTGCTATCCCTCGTAGGATGTCAACACGCGCATCTATGAGAATAGAGCTGCCTCCCGGCCTGACTGTAACCTAATTTATATCCTCATGGTGCAAAAGTTCTCATGTGTTCCAGCAAGCACGTGCCCTTTCATTAATGCCAGTCATAAAATAACCAAGCCGTATTACACTGTCCAAATATGCTGTTTGCACCATATCCCACAGAGTTCTGAGTGACAGTATCCACTACAGCAGTGACAAGATTGTCACGGTCTGATAACACGTTAGTTACAGGATATGGTCACACATCTGTGCCAACATGCTGACTCTATAGCACACCTGGAGAGCAACGGGCAGCACATCAGCGTTCACCAAGTGTGACAGGAAGGGCATTGAGGGTCGCGGTAGCCACCTTTCATGGCCCCTTGCGGAGCATGAAGCCTTCCCTGACCTAACACACTTGGTGAAAACTCCCTACCTACTCAGAAGTGTTTCCAAAGAACAGTGCAGAGAAGTACCACCCACAGACCACTCACAGCCCCACCTCCATCATTAGCAAGAAGATCTTGTCTCTTCCCTCTCAACTTTTGTCTTGGCTTTCACTAATTTGGTGCTTTAGTAAAGAGAACAGGAGCAGCTGGCAATGAGAAGCTTGTAGTCTCAACACCACTGTTAGTCAATGCTCAGGAAGAATAAGGAAAATGTCAGGTCCAAGAAAACTCAGAATGATTGTCACAGTGCCTATTAGCACATCAAAGCGCATGCTCGCCTCCAGGTTTCCTCAGTACCAGAAGTACCTATGGCTCTTCTTGGCTATTCTCACCCTGCCCTCTACCTAAATTTCTCCAGCTCATGGGCCCCCTTCCCCTGCTTTTCATTCCCATATAGCACTGACATTTCAGCCACGCTCTCTCTTTCGTCTTCCTTCCTTGGTCCCCTCTTCTGCCCTCTCCCTTGGTTTCCTTTGCCTGCACTGCCTTTGTGGGCCTCTCTCGCTCTCCCCTGCCTCCTCTACTCATGAACCAGTCCGGTCTGCTGACCACATCCAGTCCACTGCTTTCTCTCCCTGCTATGGACTCTTTTAGATGCCTCTGGCTGTGCTCTTCCTCATGTCTACAATGAAAACCTTCCACTCAACCATACCTTGCAATGGTCATGTCCTTAGTTTATACAGAAAGGACTGAGGTAGAAACTGCCTTCTTGGTTTTTAGAATTGTTTGTTTTGTTTAACTTTAGAAGATATATACATACACACACCATATATATATATATATATATATATATATATATATATATACACTATATGAATTAGGTTCCATCTTTTAAAAAGTATTCTCAAACCCTTATAAAATCAAATTTTCCTTATGATAATTTTCAGTTCCCTGTTGGTGTATATATTGTATAATAGTATGAAAAGTAAAAGGTTTACCTGACAATTCAGGAACAGAGGATATTCATTCAACTTTTTGAATGAATGTTACCGCCTCTGTTGAGGATGTCAGAGTAGCTGTTGCTATCCTGTAGTCAGTTTCAGCAATTCCAACTTGTAATTTTGAAAGAAGCAGGGGCAAGAGTGTTTAGATAACAAAGCCTCAACACTGACTCCAAGGTTGCAGACCCACAGACCACAGGAAGTTTCAGATAATGCTCAAATGAAAACAATTCTCTGATTCCCACAAAGTATACCATAAATCACTGTGGGACCCTTCCCGTGAAGTGGAGGAAAGCTGAGGAAGATATTCTCTCTCTCTCTCTCTCTCTCTCTCTCTCTCTCTCTCTCTCTCTCCCTTCCTGCTTCCCTCCCTCTTTTCCTCTCTCCCTCCTACCCTCCCTCCTTTTCCCTCCCTCCTCCATCTTCCTGTCCCTCTTCTTTCTATCCATCTCCTTTCCCTCCCTTCTCCCATGTGTGATTCCTTTTCACTGAATTTTTAAAACTAAGGTCTATGTAGTGTATTCTTAATATTATATGTTCAGAAAATGAGATTTCAGAGGAATCTAGAATGTACTCTCCACTAAATGAACATTGTGAAAAGACAATGAGCTTTTCCTTCTGACAATTCATCCAAAATGAACAAAATGGCATTCATTTCCTGAGCCGTGTTTCCCTTATTCCTGATTATAACCATTATGAAGCAGACTTCCTTTTTTTTCTTTTGAAGAGAAAGGCACAAAGTCTGATGGGTATTTCATGAAGGAGAAACAACAACAATTGATTCACTCGATCAAAGCCTGTCATGTAACAGCTGAGCCCTGGCACCATCAACAACAAACAACAAACGTGCCAAAGACAGCAAGATGCATTAGAGAGATAAAGCCCAGCTTCCTTCATGCCAGAGTACCCACTCTAACAGATGAAAAGTGGGTACAGATGTTACCTGAATACGGGGGATGCTCAGAAGGCAGGCGTGACAAGGGACAGTCATTGAGAAAGTAGACTTCATCCCAAACCCCTGGAGACAGGGAAGCTGTGATGACTCTTTAGACATTGACACTGGGAGATGAGTCATCTTCTCATTAGGCTCTTTAATTGCCACGTGGCCGTGCTGAGAAATCTCCTGCAACACAAAGAAGTATTTCCGTGCTGTCTATAGAAGGAAAGCTAAGCAGAGACTGTGTTAGCATTCACACATTGCAAAGCTCTTACCTGCCACTGGCGGATTATCCTTCAATGTTGTGACAAATTAGAGTAGCTCTATCAAAAAGCCTAACTGCAAATTACAGAATAGTTTGGCAGTCTCTCTTACATCACTGTTGAGAGAGCATTCACGTGCTGAGGCTGACTATGTCCACCCCCAAGCTAAGAATGTCTTCTTTACAGACGAATCAAGGAGCTGATGGCCAGCCTCTCAGTTCCCAGATATAGGGCAGCCAGAAGAAGTTTCGGTCCTTCAATCTACAACCACAAAGCAAATCATCCAGAAGGCTTTATAGAAAAGATACTCAGAGCAGGCATTTATGAACTTCACAGACCAGAAGTTTACTCGTCACAGAAGCTCCAGTTCCAATTTCACCTCCATGGCTGCCTAGCCTGCCATTCTAGCCAAGAGAGGAGCAATACAATAATAAAACCTGTGAAAGCCTGAGGTGGAAACAATTGCTATTGATGGACCCTCCAACAGTGACAAGCAAGGAGATGCTAATCAGCAGTCAACAGTACTCTGTACCATACTAAGGGAAGACAAGACCAACTAATTCCCTACCTGGCTGACATGGTTTTGAACCCTGAAACACTTGCACACACCCTAATGCCAGAGACCTGCAAACGCATTCCATTATCAAGGCTTCTGCAGTTCTACGTCACCTAGAATAGCAGATCTCAATACGCCATCTACAGATATGATAGGTGCTTTCTGGTAGTCCAAAATAGTCTAAAATAGTGAAGAATTGGCCTCCTACTGTGTTGATATTGCACAGATAATGAAAAGTAATAGTTAAAATTCTGACCTCTAAGCCTATTAGCAGAGGTGATTCAGTGAAAGGCAAAGTAGGGGAGGAAGTTTCGCTGAGCAGTGTTCTTGATGAATCAGTAGTAAATATTAAATTTTTGCAAAACTGAGCTTGTTAACTTCTTTTCAAATTATTTATATAACAAAATATATCAAAAGGTTTTCTGCTCCATACTAAAGTGAAATGGTCATTTGAGGAAAACCATCTGTGGTTGTTTATGTTGTGAAGTGGACTGGGCAGGTGTCAGTCATACAGAAGGCAGTAGATGAGATGTAGGCAGGTTGTAGAGCATCCCACTTGACTACCTTTTCTTGACTTCAGTATTCCTTTCTGGCTATACCCCAGCTCTCTTTACAAGCTAGATGATGGCTGGTTTCCAGTCACTCTTCCTTCATAGCAACAGCCTTGTCACCATGGTAACTTCACAGTCCTCAAGTTGTGTAACTCGGTAGTTTCTAATGTATTTACACAAGTGTGCAATCACGACCAGAGTCCACGTTAGAACATTAGTGTCACATCAGACCCCTGTGCCCATCTCCTGTCCCTCTCCATCTCTTCCCAACCTCTTTGTCTCTGAGCAATTATTAGTTTAATTTTTTGTCCCTACAAACTTGTCTGTTAAGAGCATTTCCTAAAATGAAATGATATAATAAGTGGGATTTGTGATTTTTCCCACTCGATATTTTTGATTTGCATTTATATATCAATATCATTTTCATTTTTATTTCCATAATATTTTGTTAGATTGCCATAATACATTTTGCTTACTTATTCATAAATGGTGGACATTTGGTTGCTTTTAATTAAAGGCTGTTACTAATAACACTGATAGTAACTGTTCATGCAAATTTTTGTATGTAATGTGTTTTAATTTTTTCACAGGTACATAACAGGAACAGAGTTGTTGGGTCATGTGAAAACTAGATGCTTGAGCTTTTTATTAAGCAACTGCCAGAACGATTTCCAAAACAGCCATACATTCACTCTGAAAATATCAGGATTCATCTATTCCCTCACTTAGCAAATATCTACTGAAAATCTACCATGCTCATTTCTTGATTAGGGGCACACCAGTGGACAAATAAGGTGCAGTCTCTACATAACTTAGGGGAAATCCAGTATACAAGACAGACAGAATCAATGTTTAGATTATGAGAACAATGATGGAGGAGTTCAGGTGAATAGAACTAGGTATCAGAGAGACTTAGCCTATTTAGATGCCTGCTAGGACCTTCTGGAGGAGGAATGCTGTGGAATCCTGTACGCTGTTAATATGTGTTGTTCTCACTGGTAGATAAATAAAGCTGCTTTGGCCTATGGCAAGGAAGGATAGAGCTAGGTGGGAAATCCAAGCAAGAGATACAGGTGAAGAAGGGCTGAGTCTGGGAGATGACAAGCAGCTGCCAAGGGAGCTACAAGATACATGTAGAAAATGAGGTAACACCATGGCCACGTGTCAATACATAGATTAATAGAAATGGGTTCATTTAAAGGTCAGAGCTAGCTAGAAATAAGCCTGAGCCATCAGCCAAACAGTTATAATTAATATGAAACCTCTGAGTGGTTTTCTGGAACTTGCAGGAGGGAGAGAAACCTCCAATTTACAGAGGAAATGTTTATAGTGAATGGAAAGAGAAATTCATTGAATAAATTGACCAAGAAAGAAAACAAGTAGTTAATACAAAGGGGAAAAATCATATGAAAGTCTGACAATAAGAGAAAACATTCTCTTTGAGGGACCAAGAATAACTGAACACAACTGGAAGCTGTATGTAGTGCCAGGAGAGAGAGCGAAAGTAGACAAGGATCACTGGAGGGTTAAAATGGGGCAGTGACAAGATTTGTGTTCTAATGTCTGTTTGTGTTCTTGTTTTTATTTGGACAATGAATTGGGAGAAAGCAAATCCAGACACTTAAAAACAACCTGATGTAGACAGACAAAGATAACCAAGAAGTTAAAATGCCCTGGACTACACCAGTGTTCTCAGATCTCAAGGCAACAGGTGATTTCAAAAAACTAGCAAGTAAAATCAGCAAGACGTGTTGGGTGATGGGACGTGAAGAGAAAGACAAAGGCAGGTGTGTTATTTGCTTTCTGATGTGTGATAAAATGCTATGACCAAAAGCAATTTATAGAAGTGTGTGTTTAGGCTGACAGTTTCAGAGGGATGAGAGTTTATCATGGTGAGAAAAGCACAGGTGGCAGGCATGGAGGCAGGAACGGGAAGCCAAGAGAACGCATCTGTATTAGTAAGCATAAAGCAGAGAATGAGCTGGTATAAATTCTCAAAGCCCACCCCCAATGACACACTTCCTCCAACAAGGCTGTAATTCCTCCTCAAATCCTGCCACCAACTGAAGACCAAATATTCAAGCATGTGACCCTAGGTGGGACATTTCTCATTCAAACCATCCACCACATTCTACCCCCTGGTTCCCATTGCTTATAGGAACCATATCATAATGAAAAATACATGTAGCCCAAGTTTAAAAGTCCCCATAGTCTATCACAGTCTCAGCGCTGCTTAAAAACCCAAAGCCTCTTCTGAGACTCAAATAAATCTCTTAACTGTAAGCTTCCATAAAATAAAAAGTCAAGTTATCTACTTCCAAGATACAGTGGCATAGAATATAGACTGTCATCCCAAAGGAGAGAAATCAGGGAACAGTGAGGAAATACTGTGCCAAAGCAAGATTAAAAGCCAGTAGGGAAAACTTCAAATCCTATAGTTCCATATACAACAACTGAACTCTAGTGTCAAAGGCTGAAGGTTCCATTCCTCCAGCTTTTCTACCTGCAACATACATCTCTCTCTTGGACTGGTTCTATTCCCAGTGTGTAGCTCTCCTTGGCAGATGTGCCACAACTCTGGCATCTCCAACATTTCAAGGTCTCTACTTCAACTCTGGTGTCACCATCACAGCTTCATACAATGGACTGTCACGGCCTGCTGCCCTCTTACTCCCCTGCTACATACCATCAGTTTCAATAGCTCTCTGAAGTCATGGTGAAAGAATCCACAACCTTCTTACTCTTTCATTGTCCATATCTCCAAAGTCAGTACTATGTAGATGAAACTGCCTGCATGGTAAGATCCCTTGTCTTGTTTCATCATATTAGCAGAAGCTTTTTTATTCAGTTGCTTTCTAAGAGGAGAAGCTTTCTTGGGTTTGGACTGTTTCTTTGCAAAGTTAGAAGCTTTGATGGGTTGGGTCTTGCCCTTAGGGTACCTTTCTTATTGTTCCAGTAGAGAGCAGAAGACATCTCCCTAATCTTAACAATTATAACCTCTCTTTCAGCACAAACCTTGGCTATAATATTAAACTTGATGGTGCCTGTTTTCCAATATCTTTTGTATTTCTTTCTGCCTCACTTATTCTTTCATTGTAGACCTGAAGAAACATTGTCTATCAGCAATAACTATGTCACAGACCTGAAGACATGAAGTCTTGAAATTTCCTCCACCCAAAATTTAGTCTCTTACTTTGTAATTCAACCTCATGTAAATTCTCAGGATATAAGAAGAAAACAGACAGCGTCCTTCTCAAAACATACAAATCCTGTCTTCCAAACCCCCACCAGAGTGGCTCAATGAGTTGTTTCCAGTAGTCAATTGCTTGCTTCATCCAAAGATGCAAAGTCTTTACATTCCTTCAAAAACCAACATGGTCAGGTTCTTCACAGCAATACCCCTCTCCTGGTACCAACTTATGTCTTAGTTATTTTTCTGTTGTTGTGATAAGACATCGGAACCAAAGGCAACTAACGGAACACAGAATTTATTTTGACTTATTGTTCCAATGAATAAAAGTTCATTGTGGTATGGGAGGCATAGCAGCAAGAATTGGACATGGTACAGGAGAAGGAAGTTGAGATCACATCTTTAACCAACAACCAAAGCAAAAAGAGCTAATTAGAAGTGAGCAAGGATATTAACTCCCAAAATCCAACCCCAGTGTGTACTTATTCCGCAAGGCGGCACCACCTCCCCAGACAGTGCCACCAACAGTTTTTTTTTTTCATTTGAAACAACACAGAAAGGGTCAACTCACCAGATAACCAATATCAATAAAAACTATGGGTACTGAGTCACTACTAAGTCTCTCTCATCTCACTTGGGGAACTAAGTACACCCTGAATGATGCTACCCAGATATGACCAATGAAATCTTGCTTCCAATATCTTTCCAACTTCATCCATCTGCTTTCCCCCATAGTTTTTCCCTCATATGGCTATGTGCTGTGTCCTTTGAGTTTTCCAAAAGGAATATAAGATCCAAGAGTGATTCCAAGGACCCCTACTACACACAAAAAAGATTATGTAGATGTGCTTAAATTAAGAGATTTGAGATGGGGAGATTATCTTAGTCTCTCTGTGTGGGTCCAACGGGGTCAAAACAGATAACAGAGTAATATTACTATTGATGCAGAAATGGGCTATGAGCCAAAAAATGCAGAGGTCTTTAGAAGCAAGAAAAGTAAGGAACTGGATTCTTCCCTTAACCCTCTAGAAGAAATCTTACCAACTTCTTAACACTTTTCTGTGGAACCCACTGGAACTTCTGATCTCAGGATGTAAATTTGCAAGTGTACATGATTCAAAGCCTTTAAATTTGTGATTTGGGCAGGAGGGGGAGGGTACTAAGGATTGAACCAAGGGCTTTTGTAAATATAAAGATAGTATCCTACCATCCTGTTCCACTATGGTAATTTTCATACCAAAAATAAGATACTCATAGATGAACTCAAGGACCAGTGGATTTGGTGACTGAAATAAACACATGATATTTCCCAGACATTTTAGCTACAAGTGTTAACTACTGAGCATCTTCCAGCTAATAACAGCTCTTCCAAATATCAAGGATAGTGGCAATTTTTTTCTTTTTTTTTTTATTGAGAAAAAAAAATTTCCACCTCCTCCCAGCCTCCCACTCCTCCCCCCCTCCCCCCACTCCTTTCCCTGTCCCCCCACTCCTCTCCCCCTCCCTCTCAAGTCTGAAGAGCAGTCAGGGTTCCCTGCCCTGTGGAAAGTCCAAAGTCCTCCCCCCTCCGTCCTGGTCTAGGAAGGTGTACATCCAAACTGGCTAGGCTCCCACCATCGCCAGATGAAGGTTCTTTATTTATGGCTAAAAACCAATTATGAGTGAGTACATCCCATGTTCATCTTTTTGGGTCTGGGTTACCTCACTCAAGATAGTATTTTCTATTTCCATCCATTTGCATGCAAAATTTGAGAAGTCATTGTTTTTTACCACTGAGTAGTACTCTAATGTGTATATATTCCACACTTTCTTCATCCATTCTTCCATTGAAGGACATCTAGGTTGTTTCCAGGTTCTGGCTATTACAAATAATGCTCCAGCCCCGATAGTGGCAATTTTTAAGAAGCAAGAAGCAAAATTTGAAAGGATAATTTGTTCTTTTTGAGAAATGCTAAGTAAAACTGGCTTGCTGGATATTTTGCATGTTGAATCATACTGGACAACATTATATATTATATATTTGTTATTTAAGAAGCAAATCCTGAACTAAGAGTCACTATATCTCACTCTAATGATGACATTAAATTGGGTAGAGGACTAGGAAAACACTCTAGCTGGCAGTGTAGGTTATTAGAAAAGTCTGGTAGATCTTCCTGATATAAACTAGATGGTAACATGACATTAATTAATGTCAGGCATAAGTAATTAATGGAATAGTCAATAATAGATACAGAACAAGGCTTCTGCTTACAGAAGTACAGGTGTCTGCTCAATGGAAAAGCTAAGTCAGACAACACTCAACTGCCTTTAATTTCACAGTCTGTGATTCTTCATAAAATTTTTAGAGATCAATTATGCCCTATCAATGTTAGATCCAAGCAAACTAAGTGATTTATATACAAGTACTCTCACACGTAGAACAATTGTTGATTGAGCAACTTATCTTTATTAAATATGAACTCAAGAGATTACACGGGGAAGAAATTTTAAACTTACAAATTTCTTTGTTTTCTAATTCACTTCCTGGTTTTGAAAGTACATTCTTTAGGTCACTAGGAGATAGGAGACACTGCTTTTGTTTCTGAATAAATTAAACATGGGTAACTTAAGGCATTGATTCAAATGTGTCTAAAAGTTTTAGGTAATATTATGCTTAACACAGCTGCCCAGAATAGAAGCTTTCAGTGGTCTGCACTGAAATGAAAAATCCTTCCCCCAAAGAGCTGGCTGCATTTAGTCATTCTACAGCTCTGAAAATCCAATACTAGCAACAAAGACCAGCATTTGAGCCAGGCATGGCGACACTGGCTAGAAGTACAAACTCCTGGGAGGACTGAAGAAGGAAAACACCAGGTTCAGGGCCTACCTAGGCTATAAAACAAGTTTAAAGTCATCTGATAAATTTATCAAGGCCATTAAAAGGCCCAGGACGAAGAGCACCGGCCTATTGTATGCATGACCTCAAAATTGATGCCTAGTGCCAAAAACAAAAGTTATCTAAAGTGCACCTCTTCTGGTTGTAGAAGCTGGAGAAAGAGCAGCTTATCCTTAAATAGAATAGAAGCAGAAAATGGGATAGAAGGACAGACACTATGGAGATAGGAGGGAAAAAAGGAGCCACTCACTCAAGAATCTGGTTGAAGCCTCTTGTCTTCAGGGAAACCAGATTTCTGGTACAATTACAATTGTTTACCGCCTCTCATTTTTCCCAGAGATGAACTTGCAATTGTCTAGGAATCTCTCTACAAACCCATTTACAAGAAAAAGCTGTACTCACCACCACGTCCAACTCTAGAGGCTCTCGGCCTCAACCTGCCATTGATTGTCACATCCAAGACACCTGCGGAGCCACTCTCTCATCTCACCTATCAAAAATGGTGAAAATGAGGAGGGAAGGGCCCTTAGAAGCACTTTGGGATGTTTCAGCAGCACAGATACTAAAATTGGAATGACTGCAGAGAAGATTAGGAAGGCCTCTGGGAAGGGGCTGTAACTCTCCAGCCGCTCAAATGCTATGCATGACTAATGCTACATTAAAGGAACCAGTGCCCATAGCTGAGTGGGTCTCGTATCTGTTACTCTTATTTGAGACATTCACACCCATCCTATTGGGCAGGCCTTTGCTTTTTTTCTTGAGCACCTCTCATTCTGTCCATTAAAACATATTCAATAAAATCTCCAACTCAGTTTCACAACGGCTAGTCAAGAAATCCCTTTCTGCATCAAGGCCACAAATAACCAGTGTGGCCAAAGTAGAGATCTCTAAAATATTAAGAGAACTCTTTGGACTGTTGAGGGTGACAGTGCAGATGTGTGGCTCTCTTCCCTCATCCCTGACATGAATTACCCAAACTACTAAAAGTAGCTTTAATGTTTGGAGTCAGTTGACCATTTTCTCCAATTCCTTACTGTCATTTTTTCACTGTTCTGAGTAGTTTATATTTAAATATTTAACCAGAAAAAAATCCCAAGTATACCTTTGCTATTATTTCTCACAACCTTCGATTAAACTCATTACAAAGGATAATCTTTGAACGGACAGTTAAATCCCAGGGTCTGGAAGGATGTCTAGAGGCAGCCTGATCTCTGACAGCTTTCTAAATTCCCGCCCCCCAGCACTCTTGTCTTCCCAAGCTGTAATGAGTTGAAATACCTTCAAATGCGCCCCGTGGAGATGATCAGATTATAAGGAATTACCACTAAGCACTCTGAAGCAATAATAAATTTACTTCATAACACCCTCCAATACCTTGAACTTAAAGGAAATCCCAAAGCTTCACATAATAACTAAAATCAATAACTCTACCGTGAAAATTATGGTAATAGATATATAACCAGTTTATGGATGAATACATAAATAAAATTAAATATAAACCTCTCCATCATTTGTATTCCTGAAAACCGGGGCAGGGGGTATAAAACATATTATCATGCAATCTCTTCTTCATTAAAGTCCCAAGCACACTATTAGAAACAGTGTAGGCACGGGATCTGAGGCGACATACTTTGCAAACTCCCAGCATGCTTTGCAAACTCCCAGCATGCCTGCAGTTCCTTCAGCTCATTTGTTGAAACATGTGAGATACACAACCGCCATGACGAATCTTCACTAACTACCTAACTGGATTGAGAATTATCTAGGAAACACACCTTTATGCTTGTCTGTGAGGGTTTTTCAAGACAGTTTAACAGAGAAGGGACGAGTCACCCTAAACATGGACAGCTTCATTCCATAGACTGGAGTCCCAAAGTGAGCCAGCTGAACGCCAGCACTTCCTGCTTCTGTTTCACAGTCTACCCAAGTCTGGGGTTTTCCAGACATGTGTTTCTGCAGGCACAAGCTCTACCAGGCCTTCTCCACACACTGTGATGGGCTCTACTCCCGTAAGTTTTGAGCCAAAATAAACCCTTCTTTTGCTATTTTTCAGGTATTTGGTCCCTGCGATGAATATAACTGACATACTGCAGTATCGTTTTTCCAGCTGTTAAATTGTCCATCAGAGTGTATGTTAAGAAGAAAAGGCCAAGAAATATGAGAAATTCGCTTTCTTTTTGTACTAAAACTCCCAACTAACTGAAAACCAAGCATGTTAAAGTTTACATTTTGCAATTATATTTTCATCAATTAAATACAACTAATATTCACCAACCCAGGCTTTTGTAGAGGTCAAGGTAAGTTAGACTCTCAATGAGAACCTTAGATGTGAATGCTGTACTTACTCACAGCCATTGAAAAGGGAGGTAAGAAAGGAAAAGAATCCATCATCTCCTGTATACCAGCCATGGAGCAAGTTCCTGAAACATAAACCCGCATGCAGAGAGCAATGCCCCATGTTCCACAGAATATTTATTTGGGAGAGATAGAGACAGTTCCACTGAACAGTATCAACTAAGATACAGTGATTGAGATTCATCAAGACAAAACAGGAAGAAAGCAAATCCCAGGCCCAGAGATCCACAAGCTTGGAAATGCATAGGCGTGTCGGGGAATTTTGTCTAGCTCAGGGAATGAGTGTGCAGTGAAAGTGGTCAGATGAGAGACTTCTTAGGACCACATTAGAACGATCATGGGCTCTGCTGACTGAAACCAGGGAATGAAATAGCAAAGGGTTTGAGTAGAAAGAGCCATGCCATGCGATACCTGAGGATCAGGAACACAAGAGGCTACTATACCTGTGTTGGGGAGCCAATTGGCCCTTTTCTAAGACAGGAGAAAAGGAATGGGCTTCATAGACCTAACAAAGGCAGAGTAAACATCATTTAGCAGCTAAGTAGATGCTTCTATGGATGGGTGCAATGTGTTATTTAATAGACAAAGGAGACATGGGGAAAAGTAAACTTAGAGGAAAAGGTTTTGGTGTTTCTCTACACTGACCATGCAGTACTGACTGGATCTTAGTATATGATTCGAGTTTGCATCAGTAGAGGAGAAAAACTAAGTTTAATAAAGTTTTTCAGTTCTGCAGCAATGATTTCTTTACCTGTTACATTCTTGTTCCTCACTGCCTTACCTATTACAAGAACTCAATAAACATGTTATTTAATTATAGTCATATAGCAATATGCATAAAGAAAAAGATAAGGCACAAAGAATAAGTCCTGCTAGATATACTTTCAGCACAACTATATGTAAGAGACAGGCCAAAATAAAAGGCATTAAAAAATAAGAAGACTATAACAAAGAGAGAACGCAGTAATGTGTGGAGGACAAAATAAAAGATTCAACTGGTAGCAAGCTGCAAAGAAAGCTTACAACCAAACACAAGTCAATCTGCTTCTAGAATCTACTTAACCTGTGTGGGCAGCTCATCTACCACAGCTAACATTGGGGCTACCGGATCTTGATGTGACAATTATTTAACCCTGGTATTTGTAACTATCTCAAAAATATGTTTAATATTCCACACTAACATTGTGCAGAGAGAGCTCCAACTAATTACAGTTAGTTAATATAATCAATAAGACCCAGAAAAACATAGGAGATGCTGAATTTCCCACAAACAAATCACAAAGAACTGAAAACCTCTGTTCAACAATTTGCTACATATTTCTTCATTAAACTGTTTTCAGTGGCAAGTCCTAAAGACTCCTAGCCCCCTGGCTTATCAGAATCCCCTGGAGAACTAGGACAAGTGTCCCAGGTATTTTCCTAACCCCTCCACTTCCTGCCCTGGGATGCTCCCAAAGAGACCACCCATGGCGAAGGCACCTGTCTTAGAGTTTTCCTGCTGTGACTAGATGCCAGAACATGGCAAGTCTTATAAACAAAGCATTTAACTGGGCTTACAGTTCAGAGGCTTAGTTCATTATTGCCATGATTGGAAGCAAGGCAGCATGCAGGCAAACATGGTACTGGAGAGACAGCTGAGAGTTCTACATCTGGATCTGAAGGCAGCAGGAAGAGAGAGTGACTCTGGGCATGGCTTGAGCCTTTGAAACCTCATAGCACACCCCCCAATGACATACTTCATCCAACAAGGTCACACCTCTTAATAGTCCCACTCCCTATGAGCCTATGGGAACCATTTTCGATCAAACCACCTAAGCACCTGACCTAGAAATATGATGGGTAGTGGGCTGAGGGAAGCCATCCCGCAAACCATACTTGTAGCTCTGGGCAGCCCAAGGGTTAATTCTATGGGCCAGGATGCCAAAACACTGCTTTCTTAAAAATAAGGACTGGCTTTTGAGCAGCTCCTAAGAATCAGCCTCCCAGCCTTTGTGATACCCTGCCAGACAAAGCTAGATATTGTTGAGACTGAGGGACTGCCTGGGCTCCATTTGACTTCTAGGTATGGTAGAGTCTAAGAATCACTAAAGTCAACCCTGCAACCTAGTTAGGGATATTATTGCTGTGATGAAACAAAATGACCAAAGCAATTTTTTGGAGCAATTTGAATATAACTGGCCCTGATAATCTCAGAGAGTGGTACTATTAGGAGGTGCTTTGTTGGAATGGGTATGACCTCATTAGAAAAAGGCTGTGGGGGCAGGCTTTGAGGTTTCCTATGCTGGGGATACTGTCCAGTGTCTCAGTCGACTTCCTATTACCTGTAAGATGTGGGACGCTCAGCTACTCCAGCACCACGTCTGCCTGCATTCTGCCATGCCTGTGGCCACAGATACTAATGGACTGAACCTCTGAATCTGTAAGTGAGCCTCTCTCAGTTAAATCTTTCCTTTATTAGAGTGGCTGTGGTCATGGTATCTCTTCACAGCAATCGTAACCCTAACTAAGACAGGAAGAAAAAGGTTTATTTGTCTTATGCTTCCACATCACTGTTCATCATCAAAAAAGCCAGGACAGAAACTCAAACAGGGCCGAAATCTATAGGCAGGAACTGATGCAGAGGCCACAGAGGGGAACTGTTTCCTGGCTTGCTCCTCCTGACCTGCTAAATCAACTTTCATATAGAACCAGGCTGGGGATGGTCCCACCCACAATGGACTGGACCCTCCCCTATCAATCACTGATTAAGAAAATGCTCTACAGACTTGCATACAGCCTGATCTTATGGAGGCATTTTCTCCATCAGGGTTCTCTCCTCTCAGATGCCATGCCTAAACAACTGGCTACAATAAAAAGTCCCTGACCAGCCAAGACTTGGGGAAACTTATGTGGCTGGCAGCACCTGGTGCGTTATTTTCTCTCCTTGTGATGTAGAGATTAAATCCACATAGAGGGAGGACCTGGACACTTGCATCCGGTGTCCTGTTGCCTGTCTTTGCCCTCTACCTCTGTTGACGTAGTGTGTGTCCTTTCGTAACAAACCACAAGCAGACCACTTTTCCTGCAAGCTTTGTAGTGGAAGCGTTGGCACAGGGACACCTGCGAAAGGCGAAGCCCGGACCTTTGTTTTACCTGTCGTCACGTTTAGAGAAGTGGCGCCGTAATAAAAGACAGACTCGCAAGGGGAAACGCTCATAGGCTTAACTATCTCAAACTTGGATGATTGGGGAACCTTCCGAAACCAAGACCCAAAGGAGCAGAAACTCTGCTCTGTGTGTAGGCAGTACTAACATCAGAGAGTCGTGTAAAGCCTGGTTGGGCAGAGGGTGTGATCTAAGGGTGACACATTGTGCGGAGCTTAGGTGGGCCCTTTTCCAGCCTCTCGAGCCTCTGTGTGCCCATTTCTCTCCTCTTACACATCAGTCACTGTGAGCAGGAGGACACGGTCACCGGCTTACCGAGGCTTTATGATCTGTACCAGGGAGGAACAGTGTGAGACGACTGCTATCTTCTTAAATGCTGTATTTGGGGGTAGCGTGTCCTCAGCCCCAGCATACGCCCGCTCCCGGCAGAGTCTTATTACACCCACTGAGAAGCTTTCTATACATCATGGTGCTCAGAAATTGGTTTTTTATATCTAGTAATCTTTGTATTTACACACTCCCTGGGGTTAATCTAACATGCCAGTATGGCCACTAGTTTTAGACAGCCTTTTAGGAGCTTCTAAAGTACCAACTATTCATCAAATGCTTAAAATAACCTTTAAAAGTAACTCCTGTCATTTCTAAAGTCAGGATATTCACAGTCTTCCCAAGCAACCTTCTTAATACCGAAGTATTGCACATGGTTGGAAATTTCTCCTGTCTGTGGATTAAATCATCTCCATGTGACTTCTAGTCTTATTGTTCTTAGTTACACATAACGAGGCCGTGTGCGGTAAATCTCATCTGCCTTCCACATAAGAGTCCAAGCAGCTTCCTCATTTCCTCTGAGCCTCCGCTTGTATTTTCACACAGGCCTCTTTAATAGGCCTCAATCAGGCTGACAGAAAAGGCACTCTTCAGCAGTCTTCTATCTTTACCCCTCAAAATTAACCACGTGGAAGTTTCAGAGTGCAATACATTTATTAATCAGGGGAAAAGTGTATAATTTCTAAGTTATACAATCTTTATTCTAAATTTGTATCATTTTAATACCATAGCAAACAATAGATACTTTAACAGAAAAAAATAATCAGACAATACACACACACACACACACACACACACACACACACAATGTATATACATTGGCACCACACAAAACCACAGATCAAAAGAAAAATGTATGATAGTGGAAGTGGTATTTATTTGGTTTCTTGCATAAATATCAACTTACACGGAATATTAAAAATAAACTTTGTGGAAAGTGGGGAGACAGAGAAATATATCTTCAAGAAGGTTGTGTGAGTTCTAACTGGTAGACTTTAAAAGGCTAAGCTAGCATGTCGTAGCACCAGCTGGGCTTTCTTTCCTAGGTACCTGCCTGGAGACTGAGTGTATCCTGTTCTGTCTGCTGTGGTACAAGCAGGTCCAGGCTCTTCAGAGTGCCTTGTGGTTGGAGGAATGAGAGAGCCAACTCTCCGTAAGTCAACACAGCATGGCGTCACCTGCATGCTTCTGCAGCAGGTAATACTGACTCGATGGAATGCAATCAATTCCTTGTCAGTTACATTTTTAGAACCTTCAACTCTCCCCTGATAGATGATCCCTTCCATATATATATATCCATACTGCCAGCCAGTTCTTGGTAGTGAAGAACCTGGGCTTTCTACATCTGTTTATACTGCCTGCATTGTGCCATATGGAAAGGAAGCAGCCAACAGCCATGAAAGGCCAAGCAGTCCTTCCAAGCCGCTAGGGCGTCCACACTGCTATGGTTTGTGAATCACAGTGATCTCACCGTTTACAAAGAACTAACTTCTGCCCTTTGCTAGTTTGATCCCAGACACAAGGCTTTTTGCTGTGAACTCCAGTCTCTGGCAGGTTGCCTTGCTACTTTAAGTTAAGTGCCAGTGTGGCCTTGAAGCTTTTCTTCTGTCCCTTTCACGTACAATTGCATCCCATCACTTCACCGCACACCACGGACACTGGCATTACCGGCCAAGCGTCATGGAATTGTGATAAGCTTGACATGAACGTCTAAGCACGGTCTCTCCTTCTATGCCTCTTTACTAAAGACCGTTCGGTGGGAATAAAGCCAGCAGGTGTGGTGATGAGCAAATCCCTACACCGAAAAGAACGTTGACTGTCAAGAGGTCTTCACGTCACACCCAGGCAATAAATACAGAAATGTCACTTTCCTGACCTCTGCATCCCTTGAAAGCTGAGCGCTCTTCTCTGCTATAAAATCTGTTAGAAATTGCCTCTTGGATACAACTGTAAAAATCAAACGTTTCAGTGCACCGTGAAACCTAAGAGGGCAATATTAAATAATCTTTTCATTCCTCTTAATAAGTTCCTTATATTCCTCTTGTTTGGTTAGGAAGAGGAACTGAGCCTGGAACCTTCCAGCTGAACTGCAAGTGTAACCAAAGTAACAGGTGCACATCTTTGCAGGTACAAAAGCCAAAAACAAGCTCCACCGAGAAGTGAGCCTGGGGAGTTACAATCTACGGCAGAAAGAGGAGCATGGGAGTTACCTCCCAAAGCATTCTTCAGCATGCACTGTTAATTGTTCCAGAAGGAGAGATGGCAGGCATATTTGGGGGCACACTTAGCTCAAGGTTATGGAACACAAGTTTGAAAGGTTAAAATGAAAGACAGGAATGTCTCTGGGCATGCTCAGGTCTCTGTAAAACGTTTAAACCAAAACAAAAGGGAAGGATACTTGAATGTGTATCCTAAAGGTTCCTGCTTCGCTTGACAGCTGACACTAAGGCATCAGATGAGGTGTGGAATTCAAACCATTGAGTCAAGCAGACGCTGGCAGAGACATGGAACAAATCAGATAGCTCCAAGCAGAAACATCAGGATCAAAATGCAAAGCCACCGTTGAAGATCAGAATGTAGGTCGAGGATGGTGTAGAAAACGGGTTCACAAAGTGATCATCCACTGGCCACCAAAAACTTAGACTAATCAGAGCCCGGTGCCAGAGAGGACAAAGTCTCTCTCACGGACTGAGAGCTTGAAAGGAAGAGGGAACTCAGCAATGGTGCCTGGACTTTATCGGTCCAGCTTCCAGGGAGGCAAGTCATGTAGCAATCCCAGGGCCAGCATTTACGTGGCAATCATACTTTTCAACTATTTAATGTCAGCAGACATCCTGCCGGAATTGATTCTGATACAGTCAAGGTCACAGCTGAGGCATCTGCACGCCCAGCACTCCTGTGCCCCGCTGCTGTTGCGGGACTACAAACTTGTCCTTGAATCGCATCTTTGTGCTCTTCCCATTGCTTTATTCATCCAGTTTGCATTAGAGATACTATCATTTTTTTTAACCCCAGGGTATGAAAAAGTTGAAAATATGCTCAAATCCTCCTACATAATAAATGATGGAGCAGCATTTGCATCCAGGTAATCTAACGATCCATGCTCCAAGTCAGACAGCCTTCCCTCGGCTATGTGACCCATACTGCTCCTCAGCCTTACATGGGAACTAGAGCTCAGCTGTATCTGGATGGCCTGGTGAAGTCACATCCCTGCCACCACCAATGATTTAGTGTTCAGCCTCACCCCACAGCAGGAGAAGGTGACTGCTAATATTTATTCTGCTGAATAAAAGTCTGTGTGCTGGCTACAGATTTGCCACGCAAAGCTGGTGTGCCTATGCACCAGCTCCTGTCGGCATTCATTTATTGTATCATTTCCTTCCTAAATTCATCCCCAAGCAGTAGAAATAGCAGATTAACACAATAAACAATAAGGGTGGATTTGCTCTCAATTTTTTTTTCCATAAGCGAATCAGGCTCAACTTCTGCTGCCAGATTGTCTTACTGGCCTGCGTGTACAGTTTTGCCCGCCTCTGTGAAGCAGAGAAACACTGGCATCTCCTGTGGATTAAAATAACTGTAAAAACCCCCGATTTGAAAGGGCCTCTGGGCCTGCTGCCTGGCTGCTGCAACCGCCCAAGGATTTGAATCCTATTGAATGATAGTCTACTACAGTTGGAGGCAGGCAGGGGTGGGGGTGCCAAGCTGGCTGCCTGCTAGCACAGCTGCCTGCAGCCTTTGCAAAGGTCGCAGCACCTCCCCAGCCTTTAATAGTAGCCTAGCAATGAGCCTCTCTGATATGCAACCATCATGAGGGAGGTTTGGCTGGCTTTGTGCATTCCCACAGGGACAGAAAGACTCATTCAAGTCAAGCACATGCATAGGGACAGGGACAGAGAAACAGTGACATGACCATTTGCACTCTACCCTGGAGAGGGGGAGCAAGAGATGAATCAAATATTCCTGTACACACATGGAGAAAAGCTCAATGCCCCACTTCATGAGACTGTGTCTTCTCTTTATTATTTATTGGATTTGTTTCTGATCAATCTCTGTCTGGGGCACAAAGTATTAACATGCAGATTAAGTAGGAAGCTTACTGGTGGACAGTGGCCTGTGACTTCCATCAGTGGCAATCACATGCAAATGTTCAGTGACTTGCCTTTGCTCTGAGATGCTGTAAATTGCATAAGGAAAGCAATTTCCCTATAATGCATGTTTAAAGAATACATGCCTTTTGAAGTAAATTAAACTGCTATGTATATGTGAAGTCACCCTTGAAAGATACTACTGGAGAGCTTATAGTTTTTATCTTTGCCCAATGTTAAGAGGATGCGATTTTTAACTTACTATAATTGACTGTTTTAGCATGAGTAAATGCAAATAAATGCTTGGATTATACAAACATTTTCCAATTAACTGAGTATGAAATTCAATAAGACCTTTACATGGGTTTTGGTGATAGCTAATCTCGGGTGTCAACTTGACTGAATCTAGAATCAACTAAAAGGCAAAACGCTGGGATAATCCTTTTTGTATACTGTGTGAAGATGAGCCTGTTTATCCTCACTTGCCTAAGGCATGTTCTGATTGGTTTAATAAAGAGCTAAATGGCCAATTGCCAGGCAAGAGAAAGACTAGGCGGGTCTTCAGAGCAGAGATAGGAACTTTGGGGAAAATCTGAGAAGGGGGAAGGAAGATTCCCCAGTGAGATGTAGAGGAAATCAAATGTAGGGTAAGTAATGAGGAGACGTAATGAGTCACATGGCAGAATGCAGATTAATTTAATAATTTAATTAATGAGCTAATTTAAGTTTTAAGAGCTAGCTAGTTGGGAACAAGCCTAATCTAAGGCCAAGCTTTCAAACTTAATAAGAAGTCACTGAGCTGTTATTTGGGAGCTGGCAGTCTAAAGAAAGTTCTGCTACAGCAAAAAATTTTCTTGGCAGGTTTTTGAAGTGGTCAGACACACCCTAAATGTGGGAGGCACCATCTGGTGGCAGTCCAGATAAAAGGACGCAGGAGAAGGGAAGTTTGCTTTTGCCTGTTTGCTTTACCTCTGCTGCTGCCTCCAACTCCCCCACAGATTAGAGAGCTAGCCTCTAGTATGGACTGAAGGCTAGCAGCTCTCCAGAAGTCTTGCAGGTCTTCAGTACGGGTCTGAAACTCTGCTGAAGTACACTGTCTTGCAAATTGGGCAGCTACCCTGTCCTCAGCCTCTCCTGTATCAGATAGCCATTGTTAGACTACTCAGATATATTGTATAAATTCCCTTGAAATACGTACTTACTGCATCTGTTCTAGTCCTCCAGAGAACCCCAGTATAGGTTTCTTTCCAACCTTTCTTTTTAGTTTACAAGTCAATTCGGATGCACAGAGAAAATGTAATTCCTTGATTTGTCTGTAACTATGCAGCCAACCTCTGAGATGGCTAACATAAGGAAGCATTACCCAAGCTTCCAACCTGTTTATTTGAGGACTGACTGTACTCTTTAAATTGTATTCTTCAGGTATTACTCAGCTTTTAAAATGGTCTCATGGGACCCTCCCCTTGCTTGTTTCTCCCTGTGTTTGCCACTGGATATCTGGAGTAAATGGGAATGTGGAACCTCATGACTTTAGAGCTAGATGTCACAGTGGGATGCACATGGCTTTATCTGTCAGCTCATAATCGGATAACTCTGTCTTCAGGGAGCCTATTCTCATCTTCATCATCTTAAGAAGTACAGTTTGTGCTGGTTTATCAGAGCTGCAGTAGGTACCGATGCACAGACTTTGAAATTCTTATTACATGTATTCATAGTTGTTCAAAGACTTTATGCTAGTCTATATTACTCTTTCATTCACTCCATTTTAAAGTTCCATTTAGATAAGATAATCCTACACATAAAATAAAAATCAAAACATTAAAAATTATGGAAGTTTAAAACAGTCCATATAAGTTACCTGCTTAAACTCTTAGCAAAAATTAAGAATTTAAATTTGTCTGGATCAGTTGATTTTTAAAAGGATATAATGCCTGTACTGACATCATAGTTTCTTAGAAAATATATAATTTCATCATATGTGTCCCTGTACTTCTTAACACAGCATGCATGTCATATGTCACTGTGATTGGAAATCCCCAGAAAAAAAAATCCCTGGCTTTCTGTTTATCCTGATTTTAAATCTGTTACTTAGTTCAACATAAAAACACTCTCTCCAGAATTAATGGAGGTAATGAAGCAAATGGACTTAAGAGACATCTATAGATTATTGCACCCAAAGAGGAAAGAATATACCTTCTTCTCTGCAGCTCATGGAACCTTCTCGAAAATTGACCACATACTCGGTAACAAAGCTAACTTACACAGTTACAAAAAAAATATAAGTGTCCACCTGTGTCTTATCTGATCACCATGGATTAAAGTTAGAATTCAACAACAATGCTACCCCCAGAAAGCCTACAAACTCATGGAAACTGAACAGTCAACTACTGAACCATACCTGGATTAAGGAAGAAATAAAGAAAGAAATTAAAGTCTTCCTTGAATTCAATGAAAATAAAGAAACAACATACTCGAACTTATGGGACACTATGAAAGCAGTCCTAGGAGGAAAGTTCATAGCACTAAGTGCCCACTTAAAGAAAACAGAGAAAGCACATATTGGAGACTTAACAGCCCACCTGAAAGCTCTTGAAAAAAAAGAAGCAGACTCACCTAGGAGGAGTAGAAGACTGGAAATAATCAAACTGAGGGCTGAAATCAACAAAATAGAAACACAGACAACAATCCAAAGAATCAATGAAACAAAAAGCTGGTTCCTGGAGAAAATCAACAAGATTGATAAACCCCTACCCAAACTAATCAAACGGCAGAGAGAGAATATGCAAATTAATAAGATAAGAAATGAAAAGGGGACATAACCACAGACACAGAGGAAATTCAGAGAATCATTAGATCTTACTACAAAGGCCTATATGCCACAAAACTGGAAAATGTAAAAGAAATGGACACTTTTTTAGATAAATGCCATATACCAAAGTTAAACCAGGACCAGGTGAACAATCTAAACAGACCTGTTCGTCGCAAAGAATTAGAAGCTGTTATCAAAAACCTCCCTACCAAAAAAAGCTCAGGACCAGATGGTTTCAATGCGGAATTCTATCAGAACTTCCAAGAAGAGCTAATACCTATACTCCTTAATGTATTCCACAATATAGAAACAGAAGGGTCATTACCAAATTCCTTTTATGAAGCTACAGTTACTCTGATACCAAAACCACACAAAGACTCAACCAGGAAAGAGAATTACAGGCCAATCTCACTCATGAACATCGATGCAAAAATCCTCAACAAAATACTGGCAAACAGAATCCAAGAACACATCAGAAAAATTATCCATTATGATCAAGTAGGCTTCATCCCAGAGATGCAGGGCTGGTTCAACATACGAAAATCTATCAGTGTAATCCATCATATAAATAAACTGAAAGAAAAAAAACATATGATCTTTTCATTAGATGCTGAAAAAACATTTGACAAAATTCAACATCCCTTTCTGATAAAAAGTATTGTAGAGATTAGGGATACAAGGGTCATACCGAAATATAATAAAAGCTATATACAGCAAGCCGACAGCTAACATCAAATTAAACGGAGAGAAACTCAAAGCCATCTCGCTTAACTCAGGAACACCACAAGGCTGTCCACTCTCGCCATACCTCTTCAATATAGTGCTTGAAGTTCTAGCAATAGCAATAAGACAACATAATGGGATCAAGGGGATTCGAATTGGAAAAGAAGAAGTGAAACTTTCGTTATTTGCAGATAATATGATAGTGTACATAAGCGACCCCCAAAACTCCACCAAAGAACTTTACAACTGATAAACACCTTTAGTAATGTGGCAGGATACAAGATCAACTCCAAAAAATCAGTCGCCCTCTTATACACAAAGGATATGGAAGCAGAGAGGGAAATCAGAGAAGCTTCAGGTTTCACAATAGCCACAAACAGCATAAAATATCTTGGGGTAAATCTAACCAAGGAAGTGAAAGATCTATTTGACAAGAACTTTAAGGCATTGAAGAAAGGAATTGAAGAGGATTCCAGAAAATGGAAGGACCTCGCTTGCTCTTGGATTGGGAGGATCAACATAGTAAAAATGGCAATTCTACCAAAGGCAATTTATAGATTCAATGCAATCCCCATCAAGATCCCATCAAAATTCTTCACAGATCTTGAGAGGACAATAATCAACTTTATATGGAAAAACAAAAAACCCAGGATAGCCAAAACAATCCTATACAATAAAGGATCTTCTGGAGGCATTACCATCCCTGACTTCAAACTCTATTACAGAGCTACAGTAATGAAAACAGTGTGGTACTGGCATAAAAACAGAGAAGTCGACCAATGGAATCGTATAGAAGACCCGGATTTTAACCCACAAACCTATGATCACCTCATTTTCGATAAAGGAGCTAAAAGTATACAATGGAAGAGAGAAAGCATCTTCAACAAATGGTGCTGGCACAACTGGATGTCAACCTGTAGAAGAATGAAAATAGACCCATATCTATCACTATGCACAACACTCAAGTCCAAATGGATTAAAGACCTCAATATCAGCCCGAACACACTGAACCTGATAGAAGAGAAAGTGGGAAGTACCCTACAACATATGGGCACAGGCGATCGCTTCCTAGATATAACCCCAGCAGCACAGACATTAAGGGCAACATTGAATAAATGGGACCTACTAAAACTGAGAAGCTTCTGTAAAGCAAAGGACACTGTCACTAAGACAAAAAGGCAACCCACTGACTGGGAGAAGATCTTCACCAACCCAGCAACAGACAAAGGTCTGATCTCCAAAATATATAGAGAACTCAAGAAACTAGACTTTAAAATGCTAATTAACCCAATTAAAAAATGGGGCACTGAACTGAACAGAGAATTCTCAACAGAAGAACTTCAAATGGCCAAAAGACACTTAAGGTCATGTTCAACCTCCTTAGCAATCAGGGAAATGCAAATCAAAACAACTTTGAGATATCATCTTACACCTGTCAGAATGACTAAAGTCAAAAACACCAAGGATAGACTTTGCTGGAGAGGCTGTGGAGGAAGGGGTACCCTCATCCATTGCTGGTGGGAATGCAATCTTGTGCAACCACTGTGGAAATCAGTGTTTCGGTTTCTCAGGAAATTCGGGATCAACCTACCCCTGGACCGAGCAATACCACTCTTGGGAATATACCCAAGAGATGCCCTATCATATGACAAAAGCATTTGTTCAACTATGTTCATAGCAGTATTATTTGTAATAGCCAGAACCTGGAAACAACCTAGATGTCCTTCAATGGAAGAATGGATGAAGAAAGTATGGAATATATACACACTAGAGTACTACGCTGCGGTAAAAAACAATGACTTCTCGAATTTTGCATGCAAATGGATGGAAATAAAAAACACTATCCTGAGTGAGGTATCCCAGACCCAAAATATGAACATGGGATGTACTCACTCATAATTGGTTTCTAGCCATAAATAAGGGTCACGGAGACTACAATTGGTGAACCTAAAGAAGCTAAATAAGGTGAACCCAAGGAAAAACATATATTAATCCTCTTGGCTATGGGAAGTAGACAAGATTGCCAGGGAGAAAATTGGGATCTTGGGGGTGGAATGGGATGGGGGTAAGGGGAGATGGGGAGAGAAAAGTGAGAAGGGAAGGAGGGGGAGAACTTGGGGAAACAGGAGGATTGGGATAAAGGAAAGTTGGACAGGGGAGCACAGAAGCACAATTCTTAGTTAAGGGAGCCACCTTAGGGTTGGCAAGAGACTTAAACCTAGAGTGGCTCCCAGGAGCCCATGGTGATGTCCCCAGTTAGTCCCTTGGGCAGCTGAGGATAGGGAACCTGAAATGACCGTATCCTATAGCAATACTGACAAATATCTTGCATATCACCATAGAACCTTCATCTGGTGATGGATGGAGATAGAGACAGAGACCCACACTGGAGCACTGGACTGAGCTCCCAAGGTCCCAATGAGGAGCAGAAGGAGGGAGAAGATGAGCAAGGAAGTCAGGACCACGAGGGGTGCACCCACCCACTGAGACAATGGGGCTGATCTATTGGGAGCTCACCAAGGCCAGCTGGACTGTGACTGAAAGAGCATGGGATAAAACCGGACTCTCTGAACATGGCGAACAATGAGAGCTGATGAGAAGCCAAGGACAACGGCACGGGGTTTTGACCCTACTTCATGTTCTGGCTTTGTGGGAGCCTAGCCAGTTTGGATGTTCACCTTCCTAGACATGGACGGAGGGGAGAGGACCTTGGACTTTCCACAAGGCAGGGAACCCTGACTGCTCTATGGACTGGAGAGGGAGGGGGAGAGGAGTTTGGGGGAGGGGGAGAAGGGTGGGAGGAGGGGGAGGGAAATGGGAGGCTGGGAGGAGGCAGATACTTTTTTTTCCTTTTCTCAATAAAAAAAATAAAAAATAAATAAAATAAAAAAACCACTCTCTCTGGTATTATGATCATTAAAGACAGAATAATTTATATTTCAGCCTGTCTGATGTTAACTTGCAGAATTTGATGCAGTGAATCTGTTGTAGTAAAGATATTTGGAGAAGAAATTTAACACCTGAAAAGACAAAATAACGTGTAATCATTTTTTTAAAAAATTACTTTTCTTAGAATAAATATTTTTGAAAAAATAAGTATTTTTTTCAAAAGTTTCGATAGATTTATATAAAAAATAAAAATGCTTGAGTTGGCACAGCCTGACTGAGTGGGGTTTGGTTTTTGTTTGTTTGTTTTCTGCTTCATGTTTTTTTGCTCTGAAAAAAGCCAGGTTTTCTCTGTGTAGCCACCGCTGTCCTGGAACTGCTTTATAGTCCAGGCTGACCTTGAACTCAGAAATCTGCCTGCCTCTACTTCCCAAGTGCTGGAAATAAAGGTATTAATAATAACAATAACCATAGACTTATTTTTACTTAAAATAATAAAGAGTGCATTTTTGCCATCTCTCAATATTTTCGACATAAGCACTGTAGCATGAGATCTATGCTTAGATAAATGTCCATGTGTCTCTATGTGACACCTACCTTTTGTGGTCTTGCTAAAGTATAAGGTTCTGTGTGTTGAGAAACATATCCCCTACCTAGTAAAATATCCAGAGCCCAGATTCTTTAACTGTGGCTTGTAACCCTATACCAGTCCTAGAAGCGCATGTGGAAAACCATGAAAAAGTTGGCCACAGTAAAAGTTTTCTGAATTAATTAAAAATAAAACATAGGACAAGTCTGGGGTGTTCCGGCAGAGCTCCCCTGCGTTGCACAACACGGCTCCACTGCAGATTGTTTCTGAACACACAACATGCATGCTTACTGTGTGCTGCCACGCCCACGCCAGCAGCAAATGCTGCCTCCGACACCTCGGCTCAGAGCTGAAGCTGTTACACGCTATGGATTATGAGTTGCAAAGTCCACACTGTACGCGCAGAGTTTCCTAACTTCGTATTTTCCTACGTCATTTCCTGCATGCAGGTATCAAACTACTGTGCCTTTGTACTGCATTGTAAGAAAGTTTGCTTTGCAAACAACGACCATTTGAGAGCAAGTTTAACTTTAAAAAAAAATGTTAGTAAATTTTGTTTTAGGGTGAAGAAAGAATTTCCAGGACATTCTGAAATGGCCATAAACACATTTCTGCCTTTTTGCGCTGTGTATTTGTGCAAAGCAGAGTCATCAGCATTGACACGATCAGGCTACCAGATAGCTATGAAAGTTAGAGATGCTTTATGTCTTCACATGCCAAATAATCCAGCAAAATTTAATTCTTTACATAAAAATAGACAAGCACAACCACCTCATCAGTATGCAAATTTACCTGAATATTTACTAAAAAGGAAAAATTACAAGCATACTAAAGAACTTTTTTAAAATAAAATTCTTTGTGTAAGTAGCAAACATTTGGCTGGTATACATGTCTTGAATACCACTATAGCTGGGGTCATATAAAAGTTTCTTGTGTGCAATGAAGTCAGAAATGGGAAATGTTAGGGAAGCCACAGTCTAGAGCATAAGAGCACAGGATCCCAGGGGCAAAAGATGAATGAGTGAGGGACTATCTGGTGATCACAGTGTCCTTCAGATTTGCTCAGCATCTCACTGTTCACCAAGCAATGCAAAGAGATTTGTTGAGACTATTTCTGTCTATTATAAGTATTCTTTTGATAGTATTTTGTATGCAAAAATCATATCTAAAGAAACCTTTTAACTTAACGTTCATCAGTTTGAAATTCTTTTATAATTGAGAGAATTTTCTTTTTTTTTTTTTACTAAGTACTAAAAATAAAACGCAATTTTGCCAACGTAATAGCTGGTATTTAACACACTTTTACTGCCCATATCTACTGTAATTATATTGAATAGCTATTCTAAATCTAAAGTGATACATGCACACAAAGCAATCACGATACCTATGCACTTCTGTAAAGCATATGATACCCTTGAAAGCAAAACTCATCCTCATTCAATAATCTTTGATCCTCAACCTTTCAATAAGATGCAACAAATGTAAATGAGGTTAGAACTGAAGCAAACACAGAAAAGGAAGTTGAAGGGGAGAAGGGGAGAAAATCGCACCTAACTTTATCATGACACATAGTGCTAATAATATTTCATAAATACTTAGAGAAGAAACTGAGAGGCAAGCTGAAAGGCTGGATACCTGAATTCTTCACTGTGAGGATTTTATTAGCCAATAAAATGCACAGCTCTTTAAAATACTGCAACAACGTTAAACCATTCTCTTTTCAATGCTTTGTTTTATTTTAAGATGGGAGAACGAAACTAGTTGGCAACGAATAAAATGCTATTCCAGAAAGGAACGTCTCAGCCTTAATCTTCCGGCAGAGCAAAACTTGATGCTGTCTTAATTAAGTCTCAGTAAAAAAGATGTTATAAAGTTTTACTTTGTATTTCAAAGAGAAACTAAAACTACAGGCTTAAAAAATTCATAAAATACTGACTCATGAGTTCTCCGAAATAGAAGAGAGATTTTTTTTTTAAGTTAGGATTTGGAAAACATTTTACACATGCTTTTTTTTGAAAGGAGGTGTGTGGCTAGGTTGTAGCAGAACTTGTATATAGAATAAGCTATAATAGATGGGGGCTCTGGAAAGGTGGCTCAGAGGGTAAGAGCACTGACTGCTCTTCCAGAAGATTGGAGATCATTTCTCAGCATCCTCACGGCTGCTCACAAGCACCTGTTGACTCCAGTTTCAGGGCATCCATCACCCCCTTCTGGCTTCCTCTGGCACTACACTCCATGTATGCGGTACACATACAGACAGGTCAAATTCAAATAATAATTAAAACAAGGGGGGCTCACCAACATATGGTTGCTGTTTATTTGAACCATACCTTCGGTTAACTCAAACATATGCTATTTTGCTCTGTTTGAACAGCTGCAACACAACATCTTGACTTGGTAACCGCAATGTGTTTGACACAGTCATGGATGCCAGGAACTTCTTCCTCACAAGGCTGCAGAGTTGATGTCTGGTTAAAACTGATATCCTGGTACTTAAACAATACCATCTACCTACGTCTTCTGATTTACTAGTTCCTTTGGCTTCACTCGCAGGGCATGAATCCCATTCATAAGAGTTTCACTCTTAAGATAGTGGCTGATAAATCTCAACTCCTGGTGGTTAAGATTTTGACGTATGAAGTTTTATGAACACAAACAATTGGTCCACAATAATTACACATCTATAGAACACATTTAATAAAGGGTCTGAGCTCTGGGAAGCACATATTCCACAGAGAAGAAATGTTGCCTCTGGTTGTGTGCCTGCCTTCGCTCACGCAGACCTAATGGGAGACTGAAACTTCAGTAAGAACAAGCTTCTGCACAGAGACAGAGATATGGAGTTGTCCTGACACTGGACACAGTCTTCTGAGTGGGAACTAAGATGGTGGTTTAGATGCAGCATCTTTAAGACCAGAAGTTCAGATGGAAAAAAAAGTCAAGATTAAAAGCAATCAATATGAAACTAAGAAAAAATCCTAATGGGTAACCCAGACTCAGAAAGAAAACATGGTGTGTACTCATTTATAAGTGGATAGCATCTGTAAAGTAAAAGATAATCATGCTACAATCCACAAATCCAGAGAGGCTAAGTAACAAGGAAGGCTTAAGGGGGAACACAAGGATCTCCCTGGGAAGGAGAGAAGAAGACGTAGAAAAGATTTCAAGGGTGGACAGGGAGTGGGTGGAGTTGGGAACAGGAGGGATCAGGTTGGAAGAAAGGAGGAAGAAAACGCTGGGAGAAACGACTGAAATTGGGTGGCATTAGGGAGGAAACCTAGTGCAATGGAAACTCCATGGAATCTATGAAAGTAACCCTAAAAATGACTCCTAGTAACGGGGGGCGTGGAGCCTGAACCGGTCACCTTCTGTAACCAGGAAAGCCCTCAAGAGAATGGATTGGAACACCAAACCTGCCATAAAACTTTTGGCTCGTTTGTCCTTCCTGCTGAGTGTTTTAGGACTGGAGTCTAGCAGTCATCAAAGAGACCAGAGAGACTTCATCTAGCAATTGATGGGAGCAGATGCACTGAGCTCCAGGAGTCCAGCAGAGGAGAGGGAGGAAGAATCAGAGGAACCAGAGGGGTGAAGAACACCATGAGAACAGAATCAATTGACCGGACTCATGGGGGCTCACAGAGATCAGGGAGCCTGTGAGGGTCTGACCTAGGTCCTCTATTTATATGCCATAGCTGAGTAGTCAGGTGTTCTTGCAGGATTCCTAACGCAGGAAGTGGGGTGGCTGTCTCTGGCTCTTTTGTGTATTTGTGGAACCCTTTTCCTTGTACAGGGTTGCCTCACCCAGCCTTGATGGGACGGGATGTATTTGGTCTTATTTCAGCTTGTTATGCCATGTTAGGTTCATATCTCTGGCAGGCCTGCTCCTTTCTAAGGGTAGGGTGGATCTGGGGAAGAGGGAAAAGCTGCAAGGAGTAACACTGGGGAAGGGGAGGGAAGGAAACTCGATCAGGATGTGTGATATAGGAGAGAAGAATTAAGAAATCACTTCTTAAGAAATAAATAAATAAAAACAATCAATGAAGGAATAAAATATAGAGCCACAGAAATCAGAAATAAAATCAGATGGGACTTTCTTCAAAAATAATCCAGCCATGCCAAGCTGCTAGCCTGGCATGAAGTCATGGGTCCCACAAGTGGAGTGGAAAGAAAGACTCTGAGCACCAGGTGCTGTGAGATCTGAACTCAGCATGCCCAGAGGAGAGCGGGAAATCATCCATAGACAACTGAATAATAATAATAACAATAATAATAATAATAATAATAATAATAATAATAATAATAATCCTAACGAGGAGGTAAAAGGAAACTGGCGAAGATTCTAGGTGAGGAAAAGGACTCTTGTGCTCCTAGACTATAGAATTAATATTACAATAGTGGTTTTACTACCATTCTACTTTGTCTTTGCTTGCTTTGGTAAACACCATGACCAAAAGCAATGTAGAGAGGAAAGGGTTTATTTGCCCTACAGGTGACAGTGACATCTATCACTCAGGGAAGCCAAGACACAAACCAGGATGCAAGATCTGAGACAGAGACCAAGGAGAAGTGCTACTTACTTATTCACAATCCCTCTGCTTGCTTTCGTCACCAACCCAGGTCTGCCTGAGGGGGCAGCAGAAAGCCAATCCAAAGGAGACTAGTCACCAATCTTTAACCATGAGAAAGCCTACAGAAATGCCCTCAATTGAGGTTCCTTCTTCTCAGATGACTCCAGTGTGTTTCAAGTTGTCCAAAGTAACTAATACCATGCCAACACCAACCTATAAATTCAGGGCAATCCCCATTAAAATTCTGATGATATGGAAACACAATAGACTGTAGGGATAAGTCCTGCCCCTTGGGGGGCGTGTTCACCTCGGGCTAATGTCTGCCTATAAATTTGGCGAGCATGCTCCCAGCCATTGCTTCTGGTTTCCTGGTCTCCTCGGGAACGGTGGTTCTGTAAGTCTATTTCTACATTAAAGCTATAGATATATATTTTTTTACAATCTGTCTGCATTTGTTTATGCCGTTACATTTTGGCGCCCAACGTGGGGCTATTTTGCCCCCGACTCAAGCGGGTAGCCCGCTAACTAACACAGCACCCTCCTGGGTGCTTTTTTAGTTCGTGACTCCGGCCCCAGTGCCGAGTCCGAGACACACTCGGCCACACAGGCCCATTCTGCCTGCTTTGGCTAAGTTTGCAGCGGAACCCCACTGCCTGAATTAGCAGAAGCTCAAGTACCTGCGGTTTTGCAACAAAAGCTGCCACAGTGGCAGATTTGGTCTGATACAAAGGGACTTGGCCAGGCAGTGGTGGCGCAAGCTATGATACCAGCACTTGGGAGGCGAAGGCAGGCGGATCTCTGTGAGTTTGAGGCCGGCCAGACAGTGGTAGCACAAGCCTTTAATCCCAGCACTTGGGAGGCAGAGGCAGGCGGATCTCTGTGAGTTCAAGACCAGCCAGGCGGTAGTGGTGCACGCCTCGGGAGGCAGAGACAGGCGGATCTCTGTGAGTTCGAGGCCAGCCTGGTCTACAAGAGCTAGTTCTAGGACAGGCTCCAAAAACACAGAAACCACCACTGGCAGGAACCGATCATTGCAGGTAAAAAATTTTTCTTTTATAAATAAAATGTCTGAACACATTAGTATTCAAGAATTTAACAGTTTTTTTAATTGTACCATGTGGGAGATTTTACAAGAGGTGTCTATCACCCCACATCTATGGATCCTTCTGGGATTCGTAGTTTTAATTGGCACCAAATGGTTTGATAATAGAAATATGATAAAGTCTTTACAAGACGAATCCAGGATTCTTAAGGCAGAGATTGAACACTTAAAAACAATTGAGAATGACAACAATCTTCACAAGAATCAGTTTGAAGTTCTCCAGGCTGATGTTAAGGAGAAATTCATTACTATGGAAGAGGGAACAGCTGATCTGGATGGTAAGCTTCAGTCCCTTTCTGTAGGAAATGAAACATTAACTAAGAGAATCAAAACTGCTCAATGTGACAATCGCATTTTGTCTAAAGCTTATGACAGATTGACGGAAAGATTGTCAATACAAGAAGGCACAGTTTATGCCATAAAAATTATGTCCAAAGATGAGATGTTATCTCTAACGGACAAACTTCATACTTTAGAATCCTCAGTGAAAGCTTTGGAACATAATTCTGGACAGGAGATTCAGACATTGCAGAAGGCAATGGTGAATACAATTGAAAAGATTGAGGAATTTCTAAATTCTGATGAAGAAGAGCAAAGGGTAGAAAGGCAAATATTAACTACATCTGTGGGTAAATCTCTCCGGGACAATTTCCACAAAGATCTACCTACAGCTCTACCTGCCTTTCCAGTAATAACAACAGAGAAGGTGATTGGTTCCAAAAACCCTAGGGTCATCAAGGAGGATACATGGGAGCCTGTCCGTATGAATGATCTCAAGGAAATAAAACAGGCTGTCATGACTTTTGGGATGCAAGCCTCTTTTGTTAAAGAGATGCTAAGATCTTCGGCCACGACAAGCAGAGCAACCCCCTCGGACTGGCTCCAGCAGAGCTCTGTGGTACTCGAGAGTGGACCACAATTGAAATGCAAATGCTTATTCAGGCAAGAGGCTAGACTCTTAGAACAGCAGGAAAAAGCGAAGGGAATTGACATTTCCCTAGATAAAATTCTAGGTGAAGGGCTCTTTTCCGACCCTCAGGAACAAGCTAATTTGGATGAAAACACAATCTCCATGTGTACTACAGCAGCCTTAAGGGCTTGGGACAGGGTACAAGACCCAGGCCAGAGAATGGAATCATTTGTCAGAGTTAAACAGGGTCAGAGAGAACCCTTTAGTGACTTTTTACAAAGATTAACTAAGGCTATACAAATAGGGATATCTGACCCAGAAGCAAGACGTATAATGATTGAGTCTTTGGCTTATGAAAATGCAAATGTGGAATGCAAAAGGATTTTGGGCCCTTTAAAGCTCAGATCAGCGCCCTTGGAAGAATGGGTCTTGCATACACTCAATGTTGATACATTTGATTATGGCACTGAAGCATGGATAGAAGAAGCAATTTCCAATGGTAAAAGGAGACACCAGAATACCAAATGTTTTAATTGTGGCAAAATGGGTCATATGAAAAGGAATTGTAGACAACGGATTTTCAGAAATAATAATAATAATAATGCATCTTTCAGAAATGATAATAATAATGCATCTTCCAGAAATAACAGAAATAGAAGGACTCAGCCTTCAGGTTTATGTAGAAGATGTGGAAAAGGCAGACATTGGACGAATGAATGCAGGTCTACAAGACATAGACAAAGCAACCCGATACAGTTGGGAAACGTGAGGGGGGGGCTCACAAGCCCCCATGGCAAACATGGTTCAGTCATTTCCAGTTTCTGCAGAGAACGTGCCTCATCAGGACAATTAGGAAGCCTCATGCCTACTGTTACAAGCAATAATGATCAGAAAGATAAGTTACGTGTGTTTTGGCAAACTTCTATTAATGATCAAAGACCTAAACTGAGAGTGTGTGTAAATGGCATTTTTATTACTGGCCTGCTGGACACAGGTGCTGATGTAAGTATCATTACCCCAGAATCTTGGCATCCGTGTTGGCCTCTTCAGAATGTAAGTGTACAGCTCCTGGGAATTGGAACCCTATCTCGAGTAAGGCAGAGCACGAGATGGGTTGAATGTATAGGGCCAGAGGGACAAATAGGAAAATTAAAGCCATATGTAGCCAATATCACAATGAATTTATGGGGTCGTGACCTATTACAACAATGGAATACCAAAATTAACATTCCTGCTACTTCTAGAGCCTATATTTCTGAGAATAATATTAAAAGATATTACAAACAGAGAAAACCGGCCATTCGGGCTGTACAAGAACAAGCAATTGATGTCCCTTCAGAGATACCAACAGCCTTGCCTCTAAAATGGTTGACTGAGAAACCAATATGGACAAAGCAATGGCCTTTAGCTGAGGAAAAGTTACAGGCTTTAGAACAGCTGGTACAAGAACAATTAGATGCTGGACATATAGAAGAATCTACCAGCCCTTGGAATTCTCCTGTATTTGTGGTTAAGAAAAAATCAGGTAAATGGAGAATGGTGACAGATCTCAGGGCCATCAACAAGGTTATTCAACCTATGGGCCCTCTGCAATCTGGAATTCCTTTGCCCTCTTTATTACCAAAAGGATGGCCTCTCATAGTTATTGATTTAAAGGATTGTTTTTTCACTATACCTTTGCAAAAAAGAAGATAGAGAAAAATTTGCCTTCACAGTGACTACTTATAACAATTCTCAACCTTTGAGGAGGTACCACTGGACCGTCCTCCCCCAGGGTATGTTAAATAGCCCCTCCCTGTGCCAATATTTTGTGAACCAACTATTGCAAAAAATACGCAAGAAATTTCCCAAATCTATAGTATACCATTACATGGATGACATTTTGTTATCCGATTCAAACATAGATACCTTGAACAGACTGGTTGAAGATATAAAGATACTTTTACCTAAATGGGGATTGCAAATCGCTCCTGAAAAGATTCAGAAGGGAGATTCTGTTAATTATTTAGGTTATAGAATAGGTTTGCAAAAAATTAAGACACAAAAAGCACAAATTAGGAGAGATCGCCTACGGACTCTTAATGACTTCCAAAGACTGTTAGGAGACATTTCCAGTCTACGACCAGCTATTGGAATAACACCTGATCTAATAATTCATTTGAACAAAACCTTGGATGGTGATAAAGATTTAAACAGTCCCAGAGAATTAACAGCTGAAGCAGAAAAGGAACTGACAATGATTGAGGAAAAATTACAACAGGCACATGTGGACAGGGTGAATCCAGAGCTCGATTGTATTCTCGTCATACTACCATCAAAAATTTCTCCTACAGGAATTTTAATGCAAAGGGATGATATTATTTTGGAATGGATCTTTTTAACACATAAACCAAGTAAGAAACTGAAAACTTATGTGGAAAAAGTCTCAGAGTTAATTATAAAAGGCAAGCTGAGACTTCGTGAATAAGCAGGCATAGACCCAGCAGAAATTATAGTGCCTTTCACTGCTGATGAACTAAAGAAATTATGGGAAGATAATGAACCATGGCAAAGAGCTTGTGCTAATTTTTTGGGAGACATTAATAACAACTATCCAAAAAGCAAGAGGCTTAACTTCATAAAGAGAACTTCTTGGATTCTTCCTCGAATCATCCGTGATGCTCCAATAACTGGAGCCCGTACATTCTATACTGATGCCAATAAATCAGGGAAGGCAGGTTACAAATCAGAAGACTTGGGTAAGGTGGAACAAAGTCCGTATAATTCTGTCCAGAAGGCAGAATTATATGCCATTCTTATGGTGCTAAGGGATTTTAAAGAACCTATTAATATAGTCACTGATTCACAATATGCAGAAAGAGTTATTTTACATATTGAAACTGCTGGATTTATACCTGATGATACAGAACTAACCTCATTGTTTCTCCAGGTTCAAGATTTGATCAGGAACAGGCTTTGCCCTATGTACATAACACACATCCGATCCCATACGGGTCTGCCAGGTCGTCTAGCACAAGGTAATGCAGAAATTGATCAATTATTGATTGGCAGTGTGCTACAAGCCTCTGAATTTCATTAAAAAAACATCATGTTAATAGCAAAGGTTTGAAGAAAGAATTTTCAATTACATGGCAACAAGCTAAGGAGATTGTAAAGAAATGCCCTACTTGCTCTTTCTATAACCAAACGCCACTGCCTGCAGGGGCTAATCCAAAGGGCACCCAAAGGAATGAAATCTGGCAGATGGATGTGTTCCACTTTGCAGAATTTGGCAAATTAAAATATGTTCATCACACCATTGAACTTATTCAGGCTTTCAGTGGGCAACTGCTTTAAGTTCAGAAAAAGCTGATTCAGTAATCACTCATTTATTAGAAGTCATGGCTATCATGGGTATACCTACACAAATAAAGACGGATAATGGTCCTGCTTATGTCTCTAGGAAAATGAAACGGTTTTTTGATTATTACAATATCAATCATGTTACAGGTATACCATACAATCCTACAGGTCAAGCAGTCATAGAAAGATCAAATCGAACTATAAAGGATATGTTGAACAAACAGAAAGGGGTGGAAAAGACCCCCAGAAATAGGTTACATAATGCTTTGTTAACCTTGAATTTTCTCAACGCTAATGAGAAGGGAACAACGGCTGCAGAAAGACATTGGATAATGGAAAAGTCTACTGAACTAAATCAACCAGTTTATTTCAAGGATGTGCTGACATCACAATGGAAGCCAGGATATGTGCTACGTTGGGGAAGGGGTTTTGCTCTTATCTCCACAGGTGAGGAAAAATTGTGGATACCATCAAAATTAATAAAGGTTCTGTTTGAAGAAGAGAAGCCACTTGGAAAAGATAAATAACAATTCTTTTTTTTTTTTTTTTGGTTTTTCGAGACAGGGTTTCTCTGTGGTTTTGGAGCCTGTCCTGGAACTAGCTCTTGTAGACCAGGCTGGCCTCGAACCTCAGAGATCCGCCTGCCTCTGCCTCCCGAGTGCTGGGATTAAAGGCTTGCGACACCACCACCCGGCTAAATAACAATTCTTGCATAAGGATGGCGAACATACTGATGGTAAGAAATACAGATAGGTTGGAGGCAGGGTTCTTTTCTTATCTCCACAGGAAAATACTCATCTTCAAAGAAATTGAGGGACCCTGAATATTTAATTACTGATGGATGGATACATTTTATAAGTATTAATTTATATATATATATGTCTTATTAAACATTTCTTTATAAATATATAGAGCTGATTTTGAAGTTGGACTCTGGCTCAGTCCCTTTCTAATTCCAAGCCTGTTAGTAAGAGAGAAACCCAGAGTTTCTGGAGTTTCTGTCTCATGTCAAGAGCCATGATATGGGACAGAAAGAAATATGAGTTTAGAAAACATCTTTGCTTTTCTTCATATCTATCATACTTTTCATTGAAAATATCTATCATGCCTTTCATAGAATATATATATATATATATGTATGTCTATATTATTAATGTTTAAGTTTTTCACAATGAACAATGAGTTTTTCCTGGCGTGACATTTGAAGTTTCCAGGAAGAAGATGGGGCCCCACAACAACAACTCTACCTGGTTGATATGACGTCATGATACTGATAGCTCTACTACAAGACCTGTTTTGGATACCAGCTGCACAAGACGATCCCAACTTGGTTAGCTGAAATGGTGCACATCTTGTACAACATTCTGGCCAGACCTCCACAAAATACTCAGAGACTATTTGCAATTTTAAAAGACATTGATCTTGAAATTTAACCATCAGTTTACTTTCACAGGATCCCCCAGAAAGAACGTCGCCCCCATGACAGCTGGAAGTAATTCTAGAGGACGACGTCCCTCTCCCAGTAAAGTTTACCCCTGGGTATAGGGACATCATTTAGGGGTTGGGAGGTTGGGGGAGGAATTTTATAAGCTCAGGGATTATTTTGAAAAAAAAGGGAATGATGGGATAATAGATTTATAATTGTGAGTTACTGCTTTTAGACAAATATATTGGTATCGATTCTTGTATATTGATACAAAGTTAAATTATATTGACTATGTATGCATGCATGTTTCTATGTCTGTTTAAAACATTTTTATGTATTGACATATATTGTATTTATATATATATTGTATATATTTACCATATTGCAGTGTTCATTTCTACCTCTGATTAAGATACTTACATAATGTTTGTGTATTGATATATATTGCAATGTATATTTGTACAGTGTTTATATTTGGAGGTCATTATCCTCATTTGTTACCCAGTTGTTTATTGTCTTAGTTTTTAAGTTAGATAGATATTGAGGATTATATAGATAAATAGTCATCTAAGTTTGTCATTTATAATTAGACTAATCAGGTTCTCTAGATATATAGAGATTATACTCAGTATAGATAGATAATCTTCGACCTCTTCAAAGAGCTGTAGAAAATGGCCTTTAATCTAACTCAGAGTTTCGTGATAGTGAGACACAATTGCTCCTGGCAACACCGCTCTATTCCTGGGAGAATGTTGAGCACCAAAGACACTCCATCTGGAGCCTTTCTATTTGGCAGAACTGGCCTTTGGGCAAAGAAATGCCCATACCTCAACCACTGACAGAGATACAGAGCGTGCATCAATGGATAAAACAGGACTGTCATATCCTGCCAAGACAGGGTAAGATAGTTTTGAAAAGTTCCTTGCCTTTAATAATGGTATGTCAGTTATGTTAGGCCTTAGCCAAAATTGGTTGACTCAACGTTGCAAACAAGACTTTGGGTGATTGCCCAGGTAGTCAGTAGTCTCTGTCAATTGTTGCACATTTTGGATATATCTCGTTTGTTGAGTAGTGTTTATTCCCTTCTCAGATCTTTGACGGAGTTGAAGATTATATAATTGTAGTTACTCTCTACATTATTTGGATTCCTTGAGATAGAATGTTTAGCAAAGCTTTTGTTCTCAATATTGTTTGTTATATTTATTATTTGTTGTTATTGTATATAGTTGTATTTGGTTTGGTTCTGTCTTATTTAGACAAAAAGGGGAGATGTAGGGATTAGTCCCGCCCCTTGGGGGGCGTGTTCGCCTCGGGCTAATGTCTGTCTATAAATTTGACGAGCGTGCTCCCAGCCATTGCTTCTGCTTTCCTGGTCTCCGCGGGAATGGTGGTTCTGTAAGTCTATTTCTACATTAAAGCTATAGATATATATTTTTTTACAATCTGTCTGCATTTGTTTACACTGTTACAATAGACTATAGATTTTCAAAAGCAATCCTTAACAGAATAAGTCTGCTGGAGTATCACCATACTTGGCTTCAAACTACACCATGGAGCCACAGTGACAAATACAGCACAATACTGATCCAAGAACAGAATGTAGGCCAGTAGAACATAGTAGAGTGTCCATAAAAACCCACACAACTGCGGCAGCACAATTTTAAAAAGGCATCAAAACACACAACAAATGGTGCCGACAAAACCGTATATACACTACAGAATAACGAGGTTAGATTCAAACCTCTTGTTTTCCAGAAAGATCAACTTAAGTGCATCAAAGGCCTTAATTTAAATGGGAAATGCTGAAAATGCTAGGGCAAAACATAGGGGACGTGCTTCAGAATATAGGTACAGGGAAACAATTTCTGAATGTATCACAGAAAACAACTTTAAGATTGATTATGATTATATGAACAAAAAGGTTTTGTGCATAGCAGGGATTACTATCAACAGATTGAATAAACAGCCTCAAGAATAGGAGGAATTTTTTGCCAGTCATGCTTAATAAAGGAGCTAATGCCTATAATATATAAGGAACTATAAAAACTGAACAAGAAAAAAACAAAACAAAACAAAACTTTCCATCAGTAAATAGGCCAAACAACTGAACAGACAATTCCCAAGAAGAAACACAAATGGTCAATAAATATTTTTGGAAGTGTTCAACATCATTAGTCATTGGGGAAATGCAGTTTAAAACTACTTTGGGATTCCAGCTCACCTCAGTCAGAATGGCTAAGATCAAGACAGTAGATGACAGTAAATGCTGGTGAAGATGGGAAAGCATGGCCTCTGTCACTTTTGGTGTCAGTGTCAGCTAGCAGAAATCATTTGACAAGATGTATTGAAGACTAGAAATAGAACTATCTTGTAACCTAACTATACCACTCCCGGGCATTTACCCAGAGTGCTCTGTATCCTACCGTATCTAAACATCTGTGTTTAGTGTGACTCTATTCACGGTAGCAAGGAAACAGAGCCAGCCTACATGTCCACCAGCAAACAAACTGACCATGAAAACATGGTTCACATATTCAATAGTGTTTTAATCAGTCATAAAGAAAACTGGAATTGTGGAATTTGGAGCTACTAGGGTTGGAAGAGTGCCAACAAGAAGGGGACAGGAAGACACAGAAGAGCAGGGGGAGAAAGCAAAGAAAAGTCTATTTCAAAATGTTTTAATTAAAAAATGAAAACACATTTATAAAAATTTAAAATTTACCTGGTGCTTCCTTCCACACACTGTCTTCCCTAGAGCCTGTCATGGGGCCACTAGGACAGATGCTGCCTTCAAGTTCAACAACACCGCGTCTGATTCTGAGAGACTGCTGTGGCCCTCTCTGCAGCACTCTGCGTTCACAGCTATTGGCATGCTGTTGAGCCGACTCAAGTATCTCAGTAACTATTTCTAGCCAAAAAAATCTGTGCGTAGATTCATACACATCCACTGAGGAAGAATCTATCCTCTTCTTGAATATCATACAAATGCATGGTACACTTATACATGCGAACACAAGCTGCCAGCATGTTCTGATTGAAAGCAAAATGGATTGTTACAGAGGTCTTATAAGGATCACTTTTTTAAAAGAAAATACTTATTTGTAAGGGAGTTTTAAATTCCTCAAAGCAGAAAGGAAATTTCTACGTATCTTATTTTGAGAAAGAAAAAAAATTAACTTCTATAACCACCTTAAAAGAGACGAGCTAAAGGGAAATCGGCGCACACAGCGCTGAGCAGAAGTGCAGCCCTTTGAACTAAGCAGAGGAACAAACACTACCGTAGTGCGATATAAAAAGAAAAATTCATCATTTACAACAGGGGCTGTCTGAGGACGCTGCTCTACTCTGAAAGCTGGGAAGGTAGCTTAGAATAGCAATGAAGGCCGTGGCAATGAGCACAATTTGCGCATTATGAATGGTATGTTTTTAATAAGTTCTTACATTGATGTATCTCTTTGTTAGAAAAATCCCATTTCTCCCTGGGTCATTTTTCATGTCTGTCTCCCTGAATGTAGCCTCTTTGTCTGACAGAATAGCAGAGCCCACATTAATGACACAAAACGGATCAGAGCAGAACACCAATTGTGCAACACAGGTGTAATAGCTTCGTCCCTGTCGACTGAACGGCAATTGACCTTGGAGGGAAGGTCAGGTGTTCCAGTCCTGAGGATGCTCACTCGAGCTGGACAACTCTGCTTGTAGAGGTGACAACATACTAAGGGAGATAAAATGATTGGCATGTGCATATTGTATCAACACAGACACTGGATGGTTCTTGCTTTCAACAGGAATGGCAACCTCCCGAGACAGCATGAGACATGGAAATGTTTCTCTTCAATTACAAACCTTTGTGTTCCAAACCATCTTTATTTCCGAAACTTTGCAATTAGAAATCATGATGTCTAACACATTTACCAGCCCTATAATTTAAATATCCAAATGTGTGTGGTTTTTCATGGAAGTCCATGGAGAGTTTCATGTTTGCCCTACTAGGCACCCCATGATGTGGGCCACTTTTGAATGTAATATGGCAAGGCATTCCGAGCAAAGATTGGCAACCGCAACAACCCAAGCAGAAGGTAAGTACTCAGGCCACCAACAAGCAAAGATTTGCTTTCAGTTAAAAAAGATACAATGCAAAAGTTAGGGAGATAGAATACATTTTTAAGAAGCCACCACGGCTACTATGTAGAGAACAGGAGATCAAAGAACAAGGGTGGAGGCAGAAAGACCAATTGCCAGAGACAGGTGAGGTCATTGCCCTTCCAGTGTGGAACAGTGATGGAGAGGGTGGGAAGAATGACTTGTGATGTGGATGTGCAGGTGAAGAAAAGAGAAAGTAGCCACGGAAGAAAGGAAAGTGTGCAATACACTAAATCCTTATTTATCCTTATACACTGAAAGCGTAGGTCAGGAGACTGACTCCTGCCTTGCTTGACAAATCTCACTTCACTTCAAGACATAAGAAGTCACAAAAAAGAAAGGCAGTGTTGTTTTTTCTTTAAAGTAAGTGGTGTATTTTAGCTCTAATTCTTCTATGATTCAGAACATCCTTAATTTTTCACAATGATTTACTTGTCCCTTGTAATACGCATAAAACTCTGCTGAGCAATTCAAAAGTCAAGGGGTCCAGCATGGTTCTACACTACTGTCAAAACAACAAAATTTTTATACAGTTCAAAATATAAATAAGCATAAACTCTTAAGACACCCCAACAGAGGCATCTACCACCTCCACATCAAATTGAACCCTTCCAAATCTATCTTTCCCTGTGTGATAAATCTGTACCTACTGAAATAAGAATGCTAAATAACCATATCAGTTCGTCATTCTGGCTTAGTATCCTTCCATAATTGTGAAAGATGCAATTAGCTTTAAATCTTTCAGTATGTTTGCTCATTTGGAATACCCATAGAGTTGAGAAAATTGAAAAAGGGCCATGGAGAGGCCTCACAAGAGAAAGGAGGCAGAATAGAGGTAGAGAGGAGAATAATGGAACAGGAAGGGTCAAATTAGGATAGGGGAGGGGATCACAGGATAGAAGAGGAATATGGGAAAGAATAAATAACACTAAAGACTTTTCAAAAAAGTTATATGAAAACTGTGGTGGTCTGAATGAAAATGGCCCCCATAGACTCATTGGGAGCAGCATTGTTAGGAGGAGTAGCCTTGTTGGAGTTGTTGAGGTCTTATTGGAGGGAATGTGTCACTGGGGGAGGGCTCGGGGTTTCAGATGCACAAACCAGGCCCAGTGTCATCCTCTCTTCCTGTTGCCTGCCACTGCAGATGCAGAATCTCATCCACTTCTTCAGTACCCTGTCTGCCTGGGTGCTGCCTTGCTTCCTGCCATGATGATGATTGACTAAACCTCTTGTGGTAGTTTGAACGAAAATGGCCCCCAAAGGGAATAGCCCTATTAGGAGGTGTGGCTTTGCTGAAGTAGTATGGCCTTGTTGAAGGAAGTGTGTCACTGTGAAGGTGGGCTTTGAGGTTTCAAGCTATACCCACTGTGACAGTTCATTTCCTGTTGCCTGCAGAACAAGATGTAGGACTCTCAGCTCCTTTTCCAGTACCGTGCTTGCCTGCACAGCCCCATATCCTGCCATAATGATAATGGAATAAACCTATTAACTGTAAGCTACCCCAATTAGATGTTTCCTTTATAATAGTTGTGGTCATGGTGTCTTTTCATAGCAATAGAAACCCTAGGACAGAAGTCTATGGCTGTAGAAGCCTCTATATATACATTTGTAAGAGAGAGTGAGAATTAATATGGAGCGACCCTATAATAAAGCAACAATTGTTTTAGATACTGGAGATTAACAAATAAAAGATCTAGTGCCAGAAATAGATTACTTCTTTCTGAAGTTGTTGGCTGCGGAGAGTCCATAGACCTCCATACACTACTGGCTATTGTCAACACTACTAATTACTGTCCAGAATTGACAGTAAGAACCCTATTGCTGAAGATACCACATACTTAAGTCATAAAACATGATGAAATCAAGCTGGTATTCACCTGGAAGCTTCATCCCTACTAACTAGCTTTCATCGTGCTAAAAGACGTTATGCATACCGACAGAAGAGAAAAGTAAGCAAAAATTACACCCAGCTCTGAACTCTGTGAGTTATAGTAGTGACCTGCCCAGCAAGATATGCCCAGTGGTGCAACAAAGGTATGAACATCATGGGAGTAACCAATTACTTTCTAACTGGATTTAAGTCCTGCTCCGCAAGATGAAACTCATACCTTGCAGCATTATCAAGCCAAGAGCCTATAGCTGCTATTATTTTGCGAAATGGACAAGGCATTAAACAAAATTCTAGTGACTCAGCATTATTCCCATACATTAATACATCTTTTATCGGAGAAGCTTCTATTTGGAATAGACGGTGATTAACACAGAGACCCACAACTGGACAAAGAATAGCAAATAAAAGGCTACAAAACCCTCCACATCAAATGGGACATATATACCTCACCACTTCCTTCAAAGGCTCAAAGAACATTGAGGAAGAGGGGCCAAAAGGAATGTAAGATCTGGAAGCAATGGATGACTCAAGAAAACAGTGTCTTCTAGTGTCTTCCAGTGTCTTCTACATAGCAAGGTGGCTGCACATATGACCTCACAGCTACGGTGACACCATGTACAAGACCTACAAAATCTCAAGCCAGACCAAATCCCAGCATACAAGGCAAGTTGGGCACAGAGTCTCATGTTCTGTCAAGGAGCTATTAGAATTTGATAGCTGCTGGGAGGAAAGTCAGTTTTCTATAAGTAGACACTTTAAAAGTGACGATGTTCAAGTGGTAGGCCGTATATCCAAGAACATTTGACCATCACAACTGTCCTTCATGAGGGGAAAAGGCACAGAATCATGTGGGTAGAAAAGAGGGTGGATCTGGGAAGAGTTTTGGTGGTTCATTATGATTAAAATGCATTGTATGAGATTCTCAAAGCACCAATTAAAAAAAAAACCTTAAAGAAATGAGCGATCAAGTGTGCCAGCTTCACTCCAGGTATCAGGGAAGGTCTTTGAAGAACTCATCACTTTTCTCCCTGGACTCTTCCATCCTCATTTTTTTTAGAACTGAGAAAATGTTTGCCCACCTACTTCAGGCGGTTGGTGGGTTGGTGTACAGAGCTCCTCTTTGCCCTGCCTCTGTGTGGTCATCTGATAGTACTCTAATGATGGAGCACTAGATAATTTATCTCCTCTTATTGCTCTCAATGGTCGCTCCGTCCACTAAGTCCCCATGACTTGACTTTCCCATTGAAAGTGTTTCAAAAAAGGAAGACTGGCATTTCAGCCCAGTGCATTTCCATGCTAGCCTCCACTGCTCACTTTTACTTCGGTTCTGTATTTGAGCTCCAACGCTATGTATTTTTCATACCATTAGATCTCAAGTTCTCCAGGCAAGAATTTGATTAATTACAGTGGAGTTATGGCATCCATGTCTTGGAGGCTGAACATATATTAAATAATAATCATGTCAATATAAGAACAAATTAAAGGATAATTCAAACTATTGCTGTTATACCTCGGGATACAGTCTCTGTGTAAACATAAATATTGCATTCTTTCTTCACATTTTTAAACTATTACTTCATTCTTCTCTTTAAGTAAAGAATGTAATATTAAGAAGCAAGTACTCGGAATCCTCCACTTTGGGAAAAGATGAAGCAATCCATTGTCTGAAGCAACTTAAAACATGAGTTAACCCAATGAAGCAAGTTTTAAAGACACTGGATTGTTGGGAGGAGTGAGACCTCAGATCTCATTGCAGGTGGTTGTGAGCCACCATGTGGTTGCTGGGAATTGAACTCAGGACCTCTGGAAGAGTAGTCAGTGTTCTTAACCGCTGAGCCATCTCTCCGGCCCCCTTTATTGTATTCCCCCCTAAATTTTTGATAAAACAGATTGTGCTGTTTAGCCAAAGGGATTGTTGAATACCATAGCTCAAATGGGAGGTTGGGTCCAGTGGTGACTGGGGACACTACTGCTGGCAATCTTAATGCCTGTTGCCATGGGCATTCATCTTTAAATCCTGTGTAAGATCAGACAACCCATGAGAATGCAGCATATGGTCACTTAGCAGAAGCAGGATCAGCTGGGCTGCTAGGGAAGCCAAAGAGGTGCGCGAGGGAGAAGGTGTCTTCCATGCCCTCAGCTGACAAGAATGAATGTGCATGGGGGTATGGCAGCTGGGGTATGTTATTAGGGGACTGCTGAAGGAGCAGTGGTTTCTGACTGCTCCTGGGGTCATAGCAAAGCCACGCCTAGAGGTCCCGAGTCTGAAATGGTCACACACCTCTGTTCACTTGAGGGGATGAGAGTGTGTGGGAATAGTATGAGGAACCAACAGTCTCTGGGATACTTGAATCTACCTGTCTTACAGGCTTAAGTTGCTCTCTTGTGTTCCCCAAAAGCCAGTATTCTCCTGAGGAGATGCTGTCACTCTGAGAACAGGTTCAATCAAAGTGACCAAAAGGCTGTGTGGTCAGGAGGGTCTTCTGCTTTATCAAAAATTTAGGGGGGAGATGTTGGGAGCAGTGAGACCCCAGATCCTGAATTTCTTGTAATCCCCTGATCTGAGTGCCTACAGCTGCTCTGAGCACGAGACCTTCAGGAGTTCCTGATGGCATGAGAGTGGTTTCTGGTGGGTTTGGCTGGGGGTGGCTATCTCTATATAATCTGCCCCTGAACACATTAAAGGGGACATCCTTGGGGAGTTCAAGGATGACCCGTGTCGCTGTCTTCACACTGGATGTGAAGAAATGAAGGGCAGAGATCCCTGAGCGACAGGAAAACGAATGTAGCAAGAATCAGTTGTTCTTGCTTGGTGTTTGGAAACTCACACAAGCTAGTGGCAATTGAAGGACCAGTGGGTCTGAACCCCAGAGGCTGGGGCACTGAGTTCCTTGGAATTTTGAATCTGTTTTTCTTGTGCTTTTCCCAGACCCACCACCACCTTCTTAAAGGAAGTAGAAACCTTATTCAATGCCACCACCACCGAAGTGGAGGGCAACACAAAGAGGCAATACCTGGAGCCCAGTATTTCTTCACTGCTTCTGTTGCTGCCAATGAAGCAAGCATGCCAAGTGACACCTTACTTCAGCTGCAGACCTCAGCCCTATGTTAACACAGGGCTCTTTGCTTTGCCTTTGTGTGGCCCAGCTCCACATTATGGGAAACACTGAGGCACTCCAGTGTGGTGGGTCTGGTGACCAACATGGAGTGAGTTCCTATTCTGAAGCCACCACTTTTATGTCATCTCAATGATATGTATGGAGACCACAAGGACACACAGTAGGCATGAGCCATAGCCAAACTTGTCACTGGCGTTTATCTCACCATTAGCATAACATCAGTTCTTGACTTATGAAAAAGAAAAAAAGGCAGAGGAGCAGAGACAGCAAAGATCAAGGGGGAGCATGGATGCTCATAAGAATCCAAAGCATTGAAATCTCCAGAACAGAAAAGCACAGGAGATTCACCATCAAGGCAGCTCCAGTCTGAGAGCTAAGCCAAATGCAGTAGTTCATGACCCAAGACATTTGGATCTGCCTGTTAGCTAGGAAAAGTCTTCAATGTAGACACTTTATATTTATGTGGAAACATGCCAGTGTTAATTAATGGATCTTGGTGTCTGTCAGTCCCAACCAATGCCAGAGTTTAAACTGCTGGGTGCTTTGGAAGTCGTTGGCAATAAACATGGGGGAAAGGTAGACAGGTTTGCTGTTTCATTTTAGGCTTTTGACAGTGACATTAATATTGCTATAGTCACATTAAGTTTAATTTGTAATATTGTTCAGGACAAACGAGATGTCTCAGTGAGTGGAGGTACTTGTTCTCAGGCCTGATGACCTGTGCTCAATCCCCAGATCTCACACGGTGGCAAGAGAAAGCCGACCCTCAAGAGTTGCCCTGACTGCCAAATATGCCAGCACACACGCAGAAACACACACAAATAAAAACTTAATAAATATACTTTAGAGACAGATTGGGATGCGTGTTAGTAGTGTTTTCCAACCATGCACAAAGCCATGGGTTCAATCTCCAGCAGCACAAAATGTGGTAACGCACATCTATAAATTCAGACAGGTGATCTTCAGGGCAAGCTAGCCAGCTAGACTAGCTGAATCAGAGTGCCAGGTACATTAGGAGACCTTGCCTGAGTAAATGAAGTGGATTGCAATCAAGGAAGACACATGGACATCAACTTTCTCATAACATCACAGTTGGATGAATTCAACAGAACAGCCTAAGAAGTTAATTAAGGCTCTCGAAAGAATTTTAGATTACTTAAGTAAACGTGGTCTTATTGAGCCCAAGGTGTCCTTCAGAGATGCTACATAGCTAAGGATGACCTTGCACTATTGTTTGTGTAGGTGAGTATCTGAGTGTGCACATGTGTGTGTATGCTGAAATCCTCTATTTCAGTGCTACATTAAAAGGAAAGATAGAGGCTGACTCATTTGAAGCAACTCGTCCTTGTTATTTGTCATATATTGTCAGGTATTGTTACTGCAATGTTTATGAACAAAAACATTGCCTAAAAGTTGAAGGCTTATAAAATGCTGACTAAATATTTTTCTAGCATAATAGCTGCAGATTTCGTGTGGCCACTAGTTACAGACTTGGGGAATTTAAAAACACAAACCTTCAGGAATATAGTTACAGCCACTTTACAGTTGTTTTTTTGCCTCCTGGGTACCTTTCCCAAGATGCTTATTAGAAGCCTAGGGCTAGACTTTGGTTTTCACTGAATTACTGCTCTTGCTCCTGTATTGAGACACTGTGCACGGCTGCAGATCACTGCTCCTTTTGAAATCAACTGTAACGTTTTCTCACTGTAAAAGTTTGAATTGAAACCTGCAAAATATATGCATAATAATACACAAGTATACATCCTCATACACAGACTATATAAACTATATTTGTTTGTGTGTATTTTAGTAAAGAGACAAAAATGTGAATTCATTCAGACAGATAAGAATCAGCTGAATTCAGCTTAGGTTTTACAAAATCCTAGTTGTTACATTAGACACTTAGTGTTTCTCTCTCTCTCTCTCTCTCTCTCTCTCTCTCTCTCTCTCTCCTCTGTGTGTATACCTATCTGTCTTCTATGTCTTTCTCTCTGTGTGTGTCTCTCTGTCTCCATCTCTCTCTCTTTTTCTTTCTCCTTCCTCTGTGTGTGTACCTATCTGTCTTCTATGTCTTTCTCTCTGTGTGTGTCTCTCTCTGTCTCCATTCCCCCATATCTCTCTCTCTCTCTCTCTCTCTCTCTCTCTCTCTCTCTCTCTCTCTCTCTCTCTGTGTGTGTGTGTGTGTGTGTGTGTGTGTGTGTGTGTGTGTGTGTGCGTGTGCGCGCGCACATGCAAGCATGCATTTGTTGTTTGGTTTTGGCTGGATGGGCTTTTGTTTGTTGTTTGGTTAGTTAGCCTTGATGGTAAAAGAAATTAAATTCAGGGCCACAAGCATAGTAAACACACTCTGAACCACTAAGCCAGCCATACCCCAGATTCCTGAAATCTTTTTTCTCCTTGGAGTTTCTTCCTTTTGATTTTTGGTTGATCCACTTACATTTGCCTTCAACTTAAGTCTAGATATGCAGTCTACACAATGGATAGAGACTCTTGAGTGTGTGTGTGTGATGTGAGCATGTGTGTATGTGTATATGAGTGTACGTGTGTGTATGTATTTAACTGTGTTTATATGAGTCTACATGTGTTACTATGTATGTGAGTGTGAGTATGTAAATGTATTTGGATGTGCATGTGACTGTGTTTTACTGTGTGTGATTGTGTATGTGAGTGTGCTTGTGAGTATATGTGTCTGCATTCTTCAGGGGTATATAAGTATTAGTATGTGTTAGTATGGATGTGTTTGTGAGCATGCAAGTGTATTTATAAGTGTGGTCTGTACATGTGTGTTTTGTGAGTGTGTGTAGATGTGTGAGTGTACATGTGACTGTGTTACTGTGAGTGTGATTACGTGTGACTGTGTATGTGTGTCTGTATGTATGAATGTGTACGAGTAGATGTACGTTAATGTTAGTGTGAATGTGGGCGTGTGCAGTTTTGTTGTATTTCTACACCTTTGTAGTGTTTGCAAATGCAAAAGGGCGAGAAGCTGAACATAGCGGACAATGAGGACTACTGAGAACTCAAGAACAATGGCAATGGGTTTTTGATCCTACTGCACGTACTGGCTTTGTGGGAGCCTAGGCAGTTTGGATGCTCACCTTACTAGACCTGGATGGAGGTGGGTGGTCCTTGGACTTCCCACTGGGCAGGGAACCCTGATTGCTTTTTGGGCTGACAAGGGAGGGGAACTTGATTGGGGGAGGGGGAGGGAAATGGGAGGAGGTGGCGGGGAAGAGACAGAAATCTTTAATAAATAAATAAATGGAAAGAAAAATAAAAAAGAAAAGAAAAGAAAAAAAAACTGAGAACAGGAATGGCCCATGCTTAGCTTCAGTGGGGAAATGCTGGTTTCTGTTTTGAGACATATTAATAAAGAAATCATGCCATGTTTAGGTTTATTCTTCTGTTTAACCTTTCATTTATTGCAGGGATGGAATATGAAAGCCATTGGTATAGACCTGGAGGTCAGAGGACAGCTTATGGGACTAATTTCTCTCCTTCCACCAGGTGGGTCCAAATAATTGAACTCAAGTTGTCAAGCTAGGTGGCTAATGCCTTCATCCCCTGTGCCATCTCCACAGACTACTGTATCCTCTCGTAACTCTCCTCGTGAGCCTATGATCTGCGATGCTTTTGACTTTACCTGAAGTACAGAAAAGTGTACAGGCTCAACAGTTTCTGAAGCTAGACTAACTTTTCCACGTAAAATATCTATTTTTATGAAATGAAAATATCACTTGATAATTCATGTTAGTAAAGTACATGTGAAACGTCCTCGGCTCCAAGGCTCACATTTCTCTTTAAAAACTTTGTCATTGCCTGGTTGGTCCCCCATCGTCAGGCTTTTGGAATCTGCGCTGAAATTACCCTCGATGTGAAAAGCTCGCAGACCGAGACTCCCCGCGGATAGAATAATGAAAGTTGTTTAGTAGATATGTTTATTTTACAAGCTTTACCACAGCATTGACCACCCCAAGTATGAAGTCTCAGCATGGAGACGTTCCTACGTTACATGCCCACAACGCAGCCATCCATCGCCCGTCAGGGACTCTGCGCTTCTTCCATCAGCCACTGGAGCTTTTCGTAATCATCGGGCCCTGTGGCTGCTGCTTATTTAAAAAAAATCTCATGCAGTCCTACCAAACAAGAATATTAGTGCAAATGCATTCTTACGCCATTCAGCATAAGGTAAAAATCTTCATTACTTCCTTTGCCCTAAATCATAGAATCTGGTTTTAGCTTGTGAATTTTTTTTTGGGGGGGGGGGAGTACTTGTGATCTTTAATTGTATTTTCATCAACATATTACTAATTGGGTTTAGATATTATATAATAAGTACCATCTCTATGTACTAAATAGTGGCTTTCATCATTTTCCACTGAATGAAAGAGGAGTAAAGACAGCATCTACAAAGGATGACAGATTATAGTGCACACACCATATCCAAGCTCAGAAGGTCCAAGGTTAGAAGCTCAAATACAAGTATTGGAATTATTAGAAGTAAGACCACTGCAAGATGGCTCAGGGAATAAAGGTACCTGCCACCAAGTCTGATGACCTGAGTTCAACTGCCAGATCGAACCAACTCCTGAGAGTCGGTCTCTGGCCACCCTACCTGTATGGGGACATACAAATAAATACATTTTAAGTGGCTATATAGTGCCAGGCAGTGGTGGTGCACTCCTTTAATCCCAGCACTTGGGAGGTAGAGACAAGTAGATCTCTGAGTTTGAAGCCAGCCTGATCTTCAAAGCAAGTTCCAGGACAGGTAGGACTGTTACACAGAAAAACTTTGCTTTGAAAAAAAAAAAGTTATATGACTTAAGTTTGCAGGAGATGTGAAAATTATCTTGATATCTTTGTCCAATACTCTTACAGTAATGCATGTCAAATATTTGAAACCATTGCACAGGTAAATAATCACTGTACCTAAGACCCATCACATTGCGTAAGAGGGAACAGGAAGACTGTGAAAGCCAGAGGACCAGGGAGTTGGCTCTGAGTTTGTGTTCCTGAAGGATGTCAGAAACTATACTCACAAAGTCTTGCCAACATGACTGCCGAAACATGAGCCGAATAAAGAAAACAACAATAAACAAATAACATGGCAAGAGGCACCCCAGGAGCCATCAACCCTACACAAAGAAGCAACTAGGGCCAATAGCAAACAATCAACCCTGAAACCATAGATAGATAGATAGATAGATAGATAGATAGATAGATAGATATAGATATAGATATATAGATATAAATATATATATATAGCCACTGCAGAGATTGATAAGGTTGTATTTATGCACATAGGAATATAAGCCATCTTGCAGTGGCCTTATTTCTAACAATTCTAATACATGGTGTTTGAGCTTCTAACCTTAGACCTTCTGAATTTGTATATGGTGTGTGCACTATAATCTGTCATACTTTGTAGCTATTGTCTTTACTCCTCTTTCATTCAGTGGGAAATGATGAAAGTCACTATTTAGTACATAGAAACGATACTTAATAGTATGTATATATACAGATATAGACATGTGTTTGTAACAACGATTAATGAAAAAAGAGGACAAGAATTGAAAAAAGTGAGAAAGGTATACGGGAGGGTTGGGAGGGAGGAAATGGATACAGAGGGGGTGATGTAATTATAACAAAATCTCAAAACGAAAGTAAGTTTTACAAAGCAAATGGCCCACACCTTCTCTTTTATCTGGCGTTGAGCTCTACAGAAGTGTCAGCAAGCTAAGATTTACAGTGGCAGGAGACCCCAGCGCTGCAGCTCGTCTCGGGGAAATAATGTTCTCTTGCTGTGGGGGCTCTGTGTTTTACACATTTACAGTTAGTCTGACAGGCTAATCTGACAAATGCCCACAGGAAACTCCCATTTGGACGTTCAGTGAAAACACGACCATGCAAAGAAGTGAGTCTGAGATGTCCAGACATTCATGGGAGGAAATCAAAAGCACTGTTGGGCTATGAGTCAGTAAAGAGTACAAAACACTAATTCCACTTTTTAAAATTAGGCCCAATTATGTATCAAAGCCCTGGTATTTTTTTTTTACTTCATTGTAAGATATCCTATTTGATTCTGGCATTCTGGAAAGGATAGTCTTGATGTAGAACACTAGCCAAAGAGAAAGTCATGTAAGTGTTGCTGCGTAGGAGACTCAAAGCCAAGAGCATCTGGCAGAATGCACCTCAATACTTGCTCCTCAGCCTGATCAACAGCGGCGGTGTGGGCCAGTTTTCCTTCTCTCAGCTCTGATTCTCTGTGGATTTCACATCATGCATCCTGATCCCATTTATCTTCCCATTCCCTCTGTCCATGCAACCGCTCCCCACAAACAAAACAAGATTAAAAGAAAAACCAAATCCCAAACCAAAGAAAAGGGGGGGGAGGATAAGAATATCATCATGGAAGCTGTCACATGGCCCGGTGAGTTCTCCCCCCATTTTCGGGACCCCGGGGCCAGTTCTCTCACTTGCCGCAGGTGGCAAACAGGGGAGGGTATCTTTCTTTCACCCATGACAGCACATGGCAGATGTATGTCAGCTGTGCTTCCTCAGGGCTGCGTCCCCTGTGTCCCCAACCACAGAGTCAGCTCTACTGTGCTGCCCTCATGAGTTGCACACCTGTGTTGAAGGGTAGAGAACATACTGGTGTCTGAGGGTCATTCTGCCACCATACTGATCGGGATTGCCAGTGTTGCCACTGGGGCCATGGTGATGGCCATGAATGGGTTTGTGGTCCTTCTGCAGCTGAGCTCTGTCTCTGTCCAGTCTCTCTTCAAAAGAGGTGGCTGCGGTCTCCTCTTCTCTCCCTGCTCCCTCTTTTTTCTCTGTCTCTCTCTCTCTGTCTCTCTATCTCTGTCTCTCTCTCTGTCTCTCTCTCTCTCTCTCTCTCTCTCTATCTATCTATCTATCTGTCTGTCTCTCCCACTTCCCTTTTCCTCCATAACCCACTAAATAAACTCTATTTATTTCTGCATGGCATGTCTATCTGTCTCTGTCTCACACCCACTGTGGCTCCTCGTGGGGCCGGTTGCCCTGCCAACCTGCCTGGGACCCACAGAGGCCTTGGGTTGTGGGACTGGCTGCCCCTCGTGGCCTGCCATGGTCTCCCACCCACCACTGCCCTAAACTACCCACAGTGGCCGCTGCCATCCCTTGGGGGAACTACACCATTTTATCTAAATCATTACACATGGACTTCAGTACAGACCTCAGCTGTGGAAGGACCACAGACCCAGACATGGTCCTAGTCAGTGGCCAGGTTCAGATGTCACCATAGTCCCAGGTGGCAATGCAGACCACACAGATCAGCATGGCCCTTGGATACCAACAGGGCCCCAGGTGGTAGTCCAGATCCCTGGCATCAGCATGACCTTTGATGGTATCAGAAGCCATGGACATCAACACAGGCACTGGCTGAAGTAGGGCCATGGACCCCGACATGGCCCTCAACAGCAGCCCTGACCGTGACACCGTGGCCCCAGTGACAGTGCTGGCAACTCAAATTGGCATGGCCCCAGTGTCAACACAGCCCCCAGATACCACCATGGTCACAGGATGATATGAATGGCCTGTTTGCCACCTAAGGCCAGGGTGAGGTCCCAGCCTTGGCTACTGCCAAAGGCTAAGTCTTGGTTCAAGGCCCTGAAGCAGCCTTGGGGCCTGTGCTGAAGTCTGTGGCTCCTATTGCCACTGAGGGCTATGCAGACACTTATAGTCTGGGTTTGCCACCTAGGGCCATGATGGTGTCCAAGGGCCACACTGCCTTATGGCAATCTGAGTGGTTTGCACTGCCACCTGAAAACATAGTGATATCCAGGCCAGGGCTGCCAAGGATCATGTCTGGGTCTGTGACCCTTCCATAGCTGGGGTTTATACTGATGTCTGGTGGCCCATGTTGGCATCAAAGGCTACACGGATGCCCCAGATCTAAGAGGGCTGGAGGAGAGCTTGTGACACAGCACTGTCTAGCATATATAAGACCCTGGGTTCTTTAATCCCAGCACTAGGGAGGCAGAGACAGGCAGATAAATCTCTATGAGTTTGAAGCCAGTCTGGTCTATAAGAACTAGTTCCAGGACAGCTCCTAAGTACTGAGTTCAGCCCTTAGCAGTAGCTGAATTAATGGATGGGTGGGTGGGTAAGTGAATGCACATTATGTATTTAGGGTGTTTTTAATCTTTGTAAAAGGTTACATCCCTAGAGATAAGAGGATATCGCGTATAAAACACACAGAAAAGAGAGTGAGTGAGTCGTTTTGAAGGCATGTTTGGTGCTGGTTCTGAGGAAGGGCTCACTTTTACTGAGCCTTCTTGGTACTTTTTTTTTTTTAGATAAAAAAACACACTTTATTTTAATAAATTTACTGTGTTATTCTTAATTGTTTAACTCAAATGGACACATCTACACATATTGTTTTAATAATTGAATATTATAACATGGCGTTATTTCAAATAATCCTAAGTCAAATATTCATATAAAAGAAACAATACTAATATGAAATGATCTATCATAATTTATTTAACTTGTCCCTTATTAATGGACACACAGGTTGTTCCTAGTGTGTGCTAATTTGTACAATCATTATTTTTGTCTTTTCAAGAACTGTGTTTAATCATAAAATTGCACATATTGGAAACTGGATATACCACTCATGGGGAGAGAGCATTTGTCTAAAACTGCAGATAGTCTATAGTATCTTTTAGCCAACTTGGAGGGGGAGAGGAGTGGGGGGAGGGGGAGAAGGGTAGGAGGAGGGGGAGAAGGGTGGGAGGAGGGGGAGGGAAATGGGAGGCTGGGAGAAGGAGGAAATTTGTTTTTTTTTTCTTTTCTCAATAAAAAAATAATTATTTTAAAAGCAAAAAAAAAAGATTGTAAAATTAAGAACATTTTCTAACATTATGAGCCAGTGAAGTGTGCTTGGGGGAAAAAATAGAAATTCTTGTAGAATAGGGATATAATTGGCACATAGTCCTTGGAAGGAATTGGGCAATACCACCTCGCTAATATAGATTTTCATCATCTTTATTTCATCATCTTTATTCTAAGGATGCTACCTCTAGAAAATTATCCTTTTAAGGTACTTTTCACCTTATGGACACACGGGCATCTTCATATGTAAAATACCACCTACCGTGGTTAACGTCAGATAAATACAGCTGAGGTTCAAATACTGATCCTATTTTAAATATTTATAAGACTTGTAGATCCTCAACAATAAGGTTCTGTGACCCAAATCACCTCAGAAAATTCATATACAAACGCATATCACATATTTACAGTAAGAATGTTTCTGTACTTTATGACAACACACATCAGGAAATTCATATAGATATAGATATCACATGCATACATGTGCAAAAAAATGTTTTTTTACTTTCTGCTAAAGTCGGGTCTTTAGCAGGAAAAATACGCACCCTTGAAAAGAGCAATTCAAATGACATATAATCATCCACGTCACTAAAACAGATGGACTCTCGCGGGTCTAAAGCATCTTGTCAAATATTGGAGAATTCGCATTGCTGCTCTCATATAAGAAAAACAGCCCCATGTGTATCTTACTTCCAGATTTTAATGTACAACATCATAAAGCAAAGGCTTAAAGCTAAAAACAAATTTGAGCAAAAATAAATAGCCAACAAATCAAAACATACACACCCAGCCGAACCCAGAACCGGCGTGAAAAGCAGTGCTAAATCAAACAAACCCAGGGTGTTCAATTTTTATGTCTTCTCCGTGATTTTTGCAGAAATGCACATCTATAGGAAAGCATGGATTTTCTGGAGGCAGAGAAAGAAGAGACTAGAAGAAAGATTTAATTACAGGCAGGACACGTGTGCCACGGAGAAAGCTTGTTCCACTGGCTTGCTCCTATTGACCCGGCACACCACATCTGATGCCTGGAGTCCTGTTCCCAGCTGCTGTTGCCAACTGCTCAGGTGTGAAGATGGCAATAGGACCAGAGAGAGGACTGTTCTGAGGGAAGTGCCAGCAGTCACAGGAGTGGACCACAGTTGTGGCTATGTACCAATAGACTTGGATGTCAACCCACTCCCGGAATCTCTTTCAACAATATCTGGCTCATTCTCTGCTGCCAGCAAATCCAGCATGAAGAGACTGCACTTAACCTTAGTAAATAGGATCTCTGGGATTTCATTCATTTTACATGATAATTTTCACATCTCGTGTAAAGAATTGTAAAATACACAGAGAACATCGAAGCTAGGGGTGATGGTTTGGAAATATTTTTTCCAATGAATTTTATTGCAGTCTGAACATCATGCCCTGTGCTGATGCTTTTAGGTTGGGGCTCAGGAGACAGGCATTTGAGTGGAAGCTCAGCCCTTCCCAGCTTTACAATTTTCATACTCCTGCTATGTATCTGTTCCCTTTCCTTGGTGTTTTAGTAAACAAAACATTTCTACTGAGTCTTCCAAGTTTAACAAGACACAGCGGTTGCTTCACATCCGCCCTTCCCTGTGACCAGCAGATACAGTTCATGTAGAGGCCTTGGAGTTCTAAAACACCCTTCTCTCCCTTCAGTTTCCTCGGGTCTCACTGAGAAAAGAAAAAAACCTACAGCAGACCCAGGTATCCTCTTCATCTGTGTCTGAGAGCTTAAAGTCTTAAAGAGCCATTGTATGACAGTGGTTTCTGTAGCCTGGTAACCAGGGAGTATAACCGACGGAGTGAGAATTTGGCCGAGTGAGTGCAATGTTTTAATACAGATCTAATCTCAGGTCCTTTTAGTGCATCAGAAAAATTGGCAAATCAGTGTGTGTGTGTGTGTGTGTGTGTGTGTGTGTGTGTGTGTGTGGTTTGGCTATCAACTTGTATAAGCAATAAACAATATTTCACAATAGTAGTAGCTGAATTCACTACCACATTTTTATTGTATGATTACATTAAAATAGAATAATAGGGTTTATATGTGAAGAAGGGAGGGAAAAGAAGGGCAGCAAAGGGGGTGGGTTGCTTGGAAGCAAAGAGCTGCAGACTGAAAAGGCTCTCTAAAAGCCGCTCTCTGCAATTCTGATCTCACTGATGAAGAAGTGCACATTGTGTTCAATGATTTCATCCTCAAGAATTTCCCCAACCTGTACTGAACATCTGCATATCTGAAAACAAGGGCTTGGGTAAGGGGAAACCTGGTCTTCCTTATTTTCTCTGAATATAAACACACACACACACACACACACACAAACTTATTCTCTCTCTCTCCTCTTTCTCCTCTCTCTCTCTCTCTCTCTCTCTCTCTCTCTCTCTCTCTCTCTCTGGGATGGCAAGCCATGGCTTCTACAGGGTACCACAAGTGCTCAGGGTTTGGAAGCTGGTGTGATGCTGGATCTTTGTCTCCTGTACAGATTTGGTACAGATGGCGAATAACAATAACCTGCACTCGGCAACACTGAAGTTGTAGCTTTTCAGACCACATTCTCCACAATTTTGTTTCCAAGGCAGATGGAGGCTTATATCTTAAAAGTCAAGAACACGCAGCAGAAGCTTAGCAACAGAGACTTCATCTTGGCATAAACTTTAAGGCCCTGAATACTAGCACAGGATACTTATCAATAAAATATTATGACAGGTTTGTTGTTCAACATTTGAATACATTTGTGGTAAGTGTTAAGCATGCCCACATATTTATTTTAAATAAAAAACAGCACTGTGGATTTAATGATACAGCTTAAAGCTGATAAATAAGATAAAATGACAGCTTCATGTACACACGCATTAATTGATCAACTGATTAGTTACGTGTACATGGGGGGAATATGTACATGTGAGTGCAGGTATCCATGGAAACCAGAAGATGGCCTCAGAGCCTGTAGAGCTGGAGCCAGGCAGTGGTGAGCCACTCGATGTGGTCATTTGTATCTGAACTCAACTCATGTTCTCTGCAAGAGCTACATGTGCTTTACTACTGAGCAATCCTCAAGTCTCCCAAATTTCATCTTTCAGCATCTTTGCAACAAAAATGTAACAAAACACTAATTAAAAGTAACAAAACCAATGTCTCATACTTACAATTACTATATATTGGGTAGTAATAGATGATTGATATACTTGATCTCATTGAATCCTCCGAAATCTAAATTATTATCTTTTGTGACAGATGAAGAAACATCTTAAACATTACATAACTAGCACAAGTCATATTGGGTCTAAAGAACAGACATTTTAAACCAGGTGTGTCTCCTTGAGCCCTCTGAGTCAATGGATCCAGTTCTTAGAATGCACATCAATTGACTGGTCTAGGACCTATTCTGACCACTTCATTAAAGCCCTTTCCTCAGGGCTCAGAGATCTATGTAGAAGTTGAGGTGGAAGAACCAGTGTGATGGATGACTCCAAGGAAACAGTGTCTTCCAGACACAGCAGGACTGATACACATATGATCTCACAGAGACTGTAGTAGCACACACAAAGTCTACAGAGTTTCAAGCCAGAACTGAGAGGAAGAATCAGACATGTGCTCCCATTCCTAACCAAGAAGTTATCTTCAACAGGTACTGTCTGACAAAGGAGAAATCTGTTTTCTCCAATGGAGTCTCACTGAGTATTTTAACCATACTTCAGGTATTTTTGTAGACCTTGTCTCTCTAATTTCTTTTGCGGGCATTTTTGTTTTGTTTACCTTTTCCCTGTTTATTTCAGTCTTTATTTGGGGGGGAATGTCTGCATTTCTTGGGGTTTTGTTATAATTTGTCTTTGTTTGGGCTTTTGTTCTTGCTTTCATGTTAAAGGGAGAAATAGCATAGTGTTGGGTAGGTAGAGAAGTAGAAATGATCTGGAAGGAACTGGTGAAAGAAAACCATTATAATCAAAACACACTGGATGACCAAGAATGCAGTTCAATAAAGGAGAAAAGGTCCCCTTAACTCACCATCACTTCCATCACTTGATTTTTTTACATAACATAGTAGCCATTCTCACTGGGGTAAGATGGACTCTCTAAGCAGTTTCACTTTGCAATTCCTTGATGGCTAACGGTGTGGAAGATTTTTAAAGCATTTAATAGCCATTTGTGTTTCTTATTTTGAGAATTCCATGCTCAGTTTTCTTGGTGTTTGATGTTTAAGTCCTTTGTATAGTCTACATACTAATTTTCTGTCAGATGTGTAGCTGGTAATGATATCCTTACATTCAGTAGGCTGCCTTATCATTGAACTGACAGTTTTCCTTGGCTGTTTAGACAATTTTAATTTCATCAAGTCCCACTTGTAAATGCTTGGCCATGTTTCCTAAACAAATGGAGCCCTGCTTAGAGAACGCTTCCCTACTCACGTATCTTGCAGAGCAGCTCTGCTTTTTCCTGTGCAGTTTCAGAGCCCTAACTTTACGTCAAGGTTCTGACCCGTTCAGAGTTGACTTTCAGGGTGAAACATGAAGATGTTGTGTTATTCTTCTGCATGTGCGTAACCAAGATTTCCAGCACCATTTGTTGAAGGTGTTGTCTTTTACTAATGCACATTATTGATCTCTTTGTCAAAAACCAGTTGGTTGTAGTTGCACAGTCACAAATGTGAGTATTCAGTTCTATTCCCATTGACCTACGAAATCTGTTTCTGTTTTGGCAATACGCTGTTTTGTTATTATAACTCTTTAGTTTAATTTAAAATCAAGTATTGTGATACCTTTATCATTGGGGTTTTTTTTGCCCAAGATTGCTTTTGCTATGCAGTGTCTTTTGTGTTTCCATATGCATTTTAAGATTAGTTTTTCTATTTCTATGAAGAATAGAGTTTCAATTTTAATTGGAATTCTATTGAATCTATAGCCATTTGTACAATATTAATTCTTTCAATCCAGGAATATTGGAGGTCTTTACATCTCCGAGTGTCTCCCTCAATTTCTTTCTTTGTTGTTTTATAGTTTACATTGTGAAAGCCTTTTATTTTCTTGACAATATTTATTCCAAGATGCATGCATGAGTCCTTGCATGTGTACCTGTGTGTATGTGTGTATGTGTGTGTGTCCAGGTGTGTGTGTATGTGTTTGTATATGTCTATGTGTATAAATGTGTGTGTGTGTAGGTGTGGATATATATGCGTGTATATATATGTGTGTGTGTGTATTTGTATTTGTATCTGTGTGTGTTGTTGTGTGTGTGTATGTATATATGTATATGTGTCTGTGTATGTCTGTATGTTTATCTGTGTGTGTGTACCTAAGGGTGTGTGTGTCTAGGTGTATGTATATGTGTATGTCTATATTTGTATCTCTGTGAGTAGGGATGTGTGTGTGCATGCGCATGCGTACATGTGATCTGAGGCTATTGTCAGTGGGATTATTTCCAAGTAAGATCTTTCTAAGAGAAAGTTAGGTACTTTCTGGAAAATCCACACTCAAGAACACCTGCAATTTATCTAGTGATTCTCCTTATAGATGTGTTCCCACCAGAGCATTTATGAAGATAAGCATGACAACTCAATATGTCAGAGTGTAAAAATTAAGTCCCAATCTTGGGGGGGGGGAGCAGTTGACGCAATGGACTACTCTTGGAGACCAACATTTAAAGGTTTTCAAATTAGATAAAAGTAAGATGTGCTTTTAAAAATTAGAACTGTGCCTATTTGCAGAAGTTATGGGTTGATCCAAGGGATCAGAGCCCTATGCCAGCTTCTGCCTAGACCACAGTCACAGGGTATATTCATATGACACTTTTTCAGAATATTCAAACTTACCTTTTTTCTGTGTTTTATACATTAATTAAAAAAATAGAGACCATTTTTAAAACGGTCATGAAAATCAAATATGTAACGGCGTAAACGAATGCAGACAGATTGTAAAATATATATATACAGCTTTAATGGCGAAATAGACTTACAGAACCACTGTTCCGGCGGAGACCAGGAAAGCAGAAGCAACGGCTGGGAGCATGCTCGCCAAATTTATAGGCAAACATTAGCCCGAGGCGAACACACCCCCCAAGGGGCGGGACTTATCCCTACACAAATACATTTTTATGCCAATGATATGGTATAGGAAAACACAACTGAATATAAGAGACATGAAGCCCTCTGCGGCATAGAATTGGGATCACCAAGGAGAGAATCAGCTGCGAGACTAAAAGACGTCCATGAGGTTGGCTTCTGTGGTTTATAAAGAGCAGACGCAACAGGGCTAGTACAGCTGCTATCACCAACAATAAATCATCACATTTCTGCAAAGATTGCCATGAAAAATAATTGTGCTGTTTTCAAACAAACCTCAGTAAATTCCAGTCAGTACCAAATGGTCTTCATTCACAGGAAGAAGTAGCAGGAGGCCACGTGAGTCAGGAATAGTACTGGAGCCTGGCACGGCACAGCTGAGACCTTTCCCAGTCACTCGGGAAATGTATCTTCTTTGGTGAGGGTAGAAAGCCTTTAGAAGACTCTTTCTGCACACTGGAGGCGTGTGGGGATGCTGGAAATAGAATGAGGCAAGTCTCTCCTTATTACTGTAACATTATAGAAAAACCATCAGCCTTCTCTTCTAAGTTATGATATATGGCGTATGCCAAACCAAAGCGCTTTAAGGGTAATCAAAACACTGAATGCCAAGTATGTGACCATTCATCTTCTCTGAATGCAACTTTGACTTTCAAAACACAGCTTGCCTGCTGTTAAGATATCACGCAAGGCTATTGCTACTTCCCGATTTTTCTGAATAGCAGCGGAAGAAAAGCCTCTGCAGAGCAAGCTGCTCCTCATTGTTCCCCTTCACATTCTCTGGGCTTACTTTCCCATCTAATAGGTTTTCATTGATTGGTTATCCAGGGCTCCCTGGAGTCCCATGAAAGCATGAAAATGTGACCATATGCCTCAGCTGTGCCCTTGGTCGGGAGCCACCAACACTTCGTTATCCAGCCTTCAAGATTCTCTGCGACATTTTCTATCTTAAAGGCAGAAGTCATCTTCAAGAGTTTGACTGAAGCATGGCTTCTGGAGGGTGAGCAGGTGTGTTCTGCATACACATCTGTTTGGTCATAAAATATTGGCAACTAAAGTGGGATATGAAGGCTTGCAGCTGCTTCCTCAAAGCTCCACGTTGTATTTGGTCACCTTCTCAGACAGCGAGATCAGGGAATGAAATATCATCCCTCTAGAGACAACAAAAATTAAATTATCCATGAGCTGCTTACAATTTCTTCTGTATTTCATAAACTAAGTCATCCAAATTGGTTGGTTTTAGTTTGTTCCTCGTCTTTAAAATTCCTATAATATGCTTCCTGTGGCACTCATATGCAGAAAGGCAAATTATTAGTAAACAATTTGAACCACACATAAATATCCCTGTTTGCTTGCACTGACCCCTCTAACTACAATCTTTCCTCTTAGGGGGAAAGACGATTTAAAAAAGAAAGCATATATACTCCTAGAAGACAATTAGGAAGCCCCATTGATACTTGCTTCTCTTCTTCTTATAGGGCTTTTTTGGATAAGTATTTGTTGATTACAGATGGAAATTTCTAATAGTTCATAGTGTATCCAGACAAACACCATTTTCTCTCATTGGCACTGTATTAATGTATACTTGGAGAAAATAAATTTTAACTCCATTTCTGTAATTTTCTTTACAAAGCTATATGGAAATACCCTTTTGAGCCAGGAAATAAATCAACAGAAGAAAAGCCATATTGGCTTTAACACCAAGATCTAGGTTCTCTTTAGTTTCTCTCTCAACAAAGCCATTATAGCAGAGGCCTATGGAAAGTTTCATACTCGCTAGGAAGCTGTGCTTTGGGGATTATTTTCCTCTGTCAGCAGTTTCGAGGGAAAAAAGCACACAGATGTTGACTTTCTGTAGCTTAATGCAAGTACACATACCTACACTGGCTTCCTAATTACTAAGTGTTGCATGTGGCAATTCCCTGGTAATTTTGAAAGTATGCAAAGCCCTAAGTATAGCAGCACAGTACCGGGTATAAATGAGTAACACCTGAATCACAAGGACATCCTCTAAAAATCTCCACCAAACAGGAAAACCTAGAAGAAATGGTTGAATTTCTTGATATATGCAACCTATCAAAGTTAAATCAAGATCAAGCAAGCGATTTAAACAAACTCACGACCCCTGCCAAATAGAAATACGGATTAAAGGTCTCCCAACCAAAAGTGGCTCAGGGTCAATTTTATTCAGCACAGAATCCTACCAGATCTTCAGAGGAGAATTAATACCAATACTCTCAAATTATTTTCAAATCTAAACTGAAGGAACATCTCCTAGAATTGTGTTTACTGAGGAACTATTATCCTAAGACCTAAATCACACCAAGAGTTGATAAGAAAAGAAAATTATATAAACTAATATTCCTATGAACATAAATGCAAAAACTCTCAATAAAATTCTTGCAAACACATTCCAAGAACATATCAAAAAATCTCCTAACATAACTAAGTAAGTTTTATTTCAGAGATGCAGGGATGGTCCAATGTACAGAAATAGACACATGTCACCATGTAAACAAACTAAAAGATAAAAACCAATTATCATCTTTTTAGATGCAGAAACACCTTTAACAAAAATCCAACACTCCTTCATGATAAAAGTTCTGCAGAGATTGGGGATACAAGGAACATACCTCAATATAGCAACGACAATTTATATCAAACCTGCCGCCAACATCAACCTAAATAGAAACTCAAAGTATTTCCACTAAAATCAAGAACAAAATAAGTATGTCCACTTTCCTCATACCTATTCAATATAATACTTGAAGTCTCAGCTAGATCAACAAGACAACTGAAAGAGATGGAGGAGATATGAATAAGAAAGGAAAAAGTCAAAGTATCTTTATTGGCATATGATATGATTTTTATACATAAAAGACCCTAGAACCTCCACCAGTGGATAAATACTTTTAACAAAGAATCGGGACACAAGATTATCACACATGAGTCAGTATCCTTCCTATACACAATTGACAAACACACTGAAAAGCCCTGATTTAGTGTCAGTGGTGACTGGGGAATGCACACATGCACACACACACTCACACACAGGCACACACAAATGATGTCTCTAGAAGACATATTACAGAAACTCCAATTCTTTATTAAATGACAATCGCTAAGGAAGTAACAATCGCCACATGACCCAAGAATATAAAAAAATAAAATAAATGCACTTCACTAAAACAGGCATCTTTGCATTTTTCATATGAGGAAAAACTTAGAAACTACTGACACAAATCTGTCCACTCAAGCAACCAGGCCAGAAACTGGTCTGAGCATTCGAAAGAGGAAGAAACCCAGGGAGAGGAAAACTGAGATAAGGAATCTTTCCCTGGTTGAGAGCAAAAAGGGGACTTCTCCAGAAAGGGCAGAACAAAGAGGCAGAGCAGCTAGGGAGGTAGACAGGTGGGGCAGGTGGGGCAGGTGGGGGGCTTGAGTCAGCACCCCTGTCTGCAGGTATGAGGGGAGCTCTAACCCTTGGGCCTGAGAGTCTTCCAACGCTGCTCTGTGGGGAAAGACAAAAGAAAAGGTGGCTTTTTCATTACTGCTTTTGAATTAAATACATTTAGAATTATTTGTAGCAACATAGCATTAGCCAAATTCTCAGTTACTCAAATTGGTGAATGGATTGGGCTGGGTCCATCTGAGAAAAGATGACTTGGTGAGTTCTGATTAAGAATTACTCTTTGTAAGAATTACCTATCAATGGAGTGATTAAAGATAATTAGCTTGTCCTTCGGGTATTCTCTTGGGATTAGAGGTAAATTCTCAGAGATGACTGACTTGAATTGACATTTAAAATAACTTCCTGGTCCTCCTGAATTAAGTGGTGAGGTGTCCGCTTGGCTTAGACAAATTCAGCCCGCGAGATTTTCAGAACCGTCCTCCGAGCCGGAAGAGCAATATTGAAGCAAATGTTCGCTTCACCACTCTCTTAGAACTGAAAGCAGTTTTGCAAGGTTTATTGTCTGGATTGGCTTTAATGCGACTCTTTTATGGACCTTTTTAATGAGGAGTATTCAATTATTGCTTCCTGAAAACATCGCTATGATATCGGACTCCGTGCTGTGCCGCCTCGTTCAGTAGAAGCGGATGTGATCAGAATGGAGCTTGAAAGAATAATAAATAGCTATTCTCCCCCCTTACTGTAGTGCATTCTCCATCTGCCAGTGTTGATGGACGGTGGATATTGACAGACTTTTCATCTTTCCAGTTTGAGACACTCACTGGATCGTCAAAGAAAGTGGATTTAAAGGGTAAAATCTGTAGGAAGGGACACCAGAAAAGGACCTTTTCATATGAAAACTTTATTTTCTTTATTTTCAAGAGGATTGGGCAGGAGTCTTCTAAATCTATGGGAGGATTAATTATAGAGGCTGTTCCCAGGCAAAGCTCAAGAAACAAAAAACAAATACGCTGTTTAATATGTAAAGCTCAATTGGGCATCCAGGGTGGATTCCGCCACTTGGAGCATGCGCTGTAAGGTGTGGCTCGACAACGCCGCCAAGGATCTCGCTGGGAGCGCTGAGAGAAACTTAAATCCCTAATTCACATCTAATCAGCAGTCAGGAGACACTCTGAGACCAGCCGGTGCATTGAGATGAAAGTGTTCCTAGTCTTTTGTGCATATTTCATTAGAACCATGGAAGCATCCTTGAGCTCTTACATGTAAGTAACTGACACCGTTTCAATGTCAGGAATATAATTAGCCACGTTCCAAAACATTTAGGAGGGTCTAGAACAAAACCATACTTGATATAATGGTTGAGACAAAGGGAATACATTTGTCCTGATCAAAACTATTCGTTCCCTGTCCTGATTACCAATATATCAAATGGGGAGCGTCTACACAGATGGGAGCGTCCTCATCCACCGTAGCTGTGATACTTGATACCAGACAACATCAAACGGGATGTGACATACTCATAACTTTCATGACGGCCTTCCTTTGACATCTCCTTTTTACATAGTTAATTCCGTCTAATGAACGAGTGCCGCGAGGCAGAAGTTAAAGCACAAACGGTTCCTTCAACAGATGGTGTACCAAAAGACCCTTCCTTCAACAGACAGTGCACAGAGATGGCATACTCAAACACAAAGCAACGTGTTGCCCTCAAGAAGCAGCTTGGGAGACTGAACCAGCTTGACCCAGCTTCCCTCACCAGCACCTTCCCCTCTGCTCGCCGGCCACCCCCACACCATTATCCTAGCAACTGTCTTCTCAGCTAGAAGCAAATTGTCACTCAGTGCAACCTCAAGACAGGCCCTTGAGTCACAACTCCTTACAATCTGCATGGAGAGGTCCCATCGGGCCATGACATCACAGGAAAGTGCCTTTGGAGTTTTGCTCTTGTTGTTGTTCATTGTGGTTATTACCATAATTGTTCCCCCAGGGGAGGAGGGGGGGGGAGGAGGTTGCAAAGTCTCTTTTCTTCCTGATGCTGTTCTCAGTTCTCTCCCTCCTACTGAGCTGGGGATTCCCACCTCATTATCCCAACCTTCACTCATCACCAAAGGGGTGCTTTGGGGGTGGGAACATTTTTATTAAAATATTTTTCATAACAGCCAGATGATTTGGTTAATATGATTATCTCGCTTCACCGAATGGGGAAGAAAAGTCAGAAGTGATGCCATATACATCCAAAAAGTTAAAACCAAGTTAGAATATCTATGTCCCAGTTTCTGAGTAGCAGTTAAGCCAGCTATAAAATAAAGAAAAAGAAGGAAAGAAAGAAAATACTTTCACATGAGAAGTGTTTATTCTGGAGTAAGCAAATTGATATAAATAAACTTACCTTATTAGTTCACCAGTGTGCTGCTCCGTGGCAGTCGTTTCTCCGCGATTAGACAGTTCTACTGCTGTTAAACCCTTAGCAGGGAAAGAAGTGCCTTGTCATCAAGAATGTGACCCAATTTGGCCAACCTCTACTAAGCGCATCCCAGTAAAAAGGAAGTAAGGTAAGGGGTTGTGAGGAGCAAAGTTTGCCTCCGCCCTTAAACTCTCCAGGATGGCCCTGGGCCTTTATTTTTCCAGACGTTGGCGCAATTCCCTCAAATTCTTCGGCACTCTGCCCACACCTGATCTAGGCACCCCTTAGGTGGTAGGCTATGGGGTGACAATAATCCACCCCTCCACCTCTGCAACCCTGACCTTTGTTGAATTTGGATCCCTAAATTCATTCATCCCGCATCCGGATTTGCAATAGGGACCAAACCAGCCACCGTAGTTTCCTCTCCCGTTTCTGAAATAAAATACTCTGACAAAAGCAACCCAGGAAAGAAGGGGTTCGTTGACGCCCACAGTTCAAGGTTTATGGCCGTGACACAGTCAAGGCAGCAGGGGTCTGAAGCGGTCATCACATGACTCCCACAAACAGGAAAAAGATGTGTGAATATGGGCTAGCTCACTTTCTCTTTAGTGTAGTTCAAAATCCCCAGCCCAGGGAATAGCCCCACCCAAAACTAAAATGGGTCTTCTCATATGTTCTAAGACCTTCAAGATAATCCCCATAGGCATATTCAGAGGTCCCCCCTCTCAGGTGATTCTAGATTCTGTCAAAGTGACGATATTAACCCCCACACCAGCCAATCCCGATATATATAAAGGGTTTAACAACAACAAAACATGTTAAGGTGTTGCATATGTTTAACGTCTTCTAAGTGCTTGAATGAGGGTGTACAAACATTCTGCATAGTTCTATCGTTCGGTCACACTGTGCACTTCATTTGTGTTAGAAATTACTAACCATTAACACTGTTAAACATGCTGAGATCATAGAATCCATTCCAAAAGCCACAGAACCAATTCAGAAAACTCTCTTCTGTTAGAACCAACCTTGTCACCAAAATCAGCACCAAAGCCACGGTGTTTCATATATACACTGAATTTAAAGCAAGCAATAATTTTGAGTTCCAGTTCAGCAAATCCAAGTACTAGGAACCAATAGCTCTCCTGTGTTGACAAACTATATATCAATGTTAAATACAGATATTTTTTCCCTCTATCCTCAGATTTTGAATCATCTCTATTCGATTGTTGAGAGTCTGTCTATCCAGCATGCTAAATGGCACCAAGATGTGGCTTTTCCAAGAAACTGGCGCTGACCAGTTTAAACCAGCTGAGATTTCCCCTTTATTTGGCATTTTCTTATGATTAATTCTCCTCCTCACATAAGATCCTTAAGCTCTTACTCAATTTTAATAACCTTCACATCTTCAATACCCTATACTGAAGCAGTTTTGTAATTTTTAAACCCAAGTGGGAAATAATGTTTTTCAGTATGGGCTTAGAGACCATTTAGAAAAGTAAGTCTATTTCTATTAGCTATAAAAACAAATCCAAGGAGTTACCAAGATTAAAGAGATCTTGGGGAAAGAACCTATGGACCTCTGACTATTCCTGGGGCTGCTACATTCCTAGATGGCCCAACCCTGCTCATCCTTCACCCTGCCCTTCAATACCACTTCCAGATTGCTACAGTGCTCAGTCCCAGCTGTTCTCTGGGATGTGGCACATTTCCTGGGAAATAATTTTTCATCAAAATCGCTAAAAGCCACTGCTAACATTTCATGTAGAGCCAGCACAGTAAAGAGCCTCCTGACATCTGACATTAGAATATCCCTCCAGACATTCTTTTGAGGTTTATTAGTACTAAGAGCAACTCTACAGCCAGAAACAAATTAATCTATATGCTTTTTTTTATTTGGGGTTTGAGGTTTGGTTTTTTTGTTTGTTTGTTTGTTTGTTTTTTGTTTTGTTTTGGAAGAGTTTTGCTACAGCACCCCACGTTTAATTCTACTCATGGTTCCTCTGCCTCTGGGGTTACAAGTGTGTGCCACCAGATCTGGGTCAATCTAGAAAGTGGTATTTCATTTTGTCCAGAAGTTTATAAAAGTCATTCACCACGTAAAAACAGCATATCAATAGAAACTCAGCAATGAAACATGAGTCGCCAACCACCATAGCTGAACCCATCTGTCTCTTGTTCATGATGATCCGATGTTCATCTATATCAGTGGTTCTCAGCCTTCCTAATGCTGCAACCCTTTAACACAGTTCCTCTTGTTGTGGTGACTACCAACTATAAAATTATTTTCATTACTAGTTCATAGCTACAATTTTGCTATTGTTATGAATCATAATATAAATATTCATGTTTTCCTATGGTCTTACATGACCCCTGTGAAAGGTCATTTGACTCCCAAAGGGTCATAGTCCACAGACTGAAAAACACTGATCTAGAAGCATCTGACACCTTCATTATATACCCCATAGTACATTTAGCCAATTGTTTACATACTGAAATTCTTACTAATTGACAATACATTTATCTCTTCTTACTTCTCTTTCGTATTCTAGCTAGGATATCATACTGATTTTTAAACGATATGTTAGATCGCTTCTCTCTTGCTGTGATAAAACACCTTGATGAAGAGCACTTTGGGGAGAAAGCGGTTTATCTGGCTTACAGGTTACAGCCCGTCATCAAGAGAAACTAAATCAGGAAGTCAAGGCTGAAGCCTGGAATTAAGTATTGAAGTCAAGACCATGGAGGGATGCTTGCTTGCTCTTCGTGGCTTGCTCTGCTTGCTTTCTTATATAACCCAAGACAACCTACCCATGGGTGGCACTGGTCACAATGCCCCAGGCCCTCCTACATCAATCATCAATCAAGAAAATGACTCACAGAAATGCCAAAAGGTTTTTTACCAATAAAGTTCAAAAACTTACCCACCCAAATGGCATATATAAGTATATATGAATTTCACTTCAGGAGAGCTAAAGAGGTCTGAGAAGATATTTCTTCCAGAGGTGCACACTGTCCTCACTTGAGGTGTTCGAGCACACCAAGCTCTTTCTCAATCCTGAGTTCCCATACAAAGATTATTTTTTTTTTTGGTTTTTTTTCGAGACAGGGTTTCTCTGTGGCTTTGGAGCCTGTCCTGGAACTAGCTCTGTAGACCAGGCTGATCTCGAACTCACAGAGATCCGCCTGCCTCTGCCTCCCGAGTGCTGGGATTAAAGGCGTGCGCCACCATCGCCCGGCCCCATACAAAGATTATTGACTCAAATATTGAAACTCCTACTTCTTTGTATCTCTTTTCTCAGCCTTCCCAAACATGGTTGAAATATCAACTTCTGCCAAGCAGCCTTCCATGGCCACTTTAGTAACTAAATATCTTTCATATTTTTATTTTATTTATTTATTTCAGAACTCTCATCCCCATCGGTAATGAGTATTCCATTGATTATATAAATGTAATAGATAATTAGATGATAAACTAATTCGGTAATTTAGATGAGGACAATGGTGCATATCTTACAAAATCTCGTGAAGAACTAATCATGTACTAATTTTGAGTATAGAGATCATAGATATAAATTTCTTAAACATGTGTCTAGTTTGTAGAAGAGACTGGATGAGAGCAGTATCACTAGAAAAGATCTTGAAATATGGTTACCGGCTAGCTCACCACTGGCCAACTTATAAAACAAGTCTTATATTTTAAAAGGAGTGAAGACACATGTAGCTAGATAATCCAGAGCTGTTCATACTATGACTAGAAATTTTCCTCTCAAGCCCAGATAATCTAACCTAGATATTAATCTCTCATTCTCATATAATTCCCAGGGGGTAGAGAGATGGCTCGGTCTCCTCTGTTAAGAGCATATGGTATTCTTGTGGAGGACCCGAGTGTGATTACTTGCACCCACATGATGGTTCACAACTATCTGTAACTCTAGTTTCAGGGGATTCAATTCCCTCCTCTGACGGCCGTGAGTACCAGGCACACACACGGTGCACAGACATACGTTTGGACAAGCATTCACATGCATAAAATAAAATAAATATTAAAAAAGAAACTGCACCATTTACACAGGGACTGAATGTTTTAGAGATGTTAAGTATTAGGTGCCTCAGAGACAGCATAAGACACAGACTATGAAGTTTGGCTTCCAGAGCTGAACAGAAATATGACTAATGGTAGACTCTTTAGAAATTCTTTCCTCTTGTCATTATATACTTTAGGGGAGTGTGCCTTCCAAAGGAGTCAAGCCAGAGATACAAAGAGCAAAGGGAAGCCTGAGTATGTGATCAGAATGTTCTTCGAGGTTCCCGAGCTGGTGGCAGAGGTCCTCTTTAAGGGAATCAGTCACTGGCGATGCTAGTCAAATATTTGATGAGCTGTCAACATCTGTTTTACAACTGGATACATAGCTCAGTAAATTTTACTTCAGACTACAGAAAACAGAAACCCTTTAGTCCAAAGGAGACACAAAACAAGCAAACAACATATTTCGATAACGTGGGACTACACTGTAAGACCTAAGACCTGCCATCGGTGTCATTGATGTCACCAAAGACCAGGCCTTTTGAGGAAACCAACTCACCAGTAACCAAGACAACTTTCTGCTGGCTTCTGCCATACTTCCTTGCTCTCTGTCTACCTACATGGTCTCATTTTTTTTTCAACCTCTCAAAATAGCTGCTTCATTTTTCCCTCTCTAATGTCACTTACAATGCCAGCTCACTGCAGCCACCTCTGCTCCAGAACTTATGTCACCTCAGGCCCCAAAACAAGCACTTCTGTGAGCGTGGAATTTGTATTAAATGACTATGAAGCGAGAGAATAGATCAAATGCGTGTTCATATTTTCAAAGAAAATCAGGAAGACACGGTTGTGTCCAAACAAAGGAATAGTAATGTTCTTGTAGCTCCCCTTAAAAAGAGGCCACATTATAAGCTGCTGCACCAGGGGCTAAAAAGACAACAAAGGAAAGCGTGCAGCCATATTGATTTGTTTTGCATCTACACAACTTCTCCTCATTTGGGGAAAGTGATTAAAGGTAAAGGCCACAGGCCATTCCAGCAAGTCAGAACAATTTGGTTTTTAAGGAATAAAAATAACTCTGAACCTCTTTTTCTCCTTCTTGACTTACTTTGGTAAGTTAGTAGCTGAGTTCAGCCGGAGGAATCTGCAGTAGTCAGCAAAAAGCATTACGAAGCAGGAGACAGCTCAGTCTCTGAAGGGTTTCAGGACTCGCCAGCTGCCCATTTCCACTCTGCTTTGTGTACGGCTGCCGCCCTGACATGAACCCTGAGCAACTGGGTATGAGAAGATGAGACATTTTGTCCCTGCCCTTGTTCCCATAATTTAAAGTGTGTGTGTGTGTGTGTGTGTGTGTGTGTGTGTGTGTGTGTGTGCGTGCGCGCGCACGCTAGGGTCCCCCATAATTTCTAACAATAAAAGCAAGGTGTTCCCATTCAGCAAAACATCCAGCCGCTCCATATCCCAGTAACTATATGCTAATAAATAGTCTAAACCGAGTCAGTTATAAACCTTTAAGGATTGCACCCAACTGTAGCACCTCCAACTCTTCTTTCCCTTCCCGTCTACCTGCAGTTATTGGAACAAGGTGAAGACATTCTACAGCCAGGAGATTGCTGATGCCCCGAAATTTTACATTTCTGCTTTGATTCACCAGAGAGAGAGAGAGATGAGCCATCTTAATGAAGGATGGCCAAGCACACAAGAAACTAATGGAAAGAACACGATGGTGCCCACAGGTGCATCGCCCCGTGCTGCATTCCATTCCAAGGGAAAGCTCATCATTTTCAGTCTCTTACCAGAGGCATCCTCGAAGTGTGTCTTTCGTTCCTGCTGCACACGATTCTTTATTGACACTGAAATGGTAGTTTGCCCAACTGATGGCCTTGTGTTCCTGAAAAGATAACTTTTAACATGCAAATCGGATGCATCCAAAGTCATCCTAATGCAAGATCAGAGTTTTATAGCTCTTTTTACAACTTCAAACTGAGTGCGCTGCCCAGAGGAAAACATAAAACACACCAAAAGCTAGCGGAAGACGGGACATCTTTAAATAGCTTAGAAATTACTTCTTTCCTGATGAAAAGCTTTTATTAAAGAGTTTACTGTTTGTCCCCAAATCCAAATGGATGTTTCTAAAAATGGAACGAATCAGCTATAAAGGCATAAGAAAAGAGACCAATGTGCTTGTATAGACTCAAGCAGCAAGCAAAGAATAATAAGTCAAAAGAAATGTTATTGGCATGATTATTACAGTTGCAGAGCTGAGTCCAGAGGGCAGCAGCGCTTTCCTGTGTCCCAGTACAACAAACTGAACCAGGAGCATATGGATAGCGATCAAAATAGAGACAGCTTATTGAGGAAAAAAGTCACCTAGAGAATGGAAGTGGCCTAGTGACTTGGGAAGAGAGATGCTCAAAAACCATAGTGTCGCTGATTCTTTAGATGTCATTACACAGCGCCAGCCTTCTTCCAGATTTGCATATCACAAACTACTCTCAAGAGTAGTTTTTCAACACTGCAGCCTAGGTGGTGAAGGGTTTCCAGTTTCTCTGCCAACTGGCTTCTTGCTTATGGTCATCTTGATGCCCCCTCTCCGTCTCTACACCCCTAGTATGTTGCCATATTCAATGACACTACATGCCAGGTATTACTGGAAAGCTCTAGTATAACTCAATCTTCACAAGAGGTGTAACCCTAAATCCCAGGGAAAATGGGAAAACGTAAGCTAATGGCCCAAAGGCGATGTTGAGATTTATACACAGACATCTCTGGCTCCAAACTCCAAGGACCAACCACCATACACCTGTCACAATATAGCTTACGATAACTTACTTGCTCTATAGGTTCTATAGGGCAGGAGGAAATCAAGGAATTATTTTTTCATGTTTTTCAGGACAGAGGAGGGAGGGAGGAAGGGAGTGAGGGGAGGTCAGGAAGGAAAGAGAGGGAGAGCGAGAGACTCCATCCTTCCCTGCCTCTTCAAAGGTCTTTATAGTTTCCTAAGGACAGTGAAAAGCCATGGCAAACTAATGCCTAGGGAGCAACAGACAGTACAGGCAGTAGCTTAACACTCCCTAGTTTATCTGATAGGGATTCCTAAAGAGAGTGCCTTAATTGTCTGGTTTCCTTCCTCCCTTCGGCAACTTAAGAGACCAAGATGTTTTCAGGCATGTCTTTTAAGTTTTTATAGCAAAACTAGACTTCCAGACCATTTGTCTGGGCTAAAAAGACCAAAAAAAATGTGTATGTTTTGTTAGTAAATGTATTTTTATTGATAATGGGATTTTTTCCCTCACTGCGAGTATATAAGGAACCCATGAAAGTCGTTCACATTCAACAGATCTATTGAGAGGCCGCGTGAAACTGTGACTCACCAGGAGAATCTAAATCCTGCAAGTTCTGTAAGATACTCGGGCTTTTGTCAATATGAGAAATTTAAAAGATGCCTGCCTGTATGTATAGTCTTTTCGTCATTAGACAGGAGTTACAAGTTACATAAAGAGTTACACACGTGCATCTATCTTTTTGCTCAGCCAGTGTTTTTTCGAGGATTTCATTAACTTCAAATCCGTATTTTTCTTGGAAGGAAGAATATGAAGTTTGATAATGCACTGTTGGAATTAATGTTTAATTCATTTTACTTAAAAATTTGCAGTCACTTAGTTCCCTTCCTCAAGCCAACTTTATTACAGAATTTCAGAGACAGATGAAATTTTAAATAGGGATTATTCATCCTCCCAAAACATTTTCATTAAGCATTTATTGTGTGTCAGGTACAGTTTCAGAGGGTAGAGGAAAGACCCGGAGGAGACATTATAAGCTTATGGCAGCAGGTTCAAGGCTAACAAAAAGAGCAGAGATGTCTTCATTTTGAAGGCAGATGTCTTACTCTTGTGCCATTGCCTCAGCAGACCAAGACAGCCTGATGCTAAATGGGACAGACATACAGGACCTGGCCTCCAAAGCTTGTTAAGAAAATTCTAGAAACAGAGGCATGTCGAACATGAGGTCCGTGCTAACTACCATCTGAGCTGCCCAGTGGCATTTGTTCTTGTTCTGAATCCTGTAGCCCCCTGAGAAGCTTCTTGGTGGCTCCTACTCACACAAGTGGTCTCAGAGGTGGCAACTGGCACCTGGAATTCAGCTTATCCCATGCTTCTTCAATGCCATTGTCAAAGCTCTTTTGCTGCAATACTGTGAATCCCTTTGCAACATGTTAAACCTAAAATGCTCTTCTCCGGAGATATCAGAAAGGGCAAAGGATTCTGGGATACGGCAGCTGCTCTCTACTTCATCTGCAAACAATGGCCCCTTCACGTTGTGTCCTATAACTGCTGCCGACACTCTTCTCTGTGCTGTCATGGACAAAGCAAACTTAAATTCCTATACTTCTGGTAATTTGAGTCATTTTTCAGAAACATTCTGTGTGTCCCCCCTCATTTCTATAGCTCCACCCATCTTTACCTCATTAATATTGGGCTTGGTCACATGACTTGCTTTTGTTAATAACTGCAACTCTCATGGCAGAGTTGGAAATTTGGAATGCACTCTTAGCATGCAATGGCCTTTTAGGCCTCCATCATTACTGTACAAAGCTTGAAGAAGAGAAACATATGAATACACCTACTATCACCCCCACATTCTACAACACTCACCCAATCAAATGACATTGCTCTGAGCTCCTGAAGCATGATGTGTGTTGTGTTACAAAGCTGATGAAGTCGCTATCTAAGAGTAACAATAATCTATTGAATTCTTCCTCCCAATAACTTCTATATCTTCAGCCATTTTATGCCATTTTCCATGGCAGCTGGTACAGGTCAGGAAGGCTCTGGGCTGTTATTCTCAGATGCATACTGACCTTTCTACCTAAGCCACTCAAAATAAATAGCTAGATAGATGGGTGGCTACAATAAACATACTAATAAACTGGAATCAGTATAGTAGTGGGATTTTGTGTGTGTATTTAGGCCTTTTAAAAGAACTATAACATCTACGGTTGCAGTGTCTTGTTTCTGTCAATAATGTGCTCGGGTCATCTTAGAAGCACATTTGCTGTGCAGCATCTTGTTACGGTGACCCTGAGAGGAAATGTTCAGGCTTCTTTGGGCTAGAGGCTTCTTTCTTTGAAGAAACATTTGTAACACCTACTGACTATCTACAGAACCCTTCTCAGCAAAGAATTCAGGTATATTTTGGTTCTCCTTTGGTCTTCAGAAAGATGCTAAGAAGAGCAACTCACATACCAGCCACTGCACAGCCAGGGATACCCAGGAACATCTAGGATAATTATTTTCCTGTTTTGCTTCAGTTTATCATGCTCTTCTAATTCGCTGTCTTCACAAGAGCTAGAGAAAATCTTATTTCCTTTACATAATGATACATAGTCTGAATCCCAAGATGTGGTTTTTGTTCTTCAAAAATTCTGTTAGACTTGTTTTCCTTCATATTATAAATTTTAAGTCCAAATACGAAGCAGCTCAGTTGATGTTTGTCCAACATGCCCAAGACAAGTGCGATTCCCCAGTTTCACACACAATTGAATGTGGTGGTGTTTGCCTGTAATCCCATCAATTGGAAAGTCATTAAAATATTTCTAAAGACTTCAAAACTATGGGGTAAGTATTCTTAAGATTCTTTAAAAGGTTTTTAAAATACTTTTTCTGCTAGAGGCTCTTTCTAAGACATCAGTGATAAAAACGGAAAGAACAGAAGGTCAAAAAGCCTCAGCTAACATCATGGGTCTACTCTGAGTATTTGTCAAGGTACTTAACTTTTCTAAATATCACGTTTGTCATTTATTATATAAAGATAATGCCAGCCACATCAACATCAAAGGTTTGTTGGAGATAACATATGGTAGAATTCGAGGATTAATAAAACGGATGTTTAAATGATATCAGAAAAAAATAAGATCAGTTTAAAAATAAAGGTGAAATTGAAAAGGGATGATTAAGTTAATGTTACTAGTGCCCGATTTTGATATCTACTATTGTTTACAAAACTTGATACCCATTTAAGGATGGCTTAAAAAACATACCGTCTCACTATAAAAATCTTGGGAGTTGTTCTGTAAAATACCTGCCATTCCGCGATCCTGAAATGCATTACTGAAGTCATTGTTTTTGTCCACGGAATTCTTTTAACCATGTCTGTGAAAACTAAAATCCTGGTGGAGAGCATCCTTTCTCCTCTCTGCTTCTTCGCCCATAGGAATAAAGGACACATAGAAGGAACATACATGAGTTGATTTATTTTGTTTTACCCTCAGATCCAATTAGCCAGGCTTTCAACAATAATCATTCTCTCCCCTCTCTCTCTCTCTCTCTCTCTCTCTCTCTCTCTCTTTCTCTCTCTCTCTCTCTCTCTCTCTCTCTCTCTCTCTCTCTCTCTCTGAAATGAAAGTTTCAGATAAGGAAGAACACTAAGCTGAGGAGATGGGAGAACAAAAGAGATGTGAAAGGTACACACACACATACAAGAGATGGCTGTGGGCTATGGAGGATAACATATAGCAGTATGCATAGAGGGGTGAATAGGGACAAAGTATAACATATGTGTATGGAAATATCACAGTAAGATCACTTTTTTTCTATGATAACCAAAACTGAATTAAGACATCATTTCTCATCTACAACAGGGAAAACTATCGCTAAAGACAAGTTCCTTAGCAGTAGATAAAACAATCTGGGCCGTATGAGACTTTGATGCAGAGGGAGAGACATGAAACAGTGGGCAACAAGCAGCTGCTCACTGGGTACATGTGTTTTCCCATTCTGCTGCACAGTTAGAAACCAATTCCACCCTAACAACAAACTTCTGAGCACATTCTTTCTGATGATGATACCAAGATACCATGCCAGTTCTCCCCATCACACAGTGACAGGTAGAGATGAACCATCTAGCCCAGACAGTATGGCACCAGTTCCCTGTTTACTCATCACAAAACACTGTCTGACATGATAGAACAGGATACGGATGTTATTTTCAAAGAAATATGATTCAAGAAGCATCAAGGTAAGAATTATGCAGAACCCCTGATTTTTGACAAAGAAGCTAAAATTATACAATGGAAAAAGGAAAGCATCTTTAACAAATGGGGCTGGCATAACTAGATGTCAACATGTAGAAGAATGCAAATAGATCCATATCTATCCCCATGCACAAAACTCAAGTCCAAATGAACCAAAGACCGCAACATAAATCCAGTCACAATGAACCTCACAGGAGAGAAAGTGGGAAATAGTCTTCAATGAATTGGCGCAGGAGACCACTTCCTGAATATAACACCAGTAGCACAGACACTGAGAGCAGCAATTAATAAATGGGACCTCCTGAAACCAAGAAGCTTCTGTAAGGCAAAGGACACAGTTAATAAGACAAAATGGCAATCTACAGAATGGGAAAAAAATCTTTACCAACTCCAGTTTGGACAGAGGATCTCCAAAATATACAAAGAACTCAAGAAATTAGAAATCAAAATATCAAATAATCCATCAAAAAGGGGTACAGATCTAAACAGACTTCTCAGTAGAAGAATATCTAATGGACAAAAGGCACTTAAGGAATTGTTTAACATCCTTAGCTATCAGGGGAAATGCAAATCAAAAAGTCTCTGAGATCCATCTTACATCAGTCAGAATGGCTAAGCTCAAATACACTAATGACAGCTTATGCAGAGAAGGGGAACACTCCTCCATTGCTGGTGGAAGTGTAAACTTGTACAACTACTTTGGAAATCAGTATGGTGGTTTCTCAAAAAATTGAGAATCAATCTACCTCAACACCCAGCAACACCACTCTTGGGTATATACCCAGAAGATTCAGAACCAAACCACAAAGACATTTGCTCAACTACATTCACAGCAACATTGTTTGTAATAGCCAGAACCTGGAAACAATCGAGATGCCCCTCAACTGAAGAATGGATAAAGAAAATGTGATACATTTATACAATAGAGTGCTATTTGGTGGGGGGAAAAAAACCAATGATATCTTTAAATTTGCAGGCAAATGAACAGAACTAGAAAAAAAAAACATCCTGAGTGTGGTAACCCAGACACAGAAAGACAAACACAGTATGTTCTCAGTCATAAGAGGATATTAGACATAAAGCAAAGGATAACCAGCCATCCACAACCCCAGAGAAGACAGGAAACAATGAGAACTCTAAGAGAAACATGCATGGATCCCCCCCCCCAGGAAAGGGAAGTAGACATACTAGTAGGAGCATGGAAGTCAGTGGTGCTGAAGATAATTTGAACCGTGGAGGTTCTCATCAAGAGGTTTCAGAGGATAATAACAATAATAAATGGCCTAGAGATCATTCTTGTGATATTTTGGTAAAGAATGTGATTATTTCTTCCTTGTCAAGAAAGATCTGCTTGAGGCTAAATTGAAGAGTTTTGAATTAATGACAGAGGAGATTTCAAAACCAGCTAATATTGACTATGCCGCTTGATTATCGGTGGTCACACTTGACCAGCTCTATAATGAAAAGGATTAAGCTGAACATGGAAAAGTATAAAATATACACTTTGAGGGGAAACAAAACACCAGGAAGTTTAATGGAGTCAAGTCCAGTTCTCAAAGAGATAAAATGTTTAAATAAAAGCCTGATGCTAAATGAAATAGAGGAAGTAGTGACGTCAGGGAAAGATCCCACCCAGCTGAGCTTCCAACTTGTGAAAAGGAATTAAGAAAAGTTTAGAGCCAGGTATGGCGGCTTACACCCTTAATTCCCAGCACTCAGAAAGCAGAGACTGGTGGATCTCTGAGTTTGAGGCCAGCCTGGTCTACAGAGCAAGTTCCATAACAGCCAAGCTTAGGCAGTAAAGGAAACAATCAAAACCAGAAAACTAGTGGAAATGTACTAGAATGAGGGAGGTCATGTTCCAGCCCCAACAGGCATCAGAATTTGGTAGCTTCAGAGTCAAAGATACAAGAAAAAGGTTATAGAATCTCCCTCTGTGACCAAGGATGACCACTGAGGCCAGGCAAATGCCAGGGTGTCCCTGAATGAGCGCCTAGATAGGTCATTACATGAAGCTGGAAGGTGAAGCCTAGATTGCCTTGGAGACAATGTTGGAGATGCCAGAGTTGTGGGATGCCTGCTGAGAAGAACCATTGGTATGGAACCAGCCCAAGAGAAAGAAGTGTGTTGCAGTGAACAAAGCTGAAGGGAGTTGGAGATCGGAAGAGCGCTTTGACATCAGACACGAAGATGCAGAGTGTGCAGTTTGCCCAGCTAAATTTTGGCCTTTCTTTGGTCCAGTATTTCCTCATGTATTCTCTTCCCTCCTTTTTGGGCAATGTATATCCTGTGTCATATGTTGGAAGTATGCCATCTGCTTTTTCATTTTGATTTTACTGGGGCTTGCAGTTAAGAGATTGCCATGAGTCTCAGAAGGGACTCTGAACTTCGTGCTTTTAAACAGTGTTGAGACTTATAGACTATGGGGACTTTTGAAGTCAGACTGAGTGTATTTTTGCATTATATGTCTACAAGCCTATGGGGGTCAGGGAGTGGAATGTGGTGGTTTGAATAAGAAGAGCCCCATAGGTTCATAGACTTGAATGCTTGGTCACCAAGGAATGGCACTTTTAGGAGGTGTGACCTTGTTGGAGGAAATGGATCACTAGGGGTGGGCTTTGAGGTTTTAAATGTTCAAGCCAGATCCAGTCTCTCTCTCTCTTTTCCTGCTGCCTGTCGACCTGGAAATAGAACTCTCAGATCCTGCTCCAGCATCGTGTTTACCTCATGCTATCATTCTTGCTGCCATAATGATAATGAACTAAAACCTCTGAACCTGTAAGCCAGTCCTAACTATATATTTTCCTTTGGAAGACTTGCTGTGGTCCCGGTTTCTTCACAGCAATAGAAACCTTTCCTAAGACACATAGTATGCTCAGTTTTCTGAAAAGCAAAAGCATCTTCCTTTTAGGAACCGAATTCAATCCGGAGTGATATACTTCACAGCCACAATTAACTCTGCCCTCTCGGGGAGTGAAAGGCTGAGCAAGTTTTGATCGGTCCTGAACTCCAAGTGACATATGGCACAGCCCTAATTAATGTCGCCCGAGTCTGTTCTTTGTCAGTGTGGTCAGCAGTGTCTCATTCATCTTCTCTGCCATTAATCAGTGTTACATGCACAAAGAACAGCTTGAGATTGCTACTAAAATTGCAAAGGCCGAAGCTAGGTGTGTGCCTGGCCTACACCATAGTGAAAATAATTTCACTAAGCACTATTCGGATGTTATTATTTTTAAGCATTGTTGAGCTTTATTTCTATCATGAAGAATTTTCCTTAGCATGTTTATAATTGTACATTTAAATTTTTAATTTTATTTCATGTGTCTGAGTATTTTGCTTGCATTGTCTGTATATGCACCACTTGCAGGCCTGGTGCCCACAAAAGCCATAAGAGTCCATCAGAGCCACTGGAACTGAAATTACAGATGGTTGTGAGCCACCATGGAGGTGCTGGAAGTTGGATCTGGGTCCTCTGGAAGAGCAGCCAGGACTCTTAATCATTGAGTTACCTCTCCGGTCCTTAGAATTAAAATATTTTAAGGACAGAGGTTCTAGGGCATTGTGGTCATATTTTGTATTCAGTCTTACAGGTCCTGAGCTATAAAAGTGACCCTGTGTCCATCAGAATGCATGACCTCGTATTCATGGGCTGCTTAAGATCTGCACTCAGAATTCTGTTCCTCCTGAAAGAGCGGGGACATTGGGAACAACTAAAGACACTTTCTCTGACACTACACTTCACACACACACACACACTTTCTAAAGGGTAAAGTTTTGAGGCCCTTGGCCATCAACAAGCTCTAGAAGCAGTGGCTTTATTTGATGGAACAATGTGACCGTCTTGGGTTTAGAGACCAGCATCCGCAGCTGTCTCTTGGATGACGTCAGTGGATATACATAGCAAGTAAATGAGAAATAATGTTGTATCTAGCCACAGAAAGTAATTGTGGAGCGGTAATGCCACAAGGACACAGTCCAATGCCTTCTATAGATAATATTTCATTGTAAGATGAAAACATAAATAGTCTAAGGTTTTTCTTTAAAAGCCTCCGTGTCTAGCAGGAATGATTTTAAGTGCTTTTTGCATACTGTCTCCAATTCCCAAGACTACAGAGCTGGAGCATCATGGGCCTGTTTACAGATGAAGGTCTGGAAGGGTCACATTGCTGATGTGTTGCAGGAGTAGAACTCCATCCTACTTCTACAAAACTCTTCCTCTCTTTGAACATGATGGCTTGAAATCACATATGATTGGCAGCAAATGGGTCATAGCAGAATGATGCATAAGTCTTTTCAAAGGCAATTCTAACCATTTCACAAGCTATGGAAGTCAGGCTAAGAGATAATGTGTATGGGGGCAAGACCTCTCCAAAAATCAAGTTAACCAAAACATTAATATTCATATTCACATATGTTCATACATATACCTGCATGCTTTTATGTAGATGTTCATACATCTATGTATATGAATGCATACACATGCATATTTATAACCCAGAATTTTCAGAAATAGACTTGCAATAATAGCTAGTAGTAGAAATGACATGATATATATGTAATTAGCGACAATATTTTCTTACTATGATACCAACAGATATTCATCTTAATGCAGAAATATAGACATTCTGTAGGGTAGTGGCGGCACATGTCTTTAATCCCAGCACCTTGGAGGCAGGGTGATCTCTGAGTTTGAGGACAGCCTGATCTACAAAGCAAGTTCCAGAGCAGCTAGGCTACACAGAGAAACCATGTCCTGAAAAAAAAAAAACAAAAACAGAAAGAAAGAAAGAAAGAAAGAAAGGAAGGAAGAAGGAGGATTCAAAATCCATTATTTACTTCAAACTACCACAAAAATGACATTTTTAGGGTCAATAGGAGAATATGTTTGGTAACTCTTGCTATATGGGTAGCATGAAGATATGTCCAGGGCGAAAGACGTGGATCTAGTCTCATGCTTCTACATGTGACTATCCAGTTTACCCAGCACTATTTGTTGAAAAGGCCATCATTTGCATATCCATTTATATCATATATCTCTAGTCCATTCATACAACCTGCTCTTTCAGCTCACCTCGTCACAGCAGGGTAGGACTATTAACTACTTTCTTCCATTGGCAACTCACATAAGCAGTTTTCAATAATGAAAGCTAATCTCGAGAGAGAAGGCTTTTAGGACAGATCCAGCTTGAATCCTCTGAAATCTATGTTCAAAGTGTATGATGTCTCCCTCCAGAGGAACTTAAGCTTCAACTTCTGGGTGGCAGCCAGGGGTAACGTAATAGGTGATATTGTTTGGGAGTCTTTTAAACTCCTCATGCCAACAACTTATTTCAGGGTTCATACTGAGGTCTTTGGCTCATTTGCACTTGATGTTTGTGCTGGGTGACATCTAGTATTCCTAGAACCATTTACTGAAAAGTCTATTCTTTTTCTCCAATGTATGTTTTTGGCATCTTTGGAAATATCAGATGGCTATAGTTACAATTTCAAACATACTCATCCTTTCGATGGATATTCTCATCTTCTATTTTGTTCCATTGGCCTACAAGTTCTGGCCTTGCTCCAGTACACTGTTTTTATTATTATAAATCTATAATGTATATTCATTAAGATTAAAAATCTCGAAGACATAAACAAATAGGTATATTGTCCAAATCACCAAAGTTAAACAAGCAAAAAAATCAAGAAACTCAATAGACCCATAAAAAATAAAAAAGCAATAAAAGCCTTCCAAATAAAATATCCTCAAGCACAGATGAATTCACAACAGAATTCTGTCAGACTTTCAAGAAGATCTATAGCCAATACTTCTTAAATTATTCAAAAATAAAAAATAAATTGAAGAAATACTTCCAAACTTCTATGAAGCAAATATAACTCTAATGGCAAAACCTGGTAAAGAAACACATACACGTGCACAAATACACACACACACACACACACACACACTCACTCACACCAAAACTATGGGACAATGATCCTTAATAAAATGCTTGCAAGACACATAATGCATACACACACACACACATATAAAGATCATCCACCATGATCAAATTGTCCTTGTCCTGGAATTACAGAGATGCTTCAGCAAGCATAATTCAATTAATATATTAAACTAAATAAGTGGGCTTAAAGAAAAAACCTACATGATTATCTTAATAGGTAAAGAAAAAAACCTTTGACAAAATTCCACATGGTTTCATGATGACAGTTCTTGACAGACTAGGACTGGAAGAAATATACCTCAGCATGGGAAATATATGACAAACCCACAGCAGCATTGTCGTAAATGTAAATAAAAAAAAACTGGAAGCAACCTTATTAAAATCAAGAATGAAACAGGGCTGTCAACTATTCCCCACTTCTTTTCAATACAGTGCTTAAAGCACAAGTGGAGAAATAAGGCAAGAGAAGGAGTTTAAAATGACATGAATAGGATAAGAAAAAGACAAATTATTCCTATTTGCAAGCAATGTGATAGTATCTATAAGTATATATATATACATATATAAGAGATGCCAGAATTTTTACCAGAAAACTTCTAAAAATCAACAAAACTTCAGCAAAATGGCAGAATACAAAACCAACATACAAAAATCAGTAGCCTCTCTCATACCAAGAAAAAACATGCCGAGAATGTCATGGGCACACTTCTATTCACGATAGACTCCAAGAAGATAAAATATCTGAGAACACACCTAACAAAGGAAATGAAAGCCCTTTAATGTGAAACATTTAAATCCCTGAAGAAAGATATTGAGGAAAACATTAAAAATGAAATGATGGTAATATGCTAATAAATGACAGAATTAATATTGTAAAGATAACCATTCTACCAAAATCAATTTACAGATTCAACACAATTCCAATCAAAATCCCTTAAAAATTTCTTCATAGGAATAGAAAAAAAATTCTCAGCTGGCCAAAGCAATGCTGAGCAGAAAGAACAAAGCTGGGGGGATCACCATGACAGATTTCAATTTTTTTTTCCTTTCGGATGACTTCTCTGAGGGTTTTGTTCGTATTCACAGTGCCTTTCCAAACTCTTCTCGGTCTCACCTGCTGTTTCCTACCCACCTATATGGTATCTATCTAAAAAATTGGCCATTTTTTTTTTACGTTTTCCAATTTTGTGGAGTACAAGCTTTTGTAGTAAGACCTAATGATTCTCTGAATTTCCTCAGTGTCTGTTGTCATGTCCCCCTTTTCATTTCTGATTTTGTTAATTTGGAAGTTCTCTCTCTGCTTTTTGATTAGTTTGGATAAGGATTTGTCTATCTTGTTAATTTTCTCAAAGAACCAGCTCTTTGTTTCATTGATTCTTTGTATTGTTTTCTTTGTTTCTATTTTGTTTATTTCAGCCCTCAATTTGATTATTTCTTGTCTTCTACTCCTCCTGGGTGAGTCTGGTTCATTTTGTTCTAAAGCTTTCAGGTGTGCTGTTAAGTCACTAATGTGAGCTTTCTCTGTTTTCTTTATGTGGGCAATTAGTGCTATGAACTTTCCTCTTAGCACTGCTTTCATAGTGTCCCATTGGTTTGAATACATTGTGCCTTCATTTCCGTTGAATTCAAGGAAGTCTTTAATTTCTTTCTTTATTTCTTCCTTGACTCAGGGGTGGTTCAGTAGTTCGCTGTTCAATTTTCATGAGTTTGTAGGCTTTCTGAGAGTAGTATTATTAAATTATAACTTTAATCCCTGGTGATCTGATAAGACACAGGAGGTTATCTCAATTTTTTTTTTGTATCTGTGGAGGTTTGTTTTGTTAATGAGTATGTGATCGATTGTAGAGAAGGTTCCATGAGGTGCTGAGAAAAAGGTATATTCTTTTGTGTTTGGGTGGAATGTTCTATAGATATCTGTTAAGTCCATTTGATTCATGACATCTGTTAGTTCTCTTATTTCTCTGTTTTCTGTCTGCTTGACCTGTCCATTGGTGAGAGTGGAGTGTTGAAGTCTCCTATTTTTACTGTGTGGGGTTTGATGTGTGATTTAAGTTTTAATAGTGTTTCTTTTACTAATTTGGGTGCTCTTGTATTAGAAGTATTGAGACTACATCTTGATGGATTGTTCCTGTTATGAATATAAAGTGTCCTTCTCCATCTCTTCTGACAGATTTTAGTTTGAAATCAATTTTGTTAGACTTTAGGATAGCTACATCAGCTTGTTTATTAGGTCCATTTGATTGAAAAACCTTTTCTCAACCCTTTACTCTGATGTAGTGTCTGTCTTTGAGGTTGAGGTATATTTCTTGTAAACAGCAGAAGGCTGGATCCTGTCTTCATATCCATTCTCCTAGCCTGTGTCTTTTTATACGTGAATAGAGTCCATTGATATTAAGTGATATTAATGACCAATAGTTGTTAATTCCAGTTATTTTTAGGTGGTAGTGTTTGTGTGTTTCCCTTCTTTGATTATGCTGGTGGGGGGTTATCAGTTGCCTGTGTTTTTGTGGGTGCAGTTAGCTTCGTTGGGGTTTTCCTTCTAGTATTTTCTGTAAGGCTGGGTTTGTGGATATGTATTGTTTAAATCTGTTTTTGTTATGGAATATCTTGTTTTCTCCATCAATGGTGAAAGAAAGCTTTGCTGTGTATAGTAGTCTGGCTTGCATCCATGGTCTCTTAGTGTCTGCAGCACATTTATCCAGTACCTTCTGGCTTTCATGTTTTCCATTGAGAAGTTGGGTGTAATTCTAATAGTTCTATTTTTATTAGAAGCACTAAATGTTATCTTAAGTAAATACATTTATAAAAGGAAGTGTAGTATATAGTCTAATTTTTCTGTACATATATGCACAAACAATGTAACTTTTAAAATATCAAGTTGTCAAAATGGTTGCCAGTCTGGGGTAGGATATAGGTCATATTTGTCTTCATTATAGCATATTTTCTATTCTTTCTATATTTATTAGCAAATGCTTCTTTTGTAGAATATTATGACAGTTTGAAAATTCTAGAAATCTGTTTACTTTCATATCTATGGTACGGAAAAGAGACTGTTGGGTCTGACTCTGGATCCGTTAAAAGGGAGGAGCGGTGCTCTAACAGATTTAAACTGCTGACTGGCCGTCTTTCTTTAAAGTCAATTAATTAAATTAGAACACAACATAATGCACTTCATTATAACATTTTTAAACTTTTGTTCATGTGAGTCCTCTTCTCTGACTCTCCCTTCTTCCAGCCTCCTTCCTCCTCTGCTGAACTTCTGACTTCAGGGCACATGGCTCCTAATACAAGCCAAGCTGCCCACCACCAAATGATACTGCGTAGTGCATACACACAGCATATATTCAGCAGGTCATTAATCTTCTGAGCTGATAAGGTACCACAAAACTCTGTCCTAAAGCAGCAGTGCCTATGCAGGATATGGTATAAGGAAATACACAGTTCTTCTAGAGAATTCTTCCACATCCTAGGCTTCAGGGGCAAATTTCTTCCTAACAAATAATCAAACAAGAATGGATATAAATCTCCTCTGAAATTGTGCCAATCACTTGAGGATAGACCCACCATGAAGAGGCAATGGGCATGCAGAAGAACCAAAGTCGCAGGACAGACACCACTGCAGGATTAACCAAAGAGAACGAAATGGCCACATGTTTGCAGTGCCAGGAGATTTAACCACCATACCTGAAAGTTAAGACACCATGAAAATAAGGGATCGGCAACCTGGAGACCTAACATGCTTGAAGAAGCGAAATCAACAGTTGAAAGAAAATGAGAGAACTGAAGGAAAATCACTGGCTCTCAGAGACAGAAATCATGTTTTTTTAAAAGCTAAAAGTCTTGAAAACCAACTTAAAAAGTTCAGTGTTCTTTAAAATGGAAGCTTATCGAAGAGAAATGAAAGGATATGGAGAGGCAATTAAAAACTGAGAGATTTTTTTGTTTCAAAATAGATTACATCCTTGAAACCTCAGCTTCAAGAAGCCTGTTAAATAAGCTGACAATGTACACCTAAATGTACCGCATAGAACGAAGCCAACTTGATAGACGGCTGAATGCACAAACAGGGAAGTAGTAACACCGAATGTGGGGAAAAGGACTGTCAACCTAGTATTTCATTTATTTTATTCTAAAACGGACATTCAATGGGAAGCACAAATTAAAAGAAAGAGAAAAAAGCATAATCACTTCTTTTACTGAAAGCAGTATTTAAAAATATAGTTTAGGGGCAGAAGAGATGGCTCAACCATCAAGAGCACTTCCAGAGGACCTGAGTTCTGCTCCCCACATCTGTATTAGGTGGCTCACAACTACCTGTATCTCAGTTTCCAAGGAATCCAATGTCTCTAGCCTCTGACCTCCTCAGGCAGCTGAATCCACATGTACATACCCACTTGTGGATGCACACACCTCTATATGATTAAAATAATGATTTCAATCTCTTTTTATCTATCATCTAGATGATAGATGATGATGATAAAGACAGATACACTAGATAGATAGATAGATAGATAGATAGATAGATAGATAGATACATAGATACATACATAGATACATACATAGATACATACATAGATACATACATAGATATATACATAGACACATACATATGTAGATAAATAGATAATAGGTTATATAGATAATAGATAGATATGTCATTTAAACTACATATGTATATTTATATACATAGTTACATATATTAAAGGTAAGGTATTTTGGGCAGATAGTTAATAATATCATTCATTTTTAATTTTCTGAGTGGGAGAGTACACCAAAGAATATCCAATATCAAGTGGTCATCCCTGAAAACATACATACAAGTAATATTATACAGACTGAGTAGGCTGCATTTATGTGTAGACATATTCTGCTGAATTCATTCACCATGAGCACATGGGAGTAGCCATCCTCATTCTGCTCATCTGTGGTGGAATATTAATGTAAGATATGTTACATTTATTTATGCTGTGGGATATTTGTTTAATGATGCAAAGATGTGTTACATTTGTTTGATTAAATAAAATTAACCTGGGGTCAGGAGGCTGAGTCATCAGCTAGCTGACAGGAAGTGGTAGAGGGAACTATGTGTAGCTAGGGTTCTTAAGTGGGGTTGAGCAGAAGGATGCCTGGTTTTTTGGGGGGGGAGACAAGAGCTGGGAGAGAAAGTAAGCTACTTACTATTCAACCACTCTGAGCCAGGAGAATTTCACCTCAACCTTTGAATCCTGAGGTATAGAAATATAGGTCAAGTTCCCTTTAGCAACCGTGATGGAGCCAGGGCCTGACTATGGCCAGTGCAGCTGAACCACTCCTGGAGGTTGTGGAGTTGCAATTGCCAACAATGGACAGCAATGGCTTAAGGGGCAACTACTGAATTTAATGAAAAACAAGATTCCTCTCTTTGCTCTGTATTGCTACTGAAATGTGATCTATGTTTTGGAACAACATGAATGTATCCCTGCTTATAAAGATATAAAGAAGCACTCTGGCGGCCAGTCAGTCAGGCTGCAAAGATTCTCCCAGCTACCATGGCCTGGCTCGCTTCCTTCTCTTGCCAACCCTTTACATCCTCTGCTGGAACCTGCATCTCAGCCGGGGATGTTCTTCCTCTCTGTCAATCTCTCCTAAAATGAAACGAAGTGTCCCATGTCTGATTTCTCCTCCCATTGCAGCTCTTGAATCCACCCATCTTCAGACCCTGTCCTCATCCAGAGCTGGACTCGGGCAGTGGGGGAGGACCTGGGAGGACAGGGAAGTGGGTATGATCAGGGTTCATTATGCAAAATTCCCAAATAGTCAATAAAAGTATCATGTTGGGGGAAATGTCAGTCCCAGCTTGCAAACAATGAAGAGTTTCCCACTTCACAACCTTCTCCTGGATCTTCCCCACCTCAGGCACATCAGCACAGTCAGACTGGTGATATCAGTGCCAAAGGCCACCTTGCCTAAGGAGACTTCCAGGGACCTAGGCCCACAGTGAGCATCTTGGTGTGGGTACTGAGCTCTAGAAAGGCTAGTCTGGTTGCTTCAGTCATCGTTAAAATGAACAAATAGACATCTATCTTTTTCTTCTCTTTTTAGCTTTAAAGAAGCAATAATCCTGTGGGGAAAATTGGGTTAAAAGTAAGTTCCTATACTAAGGTCAGAAGCTCATTGAAAATAAAAGTTCTCAAAGCTAAGGGAAGTGCTATTTTTCGTACTCTGTGCATAGAAATATTGTCAAAGCATCATTCAGTTTTCTTGGCGTGTTGCGGGAATTCTGTCACCAGTCTGCTGGCCCATCAAAAGGAGTATTTGGGTCCTAGGTGCAGAGTTTTTGGTGGGAGTGTACTGACCAGTAAGATAAGGTGGGGGTTGGGGCAGTGATGGGCGCGGCCCTTTGGACCTTTGAAGAAGCTTCCAGCAGCTTAGCAGCTGGTGACCCAGTTTGGATATTCTGTTCCATTTTGTGATAACGGAGCACAGATCTTGCCTAGTAAAATATGATAGAGTAATTAATTGATTTCCATCATTATTGGAGTTTTATTGAATTTGCAGTTATGGATTAGCAATCATTACTGATCATTACTGGATATGTTTCGGAATCGTGTGGAGAGTTTGTCCCTTCATAATGGCCACACAACATGTGCCATGTACTCAATGTTTCTTATATAAATAAGCAGAAGTTCAACAGGTTTTCTCCAAAAATCTCCTTCTTTCCTTTAAATTCTCAAGTGAATACAGACATAGTTTTTTTTAATTGAATGAAGGAAATATTAAGGATTCCCTCCCAGATTTGCAACTCATTGAAATCTCAACAACTCATTTCACTGTTTAAAAATGTTCACAGATTTCTAAAAATGGAAAGCAACTAAAATAACTTTTAAATGTGTGCTGAATGAAATCCTTAAACCATGTCCCTTATTTCTGACATAAAAAAAAAAAATAAGAGAGAGTGGGAAGAACGGGATTGTTTGCACGGCTACTTATAGGACTAAAATGTCTTCATTGTAAAGAAACTGAAAGTATTTGACAGATACTTACAAAAATCTATTATATTATCTATGCCTATTCCTTCATTGTTTTCTTCTCTTTCCTCTGATTTTAAAATCAGATTAATTCTTAAGAAGATAGCAAGCATACAGCCAAGAAATTCTGCAGGTCACAGAAACTGTCTAAAGCCTGGAAAGGGTCCTCTACAGGTATTAGACACAGATACACAACAAGACAACCAGGAAAATAAGACAGCAACTCTGGCAGCAGTCAGTGGCTAGGGGCGTGGTGTATAATTAGAAACGGGTGTAAGAATTCTTACCTGCATGCTTTTATAGGAGTTTGAGATAGTAGAAGGAGACATGCCTTCTTCTGAGAATCAGGATGAAAAGTGAGAAGCTTTAGAAAGGGTATTTGAAATGGATACAGGAGTGTGAAATCCCCAGATATTTACCATGTGGATGAAGATCTATTGAGAATAAAGTTTGAAAGTAAATATAGAATAAAACTTAAGAAGAGGGATCAAACCAACTAGCCAGGCACAGAAAACTGAAGAGGCAGAGTCCTTTAGCCGTGTTCCCACTGATTTAGGAAGTGGGAAATGGCTAGGTTTACGGTTCTATCCCTTGATTAAATCACAGCCTGCTGAAGTCTTGCCTTCTAGTTAGCTTAGCTATGGTTCTTCCCTTTAAGGTACATGGACAATGGACTACATAAAGAAACTTTCCTGCTATGTAAAGAAAACTGGTAGGTACTGGCGATCTTTGTGGGACCCTGAGAAAATTTAGAATTCTGGTCAAATCATGACCGGAGTAATCTATGAGACTGGATCCTCCCAACCAGCAGCTTTGCAGCTATTCTGGATGTAGAACTCAAAAGAAACAGCAACAGAGTTGCTCTGCAGTGTTGGATCATCCGTGACATCTGTTTCTATCAGATATTTTTCAGGGGTCTTCCTCAATTAAACCTGATTTCTCATAACCCAGTAAGAATCCACAGCCTCTCATTTCTTGTGAAAATAAAAGCCAAAACTCTTTTCCAAAATAATGTAATTTTTGACTTAAGTTTTGAAGTCAGGATATTTTTTAAAATATTTAGGTTGGTTTACCCTAGCAGCATTTATAATCAAATGTCTCTTACCAGTTATCATTCACCCATTAACAGCCAAAAAATCCAAAGACAACACAATAAAATACATAATCCAGACTCTGTGTATTTCCCATCTTTATGTGGCTTATTATGGTTTTTTATCACTCTATTTCCTCTAAAAGGACTTTACTTTTAAATCATTTTTAATCAATGACTGTTTCTACCCTTCCTCTTCTCTCTTTTAAGCCTACACACATTTCTCAAGCACACTGGGACCCATCCAGAGGCCTTTCTGTCTGACTCTGTACCTACTGTGCATCTCTAACCCTTTTCGTCTATATGAGCAAACCCTCTAAATCTGCCAAGCAGAGCACAGCTGTGCTCTCCAGCTCTCAGGCAGCAGCTGAGAGAAGCCTCTCTGTACCACAGCCTGTGTGAGACTTGAGGAATCTGCCATGCTGCAGCTCAAGTCACACATCATGTCCAGGGTGTGCATCTCTGTACCGCAGACCAAATGAGAAACAAGAACTATGAAGCTGCTCTTGGCTCTGTTTTTATATGTTTAGAATCATTTTTTTAAGCTTTGTTAGGTCTTATGTAAAAATTCCAGCCCTACGTTGAAGCCCGTATATAAACAGAGGCAGAGCCAATCCCCAACAATCACACAAAAGCCTATATTAATTATAAAATGTTTGCCCTGTAGCTCAGGCTTATTACTAACAAGCTCTTACAACTTTAATTAACACATTTCTATTACTCTACGTTTTCATGTGGCTCGTGGAGTTACCTGTCTTCTAGCATATCTTGTTCCTCGGGCAGCTGGCTCCCATCTTCTGACTCCGCCCTTCTTCCTCTCTGTGTTTTCAGTTTGGTTTTCCTGCAACCTTATTCTGCCTTGCTATAGGCCAAATCAGCTTTATCACTAACCAATGAGAGTAATACATATTCACAGCATACAAAAGGATTATCCCACAGCACAGTTCACTGAAACTTTTAACTCCAATGTCTTCTCACCTACAGGACACCCACTCTTTTCTCCCTTAGCCCCACCCACTTCTGCCCTTTTGAAAAATCCTTCTTCCCTTCCCTCTCACCCCAAATATGTATTTGTCAGCTTCATTTAGCCATCTAGTCTTTAACCATCCCATTGAAATTCAACCCCTCTGTTTTCTTTCTTAACATGTTTCTGCAACATCTATTACAGAACACTCAGTGCAGTTTTTCTGAACCTTGGCATCATTGGCAGTTTGTGCCAGATACTTTTTCTTGTGGGAACTGCTCTTTGTTTGACAGAGTGTTTAGCAATATTCCTGACCTCTGCCCACCAGATGCCAGTAACACTACTTAGCCCTCCAATTGTGACATCAAAACTGCCTCTGGTCAACACCAAATCCCAAGGGACTGAAATTCATCCTCAGCTATGAAACACTGAGTTAAAATTATTGATTTCTTCTGTTTTATCTGTGTCAAGTTGCCCTCAGGGAGCCCTAATTTGGATTTTCTTTCTCATAAAAATAGATACAATTTACTGACTGCATCCTACGTAGCTGAAACTGTATTGGGGATTTTTCATACATTATATTATGAATTTCTGTTCTAAGAATCTTATAGGGATTATGGTCACTTTAAATATTAGGACATAGTTTTATAAAGGTTCAGTAAGATGGCCCAAGGCATGAAATTCATCTATGGGCAAATTTAACACGGAAAGGCTTGGAACGTAGGTCCATTTGACGTGGGAGCCCTGAGCTCTTCCACCAGAGTCACTAACTTTACCTTCCATTTCTTTTTTACCTTCACACCTTTGAGTCAGAATTGTGCACTTTCTTGTCTGAGTAGCATCCATAGCAAATTAACCTAGTTCTCTACTTCACACACTGACAGCAGTTTCCCTGACTTGCAAGCCATGCCATATTATTCCCCTATATAAAAGAACCAACACTATCCAGGATGAAGTCTGAGCCCATGGGCATCACACCAACCCCTTCACTGCTTGGCCTGCCTCCCTCACTGCATCTCCTACCTCCTCACCTGCATATTTAGATACTTAGGTTTTTCTTTTACATTTTTTCTTGATCATAGTTTAATGAATAACAGCTTATTAGAAGCATTAAAAAATAATTTCTAATCTGCTCTATCCCCTTTCCTCTCCTCCCTCTCTTTCTTCTTCTCCTCCTCCCTCTTCCCCTATGTATGTCCTGTACATATGTTAGTATGATGTATGCGATGACTTATGTGTGGATGTCATAGGACAACCTTCAGCCTTAAAGGCAAGACATTGGTTCTTGCCTTTAACTTTGTTTGAGATAGAATCCCTTGTTCTTTTCTGCATATTCACAGGCCTGTGAGTTTCTAAGTGTTCTCCTGTTTCAACTTCCCATCTTGCCAGGATTACAGATCCTCTATGGAGTCTGGTTTTATGTGGGTTCTGGTCTGGGGTGAGGTGCTCATCATTGTGTAACAAGCATTCACCCTCTGAATCATCTCTCCAGGCATCTAAGCTTCAAAATTTCTATCAAACAATTTTCCCAATGAATGTCGGTCCTTTTTAAAACTATTTTCTCTTTTTACTACACAATGTATTTTGATCATATTCTTTTCCCCTTCCCCAACTCCTCTCAGATCCTTCCCACCTCTCTACCTACCCAATTAGGTGTTCCTTAGGATGACACCAAGTTTACATGCTAAACAGAACAGAGTAAAGCCCATGATACCTCAACCCTACAGAACAAAAAATAAATGCAAGGCAACTGAGGGAAGCAGGGAGCAGGAGAGGTAGTCTTCCCCAGAAAGCACTCCAACTGGTTGCCTAGTAACAAACAGTCAGCCCTGAAAACACATTACAAGTAATATTATATGGACTGTAAATATTATATTTAGAAATATATATGTATATACAAATGCATATATGCATGTAATAACAATTAGTGACAAAAGAGGTCATGAATTTAAAGGAGAGAGGGGAGGAGTATATAGGAGAGTTTGGAGGGAGGAAATGGAAGGAAAAAATATTATAGAAAAAAATTAAAACATAAAACAAAAAAAGGTTAAGAAAAAACAATAACAGCTGGGCATGGTGAGGCACACCTTTTATCCCAGCACCCAGGAGACAAAGGGAAGCAACTCTCTGAGTTCGAGGCCAGCCTGGTTTACTGAGAGAGGATAAAACCAGGGCAGTCAGAGCAATATAGAGAAACCCTGTTTCAAACCACACACACACACACACACACAAAATGCAATAGCACAAAAATAACCAAACAAAAAGCATGAACACAAAAATATGGAATTGTTTTGTGTTGGACAACTACTCATAGGCAAGGCCCTGCTCTGGAGTGTGGGTGATATACCCAGTGTCACTCCATTGGGAAAAAAACTGACTTTCCCTTTCCCAGCAGACACCAATTGTAATCAGCTTCTTGATTGGGGGTTGGACTTTGTGTCTACTTCCCCAGCTGAGTGCTTACATTTTTCTTTTCCCAACAAATTGGGTTTCTTCGTTCCACATCCTACACAACTCCCTTGAGCAGTCTGTCTTATCTCAACCTGTCTTCATAGTTCCTTAATCCTCATCGTCCAAATCAACCCTTAGCTCATAACACTGCCTTGCAAAAGCTTTCTGTCTTCCTCTTCCTCCTTTGCTCTCACTACAAGTCTCTCCTTAGCTAGAATCTTCTCCATGGATTTCCATCTTCCTCGTGTTGCGGCCTCTCCTCTGGAAACCCCATGATTCTCTAAAGAAGCAGCCAAGGCATTTCCACATCAGCAATTCTGGCCTCATTGGTGACCTCACTGACCTTGTAACTTTGGTGATTCAGACACTGACTAAAGTTTAAGAAAAACTGGGCAATGCCCGGTGGTGGTGGAATACACCTTTAATCCCAGCACTTGGGAGGCAGAAGCAGGTGGATCTCTATGAGTTCAAAGCCAACCTGGCCTACAAAGTTAGTTTCAGGACAGCCAGAGCTACACAAAGAAACCATGTCTTGAAAAAAGAAATGAAACAAAACAAAGAACAGCCAGGCAATATTGTATTTTCTTAAATTGTTTACCGGCGGCTTTATACATGTGAATAGGCTCTCCAACATGATCTGAAATTCCCAAAGAAGAAAAGGATTTATTCTTTAGTATCTCTCCTATCCCATTCTACTCTCCTATCAATACCTTTCTGCTCTTCGGACATCTTACCTCTGTGTCAATTATAATACTAGAAAACAGATATGCATAAATATTTTACATGCCTTGGTAGTTTACATCTAAAAAGGTATTTTACTTAGGTGTCTAGTAAAATTTTAATAGTAAAATTTGTCAAATAAAATCACAAAGAAAAACATCACAGTATTGTGACTGCCACTGAGCCAATTAAAATAACAGTGAACTCATAACAAATAAACAAGTAAATAAATAAATAAATAATAGAGAAGACGAAATTCGTATTGCATTAAAGTTTATATGCAACAACCTAAGAGAATGTTGTTTACCATGTGGACATAGGAGAGTTCTTGGAACCGATTGTCACACCACACAGTGGTTGGCGCTCTAACCACAGAGTGCCAAGGTATCAAACTGTCACAGGTCCTTTAATCAGGCCAGCCTCCGGAGAAAACGGCATCTGAAAAGTGCCTGTCAGACCATAACAGATCTGATGTGTAAGTTCTCTAGGGAAAAACCCAAGGTCCTCCCGGTAACCTGTCCCAGCCTCTCTCAGCATGTTTCTTCCTGACGTGTTTCTTCCCAGAGTCTAGGCCCTTGCTATCCAAATGTCGTCCTTGACATGGGAACCTGTCAGTAAGACAGAGCCAAGTCTGCCAGGTGGTTCATGTGCACTTTAGATGTTTGAGATGCTCTGAATCCAAACAAAAAGCAGAATGTTTCTAAGAATGAGACTACATTAGTTCTGAGCCCAAATGCAGAACACAATGGAACTGTTCTCCTGACACATCAGGGTCTCTAGTAATAATCAACCGATATACAAGGATATGTCTGTGCTCTTTCTATATTACTCAGAACCAGGTATCGGTTTCTTCCTAAAATTCCTAAGGCCATTGCTCATGAAGTCAGGAGGAATGGTTCCTGGATTGGTATGTACTAAAGAGATTTTGATTCTCAGAACAAAATATGAAGAAAATGCTACTGCTGCCCTATTCATGTATAAGACAATAGCTACTATTACTGACTATGGTGTCTAAGTCCCATAGCCAGTAGATAGCCAAGCGAGCTCTAGCCTAAGCTTAACCGCTGTCCTCCACTCCACTGAGGTACACATACTTTTCTGTCATTCGCCTTAGTACCACCTACAAGCTGAATTTCAACTGTAAACAGACTAGTTATTGGTGCTCCCCCAAGCATACATTTATAACATGGTGGCAACTCTATCGCCAACATTAATGAGGCTTCTTTTGCCATCAGCCATCCCTCAACAATGGTCATATGTAAACCACCCTTTACCTACTAATGTGATATTTTCACTGTCTTCCTGCTTCTTTAGTGCCACTCAAAAACATGGAAAGTTCAAACATAGATTCCAGGGCTCTGGGATACCAGCACATCTGATACTCCACAGGGCATATTCTTTAATATATTGAGGAGACTTGAGTCCTGCCTGATCTTGGGTATCTAGTGCAGAAGGAACTCCAAAGCCTCCATCTGTTTTAAAATTCTGGTTCATTCTGTAGGTTTGTCATTTGTAAAATTGATACAAGAAATATCTAAACACACCTTCCCTAGATATAATTTAACAATTCATACTATCTGCTTTAATTAATAAAGAAAATGTTAAAAATGAGAATATTTTATAAACAATATTCTACAAAACATTTAAATCATAGAGAGTAGATAAATAAGAACTGGAGGCAGTAAGAAGAGGGACATTCTCTATTAGAACAAAGAAAAAGGATCCCTCCCAGGTTGACTAGACTAACCCTGTGTACCAAGGTGCTGACATAAGTTTGGCTTGCAGGGCGGTGGTGGCGCATGCCTTTAATCCCAGCACTCGGGAGGCAGAGGCGGGTGGATCTCTGTGAGTTCGAGACCAGCCTGGTCTACAAGAGCTAGTTCCAGGACAGGCTCCAAAACCACAGAGAAACCCTGTCTCGAAAAAACCAAAAAAAATAAATAAATAAATAAGTTTGGCTTATCTGCTGTGACAATGACAGGGCAGGAGAAAGCAGTAGTCCCCTTTTGTGACATTATAGTGACACAATTAAGTGAAGATCAGGACTTGGAATGGAAGTATGGAAGACCATGTGACTTCTGTGTCTCCTTGGAAGGAAGCCAGCCATTTTGATTCTAACTTCACAGGCTCTTCAAGGCTTCACTTCAGAGAAGATGATCTATTCCTAGAAAAGATAAATGGACGCAGTACTTCCTACATGGGTTAAAAAAAAATACCTGTGACCTGCCATGACCACATGACCGCATGACCATGAAATGTAATAAGAGCCAACTGTATTCCTGATAATAAAGAGAGGCGAAGTCTGAAAACATTCCCAGCTAACATCCCAAGACAGGCCAAGGGGCTGATGTGGTAGACCAGATGGAAAACTTGAAGGACATAAACAAAGCCAATGTGATGAGAAGTGAAGGATGACATGAAATGGAACTAGAGGGTTAGATTTTGAAAGCCGTTGACAAGGTTTTAACCTACAAGCATCTGTAATCTACCAGTGTTTTAACATGAAGTGGAAGAGAATCAGAGGAGGAGACCTGACCACAGTGTTTTCCATTTTCAGTAAGAGAGAATTGTATCTGTCTGCTATATACCTTCCAATCCATCATAGGCATTAGACATATTTGTGAGATTAATTCACATGTGAGCAGGTAACTCTTGAGAATATCACTCTGGCTACAATATGGGGAGTATTGATTGGAAGAGGCAGTAAGAGGATACAAGCAAGGCCACATGAGTGACTACTTCAGAACTAGATAGGATTTGGTGATGGATCGCATATAGCCAGGGAGAATGGGAGGTATTGAGATAGCTTTGAGGCTTCTGGCATAAGCCACCAAGCAGATGACAGCCCCATCCATTGACACTGGGAAAAGAGCCAGGCTTGAGAAGGAAGGTCACATCATGTCAATGAAAGTGGATTCTATTTATAGCACCACAATCTGTCAACAAAGGTAGCAGGAAACAATAAAAATACACCCAAATGAGTCAAAACTGCAAGTGTGTAAAGAAAAGGAGCCCTGACTGCAGCCACTCCCAGGGATACTGAGGGTTACTGTCAAGAACTACAACGAAACAGCCCTGTGGAGGCTGCCCTTCAACATCCGAGAAACTTGATATTTGGACTTTAGTAGATATGAAAAGACCCGTATTTCTGTGAATTCATCTAAAGTAAGATACAACACTAAAGTAGTTTCAGCAGCTGCATCTTAGTTAATCCTTCTAAAGAACAGTAATCTTCCAAAGTTAAAATAGAATAGATTTCCTGAGGTACAAATGGTTGGCAGGATTTTCCCTCCATTGATGATTGCATGTACAAGGTGGGTAAAAAGTATACTCTGTATGTACTCTTCAGGATTGGTAAAAGAATCAATAACTACATAACAGACTTACTGCTTCAGTGATCCAGTGGCTTTTTTAAGATACTGCCGAATTATTACCATCAGGATTATGATTCCTCAGGCTCCTTTCTACTGCCACCAGTTCCCACCACAAACTCAACTACCAAAGTAAGCAATTCACCAAGTGACCAAACTGTGGACTTGAACATTAGACCCTTTGACATTGTGACTTTATTTTCTCTGAGATGCCTTCATGATCAGAATCGCTAATACAGTTTGTGATCAGAAGGAAAATTCATGGCTCATGAACTACTTGAAAGATTATTTAAACAACTTAAAATCCTAAATCTATAATCCCTATACCTAGGAACTCATCTAACCTGACAGAGTTACAGTACTTATATCAGTAGCATCTTACTTCATCCTTCTATAGGACAGTAATTTTCCAAAGCTGAAATATCATAGTTTCCCTGAGGTAAGAATGATTGACAGAATTTTGCACTGCAGATGGTTGAACAGATGCACATGTAGGTATGAGAACTCACTGCAGACAAGCTGGCCAATCAGGGAGGCACTGAGAAGTGCGTGCTGAAGCAATTATGGGTTCTCTCCAGGGAAAGGAAAAATCCAACGTGGATAGAAACTTTCCATTTTAAACTGTTTTGAAATGAAGAATTCACCCATCCTTGAGCTAAAAAAAAAAAAGTGTTGTCTGCATCTGCAACCAAAGCTCCCTCCCCTACAAGTTATATAAGGAACCTCTATTGAAGAAATTCTCTATGTAAACAATGTGGATTGAACACAAATGAGTAAAGACAAATAGACTTGTTGTAGACCCCCGTTCTGCCTGTGACAGTGTAGGTAACTACTTAATCCATCTAAGGGGCCGGTGACCTGTGAAGAATTCAATATAATCTTGACCACTTTGCAGGAGTCTCATAAATTTGAAGTGTAAGTGAGGGTATTACTAAGCACTATGTTTGGTGTATTTCAAAAGCTAAAAGAGCTTATTGATTCTCAATATTGCATACAACAGTGGCTTGCAAATTATGACAAAAAACGCTTCACTGTTTCCCTGGGTCATCAGTAATAAGGCACAACACAATACATTTTGAAAATTGGTACTGAAAAACAAACTATGCATCTTGATTATTTTGGAGTTAAAATGGCCAACAAGAATTGTATTTCTTTGAACTTCTATGACTTGTACCTTTGACTGATAAATTATTTGTTATTACCTTTAGGTTATTATACATATTTCAAAATTTAAATTGATAATCCTATACTCTAGGAAGATATGGCATCTATATTCCTTGGTGAAGTGTTCTGCGTGGCCAAAGTGCAAAGAATACACTAAGTGTCCATGGAGTGCTCAGCTACAAATAAGACGTTTATATCATACCCACTCCATCCCCACAAAGCTCAGGGACTCAGAAGAGGGTGTGGAAAGACCACTAGGGAGGACCAGAGCAAAGCAATATCTCTGGACACGACACAGCCTCCCTACCCATGAACTCCCACCAGCTATGACTGAGCACACAAGCCCTGCTGCAAGATAAATAATATTGAGAATTCACAAGGAGTTTGAGAAGCAAACAATATTATCAAAAAGTGAGCCAAATAACTGAACAGAGTTTCCAACAAGTAAATATCAATGCCAAATAAATAGTCTCAAAATGCTCAACATAGCCATTTAATTTTAATAAAAATTAAAACCACTGTGAGGTTCTATCTCTGGGAAGAATGGCTGTCATTAAGAAAAAAAATGACAAAAATAATGGCAAAGGGGGGGAATCAAACAATTAAGACAATATTCTGCTACAGTACTTAAAAGGCTACATAAATAGATTGATCTGTCAAGCTCATGGGTCGGAGATGCCTGGGTTACATGTCAGTTGTCTCTAAATTGTCCTATGTGTATAGATTTGGAGAAAGTTTTTTTAAAGATAGAACTGACATTCTTCTAAAAATCTATGAAAGAAAGACTGATTTCAGAGTAGTTGGGAGTAGAAGAAGAGAAGAGGGAAGGTTGGTTTATGGGTATCAAGTTATAATCAGATAGAATCAATAAGTTCTGCTGTACAGCTGCATAGGGGAGTAACTGCAAATGACAGCAATGTAGTCTCCATTTCAAAGTGCTAGAAGAAAGAATTTTGAGAAAACTTTTCCATAAATTAATGAGCAATTGTTGGGTAGATATATTTAACCAGATTTAAATGTTATGGTACATTTATATTCATTAAAACAGGAATATTGTACCCAAACAATACATACACTTTCATGGTTTTCTGTAACTGTTAAAATAAAACTTACAAAGTAAAATAAAAATACTAGCACAAAATCAGTTCAAAGAATTGATGGCGAGTTTTGCTATTCAGTAGAATAGCAAAAATGTTTCTGAAAAGGGAGAATAAAGTTGAAAAGTTAACATTTTATGATCTCAGGATTTATGTTAAAATTTCACCAATGAAGTAAATAGAAGTAAATAGACTCTTGCAATTGACCTTGTTTACTTTCTAGGACTTGATGGTGAGTCTGCTGCTGAACTCACATGGGACATTATTAACTGAGGAACTCAACCTTGTACTGACTCGGAAGCCTCATCACAACTGAATAACTTTCCTAGTGCTGGAAGGTGCTATGTACACTGCTAGGGCAGAAAATTAACCAAAAATCTTTCCCAGCTGCAAACTCTCTGGCTATGATAATCACTGTCCTGGAAAAATATGACCCGTGGTGCAATAGTGGTATAAATGTTGTACAAGTAACCAAGAGCTTTCTGATTGGAGTTAAGGATCATATGAGATGGGAGCCATAACTGACATAATTATTAGGGTCAAGAACCTGTGGCAAGAAAGTCCATAGGCCCTAGCAGAGAACCTATTACTATTATTCTGCTGGGAAGACATAGTATTAAACAGACTCCTAATGACATCATTATGACCATATCTTAGTGCATCTCTCAACCCTCACTGGATAAGTTTCACCTTGCAGTAGATGAAAATGAACACATAAAGCCACAACTGATCAACATGAAGAGAAGAAGAATCTGTGGCATACTTAAGTAGGACATATATTTTATACCCATCCCCCAAAGTCCAGAGGTCATTGCAGAAGAAATGGTAGAAAGGTTATAAAAGTCAGGGGTGGGGGGTAACTACAAGGAAACAGTGTTTTCTGTACACAACATGGCAGTTACATATATGAAACCACAGTGGTTGTGTCAGCATGCATAAAACATCAGAAGCTCAAGGGGTGGTGAGGGGCTATTGACAATTGATAGCTCCTGGGGATGAGACATTTTTCTTTAAGGGTATGGCACCTAATAAGGCCAACCACACTTAAATGAATGACCACATACCCAAGAATATATGGGCAGTAAAATTTGGAGTAGTGAATGACTTAAAAAAGAGAAGAAAGCAGAACTTGAAGTTAAGTGGTTAGAGAGACGGGAGACGGGAGTGGGTCTGGGAGGAGCTAGGGGTGGTGAGTGTTGTGGAACGTTTGCTTAACTAGGCAAAGATGTGCTACATTTGTTTATGTTGTGGAGTGTTACTTTAACTATGTGAAGATGTGTTGCATTGCTTTCTGCTGCCTTTGTTATCAATGTAAATATGTGTTACATTTAGTTATATTGCATTTGTTTAATTATATAAAGATGTATTTCTCTTTCACCTTGTCTGCCTAAGGCACCTGATTGGTCGAATAAAAAGCTTAATGACCAATAACTAGACAGAGAAAGGATAGGTGGGGCTGGTGAGCAGTAAAAATAAGTAGGAGCAGAAATCTAGGCTCAAAGGGGAAGAAAATGAAGAGAAAGAAGGGGACATTCCTGAGGCCAGAAGCCAGGCAGCTGCCAGTCATTCATGCAGACAGCAGAAAAGAAAGAGAGAAAGAAGAAAAGAAAGAAGGAAGGGAGGAAGGGAGGGAGGAAGGAAGGAAGAAATAAAGAAGAAAGGAAAAAAGAACAAAGGAAGGAAGGGAGGGAGGGAGGGAGGGAGGGAGGGAGGGAGGGAGGGAGGAAAAAGCCCTGAGGCAAATCATAGATAAAGAGAAACATATTAAAATAAAAGCTAAGATAATACCAAGAATTCATAACTAAAAAGAAGTCTCTGTACCATGATTTGGGAGCTGGTTGGTGGCTCAAAAGAAAAAGCCTGCTACAGGTGAGCATGATCAAAATACATTGCATGAGATTCTCAAAGAATTAGTAAAAATATTATTTTTAAAAAATGTAAATCATAATGTGACAAGCATAATAAAATGCAGTTTTAAATGTAAAAACATTCATACACATAACTTATAGAAAGCTTCAACAGCAATAAAAAGAACAGGGGAGGCATTGAATCTACTGAATATTTCTTGTACTATAATAGAAATCCTTATGATTTTTAAAAATTTAAGCACTTAAAAATACTTGTCATTTATTGTGAATAAAATGATATGCACATTTAGACCTGGGAATTAGAACACAGCTAGCAGGCACGTGTGACCAGGAAATAAAATGGACATGAAAGTGTCAAGAAATCACACATCTTGATTTGTTCGCTCATGAATCCATGTCTGTCTGCTGCCTGTCACATAACACAGTGAATTGAAATGACTGCTAAGCACTAAGAATATGATTTGGAGACCTTCATCTTGGTTGCTATGATGGTTGCCCATACCAATGCGGAAGTGCCTCACCTTAGTTATGGAACTGGTAAATGTTACAGATGCTACTGCTTCATGGACAAACTCCAATAATTATAAATTGTTGACTTAAACAAATGGGAGGAAAAGAGAAGGAGGGAACGGGAGCTGGCAGAGAGAGACAGAGATGGCAAGAATAGAAAATAGACCCCATTTTCCTGGGCGCACAATTAACAGGCCAAATTCAGCATTCTCGTTTCAGCTGGCTCGCTGCTGAGCAGTCTCCCTGCCTCTTTGCTGTATTTTGACCACTTTCCGTCTTGCTTTCTCTCCAGCTACATCTCTTATTTTCTTACTGCCTAGCGACATCACCACAAGCAGCATCCCTTCGCCTGCAGTGTCCTAGCCCACCCCACTGCCACTACCGTACTACCTTTAACCGGGCCAAACCTGTCCTTCTCTGAGATGCAGATCAAAGTTCTGAGGGAATGTTAACCACAACCCCTACTCCAGGTCATGTAGTACACATGCTTCCAATGATTAAAATATTGAATTTTCATTAAGTTTATGATTCAGCTTGACTCTGACTACTTGGAGTTGTATTTTAGCCCTGCAACCTACCAATGACATGTTGTATTAATCAGGATAGACCATGCTATTCTAGCAACACTTCATTAACCGGAAAGTCAATCATTGAACCCAACCAAATAATAATTGTTTCTTGTATTTGACTTTCACTCTCCAAGACTGGAACTTTTGGTTCGGTGGCCCAGAAACCCAGGGTACCTTCATTAGTGGTTGTTCCATGTGGGACAACAGAGAAAGGAAACAAGAGTGGACTGACAGCTCCTAGCATGGCCTCTGCCCATCCCTTCCATTCTAGTCACGTGACTCCATGTACCCATGAAGGAGAGTGTCACCTTAGGCCAGTACTACTGTGTCAGGTTGAGTAATGGCCTCGTGAGGCCTCCACATTTTTGGGGGGGGGGGGGTGCGGATTTTCGAGACAGGGTTTCTCCGTAGCTTTTTGGTTCCTGTCCTGGAACTAGCTCTTGTAGACCAGGCTGGCCTCAAACTCACAGAGATCCGCCTGCCTCTGCCTCCCAAGTGCTGGGATTAAAGGTGTGCGCCACCACCGCCCGGCCAACACATATATTCTCTTACTTACAGTAGAATGGGTGATTCTACATCACTGAAAATAACACCCTATCTTAGGCTATGGCTCATAAGAGCTATATCTGTGGGGTACCTTGCCGACTCTTGGGCAGTGTTTTTAAAGAGTCCCCTCACTTCGAGGAATTGTTCACAGTTTCTACGACCTGGGGAAGGCCTGTGAGTCATGTAACTTTCTCCACTTTTTGAGTCTTTCATACATTTCATGAGCTTTCAGTTTGGTTAGTTTCCTGAGTCCTATAAAGGAGTCCCTCTCCTCACACTAGGGGTAAATGTTTCACTTGTGTGGAAATAGCCACACAACAATTTCCCAGTGTTCCATGTGGAAAAAATGTAATTAGTTCCAGGAGTGATCCCCTAGGGGGTGGTGAGACTATGAAGGTGGGTATGTCACTGGAGGTGTGCAATGCAAGCAATGAAGACAGCAAGAGTCACTGTCTTTGTCCCGTTCTTCCTCCTAGCCTTGATGTGAGCAGTTTTTCCCATCACATGTTCAAGCAGAGAGATTCTACCTTGCCACAGGTCTGAAAGCAACAGAATCAACTTATGTGAACTAGGACTCTGAAATAAGCTTCCACTCTTTGCAATCTTGGGTATTTATTGTAACATAAATCTGACTAACAATGTTTCTTATATTGCTAAGATCCACGAGATGATAAAGAGAAAATGGGTGCTGCTTTCTTTTCCATGAAAGGAACTTATCATTTAATGAATTTTTAAATTATCCATTTATTAAGTAATAATTCATTTTAAAGTAACTCAAAAAACTGAAGAAGCCCGCAAAGCAAAACAGACATCCTGAAGGGAGATGGGATTTCAAAAAGAGGCCATAAAGACTTACAAACAAGCACACAGCAATGACTCCCTGTGAGTCTCATGGCTGTAACTATAGAAAACACAAAAAGCAATTCACTAGTTTGATACTGATGGTTTTTCATGGTCTTCTTCTTCTTTTATATTTAATTCTATTTTTGTTTGTGTGCTTGTGTCCCTGTACCTCATGCATGTAGGTACTGGTAGGTCCAGAAGACGGTATCAAACCTCCTGGACCTGAAGATGGTGGTTGTGAGTTACCCAAGATGGGTACCGGGAACTGAGCCCAGACACCCACAAGAAGAGTCCTGCTCTTAACTGCTGTTTCAGCTTTTCTCCCATTCTCTGCTGGGATTCCCTATAGGCTGAGGAATCAGACCAAGACTAGATAATGTTGTACATTTGACCATGGACAAAAATAAAAGTGAAGCAGAGATTGCCTATGTGATTAAAATCTGTTCTTTAGCAGAGAAAATGCAGTGTCCTAAAAGGCTTCATGAGTCATTAGCGTTGAGCCCAGGAGCTAACACAGACACCTATAGTGCATGGGTGGACATTAATTTGGTACATTTTAAAACTATGTATTCATTAATTTATTTACTATGTATGCATGTGTCAAAGGCTATTATGTGCATATTGTGTGTGCAGGAACCCATGAAAGTCATAGCTGAGTGCCAGCTCCCCTGGAACTAAAGTTATATGCAACTGTGAGCTGCTAAGTGGCTACTGGGTACTAAACACAGGTCTCCTGCAAGAACAATAAGAGCTCTTAACCACTGAGCCCTCTCTCTGGCCTGAAACATTTTTAATTCTTCTTGTTCTTATTCATCAGCATCATCATCATTATCCATGTGAAAATGTCAAGGAAGTCAGGTACTTCTGGGAGTCTCAGTGTTTTATCGAGGTATAGTATGTATCACCTGAAGAGAATTAACAGTTATTATATCTCAAGTGATGTGCCAGCAACTGAAAAGTAAAATTTGAAATACAACTCTGAGTTACAAAATCAGGATGACCGACGTGACCACTCGAGTGACTGGGTATCACTCACTGATGTGAACCCAGGAAAGTGCCTCACTACAGAGAACCTCAGCTAAAAGAAAAAGGTGAGGGAGTGAGCACTATGTTCAGGAAAGCCTTCATTGAGAAACCTAATTCAGCTCTATGCTCAGTTATTACTTGGCAAATTTTCAGTGATGTTAAATGCAGCTTTATTTAAATGCACATATTTTATCTTATATTATCTCTTATTTACAGGAAAGAGTAAATTGCTATTGAAACAAAATGCATTAGCAACGCAAGCCTGAGACAGCCTAGCCTTACAAAGTTCTGTTTTGAACGTTCTCAATTGGCACCTAAGAAACTGACTGCTAAGCACTGTCCAGAACTAACCCAAAACTTTTTCTAAAACAAAAACAAACAAGTGGCTAACTATGCATAAATGTATAATGTGGTCTAAGATGACAACCCTCTTCTTTCTAGCAGTCTGGTTTTGGTACACATGAATGCCACCAGCCGCAGTGAAGACCTTGACCGTCAAGTCTTTAATGAGTTTTGGGTAGAACATGATGGCAGCCAATTACGACCCTCTGCTTATCATTTCTCCACATACTAAGTTGAACGACTATTAACACACAAGACTACCTCTGATGGGACCAAGGAAGGAAAGCAGGAGACTTTGGAGCCTGCTGTAAGAATAACAACATGAAAAGATACACTGAAGAAAACAGGAGGAAGATTTGCTTATTCCACCACCACAGGCAACAAGCAGACAGGCATGGGCTGCCTCCTGCTTAGGGAAAAAAGGAGAACTCAATACAGGTCTTAGACTTGAAAAACCATGGATGAAAAACCATTAGGATGAAACCCAGTGTTGGGAAAAGCACCAGGATCACTACCACCAGGCCAATACCCTCAACTGAGATGCTGAAATAGCTGTAGGCAAAGTAGCTGCCAACCTCCATCCTCCCTCCCACAGGCCAGGGAGCAAAATCTACTTCCTGAAGAACAAGGTAAGAAAGCTAGTGCAAGATTTTATCTGGTAGCTCGGTTACCAGCTCACATGATGAGATACAGCACTTAAAAGAAACAAAGGCCACGTACACACCTCACATGAAGTGGTTGGACCACACTAGTATCAAGTATATATGAACCTAGATGAGAAACTCAAGCTCGAATCATGCTCTACTTTAGAGGAGTTCTGCATTAAACCCATCATTCTGAGACTGTGTGCTACAGAGAGACACCCAACTTGGCAGTAATCTTGGTGGCTAAGGCACTGTATCTGCCATCTGTACTCCAACTCTGGGTAAATAGGTTATATTCAATTCGGTGCCCATTAATAGGGTTCACAAAGTTCCCTAATACCAAGAGAGACCAGCACCCCACTGAGATGATCTAGGTTTTGGCTTGCATCCAACATGGGCCTCAGCTTAGTGTCAGTGTAGGTGATCAGGGAGCTGACGTCATCCACATGATCTCAGTCTCTAGCAGAAGAGAGTCCTGTAAAAGCCCACAGCCAGACAATACCTTTAAGCCTTCAATCACAATGAGAAGTTCATATTAAATGATGTTTTTAAAAAATGAGTGAAGAAATGTATGAAGGGGGAAATCACAATTTCAAGTTCCAATAAAAAGCCACATCTTTCTAAAGCAGGGAGTTGCCATCCAGTGAGAGAGGGAACACGGAAGGATGAATAGGTCTGAGGCTGAATATCATGTCTGGTGTGGCGAGCTGTAGTACCCTTGAGAGATCTAAAGGAAGCGTTAAAGGCCAACTGATACACTGTAAGCCTAAATCTCTAAAGCTCACTTTGTAGAGTTCATTGCAAATGTCCATCATTTCCTCACTTCCTCATTTCTGGTATGGACAAATAATAGGTTAGGTGTCCTTCTTCTATGGTGGCTTGGGAGGCCAAGCCTATTAGGTTCTGACTCTCAACTGTCCTGCATTATCAGTATTCTGGAAACCTTTTATAATTTCATGTTTAAAGACAAGAAGGAGAACAAAAATATTTTTCCTAGTAGCATTTAAGGTCCATGAACTTATTTAAAAGCTCTCCAACTTTAAAACGAAATACTACAAGTGGGGAAAAAACTATGTCCTTCGAGATGAACATGGTCTTTTCAACTAACCATAGTCTTTCTTTCTATAGTACCTGATTCCGCCAATGCATTCCTGGGTAGAAAAGATGGCCTCATAAAATATTTAAGAAGCTTTGACTCAAAAGCTGCCAAGTTAATCCTCACAAAGTGCCAGCTTAGTCACCAACCTCCATAACTCAGGACTACTGCTAATAAGTTTGAGGGAAGGGTGTGAGAGCACAGACACATTTCAAAGTGTTAAAGATTTACGATGTAAACATCTATGATGTAACAAACCACACTAGCATGTTTCCATGACATTAGCAGACTTCCATCCATTACTGTTGCCATCCCAGTTAGAAGACACGTAGCAATAGCAGGTCATAATCCAGCGAAAGGAAGTGTGAACTGGAAAATAACACGGTGCATTGACTATAGGAGAGGGGCATATCACGAGCAGTGCACCCCAAGTTCCAGAGACCAGCTGCAGAGCAGGATGGAAGCCTGCAGTTGGATCAGGGTTTCTTTCCAGCCCTTCAAGCTAGTGAATTCCCCTGGCAAGTTAGACAGCCCTTTCCTATTACCAAAGGATGGGGAAGCTCCCACAGAGTATTCATTCTGGCTGGTTCTCCCTTATCATACAAACTGCAAAATGTAGCCAAACCTTAAATGAGAGTCTGATGCCAACAAACAATGCCTACCTAGCCCCATCAATAATTTACAACTTGGCAATTTTCATGATATTATAAAATCCTAAATAAATACAAGAAACATAACTTACTGTGTCCTAAATAGTATGAAGTCAGCATCGTGTTTACTTTTTCAGATAATGAATAAGTTAGCAGTTAAATCTTGGCACATTCTGATAGCATCCCTCATCTTACACAGAGACCCAGAAATAACCAGCTCCTGTCTACCCATTTTCTCTGAGAAAATCCAAGAAGAAAACCATATACTAATATAATAAAAACCAAGGAACCAAAAGTAATGTCTTCCTTCCTAACACGTAGTCGACAAATGCCCTGAGCAATCTGATTAGGCAAAAATTATTCCTTTCATAGATGGAGGCAAGAAAAAGCTGGGCTAACACTGGATACAGAAATCTGCCTTCGAACAAATAGCTCTCACTGTAGTGAACAATGGCCTTTTGAAAGAACAACTTAAGACTATTATGACTAAAGTGTTAGACATTCAACTCTTAGCTATAAATGTTTTTACATGTGTGTACCATGTAAAATACTAAATAGCTAATTACAGCATGATAATATAGGACATTGTGCAAGACAGAGAATTGAAGGCTAGAAGAAAATGGTTATGAATAAATAATACCCTCATTTTTAAGAAACTTATAATCTTGAGTTGTCAAGATGACTCAATGGGTAAGCACACTTGCCACAAAGCATGATACATGCACACACACACACACACACACACACACACACAATGTAAAACCGTAAATCCTCACAAAGTAGAAGAAAAATAGATAAAGAATTCACTTACTAAGCAGTTCACACAGGAGCAACTTCTTCACGGATACTGGCAAGAATATATTTTACACAATGAGGAAAATCGAAGCTTGGGCTTTTTCTGGGACTGATCATAACCGAGAAGCTCTTTAAGGTTGGGTTTGAATAGGAACTGGAAAGGTTAGTAAGAACTTTCAAGACAGTGCCCCCCCCCCCCGGAGAATGAGTAGTGTATTCTCACAATACAAATATTAGCCATGCTTCAGGGAAAGAGGAAACAAACAAATCACCAAAGACTTTCAGAGAAAGAGATGGAGAGAGGACATCTCAGAAAAGGGGGAAGGAAAAGGAACAGACACATCACGGTGGAGATGCACAATAGAGGTGAGAGGACATGGAAAAACCAGTTCAGTGGGACAGGTGTTTATGTAATGAAGACTAAAGTAGCCTTTTCATTACACATGCCTGTGGTTAGCACCAAAGCACCTGAAATACTGGCTGAAGGTCCACTTACAGAGATACTGAACAGAAAGGTAAATGAGCACTCTCCTGTTGACTTAACTCCCTTGGTCTTTCATTGGCTATAAGTGGCATCTGCTTTCTCTGTGACCACTGGTGTCTTCTAATTTCCTACATTGCTAAACATCCTACTTGAATCAGGGAGAGGGAGACAGATACACAAACATCACCGCATATGAATGTTACCATATTATAGGAAAGACTGTAGGCACCCCTTGAACAGAGCTACCCATGTTAGCTAAGCTACTGGAGTTCTCCTATTTAACCAGCCCATGTAATGAAAAAAATACAATAAATGGTAGGAGTGAGAAAAGGGAAGGGAAGAAGGAATTGATTGGGAAGTGAGGGAGGGACGAAGAGGGGATGAGGGAGAGAAGGAGAGAAAGAGAGAGAGAGAGAGAGAGAGAGAGGCAGAGAGAGACAGAGAGAGAGAGAGAGAGAGAGAGAGAGAGAGAAGGAGGGTGATGTGGAATTCCCCTCTGTATGCTGTAAATACCATTGGTTAATAAAGAATCTGCTTTGGACCTATTGCAGTGCAGAATAGGGCAAGGCAGGAATTCCAAGCAGACAGAGGGGAGAGTAGGCAGAGTCAAAGAGAAGCCAAGTAGCTGCTGCAGTAGACAGATGCTGGATGTCAGATGCCACATGAAACCTTACCTGTAGGCCACAACCATGTGGTGATACACAGATGAATAGAAATGGGTTAATTTAAGATAGAAGAGCTAGCCAATAAGAAGTGTGAACTAATAGACCAAGCAGTGTTGTAATAATAGAACTGGACTGCTTGATGTTATGCTATATGAACTGGACCCACATAAAAATAACTGCTAAAGTTGCCTAAAGAAGGTGAGACAGTCCATCAGGGTTCCTGCTTCATGAGAGAACTTTTTGATACCTGTTTTGTTATTTGTAATTTTACTATGTTAAAGTTAAAGCCTTCCTCTTTATTTAGACAAAAAAAAGGGAGATGATGTGGGATTCCCCTCTACATGATGTGAATACCATTGCTTAATAAAGAAGCTGCTTTGCAGCACTGTTTGCCATAGCTAGAACCTGGAAACAACCCAAATGCTCCTCAAAAAAAGAATGGATAAGGAAAATGTGGTATATTTACACAATGGAGTACTCATTACATAGCAGGGAAAAAAATGACATCTTAAAATTTGCAAGCAAATGGATGGAGCTAGAATACATCATATTGAGTGAGGTAATCCAAACCCAGAAAAACAATTACATATGTACTCACTCATAAGTGGTTTTTAAACATAAAGCAAAGAAAATTAGCCTACAAATCACAACCTAGACAATAATGAGGACCCTAAGAGAGAAATACATGGATCTAATCTACATGGGAAGTAAAAAAAAAAAAACACAAGATCTCCAAGTAAATTGGGGGCCTGGGGACCATAGGAGAGGGTTAAAGAGGAGGGGAGAGGCAGGAAGAGGAGCAGAGAAAAAAATGCAGAACTCAATAAAATCAATAAAAAACTAAAATAGAAATAAATGCAAGGTTTTTTAAAAAAAATGAGCTGCTTTGGACCTATTGTAGCACAGAACAGGGCAAGTAGGAATTCCAAGCAGATAGAGGAAGAGAGAGAGTAGGTAGAGTCAAAGAGAAGCCATGTAGCTGCCGCAGGAGACAGATGCCAGATGCTGAATGAAACCTTACCTGTAGGCCACAACCATGTAGTGATACATGGATTGGCAGAAATGGGTTAATTTAAGATATAAGAGCTAGTTAATAAAAGAATGAGCTAATAGGCCAAGCAGTGTTGTAATAATACAGTTTCTATGCGATTATTTTGGATCCGAGTGGCTGGGAATTGAACGAACAGTCTCTGCCAACAGGAAGGAGCAGGGGATTCTATTTTCATTAATACTTAATTTGGGTTTTTTGACTACATAGCTCAGGCTGGCCCCTTGTTCCCTGTAATCCTCCTACCTTAGTGTCCTGAGTTCTGGGATTATAGATATGCACCACCAGACATGGTTTAATATCACTCATTTATAAACCTAGTGCAGCATTTTCTCCTATTCCTCCAGGCAGACTTTAAAATACCTGTGACTTTGTCATCAATTATGTGTAAATGTATATATTTATGAATAAAATAGCAATCAGTGAAAAAAGAGGCCATGAGTTTGAAGAACAAGGGATGGGTTTATGAAAAGATTTGAAGAGAATAAAAAGGAGGGAGAATGTTATAATTATATCAACTCAAAAATAAAATAGAAAATATAATCATAGATTTTCATATATTACAGTTGCTACATTTAATTGAAAATATGTTATCACCATTCCAAAGCCAGTAATTGGACCCTATATTGGGTCCTGTTTTTAAATGTGTAAAGAAAGAAAATTTGCCTATGTTCAACTGTGTTGCATGCTCTTCAGCCTCCTTCACATTATGTGTCTTGTGTTACTCAAATTCATAGTCCTGGAAAATAGTCCATAGTGTTTAACCTAGCAGAAAAAACCCACGACACAAAAATCATTCAGAACCCGCAGCCATACAGGAAGAAAGAATTTGGTCTTCAAGTCAGACTCAACACTAAACCTGAGACGCAGAAAGGCTTCTTCAGAATGCAGCCAAGGCTCCAAACGTACCTAGGTTGGTATCTGAGGAAGGACAACAGCTCTCCTGTAGTGACATTCTCTGTAAGCGACATCGCTTTTCTTAGGGCAGTCATCACTCAGAGCTTTATAACTATGATCAGGAAAAACAATGGAAACAGAGCTCCAGAAAGAGAGAAATTGGTGTTAGCATCCTCTAAGTATTTGCTTTAACACAAAGGTACAAGTCTGCCCTTGGCCCCAGATCATCCCCAGACTTTTAATCGAATGTGCCTCTGAAGCAATTCATTCCCGTACTTAACTCCAGATAACTCCAGCCACTCCAGATACATGTGTATTCTCTTGGCACACCTGAAAGAACCTTGCGTACCATTAGGAGCTTTGACACTTATTAGCCTGACCAAATGCTGCTCAGAGGAGTGTGTTCTCGTACATCCTCCAATCCTGAGATCAATGATGAAGCTGGCTGAGCTCCTTTAGCAAGTCACCAAGGTAATTAGAGCTGCTAATAATCAAAGCTAATTGCTGGGTTGAGACAGTTGGGAAAACTACAACCTTCAGAGGGTGAACAGCAAGGAAGAAATACCTCTTCCTTTTGTCTTTACAAGTCCCTGGTCCCCTGGGTGAGTGGACAAACAACTCTTCAGTGGTTTCAGCATAGAAGAAAATCTGAATGAGGTAGGTAAGGCTGGAGGCTAAGGATCTACATGAGTTCTGCAAGGTGATACTCTCACATCCTAATCTTTCGGGCAGTGGCAATTGGTAGCCAGAACTCACCTGGGAAGACATAAAGGCCTTTGAGAGTTCTTAGAAATCAATAGGAAGAAACTACTACACAGAGAAAATGCAGATTCAACAAAATCATCTCTGGTTAAGATGGTAGCGTCATAAGAGACTGAGATTAAGATGGTACCACAAATGTAGGTTTATTCTGTAACAAGTGATCAAAACCCGAGGATCAATACAGAAGCAAAGGTTCAGATTGTAAATTCTATGGAATTTACATCAAAAGAAGGAAGTCAGTCTAACCTACTATTGCCTGTTCCTCAGCTCTCTGCTTTTGAAATAACTACCCAGCTTGTTTGTGGAACAATGGCATAATTAAGAGCCATATATAATATGGAAGGTATAGCTCCAAAATATAGAAAGCAATAACAAGCCAAGTGCTTCGGGTCACTTTTCTCACACTGCCATTTTTTTGCTTCTTAGGAAATAGAACCCAAAGCTGTGGTGTGGAGAATTGTTGGGGCGTGTAATGGGAGCTCTGCACAATGCTTCAGATAACCCATATGCAACTCCTCAGCATCTTCTCTGTGGTTTGTGCAGGGGGGGAAACACTAAAAGAAAGTACTTACAGAGAAAAAAAATGATCCCTTAGCTCTATAAAGAATAAAAAATTAAGCCCAACACAGAAATTACAGCTTTGCAAAGATACACAAAGCAAGAAGAATTTGAAATGAACTTTAAGAAGCATGTATCCAACAGGGGAGCATAAGAAGAAGACAAGTCTAGGTTAATAGAAATCAAATTCTGTTCCCTATCAGACTTGCTAAAGGCCCTCATTCATGCCAGTAACTTCTTGCATACAATCTCTTTGATGGTACTTGGCCCTCAACAGCCAGAAGCAATGAACTCAACCACAGAAGAGCAGACTCAAAACTCGGCTCCAGTCTTTCCATCCGACAGTGCCTGTGAGCAGTGGTGAGAAAGGAGACATAAACAGCGTGGGAAAGAAAACAAGTAAAATCATTTAACACATTTTTTTTCAATAATTGCTTGTGTCTTTGCAAACGGAAGAAAGCCGAAGCAAGTATTGAAAACAGTCCATGTGAGGTCATTCCTCTCTCAATAGAAATGTCCGTCTCCGTCGCCACACCGATCTGCCTGAAATGTTAATTGAATGTTTTTATGCCTAGAAAGCTGTGAATAATGACAACAAGGACAGTAAATAATAATTCAAGGTCTTTTGTAAACCTCAACTTCAAGTAAACAGCAACACTGGGACTTCCAAGTAGAAGGTGACAAATTGAAATTGTCTAGTGTCTAAACATAACCCAGTGACAAACTGCTACCTGAAGGTAGGGGGATGGGCAAAAAGAGGCACGCTTCACCCTTTAAGAGAAGCTTGTCGATTTTCTTTTTCTCTTTTTGCTGAAGGTGCTAGGCTTGACAGAGCAAAAGGTCACAATAAGCAGGAGAGTTACAAAGCAGCCACACTGACCTCCCATCTGGCCAGGTGCTGACCTCCTATCTGGCCAGGTGCTGACCACCATCCTACCCAGGATAAACACCATCCTGTCAAATAGACTTCATGTGGGGCCCAGTACAAGATGCTGTCACGTGGAAAAGTGAAAAGATAATTAGTCCAGGAGTCTGAGAACCTGTAGCCTCATCCCCACTTCACCACTAACAGCAGTGGGACCTTAGGGGGTGGCCCAACTTCACTGTCAAATGAAACAGACTCCACGTGAGTTGGGTAGATCATGAAGACGTTGGGCTTTGAGGGCCACGGTCTCTGTCTTATGACTCAGGTTGCACTGTAGCAGAGAATCAACTCAGATGTTACATAAACAACGAAGGTCATGTCCCCATAAAACTTCTCAGAACACAGGTAGCAGCCAGTTTGTGCAAAGGCTCTGACTTGTTATTTCCAGAAGTGGACAGCCTCAGCTGTCTTCCAGCTCTGAGATCCTGTGAATCTCTAACTGGGGAAATGAATGAGACATGTGAGCCGCCTTTCTGGATACATGTAGCTACCACGCCTCATCAAAGAAGCTTCTCTTTATAGCAAATGGGGATAGAAGGAGCAGAACAAACTTCATTTTACGAAAGAACTTCATTGTGGACATGACCTAAGGGCAGGGGGGGGGGGGGGGTCCTGAATGCAGCCCAGCTGAGTCATGAACATTCCCAAGAAACTGTGCCAGCCCTGGATAGTGACCCACCAAGGTGTCCCGTCATCTGTTTGCTTTGAAGGTTCTTTTTGGTACCTGATTAACCGCTGTTTTGGCTATTTTAAAATTCCCCTATACCCCAAACAATGAATTCAAAAGTTGTATACTTTTACCCAATCCCAAAATACCAAGGTTTGTGCCTCCCTGCCTTGTGAATTTTCCCTTTAAAACGCTCCTACTCTAAAGCCTCGGGCCATTCTCCCCCACTTGCTGTGGCAGTGTGTTGTATTAAGGTCTGAGCTAACTTATAATCAATAAATCCTGGTGTGTTTTGCAGTGGATGCTGGTTCTGTGATCCTGTTTGGGGGTCCTGTGACATGGGCATAACAGGGATCATGACAGAAAACCACAGCTGGACACAATATGGAGAAGCTGGAGGGAGGAAAGGGGGTGGGGAAGTGATACAATAATACTTCAATGAAAAACATATTTAAAAATACCAAAAAATCAATAAATAGGCTTTTAACTGCCCCCAAAGCTTCTGTAGATGATCTAGTAATGCTTCAGGGTAATATGGAAGAGTGCCTTGGCAATCCCCGAAGCTTTTCAAGCCCCCTGAATTTGAACAACACATTATAAGAGGAAATTTCAAGTCATCAGTAAATGAAAAAAATAATTGTTATTTATTTGTGGGGGATAATGACCATCTATATTTGAATACCAAAGAGACACGGTGAGGGAAGGCACATTTTCGGAGTAAGCAACATAGAGGGTAGCTAATTGGCTCCTCCAAGATCCGGTCTGCATTTCTCCAGTCGCCACTGTGGTAAAGAGAAGCCTCTGTGGCTATATACATTCAACCAGTGGAGACACTGGGTGAATACAGTGGGAGGTTAGAGGCAAAATGTGGATCATTCCTCTCCAGCTCTGCTTCACTGTTTTGGATTTTGGACCGTTTTGTTGTTTGTTTTTTAGCATCCAAGGAACCCATCCCCTTAAGTGTTGCTGCCGTGGCTGTCCATGGTCCATTTCTATAGACTGCTGTTGGTCTGTGGCCTTGAGTAATGCTACAGTCTTTTGTTTCCTTCCAGGTGAGAAGCAGAAAGAGGTCACTGTTCTGTGTGACTTCAGGTTAGCCCCTATACCTCCCTTCTTTGGAATCTCAGTTCCTCTGAAATTAAATTGCCTCTATATAAAAATGATTATTATAGTCTTTAATTTCCTGGTTGAGAATAAACTTCTATATGCAAAAAAATTTTATTTCTTCTAACAGCAATGATTAAAAATTAAGTTTAAAAGATATTATCTCCAAGAGTGTAAGGCAATAAAATTCCTGGGAATAAAACTAATAAAACTAACATGCCAGCTTTTATGTAGAAAACTGTGAAACATTACTAAGTAAAATTAAAGAATATCTAAAGAGATAGAAGGAGAATTTTCATATAGAACATACAAACACTAGCTATAAAAGAGTAATAAATTGGACTATAATAAATGTAAAGCATCCTATAAAAATCCATGACTAAGCCAAACAAATCAAATCATAAGTTGAAAGCTGTCTAATATATGTATGAATAAGAATATGCACATCTCACCTTTGTTTGCGAGCTACCCAAGCAGCACGGAGTTTCGATCTGGGCACCAGGAGAGACATCATTGGGGTGAGTGAGTGTGGCGGCAGCCGGGAACAGGGAACTCAGATGTTCCTCATCCCTCCTACACTTCCTGGTCATCCTGCAGGGGCTATACTGCCCAATACCTCCTCTCTCTTCCTATCCCATCCAGCTTACATCCAGATCCCCCCACCTCCTGTCTCCCTCCCTCCCTCCCTTCTTTGGCGGCATAGCACCTCCCAGCTCAGCCTGCTTGGGCTCTGGGACCAAACCCGAATCGGGAGGGCAAAGGGGAGGGCGGTAGTTCCTTTGTCTCCATAGCCTGCCTGCAGCAAGCAGGGTGGGCCTTTGTTTGCGAGCTACCCAAGCAGCACAGAGATCCGATCTAGACACCAGGAGAAACATCACTGGGGAGTGACATCACTGGGAAGGTACATCAGTGGGCAAGAAGAACTGATCCGGTAAGAGAAGATCCACTTATCAAGCAAATGGACCTAAGAAACAAGCAGGTGTGGCCATACTAATTTCTAACAAAGCTGACTTCAAACTTAAATCAATCAGAAGAGATGGAGAGGGACATTTTATACTCATAACAGGAACAATTCATCAGGAAGAAGTCTCAATCCTGAATATCTATGCCCCTAATATAAAAGCACCCACGTACGTAAAAGAAGCATTACTAAAACTCAAGGCAGACATCAAACCACACACACTAATAGTAGGAGACTTCAACACTCCTCTCTTACCAATGGACAGGTCAATCAGACAGAAACCTAACAGAGAAATTAGAGAATTAATGGAGGTAATGAAGCAAATGGACTTAATAGAATCTATAGATTATTCCACCCAAAGAGGAAAGAATATACCTTCTTCTCTGCAGCTCATGGAACCTTCTCGAAAATTGACCATATACATGGTAACAAAGCTAACTTACGCAGTTACAAAAAAATATTAGTAACCACCTGTGTCTTATCAGATCACCATGGATTAAAGTTAGAATTCAACAACAATGCTACCCCCAGAAAGCCTACAAACTCATGGAAACTGAACAGTCAACTACTGAACCATACCTGGATTAAGGAAGAAATAAAGAAAGAAATTAAAGTCTTCCTTGAATTCAATGAAAATAAAGAAACAACATACTCGAACTCATGGGACACTATGAAAGCAGTCCTGAGAGGAAAGTTCATAGCACTAAGTGCCCACCTAAAGAAAACAGAGAAAGCACATATTGGAGACTTAACAGCCCACTTGAAAGCTCTAGAAAAAAAAAGAAGCAGACTCACCTAGGAGGAGTAGAAGACTGGAAATAATCAAATTGAGGGCTGAAATCAACAAAATAGAAACACAGAAAACAATCCAAAGAATCAATGAAACAAAAAGCTGGTTCCTGGAGAAAATCAACAAGATTGATAAACCCCTATCCAAACTAATCAAACGACAGAGAGAGAATTTGCAAATTAATAAGATCAGAAATGAAAAGGGGGACATAACCACAGACACAGAGGAAATTCAGAGAGTCATTAGATCTTACTACAAAAGCCTGTATGCCACAAAACTGGAAAATGTAAAAGAAATGGACGCTTTTTTAGACAAATACCATCTACCAAAACTAAACCAGGACCAGGTGAACAATCTAAACAGACCTGTAAGTCGCGAAGAATTAGAAGCTGTTATCAAAAACCTCCCTACCAAAAAAAGCCCAGGACCAGATGGTTTCAATGCAGAATTCTACCAGAACTTCCTAGAAGACCTAATACCTATACTCCTTAATGTATTCCACAATATAGAAACAGAAGGGTCATTACCAAATTCCTTTTATGAAGCCACAATTACTCTGATACCAAAACCACTCAAAGACTCAACCAGGAAAGAGAACTACAGGCCAATCTCACTCATGAATATCGACGCAAAAATCCTCAACAAAATACTGGCAAATCGAATCCAAGAACACATCCGAAAAATTATCCATTATGATCAAGTAGGCTTCATTCCTCAGATGCAGGGCTGGTTCAACATACGAAAATCTATCAATGTAATCCAGCATATAAATAAACTGAAAGAAAAAAACCATATGATCATTTAATTAGACGCTGAAAAAGCATTTGACAAAATTCAACATCCATTTATGTTAAAAGTCTTGGAGAGATTAGGGATACAAGGGTCATACCTAAATATAATAAAAGCTATATACAGCAAGCCGACAGCTAACATCAAATTAAATGGAGAGAAACTCAAAGCCATCCCACTTAACTCAGGAACACGGCAAGGCTGTCCACTCTCGCCATACCTCTTCAATATAGTGCTTGAAGTTCTAGCAATAGCAAAAAGACAACATAATGGGATCAAGGGGATTCGAATTGGAAAGGAAGAAGTTAAACTTTCGTTATTTGCAGATGATATGATAGTGTACATAAGCGACCCCCAAAACTCCACCAAAGAACTTATACAGCTGATAAACAGCTTTAGTAATGTGGCAGGATACAAGATCAACTCCAAAAAATCAGTCGCCCTCTTATACACAAAGGATATGGAAGCAGAGAGGGAAATCAGAGAAGCTTCACCATTCACGATAGCCACAAACAGCATAAAATATCTTGGGGTAAATCTAACCAAGGAAGTGAAAATTTATTTGACAAGAACTTTAAGGCATTGAAGAAAGAAATTGAAGAGGATAACAAAAAATGGACGGACCTCCCTTGCTCTTGGATTGGGAGGATCAACATAGTAAAAATGGCAATTCTACCAAAGGCAATTTATAGATTCAATGCAATCCCCATCAAGATCCCATCAAAATTCTTCACAGATCTGGAGAAGACAATAATCAACTTTATATGGAAAAACAAAAAACCCAGGATAGCCAAAACAATCCTATACAATAAAGGATCTTCTCGAGGCATTACCATCCCTGACTTCAAACTCTATTACAGAGCTACAGTAATGAAAACAGTGTGGTACTGGCATAAAAACAGAGAAGTCGACCAATGGAATCGTATAGAAGACCCGGATTTTATCCCACAAACCTATGAACACCTCATTTTCGATAAAGGAGCTAAAAGAATACAATGGAAGAAAGAAAGCATCTTCAACAAATGGTGCTGGCACAACTGGATGTCAACCTGTAGAAGAATGAAAATAGACCCATATCTCTCACCGTGCACAAAACTCAAGTCCAAATGGATTAAAGACCTCAATATCAGCCCCAACACACTGAACCTGATAGAAGAGAAAGTGGGAAATACCCTACAACAGTTGGGCACAGGAGATCGCTTCCTATGTATAACCCCAGAAGCACAGACATTAAGGGCAACATTGAATAAATGGGACCTACTTAAACTGAGAAGCTTCTGTAAAGCAAAGGACATGGTCACTAAGACACAAAGGCAACCTACTGACTGGGAGAAGATTTTCACCAACCCCACAACAGACAAAGGTCTGATCTCCAAAATATATAGAGAACTCAAGAAACTAGACTTTAAAATGCTAATTAACCCAATTAAAAAATGGGGCACTGAACTGAACAGAGAATTCTCAACAGAAGAAGTTCAAATGGCCAAAAGACACTTAAGGTCGTGTTCAACTTCCTTAGCAATCAGGGAAATGCAAATCAAAACAACTTTGAGATATCATCTTACACCTGTCAGAATGGCTAAAGTCAAAAACACCAAGGATAACCTTTGCTGGAGAGGCTGTGGAGGAACGGGTACCCTCATCCATTGCTGGTGGGAATGCAATCTTGTGCAACCACTGTGGAAGTCAGTGTTTCGGTTTCTCAGGAAATTCGGGATCAACTTACCCCTGGACCCAGCAATACCACTCTTGGGAATATACCCAAGAGATGCTTTATCAAATGACAAAAGCATTTGTTCAACTATGTTCATAGCAGTATTATTTGTAATAGCCAAAACCTGGAAACAACCTAGATGCCCTTCAATGGAAGAATGGATGAAGAAAGTATGGAATATATACACGCTAGAGTACTACGCTGCGGTAAAAAACAATGACTTCTCGAATTTTGCATGCAAATGGATGGAAATAGAAAACACTATCCTGAGTGAGGTGTCCCAGACCCAAAAAGATGAATATGGGATGTACTCACTCATAATTGGTTTCTAGCCATAAATAAGGACCACGGAGTCTACAAGAGGTGAACCTAAAGAAGCTAAGTAAGAAGGTGAACCCAAGGAAAAACATATAGTTGTCCTCTTGGCTAAGGGAAGTAGACCAAATTTCCGGGGAGAAAATGGGATCTTGGGGATGGGGTGGGATGGGGGTAAAGGGAGATGGGGAGAGAAAAGGTAGAAGGGAAGGAGGGGGGACTTGGGAAACAGGAGAATTGGGATAAAGGAAAGGTGGATAGGGGAGCACGGAACCACATTTCTTAGTTAAGGGAGCCAGTTTAGGGTGGGCAAGAGACTTGACCCTAGAGGGGCTCCCTAGTGCCCAAGATGAGGTTCCCAGTTAGTTCCTCGGGCAGCTGAGGATTGGGAACCTGAAATGACCCTATCCTAGAGCAATACTGACGAATATCTTGCATATCATCATAGAATCTTCATCTGGTGATGGATAGAGATAGAGACAGAGACCCACACAGGAGCACTGGACTGAGCTCCCAAGGTCCCAAGGAGGAGCAGAAGGAGGGAGAACATGAGCAAAGAATTCGGGACCACGAGCCATGCATCCACCCACTGAGACAGTGGAGCTGATCTACGGGGAGCTCACCAAGGCCAGCTGGACTGTGACTGAAAAAGCATGGGATAAAACCGGACTCTCTGAACATGGCGAACAATGAGGGCTGATGAGACACCAAGGACAATGGCAGGGGGTTTTGATCCTACTTAATGTGCTGGCTTTGTGGGAGCCTAGCCAGTTTGGATGTTCACCTTCCTAGATATGGACGGTGGGGGGAGGACCTAGGACTTACCACAGGGCAGGGAACCCGGACTGTTCTGTGGACTGGAGAGGGAGGGGGAGGGGAGAGGAGTGGGGGGAGGGGGAGAAGGGTGGGAGGAGGGGGAGAAGGGTGGGAGGAGGGGAAGGGAAATGGGAGGCTGGGAGGAGGTGGAAACTTGTTTTTTTGTTTATGTTTTTTTTCTTCTTTTCGCAATAAAAAAAAAGAGAAGATCCATAGGGGAGCATTCGGAGGAAAAGATGGGCAGGCGCCAATGCAAGAATTCACCCAACAATCTGAAACACAACATGAAACCACCAGAACCCAGAGACCTCACAATAGGAGGACATGAACACCTTAATCAAGAAGTAGAAAAAACTGACTTTATGAAAGTGATAGAGGCCCTTAAACAGCATATAAAAAATGCCCTTATAGAAATGGATGAGAAGTATAACAGAAAGTTTGAGGAATTGAGTAAATCAGTGAATGATTCCCTAGGAAACCAAGGAAAAACAATCAAGCAGATGATGGAAACAGTTCATGACTTGAAAACTGAAATGGAGGCAAAGAAGAAAACACAGAGGGCCAGCTGGACATGGAAAATCCAGGTAAACGAATAGAGACTACAGAAACAAGCATAACCAGCAGAATACAAGAGATAGAAGAAAAAATATCAGATTCTGAAGATAACATAGAGAAAATAAACACACTGATCGAAGAAAACAGCAAGTCCAACAAACTTTCATCACAAAACACTCAGGAAATATGGGACACAATAAAAAGACCAAACCGAAGAATTATTGGAGTAGAAGTAGGAGAAGTGCAGCTCAACGGTCCAGAAAATATACTTAATAAAATTATAAAAGAAAACTTTCCCAACCTGAAGAAAGATGTACCTATGAAGGTTCAAGAAGCATACAAAACACCGAATAGGCTGGATCAAAAAAACATCCCCTCGCCATATAATAATCAAAACACAAAGCATACAGAATAAAGAAAGAATATTAAGAGCCGCAAAGGAAAAAGGCCAGGTTACTTATAAAGGTAAACCTATCAGACGTACACCTGACTTCTCTATGGAAACCATGAAAGCCAGAAGGTCCTGGATAGATGTACTGCAAAAACTAAGAGACCATTGATGCAAGCCCAGACGACTGTACCCAGCCAAGCTTTCGTTCACTATAAATGGAGAAAACAAAATTTTCCAGGATAAAAACAAATTTAAACAATACGTAGCCACAAATCCAGCCTTACAGAAAATATTAGAAGGAAAATCACTAACCAAGGAGTCCAACAATGACCACAATAACTCAGACATCTAGAGACCCTTCACCAGCGCAAATCAAAGAAGGAAAACACACAAACCCTACGACAAAAAAAGTGACCGGAGTTAACAACCACTGGTCATTAATATCACTTAATGTCAATGGGTTCAACTCACCTATAAAAAGGCCCAGGATAAGAGATTGGATACGAAAACAGGATCCAACATTTTGCTGTTTACAAGAAACACAGCTCAACCACAAAGACAGGCACCTACTCAGAGTAAAGGGCTGGGAAAAGGCTTATCAAGCAAATGGACCTAAGAAACAAGCAGGTGTGGCTATACTAATCTCTAACAAAGTTGACTTCAAACTTAAATCAATCAGAAGAGATGGAGAGGGACATTTTATACTCAGAACAGGAACAATTCATCAGGATGAAGTCTCAATCCTGAACATCTATGCCCCTAATATAAAAGCACCGACGTACGTAAAAGAAACATTACTAAAACTCAAGGCAGCCATCAAACCGCACACACTAATAGTAGGAGACTTCAACACTCCTCTCTCACCAATGGACAGGTCAATCAAATAGAACCCTAACAGAGAAATTAGAGAATTAATGGAGGTAATGAAACAAATGGACTTAATAGACATCTATAGATTATTCCACCCAAAGAGGAAAGAATATACCTTCTTCTCTGCAGCTCATGGAACCTTCTCGAAAATTGATCAAATACTCGGTAGCAAAGCTAACTTACACAGTTACAAAAAAATATTAGTAACCACCTGTGTCTTATCAGATCACCATGGATTAAAGTTAGAATTCAACAGCAATGCTACCCCCAGAAAGCCTACAAACTCATGGAAACTGAACAGTCAACTACGGAACCATACCTGGATTAAGGAAGAAATAAAGAAAGAAATTAAAGTCTTCCTTGAATTCAATGAAAATAAAGAAACAACATACTCGAACTTATGGGACACTATGAAAGCAGTACTAAGAGGAAAGTTCATCGCACTAAGTGCCCACTTAAAGAAAACAGAGAAAGCACATATTGGAGACTTAACAGTCCACCTGAAAGCTCTTGAAAAAAAAGAAGCAGACTCACCTAGGAGGAGTAGGAGACTGGAAATAATCAAACTGAAGGCTGAAATCAACAAAATAGAAACACAGAAAACAATCCAAAGAATCAATGAAACAAAAAGCTGGTTCCTGGAGAAAATCAACAAGATTGATAAACCCCTATCCAAACTAATCAAATGGCAGAGAGAGAATAAGCAAAATAATAAGATCAGAAATGAAAAGGGGGACATAACCACAGACACAGAGGAAATTCAGAGAATCATCAGATCTTACTACAAAAGCCTGTATAACACAAAACTGGAAAATGTAAAAGGAATGGACACTTTTTTAGATAAATACCATCTACCAAAGTTAAACCAGGACCAGGTGAACAATCTAAACAGACCTGTTAGTCGCAAAGAATTAGAAGCTGTTATCAAAAACCTCCCTACCAAAAAAAGCCCAGGATCAGATGGTTTCAATGCGGAATTCTACCAGAACTTCCAAGAAGAGCTAATACCTATACTCCTTAATGTATTCCACAATATAGAAACAGAAGGGTCATTACCAAATTCCTTTTATGAAGCTACAGTTACTCTGATACAAAAACCACACAAAGACTCAACCAGGAAAGAGAATTACAGGCCAATCTCACTCATGAACATCAACGCAAAAATCCTCAACAAAATACTGGCAAACCGAATCCAAGAACACATTAGGAAAATTATCCATTATGATCAAGTAGGCTTCATTCAAGAGATGCAGGGATGGTTCAACATACGAAAATCTATCAATGTAATCCAGCATATAAATAAATTGAAAGAAAAAACCATATGATCATTTCATTAGATGCTGAAAAAGCATTTGACAAAATTCAACATCCATTTATGATAAAAGTCTTGGAGAGATTAGGGATACAAGGGTCATACCTAAATATAATAAAAGCTATATACAGCAAGCCGACAGCTAACATCAAATTAAACGGAGAGAAACTTAAAGCCATCCGACTAAACTCAGGAACACGACAAGGCTGTCCACTCTCGCCATACCTCTTCAATATAGTGCTTGAAGTTCTAGCAATAGCAATAAGACAACATAATGGGATCAAGGGGATTCGAATTGGAAAGGAAGAAGTTAAACTTTCATTATTTGCAGATGATATGATAGTGTACATAAGCGACCCCCAAAACTCCATCAAAGAACTTTTACATCTGATAAAAAGCTTTAGTAATGTGGCAGGATACAAGATCAACTCCAAAAAATCAGTCGCCCTCTTATACACAAAGGATATGGAAGCAGAGAGGGAATTCACAGAGGCTTCACCATTCACGATAGCCACAAACAGCATAAAATATCTTGGGGTAAATCTAACCAAGGAAGTGAAAGATCTATTTAACAAGAACTTTAAGACATTGAAGAAAGAAATTGAAGAGGATACCAGAAAATGGAAGGACCTCCCTTGCTCTTGGATTGGGAGGATCAACATAGTAAAAATGGCAATTCTACCAAAGGCAATTTATAGATTCAATGCAATCCCCATCAAGATCCCATCAAAATTCTTCACAGATCTTGAGAGGACAATAATCAACTTTATATGGAAAAACAAAAAACCCAGGATAGCCAAAACAATCCGATACAATAAAGGATCTTCTTGAGGCATTACCATCCCTGACTTCAAACTCTATTACAGAGCTACAGTAATGAAAACAGTGTGTACTGGTATAAAAACAGAGAAGTCGACCAATGGAATCATATAGAAGACCCGAATTTGAACCCACAAACCTATGATCAACTCATTTTCGATAAAGGAGCTAAAAGTATACAATGGAAGAAAGAAAGCATCTTCAACAAATGGTGCTGGCACAACTGGATGTCAACCTGTAGAAGAATGAAAATAGACCCATATCTATCACCATGCACAAAACTCAAGTCCAAATGGATTAAAGACCTCAATATCAGCCCGAACACATTGAACCTGATAGAAGAGAAAGTGGGAAATACCCTACCACAGATGGGCACAGGAGATCGCTTCCTATGTATAACCCCAGCAGCACAGACATTAAGGGCAACATTGAATAAATGGGACCTACTAAAACTGAGAAGCTTCTGTAAAGCAAAGGACACTGTCACTAAGACAAAAAGGCAACCTACTGACTGGGAGAAGATCTTCACCAACCCCGCAACAGACAGAGGTCTGATCTCCAAAATATATAGAGAACTCAAGAAACTAGACTTTAAAATGCTAATTAACCCAATTAAAAAATGGGGCACTGAACTGAACAGAGAATTCTCAACAGAAGAACTTCAAATGGCCAAAAGACACTTAAGGTCATGCTCAACCTCCTTAGTGATCAGGGAAATGCAAATCAAAACAACTTTGAGATATCATCTTACACTGTAGTAATAAGGGGCGGCGGGGCTGCATCCCCAGCACCCCGGCAGCCTGGCTAGCTTATGCTCTGAAATAACAACACACAAACTTTATTCATTTAAACACTGCTTGGCCCTTTAGCTCTAGCCCTTACAGGCTAATTCTCACATCCCGATTAACCCATCTCTAATAATCTGTGAGCATGGGTCTTACCGGGAAAGGTTCAGCACGTCTAACCTGGCGGCTTGCTTCATCGTGTGCGTCTGCCCGCAAGAGTGAAGCATGGCATCTCTCTGAGGCGTCTGCTCCTAAGAGGAGAGCTGTGGAGTCTGAGCTCACTTCCTCTTCCTCCCAGCGTTCTCTTCTGTTTACTCCTCCCACCTATCTTCTAACCAATAAAATGGGCCAAGGCAGTTCCTTTATTAGCCAATGACCTTCCTCCATCATTACACCTGTCAGAATGGCTAAAGTCAAAAACACCAATGATAGCCTTTGCTGGAGAGGCTGTGGAGGAAGGGGTACCCTCATCCATTGCTGGTGGGAATGCAATCTTGTGCAACCACTGTGGAAATCAGTGTTTCGGTTTCTCAGGAAATTCGGGATCAACCTACCCCTGGACCCAGCAATACCACTCTTGGGAATATACCCAAGAGATGCCCTATCATATGACAAAAGCATTTGTTCAACTGTGTTCATAGCAGTATTATTTGTAATAGCCAGAACCTGGAAACAACCTAGATGCCCTTCAATGGAAGAATGGATGAAGAAAGTATGGAATATATACACATTAGGTTACTACGCTGTGGTAAAAAACAATGACTTCTTGAATTTTGCATGCAAATGGATGGAAATAGAAAACACTATCCTGAGTGAGGTATCCCAGACCCAAAGAGATGAACATGGGATGTACTCACTCATAATTGGTTTCTAGCCATAAATAAGGGTCACAGAGACTACAATTGGTGAACCTAAAGAAGCTAAATAAGAAGGTGAACCCAAGGAAAAACATATAGTTATCCTCTTGGCTATGGGAAGTAGACAAAATTGCCAGGGAGAAAATTGGGATCTTGGGGGTGGGGTGGGATGCGGGTAAGGGGAGATGGGGAGAGAAAAGGGAGAAGGGGAGGAGGGGGGGAACTTGGGGAAACAGGAGGATTGGGATAAAGGAAGGTTGGACAGGGGAGCACGGAAGCACAATTCTTAGTTAAGGGAGCCACCTTAGGGTTGGCAAGAGACTTGAACCTAGAGTGGCTCCCAGGAGCCCATGGTGATGTCCCCAGTTAGTCTCTTGGGCAGCTGGGGATAGGGAACCTGAAATGACCCTATCCTATAGCAATACTGACGAATATCTTGCATATAACCTCCATCTGGGGATGGATGGAGATAGAGACAGAGACCCACACTGGAGCACTGGACTGAGCTCCCAAGGTCCCAATGAGGAGCAGAAGGAGGGAGAACATGAGCAAGGAAGTCAGGACCACGAAGGGTGCACCCACCCACTGAGACAATGGGGCTGATCTATTGGGAGCTCACCAAGGCCAGCTGGACTGTGACTGAAAAAGCATGGGATAAAACCGGACTCTCTGAACATGGCGAACAATGAGGGCTGATGAGAAGCCAAGTACAATGGCACGGGGTTTTGACCCTACTTCATGTTCTGCCTTTGTGAGAGCCTAGCCAGTTTGGATGTTCACCTTCCTAGACATGGACGGAGGGGGGCGGACCTTGGACTTTCCACAGGGCAGGGAACCCTGACTGCTCTATGGACTGGAGAGGGAAGGGGAGAGGAGTTTGGGTGAGGAGGAGAAGGGTAGGAAGAGGGGGAGGGAAATGGGAGGCTGGGAGGAGGCGGATACTTTTTTTTCCTTTTCTCAATAAAAAAAAAAGAATATGCATATCTCTAAGCACACTCACATGGGTAGGGGGAGGCTATTTGTTTGTTCCTTCCTGGCTACCCAAACTCTTGAAATTATTACACAGAAACTGTATTAATTATATTACTGCTTGACCAATGACTCTAGCATATTCCTAGCAAAGCTCTTAAGTCTTAAATTAACCTGATTCTATTAATCTGTGTTTTGCCATGTGGTTGTGGCTTACCAGCAAGGTTCCAGTGTGTCTGCCTCCTGCAGGAGGCTACATGGTGTGTCTCATTGACTCCACCTACACTATATATATATATCTTCCAGCCTGGTGATATTCTGTTAAGCCATTGGCCAAAATGGCTTTATTAACCCATAAGTGCAACACACATTTAGAAGGACTCCCCACATCATTTCCTATTTTCTGTTTAAATAAAAAGGAAGGTTTTAACTTTAATATAGTAAAATTACATATAACAAAACAGATATCAAGCAAGAATTACAGTTCCAATATTTATATCTACTTTATCTTTTATCGTAACTAAAGAAAACTATAATTATAACTATTTATTCTTTAACTCCATCAGAGACTCCAGAGGGTATAATATTCTCTAAGTAAACAGAAAGTGCATTGTAAGCAACTTCCAAAACTCCAGAATTGACAGAGACATCTTGCTGCCTGGACAGTCACTCAAAGTTCTTCTGTACCATTTAGGCATCCATCGTTAGCCTACTGGCCCATGGTATCCAGCAGACTTTTCCATGAAGCAGGAAATTTCAAATACAGTTCCACCTATATTGGCAGTTTGTCAATCACTTTCTTCTGTGTCCTGCAGAATGTCTGGCAGACTCTCTCATGAAGCAGGAACCCTGAAGGACTGTCTCACCTTCTTTAGGCAAATCCAGCAGTCATTTTTCTATGGGTCCTGCAAGTCCAGTCAAACAGTTCAGGCAAGAGCAGTTTCTTGCCCAAATGACTAACAAACTCCATAAAAAGCCTCTTCAATGCCCATCTTTCTCTTGAAGTAATTGGTACTGCCAGGAGCAGATGCGTCTCATTGTCATGAAAACTCTAAGTTCTTAAAACACTTTAAATGCCATATTCTGTTAGTCTTTGAGAGGTTTGAAAATAGCTATCCATCTGAAATACATCTCTGTACATCTAGAAAACCTAACTAACATGACTACAAACTTGACTATTAGAGATAACATTCTATTAACTGTAGTTTTAATTTTTTAAATATATTTATTAATTTATTATGTATACAATATTCTGTCTGTGTATATGCCTGCAGGCCAGAAGAGTGCACCAGACCTCATTACAGATGGTTGTGAGCCACCATGTGGTTGCTGGGAATTGAACTCAGGACCTTTGGAAGAGCAGGCAATGCTCTTAACTTCTGAGCCATCTCTCTAGCCCAACTGTATTTTTAATTATACATTACATTTTTAAATGAGCTGCACCAACACAATACCTAAATCAAGAGCAGGAGTATGTATATATAACAAAATTGACCTAAATTTTGTATCAGTAGACTAAGGTCCATACCAATGCAAAGTAATCATATCTATAGCATTTAAACAGAAAAGGGGAAATGGTGTGGAAGTCTTTCTGTATATGTGTTGTGTTTATTAGGTAATAAAGAAGCTGCTTTTGGCCGATGACTTAAATGAACATAGCCAGGATAGAAGATATGTACATGAGAAGCCATTTCATCTGCTGGAAACAGATGCCAGACAGAACTTTATTCAGTAAGCCACAGCCATGTGGTGATATGCAGATTAATAGAAATGGGTTAATTTAAGATGTCAGAGCTAGCTAGAAATACGCTTAAGCTATTGGCCAGGCAGTGTTGCAATTAATACAGATTTCTGTGTGATTATTTCAGGAGTTTGGGTGGCTGGGAAATGAACAAGCAGCCTCCAGCAACACACGTGTGCCCATACATGTATATCCATATATATGCATACACCTACATGTTCAACAAAGAACTTCTAGTTAGATATGTATTTTAAATCTTCTTGTACACAAATGATATTGAAAAATGCACTAAAACTAGAATTTGCAGTTTATGAGTGTATAAAATGTATGGGTTCATTATGAATGAAGGCAACTAAAATTTAACATGTCCTATGCATGAGTGTGGCCAAAGGTAAAGGAATTGGAAATGTCCAAGATCTGCATGGCTGTAGAAGAGCAAATATCATGAACTGTAGAAAAGCTCTGGAGAATATTGTACACTCTTCATTATTTCTGTGCCTATAAATACTGTATCTGTAGTCATTCTTTTGATCAACACTCACTAGAAAGCTCACCTGTATAACTCAGTTGATATACATCAGTTTTGATAACGTAAAACAAGACACAACATAAATGTCTATCGACAATAAAACTTTCACTTTTATTTTTATAAACACTTTTACTTTGATAAATATTTTTAACAATACAGTAGCTTGTATGTAGTGAAATTACTTTTATTACAGCTCATAAAATGCTGCTTCATATAGCAATATCGATAAATATTTCACAGCCAAATGAAACAACAGAAGTTTGTCTGTGCTGGTATGCTCACCATGATAGGCCCACTATCTACCCTCATTTGCTTAACTCTGTGCCTGTGGGGTGTCTACCATGGGTTTCTCCAAACTGGCATTTACTCTGTAACTTTTGGTCACAGCCACGAGAGGCATTCACACAATGGGTAATTAGCAAACGCCCTGATGTGCTTTCAATTTGTGATAAATACCACGACCAAAAATCAACTTGTGGAAGAAATGGTTTATTTTAGCTTACCTCTTACAGTTCATCATGAAGAGAAGCCAAAGGCAGGAGTCCAGAAGCAGGAAGTGGGGCAGAAGTCATAAAGGAACTCTGCTTACTGGCTTGCTCCCCATAGATTGCTCAATTTGATTTCTTATACAACCCAGAACCACTCACTCAGGGTGGCACTCCTCACCGTAGGCTGGGCTCTCCAACATCAGTCATTAATTAAGCAAATGTTCCACAGACTACCTACAGACCAGTCTGTTGGAGGGATTTTCTCAAAACCTCTTTGTAAATGGCTCTAGCTTGTGACAGTTGACAAAACAAACAAACAACAAAAACAGTACAATGGACTTCTTCCAACTGTACCACCCACAATACATATAGCGTTTTTATAAGCTCAGACCAGCTCCACCCCAAAGCAGCTGGTGTCCCTGACAGACGTCTCACAAAATCCTCCAGTACGCTGCAACTACGATGACATCCTATCCTCTCTTCAGAAACTCTGACCTTGCCTCATGGTTCCAAGTCTCAGCTGCTCTCTATGACCCTTTCACTCCTGGGACTTATATGTCACCAAAACCAGTACCACCCGGGAGACTCTTACACACTCCTGTTTCTACCAGGGTTTGTTTTGGGCCACCAACCATCTCACAGTTCACAACATGGAGTTTTCTTAGTTATGAATGTTCGGCCCTATCTTATGCTTATCCCACTAGCTCTAAAACTTGTTTCTCTTCATTTATGCTTCGCCTCAAGGTTTTTGTTTTGTTTTGTTTCTACCTTTCTTTCCTTTTGTATATCTTACTTTCACTGCTTCTCATGTCTGACTGATGGCTGCCTGGCTTCTGGCCCTGGGTATGTCCCTCCCTTCCTCTCTTGTTCCCTCCTCCCTCTTCCTCTCATTCTTCTTGAACCTAGATTTCTCCTCCTATTTATTCTCTGCCCACTGGCCCTGCCTATCTTCTTTCTGTCTAGCTATTGGCCATTCATCTTCTTAATAGACCAATCAAGTGCCTTAGGCAGGCAAGGTGAAACAGCAACACATCTTTTCATCATTATAACTAAACACACATCCTTACACCATTAAACAAATACAGCATAAACAAATGTAACACATCTTTACACAGATAAAGTAATATTCTACAGCATATACCAATGTAATGCATCTTTGTCCAGTTAAAATAATATTTCACAACTATTGGTTTGCCAACATGAGATTCAGCCTTGGCCACCTCCAAAACACAGTTTCTGTATATTGACCCTAAGCCAATACTCTCAGATTTCACCTCAGTTAGACTGGTCTTTTATAATCACAGAGTTTGTTGAGCGATACTCAAACTTTCCTCTGAAACTTTACAAGCCCAGCCTCCAGCATTTGTGCTGCTCTCAGCATGATCTTCCAAGTCCCCTCAACATTTCATTAATCCCTGAACACAAAAGCTTTTATAGCCCAAGTCCCCAAATCCCTCAAAATCCTCCCATAATAGCACAGCCGGGTCTGCCACAGAAATAGCCAGTCTCTAATGCCGATTTCAATCCTAGTTTGCTTTCTGTTGCTGTGATAAACACCAAGACCAAAAGCAAGCTGGAGAAGAAAGGGTTTATTTTGTCTTATTATAGTCCATCATGAAGAGAAGTCAAGGCAGGAACCTGGACTCAGGTTCAGAGACCATGGAGGAAAACTTCTTACTAGCCTGGTCCTCACAGCTTTTTCATCTTGGTTTCTTGTATAGCCCAGAATCACCTTCCCAGGGCCCCTCCTACCCATAGTGAGCTGGGCCTTCCCATATCAACCATCAGTTGAGGAAATGCACCACAGATTTGCATACAGGCCAATCTGTGTTGCCTTTTCAGAATGTTGCTGGTTATGACACCATTCCTCTACCAATACCTACCCGCAACAACAGCAAGCTGCCTCCGCATGAATCCTTTCCCTCCTTGGGACCTTCAGGTGTGTGTGACAGCGAAGACTCCCCACTCCTCATGGTGGGTACCTGAGGAGTCCTCCAATATCCCTTCTCGATCCTTCATTTGGCCTTTAATCTTTTAATCTTGTTCACAGTTTGCCTGTGATCCTTGTAAAATCCTTCCTTTGAATTTGCTACTGTTCCTGCCACAGATATGATCCATAAAAAGCCAGGCCCAACATTTACAAACTACATTTATATAAATTTTAAAACAGAAAACTATAGTTTGTGGGAATACATGCAAAAGGAACTATGGGGAAGGGCAAAAAGCAATTACCATACAAATCAGGAAGTGAGGGTGAGTACTAGAGTACTCTATGGCAATAATCTCTCTGTTTGCCTGGAAAATAGAACGTTATCTTTCGGTTTATAATATTCTCTAAACTTAACCTTTATATCTTGGGCAATTTGGTTCACACTTGCTATTTTTACCATGAAAAATGTTTCCAAAAATATAATAGGAAGGGATTTTGTTTGATTGCTGCATCCCATTAAGTAAGTGTCTGTTTTAAGAACAGAGAGATCAGGTGCATGATTTAATCAGCTGCACAATTTGGGGGAAGAAAACAACTCAGAAATCAGGAACAATAGAATCTTCTTTTCCCTAATTGCATCAAGATGTTTCCAGACAATTAGCTTCCCAGCCTCCATTTGGCAGAGCTGTGAGACAGAACGGAAGAAGTAAAAGGCAGAGAGACAGAGCAGAAATGCCTGAGGAAGACAGGCAGGGCACAACCAGAAAGGTTGGTCAAAAGGGAGACCAAACCTGGCATGTTGCTCCAGACCTCTAATCCCAACTCTTGGGAGGCTGAGGTTGAAGGATCTCACAAGCTAACCTGGGCAGCAAGAACTTGCCTCAAAAAAAGAGGGAATGTAGGCAACTGGGAAAAAGGCTAAGTTGATAAAGCGTTTACAAGCACAAAGACCTGAATCAAAGTTCCACATTCATGTTGTTTTTTTAAGAAGAAGAAGAAGAAGAGGAGGAGGAGGAGGAGGAGGAGGAGGAGGAGGAGGAGAGGGAGGGGGGAAGGGGAGGGGGAGGGAGGGGGAGAGGAAGAAGAGGAAGAAAAAGAACAACAACAACAACAAACTAACAAATGAGGAGAGAGAAAGAGAGAGAGAAGTAAAGGCCAAGTGTGATGGTGGGCACTAGTCATCTCAGTACTAGGAGGGGAGAGACAGGGTCCAGTTCCAGCCTGGTGAGAGACCTAGTGCCAAAGCAGAGAGCTTATAGGACCAGCTGCCTCTTCAAAGCTGAACATTTCTGTTTTTAAGTTGTCCTGTCCTCTTTCTTGAAATGGTTTTTAAAACATGATAATTTATATCACATTTATTTTATATTCTTCATTGAAGTACAATTTAATTGACTTTGGAACGAAAAAGAGGGCAGCACCTGGGGAATGACACCTGAGGCTGCCCTCTACACACATGCACACACGTCCCCCATCTGTGCACCCCCTCACAAGAGGGCAGCCCCTGGGGAATGACACCTGAGGCTGCCCTCTACACACATGCACACACGTCCCCCATCTGTGGACCCCCTCGCAAGCACGTGCATACACAAGAAAACATTGTTTTAAAAGACAGAAATGGAAGAGGAGGAATATGTAAATCATAAATACACCAAAACCAAGCCAGTTTTAGTATTGCTAAGGCAACTGTATTCAGGAAGTGCACATCTGCAGAGGCAATTTCATTTATAATCCTGTAGCTTCTAAATTCCTGATAATTCCTATCAATCCTCAATAAAATGAGAAAGCAGTAAGTAGCAAAATATCTATTTGTCCAAAGCTATAAAAGAGACTTATAAAAATAAACACAAAGGACCTATATTAAGTGCATTTCCTGGGGGTTAGATATATTCTCTGTTCAAATCAAAAGTAAAACGCAAACTACTGAGATAAATAAATACAGGGGCAAGAGGTGGACGGGGAACGCCTCATGTAGCCACTGAAATGATTTCTTGGGCAACTGTGTGATCTACCATGTGTAATTACAAAGCCTAGCCAAGCTCCAGAGCTGCATGTATCACATCATACACACAGATTACAGAAATTATGTACTCGGCCAATAAGTGATAGTCAAGTGCTATTGTGTATGACCTAACGAGCCAAGAGACAAAAGCACGCAAAAGTCAGGCAAGAACTCGATCTCAAAAGCCGCCCATTAGTCCAGAAACACATTATGAAGATAGCAAAATAATTAGAAAAGCTTCATTGTGGTGGAAAAGGTAACTCAGAATGTCTTAGTATATTCAGTGAGGAAGCCTGTAGTATGGATACTTAGTGTACTTAGTCTCCTCCAGACTTTGTTCATTAATCCAGGGTATCACAAGAAGAAGGATTTTATATACGCAAATATTTATTTAGTCCTCTTTCCCTGGTGACTTTAAGAATATAAAACTGCATACTGGGTTTTGGAATTCTTCTTGACATTGGATTTCTACCTGAAATGTCTACTTTTTAAACTGTTACTTATATCTCTATATTTAACATGTTACATTATATTTTCTTTCAGAATATGTCATATGTGTGCATTATATGAAGTCAAATGTGCAAGAAAATATACTACTAAAATTCCCTTTGTTCCCTGTGGTGGCTTTAATAAAAGAAAAAATGGCTCCCATAGGCCCAAAGGAAGTAACACTCACTATTAGGAGATATGGCCTTGTTGGAAGAAGTGTGTCACTGGGGTTGGGCTTCAAGGTTTTAGAAATTCAAGCCAGGCCCAGTGACTCACTCTTTCTTCAGCTGACTGCTGATCCAGATATAGAACTCTTGGCTCCTTCTCCAGCACCATATCTGCCTACATACCACCATGCTTCCTGTCACAACAGCAATGAACTAACCTCTGGAACCGTAAGCCAACCCCAATTAAATATTTTCCATTATAAGAGTTGCCATGGTCATGATGTCCCTTCACAGCAGAAGAAACCCTAACTAAGACATGATGTCCTCCCCCCTCCCCCCAGTCAACCAGCTCTCTTTTTATAAGCAAACATTGTTATTGACAAGAGACAACTCCCTGGCCAGGTGGGTGTGGCAGAAGTCATCCAGAAGCCAGGCCCACCTGGCCCCTCTCATCAGAGGCCATATTGACGTCTGTAGCTCCCTGTGCTAGCTTAAGGGCCTAAGGAAGTCATTGCTAAAGGATGGTTGAAGATACAAAGAAAAACCGAGGCTCAACAGAAAAACACCAAATGAAGTTTTTATTCTGGGCTGCAAAGCGAGGACTAGGTTTACTTTTTAGCCCTTTCTTGGCCTGTCTGTGTTTTTCCATGAGGAAGTATTTGACGCTTCTGCAGCAGGAAGAATTTGCAAGCCACCCAGGAAACTCCTGCTCCTATGTGCAGACAGCAAAAGTGAAGCAGAGAGGGCAGGGTGACGTCCCCACTATTCCCCAGTGATTCAGTACAAAGTGGAATTTCAAAGAGTCCCTCCCTCTTGTTCCTAGAATTTCTTAGCCCATCAACCGCTTCTTCCTCTAAGGATGCTATAACCTGAAGACATCAGAAGGCACCTTTGAGGTTACTGCCTTAGAGAAACCTATCAAACATAATTACTTTGATGGAGACTACGTCTACCAATCTATTTGTCTTAGCTCATGCACTTCAAAATGTCTGACTTTCCCCATGAATTCTAGTTTTTAGCAACACAGCAAGAGAGAGAGAGAGAGAGAGAGAGAGAGAGAGAGAGAGAGAAGGTGACTATTTATAAAATAAAAAGGAAAATGACAGCAGAACTCACTTTCACAGAACAGAGAGAACTCTTAATACATCTCCAGCCTGGGAACCATCACTACCTCATTACCTAGCAACTCTTTGCAGCAGCCACAGGAAGCAATCCTGACAGCTCCACAAGACCATTGGAGCAACTCCCTCACCCATTCGCTGCTCCCACCAAACTTATCCCAGATCATTCTTAGTAAACATTTAGGCTACCAATATCCAAAGCTCCAGAGCCCTGAAATGAGAATGTATGAGGGGAAGCGTGCAGGTGGTCACGACAGACAAGGAAGTGAACTGCAGAGAGGTGAGAATGAAAACTCAGCTCAGACTGACCTCACCCTGGACCAAGATTTCAGGGAGTCTGACGCCAGGAGGTTCACTGTCAGTGTATTTAAAACACAGTACAGTTTGGAGAAAGGTCCCTGGTATAATACAAGCCCTGGTGCATAAGAAGGTGTAGTTATATCAAAACATGACGCAGGGTGCATGTAATTTATTCCAAGAAGATGGGTTCTGAAGATCGGCTACCCATACTAGCTAAAGGGCCTAGGGAAGGGTCTGGCCTGGTCTCAGTTATGCATATAGCATAAAGGTCATTTGGTCTATTAGCCACCACTGCTCCTGGTTGTGGGACCTTGGCGGAGACCCTGCAGATAATGTAAGGGTCATTTAGACTATTAGGTATTTCCAGTCCTGGTTGTGGGAGCTAAGGGATCCCCAGGATGTAGGGGTCATTTAGATTAATAACTGCCTCTAGTCCAGGTTGTAGGAACATAATATGGTCTAGCCCAACAAATAACACAAACCACCAGGCCATTAATCACGTCCAATTCCCAGCTTTCTGGATGGTTTTCCATCCTTCCCATTGGAAAGACAACCTGTGAGCTTAACGTTCCTGGTTTCTCTGGAAATCTGCAGGACTTTTATGCTATGAGCCCAACAAATACAATGGTGAAAAATGGAAACTACTCGTTTCCAGATGTGGTGGCCCACACCTTTAATCCCAGAGTTCCGGAGGCGGAGGCGGGCGGATCTCTGCCAGTAATCACAGCCAGGGCTACATAGTAAGACACTGTCTCAAAAAATTGTGTGTGTATTATTCACATGCCACAGAACACAAATGGAGCTTAGAGAAGAACTTGAAGGAGTTGGCTCTTTCAGAATGGGTCCTAGGAACTGAGTTCAAACCATTAGACCTGGCAGCAGGCATATCTACTCACTGAGTCATCCGGCTGGCCATAATTTATGACTTTTGAATGCTTTCTTTGTTTGGGCAAGGGAGGGATGCTCACAAATGGAATTGAGTATATTAATCACATTAATACATCACATGAAGTAGTCACATTAGAACACAGGAGAAAAGGACACCTGACTCACAGATCCACTTAGGGATGTGAATGGCACAGCATGAATGAGCCATCGCTGGAGAAGGCTGACTCTGTAGTGTTAGGAGGGGATGACAGTCCCTGAACTTCCAGAAGAGAACACCCTTGTTTCTGTAAATAAGCCTGTGACTTGACATGGACCTGAAATCCACTACTCAGGTAAAAACAGGAATTATTTCTGCTTTACCTACGCGAGGGTTACTTGACAGTGACACCTTACTTCTAGGAGTAGAGTGAAGAGGAGAATTTAAAACCAGGCCACCCCGGGCCCCTTTGACTTTTCTAATTGCCAAGGAGTACATATGAGTGAACCATAAGCTTACATCTTATTGCACCATATATAAAAGGCTTGTTGTATATGACTGAGTAATCACTTCTTATTGCTCCAAAATTACAAGAACAAAAAACACAGTTTTTAAATGAATAAAATGTTTCAGAAGACGTAGTCCAAAGGTTATATTCAAATGGCCAATAAGCATGGGGAAAATATTGCACATTATTAGCTACTAGGTAATAGCACTTTACAGTCACTTTGTGACTGACTCAGAAAGACCAACGGTCAACTATGATGACCTTGGAGCACAGCTCATTGCCAGAGGACTGAAAATGGCGCTGGTGCTTTGGAACACAGTTTGACATTTTTCTTGTAATGTTTCTATATGAGCTGTTCTACTCCTAGGTCCATACCCAGGAGAAATGAAGACAGAAGTCTACATGAAGACTCAAAGATGAATTCCATAACCATATTATATTTAATAGACAAAAGGCACAAGCAGTCCCCATATCCATCTTCTATTGACTGCATAAATAAAACGTGGTGTGTACATAGAATGGGTGATGAAAAGGGAGATGGCTCAGTGAGCAAAGTGTTTGCTAGGAGGCATGAGGACCCGAGTTCAGATCTGCAGCACACGTGTGAAAAACTAGATGGCAGCACATGCCCGTAATCCCTGTACTGCTGAAGCGGGAAGCGAGGGGTTCTGGGAACCCACTGGCCAGCTAGCCTAGGCAACTGGTGAGCTCCAGATCCAGGGAAGGGTCCTGTCTCAAAAGATAAGTGATTGGGGAAGTCACCTTGCAATGACCTCTGACCTCTAAACACCTGTGTGTGTATATACACACATACACCACGTACAGATACACAAGAATAGCATACATAAACAACAAACATAAGCTAACTAAAAGGAGCTAATCACAAAAAGAAGACCTACTGAATGACCCAGTCTCTAAGAAATGTTCCTGAAAGAAAGGTTTATCAAGTGCGAAGTAGGTAAGCGCTCTCTCTTGTGGGAGAAGAAGGGGTCGCCAGGAGTGACTGTTAATGGGTATGAAGATCCTTGTGGAGGTTGACATGTCTCTAAAATTCTCAACCTTCGGACTGTATTTTAAAATGTTAAATGATACGATTTTACATGAGAATTTTATCATGAGTTATAACTCGGTAGTTAGATATATTTATAATTAATATAGTACATCTTTGAAAATAACAAGTAGCCTGAATATAAAAACTGATATCTGCCAGTTGACCTAGTCCAATGTCAGCTTGAATCTTCTTTACTCATGGTTTGGACTCTGTTCTCTAGGATTAATTTCCTAGTACATGCTCAGAGAGTTCTCCTTAGTAAATCACTCATCCACCAGAAGAAAAAACAGTTAAGAGTATACATAATTATTGTGCTGGCCCCTTTCCCCGTCTATGGAAACAAAGCTTAGGACATAGGCTGACCAAGCTGGTCTTTTCCTTCTTTTTGCTTTTTTTTTTTCAATAGTAAGAAATATTCTTGGAGATCTACCACATATAGCTCAAAAATGTGACCTAAATTTCAGTGGTACGTGGATAAGTTGGGGTGACTGCTCTGTGGAGCCCTAACACCCTGTGCTCTGCAATAGTCCTCTCCAGCACGTGCTACGTGCACCCCAGCCAGGCACTTGCTGGAGCAGGTCACAGTCCTTTCTGCTTTACAATCTCTAGTCTGGAGTACAAACACTGACGGAGTCACAAATCTGAGGCCACTCAGAGAGGACAGAGAACATATTTAGCTATCTATTGCCACGTGACAGAGTTCTACAGCTTCACTCTTCTGAAGGTGAGTCCACATGTCTAACTCACCTGGCAACTCTCCTACGCAGGTGGGAGCACCTGTGCCTGCACTTGTGGAGGCCAGAGAAGGACATCAGGTGTCTGTTGTTTTATGCTCTGTCCAGTCTTCTTGAGACAGGGGCTTTCACTGACCCAGCTGCTCCTAGGCTGTCTGGCCAGCACTCTCTCTGGATCCCCCTAGCTCCACCACTCAAATGCTTGATTTACAAGTACAGACTGCCATACTGGGCTTTTTACTTGGATGCTGATGCTGGACATTCAAACTGAGGTCCTCGTGACTAGAGAGAAACCAACCTTTCCCTAGTCCCTCTGTTACTATCGAACCAGGGTCTCACTGTACAACCCAGACTGGCTTTGAATTTACAGTCCCCTGCCTCAGCCTCCCAAATCTTGAGATTGCAAGTGTATGTCACTATGTCAGGTTTTATTATCTTTCCTATATGTAATTAAATATAATCTAATCACCTTACCAGGTTCTTTCTTACTCTTTTTTAAAAAAATCAATTTTTACATTATCATTATAAATATACTTGTCCATTGTGCCTCCGCCCTTATCTAGACTATAAACTGAAAAGTAATGTCTTCTTTATCCTGGAAGCAGAATTCTAAATATGTTAGTCTCTATCCGTATGGATTGAATTTATAACAATAATACCATATGAGACTCATTGAACGATCAACTACTTTGGGTTGTTATCTATAAAAACAAAAGAGCTTTATAACAATCTGGCCAGTCTTTGGTAAAAAGGTGCATTGTGACCTGTCCTCATGAAGTTTAATTAAATGCAATAACACAAAGTCACTCTACACAGTTTCACCAACTGTTTATACGAGGAGGCGTCCTTCCTGAAAGTCCTTCTCCGGCCTTCTAAAATCCTGTGCCCTCCACCGTCATATTTAGATGGAACCGGCTCTTCCGCCAAAAGTAAGTGCTCTAGGGTCCTCCGAGAATATTTGACCATAGAAGGTCACCCATCAGAAACCTAAAAATGTCAGGATCTCCCTAGATACAGAAGCTCGACTCATTTCTTTAACCACTAAACTAAATGACAAATCAAAGACATTCTAAGGGAGAAAAAAGCTATCAGAAGGCCTACTTGTAAAGTAGAATTGAAGTTGAAAAGAAAGTAAGAAGGAGACACACTATATCGGCATCAGCAGCCACAGGGGAACCCTGCCAAAAACTCAGAAATAACTTCTCAAGGGTAACCATTTCCAATCTATTTTATTTCCTTTTATTACTCTTCCCAGGTAACACGACGGATATGAAACCTTTAACAAAATGCAGCTTGTACCACGGTCTATTTATATTCTTATTTCATTTGATTCCGTTATTTCCCGATAATTCTCCTGGTATTAAAAGTCCTTTTGATGGCTGTTCTGTTTTCCATTTCCAAAGCCATTAACCCTCATTCCCTGACTCGGCACGGGAATGCCTCTTGAGTGACAGCCTTGTTTACAGGAGAGAGGAAGAACTTGGCAGCCGTTCCAAAGTCTCAAATGAGATAGCCTCAAGAATGCCGCGGAAAGTGTCACCGAGTGGAGAGGCAACGCCACACCAGCTAGGCTGCCTCTTTGTTGTGCACTAATAGAATTCTCTGACATGCACTTTTGAGGAAGAGGGATTTACTAGGAAGGACAAGCGCTGGGTAATTTCTTTGTACCTTTTATATGACATTTCAGGATTTAGACTCTCAAAATAAGTAGAGATTGGCCTTAATGCACATAATAAGAAGAAACTTTTAAAAAGAACTATTAATTTGAATTGAAACAGTGCCCTTCAGAGGATGAAGGATTTGAATTTTAATATCTCAGTTTATTCTAACGCACTAAATGTTTAGTATAAAAGTGATTTTTTTTAAAAAAATCATTTCAAAAAGCGTATTTGAAAGTATGTCAAACTGTTTATCTGAGCTGTTATTATTTTAAAAGCATCTGATCATACAGTAATTGACCACAGTCCTCTCAAACATTCACTGTATTTTTATTCTTTTCTATTCTCTTGTAATACCCGGAGATTTAGTTTGTTGTTTGGATGGGTTCCCCTAAACAAGTAAAGTTCTAATTCCAAGCAGTTACGTCCTAATCAGTTCCCAAACTTTACTAGCCACATACGCGTGGTATCAAGTAGTTCAGCACCCTGTAAGGAGAGTGGAAGGCAGCTCTTGTTATCATCCTCATGGGAATGGCCATGGGGCTCAGCTCTGCTAGCATATGGCTGCTGTGTAATTTAGTCATTTAGTATAAATTTATTTGTAGCTCTTCTACAAATAATCTATGCTCACTCTTAAGTTTTTAACCTCTGTTTTTATGTTCTTAGTACTAAACGGGAATAAGATTAAAACTTTGGAATAATAGCAACAACAAAAGAAAAGCTTGTTGTTGTTGTTTTAAAAAGGGGGGCCAATAAAATAGCTCAGAAGGTAAAGGTGCTTTTGGTAAAGCCTACTGGCCTGAGTTACCAACATGATGGAAGGGGAAACCAACTCCCACAAATAGTCCTATGACCTCTAAAAGTGTGCCGTTGCAGGGATGCACACATGTATATGCACACACACACACGCATGCACTCACGCACACACACACATGCTAAATAAATAAGTTTTTAAAACACCTTAGGAATGAGAACAGAGTAGGAGCTTTCACCCCATGTTTTCCTTTCAGGGCATTTGTTCGTTTGTCTCAGGCCTTTTTTATTTTTTCCATTAACACTGGAGAAAATGGATGGCTTTTATCTGTTTTTAGATCTGTGCAAAGTAAATTATTGTTTTAATCTAAAAAATATTTTATAAGAAAAACCTAATTAATTGAATAATAATTATGAATTGGAGAATAATAAATGTGCTTTTAATTTTTTTCTAAAGCACAAAGAATGGAAATATTATTGATTTCAAACTTGAGTATTCAACCAAATCATACAATTTGTACAGCCTGGAGGCCATGGATGTGACTGACAACTGAAAATGTCATGCCCGTCTCAAAGATTTCAATCAGAAAGTTTAGAATAAAACTTTTCTCTTGTGGGACTGGAGAGGTGGCTCAGCAGTTCAGGACCCTGACTACACTTCCAGAGATCCCTGGTTCCATTCCAAGAACCCACCCATTCCTCATGGTGGCCCATAGCCATTTATAGCTCTAGTACCAGGTGACCTGATGCCCTCTCTGGCCCCTGTGGGCACTGCACACACAGTGCACAGGCGCAAATGCAAGCAAAACACCCTTAAAATAATAAATCATATCTTTAACTTTAAATTTTTAAGGATCTTAAAAAGTAATCTACAAAGGAGCTTTCTTGTGTTGCATCTCTCATATTTAATTCTAAATAACTTTTATTTGAAGCCTTCAAAAAAAGAAACACTTTATTTGCCGGGATTGATTGAATTGACAACCTTAAGACTTATTCCCCACTGGAACATCTGGAAGGTAAGCCTCAGATGCTGCTGCCGGGATGACTGCTTATACCTCTTTTTCCTGTTTTCTTGTTTGCTTTTCACAATGGCCCACCCCACTGACAACCATAAGCTTCCCCAGGGATGTCTATAACCCAAAAATGAGAGACAGAACCTCTTTGCCCAGAGCCCACAAAGCTAATCTGATGAGGTTTCCCCAGATTATCTGCCTTTGTACTGCCCCTATGGAACAAGAGGTGGGGACCCATGACCTCAACCAGGCTTGGGTCATGTGCACTGCAATTAGTAATTGCCACCACAGTCATTATAGGTCCATGCTGATCAACACCCCAAAGGAAAGAGAGATTTACAGAGCATAGACAATGCACGTTCGTCACAGAGAGCAAGGGCACAAAACATGAAGGAGTAGAGAAATTTAGAGTTCCCACAATTTATTTATTATGACCATATACTACAGAAGACAAATAGAAGACTGAGCTTTTAATTTTAATTTTGGTTTTGAAGAATAGTGAAAATGTAGCTATTGTGTCCTTCCACAGTTTGTGGAGTGTGGTGGTCTGAAAGAAAACAGCTCCCAAAGGGAGGGGTACTATTTGGAGGTGGGCTTTGTTGGAGGAAGTGTGTCACTGTGGTGATGGGCTTTGAGGTCTTATATATGCCCAGTATCTCAGACCACTTCCTGTTGCCTATGGATCAGGATGCACAACTCTCGGCTCCTGCTCCAGCACCATGTCTGCCTGCATGCCACCATGTCACACCATGATTGATAATGAACTAATCCTCTGAAAATGTAAGCCACCCAAATTAAATGTTTTTCCTTTATAAGAATTACTCCCTAGAGCCAGTCATGAGTGTGGGTGGCCTGGATCTGAGGTCCTGAGCGCAGGAGACCTTGTCCTGGTCCTTGTTGCAGGTTGATTGGGTGAGGTAGCCTAGGCAGTGCTGGAGAGCTCACCTGGGTAGTCATGATGAGGGAAGCTGGTGAGCTGACCAACCCAGCTACCACCCAGGCCCAGAGCCAGACCTATGAGTTGTCTCACTCCAACATCCACCTCATCGATGAACTGTTGGAGCAGGTGAAAGAGATGAACCAAAACTGCAGGATCTCCACAACACAGGACAACAACAGGATATCCATGAGGAGGCCCAGTGAGAGCCCGTTATCGACGGTGTAACAGAAGCCAGAGGCCTTGAGCCAGACCAATGACTCCTAGCAATGAACACTTGTGAGTATAGATGAATGGACTAAAGGGTAAATGGGCCACACTACAGCTTCCACAACAAGATTATTCTCTCTGTCTCTCTGTCTCTGTGTACATGTGTGTGTCTTTGTTTGGTTGATTGGCTTTGGTTTTTGGTTTCCTTTTAAATTTGGTTTTGTTTGTGGGGAAGGTTGCAAGGGCAGAGGGCAAATTTGAGGAGACAAGGAGATAAAGGATATCTGAATTCATGGTGTGAAATCCACAAAGAATCAATAAAAGCTTTTTAAAAAGAAATAAAAAAGACTTGCTGTCATGGTCAGGGTGTCTCTTCACAACAATAAAATCCTAACTAAGACAGGAATTGGTACCAGGAACCATGTTTTTGTTTAAAGGAAGATGGACCTTGAAACTCTAGATTAAAAAAGCAGTTGAACACATTAAGCCGTTCTAGTAGGAGCATGGAAGATGGTGGTGCTGAGGGTGATTTGAAATGTGTGTGCCTGAATCAAGGGGTTTCAGAAGAGAAGAATTTTAGCATTTTGCCTAGAAATCACTGTTGTGGTGTTTTGTGAAGAATGTGGTTGCTTTTTGTCCCTATCTAAAGAGTCTGTCTGAAGACATAGTGAAGCAATATGGATTCATTCCATTGGCAATGGAAATTTCAAAATAGATTAGTATAGACTGTCACGTGGTTATTAGTGGTAACTCTGTTTTATAATAAAAAGGAGTATTCTGAGAAGGGCAAACTATAAAATGTACAATTGGAGGAGAAAAGGAAGTGAAATGGAACTAAATTCTGTGTTCAAGGAGATAAATCGATTAAGGAACAGAATAAAGGGAACAGAAAGGTGACCTCAAGGCAAGATCCCACCCAAAGTTTCCAACTTGTGAAAAGGATTTTGAAAAAGCTTAGAGTAGGGTGTGGTGGTGCATACCTTTAATCCCAGCACTGGAAAAACAGAGGCTGTGGATCTCTGAGTTGGAGGCCAGACTGGTCTACAGAGCAAGTTTCAGAACAGCCTCACTTAGGCAGTGAATGAAACCATCAAAAACAGAAAGCTGGTGATGATGTAATTCAAAGATCTCTGAGATCAAGACCAGCCTGAACTATAGAACAAGTTCCAGGACTGTAATATTAAGTTGGGGTGTCACCCCAGCCCTCTAACACCCCTATATCCAAGAAGTCTGGGATGATTGGAAGCCCCTGGCCTGGGAATTGCCCCAGTCCTGACTCTAAATCCCAGCCTGCCAGGCACTGACCCCACCCCAGAGAGGGTCAGGACCACTCCCACAGGCCATTTAGGCTCACACCAGAAAAAGGAACATGCAGTTTCCGGCTTGTATGTTTTTTTTTTCTCCCCGCCATGCTGTCTTGGTTCACCGGAGAGTGTTGTGTTTATTAAACACAGGCATTTTAATTCAATCTAATCTGGTCTGATTGGGGTTCTTCGTGCCAGCACAGCAGCTCGTATTAAGATTAAACCAACAAGGATGGCCACGGTTAGGCAGTGAATGAAATAATAGAAAACAGAAAGCTAGTGAGGATGTAATTGTACAAGGGGGGCCATGTTCCAGCCCAGCAAGTAGCTTCGGACACTTGAGAGTCAAGTATAAGAGAAAGGGGCTATGGAATCTCTCTCCATGACTAAGAAAAGTCACTGAGACCATGCATGTGTCAGAGGTGTCCCTGAATGGGGGCCTAGGGAGGCCATTGTGTGAAGCTCTGAAGGTGAAGCCTGGACTACCTTGGAGACTTCAAGATGTTGGAGATGCCAGAGACCTGGGATATCTGTTAAGGAGAGCTGATAACAGGGAGTGGAACCAGTCCAAGAGAAAAAAAGACGTTGACAGAACTAAACAGAGTTGGAGATCTAAAGTGTGTTCTGACATCAGACATGAAAATGCAGAGTTTGAAGTTTGCTAGCTGTTTTTGGTCTTGCTTTTTTCCAGTATTTCCTCACCATTCCTCCTTCCCTACATTCTGGAATAATAATGTATGTCCTGTTCCATTATGTTGGAAGTATGTGATCTGCTTTTTATTTTAATTTTTATAGGGGATTACAGTTAAGGGATTGCATGAATCTTAAGAGAGACTTTGAACTTTAGACTTTGAAATAAATTTGAGACTGTTATATACTATGGGGGTTTTGAAGTTGGACAGAGTGCATTTTTGCATTATAATATAGCTACAAGCCTTTGGGGCCAGGGAGTAGAATATAGTAGTTTGAAAGAAAATGACCTCCAAAAGCAGTGGCACTATTAGGAGGTGTGGCCTTGTTGGAGGAAGTGTGTTGCTGAAGGGGTGGGCTTTTAGGTTTCCTATGCTAAAACTATACCCAGTGTGGAACTCAGTCCACTTCCTGTTGTCTGTGGGATCAAGATGGAGCTCCTTCTCCACGTTCAACTCCTTCTCCAGCACCACGTCAGCCTGCATGTTGCCATGTCCTGCCATGATGGTAACGGACTAAACCTCTGGAACTGTAAACCACCCAAATTAATGTTTTTCTTCGTAAGAGTTGCCATGAACATAGTGTCTTTTCATAGCCACAAAAACCCTAACTACAATATGGAGTTAAGACAATATAATCACAGGACAATTTGATTCTCTTTTAGTTGCAAGCATTCTATTCAGTGTTGTTATAGCATATACCTGAGGTCTGTGTGTCTGTTACCTTTCCCTGGGAATGAGAAAGCAATTGGTTATTTTTCTAGTTGCTATTATAAAACTAAGTACCAAAAATCTTATTAAAGGTAAATTTGGTAATAAAAATGCAAGACACTACTTAAAACATTCTGAGGAATATCCAGTCCAGGTTACAAAAATATAAGATTTGTAGAAATTTATCTAGTAGAAGCCAGAAATTAAGAATTCATAACATCGCCTGCTTATGCATTAAAAGTTGATAAAATATTTTATGGTATCAGGTACCCCAAAATGAGAAATTAAAGTGTCCCCAGGCCTCTAATAACATTAGGGTACCCAAAATAAGAAAAACCACATCCGCATAGAATTTATGCAGGTAAAGAAATTATAACCATGAACAGTAAAATAAAAATTCAGTGCAGCTGGTCAAAAGAAAATTGGATGCAGAAAAAAAGAGAAATAGATCGAAAGAGTTCATTAAGGAGAAAAGTAGAATATAAAAGAAGATATTTTATGTATATTCAGCATTTCCTTCAAAAAGACAGGATAGAGAAGAGGTTATATATAATAATTGAGTATCCTGTAATTGTTGAAAAGCAAGACTGGGTAGGGCAACTAGTATAATAGCTGCTCAGTAAGATGAAGCTACAGCAACAAAATGCCAGAAAAAGATCTTTAAAACTCAAGAATACAATGGAGGGCTAGCCCTCAAAGAAATAACAAGTCTGCTGACAGCCGACTTCTCAGTACCCAAAGGTGAAGTCAAAAGAGACAGAAGAGGTCCAATATGCAGCGGGAAGATAACTACTGATCCAGAATTGCACGCAGAATAAAAATCCATTCATTTCAAATAAGCAATCACTGAAAAAAATCAGCCATCATAGATTTTCATTGGAGGAACTTCTAGAAGGAACACTGCAAAGAATTAAGTTTTAAAAATTAAGTTTTAAAAAGTTTTAAAATCTTGAGATTTTAGGAAGAAGAGTGAACAGACACTGGTAACCATGGCGATAAATTTAAAATACATCCTTACAAATTAGTATCTAATTTGTGGAGTTTAAAATGTGACATATCCTGAATATTGAAGAAAACTTAAATATAAAATGAGGTAATTGATTAAAGCTAAAGTGTGTTAAGAAGGCCTTTCAAAGTTGGGGAGGACACTGAGATGTTGACTAACTACTACCATCACTTCAAATATAACAAAAATAGAATGACCAACTTCAACATTTTCTGTTAAAACATATGCCCAATGTATCAGCGCATAAAGGATAGAAAGGTTGGTCCAGCCTGAACTGTTTGGGGGTACATGTGCAGTAAGGCAAAACTTTGGCCATCTTATGATGCTGCATAGTTGGGCATGTATATGATTAAGATTCATTGAGGGGAACAAATGGGTAGTAGAAAAGTGATCATGTGACCTAATCTATCAATCAAAACAAAAATCAGTCCATGAGATGCCTCTTACTAGCCAAAATCCTCCTTCTTTTGAACTCCATAAAAAGAAGCCCCAGACAATAACTGGGTCATTTCAGGGTCCTCACTCAGGTGCCAAGCTAATCTTCACTCTTATTTTGCTTTAAATAGAACTGTCATGCTAATTTTGCAAATCTGTATGAACCCTTAATTTCAATTGTTTGGATAGGAGGCCAAGAACAAGAAACCACTGGACACCCCAAGATAAACAAAATGGCAGGAATTAACATATACTTATCCATAATACCTCTGACTATTAATGGTCTAAATTACCCAGTGAAGAGGAATGGGTGTGATTGTTTGAACAAGATGTTCCCCATAAGTCTCAGGTATTTGAACCCTTGGTCCCAAGTTGATGGGAGGATTAGGAGGTGTGGCCTTGCTAGAGCAAGTCTGTAACTGAGAGTGGACTTTGAGGTTTCAAAAGCCTTGTGCCATTTCTAGTTAGCTCTCCTTGCTTCCTGACTGTGGTTTGAGATGTGAGCTCTCAGCTGCTGCTTCAGCCAACATCCCTGCTACTTGTTGCCCTGCTACCCTGCCATGGTGGCCTCTTCTCCCTCTGCACATGCACAACATAAACTTTTCCTTCTGCAAGTTGACTCGGTCATTGGTGTTTTATCACACCAATAAAAAAGTAACCAATAAAACAGAATAGCAGTTGGAACAAAAAAAAGCAAGACCTTGCCGGGCGATGGTGGCGCACGCCTTTAATCCCAGCACTCGGGAGGCAGAGGCAGGCGGATCTCTGTGAGTTCGAGACCAGCCTGGTCTACAGAGCTAGTTCCAGGGTAGGCTCCAAAGCCACAGGGAAACCCTGTCTAGAAAAAGCAAAAAAAAAAAAAAAGCAAGACCTACTTATTCATTGACTCCAAGAAATATTACAGGATACATGCAGCCTAGACCCTGCCCATTGGTAAAACTTCCATTCCCTTTCCCCTCCTACTTTTCTCGGTCAAACCATTAGCCACTGGCCTTACTCTGCATTCTTCCTTTATGTCTTGGCCATAGTAACTAGCTATGTTAGTGTACATCATAATATCAATATCTCTTTACTCCCCAAAATGACTGACATATAAGAGGTGGCTATTGTTTATTATTATAGTTCCACAATGGGAAGTAGTGTTGTCTCCTGTGTGCTGATCTAAAGGAAACACTTTCCAATTGCCCAATTAAGTACAGGGGGTCCTACTTCAGTGATGCCAACGCCTTTGACCACCACAACTGTTTCTTAAGCTTCAGCATGATCAGCATATACAGGTTCTTAGTCTAGGTACCACATGAATAGGCCTAAGTCTTTACTCCCCTCTAAAACCCCATGAGCTGGTCCTCAACTATTCACATTTCTTCAGCACCCTTACCTTCTTCGTTCCCACTAAAATGGCCCATTAAGACCTGCTTCTGTTGCACCTGAATCCTAGCATCCTCAAGAAGACCACCATGGAGTCACACTTCTGAATGCAAAAGCAAGGTTTCATTTATTAAGTACGGGCTACCACAGGTCCTCTGCTTCACAGTCTAACACAGCAGAAGGAGGGAGAAGGACCCCATCTACGATTGTAAGGGATTTATAAAAACAAAGACCACAAAGCAGTCACAAGGTTATAGTCTCAAAATACAAAATTACTTATATTATATCACAATTGGCTAAAGGTGAGGCAAAGCTCAGCTGTTAGATCCTGATAGGCTATTAGTATCTAAGGGGGTAGCAACAGCCCTCCCTGGTTACATCCTCCAGACATCTGCTGACCCTGTGCTAACCGCAGGGACTGCTTGAAATATTGCCCATCTGAAATCACCCAGCTGATAGGGGAAGTTGGGTTGGGGAATGGGCTGCAGTCAACAACTGTATGTAACTTAGGTTTCTCCATTACCTAATACTTCCCCTAAAGGGGGTCCTATGGCCTTCAGCTTAACTGGGGGCTGGGGTGGGGCTGGAGGCAGCCTTCAGCTCTTCTGTAGCCTTCAGTTCATCCTAGGGGCTGGGGTGTAGTTCAAGGAACCAAAAGGGCCCGGCACAGAAACGAAATCTTTTCCAGCCTTTCACTTCCAGCATTCGATGACTTTTTCATTGCAGAAAATGTACCCATATTCTTTATACAAAAACCGTCCAATGCATAAAACCTACATAATAAGAATCTTCCCAGCAATGAACCCACTTCCTTGCTACCTTCATTTCTGTTGCTTAGTGGAAACATACTGACAAAAAAACAAATGGTTTATTTTAGCTCAAACTTGAGATTACACTCCATCACAGGGAAGTCAAGGTTTAAAAAAGAACACGAGATTGGTACAAAACCAAATGTGTGGATCAATGGAATAGAACACAAGACCGAGATACAAATATATGAATCTACAACCACATGTATTTTTACAAAGACACCAGAGCCAGAAGCACATGTTAGAGAAAAGTTGCCCTCTCTAACAAATGTACAGAGAGCACTGGATATCCTTGTGAAGAAGAATACAACAAACGCTCTGAAACTATAAGCAAGTCCTTAATTAAATGAAATTTAAAGATTTCTGCACTACAAGTTAAACAGGCAATCCAATGAAAAGGCAGCCTACAAGATGAGAGAAAATTTTAGTCACGTCCCAGATATAGGATTAACATTTGGTATACACAAAGGACTTTGCTAGAAATCGAACAGCCTAATCAATGGGTTCAGAAATTGAACAGCCAGTTCTCGAAGAATAGAAAATAACGCCCAGCACACACGTGAAAAGAAATAGTCACTAGCTATCAGAGATATGTAAATCAATTAGATTGAGGGGCTGGAGAGATGGGTCAGGGTTGAAAGCACTGACTGCTCTTCCAGAGAGCCTAGGTTTGATTTACAGCACCCACAGGGTGGATCACAACCATTGTTACTACAGGTTATCTGGTGCCCTTTTCTGACCTTCATAGGCATTGCGTACACGTGGCGCACACACATACATGTGGGCAAAACATCCATTCACAAAAGTAAAATGAAGGAAGAAAAACCATATTGAGTTTCTATGTCACCCCAGTCATAATGTCAAGCATTTAAATAAACAAATAACAAATGATAGATGAACAACGCAGACGGGAATGCACGCTAGACCTCAGTTCTTGGAGGGATGGGAAAGTATAGACAGGTCCCCGGCCAGTATAGATCACATTGTTGCGGCCGAGTCCCCCACTTTGAGCACATAGGAGACCCCTCCTAGTTAGAGCATTCGCTACTGTGTGGATTCGGCCTCTAAAACCTCTACGACAGACTGCAAAGCGAAGTGTGGCTGGCAGGGAAACTTGTTATCCACAAAGAAAATGAGCTACAAATGTGAAGCTGGCTCTGGTAACATTGTACACTTGTCCTACACAGCTTCAGCACCAAACCAAACCAGGGTGAAGACAAGAAGAGTCCCTGAGTTCAGCAAAGCGCCTACCTTCCGGGTGTCCAATTGGAACTCTCCAAGTGCCAAAGACCCGAAAGTAAGCTGCCCCAATGCTTCATCTGTAGGTTGTTGACTTCCTCTGTCTTGTGTGATATTTTTACTACATCTTTACTAGAATTTTCCCTTTATTACATTAAAACATGTTTGGTTTTATTTTTAACACCCCTCTTATATCCATCTGATTTTGTCCATATATTTTCCATTATTACCATATATTTTCCATTATTAAGCAATCTTGTTCTTTTGTTTTTCTTTTTACCCTTCCTTTCTTTTTCCACCCCATGTTTCTGCCCTTTCTCTCTCCAGTATAAAGGCTATTATCCATTGCATAAAAAAAAACCATTCCCAGTTGTGAGAGTACAGGAAAAAATAGATTTCACAAGAGAAATAAATGAATGAAGGATAAATACAATAAACCAGGAGACCCTTAATACTAAATGGGGAGAAAGTAAGAATGATGATCTGATCCACTAGAAAAACAACTGGCTAAATTACAGGAAATATGAATCATTTGGACATAATAACTTTAAATGGAAATAGCCTCAATTCATCAATAAACGCAGCATGTTAGTTGTTAAAAATCAGAATCAACGATCTGTTGACACTAAGAAATATACTTCACTGACAAAGGCATCTGGAGAGTCAATACTCAGTGGAGAATGGAAGTATTTCTTCTTAAATTAATAGTGACAATGGTGTTCACTCTCACCTTTCAGTAAACATAGTGCCCAAAGTCTTAGAACAATAGGCAAGAAGGAAAAATTCAGATAGGAGAAAGTGTCAAAGTATTCATATGTGCAAATAAAATGATCCTACATTTAAAGGTCTATAAAGATTCTACCAGAAAACTTTTACATAATAAACACTTTCAGGAAAAGAACAAGACAGAAAATAAACATGAAATTCAGTAACTTTTCTATGCACAAAAAACAGATCTGCAGGGAGGAAAGTCCCATTCACAATAGCTTCAGTTAATAAAATAGTGAGACAGATGCTTCGGGAAAGATGAAGGGGAGAAGACGCAGGGTCGGATTGCAGACGATTATGAAAAGAGTTCCTGGAACCTGTGATTATGGCAAACACAGCACCATGTGGCACCTGTTTGAGTCAGAGAGGTCACCTTTCCTCTTGGCACAGCTGCGCCAGCAATGCACCCTGCAAGTATTCCCAAGTATTTTCTATTACTTAACTTCCACTCTGGCCTGTGCTCATTTACATTGCTCATTTGGCTTTTAGGACTGGGGTTTTTCTCTACTCCACTTGCTGTAGATTATACTCTACTGTAGTCTTGGGCCACATACTATATCCACCACCTCTTATTCTTGTCTTTTCTTCTCTCTCTCATCCTGACTGCCTCATCTCTTCACTTCTTAATTGTAACTTTCCAGAGCTATCACAATAGCTAAAATCTGTGAACCCTAACAGCATCCTAGTCCCCTCTCTGCCACTTCATTCCCTTCAATTTTTTTGTCTTATCAAAGTCGATCTAATACTTAATTTCCCTGCTTTCCTCCCATTCCTAATCTTATTGACTAATCAGGTATACTCATTATAACCTCGGTTGTTTGTGCTCCAACAGTTATGGAAATTAATTGCTTTCTATTGGCTAGGACACCATCTATATAGTGCTCTCCCAGTAAATATTCTACTCAGGGAATAACAGAGCTTACAGCAGGCACTCTGGGCTCTCAGAATGAGGAATTGTGTTCTGAACTACACACTCAAATCCCACTTGAACACTGAAACTATGTCAACTGAAAGAATCTGACTGATAAAAAGACTAAACTAAGCAACAAAATACCATTAGATGCATCAGTCTCAACTCTGTAGCATAAGAAACATGAAGGAAAAAAAGACGACATAGCTTTTCCAAATCTTATTAACTCTACAATCAAGGCATCTAATGTGAGTAAATTAGGTGAGATCCCAGACAGAAAATACTTATAAATAAGTTCAAAGACACAAACAGCTGAATGAAAACCAGGAAGACAGTGGATAAGATGAAAGAGACAGAAATACTGAAGAAAAATAATCTGAAATATTAGAAATGAAAAACATAGTTACGCAAGTTTTAAAAAAGAAAAGAAAGAAAGAAAATGGAAAAGGACAAAAAATAACCCTCCTTACAGCAACAGGATGGATCAAAGGGAGACCAATGTCTGTGCTTCATGGTAAGGTGGAAGGAGTGGTACCATCCAGCAAGGACAAAGATAAAATAGTAATAGGGAACTGGTGGGAGTTTCAGAATATAACCAACATTCTAAAAGGACCAAATCTATAGATAGTTGGCATAGAAGAAAGAAAATAATCTAATACTAAAGGAATAGAAAACATTTTCCAAAAGAATTTTAAAAGACAATTTGATCTCTCTCTCTCAGCTTCAATGCCCTCTCTGTATTTTGTGCTCAGATGAAATTAATACCTGGCACCACTGTTGGGCCAGGAAACTGTGGCGAGGTTAGTGGTAGGCCCTAGCAGAGAACATTATTTTCCTAAGTGGGCATAGTATCAAATCAAGTCCTCATGACTGACCTTTCTACTCAGATTCATGCACCTCTCAATCCTCATTAGAAAAGCTTCCATCTGCAGTAGAAAGTGACTAACACAGAGACGTACAACTAGCCAAAGTGCAGAGAACAAGAGACTGTAGAATGTTGGGCCCTAAGTGGGATGTCTATATCATAGTCCTCTCCATGAGGCCCAGGGATCCTTGCAAAAGAAAACAACAGAAAGACCAGAAGATCCAGGCACAGTGGGTGAATGACTACAAGGATATAAGGTCCTCCCACTATAGCAGGGCAGCTGTATGTATGAACTCACAACAATCGTGACAGCGTGTACAAGACTGATGCCAGCTCAAGCCGGATGAGACATCCACAAGAAGGTAGACATAAGTCCCACTCTTAGATAAAGGGCTATTAGCAACTGCAAGCTGGGGGGAGAGAGAAAACCAGCATTCTTTAAGAACACTGCCCCTGTTGAATTGACCACACTCTAGTGAAAAGCCACACATCCAAGTCTATCCAAGAATATTTGGGCAGCACAAGTAGGATATGATGGGGGGGCATGGAGACAAAGAGTCGGGTGGGTAGGAAAGTGGAGATGATTTAGGAGGAGTTCAGGGAGGGGATAAATATGATTAAAACACATTATACAAAATCCCCGAAGAACAAAATTTTAAAAAGATTCATAACGGAAATTTTCCCAAACTTAGAAAAAGATGAGAGTATCTGTAGGCATCAGGAAGCCAGAAAGGGCCCATGAGAGGGAAGAGGGGAGAACCCTCAAGTGCTCAAGGGGAGAGAAGATAGTCAAACAGAAACAATACAAAAGTTGGAGATACTTCAGATTAAAGGTTTAAGCAGGGGTTGGGGTGAGGGGATACAGGTAGAGGAGAAGGTGGGAGTAGGCTAAGCAAAAATACCAAGGTCCAAAAAAACCTTATGAAAATCCATTATTTGTAAGTCTAGTAACTATACCCATGAACATGCACAGACACACATTTTAAAGGGGGCTAGACAGAGGCTACTTCCTGGGTAGACAATACTTCCTCTAGAAGACATGGGTTATTAAACAAAAATCTCAGCTGTAGACATATAGTCATAAGATATCTGCCAATGAATTGTTGTTCAGGGAGTTCTCAGGAGCCCCCAAAATATCACAGGCAATTACCATTGCTTTTGGTTGTCCATCATAACTAGGTAGTAAGCTCCTATTGCTGAATACACAATGTGCCTTGTCTGCAGGACATAGAGAAATCAATCCGGAGCTGACATGGAAATCTCGTTCCCACTGGCTGTTTTTCATAGTGTCAGAAAGTGCTATTCAGGCTACTGGGGAGGAAAAGACATCCATGTTCTTAGCCAGCACTGAATCCAACATGCTTCAGTACTGACTGATGGAGGAAGGTCGTTGGTTAAAAAAATAAAGAAACTGCTTGGCTGGCCCTCATAGGTTAAAACATAGGTGGGAGTAGTAAACAGAACAGAATGCTGGGAGGAAGAGGAAGTGAGCTCAGACTCGACAGCTCTCCTCTGGGGAGCAGATGCCTCAGAGAGACGCCATGCTCCCTGCTCCTGAGCAGACACTCACGATGAAGCTCCGACCCAGGATGGACGTAGGCTAGAATCTCCCTGGTAAGCCAACTCGTGGGCTACACTAGAAATGGGCTAGTCCAGGTGCGAGATCTAGCCTAGAAGAGGCTAGATAGAAATGGGCCAAGCGGTGTTTAAAAGAATACAATTTCCGTGTAATTATTTCGGGTAAAGCTAGCCGTGGGGGTGGCCGGGTGCCAGGGACGCAGCCCGCCGCTCCTATTTCAACAACTGACCTATAATGCAAGATGTGCCCATTGGTACAATAATGGCATGACTGTTTGGAGGTAACCAAACGTTTTCTGACTGTCTTTGAAACCTGGTCCACTGAAGAGAATTCAAGCCTGCAACGTACTTAAAAGAAATAATTGGGGAGGCTATAGATTATAGGGGAGACTCAACTATTGTGGTGTTGCTAAATGGACTTTTTGTGAAACTTCTCTGTCAATATAGTCATTTCTGTGCCATTGTATGACCATTAAAAAGCTAGTCAACCAGTGATTGGAACTGAGGCTAATACAATGAATTTTATGAGCAAGGTTGGGTCACTGAGTTTAATTAAAATTTTATCATACTACCGGGGTATTTGGAAAGATGATTAGCAAAATGAAAATAAGAATAAATGTTAATATATTTCTATATACCCAGTCCATAATTATTATTCATAAAGCAAACCTGGACTCATAGACATATCATTATTCTCTGTGGAATATCCATGTACTTCCTATACAGATGAAGTTCAGATCAGATCTTCTCACAGAAAACCTGAATTTTCTTTTTTTTTTAATTTATTTATTTATTAAGGATTTCTGCCTCCTCCCCGCAACCGCTTCCCAATTCCCTCCCCCTTCCCCAATCAAGCCCCCCTCCCTCGTCAGCCCAAAGAGCAATCAGGGTTCCCTGCCCTGTGGGAAGTCCAAGGAACCCCCACTTCTATCCAGGTCTAGTAAGGTGAGCATCCAAATTGCCTAGGCTCCCACAAAGCCAGTACGTGCAGTAGGATCAGAAACCCATTGCCATTGTTCTTGAGTTCTCAGTAGTCCTCATTGTCGGCTATGTTCAGAGAGTCCGGTTTTATCCCAGGCTTTTTCAGACCCAGGCCAGCTGGCCTTGGTGAGATCCCAAAAGAACATCTCCATTGTCTCAGTGTGTGGGTGCACCCTTTGCGGTCCTGAGTTCCTTGCTCGTGCTCTCTCCTTCTACTCCTGATTTGGACCTTGAGATTTCTGTCCTGTGCTCCAATGTGGGTCTCTGCTCTGTCTCCTTTCATCGCCTGATGAAGGTTAATATTCAGGAGGATGCCGAGCCTATAATTAGTGATCCTAGAGAAGCTAAATAAGGAGAACCCAAAAAAAAGAAAACCTGAATTTTCATAGCCCCCAGATTCATTCATGCACACCTCTGTCTCCACTTAGCATTTGCTGACATGTGTTTTCCAATTTCACGGGATAGAAAAATTCACCCCTTAATCATTTATACTCTAGCTTACATATTGGCAGTATCTATAACATAATATCCTTTATTTCAAAAATATAGAAGGAAATACAGTAGTTTTACCAAGGGGTAGCCCAAATCACTAAAAGGGAGATGCCCAATAAAAGTGAAAACCACTCTTTGACAAACCCCCTTTGCAGGTAGAGGCTGTGATCTACTCAAGAATGACCCAAGGACAGCCGCATGAAAGAGAGCACAATTCGTAGGGCTCCAGAATAACTCTGTGGATCACTGTAATATCTTTGAACTGAAAGTAGTTTCTTTAAGAAAAACAAACTTACAGTGATCATTGTAAATCACAAGAAAGCCAGGCCTCTATCTAACCCAGAGTATCCCTGGAATATAGTGGTCATGTTTCTCTGTAAAAGTATAACTCTGCTGTGCTGTACACAATGACCTTTCCCATATTAAAAAAAATGATAATTTCTATTGGTTTAACTCCAACACAGTGGCTGCACCTTAATCTACTGCTATCTCAGCCAGCAATTTCAATCCTGCAGTAGCAGGGCAACGCCACTCGGGCTGCAGCCTAGTGAGAATTCTGCTCCTGCAGGCAAAGCCCTTGTTGCTCCTACTAAAGGTAGCTTTAACTAATCTCTATTATTCTATTTAGGAATAAGACTCGAGATTCAAAGGCTGAGGTGAAAACCTACAAGCTCAGAAAGGCAGGGTAGCAATTAGCTAACACTCTCTCCTCGCTTTCATCCCAGAAGATCTATGCTTCCACCTCATCAAACCACGAAAAGCTGTGCCACTCCAAACCCCACCCTACTACTTCCTGAGTCTCTCTATCTCTCCCAGGTACCCTCTGGTGCTCCGCTACTACTTTCTGTCAACTAGTTGCTAACGCTGGTGACCTAAGGTTAATTTTATTTAATTAATGAAGATGCAAACTCATGGTTCACAGTGTGACTGAATATTCCCCCCTCAAACTTCCTAAAGATGGTGAAGCCATGGCGTTATCTGGGAGACCATCAAATGGAAAACAATTGTGCTGCAGTATGGAAATGATGGTCGCACAGGAGAGCACTGACCTTGAAATGGCAATGAATGAATGTGGGACTTGAGGCCTCAAAGGATAATGTATTCAGCGGCACTTTCCCAGTTCAAATGGGCAAGCAATGAAGCAGAATTAATGCCCCATGGAACTCGTGGCTCTGCATTAAAACCCACCATGTCCCCAAGACTCACAGGCCTTCCAGACAGCCAGGTGAAGGTGGCCCTCTCCACGGCAAGCCTGACTCCCGGAATACAGATTCGATTTTCTGACCCTTGAGCAAAACAAAACTGTTACTTTGAGCTAAACCGCCAAAGTACAACTGTGGTTCAGCTGAGAGTTTTATAAGATGAAACTCGCTGACTAAGGCCATAAGATTTGATCTATGTTTTCCTATTAATGGAGTTTATCAGAATAGAATTGGTCCCCAGTTACTGCTTTGAACACTTTGAGCTTGCTGGATATCTAGATGGGCACACTTATTCTAACCTCACTGTGGCCATCAGGAAATGAGTTTGCTAATTAATAGTGGAAACCCAAGAATAAACCGAGAGAGGACTTAACAGAACAAGGCTGCCCCTCAGTCAGATAACAGACCAAACAAAATACTCAGGGTCTTTAAGTCACAAAGGGGGGGGGGGGGGAAGCAGAAAAAAAAAAAAAAGAAAAAGTCAGCAAAATACAAAAATAAATAACTTTTCATCTCAAAAAGCCTCCAAAATGCAATGAAGGCTGTTTTAGGTGTAACTGAAATGATATTGAGAACGAAATGATATCGGAGTTTGGTGAAGGCACATTAGGAAAATATAGTCGCTGAGTGAAAAACCAACGGAGCTCTCAGCTCAGACTAATGGAGCATCGAAGGCACACTGCAGGGTCACCCACCCCAATGCCACAACAAATCAGCATGATGGAGCACACTGACAGTCCTGGCCAGGCCCCGTGATCGCACGAGTCAGCAAGGCCTCCTCCGGTTTACACGGGAAGAGCTTATGGTGTAAAAAAGAACAGAGCTTTGCCTACCATGCTGCAGAAATCCTGTTTGGGGCTCACCTGGAAACAAAGTTGATTTGTTCCCCTGGGAAGGGTGGCACCCGCTGCTGTCCCTTCAGAAATGGAAGAGAAAAATATGTCTTTAAGATAACTAAACAAAGTTCCACCCTAAACCAAGAAACTCTCTGCAGTTAATACCTGCTGGGAAAGAGAAAATCAGTTTCCCCCAATAGAGCGGCAGGGTATGTATCAACCACACTGCAGGACAAGCCCCATCCATGCCCAGGAAGAGTTGGCTAGCACACAACAGACACCATTTTTTTTTTATACTTTGTTTCGGTATTTTTGTCTGATTGTGTTGTTTGCTTGTTTTTTGAGAGGTAGAGGGAGAGAAAGACTATGAAGTTGGGGAGGGAGGGAGGGAGGGAGGGAGGTGAGGTGCATCTGGGAGGAGTTAAAGGAGGGAAATGAATATGATCAAAATATATTGTGTGAAAACTTTTTTTCTTTAACTGATTATGCACTGAAGAAATTGCTCAGTAGTTAAGAGCATTGGCAGCTCTTTCAGAAGACCTGTGTTTGATTCCCAGCATCTATGTGACAGCTCACAACTGCTCTTAACTCCAGTTTCTGGACACACTCTTCTGGTCTCTGCAGACATAGGCACACGCATAGGGCACAGACTTACATGCATGTAAAACATTCATATACATAAAACAAAATAAATGATACATATAAAACACATAATATATGTATGTTATTATTATGCAATGATATATACATATTATATATAATATATAAATATTGTGTATCTTATACTAAATATATAATGTATTTATTGTGATATATCATTATATATTATACTATAATATATAAATATATACACAGTAATATAATATACATATATATTATGATAAAATAAATATATACACATATAATAACTTATTAGCTTAAATAACATCAAGTATTAACTGAGGTGAACTGACAATCTTAGAAAGACACAGTACTTGTCAAGAAGTCACTGCTTAGCAACTGATAAATACTACAGTGAGGTTTGGTGTGGGAGAATTGTCTGTATTATGTCAATCATATTTTAAATAAATGCTGATTGGTCAGTAGCCAGGCAGGAAGTATAGGTGGGAAAACCAGACAGGAAGTAGAGATGGGGCAATGAGAACAAGAGTATTCTGGGAAGAAGGAAGCACTTTCCCCAGTCCTGCCCAGACCATAGAAGAAGCAAGATGTGATCTACCCTGCTGAAAAAGGTACCCAGCCATGTGGCTAACATATACTAGAATAATGAGCTAATATGAGTTATAAGAACTAATAAGAAGCCTGAGCTAATGGGCCATTCAGTTTATAACTTATGGAGACCTCTGTATGATTTTTTTGGGGGGACTTGCCAGCTGTGGAAACTGGGCAGGACAAAAACCCCAATGAGCAGGCCTTCATGCTACAGGAGGCAATAGATGTTTATTGAGAGGGCTGTAAGAATGAACAGAAATGGCTTCTAGCACCTGTCTCAGAAGAGTACCAGTCTTTCAGAAACCCACCAATTCCAGATTGCCCAGAGGGAAGGAGCTAGAGACTGATAGCCCAGCTATGTAATATTGCTCTTGCTTAGAGGATCAGACATTTACACACACACTGCTGTGTAATAGGTCCTATAGGTGTTGTAATTAAATATACACCAAATCGCTGTAAGGTGCTTGTACAGACTTCATAAAGCTTCTAAGAACCTTGTCTTGAGTGTGGCTATGTATTTGTATTTGGGCTATATTTGTTCTTAGGCTTTAAGCTAGCAGGGTCAAGATTCTATCATATATGGAGGAAACTTTATAGTACATTTTTACAAAGAAATTTTGGAGAAAAGTACATATGAAAGTTTAACCTATGCATTTTTTTTCTATTAGCAATTCCACTCTTGGTTATATAGCATAGGAAAATCCTCCTACATGTGTGCAGGCGATGTCCACAAAATGTTTACTCTAGTCTCATATGCATGAAGGAAAACTGCAAAGATCCAACGATGGGAGGTGGTATAAATGTGTGACGGTTATGTTCACAGAGTGGAAAGTTTAAATAAAGCTTGAGAATTCAAGTTTTGTTCATTAACCTGGATAGATCTCAAAAGTCTTGCGCAAATGAGCAAGTTTCAAGATATTCGCCATATCGCACCACTTGCACTAAGCTCAAGATTATACAGCACAAAAGGGCATACGTTTATGGAGAGAGGAGGATTGTATCTAAAATATAAAATGATAAGCAAAATAATTCAGTAGGCATCTCCCTCTGTAGATGGGGAGAAGTCCCAAGTGTATCTGCAATGACCTATTTATGAAGAAAATACATCTGAAGGAAATGTATCAAGGCATTAAGATGTGACAAAGCCCTGCAGTATTTTTCAGTGCCCTTCTCTGCTTTTCTATAACTATGAAATGTAGAAAACATTCTATTCTTCTAAAAGACAAAAAGCAGACAAATGGTCCCCTAACACAGCGCAGTATTAATAGTGCTTGATTATATTTACAAGGGGCTTCCAGAGGAACAAGACTAGATTTGCATAATTACCCACTTTCAGTAACACGGGTAGTCAGGGCTCAGTGATGAAGGCCCTTTGAAGTCATGCTAAGCAGTTATAATTTTATACTGTTGCTAACAGAAGGTCATTGAATTTTAAACACCACGGTAAGGTGTTTTGATTTGCATTTTAGTGAGATAACTTTGGGGAAGCACCTTGAGGAACAGAACAGGGCACTGTAGCAGACAGACCAATGTGGAGGGTCTCACGATGATCTCTGTAAAGTCCTGGACTGGTGCTGTTTTGAAGCCTTATCAATCTTATTAAGATTGATACACTTATTAAGAGCACAGCATGGCTCCTGAATGTGGTTTTCCTTCTTCTAACCACTGTGGCAACCCCAATGCCCACCACCACCACCACCACCACACACACACACACTCTTTGCCCAGCACTGTGGTCCTGACTTCTGGTGTAGTGGGAGACTGAAGGGACTCACACAGATGCCATCCAGCCAGGCATGGAAGAAGGGCTGCCTTGGGACAGTTGTGGGGCAAGTATTTTGAATTTGACTACACATTTACTTTTACTGTATTTTATACTTTTACACATTTTATAGTGTTTTATACTTCTATATAGTTTTAAGTTATTATTTATTTTATTTTATTCCATATTTAGAAACTTTCTTTAAAATATTTCTTACAAAATAGATCTGGTGGTGATAAATTCCCTCTGTGGTTGTTTGTTCAGTAAAATATTTCTCTACTTTTGTTTCTGAAGGACAATTTTGATGCACACAGGACTCTTAGTTGGCAATTATTCCTAAGCACTTTGAAAACATCCCATTCTTGATCCACCACTGTCTCATTATACCAGTGCACCCCCATATGTGGTGTTCTTCCTTTCTCCTGCTGCTTTCAAATCCTGTCTTTGATTTCTGACCATGGTTTTTGAGTTAAAAGAACTATGGGTTTCCTTATCTGAAAAATATACACATATAAGGCAGGGCACTAGCACAAGCACATACAAACTCACAATGAGCAAGCAAAATTGGCCAAGACAATGTGTCAGCAGACCATACAAAAGTATGGTAACTAATGATGCATGCTTCCTAGCCAATCACAACACACCAGCAGCGACCAATAGTTTCCAAAGGACCAAGCAGAAATTGGTTGTGGCAGCTTAATTTGCCTAACCATATAATCCCACACACACACCTTTTTACAATAAAGAGTTTCTGTATTGGAATCTCTCAGAGCCTGTGCAGTTGCCTCCTTCTCATCCCCTGCCCCGCCCTGGAAAAAGGGATCACACAACAGGCAGCTGCAATGAGCCCACAAAACTACACATATGGATTTATTATAGCACTTTTAGTCTTTATGTATGCATTTATCCATCTATCTACATATCTATTATTTATATATCCATCTATCATTTATCTACCATGTATATATCAAGTATGGCATATCCATCATATGCCATCTGTCAGTCTATCATCTGTGAATCTATCATTGTCGATTTAGAGTAATATTTCACAACGAATACTGTAAATAGTAAGCTAACTTTCTATAAAGGTGTATAAAAGCATGCATTTTAAAAGATTATTTATAATTGTGATGAAATCTGTGTTTTAAAATGTGTTCCTGGAACAGACATGTTGAAAAATAGTAGGGAACTCAGGTAATGAAGAAATACCTTTTGGAGAGAAAAACCGCTTTCTTCAAATTAGGCTAACACATACTTATAATTGAATATGTAAGAGGAGATAGTAAAATACATTTAAGAAGCAATCATCTGTACATGAAATTTACATAGTAGGATGGGAACAATATGACCTCACTAAACCATGTACCACACTTGGAGAAGCAGCGGAGTTTAGCATTTCAAGACATAATTTGAAATTTGTTCCCTCTTAAAACCGGGAGACAAAGGAGAGAGACGAACACTGATATGACTTACACGGTGGAGTGGAGGCTGACAAAGTCTCACTAAAAGTGTGATATATGGTTCATGGACTGGTAAAATTTGGATGCAAAGAAAATGTTAACTCCCTAATTTTACTTATTTCTGCCCTTTTAATTTTAGAGGTGTGCATTCGTCACTTAGGGCACTGCCTCGCATTCCCATCCATCTACATAGGAAGTGGTGCATCTTTCCCCTTACCGTCTCTCATCCTCTTTTCCTGCTCTCCCTCCTGTTAGTCTCCCTATTGCCCCCTAGTAGTTCCTCTTCTACTTCCGTGGTGTGTGTGTGTGTGTCTGTGTGTGTGTGTGTGTGTGTGTAAAACCTAGAAACCACATATGACAAAGAATACATGTAATATTTCCTTTTCTGAGACTGGCTTAATTCGTATGTCTGTCTCCATTTGCATCCATTTACCTGCAAATGGCATAACCTTGTTCTTTATAAGTGAAACAATGTCACTGTGTATCTATGCTGCATTTTCTTTATCCACTCCCTGTTGTTGGAAATCTTGGCAGCCTCCACACCTTGGCTATTTTGAATAGTGTTGCAGTAACACGGATGTACAGGCGTCTCTATGACATGTTTTTCAGAAATCAGAACAGCAGGTTCAGGAAAGGAGCTGACTTGAAATTTCCCTTCTTAATTTAGCTTTTCTAGGAGATTCTTGCAACCGAAAGGGGTGTGATTGAGACTTGAGGTGGAAGAGCATCAAGCAGGACCATGCATCCTGGTAGAGGCAGCATGAACAAGCCTTGAGGTTTGACGAGCATTATAGACATTAGAGAAACATTAGGAGAGACAGTTGTCAAGGACAGCATGGCAGGGGAGGAAAGACCAGGTTTGCACAGAAATCCTCCAAACTAAGCAGATATTTTGACTTTTATATCCTTGTGGGGCTGGACTTTGTCCCCCCATCCACCAAAGATCTGTGTCATAGTAAGAAATGTCATTGTATTAAAGAACAAACTACAGGACACTGTAGCCTGATTTCTCCAGGCTGTAGATCTGATTTCTTAGCGGGACTGGCATCTAAAAGTTACAGGTTCATGATCTAACAATGACTGGAGTCCTTTGGATAAGATATCCAAGAGCGGAGCCCATTTCTAATCATCTGTGTGTTGCACCCCAAGATGCGCTTACCGGGGAGATTCTAGCCTATGTCCATCCTGGGTCGGAGCTTCATCCCGGGAGCAGGGCATGGCATTCTCTCTGTGGCGTCTGCCCTAGCTGGGTCATGTGGTGACCTGTTTTAGATTTCGGAGGAGCCTCCATACTGATTTCCTTAGCAGCTGGACTAGCTTACATTCCCACCAGCAGTCTATGAAGGTTCTTCCCTTCAGCTCACGTCTTTGTTAGCATTTGCTGTGATTATTTTTGAAATCATAACCATTCTGATTGGGTCCATGGAATTTCCATTTTATCTTTATTTTGACTTCTTCAATGCCTGGTGAGGTTAACATTGTTTCATGTATTTATTGACTATATGTCCTTCATCTTTTGAAATTTTATTAGACTCTTCATTTTATTGGACAATTGGTTGATTCTATGGCTTGAGTCATTGATATTTAGTTTTTTTAAATTGTTCTGCATGTTATAGACACTAATCTTCTATCCTTTGTATAGCTGGCACAGATCTTCACCCATTCTGTAAGTTATCTCTTTACCTGGTGGTACAGATCCTTTTTAATTTCATGAGGCCCACTTCAGTGATTGTTCACATTTCCTGAGCAACTGGAGTCCTATTTAGAAAGTCCTTGCCTACTTTTGAATGTTTCACAACTTTTTCTTTTAACAGTTTTGAAGTTTTAGTCTTAGGTTAAATTCTTTTATTTACTCTAAGTTGATTTCTGTGTAGGGTGAGAAATAAGAATCCACTTTTATTCGTCTACATATGGTTGGCCAGTGATCCCAGCACCATGCATTAAAGATGCTGTCTTTTCCCCAAGGTATCTTCTTGGCATCTTTGTCAAAAGTCAAGTGATTATACGTGTGTAAGTTTATGTCTATATATTCCATTTCCTTTCATTGATTTATGTATCTGTTTTTGTGCCATTTGCCTGCCATTCTTGTTACCGTGGCTTGGTGTATTAGAGCAAAATACTCAGGGAAAATTATCGGGACAAGATAAGGGACAGGAGATCCTTACCTTGAGATCTGAAGCCTCTTATCAGTTGAGAAGAAAGAAACCCCAAAACAATTATAGTTTTCCATGAAGATTGTCAATACAGAAGTAACACTCCTGGGACAGTTAGTTCTAGATATCAATTTGATATAAGTTAGAATCACCTGGGAAGAGTCTCAATGAGAGATTGCCTATATCAGGTTGACCTGGGCAGACTGTCTTGATTGTTAATTGAAATAGAAAGACCCAGTCAACAGAAGGAGCAACATTCACTAGACATGAGGTCCAGGGCTGCCTAAGTATGGAGAAGGGACTAAGGAGTAAGCATGCATGCTAAATTCTCTCTACTGTTGACTATGGAAGTAATTAGTTCCTTCAAATTCCTCTTTGACTTTCTTTACAATGGCGAACAACCTGGAACTTTAAAGCTGAATAAGCCCGTTCTCTACCCAGATGCTCTCATCAGGGTGTTTTATCACAGAAACACATCAGACACCACACCTAGCTGAGACTGATCTGAAAGCCTGCTCCCTCAGGAATAGCTTTCATAGTACCAGACGCATCATGAAAGGTTTCAAAGGTGGGGAGGAACAACCAAGAGTCCCATCCACAAGAGCAGCATGACAAGATAACTCTACAGGGGCAGTAGTGGCACAGATTTTGGTGGTAACCAACCACTGTCTAATTGGACTTAAAACTCACTCAGTGGGGAAATTGTGCATGGTACTTAAAGTCTAGGCAACTACCCAGAGCTAGTGAAGATTATTGAAGAGAACCTACAACTACCATTTTATTAAACTAGCCCAAATTCCTAAGTACATTCTATTTATTTTTTCTTATGCTCACAGATGAGTGTGGTCTTCACCCTCTTATCAAGGAAATGTCTCCTAGCAACAGACAGAAACCACTTCAAAAGCCAGAAGCCAAAATGCAGAGTTGAGGATCCCAGTCCCAATAGACACATTTGCAAAACAACGTCTGTGCCTAAGATTCAAGGAACATTGCAAAAAGTGGGATAGAAAGAGAGTAAGACCCAGATCAGGGAGTTTTCTGTGAGATTGTATCTCCTCATAACGGAATAAGCTACACCCATAAAGTCTCACCAACATGAGTACCAAAACCAAGGACAACTACCACAGACACGCTACCGTGGATGAGGGAAACACACAAGACCTCAACCTTACACCAAAAACGAGATGCGACTAAGGAATGCTGAGAGCTGGAGAAATAGTCTTTCCCAGGGAAGAGCACACCAACTGTTACCAAATGTTTAGCCCTGAAAGCATATATACAAATAACATTATATAGACGGAGCATGCTGCCTTTATGTATTTAGGAGTATGTGTTTATGTGTGTATATGTATGTACACATATATGCATATATGTTCATAGCAACAACTAATAAAAAAGAGTGCATGAATTTGAAAGGGAACAAAGAGGAGTATATAGGACAGTTGAAGGGAGGAAAAGAAAAGAGAAAATGGTGTAATTATAATGTAGTCCCAAAGAATAGAAAAAGTGATGCTTTAGAAAAGGTCTGGTAGAATTCAGTGGTGAATCTCTCTGAGTCTGGACTTGTTTGGGTTGGAAAGTTTTAAATTACTGCTCCTATATCAATGTTATAGCACTCTCACTGGTGTTCAAATTTCCTGTATAATCTTGATTGAATTTTGGCTGGTCAGGTGTGAATGTTCTGTTTGTATTTTCTTATTAATTAATCTTTGTCACTGTCTGAATGCTCAACTTCCTGTTCCGTCTTCAAGCACTTACCTTCTGTCCCTACCCTTGATCCATTCTGTTGGTGATGCTTTTGTTTGACTTCCTGAATTTCTCATCTCATATAAGTATATCTTATACATACACACCTATATGATTCACGTTACATGTGTGTGTTCTCTTTGCAATTAATTCTGGAGGCTATATGTAAATTAAAGCACACAGCTGTGTGAATGAAGTAAAAGTTCATTAACAAAGAGAAGCAGTAGGTTAGATTTGGCCCACTGGCCTCCCTCCATCCCTAACTGCTTTTCTCTTCTTTAGAAAGAGAGACTTAGAAAAATAGTTTTTAAGTGTGGTACTTTACTATGTATGAGCAAATTTTTGATCACATTTTTTTCTAGAGTTGCCATTAGATGTTCAACTAATTTAGGAAAGGATTATACCAGTGAAAAGGTATCATAATAACTGAGGAAGGAATCATTAAGACCATGGAAACATTGGGCATGGCTGACAATGATCACACTGTAGATGTACTTCGATAGTAGAAACCACTTGGATGGATGTAGGTCATGAGAGGAAGGAAGGATTGAAGATGGCTCCAAGGACTATCACCCACTATGTAATGGCAGTCATTGTGTTTTTATAATTAATTAGATTTATTGGGCTGACCTTCATAGCCTGCAATAAAAGATGTTCTGTCCACCATTAGATTTACATCTTACTGCTTCATGGAAGGATGTGATACTCTGAACCTAAGCAATATATTATAAGGAACTTGTGCTGTAAGAATCTTGTCACTGATTGTTATCTCTCTGTTCTCCCAAAGGCAACCTTCAGTTCTGGTTTTCTTCATTTTTTGAGGGGACGCATTGGCTGGTAAAAGCTCTCGGAGATGTACTGCTAATGAGACCTTCACCCCAGTGTAAGCAATCTGATGAGCGACCTCTTGCTTAGACTCCTCGGCAGTCCACAGGACTAGTACACCCGCTCAACGAAGCGGCTCATGGTCATTCGCATTCTGCTTTGGCACATGGACCATTAACATAAAGCCACTGCTGCGTGACTTTCTCAAGACGTTCACGGGCTGTTGTTACGTGGTGACCTTCTTAGAGAATTTAAATGACTTTAAGTCAGATTTCAGGGTCCTAGAGCATGTTCTTTGGTTTAACTGAAAAACAAATTGGGTAAGTGATTCCTATAAACAGTTCAATTTCAATATACTGTAGGGCCGAACTGTCAGAGAGGGCTTAACCGTAGTGTAACTTAACACAGTGAGCCAGCCTAAATGTCTTGAGAAACTTAGCCTTTCAAAATCTTATTTTTTTTTATTTTAAAATAGCTGAGAGTTGGTTCAGCAGTTAAAAGTGCATACTGCCTTTCCAGAAAACCTGAATTTGGCCTATGAGCGCACACCTGGGGCTAATGAACACCCTGTAATTTCCGCTCCAGGAGAGGCACTGCCCTCCTATACACAAACCCACACACATACACACATCATTAAAACTATTGAAAATTAGTTTTAGTTGATATATAAAATATAAAATACACATATTAATGGAGTCCCATGAAATGTTTTGATACACGTTTACACTGCATACTATTTAGTTCAGGTTAAATATAACATCTAAATTATTTATCATCTCTTTTGGTTGACAACTGAAAATCTGTCTGTGAAGTAATAGGGGCGGCAGGGCTGCGTTCTCAGCACCCCCGGCCGCCTGCCCGGCTAGCTTATGCCCAAAATAATTACACGGACACTGTATTTTTTTAAGCACTGCTTGGCCCTTTAGCTCTAGCACTTACAGGCTAATTCTCACATCCCGATCAACCCATCTCTAATAATCTGTGAGAACCGGTCTTACCGGGAAGATTCTAGCCTAGTCCATCCTGGGTCGGAGCTTCATGCCAGGAGCGGGGCATGGCGTCTCTCTCAGGCATCTGCTCCCTAGAGGAGAGCTGTCAAGTCTCTCAGCTCACTTCCTCTTCCTCCCAGCATTTTGTTCTGTTTACTCCTCCCACCTATCCTCTAACCAATAAAATGGGCCAGGGCAGTGCCTTTATTAGCCAATGACCTTCCTCCATCATTTCCCCTTTTTCGGTTTAAACAAAAAAAAGGCTTTAACATAGCAAAATTACATATAACAAAACAGTTATCAAGTAAAAGTTACAATAATCTTTGTCATAACTAAGGAAAACTATAACTAACTATTCTTAACTTCATCAAAGACTCCAGAAAGATACAATACTACCTAAGCAAACAAGAAAAAAAGCAACTTTTAAAACTCTAGAAATGACAGAGACATCTCGCTGCCTGGACAGTCACCCAAAGTTCTTTTGTACCGTTGGGGCATCCATCTTCAGCCTTCAGGCCCATGGTATCCAGCAGACATTTCCATAAAGCAGGAAAATTTAAAGTCAGTTCAGTCACTATCTGTTGTGTCCTGCAGAATGTCTCGCAGACTCTTTCATGAATCAGGAACCCCGAAAGATCATCTCACCTTAGGCAAGTTCAGTAGTCCTCTCTCTGTGGGTTCTCTGTGTCCAGTTTATGCAATAGTCCAGGCAAGAGCAGTTTCTTGCCCAAATGGCTATCAAACTCCATAAGGTGCCTCTTTGATGACCATCTTCCTCTTGAAGTAGATTGGTGCTGCCAGGAGCAGAGTGTCTCATTGTCATGAAAAGTCCTCAGTTATTAAAACATTAAATGTCCTATTCTGTAATCTTTGAAAGACATGAAGAATGTCTATCTAAAATATATCTCTATATATCTAGAAAATCTAACTAACATGACTACAAGCTTTACTATTATCGATGATTATCCATTAACAACCTATATTTCCTAATTATACAGTACATATTTAAATGAACTACACAATCACAATACCTTAATCAAAATCAGAAACACTTATACATATAACAAAATTGACCTTAAATCTCTATCAATAAAGCAAAATCTATACTAATGCAAATTATTCATACCTATATCATATCTTCCTTTAAATGTAAAAGAACATTTATAAACATTTTTTGGGAATATGGGCGCAGTTATTTCTCTCCAAACTGCTTCCTGCTGAATGGGGGCGTCGTTAATTAGGTCTTTCATGGTATAACCTGTGTGCTAGTTTCATCTCAGTTGGCAGTTGAGCGAAGCAATTTTCTGAAGGCGTTCACACCAACCCTTCAGGAGGGCGTGGTCCATCATACCAAATCAGAATAGAAGAAATGGACAGGGTCTCATCCTCTGTGAAAACAAAATAAGAAACTCCTTTCCAAAGTATCATGTCCTTAGATCCAAATTTCAAATTTAAGGCATTTTCAAAGTATCTATGTTGGATTAGTTCAGCAGCATTTATAAACAAATATCTTTTAGCAGTTGTTTGTCCTTCCTCAGCATTCAAACAATTCAAAGAGAGCATAATAGCATACAGTATCAAAATTCTCTGTGTATTTTCCATCTTTGTGCAGCTTTGTTTTAACCTCTATTTTGTTTATTTTTACTTTTAACTCTTTGCTTTTTGAGGCAGGTTCTCTGTATCTTTGACCTGAAGTAACTCTGTAGACCAGGCTGTCTTTGAACTCTCAGAGATCTGCCTGTCTCTGCCTCCCAGGCATTTGGGACTAAAGGTGTATACTACTACACCTTGAACTCACAGAGATCTGTTTGTCTCTGCCTTCTAGGCACTGGGATTAAAGGCGTGTGCTACCACACACAACAACTCTCTTCCTTTTTTTGTTTTTTACTTTAAGAACTTCAACTTTTAGTCTGCATATATTTTTAACACACTTTAAACCATTCAGAAATTTTCTCTGTCTTTGAATCTCTCTTTACTGTATATCTCTCTTTTTCTGACCACATGAATATTTAATTTACCAAGCGATCTCAGTAGGACTAAAGGCGTGGCTTTGTCAGCTAGATCCAGTCCATTCCTTAGCTTTCCAGCCTCATGGCTGAGGTACTGGCTGTAGCCATGTTTACTGCTATAACTCTATGGCATTTCAAGGTCCCTGCCAGCAAGCGAGCTTCAGCAGCCTGTGCTTGCAAACCGCACAAACCGCCTGCGTAAAAGAGTCAGAGTTTGTCCTGGCAGGACAGCCCAGAAAGCCGGCATTTTTAAAGGGCGCAGCTTTTTTCCTGCTACGGCTGAAAACCGAAAAGCATGCGTTCAGCTTTTCGTCAACACCATTTAAGTGTTTCGTGGCAGGACCTCTTAATGAGCTGCATGTCTGAATGTCAGAGGCTCGTGGCATGTTTTGCTATCTATAGTACTGTACTGCCTAAGCACACACCAGACCTTTCTTAATGCCGGCTTAGCCTCCCTCTGCTCCCACTCTCTGCAGCCTCTGGTAACCACTGTTCTACTTTCCAATGCTATGAGGTCATCTGTTGTTATCGTTTCCTTCAATTCCACGTGTGGATGATACCATGCAGAACTTGCTTTCCTAAGCATGTTTACTTTAATTTAACATAATGATTCTCAATTGTATTTATTAACACAAGTGATACATTTTCATTTTGTCTATGACATTCAAGTTTTACGGCATTGCAACCCATATGGGCATTATACTTCATTTATTAATCAGATGAAGGACACTCCTACTGTTTCCATTTTCTCAGTATCATGATTAGTTCTTCAATGATTCGAGATCTAAGCATCTCCTCGACTGCAACTTTATACTGTAACTTTATAGTATTGGTTCCATCAAACTAAGTCTCCCTGTGGTATAGATATGTTTAGAATCGCAATGACATACAACTGTTTCGTAGCTACTGTAATTATATTACTTTCTTGATTTTTTTCATCCATTTTGCCCGTAATGCATAGAAATCTTTTTAGTTTCTGTCTGTCGATGTTTATGCCTTGCAACTTGGCTGACTCACTATGTTAATTCAAGTAAGTTTTAGTGCGTCATTGGGTGTTCTAGTTGTCTATGTGGTAGATAATTCTGGAAGCAGTAACATTCTGCCTTCTACTCTCCCATCTGCATGCCCTTTGTTCCTCTCTCTCCAGCACCACTGCTCTGTCTAGAATACCCAGAATTATGCTAAGTGAGCAGCGAACGCAGTTATCTTTGTGTCTTGTCAAGCTTCATGTCTCGGAGAGTGTTCAGGTCTTCTCGCTTCAGTTTGGTGCTGTTCTGAGTTTCTTAGGGCTGGTCTTTTATTTTGCCAATGTGTGTAAACTATGTCAGCTTGTTCAGAGGGTTCGCCTTCAATATCGATGACTTTGTAGAATGCTTTTCTACAAGTACAAGGATACCATATGGTATTGTCCTCTGTCGTACTGATGTGGATTATCAGATTCCTTAATTTGTTTTGGTTGAATTGTTCTTGTACTCAGGATGAGTCCTGCTTGATTATAGCGAATAATCTTTTTGATGTTGTGAGTGAATTTTTTAAAAGATGTTTACGTCATGATGCACTTGTTTTTATTTCTCAGTTTTTAAAAAGTGGGTCCTTTGATTAAAGCAGGGTGTTGATGTTCCTCTACCTTATATTGGAAGCCATTTATCTTTGTAGAGCACATAACCAGAGGGCTCTCAGATACTCAGTGCTTAGAGACTTACTCCCATTCTATCTTCCTGAGACTTCCATCCTATCTTACTGAGTAGATCCATCGCTCATTGTATAGTGATATCTTTGAGTTCCCATAGCTTTTGTCTTCAAGCCCATGTTATGAGATGTTAAGTGCAGATGTTTCTGCTCAATTTCTGCATGTGTTTTCTTGGAATGACATTTATATATGTTCACTTTCAGATTCAGTATGCTTTTCCTGGTGTCATTCATCACTTGGTCTTGTCCTCTTATAATTTCTTCCAGTCAGTTTCTTCACCAGAGTACATAGTCCTTCCATTGGCATGCAAGTTATGACTAGTACACGATGACTGTGACCATAAATCCTGTATTTTGTTCATTTTTAACCATTATAACCTTTGTTGTCCTTTCTGTAACATTAGTTCTTTTTCTTATATTCATCTTAGTGACTTTCTGTACCAATACTTTTATATTTTTATTTTAGATATCTGCTGTTCTGATAGGACTTGTAGTGTCACCTATCTTTATTCTGGTAGCTACCTTTCCTTTACTTCTGAATGCAGAATGCTCATAAGCATCTTTGCCAAGGCCATTCTGGTTGTCATGTTTCCCTCACGTACGCTTGCGTAGGCAGGCCTTTGTGTGTCCTTCGTTGCTGGAGGACAGCCATGACAGATACTGTATTGGGGCTGGCAGTCACTTTCCTCTAGGCCTTAGACTACGTCATCCCACTCCCTCCTGGCCATTGGGTTTGTGCTACGAAATTTGTTCTTAGTGGCACAGGGATACTATTAAATGTGATAGCGCTTTTATATGGCAGAGCCTACAATTTATCCCTTTCCATACACTTGTGACAATTTGACAATATGCTCTAGAGAATCCTTTTTCTATATAGGGCCCCTTGGGTATCTAGAGATGTAGAAGCTTATTCATTTCATGGTACCTCAGTTATCTTGAGTGCTCCAACTCTTTTCATATTTCTTGTTCTCGTGTTTGTGTGTGTGTGTGTGTGTGTGTGTGTGTGTGTGTGTGTGTGTTACTAGGACATTTTAAAGGACTCACCTTCATTTCACAAATTCTTTCTTCCACTTGATCTGGTGTGAGGCTTCAGTGCCTTGTTGTTTGTTTACAGTGACTTCATTTCCAAGTCTTCCACCAGTCCTTTCAGAGCTTTGTTGCTAAACTTCTCATTCGCATCCTTTTAAGTTCTTTACTCATTTCATCCGTATTGACTTGGGGGCAGATGTCTGTGTCTAGGAAAATATTCTAAGGTTTGTGCCTCTAATGAGTTCATAATCTCTCCCACTGTTAGGAAGCAACCTTCTGAGTGCGGTTTTTCAGAAACTATGTCTCAAGAATGCCAGCTTTCTATGCATTGGGCTGTATTTCCATTTAGGTACCACAGTGAAGTTTCTTAATTTCTTGGGTTGAACACAGTTCTTAAACACTGTGGAGTTGGAGGGACCTCTTTCTTTGTGGTTCCTGCAGTTAGGGACACTATCAGCTTAGGAGGGTGTGGTGTACCCAGGAGGAAGTGTGGGTCTTGATGTGCGGAGTGCTTATGGCTTAATAACTTCTATGATGGGAACGACGGCTCCAATGGGGCGATGCAGGTTACGGGCCGTGTAAACTCTAACTCTGCTATGACCAAGGCACTCTGGTACTGGGAGCCATGGCAGGGGTGCGGAGGCTGAAGTTCTCCTTTAAACAAGCAGTGGCACAGACGCTGACACCATAGGATCTGAAGCAGCCCCTCTTTGGTGGCCAAGTCAGCTCTGAAGTGACAGATATGCTGGCTAGTTCGTACGTCAACTTGATACAAGATAGAGCCATCTGAGAGGAGGGGACCTTAACTGAGAAAATCTTTCTAAGATCAGACTGTAGGCAGACCTACAGGTAATTTTCTTAATTAGTGATTGATGGGGGAGGGTCCAGCCCATGGTGGGTGGTGCCACTCCTGGGCAGGTGGTCTTGGGTTCTATAAGAAAGCAGGCTGAGTAAGTCATGAGGAGCAAGCCAGTAAGCAGCACCCCTCCATGGCCTCTCTGGCAGTTCCCACCTCCAGCTTCCTGCCCTGGCTTCCCCCAGTGGTGGACTTATAAGATAGGAGGTGAAATCAATCCTTTGCTCCCCAGGTTACTTTTGACTATGGTATTTTATCACAGCAATAGGAACCGTAATGACGACAACAGGTCCAGGACAGCAGTGGTAACTGTGGCACTCTTTACTGCAGATCCTCAGGTCCAGGACAGCAGTGGTAACTGTGGCACTCTTTTCTGCAGATCCTAACAGCAGTGCACACCTGCTGCCCTTTTAGCATAGCATCTAGGTATCGAGCAGAAGCTATAGTTCTAGAACTACACAGGATCTCAGAATGTACCGGCAGTGGGACACCAGTAGTGGCCATGGCCTCACCTCTGCCCTGCCCCTAGCCTGGCAACAATAGGCACCCACAGTGGATGGGGGAGGTGGAAACTACATAGGTTCCTGTCAATCTGGTGATGATATTGCCACACTTGTCGCTGACCTTTGATATCAAAGTCAGAGCACCTAATATCTCCTGGCTTCCCAGAATGGTGACCTCTGTTCCCCTCTGAGCCACACAATTGTCCCCTACAGCCACTCACAAAGCATAGACTCTCTGAGCCTGTGCAATAAATTTCTGTGGAATCCCAGATCTGAGAATCTGCAGGGGTTCCTGACCCACAGAGCAGTACCAGTTCAGAACTGTCATATGTCTCCAGAAGGCTTCTGGACAGAGTAGCCGGGGGAACCACAGAGATGCTGGGGCAGCCTTTTCCAAAGCAAAGATGGTACAGATTTCAGGCTGTTTACCTGAGCAGCAAGGCAGCACAGACTGAAACTGTGCCATAGCTAGGCCAGCCAGCAGCTTTGTTGACACAGTGCTGGGGATTTCTCATTCACTGTTACTCTACAAAGGAGTCTCCCTCTCTGTGGGCTGGGAGACAGAGGCTGGTGTGGCAATTTTTCTATACTATTGTCTGAATCTTACAAGGTTCCACTCTCTCGCCAACATTTTCCTTCCAAACGCAGTTACAGGTGTTTCACTCTGGCGTTTCTCTGCGGAGAAGGAAATGAGTGCTGGGTTTCACCACTCCGGCACATTAAATACTTTCTCCTATCATCACTGTATTGGGCCCGTCTTTCACTGTAGGTCTGTTATATTTATTTGCTTTGTATATGTAGGTGATTCCATAGTAAAGGTACCTAAAAACATTATTTCTTTTGCTGACTGGTTCCTTTATCATTATACAGTAACCCACCCTGCTTCCTTTTTAAAAGTGCCTTTATGTGCAGTCTACTTTTGTCTAGGTTAAGCATGGTTACCCTTGCACCCCTCTGTCTAGGGTAAGCGTGGTTACCCTTGCACCCCTCTGTCTAGGGTAAGCATGGTTACCCTTGCACCCCTCTGTCTAGGGTAAGCGTGGTTACCCTTGCACCCCTCTGTCTAGGGTAAGCGTGGTTACCCTTGCACCCCTCTGTCTAGAGTAAGCATGGTTACCCTTGCACCCCTCTGTGTTCCATTTATTTGAAATAGATTCTTCCAAATTTCTAGTATTCCTCACACATGTCCAAAGATGTCAGGTTTTTTTCAAACAACAGTTAAACAATGCTTGGTAGGGTCTTTTATTCCTCTTCTTTCAGTATCTTTTTTTTTTTTAATTAGGAGATTCAAACCAGTTACTTTGATAGGCTAGATTTTACTATTGTCTGGTGTGGGAGGTTCTTCTGTCGGTGTGTTGTTTTTATTGGTTAATGAATAAAGAACTACTTTGAGCCTATGGCAGGGAGGAACAGAACTAGGCAGGGAAAGTTAGGCTGAATGCTGGGAGAAAGAAGGGTGGAGTCAGAGAGAAGTGATGGAGCCTCCAGAGACAGACACTGGAACTTTATCCGGTAAGCCACTGTCACGTGGCGATACAGAGATTAATAGAAATGGGTTAAATTAATATGTAAGAGTTAGCCAATAAAAAGCTAGAGCTAATGGACCAATCAGTGATTTAATTAATACAGTTTCTGTGTGATTATTTTGGGTCTAAGCTGCCGGGCAGCCAGGACAAACAAGCAACCTCCCTTCTCTCTATGATTGCCATTTGTTACTTGTGTTCTAGCTTTGTTCTTGTACTTCTTTTCTATTATTTTTTCATTTCTTATAGCTGTCTATTGATGTTACATTTTTTTTTCTGTTTATTTGCATGCCTCATTATTTTCAGTGTGCCTATTATAGGTTTTGCTTTGACATTCCAATAAGCTTATGATGATGGGAGGAAAATTAATATTGATCATAGGTATAGAAGGAAAACCACCAAAAAGACAGGGAAAATAATAATTAAAACATATATTATGGGTCCATAAAATGTCTCTGTGCATTTTAAAGTTACTTGTCACAAAGCGTAACAACCTGTTTGGTCCCAAAACCACACGGTCAAAGGAGAGAACCAATTCCTGCAAACTGTCCTCCAACCACCCCCATGTACACTATTATACATCCCTACACACACACACACATACACACACACACACACAATGTCTATCACTCCATGTATTTTGAATAATTGTTCTATTTTCAACATTATCTTACCTATCTCTTAGCATAGTTATTTTCAAATTGATTTTAGTCTTTGTACTTAGCTATAAAGGTTTGGTTGCTATGTTTACAATATAGGGCATTCTGGATTTTTCTATAAATACGGGCTTCTGTGAATACAGCATTCTTGCTTGGAAGGTGTCCTCTACATTCCCACCCCCACACCTGTTAATAGTTTATGTCAGCCCACTCCTTCCTGGCTGATAAGATTTCTGCTGAGCTCTGCCGTCAGGTAAATTAAGACACGTTATTTCTTTTCTCCTCCTCGGAGACTCCTCTCTGTATTTTGAAAGCCCGATTATATCTTGAGGTGGACTTGGTTGAGTTGAATGTGACTGCTGACCTTTAACTGCATTTCCCCTGGATATCTTCATCACATTCTGGGATTTGGGACATTCTCTGTCGTGTCTCTGAACAAGCGTTCTACTTCCTTGGTATGTCACGTAACCTCAAGATATTTGCTTTTTTAATGCAGTGTCAAAGTTCCCAGAAGCTGTCTCCTTCCTTTTCCACTTTTCTTCTCCGAATGTGCTTTCAAGCGGCCTATTTTTGTGCTGATTCTTCTGTGTCACCTAGACGGCTAGGGATAACGTCTAGACGCTTCTTATTCCTTTTGCTGTACTTTCCAGTATGAGGACTTTTTTTTTAACAATTATTATTGTGAAGGGGGCATGCCACAGTCTAGGGACAGCTTTGTGGAGTCGCCACTTTCCAGCCCCCCTTATGTGGGTTCTGGGGATTGAACTCAGGTCTGCAGGCTTGTGCGATAGTTCTTTACCCACTGAGTCATCTTTGATGGCCCCGCTATGAGGACGTTTATGTGATTTTTTTTTCTTTGCAAGTTTCATCCATCTCTATCAAGTCTTTCTTAAAACTAAACTTTCTCCTGCTTCTGAAAGTTCATTTTGTCTACTTAGACAGTCAATCGTTCAATCCCTGGAGTTTTACTTTGCCCTTTTGGTGAGTCACAGCTCCCTGAAAGTTCATGGTGTTTCTTAGCAGGTGGTGAGACCTCACCTTCCAGTCTTCACAATTTGGGTTTGGGTTTTGTTTCCATTTCCGACCCAGGGTCCATGCAGCCCAGACTGGCCTGTGGTCTTAAATCCACCACTGCTGACAATACAGTCGTGATCATGTATCTATTTTTACCCATTCTTCCAGAAATTCCACACAGGCTGTTTATTTTTCGAGGCTGTTCCATCTGTTGGTACCCCCAAATAGGGTCTGCCCTGAGTCTGTGGTCTTTGTACTCAGTGTGTTTGCAGAGGGAGTTGCCACCACTTTAACTCTGCCACTCAAGATTGTTTAGGTTAGTATCTAGAGCTAGTTCATCCCCAAAGCCTACAGTCAGCAGCCTTGCTCGGGCGCGCTGGGAATCTGCCTTATTATTTGGCCTTGGTACTACAAGGCTGAATACGTGTAGGGCTCAGACACATGCAGCTCCCCATACTGCTATGCTTGCCTGGTGCTCAAGCATATTCACGGCCAAGACAATTGCAGGTGACCAGAGGCAGTACTGATGAGAATACAAAAGTCCCTTTGGGACCCCATGCGACACCAGAGCAGGTTTCGGGACTTCATGTTTGAGCACTGGCTTAGCGCCAGGGACATTGGGCTCTGCAGAATGCTGAGTCTCACCCATGGTGGGCCTGGCACGAATTCTATGGCCAAAAATCTGTGCTTCCTTCTCTGACCTATAACACCCCAGTGCTTGGATTCTTTTTCCACCTGGTGCTGTCTGAAGCTGAGTGACGGTCCTGGGACATCAGGCCAATGTGACTGCAGAGGCTCCATTTATGGCCTGGAAACGTCCACCATGGGCTCAGCACTAAGATCAGGTCTGCAGTTTATTAGGTCCTTCCCCGAGGAGAAAGCAGCTCTCTTCGCAGTGCTGTGCTTACGAAGGGGACTGAAAGGACAGCAGCCCTTCCTTCCTGCCTCCATCAGCGCCGCTTTCACTGTGCCAAGAACCAGGAGTTGCGCTCTCACCTCGCTCCCTTAGCTCCTGGAAAGACATCTGTGCGTAGGAGCGGTACACATCAATGTTTCCGTGGAGAGGCTGTTGGGCACGGTCTAATCCTCTCGCCGCTTTTTTTTTTAAAGATGTTACTTATTTATTATGTAGACAGTGTTCTGCCTACATGTATGCTTGCAGGTCAGAAGAGGGCACTAGATCTCATTACAGATGGTTGTGAACCACCATGTGGTTGCTGGGAGTTGAATCCAGGGCCTCTGGAAGAAAAAGCTTAACCACTGAGCCGTCTCTCCACCCACCCCCAGTCACCATCTTAATCTGTTGCTCTCCTTTCAGTCATATTTTGAAGTGGAGGATGCACAGGTTTTACATGTTATATTAAATTTCACATTTAGGCATTCCATGTTTCAGAAGTTACCAGAATGGTCTTTATAAGATTTTCAACTTTTTGGGGGGGGGGGGTGGCTTTTGGAGACAGGGTTTCTCTGTAGCTTTGGAGCTTGTCCTGGAACTAGCTCTTGTAGACCAGGCTGGCCTCAAACTCCCAGAGATCCGCCTGCCTCTGCCTCCTGAGTGCTGGGATTAAAGGCGTGCGCCGCCACCACCACCCGGCTAATTTTCAACTTTTTATGATTGTTAGGGATATTTATTTTGGCCTCCTAGGACCTTACTGCATCCACCAATTCATTCTGAAGAGTTGGGTTTTCTAATGATGGTCATGTCACCAGTGATGAAAAGTTCTAGCTTTTTTTTCCTCTTGCCAGTATAGCTAGTTCTCTTTCTTGCCTCATTACAATAGTTAAAGCTCTAAGTACAATGTTGAGGAGAATGTGTATCCCTGTGACTACCGTCCATCATTAAGGACTGTATCACCTCCGGGATGTACATCAATGCCTTTGGTAGACTAAGGAGTGTCTCTGTTTTCTGTTTACCAAGAATTTAATCATGGACAGATGTTGCTTTGTCAAACGCTTACTCTCTATTAAATGATCGTGTTTTTCCTCTTGGATAACATGGTAAGATACACTGATATTTGCACATAATAATGACCTTACAATCGTATCATATGTACTCACTCATAAGTGGTTTTGAAACATAAAGCAAAAAAAAAAACATAAAATTACAATCCCAGAGAACCTAGACAACAAAGAGGACCCTAAGAGAGACATTCATGGATCTAATCTACACGGGAAGTAGAAAAAGTCAAGATCTCCTGAGTAAAGTGGTAGTATGGGGACCATGGGAGAGGGTTGAAGGGGAAGGGAGAAGCGGGAAGGGAAACAGAGAAAAATGTAGAGCTCAATAAAAATCAATCAATAAATAAAAAAAGAACTTATGTTGGGAAGTTCCAGTCATCATTTTCCTGTTTTGTGTAGAATTTGGTACTATTTGTTTCAGCATTGGACAGAATTTGCCAGTGGAACCATCTGGATCTGTTTCTTGAAAGAAGGTTTGAAGTCATACTTTCTATTCTGAAAGGGTGTACATATTAGAATGTTAGTCACTTTTGTTCATTTGTATCCCTCAAACATTTTGCTCTCCATCTAGGTCAGGCATTGACAAATCGTTTCCCACAGGTCAAATCTAGCCCAATTCATGCTCAAAATAGTCACATTAATTTATCCATGGCTTTTATATGGCTGCTTTTCATTGTAGTAATAGAACTGAGTAGTTACGAGAGAGGCAGCAGGATCCACAGCATACAATCTCTACTTCACTGCTTTAGAGGTTGAATAAATGCCCGTTGTTAGGCTTGAAGGAAAGGAACAAGGACCTAAGTGGGGTGCATTCATCTAGTGGAAGTGGCAGGAATAGGGGCATTTCCCTCACTGACTTTGTTTCAACAACTATTGATACCTTCACAAGCAGGCTGGTTCACCTCTGAAAAATAAGCAGACTGAGTCATTCTCTATTTCCTTCTGTCTTGTGCAGCCTAGTTTGGGTAAAGACAGAAGCTATGTATAACTCCTACTTCTTATTTTCACGCACAGATCTAGCTTCTAGAGAGATTTAAGAGTTTGCTTCATACAACGCTGTTTCCAGCTTCTTGACAGCACTGACATCAGCCACCACGTCACAGAGGATCAAGCAGGACACCAAGAGAAAATGGGAAGCTACTCTCCCTGGTCTCTAACTCCCCAGATCCCTTCTCATGAGAGACTGGTTTCCTTGCCCCTTAAGGATTGAGCTGAGAGAATAGGGAAGATACCACAATGCAGACAAGATAGCACAAATTTCTGAGCTTAGCAGAGATGATGCTAAACATCTTTGAGAAACTAGCAGACCACACAAGGCATCATCATATTCACCGTGTCTTTGTGTGCCACTTCTGGCTCCACATCTCTTATACCGTCTCTAGTGATACCCAAGGACTCTAAGTTTGGAAGTCTGGCAATACAAATTCCTTAGTTTAAGGGCTAAGTGGTCTAGAATTTTCATTCTGGGAACAAATTATTACATGACTATTAATTTCAATTAAATAAAAACATGACTCTTATTCTTGTATAAAATAATTACTACAGCTTGAAAACTTTATTTAGATAAGTCATGCAAGCAAAAATTAGTAGATTTCTATAATAACAGCTAACAACATTCCTTGAATATACCATGAGTCAGGCTTAACATAAAAAGTTTTTGATACTGTTCTATGATTTCTTCTCTCAACTGAAAAAGTTGAAGCCAGAAGCTCAAGCAACTTTCCCAAGATAGTAGCAAGGACTGTCTCACAGAGGCCTGCACGTGAGCTCCCTGGCCAAGGCGGCTAGTTGGAGGCCTCAGTATGAAACTCAAGCATGAAAGAAAATGCGCAGGCCAGGAGTCAGAGCATAAGTCAGTCTACACCCCAGAGCAGGGAACTTCGTTCTCAGAATCTCCTTTTTATGGAAAATGCAGATGGCTGCTTCTTACCCTGCTGCGGAAGTGCCATAGTGATAATCTACTGTGAAGGACGCTGAGCCTGGGAACGGTGGCACACACCTACAATTCAGTATTCGGGAGGCTGACTGCTGGCTTAAAGCCAACCTGGGTTACATGATGAGACCGTTCCAAACTTCTTAGCTATTTAAGTGCTTGGAAACTGAGTACCAGGTGGAGAGCTATCACTTTCTCAGGCAAGTCATGAATGCATGAGAACCCCAAGACAAATGTACAGCTTCTTCCTCAACAGCGAGGCTCTTGCTGCCTCCGTTCCTCCATTTAAGAACGAGCAGTACCCTGTGAACATTTGTCACCCTGCTGGGGTTTCACACGACCCCTCAAAGCAGGGAGGAGCCATGCGTGGCGTTTCCTGGAAGGGATCACCATCAAATTGCAGCAGCTAACACTTCCTGTTTCCACTCCTCAGCATCCTTTGTGCTATGCACATAACACCTACCCAACAATGCCGCAAATGGATGCAATTATCCTCCATTTCACAGGCCGCCAGGAAGCGCGGGAAACTAGGGAAGGTGACCAGGTCACAGCCAATGGTGGCTTTACTTGGGAGTCAAAGTTCATTCTTTTTAAAAAAAATTATTTGCATGAGTGTGGGTTTGTACATGTGCATGTATATATAATATAAACATATATTATATAGTATATAATATATAAACATATATATCACATAAACATATATCAGCTGGCTTAAATGTGACATGGAGTCCACATGTGGTTAGAGAGTATAAAGTCCTGTGGGTGCGAAAGAGGCTGACCCAGAAGGCCTGAATCACGGCAATGGATTACAGAATGAGAGAAAACAATATGGGAACAGAAAGGCAGGTGAGGGTATCTAAGAAAACCCCTGCACAAAGCAACTGGCAACTGTATTTCCTGATAAAGGTGATAGGGAGTCCTGGGAAGAAGAACACTTGATAAGAAAAGTACTTAGGTTACATATTGAGGAAAGATATGGAAAGGGGATCAGAATCAGATATAAGATGTTATCTCATTAGATAACCTAACATTACACGGGTATTTTCATAATCAGAAAATTAATCATCCATTACTTATGCTCCCTTTCATTGGACTATAAAATCGTTGAGTACAGTAAAGGCTTGTGTGTGTGTTCATATTCAAAATTCTAATAATTAGGACTGTTTTGAGCTCACAGTGAGATGCACAATAATTCTGGGTACTCGGTATATATGCTGCTAATAGTAGTAGGATAGTTTAGTGCAGTTCAATGTAGAGAGGATAGAGAGGGGAAACTTTAGAACAAGGATCCCCAGTCATAATGTGTAATGTCACAAACATTTCAAGCCAGACATTTTCTGTTGTGGACGAATAGCTTGTAGGATGCTTAGCAGTCTCCTAGATCTCCAGCCCTTAAGTAACACGAGCAGGGCCCTGCCAGTTGCAAGCTCCAAAAACATCCCAAGCATCGCCAAATAGGTCCTAAGGCAAACCTGCCCCAGGTGTGACCCACTGGTTAAGACATTAAGACAATTCTGATACTGAAACAGAATCTCAGGAGGGCCTGGATGTATGGTGGCTGGGGGAAGGAGAAAGAAGCGGGCTTAGGAAGAAAACAGGCCTGGTTTTAGATACATTAGGTATGAGACATTTGTGGGATCTCCTAATAAAGATGTACAACAGGTAGTTGAATGGCTGGGTCTGTGCTCAGTGGTTAAGAAGTGGAAATCACATGCACATATACGGGAACTAATACCACGGGAGTAGGCAGATTCACTCAGGGAGACTGGGGGAGTGACTCAAGGGCAAGGCAGGAACTCTACAGAAAACCAAAGGCTAAGGGTGGCACCAGATTACTAAATAAGTCTCTAAGTAGTTGATAGGGAAGATCAAAGAGAAGTATGCATCCCGACATCTTTCTGAAATGAGAAATCTCGCTACCCTCTATGGCACGAGTGGAGGATAAAATAAATGTACCACGTGCATGGCGGCAGTCAGCACAGTACGGGATGACTCGTTCCTGTGTCACAAAGAGCCTTGCGTGCATCGTCTGCTGAATTTATTTCCTTTCTATGCTTTCAGTGTGAACGTAAAATAAGGCAAAACCTTAAAGAGTTCCATAATCCTATTACCGTAAACTGGAAACCCTATCATGCATTTATTAGCAATATTATTTCACTGCCTTGTCATCGGTGTTCAAAACCAGCAACTGCAAAGGCAGGCTCGGGGGAAATACAGCCGCTTCGTATACAGACATAATCTTTAGCCGTTGATGAGGTGCTGCGGTGACAATTCCTGGATAAAATGAAATGTCAGGAAGCAGCAGACAGAAAGAGCTTGCCGGAGAGAAAGCAAATCTAATAACAGGAAATAGTATTGCCTTTGGCAGGAAGGTCAGATAAGTGGGAAGATAATTTCCTACAGGTGACATGATTTCCATAGAGTCACAAAGCTAATTGTCTACAATGCCAATTATGGCGGGAAGGCGTAGATGAGGGCAAAGCCCTGCCAAAAAAGGACTCAACACCGAGAAGGCGGCCAGACGCTTTGGGTAAATACTGATTACCTGAATACAAGCTAGTTAACGTGTGAGAAAACACTGCGCCCACAATGTACCACTGGAGGTCCACCCCCAAATGATGCTTAAGGTTTTTAGGAGCAGGATAACTAAACCCTTCACGTCAGACTGCGGAAAACACAACTTCCACCCTGGTGCTGTCTGTGCTGAAAGTGAGACAAATCAAACAATGTCCCCGAAATGAGTTCCCCGAGTCACTCATTTGTCAGCCGGGGTATTTATCACTGTGACACAGAGACCCCTGCCCCCCAACCCCCCCCCCCCCCCGTTTACCCTGGCATCCACAGGGAAGACAAGCCTGTTCACCTTCTCTCCCCATCCTTGGCCACCATAAGGAAAGCAGTTAAGGAATGAATTTAATCACCACAGTGGCTGGAGGCTTCTCAACACTGTCTCCCGACCAGCTGCAAAGAGCGTCACAAGCGGAACGGCTGTCAAACTCTCACTTTAATGGGCACTTACATTTAATGCCAAGCTGATGCCTGGGGAAGACCTTGATTAAATCTGCAGACGGCAGACTAACCCAATGAGAACTTTAGAGTCGTCTCGTTTCATCTTCCAAGCTTAAACCCGTGTCCTTCTCGGCAAAACACAACAGAAATTTGCATGTGTGGCACAGAGCGTCAGTGTAGAAGCAGGATAGGGTGAGCAAACACCCTTGCATGGCGTGACCCTCAGCTCGTTATAAATCTGTATGAAGTAAAGACCTTCCCCAATGCTTTATTCCATCTCTGTAACTGATCTCTGACGACTATAATATTACAGTAAGTCCTAATACCTGAACTCTTCTAATGTTCTTTAAAGTGCATGACAACCAACAGCCTTGTATCCTGTGGGCGGGATGAGACTACAGAGAGACACAAACGAAACCCAGTAGTATCTCCATCAGCAATGCCATCGCTCCAACAGCGACAAGAACCCCAACTTCTTTTCATTTAACTGTTCCACCTGGTAAGAGCTACATGGCCTTATTTTTTTTTTTTTTCACAGTAACAATGTGGAATACTCAGACTTTTTCACCATCTGCTTTTTGGAGAGGCCACCATCTTTTTTTTTCTTTTCATTTTGGATTCCTTCTACATCATCCAATTCAAACAAGCCTGTCTTCAAGAAAACAAATCAAAACTGGCGAGACCCATGAAGCACAGAAAAAATGAATTGCTTTTTCCAACCTTCCAAAGCAGCAGTAAAAGATATTAATTTCTATCTTTTTGTTTAAGCCTCTGACTTCTATACTCTTGATCTGCAAACTTCACAAATTCTACATATTCTTCTGTATAAAAGACAGCCTCTTACTGGGATACTGCAGCTGAGATCTAGTGTTATTCAGAAATTTGACTAGAGATATATAAGACATTCAAGAGGACATACATTCTTTGAAGCTGTCATTAAAAAAAAAGGCACTAAGACAGATCTGCCATTCTGTCCATGGCCTTATCCTTCTGCCTCCTGAAATGAGGACATGAGGCACCAGCAAAAGATGGCCCCACATAGCACTGTCACCTATGGAGACTAAGATTCCTCATTGAACTACATGAGGTTGTTTGTGTTCAATGTCCCCTTACGGCACTACATGAGACCTACGTTTGGACGTTTAGTGTTCTAAAGCTAACCTAATTCTGTGGTTAAAAACAGCTCCATGGAGCACTGTACCAATAGGTCTCTGCTCCTTTTTCTATTCTTTCATAAGGATACAGCACATCATAAGATTGAAACGTGGTACTCCAAACAGCCCCATTTTCTAAATTCAATGTCTTTTCAATTTAGATTCTTTTCCAAAGAAAAAGACAAGTACCCCCCTTACCAGAAGAAAAGACTGAAACAGATTAACGGGCTCATATTTTCCACACAGTTGAAAATAACCCTTTCTCTTATATAAAAGTCCCAGCTCCTCTGGGTGAGTGGGGATGCAGGGGGGAGTCAGGCACCCAGAAGATGGCTCTGATGAATACTGTTCTCATGGGCTGTCCGGGCCCACCTCACCTCCTTGCCAGAAGGAAGCTAGGACCAGGAACTGCATTCATTTGCTGTCTGTAAGCCCCACTGCACGCAGTGAAAAAAACACTAGCTACCAAATCATTTGGTAATCATACCTTAGACTTTAAACCTCTTTGCTTTAGTAAGAAGCCAGTGGGTAAAGGCTGAGATGCAGAACACTATTACTTACCTAACGGCCTGTCCCTGAGCAAGTAACTACAGGAATTCTGTCTCTCCAGTCCCCGTTCATTTCGGGGAGTCTGCTGCCACTCACGGGAGGAACTCTCCTGCTGACAATGAGTAACAAACAGGCCATGGAAAAAAGAAAGCGTTTCTAATCTTCATTGGTGAAAGCTGTCTGGGGCAATGAGGGAATGAAGAAAGGGCAGAGCAGAGATGCGTATGCAGAAAACTTGGGGCTGGGGAGACTGGGCTTGCTTAGATGGAGTGCATCAACTGCAGCCTCAACCGGAAAGTTTTTTGTGAGTCCAAAGTGAGGAGCAGTTTAGCTGGTCTCGGTAGGCGGTCTCCATAGGACAGCAGATGCCCCAGACGAGGAAGCTGGGCTTGGGAATTTTTTTGCGCACACTGTCAGCATTCCCACTCAGACCAGAGGAAGGCTTTGCCATTCTCATGAGTTTCGGGCATTGGTGTCCTTGCCGTGGTTGTGCCCATGTCAACCATGCATATTCACGCGGGACTTTATCCACTCCTATGCATTCACTCGGAGCCTCCTCTGCTCCCCATACCGATCGACAGTATGAGTATTTCAAAGACCATTTCAAATAAGAAGTAATGACTAACTTGCTGTGAAACAGGACTCCCAATCACACAGATATAGACATACATGTGTTCATATTTATTAGCAAAAATGCTCCAAAAGAGGACTGGGTCAGAATTCTAATATGTGAAACTTTAAAAGCTGGTTTTAGTTGTATTTGCTGCCTCGGAACTTTAGTCACTAAGTTCTGTTTTAATTTTCTGAAACAGGATTCAAATCAAAATATTCAATGAAAGACTTCAATAGAACACTGTCTTTTACCATCATGTCAAAACTAAGGTAGAAGCAACCTGCTCTGCTAACAGATGTCTGTACATGGAGTAGGTAGGTAGAGAAAGTTGTTCAACAGGAGGATAAAGCAAACCTTACAAACAGGAATGCATTAGCTATGGGAAAGGTGCACTGAAGTGGCCACATCAATTACTAAAACAATCTTCTAGATCCTCCAGCTCCATTTCCAGGGAGGAGTTTAGAGAGGCCAAGGCAGACGATGCATCCCTGGTCTTCTGGACACTGGCTTTGGGCTGAGGAGTTTCTGGCTGGCTGAATTCCTTCTTGATGTCTTTGCCTCCAGTTAGGATCCGCTGGCTTTCAAGGAAGAACTGATTTGGATGATTCAAAGAAAAGCCACAATCGTCCACCTGCCCAAGGAAGCAAATTTATTTTTTTTATATTTTATTTTTTTATTGAGAAAAGGAAAAAAAAAAGTTTCCCCCTCCTCCCAGCCTCCCATTTCCTTCCCCCTCCTCCCACCCTTCTCCCCCTCCCCCCACTCCTCTCCCCCCCCCTCTCCAGTCCAAAGAGCAGTCAGGGTTCCCTGCCCTGTGGAAAGTCCAAGGAAGGAAGCAAATTTAAACCACATTAGCACACAGCAACGCTAGAAATAAAGCTTCAAAGGCTGTCTCCACCCTCACCCACAGCTGAAAATCCCTGATGTGGATCCCAGCTATCCCCATCTGAAACATGCAGTCCACTATTTACCCACTTCACTCAGTGGGGCACCCATTGAAGCCCACAGACACCGGGGCTAGTACAGGTGTATGCTCAGTCCAGCCCTCTGCAGTGTCTGTTCTTCCTATCCACTCCACTGAAGCCCACAGACAGGTGTAGGCTCAGTCCAGCCCTCTGCAGTGTCTGTTCTACCTATCCACTCCACTGAAGCCCACAGACACCGGGGCTAGTACAGGTGTATGCTCAGTCCATGCACAGGGTACTGCTTCCCTAGCCCTAAGCAAAAGGCTTAGCACATTTCCGACCAAGCTTTTCAAAGTGGTATAAAATCACTTTGATCACTTTGATACTGGTCCCTGGGGCCAGTGTACTTCAGGGCTTAGGTCTGGTATATGTAATCTCATTTGGTATAATTAGAAGGCCGAACAAGCAGTCTTACTTAGTGTAACTTCTCCATGTTAATTTGGGGCATCCTGTGATCTGTCCTGTTGGAGGAAATCTTCTTTTTAAATTTTAACTATGACTCAGTGGGAACCTAGTAGTTTATGCTTCTTCTTCTCCTCAAATACTGAATGAGTATTATCTCACATTGCTCATTGTTATGCACCTTTAGTACACTGGAAATGAAGGAGCAAAGAATATCATTCCCAGATTTTGACCCTAAAGTTTACTGATGATGAAGAAAAAGAGTTTTCTTAACAGCAGCAAGCACTTACTGCCCCGCCCCCATGCGCCAGGTGTCACAGACACAGCAGCAAGCACTTACTGCCCCCCCATGCGCCAGGTGTCACAGACACAGCAGCAAGCACTTACTGTCCCCCATGTGCCAGGTGTCACAGACACAGCAGCAAGCACTTACTGCCCCCCCCCCATGCGCCAGGTGTCACAGACACAGCAGCAAGCACTTACTGTCCCCCCACCCCCATGCGCCAGGTGTCACAGACACAGCAGCAAGCACTTATGCCCCCATGGGCCAGGTGTCACAAACACACTCTCTGCCATGCACTCAGCTAGAGTGTCCATATTTTCCAGGATTTTTAGGTAATGCAACTGAAACGGGAGGTTAAGGATTGTGCCCAAGTGAAGACTACCAAGGATGGGCTATGAATGACTGTCCTTAAGCCAAGGTCAAAGTATTGTGTCCATATACAACAGTCATTCCTGAGAACTGCAGTCTCTTGTTTTAGTGATTCCTCAAACATGTGGCATAATCTAACAGGGAAACTTTCTTTTCCAATATGAGTCTTCAAGTTCCTTTCTTCATACTCAACCTCTGGGTCAGACTACTGCTTCTATGAAACACAGCCTCGCAGCAACCTCACCTTCTCATCTGCAGTTAGCAGTAACAGAAGACACCACTTTGCTTGGTTTTAGAAATGTGACATTTTCAGATCAGAAACCATTATGCTATATCTTTTTATTTATCTTACTATTCATCCATTTATTTATTAAAGATAGTGTCTCTATATTTCTGCTGTGTTAGCCTGGCTGGCCTTGAGTTGTAATTCTCCTGCTTCAGGCTCCTGAGTAGCTGAGGTACAGGTTTGTGTCCCCATTTTTGGCTTTTACCATTTTAAACACTTCACTCTGTCTTGAGCTGGCTTGTACAAAATAGGTATCTCATAAATATTTATGAAGTTGAGCCCAGAACCGGTCAGTCATATATTTAATGCTTTACTGTATATGTGGCTGTGTTATAATCAGTAGTTTTCCAGAATACAAGAATACATTTGACTAAAATTAAAGCTAAAGAAAAATCACAACCCGGTAATTCATAAGCTGAAAAATCATTTCCAGAAATTGGAAGTGCAGGGGTTACAGATGAAGGCCATCACTCTGGCGAGGCAGACCAAAGGGGGAGTGGCACAAGGAGCAAGGGGTTCCCATGGCCTGGTATAAAAGGCACATAAAGAGATAAGAAGAAACAAGGTTATAAAGACTGGCAGGGACCAGACCTCAGAGATCTCAGGAAGCCAGGGTCTGCCTGACATAGTTCTCTAGGCACAAGGGAAGAGATGAGTGTGATTAGATCTATATGTAATCTTATGGTGGGTTGATCCGGGCTGGTAGTGAGAAAAGAAGTTGCCGTGACTCAGAACAAACTCAGTGGTGGAACATGTGCCAGAAAAAAAGGGGGTTTCCTGCTAAGTCGGCACCTCTAAGTGTCCTGGTTCTTTAGTCGGTTAATACACACTAGGCCAGGAACTGTAGGACCATTACTGTGTTAAGTGACTGGCTGTTTATATCCAGGTTTAAGAATTATTACACAGATCGCCAAGAAAAAAAAAAATCTTTACCTTTTTAACAGTGGGCTGCTTAACTTGTGTTTCCTCAATGTTTTTTGGTAAGTTTGTAATATTATTAACAATGGTATAATTTGTGAACTTCTTTATCTGATTACACCCAATTCCTGAAAAACGTGGAATGTCTCACGAGAAGTTTAAACATTTCTGAAATCAACATATCATAGAAATAAGTTGAACATCACTGTTTACTAAAGCACTATGCACAATAGGAAAGTTATGGGACAACCTAGCCATCCAGCAACCAGGGAATGGATAAAGAAAATGTGGTATATACACACAAGGGAATACTTTCAGGCATTATTTGCAGGAAAATGGATACAAGTGGAGATAATCATAGTAAGAAAATTAAGTCAGTCTGAAAAAGATAAACATCCTCTTTCCCCTCATTTGTGGTCCTTAGATTTTACACAGGCACCAAAATCGTGTCTGTGTGTCTGGCACGAAAGGAAAAATGAAACTGTCAAGAGGAACAAGAGGGTGAGAATGGGGAGGGAAGCCTGCTCAACACACTGCACATTAAAATGTCCTTCTATAAACAATACCACATACAGATGGGATTAAACACAAGAAAAATGAATCCAGGCCTTTTGACTAGGGCACTGACATTTCTCTGAAGTTGTATTAAGAGGATTTATGCAAGGTCAAATAAACTGGCAATGAAAATTGCATAAAACTTGGCTTTAATTGTTATTTTTTAAAGAATTTTTTATTTTATGCATATGAGTGTTTTGCCTGCATGTATGCAAGCACTCTCCAAAGAAGGCAACAGATAACCAAGGAATGCAGTTAGTTACAGACTGTTGTGAGTCCCACATAGGTACGGACAACCAAACCTGGGTCCCCTGCAAAAACCACCAGTGTTCTTAACAGCTGAGCCATCTCTCCTGCTCCTTTAAAGATTATTTATAGTCTATTTAAAAAAAAAAAAAAAGCTTCTTACAAAAATAATCTAACTCTAGGGCTGGAGAGATGGCTCAGCCGTTAAAGGCTGGGCTCACAACTAAAAATACAAATCAAATGTTTTAAGAGTCAAGAAAGGTAAGTTGATTAAAAATGAGGTAGACTTCCCAAAAGAATAAAGTTATCATTATTTTTTTAAATTTACAGAACCCCCTGCTGTGTGAGGAGGAGACGTGGGCAGGGCGTGTGTGGACTCTGGAGAAATGAGTTAGGAAGCTGTGATGGGTCCTAAATGAAGCATGCTGGCGGGTGCAGCTTCTCGCCCAGATGTCAACTGCTGTGTGAGGATGACCCCACAAGAGTAAAGACACTTAAGCGCATTTCGTGTATTCCATTTAAGACTTCAGAAAAATGTATGATAGGTTTTCACAAGACTTTTGTAGCAATTTATATGCTGAGGAAAAATTATGCTCAACTACTTGGAAAATAAGTCTACAATCAATATTCAAAGGGATCGATTTCTAAAGAAACCATTTTCAATTAAAACTCAGAGATTAAACAAGGTCTAGTGTTTCCACTTACAGTCAAAGCATTCAAGAATGCAAATGATGGGGACAGCTATATATAACTGTTTTGGACACTGACCCTTACAAACACTGAGGCAGACAGTTATCAGTAGGTCAGCTGTTGACACCCACTGAAGGAATCAATACATTCCACCTGATGACCTTCACACAAATGTAGGTCTCATATTTCTGCCACAGCAAATATAGACCTGAAGAATAGAAGCAATACTGTTTTACCTATGGGGTACTCGGGTTTTAATCAAGAGGTTTGCAATGACAGCTTGTAATGAGGCAGCTGGTGTTACCACACAGCCATATGGAGCTATCACAGCGCTGCTGCAAATGGTATCAATTAACGAGTTCATTTCCAAAACTTGCATTTAAGTGAATTTCATCACCCAGGCCTGGAAAATGAACCCAGAGGTTTAGTGGGGAGGGAGACAGGATGGCAGAAAGTAGGTAATAAAAACAGACTCTATTTTTACACCAGAAAAATAATAATAAGAAATAATAAGAAAAATAACATCTACAAATCTATAGTAATAGATCTAATGAATACAGGTACTTAGATGCAGTGTAAGCTACACTACTTCCATGTTTGAAAGGGTTTTGATACACATCTTGAGTGAACCAAGGCTAGGTTTGAAACCGGCAAATTATAGCCCTAGTTGTATTGGATACCACAAAAGCACACTTGAGAATTCACTAGACTGGGGTGTGGCTCACTTGGTACAGTGCTTGCCTAATATCCCCGGAAGTAAAGGCAGAGGGTGAGGAATCAAGGTCATGAATGGGCTACAGAATGATTCTGAGGGCAGTCTGAGCTATACTAAAAAGCAAAACAAACATGGGATAAGGGAGGGAGGAATAACTTAATATAACTCAACTTTAAGCCCAATTTAATTATTAAAATTAAAGCTTAGCTAGAGAATCTCATATTTTGAAAGTTCGGAGGCTTCTTAATTAAAGGGTCCACAAATGGTTGAGAGCAAAGTAAGAAATGCTGTCCTGTCATGTAACAGTTTCCTCTTCCATGCTGGGGGAGCTTGTGAGACAAGGATGCCAGGTGGTGGTGCACAGCAGGGTTTCTAAGGGAGAAGGGGTGCACAGCAGGGTGTTCTGGGGGAAGGGTGCACAGCAGGGTGTTCTAAGGGGGAAGGGTGCACAGCAGGGTGTTCTAAGGAGAAGGGGTGCACAGCAGGGTGTTCTAAGGAGAAGGGGTGCACAGCAGGGTGTTCTAAGGAGAAGGGGTGCACAGCAGGGTGTTCTAAGGGAAAGGGGTGCACAGCAGGGTGTTCTAAGGGAAAGGGGTGCACAGCAGGGTGTTCTAAGGAGAAGGGGTGCACAGCAGGGTGTTCTAAGGGGAAGAGGTGCACAGCAGGGTGTTCTAAGGAGAAGGGGTGCACAGCAGGGTGTTCTAAGGAGAAGGGGTGCACAGCAGGGTGTTCTAAGGGGAAGAGGTGCACAGCAGGGTGTTCTAAGGGGGAGGGGTGCACAGCAGGGTGTTCTAAGGAGAAGGGGTGCACAGCAGGGTGTTCTAAGGAGAAGGGGTGCACAGCAGGGTGTTCTAAGGGGAAGAGGTGCACAGCAGGGTGTTCTAAGGGGGAGGGGTGCACAGCAGGGTGTTCTAAGGGGAAGGGGTGCACAGCAGGGTGTTCTAAGGGGGAGGGGTGCACAGCAGGGTGTTCTAAGGGGAAGGGGTGCACAGCAGGGTGTTCTAAGGAGAAGGGGTGCACAGCAGGGTGTTCTAAGGAGAAGGGGTGCACAGCAGGGTGTTCTAAGGAGAAGGGGTGCACAGCAGGGTGTTCTAAGGGGAAGAGGTGCACAGCAGGGTGTTCTAAGGGGGAGGGGTGCACAGCAGGGTGTTCTAAGGAGAAGGGGTGCACAGCAGGGTGTTCTAAGGGGAAGAGGTGCACAGCAGGGTGTTCTAAGGGGGAGGGGTGCACAGCAGGGTGTTCTAAGGGGAAGGGGTGCACAGCAGGGTGTTCTAAGGGGGAGGGGTGCACAGCAGGGTGTTCTAAGGGGAAGGGGTGCACAGTAAGGTGCTCTAACAGAGTGGGGGCGCAAACAGGAGATTCTAAGGGGGAAGGGGAGTGCACAACAGAAGGTTCTAAAGGGGTAGCTCCTTAAGACAAAGTTGTTTAAGGGAGGTGAAATATTCCATCCTGCAGGAAGCTCCTTAAACTTTGGAAGTAAACAATTTAATAGCTTCAGGAAGTCCCTGAAACCAACCAGATTCACTAGACCCCCATCCTCTCTAAGTGGATATAAGCTGTTATCAGAAACTCTCAGAGAAGCTGAGATTCCTGGAAGAGGCAGAGAAGCCAAGCTGACTGGCAGAGATAAAGACCAGCCAAGGTACCTAAAAAAGGCCCAGACCAAATGGGGCACCTGGAAAGGACACACTCTAACCTGCCGAGCTGCATGCAGGCTGTGCAGTATGTGCTAGAGTTCCAGCTTTTGTGAGCTGTCACTCGTGCTGAGGTGGGCTCTGGTGATGCATCTATCTTTGAATCATTCCCACCCCTGTAAAGCAACCCCAGGAAAATTCACTGATTCACCAAGCTGGACTGGTGGAATCTATATATTGGTCTGCTGTTGGTTTCCTAGCTTGGTGAATAAATGCTTGTTCACCTCTTCCCAGAAACAGTGCCATACAAGTCCTCATGCGGCAAGGCATTCAAGGCTGGTGCTAAGAAGCCCAGACACAGGAGGCTGGCGCAGGGCCTGTCATGATCAAATTTATGAAACTTTGTTGTTGCTTATTAATTTTTCTTATGACGAATATTTAAAATTTTATAAGAATAAGCTGTTTAAAAAATAAGGGCAATATTTTCCAACTAGATGTAGAAGATTCATGGTAGGCCCATCTCTAGCACTAGATGTTCCTTCAACCAATTGAGGCAGGTTGAGTGAGTCCCCTGGATCCACAGTTTTCCATACATAAACCATAGTTTATGAGTTAGATCATCTAACCTTACCAGTGCCTCAGTGTTTCACATTTCCTGTCTAGAACCACCTCAGCTGACATTCTTCCAGATCTAGGACAGGTATAGAACAAGACTAGGCTACCAGCTTTTGAGGACTTAAACAGCCCAGGTCCAAATCTCAGTTACATTCCAACAAGAACTTACCCAGGCTGCTCAGGGTCTCTGTGCTGTATTCATTAATAGGGTACAATAGGACTTGCTGTAGGGCTCAAAGGAGCCAGTGTGCTCAGTGAACTTAGTGATATGTTTGCGGTGTCTTAAGGGTTCCCCAAAGGCTCATATCATTTGTCATTTTAACCATTGATAAGACAATTTCCCTATGAACACTTAGAAAGAAATTAAGCAATTACATAGCCAACATTGTAAAAGTCATCTTTTGATGACCAAATAAAAATATGAATATGAAGTTTAGCGCAGTAGCTGATAATGACTCAACAAATGCAGTGTGTTTGTGGGGTAGAATCACAGCCCACCGCAGTGCACACGCGCACCCAGTGATGAATGACAAATGTAGTGTCTTTGTGGGGAGACTCGGGGTAGAATCACAGCCCACCGCTGTGCACGCGAGCACTCAGTGGTGAACTATTTTAAGAGGCAGACAGGCCTCCAATGCCCATTCTTAGACATGTGTCCCAGGTTAGGGAGCCACATCCAAATTAGCGCCTGTGAATGTGGGCCCAGTGGGCTGATTCTGCCCTACAGATGTTTTCTGTTGGCTGCATAGAGCTGTCAGTTCTGCTCGCGTGAAAGCCTCAAGCCGTGCATAATTCTTCGGTGCACCAGAGTTTGTGGCATGCTTCTCCCAACTGTAGCAACTTCACCTTTCTGAGTGATTTATCTAATCACTGCAGGCCTCTTGAGTCTGTGATTCCTGGTTTCTGTATTTCAAACCCGTGTCAGAGGGACTCGCTCAGCGCTCCCCTCAATTATCCTTTGGGAGCTGCCGTACCAAGGAAGCGGGCAAAATAATGGTCACATTTCTTTGAATCCCTTGCAATTCCAATCCACATGTAAACCATGGTTCTATCATGCAAAATATAAAACCTGGGAGGCAGATTAAACTACTATCAAGTGGCAGCCACAAATATACCAGACTTTCTCCATGGAGGATGGAAAAGGATGCTGGTTCATCTCGACAGCTATGGCCAAGGCCCCAGATCTAACCCAGCTCAGGGATTGGCAAACTAAATTAAGAACTATAGGTCAACTCTAACCCGCTTCACAAAGTTCTGTAAATTCAGCTGTGACTACTTATATATTTTCTATGGTAGCTTTTGCAGTGTTGTGACAGACATAATAAATCCTTTTATTTTTTTTTTCAAACCAAAAATCTCACCAATCTTGGTTCCTGAACCTAGACCAGAGTGGTGGGTGCAGTATGGCAGGCATCTCCCTCGGACTATTTCTCCTTCTCTAGGACCCAGCTCAGCTCTTTGGTGCTTTTATAAATCTTGTAAGTTGCTTAATACCACGTAATAAATCTCTTTTGTGTTGAACTATGGAGAGTGACATTCACTGCTACAACAAAAAGCACCAAGCAAAACACAGAGTAACAAGCACACACATCAACCTGCAAATTTACACAATGTACTTACATTATGTGTCATCTCGAAGTACTTCTGACAGGCTACCTGGTAATGAGTCCCCTTTACTAAATCCAAAATCTAAAATGAATGGGGAAAAGAGAGAAAGAGAAAAGACAAGTTAAGTTTCTTCTCAGCCACTGTGGTCACAGTTGTTGGCCTTCTCATAAGCTCCATTCAAAAAGGAAACTCAGTACATAAACCATGTAGCATGCTGTGCTTCTGCAGCCTGGGCACTGCAATGGTGTTGTGATTATCCAGGAATGGTTTAGCTCAGCAGTAAAACACAGATGGCAAGTGATAGCAAGTGATCCTTCTGACCTGGCACCAGGGATTTTAATAACATTACTTTGACAGGAAGACGAGAGCAGATCCTGGCACTCTGACTTTGATGGTACTGTCGGCATATCATGTGGCCCATCTTTGTAAAACCGTGTATCTATAAATCTACTAATCTAATAGCAGAGGCATGAAGCAATAAAAGACATTCTTTAGACTTACTTACACATTACCTGTTTATACAGATGAAACACTGAACACCGCTGTGAACACATCAGGAAAAAATGAGTCAAAACCCTCTGGACCAGCATAGAGAGGCAACAACTTATCTGCAATCAGATTGTCTTTTCCATAATATAGTTACTTCTAGTAAAACTCAGCATAATGCAGAGTGAATAGCCTATTCTGAGCATCTATTAGGGACGCCATCCTATCTTTTGTAAATACAATTTTCCTTCCAACTGTAGTTCATGGAATCTCTTCAGGAGGCATAAGCACCCATCCTTATCAGCGGAGCACATGGTAGCTGAAACTTATAAAGTGTCACTGCCTTCCGCCACTTCCAAATAAATAAAACACACATATTTGACCCATTTATCAAGCACAGAAAAATGCTGGAATTAAGAGATAACCAAAATGAAAGAAAGTAGAATTCTAGAAAATTGTTAATTTGTACTGCCTTTCAAAAGGCTAACCTTCCTGCCATCAAAGAAAGGAACAGTCTTGAATTCTTGCTATCCCCATCAGGGAATACTGCTTTACAGTTTTGACATAACATAAGAAAATTATAGCTGCAGAAGGGGCATCAGGCACCAGCAAAAATCTGCTAAGGGACTGCTTTCCTCTGGTTGTTGTAGATACAAATTTCATACCACTTTCAATTAACTTCAATCTAAAAGATTTGTGTAAATATCAACCTGTCACAGAAGCCAGGATTCCATCTACCTCCATGACCCATTTTTCCTCAATTAGAGAAAAATGAAAAATAAATTCATTAAAAATAAATGACAATACATAAATCAATGCATAAAATTTTGTAAGTAATGCCAACACTTTGAGCTTATACCCCAATGCTTGTCCAACAGCCATTAAAGCTGTGCAGTGATGAACTTGAAGCTAATTACTGGATAACAAACACAACAGATTGACATATATAAACTGTCATTTCAAAGAAGACTTCAAACACAGATTTAAGATCTGATCCCATAAATTAACTGAAGACAAAATAAATATACAGAAATAAAGCTGAACTATGTGGTATATTTATGTTCCTTTTATGTAAAATCAAAACAATGGTGCTGGTCACAACTGGCTTGGTCTTCTGATATCAACTAACAATTGCAATAACCCCATACACGAGCCCCACAGACCAGCCTGATCCAGACAACCCTTCTTTAAGACGCTTCCCAGGTGAGCCTGGGTTATGTCACAGTGTCAGTTAAACCACCCGGCAGAGTGACTAGACACAGGTGAGCTGACAAGGAAGACACAGACTATGAGAAACACAGACTTAACTGAAAACGTTGGTAGTTTAAAAACACAGCTGTTTCTACCACCACTCTATGGAGGCAGCTCTTTTTTAACAAAAATATTTTGTCTTGAAATCATGCAGCCATCTATATTAAATAGACGACTATTTTACTAGTCATACTACAGCATGTTTGAGACAACAAGAGTATAATTGTGAAGAGATGATGAAAACAATCAATAGTGGGTTTTCTTTTTGTTTTCTGGCAAGAAAAACTGACAAATTTAGAATGAAGGAGATGAAGCAGAGGAGGTTAAAAGAGAATACATGAGTGTGGGGAGAGAGGAGCGAGCCAAGGAGAACTCTGAGGGACAGAGAGCGTGCTCTGCTCTGGGGCAGTTGGGATGCTATCTTCACTTCAGACAAGAACATCCTGTTCAAATAAAGCTGCCTGAAGGTCTCATTAGGGACAGGATCAATTTTGAAAAGAATTAAGAAATCATGTGCAGTTTAATCTAACATTCCATAGAGGAACATAGAAACAACTTACATGTTTTTAAAATTAAAAAGAAAATATCAACCGACCAAAGAGCACAATTACTAAGAGTCCAGACTCTGATCTATATTGTAAGAATGCAGGAAGGCAGGTGCTCTCTCAGCCCAGGGTGATGAACTCCCTCACTCACGCCAGACTCACTGTGAAGTGCAGACTAGGGTCAGCAGACTGTAGGGGTGCCCAGTGGACCCCACCAGGAGGAGAACAGAGGAGTAGTGGGAAGTACTCAGACTTGCAGATTAAGCGTTTCCTAAGAGTCAGACAATGTTTCTTAAAGCAGGCACTTTCCATGAAAATGCCCAATCAGAGTCAATTCTGACGCTTCTAAACAATGCACTACTCATCCTCAATTACCAACCACTTCCTAAATATCATAAACTAGGTTTTAAAAAAAAAATTCTAAGAGAATGGTAAGAACTCTTCAACAACAGGGCTCAAGGCACATATAAAGCCTTTCCACTTTCACTTACTAACTGTACAAACTAAAGGGTTTCATTACGACACTTGATAAGTACATGTGCCACACTTGGTCTTCTTCAGTCTTCTAATACCCTATCCTGCTCCTAACTCCCACTGCTCCTCCCCTAACTCTAAACCCACCTCCTACTTCCATGTATTATCTGCACTGTGCTCTCTTTTCTTTGATTATGACTGCTTTATGTATACTTACCTTTAAATCTACCAATACAGTCTGCTCAGTGCATTTACTGTTGTTTATATGTATATGCTCTTAGGGCTGACACTTGGCATTGGATAAACCAATTAGGCGGGCCATCTTGGGGAAGACTGATTCTCCCTCTTTCAGCAATCATTAACTGCCTGTAGCCTTTCATCTAGGGTTGGGGACTTGTGAGATCTCCTCCATCAACACTGGCACGTCAACTAGTGTTGACATTGTTCAGGTCTTGTTTAGGCAGCCATACTATTAAGGTTTCATGAGTGCAGCTTCCCTGTCCAATACAAACGACACAGCCTTGCAGCCAACTTCCTGGTCCTGTGGCTCTGATGATCTTTCCACTCCCTCTTGGTTCAGCTGTTTCTTATATATTGACATTTATTTCTTATATAAAATAAATATAAAATACGCCCAATAACATATACCAGTCACTAAACACTGCTAGTTGAGTGGATTTTGAACAACAGCACAGTTATAGAGCTATAATGCTAACATTGTGTGTATAGGCCCACTCTGCTGACTTCAGAAATTTTACAAGTGGTTCTGAAGTACTAGCATTTGCCTGTGTAGTGCAACTTGATGTAGGTTTGCTCTTAATTTTGTGGAATTCCTGATACAAACATTAAACATTGTATTAAGACAAGATGGGCACTGAAACAACCTGCTTTTGGACAGAATGACTCCAAGGCAGGAAATATAAAGTTAGAAATGAAAGGAAAATCAAGATATGCCCCAAATACTCTAATTTGTGATAAAAAGCACAATTCAGTAAATACCAGAATCCAAGAAAGGCAGACTTTCAGGAACAGAGTTTGGGCCAGAATCAAAGTGTTCCAAAGGGGAAAGTAGGGGAAAGAACGAGGCAGCAACTTAACAGTGCTATTTCTCCAGCATCGAGTCTGAAGACCACGAAGAGATCACTCCCTAGATTAGCTCACTTTATGTTCCCATAACAAATGCTCAGAATTGGGTACTTGAGTTAATAAAGGGTCATTAGCTTACAATTTGGAAGGATGAAGGTCCAAGATAGTGAAGTCCCATCAGCTGGCTTCTGTTAAGGATGACAGAAATGAAAGGAAGCTACCATAAGACAAGAAAGGAAGCCAGAAAGACTCAAAAGCCGTAGCAGCTCAGTGCCATGGGGTTCTAAGAACTGCTGGTCCTTTCCAAGGTGCTCACCACAATGAGGCTAGGCTTGTGCAAACACTGAAAGCATACCCAGAGGTGTGCTTCCAAGGATAGCAGCAGAGACGGACCTAGAGTAAGAATAAGAAACAGAGGGCTCAGGGAAACACAAACCACACAAAGGCAGGAACTCAGGTCAAGAAGACAATGTGGAGGAGCCAGTGAGAAGAGTGAACCAGGTGGGGAAATGAGGAAAGAACCACGGAGTCTGCAGTCTGCTGCTCCTGTGCTGTGGCTGCTGCAGCCCACAGAGGGCCCTCTAACAGCAATGGCAAGGACTCTTCAATCCTCCTGCTCCATTCTGAAAGACCCCAGCAAACCCTACTTCCTCTTCCAGACAGCACTATTTCCAAAGGACAGCACCCCCAAGGCCAAGGGAAATAAGGCACAGGCAACTCTGAGGCCTGCCTAACAAATTTTCTAATCATGATCCAGAAAAAAAAAAAAAAGCTAAACTAAACAATCACATCAATTTTGAAAACATAAAATTATCAAAGAAAACATTGCATGAAGAGCTAAGAATATTTCGGAAACAGTAGTAAATTTAGTTTTTCATACCAATATTTAGAGTAAAATTGAGATGCAGGAGCATCATTTGGCAGCTTGGCTCTTACTAGTGCAGAAGGACTATGTAATGTTATGTATATTCCTTGATTTTCCCCTCGAATTTTAGTCATTCTCTATTAGGTACTAAAATCCACCAAGAAGAATTCTAAACTTTTAAAAATAAAATAATTTATCTTTTCATCTTCACAAAAAAGTTCATCAATTTGTATTCACTATGTTTAGTAAAGGAAATTAATTATACTTTATCCTCGAGACAAGTTACTGGTTATTTCGCTAAGAGAATTACTATTTCCTACTCTTTTTATCATTATCCTTTTATTTAAATTTCTTTTATATAATATATTTTGATCATGTTTCCTCCTCCTTCAACTCCTCCCTGGTCTTCTCCCTACCCATATAACTTCACGTTCTTGTGTGTCTCTCTCCCCTTGTCTCCACCCTCTCCCTCACCAAACAAATGAAAAACAAACAAACAAAGAAAAAATACCACCACCACCACCCCAAAAAGCTACACAGAGTCTGTGTTGCATTGGCTGAGTACTCCTGGGCATGGTGCCTATCCTGGAGTATAGCTGATCTTTCCAGTGAGACACTATTGGAGAAGGTGGATTTCCCCTTTCCCAGCAGATGCCAATTGCAAATAGCTTCTTGGTTAGGGGTGGGACTTTGTGTTCACTTCCCCTTCTTAGTGCTTGGATCTCTCTGCTATGAACCTGGGCAGGGGTTGTGCAGGCTGTCACAGTCTATGTAGCCCAGGCTAGCTTCAAGTTCATGGCCCTTCTGCTTCAAGCCTCCCAAGTGCTGGTCTTACAGACACACACCACCACACCTGGGAAGGAATTCTAATGAAGGGGCATAACCAAGATGTCTTTAAAGATAAATAACTGTTTTTATGATTTGAATGACTGTGATCTATCAGACTGATCTTTGCCAGTCAATCAACATGTATGACAGTCTCCAACACCTGAGGGAAATGCCACACAACAACAGAAACAAACACACGCTCCAAGTCTAACTTGGAGAGCAGGTGCCGCTTCCTGCCACCGTTTACTCCAGTGCCTGCCAAAGATGCTCGAGGATGACTTGGCAGCAGGAAGCCACCACCTGCCCACCCTTGGCTCTGGTGACTGGTGGACTGCACAGGCACAGCTACATATGCTGCACCCACCAATTAGACAGACGCTAGTGTGTCTCTAATTCAAGGTCGTCTGCCTTAATGTAGAAGCAAGAACAGCCTTGATTCTTCTTAAAAAGTTCAACTGTCCAAAACTAGCCCACAAAGATTTTCCACTCCATTTCTGAGCTTCCTTATTTCAAAAGTGAAAGAAATGCTTGCCAGAGGTATGAAGTACGGGACACATCTGCACATAGAGCTCTCTGTTTCTCACATGCCTGGCATGGCACAACCAGTAGAAACCTCGGACCTCTGCTGTGATCTTCACCAGAGAGACTAAGGCCAGGTTTCCCCTCTTGAAAATACACTTTCATTTGCTTAAGAACATCCCATGTCAAGCATTTTACTATACTTATTTTTTATTGTTTGTAAATACAGTTCTGAGTTGATTTTACTTCCAAATATCTTTAAATTTCCCCTTTCCTCTCTACTGCTCAGCCCCATCATTCTCTCTTTTATAATAGGCTTCCTGATTTTCCCTTACAAGAGCCTACACAGCCACCAGTGTCACTCCTAAAAGCCAACCCAACCCTGCATTCCAGCGCCCGCCAGAGAAGGATCACATACTAATCTGCACAATCCAGGCCTTCTCATCAGACCTAGCCTCCCTCCCTGGGCTCTGCTCGGGCTCATCTGCCCATGGGGTCCTCACAGCTGCTCCAGGCTTTTCTACAATGTTTAGTGGAATTTTAGCTCATAAATCCTAGTGGTAACATCTCTGGGAGTCTCTTGTCAAATATGTTAGTTCGGTTAATCCAGAATTACCTGGGTGTGACTAGAGGCTGGCCACCCAGTTAGCCATATGTGGCACCCAAACAGGCTTAATTAGCCAGTCATAAGTAATGAGCTGTTTAATCTCCATGAGTTTATGAAGTTGTTAAATATTTGTTTGCTTTTTTTTAGAATTTTTTTATTTATTTATTATGTGTACAGTATTCTCAGTATTCTGTCTGCATGTATGCCTGCAGGCCAGAAGACAGAAGAGGGCACCAGATCTCATTACAGATGGTCGTGAGCCACCAAGTGGTTGCTGGGAATTGAACTCAGGACCTTTGGAAGAGCAGGCAGTGCTCTTAACTGCTGAGCCATCTCCCCAGCCCTGTTTGCTTTCAATTTTAATTTTTACTATAACATAGTCATTTAGGATATAAGAAGTGATTTCACTATTTTTGAAGTGAAAAAAAGATTTGACTTGTGTCCCAGGATGTGATCTATTTTAGAAAAGCCTCCATGTGCTGCTAAGTAGGATATTCATTGTGTTGGGGTAGAATATTCTGTAGATATCTGTTAAATCCATTTGATGCATAATATCAATTAATTCTAATGTATCTCGGTTTATTTTCTACCTAGATAATCTGTCTACTGGAGAAAGCAGGTTATTGAAATCATCTATGATTAATGCATTGATGTCAATCTGTTTTTTAAATCCAGTAGTATATATTTTATAAAACTGTGTGCCCAGAGTTTGGTGCATATATGTTTGAGACAGTAAGGTCTTTTGATTAATCCTTCTCTTGATACAATCAAATATCCCTCCTTATTTCTTTTGATTATAGTTTAGAGTCTATTTTCTCAGATATTAGGGTAGTGGTGCCTACTTGCTTCCTGGTCCCATTTAGAGTACTTTATGCATCATTTATTTCAAGGAGGTACTTATCTTTAATACTAAGTGTGTTTCTTGTAGACAACAGGTAAATGGATTCTGGGATTTTTGTTTTGTTTTATTTTGTTTTGCTTTAATTAATCAATTATAATTTTTAAATAATCTTTTCTCATTTTACATACCTATCCCAGTTCCCACTCCTTCCCCTTGTCCCGTTCCACACATTTTTCCCCCACTCCAACCCCCATCCACTCCTCAAAGAGGGTGAGGCTTCCCATGGAGAGAGAACAAAAGTCTGTCACATCACTTTGAGGCAGGACCAAGGTCCTCCTCCCTATATTTTGGCTGAGCAAAATATCCCTCCAAAACGAATGGGCTCCAAAAAGTCAGTTTAAGCACTAGGGATAAACCCTGGTCCCACTGCCATGGTCCTACAGACTGCCTAAGCCACACAACTGTCACCCACATTCAGAGGGCCTAGTTAGGACCTATGCAGGTCTTCCGCTATCAGTCCAGAAACCGCGATCTCCCACTAGCTCAGGTCAGCTGTTTTTGACAAAGAAGCTAAAATTATACAATGGACAAAAGAAAGCATCTTCAACAAATGGTGCTGGCATAACTGGATGTCAACATGTAGAAGAATGAAAATAGATCCATACCTATCACCATGCATAAAACTCAAGTCCAAATGGATCAAAAACCTCAACATTAAATTCAGCCACACTGAAGAGAAAGTGGGAAGTAGCCTTGAATGCATAGGCACAGGAGAGCACTTCCTAAATGTAACACCAGTAGCACAGGCACTGAGAGCAACAATTAATAAATAAATAATTAATAATTAATTTCTGAAACTGAGAAGCTTTTATAAGGAAAAGAACATGCCAATAAGACAGAAAGGCAGTCAACTCAATGGGAAAAGATTGTCACCAATCCCACATTGGACAGAGGACTGATCTTTGAACGATATAAGAACTCAAGAAACTATCCCATGCTTTTTCAGTCACATTCCAGCTGGTCTTGGTGAGCTCTCAATAGATCAGCTCCACTGTCTCAGTGGGCTGAAAAAGCATGGGATAAAACTGGACTCTCTGAACATGGCGAACAATGAGGGCTGATGAGATGCAAAGGACAATGGCACGGGGGTTTGATCCTACGTAATGTGATGGCTTTGTGGGAGCCCAGCCAGTTTGGATGTTCACCTTCCTAGATATGGACGGAGGTGGGAGGTCCTAGGTCTTACCACAGGGCAGAAAACCCTGACTGCTCTTTGGACTGGAGAGGGAGGGGGAAAGGAGTGGGGGGAGGGGGAGAAGGGTGGGAGGAGGGGGCGTAGGGGGGGAGGAGGGGGAGGGAAATGGGAGGCTGGGAGGAGGTGGAAACTTGTTTTTTTTTCTCCTTTTCTCAATAAAAAAAGAAAAAAAAAGAACTCAAGAAACTAGACATTAAACCACCAAATAGTCCAATTAAAAATTGGGTACAGATCTAAACAGAGAATTCTCAACAGAAGAATCTCAAATGGCCAAAAGACACACAAGGAATTGCTCAACATCCTTAGCCATCAGGGAAATGCAAATCAAAATGACTCTGTTTTTGTTTTATTTTTTAATTTATTCAATCTTCCTTGTCTTGACTGGAGAATTGTGACCACTGGTATTTATAGCTATTGTTGAAATGTGTGTGTGGTCATCATTGTGTTGCTGATTTTTGCTGGTTTTGTTTGTGTTCTTAGTGGTATTTTTTAAAATAATTATAGCCTCATATTTCTTTTCAAAGTTATTCTGCTATCTTCACTCCTCTCTTTAGCCTGAAATACTGCTTCTTATATTTTCTTTAGGTTTGTTGAGTGTGTGTGTTTGTTTATGCCATGGAATATTTTTAATGTGTTTCTTCTTCAATTGTGGCAGATAGTTTTGCTGGGTATATTTATCTAGGCTGGTCATCATAAGTCTTTTAGGATTTGGAATGTATTCCTTCAGGATCTTCTAGCTTTCAAAGTTTCCAATGAGAAGTCAGCTGTAGCTCTAATGGATTTTTTTTTGTATGTGACTTGTTTTTTTTCCCCTTGAACTTTTCACTATACTTTCTTTGTTATGTATAGTTAGTGTTTAACTCTGATATGGTGTAGGAATTTTCTTTTATGGTTTTGTCTATTTGGTGTTCTGGGTATTTCTTATATCTGTGTGAGCGTGTCTTTCCTTAGTTTGGGGGACATTTTCTTCTATGATCTTGTTGAAGATCTGATCTATGTCATTGACTTGGAGTTCTTTTCCCTCATCTATGCCTATAATTCAAAAGTTTTTTCTTTCTTCATGGTGTCCTCCCTGTGTTCCCATTTCTGTTCAGACTTTATCCTACTTCCTCTTAACCTCTGGTAAGCATTAGCCAGGATTCCGTTTTGGCTTTTACTCCACCCTGCTTCTCCCATAACACCCTGGTCTTGGAAAAGCTGATTTTAACTTCAGACATCACTACCAGCCAACTAGTTATGTGCTAGTGGCATGTCACACCTACGACTCCTCAGCATTCTTATGGTCTTTCCAATTCATAATTGTAACTAGAAAGTGCCCTAGGTTCTCTATTTGGATGTAAAACCACCTCCTCTTTGCCACTCAAATTCTTTACTTCAAAAATTCAACTCCCAAACCAAGTACTTCTTCTAAGTTGCCCATCACTGCGCATGTACTAGTCCTTTCACTTGAAAGCCAATGACCTTATACACTCCTGCCTTTTATTTATGCATTCATGATTCGAATTCATGACTTTCTATTAAGTCCTCATCCTGTAATCAGCTCTTACAGAAAAGTGCTTTCCAGACTCGATTGGCTATAGACAGTCTCCTTTGATAAGCATTGCTTAAAAACTTTACAAGATAAGCTGAATCAATTAGACAGTAGGGTTTTCCCATTGATATTCTTCAAATAAAAAAAAAACAATGTTTTTTTAAGAATGTTCAATGACTTTGATGTCCCAGCTTCTTCTGGAGCCAGAAACGATAGACTCAGTCAGCTATTGTAGAACCCAAGGCAAGTCAGAATCACATTGCAGACAGAGGTTCTTACAACACCATGGAATTTTTTAAAAGATAGACTTACTAAAAGATGCATTCTCTTAAATATTTAGTTAACAATTTATGCATTTTTAGTTAAATTCTTAACAAAACAAAGTATTTGAAAAAGTACTAGACCTAATAAGCTACCATCAGACTTACACAGATTAAACCTAGCAACAACTGAGCCTACTAGAACAGTCATTGACTTCAAAGTATATTTTTTTCCTCAGAAAACAATTTTCCAAAATGAAAGGCTCTGTCATGAATTTTCAGCTTCACTAATAAACCTCAATGCATTAAACATTTATGTTTTTAAGTGAGGCCCTCAACTGACAGAGAAAAATAAGTTGGGGTGGGATTTCTATGTTCTTTTATTACTAAGGGAAATAAAACTGTCACCGAGCTGATGGAAGAACTGGATTTCCAAGGACTCAGAACCTGAAAAGTCAAGGTGTTGGATCAATTCACCCAGAAGGCAGAAGTCTGGTGTGCGTCCTGACGCAGTACACAGCATCATTCTGTAAACAAATCCAAGAGGATAGAGCTACTGCAGAATCACTGAGGATCCTGGGCAGAACTGGACCTACCTGGTTGATCCCTGAGGCAGGAATCTTGTAGGACTGCATCTTCTGCTTCAGCAGCTCTGCATCACTGTGACGGAATGGGCACCCTGACAACAAAACACAAACCACACAGCAGCAAGGTCATTTACCAGGACTCAGCACAGGGCCACCCTCGAGAGGCTGCCAAAGCACTCTTAATGTCTAACAGCTTATTAATAAAAGCTCAATTGCCCATAGGTGCAACTGTTTCCCTTTCTATCTAAAGGAGGATTTAGCTGCTCAGGTATCAGGACACTACAGGTTCAGGAGTTACATATAACAGCGCAGCACTCACAGACTCATGGCCGTTCACTAGGAAGGGAAAGCAGCCTGACCCTTGGCACCCTCTCACAGAACAGGAAATCACAAAGTAGGCATAACAGTTTACCTCTCACATTTCCATAGTCTAAAAATACTGCAGAATGACATAAAAGAGAAGGATATATATAATAGAAATAAAAATATCCAAACTCTAAGAAACATAAATATATCAAATCAGATTCCGACATAAATTCTACGCCTATCTCCTGAAGACCGGAACCCCTATAAACTCTGAAGAATCATGGCAGTAAACACTGTGAACAATTAGAAATGGCTTCAGAGAAAAGTCACACATAATATATTTATCTCATCTCTTATTTCATGAGCAAAATAAAAGGATGGACAATAAGAAATACTTGCATGAAGAAGAACAGAGACTATTTAGGCACTGAAAAATAGATCTACAAGCTAACTGGTAGTAACTGCACATTTTATATATAATTGGTGGAAATTAGGGAATGAAAACATAATGGAAAAGGGCCAAGAAGCCAAACTAATGCACTTATCAAACAATTTAAATATAAATAAAGCCTCCATTGTAAAACTATGGATCTCTATAAACTATGAATTCTGCAAAATTTATAGCATATCCTTTATACATATTTACAAAAATACATTTGAGTACAAGGAAGCATCTTGAGAAAATATACTATATAATGTATAGTAAAGTGTCTGGCATTCCTGGTAGGTTGACCATGCTCCTGTGGGCGGCTCAACACACTATTGAGAGGGTGTGGCACTGTTGAAGTAGGCATGGTCTTGTAGAAGCAAATGTGTCACTCTGGGGCCAGGCTTTGAGATCTCCTATGCTTAAACTTCACTCTGTGCCACAGTCCATTTCCTGTTGCCTTACAATCAAGATGTAGCCAGCACCATGTCTGCCTGCATGTTGCCATGCTCCCAACCATAATGATAATGGATTGAGCCTATAAACTGCAAGCTGCCACCTCAATGAAATGTTTCCCTTTATAAGAGAGCTGCTGTGGTCACACTGTCTCTTCACAGCAATAGAAACCCTAACTAAGACAATGTTCTTTAATAAGTGAAAAAAATAACCTGTGATATATCCAGATAATGGACTATTACCAGATTCCCACCCAGCCTCTACTTGGAAGTCAAGAGTGGCCTCTGCCCAGCTGAAACAGCAGGACTACCTTCAGTGAGAAGCTATGTCTAAAAATGAAGGTAGAGAAAAATAGAGAAAGCACCTAACATCAACTTTTGGCCTCCACAGACACACACATGCACACATGTATATATCAGAGACACATACATATATCAACACAACCACAGACCCAATCAATGGTCCAAAAATAGGAAAGTGATTTAAAAATTACTTTTAAAGGATATATTATGCAGTAAATTAAAATAATCTTCCAGAGACTAGTTAATAACATAAAATAATGTCAAGTTTAAAAACGTGAGGCAAACAGTTAAGAGTTAGCTGTCTAGACTTAAGAGAAAGACTAAAATGTTGATAACAAGCATGATTAAATGTGAAATAATGGGTAATTTTTTCATATTTTCTATAGACAGAATATTTTGAAAATAAGCATAAGGAAACATACTGATGTTCACAAAGTCAAAAATGTGGATGTCCACACATAGACTATAGACACCAAGAGTGAACCCCAATCTCAGCACCAGGCTTTGAGCAATAGCAACATGTAGTAACCAGTCACTGTACCAGAAGATGCTGAGAATGGATGGAGGAGGTTAGCATATGTGAGGATGAGGGCACATAGGAGCACATTCTGTTCAGTCTTCCTGTGAACCTAATGCAGTTTAAAACTTTTAAACAATTGACAAATAAAGTTGTTCTGTCTTGTTTTGCTTCTTTGATATGGAGCTATGGATCAAACAAAAGGCCTTGCACATAGTAGGCCTACAACTAAGCCAACCCAGAAACAGGGTTTAAATGAAAAAAAAATCACTAGACAGTCTACACATCCTGAGGAAGCTACTGCCAAATTCCTAAGAGGCTGGGAAGCTGATTAAGGAGAAAAGATGCCATCTAAAGTAAGCCTTCAGGGAGGATGAAAGCAGGCTTGTCCAGAAGATGATGGACAATAAACCAGCACTCATGAGGTGCTCAGGAAGCACCAGAGCACAGCACAGAGAAGACAGACCACCTCTAGCAGCAACTTTACTACCGGGTGTGTGATAAAGTCAAGGGCGCTGTGAAGAAGCTATAAGCTTTCAAAACCCAAAATGATCTATTCTGGCAACATGATCTGAGTCAGGGTGACAGCCACCTTGTTAATAGGAAGTTCTGACCAATAATTCCTCCAAAAAATAAAAAATACTTGCAAGAAGGGTTGAAATTTAAGGTCTTCTTGATGAAAGACTATATTCCTGGCCATCCTGAGTTGGCTTACTATGGAAATGCAAGATTGAAGTTGCATTTTTATTATTTCCTAAATTGAGTCCACTACTCGAGCTCCTTGATCAGAGCACCATCTGATTTGTCAAGGCCATAAAAACTTACCTGGTTTAATTTCATTAAATCAGTACTTGATACAGGTCCTAATCTAGACATAGTACAATGTAGGAAAAGATGAGTTCCTGTGAAGCTACACTGAAAACCAGAACTAAAAATGCCTGATGGAAGAATTTACAGCATGAAGCCATGAACGACTTTAAAAGCTTCTTGAGAACAGTAAAGGAATAGGGAAAGCCACTTGCATTGAAATACAAGTTGGTATGAATTTGCTAACATGCTGATGAAGGAATGGAGGAAACACTGGGTAACAAACACTCAACTGAAGAAACTTGTTGAGACCCCTATTTAGGGAAATGGAAAGAAAATTGAGGCAGAATCAGCAGTGGAATATTCCAAAAATTTGCTAAATTATTATTTTCAGATAGATCTCATTATATTGCTCATGCCATACAATGAACTCCTGAGCTCAAGTGATCCTCCTGCCTCAGCTCCTTGGTGCTGGACTACTGTAAAGAGAGACTGCACTTTAGTTTCCCAGATGCCCAGACCCGAATAATCACACAGAAACTATATTAATAACAACAGTGTTTGGGCTATTAGCTCAGGCTTCTTATTAGCTATTATATCATTTCTATTAGCCTATGTATCACCATGAGGTTGTGGCCTACCGGTAAGGTTCCGCATCTTTCTCCTTTGGCAGCTACATGGCACCTCCCTGACTCTGCCTTCTCTCTCCCTGCATCAGCTTAGTTTTTCCGCTCTATTCTTCCCTGACACAGTCCAAAGCAGTTTCTTTATTAACCAATGGTAACAGAACATATTCACAGCATACAGAGAGGAATCCCACATCAGACTAACACACCCGGCTTTAAAGTTATAAAAGGACAAGGGATGGAATGAAATCCTCAAGAAACACACAGCCTTAAGAGCTCCCAGATGACCTCTAAAGGATCACGATGTTGGGTTAGGAATCTGACAAACTAATAAGAGATAACTTATTATTATAGTTTTCACACACGAAAAAAAAAATGTCCTCCAATAGAAAAAAGAAGAAAACCTGCCAAATACTGAGTCTCTGCAAACATTTTTATCACCTAGTCACGACATCCACCCATTCAGAACATCGGAGCTAGCTGGCCTAGGGTCACCTGACATGATCTTCCCAATACTACATCACAATGATTACATCTATCACATTGGCCTCACTGTACCAAAATACACCATATCAGCTCATATCATATAAAAGCAAGGACAGTACACTGATATAGTTATTATTATAGTACATCACTATAATTATTCTATTATTGTTAATCTCTTGCTATGCCTAATTTAGAAATTCAAATTTACTATAATCTGTGTGTGTGTGTGTGTGTGTGTGTTAACAACTCAACCAAACTGACATACATTTGACACTGGACTTGTTAAACTGCTTAGTCTCTGTTAATTAGATGACAGGAGTAAGGAAAAAAATACACTGCTCCTCTGCATGTGGCCTTTTGAACATTAATAAAAAGCACAAACAGCTCTAAAACACTCTTATCTTCTAAAACCTTTGCAGAACACGAGACACGGAACAGTGGATGAAAGAGAACTGGGAAGCCTGCTCCAGCACAAGCTGACCACAGCTGAGTGAGCGCAGTAATAAGACAGATCACTGTCACGGAGCTCCAGCCTGACACATACACAGACAGAAGCTACCACAAGCTAGGGCCTTCAGCAGTGCAAAAAGTCATTCCCCGGCAAACAGCACAAGCACTTACCGTGATAATCCCCTTGGCTTGGCGGATTGGTCAGGATAATCTTCATGCAACTGAAAGGCGTATAGTCTGTCCTCTTGCCTTCCTTTCCAAAGCTGTGCCGGATATTATAAGCGTAACCTTTATCAAACTGAGAAAAAAAAGAAGAGACCAAGTCAGTCAATACAGTAATGGCATCAGCACCAGCTAGGATCAAACAGCTAAGGGATTCAGTGTTCATGGACATGCATACTCTATGTATCTCCTGGGTTTTTTATGACACAAATGTAACACACATACACACACACGGAAACAAGGTTTTCCTATTAATGCCCTACACACTTGTCTCTGCAGCATACTAAACAAACTTTTTAAAGAAACAATAAAGATCTTCTTAGGTAGGAGAAAGTTAAGGTTATAACATCCCCATCTCTGGTATCTAATGGGGATTGTTCCAGCAATCCCACTGATAATTAAAATCTACAAGTCAATGTAAGTAGCTCAAAACTGAGTGTAATATTTGAATTTAACTTATTACGCCTCCCATCTACTTTAAATGATCTTCAAATTATTTATAGTAAGTAATATAATTTAAATGCTATGGGAATAGTTGTGACACTGTCATTGTTTGGGAATAATAGCAATGAAAAACATCTATATGTGGTTAATGCAGACACAATAATTTTTCCCCCCAAACACTTCAATCTGAGGTTCACTGAGTCTAAGGATATGAAAGCCCAAAGCCATGAAGGGGCAACTGTTTACTGACTAATGCTGAGAATAATCTGTTGCAGAAAATAATCAATTTTCCCTCCTTGATTTGATTTCAGAGACTACACTAGGTGGAAACCAGTCTAGCCTCTCTGTCCTCCTAAACTGTCCATTAAATTCAACATCCTAACTCACTCTACTTATGAAGTGCCTCTTAAAATACTGAATGCCATCCTCCGCATTTCCATCCGGGAAACAAGCTGTCAGCAAATGTCTGACGAGTGGATGAGCCACTGCAGGTGCCTCCTACCTGGAATCCCTGCCATGGTGTTCATAAAACAAGATAATGGTGTGGAAGAGGCTTTGGAATGAATAGGATATGTGGCGGAAAAGGGACTTAGCATTTACTGAAAGGCACTTAGGTACCACCAGGCGTACTGTTGGGTGCTTTTAAAAGTGCAATCCCATTTGATCATTTCAAATAACTGGTCTCCCTATGATGGTACACAAGAGGAAACTAAAGTTCAAAGAAATGAGGCAATGTAATATAACATAGACATTAAATAAATAGCAGAGTTGAAAAGCATGCAAAATTAGAAAAGTCTGGTTCCAAACTCCAAGTTCTTTCCATAATACTGCTATTTCTCAGTAATAAGATATTCAAAATTATAGGTTCTAATATATCATTTTAGGCTGTAACTTCTTTCTTTCAAAAGATACTTCATCTTGGATGTCGGGGTTGCGAGCTGACTCTTCTTCCAGGCCTCAGTGGCATTTCCCTATGTGCCCTTATACCCCTCTAGGATAGTTCTCATCTCTGCATATTTGGTTTCCATTATGCTTGCCTGTGTTTACCTTATGGTTTGTTAGCCTCTGCTTTGAACTGATCAGTTTGGTGGTCAGTTGCTCCTGGGCTATCCAGTAAGCAAGAAAATAAACTCACTGCACGTGGAGGAACTCCTTGGTCTACTACAGCATTTGAAAGGGCATTATCCCATTTTCATACTCCCATCAAATGTTTCCAGGGCCTGATGTTTGATAATTTTCTAATTCCTATATTAGGTGATGCCCATAACTCATTGGTCAAGCAAGGGCAGACAATGTACCATTGATAATATGTTTGATTAAAGGGATATTCGATGTGACAGAATATTAGGTAAAATCCAACTTGATGGAGGAGTGTAAGTTAAGGTAAATTTCTCACAAAATTATTTTGGTAAAAATTATGAGAACAGCTGGGTATGATGACGCATGCCTTTAATCACAACATAGGAGGTAGAGGCAAGCGGCTCTCTGTGAGTTCCAGGCCAGCCTGGTCTACAAAGCAAGTTCCAGGTCAACTAGGACTGTTATACAGAGAAACCCTGTCTAGAAAAACAAAACAAAAAACTATGAAAACGAAAACCAAGTTTCTAAAATAACTGTCAGACTACAACAAATGGCAGACCATAAGAGCCTTTAAATAATAGGAGAAAAATCTTAGACTTTGCCCTGCTTTTACTACTCAGTAATCTCACAAGCCTTCAAAACTAAATTCTCAGAAGCTGTAAGTGGATCACAGGGTACATCAAATGTTCTTCCATGACACCCAGGCAATACTTGCTACGTCTTGAAAAGCCACAAAGCACACATAACGAGTCATTTCCAAAGGGCATCTTCAGAGTTCTGAATCTAACAGTCAGAAGAAAACGTCTATAAAAGGTCATACTTTATTTCCATGCTTCTTTTAGATAAAAATGCATATTCTGGAAAGCTTGAAGAAAAAGTTCTAGAGCAAATTTTCATGTGAAATTACTAAGCAAAACACTAAAAGTATTGCACAGGTGCAAGTAATGGGCAATAAACTGAACCCCGAGTGCACAGGACAGGTCTAGGTTTCATCACATTAGTGAGCACAGGGCACACTAGGATGGCAGAGTTGCCATTTGCCACCCGTAAGGTTCATTATGAAAGCAACCCAGCAAATATCAGGTAGTTGGAGATGCCAGGCTTTGTAATGAGTGAGGTAACTTACAAAGGGTCTGATTTCAGTCTCATCTTTCCTAATCCAGGCCACACCCTTGAGATCCCTTTCCCTTAACTTTACATCCACTGACCTACTTACTCTTTGACTATAGAGCTTCACTTGCTGGTGCTGCGCCCGGTTCTATAATACGACCACATTCTCTCTCCTCTAGCAGTACCTAAAGAAAACCTGTTTATATTGCTTTAATTACTGTCCATCTGTGCTTTTAATTTACCAACATTATGGTACCACAGCTCAGAGCTGACTGCCATCAGGTCCCTCAATCATAAAACACCAATCCAACAATCCAAACTGAACCTGTGTTTCCATCTTCAGGAAGGTACAGGTAACCGTCTACTGAGGCATGATGCAGGCAGATTTCACTCCTAAGATTCTGAGGACAAATGCCTATGGATTGGGCCATTTCAATAGGCTCAACATAAGCTTTAATCACTGAAATGAAAAATGCGCTTAATAGCCCTAACCTATCAAATGTCACCACTTAGCAGGACAAGTCGCAGAGTGGTTAGTTGTTGACCTTTGACCATGGGCTGAGACCGAACTGAAGAGGATTAGAATTTCTCCTTGGGGATAAAGCAATAATGACTTTTACAAACATTTCTAAAAAGTATCTGTCCTCAGCTTCTGCTAGGTTAGAATCATCCTGTCTACGTTTTACACATGTTTAGCTTCTATCCGCTTTCCCCATACAGTCTCCCTATTTTTCTTTGTCTGGTCACTTTAGTTCATAGTATCAGGAAGAAAATGGTTTCTGTCTTATAGCAGTGGGGATCGTATTTGTCTGTTTACATAAAGTCACTATAAGCTATGAGCCTCATATGCATATGCCTTGCATATGAGTGCAAACGTTTAGTTACAGGTTTCAAATCTATCTTGTACAAAATGGTTATATGCACAGATTTGTGTTGTTTTTTCTTTGCAATTAGAGCGCTGCATCACTTACTTACATAAACCACACAGATATGATTCACTGCAAAAAGATGCAATGTTTGAAGGAAGAGAAATGCTTCTTCTCCATCTTAGTGGTATGTTATAGGCACGAGCCCAGTTGCTGACCTCATGTAGATTATGATCAAGGTTCTGGATTAAAGCTGAAAACAAAGCGGTTGTTGTCTTGTAACCAAACAACACATTATTGACAGATTGTGTTCTCAGCAAAGCAGGAAGACGGCTGTACCAAGGGAGGACTATGTAAATTTCATTGTCTGGCTTCAGGTTATCTGTTTGCTTCTCAGCATCAGTGTGGTTTCTCATTAAGACACTGGATTTACGTTGCCATGCTATTCTTCCAAACGATTTGCACACAGGTGACAGGTACAGGAAAAGATAGAAGGAAAATGCCTTTTCTTCCTTCAGTTTTACCACCCTAGAAATGTTCAAAGGAAATCATTATTTCATATTACAGTTGCTCCGGACACCATAATAAATCTTTCATTCTTTCATAGGAATTTAATGTTAAGATTAAAATGTCAGTATTAAGTTGGTCAAACACGAACATGTCCAAAGAAAATGGCAAACTAACTGCTGAATATAATAATATGCTTCCGTCTGTGGTGCATTAGTGAACAAACCAAAAAATTCACACTTGTACCCCCAGACACACACACTCACACACACGCATGCACACACGCACAAAAAGCACACATTAAACTATGAATAATAAAATTACCTGTATTTCATATCAAGTCTCAGATTAAATGCTAATTTTCAAACCGCTTAGTAACTGTCTATTCTCACTGTCTATATCACTGAAGTACAGATGTGTCGTTATCAATGGAGATGCTGTCTGAAAAGTGTATGTTAGGTGGGTGCATATTTACACGATAGTGTGCAATGACCGTCCATCAGTGTGGTCTCTTGCACAACCCAGAGGCAGGAAATGTATGGGGCTGTCATAATATGGCGTGCTTTTACAGTTTAGTATTTGCTTTTGTTCAGTGCTAAAGATCAATACCAGGGCCTTGAACATGCTAGGCAAACACTCTCTCCTGGGCTATATCCCCAGTGCTATAACTGTAAGAGAACACATAGAAGTAAGCTATCATAGAAAGTAAAGCCTAAGCTCAGTGGTAGAGTTCTTGCCCAGGATGTACAGGGTCCTGGTTTGATCCCAACTGGGGGTTGCAGGTAAGTCAATATAGTAAATATAAATATGCAAACAATCAATTATCATCAAGTACTATAAACTGTGCACAGATATATGTGCTATGCTTTTATCACTTGGCAACCACAAACAAAGGAGAGCAATACTGCAATATGAAGACCTCCTACCACACACGCAGTGCATATCTGGCCTAGATATCACTCTCTGGCGTCTGACTGTGTATAGGACTAGTGAGCTGACTATAACTACCTGTTGGCGGATATCTGAGTACAGAGTTCCTCAGCAGTGACTCTGAACCTCCAGGCTGTGCATAGCTTATTCACTGAACTGCAAAACTTCTCAACTATTTACCATGTGTGGTAAAGGACACAGATGAGCCTGTCCCGATATATTAAAAAGAACAAATATATCTTAGCTGTGTTTAGCAATCTACCAAACTCTACTTTCATGTCTGGGTAGATTTAAAAATTCAATAAATAAAACCTACCACTAGCACTACAGACGTAACTGCCTATTTTATGGGCTCTAAGAGAGCAAGCTGAGGGAAGGAGGCGACAACCAGTGCAGAGTCAGACAGGCTCTCTTGGGGTGGCTCTGCTCACCACGCAAGGAGAATACTGGACATGTTTTGGGATGTGTTGTGACTGAAAATCCTGTGCTGTGTTGTCTCAGGAGAGGTAGAGAGTCGCATAGGACATACTAAGTCTAGAACAAGGACAGACACCCTGAGGGCAAAAACCCCTTAATGACAGAGATTTTGTTATTTCATTAAATTCTGTGTCTTTTGCACTTACTTGGCACATAAGTAATAGTTCTATAAATAACAGTCAGGGCCACATGGACTTGCTGCATTACACTGTTTTAATCTATATAATTGTCAAGTTTCATATATTTCCGGTTGTTGAAATAATGAAAAATGTAATACTTTCTCATTCTACAACCTCTCTTAAGGGACTGAGCTTTAAAAGATGTCATCTTTTTTAAAAAAAGAATGTGTGGAGAAGTGGAGTAGAGTCAATGCCTTGTCCTTGCTCTATCTGCCAGCTGTAGGCTCTCCCTCCTTTCTGCCTAGTGCATCAGAGGCACTGATGAAGACAGAAATGACCTTTTCCTGACATTATTAGTAGGAGAGTGCCAATACTCCTGGCTATCTCCAGAGCTTGACAATAAACTCCTATTACTAAAGATAGCACGTACTTGACTCACAGAATTCATACTCACCTGGAAGCTTCATCCCTACAAACTAATGTTCATGATGCTGGAAGGTGCTGTGTCTGCATGCTGATCAGTTTTAGGGGTAGGATCTCTGTGTTAATTGCCATCTACTAGAGCTGGCTAGAGAACACTGCTAGAGAAAAGTAAACCTCAATCCTACCCAGCTGTGAACCCTGCAAGTGACTGTCCTGACAAAATAAGCCCACTGTTGTAATAGTGGCACAGATGTTATAGGAGCAACCAACCACTTTTCTGACTGGAACAAAGGCCTGATCCATGAGATAGAACCTATACCTGACACTGTCAACAGAGACAAGAACCTATGGTCAGAGACCCTAGGAAGGAACCAAATACATTACTCCTCTAAATGGACATATGAAATGCAATGACTTTCTGTTATATCCATAAATCAGACCCAGTTCTCAACCCTCATCAGAGAAGGCTCTCCTTGACGTAGTTGGCAATTAACACAGAGATCCTACCCCTAAAACGGATCAGCATGCAGAGCATAAAAGACTGTGGAGCACCTATCCCTGCCTCGAAGTTGAGGGACTTTTGCTAAAGGGAAGATGTACAACATGCAGACTCACACCAATTGTGACAGCATTTTATAAGGCCTTCAGAAGCTCCAGCCGAACAAACTCTGGAGATGAAGACAGATGAAGATGGACACAGTCCCACCAGGCTGAGCAACTATTGGTATTTGGTAGCCACTGGGAAAAGGTGTGTCAGTTTCCTTTAACAATGTGACCTCTAACAGAATAACTACACAGCAGGGCAGGCCTCAACCCCAAGACTAGCTGGGAAATGCATACTGGACTTGATGGGGAAAGAAGAAGAAAAAAGTGGACATCTCAAAGTTGAATGGGAAGGGGTGGGAGGATAGTAAGGAAAGGAGATGGGGGTGGTGAATGTGTTCAAAATACACTGTATGAAACACTCAAAGAATTATTTTAAAAAGATCAAAAGTTTTCACTCATTATAGTCACTCTTCTACAACAGCATTCCCCATAGTCTGATCACCATTTTAGAGCTACGATAGCAGAATAATATGATTATCTCACTAAGTCACCAAGTTCAGTTTTGTGCTGGATTTATTTAATTTCTTCCAGCTATATAGAAATATACAAATATTCTCCTACAGCAAATAATTGTGTTAAAGGATTCTTTCCCTTAATATAACTGTTTTAATTGTTTCTTTATGCTACATCACACTTGAATACACTAAGAAAAAATCAATTGCTTATAATTTTATGTCAATAGTTCATTTCAATATATTATTATATAAAATACTTCTCTTCGTGAAGCACATTATCTTTAAATACATGCATATGAATAATGTTCCAAATTACCATTCTGCTATAGAAATTTCTGTTGTAAGTTTTGAGATTACTGTGTCATAAACTCAATATTAACGGAAATTATTTCCCATTCTGTTTTCAAGAAAAGCTGCTCCTAAAAAAATAACTTTCACATTAATTCAAATGTAATCATTTAAATGGTGAGATGCTATGACAAAGAAAGCTAGGGATAACTGCAAATCTAAGAATTGGACTCTGCCTGGACAGCTTCTGGGATCACAGGCCTATGAGCCTCTACATATGCAGATGAACATTCACTGAAATTCAACAGCTGCCTCTGATGTTCTCTATGGCATACAAATGAGCAGAAGCACAATGAGAAACACAACATGTGTAAACTTACAGGAATAATATTTTGATGTGCAGCTTTAAAGAGTAATTTGCGGAATACTAATAATCCCCAAATCAATTTGTCTCTAAAGAAATATAGCCACAATATTACTTTTGAAACTTGAGTAATAGCAATGAGGCCCTCACCAAACAACTACATGAGACATTTCCCATAAATGCTGGAGAATTTATCTTCTCTCAGTACCACCCAATTCACAATTAACAACATTTGCTCCTCAGGTTTGTTTTATGCATGAATATACCCAGTTAAAAGGCTTCGGTTCATCCCTACTTGAGTTGTGTACATCCAACCCAGGTAGATAATGGCTTGTGATGCAGAGGCATCCCTGTTTCCTATGCCCACTATTTTATGAACTAAATTCAGTAGGTGTGCATGTAAACATACAGTGACTTCCCAGCGCTCCATTTTTTCTTGGTTCATATCATCATTTTCTGTTTCTTCCTTCTGTTATGAAAACATCATGTACCATAAGCCTGCAAAATGTTATGTGCCTGTTCAAGAAGCACAAACTGTGTAGCTCCTGAAGGGAACAAGGTGTGCAAAGGAAGTCACCTCAGTTCCACCATGGGAACACTACACCCAAACCTCTCTCCCATGGCTGAGCCAAAATTCAATACTGAAATAAGTAATCTCAAATTCCACATTTTGGCTGCTGCTCAACACCATTCCACTCTCTTGGGGAGGCAACAAAGTCAAATAAAAGGAGCCTTAATCTGTCCTTTTTTCTTTTGCTGCATAACACTGACAACACCTTGTGTATTAATTAAACTTTTTCCTTAAAGAAAAAGACAGCAGACACTGGAGAAAGAAGGCAGAAAATAAAAAGGATGGATTTTTTTTTATTATTTCAAAATTCTGTTTAGAGATACAAAGTAGTATTCCCAGATGATAAAGCCCATGAAGCTGGGCATTTCAACAGGAAAGGCAGAAGAGGTTGCCACAGACACAGGCCATGTGCATAAAGGCTCCTCTCACAGGTTGTACAAGAATTAACCAACACTCAGCTCCAACTTGACGGCTTAAACAATCGCTGCACATTCCCCAAGTTCTGAAGAGCTCCGAAATGTGCTTATGAACTTATGTCTTCAAGACTATGCAGCAAATTAGTAATGATATTTTTGGTTCCTTGCATTTCTTACGTCAGAAGTGAATACATTTACAGTTTTCGTTCTGTCTAAGTAACAGGGTGGGAGATGACAGGGAAAATGGACTTAAACATTCCTTCACTGACCTTTGCCACAATAATGATGTAGAGTATATATGCCACCTCTAATTTTGCCTGCCTAAAACTCAAAATAGCAATGCAATGAAACACAAGTTATGTAAAAAAAAAAAAAAAGTCTTTTGACAGGAATAATAGACATTCTAAAGGAAAGTGATCCAAAGGCTTTAAAAGAAATGAGAAAATGCATTTGATGCATTTTATTTGAGTTTTATTGAGGAATGCGGGCATTCCTTTTGTTTTATCATTATATAAATCAAGTAGATATTTTTCACACAAAATTCTATTAGAAAACTGCAAATATGAATATCTTATTCAAAAAAATTTATTGAAATGATATCAATTTAATGGTAACTTTAATAAAAAAAATATTCTTCTTATTGTAAAGCTGAGAGACTGTACTTTTTCCTGACATGTCTCACTAAAACATGATGGCCAGTGGGAATATGATGCCTCATTAGTCATGAAATAGTGAGACTGAACTCAAACTAAATGATAAGCTGGCATTCACAGTTCAAATCTGTGCCACTTTCCGGCAACGCTGTGAGCTGTGATGATGGTGCTCCTTCATTTACTTTGTTCAGGGAAGCATTTTACATATATTTTTACACTTTTATATTGATTTTGCTTAAATTTAACACCATGAAAGAAAGCCAGCTCCACCTTATACATAAAGGAATGGCGGCTCTGAGCTGAAAGGTGCTCATGGGCTCTGCACCATCAGGGAGTGCACTCAGCTGAAGCTGCGCTCACATGGAGTCTGTGGACCTGACATATCTTGTTACATTTGTGTGTGTGTGTGTGTGGGCGCGCATGCGTGCATGTGTGTCCCAGTGCACATGTGTGGCGTAGGGGGCGGGGCAGGCTGTCAGAGATCAGTTCTCTCCATCCCCCCTGAGGCTCTCTAGACCAAACTCAGATGGTCAGGCTTGGTAGCAGAACCTTTTCCTGCTGAGCCGTCTCACTGACCCCGAAAATGTTATTTTTAACATTGTATTAATTAATGTGTTAAAACCTGAATATGAAACTGAAACCATATCCAATAATACTTTCAAAGTACTATTGTTCTTCCCATTTCCCAGATTGAAAAGTAAACACCCAACAGCCAATTGCTTCTTTCAAGGTCAAATACACTGATCTGAAATACAGTACAGTGTGAGTTGTAGATTAAGAATTGTCTGGTTATATGATTAGATTTGCCTTGTGCAGGTACAAAACGAAAGCCACTCTGTCCACAGATCCTACAGTATTTCATCATCAGTATTTTCATCCCGTAAAAGTGGGGTGAGATTTGACTTTCCGAGAGTAGACTTGGTAGCTGCAATGAAATGCCGTCATGTGGGCATATGAGGTTTGAACTACCACACAGGAAAACATCAGACAATTAATTTCCTTCTTGAAAACACTGTGAATAGTGGATTTGCCCCCGACTGCCTGCAGTTCCACAGGCAGGCTGACAAGAACCTCGCAACTCACTAGGCCATGCTGCAAAGCCACCAGTCCTATACCAGACCCCTAAAATCCATCTTTTCAACATGCAACACCCAAGTATTTTGTAAGGTTTGTAAAGAAAAATTACCTGAGTGATAAAAGACAATGCTGCTTGTAGATACTATAAAACCATGGAGACAAAAGAACTCACTGAGGTGGCCTAGATTAATGATGGCGAGTGGAAAAAAGCCGTCTGCCTGTGGTCACAAAACACTGAAAACTACTACTCAGATCATCAAACAGAAGAGCTGAGACGACGGCACTTGGCTTTCATTATCAACTGTACACAGTCAGAGAGCTCTGTCACACCCTGTGCTCCGACTCCTTGCACTCTCCCGGACGAGCCTCTGCCACTTTCTTTAGATGTGTCACCGAGGCTCGGCAGCTGCTGGGATGACTTAGCAAACTAAAGTGATGATTTCTCATGCACACATAATTCCCTCTCACATTCTAGAGAAGAGAACGGGCAAGTGACAGCTGAGTGACAGCTGACCTAAGCAAGGGCGCAGAAGTGAGAGCTGACGGCTCATGAATTCACCTTGCGATTACACATTAAACACGGATGTTAAAATGTAAGGTTTTTTCATTAGATTTACTTCTACTCCTACAAATATTCAAGTTTTTTTTTCCAAAAAAGTCTGAGTTACAGACAGTAAGCATTCAAGAAGGAAAAAAAAATATAAATTTGGGGCTTAGAAAACTTCATTCCTCAACAATATCTGTTTTCAAAGAAAACTCGATATTACATTTTTCATTCATTTCTCATTAGTACATTAACTTAAACAAGAAAACCAAAACCCAATGTTCTCTACAACACTACCTGTTTTTAATATTGAACCTTCCTCCTCCCCTCATCTTAAGATGCATACAAAGACTAACGACCAGAAACTTTGAAGCAAGTACAAAGCTAACGTACACAAGGCTCCTCCACATGGCTGATGTTGCTCCACACTTGGCAGATGTTATCCTTGCCCCTTACAAGAACCCGCCCAGAACTGAGATGATAGCATCAAATCCAAATGAGAACACGGGACAAACCCCAGGGAAGCAAAGTCACACCAAGACTATGACAGAAGAGAAGCACTGCAGTGACTTACTGTGAACCCGTGGAGTTGCTGAGGCTCATTCTAAACCAGGTGCCACAGCATCCACAGGTCAGGAAGAACTTCATTCCCAGAAAATTGACTTAGCTCTGGAGCTGCCCACACACATGAGATGTTATTTCTTTAGTTTGCTGGGAAGACGTTTCAGAGTTTTCAAGGTGCTGGCCTAGCTGTGTCCTGTGGCTTTAGACTCAGGGTTCTTTCTAACATTTAGGCTTCGCTGGTAAGGCAGAGTTGAAAGGCTGTGTGTCTTTGCAAAGCACCTGGACAGATACACCTGGAGTATACCACTGTAGTTCGGCCCTTTCCATTGTATCCAGGCTCTTCATTTCACTATCCCCTTAATAGCCATGAAACAGAATCTTACAGACACTTTCCTTTACTGGACGAAAGGTAATCTATTGAAAAAGTAACCTACTGAAATACAAAAGTGTGATCAGAACAGCTTTATTCTATCCTATCTTTAACACCACAGTGGTGCTCATTTGTGAATACAGAAACCCCAAGACATGTAATAAGGATATAACGAGGAAAATGTGTTTAAGGTGAGTAATACTTTCTTCCCTAAAACATTAGCACAAATCCACAGCTACTGCACATGGTGTTTCTCCCTTCCTTGGTCTAGGTGGTGCAATTTCACACAAACAGTAAGGTGGAAACTGATAGGGAACAACCTGCGCTGACCTTTACAGTGACAAAATCGCAAACTTACCCCATGTGGAGCGCAGCACACTAAATGGTATCACTGCTGCCTAGCTGCCTACTTATGCATCTAGAAAACTGTGTTAAATGCAAGTGTTCCACTTTTCAAGGCCAAACACAAAGTTCTTTCAAATTCTCAGAAAGGTTATACATGGTACAAATCATTTATAACCCAGGTTCCCTTTCAAACAAGGCACAAAACATACTTGGTAATTCAAGAAAAAATACAGTGCCGAGCTTTGCTAACACAGTACAGAGAAAAAGATAAGAAGAGCAAAGGACGACAATTACCCCAATTGTCATCAGAGAGCTTTCATCCAGTAACTGATGGAGACAGATGCAGACCCACAGCCAAACACTGGGCAGAGCTCGGAGACTCCTGCTGAAGAGAGGAAGAAAGACCCAGAGGGGTCAAGGACACCGCAAGAAAACCCACAGAAACACTAGCCTGGCTCATAGGAACCCTGAATGCACTACCTAAGCCCGGTAAATGTGATAGTTGTGTGGCTTGGTCTATTTGTGGGAGTCCTGGCAATGGGAGCAGTGTTGTCCCTAACGCTTTGGCTGGCTTCCGGTAACCTTTTCCACATACTGGATTGCCTTGCCCAGCTTGAATGGGGGCAGGGAGGGGGCACGATGACTTGGTCTCACTGCAACTTGCAACTTAATATGCCATGCTTTGTTGATACCCATATACCCATGGGGAAGACGGGAGGTGGGGGTGAGGGATGTAAAAAAAAAAAAAAATCAATGGATATATTGAATAGAAGAAAATAAAAAAACTGCAAAGGAACAAATAGGAAAATTCCAGCGGTCAGACTAAATATTCATGCACCCTTCGTCCTCAGCTTTAGACAGAGCAGTGCAGAGACAAGGCAGAATGGCAGCTGCAGCATTCTTCCCCGAAGCTCATCTGGAGAGCAGAGCCTTTGCTTCATAAAGCCCTGGAAACCACCCTGACTACAAGTGTCTGCTAAACACATTCCAAAAGTTCCTCGCAGACAAAACATAAAGATGAGAAGAGTGATTTAAATGGAGCACCGCCATCTGTACTCTAAGAAGTAAGGAATGAAAAACAGGGCGGAAGGCATTTGGCTTTTGCACCTAGTGCAGAATAAAGTAATTCACGTCCAGCTGAACAGACAGGAATTCACTTGACAGCTTTTAAAATTGCCAGAGTAGGAAGTGTTCAGATTCAACAAATGAAAAAACCAAAAACAGAACCAACAAACCTCTCTGATAAGACTCAAAGACAAGAAAATCGTGAATGCAATCAGTTTCCATACATCCTTTCAAGCACCATCCATAAGCTTACTAGATAATCCCGCAGGTGTAACTAGAACCTGAAGACACGTGTCTGTAATCACAGGTTAGCGAAATGCAGTCTCTGCTGCTCTCACGCTCTAGGTGGATGCTACCTCTTCCGTCTTCATGCTGTCAGTTCACGGCTGACCAAACATCTCCCTCTGTAGCCGTAAACAGTACCATATCACTTTCCTAACAGTTACTGCGATGTTTCTAATGCTTGGGGTGGACGGCTCATAGAATTAAAGGCATAACTATAGGACTGTTTGACTACAGAAAATAAGATGATATTGAATATCTACTGTGTGCAAGGTACAGGTCTAAGCAATTTTCTTGTGTTAATTTCATTTAATGTTTATGTCAAGTCATTTGGACAGATACTATCAGGATCTTCATATCATAGATGAGGAAACTGGACTATGGTAAGACTAAGCAATTTGTCCAAGGTCGGCTGACAGCTGCGGTCTAACAGAGCCAAATTTAAGCAAAAGTACTCACTCATCCTCCAAAATTATCTCCAGTTTATGAAATAAAATTATCTACTCCCTTTTTAATTACCCAAAAAAAGAATAGCAGAAGAGGGAAAGTGAAGACTGCAGTATTCTCACTGAGCTTACAGAGTAACACAGACTGAGTTGTTACTGAGCACTGTGTGTCTATCCTGGGATGGTTCTGCTAGACCAGTCAGGAGGCCCGCAACTTTAGCCAATTAACCTAACTTTTTCAGCTCCCAACCCAATCTATAAGTGATATTTAAAACTCCTCTGTTCCTTGTGAATTCTACCTCAGGGGAAATCAATCTTCAGGATGGCCTGGGGAAGGTTTTTTTATAGACAAATTCTGGCTGATAAACTCAGAAGTAAAATATTAGCATCATTGCTTTGAGAAGACCATGCTATTGCCAAACCATCAAATGAGCCGGCAAAGGTGAAGGCAGGCTACGGCCATCAGTATGGCGCCTCAGGTGACAGAGAGTGAGTGTCAGAGTGAGTCTTGTAGGAAAAGCTCTTGATGGAACAGCTGAACCTGGCAGGACCAGCTACTTATAGGGAAGATGAGAACGGGAGAAGATGGACACAAAGACAGACAATAAAACATTTGCAGAACGAGCTCGTTTATAAGCTAATAGATTAAAAATACAAACAAGGGGGCAATGTAGCAAGCCTGCTGATGAGCATGTGCAATCATGACAGCTAATGTTGTGTGTTTGTAGCTGGAGTATGGGGTGCCTGGAAATTCTGCGCATGTCTGGGTGTTTTGACAGTCTGGGCAAAGTGGCTTTCCCTCTCCAGTGTGAGTGGGCAGCATCCTATGTGTCGAAGCCTAAGCCGAATGTGAAAGACAGACAGACTCTCCCTCACAGCCTACCTGGAGAACATTGTCCTGCTTCTGTCAGTAGCTGTCCTGACTAGGACTGTACTTGTCCTATGGCTAAGACTGAACTTCACCACTGGCTTTCTCTAGTCGGTACAGCAGAATCCGGTGGTGTTCAGTCTCCATAATCACATGACACAATTCTCCACAGTCACTCCCTCCCTCTGCGCACAATCCTCCCTGCACTTGTGTGTGTGTGACTGGCCCCGTTTCTTCACAGAATTCTGACCTACACAGTACCACACAACAACATTTTGGAACAAGTTTTGGGGTTGTTGTTTTGTTTTGTTTTCTCAATCAGCTAAAACAAAAGAATAAAGGACAAATTTAGTGTCAGAAAAGGATAGATGATTGTTTCATACGATGGATAAGTGGAGATCTGCGTTTACATCTGCTTGTAATTTTTCATGCTAAAATTTAAAGAAATATTGTCACCCTGTCTCATAAGCTATTATAATGACCATTGACTAAAAGCAACTACAGCATACGTGTACAAGACAAATGTCATTCTGAAAAGAAAAAGAGTTAGAAATCCTTGTTCTAAATTAGGAGCTGGCAAACCACAACCAGTGCATAAGCTGAATCCAGTTGGGCAACTGGCTTATGGGTGACAAAGTCATGTGCAATCACACAGCTCCCACCTGTGGTTGGCTTCCTGCCAGTGAAGCAGAGCGGCTACAGCAGGAGCCAAAATAGCTACTATTTGGCCTCTAAAGAAAGCCCACCGACTCTAGTTTAAATCCTGTATTTTCACAGTAGCCGGACACTGAGAGACTGCAGCCTGTGGACCAAGAGTTCAAGGTCATTCTTAGCAAGAAAGGTGAACTCAAAGCTAGTATGTCCTAGGTGAGACCCTGTTTCAAATGGAAAATAGTAATAAAGGGGTTTTTTGTCTTTTTTCATTTAAACTTTACTGAGGATTTCTGCCTAATCTAGTTTCTCACAAAAGCAAACCCTCATCAAGGAAGGCTAGGTAGTTTCATAATTTTCTACTAACATGGACAAATCATTTCATAGTTTCTGAGAGCCCATGTGAAAGAAAACAACGTCAAAACAGTAAATAGGTTAAAAAAATCAAAGACAAAAATTATAATTCTGAAATACCATTATTTTATTTCAAATTTTCCCAACTTTAATAAAATAACTTGAGGGAAGGAATGTAACATCTGGCTTCAACATATTACAACCAAGGGATGTTTCTTACTTGGGAGCAAGGGAAACACCACACTGCAAGTTCCCTCCTCTTAAACCTGGCAAAGAACACTGTAGCCCCAGGAGCCATTTTCTTTTCCAAACCTAAACTTAGGTATGTTTTGAGCTAGTAATTTGAGCAGATTCTTTGACAGCCTTTGGCTTAACTTATATAACTCTGGGTTATACCTGAGCTGATTAGCAAATTGGGGGCTGAGAAAAGCAAAGTTGCAGAGGAAAACATAAAGACATGGATGAATTTAATATGCAAGCTCACTAGCCAAAGGGCATAATTAAAACTACATCACTTCTTTAAATCTACATAATTATGTCTCAAAGACATTCTCATTAGTATATTATACTTGTCACTAAATCAGCCTCATGTCTACATGGTCAGGAAATAAACATAAAATTTAAAAGTTAAGTCAAATAAAATGTTTGCAGAACTCAATGGCTGAACTTTACTTTTAACAAGTGTTAAATAAAGCCAATCTGTCAGCCATCACTACTCTAAAACAAATCCATTATCTGAGTGAGATTTTAGTCACAAATTTCTGAGGGAAAAGTAACTGGATATGTTTAACAGACTGTATCTTTTTTATTTTGAAGACAAAGGCTGCTTTTTCTGATACTAACTCGACTTGAAGTCTCTACTAACCAGTAATTCCTTCCCTGTGCAATGATAATTGACGTTCCTAGTGATAAGCCTGAAGCACTTTAAATCATTAAAACTATGGAATTATGATCGGTTACATTTGGTAGTGAGTGCACTTCATTATATTCTCATTATTTTGGCATTAGTAATATATCTAGGATATATAGGACAACTTGGAACAAGAAGCTGCTATACTCAAATCAGCTGTGCTAATGGAACGCTCGTATAGCATAGTCAATGGACTGTGCATCAGGGAAATAATTACCTCCCTCAGAATTTGGGGCAGGATGTTGGAGGGGATGTTATTAAAGGTTCAGTGCCAGGACTTGTAGAAATTATAAATTTCCTGTTAGGAACACAAGTAGCCTGTGGTAGCCTTTCTACTTCTCTGCTTCTGATGACACCGATAAAGTCCTCTGGGACAAGAGACCACAATTCAGCCATGAAGCTATCACCATGGTCTGGAGAAGAGTGACAGGGTAGGCTAGCACTGTGGCTGTAGGGACTGAAGGAACAGTAATTGTGCTGGTCATCTTTTCATTGCCACAGCAAATACCTGAGATTATCAGCCAACAGCGAGGCTTCTTTTGGTTCAAAGTTTGAATGCTCCAGTCAGTGATGCATTCACCAACGCACCCTGCTCCTGGGCTTCAGTGCATTGAAAGAGCAATGCTACCAAGAGGAGGAAAGGGTAGCTTCTCACTATCCTCCTCCAGGGCCTGAAGACTTCCTGCTAACAAGTCTGAAGCCTTCACCACCTCCCAATAGCAAGTGGGAAATGCTCCCTATCAAAAGAGCAGTGGTACACGTCTCAGGTTGAGTCAGACCACTCACACTTCTGACTACACAGGTCTAAACGAAAGGCACAGCCTGAAAACTTCAAGGTTGAAGGTGAACCCATCAAAACAATGGAGTATGCATTCCCTGAGATGAACTTGGAAAAAACACAGTGGGTGATTTACACCACAGACCAGGAGCTCGGGTTTAGAAACCTGAGATGATCTGTGAACTACATTTATATGATTCAGAACATAGATAACAAATAGCAAGACCTGAGCCATGCCCCGGAAACCTCAGCTATCCAAGGACGGTGCTGTTCTGCCCAGAGATTCTGAGCACCGGTGTATCTGTATCATCTAGGATCTGCCCATCAAGTGTCCTAGGAACTCTGCTGACCCAGCTCTTCAGTTTATCATCATTCAGTAAACCTACCTTGCTACCAATGAAAAAGATGCTTTCTGTAAAGCCCCTCAGAAGGGACCATAAACTAAGTAGCTCTTTAGATACACTTCTGAGAAAGGTACAACTTGTAGACTAAGAGCAAACAACAAGAACACCGACACATGGCCAAGGCAAGACTATGAATTCGCTGCAACAAGAAAAACACCAACCTTCCTTGGACATTTGATGCTCTAAGAAGAAGCTCGCTGTCTCAAAGAATTACCTTCCATCCCCCATTACAGATACTGCAAAGAAGCCCACATGGAATTTCTTAGCACCCAGCAGAAATGCTTTCACTGAGATTTAATAACATCCAGCTTCTGCAAAGATTGAACAGAAGAATCATCCACTTGAGTAATGATTTTATGTCTTTAGCCAAAACACAATTTACAAGATCCTTTGTGATGTTACCAACAGCCTTTATAATAGAAACATACCACGGTTCAGGAAACACTGTCTCCCAATTCTAATGCTCACACACTACCATCATTCAGGACTCAATTCAAATACTAACCTCCCCAGGAAGCCCTCTGAGTCCCCTGGGTGAATATACTATTTCGTTCTTGAGCTTGCTCTCATGCTGTTATTACCACATTCTATTTCACATTAAATAGGAACTTAGGGACAAGCAATTTAGATTCTCTGCTAAATAACAGACGCTGTTAATAAGTGGTATAGGAAGAATATTATTATATACAATCACCGTATAAACTCCACCATTATCCTTACCCAAGGCAAGAGAAACTGAAGCTGGGGGCAGACTTCTACAAAGGCACACAGATTATAATGAGCAGATGAGTCTGAGCTCTTATTTGATTCCAAAGTTCACATTCTCCAACTACACTATGCTGCCATCCCAATCAAGCTGTACTGCCCTACTCAAGAGACTCATGTTTGTTAAGCTATGAAAAACATCTGAGTACTCAATAAATGTTACTTGAATATAAAATCAAAATGTCTATGCCTCTCAAAGAGCTTGTAATTAACTGGAAGGTAATTCAAGAGTTATAATGAAATAGCAAGGACTTTGTATTCCATATTCTCTGCATATTCACATTCGGATTCATATTCTCTCCCTCCCTCCCACCTCCTCCACCCTCATCCCCAGCTGGTCTTATGGATCCCAGTCTACCTGGCTTTCGACTAATGAATGAATTTATGTAATTTTCAAGAAAACAGATGTGAATTTGAGATAATCATAGATTTTATATAAAGACAAATCATGTTTGCATAGAATACATGAACACAAAACTAGGAAAACATGGGGGATTAATAGGAGGGAGGAGGGTGAAAATGGGAAGGATAAAGTTACAAAGAGAATATGCTCAACATACAGTAAATACCTTTTTGAAATGTCTTCATGTAACAGTAACATGTCTGTGTGTATATATATATACTTATATATACATATATAATGATGATTTTTAATAAATACCTAAAAGTAATAAAGAGATACTCCATGAAATCTTAACAGACTGTTTTCGTAAGAAGCTATATACTCACCGCCATCTCTTCCTAAGAGCATCGGGCACATTAACAAGACTGACTTCCACTCAAAAGCTAGCTGCAGCTCCATTTCCTCATCAGTCTAACCCAGGGTACCACTGCCATGAATAAATGACTGAAGTTGGAATCTTGGGCTAGGGTGCATCATAGCTCAGTAGTAAAGGGCTTGCCGAGCATGCATAAGGTAATGAATTAAACCCCCAGAAGGTATGAATAAAATAAGTAAGTTAAAGGTACCTGCTTTTCATTTGATTTTTTTTTAAGGCACTGAGTAGGGGAGATAGAATAGATAATTATGGATGATGGATGAGGAGATTTGGAACAGGTTAATTCCTTTGAGAACACCTCCACCTCCCACACGATGACCTCAGGGATCAGGAACTGAGGCTGGTTTTCCTCACATCCAATAAGGGGTCTGGACAGACCACAGACGCTCAGCAGCAGCTGTGACTGAATGCACACGCTATGCAAGGAACTCAGTGTCTGGCTGCTGCAAAACTGAAGGGAGTAAGAGAGAGGGAAACTGGTAGCGAAGTGTTAGACTATGAGGAACTGTCTTGGTCAGGTTATTCAGAGCTGGAAGACCCAACCTAAATGTGGGTGGCATCTTCTAATAGCAATATAGATAAAAGGAGGCTAAGAAAAGAAAGCTCTTAATATCCACTTGCTTTTACTCTGGCTACAAGTTCATCTACCTTGCTGCGGTTGTTGCTATGGTGGTATTCTTTTGCTGGTATGAGAACTCTGCATTTTTAGTCTTCCAATGTTGACTGAAAACCAAAGGTTCTCTGGGAATCCTCTAGGCCCTCAGCACCAGATTAGGGCTTCTGAAGCATAAAGCCTTGGGATTTAACAGCTACTAGGTTCTCAGCCTCTCCAGAATGAGACAGCCACTGTTGGACTACCCAGACAGTACTGTGCAGGCCAATCTCACATGTTCCCTTTTAATACCTATTCATTCTATCCGTTCTTTCCCACTAGAGAACCCTCATATAGTTACACAGCTTGTATAGAGCAGAAAAACTATGCCCGAGCCCAAGCCTGCATTCTCTGAGGTCGGTACTTCTCAACCCCTTTCATGTCACTTAGCACATATGAAATGATTGAGGGAATATTCTAGAGGAAAAAGAAAGCACTATTTACAATCAAAGGGAACGAGCTCTGAGTACTCAGGTCTGGCCTAGCTTCCCCGAGGGTTCATGGGATCAATACTGGAGTATATTGGAGATTCATTAGCAGTACATTAGTTGAGACGCTGCTGTGCATATTCATTTAGCATGCTAGGCTCTAGCATGTAGCGAGCCTTTAAACATATGCATGGATTATTGACGAAGGACAGATCATTATGCCTACATTGCCCACACAGTCAGACAGAACAAGGAAGAGCTGAAGACGTGCAGTGTCTATTTGCTGGATAAGCCAGTTAGGAACTTGAATATTTTAAGGGTCGTTCACAAAACAATTTTTCTCAGTCTTTAGTGAACATCAGCTTCATGTGGAAGGGTTGAAGACACAAACTATAGGCCCTGTTCCCAGATCTCAATATGTATAGTCACACCTCATGAGCAAAAATATTTTCTTCTTTGGTAATAAGTTGAACAACTCAAGTCTAACCTGTCACTGCCTGCTAAATTTTGGGACAAAAGATAAGCTTTTTAAATAGTTCTAAATGTCCTTGACTCAGTTACAACAGAATGTAGTTGACCCTGCATACGGCGTGCAAGGACCAAAAATTGCAGCCATTAAATGTGCTATGTTGTGCTAACGTCCAGCTGAAGCAGAAGGCAACTGACACGCCCACCACTGGATGAAAGGGTACTGTGCCGTGAATTCTTTATAATTACACAGTTCACCTTAATTCTAGTGACCGCGCGATTTAATAACCAAGTTCCAAGTAAACAAACATTTCAGGATTATTTCCACACTTTAATACAAGTTTGAAACTAAGGGAGAAAAAATAGGTGGTGGCAGCCACCAACAGGCACCTCTGAGCTCCAAGGAGTTTGAGAAACCCATGGAGGCTCCTGAGGGTGACACAGACAAGGAAAAGGCATCTGTAGAGCCTCAAGTAGCTCTGGAACAACTTTTTTAAAAAGCAAGTCTTATGGGAAGATGCTTTAAAAAGTGGACTCATGAAACTGGAAAGAAAGATGGCAGCATAGAGCCATGTACGGCAGAGAATGATGAATTTATACCTTTCTATAGATTCTATATCTATATATCTATGCCATGTCTCAACCAACAGGCTACAATCACAGAAATCATGTCTGATGAGCCCTTGGGTGGCCAGCACCAACAATAGGGAGATGGCCTGGAGCCCCTATAGAAACAGGTCAATACTGACTAGAGCCAGCCTTAGGCCTGCCTCTGCTCCGAGCATGGAACCTGCAGCACTCACTGCCCACAGTCAACAAGCACAACAGTTGTGCCCAACACCTGGCACCAAGGACAGGATGGTGTGCAGCAGCCTGGAGCTTCTGCAGAAACATGTTATTACTGAATAGTGCCTGTCCTAGGCTCACTTGGAACCACTGTGGCTGCAGCCTGCTCTGCCTGCCTTGCTGAGAGAGGGAGAGCACAAGACAGTGGTGCAGCCCATAGGCTATAAGCACAAAGGTCGAACCAGACAAGCCTGGGGGTGGCTGACATCAAGAGCAGGGAGGTGGGTGGGAGCCAGGAGCTGCAACAGTCTGGAATTTGCATGGTACTTGCCCCTGATGCCCTGCCTAGTTGCAACATCACTCTGACTCTGGGCAACAGCGGAATATACGAGCCGAGTCTAGGCAATGGTTCAATATTTATGGTGCTTCAGAAACCAGAAAACTTGAACCAGACCAAAGACTCATGCAATGAATATTTGTATGTAAAGCTGTTTGGGCAAGAAAACATAGTGTGACACACTGCGGCATGCAATGTCAATATGACAGACACGTATGCATCGGAGAAGTGGGAAACGTGGAGGAATAGAGCAGTGTGCAATGGTGGTGGCAGGTGTGAGAGAAGGCTACAGCGGACGGGGACATGTCACTGCTGAGCAGGGCCAACAGGGTGGTGTGCAACAGCCTGGAGTTTGCACATACTCAGCCCCCAAACATGCTGCCCAGTTACACTATCACCTGGTTTTGAGCAATGGATAGGTTGTTCAAGATGAGGAATGGTTGGCTCATTTTCTGGGTTGAACCCCCTCTTACAGAGGCATTTCTCAATTGAGGTTCCTGATGGAGGAAGGTCATTGGTTAAAAAATAAAGAAATTGCTTGGCCCTCATAGGTTAAAACATAGGTGGGAAGAGTAAACAGAACAGAATGCTGGGAGAAGAGGAAGTGAGCTCAGAGGCCATGCTCCCCTCTCCAGGACAGACGCAATGAAGCAAGCCGCCAGGTCAGACATGCTGAATCTTTCCCGGTAAGACTGGTGCTACACAGATTACTAAAAATGGGTTAGGCAAAATATGAGAATTAGCCCGTAAGAGGCTAGAGCTAGTGGGCCAAGCAGTGTTTAAAAGAATACAGTTTGTACGTTGTTATTTCTGGTGTAAAGCTAGCCGGGCGGGAGCCGGGCGGGACGAAAAGCAGGCCCGCAGCTCCTCACAACAGGTTCCCTCCCTTCAGATGACTCCAGCTTGTATCAAACTGACATAAAACTAGCCAGCACAACACTCATTAAAGTTTCTGCTAGAACATTCTCCATATCCATCCAGCAAAGTACTGCGAGAGCACTGTAAGCCAACCCTTTCTGCACCTCTTTAGACTACCAAAAAGCTCTGTTAGATTGAAAAGAGTACCACAACTTAACATACCATAGTTGATTATACTTTGTATATGTAAGAAAAGAGAACACTGAGAAAAACATGACCATTTGTTTACGAGTGCAGACTGTATAGCAACAGAACCTAAGTGCAATATAATCTTAGTCAAAATAGTACATTTGCTATAATCAATAAGCTAATAAAAATATAAACTCTCGTTGTCTTATAGTGAAAATTAAAAATTATCCACTAATTTCTTTTTACACCGAATTTTAAATCGTGCAAAGAAAAATCTTGTAAGAAAAACATTAAACAAATGGGTTCAAAATAAACTTTACAGTGCTGCTGCTGCTGCTGCATGGACCTTCTCAAATACGAGACAGGGTGACCAAAAGGCAAACTAACTCTGACACCTGTCCCTGGTACCTCTAAAAGCTTTACATGTGTAGGATAGAAGCTCAACCACTGGAAGTCCTTCAGCCCTGTGATAAGAGTTGGGTCAAGCCACAGTGTGAGAACATTTTGTCGAGGTGACAGTGTCAAGAGCAGGGTTTGGTATGTCTGGATTATGCGAACCACAGAAGAATGCAAACCTCAGAGTCAGGATGCTGGTTCACAAGAAGGCAAAATCCTTTTGAAATTGTGTCCATGGCCAGGGGAAAGTACCAGATTAACCCACTGTAAGAAATCAATAAAACACTTGCCCTTCCTTTGTTCACTAAGCAGTCTGGTCAGCATGTCTCAGCAGGTACAGGGCATTGTCCCACAGCCTTATAATCTCAGGTTGATCACAGCTGTTCTCTCACTTCCACATGTGTGCTATGACAAATATCACACAACTCTCATGCACGCGTGCGCGCACACACACACACACACACACATATACATACCACACATACCACACACCACATAGCATACAACCCACACACACACGTGCACACACACACACATACACACCACACATACCACACACCATATAGCATACAACCCACACACACACGTGCACACACACACATACACACCACACATACCACACACCACATAGCATACAACCCACACACACACACGTGCACACACAGACACACATATACACACCACACACACCACACACCACATAGCATACAACCCACACACACACGTGCACACACAGACACACATATACACACCACACATACCACACACCACATAGCATACAACCCACACACACACGTGCACACACAGACACACATATACACACCACACACCACATAGCATACAACCCACACACACGTGCACACACAGACACACATATACACACCACACATACCACACACCACATAGCATACAACCCACACACACACGTGCACACACAGACACACATATACACACCACACATACCACACACACACGTGCACACACAGACACACATATACACACCACACATACCACACACCACATAGCATACAACCCACACACATACACAGAACATACACACACACACATACCCCCCACACAAATCACATATACACTATTTTTTTAAGTTGGATATAGTTAGTGAATGCCTGCAATCCCAACGTTGGGGTGGTAGGGAACACAGTCTCTCTGTCCCGACAGTCAAACTGAAAAAGCCAGCTCCAGGTTCATGAGAAACCTGTCTCGTAAAGAAAGTGGAGCATTATAAAGACACCCAACATCAACCTTGGGCCTCCACGTGAACATGACATGTGTACACATGCATGGCTCACACAGACAACCAAATGTCCAAAACCTGAAATTATAGGAACAAATTATATCATTTTTAAATGCTACAATATTATGTAACAAATTCAAATCACCTTTCAAAGATTAGTTAATAACACGGAAAACCATAAAAGTTTTATAGCGGGGTGGGGTAGAGTAGTAGTTAGCTACCTGAATTTAAGAGAGTACCTAAACACTAATTACTTCTTAATGGGAGAAGGAAAACAAGTAAATTTTTCTGCAGTTTTCATACTTTCCATAGTTAGAATACTTTAAAATAAAACAAACATAATAGGAGTATAAGAAATATTCTAAACTGTTCAAAGAAAGCTTTATTGAGTCATATTATTTAAAAGTTCCTAGACTGTTCTCAGAAAGTCTGCAAGATGGACAAGAACTTTTTACAATATTAGAAAGGTCTAGGGGCTAGGGAGATGATCAGTGATGACGTTCAATGCACAGCAGGGGACCACATAAAGCTGGGAACGGTGGTGTGTGTCTAACCTAGTGCTACAGGGGTGCACACAGGAAGATCCCGGAGACTCGCTGGCTAGCCAGTCAGGCTGACATGGCATGCTCTAGGTTCAGCGAAAGACCTTGTTTCAAAACTAATGTGGAAGCAACAGAAGGAGACACCTGACCTCAACCTCTGGCATACACCCCCCTACACACACCCATCCCCCTCCACACACACACACACAAACAGACAGTCACATTTTTAAATAAAGTATATAACGAAAGACATGTTATATACTGAGTAATGTTACCCTAAAATTCCTATTTTGAAGCTTTAGTCCCAAGTGCGACTGTATTCCAAGAGTGTCTTTAAGAAGGGGAAGCAGGGTGCAGTAAGATGCTGCGTGTGTAGTTGACACAGTGCGACTGGAGTCCTTGCAGCAGAGGTGGCGGCAGAGGTGGCAGCAGAGGTGGCACTCACAGAGAGAAAAGACTGCATGAATAGGCCAAACCTCAAGCCATGGGGTCAGGCCTCAGAAGAAGCAACATTTGCCAAAACCCTGATTGGGATTTCCAGATTCCAGAACCACAAGAAACTAAGTATCTGTTGCTTAAGCCATTGAACTTGGAATTTTGTTACAGCAGCTTTAGAAAGCTAATATGAGACAACATGATATTTACTTATATAAACATTCTTCATTATGCAAGTTCAGCCCACTGATGACATGCTTACTTAAGAAGATACCTTTCCCAAGCTTTTGTTTGGCAATTGCTAGGTTAACATGTGAATTTCTTCTTACATAAACTAAGACACGTGCATCTTTGATACTTTTCAGCTGTGTTCTGGTGCGCAATTTAAAGGCAGACCTTCTGGCTTCATACTAACAAAAGCTCACTTGCTATTGCTCTACATATTCAGCATTACCTTGTCTGGATCCATCTTCCCTCTGATAAACTCTTGCTTCCAGAACTGCAGTGCCTGTTCCAAAGTGAGACCAATGCCCTTCAAGAACAGGCCATACTGCATCCGGCCTCCATGACGAAGATGGTGATTTTCCCTCAAAGCCTTGTGCAACTGACGCATGCAAGGTGGGAAGGATTTGGTAGAAAGCTACAAGAAAAAAAGCAAGTTCAGGTAATGGTGAAGACATACTAGGTCCCCTATTATATCTGCTGTGGTTGTAAATTTGATTTAGTTGGGATAAAGAACGGTATGGCATGTTTGAGGACTGGCTTCTTGCTAGTTCCTCACACTTGGTTCGAGGTTCTCCTGTGACAACGTTGGGAACATCAATGACAAGCACAGTCTAGACCTTGAATACAGACCTTGCAGTTTGTTTAGCCATCTGCTCACGGGATAGCATTATGTCCTTTCCACCTTTTTATCACAAACAAAACTGCTCTGAATATTCTTAGAGGGTTTATGTGGACATAATATTCCATTTTCCTAAGAAAAAGATCTGAAAATATAACTTCAAAGTAGCAAATTGATTCATAACAAACTAGACATAAAGGAGAATATGAAATTAAGATAAATAATTTCAAAGAGAAAAATAAATGTTTAACCAATAGTTTAAAAATGTAGGTTTTAACATTTTAATGTCAAAAACAAAGTATCTTTGCTTGTTTTTAAATTCATTTTTTTTCTCCAGTCACAGTCTCAACCTCGTTTCCTCTAACTCCCTCAAATGCATCCTTCCACCTAGGATGTGAGTTTCACCAGGGCATGCCTGCCAGCTCACCATAGAAGGAGGACCAGGCTTTGCTTTGTTTGACTTTGCTGCTCCCTCTAGTGGCCATCTAGTGTCTCTCCGTAAAGAGCAACTAAATTCTATCCTCAGCAGTTAGCACCACACAGACCTGTATCTTTTTCTGTGGGGGATGAACAGAAAGCCTTTTGGTTCATTTTCACATAACTACTCTGGTTCTTTCTTAATTAAAAAAAAAATAGTGCATGTTCAGTGTCCTTAGTGTAAGCCCACACCATCCCCAATGCCTGATTCTATTCAGTATTTTAGAAAACAAGGTGACAAAGCACAGTTCCTTCAGCTACGCAAAGGAACAATACATTGACTATTATACCTGTTACACAGACCAAACCTGATAATAACTTAACTAATGAGGATGGCAACAAAGACATAAACCAAAAGCTGGAGAAGCCAGGAGGGCTGATTTGTCACTGTTCACATTTCCACTCTGCTGACACCATGTGGAGGACCCGCCCCACTCGTGTGATCTAGTTACAGCAGGCAGTCCTTCAGTTCAACCTCTCCTTCCTTTATTACAATTCCCCAGTCTCTCTGTTCTCAACCACCTAGAATTTACTGAACATTTGAACATGTATTATGTGTGCGGCCCTCACAATTACCAGTAGAGAAAGAGGTCACAGATCCCCTCCTGGAGAAGTTTCCACTCTGGTGCAGACAATGGGCATGGACATCAGAAGGTGAAAATGGTGTCAAAGTTCTGGGAACACAGCAGCAGTGGGATCGAGTGTGACTGGGAGAGAGAATGCTGAGAACAGAAGACTCTCTGAGGAAACCACACTTCAACTAAGACGGATTTCAAGCTTGATTCTACTTACGTGAGGATCCAAGAATACCATTCATGTAATGAAAATAAAAAACTCCAAGAAGGAATGAATATGGTATACTAGAGCACAGTGAGAGAGCCAAGGAATGAAGAGCGAGTACTAGAACGTCGCGAGTGAGCCACGGTAAAGCAGAAGGCAGGCCGTAAGCACCGGCATGCTGATGATTTCATAGGAACTCAGCCTACTACACTCTACAGGGACTATAAGCAGCAGGAACGGAATCAGGAAGAACACTTAAGAGAACTTAATGGCTGTCCGCAGACTGAAAATGAAGACAGTCGTGCACAGGGTTGGCCACAGTAAGACAACAGTGGAGACTGAGCTTACAGGAACTGTAAGGACAGGATAGGGATGCTGCAGAAAACAGCAACAACAGATGCAGTGCTGTGCAAATGAAACAGCAAAGAATAAGGGGCGAGGTCAGCATCTGGGGGCGAATCCATCCTATGTCATGATCCCAGGGCTTTAAGAAAGCTAGAGCCCTAACAGGGAAGGCTCAGAAGAGGTTGTGTACTCTGAGAAAGCCACTAGGTCCATACAGTCCCCACTTCAAGAGGGACACGGGGACAAGAGTGCCACTGACAGATACAGATTTGAGTATAGAACAACCTAGAAGGTGCAGTCCATGACCAGCAAATACTGATGGCATGGTGGTATAGGGATAAAGCAACAGAGTCAGTGAGCTTCCAAATGAAGTTAAGTCTTGGGCACAGCCCTGCCGAGTGATTTTACAGGACGATGCTCATTTGCTATGCTGTCTCTTTCACCCAGGGAAGGTCCAGGAAGGAACAGACATTCTGTTATACTCCATTCTGCTTCACAGCCAGTGGCTGGTGCACAACCGATGGGCTCAATTTACATCCACTGCATAAATCAGTAAGTACAGGTCTTGGTGTTCCCACAGTTCACACTTGCTGGTGAATGGGCAAACACCTGGGTAGAGGCAGGAATGGAAATAACTATTATTAACTTCAACTATTCATGCAATATAAAGTGAACTCATGGAGAAATGGAAAAGCAGCCTGGTGGTGGTGGTACATGCCTTTAATTCCAGCACTTGGGAGGCAGAGTCAGGCGGATCTCTGTGAGTTCAGGCCAGCCTGGTCTACAGTGTGAGTTCCAGGACAGGCTCCAAAGCTGCAGAGAAACCCTGGGTCAGGGGAGAAGTGGAAAAGCAATAAGAGGCCATTAAGGTGAAATAGTTATTTAGAGGGAATTAAAAGATGAGAGACCTTAAGAGCAAATTTGGAATCAACTCTGCAGCGCAGACAGTTCCAGGCATATTAACTGTTAAGTACTAGATTATAATTCACCATGAGATAATCTGGACATTCTGATTGGTTTCTGGTAACTTTAATGTAATTCTTGTATTCTAGCACTAAAATCCTGTTATATTTTTAATTTTTGCAAGTAAAATGGTAGTTATAAATAAAGATTATTTATAGCAGGCTTATTTGTTCTTTGTGGGATCAAGTGCACATACTACAGCATTAAAGAGAAATTCTGGAGACTGAAGTACAACAAAGCACCCTAATGAGGAACTGCAAAGTAAAACAAGGCAGATGTGAACATGTGTTAATGCGGATGGACACCTCTGTTAGCGCGAATGAACGGTTCTGGGTAACTGCACCCACACTTATATACTCAAGTTTTAACCCAGTACCCAGAGTTTGATTACATCTGGAAAGTAATCCCTAAAAGAGGCAATTAAGTTTCATGATGTCATTATATTATAAAAGGTGACTACTGTACATAAAAGAGAAAGAACAAAGCTATATAGGACAACAGTGGGGAAACCATCTCATGAGACAGGAAAGCAGTGGTCTATACAGCAAGGAGAAAGGCCCGAGAAAACCTTGAACTTAGGCTTCAAGCCTCTGGTATTTAAGTCACCAGTCTATAACATTTTGCTATAATGGTTCTAGCTAACTAATACGCATCATTTTTCCTTTTCGAAATGTGAGTATTTAAATGTAAACACATAAATGGCACTTAATGACTGTTATTTGAAGGAATTCCATTTTCCAATAATCAAATTGTTTTTTAAAAATTGTAAACAATATCCCTTTAAATTTTGTTTTCTTACAATTAAAAAAATCACCTTTATGATAAAAATATTGGAGAGATTAAGGATACAAGGGTCATACCTAAATATAATAAAAGCTACATACAGCAAGCCGACAGCTAACATCAAATTAAACGGAGAGAAACTCAAAGCCATCCCACTAAACTCAGGAACACGACAAGGCTGTCCACTCTCGCCATACCTCTTCAATATAGTGCTTGAAGTTCTAGCAATAGCAATAAGACAACATAATGGGATCAAGGGGATCCGAATTGGAAAAGAAGAAGTTAAACTTTCATTATTTGCAGATGATATTATAGTGTACATAAGCGACCCCCAAAACTCCACCAAAGAACTTTTACAGCTGATAAACACCTTTAGTAATGTGGCAGGATACAAGATCAACTCCAAAAAAATCAGTCGCCCTCTTATACACAAAGGATATGGAAGCAGAGAGGGAAATCAGAGAAGCTTCAGGTTTCACAATAGCCACAAACAGCATAAAATATCTTGGGGTAAATCTAACCAAGGAAGTGAAAGATCTATTTAACAAGAACTTTAAGACATTGAAGAAAGAAATTGAAGAGGATACCAGAAAATGGAAGGACCTCCCTTGCTCTTGGATTGGGAGGATCAACATAGTAAAAATGGCAATTCTACCAAAGGCAATTTATAGATTCAATGCAATCCCCATCAAGATCCCATCAAAATTCTTCACAGATCTGGAGAGGACAATAATCAACTTTATATGGAAAAACAAAAAACCCAGGATAGCCAAAACAATCCTATACAATAAAGGATCTTCTGGAGGCATTACCATCCCTGACTTCAAACTCTATTACAGAGCTACAGTAATGAAAACAGTGTGGTACTGGCATAAAAACAGAGAAGGCGACCAATGGAATCGTATAGAAGACCCGAATTTTAACCCACAAACCTATGTTCAACTCATTTTCGATAAAGGAGCTAAAAGTATACAATAGAAGAAAGAAAGCATCTTCAACAAATGGTGCTGGCACAACTGGATGTCAACCTGTAGAAGAATGAAAATTGACCCATATCTATCACTATGCACAAAACTTAAGTCCAAATGGACTAAAGACCTCAATATCAGCCCGAACACACTGAACCTGATAGAAGAGAAAGTGGGAAGTACCCTACAACAGATGGGCACAGGAGATTGCTTCCTATGTAAAACCCCAGCAGCACAGACATTAAGGGCAACATTGAATAAATGGGACCTACTAAAACTGAGAAGCTTCTGTAAAGCAAAGGACACTGTCACTAAGACAAAAAGGCAACCTACTGACTGGAAGAAGATCTTCACCAACCCCGCAACAGACAAAGGTCTGATCTCCAAAATATATAGAGAACTCAAGAAACTAGACTTTAAAATGCTAATTAACCCAATTAAAAAATGGGGCACTGATCTGAACAGAGAATTCTCAGCAGAGGAAGTTCAAATGGCCAAAAGACACTTAAGGTCATGCTCAACCTCCTTAGCAATCAGGGAAATGCAAATCAAAACAACTTTGAGATATCATCTTACACCTGTCAGAATGGCTAAAATCAAAAACACCAAGGATATTCTTTGCTGGAGAGGCTGTGGAGGAAGGGGTACCCTCATCCATTGCTGGTGGGAATGCAATCTTGTGCAACCACTGTGGAAATCAGTGTTTCGGTTTCTCAGGAAATTCGGGATCAACCTACCCCTGGACCGAGCAATACCACTCTTGGGAATATACCCAAGAGATGCCCTATCATATGACAAAAGCATTTGTTCAGCTATGTTCATAGCAGTATTATTTGTAATAGCCAGAACCTGGAAACAACCTAGATGCCCTTCAATGGAAGAATGGATGAAGAAAGTATGGAATATATGCACAGTAGAGTACTATGCTGTGGTAAAAAACAATGACTTCTCGAATTTTGCATGCAAATGGATGGAAACAGAAAACACTATCCTGAGTGAGGTATCCCAGACCCAAAAAGATGAACATGGGATGTACTCACTCATAATTGGTTTCTAGCCATAAATAAGGGTCACAGAGACTACAATTGGTGAACCTAAAGAAGCTAAATAAGAAGGTGAACCCAAGGAAAAACATATAGTTATCCTCTTGGCTATGGGAAGTAGACAAAATTGCCAGGGAGAAAATTGGGATCTTGGGGGTGGGGTGGGATGGGGGTAAGGAGAGATGGGAAGAGAAAAGGGAGAAGGGCAGGGGGGGAACTTGGGGAAACAGGAGGATTGGGATAAAGGAAGGTTGGATAGGAGAGCACGGAAGCCCAATTCTTAGTTAAGGAAGCCACCTTAGGGTTGGCAAGCCCTAGAGTGGCTCCCAGGAGCCCATGGTGATGTCCCCAGTTAGTCCCTTGGGCAGCTGAGGATAGGGAACCTGAAATGACCCTATCCTATAGCAATACTGACGAATATCTTGCATATAACCTTCATCTGGGGATGGATGGAGATAGAGACAGAGACCCACACTGGAGCACTGGACTGAGCTCCCAAGGTCCCAATGAGGAGCAGAAGGAGGGAGAACATGAGCAAGGAAGTCAGGACCACGAAGGGTGCACCCACCCACTGAGACAATGGGGCTGATCTATTGGGAGCTCACCAAGGCCAGCTGGACTGTGACTGAAAAAGCATGGGATAAAACCGGACCCTCTGAACATGGCGAACAATGAGGGCTGATGAGAAGCCAAGGACAATGGCACGGGGTTTTGACCCTACTTCATGTTCTGGCTTTGTGGGAGTCTAGCCAGTTTGGATGTTCACCTTCCTAGACATGGACGGAGGGGGGCGGACCTTGGACTTCCCACAGGGCAGGGAACCCTGACTGCTCTATGGACTGGAGAGGGAGGGGGAGAGGAGTTTGGGGGAGGGGGAGAACGGTGGGAGGAGGTGGAGGGAAATGGGAGGCTGGGAGGAGGCGGATACTTTTTTTTCCTTTTCTCAATAAAAAATAAATAAATAAATAAAAATTTAAAATAAAAAAAATCACATATATAAGATATGAGACTTTCCATCTTTCCAGCAGGGGTCTCTAGTTGAAACCAGACTGCTTTAATAGGGGCTGGTGCTTACCGAATCAATCTGATCTAAGGAAATCTTCCCAGTGTTCTTCTGGGTGCTGTAATCTTGGCCAGTGTACGAATGACTGGAAAACAAAGCAGAACAAAATACTAAAATGGGATCTGTAAAATACTTTTATCTCTTCAAAGAGAATTTTTATTCTAAGATCAAAGTTATAATAAGAAAACACTTTACACACGAACCTCAGCAGAAAACCAAGTACTTCAAATGTATTTAATAAGTCACATTCAATGAATTACTAACAAGAAATACACAATATAGTGCCAGCCTGGATTTCCTGATTCCTACCTCAGGGCACTGCTTTCACTTCTCACAAGCACAATCCATATAGTAAACACTTACATCTCTTTTACTCACGCCTTATTAAAACACTGAACAGAACAAAGAGGAAAGGAAAGCTGCGATCAGAAATCACCCTTGACAACAAATCTCTAGGCATTTCATCTGCCTACTGGCATGCCGTGTCCTTCTCTGTCCAATGGGGATGATGGGACCCTACCTTCAGTGCTGACACGATCCAAATCGAAATCATTTTGTTAAAGGCCTGATAAACAGTAGTAGTTGGCATTCAATAAAACATTTAACAGTGCTTAGCGTGCAAGGAATCCCCATGTACATTCTCTAATTAAATCCTCACATCCATTCGGGGAGAACACCTAATTTACACTAACAAATGAGGAAACAAGAAATGTGTTAGGATCAAGTCTGCCATGTAGTCAAATGCAAACTTGTCTCTTCATTCCGTTTCTTCAGGATGCTATTATCCTCTTCCTACAACAAATGCCTCTGTGGTGTCATTTACAGATCTGGAAACACGAGTTGATACACGCTATCTAAAGCCATTCATCTTTTGTAACTTTTCAAATCCTTGACAAAAGCTACCATCCATATCCAAAGATCCCATTGCATCCAGTTTGCTAGATCGCACAGGAAAATGTATACAGTCAAGCCATGATTATACAGCTACAACTAAAGAAAATCCTGGAGAGAAGAGTCAAGCTAATCATAAAGAACTCCAGATTCTCTATTTCACATCTACTAGGTACAGACTTTTCCTGCAGAACCACACACATGCTCTTTAAGATGTTGCTGTTTCCACAGTTGTCTAATTTTACTGATTAAACAACAGATATGAATTATGAAACAAGCCTGCAGGAGTGTGTTGGAATGTTGCAACTGCCCCATGAGAAAGACCATCAAGCCTAAGCCTTCCTCTTCTGTGAAGTAATGTGTCATTTGCTCTGGCATATTCCACCAAGGATATTAACATGATGCACACAGAGATCATGCTACGTGAACCCCACAGCTGTTATCTTAATGATTTACACTGTTTTGGCAGGTTTATGTGTATAAAGTGTATGTGCATGTAGGTACACATGTGTGAGGGTGTTCATGGGTATGTGTGTACAGATTGTGAAGGCCAGAGGTAATGTCATGTGTCTTTATCTATCGTTCTCCACTTTATTTGCTAAAGCAGGGTCTCTCACTAAAATGGGGATTCCAGAATAGATCCAGCTAGCCAGCTTACCCTAGGGAGTCCTTGTCTCCACTTCCCAAGTGCTAGGATTGCAGATGGTCACAGTGCCTAGCAGGTCACGTTTTTTGTTTGTTTGTTTGCTTGCTTGTTTTTTAATATGGATGCTTAGGATATAAACTCCAGTCCTCAGGCTTGTACAGCATGCATTTTATCAACTTAACCATCTCCCCAGCTCCTGTTTTACAGTGTTACATGGGCACAAAAGACCATTATTTCTGTAAAATCACAGGAATAGAAAAACTACTTTCCCATTTTACAGCAGAACAAAGAAGCACCACAGGGGAATGGAAATAGCACAAGGCTACAAGTCTGAAGACCTTTCTTCTTCCGAGCTTTAAATCACTAGTTATACAACTGGTAAAGTCAATTACCCTGTTCTGTCATCAGTCTCACTTGTAAAATGGAATTATGGATGCCAGACTTGACTAGAAATGCTGTAGAAAGTAAATGATATGGCTTATTCAAAGTGCTAATTAAAGTAAGTAACGTGTATTCCAGTACAACAGAGCAGCTGCATCCTTTACCAGTAAACAGAGAGAAGGCAGTCAGTACGGCAGTCAGTATGAGTCTAGAGGAGCCATCACCCAGCTCTTTACTAGGCCATACCTTTGACCCCTGTAAACCTCAGTATCCAAATGCACTAATGAAAATGGTGATTCCAATCATCTAAAAGAGCTGTTCTAATCAACAACTAACAAATACACAAGTAGAGGTGTGGTGATACACAGACATAATTATAGATGGCTATTGATAAAACACAGTCAAACAATTACTTCACCATAGGAACTTGTCTTGGTCAGATGAATGTAGCACCATGAGTTAAAAAGAATACAAAAAGAAGAAACACAGGCAGGGCGCAGCAATCTAGTGGGCTGAGGGGACTTGGAATCTGAACTACACAGCAAAGATGAAGCCAGTGAGAAGAAGTGGGGGGAATATATATTTGCCAAAAATGGAAATCATTTGCATAAGATGCATGATTCTAAATATTATAATACACCAACTAATTTCCATGGAAAGGAGAATTACAACATAAAAACTACACAGAGGGTAAGCACAGCATACACATCAAGCACAAAACACAGAAAGGAGGTCACTAGCCACATACGACTACACATGGACTCCACTGGAGGGAATGACAACAAGGGATATTAGAAATGCGATTTCTCCTCTCATCTGTGATAAAAGGGGATTCTTCTGTCTTGACTAATAAATAAGCAAAATACTGGGTAAGCTGGTTATGACAGACAGAGTTGACATGGAAAGGGTAAGTTACTGCATCCAGACAAATGATGGGAAGGCCTTGGAAGCCATGTTCTGTAGGCAATGAAAGACCTTGAGAATATCCAAGGTTCAAACTGACATCATCAGGTTCACAGTTGAGAGCAGAGTGAAGAAATGAGCAGAGAAGAGAGGAACTGGACAGTAGAAACTATTGGGAAGAATATTGCCTAAAGGCAAGACTACATCTAGGCCAGCGAAGGTGAAAGCTTGGCTTATCTCAGTAGATGGACTTAGGTTTTTCTGGGGAGGAAAGAAATAGATACAACTTAAGGGAGAAGGCAGAAAAGTCAAGTATCACAGGGAATTTATGGCTGAGTTACTTATGTCCAAGATACAAATTCACCTTCAAAGGAGAAAACTTAATGAAATAAAACAACTTCAAGTATAAACTATGAAAGAATTATTTAAATGTAAGTTAGAAATCTTGAAAAACTCTGCTCTGGCTTGAATGTAAAATGTCACCCACAGCTCAGGCCAGTGAGAAGGTTCAGCGAGTAACGGCAAATGTCTTCAAGCCCAATGGCCTGAATTCAACCTCTGGGACCCAGATGATGAAATAAAGGCTGTCTTCTGCTCTCCACACACACAAACACTAAGCAAATAAATGGAAAGATATTGATGCCCAATCTCCAGCTGTGGTGACTGAAATTTGTACACTACACTACTAAGCATGGACCTGAAAGGTTATACCCACCTCCCCACCTCACCTCCCACCTCCCAATTTCACCTCCCTACCTCACCTCTGCACCTCCCCACCTCTCTTCCTCCCCACCTTTCTGTCCTACTGAGGGTGTCTGCATCCTGGTCCACGGGGATGCTAAGACGCTCTCCCACATGCTCTTGAATCTTGAGCTCTACCTTCTCGTCCCCAACACACTGAAACCAGGGCCGAAATCAAGGTTCCCTGTGAAGTTGTGTTGGGTATTTATGGTCCCAAGAGAGAAAAGTAACTAACTTCATTGCTTAGGTGACTGGAGTATTTCCAGGACTGACTTTCCTGTTTTCTTATTGTGAAGCACTGACAGCAACGCAAAGATCAAGACACAAACAAAACACAAGCAAGCAATGCTGCCACAAAGAATAAAAATCCTTACAGTTCTTACTAGGTCATGAGACAGCAACTTTGGCTTTTACATGGAGTGCCAAAGCCAAAGCTCCTGACGGGGACTGTTGCAGGTAACCCAGAAGTGCGAGCCACATCTCTATTATATCCAGAGAGCTCTCGACTTCATTATCGTAATGCTTCTAAATGAAAGCAGACACCACACTGGGTAACTCTCTGTGTTTTCTTATTTTATGAATTTTAAAAATGCATCCGTTTTATAAATATGTCATGCTGATGTTAGATAAAAAGAAATAGTAACAGCAATTTTGCCTTTTTTTAATTTTTGAGAGTATAAGATAATTACATCATTTCCCTCTTCCCTTGCCCCCCTCCAAATCCTCTTATATCTACCTCCTAGCTTTCTTTCAAATTCATGCTTTTTTCTTTCATTGTTGAAGAACAGAAAATTTGTTAGGAATAATTTAAATAGGAGGCACACATGCTAGCACAACAGAAAATATCCATTCTGAGGATGCTTCGTGGTCACCACTACTCAGTTTTAAACAAGGCAAAATCACTGAGCATAAAAGCTGTTTAATTCCTAACCTTTTATATCACAGTGTCATTTCTTCCAAACACAGATTTTTAAAAACTATTTTAATGGTTCACTAAATTCATATTGTATCCATAATCATTATCTTGCCAAATACAAAAAGCAAGGTTTCATTAACTAGTCAGAGAATCTTGAAAGTGGCTCTTTTTATGTCTTAGCTGAATCACCAATTTGCCATAAATATAAAATGAAGAAGACAAACTATACACCAGTTGGTTCATTCATAAACACAAGTAGTAAAGGTTACGAATTCCAATAGTTTACTTGTGCTTTCTATACCTAAGTTACCTTCTACTTGTTGGAGCAGCCTGTACAAAAACTCTTGAAGTACAACAGCTGTCTGGGGTCACAGAAAGTAGCAAACACAGGAAGGATGTGAGTCCATGGCCACTCGGTTGTACTAGAGTATGTTCTGAAGATACTGGGCTGTAAAACGGCAGTGTCCTTTTGCTTAGATGGAACAGTGCTGTTTGTGTGCCAGCAAAATAAACCTGGTCACTGCCTTAACAAAACTGACCAGTGCATAAGATGCAGGAGGAACTCATCTTTAAAAAATGTTTTTAAGCCAGGTGGTGGCACAGGCCTTTAATCCCAGCACTTGGGAGGCAAGGGCAGGCAGATCTGTGAGTTCGAGGTCAGCCTGATCTACAATATGAATTCCAGGACAGTCAGGGCTCTGAAACCCTGTTTCAAAAATAACTAATTAATTAAGAATGCTATTAGACACTTGGAATCAAATAGGTTTCTCCCTACAACTCAGTTTTGTCCTTATATAACAAATCCTAATTACTAAATTACAAGACAAAACAAGAAACACTGCTCAGGCCAAGAACTGTTGCCACAGGCATTCCTGGTAGCACCTCAGTTAACCTAAGGAGAGATAATTCCTCATAGATATTCGCACAAGGTAATCTAATCTAGACACTCCCTCCCAGGCAGGCCCAGAGACTTGTCTCCATCAAATTGACAATCAAGATTAACTATCACAATCCCAAACCCATATTTATATAACCAAGTTTATAGGGTACTACCTTTCACCCTGTTAAATCAATGCAATATTGGGGAATATGGGTGTGATAAGTAACTGAGACAAAAAGACAGATAACTCATTCACAATGAAGTAGTTTTTCCAAAAATCTCATACAAATATCTGATTTACAGAAAATACAAATATCTAAATAAATAAGTCATTGAGTATCTAAAGTGATAAATCTGGAAAACACATCTGTACACATGCACCTATGACTCCCAAGTAAGAGGCGGACCTTCTGAACTTGGCAGAAGCACAGAAATATAAGTGCTATTGGTTGCACATGCATAACAACTGAACACTTAGACCCTTGGTGGGGGCTTTTGTCAAACTGTGGGAACCAAGAGCTGGAATAAACAAACAGAAATCAGAGAAAAGTGGACCTATGGGTCTCCCAACAAGATCAGCTGGTTAAGAGGAGGGGGGAAATCTCCCCATGCTGTGGCAATGATGGCAAGCACAAGATGAACATCACCCCTCATCACTACAAACAGGCAGTAAAAGTCAGCTTCTCAAGGACGATTGTGCCTCCATTCATCTTCTCCTTTTAAGGAGTGAAAACACAGGTTTGTAACAGTGAGGTCGTGGCTGCAAGTCTTCTTCCTGTGTGTGACAATCAACCCGGTTTGCCCAGAACAGTCCTGGAGGCCCAGACAAGGAAGTAAGCAGGGCTCTCAGAATCTTGAAGTCGTGGGTTTTATCTCTCTCTGTGAGAGACAGGGACTAAAATGGAATCCTGGTAGTGCCATCAAAGGTTGCCATGAAGATCAGGAAATTTCTAGACTTCATCACTGTGCCTTTCAACTAACTGGAGCCATCATCTTCGCCTAAACAAGCTTGGTTGTTTTCTTGTTGTTAAAAGTCCTGGCTGGCCGGGGTCTCACAAGGTAGACCACACTGTCATTGAACTCAGAGATCCCCTTTCTTCTGCCTTCATTAAGGTGTAGCTCACCATTCCACTACTGTTTTGTTTTTCAATTCTTAGCTTTACTTATCTCTTCCAACAAATACTAGAAGATGATTTTTTATCTATTTTTTTAATTATACCATTGTAAGAAATATTTAACCTTGAGGTAGAAGCATTTAGGTGTCCTTTGATGTATGATATCTGGAAGCTTTTTTTTTTTTTAGAAACGATCATTATAAACAATATTTACTTTTTGGGACATTTCCAAAGGTAAAATTCAGCTTCAAATGCAGGAGATTTAAATGGAATTCGACTTCATACAATCAGTTTTACTCACTTCATGCATTTAAAAAAAAAAAAGAAAGAAAAAGAACTTCCACATAAGCTAGGAACTGCCAGACTAATGACTGTCGAGCACTTAAATTTGTCTTTTTCTCAGTTAAGATGTTTAACAATAAGAATAATGTATTCATTGATTTCAAATCTTGCAATGATATGATGTAAAATATTTCACCAATAATTTGTCATGTCAATTACACATTAAAATCATATTTTAGGTATGAAGGTGTCATTAAAATTATCTTCATGTGCGCAATATAAAGGTATACATGTGATTCCCGTTGTGTTTTTACTAATGGCACGCTGCAAGTGCACAATGACAAGAGACAGCCAAATGATCCTTTGGAAGGCTGGCTAGGTAGGCATAGCTACAGAACAGTCACTAGCCTGCCCTCACTTCTACTTGCCAAACTAAAATGCCTGAGTCATGGGCACAACATAAGCTATCTAAAGAGTCTTTCAGTCTACTGCAAAAGAGCTTGTTTTTAAATAATCTACTTGGGAACTAGGTATTAGACACAGTAGGCATAGTTTGCCCTTAAGCAATCTTGAATTGGGATTACTGTGGAGGTAAAATAAACTAAGGTTCATTTTGGAGAAAAACCAAGCTTCCAGATAGTACTTCTTGGGATCTGGGATAGTCTGGTCCACCTCAACACGCAACTGCCGCTGTCCACCCTTCTTTCATTTGTAAGAAACCATGAGATGCCAGTGTGATTCGGAGCTACAGTAAAAGGGTTTCTCTCCCATCATCTAGGAATGTCTTTCCTCAACAGAGAGATTCTGAAGTCCTTAAGACAATAATATAGAAAATACATTGCCTGTCTCAGTCAAGCATTTCCCAGTCCAGAGAACCTAAACAGGTTACCACTACTTACCCCTCTCCGTGTGGCAGGCTTGAGTTAATAATATTTTTTATACCACATAAAACATGAAAGCAGCAAAGAAAGCAAAAGTAATCAAAACTGATTTGGTGAACCAGACAATTATATTTATTTGGGGCATTAAAAAGTAAATTAAAGCATCTTTCAAAATAAGCTGCAATCTCTTGGATTATTCTATAAAAGTATCCAAGTCCCAGCCTAACCTTTTCAAATGAAGCCACAAGCATCATGGCACAGGTGGAAAACAGTTTCAGAGAGAGGAGACAAGAGTCTCTGCACGGTGCAATCACAGTTTTACCCACTTTAGACAGTAAAAGAAAAAAACAAAAAACACTCTGATCACTTAAGCTAGGCTATTCGGACGTTTAGAAAGCAGAATCCCCCTGCAATGTAGATTTATTGGGTGTACAGAAAATCAGGGAAGCCGAAGGTAAGGACATATCATTTCGTGCTGTGAAGGGCATCATGAGAAAACTCACTCAGCAGCTGTCACCACTGAAACTGAAATGAGATTCTTCCTAAGGCTAAATCCCCAGTAAATGGTATCTAACTTGTGTCAGTCCAGGTGATTTTCCTGGCAGTGATTCCAAATGAGAACACAATCAATAAAACTCTGTCAAAATTGAATATAAATTATTTTCCACTGGCATGAATTTTACTCAATTTCATTTTTAAAAAGGCTCCACAGAAAACTATCATCAGACAATATGCAATATAATCTGCATTTGTGGATAGCAGGAGTAGCAATTATAAAACTGGAACGCAGACTGCAGGTAAGTGCTACCCCGGTACAGCTGCTCTCTGTCTCCACGTGGCCCACACCACCAGTAAGTTTCTTATATCCTCTCCGCTCTTGGTGCATATTCTGGAGGTGTGTAATGAATGACGCTCTGAGACAGACTATTTGGTTCAGGATACCCAAGACTAAGAAAGGGTGCCTGCGGAGGCAATAATGAAAACTAAGAGATGGGAAGAATGAAGTACTGAGTGTATTGTCAGGAGAATGGCCACATCAATGACCCCACTGCCTCAGACCCATAGGAGTGATCAAACCTTCCACATATGGCCAGGGGACCAGCAAAGTCGTCCCCTGCTTGGAGTACAGGTGTTGACCAAAGACTGACCCTTAGTTAAAACCAGTGTGCAAAAACCATCAGCTGCAGCTTCCTCCTCCAGGATGACTCAGCCTAGAACTGCTCCCTACAGAGCCCCTACTGAGATCAGCCAACCCCCGCCCCTCCTGTGTGCTGTGCAGAATAAAAAGCATAGTGTTTCCACTACCACTGCTGGTCCCCACCCAATCCTAGCTCTTCTGTACCTGTGTCTGTCATTTGTTCATTCCCCATCACCCCAGTTAGGTCAATCCCTAAACCAGACTGGTCTCAACAACAGTTAACACATAAAATTAACACATAAAAAAACCCTTTCCATTCCCTTACAAATAGCTCCCAGAGGACAGAATGTTTATGAAACTGTTACCCTGTCCATGGCATTAGTCTAGGACTATCCCATCACATTTGTTCACATATATTAAGGATACAATTGGGGAAGTTGTGTAGCTTTGTTTGTTCAATATTAGCAGTGGTAGGGTGGTCAGGCAAAAGGTGTGGTGACAGCTAATGAGATTGTTACTAAAAAAAATCACAGTTCAAAGAATCACACAACACACTTTCCTTTAAACAGCCATAAAGTATGATCCTGTCTAAGGGTTCTGTTTCAGGTATCACACTCCTAGCAGTGTTGTTACTTAAATACAAGTCCCTGAGATTCACAAGTCCCAGAGCACACGTCTTCTATGGTCACATGGGACTAGAAAGCCCTGTGTCCATGGAACAGTCTTAAGTCACAGAAACGACGACAGAACTCTGCTAAGGTAAAGTGCTGAACATCCCCTTGGAAATGATGAGAAGCTCTGTGACTTTGGGTCCCAATTATCATCTCAGGGGTAGGGCAGGCACTTGGCTAGCATGAGTGAGGCTCTGGGGTAGACACTCAGAATAGCATCAACAGACTACCATCTCATTAAGACTCAATATTTAGCAACTTTAAAAAAAGAAGAATGAGGGCTGGAGAGATGGCTCAGAGGTTAAGAGCACTGGCTGCTCTTCCAGAGGTCATGAGTTCAATTCCCAGCAACCACATGGTGGCTCACAACCATCTATAATGAGATCTGGTGCCCTCCTCTGGCATGTGGGCATACATGGAGGCAGAATGTTGTATGCATAATAAATAAATAAATAAATCTTTAAAAAAAAAGAATGAATAAATGGCAAAAGTTATTTTTTTAAAAAAAAAAGCTTAAAATTTTTCTATCACTCATTCATTCACTCATCCACTAGATTCGCATGGTCACTGGGGTCTGATGGCAGCCACTGTTTTAAGTAATGAGGAAACAAAAGTAAACGAGATGAGCAAATTCTTTACTCTCATAGAGACTGCATTCTAGACAAATACCACATAAACAACTAAAAATGACTGTTCTTCTAGTTGCTGTGGCTGTCTTGGGTTACTGTTCTATGTAGAACATGAAGAGACACCATGACCAAGGCAACGCACAACAGAAAGCATTTAATTGGTGGCTCGTTTAGAGTTTTAGAGGTTTAGTCCATTGTTATCATGGCGGGAAGCAGACGGGCACAGCTTTGGAGCAGTAGCTGAGAGCTGTACATCCTGAAACATAGGCAGCAGGTGGGAGGGGGATAAGAGAGTGGAAGGAGGCAGAAGGGGGGTTTTTGAAACCTAAAAACCCACCCCCAAAAACACACCTCCTCCAACAAGAACACATCTACTCCAACAGGCTACACCTCCTAATCCTTCCCAGACAATGCACAACTGGAGACTACACAAGCAAATACATATGGGAGCCATTCTCATCTAAACCTCCACAGTTGCCACGAAGAACTTTGCAGTCAGGGGTGGAGTCACACACCTGTCATCTTTCTTAGCATTTGGCTGAAGCAGGAGGGTGCTAGTCATGTAGGAAGCACATTTCTCCTCTGTGCATGTTCTGCTATAGCCCTTCACAGGTGACCATCTCAGGTGTGCAAAGAGCCAAAACCCACACCAAGTAAAGGTCCACCCTACTATACGGCTATCATGACCGTGAGTTACCCAAATGTCTTACCACAACCCTTTAAGGGTAGCTTTTACAAGCTCCCCATGTTAGTCTTCTTTCCACTGTGACAATACTTCAGAAAAATCACCTTCCAGCAGAAGCTACTTAGACCGGGTTATGTTTTCAGAAGTGTGAGTTGACTCTGTTGCTTTAGGCCCAAGGTGAATCAGAATGTCATGGAGACAGAACTATGTGAGAGGAAAGGCTATTTTCTTTGTGGTGGCCAAGAAGCACACCATGCACACAAACACACAACACCAAGAGGGATACAGAATGAGGGCTAGGCCTAACATACAGCCTCTTGGGGCATCCTTGTAGTGACCTACTTCCTCTAACTAGGCCCTATCTCCTGAGTTTCCAACTCCCAACAATAAATTCAATTACTAACCCAGCAATGGCTTTTGTAGTTGACAATGTTATAAGCCTTGAGATCCATTGCCTCTGAACACCACTATATGAGGGCCAAGCCTTCAGTACTAGAGTCCTTCAGAGACACTGATAGCGAGCCATACCTAACTTCGCTTTATACTAACTAACTAACTAGTTTTAACTAACTCTCCACCCTGCTACTTTATTTTATTTTATTGTTCTTTTTTTTTGTTAAAGCTTTTTTTTTATTTATTAAAGATTTCTGCCTCCTCCCCTCCACCGTCTCCCATTTCCCTCCCCCTCCCCCAATCAAGTCCCCCTCCCTCATCAGCCCAAAGAGCAGTCCAGGTTCCCTGCCTTGGGGGAAGTCCAAGGACCTCCCACCTCCTTCCAGGTCTAGTAAGGTGAGCATCCAAACTGCCTAGGCTCCTTCAAAGCCAGTACATGCAGTAGGATCAACCACTCTTGGGAATATACCCAAGAGATGCCCTATCATACAACAAAAGTATATGCTCAACTATGTTCATAGCAGCATTGTTTGTAATAGCCAGAACCTGGAAACAACCTAGATGCCCTTCAACGGAAGAATGGATGAAGAAAGTATGGAATATATACATATTAGAGTACTACTCAGCAGTAAAAAAACAATGACTTCTTGAATTTTGCATGCAAATGGACGGAAATAGAAAACGCCCTGCTATTTTAAAATGCAGTTCCTCTGGTATAGTAGTCAAGTGCTGGGTAGCTGTGTCTGACTACTGGCTGCTGGAAGGAACAGCACAGGTTCAGAGCATCTCACAAACGTCAACTGATTAACACATAACTCATCTGCAGCTGCTCACGAGTGTGTCACAGCAGGCACTGCAGTGCGCTCCCAGGCCTTTTCAGAAAGCCATTCTCTCCACCCTCACCACTGTGCACTTTGTGAGAGCTTTGGACTGACCCGGCAGAAGAGAAGTGATTTTATTACTTCTAGAGGCCAGTTGATGTTAGAAAAAAAACTAGAACAAGAGATTTAGGAATGTTTCTTCTCTACTGTACCTTTCTCGTGGTCACACAGAAACTAAAGATTCAAGAGAAGGAGAGCAGCTAAGTGAAAGATAAAGCTGCCCTCCATTGAACAATATGTAGACATGAAAATCAATTTCTACTTTGTAAATTTTCCACTATGTGAAAGACCTGTTTTAAAGTATGGCTTTATAATAACATACAAATACTCATATGGTTACAACAAAGTCAGCAATGGCTGTGCTGGGGAGCAAGAATTTATCTCTGTCTTTTCTTTTTCAAATGTGATATAACTACATATTTTACTGAGCACACTAATTGGCATTAAATTATTTTAATATTAATTCTTAAAATTCTCTCTGTGTGTGCACATGAGTACAAGTGCCTACAGAAGCCAGGAGAAGATGTCAGATGCCCTGAAGCTGGAGCTACATACAGAAGATGTGAACCACCTGACGTGAGTCCTGAATGCAAAATGCTGGTCTTCTTGCAGAGCAGTGCATGCAGCTAACTGTGAGCCATCTCTCCAATCCTAAGTGATCCACATGCACTCACGGCTTTGCCTGAGTCCTTCTACTTTCCCTTCTCTCTAGATTAGGCATATGTGCACATGTATGTGCTCATAAATTTTGCTTCTTTTCTCCCTAGAAAATATATTGTAGCTACAGGGCCATATCTAGTAACTCTTTTGTACATAATCAGAGTAATACAATGGGTAACTTCTAACAAAAGGTCAACTTTTCGCAAATATTCTTATGAACACATGATCATTGATATAAATATGGAAAAATGTAACTCTAAGGTTATAAATTGAAGGCATATAATTTATTAATTTCTTACACAGACCCCAAATAACTTTAAATATAATAATCCCATTAACTTATTACACAGACCTTTGCAATAATCAGTGAGCTAAAAGCTTGTGTTGATGTATGAATAAAAGGAAATAAATAGCTCAAGGCACTGCCAAAGACTGGAACAGGCAGAGCTAGCAAACAGCCGACGCTTGTGTGATTCGCTTCAGCAAGGTTTGCATCGCACACTCTGGCTGGTGTAAGCCCTAATCTACTAAACCATTTCTGAGCATTTACTTTCATTTTTACCACAATTGACACGCGAATACCAACACAATGTTCAGACTTGAAAATGAGAGCTTATTCACCTGCTCACTATGACTACTAGAAAAAGCTTTCTTAAGAGGCTGCCTGTCTGACAGAAGGTTAGTGACAGTGCACTCTTCAGAGTAAACAGAAACATGTCCATATTAAGCAATGCACTGCACTAGGAACAGGAATCAAACAAGCAGCTAATAATAATATGACATGATAATACAGTGTAAGGAAGATGATTTCATTACTTTAAATGATGTTAACAGATCAGTATAACTATTTGATGCATTCTGGATGCATTAAAAGTTAAGCCTAGAGCTGGAGAAATTGCTCAGCAGTTAAGAGCATTGGCTGCTCTTCCAGAGATCCTGAGTTCAATTCCCAGTAACCACTTGGTAGCTCACAGCCCTCAGTAATGGGGTCTGATGCCCTCTTCACATCCATGCAGGTGGACATGCAGATAGAGCACCATATGCATAAAATAAAAACACCACAGGGCAGTGGTGGCACACACATTTAATCCCAGCACTCAGGAGGCAGAGGCAGGTGGTTCTCTGTTGAGTTCAAGGGCCAGCCTGGTCTACAAGAACTAGTTCCAGGATGGGTTCCAAAGCTACAAAGAAACCCTATCTTAGAAAACAACAAAAAGTTACTCCTAGTTGGGGGTGTGTGTGCACACATGCCTTTAATTCCATCATCTAGGAGGCAGAGGCAGGCAGATCTCAGTGAGTTTGAGGCCAGGCTGGTCTACAGAGAGAGTTCCAGGACAGCCAGGACTGTTACAAAGAGAAACCCTGTCTCAAAAAAAATAAATAAATAAAGTCAATTCTTTGCACATAACATACATATACATATATATATATATATGAATTGGCCTAGCAAAGTGTTACATGAATTCTGAGTGACTAAATGCCGTAAAATAATTTAGCAATTCCCCTGTACTGCTCCTTCAACTTTTACAGGTAATTGAATTATCTCCCAAGTGAAATTTATTGACAAATTTAATTCAAATGCTATTCATATTTCATCTTTGATTATTAGAGACATCAAAGTTAGAACAAATAATGACTTCAATAACACCTTCTAAAGTCTATCTCCTCTAGGTCACACTTAAATTATAAAGTTCACGTAAATCAATGATAATTTATTTTTTCCTAACAAGATTACCATTAGAATGTCTCAGATCAAGTGATCATCCTTCTCATGCTTTTTTTAAACTGAGTCTAATGCATCCTAGATCTGCCTGCAGCTTACTATAGTGGAGAGTGATCTTGAGGTTCTGCTCACCCTGACTCTATCTCCCAAGGGCATGTGCTACCATACACACCCTGTTGATGTCCTGCTGAAGAGACCATCCTCCAGGGTTTCATGCTCAAGAGCAACTGAGCTATCTAAACCCTCAGCCCAATTCTTTGCCACTTTGACCTTTAAAAAGAAAGATAAGAGAAGATCATGGTGCTTGAAGCCAAAAAACAATCCAATGAACTTGAAAGGCATACATTTTGTAGGATTACTTTGTAGAACAGGAAGTGCCAAGCTATGCACACCAGCTGCCACCCTACCTACAGATGTCTCTGACACAGTAATAAAATGAGAAGCCATTTGGTTTAATAACAATAAAAAAGCAACATCCAGTCCTGGTTGCCTAGCAACCAGTCATGAATGAACTCCACGGAGAATAAAAGCCTTAAACGAATATACAGTCTGTGCAAGTTTCAAGGACTCAAAGAGATGTCAGTAGTTAATCTAAATTCTAGGTGACAATTACCATATTGAGGTGGAAAGATGAAGAATCCATCATGATTGCATGAATCAAGTATTCACTAGCACCAAGAGTCAACCTCTTTGACTTATATTTTGAACCAGCAAAATTATCAGGGGAAATTAATTTATACAAAATAAAAATTTCATTCAGAAGAAAAAAGAAAGCATAAATGGCGTAACTTGAACATCACTCTGCAAAGCACATAGTACTTCCTAAGTGTCAGATATTATCCTGGTTACTGGGCAATGGGCAGACAAGAATAGCATCAAATTCTGCAATGAAGGTAGCCTAGGAGAAAGGAACTACCTATGGGAAGGTGATGTGGGATATTCCCCTCTGTATACTGTGAATATGTTTTATTATCATTGGTTAATAAAGAAGCTACTTTAGCAAGGCAGAATAGAGCTAGGCAGGAAAACTAAACTGAATGTAGGGAGAAAAAAGGTGGAGTCAGGTAGACACCGAAAACTTACCAGTAGGCCACAGCCTTGTGGTGATACATAGATTAATAGAAATGGGTTAATTTAAGATACTAAGATCTAGCTAAATTTACAACTAAGCCATTGGCCAAACAGTGCTGTAATTAATATAGTTTCTATGCGATTATTCTGGTCTGGGCAACTGAGAAATGAAAGCAAAGTCTCCATTTACAGGAAGGCATCTGGGCCAGACTAAGAAGAGAACTACATGACCAGAAAACATGACACATGAACTGCCCATTCACCAGGTTACAGTTCTTACTAGCAGGACATCCAAGGCAGTACCAAGCCCGGGCTTCAAACAGAAGGAAACAGGGTGGAGCCTGAGGGAGGGGGACAGGCGTGTAGACAGAAGAGCTAAAGCCAAGAACATAGTCACCTCTGGCAGTGATGTGAACTCTATCAGAGAGGGGAAGCGTGAATAAGGGCAGAGCATAACCTAGTGAAGTAAGAGATACTTTGAAGATAAAATCAAAAGATTTACAAGGGTCAGAAAAAGGAGACTGAACAGTATACTCAAACTTGAGCTCTAGGTTTCTTGAATATAACTCTAGGATATGAAACAAATGTGTACAAGATGTGTGTTTCTCACCTCTGGAAACACTAGTTTTAATCACACTCCCATTCCTACCCCCCAAAAGCAATTACATGAAAAAAACGAAAGCTACTGAACCAGAGGGAGAAAAGGAAAGGTAAGAGGAAGCAAATAACAAAAATCAAAACAAAAACAAAAACAAAAAACAAAACAAAAAATAAAACTTCTGACTAAAAAAGGAGAAAGCTTAAGCGAGAGACGGCTCAGGTAAGAACACTGGTTACTTTTGCACAGGACCAGGGTTCAGCTCCCACACTGACACAGAAACTCACAACCTTGGGTAACTCCAGTTCCAGGGGATTTGACACCCTCTCTGACCTCTGCATGCACTGCAGGAATATGTATATATACAAATACATATAGAAATGCAAAATACTCATAAATTTGCATATAAATGAAACTACAATAAATAAATCTTTTAAAAACTTAAAAATTAGAAACCCTAAAGAGAAACAATACTTTCATTGACTACACAATATAAATATAAGTAGACTAAATAAAAATTTAGAGAGAACTGCTTGTATCAAATATAACAGCGTTACAGGCTCTTATACTTTTAAGTACCCGAGATCAAATAAAGTCAGGAGATGCTATCAATAATTTAGCAAAAAATACAGATTGTTAATCTCAGCATAAAACAGAAATGGATAATAAAATGTCTAAAAGCCATTCTTCATGAGAACTGAGATGTCATCGTTATGACTAAGTTATCCTGCAACAGTTCATGGCTGTTTGCCTCTTTCAAGGCTGAGTGGCCCGGGTAGTCATGTACAGTATAAGAACGTAAGCAGAACAACATTTTGAAAAGAAATACATACATCTGAAATCTTTAAAGTGGTCCATACATTTTGGCAATGTAATTCTGCTTCTGAAAGACTATTCTAATAAAATAGCCTAAAATACAGATAAGGGCAAGGGTTTGCACATGGTGAAGTAACTAAGCTGACGCAATCTTTTGTGTCCGCCTGGACATTTCCCAGCACTCTACCCCCTCAACAGCCACATCCACCTTGGCAATGTTTTTTGGAATATTCGTGACCTTGGCCATATTTCAGACATATTAACCAAAAAACCTGATGTTTGTACAAGCTTAAATATAAAAACAAAATAACTAAGATGAAGCATAAATCAAAAATAATTGTCATGAAGTGCCTGAAAAATACGGCTGAGCTTTGCAAGAATAAAGATGCTACTAGGCCACTCCAAACCCCTCACTGATATGACCCTGCCTTGAGCACTGATGTATTATGGGTTTTGTCTTTTAAAACACTGCACCCTGAGCTTGGGCACCAAGAGACATTTTGGAGACATGACCCCACTGTAGTGATGTTTCATTTGTATTTTAATAAACAAAGCTTGTCTGAAGATCAGAATGCAAAACAGCCACACCACTCAGTCATACAGGCCAGGCAATGATGTCACACACCTTTAGTCCCACAGAGGCCAGGCAGTGGTGATGCACACCTTTAACCCCATCACTAGAGAGGAACATAAGGTTGGATGAGACAGGAACTCCCTCTCTTTCAGTCTGAAGATTTCATAGAGGTAAGAGCTCTCTAGTAGCTTGGCTGCTTTGCTTTGCTGATCTTCAAGTTGAACCCCAATATCTGTCTCTTGGTTTTTAATATTCATGCTATGACCCATTCTTAGTCTGGTCATTAGTAGGACTCATACTTTTAGTTGGCTTAACCTGCATGGTTGCCATTATCTATCTCCCATGGATCACTTCAATTACATTACTGCAGGCAAAAGAACTAGAAATGGCCTAAGTATCTTCAATATAATGATAAATATATATAACACAACTGTAATAGAAGATTTTAATATAATCACTAAGAATGATTTTTTAGAATAATTTCAATAAAGTGGCAAGTCTTAAATGCCTGTGATAAGGGGGAAAAAGCAAATTCAATAAAATCACTGTTTCAATACTGGGTTTTTTTAAAGCATAAAAGGAAGAAATATTATTTGTAAATAGTAATGACACATTTTTCCTTTACTTATAATACTGAAGCTATGCTATTTTTATATTTAGAAACAAGCCTCATCCATTAGATTACAAGTAAAAGTATACCTTTATGCTTAAGTAAAATGCACATAAATTTTATATTTTTCCATTAAATTGGTCACCTCTACTCAGCCTGATTTAAATGTAACAAATAATTTATACATTTTTGTTGAATGAAATGAACTTGCTCAGTATTCTAGAGTCAAGGATAGCAAGTATTCATATTGATTAACAGAATTCAAGCAAGTAAAAATTATAATTGATTTAACATCAAAAAGTCTATTACCTGAGGTGCTTGAGCAGAGGCTGGAGTCGCTCATCTGACTGCACAGCAGGCAGGGACCTGGCTGTTAGCTGAAACAGAGAAAAAAGTCAGTAAAGCGGTAAGAGACACACTGTAAGCAACCGGAGTGCTGGGTGAAAACCAGGCAGGCAGTGCACAAACATAAGGGGCACTTCTGTTCTTAAATCAAGGAATTACTAACTCATCAGGATTACATAACTACATATTCCCAGCACTTGGAAGGCTGGGACAGGCAGATGGAGAACTCAAGGCAGCCCGTACTACCCAGAGAAAGCCTGTCTTAGAAAACAAAGCTAACTACAGCATCTTGAGGTCACAGAATAAGTTCCTGGGCTTTGAACTGGAAAAAGGGGAAGCAAGCAAAGAGCCCAGTCCATCTGAGCCCTGGTCCTCTGAGTTTGTCCAAAAGCCTCTACTCACAAGCACATTATCTCTGCAAATAAAACTGGAAAAAGCTCTAAATGTTAACATGTATCATCCCTAACTTTACAGTATGATTCTAAGATAATGATGACAGTAAGGAGAGGGACTTGCACTTTTGGCCAAGCAATCATGAAAGTGAAATAACTGGAATACAGATTCTCTCTGTCTCTCTCTCTCTCTCTCTCTCTCTCTCTCCCCCCCCCCCATAATAACAACCACAATGATGTAAAAAACCAAGAACATCTAATAAGACTCAAAACCAACTAAAAGTATCTAATACTAAAATATGATTGCAAATTAATCTAGGAGATCAAAACTGAAAGCCAAGCTCTACTAAAAAGAAATCATTTGAGAATTCACAGAAGGGACCCTTTGGAAAAATCAAGGGTGAAAAGACATCCTTGGGTATTACATAGGTAGCTCTACTGTTTTCATATAAAGTTCCTGAAGACAGAAAACAATTTATTAAAGCAACTCTTTATACTATGTAAATTAAAAACAGAGCTATAATTTAAAATATTAAAAAATTCTAATGTAAGTTTTAGAGTGGGCTGTAACTCAGTGGCAGAAAAGGTCCAAAACAAAAAGACCAAAACACTGTGTAATATCACTTAATTAATGTCTAGTAATGAATAGCAAATATTCTGAATTTCACATAAGTCAACAATCAACACTTATTAATAAAACACAATACCGTGACACAATATTATGGTGCAATTTTAGCACAAAAAGATTTTTAGTGCCCATAAAAATGTTGTCTAGTATGTCATCACCAGAAAAGTTATCCAACTCTATAATATAAGCAAACCTTCACCACATCCTATCATGGAACCCTTAATGTCAAATCCCTCTACAAAATATCACTTTCGTTGTTAAAGAGATGTCACATCAGATCCAAAGGTATTCTCTAAAAGTATTTAATTAACCTATCTAGATATTTGAAAAGCCAATTTTCTAAGAACAGAGCAGACAGGCTGAACTTTTGCAAGCACCTGTCAATCTCCATGGCCTGCTTCCTAATTAAAGCATCTTTTCTAAACGAAAACAGACACCTCTCAGCCATACCACATTGCCTAGACAGCCGTTCCCTCCAAATGGGGGGCTTCCTTAAACTGTCCTTCATCCCTATTCCACTCTCCCCTTCCTTTTCCCTAAACTAGGAATGCATTCCATCACGACTGTATCTGTACCCCTCCTTTTTGCTTATTTATTTATCCCACACTAAAAGACTGAAGTTTTCAAATTATGAGTTGATTTCTTCTCTAACTAAAATCTGCTAATTCTCTTAGGTTTTCAGGTTAAAGTTATTACCAACGATCTCATGTCCAAAATTTTACAAAATTTTTATTTGGGGCCACATTAGTGAAACACTGAACTGAAAGCGAGAGGCTGAGTCCAGTTTCAGCCCGATATACAAGACATGTGGAAGAAGAACCCAGGTAAAGAGTCACCAGTAGAGGATCACCACGGTTAGGTTTCTGGAGCAGAGCAATTCAGTTTTGAGCCTCTCTACCTGGAACTTAATTAACTGTAATGGCTAATCTTGGCTGTCAACTTGTGCCACCTGGGAAGAAGGAACCCCAACTGAAGAACCATCTCCATGCAACTGAGGCACGGGCAGAGCTGAAGGGCATTTTCCTGATGGCTAATGTGACGCTGGTAGTGTAAGAAAGCACACCGGGAGCCAGAGGGAGCAAGCCAGTAAGCAGATTCCTCCACGGCCTCTGTTTCAGTTTCTGTCTCTGGGTGCCTGTTTTGAGTTGCTGCCCTGATTGACTGTAAATTATAATATAGAATAAACCCTTTCCTCCCCAATAATAAGTTGCTGTTTGGCCATGGTGCTCATTGAAGTAACGAAAAGAAAATTTGGACAACTATCTACCAAGAATGACTTCTAAACTGGAGACTGGAGTAAAATGTTTTCCAAAGATTATCCTTTGCAACTTGTAAAACATTTAGCACTTTCAAACACAGTGCATGGTTTTGGGTTAAGGAGCATGGTAATGGACCTATCCCTAAACTCTTAAAGAGGTAGACCCATATGCTAACTTTAAGTGACTACTGCTGTTGGCATTAAGGAACTGCCAGCTTTACAGACACTCTTCAAGCTTTTGAACTTCTATATTGGGTTTCTTTCCCCCATTCTACCATGAAGCTGCCACAGCCCCAGCAATAATAACTAACAGATGTGTAATGGAGAAGCTAGCTACAGAATGTTGACAAGAACTTGCACCTCACTCTATTAATAGATGAAATTTTTTTTAAAAAAAGCATATTTCTATCTGCATTTGGTAGGCTTTCAAATTCCTGCCTTCATGAAAATTAAATCTAAATCAAAACTAAATGACTGGGAAGTTATCAACCTTCCCAGAAGGCAAAATACTATCAGACCAAGATGTTTATTAGTAGATATTTTAAGCATTTTTCTCTGCAAGTTAAAGTAAGTAGCAATCTAATAAATTTCATTTACAAATTTTGGGGTTTTTTATAGAAAACATAAAAATATGCTCTGTATGAATCCCAAATTACAGCCACTTTAAAGGAACCATTGTTGGGGGATATCCAATCACACTGTGCACTGAGTTGGCATGTGTGTTAATTAAGTAAAATTAACCTTGGGTAAAGAGGCAACTAATTGACAGAAAGTAATCATAGGGCATTAGAGGGCATCTAGAGGAGATACAGAGACGCACTGAAAGTAGTAGGGAGAGATTTTGAGCGGCATGACTCTCTTTGTTTCTTCCACTCCACCAAAGAGTCATGCTGCTAGGGTGCCAGAAAGAAGTTAGTTGTTTGTTACTCAACCTCTGAGCTACCAGATTTTCACTCCAGACTTTGACTCTCGAGTCTTATCTATAAAAAGAACAACAGAGATTTAGTAAAGCTACCTTGCCTGTGGGAACAGAATTCCCGCCAGGCTGAGGCCTGAGTGACCAGGCGCTGCCAGAGAAGCAAGCAGGCCCATAACTGTGGACTCAAAGCTACTGGCTGAAATAGCAGTAGCTTAAGGTGCAACCACTGTGCTGAGGATAAAATGACAAACCATCGCACAAGTTAGCATAACTTAGACCTTAGACAGAAGAATACACCTAGTATATTGAATGACGCAAAACAAGTTTTGTGTTATTTCTAGGGAAATTACCAAGTGACTGATTTCCCTCCCCTTTGGCTTTTTTGTGACAGAGTCTCGCTATGTAGCCCTCAGTGGTTTGGTCTCAAAGTTGAGGGAACCCGCCTGGCTTTATCTCTAGAGTACTAATGTTACGGGAATTACAAATGGACTCAGTGATGCTTAGGTCTATTTTGTTTTAACGAATTCTATCAGGCTAGAGAGATGGCTCAGCACCTGCATGTACTATTTACCTCTTAAAGGACATGAGTTTGGTTCCTGGCACCCACAATCACAACCAACTCCAGTTCCAGGAGCTCACATTCCTCTGGTCTCTGTAGGCACTTGCATTCACACGCACATATCCACAAAAAGACACATAATTTTAAAAACAATAAAAATCAATCTTTAAAGATTGGTATCATTGAGCAAATCTCATACAGAACCAGGTTAACACCAAAGATCTGTACACACAGCACAAAATATTCCTCTCTGCCACACCATCAATCTTGACTCATCCCCACATGGCTGTGAGGACTCAGGAGTTGTGCCTGATCCTGAGACACTTATGTGATGCCTTATGCAGACAGGCAACAGTCTGCAAGCTTCACGTCATCTCCGCATTTTCAGTCGTCAAGATGACCAAAGAATTCCTTCTTGGCATCTAGGATCTGGCTCACATGCCACCTCCACAGAGGCTGCTGAGCCCTGGAAAGTGGCATCTCAACTGGTCTTCTATTCTCACAGCATTCACCGTCCCCAGTACGGTAGTAGTCATTGCTCCACTGCCCCTCATTCCCCACAACATACACAAGCCCCAAAGGCCCAGGCATTTCGTCTCCTGCCTCCACTTTCCCGTCAGTGCTGAAGACAGTTGCAGTGGTCATGCAGCAGCACAGGTTATGGAGGCTCTTCCCTCTTAAACATTTCCCCGCAGTACATTAGAAAGGATGCCCTGGGCAATGATCCTGTTGGCCTTGCATTCTAACTCCATAGTAAGTAAATGCAACTTACTATCCAGAGGGCCACAGACATCTTCCCTTTCATTTCTAGCTCAATAAGCCATCTAAAGACTTCTTTAAATACAACAAGTGCTCCATAGATGGATGCACTGGCTAGTTTAATGTCAACTTGACATTCAAACTAGAGTTACCTGAGGAGGGAAACATAAGAAAATACCTCCGTAAGATCTGGCTGTACAGCATTTTCTCTAGTGATTGATGGAAGAGGGCCCAGCCCATGGTGGGTGACACTACTCCTAGACTGGTGGTCCTGGGTTCTCTAAGAAAGCAGGCTAAGCAAGACATGAGGAGCAAGCCAGTAAGCAGCACCTTTCCATAGCCTATGCATCAGTTCCTGCCTCCAGGTCCCTGCCCTGTTTGAATTCCTGTCCTGACTCCCTTTGATGAAGAAAAGCAGAATGGAAGTGTAAACCAAATAAACCCTTTCCTCCCCAACTTGCTTTTTGGTCTTGGTGTTTCATCACAGGAACAAAAACCCTAACTAAGACAACGGAACTGTGGTTTTTTTTGGTTCAAAACTCAAATTATGGGTGTAGTATAAACTCATAAAATCTCAGTACGTGTTTATCTAAGTATACGGAAAGGTAAGCTACATTATACACTATGGAGAAACTACCATGTCATAGTTCTTTTACTCTAAGTCTTCTTGGTTTGGAGTAAAGGGGATTTCTGGTCACTAGATAATTGCTACAAATAAAAGAGAAATATCAAGTGAAGACACATTCTGAGGCATTATTAAAAGTCTTTCTGAATGAATAAAAACATTTTTTTAATATACCTGGAGATGGCTCACAGGTTAAGAGCAGTTACTGTTCTAGAGGTCCTGAGTTTACTTGCCAGAACTTAAATCAGGTGGCACAAAGCCACCCAAAATTCAACTCAGGGAATTCAACGATGTCTTCTGATTTGAGGCATCTGCACTCAAGTGTGTATGGCCCACCCACTGACACATCCATTTACATATAAGTTTAAAAAATAAAATAAATTATTTAAAAATCTGACAAGACTAAGACTACTTAAACACATGGCAGACAGTAAGGGTCAGTGTAACAGCACCTCTGTAATAGGGCCAGATAAAGTGAAGAAACAGGCTCTGTGTATAAACCAGTGCTGAATTTAAAGGGTATATTTATATGCTTTCTAAGGTGTCATTGTTGTGGTTTCTGGAACACCGTAACTTTGTTAAGGAAACTCAAAATTTTGTCTCAGAACATCCCACCCGCAAAGGACACGGAATCAGATGGAAATTCAAATGTAAATAGTAATTAGAAGACTAATTTACTCAAGAATAGAAAAACTTGGATAGGAAGTATGCTTGGCACACATGTCTTTTTAACAGTAAACAGCTCTAATCTCAGCACTAGGGAGTGGAGACAGGAGGATGGAGCGTTCTGCCTACCTCGACCTTCAGAGCGAGGCCCTGACACCTCACCTCCCAGATGAGAACAAAACCTCAAAGCAATGGAACACACAGGCTAATATGTAAGTGTACCTTCCACTTAGATACAAGCTCTTCAATACAGCTAAAAATAGAAGCTGGTCAGTACAGAAAGAGTAACTTTTAGAATTAAATTCAATAGTAGGTTTTTAAATTCCTTTGTATGGAAAGCAATTTCCTATTTATCTGAGAAAAGCAAAAGGGGCAGATGTAAACGGAGGCTGCTAGTTTGTTCCTAGCTGCTCAGACCCGATAATCACACAGAGACTATATTAATTACAACACTGTTTGGCCAATAACTTGGGCATATTCCTAGCAAGCTCTTACATCTTAAATTAATCCATTTCTAGTCATCTGTGTATCACCATGAGGCTGTAGCCTACTAGAAAGATTCCAGAAGCATCTTTCTCCTTTGGCAGCTACATGGTGTCTCTTTGACTCTGCCTATTCTCTCTCTGTATCTCTGTTCAAATTTCCCACCTGACTTTATTCTGCCGTGCCATAGGTCGAAACCTTCTTTATTAACCAATGGTAATAAAACATAATTCACAGCATACAGAGGGGAATCCCACATCAGACAGTTAACTACAAAAGTTTACATTTTCTAAGTGACATTCTCTTCCTTTCCTCAGTCCTAAGAACATTCTGAAGCAATGACTGTCCATTAACTTCGGGTGATTCATGGAGCTAAGTGCATGGCTCTTTGTCATCCTATTCTGTGCACATCTGTGTTTGAAATACTTAAGGCAAGGGAGGACAGTTGTTTTTCCAGGAGTGAAAGGAACTGAGGAGGGCAAACTTAAGCAGCAGCAAGGGAAGCAATTAAGAGTATAGTACCCACAGGGATTCAACATGAACAACAAAACTATGGCCAAGACAGCTGTGGTAGAAAGGCAGACACGAACATGAGGAATATGAAGCAAATGTACATCACAGAACTTTGGGACTAAAGGGCATAAAGAAGATCAGGAAAGTAAGCAACTGTATTAGTATTAATGGCAAAACAGTGGCTATATTACCTTTTAGAGCTGGCATGGTGACCCACATTTAATCATAGCACTTGGGAGGTAGATGGAGGAAGGTCAGAAGTTTAAGAACAGCCTTGCATACATAAGAGCCTATCTCAAAAGAATCAATCAATAAAACAAATTGAAAGAGTTGAATTTAGATGTTAAAAAAATATATCTAAGGGGCTAAAGAGATCTGATTCAGCATTTAAGTGCACTGGCCACTCTTTGCTAGGACCCAGGTTCAGTTCCCAACACCTACATGGGGACTTTACAACCCTCTGTAACACCAGTGCTGGGAGTCTGGCACCCTCTTCTGACCTCCATAGGCACTACATGTGTGTGATGCGCGCGGCTGTCTGTAACTATTTCCATATCCTCTTCTATCCTCTGAGGATACCTGCATGCACATGTGCATTACAAACATTTGGGCACTCACATACACATGAAAATGCATAAAATTTTTTGTCAAGAAAATTTTCGAGGGGCTCTTAAGGAGCCTGTGAAAAGAACATATTTTCAGAAGATAAACATACAAAGAGGGAACATGAATAATGAGGAGCAAACACATGATCAAACATAGTAAATGGATCTTAAAGGGACAATAGGCACTTTAAAACTAAAAATGGTTCAATCAGTTGAAAATGAAGAACACAGCGGCTCATTTTAAAATAATAAATCCCTCCTCTCCGAACTGCCCACCTAACACTGGCTAAATTAAAACACATAAAAATGACAAGAAAACGTAGCTCACTTGGAAATATTGCTCGGTTTTGTTCTCTGGTGCTTTACCCTCTACCAGTCACTTCTGCTTTCTTATGAAACTCCAGAGAGAAGAAAATACCTACTATCAAAGGAGTACCCAGACAGAAATCCAAGGTGGATGATGCAAAGTCAGGCACGCTCTGCAATTAGCATTGTTTATTCAAATAAGCAGAACAGTAGTCTGTACCACTGAAACAGGACAGAGGCATTTATGCATCTTTACAAGTGATAAGAAGAATCTAATTTAAATTTTTAAGTAAGGAAAATAGAAAATACTTATTAAAATATTGTCACATGCTCTTCAATTCACAGGTCTGGAATGGCCCTATGCATCCTGTTATTTCTTAAGAGCGCCAACTAAAAATGTTTTCTACTAAGTTAAAGATGCATAGATTATACTTTACAATGATCTTAAAAATCACATGATTCATTGTTCATTTTCTGAAACCAAAAGGCAACAATTTTCCAAACATTTCACAGAAAAAAAAGAAGATGTGGGGTTAGAAAAGACAGGTTGTTCAACAGAGCTATTGTTTTTATTACTGGGACCAATGCAGATGTCAAAGAAAATTAACTTTTACAAGCAGCTGCTCTTTTAACTTCATTGATTTTAGCAACAGAAAATCCTGTGTCCTTCTGAACTACATTCTGTTATAACAGCAATGGATCCCAATTGCAGAGCCTACACTGTGGACTTCCATGTTCTACTTCTACTTCCTTCTGTGGCCACGTTTGTTCTCCCATCTCATAATCTCCCTTGGCAGGTTAGACTGCTCCTTGCTAGACATAACAACTAGTACTCGAACGCCCCCAGAGTCGCTGGTGTTCACAGTACTTGTGAAGAGGTTATCTCATAGATCGGCACATCAGAGTGGTTTATCCGTCTGCAGCAGAACCTGGAAAGTTCCCTATCTGCTGGCCACCAACACGATTTTCACACAAAGGCTCCAAAACTGGCCAACAACCTTGCTAAGCAAAACAGATTCCATTGGAGTCCTAAACATGCCAAGTAGTTTAACTTCCAAAAATAGTAAGCATTGTAGAGGTGACAAGATGTTTCCAATCCAGGGGGCTGCCTGACATGCAGACTGAGGGGAGCAAGCCTAGGACTCATGCAAGCAGATATTCCAGCTCTCAGGTTTGATCACGGGACCTAGTATGAGAAGAAAATGGGTAGCAGGGGCTGCCCTGAGCACCACAGCATGCTGCTAGCATTCATGACTATAAAATACAAAACAAGTGCTCAAGTAGGAAGAGGAAGAATAGCAGAGATACGCAAGAGGGCGCACATGGGGCACTCACTTCTCCCCACAAAACTCTTAAAACTTTGAGAGGAACTTCCTAATTTAGGCTCAGAATTCTACAGCAAGCAGTTTCACCACGGCTGAACTCAGATGCCCTCTTTCTGCCTTTCTCTCTCCTCATTTCTTTCTATTGGGGATAAGTTCAGGGCCTGGTACTCACTGGGCAGTATTCAACAGCTACTCACAATTCGTCTCACCACCAGACTTCTCAAGAACAAAAAAAGAATCTGGCAAATGAAATTCAGACTGTCCCATTCTTCCTATCATCAACCAAGAGTTTGCAACTGTCTGAGACTTTTCTTATGAACAAGGACAGAACCACACAAGTAACCATCATCCTTTTTCCATATGTAGGACACTCCCCAAAAAGGTAGTGCCTCAGTCCCTGAACCTCTAGTCTATCTCAGTGGGAGCATCTACTGCCAGCATCTACAAAGTTCTGGGTCCAATCCCCAGCAAAGCAAAACAAAAGCAACAGCCTCCCTTTGGTCTACTGCCACTATCTTTAAACAGAAAAATCTCCTGCATTGCTACTGAACCATCTCTGGGTGGAAGTGGAGTCACTACTATAGCTTTGCAGATACTCTCCTGTACATTTTGCACACCTTATTACTTTAAAAATCATAGTATTATATTTTCACATTCTATAGGGCCCTGCCAAAGAAGTCCCTGGTGATGCATTTAGGATGGAGAGTTGGCCAAGATGACACTGGGTCTGGGTATTGTATTCATCACAACGACTAAGAGATAAAGCTAACATTGTTTCGCCCAAAAACATCTTTATACTCAGAGACTTTACAAACCATTTGTTTATAGATGTTAACTCATGTAATAAATTCGTAAAATGATACTAAAGGAACTAAAATTCATTATTACATTTTCACTCATCATCTTTTTAAAATATCTATACCATACTAACATAAACATAAACTTGTTATTTCTTATTTCATAGTAAAATGCCCTTTCTGAGTTTTGCAGAGCTAAACTGTTCCTCAAACATGAATATTAAGCCAAATTGCATTAAATGGAAGTTGCTCATAAAGCTTCCTAAACAATCACACAGGTTGTATTCTGGGCACTAGAAATGCCAACTGTCTCTACAGATGTCTGGTAAATGTCTAAAAGACTTCCCAGGGAAGAGTGACCTTCACAGTGCATGTCATTCATCTTCCCTAAGCAGGGCCAACGATTCCTGCAGTCCTGCTCACATACGCGGTCTAAGTTCCCACTGCACTGGCACTTGCACGGGCAGTGTACTTACTACATCTGGAATGTTGAACTCTACTCTGCCCGATCCCTAACATGTTCCTTATTAAGTATTTGAAATTAACATCAAAGGACTCACCGATATATTTAATTACCAAAGTAAAGAGTATGCATGTGTAAATAAGGCTTTAATGTTATATATTTATTTACTTACTTACTTATTTACTTATCTATATCAAAAAAAAATAATAAAAATGAAAATAAAACCTCACTTCCCTCTGACGTGAACTTCCACTAACACTCGGAAGTGAGTCAGGTCAACGGAGAAGAAAGCCAAGGCGGTGGTAAGATTTGTACGAATGCCTTGGAAGCAGGCGTTCTAGAAAGCACAGTCCTCTGAAATGCACTTGAAGTACTGGGAGTCGGAGGGTGATTAAAAACAAATAGCTGAAAAGGATTCAGAGGGGTTCCTATTTCCCCTGCAGCTAAAACCTCAACTGCTATTGCAAATGTGCAGTTTGGGTAACTAGAACAAAGCCCATCCTCGTGTTCAGGGTTGCTGCCTGCAGGAGGACTCACTGGCTCAGCACCCTCGCTGCTTCTCTTTCTCACCTAACCCAGAGAGTACTCCTTAATGGAGACCTCGTCTTTGGAGATGACGAAAGGTTTTTAGTTGAGTGTAAACAGAATCCACTGTGCCTTTCCATGTCACACAGAGCTGACTCCTCTATCCAGGTTTAATCACATATGGCCAGGCAGTCTAGCAGAATCTATGTGCCTCAGGTTCAGTGAGAGATGAAGAGTCTCCAAACTAAACTAGACATCAATAGAGACAAGGCAACCAACATCAACGTCCAGCCTACACAAGCACACATGTGTGTGCATACAATACACACATGCCCAAGGTCAACACATACACACAAATGAAGATAGCAAAGTATACTGTACTCTGTTGAAGATAAAACACAATCTAGACTTTCCACTCCTGTGTGATCACGTACCATTAAATAAGACTTTCAGAAAGGCCTTACTTCACCACACAGAGGCCAAGTATGTTGAAACTGCATATTTTGAATGTTTCAACAAACATATAAGCATTGACAGAATCTCTTCCTTTCCCGTTTCCTTCCTTTTATCTTAAAGCAAAATGTTTGGAATTGTAAGTGTTTCAGATTTCAGTTTTCACATCCTACAATATTAAATGGATTTTTATCAAACTTGAAGTTTCTGAGTAATAACACAATATTCAGAAAGTTTCACATTTTGAAGTAGCAACCTGAACATGCACACTGTTCTCCTTTCCAAAATCCAGAAAGTGACATGTGATCTTTCCAGTAACACATACCCAAGCGCCTGCACTCATTACATTGACACCAATACAATAATCAGCTCAATGCCAATGTAACAATTCAGTAAATCAAAACTGCACACAAAATTTCATTTTCTTAGAGAAAGAGGTTATTTTTCTTATCTCTTGTTCTCAGTTTATGACCCTTTTCTATTTTTATGTCTAATAATAAATAAATTCTAAGGTAAGTTGGGGGAGGGATATTGGTCTGGAAATGTTTTAAAAAGAATCCTTACCTACTACAGTATTACAAAATAATAATAATAATTAATAATAATGGAGATACTATAAAAATGTACTTGCTATTCTAATAACACAAGTTATTAATTCCCTTCTTAGTGGCAGAATGGAGCAGACCTTGGACATTCCTGGAGGCAACATGGGTATAAATTCTGGACCTTGTGACATATTCTATCTACTTGCCCATCCACCCACAGTATAAAATCAAGTAATGGGGATAAAGTAAACAAGTTGAGAGACACACTTCCTTAAGAATAAACATTTTATTAAAGCATATTTGTAAAACTTCTTCTGATACCAAACAGCTAGTTGAGACTTTAAAAGACCTTGACACACATTTGACTGATTACTTTCCAAGGACATTATTTCATACTTTCTGGCACAAGAGGTTTGATGCTGTGTGATGGATAGCCAGACAAGCAAAGGACAAGTCAGAGCAACTGCCATCCTTTATAGTTGACATTTCCATGTTTTATTACACATTTTTAGAAAAGAGAAACTGGGGAACCATAGGTAATGTTAGTTGCAAAATATCTTACCATAGACAAAAAGCTCCAAAATTTGTCGTTTAAGCACTCACTACCCCTAAATATATCTTATTACAACTAAGGAAAATACCTGCATCATGCATTCTTTACATTTTGCTTCCTCCAATAACATACTTTGAACATATGAGTCACAAGATCCCCTGGATAAAAAGCACAATACTAACTATTCGAGTTTGACCAAAAGGAGCATGACCAAAAGGAGCTTGCGGGAGGAAAGGGTTTACTTAAACTTCCAGGTCACAATCCATCAGTGAAGTAAATCAGGGCAGGAATTCAAGAGGGCATTGAAGCTGAAACTATGGAGAAAACTGCATGCTTGCTGAGTCCTTCTCAACTAGCTTGCTTGCTTGCTTCTTTCTCCAAGACAGAGTTTCTCATTTGACAGCTCTAGTTGTCCTGGAACTCACTCTGTAGGTCAGGCTGGCTTTGAACTCACAGAAATCTGCCTGCCTCTGTCTTACAAGTGCTGGGATGCACCACCAAACCCAGCTTCAACTAGCTTTTATATCCAACTCTAAGGCCACCTGCCTAGGAATAAGAACTACAGTGGACTAGAAACAACTATCAACCAAGACAATGCCCTGCAGACACGTCCACAGAGTAATCTTGGCAATCAAATATTCAAACTCCCTCGGCGACTCTAGGCTGTGTGCAACTGACAGGTGCAGCTAACTAGGGTACTAACTATAAAAGTGTGACTTTTCCTATTTTGCTACATGTGCCCCTCAGTTTATATGTTTTAATCAAATATAAGAGACCATCAACAGAAAGTGGAATGTGCCCTACTAAGATATTGCAATAATGTTATCACATGAAATACCAAACAGTTCACAAAATTTTAAAGGTATCTACCAAAAACAACTGGGATCTTTACAAAGCTGGTGTATGAAAGTGTCTGTGTTCCCTGCCCTCTTACCTTGTGTGTGTCTATCAGACACTGGGCTCCATAGCTGTAACATGGCTTGTTCCCCTATGCTTCTTAAACCTCTCAAGTGCCTATTGCCTTCTCTTTTTGCTTTATATGAACATGTTTATTTTCCTGTGTTAAAAAGAAAATAATGAGTGTGGTGGCACACTCCATAATCCCATGTACTGGAGGGCAGGCATAGGAGGGCCACAAAGCCAGGCCAGACTACAGAATCAAACCAAACATATCCTTATCATTTACATCTCAGTCTCAATACTCAGACTTTGGACCAATAGTGCACTGATTGATTGTACTTCTACCTCATTCCAGTATAGAAGGTGACTCAATAGTATGCACTCACTTGGGTGGCTCTGAAACTTTCTTTTAAATCTTTGACATAACATTTCTTTATAACACTGTCTTTATGGAAAACTAAAACATTCAACCTGCACTCAAAATGACCACAGTACAAACCAACTCTTCATTTTCCTCTAAACTATTAAGAAAATGGTGGGCTAATATTTTGTCACCTGTAACAGTCAGCAACCCTCAACAGCCATATGCTCATCCCGCTTCTTTCTCCTTTCCTCTCACCCACTTTCATGCGCACACCAGTCATCCCTTCTGTTCTTACCCAGGCCACCACTGTAGTCCCTCTAGGTCCTTACCTGAACTAGCTAAACACATTCCAATTAATCTCCCTACATCCTGCTTCCCTTCTCATCGCTCCAAGCTGGGGGAGAAATAATCTAAAGTATGACAAACTAAAAAAGACTCTGAGAGAAAATATGTTTGATATCACTAGGCAGTAAGGACAGGAAATTAAAACATAATGAGATCAATACAGACCTATCAAAATAGAAAATAGTAAAAAAATAATAGCATAAGGATACCAAATATTGGCGAGAATTCAGAAAGCACATGATACTGGCAGAAATGCAAGTAGTAAAGCTACTATTTGGCCATGCCTCTAAAAAGCAAATATGTAGTCAGCACATGGCCCAGCACCAGTGCTCTGTCAGTACAAATGTCCAAAAAGTACACATATTCATGCAAAATATGGCACAAATGCTGAGGGAGCTTTATTCATATTATCAAAAAACCTGAAGACAGACAAAATGGCTTTCAACAGATGAAGAAGCAAACAAATGTGATCCAGTGATGTAAAATATATACATCCACTTCGATGTTTCTCGAGGACCTTATGTTAAACAAGAGCCGATTTTAAAGGGTCACAGGCTGTAGAACCCAGACAGGCAGCACTCTGGGTGCGATGATGTTAAATGGGAAACTGCTTCCCTGTGGGTAGGATTTAGAAACGGGACTGGGGTAGAATAGGTAGGACTACACAGAGTTGAATTGAATACTGCATTTTCAATACATTATATTATATATTCATATTATAGGGTGCTGACACAGGTCCACACAAGAAACGGCAGCACAAAACTGCATAAACACACACTGCAATGTCAGCTTCCTGGGTTGAAATCAGTTGTGTGAGATGCCACCACGGGGCAAACTCATGGAAGGAGCTCCTCTCTGAACCGCATCACAACTCCCTATATTCCTCTGATTACCTCAATTTTCTCTAAAGTTACACATCATATAATTTCATATTATATTTTTAAATAAAGTCATAGCAATATAGGACAGACTAGTGGATGGCAGGGCTTAGGGAGGAAATAGAAGGCGGTGACATAAAGGGAAGGCCTGTGGAGATGTTTAAACAAATCTACCAAGGCAGTAAAACTTCACACGAAGGAAGGAAGGAGGGAAGGAAGGAGGGAAGGAAGGAAGGAAGGAAGGAAGGAAGGAAGGAAGGAAAACAAAAACACCCTGACATTCCAAATAGCTCTATGAGTTCTTCCAATGTCAATCTCTCAGTTTTAACATGGTAATTATATAATATTTCCTATGGTAAAAACTGGGTATATGATATACAGTACTCCTAACCACACTTCTTTTTCAACTTCTTGTGTATATTTAAAATAAACCAAATTTTAAAAGTCACAGTTTTCTATGGCCTACTGAGTTAAGCACAGGTGCATTCAATTCCCAGGCCTCTCGGCTGAGTCTGCTCTTCACCTTCTCTCCTCAGCTCCAGGTCAGCCTCTGCTGTTCTCTGTACACTGAGCACCTAGAGCTCGGCTCTCAGTCCACAGGTTTTTCACTCTCAGAAGCATCTAACACTTGCCACTGCACTGGCACCTTAAGAAATACTGCTCACCCCTCAGATCCAGCCCAAAGCACCTCTTCTGCCAGAACACATCCTCTGCCTCCTTCATGCACACAGGATCGCTCTGTCCTCTGCACAACAAGTCTATAACATTAACTACTATGCTTGCCTAATAAGAGCTACTATGTTTAGCTTCCCCTCAGACTTACCATTCTCTGCATACATAGCCATTAACTTTTCAGTATCTTGCTGGGCATCTAGCAGGGCAAACAATATTACAAACTGGCTGGATTTCCAGCAGGCAAAGTGCTTTATAAATCAGAGTGGAGCAGTCACGCAGTCTCACACACACACACACACACACACTTAAATATCTTACTTAAGTATTTCCTCAGCCCTATTAACTACATAATTAGTACAGTGAGGATGCTAAAATGTTCATTAAAGGCCATGTGCAGATTTGGCAACACATCCAGCTATAAGAGACAGGGAAGAGGATTTTCCCTCTACAAAACAGTAATAAGAGCATAGTGGATTACACTTTCAAGTCTATCTTTTGAAACTCTCCAAGGAACATCTGCAAGTTCTCCATGCTCAGACAGGAGAAAAGTCATTAAAGATTAATAAAAGCTACAAAATAAAAAGCAGTCTATCGGAAACCTTTCCTGTTATTCTTGAAAGAATCATTTTAATTTGGGTACTTTTTTTTTAGCAGATTACAGCACATTAACCAAGCAACAGTGGATAATTCCCAAGGCTTGTTTTATAAAAACAGACTGTTTTATAGACCCAGAATGTTCTGGGTCAGCAGCCTTCAATCAGATGGCATACTTTAGAAGGGAAGGGAGCGTGTGTATGGCATGCATGAATGTGTGCATGTGTTTGCCTGGGGGCACAGTTACATGTACATGGACTGTGCAAGCAACATGAAGTTGATTTCTCCATGTTCTCCATGTGTGTTCATTTATTGAGGTGGAGCTCTCTCTGAACCCAGAGCTAACTGATTCTGACTAATCTACTAAACCATCTTGCCCCAGGAACCCCATCTGTATCTCTCAAGAGCTGGGATTGCAGGGCCCATCACGCCCCAGCAGTTTTTATGTGTGTTCTGGGTGTTGAAACTCCAGGCCTCACACTTGCAAGGTGCTTTCTTTACTCCCTAAGTAAATTCTTCCTGCGTAAGATTCTGTTCCAGTTTAGATCAGTGACTGACAAGTATCAGGAAAGAAGTGATTGTGGCGGGATTTAACTGATGCTCTGCATTCCCCAAGGCATTAAGAGATGCACAAGAACACGTAACTGCTGCACAGGTGGGGAAATTCTCAGAGACGCTAGCAGTTTGCCCCAGAGAACACAGCAGCCAGTACCTGAGATTCTAGAGCATATTTATAGACTCCAAAGCGGGACAATTTCTGGCACATTTGCCAAATAAAGTTCATTTACAAATTTCAAGCTAAAACTAATGCATATTACTAAGTAAAAGTTAAATGTTATTAGTAAAATATACTAATGTCTACTGCTTTTGTTTATGTGTATCAAAAAATGTACATGTAAGAGGCAATATCCTTATTTATATAACTTGGTAAACACACACAGTATTTCATAACTGTAGGTAAGGTATGAAAAAACTTTAAAGGTATAATAACAACTGGTCCATTTTGAGTGGGACTAGCTGAATTCAAGTGATGGTTGGCAAATTTAACTCCCTATGCCTTAACTCCCTATACATCGTCATTTGTATAATAATAAATTCCTATACTTGATGGGATTTGCAGATTTTAAGTGGACACACTTTGACTATGGACATCAATGAGACATGCTTTACATGCAATGCTATGAATTATCTTCAGGCTACCTTTACGTAAATACAAATGTAATGCTCACCACTCAGTACTATTTACAAACAATCGTAAACTAGTATCTTTCTATAAAATTATAATAAAAACATAAGAATTAAATTTCACAAATTTTTTCCAAAACAAGATCTTACTAGTTTTGAACTCCTGAACTCAAGTGACCATTTTCCTTAGATGCTCTTGTCTCATTCTCCAGAAGAACTTGAGATATAGCCACACATCCACACCCACAGCTTACAAGGTTCTTAAGAGTCCACCTGATCAGAAAATTAGTAAATAAAATTGCTGTGCAGTTTCTTACATAGTAGTATTACATTTTAAATCACAACAGTGCAACTTAAACCATAATCAGGATTGTCTGAGTTTTTATTTAAAAATAATATGGGTACACACCTGAAAATTTAACTTTCATAACTAATTGTGTTGTATTATTAATATAATGGTGACAGAGGAGGCCCTAGCGACTGACCCACCAGGGAGCACCAGAGGAGGCCCTAGCAACCAACTCATCAGGGAGGAGGCAAGCCACCTGAACCTTAGCCCTGCTCCACCTAGAGGCCTGCTTGCACCTGAAAGTTAGATCACAGGAGACTCTGCTCTGCCTGTACCTGAAAGAGCATTCAATGGAGTTATAGCCCCCAAGTTCACCAACTGAGGGAAGAGAGAAGAACAGGCTCCACTTACACAGATTGGAAGAAGATGTGAGTAGACAACAAGGTAAGAATACACTCAAAGGAGCATAAACAGCACCACCAGAAACAGTGGCTCTACAACAGTATGAAGACCCCAACAAAGATGAAGCAGAAGAAAATGATCTTAAAAAAAACTTAAGGCCCTTAAAAGGAAATAAAACTTTGCCTTAATGAAGTGGAAGAAAAGACAAAAAAAAATTGGAAGGAATCAACAAATCCCTTAAAGAAAACCAAGAAAAAGAAATGAAACAGGTAAAAGAAAAGATTAAAAACTGAAATAGAGACAATAAGGAAACAAAAATTGAGGGAATTCTGAAAATGGAAAATTTGGGTAAACAATCAGGAACCACAGATGCAAGCATAAACAACAAAATACAAGAGATAGAAGCCAGGCAGCGGTGGCGCACACCTTTAATCCCAGCACTCGGGAGGCTGAGGCAGGCGGATCTCTGGGAGTTCAAGGCCAGCCTGGTTTACAAGAGCTAGTTCCAGGACAGGCAAACAACTTAAACGCCCCTCAACCAAAGAATGGATGAGGAAAATGTGGTACATTTACACAATGGAGTACTATTTGGTAGTAAAATATAAAAACAATGATGTCCTTAAATTTGCAGGCAAATGGACAGAACTAGAAAAAAACCATCCTGAGTGAGGTAACCCAGACCCAGAAAGACAAATATGTATGTACTCACTCATAAGTGGATACCAGACATAAAGCAAAGGAAAACCAACCTACAGTCCACAGCCCCAGAGAAACTAGCACCCTCTTCCAGAAACAGACGGAAGCCGATGTAGAAACCCATAGTTAACCACTGGGCTGAGCTCTAAGCAGACAGAGGGACGAGTGTAATATGAACAAAGGGCTCAAGCCCATGATGGAGAAACCCACAGAATCAGATGATCCAAACTAGTGGAAGATGACAAACTGGACTAACATCAGGGGAACCTGCACAGAACTGAATAAGGCCCCTGGACACAGGTGACAAGGGTGTGGCTTGGATCATATATGGGGCCACTGGCAGTGGGACCAGAATCTAACCATAATGCATGAACTGACTTTGTAGAGCCCATTCTCTTTGGAGAGACCCTTTGCTCAGACTAGGTGGGGGCGGGGGGGGCCTGCTTCAAGGAGGTGATGGGACAGACTTAGTTGACCTCCCAAGGATAGATGGGAGGTGGGGTGGGAGGAAGGGGAAAGAGCAGGAGGAGAGGAGGGAGAAGAAACTGGGATTGGGATGTAAACAAATAAAGAAAAAAATAAAATTGAGGAAAGAGAGAGAAGGAGAGAGAGATGGAGGGGGGAAGGGAGGAAGGAAGGAAATGGTGGCTATATTATGAATGCCTTAGATAGCATAATATTAAATAACATATCTAACTGAAACAGGTGAATAGTATCTCAAAATATCCTAAGTAGAATTTCTCTTGTACAAAGTCTCTCATTCACTCATGTTCTCTCTGCCAACACTTCTCAGGGTCGATGGACACTACAAGGCTTTGAACTATAGAGACTGAAATAGGATAGCGCCATGAGGCAACACTGAGCTCAAAATACTTTATCGTGTCTGAACGTTTCTGTATAATCTGGTGCTGATACTAAACTGTTAAACCCATCATAACCTACAACCTTCAAATACTACAATAAAACACACCATAGGAAGCTGAGGAGCTGGAGCTGAGACCTGAAGATTATAAACTAGGAAGCATACGGAGTCAGGAATGGTGCTGTAAGGATGATAAACGTGGTAGGCAGATTTTTTAATTAATAGTCTGAGCCATGTCCTGGGCTATATTCTCATCAGCAGAACGGAATCTTCCCAGGTACCTCAACAATACACAGTGTTAAACAACTCTAGGAATCGCACTTCAAGCTAGTTGAGAAGTGCATCCAGGGACTTTGAGAAATACAAAAGACATGATTCACTAGTTAGCATGAGACCGAATGCAAGTAATTCTTCTTCAAAGGAGAATGTAGGTTAACTGATGCAGAAAACTAAAAGGCTTTAATACAAAGCCGTAATTAATGGCCATTATAAATCATAGCGGTACATCTCTGATTTCAGGTTTGTGGGGTGCGCTGCATGCAACACACAGTAATTCAACAAAAAGTGGCCTCCTGCATGTAATTGCCTTTCCTGGAGAAAACCAATTTGATCCCCAAGAGGCAGGAAATGGATGCAAATAATTACACATACTTATAATACAATTACTTTCTGCTCTCCAAAGCAAACTTTTTAAAGTATGCTTTTATTTTAAGCAAAATAATTTTTCTTTGACTACCCCACCACCACCACCCTGTTATATTCATAGAAAAAAAGGTGAAACTTTCACATTTGCCTATTTTATATTTTTAATTACTCAGTTACTCAGAGATGTGAGCATTTGAAGATTTCACACTGACTAAAATCCTCTGCTCTCTGAACTGAATGATACATTAGGTAAAATTGCTCCAGCATAAAACTACAAAAGAAGGTGGACAGAGAGGCACCATTTTGCGGGATTCTACAAGCATGGAGAGTTCCCTGCCAGAAGCCACGAAATGATAATGACTGAATAGGAGGGTGAACATGAAATGACTCTAGACCAGACCTTCCCTTAGGAGCAAAGGCCAGCCTTGATAGAGCTTTGCTGTGCATATAGACTGTGGCTGTGGCTGTCCACTACGACAAAGAGCAAACCCATAGCTCCAGATAGATAGATAGATAGATAGATAGATAGATAGATAGATAGACAGATGATAGATAGATAGATGATAGATAAGATAGATGATAGATAGATAGATAGATAGATAGATAGATAGATAGATAGATAGATAGATAATAGACAGACAGACAGACAGATGATAGATAGATAGATAGATAGATAGATAGATAGATAATAGACAGACAGACAGACAGACAGATGATAGATAGATAGACAGATAGGGGCTGGAGAGATGGCTCAGTGGTTAAGAGCACCATCCTGCTCTTCCAAAGGTCCTGAGTTCAATTCCCACCAACCACATGGTGGCTCACAACCATCTGTAATGAGATCTGGTGCCTCTTCTGGTCTGCAGGCAGAGCACTGAGAATACTGTATACATAATAAATAAATAAATCTTTAAAAAAAAGATAGACAGATGATAGATAGATAGATAGATAGATAGATGATAGATAGATAGATGATAGATGGATAGATGATAGAGATAGATGATAGATCATAGATAGATAGATCATAGATAGATAGACAGACAGATAGATGATAGATAGAAGATAGATAGATAGATAGATAGATAGATAGATAGATAGATAGATAGATGATAGAGATAGAGATAGAGATAGAGATAGAGATAGAGATAGAGATAGAGATAGAGATATTCCTTGAAGCTCCCCTCTGATCCACACCAAAGCCATCTAAATAGCAGCTGACTCCAAAATCGGCAGGTTTATACTGTTTCCAGGGTGACGGGGCTAACAGTGGCAGTCCTCCAGAAAACCAGCTCTGCAACGAATGCTACCAAAACTTGCTTCCGAGTGACTTTTAAGTTTTTGGTTAGAGACATCCTTTCTTTCATATCTTTAATAACATATGTGAAATTCGACTTTTCACATATGCAGTGAACCGTGACTGATACACAAATCGCCTGACCAATCTGTGTAACTGGCTTTTCTCAAAGGAAAACAAGATCATCTGATTCAGCTACTTCAGCTGGTGTGTTTACCTTACTCACTTCTCGATGCTGCAACCCACTGAATATCCACTTGGCCTACCCTGCATTGCTAGGACTCCACTTTCCACACGAGCAGACCAAGTGGCCATTTAGATGGGGGCATGCAGAGTGGAGCCCTGGGTATGAGGGCTCCCTCCTTCCTTGGTTTTCTAGCCGGCTCCTACTCTGACCTCCTACTCTCCTTTGCTGATAAAGCTCCTCTCCCTGCTGTGTCCGTCTGTTTTGCTCTCACACCCCACTCCACTCCCCTCATCATTTACACCCTTCCTCCCACAAGCTGCTCCTCTGTAGCCGCTGGCTCACAAATCACTCTCATTTTTGTGCTTAGACATTCTCCCACTGTGACCTCTGCTTGAGACACACTTTGCACAATGCATTTACTTCTGTCCCAGTCCCAATTCCACAAGCACTTACCTTTCCTAAAGGGGTGAGTTTTAAAACTCCAAAGGGCTAGAAAAACTATATACTGAGTGGAAAAATTAATATCCCTAATATCTGACATTATCTATCTCTGTGTGAACCATAAAAATGGAAAACTGAGGCAACAGATTATAACTGAAATCGAGAAAGCTTTTAAGTCTTTATATACTGTATATTATATACATTAATCCTAACAAATTAGTTAACATCTGCTAGCAAAAGGTTATATAAATTATTTTTTATTATCTTTTTCAGTATTAAATCTCAATCACATTTAGTAACCAAGGCAAAATTCTAGGATTTCAGGTTTCCCCACTCTGAAACATGGCAGCTCTATTTACTCTACACACCCTGTTCAACCAGAGCAGAAAAGATCATACTCTAAGCTTGAGGAGAAATTGCCTGAAGACTATCCTTTACTAAAACAAACAAACAAAACCTATCAGAACAAAAATTTCTTAAATTTTTATTTTATTTTATATGTGGGAACGTTTGCCCACATGTGTCTGAGCCATTGCATGCAGTTCATCCAGAGGCCAGAAGAGGGCACTGGACCCCTTGAACTGGACTTCTTTTATTTATTTATTTATTTATTTATTTATTTATTTATTTATTAAAGATTTCTGTCTCTTCCCCGCCACCGCCTCCCATTTCCCTCCCCCTCCTCCAATCAAGTCCCCCTCCCTCATCAGCTCAAAGAGCAATCAGGGTTCCCTGCCCTGTGGGAAGTCCAAGGACCACCCACCTCCATCCAGGTCTAGTAAGGTGAGCATCCAAACTGCCTAGGCTCCCACAAAGCCAGTACGTGCAGTAGGATCAAAAACCCATTGCCATTGTTCTTGGGTTCTCAGTAATCCTCATTGTCCGCTATGTTCAGCGAGTCCGGTTTTATCCCAGGCTTTTTCAGACCCAGGCCAGCTGGCCTTGGTGAGTTCCCGATAGAACATCCCCATTCTCTCAGTGTGTGGGTGCACCCCTCGCGGTCCTGAGTTCCTTGCTCGTGCTCTCTCTCCTTCTGCTCCTGATTTGAATATTAACCTTCATCAGGCGATGAAAGGAGACAGAGACAGAGACCCACATTGGAGCACCGGACAGAAATCTCAAGGAACTGGACTTCTTATACACAGGCACAAACCACCTTTTGGAGCTATGAACTGAACATGAGTCCTCTGGAAGAGCAGCCAGTGCTCTTAACCATTATTTATTTAAAGAAAATTTGTATTTCCTAAGGTGAGCTTAAGTGAAATTGAAGGGTCTTTTAATATATCCAGGTACCTCAATCTATTTTAGCCTTCAAAGTACTAGAAAGGGGGAGATAAATGCATTCACATTCTCCAAGTTCATATGTACCTAGAAGACACTGTCTCCTTGGAGTCAACCATCACCTCTGGCTATTATATTTAGGACTTAGTGCATCAAAGTCTCTTGCTCTCTGAACATTGTCCAGTTGAGGGTCTCTGTGGAGACAGCCACCTACTAGAAGAGCCTTCTCTGATCTATGGGTATACGAGTTCGTCATTAACAGTCATTTTATTACAATGCTGCTTTTGCAGAATAATAATAGTAGGTTTTCCCATAGACTCCTAAGTTGTCTAGTCTCAGGCTCTAGGGCACTTTAACAGCTAAAACCATCTCCAGAGAGTAGGCCATAAATCAAACTTTTAAAAAAAAAATTGAGGATGGTTACTCCTATGATATTTAAGCCACTATTGCACCAGTATATCTTGCACCCAAGTTACTGTCCTAGGTCACAGGGTTTGTACCTGGGTAGATGACTACCTTTTCTTCTGGTAGCAGGCAAAGGTCCTTACAACACCATGAATATTAGTATGAGTGAAGCTTCTAGATAGGACCTCTATTTCTCCATATTCAGTGATAGGGCCTTATCTTCAGGTTGTAGACAACAATGTCTTAGCATAGCCTTAGCAATAGTCTGTGATGTTTGTTTGGCCAATGACTCAACAAGATGTAACTATTACAGCACTAGAGGTTTACTTGGTGGGATAAAATGTCTAGTTGCAACATTGTCTCCCTATTATTTGGTGACCCCATTTGGATTCCTTTCAGATGCTATTTTATATTTTAGGGAGATGCTAAAGTTACAGGTTTTGCATATAATTTTTCAAATGGTCTTTTGTGTTAGTAGTCCCTCCCTATTTCTCCTTTATTCTTCTCTCCTATACTCTGTTTTATTTAATCATCCATTCTAGTTTTCCATTTGTCTCTGTTTCCCCTTCCTTAGGAAAGCCTATTCTCCCCAACCCACTCTCCCCCACCCAAGTTCCTTACTAGGTACTTAAGCTGAGTGGAACAACACATATCTCGATAATGTCAATGCAAACATCCATAGAAAAGAGAAAACATATGATATTTGGCTTTTTAGGTCTCAGCTACCTCACTTGGGAAGATTTTTTCTGAACTCCATTCATTTACCTGTGAATTTCATAATTTCATTTTTTAATGGCTGTGTAAATGTACCATATTTTCACTAGCCATAGTGACTATACGTGTTCATACATCCACCCACCAGCAATGAATAAGTATTTGTCTTACCCCACATCCTTGCCAGCATGAGTTGTCTTTTTTTTTTAACTGTGGTCAGTCTCCTTGGTAAGTCAAGCACACGTGGGTACTCTTACCAAAGATAGTGCTGAGGTCAAAATGGTGGCTACCTGAGGGTTTGTATTTTTTAGAGCTGTTGTAATATGGAGTTAGAAATTTTTACAGATTTTAAAACAAGCAAGCACACATACACTTATAGACATAAAATAAGCATAGTTGGCCACATTATTTTAACAGGCAGACAAATGAAAAAAAATAGGAATCTGTGTCCGCTGACCAACTTAAAAATCCTGGTTTAGGCAGCAGAAGCAAGGAAAGCGCACAGGTGGTCCTATTAAGGACCAGATTAGCAGATGCTGTAAGGGAGAACAGAAACAGAAAGACAGAACACCTTTGCTTTTTTTTAGAGTGGAAAGACGGGGAAATGGATCCCTTGTAGAGTCCCAGCATGACCAGATTAATGCCAGGAATGGAGACAAACAATAATCAGAGAAGTGGAGGGAGGGAGGCTAGGGAGGGGAAGCAGGAGCACAGCATCCAGAAATCATGGGCCTATAGGGGCTTGTTTTACGTTAGGCGGTAAGGGACATATGGTGTCAGATAGCCAACTTAAAAGGATTTTTTGTAAAAAGCAGCCCAAGGGCATTGGAGTTTCTGGCTTCAAGTTGTAGGTGCCCATCCTACAAGTCTATGCTGAGATGCGAGACTCAAAGCCTAGCACAATGCATCCACTGTGACGGACTTTTGAGTCAAAAAGAGAGGCATGGAATTCCTTGGAAGGTTGTCTAGTACCCGAAGGAGCCCCACAGGCCCTCCTGGTGGGGTTGGGCGCCTGGCATAGGTCCATGACTTCAACAAACCTCACCCAGATGAAGCCAATCTTAGCCTGGCAGAGAGCAGGTGCAGGCGAGAAGGGCGTTTTCCAACACGTAGTCCTGGGCCAGTGGGAAAAACAGCCCCACTGTTTCAGTGGGACCTCCAAATGAAAATTTTTTATGGCCTGATAAATCTCTTCGCCGATACAATAATCCAAATCATATCAAATCAAATGGAATTAGAAAAGCCCAGGTTTAATGGATGTCTGTGCTCCCAGGTGGCCAAAGGCCACCCAGAGATGAAAAACCATGGAAAGGGGAAAGGAAGAATAAAAAGACCACATGTTTGTTGGGGGGGGGCAGTTTAAATAGCCTGTGGGAGTGGTCTTGACCCTCTCTGGGGAGGGGAGTTACCGTTTGGTGGATTTTCTCAGAGATGGAGTCTGGACTGCGGCAACTCCCAGGGAAGGGGGCTTAGGATGGAACTTTCCACTCAAACATTCCAGACTCCTTGGATACATGGATGGCAGGGGCTGGGGTGAAGCTTCCAACCAAACATTCCAGACTCTGTGGGTATAAGGATTTCAGCAGCTAGGGTGAAGCTTCCAATCAAAAAGAGGTGTGTGTGTGTGTGTGTGTGTGTGTGTGTGTGTGTGTGTGTACATATTTTGAAAAGGGGTCTCTATTACATAGTTCTGGCTGTTCTAGAACTCATCATGTAGAACAGGCTGGCCTTAAGCTCAGAGATCTATCTAACTGTCTCTGCCTCCCAAGTGCTGGGATTAAAGTTGTGTACCAACATACCCAGATGCTAAAGATATTATCAGCTGTAAAGTTTCCTGGTAGAGTTATAAGGATCTTTTATATATAAAAACATATATGCAAACAAAGATATTTTAACTTCTTCCCTTTGATGTAGTATCCCCTTGATGTTCTTCAGTTGTCTTTCTGCTCTGGCTAGGACTTCACTTATTTACTGAATAGGTATGGACTAGCTTGTCTTATCCCTCACTTCGGTGGAAATGCATTGAGCTTCTCCCTGTTTAGGATGATGTTGGTGTGGGCTTACTGTAAACTGCCTTTATTATGTTGAAGTATGTCCCTTGTATCCCTAGTCTCTCCAGGACTTTTATCATGAGGGTTGTTGGTTTTGTCACAACTTGACTCCATCTGGTGAGACAATCATGTGGGTTTTGTCTTTCAGTCAGTTTGTATGGTGGGAGGAGGGGCTCCTGCAAACAGGATGCTGCAGAACTAGGAGCAATTCTGCAGACCAGATAAGAGGAAAGAAAGCATAATGAATATCGCCTACCTGCTTCCCATCCCACTGTGTTCACTGAGAGTTCCTTGCAGAAGTGTTCCCGTGTGACAGTGAGTAACATACAAGGAGTGGGGATGAGCTAGAAGGCCAACATGCTATATTTTTAATCATATGTTTTATCGGTTAATACTACCTAAACAAGCCACTCTAAAAACACAAACACTGTAAATGTGTGTCTATAAATGAAGTAACCTGCTGTCGGTGCATATCAAATGGTGGACATGCCAACTACCCACACGGCCCAGACCCTACTGACCGCTTATCCTGGGCCAAGGGCAACATCTTGACTATGCTCCGACCTTGCATACCAAACAGTTTGGCTCTCCATAATCAATAAGTCAAATATTTGACTGATCTGTATACTCTAATTAAAGAATTCCCATCATAAGGTCACAATGTTCTACCTGCTTCTTCAAGTTTTTGATATTAACAGTCAATATCAGAGACTGGATTTTCCTAAGGCTTAAATGTCACTATCTGTTCTCATTGCAAAGGTGACAGAACCATAAATGTGATTCAATAGTGTTTTTACAAAAAGATGGTGAAATTTGCCTGCTGTGAAAATACCAATAGTTCACCTTGCATGACATTTCTCATTTCAAAGTCTCTTCTTCCACAGGCTGAAAGGGAATGTTCTAGAAAGCACTGCACTCTGCAGAAACACACAAGCTCTCCAGAGAGAAACTTAGGCTCGTGGTTCTTCACTTTGGGATGAGGAGTAGTTAAACAGGCTCTTTACAGAGAATACTGACAGTCAGCCATAAACATACCCCATAATAATCACAAGGTTGCTGATGATGAAATCACTGCCAGACTGGTCAGTGTACTGGCCTCAAAACTATTCCACCTCTGCTTGGAGGTTTCCAAATATTCCAATAAGCCTAGCATCCAAATCTGAGGTTCAGAGTGGAGCAAGTAATCACAGGGCAAAAAGTTAACGTTCTTAATAAATAACCAAAGCCTTGACTTTGAACGTCCATGAGGAAAACCTTCCCACAAAAACAACCCCATGATTATACTGTAATATGTTCACTTTACAAAGGCAGAGATCAAATCCAGGATATATGATTGCTAGGCAAGGAATTTCTGACTGAGTTATATTCCCAACTATACCCTACACAGTTTTTAGTCAGTGTGTCTTACTCAGGGTTATGAGTTATGATCTTTGACAAATATAACCAGAAAAGACTCTTTATAAAAAATAAAGAAAAATGTACTTAACAAAATATTCAGAATCAAAGAATACTAATAGAAGAGACTATTCAAACAAGCCAATTAATTAATTCACCTGTCTCCACTACCCTGAAATACATGCCATTGCTTATTCCCTATCTTTCACCCTCAAAGCCACTGTTTCTGAACACAGACTCTACAGTCTATCACCCACACAAATGGCCTGGACACTTGTTTTCAAACACCAGTATAGCCTCAGAAAAATGGACTCCTATTAGTACCTTTGCTGTGTTCTATTCCAAAACTGGGCAAATGGATCATGTATGCACACTCTAGCTACATAGGAATAGCATGTATCTTCCACTTTCAGTTTATATAATAGCAGAGACTGCCCTTGTGAAAAGGAGGGAGGATCTGAACACACAAAATATTTCCTAGGAAGTTAGATGCCATTTGGCATCCGAATCCAACTTACCCTGACTACAAGGGGACACCCCCAGTCTGAGTGGAACAAGAGTCACCTCTCCAGACATTAGATAACCAAACTAAGAGGTGAAATATAAATAGACTGCCACACTGATAGTAGACACAAAGGAGTTAGCAATGTGTTCCATAGCTCTAAGCAACAAATGTGCAAAAACTTTTGATCGTCTCCTATAAAGCACAGTTGTTTGTCAGTGATGAGGTTTACAGGCTATGGGTTAAGACATGGGCTCAGTTACTAAACTTCAGTGGTCCTCAATTTCCTCAAATGAAAAATTGGCATACTAAAACCTGAAGGGACAGAAAAGCCCAGAGTCACCTCACCTGTCATCATGTCACCTGCTTCAGCTTCTTCATGTGACAGGTTGGGGTCACTTAATTAATATCCATGGGCTCAAAAAAGATGCTAAAAGTAACTGTGACTGGCTGACTGGCTGGTTCAACTGCAGTCAGAATATAAGACTGCATAGCACAGCAAAAACAACACCCCTTCCAATGGCATCCGAATCCAACTTACCCTGACTACAAGGGGACACCCCCAGTCTGAGTGGAACAAGAGTCACCTCTCCAGACAAACAAACAGGACAAGCTTTACCCCATGACCTGTGTCACTCCACAGGAGTCTCTCTCCCTGAGTAAATTATGACCCCAAAACAGCCAGCAACTTTTGCTTTCAGAGAATCTGGGGAAATGCTCAGGCGCCAGCTCCTGTTCTACTCGAACAGTTCCCTTCTGGTTGACTCTGTGCCATCTCAGAGTTTCTACTGGCACACAACAGCATAGGGGCCAAGAGGCCTATGGCTAACATATGCACCTTCAAGTATTCCATTAAAGTTAAGTTAAACAAACACTTAAAGTACTTAATAATGTACAAGGAGTACAAAAATTTCCCCAAAGCTGTAGCGGTGATGACTTTGAAAATGATATGCACAGAGACAGGACAGAGCAGTGCCTGGCACACCGAGCTCCCTTGTGGTTCTTCCTCTTACTACTATTATTAATTCCAAGTCCAGAGGTGCTCGTATCTTTGGAATACTAATGATGCTGTCACTACGTTTAGGCACAAGAAATACAAAAGACTGCCAAAGCAAAACAAACAAACAAACAACCCACAAACCTGAGCATGACCCATATCATTCTAAAGGGGCTTACATAATACCTGGGAAGAAATGGTTGCTCAGATGACAACACAAATATGATATTGTGACTGTGGCAGCTGCTCAGGGGAGAAGTATGTGGTACTGTGAGTATGTGTAAGGGACAGGAGACCTCTGACTAGGCAGGTCAGAGGAGTGTCCCTTCTACGTGATACAGAAGGAAAGAGTTGGAGAATGAAGAGAGAGGTGAGTCAGTGAAGAGCATCCCACAGAAGAGACAGCAGACAGCAGGCCCATCAAAGAGCACAGAGAACGAAGAAGGGGCACCCTGCCTCCAAGTGGCAATGTGACTTGAAAGAAAGAGGCAGAGACCACAACACAGAAGGGACTCTGGGCCAGTTCATGCTGCTCTTCTCTAAGTGCTGTCAGAACTCACTCGAGAGGCACAGTACAAGGGGGTAGGAGACGTTCTTAGCACCCAGTGCTTCTGTATGCTCCGAGGCCTTGTGTGAAGACATGGGCAGCTCAGAAATCTCCGACAATTATAAACTAAATAAAGCACCTCTGCCTTCCCCCTCCTAAACACAGTGTTCTGGTTCACAGAAACAAGGGTGAGTTAAAGACTGAAAAATCAGGACATCATCTGGTCTAATTGCCTTTATTTTCTAGTTGAGGAAACCATGGTAGAAATCAGTGACACAATCAGAACGAGAACCCAGTTCTCCAGTTCCAACCCAGTACATCTCTTCCTACTCCTGTGCCACTCAGAAGGTCCCAGGCGGCCCTAAAGCCTAGAAAAGCCAGTTGCTTCTTACTGTTGAGCAGAAGCCTGCTTTGCTATAGACAATACTGGCATTCCATCACAGTGAGCAAGAAAGGAAAGAAGAGCCCGGCAGAGGATGTCAGAGTACAGCTGTTTAACAACTGTCAGCTTTTCTCCAAAGCAGCTAAATCTTAATGAAGTAGAAGCTCCCTCTTGGGTTGTTGTTGACGACTCCACTTTCAGGAAGAAGCAGGTGTTAAGAAAGAACAGACATCCGAGTTAGTTTGTGTTTAAAGCATGAATAGAAGAAGCAGAAACTTCTCAGCACACTGAGGAACATCAGTGAACTGTATCACAGAAGGAAGACATGGTTGGGATGGCGGCTCCCGGGAGGTAGAGGGTCCTCTCAGGTGACAAAGGGAACTTTACAACACAGAGGTCCCCTCCTGCAGGCTGACTATGGAGAGCAAACACCAAGGTCTGGGCAGCTCACAGAGAGCAAAGCCAGGAGAGGGAACTGCAGATGCCCTGACCAATGTTCTCAGGACAGAGCCAGGCATGAAAGTTACTCAGAGTTCAGGTAGCTGGTAAGAAAGGGGTCAGTCTTATTTTCCTTCTGCCCCTTGTGTTCTGAAGAACGACCGCCTACGATCAAAGAGGATAAAACAGTAGTGAAAAAAAAGACAGCATTAATTCAAAGATTTTAAGACAAAGCTTGGTGAAACCAAAACCTTAGATCCAAATGAACAAAACTGAAACATTAACAGATAAGTTACTCTCAACGACCACAGAACAATTTTCTTCATTCCCTTAATTTTCCGGTAGATTTCTGTTACATTCAGCTTTTCATACCTGCGTGAGTTTCACCTTGTTTACCTCTTATTCTCGTCAAGCTAGTCAGAAACCTCATATGCATATACCACACTGTACTTGTTTTGATCTACTTAAGCTTGAAAAATGGAAGCTATCATATTCACCACCATCATGAAGATAATGTACACTGAACATCCTTGTGTCACGCACTTGCTAGCTCAGTTAACCATGCCTATCACTGTCCTTAGTAAGCAGAAGAAACGCCAGTTTGCAGAGCTGATGTGGGATGCCCTTCTGTATATGTATTGCTTTATTGGTTGATGAATAAAGCTGTTTTGGTCAATGGCTTAGCAGAGTGAAGCTGGGCAGGAAATCTGAAAAGAGATATAGAGAATAGGCAGAGTTAGGGAGATGACATGTAGCTGCCAAAGGAGAAGGACACACAAGAAACTTAAGAACCTTACCAGTAGGACACAGACTTCTGGCAATGCACAGATTGATAGAAATGGGTTAATTTAAGATGTAAGGGCTAGCTAGGAATATGCTAGAGTCATGGGCCAAACAGTGTTGTAACTAATATAGTTTCTGTGTGATTATTCGGGTCTGGGTGGATGGGAAACAAATGAGCAGCCTCCTACTCCTACTACACAGAGCCTGCCTTAGCAAGAGAAGGCAGATAGATGATAGGACGCACGTGTTCCTGAAGTCAAGCACTGACCAAGCTGTCTTTTGCTATCAGCAACATTTTTAATCCATAATACTTTAGTTCTCCAAGAACCTTTTCTTACTTTCTAGCCAGTGTGCTTTTGCAGACTGACCTTTATTGCTAATCATTGATGTGCCATTCTAGCGCCCGCTCATTGAGTGCAGCGCAAGAGAACAGTAGGCACTGGCTGCATCTGAAACTCACCGACATTTTATGCAGATTCTGGTCAGAGACTCTAGAAGAAACATGAACTCCCTGGCATCTTATGAAAGGTGCACATCCTCAAACTTGTCCAAAGTTGGCTATGAAGGCAAGGAAGCCTCCCCAACAAATTCTAGGCTCAAGATGGCAACTTTTCCATTTCCATCTGGCCTATGGATTTCATACAGGCCTCGCAAATCTCCACGTCCTCTCCTCAGTCTCTCAGTCATCTGCCTGTCTCTCCTCTCTGTGTGTCTGTCTCTCTCCTCCGATCACTCTCCTTCTCACTTACATGGTGTGTGTGTGCAAGTGCGTGCGTGCGTGTTTCTTGATCCAGAGCAGTAGGCCATCCTATATGAAGGAGACTGTGGGTGATGATAGTAGCCCCTCCCCCCATAAAACCTAACTAATCAAAAGCAGAAAAGTTTATCCTAAAAGGGTTAAAGGTTCAGAGGTATGTTGTAATCGTGCCAATTATAAAACTAATCATCACTATTCTACCATTTGTGGAAAAGAACCATTATTAGAACACCTTAAATTGCATTAGAAGGACATTTTAAAAACTGGACTAAAAGGTTCACCAATGAAGACATCTTGGTCAATCCCTAATCTCACAGTTAACTGCTTACTAGAGGTTTTTCCACAAGCACGCGTTTAGACAACTGAGACGGGAAGGAGGAAAGGACGGGGAACTCCTTTGAACTGTACACCGCATGCCAGCCTAAGCACTTCATTTCACTTTCATGTCAGAACTGTCAGACAGGCATTACTACCTTCATTTCACAAGAAACCCAACCTCAGAAAACTAAAATAAATTTACCCCAAGTCACAAAATTAGCAGAGTTAACAATCAAGACTGGGTGTCTTACTCCAAAAGCCACTGCTATATAGAGTCAACTCTTGCTATTAGTATCATCTCTAGAACCACAGTGGCATGCCACAGCAAATGTTCATATTACAGTAAAGTTAAGGGCTAAATGACACTAGCGATGCTCCAGGTGTGCTCTGTGAGAGATCCGGGTGAAGGGAAAAGTCCCTATCTAGGGTGTTTGGTATTCTTGGTAGAGGACACATACAAAAACTCAAGCCATAGCACACCTACTCCATTCAAAGATCCTATTTCAGGCTGGCATACTTCAGACCTACATATATTCTAGGAGTTAAGCAAGCCATATAGCTTACCTACCAGAAGTTACCAGAAGTCACATGAGCTAAAGGGTGGAGACATAACTCCTCCTGCCAGACATTCTAACTGTCTCCTATGAAAAGAATGTGCATATTCCATGGGGGGAATAAAGGGTGAAGTGAGGTAACTGGAGCAACTAAGCCGAATACTCCTTAGAGCTGCCCATCAAATACAGAAGAAGTATATTTCAATGTTTCACTAATCAGGGGTCTTGATTGATCAATGAAAAGTCAGCTAAAGTGATATATTCTTTCTGATTAGGAGACACACAAATCAGACAGAATTTGATACCTTTTTATCCAAATGTTTCATGGCTGCAGCCTGAGTTCTAGAATAAAGACAACACAGAACATAGCCCCCAACCAAGCCAAGCCAAGCCAAGCGTGCAGCATGAGTGAGCAAGCACGGGCCTCGGGGTGGTTCCACACTGTTGTAACTGACACACAGATCAAGCCAATTCATCTCCCTGAGAATCACACACAAGAACAGACGACAGTGCCAAGACTGCACCGAGACTCGCACACATGCCAAAATTAAATCTGAGAAAATGGAAGATTAGTATTTAGGAAATAAGATCAAACTTAAAAAAAAAAAAAAAGAAACAGACATATCAAGAAAGGTTACAATCCTGAAAACAAGAAAGAGTACAACACCTGCCTTCACTGCCAACATGTCTGACTCAGTCGGGTTCAATGCATCTTTCCAACTCCTTCATTTTTGTTATGCAAACTAAATGAGCCTTAATGGAAAGAGAGAGAAGAGAGGGAGGGGGAGGACCTGCTAAATATCTAAGTCAATGATTTTTAAAAATTCTAAGGTGAATCCATACATAGAATAAGCATTCACTTCCTAACATAAGCTTAAAATTATGACTGGGATCAAGCTCTCCTGAGTTAATATTATATATCATAAAACTATTAAATATATATCCTTATATAAAGTCATTAAATATCTTCTATATCATTTAGGAATTCAAGAAAACAGCCAGAGAAGTACAGTAAAAATAAGAAAAAAAGACTTTCTCAAAACAAAGTGCCTGAACAAAGAAAAAAAGAAGCTCAGCTTCATAAATTTTGATTTGCAAAGTCAGTGGAGCTGATTCCATTATTAATCTCTACAGTCTTCCAAGGAAAGCCTAACAGGCAGAAAGTGCCCATGAGATACGGGGCACAGAACAAGTTCTTATTTAACTGACCATACAGATCCTAAGGTTTATCATCATTTGTTGTACAGTCGCTCATAGACAGGTCTTACCTGAGGGCTGCACATGTCCCAGGACAGCTATGAATGTGGCCCATCATGTTTTGTAAACAACAGTAATCTCAGAAGGTCAGACACCCTTGACAGAACATTTACTTACTCATCCCCATTTGGCAGACAAAAAGCTAATGGGGAAGATGAGGTTGGATGGCTATTAGGCAACATGATCTAATTATGGATAAAAGACCTAAGTAGGAATTGACATATTAAGCTGGGATATGCTGAAGAAGTGGATGATAACTCAAGACCATACTGAGCTCAGTACCTGTTTAAAGACATGCCAAGCCTTCTTAACCAAAGCAGAAGTTCTCACTGAGAAGCAGCTTCCTGGCCACATTTGCACTATGACACCTGAGAATAGAGACTCAAAAACCAAAAGCCAAAAAGTTAAGACTAAATAAATAAAATCAAAGAACACTCAAGAGTTCCTTCATAAAATATATACCACAGTGAAGTACTGAATTTTTTAGTAAATTCAACCAACAAACTAGTCAGCTAAACAAAAAGCTACCAAATTAGTCTCAACCTAGTTTATAAATATTAGACACAGAAAAGAACTAATAACTAAAAGATTGCAGGTCATCCCAATTGCATTTTTACAAACTAACAAATATTTTAATATGATAATTTTTTTAATTCTTTGAGAATTTCATACATTCATACATTGGATTTTGAGCATATTCACCCCCTTCTCCCCAGGTCTACCAGCCACTCCTTCACTTCTAACAATGGTCTTTTATTTTAAACTCACCAAGTATAATCTGGACTACTCATATACTGCAGAGTGTAGACTACACCCTTAAAGATGACCGATTCTCCCTCCCCAAGAAGCCATCAGCTGTCAGCAGAGTCCTGGCTAAGGATGGGAGCCTGCAAGACCACCTGTGCTCTACGATGGAACAGTAGCTGTCTTTGCGGGACCACCCGTGCTCTATGTTGGGACACTGGCTGGCTTTGCGAGACCAACCATGCTCTACACTGGGACACTGGCTGGCTTTGCGAGACCAACCATGCTCTACACTGGGACACTGGCTGGCTTTGCAGGACCACCTGTGCTCTACACTGGGACACTGGCTGGCTTGAACACGTGCAGGTCTTGTACAGACAACCACAGCTTCTGTGAGCTCACAGGTGCAGTGGTTCCACCATGTCCAGAAGACACAGCTTCTGTGAGCTCATAGGTGCAGTGGTTCCACCATGTCCAGAAGACACTGCTTCTGTGAGCTCATAGGTGCAGTGGTTCCACCATGTCCAGAAGACACTGCTTCACTCCAGTCTTCCCCTACATCTGGTTCTCACAATCTTTCCATCTCCTTTTTCATGGTAATCCCTGAGCCTCAGGGGCGAAGAGGAGATGATACAGGACACGACACTGCTGCTCCATCTGTGGCTGAGCATGCCACAGACGCCCTATTCTCTGCATTTTAGCCTGTTGTAAGTTTTTTTGTGTTAACTGAATGACAAAACCTCTCTCTGATGGGGACTGAGACACACATTAATCTATCAAAGCAATAAATTTTTAAAGCGCTAACCTTTTCAGTGCCACACATTACAAAATCAGAGTTCTTCACAATAGCTTAACTTAGTCTTATTTTGTAGTTAATTCATCTGGTATGATGCACAGAAGGAATTTAAATTCAATTGACTCTTTTCAAAGACTGTACAGATTTTCACCTTTATGTGGCAGGCTTTCTATAATGGCAAGTATGTGACAGCTGAAGGTAAATGAAACAGAAATGAAAAGCCCTGTCACGGATCTTACTCCGTCTGTAGTAAATCTAGGTTCAGAGAGACTAGCTCTGAATTTTACTATTCAAGCACTAAATGAATCTGTCTCCTGCATGCTGGTAGCTCCACCAGAGCAGTGATACATATCCTCGTTTTAATTAACCTAATGGTCTATACACCAATCATACTTAGAGGTCTATTTCATTACCCTAAATTAACATTTTCTTTCCATTAAAGTTACAGATGATAAAAAAGGCATTGCTTCCATGTGCAGGTTACAGCATGTGGAATCTACAGTACCCTTTATTTAGCTATTACAAGTACTTAGAATTAGCAGCAGCCCCGTGATTTATTTACTCACATAGAGAGTGCTGTTAATAAGGTCAATAAAAAATGCAGTATTTCAAAAATAAAAATATCTATTCATTAGCTCAATGAAAGCAACTGTAAGAGAGGTGTTGACTGACCTCATGTAAAAGGTGTGTGGTTCTCCTTTAGGGAAATGGGCTTGTATTTACATAATTGTATAACCTGACCTGACATTCTGTTGCCTCTTTCTCCTTGCAGTGAGATTTAGGTTCTCAAGTTTAATATAAGGGAACCCTGATTGCCCTTCGAGCAGATGAGGGATGGGGACTTGATCGGGGGAGGGGGAGGGAAATGGGAAGCGGTTGCGGGGAGGAGGCAGAAATCCTTAATAAATAAATAAATTTTAAAAAAAATAAAATGAACAATTTAAAAAAAAAAAGACTATACTAAAGGGGCTGGAGAGATGGCTCGGAGGTTAAGAGCATTGCCTGCTCTTCCAAAGGTCCTGAGTTCAATTCCCAGCAACCATATGGTGGCTCACAACCATCTGTAATGGGGCCTGGTGCCCTCTTCTGGCCTGCAGGCATACACACAGACAGAATATTGTATACATAATAAATAAATAAATATAAAAAAAGACTATACTAAAAAAATTTCTTTAAAAAAACTTTTAAAAATTATGTAATTGTTCAAGACAACTGTTTAAAACCATTTTCTAGTAAATGTTTACCGATTTAATGAGAAATTATTTGATCATAATTCTTTGACATAAATTCAGCACCTTAGGCTAAATAATCATCTCTAGGCCAGAAATTTACATATGTATCGGCCCATTATTGTTTACTTTCCAAATTACTCCCTGTTGGTCAAAATGAAACCATAAAATTCAATCTGATCTTAGGATAGTTTAAAATAACTCTTCACAAAATTCCAACTTAAATAACATTTCATCCAAAGTATTATTAGACCCAAGAATAATACTTTAAACTGTCCATCATATTCCACCCTCAAAAATGTTCTTCTCTTTTTTCTAAGCCTGTCTGTTTGTAAGAGCCTCACACTGTAGCTTAGGTTATCTTAAGGGAGTACTCTGCCTGGCTCAAAACTGCTCTTGTTCAAACTATTCTAGGCAAGTTTTCTACTACTTGGAACAAAAGTAAAGGTTATTTACCAAAGTGGGGCAGGAAAAAGCTTAATTCCAGACATTTGAGACCCAAAAGGACTCACAGCTCAGCACACTAGTGCATGGCTATAATCCTAGCTACTTAGAAGACAGGCATGAGACTGCTGAGCTTGAGGTCAACTGGGCAACACAGAGAGACTGTACCTTCAGAGGAAATGGGTTCTATCAAAAGGGTCAGCATGCTTCAGTTTTACAAGGCATTTAAGGGTATAAATTGTTCTTGCCCAAGACCCTGATTGTTGCGGGAGGTCCTCCCACTACTCCAGCCTATAGCTGCTGAGATACCAGCCCATTGGGGCGTGGTCTCTCTCCCTTTAAAAAAGCGGCCACTTCCCTCTCCTTTCTCTCTTCACTTCCTGCTCCACCGGCCACTAGACTCCCTTCCTGGTTGCGTAGAGGGCTGTTGCCTGGGACAGTGATCTGTAAGTTTTTTCCCCTTTAAATAAATACCACCCTATTAATCATAATTCCAAACTGGTGTGGCATTTGGTTGTGACTTACGCCTTCACCTAATGCTAAGAAATTGAGCATCATGTAAAAGATGTGTGTGCCAGAGCACCTGAAGAAGATGCAGTCAAGGAGTTAAACAATACCTGACCTCACTCCACTCTTAGGAATCAAGGCTGGACCATCAATGGCAGCACATACATATAAAGCTGTTCCTAGAGCTGGAGGAACCACATTCTGCTCTCTAGAAAGCAAGGACTACAACAGAATACAGGAAAATGACCCTTTGGGAAATGAATCTGATCTCTATGTTTCTTCTGTGAAAATAATAGCCAAGACCAACTCCAGGATGAGGGAGCTCCTCGGGAGTTCAAGCTCCTCCATACTAGCATACATGCATAGATGACAGTACATGTGTGTAATTCCAGAAGTTTATAGGCAAAGGCAGGAAGATCTTAAGGTCAAGGCCAATATGGGCACTATCAAGACCTACTTTTAAGGGTCTGGGGAGACAATATGAATAAAAATAAAAATAAATGAAATAAACTGACACAGTACTCCTTGCATGTGGAAGGTAGAAGCGGGAGGATTAGAGTTTATGACCATCCTCAGCTACACAAAAAGGTCGAGGATAGCCTGGGCTACACAAGAGAGATCCTGTCATTGAAAGTAATTATTTTGCAAGAATATGTAATGAGGTGAGACTGGTCTTGGTGACTTATCAAATAATTATATTCTGCCATTCCTTCTCACTCCATCTTCCTTTTTTCCTCAGCATGGTTGAGTCGCCAACATCATGGCTGACATGGTTAAAAACGCATTACAGAGATCTGTGCAGAGTCATGGCAACAGGGGGAGTGGTGGGCAGTTTCAGGGCCAGCAAGCAGCAGGGAAAGCAACATGACTGGGAGGTCTTTCACAGTAAATTCCCTTTCATTAAGCAAATGAGAAAATATACTAAGGATAATGTGTGATCCTTCTCTCACAGAGAGAATAAGTGAGGACTATAAGGCCAGAGAGAAGGCATTACAAACAACTAAGTTGTTGGGATAGAACAGAGGTTATCAATCCCTCCTCCCCAACATCCCTCCCCCACACTCACACACACACACACACACACACACACACACAAGCATGCATGCAAGCGTACAATCCCAAAGATATATCTTTCTCTCCTTTTCTCCTCTTCTGCCCCCAAACCCCATCTATGTGTCTTTTTGTGGAAAAAAACACCCAGACCAAGGCAACTTATAAAAGAAAACATTTGATTTAAAGCTCCAATTCCAGGATCAGAGTCCATGACCATCATGGTAGGGAACATGGATGCAGGTAGGTAGGCATGGCACTGGAGCTGAGAGCTGAACATCTGATCCACGAGCACAAGGCAGAACAAGAGAAACAAAGAGTCAGAGAGACGCAGGAGGGGCACACTAACTGGGAATGGTGTGGGCTTTTGAAACTTCAATCCCACCCCCAGTGACACCCTTCCTTCAATAAGGCCACATGTCCTAGTCCTTAAAGGGGATCAAGTACTCAAATACATGAGCCTACAGTGGTTATTCTCATTCAAACCACCATAGAAGAATGATTGGGATTTTGCCTTAGAAGAAAATAGAAAGGCCTTACTTCAAGATTTCTCCTCAGGAATTTTGATAATAGAAAGATTCAACATAAAGTGAACTTCACAAAGCACAATTAAACAAGGCTTCTAGGATGCAAATTAGTTTTGTAAGTAAATACGGCTGTGGCAAAATCTTGGTAGCTGGCAGTGATTCAGACTTCATCAGTATGCAGTATGCCCTTGATGTCGAGAGATTTCATGAAGACTAGATTAGTAAGAACATGGGAGATCCCTGAAACACTGAGGAAACTCAACTCAAAAGCACAGGTGAATACTCATACCCACATGTTTACAGGAAATCAACATATATAACCAAATGTGATCCTAAACCAAGTCAAAGTATTTCTCTTGCCATCAATATGTTTTATTTTAAAGCATTGTACAGAAGATGCTTCAAGGCTGAAAACCAACCTTTTGCCAACTAATAACGCTGTTAGGAGACAATCTAACCCCTCTTCTAATAGCCAAAGATATCGTTTAAAAATGGAGTGAGACCGGGGGAAGAACTGATGTTAAAATTCTTCCATATTCAATCCCAGCACTGGGGGGAAGAACAGAAGAACTGTCTATATTAAAATCAACAAGAAAATCTGGATGTTTGTAGCTGCTAGTAAATAAAACATCTTTCAATCACTTCAGTCTCAAAAATTTCCACCCTGAAAATAAAGTTTGGGTCCCACGAAACAGCACATTTCTGCACCTCTGTGAGCCAACCACTGCATAGAAGTCATTCCACATCTATGCTCTTCAAATGGCTTCCTAGGAGAAAACTTGAGCAGAAACAGCCAAGTGAACAGAGTAACCAAAGACTAAGAGCAAATGAAAAATAATGACATCACAAGACAACCTTTAACGCTAGACAGGTAAGATTATAAAAGCTATTCATTATAAGGTGTCTATTTTCTATACACACTCCAGTAACAAGAAACAATCTTAAAGGAAGTAAAAGGCAATTCACAAAATAATATTTTTTCTTAAAGATACATATATGGACAGATCTCACAGGGTTTATGTGATTCAATTAAATAGAAGAACATATAGAAGAAAAGCCCACTGTACTTTTTCACTTAAGTTCTCATCAAGAGCAAGAAAAGATCTATTTATCAAAACAAAAGCAAAGGAACCTTCAGCCGAAATGCAGCAAAGGAAAAGGTGTTCCACTGCAATCCCTCTGCGCATCACACTGAAGCCTGGTGCAGACAGAGCTCGGGGCCTGAGGGCTGTGCAACAGTATCTAAGACAAGTCACCAACACTCCCCAGTGCTCAGCACTGCCAGCGGGACTCCAGCTCATTATTGCTTATAAGATTCTGACTCTAAAAGAAATGGAAAACTGCATTTTCTTAAGACAAATGATCAAACATTTAAATGGGAATTTTTCTCTCTCATGATTGATAATATCTGTAACTCACACAGGATGACAACTGACAAATCACATGGTGTCCTAGAAGAAACTTAAGGTCTTTATAAAGATTTATAATATGATGTGGTCTGTTCACCCCTTCACTCATTTAAATGCCCTTCAACCAAAATAATGCTGCTCCCATGGTTTTAAAAATTACAACCCAGTCAATATAGCTGCTGGCAAACTCAGCAAGCTCTGGAATTTAAAGCATAAGAGAAAAGAGCAAAACCCATAAAGGGGACAACAGGAAGAAAAGAGGGGGCTAAACAAAGGCAGAGGTAGGAGTAACTTTATTAATGAAAAATTGTTGAATTTTCCCAAAATCTGATTTTCTAAATGCTCAGCAGAGAAATCTATCAAGACATTTGAAAGATTCCTATGTTTTAAATGGTGAGTAAGCACTCAAAAAATTTTATCTAGTTTATCGGCACACTAAAAGAGTAAGTTATCTTTAAAATGCATGAGCCACCTTGTCACATGTCTAAATGGAGCTCGGCTCTGCCCTGCTGTCACTAGTTGCTGAATACAATATTTCCACCGTTTTCACTAATATCTGGCTGTCTTCAGCCCTGGCAGAAGGAGACTTTCATTCAGCAATAAAGAAGAAAGAGTCTTTGAAGTGAAATCTGGAGGCAAAGTTCAGCCACGTCAGTGACACCCACTCCTCTGCGGCTCAGGAAGCTCTGCAGGCCTGCAAGCCAGATTCTCAGGAGCAGACACTGTACTGCTCAAAGACACTTTGTACAGTAGCCCCATTATTTGTTCTCTTCTTGGGGTTCAAAGTCCATTAGGGTTGATCAAGCTGATTTTACTGTCTGTCTTATTTTGGTGCTGAGGATCAAACCCAGAGCCTGGCACATGCTAAGCAATCTTACTGTCAAAAACCAAGCTAAACATTCCACCCCATCATGCTATTTCCAACATGGTTATTCCATGTAAATAAGGCTTAAGAAGAGGTTTACAAGGAATGGGGTAATTAATGCAGGCAAAAGATTAGTGTCCCAGGAGAGGACAACAAAGTAGGAAGCTAGAAACAACACAGCTCCTGCTGTTGGCGTTCCTCTGCTGTCACTAGGAAACCTCAGGGAAGTCTGCAATGCTGACACAAATTTATTTGCTATCAAAAGTTTCTTTCCCCTCCACTATCTGGCCAGTTAGCAGAACACAGAAAACACCGAACATTCTGGGTCTCATATTCTAGTGTGCTTAATCTCCCCTAAGGCCCATAGGTAGTTTCATGCAGAACAGAGACCCTGGAATTTGTTCTAATAACATCATGTTTTCAGAAAGCGAGGTTGGTCAGGGAGAACAGTTAAAAAGGTATACTGGGAGGAAAAACTTAAAAGTGATTTGATTTGATTAGATTAGATTTGATTACCTTTGCTCAACAATTAAAACTGATTGTACTAGTTGGGTCAGGAACACAGCCTCCTTGATATGTATGTAGCTCAGGGGTTATATCACTTGTCGGTTACTGTTACAGAAAGAACTAGGTTAGGGGTAAAGTTTTATGAGTTTTCTTGAGACTTCATCCAAGTACACAGCTTTCAACTAACAGAAGATGTTGTTCTGTGGTTTGAGCATTTTCAATACTGTTATTATAAAAGAAGGCTATACTGATAACAACATATGTCATGGTATACTACACTAAGTACTTCACAATCCTATGAATCAGACCCTATGTTTTCCAGCTCAAGGAAGTCAGTGCAGAAGCCTGGAAGCAGAAACTCAAGCAGAAGCCATGAAGGAGTGTTGCTTAGCTTACAGGCTTACTGCTCCTCATGGCTTACTCAGCCTACCTTCTTATAGAACCAAGACCACCAGTCCAAAAGTGGCATTGCCCACTGTAAGCTGGACTTTCCCACATCAATCAAGTAAATGCACCAGTAGCTTGCCCACAGGCCAATCTGGTGAAGGCATTTTCTCAATTGAGGTTCTCTTTTCTAGCTTCTGTCAAGCTGACATAAAACCATTCACCAAAGGTGCATAAGAATCTTCAAGACCAGCCCAACACATAAGAGCCTTTCCCCTGCCCCTGCCGCAACCCCACATACACACACGGCAAAGTGGGGGGAGCGAGGCAGAGACAGAGAGAGAGATATGGAGACAGTGGGAATAACAGAAACTGCTTTCTGTTTTCATTACCTATTTATAGATAGACTTTAATCCAGTGTGCTCCAGAATTTGGCTTTCACTAGCTTCTTGCCACCTAAGCCATAGTCTACTATGAGCAAGTGTGTAAAGGGGTAGAAATTGGCTTTCCTATCACTGTCCTTGAGAAACACTCAGCATTTTGACAGTCTGGTAAAAAATGAATGCCTCACTCAAGTACCAGATTTTCTTCCAAAAAAATTCACAACACCAAAGAGAGACCCCAATTGCAGAGCCCTATTTCGAGAGCTATTTGTGACTCAACTAATAATTTTCAATACCCTAAATGTTCCCATTCTCCCAAGGAATGATAACTTTTATTCCCATCCCCAACCTCAATGTCCTGGCTGGGACTCAGTCTTGCAAAGCTCTAAATTTGAGCCCAATAAGAAACAATACCTTCAACCAGTGAGGATACAGAGATGGTAAACAAGCAAATAAAAGCTGCTCAGAAAGCTGACCACTAAGGAAATAAAAATGAAAGCCATGGAGACAGCTTGGAGCCATGACAAGAGAGCAGCACAATTAGATAACCCCACAAGAGTTTCACAGAAAAACTGTTTCAACAGCAGCCTGCAGATCGGGAAAAGATCGTCACCAACCCCCACATCGGACAGAGGGCCAATCTCGAAAATATACAAAGAACTCAGGAAACTTGGCATCAAAAAAAAAAAAATAATAATAATTCAACAACAACAAAAAAAAAATGGGTACAGCCCTAAACAGAAAACTCTCAACAGACAAATCTCAAAGGACTGAAAGACAGTAAAGAAAATGCTCGACATCCTTAGCCATCAGAGAGATGCAAATCAAAACAACTCTAAGATTCTATCTTATACTTGTCAGAATGGCCAAAATCAAAAACACTGATGACAATTTATGCTGGAGAGGATGTGAGGTAAGGAGAACGCTCCTCCATTGTGTGGGCATGCAAACTTGTACAGACGCATTAGAAATCAGTATGGCAATTTCTCATAAAATTAGGAAACAATCTACCTAGCAATACCATTATTGGGTATATTGCCAAAAGATGCCCGATCATACCACAAGGACATGTGCTCAACTATGTTCATAGCAGCATTATTTGTAATACCCAGAAACTGGAAACAACCTATCTGCCCCTCAACCAAAGAATGGAAAGAGAAAATAGAGTACTACACAGCGGTAAATAATAATAATGGATGTACCTAGGGGAAAAAAAAACATATTAAGTGAGGTAACCCAGACCCAGAAAAACAAATATAATATTTATTCACTCATAAGTGGCTTTTAGACATAAAGCATAGAAAAAACAGCCCACAGGCCACAACTCCAGAAAACTAGACCACAAAGAGGACCCTAAGAGACATACATGAATCTAAATAGGAAGGAACAAAAGACAAGATCTCTTGAGTGAAGTGATATTGTGGGGGTCACAAGAGAGGATAAAAGGGGAAAAGGTAGAAGGGAAGGGGAGTGAGAAAATTTACAGCTCAATAAAAACAAAACAAACATTAACAGAAATATTGTTTTAAATATATATGAAGGGGCTGGAGAAATGGCTCAGAGGTTAAGAGCATTACCTGCTCTTTCAAAGGTCCTGAGTTCAATTCCCAGCAACCACATGGTGGCTCACAACCATCTGTAATGGGGTCTGGTGCCCTCTTCTGGCCTGCAGGCATACACACAGACAGATTTTGTATACATAACAAATAAATAAATATTTAAATATATATGAATAATACTAAGCACTGGTGGGAATCCAGAGCAACTGAAATTCACACACATTGCCAGGAGAAATTTAAACACTTCACCATTTCAGATATCACAGAACTCAATCTTACTTCAGAGAGCATCCTAGTCAAATAAAGACATTCCTATCTAGAGAAAGAAGAATATTCATGGCATGGCAATTTCATGCACAAAACGAAGTAGCAGCCAAGTCAAGAGAGTAAATTATATACACATGAATGCACACACCCACACTGTACATCCACACAGAAGAAATGCTTATCAGGGGCTGGAGAAACAGCTCTAAGGTAAGAGAGTGTATTGCTCTAGAGAGGACCGCAGTTCTGTTCTCAGCATCCAAGTCTGCTGGCTTGTAACTCCAGTGCCAGGGAACCTGAAACCCTCTCTGGCCTCTGCAAGCAACTATACCTCCATACACATACTCCACACAAACATGCAGATACATACATATTTTTAGTGCTAGTCAGCAATGAAATGAAATGAACTAGAATACACCATCAGATGGAGAATTAGATTATTTTTAAATGTTCCTAAAAGGTTATATACTATATTTTATTTGTTTGATAATGCTACCTAAAAGATCACAGACTATGTCAATAAAACAACAGAGTCCTCAGAGCTGGAGAGATGACTCAGAGTTAAGAAACCTGGCTGCTCTTCCAGAGGACCCACGTTTGATTCTCAGAATACATGGTGGCCTACAACCACCTGAAACTAAAGTTCTAGGGTTGTGATGCCCTCCTCTGGCCTCCAAGGACACCAGGCATGTACATGGTACAGACAATCAAGCAGTCAGGGCTCTCATGTGTATAAAATAAACTAATCTAAGTAAATTTAAACAAAAGTAAAAAAAGAGTTCTAAGGACACATGCCAAAGTTCAGTGTTTGCTGGCTTGATATCTTCTGAAACTCTCTTTATTACCATGTAGGTGGCTGCTACAATGAACTGGATGTATATTTCTTCACAAAATTCATTTGCTGAAATCCTAAACCCCTCCCCAAGGTGGTGACTGGTATTAGAAGTGATTTGGGATGCCCTTCTGCATGCTGTGAATATGTTTTTAATTATCATTGGTTAATAAAGAAGTTGATTTGGCCAATAGCCAGGCAGAATAGAGCCAGGTGGAAAATCCAAGCAAAGATACAGGGAAAAAGAAGACAGAATCAAGAAAACACCAACAATCGCTAGAGGAATAAGATATCAGAGCATTACCGGTAAGCCGCAGGCTACGTGGTAATACACAGATTAACAGAAATAGAGCTAGTCAGTAAGAAGCCTGAGCCATTGGCCAAACATTCTGTAATTAGTATTAAGCCTCAGAGTGGTTATTCAGGAACTGACGGGCAGGAAGAGAAACCTCCAGTAGTCATTAGTTCATAAGGATGGAGCCCTAATAAATGGCATTAGTGCCCTTCACAAAGGGTCCCTAGAAGGACCCACACAAAGGCATAGTAAAAAGCACTATCAGCAGACCGAGAATCTGCCAGCACTTGATCTTATATGTCCCAGGCTCCTGAACTGAGATTTCTTAAGAGTAAATAGAAGAAGAAGACAGCCACCTTCTCACATGGCCTTTCTTTCCTCTGCACTTGCAGCCTTGGGTCTCTCTGTCTCCCTAAGAAACCATCATTCAGATTAGAACAGGACCCCCTTCAGAGTCTCATTTTAACTTAATCATCCTCTTTCAGGCCTTGTCCTAACTGTTATCACATTCTGAGGTACAAGACATTAGATCTTCAACATACAGTTGTTGAGGAAAGGTCATGCCACAGTTCAGACCACAACAGTAACTAAGTGCTCTCCTTGTCACGGCCTGAGCAGGGCTCCTCTAAGTGCTCTTTCTGACAGGGTCCCCACCCTTTGATACACTCCGTCCAGTCTTAGAATCCTGCTGGGTCTGTTTACTAGAAATCTTCTGCTCTCAATACTGTACCACTAATACCTGTCCTTAGCAAGAATCCTGTGAACTGGTCTAGGAAGACCAACTGCGAACCTTGATAGTTTCTCTCAATAATAATCAATCCACTGAGTCTCACCATTGCTCTTTGGTTATAAATCTCTATTTGTCCTAATTAGATGCAGAGTTGAGTCACGAATGCAGTAGCCCTTTGAAGACTTTCCTCTGAATATCTGTCCTTCTCGAACAACAGCATGATCCCACGGATACAGCACTCTGGCCTTAACCCAATGATGAAGATAAAGAGCAGGCTCTGCTCCAAGGATGAGAGAGGGTGTTACCATGAAGTGGTAAGCTTCTGGGGTAGACAAAAGCTCTATATGCTGATGGCAGTAGTAACAGGAGCCACAGAATAGTCACATGAGCCATTGCAAATGACACGTAAAACCTGAAACCTGGGGAGATCTGGACAAAGCTTACTACTAACAGCACCAAAGTTACGTAAGATGGGACTGAGGAAAGCCACGTGTACTGAAGGAATGTTCTGTACTGTTTACCACCATCTGTGTTAGTTTAAAGTCATTTCCAAATAAAAAGTTAGGAGAAAGTCTTGACAGAGACTTTAGGGGAAAGTCATAGCCTCTGTAGGAAAGCGTGAATAATTAATTAGAGGCTGCACTGCCAGGCACAGTTCATCCCTCCAAACCCAAATTAAAAATTACAACATTAGGTTGTCCCCCTCAAGACAATCTCACCGCCCCCATAACACTTATAAGTGTGCTTTCCCAGGGAGAAGAAATCTGAATAAATACAAAGAAAACAGCTGAGAATCAATGCTTTAGGCAAAGATTATCAACAGCCTCATTGCTTCTTTCTCCAGAGTCTCTCTGCCTGGAGACAGGAATGATGTAAACAGAGTGGGACATCAAGAGCAATCCCACACTACATTTCTGCTTGTTAGTTTTAGTCTTCCTAGATTAGATTTCAGAAATAAGATAGGGATGAAGGTGGCAAAATAACAACTTTCATCTTTGTGTTGATTCATATTCAATTTCTTATAAACTTTCCTCAAAAATTGTATTTCCTCAGTAAGATAATGAAAGGATTAATACTTTTTGTCCATTAAAGAAACTTTAACTACTTTCAGGGCATAAATAAACATTGAATTACTAAAGAAAAAGCAGTTATAAATGCCTGAAATTAAGCCACATGCCCACTACAACTACCTCCCCCATGAGTTAGTTTAGATTAAAACTAGGCTCTCTACAGTCTAAGCAGCCACAGGGTCCCTAGCATACCCTTAGGAAATTATCACTATCTGAGCCTCCCATCAAAATTTAAATTAACTCAAAACAGCTTGAAACTTGCTGTTAATCTCCCAAATTACATTTGTAAATTCAAATTAAAATATTCTTAATGCAAGGCAACACACAATGAGTCATGTCCACCTGACCACTGCAGGAAAGCACTCACGCGGGAGCAGGGTTCATCCCCTTGGCGTGTTCACACAAGACAGCATCATGTCCTTTATACACGAACTACAACATCCCAAAAAATCTGTAACACAAACAATATCAATATAGATTCTCACTATTCAATGAGGGTGAGAAGTAGAATAATTAAAATACAATTCCAGGGAAGTTTTTTTTCCCTTAAAATGCAATCTTGACATATTTGTTCTCAAAAATCTCCACAAATATTTATGAAATGTATAAAGTTTGAAAAAAAAAAGTTCAGAACACAGCATAAGGTTGGCAAGATGGCTCCATGGGTAGTGGCATTTGCCTGAGCCCACACACCCACATGGCAGAAGGGAAAAACTACCTCCATGAGCTGTCCTCCGAGCTACACACTCTCACAGACATGCACACAGGTACACACTCAGAATTAAAAACAACAACAACAAAACTTAGCACACAAAACTAAGAGCATGGCAGCATTGTTTGTCATAGCCAGAACCTACAAACAACCTAAATGCCTCTCAACCGAAGAAAGGATAAGAAAAATGTGGTATATTTACACAATGGAGAACTACACAGCAGAAAAATATGACATCTTGAAATTTGCAGGCAAATGGACAGATCTAAAAAACATCATATTGAGTGAGGTGACTTAGACCCAGAAAGACATATATAATATGCACTCACTCATAAGTATTTTTTAGACATAAAGCAAAGAAAACCAGCCTACAAATCACAATCCCAGAGAACCTAGACAACAAAGAAGAACCTAAGAGAGACATACATGGATCTAATGTACATGCGAAGTAGAAAAAGATCTACTGAGTAAATTGGGAGCATGGCGATCATGGGAGAGGGTTGAAGGGGAAAGGAGAGGAAGGGAGGGGAGAAGAGAAAAACATATAACTGAATAAAAACAATTAAAAAAAGAATACATCGGAGCTAAAGATTGTCTTTATATCTGTAAGATACAACTGCAAGAAATATTTCATGTGCATCTTCCTGGATCTTTTCTCTCTGATACATGCATGTTCAAGCAATAATGTATTACTGCTAATGGGATTGTTTTATGCGTATAATTTGGAAGCCTGCCTTTTTTAGCCTGACATCATCTTTATGGATATTTTCTCCTTGTCAGTCTAGATCAATGGTCTTCAACCTTCCTAATACTACAAATCTTTACTATAGCTCCTCATGTTGTGGAAATCCCCAACCACATAAAATTATTTTTGTTGCAAAAACAAACAAACAAACAAAAATCCCAGGAAGAGTTAAAGTAATATGGTTTCTGTTGATTTGCGCCAGGCTGTCACAAAACCCTGTTTCCTAGACGTCGGTTCTAACCCACGTCAGAAGGCAGATGTCTTCAAAGCCAGAGCAAGAGCACAGCACATTTGCAGCTGGCTTCCTCTGACTTGTCCCACATCACAAACACCACACAAAAACTTGCTGGTTTCTTGTTTGTTTGTTTGTGGGGTGATTTTGGAGGGACTTGGGGGTTGTCTAGTAAATGAGTGGGACTGTAGTATAGTTTTGTCATGACACAGACACGGGTATTGATTTACTGATTCTTCCACATTGCTATTTCTAAAAATTTTAGACATTTCTACATTAGCCATGAACAAACCTCAAGTACAAGAAACATAAAAATTAAAAAATAGGACAGGGAAATGGTTTGGGTGAATATAGCACTTGCTGGGCAAGCTGATGACCTGAGTTTAGAGCCCCAGACCTGTGGCACTGTGTCACCGGTTGACACAGTGCCAGAGATCCGCTCTCAAACATGGTGCAAAGGCAAGGACTAACACCAGACGCCTGTCACCTAACCTCCACACACAAACCATGGTACACTTGCATCCACTCTGACACACGTACATACACACATACACAAATGAGAGTAATATAAAAAATAAACTAAACTCTAAAACCCAACAGAAAGTTTTTATCTACTCCCTGTTGGTGAAATACTACATTGCTTCCAGTTTGAAGCTATTAAGAATAAAGCTGCTACAAACACATATTTTCATTTCTTTTGAGTAAATATCTAGGCATAAGAATGCTACATTATATAGTAAATGCATGTTTAATCACGTAAGATGCTCCACCACCTTTCCAGGGCATCATGATGGTATACATTATAGTTGATGCTCTCAAGAGCAATCACAATGCTGAAGACAAACACCAGATCCTTACAAGGCCATATCACTGGGTTCCTCCCAGTGATGGAGAAGCATGGTTACATTGGGAAGCTTGAAATCACTGACAATCACAGAGCATATAACGTGTTGTCAACTCTTAGCTCTAGGACTGGGAGTATTTTTAACTTCAGCCATTCCCAATAGATAGCTGCACCTAACTTTGGCTTGATTTGCATTTCCTTGAGGACCAGTCATGCTGAGAATCTTCTTTACAGTTTTAAGGACATCAATACACCTTCCTTCTAAAGGATTTGCTTAAATACTTTCCTCATTTTGGGAAATCATACAATGGAATACTATTTAGATACAGAAATGAATCAGACACACAAAATAATGAACTATTCAGGAAGCTGGCTAAGAAAAATTCTGTTTATAAAACCCTTAAAAAAAAAAAAAAGCAAAACTAATCTATAAACACCAAAAGATCACTCACTGACTGCCTCAGGCAGAGTACACCAGTTACTTACAAAAGATGGAATGTTTGCATTTTATTCTAGATGGTAGTTACACAGGTATATTCTTTTTCATAAATTAGAGACTTATACATTTAAATTTTATGGAGTTTGGTATATGTAAAGTATACATCTGTGTAAATATTTATACATGAGTTAATTTACCTATCTTTTTATATATAACTGTATTATATTTCTTATGTGAAAATAAAGGCTGAGCTTTAGCTGTCTACATAAGTTTTAAAACACCTTCATAACTGCAAACTAATATGTGGCCTAACACCATCCAGAGCCCAGGCACAAGCAAGCCAGTATGATTTCTCACCTATTTTACCATGGTGGCCCTGACCATTGAGGAAGAGATGTACTACTGACAACATACATGGCTTCAGACGGACAGGACAACTCTTACATCTCTGCCACTCTGTCCCTCAGATCCCTGGGAATACTGCCTCCTACAACAGTCTTCCTTGTCTCTTGGATTATTAATAATTCTCGCCCTTTGAGGATTATCTATCTACTCTTCAAAGAGACATTAAACTGTGTTGACCAAATGTTTCATGTGCTTGGAGATGCCTGGTCTTTGACTGACATTTTATGCATCTAATGCTGCATTAAACCACACTGTAAGAAATAATTCTGTGGCATAAATAAAGTGATTGCAATCCAAATCAAATAACCAGAAATTCAAGGTCACCCCCAGCTACACAGTAAATTCAAAGACAGCCCAAGCTACATATAGACTCCGATAGATAGATAGATAGATAGATAGATAGATAGATATAGAGATATGAAATCATGCAGAGGATATAAGCATTTCCCATATAATCTGGGGACCTGAGTTTTAATTCCCAGGACCTATGCTGAAAGGAGAGAACCTACTCCCAGTTGTCCTCTGAGTTCCACATGTGTGCCATAGCGCGCGCGCGCACACGCACACACACACACACACCTATAGGCATGCACTCTCCATCATCATACGCAGACACATAAAAGGCACTTGATATAGAATCAAAAGGTATACCTTCATCTTCAGATAAGAACTGTCTTAGGGCTTCTACTCTTATGAAGAGACACCATGACCAAAGTAACTCTTATTAAAAGGAAGCACTCAGTGATGGAGGAAGGTCATTGGCTAATAAAGGAACTGCCCTGGCCCATTTTATTGGTTAGAAGATAGGTGGGAGGAGAAAACAGAACAGGATACTGGGAGGAAGAGGAAGTGAGCTCAGAGACTCACAGCTCTCCTCTCGGGAACAGACGCCTGAGAGAGACGCCATGCCCCGCTCCCGGCATGAAGCTCCGACCCAGGATGGACTAGGCTAGAATCTTCCTGGTAAGACCGGTTCTCACAGATTATTAGAGATGGGTTGATCGGGATGTGAGAATTAGCCTGTAAGTGCTAGAGCTAAAGGGCCAAGCAGTGCTTAAAAGAATACAGTGTCTGTGTAATTATTTTGGGGCATAAGCTAGCCAGGCGGCTGGGGTGCCAGGGACGCAGCCCCCCGCCGCTCTTATTACTTCAACTCAGTTGGGGGATTGCTTACATTTCAATTGCTTACAGTTCATTATCATCATGGTAGGAAGCATGATGGGAGCATGGCAGCATGCATGGTGCCAGAGCAGCAGATGAGAGTTACATACTGATCCACTGACAGCAAGCAGAGAAAGACATGCTGGACCATGGTGGGGGAGGGGGGCGTTTGAGGTTTCCTCCATCAACACCATACTTACTCCACAGTTCCTAATCCTTCTCTAATCCTTTCAAACAGTTATACTCCCTGGTGATTAAGCATTCAAACATATAAGCCTATGAGGCGTTCTTATTCAACTCACCAGAGGAACCTTTTAGGCTCCTGAACTGACCAAATGATTTACCACCTCATGATGATCAGGTAGTTAGCCTTGATCATAGCAATCACAGTGCTTACTATTCTCAGGGCTGAAACCACCAGGCAGCCCTTGGTCCCTCAAAGTTAAGTTAGCGAGAAATGTGTATTGAAACAATAGGAAGCTTCCCTTGGTTTTTCCCAGTGCAGGTCAGTTAGCACTTCACACAAACCTACCTCAAGAGACTGATGATGACTTCATCTCACGCCCTGAATGCTCACAAGCTTCCCAACTTCAACTTCCTGACCCACTGCAGGCACCTCCACTGTCCAGGTCAATGCTCAGAAGAAAGTTTATATCTAAACTGACTTGAAAAGTAACAGAAAACTACAGGCGCCACAGGAAAGCACAGAGAAGTTGTTAAAAGAAGCTCCTAAGTCGGAAGCTCCTGGAATGTTTTAAGGGCGATAGGTCATCAGAAAAATACAAAGATAAAATATTAATGAAGATATGAAAACAGGCATTGCACAGGCTAAGGAGTCAATTTCAAAGTGAAAAGAGACGCCGAGTTTTTACTGCTTTGCTCCACCATTACCATGGCACACTTAACCTTGTGTGCTTATTATAAAATCCTCCATTGTGCTACAAGGAGCCGCTCTGAGCTGACATGGAAACGCCGCACCTGCAGTGAATTCCGAGTGTCATGCTGCTCATTAATCATCATTCATGTTTCAACATAAAGTCTTTTATCTCACTGCTTAAAATTTCAAGTAAATGCGGCAGCCCAGCGATCTCCCTGAAAATGCATTTTCCGTCCCACCTCGTGGCAAACCTGACATACTTGCCAATTTATTCTAAAAGGTCACAGTATAAACAGAGTTCTGCTGCATCTAGGAAAAAAAACTTATTTAGCATAAAACAATGTCATTTGTATACTAGCCACACAACATGAAAAATATAATTCATCAAGAAAAGTGTAAACATTACTATCACCGTTGAAACTTTGACAGATCTAACAAAGCTATTTTAAAGTCTTTTTTAATAGTAACTCTCTAAAGTAAATTCTAAATTTTAGTAGTCAACATAACTACCTAAAGAGAAAAAAATGAATATTAATTTTTTTCACTTTATAAACACCTTTGTTAAATTATTAAAATAAGATGGAAATCAGGCTAGGTATTCCAAACCCTTGACAACTTCCATTTTTCCCTGGGCATGTGATGAGAACAAGCTGACCTGGCTGGGCTTCAGTTCTCATCTTTATTGTGTCTGCTGCCTGGGACTCTGTCACCATCGTGCTTTGACCCCACAGCTCATGTTTGCACAGCTGGTCCCCAGCTGGTGGTGCCCTTTGGGGAGACTACAGAACCTTTAGGGAGTGGAGCCTGGTTGGAGGAAGTGGCTCACCAGGAGCAGGCCTTGGGGCTTTATGGCCCCATTCTCCCTCTTCTTGGGCACAGATGCAATATGCCAGCCTCCTGCTTCTGATTCCATGCCTTCCCTTCCTGCTACCATGTACTGTCCACTGTGATGGACTGAAGCCTTCTGTGGGCCCAAAGACCCTTTCCTCCTTTAAGGTTCATTTATTAACTTATTTCATCACTCCAAGGGAAAGTAACTCAGTCACAATAAAAACTATCTAACAGAAAGGAACTTCCATTTGCATAAAGAGTAACTACATTCAAATCTATGGAACAGTGATTTTTTTTTAAATTTTTTTTAAATATTTATTTATTTACTATGCATATAATATTCTGTCTGTGTGTATGTCTGCAGGCCAGAAGAGGGCACCAGACCTCATTACAGATGGTTGGGAGCCACCATGTGGTTGCCGGGAATTGAACTCAGGACCTCTGGAAGAGCAGACACTGCTCTTAACCACTGAGCCATCTCTCCAGCCCGGAACAGTGATTTAAAAAACTAATTTACGAGGAAGTAAATTTAAATGAGACCACCACTGGTGGTCATTAACTAAAGCTCCCATGAAATGCAATAATGTTCAGATTTTTCACAAGCTGAAGGTAAATAGAATTCGTTTTTAAACATTACCCAAAAAATGTAAAGCATCTGTGTGCCTGTGATGCAGATGTGGGTGGTGTATGCACATGCGTGTACATGCACGTGGACCCACAGGTCAACATATGTATGCACGCATGTGGATCCACAGGTCAACATGTGCATGCACGCATGTGGATCCACAGGTTGACGTCACGTCTCTTCCTTAATGACTTGCCTAGGTTTCTCAGTGAACCTAGAGCTAGGCTATCTGGCCAGTCCCCACAGCACCAGCACTGTGATCGTCATCCTGGGGATCTGAACTCGGGTACTAGCTGCACAGCAAGCACTGTATCAACAAAGCCTTCGCCCCAGCCCAAATGTAAAGCTTTTATAAGAAATACTTTTTGAATTTACTATCTGTTATTGCCTATATAAATTCAACAAGAAAACTAGAGTTCTGTAAGTTCAAGTTGTATGTCTGATGAAATATCATAGCTCAGATAACAATGCCAGATACATTTTGAAGACGGTATGAGTCATGATCCAGTCTTGCTGATAAGAACCTCTTGTAAATTAAGACTGGCATCTCTGCATCTTTCATCTGCCTCTTACATCTTGTATGTACTCTAGATGATTATTTTGAAGCCAGAGATCCAAGAGCACAGACTTTCATTTTCAGCAGATAAATTCTATCAGCATCGCACCTGCAAAGAGACGGCTCTCTAAATAGAGAAAATGGAAATGTAAAAGACAGCACTTCAGAACTACAGGAAAATGAAATCTGGAGTGGCAGGGGCTCTGCCCGTCGGTACTCAGCCTTCTCCTATGGCAATAATGAAGTCAGAGTACATAAGAAAGGCTAGGACAGACGGGAGGAGAGACAGAATAGAAATACCTATTCTTTAACAGTCTGTCTAAGATGTGACAGTCAAAATATTAACAACAACCATTCTTACAAAGAACAGTCACATCAACAACAAAAACAGATGCCACAAACGATCAGATTCACTAGCACCTGCTTACTGCTTACACAATAATGCTTAATGAACACTAAAACTGTAACACAAAACATTCACCCAAGTTCTCCACACTAGAGAGCTGTCAGATCATTAAAACAAAAGAATCTAAACATCAGTGAAGTTATCCAAATGGACAAACATAACAAGGTGACAAAAATCTCAAGACAAAGCCAGGGCTGTGCCCCCTGGTTCCAGACTCCCTGACTGACTTTCCAAATGCACACAGTGAAATGTGGACACCCTGCAGTATGTCTCTCTACTCCAGTTGTCACCACAGTCCTTTACCTCCTGACAGAAGGTTTGTTCCTTCTCCACAGCTTTCCCCAAAGTCACAAGAACATACTGGCCTCTGCTCCATCTTCTCCACCTCCTCTACAGCACTTAATACGCCTGACTAGTGGATACTTTTTTCATCTTCTCAAAGACTATACCCCGAGTTCACTTCATCCTTCCAGCACATTGCTTTTCCAATTTCTTCAGCTGTACTTCCTCCATCTACTCCATACTTAGGAATGTCCCCTAGACGTATATCTTCAACTCGTTTCACCCTATTTTATGTCCAACCCAACATCATCACATCATTAAACAACACTCTCTTCTATCCACAGCTTCTTTTCTCAACATTAGGGTTGACTTCCAGCTACATGTCAGATGTCATCACGGGTGTCCATTTGTGTGGCACTGTGAGTCAAACGTGTCCAGAACTAAAGTTGTTGTTCTTTGACTCCCAATATGCAGAGAGACCTGTTATTACCAAACTTTCACTTACAATTCACTTCAAAGTACAATCTAGCACTGAGTGCCCATGCCTAACATCTATAGGGCTTCTCCTCTACAGATTCATCTAAGCAGAAATACAAAAGATGACCATGTCTGGGAAGGAAGAGACAAACCTCTCTCTCTCATGGACATAGCAAAACCAAATTATGGAAAGGGTCTCAAACCAAAGTTGTTCTTTATAGAGCATGGGTCAGGGGGGCAACTATGAAACAGTTGATGAAATTAATAAGAACATAAGATCACAGGAGATACAACCAACTCTAAATTTAGTCTTTAATCATCTTTTTTTTTCTTAAATTTGGACTTGGGCTTCTTTAAATTAAAAAAAAAATACTTTGACTAATGCAAACTTTCTCTCCTTGGACTACCTCCTTAATGATGGAGGAAGGTCATTGGCTAATAAAGGAACTGCCCTGGCCCATTTTATTGGTTAGAGGATAGGTGGGAGGAGTAAACAGAACAGAACGCTGGGAGGAAGAGGAAGTGAGGTCAGAGACTACCGCTGTCTTCTCGAGAGCAGACGCCAGAGAGAGACGCCATGCCCTGCTCCCAGCATGAAGCTCCGACCCAGGATGGACATAGGCTAGAATCTCCCCGGTAAGCGCACCTTGGGGTGCTACACACAGATGATTAGAAATGGGCTAAATTAATATGTGAGAATTAGCCTAGAAGAGAATGGGCCAAGCAGTGATTAAATGAATACAGTTTCCATGTAATTATTTCGGGCATAAGCTAGCCGAGCAGGAGGCTGGGGTGTTGGGGACGCAGCCCCACCGCCGCTGCCCTTATTACTACAGTTGGCGCCCAGACGTGTGGACAACTAAACCCATTTAAAAAACCTGAGAAGGCTTAAAAATAAGGGAGAGAGAGTTTAACACAGATTTTTGCTGTTTGTTGGTGGCGCGCTGTAGAGAGATTTCCTGATTCGGCAACAGTAGCAGAAAAAGCTGTGTCATTTTAAAGCGCGACTTCCTGGGGCTGTGTCGCCATTGAGATCTCTGTCTGGCTACTGCGGGAGACAGAGCTTTTGAATAGAGCATTTGGAGTAAAGTGCTATGATTTGTTTGATGGCAACTAGACTCGCTATGTTCTTGGGTCTGCTCTGCTTGCTAGAGGCAAGCGGGCGCCTCATCTAAGAGAGGCTTCCTGACTCAGCTTTAGCTGCAAAGCCTGCAGCTCATTAAGAGGTCCTGCCACAAAACACTTAAACGGTGTTGACGAAAAGCTGAACACATGCTTTTCGGTTTTCAGCCATAGCAGGAAAAAAGCTGCGCCGTTTAAAAATGCCGGCTTTCTGGGCCATCCTGCCAGGGCAAACTCTGACTGTTTGAGGCAGGAGGGCCGGCTACCGAGAGAGGACTTGAGTGTTGTCTGTTGTAGCTCACTTGCTGGCAGGGACCTTGAAATGCCATACAGTTGTTGCAGTAAACATGGCTACAGCCTGTATATCCGCCATGAGGCTGGAAAGCTAAGGAATGGACTGAATCTAGCTGGCAAAGCCACGCCTTTAGTCCTACTGAGATTGCTTGGTAAATTAAAGATTCATGTGGTCAGAAAAAGAGAGATATACAGTAAAGAGAGATTCAAAGACAAAGAAAATTTCTAAATGGTTTGAAGTGTGTTAAAAATATATGCAGACTAAAATTTAAAGTTCTTAAAGTAACAAAAAAAAAAGGAAGAGAGTTGTTGTGTGTGGTAGCACACGCCTTTAATCCCACTGCCTAGAAGGCAGAGACAAACAGATCTCTGTGAGTTCAAGGTGTAGTAGTGTACACCTTTAATCCCGAATGCCTGGGAGGCAGAGACAGGCGGATCTCTGAGAGTTCAAAGACAGCCTGGTCTACAGAGTTACTTCAGGTCAAAGATACAGAGAACCTGTCTCAAAAAGCAAAAAGTTAAAAGTAAAAATAAATGAAATAGAGGTTAAAACAAAGCTGTACAAAGATGGAAAATACACAGAGAATCTTGATACTGTATGCTATTATGCTCTCTTTGAATTATTTGAATGCTGAGGAAGGAGCAACAGCTGCTAAAAGATATTTATTTATAAATACTGCTGAACTAATTCATCATAGATATTTTGAATTTGGATCTAAGGATATGATACTTTGGAAAGGAGTTTCTTATTTTGTTTTCACAGAGGATGAGACGCTGTTCATTTCTTCTATTCCGATTTGGTATGATGGACCACGTCCTCCTGAAGGGTTGGTGTAAACATCTTCAGAAAATTGCTTCACTCAACTGCCAACTGAGATGAAACTAGCACACAGGTTATAGCATGAAAGACCTAATTAACGACGCCCCCATTCAGCAGGAAGCAGTTTGGAGAGAAAAAACTGCGCCCATGTTCCCAAATATGGTTTATAAACGTTCTTTAACATTTAAAGGGGGATATGATATAGGTATGAATAATTTGCATTAGTATAGATTTTGCTTTATTGATAGAGATTTAAGGTCAATTTTGTTATATATATAAGTGTTTCTGATTTTGATTAAGGTATTGTGATTGTGTAGTTCATTTAAATATGTACTGTATAATTAAGAAATATAGGTTAATGGATAATCATCGATAATAGTAAAGCTTGTAGTCATGTTAGTTAGATTTTCTAGATATATAGAGATATATTTTAGATAGACATTCTTCATGTCTTTCAAAAATTACAGAATAGGACATTTAATATTTTAATAACTGAGGACTTTTCATGACAATGAGACACTCTGCTCCTGGCAGCACCAATCTACTTCAAGAGGAAGATGGGCATCGAAGAGGATCCTTATGGAGTTTGATAGCCATTTGGGCAAGAAACTGCTCTTGCCTGGACTATTGCATAAACTGGACACAGAGAACCCGCAGAGAGAGGACTACTGAACTTGCCTAAGGTGAGATGATCTTTCGGGGTTCCTGATTCATTTTGAAAGAGTCTGCGAGACATTCTGCAGGACACAACAGATAATGACTGAACTGACTTTGAATTTTCCAGCTTTATGGAAATGTCTGCTGGATACCATGGGCCTGAAGGCTGAAGATGGATGCCCCAACGGTACAAAAGAACTTTGGGTGACTGTCCAGGCAGCGAGATGTCTTTGTCATTTCTAGAGTTTGAAGTTTCTTAGTTCTTGTTTACTTAGGTAATATTATATCTTTCTGGAGTCTTTGATGGAGTTAAGAATAGTTAGTTATAGTTATAGTTTTCCTTAGTTATGATAAAGATTATTGTAACTTTTACTTGATAACTGTTTTGTTATATGTAATTTTGCTATGTTAAAGCCTTTTTTTTGTTTAAACCGAAAAAGGGGAAATGATGGAGGAAGGTCATTGGCTAATAAAGGAACTGCCCTGGCCCATTTTATTGGTTAGAGGATAGGTGGGAGGAGTAAACAGAACAGAACGCTGGGAGGAAGAGGAAGTGAGGTCAGAGACTCTACCGCTGTCTTCTCGGGAGCAGACGCCAGAGAGAGACGCCATGCCCTGCTCCCAGCATGAAGCTCCGACCCAGGATGGACATAGGCTAGAATCTCCCCGGTAAGCGCACCTTGGGGTGCTACACACAGATGATTAGAAATGGGCTAAATTAATATGTGAGAATTAGCCTAGAAGAGAATGGGCCAAGCAGTGATTAAATGAATACAGTTTCCATGTAATTATTTCGGGCATAAGCTAGCCGAGCAGGAGGCTGGGGTGTTGGGGACGCAGCCCCGCCGCCGCTGCCCTTATTACTACACCTTAAAATTTCTTTTCATTTTCATGGTCCCCTATCTAGCTATTTCCCCCTGAATCTTACTGCCATGACACTAGTATCCACTCACATTGAAGACTTATTTATATACCTCCTATTCTCCTTTGTCTGGAGAAGTTTTTCCTATGAAGTATTCATGCTACACTACAATCACCTGAGGTGGAAGGTCCCAGCTCAGTTACCACAGCCAGGCCTTGGGTTGGCCCACCCTAGACTCTACCCCATATAGGACCTGCTGGAGCTCAGGAGGGGACTGATCTGTGGAACAATACCTGCAGATCTCCAAAACTAGGGTAACCACAGAATATGCCAGAGGAGTTCTGGTGAGGATACAGTGAAGATGGTGTACCAGAACATTTGCAAGTAAAGCCGATAGGACAAAAGGCTATACTGTATGACACACAGAGGCCCCCAGTGCCACCAGGACAAATGAATAGGTGTTGGAAAGGCAGGAAAGAAGGAGAAACAAAGAGCTTTTTTTTTCTTTTGTTTAGGTTTGGTTTGTTTGTTTGTTTGCTAGCTTGCTTACTGTGTTTTGTTTTCTTTGGAGGGGGGTGCTGCAGAGGTGTGGGAAGGATATGGAGAAACCAGGAGGTGAGCAGATTTGGGGTATATAATGTGAAACTCTCAAAGAATGAACAAATAAGTTAAACTTAAAAAAAATAAAACAGAAAATAGCTTTCACCATACAGAATTTTCCTTAAAAAAAAAATCTCTTCGAGCAATGATGCCGTATACCTTAAAAAAAAAATCTCTTACACATGATCGATGTTTTATATTACAAATTAATACAAAATACTTCTTCCTCAATTTCTTATTTTAGATGCAATGAATAGGCACTATTTTATAATATTACTTTATGATATATAATGCTGTACAGTAAACACTAAGAACACCAAGTTGGGAAAGGAACAATATATTTCTTTGTATCTATGTTCTCAACTATACTAGGCATATTCACCTTCAAATTTATATTGTCTGTGATCATCTTTTGCAGATATGAAAAATTGCTTCCTAACAATCTGTACTCTGCTAATATTCCTTCTCTGAGCTGAAGCCCAGGTACATCTCAGTCCTTGCCACAGCAGATCTCCCTAACAGTCACTCACATCCTGGAGAGCACTCTTCACTTTCCCAAACTCTTCCAGACTCTGGTCACATCTTCCATGATCCTCATCAGCACATTTACAGCCGGTATCCTTGCTCTTACACTAATTTCTAACTACCTGTATAGCACTTACACTCTAAGACAACATCCATACCCTTCAATGTGGCATGATTAATAAAAACCCAGAGACAGATATTGGGGTTCAAACTGAAGGTTAGAAAAGCAAAACAGCCAGTCACTGTATGGGTCAACATGCTACAAGAAGGCCAGTGAGCCAGAGATGGGTAAAACAGGAGCCTGTCACAATCAACCTAAGATAGAAGCCTTGTGTGTGGAGGCAAGTGTTCCTGATGACAGGTAAGATGTGAATTTGAGCTTCTGTAACCTAACACAGGCGTGGTCTAATTATATAGAAAAGAGGGAGCTGTTGGGGGCTGTAGACCCTCAGACCCTGAACTTTCTATGACCTTTTGCTTGCTGTAGTTAAACAATTTGTTTTTCTATACTTGTAGCTGCTGGGAGCATGGGACCCTCATGAGTTCCTGCAAGCAAGGAAGTGATTTCTGGTGGGGTAGGGTTGAGGGGGAGGGGAGAGGTGGGGGGGGAGCAGAGAAAAATGTAGAGCTCAATGAAAAAAATTTTAAGAAAAGAAAAGAAAAGGTAGCTCCAGAAAGCATCAAGTGCATTAAACTACTTAAACTTGGGCTAGCAGTTGGTAAAACTTTGTGGTGTAAGCATGAGGACTAGAGTTTAGAGTGCCCCCACTTCAAGACCTACATAAAAAGTCAGGAGGGCAGCATGCACCTGTAATCCTAGCCCTTGAAAAGGCAGAAAGAAAAAAAAAAGAGACTCCTGGGGCTTGTTGGCCAGCAAGTTTAGTCAAACTGGTGAGCTCTGGGTTCCGTGAAAGATCCTGTCTCAGAGATGAGGTAGAGAGTCATTGAAAAAGACACCTGACATCAACCCCTGGATTCCACACGTATGCACTCACCTGTACATACACAAACAAAAAGCAACAAAAAAGGCTTTCTGACTCAATAATCTCTAAATTTACATGAACATACAAAAATAAAGACCAAAGTTTAGATAAGAAGTTCATACAACACTGCATGTGACTGGTAGAAATGATGACGTCCAGTGTCATTGAGATGGAAAAGTAAGTTACTAAAATATACGTGATGGGGCTGGCCATGGCTCAATGGTAAAGAGCTCTGGCTGCTTTTGCTGGGAGCCCAGGTTTGGTTCCTGGCATCTGCATGGTGGCTCACAACCATTTATAAATCCAGTAACAGGGACCCAAGAGCCTCTTCTGGAACATGGTGCATGTACAAACATGCAGACCATAGACATAAACAATTTCATAATATCTCAGTGATAGATAATATAGTCATTTAATGCTATTAAGTTTGGTGGAGTTATTCATGCCTGTGATACCCATACTTAGGACGCTAAGGCAAGAAGATAACAGGTTGAGAACAGCCTGTACTACATAGTAACAACCTATCTCAGAAAAAGAAAGTGAGAGGGAGACAGGGAGGAAGGAAGGAGAGAAAGAGGAGGGAGGAAAGGAGGAAGGGAGAGAAATATTGTGATATTTTAAGAAAATATTTGAAAGAAATTAATGAGTTCTAAATGTTACATACCATACTATCAAAATATAAATTATATAGTTCTATCTTCACATATTCTGATACTTCACAAAATTTTTACAGGATGGCTTACAAACTTAAAATTAGTATAAAACATTTTAATCTGTTTTCCAAAAAACAAAGCCAAACTCAAACCAAAGCTGACATCTTTGAAGCCCTCTGTGCAACTAAGTTTCAAACCAAGTTCATCGCTGCATCATATTTGTGGTCTCTTTACTTCATACACACTCTTCTCTCACCTGACCATGCATGCAGCTGTTCACATCGCTCCCCCTCTCCCCTTCCCCCCCCCTCCCCCCTGCTGCTGTGTCCTGGAAGCCCAGGCACACTGTCTCCCCAGCAGGGGTTTGGCCTCACACACTGAATACTTAAGAAAAGTTACTGACTTGACATAAAATAAATATCCTTTGGCTAGGGGCTAGGGAGAAAAGTCAGTAGCACAGTGATTTCCTTGTATGCACAAAACCTTAGGTTCAAAACCATAAAATTATAGTTACAAAAAAAAAATCTGTCAGTTATAAAAGAAGACCAAACACTCCTTTTCAATATTCTTCCTCTGGCACAGATTAAGCAACCAAAGTGAAGAAGGACATGTGGGTGACTTAATCTACTATATGACCAATCCCACTTCTATCTTATGAAGTTGATTTAATTAATACAGTTCTTTTATGTTAATTCTAGTGTGCCATGTGTGCTAGGTTTTATTTCCTCCTCTCTAGCTCTTCTTACTCTCATAATGATGAATCGGAAAACTGAGACCCAGTCATACAGGAACATAATCATTACTTTTCATGCCCAGTCTCTGTTTTAAAATTACACCCTCAACACTTAATCAATCCTGTAACACTTTTCATAGTACAGCTCCCCTGTGCGAAAGATTTTAAATTGAAACTCCAACAGGTGATACATCTTTCTTTGTAGTGGCTGAATACATTTCTGTTCCATGAAAGCAGAACTGTCGAAGAATTGGATTTGCAAGTACCCCCTCCCAAAACTATTTCAGTAATCGGCTGTTTCCTAGCAACTGAATCAGCTGACACTTTCTCATCACAAGTAGGCAACGGGAATAAAATCGGTGTTTCACATACGCATTAGTCGGTACACTTAAGAGAAACAAGGCACAGTGTGGAAAACTATTCATTACTCCATAAGAGTCTGCACTGGAGCTTTCAAATGGGTAATTATAACTCTTAATAGGACACATAACCTCAGAAACAGGAGCTATTACAAAGGAGTGTGGGATTGCCTGACTTCACGAGGAGTAAGGGAGAAAGAGAAAAGCACAAAAGTGAACACAAAAGTCGGATTTCTGAAGTCAGAAATACCTGTCCCTGGGAGCTCAGAAATGCTCTACACGTGGCATCTGGTGCATATTAGCAGGTGCTTTGTTCTCATTGCGTACACAGCTGAACTGCATCCATCCTGATTTCATTTCTTTTAACAACAAAAAATCGCATCCAAACATACAGTTCTCACAGGCAACTCTTCAGATCTAGGTAGCTAATCTTCATAAGACATGGCATTGGCCTTTAGAGATAATTAACTCCAGCATAATCTTTACCCTACAGTCACTGAAGTATTTAAAATGTTCGTGGAAACACTGCTTGAGAGTGATCCCAGAAAGCAATACAGACGAGAGGTTTGGTTGAGCCTAAGAAAGGCACCAGACTACTGAAAAGGCACTGAGCTCAAGATGCTACATTAGACCTGCGGCAAAAGACCTGTGTCCTTTACTGACAGACTCCATGAGGCTGGAAGCTATTCATATTTCTGCAATTAAACATGCATAGACAAAATAGAAAGCTTCTTATATAAGAAAACATCGAGGAGTGAATATGAAAATGTATACACTGTATACATGGGTGACATTCTCAAAGAATTTGTAAAAGTATTATAATTTTTAAGATGGCATTGTGGTATGTGGGGAGGAAGGACTGGCCCTGCCCCTCATGTAGTCAGAGCAGGGACAGCTGGCCCTGGGGGCTCAGGTGCAAGAAGAGCTGGCCCTGCTCCTCACCCGGCCAAAGGGGGAGCCAGCTATATTGGTTTGGATCTGGGAAAGTTAACAGGCTGACCACCAGGGCACAGATTCAGGACTTTGAGTTGGCTCACCCCAACATCTTCCCCACCTAGGAGCTGCTGAAGCATGAGAAGGGGCTGGTCCTGTGGATTCAAAGCCGCAGCATCCCCCACGACTCAGGGCAACAGCAGGATATCTGAGACCTTGTAGTTGAAGTACCAGAGGCCTTGAACTATCCTGACATACACCCACAAGAAAAGCTGTGTGGGCTGATTGAGCAAAAAGGTATACTGCATGACACACCAAATTCAAATGCCACTATGACAGATACATGATGGAGATGCAGGAAACACAGAGGAGTGGAACGGTTCATGCACAGAGCACTGTGGCTGAAAGAGGAGCAGGCATTGCCCAAGGGGTCAATAAGATGCTTTTGGTTTTTGGGAGCTTTTTGGTTTTGTTTTTGTTTTGGGTTTTTTTGTTTTTGTTTGCTTGTTTGGGGGGTTGGGTGTAGTAATATGAGCGACGGGGCTGCATCCCCAGCACCCCGGCTGCCCACATGGCTAGCTTATGCCCCGAAATAACAACACACAAACTGTATTCATTTAAACACTGCTTGGCCTCTAGCCCTTACAGGCTAATTCTCACATCCCGATCAACCCATCTCTAATAATCTGTGAGCACCAGTCTTACCGGGAAAGGTTCAGCATGTCTAACCTGGCGGCTTGCTTCATTGCGTGCGTCTGCCCGGGAGAGCGGAGCATGGCATCTCTCTGAGGCATCTGCTTCTGAGAGGAGAGCTGTGGAGTCTGAGCTCACTTCCTCTTCCTCCCAGCGTTCTGTTCTGTTTACTCCTCCCACCTATCTCTAACCAATGAGAGCCAAGCAGTTTCTTTTTATTTAACCAATGACCTTCCTCCATCAGTTGGGGTTGTTTTTTGTCTTAAATTAACTTTTGGGGGAGGTTACAAGGATGGGGGCAGATATGGAGGGACTAGGAAATGAGTGGAATTGGGGTACTTGATATGAAATACCCAAAGATTCGGTTAAAAAAATTATGTTAAAAAAAGAAACTAATACTACACTCATGTATGTTAAAAGGAAGAGGCAGAATTCTGCTAAGCCCTATCACACAAAGTAAATAAGACAATGACTTGCTGGCATTTGGAAAACAATTAGGTCATAAAGAAAGACTTTATGAACCCCTATATAAAAAGGCACAAGAGCATGTCCTTTCTCTCTCCCTACACACACCATCTGAGAAGACAAGATAATCACCACACACCAATCCAGAAGCAGGCCCTCACCAGACACCTCCAGAACAGACAAACATGCTTACAGTTCATCCCACGCTCTACAGAATAACCAGTTATAGTAGACTGATCTGAGATGGTCTCTATTAAGCAGTTGTATTCTAACATCTGAAGAAAAAGACCAAGACCATACACAGATGATACCATACAATTCTAAAACCCTCTCACACTCACAATACCAGCTATCCATGCTAATAACATTTTCTGGAAACCAAAGAAGGCCAGAAAGAAGTGAATCATCAAAGTTCTCCCTATCAATTTCCATGACAAAATATAAACTGTGTAAAGCACTGTAGAATAAAATCAAAAGAAAAAGTAAAACTTCCTAAAATACTATTTTTCACAGAAGTCTACCCCTTTAAATGTACATCTCATGTGCGGAGTACTCTAGGATTTTAAAGAACTTTAATATGCATTTACTGGTTTCCAATGAGTGAACTTAATGAATCAGAAACCTAGAAATATTTTTGCTAAGTTTTAGTTGTTATTCAATGATGTCAACATAATGACTAATTAATATATAGTATAAAGGATATATACAATACGTATATATAATACACGTATACATACATACTCCAAACCAAATTTATCACTGCCCCATAATTACATAAGTTCAACACACCCAACACCAAAATCCTTTCTCCCCCCAAATACTTCTGTTGTACATCCCTGCTGCAAACACCTTCCCAGCAATAACACCAGCATTCTCCAGTAATGATTCCAAAGAAGGCATATACAAGATGACCTACTAAAATGGCAAAGGAAATGACTACCATCTGCTTCTATTCTTCTCATACCCATTTTAATTCCCATCTTATAATGGCTACCATTGTACACTAGTGAATACGATACTTTAGTTGAATGTAATAATAAAAACCATTTGGTATGAGTTCTTCCTTGACAGTTTGATAGAATTCAGCAGTGAATCCATCTTGTCTTGGGCTTTTCTTCGAGTGGACTCTCTGTTAAAAGTTTCAATTTCCCTGCTTAGTAGAGTCTTTGTTAAAAGCTTCAATTTCGCTGCTTAAGTTCTTTATACCTTCAGGGATTAATTTTGGCAGACGATATGCCTTGGAAAGTTCTTCTATTCTGGGTTATCCAGTTTTTCAGATTATTAATTTCATGGTAATTTCTAATGACATTCTGAAATCCATTCAGGTCAGCAGTAACGGCACCCTTTTGATCTCGAATTTGATCAATTTGCGTCTTCCCCCTCTTTCTTTATCAGTTAGTTAAGGACTGTCTGTCTTACTAACTTTTTCAAGGAACCAGCACTTTCTTTGGCTGACTTCGTGTAGTTTTCTTTTACTCAGTTTCTTCTCTAATCATTATTTCTTGGCATCTACTGTGCGCAGGGCCATCTGCTTGTTTCGGGAGAGTCTTACGGTGCATTGTTGGGTTATTTATTTGGTATTTCTCAAATCTTTTTAACATGAAAACTTATTGCTATAAACTTTCTTCTTAGGACTGCTTTGGCAGCATGCAGGTTCTAACAGGATGTATTTTCATTATCATTTGTCTTTGGGAATGTTTTAATTTCCTCTCTCATTTCTTGGATTCATTCAAACGTTTGCTGTTTAGTCTCCAAGTATTTTATGGTTTTTGTTGTTTTTTTGAAAATATTTATTTATTTATTTATTTATTATGTATACAATATTCTTTCTGTGTGTATGCCTGCAGGCCAGAAGAGGGCACCAGACCTCATTACAGATGGTTGTGAGCCACCATGTGGTTGCTGGGAATTGAACTCAGGGCCTTTGGAAGAGCAGGCAATGCTCTTACCCTCTGAGCCATCTCTCCAGCCCTGTTGTTTTTCTTAATGTTAATTTTTAGTTGTAGTGCATGATGGTCTAATAGAAGACATAGACTATCTTAATTTTTTGTATTTTTGAGATTTGATTTGTACCTTATGAGATAAATTTTAGAGAAGGTTCCATGTTTTGCTAAGAAAAATATAATGTAGTGATATTTCATTTGTATTTTAATAAAGCTTGCCTGAAGATCAGAGAGTAAAAGAGCTGCACTGACCAGCCATACACATCAGGTAGTGGGGTACACACCTTTAATCCCAATAGCCATACTAGCTGGCCACAGAAGCAGGACAGTAGCACCACAAACCTTTAATCCCAGCCCTAGAGAAGAATATAAAATGGGAGGAAACAAGTTTCAGGCTCAGTCTCATTCTGAGGATTCCTAGAGGCTAGACCGCCATTTTCAAACTGAGGTAGAGGTAAGAGCCAGTGGCTAGCTGCTTTGCCTTTCTGGTCTTCAGGTTGAATCCCAATATCTGTCTCTAGGTTTTTATCAATCATGCTATATTTGGTGCCCAATCTTTGAAGTAAGAATATAGGAAAAAGAATTCAATAATCTACCTTTTTTCTTATATCTATATCCTCCCTTTTTCTTTTCAGAGTAGAATCAAGAATCTACCCTTTTATCCTATTATATCTATAATGTATATTCCTCATCTGTTGGGTGGACTACTCTGTTAAGTCCAATTCATTCATAGTATATTTTAGCTCTGAAATTTCTTTATTTTTAATTTGGAAGACCTATCTAAACTTGAGAGTGGAGTATTCAAGATCCCATTATTATTGTGTCAGGACCTATGTGGTCTTTTGTATCTTTTTGTGTTTGTATGTCAGTTTGACACAAAATAGAATCATTTTAGAAAATGGAATCTCAATTAAGAAAATGCCCCACCAGGCTGGCCTGTGAACACGTCTGCGGTGCATTTTGTTGACAAATGATTGATGTGGAGGGCTCAGTTCACTAAGAGTGGTGCTACCCCTAGACAGGTGGTCCTGGGTGCTATAGGAAGGCTAGCTCAGCAAGTAACATTCCCTGTGGTTTGTTTCAGTTTCTGAGTGCAGGTTCCTTCCTGGAGTTCCTGACTTAACATCCTTCAAAGGTAGACTGTTATATGGAATTATAAGCAAAATAAACGCACAGTGATGGCTCTGTGACTATGGAGAACAGGAGCATTAGTGGACAGCATTCACTGCTGTCTACTGTCTTGAAAAGAATGTAGCTATTTCACACAAAGAAATGCTATCCAAAACAGAGAACTGGTTGAAACAAGAACCACAGAACAAAGAGAATGCCAACCAATAAACAAATAGGTCCATAGTGGTGGAGTCACTATTCTTATTCATAAGCACATTGTGGGGCAGAGTAAATCACATTAAGAGCATTAGCCATAATAAATATTTATAATATAGCATGGAATTAGATGAAGTAAGAACATTAACAGCTAAATACCTACTCAGACCTGAGAGTATAATTCAGGAGTAGACGATGTGTTAGCACACACACAAGGCCCTTGGTTCCATCATTAACACCACACACCCACACACACAGATTTTCATGGAAAACCAGTTAGGTGTTTCCATAAGCTGCCTCACCAAATAAAAATAGTAGATATTTTAGCCTTCCCAAATAACTGAATGATGCATGCTTAAGTGACCCTAGAGAGTCAATAATAAGAATTATTTGTACCAGACACACTACAATTTTACCTCACAAAGAAAGTTGACCATATGCTTACACAACTGTCATTACAGCTTCATGATCGCCCTTCGATCCTGAAGTCCTCTTCCACATTAAGAGCAAAAAAGCATAAAAGAAACTGACCTAGATTAAAAGTCAAGTGTCATCAGTCTGAAGTAAGATTTCAACAAACTAAATATGCTGTCATTTACTCAACATAGCTCTTCGAATGTCACGTAATTCTGGGCTTTTTACTCAGCAGTAGCCTATCACTGTTTTTAGTACCTAAATATAAGCACTTTCTCCTAGGGCTGATGGCACACAGGTCAGCAGTAGATGACTCCCTAGCAAGCCGAGGCCCTAGGTTTCAACTTCCAACACCACAAAATAAGAAAACCAAAATTTGCTTCTACAATGCCCTCTACTGATAGAACTATAGCAATTCACAACAGAAATCTAGAAGTTATTTCCACCAACGGCCACATTGCTTTTAAGGACCACATATAAAGTCCATCTCCAAGCAGAAATGATTTGATGGATAACCTACAGAAACCGCTGCCATAATTAGTAGTCAGTCACCCATTAGTACTATCAGAAGAAGCAATAAGAAAACCATGTGTGGCAACTAACACTTTAGAACCCTAGGATTCCACAATTAACAACACAATACCACAGGCAATCAAAATGTTACTATTAAAATTAAATTAACTTACTCTGTAAAAGAGCACAAAACACAGTCACCAGGGATTTATAATGATGTCAAATAAAGATATAATAGAGGACACTTACTGCCAGAGCCTTAGACAGTGTGGCTCTGAACTCGTTCAGGATGATGGCCACGATGTCTTTAAGCGGCACATAAGCAAATCCATCTTCCAAATAGACCTTCCTTCCTCTGAACAGGTCCAGAGCATCAGCAAAGGGGATCTGGGTTCAGAAGGAAACAGGGAAACACATCAGTTTCTATTGTTACCAGGTCCTGAGGCTTCAAACGTTAAGTCAAACAAAACCCATTAGTTTCAGAAGCTGCAAAAAGAAAAGAGAATAAAAAACGTATTCCTTAAAACCAAACAGTTAACATTTAGGAAGAATTAATGGCGTAAACAAAAAATGTTTTAGAGTACATGTTTCAAAAGACAGTAACAATAATTTAAAAAGAGTCAAAAAAGAATGTTTCCTTTTAGTTATAACCTACAAATTTCTGAAATATAAACCACAAAATTTTAAACTTCTACATCAAAGTCTTTAGACATGTTATAGTCACCTCATGACAGGTTCAGAATTTGTTGTCAAATAGTACTCTTCTAATTTTTATCTTTAAAAATATCCAGTGCTAAAAATTAGCTGTAATTGAAGCTAATTCCCAATCTGTTCATCTAAGCTTCTGTTCCCTCACTGGAGAAATATATGTCAAGAGTTTCTCTCAACACCAAGAAGTTGAAATAATGACCCTTCAGTTTTGCTGTTAAATATCTGCCCTAAGAATTTAAGTATTTATTTTAAAATAAAATGAAGATTAAGTCCTATGAATTAACCCACCATTTAAGAGATAAGCATCACATGATCTTAGATGACTGTGAAAATCATCATCCTAGAAAATATATTTTTTATTCTTTTGAAAATGAAGCAATGAAAATGTTTCTAGTCTTGGGCAACACTGAAATCTGCCTGGCTGCAGTTTGATGCATATGATGACACCTCACACTCTGAACAACAGATCATGTGTCATTTAAATGCTTTTTATTTCGTTTTATTAAATTATGTATATATGTTGTGTTTATATATGGATATGAGCACATGTTAGTACACTGTCCAGAGTCTAGACAGGGTGTTGGGTCCCCAGAAACTGGACTTATTGGCAACTGTGAGCTATCTAATATGAGTTCTGGGAACCAAACCTGCATCCTCTGGTAGGGCACGTACGTCTCTAGTCTGTGATCACATGCCTTTTAACTAGAACGCTTGCAACAAATGTCCTGCTTTCCATGACTACAATATAGTTCTTGTCCCCAAAGAGTTCGTAATTTATTTAAGAACAGGAAAAATGACTTGTGGAATATCAAACAGCTCCACAGGGCATCATATGTGCTATGGTTTGCAACAGGTGGTACACGAGACACAGCAGAGGCATAGGGAAGAAGGGTTAGTGCAATGCAGGCAAGAGCAGAGGATGGCATTTGGAAGCAAGCTCTAGTCCAAGCCTAGAATCTATTCTAGTCTACTACTGGCTTATGATTTAGTGAGTGAAATAAATTCCTCTGGACCCAAATCTGTAAACCTGGGGAAAGGAAGGAAGACAAAAGCTAAATAATCCCGCTGTGTTTTTTTCTGTAACAGTCTAGGCCTCTAGCTTACTATGGTAAGTACAGTGCAAATAAAAATGCCCAGGCAGAAGCAACAGATGCTGTGATGGTCAAGCAAAGGCTATGTGTGCTATAAATCAAGGACCCAATCCTCATACACTATGCTTGGGAGGAGGCTGGATGATGGCTTGGTGTGAAGAAAAAGAAAAAGGTACAGACAACTAATGTGGAGGCAAGACTTCGTTGTGCATTCAATCTTTAATCCAAGCAATTCAGGAGACTGAACGAGGATGATCACAAATTCAAGTCCTGCCTGGGTAAGGCCAGCTTGGTCAACTTGCTGAGACACTGCCTCAAAACCAAAAATAAAAAACAAAAACTGAATAAAAGGGGAAGGAGGGACCTGTGTATAAAATTAAGTAAGTGGGTAAGTAAGAAAGGTGTACTTCCAAGTTTACTGTGACTGTCCATCATTTCCAAGGTCAACTATGAGATGGCAGTCACCAAGTTTTCAGTTAATTTCAGATTTCCCTCTTCCCCTTCACAACTACTTATTCCCAAGTTATCTGGCCAGCTCACATAAAGAAGGTCTGTATGCTGAGAGGACAGAAGAAATGTAGATGACCCAGCAAAGATGCTGGACTAGGTTCAGGAAGGCATCCCCATAGGAAAGCGATAGGCTCACAGTACAGAGCTGAGATGCAACGGGACCACACAAAATCATAAGCCTAAGTGTGTGGAAGAGCCCAAGACCTGCCTAGAGAGCTGTCTTAGTCAGGGTTTCTACTCCTGAGACAACACCACGACCAAAGAGCAAGGTGGGGAGCAGAGGGTTTATTCGGCTTGCACTTCCATACTGCTGTTCATCACTGAAGGAAGTCAGGACAGAAACTCAAGCAGGGCAGGAGCTGATGCAGCGGCCATGGAGGAGTACAGCTTGCTGACTTGTTTCCCATGACTTACTCAGCCTGCTTTCTTGTAGAACCCAGGACCATCAGCCCAGGCATAGCATCATTCTCAATGGGCTAGACCCTCCCCGATTCATTACTAAGAAAATGCCTTACAGCTGGAGCTCAGGGTGGCATTTTGTTTTCTCAATTGAGGTTCCTTCCTCTCTGATGACTATAGCTTGTGTCAAACTGCAGAGTTTCTAGCAAAGCACCAATTAAAGAGTATTAGAGCCAAATAGAAAAGAGGAGGCAGCCCCAGAGCACATGCAGGAGCCCAAGCGAAGCCCCTAAGGTTTTCCTTCAACAGAATGGCCTGGGGTGCAGCCAGAACCCCAAAAGGGTGAGAAGGATGTCTGCGTGGAGGGTAGCCCAGCACTGAGTGTCTCCTGAGTACGATCTATTCACACAATGAAGTGGGAGGGGCTATCCAAATGTGTAAGTTAAAAATGCAGGGAAAGAGGGCTGGAGAGATGGCTCAGAGGTTAAGAGCACTTGCTGCTCTTCCAGAGGTTCTGAATTGAATTCCCAGCAACCACCTGGTAGCTCACAACCATCTATAATGAGATCTAGTACCCTCTTCTGGCATTCAGGAAGAACACTGTATATATAATAAATAAATATTTTTTAAATGCAGATAAAGCTAAGCATGACGCTTTATAAATGTTTACATACCTTATAAACTGACTCCGATTCCCACTTAACCCCAGTTAGGCTTGGCGAGGATGCAATGATATCTTGTTCTCGAAGAGTCTTCTCTTCATCACTTATCTAAGAGGAAACACATTTTATGAGCCTTTTAAACTTATATTCTTCAGTTCCAATAAAGCATTTCCTACTGTAGAGAACATTCCACACTTTTATAAAAACAAGTTAATATACTAATTATCTTGTCATTTCCAATGATTGCTAACTCATTATTAACCCTAGGGAAGGCAATATGTGGAAGAAAATTTAACTCTAATATTTTTTAAGGTTTTTTCCTGCCAATATCTAAAGAGATAGATAAAAAGAGCAGTAACGAAGGGCCTATAGATGGAGCTCAGTTGGTGGGGTGCTTCCTTCTGAGCTGTGTTCAGTCCCTAGCAGTTCATAAGCCCAGGCATGGAGACATGCTTATATGCCAGCACACAGGGATGGAGGCACGAGGACCAGAAATTTAAGGTCACTCTTACCTTAATGAGTTTAAGATGAGCATGGGCTACATAAAATATTCTTTAAAAATAAATAAGAACAGAGAAGGAAAGTACAATGATCAGAGGGAAAGAACCATAAAAAAAAAATGTTCAGGTTAAAGCCATGACATAAAACCTGCCATTTCAGAAATGGGGAGGCTGAGAACCATGACATGAGTTCATGGCCAACCTGAGCTACAACCTGAGATCCTAATTTTAAAATAAAAATCAAGTTACTAAAGACTAAATGTGAGCATTAACTAACCAAATCAAGAGTTATACCCTGCTATTTATTAAAGTATCTATTAAAGTTAATAATGGTTTAGCTTATTTCTCAGATTTTTAGTTGCATACAATAAACTTAAAATATTACTTTTCAAGGCACTAACATTTTTCTATCTTGTGTTGATTATATCCTCATCAAAAGACTGACAACTCTAGGTAGATAAAAATTCTAAGCTGCTATACAAAAAGAAGATGGGGCTGGAGAGATGGCTCTGCAGTGAAGAGCACTGGCGGATCTTCCAGAGGACCTGGATTCATTTCCTAGGACCCTCATGGTGGCTCACAATCTTCTGTAACTCCAGTTCCAGAGGATCTGACATCCTATTCTGGCCTCGCAGGCACAAATGTGGTGCACAGACATACACGCAGGCAAAACACCTATACGCATAATTTTTTAAAAAATCTTTTAAAAGGACGAAACAAATCTCTCCCAATTTAAAAAAAAAGGTACAGGAATGAAGATAAAAGTGGGACCCACATGAGTACTGAGAGAAATGTCTACGTCATATGAAATCATCACCACTCCTCTGCAGAAGCAGAAGCAGTGGTAGCACACACCTCAAACAGTAAGGCACAAGCAACCAGCATTTAACCAGTCTTTAAATGTATTTGTCTGTTTGCTCGTGTCTTCTTGTGTGTCTCAGGCTGGCCTCACTCAACTATTCTGTCAGCCTCTCCAGTGGTAAGATTAAGAAAACAAATGATGACAAATGGTGACAAGGATGTGGGAGACCTAACTCACTACTAGCAGGAATACAAACCATGGAGGTGCCCCAAGAAGTGAGAAATAAAACTACCATGTGATCCAGCCGTGCTGCTCCTGAGCATACACCTACATCGTACCACAGAGGCACATGTCCACCCATGGCCATCACTTGCTCTCATCGTAATAGAAATAGGAACAGCCAGATGTCCAGATGAACGGACAAATGGAATGTGAAATTTTAATGCAATTTTATGCAGCAATTAAAAAAAGAAATCAGCAGGGCAGTGGTGGCGCATGCTTTTAATCCCAGCACTCAGGAGGCAGAGGTAGGAGGATCTCTATGAGTTTGAGGCCAGCCTAGTCTACAAGAGCTAGTTCCAGGACAGGCTCCAAAGACTATAAAGAAACCCAGTCTCCGAAAAAGAAAAAAAAAGAGAAAAGAGAAAGAAAGAAAGAAAGAAAGAAGACATCCTTAGTGTGAATTCTCACCCCCTTCACCCCAGCCTGTTGCCCTGGCTCTAGTCCTCTCCCCGTCATTTCCCTTTTCCTTTTCACATCACTGTATCTTACTAACTCACTTCCCTAAGTCTCTTTCCTCCTGTTCCCCATAAGGGCCCCTTTCTACTTTCCAGGTTTCTACAAATACCCAAATTCAAACTCACAAATCAAAAAATGTCTTTGTGTATCTGTGTTACCTCACTGTATAATTTGTTTCAGTTCCATCCATTTGCTACAAATTTCCGGAGCCACAATAAAAATCAGACAGGCAATACAGGCCTGTGGTGCAACTGTGGCATAACTGTTAAAAAGGTAACCAACAGCTTCTGACTGGACTTAGGCCTGCTATACAGGAGGGAACTGATATCTGGTACGTCGACCTTGACCAAGAGTGAATAGCCACTTTAAATCCTCCTTTCGCCTATACTTATTTGAAATTTAATATGTATGCTGATGTCGCCATCATTAACAATAACAACTGCTTAGCTGTGCTGTTTTACACCAAAATAATTTGCCATACTGAAGTTAGGAACAGGTGCACCAATCTGCTCTTTTATAGTGGCTTGTGACAGCAACAAAGAAACTGGTGTCACTATCACTGAACACACAGGAAGGCTCTTGCCCTGACAAGATGCTAGCTTCTAAACATATCAGAAGCAAACAGAACAGTTCTTAACTGCTTAGAAAGAAAATGCCAGGGAAGCGCACAGCAGTGTTCAGAGGCCTCAAGAAACAAGACCATGGTTACAAAAGACTTGACTTGTCCAAACAGACAACCAAAAATGAACTCAAGAACTTTAAAAAATAACCACATTAAGTGACTGAAGAATGGAAGAAGACTTCCTTTACCAAAACCTATACTCCAGAAAGAAGAAAGCTGTCTAATCTTCCTATACTGGAACTCATAGGATTAGGAACACAGTATGAAGATTCAGTCCTGTGCCAGCTCTTGCCAGCACCCACAGGCACTAAGCTCACTCCCTAATACACAAGAAAAGATAGAAGTAATGCACCCTTTCAAAGTAATGCACCCTTTCAAAGTAATCAAATACATTTTATCTAAATTCCATGTCATTCCTCTTATGAATAAACATCACATTTTCCTCAGTGAATTAAACATTCACTCAGGAGCTGAAGATGCTGCTCTTGCAGAGGACCCAGGTCTGGTTCCCAGCACGTACATTATGGCTCACAATCATCCATTATTCCAGTTGCAGTGGATCCAATGATCCCTTTTGACCTCTTCAGGCTCTAGATATACATATGGTACGAAACATAATGCAGACAAAACTGCTGAATACAGAAAATAAAATAAGCTAATAAAATATTTAAGTTCACCCACTGTCATTCATACCCTAGGCTATTTAGTTATCTATTTAGTTACAACGAAAACTTAAGACAGAAAATTCTCACTAAAAATGCAAACTGACTAGCTAAAACTTTACTGGCTAGTATAAAGTACTTGACTTGGTTATTTCAAATTTCCAAAATAACCCCGCAGGTCGTCTTTTCTGCTGTTCTCTCCTGGGAAATATGAGCATGTTTCATCTGCTCAAGTTCTCCTTAAAGAGATTACCTACAGCAATCATAAAATATACTCGCCCTCTGAAAGAGCAAAACAAGATTAAGTTTTGCCTTTCTGCTTTCTGCTATCAGAGATTCTAAGTAAAAATTGATAGAGTAGAACCATTAAAAAAGAACAATAGAGACAAAGTATACAGGTTTTTGTTTTAATTAAAATATAATTACATCATTTGCTCCTTCTCCTCCCTCCTAGCCCTCCCATGTAACCCCCCAACCTCCCTCTCAAATTTAACTCCTTCTTTAATCATTGTTGTTACATATGCATATATATGAATAAGCACATAAACACAACCTGCTGGGTCTGTCTGGTGTTGCCTGCATGTATATTTCTAGGGCTGGCCACCTGGTCTTGGATAATCAATCAGCAGGGTCATCCCTGGGGAAGACTTAACTCTCCCTTTATCAGCAGATGTGAATTGCTTGTAGCTCTTCCCCTAAGGTGGATCTCCCCCACACTCCCCATCCTCCCACCCCACACCCCTCCAACCCCCCAGCTGGCACCTCTGCATGCTGCCTTCCTAACAGAACCAAGATTTTCACTAGATGGTTTTAGTTTGTGGTTTGTCTTGGTTTGGTTTTGTATTCATCAAAAATAGCTTGACTGTGTTCGAGGGACAAAGGCAACAGCAGAGGACTCAGTGAGAACTTCAGTATAAAATTGTCTTTACCCCAGGAACACATCGGGATGACCAGGAGCACAACAAATTCAGAGTAAAATAATCTAGAATGAGAAGACGTGGTAGGAATGGAGATAGAGAAGGAGTAATTAAGAAAGATGCACACAAAGGAAGCTAACTATTATGAAGCCTTGACTGGGCCAATGCCATGAAACAGCAGCATCCTTAAGTAAAAGTATTCCTTCACACGTTAACCAACTTAGCTGCACTTCCTGTGGCACGCCATGCCTTTCACCTCTGTGACTTTACACACATTTCTGTCTCTGAAACACCCGTCCACGCCTAATAGACACATGAGCAGCTAAACAACTAAAGCTATATAACTGTCCTATTAACTTATATCAATTTGAAAGGGTATTCGCTTTCATTTGTTTCAAATCTTTTTTTAAGCTTCAGCTACTGCTGGCATTCAGGTGGGCACTGTAGCGATAGACCTAGAGATGCTACACAGTAGGATGGAAGGTGGAGACTGGAGCAAGTGCCCACAGTGGTAGCTGGGAAGTGCACAAGGAGGAGTGGGGTAGCCTAAAGCTGTCAGGAAGCAAGTTAGGGCCAGGGCCAAAGTTATCTACACTGGAACCTGGGCCCCATGCCTTAAGCCACTACTTTTGCTGTCTTCTGACTCCCGGACAGCGTTGGGAGTTCTCTGGGCAACTTTCTACAGGAGCAAAGTACACAGAGATGCTGCTGAGCTTTTGTGATAGTCAGAGGGTTTGCAAATCTTCGTTCCTCCTTCACTCCTGGCTCCACCAGGACCATCTGATAGACAGCTGGGCCATGTTTCAGAGGCAGTAACACTCTGGCCCAGAGTGAGCACTACAATTGTTGCTCCTAATAGAGGGGATGGGGGAGAGGGTGGAAGAAGGGCTAGAAGAGGGGCTCCAGAGGGCCATCAAGTCACAGGCACTTCACGCTTGGTGTTGGTGAGACCAGCGCCAGGGCGCCACCCGGTCAGCACAATGACCAGCGGGCCATTAAGCAGTGCCCTAATCTTGAGTTACTCAGCACAGTATCCACTGCAACAGCAAAAATCCTAGACAAGCCATTACAAAGTGTGCTGGTTTAAGAGCATCTTGAAACTACAAACTTTAGAGTGCCAGGCCAAATAACCCTAACTTCAAAAGAAACAAAACCACACTCCCCTTAAAGACAACAGACAGGGTCATCTCCCTTCTTTTCAGAGTCCCCAGCCTCACTAGGTTGACAATAGATGAGAACTAGGGCCTGCTAAACAAAGGGGACCCTTTCCACAATTAAAATGAGACCCCAAAGGACCCTTGGGGGAAGAACAAACTACAACTGATCACCAATCCCAGGAGGAAAGAACATGCTGCCTTGACACTGAGACAATTAGGAAAAAGGAAAGTTCTAGAAAAACAGGAAAAACAAAGTGCTAGACCTAGAGAAACCATGGCCACCCCATTTATACAGTATGAGCCAGTATGAGCAGACCAGTCCTGAGCCTGAAGTGCTAGACCTAGAGAAACCATGGCCACCCCATTTATACAGTATGAGCCAGTATGAGCAGACCAGTCCTGAGCCTGAAGATGACTGTGAATGAGTCTCTGGCTGGAAAAATTCTCAGAAGCCAAAACTTGTCTCAGAGGAGATAAGATCCACCCTGAAAATTCACAAAAAGGTAAAAGTAAGAAAGTAAGCACACTGCACGATTGCAGGAAGTTAGGGCCTACTAGGCCAAAAGGAGCCAACCTGGAGTCTGCCTGGAGCTGTCAAAGGTCCTGTCTGTGCCTAGCCAATAAGGAGAAACCAAGTGGTGTTTCCTGAGTGCCTAGCAGCAGGTGCTGTCAGAGGTCCTGCTGGTGTCTAGCCAATGAGAGAGGAGCATGAGATGCTGCCCATCAACTGCCACCCAGCCTGGGTACTGGGAGGGTTCTAGTTTTTCCTGTTGTTAAAGGAGTCTGCTGTAAACCTTCTACTTGACTCCTGGGTCTCTGGTCGTTGCATAGCGCCTTTTCACCCCTTCCTCCGAGGAAGTCAGGACCCAACAGTACGTGATGACAGCAGGCACACACGAAACAGGAGAGCCCGACTGAGAACAAGCAGTAAGGGGAGCAAGGCGAGCAATGTGTGCCAGGGTCCCAGTAATCAGGTGAGCTGAAAACAATCTCTTGAGCCTAGAAGCTTTTTAGTTTGCCTTCTGTTGCTCTGCTAAAACATTCTGACTGAAAGCAACTTGGGGAGAAAAAGGTTTATTTGGCTTACGTCTTGCAGCCCATTATCAAGGGACGCCAGAGCAGGAGCCCAAGGCCGGAAAAGACAGAAACAGGAACCATGAAGGATGTTGCTTTCTGCCTTGCTTTTCCAGGACTTATTCAGCTTGCCTTTTATATAGCCCAGAGCCATCTGCCCAGGGGTGGCCCCACTCCCACCAATCATCAATCTCCCACAGTCACGCCTACAGGCAACCTGATGGAGGTTCCTCTTGCCAGACACAGGTATGTCTGGATAGATGTCAAATTGGCCAAAACTAACCAGCATGAGCACCAAAAGCTCCCGATTCAGAGTGTGTGAAAAACAATCCCAACAAACACATTTTGGATAATAAATAAAAAAGAAAAATAAATTTAAAAAGTAGCCCAAAAAGTCTCAAGGTATAGCTCAATAGTAGAGTGTGTACCTAGTATGTGCAGAGATTTTTAGATCTAATCTCCAGCACCCCCCTCAAAAAAAAAAAAAACTCCTATGAATCACAATACTCAAAATTAAAATCTCACTGAGCATAGGGCAAACTAATCAGACTAGTGAGGTATCACACTGGAAGACCACGGTTCACAAGAAGCCACCTCATGATGACCACTGCCAGCGAGAACTCAGCAGATGACCACTACTAGCGAGAACTCAGCAGATAACCAGGGCTAGCGAGAACTCAGCAGATGACCACTGCTAGCGAGAACTCAGCAGATGACCACTGCCAGCGAGAACTCAGCAGATGACCAGGGCTAGCGAGAACTCAGCAGATGACCACTGCTAGCGAGAACTCAGCAGATGACCAGGGCTAGCGAGAACTCAGCAGATGACCACTGCCAGTGAGAACTCAGCAGATGACCAGGGCTAGCGAGAACTCAGCAGATGACCAGGGCTAGCGAGAACTCAGCAGATGACCAGGGCTAGCGAGAACTCAGCAGATGACCAGGGCTAGCGAGAACTCAGCAGATGACCACTGCCAGCGAGAACTCAGCAGATGACCAGGGCTAGCGAGAACTCAGCAGATGACCAGGGCTAGCGAGAACTCAGCAGATGACCACTGCCAGCGAGAACTCAGCAGATGACCAGGGCTAGCGAGAACTCAGCAGATGACCACTGCCAGCGAGAACTCAGCAGATGACCACTGCCAGCGAGAACTCAGCAGATGACCACTGCCAGCGAGAACTCAGCAGATGACCACTGCCAGCGAGAACTCAGCAGATGACCACTGCCAGCAAGAACTCAGCAGATGACCAGGGCTAGCGAGAACTCAGCAGATGACCACTGCCAGTGAGAACTCAGCAGATGACCAGGGCTAGCGAGAACTCAGCAGATGACCACTGCCAGCAAGAACTCAGCAGATGACCACTGCCAGCGAGAACTCAGCAGATGACCACTGCTAGCGAGAACTCAGCAGATGACCAGGGCTAGCGAGAACTCAGCAGATGACCAGGGCTAGCGAGAACTCAGCAGATGACCACTGCTAGCGAGAACTCAGCAGATGACCACTGCCAGCGAGAACTCAGCAGATGACCAGGGCTAGCGAGAACTCAGCAGATGACCACTGCCAGCGAGAACTCAGCAGATGACCACTGCCAGCGAGAACTCAGCAGATGACCACTGCCAGCGAGAACTCAGCAGATGACCACTGCTAGCGAGAACTCAGCAGATGACCACTGCCAGCGAGAACTCAGCAGATGACCACTGCTAGCGAGAACTCAGCAGATGACCACTGCTAGCGAGAACTCAGCAGATGACCAGGGCTAGCGAGAACTCAGCAGATGACCACTGCTAGCGAGAACTCAGCAGATGACCACTGCCAGCGAGAACTCAGCAGATGACCACTGCCAGCGAGAACTCAGCAGATGACCACTGCTAGCGAGAACTCAGCAGATGACCACTGCCAGCGAGAAGAAAGAAGAAAGTGAAAAACTGAGAACGAGATGTAACTCTAAGACAATCTATAAAGCATCTCACTGGAGCCCCCGACAGTCAAAGAAAGGGAAGTTTAATGTAAGGATGGCAGTGAATTTTCCGAGCTCTAAGACATCATCTATATACTTAGGAAGCCTAGTGAGACCTAAGCAGAATAATTTTAAAAAAGAATTCTATTCACACTGAGAATGCTTAAATCAAGCAGAAGTGAATCAACCTAATTTTCTAAGGAGCTTCAGGAGAGTTTAGAAAGAGCAGAAAGCTGGAGAGGTGGCTCAGTCATTCAGAGCACTGACTGTTCTTCCACAGGACCAGGGTTCAATTCCCAGCACCCACATGGTAACACACTCTGTAACTCCAGTTCCACAAGTCCTCTTCTAGCTTCCTCATGCACCAGGCACTCAGGTGATCCAGACAGACATGCAGGCAAAATACTCACAGACTAGGTAGGTAGGTAGGTAGGTAGGCAGGCAGGCAGGCAGGCAGGCAGGCAGGCAGGCAGACAGACAGACAGACAGACAGACAGACTCCACAGCTTAAGGCCATCAGGGCATTTGTGTAAAGAACAGTGGGCATTTCCCTATAAGTTCCCTTGATGGAAAGCACATGCTTTTGAGTTACTAATGTGTTATTTGCATAACTGTCCTGGCTCCTCAGTAGATGAAAGGGACCACTTACATTCTGTTTTTAATGTTTATTTATTATAGTATTTGATGTATATAGTGTTTTGCCTGTAGTTATGTATGTGCCCACACAGGCCACAAGAGGAAGTCATAATCCCTGGAACTGGAATTACAAATGGTTTTGGGTGCTGAGAATCAAAGCTGGGTCTTCTGAAAGAGCAACAAGTGTTCTTAACCACTTAGCCGATGCTCGAGCGCCCATTTACATCTGTTACTGGATCTCCTGCCTGCACACTCACACCCACATTTTATCCTGTTTGGGAATATTTATTTAACCACATGTCAAGAGCTGAGACACTAAACTGCAATATCGTAATTCATTTTACCCCATTTTTATCCCAATAGTTTAATATAAACTATTCATTAACAAATTCTCTGATCTTATATCATTAAATTTGTAATAAATATTTTAAGAGAAAACTCAAGTGAAAGGTAGAATGCTTTGCAAGTCACTTGAAGTTGATTCTCACACGTTTACTAATAAAATTAGGTCTTTGAAAACTGTAACTGTTTCTTTAATTCCCAACTCTTCCAAGATCTCAGTCAACTGGCAGGATGCCTGTTTCTCCACACCATTTTCTGTTACTGAGTTTCTCATTTTCCTCTTTATGACGCTCCCTTATGCTATCTTCTGCAATAACCTTTTGGTGCACAATTAAAAACCTTCCAAACTCAATCTTCTTTGAGGCTCCAACTGGCAAATGTTTTCCAAAAAGAGAGAGAGAGAAAGAGAAAGTAATTTTCTTTCCCCATCTTTACAACTGCACCCAGTACACAACTGTTGGACTGTACTTGATTCTATGTCTTTAAACTATAGAGCAGGCTGGTCATTTTCAAGTTTCTTGGACAAGAGACAGCAAGATTCTGATTAATGAAAAGCATGATGATATCTGAAGTCACCCAAGCCCACCAGTTATCAGGACACTAACGAGTATCACTTCACTAACAGAGGAGGAAATATGGAAAGTGTCATCAACTGAGATTTCTGCTGCGGCCATATTGATTCAAGAAAATAGAAAATGAAATAAAAGATCACAGAAAAATAAGGCCAGGAAAAATAAATGAGTCTGTTAATGCTTTCTCTTACCAACTATAATAAATCAAGTTTCTGTCAATTTATTTTAATAAGTTGGGAATTACTAAATGTGCATTTCCACTGTACTCAAATTCCCATGGATAGAACAGAAGCTCTGTCTTGTACCTGGGCAAAGGGGAGACAGTGTATACTGGAGAAGTCCAAATGTGCACACTGACACTGAAAACATTAGGAACCAGTCTTACTATCCTGACAATGGTGTCCTATCTGCTGACCCAATTCGACACTTTAATACCTCAAGCACTTGAAGGTGACGGATGACACACCATCTGTCAGAATTCTACCTCCTTTCTGCTAGCGAGATGCTACACTCCAGATTAACCCAGCACACACAAACACCTTCTTTTCTCTTTCCTTAACTCACAGACTAGATAAAGCATTCTAGAACAAAATTATTTTCCCCTGTTGTTTCTTAAAAATATTGTCTCCCAGACTATATATACATGTTAATGTAAATTTTCTATAACATGCAACATAACTGTGAATCTCCTATCTCATTTAGCAAGACTTATAAAAAACAGTCTGCTAATATAAACAGAAAAGAACCATGTAGCAAGCTCATGCTCACATCCACAGCCACACATGAAACGCTCTGGCCCCACCAATCACAAGCCCTGGACGGCATCAATGACAGGATGTGTGCAGAGTCATGGAAGGCTGTCCTTTCCTGAGGGAGAGTGAGTGAGTTGGGTCTCCTGGACTCACTGAGGCTTGGCCTGCACAGAGCAGAGTCTTCTAAAGCTGGTGTGACATGTCTGAAACAGACATAACCCAAGGCAAGGCTTCCTGGCTCAGGACTTAGGGCGTTCAGCACTGGCTCGGCTGCAACGAACCTTGCAGTGAGACGGAAACTTCTCGGAGTCACTGTTCCATGTTCAAAACAGCAAGGATAACAGTCAAGGAGAACGCAGAACAATTCTCCAGTCAAGAGCAGCCAGCTAAAGGGAAGGACCTGACAGCCACCAAACAGCCAGCTAGTCCTATCCAATAGCTCTTGTTAATTTAAGACATCTAAGAGTTTCTGGAAGAGGGTGCTAGCTTCTCTGGGGCTGTGGACTGTAGGTTGGTTATCGTTTGCTTTATGTCTGGTATCCACGTATGAGTGAGTACATACTATATTTGTCTTTCTGGGTCTGGGTTACATCACTCAGGATGGTTTTGTCTAGTTCCATCCATTTGCTTGCAAATTTATAGATGTCATTGTTTTCTATTACTGAGTAATACTCCATTGTGTAAATGTACCACATTTCTTTATAGATGCAGAGATCCACAGCTAACCACTAGGCCAAGCTCCCAGAGAACAAACAAAGCGATGGAGGAGCAATAATATGAACTAAGGGGTCAAGACCATGATGGGGAAATCCACAGAATCAGCTGACCCAACCTAGTGGGAGATCACTGACTCTGGACTGACAACTGAAGAACCTGCATAAGACAGAACTGTTGTGCCCAGATTACGACCCCCAGAGAGAGACCACCAGAAAGGCCCAGACTGTAATAAGCAAGGTTTAATCAGCATAATACAAACATGTTTGGAACTCATCTCCATCCCCGTTACGGTAAATGGGCACATATTACGTACTTCCTATAGGTTGGACACTGTGTTTGATAACAGGTAAGACACAAGGTTCATGCTCTCAGAAGACACAGATGTCACTGGCAGGAAAGTTGTGACAGAGCAATACAGAATACTCAAAAGCACAAAGCGGATTTCTAAGACAATCTTAGACAAGTGTCCTGAAAGAAAACCTATGCAAATTAAGGCATGAGTAATGAGTCAGAATTAGGTGAAACAGAGGGAAGAATATTTAAGATCAAAGGAGCAAAACATTTCCAAAACTAAAAGCAGTCACTATGGAGTGCACAGAATTGAAAGAGAGTGATGAAGAAGTCAGATGCGTGGGCTGTAGAAATGGCCAACACAAAGAAACCTCAACAGCACCTTTGGAAGTGCTCTGTCTCATAATGTTGACAGGCTTTTTTATTTTAACCTTACAGGTCCGATGTGTATATATTCTGCAGGCAAGAGCGCTCACTGTACAAGCCCGAGGACCTGCAATCAGATCCTGGTACCCACATAAAAATAGCCAGCCATTGCCTATGACCTGTAAACACCTATAACACCAACACTATTAGGGGATGGGTGTTGAATGCCTGGGTTTGCTGTCACCAGGGAGCTAGAGGTTCATCAAGAGGCTCTGTGATGGCTACTCTTGGTTATCAGCCTGACTATATCTGGAAGGAGCTACAGTGCAGAAATGGAGGCCACACTTGGGATCCGGTTCTTATGACAGGAAGACACAGGCCTTTAATCCAGACCTTGAGGCAAGCAGACACACCTTTAATCTGAGTCCCACCTTCTGCTGGAAGCCTGTATAAGAACAATAGAAAAGGGGAAGCTTCCTTCTTTGCCGGCTTGCCCTTGCCTTGCCAGAACATCCATCCCTTCACTGGCATTGAAGACTGCTTCTTCAGGATTCCGGCATCTACAGAAGACCAGCAAAGACGCCCAGCCTCATGGGATTGAGCAACTACTGGATTCCATTCACAGCCAGCCATTGTTGGATTGGTTGGACTGAAGGCTATAAACTATTCAAATATATATATATATATATATATATATATATATATACATACATATGGGGGGGGGGGGGACAAATTCAGTCCATAAGGTCTCTCCCAAGAACCCCGACTAATCCAGGCGCTATCTCAAGGGAATGATGTGCAGAGGCATAGAACAGGACACTCAACACCCTACTCTAGCCTCCACAAGTGTACACACACACACACACACACACACACACTGGACTGTGAAGGGGTTAAACAGATATGCACACTCTCGCTTCATTGTATATAATTGGTTGGGTGAGAAATTAATTACACTAGCCCAAACTACAAGAGCAGCGATGAAGCTGAACAGAGGGACACACTCGACAGGCACCTGGGTACAGAACTGACAGCTGGATAGATGGGTTACTAAGCTGCCGGAGAAAAGAACCAGCAACACTCTGCCACCCTCATCCTACCTTACTGGAACCTGCTTTATAATCTAAGAATAAAAGCCTCGCTGACCTTAAATGAGCCCCCCCTTTGTACCCTTAAAGTCCCCTAGTTAAAAGTGCTCATGATCAAGGTCCTCCAGCTGTCCAGCTATTAGTCTAGAACTCATCCACATACATCCTTAACCCCCTCACTACATGCAAAGAAGAGAGAGTTAAAATAAAATCTATACTCAGTCACTGGGAGATTGAAGGATTTCAAATTCTATTAGCTTATATTCCGGATGTTCTTATAATTTATAATACACATACCTGTAGCACATATAAAAGATTCAAGTGCACACTGAATTCCACCCAATGTTCTACACACACACACACACACACACACACACACACACGTTACCCAAATTTTATGCAAAAGTCAGAACCATAAAAATTAATAGTTGATGGATAATAGATTATTATATGCTTTGTGTACCAGACACGCGTCTAAGAGCTTTTTAACTGTTTTATGGCCTTCGAACTGACAAGTTAATGTTTCTGTATTCTCTACCATACAGATGAGCAAAACAAATCAGGATGAAGAAACAACTGATCAGCACAGCAGTGGCATCCAACCCCAAGACTATGGAACCTGGAGTGTGGCTCACAGTCCTGCTTCCTTGACTGACACTGCTCACATTGACTCTCACCTGTTTTCTGCTTTGTAAGAGATGACTTGGCCACCAGTAAAGACAGGCTGGAATGCACGCATGGTGCATCCTCCTCTTCTATGCACACTGTCAATGAACATGTATAGAATGACTTTTGCTTCTTTGTGCTGTTCTGCCTTATAATAGGAAAACCAGAGTCCCACAGTACTTACAAAGGTCAGACTAGAAAATCTAATGAAATCCAATAAGCTTGGTTTTTGAGAGAGAGAGAGAGAGAGAGAGAGAGAGAGAATTCAGCTCTTCCTGACAGGGTCTTATATGTATCCCATTTGACCTCAAACTGTTTCTGTAGCTCAGACTGGTGTTGACCCTCTGACCCTCCCACCTCCAGCCCCCCCCAATATCCTCACACACACACCCCAGGTCTCACTAGAATTACAGGCATGTACAACACCCACCAGTTTAGAAGGTGCGTGGGAAGGAACCCTGAGCTCTGGGCATGCTAGGCCAGCACTCTACATCCCCACCTGAGACTAGGGAAATGGCAGTTTACCCTCCAAGTCTTTGCTTCACAGAACTTGCGAATAACCCTGCCACACCATACACTCATAGTCAGTACACAGGTAACTTACTGTATGCGCTATTCCTTAAGTTAATGTCTTAATTGGTTTGATAAGTTGATTTGAAATAATGGAAGTCCGGTTTTATCCCAGGCTTTTTCAGACCCAGGCCAGCTGGCCTTGGTGAGTTCCCGATAGAACATCCCCATTGTCTCAGTGTGTGGGTGCACCCCTTGCGGTCCTGAGTTCCTTGCTCGTGCTCTCTCTCCTTCTGCTCCTGATTTGGACCTTGAGATTTCAGTCCAGTGCTCCAATGTGGGTCTCTGTCTCTGTCTCTGTCTCCTTTCATCGCCTGATGAAGGTTAATATTCAGGAGGATGCCTATATGTTTTTCTTTGGGTTCACCTTCTTATTTAGCTTCTCTAGGATCCCAAATTATAGGCTCAATGTCCTTTATTTATGGTTAGAAACCAAATATGAGTGAGTACAACCCATGTTCCTCTTTTGGGGTCTGGCTTATCTCACTCAGGATAGTGTTTTCTATTTCCGTCCATTTGCATGCAAAATTCAAGAAGTCATTGTTTTTTACTGCTGAGTAATACTCTAATATGTATATATTCCATACTTTCTTCATCCATTCTTCCATTGAAGGGCATCTAGGTTGTTTCCAGGTTCTGGCTATTACAAACAATGCTGCTATGAACATAGTTGAGCATATACTTTTGTTGATCCTATTGCATGTACTGGCTTTGTGGGAGCCTAGGCAGTTTGGATGCTCACCTTACTAGACCTGGATGGAGGTGGGCGGTCCTTAGACTTCCCACAGGGCAGGGAACCCTGATTGCTCTTCGGGCAGGGAGGGGGACTTGATTGGGGAAAGGGGAGGGAAATGGGAGGCGGTGGCAGGGAGGAGGCAGAAATCTTTAATAAATAAATAAATAAAAAATTTTTAAAAATTTAAAAAAAGAAATAATGGAAGTCATCTCTGAAAGGTCCACTTAGGTAATCAGCATCTGCCTCTAATCAAACTAAGATGATTAACAAATTAAGCCCTTTAATTAGCATTTTACATAATTTAGGCAAATCCTTCTTAGTTTTAAAAAGGTGAAACAGAATTCATCAATTAGAATTCCTCTTAATTTTGATTAATTATCTCCTTTAAACTGTATTAATTATCTAATTTTACAGCATGTACAGTAAAAACAAAGAAATATAATTTAAAATTAATGTTTACTTCTTGAAATCTAGCATTTTATAAAATTTAGGCTAGTTCTGTCCATCTGGGCAAATTAATAGAAAACTCTAGAGGAAAACAGATTTAGTTTTTGTATCAACTCTCCAGAGTCAACTTCAAGCACAATAAAATCAACTGGCATTCTTAAAGAAGGAGAAGGCAGGGGTAGAGGAGAGGAGGAAGGGCAAGGGTGGGGGGAAGAAAGAAAGGAGGGAGAGGGAAGGAGGAAGAACTCAGAAGCCCAAGCTTTGGTGTCCACTGATCAACCAAACACTTCCAAACTATTTTAAGCACTTACTCAAGTGCCAATACTTGTAACACAATTTACAATACTCTACTGTAGGCTCTTGGAAAATATCAGTCTGTTGGCTGACTAGAAGAACTATAAGGACTGCTGAGTATTGAACCCAAGCCTCACTGAGACAAGGACCCGCAGGCTAGGTTAGAGCACTATGGCTGTGATGTGACGAACATTTATCCTACTCACCTGAGAACAGCGCTTTCTTAAGACATCAGCAACAGCACAACCGAACTGCAAGTGTAAAACGTTCAACTTCGAGGTACATGTACACTGACCGTTCCATTTAATTCACTACTGCTTAATAACCTTCCAACCATCTCCTACAGAAGGAGAAGGACATGCACATGCACACACACGCAGACACACATGCAGCTACAGAGCATGAACTTCCTCTCGTTATTTTCTCTCCTATACTAAACAGACCACTGGTAACTGCGGTACTCTGGCTCCCCCAAATGACACTTCTCGAGCACAATAGTTCCTGGCAACTAAGAAAGAAATACAAGTAGGTTCCTTGAAGTCCATCTTCTTGGGGAAAAAACCTGTCAGAAATACATTCAATCTGAGTGTCATCACCTCTCCCTTCCCCTACTCTCAGCCTCATCAAATAAGAACATTTAATTTCAAGCAAAAACTTTCCTCTAAGTCCCAAACAGTGTGGGATTTTGGCTCCACTGCTTTCGCCCTTGACCTAATCTCAGCCTAGCATTCTGAACTGTCGCTGTCATCTCCACCGGCCTACTGGCATTCATAAGCAATATTTTCACAAGCAAACACACATCTTGCCCTAAGAATACACTCCTACTTTTACATCCCCACTACCACCAGCATCACACAGCATCACACTCCCCTTATCTTCTGCACCGAGATGTGGTGCCAGTCTTCAGGCCACGCCCACCAAGACTCAAGCTCTCAGTTCTTCAGTCCACAAACCCTCCTTACCTACATTATCAGACACTAATCACGTCTTCTGAAATAACCTGCCTCGTCAGCTCTCCATTCCTTTGCATTCTCAAGTCTCACCATGGCGGTTATCTGCACAGAGATCTGGTCATGCTCCTCAAATCCCCCAACAATGCCCATGCCCTTCTATCCAGCTAATCTCACCCTCTGTTCTTTTCCATAATTTAAAACAGATTTCCTTATCATCAGACTGTACGCCAGGCTAGATGAACCAGTGAGAAACCCTGTCTCAAAAATAACATGGAACGCAATAAGTGAAGGCATCCAACTTTGATCTATGACTTCCACACACGCGCACGCACCCATATCCACACACAAAATGAAATTCTACACAACGAAGTTGTATGGTTCCCCAACGATGTTACACATAGAAACAAAGGTTGGGGAAAGTACCTGTGGTATACTGATATATTTAGCTTCTAATTCTGACAAGAATTATTAGCTAAAAGGAAGCATTTTAGCAAAATTACAGTTAATGCTTTAATTTCCAACATTAATGTGAATCTCTGCTCTCACACCTGTGTTTGCGTATCCTTTTTGATGAGCCCTGTTACTTTAAATGTCACTTCTTTTTTGGTGCTAGGTAAGGACAACCTGTGAGAAAAAAAAATCTGATCCATATTTACTAAGTGTTTAATGATTTACATATCTCAAAATATCCACTAGCCTGCCTGGGGGAGCTGCGGGGACTTCTAGCCTCCCTTATCTTCAGGCTCCTCATGGAGCTGTTGGGAGGATTAAACCATATAAGCCCATAAAGCATTTAGCTAAGTGATTGGTACTCAGTAGACGCAGTAAACGTTAGCTGTCAGAGATTAGCTTCCTCTGCTTACATGTCTTAGCAGATGTGATTCTATTTAGTCATTAGCATCTTTCTTTAGGAAATGAGGACCCCATGCAAGTTTGGATATAGTTTTTTTTCCTAACGTTGACAAAGTGATCTTAACCATTAGATTACCCAAAGAAGCTGAAGTATGTGAAAGGTTAAGTTCCAAAAGAGAACAGGATTCTCTTGCTCAAAACTGGGACCTGGAAATCGTGGACTTAACAGAGATAAGCAAGAGAACAAAGCCAAAGAGGATCAACAGCAAGAGAAAGGCTTAAGTCTTGAAAGTTGCGTTAGCATCCAGCAGCAGGTAAAGAAGTAGAAGGTGTACCAAAACAGGGTACAGCTGCCTGTTCTCACACACCTTTGGAGGCTAAGTATAGCAAAACCACAAACTCTAAGCCAATAGTTGCAGCTATTAGCTACACCCTAGTGCTCTGTAACCAAGTTTAGCTAAAAGATCACTGAAAACACAATCTTCGCCTACCCCTACTTTTTACAAGCCCTTAGCCATATTCCTAACTCTCACTGTTTTGAGAGTCTCACAGTGTACCTTATCTGCCCTGGCACTCAGTGTAAGCCAGGGTGGTCTCAACCTGCTGTTCTCCTCCCCTCTCTGCCTCTATGTTGGGGGGTGTGCCATCACACCCAACAGCGTGACCCTGACCCTGGTTCGTAGTCTCACCCAAATGACCTAGAAGGAGTCAGTCTGACCTAGACTTCAGACTAATCCAAGACACAAGACTTCAACCAAAAAGGATTGAGTTTTAAGGGCACTTGGAGAAAAAGGAAAAGACTATGAAGATTATAAATGCAAACATGTCATATACTTCAGTATCTATTTCAGAATAGCTTCAGAAAACATGGACAATATCTCATGATATTTTTAATTAAGACAATGCTACGATAAGATTCAGTAAGGCTAATTTCATCCTTTTATGCACAGATATACATACACATTACCTTGTATGCGGGAAACTTCAACTAACTTAAAGTCGTATTTTCCAAGTTGTAGGCATAGATGTCGAACGTGTAACTCTAGGAATTTTATATTTTAAAACTACATAAAAACTGTTAAAATAGGTGACTTTCACAAGTTAATTTTAGACTTCAAGATTAATTAATTCAGCTTGAAGTTCTACATTTTGGCAATCTCTAGGTTTAAAAACTACCTTATGAAGAGAATCTAATTCTGTAATTCTAAAAAGAAAACCCAAATTCTATGAATTCTAAAATATTACCAAAAGGACTACTTGTCATGATTTTTCATAATTACATACATATAAAAACAGGTCTCAACTAGCTGAGAGTTTGGCAGACACTTTCCCTATTCTTCAAAACAAAGGTTATCGACAGTATGTCTGCCCAGTTAGTACACATAAAATAAGATTGGTCTATATAATTATCCAATGTTATAGACCACTATGCAAACAAAAGGACTATGTTAGCTGAGTTGTCTTCAGAAAGGACACACTGGGGACTGAAGAAATGATCAATGCAGAGGATCTCGGTCAGTTCCCAGCTCATGCACACACGGCACATAAATGTACACCCCAGCATACAGGAGAAAGGGAAGTTAGCACACAGTCCCACCTCTTAACCAAGAAGCTATTTTGCAACTGATATCTGCTGGAAGGAAAAAGCTAGTTTTCTTCCGTGGAGTGACAGAGCACAGGGCAGGCCTCATGCTCAGGAGGAGGTGGTCAACACAAAACAGGCTCCTTGTGGGGATTTTGGTTGTTGCTTTGAGGAAAGGGGGCTTTGTGTGTGATTTTTTTTTTTTGTATGCTTTCTTTTCTCTTTTTAAGAGAAAGAAAGAACATGAAGTTGGATGGGAAAAGAAAAGAATATAACCAAAACATATTATAAGAAAATTTTTTAATTAAATTTAAAAAATTTTTAAAAGGACTATCACAATGACCCAGTGGTTACAAGCACTGATTACTCTTCCAAAGGACACAGGTTCAATTCCCAGCACGCACATGATAGTTAAGAACTGTCTATAACTCCAGTTCCTGGGGATCTGTAGCCCTTTTCTGGTCTCTGAAGGCACTGCACACATGGTGGACAGACATACATGAAGACATACTCACATAAAATAAAAATTAATTTTCAAAAAACTTTTTAAAGAAAGGCAAGCATTCTCCTGCCTGCTCTTCTCCAACACCTGCATGTCCCACCTCGATTTCATCACTAGATTTGTACTCACAAAGACACACCGTGTCAAAAGGCACAAAAGGAACAGAGCTCTGTGGGCTCTGCACTGAAATCACTAGGAAAGTTATTGATTTAGGTTATAGAGAACCAACTCCTTCAAGTTTGTCCTCTGACCCTCACATGTGAGCTGCGCCATGTGTACCTACACACATGCTTACACATACAAAAAAATAAATTTTTTAAATGCATTAAAGTAACATGAAACATTTTCTGAAATAAAATAAATAAGTAAATAAAAAGATATACAAAATAAGAGTCAAGAAATTCTAAGTGCCAGGTGTGGGATTAAGAAATTCATTTTAAGCAAAAATAAACCATTCAAAATTGCATGTGTACTTGTTTTGAGATGGTCAAGCCATGAGATTACTGCCTTATGCGCATTTTCCCAAAAACTCTCACCTCCTTGAGCACAAAGGCAAGCGAACAGCACGAGCTCTTTCTAGGGTGCATTAGATCTAGTCTGTGACACACAGAACACTCTCCTATCTTTACTGTCCCTGACTTCTGCTACCGTAATAAAGTTCCCTGGCTTTACATCCACTGGCATGTCAAATGAATTTTCTTAAGAAGTTTAAAAACACCCAAGTGTATTACAAACTTATCTGGCTCTGGAGTGCAATAGCACAGGGTCCTCCATCTAGGAGCTGACCTTTCCCTACTGACTGCGAGAACCTGTGTACGGATGCTCAGTCCCCTGTGCTATGACTCAAGGTTAAGTCAATCAGCTCAGCTATGAGAAACCCAAAATAATCCTCGGAGACTACAATACTCCATCACCTCTAATCCTTCTTAGAAATTTGATTTGACATTCAAGTTATTAAGGGAAAGGATAAAACACACCAGTTCTTCTCTTTTTGTACATTTTCATGTCCTATGTCACAAAGATTCATAATCTGCTATCCACTAGAAACTCAAGTTTAAACCAAATAAGCAGAAGAATCACCACACTGCATGGATCAAAAGTGCAGAGTAAGAAACAAGATCAGGAATCAGTTTACGTTTTCCAGATTTTTACCCAATAAAATAACATCAGCAAAAAAATAAAAATAAAAAATAACATCAGCATGGCACTCTAAATAAAACAAAATTTAAGAGAAAGGGCTGTGCAAAAGAATTAATGAGACCTTTCTCGTATTCTCGTACATGTTCCTCTATCAAAGCAAGCATGTAATTTATGTTACTGTAGCTCCTCCTGATATAAAAGCACCTTGTCTTACAGATGAGGCTGAAGAAGGAAATACTGTAGCCTTAGAGAAACTAAGACAAAGAAATACATACAAGAACACAAGCACTTCAAATCCAGGTAGACTCTAAGTGTGCCGGGAAGGCAACATCCACAGTGAAACTGTGATAGCCCCGTAGATCTCTACCCTCGCATTTCCGTGTGCCTCACCTAAAGCAGCAAGATGCGTGGTCTCCACTTCGAAGACCATCTCAGGTGACAAATGCTCATAACTGTTCTCAAACCCTGGTTCTGCCCCAAGTCTACACCAATCCCTGGTTAGGGGTAATAGTTTTCAAATGCAAACTAGGTCTTGAGAGCAAACTAAAGATAATATGCACATGTCTAGGAATGAGCCTAAAGTAACAGGCTGACACCTGAATATAAGTACCTCCACACCAGGGTCAGACCACAGGAGAGAAAGTGCAACCTCCGCCACTCCCTCCTTCGCGCACACACACACGAACTCACACTGTTGTGCACATCAAATTAATTTCACATGATCACAGATCAGAAGCCTTGAGTCTCAGAAGAAACATTAGCACCTGGAGTTGGCATTGAGCCAAGCTGAATCTGGGACTTCAGGCTGCAGTTTTCCAAGTTATCCCAGTAAATGGGTCCCAGGACCACCCTACAGACACCAAACCCAGCAGAAGCTTGGGTATAGAAAAGGACACAGTAAAGGCATGCACCATGGTGGTGGTGCATGCCTAAGGCAGAGGCAGGCAGCTCTCAGAATTCAAGGCCCTACAGAGCTAGTTCCAGGATAGCTAGGGCTACAGAGAAACCCTGTCTCAAAAAGAAAAGAAAGAAGATATAGTGCGGTTACTTGCATATAACCTACACATACCCACCCTTACGCTCACATTACCACTGGGTTACTTGTAACACAATAAATTTAAGCGGGGTGTAAGTAGCTATATTACTTCGGAAACAATGACAAGAAAGTCATCACATTTTTCTGTACAAACATAATTCTTTTACAGAAGGCTTCTAACACAAAGTTTGTAGAATCCAGATACAGAGCCCACAGCCAGAAGTCACTACATTTCAATGTAAAAGGGACATATATATACATACATACACACATACACACACATGGACCACATATATGCCTAGTGCCCAAGGAGACCAGAGAAGGGCACAGATCCCATGGAATTGGTGTTTGGGGGGCAGTTGTGAGCCTCTTATGTGAGTGCTGGGACCGAACACAGGTCCTCTGCAAGAGCAGCAAATGCTCTTCACTATCTCTCCAGTTCCTAAACACATTACTTTTTAAAAACATATATAGCAATGCATTCAGATACTCTAGAATAAAAAACAAGATCAAGGACATTTTTTTCTTCCAATCTTCCAATAGAAAGCCAGCAATTTCAAAATAGTTTAAAAAACAAAATTACTTCTAATAAGAAAAGATAAACTGAGGCTAGAGAGATGGTTCAGCAGAGGACCCGGGTTTGATTCCCAGCACCTTCCAGTCAGACAGCTCACGATGCCCGGAGTGCAATGCCTCTAGTCTCCACGGGCACCTACACTCAGGTGCGTATCCCACGCACAAACACATACACACACACGACCAAAAGTAAAACAAATCACTGTTTAAGATAAATCAACTGTTGATAACAGCAATAATAGACTTCACCAAGGACCAAAGCTAAAAGAAAAAAAATAGAAGCGCTGGGCTTGGGTCCACTGATCCTGTGCCGACTTCCAGGCCTACACACACACAGGGACTTTATAAGAGAAGGAACTACAGAAAGTCTCTCCCTAGCACATAGCAGACACTAAATGTTTGCTGACCGTCCTTATGCAACCAAATTTGACCAAAACTTTAACAGTAAATGAGAAGGAATGAGTTCTGAAGAAGCAAGCACCTCTGTCCTCTTGGTGGCACTGATCTGTAAGAAGCCATGACACAGCGTCTGCAGACAGGACAGGGACCTTCCACCTACACCACTTGACAATCTTTCTTTCACAGCAGCACAGATCCACCTGGGACATATTTTCTACTTCTGACCACAATATTTCTCCATGCTAAATTTCCCAAACATTTGTTTTACATAACTGCAAAATGTAGTTCACTCAGATTCATCTGCAAAAGTGACTTCTGAAAACTATCCAATCAGAAGTTACAAACAGCTGACTTTCAAACTGAAACACAACCTTCTCTAGACCTCACATGCTTTCAAGTATCACTTGCTGTCAGCTATTCTTTGAGCCAGGTACCTAATAAAAGAACATAAAGAGCCTGGATCAACTTACTAATATCGGTACTTAAAAGAAAAGGAGATGATAACCGGGGAACAATTTCAAATAACTATAAAAATATACTTAAAAGTCAACCATGGTGGCATGCCTGCAATCCCAGTACTTAGTACGCAGAGGCATGAAGATTGCCCTAAGTATAGATAGACTACATACTAAGATGCGTTCTCACTAAAACTAAGGGAGGAGAAAGTAGAGAAAAATATCTATCTTTATATAGACACACTTACATATATATATATATATATATATATATATATATATATATCTTTATATAGACACACACACACACACACACACACACACATATATATATATATCTTTATATAGACACACTTACAGCCTCAAAATGCAAATGACTGTCCTTTAAGAAATTCTGAACTTTATCCTTGGGTAAAATGCTGAATCGAAATCGAAGCAGATCCATTTCTTGTTGAATAAACCATCGTCTAAGATCTTCCCTGAAACGGAAACAGAAATGAATATAAGTTAAAAACCCAATGATGGCTCAATAAAAACAATAAAAAAACCCAATGATGATCAGATTCAAGAGATTTTCTGACAGGATATTCAAGGCATGTCAGACACCAAGAGAGCCGTCAAGAGCAGACTGTCCTCTCTGAAGTAAAGAGAAGAAGTTCACAGCGTCACCGCCTGTGTGCACCCGCTCTCACCTGAAACGGAATGTGAGAACCATAACCTTCCACATGGATGCGGGCTGAGGCCCAGGAGCACCCAAAAAAGATATTTGGAGGAAACCAGTGCAATTACTAAATAAAGTTTAAAAAAAAAAAAAAGCTCACTGCATTTAAAGTAACTTTCAAAGAGGCCGTTACACTAGAAGTGAGGTGCTCCTTTCTCTGAGGTGCTTTTGTCCATAGCAAGTAAACACCAAAGTCTTAAAAGTCTTTTTTTTTTCTCTGAACAGGTTAACATGAGCAAACTTTGTCAACTAAGAGGGTAAGCTTCACAGTAAACCAGTATTTCTTTTGGTTTTGCTTCTTTTATTTTATTAAATAATATTTTTTCATTAATTTTATAAACCAACCACAACCACAATTTCCCCTCCACCCTCTCCTCTCAGTCACCCCCTCCCCATATCCCCACCCTAAACTTCCAATATTTTAAAGCTAAAAATAAAAATATACTAATCCATAAGACAAACACATAGCTGGCATTCATGCTACATTATAAAATAACTACTGCATGTAAAATATAATTTCATTTTGTCGAGGTGACTTTCATAGACTACCAGCAATTCAGTGACTATGTAGATCATACGTTTTCTATAAAGCCAAAATTCTAAGTTTCAAGCCTTAAGGCAAACATGCTATCACTTAGGATCTTTCGAGAAGAAGTGATTCAAAATACTCAACCCATAACGTAATAATAACAAGAAACAACCATAGCTCTTATATTTGACCAAAAATTAGAAAGAGGGGGGAAGTTAAACTAAAAAAAGCAATTAGCTCCTTCTCCCTCTGGGTGGCAGCACTGAGTTACAAGAAACTAGCTACCAAATGAAAATAGCTGAAATTTAATCTCACATTTGAAAACTTCTATCAAATTCAAGTGCATGTTTGAATCAATGTTTCTTAGTAATATTACCAGTTTTTTTCTTTGGAAAAGTATCAAAAGTCCTCTTCCTAATGAAATCCCTTATAAATTTAAATACCAAAATTTAGAGCCTTTCCCATTCAGATAAAAATGGTTTAATCCAGCAAATCTGCAATAATTTTTTCAGCATTTTCTAGTAAAACAACTTATTTCAAAGAATGCACAATGATGTTCATCCTATGACATGCTAGTTCCCCCAATGTCATTCTGGGGTTCCTATTAGTTCAGAAACATGCCAACTTCACATGAACCAGTTTATAACCCAAGATCAAATCTGAGTGCGAGGACCAAGGGTATACTCACGACTGGCAGTATGCAAGGCGCAAAATAAAGTGGGAAATATGGTCCCTTCTGCGTGGCTCATATTCATCTTCTAAGTTCTCCTTCAAAACAAAACGACACAAATAAATTCATGTCTCAGAATGAGAAGGGGTGTAAAGACATGCTGATTCAACACAGCCAATGGTGAAAGAAGCTTCAAAACACAATTCTTAACATGATTTGCCGGATAATTATCACTGTATTTCAACTACAAGCATGCACAACTGAGAACCTCACTGTCTCATTGAAAGCTCCTGGGCTAGACCCAACTACTTCCTTCCTATCACCACTCCTAATTTTCCCAGCTTAATCCAGGGTATCCACCTTCTCAGTCAGTCCTAAAACTCGACCCCCAACTCCTTTCATTTTAACTGTTCTAGGTATGAGAAAAAATTATTTTAATTCTAAGTTATAAGATATAACCACACTCCAAAGTTCTATCTCCAAATTCCGAGAACTTTTAAAGAAAAAAATTTACTGCAGAAATGCAAAATATAAAATTCAGTCTCTAACCTGAAGTATACAATGATCAATGCCAATGAATTTTATCCAAGCCCAAACTAGCAAGACTGAACCCATGCCTGGCACTAACTAGGAATAGATAGGTACTGTTCAAGGCATTCTGAATGTACAAACCACTCTTAAAACTGTGTAATGAAGGTTCCTGTGCTCTTATTTGAAAGATGAGGAAACTGAGGAACTAAGAGGTCATACAAGTTTTCAGAACAAAGTTCATCAGCTTTTCAGTTACTCTACTAAAATAGGAGGGATAAGCCATTCAAAGGAGAAAGGTTCACTCTTGGCTCACTGATGTGAGGACTGCAGTCATCTAGTCTGCTACTGTCAGGTCTGCAGCAAAGCATAACATCATGGGAGGAGCAGATGCTGAAGCAGAGCTGCTCACTGCACAGAAGTGGTAGGGATCAGCCAAGAGTGGAGGAGATGGGGTCTCTCTGTGCCCTTCAGCAGATGCCTTGACGACCAAAACCTCCCACTAGGCCTCACTCTCCCCTCTTAAAGATTTCACCTCCCTTCAGATATACCAAGCTGAGGACCAAGCTTTTTAACACTCGGGCCAATGGGAGACATTCCAGATTCAATCAACAGCACATCCTATAGATAGCAAAGCCAACTGATACATAATCATCTCCTTCCTCACTTCTTGGAAAAGCAGCTTCAGTCTTCACCAGCTACCAGGGCCCCTATTTTGGTGCCTTCCCCAACAGCATTAAGATTGTGTATCCACATGCTAGGCTGCATCTTCCTTTCAGCTCCATGGACAAAGCTTCTGATGCCCTCCCTTCCATCTCCATGGACACAGCATCTGTTGCCCTCCCTTCCATCTCCATGGACACAGCATTTGTTGCCCTCCCTTCCATCTCCATGGACAAAGCTTCTGATGCCCTCCCTTCCATCTCCATGGACACAGCATCTGTTGCCCTCCCTTCCATCTCCATGGACACAGAATCTGTTGCCCTCCCTTCCATCTCCATGGACACAGCATCTCTCCTTCCTTGTCCAATAACTAAAACCTCCAACTTATTTGCTGTTGCCTCTGATGGCCCGTGGTAGAAAAATGATTGTGGAAGACATTCTAGTGTCAGTCTCTAGCCACTGGCCAATCCACATGCAGCAAAACGGGTGAGAACACCTGCATGCATGCATACATCACTCACACAAATAAAAAATAAAATTAACACACATGTGTTAAGTATATCTATGTGTGTGTGTGTGTATATATATGTATATATATATATATATGCATCTTTTCTTTTCCCTAAAACATCTATATTCTATCCTACTTCCCCCTGACAATTTTAGCTAAACATCTTATGAGCATCCACACCCACCTCACCACCACTCTCCTCCAACAGCTACCACTGTTCTGACTTCTGCCCCATCTCCAAGGGCCCGATGCTAACTCCACTGTACACTGTACAACTAATCTTACATGATTCTGACTAAGTTCCTGAAACTGTTGGGATTAAAAATACCATCACAAAACAAAATGCCCCAGTAAAAATCCTGGCTCTACCATTTACCAGTATGAGCATGAAGCATAAGAAAACAATGTCTTCATCATAAAACAGGATGGAAACAGTACCCAGTTCAAAAAACAAACTATATTGGCCAATATAAGTAATATACTTACAGCCAAATTCAGCACAAAATAAGCATAATACAAACAGCTGATGTTATCTGTTGTGTTGCCATTATTAATATGGCTACTATCATTCAAACGCCAACCTCCTTTGGCTTCTGTGACACTACCATCCCAATTCATCACTTATTTCTTATGAAGCGTCTTCTTTATCTCCTTCCCAGACTCCTCCATTCCACTCACCTCAGATACTGGTATTCTCCTCATCCTGTCCCCCTAATATTACCTTCTCTAAGTATTTCCCTAGTGCATTCTCACTTAGTCGTGTTGATTCCAACTTTCTCGGAAGCTGTACTCCCACCAAACATGCCTTCTCTAAGAAGTCCACACGATACTATGACAGTTGTATCCAAGTTACATCTAGAACAAATCTCAACATCTTGGTTCCAGGACTAGCTTCTCTTACTGTATGTCACACCTTAATAGCACTGTCGTTTGACGTGTCAGCCAGACTCAAGCGTTTCAACACTCGGTCCCCAGCTGGGGTGCTAGTCTGGCAGCTGTAGAACCTTTGGACACTGGACCTCGCTGACTGCAGTAGGTCACTAGGGGAGGAGGTTACATCCACTTCTGGTTGTGACTGTGTTCTCTGCTTTCTGTGTGCCCCAAGAGGTAAGGAACAACGGCACACTCCCACCATTATGAAATCTGCCATGCCTGGACCATTATGATGAAGGATGGCCTCTAAAACCACGAGTAAAACATCTCCTCCCTTAAATTATCCCATCAGCTATTCTGTGACACTCATAAAGAATTAACTAATACATTGTCCTAAGTAGATACCTGGGTACTGTAACTGCTCTCTCTGATTTCCCCCTGGGATAAGCCACTAAAATCTTTTCAGTCTACACCAATATCTTTTCAATTGTCCCATCTCTCATAAATTCAGACTCTCATCATTCCAGGCTCCTGTCCTCTTCTGTCCAAGACGACCCATCAACCTGCTGTTGGCAATTATCCTCCCAAAATAAAAATGTTATGCTATCTGTCAAGACACAGATCCAGGTCAGATACGGTGTTATAAATCTGCTACTTCAGCACTCCAGAGGCTGAGGATCAATAGCGCAGGGCCAACCCGGACTACATCACAAGGTCAAGGAAAGCTGAGACTGTGGAACAGCCCGTCCTCTGGAAAGCCTTCTAAACTGGCCCTGTCTGAGCTCTTGGAGTAACCAGAAAGAAACAGCGTGCATAACCCTGTATGGCACAGAATGCAGGCAACCTCTATCTTCCGCCATGGGTAAAAGGCAAGGATGCTTCTAAGCTCCCTGTGCAATGCACAGGACAGTACTGCAACGAGAAATGAACAGGGCAGAAGGATGGTAGTCCTGAGGGTGAGGACTATATGTCAGTCACCTCAAGAGACTATTCTTCCAAACAGTCTGAACTACATTCATAAAACCCTATGCCTAATAAAAGACCTTTCCCATAACTTACACTCAGTAACATAAGCATATACAATCTGAAAGGACCATTCTCCCTCCATGCCTTTCTGTTACTTACTCTGTAGGAAAACTTGAGTTTTCGAAGTTCAGCCTCCAACTTACTCTGGTATTGTTCTGTTCCTTTCACGTAGCTCACACCAAGATTCTCAACTGTTTTTAGTACTAGTGGGGAAAGATTTTTTTTAAAAAAAAAAAGAGAGAGTATAAGTCCAAAATAATTTTTAAAATACATAAATTAAAGATAAAACCTATGGACAGCAATTCTCTAGTCATTTGTTCTTAGACCATAACAGTATTAACAATTTTGTTTTCTGTAAGTACATTACATAAATTGCATTTGTAAGAGGATAAACCCCATCAATGCACGCTTAGAAAATAATCTAAGACCAGAGAGTCTCAACCAGAGAAGACAGAAAAACAGGGAATGACCCTTCCAGCTGTGCCACACCACCAACGCTGAGAAGTGAAAAGGCCTGTGTGCCCGTCTGAAGAGAAGCTCTGCTGTCTAGAGTCTTCGGTCCACCTTGACTCAGCACAGGAGGAGGATGGGAAGGAGAGGAGAAAGAACAAGACATAGGCTTTCCTTCCCTGGTGACGCAGAGGTGACAGAGCAGAGGAGCCATCCTGAGCCGATGCCACAACTAAAGCCATGCGCAAACCTTCCTCACAAACTCCCTGGAGGCAGGCCTTAGTGCCAGCAATGAGACTCTTCTCCATCCCCTCCGGAACACAAACCCAGGTTCCTCTGGCTCCCTCCTGCTATGATGTCCAAACCGCATCCTCTCCACTTCCCTATCCTCTCCCAGCCGTCCCCATCTCCATCTGAAGTTTCTACCCAAGCAGGCCCATCAGCCCCCCTGCGTCTGCTCGCTCACTCCTCACATCCAACCACTCACAAATCCTGTCACCACGCCTCCTTTCCGGCTCTCAGTCTTTCCATTCCTATCATTGCCATCGTCACGACCTTAACTGGGCCCTTGCCACTTCACCTGTTAAGTGACAAGCCAAGGAACGCCTTCCAGCCACCACCTTCACTATGAGCCATCTGACACTGTTAAGCTTCCTATGACAATTGTCCCCTTGCCGTCACTCACTCTGGACAGTGATGAGCACTGTCTCCTGCGTTAGCAGCTCATACCCTGCTGCTCAAAGAAAAACTAACGGTATATCCGTCTCTGGTCCTTCCAGCAGGAACATTAGGGAGCACAAACTCTGAAGACGGTGCGAGTATTTGTCTCAGTCCGTGTTGAGCTCCTTCATTTCCGCATTCACACACAAAGGATAAGAGGCCTCCGGTTGAGTGGCCACGTCCTTCTCGCCCTCAGATCCTGCACGGTCTGATACACCTTCCGATCCCCACACTTCTACTACGCCCTGAACTGGCCACGGAAAACCGCAGCTCTCGCTCATAGCCCCACGCCTTTGTAGAGACACTTCCTTGGCTGGAAAGTTCCTACCTTCTACTCATTTCTTCAGGAACCAGCCCAAATTCCAACTCCCCTAAGAAGCCTTACTTAATCAGACTAAGCTAGTTACTCTCACTTTTATGCTCCAGGAGCATTAATCTTTCCATCTACCAAAGCAGAAGGGAATCGGATGCATGACTTCTATTCTGCTTCCCCCTCTCTCCCTCTCTCCACAGTAGATACAGTTTCAACAGAGAACTGCATTACAGTCATCACAAGGTCCCTGCCTCCCGACACAGTAGTACTCGATGTGCCTTCCGCAGTGAACACGAACAGAAGAAGAAACAAATCCTCCACAGCAAACCGAATCCAACCGGCTGCCGAATAAAGACCAGCTGCCTCCATTCGCTGCCACCAGTGACAGCTGCGCACCCCAAGAATACAAAGATTTGAATTTAAATGCCACTTACATTTAAGTCTATCAACAGCCAAGCTTTCGAACTCTGTCAAAGATATGTTTTCAGAAGGTGGCTGGAGGTAAAACTGAAGGCTGTGAGGGTAACAAGCATTTCTCTGGTCACCTGCCAAGCGCAGCTTCTTCCGAATCCTTCCTGAGAACTGCATCTTGGCTACCTTCTGAAAGCAGTGGGAAAAAAAAAAAGATGTTTAAGTAATGGGGGAAATGTTTAAACGATGGGAGAGTTGAAAACAACAAAATAGACATGTGCGTACATTGTACGTACACACACATACAATACTGCATACACAGATCATTAAAAGCGATTACACCTAGGCGAGGCCCTATTTTCTACATTCATCTGTAATAACGGAGGCGAGTGAGCGGGGGAGTTAAACGGGGAGAGATGCAGGTGCCAGTAGTCCTTTTAGCAAGAGGGAAGTCAAGTGATGCTGCCCTCTCACTTGGTTTGTGTCGCCATCCTCAGACGTCTGGGAACTCAAGACCAGATGGGGTTCTACTGGGGGCAGTCCTTAAGTCAACGGAAAGAAAAGTAGATTCTACCTGGAGGAGAGACTTATGCCTCACCTTATAACTCTGGGGACCAGACTTATAAATCTAGCCTTTGAATCCAGCCTTCCAGAACATTCAAAAGTACCTCAAGTTCCCGCCCAGGCTCCGGCGCCTTCCCGGGCAGCGTCCCTTCCCACCCCCTCAGCCCCCCCTCCCCAACCATCACCTGTCACTCGGTCCCACCAGGTCAACTTGCAAACTTTCAACTCCACGTTTTCTCCGTCCCTAATAAACCCGCAAGATTTTCGTTAGCCAGCCAGCAATCAAACTGGAGGAAACACCGCGCTGACAGCTGCTCTCTCCCAGTGGCGGGAGAGTTCATTTGGGACCGGAAGCGGAAGAGTGGCGCAGAGGTCCCACCCCCTGGCGTCCGGCCCACCGTAGTGCAACGCGGGATCCGTGGGAGCGACTTAAGGGGCAACGTGTTTCGTGCATTTTGTTCGCAGAAGGACTTTTTTAATTGCTGGTTTTTTGTGTTTAGTTTTGTTTTGTTTTTCGTTTTGCTTGCGGAGGTTTGATCTTTCTGAGATAAGGTCTCCCACTGCAGCCAGGAATAACCTGGAATTCATGGCGATCCTCCTGCCTCAGCGCCCCAAGTGCAGGAGTTATGGGCTGAGCCACAACGCCCGGCATTAAATATCTTAAATTCAAATGTCTGTGGATTCTGTTCATTTGTTTTCCAGAACTTAAGCTGTCCCTCGGTGCACGGAGACAGCGTTGGGACTCGGTGCTGCAATGCAAACGTTTGCACGCTGCGGACAGAGTTTGTGTTACTAAGTACTGAAATCCAGGGGCCGCGCTCTAACCGCGCTTTCGCACGGAGAGATGGAGAGAGCCTGCCTGGGTCGGCTTTGCCCCGGGGACTCTAGGACTTCCCCTCATTCTGTTAGCAATGCTGCCTTCATTTCTCTGTTAAGAAAACAGCTCCAAGAATAATGTCCGTTTGCGCATCCATGTGCGGTGCCCTCGGTTTCTCCTGCGGCCCCTCGCAGGGTAACATCAGAGCACGGTCTCGAGGGAGTGGAGAAACCTGCAGGATTTAGCAGAAATGCTCGGGGACCACAGGGAAGCCGGCGGGATGGGAAGGATCCTTCCCGCGGAGCTTTAGAGCCCCGCAGCCCTCTGCGGTCTACAGTGTTCGAGGCCGTGGCCCCTAGGTGGCGTGTCTCCCTTACAAAAGCCGCAGGCAGAGGCCCTGGAAACGAGGCTTGAAGTCGTCGTTTTTTAGAGATGCATAGTATAGTCGAACACTTTGAAGCTTCTAAATGCCCACTGAAGATGGACTAACTGGTAGCTGTCCCTTGGACCAGAGCCTGTTATAAACAGTTTATATGTCAATTTTTATTCTCAAGCCACCCAAAGAAGCCTCTAGTATTAGCTCCAATTTACAAAAAAAGTGACTTCCAAAGGTTACCTAACAAATAATAGCACTGAAGTGACTATCACGGAGCTCCACTCTGCCAGCCGTCTTGCTGTCCTGATTCCACTAATACGACAGTGGGGTACACATTTCCCCTCTGTGGCATATACATAATTGACATCACCAAGTCCAACCTGTGAATTACCTCTAAAGGGTAAAAAAGAAACTGAAGCACAGAACAGAGAAGGTATACATGTCTACATGACCAGTCTAAGGGTATCACAGAAATCTAAGTGAAGTCACAACGAATTTTTAAAAAATCTAGAGCTCTGACTAGGAAAACAAAATTGTGCGACTAAAAGGCTACACAGAATTATTGTGCAGTGAGAAAGGGTTTGCCATAAATATAACACAAAATGGTTAATATCATCGGGAATATTATAAATATAATAAACATCAATTTATTAGAGAAAAATCTTACACAAACTACAAAATTAGCTCACGGAGTAGTCGGTTATAAAGTATGAAAATGTTAATTGCTATCAGCAAGGGAATTTTCCTGTCAAAACTGGCAAAGATCTACCTGCTTCTGCCTCCCCGTGCTAGAATTTAAAGCATGGGCCACCATGTCAGATTTACTTTTTATGTGTTTATTTCCCTCTACTACCAGTCTTCATGGTTTGGGAAAATAAACTACTAAAACATATGATGAATTGTCTCCTAAAGGAAATGCACCTCTGAGTCAATTTTGTGCCCTGTTTCAAACGGTTCATGGCCATCACTTGTGGCTTGTTAAGAATGTCAAGGCTAGTTGATTTTAAGCTCTTTTTTTTGGACAGCCGCTTTTACTTATCTTCATGTATCAATTTATATGATCCCTTAAATGCCTATCTCAAAATTAGAATCTGAGATAACTAATGTCATTGTATTACTATTTCATAAAGAAGTAGAAAAACATTTAACCTTACCAAAATTGTATTATGTCATGTAATAGATTTTTTAAATATTTATTATGCATACAATATTCTGTCTGTGTGTGTATCTGCAGGCCAGAAGAGGGTGCCAGACCTCATTACTGATGGTTGTGAGCCACCATGTGGTTGCTGGGAATTGAACTCAGGACCTTTGGAAGAACAGGCAATGCTCTTAACCACTGAGCCATCTTTCCAGCCCAGTAATAGATGTTTTTACATCATATCAAAAACCTGGGTTTTTCCTTGGTTTTTAATTTATGTTTTTAGTTGTGAGCCTATCTTTTAACAGCTGAGCTGTCTCTCCAGTCCTGTTTTTAGTTTATGTATTTATGTGTATAGATGTTTTGTCAGTTTGTAAGGATGTATGTACACCTCTTGCATGCAGTGACAACAGAGGCCAGAAGAGGGCATCAGACCCCCCGGGACTGAAGTTCAGGCTCCTGTAGGGCTGGGATCAGAAGAGGAGTGCTCCTGAGTGGTGAGCCCTCAGACCAGCCCCTTCAAAACCTATATCTGATTTCAGAGAACAAAGCAGTCTGAGTCTATCAGCTATACCAACATAGTTATTTTCTAATATCAGTGAGGGTCACTACACACTGTAAAAACTGTTTTCTGTATCCAGGGGCAATGGAAAGGGCAACTTCCCCACAGCAGTAACACACAAAGATGTGGACATTTCAGATGTGCTTTCAATGAAGGGACTCTCTCGTATATTCATTTCATCAACAATGAGGGATTACATAATGCTGAGTCCTGGCAAACAGGACTCTCAAAAAGCTACAGACGCCAACCTCATAGAGGGAGAAATATATAAATACACAAACACAATTTTACTTTCGATAAACCATAAGCAGTCAAAACCAGGGACTGCCGTGCCATTTCTGGAACCATGGCTCCTGGATCCCAAGAGCCTTCAATAAATATTTATGGGAGGAGATTGATGATGAGTCCTGGAGGGATGTCTAAGTCATTGCTGGGTGATGAGTCCTGGCGAGACTATGAGCAAAGATCTGGGTTCGGCTTCGCAGGAAACAGATGGTTTGAATTGAATGCGCCTCTGACCTTAGAGACGGCAAGTGCTCGTCTGAAAACTGTATAACATTCCTTTCAGAATGACTTGGCTGCCCAGCTTCTCCTGTAATAAAGCACAGAGCACCTTCCATAGCATAATTTCCATGAATCATCACTGCTCCGCTCAGGGCCTGTGCTGGACAATACCAGCTGCAGACAGTCCAACCCAGATGGCATTCACCCTGAGCTGACTTCACCACTCCAGAACTCCAGCTCTATGGCGCTTTACACAGTAGAGAGTTTCATTGCCATACTTGGTAAGTCAGAGCGCATCTACATTCTTCCCCACTTTAGGCTGTGTTTCCCCAAAGCCCAGGGTGTACAAACGTTCTTTACGAAGTGAGCATCTCTGATCACTACACCCTGCCAGAGCTGCTCCCTGTGGAAAGTACAGGAAAAGAAGCCTTTCCAGCAGGATGCCTGACCCATAAAAACGAAGGCGAACTTGGCCACCTTCTGTTCTCCCCACCCTCCTGACTTCATTTCCTACTTCAGAGAGTTTGGCTATGAGAGAAACCTAAAAACAAACATCCCATTCTTTCTCCCTTTGCTTCCATTAGTCTAGCCAGCGAAGGTCAAGAGAGCCGGAGGGAACATACCCTTAAGAGGTAGTACAGGGAGGAAGAAACGCCCTTCCATATACCAAGATGGCTAATTTTATTCTGGAAACGTCAGTTAGCCCTACTAAGTGCCAAGAAGTGTTTTCCAATGAAAGAGTTCCAATCTCTGTCCTCTTAAATTTTATAGTCTAGTAGGAAAGAGAAAAGAACAAATAATTATATGAATTACTATGTGAGATAAACCAAGCAATAAACAAGTCAACCAGAGGAGGAATATGAACAGTTCTTGGCGGAGTCTTAGAAATTCCAGAAAGAGTGTCTGGGAAAGGCTGGATAGAAATATGAATATGAAGCAAAGATGATAAGAAAATTAGGAATCCCACAGCCTTTGGACTGTGAATCCACGGAAAGATTGATATAATCTCATAGCATTTAAAATACTGTGTTACTGAAACAGGAATAAGCAAATTAATTGAACAGAATAGAGAACCCAGAAGCCCAGCCTGTGACAGGCCCACTCCTCTAGTCAATGGAGAAAAGATGGGCAATTCTAAATTACTCTGGGACAAATGGCTGCCTGTGGGAGAAGAATTTTATTGTCTACCTCTTACTATCCACTGACATCAACTCAAGCTAGTTGAAGATACTCCAGAAAGGCAAAATAATAAGACTTTCAGAAAAATATATGCATGGTCTTTGTGATGTTTGTGCGCCAAAGAGGTTCTTAAAGGTACAGGCACAGTGGCATGCACCAGAGTCTCTGCTATTTAGAAGACTAAAGTGTTAGGACGACGTATACCCAAGAGTTGGAGGTCATTCAGAACAACACAGCTAGCTCATATATCTAAAAGGGGGAGATTAACAAAAAACATAGGAGTCTGGAGATGGGGATCTCATCAATTAAGAGTGTGTGCTGGGCTGGAGAGTCAGCTCAGTAGTTAAGGGCACTTCTTGTTCTTGTGAAAAACCCAGGCTCAGTTCCCAGCAACCACATGGAGGCCCTCTGTCTCCTCAGACACCAAGCACATGTACACTGCACAGATGCAGACAAACAAAATAATAAACATAAATCTTAAAAAATTTGTATTGCTCTTGCAGGGGTCCAGGTTCAGTTCCCAGCAGGGTGTTAGACCGCCCACAACTGCCTGTGACACTAGCCCTAGGAGAGCCACTTCCCTTCTTCTGGTCTCACGTGAACATGCCCACGCATAGACACATACATATAACTATAAAGTAAATCTGCAAAGAAGAAAAGTATAAAGCAGTTCTGGAGATGGAGAATGATGATGGTTGCACAATAAGTCAAATGTATACACTGCCACTGTATGTACACTTAAAATGACAAGTTCTGTGTTGTGTATCTTTTAACCACTTTCTAAACACCAGCTAAAAGTGAAGAAGTCCCAAGAGCAGATGATGAGGGTGAATATGGAAAGGATTCATTGATTATTTGGGGTACATTAGAATAAAGAACTTAAGTTTCAGTTTAAGTATAGGTGCATCTTCATAGCCACAAAATTAGACAAGTTATAACCAACACAGGGTTACTATCCAAATACAACTAATAAGCAAACACTCAGGAGCTGTCCCCACCATCAAGTTAGGGATGCACCACAGCTGGCAGAATGCTTATCCGGCAGATATGAAGCCCTGGGTTCAAACCCCAGCACGCACGTAGTGAGTTGAAGGTCAGTCTGCAGGCACTGAGGCTGTCTCCGAAGATGTAGGTAAATAAACAAATGCACAGTAGGAAAGAATGGAGGGAAATCTGAACAAGTGTTTCCAGGACAGGGGAGACAGTGATGACTCAACATATGAGATCATGTCAAACCACACCAGCAACTCAGGACATGGAAACGCTCAGTACAACCACAAAGTCTGAAAATATCCAGTGTCAAGAAGGCCCCCACAGGCCTCAGGAAAAGATGAACTCATGCAACTACTTTGAAAATCCAGTTTGTAATCATCTGGCAATCTCAATGTGATTGCCCCGGTTCAAGAATTCTTTTTTTTTTTTAAATATTTTATTTATTTATTATGTATACAGTGTTCTGTCTGTGTGTATGCCTGCAGGCCAGAAGAGGGCACCAGATCCCATTACGGATGGTTGTGAGCCACCATGTGGTTGCTGGGAATTGAACTCAGGACCTTTGGAAGAGCAGGCAATGCTCTTAACCACTGAGCCATCTCGCCAGCCCCCCCGGTTCAAGAATTCTAATCTAAGTGCTGTAGATTTCTAGAGAAATTTTGATCCTAAACACCCCCCCCCAAAAAAAAAAACCACTAACGAGCATATTCATAGGAACATCAAAATAGTAAAACACCAGAATCTGTTCACTGCTAGGGGAATGGGTAAATGAACTGTGGTATTTTTGCCCAGTGAAATATACTTATAAAACACAATGCTACCAAATGAACTACAGCTGAAGTAAGCATGGAAATATGAATGATTCTCAGGCCTATGGGAGCGGGACACTGGATACGGGACACTGGATATGGGAGCGGGATACGTTTATATGCTGCACGTTCTTCACTTCCCATTCGTCACCCAGAAACCACTGCATCCCTGCTCCCTGGTGCTGACTTTACAGGTTATAGAAACAGTTTTCTGTGCTACGTGCTCACAGTTAGATTCATTCCCAAAAGGACCTGGGAAATTGGGAAGGAATTGAGGTCAGTCTGGCATATCCTAAGGTGTCTCCCTGCAGGCCTGTCTATGTCCCTCAACATATCAGTGCCTGTCTCAAGTAAGCTGACACTAAATAGTTCTCCGGCTTTGGATCAGATAATAGTCCCTGTCCCTCTACCAGACTAGTAACAAGAGCAAACTGACTTCTGTGGCTGTCCCCAAACTATTCCTCTCAGACACACACGTGCATGCACATGCACACGCGCACACACACACACGTACATGCACACGCACACACACACAAATGTTTGAGTTAGCCAGTGTTGAGTGGTGCCACCTGCCTTGTGTTGAACTATAACAATACAATTTAGGATTTATATAAAATCTTAAGGATTTAATCAATGTAATATTGAAGAATACATACTAAAGGGTAGACAATGATTCGACTCAAGACGCTGGTTGCTCTCAGGAGAAGGGGCAGGCTTCAGTGGAACCTCTCTGTCATCTCCCTTCTCTCCCTAGTAGACACAAAGAAGATCTCAATATTGTAAAAGAAAGTGATACTTCAGAGAATGGCTTCCTGAGATTTCAGTGGGGAGGCTTGCAGAGCAATCATTTCTGCTCTCTCTGATTTAGTAATCCCTTCTCTCCATCTGTCCGTCTTGTCTCTGAGTCCTTTAGGAGACACAGCATAAAGATTCTTTTTAGTAGGCCACCACCTTGACCTGAATTCTTTCCTTTCTTTCCTCCACTTACCAGTAGCACCACACACACACAGACACACAGATGGATGAACATGAACACATACACAAACACACACACTCAAACACACACCTTGCAGCGATGACTTGATAGGGATCACCTAAGCCTCCGAGACACAGTTTATCCTGCCTGGACCTTCTCAGCACCCTGATTACATATAGAAGGTATGTACGGGAGGCAGATGCATTTATTAATTTAACCTTCTCCCTCAGACTGGCAAAGTTGTTGCTGGGCACAGAATCCTGAAGCAAAGCCAGTATCTTTCTGGTGAAGGGGATAGTGAAATAAGATGAACCTCGCCCTGAACACAGGAACAACAAAACTTGTTCACTTGGTGGGGAGGAGTTATTTCTAGATATCAGAGACGGAAAAGAATACAGAATCTTTTTCTCTGCCTTCGGGTTAGCCAAGTACAAATAACTCTAAATATTAGTGTTTCTGAACCCTACATTTTAGAGATAATTGCCATAGGCACCATAACACCAAACACTACACATCTCTGACCGAATTAACTTTTTGAAAGAATTCATCTTACAATAGTGCTGTCGGCATCCAAAGGTTATGAGAAATGCCTGATTTTAGTAACTCCAATTCATTCCTAAATGTTTAGTACAACTCTTTTCTCTATTTAAGTTTAATAAATACCCCACAGAACAAAACACATCTACATCAAATCATCTTAGTGACATTCAAAGGAATTGGCTTGGGGGAGAGGGGGGAGCCTGCCTTTAAAAACAAAATCTAAGAGCTACACTTGAATCCTGTGTTTCCTTATGAACCAGTAGCATTTTTGATGCACTGCCCATGTAACCTCCCCAGGGAGAACTTCTAAGGTGAATGGGTCATTTCACATTAATCCAGTCATACACTGGCAACATTGAACTGCTATTTGATGTTAAACTACTCTGAATATCTTAATTTTTAAATACAAGTCTCGTTCCTAAACAACAGGTCCTGAGATGGAAAAGAGAGTCTCGCTGGGTTTTGCACTCGGCCTCGATCCCACCCCTAGCACAGGCAGACACTCCACAGGGACATGCTGAACTGAACTGAACTCCTTCCTATTCATCCCTGGGTCCAGATGGGCTCTCGTATGCCATATGATGTAATCCTCCCCGAAGATGTATTTTCACTCTTGCTGTTGGCTTTCCGATGGCAACTCCTGAAGCAAATATTTTCCTTCGGTTGGCTGAGCTTTGGAAACTGAAGAAGGCATCAATACGACGCTGTGATGATGCCAAGATTTCATTCCAACTTGACTGATTGATTATCACAAGTAAAAGTTAGTGCTCCTCATGGGGAAATGATCTTAATCTTTCACAGGATAGAAGCCATGAACTAAAAAGGAATCTTTCTAACGTTGATAAATATAAACTGTTAAGGGTAAATGTTAAGGTCTGTACTGACTGCAGAGAGGAAAGGGGCCTGCCTGCCTTCCTGACTTGGGTGGGATCACCTCTACTGAACTTCTCATTTTTGAATAATAAAACATCACCCATCAGTAAGTATCCACAAGGTAAAAAAAAATTCCTTCCTTCTACAGTGAAAATGAATTTCCCCGTGGGGTTAAATAATTTAGGCCCATGCTTCCCAAGTGTGTGGTACGTACTTCAAGCTCTTCCCTGCGTGGGCTCCTCACCCACCACTCTTTCCAAGCCTGTGTGACCCACGAGGCTGGGGCAACTATCCAAGTCAAATGCTCTGGCCTTTTTCACAGAGACTGGCTCCTTCCCCTCCTCAACCAAAGCTGACTTTTCCTGATCCACACATACTGCCTAGGCCACATGAGCCACTCTTAAAGCCAAGACTGTCTTCTCCTGAGGACACTTGTGGTGGAAAGAGGCTGGGCTGGGCTTTCTGCAGAGGAGGACTTCGCCCACTGATTAACAACCCTCACTGTGGGATTTCCTTTCTGCTGTGCAGATATAATCCAACATTTGGTAGAGAATACTAAACCCAGGTTTTGCCAATTATAATTTTGCTAATAATAATGATGTTGGCATTTACAAAACACAACAGTTTTCAAGGCTACTTTGTTTATATGATCAATTAACTCTCTGGAGTCTATTTAACCGTGTTCACTTCTTTCCTGTCCATTCTCCTTAACTTATAAAGGTAAGCTTTAAATGTTTAAGTAAAAAATATATATCTTGTGTCATCAGGAAGGCTATTTTATTTCCAAATAGTGCTACGTGGGAGCCCCTGTCCATGACAGCAACTGCTTTAGTGCCAGATGATTGTCTAAAATGAGAAGGTCTAGCTTTCAATATATTGATAAGAATGTCTAAATATTCTTGATTTTAAGAGTCTAAAGACAAAATGGTTTTTTTTTTATTTTAGTTATTTTACTTTTCTATGCATGAGTGTTTTACCTGCATGTGTGTCTGTGTGTCTATGTGCCGTATGCATGCTTGATGCCCAAGAAGGTCAGATTCCAAGGGGGAATCAGATACCATAGAACTGGAGTTAGAGAGGTTATGAGTTGCCATGTGGGTGCTGGGAACTAATGTGGGTCCTCCACAGAGTTAGCCAGTCTCTTAACCAGCAAACCCTCATTATAACCCAACAAAATGCCTTTAGATCATTGTCTTGTGTCATCAACACCAATTTGGGTGTAGAAAATTAATTCTCTATAGTTTCTATCTAGCTGTAATTTTCTTTTTTTTTAAAATGTTCATTTATTTATTTGTTTATTTATTTATTTATTATGTATACAATATTCTGTCTGTGTGTATGCCCACAGGCCGGAGGAGGGCACCAGACCCCATTACAGATGGTTATGAGCCACCATGTGGTTGCTGGGAATTGAACTCAGGACCTTTGGAAGAGCCGGCAATGCTCTTAACCTCTGAGCCATCTCTCCAGCCCTAGCTATAATTTTCAATTCCAAAATGCTTTCATAAAGAAACCATCAGTTTCTTAGCCTTTCTTTTAGCGAGTCAAAGTCTGTCTGGAAATGCAAATGAAGCAGATAGAAAACTAAGGCACCAGTGAAATGAAAACTGATGCAGAGGAACTCAAACATTGGAGCCAGTCGTGATCACTGATATTTTGGTAAAGAAACAGCAAATTCACAGTAGCTGAAATAGAAATTTGTGGTAGGAAAGGAGCTCTTATGGGTAGATAGTTCAGAAATCCAGAAGGCCCAACCAGTCCATCCAGCCTAAGAGGCAGAAGTATTGCTTTGATCTCTGTCTTTAGATATTCCAACTTGCCACAGGTGCAAGCAGTATACGTACGACAAAATATACAATGAAAGATTTTTTTTTTCAATTGGATTTTTTTCCCTTGTGTTTTCAGGTAAACAGCTATATTGATTGGCCTATATTTGCTTTTGAATACATTTAAGTAAATAACCAACAATGGTAATGACAGTCATTCAAATGATAATCTGCTGTGCTCAGACAGCAAAGCCTCAAGTGAAAAAGATACCAAATCGTTTCATTATTATTCTCAATATGCATTCTTCAGTTTTAGTAAAATATCTTCCAGCAAACTAATGTTATGCATATTGTGTTGCTTTTACAATATTGCAGCCTATAAATGTATTTGACTTTTATATGTTATGTTAACTGTAAACATATATAATGGTTAATCTTAGCTATCAATTTGATTGGGCTATACAGTAAAGGTGTGTTGTATGTTGTGCGCTGTGGGGACTTTCCCAAGACAACTAGATCATGCAAGGCCTGAACCGATGAAGATCTAATCCATTGACGAATTAAAATTTAGATACATCATTGAAAGATAGGAGAAGTTCCTGTCTTGCTGAAGGAGGTGACTTACTGGGCTTGTGTCCTAAGGGGCTATGTCTGGCCCTGACTGCTGATTCTGCTCCTTTTTGATTTACATCCATAATAAGAAGCCCATTCTCTGCCATACACATGCCCCAGCATGGGCCCAGAAACCCAGAACTATGTTACCTCAACCTCGGAGTATCAATATGATTAATAAATAATTTTCTCTTAGGTGCCTCTGTCAAGTGATGAGAAAATTAACTAAAAGGCATATTAAAAACTACCCTAACAATTACAGTGCCAAAAAAGATACACATCAACTCCAACTACCCTCAGTATTCAACTCAAGCTTGAGAATTTCTAACCTAATCATAAAATGTATGGACAGTAAACCCTGTCACTCATAGTATAAATATGAAATAGTAACTTAAAATGATTATCGACAAATATAGTTGAACAATATATTTTTTTTAAATATTTATTTATTATGTATACAATATTCTGTCTGTGTGCATGCCTGCAGGCCAGAAGAGGGCACCAGATCTCATTACAGATGGTTGTGAGCCACCATGTGGTTGCTGGGAATTGAACTCAGGACCTTAGGAAGAGCAGGCAATGCTCCTAACCTCTGAGCCATCTCTCCAGCCCCCTGAACAATATATTTTAACAAATATCGTCTTAGGGTTTTCATTGCTCTGAAGAGACACCATGAGCATGGTAACTCTAATAAAGAAAACATTCAATTAAAGGTGACTCGCTTCTAGTTTCAGGGGTTCTGTCCATTATGGTTATGAAGGGGAGCATGGCAGCACGCAGGCAATGTACAGGCAGCTGTGGTGCTGGAGCTGAGACTGCTGCATTTGCAGGTAAAAGGAAGTTGGCTGACTATCCCACTGAGGGAAGCCTGAGAAAAAGAGACTCAAAGCTTGCCCTCACGGTGACATACCATTTCCCAACAAGGTCACACCTCCTAATAGAGCCACTCCCTTTGGGGGCATTTTCTTTCAAACCACCACATATAGTAATTTTAGAAAACTATATTCTTAGAAGATAGTTACTTTCTACATCAGCGATTATTTTATTGAGGGAATGGAGATTTCATGGCTGAGCTTTTATTATGCATTAGCTTATGGACAGAAGGCTTTATTCTGTGAAAAACAATGTTATTTAAAATCACTGTATCAAAGTGACTCAAGATTATTTAGGACACCCAATAACACCAACAGAGTTACAAAACACTGAAGATGAAACATCATTTTTGTTTATTGTAAGGAGGAGGCCTATTGTTTTCCCCGGCCACTTAGCCCCAAAATAATCACACAGAAACCATATTATTTAAATCACTGCTTGGCCAATTAGCTCTAGCTTCTTATTTGCTAACTCTTACATCTTAATTTAACCCATCTTCATTAATCTGTGCATCACCACAAAGTCGTAGCCTACCAGAAAAGTTTCAGCACATCTGTCTCGGGCAGTAGCTCCCTGACTCCGCCTTCTTCCCAGCATTCAATTTAGTTTTCCCTGCCTAAATAAGTTCTGCCCTGCTATAGGTCCAAAGCAGTTTCTTCTTTTAAAAAAAAAAAAAAAAAAAAAAAAAAAAAAAAAAAAACAAGTTTCCACCTCCTCCCAGCCTCCCATTTCCCTCCCCCTCCTCCCACCCTTCTCCCCCTCCCCCCACTCCTTTCCCCCTCCCTCTCCAGTCCAAAGAGCAGTCAGGGTTTTCTGCCCTGTGTGAAGTCCTAGGTCCTCCCCCCTCTGTCCATATCTAGGAAGGTGAACATCCAAACTGGCTATGCTCCCACAAAGCCAGCACATTAAGCAGGATCAAAACCCCGTGCCATTGTCCTTTGCGTCTCATCAGCCCTCATTGTTCGCCATGTTCAGAGAGTCCAGTTTTGTCCCACCAAAGCAGTATCTTTACATATTAATGGTAATCAAAGCATACAGAGGAGAATCCCACATTATCAGTTCTGATAGAATTCCTTCAAGAGATAAAAGTTATACCTTTATTCCAAAAACATTTTGTATATTTACATCTTAGTTGCATGTGAATGATCAATAAATGCTTTTCATTATTTTTAACACACAGTTTTAATGTACTATTTAAAATCCTACATCTACCTTTAAATTAATAAAGTACATGAAAAATTCTGGAGAAAATATAAAACCCAAAATTACTTGCTAATAAAGTCAGATCTGGTGATTAAGGGCTATAATCTCAGTCCAGTCCTAAGGAGGATTATAATTTGAGGCCCACTTGGGCTCCATAGTGAGTTCTAGGTAATCCAACCTAAAACAGCACATATATATATATATATATATATATATACATATATATATATACACATACATACATACACAGACAAATATGCTAATGAATCAAGTATGAATATAAAGAGAGCACTTAAAATTTAAGAGTTAAATAACCTAGAATGGCCATACATACAGACATATGTAATCCAACTTTCATATTAATCAACAAAAAATAAAACTTTCATTTTTTCAGATTCTGAGTGTCATATATATTTAGTATAAAAAACAAAGTTGCATAAAATATGATAAAGTAAAAAACAAACAGCTTAACACTTAAAAATAACTATTGACATTTTTGTGTTTTTTTCTATGTGGCTTTTTTCAGTATGTATACATAAAGGCTTAATGTCTATGTGTGTATATATTTATATATGTCCTTCAATATTATATATACACACATGTGAGTCTACTTTACAAACCATTTCAAATCTACTTCTGTTCATGTGGTAACACACTGTAGACCCCGTGTTAATTAATGGCTCCAAAGACTTTTACTGCATGACTCTAAGGGATGTGCTTTTTAGCCAACTTCTTACTAATGAGACCTTAACCTGTGCGCACATTTTCACTATTACACACTGTAATGCAATCAGGAACTACCCACATATATCTCTGTATCTTTTCCACTGTTTGTATTGAAGTAACTGGGTCAAGAAAAGTGTGCATTGGGCATTTCAACATATTATGCCAGGACTTCCTCTAGAAATATTTGGCTAATTTATAAACATTATGAATTTAGGGGGTGGAAACATTTCTCAGCAGTTTAAAGTATGTGCTGCTCTTACAGAGGACCTGAGTTCATTTCCAGAAGACATTTCAGGCAGCTGACAACTAACTGTAAATCCAGCCCAGGGCATCCGGTGCATTCTTCTAGCCTCTGTAGGCTCCTATATTCAACTCACAAATACATACACACAAACACACAGCCACACACATAATTTTTAAAATATAAATCTTTTTTTTAAAAAATTTACTAGTTTGTTGCTTTGTCTTGTTTTGAAACGAGGTCTCACTAAATAGGCTGGCTTTGAAGATCCTGCTCCTCATACTCTTGAGAATCTGTTGCTTTTACCAATGTTATAATAATATGATAGTTTTAGTTTATTCATACCAAATTTTTATTTTGTGGATTGGAGTGTGTGTGTGTGTGTGTGCGTGTGTGTGTGGTTTGCTGGATACAGACTTTAAGGCCTTGTACCCCCAAACCACTGATTTAGATCCAGAGTCCTAAAACTAGTTTACTATTAAAATGTGGATAAGGGGGTGATAGAAAATACCCATTTTTAATCTATTTTGGATGTCTGATGTCATTTTAGCTAGACACAATTATACTATGAAATTATGACCTGGGTAAATAACAGTAATAATTTTTTTTTTAATCAGCCTATAATTCCAGCATTTGGGAGACTGAGTCGGGAGAATCACAAATCCAAATCCAACTTATGCTATTCAGTGAGAGAGTTATTCAGAAGAAAAAAACCAAGCAAACAGGCAATAACAATAAAAAATAAAAACCAAAAACCCCAGAGTACAGGAGCTGGGCCAGGAGGCCCTGGATTTTATCTCCATAACAACAACGAACTCTTTAATTTTTAATAACACATTTCAACACTATGATTAATAGCTTTCAGGACTGTCCAACATCCAAGCACAACTGCTCAAGACAAAAACTTGGAACTATTACAGCTGGTTTGTTTTATCTGAAGTCCAAATGTTTAAGGGCAATACATTTATGTCTTGGCTTTATAAGACGCATTCACTGATAACTTCTCCCGAATAGAACTCTTATTTTTCAATTCAACTTTCTATCCTCAGTGAAACACATTGGTGACCCCCATGTTTTTCAGGGTCACTCATGGAGAACCTGATGATATAATTTATTGTCCACAAAAGCACACATCTGAGGGTAGATCAGGGTTGCTGTAATGTTGATTCTTGGCTAAGCCAAAACCATCTCTGCAAAGTAGACTGGACAAATAACTCAAGAAGACTTTCCAACTAGAGTGCTTTTAGGAGTTGGCTTTTGTGGATTTTATGATATTTCTTAAGTAATCACTATGTGCTACAGTCAGACTATATATATATAGTCTATATATATAAAATCTGGGCCCTTTAGGAGCTTACTGACATGTGTGAAAATAGAACTCATGGCAGTAAAAAACTACATTGGAAAACTCCTCCCAACACATGATCCCAGAGAGTTTTCTTCATGCCTTACAGGTCTAGTGTATGCTTGTTCTCTTTTTCCCTGGAATACTTAATAAAACTAAATAGCATTTTCTTAACTTTGGATTTGAATCTGAAAAAGTAACAGGACAATGCTAAAAGCACAGAGCACAAAAGTCTGAGGCAAAATTAAAAATATCAACTTACTCTTGAGTGTAATGGTCTGTCAAGCCCTCCTTGTCTGAGACAAGCCCCTCCCACTCCCCTCCCCCTATCAACCTCTGAGACAAGAGGATCTTTCTTCTGCTTCCACTCTGAGTCTCTCTCTCTCTCTCTCTCTCTCTCTCTCTCTCTCTCTGAGACAGCTTCTGTCTCTCTCCCCTCTCCCCACTTTTTCCCTTTCCCCCCACTGTTTCACTCTCTCTCTCTGCGCCTCTCTTTGCTCTTCTCCCCTTCCCCCCCCCCTTTTCCCTTCCCTTCCATAACCCACTAAATAAATACTCACTTTCTCTGCATGGTGTGTCTATCCATCTCACCTGCCACGTGGCTTCCTGCCTGGTACCTTGCTGCCTTCATGGCCCGCCATGGTCTGGGGACCCGCTGCCCACTGCCAGTTGCCAATCCGGAACCTGCGGCATTTTACTTAAACCATTACATTGAGGATCTTAGTCTTGCTAATTAAAGAAATTAGGAGTGGACTCGGGTGGAATCTAGAGGACAATTTCAATAGAGTCTAAAAGAAAATCCCTAGGACAAGCAAGCTCTATGTCTCCATGGCTGCCTGGAGGAGGAAGGAGTAGGGAAAGAGCAAAGGCCAGGTGCTGTTCGAGTTAAACCTCGTGGTGGGCATCACGTGATGGGGACAGGAGCTTTAGAGAAGGAGTATAACTTCCAAAGCTTACAGAAAGCATGAGGGACGGAAAGGAGAAAAGGGAAAGTTAGGCTTTTTTCTGATCAATTCAGAAAAGCAGAAGGATTTACAAAGCTACATGACAAGGTTCTGTAAGCCCCTGCACCAGAAAGAGGGGTGGTGTCAGAGCATGGGGGGATTCTGGGAAGGAAACATACAGTATCTTACTAAAGGGATAATTATTCCTCCCAACCATTTAGCATGAACCTGCCTTCCTGAGAAGTACTGTGGCTGGCTCAACAGGATTAACTATTTCCTGTTTGGGGTAGCTTGAAATATTGTTTCCAACCAGGCCAGGGAAATAGTTTTCCATAAGGGGCCTTCCCACAGGGCCCTGATCAAGACTGCTACAACAGTACCTCTTTGGTTCTAGGAGATACTCAATATAAATGTAATGTTTTAAACTATAACAAGTATAAGAGAAAAGCAGAGAGACCATTTTGGAGGTTGAAACCAGAGAAGTCAAGAATCCCGGAACTCAGTAATCCCAGTACTCAGAAGGCAGAGTCAGGTGGATCTCTGTGAGTTTGAGGCCAGCCTGGACTATGTGGCGAGTTCTAGGACAGTAAAGAAAGATCAGAGTCAAGTCAGATGACCCGTCAGATCCACAAATTAACATCCCTCACAGGAAGGAAGAAAGAATGCACCCTACAGAAGCAATAACCTGGGCAAAGCCAGGGTCAAATAATCCATCATCCTGTACAAATGTCACTCAGGACACACATGGAGAGCATCATAGAAGAGAAACCAAACACTGAGGTCTGTGGACAAACTGGCTTTGAGGAAAACTTACTGAGGTTATCAAGTTAGGAGTCAAATGGAAGTGGACTAAAGAATAATAGCAGGGTCGACATTGGGGTTAAAAGAAAGCAGAAAGAGACCTCCACTCACTTATGCCCAAGAGAAAGTTAGTAAGGACCAGAAAAGCACAGATAGATAGAGAAGCCCACAGACAGTAACCGTGAAGCCAGCTGGGCTGCCATAGCAAGTGTTGGGTTATTAAACACAGACCTTTTTCTTCTTTTTCATGATTCTGGAAGTACAATATCAAGTCCCAGAGAGGCAGCTCAGCAGTTAACAGGGTGCTATTTCAAAGAGCCCAGGTTTGGTTCTCAGCATCCACACAGAAGAACCCACAACCTTCTATAACTCCAGTTTTGGGGGTTCCAATGCCTTCTCTTGGCCTCCTAGGCCACCTACATACTTATAGTGTGTGTGCATACGATTAAGGTCATAAACATATACATAAAATGAAATAAACATATGTTTTTTTTCAAGGAAATCATTAGCTGGGCTTGGTGTCACACACTTTTAGCCCAGCATTTGGAAGGCAGAAGCAGGTGGATCTCTAGGAGTTCAAGACAAGCCTGATTTACACAGTAAGTTCCAGACCAGCCAAAACTATACTGTGAGACTCTACCACAAAACAAACAAACAAACAAATAAATGCCCAAGAAACTAGAAGGAGTAGTCACTTTCAGGGTTCTTAAAAGACAACTCATCATATTAGACTAGAACCCATCCATACAAATTCATTTTGATCCTAACTTTCCTATTAAATATTATCTCCAAAGATACTCGCATTCTGAGGCACCAGGGTTAGGATTTCAATTCATGTATGTGATGAGGGACACAACTCATTGTGGCGCCTAACAAATGGGATATGTAGGAAATATCATTGGAATTTGCAATGAATATAAGTCACTGAAGTGGAACCAGTTAGATGACAGTTGCAAAGCATCCTAGAGTCTTAAAGCATGAAAGTACCAGCTGAAACTATGAGTGACTATGGGCTCCTCCAAGAAAAAGACAAAGAATTAAGTTCAGGGGCTAGGGAGATGGCTCAGTGGTCAAGAGCACCGGCTGTTCTTCCAGAGGTCCTGAGTTCAATTCCCAGCAACCAAATGGTGGCTCACAACCATCTGTGGTAAGATCTGGTGCCTTCTTCTGGCCTGCAGGCAGAACACTGTAAATGTAACAAACAAATAAACCTTAAAAAAAAAAAAAGAATTAAGTTCAGATGAGCAGACTCTTTAAAACATCACAGGAAGGTCCTGAGCTCAGTTCCACTCCCCAGAAATGTACACTATGTTAAGAAATACGTACAGGCAACTGCACATGGTAGAACAAAGAGCACTGACGTGTTTTCCAAAGGAATGAGCAAGGCTGAGGCTGTCTTGCGTGACTAGGCTAATCGCTGTAGAGCTGATGTTTTACTTGGACAATATGTGAGGACTAGAGGTTTCAGCTCAGGGTTTTACATCTTCGCATCCCTCATCTTGGTCTTGAGTAATTTCAGGAAATGTTGGATAGAACTCAGAGTCAAAATTGGCCAAAGTCACAGAAGGCTTTTTCCTCATGAGGAACAAGACTTAGCCCATTTATCAATGTCTGGCTGAGTAAGGATTCATGGGAAGTAGTAGACACAGCTGCTCCCACACAAGCTAAGATGTTGAGAATTCCAGGGGAAGAGCATTGCCCTGTTAGCATACTGCTTTGGTCCCAGGCTCCCACTTCCCCAGGTAAGCACCCTGACTCCAGAGAACCTCTGCTCCAGCGCAGTGGTGCTTCTGGCTGGGACTGTGCAAAGAAGTCCAGCATTGAAGTGCTATCCATTCCAGTGAGCAGACAACTCCAAATTTCTCTGGAAATAATAAAAACTGGTATATTTTTTTTTGTTTTTAAATTTTTTATTTAAAAGGTTTTTTTTTAAATTTATTTATTTATTAAGGATTTCTGCCTCCTCCCCGCAACCGCTTCCCATTTCCCTCCCCCTCCCCCGATCAAGTCCCCCTCCCTCATCTGCTCGAAGAGCAATCAGGGTTCCCTGACCTGTGGGAAGCCCAAGGAACCCCCACCTCCATCCAGGTCTCGTAAGGTGAGCATCCAAACTGCCTAGGCTCCCACAAAGCCAGTACGTGCAGTAGGACCAAGAACCCCACTGTGATTGTTCTTGAGTTCTCAGTATTCCTCATTGTCTGCTATGTTCAGCTAGTCCGGATTTATCCCATGCTTTTTTAGACCTAGGCCAGCTGGCCTTGGTGAGTTCCCGATAGAACATCCCCATTGTCTCAGTGTGTGGGTGCACCCCTCGTGGTCCTGAGTTCCTTGCTCGTGCTCCATCTCCTTCTGCTCCTGATTTGGACTATGAGATTTCTGTCCGGTGCTCCCATGGGGGTCTCTGTCTCTGTCTCCTTTCATCGCCTGATGAAGTTTAATATTCATGAGGATGCCTATGTGTTTGTCTTTGGATTCACCTTCTTATTTAGCTTCTCTAGGAACATGAATTATAAGCTCAATGTCCTTTATTTATGGCTAGAAACCAAATATGAGTGAGTACATCCCATGTTCCTCTTTTTGGGTCTGGCTTACCTCACTCAGGATAGTGTTTTCTATTTCCATCCATTTGTATGCAAAATTCAAGAAGTCCTTGTTTTTTACTGCTGAGTAATACTCTAATATGTATATATTCCATACTTTCTTCATCCATTCTTCTGTTGAAGGGCATCTAGGTTGTTTCCAGGTTCTGGCTATTACAGACAATGCTGCCATGAACATAGTTGAGCATATACTTTTGTTGTATGATAGGGCCTCTCTTGGGTATATTCCCAAGAGTGGTATTGCTGGATCCAGTGGTAGGTTGATCCCAAATTTCCTGAGAAACCAAAACACTGCTTTCCAAAGTGGTTGCACAAGTTTGCATTCCCACCAGCAATGGGTGAGTGTACCCCTTTCTCCACACCCTCTCCAGCAAAGGCTATCATTGGTGTTTTTTATTTGGTATATTTTTTAAAAAGAAAGGAACAGACCTATGGGAGAAAGGAAGATGTAAGTATTTGGGAAACTGAGTATTCGATAGTCAGCATCTCTTCATACTGCCTTTGAAACACTTAAGAGAATATGAAATTATTTCAAAATTAATACATCTTTTAAAAAATAATCTAGGCGAGGTACTGTAAAACTTTAAGACAATTCAGAAACCATTGCTGAGCCCTCTCAACCTCTGTGCTCCCCCCCTTGGGAACCAAGGACCTAACAGATGCACATGCATGTACTGAAATGTTGGGAACTTTCCATTTCCCTGAGTCTTTGTGAATGTTCTCCAGAAACTGGGGCAAGATAACCTTTAAGATGTTGATTCAGTTCCTGATGTACATGCCAGGTGGGAGGCCTCCCGGAGAATTGATTTGACTCAGCCCCTGGAAAAGGGGTCAGAGTGACCCTCAGATGTTTCCTTTTATTTAGCAACCATTCTCCAGCCAATTATTGGCAATAGCCCTTTTAAATAAGCCAATCATAATAGTCAAAGAACAACCCCCCAGACACGTCCCTTGCTTCTTTGGCTTTTTCCTTTAAACATAGCCTGTACCAGCTATCTGGGGTCTTTCTGGCCTCTAATGCTGAAGGACCCTGTCATGACAGAATTAATAAAATCCTCATGCTTTTACATCAGCTGTGGTGTATGAGGTGGTCTCTTGGGACAACTCCTCCTCAGTGATTGGACTCTAGGATCCAACAGTACTATAAAGCTTGTATGCTGGTGGCCTTGTCAGAGCAGCAGCAGGTGGTACTTGAATTCATGAGTTCAATCCACCAGAAGGCAAGGCACTGATGGGGGACTCTCAATGAGACAGATTCAATCTTGTGGAGCCCAGAAAGGCCTTGAACTAACAGAGATCCCTCTGACTTCGCCTCCCAAGCCGTGGGATTAAAGGTGTGAGCCATCACTCCCTGGCCTCCAATGATTTAGCTCTGCACTCTGATCTTCAGCAAGCTTCATTTGTTAAAACACAAACAAAATATTGCTACAGATAGATAACATTAAAGAGTAGCGTCTTATATAGAAAGTGATCCCAAGCATGTAAAAAGATATCTACACCATCTCCCAAGTGACTTCTCTATGGTACAGGCAAGTTCTCATCTTTCTTGGCCTGCTTTGCTACCGTTTCCAAGGTCTTTCCATGAGAATGCTTTACTCTCCTAAGGGAAAAGCAGAGACTAAGCATGGAAACCTGGGGCTGCAGAGACAGCTCAGTAGTTAAGAGCACTAACTGTTCTGGCGGAGGACCCAGGTTTTTATCTCAGAACCCACATGGCAGCACACAACCATCTGTAACTACAGTTCCAGGAGATAGAATTCCTTCTTCTGGCCTCCACAGGCACCAGGAACATGTGTTGCTGAGACTCATGTAGGCAAAACTTCCAAACACAGGAAATGAAGGTTGTGGTGGTGGTGGTGGTGGTGGTGGTGGTGGCAGCGGTGGTGGTGATATTTTTTTAAATGGAAATAAATGTTGTATTAAATGTTGGCTATTTTACTCAATATTCCTTGGCACCTCTGTTTACTGTGGAACACTGACAGCTGTTCATGCGTCTTAACATGGTGAGCAGGGGCTTCCAGAGTATGCCCTCATCTGCTACCCTCTTCCGGTCTAGCTATACTGAAGCCCCTTTATGCCCACAAACCAGCTGATACATGGAGGCTGTCTTCAGTCCTGTGCCCTCCCTCACCATGTCTTCTCCTCGGGACTCAATTCAGAAGGTCTCCACCCAGTCACACTGCCACAAGAGCACACTCTGCCGTGAGTATTTCTCATGCTTTGACTGGTCCCACGCCCTTGTCAGTGAAGTCCTTGAGGACATGGATTCTATATTATTTTCTCTTCTGAAACATAGCAAGGCCTCAGTCTTTTAAAAGTAAGAATGTTCTCCTTATTTCTCTCTAGCTTACACACACACACACATACACACACACACACACACACACACAAACACCTACTCCCAACCCTAGTATGCTATACACAGAGAAATTTGCCCCGATCTAATCACATACTTCTCCAAAGTGTGAGTAGCTGCCTGGGGTAGAGAGATACAGAAGTCATAAGTTTCCAGAAACTTTAAAATGCCAAGATGGTTCCTGACCTACAGAATGTCCCTCTGTTTAAAATACAGAAAGAGGCCTCTCTGGTAAATCTTTAAGCCAGTTCCCCACAGTTGGAAAGCAACGGCCCATCTGTAAACCGAGAAGGGTGTGAAGCAGGGGTTTCTGTCTCCCTATTCCAAGAACCGCAGGTTTCCCCAAATTAGAAAAGAGAAAAGTCTGGTGTCAGGGCCTGTGAGGGTCCAACATAAATTCTCTGATTCCCTAACCCGGCAGGAACGGAATCGCGAGGAAAAGAACTGACACAGCTTACACCGTCATCATGGAAAAGGCCAGAATCCTCGTTTATTGTCCAAACATTTTATATACCCACACCAAATTGAGGGGGGGCGGGGGGGGGGGGGAGACATTACGCCATCACCTAGGCAACCAGGTGCCTGGGTCAGGTAGGCCCTGAATTAGCATCTCTATAAGACACCTTCCAAATTACAAAAGGAAGGAAGCACCAAACATCTGAACTCCTAAGTCATCAGCTTCAGTCAAACATCTCTTCTCAGGTAATCCACATCTTAACAAAAGAAGCGAGGAGCAGTCATCCTGGCTTTTGTTAGGGGCAGAGGCAGCTTGTCTGCAGAGCTACGTGATCAGCTCGGACCGGGGTAATGGCTTTTGTGCCATATCAAAATATGGGCCCACAGTCTGGAAAGCATGATGTAAGATTTCCCAGCTATGATGTGTGGTTTCCACCACAGGAAACCTTCACAGGCTCGAGTCCTTCCTACAACAGGGCTGGGAACCATGACTGAAAGACGTTTTGGAAGCCAAACCTCTAGGGCCAATGCTTTAGTGAGCTGGGCTTCAGGTTTTACAGATCACAGGTTTGCTCCCTTGATAGCAGAAAACACTGTAAACACAATGAACTGACTTCTGTCCGCACCTCAGACTGTTCCTATCAGTGTCTCTATTACGTTGTCTATTCCAGTACCAAACACACACACACAACAATGGAAAAGTACAAAAAAAAAATGACATCTGAGTGAATACATAGATCTATTTCTTTTTTAATTCAGTGTATGGTATCAGTATAATTATCACAGTCAGGGGAGGGATGTTCTTCAGAGATCTTGATCCAAGCTGATGGCGACTGTCTTTGATCTTGGTTTATAAAAAAATCAGGTATCCCCAGCTTAGGCACACCTACCTACCCCCTCTGATGGCTGAGGCTACTCCCTCACCAACAACTTCTCTTTTGCCTACTGTATTCTTTAGGTCTTATAAGACATGATGGAAAAGGGGACATTAAGACCTAGGCACACCATGGTCAGATATTTGACACCATGGGTCAAATCCCAGCAGCCACACTAGCTAGCCTTAGAGGCTGGGTGGTAGTGGTGCACGACTTTAATCCCAGCACTAGAGAGGAATATAAAATGGGAGCAGCAAGGTCTCAGACTCAGTCTCATTCTGAGGATTCGTGGAGGCAGGATAGCCATTTAGGTTTGAGGTAGAGGTAAGAGCCAGTGTCTTTGCTTTGTTTGTTTTTTGTTTGTTTGTTTTGTTTTTTGAGACAGGATTACTCTGTAGCTTTGAAGCCTGTCCTGGAGCTAGCTCTTGTAGACCAGGCTGACCTCAAACTCACAGAGGTCTGCCTGCCTCTACCTCCTGGGGGCTGGGATTAAAGGCATGTACCACCATTGCCTGGCTGCTTTGCTTTTTTGATCTTCAGGTTGAACCCCAGTATCTATCTCTGGGTTTTTAATATTAGTGCTACACCTGTGTCCACAGGAGTGACACCCCTTCATTCTCCAACAAGTCAAAGATGGGATGGATGTTGGTTCTGGGCCTGAGTACTTGCAGGGTTGGTTAGCCTGCTAGCTCTTATGGGATGGGGTTTTAATAGCAACATGATGCTACAAAGAAGACGGTCTGAGATGTCACTCTTACAAGGCTAATATTGCATGCACTCCACAGGCAGAATCTTTACTGCATGCCAGTGAATTGATTGCTCTGAATTCTCACCATGATCCTTGAATGTCACCAGTTCTATTCCCAAGTAGAAGCAGGCTCCAACATTCCCCACCATTGCACCTTCACGTCTGTGGCTCGAGGAGACCCTGTGCATACCCCCAACATGCTGAACTGTTCAGAGCCAAGATTTTTGAATTCCTCGATGACAGGGACTCCTGTACCTCCATCATTCAGGACCGTGTGACATATACAAAATATTCAGCACAGATTTGCTCAGCAAATCCGTTTCTCTCCTTCTGGGGTTCCTTGCTGGAAAGTTTACACAGAGAAAAGTTAGACACAGAAAAGAATTGTCTCTCAGAGGTCTAAGCTCCATAGAGAGGAACTGATGGCTGCTTAGTTAATGGCTGTATCCTAGAACAGTGTGGAACACAGTGGTTAATAACACAGGCTGAATCTGCCCATTTAAAAGCCTGCTTCTCCATCCTTTCTGTTTCATCTCATCTTCCTAGCAGTCTGACCTCAGATTACTCCTCCCAGCATTCCCCTCTTACTATTGCACCTCACTAGCGGTGACTGAGCTTGCATTCTTCCATTCTGACATAACGTATCATCAACTTTATAAGGGAAAGTTTTATTCGGGCTTAGGGTTTGGACTGGCAATACAAGGCAGTGAGTTGTGGTTATGCCACGGTGGCTGGGAAATGAAGAGAGAAGGGATCGGGGCTCTGATGGCCACTCAAGGACACTCCCCTTGCAATCGATCATCCTTCCATTGAGCCTGACAATGCCATATTCTGAGGGACAAGCCTTTGATGTGTTAGGTCGTTAGGGAACAAAAACATCCAAAATCTAGCATGGCTTCCTGCCTGCTTGCATTCCTCCTGGAACTGTGTGCCCTGCTCTCCATATTTCCACATTGACCGGCACATGTCTGCCCTTCCCTCCTCACTCTGTTTTCCCTTATTCTCCTTCTCCTCCTCCACCTGCTCCTCCCCATTCTCCTTTCACTTCTTTGAGATATGTAAAAAGAAGGATAAACTACCCAGTCATAGTGAGTCAGACCTGTAAAGTCAGCACTTAGGAGGTTGGGGCAGGGGGGTTAACATGAGTTTGGGTCCAGCCTGGGCTACGTAGTGAGTTCCAAGCCAATTCAGATGCTATCTGAAAAAAAAAAAGCATTTGGAAAAAAAATATAAATTATATCCTCATGGTCATTGTTCTAGCATTTCAACTTACAAATTAAGATAATTCTGCTATGATTCTAACTGAATCCTTTCTTTTATATAACTGTTTACAGATTTTGTTTTCTTAATTTTTTTGAGACAGAGTTTTTCTGTGTTGCCTTGATTGGCCTGACAGTTACCATGCAGCCCAAACTGAAGACAAACTCACAGAAATCTGCCGCCCTTGGCTTCCTGAGCGCTGAGTTGACAGCCAGATGCCAGAGGTCCAGGTACTTAGGTTTTAACTTCCCTCCCTCACTGTTGTAGACTATCCAACTATGTGACCACAGATAAATTCATTTTCCTAGTTGACGTGTAGGTGCGTTTGTAATCTTGCTTTTGCAGACACCATCCCTGTGGACATTTTTGTTGGCCTTTTCATAGCAGTGAAAGGGGATTCCGGTTAACGAATGGGGAGAAAGCTCAAGTCTACAAAGACACCAACCGACAGAGCCCGCGCCCCAGCTGCCCGCTCAGACGTCTACCGGAGAAGAGCGGCAGCCGCACCAGGCAAGCCGAGCACGTGAAGCAATGCTAACTGGAGCAACCATCTTTCCAGAGCTCTGTCAGACCTGCCGTAGTAATGGCACCAAGCTGATGCGAGATGAGTGGTCTCTAGGAAGCTGACTGCTCAAGTATGAGTGAGAAGAGAAGGCAACTTTCGCTCCAGTGCACTTAATGACGGACCTGGGAACTTTATGTTAAAAATCGTTCTTTACACAGTCTGGAAACCATGAGGAGCTGTATGGCCTACTCTTCCCTGGTCTCTCGTGTATGGACTGAATCTTGATGGAAGAGCTCTTGCCTCACGTGCACAAGGTACCACTGAAAGCACTCAAGTCTTGCTTTCTTTGCTTCAAGAATTGATATTTCTGTTTTCTTGCCTCATTTTGCCTGTTGTCTCCAAAATCACTACTTTGATGGATTTGACTAATCTATATTTTTCTATTTTCAACGTGATATTCTTAAAAATCCACATGTGGAAAAGTGGGGGAAATCTCAATAAAAATATGGTAATTTTCCTAGTTGGCTGTCTGTCGCTGTGATAAACACCATGACCAACAGCAGCCCGGGAGAAGAGGGCTCACTGCCTTTATGCTTCCGAGTACAGTCCACCTTTGAAAGAACCAGGCAGCAATCCCTCCAGGAAGAAACCTGGAGGCAGGAACCATGCAGGGATGCTGCCTACTTGCTGGCTTCCTCCGATAACTCCGGGCTGCGTCAAGCTGACAACTGAGGCTAACTAGCAGAATAATGTAAATGAGTAGTCTTGTTATTCCCCACTAACTAATATATTAGAAATCATTTAAAGCTCAGTAAGAAAAAAGTACTATAAGGCTAGAGAGATAGTTCAGGCATTAAGTGTATTGGTTGCTCTTCCAGAGGACCCGAGTTCAGTTTACAGCACTCAGCAGCTCACAGCTGTCTATAACTACAGTTCCAAGGGGTCTAACTCCCCGGCCTTCCTAGGCACTAGGACACACATGTTGTAATATACATGTAGGCAAAACACCCATACACATAAAATAATAAAGAGAAATTTAAAAATACTAATTATAATCTAATTTCCTACTAAGAATGTTGATTTTGGATGGGAGGAAGCTCTTCCCACCCCACTCCCACCTTTTAAGCAAAGAATTTTGTTATTGCTGTTATGTTTTGAGACAGGGTTTCTATTTGTAGCCTTGGCAGTCCTGGAACTCCCTCTGTAGATCAGCTGGCCTCAAACTCAGAGATCTGCCTGCCTCTGCCTCCTGAGAACTGGGATTAATGGTCACCTTGGGGCCAAGTAAAGATATATTGATGACACAAAATTTCAAAAGCCATATTAGTTCTTTCAACATATGGATTATTTGCATCTTAAAGCCTGAATTACATGCTGTTTTCTATTCAGTTGCATTACAGAATATTTGTACACCATGTGAAGATGTGTTGCTATGATTGGTTTCATAAAGTGTTGAGTGGCCAATAGCTGGACAGGAGAAAATAGGCAGGACTTCCTGGGAGAAAGAGGAAGAGAAGGGAGAATCTAGGTGCACAGATGTCGGAAGCAGACTCAGGAGCAGAACATGCAGAACGGAGGTGAGGTAATGAGCCATGCGGCAGAGTGTAGATTAACAGAAGCAGATTGATTTAAGTTATAAGAGCTAGTGATAAGGCCAAGCCTTCATAATTAATAGTAGCTCTCTGTGTTGATATTTGTGGGCTGGTGGTCCCAACAAGAAGGCTTACAATTGGTAGTGCTGTGGTTGTTCTAACATTTTATAATCTTTGATTCTACAGATCACAGAACTATCCACAGTAATTTGAGCACCATCTAGTTGGTATTCTGGCTACCTTCCTGATTTGGAAGGATGGTGATTAAGTGCTTTCTGGTGGTCCCTGCAGATGCCCATCCCTCCCTATCTGTGGTGGATGAAGTAACAGCTTACATAAAATCTTCTACCCACCCACACAACTTCAACATGGCTCACCGAGCTCTTCTAAATCCTCCTTGCTTAAACTGCAAAAGCAGGATGCTTTATTGTTTTCAAAGCCTGAACAATGCTGGGTAGACAGGAGTAGACTGCTCCAGTGTGCTTGGCTCCTACATACAGCACAGTGACCTCCCATTCAGCCAGCAGGACAAAGGCTTCGTTTCTCATGACAGTCAGATCTCTTGCAACAATTAAGTACAATCATAACTTCTCCATTTTCCATAACTGAACTTCATTTTCCTTTGATCTCTATCTAGCCTTTATCTACGTACAACCCCTCACCTCCTTTTTTGATTATTTTTTTTTAAAGATTTATTTATTTCTTATGTATACAACATTCTGCCTCCATGTATGCCCACATGCCAGAAGAGGGCGCCAGATCTCATTACAGATGGTTGTGAGCCACCATGTGGTTGCTGGGAATTGAACTCAGGACCTCTGGAAGAGCAGCCAGTGCTCTTAACCACTGAGCCATCTCTCCAGCCCCTTTTTTGATTATTTTTAATCGTCTCTGCTTTCCCAGGATGTTAGTCGCTAAGCAGTATATACAAGTCTAACTAAAGAGAGAAGCCAATGACAACAGCTTTATATGATTAGCAAGATTATTTTGATAGTATCAAGCTAAGAATGATTCTCAAGCATTCAGTGCCCATTAAAACCAGTGAGAAATTAATGCCTGCTCTTGGGTTCTTAAATTAAGTGGGAAATTTTTTGAGGGCTTAGTGTATGATGATTATTACACAGTATTATGGGACTGATTGAGAAAATTCTGGAAGTTGTATGTTTTCTGCTGTGGTACAGCAATCCTTCTTCCATTTCCAGAGCTGATTAGCTTCACTAAACATTTTATGAGTAAAGGAAAGAAGAGACAAAGACAATGAGGGAGGGAGGGAGGGAGGGAGGGAGGGAGGGAAGGAGGGAGGGAGGGAAGGAGGGAGGAAGAAAGGATAAGATTCAAGCAAACTGAGCCCTGAGCCTCTGGGCATCAAGAGCTGCTCTAAAGCATGCACAAGTGTGAGCATACACACAAACGCTCATGTGAGTGTGCATGTGTTGGTATTTGCATGTGCGTGTGCATACACACACACACACACACACACACCACCTTTCGACCAATAATGTAAAGCAATGTCTTGGTAAACTAGTGAGGATAATGGATTTTACTTTTTTTCCATTTTATGTGTAGAGTACTGATTACTTAAAAAAACATTTTCAGATATTTGCATTTCATAGACAAAGCTGTTAAAAGAGTTAAGCACGTCTATGTTCACATGTTTCTTGTTTTATTTTGTTTTTGTCCTTTTGGATTTTTCTTTCTTTTTTTTTTCTTTTCTTACTTTATTTTTTTTTTTTTTTTTTTTTTTTGGTTTTTCGAGACAGGGTTTCTCTGTGTAACAGCTCTAGTTGTCCTGGAACTAGCTCTTGTAGGCCAGGCTTGTACTCAAACTCACAGAGATCTGCCTGCCTCTGCCTCTTGAGTGCTGGGATTAAAAGCGTGTGCTACCACTGCCAGGCCCTGTTTCAATTTTTTTTTTTTTTTTTTTTTTTTGGATTTTTCGAGACAGGGTTTCTCCGTAGCTTTTTGGTTCCTGTCCTGGAACTAGCTCTGTAGACCAGGCTGGCCTCGAACCCACAGAGATCCACCGGAAATTAATACAAACTGACACAAAGAAAAGAAAAGAAAATTTGTAACCTGTAAAAATGTTCATCTAGCAAAGGACATACACACCCAAAGTAAAATGTAAAATTAAGACAAAGAATCCAGGAGCTGGGGAGATGGTTTTGTCAATAAAGTGCATGCCATGCAAGCTTTGGACCTGAGTTCAGATCCCCAGCACCTACATAAAAATCTGTTGGTGGCACATGTCTTTAATCCCTGTGGTGGGGAGGCAAAGACAGGAGAATCTCTGAGGCTTGCTACCCAAGTCAGTAAGCTCCAAATTCAGTGAGAGCTGCTGTATTCAAAAATAATGCGGAGCCAGGCATGGTGGCATGTGCCTGTGATCCCATTCCAAAGGCAAACATAGGCGGAACACTATGAATTCAAAGCCAGCATGGTCTGAGTAGTCAAGGCTACACAGTAAGACCTTGTCTTGATGGTGGTGGTGCTGATGATGAAGAACAAGAAGAAGAAAAAGTAGGAGAAGGAGGAGAAGAAGGTGGAACATGGCTGGAAAAACATCAACCTCTGGCTTTAATGTGCACATGTACACATATGCACGCACTCTCCCAAGCACACATACGTACATACACCTAAGACAAATAATTCAACGGCAACAAATTGCTCTCCCACTCCCCCCGCCCTCCTTGGGAATTCACGAAGACCACATGTGAGGTATACTAGCCACACAGTTGAATCAAATCTATGCAATTTGTGCTTAGCTAAACTCGGGTGTGGCTTTCCACGGTCACTCTGGTCAGCCCCATAAAGCAGCTGCGGCTGCACTATTTGTCTGGCTGATGATTTGACTTGGTAAAGCTGAAACTTCTAGTGTTTTCAGAGTTAATGTTGCTAGCCCCTTAGCAAAGGGAGTTATAGTCACTCTCGGTTCTGTAGGTTTTCTGTTTTGTTTTGTTTTCCTAGAAGCAGAAACAGACTTGATACTGAACTCTAAGGAGAGAAAGAACCTTGAATTTGCGGCCAGTACTCGATGAGGCGATTACTCAAACATGTGAACCCGCCGTTGTCTCCGCCAAAGCCCTAGTTTCTTGATTTAAACTGACTCATCCCACACTTACATGATATTTAAGGTAAAGAGGATCTGTATCCTACTTAAAACCACGAAAATTGTAGGTTTTACTTTTGTTCCTAGATCTGCCATTGATTCAGGTTCCTTCTAATAATAATCTTGCATCTGAGAACTAGGTTTCTGACTGCCCATATTTTAATTCTCCTCTGCTTATCATTTAAAACATCAATTATCTGACTTCATCCTATTTTCCTACTTGTGGACAGGAAGCCTGTTATTTGTTAATGAGGAGCTAAGTGTATTCCGACAGCCCACTGGAGAAACTGGACCAAATACCGGCAGGGGAACATCAGTTGGGGAAAAATGTACTCAGATCTGGAAAATGACTCAGTGTCTAGGAACTCACTGCATTTAACTTACAAAGTATGTTCCAAATGAGCAAGCTGAAAATTCTTCAAGAGAATCAACAACATAAAAATGCCTAGAGCTGTCAAGCAAGGGATTACTTATTAAAAATTCCATTCAGTTGCAATGATATCAGCTTCTGGAGCATCTGTGGAACAAACTGACCATTGTTCAGACTAAAATCTGTCAATCACTGAACGTATTCCAAATTATTCCGAGAACTGTCAACATCCCCACGCCTGTATGGGCTCCCCTTTACGTCTTGTGGTTGCGTGTTAGCCACCGATGAAAGCTGCGTGGTGATTAAACCAAAGAGGGAACAACACAAACATTTTCATAGGAGCAAAATAGAAGGCACATTCCAACATGGCTACAGGTGCATCTGAGAGATGTTCCATCAAATAAATAACCTGGAGCTGGCTACAGTGATATGCATCTATTCCCAGCACTCAGGAGGATGAGGCAGGAGGATTGAGAGAGGTCAAGACTGCAAATCAAGCATCTGTCTCAAAAATTAAGATATTCAAGAAATCAACCTAATAACTAAAATCCTTATTAGCCTAATAATTAACATCAAACTTCTCCCTTCTTCTGAAAAAAAAAAAACGGTGGAAGGATGGGATGATAAACACACAGAGTCTGATGACCTTGCAAATACTGCAGTGTGGTGATTCGGTAGAGGCTACTGAGGTCTTACCCGGAGAAGAGGATGCTTCCCATTGACACTTGAGTGAAAGGCAGAGCCAGGACTGAGGCTCTAGATATTAGTAAGGATGCTATGTCTCCTAGAAATGTTACTAAGTAGCCATCATACATAAACTCTAAAAACACAGGCATGGTTTAAAAAAAAACTCACCTGAAGAATGCATCAAAAAATTGATTTTCTCTCTTTTTCCACCTCCTGGAAATGAACTGACCTAAGACTCCTGACGTCAAGGATACCCAGCAATGCATTTCCTCCAGATAAAGGTCATGTTACATGGAGTGAGGTGGACAGTACTGGTCTGCTGAGTTCTAGCTGTTGAACACACGCTTTTGACATCATCCTCAGTGAGAATCCCCAGCAAACCACTGAGCCTCTGGGGCATCCCTTATTCTTCTTCCTAAGTCAGAGAATTTGGCCTGAAGTTGTGGATGCCTACCTGCCATATTTACATCTTCCGGTACTTCTGTCTTCTCTCCTTGTCTAAAAGATGGGCCCTGGAGGTGGTCGGGTCTCAATTCTGTTTCAACAAGAGAGGCAATGATTCTCCAGGCTCATTCATATCCCACTCTGCTTATACTTGTCTTTCTGGACATTTGCACAGCTGGGAATGGCTGCCTGGATCACAGGACCTCTCCTGACCTTCAGGATCAACATATCCCAACACAATTGCTCTCAGAGGGCTCGTAGTCTCTGGGGCCACTTTACCAAGACCAGTTCTACCCCCCAATGTAGATTGTATTGCTTTGGCAGAGTTCTGAGAGGGAGGACCAAGCTTAGGTCCCAAGTACCCTTCTAGAGTCAGAGTGCTCCAACGGGACACAAAGAACTCACTCTGTGACTGTGTGTCTCACCTGTATAGCTAACTACTTTGTTGGGGAAAGCAGTGGTGGCAGTGACCCAATATAGAGAAGGCTATGATTAGATGCTATCTCTGTCCATCAGCAGGGAAGCATGGGAAGCTTGAATATAAATAACCAAGCTGTCTCCCAGGGTTTAACCATGGCTGAGTCTTTGATTATTATCTATAATTATTATTGTAAGCTCACCCGAGGAAGTGCAGAATAAGGGTATAAAGTAATGTCTCACCAGAGCAGAGGGTTGAGAAACAATGTTGCTAAGGTGTGATATATATTAAAAACATCATCATTAAGAAAAAAAAGAATGCTACTTCTGAGCACTGTTATAGCATTGCACAGCTTACAAATACAGTCATCAGTCATATCAATCCAATCGCGTACATGAGAATATATGACTACTAGTGATCTCATGTTATAGAAGAAACTAGATATAAAACTCCAGACAACTTAGTTTCCTTTCTTCTGTCCATCCGCCAGTTCTCAAAACCACTCAGAGGTTTAATATTGCTTATAAATGCTTGGCTGATAGCTCTGACTTGTTACTAGCTAACTCTTACATGTAAATTAACTCATATTTCTTGTTTTTTTTGTTTTTTTTTTTTTTGATTTTCGAGACAGAGTTTCTCTGTGGCTTTGGAGCCTGTCCTGGAACTAGCTCTGTAGACCAGGCTGGTCTCGAACTCACAGAGATCCGCCTGCCTCTGCCTCCCAAGTGCTGGGATTAAAGGCGTGCTCCACCACCGCCCGGCTTAACTCATATTTCTTAACTATGCGTAGCCATGTGGTTCATGGCTCATTGCCTCATTTTCTACATGTTCTGTTTCCTAGGCGCTGACTTAAGTCTCTTTCTCTCTCTCTCCCCCTCCCTCCCTCCTCTTCATCCCAGTATCCTCAGTTTTATTATCCTGCCTAAACTTATCCTGCCTTGATCTAGGCCAATCAGCTTCTTTGCTAACCAATAAGAGTAATACATATTCTAGGAGTAGAGGAGGATTATTCCACAGCATTCTATCCATTATTTAGTCTCATTCTTTAAACTATATATCCTTAAAAGGCTGAGCTTAGGACTGGGGATATGGCTCAGTGGCTAGAGAGCTTGCTGTGCCAGAACGAAGGCCTGAGTTCAGATCCTCAGAGCTCATGTAAAAAGCTGAGCATGTAGGTGTGGGCCTGCACCCCAGAACCGGGACAGAGATAGAGAACTCTGGGCCTCACTGGCCAACCAGTCTCCCTGAAATGACAGAATCCAGGCTCAATAAGAGATCATATCTCCAAAAATAAGGTGGAGTGTGATCAAAGAAAACACATGACACAGCACAGACACACACACATGCACACACACAAGTGCAGATATGCACATAAGTTTACACTACACTACACAAACACACACATACTCACACATGTGCAGATAGGCACATAAATATACACTACACCACAAACGCATGCACACACACACAAGTGCAGATATGCACATAAGTATACACTACACCACACACATCACAAACACAAATGCACACACAAGTACAGATGTGCACATAAGCATACACTACACTATACACACATGCACACACACACACACACAATATTGTAGCTTTCACGGGTTTAAACCACACCTCAACATGCTGGCATCAAATGGATTACATGGGTTTATCAAAAAGGAACACATCAAGACAATAAAAAAATTTCATGTGATAAGTCATACTGTGAAAAATAAATGCTTATCGCCTCTCTACTGATAACCAATTACCAAACCAGAAAGCTAGCACAAAACTTAAAGCTGCAGTTTAGGCATCATCATAAATCTGAATTGATGACTGCTCCAGGTACCACACCATCCAACACTGTAGGCAACACTAAAATACTTCCATAGCAACTGTCACCAAGGACATAGAAGGATGCTGAAAATATAAAAGAGGATAAAGGAGCTATAAACTAGAGACAAACAAGATTGCTTCCCTGGTAAAATGAATCCCACTGTTCAATTTCAATAAATATTGAACCACTTGAAGTGACTGTAAGCAGCTGTTTCAGTGTCAGACCCATCTTTCTGATATATACTTTTTTAAGGAAAAAAAAAAGATCACCCAGAGATCAGCAAACACGCATAACTCTTGATGCACATACCAGGGAGAAAACTCATGTTATCATCTGTAGATTGGCCATGAGTCAGAAAAGGGAGGCGGGAGTCCCAACCCAGCCATTTACTAAGTGTTAGCAGAGACACAAAAGGGAACCCAGAATTGCTGCTTTTCTTGGACTGTGTGGGGGAGGATAAATAAGCTACTTGTGACAATTGTCAAAGGAGAGATAATGCTGTACCTGCTAAATTTTAGAATACTTCTGGAAAATTTGTGGAATGAATTGTATACCCCAAGAGCATCAGTTGAAATTCTAATCCTACATCTTGCAATATTTCCCCATGCATACTGGTCAGGGAGGCCCAAGAGACTCCCCGAAACAACATAGGCTCTTGGTCGCCATCTATAACTAGAGATGAGACATCACATTTTGCAGAATATACAATGAATTTTGACTACAAGAGAAATCAAACTGGAAGTGGCCGGATAACTTGTTCACTGTTAGCTAGCTTTCACGGTGCTGGAAGATGCTATGCAGGGCCATGGGGGGAAAAAGACGTCAGTGGTCTTTCTCAGTCCTTGACTCAGAATGCTACAATACCAACATGCCTGGCAAGATGTTACCACTGTTGCAATTGAAGCATGAAGATTATACAGGTAACCAATCACTTTCTGGTTGGATTTGAGGGTGCTCAGCCAGAGGGAATTCATGCCTGGTACTGTAAACCTGGCCAAAACCCCTTGGCTCCAGGGGTGTTGTAAGGAATCTACTACTGTTGTTTTGTTACATGGACAAGTTGTCAAACTGACTTCTAAGTATTTGTTCTTTATTTATAGATTAGTATTGCTCTCAATACTAACTGAAAAACCGCTTTCTACAGTGGGCAATAGAATAGAAGTCCATAACAAGTCAACATTCTGAGAATAACTATTGAGTTGTTAGCTCTAAACGGGACATCTGCAACATCACTGCCTCACACACTTTGAAAGGCTCAGGGAATGTGGTAGGACAGGAGGTGGAAAGAAGGCAAGAGCTGGACGACGGGGAGGAGTGCTGTAATATGCTGTCTTCTGGACATTGTATGCCCATTACATGGCTGACCTCACTGCAGCTGTGGGTACCTGCATGAGACCGGCACAAGCTCAAGGCAAGGAGATCAGTTAACATTGCAACAGTCCCCTCATATTTAACTCAGTGGGCTACACAAATCAAAGGGCGTGCAGAACCCTGGGAGGAGGATGAAGATGTGTTGAGGGATGTTCTAAAGGTGGAGAGAGTTGAGGGCGAGTATGATCAAGATACATCTTGTGCGAATATAACATTGTCAAAGAATAAAGAAAAGCTATTCTAAGAAATAGTCGTCATGGGTATAATGAAGTTGAAATCAGGTGATCCTTATGTAACAATATCGTGTGAAAACGGACACACCAGTCTGCTTAGGGCAGAGCCAGAGGCTGGAGTGCAACACCTCTAAGCCAAGCCAAGGGACAACACAGACTCCATTAATAAAGGCAAGAGGGGTCCTGCACCTTAAATTCAAACTTTGAACCTCCAGAAAGGTGAGAGAATAAACATCTGCTGTTTCAAGCTACCCTGTTTGGGTACTTTGTAACCAGCCCTAGGAACCTGGTTTATATAGAGATTCTTTCCTGCTAAGGGGAGCAAGCCAGGCTTCCAGTAAGAAGTGACATATAAATGAAACCTTGAAAACCTTGTACCATCTGGTAGAGCATGCTGAACCTGTCTGTGGTCGTAGCTATTCGGAAAGCTAAGACAAGAAATCACTTAAGCTCCCGAGTTCCAGGGTAGTCTGGGTAACATAATGAGCGGCCATCTGTGCTGGCTAAATTTATGTCAACTTGACACAAGCTAGAGTTATCGGAGAGGATGGAGCCTCAGTAAAAAAGAAAATGCCTCTATAAGATCCAGCTGTAGGGCATTTTCTTAATTAGTGATTGATGTGAGAGGGCCCAGCCCGTTGTGGGTGGGATCATCCCTGAGATGGCGGTCCTGGGTTCTATAAATAGGCTGAGCAAGTTATGATCAGCAAGACAGTACGCAGACCCCTTCATGGTCTCTGCATCAGCTCCTGTCTCCAGGTGCTCATCCTGGCTGAGTTCCTGTCATGACTTCCTTCAGCAATGGACTATGGATGTGTAAGGATAAGCCAAATAAACCCTTTCTTCCCCAACTTGCTTTCAGTCATGGTGTTTCATCATAGCAATAGTTGTGCCTGAAGAGTCCAAAGATAAGAATATAGAAATGCAGATTCCAGAAATAAGAATAAAGAAACAATAAAATAAAAAGTTGTAAGCCCAGGAGAATGAGAGCAGGCTATCCAGAGCTTTCTCAGCACCTTAAGGATTAACTATTAACAGTGGGTTACTCTGCTTCATAACCCATAGCTCTGTTTACAAGGCCGAAGCATCTCTCTGCAAACTGAGAGCCCTAAGATAACACCCTGGCCATCCATGAATAATGACGGAGGTGGATATTCGTGACCTCTGGGTTACGCATTATCCCTGCTATGTGAAACTGTCAGCATCAAAGGGTCGAGCGCAGGGCTTCAGTAAACACCGCCTGGGAATACCAGGGAAGATAATAAATTAAATACAAACACTAGTTTAACTGAAAAACTCTGATAATGGAAATTGAAAAGAAGGGCAATTTGTATCTGAGTTTTACCTTGAGATTGTAAAAACTCTTTTGTTATTGCCTAATGTTTGCTAGAAAAGGAGTTTTAAAAAAACCGGCGTTGGCCTCAGCCTTACAAATCCATCTCTGGCTGTGGCCTCGGCTAGCTGATAAGCTTTTTGTGCCCCATGGAGATTTATTTTTTTAATTTTAATTTTTTTCCTGGAATAAAGTTTGCTTCTGGTTTATTGGACTTTGGTGGCCTGTCCCCATCTTTGTGCAACCGACCACCGTGTACCCAACAGTATCAGGTGTTCAGTTCACGAGGGTTCGCAGAAGAAACAGGGTCAGTCACTCTAAGGTGATTTTAGCCTTTGTAGCTGCAGGGGAGTCAGCTTCTGGTGAACTGATGGACTGTAACTTTGCAAAAGGCTTTTTTTTTGTTGTTATACAATTTACACCTTAGCAAAACCTCTTATCTTAATCTCCTCAAAGTAGACAAATGCCAAAGCAATTCTCAGCCACAGCCACAGAACTCAGTTCTTCAACCAAATTTTGCATAGGCTTTGAACCTTTTAGCAAGCACTTAAGATTTACACACTTCAAGCAGAAGGGAGCAGGCACAAAAAAACAGATCAAAGGGCAGGTGCTAACACTCCAGAATCAGATCAGCTGCAAAGCTACAAACAGTAGCCCAAACTAAGATACCATCTCAGTATGAGTATTTATATTTGTGCTATCTGAATGTCAGGATGTGGGTTTTCCCATTTTCATGAAAATAGCATTTAAGATTTATTGAGAATCTATTGCATGCCATACATAGCAGTAGGAATTATTCTACATCTGGACTAACCACTGACTCATCTCCAGATGACATCTGGATTTCTGAATGCCCCTGCCCCTTTCATCCTGTGATGGTTGGTACATTTAGTAAATTAGGTAAATGAATCAGAGAGTGGTGACATTTGTGTGTGTGAGATGACATGACAGATTCTAGGCATAAGCCCAGGATATCTGGAACTGAGATGACCCAGAGCCAAGGTGGCCATTCTCCGTTCAGTTCCACAAACCTAGGTCACGAGGAGGCCTTCCAAGGACTAGAATCTTTAGGAGCACAGAAGTCCACACCCTTGGCATTCGACAGATGGGCCATGACACTGGGAAAGCTTTAGCCTTGGCAAAAAAAAAAAAAAAAAAAAAAAGTGGCCCTGAAAACAGAAGATAAATATGTGGGAACTGGGGCAGAAGAAAAATGACAGGGCAGTAGCCTGGAACGACTACAAAAGAAAGATTGTTTAAAGAAACATCCAGAAGTAAGTAGGGATGATTTGAAGGCTCTTAATCTCCTTTAGTCAAATAGAAAAGAGATTCCTGCCATTGAAAAACAGAACACAAAGGAAAGACTGTTTAGTGAGGCCTTGTTTTAGGTCAGCACAGCAACGGGGGCCTAGAATACATGGGCAGGAGCTGATTTTCCTACATAAACCAAACCATCATGAGACCCACTTCCACTTTACTAGCGAGGAGATGGAGATTCACAAAAGATGCTATTTAACCTTTCCCAGACAGAATTCGGTGAATTACTGCAGTTGAATCAAAAGGAGAGCCTTGCATGCCTGCCACTGGAGCCATGGACTTTTGACTATGTCATTCCACTGTTGTAGGCAGAAGGGAAGAGGTGAGTGACGCTCACAAGGAGCAAAGGAAGGAAGGCATGAGGTCCAGCATCAGTCAAGGCTCTGGAGCTCAACCCAAGTGCTCCAATGAAAAGCCTTTAAACCAAGCACTCATACGGGCGGGGGCAGGATTAAGGGAATCAACAAAGAAGTACGAAAGCACTCAAAGCCAGCAATAGAAGACAGTGTCTCCCAACGAGGTCTATGAGATGGGTTGAGTCCCAGATCTGTGGAAGTAGCATTATGTTAGGAGCTACACCATGGAAGGACACCATCAAAGCCAGAAAGACTGGACCAAAACAGAGGAGAAAGCAACGTAGCCTCCCTTTGCATCTTCCAGTGCAGGTGTGGTAACAATGCTATCTGTCACAAGCGTGCAAGTGTAAGGGTGCCTGGGTGAGGCAGAAGCAGCATCAGAGACAGCACAGGTGTACCCTGTCCTAGTCTACCCTGTTTTGTGTCACAAGAAGCACTTCCTCCAGGGACTGACTTCTGGGTCAGTTTAGTCAGTAGGAGGCTTTGAATGAAGGGTGTGTAGGGAGAAGTCAGTGTATTTCTTCCTTTGTCTCTGCTTTGGACAAATGGAATCAATAAAACAATAAAGTGAAGAACAATGGGATCATAGCATAGGATAAACTGAATATGCAAAACCTAATGGAAAATTAGGACGTTACAGAGTGACTGCTCCTGGATTACCTCACAGCGGTTCTCACTTCAAAGGACGTCTGCTAAGACCACAGTCACATTCTGATGGGACAACTTGTCTTAGTGCTCTTCAAGGGGATCTGCTGGTCTGACCCATTGGTGTCCAGTGCCCTGTTAGAGACTAGAGCAAAGGCATGCCCAGCTTGGACCCTGGGAGCTAGGCTGGCATGCCTCTTTCCTAGTGCTCATCAGAGAATTGGTACCTGCTGTGGTTCACTGTATGTTTTTTCCTCTTCTAGGGTTACGAGAAGTTTCTGGGGAGGGGAAAGCTTCCATAGCAACCTGTCAATCAGGCCAATGTCTTCAGCAGAAACTCAGAGGTGAAGGTTTGCTGGGGAGACCAACTTCATGGTAACTTGAAGTCACACAAGAAGGTGGGGGGACTATTGAGATGGCTTAGTGGTTAAGAGCACTTGTTCCTCTTCCACAGGACCCTATTTCAATCCCCAGCACCCACAAGACAACTCACAACTGTCTGTAGCACCAGTTCCTGGGGATGCAAGGCCCTCTTCTGGCATCCTTGGACACTAGGCATGCATGTGGTACACAAACATTCCTGCAGGCAAAACACTCAGACACGTAACAAAAATCTAATTTTAAAAAAATTATTTATTTATTTATTATGTATACAATATTCTTTCTGTGTGTATGCCTACAGGCCAGAAGAGGGCACCAGACCTCATTACAGATGGTTGTGAGCCACCATGTGACTGCTGGGAATTGAACTCAGGACCTTTGGAAAAGTAGGAAATGCTCTTAACCTCTGAGCCATCTCTCCAGCCCCCAAAATCTAATTTTTTTACTGTGCATTTGGAACTTAAAAATAATTTATGCCTCAAAATCCCAGTAACATTTTTCACAAAACTAGAAAAAAATCCTAAAATTCATGTGCATTCCCCGAATACCCTGAGTAGCCAGAGCAATCTTAAGTAGGGAGAACAATGCTTGATGCATCATAAAAACCAATTTCCAATTCTACTGCAGAGACAAAATAACAAACACAACATGTTACAGGCAGAAAGATAAGACATACTGGGACCCAGTGTAAGAGAGGACCCAGAAATAAGCCCATGCAGCCAGGGGCATCTGATTCTCGATGCAGACCAGACGGTATACTAGAGAAGGGATGGCCTCTTCGACAAATGGAAAATTGGAGAGTTGGGTGTAGAAGAATGAAAGCAGATCTTAATCTTGCACCCCGTGGAAAAATCAGTCCAAAACGGATCAAAGACCTTAAAGTAATACCTGAAACTTTGAAGCCTACCGGGAAAACCACTTCAGCTTGAAGGCATAGCAGGAGCTTTCTGAAAATGACTCCAACAGCCCAGATCATAAGAGCAAGAATGAGCATGTGATGACCTGACCTTTCAAAGCCTCTGCAGAGCCAAGGAAACCAACAAAGAGAAGAGACCGCACACATAAAGAGAGAAATATTTCATTCTGCAGGAAAATAATGTCCAGACCGTATAAAAGAATTAAAAAATTAGACATCAAGAAAACAAAGAGTACAATAAATACATGTGAAAAATAGACATTTCAATTAAGTACTTTAAGCCGGGCAGTGGTGGCACACGCCTTTAATCCCAGCACTCGGGAGGCAGAGGCAGGTGGATCTCTGTGAGTTCGAGGCCAGCCTGGTCTACAAGAGCTAGTTCCAGGACAGGAGCCAAAAGCTACGGAGAAACCCTGTCTCGAAAATCAATTAAGTACTTAAGCACTCAAGATGCTGAGGTAGGCAGGCCTTAGAAATTTGAGGCTAGCCTGGACACACAGTACATTCCAATCCAACCTGAGCTACAAAGTTAGACCTTATCCTAAAGAACAAGCAGCAACAAAGAATTAGCAGCAAGTAACAATAACCAATAAACTCTTTAAGAAAGTTAATGTCTTTAGCCATCAGGAAAATGGAAACCAAAAGTACATTGAGTGGCTGGACGTTCAGCTCAGTCGGTAGAGCGCTTGTCTAGCAAGCCTAAGGCCCTGGGATCAGTCCTCGGCACCACAAGTGTCGTAGTGCACACCTATAATACTAGCACTTGGGAAATGGAGAAAAGGGAATCAGAAGTTCAAGGTCATCCTCTGCCACAGAGCCAGTTTGAAACCAACTTGAACTAAATGAGACCCTGTCTTTTAAAAAAAAATATTGAGATTCCATCTCTCCCTACCCTTAATGGTTAATGGCTAGAGCATATAAAAAAAACTCCAGTGTGATTGCAGGAAAGTGGAGAGCCACTGTATAGCAGTCCACCCATTTTAGAAATGATCTCAATACCAGAAGACCCTCTTGTATACTTCTGGCTATATACCCAAAGCAATACAAGTAAATATGTAATTAAGAGAGCTGCATATTGTTGATTATGGCTCTACTTGTTAGGAAGATATATATATATATATGTATATATATATATGTCTATATATATATGTCTATATATAGGCAAGTTATATATAGAGTCAGCTGAGGTGCCCATCAATGGACAAATGGTAAAGAAGACACAGTACAGCAGTGATATGCCATAGCATCCATTACCTCACGTGAAGATGGACCTAGGGGGCGTGGCTCCTTGACTGTAGCCTTGGCCTTGGAACTCACTTACCTTAACCAGTAGAATGAGGCAGAAAAGAACGATCCAGCTCCGAGTCTAGTCCTTATGAGACCTTGCATATTGCAATCTTTCTTCTTATACATATTCTCAGCCATGATGGACTCAGAAGGAAGACGAGAGGAATGTAGAAAAGGGCTACCTTGGTTAGCCTCCCAGCCAAACTCAGTATAGATGATCCAATCCAGAATGTGCCCCAGAGATACGTGCTCTTTGTGTGTGGTTTGTTACGTATTAAGTCAACACAAAAGGCTCCTCATGAGCAGAACGCTTCACATTTCTAGGTCGTTAGAGCCCATGACCTATTTTTGACCTTGATCAATGGATCCAAATGTTCTTTTAAGTCTAAAGTTCACCTTTGATTATATATATATTACATTATGTATGCTTAATAACTATAATGTATGCTTCATATAGAAAAACTATAATGTATACTTAATAACGTGTTTGTGGGCAACTTAGAAGCAATTCACATGTATTATCATCAATATTCATAGGCATTTCTTTCAGGTTCCCAAATCATACATCCAGGAGCTGTTGGTGGGCGACATGGGAGTGATACGGGATTCACCAGCTAGGTCACTCTCAGTTCTTCAGGCTCCTGTCATCTTGCCCTCTTTCCTGCCAGCAGAGGTTTCAGAAATGCAGAGTTGGACCCAGTAGTGACAGTGATAAATTGGAGTAATTGTCCTCGGGGTTTCTGGCCTATTGAGCCAACGACCCAGTCAGACAGCAGAGGAAAGAGTAGGGTAGTGCCACTAACACCTCACCCGAGACTTTTCTGTTGCTTCTAGCTTCTCAGCATGACATAGCGTTCTGGTCTGGCGTGCCACGTCTGGTAGGCTCTTTGCAACTGCTTCAAACATGGCTGTAAAGACTTTTTTTCTCACTGAAATTACACTGTCCAGTTTGGCAGACTTCTTTGCTCTTGGTTCCTTTGAAGACTAAGTGGGAAAAACAAAGAGCAGGACACACACAGCTGACTCTATGCTGCTTTTAAATGTTTATTTGTAGCAGAGAAATAAATCATTTCAGACGAAGCACAATTTAGTGGCTATAAGAAAGAGTTAAAGAGCCAGCTTTATATTTTGGGATCAGTGGGTCCAAGCCCTGGCTCAGAGGAAATTGAGACTTTGAAAGAAAAGTTCTGCTTTCTCTGAAATCTTATCTGTAGCACACCAACCCCAATAAAAGTAAAACTCATATTCCCTCACTTCCCAGATTCCTAAAACAGCTACTCTTAGTTCTCTTGGGTATTGTCAGGGCAGGGGACACCATGGAAGAGAGAAATGAAAAACAGTACATTCCTGAGACATTAGCAAAGATCAACAGAAAAGAATTGTTGCAACACGGTGATTTCCACAGGGATGGAAATCCTTGAAGGTTTAGACGGGGCTCCCAGAAATTCTGCTTCAAGAAAAATTGAGGTCATGTGAGGTCGAAGGCAAGGAGAAAGAGCAAGTTTGAGGCCAGCCTGAACTACATAGTGACTTCAGAATGAGACTTTGTCTCAAGAAAAGAAAAGAAAATACAGAATGACATTAAAAGAAGGTAACAAAAGATCAAGTCTTGGGATTATCTAGAAATAGAAATAAATCAGAGTAACTCCCATCAGTGAAATCACACTAGGTTCCTGACAGTCTTCTACTGTTCAGCAAAACCAATCACTGGTCCTCAGGATAATCCGATGGCAGGTGGAAGTATTATCTCCGTTTCAGAGATAAGAAAACTGAAGAATTGAGCCACAAAGTCATGAAGCAACTCACTTAAAGAGACATAACTAGAGAAAACAGATGTAGCATATACATGATTGCAGTTGTGAGTAGCCATGAGTAGTCTACCATCAGCTTAAACTGTTACTAACATTTTTCCTTAAAAATTCATATGAGGAATAATCCAATTAAAAATGGGATACAGTTCTAAACAGAGAATTCTCAACAAAAGAATCTCAGATGGCTGAAAGACACTTAAGGAACAGTTCATTATCCTTAGCCATCAAGGAAATGCAATTCAAAATGGCTCTGATATACCGTCTTACACCTATCAGAATGGCTAGGATCAAAAACCAATGATAGCTTATGCTGGAGAGGATGCGGACTAAGGAGAATACTCCTCCATTGCTGGTGGGAGTGCAAATTTGCACAGCAATGGTAACACAAAGCTTAACCAACCAATATCTGTTTAAGTGGTTTAAGATCCACTCCATGAGATAGAACACATACCCAACACTGCTTGAGTGACCAAGAACTTGAGACTAGATAGCCAGGGACCTAGAGTAAAACCAAATAATACTGGTTTAAAATGTAGTGATAAAAATACTCCTAATGACATTTTCTATACTCATAGATCATTGCCTTGCTCAGCCATATTCAGAGAAGCTTCCTCCTGCAGCAGATGGGAACAAATACAGAGACCCAGTCAGACAATATGCAGAGAATGAGAGACCTTGGAACGCTCAGCCCTACAAGACATGTCTCTATCAAATCCCTTCCCCCATAGCTCAGGAAACCCTACAGATAAGGAGGCAGAAAGTCAAGAGCCAGAGGAGATGGATGACAGCAAGGAAACAAGGCCTTCTCAACATCAGGACCTACACACACATGAACTCACAGAGATGGAGGCAGTATGCCCAAGTCCTGCACAGGTCTGTACCAGATGGGGTTCTAGATCTGCAAGAAGTGAACACATGCCCCTATCCCTAACCCAGAAACTGTCTCCAGTTGAGACCCACTCACAAATGAAACTCTAGCTTCCTCTAAGGAAGTCTCACTGGGGAAACAAACTACTCAAGTTTAGGCTGCATGCCCAGCAGTAGAAGGCCAACAGCAAATGCACTAATTTTATGGTTATATGGAATTCCTGAGTGTGTGAATGAATGGGTCTTTGTGTGTATTTTTGTGCCTTTTATTGATCTCTTTTCCTTCTGTTGTTTGTTTTGTTATATTCCAATGTGGTTGTTTTTGCTTTATCTTATTTTATTGTCCCTTAGAAGCCTGTTTTCTAGTAAGAAACAGAAAGGGGGTGGATCTGAATGGGAGAGGAAGTGGGGAGGTACTGTGGAAACTCCTTCAGCCAATAGCCTGGCACACTCTGGGCATGGCCACCTGTACTATATAAACAGATGTAGAACTTTGTATAGTCTCCTTGGCTGCTGGGTTTGGTTCCTGTTCCCCACTCCTGCAGAGGACTGTTGATTGTGAGTCTACCCCTAAATAAAGAACCCTTTATTATATTCCATTCTGGGCTAGCGTGGGACTACTTCATTGTAATCGTCTACAGGGAGGAACTGGGAGGAAGAAAGGGAGGGGAAAAATAAATAAATAAAATAATTTTTTTAAAAGAAGAAAGCAAAATAAGATGGCTTTGTGATATTTCATTGTTTGACAGAGGTTTTTGCACACATTTTCCAATCGTTCCTCTTTTTTTTATTAAATTTATTTATTTATTAAGGTCTTGGAATTTTTTCTTGAAAAAGCAACTGCCTCACTTTTGTGGTTCTCCAGTTACCATGGCATGAGAAATGCAGGTTGTCTAGTTTTAGAAACAGCATGCCATGGTAACTGGAGAACCACAAAAGTGAGGCAGTTGCTTTTTCAAGAAAAAATTCCAAGACCTTTATTATCTCTAGCAGAATTACTTTGTCCATGCAGATATGGCGGTCTGTATCGCAGCACTTGGGAAGCAGAAGAGGGAGGATTGTTAGCTCTGGCCAGCCTGGGCTTCATAGCAAGATTTTCTCAGAAAAGAAAATGAACAGGGTAGAGTAACTGAACAGCAGGAAGGAGTCCAACACCAGGTAGACAGGTGATGTTTATCACAGCTAGACTTACCATCAGAATAAGGTTTGAACACAGACAGAACGTAAGCTCTGTGGGGTACTTTTAGTTTGTCCTGAAAGGGAAAGACTAATATGATTTACACACATGGTGTACAGACTCACATGCTACCAAAATATCCAATAAAATAAAAATAAAATTCTATTGCAGTAATTCAAAAGTACAGAATTCAGAGTCAATCAAACCATAACTTTAGCCAGCTGGTGGTGGTGCATGCTTTAATCCCAGCATTTGGGAAGCAGAGTTGGGCAGATCTCTGGGTGTTCAAGACCAGCTTGGTCTACAGAGCGAGTTCCAGGATAACCATGGCTACAAAGAAAAATCCTGGCTCAAAAACCAATAAAAAAGACTTAAAATATTATATCTGATACTTAAGAGTACTTCAATTTACCTAATTTATCGAATTTATGATATTGTAAATAGTAAAGTTATAAAACTTATTCAAATCTCAAAGATTTAAAATTTGTTTTGTTTTGTTTTGTTTTTTTTTGAGACAGGGTTTCTCTGTATAGCCCTGGCTGTCCTGGAAGTCATTCTACAGACCAGGCCGGCCTTGAACTCAGAGATCTTCCTGACTCTGCCTCCCACGTGCTGGGATTAAAGGAATGGGCCACCACATTTTTACCAGTTTTAAAGTATTTTTTTTTTGTCATTTCTAATACTGTGGCTAATGAAATACACAATCTATCTGAGTTCGTTCACAAAGTGAAGGGTTGTAACAAACCCAGGAGTAACAGTTAGAGGAAAGGAGGCGGCACATGGTTCACTCAGGGCACGGCTTCAAGAGCAGAAGATGTGTGATCATTTCTACTACTTTTTTACCAAAAGTAACTGCATTTTTTACTTTTCTATGTCTGTAATAAAACACCATGACCAAGGTGTTAGAGAAGAAAGAGTTTATCAGGGGCCAAATACTTAAATACCCAAGATTAGGGGGCATCGCATCTAAACCACCACAGTAAGTTTTTTCCCAGAGAAGGCTTCGATCTTCACTGCAAATTTTTAGATGACAAAGGGGAGACTGGCCTCATCATAGAGGCTACTGTTGTGCTTACACCAATGTTCATCTCTCTCAGAATTTTCTATGCTTGTATATTTAATGTGTATGTGTTTTCTCATGTATAGAGTGATAAATTGCTTTTAAAGTAATTCATTTAGCATTTGAGCACCCTTGCACTGTGTAATGGATTATCACACTAGAGGAGACACAATTCATTAATTGTTTTTTAGGCACTAGATGGTATCAGTAAACTAAACAGAAATCATACCATCCTTCTACTTAGGGACCATTCCAATCTGGTGGCATCTTATTCCTTCTATAGCTCCCATATTTGTCTTGATGTTCTCATGATCCTTGTAAGTAGGTATGGTATACTCTTCCACATCTTTGCAGGCTTATGGATTTTGTAATATGCTTACGACTTTCAGGGACATTGTACATACTATAATTATACTTCTATAGGAACATCTCTACCAGTCTCTGGCCCGGCCACCAATGTATAAAGAGCTAGTAGTATGTGATTGGAAAATGTTGTGGGAATGCAGACACAAAAACATTGAGCGTAATTCTAATGGTCACCAGCATTCTAGGCTGTACGAAAGGGCTAGGACCAAGAGGTCTTATATGTATTCAGGTGTTTGGTCATGCAGAAAATTCCCTGGAGGACAGAAGAGGGTGTTGGATCCTCTGGAAATGACTGCAACTATGTACAGTTGTAAGCTACCATGTAGGTTCTGGGAACTGAACCCAGGTCTCCTGGAAGAGCAGCAGGTGCTCTTAACCTCAGAGTCATCTCTCCAGCCCAAATATTGCTATCCTGGCAGTAGCAATTTTTTTTCCTGAGATAGTCTACATCCTGTTTGGCCCACTGGCCTGCCCTGATTGGGTGGATTAGTGATAGTCTAGCTCTCATTATAGACCAAAGCAAGTGTTGGAACAACTGACCTGATCAGAAAAAGACTTGTTCCGCAACTGACCCAATTTTCATAACAAAGAAAAAATGTTGGTAAAATATGTGGGAGAAATATATTTTTCTAGAAGCAGAAAAGGAAAGGAAGAGGTTGCTTGGACAGTTACTTATTATAAAATGTTCGTATTTACAGCCCCCAGGCATGTCAATCCATTCTATAAATGTTTCTGGAGGCCAAGCACTTAAGCTCTGTGCAGTTAGTCTACAGCCTCTCAAATTCATATGTTTTCATTATTGTTCTTTCATTTTTATTCTGAGCTAATCCTGTCTTTTTTCACAGCACAATAACGTAGCTTCAAATGTGAGGGGAAGAGAGACCATTTACAGTAGAGCTACAGAGAAAAATGTACTGGGCAAGTGGAAGTATATCCAATGAGCTCTGTTATTTTCAAATAATGCCAATGAATATTGAACGAAAGTCACTAACTCAGTATAGGGTGTCTCCAAAACACAGCATTTCATCTAAATGCTTTCTTAATGAAAGCTAAAGGAGTGTGGAGCTGAACCTCATAGCTGCAGCTAAGGGCAATTAGGTAAGTTAATAGTGTGATTCATCGTTCTCTATGAATAGCAAAATGAATCTGAAGGATGCTTTGTAACTCAAAGAGCTTGGCTCAGTCTCAAATTGCTCCTACCATCTGTTTCCAGTGTTAACTTGCAATGTGCCTAGTTATTACTCTTTCCTGACCAATACAAAGTTCTAATCCTAAGTCACATGAAAAAAACCTACTTGGAGTTGGGGCCATAGGCAAATGAACAATACACATTTGGGTAAAAATGTGTTTTAAAGAAAATCTACTGGGATAATATGGATATATAGATATACACATATGACATATAAGAAAAAAATTCCATGACAAAAACAGACTAAAGGAATTCATGGCTACTAAGTCAGCATTATAGAAAATACAGAAAATGGAAGGGATTCTCCAGACAAAAATACAGAAAAAGCAATAAGCATACCCTCAATGCTACTGGAAATAGCAATGCCAGGACAGTAGGTAAGTAAATGGGGAACCAGAAAATACCAAGCACTACAAAAACAAACAGGATGACAGAAATTAATGCACACCTTTCCGTGCTGACAGAAAATTGATGGACCCAGTTCTAAAACCAAAGATTCAAACTAGCAGATTGGACTAAAATAGGATCCACCTACTTTTTGCCTCCAAGGAATTCACATCTCCATCAATGTGCCTCACCCACATCAGGATGAAAGGTTGTAAAAAGTATCCAAGCAGATGGAAGTAGGAAGGAGCAGGTGACATCACCCTAATATCTGAGAGAACAGACTTCAAAACAAAACCTGTCAGAATAGAAAAGAGGCTTTCGGAGCTATAGAGCTGGATCAGCAGTTAGGACACACTCTGCCCTTCCAGAGGCCCTGAATTTAGTTCTCAACACCCAAGTAGGACCGTTCACAACCACATGCCACCATAGGCCTAGGGGATGCCACTCCCTCTTCTGGCCTCTGAGGAGACCTGCACCCTTGTACCTACACACACACACACACACACACACACACACACACACGGGGGGGGGGGCTGTCAATCAACCAGTCAATAAATAAATGTGAAAACACCCAAGAGATCTCCAGGGAATAACTTCTGTGCCTTATGGACTTAGAATAACTTGTGTCACATATGAACGTGGAAAAACAAACCAAAGCCCACAGCAACTGTAGTTACATGCACAACGTATACAAGGCCTGTCAAGATTGCACATGGAGGAAGGGAGGGGCTCACGAGGGTCCCCTCTTCCCTGACTATCAATAGAGAGCTAATGTTTGCTGGGAGAGAGAGTTCTTCTTTGGAGGTATATCCACTGGTAGGCTGGCCATGCTCCTCTAAATGACTTGTCACCCATGCTATTGTTGGAAACCCTAATCAACCTCAATGGAGCACACACACATACACAGAGAGAGTTGGGGGAGGGAGAGAAAGGGGAGAACAGAAGAGGAAATATCTGAGAAGATGAAAAGCATCAACAGGAATGGAGGGAGGACAAAAAAGTCTACAGAATAGGGCATGTGGTCAAAATATACTAAATACACAAATGACTGTCCCATAATGAGACCTAGTACTATTTGTGATTAGCGTGCATTGATAAAACAACAACAAATGCAGGCAAGAATGCAGACAAAGGAATCCTTACGTACAACTGGTGGGAACATAAATGACTCTAGTCCCTCTGGAAGCCAGTGTGAAGGTTTTTCAAAGGGCTGAAAAGGGATCTTCCACGTGACCCAGCTATACCCTTGTGGTAGTTTGACTGTAATAGACCCCCATGAACTCATAGCGAGTGGCACTGTTTGGAGGTGTGGTTTTGTTGAAATCCAGATGGCCTTTTTTGGAGGAAGTGTGTCACTTTGAGGTCTCATATACTCAAGCCACACACAGTGTCTCCAACCACTTCCTGTTGCCTGCTCTTCTCCTGTGTGGCATTTGCCTGCATGCTGCTACTTCCCACCATGGTGATAATGGACTAAACCCCTGAAACTGTAGGCCACCCAATAATCGTTTTCCTTTGTAAGAGTTGCCATAGTTACGATGGCTCTTCACAGCAATAGGAATCCTAAGACAACCATTGATGAGTATTTTCTGAAAGAACTTCAAGCCAGCACACCCCAGAGATATCTGCACATCAGTATGTATTGTAACACCCTTCACAGAGCTCAGACATGGAGCAAACTCAGTCATCCAGCAACTGAGAAACGAATGAGGAAAATGTGATGTGTTCATAGTGGAATTCCTTTCAGCCTGGAAAACATAAGTCGATGTCATTTTCAGGAAAACAGATGCAGCTGGAGCTAATCGTGTGAAGCAAATTAAGCAGTCTCGGAAAGAGTTGTATGTTCTTACACATGGTTCCCAGTTTTTATAAATATATAAAATATGTATGTATATGTGGCATGAATATAGAAGAAAAACTGTCTCAGGTGACATGAGAAAGGGAAAAAGAGGGGAGGGTGTTGTGGGGAATATGTACTCTATGTAGTATAGACTTGAATAAAAACTTAAATATAAAGTAAATGAATAAATCTATTCTCAGGCACTGAACAAGACTACGAGAGCAACCAGAGTGACTCAATTTACTTATTTGTTTGTTCGTTTGTAGTGGTTGTGCGTGTGTGTGTGCACACATGCACACATGTAAGTGTGGAGGTAAGCGGACAGCTTTAAGGCATTGCATCTCTCCTTCCATCATGTGGGTTGCAGGGATCAAACTCAGGTCATCAGGCTAATATGGCAGGTGTTTTTTATCTGCTGAGGCATTTTGCGGGCCCCAAAATTTTATTTTTTGAAAGTGCAAATGCTAGAATTCCCCTCCAGGAAAAGTCCTTTGAATCATGCATGCTTTAGTGTGCAAAGGCATCTGGGTTACGTCAAAGGAAAACTCAAGGTTCTTCCAACCACTACTTGTTAAAAAGTAACAATTAACAAAAGTAACATTAAAACTGTTTGTTAATATGGCATCCTGGAACTGTGGTGGTGGTGGTGGTGGTGATGGTGGTGGTGACAGTGGCTGTGGTACGGCTGCTGTTGCTACTGCTGCTGCTGCTCCTACTGTTTTGGGACAGGCCACCAGCCAAGCCTGCCCTTGAACACAACCTGTAGTCTGGGGATTACCTTGAACTTCTGATCTTGCTACCTAAGGCCTGGGCTTACGGGTGTGTTCCACCGTGTACAGTTAATCAGTGCCGGAAATTGCACTCGGGGCTTTGTGCATTCTAAGCAAGCACTCTTCCAACTGATCTATGTTCCCAGTCCTCTAAGACCGTATTTTGATAGCATGGTCTCACACAGACCAATCCTTACAAAGAACATTTGTATCCCATCTACTACAGCTCTAAGAGGTAATTTATGTTATTTCATCAGTTTTTGCTATTTCTTACTGAGGACTTTGACATTTATCTAGTGCTCAAAACATACCAAAAATAATTTCATTCTGAATAGGCATCAGTTATAACTCTGTAATTTATTTCCTAATAGTTTTTGTCTCCCTTCAAAGCTTACTCATTGATGAATAATTCTTAAGCACTTTTCAAATTCCAAACAATACCCTTGGTATCAAACAGAGCTTTGGAATTTGATGAGCCCTACAATCTATCCATGCTACAGAAGTGATACATAATTTTATATGGTTCAGGGGGCTGGAGAGATGGCTCAGTGGTTAAGAGCATTGCCTGCTCTTCCAAAGGTCCTGAGTTCAGTTCCCAGCAACCACATGGTGGCTCACAACCATCTGTAATGAGGTCTGGTGCCCTCTCCTGGCCTGCAGGGATACACACAGACAGAACATTGTATATATACATAATAAATAAATAAATATTAAAAAAAATTTTATATGGTTCAGTCAGTGTCTCCTTGAATGGGGTGACAGTGAGGAGGGCTAGCCTGAGAGAGCAAGATGAGTTGGCCTGGCTGACACAGCCTACTGTAATCTGAGGAGGTCTCAGCTGAGGAACTGGCAGATTAGGTTGGCCTACGGCCATCTGTGCGGACTTGTTTTGGTTGATGTTGTGAAGGGGACTATCTCACTGTGGACAGCGCCATCCCTAGGCAGATGGGGTGTGAGAAAGCCAGCTAAGCACAATTCTGTGAGAGAGGCAGTAAGCAGTGTACCTCCACGGTTTCAGCTTCAGTCCCAGCTTGACTCTCTGCCCTGACTTTTCTCAGTGACAGATTGTGACCTGGAAGTGTAAACCAAAGAATCCCTTTTCCTCCCCAAGTTGCTTCTGGTCAGAGTGTTTTATCATGGTGACAGAGATGAAACTAGAACCCTAGTTGTTCACCAATATAGGAGAAATAAAGAACACCCTAGGGGTGCGTAATCCTGAAGTCCTATTCAGGGAGGTCACCTGTGATAGGAAGGTCACATGAGGACTGTAAGGGTACCAGCAGGAGTTTCTCTCTAGGTGGACGTCTGTGTGGCCCATCCTGAGATGTCCCTCCCTGTTCAAGCTGTTCAGCTGATTATCTCTGCCCTTGCCATCCTCCAGACACGGGTATAGGTTTAGAAAATTGAATAAATCATAGTACCCGACTGCTTAGCTAGTGCATGAGGCTCTGTGTTTCTGAACTAAAGTGTTTCTTCCTGCTTCTCCCCACTAGATAAATGAATGTGTCGGCTGTATTTACCAACTACTATCTCCAGTCTCCAGGAGAGGGAACGCTGATGGTAAGAATTGAGCCAGAAGAGAAGTGAGCCAGTGATGCTCTCTCCTTGGTTAGCCTTTCTCCTGTTGTGCTGCTGTCTTGGGAAATTCAGAGACTACCCAGAGGATCACTATCATTGCTTTCCTAGCCATTTTCTATGAACGTCCAGGAGGAAACAAACTAAATGATCAGTTGCTTTTAACAACAAGATTAAGAGATTCTACTGAAATAAAGAGTTGATTCCTACTGAGCTCCCAAGGTCCCAATGAGGAGCGGAAGTAGGGAGAAGATGAGCAAGGAAGTCAGGACCACGAGGGGTGCACCCACCCACTGAGACAATGGGGCTGATCTATTGGGAGCTCACCAAGGCCAGTTGGACTGTGACTGAAAAAGCATGGGATAAAACCGGACTCTCTGAACATGGCGAACAATGAGGGCTGATGAGAAGCCAAGGACAATGGCATGGGATTTCGATCCTGCTTAATGTGCTGGCTTTGTGGGAGCCTAGCCAGTTTGGATGTTCACCTTCCTAGACATGGACGGAGGGGGGCGGACCTTGGACTTTCCACCAGGGCAGGGAACCCTGACTGCTCTATGGACTGGAGAGGGAGGAGGAGAGGAGTTTGGGGGAGGGGGAGAAGGGTGGGAGGAGGGGGAGGGAAATGGGAGGCTGGGAGGAGGCGGATACTTTTTTTTTCCTTTTCTCAATAAAAAAAAAAGAGTTGATTCCTTGAAAACACGCAGACACAAAAACTTGTAATAACCTTTTATCCATGAATGAATTATAAAACAAACTAACATTATATTTCTATGGCGCATTTTGTCAACAGCAAATAGATCATGTCTGTTGGTGACCCAGTGCACACAGAAGTGTAAAAAGCATAACTAGTCAATCTCCTAAATCCAGGTGTTGGGAGCTGCAGACCCTCAGACCCTGAACTCTCTATGACCTTTTTGCCTGCTGGAGGTAAACAACTTGTTTTTCTACACTTGCAGCTGCTCTGAGCATGGGACCCTCATGAGTTCCTGCAAGCAAGGAAGTAGTTTCTGGTGGGCTTGCAGTGGAAAATCCTGAGAGCTAGGGCATGGCCACTAGTTAAGGAGAGCCCTATATAAGCTGCCTTGGAACATAATAAAATTGGTATACTTGCTTCAAGAGTGATCTGTTTCTGTGTGTGTTCTTTAATCCCCAGGTCCTTGACTGACCACAGTTCCAGGTGGTGAAGGCACCACAGGTGGAGGCACCACTGGGATCAGGAGCTAGGGACACCTCTGAGGGACACCCTCTGGAAGGCTGGCCAGCAGGTAACAAAGATAAGGTGAAAAGGTGGATTGTAAGGATGAGGGTGGATTCTTCTAAGTTCCCTCTCATAAAGGAAGTGGAGCCAGAAGCAAGAGAGGGAGAACAGGGCTACTGCTGCTTTTTAAATCAAAAGAGACCATGCCCAAATGGGCTGGTATCTTAAAGGCTATTGGCTAAAGGAGCGGAAGGAGCTCCTGCAGCAACATGTATTGACTTTTTTCATAAAATATATTTTGTTCATGTTTTTCCCTCTCCCAGAATTTCTCCCAGACCCTCCCTACCTCCTTCTCCTTGAAAATTTAGTTCTTTATTCCTCTCTCTTTAAAAGAAACAAAAGCAAAAACAACAAATACACCAAAAAAATGCCCTCACAAAACCACAAAAATGTATATTAAAATAAACAAGTAAAAGATTAGTAAGACAAAAAAATGTCCAAACTAAACAAAATGAGACAAAAAGTCTATAAAAATATCATTGAGTTTACTTCATGCTGGAACAGAGATCCTTCTCAAAATCAGGAATATATTTGAGAGAGCCAGTAATGTCTTAGGGTCAGGACCTTTCGGGGATTGCAACTTTGGATCCTGGAGACCCAACTCTTCCCACCACACAGAGAAGCCCCAGCAAAGAGGAGTGTGAGGCCAGCTTCACAAGCAGGAAGCAGAAAGAGAATAAGCTAAGAAACCTCAAAGCCTGCCCCAGAGACTCCAGCATGACTCCACCTCCCAAAGGTTCTTTAACCTTCCCAGACAGAGTCCCCAGCTCAGGACCAGGTTTTCAAACACATGTGCCTATGGGAAATATTTAATATCCAAATAACAACATCCCACCTGGAGCCCTCAAGAGCTCATGGTCATTGCATGATGAAAAAATGAGTTTCTACCCATTTCAAAAGTACCCATTGTCTTTGTCAGTCCCAACACTATTTAAAAGCACAACATGCCAAGTCTCTTCTGAGATTCAAGGCAGGCTTTTAGATATATCACCCTCTGTAAAAAAAAGAAATTAATTACATAATTCCAAAGAACAATGGTATAGAATTTACAATCTTACCCTAAAGGGAGGAATGTGGGCATAGTGAGGCCATATTGAACCAAAGTAAGAGCAAAGCCAGCAGGACAAACACTAAATTCCAGAGCTCCAAGTTTGGTACCTGGGCTTTTAGTTTAAAAGGACTCCACTTAAGCTCCCATAGCTTTTCCAGACACAGCCACCAACCTGGGCCTGAGTGAAAACACATAAGCCTATAGAGGACATTTGATTTTCACACCACAATGCCTGTCTTCTTATCTCTGACCCTCTGCTTCACTCTTACAACGACTCCTTGTCATTACACTGCGCTTACACGGGTACTCAAAAAAACCTCTCATTTCATGGTCCTTACCACATTTGAAAAGTCCCTTTGCAGTGGAAGGTAACTTAATCACATGTGTTAAGGGACAGATGTGGTGGTCTTTGTGTGCAGGGTATTACATGGAGACACTAAAGAGACAATATATTTGCAATAAGAACAACTGCCTTTCATTTCATGAATTCAGTCCTAAATCGTGGTACTCTCTTCACTTTGCTTTGTATAAGCAGTTGTTTTTTGTTTGTTTAGTTTTTTTTTTTAACATTTTTTCCTTTATTTTACATATCAACCACAGTTCCCCCCCCCCCTCCTCTCCTTCTGTTCCTCCCTGACTCCCATCTACCCCCTTCTCCATCCGCCCATTCCTCCTCCGTCTCCGCTCAGAAAGGGGAAGGCCTCCCATGGGCTTGAACACAGCATGGCATATCAAGTTGAGATAGGACCCCTATATCAAGGCTGGGCAAGGTAAGCAATTGGTTTGTTTGTTTTTTTAATAGATGAATTTTCATCATCACCCCAACACACAGATTAAGTGCACAAGACACAAATTACTATTTATTGTTAGATAAATGAAATCAACTGGCCCTGAGTTCACTGCTACTAATTTCCAATGGTTACAATTCAGAGCTTAAAATTCTGTACCTTGGAGAGCACCACCCCAGAACACCCAACTGATGCTCCATCCACAGGGAGGAGGTGAGGCTGCTGGTGCTCAGCTCACTTTTTCCTCTTAATTCTGACTAGGAGACTAGGTCTTCAAACTCAATTGACCTATTCTAGAAAATCTCTCACAAATGTACCTGAAGACTTGTCCCCCAAGTGATTTTATATCCTGTGTAATTGACAATCAATATAAACTATCACACATGTCCAGGGGTTTGCTTCCATGGTGTTTCTATTTATTTTTATTTTTTTACATACTAATCCCACATCCCCCTCTCTTCCCTCCTGCTTCCCCCACCTTCCCCTCACACCATTCCTATCTGCTTCTCAGAGATGTAAGGCCTTCCATGGGGAGTCAACGAATTCTGTCACATCACCACACTGAGACAGGACCAAGGCCCTCCCTCTTATATCTAGGCTGAACAAGGTTTCTCTTCACAGGAAATGGGCTCCAAAAAGCCAGATCATTTACTAGAGATTGCTCCTGGTCCCACTGAACTGTTCAAGCCACCAACTATCACCTGCTCTCAGGAGGGCTAGATCAGTCTTATGCAGGTTTCCTGGTTGTCTGTCCAGAGTCAGTGAGCTCCCGTTAGTTCTGATCAACTTATTTTGTGGGTTTCCCCATCACGGTCTTGACCCCTTTGCTCATATCATCACTCGTCCCTCTCTTCAACAGAACTCCAGGAGCTCTGGTCAGTGGTTAGTTCCACAACTAACCACTCTCCATCTGCATCCATCAGTTATTGGGTGAAGGTTTTAGGAGATCATGTCTATTCCCCCTTCCTAGGTGGATACATGTATGTCTCTTAGGGCCCTCTTTGTTACCTCGCTGCTCCGGGGTTGTAGACTGTAGGCAGGCCATCCCTTGCTTTATGCCTAATATTCACTTATGAGTGAGTGCATACCATATTTGTCTTTCTGGGTCTGGGTTACCTCACTCAGCATGGTTTCTTTTTTAACTTCTGTCCATTTGCCTGCAAATTTAAAGATATCATTGTTTTTCTATTGCTGAGTAGAACTCCGTTGTGTAAACGTACCACGTTGTCTTTATCCATTCTCCAGTTGAGGGGTAATTTAGGTTGTTTCCAGGTTCTGGCTATGACAAACAATGTTGCTGTGATTACAGTTTAGCAAATGTCCTTGTGGGTTGAGTGTGCCTCCTTTGGGTATATGCCTAAAAGTGGTATTGTTGGGTCTTGAGGTAGATTGATTCCCAATTTTCTGAGAACTCTCCATACTGATTTCCAAATTGGCTGTACAAGTTTGCACTCCCACCAGCAATAGAGCCATGTTCCCCTTTCTCCACACCCTCTCCACAGCATAAGCTGTCATCAGTGTTTTTTATCTTAGCCATTCTGACAGGAGTAAGATGGTATCTCATAATTGTTTTGATTTGCATTTCCTTGATGGCTAAGGATGTTGAGCATTTCCTTAAATGTTTTTCAGCAATTTGAGGTCTTCTGTTGAGAATTCTCTGTTTAGATCAGTACCCCATATTTTAATTGGGCTAGTTGGTATTTTGGTGTTTAGTTTCTTGAGTTCGCTGTATATTTTTGAGATCAGCCTTCTGTCAAATGTGGGGCTGTGGAAGATTTTTTTTTTCCCATTCTGAGGGCTGACATTTTGTCTAGTTGATCGTGGCCTGTGCCTTATAGAAGTTTCTCAGCTTCAGGAGGTCCCATTTATTAATTGTTGCTGTTAGTGTCTGGTTATATTTAGGAAGTGGCCCCCTGTGTTGATGTATTCTAGGGTACTTCCCACATTGTCTGCTATGAGGTTCAATGTCTCTGGATATCTATTGAGGTCTTGGATCCATTTGGACTTAAGTTTTGTGCATGGCAATAGATATGGATCTATTTGCATTCTTCTCCATGTCAACTTCCAATTATATGGGTACCATTTGTTGAAGAGGCTTTCTTTTTTCCATTTTATATTTTATCTTCTTTGTTAAAAATCAGGTATAGGTGTGTGGATTAATATCAGGGTCTTTGATTTGATTTCATTAGTCTGCTGTCTGTTTTCATGACAATATAAGCTATTTTCATTACTGTAACTCTACATAGAGCTCTATAATAATCAGGGATGGTGATGCCTCCAAAAGTTTGCTTATTGTATAGGATTGTTTTGGTTATCCCAGAATTTTTGTTTTTTCATACAAAGTTCAGTATTGTTCTTTCGAGGTTTGTGAAGAATTCTGTTGGGATTGTGATGGGTATTGCATTGAATCTGTAGATTAATTTTGGTAAAATTGCCATTTTTACTATGTTAATCCTACCTATCCAAGAGCATGGGAGATCTTTTCATTTTCTGATATCTTCTTTAATTTCTTTCTTCAATTACTTAAAGTTCATATCATACAGGTATTTCACTTGTTTGGTTAGAGTTACCCCCCAAAAAGATATTTTATGTTGTTTGTGGCTATTGTGAAGGTTAATGTTACTCTGATTTCTTTCTCAGCCCATTTATCATCTGTATATAGGAGGGCTACTTATTTCTTTGAGTTAATCTTGTATCCTACCACATTACTGAAGGTGTTTATCGGCTGTAGGAGTTCCTTGGTAGAATTTTTAGGCTTACTTTTGTATACTATCATATCATCCACAAATAGCAAAAAGTTTGACTTCTTCCCTTCCAATTTGATCCCCTTAATCTCCTTTTGTTGTCTTATTGCTCTACGTAAGACTTCAAGTACTATATTGAATGATATTAAGAGAGTGTACATCCTTGTCTTGCTCCTGATTTTATTGGGATTGCTTTGAGTTTCTCTCCATTTCATTTGATGGTAGCTATTGTCTTACTATATGTTGCCTTTATTATGTTTAGGAATGTTCCTTGTATTCCTGATCTCTTCAAGACCTTTATCAGGAAGGGGTTTGGATTTTGTTGAAGACTTTTTCAGCATCTAATGAGATGATCATGTGTTTGGTTTTTTCCAGCCTGTTTGTATGGTGGATTATATCGACAGATTTTCATATGTTGAGCCATCCCTGAAGCTCTGGGATGAAGCCTACTTCATCATGGTGGATGATGTTTCTGATATGAACTTGGATTCGGTTTGCCAGTATTTTGTTGAGTAGTTTTGCATCAGTATTCATGAGGGAGGTTGCTCCTTAATTCTCTTTCTTCCTTGTGCCTTTGTATGGTTTTGGGTATCAGGGTAACTGTAGCCTTGTAAAAGTTGGTAACATTCTTTCAGTTTCTATTGTTTGGAACAATTTGAAGAGTATTGGTATTAACTCTTCTTTGAAATCCTGATAGAATTCTGCACTGAAACCATCTGTTTCTGGGCCTTTGGGGGGGGGGGGAGATTTTTGATGACTGTTTCTATTTCCTTAGGGGTTATAGATCTATTTAATTTGTTTATCTGGTCTTGGTTTTAAATTTTTGAGACAACCAACTTTAATATATCCAGTAACCTTACACAAATTGCCAAACAGCAGAGGCTCTGTTACAGCTAACTGGACTACTGTGCCATTGTTAGATTTAAGGAGATTCAAGAAAGCAATAGTTTCATATGGCAAGCATTCACCTTTTGTGAAGCAAATGTCAAACTCGTTAGAATTATTCCCAATGACTGGATAGGTGTTAGGTGTTTTAGAGCCTGGTCCACAATTACAATGGCGTACCTGGTTCAGAGAAGAAGCTAAGATTATTGAACAACAGAGTAAAGCTAGAGAAATCTCCCAAGATCATGTTTTTGGAGGACAATATGGTACTATAGAAAGGCAAGGTGTATATGATTTATGCAGCATACCAGCTTGGAATACTTGGGACAGAACTGGAGAAACAGGAAAGAAAATTGAATCATTTACTAAAGTTACACGGGGCCCAAAGAAAGACTTACAGATTTCTTACAAAGATTGACTTCAGCGGGAAATAGAATGATACCAAATTCAGAAGCTAGACAAATAATAATTGAATCTCTGGCTTCTGAGAATGACAATTCTCTATGCAAAGGGACATTTAGGTCACTAAAAGTAAAGTCAGCATCTTTGGAGGTATGGATCTGAGATTAATATTAAAATTAATTAATATTTAATATTAACAATTAATATTAAATCTCATAAACATGATGATGCATAGATAGGAGAGATGATTTCCAGAGGTTTAAGGAAAAACTGAAATGTTAAATGTTATAATTGTGGCAAACAAGGTCACTTTAATGGGGATTTTTAGATAGAGTGTTCCTAGAAACAATGTTTTTTTCCAAGAATAATTCATTCAGAACGCCCCTCTCTTCTGGATTATGCAGAAAGTGTGGCAAAGGCAGGCATTGGCCTAATGAATGTGGGTCAATGAGGAATATTCATGGTAATCCTTTGCCCTTGGGAAACTCTGTGAGGGGCCTCTCCCAAGCCCCTGTGACAAATCCGATTCAGTCATTTCCTGTCATAGTAGAGGAAACTCTTTCCCAGAGCAATTAAAGAATATAAGGACTATTTTAAGAAACCATACTGCTCTGGATAATAGAACAGCTATAGAAAAGAGAACAAAAAATTCAGGAGAAACCACAAAGCTAGTATTTTGGCAAACTTCTCTAAATGAACAAAGATCAAAATTAGAAATACAAATAAATGATGTTGGCATTGAAGGTCTGGTAGACACAGATGCAGATGTAACAATAATTTCATCAGAATCTTGGCACCCAAATTAGCCTCTTCAGGATGTAAACATAGTGATATTTCATTGTATTTTAATAAATAAAGCTTGCCTGAAGACCAGGACACAATACAGCCACACTAGTCAGCCACACACACACCTTTAATCCCAGCAGCCACACTAGTTAGCCATAGAAGCTGGGTGGTAGTGGTGCGCACCAGTAATCCCACACTAGAGAAGAATGTAAGGCGGGATGAGACAGAAACTCGCTCTCTTTCAGTCTGAGGATTTCTTAGAGGTAAGAGCTCTCTACCAGCTTAGCTGCTTTGCTTTTCTGATCTTCAGGTTGAACCCCAATTATCTGTCTCTGGGTTTTTATTATTTGTGATACAGGGCTCCCTCACCCTGACTGGCTGAGAATGAAAGAAATTTCACAAAAAAAGATTACAAACCTTGTTTTAATGTTTAAGACATATGTTCCACCCCAAACCTGCTAAGCTACCCCCTCGGCTAAATTAGGAGTTTAGACTAGAAAATTACTAGTAGCCAAGCTTGCCTGCAATGGCCTGTGCCTGAAAGCTTTAAAATAAACAGGTTGTAAAACAGAGAGATGAAATCAACGCACGGATTTTACCAAGGAAAGGGGAAATGTAGGAGGGAATGCTGAGTTCTCCGGGACCTGTAAAACTGTACCTTTTTGATCGTCAGTAAGAGGACATGGAGGGTTATCTGCTTGCACTGAAACACTTTCGGCACTCAATCAGTGTTCCTGCCATTCTAGGTTGAGGCCCAGCCTTGCAACTTTGTAAAATAAACTCTCTCACTTTCTCTACTTGATGTCTCTTATTATGAAGTGAGGATCATTGTTTCCCATACTTGTAATTCTGGAATAATAAGGATTTCTTGGACCTCTTTGACCTGCTATTGTCTCATCAGACTGTAATCTTATCCAAAGTACCTCTGAGCCCACCCTGAGATTTCATTTGCAAAAACCAATAAAATCCAAACCAAAGAACCCTAAGCATTTAACCTAATCATTTAAATTATTTAAACAACACAGCTTCAATGGCATCAAAATCATATATGTATTATTATGACACTTAAACAAAAACCTTCAAGACTTTTTTGAAAAGTCTTTCATCACTCTAGGGCATGTAATGTTATCATTTTCTTTTGTTATTTACCTATCTCCTATTTTACTTTTTGAGACATAATCCTGTTTGGCCTGGAACTTGTTATGTAGATCAGGTTGGTATCAATTTTGAAGCAATCCTCCTGCCTCTGTCTCTAGGAGTTAGGATTACAGTGGTGTGTCGCCATGACCTTTAATACTGTCTTAGTCTCTTTTCCTGCTGTTGTGATAGAAATACATGAATAAAAGCAACTTAAAGGAGATAGGTTTATTCTTAGCTCACAGTTAAGGGCTATATCATCCATCGTGGTGGCAAAATTAAAGGCAGGAGCTTGAGCAGTTGAGTCAACCACCTGGGAATAGAGCAGAAAATGCTACGTTATTGCTCCATTCAGTCTCTATTCAGCCCAGAATTCCAGCCAGGGACAAGTACCACCCACAGCAGAAGGGGTTTCCCAACTCATTAACACCATCAAGATAATACCCCACAGATGCGCCCAGAGGCCCATCTCCCAGGCAGTTTTAGGTTCTGTCAAGTTGACATTTAACACTGTCACACTGTCCTTTCCTGGAGCCTCTGTCTCCCTAAATGCTCATCTATATTAAAACTATTTCTTAGTAAACTCCAATTTTATAAACTTCATTAAAAAAGTAAAAACTGGGGGCTGGTAAGATGGCAGTTAAGAGTGCCACTGGCTGCTCTTCCAGAGGACCAGTATTCAATTCCTAGTATCCACAAGGCAGCTCACAACTACCTGTAACTATAACTCCAGTTCCAGGGAATCTGACACCTTTGCACCAACGCACATAAAGTTAAATATATTATTTTTTTAAAAAAGGTTTAAAACTTCCAACCAAAATCAAAGAGCTAAACTTACTACTGACTTGACATTTATGTCTCAAAAATATTTTTATCATGGAGAAGTAATCTCTAATATCTAAATCTGGAAATTTTCATTTAAAATATACTATATGTGAAGTATTGATGGAGGAAGGTCATTGGTTAAATAAAAAGAAACTGCTTGGCTCTCATTGGTTAGAGATAGGTGGGAGGAGTAAACAGAACAGAACGCTGGGAGGAAGAGGAAGTGAGCTTAGACTCCACAGCTCTCCTCTCGGGAGCAGACGCCTCAGAGAGATGCCATGCTCCGCTCTCCCGGGCAGACGCACGCGATGAAGCAAGCCGCCTGGTTAGACATGCTGAACCTTTCCCAGTAAGACCAGTGCTCACAGATTATTAGAGATGGGTTGATCGGGATGTGAGAATTAGCCTGTAAGGGCTAGAGCTAAAGGGCCAAGCAGTGTTTAAATGAATAGTTTGTGTGTTGTTATTTCGGAGCATAAGCTAGCCAGGCTGCCGGGTGCTGGGGATGCAGCCCCGCTGCTCGTATTACTACAAAGTATGATTCTCATGCAGAACATATAAGAATGGGAGTAGAGATTGAGTTGCTATTATTGCATAAAGGTAGAATGTTTGACTGGCAGGAATGAGGCCATGGGTTTATAGAAAGTAAATATATGTCCTATATTTAATTACAAGGACCAGAGGATGAAGGGGCTCAGGTCTGGGCAAGTGGCAGTGGAAGAACCTAACAGCTAACTGCTATAGGCTCAGACCAGGCCTCTTCCACATTCCTGAATGAAGGGTAAAACCATGACTCAAAACCTTAGGACTCTAGTGCCCACAGCATTCTGTGTAGGATGGGCTTGAAGCAAAAAAGGATCGTACAGACTGTCTTAGCGATGACCAATGTCGGTTTACTTTGTCAAAATTTCATTTCAAATGCTCTTGACTTACAGGTCCCCTCTTTTGTCTAGTTCTGTTGCCAGTTGTGGGGGCTCATGCCAGGACCAGGTCGGTTTATTTCCCATCTGTAATACCAAAACTGCACAAACCCATTTAGTTCAGAGACTTTTAGTGTCAAGACTTTTGAGTTGCCACCAGAAATGAACTAAACACTGGGAATGATGACACAATTTTGTAATCCCAGCACTAAAGAGGTTGGCACAGAAGGATGGGGAGTTGAAATCCAGCCTTAGCTGTATGGCATATACCTGGCCAGCCTCAGATATATAGCCAAGCCACCTCAAAAACAAACAAACAAACAAACAAACACCCCAAAGCGCCACAAACAAGCAAAAACAAAAAGGGGAAAAAATAGATTTAACATGTAACATGTACTTTTGTGTCTAAAATTTTATGTTCAACTGTAAGTTTCTGTTGTTTTCTGTGTTGTTACCTACAGTTTTTTTTTTTTTTTTTGGTTTTTCGAGACAGGGTTTCTCTGTGGTTTTGGAGCCTCTCCTGGAACTAGCTCTTGTAGACCAGGCTGGTCTCGAACTCACAGAGATCCGCCTGCCTCTGCCTCCCGAGTGCTGGGATTAAAGGCGTGCGCCACCACCCACCGCCCGGCGTTACCTACAGTTTTATAGAGTCCTTTGTATTACTGTGTAGTGTTTCCATTGCACAGTGAAAAGTTTTCTTAGTCTTTTTTGAATGGTCTTTTGGGTTATTCCCATTTGAGGACAGAAGCAGCCATGGGCGTTCTGACACCTGTACATCCTACGTACAGTTCCTATCAACCGTGTGAACAAGGTTCTGGCAGGTCACAACTGTAACAAACTGTCCTTGTTTTTCAAAGGTGTTGCTCCAGCACCACGATCAAATTCAGTTATTTCACATTCTTGTCGACATTTGGTATTTTATATCGCCATGTTACGTTTTGTTTTGGTTCATTTTGAGGTATACAGAAGCAACAGAAACACGTTGATTTTGAGACCGAGTCTCATGTAGTTCAGGCTGGCCTTGAATTCCCGATTTTCTTGCCACCATCTTGCTAGGGTCCTAGGATCACAGACATGTGGTGTCAAATCACCTCTGAAGCAAGTCTGGACTGCTTTTTGCAAGACCTTTTCACTTGACAGTTGGTTCTAGACTGCTAAGGTTCTCTGGCTTCTATTTTGTCTATTCACACCCTGCAAGCCGCATGAGCTCGTCTTCACTCAACACTGTTTTGCTCACTCCACCACTTCGACGCCACCAGGTGCGTCCCAATTAATGGCAGACTTCTGAGGCTCCTGGAAAGGAAACAGAGAACTCCTTCAGTAGGCTTGCACATCCTGCTCACCTTGGTCTCCATGGGTACCAGAGGCCTAAGGCTCTGCAAACCCAGTCCGCTCCTCCGCGGCCAGAGCAGGGCGGGGCCGGTGCGGAGCATGCGCAGTCGAGGTGGCGCATGCTCCTCAGCGCGGCGGGCGGGAGCCTGGCGCGCCCTTCATCCTAGCCGGAGTCAGGGACGAGTGTCTTCGCGAACCGGGATACTAGGAAAGTTCGCTAGAAGATCATAATCGTTCTTCAGGAGCGGAGCGGGTGCGAGGCGTCCGCGGGGAGGAGCCCGGCTTGGTGCTCTGGGCTGTGGGGTCCGGGCTCGGTGCCGCGGGTTCCAGGGTCCGGGCTGCGGGCTCGGTGCCGAAGGTTCCGGGCTGCGGGCAGGAGGTGAGTGCGGCCTGCGCGGCCTCGGCTCGCGGCTGCGGGCTCCCGGGTGGCGGTGCCGGGAAGTCGCTGTGGGCGGGGACCGCGGCTGCGGCGCGCGTCGCTCTCCTCTTGGATCCTCGTGGGGAATGCCCGGGCGTGGACAGGCTGGACCGCTCTGTTCCCTCCATCCCGGCCGCCGCCCGCAGACCGGTAGCCGCGGTTTCCATGGAGCGGGAAGCCGAGGGTGTGAGAACTTCACTCCGGCGGGCGAGGCGAGGTCCGCACGGGGCTGCGCGACAAGAACAGTCCGTCCCTGCGCTTTTTCAAACGTCCAGGCTTTTGCACGGTAAAAACCAAACCCAGCAGCCCTCTCGTTAGTAAGTTGAACCATCCTTTGCTACAGCGAAAGGCTGAATTGGTTGCCAAGGGATTTAAAATTGAGAGGGAAGGATATTTATAATTACTGTCTGTTTTTAATTATACTCAGAATTGTGCCTTTCTGAGGACATAATTATTTTGATGCAGTTTTTTTGTTGTTGTTGTTTTGTTTTTTAGATGTGTGTGATTTGGGACTGTGTTGCCTTGGCTGGCCTGGAACTTGCTATGTAGATAGGCTAGCCTCAAACCCAGAGATCCACTGGCCTCATTCTTCTGCATGCTGGGAAGCAATATTTTAACTCTGGTTTCTGAGAATCCCAACAGTAGTTCCCGGAGTTATAATCTGCTTCCCCGTCTTTAATTTTTAATTATTTTTAACTTTTATATGGTAAAAATAACCTTTTGGAGTTTTAGTTTCCTGTAATCGCCAATGCAGCCAGGCTATAAAACCAGTCACACTATCTATTTAAAACCTCATGCTGTTTCTTTATATGATATATCTTACTCCTGATTCCTCACAATTACTTACATTATCAGAATGTCATTTAAATGTAACAGTTTGGGGTGTCGCTAACTCTTTTGTCACTGACTGGATATAGTGCCCTTGTGATTCAAGATGCATCCATATTGGTTATTTTGGGGGCTTTCTATCTATGTAGTTATTTTGAGACAAGATCTCAGATGGCTCACAACCATAAGATTATCATTCTTCGGCCCCCACCTCCCACGTGCTGGGATGACATAATGTGCCAGGTGTGTGTGGTGTTAGGTATGGAATCCAGAGCTTCGTGGAGTTAGGGAACAATGTGCCCATTGAGCCAATTGTCTGTTCCCACATTGTTTTCCTGTATTTTTTAAATTGCTAAGTAGTATTTAGTTAGGTGAATCTGCCAAATATATCCAATTATATTATCCACCCTCGGAAGGATATTTGGGTAGTTTTCAGTTTTAGGAGATCGTGTCTAGAGTTGTGATGGGGCTGGAGAAATGGCTCATTGGTTCAGAGCACTGGTTAAGGTTCTTGCAGAGGACCTGGGTTAGAGTCCCACACCCACATGGCAGCTCACATCCACTTATAAATTCAGTTTTAGGGAATCTGATGATGCCTTCACACAGACATTCAGGAAAAACATGAATACATTAATAAATATTAAAATGAAAGTAAATAAATCTCCCATGCAAGTACTAACCAGATCCAACTTGCCTAACTTCTGAGATGAGATGTGCCCAGGGTCGTATGGCTGTAGATTGATGTGTGTGTGTGTGTTCTATGGATTTTTGTGTGATCTTGAGTTCTATTTCCGTAGGGTATTGTGTGGGATTGGGGGATTATATAGGAATTCAGGTCTTCAGTTGTATCTTCAGCTCTGAAAACCATTTTCCAGAGTGGCTCTGTCATTTTCCATTCCTCCCAGTTCAGTTGCTCCTCCTCTTTTCTGTTTGTCCGTACACACACTGGTGTGCCATTGGGTTGCATGTGCCTTTAACTAATAGCCACAGTCATTGGATGTCTGTGTACTCGTGTGCCACGCACAGTCTTGTGTGTACTGTCTGCAGCTTTTGCTTGTTTTAACTTGACTGCATTCTCTTGTGTTGAGCCTGAGTGAGTGAGAAAGACTGTGTGAGTCTTTCTAACGCTCTAGATACCGGTTATGTCAGGTAACGGATTTTGAAAGTGTTTTCTTTTCTCCTCGTCACTGTCTTGGCTATTCATTGCCTTCCTTATTCGTTATCGTTTGAAACAAGTGTTTGTATCTATTTATTTGCTTTTGAGAAAGGGTCCTCACCCTTTTGCTCCTTTCTTGTCATAACTCTGGTGACACCAGCGTTGAATTCTGTTTCTCAGGGTCTTTGAGGCTCTGTCTTTATTCACTTCAGTGTGCTGTGTTGTTCATATTGGATATTTTTTATTGCACGATCAAATTTACCCCTTTCTTTTGTTCTCCCATTCTGCCGTTTGCTCTGTCTAGTAACTCTGTCTAGTGTTGTAGTTAGTTAGAATGTTCACGTGCAAACTCTGATTCTTCCATGCATCGTTCTTGGCTAAGACTTGTCTTCCACTGAAACTGAGGGTGGAAAGGGATCCTCCATTAGGGGGCACCCATGATGGTGCCCGCCAGGTTTACTGCTTGGGAAGAGCAGAGGCACTTTGTAGTACTGTTCCTCGTGGAGTCCCACTGACACTGCACTGGATAGGAAGATGGCCTCTGAGGGATGGTGGAAGTTGACGCTTTCTGATAGGCCTCTGACGTTCCTCCAGAAAAGGAGATGTGATGGTGGTGAGAAGCGAGGTGGGCGGAGTGGGCATCCCACCTCCCCGTGTGGTCTCTAGTGGTTATGTGGGTGGAAAGGGACAACCTGCTTTCTTCCCCTTGGAGAGGTAAGCTGTCCTTTGGGACACAGTGTTATCATGAGGGTGTTTTCTGTCTTAACTTTTTGCTCAGATGCCTCTTTCCTGGCCCTTTGGCTAAAGAGAGTTGCCTTTCATTGAGATTTTTTTGTTTGTTGGTTGGTTATTTGACTTCTTCATAATCTAGTTTGAGAAGTAAAAGATAAAAAGAACTCAAAGTACATTCACTGTTGTTTTGTTCCTTGTATCTGCAGCCTATAGCCAGTTGTCCTTTCTGTTTGTCAGAGGCCTATGTGCACTTTATGTGATGTGCAGAGGTTTTAATTACACTTGGACAATGGAACAAAAGTGTCTCTACAGTATCTGTATTTATATTCCTTATTTGTTTGTATACATGTGTATTTGTGTACTTGTGAGTGCTTGTTCTGGTGTCTGTGTGCGTGCACGGAGGCCAGATGAGGGCATCAGGTGCGCTTCTGCATCTTTCTCCACCTGTAACGTTGAGAGATCTCGCTCTGAACCCGGGACTTTTGTTTTCTTGGCTAGGCTGGCTAGGCTGTAAGTCAGCAAGCCCCAGAAATTCTTTTGTCTTCAGTTTCCCTGTATCTGGGATTATAGCTATGTGAGAGACACCCAACTTTGTTACCCAGGGTTGGGATCTCAGGGTTGGTCCCATGGTTGTAAAGCGTGCATCTTAACTGTTGAGCCATTTGTGTAACAGAGTCTGAGAGACTCTGTGTATGTGTGTGTGTGTGTTTTCAAGACAGGGTTTTTCTGTGTAGCCCTGGCTGTCCTGAAACTCACTCTGTAGACCAGGCTGGCCTTGAACTCACAGAGATCCACTTACCTCTGCCTCCTGAATGCTGGGACTAAAGGCTTTCACTACCACTGCCTGGCTGAATATATATATATATATATCTCACACACATACATATATATATATACATATATATACATATATATAATATATATATATATTTAAAGGACAAAATTTAATTTTTTTATTTTAAAATTCAAGGTTTTTGTTGCTGGAATTTTGTTTTAGACTTTATCAATTTTTTTCTTCTTTTTGGAACTTCACAGCTTCTAGGGTGAAGAATTGTGAGGTGGAGCAGAAAAAGTTGATGTCCTAAAACTGAGCCAGTGTGCAGTACAGCTAGATGAACAAGGCCAGATCTTGGTAAGAATTGTAGTTTGTAGTGTTACTTTTGTTTTCTGAGATGCCATCTCACTGTGTAGCCCACACTGGCCTGGCCCGCCTCAGTCAGCCTCATGAGGGCTGAGACAATGGCTTTGCTGCCACTCCTGTTAGACTTGGCTGTGCTCTTGAGCATTCTGGATACTGAAGCTCCAGGGTAGTCAGAGGCTGCTAGATGAAGTCTTGGTTTCATCCTAGAGCCCTGAAATCACATTCTCAGAGCACAGGATCCAAACATCACCGTCCTTTAAAGTCTTTCTCGGTTCCGGCATCAGCCACAGTCCAGAGGCACTAGCATAGGCTCCTGGTTCTAACATTTACTTGATTATAAACTCCAGTGGGAGAGCGTATCCATCTGGGCTCTTCGAGAAGCAATGCCAAGATGGAATTAGCAGTGCAAGAGGCTTATGGGGGAAATTCCTGGGAAGGCTGAAGAGAAGCTCAGTATCCGGTTGACACCTGCAAACGGAGAATTTGGAGGATGGAGCTCCAGCCTGCTGCTGCTCTGCTGGAGAGCCCAGTGCAAAGAGGGACCCATACGGAACACAGCTGGCCTCACTCTGGTTGTCCTGTCTCAGGGAAGTGTGGCCTTGAAAGGCATGGGCAGTGATGGAACCAAAGGTGGCAGCACAAGCATCTTTCTGGAAGGGAAGCCTAGGATGGGCCCTGTGTGCCTCTTGGTTTTTCTTGTTTGTACTCTTCTGTTTTTGAGACGTTTTCACTGTAGAGCAGGCTGCCTTTAACCTGTGATGGTCTTCCTTCCACTGCCTCCTGAGTGCTGGATTGCAGGTTTGCACCGCCATGCCCAGCTTGTGCTTCTCTTCCAAACTAGATTCAAAGGCTACTGCTATGAAGTTTCTGACTATGTATGGCTAGATCTTCTTAGAAGTACTTCTAGAAGATTCTTAGGACCATGCTAGTCTTTTAACTACCTAGGGTGAGTCTGAAGCCTTAGATATATTCTTGCATTTCAGGTTCAGTCTATGTAGTGATGGGGTTTCTGTTACAGGAGTCGATATAAAATAGCCAAGTAGACATGGCGTTTTAAGAACTACAGGAATTGACTTTGTATTTTTAATGTGAAGTATGCATATTCTATTACAGTGGTTACCTCGTAAACTATAACTGGTCTCAAACCAAAGAATCTGTAGCATCAGATAATTTGTGTGACACTCATTGTAATGTGAGCGCCGAAACAGTTAACCAAGAGCTCGGTGTGACACCTGACTATACATCATTGCACAAACGTTTCTTTGGGGTGGTTTCTTTAAAAAGTGCCTCTAAGGTTGAGAAGCGTTCTCTGGTTTTGTTTCTAATAATCCATTTGTTATTACACCCTGTGGGATTGTATCACATGAAATGAGTATTTGCATGTGTAACTCACACGTTGCTAAAGTTTTTACACGTATCCTTGGTCAACAACTCTGTGAGATGGATATTGTTGCCAGGAAACTGAGTGTTGAAGAGACTATATAATAAATTCAATTCTACAACTTCAATGCCAAGTCTTTGTCTCTAAAAGGATTGTGCGGATAAGATATCAGTCTTTACCTTTCTGAGGTTAACAGGAAAAGGGCGGATTGGGAGTCTCAGCCTTTGACAGATTATTACAATGTAATATGATTGTTTCCTGATAAAAATACTTTTACTTAAGTTATAGGCTTGCAGAGACGATCTGATCACCTGGAATTAGAGCTGATCCAGAAACCGCTTCTGTTTCAAAAATGTTGGAGGAAGATATGGAAGTAGCCATCAAGATGGTGGTCGTAGGGAATGGGGCAGTTGGAAAGTCCAGTATGATTCAGCGATATTGCAAAGGCATTTTTACAAAAGACTACAAGAAAACCATTGGTGTTGACTTTCTGGAGCGACAGATTCAGTATGTACTTGGCATTTTATCCTTTGGTTCTGATTTGTAGAGTGTCTAAGACTCCACTGGCATGAGAACCTGCTTTGCTGTCCAAGCCAGGCACAAGTGGCAGTGGCTCACGAAGCAGTTAGTGCTGTTGGGTTTGTTGGTGGTGGTTTGTTCTGTTCAGTTTTTTAAACAAGGCCTTCTAATGCCCACACTGGCCTTGAGCTCCTGATCCTCTTCCTTCTTCCTCCTAGAAACTTGGATTACACAGGCTTCAGCTACTGTACCTGGCCCTTAATTTTGTTTCTGAGGCAGGTTCTTACTGTTGTAGCTCATGCTGCTTTCCAGCTGCTCATCTCCTTCTTTGGCCTCCTGAGTGCTAAGATTTTAGGTATCTGCCTCGCGCCGGGCCTGAGGTAGTTCTCAGGGTTTTGTTTTGTTTGTTTAGTTTTTGTTTTATCATATACTTTAATCTTTGGCTCTCATTTTCTTGCCACTTTCCTCTAATGTTTTTCATTTTCCTCTTTACTCCTTCCCCTCTCCCTTCTGTTTGTCTTATTAGTGACACCTTGGGATACAATAAACAAACCGACCCTTCACTGATTTGTCTGTGCTGTGTTGTTTAGAAGGAACATTTCAGCTATCTTATAATTTTTCACTTGAGAGGCTCCTTTTATTTAGATTGTCTCTTTCTTTAAATTTTATTTTTTTTTTGAGTCAGGGTCTCGAGTAGGTGAATATGGCCTTGAACTTTCTCAGCTCACGGCAGAGACTGGCCTCCACCTTCTAAGTGTCCAAAATTATATTTGCTCACCACTACACCTGGTGTTTCCTTCAAAAAACTGAACAACACTAGACAGAAGTCAGAGATGCAATAATACACCTTTATCCTAAAGAAATAAAAGCAGCTGGGTTTAGGAGTATTCAGTTTGGTCACAGAAGGAAGCCCTGTTTCAGGAAACCCAACGGGACTCTTAACTCACCAACAGAGACCCTCCAGGCTCCTCTGGGCTGTACTGACTCGCTGCCCACTTACCAACTGCAGCAGAGATAGTGGTCATTGTTGATTCTGGTCTGCCTGGAATGCTTCTGTCCGTCTTTGCTGCCTTAAAACGTACTTTAAGAGGACTCGTTTTGTCTTGATGATATTTGTATTTTGTACTTGTACCTGAAATAAAAATTAATATTTTGGATATTAGTTGATTTTTTTTATTATTCATAGGCTTTCGAAAAACTATTTAATTTTTAATTGTGTGCTGGTGAGCAGGAATGTGCCCATGAATGCAGAGGCCTGCAGAGGCCAGAGACACCAGTCCCCTGGAGCGGGAGTTACAGGCAGTTGTGAGCCGCTCGACATGGGTCTGGGACGGCACTTAGGTGCTTTGTAAGGGTAGTGTGTGCCTGCTTTTATCCACTGAGCCGTTTCCTGCCCTTACTCATAGGCTCTTTGTTTGCAAATTCACCTCCTTGCTAAAAATTACTTGAAGCCGCAGAGTCACTGCTTTTGTGGTCATTCACTGGATGGACGGGAGCTACAAAAACATGGGAGTTGTCCAGCATGTACTTTCCCATCTGTGCCAGCCAAGGTGCTGCTTCTTGTTCTAGCCCGAAATCAACATGTCCTGCTTTGTTTGGTGGAGTGCACGTTTTCACGCTCTCCTTTCATGCTGGTGATTTGGCTGTCACACATGGCCCCCAGCTGTACTGCTGCAGCTCTGTGTGGTGCTTCTGAGTGCAAGAAGGCTATTGTGCCCTATGAGAAGAGTACCATGTTAGATCAGTGTTCATACAGGAGTTACAGTGCTCGCTCTACTGCTGGGCATGAGCTCTATGAATTACCATATAATAAGGTATCTTTAAGTAGAAACACATAAAACAAGGTTAGATGTTGACCAATTAATGAAAAAGAACAAGTAGTTCCTTTTCTGTCTTGAGATAATGTCTACTAACATAACACAAGTTCAAAGTTGTCTTGCCTCAGAATCCAGTACTGGGATTACAGGAATGCATCCGAGATGGCGCTCAGGAACCTGACCTTATATTGTCCCCAGAAATAGGAGGGCTTTGTATTTGATAATATTTAATATCCCCATAACATTTGAAAGCAGAGGGCATAGCCCAGTGGTAAAGCATATGACTAGCATTGAGTAGCATGCAAGGGGTGCTAGGTGTGATCTCCAGCACCACATAGAGATATAACCACGGCTCCTGAGGTGAGCATCAGCTACACGACAAAGTGAGGTCTGCCAAGCATACTTCTTCCTTCCCTGTTCTCATCCCATCGATAGGGCACCAAACCCCATTTAGACTGGTCTAGTAAGAGGAGAAAATGATCTGACCCAAGGATTCCCCTTTCCCAGTTCTGCTGGTCTTACAGCCACGATGGCAGACGGTCTAGTGTCTTCACTCTACCTTCAATACTGGGGAGCCTATTCAGAGTTATTTTGCTCTGACTTTCAGAGTGAAACGAACCACAGAGCTTTCAGACTTTTGGTTTGAAAAATAAAAAAATGTACATTAATCTTTTTCATCTTGTATGGACTAATTCATCTCTTGTTTCAGAGTTAACGATGAAGATGTCAGGCTAATGCTATGGGACACCGCAGGTCAGGAGGAATTTGATGCAATAACAAAGGCGTACTATCGAGGTAAAATACGAAACTTCCTCTTGGCTAGATGAAGGACCATGCTTTTTTAATGTCTTAGTTCGGGTTCTGTTGCAGTGATAAACACCATGACTAAAAGTAATTTTGGAAGGAAACGGGTTGTTTCATCTTACAGTGCTCAGGTCATACTCTGTCACAGAGGGAAGTCAGGGTAGGAACTGAGGCAGAGTCCATGGAGGAAATGCTGCTTACTGGCCCACTTTCTTTTGCCGTCAGGACCACATGCCCACGGTGGGCTGGGCTGTTCCACATCAGTCATTAAATAAGAAATGCCCTACAGACCAGTCAGAGGGAGGCATTTCCTCAGCTAAGATTCCTTCTTGCCAGACGTGTCTAGGTTTGTGTCAGATTGACAGTACCCACCTGTACACTTTGTTTTTTATTTGATTCTCTTTAAGAATAAAATAGGTGGAGTGTAGTCCTTTGTTGCAGTGCTCACCTAGCATGCACTGAGCCGCGCTCAGTACCCAGAACCAGGAATAACAGCAGCATAACGGAGAGTGTTGACCAGCTGTGGTGACTACACCTGTCACCTCAGCACGAAGGAGGCAGAACCAGGGACAGAGCAGGAGGGTGTTGGGAAGTTTGAGTCCAGCCTGGTCTATATTTCAGGCCATCCAGGGATATAGAGAGAGACCTGTCTCAAAAAAAAATGGTAATAGAGAATTTTCAAAAACTCTAGTTCAGTATCCTTTTAAAGGTCTCGTAAAGAAACAAAGCTTTGTGCTATAGACAGATTGTCCCACCTTAAAGTCATCATACACCTAGAGGCCATGGAGACAGGATCAGCAGGGACTGGCCCATCAGCTCCTTTCATGGCTTCTTCCAGATAATGTTGGCATCTGGCTTATTTTCTTTCCATAATTGTATAAGACTCAGGTTTTACTTTTTTTATTTTGTGCTGTTTTATTTTATTTTTTGGTGCTGCTGGGGATTGGAGCCTCGCATATACTGTTAGATTCTCCTGCCTCAGCTTCCTGGGTACTGAGATTACAGCACTAACCACTGGGTCTCTCTACTTCAGTAGTTTTAGGTAACCACAAATCATACTGTTTCTCTTTATTATGTTTATAAAATTTGTTCTTTGCCAGAACTAAAAAAAGCATACAATGTTGCTTACATTCTAAACATGATGTTTAAATTACTTTCTACTGTTTCCCTTGGCTAAAAAGGCTTTAAATAGCTTTGGTTTCTGTCAATATATCATTTTAACTTAAAATGTCCTTAAGTTTATAAATAGAATCCTGTTAAAGGTCCATCTTAATAATGTAACTAACTCTTCATTAGGTTCTGTTAAAATGGCAAGGAGGGTAGGAAATTGGTGGTCCTGCAGTAGTTTCAGCTTCTGTTGTAGATTCCACAGGCGAGCATTTGTCACAGGACAGACCCAATCAAGGAAGACACAGCAGCAGCAGCTGAGCTTACATCTGAACAGTGCATTATTCAGCATCCCTCTGTGGTCACTTGGGATTCCCTAAGATCGCTGAAAACAGAAAAACACTTCCAAACAAGGTGTATTAATTTGATTAATATGGCAATCTGAAAGTAACATAGTCTTTAGCTATTAAGATTTAAGATCGTAGCTGGTGTGGTATATGCCTTTAATTCTAGCACCCAGGAGACAGAAGCAGGCCAATATCTATGAGTTTGAGGGTTGTCCCCTTCTGGCTAAGAAAACAGTTCCTCGTTGCAGCTTGTGGATGTCTGTACTAGGCGAAGACAGTACAGAAACAGCCCTCACCTCAAAGTAAGCAGAGCTGGTTTATCCTGGAGCCGCATACGAGTGAGCACGGCCCGGGAACACAGATCCAGGTTGGTCCTGGAGCCACATACGAGTGAGCACGGCCCGGGAACACAGATCCAGGTTGGTCCTGCTTGGTTCTGATGTGCATTGGTTTCGTGAAGTAACAAGAAGAAGGAAAAGTGTAAATCATACTTGCCAGGTTTGTGGGAGAACATCAGGCAGGCAAGTTTACAAAGTGGGCGAGATACAGGCTAAGATGCTGACAGCAAGCATTCTTGAATTTGGGGCTAGTAGGAGCTAGGAATCTGTCCAAACATTCCCAGGGATTTACCTCATAGCCACAATTTCGAGTATATACAGAGATGGCCAGTAAGTGGCATGGAAGGGCTGAAGAGAGCCAAGATGACTTGGCTCCAACTTGCAGCCTTCCACCCTCTCCATGTCGTTGAAGATCAGCAAGTCTGCCTTGGTAGTCACGGCTTTTTTTTCTGGAATCATGGCCACCGTCCCCTCTTTGTGCACATGGCAAGGGTCAAATATTTTATTAAATATTGAAGGTCTCCCATCACTAGGATGCTCATTCCAAGCATCTCATCTAGATGAGGCAAAAAAGCAATCTTTAAGAGAAAGGAATGCCCAGGCATGGTGGCACAGCCTTTAGTCATAGCACCCTGGAGACAGAAGCAGGAAATCCCTGCGAGTTCAGGGCCAGTGTGGTCTACATAGTGAGTTCCAGGACAGCCAGGGCTAGGTAGAGAGACCCTGTCTCAAGAAAAGAAAAAAGAGAAAGAGAAAAGTATGCCAGGTAAAGTCGTTAAGGAAAAAACTCCTGGATCATAGCAAATCTATTAACCTTATTATCTGAGCTGCATTTTTTTTGGTCCTCTGTATCTGACATAATATTACGTATGTTATATAATAGGAATACTGTGTACTATATTACATGTGATATGTAACAGGAATACTGTAATTATCAGTTGGGCTTCATGAAGTGAAGGTAGCAAGGTGAGGAAAGACCCTAACAAACCAAAAAAATCCTTTGTATGTGTCATCACACCCCTCAGTTAGACTAATTATATGTTTCCCCTTTGTCTGCAGTCATGGATACTTCATGGAACACTTGAAATAGTTCATTATCTTTTAATTCCAATTTTCCATCCAGTTTGACTCTGTAGCTTACCCCATGTGGAGTGGCTAGCTCTAATTTTAGAAGAGACTGGTGTTTAGTATCTAAGCTGCTATTGTAACTCTTATTTGTGGATAATAGCCTGGTTTGTCCTGTTATCTTAATATTGAACCAGATTCCAATCTGAGGAAGTCACATTACAGAAGACGTCAGATAACAATACAGCCCTTTTAATTTCTTCTTAGCAGAATTGCCCTTCCCTCACATACCAGTATTTCTGATGTGGGCAGGAACAAGAAGGCACACCTGTGAGAGAGGCTTTGTGAGCATAACAGCGTCTTAGTTCTCATTTTACACAGAGGGAGGTGGGCTCCAGGAGGGATCATTTTGTAGTAGTGTCTCTCTGTTTCCTGTTGGCAGAATGTGGGCTGTAGTTAATACTTTTCTAATCCTAGCTAACTGTATGTGAAGTTTCATTTAATCAGGGAACATGGACTTTTACAGTGCATTGTACTAAATCACAAACTCCAACTGTTGTTTTAACCTCAGCATTAAGAAGGTCAGAAGTAGAGTGGTCATCATGACCTGGCTGGAGTCTTCCCTCTGTGTGGTTGCATATAGTGAAGCTGTTTTTGCAGCTCTGCCAGCCTGCATTTTCTTTGTTGTTTGTTTTAGAAAGTCCTGATTTTTTTAATAGTGGGTAACTGGGCAAATGGCTGGGATCTACTAATTGAGATTTGTTGACTGTTTTCAATAGGCTGGCCAGAGGAAGTTGGAAATAGTTTTGTAACATGTCATGTACCACTCCAAGTGCGTTGCTACAATCTGTATAAACATTAGCTGTTTTGTTTTCTGGTAAATGACATGCTCTGATTAAGACAATGAGTTTAGCAGTTTGAGCAATGAGCAGCTGAGGCAATGAGTACTCTCAGTATGTCAAGAATGGAAGTAATTAAATATCCTGGCAGTAAATGTCCTTGTTCATCTCATAAATAAAATAATTCTGCATTTCCAGCAGATGTTTTCAGTATGTATATCAGTTATTTGAGTAGCCCTGTTTCTCCGTCTAGTTCATCTGATAAGAGGAGCAAGGAGAGGATTGAGAGAGATGCAGTGCACCAGGAGACATCTGGGGATGCGAGCAGAAGAGTGTCATAAGAACCTGAACAATTAAGGGCTGGAAAGGAGGCTCAGCAGTTACAGCATCCACATCAGACTCAAAGCCATCAGTAACTCCAGTCACAGGGATCTGACACACAATTCTGCCTCCAAGGGCACCAGCATCCATATCGTGCACATACGTACATGCATACACATAAATACACGTGAGCACGCGGAAATACACATAAAAATAAATCTAAAACATTTTTAGGCAACTCCTGAGTAATGTGACTTCTGCAGAAGTTTTGTGTGATGGGCATCTGCATGGTGCAGGAGAGGGAAAGGGACCTCCTCAGCTGCTGTCATGGAGCAGCAGTGGCAGAGGACGGCCCTCAGACAGGGCAGTGTGTCCAGCTACCTGGTCTTGTTGCTGCCTAGCTTACTAAGGGGCTGTAGTTTCCCCGTTAGTTTCTCATGAATGAAAATTGAGGTGCCCTAATTCAGGGCTTGGTAGGTGTCAGTTTCTGCCTTTTTCTTCAGGTCTAGCTGTACGGTGTCTGGTTGTTCCTTTTTAAGTTTACACAGAGTTGAACAATTAATAAGTAATTAGTCCTAGGAATCTTCTTAATTGTTTGGGTTTTGTTTTGTTTTGCTTTTGTTTTAGGGGTAAGAAAATTCTTACGATAGCAGAAGTACAGCTCAAGAGGTATAAGAAATCACTGTGTAACCAGGTGTTCATCTTCCTGTTAGCAAAACTTCGTCTTATATTTGACCCTTTATGACCCTTCTTAGCTAGTCACTGTAACAAAAGCACATCTCTGGGAGTTACTTTGTGGGGGAGAACACGGCCAGGTCGTTGACTGTGTCAGAGTAAACTCATGAAAACATTGCAAATCAGATTTAAGAATTTGAGAGCTGGGCGGTGGTGGCGCACGCCTTTAATCCCAGCACTCGGGAGGCAGAGGCAGGTGGATCTCTGTGAGTTCGAGACCAGCCTGGTCTATAAGAGTTAGTTCCAGGACAGGCTCCAAAACCACAGAGAAACCCTGTCTCGAAAAACAAAAAAAAAAAAAAAAAAAGAATTTGAGAAAAGTGTGTGGGACGTCAAGTGTCACATCACAGTGGAATCACAGTGTGCATATAATGCTGATTCTCCCACATGAAGGCAAACAAATATTGACGGTTTGACTCTCCGGGGAAACTACAAAAGACACTGCAAAGATCTGGCATTGCAAAACAGGCTGCTCTTGGAGGCGGGTTAGATAACAAAGCTAACTGGCTCCACTGGCTGGTGAGCGATGGCTTGACTCATTTATGGCTTGGAGCTCATGCACAAGCCGGGCTTCCTTATTGGTACCGGTTCCTCTGTGGAGGGTTTGGTTCCCATTAGGGCTTCTTTCCTCAAAGGGCATCATTTATATTATATATATATTATATATATTAGATCTGCTTTTACTTATCTTAGCCAGGGCAGCTGATCTTATTCATCCTGTGTCTTTTGAGGATTTTGCCCACAATTCCTATGGTTCTTCTGAATGAAGGCTGTCAGTTTCCTTTCGTAGGGATCTTCTGACTCTTTCATAGGTGGTGTGGAGACATTAGAGGTTTTCTGTATCCTCCCGGTTTATAATCATCTCTCCATTTTGGGAGAAGGAACTAGTCATGCCCTAACAGTGGGCAGGGACACAATAGCCAACAGAAAAGCTGATCCCCTGTTGTTTCTCCAATTGAGAATTTGCAGGGTTTGTCTTAAGGCAACTATGGAGAGTTTAGAAACTTCTTCCATTTGACCTTAGTTACTGTGAGGGAAAAGTTTTAAACATGTGGGATTGAAAGCAGATGGTAGCTCTGGTACCCAGTACAGCCTTTGCTTCCTCATGGTTAATAATTATCTCTTTTCTCCCAAGGTAATTCCTAACAGAAAAGGAAAATCTCCAGATTCCCCCCAGAGCTGCTGTATTCCAGCCTGGGGTTTTCTTTCCGGGTCTCCCAGGGCTATTGTCCCTTTTGTTGGGTTTCTTACAGGTCTGAGATGTCCAGGCCTTTGACAGCAATTACACATTAGCCTTGTCTCAACATGGGAAGGGTTAGTAGGTGTCTTTGTCCGGAAGCTGATAATTTGGGCGGTGAATGGATGTGCTGAGGGGACAAGGGCATCTGTGGGAAAGATGGGCTTGACCACGGCCAGATCCTCCAGCCTTTCCGTGGTGCAGAGTTTAACAAGGCATCCCTTTGTTCTGTAAGCCCTCAGGGGAATTTTATCACTGCACATCCCAGTGCCAGACACAAGATATCTCCCTGAGGTCAGAGATGCCCCAGAGGTACTGAAAACAACTCAGGCTGTTGCCATTTCCAAGGGTTTCCCACCATCTCCAAATGGTAAGACCTTATTGCTGAGAGCTGCACTCCCTTTGGATAAAAGCCGTGAAGGAGTCAGCCTCTGCTGACCAGGAAACTCCGAGATAGCTAACTCTTGTGGGGCTCGAAGGCACTGTGCAGGCTCTTAGAGGAGAAAAGACATCGGCCATCCCATTCAGCAGTGGACCTCAGCCACCCCTGCAGCATGTGCCCACTGGAACAGTGGATACGACAGCCACCCCTGCAGCATGTGCCCACTGGAACAGTGGATATGACAGCCACCCCTGCAGCATGTGCCCACTGGAACAGTGGATATGACAGCCACCCCTGCAGCATGTGCCCACTGGAACAGTGGATATGACAGCCACCCCTGCAGCATGTGCCCACTGGAACAGTGGATACGACAGCCATCTCTGCAGCATGTGCCCACTGGAACAGTGGATACGACAGCCACCCCTGCAGCATGTGCCCACTGGAACAGTGGATACGACAGCCACCCCTGCAGCATGTGCCCACTGGAACAGTGAATACGACAGCCATCTCTGCAGCATGTGCCCACTGGAACAGTGGATATGACAGTCACCCCTGCAGCATGTGCCCACTGGAACAGTGGATACGACAGCCACCCCTGCAGCATGTGCCCACTGGAACAGTGAATACGACAGCCACCTCTGCAGCATGTGCCCACTGGAACAGTAGAGGCCTGATGGTTATGGAAGTGACCAACTTCTTTCTGAGTGAATGCTGAACCGCTTCACAGGAGCGATCGCATGCCTAGTACAATAAACCTAGTCAGAAGCCCGTGACTGAGGAGACCTTAGGTCCTTGGAAACCTACTGTTAATTTGTTAAATGGTCTGCTATCAAATGGCTTCTGATTATTTGTGCCTGTATCCTTAGGTTGTGTGGCTGTCAACCACAGTCAGAAGCTGCGTGTGTTTTCAGTGGGTGGTGGTTAATGTAGACATCATAAATGGAGGGAGTGCTCAGTGTGACTGATCATCACAGCCAGAGTGCAGGAAACTTCACTGTGAAGGGCGGGAAATAGTTAAGAGCAGGCAGCCTGGGCTGAGGGCTGTGTTCCCTGACTTCTGGACACAGCATGGCTGTGCTTAGCTGCTCAAGACCTGGAATCCATCACGCCAGTTCCAGTTCCAGCCTGTCTGTGGGAAGGGCCCCAGACACCCCGAGCAGAGGAGCCGGTCAGTCACTACCCTTCCGGTTCTGTTGTCCATATCCCCATGAGATTAAGCGTGTCTGGTCTGGGGCTCACTATCAAGTGAACCACCATGCTTGAAGATCTGCTTATTCTCTTCTCCAGGACTGAAGTTGGTGTTAGGATTGGCTTTGTTCCATCAGCTTTAGTGTTGGTGACTATGCTTTTGTTGGGAGTGTTGGTTCTCGCTTTCCTTCCCTCCAGTTTTCTCCTGCGACTCGACAGTTTTTTATTATGTTGTCTTTGAAAACTTCAACAGTTTCTCCTCGAGCTCCACCCAGTGACTTATTAGGGATTTGATCCTAGAAAGAAGTAGAAGACTAGGGGTGGGGGTCACAGGTGGGGGAGCTTCAGTAGCTTGAGGCTACTATACTGAACACAGAAACTAATTACCACTGTAGGAAAGGTGGGGCCAGTCCCTTTAAAGAACCTTGTAGGGCTGCCTTAGGAAGCCGAAGGATTTGCCAGGTCCTCTTGGGAATGCCCTAAGAAACCAAGGCCTCACAGAAACAAGAAAGCACCAATATAAACATACATCCCTTGAGGCACCTGCTTGAGGTTTTGGGAAACCGGTGATGTGCACAGAACAGACCTGCAGCTGTCCCACAGGGAGGGGGACACAGGTAGGGGCTCTGCCTGGGCCAGTGTCCACCAATTGCTCAATTACTCCCAGGCCATTTCAGCTGCTGCATCAACATTACATCTTCCTATCCTCTGACACCCCTTGGCCTCTGCCCACCTATCACAGCTGGAGGAAGGCTGTGTTTTCTTGGCTTTTTATTTCTCAAATAATATTGAACTCTTTCTGTCTTCTGGGCTTATAGGACACAGTTAGCAGAAGTAGGAATGGAGGTACTGCTCCACCCTGTCCGGCCGCATTGTCTTCAGCTTTCGGGGTCCTCAGACAGAACTAGATCTCTGACCACATGGTAGAAAGGATTTCAGGATGGGCGGGTATGAACAGAGTTGGGAAAAAAAGACAAGAGCACGGATGCGGGCTTCCTGAAGAGTCTTGCTCCACTGCCTTTATAAAAGCGGCATCTGTTCTTGGGAGGCTTAGCTGCTGTCTTCATGGTCTTCATGGAGGAACCCACAAGATCACAGGGCGGCTCCTGTGAGTCACAGAGATGCAGGAAATGGGGTTAGTCTTTTCTGAGGTTCCAGAAAATACCCCCTACAGATGTGAGGTCTTCCCAAAAGAGGGCATAGGCTTGGGCCTTACTTTGTTGCTGTTTTAGCATTCTTAGTTGGGGACATTGCATAAAGAAACAGTTTCTGTGTCATCGCCCTTGGGGCGCGTGTGCTGGGGGTTAGCTCCCTGCTGGAGAGGCTTCGCTGCACTCCTGAGAGGGGCTCCTTTCCTGTTTCTCTGCTCTGCCTCAGAAGCATCTGCTGCCGTTTTTATTTTTATCTTATAGTTCTTCCGAGGTTTTTAGTTTTAAGAGTCTGTAATCTTATATACCCAGAAGCACCCCATTTCCTTAGACTTAAATGTCCTTTGGTTGGATATAAAATTTTAGGTTTAAAATAACTGTCTCAAGGTATATTCTTAACCGATTAGTGCTTTATTTGTAGTTTTAGTGCATGTTACAATTCAAGCAAATTCCATTGCTCAGTGACTATAGTAATGTGACTGTCACTTTACTTCTCTGTAGGTCCAGGCCTCAGGGCTCGCTGATGGCGGGTGGTTATTGGGTTCTCACCGTCTGTAATAGGAACACACAGCTGCCTTTTCTTCATCCTGTTCCTCACTGTGCACTCCAGCGGAGACAGTTACTGCTGGGTCTTACCATGTCCTGGTAGCTCAAGAGGGCCTTGAATCTTAGAAGGAAACTCATGAGGGGACCTGGAAGGAGTGAAATAAAACATGCGGTTCCAGAAAATTCTCTTGAGCCTGTTGTACGACTTTGTAAGCAAGGGCAGAGTGGAGCCGCTGCACAGCAGCTGATTTTATATAGTCAGCAAGGTGGGGCTTTGAGCAGTTCCAGGCTGTTAGGATTAACTGGGAGCTAGACGCCCTGCCCAAGGCGGGTGACTGCTGGGGTGGATCCTGAGCAATGCTGACTTTAGGCCGGTGGCAATCCTTTCACTTACCCTGTCACAGTCCTTTTTAGGACTTTGTCACCAGCACTGCTGGTGGGGAGGGGGAGAGGAGCACTTGGGACCTGACATCTTTGTCACCTGCTTTGTCACCAGGGTGTAGTCGTCAAGGTGGAGTCACTGCTTTTTCCAGGAGGCTCCTGTTTGTTCGTTTACTTATTTATTTACTGTTGTGAGAGAGGGCCTCATTCTGTAGACCAGGCTGGCCTGGAACTTGCAGTGTTCATGCTTATGCTTTCTAGTGCTGGGCCTGAAGGTGTGTGCCATCACACCCACTCTGTTTGCAATCTTAGATGGCATTAGCTTAATGTGACAGTTGATAGCCACAATTCTGTCAGAAGGACCGTGAGGCCACATGGTATGAGTGTGTGGGCTCAGGACACGGCTTAGCATATTTATTTTGTAACACCGTGCTGGCTAGTCTTATGTCAACTTGACACAGCTAGAGCCATTGAAGAGGAGGGAGAACTGAGAAAATGCCTCCATGACATCGGGCTATAGGCAAGCTTGTAGGGCATTTTCTTAGTTAGTGATTGGTGGGGAGGAACCACCCACTGTGAGTGGCGCCATCCCTGGGCTGGTGATCCTGGATTCTTTAAGAAAGTAGACTGAGCAAGCCAGTAAGCAGCACCCCTCTGCCTCAGCCCCTGCCCCCAGGTTCCTGCCCTCACTACTCTTAATAATGAACTGTGAGGGAAATTAACTTCTTTCCTTCCCAAGTTTATTTTGGTCAGGTGTTTATCACAGCAGTGGTAAGCCTAAGACAATCACTGATATTCTGACTAAAATAATAGAATTTTGAAGAAAGTAAACAAATTGAATATAAGTCGTTTGCTTTCTTGGAGTTTTCTGAGGTCTGGTCTGTGCTATAAGCAGGTGACAAATCTCACCACCATGTCATTCCTGCTTAGCCTGCTGCCCTTGCTGCCTCTCAGTGGGAATTAAGCCATGCTTAGCTATACCATGTTCAGTTGGAGTTTGACACTTGGCTGTTCATTCTTCATAACAGCCTGTGCTTTTTAATTAGAAACTCCGCTGGAGTCTAAGCAGACTATTGAAGTGGGAGTTCAGTCTTGGTCTGCTGGAAATCCATCTGAGTGGGTGGAAGCTGCCTGTAACCTACACAGCTGCTTAGATGACCTGGTAACAGTTTCCTTTTGGGATCTTACAGGAGCCCAGGCTTGTGTGCTTGTGTTTTCGACCACAGACAGGGAATCTTTTGAGGCAATTTCCAGCTGGAGAGAAAAAGTAGTAGCGGAAGTTGGAGATTTACCAACTGTGCTTGTCCAAAACAAGATTGATCTGCTGGACGACTCTTGTATCAAAAAGTAAGACGACTTATAATTCTTGTCCCCTCCCACTGCTCTTTCTGTTTTCTGTGCGTGTCCCCAGTCCTCTTGCTTAAATCTGTTAAAAACGTTTCTCATACTGACTTGTCCTAAAATTCTTTCTGTGGTGGAAGTAAAAACCTGCGGCCTCACCTGAAAAGAACTCACAGGTTGCCAGAGGTGCCAATAGGTGGACTCGAGCGGCAGCTTCGTACGTGGTACACACCTAGATTCTAGCACTGTGGAAGCTGAGGCAGGTGCAGCCTGCACAGGAAGGCCCCGTCAACATAAAACTAAACTAAAAAGTGGGCAAGGAAGAGAGAAGAGCATCTCTAGATCTCCAGGTGTCTAGTGTTTATGGTAGATAGATGTTCTGTGCCGATGGCGCTAGAGAAGATAAGTTCCCTCAGATGTAGACAATGTTATTTGAACCAGGGTCTCTCCATAAACATGGAAGCCATTTCTGGCCTTTTTGAAAAAAACAAAATAAAACAAACAAAATAAAACAAAGACTAGTAGTTAGCAAGCACCAGTGATTCTCCGGTCTTTGTTCCCAACAGTTGTAGGATTTCAGGTGAATATGAGCCCGTACCCAGCTGTTTCTGGTCCTCATGGTTGTGTCCCAAGTCATCTCTTAGCCGTGGAGCCATCCCTTCATTCCCTCAAATATTTTAGTTAGTTATCCAGGTAATTTTTACCTACACATACCCATTCTTCATTATTAATATTTGATAGCTTTTAAACACTTGCTTTATTTTTACTTTTTCTCTCTCCTTCTCTTCTTACTTTGCTTTTGGAGAGTGTGTGTCACTCTGTGGCCTAGGCTGGTGTAAGGTCGTTCCCTATGCAGGAGGGCCCAGCCTGTGTATGCTGGGCTGTCTCGGGTCCTGCACACCTGGTGGAGGGCCACTCTGAGGCGGCTCTCTCACTTGGGGGCAGCCATTTCCTGGAGGGCACTGTAGTGACTTTGGTGACCTCTCAAAAGTGTTTACAGGATATAGGCCAACCGTGGTTACAGGGTGGGGAGAGCCACACATGGAAGGCATGGCAGGAGTCTGGGGCCACAAGGAATCGTGGAGCAGGGTGGCTACAATCCCGACAAATCTACAAACAAAAGAGCCCTCATGAGACTAAAATTCACTCTTACTGATGTGACCATTAATGTGCTCGCTTTAGCTTTTGGCAATGAGAGTAAAACAGGCAACTTAGAGTGTAATAAATTCAAGTAGTGTTAAAGATAAATAATCTTTTTAAATGGTCTCATTTAAATAAAAATGGCCTCTAGTTCTTGTAACTGAGGATGGCTTTGAATTCTTGACTGGTCTGTCTATCTATGAAATGTGTAATTCACAGCCTGTGACATTATGCCAGCACTCTACCAATTGAGCTATGCCTCCGGCCCCCAGATTGAGATGTTCTCTGAAGAAAAGTAATGAATAATTGCTTTGTGACTTTGTAGAAATGCATTTTGTTCAGTTAAGGGAAATGGTTGGTGTTTGTCCCACATGGCAGTAAAGACGGCAGTCCTGCTCAAGCATTGAAACTCAGTGCTCCGTGCATTGTAGTTAGGGGGTTGCCATGCCAGGCTTCTTCAGAAGGGAGCCTGCACCCCTCCACCCCTCCCCGCCTCCACGCTCCAGTGTTACTCATCAGATACACTGAAAGCTTCAGAAGACCCTCTCAGCGGACACCTTCACTGGTTGGTTGGTTTGTTTGTTTCCATTGATGTGCAGTGAGGAAGCCGAGGCCCTGGCCAAAAGGCTGAAGCTGAGGTTCTACAGGACGTCTGTGAAGGAAGACCTCAATGTGAACGAAGGTGAAGTGCATCCTTAACAGCATATTGCAGCAAGAAGTTTGTGGGGGTTTTAAATGCTGTTTCTGTCATGCTTAGAAGTTGGATTTCAAAGCAATTTAAGAAGAAAATTTTCTTCTTGTTGCATTGTTAATTTTGAAGGTATTCTGTTCCAGGGTCTGTGATTATTCCCTAATATTTGTGATTACTTGTTACTTACCCTTCTAGAAATGCTTGAGGTTTTTAGTAGGCTACTTCTTGCCTGTTTTTGTTTTCTTTCTCTTAAAATCTATGCCGTTGGGCCAGCAAGATGCCCAGCGATGAAGGTGCTCACTGTCAGCTCTAAGAGTGTGTTCAGCCCCTGGAACCCACAGAGTGGGAGGAGAGGGAGATCCAGCTCCCACAAGCTGTCTTCCAGCCTCACACACTTGTGCCATGCACATAGAGTAAATAGCTGACATTCTAAAAAAAAGCTAGGTGGAAGTGTGAATATATACATTTATGTAGTTCTTCCGCATGTCTCTTAGAAGTTACTGAATTGTTTTATTATTCCACCATAGTAGAGACTCCCATCAGACAGCAAAATTTCTTTAATATTTTCTAGTTTAATAAAATTAGGTCAGCTGGGCAGTGCTGGTGCACACCTTTAATCTCAGCACTCGGTAGACACAGAGGCAGGCAGATCTCTGAGTTCAAGGCCAGCTTGGTCTTCAAAGTGAGTTCTAGGACAGCCAAGCATACAGAGAAATCCTGTCTCATAAAGCCAAACAAAAGAAAGAAAGATTAAAGAAAATTTTGAGATTTTTCTCATTCTGGATTTTTCATTTTAGATTGCAGCTGGATTGTGGTTTGTGTCTTTATTCTGCATAGTTTTCTTCAGCCGAAAAAAGTGGATATTTTTTTGAGGACTGAACTCATTTAAGCGGGGCGTGGTGGGTGCCTGTTGTCCTAGCACTGAGAAAGTCAAAGCAGGAATCCGGGCCAGCCTGAGCCTTGTTTCAAAACAAAAGCAGAAAGGAATGAGTCCAGTTATTAGTTGGACCATTCATCTTGATCCAAGGTTTTCAAATGCACATACTTGTACACCCTTGCACACACTTCCAACTCTTCACTGGACGCACTCTGCATTACTGGTGTTATCACTATACTTTTCAGATACTGCTCAAATAATTTTTAAAAGTTGAATTTTGAACTAAATTGTATGCTTCTAATGTAATTTTAAATTTATATAGTAAGCATAAATATTGCAATATGAAGATTGATTTACTTGCATAGTCATACTGTATATCTGTGTTTATTCTAGTTTTTAAATATTTGGCTGAGAAACATCTACAAAAACTCAAACAGCAAGTAATTGAAGAGCCAGAGCAGACACACTCAAGTAGTAACAAAATCGGTAAGTGCTTGGGAATTTCAGCACTTACTCCGTTTGTTGTGTTGTGTTTACCTTTTCTACGTGTAATGTGCTCATTTCTTTGAAAAAGTCTGAGTTGAAACTCTTCAGATGAAATTGTTCTATTTCATCTATTCACTGCCTTGTTAAGAGTTTTCCCACTGCTGAGTTTCACACAGCAGACAACAGACACGTGAGTACTTCTGAGAAGACCGTGCTTACACGGACAGGCTCCACAGCTTCTCTTCTGAGTCTGTCGCGCTCTCCTGCCTCCCCACCCCCCACCCCCCCATCCTGCTGCTTGTTACTGGTCTTTTCTGCTGGATGTTAGACACTAGCAAAAGCTTGGCCATTCCTGAAGACTGTTGTTCACATCTTTTCACAGTAACTGACCTTGGATCTCTGCTTGCACAGAGATGAGAGCCGTGCTTGGTACTCCAGGCTTCTGTGTCCTCTGTTGAGCACCTTGTATCCTCTTGTATCCTCCCTCCTTCCATGCACATCAATCCTTATGGAGACCTTTACTGGCTTCTGGCTTCTTTTCTCTTACTTAGAATTGGTTCTTCCTGTGTTTGTGTTGGGGGGCGGGGCTTGTTCTCTTGCCCCACCGTTCTGTAAGCATCCAATTTCTTGACTCCCAAAGAGTTCTTTTCTGAGCATGCCCAGTGCTCTCTTTTTTCTATTCTATGGGAAATGATCCCTCCCATCTAATGTCAGGATGCATTCATTCTTCAGGGACTGTGTAGGAAGCTCTCACTGACCTAGGCCTTTCCTCCCGCAGAACAAAATCTAAGGCTGGACGTGTAGGCTTGTCCCACCCTTTGGCAGAGTCCGTGCTTGAGAACCGTGCAGTTGACGTACAGAAATTATTCCCATGTCTTAAATAAGTTTAAGGATAAGCCAAGGCTTTGTGTTGGGCTATATGCACTGCTGTCTTAGCCTCAGTGGCTTGCTGAACACACTTTCACCTTTTTACACAGTTCTTCCTGCCTTAGGAAGTGGTGCAGTTGGCCCTTCCTTTGAACCATACGTGGGTCTGTGTGGACTCACTGGCGTTGAACAGTTTGTCTTGCTTGGGCCTGGTGAAAGAAGAACCAGCCTAAGCTACATAAAGGGTCCTCATCTCCAGAAACCAAAACCAAAACGATATGTTGTCCTGCAGTTTTACTGTGTATTGTATATCGCCTATTAGACTGCAGCTTCTCGTGGGCAGGAACTACCTGGTCTTGGGTTCTGTCTTCTTGTGATATCCATGCCCAGAGTTTCGTGTGAATTGATGCTCAGCAGTTCATAAGTTCGAGGTTCCCTTTGGTGCAGAGCACATTTCAAATCGGAGATATGATAGCTTTCTCTGTCGATCACTTGTCGCTTTGCCTGTAGGTCAATACCTTATGGTATTTTAGCCTCAGGATGCAGAGGGAATGGAGATGGGCAGCCCAGGGCAGCACAGACCTAACACAGCTGGGCTGCTTGCTTAGCATGTTTCTGTTCTAGTGTAACAAAAATACAAACAACTGCAGGTACTTGATTATGTGTCGGATTTTACTAATAAATAATATGTCTATGACAGGTGACTTTGAGGTGTATCAGTTACTCTGTTTTTCCCTAATTTATACAGGTGTCTTCAACACGTCCGTTGGAAGCCACTTGGGTCAGAATTCAAGTACCCTTAACGGTGGAGACATCATCAATCTTAGACCTAACAAACAAAGGACCAAGAAAACCAGAAATCCTTTTAGCAGCTGTAGTATACCCTAAACTGCTTCAGGGAGAAGAGCAGAATTGCATTTGCAGTTCACTGAGGAACGCACCCGGTGGCGTCACGGCGTTAGAGCCTTAGCGGTCGGACCTTGCACCTCGCTCTGAAAGCTGACATTGTAATGTTGCCCTGCAGCGCTTCTCAGAATGTAGATCGAGACCTCTACTGGAAAGTTACCGCCTTGTGGACTCATTCTAGTTTTTGACATTAGACGAAGCTTCTCCTGTTTTTGAAGGGATACATAGGACATTTCAAAACGGGTTTTGCTGAATTTTAAAATGCTGAAAACAAAGTTGAAAACAACTAAATCTAAATCTATTGGTAACAGTTTCCCTCGCTGCCCAAGGGGAGGCAGCAAGCATTGCTTCCTTGGAACTGGTCGTCTAGTTTTTCTGAACTGTCCATTCTGAATGCGTAAAGAAAGTACTGAAGGGAAAACTCAGATGCCTGTCAGCCTGCACTCGTTTGTATTGTCAGTGGAATATCTGTTACGGGTTGTGGGAGTGTGCATGCAGACACCTGGCTCTAGCAAACGAGGTCTGTGCCCTGGGAAAGGCTGTAGATCCTAAGCAGTTCATGCACACAACCATTTTATACATTGTGTCTCTTTCTGGTCTCACACGAGAACTTCAAGACATATTTTACAGAACACACTTGGACTTAAATGTGCCGTGTGCCAAAACAGCCCCCTAATTTTTACAGTGCTTTATAGAATTTTTATTTGTGGGATCTTTTAAAGGCGGTGAAGGGAGTGTAAACATCTGAATGCCAGGGCATCTCCTGAGTGGGAGTTCCGCAGAGTCCTCTCTGTGGCCACTGTAAGATGGTGAGCTCATGCTGAGAGAGAGTCAGCCACATCCCCAGGTCCACAGCAGCCCCCCACAAGATCCCGGGAAGTGTGCACATTAGCTTTTTGGCTGCTGACTGAGACCCCCCCAACTCTGAACTTTGAAGATGAAAGGAACCATTTTTTCAGAATGTACAAAGGTAGTCTTTGGTCCTGAGCCAGGTTATGGATTTTTCGAAGCCTTGCAACTCTAAATCATCCTTCTGTTTACAAACCTTGTATAGCATTTTAAGATTATCGCTTAAAAGTTTCTGTGGCCTTTGGTTTCCATGGCACCTTATTGAGAGATGTTGGCACGGGAGTGTCTGCAAAGAAACGACCCAGTGTGTCGATGATGACACGCCTGCCAAAGAGATAATCTCATGAGTTCTTTTAAAAACTGATTATTCTTTATCAGTGGTTTTGTTTATAAAGCATTAGTAGCTCCTTTCCACACCCTGGTTCTCACAGGACTTAAAGTATATAAAAGCGATTTTTCTTGAAAAATGTGCTATGATGTCATTTTCTATTATTTTTACAAAAATATGTCCAGAATATATAAATATTTGATGTATTTCCCTTGTTTTTTTTCTCCTCCCCCCGTTTTTAAGTTTACCCCCATTATACCACCCTCCTCCCACCTGGATCAATGTTGAGAGCATAGTAGAGCATCCTTGTTCTGTGGTCGAGACTGAAGCTGGCCTTTCCCATTAAACCCATCTGCCATCATCCGTCCGCGAGTAGTAAAAATGTTTATTTTGTGTTTCACTTGTTAGCACTCCCGTTGCTGGCAGTGGGAGAAGAATGGTGGGACCCTGGTTCCTAACCAGGGTACCTAGGTCCCCGCTGTGAGTTGTGTTTTTTCTCTCTTCAAATACAGTCTTCGGTTTTTGCACAGAGTGTGTTTGGTGACAAATAACCTTGTTATTTTTAATTGGCAGGTTTGAATTGGGAAGATTCATGAGAGAGCGCTGTAAGCTCTGCTCCTAGGCACGAATGTGGGCTGAGAGGTGTGCAGTACTCCTCTATGACATAGACCCAGACTGGTGGTGGCTGCTGTTTCCTTATATTTGTAACAGAATTTTATGTGCTTTATCTTTTTTTAATGGAAGTCTTTGTAACACATTTGAATTTTTACTTTGCATTGCTGTATTTTTATAGACAGTCTAAAATCAGTCACAAGTAATATTAATTTATCCATGTATTCAATTCTGAAGCCTTCAGAGGTCACATTGTCCCCTTGTGTGACTGTAAGTTCTAAGAGCTTTATACGAAATCCTGGTGAAGCCCTTCGGTGACAACAAAAAGAACCCTGTCCATTTGTGCCCCGGTTTACGTTTTTTGCATCGTCACCAGTGTTTAGTGTCGGGCACATAGCTGTGGAATAATCGCCATATCTAAGAGTTCCTCAGGTTCTTTCTTCCAGTCTCTGCCTATGAATTAAATAGTACATAAAGCAGTCCCTGTATGGCAGTACAAAAAACACAGGTTGAACTCTTCCTTTTTACCGCTCAGTGGCAGCACGTTCTCAGATGCGAGCTAACACTACCACAGTGAGGAGACGTGGCCCTTCCTTGCAGAGTGAAGTTAGGTGTGGCTTCCCACCTGTGAGGCGGTGCTGATAACTCAGGAGTATGGGCCCCACTGTGTCAGAAGATTTAGGATGAGGGGTGGCCTATGTCTTAGACCCTGAAGTGTGCTCTTGTAATCTGAGGTGTGGTTAACCTTTGGAGTGAGGCTGGGAACACCTCGATAGAGCATCTCTAGCCGAGTGGCTGCAGAAGCCAACAGGGTGAGCGCTCCCTCCGCCACAGCCATGCAGTGACTGGGTGGCTTTGTTCACCTTAACAGTTGCATGAACATCTCGTTACTCTTAAGGGTTTCACATATGAAACTTGAGAAAGCTAGTGTACAAATGGAGTTATCTGCATACAGGTAAATAAACCACAGTGGGGTCTGAACTGCCCCAGCACCAGGCTCCAGACGACGGCTGCCCCTGCTCCTTTCCTGCTGTCTCTTGGAATACTAAAGTAGGAGGTTCATAAGTGGTATTTTCAAAATAAAATCTTCGGATCAGAGGAAAAACTTAATCCCTTCTATATTTTTGTTACTAATAAATAATGCTTTTGTAAATCTGACTGGGAAAACTACTTGTATGCATTCATATTGAGTGGTACTTACGCCTTTGGGATCAATTTAAAAATGTACTACTTGATTACAGTTTCAACGAAGATGAATTCCAATAACCAAAACAATAAAACATTTCGAAGCTAGAAATTGGTGTGGTATGTGTGATGTGGACCACCAGTGTGGGGTGGATCACAAGGACCTGGGTGCCGTGGCAGTGCAGGGCCACCCTTGGCCACACAGGGGAGTTCACCCCGGCAAGAGCTTTATGACACCATTCATAATAAATAAAAGGAGTAAAATAGCTGAATAACTCACACGTATTTCTCACTTAGCTACTTTGTGCACTAATATGCTCATCCTCCGGGAGTTCTGGGATTAAAGACGTGCATACTACCTTCCGGCTACTACCAGTCTTTTAAAGGTATTTTCATGTTTTGAGGCATTTGGCCCCTAACACCTTTACCCCATCTTTGGGTGTAAAATAACTGTGAAGTTTAGTTCACTGTGTCAGACAACCCACTCAGCCACTCACGTATGCAGGATCTAAACCATAAATGCGCTGCCACCCTGCCGCGCCCCCTGCTGGTCAAGACGTGGAGTGGGCTGTTCACCATTCTCTGCAGAACTGCTTGCTCTGTCCTCCTCACCTGTTTCCTTATACGATCGAGTGAGCATGTGCAAGCAGAGGACAGCTAAGTTTAAGCTCATCCGTGTCCCTCTTGCTGCTGCCTCCAAATTTGCAGTTGTTTTGACCTTATTTTGTCTCTTTAATACTTGTGCTGCCCAGCTTTCAAAATAGCATCATCATATAGATAGCCTTTATATATATATATATATATATATATATATATATATATATATATATATATAATATCAGTTCTCAGGATCGGCCACTAGAAAAAGGCAAATATTTGGTATTCAAATTTTTCTGAGCTTTTTAGTTCAGGTACTCGGTTGCTTCCAGAGACTGGTAAATTCTTTCTTACTTTCCAGTTTTAAATGGGAATCAGGCTAGAGAGATGGTTCATTGGTCAAGCACACTGGTTGCTCTTGCAGAGGATCCAGGTTTGATAGCAGCCCACAGCCACCTGTATAGCCAGTTCTGAGGGATCCAGTACGCTCCAAAGACACAGGCCTACATTCAGGCAAAACACCCAGATACATAAAATAGTGATAATAATTTTTATAAAGGTAAAATTAACTCTACAAGGGTGGGATCACTTTGGTCTCTGCTAAAAACGAAACTTATTACGTAGCCTTGGCTGGCCTGAACTCCCTGTGTAGACCAGGCTGACCTTGAATTAGAAGAAGTCTGCCTGTCTCTGCCTCCCAAGGGCTGAGGTGAGAGGCTTGTACCACCACATCCAGGAGCTGATCCCTTTTTTAGGGTGAAGTCCAAGCACTGGTGAGGAACTGAACTGACTCCATCCTATACTTGTGTCCCTGCGCACAGTACTCACTTTGGCGGGGGAGGATGTTTGTGTTTTATGAGCTTCTCTACTGTAGACCCTGGATCTGCCTCATCCTCTCCCCTCTACGATGGGACAGGCCTTCCCAGGCTGCTGCCTTTGCTGTCTGAGCCTGCTGAACTGCTGCTGCTCTGCCGCTCAAGGTCCTGAAGCTGGGATTCATAGCGTTTCATTTCCGCTGTGATCCAGTCTAGCCTGTTCTTCCACTGTGGCCTGAGCCTCCCCCAGCTCCGGTTTGACAAGCAAGGGACACAGAAGCTTAAAGACCACATTGGATCCACCCAGCAAGGCCAGTTCCCTCTTCACAATACTATCTTCTGTTAGCTGTGCCTCAGGCTTCAGCCTTCCTGACGTGGGTTTGCTCACGTCCCTTCCATAGCTGGAGGTGTTTCTCCACTTCCCCCAGCAGCTTCTTTCGGATCAGCTCTGCCTGACAGAGGTGAAAGCCTCCTGGGGGTGGGTCGCTGGGTTTCAGGCTCTAAGGCACCCGAGCGCTCCCTTTCGGCCCTTCAGGAAGGGCAGCACTTCTATTGGCAGCCATTTAAGGCATCACAGCCTCTCCTCAAGATTTGCCACTCCCTAGGAAGACCCAGATCCTCCCACCCAAACCTTCTCATTTAACATCTTTGAAAACTAGTGCCTCCTGGAGCCGGCAGCAGGGGCTCAAGTATCGACTCTCCAGACTCTCAGAGCCTCAGGACCACCTTTCAAGGAAGGGTCCATAAACCACTCAAATGTCAGAGCTGTACCTCTTCATTTTTAACTGTGAAAGTTAAGAGTGAAAACTCCGCCCTTGGTTGGTGAACGGAAGCAGGCTGCAACTGCTAGCTGCCACGCTACAGAGTCCATCTTTAAAGGGAAAGGCAGCAAACAGCTTAGCGGGCTGATGTGGAGATGAGTCCTGGGGAGCAGAACAAACAGGGATAGGGATGGCAGAGGGGCTGTCCTAAAATGTCACGTTTAATTGAGACAGAGGAAAGACTGTAGTTAGAAGGCCCACACCTGGCGGGTCAGAGGGCTGGAGATAGTGCAGCGCAGCCAGAGTCACGGCAGTGGCGGAGGGATATTGTACAGCGCAGCGAGTCATGGTGGTGGCGGAGCAGTCAAGTCTGTGAGAAGCAATCAGGAACCATACCAAAAAAAAAATCCATTGTGAAAAAGAACAAGAGCAATAGAGATGGCTCAGGGGTTAAGAGCACTGGCGACCCTTGGAGAGGACTAGAGTTCAAATATCAGCAGTAATTTTCAGGCAACTCAACTTCCTGGAACTCCAGCTCCAGAGTACGTGTCTCACTTCCCTCCTCTGTCTAGATGAGGTCACGCCAGACACATACAAATAAAATCTAATAAAGAATGAGAAGGAAATGACGCTAAGAATACAAAGGTCAAGGAGATAGCCAGCATTCTGAAGGACGTTCTGGATGGATGGAGAACGAGTGGACTGGGGTGTAGTAGGAGCTGAGGGGCTGCGTTCCTGCCACCCAGCTCCTGGCCGCCTGGTTAGCTTATGCCCCAAAATAACAACACACAAACTGTATTCATATAAACACTGCTTGGCCCATTTTTATTAATGCGTGTAGCACCACGAGATGCACTTACCAGGAAGATTCTAGCCTACGTCCATCCTGGGTCGGAGCTTCATCTTCTGCCTCAGAGAGGAGAGCAATGGAGTCTGAGCTCACTTCCTCTTCCTCCCAGCATTCTGTTCTGTTTACTCCACCCACCTATGTTCTAACCTATCAGGCCAAGCAGTTTCTTATTAATTAACGAATGAAAGCAACAGATTGATATGACACTCCCACATCACTGGGGGAGGAGGGTTTATCTTCCCAGATTAGGAAGGAATCGAAGAGGCTGGCATTTGAGAGCCTAGGGAAAATTTGTGTACTTAAGAAGCTGGCAAAAATCTACATAGGGAGTAGAAAAAGACAAGTTCTCCTGAGTAAATTGGGAGCGTGGGGACCATGGGAGAGGGTAGGAGGGGAGGGGAGAGGAAGGGAGGTGAATGGAGAAAAACATATAGCTCAATAAAAACAACTGAAAAGGAGAAGTTGGCAAAGACCAGGCAGTGGTGACACACGCCTTTTATCCTAGCACTTTGGAGGCAGAGGCAGGAGGATCTCTGGTCTGCAGAGTGAGTCCCAGGACAGCCAGGGCAACAAAGAGAAACCCTGTCTCCAACAAACAAACAGAAAAAAGCTGGTAAAGAACCAAATGACAGAAAACATGGTGGCAGCGAGCTTGGTGGCGGGCATCCAGTCTGCAGGCAGATGCTTTACCTCAGCTGGGGACCCTTTCCTGAGACTGGCTTAGCATTTCAGCACAGATATTCAGCTCAGGAATAGCTGTGCTGGATGGTAATGGTCCATATAGTCTATCTTTGTCTTTTGGTAGGAAAATCTCTACATCCTAATAAAGCTTGTGTTGGAGGCGACGTACTTCAGAGTTGGTGCTGAGGGGCTGGTGCAGCGTTGGAGTGGCCCGTGGCCAGCGCTGCTCTTCAGTCATAGGAAGGTGACCTGCTGGTCAGCAAACAAGGTAGTTAACAAGGGGCTTGGTGCCCGATGGGAGAAAAGCAATGCCCAGTGCTACAGACTTCTGTGACATGGATTCTTTTAATTACTGAAGGCAGTACAAACTGATAAAACTTATAAAAATTTAGAAATACGTTTTTAGGCCATGAAAATGTATCTATCTTTTGACTCAATGGACCCATTAGTGGAATTTTATACAAAGAAGACCAAGAACAGAATAAAGCTCTAAGGACATAAATGTGCTGTCGTCATAGCAACAAGCTGAAACCACCCACATGACCACAGAAAAGGGGCTGGGTCAGTAGCTGGCTCACTCCCACTGCAAACGCAGTGACTTCAGGGCGGCCCATTCTCACCCTCAGTGGAGACAGGCCACTGCCTGGTGGATATGGACTGTCATCATGGTAAAGTGGTTTCCTTACATTTTATGTCATGCCTCCACACACATAAGATATGTGATGAGATGCAGAAAACAGATGGCTCAAATATTGAGAATATGCAGGGTGAGGTTCTGATGTGTTTCCTTTTATCTTTCTAGGCACACTGTGTGATGTGACCACACTGCTTCAGGGGCTGGGTGCTCTGTTCACACTGTGGTGTGAGCACACTGCTCCAGAGGCTGGGGGCTCTGTTCACACTAGTGTGAGCACATCACTCCAGAGGCTGGGTGCTCTGTTCACACTAGTGTGAGCACACTGCTCCAGAGGCTGGGGGCTCTGTTCACACTAGTGTGAGCACACTGCTGCAGAGGCTGGGTGCTCTGTTCACACTAGTGTGAGCACACTGCTCCAGGGGCTGGGTGCTCTGTTCACACTATGGTATGAGCACACCGCTCCAGAGGCTGGGTGCTCTGTTCACACTATGGTATGAGCACATCACTCCAGAGGCTGGGGGCTCTGTTCACACTAGTGTGAGCACACTGCTCCAGAGGCTGGGTGTGTCTATACTAAAGTCAAGGAAAGAGTAGTGATGCGTTTCCCTTTTATTTATTTTCCCAAGTACTATGTGTGCATCTTCAGAAATAAAATATACAACCCTAAAGTCCAGTTCAAGACAGGAATTCTGTCCAAAGCTTCTGAGTCAGAGACTGAAATACGTCTAGTTTTAAGGGTTATTTGTGTGTCTATTGACACTGGGCTACTCCCTCATCTGAAACAATCATCAGTATGAGGTATAAGTGGTTATGCCTAACATAAAGAACTAGTTATTTAAAATAGTGGTTTTTTTTCCTTTTTTACAGCCTTGGTAAAGGGCCTATGGGTTTGTAGACTAATTAACTTTGCCATCGGCGTTTTGCAGAGTCTTGGGACCGGCTCCTTTCGAGTGCTCTAACAGTTTAATGGCCTTGTCGGAGTTGTCAATGTTCCTCAGCAGAGTCTCCAGACGCCGCTTAATTTTCTTCTGATCTTCAAGGGCGCAACCAATTACAATCGATTGAAATTTTTGGTCAACTGGACCAGGTGGCACCTCAGATGAGCAGGCACTGTAGAGTGACATTAAGTGACTCTTGGCGTTTCCCAGGTCGTCCAGGAACTTATTCACCACCTCATCTATAATCTTCGTGGCATGCTTCAAGGATTCCTCCTGCTGGGGGTTCCGAATTGTCTCCACCGAGACCTCGACAGTGAGGGTCCGTCCCATCAGGCGGTTTGCAGTCAGATTCAGCTCCTCTCTTTCTCCTAAACACGAAACATCGGTCAGTAGGAGACAGAAACTTCGCACATCTGCAAAGCCAAAGTAGGCACGTGGCTACCTTGATTTTGTATTAGACACGTCTTTGAAAATTTTAAAGCTTAAAAACCAAAAATAGGTCTGGCTGTGGTGGCAACGCCTTTAATCCCAGCACTCGGGAGGCAGAGGCAGGCAGATCTCTGTGAGTTTGAGACCAGCCTGGTCTATAGAGTGAGTTCCAGAAAAGGCTCCAAAGCTACACAGAGAAACCCTGTCTTGAAAAACCATAAATAAATAAATGAATGAATCAAACAAAAAACAAAACAAAACCAAAAAAAAGAAAAAACCACCACCACCAACAACAAAATACTACAGCATACAAGATTAACTGAGGAAGTGCCCAATGACAGAGCTAGGTCACAAAATGTCTTTCCCTGGAAGTCTTTCCACAGCAGGGGCAGCTATCATCCCAAGTCTGTCCACACATTTGGCAGAGGCATTTATAGCTGGGATGGAAATCGAGTGATTTCAGAGCAAGCAGAGTTTAGCTGGGAGAAAGGCTAGGGCTCGAGATGGGGCACAGCGGGGGCTTGGTGTGCACATCCAATTCTATGCTCTGGTCTGTTGGAACACAGCACACACTATTGCCCTTGCGCTCCAGAGCAAGCCCTGCCCTTCTCCCTGCAGACAGACTCGAGCTGGCCCTGGGTGTGCGAGTCTTTGCCAGCGACAGGGAGCTGTGGTGACCATGGACTCTGGTAACATTTCAAGATTTACACAAAACCGGCAACAACTCCTTTCTTTCCCAGATCCAGAACTCCCTAATGCATGGACTAGGAAGGACCCACTGCGGACAGACAGCATTATGGGTCTGGAGTTCAACTGCTCACATCCCCAGCTCTCTAGCCCACTGTACTCAGTGACCCACTCCTCCCTGGCTGCCATACTGCTCAGAGGACCACGGCAGGACATTTTACTCTAATTCCTTTGCCCGTCACACGTCAGACCACCTCACCAAGTCTCCACCTCCACCTCGCTCCTCCGCTCCTCCACCGTTGCCCTCCCCGCAGTGGAAAGCACTGTGGGTCTGAGGAAGGCTGCCTGACTCGCCTGCCCTTCTGGAGCTGGCAGACTGGGGTGGGGGTGGGGAGTACACGGAGACAATGACCACGGCCAGCAGCCCAAGGGCTGCAGCTGCTCTCTAGCTGCGGTTAACACTGAACTGGGGAGCAGGCGCACCCCAACTCAGCCGAGCGTTGGCTCGCGTTCATCAGATGCCCTAGAGGTAGGCGGCGCCCCTCCGTGGAAACGGCTCTCACCGTCACTAATCTGCCTCATGTCCTGGCTGTTCTGGATGCTGTGGATCATCTCCAGAAGAATTTCTTTCTCTTGCTCAACAGCAGTAGCCGCGTCTCTCAAAGCTTCAACCCTGTGTGGATTGGCAAAGCAAAACAGGTGTCAGGGCGACAGTGTCCTTCCTATCATTTTCCCTCAGCTGCCACCTAAATCAGGTCAAGTTTAAAGGACAGTAAGAAAGCTTTGCAAAAAGGCCTGACTGCGAAAATGCATCGCTGGGCATGGTGGTGCGCGCCGTTAATCCCAGCACTCAGGAGGCAGAAACAGGTGGATCGCATGAGTTTGAGGCCAGCCTGGTCTATAAGAGCTAGTTCCAGGACAGTCAGACTATGCAGAGAAACTGGGGGAGGGGGGTGTGTGTGGAGGTGGGGGGGTGGAGTTGGGGTGGTGAGCACTACTAAAAAATAAATTGTAGGGGGCTGGAGAGATGGCTCAGTGGTTAAGAGCACTGACTGCTCTTCCGGAGGTCCTGAGTTCAATTCCCAGCAACCACATGGTGGCTCTCAACCATCTGTAACGAGATCTGGCGCCCTCTTCTGGCCTTCAGGCATGGAGGCTGAACACTGTGTACATAATAAATAAATCTTTAAAAAAAATAAAATAAAATAAAAATAAATTGTAACAGGGTTCCAAAGACGGGGCTAGAGCTTGTAGCAATACTCCTGACTCAGTAGTGGGGCAGCAAGCACGAGTCACTCCCTCAGGCTCCTCTGAGGGCTGGGCTCCTATTTCCTTCCCCAGGGTGACCTGAGAGACTAAGGTCACTTATGTGGACTTGTTCTTTTAAAAGCTGTCTATTGCCGGGCGGTGGTGGCGCACGCCTTTAATCCCAGCACTCGGGAGGCAGAGGCAGGCGGATCTCTGTGAGTTCGAGTCCAGCCTGATCTACAAGAGCTAGTTCCAGGACAGGAACCAAAAGCTACGGAGAAACCCTGTCTGGGGGGGGGGGGGGGGAAGCTGTCTATTTGCATTGTAAATCTATACCCACTTCTGTTTTTCACCTGACTCTTCAGAACCACTTGGCTCCTGGGTCTCGGCACTGCACTCTGTGTCACATGTGGATCTGCCTGGTTCTCTCCGCTCTGGCCACTCGTGTGCACATGGAGTCTGCATGCTCAAGACATGAACTCCTTATTGGCCATAGACATGGAAGTCATTTGCCCTGCGAGCTTTGTTCGGGATAGCCTCACTGAACCGATACTTCTCCCATTCCCCCTCCCCCCCAAATAAACTCTATTACCCAGGGTGCCCTGTGCTGTTTCAGCCTCAAGCACCTGGGATCCCTGCATGTTTAGCCTACTAGTTAAGAGTGCCTCTATATGTCAAGAAAGGTTTGTTGTTGGTCCGTGTGCCTGAGTGTCTTAGCTGCAGGCATGGAAGCGCACTGTGTATGTGCAGTGTCCGCAGAACAGGAGGGCTTCGAGTCCCCTGGAACTGGAGTGATGGGTGGTTATGATGGGTGCTGGGAACCAACTCCTACCCTCTACCCTAGCACCCAGTGCTCTTAACCACTGAGTCATCTCTTCAGCCTCTTGTTTTAGTTTTTTGAGACATGGTTTCACTATGTAACTCAGACTGCTTTCCTGCTTCTGACTCCTGAGTGCCAGGGGGAGAGCCTTTTGAAGGGACGGATTCATCTCTTGTGGCTTTGCCTTGTGGTTTATCCTCTTCGAGTTCTAAGTGCTTTTCTCACATCCCATGTTCTATTTATAGTTTTACCTCCCTGGTATTTATTTCTTTAGGTCACTAGAATACACTTGGGCGTTAGGCAATAACCAAACTGCCATTTTCCTGAGAATTCTTTACTCCACATCCCATGTGACCTATAGGAAATGCGCCATCAATATGCTCGCTGCCCCCGCCAGCTGCTTTTCAACATCCTGGGCTTCGTACGGTGCAGTAACTGGTAGAACGGCCTCCTCCCAAATCTTCTCTAAAGATGATGTCGCTATTTAGATACCTTTCCTCCTCCACATAAACTGTATGTCTGATTTCTTGAAAATACGGGGCAGTTGGACATTCCTTTGACAGCGTAGTTTAATTTGCATCCATTTGTCTATGTCAGTTTTGTATGTGACTAGCTTTGAAATATTCTTCTCAGCCGGCTTATAGATTTCGGAGTGTTCCAGAAACCTTGCGGACATTGCTGCAGATTGTTTTAATTATAATTTTAGCCGATGGGCTGGAGAGATGGCTCAGTGGTTAAGAGCATTGCCTGCTCTTCCAAAGGTCCTGAGTTCAATTCCCAGCAACCACATGGTGGCTCACAACCATCTGTAATGAGGTCTGGTGCCCTCTTCTGGCCTGCAGACATACACACAGACAGAATATTGTATACATAATAAATAAATATTTAAAAAAAAAAATAATTTTAGCCGATTATTACTGGCTCGAGACATGCTGTTTTAGGGTCAGCTTACAACCGGCAACACTGATTGTATTAAATTTTGCTGGCTGACCTGTCACTTCCATCATTTCTTCTGAGTTAATGATCATACCGTGGAGGAAATAAAAGAATTTATGTCTCTCATCCAGTTGTTTTTTTAAGGTCTTTTGGTACTATAGTAGACAGTGCGGTGATGATATTTGTGTTTTTCCCCAAATTTAAAGGGAAAGCCTCTCTAAGATTTCGATGTAAAACCCTGATCATACAATCATATTACAGAACACTTCAACCGCTACCTCCGCCAGCTACACACACACACACACACACACACACACACTTCACATACAGGTGAGCAAACCCCCATGACTCAGAACTAGGGCGCTGACTCATGAAAAGCAAGAGAGAAACATTGCACAGATTTACGTTTCCTATTTCCAGCTCACTTTCTTATGGATTACCGTGACGACATTTCCAGCTTTTGTAGAGAAACAGTAATAGCTGACCCCAGAACGCAAGGCCACGGACAGGCGTTCCAAGCCAGATCACTCGTGGAAGCGGCCAACGAGGGAACAATGTCACCAGCCTTTTATTAGCACACACCAACCCATGACCTCCCATTCTCATCCCGTCCACATGTCACCCACCTGTCAAACCCCAGAATAGCTCTACGAGGCGTTCCACTTCCAGCGTGGCTCTAAGAGCCGGTCAAAGCAGGCAAGCACTGTACGGACAAGTCCGGCTGAAACCAAACAACGTAAGGCGCTGCTGGTACGCAACAGGCTTCCTCCAGCCCCGCTGCATGACGGCACGTCCTCCGGCAGATAAATGAGAGCCCGGTAGGTATGAGAGAGGCCCAGCTGGCACAAATGGGAACTGTTTATAATTAGAAACTCTAATTATGACTCCAGCGTTTGGAGAAATGAGGCACACTCTGAAAGCCCGAATTCCATTTCAACACTCGTGCCTGTGTTAAATGTGACTGAGGGATGGACGTTGTGCTAAAAAGGGGTTCGTTTACAGTAATCAGGTACAGCCCTTAGCACGTGGAGATAATTAAACAGATTAAAAAGGAAACATCTTGGGGGACACACCCTTCACCTGTGGATGAGAAGCTACTGAGAGCTAGGGATGAGGACCTGAGTTGAGAATGCACTTAGAATTGTGAAACCTTGAGTTTGCTCTCCCGAAGAGAGAAAGAGACTGATTGATTGATACAGTGATTGAGGGGGGTTTTCCCCCTGAACGTTCTTTATACACAGCAGAAACTGCCAGGACGGCATATATACCTACATATCCATTTATCATGGCCGTACTTCTGCCATGCCTCCTTCCTACGACATTCTTCATGATACTCAGGATCTTTTTTAAAATTCTGTCTCCCTTGTGCTGGAACTGTTCACAGCTGCCCCTGAAGGAAATCAACACTTCCCTTGGCACCTCTCTTAGTAGGGGTTTCTATTGATGTGACAGGTCAGCATCAGCAAGAGCAACATGGGGAGGAAAGGGTTTAGTCTGCTAACTCTTCATCACTGAAGGATGCCTGGGTGCTCAAACCCGGCAGGATCCTGGAGGCAGGAGGTGATGCAGAGCTCACAAAAAATGCTGTTCACTGGTTTGTTCCCTCAGGGATTTCTCAGTCTTTCTTATAAAACCCAGAAGCCCCAGTCCAGGCGTGGGCACCACTCACAATAGGCTGGCTTCTTCTGTGCCTATCACTAATTTAAAAAAACCAAACCCACAGCAGTGGTTCTCAACCTGTGGGTGGCGACCCCTTGGTGTGGGGGAGGTAGGATGACTTTTTCTCAGACCAACAGAAAACAGAGATATTTACAGTACTGCTTATAACAGTAGCAAAGTTACAGTTACGAAGCAGCAACGAAAATAATTTTATGGTGGGGGGGTCACCACCACACGAGGCTACATAGTTAGTAAGCTGAGAATTACTGTCCCGCAAGGCTTTGATCTTATGGAGGGATTTTCTCTACTGAGGGTCCCTGGTCCCAAATGACTCTAGCTCGTGTCAGTCAGGCTGACTTTACAACTAGCCAGGCCAGCACTGCCCATCTGCTTCCCCCTCAGCCTCTTCCTTTTGAGATAGGACCCCCTGTATCCCAAGCTGGCTTCTACATCCCGAGTGCTGGCATCACAGACACACGCCGATGCCTGGTTTATGGGTACTAGGGATGGAACCAGGGCCTTCGTGTGCACTAGGCCAGCAGTCCTCACTGCTCGGCTTGTTTAAATTAGGTTTGCACTGCTTATCCACTATTGAATTTTGTCTATGTAGCTTTTCCGTTAGTCTGAGGTTAGTGACTAAACCTTAAATACTGCCTGCCTCCCTTCCTTTCGTGTCTTAAGTAGCTAAGATAGACAGAGATAAATATTCAATCTTAATAAACTCTTGTGGGGATTCTCCTCTTGTCGGCAAGAGGCATTTCTGTGTGGACTGGGATCCAGGGAGCAGCTACATGTCCAAATTGGGGAAGGAAGCAGCGTCCCATCAGAGCGGACTGGGCAGCACCTCTGGAAAGCTGCACTCAGAGCAGGCTTCGGCAAAGACATCGTGGTAAGGATTTTCGTGAGCATAAAACTGGAGCATCCTCACCTGGTCCCCTGCCCCAGGCATCTCATGAGCCTGCAGTGGAGGTGTCAGTGTAAACTGGAGGGCGTGTGCAGGCAGGCGTCACTGGCTCACGAAACTGACCGCTGGGAGCTACCACCCAAACTGTGTGAGGAACCGCTGCTGACTTGGCCGAAATTTCCTCACCCAGGGCACCAGGGATAAGGAGCCCTTGGGTGTGGCCGACCAAAGCAGGAGCAGAGTTTGACGCGCTAACTGGCAGCGCTGGCTGAAAACTCCAGCAGGAGCCAAACGCTATGTATGACGTCAGCACACGAGATTCGCGGTGCCTATTCTAGACTTACTGTCACGGACACAAGCTCATTTGCTTAACACGTGTGTTTCCATAACAGGGAAACGGCAAGCGTTCACATCCGTGGGTTTATGGGGCTTTTTCTTCCACAACAAGTTCTTAAACTCCCAGACAAAGCTCCATGTGAGACCCTGGCTTCTGCTGTAATTCCTGATACTGCCAGTAAGGTTCTGTCACCAAAATGTCACATTTCGTTCACTGGCGGCACCACTCACCGGTACGTTAGCCTTACGGCAAGGCACCTAGTCCCTCAGTTTCTTCTTCTTTTCACCCCACACAGGTTTCATGTATCCCAGGCTGGCCCAGAACTCACTACATAGCCCAGGATGACCTTGAACTTCTGGTCCTCTTGTCTCTAAGATTGGGACTATGGGCGTGCACTACCATGCTGGCTTTCTGAAGCCAGGTATCAAACGCAGAGTTCTGAACATGCTAGACAAGCATCCTAGCAACTAAGCTCCCTCCCAGCCTGGAGTTCTCACAGCCGAGAGATAATAACCTCCTCCTCCTCCTTCTCCTCCTCGAGGGTTTTAGAAGTTTCAAATTACAAGGCATATGAAGTGTTCTTTCAAATTACACACTATTACTCCACATTAAATATGGTGTTGACTAGCTACGTAAGTCTGGGAACACTGAGACTGCCTAACAGGAACCTTAAGCAGTAAGAAACCAAAGCAAGGGAATGGAGCGGTTCCCTGGCCCCTGAGGCAACCGCCATTTCCTGCCTGGGTGGCCTGGGAAGGAACTACTCACTATGGGATCGGTTTTGGGAAATGTATGAACAGCCAATTTCCCAGTCCTACCTCCTATCCATTCTCCCTCTGCCAATCTCCAAAACCCAGCCCTTGGACAGCTTCTTTATCATCCACAGCTTCTAGAAGCTACTCAATACTCAGCATGTGCTGGGTGTTCAATATTTACTGAATTAAATGCTAAAGTGATTTTCTTCTCTTTAGTAAAAGCGCATTCTTATGCCTACTGGACAGTTTGAAAGATGATATATTCAACACTAGGGCACCTGGTGTTTGATCTGAGCAGCCCATCTTCCCGTGTTCAAACGTGAAGCCCACAGCTCTTGACTGCAACTCGGTGTTTGAATCTGAGCCTCAATTTCTCATCTGTAGAATACAGATAATGGTAACTCCCTCCGAGACGTGAGGCCTAGCAAGCAGATAGATGTATTGTTTATAAGCTAGGGTAAGCACTGCAAAGTACCTAGTCAGGTACTTAGCCACGACAAGTGCAGAATCCCATAGCGCTGGTTGCCAAGATCAAGAAAGGACAGGGTTAGCTCTTTAGAGGGGCTGTAGAAGACAGACTTTTTTTTACTGTCACAAAGCATAGTTAGTGTTATAAACCATTAGATAGAAACGGCAATCTGGTAAAGCAGGGCTGAACACTTCAAAGCATTTCCGGCATCCCTGAGGTCAGTTCATCCTCCAGGACACAAAGCCTTTGGGGTGGTTTCAGTTCACTAGGGAAAAGTGCCTTTCACTGTCTACAGAGTCCACACAACGGAAGGGAAAAGTCAAACGAAGCTACAAGAGCACTGAACAGCACCAAACCACTGCCTTACTCACGCACGGACTCTAAGGAAGCTAGCAGAGGGAACTCACACAAGCTTCATCTTTTCTCCATCATCCACATTTAAAACTCTAACTTTTAATTGTGTAGTGCTCTGTGGCACGGTCAAGGTGCCTTCTAATAAAGGACCCTACCCCTTGAGCCATTAAGGACACATGAATCCAACTCCCCGCTCAGTGCAACCGTTAAGTAACAGAACTAATCGCTTATGTGCAATACTCAGAATTCCTTTTACATTAATCGAATGTTACATTTGAATGCAACACCTCTCAAAACCAAGGCTTCCAGGAGTCCCCCCCCCCCGCCTCCAGCACTTGGGAGGCATTAATTCAGGTTTCAGGACAATGACTCAGCTTCAAGAAGAGCAACAAGTTCCAGAACCCTTTCAAGGAAGGAAAAAAGAAATCTGAGCGGCTGAGAATATACTGTCAAAGTTCAGTGCCTACTTCCTAGAGGGAAGCATTCCCCTCTCTTCAGAAGAGAAGGGCTTTAAAGCTGAGGCCCCTTTGCCTCACTCTGGGTTGGGGACATATGGTTCAGCCTTCTCTTGTGGCTACGCAGGAAATTGTGGGAAATGTCTCACCTGGTTTTGCTTCTAAAAGTAGTAATAATAATGCCTCGCTTGTAGTTTTCTGCACAAACACTTCAGTGTGTTTGGTGGACAAATGGAGGGAGATAAAGAAAGGTACCCAAGACTCAAGAGTTTGGCTCATACTCTTTTGCTTATGCAGAACCTGGAGAAAATTGGGAACAACACATTCGCAGTCCCAGGAGAGTCGAGGTGCCCTGATAAGGGTTTCATTGAACAATACCCGCACACAACCAAAACTTGCACAACTTTGGAGGCGTTACCGTTTCCAGCAGATACGTAAGGTTTCAAATTGTTACAGGCAACAAAGTGTTTGCAGCATTTGCTAGTATTCAATATTTTACTACGAGGCTGATCCCGTGATTGAACCTTAGGCAGACCGAGTATGACTCCTGCCTATCGTGTTCTCAGGCCTGTGGCTGCCACTTCTAAGGTGTCACTACCAGTATCTTCTAAATGCACAACAGATACGGACAGACTGCGGAGGGCACTGCACGTGGTTAGAACGAAAAAAAGACCGTGTCCAACTCTGGCACCCCCTGCGGCCCCTGGTGGATCTAATTCTCACTGGCCGTGGAAGGGGCAGTCTGGAATTTTCCTTACTCTTGTGTTACTATGATATGGTTTGGGGTAAAGAAACTTACTACAATGGGGGGGGGGGGGGGTTGCAGGACCAACACTAAACTGCTGCCTCCCTCCAAGGAGCATTACTGACAACTTGAAAGTTAAAGGTAGCGGGGACCACACAGAAGGTTCCGGAAGTTGGGAAGGCCGCGCTCGCCGGGGAAGGGGAGCCGGAGCGCCCCCCCCCCCCCCCCCCCCGCCCGTCCTCACCTGAGCTCCAGCTGGTCCAGGCTCTCCAGCAGGCGGCTGGAACGATCGGCCATGGACGAGGAGCGACAGAAGCGACCCTCGTGGGCCTTGGCGCTGATCTTCGCCTGGGCCATGAGCTCCGGGGGTCCGCGGCGTCCGCGGGCAGCAGTGGCGCGGGCCGCACGTCGCCGTCACCGAGGGCGCCGCTGACGCGGACGGCACCGCCCCCCGAGGCCGCGCGGCCAAACAAGGGCAGGCGCGGGCGCAGCTGCCGGCACGCGGGTGGGGAGGACCCTGTCCCGGAGCCCGTCCCAGTCTCCCACCCGGCTGCTTGCTCGCCGGTGGCTTTTGCTGTTTCTCCCCGCACCCACAATTCCCAGCAAGGACAAAAATCGTACAGCCTGTGACGTGGGAAAAGGTCCCCTTGTGGAACCTTAGACAATTAATTCAGTCTCTACTTGCCCGACCTGTCCGGTTACCAGGCAGGCTCCTAAGAGGACAGGACAGCCTGGACAACACGGTGCTCCAAATAAGGAGAAGCCCAGTGCATTCCTACTGTCTCACCTTCCTAATGAGAGATTATTTTACACCCAACTTACTGAAATCCTCTGTGAATAATATTCACCAGGCTCCCGTGTGAGAAGCTGTGAATGTCAGTCAGAGATGGAGCAGGGTTGAAATACAAAGCCGTGTCTAGTTAAAGTTGTGTTTTGTCCTCTCAATGCACAAGGCACAGAAAATGAGAAACTTGAAACTGATTTACAACCATTAGTCAGACTCAAGGCCATTCGATTACTGAACAGAGTCAGGGCCCTTTAAGAACGGCTGACTTCCAGACCCCCACCCCATTTTAACTATTAAGGAACAGTGGATTATCTGGCTTCATTAAACACTGTCATTTCACGACACAGACATGAATGCCTTGTAAGCGAGCTCTTCTGGACGCTGACAAAGGATCATGTCTCCGGCCAGAGTGAGTTCAGGGCTAGGCTGGGTAGTTTTGACAAGAGCCCAAAGTCTCATAAAGAAAAAGGGGTTGCAGACATAGGTCAGTGGTACAGCATCTGCCTCTGTTCTAGGTTAGTAACTAAGCATGGCAGATGCAACGGTTTGAATGAGATGTCTCTCATGCTCTCTTCCTCGATCCTCAGTCTGTGGCTGTTTGGGTAGGGTCATGCCTGGCCTTGAAGGAGGAAGTGTGACTGCAGGTGGCGGAAGATTAGCTACTCCACATCTCTTTGCCTCCTGCTTGGGTCTGAGATGAGTGCTCAGAACCTGTCTTTGCTGCCATCAAGGACTCTGACCCTCGGTAACTAAGCCCAATTAAATGATTTCTTAGTTGCCTTGGTCATGGTGTTTTGTCACAGCAAAAGGCACTAATGTAGCAGATATCTCAAAGTATCTATTTACTTGGTTTCACAAGTTGAGCACACAGAGGTATCTTCAGACTATAATCTGCCACATGTATGCTCCTGTCTAAAGGTATGTGAAGTCTCTTTGTAAACTGTGACCTTAAACTAGCATGCCTCGAATGGATGGGCTACTATATATACATATATGCTATATAATATATAGGACTACGCATGGCCCAGCTCTTCTCGAGTTTGTGGAGAGCTTTGCTTTGGGAATGGATCTCATGCTCTTCCTGCCCGGTACAGATCTTAAATCTTTGCTGTTTACCTCCTGGTTGTGCTTATTTTGGTTTCAAAAGGAGCAGGGAGTTTTTTGCAGGCTTGGTAATTTTCAGGTTCCTAGCCTAGAACCACTCTGTATACTCTTTCCTATTCTAGACCCAACCCATTCTACCTTCAGACTTCCCACTGTCACCTGCCAGTCTTCCCTGGGTGACTGCAGAGAGCCATCTGCACCCACAGCATCTATCCTGCCTCTCCTGTGAATCCTCAATACAGGATTTAAAGTACCACAGTAGATCGCACAACGTCTCGGAAACCTCCAGTGGCTCACCACAGAGGAAACAAGGAAAGTACCAAGTGTGTGTAATTTTCTCAAAACCCTAAATCAAACCACAAGTCAGGGGCCACCTTGTGTGTTTTTTCCATGGCTCATTCCTTCTCCTTTGAATCTGCTTAAGTTCACTTACCAGTGAGATGTTTCCTGAACAGTTTTAAAAATATGAGCGTACTTGGTGCCTATCTGTAATCCCAGTAGCAGAAGGCTGAGGCAGGAGGACCCTGAATTGGAGGCTAACCTAGGCTACACAGCAAGATGTTGGCTCGAAACAAGAAGCAATTCTAGGGCTGGAAAGACCTAAGTGGTGGAGTGCCTGCCTAGCACGTGTGCTGCCCCGGGTCTGAGTCCTGCACCGTCCTCCTCCTCCCATCATTTACCACACTGCCCTAATGGGTAGTTTTATCTGCTTATTTGTTCCCAATACTATCCATACAGCCCATTCTCCATGTCTGAGCAGTAGAGGGACAGGAGCATTTAGGATTACTGTCACATCTCATGTACTTCAGGCAGCTGTGAATAAATGATGAGATGCAAAAAAAAATGTTGTAAATATTAAAAATATACTTTGATAATAATCTACAATTTTATTATTAATGACTCCTGTCTAAATTCAAATTATGAAGCAGTTTTATAGTGTTTTAAAAATCATTTAGTGATGATGTCAGCACATTAAAGAACACTGTTACCTCTTCAAGAGAGCCTCAGTAAAATTTCCCTTTCTTGCTCCAAAGCCACAGAGAAACCCTGTCTCGGGAAAAAAAAAAAAATTTCCCTTTCTTGTCCAACCAGAAGGTTCAGCGGCTGCCTACTGCAGCCCATGAGTTCTGCTGTGCATGCTGTGTGAGCTGCTGGGAGTGAGCCCCTGACCTCAGGCACACTAGACAAACCTGAGCCACACACTTAGAACAACAGCTCCCTGATAGACTATCAGTGTGCACCACGCTTGGATGTGGAGTCCCTGGCAAAGAAATGCGAACGTTTCTTCTAGCTCCACATCTGCTTAGCTACTTTCAAGGCTGCCCTTCTTGCTGTTTAGCAAGCTCCTGCAAGTGTGTTTAAGGTCAATCGTGAGGAATATAGCCTTGACACTTTAACATAAAATGTTAAAGCAGCCTGGGCTCCATAGAGACTCCAGCTTAAAAACAAACATACACAGAAGAAAATTAAAGCACAGTCTAGTTGATTTTGCAATATAAATAACACCATATCTACTTTAAAAAAAAGTCTAAGTGAGGCTAGGCATGGTGGCAACCCCTGGAAGCCCAGCTCACAAAGTAGAAGAGAGGGACACCTGGAGGTCATTTTGGGTGCACACGAGCTCCTCCAGGACCAGCACCTGGGATGGAAGCTCGGCCCTCACGTGCTCTAGGGAAGGACCAAGGACATACATACACAGTTCAAAAAGCGACAGTAAAAAACTAATTTCTAGTGTGGATTGAGAAACACGGAAATTCTATTTCATACTAAATGATCCACTCTCACAGAGAAAGGGCAGAATCCAAGCTACATCCTTCTGTCTTCACCAAAAAGGAAAAACTGCAGATTTTGAAATTTGAGATTTAGTCTTTTGACAGGGTTTCACCATGGGTAGTCTTCCTGCCTGACTCTGAGTGCTGGAACCACTGGCATGCCCAGCTAGAAAAATTTCTCTGTTTTGTTTTTTTTAAGACAGGGTCTCATTATGTAGCTCTGGCGGTCCCGGAACTCACTGTGCAGACCAGATTGCCCTCGAAACTCCTGGGATTAAATGCATGCACCACTAAGCCCACCGAGAGAAATACGTTTAATATTGACAAATTATGACTCAAAAATTATATATGACATTTCTGCACAAATAACATGAAAAATACATATCAAGATCTTATTCTTCCACTGATAAAAGATTTTTACTTACTCACAATGGAACGCCAACACTTAAGAACTAAATATATCATACCAGATATAACCCAATGAAAAACTAAAATGAAGACAGGCAACGTGAAACTGATTTTTTTTTTTTAAGAGTGAAGGATTATTCCTGAGTAGACTAGACCTTCAACAATGTTTCTTGAAAAGTATACATACAAAAAAGCCCAGAAAACCTTTAAAAATAGGTTTGCATGAATATACAAAAGGACTAGTATTAAAATAAGTTAATTCTATGCATATATTTTCCTATTTCAAGTCGTTCAAAAGGATGAAAGGGATGGAAAGTTTCACTTTAATTGTTTGAAAGAGGTTTTTATTGTAGCAATATGCATCTCTAGTTAGAGCAAACGTAGAGCTGCAATGACAACACAGAACCTTACTGGCTTGTATATGTTTCTATAATCAATTTCCATTAACCCTCTGATATCCATAATCAATGATCTCAAAGATATATTATACATTAGGGTCACATAACACACAGAATTTCTGGAAAAAGCTGAGTTATGGCACCTTTTATTCATATTCATTTTCATTCCTAAAAAAATATACTAGATCCATTTGTACAGTACAAATAAAGAGGGAAAACATACAACAGTCAAGAGCTTTTCACGTTTTTCCTTTTAAAAACTGATTTTAACCTAAAGGCATGAATTTTAAGTTAGCTGGGAAAACATGATTTCCATTAATCCATAATTGCATAAATAGAATGATTTATGTTTGCACTGGTATGTTTTCTGTTCCTTTCATTCAATTTTACACAACAGCATGAAATATAAAGCAAATACAAGATTCTGAACACAAAAAAGAATACAGCACATTAGACACATTTATCCTAGATCTCTGGTCTCCTTTAGAAAACAAAGGATTCATTTTCCTGAGTCTCTTCAAGGCCACTTGATGTTGTGTGGTAATAGCTTTAATTACATTTCCTCAAGACTTCTTCTAATAGCTTCTTCTAATTCCACATCTGCATTTAAAAACAGAACTTTAAAAAGGGCAGACAACTAAGCATGTGTTGTTTGTGATTTTATCAACACATTTCTTTCTGAGAAGCAGAGTCAGAATGGAGGAAGGTACAATGCAATAGAGTTCTGAGTCTTCTGAAATGTAAGAATCTGGATATGACCCCAAGTCAACTTTACACATGCACTTAGTGTGCCAAGGGACAGGAAGGCATTTCTCTGCAGGGCAGGGATGCAGAAACTCAGCAGACCGCAGCAGCACTGGCATGCTACTTACTTCAACACTGAACAGCATCCTAAGAGTCAGGATGAGACATATGAGAAATGGACACAGTGAGTGGGATGGGATGGCAGGGGGCACCTGCCACCAAGCCTGACACAACTTGAAAGAACAGGAATCCAAATGTGGCAGGACACGCCTCCAACACCAGCTCTGTGAGACCCATAACATGGGCTACAATGAAATATCAGCTCATCTGGTGGGGGTAGGGTGGAGAAAGGGCTGGTAAAAATAGGCAGATGTCTGAGTTTTAGGGCCAGCCTGGTCCCTGGCAAGTCAAGGCTACAGTGAGATCTTGTCTCAAAAATGAAAATTAAAAAAAAAAGAGAAAAGAAAAAGAAAAGAGGCAGGAAGAGGGAAGGTGGGAGGGGACAGAAACAGCTAGGTAATACTATGAAGTGCTATTACATTTACTTTTTTTTGTCAACTATACCTCAATAAGGCTCAGGGAAAATTAGCTGAGATTTACAGTATCTAAAGCAGAATGATACTGCTGATATAGAGCAAAACAACAGCAGAGCCGCCTCAGAAGCAGAACCATGCATGTATGGGCACCTGGCTACAACAAAGGCAACCTAGGAAAATACGCTCTTTTCAGTAAATGGAGGTAAATCCTTTAATCCCATCACTCAGGTGACAGAAACAGGTGGAAGTCTGTGAGTTCAAGGTCATCCTGGTCTACAGAGCCAGTTCCAGGACAGCCAGGATTAATAAGGAAACTCTGTCTCAAAAACAAAACGAAAAACAAAAAAACTACTGTTATCAATCAGAAAGCACCATGGTATTCCAAAGGATAAGACAGTAGGAAGACCAGAGCCTGGAAGTTTGAGATCAGCCTTAACAATCCAGTCCAGCCCTAACATAAAACAAATCAGCTAGAGAAACTGAATGAGTGATTAGCAGTGCTTGTTGCTCTCAGAGGACCTGGACTTAGTTACCAGCACCCACATGATGGCTCACAACCATCCACAGTCCACTGGGGATCTCAGACACTTTCTTCTGACTTACATGGGCGTGAGGCATGTACATGGTGCATATACATAATACATTCATACATAAAATAAAACAGATCTTTAAAAAAATAACAAACAAAACCAAAATAGACCACATGGCACTATTCAATGACAAAAAAAAGTCAACCAAAGTCACAGAGTGGGAGAACATATCTGCCAGACACAAAACTAGTGCCCACGGCGAGAAAAAAGATCTTCAACCTATAAATGATATTTAATGAAATATCATATGATGAATTTATCAATTTGATAATTGATCCAACAGGAAAAAAATATCTGAAAAGGCATGAGAAAGGTAATATTTATCTAGTTAGTAAACATTACTCATGAGGGGTAGGGATGGCATGCTCAGGAAGCCATCGCCTGATGTCCTGAAGCACACTACACAACAACAAAAATATAACCACACATACACTGTAACTGATCAAAAAAAAGTAAATTAACCCACAAAGGTGAAAAAACCCTCATAAAAATATATTGGCAGGGCAGTGGTTTAATCCCAGCATTTGGGAGGAAGAGGCAGGCAGATCTCCGCGAGTTCGAGGCCAGCCTGGTCTACAAGAGCAAGTTCCAGGTCCGCTCCAAAGACACAGAGAAACCCTGTCTCAAAAAACCAAGAAAAAAAAAAAAGGCACAACTATTTGACTAAGATTAAAGGGACTGAATGACTCAGGTGAGGAGTTCACATCTGTTAGCCCACTCAGGAGACTGAGGCAGGACTGCCATGGTTCAAAATTGACCTGGATTACATAATGAATTCCAAGCTTGCCTAGACTACAGTGTGAGACTGTCTCAAAACAAAATAAACAAACAAAAAAAGAAATCACTTCCATGATCAGTGAGGTTATCTTATTACAATTATTAACAACTGACACACACACATTGGAAATATGCTAAGTTCAACCTCAGCCATCCTGTCCTAGGAATATATTCCCAGAAATAAGAAGAGATATATGCCAAGAATTATGTACGGCATGAGAAAGAACATAGCTCAATCGCATCCATCAAAATATATAAAGAAATTAAATATCTATTCGACAAGCAATCATTTAATGTTGAATACCGCACTAAGTTCTGATGAAGGGAAGAAAAGAACATCTAACTCATCGGGGCGCTCAGCAGAGATGAGAATGCAGACAGAACTATTTCAGGGGCACCTGGAACAGTACAGTCGCAGCTTTCTACAGACAGGAGCTATAGCCATAGCTTCAGAGAAATTCAGCCATGCATAGTGTAAACCTGTAATCTCAGCTATAGGGGGGCCGAGGCAGGAGGATTATGAGTTCAAGGTTGCCTAACCAGTATGGAAGACCCCATCTCAAAAAAACAAAACAAAACCAGAAAATCAACAAGAAATGACATTTGAGCTACTTATTGTGTAGAGGAAAGTGGGGAAAGGCGATTAGAGGAAAATGGAGGAAAGATCATATCACTCCTGTGCAGGGATACACTGTGGACTGGATGCTGTCATCAGAGAAGGCATCATCACTTTCACAGCCCTTGGATGTTCTAGGAATGGACTTCATGCTGCCACTTCAATGAACTAGTAAACAATTTAAGGTATCTTCTTTTGAATTCTCTCATTTCTTAGGTTTCTGAGAGAAGGTCTCATGTAACTCGCCCGAGCTTCCAGATCACTACATAGACAAGGATGGTCTTAAGTGTCTGACTCTGTTTACCTTACAACAAACTGTAAGCTGGTACACTGGGCTAGCACTTTACCAACTGACCTGTGTCCCAGCATGTTATCTGGAACTTTTAGCAGAAATTCTTTCCCCAAACTAAGAACCATAAAAATATCCAATCGCCTAACTAAAACATACATTGCAAAAATAACAAAATGGGGAGGTTCTGAAACACACTCAGATGCACATGATTCAGATTTACCAAGTTAGCCGAAAATCCACCAATCTCAGTATGTGGGTAGTTAAAATTTACAATTTTGACTGGCATTTTCCTGGAACTAGTCACAGGTTTTTGAATAATGTTTGCAATAATCTGAATTCCTGCTCAGCTATGTTAATCTTTCAGTGGTCTCCGCAAACCACTTGGCAGTACTTCCTGTTTTAACTCTACTAATGTTCTTTTTCTGCCTAACTCATCATTATGTGGATGCTAAGTACAGACTTAGACCTTAAAGATCATGTTGGGAAAACTTGTTGGGCAAGCCATTTGCTTCTAAGTAGGTTATGGATTTTCTGCCAACTTCATTAGCCTGTGACTTGGCTATAAGAGAAAAAGACTATAGTATGAATTTATTTAAAAAAATCAATTCCACCACCACATGCTCTTGGGAGACTGATTAAATCAACTGGGCTGTTATTTCCTTTCCCACGTCTGGCCTCAGGGCCCACAGCTGTACAATGTGATGTAAGTGAACACCACTGCTTCCCTTTCATCAGCAAATAATATTATACCCTGAACTTCATCAGTGCCACCTGAACTATTTTCTAAGTTACTTACTATTCTTCCCTGATTATTAAAAAAATATAGTCTATTATAGAAAAGTTAAAATTAAAATAGAATTATTAGACAAGGAAATAACATGTTAAGTCACCAAACAGCCCCCTGGCCTATGGAAGGAAAAAGTTTTTCATTGAAGGAGGAAGTGGGCTCTTACGGTGGTTTGAATAAAAATGGCCCTATAGATCCACAGGGAGTAGCACTACAAGGAGGTGTGGCTTTGCTGGTGGAAGTGTGTCACTGGGAAGTGCTCTTTGAGATCTCAGATGCTCAGGACAGGTTCAGTGTTTTAGTCTCTTCCTGCCATCTGCCAATCTGGATGTAGAACTTTCAACTACCTTAACATTTTATTTGCCTTTTTTTTCTTTTCCCTTTTTGGTTTTTCAAGGCAGGGTTTCCCTGTGTAGCTTTGGAGCCTGTTCTGGAACTAGCTCTTGTAGATGAGGCTGGCCTCAAACTCACAGAGATCCACCTGCCTCTGCCTCCCGAGTGCTGGGATTAAAGGCTTGCACCACCACTGTCTGCAACACTTTATTTGCAAGCTAGGCACTGGACCAGATGTGGTCAAATGGCTACAGTGTGTCAGTGTGCTCCAGCCTTCTACAAATAGGGTTACTTTTCAATCAACTTCTGGGCGGAGAAAACCTTTTGGAAGGACCATGGAGAAAGTGAGGCATAAGGAATTACAGAGAACAACACAAACTCAAGTGTGGCAGGGATGAGCTCTTACCCTCAGTGGATCTGAGCTCCTCTACTGCTGTGCCTTTTACACCAGTGTTGTCGTCACTGTCACACTCTGTAAGAGACAAAGGCGAACACGTTTCTAAAAACTCAGTCCTACATCTCCTATTTCAAAGTGTTCTCTCTTTTCCTCTATGTTGTTACTGGATTTTTTTTTTTAAACAGAATTTCACTCTTTAACCAAGGCTGGCTTCAAACTTACAGAAATTTTCCTGCCCCAGGTGATGCTTGCCACGTATCATATTTTCAAAGACTTTTCTCATACCAAGGTTATGCATTTAGTACCCCACTGCTAGCCCCACAGGGCTTGTTGGTGATGCTTACCTAGTAATATTAAAAGTTGACAAGGTCTCCAGTATTTTCAAATCACAGGTAATCATCTTTATAAAGATAATAAAAAGCCTTAATTGATAATGATACCACAGGCAGAAACTCATCTAACGTCATACAGACTTTTATGAGCCTCGAGTTTCTATAACTGCCATGATTAACCAGCTATTGGAAAAATCACTTCTGGTGTGATCAAGTGACCTTGTTATTTATTTGGCTAATTACTTCTAATCAAATTTAAATGGTCCTGTATCAATGCATCAACATACAAGCATCTGTAGGAAGACACACACACGAATAACATGATATATCATTTGAATTGAATCAAAGTCAAAATAACTAATAAGTAGTACTTGCTTCTGCAAAAATCCAGAAAAAGACTAAAAGTTCACAATCATCAATAGGTAAAAATTAGGTATTTTTTATTTCATTAAATGCTTCAAATATTTCAAGCAGTATTTTCATTTTATTTAGTTTTTTTTTTTTTTTTTTTTTAAAGACAGGGTTCTTTGTGTAGTCTTGGCTGTCTTGGAACTTGCTGTATAGACCAGGCTGACACTGAACTCAGAGAGCCACTTACCTCTGCCTCCCGAGTGTTGGGATTAAATAATTTATTTTTATTTATTTGTTTGTTTGTTTTTTTTTGAGACTGGGTTTCTCTGTAGCTTTAGAGCTTGTCCAAGTCTGTACTGGAACTAGCTATTGTAGACCAGGCTGGCCTCGAACTCACAGAGATCTACGTGCCTCTGCCTCTTGAGTGCTGGGATTAAAGGCATGCATCACCACCGCCCAGCTCATTTAGTTTTAAAAAACAAATTCAGCCTCTAAAGTCTAGAGTCTAGACATTAAAAACAAAGAGAGAAAGAGCTGATGAGAGGCTTAACTGATAAAGGTTCTTGCCACCAAGCCTGACAACCTGAATTTGATTCCTGGGGCCACATAGAAGAAGAAAACTATCTCCTGCACGTTGTTCTCTGACCTCCACAAGTGAGAGTGTGTATGTGTGTGTGCAAAACCACAAATAATAAATAACTATAATGAAGTCTATTTTAAAAGAGAGCAAAAGGAGAGAGAAAAAAACCCAAAACAAAACCAATGAACACAACAAAAGTGCAAAAAGGAAACATCAACAGGTTTCTGGTACCACAAAGTAAAGTCCAAAATCACATGTCCCAACACTGCAGGGAGACTTTCAGTTTGAACTGCACGCACAACATGCACAGGGCTACCAGACTTAGACCAGGCTCTTTTACCTCAACCAAGCCATCCACACAGTTGAGAACATCACAGACACTCTACTTCCAGGCCTCTATACAGATTAACTGTGGGGAAGCAACAGGCAGATTGGCCTTTTGACTCAATTCGTATTATTTAACGTAATATGTCATGTTATTGCCACAACAGTTTACACAGTCATAGCACAGGTGAGCTTTTATATCTACTTTCAAGATGGATTTCAAAGTCCATCTTGAAAGTACGACTTTGACTCTATAGACACCAATTATACTTAACACGGAGTAGAGGGAAGGGGGTGGACAAGCAGCCAGGGCTGCTACTGCACTTCTTAAGAGTTTCAGGCTACGTACACAGCCCATTGCAATGTCTGAAGTTCTACACAGTCTCAGGGGCCTGGAAAGACAGGAAGGTGAGTTTAACTGCTTGACACAGATGCTAGGGCACTTGATAGCTGTTGTTGACTGCTCGGCAGAGCTCTCACAACCTATCTCTATCTTCTGAGAGAAATAAAGAGAATTCTTGAATACAGCTTCAAAAAGACAAAATCGGATATACTGCATTATGTAAACCGTACCATCATTACTCTATAGCATGTCCCTCTTCACTCTTAAAGCACATGTAAGCCAGCAACTTACAGTGTGTGTGGGAGCGTGGGTGGGGAACCTCTCCATCAGGGCTTGTACTAAACAAGTCTCACCCACTAGCAGATGGCGCCGATGAAAAGAAAACCAGTGGCCACAGGCAGGTAATTTCAGCTTTCTAAACCCTGCTTCCTTGCCTCAAAAGTGGAGATTTGTGTCACAGCACACACATACATACACACACATATATAAATAAATAAAAGGAAGAGGGCTGCTCAGAGGTTAAGACCACTGACTGTTTACTGACTGTTCTTCCAGAGGTCCTTGAGTTCAATTCCCAGCAGCCATGTGGTAGCAGCTCACAACCATCTGTAATGGGATCTGGTGCCCTCTTTTGGTGTATGTATACATAATTAATAAAGAAATCTTTTTTTAAAAAAAAAAGAGGACTGAAAACCATTAGATGTTATTAAATGTATCTAAACTCATTAAATGTTTAAGCAGGTTGACTAAAAAAGTAGCTAGCATATTGGTTACAACACAGTCTACCCTCAGTAAAGCTAGTTCACTGAGAACGTAGGTGACAAGTGCACCTTCATCCCTGAAACAGGAAAGCTATGCTAAGAGATTTCTGAATAAAATGTAGAAGGACTAAGATCAGCCTATGTGACACCTCTAATTAGGATTACCAGGAAAAACTGACTGAAATATTCTGCTAAGTTTTTGTTTCTTACTGTTTGAGCAAGGGTCTCATTAAGCCAGCCAGCTCTTTCTCGGTCTCTTGAGTTATGGAAGTCACAGGTATGTAGTACTACTACTCCAGGCTCTGTAGCACCTGATAAGCAGAGTGCAATTGAAAACAGAATTGAAGCTAGGCAGTGATGATCTCTGTGAGTTTGAGGGCAGCCTGGTCTACAGAGTATCCAGAACAGCTAGGGCAATTACACAGCTAAGGCTGCCAAAAGGTCAATGAAGCCAAACTGCTATAGATTTTCACGCCTCAATAAGATTTTTACATATACTGTATGGAGATAAAATCAAATAAGGAAAAAACCATGATACAACTAAATTTAATTTAAAGGCTCACCTTGCCTGAAAAGTAACTGATTTTCAGGGACCTGGAAGAAAAAACTACTAGTTAAAGCCATCTAGCTCCTTACCTTGCACAAGCAGGGCCAGGCCAAATGACTGGACATTAATATATTGAGCCAGAAACCCCCAATCTCTCTCTCTCTCTCTTTAGTATTTTTTAACTTTTACTAAGCAAAATATTTCTTGAAAACTTTCCAATCAACTGAAAAACTAAGAGCTAAATTCTCCAAGTATAAGATACCATCCATGAAGACAGGCGGTGGTGGCGCGTGCCTTTAATCCCAGCACTCGGGAGGCAGAGGTAGGCGGATCTCTGTGAGTTTGAGGTCAGCCTGGTCTACAAGAGCTAGTTTCAGGACAGGCTCCAAAGCTACAGAGAAACCCTGTCTCGGAAAAGAAAACAAAAAACAAAATAAAACAAAGATACTATCCATGTGTCAGGGATCCTCTTGCCAATATTCAAACAGTTGTTTCTGGTTCTACAGGACTCTCTGCTCTAATATATATCATGTTTGACCTTGTCAATGTTAAGTTTCTGATATGAGACTCAAACTTCTATTGTTAGAAAACTTCTTGCTGTTTTACCTACAGAAAAAGCTGTTCAGAGCTAGAGGCAGAGCCAACTAAGAGTGTCGGACAGCATGTGCAAGGTTAGCTTCAAGTCCCAGCAACACAGTAACAGAAAGCAAAAGCACTTGCACTGTAGTTCTGTTAGCATGGTTAGAGCTTGGTATGGAAACAAATCTGAAGCTTTTATGTAAAACTCATGTTTGAGAGAAAGCTTTCAACAGATGCTCAAAAAGGTCCACTGAATCCCCTCTCCCAAAACTACAGTCTTCAAACAGTTGCCATAAAGTCTACAGATAGGAACACCCCTCCCACAGCAGCTATCAATTGCCAATAGCTCTGCAGCCAGAGGCAGGACTTCATCCTTACCTCCCATCTCCAAGCCCTGTGCATCTGCCACAGCAGCTGTGGGTTCACATGTGCAGCTGCCCTGTTGTGCTGGAAGACAGCTTCCCTACAGTCCTACATCACCTAAGGCTCTGACCCTCCTCCTGCCCCCTCTTCTGCAATGATTCTTGTTATTTTTAATACTTTAAAAACACAGTGGCTAGGAATATTTCCTTTCTATGACAGGTCTAAAAAAGACAGTATGATTCTCTGACCATCTAAAGTGCTTTATATACAGTGCTACACATATTTATACAAATCACCAATTCTTATAACCTAACAGACATAAAAATAAGGTTCAAAAAAAAAGGTAGAGTAACCTGTCTCAGAACACTCAGCTAGGGAGTTACAAAGCTCGCCTTCAATCAAATTCCATGCCTTTCCTTACTTGGGTTGCAGTCTTTGCATTCTAAGTTCCCCCCAAAGCAGTGAATTCAAATACATTCTGAGTAAAAGCAACGCGGAAAAGGACAATGAAGAAGGAGAACATTCATGAGGCCACTCTGTGGTCGCTTGACCTCCAGCCCAGGGCACCCACACAGACCTACTCACACACAGTGCTCACTCCAAACAGCAACACAGACAGATCTCACATTCTAACTCTCTAAGAAACAGTCCCAGAACTGTAGCATGAGAGAAGAAAATGAGATTGCTCTTGTGGCCAAGGAAAAATAGAGGTTGCTGAGGACCGGAGTGATGACAGAGAGGAACAGGGTTTGTTTGCTATGTTTTTTTTTTTAATTTTTGATTTTAAAAGAAGGTCTAGCCGGCTGGTGGTGGCACACACCTTTAATCCCAGCACTTGGGAGGCAGAGGCGGGTGGATCTCTGTGAGTTTGAGGCCAGCTTGGTCTACAAGAGCTAGTTCCAGGACAGGCTCCAAAGCTACAGAGAGACCCTATCTCGAAAAACCAGATGAATAAATAAATAAAGGTCTCGATAGAAAAATTAAGTGGATGAAAATAAAAATTAGAGAGTAGGAAGATAAGAACTAAGGTAGGGTGTAACATGGAAAAGCACATTTTTCTTTTTAATCTTGTATCAATACCGTGACTTTTGTGCACACGTTAGCCAAAGCTGGCTGTCAACTCCCATTTCCCTTTGGCTCAGCCCCTAAGGGCTGGATTATAGTCATGTGCCACCAAACCCACCTTCATTACTGTTTCAAAAAGTATAGTTGAGTACTAACCATGGTGGCACACACCTTTAGTACCTGCACATCAGAAGTGGGTAAAAGCAAGAGGATCTAGGTTTCAAATCAAACTGGGTCATGAAGACCACTGTCCTCTCTCCCCCCAAAAAAGGATAAATAGAATCATAATTTATAGAATCCACTGTGATTGCTGACTAGAGTAACATTCTTCATTATGAGTTTTCAATTAAAGTATAGCTTCAAATATGTTAAAAGAAAATATCTAGAGACAGAGCTGGAAAATGTTAAACTATACAATAACACTCTCGAGAAGTATCAAGTTTCCACTGAGGCCATTCACCAAAATCTTCAGATCTTTTTCATCATTTTTGTTTTACTTGAGACAGGTCTCATATATCTCATTACTAGGGATTTTTTTTATTGTTATTTTAAGAAACAGGGTCTCACTTTGTAGTCCATGCTATCCTGGAACTCATAGACATCCTCCTGCTTCAGGCTCTCAACTGTTAGAAGTACCAAGTGTGAATCACCATAGCTGTCTACTGGAACATTAAAGTATCATTCTTATTCTTTCTTCATTCATATTTATGTCAGAAATTAGGAAAAACAAAAAATTCCTATAACTACTTTCTTTTAAAAATATGGGGTGGTGAAACTGAACATTAGTATTCTTAACCATGGACAAACTCACAAAAAGTACCAACCACAGCAATAGTAGGAGAAGCCTACTCTACCCAAGGACTTACAGGTTAATCAGCACTTCCCTGCGTCATGGTCAACCTCTCAAAGAGCCTCTCAACTTTCCTTCAAGGTATTGCTTTATTTTTTTGCTTTCTTTATCTATTAACACCTCATTTTCTGATAAATTGGATGCATTCAGGTGGCAGACTATACTTTCTAAAAAATCTGAAGATAAATTTGTGATTTCAGAAACAGAGTAAAGATGAATTCTAAGCTTTAATATGCTTGAAGACATGAATGTATATTTTATACAAAAGGATACTGATTTTATCTAGTAGCATAAAGAAGGCTGTGGAAAATTAATGTGAATTAATCTTCAGTCTAAAATACAAAAGAAGGGAGGCACAATGCCAGGCATGACGGCCTATAATCCTGGAACTTGGGAGGAAAAGACAGGAGGATTAGCAGTTCAAGGCTAGCCTCTGCTACATTAGCCTGTACCAAAGAGAAGTTCAAGGCTGGTCTGAACTATAAGAGACCCTGATAGAAACAAATGAACAAGCATGCAAGTACATAAGAAAGGATAAATAAGACAGACGTATGAAAGCACAAAGGTTTAGGAAGCAGACAACAGTTCACTAGCAGACAGCAGTTTATTGGTTTCTCTCAGCAGTGAAATCTCCTCCTCTTGGGTGGTTTGCACTGTGACGGCAGCTGCATACCTTTGGTAGTATCAGATATGCTATTTAACAAGGCACACATCATGTCTCCTTCTAAGTGGTGAGGGTTGAGTATATGAGCCGGCCTCTGAGTCTTCTTAAATTGATTCTCTAGCTCCAGAAAACCTTGGTCTCCTGAGAGGATGGTGAAGGGGATCTGCTTGGGCAGTTGCTCATCTAGTCGGCCAGCCTATGTTGGAACAAACAGCACTGGTTTTTAGAAATCTGCAAAAAGTTTCAAATCTATTTCACCATGAGCACATATAGAATATTCCCTAGCCAGCCTTCATAAATGAAATAATATAAACTTAATCAAATATAAGATGTCAATAACACAAGATAAGCTATGTATGTACCATAAGGAAAAAAAAACCAGCCAAACTACATATACCTACACATCTATATGAAGGAGGGACCTAAAAGGCCACCTATTCATGAAAAGGCAAATAAACCCTCACAGGGAAGACGTACAAAAGGTTAACTGTGTGATTCAATCAAAGAAAGAAAAAAAAATCTCTTGAGGCTGAAAGAGCAAGTGACATGCTTGTTAGAGCATTTATTTACATTACATGAGTGACACAAAACATTCAAGTAGAGGACTTAATATAAAATAGGTCCTGGCTCAGCACTTTCACTGGGTGACTGGCAGAGGCAGATGCAAACGCAAATTCTACAGGACTACACTGATTGATACAGTGCATCTCAATTTCAGATATTAAACTGTGAAAGCACATTAGTAACAGCAAGTACAGTATCATCTCAACTATTTATTTCGTAAAAAACTGAATCTGCTATATATAGATAGAGATCCGGAGGACTGACATAAGCAGGAATTAAGCGTGAGGTGGGTCCTTGACAGACTATATAGCAGTAAGTAGACCCTGATGCATACAGTTTTATAAAACCAGCACTGAACAATGAACTATGCTGCCACTACAGTTCAAGTGGGAAGAAATCCAAATGGACCTTGGATTGACATCAGGTTTTGAACAGAACACCTACTTACATGCATACATATGGCAAAATCAGCAGCATCTTTTCTTTTACTACAGCGAGGATGAAGAAAGAAGCATCCGATTCTGTTCAAGTAATTGTAGACCTTACAGCTGAGTGGAGGCTTCCAATTGGTGTTTCCACCTATTGAGTTTAGAAAAAAATGTAAGTGATAGTCAAGCAGAGAAAGAAAAGACGAAGACCCTTTTCAAGGTAAAATATAAGCTGTACATACCCTGTTTCTTTAAAGTACTAACTACAATGTGAAAGAACTAGCCCGAGACGTAACGCAGTTACTAAAGTGTGTGCCTAGAATGCACACAGCTGTGGGTTTGACCTCCAGCACCACAGAAAGCAGGCCTGGTGGTGCATACTCAGAGGTATGACCCAGAGTTCAAGGAAAGCTTCAGCTAAAAAGCACACTGGAGGCCAGCCTGAAGCTATGAGATGCTGTCTCAGTCCCACCAGAGGCATCACCATCTTATTGCTTTACAGTTTTGGGGATGGAGACTGGCTCCTTTAATCTGCCTATGCACATACAAATATATGTGTTAAAGATGGCTCAGTGGTTAAGAGCACTGGCTCAGCTAAGAGGTGGTGGCGCATGCCTTTAATTTCAGCACTCAGGAGGCAGAGGCAGGAGGATCTCTGTGAGTTCACGGCCAGAGTGGTCTACAGAGAGTTCCAGGACTGACTCCATAGCTGAGAAACCCTGAATCAAAAAACCAACCAACCAACCAACCAACAAAAAAGCACTGGTTCTTCTTTCAGCCAATCTTGATGTATGAGTGTCTTCTATCTATCTGTTGCTTTCATTGGTTAATTAATAAAGAAAACTGCTTGGCCTGATAGGTCAGAACATAGGTAGGTGGGGAAGACAGAACAGAATGCTGGGAGAAAGAAAGCAGAGTCAGGCAGATGCCATGCTTCTCCTACACAAGACAGATGGAGGTTAGACTCATGCCGGTAAGCCACAGTCAAGTGGCAATACAGATATTAGAAATGGGTTAGATCAATATGTGATAGTTAGCCAATAAGGGACTGGAGATAATGGGCCAGGCAGTGTTTAAATGAATACAATTTGTGTGTTGTTACTTCGGGTGTAAAGCTAGCCGTGCGGGAGCCGGGCAGGATGAAAAGCAGGCCTGCTCTCCTCATCACTATAGTCTGATTCCATCACCCACAGGTCGAAAATTCCATCACACCACAAATGTCTAGAATTCCAGTTTCAGGAAGCCTGACACCCTCTTTTCATCACCATGAGCACTAGCAGACAAGCAAAACACCCATAAGCATAAAATACAACTTTTCTTAAGTTTATATGGATAGTGAGCAAATTAAAAAAGTTAACATTGTTTGAATGGTATCATTCTACAAGAAGTCAAAATTTGGTGGTTTTACAAGTGTGCCAAAATCAGTGGGTAAGGAACAATGCACAGCGATCTCAAGATGTCTGTTTATGCTCACAGGTCAGTGCTACCCTTGCTCTTTGGTGTTCCTCAGAGAGGCTTCTTTTGTGTGGGCTCAAGTTCAGAGACTCCTGACTTAGTTAAAGTCCTGTGATAACTGACAGCTCAGCGATTAGCCCTCAAGAGTGCAGCTTTGAAACTCCCTCCGACGCCCAGGGATGGAGGAGTGCTCTGAGACACTGTCTTCTGGACACGTCACGGCGCACAACTGAACTGCGAGGACCTACACTGGGTGGGCCACCAACATTCCATCACAGACTGGCAGTCCACTATTAAAGTGCTCAAGCTCTGTTAAAGAATCTCCAACCCAGAGACAGAGACCCACATCAGAGCACTGGACTGAGCTCCCAAGGTCCAGATGAAGAGGAGAAGAAGGGAGAAGATGAGCAAGGAAGTCAGGACTGCAAGGGGTGCGCCCACCCACTGAGACAGTGTGCTTGATCTAATGGGAGCTCACCAAGGCCAGCCAGACTGGGACTGAATGAGCATGTGATCAAACCGAACTCTCTGAATGTGGCTGACAATGGGGGCGGACTGAGAAGCCATTGATAATGGCACTGGGACTTGTTTCTACTGCATGTACTGGCTTTTTGGGACCCTAGTCTATTTGGATGCATAGCTTCCTAGGCCTGGATGGAGAGGGGCAGGGTACCCTGCCCTCTCTTAAGACTGGAGGGGGAGGGAGGAGCGAGAAAGGGGGAGTAGGAGGGGAATGGGAGGAAGGGGAAAATTTTGAATGGGAAAAAAAAAAAGAATCTCCAACCCATACTCATGAGAGCAAGATACACAGATACAAACACAGGAAGAGCATGCTTTACCATAAAGGGGTTCTGTGGCAGTAGTAAAAGTAAGATGTGAGACGACGATGGGGGTGAAATGGTGTGTGTGTGTGTGTGTGTGTGTGTAAGAGAGTGTGTGCACAAAATTACCAAGTATTTTAAAAAATTAAAAAACTGAGGCAATCAGCAGAGCTAGACTTAATAAAACATTAGACTGGCTAATTTATCCAGATCAGTGTGTTTCTATCTTTAATGCCAATCCTTATCTTTGTATGCTATTCCCTCTGAAAAATGAACTCTACCAGATACTCACTACACTAAACATCAGTAAGTCAGAGACTTCCTTCCCATAGGTCTGGTCAGAGGTTTATAGAAGTATCTAGTGAAGAGGTCCTTCATAAAGAGCAACAATGAACTGAAGAGGCAACAGCAGCACACTGAAAAAAACATCAGTCCCATAGCTAGGCGACCACAGTTCAAGGTAACACTGTAACAAAACACAAGCATCTCAGTCTGTTTCCTTGAATTTAGGGGTTTTTAGCTTGTTTTTAAAGGATTTATTTATTTTTATGTACACTTAAGTTTTACCTGCATGTATATCTGTACGAGAGTGTCAGATCCTCTGAAATCAGGGTTACAGACAGTTGTGAGCTGCCGTGTGGTTGCTGGGAATCAAACCCAGGTACATTGGAAGAGCAACAGTGCTCTTAACCACTGAGCCATCTCTGCAGCTTTTAAATTTTGTTTTGAAGTTAGTATTATGATTTTAAACAACTGTGTAACTATCATATACGATTCTCTCAGCCTGCTTTCTTATATTTTAAAAGCCTGACACATAGGTGTTGAATGAATCCTTCTTCAATGTGTATCAAAAAAGTACATGAATTCTGGGTTAACAGAGCTAATACTTAACATAGAAATATGTTAACAACAATAAAAAATTTAGGGCCAATGTCCTGATAGCTCAGTGGGTAAAGATGCTTGCCACCAAGACTGATGACCTAAGGTGGATCCCTGGACCCCACATAATGTAGGAAGAGAAGATTCCCACAAACTGTCCTCTGACCTCCATACACATATATACATAAAGTAAAATAAATGTGAACGAGCAATCCAGGAGAGTAACGCACATTAATAACACAGTTTTCATGTTCTACTCAGAAAGGCTTAAAGGACCTTCTCAAATGAATCATGCTTGCAGAAGAGGAGCCTCACAACGCATCCCTTTTCAACCATACCTTGAAAGCCCCAAATAAATGTTCCTTGATTAAGATGTCCAGGTAGATGACCAAAAAAGTTCGACCAGTTATCAAAATCTACAAAGACTATGTGCGTCATGGTTCGCAGGTAGTCCACATCTGGAAGCTCAACATCCTCCTCTAAGAACACACACACATACAAAAACAAAAAACAAAAACATAAGATGAATTCAGTAAGAATGGTCCATAACTATCCTAATTCCTCAAGTCTAAAGACATCAGAAGTCCAATATGCATAAATGTTGTTTCTATTATTCATCTCTACTGTAATCTTTCCAAGAAATCCAAATCTGTCTATACTTAAACTAGGTGACTTACGGTATTTTATGCCTGCCTATATATCCTTCTTAAACTATCTCCCTTTGCCTGTAAGGTCAATTGTGTTTTTGTTTTGCTTTGAGACGCGATCTCATTTAGGCCAGAATGAACTCAAACACACTACACTATCAAGGCTGGCCTTGAACTTCTAATTCTTCAGCTAGGTGAAGTAATAAGGGTGGTGGGGTTGCGTTCCCAGAACCCCGGCCGCCTGCCCGGCTAGCTTATGCCCCGAAATAATTACACGGACACTGTATTCTTTTAATCACTGCTTGGCCCTTTAGCCCTAGCCCTTACTGGCTAATTCTGATATCCCGATCAACCCATCTCTAATAATCAGTGAGCACCGGTCTTACCGGGAAGATTCTAGCCTAGTCCATCCTGGGTCGAGCTTCATGGCGTGTGTCTGCCTGGGAGCTGGGAGTATGGCATCTCCCTGAGGCGCCTGCTCCCGAGAGCAGAGCGGTGGAGTCTCTTGCTCTACCGACTGAGCTAGCCGGGCAGCTATGTGGGCGGCCGGGTGTGGGGGACGCAGCCCTGCCGCCCCATATTGCTCAGTCGGTAGAGCAAGAGACTCCACAGCTCTCTCGGGAGCAGACGCCTCAGAGAGAGACGCCATGCCCCGCTCCCGGGATGAAGCTCCGACCCAGGATGGACTAGGCTGGAATCTCCCCGGTAAGCGCACCTTGGGGTGCTACATACAGATGATTAGAGGTGGGCTAAATTAATATGTGAGAATTAGCCTAGAAGAGAATGGGCCAGGCAGTGTTTAAATGAATACAGTTTGTGTGTTGTTATTTTGGGGCATAAGCTAGCTGAGCAGGCGGCCGGGTGTGGGGACGCAGCCCTGCCGCCCCATATTACTACAGCTAGGTGACAACAGCGGTGCCGTGCTTTTAATCTCAGCACTTAGGAGGCAGAGGCAGGTGGATCTCTGCAAGTGAGTTCCAGGACAGTCAGAAAAACCCTGTCTCCAAAAGCAAATCAAAACAAAACAAGAAAACAAAAGAGTGTAAGGAAAGCCAGGCACAGTGCTGATTCTTCGGCCTTCACTTCCCAAGTGCTAGGTACAGGCATGCACTACCACACCTGGCTAGAGCTCTTTTTAAAAGTCATTTGTAAAAGAAATTAAGTTCTTTTTTGTTGAAAATAAAGTTATTTTTAACAAATCACTGTACTAGGCCAAATAGAAGTCCAAATTTTAAGACTAAATAAATAAAATTTCCCTATCCATAAATATTCAGTGTGCATGAAAAGACTCATAAACTTATGTCAAAACAGAAACACACAAAAATAATCTAGTACAATAATACAATATATAGTAACATTAAATTAAATTATGTCCCAATGTTCTATTTAGAAAGGCTCAAAGAAACTTAAGTTTGAAGGCAGCCTGGGTGACACATTAAACCCTACAAACATGGTTTTTAAGGTTATTTACCAAGAACACTCTTGGCACAAGAATTTGCTTTTCTTAATTTATTAGTAGCCCCCTGGTTTGAGGATTAACCACTCACAGAAGCACAGCTTCAAAACATGACCCCACAGGCATGAGAAAGTGCCGGTAGGAAGTTACTACCTACTTCTTGGTTCTCTCGGGCTCTTCTTCCATCTCCCGTTCTCCACTTCTTAGCCTACCTCCCCTTCCAAGCTTTTCTACCTTGACAAGGCCTTGAAGTATCCTGTAGTATTCACGCAAAGCCTGGAATATTTTGAGGTGAGTTTGTTTCTAGTAGGCCTCACAGAGGCCTCTTCAATGTATCACTTCTGAGCTATGCTCTATCTTCTGGCCCTCAGAAACCGCAGGTTTAGATACTACAGTCCAACACAGACAAGTACACATTTCCCAGTGCAGTGAGAAAACCAAAGGAAAGCACAAGCAAACATAAAATGCTGTGGCTGCTCTCTCACTTTCTTAGAACTAAAACTGATGAGACGATTAAAGATGTAATGCTTTCTCTAGTGCAATTACTCTTTTTTTCCTTTTGGTTTTTTAAGAAGGGTTTCTCTGTGTAGCTTTTGGAGCCTGTGCTGGAACTCACTCTGTGGACCAGGCTGGCCTCAAATTCACAGAGATCCGCCTGCCTCTGCCTCCTAAATGCTAGGATTAAAGGTGTGCAACACCACTGCCCAGCTGTTTTCTCAGTGAAAACCCACAACTAAAGGTAGCATCGAGAGCTATATGCACTACCAAGCAAACCTATAATATAAAAGGTCCATGGTTTATAGCCAGGTGTGGTGGCTCACACCTATGGTCCGAGCTTGTGTGGAGGCCAAGATGAGGGGAGTCACTCAAGCCCAACAGTCCGAGCAACAGTGTGAGACCATGTCAAAAAATAGATCAATGGTGGAAAATGAAGCCCAACCAGAATTCCAGCTTGCCACCCTCAGCTGCTAGGCCTCACACATGCCCCCATCCAATTAAGAGCCAAGACTCTCTTGGCCCAGGAGTGGCTATGTATCCCCGGGGAAGATGAAGCAAAATGCTCTACCCTAGATAAATATATTGAAGTCCAGCAGGTCCTTTAGCAGGGACAAGAACCAAGGGGCTGCTTTGTTCCTCAGCTGAAACCAGGAGATTCTAGGTATACAGGCCCATGGCAGAGGGATTTGAAAGGTCCCTCCTTTCCTTACTACAGAGGTCTTACACCAGGTAGGCAGATTGTGACAGATGTTAAAAACTATTTATTACTTGAAATAGTATTAAAATGCTATATATAAATATATATATAAATGTTTATAAATAAACAATTTTAAAAATAAAACATGAACCAAAGAAACAGCCAAAATTTATTTACTGTTTGTACTCTACCTTTTACAATTCACCAGGTTAATAGTCAAAGTCTACAGGTTTATTGTATCTAGCCAAAAATAATTAAACTTCAAAATAACATAATGGACTATTCTATTCATTTAATCTGATCATATGGAGGGAAAGGTCAAAGGAAGTATAAAGGAAGAAATTAACCTCTCAACTCCCCACCCCCATTTCTCATTCTACTTCTAATCACTATTTTAATTATTTATTACAAAGCTTTGTTGCAAAGTTATAGTTTCTCATATATAAAGAATAAGACCAAGCCGGGCATGATAGCAGTGACTGTAATTCTAGCACTTAAGAGGCTGAAGAATGGATACAACTTCTAGACCATCTTAGGCTACAAAGTAAGCTCCAGGCCAACCTGGGCTAGTGTGAGACCTTGTCTTAAAACAAACAAACAAACCCTAAATAAATTTAAAAAACAAACAAATAAGGCCAGCAGGGTGGTAGCAGCGCACACCTTTAATCCCAGCACTCAGGAAGCAGAGGCAGGTGGATCTCTATGAGTTTGAGGCCAGCCTGGTCTACAGAGCAAGTTCCAGGACAGGCTCCAAAGCTACAGAAAAGAAACCAAAAACAAAACAAAAAAAGAAGAAAAAGAACAAGGCCACATCTAGGGCTGGTGATGCAGCTCAGTGATACAGGACTCATTTAGCATATACAAAGCTAAACACAACACATAAAGATACCCACCCTGAAAACACACACAGAAAAAAAATATTTACTTTTTAATGAACCTTCATATTTTAAGAAAAATACGATTTTCAGATTCAGAATTACTCCCAAATCTTCAAGAAACTAAGTAACTGAGTAACTCTTAGAAAGAGACCTCTGTTATTAAAGACCGCACACACACAAAACCCTGAAAGTCACACTGGCTGCTCATCAGCTGACCTTTCCGCATTCCCTCAGCTTTTGCTGATGAGCACACATGCGCACGATCCGGTGTGAGTGCGCGACACCTGCCCCACGCTGGAAAGCCATACCTATACTCTGGCAGCCCGTGTCATGCTCGGCCCCTTTCTCCACGTCTGTATAGTTCATAGGCTTCAGTTTTTTCTCAGCATGTGATGCACTGGCAGCAAATGTGCCGGTGCTTCCTCTGTCTGACCCGACAGGAGCCACACAAGGTTTCTGGAAGGTGGCATGCTTTCTGTGGAAATGCTGCTGAGCACTCTCGGTGTTCTGGAAGGCTTTGGTGCAGGTGCCACACTTGATCACATATTGCTGCTCCTCATCACTCGTGTCTCTTCTGTGCGCTTGATAGACGTGAGTATTAATGTCAGCCAAATTCTGGGCTGTCGCTGAACACGAACTGCAGCGAAACCACAGTTTACCTTTATCTAGCATGATTTGAAGACATCTATCGTAATCTTCCTTTCTGTTGACTTTACAGATGTAACTCTCATGACAACCACAGCTTAACAAATTACTGGTTTCTATTATTTTAAAATCATCCTCAGTTTTAATTGAGGGTTCAGTTTTTTCTGACACAAACACATAATCTATGCTGTGGTGATCCTTATAGTGACTCAAAAACGCTTCTTCCTTGTTAAAAATAAGATCACAAAGCCCACAGAAGTACTTCATTTTGATCTCATTGTCATGCTCATCTTGGCAATGTCGGAACAAAGTTTCTATTTTATGAAAAGTCTTTCTGCAGTGGGCACAGCTGTACCTATGAAACTGGTGACTTGACAAGGACATACAGTGCTGTTTCACACACTCCTGGGAATCAAACATCTCTTCACAAATTCGGCATTGCCACCTGCCCCTTGGAGGACTTGTTAGGCAACGATCAACAACAGTAATGGGTGAAGGTGGCTTATCAGCATCCAAATGACTCACCGCAGAGGAGGATGGCAAGGCTTCCTCTTCTACCTCATCCATCTCATAAAAATATCTATGCCCATTATGAAACTCAGTGATGTGTCCCATGATAGCATCTTTCTTTATTAGCTCCTTTTTGCATGTCCGACACCAAAATAGGAAGTTATTTAAATGTGCCCCTCCATGAAACCGGCTCATGTGTAAACGCATGACCCCTGAATCTTCACACACCTTTCCACAGACCACACATTTGTAACACATCGTGTTTGCTGAGAAGACATGCCGTTCTACTGCCTCTTCACTTGGAAACCGCTGACTGCACTCACAGCACCAGGCTGTAACTGCTGAACTCTGGCTCTGCACACGAACTATTCCTCCGTGGCTTTCGCCACCTAAATTCGGCTTCTTTTTTGGAATGACACAGTCCACTGCGCTGGACTCTTTAATACACATAACTCGTTTAAGTGATGAAAATTTTGGTTGACTGAATAAATGCAAATCACATGGCGGTTTACTCCCTGCACTGATGTGGCAATAAAGTAAGACTGACTCTTGCACCGAGTTAACAACTGTGACTTTGTGTCCTGAATTCTTGTGACTTTGGATATTGGTTTCATCCACAAAGACCTGGTTGCAATTTGAACAATAACCTCTTACTATGAATTCTTCTGCAACCTGAGCAATGCTTTTCTCAGCTATGGCTACAGGTCCAGCATTTCGACAACGAACCCTAATTTGGATTAAAAAAAAAAAGTGTAAGTTTTCTTTGCTTTATATGATAAGAATTTTAAAATAACAATATAAATAAGTGCTAAAAGATATTTTTTAATAAAGCAGTTAAGTGATACTCTATCACCTTAAAATACTTTTAAATTACCGCTATTTTTATCTTTCTAATCCATATACAAGGGTTAAAAATATTGCCGGGTGGTGTTGGCACATGCCTTTAACCCCAGCACTTGGGAGGGAGGCAGAGGCAGGTGGATCTCAGTGAGTTTCAAGACCAGCCTGGTCTACAACAGCTAGTTCCAGGACAGGCTCCCGAGCTACAGAGAAACCCTGTCTCAAAAAACAAAAAAACAAAACAAAACAAACAAAAAAAAATTAAAGCAAACTTTAGAAAACTTCAATAACTATCGAATGTACTCCTAAAGGACCCTGAAGCAAATTAGATTCTCCAAGGTCATTAAAATATATGAAAGAACACTGAAAACTCTAGACAATATTCCACTCTTTTTCGTTGCTGTTTTCTGGCTTTATTATGGGTTTTAATTAATATATTTAACTGTATTTATTTACTTAACATGTATGGGTGTTTTGTCTACATGTCTGTTCTTTTTGTGTGCCTGATGTTTGTGAAGGCATCTGACCCCCTGGAACTGAAATAATAGACAGTTATGGGCTGTCATGTGGGTGCTGGGAATTGAACCTGGACCTTCTGGAAGAGTAGTCACAATATGCTCTTATTCATTGAGACATCTCTCCAACCTCTATTTTGTTTTGTCGTCCCGCCCTATCCCATCTCTTCAGCTTCATCGTGGCCGCCACTGCCCAACTGCCCTTTTTCTGTTTTTGTTTTTTGGGAGTTTTTTTGTTTTTGTTCTTCAAGGCAAGGTTTCTCTGTGCAACAGCTTTGGCTCTCCTGGTACTCACTTTAGACCAGGGGCCTTGAACTCACAGAAATCCACCTGCCTTTGGCTCCCAAGTGCCGAGATTAAAAGTGTGTGCCACCACCACCCAACTTGTTCCCCTTTTAGATAGTTTCACCATGTAACCAAGACTGCCCTTGAATTTGTAATCCTTCTTCCTCAGCCTCTCAAGAGCTAGAGTTATAGGTAGGCACCACAACTCCCAGCTCTGTTTGTTAAGAATTGATTAACTTATGTCACGAATATGCTCTATCCATGTTTGCTTTTCTGCTAAAGAACAAGACTCATTGAGAACCATGTGGTGGTAAGTGGACAGCCTGAGAATGCTGAACTTCCCATGAAGAACTCTCTGCCTTTTGGCTACCATCCTGTATCTCCATGGTTCCCAACCACACTTCTCCACACCTCCAACTTCTCTCATTCTGCTAGATTTGGTTACTTTCAAGAAAAACAAGACATCCTTTTTTTTAAAGGAGAGACACATGGAATAGAAAATAGTTGCTGAACCCTTCCACTCCTGAAGAACTCACTAACTCTTCCTTAGAGCCTAAGATTAGACCTGTACAAACCTGAAATGGGCAGTGAGTTCCATGTGGGAACGCAGAGTCTGGTGGCAGGCCACACATTTAACTTGAAATGGAACATCTTTGCACAGAGAGACCAGAAGTTTCTTTGCAAAAGATGGAAATGATACTGGGTGTGCTGTTACCTTATCATCTGAAAAACAAAATAAACTATAAATTGCAAGGTAATTTAAACAGAGAATCACCCAATCTTCCTCTTTTTTCCCGTTCTGAACATCAGTTAAGTAAGAAACAGTTTTGTAGTTAGTAATAATGTAGACCATTTATTTAGACTGAAATACAAAGGGTGCCTTCTCCTCAGATTAAAAGGAATCTTTTTTGTTTGTTTGTTTTGTATTTCAAGACAGGGTTTCTCTGTGTAGTTCTGGTGCCTGTTCTAGAACTAGCTCTTGTAGACCAGGCTGGCCTTGAACTCACAGAGATCCACCTACCTCTGCCTGTTTAGTATTGGCTAAAAGGAAATCTTAAATGCAGAAGATCCCATTCCCAGACCTCCTAAATAGCAAGAACACTATCCTGAATATGTGCTTTCTTAACACTTTCTTATCATCCCTCAAAATAGGTAAAATATAACTGGGTAGCAGGCACATTCCTTTAATCCCAGCACTCAGGAGGTAGAGTCAGGCAACTAATTGTGAGTTTGAGACAGTCTCACTTACATAATAAGTTCCATGTCAGCCAGGAATACAAGGGAAGACCTTGTCTTAAAAAAATAAAATAAAAATAAAAAGGGGGGCTATCAGAAATAGATACAAATAAACATTTTTTAAAAAAATAACTTAAACATTTCTTTTTTATGGTTTTAAACTGATAATAATAATAATCAAGGGCTACTCTGAAAAGTATGCTAAATTTGCAAAGATATAATTCATTTAAAGAAATTTAGCAGAGAAACACTAACATACCGCCCAGTTTAAAACGCTGATGGAAATGATTCTTTGCAGACATATGCTTCAAACATGCATCCTTGGTGCTAAACAGAAGAAAGCAAGATGGGCATGCAAAACACTGGATGATCTGAGGAGGAAGGCCATTGCTATGCCCATCAGCTGCAGCTACCTAAAATAAAAGGGAAAGCCATGTCACCACTAAGCCCAGTGTGTAAACTAACACAAGAAAAAAAGGAACTTTAAATTTCCAATTTTATCATACCAATGCTACAGCTAAAATCAATACTCAATACATTTTTTTTAAAAAAATTAACACCTTGTGGTGACATACAGATTTAATAGAAATGGGTGAAATCAAGACATAAGATTTAGCCAATAAGAAGTTAGAGCTAATTGGGCCAGGCAGTGTTTAAATGAATACGGTTTCTGTGTGATTATTTCAGGTGTAAGCTAGCTGGGCCAGCTGGGACAAACAAGGGGCCCCCACTCCCTGTAACAGTTTAATGATAATCTCTAGGACTGCTGGAGTTTAGCAAATAAACTTAGTGCCCTAAGTAATTTTATTTACAATATTTAAAATTTTTATCAGCATCATTAGTGACTGCAAGATTAAGAACAACATGAAAAAAATCCTATACCATTCCATGACTATATAGAAAAAGAGTGTCTGCTCACAGAGCATGTTCTTCTTACCTTAGAGAGAAGATGATCCCTATACTGCTGTTGAGAAACAAAATGCTCATAACATACAACACAAGCAAAGGAACTGGCAAGAGGTCCACGTAATGTAATTGTTGGATCACATGGGGAGTGGTCAAACCTACACAATCAAGAGAAGCAACATTAGAAAGATCCATTTTCCAGCAGATAAATCACTTTGCTTTGCATGTGAAGCTGATGTGCATGAACACAAAAGACATACAAAGTTGTCTGTACTTCTTGAGACGTCTATGAAGGAAAAAAATGGCTGGAAACCCCCAAACTCTCAACTCCCCGTCTTTTAACTACCTAAAAAAGAAACTACAGAAAAAAAAATCTCTGCTTTCTCATGATCTACTGAAAAGAAGCTCAGCTAATCTGCAAATGGGCAACGACAGAGCATTTACTTATTAGCCGGGTGGTGGTGGCACATTATAAATTCTGCCTTGGGTAATTACTTTGGAATGCTCTGTCAGATTATGTAAGAGAGACAAATACCTGTAAATGCTGTCTCCTGAAATTTACTGTTACAGGCTGGATTTCTCTACAACTATTTCAACTGCGCTATAATGCTGGAGAACAATCTAAAATCTTACCCAGCTTTCTAGAAAACCTAAATATAAATTACAAATAACATATCAAAATAGCATAAAAGAACTTGAGTTTCAAATATTGAGCTAAAACTATACTGGTATATCAAACTTCATTTAACAAAACCATTTTGAGAACTGTTTACACATGAATGAGACCCAAGATAGGATCTCTAACACTACAGAAAACAAAAACAACTTGTCCCCCAGATGACTAACCTTCACCATCTGAATTCATAGTATCCTCCTTACCTTTTCAAATGTCCAAGCAAAAGGTGCCCGTTGTCAAATTCCTTGTTACAGTGCATTATAGGGCACAAAATTGACTTCTCACATCTCCCCATTCTGCCTCCACTTTGGAATGAATTTTTTTTCACAGAATTAACTGTTTTGAGTCCTACAACGTCAAAGTAGGCCATTATAAAACAGGCCATAGTTGTGAAGTGACATTAGTATCACAAAAACTAAATGCGTTTGTGTGTGTCTATACACACGTTCACATGTGTGCATACCACACATGGAGGCCAGAAGAAAAGCTTGGGTGTCCCTTAAGTGTGCTATACACTTTTGTGGAAGCAAGGTCTCTTGGTTGCCTGAACTTACTAAGTAGGCTGGAATCTCCTGCCACTATCTCCGCAGCACTGGGATCACAAACACACACCGCCAGGCCTGGCATTTCTGATGGGGGTTCCAGGGCTCACACTGAGGTCCTTGTGCTCCCATGTGACCTTTCATCATTTTCTCCCTAAAACTTGATTTCAGTTACCACCTATATCCTCTAGCAATGGAGGCAAACCCACACACCTTCTACCTTAAGGCTCCCAGGAAGTTCAGGAACTGAATGAAATGTGATCTCTAATGAATACCTGACATTTTTAGCCACTGGTCCACACACTGTCTTGCTGCTTCTGTTTCTGAATGTCCTTGAATAAATTCCAATTCTTGTAAACCATGAGCGTGCTGAAAATCAAGTTTTTCCTAAAGATAATAAGAAAAAACTCAGTTGACTTATGAGAACTACTGTTTCTTGGGTGAAAAGATACATCAGTGATATAAAGAGTATACTTTATCCCAAAACTCCTCACCTAGAAATTTATAACAAAGACTATACATATGTCAAAATAGTCATATGTACTACACTAAGCTGCTGAGCCCACAGCTATTTGTATAAAATTTGCTACATTTTTACATCTCCAAAATTATGGAAGTAGGCAAATTACAGCAAACATTTGATGCAAGTCAATAAATAATGACCAAACATTTTCCATTTTGTGAGATCATACTTTTGTGAGTCAGCAAATGGTGTTGAATAAACAAGGACAAAATGAATGAGTTATTCATTTCAAATTATATAAACTATATCTGTAAGAGGTTTTCAAAAAGGCTAAAAAACAGCTATATTTTAAGGCAATATTGTAATAGAAATAAAGGGTTCTTTTCAGCTTTAAATTTTTAGACATTTTCAAATTTTTATAGTTTTCTATATATAAGAGCTTAGCAAATACTTTTTCAATGAATAATATCAATATCAGACACTCAGCAACATTTACTCCATGGCAGCACAAAGTATCTGCTACCATTTACAAAGAGTGCCAGGGCACACATTTTCAAAAAGGGCTGAAAAGCAAACGGTTTAGGCTTAGCCCAGAGTCTCCACCACCACCTCTAACTCCTGTTGCCATAGAATCAGAGCAGCCACAGACAGTATGTTAACGAGTATGGCAGTATGCAATAAAGTTTTATTTACAAAAACCCACAAACAAACAAGTACATTACAACTCCTGAAAATAAGTGTATGTATTTAGCTCTTCCTATCCATGGCCCCTGCATCAGCTCCTGTTTCCAGATTCTTTCTCTGTTTGAGTTCTTATCCTGACTTCCTTCAGGTTAAAAAAAAAGGACCAAGATTTTAATCTGAAGACAAATAGAAAGGGCAGCCATAAAGAAGTCTCAAGAATACTGACATGTACATATTTAAATTTTTTATAGTCAAGTAAACAGAAACACTGGCTTTAATACAAAAATTTGAAAGTATCTTTCACAGAGAAGTAAAGTTCTAATGTAGCAATGTGATCTTTCCTTCCTTTCTTTCCTTCTTTCTTTTTTTTTTTTTTTCTGGTTTTTCGAGACAGGGTTTCACTGTTCAGCTTTGGAGCCTGTCCTAGACCATGCTGGCCTCAAACTCCGAATGATCCGCCTGCCTCTGCCTCACGAGTGCTGCGATTAAAGGTGGGATTAAAGGCACGCCACCAGTGAGTGCCCAGCGCAACGTGACTTTTCAATACACAAAGTATGTATCCTCAACTTCATAAATCACCAATTTCTCACTCTATAATCACTGCACTGAAATCTTGAGTAATAACAATATCAGGGGCTAGAGAGAGGACTCAACGAGTAATATGTCACACAAGCATAAGGACCCACATAAAAACCAGGCATAATGGCATGTGCTTATAGCTGCAGAACTTGGAAGAAGGCAGGCAAATCCCTGGGGCACACTGCCCAGCCAGCCTGTCTTAATCCCTGAGTTCCAGGCCAATGACAAACCTTGTCTCAAAACACAAGGCAGATGGTTCCTAAGGAGAAACACCCAAGGTTGAGCTCTGTTCTCCACAGGCATACACACGCACACACACATTACAAAACACCACAAACACCAAAAATAATTACAAGACATTTTCTGTAGTTTTTATGTAGAATAATCACTCACTAGAACTATTCAAAAATTCTGTTTATTATTTTTCTTTTTGGAACTATGTTTACATCTTTATTATACATAAGTCTATAAATTAATAAATCCTTATCAAAATAAAAACATACCCTGAATGCTCTATTCTTCTCTTCTTTTTGTTGTTTTTCCACTTCAACATGACGGGCGAGGCGAGCCAATGTTAAAGCAACTTTATCCTTCTGATGGTCTATATGGTCTTTGTGTTTAAAATTCTCCTATAGTAAAACAAAACAATTTTTATTCCACTTAATACAAAATCAACACTTAGACAATAAACATTCACTTCCAAACAGTTATTGCATTCAAGAACCATTTACTTCTATTATAGTTCTAAAAATCTTCCTGATGTGTGTGTTTTCAGATAGATGTGTGTATGTCTATGTGTGTGTTTGTGTATATGTGTGTAGGAGGGAGAGAGGGGAATGGAGAGAGATCTGACTTTATCTCCTGAGCACATATTTTATTGTGATATTTTGTAACTGATATGCTAACACAAGAGAAAAATGGACTCAAATAAAACACTGAATGAATTAAGTGGCTGGAGATATTGACCAGTGGTTAAGAGCATTGGCTACTTTCTAGAGGACCTAACTTGATTCCCTGCACCACATGGTGGCTCACAACTGTAACTCCAGTTCCAGGGGATCTGATGATGCCTTCTTCTGACCTCCAAGGGCATCAAGAATGCCCAGTGGTATACAAACATACATGCAGGCAAAACATCTAGATACACAAAACAAAAACATAACACATACATACACATAAACAAGCAACTCGAAACTACAAGTGGGGAAAAGGGAAAATATACAAACAGGCAATAAACAAAAAGGAAGACAAAAGAAGGGCAACAAATGGCAAAACAATAAAATAAATAAGGTATTAACCCAACTACTCTACATGGCAAGTCTAAATACACCAATTAAAAGATACATTGTCCAATACTTAAAAAAAATTTGAGGGCCAGTGGGATTGCTCAGTGGGTAAATGCTCTTGGTTGCCAAGCTTGAGCATCCAAATTCACCCAGAACCCACAGGGTAGAAACAGAGAACCGACTCACACATGTCCTCTGACCTCCACCCGCACCAGAACATGAACACACTCACACATATACACACACATGCACACAAATAAATATATGTAAATTATAAGAAATCTTCCTTTAAATATAGAGCCACACAGAAATAAAAACAAAGAATGAAAAAACAGATTATTTGCTTAGGGCTAAGGATTTAGCTCAGTGGTAGAGTGCTTACCTAGCATGTACAAGGCCCTCAGTTCAATTCCCAGAGGCAGAAGATGAGGAGAGAGAGAGAGAGAGAGTAAGAGGGAGGTAAGAAAGAAAAGGGGAGGGAGAGAGAGAAAAAAAGAGAGATTTGCTAACAAAGAGGTCAGAGGTTGACTTCAGATGTCTCAATTGCATCTCACCTTTTCTTGTTTGTTCTTTTTTTTTTTTTTTGGTTTTTCGAGACAGGGTTTCTCTGTGGTTTTGGAGCCTGTCCTGGAACTAGCTCTTGTAGACCAGGCTGGTCTCGAACTCACAGAGATCCGCCTGCCTCTGCCTCCCGAGTGCTGGGATTAAAGGCGTGCGCCACCACCGCCCGGCTTCTTGTTTGTTCTTTAACAATTTCATACATTTATAGAACGTACTTGATCAGTCACCTCTGCCCTGCCTTCTCACACTCCCATCCTGTCCTTCCTCCCCTCTGCACTCCTTTTGACCCCTTTTTTCTTCCCAATTACTCTCCCTCTTACTTTTTTATCTTGTTTGTTTGCGACTCACTGGGTTTTGTTTTCTTCATAAAAATAAACAAAAAGAACCCTGACTACTAATCTCAAGAGTAAACTGAGAGATAGTGCTGGAACCTCGGTGGGAATATAGTAAAGGAAGCTAACACACACTAACTTTTTAAAATTTGCCAATTCTGAAGTTAACAATTTAAAAATGAAAACATATGTTAAGTATTTTCTCCTTAATAATAATAGGACGTAGGTTCAATAGTTACATGGTACTATTACTATTATTATTACTTATCAAGTCTCTGTCTGAGGACCAGAAGAGATAGCTGAGGCTTAAGGCCTGGCACAGTGGTACAGCGCTTGCCCAGCAGAATCACAGAACAAGCCAGCGTGAGTGAACGACAAACCCACTGCTAAAGGTACAAAGTGAGACACAGCCACTAGACATACTGGATTACAGTCTTCAGTGGCTACAGGAGAACTCACTGGCATTGGAAAACAACCCCTGCTCTGACAGCAATGCAGCAGGCAATCCAAGGACTCAAACAGCCTAGAGACTTTCAATTAGAACTCCAGAGAGAGAAATTTCCATCACCTTGTTAGCAACCTTCCCTGTCTACCTGAATGGATCTAGAGCCACCATGGAAACACGCCCTGAGAATGTCTACAAGGGCGGCCCCAGTACTGTCTACTCACTCCCCTAGTCCTATCAGAGGATGCAGACAGTTGTTCAATTTCCTGTCACTGTATCCTTGCTGTCCCAATGGACTGAGCGCTCAAACTGTGAGCCAAACAACTCTCTCCTATTTTGAGTTGCTTTTGTCAACTACTTCATTATAGCAATGAGAAAAGGTAACACATGAGGCCAACTTCAAAAAAAAAAAAATTTCAGGACAGATGAAAGTTCTTAAATATCTTATAAAACTAAGAGTAAGGGTTCACAATTCTTAGGACTAGAAATGTTTACCATTCACTAATGCCAAAACGTTGTGATTTAATATGAAGTCACAGAATAAAATTCTAGAACTTCCCATAGACTCAGGCTAGATTTGCCATTGGCTTTAGATTGAATTATCATTTATATTCTTAGATCTTTTCTAAGATCAGATTTCAGATGTGTAACTTACCAAGGTCACATTAAACTAACTCTGAATTCACATAAGAAGGATAGGTTTTAAGTTTTATTGGAATATTAGCAGCTATAGCATCTCCAGGACCACATATCTTGAAGTACTCACCAAGGTCACCTTAGACTAACTTCTGTATATGATACAAAGTACAACTAACGATTCCATATGGACAGCAAATAAAAGGTTTTGTGGTTGGGGTAATATAGGAAACCTGTAGGGAATATTCTGATGAGGAGTCTCTATTTGCACATAAGTAGGTAGTAAGCAACAATACACCTCCCCTAGTACTGGGGATTAAACCTAGGACCTTGCATGTTCTGCAAGTGCTCTAACCTATGCAACATCTAGGCCCTCTTTCCTTTCTCCATTTTGAGACAGTCTCACTATGTTGTCTAAGTCAGACTTTCCGTCTTCCTGCCCTGGCCTCCTGAGAAATTGGACTGCAGCATGAACCACCCCCCCCCCAGCTTATCTCTATTTTTGACCTCTCAGTTTCTTTCAGAGCCAGAACTGCACAGAATTAACAAAGATAGTACAAAGTTAAGAGGTGAAAAAGCAGACACATCACTTAGCCAGTATAAAATTCATAGACTTTTATATTTTGTTGCTCTTAAGAGGGTCTGTTATAGGCTAGGCTGTCCTCAAACTTGCTATGTAGTCAAAGGTGAGTCTAAATTCCTGGTTCTTCTGACTCCATTTGCCAAATGCTGTGATTTAGGTGTGAGCCACCACATCTGGCTAACTTCTTAATGCTTTTATTAAAAAAAATCTGAGATTAAACATGTCAAGTATCGTGGGTATCCCAGAAATGGCAATCAAATTCAGGATATTAGTTAACCTCATGTCTATGAGGTTCAAGCAGAGGCATTATACAAACGGTATAACTTGGGAAGGAAGAAAAGAGGACTCTTTAATGACATCCAGCTGAACAGTCTCAGCTCTGTGACAAACTGATTACACTATCCTTTTCCCGTATGTTGCAGATCAGTAACCATTTCACCAGAAACCAGTTCTGACTATAAACTTAAATTCTAACTCTGATAGTAAGAGATTCATGAATAATTACCTCCAATGAGAATTCTATCATTTTGACAAAGTTTTCACCAAAAGATTTATCAAATGTAATGCACAAGGATTCCCTGGAAAGTATAAGAACCTGACACTTTCACTAGATCACTAGAAATTGTGGTCTGCTACGTAAACTGTACAATAAAGTACAATCATTAAATAAACCAATGAACTGACACAAAATCCTGCTAATCAATAAAGTGATGCTAAACTTATATTTCAGTATCTTTCTTTTCTATCACATAGACATAAACGTGAAAATAATACCATACAGCAAATCCAGAAAAGTATAAATCAAAATGTCTATAGCAGTTATGCCTGTCTAGAGGGTCTCCTCCTTTCATACCTAGTTTCTAATTTTCCCACAATCAGTACTGGCAATGAAACTGTTAACAAACCTATTGATGATCAAGAGTAGATGAAGACAGAATGCGGTAAAACTTTGAATCTTTTGTTGCTTGGAAATAAATACCCAAGAGATAAAATGAGTGGATTACAATTTCCCGAAGCCCAACAGAAGCATATTGATTAATTCTAGGTATAGTGGTGCATAAGCCTGCAGTCCTTGCTACTTGAGAAGTGGGGAAAAGCGTGCTTAAGATTATGCATGGAGACCAACCTGACAATACAGTAGGTATCTCAATAAACTAAGAACTAAGGTAAGTGACTTATATACAGAAGGTTTAGTGGCTCCTGTTAAGATTAAGTACCATTGCCATTTTAAAGCAAAAGACTACTTGGTTAAAACCATTTAATATTGTTTTTGTTTACTTATATATGTGCCTTTCTAGTATATTTTGGCTTTTAAAGAGACTGGTTCCCATGTTAAATCTCCAACTCTTGGGCCCCAATGATACACCTCTTCAAGCTTCCCAAGTGGAGGGACAGCAACCCTGAAACACCACACCCAGCTCACATGTGCTTTCTGAAAACATCCAAAGCCCACGCACTAACTGCATTTTAAATAACAATACTTAACCAAAGTAAAAGCTAAAGTTTTTAAGTATTTCCTTATCTAAGTTAGAATCCACTTTCTTCTATCTGCAACCGAAAATTTGCCCAATTATAAAAGCTTGTTCAATTATAAAGGTAGGTCATTTCGCAAATGTGTTTAAAAGGAGCTGATTACATCACAAAAGAAATTCTTATTAGCAGTTAAATTTCTCCCAAACTAATCTTCAATGAATGCCTACATAAATGACTAACAGATGAACTTTCTTTTGAAATCCACTTACAAATACTTGCTTCACAGATCATTGTATTCTCAATTCTGAAAGGTATTCTTATATAGTTTAGTCAGCTGAGTGCCAGAGGGTTGCCAACTCTCCCCTAGTAATTAAGAACTGTCCTTAACACTGAGTGCTGAGAACAATGTAAGCCTTTTGGTTTTTCCTTTTCAATACATTGTCTTGCAACATAGCCCAGACAACCCTCAAAGTCATGGCAATCACCCTGCCTGGCCTCTTGAAGGCTGGGATTACAAACTGAATGTTTTATTAAAAAACTCTTGTCAGGCGTGGCAGCAACATGCCTATAATCTCAGCAGTAGGGAGGCAAAAGCAGGTCTGAGGCCAGTGTAGGGCTAAAATGTTACCTAGAATTTTTTTCCTGGCATCTCTCCCCCTCTATTTTTGGAGACAGTCTCATTTTGTGTGGTCCAAGTTGACCTCAAACTTAAGCCAAACAATCCTCCTGCCTCAGTTTTACAAATACTAGGATTATAAGTGTGAACTACCATGAATGGCTTTTTTTGGGGGGGGGGGGACTTAAGGTATACACCACCGCACTCAGCCCACAAATTCTTTCAGTTCACTTCTCATACAACTTTCACCAAATGTTGACTCCCAACCTTTTCTTTATTGCTGTCACTAGCTAAATCAGTTGTTCAGAAATATTTTACCAAGATTAACTCAATAAAACTGTAAGGTTAAAGAAGTGAGTCTGCTTTGACAAGTGCTAGAAACACAATGTTGAAAATCATGGGGTTTTATGAATAAAATCACTGAATAACAGCTTGAGGTAGTATATAAGTGGCTTAAATAATACAAAAAAGACATTCTTGAATCACTGCTCATCTCTAAAAAGGTAATTTTAATAGCAATATTAAATTTTGTATTTCCTATAAAATTATTTTAACTGAAACATGGATAAACTATATCCATGTTTCAGTTAAAGTAATTCTGTAATTAATTTAATTCTGTAACATGAGATAACTACTCAACCTATTTCACAGGATAACAGAAGATAAGAGAAAAAGCATTCTGCAAAAGCTGGCTCAAAGAAGAGCTCTCAGCAACCATTTTCCAACCTGACTCACCAAAAGGCACTTTCTGGTTTTTGGCAAAGATACTAAAAATGCAATAAAAATCTGTTGGTTATAGGAGGTTGAATAGTAAAAGGCGTGCACAGAAAACGACCCAAGGCAAAAGTTCATTTAGCTTCATTACCCTTAACTGCTATGTAAAGGACCCCAAGTTCAAAAAGCTAAAAACAGAGGCCAACTGCAAAACAGTATACACTAACCATCTGCCTAGAGTACTTGGTCGGGAAGACTTCCTGAAACAAACGCATTACCAAATTTAAAGCCCTTTGTCATCAGTTTTCCAAGGTTGGTTTGTAATCTGTAATCCCAAAGTTCTAGGTACCAGAAGTCCCTTTTGCCCAATTTATGATTCAAGTCTCATCCCAAAAAAGTTTGAAAGGCAGCAAGTTTTCTCAAGAATTTTATATACAAATACAGATAAAGCAGGAGATAAACACAATGCAGTACAATATATATTCATCACCCCCAGTGATAATTTTAAAACCAAAAAACCCTTTTTACAAAGCCATCTCCTTCCCACTCCAATTTATTGTTCACAAATACAGAGTTCACAGAATATCTGCTTTATATAAACAAAGTCAAAATCCAAACATGCAGATATACCCCATTCTATACTTTTTACCAGTAAGAAAGCTGGTACCACCAAATCTGTTAAATAAGATTCTACCTGTCATATCTTTTGAGTAAGCTGTTAGTATCTTTCTATATTTATTTTTCTAATGACAGACCCTCAGCACAGGAAACACGTATGTGCATGCGCGCAGGAGTTTATACAACTTTGGAATTAAAGGAGGATTTCTAACTATCTTAGACTATGTGAAATTGTGAGAAAGAGTTACTTTTAACCCTGAGTGCCACTGTGATGCCTCTGACAGAGAAAGCGAAGGGGAGGAAGGAGGTGGGAGGGGAGGCAGAGAAAAAGAGAGGAGGGAAGGAAAAGTGAGCAGGACAAGACACAGTGGCTCATGCCAGTGATTCCCACACTCAGGAGGCTGAAGCAGAAGGACCACTGCCTATCTGAGGTTAGCCTGGGCTACAGAGTAGACCCTGTCTCAAAACAGAAAGAGAACTTGGAATGTAACTATAAGGTGCTTGCCTAACATTCAACAAGGCCCTGGGTTTGAGCCTCAGCACCACATAAACCAAGCATGGTCACCCATGTCTGTTACCATAGCACTCAAGAGGTGAGGGCAGGGGGATCAAAAATTCTAAGTCATCCTCAGCTATACAGTGAGTTCAAGGTCAGCCTGAGCTACATGAGATCCTGTATCAGAAAAATAAAAAGGAGAAAAAACAAAGAAAAAAAGCAGAGGTTGATAAAGTGTTCAGAGGCTACTGGAATTACCACAAGCACAAAATGCATGAGCACAAATCACCTGCAGGTGCCAACTACAACATTCTTACACATGTTCATTTTCTCCACGTCTGCCCGGAAACTGTTCCTAAGTCAAAACTGAGAGCTATCGGCCACAGCTGCTGCTCTGAAGAAGGTACTGGCTAAAGGACCCTATGCAGCATTAGCCAGGAGGGATTCTACTCTGTGTCTTCAGTGCTCTCCACCAGTCCTCAGTTCTCGCTCACTGCTTAAACTGCCCCAGGAAAGGAATGCAATGTTGAGGTCTTTCTTCAGCTTCAATTATTTTAGACGTGCATAGCAGACACAGTATAAAACAATTTCTGAACACTTCCATAACCTTTAGGCAACGGCCACACAAGCAATACACCGAGTCACAGGAAACGACACATCTTCATGCATAACTTAGCCTCTCCACAGTTTCATTTCCTTCATTTCTGTACATCTGTAAGGCTGTTCTTACCGTTCTGAAGCCAGACACACCTCATGGCAGTCTTAGTTCTCCCTCCTAAATCAAAGGCTGCTTCTCCAGCAGACCAACTACACTAACACCCTCCAAAGTCAGCTGAGTCAGCTGGTAGGAAGGCTTTTCTGACCTCTCTAGCTGGCCTTTCTCATGACAACGTCACCACACGTATTCCTGTGAATAAAGAAGTTACTGCAGTGTACGGGCATCAGAATGCCTGGCTCTTCCTCGGCTTCTGTTCTGGATGGAGTCCCATGTGAGAACGTATTCCATAACCAGACCTCAGTGTACCCATACCTTTCTCGGTCCTTGCCTACACACAGTGGATACTGAGGTGTGACTGACAGCTGCCCATGCCCAGTGGATGACCCCACACCCATGTACACATGGGCAGCACTAAATAAAGCTGTGGGAAATTTTAAAAGAGCTAAGCTGGGAGGGAGATTTCTAAGCTGGAGGGGAGATTTGTTTAGGGAGGCCCAGGAAACCAGGAGGGAGTGGGGACGAACATGATGAAGATACATGGTACACAAGTATGAAATTTTCAAAAAAGTAAAAAGCATGCAATTCATCCCATTCACAGGAAATCTAAGAATGCAGAATAACAAAATTAGTTATAAAATTAAATCTGCATTAGGCTTTAGTGTTTTTCAAAGTATTTATTTGTCTGGAGGCAGGGTCCATGTAGGCCTGGCTGTCCTGGAACTCACTATGTAGATTAGCCTGTCTCTGCCTCCCAGTGCTGGCATGTAATGGCGTGTGCCACTACACCCAGTTAGTACCTTAAAGTAGGGAAACAGAGGCTGAGACAATAAGTGACTTGCTAATACTGAGGTCAAAGCCTTTAGTGTTTTAAAATTCAAACACCATTCCACCTTTGTTTCACTACACAAAAATGGAACAAAAAAGTAAGAGATAAAAATTATGACTAATCAGTGCCATGAGTGAACTGAGTCTGAGTAGTGGAGCAGAAGCTGTGAGCACTGTGACAACAGCCATAGCACAGAACCTCGACAGAAGAGTGAAGGTTATTCCTCATCTCAAAGGTGGGATAACTAAAACTCAGTACCAAGTATTAACAAGACGACATGGATAGCCATAAACAGAAAAAGATTTGTCCCTAAAAGATGTGACCCGAGGGAGTCTGCATCAAAGTGGAGGCACACCACTGGAACACATCTGCACAGAGATGAAGGTAGCTAGGAATGCTTAGTACATACAGCACACACGTTCTGTCCTTGCCTTTCTTCCAGACAGGAAACCGACAAATCCACTGCAACCAAGATCAAGGTAGTCTAAGCATTCACAATACACAGAGCTATTACAGGTCATTAAAGAAATATAAATACATGCACAATTCTGTGCTAAGAATCTAAATGAGGTTATTACATATTAAATATATTTTATTTAAGATATTATGGAATGGGCTGCATTCCAAACAGGAAAATTTCCACAAAGAAATAGGACTTGTTATTGTTTTTTTAATTTTTTCTTGAAACAGGGTTTCACTATGTAGCCTTGGCTGGCCTACCATTGGCCATATAGATCAGGCTGGCCTAGAAGTGATAGGGATCTTCTGCCTGCCTCTGCCTCCATAATGCTGGGAATCAAAGGTATGGGACATCACACCTAGCTGGCAATGAAATGTTTTTCAAACAAGACTTGGAATCCTAGCACTTGAGGCAGGAGGGTTGCAACAAGTCCTGAGCCAGCCTGGGCTATACAACAAGACCCTCTATGAAAGCACCTCCCTCCCACACACACCAAGCAACAACAACACACCCTGTGTCTTAATTGGAGGTAATTTCATTCCATCATTATTCAGGTCAGTGTTGCCTCACTAACTAAAAAAGATACAAAGGGTCCATAGCACAATAAGTTACTTAACATATATACTGCATTATAAATAAGTCCTAGGAGTGTGACTCAGCCATCACAGACAAAAATGGGAGTTCTGTGTCCCTTCAAATGGAATGCTGTAATAGTCACTCTTACAGAAAAGAAAACGAAACACATGGCATAAAGTTCATGGGGAAAAGGAGCACATGAAAGCTAGCCTTGTACAAGGACGAACAGAACCTCTAACAAAGCAATACTTGAGGCATTTACAGTCAAAGTTGAATTTTTAAAAAATATCACCAAATATATATTTACTTTCACTTATACAAAAGAGAAGAGGCAAGAATACTAAACACACTATAATACTCAAAAACAAAATCTAAGGTCTTCCAAGTTGTAAAAGAAACCTGAGAACTCTAACCTCGAAAAATCCAATAAACCATCTGCAATAACTCCCTCAAAAAAAACTAGTAAAGCCCTTAAAACCCAAAGATTGGTTGACTTTAAACATATCAGAGCTATACTATAAATGAATTTTATGATAATAAATTTAACCATTAACAATATATACAGAATGATCTGTGAAGAACATACAATGGCTCACTTCTGGAATCCCAGTTCTTGGGAAAGTGAGGTGAAATTGTCTTGGAGTCAGAGCCAACCTGAACTATAGAGACACTGTATCTAAGACAAAACCAACAGCAACAACACCACCAATTAAATATAAACATCTGAACTAAGAAAATGCCATGAAATGAGACATTACAAATCCCCCCCCCAAAAAAAAACAATGAAAGTTCAAGAGTCAGGAAGAACTGAGACTGGACTGGCTATGAAATTCTTTTTCTTTCTTTTTGAGACAGTGTCTCATGTAGACCGTGAGGGCCACAAACTCAAAGAGTAGCTAAAGATGTTGAACTTCTGATCCTCCTGCCCCTACATCCTAAGTGCTGGGTTTAGGCATACCATTACTAGTTGATGCAGTACTGGGATTTGATCCCAGGGCATTCTGCCCATTAGGCAAGTACTGTTCTCACTGAACTATATTCTCGGCCCCTGTATTTTTTTTTTAAAGATTTAAAAAAAAACTAAATACATTCTTATCACAAATGCTTTTGACTATTAAACATACAAATTAAATGACATTTAAATATACAAATTAACATCAAAATCTTGGCTAGTAGAACAAAATGGCTCACACTTTCTAATTCCAGCACTTAGGAACATGAAATAGGATTGAGAGGTGGTTGGGGAGGAAAAGAGAGGGAAGAGAAGCGATGGGGGAGAGACGGAAGGAAAACTTGAGCAAAGTTTTCCTTTGGTGGGTGGGGAAAGGATTCAAAATAGATAAAGTGCTTGCCACATAAGTACAAGGACTCAAGTACCCATGTAAAATGCTGAGCACATTAGCATGCATGTGTAATATATATAGTATGAGGTGGGGGTGGGATGGAGAATTCCTGGACCTCACTGTCTAGCTAGTCTTGGGTTGGCTAACCCTGTGATCTCATAGTTCAATAAAAGACCCTATCTCAAACAAACAAACAAACAAATGAAAAGTAAATAAGGAAGACACCTGACATCAACCTCTGGCCTCCGTGTGCTACACACACACACACACACACACACACACACCATACATACACGTATATCATGCATACACATTTATGCTAAGTATACAAAATCTCAATATCAAAGAGATTAAGGGAAAAATCAGACTTCCTTGGGAAGAGATTCTGGGTAAAGACAGATCAGTATCAAAACCCTTAGCAAGACTGGCAGGACTAAAAGCCCAGCATGGTGCCATTCCCCTGAAGTCCCTGCCCCCAGGAGATGAAAGCAGGAAAATATGTATGGGGCAGCCTGAGGAGCTACTTAAAGCCCCTCTCAAGACACAACTGAACTGGGACCACCTCTACATCCTACAGGAAGTGAACACAAACTCCAGTAGTAAGATCTTAAGTAATACAAAAGTGCATTATAATAAAGTCAAATAAAAAATGACACAGGAGTACAAAAATGGGACTACACTAGTAAGAGAAAAAGAATTTAATAAAACACCATTCTCAATCATCCAGGAAAGGAAACTCCATAGATTTTAATGGTTTATGAAACTTGCTAATTATGAAGAAAATCCGCATTCAATACAGTAAACAACACTCACTTACTGATAACTTCTTTAAGTTTTAAGTGAAAAAAAAACTGTCTAGTTTGTATGTCCACTAAAAACCACACAGAATCAACCTGACTAACCGAATGACATGCATAAGATGTATCCACAGTAACAATTAGTTATTGGTCTAGCCATCAACATTAAGTACATATGGGTAAATTTCAAAAAAAGGGGAACTAGACAGTGCAAAACTGGGGCAAAATATGCCTCACATTGAAGAACAAAAATTGTTATTGCAGTCTTCTACTCCTAAAAGGATCTAACACATAATCCTAAACCTTCAGCAGAATCCCAATGAACTAGAACTTCAAGAATGATGAGTGTGGCTAACCTTTCTGTTACCCTTATCAGTATCCAATTCTACAGTGAGAGGGAATTCTGGACTTTGTCTTTTCAACCTCCTTGCTTACAACACCTGAGAGGTATATATCCTGGATGTGTCAGGCCCTTAAGGATGCTATCAATCAGGTCACTTAGGTATAATGCAGTAAAGTAGCCTGAAAGAATATATGCTGCCCTCAAAAATAGCATTTTGAAGGCTAATAAATGCAGTTATACTAATAAAGAAGCTGCCAGTTTAAAAAGGAAAAAAAAAACAAACAATTATACTGACAAGGAAGCTGCCACAGACTACTATATATAAATATATAGTGCCATCAACTTTACTGTTTAAAATGACCTTGCTGTTTTTATCCCAGTAAACACATCCATTAAGCAAATATAAGTTGTTTTACTATGGCTATGATGAGCAAGGTTAGATGTGAGATAAATGACTACATCAGAAAATCTAGAATATACAAAGAAAAAAAGAGCTACTTTTATGTCTAGAAACCAATCATTAAAACCTAAAACAAACTTCTGTGACATTAATTAAATAAAGAGGGAGATTTATGCTATAACCTTCTGAAATTAGTAACAGTGCTATAAAAAAACAAATTAGCATTCAGAAGTACATGAAAATAGTGCAATTGTACAGATAATAAAGATAATAAACTAGGTAAATCACTGTGAAGTCACATGAACACCACATCGAAGGTTAGGTCTTAAACATAAGAATGAAATTTTAAAAGGCACTTTATATAACAATAAATGGAAACAGTATTTCTCTATACACAGTAACTACAAAAAAACATATTGTCTTCAAATACATCTTACGTCTAGTCAAGAAAGGACATTTTGAAGGAAAGGATCACTAAACACATCCCTTTCGAGAAAATCAAATCATTAAACTTTTAAGTACTCCAAGGTATCTAAAAAAGCTAGTGATATTCTCACTCAACCTAATAGGAAATTCTGCTGCAGGCTCTGCAGACACAATCTAAATATTTAGCTGGTTAAATCTAAATGCTATATTCTACTGTACTGTCTACTGGGGTTGTCTCACTACACCAAGTACCAACTTTTATAACACCATCATAATCATTCAAGTTTGCCAGAGTTAAAAAAAAAGAAAGATAAACAGGTAAAAGATGTTGGAATATTTCTGAGTCAAGTAGCTACAGCTAAGAGAGCTCCCACCCTACCTACCATACTCTGTTCACAAACGACTCAAGGGCCAAATACTTTTTTAGTTTGTCTGTTTAATCACTAATCTGGTGATTTCCTGACACTCTTCACTTTCAGGAAAATTGAGTCCTTTGGAGTTGCTTGGACTTAACAATTAGTAGTCAAGCAATGTACTTCATTAAGAAATAGCTTAAACATCTAAGATGATAGTAGGGCTGTCCTGAACATATTTAACAGTGTATAATATTGTGAAAATTATTAAAGTGCTAAATTTCATGTGCTTCTTATGTTGTTGTCTACTATGATTTAAAGCAATAATCGGTACAAATAAATTAGGTGGGAATGCCAAAAGTTTCCAAGAACACGTCTTCAAGCATTATTTATTTTTGTTTCATTTTTGAACAACAGGAGTTTCTCAAATCATATGTGCTATGTAGCATCTAATTCAGGGCAAGATGGAAAAGGAGGAACATCTGCAGTAACCCGAACTAGTCAGAAACACTGCACAAAGTTGCATGCACCCTTTTTCCCCAATGCCGTCTGAGTGGCTACTCCTTTCTCAGAAGAAACTGCACTGCCATGGGTAGGGGCTTGAGTCTACGCCTTTGTATAGAATTCGCTGTGAGCTACAAAAGTCTGTTTTTTTCTGGAGCTCATCTGAGAGACACTTTAGAGAGCCCTGGAACGAACCTAAGGAAGTCAAAGTAAAATGTTGTTAATAATACAGAAAAGTAAGTTAAATATTAACCCTAGATACAATTTGGTTAAATTTGCTAAATGCTTGATAACTAGTTCAGGTTTAATCTACAAAGAAAACAAATAGGTCCAATACAGTACCCTAAAATGATCTGACAAAGTAACTTCATCCAAGCTGTGAAATCCATGCCTTCAATCTAGATGCACAAATGAGAAGTGCCAGCCGGGCCTTTATTTGGAGGCAGAGCTAAGCTGATAGCTATGGGTCCAAGGCCAGCCTGGTCTACATATCAAGTTCTATGTAGTAAGACAAAGAAATGTAGATTAAGCAGAGTGCTGGCTATGGGTATGATAGGAGGAAGGCATTGTCTAATGACTTACAAAGAGGTTAGCATCACAGAAAATGTCAACCACTATGATGTAAGAATCATGGTAAGAAACAGAAATCACACAAACCCCTAAGACAGTGCTATATTCCACTAATAGTATATTTAAAACATTTTGATCAAGCAGATTAAAAATAAAGAAAAAGCAGGTGTTTGAACATCCAAGACGTTACATAATTACATTTGTGAAAAAATTATTTTTTGGCTGCCAAGTTACATTAGGTGAAGTGTTCAAACCTCCTCAAACTTGACACTTTCTACTTTAAAAGTCATGCTGTGAAGACAAGGACATAGGGGCTAGTATATTATACAGCCATTGCCTTGAGATTAGAATGATACCGTGGGACACTAACATAACTGAGGTATCTGCTGCCAGCTCCAGAAAGGTGGAGCGTTATTATTGGGAGCAAAATGTAAATCATCTCTTAGAGTTAGTCCAGTTGGATTACACGACAAATTAAGTCAACCAAGAACACATCACTTAAGTGTTGATTCCAACCTTTCAAGAATTCAATAAGAAGTATTATCATCTATATTCAGAAACAGCTGTGTATCTTGAAAACACCCAATCACACTTTACGTATCGGGGATTTCTCAAGGAAGTCTAGACTAATGTCATCCCTCTTTACTTCAAGAGACCAGATTGTCAGGCATGTTTGGAATTCTTGCTCTTAAAGAGTTCAGATTTGCATGCCTGGATGATGGGAATAATCTGTATTTCCAGGGCCATGGCGATGCATTTGTCTATTGTACTGAGAATGTAATGCACTATCAACCTCAAAAGAAGCAACTGCTTAGAAAACAGGTTTAAGAAGGCCGTCTCACTGGAAGGCCCACTTTCACGCCCGAGTCTCACAGGTGGTAAGTCAAAGACTACAAGGATTGATGGCAATGAAAGCTATCCCACATGCAGCGTTATGAGCAGTGATGGTGTGGGAGCCTTCAGTCAGGATGAAGAGTTTAACTTTTCTACAGTCATGTTACAGGTAGGAAAATATTTTTTCCACTTTGAGTCCAAAAGTAGACCTGTCACATTTAATCATCCCAGTTAGAAGTAAACTGGATTTGGCAAAAATTTTAAGGAATTCCAGCAGACATATAGCTTCATGACTGATAACTGTATGAACTATGGTGAGCTGATAATCTTAACAGAGGGACTGTAACACATCTACCACTTTTTGATGACCCATCAAGCTGAAGCCTGAAGTTCCAGAAGCACTGGTGATCTAAAAATGAAGGTTTTGCACTTCAGTCTTAGTAAACACTGATCTAGTAGCAAATTGTTTCCAGATCCAAAATCTGCTAGTCCTCAGTTTACCAACAAGATTTTCCTGAGGCATGAATCTACACATTTTCTTTTAATTCCAGAAGATTCAGATTCCTGAGTACCCTTCTCTGGACTTATTTTGGAATAAAAATAATGGGTAAACCCCTGTCCAATACTCCTTAGAGCAAAGTCTCCATTTGGCCAACAAAGCTTAAGTCTTTTTATTATAAACTTCATTCCAAAGGTCTAGAACTCAGACATCAGCTGTGATTATTCCAGACATGCACTCATTTTCTGAGATGACCCCAACTTGAGGAAAAACAGGTAAAGTAGGATCTTGGAAGGCTAATCTGCTAAACATCCAGAGTATTAATTTTTATACCCATGTCGCTCTGGAGAGTCTCCCTTTTTTCTATATCTATAAGGGTGATTCCGGGGTTTGTACCAATCCCCTTTGGAGTACCCTCTGTTGTGATAATGTGCTTTCTGATCGTGACTATAAAAGTATCGATGCTGAGTATAGTATTTATTGTGATCTTTATATTCATTTTCTTTAATACTATTGTCTTCTGCAACAATAGCATTCACATCTTGTCCAAAAAGAGATGTACCATCAAAGGGCAAGTGTAAGATCTTCTCCTGGGTTTTCTTAGTGAGAGATGTAAGTCGAAGCCAGGCCTGTCTTCTATAGTCCACTGCCATGGCCATAACTCTGACTACAGAGTCCATTATGTCCCTGGTGGTACAAAGCTGCCAAAGTCCTGCATCCATGCCATCCGATATTATACACCTTGCTTTTCCACGATCAAACTCTGGATCATGAACCAGATCTTCCATGTCTTCCCAAAGTTTACGCTGATACTGAGTCATATAGGCCATATAGCTGGCAGCTCGGGCTGCAATGGAAGCAGCATGGTAGAACCTACAACCCATGACCTCCATTTCTTTTGAGGTAGAGTCTAAAGGAGATGTCGTGTTTCCTCTTTTGCTATGTTCTAGTACATCTATAATGGGTCCCTCAGCTGGTGGATTTGGTTGGAAAGGAGATGTGTCCTTGGCCACAGGATATACCCTATGTCCCATGAAGGAAGAAGGATGGCAATCAGCAGGGTCTTTAAAAACTTCAGTGGTGGCAATTCTCAAAAGTGGATGCAATGGAGGAACCAAACGTTTTTTAGAGGTCATCCAATCAGGCTTCCCCTCACATGTTTCGGTTTCAGACTGTAATGTCACCCTCTTTATAACACCTCTTTGTTCCATTCTCTTCAAAAGACCCGTGAAACTAGACTGCATGGGGTCAGTTGGCTGCCCTTTGTCATCAGCTGATGGAGATTTGCAATCAGCCTCTTCTTCAACTGTAGATAAGCCGTCCTCCTTAGAGGTGGACATATCCCAAGGAACTGATGAGTTCTCACTTGACCTAGAATGATGAAATCTAAAACAACTCCTGGACTGCAGATCACGTATGACTCTGGACATCTCAGCCACTTGTGTCTGGAGATACAGGATGGCATCCTGTCCATTCTGTGAAGCTGAAGACATCATGATAGGTAAATCTTCTTTGACCTCAGAAAAAGCCAAAGACTCTTGGGGGACCAGTAGTGATGATGAAGGTAGAGTCTGACTGTTTTGTGATTTAAGTGTCTCTGTTTCAGAGATATTAATATCTGAATTATTTTGATCATTTTTCTGGTTCTCCAATTGATTCTCAACAGAAGAAGGTTGAGAAACTATTCTTTGTGGACTGTTGGCACAACTCCCAGAGGAGGAGCTGCTGTCTCCAATGGGAAGAGGAACACTGCAGCTAGAGCACATTTCTGGGCGATGATTCTCAGAGGGTGGCACCTTAGATTCAGGCATTCTCTGGGTTATCCACATGAACAAGAAAACCAAGGAAGAAAAAAAAATGCTTTTAATATGTTAACTTTCAAGTGCAGAGATGCATGTCCAGTAAGTAGAATTCAAATTTTATATTATTATAAATAAGAATGACAGAAACAATAGATCAGCAAAAGAAAACAGAAGACAAATGCACAGGATTCATTACCCTTGACCCCATTAAAACAATAAGCATTAATGTTGAACATAAAAAAAAATCATGATAAAAATAAAATCATTTTGGAGTTGGGAGATGGTTTAGAATGTAAGGTGCTTGTCACACAAATATGAGAACCTGAGTTTAGATGCCTAGTATCCACATAAAAGCAAGGCATGCAACTGGACATCTGTAATTCTAGCACTGGGGAAATGGACACAAGCAAATCCCGAATGCACTGGTCAGACAGTATAGTTAGCCAGCCAGCTCCAGGTTCATTAAGAATTCCTCAAAAATAAAGTAAAATAAGTAAGGTAGAAAGCAACTGAAGAAGAACCCTGATGTTAGCCTCTGGCCTTCACATGTGTGTTCTTGCACCTGCACATACATTCACACACATCCATACAAACGTGTACACACACACACACACACACACACACACACACACACACGAAACAAAAATTCAGTTCAAAGTAGTACTTATTTTACTCTCTTGCTTAATCTCAGGCTAAGATAAGATGCTGCGGTAAGGACACTTGTAATAACAACTAATAAAAGAAAAAAACATCTGTTCAGTATATAAAAGACAGCAAGTGGAAGATGATGGCGGAGAAAAAACTTGAATAGAGTACTACTGAAATGGAAAAAAAATTTTTAATTCCCTCAAGTGGGGTCATTTTAAATTGCCTTAAGATTTTTTTCTTAACTCCCCATGAATAACCTTCTGGTTGTATATTTCTGCTTAATATTTTGTAGTTTTAAGGAACTTATATATTTACTTTTTCATTTCATCCCCAAGACAATCCTGTGAAGCAGAACTAATTCTCATTTGAATTGCAAAAATAAAATAAAATAAAATAAAGCAACACAATGCAAGGGCTAAGATGAAGTGAGAGAAATCTCAAACTGAGCCATTCTGATCACAGATCCAAGTCTCAAGTCCCTATGTCATAAAACAAGAAGGCTCTGGTCACCACAAGCAAGCAAGAACTAGGAATTCTCTTAATCAAGAAAAGTTCATTAACAGAAATTTGGGCTAAGTAGTAACAAATGGAAGCCAACATTGCCTGAAGGGTTCAAGGAATTCAACTCTTAGAGTATGGCATCGGCTTAAAGGTCAACCCTACAAGTAGCAGGTCACATGTACCAGTTCCAAGGATGGGGAGAGGAAAGGATAATAGGAGAGAAGACTGGAATCATTTATCGGCTCTAAGTCTCCACATTCCATTTCCTGAAAGAGCTTCACACTTCCTTTCTCCCAAGACAAATTTTCTCTGGCCACATAGTTCAAAAAGTGAAGAATTCAGCTATATACATACCAGAAGAGAGTTATAAGAAAGAAGGGGGTGGAGGTGAGCAAAAAGCTTGTGGTTTTTAATTACAATTTCCTTTTTATCAGTTATTTCTCTCCAGTGTTAAGTTTCCTACAAATTTAAGAACTGAAGAAGTGAAAGACTCCTTGAACTAACTATGCTGGTCCATCCTGACAGAAATGAACATTTTCTAGAGCACTGATGCTCTTAAACACAGTTATTATTGTTTTCCTCACTCTTCAGAAAAAACAAAAAACTCTTAACTGACACAAGTGAAAAAGTTTAAATCAAATGTAATGTACTTACATCACTATGAGAGGTGCTAGGCTCTTCATCATCACTGCTGACCAGATCAATATATTCAAGAACAGGTCTTAATGGTCCTTCCTATAAACAGAATTGAAGAAATGCCTATCATGAACATCATTTAAACCAAACCAGAATTTTAAACAATGTTCTTTGTTGGGATTGGTTCTGAGAAGGAACACATACAAGTAGTAGGAAAAAAAAAAAAAAACCAAACAAACAAATTATAAGCAAAAGTAACTATTCAGAGTTTTGTTTTTTTTTTAAGGTGAATGAGCCAGGCATGCTGGTACATGCCTACAGAACTAAGCGGTTTAAAACTGAGGCAGGATGACTACATGTTCAAGACCAGCTGGACTATATCACAGCAAGTTCTAGACCATGGCCTGGCCTACAAAGTGAGACAGTATCTTTAAAAAGAAATGGTGGACACCTAAAAGTTAACCCTAAACCCACAGGGTACCACGACCCAGTGCGTTTCACCTAGGATGAGTACCAACAGTAAGATATCCAAATTTGTGATCACAGAGATCTTTGACCAATAACTTAGCTTCATTCCCTAAACTTAAGAGAGTAAAACATTAAACCCAGATTCTTCTCCAATCTTCTTCCTATTCTTATGTTAGGCTAAAAGTCCAGCTCTCGATTCAATAGGCAAAAAGGAATTAGTAAGTAACATCAAAATGGGAATAACATTATAGGAACACCACCGAAGAATACAAAAACTGGGAAAACAAGATAACTTATTAGTACAGACACACAATAATGTATAACTTTTAAAGGTAATGATAAAAAGAGTGAAGTGCACCTAAGAGAACCTGAGCACAATGGAAAAAAAAAATAGATGAGAAAATTAAATCTTATCCAAAGAACCAAAACTAACCAACCAACCAAACAAACAAACAAACAAAAAAACAAAATCAAGAAATCAAAGTAGTTCAAGTGACTAGAAATATACCAACGCCAGCATTGCAGATGTATACAAAGGTGCCTGGCCAACAACTGAACATGCAGGTCTGTAATTTAGGTGTATGAACATTTTGGGAGTGAGATTTGGAAGATGCTCCCCGCCCCCCACCCCAAGAAAACTACTAAATTCTCAACTAAACCGAAATGATTACAGCCAATATAAAGTCATCAGTGCAGAATATGGGCAAAACACTGAGCACCAAAACTACTATGACTTTTGAAAGAGAAATGTTAAATAAAGCTTTGTAAGCACATAAACCATACCGTAAAAGACAAAGAGAGCAATATAAAAACAAACAAACAAAAACCTCTAAAATCTACAGTATGACTGGTATATGCCTATTTTGTTAGCACTGGGGGATAATGTAGAAGTTCAAGGGCCAGGCTGGGCTATGAAGTGAGAACTTGACTCAAAATTTTAAAATCTAATACACTGAAATAAAAGGGAAGGGGGACATAAGAAAAAAACACAACTGATCTTAAGAGATCATAGAGGGAAGAAGGCTGCTTGCTGTAGACAGAAGGTAAGAACATCTAGCTCAAGATTCTCTCCCTCCAGATCGTTTTTTTCTCTCAGGTTTTAATAAACCATAAATTACCATCCTTCTGGATAGTAATCTGGACATCAAGATAAAACTGGTGAGCAAAACTTTAAAACCATGAAATGTGATAAAGGAACTGGAATTTTTGCTCAAGCTGTTAAGATGGGGGTGGGCGGATAATCACATGGTCAACAGAGATGTATCATCTACTTTAAGACTAAAGTCTACTCTTGGTACTGATATTGTCCAATCATTGATCATATGTTCAAATTCAAGAAGGCAGTAAAAAAGATGAAAATGGATCTGCTTTGACCATTGATATTATCACCATAGTCTGGATTATTCAAGCAATGTTATTTAGGAACTTGTTACACTATACTCCACTTTCTGGTTTATTTCTGACAAATAGGGTCTATGAAGCCTGGGTGGCCTGGAACTTTTTTATGCAGCCCATTCTGGCCTCAAATCCATAATCTTCCTCAGCCTCCTAGTACGGGGGTCACAGGCATCAGAGCTGTGTCATCAGACCTGACTTTTAGGAACTTAATACTCTACACAGATATAATCAATCGAGAAAGTCTCCAGGTAATAACACAAACACAGAGGTATGGGTAGAATTTCCATAAATAAAAAAGAGAAATTGGTCTTAGTATACACCTATAGTCCCAGCACCGAGAGTCTGGTAAGTTCTAGCTAGCCAGGCTGTAATGCTTAGGGAATTGCAGGCCAGAGCCAGCTGGACATTACAGAAATCTATCAAGAAAATGAAAATAAGCTGGGCATGTGTAGCACAGGCCTGTAATACAGGACATGCTATAAGTTCAAGGCCAGGACTAAAGAATATGCAAGGGATTGGTGGTGCAACCTGGTGGTGGGGATCTTAACATGCACAAGGCCCTGAGGTTCAATCCCCAGTACTAGGGAAAATAAAAAGACTTAAGTCAGGTGTGATAGCATATATCTAAAATCCCAGCATTCAAGAGGCAAAGGCAAGGAGGTTATTAAGTTCCCAAGACCAGCCCAGGCAAAATGTTGGCTCAAATATACAAAATTGAACAATTCTTAAAATGTAGTTAAAGATACATATGGCCAAAAATAAGATCAGATAAAGCAAGACTGCAAGACTAGCAGAACTTTACTACTCAATCATTTCACTGATATGCAACTGTTGCTGAACTATAAAAGATAATTTCATACAATTTAGTCATTAAGACAAAATAATAAAAAATACCCAGGACAAGAGAAAACAAAAGAGGGGGGGAAAATTCACTTATGCAACAAATGATTACTAACTTACAAGGGATAGAATGAGACAAGGAGAACTTGAAGACTGTACTTGACAGGACTGAGAAGACCCTCCCTACTCTTGAGCAGCACCATCCCATGGCCGGTAAGAGGGAGCACAATTTCTGCTTCCTGCCTGTGGACACATGAGCAGCTGCTTCTATATTCCTGCCACCATGTTTTCCTCCCTACTGTGGACTGTGAGCCAAAATAAGCCCTTCATTGCATAAGCTGCAGTCAAGTATTTGATGACAGCAATGAGAAAAGAAATACAGGAGACATTAACGACTGAAAGGAAAATTGTAAGTATGCCAAAGAAAAATACTTCTGTGTAAGTAGAACACACGTCTAACTAATTTGCACTGCAGATACAAAATAAATTAGAGGTAATCCTCCTGCCTCAGTCTCCTGAGTGCTGTGATTACAAGTATATACTACCACACTGGCTTGTTTTCTCTTGAGATGGGCTCTCACTCCTTACAGTCCCCAGGCTGACCATGAAGTCCCTGTATGTTGCTTGTATCAATAGCTACCCTCAATCTCTCCACCGCTTGGATTTCAGGCACTCACCAAAATCAACTTCCCTTTTATCTTTACTTAAAACTGTTTGCCATTGGAGCTGGAGAGATGGCTCAGAGGTTAAGCACATTGACTGCTCTTCCAGAGGTCCTGAGTTCAGTTCCCAGCAACCACATGATGGCTCATAACCATTTGTAATGAGATCTTGTGCCCTCTTCTGGCATAGAGGTGTACATGCAGGAGGAACATTGTATACATAATAAATCTTTAAAAAAAAAAACAAACTGTTTGCCATACTGAATCTGAGAAACCAAAACATGTAGTACTCCACTTATTATACTCCTCATGGAGAAAATGTATCTAGCCCCATACCAGGCTCTGTGCTAGGTTTTCCAAATTATATCATCCAATTTCCATAACTGCTTTACAGAGATTCTGATTACTGAAATCATCCTATTATACAGATAATAAAACTGAGTGACATACACGATTGTGCAGTCACTATTAACTGAGAGATACTTTTAAGTATAAATCAAATTTTTAAAAAATTGCTGCTTATTACCTAAGTTTCCAAGTTAACATGTTCCCTTTCAGTAAAAAAACAAAACAAAAATCACCACTGCCTGAATTATATTTCATAATGTTGCCCAATCAAATAAGTTACTAATTCCTCAAGAAGTAATGTTCACAATGCAAATATGAAGAAAAAGATTACCTCCTATAATACTTATTCCTGTAATATTTATAATGACTACCTATGTCCTTAAATTAAATGGTATTTTATATGAACTTATACTACTAATTAGTAAATCAGTCTTATCTCCTCTTGTACCAGTAACAAAATAAAGGATTCAACTCAAAATGCCATTACAATTTAGCAGGAGAGGCTCATGCAGAACATATTAGAAATACAAGACTATTCTAAGTTTTAAAATATATTGCAATAAACTATTTAAGCATTACTGTAATTAAATACCAATTCTCAAAATGAGAACCACCAATTTTTCTATTTGGAAAGAGATGCTAATACATTAAAATATCATCCACAACTGTTCTACTTCAAAGAAAGAAAAGTTAGGGTTATACCTTACTTCTGTCTAGTTCAAAACTTTCAAATGGTTTCCAACTACCTACTTTTTGGTTCAAATATAGTACCTCATTCAAGATCTGTATCATATGGGCCATCTTTCTCCTATCTTAAAAACTAAAGAAAACATTAAAACACAAAACTACACATATGGCTGTTCTTTCATTTTCATGCCTTTCTTTTTTTTATTCAAAATGCCATTTTAAACATTCAAGTATCTAGGGACATAGCACTCAACTAGCAAGTAGGAGGCCCTAAAGTCAATCCCCACTAGTGCGCGCACACACACACACAAATAACCAACCATTATTTATAGCAAACTAATATACTATAAAGTCTTATGCCTTTTCTGTACGTGTATGGTATCTGTGTATGTGTGTACATGTGTGAATACATACACATGTGCTACTACAGGCATGCACAAGTCAGAGGACACCTTCCAGTTCTCACCTTCCACTCGGCTGAGGCAGGGTTCCTCTTGTTTCTGCTGCTGTACAGATTTTTCCAACTCTAGTTGGCTGTCACCACGGGATCACTTGCCATCACATCTATTTGTTCGTTATTATTTTTTGATAGAGGCTCCAAGGAAAAAATTTAGGTCAAGTGCTTTTACTCACTAAGCTATTTCCCTGTTCCCTGGACTCCTTGTGTCTTTTTTCTTCTTTCTTTTTCTTTTTTTCTAAGCCTCAATATTATTTTGCTTAATGAGTAGTATAAGAAACCTAGTCAAAAGATGCTTTTGGTCAACTAGAAAGATGGCTCAGGAGTTAGGCTGATACTGGTCTGCCAGGGAACCCGAGTTCAGTTCCCAGCAACCATGCTGCCACACAACAGCACCCGTAACTCCAGGAGTGCAGACACACTTTTTCTGTCTCCATCTGCACACATGGCAAAGTTACTTTCTCTCTCTTTCTCATTCACACACACACAGACACACACACAGAGTTAAATAATATATTATTATTAATGATGCTTTCTGCATGCATCCTTTCTACTGCACTATTAATATTCAATCTGGGTGCTCAATGAAATTATGCTTTGAAATTCTGAATCTCTTGTCTTGTTATGAAGATTATGATAGGTTCCCAGCAGTGTGTATGCCTTTATATATAAAGTGGCACTGTGAACAATTCTGTTAGCAGTTATTTAGCTTAATTTTTTTTTGGAAGTAAAAAAAAAAATTTAAGGAAAGATGTCCTTTTCCAAAAGAAACCATAAAGATACAAGTTGAACAAAGGGCCATACTGCTAAACAGAAGACATAATTAACAGGCAGAAACAAAAAGTTCTTATCAGTGTTATCCTTTCTTGACTGAGGCACTGTCCTAAATGGCTTTCCTGTTGCTGTGATAAACATCAGAACCTAAATCAACTTGTGGAGGAAAGGTGTTCATCTTATACTTCCAGGTCACAGCCCAGCTGTGAGGGAGCCAGACCTCAAAGTAGGAACCAAGAAGGAATGCTCTTACTGACCCTTACTCAAGAGCTCTCTCTCTGGCTCATGCTTTCTTAATCCAGCAAATAACCACCTGCCTAGAGACATAATACTCAGTAGGATGGGTCTTCCTGCATTAATCAACCATCCAGAAAATGCCCCACAGACATGCCCACAGGCCAGCTAATCTATGCAATCCCCAACTGAGGCTCCTTCTTCCTATTTGACTGATTTATGTCAAACTGACAATAAAAACTTACCAGTAGAAGCACTACTTATAAAAATATATTACACCGAGAGAACTGGAGAGAAGGTTCAACATTTAAAAGCACTTGCTGCTCTTGCAGAAGACCCAGACTGTATTCTCAACAATCATGTAATGTGGGCCACATCTGGGCTCCAGCAACCACATTGTGGCTCACAACCATCCACAACTCTAGTTCTCGGAAAATCAGAGGCCCTCTTCTGATCTGTGGGCACCAGGTATGCAAGTGTACATATATACAGACAAAACAGTCACACATTAAGTAAATACATCTTTTTTAAAATCTTAAATTTATCACCATTGCAAATATCAAACAAGGACACCTATGAACCACGTACTTCCCTAAATATTTCAACAAAAGTTAAACAAAGGATTCCTTTTTGCATCTCCATATCTAGATTCTTTAAGTATGCGGTGTGTCTTAGCCTTCATATCACAGAGAGTCTCCTGTCCGATGGCAGTTTACTCCTGTGCAGTTTTAACAGTCGCACAGAAACACATACCATAATTTCGCTATAAATTACAAGCGAATAATCAAAACCAAGTAAATCAAGACATTACATTATGTTGTTTATACTGAAAAACTCAGACAGAAACCTGGTTTCTTTACTAGATAAGAACTTCCAAAGAAACAGAACTGTGTTACAAAGAACACAAGATTCTGGGGGCTGGAGAGATGATTTAACAGTTAAGAGCACTGCTCTTCCAGAGGTCCTGAGTTCAATTCCCAGCTACCACATAGTGGCTCACAACCTCTCTGTAATGAGATCTGGTGCCCTCTTCTGGCTTGCAGGGGCAGGATACTGTATACATAAATTAATAAATCTTAAAAAAAAGACAAGATTCTGTTTCTGGATACTTTTTGTACTGTTAGTAGCAGTGTTCTTTGTTTGTTTGTTTGTTTGTTTTTTGTTTTTGATAGGGTTTCACTATACAGCACACAGCAGGTCTAGAACTTCCTAAGGAAGCAGCTCAGACTGCCTTCCAATTCAAGATCCTCTGCGTGGCCTCCCCAGTTCTAGGGTTCTAAATGGATCAAGTAAAATTAAGCTATCGCTAATCATCATTTAAGTGATAGCACTTACAAGCATACACCAAGTTTTATATGTTATACATTCTTTATCCTTGATGTAAACATAGAAATAACTGTGCATTTAAAATAAAATTTAAATATTACTTTTAAAATTCAGATCAATAAATACCCTAATTAACTAGTTAGAAACTATTTTATTTCACAAGATATGAACAATTTACATTTTTTGGGGGGGCGAGTTTACAAGACAGGGTCTCTCTATCTTTGGCTATCCTGGAACTCATTTTGTAGATACACCTGTCTCTGCCTCCGTGAGGGCCGGGATGTAAGCCTGGCTACAATTTCCTTTTAGAACCTTACTCTTTACATGCTCTATCAATTTCTCAGAAGGCCGTATTTTATAATCAAGAGTTACCCTTCGAGAATATGAAATATCTGTCTTAACGAGTCACAAATGCCTTTATCAAACACATGTTGGAGGGGTAGGATTAATTACCAACATTCTCCTTTCTCCAAAATACTTCAGTCCACTAGGAAGAAACAAGTCAATGTATCCCCAAACCTCACTCCAGATCCTCGAAGTTCAAATGAAAAGGACAGAGTGCAGTGTGCAATGGGAAAACTGCCAAGAAATTAACTCTGAGGGCTCCCCTCACAACAACCCCATGAAAACACCATACACAATGGATTGCCACAATGGTTCAATGTCAGGTAGGATATTCTTTAATAGTCACTATTTTACAGTTAGCCAAAACTTCCATATATGTATCACAAGAACAATAAAGAACTATACAGATTTTATAACAAGCTGTAGCTATCTATAGCATTTCAGGAGTGTAAAGAGCAGGGATGTTCTCTGGCTAACTAGTTCTTTAAGAATAGTCAATACAGTCAGGCGGTGGTGGCGCACGCCTTTAATCCCAGGATTTGGGAGGCAGAGGCAGGTGAATCTCTGTTGAGTTCGAGGCCAACCTGGTCAGCAAGAGCTAGTTCCAGGACAGGCTCCAAAGCTACAGAAAAACCCTGTCTCAAAAAAAAAAAAAAAAAACAAAAACAAAAAAACAAAACAAACAAACAAACAAACAAAAAAAAAAACAGCCGGGCGGTGGTGGCGCATGCCTTTAATCCCAGCACTCGGGAGGCAGAGGCAGCCGGATCTCTGGGAGTTCGAGGCCAGCCTGGTCTACAAGAGCTAGTTCTGGGACAGGCACCAAAGCTACAGAGAAACCCTGTCTCGAAAAACAAAAACAACAACAACAAAAAAACAAACCCAAAAAAGAATAGTCAATACACAAATTTAACCTCTCTAGGTGGCAATCACCCAAAGCTGTTTATCTTCCCCTTAATCATCACTCGATTAAGTGTAGGGAGATCCAAATGGCCAAAATGACAATACCTAGGCTCCACCCTGAATTTCTGATTCACCAGATCTGGAGTGGACCCAGGAACCTGCCGGTTCACAAGGCTGGCAGACTACTGTCTCCAAAGGTATAAAGTGAGAAAACCACAGCCACGCTCCAGGTGACTGATGCAGGACTCCTCATTGTGACCAACAATTGTACAGTGCTGTAACAAGATGACCTCAGAAGTTAGGGACCTCCTCGAGCAGTCTTAGAAGATACACCGCACTGAGATGCTGCCCTCTTTACAGCCCTTTCCTACCTCCTCAGCATTCACCCATCCTGTGTGTCTACATCAAAACAGAAAATGTCCACAGTACAGAATGGACAGACTTAAGATCTGGAAGGGGCCCGTTACGTGCATGACAGTTCTTTAGGCCACCCACTTTGTGAAGTCTACTGAAATTGTTCAGGTATCCCTTCAGGTAAGCCTCCAGGTAGCTCTTCAGGTAGATGTCCTGTGCACCATTGTGTGGCAGCAGGTGACACCCATGCCTATCTGCTGAGTGATGAATGTAGAGGTTTAAGCACACAATGGCTTACCACACGCTTTCACGGGCTCTACTTACACTAACAAACTGAATGTCGTCTTCATTTTCGTCCGTTGTTGATTCAGATGCCTCAGGCCCAGCTGGTGGGGCAGATTCTATTATCTATAAACAAAAGCCAAAACACGCTTATCTATTCAGTCACACACCGATAGGCAGAAATTTTTTTCCAAAGGAACGAGTTTAAGACAAAAGCCCCTGCGGGAACAGCACGAGCACGCACAAATCCGGCTCGCAGAACTGCATGAAGGCGGGTTTTGCTAAGGCGTCTGGGAACTGCAGAGACCTAGCCTCCCAGGCGAGCTGCCACAATCCCCCTCCCCGCCTTCTCCAAGAGCGGGGCTGCAGGCTCAAAACCTCCAGGCTCAGGGACGCAGGCTGGAAAACAAGGGCAGCCCACCTCTAATCGTCTCTCACCCTCAGGGCTGCGGCTGCTACAGCTAGCGCGGCCAGGGGCTGGGGGCGGCCGGGCCGCCATTGTTGAGGGCTCCAAGCAGATGTGCACCAGGCCTGGAGGCCCAGCAATCGCCCCAGTCCGCGGCCCAGCTGAGGCCCTCGGCCTAGAAGACAAACCCTTCGGGGTCGGGCTCGGCCGAGCCAAGGCCCGGGCCGCCGCCACTCACCTCCGGCCCTGGGTCGCCCATTTCTCGCACGGCTTGTCAGCACCACGCTCCCGCCGCTGCTGCTGTTCCCGACGCCGCCGCCACGACTTCCCTCTCGCCCTGCGCCGCGCGACCCGCCCTGCGTGAGCGCCCACGCAGATGACGCCTCAGGCCGCGGGGACGCCAAGCCGCTAGACCCCAAGCGCGCGGCCTCGCTGCCGCTAGCTTCCAACGCCGCTTTGTACGCTCCCCGCCTTCCTCCCGCCCCGCGAAGGATCCTGGGAGTTGTAGTTCCCACCGGTCTCGAGGCCGCCGACCGCGTGGCCGGGAAAGCGGGCGAGGACCTGGAGCTTGGCGCTCACCTGCAGCTCCGGAAGATGGGGGAGGAGGTGGCGAGGGCCTGATAGAGTTTTGAGTCCACGCGAAATCTCATTCTGCTGCCCCCTTTAACTTGGGGGACACTGACAGGGAAAGAGCTCCCCTGGCAACAAGCGGGGCAGATGGAAAAATGGAGGATTTTTTTTTTCCTTTAGCATCTTGGCAAGGGTGGCAGATGCAAGAGCTTATGTGACATTTCTGAGAGGTCGTTAATTCTTGCAGTAGTCTCCCAAAGTGGCTTCCTTGTTGTGCACAGGTTTCCAGACAGGGGTTCCTGTAAACTAAAAGCATTACTATTTAGGTCTTATAGGGCTCCGGGTGGTGATTCATGTCCAGGTTTCTCTCTCCAGGCTAGGCTGAGCTGGTTGGTTAATTTCTTGGAAAATGGGACTCAAACGTGTGGGCATAAGGGGACCAGTGGGAAACAGACCTAGTAAAGTCAGTTAACCTTTTTCAGACCTTTAAGAAAGCAAAGCCCAGTGGTCTTTGTTTCGGGCCAGACGGTTGGTGACCGGAAACACTTTGTTGCCTTTTTTCTCTTTGACATTTTGGATGGAGGTATGGAATGAATAATTTTACGTCAAGTTCAAGATATGATGCACTCTTAACCTAGTCTCTTTTCTCACATCTAATATCTCCCAGTGCTAGCAAGTATTGAATCTCGCGGATGGACCAGAGAGCGAATAATAGAAAACCTACATAAATATTAATGTGACTTTTTTCCTGGCTGCCCGTTTAATAAGAACATGTTTAGAAGCTACGTAACAAAAAGTTAATTTAGCATGGTATAGCAAAGGAGAAAAGAAAAACATAAAATTATGGATAAAACTTGGGAATCTATTTTAGAAAATTAAAAAGGAGTTGGGTCAGGTGGTTCTATAGTCAGTCTTGTTTGAGAGTGGAAAATTAGTTCAATTACTGGGTCTCCATTCTTGTTTTCTAGAAAGGAAGGGAGAGAGGGGAGGGAGGGAAGGAGGGAGGAAGGAAGGAAAGAAGGAAGGAGAATTCAGTCTATAGTTAAGCAGAAGTTTATTTACCAAAACAAAACACATACTCCAAAGAAAATATTGGCGTCCCAAAGATGGATTAGGATAACAGCCTAATAGGTTCTGCATTGCAGAATTTAAAGAAATTTTTATGAATATTTATGAGATGGGTCATAGTCATAGGATAAAGAAAGCATTTTCCCTTCCAAGTCATGGTGTACTGAGTCTGGCTGCTACATTATTTCTTCCCACAATCCTCTAGAAAAGTCCACAACAGTCTGAGAATAAAAATTCCAGTGTATTTGGTGATGAAATAAAGTCAGGGTCTTTTGAGGATACAGGGCTTCCTTCATTAGTCATCTGTGTGGGCAGCTGGGAGAGTGCGTTGGCCTTCTAGCCTCTGATATGGTGGGAACAGCCTAACTCTGGCTTCAGAGAAGTTTAACTTTACAGGCTCATTCTGAATAGCAGGAGACAGAGCTCCTGAAACACAGTTACAGATTCCCTGAAACAGGTTACCCTGTATCTAACTCCTTACCTAGCTAGTATCATTCTTTTCACAAGAAATATAGCTTCCATAATGTAAAGAATATAATCTTTTTAAGGGAAGAAGTACCCAGAAATCTTTTTGTTCGGTAACTTTTTCAGGTTGAAAAAGAATGCAGATCCTTCTTGTGGGTCTAGTGTCCTTGCTCTGTATGTTGGTGGAGTAACCAAGACTGGTTAAGTTAAGGATGACAGTCTGTTGATCCAAATACCAGATGTTTTTGTTGACTGCTGAACCTCACTGTGGTCCAGCTAGCCGAACAAACTTTCCCGCATACTACTGCAAATGCAGTATAAGTTTTAGAATAGCTGACAATGTTCCTTGAGGGACATTCTTTTGGTATCTCAAAACTTAAATATGATAACCACAACACTCTCTTAACTGATGCTATATTACATGATAAAGAAATTGAGAAAAGAAAACACAAATCTTTACAAACATATTCTTAACAAAGCAAGACAGAAGCACTCAAGCCAATTATTATCCTCCTTTCTGTAACTGGTCACAGACCTTAGCTGGTATGTATAGCTACCTTCCTCTACTACCCATTCTGTATGTCCTTCACCCTCAACAAACCCTTCAGCAGCTCTTGGCTCTTTTCCTGGAGGAGTGACTCATACCTTCATTTCTGATGGGTCTCTGTTGTAGAATATTAGTTAAAGATGCATTGCATTTGTTTCTGCAGTGGAATATTTGTTTAATGATGCAAAGATATGCTGCATTCTTTTATGTTGCATTTGTTCAACTCTCTAAAGTTGTATTGCTTTGCCTGTTTAAAACACCTGATTGATCTAATAAAGAACTGAATGACCAATAACTAGGCAGAGAGACTGGGGGGGGGGGCTTCCAGGCAGAGAGAATAAATAGGAGAAAGATGCACCAATCTATATATCCAGTGATAAGTCATTAGGAGTTGATTAAAATCTATGCCCCTTCCTCAGAATAGAGGTAGGTTCTCCGCTAGAGTCTAGGACCTATCTAGCCCAGGTTTTTGGCCCCAATAATAGTAATTGGGTCATTCTTTTTTTTTTTTAAGATTTATTTATTTATTTTGTATACAGTATTCTCAGTATTCTGTCTACAGGCCAGAAGAGGGCACCAGATCTCATTACAGATGGTTGTGAGCCACCATGTGGTTGCTGGGAATTGAACTCAGGACCTTTGGAAGAGCAGGCAGTGCTCTTAACCGCTGAGCCATCTCTCCAGCTCCCTGGGTCATTCTTGAGGCTCGGTTTCCTCAAATTCAATCAGAGAGTGTTTGCTTACTGAGACAAGATTCATGTCACTTTTGCAACGGTGGGCTTATCTTGCCAGGCAGGTTGTCATTGGAGTTCATAGGGCTCACAACTGAGGAAGAACAATGATTCTTTTTCTCCGCTGGTTGGCAGCCATAGCACCTTCCAGAACTCTGAAAGCCAGTCAGTCGAGATGAGGCTTCCAGGTCAGTCCCAGCTTGATATCTTCACGTTCTATGACTCAGGTATGCAATGTCTTCAGCAACAGGGGGTCAGCGGGGTGACCAAGCACAATGGTGATATTCTGTAATGTTTGAGGATATCTGAGACCTCATTGGACAATAACTCAAAGAGATGACCTCTTCCTGGTACTGTAAGGAATCTTTCTCTGTCCCACCAGCCAGCTCCCAAATAATGACACCGAGAGATTTCTTATTAATTATGAAAGCTTGGGTTTGTTTCTAAATAGCTCTTATAACTTAAATTAACCCATTTCTGTTAATCCATATGTTGTCACATGGCTCATGACTTTCACCTCTCTTCCTGCACATCCTGCCTCCTCTGCATCTGGCTGGCAACTGTTTCACTGCCTGGATTCCTCTCCTACTTCCCCTCTCCCTGCGCGGAAGTCCCACCTAGCTCTCCTGCCTAGCTATTGGTGGTTCAGATTTTTTTTACACCAATCACAGCAATACATATTCACACAGTGTACAAATATCCCACAACATGGCACTGGGCTTTTTATTTGCTAACCTATTGTATCTAGTAGGCACAATACCCCCCCTTCATTATAGAATGAGTCCATTTAAACTCTTTATATATATATGTATGTAATTTAGAAAGCTTCTATAATAGGTTTCTTTCTGACTTTTTCAAAAGACCTGTAATTCCAAAAGTCATGAGAAACCAAGAGAAAAAAAAGTGTAAGAAACATTTTTGAAGAAATCCAAGCAGCAATAAAATCTGCCTGGGCCTATAGATACAACCTTGTAATTAATAATGTATGGTCAGGGAACCCATTTCTGTTAATTTTTACCTCCCCATCCTCCTTTTTCTGTCCTGCCCTCTCATCCCCCGCTATAAACTTTCCTGTGCCATTAATTCTTTTCCTCCTTTATATCACTATATTCTTTCTCTTGAAAGATTCCCCAATCCCTTATTAGTTTCTTGACTGCTAAGGATTATCAAATGAAACACACATATCTGTAATTCAAAGCCAGCATCCACACAAGACAAAACATGTGATATTGGTCTTTCCAGATTTGAGTTATATCCCGCATTGTGTTTCAAGTTCCACCCATTTATCTTCTGTTTTAAATTTTTTTATTAATAGCTGAATAATATTCATCGTGTACATGAATAACATTTTCATTATCCATTATTATTATTATTGCTTGATAGTCATCTAGGTGTTTTCATTTCCTGGCTATTGTGAATAAAGCATGAATGAGCAAATATCCCTGAGGTAGGATTTACAGTCCAACTTGGGCATCTGCTTGAGAGTGGTATAGTTGAATCATATGATAGACCTATTCCTAACTTTAAGGGGAACCGCCAGACTGATTTCCATAGTGGCTGTACCAGTTTACATTCCTACCAACTGTGTTTCCCTTCCCTCACGTTGGGACCTTTTGGAGTCCTGGCCTCTAGCTGCTCTTCCCCACTAGTGACTTTTTCTTGTCCTTCTGATTTGAGCTTTCTGGGAGCTGTGTCAGGATTGTTTATCAACCCTGCTTCCTGAGCACGCATTGCCCTGGCCTTCATTGAGGATCAGGCGATGAGGTCTTCACCTGTTGGCCCACCTGACTGTGTTAGGTATAAAAACCTCCGTGGTTTCATTTAAACCGCTACACCATGACCAAGGCAACTGATGAAAGAAAACATTTAATTGGGGGCTGGCTTACAGCTTCAGAGGGTGAGTTCATGACCATCTTAGCAGGAAGCAACCATGGCAGCAGGCAGGCATGTCCCTGAAGCAACAGCTGAGAGCTTACTTGTTGAGACAGCAACCAAGAGCACAAACTGGAATGGTGGATGTTTGAAATCTTAAAGCCCACCCCTGCTGACACACCTCCTCCATCAAGGTCTATCTGAGGTCAGGCTCACAGGATGCCATTTGGTCTCTTGGTTATTGGGCTGCTGGGGAGACCAATGGCGAGGCAAACGTGTGGGGCTCTTTGGGGGGTCCCTTTTGTTATCATCCTCTCACATGATAACACAAAGTGTCTAGGAAGCAGTGCTGTGGAGGGAAAACCTTGTTCTTTATAACAGAGGACTGTAGGCCTCATCTTGAGGACAGTTTCTGGCTAAACAACCTATTTCTTCCTGCCCCCCCCCCATGGTTCGCTATAGGGCTTTGTTTACCCCGTCTTGGGCGTGGTAATTTCCCACGTGCCTGGGGGAAATTCCATTGTGCAGCAGCTAGGTATATAAAGTTTTTTCTAAGCTTGAATAAATGGCATTCTACTTTATCTCCTCACGAATGACCCCTGCCTCTTTTGTGTTCTTTTAATCTCCAGGCCCTTGCCCAGCTAGTGAACTCTACAGTGGTGCAGGAACTGTACCGTAGAGAGTAACACAGGCATTACAGACGACCGTATTCTAGTTTTATATCAGTGTACTGAATTTTGACTATAGAAATTTTTGCTTTGTTTTTTGTTTTTTTAAAACAGGGTTTTTGTGTGTAGCATTGGAACCTGTCCTGGCACTTGTTCTTGTAGACCAGGTTGGCCTCAAACTCACAGAGACCAGCCTGCCTCTGCTTCCCTAGTGCTGGGATTAAAGGAGGCGCCACCACCACCCGGCTGATTTTAGAAATTTTAATAATACACACATTTATGTATATACATATACATGTATTATAGATGTATATACTTTTTAACTTCATTCTCTACAAACCTTTTTTTTTTTTTTAACTCGTGATCCTCCTGCCTCTGCCTCCTTCAGCAAATCCTACCGGCGTGTGCCACCACAACCGGCTCTACAAACCTTTTGACTTACATGGACTTTCTTCTTTACCTTCATCCTTTTTTTATCTGTTTTGAAAAATTCTAGTCATTTTACCCTAGGACAAAACTTTATTTTGCCATACATAATTCTTATCTTAAAAAGTCTCACTATAGGGCTGGAGAGATGGCTCAGAGGTTAAGAACACTGACTGCTCTTCCAGAGGTCCTGAGTTCAATTCCCAACAACCACATGGTGGCTCACAACCATCTGTAATGAGATCTGGTGCCCTCTTCTGGCCAGCAAGCATACAAATAGACAGAACACTGTATACGTAATAAATAAATAAATCTTTTAAAAAAAGTCTCACTATAACATTTTTTACCATATGTATATCCTCATACTTAAATTTTCTGTTTTTAAATATTTATTTATTATTTATACAATATTCTTTCTGCGTATATGCCTGAAGGCCAGAAGAGGGCACCAGACCTCATTACAGATAATTGTGAGCCACCATGTGGTTGCTGGGAATTGAACTCAGGACCCTCGGAAGAGCAGGCAGTGCTCTTAACTGCTGAGCCATCTCTCCAGCCCCCACACTTAAATTTTCTTCACATTTTTCTCCTATTTGCTACGTTCCCTTTGTTTTATTTCCTTCATCAATATCATGATGAAGCACCATAACAAGTCTATGAAATCATTTAAAATAAACTGAGTCCAAATTCCATTTGTAACCTAGTATAACAAGCTAAGGTTCCCTGACCATACATTATTAATTACAAGGTTGTGTCTATTGCCAGGCCCAGGCAGATTTTATTGCTGCTTGGATTTCTTCAAAAATGTTTCTTACACTTTTTTTTTCTCTTGGTTTCTCATGACTTTTGGAATTACAGACTGTGACATTTCTGCAAGAGTTGAAAATGGTTACAAATCTTCCAGCAACCTTGAATAGTAAAAATATACCAGCATAGGCAAAAGCAGAAGAAAGATAAAATACACAGAGAGCCAAAAATCTGTACATGAGAACTCTGTAATCACAGTTTCAGATACAAAAAAAAAAAAAAAAAGACATCTGCTCAGAAGAACTGCGTGAGATACTAAAGTGTTTGTTTCTGAGCAGGAGTGTCAAGGAGAAGAGACAGCGTGTCCAGTACTGCAGACTGGACAGGAGACCTGTGGTTTGGGCCAGAGTTGCTAGACTGAACCCAGAGCATTTGTATTTGAAATAGGTCAGGCGTGACAAAGGGGATTTGTAACCCAGTGGTACTGAGGTCCCATGAGACCAGGTTTCACCTCATTTCTTTTTTCCAACTAATTCGTAATAGCTTTTAAATTTAAATTTTATTTTTAACTCCATCTTTTCCCTTAATCCCTCCTGTGCACACCTGTATACCCCTTCCTTGATCCCTGTTGAGATGGCTTTCTTTGTTATATATATGTTATATATATATATATGTGTGTGTTATATGTATGTTATATGTGTGTGTATATATATACATATATATATATATAAAGCTAAATATGGAAATACAGCCTGCTTAGTTCATTTAGTGGCACTTGTGTGCGCAGGAGTGCAGGCCTGGCCCCTTGGATAATGAGTTAAGGGCCATTAAGAAAACGGTCCTACTCTCAGCATTCCTTAACTGAGTGCAGCTCTTTTTCTACAGGTGGGATTCCGTGCCATGTCACCCTTCCACGTTAGCTTGTATATTCGTGGTGTGCTTTTTCCGGTCTTGTTTAGGTAGTCATACTGTTGGTGTGCCGTGAGTTAGCTTCCCTGTCCTTTCACAGGTTTCCTGCATTTCTGTCTCTGACAGCTTTCCACCCCCTCTCCCATGATGCTCCCTCGGCCTTGAGTGCAGGAGTTGTGTTGTACAGGCATTAGTTGGCACTGAGCAACACAAGATCACTTTGTCTGTACATTTTTGACCAGTGTAACACCCGATTTGGTGTTACACCCTCGGTACAGTTCGCGCGCCACTGTACCGAACGCGAGTCGGGCAAGGGCCTGGAGATTGAAAAGAAGACACAGAGAGACCAGGGTCATTCGAAAGGAGATCAGCTGAATGCCACTTTATTCAGCATTGGGGGAGTCCTTATCTACCTGACTGTAGCACAAGGATCTCTGCCCAGGCAGGTGGGAAATTACCATATTAACAATGGAGTAAATGCCCTGCAGCTAACCACCAGGTGGGGCAGGCATAGCACAGAAACACACAGGAAGCTTAGTTAGTTGATCATAAACTGTCCCCGCGAATGCACCATAGGAATAAGGGAGACCAGGGCCCTACAGACCAGTTGTGTTTTATCCTGTTAATGGTCTTCATCGGTTGCAAAGAGAACTCTCTGATTAGGTATGCACATGGGTTTAACTATGGGTATAAGGATAGATATTTAGAATGCAGTTGTCAATTATGCTGGTCTAGTAGAGTGGCAATAACAGATTCTCTTCTAATTTACCTTTTTCTTTAATTAATTTTGTCTTTTTTTCTCATATTATTTCTTTTTAAAAAATTCAACTTTGCCTTACCTTTTCCCCTTCTAGCGTCTCTCCTTTATTTTACTCATTATTAGTAATATTTGTACCTTTATTGATATTTTTCTAATTTATTTATTTATTTAGTGAAAAATATATATTAGGAAAAAACAGCATAAGTCAACTTGGAATCTAGTAATTTTCAACCACGTCCCTGTCATAATAAGTATTTATAGGGAAAATTCGCTGAAGAAATATTCCATCCAAGAGCAACAACAAGCAAACAGGCCCTAACGCATCGCCACATTACACGAATGATGCCTCTTGGGCATTTCTGTTACTCCTACCACAAAACCCTCCAAAGGCTGGGGTACAGCTTGCCCAACACTTAGGACAGCCTTGAATTCTATCTCCAGCACCTCAAAACAGCAAAGTTATATCTCCTATCCCTGCACCCCCAAATGATTCAGACTGCTACAGCAAATCCTATCAAATCCCACCAGAATCCTTAGGAAAAAAAAAAAAAAGACCTCTGAAAACACCCAGCCACTTTTTTATTTTGAATTTCATATTTCTACAGTATTTTTTGCTATCTTATTTCCATGATTATTTGTGGTTCACTGTCTCTCTGTAACGCCTGCGTTACTCTCTATGGTACAGTTCGCGCACCACTGTACCACTCAGGGGCGGGGGCAAGGGCCTGGAGATTACAAGAACACACAAGAGACCTGGGTCATTCGAAAGGAGATAAGCCGGCTGTGGTTTATTCAAGTTTAGGAAAAACCTTATACACCTAGCCGCTGCACAATGAAATTTCCCCCAGAGAGGTGGGAAATTACCATGCCCAAGGTGGAGCAAACAATGCCCTATAGCTAACCACCAGGGGTGCAGAGGGAGCACAGGAACAAACAGGATGTTTAGCTGGAAAATGCAACAAACTGCTCCAGATGAACCCCAAGAGGAGGGGTAGAGCCATGGGCCCTATATCTCTCCCTACTTAAAAAATTTTAACTTTATTTTATACTTGTACGGATGCTGTGAGTGAGGTAGGGGGATGTGCATGCTACTCTGTGTGAGTGGGGGTACAGGGACAATTTTGTATAGTCAATTATCTCCTTCTACCTGTACGTGTGCTGGGGATTGAATGCGGATCAGGAGCAACGCAGCCAGCATTCCTTGTCCATCGACCTTTCCCAGCATCCCCTTCTCTTTATCTTCAGTGCCTTTCTGTGTGTCTGGTTTGCTTTGAAGCTGTTGCAATGGTGATTTATTTTCTTTTTCTGAGTTCCACTGGTGATTAAACTCACAAGAAAGAGCCAGTAAATAAGAAAATAAGTGATATCTACCCCAACAGATCTACAAATTACAACTTACAAGATACAAAATATAATATACCGCCGGGTGGTGGTGGCGCACGCCTTTAATCCCAGCACTTGGGAGGCAGAGGCAGGTGGATCTCTGGGAGTTCGAGGCCAGCCTGGTCTACAAGAGCTAGTTCCGGGACAGGCACCAAAGCTACAGAGAAACCCTGTCTCAAAAAACCAAAAAAAAAAAAAAATATATATATATATATAAATATATATAAATTTATAAATATATATAATATATATATAAATATATATAAATTTATAAATATATATAATATATATATATATACCATGACTGTGTTGTTTTCAACCTAGTAATGTAGGGACGTTGGGTCACAGAGAAGTCAACAATCACAATTCAGCTTAAAACAGAAATAGGAGCAAAAATGAAGTGATTGTCTCAAGAGATGCAGAGAAAGTCCCTGACAAGGTTCAACATCCTTCAGAAGAAGCTAGAAACAGAAGGCTCTGGCCTCAACATAATACAAATCATTCCTGCCAAACGCATAGCTAACATTATCCTAGATGAGAAAACCCAGAAAGCATGCGTTTCTTCTAATAAAAAGAATGAGGCAAGTATACTCTTTCCATTTCATTGCACAGAGTGCACAAATTCTTAGCCAGAGCAAGAAAGACACGAGAAATTTAAAAATGGATACAAGTGGGAAGGAAGAAGTAAAAGAATTCCTACTTAGAGAAAGAAGACCTGATCCTATACCTAAAAGGCCCAGAAGACTTCACCGGGAAATGAAGGAGAGAAAAGACAGTCATCACAGCAAGCCAAACACAGCTTTAGCTGCATAGCTTCCCGGTGGGGGGAAAGAGAAGCCACTGTACAAATCGATCTCAATCCAGTTGCAGGTTTTGGTGAGATAATGAGGGGGACTGCAGTGGAGAAGAATTCCATCATCTCATCCTACGCAACTCGGTGGACAGTGGCCAAGTGTGCAGTAAGCCACCTTGTCGGGGTGACTTCTGCTGGGCTCCTAGCCGCGGGTTTGCACATTCCAGGGTAGGAGCATGAGGATTAGAATTATTAGGCAAAAGGAACATAGATATAGGAGAAATAAGAGACAGGAACACAAGATAGTATCGGGAGGGAGTTCAAGTGAATACTAAAGTCACTGGCGTTTAATTTCCATTTGCTTAAATACCCTGACCCCAAATAAGAATAAGATAAAAAACTGCATTAACATGATACAAGGACTGAACAGACCAGTTGAAGGATTACGGGCTACATTCTTAGTTAAACATTCTGTTGCTAGAACAAGACAAGTAACACACCCTAGACTACAACATTCTGTAGGCAAACCACCCTCTGGGTGAAATCCATACTTATCTCCCTAAGAGAGTAGGAATTTAGTTGGATCCTTAGACTTTTGTTTGAGGTAGAAACAAATCTACTTCTCAAGGCCTGAAATACCTGTTGACAATAACCTTGAAGGAACAGAAGTTCCAACTCTCGGACCTTTAGTCAAGATAGAATGGACCCGTACCTGTGGGCCCGTCACAAGTGCCATCTTGAGAGAACATCTATGATTAAAAACTGAGCCATCCAGCGAATAACTTCACATCCATGCCCATGCGAGCGGTCCTGCTTGAATCCAGTAGGTCGTGAAGCAAAACCAAAAAGACTTGAAAGTGGGATTGGAGCTTGGTCTGAGGGGGAAAAGTTGATCGGGAAGAGGGTAGAGTGTGACAAGAATGCATTATATACATGTATGAAATTGTAAAAGAATAAATTAATTCTAAAAGATGAGCTACCGTGGGAAAGGGACTAAGAACAGGGAACAATATTATATATCAGGAAGCCTCGGTGTGGTGTGCCACAGGCTGTGAGTGATTGGAGGTCTAGAGATGGAGTGTTGTGGCGTGGGGAGGAGGGCTGGCCTCTGGCAAGCCAGAGTTCGTTCGGTAGAAGGTTCATCTCTGGCAGAGAAAGACAGCCTGTCTATGTAGCCAAGAATAAGTCTCATCAGCTGAGGTCTGCTAGTGGATCGAACTCTAGCGCCATCTATCTGTTGTTTCCTGCAGCGCATTCCAAGGATTCTGCAGACTGCTTGGTACCCAACAGCAGCAATCCTCGAGCAGGGGCTGTGATAAACACCACAACCAAAAGCAACTTGGCAAGGAAAGCGTTTATGCCATTTTACAGCCGTAAGGTCCCAATTCACCACTCATGGAAGTCAGGACAGAAGCCCAAGGCAGGAACCCGAAGCAGAAACGGAAGCAGAGGCTGTGCAAGAATACTGACTTGCTCCTATGACTCGGCTTGCTTTCTTATACAGCCCAGGATTACCTGCCCAGGACTGGCACCATCCACAGTGCGCTGGGCCCACTCACATCAATATTTAATTAAGAAAAAGCCCCGTAGACAGCCCACAGGTCAATCTATGGAAATAATTCTTCGCGTGTTTTCCCCTCTTCTAGGTAGCCCAAGTTTGTGTCAAACCAATAAAAAACAACCAGTCTAGGAAGTCTTAAAAGCACAAACATAGATATGCTGCCTATACCAATGGTTCTCAACCTGAGGGTCATGACCCCTTTGAGGGTTGACCGACTGACCGCCCCTTTCATAGGAGTCATTTAAGACCATCGGAAAACACAGATATTTACATTATGATTCATAACAGTAGCAAAATTATAGTTCTGAACTAGCAACAAAAATAATTTTATGGTTGGGGTCACCACAACGTAAGGACCTATGAGAGTATAAGGGAGCACAAAGACGACATTGCTGCACAACTGTCTCACTTGCCTAAGTGGGATGGGGCGCTCTCTGTACGTGAAGTCTCTTAGTGTTAGTGTGTAGGTGTCGATGTGTCTGCTCTGGAGAAGTAAAAATAGGGCAGGTTAATGCATGAGCTTGTTTCTTTCTGCAATAAAACCAGGGAGGTTAGAGTGTGCATGAGTATGAGTGATAAACAAAGGGTGTGTGCAGGTTTTAACCAGATATTGTAGTTCCTGTAGTAATTGGAGCACATCAGGCAATGAAGGCAAAAATTAAAGTAGCTTCTATTGCTGGAAATACTCCTACAACATAAGCAGACTCCGAAATGGTACTTAGGGGCTATGACTCAACCATAAGAGACAAAACAAAACAGTGAGCTCCATCTGTAGGGCTCGGGAAAAAGAAGCACTAGTAGATGATGAATATCTGGACCACGAACCCTTCCCATGTCCCCAGACGAGCTATTGATAAAATAAGTCTTTGCCTGTAGCATGGGAGAAGGTTGAACAGGTTTTATAATCACAAATTCAGTTTGTTTGAGAAAATCCCATAGCTTAGCAGCTGGATGGTGATTTTCTATCCTTCCATAGTAATCTGCAAATGAAAATTTAAAATCCAAAGAGTTCTGTAACACACTTTAAAACCGATTGTTAAAGATAATATGATACAGCAAGGACCAAATCCACGTAATTGTTGACCCTGGGTCCTGCCCTGACTTCCTAATTGAGCGAGAAGAGTAAGGTAAGCAGTGTTTTATGTATTTCAGTATTTTATGGCTCTTATGAAAACAAATCCACTCCTAAAATTGTTCCGCTTTGCTTTGATTCTCATAGGAGACAACTTAGTGGGGGAAATAACTTTAAAGGCAGTGAAGAATACATACAATACACAAATGCCTCTTTTAGTCTGGATTCAAATAGCTGTAGTTCTTCCTTTGCCTCTCAAGCCAATATATGAGGATTGTCCTGTGCTGTCTCTCCTGCTAGAGTTTTAAATAGATTGGCTATTGCTTAGGTATTCCCAAAGCAGAATGCAGCCAATTAGTAATCCCTAATAATGTCTGAAGGTTGTTTTTAAATAGTCTAACGGACATTTTTTTGTGTGTGTGGTTTAACATTTGTTCTAATAACTAGTTGTCTCAAATACTACACCGAGTCTGATCTTTGTACCTTATCAGGTATAATAATAAGAACATTTTTATGTGGCATATTCTGAGTCATGAAATATATAGATTGTAGTTCTTCCTCAGAGGGAACTAACAGGATATCATCCATATAATAAAAAATACAAGCATGAGGGAAGGCCCGCCCCGCAGGCTCTAGAACCTTTTGTTATTCTTTCTGCAGGGTTGGAGAGAAAACACGAGACACATGGCGGTCCCACGTGGGTGAACTTTAATGGTGAGGGGGGTAACGACAGGTGAGGGACGGGGGTGAAGAGACAAAAGGGAAAGAGGGGTGAGTTGTGGCGTCCCCCGATTTTAAAGGGGGTATCCTGTTGCGGCTGGGAGAATGTCCTGCGCATGCGTGGCTTTCCATTGAGCTGGGATCTGTAGTCCAGGGGGATGCTGTATTCTCTGCGCATGTGCGGCCTTGTCTCCAAAAGGAACAACACCTTTCCTACATAGTGTTGGTACACAGTAGGGAAGCTTGTTACGCTTTGAGATACCATAGTCCATTGACAGCAGAGCTGAGGTTCTTATTGACTGAGTGAGGGAACAGAAAAGTGAATTGTTCCCAATCACTTCCAACATAAGCAGGGAAAGAATCCTGCCTGTCTGCCTCTCATCACCACAGGTTGCTTTTGGAGAACATGGGACTTTGTTGATTCTGACGATTTTTCTAGGAGGGAGGTATCTTTATGGAATAATGATCAAGATGAATATGTATAGTAAAAAAAGCAATCTTTTAAATTCAAAACTATCCAAAGCCAGTCCTTAGGAATAACTGAAGGCATAGGTAAGCCAGACTGCAAAAACTCCCATTGGCCACATAGTGGCATTAACATTCTGTAAGTCAATCAACAATTTCCATTTATCAGATTTCTTTTTAATTACAGAAACAAGAGGGCATGCCTGCCAGACCCTATTCTCAAGGTCACCCCCAGTGCTGCAACAGAGTATCATCTGCAGGACCCCATTCCAAAGCTGTTGATCCCTCAGACCTCTCTCTGGCTTCTCCTACCCCCAGCCTTCAACACCAGCTAGCATATCCCACCCACCCCCTGCCCAACACACCAGACAAACAGGACAATGTTGAGTCCAGCGGATGGAGCAATGATGGGGACAGACCACCAAAGTCTAATAAACCAGAAGAAAACTTTATTCCAGAAACCAGAATCCAGGAAAAAATATCCCCATGGGGCACAAAAAGCTTATCAGTTAGCTGAGACCACAGCCAGAGTTGTTCTTTTTTTTTTGTTTGTTTGTTTTGTTTTTTTTGATAAGGTTATGGTGGAGGCTGGTTTCTGAACCCACATTTTTATAGTAGGGGCACCAAACATTAGGTATGAACAAAGGAATTTTTACAATCTCAAGGTAAAACTCAGATACAGATTGCCTTACTGCACAATCTCCATTAACAGAGGGTTTTTTTTTTTTTTTTGATTTTTCGAGACAGGGTTTGTCCATAGCTTTTGGTTCCTGTCCTGGAACTAGCTCTTGTAGACCAGGCTGGCCTCGAACTCACAGAGATCCGCCTGCCTCTGCCTCCCGAGTGCTGGGATTAAAGGTGTGCGCCACCACCGCCCAGCTAACAGAGGTTTTTAAGTTAAACTAGTGTTTGTACTTATTCTATTGTCTTTCTTGGTACTTCCAGGTAGTGTTTACTGAAGCCCTGTGGTCTCCTCTTTGATGCTGCCAGTTTCACATAGAAGAGATAATGGTACAACTCAGAGGTCATATATCTATCTCCTAAAAGTTGACTCAACTCATATTCATAGACTAGCTCTCAGTTTGTAGAGAGATGCTTTGGCCTTGTAAATAGAGCTATGGGTAGTAAAGCGAAATAACCTACTGTTAATAGTTAATCCTCAAGCTGCTGAGAAAGCTGCTGACAGTCTCTTCTCATTCTCCTAGGTTTACAACTTTATATTTCTTTATTTCTACATTCCTATTTTTGGAATCTACATGTTATATTCTTATCCTTGGACCCTTCTGTAGGGTTAAGCCAGCCCCTTAGGGGCGGGTTTTGCCTCGGGCGAATGTTGACGGAGCCTGCGCAGTCTCTTTTTCCTGCCTCCTGTGCTAAGCGGGAACCTCGGTTCTGTAAGTTTATTTAACCATTAAAGCTGTATATATTTTTTAATATATCTGCCTGCATTTATTTACGCCGCTACACCCTTCAACAGTAGAACAGCCAACACACTCTCTGAATATCCAGAGAGGAAACAGAAACCAAAGAACAAAATACCCACCCAATAAAGACAAGACCAGATATCAAGTACCTGGAATTAAAATTATTCCAAACTCAGATGCCTATACCCCAGTATAAAAAGCACATCAATAACATCCAGAACAATATGTCTCCACTAGAGCCCAGATAGCTTACCACAGCAGATACCTAGTATTCCAACATTGCTGAAGCACAAGAAAAAGACCTTAAGACCAACTGTATGAATATGACAGAGGTCCTTAAAGAGGAAATGAATAAATTCCTTAAAGAAATCCAGGAAACACAAAGAGATGGAGGAAAGGAATAAGTCTGTCAAAGAAAGCCAGGGAAACACACTCAACCAATAGGAGGAAATTAATAAATCCCTTAAAGAAAGTCAAGAAAAAGCAAACATGAAGGAAACAAAGCTGAAAATGGAAATAGAAGCAATAAAGAAAATACAAAATGAGGGAATTCTGGAAAAGGAAAATTTAGGAATTTGAATAAAAACTAGAGGCAAGTAATAAGTATTTTGAATCCCCTGGTTGTGGATCTCGCAGCCAATGCAATAAAGCAAACCACTCTGAATGAATAAGACCAGGTTTAATCTGTGCAAAGCACCCCCAGGTGATCTCGGGGAAAGCAGCAGAGAAATCACATAGCAGGCCTAGGGACCAGGTCTTAAATACCCTGTAGGCTAGTTCTATGAGCAGCTTCATGGGAGGAACCCCCACTTGGCAGAGTCTGGAGAGGTGGGGCCAAAGTGGGGTTCCCAGCTAAACACCAAGCTTCACCAATAAAATACAAGAGATGAAAGAATCTCAGGCACTGAAGAAAAAAAATAAAAGAAATGGATACATCAGTCAAAGAAAATGTTAAAACTAAGAAGTCCTGACACAAATCCTTTAGGAAATCTGGGACATTATGAAAAAAACCAAACCTAAGAATATAGGAATAGAGGAAGGAGAAGAATCCCAGTTCAAAGGTTCAGAAAATATCTTCAACAAAATCATAGAAGAAAAATTTCCTAACTGTGGTAGTTGAATGTAATTGACCCCTTAATCCCATAAGGAGTGGCACTATTAAGAGGTGTGACTTTGTTGGAGTAAGTATGGCCGTGTTGGAGGAAGTGTGTCACTGTGGGGGCGGGCTCTGAGGTTTCTTATGCTCAGGATACCACCCAGGGAGTCAGCTGATTTCCTGTTGCCTGCAAGATGTAGCACTCTCAGTTACAGCACCACCTCTGCCTGCATGGCGCCATGCTCCCTGCCATGATGGTAATGGACTGAACCTCTGAAACTGTAAGCAAGCCCCCTTCTTATAAAGAGAATCTTATAACTATTCTCTTTATAAGAGTTGCCATGGTCATCGTGTCTGTTCACAGCAATAGTAAACCCTAACTAAGACATTAACTTAAAGAAGAAGATGCCTATAAAGATATGAAAAGGTTACAGAACACCAAATAGATTGGACCAGGAGAAAAATTTTCCCGGCTACCTAATAATCAAAACACTGAAAGTACAGAGCATAGACCTATGCATTAGAATTTTGTAGCACACTTTGTTTAATCTTGTTACAGCTCATAGTTCCCAACCCTATTAGGGTTGAATGTAACTCCACAGCACGCCATTGGGAAGGCTATTCTATGGTTATGATAGAAGACATGAACTTCAGGAGTCATTAATCCTGTAGAACTTTTAATTTTGAATCCAACAATGGCTTATCATTTTCCTTCAAATGTGCTAAAAGATGCAGTTTTATATGTACTAAAAATCCTCCCTCACGAACTACACTGTTGCTATATAAGGCAATAATAGTAACTCCATTTTTTTTCTCTGGTTTTAAATTGCCAATCAGTGGGCCCTGGGATCATGACTGTAATTTCCCCTACGTAATCTTTATCAATGACTCCTATGTGAACCATGATTCCTTTCATGAATAAACTACTGTGACTCAATGAAAGTCCAACTGTGCTAGGCAGTATAGGTCCCCAATATTCTGTATATAAGTTAAAAGGACATTGAAGAGGTGAAATGGTGGCATCTTTAGGGCAAGAAATCTGAACAGCAGTACTTCCTTGAGCAGCAGCTTATAAGGAAAGAACTGGGTAGATTGCAACCTGAAGCTGGCACAAATGTTACTGTTTCTAGACTTAAGCCCTCTAATTTTGCAGGTCCTGAAGGGAGGGGGCAATAATCTGTTTCCCTGTTGTTTACTGGTATTGTTATTGTTGCTAGGCAATGTATTGCCATCCTTACCATATTTAGATCAGCATTCCTTAGCCCAATGTTTTCCTTTCTTGCATTTGAGGCATATACCAGGAACTCACTGATTTTGAGTATTCATTTGTTGTAAGAGCAATTTACATTGTTTCCTTAAGTGGCCGATCAGCTGGAATTGAGACACTTTGCTGACATTTGTCTTTGAACAGCATAGTTTCTAAAGCTCTGTTTGTAGGTCCTTACATTGCTACATGACTGTCAGAAAGTCCAAAACATTTCCCCTCTCCCCTGATTATTCCTTAGCAATCTTGATTGGCATTACCATAAGCCAGCTGTTTTAACAATAGCTCTTGAATTGTTCCTCTTTGACTTGTTCCTCATTAACATCTTTGGGTCTCCCTATGAAATCAGCATAAGGCTTACAGGAACTTGGTATGATTTTAATATAACTAGACCTGAAGTCAGCTACCCTTCTTCTTTTTTGCCCCTTTTTAACAATTTAAAGGTTTGATCACCCAGTTTATATTCATTCAAGGAATTAATTATCTCTTACTCATGATTAATATTCTTTTTATCTTCCTTAAGTACTTCTGGTAACAGTCCTAATTAATGGCCAAATGACTAAAAATTGAACAGGGATCCCCCCCACCCCTCCTTCATCTGCCTTTTCAATATTTTTTTTTTTGGATACTGTCTCATACTTCTTTTTTTTTTTCTTTTTTTATTGAGAAAAGGAGAGAAAAAAAAAACAAGTTTCCCCCTCCTCCCAGCCTCCCATTTCCCTCCCCCTCCTCCCACCCTACGCCCCCTCCTCCCACCCTTCTCCCCCTCCCCCCACTCCTTTCCCCCTCCCTCTCCAGTCCAAAGAGTAGTCAGGGTTTTCTGCCCTGTGGTAAGACCTAGGACCTCCCACCTCCGTCCATATCTAGGAAGGTGAACATCCAAACTGGCTAGGCTCCCACAAAGCCAGCACATTACGTAGGATCAAACCCCCGTGCCATTGTCCTTTGCGTCTCATCAGCCCTCATTGTTCGCCATGTTCAGTGTCTCATACTTCTTTATCTAAAGTTTCTTCTTCTGGAAGCCAGGGATTGTAATTATAAATAACTTGCAAGCAATCTAATAGTTGGGATACTTGTGTTCCTTCTTCCTTTAAAAAAGGATGCAAAATCTTGATATAAGGCAAAGCCTTCCCTGGTTTCTGCCCCGTTATTCTCACTCACTCCCCCCTCCACCCCGTGAGGGTCCCAACTATGCTATCTTCCTGTTTGGGTGCCACTTACAATTATCACTCTAGAGGTGGTGGGATCTGGAAGAATGGAGCCAATAAATGATGTGGACTGAAATCTCAAGCAATAGCCAACTTTATTCAGAGCATTGCATCAGACAACTTATACTCTGAGGGCTAAAAGAGGTTAAAAGAGTAAAATTTGTTTGCCCTGAATATAATACATTAAGAAACAACAAGAACAATAAAAAGTGCAATAGTTTTCAATGGAGTTAAATTTTATTTAATTAAAAGTAGCAAATGTTGCATAATTTATTTCATTGAGAATAACTGTTCTGTATGACTGCATGGTTATCAAGCACCCTTTACAGAATACTTCCTGGGTGCGCTGCACTTTAGGGGTCCCCCTCTCCAAGTTTTGACATCACTTTACACACTCAAGAAGCAGAGTCTCACCGGGCATGGTGGCACACACCTTCAATCCCAGCTTTTGGGAGGCAGAGGCAGGCAGATCTCTGAGTTCAAGGCCATCCTGATCTATAGTTTGTTCCAGGATAGCCAGACCTACACAGAGAAACCCTGCCTTGGAAGAAAAAAGTAAGAAAAAGAAAGAAAAGAAGAAAGTGAGAGAAAGAGAGAGTGAGGGAGGGAGAGAGGGAGGAAGGAAGGAAGGAAAAAATATAGTTTCATATTGCAAAGTAGTCAGGCAATCTGCCATCAAGTGAAAAGTCTCTAAAGAATATTTTATCTTTTGTTGATTTACAAAATGACATTTTTCCTGTGCCATTATTAAAGCAGTATTTTTTTCCAATTCACTTCCCTTCTGTTAGAGTGGAAATAAACACGTTAAAATTAAGCAGTTTAGCATCACAGCTGATCAAACATGATGTTATGCCCTAAGTGTACTTTAGGTAATATTGTTGTTTAACATTACAATTTGTAACTAGTACACGTTGGACAACGAATATTGGGAGGTATGTCTGCTTCACAGACTAAGTGTCTATTACAAAATTCGGTACATCATTTTAACAAACAAAAATGAGATTTGGGGCTTTTAGGATTGTGTTTGGACAACTTAATATTGAAAAGATTTTTGTTTTTGTTTTTTTCCCATAATCCTATTCACCTTAATGTTACATCATCACCACTTGGTTAGATGCGGTTATCATCCCTTAGGCTCACTTTGCTCCTTTTGTATTTGTAAATGCATTATTTCAATTGCATTTCCACTCAACGCGCTTGCTACATCCAAAAAGCAAACAAACAGCATCATGGGGAATCACCGATGGTGATAATGCATGCTGTTGTGGAGGACATTGACCGATATGGAGGGTAGATGCTTTTGTTGCTATGACAAGAGCTTATATTATCTTATGTTAGTTGTCCAGGGAAGTATTTGGGGCTGCGAGAAATGCGAAATTCCAAGGGAACCATATCACATGCGTGTTTGACAGACATTCTCTGGGTTGATGCATCGTTAGCAATTAGTATGGCCTCTGCATGCAGCTTCTTCGGCCAGTCTTTTTCTCCACCAGGAAGGCCATGGGTTCTACAGACGCCATACAGCTGGTCTCTGATGTGTCTCCACAAAATCCAATGGTTGACGTAAAACCAAACATGCTTTATTTTAAGATACCTGTAGTCATAAAAAAACAAATTTCAAAGAGGTGAAAATTTGGGTTAAAGACAAGAATTACTGTTATTGAGATGTACTGTGAATTGTTTTATGGTTTATTTAGAGGAATTCCAGTGTAGAAAACACTTAAATATTTTAAATTCATTTTTATTTGAGATGATTAAATTGTATTAGCTAAATTTTAAAACATGGTAAAATGAACCCCCTATGCCAATGAAGCATTTTAAAAAGTCATCAACAAAATTCTGTATAACATTTTAAAGTAATGTTTATTGGTTGCTTAATGGCGGCTACCAGTTCTCCAAACCTGGTTTCCCTGATTCAAAATCCAGAAGAGAAGAAAGCAGGTAGGTGATCCTCAGACCCTCACCCCCACGCCACTTCAAATCCAGCCCCCAGTCTCACCCCCAGCTCTGCAGCAGACCATCCCCTGTGACCTCCCCCTCTTCTCTGCCCCCATCTCCAGCAGATTATACAGATCTCCTATAGCCTCCCTCACCACTCCATCCCTTTGTGTCACCCTCCAAGTCCCTCAGGCATTCCCTGAGGACCAGCAGGCCTCTGCCAGGGAAGCAGGCGACCATCTTCAGGTCTTCACTCTCCCTCCTCTCCTCCAATCCAGCCCCCTCCCCGCAGTCTAATTCCCAGCTCCCTAGCAGGCTCTCTTCATTCTCTACCCCCACTCACAGGGGACTAAACAGATCCTGGCACACCCTGCTTTCCCCCACTGGGAACTCCTTTAGGCTCTTCCAGCTCACCATCTCTATTCCTAAATGTCAGTTCCCAACAGGAGAAACACATTCTAACCAGAGCCCCCAGAGGCCATACCTGGCAGGATCCCAGAAGCATTTCCTACCAGGAAACCCACAGTCACCAGACTCCCCTAAGAACCAGGAGAGACAACCAAAACCAAGGATCAAAACAATCACCCTACAAAGACAAGACCAGATATCAGTGCCTAGAATTACAATCATCCCAAACCCGGATGCCTAGCCCCCAGTAAAATTCATTCTGGCCAGAACAGTAGGTCTTAACTACAGGCCAGTAATCCCACCACAGGAGGCCCTGACTATTCCAACATACCCGAAGCGCAAGAAAAAGACCTTCAAACAGCGTGTGTAAATAACAGGAAACCAGCAATCGTTGCCCATTGATATCTCTCAATATCAGTGATCTCAATTCCCCAGTAAAAAGACACAGACTAACAGAATGAATGTGAAAACAGGATTCATCTTCTGCTGCATCCAAGAAACAACCTCAACATCATGGATAGACACTACTCAGGGTAAAGACTGGAAAAAGATATTCCAAGCCAATGGACCTAAGAAGCAAGTTTATCATAGCCATTTCAACACTGACAAAGTAGACTTCAAAACAGATATAATCAAAAAAGATGGGAAAAAAAACAATACACAGGACATTGTGGGTGTAAAAATAACCCAAAACACTAGTACAGCATAAAAAACATATTGATCCTCAAATGTTGATAATGACATCAGTACCTCGCTCTTGCTAATACACAGGTCATCCAGACAAAAACTGAACAGAAAAATGATGGCGCTGACACAATATATCCAATGGACCTAACAGATATTTACAGAATATTTCGCCCAAACACAAAATAACATACCTTCTTCTCAGCAGCTCATGAGACTTTTTCCGAAACTGGCCACATACTTGGACACAATAGATACAAGAAAATTGAATGCATTCTATCTGACCACTACGGATTAAAGTTGGGCAACAATAGAAAAATAGAAAGCTTACAAACTCATGGAAACTGAACAACTTTCTACTGAATGCAAATGGATCAAGACAGAAATTAGGAAAAAAAAATTAGACTTTCGCCGGGCGGTGGTGGCGCACGCCTTTAATCCCAGCACTCGGGAGGCAGAGGCAGGTGGATCTCTGTGAGTTCGAGGCCAGCCTGGTCTACAGAGCTAGTTCCAGGACAGGAACCAAAAGCTACGGAGAAACCCTGTCTTGAAAAATCCAAAAAAACAAAAAAAATTAGACTTTCTAAATTGAGTGGAAATGAAAACACAGCATACTCAAACTTATGGGACACGATGAAGGTGGCTCGAAGAGGGGCTTTCGTTGCACTAAGTGTCTACGTTAAAAGGTGAGTGAGAGGTCATGTTAGTAACTTAACAGCACAATTGAAAACTCTAGGGCAAAAAGAAGAAATCACACCCAAGAAGAGAAGATAGCAAGAGAAAATCAAACAGGGCTGAAAGTGACATAATCCACTCTCTCCATACCTAGTCAATTTAGTACTTGGAATCTTAGCTTTAGCAATAGGACAACGGAAGGAGCTCAAGGGGATACAATAGGTTAAGGAGGAAAACAAAGTATCTTTATTTGCAGATTGTATGACAGTATACATTAGTGACCCTAAAAGTTCCACCAGGCAACTTCCACAGCTGATAAACACTTTCAGCAAAGTAGCAGGCTACAAAATTAACATACATGCTGAGTGGTGGTGTCCCACATCTTTAACCCCAGCACTCAGGAGGCAGAGGCAGTTGGATCTCTGTGAATTCGAGGCCAGCCTGGTCTACAGAATGGGTTCCAGGATAGCCAGGGCTACACAGAGATATCCTATCTCAAAAACAAAACCAAACCAAACCAACAATGATGATGTGGGTGGATCTATGCTGGGAGGAGGGGGCGAGAGGCTTTCGTATGAGTTGTAGGCTGTTTGGTGGCACTGCTCGCTGCTAAATGCCATTAGTGGTACCCAAATGTGAAAGCCATATGACCTTCAGACACTTCAAAACATCCTCTGATGGGAGCAAGAGGACAAAATATCCTTAGACCCTCTGTTTAAACAACATTGTATGAAATCATTATTGTAGCAGAAGCATAAGAAATATTCTGCAAGAGACAGACAGTGTTGAGGATTTCAGAAGAAGGCTCTTTGGCCTTTAGACGGTACAGAAGTGATAGCTCAGGACTCTTCAATCCTTATAAATTAAACCTTTAGCTCACGTGAGACACAAACAGGAAGAATTAGGAAAAGGCCTTTTATAAGATCGATTATTTGCGAGCTCTTAGCAATGTTCATGTACGCCACTAGAGGGCACTCAAGGGATGAGAACAAACTGGTTTTTCAAAAGGAAGACCGGGTTTAGCTATTCTCTCAAAGAAAGGAAACTTGGCTAGAAAGTCCTTTCAAAATCACATCAACCAATGACATCCTGAGCCAGACACAGCCACACAAAGAGAATGGCAGGCTGTTAGGCTCTGGGGCGCCTAATAGATATCTTAATCTCTCTGCTGACAAGAATGCTAGCAAAGTCATTGTTATTGGCAAGGACAAGCAAAACTGACCTAAAAACCTTCTAGCATTCATTCACCTTGGTGGCTGTTATAGGCAGAGATGTCTGTTGTGTCTTTGCTTGGCAGTTTATGGTATTAAAACACATAGAATGGGGGCATTATGATACTATATGGAATTCTGAAATATAATAATGTGCTCAACAAGAGAGCTGTATGTACTTGAAGAGCTGGATATGTAGCAATAGAAGAAACATGGTCATTATACACCAGGGAGACCAGGCATCATGGTCTGAATAGGAATGGCCCCTGCAGACTCAAGTGTTTCTCATAGAGAGTGGCACTATTAGGAGGTATGGCCTTGTTGGAGGAAGTGTGTCATGATCGAGGTAGGCTTTAAGGTCTTATGTGCTCAAGGTAGGCCTAGTGTGGCAGTCTCCTGCTGCTGCCTGTGGATCAGGATGTAGAACTCTCAGCACCTTCTCCAGCACCATGTGTGCCTGCATGCCACTATGCCTCTTGCCATGACGATGTTGGACTAAACCTCTGAACTGTAAGCCAGCCCCAACTTATAAAAGTTGTCAGGGTCATGGTGTCTCTTCATAACAATAAGACACTAAGCAACCTGAGGTCAATATGAGAAGTTCTGGGGCAGGCATAAGCAATAATTTCCCAGTAAGAGATAAAATTTATCATGTGGTTAAAGTTAGAAACACTCAAGGAATAAGAAGGAAACAAATATCTTCACTTGATGTAATCTTCAAGGTAACCTAGCAGTGTGTGTGAGCTTAAAGACATACCTTCTACTGCTGCTATTACATCTAGGGCTTTCTATTGTTTTTTTTTTTTTGCCTATTTTTAGGGGAAAAAAAGCTTACTGTTACCAGAGTTGGCCTTATTGTGCAATAACGTAGAAACAAGACCCTCCGGGATGATGGGGTGATAGCCATGGGCAGGAGATGGAACCACTGCAGTACATGGAGTTCCATAACTTTTGTGAAATACAGTCACGAGGAATGAAGGCAGGCAAAGTCACATAAAAGGTAGCATTTAGGCAAAGAGCAGGCAAAACAAAAGTCAAAGACAGCAGAAAAGTTGAAAGTTGAGGACTACGTCAATGGTATAGCACTTGCTTAGCAAGTGCGGGGCCTGGGTTCAATCCCCAGAACTGCCCACGATAAAAATAGAGGACTAGAAAAATGGGGTTAGGATGGCGAGGCAATTCAGTAGGTAAAGGCACTTGCTGTGAAACCAAATGGCCTGAGTTCAATCCCCAGAACCCAGACTGTGACAGGAGAGAACTCCTGTAATATGTTCTCTGACCTTCGCAGCTGCATTGTGGTGGGCACACGCTGTCATGCGCACGTCTGTGTGTAGGCAAAGTAAACGGATGTCAAAAGGGGTGGGGACTTTTCTATCTCAATCTCACATGAACCTTACTATGCTGTTGGTTCTACACACCTCCGTGAGTCAAAGAAACCAAGAATAGTACAAGTGTGTGTGTTTGATCTTCACAAGTTCCCCATGAAAACAGTGGACGTGTTTCAGTTACTATGACAACTATCTGGGACAATCAATTTAAGGGGAGAAAAGGTCCATTTTGTCTCTCGGTTGTGGGGATTTCAGCCCACGATTGATGGGCCTGTTGTTCCTGGGACTGTGGTGAGGCCCAGCACCACGGAGTGAGTGTGGTGAAGTACCTCATGGAAGGAGGGCGCAAAAAGGTAAGAGAAAGAGACCAGTGTCTCTCAGTCTCCTTCATGCCTCAATAACCAGGAGACCTCCCATGAGGCCCAGACTTCCAGAGTTCCTAACATCTCCCCAAAGCACCAACCTTTAAGACAAGGCCTTTAACTCATGGCCCTTTGGGGGTACATCGAATAGAAATAGACAATGATTCACTGCGAAACTGAAGTGGCCAAATTTCACTTCACATGTTTGCAGACGGCAATGCCTAACTTAAAAAAAAAAACAAAACATTGAATTATAACAAATGATTTTCATCTACCAATACCCATGCCAATATATTAGAGGTTTGGTCAGGGAAAGAGACAGTTTTCTGACAGAACTCAGCACTTCCCAAATTTAGCCCCTTCCCCAGTTCTCCTCACACTCACAGGGGCACCTAGTAATATCTCACAGGCCACTAGTGTCCCCCTAGCTGAGCGTCTGGAAAATGCCAGGCCACAGATAACTGTAGAACAGACTTTGTTATGTTGAGGTGCATGAACATTCAAAAGACGTACCATTAGGGTCTACTTAATATCCTGAGAGTTAAGAGTTTTGCCCACATTCGGCTTCTTGGTGCAGTTATTGAGTTTCTGTCCTATCATCCTTCTGATGGAAATGTCATCTGTGCTGGGAAACACCTGCTTCGTTATTCCTGTAAAAGATCACAGCGGCATGCGAGATCATTTTATGAGGGGTTTGCATCCTATGAACTGAGACAAAGCATGGTTCTGTCTCAGATTTACAGACATAGCCTGAATTGTCAGGCATGTTTAAGCAGATGGATGCACCCAGGTTTTGGAAGCACAGCCAAAGCTAACGGGAAGTTGACAATATAAACGCATCATATATGCACATCTTCCTATGACATCATTCAGTTGTAACTCTCCTGCTTGCTATGGACTGCATGCTTTATGCTCTGACCGTCATGGACTGATTTCTATTCTTTTCTAACGTTAGTCAAAATAAGTTGATCACTTGTTAACTAAGAAATGGCCCATCAAGAGCTTGGTCAGAGATGCTCTAAATTTTTTCGATGATTGCAAATCCAAACCAAATCAAAACCTGGAAAAAGGTAGATCATTGTTTTTAAAGGTGGTTCACTAATTTGAAAGCTATGTGGTTAAAATGATCTCTTTCTAGGAACAAACAATACATGGGGGGATATAACTAAGAAAGAAATACAAATGGTTCCTGAAATTTTAAAATAGTAAAGCTGCAACTTTTTTTTTAAAAATATTTATTTATTTATTTATTATGTATACAATACTCTGTTTGTGTGTATGCCTGCAGGCCAGAAGAGGGCAGCAGATCCCATTACAGATGGTTGTGAGCCACCATGTGGTTGCTGGGAATTGAACTCAGGACCTTTGGAAGAGCAGGCAATGCTCTTAACCTCTGAGCCATCTCTCCAGCCCCTAAAGCTGCAACTTTTTGAAGCTTTGAATTTTATTAACTTGAACTTCTCAGTTATAGACAGTTTACTTTTAGTTTCACAACGATTTCTTCTTTTCTTTTTGAGATAAGGGATCATGCAGCCTCAGTTGGCTCCTGACTCTGCTATGCACCCAGAACGATGTTAAACTCCTGGTCCCCCCCACCTCCACCTCTCAAGTGTTGAGATGACAAGGATGCACCACCACACCCAGATTTAATAACCATTTTAATGAAAAAAAGTCACGTGAAAATCAATGCGATCAAATTATCACCTATGATTTCTTGAACTTCATTCTGATTCATAGCTGGTTTTACAACCTTGTCTCTTGAAGTAGAGGATTTTGCCCCAGTCAGACTGTGTGTAGCCATGTATTCAGTTGTGTAAAGAACTTGCATTAAATCATTAATAAATTTCTGAGGCTTGCTCTTATTACAACGTGCAATCTGCCAGTTTTCAATCTTGAACTAAAAAACAAGAAATGATAACCGAGATTAGAAAAAGAGAAAAGAGATGATACCCGGAGAAACAACAATACGAATTAAGACATACCATAAAACATCAGCGCTCTTTAAGGTGGCATTTTACACTTTTAGTATATATTTTACATTTCAGTTGGAGGAAATAGTAGCATTTGAAATATCTGTTAGCCTTTATGAGGTATCTGCTTGGAATATATGTGAATTTTTCTTGGTCCATCTAAATGTGATGTCTTAAGAACAACCCTATCCGCAAAGCTTCGTACTTATGTTTGGAGAGTCATGGCTCTCAGAAGATACACCCTCCTGGTTCCTGTGGATATGGTACCCCACTGAGAAGATGTACAAACATAGTGAAAGTTAAGCATTTTGAGATGAAAGATTACCTCGGATCAGTCAGGTTGGCTCAGTGAGATCTTAAAAGCTGATGATGGGGGTAGAAGAGAGGGGCAAAAGATGAAAAGGGACAGGAGGAAAGATGGGAAGTGCGGGGCTTGATGTGAGGTGGTGGATGGAGCCCTGAGCCCAGTGTGAAGTGAGGTGGTAGATGGAGCCCTGAGCCCAGTGTGAAGTGAGGTGGTGGATGGAGCCCTGAGCCCAGTGTGAAGAGAGCTGGTGGATGGAGCCCTAAACCAGGCAGGTTTTAGAAATGGGGATGACCAATCTGCAGCCAGGAAGGAAGTGAGAAATTCATTTCTAAAAACACTAGAAACCAAATTCTATAACAACGACGCAAATAAGTAGGAACCAGATTCCCTCTCAGAATCTCCCATAAAGAATATTCCTGCTTGCACACTGATTCACACCAGCAAGCCCTGTATTGGATCCTGAGAACATAAATTCATGTGTGTGAAATCAGTAATTTGTGGTAATCTGTTGTATGGCAACAGAAAGTTATATACAAAGATTCAGATGCTCTGATATTAGACCACTCATTCAGTACCGCCTTGGCAGAGCTGTTTTCTTAGGCTTATTCCTGATTTTAACAAAAGTTTTACATTTTTACTTCCTGTTTCTGGGTCAGGGAAAACGTAAATAGCTGTGGACATGAGGTATACAGAGGCCCGCAGTTCTCTCTGTGACACAGAGTTTCGCCTTTAATGTGAAAGTCTACTTCTATAACCGATGCAAGAATATATAGTTCAAGAGCTGCGTTTATTCCCAATATTTGCTTTTAAATTTCTAAATTCGGTGTCTGTTTCACAAATATTAACTCTCATTGTTAAAAAAAAAAAGATTCTTTAGAATAGGGATCTAATGATCGGGACCTAAATCCGCCTAGACTTACTGCGATGAGCGCCCACCGCTTCACCCTTCTTTGGTTTTTGTGCTCAGCTGTTTTCAGAGACCCAGGGGGAGGCATTCCAACCAACCTGCTTCTCACCAGGAGGCTGCTCCTCCTCAGCCTTCAGGGAACGTGGGGAGCTGGAACTAGAGTTGGAATTACCGCAAAGAGAGGCAAAAGAGTCTGGGGAGGAGTTGTTGGCTGATCTCCAGAGAGTAGATGCAGGTGTGGACGCCACACCCCCACCTTTAAGCAGGGTCTCTGCCACTGCAACCAGTTCTTCAAACTGGGTGACTGCCTGCGGTAACACTGAAACAGCAAGAGAAAGCAGCATTTCACAAACACATGAATAGCAGTGACGTTTTCACGCTTTTCAGTGTGTGTATTGCAAAGGTGTTTAGGCACATATACATAGTGTTCTGCCTGCATATATGCCTACACTCCAGAAGAGGGCACCAGATCTCACTATAGATGGTTGTGAACCACCATTTGGTCGCTGGGAATTGAACTCAGGACCTCTGGAAGAGCAGCCAGTGCTCTTAACCTCTGAGCCATCTCTCCAGTCCCCACATTTAACTTTTTGTTACAATCTTCTTGATAGGGGGCTGGAGAGATGGCTCAGAGGTTGGGAGCATTGCCTGCTCTTCCAGAGGTCCTGAGTTCAATTCCCAGCAACCACATGGTGGCTCACAAACCATCTGTAATGAGGTCTGGTGCCCTCTTCTGGCCTGCAGGCATACACACAGACAGAATATTGTATACATAATAAATAAATAAATATTTAAAAAAAAATAAAGCAAAAAAAAACAATCTTCTTGATAAAAAGTTTCAAAATGTTGGCTATATTTGAATGTTTATGCATCACTTTGAATTAAAAACAATGTTTCAGTCTGGTAGTGGTGGTGATGACACATACCTTTAATCCCAGCACTGGGGAGGCAGAGATAGGCGTACAGCATTGTAGCCCAGCTCTCCTTCCAATTAAGGCTGGTGGGTGAACGTGTTTGGCCATTTTGTTAGCCCTACTCAGAACACATGGATTTTGAAGTCGAATTTACGTAGTCAAAAGGAGAAAGGAGTTAAGTGAAGGGGATGAGTTCGAGCCTAAGGGGTCCTCATGAACTTGTAGGAAAACTCCTTGCATCAGAGGTGCCCACTTCTTTAGACACAGACAAGCTTTGTTTGTTCTAGAAGTCAACATAAGTAGCTTCAAACACATACCTTCTATTTTGCATTTTAATCTTTTGCTCTGCATAATACCCTAAAATTCATTCACACTGTGTGCATAAATAATTGGTTACTTCTCTTGCTAACTAACATTACACTACTCTGCAGTTTATCCTCTCTGATGAATAATCAACTTATATATTGATAAACTTACCTATTGATAAATTATTATACATTCATCAGTCATAGAAGCCCTTTTCTTTGAATGTCCCAGTTTAGTACACTTTCAACTATAATTCTTATGAGGTTAAATATATATGTGTTTGATTCTTGATTATTTGAATTTCTTTCATAAATATGTGTCAGGCTGTTGGAAGCCATCACCGGCTGGTAGAGGTCGCAATCTACCACAGCCTGGTAGCTTTGTTTAAGCTCAACAACACAGAACTCCCTCCCTCCCCAGCGAAGCTTCCTGCTTTCTACCCAGTCTTAACTGGACGATGAGGCTAGGAAGCGTGACTTATCTCAAGGGTGACCCTTGACATAGTTCCCTGCAAACACTCTTCCCCTGGTGACTCACATGGTAATTATGCAAGTGCTCTAGGCATTTTGATGGGACCCTGCTGCTGCTGCTGCCACTGCCACGTACAAAGCCTTGTGGTAGGAGTCTGCCACTTAATGCAAACTAGGGTTTGTCCCCAGGATCCCCAATCCTATATATTCCTTATACTCTGGAATAAAATGGAACTGATTCACCAGAAGTCTATCTCCTGGAGAGATGTCTCTGCTCATGCTCATAAGCTGGTATAAAGTTATCTGCTGCTGCTACTGCCTCCTGCCCTCTCCACCTGGTAGGACAAGCGAGAGGGTAAGAGGATCCTTTTACATCTGAGCATGGGATACTAGTGTTTTTGTTGTTTTGCTTTATTATGATACAGGGTCTCATGCAGCCCTGACTGGCCTCATGCTTACTAGGTAGCTGACGCTTATAGAATAATCCTTCTGTATACTGTAGGAATATATGTCACTGTGATTGGTTTAATAAACAGGTTCACTGGTCTATAGCTGGGCAGGAAGAGGTTAGGCAGGGGAAGCCAAACTGATAATGCTAAGAAGAGGAAGGGCAGAAGGAGCAGGATGAACATTAATAAAGGTACTGCCATGTGGCACAGGGTAAATAAGGAATATGGGTTAATTTAAATGTAAGAGTTACCTAGAAATAAGCCTGAGCTATTGGTTGATCATTTATAATTCATATTCAGTTTCTGAGTTAGTTATTAGGGACTGGGTGGTTGGGACCAGAAATGTCTGTTTACAGAGGCTGGATCTGAACCTTGAACTCCTGGTTTTCTTTTTCTTTTCTTTTCTTTTTTTTTGAGACCGAGTTTCTCTGTGGCTTTGGAGCCTGTCCTGGAACTAGCTCTTATAGACCAGGCTGGCCTTGAACTCACAGAGACCCGCCTGCCTCTGCCCAACAAAACTCTGGTTTTCTTGTTTCAATTTTCCAAGTGTTGGGATTTACAGGTAAGCAACAGCCTACCCAATTTTTTCCCTTTTCTTTCATTAAGAACTGACAGAGCGCCGGGCGGTGGTGGCGCACGCCTTTAATCCCAGCACTCGGGAGGCAGAGGCAGGCGGATCTCTGTGAGTTCGAGACCAGCCTGGTCTACAAGAGCTAGTTCCAGGACAGGCTCCAAAACCACAGAGAAACCCTGTCTCGAAAAACAAAAAAAAAAAAAAAAAAAAAAAACCAAAAAAAAAAACCAAAAACAAAACAAAACAAAAAAAAAAAAAGAACTGACAGAGCTTCTAGAGAATGCTTCTAAGAATTCTAGTGTAGCAGTTTTCAAACCGTGGGTCATGATCCCTTTGGGGGTTGAACGAACCTTTCTCAGGGGTCACCTAAAACCATTAGAAAACACAGATATTTACATTATGATTCAGAACAGGAGCAAAATTACAGTTATGAAGTAGCAATGAAATACTTTTATGGTTGGGGATTGCCACAACATGAGAAACTGTATTAAGGGGTCACAGCATTAGGAAGGTTGAGACCCACTGCTCTATTGCATGATGTGTTAGCTATTATTACTAACTCCTTTAAATTATTAATCATTTTAACATTTTAATTGTTGTAATTCAAGGCTGTGTTTTGCAAACCTTGAAGGTTTGGTCCCCAGATGGTGGGCCAATCACTGAGAGGTGACTGGCTCGTAAAAATTCTACCCTTATCAATGTATTAACATACAGGTGGAGTCCTCAGATGTTTTAAAGATTTACTTAAAAATTTTTTTATTCATGTATATAAGTGTGTGTCTATGTGAGTCTCTGCCACAACATGTGTGTGGGTGCCTAAGGGAGACAAAAAAGGGAGCTGAGTCCCCCAGAGCTAGAGCTCAGGTGGCCCTGAGATGCCTGGCATGGGCACTGGGAACAGTGTGAGATTTTAAATGCTGAGTCATCCCTCCTTCCCGGGGTTCATAAGCTTATGGCATTATTGAGAGGTGGTAGAAACGTCTAAAGATCGGGCCCAGATGAAGTAGGTCACTGTGGGCATGTTCTTGGGGACTGTATCTTGTTTTGGTCTTTTCCTTCTATTTTTTTGCCACTGTAAGACAAGCAACTTGGTTCTTCCATACCCTCTGCCCTGGTTTTTTGTTTTTGTTTTTTTTTTTTTGTTTTTGTTTTTTGTTTTTTGCCTCATTGTGACCCAGAAACAACAGATCCAGATGGCCATGGCTGGAGACCTCTGGAACCACCAGCCAATCGGACATTTGCTCTTAGGCGTCCAGTCACAGAGACGAAAGGAGCTAAGCACACGTGCAAACACTCTCCTCTGAGTTTACCTCTTACTGTTATCATGCCTTAAACACACACACACACACACACACACACGCACACACAGAGCAGGTGCAGGGTGTGCCCACAGTTGAGGCCAGAGATGAGCCTGGCCTGGCCATACAGGAAGGCCCACTCCTAAATAAACAGATTTGGGGTTCTGGTGCAGCACCTGCTTTCCATAAAAAGCTCTGGGCTTGACCCTGGGTGCTGCAATTAAATATGATGAAAAACATGCTCACCTCTTTATTTTTAAGTATTTATATTTTTCTTGGTAAAATGTTCACTTTTGTATGCTTTAATTTTAATAATCATTACCATGACGATCAATTAAATGGTAAATCACCTTTTGTAAAATTCAAATTTTTTTTTACAAATAATCTTTTTTCTCCAGGATATGTATTCCCAACCTTTATGCATGTACAAAAGTCTGCGTTCCCCTCACATGTGTGGGATCATGTGTGTGTGTGTGTGTGCATGTTCATGTGAAGGTCAGCAGTTTACCTCTGGTCTCCCTGGTCACACTTCCCTTACTGTCGAGGCAGGTCTTTTACTTGAACCCAGAGCTTGCAGACCCGATCAGTCTAGCTAGCCAGCTTGCTCCCCAGTGCTGGCATTCCAGGTGGGCTGCCACATCCCTCTGGCATTGCTGAGCATGCTGGGAATCCACTCTGGCTCTCATATTCAGGTGGCAAACACTTTACACCTCTACATATTTATGAACTGAGTTAGGAACTCACACTACCGCTGCCATAGCCCCAAGCAACTAATACTAATTCTTAAATAATGAATGTTAAAAACCAGCCAATGTTTAAATTTCTCTGATTATCTTGTGTTTACGTTTGCAGTTGATTTGAGTAAGGTCCAATAAGGACCATATGATAAAGCTGCTGCTTCTCCTCAATCTAGTTCCTTTTCCATGTTCTGGTTTTGTCCTCGCAGGTGGGGAAACTGAGTCACTTGCTGTTAAAGCTTTCTCTCAGTCTGGATCTTGCTGGTTGCACCCATCCTTTTGTTTTGTGTAGATCTGAAGGCTCGCTCAGGGACAGTTGGTTTCGCCCATCTGACCATCACTACTCAGAGCCACTTTGTTTTAGGGGACGGCTGAACCAGGTGTGGTTCTCGCCCACCCATTAGCTCAGGTTCTTCTACAAATTCTCATTCACTCTTTGGTTCTCAGAGGTTAATTTCACAACAATGGTGGGACGGATGCTTCTTTTGACAGACGCTGTTGACTTTCAGAGGAGTAAGTTTTCCCAGGTGACTCCCGCATTCTCCTGTCCTGACTGTGAGCATGAACTTCTGCAAATAGCCTCAAGAATATGCTGCTGTTTGCTATGGTTACCGTGCCTCTGCAACACTCCACGAGTTCCATCTGTGGTCACAGAAAGCTCCTCCAGCTCTCACCTTTCCACTGTTTCTGTTAGACTTCCTTGCTTCCTGCTCTGATGTTTTCTCTCTGACATTCCCAGAAATAATGGTAGTGTGTTTCCTGTGTAACACCCTAGAATTGACCTTTTCCACGAGAAACTCTGGGGCTTTTAGGGGAGAGAATATCTCAGGACCACATCTGGGTCCTAGAAACATCTGCCATTGGGTTCTTGTTTCCTGGTCCACGCATGTATAATATTAGGAAACATTTGTTAGGTTTTTTTTTTTTTTGTTGTTGTTGTTAGTTATTTTTAGACAGACTCTTGCTATGTAGCCCAGGCTGGCCCTGAACACAGTGTACTGCCCAGGACTGCCTCAAATTCACAACCCTCATTAGCTTCCTCAGAACCTATGATTTTAAGTGTGTACTACCACAACCAAATGAGATTACTTGATAAAAAAAAAATTGGTATTATTTGTTAAATGTGTGAAGGCCAGAAGACAGTGTCAGAATCCTTGGAACTGAGGTTACAGGCAGTGAGCCTGACTTGGTGCTGGGCTTGCTGATTCGGGGGTGGGAAGTGTTCTTAATGGCTGGGCCATCTCTCCAGCCTTTGAGATTTACTTTTTACAGATAAAATTTACCACAGCTCCGATTCAAACTTGGACACAGAGTTTTAATTTAATATACAGCTATGTTTTTCTTATACTATATGAAGTAAAATGAGATTTTAACTGGGGCTATCTGTTTCCAAACATCCTTTGCTAAGAATCCATCCTTTCTCTGATTGCTTTCAGGTCTCATTCCCGAGCTCTGGGGTGGGGCCTAACGGGAAAACACAGGGATGATAATGGCAGAGCTTTTAAGCACTGGGAGGAAGATTCTAAGAGGAGGCCCCTTGTGACCGCACAGGTTGCTCTTCTCTGGAGAAGCTGGCCTGGTTGACTTGTGTTAGCAGACATCACAGCAAATTGTGACGTAATGGTCCCTATGTGCACTCCATTGTCAATACTTCATCTGCTATCTAGGTAACAATTTCTGTTCTTTTTTCCCATTCTAGAAGAAACGTTCATCTCCAAAATGGCACAATGTTAAAAAAACAAAACAAACTAACAAACAAAACCCATACAACTATTCAGCCAACAGAGCTTGAACCAACGTGGTACTGGCCCTCCCTCAAACACATCCTCCTAAGCTCTGTGTCCCTCTGATCCTGATCCTCACAGATTAGGCTCTGTGGGGATGTACACTATGCCCACGGACTGGCTAGCTCTGTGCCCCTCACCTCTAACTATGCAGTGACATGTGTCCCCCCCCCCCCACTCTCTGTGTAACCTTGTGCAGTTGTTACTCCCTTAGATGAATTTAAGAATAGTTTGGTCAATTACTAAAAGCAAAACTAAGAGCTGGCTGTAACTCAGTTGGAACAGTGCTCGCCAAGGATGCATGAAGCCCTAGGCTGGATCCCCAGCGCCAAATCCACCGCGTGTGGTGGTGCATGCTTGCGATCCCAGCATTCAGGAGGCTCAAAACTGAGAAACAACAAAAGGATCACTGTTTTATTTTATTTATTTATTTTTTTTTTTTGTTTTTTGTTTTTTGGTTTTTCGAGACAGGGTTTCTCTGTAGCTTTGGTTCCTGTCCTGGAACTAGCTCTTGTAGATCAGGCTGGTCTCGAACTCACAGAGATCCGCCTGCCTCTGCCTCCCGAGTGCTGGGATTAAAGGCGTGCGCCACCACCGCCCGGCTGATCACTGGTATTTTGACTGAGAAATCAAGCCACTAGCTTCTTCAGGATGAGCTGGCATCTTTTCTTCCTGTCTTTGTAACACGCCTCTCAGCTTATACAGATTGGTGTATTTTATATATTTTGTATATTGAATGTTTTCCTTCACATGCCATACATCTATGCTAGGGCAATTAGTCGATATTTAAAGCTACTTGTAGTCAATATGAATCAGTTCTCTCCTTTTTTAAAGGAATACTAACAATTTCTAATATATAAGAAAAATTTGAAAAATGGTAGTACTATATAATGGAAGTCTATTTCCTATCAAGGATTTATTATTATTTTATACATTTAATTCTTCCGCCTGTGTGTGTGTGTGTACACATGTGTGGAGGCCAGAGGACAGCCAGTGGGAATTAGTTCTCTCCTACTATATGGGTTACAAGGATCGAACTCAGGATTGCTGGTTTAACAAATATCGTGCTTACAATGGATCACAGTGGCCTGGATATCATATTTTTTCCCCTTCTAGGCTTACTCTTTAATTTTGGGGAAGCACATTCTACTTTTGGCTCTAAAGTAGAGAGTACATAGGGTACATTTTTGAGATTTCATGTAATATTGCTATATTAGCCTTGTCCTGGGTTCACAGTTTCACACGATATAGAATTAAGTCATTTCCTTTAGATTCTTGAAGCTATTGTTTGGACCCTTTCCTTAGCCTGTGACAAGCTAGGTCCGCTTGGTCTGATGTGTCACAATGCTTTGGGCAACTATTTTTAATTCATTAGATGGGGATTCGAGTGGTTTATAATCTCATGAAATCTTTAAAAGTATGCCTACATTTAAATGTAAATTTTATTAAAGTTAAAAATCATTAATATCCATAGCTGCTAATCAATATATATATATATATATGTATATATGGAAAAATAGGGATCAATCTTTATTTGTGGTGCACACGATTGATGGTGGGGCGGTGTGCATGCGAAGCCAGCACTCTAGGGCTGAGCTACACCTGTAGCTCAAGTATCTAAGTGGGTTTGCTTTCAGGTGGCGTCTTCTGATCTAGAAATGTATACCCTTCAGTTCTAGAAAGAAACTGTATGAATTTGTTAAAACATAACTTCTTAAGGTCCCTTGTTTGGGTGTCAAGACTAATTCTGAATTTATTTAGTAATGTTTACTTCCTTTTTCTTTGTCTTCTTGCTCTAATATCCATAATATTCTCCTAACTTCCACTCCCAGATAGCCTATTGAGATTCTAAATTTGGGCTCTTAATTCCTTGATGCTTCATTGGGCATCATTGGGAGGAGGTGGGCAGTGGGATGGGGCCTTGGTGGAGGAAGTAGGTCATCTCTGGAACTTGCCATGGAAGGATACATCTTCTTCCCTCCTTGTTCTCTGTTCTTCCTGGCTGCTAATAAGGTGAGCAGCTCTGACACCAAGCCGTCTCTGCTGAAGTGCTGTATCTTGCTCTGAGCCCACAGCAAAGGAGTCAGCTGACACCCCCTAGTCTGTGAGGCAAAATAAATCTTCCTTTCCATAAACGGAGTTTCTCAATTTAAGAATTTCTCAGTAACAGAAGGTCTGACTAACTGCAGACAGAAATCTGAGCATCAAAGCTCATGGATGGATTTTGTTGTTGTTATTGTTTTCCTTTCCTTTCCTTTTATATTCTTTCTTTCTTCCTTCCTTCCTTCCTTTCTTCCTGCCTTCCTTTCTTTCTTTCTGTTTATTGTTTCTCAAGAGAGGGTTTCTCTGCAACTTTGGAGCCTGTCCTGGAACTAGCTCTTGTAGACCAGGCTGGCCTCAAACTCACAGAAATTGACCTGCCTTTGCCTCCTGAGTGCTAGAATTAAAGGCTTGAGCTACCACCGCCTGGCTCACAGATAAATTTTTAATACCCAGTGATTAGATAGAGGATATTATGTAAAGACTGGTATCAGATGGCTGCCTTCAGTCATGACTCCCCAGAAGCTGGGAGAAAGGTCTAGAAAGCCTTCTTTAGCGCCTCTGTCGACACTCTGATTTTGGAATTCTAGCTTCTGTGAAAAAACCCCCAACTGTTCTGTGGTCTTTGCCTTTCAGCCTGGGCATCTTGTACCTGCTGCACTCAGCACTGGTAGGTGCATGATGGGGAATGGTGATCAGGGAACAGTAATCCTCGCGGGATTAAAAGAACTAGATTCAAATGGGACTCAGAAATAATACCAGATGGAAAACTGAAGAGAGTATGCATATGAAAACCTTTTAAAGGGCTTCTCTGCCTCGCTCCCTTCCTTTCTCCTTTGTCTCTTTCTTTTATAAAAATCCTATACTTCATCTTAGTTATAGCAATATAATTTACATATTAAGTAACATTGCTAATGGAATCATTTGACACAGTTTTCAAAGAAGAAAAAAAGGAGAAGTGTCAGGTTATAAGTCAGGCGATAAAACCCTTCCAGTGTTTTCTCGTCTGGTCGTTGCAACAAATGCATTCAGTGACATAACGTCTCACTCCTAGTGCGCTGAGGGTCAGAGGGCTATAAAGAAGCCTTAGCCCTCCCCTGCACTGCCTCGGAGGAGAAACACATGTGGGATTCTTTCAAACTGCAAAATGATTCTTGCTACTTCAATGCATTGAATGTTGAATTCGCAGATCCACTGTAAGGCAGGGGAGGGCCCTACACCCCATCCTTCCTCATTACCTACTAGGACCCTCTCTTGGTCTCTTTCATTTCTGATTTTTTTGTCACCTTACATAACATTATATTTTCCTTGCACAGCCATTCCCCTACACATTTCATTTTTTCTTTCCAGCTGACCAGTATTCCATCATATACACGTGGCACATTTTCACCATCCCTCCTTCTGCTAATGTGCCTCTAGACTGCTTTTGTTTCTTTATTATTGCAAACAGAGGAGCAGTGGACATGGGCGTGGGCTCATCTCTGTGGCAGGACTCAGTCCTTTGTGGATACCCAGGCGTGAGATAACTGGGCCATAATAGTAGTTCCGCTCTTAATACTTTGAGGAACCTCCAAACTGACTGCCATGATGTCTATGATGGCTCTCACTCCCACAGTGGTGGATAAGGGACCTTCTATCCTGCATCTTTCCAGCATCCGTCAGATTGCCTGGGAACAGTCATTCCGAACAAGATGAGGTGACGTCTCAAAGTTGTTTGAATGTGCATTTCTCTCATAAGTAAGGACACTAAACACTTAAAAAAATAGTTATTGGCCGTCTGTGCTTCTCTTGAGAACGTCTGTTCATGTGGCTACATCACTTCCTGACTGGCAGTTTTGTTTCCTGGGTGCTTAAGGTTTGCGTGGCTTGGTGAATTCTGGCTATTATCTCCTGTCTGAAGCATAGCTGGTAAAGGGTTTCTCCCATGGTGTGGGCTGTCTGCCGGTTCTGTTAATAGTTTATGTGCTGTGCAGAAACTTTTTATCTTCATGAAGTCCTCCTGTATACTAACAATGAACTCTAGGAGGAGGAAATTAGGAAAAACTGGATTCCACTACAGCACAATGAAATTAGGTCCTTAACTCTTACCATGCACAAACATAAACTCAAGGTGAATTAAACACCTCAAGCTAAAATCCAAAATGCTGAAATTGCAATAGGAAAACAGAGGAGAGGGAACACTTTTCAAGATATTGGGGTTGGCAAGAACTTCTGAACAGAGCCCTCCAGTGACCAAGGAACTAGTAAAAGAATCACCAGATAGGACTAATGCAATTTAAAAGTTTTTTTTTTCTTTTTGAGACAGCATCTCAATGTGGCCAAAGATGACACTGACCTGGTCTTCCTGCTTCTGCCTCTTACATGCTGAGATTACACGTCCAATTGAAGCCATTTTCCCATGAGTTTTGGAGGAAAATAGGGCAGAAGGTGGAGAATCAAATGACTTAAAAGTTTGATTTTTATTTATTTTTACATCCTATGTGTATGAGTGTTTGCCTGCATGTATGCCTGTACCACATGTGTGCTTGGTGTTCAGAGGCCAGAAAAGGGCATTGGATCCCCTGGAACTGGAGTTACAGACAGCTTTGAGCCTCTCCGTATGTACTGAGAATTGAACCTGGGGCCTCTATAGGAGCAGTCAGTGTTCTTAACTACTAAGTTGTCTCTTCAGCCCACTACAGTTTTCTTTTTTGTTCCTCCCCCCCCCCCCCCACCTTTTTTTCTGGTTCTGTGGTCAATGAAACAAAAACAAACCAACAACAGATGAGGGCAATAGTAAGCTACCATTCCTGAATCTCCCAGCTTGGGCCAGGCATTGGGTAGAGAAGTTATCTTTATTGTATCCAAATTCCCATAGTAACAAGGAAACAACATATTGACCTCATCTTGTAGACGAGGAAGTGGAATCTGCGGGAAAGGGCAAAAAAAGAGGACATACCAACGTGCTATAGCTAGTGAATAGATGTGAAATCATAGTGTATAACCCTAAATCAGTGCTCCGCCAGCAAGTTATTCTGATGTTTTGTCTTTGATTTTGAGCACTTTCAAACCTCTAGAACAGATTACATTAAAGCACAGAAGCACACTGTCAAATGCTCTGTGTATTTGGAGTTGCACACCACGATGCCGAGGAGATAGCTGCCAGGGAGCTTGTGGTTTAAAAGGCACGCAGTGCTGAACCATGACCGAAAGCTTTCACTCCTGAAAAGAGAGTATGAATGGGGGCGGCAGGGCCCGCCAGGATCTGAAGGGAGGAAACGAAGGTGGGTATGATCATAACACATTGTATACATATACCAAATACTCAAAGAACACCATCACTATAAAATAAAGTGGAACACAAACACGGATCCTACAGAAAAAAAGAAAAGCATCAAGCCAGGTTTGTTTGTTTGTTTTTAATTTCCTTAGTCTGATCCTTCTCTTCTATTTGCTTCTAAACTAGTTATTCTTTTTTTTGTGTGTGTATGTGTGTTGTTGTATTTTTTCTTTTTTAATTGACTGGAGTCATTCTTAAGTCACTGTTCCTGACACAAAAGCACATGTGCAGCCTGTGGGACCATTGGCTCAAAGTCCATCACAGTAGTCCCACTCTTGAGCCGGGCGGTGGTGGCGCACACCTTTAATCCCAGCTCTCAGGAGGCAGAGGCAAGCGGATCTCTGTGAGTTCGAGGCCAGCCTGGTCTACAAGAGCTAGTGACAGGACAGGCTCCAAAGCTACACCGAGAAAGCCTGTCTCAAAAAACCAAAACCAAAACAAAATAAAACAACAACAACAGCAACGAAAAACAGTCCCATTCTCTAGAGTCTTCCTGACCAGAGAGGCAGAGCAAGTCCGTCTGGACACTATGGCATATGTGTTTGGTTGGACTAACTTTTGTTTCCTTCTGGGGCTCAGCATGTAAATAGCTTAAGTTCAGTAAATATCTGTTGAACCCTTCTAAATGATTACAAGATTTGGGACACTGGAAGCTAATCTAAATTACGTGTGCAATAATTGGATGCTTTCCATATTTAAATTTTGCTATCGACTGATTTATTACAATGTCATTTTTCAGCTCTCTCAGGAACTGATTTTCTTTTCCATTTTTAACTACTGATCTGCAGTAATACAATATTTTGCACCAATCACATATTGTCCTGTTTATCTAAAATGCCAATCCCTTTAAGGTTTACCTTGTAGCATGACCAAAGACTGTCGAAGCCGACTGTTTTCCTTCCGGATGTTCGTTAGCTTCTCCTTCAGGTTTTTGATTTTGGTACAAAGTTCCTCCTTGGACAGTTCTGCTAAGGGGGTTTCGTCATCACTGGAGCTCTCGCCAGGCAGGAAGGCATTTCCTGAATATGGGTCTCTCTAAAAACAAGACAGTTCCTTTAACAGTCACCCCATGCTCTGTATGCCAAAGCTACCATACCCATGGATGCCCATTCCCACATGCGGTTTCTACAATGTGTGACCCCAGCTTTGTCCTCTGCCTTCCAGAACTCAGGAAATGATGGGAAAAATGTTCATGATCATCTTCAAGTAGAAGCCAGGATTTTGACTTTCTGCCTAACCAGTGAAAAAAACCAGAAGATTATATAAAGAGGGAGTCATAGCAAGGCCACGGTTCAAACCTGGGCTCCTCTGAGATGGTACCTGCCTTGCGCTAAGTACTTCAAAATCTGACTTATTTTCTTCATCTGGGTTAATATGCCATCACAGGGGGACCAGTCTTTAATGCCAGGACTTTGGTGGTGGAGATGGGAGGTCAGCCTGAGATACAGAGTACAGAGTGAGCTCCAGGCCAGTTTGGGCTGAACAGAAAAGAAACAACCTTGTCTTTTTTTTTTTTTTTAGAGGAAACTTAACAAGCTGACAGCAAATTCTTGCTCTGTATATCAGCTACAGATGATTAGGAACATTTAAAAAAGATGCTACATACTGACGTATTGTAAGGACAGTAGTCACACAAGCATAGGGAGGGGTAATGTACAGGTGTGAGGGTCTCTCAGTGTAAGGGTGACCATATAATTCTCTAGATATATATAGTCATCTTGTAGAAACTCATGGAACCACAGTATTGATATGTGTGTTTTTCTGTATGCATTTTAGACTTCCGTAAAATGTCCTTTTAAAGTCTCCAGTGAGTAAAAGCCAGGAAGGAGCTCATGCTGAGCATGTGAAGACCCTGGGAGTCATCTCCAGGGCTACAAGGAAAAAGTCCGACAAGTACATTATTGTAGAACGCCTTGACTTTTTTCCAGTCTTAGAGTCTAAGTCTTTTACATTTGTGCTTGTATCTTGCTTTGAGCATAGGTGTCATTAATGAATAGCAAAAAAGAACAAACTCTTTATGAGGAAAACAAAATCCATTACTGAAACATGCCCTCGACGTAGAAGGAAAAGTTCAGAGATGAAAGGCCAAAAGTAAAAATACTGATTATCCTCCAGTGGAACTCAGCTAAGTAATGCAATTCCAATGAAAAGGTAAAAATTGACTATAAAGTTTGTAAACACAACAGCCAAGAATATCAAAAGAGTTCTTAAAGATATCAGAAATTGAGACTTCCTCTCCAAATTCAAGGTGTTATTAAAAATTCAGAACAATTCAGTTTGGTGCTGATACAGAGGTAGGCAACCATACCAAGAAATAGAATAGAGTGGTTAAAAAATAGATGTCTGAGACTGAGAACTGTGATGTATGACAGAGCAGGCTGGAAGCTCACCAGGGAAGAGATCTGCTCCACCAAGGATGCTGGAATGCTCGCTCATTTAGCCTTGTAAAAACAGGTAAAGAAATGGAGTTCTGCCTCATTCTAAACACATACGCATGCATTACCACACACACATACACCTTCTCTCTCACACATACACATACACCCATATGTATGTGCTTACATAGGTGTGCACACATACACGCATACTCACACACCCCTTTGTGCAAATCCCTGCAGATGGATTAAGAATTTATATATCAAAAGCAAAATTCAAAAATTGTACAAGAAGCATGAACATATATAAATGTAAATATTTTAAACTTGGAGTGGGCATTTCTTAGACATAAAATCTCTGATTACCATATCAATAAAGGATTTCTATTCATAAGGCACACTAAACAAGAAAAAAGACAGTAAGAACCAATGGAAAATTAGTTATAATACGATGTCTGCAGTATTATTAATCAAAACAGCAACTTAATGGAAAAATGGGCAAATGATATTAAGGGGCATTTTACAGAGTAAAAAAATGTATATGGTTCATCAGTAGACGCAGAGATATTCAATCCCATTGGTGAGCAGAGAAAAGGTCAAAATCACCATCATTTGGGCAAAACCCAGTGAAGCTGACAAATCTGAGCAGAGTAAGCATGGATCATTGAAATTCTCTATATGCTGCTGAAGGAAGAGAACTTGGCACACTACTTTGGAAAGCACTGTAATATTATCTTATGACATTTAAACATTATCTCCCCTGTGCTCTTGCAAATGATGCCCAGATCTGGGTGTGCATACAGGAAAACATGCCCAAGACTTCCAAGTGAAGCAAGATTAATGATGGCGAGAATCTGAAGACAATCCGTGTCTACCGTCAGGACAGAGCACTTGTGCTGGAAACTGGCATCTTGACTCTCCAGACCTAATGTAAAGCAGCAAGAAAATCCAGAAGGTCCTCATGTCCTGGTCAGTGGTTTGGGGGAATTGATAAAAGAGAGCACGTAGTCAGAGACTACACAGTGCCAGGGTCTTGTGGAAGGTAGCCATGGGTGCCAAGCTGCCAAAGTCTGGGGGTAGAGGCAACAGAATCCTCCCAAAAGTCCTCGAAGGGTGGGCCCATCAGGAACACTGATGGATACCTAGGGACCAGTCAGGGACATTGAGAACTTTGGTAGAAGAGATGTGCCCCTCCCCAAATGTTGAGATGACATGCAAACCTTCCCCAAACCTGGATCAATTCTCAATGAAAACAGTGGCATGAGGGAGGGTAAGAATGTAGAGCTGATCGAAGCTTAGATCTTGAAGTGACTCAAATAGTGAAACAACAGCTCAACAGGAATCCTCCATGGTGAAAGAGAAGTCTAGGTTTTATTGTTTGACTTGGGTTTGGTTTGATCTTACCAAGCAGGGATAGAGAATTGAAAGCCCGATGAGAACAGTCATGGGAAAATGTCACCAGAGTTTTTTATGATTTCTGCTATGTATATTCAAGTCTCATAAACACATAAATATGTATGTCACAGAGCCAGAGCCCCAAAGAAAAGTTGGTGGAGGAAGAGAGTGCTCACTATGTCTAAGTAGCTATGCTCTCTCACTTCTTCATGGAAACAGGCATTGAGAAGGACACGCAACTCTCAGCTAGAGACTTCATTTCCCAGACTCCTATGTTCCTCACTGTGGTTACACCTAAGTTCCTACATGATCAGAAACAATATGTGCCATTGTTGGTTCACAAACTTAAAGGAATGAAAAGCTTCCTGCCTGAATTTCCTTTTCCTGAAAACATAAGCAGCTGTTAGACACAGACAAAGTTGTGAGCTGAGGAAGATGGATCAACAGTGTGAGAGTCTTCAACACAGTGCAGCTTCCAAGTAATGCTAAATGTCAACATTGGAAAAACGGTCCACAATTCCCCAGGTCAACAGTGTAGACTTTCACTTTGGTTTGCTCAAGAGTCTTGTTGTGTGATCTCTGATGATGGTATCCAGCCCAATGAGATGCTTCGGAGTCAAGGCATACCTTCAAGTATTTTGCATCATAAGGCCTCTTAGTTACTGTTATAAATTGGAGAGAAAAGAAGCTAGCTACAGATGCAATAATAAAAGAAGAGGACTTTCAGGCCGAAGATCTTGGGCCAAATAAGATCTCTGGTTGGAGTGAATTGCAATGGAAACAAACAGAATTATGTAGTATGGAAAACTATTAAGATTTTGAGGACAGCAAAGTGCCAAAGACAGCACCATACTGGCCCCAAGAACATGAGCCTATTTTAGTCCTGAGCAGTTTCAAGCCCACACTAGTAAATTTCAATAAGATAGCTGATGAAAATCAGAAGTGTTGATATTAATACTGATACTGATAATATTAATACTGATAATGATAAGAAAGTATAAATGGAAAAAGGACTATTCACTGCCCCTGGCATGTTGACTATGGGGTGAACCTTCAGAAAACCATCTTATGTGGCAATAAAATTTTGTGAAAATACCTCTTACATTCTACCAAACTGAAGCTTTTGCTGGACCTCACAGTCAGAGTTAATAATATACCTTGAGACCAAAGACCAAAAAAGATTACAGATTAAAGACTAAAGACCCTACTGTCTACTCAGCCTTAAAACAAAACAAAACAAAACATAACTGTGTTTAAGAGAACAATGTAGCAGTCAACCTTACTTGCCTTGGATTTCCCTACCTAACCTAATGCATAGCTGTCATCTTCAATTATCTACTCTTCCATGCCTCTGACCTGGAGAATGCATGTGTATCATTTCCAGAAGGCAGCCAATACAGAGGTAGAAAGCAGCTTTCTAAAATCTACCACAAAGGTTGAAAGGTTACGGATATTGGCTGATAAAAAATGTAGTACTGTTTGTTGTCTGGGTCAGTCGGGATCAGTTGGAGCCAGTAACTTAATCTCTTGTCAAAATCTGTTGAAGATTCCTGTAAAGTATCCCATTTCTTATTTGTGAGATGCTTTCTATGCCGTTCAGTAAAGATAGAGCAAGCCCTTTATCAGGGACAGTCCCACCACAGCCACACCACAGACATACACAGACAGGCACACACAGAGAACACAGTGCCCAAAGACAGGACAGACAGACACAGGGATAGATCAACATGACAGCCTTCAGGCTCAGACAACATGAAGACATAGGGAGCACGAAGCACAGATTCCAAATCTGGACGTCCTCTTGGTTAAATCACTTGAAGGGGAAGTGCCTTTATTTCTTTTTTCAATGTGACATAAGTGCATTATTGGTGACTTGGAGTTAATCACAAATGAGTTTAATCCAGTCTTATGACGTCTAGGCAAACGAACAGAAACAGACGCACAACTCTAAGCCACAACTCATCCTCCTAGGCATTTCAAACAGAGATCACCGGTAGGGTGTAGTTGTACAAATCAATGGATTTTAGTGGTTCTAGCCCTAAAAAGAAAAAACGAAGATGGATAACTATATAAGCTGATAGCAATGTGAATTTCTTTCTTGACAGAACATGTTTTATGAGTTATATGTATCTCATAATATGAAGTCATATAAAAAATTTTTGGAAAATGCACTGCCTATTGAAAAAATCAGAAGCAAATTAAGACTTAGATAATGATATCCATGTGCCACCAACTGCTATGAAGATAGCATTTTACAGTGCGAACTGCCTGGCAATATGAAGAATGCCGAGAACTACTCCACATGTGATAGCCACCTGGAGGACGGTGCCTTTAGACAGGAGGATAACAGAGCTGGTGAAAAGAAAGGTAGTCTGTCAGTGGGAATATCTTCAAATGGTAAGTAGAAAAGCAAAGTGCAGAGCGGTGTGTGTGGTAAGCTACGTTTTATTGTAGGCAAGAAATGTAGGGAGGCTGCAAAAGCAGTAGTGGGAGGGAGGGGGTATGAACAGAGTGGGTCAGAGACGGGAATACGAGGCAGACACTACTGTGCACTCTCAAAACATTTGTTATGAGAGTGCAATGTTTAAAAATTAACATGGAAATATAACATGCTATATGTGTTACAAAACATGTATAAATGTGTGGTTGTATGAAGACATATAAATCAAAATAGAGAATGAACATGTCAATTAGTTGTCCAAAGTATAGGAAGGGAAAGGAATAAGGAGGGCGACCATGATCTAGGTTCTAAACAGAGAGCAAAGACTATGTCTTAATAAAGAAACCACCAGTTTCCACAAAGCGTCTAGTGAGGAAAAATATTTTCAGACACAGTTTGATGATCTTTTGTTGTATAGAACAGCAAACAGAATTTGAACAATGACATTTGGTCCTGGCTGAAATGAAGTAGGGACAGTGCCTATTGACTGTGTTTCCAACCCAAGCTTTACTTGAGAGAAGCTATATTCTCTCAATTGAATAAAGAATAAACACGAATTACCAGGAAAGGGGAGAAAGTACTGAGAAGCAAGCGTAGGCATTGTAGACTATGCTTGAGCTAGATAAGAAGACTAAACCAAAGCAAGAGAAAACCAACCTGTGCTTTATCCATGGCACTATTTGCATTCTCTGCGTTCGCTGTCTCTGTCCGTTTCCTCTTCCTTTTCCTAAGAACTTGGTTATCGGTAATTTCATCTGTCTGCAAGATCTTCTGCATCTTCTCAGTTAGTCAGCGAAAGCTTTCTGAAACCGTCGAAGGCAGAGACTCCCATATAGGTGCTGCTCTTCTGCATGTAGCCAATGCTTCTCCTTAAAAACAAAAACACAACACATCATGCCGCTGCTTCCGCGTGCTCCCAGTTCAGGCCCCCACAGGATGCTTCCCGACAACTCTGAAGTCCCAGGAAGCAAGGCTGCAGAGCCGAGACTTAGCCTTGACTGTGTGTAGCTGGGGCAGCACATTAGGTCTCACTTCATCTTTACAGTACCTGCTTTAATCGGTTTGTTTTCATAAGTGTTTAATTATAAGTAATAAAACTTTCAAAAGAGATTGTGCATATGGATCTTCATGAAACATGTGGATTATTGAGCAAATGGTAACATTTTGTTTATCGAATTACTGTACTAGCAAATACATTACTCAAAATTTTTATTCACAAAATTCATAATAAACATGGAGTACAACTCCATTGTATTGTTGGCTCTATCTATCTATCTATCTATCTATCAATCTATCTATCTATCTATCTCCGAAAGAGTGGAGTTTTCAAGATAACATTATAGTTGGGCATGGGGGTTCACACCCGTAATGCTAGCATTTCAGAGATGAAGACAGGAGGATCTTGTGTTCAAGGCCAGCCTGGGTGACACAGTGAGATGGGTTAATTTAAGATGTTAAGAGTTAGCTAGAAAGATGCCTAAGCTATTTGGCCAAACAGTATTGTAATTAATATAGTTTCTGTGTGATTATTCGGGTCCAGGCAGCTGGGAAATGAAAGGGCAGTCTATGCCTATATGATATGATTCTATACACTGAGATCCTAAAGACTCCACCATAAAGCTCCTACAGCTGATAAACATCTTCAGCAAGTTGACAGTATACAAAATTATGATACAAAAATCATGGGTGACCCACCCTTTCCTAGACAGCGATGAAAGAGGAGTGGTTTGGAGTGTGAGAACAAAGAGGGGTTGTCGGGGAAGGACTTGGAGGAGAGGAGGGAGGGAAAACTGCAGCTAGGATGTAAAATAAATAAATTTAAAAAGATATTCCCATTAAAAAGTCATGCTGAGGACAAACATACAAAAAAAAAACTGGGAGAAAATCCTATTCTTAATCCAAAACAAAACAACAAAAACAAAACAAGAAAAAAAATCTTGCCTTGGAACAAACTTAAGTAAGAAGTGAAAGACCTCTACAAGTAAACACTTTAAAATCCTGAAATTTTTCTCAATCTCAATCTAACACTAGAAGATGGAGAGACTTCCCATGCTCAGGGATAAGAAGAATCAACATTGGAAAATGGACATTTTATGAAAAGTAATCTACAGATTCAATGCAATCAATCTAGACATCAACTCCACTCTTCACAAAAATAGGAAATTAATCCAAAAATTCCCATGGAAACACAAAGACAATCCATGACCAAAACAATCCTGAAATACAAGAATGCTGTTAGTGGTGCTACTATACTTGATTCCAAGTTATACTACAAACCCATAATAATAGAAACAGCATGGCACCGGTGCAAAACAGACACTTAGATCAATGGCATAGAAAGAGGGGCCAAATATAAGACGATGGAAGCAGAGTTGCCTGCATTTTTATAATGAGGAAAAAAAAGGCACACTGGAGAAGAGATAGCAGAATACTGGTTCTTACCATTCCTTTTGGTTGCCCACCAGAAACAGATGATAAGACTCTATTCTGAAAATTCTACATACCTTGTTCCAAGATGTAGAGAAATCAAGCCAGTGATTAGTTCAGAGCCCCCCCCCACCCCCCGCCCACACTGACTAGCTTCTCTGGTACCTGAAGGAACTACAGAGGGTGCTTAGAGAGAAAAGGCACTGACAGTTTTACCCAGCCTTGAACCCTACAAACTTCAAAGTCCCCCTGTTGGGCTAGATGTGCCATGATTTTTGTTGTTGTTTTGTTTTTCAAGACAGGGTTTCTCTGCAGCTTTGGTTCCTGTCCTGGAACTAGCTCTTGTAGATCAGGCTTGCCTAGAACTCACAGAGATCCACCTGCCTCTGCCTCCCGAGTGCTGGGATTAAAGGTGTGCACCACCACCGCCCGGCCCGAGTGCCATGATTTTTATGGGGGTAGCCAACTATTGTGGAATATTATTTTAAGATGTGTTACATTCGTTCATGCTGTGGAAAACTTGCTAAATGATACAGACATGTGTTGCATTCTTTTATGTTGCATTTGTTTAACTCTGTGAAGTTGTGTTATTTTGCCTGCCTAAATCACCTGATTGGTTTAATAAAGAACTGAACGGCCAATAGCTAGGCAGCAGGGGGACAGGTGGGGCTGCCATGCAGAGAGAATAAATAAGAGGGAAGAAGATTAAGGGGAGGACACCAGCGGCCAGTCAGTCATCCAGCCATGCAACCAGCGATGGCGTAAGAAGGAAAGGAAGAAAGGTATATAGAATAGAGAAAGGTAAAAGCCCAGAGACAAAAGGTAGATGGGTTATTTAAGTTAAGAAAAGCTGTCTAGAAACAAGCCAAGCTAAGGTTAGGCATTTATTTGAAAAAAAAAAAAAGAAAAGAAAACAAAAACCAAACCAACCCCCCAAAACTGCTCTGTTTGGATTTAAGCTGAGGCCCACTCCACTGGAGAATTAATAACGTAATAACATAAATAAACCTTGTCAGAAAGAAACATGGTTGCGGAATTTTATAGGCCTGTGGGGCATATGGGGTCTCATTACTGTTGTTTAATTAAATTGACATGGTACCAAACTAACACTCTAGACACTCAGGTTTATACCCAGCCTTGGTCAGAGAAATTTGTCTTTGCAGTGAATGTCGTGGTGAAGGCAGAGACGCATCACTGAGCTAGTTGCTGAGAACAAGTTATAGTTGAGAGCTGAAACCTAGACATTCCTTTTAACCTACTCCCGTGAAGGCCCTGGGGAAAAGGAAAGAGCGTAAGAGCTGGAAAGTAGAGGCTGTGGAATGCTGTCTTCAGGGCAAAACATAGCCATTGCAAACATGATCTCACAGCATTGGCAGTTGCCTCCCTTGGGCTTGCAGAAGGCTGGAATGGTCAAACGTCAATCACGCACTGGGGATGGCTTCATGGGCCGCCCTTCCCTGCCAAGCTACTGCCTACTGATGGATTCTCTGGGAGGGGTAGTTGTTGTGTGCGTGCTGAGGAGCCCACCAGGCTCAAATAGATAGTTCCAAACATGTGGTCATACGAACAGTCCTGGCTAAAGTCAATGCATCACAAAAGAACCCTCCCCCCCAATCATGAATGTGGAAGAGGGACCTGTAGGGAGGAGTAGGGTTGCCAGGTATGGGAAGGAAGGGGTGAGAGCCATAAGAATCTTATATACATGTATTAAATTGCCAAAGAACAAGTTTACTCTTAAGAAGTGAGGGGAACAAAACATACCCATATTCAAGAAAAAACTCTGAAAATTAAGACAGACACACTGCTGAATTTAGCAACAACTCATAGAAATTTCTTTTCTATGACATCAAGGAACAGAATATAAAAAAGAAATTCATGAAGAATTAAAAACTACTCATTATCAATCACTGCTAGAGTAAAAATGCAAACTGCAGAATACGAAAAAATATTTCCAAATTGTGTCTCTGGCAAGGGATTAATAACCAAAACTTAACACAGAAAACAATTTAATTAAAAAATGGACAACAGACTTAAATAGACATTTCTACACACACACACACACACACACACACACACACACACACACAGCCCACTTATTCTCTCTGCCACGACTGTTTGCTCAAATATATAAGTTAACTCGCCATGGAACGGGTACTCTGAAACCATGAGCTGAAATATATTCTACCTCCATTAAGTTGTTTATCTTAGATACTTGGTCACAGCAACATAAGAGTAGTGAATGCATGGGAATTAGTTCCCAAGATACAAACACAACATGATTTCATTCATACAAAGTACACAGAGCAGGCAAATTTACAAAGACAGAAAGTAGGATGCTGAGTGGAAGGGGTTGGGGAATAAGGGAAGGTTTGGTCTGTGAATTACTGAATGGGTAAAGAATTTGGATTTGACAGTTGGAAGCATTCTGGAGCTGGATAATGACAATAATGGCTATACTATATGAATGTATTTACTATCACTGATTTGTACAGTTACATATTGTAAACATGGCAACCTTTGTCAGCGTGCACATTAATTTTATTTTTATTTTATGTGTATATGTATTTTGTCTGCATATAAGTCTCTACACCACATGCATGCCTGGTGCCCCCATGCACAGAAGAGGGTATTGGATCTCCTGGAACTGGAGTTACAGTTGTGGGGTTCTATGTGGGTGCTGGGAATCAAACCCAGGTCGTCTTCAAGAGCAGCCCGTGCTCTTAACTTCTGAGCCATCTCTCCAGTCCTGTCAAAGTGCATTTATCACAACATAAGTGAAACAATTTACCATGCAAGAACACAGTTTTTGCATTATCCTATGGCCACTATTGTAGAGTCTGAACTAGAAAACAATAGAGGAATAATGCCAGGGAGTTAAGGTGAAGAAGAACTCATTAGCAGATGCCTGAAAACAGGATTCTTAAATTCTCTCCCAAAACCATAGCCTGAACATAGGTCACCACAGCTTCACACACACAGGAAATCTACCCAAGACATCTGTCCAGCTGCTGCCTCCTTAGTCTTTGGCTGGCACAACCATTGTTATTGAGCGTTGCAATCACAGATTATTGTTTCAAGCTATCCCACACAAGCCTTTTAGAAACTTCCCCTTTGGTGCAAGCTCCTTGAACACGCGTGGCGTGTGTATTCCCACGGCAGTGCTATTCTATTCCCTACAAAACTTAACGACTCCTCAGAGAGCTGTTATTACTTAGCTGATCAAATTAAACCAAAGCCACATAATACCCGCGACATATGGTTGTATGAATAACATAAGCCAGGCACTTTCATTTTTTTTTTTTTTTACTGCAAGTTATAGAAAAATACATGTGGGACTGAATTCAGCCAGTGGAGTTCCAGGGAGCAGTGAAGAAGGAGGGAAGACGGTGAATTGGGAGAACTTATCTCTAGGGCCCTGATCTATGGAGTCTCTTTACATTTTCAGAGTATTCCCGTGTCTATGATCTCTCCCAGCAATAACTTTAGTCCAGAGCTGGCATCATTTCCACAGTGACCAGCCCTGTGGGACACCACTGTCCTCATGTTTCTTTGTCTTTAGTTGTCAATGTCTCAAAGACTTGTCTATATCGAAACTTTCTAATTTTAGCGAACTGGTATGACATGGGAGGGTTCTTTCACCTTCTGGCTGCCTGGGTGTCTATTTACCAGTTATCAGATCCCTTCTGCTGTTGGTACTCTATGTGTGGACATCTGCTATCAACAATGAGCCTTGGCCAACAATATTTGTTTACTGCAGCACCATTGCTGTATTAAATAAGGATAGTGTGGTGGTTTGAAAGAAAATGGACCCCATAGAGTGGCTATGAGGAGGTGTGGCCTTGTTGGAGGAAGTGTGTTACTATAGGGGATAGGTTTTGAGGTCAACTATTCTCATGCTATCCCCAGTGTGACACAGAATTCACTTCCTGTTACCTGAGGATCAAGATGTAGAGCACTCAGCTAACTCTCCATCACCATGTCTGCCTGTATTCTGCCATGTTTCCCCACCATGAAGATGATGGATGAAAGCTCTTAACTGTAAGCCAACACCAGTGAAATGTGTTCCTTTATAAGAGTTGCCATGGTTGCTGGCCAGTGGTACTGTACACCTTTAATTCCAGGACTCAGGAAGGAGAGGCAGGCAGATCTCTTTGAGTTTGAGACTAGCCTGATCTACAAAGCAAGTTCCATGACAACCAGGGCTACAGAGAGAAATCCTGTCTTGAAAAACAAAACAAACAAGCAAACAAACAAAAAAAAAAAGTTGCCATGCTCATGGTGTCTGTTCACAGCAATATAAACCCTAACTAAGACAGAAGTTGGTACCAGAGCCTGGGGTAGTGCTGTGATAGGCCAGACCATGTTTTTTATTTGGAGGAATATGGACTTTGGGACTATGAATTAGAAAAGTAGTTGAATGATTAAAGAATGGCTTAATGGGACATCCTAGTAGTAACATGAAAGACGGTAGTGCTGAGGGTGGGGGCCTGATTCAAGAGGGTTCAGAGGAGGTAGACTTTAGTATGCAGCCTAGAGACCAGACTTGTGATATTTTGGTGAAGAATGTGGCTGCTTTTTTGCCACTGTCTGAAAAGTATGCCTGAGGCTAAAATGAAGAGCTTTAGAATAATTTTGTTGGCTGAGGAAATCTTAAAACAGCTTAGTATTGACTCGATCATGAAGTTTCTAGAGTTAACTCTAATGAAGATTTATAATGAAAAGAAGTACTGAGCAAGGAAAATAGAAAATGTACAATTTGAGGAGAAAAGGAGCACCAGGAAATGGAAGGGAACCAAATCCTGAGTTTAAGGTGGTAAAAAGGTAAGAAATATAATAAAGGGAGTCGTGACCTCAGGGCAAGATTATGCCCAGTTAAACTCTGGTAGTGAAAAGGGATTAAAGAAAAGCTCAGAGTCTGGGGTGGTGGTACATGCCTTCATACTCCAGAGGTGGAGGCAGAGGCAGAGGCAGACAGAACTCTCTGTTTGGGGCCAACCTGGTCTACAGACAAGTTCCAGAACAGTTAAGCTTAGATAGTAAAGGTAACCACTGGAAACAGAAAGCTGGGGAAAAATGAGGTGGCCATGATCCAGTCCCAGCAAGCAACAGAACTTGGCAACTTCAGCCATGTGGTTCCGGTTTTAGAGTCAAGGATAGAAGAAAGGAGTTATGGAATCTTCCTCTGTGACTAAAGAAAGCCACTGAGGCCAGGACTGTGTCAGGGGTGTCCCTAAATGGAGGCCTAGAGAGGCCATTGCAAGAAGCTGTGAAAGTGAAGCCTGGGTTGCCTTGGGGACCCCAAGATGTTGAAGATGCAGGAGTCGTGGGATGCATACCAAAGGAAGCTGATAACAGGGAGTGGAAGCAGCCCAAGGGAAAGAAGTGTGTTGCAATCAACACAGCTGAAAGGAGTTGGAGATCTGGAGTGTTTTGACATCTGTCTTAGTCAGGGTTTCCATTGCTGCAAAGAGACACCATGACCTCAGCAACTCTTATAAGAAAAACATTCAATTGGGGTGGCTTGCTTACAGTTTCAGAGGTGCAGTCCATTATCATCATGACCAGGAGCATGGTGGCATGCAGGCGGACTTGTGTTGGCTACATCTTAATCAGAAGACAATAGGAAGTATCTGTGACACTGAGAGAAGGTTAAGCAAAAGAGACTTCAAGGCCCACTGCCACAGTGACACACTTCCTTCAACAAGGCCACACCTACTTCAACAAGGCCACACCTTCTTCAACAAGGCCACACCTCCCAATAGAGACACTCCTTATAAGCTTATGGAGGCCAATTCCATTCAAACTACCACAGTATCAGACATGGAGATATAGAGATTAGTTTGCCTAGCTGGTTTTTGGTTTTGCTTTGGTTCAGTATTTCCTTACTATGTTCCTTTCCCTATGTTTTGGAATGGTAATGTATATCCTGTGCCATTATATGTTGGAAGTATGTGGTCTGCTTTTTGATTTTATAGGATTACAGTTAAGAGGTTGCATGAATCTCAGGAGAGACTTTGAACTTTAGACTTTTAAATAAGTTTGAGACTGTTATAGAGCATGGGGACTTTTGAAGTTGTACGGGATGCATTTTTGCATTATGATATGGCTACCTATGGGGCCCAGGGAGTGAAATGTGGTCGTTTGAAAGAAAGTGGGCCCCAGGAGTAGTACTTTTAGGAGGTATGGCCTTGTTAGAGTAAGTGTGACCTTGTTGGAGGAAGTGTGTCACTGTGTGTGAGCGTGGGGGGTGGGGATCAAGGTCTCCAATGCTGAAATTGTACCCAGTGTGACACACAGTTCATTCCTGTTGCTTGCGGAACAAGATATAGAACTCTCAGCTATCTCTCCAGAACCATGTCTGCCTAATTGCTGCCTTGCTTCCCACCATGAAAATAATGAACTAAATCTCAGAACTGTAAGCCAGTCCCAATGAAATGTTTTCTTTTATGAGAGTTACTGTGGTCATGGTGTCTCTTCACAGAAACAGAAACCGTAAGTATTTCTGGTTTCCACGGTCTGGCATGACCCGGCTGGAGAACTAAGAGAAATAAATACTAAACGATCTGTGTTTGTCTTCTTTACACAGTGTGGCTGGATTCAAGGAGATTTCTACAAGCTGATACGGATGCCATAGAAACCAAAGGCTAGGAACAAAGGAAAGTCTCTTAACTGCTCCCTAATGGCATCCTTCCCATCCGTCGTCAACAAAAAGTCAGGAGCTGTGCAAGCAACTCAGAAGGACCTGAGTAAAGTTTTCTGTGGTTTCAAGGCCTCTAAAACATTTTCTAAGAAATGCCAGATTTTGTAGTGATTTTATCCCTGGCTTTTCTTCCCTTACTACTCGTCCACCTGATACTAAGTGCTGCACCCCCTCCATTCATCAAAAACAAAGATGTAGAGTTGAGCCTAAGGAGAGGAAAGGCATACTTACAAGCCATGTCCTCTACTTCATATTTCTTTTTATTATGTAGAACATTTTATTCATCTTGAAAATTCAGAGTAAGGTATGATCATTATGTTTTTTTTTAAGTAAGAGTATTCTACAACTTTAATGACTTTTAAATCAATTTTTAAATTCACTAATGTAATAATGTTGATACCAGAGTCAATGCTTATGCATAAAAAGGAGTAATTCAACTCTTAATCATTAATTTATCTAATCAATCGAAACATGATAAGACAAGCTAGTTCTCTCTGAAACAGCTATGCTAAATTGATGACGTATATTCATGAAAAAAGCTGCTTGCCATTTATCAATGTCCCCCTTAATTTTGTGTCTTCTAAACTCTCATATTTTAGGTCTAAACACGTATTTCAGATAATTACTTAATAAATCATCGTAAGTGCTTTCCCCCTTTATCTACTACTACTAATTCCTCTTCTTATTCTAATATTCATGCCAACTTGAAGCAACATTAAAATTAAAAAAATGTATAAAATGTTCAGCTACATTATACATCCTAACAGGTTATATTTCCTGGTCTCTTAAGTAGATATCATAAAGAAAGATACACTCACAAGAAAAAAGAAAAAAATACATCCATTTACTTATTTATGAGCAGAGTTTTCTACTATCAATAAGTTCATCAGAATAGTGGAAATGGACAGACTGTCAGGAAGGAACACTTCTTTCTGACAGAAGTGCTGGCAAGGTTGCGACAGCTTGTCACAACCAGAACCAGAAAGGGTTAAAAGTGGAGACCAAGAGCACAGCTGCTTTTGCACACCCACAGGGTTTTACCTTTGCCGTTCAACTGATCACACAAAAAGATGTTTAGGGAAAGGTCAAGTCTTGACTGAATATTTGTAGATAAATGTTTTCCTTGTCTTTATTCCTTATTTAGGAATAAAATTTGTAAAACAAGCGCACAACAGTGTGGCGATCATACTGTATTGTTTAGGAAATAAAGACAAGGTAAAAATCATATTGTGTTATGCAATGTAAGTCATTATTCCTGGGATGTATATAATGTCAGGAAGCCACACAAAGGCAAGGAAGGACAACAGACAGGACAGACATTCAAAACAACGACCTAACCTCAGGCTTCTGGAGTGTTCAAGGCCACCAGCAGCACTAGTAGTCTTTGAGGATGATTTTGTGAGCTGTTAATTCTGCTGTGGAGAAGCCAGCCCCTACGAAACCCATCCTTGTAAGAATTGGTAGAAAAGCTTATGTAGAAACTTCTTTTAAAGTAGAGCTGCAGTTTGTGTGAGTGGTGTTAATCTTCTAGTCTAAACCTCATCCAGACACATGAGACGGTGAAGCAGGGCCACACACAGGGTTATAAAGAATATCTCTCGCACCACACCAAACCATCTGGATCTGCAGCCCCGGCTCTCAGTATCCTCTGTGCTGGGCCTTTCTGGGCGAGCTGTCCATCTGTAAAGTGGAGATGATAACAGAACCACGTTTGGGTTGACATATTCGTTATATTAACATCATGCTGATTAACAGTAATATTTTAATTATTAACTGATTCCTCTCATATAAGGCTAGATTAAACATGTGGGAGGAGGAGGGATCTTTAAAATAGAGGAGGCTGGAGAGAACTAAAAAAAATACTCCTGATTAATCTCTGTGCCTAAGATGCTTTTGATATGAAGCTCAACTTCATGTAAATAGAAAGTTATCAGTGCTACGCTTTTTTTTAAATAGAGGATAAACAGTGACTGCTTTCCAAGATGAGTCTGCCTGGTTCCTTTGAAGGGGTTTAGCACTATGGGGGTGCTAATTCATATTCCCCTAAGGGATGGGAACAGGCATACGAGACTGAAACAGAATGAAAATGATAAAATTTTAATGAAAGGGATCTCATTAGATTGAAAGTTTATGAGAGGTGATCTAGGAAAATTTCTTCCCAGTTAAATAAAAAGGAAACCATATACACTGTGTGCCAGGAAACTTCAGAGACTTTTCCTAAGTGCTAGTTTAGTCCTCAATAACCTGGGTAGAGCTTATTCTAAAAATAACTAGAATAGCTGCCACCCAGCAATCCCTAGAAGGAATTCCTTCAGACAAGGAGCTGCAGGGGTGGGAGGCAATGCCAACGAAAGCACACAACAGGAAGGGCTGTTTTGGAGGACTAGGAAATTCCTAATTCCACCTGCTAGCTGTACGGCCCTGGGTGGGGAAGCAGATACCTTCCATCGTAAGCTCTGGGGCACTCATGTAAGGTAAGCATAAGTGTAACCCTAACCCATGGCTGCTGTGTGGACAGAATAAACAAATGTAGGCAGAAGCGCAAGCACGCAGTAAGCATTATCTATGATCACCAGGACATCTGTATCAAGAGACTGGAGTATGCTGTCCCGTGCCGACTCTGCCAGCCAACCTCTGGGGTGCTGTGAAACTCGTAATCCAGGCACTAACACCCAGGTTCATTTAGGCAGGTCTCTTGTATTAATCTTTTTCATTGCTGTGACAAAATATCTGAAGAATTTCACTTCAGGAATGGTTGATTTTGGCTCAGTTTGAGTGAATGCAGTCCATCCCGGTGGAGAAGACATGGCGGCAAGAATGTGCGGTCAGGAAGCAGGCCTCCCTTTTCCTTATGCATTCAGTCTTGGACCCTTGTCTTCAGACCTTTCTCCTGTTAAATCTCTTTGGAAATATCCTGACACACCCACCTGGCGATGTGTCCTCTAGGCAATTCCAAATCTACACAAACTGACCACTGGGGCTGACCATCACATTTCACGACCTAAGCTGGTCAGAAACTTGCAATCTTCCTACTTCCAGCCTCTGAGTGGTGAGATTTCAAGAATTCTCCAGCATTCCCCAGCCTGAGACTAGCTTACCCGGCTGGAGGTCGACAGGAAGTCTGGGACAGGAACTGCAGCCCTGCAGTAGCCTCTCAAGGTAGATTATTATCTCATGACAGATGGCCATGGAGTTTCCGCAAAGAGCAGCAAGCAAAGTACTAGGCTCCCAGGAGTCATCGCGAGGCCCTTGAGGGACGATGAGTCAAAGTCCATTTCTGTGGGGAAAGCATGAGCGCTGTGTCCCTTCTTCACTGATTGGAGCGATGAACACTGTGTCCACTCTTCACTACTTGGACAGACAGAAGGGAACTCGGAGGGAACAGAACTTGTAGAACTGAGAGATAAGGGTTCCGCAGGATACTAGACCTGAGGATCTGGAGTTTGACCGTCACACAGTGAAATAAAAAGTCTTGTGATGGAGTTGTGACAGAAAGTAGTTATGCTGATGGAAAACGGAGGCCTGATGGCTAGGCCATGTGACAGGGAGCAAGAACTGAGGCTTACAAGGATGCCTGAGGAGCTTCTCAATGGAGTTCATTCTGTGATGCTGTAACATACAGCACAGGCTTGGTCCTTTACAGTGAACAGAACTGTATTGGTTTGCACTGTGGTATAACTCAGGGGTAGTGTGCTCACCTAGAATGGGCAAGGCCCTGGGTTCATTCCCCAGTACTGCAGAATGATAAATCTCTATCATCTATCTATCTGTCTGTCTGTCTTTCTGTATACACACTTATATATGTTTACACAGGCTTGTGGAGTCTAAGAATGTCAGCATGTGGTTAGAGCCCTCTTGTTGCCTCATTTCAAGGCAGAAGAAGAGAAGGAAAGAGGAAGGAGCTGAGCTTGGCCTTTGATAACCCACTTTTAAGCTAGGAGCATTAACTCCACAGAAGCCTTCCCAAGGGTCCTACTCCAAGATGTTTACCTCCCAATACTACATAACAGCAGTCAAATTTCAACATGCACTTTGGAAGGGACATAAGTACAAGCCATGGCATTCTGTGTCTGGTGGAAGGCTGGAGATCACGAGTAGGTGGAGCTGAGGTTTTTTTCCCCCCTCATATAAACACAGATCCCTAGAAACTCCCTACGGATTCCAAGCTGGGAACTCCTACAGTAGAGCTGGGGCTGCCAGCACTGTAGGCTTTGAAATGTCAACTCTCCTACATTCTAAATCAGTGTGTTTGCTGTTTGTTTTCCTACTCTACTCCACAATGTCTGGGGCTATACAGACGTTTTAACGCACTTTTCTTTCTGTTCCTGAGGATTCTTGGGCTATTTTTATACTAGGATAATCTCAAAACTTCCGAAACTATGTATTATTGAAAAGCTTTTCAACAATCGCTAGTTACTTGTGCAGTTTTCTTGGTACACAGCGTTTCTTCTCTTTTTAAGTGATACTATTCTTACAGGCAATGAACAAATGGCTGCAATAGCATAAAATATTTAATGCATAAAATAAAATTTAAAATGAATGTGAAAGTCCTAAAGATTTCAAAATAGGAATAATCATTTCAAGGTGGCTGTAGTTTTATTATTGGGAAAATATTAAATTGAATTAATGAATACTAATCAATATTTTATATTCACTTATAGTATTTATTATGAAACTGTGAACGTATTATCTCTTCTTTATTTTTTTTTCATTTAGTAATGTCAGAGCCAGGTATGCTGGTACATAACTTTAATCCTAGCACTTGGGAGGCAGAGGTGAGTGGATCTCTGTGAATTGAAAGCCATGCTGGTCTACATACTGAGTTCCAGCCTAGGCAAAGCTACACAGTGAGACCCTGTCTCTAACCAACCAGCCAACCAACTAATAACAACCCTCCCCCCAAAAAGAATATTGGGCTGCCAGAAGTCATATGACAAACCTCACCTTGAACCTACCCGGGAAATGATTTCAGTTTTCAAACTGTCTTTGTAAGTTGCACATTCTTAGAAATGGTGGAGATATTTTACTCCATCTGAATAACAATGAACTCTATGATTTATGACTCTAAAAGCTTCATGATTCGATTTATGAAAAGCTCTTAAAATCCCTACCAGCAGTTCCTACAACTGTGTGTAAATTATCTGGCCAAATGATTCAGTATTTTGCTGCATGACTCAATCCTCTGTGCAATGTGGAAGCTACATAAATGCGTTCTGGTTGCTTGTGGATAATAATAATTCCTTCCTAAAAAGTGTCTGCGGAGTATTATAGTGTAGATGAGTTCCAGTATTCTGGTGTTTTTGAGCTACCAAACTATGGACATTTTTTGAACTCTGTAAGTTCAGACACAGTTTTTTTTCTCCACAGTATTATTATGGATCTTGATACTGTTAAGAGTACAATCTAAAGTGACTCTATTAGAAACATTTTCTCTTATAATAATGCCTTTATGTTATTTTTAAATGTTTATATTATACTAATATATGTATGAAGTCCTTTTGAGAGCATATTTGCTGAAAAGAACATTTGATATTGCTGAAAATGACAACTGATTTCCCTTCCCAAACTCTTATCAAATGTGAGCCATTGCACAATCGCCTTCATGATTCTGGTAACTAGAAATCACCAGGTAGTCAAGATCACATTATTCCAACTAGATTCTTTCCAATGATGTAAATTTTTTTCCTTTCACTATAAGCATATGAAAGAGATTTCACCTAAGAACAAGTAGATTACTTGTCCAATGCGATTTATAAATAATACACTGCTAGCTAGAGTAATTCTTATGCATTTTTGTTTGTTTTCAAGGAGGCAATATTTGAAGGCATTATACTTTTACCAACTGGGTAATTTACAAGTCTTGACTACACCCCAAGGCATCCCATATTATCTTTTTTTTTTGGGGGGGGGGTTCCAAGACAGGTTTCTCTGAGTAGCCTTGGCTATCCTGGAGCTAGCTCTGTAGATCAGGTAGGCCTCTCAGAGATTTGATTGCCCGTGCCTCTCAAGTGCTGGGATTAAAGGCACGTGCCACCACTGTCCAGCTTATCTTTTAAATTTTTATTTTCAAATTATGTGTATATTTGTGTGCCTCTGTGAACATGAGTTCTGGTGCCCTCGGAAGCCAGAGACATCGAATCTGTTCTGGAGCTAGAGTTCCGGGTGGTTACGGGCCACTAGGAATTGAACTCATGTCCTTTGTAAGAGCAGTCTGTGTTTTAACTGCTGAGCCATCTCTCCAGTCCCCATAGCCTTTTATTACTATATTGTTGTGTGTGTACATGTGTGTGCATGATGTGCACATGTGTGGGCGTAGATGGGGGCGTGTATCACATGTGGGCAAAGGAAAGAGCTATGAAGACAGGGCTCCCCTTCTACCTTATGTTGACTCTGAGGGTTGAATTTAGGTCACACGGGCAAGCATTTTACCTGCTGAGCCATCTTACTGGCCGTCACATTTTTTAAAAAAATTTGTTTAAATTTGAGATTATAATATAATTACTTCATTTTCCCCTTTCATTCCTCCAGCCAAACCCCTCCTTGCTCTCATTCAAATTCATGCCTTTTATCATTCATTATTGTTACATGCATGTATAAATGTACATGTATATACAGATACATTTCTATATATAATCTGCTCAGTCTGTGCAATGCTACTTGTGTTTATGTTTGTAGGGCCAACCATTTGGTACTGGATATCCAATTGGTGTGCTCTTCCCTGGGGAAGATCACCCTTCCCATTCTCAGCATTCTGTAGTTGCCTGCAGTTCTTTGTACAGGGACTCATGGGCCTTCCCCCATCCACGTGGCGTGTCTGTTGTTGTCCGTGTTCAGATCATATTTAGGCAGTCATGTTGAGACTTCATGCATGCAGTTTGTGATATTACTAGGATACACACTATCACAGAAAACTCCCTGGTCCTCTGGCTTCTATAGTCTTGCCACCTCCCCTTTGCAATGTTCCCTGAGCCTTAGGTGCAGGAATGTATTGTAGAGTACCCGTTAGGACTGGGTTCCACCACTCTGCATTGTGATAGGCTGTGGTTCTCTATAATGGTCTCTGTCTGTTGCAAAGAGAAGTTTCCTTGATGAGAGGTGAGGACTCCACTTATCTGTGGGTACAAGGACACATACTTAGAAAGTAGCCAGGGATTATGCTAATTTCATCAAGCGGTGGTTATGGATTCTTCTCCAAGATCCATGACTTCACTGGCCTCGAGAAGTTTCCAGTGCCAAGCATGATTCCCGTCTTGCTAAGTGGGCTTTAAGCCCAACCACAGAGCTGTTGGTTACTGGGCAGGGATGTGTGCTACTGGCATACCCTACAGTTATGATGCTTTGCTGGCCATTGCTGGGGTTCATAGGCATAGGTAGGACTGCTGGTTGTTTCCCTCCTTTGGCAGCCTGCATGGTACCTTTGGGTACCATGAGAGCTAGTCCTCAGAGAGGAGGCCTTCAAGTCAGTTCTGGCTCAGGGACCTGAGTCTGAAGTTCATGGTGTCTTGATCAATAGTAAGTTGGTCAGGGTTGTCCAAGAGACTCCCTAAACAACCCACTGCAATTGCCCTTGGTTAAACCCTCAAAGGTAGAAAGTCCCCATGCCTTTTTAAATTGTTATTTAATGATGACAATGTCATATATGTATAAGATGTATTTTGATAATTTTCACCTTTCATTATCCTCTTTTATACTCCTCAGATAGCCCCACATCTTTCTTTAAAAATAAATTTTCAAGTCTGAATGTTATATATAGTCAGAGCTGCTGGGAAGGAACCCACGGGGAGGCACCCTAGTCAGGCTCAGCGTGAACTCTGCAGTGTGAAAAGTGGCTTTTACCGCCACGTGGGCGGGGTTTCAGGTTGACTGAAAGGGAAAGAGGGAACGGAGCCTGCATTGAACACTCTCTGCTTCTGACTGTGGAGCAGCCTCCTTAAGCTCTGGCCTCTGTGGCTTCCCGGATCAGAGGAACTGTAACTTTGAACTGAAAGCTGAAATAAACCCCATTTCCACAAAGTTCCTTTTGACATAGCATATTACCACAGCAAAAGGAAACAAACAGACAACCATGGTTCATCATGCTAAGTTTCTAGACCAGTGGTTCTCAACCTTCCTAATGCTGTGATCCTTTAACACAGTTCCTCATGTTGGGGCAGCCTCCCTCCCCCACCATAAAATTACTTTCATTGCTATTTCATAACTGTAATTTTGCTACTGTTATGAATTCCAATATAAGTATTTGTGTTTTCCGATGGTCTTAGGCAACCCCTGTGAAAGGGTCATTTGTTGCCCAAAGGGGTCGCGACCCACAGTTTGAGAACCTCTGATCTAGACAACAGCAGAACCTCTAGACTTTACTCAGACTTTAGCTGCTTTTAATTTGTTTCCATCTATTAAATTTCTCCAAAGATTGTGGACGGTGTCTCTGGAAAGTCCCCTTTTAACTTATTCCCTCTGTAACCCATTTTTGTGTGGTTTAGCCTCTCCTATCTCTGTCCTCTGTAGAATCTTCTGATATCTCCCCTCCTAGTTCCTCAGGGAATTTCTCTCTTTGCCTTGAGAGCTTTTGCTGGCCAGGACACTACTCACTGAGCAGTCCTGCCTTCTGCCCTTCCCCCACCCACAAACAGGCGCCATCTTCCAAGCTCCAATTCCCCTTGCTAGGCTCTCTCTTCTTTAGCTACTTCTCTTATTTCTATGATTTCAGTTGCAATCTATGCGATGACTCGTCCCGCATCCGTTTGTGGTTTGGAATTCTCTGCCCATATTTACACGAGTTTGTCGGCTCTTTACACTCTGTTACCCTTGGTATTCCTTCAAAATTCATTGTTTCCACACTGGCTCAGAGTCTGAGTCATCTTCCGCTATTCTCTGTCTGCACAGCTTGGGCTGGAAACCTTGTTTCCTCCTGCTATTTCTTCCTGACCTATTAGTAAATTAGTAAATTAGTAAATTAGTAAATTGTGCCACACCTATTGACTCTAGGGAAATAATATACAAGACATTTCTCCTTTATTAAAACCATTTACTTTCTGGTAGGGCGCACAACACATGTGTACATATGAGTAGGGACACCCAAGGACAAACTGAGGAGCTGCACCACAGGGGTAATCCTTCCTTTTATGGGGAAAGGGTCACTTGTGGTCTGTACCTCCATATATAGGCTAGGATGTCTGGCTAGAGCTGAAGGACCCACCTCCCCAGTGCTATGATTACAAACATGCAGATTTGCCATTTTTTTTTGTTGGTTTGCTTGGTTTTTGTTTTTTGACATGGGTCCTCATGCTTGCAAGGCAATCCCTTTACGGACTGATCAATTTCTCCTGCCTCCCCAACCCTGAACTTAACTTACACTTAACTTTCAGGTAGAGTTAGGAATGAGAAAAACTGAGGAAGGACTGATTAGTAGTAGGATTTTCCTTGCTATGACAGACTTGAGAGAATTAAAGAAGAAAAGAGTTGCCTTGGAGGCTTGTGGTTTCAAAGATTTCAGTACATCATGGGTGATAAGGTAGAACAGTTCACACTATGGCAGCTGAAAAGCGCGTGCGCGCGTACACACACGTACACACATACACACACACACACACACGGGGGGGGTGCGGAGGGATAGAGAGGATGAATGTAAGTAATATACCCATGTTGTAGTTTTCCTTTGTTCCTCTTTTACGCTAGCTGGTCTTCTAGCCTATGGGCGGATGCTGCCCACATTCAGCATGCATCTCTCCACTCACTTAATCCTCTCCGAAAATGTTATCACAGACACATCTAGAAGTGTGCTTTGTTAATCTCTTAGGCACTTTTCTATTTGCGCCAACTGATAATCTTGTTGGTCCATCAAGATTAACCATCACAAGCCAGGTGTGGTGGTGCAGGCATTTGATTGCAGCACACAGCACTCGGGAGGCAGAGGTAGGCAGATCTCTATGAGTTCAAAATCAGCCTCATTTACAGAGCAAGTTCCAGAGCAACCAGGGCTACACAGAGAGACCTTGTCTCGAAAAACAAAAATAAAGACCAAACAGAACAAACAAACATACAAACAGATTAGCTGCCACCACAGCCTGCTAGCTAGTGAAGATTAACAAAGCTCCCTTCTCATGCATGTACTAGTCTCCTGTCCACTTAGTGTGTTCCTTATAGACGGGAAACTGTCAGGGTCTCAGATTTAGGTTCCTATGTAGGAATTTGTATAGGTTGATTCTGCCTGCTTTAGTATTGATGAGATTCTTTTTTTTAGCTGCGATGGGGGTGGGCACGCTGATTTAGGGAAATATGGGTAAGGTGCTCCACTTGGTCTTGAGGCTAAGCAATGGTCTTTAACCTGACTTTATCCTAAATAAAGTTAATATTTTACTTTCTTTTTGGATCCTTGGATTTATTACTAATGCGGTGGAGAATCTGAAGACAAGACAGGCTATTCGGTGGATCACTTCTATGTAACACATTGCAAACTATTTTCTTCTCAACTCTCTGCCCCCAGGATTACAGTGGTAATTCTCTCTCATAAAAACAATAAATTACAACATTTTCCATTGAGATTTTTTCATTTATTGGTATGAGAAATTTGTGTCATGAGTGTTCTTTCCACCCTTACCTTTAATTTTAAATTTATGACTTTTATATAACATTAATTATTCTTTTAAATGAGAACTCAGCAGGAAGAGAAGGCATAAATACTACTAAATTAATTTCCCCGAAGGACAGATTGGCTAATATAATATATATTGAACTCCAGGATGTATTGCCACACAAACACATAGAAAAAAAATTACTTACATGCTACTATTTGGAAAGGAAAAGATAAATTAGCAATAAATCAGAAATCAATGGACTCATAGACTAAATTCTTTTAAGGACTTGGTTTGTTTATTGTATGTATCCTTAAGATTACCCAGACAAAGAACAGAAATAAATACATGTAAAAAGAAGTACTTATAAATCCTTTTTAGTTAAGTTTAGCTAGTTAAGCATTTGCCTGAGAAAGAAGACGAACAATGTTCTTGTGTGCAATTGAAACTTGCAAATGGTTGCAGCAAGGCTCACGATGATAGTAATTACACTAAAGTAATAATAGCTCAGAGGACCATATTACTAATTCCTTGTTTTTCCTTATTAAAAATGCAGAATTTGGGGCAAACGGATTACTTTGCTGCACTAAAAGTTTCAGAGCTGTTCCCATTCAAAGATGTTTGTGCCATTCCAGCTCACTTACGAGCTTTGGGCAGTGAGGAGCATAAAGATGACCTTCCTAAATTGCATGTTATCTCTGCCTACTGTTGGCAGAAGGTTTCTCCAATACGGTTTAAAATGAGTATCAAGCCCCCTGCTCATTCAGCGTGGTCAGTTCTTCCTTTCCTGGTGTGCCACATTTTGCAAAGCTCTCAGGATTCTTTCCAGCAACCCCTGCATAGTGCATGGGAATCCAGTTTCTTACTGCAGTGGGCTGCAGTATCAGGAATCCTTCAGCTGTGGGCACATGATGCAGCTCTGCTGTCTGCCTGGGACCTGTGAAGTCTGTTTGGGAAGCAATGCACCCTGCAGTCTGACATGCCAGAGTTCACCTTACTCAGCAAGGCCCCTTCCATTCTCAGCCCCCTAAAACTGAGTGAGTTCCGTATCAGTGTGTATTTGTTTTAGTCAACCAGCATGCAGATAAGAGGACATACCCGCTGCAGTCTGTACTTACGAATCATTAGGACTAAGCAACATCTTTCTGCATTTCTTTTAATGTCACACTTGATAGTGTATATCACCCACCTTAACAGCAGCTAATGGCTAAGCATTTTTGCAGTACTTCAAGTTAGTTTTATATGGCTAAAAAACAATACGAGCATTCCTATCAATTCTTCAATTGGCTTTCAGAATTTTACGAATTATTTAGTCTCCAAGCTAGTAACTAGAAATGGCACAAAAGTGGTAATGTATCATTTGTCATATATCACATAATTGCATTTTTTTTTGTTTTTATTCTTATGCGAGTAAATGAGACAAAACAAAGCACCCAGTCCACAAAAGCCAGCATGTCTTAGGGGCAGCAGGGCAGACTACTGCACTGGCCCGCCAAGGCCGCAATGTGCTGCAGGCTGCTGCTGCAGCTCTGGCTTCCTCGCCAGGTGGCAGAGGCCCTCTGCAGAAGAGCACACCGCAGCGTTCACACCTTGCCTTCTTGGCACTGGACCAGCGACCACTCCACTTTCAAGTGTCCAGTAGACAACTACGAATCAGTTTTTGCAGATTGTAAGGGAATGTAAGGGGGCTGGGAAACAGCAAAAGGGAGAGAGGGTGAGTGTGTGCCCAAGTGTGACAGATCACCGTTGGCTAACAGTGCCTAAAATTTTTCTCCCGCAGTATTTACAGGCCAATCAATAACCAACTTCCTTCATCGGTTAGATGCTCACACCTAAAATCACCTCTCCCTACAAAGAAGCTAAACGAAATCAGGGTTCTATGGCCAGCGTCAGGTATCAATAGGACCTAAGAGCTCACGTCTGGGCTGAAAATCAGCACCAAGTTTGGGGGTGGGACCGTGCAAGTCTGCAGACCCCGGCATGCCTCTCCCGAGCGCTGCTGGATGGGACCGGCTTAGAGATGGCCCTTCCAGGTGCTCGCGCCTCCGTGCGCAAGGACTACCCCCGCCCCCAAACCAAATAGCTCACCCTGCTGCATCCTCCGAGCCCCAGCCTCCGGGCGGGCGCAGGGAGGCGGGAGCCCGGGTCCCCCCCGGCTCCTTGGCGCCCCCTGACGCCGGCCTCCAGCAGTCGATCCACCGAGGCTGCAGAGGCGAAGCCCGGGGGTCCCGCGCACCGCCGCCTGGCGCGTGGCCTGGCGGGCCGTGCGCGCGCGCACCGAGCCGGCCTGCGGGAGGGCGCGCCGCTCGGTCCCGGCTGCAGCCATGTGCGCGCGGCCGCGCCGCCGCAGCCCGTGACGTCACCCAGCGAGCCCCCCGCCAGCCCGCCGCGCCCCGCCCCGCCCCACGTGCGACGGCTTCGGGATGCCGAGGCCTGAGGCGGCCATCCGACGATGCTCTCAGCCGGCTACGTCCCGGGCGGGGCTGAGCCCGAGGGCCGCGCACAGGCTGGGGCGCCTGCGGAGGGAGGGGCGCGGCTGTCGCCGGCGCGCCGTGTGCTGAGTCATGGCGAGAGCTGCCCGCTGCTCTCCATCAGTCGTTCCGGGGCCGGCGCGGGGTGTGCAGCCATTGGGCCGCGCGCGGGTCCGCGAGCGCCGGGCTTGACGCGCTGAGCCGCGCTCGCCCGTGGCCGCCGCGCCCGCCCTGCGCCCAGCGCCCCGCGCCCAGCGCGCTCTGCCGCCTCAGCCCCGCGCCGCACGGCCCCCCGCCTCGCCCGCACCATGATCGCCGCGGCTTTCCTCGTTTTGCTGAGACCCTACAGCATCCAATGTGCTCTCTTCCTCTTGTTGCTTCTGCTGGGCACCATTGCCACCATCATTTTCTTCTGCTGCTGGCACCGCAAGCTCCAGAAAGGGAGACATCCGATGAAATCGGTCTTTTCGGGTCGTTCCAGAAGCAGAGGTGAGACACGCCACCACTGGCTTCTTCTGGGCAGAAGCGAGGTTGAAGCCTCCTCTGCCGCTCCTGCCCCCTTCATTGCCCACTCTCCAAGCTATGTGCATTTATTTATTTAACGCGCCCTGGCCTTTTGCCCTCGAGTCCGTTCAAAGATCACCAGGGTTTGGATAGCTACGGAGATTCGGAGGTGATGGGAGGAAGTATCAGACTCGATCCTTAGGGTCAGTTTGCTAAATTTTTAGCCCAGAAGGTAATTGTAGTGGAATCCTAGGCTGAGGCACTCTTCCCTTTACACAACCTTTGCTGGAGCTTGGAGATGTAAAAAGGAAAAAAGAAAAAAAAAGTAAGGCGTGATAATTTGGGGGTTCCCCTTCCAACTTTGCTGGAACTTCTTGCAGAGAAATCATCCTAGAGACACCCATACTCCCTCCGCCCCGCCCCAGCATGCCCACCGAATTGGAGAGAGACTTCTAGAATGTGCTTTTCCCGAATCCAGGTAAATGATCAGCAACTCCGCAGGCTGTGAACAAGGAGTTAATGAAGTCTCATTTTCCCTCTTTTCTCCCCAGATGCTGTTCTGAGATCTCATCACTTTCGCTCTGAGGTAATTTATTTAGTGCACTGTCAAGGTCAGAGGTAGCATTCTTTCCTGAGTGCCAGTATTAATCACGTGTGTGTTAAGAAGCCGGTAGGACACCGGATGGGAAGCTTGCAGACCCTAAGCCCAAACTGGCATGCTTCTTTCTAAGCAATTCCACAGTGAAACCTAGGGAACGTTATAACAGATTTTGTGTGTGTGAGGAGTTCTGTGTGGAGTCTGCTTCACAAGAGGTGGGAGGGGCAGACCCTGAAAGTGCAGCAGGCCTTAGAGAACTTAGCCAGGGAATGGCTATCAGTTTAGCGTACAGTCTGGATCTATGGTGGAAGCACTTCCTGGGTGGTCACCGAGGTCGGTAGTTGTGAACTCAGATAAACCACAAAGGTAAAACTGTTAGGACCTTAGCACAACAGTTTCAACCACATACATTCCAGCTGGGACTCCAGGTGACATTTTTGCTAGCTTAGAAAGCTGTCCACGAGGGTATTTAGGACACGGAAGTGGTGTTGATGAAGACACAGCAGAGAGTGTGTCGTTGATATGTGCGTTAGACTATCCTGTAGAGTTGGTGGCTGGACATTGTAGGTGAGACTGCAGGAGGACCAGCTGCAGTTAGAGCAAGATACAAACTCAGCCTGACCCATCAGATTTCTCTACTTTCGGGATGCTCAGTTATAGCAAGACAGTGTTCTTTCTTGGGGGGAAGGTGCACAGACCGGGGTGTGGAGGCTGCTTTGTGATACAGCTTACTCACTTCCGCAAAGTATTGTGTGTATCCCCTCTCCTGCAAGCTCCTTATTTACCTGAAGCTACTCCACATCTTGTTTTGCTTGCTAATCGGAGGTTGCATCGCATCCTGGTGATTGTTTAAACTTACCTGCATTGTCATAGCGTTATTATGTTCCACACTGAGTGATTCTATTGAGTGTGCCCTGGAAGTGAGAACCCTGTGCTAGTTAAGATTTGTGAGAAAAGAATTTGTCAACAGTCAGCAGGCCTGTATCACGTTTTATACTAACTAGTGTGTGTGTGGTAGGGGGGATTGCTGGAAAAACAGTTTTGCCATTTGTAAAACAGAGCCAGCAGTGTCTGCAGGGCTATATGTGGAAAGTTATTTTCAAAATTATGTAAAAATTAATTAGTTCATAGGAGGTATTTAGTTTTGGGTAACCGTCATACGTTTTGCAGAATTGAATTGAAAATTGTCAGGTGTGGTGGCACACACCTTTAAACTTGACACTCAGAAGTAGAGGCAGGGGATCTCAGTGAGTTTGGTGGCCAGCCTGCTTTGCATAGTGAATTCTAGAACAGTCAGAGCTCCATTGCTACATTTGTGAGATCCTGTTTAAAAAAAAAAAGGAAGAGAAGAAGAGAAAGAAAAAAGAAAAAATAGGTAAAAAAATCAAGGTATGTTTGTAATGAAGTCTTTAGAAAATTAGGTCAGCTTTATGGACTACAGCATGAACTGGGTCTGTTGTGAAACAGTTCTTGAATAGCTCATCAATTAAGTAGAACAATTCATTTAGATGCAGCAAGCAGTAAATAGTGGGCAGTGTGCAAGCGCTATTAAGGTGTAGGGGACTGACTTGAAAAAGATCCACCAGTTCCGTGGACAGAAATGACAGTGGAGTAAGGCTGCTGCCAACGAGCCTCAGACGTTCTGAGCGCCCGGGGAACGTGTGGGATGTGGCTATGTCTTTGTGTTTTGTTCTGCTCAAATTTTGTCTTGAGCTTGTGTTCGTTGAGAAGTCTGGGAATAGCTGTTCATTGCCTTATCTTGCTCTGTAAGACTGCCAGTATAGTTGAAATCTTTGTGTATACTAGTTGCTTGCTTTATGTGGTAGCCTGTGAGTTCCTGAGGGCAGAGCCGAGGTCTCTTGTAGATGCCACTGCCTGGCTCAGTGCCTCACTCAGAATGGGTTCTTCATAAATGTTTATGGGATGAATGGGAACAGTCTCTCGGTGGGCAAATAGGACTCAGAGTTGGACAGGAGAGAAAAAAGCATTCTTGGAACATGGCTTAGAATTCGGCAGTGCTTATTTACCGTTCCCAGGCTTTTCAATTAGAATTTTATTTATTTATTTTTTAAAATAGGGTCTCACTGTGCATCTCTGGCTGCTCTGGGACTCACTGTGTAGATCAGGCTGGTCTTGAACTCACAGAGATATACCTTTCTGTGTTTCTTGAGTGATTGGCTTTTTCCAGTTCTTTAAAAAAAATTACCTTGGTGTTTGTAATAAAACTTAAGGTACTCATTGTAACAAAAAGATTCTGTTGGAATTTCTTTTTTTCCTCAATAAAATAAAATGTACTATCAGCTTAATTTATTGATGGGCTATGTATGGTAAACCAAGCAAGGAATGCCATTTTATATGTGGAAGTTCATAGACGGTGTTGCACAAGAATGTCATATTTCGTCACTGTCTTCTGTTTACCACAAACAGAGCATTTCCCCTTGAGCAAAACACAGGATATATTTTCTTCTCCCTCTTAGAACATTATTTCTGCCAAGATTTTTCTCCTTAAAGAAGAACTCCACATTTACTTGGATTGAAGCATGTTTAATAAGTTAGAGTGGACACAATGAATATTTATTCCTGCTGCTTTTTTTTATTAGCAGTTGCTACAAAATTTTATTATCAAAGCCAATACTTCGCCTTTCTGGCAAGTTCTAATCACATTGGGGTTAGTTTCTAGTGCTTGCTGTTCTCCATGCCAATCTTAGTAAGTGGATATAATTCACTTTCAGCGTTTCTGTCCTGGTCAAATGAGAAACACCATGTAGGATCTGCTGACTCACTTTGAAACCTGAACAGGCTGTGACAGAATACTGGAACTGATGAAGTTTGGGAAACATTTTGCTGTTTCATTTGGCAGAGGCATGGATGGTTTCTACCACTTACGCCTCCGGGGAGGAGTCGGCGTGGATGGGGAATTTTGAGGTGCTCTATCCGAGGTGATCAGAATAATACTTCCTAAGGAGAAAGCACAGCTTCGAGGGCTCCGCCAAAGAGATGAAGGCAGCCCCCAAATCTCTTTCTCCTCGTCTGTGTTTACTGGTACTTTTCTTCAATCCAAGCTCTTTGTGAGAAACTATAAGTCAGCAATACGAATGTTCAAGCGGTGCGCTAGGTCTGTAGTCACCACCAGCACTTCCTTTGCAGATGCAAGCTTTTTAACAAGGCTTTAAATTTTAATAACAGCATATGAGAAAGTGAAATTAACCCCTCTAGCAACGTCTATGCAATTTTACCTGACCTTAGAGGTTCAGTTAGGTAGAAATATGTGTATTGCTTGCTCTTAAAAACTTGCCCTGTGTGTGTGTGTGTGTGTGTGTGTGTGTGTGTGTGATTTCACTGTAAACCATTAGTGGGTTTCCCATCGATGTAGGACAGTCTAGAAACCATGTGTACCTCCTGTTTTCCAGCCATTTGGCACTTCTGAAGTGCACTTTCCCAAAGACTTCCAATGTTTTGCGTTGAGACTGTGAACAGTGGTCAGTGTCACCCTAGGTCCTATAGTGAAAGTCAGGCTGTGACAGTCCTGTTTTGGAGGACATTTCAGAGAGTGATATGGCTAGCTGAGGCACCGCCCTAGTATAAAGGAGAATCTTGGTGTATTGTCCTTCATAGAATGAAGACAGTTATAATGCTTTCGAGAGTCCCGGAGTGAACGGTGGTAAATGATCCCTATTCATCTGCTCAGGGAATAAGGGACGCCTTGTTTGTCTAAGGAAGGAGCCTGCCCTTTCCCGCCACCAGGATCTGAGTGAATATCTTTTCTTCCTGCTTCAGGCAAAGGGACCAAGAGAGTTAACTCAGATTAAGCAGTTCCTGAAGAGTCACACAGGAAGGGACGGGGTGGTAAGACAAGAACCACCGCTACCTTTAGTCTCCTTTTGGTCCTGACCTGCGTCACTCCTAACCCAAACAGAAATGGGCCCAAAATTCTCAATGGAAGAGAAAAACTAAGTTGAGTGTTCTCAGTGCATACTTTCTACAAACCTGGATAGACACATTTGTTATTTGCTTTCCTTGCCCTTATTTATTCAAAGTCTGTGGATGAAATGTACTCTACGCTCTGCTCAAAGCCTCTGGCCTCATTAGATGCCCAAGTGTCCCTGTTCCAAACTCTGGAGGATGAGCAGCAAAATAACCACATTACATAGTTTCTCATTAGACTCCTGTGTTTCATTAAGAATTACTACCCCTTCTAGATAGGTATATGTAAAGAGCACATGGTACATACGCATGTAAACATGTGCAACTATTATGTTTTATGGAGCAGTTTAAAAATAACTTTATACTTTTCAAAAACTGAAAAAAATCACCCAGTGTTCTGAGTTGGGGAAAATAGTGCTTTATTATTGAGCTATCCTTTATCATTAGGTTATTGTTACAAATAAATTTTTGTCTAGTGTCATTCTAGGTCTAGATTAGTTTATACTAATTAAATCAATCATGAGTAGTATGTATATAGTATACATGATACAGTGTTCATTTAGTGTGATCCAATAATTTTCAAAGTAAATACATTAGTCTTTTCTTTATGAAGTACTGTGTTAGACACCAGGGCTGACAAAGATGCTGATATATATATATATATATATATATATATATATATATATTCCATAGTCACCCCAGCATCCTTGCTGGAATCTAATAGTTACTGGTTCTTCTGTTACAGTAACTGAAGTGCTGTGCTGTTGCCAACTATGAGTCACCCATGCAGTGAAAGCATCAGAGACTGTGGCGTGCAAATGTGCAGCCAATGCAGATGTCTAAGTAACAGATTAGCCCTTGCCATGGAACTTACGATTTTAGCACAGCCGTTCACACCACTCTTACTTTACATAATAACAAACCAGCTGCTGAGTGCAAAACAGAACCCCCCAATATTAAAATAAGGTTATTCCCACTTTTCATGTGTCTAAGCAAAAGCATATTCCAAGTTTGAATATTTGTCCAATCTTTATCCTGAAGAGTGAGCCCATGCTTCTGATTGTAGAACAGAACCGGTTTGATCGTGCTGGAGTATTGAAAGGGGTGTGTGTACCGAGGTTCACAGCGCTGTGCAGAACTCACAGGCTCTCCCACTACCCGCCATGCTCCTCGATCAAGGCACAGCCCCTTGCATCTCACTGGCCCCACAGCTCCATTGCAGGCAGTGTTTCTACGGTGCACAGAGCATCACACTGCCAAGGTATCATGTGGAACATGGCTTCCGCCTTCTGGGTTGGGCCAGGTGAGAGGGAAAAAGGCACAACAAGTTATGTGCAGGAGAAGAATGATGGCACTGGTTGTGCTGAAATGGCAGATGGTAGGCACTGGAGGTGTCCTCTCAGGGGTGACATTTATCCTGCAGTACAGGGGTGAGACTGTAGCTGGCAGACAGCAGGAGCCAGAGCGGAACAGCACACCCTACAGTCACTCCTCAGTGTCTGACTAGAATAAAGGACTCGGGATTTTCAAAGACTCTGAAGCTTGGATATGGGTGTGAGTGCCAACTGCAATGAAAATGAGTTTCGTACACTACTTGACAGCTGTGGTAAAACTATCTGATTTGAACACTTAGGAGGGTGCTTGACATGAACCTCTAGGAGAAGCAAAACACCAGCACATTCTAGTTTCCTGTGGAGCAGCTATAGCGGAGCAGTCTGGCCACTCCATTCTCACCTTCAGGGAGAATGACAGACCTTGGCCTGTGCAGCAGAGCAGTTGAACAAACTTGGGGTTGGGCCTTTCTGCTTAATAGGAAGCTCATATTTGGAAGGGTAGCATGTTTTGTGGTCCAAGGATCAGGTATTGTTGGATTCTGTCCTAACTGCAGATGCTATCTGTCTAAGGTGCCTGTGTGGTGTGCATGTGTGTGTGTTTGTGCGTGATGACGGTGATGCTGGAATTTGAACCTAGACTCTCATACATGCTGGGCAATTTCCTCATGTTTCTGCTGTCATTACAAATTCTAATGCAGAATGTGTAGAATACCAGTATTTATTGCATAAGGGTCTTTTTTATTTTCATATATATTTAACAATATACTTGGTTCTAATATGACCCCTATTCTACTTCCCTCCCCTGTGCTCCTTCAATTAGTTTTTGTTCGTTTGTGTAAGTACCTGACATTTATGTATCAGCTTTTCAGTTTCTTCCTCAAAAATTCCTCTTTTTATCTTTGTGTTAGTAGGGGTTCTCTAGAGTTGCAGAACTTATGGAATGAATCTCTCTCTCTCTCTCTCTCTCTCTCTCTCTCTTTCTCTCATTCTCTTTCTCCCTACACACACACACACACACACACACACACTCACACACGTATATGGAATTTATTGGAATGACTTACAGGCTGCTGTGCAACAATGGCTGGCTATGAATGGAAAGTCCAAGAATGCAGTAGTCACTCAATCCACAAGTCTGGGTGTCTCAGCTGGTCTTCTGTGTGTGCTGGGATCCCGAAGAAGTAGACTCCAATGCCAGTGAAGGAATGGAGGTGCTGGCAAGATGAGGGTTGTCTTCCTGCCTCGAAATCTGGATTAAAGGCATGGGTCTTTCTACTTCAAAGGTTTGGACTAGAAGTTGACTCACCCACTTCAAACCAAGCAGAGACTCTCACAGGTGTGCCCTCCATTCTAGAATGTAGTTCATTCCAGATGTAGTCACGTTGACAACCAAGAAGAGCCATCACAGCCTTTGTCACTTACACTGCAGGCATACAGTTTCTGTCTAGAATGTATAAAGAACCACAAAAATTAAACATTCCCCAAGCCCAAAATTGCCACCCAATAAATGTGCTAGTGATCTTGCCTGTTTGCAAAAGAAGAATACAAATGACCAACAATGCTTTGAGAATTAACCAACATCTCATATAAACTAAAATCACATTGAGATTCTACCCTGCCTTAGTTAGAATGACCACCATCGAGAAACCCAAGTGGTAACAGATGCTGGTAAGGGTGTGAGGAGAGAGGAATCTTTATCTGTTGTTGGGAGTGTAAGTACAGATGCTAGAGACATCAGTGTGGTGGCTTCTCCAAAAATTCAAAACAGAACAACCATATGTCACAGCTCCCCCACTCCTGAGCACATATCCAAAAGGACTCCACTTCCCACAGACACACTTGCACACCTATGTTCATTGCTGCTCCTTTCACCGTAGGAAGTATTTCAGTCACTGTTCCATTGCTGTGAAGAGACACCATGACCAAGGCGCTTTACTGGGGGCCTGCATACAGTTTCAGAGGGTTAGTCTGTGATCATCATGGTGGGAAACATGGCAGCAAGCAGTCATGCTGCTGGATCAGTAGCTGAGAGCTTACATCGGAGCCACAAGCAGGAGGCAGGAAGAGTGAACTGGGAATGGCCTGAGTCTTTTGAAGCCTCAAAGCCCACCCCCAGGGACACACCTCCTCCAACAAGGTCACACCTCCTAGTCCTTCCTAGAGGGTCCCCAGTGGGGACTGAACATGCAAATGCATGAGCCTATGGGGGATTTTCTCCCTCAAACCACTGCTGCTGTTTATTACCCACTATCCCTCACTTCTCCTTAGTCTCCCTCCTCAATATAGTCTGCTTTCTGCGTTATCCCTTAAAATCAAGCACACTTAGCTTGCCAGGACTGCTAACTCACTAAATCAGATGTTCAGGTTTGGGTTTGATTGGTGGGTCTAGTATTTAACACTGTTGGTCACTGGTTCCTTCCTACAACTTCTTCCTTGGTTTTTGGACCATCCCTTTATGATTCCCCCCATCTTTTCTCACCCTGTTTCCTCTGTTCAAGCACTGATTCTCTTCCTTCTTGCTTTTTTAAAAACGGATTTGCTGAGACCCAATTTGCACACTGCATAGTTGATTTGTTTAAAGTGTAATCGTTTCAGTGAACTCACAAGGGTGAGCAGTGAGTCACAATTACACTTCCAGTGTTCATCACCCCAAAGGAACCTACGCTTGTTGGCAGCTGACTCCTTTAGCCGTCCTCTTTGCGCTCTTTCCTTCCAACCTTAGGAAGCCGTCAATCTGCTTCCTGTCATAGACTTCCTGGGTCTCATTTCTTCTCTCCCTCCACGTTTTCTTTGTGGACTTCATCCATATGTACTGTGTGGCTATCTTCATGTGATGGTCACTTGGAAATTGATATCTCCTCTGTCTCATTTTGGCCTCCAGATCTCGAGTCAACTATCCTTTTGCTTGTTTTCATGTGAATGTCCTACACGTTGTTGGAACTAAGTTTGTACGACACTGAATACTCATTGTTGTGTCTACACTTTTAAGAGACTCGCAGCACTCCTGTCCACGGTTCCTCAGTTTGCTTCTTCCACTCTATCCTATCTTATTACTCTAGACTCTGCCTTCCTTCCTCTCACCATTGCTGATTCCTTGGCTTAAGCCCTGTTGTAAGCCTCTGGCAAAGTCTTTGCACCCCCTCTATAATCTACTTATACTAATTTAATAAGGCTCATTCTAAAAAAGATAATTCTAAAACTCTTATCAGTCTTGGAGACAAGTATGGTCAATAATAAAAAGCACACACAAAATGAAGTTTTAATGAACGTGTTTATATTCTTAGCAAGGTTAGAGGTGGCTTCTGGGTACTTCAGTTCTACTCTGTCTTTGCTGGTTCTTTGGAACAAACTTATTTTCCCTCAGAGTTGCACTGTGGTAACAGAGTCCAAGAAGTGGAAGAAAGGAAGGAAGGAGGAAAAGGACAGGGCTAACCAACCGTGCACATCGGGGAACCAGCGTTTGCTTGACCATCTTCAGTTAGCTCGCTGTTGCTTTTCACGGGCCAGACTCCAACAAGGCTACCTTGACTGTAGGCAATGCTTGGAGGTGAAATTCAATTCCTCTGTAGCATCTGCAGCTGAGGCAGGCAAGGGAGAGTGTTGGATAAGCCCTGTCTAAAACCATTTTCTTCAAGTTCTAGTCTCCAGTCTACACTTCCTGCCATGTTCTCTAGATTATAGCTATTGCTCATGTTCTTTCTAGTGGAGAAAAACCCTTCCCATTTCCTTTGTTCTGTGACTAAAGAAACAAAATCAATCAACCAGCAAAGACTGACCTCTTTTCAAGCCCAACTTAAAACTCCTCAAAACCCAGGTCCTCTCTCGACTGTTTGGTCTCCCTCAGTGAGCTTTGCTGCACTTTCTGTTGTCTCTCCGAACAGTACTCAGGGTCTCAAAGTCTAAATTCCACCTCATGGCTCAGTGTCAAGGGCGTGGTGAATGTTAGTGAGTGACTAAATTCTTCTCACAGATGTAATAGTTTCCTAAATATTCTATGTCAATCTTTTTCTTAAAGGATAAGAGACAAATGTTTGCCATCAAAAAATTTTGGACATACAGTTGGGCCTTGTTTAATCCAAGGGTGTGCAGTTTCAGGGACTTTTCAAAGTAGGTTGAAAATATCCCCTAGCATTCCCCACATCCAGGGTTTTGTTTAGCATAGAATATTTATCTAGCTTTAAGATGATTCAAAATCATAGCTGAATGTGATCCCTGGCATTTTTAATAAAATGCATTCTTTGACAACTTCATAATAGAGCTTCAAGTTCAGTCAGAAAATGGTTGGTTTCCTCCATGATAGTCGTTCCATTATTATAGCAGTGGGCACATCTTGTCTGATACACATTGGTATTGTAGCATGCAGGGTCCACCGTTAAGACCACCGATACCTTTTCTTCTCCAGCAGCCTTCATAGAGACTTCCAGCATGATGAATGCTAGCTGGCAGAGAGGAAGCTTCTCGCTAAGTTCCAGCTTTATTTCCCTGCGTCCTGCAACCAAGGCGTGTGCTTTGTTCAGCCATGGGTCTTACCAGCTGTTTCCTGAGGGCAACCAAGAGACATGCAAGAGCCTGGACTTGTGGCCTTTCTGCCTAGCAGCTCACAGGGCCCTGTCCCACACCTGTGATGCCTGAGAGCAGCATTGTCTACTGATGAAAGGGATACCACTGTTCAATCAGTTTTGAACAAGTTAGTTTACAGGGTAGTAGGTTTCCGTCAGGCTCTTTATACTCTTGAGTTTTTGATTAATGCTCTCCTCCAAATTCTTCCCCCTTGTCTCATCTTAAACCTTTCCGCTTTGAATATTGCCCTCCCACTTTCATGCCATATGTGTCTTACTGTCTCCTCCCTCCTGAAGGCTCATCCTGCCCTTTCCTCTCAGGGATCTTTGTAGTTCTTTGCATGTCTCTTGGTTGCCCACAGGAAACAGCTGGTAAGACCCCATTGCTTCTACAGGCACTCCCCGTTAAACGCAAAGTCTACACTTCAAAGCTCGAGTCAACACGTGAGAGAACATGCGGTGTTTGTCTTTCTGGTCCTGGCTTCTCTCACTCGATAATTTCCAGTTCCATCCATTTCCCAGAGATTTTTGTTATTTCATTTTTATTTAAAACTGAGTAATGTTCCATTATGTATCTGTGCTACAGCTTCATCATCCCTTCATTTGTTGATGCACATGTAGTCTGATCGCATTTCCTGGCTGCCGTGAATAGGGCAGCAATGAGCATAGATGGCAGGTATCTCTGTAGTAATAGGACATTAGGAGTGGTAGAGCTAGGTCATATGCTGATTCTATTTTTAGCTGTTTGAGAGCCTCCACACTTATTTTCATAGTTACTGCACAGGCTGACACACCCCAGGAATATATAAGGGCTCCTTCTTCCTACATCCTTGATAGCATTTTTCCCATTTGTTCGGTGTTCTGGATGTGTGCACGCAGATGGTGTGTATTCTGTGATACAGCGTTGTGGTCTCTTCGCCTTGCTGAAGGGAGGTCTTTAGTGCTTCTGTTGCTCTGTGTATTCCAGGCTGGCCAGCAAGCTCCCAGGCGATTCTTCTCTTTCAGCCTACCATCTCACTGCAGCAACGCTAGGTTACAGATTGAACCTCATCTGACTTTTGATGTGGTACAGAGATCAAGGGCAGACCTTCAGGTTTGCATAGCAAGAACTTTTTCCTGCAGAGCCATCTCACCACAGGGGACAATAGCCCTTGTGACTAGAGTGAACTGAAATCTCAAAGTAATTTTAAGTTGCATTTCCATGGTGGCTGATGGTGTTGAGTTCTTTTTGAAATGTTTATTAGCCATTTGTGTTTCTTCTTTTGAGGTGTCTGTGTTCATTTTCTTTTTCTTTTTCTTTTCTTTTCTTTTCTTTCTTTATTTTTTTTGTTTGTTTGTTTGTTTTTCGAGACAGGGTTTCTCTGTAGCTTTGGTGCCTGTCTTGGAACTAGCTCTTGTAGACCAGGCTGGTCTCAAACTCCCAGAGATCTGCCTGCCTCTGCCTCCCGAGTGCTGGGATTAAAGGCGTGCGCCACCACTGCCCGGCTGTCTGTGTTCATTTTCATAGCTCACTTTCTGATTGTGTTGTTCATTTTCCTGATGTATAGTTTCTCGATGTCTTTATGTTTTCTCGATATACTGATCTTCTGTGGGATATATGTAGGAGATATATCCCCCAACTCTATAGGCTTCCTCTTAACTTGACAGGTGGTTGCCTTTGCTGTAAGGAAGCCTTTTAATTTCATGAGATTCCATTTGTTCATTGCTTACTTTCTGAGCAAGGAGGCCCAGTCAGAAAGTCCTTACATATGTCTGTTGTTTTAGTCCAGGTTCTCTTGAGAAACAGAATTGAGAGATGGAGGTGGGGAGAGAGAGAGAGACAGAGAGAGATTCTGTCAAGAAAAAAACCCTCACAGTTATACCCAGGAGCTTGGGTTAATTCCAGATAATGTCAAGTTGACAATCAAGAAATAATGGTCATATCTATATCTTTGTAGTATGTTCCCTACATTTTTTCTAACAGTTTCAGAGTTTCAGGTTCTATGTTGAGGTCTTTGACTCATTTGGAGACACCCCCCTCCACTTTGATGAAGGGTGATAGAGAAGGATCTGGTTTTACTATTCTGTATGTTGATTACCAATTTTCCCAGCTCCATTTGTTGAAGATGCTATATTTTGGGCCTCTTTGTAGAAAGCAGTTTAATGAAAAATGGTCTTATATCTGGCTCTTCTGTTCTATTCCACTGATGTATGTGTCTGTTTTTGTGCCAGTACACACTATGATGATGATTCTATAGTGTAACTGCGATCAGATATGCTAACACCAGCAGCAGCATTCTTGCTTTTTAGGATTGCATTGCCTGCGAAGGGTCTTTTGTGTTTCTGTATGGATATCTGGATTGTTTTTCAATTTCTTCAAAGAGTGGAGTTGCAGTTTGATTGGGATTGAATTGAACCCGTAGCTTTCTTTTCATGAAGTTGCCATCTCCCAGCACTGATTCTTCTAAATTCACGAGTGTGGGAGGACCTCCTGCCTCACCCTCCAGAGTGCTGGGACTGCAGGCGTGGATTACCACATACAGTCTGTATGCATATGGTTTTGAGAGGCCTTCAGCTACTCAGCAGAAAGCCATGTATTAAGGATTCAAATTGTAGTTCTGGAGACTACATATAAGCTACTTGTTACATCTGCATTGTTATAATAATGAAACAAAGCAGAAGCTACAGGGCAAAGCACTGTATACTGTTGCTTTACTGGCAGGAAGAGTAATTGGTATTTTAAACAGAATATATGTTTCTCCAAAATGAATCCAGGTGTTTGCTTTAGATGCAGCACATAAACTACTGAGCTCAGAGTTTAAGGTTCAAGCCTGTGAGAGTTTTCCAGAATTAAATACAGTTATTTAGGTTCTGTTGCTTTTAACACAATGCCAAGTAACGCATTAGAAATGGCTGAAAGTTCAGGAAAGAATTTGAATTCTAGTGACTAAGATCCTTGAAAGGATCAATTTTATATTAATGTTGAAAGAGAATAGAATTTAGGCACACTTTGTGGCATATACAAGGCACGACTATTACTAAAGCTATTATTTTTCTCATTTAAAAGTGCAGTGAACTGGCTCACAAAAAAAAAAAAAAACAGATGCATGCCAATGTCTTTGGTTTGGTTTCTGCTGTACATTGTGAAATGCCCAAGAAGGAGAGAGGTGTGATGGAGAAAGTCCAGTAGGGCCAAGCCTGATCCTTTATGCCTTGAGCGCTTAATACACCTATCAACCATAAGAAACCATTTACTGGCAGAGGATACCAGTATGGGACAAGGATGTGACAGTGAACTGTATTATCGAGAAAAACAAGAGTCTTTGTGACTTGAGACTTCCGATGGTAACATGGTAGAGGAAGTGATTGTGAGTGCATCTGACCTCATAGACGCTGCAGCCGCCTGCTGTGAATGCAGGCCTTGCTCTTGCTGAACTGATTGTCCACAGCATTTACTGGGCTTCTTCATGGTCCTCCGAATCTCATCTCAGTGCACACCTCAGACCAGAGACACAGATTTTGATAACAGAGAAGCATTAGCCATGAGCGCGTATGAGTGGGCAGAGGGCTTGCCTAGCGGGTGTGAATCCTGGGTTCCATGCCTAGCACAGTGTTAACCTGGTGTGGTGGCACATCCTTCTCAACCCAGAGTGAAGGAGGAGGAGGCCAGGCAGGAAGATCAGTTCAAAGTCATCTTCAGCTATGGTAAAAGTTCAAGACCAGCCTGGAATACAGGAGAACTGTCTTGAAGAAAAAAGTAATTAATATTAAATATGAGCTGGGCCTTGTTGGTCCATCAAGCAACTACATTCTAGGTAGGGTTTATTATCAGTTATATTGCCATTTTCACATATTTTAATGAAAATTGAATGGTAAATAAATTGTATGTTAACTTTAAACATTGCATGGAAAATGTTATTCCTGATGTAAATCTTCTGGATTGGAAGAGGTCAAGGTGGAGGGCAGGGGTCAGAAGAAACCATCAGTAAAGGATTTACAACCCCCCCCCAGCCACACGGCAGAGACCCAGACAACAAGGTTATAGGTTGAGGGCTCTCACTGGCCGCCTCCCTGTGCATCAGCTAGAGCTGCTGGAGCCAGAGCTGAGAATCTCACCTCCCATCTCAGCACAGTTATGCCAGAAATTCAATGTTTAATCTCCACTGTTGCATAAATGTCACACGATCCTTTTACTCCCGTTTCTCTGTCTGTCTGCTAGGCTTTAGGGTGGTTGATATGTTTCTTTGCTAAGTGTACTACAATGCTCTTCCTGTTGTTCACCCTCTATGATTACCAGCATCATCTCTATGATTGTTATTCCACTCACATCTCACATACTTCCTGTTGATTTTACATTTTCTGCTCTTTCTCTCTTCCTCATTTCCTCTTTTTACTTCTACATATTAACTTTCCATAGCTTTGACAATCTCTAAGATCCATGGAACTTGATTATTTCCTCACTTTCTTCCCCTGTCTGCTTACTTTCCTACCTGTCCCACCTGTCCTCCTTACCCCTCACACCTCATTTCAGTACCTAAAGTATGTATCATACTATACTCGTAACAAGTACTATACTGTACTTCCTACAGTTACTTGCGCCAGAGTGGCCACTGCTGTTAACTGGCTGGTCTAGCGTTTGAACCGTGGCAACGTCCAGTGACTGTGATGTGCTTCGTGTTGCCCCAGGCACCCGGGCTCCTAGACAACTGTTTTCTGAACTGTGAACTGTAGACATCAACTCTGCCGTATCCAAGCCCCACTCGAACATCGGAAGTACTGCAACTCAAAGAACATAACCTGATCAAAACAAACCCAAGCAGCTAAAACAGCAGTGCAGCCATACTAGGATCAAACCATGGTAATACAAATGCCCCCAAAAGTTACTAATCCTATATTATACCATCCAATGATGAGTAACGTGTAAACCCACATATAGAATTTGTGCTTCAAACAATTATATGTATTTATTATTCTTATCTTTAAAGATACATATAATTGTTTGAAGCACAAATATAATACCTTCTTACAGGGTTAATGATGTATATAGATATAATGATTAATATAGAAAATAACAAATTCAATGAGTTTCTTTTACGATTGGGAAAATTTTATTTTATAAAGTACAATAAAATTTAAGAATTCAGATTTCAGCACAAGAAAAACCAACAGAAAATAATGTGAAGCCAGAAGATAAATCCAAGTAGAATTTTAAAACATATCCAAATGGCCTGAGGAAGTCAGGCCAGAGGCCACACTTAATAAAAAAAAAATCCGAGGATAGAGCTGAGGATAGAGGTGCATGTATGCAGTCCAGCTGCTTGGACAGACTGAGGTTGGATGGCCGAAGCTCCCGAGTGATAGATCAACCTGGGCAACAAAGTGAAGCCACATCTCAAGGATCAAACCTAAATAAATAAATAATAACCAACAACTCACCCACTAACCAAGACTATGGAAAAGATACACCGAAATCATAAAATACGGACATCAAATCAGCATGTCATTTGGCTACATTAAATATTAGTGGACTAAATATTCTAATTGTGACAGAGATTATTATAGCCGATAAACAGCGAGACCTGACTATGTGCTGTTTACAGGCATAGACTTTAATAGTAAAGGGGAGGTGCTTGTGAGATGGCTCGGGTGGTACAGACACCTGCCACCACATCTAAGCCCAGTTCTTGGGACCCAAATATGCTAGCTGTGGCATAGACACATGATCTCTCTCTCTCTCTCTCTCTCTCTCTCTCTCTCTCACACACACACACACACACACACACACACACACATGCACGCGTGCACACACACATAAATATATCAATTTTTTAAAAATATTTATTTATTTACTTATTATGTATACAATATTCTGTTTGTGTGTATGCCTGCAGGCCAGAAGAAGGCACCAGACCTCATTTCAGATGGTTGTGAGCCACCATGTGGTTGCTGGGAATTGAACTCAGGACCTTTGGAAGAGCAGTCAGTGCTCTTAACCACTGAGCCATCTCTCCAGCCCACATAAATATATCAAATATAGAGGGCCTGGTGATATAGTTCATTTGTTAAACTACTTGCCTAGCACACATAGGTCCCTAACACTGCATAAATTGGGCGTGATGGTGCCTGCCTATGATCCCGGAGATGGAAGCATGACCTCCCCAATGACTTAACAAGTTGGAGATCAGTTTAGGCTACATGAGACTGTGTATGAAAGAAAAATGGAAATGAAAAACAAAGATACATTGAAAGTGCTTGAGTTAAACCTAAGACTGGAATGGCTCTATCTGGGCAGTGGTGGCGCTCTCCTTTAATCCCAGCACTTGGAAGGCAGAGGCAGAGGAATCGCTGAGTTTGAGGCCAGCCTGGTTTACAGAGTTCTAGGACAACCAGGGCTACATAAAGAAACCCTCTCTTGACCCCCCCCCCCCAAAAAAAAAACCCAAAAAAGATTGGAGAGGCTCTAATAGTGTTAGATTAGATAGATTTATCGAGGCAAATAATGTTAATAGAGTTAAGAAATGTCCCATAAAGATGAAAGGGATAATTATTAGGAAGATATAATCCTAAATGTGAACATACCCAGTAAGAGCCTCTACAGGTATGGAGTAGACATAAAAAGCAATGCAGAGATAGGCGATGGTGTGTAATAGGCGGTCATTGAAAAGGCTAATAAACCTCTGTCAATTGGTAGAACATCCACATAGAAGAAGGCTGAGTTAATCTCACCCACATACATATTCACAAAGACAGGGTTTGGGGCCTTAAGACATGGATTAACTTTTTCAGGGGGTAGGGGGCTGTTGAGGCAGGGCTTCTTTGTGTAACAGCTCTGACTGTCCTGCAACTTGATTTGTAGACCTGTCTGGTCTCAAACTCAGAGAGATCCACCTACCAAGTGCTGGGGTTAAAGGTGTGTGTCACCATGCCCATCTGAGACATGTAGTGATTTTAAGTAAGATTTCAAATCTTACAGATTAATTTTTGTTCATAACAAGTTTAAATCAGAAACAAGATTTCTAGAAAAGTGCCAAGTATTTATAAAATAAATAACATGCTTTTATGTAATTTTTGTGTCAAAATAGAAATTGTAAAGGAGATTCGAGGATGTTTGCGCTAAATAAAAATAAAAACAGGATCTTAAAATTGTGGGGTATAGGCAAAGTAACATTTGGAAAGGAAAGTCGGTTTCTGTTTGCTTGTATTAGAAAACATGAAAGGTCTAAAATGAATTCATAGTCATTCAGTAATATGAAATGGGGGAAGTGGGGAGCAAATACAGAGAAAAGGGAGGGAAGAAGAGCAGATGTGGACGAGAAGGAAAAGACACACAGTACAGGCAGTACAGGTAAAGCTGACCCTTTGATGTTTAGCTGTGCTGCTGAAATCACTCAGGGGTGAAAGAAGAAAGAGCGGCTGTGGTTCTAAGAATTAGATTTGTAGAAGAAAATAATGAACGAAAATTTAGGACATCCTTAACAGCAAGAAGAGACTTTATTTTGCCTTAGAAGGGCGCCAGAAGGTTGGGCTAAACTATGACCAGGTGCGAACCCAGCGGCACTGTGGCTAGAGGTGAGCGCGCAGGTCGCCTGGCTTTGAGGCAGAGTAGAGTGAGAGGTGGGGGAGAGGAGGCTGTCACTTTGGGTAGAGAAGGGGGAAGGGGGTTTCCTTAGGGGCAGTTTTGGAAAATGAGCTGTTTTTTTCTGGTTAGACTGGTTTTGGAACTGGGAAGGGGGATGGAGAGGGGCAGATGTGCAGCTGCCAGGTTTCCAGGGTGAGGGCCAGCTGCTTTTCTTTCGCTGCCTCTGGGAATTGTACAAATAGCTGGTTTCCTGGACCTTTAAGCCAGGGCCTTAGTTTTAGGGAAGAGAGATTTTCCTTTTATGGTTAGAGCACACACAGCTATGATAGAGCTAATATACTGTTTTTGTTTATGCCAAAGACTTGGTAATTTAGCCACTGGATTCCTAACAATATGGTGGTGGTTTGGACTTTGCTGAGCCAGAAAGTTGCTCCTCTCTGGGTCAGTCTTGGCTGACCTGGCGGATGTTCGTTCCCGTGTTCTTGAGCTACTTGACGCACTCAGGTTCCTTCCACACTGTCCCTCATTTGCTGGCAAGCTAACAGTTTGGTTCATACGTGGTTAAATTTGGGTGCAAAAAGCAGAAAGAGTTCGATACAAGAGACCTCTTGAGATACAGGCTTGTCAATGACAAACTTTTCCTATTTTTACTTTAGACAGTGTTTTCTAATTTTCTGTTTTCTACATACATGAAAATTATAAAATTTTTAGACCGAACAAATTAAAATATTTTAAGTAATAAACTTATTATTTTGTGCACTAATAATTAATAAAAATGAATGCTTATCTCATTCTACATCCAATTTTCTTGAGGTACAGTGTCCAGTTTTATAATATTTTTCATAATTTCAGGGAGATATTTATGTTGGCAGTCATCCTGCTCTCACCCTGGGACTTCTAATCTGCTCCCAGTGTCTGTATAGATCTGTCTTTCCTGGACACTGGTATGAGTAGAGTCACATGACTAAACATAGTCGTCTTACTATCAGAGTTCTTTATTAGGTCTGTCTGTTCCCTGCATGCCCACAGCTGAGCATCATGAAGACTCTGCAGGCACTTGAGTATGAATATATATATGTGCAAAAGAACATGTATTGCTATCTTTTCACCGCTTTTAGGAGATTCTCTGAAAGCTTTCAAAGTTAACATCCCACACAAGGCTTCAGAGTAGTAGAAATTAGATCTCATTGTTTCTTAATTGAACACTTTTTAAGTTCCTATTTGTGACTATATCGTTTAAATCAAATAAAGTATAAATAATTGGGTGTGAATGTGAGTAAAGTCTAAAACTCTAGAGAAGGAGGAAGGATAGAGGGTGGGCAAAGGACACAGGGAGTGAAAGAGGAAAGAGACTGAGGGCAAGGACTACACAGAAGCAGGAAGGGGAGCAGGGGAGGACGGGGAGCAGAAGGGTGTAGGGATGGGAGCAGGGGGCTGAAGGACATGGGATGAAGGGGATTCTGTAGAGCACACTTTGTTCAAAATGGCAGTGTTAACTAACATTTGCTTATTTAAACTTGATTAACTAATTAAAAATAAGGTAACGTTTCAAAAAAAATTGAGCATTTTACCAAATTCGGAGGACTTTCTTGATCCATTTTGGAATGCCCCCAAATCAGCTTGCAAATGTCCGCTGCCTCCCCAAGCAGCTTGTTGTACAGTTAGGACCGAACACTTTTGAAATTGCTGTCTGGAGTTGCTCGGTGACTGGCTTAAAACTTGGAGCTTGTTAATGGTCGACAGCTTTTTAATTATTATTATTTTTGAAATAGTCTGCCTATAGTCCGAGCTGTCCTTAAACTGCCTATGTAGCCAAGGATTGCCTTGAGCGTCTGATTCTCCCACCTCCACCTTCTGAATGTTGAGGTTTCTGTGTTTTTCTTTCTTCTTGTGTGACTGTTCAACTATATTGGGTAAACGCATCAGTAATCATGACAAACCGTACATTGTATTTTCCGAAGTCTGCAGGGAGTTCTTTAATCCTAATCTGATTGGTTTCGGAAGTTAAAGGAACTCTGAATGAGAAATGTGCTGAGGTGAGATTCCTGAGGTAATGATAAGGATCGTGTGATGAGAAAAAAGAGCCTGTAGTATTGTGGGTTCTGTGCAGCAGTGGGCTCGCACACGTAGGCTTGATTGATAGGGAGATGGGCGGTTATCAAAGGTGAAAATAAACAATGGTGTGGGATGTCCTTCTGTGTATGTGTTGCTTTTATTGGATAATGAAAAAGCTGTTTCAGCCAATGGCTTAGCAGAGTAAAGCCAGATGGAAAATCTGAACAGAAATATATATATAAGGTGAGCATCCAAACTGCCTAGGCTCCCACAAAGCCAGTACGTGCAGTAGGATCAAAACCCACTGCCATTGTTCTTGAGTTCTCAGCAGTCCTCATTGTCCGCTATGTTCAGCGAGCCCGGTTTTATCCCAGGTTTTTTCAGACCCAGGCCAGCTGGCCTTGGTGAGTTCCCGATAGAACATCCCCATTATCTCTTACTAGACCTGGATGGAGGTGGGTGGTCCTTGGACTTCCCACAGGGCAGGGAACCCTGATTGCTCTTTGGGCTAATGAGGGAGGGGGACTTGATTGGGGGAGGGGGAGGGAAATGGAAGGCGATGGCAGGGAAGAGACAGAAATCTTTAATAAATAAATAAATTAAAAAAGAAATATATATAATAATATATATATATATATAAAATTATAGATAGATAGATAGATAGATAGATAGATAGATAGATAGAGCAGGCAGAAGGAGACAGATGCTGGTAGGCCACAGCCCCTCGGCTATGTGTAATTATTTGGGTGTCCGAGGCCAGGAAACAAGCATGCAGTCTCTGGTTACAAAGCACTCCTCCCACTGAACACAGGTTTAAAAGAGGGCAGAATGCTTTGAGCATCTACTGAAGAATTCTAAAAAAAAAAGTTCACAATGACAGATAAATTGAAGCTAATAAGTAAGAAACCTAAACATCATACCTTGGCCATGAACTTGCCTTTTTTTACCTATAGTGTCTCTAGACCCAAGGCAGTGTACAGCAAGGCAGCCTAAATCCCGAGGGTGGGTACTGAACTCCAAGACAAGAACCTGATTCTGTCTTGAGGGAAAAGTAAGGGTTTTTTTTTTTAAGACTCAGAAAATGCCGGAAGCCTCCATTTTCTCTTCTTCATAATCCTCGTGCCTCGAACAGTGCCACAGGCGGAACCCCAAAGAAGCCAAAGAAACCAAAACTTGCTTTTTTTATCCCAAGAGAACAAATTCCCATTATTTTTGCTTGTGTCATGCTGCCATTCGGCCCCGATGAGAACACGGTCTCATCACACAAGCATGTAACAGGACAGGAACGAAAGACCCAGGCTGATGAACACGCAGTCAGAAGTGGAATCTCGAAAGGAGCCAAAGGAGTGGTGTAAGCATTTTCTAATTGACAAACTGAGCAGCTGAGATGAAAAACACATTTCTAGAAAGACATGAGTCACCAAAGCAACTTCAGAAGGAAATCTCAAGAGACATCCAGACAGTAAAGAAACTGAACTGATAACTCAATTCCCTACAAAGAAAATACGGCTTTCACTGGAGAATGCTATCAAATATGTAAAAGGAAGTAATATCAAAAAGTCACAGAATTGGAAAATGAAAACTGAAATGAGTCATAAACTGAATGTAAAAGTTTGAGAGAAAAAAATTTCATGATTCTGGGCAAGACCAAGATTTCTTAAATATTATACCAAAAAGCACAGCAAAAGGGTAGATTGGACTCATTAAAAAAAATTTCAGTTTTGCACTTAAAAAATACCATTAGGTTGGGGACATAGGGCTTGCCTAGCATGTATAAGCACTGAGTTTGATCCCAAGTCTCACAAAAGAAAAGACAAAAGAAGACTCCCCTTTTTTTTTTTTTCAAGACAGGGTCTCTCTGTGTAACTCTGGTTGTTCTGAAACTTGCTCTGTAGACTAGGCTGGCCTTGAACTCACAGAGACCCGCCTCAGCCTTCTGAGTGCTGGGATTAAAGAAGTGAGCCACCACCACCCAGTGCTAAGACCCATCTTTAAATAAGTGTAAAAGGTAAATCACAGGTTGTGTAAAGAGACTTGGAAATTATGTATCTACTAAAAGTCTTGTATCCAGTAGTTAAACACTCACAGAACTCATTAAGAAGAAAAGAAACAAATTTTAAAATGGGCAGACGTTTGGTGGCCTGTGAGTGCATGAAGGATGTTCTGTGTCTGGGCTTGCACAGTGGCACAGCTGTGGGGAAATGCTGGTGGCTACCATGTGGTGGTGATGAAGAATGGTGCTTTAAAAGATTGAAATCCTCGTCACTGAAAATCCTGACAGGCTGCAACATGGATGAGCCTCAAAGACCTGAGTCAGGGGTTGGGAAGATGCTCAGCAGATGAAACCATGTAGGTGTGAGGACCATAGTAGGCATGGCAACTGCCTCTGATCCTAGTGCTTGGGATGTATAGCAATATCCCAGGGGCAAGCTGGCTACCTAGACTAGCCAAAATTCTGCCTAAGTGAAGAGCAAGCAAAGCAGACACCTGTTGACAACCATTGGCCTCCACACCCACATGTCCGCAAATACGCATGCACATTCGTGTCCCCTTCCTCTCCCTGCCAACAAACAGAACAAAACCGAACCATGAAGCTACATGAAAGAAGCCCAGTGCAAGACTCCACATGCTCTACCTATATCAGTGTCCAGGAAAGATGTGCACAAACACTCAAAGTATTTTAGATGGCCCTTTGGGAGGGGGGTGTTGAGGATGGTCTGTGCTGTTCTGTTTTAGGTGTGTGACATTGTAGATAACTGTATATTAATTACCTGTTACATCTGGAGATATAGAAATTCATAGTCTTCCTAGTCTAGTCTCTTGCTTGAAGTCACAAGTCAGATCTTCCTGGCCTGTACTGGGGGCATAGGGTGGAGGTGAGGGGGGTGCTTAGATCTAGAGACCTAAGGCTTCTTTTAGTAGTGAATATGTATGTATTCAGGAATTCCTCAGGGCTATAGAAACTGTCTTGGGTTGTGTTTCTCGCCCTCCCTTCTCCACACACAGTGATGGGACCATGTGAGACTTGAGGTGAATCCTAACTTAGGTCCTTAGCTTACCTTGGGTAAATGCATTAATGTTGATCGTTCTCTTTTGGTAAACTGGAACATGCAACATTTCTCCTTGCAGGCTCCTTTGGGTATCAGTGAGATAATATAAGGCTTTTCCCCTTCGTGGACACCTATCAAGCTAGAAGATAATATAGGTACCAAGCATAATAGTGGATACATCACGATTTCATTCATTAGTGAATAATTCAAATCTAGCAAGGTCATGGCATGTCACATTCCCTCTGTGACTGACTGGAAATACGGTCCTTCTAGATCTGAAACTTCTTAGAATCTCTTCATTTTGTCTAGAAAAGGGAGACCGAGAGAGAGTTGAGTCATACAGAATACAAAGACATCAAGTGATTTATGCAATGTTCAAGTTGGAAAAATTAATCAATGTTTTTATGTTAGTTCTTATATAGTCTGTGAATGATAGCAGGGTGGCTTCAGTTGCTTCTGAAAATGGTGAGATATCGCCATGTCCCACATCCTGTCCGGAGATGGCCTAGTTACAGGTAAGGGACACAAGCTGCCATTGTGTGATCACCTCTTTTTGCCAGACATCTTTCCTCCTGGCCCATCTCACTTAATCATCACTTGGCCAAAGCCCGGCCCTCCCTCTGGTCCAGTCCATGCTTGTAGCCGCTTGAGAGCAGAGAACGAAGCTGGGTTATGACTAGCTGGACTGGCATTTGCTTTCCTAAGGTTGATAGGTAGGGATCGGTGTTACGTTTTCTAAGGTTACAAACTCAGGATAGAATTTGAGCTTGCTCTCTGGGCCTGGGATGTGGTTGTAATGTTCACCTGAAGGGAAGGTGAGACTCCATTGATCACAGTCTTAGCTCTGAGAAATAAGATTCCTGGTGTGTCACTTCAAATTTCTTGACATTCTTTTTTTTTTTTTTTTGGTTTTTTGAGACAGGGTTTCTCTGTGGCTTTGGAGCCTGTCCTGGAACTAGCTCTGTAGACCAGGCTGGTCTCGAACTCACAGAGATCCGCCTTCCTCTGCCTCCCGAGTGCTGGGATTAAAGGCCTACGCCATCTTCTTTGTTTAATCTCTTTTCTGGGTGTTCCCTTTTCAAACATTTTCTGGCATTCACATTTGTGAGTCAGGCAGGCAATTGTTATTTCATAATTATATGTGCATATATTTAATACGAAAATACAGTGTGTCTTCTCCACCTTATCAGACAGAGAAGTTTGCTGGTGTTTTCCACAGCTGTAGTCAGTGTGCATGTAAAGAGCTGTTGTCCTCCTCTGCTGTCTGACTAGGCTGCTGTCTGCTGGATACATCACCGATGTGCCAAAATGGAAGAGCCAAGTGCTGAATTTTAAGTTATGTTCCTGAGTCCTGGATGCCTTTGAATTATCCTAAACACTTCATTGTATGTCCATCTGTCGTAAGTGGGAAAGGAAATTGGGCAGTGTTGGCTAGCTACTGCTATATCGATAACAGGTTCTTTAAAAACCTCCAGAAAAATAACAGACTCAAGCATGCCTCGAGCTGTTCTCTGGGAAACTATGGCAACAAGCCTTTTAATTAAAGCTGAAGTAGTGTGTGTGGCTTAGAGAAACACAGAGAGACTGCCAGCTGATAGGGCGAGGACATGAAAATAATCCAAAAACCAGAAAAGTATTCATTTTAGATATATTATCTCTCTGTTATTTCTGTTTTTAAAAGGAAGGATAGGTTGTTCAGTGGATACTGCCATTTGGCTTTGGGATGTGTGATATAGGCCTCTCATTTTGATTTTTAAAGGTAAGTATTAAAATGTATGTGTTAGCTGATAGCTGTGAAGATTAACCCAGAGGTGCTCTCAATTGCAGTAGACGGCCAGAGTGGGAGGATGCTCAAAGGATGATGGTACATGTGTGTACCCATTTTTCCAGCATCTGTCTATCTCCTGCTCTGCCACACTGATACTGATGACTGGTGAATTAGTAAACTAGTCCCCTCTTGAGCCAAAGCATTTACGAAACAGCGTGCTAGAATTTATTTTTTTTAAAGCAATTTAGCATATTTATTGTGCAAGAGGCAATTTATTACGTTAGGCTTTCCAAATTAAAAAAAAATAAAGGCAAAATAGGAAAACAAGAATTGTTGCGTGTGTGGTTTTTTTTTTTTTTTTTGTGTGTGTGTTTTGTGTAAGCCACCCCAAGTCATGGGCAGATTTATTGTTCATTTTCCCCTAGAAGAATTTGAGTTTATGCCTATTTGTTTTAGCATCCCATCTGATTTGTGCTTCTGTTCAGGCTTCAGAAAAGCCTCAGTGTGGAGGAGGAATCCGCAGTTACCTGGTAAGGGCAGTGCATAGGAAGCCAGGTATCAACCAGCTAATGCAATACAAAGGAAGAGTGGCAAATATAAATGATCCTAGCCAGATGCAGCACAGGGCTGCTACTGGGGACCCTGTTCCCCTGTCGTCTTGGCCTGGCTTGCAGTTCCTGCATTAGTATGCCGTTTACAGAACTCACTGTGGATAACCAGGTCTGAACCCCTCCTTATTTAATGACCTCCTTTTCGTTCGGGACTAGTGCCTCCGTGACTGCTCCAGCACATCTCTGATGTGTGTGTACCCTTCCTAAAGCAAGAGCCAACTGTTCAGTCCCCCCCCCCCCCCCCCCGCCCGGTCCCCTTCTGTTTTCATGCCGTCCCCAGGCTGGAATTCCTCCAGTTCACTTTCATGTGTGAGAAATTTCGGCTCATATTCCCAAATGAGAGTAAAACATTTTTTTTTTCTTTTCTACTTTTAACTCTTGGTCTTCCCATAATCCTTACAGACATTTTTGTCTTCTGAGACTGGGTGAGGGCAACGGATGTGGGATGGGGACTTAGATGTGTGTCTGTCTTCCCAAGGCGGGTACTTGATGATTTTTGTCATCTTTCCACAAGCTTGTGTGGCACCTGGCATAGAAGAGATGCTAAAGTGTGTGCTGAGTGTTTAATGTTAGGCAAACCCTTGATGACTGCTTCGGTGGAGTTAAATGGGTAAGATAACCGGAGTCACCAGGCACATCTGAGAAAACACAGCCTAGCTGAAGTGCGTCTTTGCTGTTGGCTGTCCTCCTTCTTTCCTCATGGTCTACTGCCCCTTGGGTGTGGGTTGCTCTCACATCCGCTCCTCTACTTCACCAAGAGCCTTCCTCAGCCCCTACCTAGGCTTTCCTTACCCCTAAGTGTTCCTGAGTTCTTAAAACACTCTTCTCCCAAATTCTACCCTCCACTTTAGATTCAAAAGGCCATTTTCACACAGAACCCCTTGGTATCAGTGCTTCCAAGTCTGGCCCGCCCACCAGAAGACTTGGGTCTATATGAACACATGTAGACTTTTCCCATTGTCACCAAACCCTAAACAGTACAGCACAGCTGTGCATATGTTAGTCATGTTGTGTGCTGGTTAGGTCTTGTAAGTGAAGGATGATGGGATTCAGAGTATATGGGATTGTGTGTGTGCGTGCGTGCGCACGTGTGTGTGTGTGTGTCTGTGTGTCTGTGTGTCTGTGTGAGGAGAGAGAGTACTTGGGGATCGAGGCTTTTGGTACCCAAGGGGTGTTTGTGTCTTTGAGAAATGAGTCCGTCAAAGGAAGGCTGCTATGGGGAATGAACACTCCAAACTCATTTGGGGGCAGATTGCTAATCCATAACAGGGAAACAATAGGAAGTACTTGAAATATAAATCCCACAATAGAAAGAACTGTTTTTGAATTTTCGACTCTGAAATTTTTTTTTTCATTTTTGAGGACGAAAGTCCACTTTTTATTTTTTATTTATTATTATTATTTATTTATTTATTAAAGATTTCTGTCTCTTCCCCTCCACCGCTTCTCATATCCCTTCCTCTCCCCCAATCAACTCCCCCTCTCTCATCAGCCCGAAGAGCAGACCGGGTTCCCTGCCCTGTGGGGAGTCCAAGAACCTCCCACCTCCTTCGAGGTCTAATAAGCTGAACATCCAAACAGCTTAGGCTCCCACAAAGCCAGTACGTGCAGTAGGATCAAAACCCAGTGCCATTGTTCTTGACTTCTCAGCAGTCCTCATTGTCTGCTCTGTTCAGTGAGTCTGGTTTTATCCCATGCTTTTTCAGACCCAGTCCAGCTGACCTTGGTGAGTTCCCGAAAGAACAACCCCATTGTCTCAGTGTGTGGGTGCACCCCTCATGGCCCTGTGTTCCTTGCTCATGCTCTCTCTCCTTTTGCTCCTGATTTGGACCTTGGGGTTGTAGTCTGGTGCTCCAATGTGAGACTCTGTCTCTGTCTCCTTTCATCGCTTGATGAAGGTTAATATCCAGGAGGATGTCTATATGTTTTTCTTTGGGCTCACCTTCTTATTTAGCTTCTCTAGGATCCCGAATTATAGGCCCAATGTCCTTTATTTATGGCTAGAAACCAAATATGAGTGAGTACATCCCATGTTCCTCTTTTGGGTCTGGCTTACCTCACTCAGGATAGTGTTTTCTATTTCTGTCCATTTGCATCCAAAATTCAAGAAGTCATTGTTTTTTACTGCTGAGTAGTACTCTAATATGTATATATTCCATACTTTCTTCATCCATTCTTCCATTGAAGGGCATCTAGGTTGTTTCCAGATTCTGGCTATTACAAACAATGCTGCTATGAACATAGTTGAGCATATACTTTTGTTGTAGATAGGGCATCTCTTGGGTATATTCCCAAGAGTGATATTGCTGGGTCCAGGGGTAGGTTGATCCCGAAGTTCCTGAGAAACCGCCACTTGACCCTGAAATTTTTCTTCCATATAGTATGTTAATGCCATCTTAAATCGGCTTTTATGCCAAGATTTTTGAGTTATGTTATTCAGACTTGAGAATAGAATATTTAGGGAGCTGTGTGTCTCTAGCCAGCTTTTAGAGCCTTGGTTCATATTCAGCAGTGTTTTTACAATGATTTGAATATTTTATTGCTTCATTATAGCTTATATAATTAAATGAATATTGGAGAAATGACTGTTAATGCTAGTGATGAGAAAAATAAGTCTGATACAGCAGCTCACTTGAGATAAATGTATTTAAAAATTGGGTGAGCCAAAAGGAGAAATTCTTAGTCTCCAGTGGATGCTCACTGAAGTTAAGCTTCCCTGGAATCCATTTTATTGATATGAGAAAAAGCCAGAAGCATGGGGCATGCATGGCACTCTGAAATTCCCACCCCCAAACTGTTTGCACTAGGGGAGTCATTCTATACTTTAGTTTCTGGGCCCTGAAACCCAGGTTTGTATGACATTTCTGCACATTTCCTGTCATTGGTATCATTAAGGAAACACTTTGTATAAAGAAAATACACCTGGGTTTTCATCATGGTGTTGCTCTGGGGTCTCTGTCTTTTTTTTTTTCCCCCAGCAATTGGCAGGTCAAGGGCCCTGATATCCTAGGGGGTAGCCTGGGCACTGGGAGGGGAGCTCTAAGGCTTTTGAGCTGAGGCCGGCTGCTCCACAAACCTTCTTCACCTGTAGGAGTCTAAGAAAATCATAAGCACCAAAGCCTATGTGTTCCAACTTGGGGAAATACTGTCATGTGACCCCAGTGGCCACTAGGGCCTTGCCTTTCCAGAGACGCAGTGCAGCTCACTCTGGGTCTTTGTTCTGAAGGCTTGCCTTGCAAATCTGATTGACAGAGACCTGTCCGTCAGACATGCAGATGGAGTAGAGCCAAATTAAATAATATTTGGGGCACCACCCCACTTGCTTACAGCAATATGTGGTAAGTTTGTAAGTTATCAACATGTTGTTGATATTTATAGGCTTGCATTTTCCTGAGAGTTTCCTATACTTGTTTTGAAAAGGGTAAATTTTGTTTGTTGATGTTTTATTGTGCTTTTTCTTGGCTCTGATGTCAGTTTCGTTGCCTCAATTCTTTAATCTTCCAACTTAGTTTTTTATACTCTTTTTATATAAGGTTTTAGTAGTGGAGCTGTGGAGTGGAGAATGAGAGTGGAGATGATTTACTGTGTGCTGATGTCTCATCCCTCGAGGAATTAAAGGTGTAGTTGTAGCATTTTCGATTATTGATTATATTAATTTTTTTCTTGAAAAAGCAAAAAGCATCCCGTTGATTAAAAAGTTAAACATGAAATCCACCCGTTGGAACTCCTCATCCCATTCTTGTTCCCCATTTTAGAACAAGACATTGCCTAAGTAATCACTATTCTTAGTTTCTTACAAATCCTGTCATGTATTTCTCTTTATGCAAGGAAATAAAAATATCTGATTTTTTTCTTCTTTCTTACATGGATAGCAAAATTCTGTCTATACTCTTACATTTTGTCTTCCTCACTGGGGAGCTTTCTGTAGAGCACATACTATTTATCTGACTTCATAGCGTTTCATGGATTAATGTAGTAAGATTTCCTAATTTTGATTGTCACAAGCAATACAGTGATGTGAAATCTACTCCGTTCACACGTGTGCAAATATCATGCTTAGATCAGCTCCCAGAAATAGAATCTTATGATTTATGGCTTTTCACTTGAGTAAATGTTATCATGTGACCCTCCACAAGGAGGTGTTTCCCTATGGAGGCCATAGTTCTCTTCTGTTAGGTTGTTCTTTAGCTTGGTTATTATTTTGTTTTGTTTTTTTTGGTACCAATAACCAATATTCCAATTGTGTTTCTAATGAAAAGGGGAGAATCTGTGTTTTTACTGACTGTTAAATATAATTTCTGTTAAAGGATACTTGGGTGTTTATTAGTTTAGATTTCCTGTAAGATTAAAATGCTTTCCTATTTGTTCAACTTGTCTTTCATGGAAGCCTTTTGTGTGGTTCTTCCATATCTTATAATAGTTATTTCTAGTCCCTTACTGATTATGAGTAAAAGTGAAAAAAAAGTGTGTGGCATGTTTTGTGTGGAAATTCTTTTTGTTAAGATTTATTTATTTATTATGCATACAATATTCTCCCTTCATATATGCCCACACATCAGAAGAGGGAGCCAGATCTCATTACAGATGGTTGTGAGCCACCGTGTGGTTGCTGGAAATTGAACTCAGGACCTTTGGAAGAGCAACCAATGCTCTTAACCATGAGCCATCTCTCCAGCTCTTATGTGGAATTTCTGTGTGTAGATGTCAATCTCACTCCCTAATCCTCTCATCTTCCACCTTTCTTTCTGTATTGTTTGTGGCAGTTTTTACTGCAGTCTCCTGGTCTGCCCAGCAGACATAAGAGGGTGGTAGTGTAGGCTGCCTTTTCCTGTTCTGGACTTTCCTAGGACTGTCCCTGGTGCTCCCTTTATAACAGAAGGTTCTTTTGACTTCCAATAACAAATCTTCCTTCTTATGTTGTTCAGTTTTTGTAGGCTGCTGATTATATTTGCTGGTATACACACACACACACACACACACACACACACACACACACTCCTGTTTGATTTTGTTTTTCTAAGACAGGGTTTTGTTATGAACTCTTGGCTGACCTACTGACTGTTTTGTAGCCTAGGCTAGCCTTAGACTTACAGCAACCCTCCTGCCTTCGTCCCCTCAGTGCTTGGACTGCAGGAATCTGCCACCTCCCCAGTTACATCTGTTTTAGGCAGATCTTTGCATCCTTATCTGTGTGGTGCTGTATGAAGTTTTTTCTTTTGGGGGAAATCATTGAGGGTTTTTGCACTGTAATGTATCATGAAAATCTGTTTCACTTGTTTATTGTGTAAGCTCTTTGGTGCAGTTCTTTCAGTTTTGTTTGGGTTCTGTTTTTAAGTGTTTCCTAGCATTCCTCTGTGAGACTCCGGCTACTGGGTTTGGTAAGGGGGAGGGAATCCATTTCATTAAATGGATCCAGAGTGATGAGCACATGAAATGCTCCTCCAGTCTAGAGAACAAGGCTGGTTGGAAGTGGCCTTTGTGGCTGTCAGTTTCATCTAAACAAAACGGCACCGGCACCAAGCAGTGTGCCCTTCTAACCTGTGATTATTATCCTTCTGTCTCCAGTTAACCCCTCGTGCCTGCTCCTCTTTTCCCTTTTATTCTGCTACCTGTCTCCACTAGGTTGCCTACTGACTAACCAGTACCGTTTTTGAGATATGACTCCATACAAGTGTTTCACTTGGGAGTTGAAGAGGTGACTCAGTAGCTAAGCGCAGTCCTGGCATCCATGTTGGGTGGTTCATAACCACCTGTAACCCAGCTCCAAGGGATTTGACATATGATTCTCCAACCCCCCCCTCTCTCTCACAAACACACACACACACACTGCATTCATTCACACACTATACACATGTAGCATTTACTAACACACATGCATACACATAAATAAAAATAATATAAGTAAATCTTTTTTTTAAAAAAAGAAGTATTTCATTTTCTTATCAGAGTCATGAACACTGGAAGAATCTTGGGGCTCAGTTCTTTGTGCTTTGTTCACCATGCCTTTTGAGGGCTTCAAGTACCCATAGCCTGAACTGAAGCACGGTGAGCATTCCAGTGCAGGACTTTGTCCTTAAAGCTCATGGTGGTGGTGGTGGGAAACCCAGGGTCTCTGCATATTCCTTTTAGAGTGTGGAGAAAAGCTAGCACCTCGTTATCCTGCTCTCTCCTACCTCTTGCCTTGCGGTGGATTTTCAGTGCTTGCCTTGAAATGGCCTCTTCACCTGGCCCATCAGCTTTCTTTGTCTTTGAATTTGTTGATTCCTCACTGGGTTTTTAAGTAGTGACCTTGGCTTTCCTCATAGGGTGGTTTTCCTTTTCCAGTAAGCCTGTCACCTCCTTGACCTCTCTGTGATGTGCCTTCATGGTACTATTATTGCATCATTTGCTCCAGGTCTATGTCCCTCTCTTGTCTGGTTATTCCGAAGTATGAGTTCCGTTTTGTTCCGTCCTGTTTCCGAAGCTTGCCACAGTGCCACATGATTTCAAGAACATCTGAATTACTGAATACATGAAATCCACATGAATCATGGAGCTACAGAAACTGGGTGTGGTGGCTCAGGCCTGTAATTTTAGTACCTGAGAGGCTGAGGCAGGAGAATTACCACAAGTTCCAGATCAACAACCCTTCCTCCCACCCTAATCAAAAGAGATGAGAGAGAGAGAGAGAGAGAGAGAGAGAGAGAGAGAGAGAGGATAGCAAAGATGAATACAGAATGGACAAATAAACATTCAAGGGGTCTTAGCAGCACCCCACATCCCAAGGGCAGGTTTGAAAATCTTGCATTGTGTGAAAAATAAACATGATGGCTCGTTCAGAGTAGCTGGATTTGCATTGATTTATGTTCGCGTTGTAGATTCTTTTCCGGCAACACATTTCCTGAATGTGCTTCAGCAAAGACGCATCTCAGAATAACTCAGACACCGTCTCCAAAGCTACAAAGCCTGGGCTCCTCTAGTAGATTCATGATAATTCAGCTTCTGTATTGGGGCATGCGTGCTTATCCTTGCTGCTTCAGGAGATGATGAGAGCAGAAGTGGGAGTCAAAGGGATTCATGAGGGATACTAAAATTAGGCCTGCCGGCTTGAGGTCAGCTGCTCCGAATTCGGAGGATTAAATGAGCGGGTGTAGAGGAGAAAGGCTGTTTTCTCAGGCTCCTACCTGCAAATTAGAAACCCTACCAGTAGCATCTGTGATTATGTTTTGCTTCAATGTTTCCCCATCTTGAGCTGTGGTAAAACGTTTAACTGGCAGTGTGTTTGGATGACGAAGAAGGAATTCAGGATCCCTACACCACTCCTGCTAGCATTATTTGAATCTCTGTGATCCTTATTGTTCATTCCTACCGCTCTTCTTACGTTACCCTCCTATAACACGTCTTAATTCATGTGTGCATTCTGTAGCTTGTCTCTGGGTAGGTTTTTGTTGTTGTTGTTGAGACAGGGTATCTCTATGTAGCCCTGGTTGACCTCATTATGTAAACCAGGTGTTCCTGAACTCAGAGATCTGCCTACGTTTGCCTCCCAAGTGCTGGGATTAAAAATGTGCACCACTAAATCTGCCTCTAGATAGACAATTTATATTTATTTTTTTTCTCTTCTTGATAAATCATTGTGTTTTGTCTTGCTACATTATGCAGGGATAATTTCAAAGATCTGTATACACATTTTTGATTTTATTGAGACTCATTAATAGTTAAAATTACTTTTACAAGTTTAACACCATGCTCAGTTTGTGAAAAATGAATGGTAACATTTGCTAACTTTATAGCCTTGCCCTAAGCTTATCCCTCTCAGTAAGATGAAGTGCTTGTCAGCTGTGATGTGGAAGGGTCATTCTTACCTGTGCTCAGCCGTGAGAGTGCCTTCCTCTCTGTCCCATGAAGTTTATGCAAAGTAGACTGTGAAATGGGAGTGCAGGGTGGCTAGACCTTAAAGAACCATATGAGTTATGTCAGCAAGACAGAATTCTCTTAATTCCCTAAGAACTGCGTTGTGTGCTCATACATACATACGGTCATTTCTCATCACTGGGACCAAAGAGCCTGGGCAAAACAGCTTCAAGGAGGGGAGATTCCAGAGGATTCTGGCCAAGGTTGGCTGGCTTCATAATTGTCAGGAAGCAGAGCAGGGGAAGATCCTTCAAAAGTATGCCCCTAGTGTTTTCCTTCAACCAGTCCCTCTCCCCCAGCCTTCCCTCCATGCCATCCAATACAAACAGATCAATGCATTGATCCATTCCAGCTGGGGATTAATTACTCAATACCTGAGACTTTTGAAGGACACTTTCTATGCAAACTGTAATTCACTTGAACATAAAAATCTAAATATCTAAATTAGACATCAGCCAGTGATGACCTAGACCTTGTACCTGCCAGTGGTGGACAACTAGTTCCATGACTTCGTTTCCTTTTAATTATTTTATTTGTTAATATTACATGTGTGATACATATGTGTGTGCACACCTGACAACGTGTGTGTGGAGGTCCAAGAACAACTTTCCCGTGTTTGGAGCATGATTAATAAAAACTCAGAAACTGAAATTTGAGTTTAACCTGAGGGTCAGAAAAGTAAAGCAGCCAGCTACTGGCACTTCTATCTCAGTCTGAAATAACGATCTTCTCTCCAGGAGTCTCAGAATGAGACTGTGTCTGAGAACTGTCTTCTCCCGTCTTATAATCCTCTCTATATGCACACTGGGATTAAAGGCATGCACCTCCCGGTTTTTATGGCAGCTAGTATGGCTACTGGGATTAAAGATGTGTGTTACCACTCCCTGGTCTGTAAGGCTGACAAGTGGGGTGTTTTACTCTCTGTTCTTCAGGGAAGCTTTATTTATTAAAATGCAAATAAAATGCCATTACACGTGTTTGTTATCTTCTCAGATCATCAGGCTTTCATGGCGAGCACTCGTCCATGCTGAGACATCTCATCAACCCCGTGCTCAGCTTTTCAGCTCTGCACCCAGTGATTTCACAGTCATGATGGAAATACTTTTATTTTGGTTATTAGGGGGCTTTATAGTAGTTCATTTTTTTTTATGTGTGAACTTGGGTAGTCCATGGGCTGTCTAGATAGCAGTCAAATATTCCCTGGGCTGTTTTTGTATGTTTTTGGTGGGTGAAAATAAATTTAAATTGGTGGACTTATAAGTCTAATTAGTTGAAGGTCTAGAGGGACCAGAAAGAGTGGCTGTCTGTATCAGTGGCTATTCTTGTTGCTTCAATAAAGTACCCGAGAGAGCAGCTTAGGAGAGGGTTGGCGTTGGCTCATGGTTTGAGGTTACAGTCCATGAGGACAGGGAAGGCGTGTTTTTAATAGGGGTGTGAGGCAGTTGGTTACACTGCACCCACAGTCAGGAAGCAGAGAGAGTTGAAGCCTGCTGTCAACAAACTTCCCTTTTTATTCAGTTCAGGACTCCAGTGGGGTCTTCCCACCTCAGCGTTTTCTAGAAATTCATAGAAATGCCCAGGTGTTTGTTTCCACGGTGATTTTAAGTGCCATTAACTTGACAATCAAGATCAACCATCATGTCATCTCCTCCTTTACCCTCTGTTCCCACAAGTAAGAGGGACCTCATATTGGTGTAGGAGGTCCTTCTGTTTATGTGTTGCTTTCATTGGTTGAATAAAGAAACTGTCTTGGCCTTTTGATAGGGCAGAACTTAGGTAGGTGGCATTCAGACAGAACTGAATGCTGGAAAGAAGGGCAGAGAGACAGGCGGCATGGATCTCCTACCTGAGATGAATGCTGGTTAGAATCTTGTCCAGTCATGTGATGATACACAGATTTAATAGAAATGGGTTAAATTAAGATGTAAGAGTTGGCCAGTGAGAAGTTAGAGCTAATGGGTCAGGCAGTGTTTAATGAATACAGTTTCTGTGTGATTATTTCGGGTGTAAGCTAGTCGGGTGGCCAGGACAGAACAAAGGGACCCTTCTCCATGCAACAGTTTGGCGCTCCAATGTGGTTCTATAATGGGAAAAGAGTGGCAATTTGAACTGAAGAATTCTAAATTTCTCTATAGGAAGCTGAAAAGATAGGTTGCTAGAATAAAATCACTTGCTATATATGTGGTGAATACTTTTTTGTTCAAGGTATATAAGTCTTCTAGAAAGTAAATAAGGGTTATATATAAATTGTAGAAAATGAGCAAAGAAGTTATGAGCAGATAATTGAAACAAAATGGCTTATATAATATGAAAGCCTTTCTACGTTTACTGATACAGTCGCCAATTAAAAGTAGTGTTTTGCTTCCAAGATGGCAACAGATAGAGATTCACACTCTTCAGTATTGATGGGATGGGACTAAAAGGGGCTTTCATAATGACGGTATAAACATAATTTGTAATAGAATTTTGTTTTTCTATTACATTTATTTAGTGTGTGTGTGTGTGTGTGTGTGTGTGTGAATGTGCATGCACGTCAGCATATTTTATGGAAGGCAGAGGACAGTCAGTTTCACCCTGTGAGTCCCGTTGAGCCATCTTACCAACAGACTTTTAATGGCATGGTAACTCTACTTCTAAATAAGAAGGATGTAGGTAATATACTGGTTTGCTTTCTATCTTATGATAAAGACCACAATCAAAAGCAACTTGGGGAGGAACGGGTTCATTTGTCTTACATGTACCATTTACTGTCCACCATGAGGGAAGCCAAGGGGAAACCTCAAGCAGACAGGAACTGGGAGGCAGGAACTGAAGCAGAGACCATGGAAGAACGCTGCTGACTGATTTGTTCATCAGGTGCATAGTCAATACTTTTCCTATACCTCCCAGGTCTCCCTGTTCAGGGATGGCACTGCCCACATGGCTGATCATTCCCACATCAGTCATTAACCAAGAAAATGTCCCTATAGCTTGTCTATTGGCCAGTCTGATGGAGGGCATCTTCTCAGTCGAGGTTCCCTCTTCCCCAGTGACTCCAGTCTGTTCCAAGTTAACAAAGAAAGAGAGAAGGAGCTAGAGAGAGAGAGAGAGAGAGTTGTGAGAGAGAGAACTATCATAGAAACACGCATGGATATATCTTGATTCTTGTACATTATAATATTTTTTTAAATTAAATAAAAGACTACAATTGTCTGTTTTAGTAATAGAATAAAGTATGGAACCATATGTTAGAAAATTATTCAGTTAGAAAGAATGTACATTTGAAATACTATCTGAATTCTTGCTAAGTCTCTGTTAATGATGAGTATGATGTGTATTAACTCTAGTGATTGGTCTGGAAGAATGTTTCTAGAAGGGCAGAGCAGAGGCATTCAGACACCTTTTGAGTTAACACAAGTGTTACAGTACTTGTTTCTGATACATATTTTCTGAAATTTTCAAACAAGTTAATGCTTAATAAGAAAAGAGCCAAAATCAGAACCTGTGAAGCGTCTGAAAGCCATAGGTAGGAGAAGCAGGACCCAATGGCAGGGGGAAGAATCTTCATGCCCAAGGATGCATTTTCTGTAAATCAGACTGATAAGATACTACAAAAAGTCACATTGAAATAAACTCAAGTTCACCTACTCCCCAGAATCCAACCAGAATCAAGGGATGGAGATGGGAAAGTTCATAGTTTTTGCCCAAATAGGTGGGAGAGGAAAAGGAAGGTAACACCACCTCATCAAAGCTTTAGTCGCTGCTCCAGATTCTGTTCCATTCTCCCAGGGTAACAGCACAAGGTGACCCTTGGTGCATCTTATGCTGACGTCTTTGCAGTGCTCTGCGGGGGTGAGAACGGGGCTGAGGACCGGAGGAGAACTGGACACTAAAAGGGGCTGTGACCACAATCCGCACGGTGTTTCTCACTTACCTCATTGTCCTCTGGCTCCTGGAATCCTGGGTCCTGTTCCCCATTTCCCATCTTTATTTACCATAAATTATCAGAGGCTTCTAGGTCAGGGAACTTTTTTTTTTTTTCCTGCTGCTTTCTGGTAAGAACACCTGCAGAGTAAGCAGATTTTGAAAGAGAATGTGCTGCCAGAAAAGCATTTAGGGCTTGAACACAGACCAAATGTCCACATCATCTCAGCTCACTCCTGAAATGTGGTCAGGAGCATCAGCCCTTCCCCTTCTGCGTCCAGGGGTGGAGGAGGCTCAGGCTGTTTGGAGACACTTCTGACCACCACCGTGTATGCCGGGACCCCTGCTCTTCAGGTCCTTCTTAGTCTTCCTGCCTAGGCAGCCAGCGTGGGGCTCGACAGGAGTCTTAGCAACATCCATCTACCACTGATTCCTGCTGCCTTGCTTTCCTACGTTACTACAGTTGGTTAGGTTTGGGATCTGAGGAACCTACATGGAGCTCCAGCACCCGCGCTGATTAACTTCAGCCCATTGGTAGAGATGTCGATGTTTAAAATGTTTAACAACCAGTAGTTGTTGACATACAGAGCGGTTCTTTTTAGTTGCTAGATCCAGGGAGGGTTGCAGAACTCTGAGGAGCAGGCTGCCACAGGAGGGCACACAGGGGTCATTACTGCCCAGGTCCTGATGTGTATTTGCTATGGAGATGCCCTTGGTGATGGTGCAGACCCAGGGGACCCTGCACACAGCAGTCCTGCTGCTTCCTCTCACTAGCTAGGGCTGCTGTCCCATCTACCTGTGGCTGCATCTGCCTAAGTTATGATAGCACTGGCCTCGCTACAGGAATTTCTTACACAAATAGTACTTTAGCACACAAATAGGTGGCCCTCAAGATGAAGCTGTTGCTTGAGAACAGACTTTGGAGGGGGTGCTGTTGATAAAGCTGTAGTTGTAAGATGGTTTCTCCACACATACCCCCACCCCCGTCTCTGTTAGCATTCCGTTTTTAATCTCTGTTTAGATCTTTTCTTTGTTCTCTGTCTCTTAACCCATTGTCGTCTCCTGTATTTTGGGTTATTTCTTATGCACTGCCTTATGAACTTATTTTTGTGTCTTAAAAACTCAGAATTCATAGTGTCCAGTGGAACCACTCAAGAGTCACTTAGGACTTTCCTGTGACTTAAAACTCCAAAGCCCCCTCCTGCTCCTTTGTCTTCAGACTTCTCCCCTGCCCTACCTCTCTGCTTGCTTGCCTCCCTGGCTTCTCTCGTGATCCTTTTTATTTCTCATAATACCTCTCTGCACTGCCTTCTCTCTCTCGTGACTGACTGGTCTCTGTGCCCATTTCTAAGTGCCATCTATCATACACAGTCACAGATCACCTGACCTATATTGCCTTTCGGCTCCTTGGAGTTTAGAGTTGGGAAGTTGTAAATCCTGCATAAAATATGCTTATTTCATTCATTTCTCCTGGCGTCTTGTCTTGGAAAGGATTTTTTTATGTACACATTTTACAGTCATGACTTTATTTGTAGACAAGGGATTATTGTCTGGGAGTGCTTAAATCTGAAGGGGGCTCGCGCAGACAGATTGTGCTCACATTCATCTGTAATCACAAAGGCTGGGTTACGATTTGCTTGTGGCAGGGCTATTTTTAGAGCCTGTCATTGCGCATGAGTGTCTGGGCCCTAGGCTGTGAGACCTGGCTGCTGCCAGCGCAGATTGCACCGACTCGGCTCCTCGTCTGCAGGCAGCCTTTCCTCCTTACAGTCCTCAGCTTTGCATGGCGTCTTAGCGTGGTTCTAGAACTCTCGTCTGTGACCCACTTTGCTATTCCATATGGCTACTGTTTCTGCAGCACATTGGGACCTGTTTGAGATGTATATTTTGGCCCACGTTATGTAGTTATTCTCTTTCTTTCACTTTTCTTTCTTTTTTGAAATAGGATCTTCCTAAATGTAGCGCTGGGAGGTCTGGAACTCACAATCCTCCTTACCCAGATTCCTGAGCACTGTGATTATAGGTGTGCACTACCCCGTTTAGCTTGCTCTTTTCTTTTGTTTTTTTTTTTTTTTGGAGCCAGAGTTTCTCTGTGTAGCTCTGACTGTCCTAGAACTCACTCTGTAGACCAGGCTGACTTCAAACTCAAGAGATCTGCCTGTCTCTGCCTCCTGAGTACTGGGATTAAAGGCCTGGGCCACCACTGCTGGCATTGGGCTTCTTATTCCCTGTGTTGATGGATTTGTTGCCTTTGCAGAAGCTGTTGGTTGCTGATTATTTTGTGTTGTTGACTATTAGATAAGATTCCTAAGGAACTCAGACTTTATGCATCTCGGGGCAACTTCTGGAGAACACAGACCATGATTTGAGATGCAGGCTTCTTGCAGATCGACTGCAGAGTGCCCTCGAGGAGCAGTACCTTTAAGAGAGTGAGAGAGAAGTTGAGTTATGGTCCGTTTGCAAGAACACCCACTGCTCTCATGGAAAATATCAGAGTTGTCCTGATGGAAGCAAGCATCCCCCTCCCCATTGACCCCAGCCTGGGCAGGGTGAAGGCACGATGACGGGTGTGATATCAGCCCAGCAGCTAGCAGTGGGCTGAAGGAATTTCCCAGGTAGAGTTTTAGCCACCAGGGGAATGAGTGGGTGACGGATGGGAATCTGGGCGGAGCCTCAGCATCCAGAAAGTGCGCCTGTCTAGTCTTCTGTGTCGTGCGGTTTCACTGCAGTAGCAATGCAGCGTTAATGTCACATTCAAGAGTCTTTTAAAGGCCAAGCATACTTTCTCTTCTCCTCTCTCTCTCTCTCTCTCTCTCTCTCTCTCTCTCTCGGCTCATTTTTATTTAAAAATAAAATGAAACATGAAATTGATGAGTTTAAACTAAAAATAGCAATAGCGTAGTTCGGTTTCAGCGCAGTAAGCCATACTGGAGAATTATACCCAGAAAAATTCCTTATCTTTCAGTGGCTAATGATGTTTGACCTAACCAAAAAGCCAGGGCAGGAAAGGCCTATGGTTAAAACCTATTAAATGCAGTAGTATTGATTAATTTGAGCAAACTTTTTTCTTCTCAGTGTTATAGTCTAAGTATAAAAATTCACAAGGGAGTAGGTGTCATCATTTTTAGAAGAACAATGCAGATACATTTTCGGTAGAACCATTTATGTGTTTGGAAAACATCATAACAGATGCTGTTTAATCTGCCTATGAAACTACAAACAGATGGAGCAGACATGGCTGCCAGAGGGAAATTTCACTGACCTTCTATTTCACAGACCGGAATATGGATTAACAGACCAAAACACCAAGACAGAACTACTTTTCAGTGTATGGTAGAAGTGCTCAAGGCCCTTCAATATGCTGGAGAGCAGGGATTAGCCACATGCCTCTGTCAAGAGCCAGAGAGCAGGCATTTCTGACTTTACAGGTCATATCATCTTCATTGCGTTTACACAGCATTTCTTTTAAGCAGAGAGGCCTTAAATAACAGGCAAATGAATAGACATGGCTGCATTCCAATGAAAAATTTTAAGAACTTGTTATAAGACCGATGTAGTTAGTTGGAGAGCCAGTCTGTTGATTTCTGTTTGGGAGCCTTGGTCAGGTTGCCTGAGCTTCAGTACTAAATCAGAACTCTTAAGAGTTGAGCAAAATTCTGAGTATTTCCATACCTGTAAAAAGGGCATCAAAATAACATTCATCTCATAGGTAATGATAACTACAAAATAATAGTGAGATAATTCATGCACAGTGTTGGGCTAGACTTTGCTCCGTTGCCATGAGTGGAGAGAGAATTGGGTGTCATTAAGAGCCAAACCATGCTGGAGAAGTGTTAGAGAAGTACAACTCAGGTTGTACTAGACTGGGTAATGAGTTGTGCAGGTGCTGTTGGTTTTGTCTTAATTTTGTCTGAGGCCCTAAGAGTTGTGGTCAGAAGGCTCACAATGCTGGGGAGGGGAGCAGGACTCCTGCATGGGACTTGTCCCTGAGTTCAGTAGTACCTGCATTTGTGTAACATCTGTGTTACATCCTTCATGATATAAGGCTTCAGTTGTTTTCTTTTTCTTGAAGTTTAGGTGATGGCTGTGTCTGGGTAAAGAGGTGGAATTATTGAGGTAACTCAAAGGGAAAGGAAGATGGAGTCTATAGACTCAATAGGTCAGTTAGAAAACTTCAGGGAAGCTGTGGTGAGTTAAATGAGAATGTGCTCTCTAGGCTTAGATGTTTGGATGCTTGGCCCCCAGATGGTGACACTGTTTGAGAATGGTTGGGAGGTAGGAACTTGTCAGAGGAAGCAAATCACTGGAGTTAGGCTTTGAGAGTTAAAGATTCCACGCCACTTCCCGTTGATTCTCTCTGATTCACACTTTTTTTTTTTTTTTTTGGTTTTTCGAGGCAGGGTTTCTCTGTAGCTTTGGAGCCTGTCCTGGAACTAGCTCTTGTAGACCAGGCTGGCCTCGAACTCACAGAGATCCGCCTGCCTCTGCCTCCCGAGTGCTGGGATTAAAGGCGTGCACCACCACCGCCCGGCACTATGAAATATCTTTAAGTGTTCAACGTCCTTAGCAATTACAGAAATACAACTAAAAACTATAATGGTATTTCATTTTACCCCAGTCAGAATGGTTAAAATCAGGAAAAAAACTGTCTCTGAATGCTGGTGAGGATGCATGGGAAACCTTCACTGTTGGTGGGACTGCAGACTAGGGTAGCCATTATAGCGTAGATAATTCTCGAAAAGCTAAAAGTAGACCTACTCTGTCATCCAGCTATACCTATCCTTGGCATAGCTTATGCCCAAAAGATTCTCTCTTATTTGTGGACCCTAGCTCTGAGTATTTAGTTGTGAGTATATAAGCTGGAGGTACTGAAGAAACCTCCTGAAGATAATAAGAAGGGTCAGTAGGCTGAAGGGAAAAAGCAACTGTAGAGAAGGGAAGAACAATGACACATGTTCTATTGAGGGAGAAATGGCAGAAACAGCAGCAGGGATTTAAATCGAAATGAAGAGGGAGGGCAGTACAGGAGGGGGAACAAGAGGGGTAAATAACACTAAGAACGTTTGAAAGAGCTAGGTAGAAGCTTACTATTTTGTGTTTACTTAAAAATACACCTATAATGTGTGTGTGTGTGTGTGTGTGTGAGCATGTGCTAATGAATGACATTAGTCCCCTTGAGATGATAATGCTTTCCCTTAGAGCCATAAACTATGCACTAGCCCCACTGCCGGGCGTGTGAAATCTCCCTTTGACTTACTGAGCAGGGGAGTCTATGAGACTCCCCAAAATAATGTGGGCTTCTTTCCTTGCTCATTGCTGCCTTCCAGAACTTGAAGGCAAGACTATTACTGAAGGCACCACACACTTTGGATACAACACTTGGAGGAATTGAGTTGGATGTGACCCAAAGCCTCCTCCCTGAGGATTGCCTTGCTGAATGCGAAAAAGTACTTTGCAAGTGGCCAACACGCACACACACACACACACACACACAAAACAAACAAACAAAAATCAAAAAACCAATCACTAGTCCTACCCAACTGTAAAGCCCATGAGCCACAACAGTGACCAGTGTGGCAAAATACCTCCAAGGGTGCAGTAGTGACATTTCTGTTTTGGGAATGATCAACAGCTGTCTGACTGGACAGCACTCTCCATAGGAGGGAATTCATGCCTTATACTCTAAACCTAGCTAAGTACCCATGAGCACTGAGGTCATGGGCCTTAGAGGAGAACCTAGTGCAGCCATTCCCCTCAACCAGTAGAATCTTTAACAACATTCGTAATACTTATCCTTACACCCACAGATAAATGTAGTTCTCACCCTTGTCAAGGAAGCTACCATTTAAAGCAGAAGAGAGCATTACAGAAATGCAAAACTGGTCAAAATGAAGAAAATGACAGGCTGTATGGTGTCCAGCCCCAGATCAACACAGCTGTGGCATCTGAGGCTTGGAGAACATCAAGAGGGAGGGGGAGGAAGGATGGTAAGAGCAGAGGACCAGGACATCTGTTGAGAGATAGTGTTTCTATATACGACAAGGAAGCTACACCCTTGAATCCACAGCAATATCATTACCTGAACTCGACCAGAATAATGGCAACACTAGTTGATAAGCCAATGCAGATGGGGGATATTCCACATGGTTCCACCCTTAGATGAGGAGATTCAGGTGGTCATTGCTTCCTAAGACAGAATCAGTCTTCACCAGGGAAGAGCCTCAGATGATAGGTTATATAATCCAAAGTGGTCAGTCTCAAACAAATACACATATGATGCACGGAGCCCCACCCTAAGCTTTCTTACCTGTAATTAGAGCAACCTTAGGGAGACCACTGAGAAAACTTGGCCTCTGTTCATGAAACCTGAGGCAAAGCTCGTGTACGATAATTCCAGAAGGCGGAAACAGCCAGATGAGTTATTTAAAGGTGGTCGAAGGAGAAGTGGTTGTATTTCAAACAGTTTGATTTAGAATTTGTTGGGGGAATAGATGTATGAGTATTATTATGGATCTTTTGGAAAACTGAAGAGCGCCCTGACCTCATCGTAACAATGCTATTTTTGTAAACAAAAAAGAGAACTTTTAGTTACCTAACAATGACTAGAAAAATTACAGAATTTGCACAAAATTTTGAGAGTGAACTAAACCCTCATGTGGACTAGTTAGGTCAGCCAGGAGGGAAATGAGGTTATTTTCTGAGTGTGCTCTGTGGTCCCTGCCACAGCACACCTTACATTTCTGGTTTCAAGGCTCTTTGTGTCTCTAGAGAAGAAGATGCAACATCTCAAGTAATTCCAAATGCAAAAACCTTCATTTTGTATTTTAATTTGTACATCTTCAGCCATGTAGTCTATGCTTTTTGTCTCGAGTGGTTTTGGGGTACAGAGTTAGATATATACTGTATTTCAGGGTCTTTTGAATGAGAAATTTGATAGAACTTTAAGAACTGATCTGGGTTCTGGATGCACAGAGGTAAGTCTCACACAACTGTAAGTGCATAGCCATGCTGGAGTCATGAGAGGCCATGGGCAGAAGCCATCGGGACTGGACCAGCCACCACTGTTACTTTTGCTTTTACAGTCTGTGCTGATATCTTCAACCTCTGCAAGGGCTGCACAGTGTCTGTCAGTCCTGTACTGTTACTAGAAACTTGCTCTGCAGACCTGAAGGATTGGAATCCCCTGGCAGCTTGTTAAGAATATAGACTTGATCTGGGGTGGTGGTGGAGCACGTATAATCCAGCACTTGGGAGGCAGAGGCAGGTGAATCTCTGTGAGTTCGAGGCCAGCCTGGTCTACAGGGTGAGTGCCAGGACAGGCTCCAAAGCTATAGGAGAAACCCTGTCTCGAAAAACAAACAAACAAACAAACAAACGACACCCAAAAAACAGACTCTTAGGCCCCAACATTTCCTTATTAAACTCTCAAAGGAGGTGCTCTGTCTTAGTTTTGTTTCCTGTCGTTGTAATAAAGTATACACACTAATAATAATTAATAATAATCATCATCGATGTTTTAAAAGATGTTATTAAGAATGCATGCAGATTGCAGCCCTGTATTGTTCTGAGGTATACAGAGTAATAAAGTAACTGTGGCAAGCAGTGTGGAACAAATGGTTCTCAAACAATGAAAACAGAATCATCATATGACCCCATGATCCTTCTTCTGGCTGTTTATCTAAGAGAACTGAATGGAGACCTTGAAGAGATATCTGCACACCTCCTAAAACGAATAAGATATGGGAATGTCAGTCACCTTAGGAATAAATAAAAAATATGGCACATAGATATAATGAACTGTTATCAGGTTAAAAGGAAGAAATCCACATGGTGAATCCAACATGGATGAATGTTGGAGACTTTTATGCTAACTGTAGTAATGGAGTCAAAGGGAGATAAGGACTGCAAATTTCATTTAGTCCTGAAGTACCTGAAACACTGAAATCCAGATTAAAAGGATGAAATAATGGAAACAGAACCCAGAAGCTGGACACAGAGAGAAGAGACCTTCTGTCCCATTTAACAATACTCTGTTGTGCGCTGAATTCAAGTCTGAGAGATTTATCTCGTGTTCAGTCTTTTCCCCAGAACACTACCCCCAACACTGAACACTGAACAAACTGAAGACTGTCTTGAGAAGTTGTTACCCAGAAAGCGCTAATAAATTCGAATGACTTTTAAAATAGCAGAAGTCCCCTACAGAAAGACTTCTCAGTGCCCACTATTCAAAGAGTAGTGTTCTGGTTTGCTTCAACAAAACACTGACCAAAAGCAACTTGGGGGAAGCTGGCTTGTGGTTAGAGTCTCTATCATCAAAAGAAGCAGGGGTGGGGTAGGGGGAGCTCTAGGCAAGGACTGAAGCCCAGGGACAGAGGGACGCTGCTTTCTGGCTTGCTTGCCTGGCCTGCTCAGCTTGCTTTCTTATCCAGCCCATGACTACCTGAGAGGGATGTGCCCACTGCATGAGTTAGCAGTCATGAAAATCCCCCCAGCTATACCCACAGACCAGTGTGATGGAGGAAGGCCCTCAGCTGAGAGTCCCTTTCCCCACATATGTCTAGGCTTGTATCAAGTTGACAAAAACACCCAACACAGGTGTCATTCCCAGAGAACAGGAAATCGTCTCCTGCTTGAGTGAGGTGTCCCGAGGGTAGGGAGACTCCCCTGGAACACCTTCCACAGAGAACCAAATGTGAATGCAAAGGTCAGAGAAATAAAACTGGAGTCCAGGGAAAGAGTAGGTCCTAGAGCAGGGAGGCAAGAATGGGCGAACCCAGAGAAACAAAGACGCTGCTTCTGGTGGCTTTATTCTGGGGGTCTTTACTGAGGTGGTCATGAAGTCTGCCCAGGATGACAGGAACATCATGTGGAAATTGCACTGTGCTTCCTCAGACCAATGGAAGAGCTGACTGTACTCTATTACTGTCTTCCTATACTGGCCAGTGAAAGGATGAGCTGTGACCCCAAACTCAGGATGCATATTTGAGGTAGGAGAGAGCCAACCCAGGGTTTCTCTGTGTTTCCCTAGTTGGCCTGGAACTTTCTCTGTAGACCAGACTGATCTCGAACTCACGGAGAACCACCTGCCTCTGCTCTCGAGTGCTGGTGTTAAAAGCTCGTAGTTTTTTTTTTTTTGTTTTGTTTTGCTTTTATATTTCATGCAATACATTTTGATCATATTCCTTCCCCTCCCCCATCCATCCCAGTTCTTACCTCACCTCCCTCCCTCTTCAAACAAAGTGCAGGTGCTTGCACGCATGCAAACTGTGGAGTCTGTTTTGGCCATTTGCACTTCTGATGAGGACTTTACCTTCTGGTTTTGTTAGCTTTGTGGTAGAGATGCACAGCTCACTGCACTTATTGTGATCTTTTATCTGTGTGCATTTTAGTTTGGGGCCAGGAAGGAATGGCTAACTGTATTTGTCATCAACAGCCCATACTTTGGCTTTGTAGCCAGGTGAAGGTCCCAAGACTGGTTCATTTTAACTCAGCAGTAACAGACGGTTGAAGGATTCCTTGATGAGATGTTAGTGTGTGAAAGTACTAACCAGCTTTCTGGGACTCTTCCATCCCTTCCACTTCCCTAACTCTGTGCCCTAACCAGTGGTATCTAGGCAAGGTCAAATGAACAGAGAGGACCCTTTAAATACTAACACCAAAAAGAGCTTATAGCACCACCTGCTGTCTTAAAATATAATTTTCTTCTGTTGCATCACGGCTCATGTTTTATAGTGTTTATGACAAGTGTGTATCATAAACTAAGGACTGTGAACCCGCGGAGTGATTTTGGGAATAAAGCTGACTACCGGGTGATGGTTTTGTGTTTATAGTGTTGGCCATCACAGCTCTGAACTGCATAAAATTTGTTAGTGCAAGAGTCAGAAAGTACGCGATACAATAATAGAAATGCCAAGCAATTACTATTTATGTGATATGTACGTCTCTAAGTACCCTATGTGGGCTTTCCTTCTGAGACACAACCATGATTCTTTATGAGCTGTGTCACACAATCTTGGTAGATGCAAACATTGTGACCAGTATCGCATGCTGAGTAAGAGGACTATCCGCTGAGCACAGCGATGAGACTCACTGAGCCAAGACCTCTCACCCAGTGGTCAGTACCTCTCATGTCTGCAGCAAAACACACCAGCAGTGTGACTCAAGATTCCTTTCATACTGGCTGTATTCAAGAATATATTTTATTTATATGAGTAATATGTAGTAATCATAGCTGACACTTCCATCCTGTTGTGTGCCAACCGCTCTTCTAAATGCTTTGCATAAGTGAAATCATTATTGCCTCTGCAAACCTATGGAGTATTTCATTTTCAAACTTATTTTACAGGTAAGGAAATAGTTAAGTGACTAGCCGAGAGCACACAACTAGGGAATAACAGAAGCTATGGAACAGACCTGGATAGTATGGATGTAAAATCTCTGTTCTATATTCTAATGCTTAGAAAATTTGATTCTGAAAGAATATTGTAATGTTTAGGTGGAATAGAATTTACAAAGATCTGCATGACAGAGCTAAGATAAAAACAAAAAAAAAGCTGTGCAGGTTGGGTGAAAATTTAGGAAAAGATGGCTTTAGTTGATTTCTTCTTTTGGTATCAGAAGCAATTCTGTAAGCTGGCAAGATGACTTAGGAGATAAAGGTGTTTGCCACCAAATCTGACAAGTGGAGTCAGTCCTGGACCCACGTGGTACAAGAGGCAGTTTCTGCAGTTGTCCTCTGAACTCTACAGTGCACCATGGTGTGTGTACACACACACACACACACACACACACACACACACACACACATATATTTTAAACAACAAAAGTCCAAATAGACACACCAATTCTTCATTGAGTGTGTTCTTGAGCAGTCTTGATTGTTCTAGAATGGATAGAGGGAGGTGGAGTGGGTAGATTCTTGTTCTCCAGAATGGCTGTGGAATTATGTTCTAGTTTCTCTCTCTGAGTGACTTTGAGAAAGTTTTAGACAATATCTGCGTCCCAAGTGTTTCTAGAATTTGTACAGTCCCGAGGAGTGTTAGTAATAATGGAAACTGAGCCAATAACAGCTTCTTATTACTCATAAGAAGAGAATCTCCATTTTTATCAAATAAGCATTCATTTCACCCCATTTCTGCAGAAGCTGGCAGTGATTAGCTAATGCCACCTAGTGGTTAGAATACACCATGGTTCCTGAGTCTGCAAGCCACAGAAATTATCCTCAGTGAGTCTAATTCAGAGGAAGAAAAGAGAGTTCTTGGAGTTTGGCATGTGCATGATTGCCTGATGGCCAGTTCATTTGAGGGATCCAGCTCTACTTTAAACATGCTTAGCAGATGACCCCAGCTCCCTGCCCCTAATCTCCTCCCCAGCAGCTGTTGTAATACCTCCTGGGTCGTATGGGGGCTGCAAAGATCTTCCGGGACTATTTTGAGTTGAAGAGGGCCAGCTGAGCTCTCACGCAGGGGCGGGTTGGAGCAGGCCCATGTGTGAAGAGCCGGTCCAGACAGTGTTGGCAGTTTTGAAAATCTGTTTACAGTTCTTCCTTGTTCATTTCTGTTGACCTCGGAGTGACTTTGCGGGTCCTCCTCTACTTACCCTCCTCATCTTCATATCCTCCAGTTTGTGGACAAGGTCTCCACAATCAAACACCAGCTCATCTTCAGGCTCTTCAGTGAGAAGTTCCCTGCACACACCCGGTCTTCCTGAACTGTGCACATACACGATCAGACCTTTAAAACTTGCTTCTTTTCCTGGTGTCATTAGTCCCTGTTCTGTATTCCCTCACTGCAATCTCAAGTCTTCCGTGTCTCTTCTAAAATTCAGACAAACCACAAACACAGGCTCCCCTTAGAACGTCTGTTGTTTACCTCTTTAATTTCCATCCATACTTGACTTAGACTCCTGGCTGGCACATCTTCAAATAGTATCTGCTTGCTTGTAAATATTTCATGCGTGTACCTGCCATTTTACTTATTCATTCATTCCTAAGCTCTTTGCCTTGCCTGGAACATAAGTACTCTTTAGTCCTCAAGTGCCTGCCACCCACTAGACTAAGCCAAATATAGAGTAGCTTCAACTCCATTCAGCTCCTCTGAGCTCTGCTGCCACTGAGAGCACTGAACTGCCTGTCCATTTTTGCCTGTGTGTTTGTGAACTCATGTAAAATTACTTCCTTTGTGTTCTAGTAAATTACTGTTTGTTTTCCGCTACAAGAGGACTGAGGCCATCTTTGTTTTCTCGATATGGCTTATTTGAACTTGTTTCTTTGTCTGAAGAGTTATGCTTACCTTACTGACTGTTTTATCAAGCACTGCATTTTTCTAGATAGGCTACTTGGAATTTTAGAAATACCCTTTATTTAGAACCTAAAAGTCTTGTGACCAGAATGTAAACATTTTATGGATCAGGATAGTTGAAGTCAGAAATGTTTACTAAATTGTGTGGCTTTAGTTAACGAGTCAAGCATTTGGACCCAGCCCATCACTCCCAAGCCCATGTCCCTTTCCCCCACACGACCTCTGCCTTAGCGCTGGACCCTCCCTTTGTGTGTGCTGTACCAATGCTTTGCATTCCTACTTTCCCTCCAAAGGGATTCTGCTCTCCAGAGGGCAGAGGGGCTCTTTTCCCGTCATTTCTGTTGATGTAGTAAATTAAGTATCCCAACAAAAGTAACTTTAAGGAAGGAAGGGTTTATTTGGCTTAGAATCCCAGGTCACAGTCCGCTGTTGTAAGAATGCTAAGGTATGAACTTGAAGCCTCTAGTTACATTCACAGTCAGGAGTAGAGAGAAATGAATTCACGTGTCGTTAGTTGTGCTCAGTCTCTTTTCTATACGATATACTGCAGGACCCAGACATAGGGAACAGTGCTGCCCACAGTGGGCAGATCCTCCTGCTGCAATTAATGTGTTCCAGACAGTTCCTCACATACATGCCCACCCCCCAACCTGAGCTAAGTAGTTCCTCACTGAGACTCTCTTCCGAGGTGATTTTAGATTGTGTCAAGTTGGCATTTAAAACAAACTGTCTACCTGGCCTGGTGTTCTGTTTCCTTTACCATCCTCTGTTTCATGCTTAATCACACATATTTGTTAACTCACCTGAACCATATATAGAAGTAGGACAGGGTCCCCATCTGTCATTTTTGTATCCGTCCATTGATTTACTGAATCCCAAGACCATTTTCTAAGGTGCCCTGAGCACCATGGATAAATGTTACATCCATGTTGGACCTCTGATACTTAGTTGGGAAAGTAAATGAGTTCACTGACTAAGGGGACTTGGGACACTTAATTTAATTAAATCCAGAGAATGTTTATATAAATTCGGTGAAAATCTAAATTTGTGTGTGTTTCCTGCCACAGGGATTCCGAGCAAGCCCTCGGCACATCCGGAGACGAGTTGCTGCTGCTGCTGCGGCTGCCCGGCTAGAAGAAGTCAAGCCTGTGGTGGAAGTTCACCATCAGAGTGAGCAAGAGTCATCAGGGAAGAAGCGAAGAATCAAGAAAAATAGCCGAGTGCAGCCAGAATTTTATCATTCTGTCCAAGGCGCCAGAAGGCCTGTAAGTAGGGAGCTGTCTTTTTTGTAAGAGTATTGAATACACACTCAGATGGTGAAATCATTCTCTTGAATAAGTTTTGGATCAAGTAATTGGGCTATACTGTTGGTACCCCACAAAGTGACTGGGTACACATGAAAGAGAAGCTGTTGGGTAGATCCTTGCCAGAGGCAAGAGCGGGTCAGTGTCACACAGACCTGATCTAAAACCTAGGGGATTCCTGGTGCCCTTGAAGCTGTGGTCTAGAATGAAGAGGGGGCTTTAGAGTTAGCAGGTTGAGGTGTGACATCAGAGCGACAGTAGAGCCGGTATCAGGACAGGAAAAGCACTGAAGGGGAGCTGGAGCTGGAATCTGTGGTGCTAGCTGATCCCCTTCTAGGAATCTCTAGGGCTGGGAAGATAAAGCTTCCCTGTAAAGCGAGCTCGAGGTAACTCTAGAAGACCTTTTCACCGTAGGAAGGCAGGAGCTTTGTCTCCCTAACTATGGTGGTTTGAATGAGTGAGAAGGTCCCCTTTGGGCTCATAGATTTGAATGCCTGGTCCCCAGTTGGAGGAACTGCCTGGGAAGGATTGGGAGGCATAGCCGTGCTGAAAGACGTATGTCACTGGGTATGGGCTTTGAGGTTTCAAAAACCCAAGCCATTCCTATTTAAATCTCTCTCGTCCTGGTGGTTGTTGTCTCAAGATGTAAACTCTCAGCTGCTGCTGCAGTGTAGGGCCTGCCTGTGTGCTGCCATGGTCCCTGCAATGATCATAAACTCTAACCCTCTGGAACTGTGAGCCCAAGTTAGACGTTTTCTTTAATAAGTTTCCTTGGCCATGATGTTTGGCCACAGCAATATTAAAGTAACTGAGACACTAACCAAGTGTCTGTTGACATCAGCACTGCCTTCCCTGGGGTGCCAGGGTTCAGCTGGAGGCTGATCTCCTCATTTTCTGAGCACATTGCTCTAGGTGTTCTGATGGTTTTGTCTTGGTGGCCTCTGACACATGGATTTCCAAACCAACGCTGTGATAATTAAGGATCGAGGCCTTGGGAAATGCTATTTGAAAACTAAAGATTATATTTCTTAACTGCAATAATTTTATATTATTTTAGAAGTTATGTTCACGTGGTTCATGCTTATGCTATGTCAAGCCTCTTGTTACCATTTCCTGTACTGACAACCTAAGGGAACTGTCAAGATTTGACTTGATAATGCCTCTGCAAGCCATGAAGACACAGATGCCATTCCGTAGGGGTCACCGGGCGGCAGGCACATGTGGAAATAGGCTTAGTGAGGAAGCTAGCAGAAGGGTCCTGCTTCTAATGAATCATTTGCAACCAAAGCACTGAAGTGCACTGTTTAATGACAAGATGTGTTATTGGTGCTTACAACATCCAGAGGAACTGTCAGGCAGGAGATGATGTCTTTAGGGAGAGGAGACGAAGGGGTAGAGAGAACTGTTTGGGTGTGTGGGGATTTACATAAGAGAAATGCATACAAAAGCAATCTGGAGAAGTTGACTGGGGCCATATATTCAGACAGCCACTGGTTTAAATTCCACTTGCTGTACTTACCAGAGAAAGCCAGAAATAAATAAATCAATTTTTATTTATTTAAATACAATTTATTTTATTGAAATAAAATGATAAATTTTACTTAAAATGATAAAAATACTATGATTTTTGGAAGATTAAGAATGTGTTGTGTGTGCTGGGGCAGATGAGCTGTGACTACAGTAGGCTAGGTGCCATGCCTCAACTCCGACGTCCGTTATTAATAATAGTTCATCTGAGAACGGCCTTTGTCAGCTGGGTCCTGAAGGAGCAGCAGGAAGGAGGGAGACAGAGGAGGGGGGAGGGAGGATCAGAGGCTGTCCACAGCCTGGTGTGTGTTTGTGGGAGCAGGTGATGCGGGCTCCCACACTGCTTGCATTTCTAGTAAATTGTCTGGGAGACCAGACATTGTCAGTCAGCAGCCAGGAGACCATTGGCTCCTTGTTTTGTGTGATTTCTCTGCAAACTTTTGAAACAGTCTGGCCACTGCTAACCTTTCACGGTTTCTCTGTCACCTGTAGACCAAATCTTCCATGTCTTCTGATGGGTGTAGTTAGCTGCAGTCACTAACATCGGCTGCAGCCACCCTGTTCACCCTACCCAAACCTGTTCTTTTTATCGCTTCCTCATTTGGATAAAGTCAGTGCTGGCACATACTGCTGCAAGAACAACTCTAGCTGTGGCTTGGCTATGGGATGAAATTGCATCAGGGTGATGACATGGTGAGATTATATCAGATGGGATTGCATAGTGATCCGGAATTATTTGGATGGCTTTATGTGAAGCACTCCAGGCATTTCTAGGAGCGACTGTAATAAGACCTGTGAATAAGAAAGACTGGCAAAGTAACTTCAAAGAAGAATCAGAAACTATGACAGCGACTGAGGGTGTAGTTCAGTGGTCAAGTGCTTGCCCGGCTTGCACATGGCTGTGGGTTTACATGCAAGGAGGAGGCGAGGAAGACATTACTGTGCTCCTTTCTGCTGGCTTGTAGTGGCACTCCCTTCATGATGACAGGTCATGTGGAACGCATTGCCCTTCATGGCCTTTGATGGCTGTAACAGACTGGCTTATTCTGAATTCATAATTTATACTTAAGAGTGCCTATAAGATGTATAATGGGGATCACTAATAGAAACTTAATTAATAATACATGGACTTCTTATGTCACTCCTTTGGGAAATTGGATGTCTCTAAAGCTGAGTAGGCAGCCATTTTATCCCGATTTTCTCCCGGTAAATGCGTCTTGAGATTTATTTTCATCTCAGGGTCTGTCCCTGGCATGTTTAGGGATCTTGAACCACACTGGAGCAGGAAAAACAATTAGATCTAGCTCCTCCCATGTGCTTTAATATTTTTGACAGTACAAAACACTTTTTGATTTCTGAATGTCAGAGTCTTTAAGTGCTGTATTCACAACTTTTTCATTGCTGTGAACCACATATCCGATAGAAACCAGAGGGGAACGCTGTATCTGCACTCTCTTACAGAGAGAGACATAGCAGAGCTGTCCAGTCATTGATGGTAGGAACATGTTCACACAGCTCAGGCAGGAAGGAGAAACAGTGCAGGCTGGAGCCAGGGCAGGCAGCACTGACTAGTCCCCAGTAAACCACCTCCTTTAGCCAGGCCCTGCCTCCTACACTTCACAGCCTTCAGACAGCACCACGGATGGGCAAGGCACTAGGCTTTCAATGTAGGGTACTGGCAGGACTTTCCAGATTCAAACCGTAGCGGTTTTCCTTGTTGTAATGCGGAGACTTGTATCCCTCCGTGTTTGCTTCCTGGGCTTTGTTCCCTGTGCTCTTTGCTGTTTTTCTTCTCGCTTAATTTCCCCAGCAGTCTTCGGGCAAGTGCTCGGTTTCCAGGGGAGGAAGTTTGCCAAGCTCATACACCTGGTAGAAAGCAGGGCTGACATTTAAACCCAGGGTCTCTGGACTGAGAATATTGGGGAGAAATGAGAAATTCTGCATTTTCACATTTGTGATCAGCCCCCTGGTTATCTTAACCACACCGAGTCTCAGATATGCATACACAAAATCTTTGTGTTTTAAACAATCAGTCAGCCAGGCAGTGGTGGCACACACCTTTAATCCCATCACTCAGGGGGCAGAGTAGGTGGTTTTCTGTAAGTTGGAGGCCAGCCTGGTTTACAGAGTAAGTTCCAGGCCTGCCAGGGCTATACAGAGAAACCCTCTCTTGAAAATAAGGCTAATTAGCTAGCTAAACAATTGTACCAGTCAAAACCTATTTTTAAATGATGCTAAAAGCAACAAATAAGCCCCAAACCTCATTTTTGCTGTGCATCTTATTTGCTTGCTCTCCCTATGCCAGGGAACCCAGGAAATAGGAACCTTTGTTCTGATGCCTCTTTGTACAGATCTGTTCATGTAAGACAGCTCTCGGTCATAGGGACATAAAAGTTCCAGAATTAAAAACAAACAAACAAACAAACAAACAAAAAACATTAAATAACCTTCTATCTATTTCTGTTCTATTTTGCAGACTAGTTCTTTTTTAATATTGCAGCATGATTTCTTCCATTTCTGGCTTAGACCTCTCTCTGCACTTAGCTGCTAATGCTCCTGCTTCGCTGTCTAATGGGTAGCTTGCTTCCCTCCTGGCAGGAATATCAGTGTGGAGCTCCTCTTGGTTTTCTTACTTCTGAGCTCCTACTACCAGCCAGAAACTGGTTTACTGAGTGTGAAAATTTTGATTCAGAGGTTGGTTAATACAGGGGAGAAGAAACAGGCTTAGGCTTGGGGGGAATAAAAACATGTTAAGTTTGCAATGACCCTAACAAATGGTCTGTCTTAGAAGATGTGAGTCTGGATTTGGGAGCCATTTGTACAAAGATGTTATCAAATGCATGATCTGGATTGGGTGACCCAGGAAGTGAAGTTGCAGCTTGGGTGTCTGATGTGCGAGTTTGAGAACAGGGCCTAAAGCTGCTTCGGAATGAATACCTTTTCAGTGTGTTTCAAAGGCTTCTCTGTACACAGTGAACTTTCACTTAGCTTACGTGGAGAGATCCTTGTAAGGAGTAGAGTTCAGCCAGTCACAGCAGAGGGAGCAGGAAGCGACAGGCGGCCAGCTTTCCAGATCAGGCGCAAACAAGGTAATTGCTGGTTTCTGTGCCTCGCTCCGCTTTCTGTGTCCACTCCTTTCTTCTGCTGTAAGTAGAACCTGAGCATGTGATAGAGGGAAACATCATGGAACAGTTCTGTCTGGCACCTAGACTCTACAATTGTAAAAAGTGCTTTTTAGGATTTGGTTTACTTTGCTCTTAGCCAGGCACGGTGGCTCATGCCTTTAATCCAGGCACTTGGGAGACAGAGACAGGGGGATCTCTATGAGTTTGAGGCTACCCTGGCCTAAATAGTGAGTTCCAGGAGAGCTGGAGTTACATAGTGAGATACTCATCCCCCCACTCCTCCAAAGAAAGATTTGGTGTTCTCTGTTCTTTTAACAGGGGTGTGATTCCCGTATAATCTCCAATTGTCCCCTTGGAAATAGAAATAGTTTAAGCAGAGATGAATCCAGGCCTCTTGGGTTTGATTTCAGGATATCGTGTTAGATCAAGAAAGGCTGTTCAGGTCTCGTAAGGTGAGCATTCAAACTGCTTAGGCTCCCACAAAGCCAGTACGTGCAGTAGGATCAAAAACCCACTGCAATTGTTCTTGAATTCTCAGTATTCCTCATTGTCCGCTATGTTCAGCTAGTCCGGATTTATCCCATGCTTTTTCAGACCTAGGCCAACGAGACCTGGATAGAGGTGGGCAGTCCTTGGGCTTCCCACAGGTCAGGGAACCCTGATTGCTCTTCGAGCAGATGAGGGGGGGGGACTTGATCGGGGGAGGGGGAGGGAAATGGGAAGCGGTTGTGGGGACGAGGCAGAAATCCTTAATAAATAAATAAATTAAAAAATAAAAAAAAAAAAGAAAGGCTGTTCAGGTAGAGACGAGAGAAAGTGGCAGGAGAGGATTTTCCAGATATATCCCTTACTCCTTGCCTTCCTGTGTCCTCTGTGAAACCAGTTCCATGCCTTGCTCTTCTTTTCTGTTGATTTCTATTTGGTGTCTTGGAGATGGTTTCCTCTTGTTTGACTGCTGCGCCTTAGGTGATTGTACCACCACAGGATACTTTGGGACATTGCATAGCCTTAATTTTTATAAATTAACATTAGTAAGATTTTAGCAAACCAAGCTCGCTGGCCGAGCACAGGTCCTTGATCTTTATTATTTTCTATTATAAATGTGCCTGGGTGTCGTCTTTCTGTTCTTTTCCTGCTTATGTTAAGTGGATTTCCCTTTCCCTTTCCTTTTCAAATATTCAGGACTAGGCAGCTAGCTAACTTTATTTGCATAACCTCAGGACACTTCCCTCTTCAGTGGAGGCTTGACTGCCCAGCCCTATGCAGGCTAATTAATCAGCAAAGGCAGGGTTCTTAAAGAGATCGTCTGTTCCCTTTGCCTCTTTGAATTTCTTCTTTCTTTCTGTCTGTCTGGCTGTCTTTTTTCTTCCTTCCTTCCTCCTTTTCTTTCTTTTCTTTTTTCTTTTGGTTTTTCAAGACAGGGTTTCTTTGTGTAACAGCTCCAGCTGTCCTGGAACTCAGTCTGTAGAGCAGGCTGGCCTTGAACTCCCAGAGATCCGCCCGTTTCTGCCTCCCGAGTGCTGGGGTTAAAGGCGTGTGCTAGCACTGCCTAGCCTAGGACAAGCAATTTATCCTCCATGAATAGTGCAAATAAGCACATTCTTTCATCTCCCAGACTTTATGAAACCAACATGAACTTGGTAGAGGACTCGTGTGCTTTGCTTAGAGACAAGAATCATGGCTTGTAAGTCCTGTTTCTCTTGGAACATTTGATCATGGCAAGGCTTCCTGACATTTGTTTGTTTGATTGTTTTCCTTGTGTTCGGGGCCATCTATTGCCTTAAAAAATATTCCTTAAGCGCTAAGCAAAATAAACTTTGACCACCCAGTCATTCCCACTTCAGTTTTTGTGGATAGCTGGATCCAGGGACTGAAAAGCAAGGCCCCTTCTAAGCTAACCTGGCATCATCTTACCTCTGAACAGAATGATCTGCAAATCGCTCTGGGAAGATGCGTCTCAAGCCATAGATTCTCTTATTTTGCTGTTAAGGCTTAATACACACCTTTACCTGAGATTCGGTCACATCGACCATTTCATCCTAAAGATTGTATTGCAATAAAGTGGATGACATTTAGCTCATCTGTGTTCCTCTCGGTTCTCAGGCATCAAAAGCTATAGAGCCCGAGGGCATGTGAGAGGTCCTTGGATTTGGCGGCTCCTGTCTCCAGATTTTCTTTCCCAGTACACGAGCCACAAAGCCTCTTAGTACTTAGTAAAGTGTCCATACTTCATAACAAGTAACTTTCTTTTCTGCCTTCCTAGTTTTATCTCTCTGAATCTTTTTTTCTCATCTCTAATTCTTAACTTTTCAAATATTACCGGCTTCAACACCTCTAAGCCACTCCACAGGGCTGGCTTCTTTCAGTATTACCCATTTCCAGTTCTGGGATAATATGTGGTTCAAGAAAGTCAAAGTATGGAAATCCAAACCGAATTTATCATGAGCTCTGGGAGAGCAGAGGTGGTTCTGGAAATGACAGCAGTGTTTCAGGAAAATTATTTCTTTGCAGTAGCTCTTGGTAGTTCAGTAGCAGTTGCTGTTTTCAAAATCTATTCATATTCATTATCTTATTTAACCTGACTGTACATTATTTACTGAGTTCATCAAACTGCATGAGGAAATGGCCAAAGGTTATATGGCCAGATATGTTTTTTTTTTTTTTTTTTTTTTTTTTTTTTTTAGTTTTTCGAGGCAGGGTTTCTCTGTAGCTTTGGAGCCTGTCCTGGCACTAGCTCCTGTAGACCAGGCTGGCCTAGAACTCACAGAGATCCGCCTGTCTCTGCCTCCCGAGTGCTGGGATTAAAGGCGTGCGCCACCACCACCCGGCAGCCAGATATGTTTTGAGGAGTTCTTCCTCAGATAACGCATAGGAGATTGGGATTTTGGGATGAGAGATTTTGGGGGAGAAGACTACAGATGAATAGAAATTGGGGAATTAGTCATCTTTTAATGTGACTCGTTCTTAAGAAGTACCTACCTATACATCTTTGAGAGCCTGGTCATGGCCTGCATAGTCTGTACTGTCCATTCAGGGCTACGATGGGCAGATACTCTAGAATTATCAAGCCCACTCTGATGAGGTGTGTGCAGTGTGTGCTCCAGCCTCCACACGTCTCTACGTTCAGATCAATGGTACATGTACATAGTCGTCCCCAGAGCTGGGGGAGGCACTGAGACTCACAGCATCATCATTGACCCATCCATTTGTGCAGCTCTGCATCACAAAAGTGGATGAGGATCAGGTATCTAAGTTAACCTGATGTTAAAATTAAGTTTAAATCCCTGTGCACTGTTTTTGGGAAAGTAAAATGGTACAGTAGCTATGGAAAACTGACAGTCCTAAAGAAAGCGAAAAGATAATCTGCTTCTGAGTTATATCCCAGTGAACTGAAAGGATATAAAGAGGTAGTGTCTGCTCATGTCTGTAGCTGTGTCATTTATGGTAACCAAAAAGTAATACGCTATGTGTTCATTGATAAACTCATGGACGAAGCCAATATGGTAAATACATATTTGTGAGTATTAGTCTTAAAAGGACGGAATTCTTAGGCAGTACGGGCAGACCGTGAGACTATAATGCTGAGTGACAGAAGACACAGGGTGTGTGGGTGGAGAATGGGAGTTTTTTAGTGGATAAGACTTTAGTTTTGAAAGGTGGAAAGAGTTCTAGAGATTGCACAACAATATGAACAAATTGAGCACTTCTGAATTGTATTCTTAAAAGCTAAATTCTGTTGTGTGTATTTTACTATAATTTAAAACATGTTTAATTAGGGCAACAGTAGCAGAGGAGTCAGAACGTCTGTTGAGTAAAGATCTCAAACAGTAAGAACATGATGACACACACTTAGCTTATTTTCAAATGAAGCTGTTATGAAGCACAAAAGGCATGGATGGAACAAGAAGTAATTCCGAGTAGCGAATGTAAGTCGTAGGCGCACTGCCACTGGAGGACAGGTCCTTCTGCATGCGGTGTGGCATGATGACCGAGTATCAGATGATGTATTAGTTACTTTTCTGTTGCTGGTGAGGCACAATGACCAGGGCTGTTTTTAAAAGGATGAGTTTATTAGGTTTACGGTTTCAGAGGATGAGTCTGTGAGCATCAAGTCGGAGAGTGTGGCTGCAGGCAGGCATGTCAATGGAGCGGTAGTTGAGAACTCACATCTTGATCTTCAAGTACAAGGTAGAAAGAGCTAACTGGGAATGGTGTGGGCTTTTGAAACTGTAAATTCTGCTCAAGCAATACACCTCCATCAAGGCCCTGCCTTCTAATCCTTCCCAAACAGTTCCACTAACTGGGTACTAGGTTTTCAAATATATGAGCCTATGGGGACCATTCTCATTCAAACCCCCACATATGAAAAGACATGGATGAAATGAAATGATAGTTGGCATAGCATTGTTACCAATAAAATGAGAGAATCTACTTATGGTAAATTTTCAGTTGAAGTTTTAAGAGTGATAGTGTCATTTATGTATGAGTTAATGCATTATATCATAAGACTATTGATAAAAATGAAATTTGGATATCAATTCAAAAGATTATTTCATGATCATGTTGTATTCTTATAGCAAAAAAAACAGTTGAAAGATTTAATTTAGAAAGTATTTAAGGAGATATTAGAGTAAGGTTTTTCAGGAGAAAGAAAATGTAGATACAAAATCAGAATTAAAAAAAAATCTCCATAATTCCAAGATTGAATTAGAAATAACAACTTGAACACAGAATTAATTTGTTTAAAAAATGTGCATTGAAAATTTGGAAGCAATGAATAATTCACTGACATGCCCACATTGTGGTATCTTGTAAAAGCTCTGTGGGTGTGTACATGTGTGTGGTGTATGTGCATGCACACGGAGGCTGCAAGTTGGTGTAGAGTGGCCTTCTGTGATTGTTTCTTCACCTGTTCTTTTTTTTCAGGATTGCCCACTGAGCCTGGGCTCACCGAATCACTTAGACTGGCTAGCTATTGAGTCCCAATGATCTTTTTGTGTCCCCTCCTCTCAGCAATGAGGTTATGGACTTTCATGGCTGTACCCAGCTTTTATGTGGGTGTCAAGATCCAGACTTAGGTCCTCACACTTGCACATTAGGCATGCTACAAATTGAGCCATCTCCTCAGCCCTTTTTTTACTCTTTTGAAAACAAGCAAACCTATTATAGTTTTTATTTCTCTAGCTCACCCTTTCAAAGCTCCTGAAATTAAGCTGGCTGTTGTTCCTTAGGAATCAAAGCATTCATACCTGGAAAGCCTCACTTCTGTTCTGCCTTAATTGAGATTTAGAATTAGTTGAACAAGTAGCTAGCTGTCTTTTATTTTGCTTTTGTTTTCAATGGAAATGCTAGGCAGTATTGATTGGAGCTTGCTAGGCTCATTAATAGGCACACAACTGAAGACAATGACTGCCCCTCTCCCAGAGTCCATCAGTGGTCCGTGGTTCAGTAGGGAATAGTAGGGCTCTGTAGGCCCCGCCTTCATCTGTGATTGACTGTTGATAGGTCGAGTCTTGTGCAGCTCCATTGCAGGCAGCTGCAGCTGCTGTGAGTTCATGATTGCATTGGCTCTGCCAAGCCCAGATGTCATCATTTTACAGCTCTTCTTCCTATCTTCCCACTGTTATGTTATGTCTGCCTCTTCCTCTGTGATGTATTCTGAGTTGCTCAGCTCCTTGGCCATCAGTTATTCTCAGCATCTTGAGCAACTATACCTCTTCTGCATTAATTGCCATTCATCATGAAGAGAAAGCTTCTTTATTTAAGGCCTCAAGTAGCATTTGTCTGAGGGTAAATATAAGAATTTAGAAGACATATTAGTGCTGTGTCAATTTTATTAAACACCCGTGGAAAATTTTCCCCTAAGATGCCCTCTGCCATAAATTTTTGACTGGATTTACAGTACCAGGCATGAATTCCCCCTTGTGGAGCAGGCCTTTCATCCAGAGTGGTTAGATACTTTACAACAGCCATGCTACTATTGCACCCCAGTGAGCCCATCTTGCCTAATAGGTTAGTGGTTGTAGTTCACAACTGGGTAGGATTGTCGATGCCTTTTCTTGCCCAGCAACCTGTATGACACCTTCTGGTAGTACAAAAGCTGCCTAGCAGGGGGACGCTTACAGCTCAGGGTCATCCTAATTTTTGTATTTCAAGCAACCATAGTGTCTTGTAATGTAGCCTCATAGTCTGATTAAGGTGAGCAACCAAGAGAAATGGCCAGAGCCAGTATTGTTTTGGGGTACTTGAGGGGCTCAATGACCAATGCCTAGTCAAAGAAATGGGGCTAGAGAGACAGCATAGTGGTTAAGAGCACTTGTTGCTTTTCCAAAGGACCCAGGTGATTCCCAGCACCCATACGCCCCCTTCTAACCTCCGTAGGCACTGTGTGTGCATGGTGCACATATAAGCACACAGGCAAAACACTCATACACATAAAAATAAATACATCCTTGAAAAAAAATAAGTGAAAGGCCGTTATGATAAAAAGAAAAACATTAAAGGGAGAAACTAATGAAGACATTATTAGATGCAAATTTTTTTTATACTAATGGCATGGAAGAAATAATATTGTAAAAATTGCCATCCCACCAAGTAATCTAAAATTTAATGCAATCCTATTAAAAAATTCCAGAGTTTCCTCCAGACATATAGAAAAAAATATTAAAGTCTATGTGGAAACACAGAAGGCCAAGAGTATCCAAAACAATGGAGGACAGAAAGGACACTGTGGGAGGGGTCAGCGCACCTGACTTAAACTGGTAGTTTCAGACACAGGAAACCCAGACCCAGAGCATTTGTGTTTGCTGCAGTTGAAAAAACTATGCTGCAGAAAGTTCTAGGACAAAACCCTTAGTCCCTTCAGCCAGTGCATTGTTAACCTGTAGAGAAAGAGACTCCACGATCTATAAGCCAAGTGTACCATGCACACAGGACTTCTTGACAAAGTCAGAGACATACAAAGCCTTTGTATATTTGAATAAATATGTTTTGCTAACCACAGCATTGAGATTTTGGAGGAAAAACAACTCAAAAACTATGGCCCCCAAGTTTTAGAGATGTTCATTAAAAGGTTTAGTAATAAAATAACATCCCTGTGATGGTCTTCAAGACAATCTGTGTCTGGTTTCAAACCAAAAGTGCCTGGTGTCTGATATCTTAAAGCTTTCCGTGTGGTGGCTCACATCTGCAGTCCCAGCATGAGGAGCTGAAGTAGGAGATTTCTGAGAGATGAAGTCTGGCCCAGCTACAAAGTGAGTTCTAGGCCAGGCGGTCTCAGATTGTAAGTCAACTGAAATAAAGCTGTAACAAACACTAACAGCCCTTTATATGAAGTTTATAGCTTATGCTCTTTGTTTCACTGAGTTGGGTTTTTTTTTCTTAAAATAAACCTGACTCTCTGAAGAAGCTTCCAGATTTCAGATTCTCAGAAGGTTTTTTAGAAAACAGAGGGGACACTGTTGTCACTGCTATATTTTGAAGAGTTTTATTTATTTTCTTCTAACAAAGAACTCTTTGCTTATTTGACTTTTTTCTGAGGAAAAACCTAAACAACATATTATCAAATGGCATATAGGATATGTGTATTATTTCAAACTTAAATAATGCAAATAAGGTATTTGTGTGTACCATTTAAAACTTAAGCAATGTAAATAAATGAGCATGGTATTTCTAATATTTAAAAATGAATCCTTTCCTGAAAAGAATTTTTATTCTTGTCACATTTACTATGGCAAAAATAAAAATATTATTTAAAACAAGCAAACTTGGAAGAAAGTGCGTGGTACACTTTGAGTAAACATAGGTTTCTGAAAAGGCAGATGGCACCTGTTTGAACGTTTCCCCGTAAGTAGAATTATTCTATTCCCGTACTTTTTTATCCTCGCAGATTATATTTCTCTTCCCACAGAACTCCTGAAAGTTTAATGATGCCTAAAATGCAAGCTATCACGTTGCCTGATCAATCTGTCCATCTTGAATATTGGCATCGCATCCATTATGTGGCTCAGTTCGGGAGACCGTTTTACAGTATGGATTGTTTCCTTCCATTTCACTGCTCGTATTTCTACATATCCTCTGCTAATCAATCGGCCAGAGAATGAGTCACACTTTTTTTTCAAGCTCTATTTAAAGCTTAATTAAAGTTCCAGTGCTTGTCTGAGAATTTTATTTGTTTTATTTAGCTTTATTAGAAATGGCACGAACAGTTGAGTGTATTTTTTTTTCTTTTTAGCTGCCTTTCCTGATGCGTTTACCCTCTCTAAAACAAAATAGTTGTGTGTTGGCATTTAAGAAACTGAGCTGCTTGCAGGACGTGGGCTTTCATAATTTCATGACTTGCAGCCACAGTCTTACTATGTGTAGCCCTGGTTGTCTAGGAACTCACTTTGTAGACCAGGATGGCCTCACTATCACAGAGATCTGCTGCCTCTGCTTCCCCAGTGCTGGACTAAATGTGCTTCACCACGCTGTAATAAAAATAATCTTTTTTTTTGTTATTGTTTTTTGTCCTGGAACTTGCTCTAGACCAAGGCTGGCCTCACACTCAGATCCGCCTGCCTCTGCCTCCTGAGTGCTGGGATTAAAGGCGTGCGCCACCACTGCCTGGCCTCAAAAATGATCGTTTTTAAATGGGCAGCCTGAGTGTAGAAAAGGAGTCCATTATTTTTTGGTAGCCATTTCCCTTGTACTGTGGTGATAGTTGTTGTGATGTATCATTTTCAGCCTTTTGTCCTCATTCCCTATTCCAAGGAGGCTAAAATCATTGAGCATAAACTTTTATCCCAGGCGTTCCAAAGTCAAAAATTCCACCTGAGTACACTCCTCAAAGTGAAATTCTTTGTTTACTTCAGCTTTGTGGAAAAGGTATTGAGAGATCAGTTGAGATTCTGGCATCTTTGTTTCTTCTCCTTCCTCCTCTTGGGAGCTATTCCTCCCGCTGTGACATGAAAATCAACCGCCCATTTAACACAGTCTGATTAGACTGAGGCTTCCTTTCTTTCACTGCTGACAGGTGACAGAAGCACTGGTCCTTCACGGAGAAGTCACTTGGGATCTACATAAGATTGTGGAGGCAGCATAACATCTTGAGTATGGTTGAACAGCAGAATTTTGAACCCTATTTTTTTTTTTTTAAATACAACTATGTGTGGCCTGGATCTGAGAGGTGCAAATCTGTAATCATGGCACTTTTGAGTCTGGAGCATTATGAGTTTTAGGCCAGCCTGGGCTACATAGTGAGTACTGTCTTAGAATAACCAAAACAAACAAGCAAATAAAAATAAATGGACTATTGGGTCTGCAAGGCGGGAGGTGGGTGTAAAGATGAGTTTGCTGGATGCAGGGCATCCTCTGACAAGCTCTTGAGGTTATTTACTGTTGCGCTACAGTCTTGGGGGGCTTTTACTTGCTCTTTCATTTCTTTAGGTGTATAAAACTTTGAGAAGGATAGTATTCTGTAATGCTACGCATTGAGTAAGTGCACCACTAATTGATGTTTTCCAGTATCTTTTGTGCTAACTACAGGGCCCAGTAAGCTGGAAACAGCAGCAGGGCTGTCTTAGAAACACACTGAAGTTGTTTCTTCCATAGTGATTTTTTCATCATAGTTCTTTTTTTCTTTCGGACTTTCATCTTACAAGAGAGAGACTGCTTTGTTTTCTAAACTTTAGCCCCAAGGACTTGTGGGATTATAATAAATATTTAACCGTCTCTTATCTATTTTCTGAGTAGCCACTGGCCGGCTTTTAGGGAGTAAGGGAAAGTTGTAAGGTGAGAAGTCAGAGCGAGGGTGAGCGGAAAGGAGAATTAGAAACTGAGCTGTGGGGACAGATTGCCAAGGTCACTTGTATTTTATAGGCTCCACATAGCTTTCTTGGTATTCATTTGAATGCTATGCGGTTATCATGGCAGTGGAAATTACATTGTGCTCGTATATGGTCAGTGATTGCTTAATTCAGTGGATTAAGCCCAGTGAGCTAAGCTAAGTCTTTTAGGAGACATGAACATTATGGTGGACACTCCCAGCAGTGGCCGAGTGTGCATTCCAGAGCAGCACTGTCTGAAGTGATTGTGACTCAAGTCTCAGATCCCAAAGCCCAGTAATTTGGGGAATCTATGACTTAATTTTCTCTACTATAGGAATGTGGTCATAACATTTAATATTACATTGTCAATTAATGTATTTGTGGATTTTCATGAGTTTAGAAAATTTAATTCGTCAGTGAATCATAGATGGCCTTATAAAATCACAGAGCATGGGTTTGGGCAAAAAGCATGTAGAGAATATAGTCTTTACTATACTGGGAACTCTGTAGTCTATCTAGAGCGCTTGCCTTCCCGTTGGTGCCACACTCACTTAACCTGGTCTTCACAGATGGCTTAGCACAGTGTTTGCATGCACTATGGGGGAAAAGATTGCCTAAGTTTTCCACTCTACCACAAACCTATGTACAGCCCTTTCCTGTGTGGCTTGACTCATGAATTCAGCACCACATGTAATACGCTTTTCAGTAAGGCAAATAACCCAACCAGTTGTATTTCTAGGACAATGTCCAGTTATTCTATTTTTTAAAAAGAGATTTTTCTCTCATAATATACATCCCAACCACAATATTTCCTCCCTCCACTTCTCCTAGTCCCCCCTCCCCCCCACTTCTTCTCTTCCCGCCATCCACTCACCCTTCATCTTTCGGAAAAAGAACAGGCCTCTAAGAGACAACAACCAAACATAAGAAAATAAAATACAATAAGACAAGGCAAAGCTCTCACACTGAGTCTGGACAAGGCAACCCAAAAGGAGGAAAAGAGCCCCAAGAGCAGGCAAAAGAGTTAAAGACACCCACTCTCACAGTTCAGAGTCCCACAGAAACACCAAGCTAGAGACATATATGCAGAGGACCTGGTGCATAGCCCTGCAGGCCCCACGCTTGCCACTTCAGTCTCTGCGGGCCTATATGCTCTGTCAGTCAGTTTTGTTCTCCTGGTATCCTCCATCCTCTCTGATACCTATTTCCTTCCACTCTTCTTTGGGATTCCTTGAGCTCCAAGGAGAAAGATCCAGTGGAGACCTCTAACTTAGACTCTCTTTATACTCTCTAGCTGTGGGTCTCTGCACCTCCTCCCATCTGCTGCTGGAGGAAGCCTTTCTGATGATGACTGGACAAAGCACCGATCTATGAATATAGCAGGATATTGTTAGGAATCATTTCATTGGTTTTTGTTTTTTGTTAGGGTTAGACCGGTCTTGTTTGGTTCTACCATAGGTCTCTGGGCTATCCAGTTTCAAGTTCCTAGCTATCCAAGCAGTGTAAGGTATAGGTTCTTTCTTGTGGAGTGGGCCTCAAGTTAAATCATTGTTGGCCACTCCCACAAATTCTGTGCCACCATTGCCCCAGCACATCTTGCAGGCAGGACAGAGAGTGTAGGTCAGAGGTTTGTAGCTGGGTTTGTGTCCATGCTTCTTTTTTGATATCCTGCAGAATATCTTCCTGCACCAAAGAGATTGTATCTTAGGAGCAAAGGCTCCATACAGGCAACAGTTCTACCACTCCATGTTCAGTGAGCTGTGTGGATACTATCATCAACAAGGGAGGCCCTGCTGTCAGTTTGCAGAGAGTGATCCTATGTCCTAGCATCAGCCTGGGTTGTTTGGATAGCTCCGCAGGACCCCCTTGGCCAACAGCTCTACCAAATGGAGCTCAGTCCCGCCACTGGGAGCCTTGTCTGCTACAAGAGATGAGCCATTTCAGATTTCTTATCCCTCATTACTAGGAATTCTCACTACTCTCGCCTTTATAGATTCCAAGAAGTTTCTATGGCACTAGGTTTCCACACTGACCCCAAATACTACCCAATTCCAGCTCTCTTTCCCCGTGCTCGCTCTCTCTCTCTCTCTCTCTCTCTCTCTCTCTCTGTTTCCATCATTTCTCCCACACCTGATCCCTCCTATTTCTGTCCCCACCTGTCTCCAGTCCTCCACAAAAATACATTCTCTTTTCCCTTCCTGGGGAGATCCATGTATACCCCCTAGGGTAGTGGTTCTAAAACTGCCTCCCTTTAATACAGTTTCTTACGTTGTGGTGACCCCAACCATAAAATTATTTTTGTTGATACTTCATAATTATAATTTTGCTACTGTTATGAACCGTAATGTAAATATGTGTGTCTCCAGTGGTCTTAGGCAACCCCTATGAAAGGGTTGTTTGGCCCCTAAAAGGGGTGGCGATCCACAGGTTGACAACTGCTACCATACAGTTCTCTTCTTTACCTAGGCTCTGTGGGTTTATGAATTGTATCTTGGTTATCATTTACTTAACAGCTAATATCTACTTATAAGTGAATACACACCATGTTTTTGTCTTTCTGGCTCTGGGTTACCTCACCCAGGATGATTTTTTTTCTAATTGCATCCATTTGCCTGCAGATTTCATGATGTCATCTCCATTGTGTAAATGTACCACATTTTCTTTATTTTTTGGTTGATGGGCTTCTAGGAGGTTTCCAGTTTTTGACTATTATGAATAACCACAATGAACATAGTTGAGCAAGTACCTTTGTGGTAGGATGAAGTGTCTTTTGGGTATATCCCAAAAGTGTAGTAGCTGGGGTCTTGAGGTAGATAGATTCCCAATTTTCTGAGAGACTGCTCTATTGGCATAGTGACTATACAAGTTTGCACTCCCAGCAAAGGAGGAGTGTTCCCCTTGCTTCACATCCTCATCAGCATGAGCTGTTACTTGTGGTTTTGATCTTAGCTATTTTGACATGTGTAAGATGGAACCTCAAAGTAGTTTTGGTTTGCATTTTTCCCTGATGGCTAAGGATACTGAACATTTCTTTAAACATTTTTCAACTATTTGAGATTCCTCTATTGAGAATTCTCTGTTTATATACCCCATTTTTAAATTGAGTTATTTGGTTTCTTGAGTTCTTTATATACTTTGGATCTTAGTTGTTTAACAGATGTGGGGTTGGTGAAGATCTTTTCCATTATGTAGGCTGCCACTTTGTCTTATTGATGATGTCCTTTGCCTTATAGAAGCTTTTCAGTTCCACAAGGGCACATTTATTAGTTGTTGCTCTTATTGCCTGCACTATCAGTGTTCTGTTAAGTCTTTTCCTGTGCCAGTGCATTCAAGGCTGTTCCCTACTTTCTCTTCTACCAGGTTCAGTGTATCTGGTTTTCTGTTGAGGTCTTTGATCCACTTTCACTTGAGTTTTGTGCAGGGTGACAAATATGGATCTATTTGCATTCTTGTACATGCAGACATCCAGTTTGGCCAGCACCATTTGTTGAAGATGAAGATGCTGTTCTTTTTCCAGTGTGTATTTCTGGCTTCTTATAAAAAATCAGGTGTCCATATGTGTGTGGATTCATGTCTAGATCTTCAGTTTGATTCCATTGATCAGCATACCTGTTTTTAGGCCACTGCCATGCAATTTTTATTACTCTTACTCTGCAGTACAACTTGAAATCAGGGATGGTGATGCCTTCAGCAGTTTTTTATTATTTAGAATTGTTTGAGCTATTATGGGGTTTTTGTTTTTCCATATGAAGCTGAGAATTCCCCTTTCAAGGTCTGTAAATATTTGTGTTGGAAATTGGATGGGGATTACATTGAATCTGTAGATTGCTTTTGATAGGATAGTCATTTTTACTATGTTAATCCTATTGATCCATGAACATGGGAGATCTTTCCATCTTCTGATATTCTCTTCAATTTCTTTAGTGTCTAGAAGTTTTTCTCATATGTTTTTCACTTGCTTGGTTAGATTTATAACAAGTATTTTTTATTATTTGAGACTGTTTTGAAAGGTGTTTCTGATTTCTTTCTTAGTCTGTCGATTGTATATAGGAGGGATAATGTTTATTATTATTATTTTTTAGTTAAATTTATATTCAGCCTCTTTACTGAAAGTGTTTATCAGCTGTAGGAGTTCCCTGGTATTATTTTTTAGAGTCCCTTCTGTGTACTATCATATCATCTGCAAAAAAACAATACTTGGACTTCTTACTACCAAACTGTATCTCCTTCAATTGTCTTATTGCTCTAGCTCAAACTTCAAATAGTATATTGAATAGATAAGGAGAGAGAGGACAGCCTTGTCTTATTCCTGATTTTCGTGAAATTGCTTGAGTTTCTCTCCATTTATTTTGATGTTGTCTATAGGCTTGCTGTAAGTTGCCTTTATTATGTTGTATGTCTTGTATCCCTAACCTCTCCAGCATGTATATCATGAATGGGTGTTGGATTTTGTCAAAAGTCTTTTCTACACCTAATGAGATACTCATATGCTGTTTTTCTTTTAGTTTGTTGATATGGTGGATTACAGTGACTGAATTTCTTGTATTGAACCATCCTTGCATCTCTGGGATGAAGCCTATATGATTATCTTTTTGATGTATCTTTGGTTGCAAGTTTTTTTAAAAAATATTTTTGCATCTATGTTCATAAGGGAAATTGGTCTGTAATTATCTCTCTTTGTTGAATTTTTATGTGTTCTGGGTATCAGGAAAACTTTTGCACCATAAAATGAATTGGGTAATGTTTCTCCTGTTTCTATTTTGTGGAATTAATTTGAGGAGTATTGGCATTAACACTTCTTTGAAAGTCTAGTACCATCTGGCCTTAGCTCTTTGTTAGTTAGTTAGTTAGTTTGTTTGTTTGTGAAGCTTAAAGACTGCTTCTTTTTTACTAGGGGTTATAGGTCAATTGAAATTGTTTTTCTGATCCTGATTTAACTTTGGTAAGTGTTACCTATTGAGAAAATTATCCATTTCTTTTAGATCTTCCAAGTTGGTGGAGGGAGTACAGGTTTTTAAAGTTTGTCCTTATGATTCTCTGAATTTCCTTAGTGTCTTTTGTTATATCTCCCATTTTGTTTCTGATTTTGTTAATTTGGATTCTATCTGTGTGTCTTTTATTTAGTTTGGATAAGGATTTGTCTATCTTGTTGATTTTCTCAAAGAACAAACTCTTTGTTTTATTGATTCTTTGTATTGTTTTCTTTGTTTCTGTTTTGTTAATTTGAGCCCTCAGTTTGATTATTTCTTGCAGTCTACTCCTCTTGGGTGTGTTTGCTTCTTTTTGTTCTAGAGCTTCCTTTCAGGTGTTCCATTAAGTTGCTAGTATGAGATCTCTCCACTTTCTTTATGGAGGCCCTTAGTGCTGTGAACTTTCCTCTTAGCTCTGTCTTCATCATGTCCCATACGTTTGGGCATGTTGAATTAATTGAATTCTACAAAGTCTTTAATTTATTTCTTTATTTCTGCCTTGACCCATTTTTCATTCAACAGAGAACTGTTCCCATTTCAATGATTTTGCAAACTTTCTGTTGCTTCTGTTGTTGTTAATATCCCCACTTAATCCACTGTGGCCTGATAAGATGCAGTAGGTTAGTTCATTTTTATTGTATCTGTTGAGACTTGCTTTGTGTCTGTGTATGTGGTCAATTTTAGAGAAAGTTTCGTGAGGTGCAGAGAAGAAAGTATATTCCTTTGTGTTTGGAAGAGAACTTCATAAAGTTATCTTCTGACTGACTGTCACATGCATACTGTGACATGCACCCACAAGGTGTACACACACACACACACACACACACACACACACACACACAATTTTTAGGTTTGTTCAGGAAGGTTCTAAGGAACTTAGTAACAAGCTAAAGAGGACTCAGGATTTAGAGAGACATCTAACAGAGACATTGCATGTGTGTATTTGTTGAGGGTCAAGTAGACTGGCCGATGATAATTTTAGTGCAGATTTCCAGCAGTTTAGGATTAAGAGTTAAGGTGAACGTCTCAACTGATACCAGATGGAGAGTGGAATTGATAGCTTCTGCTGGGTACTGCTGTCAAGAGAATGCCTGAAATAATGCAGCATGAGGGTGGGTGAGGAAAGGACAGGAAATCTTAACGGTAGCAGTGGATCTGACGAGGAACAAAGGATTGGAGGCCAGGATTAGCTTGAAGAGGAGAGAACCGGAGAGCCAGGGATTGGTGGTCACATTCTTGGTCTGGTAGATTGGTTTTGGATTTTTTTCAGATCCAGGTGATGTCATCATCAGGAATGAAGCCTGGAGTGGCTGATGGAAGATAAAAACAAGTGGATTGTGTGACAGCCTTCAGAATAGAGAGAAAGGAATGAGTCAGAGGCTAACATCCTTGCCAGTTGCTGTGTGAATCAGACAGCAACCATTCAGGGGAAAGAGGGAGCAGCGTTGAACACCCCTTTCCTGGGGTGAACAGTAGGAAGTGCAGTCTTTGTGGGAGGATTTCTGAGGTTTGGAGAGCAGGTGTCAGTATGTGTGGAAGATTAGTGTAAGACAAACAGTTAAGATGATGTTTCCTGCAAGGGAGCCAGGCTTATTGGCAGTGAGATGAGAGGCAGAGAGCACAGTGGAGGAAGAGGACCAGAGCAGCAGGTTGGTGTGGTTGTGAAGAGTTCAGGCATAGCGGTATAGCAGTATAGTTGGTCATGGGCCTGCCTCTGTGACCATCCTAGCAAGCCCAGAGATGGATCCTGAGGACTGTTAGAGGTGACCTTGGATCATTTGCAGATAGATTTATGCTTCTAGCCAGGTACTGTGTCTTATTAGACATTCTTGCTTGTACTGGAGTCCGCAAGTTCCCCAATGCCTCTAGGAATGACTGGGACCTAAGTAAGTATTGCTTCAAAAGAAGTTTGGAATTTAAACTTTAAAAAATGATCTATAGTTAAATGATTACTAAGTCAGAAGTTACACTTAAGTTTGTATGTAATTATACATGAGCTAAGTGTAAAATTATACAAAAATAATTCTATAATTTAAAATTAAGCTAATAAAAGCCCTCTTCAGCACTTAATGGAAGAAGATATTGAGTGTGTCTCTTCACCTGTCTTCTATGACATGAGGATGTTGACCGAGGTTTCTGTGCAGCTGTTCCCACAACCGTTCAGTTCCAAAGAAACACACGGAGACCTACATTCATTATAAACTGGTTGGCCTGTTAGCTCAGGCTTTTTATTAAGTAACTTCTTATTAACTAATTAATAGCTTCTTATTAATTAACTCTTACATCCATAATTCTTGTCTGTATTAGCCATGTGGCTTGGTACCTTTTATCAGTGAAGCATTTTCTGCGTCTGGGTGACAACTGCAGAATGAACCTTTCTCTTCTTCCCAGAATTCTCCTATTCTGATCACCCCACCTATACTTCCTGCCTGGCTACTGGCCAATCAGCGTTTTATTAAACCAACACAAATGACAAATCTTTACAGAGTTCAAGACCATTGTTCCACAGCATGAAGGAATCTGTAAGAGTGCTCAGTGCTCTGTGAGTGTCTTCAAGCATCTCTGGTGTGGGCTCCAGATAGATCTTACAGCAAGCAGTTCTTCAGAGGACTGTGTTTGTGTATAGTTGAAGATGGTACCAGTAAAGAGTAACGTATACCTGTTCAAGTGGTTCAGAAGGGGTCAGCCATTCTGAGGCAATCGCCTCTCTCAAGGGTATTAATTTTAGTCACCTTTGGTGATTTGAGATACGGGGTTGAGGTAGATGCACTGGCTTTATATCTATATCACCCAAGGTAACCTTTTCTTCATAGGCACATGTGATCTTCCTGCCTTAGCCTCTTGGTATCTGGAACTATAAGCACCTAGTTGATGTAATGTCCTCCACAAGATTAATGAGCTATGAAATGTAGTTTTCAGGTGCCAGGGCAGAGAGTAAGAGGGTTGAAGAAAGATTATGATGGGCTTACTGACTTATGCATTACCTGCTTTTATTAATCGACTTTTTCGTCTACCTTCTAACTAGGCCATAAGCACCCTTAAGCCTCCATTTATTTTATTTTACTTATTTCTGTGAAAGTGTGTGTGTCCATGTGTGGGTATGTGCTCCTGTGTGAGGATGTCCATGGAGTCCTGAAGAGGGTGTCAGATCCCCTGAAGCTAGAGTTAGATGGCTTCTAAGTCCCCTGCCGTGGGTCCTGGGAATTGAACTGTGGTCCTCTGTAAGAGCAGCCGGCACTCTTAACCTTTCCAGCTCCCGACCCAGTTCATTTGTTTGTTTCTACATAGTATGTCTTCTGTCTTCTTTATTTTATTATTCCCTAATTTTATTCCTTTATGTTTTTATGTTTATGGGTGTTCTGCCTGCATGCATGTCTGAGCACCATGTGTGTGCAGTACCCCCAAGGGCTAGAAGAGGGTGTTCGATCCCCCTAGGAGTGCAGTTACAGATAGTTTTGAGCTGCTTCGTGCGTGCTGGAAATTGAACCATGGTCCTCTGGGAAAGCAACCAGTGCTCTTAACCACTGAGCCATTGTTCCCCCACCCCCATTTAAAACAAAAATCAGGATCTTGTCAGTAAGCCACAGCTACCCCTCCTTCTTTCCTATTCTGGTTGACTGTCATCTGAAGCATGTTCCTACACACTTGTTTCTATTTCCATGGCCACTGGATACCCTGCATCTCTGTTTATTCCTGAAAAGCTCAGTCTTCAGCGTTCATTGTCTTGACCTACCACAGAACGTTCTCATACTTTATAGAGTCGCACGGAACATTTCCCACTTACATTCTCTATTGCTCTGCCGTCAGCCCCGTGTGCTGCCTCCACAAATGCCTCTGCATTTCATTTTCTCTTTATATGATTGTTCCTGCTTTCCTTACTGATTTGTGTAAGTTCTTTACTCCTCTCTCACTGGCTTTTATTTATATTATTGGATAATTTATGTTATATAACTGGTACCTATTTACACGCGTCTTTTATGGGTGCTTGTGCCTGTGAGTCTGATTTCAAACGCTGAGGAGCTTATTCTCTTTCTCTTTTGAGACTCTGTTAGGAGCCTATGTTTGATTGTGTTTCATCTGTGGTAATTTTTTGAGATTCTGACTGAAGGTACATTTCTCTGAAGAGGGTCTGCTTTGGCCAGACCTGAATTAGTTGAGAGGAGTCTAAAAATAAACCGATAACTTCAGAGCTTTTTCACGTGGGGTCCTAAATCCAGGCCATGAAGGGCATGTGAGGACCAACTTGAGGTTATGGAATAATTTCCTGCTCTATCTGGCTTCAAAGTGGAGACAGACAGTGTCTTCAGTACACCAGGATGCTCTTGCTTTGTTCTTTTGACTCATGTTTTCCCTGGCTTTGTCTGGACTTTTAAAATTAGGCAATTTTGGCTTTGTCTTCCGTTCACCAAGCAGGTGCTTGGATGCCAAGTGAAGCTTCAGGCTCAGAGGAAGCCGGGGATAACCATAACATTTCTGTGTTTTTCTGTTTCTCTTTCTAGCCTATAGATTCTTTATACCTCCTTACTACTTCGCTGATGCATTTAAAAACGTATTATTGTTATTTTATCCATCATTTTTAGTTATTATACCATAAGAGGGCCTCTTAGGATACTAAATCTAGTACATCTGAAAAATCCGTACTTTATGTTTGTATAGCTAAGGACATTTCCCAGATGGGTAGCTCAGGTCAAGCCACGGCATCCCCCAAATTCTGGCTTCCATTCCTAAAGTACTCTAGTTTTAAACAAACAAACTAAAGCATCGTGTCAGAGTACACTAGCTCCCATCTGCCAAGATGTTGCTTTGTCCCGGTGTGGTTTGATTTCCGTGTGGGCTGAGCAGTCCATTTGTCCAGCTGCTCCTCAGCCCCTCATCTTAGAACAGATGGCACAGCCCCGCTGTTGCCCATGAAGGGAGGAGTGCACGCCTGCCCAGGGGATGGGAAGGTCTGTAGCTGCTGATTTTCAAGCCCCAACTCCCAGCACATGCCATCCATAGATTAAGCCTACAGTCTTTCAGTCGCAGGGTTTTATATTCTGGGTCGAACATAAAACCTCCTTAAATAGAGAAAACTTTATGTAGTATTTTATAAAATAATTAAGAAATAATAAGTGTGGTCATCAAATTATTTTACCTTTATTTTATTCATTGATTTTTATCTACTTTTGGCAATGAACAACTCTGTCAAAAGTGGAATCATTCATATAAATAAAAAATGAAATGAATAAAAATAAATAAGTTTTAAAAAGTGGTATCATCCAAAAGATATTTCCCCCACTTTTAAAGGCCGAGTGAGTTCTGCGAGTAAAAGGGTATTTTCTGTCTCCTTTGTGCAGGTACTATTCACTCCATATTTCTATTTTTACCTTTACCCTTAATTTCTAGCATTTAAACTTAGCTCAGAATCAGTATATATAAATAGGCTCTTTGTTATTTTGAAGAGGGACTATTAATGATATGAAATCCAGACTTCAGAAGGCCTTTCAAGGTAAAGGTTTCTTGGTTGTCCCCGAGGAACAAGGCGAAGGGACGTGAACAGTGATGCCACACGGTATGACGAGACCTGCTGGCTGAATACACTTTCTTCTGTACATGTTGTTTTCCTGTTCTCACACCGTGTTTAGCTAAACATACCTAGTTTTCTTATATCTGTCATTAAAATATATATTCTAATTATATGACCTTGGCTTACTTCTCCTGTGTTTCTGGAAGCTTGCTGGAAGCTGATGACTAGGGACCTTTAGGTGTGAAGTGGGAAGACCATGTGAGATTATGCTTTCCACCCCCCACCCCTGCCCAGTTCAGGACAAACTTGGGGCAGATGACAGAAGAAGAAATACAAACTGGAGGAACTGACCTTTATAGAGGAAGTCAGCATTTAGAGAGCTTTCAGCATGTTTGGGGCAGTGTAGGTGCTTTTGGAGGTGAATTCACCAACTGTTTTCCCATTTCATAAGAATCGTCTTGAGTGGTAGGAGCTGCAGTAGCTGTGGAGTTTGTCTTGAGTGAAGGACACAGGTAGTATAGAGTAAGAAGTAAACATGGAAAGTGCCAGGTGGGGACCAGTGCTCCTGGGGAAACTGAGGCAGAGTAAAGGAGGAGGCAAGGGGTGGTGACTTTCAGCAGACTGTTAGGTTAGATTTTTTTCTTAAAATTAACACTTGAGCAGATCTTTCAGGATGGATCCCAAGGCCTTGTGGGTGGAAAAACAGGTTTTGGATTTTACCCAGTGAAATGGAAGTCATGGGAGGGTTTTAGCATATGAATGATTTTGAAATCGTTTTAATTAATGTTTTAAAACACTTTTTAATTGATCATTTGGAATCTCACATCATGTGCCACATCCTGCTCACCTCCCAGACTTCCCATGACCGTACCCCTCCTCCCTTTTGTACCCCCCATCCAGCCAAAGTTCATTTTATGTTGTCCATGTGCTCACTGGAACATGATCAAATTCCTAGTGGCCCGCCCCATAAGGGAGGATGAGTCTTTCTCTGCCTCTGAGACAGAAGCCATCGGCTGAGGAGAGCCTGCAGTGTTGGGAGCAGGGCGGGGCCACTTCTCACCCAGGACTATTAACATGGATTCAGGTGGCAGCACAAACTGTGGGCATCTGCATTAGTTTCAGTTGTAACACAGGCAGCAGACATCAATGTGGCCCTTGGCTATATCAGGACCACTGACGCACCCATGGCCCTCAGCTGCTATACAGACCACAAGCCTCGATGTGGTCTCAGACGGTTGCACATGCCACTCACGTCAGCATGGCTAACCGAGGTAGCAGCCTGAAGGCATCACCAAGGCATTGGGCAGCGACACAGACTGCATACGTCCTGGGGCAGCAGCATGGACCACTGACACCTACATGGCCTCCCATGGTATTCCCGACCATGGTGGTCCTTTGAGGAGACCCAATCCAGAAAGTCAGACTTTCCTTGTTTCAGGCCTCCTTCGTTGTCCAGAGCCAGGAGAATCCTGCAGTTGGGCGGCAGGTTAGCAGGTTAGCGGGCTGAGTCTGCATCTGCATGAGCTCCAGGCAGTTGTACCCTTCCCTACCCTGCTGCACGATGGCAGCATATAGACCCCAGCTTCTGTAACCTGTCACCGCCATCACATTCCCACCTTTTTTCCTAGCAAGTGCTCAGCTCCATTTTTCTATATTTCCCACCTCTCCATCATAAATTTTTCATTGTAGTGGTACCTGCCCACCCTGGGCTGCATGGCCGGGGCGGGACTTGGGTGACTTCTGGCATGCCAGGGCTGTCGTTTTTAATTATGTTTTAAAGATTCAGTCTAATGTCTGAAGAATGACTGTTGGGGACCAGGAGAGAAGCGAGGAGGCCAGTTGGAATTTAGACAGGAGTTGGAATAAGAAGAATGTGGGTCTTATTTGCTGAATGTTCACTGTGTACTTTCGGTGTGCCCCTTCTATTAGTTTCAGTGGGCTGGTTGTCCCTGTGTGGCACAGAATAGGACTAAGGGCTCCAGCGGCTTAGAAGATGGTTTAAGGCTCTGCAGCTGAGAGTGTAGGAGTGCTCAATGAAACTCATAGCTTTAGCACAGCTTTTCAAGACGACGGGTGTTATTTAAAGTGTCCCGTTGTATGCTAGATTTGGTCTTAATACCTGAATACATTAATCTGATCTGCACCACTACTCCGACAGGAGACATTATTCTCAGTGATCCAAGGTTCACAAACATTGTTATGAGTTACAATATGTACAAGAGTCACTTAGCTAGTATGAAACAGAATGGAAACCCTGAAAACACTCCCATATTAAAGCCTTTGCTCTCCCTGTCACACCTTAACACTTCCCAGAATTCTTCCTGTGGTTTCCATTCTGGTAGGAAGAATTTTAACTCTGGCCTCCTTACTTAATGAGAAGACAAGAATTTATACAATGGTGAGAAAGTATACTTTCTCTTTCTTCCTTTAATTCCTTTCAGATGGTTCACACCTCCTCTTTGGAGGAAATTGCTGACAACTTACTAATTACTTTAGATTCATATCCATGCTTTATTTGTCCCTCTTATCAGCATGTGCATTTTACAAGCCTGTCACAGGCAGGGGAGCACGGAAAGAGCAACTCTAATGGTGCAGTTCAGACGTGCTGGCACCAGTGCGTGGAGGCGGATCTTCTGACTCCCTCAGATTACATCAGCGATGGACAACTGGAGGGGCCCTGAGAAGATCAGGCTGCAGTCCCTGGGCCCGGGGAGCCCTGAGGAAGAGCTAGGAGCTGGAGGGCAGACCCACCCACAGATTCAGAGTTGGTGCTTCAGGCTGCTGAAGTACTTTGTCTTTTCTAGCTCCTGAATTGAGCTAGCCTGGGTTTCTGTTAGGAAAGGACTTACTTGGTCCTTAGAAATTCTGCCTTTGTTGGTGAAAAATATTTCTAGGAAAAATTATGAAATGTTGTAGGATATTTTACTCTTTTGGCTTTGTGCGGGGGTGGGGGGAGCGCCCTGCTCCCAAATATATCACACACGAGCTTATTCTTAGTTATGAATGCCTAGCCTTAGTTTGGCTTGCTTTTGGCCAGCTTGTCTTATCTTAAATGATCCCATTTACCTTTTACCTCTGGGCTTTCCTTTCTCTATTTCTGTATACTTTACTTTACTTCTTTCTCCATGGTTTGCTGTGTAGCTGGCTCCTTCATGTCATCCTCTCCTTGTTCTCTTGCTGTTCGTTCTCTCTTTATACTCCAGGCCTGCCAGCCCCACCTGTCCTTGCTGTTGGCCATTCATCTCTTTATTAAGACCATCGGGCATTTTAGACAGGCAGAGGAACATAGCCTCACAGAGTAAAACAAATGCAGTGTAAACAAAAGTCACACACCTGGAAATAATATCCCCCAACAGAAATAGGCAACATTTTCTTTACTTCAACAAACCTTGGTTCCCTTTTTTTTTCTATCAAGATATTTTTCCAGGATATAGTCTGATGACCTCACACTCATATGAATGACTCATATTTCTTAAGGTTTGATTAGAAATAAAAGCTTTACAGATAATGAATGAATGAAGCGTGGTAGATTTTTTTTTTATTTCTTAGTAAAAAATCTGCATTGAAAATCATGGTTTTGTGGAATGAAGGTTAGTGTGTGTTTCTTTGGTGAAACCATAGCATCTAGTTTTTGGTAAAACATCAATGTAGATGTTGCACTGAAGGTGCCTTTTCGATAACCGTTGATATTCCAAGTTTTTTGCCTGGTTTTCATATCATCCTTTCAATCTCCAAGTGAAAGGCGTGGGGTACATTTAGTGTTGTGCTTTAGTAGAGGCTCACCATACTGCTTTGATAGTGTCTAGTAGCCAGTGAAGGATGTGATCGTCCTCATTCAGGATGTGAGCGAGTCGGAGAGGTCCAGCTCTTCCCTTAGGGAGTTAATTAAGGAGATGAAGCACATGGCTTCCTAACTCAGGCTGGTGGATGCCCTTGCAGACTGTGTAAGTGGAAAAACAACTGGAGCGAGTGTTTGTGCTTCTCTAGAATGGAGTCAAGGCAAGGCGTAGACACCTGACGGCATCCGGGGTAGCCAGTTGTCCCAGTTCAGCTCATCAGAGAAGCAGCGCCAGTCAGACATTGGTTATGGAACACACGTGCCTGTGCATATGCATGTGCAAACACACATGTGTATCCACAGACTAACTTATTTTAAAGAAGTTAGCATAAGAGATTGTGGAAATGGCAGCACTAAAATTATGTAGGGCAGGCTGGCAGTCTGGAAATTCGGGTGAGAACTGGTTTAACAGTCCGGAGCCCAACTTTTGTTTGCCTCACGCTAGAAACTCAGGACATCTGTGTTGCAGTCCTCAAGAAACGTCTGGAAACCTGAGTATGTGCTCAATGAGACCTCCTCTGACTGGTTGAGGAGGACCATTCACTTTACTTGGTGTCTGCTGGTTTAAATGACAAAAGAACAATGTCTGCACTGATGGTTTACCAGAAGCTAGGTGCTTGGCCTAGCCAAATCACACATTTTTGTTGTTGTTGTTGTTGTTGTTATGGACACACAGGGTCAATTCTGTGGAGGGAATGGAGTGGGGCACAAGTGGACAGCTGCTCACTCATTTTGTGCAGTGTTTTTCTGATAAAATTCATCGCTCTTTTTGTTACTGCCACATATTTTGACACATTGTTCTTTTATTGAAATTTTTTTTTTTAATATAGCCAGGCAGTGGTGGTGCACACCTTTAGTCCCACTACTTGGGAGGCAGAAATAGTTGGATCTCTGTGAGTTCCAGGCCAGCCTGGTCTACAAAAAGATCCAGGACAGCCAGGACTACACAGAGAAATCCTGTCTTTAAAAAAAAGAAGAAGAAGAGGAGGAGGAGGAGGAAGAAAAGGAAGAAGGAGAAGAAGAAGGAGAAGAAGAAAAGAGAATAAGTTTTTCATATATTATGTTCTGATCAGTTTCCCCACCCCAACTCCTCCCAGAGTGTTTCCACTTCTCCACCAGTTCCACACTCATGCCTTCTTTGTTCTCTCTCTTTAGAAGACAAAGTAAGCAAACCAGAGTAAAAACAAAACAAAAACCTCAAAGAAAAAGCAAGGAAACACACATATAGAGAAAACTCCTAAAAACATAAGATCAAAAACCATAATACGCAAGCAAAACACCAACAAAAAATACCTAAGCAAAGTGATATGCGACAGAATTACCACCGAGTTTCTTTGTGTTGGTCTCCACTGCTGAGCATGGGGTTAAGAAAACGAATTTTTCCTTTGCGAGAAGGTGACAATTGCAGGTAGCTTCTGAGTTCTCTCAGCACTGGAACCCCATCTTGCTTGAAACTGTGCCACACTCTCTGTGAGCTCATCAGTCCTGATGTGTTTTGACACATTCTTTGCTTATATTATTGTTAGAGGAAGCATTACACCAGCTGGAAAGCCCTTGATGAGAAAAGGAGGATAAAAACAAAACAGGCAATCTTTCAGGGTCAGGAGGGCAGCTGGGAAGGGGAGGAAGGTCAGGGGTTGGAATTCACAACTCATCCATGCACATTATGAGCAAGCAAGGGAGTCGTGGGGCTGTGAACTAGAGCAGAGGACTGTAAGTGAGCAGGGCTGGGCTGGGGGCACTGTGACTGAGCGAGTGCACTTGCTCTATAAGCACAGTGGAACCAGTTCATCTGCTTTCAGACAATCAGAGGTCAGAAGAAATATGGGTATTATTATTTTGTGTTTTTTAAGCAATATCACGGCTCATAAGTTGCTACAAGGCTAATAATAACATAACACATTCGTTATGGCCCATGATGTTGTATCTCGTAAGGAAGGTGACAGTGCACAAATGGTTTATGCACCTTGTCCTCTGTATATATGAGGAAAGCACAAAGGAAGGACCAAGTGGTTCAGGGAGACTGTTAGCAGCATGCTGTGATCTGTCCAAGCCGGCGTGCTGCTCACTAGTGCGGCTTCTGTAAGCAACAGCTCGCCATGCAGTGCTGCAGGTCTCTTGGGGGTCTCTATCTACTTAACCTTGTATCTTAAAACAGTTAGAGTCAGCAAATGGCTTCACAGTTCCAGCATCCACACTGCTCCTTGTGTCGACTCCTTGGGACCCTTGCTCTCCTTTCTTCTCTGACTCCCATACTAACTCTGTCCAGCCTAATTTTCAACCTTCTCACTGGTCATAGTGAACTCCCTTAGCTGACGACCTTGTCAGCCACTGCTTGGCCAGCCTTCTGCTCCGGTTTTCTTTTTCTCTCTAAATATTTTAAATCCATTGTTCCCCTCCGTCTCTAATCTTGGTGATGTAGTTTGAGCCTTGGTGATGTAGTTCGAGCCTTCGTTATTTATTATCAAACTGGTCTATTCATTACCCTTCTGTAATTACCTTTGTAATGAGGTGGCAGTGACCAATGTACAAATAGACTCTCTTTTTCCCTGCTTTTAGAATAATTTCAAATAACCTTAAAAATCACTACTACCATTATTACTGCTATTATCGCATGTGTGCTCCTGCCATGGGGCACATGTGGAGGTCAGAGGTCAATTCCTTTTGGGAATTGGGAATTGGTTTTCTTCTCCTCCAACTCAGGTCACCAGGCTTGCACTACAGGGGCTTTACCTGCTGAGCTGTCTTGCAGGCCCCAAAGTAACCTTAAAAATAAAAACCTGTGGGGCTGGAGAGATAGCTCAGAGGTTAAGAGCACTGGCTGCTCTTCCAGAGGTCCTGAGTTCAATTCCCAGCAACCACCTGGTGGCTCACAACCATCTGTACTGAGATCTGGCGCCCTCCTCTGGCGTGTGGGCATACAACAAGACAGAATGTTGTATACATAATAAATAAATCTTAAAAAAAAAAAAAGAAAAAATAAAAACCTGTGCTTGGGAAGGAGAAGAAAAAAGAGGAGACACTGGTGTTTTTAGCCCTAGTTGGAAAATGTCCCTCCCTGAATCTCAGTGCGCATGGGTCCCACCTGCTGAAGCCAGGCTCTAGGTCCCAGTCAAGTGTGGTTGAAAGGGGGAGAATTTTCTTCTCAGTGCATGTGCGGCAGCTCACTCTTCTAAGTGGAAACTTCTTCTAAGGTTTCATGTTGGGAGCAGTGAGACCCCAGATCCTGAATTTCTTGTAATCCCCTGATCTGAGTGCCTACAGCTGCTCTGAGCCGAGACCTTCAGGAGTTCCTTATGTCAGGAGAGTGGTTTCTGGTGGGTTTGGCTGGGGCTGGCTATCTCTATATAATCTGCCCCTGAACACAATAAAGGGGGCATTCTTGGGGAATTCAAGGATGACCCGTGTCGCTGTCTCTCTGTCTGTGTGTGTCTGTGTATTTTAACCTTCAGCTCCCTTGCCTGAAGCTCACGAACTGGGTGCCAGAGCACAGAGCGCAGACATGGGGGGGGGGGGCGCGGCAATTGGAGGTCCCCACCGAGATAGCGGCAGGTTCAGGCTTTATTTCAGTGTGATAACAAAAGTTTGGTGTGTGTGTGTGCGCACAGTGTCTTTTAATAAAGAAGTAATTCTTGACTTAATAACTGCTTGAAGTGAGAACATGTTTGTGAAAGCAATTTTCTGCAATTTCATTAAGGAAAATAGGTAATAAAACGGAAGCATAGGACCTGTAGAGATACAACCTTCTCTTCATGTCAGTCGGGAACAATTAAGCAGCCACAGTGGTTTAAAGTGCTGGTATCCTGGTACATTTAGTCCTTTGCTGTTGTCTCTAGTAGTGGAAACAGCGAATTAAAAAGGAACATTTTGGAAAGACACAAGGGCACCCCCACACAACAGAACGTTTTATCTGCTCAGTTTGGAAATGACAGATAAGGGAATTTGGTGGACTTTGTCTCTCTGCAGCAGTCATACAACCTTCCTGGTCTCCTGCCGTCAGCCTTCTGCTCTTGGATAGAGCAAGCGTGAGTAGGTAGCATCACCTAGTATCTAAAATTTCAAGAATGCTCATTTCTTCTGCCAGTGCAGCTGCACACATCAGCACCGCCATGTTTCCTGTTTCTCAGATGAAACATTGAAAGCCCACAGGAGCAGTTTTCTCAAGGTCACACAGCTATTATCCAATATTCACTCAGTCATAATGTATGCAACTTCAAATTTCTACAAGACAGCATAGATGGCAGAGGGTGTATGGACTCTGCAAAGAGTCTGCTTTTATGCCTCAAGCTCTACACAAGATATGATGACGCTAGCCTGTATCTTCTTTCTAACAGGAACCATAGCCACATCCTTGTTTTAAGTACTTAGAATCAAAGTCTCTCTCATGACATTGTGTAGGTAGGTTAATGCAGGGAACATCAAACCAGCAGGAAGCCAGTGGATATCGGGCGAGATTCCTGGGCAGCATGAGTCAGCATCTGTAGTCTCATATAATTCTCTAACATTTCCTGAGAATTAAAGATATTTACCATAATCAAGGAGATTGACTCAGCACTTAGAGAAAACTGATGTCACCTGGTATTGTTGGATACCCACTTAACTAAAATATTCCATACTGCCTCCATTTTGTCTTTTTTCTAGCCATCCTCTATAGTTCTTGTCTTATTCAAAACACTTGGATGGGCCTGGAGAGATAGCTCAGAGGTTAAGAGCACTGGCTGTTCTTCCCAGAGGTCATGAGTTCAATTCCCAGCAACCACACCCTGGCTTACAACCATCTAAAATGAGATATGGTGCCCTCTTCCTTCTGGTGTGTAGGGTTGCAGCAAAACACTGTATACATAAAAATAAATGTTTAAAACAAAACAAAACAACAACAAATGCTTTGATGCCAGACAGTGGTGATGCCTTCAGAGGCAGAGGCAGAGCAGATCGATCTCTGTGAGTTTGAAGCTAGTCTGGTCTACAGAGTGAGTTCCAGGACAGCTAGGGCGACACAGAGAAACCCCGTCTCAAAAAAGAAAACAAAACAAAAACACTTTCAATCCCATTCTGTTGCTTAGCATTGTGCCTCCTTCCTCCCACCCTTTATCTTTCCTTTATTCTCTGAATACAATGGTATCAATCCCTGAATTGATGACTGGAGTCTCGCACTGTGTATCATAAAAAAAGGAAAAGGACCAGGTGAAGACTGTGCCAGAATGAAAAGTGCGTGTGTTCCATACCTGAATTTTCATATGAAGTCTCCTTAGTGTTAAGTATTTGCCATTAATTTGCCTTTGAAAACTGCCCGGCTGACCCCACTATACCCACTCACACCTTGGCAACACTGGGTAGCGTTCTCCCAGAGGTGTGCTGTGCTGCAGTTTAGTGGTCCAGTCAGATCCCACTGTTCCCTTGTAGTTGCTTTATTTGTATCAGTGTTTCTATAGTATTCCTAGAAGATACATTTTAAGCTGAATTTATAAGGAGAGATACTTACTTGTAAGTCTGCTATTTTATCCCTCTGTACTTCCAGCATCCTTCCCGTTCCTTCAAGGAAGGCGCCTATAGATAGGCAAGACATATTTTCAACTGGCTGATATAAACAAACATTATCATAAAATGCAAGATTAAGTATTGTCTATAATACCAGAAGTGTCTTGGTATTATAGTTTGTGGCCCTGATTTCTTTCTGTTTTGTGGGACTGTTTTCAGGGATGTGTTTGTTTTCCTCTGTGGAAAATTATTTAAAATATTCTTCCTGTGAAAAGTTGTATTTGTAGATATTAAATACAAGCTAGTTCTTGCTGTCTTTATTTCCATACCTTTGTCTTTTAAGCTAATTCTTGCTGTGTAGCCCAGGATGACCTCAAACTCCTACTTTCATGCAAATACATGGGAAGATCTTAGAGGGTTTTGAGCATGTTCTGTTTTCTCGAGATCACAGCACGATCAAGAACACAGGCTTTGCAGTTGGAAGGTGCCAAGTCTTGGCTCCACGTTCTTCTAATAGAGTGAATGTAGATAAGAAATTCAAGTTCCCCCAAAATCTTTTTCTGTTTTGGGTTGTTGTTTCAGATGTTCAACTAATGAATTAAATGCTTAGTCTAGTCCCTGATTACAGTCACTCAGTAAACGATGCAACTGTGTGGAATATGCTGGTTAAACTGGAAGAAAGCCAGTCCTAATTCTAGCGAAGATGTCTCCAGTCCGAAGCCATGCTTTTAATGGGGACCTTAGTTAATGCCGCAATCCCGTTCATTATCCATACTAGCCAAGCTCTGGAATCAACTGAAGTGTTCACCAGTGGATGGACAGATAAACAACGTGGAGCTTCATAAACGGGATATGACTTTTAAGTCTTAAAACAAGAGGAAGCTAATCTTTGATACTTGTGGAAAAGAGCAGGAGGATGTGGTGTCAGATGCCTGTAATCCCAGCATTTGAGAGTCTGCGGCAGGAGGATCATGGGTCTGGAGAGCATAGCTAAGACAAGGCCAGACAAGGGTTGAGGATGCCAGACAGGTGGCAGAGCACCTGTATTGTCTCGCAAGGGTTAGGCTCGGCTTAGTCCCTACCCTCCCTCTCCACTACAGGCAGCCAAAAAGACTTTTTATGTATTTCCCCTCAATTCTTTATTTGGACCCGTCCCCTGAATCAAGAGTAGTTATCCTGTCATCACAGTGGCTAGTTCTGTTTAATTCAATTAAAAATAATTACAGACATCACGTTTCTTTAGTCTGCATGTCCTTAAGATCAGGACATCTTTTCTATAACTATCATATTACTGTCACACCTTAGAAAGTTACAGTCCTGATGTATCTGATAAACCATCATGACTCATGTTTATATTTTTCCCAATTCTCCCTAGGATGTGTTTTTAGCCCGCCCCTCCCTCCCTCCCTCCCTCCCTCCCTCCCTCCCTCCCTCTTTCCCTCTCTTCCTCCTTCCTTTCTTTTTCTTTTTTCCTTCCTCCATTCCTCCCTCCCTCCTTCCCTTCCCTTTCCTTCCCTTCCCTTCCTTTTTATTTAAATAATAAAGAGTTCAATCATGGTTCCTCTCTCTCTCTCTCTCTCTCTCTCTCTCTCTCTTTTCTCACACACATGCACTCATGCACACACATGCACATATTTGGTGGCCCTTTTGGTCTGTTACATCCTGAAGAGTCCCTTCTTTTTAGGAAATATGTTTCAAACTATGAATTGTTTTGCAGAATCTCGGAAGATATCTTATAAAATAGCCCATAATCAGGATTTGTGTAAATCTCTTATTTTTATTTTTTATTTTTTTCAAAATTTATTTATTTATTATATATACAGTATTCTGTCTGCATATGTGCCTGTAGGCTAGAAGAGGGTACCAGGTCTCATTATGGATGGTTGTGAGCCAGCATATGGTTGCTGGGAATTGAACTTAGGATCTCTGGAAGAACAGCTAGTGCTCTTAACCTCAGAGCCATCTCTCCAGCCCCTCTTCTCTTATTTTCTAAAAAATTAATGTGAACCATACATATATAGACATGTGGATAGGCGATGAGTGTGTGGGCCATTGAGAGTGTGCTCTTCAACCCATGGGACTCTGAATGTCTGGCTCTTTCACAAAATCCTTCTCTTTGGACTTGTTTTCCAGTGGCTTTAGAGGGTACCCAGTGCCAAGACAATTTCCTGGCAGTTTCTCACAGATCAGGCCGTGCAGGCTGGGCCACATCCAGTTAGGCAATCCCACTGTCGACGGTGCAGATTCTGTCCTGGGACTTCAAGTAGAAAGTTACTGTCCATTTTAAAATGTCATATTATGTAATTATCCTGGCATTAGAAGATTTTGGTTGTTTTTGTACCATGTAAATGAACTGGCTATCAGGAACGTTAGAGTGATCTTTTAGTGATCTAATTTGATAAAATTGGTTTACTGTCTCGAGTTGTAGAAGACCCGGTGAGGGTTGTTGTGTTTTTATTTGTTCTGGTTATAGAAACTCAGTATGAGTACAGAGGTAGTGCTCACCAATTCATGGGGAAAAAAGGAGAGCGACAAATGTCAGCTTTGTCTTCACAGCCCAATTACCCTTTCCCTTTTTGGAGAACTAGCTCCTATTTCCCTTGTTATCTGCAAGCTGTGATGACAGAGGGTGGTGTGAATTGGAGCCCTAACCCCTGGGTCAGGAGGCCAGAGAAGCCTGTGCATTTGCTGATGTAGTTTCTGTGTAATGGCTTATTTGTTTTGCTCTGGAAGGAGGCTTCAGTGGGCTCCATTCACTTTGCAGTGGGTCTCCTGAGCCCCGAACATATAGTTTCCATATCTGATATTTTCTCTGGACATTTCCTTTTGGTGAATTTAAAAATTGTAAGAAACAAATGAATCATGTTAATCTTTGTCATTGCCCAGAGACAACCACTCTTGAGTAGTAATACATCATCTGTCTTTTTATACACACAGTGGGTACACATATGTATATGGATTTTTTTAAAGGTTTCATTATATATGAATTATTTCTTCTTTGTTAAATGTAGATCAACTTTTTTGTTTACCTGCTACAGAGTAGCCCATGGGATAGACACAGTATATTTAACTAGTCTCCTATAGATGGACATAGATACTTGTATTTCAATAGGAGTTGATCTTCAGGCAACCAATGGAATAAGAACTAGGATCGTGGAGCTTTTGATGCTCTTGGAGTCTTTTTCCTTTGTCCTAAGCCCTCATCAAAGGTCAGGCTCTAGAGTTTGGATCAGAGAACTGTTTACTTTTCTCCAAACAAATAAAACACAGTAGTGTTCTCATACTATTCTCTCCACCCCAAGATAGTGACATGATTTGGCAAGTCATTACAGATCAATAAGGGATATAAAAATTTATGTGAGCTCTCCACTTTGAAGTAGCTTCATTTAAATATAGTCTTAGTTTTCCAGCTGTCAAACGGGCTTTCATTTTGTAGAACGTACCTCCAGTTCTAAAAGTGATTTTGGTCGGTGTGTGTTTGGGAAAAAAAAGTGAATACTCTAACTGTTAAAAGGTTTGAACCCTGTAGACAAGTAGGAGCATTACTGCTTAGAAGCATGTCTGATATAAATGTGTGTGGTCTGTATGTCCCTATAGTAAATTGTTGAAAGATGTGGTCCTGCTAATTTTTTTTCTTACCGTTCTCTTATCTAGTTATCAGTTACATGGCCAGATTAGAGGCTGTGCCAGTCAACACCCTTGGGTCCAGGGAAGTCACTGTTCCCATCTGGCTGTGAGGTGATTAATAGTGTTGCTGTCATGGCATAAATCACATTTTGTTGTTCAGTCAGCTGAGACTCTGACCATTAAAAAAATTTACTCTGCAAAAATCAATAACCAGTGGTTTTTGGAAAGGCACAGTTATCCCTCCCATCTCAGGACGGATTAGCAAATTACTGGTCTCACTAAAATAGTACAATCTCAAAGGTAAAGGATGGCCTTAAGAAAGGACAAGCAGAACACGAGGAAACTAGAGAACTCCAATAACCCCTAAAAGTCCTTAAGAAGGTCTCCCCTCCCTTTAGATCCCACCAACAGCAAACCTCAGATAACTCAAGTTGGATTTTCAGAAATTAGGGAAATAAATTGGGTTGATGACAGCCAAATGCTGTGGCTTAAAATACAGAAATTCAAGTGTATTCATTTATTTTCCCTACTGTCTTCATATTACCCAGAAAGTGAACATAAATTAGATAAATATTACCATGCTTCGTGCTTTGGCCCTGAACAGCTGTGGTTTGAACGGTGGTCCGTGGTCCTGATGCCGTCATAGCCTGTTTATCGGGTCCTGTGTGAGTGCTGGGATGTTGCTCATACATCCCGTTGCTGTTGCGGTTACCAGTGTTTTTGCTTCAAATTGGAGCTTGCCTCACTGAGATTTCTGCCTGCAGCTTGCTGCTTGGGAACCCATGGCTACAGCTTTCATCTCGAGGAATTCAAGTTTTGCTAGTTTGGCATCGTCACCTTGAGCCCCAGCAAAGAGGCAAATGAAGAGTACCCTTCAATATTTTCGAGAGTTTTTAATCCAGTCCACAGCACAGACAGTCGGCACCTTTTTCTCCCTGAGCTGTAGACTGTCTAAATAGTCACAGACACAATCCAATGAAAAAGAAGGGAATAGCACTGTGTGCCTTTTTATGAAAAATCTGAGTCTGAGGATACCGAGCTCCTGCAGGATCTGGGAGGAATAACCTTCAGGCAAAGCGTTTTGGTAAAAGTCTGTGTTTCTCATCTTACTGTGCGATGGCTTCAGCTGAGAACTTGGCTTCCTGTCCCTGCGCTGTGTCCTTCTCATTTACATTATTGGCAGTTGTTCCCCACTGGAAGTTTAAATTATCTCAAGAACTCTAAACTGAGTTCAGATGTTTGTTTATTGGCGTTGCCTTTGGCTTTTGAAAACAGGCTTTTGTGCTCTCCCAGACTTAAGAAAAGGCTCTTCTCAGAATCAGCCCTCCCTCCCTCCTCGGCCTTTCTGGGAACCTGCTTCAGGCTCATGCAGAAAATTAAATAAAGAGGACACAGGGCTCAAAACTGCTTAAAAGGAGGTTCCTGTGACTAGGCGGCTTGAAACGGAAAGGAGGTGGGACCCAACATCCTGCGTTTGTGCTTTGTTTTTGAAACTCAAAGTTAGTTGCATTAATGAATTAACCAGAAGGCTAGTAATGGAAAATGTTTCTTCTGTCCTGCTGGGGGAGCCAGATACTATAGATTTGTCACAGGAAGGCTGTTGATTCTGGCTTCATTGTTGGGCTAGTCATTTGTTGAGCTGGTGGCTGGAGCGCAGGCCACACACTTCTTCCTTCTGGTCTTCATGCATTGGAACTGCTTGCTTATTGTTTCTGTTGGAGCAGACTTGGCCAAGAAAATATGGTGAGCCCTGGAGTTCATTTTATTTTTATTTGCGTGTGTTTTCTCTGGCGGGCAGAGAGAGCAGCTTGGAGGTGGGGAGGGGGCAGAGTTATCGTAACTGATGATCATTTGTAAGCGGGGGATCGTTTGTGAGCGTTCTGCCGCTAAGCTTTTCCTGTGTCATCCTCCTCAGAGCTCCGGGAACGCGTCCTACCGCTGCTCCATGTCCTCCTCTGCGGATTTTTCTGACGAGGATGATTTCAGCCAGAAATCTGGCTCAGCATCTCCAGCTCCTGGAGACACCTTACCCTGGAATCTGCCTAAACATGAGCGGTCCAAAAGGAAGATTCATGGGGGCTCGGTGCTGGACCCGGCTGAGAGGGCTGTGCTTCGGATAGCAGGTAAGTGGGGGAGGGGATGGGGGTGGCAGAAATTCGCCCATCTGTTCCCTGGTGCTGTATCTGCAAGCTGATGCACTGGGTAGAAATTGTCTCAGGTGGGGGAGGAAATGACCATGTTTACTTCCCGGAGCGCTTCTCCTCCCTGCACTGGTGACTAAGCTGTTTGGCCCTGCTTTCTGGTTGGATGAATCGATAGATTCTGAAAGCAAGCAAATATTTACAGGTATCTGTGCTAAACTTTCTGTAGATGCACACTGACCATCGAGGCAACCAGAGAGTATTAATACCGTAGACTTTCTGGAGGATTTTGCTGGAAGCTGGGGGAGGCCAGTCTTCGTTTTCTTTCTTTTCTTTTCTTTTTTTCCCCCCAAGGGCACTGAGATACGCATGTCTAACTCAAGTCTCATGGTTTTTGGTACCTAGGATGCTGAGCATAACCCAGCAATTTGAACATTTTTTTTAATGTAGCTTTTCTGTATGCATCATGTCCGTAGGTGCTTTGTGTCCTTATTGTTTGTGAGGGACCATCACGGACTCTGGATTAATTAATACATGGGGAGAGGCCGGTGTTTCTGTCCTGTGCGAGGGATAGCTTGTTTCACATAGCTGAAAGCTGAGAACACCAAGGAAGCAGCTTTCAGGCCCGTAGCTCCCCTGGGGCTTGTGCAGGCATACATGCGGGTTGTGTGGGTCTGTCACAGGAGAGGGGATAGCTCTGCATTCCTTTAAGTTTTTCCCCACTCTTGGAATGGTAATAGGGCAGGATGGGCTGGGTACTTCTCTGGAGATTCACTTATAAAGGCCAAAGGCTAAAGGCCAGATGTTCAGGCCTCCTTCCCTCTCCTGTCCCCAAGTTGTTAACTAGGCAGGGTTGGGGGCTGTGCTCTCATAGTTGCCTTTGCTTCCCAGGTACTGCACCATCGGGGCTTTGTCTTCAGCCATCGGGGTGCCTAGAGTCTCCATAGGGTCCCCAGTGGGATTTTTTAATGATGAGAGAAACAAACAGCTTGGCCAATCACTATGTAGTCAGGGTTTCTGGGGCAACAGCCCTGAGCTTCTTTTGGCTTCTGTTGTGAGATGCTGGCTGGTGTCACCCAGCCTTGGAGAAGGAGGGGTGGAGCAGGAAGGGGAAGGGGAGGGACGATGGCCTTTGGAAGCCAAGTGAGAGTGAGGTGGTTTGGGCCTTGGCTCTGACTGCCCTCCTGTGTGTGTTTAGTCATTGGGCCTGCCTCTGTCTTCTTGAGAGCTCACTGCAGCTCAAGCCTCATGGAGCGGAAGGACACTAGCAGACCCAGACTTTTGGCTCAGCCAAAGGAGAACATTGGTGAAGGGAAGGTGTATACAAGCTGTCAGCGTGGAAAGCCTTAGGCATCGAAGCAGGGAGCCTATTCCGTGTAGTTCTGTTGTTGTTTTGGTTTTTGTGTGTTTTTATATGGGCTCACTGTATAGCCCTGGCTAGCCTGAGACTCCTTATATCGGTCAGGCTGGCATCAAACTCTTGGAGATCTGCCAACTTCTGCCTCTCAGATGCTGGGATCCAAGTCATGCACCACCACACCCAACATGTGGTTTTTGCAGAAGGTGGATGTTTTGTTTGTGTAGTAAAGGAGTTTATGAGGTAGAAACAGGTAGGTGTTTGTTAGAGGGAATGCGATTACATAAACTGCAGAACATGTTAGCAGGCATATGTCACGGGAGCTGCTCTTACCCACCACTGAGCACTGTAGGAAGCAAAGGCATGGAGGGGTCAGGGAGAGCAGTGGTGAAGAGGGTACTGCAGATCTGAGGGCAGAGGCTAGTGCTGGTCACTGAAATATCCGCTGAGTTTGAGATGGGTTACTGAGACCTCAAAGTATATACTTCTAAAGTCACACAAATTCTTCAAAAAATAGAATAAAACTAAATGAACAACAAACAATATGGAAGTGTAGAGGCATATTGCTGCTTTTTTTTTTTTTTTTTTGAGACAAAGTTTCTCTGTAGCTTCGGCGCCTGTCCTGGAACTAGCTATTGTTAGCTATTGTTAGGCCTCGAACTCACAGATCCTCCTGCCTCTGCTGGGATTAAAGGTGTGCACCACCACCACCCAGCTATATCACTGCTTTTTAAAATATTCGTAAATTACATGTTTGCTATGCAAATCATAAATCATAATCCCACAAGGAGGACAGAGTTGGAGCCAGTCCACAGTGTCTGTTTAATCCCTTGTGTGTCTAAATTAGGAGATTCAGGGGTATTATGTATCAGACTGGCCACTGTTTACCCAGTGCAGTGAGGGTATAGTCTGTCTAAGGGAGCCAGGTGATAAGGATAGTTTGAAAGCGTGCCACTAAAACTTCCATTTCTACTTTTACAACACATTTGACGTTCTTCTTGGAACTCAGCTCTTGTTTGGAATTCGTCGCTTGTGAAAGATGGAGTGCAGGTCGGAAGTGGGGGGAAAGTTTGTGGTGCTCGTGTGATAGTTCTTAAGGCCATTAGAGTAGAGATGTTTGTGAAGTGTCCCCTGAGTCAAAAAACCACGTGGGCTGTAGGATAACCTAATCCATCTGTCGTTAACACATGCCTATTGAGTAAAACACAGAATAGAACACAGTTCTGCCTTTAAAAAGTCATAGTTAATATGACAAATAGATGAGCTGCCAGATGGTTACAACATGCTTTGAGAGATTAGCCGTCATGGCTGGACGCACCTAATATTAAAAGAACCGGAGGAGTCTCGTTGACCTTGGGGAGAAGGGAGATGTGGGAGGCTCCTGGAAGGGTGTTGAGAGGAAGTACTACTTGATCTGAGATCAAAAGAGCTTGATAGAATTAGGGTGACAGGGAAGGCCACTTCAAAGGGAGGGAACAGCGTGAGCAAAGACAGGGGACTTGTTTAAATGTGACCTGCAAGCGGCGTGTGTAGCTAAGTGTAGGGATTGCAAGGAGGGTAGAAACTACGTTGGGAGTTGCAGTGTGGAGCCCTTGGGGCTGCTCCCGCTGCACACAGCGGGGATGCTGAAAGGTTTTAGAGCAGTGCAGTAATGCAGTCAGGTTTGTGTTCTAGGAAGTCAGTGATGGTGACATGTTTCTCATACTTTATTGATCTCTATCTACAGATAGCTCAGTGGTGGAGCCCTTGCCTTGGCTGCCCAAGGCCTTGGTTTGATGCACAGCACTGAAAAAAATATTTACTGCTGGGCAGTGGTGGCGCACGCCTTTAATCCCAGCACTCGGGAGACAGGCAGACAGATCTCTGTGAGTTTGAGACCAGCCTGGTCTACAAGAGCTAGTTCCAGGACAGGCTCCAAAACCACAGAGAAACCCTGTCTCGAAAAAACAAAAACAAACAAACAAACAAAAAACAAACAAACAAACAAAAAAAAACAAGGTGGGGAGCCAGGCATAGTGGTGCACACTTTTGATTCCAGCACTCAGGAGGCAGAAGCAGGTAGATCTCTGTGAGTTTGAGTCCAGCCTGATCTACAGAGTGAGTTCCAGGACAGGTTCCAAAGCTACAGACAAATGCTGTCTCAGGGGTGGGGGAGTTATTGTCACTTCATTTTATTAAAATCTGCAGTTATAGGGCTTCAGCGTCTCTTTCTCGGATCACTGAGACTGAATAATAGGTAAGGACGGGGACTTCGCAACACTGTAGAAGTGCATTTTAGATGTGAATAATTTAAATCCGCTGTCCTTAGCTGTAGGGTATTGTCAGTTGGGTTTTCCATCTTGAAATCACCTGTAAAAGCACTTGGTTCTTCAGTGGTAATGTTTTTAAAAGAGATTTTTTTTTTTTTTTAACGCTAGGATTGGCTGATTGGAGCAGTGATTCTCAACCTGGGGTCGCGATCCTTAGATGGTTCGCGTCAGATATCCTTCATATCAGATATTTACATTATGATTCATAGCAGTAGCAAACTTACAGTTATGGCATGGCAATAAAATAATTTTATGGCTGAGGGGGGTCACCACAACATGAGGAGCTGTATTAAAGGGCAGCAGCATTAAGAACGTTGAGAACCACTGCACTGGAGGATCTGATTCTGAATGTAGGAAAGTTTGGATTTAATTCCTCCTCTGCCACCATCCCTGAGTCTGTTGCTGTTTTATGAGACAGGTTCTCATTCGGCACAAGTTTTCTGTCAGTGTGCTGAGGCTGACCATGAATCCTGACCCTCTTGCCGCCATCTCTCCAGTGCCAGGATTACAGCTGTACACAACTATGCCCATCTCTAGCTGTGTTTTGGTTGGACAATTACTGAACTTTTCTTAGCTCCAGTTTCCTAATTGAAGACTCATGGCTGTGGTGATAAATAGGACAGAGACATGGAAGCTAGAAGTAGATAACGTAAAACATTTTTGCAACATGGAAAATACTCTATAGTGATGCGATAGCCATGTGCATAGTGCCGTGTCTTCTAAGCAGGTACAGATACATCCCAGGAGGCCTGTAAGCACCCTATACAATAGGACCTGTGGTTTTCTCAGTTCATAGATGCCCTCAGTGAGTAGAAGCACCCAAGGCCGTCCATCAGTTAGGATCTGGATTCGGACGGTCTTGACTCCAAAGCCAGGTTCTTAATGCTGTGCTCTGGTTGCTTTCCTGTGGATTATACTGTTAGTACTAGCATATCCACCCACTATTATGGTTTCAAGAATGCTTGGGGCAAAGGCTAAACCCCAGATGCTAATTGTGTTCATTCTGACTGGCTCTTTAAATGGACAGTTTAAAAACACTAAAATATGTGCTGACTGTATTCATAAACCAGATGCTACTGGGTGTCGGTTGCTGATGAAGTCGTGGACTTTTCCTTCCGTGGCCTTACTGTGTATTCAGCGAGGGCTGTCTGTATGAATGACATGTGGAAGTGGGAACTCATCGTTAACTCTTCATTTCAAGAACTTGTCCCAAGGTTACTACATAAACTAATATGCACAAGAACAGCTTATTGAGTTTTATTATACGCAGGGATCAAACTCAAACCAGAGACCAAGCTAGACAAGTGATCTAGCTAGAGAAGAGAGATGAGGTGCTTTATTTGGGGAAATAAAAGCAGGTCAGTTGCCGAGGAGGAGTTACCTGCCCTGATTCTAACAGAAATCACTTTTCAAGCATATTTCATCCTCATATAGTGTGGACAGAAAATGGTTTCAATTCCATAGCACTAAACATCAACGAAGGAAGAGTCAAGGGGGGAGAGGCCAGTAGAAACAAAAGGAGGAAATAGGAGATGGAAGACTTAGAGAGAAGTGTCATATATCCAGATGGTTAACGAGTGGGCTTTCTATGCATGGAAATAGTGGTAGCTAACACTAAAAAAACTCTTTTATTCTCAGAGCTTCATTTAGTTACTATCTTCCCATATTTGCCTGTGAAGATAATCAGTTACTTTGTGGTGACCCACAATGAGGATGCAGGATTCCATCCACAGCTGCTGGACTACAGTCAGTGTTTTTGAAAAACATCCATTACATGCCTAGTGCCAGTTGGTTCATCTTGGGGTCCTTTAAAGTTACTCATTTTAGCATATGGCGAACCAAATTTAACAGAACTATATCCCCTTTGCTCAATGGATGCTAGTACTATGTTTAGTGAATAATACAAGGGAAGAGGGAGGGGACAGTAGTGTGGACTGTGGTGAATGGACAGTCCTTCCTAGAGCAGCAGCAGATGCGCCGGCAGGCTCTGGGGGGCAGAAGGGAGGGGCCGCCTGCTGGTCTGCAGCAGCTCTGACCCTGGAGGCACTGTCAGGCCCTGAAGCACCCTGCCACCTCCAGAGGCCGCCAGGTCTGGACGTCCGTCCCCAGGACGCGGATCGGTCCCTTTCGTCCCCTGTTACAGTGACCTGGTCCTCTATGCCGTCAGATGGGCTAGGGAAAGTACTTCCAATATGGTCGACGATACCCCTTCCACGGGGAGAGCCTCCAGCCCCTCAGTAGGGACTAGCCCCGGGGCTTTGTTTCCCCGCACCTGTTGTGGGTCCCAAATAGAAACCGCGCTGGGACCAGCGGCGGGCGGAGGGCGGTGGGCGGGCCAGAGGGCGGTGCCGGAGCCCAGCGCTGCTGCTCCTCCTCCCGGGCGGGCGTCTGCGGCGCAGCCCGGAGATGCCGCAGAAGCGCGGCGCATCCCGGCGGGGCAGCGCTGTCCTCCGCAGCGCCGTGGCCCGGGGCGCAGTCTCAGGAGGCTGCCTGTCCCGCGCCACCGCCCGCGGCCACCCGAAGCCTTCCCTGGGGTCGCTGTCCCGGGCTTGCCGCCGCGCTGTCCCTCCAGCCTGGGATTTCTGACGCCCCCTCCCGGGTCGCGGGCCCACGGGCGCGGCCAGCACCCCAGACCCCGGCATGGCGGGGTACCTGTCCCCCGCCGCCTACCTGTACGTGGAGGAGCAGGAGTACCTCCAGGCCTACGAGGACGTCCTGGAGAGGTACAAAGGTACAAGATCCCTGTGATGGGCTGCGTGGCGGGGCAGGGCCGGTGGGAACCGTTTTACCTTTCCCAAATCAGAGCTACCCCCGCGTGGGCACAAGTAAACAGCAGCCGGAACCAGCTCTGGGGACCGTCAGGTGCTCTGGATGAAATCCTGTACCCCAGAACAGAGCTGGGTGGGAGAGGGTTCGGAGACGCCCTAAGGGTAGGCGGTGGAATGGAGGGCGGGGGAGGTCTGTTTCCAAGAAGCACTTTGCGTTTTCTTTTCCTTTGTAGAAGCTCTTAAGCACCAAGCCTAGCCATAATTCTTCCTAGGAGGGTGGATGCCATTACTTCTCTGTGAGATTTCCAAGCCTGGCTGGTCCTACCTGCTATAGGCTTGACCTACCTACAAAGGTTCTTGTATTGAGCACACCATGAACCACCACATCATTTTTTTTTTCTAAAAAAAAAATTGTACTTATGTGAAAAAGTTATTACTTACGACTATATTCTAACTTTAATGCAGTCCAAAATTATTTCATATCATGATAAAAAGAAGACTTTAATCTCAGAGTTGGTCATATATTTAAATATAAAGACGTCTATTTGAGATGTTTTTTCTGCTGATTGTTTAGGTTCAGGAAATTTTGTGCCAACTTGATTCTCATGGACATATATGTTAGGAATGCTTTGACTTTGAAGTTAATATGCTAGCTAAAATGGAAATGGTACTTTCCCATGTTGAGTCTTTGTGTCTCCTGAAATGTATTTTTAAGTATGCCTAGACCAGTGTTATTGGGAGTTCACGGTTGTTTCGTATTCCGTTGTGAGGATGGCTCACCGATGTGTGTGAATAAAGAGTTAACAGTGGTTTCCTGTGATGGGTCCAAGTGCATCTCCTGAATATTTGCCTTGGGGTTAGTAACTCAGTTTCTGCAAATTAAATAAAATGCATGCAGTTTTCTGTTACTAATATAAATCTAAAGCTGACTAACAGAATTTCCGAGCTCCCTGTAGCTCAGAGTCTTCCTGCAGTCATGTTTCATGCCTTTCTAGAATGTGTTCTGTGACAGGCATTCTTAGACTTTGCATATCATCTTTGTAAACACAACTGGAATTCCTTTGTGCCAAAGTCTCTTGTGGATAATACCACTCTGAGCAAGTGCACTGATATTTTAAGCCTACTCATATCTGGGCATTTGCTTGTGTATGTAATGTACTGAGGTTTGCTTCTTTTTTTTTTTTTAATATTCTTACTTAGCTGTCCCTAGAAAGTTAAAAAAAGAGAAATATTGCAAAATAGGCTGTAAGAAAAGGCAAGAAGGTCTACAATGTATATGTGCTTTTAATTTTTCTATTTTTAATTTTTTTTTGTCCAATCAAGTTCAGTATCAGTGGTGAGTGGGTAATTTAAGGTGACTGAAAAAGAAATAACCGGACTGCTGATTTTGGCCAGTCTTGAGGAAAAAGACTTTGTTTAAAAGCTTGTCTTATTTGTCCTGGTAAATAACAGAAAATTAAATATAAGTGGCCACTGTGCATCTCTCATTACTTCATTTTGATGCTAATATTACTGCCAGTAATGCACTCAAACATAAATTTCTTAAGACATTTTGCCCAAGATTCCACAGACAGAAATCAAGGGGGGTATTTCCCTCACTCTTTGTGGTTTTGAAATGCTTAGGTCATCAAATTGCATTTGGCTGTACAGATGTTCTGAATTTCACTTAGTTTTGGAGAGGAAAAGAAGCTTGTTGGCCAGCGTACTCTATGAAAGGCTGGAGACCTGGGGAAGCCATTGTTTCCTGATGTGTTTGAGAGCCAGTTTTGATTTCCCATCAGTGACCAATACGATGACTTCACTACTGCACTTATTATCCCAATGGCTGGCTATAAGGGCTGATCTAATCAGAAAAGAATTGTCTGCTTTGAATAGGGAGTGCCAATTTGCAAAACTTTCCAAGTTCAGTTTTCTGAAATACTGCATTGTTCAACACATTGTGTGTTCCAGTTTGAAGAAAGATTATTTTGATTTTTATTTCAGTTTAAATCCTTGGTTACAAGAGTGCATTTGCTCTTCTGTACCGTGTGACTGGGTTGCCAGGTATATGCCCAGCTGTTGAGTAGGGTAAGTGGTAGAGTCAACTGGAGTAAATTCAAAATGAGCCTGTTGTCAAAATATAAAATTACAGTAATCTATAATGTTAGGAATTAGAAGTCTTGGGTTTGGAAGCTGGGAGCCTGTTCGGCATAGTCCTCATGCAGTCTTGGGAGGACTCCATCCCAGGCCCTCTGGAGACAGTGTTAGTGGTGAGCAAGCTCTGGGTTTTCATGGTGTGCGCTATTCTTGTGTATGGCTTCGGTCCTTTAAGTCAGAGTAAAAATAGGCAACTGTTTACTGAACTAGAATAACACTAGGATTTATTTGCTACAAAGACGGGTGCCGTTTTCTGGATCATATTCTCATCCGGTTATTTGTAAAACAGATTCATAGTCAAAACATTCCTGGTTTGGTACCAAATCAGAGTGAATAAAGGCATTTAAAAGAAAGCATAATTCTTTAATATTGTTTATATTTGAAATTGCCCATGTTAGCACCTTTCTATCTATTGTAAATTATCTAGTACATTCCCTGTATGATAGGAAATACTTTGAGTAGCTTAGTATAAAAGGTAGAGTGATTTCATCTTCTCAAGTATAGCGAAATGAATGTTATAGATGAATCCTTAGCTGTCACATTAATCTGAAGGGCTGCTTGCCGCCTGGGTTGTCATTGATCGTGTCTTCCCAACACAGATACTTTTATATGATGTTAAGTGTGAAAATGCCAGTGTGAATCATATTTTATTCTGTGTGGTTTTTACTTAGTTATGTGCGTGAGTATGCATGTGATGTGTGTTTGTATCTGTCGTGTGTGTGTGAGTTGTGAGGGTCAGAGGACAACTTTGGGAAGGAGTCAGTTCTTCCTTCCAGCCCACTGAGGCAAGTGCACACAGTGTGCTGTGCAGCCTGCTGCAGGCTAGCTGGCCATCTGAGCTTCTGGCCATTCTCGTGTCTATGTCAACCGTCTTGTCACAGGAACACTGGATCACAGATATGTAGTATGGCATCTAGTATTTTATTTATTTGTACTTTTATTTATTGTTTGAGACTTTCATTGTAATGTAATTTTTATTTTTTGGACACAGGGTTTCTCTGTGTATCCCTGGCTGTCCTGGAACTTCCTCTGTAACCAGACTGGTCTTGAACTAAGGGATTCCCCTGCTTCTGCCTCCTGAGTGTTGTAATTAAAGGTGTGCATCACTACCGCCTGGCTCACACAATGTATTTTTATCACACTCTTTCCCATCCTCCTACTCCTTAGATCTGGCTTTTTGTGCAGGTTCTGGGGATCAAACTGAGTTTTCCAGGATTGTTGCTGTCATTTGAAACATCTTGCTAGTCTAATTGAAAATTAATTTGAAAATGTTAAAGTTTCTTGGTCTAACATGGTACTGATTCTGCCAGTGATCTGGAACTTATTTGTTGTCACCACACGTTAATAATAATAATAGAAATGTGGGGACATTATTCTCTGTAAAAATTGGTGGACAGTTCGGTTATTTACTTACGGCAGTGCCTAGACAACCTTTTATGGTTTGGACCACAGGTGAAGTTTTCTGTCCTCCACAGGTATCTGTAGAATTACTGTGTTTCTGGTGGCTGAAGTAAGCAAGAATACAGTAGTTTCCATTTTCAGTTCAGTCTTGACATCTCGAAGAGCCGTGTGATTGGTAAATGTTCTCTCTTTTCTGGATACCAGCTCCTGTGATTGCTTAATACGCTCTCTTTTCTGCATACCAGCTCTGGTACTCCGGCAAGGCGAATGTTAGGGTCAGTGCCTCGGCAAGTTCTCCGCTCTGTACAGCACATTCTGGGATGATCTTGCTTAGGCGACTTCGGATGGCTTCAGGATTCTGCAGAGCTTGATTTCAGATTTCCTGTGTTCATGCTATACTCATGGCATACGGTTACATAATAAGTGAACTTTATGCTACATCATGACCATGTAACATTGAGTGAGGTGGTGTTAGTCTGTGTTTTGCTAAAAAAATGGGTTTAACTTGTTGAGTGTCTTGAGGTTAGCTGTTCCTGAGAAACATGATGTCAGTGCTTAACTAAATAGAACCCCCATCCCCCAAGAGCTTCAAGGCAGGATGACCCAGGGATATAAAGTATCTTCATTTGCCAGAAGGGACACAGACTTGCCTACTGCTAGTTCGCCATTTAGCTTCTCTTATGTGATCGCTTACTAGTTACAATATGGTCGCTACTCCTCGGGCTTCCCTGTCTCAGTTTCATCTGCCAGCCACCCCTATCCGCAAGGAAGAAAATGTTTTTTTTTTTTTTATTGTTGTTTTGACTGAATTCATCTTGTGCCACAAGCACAATTGAAGTTATAGTTGTACAGAATAAGGAAAGAATGGCGACTGGCTTTTACAGCTGGCAGTGTCTGGTACACAGGATAGAATGTCTGTGCTAAATTGAAAACTTGAAGTTGGGGTGCGTGTTAATAATTGTAACCCAGTACATTACACTTCAGCAAAGGTTGTGGGAAGAGAGGAAAGTGTCATTGAACTATGAGGACTTTAAAAATGAAATGAAAATGTTATAATGTTGATTAAAGCGTAATTTCCACGGAATCATGAGTATTTGAATTGGCCAGAGAGCTTGGCTATTGCTTTACGACATGAGAAGTATGGATCAGCTCAGGAATGTAAGGACCTATTAGCTATTAATAATTGAACTTTGAACTTCCACTGTCACCCTGGCTATTTTGTTTCTTTTGTTCCGACTTAATGGTGATCTCTACATTTGTTGCCAGGTACTTTAAAAAGAAAACATGCTTTTAAGAACTTTTAGGTTCTTTGTTTAAGTTTGGGCAGTTTGTTGATGCTTAATTTCTGGCCTCACAATTTCATTTGGGCAGTGACAGCATGCAGAATTGATGAGGATAATTTATTGCCTCGTTGTTTTACAGTGAGGCAATGAAGCCTTTGTATTTCTGCCTTTGTGTCTGATGGGTCCCAGGAGCTGGGCTGTGTGAGGAGCTTGGACCAAAGCCTCATCATGAAATTGGAGATTATGAAAACATCTGAAGTCATGGAGGCTGCACACAGATGGAGTAGCTAGGCTGTCTGTTCACTTGCTCTTAGTGCCATAGCAGAGCGTGAAAGGGGAGAGCGTGCAGCACAACCCCTAACTTTCTACCTCGTAAAAGCATTGCAGATGGGGAGACGATTTGTCTTTTAGAATGCTTGTGATTTCTTGTGAATTAAAAAGAACCCAGGTACCTCTGTGACACACATGCATGCTTCTCTCTGTGAGGACTTGGAAGACCAGCATAGGCTAGACTTCTGTGTCCATTTCTCAGCTCTTAGTAACACTGTGATTATGTTTTTCCTGCTTCCAAAGATGAAGTTCAGGATTTTGCTGAGATCCAGCATTGCTTCTTCAAGTGTTTGGACCAACAGCCCTCTTCCCCATACTCTCTTGAGTGCTTGTCATTATTTTGGTGTGTATTGTCTGTGTTTCTGTGCATGCTTGTGGAGGGTGGGGTCGTCCTCTGGTGTATATCCACCGTGTATTCTCTTGCATTAGCCAGGCTACTGGCTGGCTAGTAAGCTCCAGGAAGCTACCCAAGTCTGTTTTCCCCAGCCCAGGGATTACAGAGACAGGCTGTTGGGCCTGGCTTTTCATGCGATGCTGGCTCCTCATGTTTTAGGGATATGCTGGTTAGTTTCCGCCAGCTTGAAACAAAGTCATCAATACACCTGAGAAAAGGGAGCCCCAGTTGAAGAATTGCCTCCATTAGATGGGGCTCTGGACAGTCTGTGGGGTGTTAACTGTTTATTGACGGAGGAGGGCCCAGCCCGGTGTGGGAGGGGCCACCCCTGAGAAGGTGGTCCTGGATTGGTTAAGAAAGAATGTGTGCCAGGAAGCAAGGCACATCTGTGGACACAAGGACACAAGGCAAGTACTTTATCATCACCTCAACCCAGGGACATGTGTGCTGCAGGGAAAGCTTTATAGTTAAGGTCAAATGAGATGTGCTCTTGGACAAGGCATAATTTCAGGGATGAATGCGAAGTAGAGGGTAGCCATGGGCGTGACTCCAAAGTCCACTGATAAGGGAATTTTGATTGAAGGGAGGCTTGTGTGGATCATACTGAAGAGAGGCCTAGATGCCATGCCAAGGACCACATATTTGCTTTAGTTTTGTAGCTAGGTGGAGGATTGGATGGAGAATAAGGAGGGCAGAAAGGTTAAGAGGGCGCTGGTAGGTTATGATTTCTAAACTAGGAGTCTCTGAATTTTTAATTTCCATAGTTCTCTTTACAACCATTGCCATTTCACAGACCTAAAAACAGAGGCTTAATGGAGTCAGTTTTCCTGAGATGGCGTTATCGGTGATAGCGTTTGCATCTGAATGTCAAGAGTACATTTGACATAAGCTGTGCATTTTGAGTGACATTACCTTGACAAGTAAATGCTACAGAACAGTTTTGATGGAAATATTTTATTGAGGATCTGATTTTGAGTGAAGCTAGAACTTCTGAGGTGTGTTAAATGGCACGAAGTAACAGTAGTTTCAAATACGTAGAAGTGACTTCACTTGAAATGCTCAGTAGATTTTAGAACTTGAACTGTTTTATTTTAGCTAATTTATAAACTCTAATTTTGTAGATATCTATGAAAATGTGATAACCTTTAGTATGTTTAGATTGATGGAACCTTGAAAAGTATTAAGTTTTGGTAAATGCCAGCACTACATGTGGCTGCTTTGATACGTGCCTGGAATGTTTCCTAGATAGAATTGTCCAAGAGAGTTAACAAAGTCTTGATTTTCCTTTTCCTGGTGGGGGAAAATATTCCTAGTGGATCCCAGCCTTAGATATCCTGTACAAAGCTACTATTGTGTCAGGGAATTAGAAACATGTTCTTATGCATTCAGTGTTTCAGTTTTCTGTGCTGTTCATGCCAGTGTGACTCCATGTATTCTTGGTGTGGGGCCTACGAAGCCCTTTGTAGTTTACTTATCCCACGATACTAACTCAGCAGGGAAGATGAAAGACTGAAGTAATCTGACAGCAGACTGGTGGGTGGAGCGTGCCCAAGAGCTCAGGTCTCTAGCTGGTCCTGGTTTGTGACAAAAAACAAAACAAAAATATCCAAAAAGCCCACTTAGCTTTTAGAACAGATTTTGGTTTAAGGAAAAAACTATGACTTTGTGTATGGTGCCCCCTTGTCCCGAGTTTGCTCTGTTGATATGTATGGTTGCATGTGTTATAACTACGATCCGTAGTTACAGTAATTTTTCTTCTGCAGGTTTTGACAAATATGCCATGTGTCTACCATTACAGAATAATACGGAATAGGTTTACTACTTAAAACAATCTTTCGAGGCCTTTTTTTAGATCTCAGTTCAGTTAGAATCATATGGTATATGTCCTGGTCATACTAGCACCTAGCGTGTCGTAATGTTCCCATATCTTTCAGGGTTTTCTGTTTGTTTTGTTGGTTCGTTGGTTTTTGGAGACAAGATCTTAGCATGTAGCCCAAGCTGACCTGGAACTTGTGTAACCCAAGCTCACCCTCAGACTCACTCTTCTCTCAAGCATTGGGACTGCAGGCTTACCAGGCCTTGTACACCTTGTCTTTCATTGGCCTAACGTACCATTTCTTCTTATTGCTGAGTAATAGTCTCTTGTTAATGCCCCATCATTTAAATCTGTTCGCCCAGTTAGGGCATGTTGCTTGCTTTTCATTTTTGTTTTTCTAAACCTTTAGAAAAGCTTCTGTAAACAATTGTGTGAATGGCTTTAAATGTGGACTTTCCAGTCACTGAGGCAGAGGAATGAACGGGATGGATCCTCGGGTATTAGTTTAGGTCTGTGAGAAACAGCTAAGCTTTCTTCTAACGTGGCTGGGCCATTTTCTGTTTCCACCAGCAGTGACTGAGACTTTCTGTCGTCCCATGTCCACACCAGCCTTGGATGTTTGTCTTAGTCTGTTTTGTGTTGCCATAGCAAAAGGCTGGGTAAGTTATAAGAAAGGTCTGTTTGGGTTCATTGTTCTAATCCGAGTTCAGGCAGCCACATCTCATCTGTTTCTGAGGAGGGCCCCCTGCTGTCTCAGATCCTGGCAGAGCAGTGAGAAGGGAGAACCTACTGGGTCAGGGGAGCGGCCCAGTTTACTCAGTCCACTAACGAGGACACTGACCCCATGGCCTCCTCACCGGCAAGGGTTCCACCTCCTGGCACCTCTGCGCTAGAGCATTCAACTTCAACAGGGTTTTATTCAAGCCATGGTGGTGCCATTGCGCTTTCATATTTGAGCTCTGTTCGTTGTTGGTTTTAATTTGCAATTAATAGATGATCTTGAACATCTTTCCATGTATCTACTGGCTGCTTCTGTATCTCCTTTGGAGATGTGTTTACGTCTTTCCCCCCTTTCCTTTGTGTGGGACTGTGGTGCTGGCAATCAGACCAGACCCAGGGGCTTTCTGTTGCCGGGTAAACTCAGTACCCACCTCCACCCAGTGTGCATTACTCCGCTTTCTTATTTGGTTGTTTTTATTTTCTTACTGTTTTACATGTTCTGGGAACCAGTGCTAGGCAGTGGTCAGTGGTCCTTTGTATCGAACCTCTTTTCCTTGTCTATTTTTAAAAGTGTTTCTCTCTCCCACCTCTCTGTGTGTATGTGAGGTGTATGTATGTGGTGTGTGTATGCATACGTGTGTGTGTGTGTGTGTGTGTGTGCAGGTGGACACAGCTGCATGTGAAGGTCGGAGGAGGGCATTGAGTGTCCTGCTTTATCATTTCTGCCCTATTCCCTTGAGATAATCTCACTGAACCTGGAAATAGACTGGCAGCCATTGAACTTCAGTGATCCTGCCGTCTGCTGCCCACAGCGCTGTGATTGTAAGCCACACAGATTTTTATGTAGGTGCTTTGGATGTCAATTCAGGTCCTCATGCTTGTGTAGCAAGCACTCCTACAACTGAGCCATCTCTCCAGCACCCCACAATGGTTTTGAATGACTATTTTATAGATGTTTTTAGTTTTTAAAGTAAATGAAAGCCCAATTGTTTTTCTTTCTTTCTTTCATGTGGTCACAGTGTTTTGTGCACTGTGTATTATATTTCTGCTAAGAACACTATGCATTGTGCCTACTTTGGAGAGTGTATGGGCTCAGTGCTCAGCAATCTGACAGTTTGCTCTGGTATCTATATAAGTGGCTGCAGCGGTTCAGATATCCAGTTTGTTGGCAGCTACAGTGCCGTATAACAGTTGAGTCTAATATTAGTTGAACTGTTCTATTTTAAGGGTAGACTGAAATTAGCAGTCCATGTCCTATGAAACATGAATGTTCATCTCTTGAGATACCGAATTACTGCTCTGAAAATGTACTCAGAAGTACTTATACAGAAGAGAGCTTGCTTGAATTTTTTTGGAATGTTTTGGTTTTGTGTCTAGATAACAGCCTGAATGTGTGTGTGTGTAAATATGTATACACAGATAGACACAGAGTCATAAGAATGCAGAGTTTTATGGTCTTACCCCTTACAGTTGATAATGTTTTCAGTTGATGATCATGTTTGATTTTTTTTTTTAAGATCTGAGTTGAGATAGAGGAAATTTATGATAGTTTTCCTGTTAATATGTTTGGGTTGAACCTCAGTCCTTAAAGTATTTATCAGCATTGGAACTGCTAGGAAAAAGATGTTCAATTAAAGCACTGTCTGAGTGTTGACTTTGTGATCTTTGTGGTAACATATGACAAGGGGAGTTTGAAAGTAGGATATGAAAAACTTGAGTGGAGGCTACAATTTTCTTTCACTCATTTATATTTTTATTACTTCCATTACTTTTGTAGGCATGCGTATATTATTTTGTGTGGTCATGGATCACTGCATGAGTGCTCTAAAGGTCAGAGGACACCTTGTGGGAGTTGGTTCTCTCCTTTTATCCTGTGGGTTCTGGGTTGAGCTCGGGTTCTCAGACGTGGCAGCAGGTGCCCTTTCCCCCTGGTCATCTTGCTGGCCCTAGGATTTAATTTTCTGTTGTATGATCTTCAAGTGAGAGCTTATGCTTATGAATGCTTTTCACAGTATTTGAATGCTTGCAGATAATTTTTGACCTTTATACTTTTTCTTTGAATGTTTTTGGTGGGTGTAAAACAGGATTGGAAGAGTCTAAATTGTCCGGGATGTGGTTCCCCTGCCTGTATAATCCCAATACTCCAGAGGTTGATCCTGAGTTTGAGTCTAGCCTGGGCTATATGGTGGTGAGACCCTGTCTCAAAAGAAAAAGAAAGTTACAAGAACCAAAATACAAGGATCATGCCACTGTTTCGTAGAAAAATACGCACATGCTTAAATCCCAATCTCTTCCAGCGTAAAAGGCTGCATGGAAACGGAAATGTGCGCTTAGGCAGAAGGAGAATGACGTGGTAAATGTGGAGACTTCATAATTAGCCTTCCCCTGAAAACATTCAAGGAGCGCTGCTTCCAGCTTTTCTCCTAATTCTAGTCAGGAGTTAATTGATTATATGCTTCATGTGGACAAATTAGCATATAATAGAACCCCTTCTCTAGTGCATTTTGCTTTATACTTGATATTTCCGTAGAAAGCCCGGGGAGACACAAAAAACACTCGGAGCAGGAACAAGAGCTGCTCACCAAGATGGAGGCTGCAGATAATTCTGGTACTTAAGTTACTAAGCTTGGAGGCTGTGCCAGGGAAGTGGAGCCCACAGAAGGGGTCAGGTCAGGGGCCTCTTCACAGAGCTGAGTTTGGGGAGAAAGGGAGGATCCAGGTCTACACAAGAGGGACCTGAGAATCTTAAGGTTCCATGGTGGAGCTGACCTTTGAAGGAGGGTGGGCAGGAGAGGCTTTGTGTTGCCTGTGCAAGGGGCTGTTGTGGGCACAGAAGTTTTTTCTCATTTAATTTGGTCAGAATGATGCTACACTTCTCTCCTCCATTGTCGGAAAATAATGTCCTGGTGTTTTTGTAAATATTTCTATAAAGGCAGGAAGATGTTGCTTGTCAGCCATTATTAAGCCAAAAATGTTATGCTCCGGTTTAGAGGATGCTGTTGTGCCCCAAATACAGGAGCAGATCTGAGGGTTTAGTAATGAGAAGTAGCTGTTGGTCATGGCACAGCAAACAGGTAACGATGGCACGAGGCATTTTCAGCATGGATTTGTCAGTCTGAAGTAGTGGTCATAGCAGCAATAGCATCTTCTGTACTTGCTATGCCACCGTGTATATGGTGCAGCCGAATCCTGACAGTACCTCCTTGGTGCATGTGCCTAAGTTTCATAGCCGAGGGACTTGTGCTCCTGTCACATGTACTGATTGAGTGGCTAGCTGGGGACTGGGGTTCTGCTGCATGGTCATTTTCTTCCTCTAAATAACCGTGGCCCATCCTTATCAACACTCAAAGCTGTTATTCTGTTACTAGTATAGATTGTAAGTAGTGTAGGGTGGATAGCCTCGGTTTAAACAAATGGCATTTGAATGTTCTGGAGTTGTTGCTAGAGGCCCATGTTTAAGAATAAATGCGGCTTACTTTTTGTTTAATGGGATTTTGGGTTCCAAAATCTATATACTTTGTGTAGTGTGCAGTGAGAGCTGATGTTCTCCGTGTTTGTGTGTGTGTGTGTGGTGAGAGCTGATGTTCTCCATGTATGTGTGTGTGTGTGTGTGTGTGTGTGTGTGTGGTGAGAGCTGCTGTTCTCTCTCTCTCTCTGTATGTGTGTGCAGTGAGCTGTTCTGTGTGTGTGTGTGTGTGTGTGTGTGTGTGTGCAGTGGGAGCTGCTGTTCTCCATTTTCGTGTGTGTGTGTGTGTGTGTGCGCGCAGTGAGAGCTGATGTTCTCCGTGTTTGTGTGTTTGTGTGTGGTGTGTGTGCGGTGAGAGCAGCGCTGAGGTTCAGCGTCCATTGGATGTTGATGTAGTTAAAGCGCCATTGGCGACAAGTTGCAAGGAGCAGGCATATCTGTGTTTTGGAGCTCTAAACGGTAGATTGTATTCAGTATAAATAAAAATTATGCCATGCGTTTAAAAATACTCCCACTTTGCAGGGCCGAGTGGTAGTTTGTCTGTAGTTCTCTGATGGGGTGGCTGTTCCATTCCATCTGAGCTCTAAGAGCCAGGCTTCGGAAGGCGTGTCCAGGCCAATGGCCACTCCCATTATGTCACTCTTTCCCCATAGCTTGCTTTCTGAGGACATGCTATAGTCTGGATGCTTCCCATCTGCTCTGGATCAGGACAGACAGAGACTGTTGGAGAGGAATATGATAATCTCTGGCCTGAGCTCTTTAACGCTGCAGAGAGCAGGATTGGCGGGGAGGGGTGACGATCTGGGCTCGTGCTCACCGCAGATAGCCTGTGTTGTGTGTGAATGTATGTGGGGCATGAAGATGGGAAGCCAGCACAGAGGGGGTGGGGAGCTCATCTCTTGCTGATTCTGGGGTAGTTGGGAGGCAGACCTTTAAAGGTTCGTGATAGCTCCACTTTATTTTTATTATGTTCATATGTGTGCCTGTATTTGGATTTGTGCACATGCATGCAGTACCCACAGTGTCCAGAGGAATGGGATCCCCAGAGCTCTGGGTTCATTGAGAAACCCAGATAAAAATGAGGTGGAAATCTAGAGTTCCAGGCAGGCGACTGGGAGCTGCCCCAGTAGGTGCTGGGAACCGAACTTGGGTTCCCAGGAAGAGCAGGACGCACTCACAACCACTGATTATGTCCCCAGCCCCTATAACTGAACTTATAAGGGTAGTTTACAGCTCACAGTCAATTTCCACATCTGAGTCCGTTGGCGTGTTAGAGGCAACTGGCAAATTTTTGACAGTAGGAGGTTTTTAGGGAAAAATGTAACAGAATTTGAGTAAAAAATGGAAACAGTAGTTTTCAAGCGTTACTAAACACTTATAGCTAGGAACAGCAGTGCAACCTCTCCAACTCCAGGGCTGAGGGAGTGGAAACAGGCAGAGTCTAGAGCTCTGGGTTCAGTGAGAAGCCCTACCTCAAAAGAATAGAGACCGAGGGTGACACCCGACATCAGCCTGCACACATGCGCTAATTACACCATGAGACTCTCAGGAAGGAGTCTGCTGGCAGCTCGCAGTATATCATGTGTGTATAAATGATAATTCTTTTGAGCTTTCTATTTGACTTGCAGTGGTGTTTATATTTATCCCATAAGTAATAGATACTTGTTTTAAAATGTCAAATATAGAGATTAAAAAATACTCTCGTTCTCGAATTACCCACTGTTAATAGTTGGGTACTGAGGGTCTGAGCTCAGACTCTCATGCTGGCACAGCAAGCATTTGAGCAACCGAGGTGTGTCTCTCACCCTCGTTCATGTGATCCTGACAGGTACAGTTTGTAAGCAGGATGTGGGGGATAAGTGACATCGACTGACCAGGCCACCAGGCACCGTCATCGACAGTTTACCGTCCTACAGCTTGTGCGGTTGATTACAGTTGAGGCGGTTGTCAGTGGCCTCAGCTATTATCATCAGGCTCGGACTTAGTGACATGCTCCCTGGCTCTTTTAGAGGTTGTCCAGGATGCTGAGATGATGCTGACGTGAGCGAAACAGACAAATGTCATGTTGGTTTCTAAGATATTCCATCTTTCCAATGCTTGGTTACTTTGCTTATTCAACTTTATTTTTTTTTCATTTATATATTTAAAAATTATATAAGCTATTTTTGGAGCACTGTGGAAGCCACAGAGATGGACGAAGCTGATGTTGCTTTTCCGTAGGAGATCTCATGAGGTTTGTTGGGGACGCCTGCGAGATGAATAGTGGGACAGTAACAGGGCTGAACAAACGAGTGGAAAAAACAAAAACAAACTCTGAGAATAACTTTCTGTGACCGTTGCCACTAGCAAGGCCAGTGTGTCTGTATCTCGCTTCCTGGAGCTTTTCACCCTCACAAGAAGGAATGAAGGATTTTAGAAGATCTATGTTTCTTTGGAGTAAAAATGAACCTCGGAGTTAAAAGGAAGGTACCAGATTTAAGAGATGATGTAGAGATATAAAAGGGACATGAGAAAGCTCATTCTGCATTTAAAAGTTGTGTTATGAAATAGAGGATGGAATACTTTTGAATTTTGAGAAACCATGGGAAATAGGTAAATCATTTAAATATATCCAATGCTCTTGTGATCCTTTGCATGTTATAAATGTCTAACGTACATATTTGAAAAGGCGAGTAAGTGAATTTCTTCTAGTGAGGGTTTCTTAACTGGCTGCCTTTAAATGCAGTAACTAAACTGTCAGCTGTAAAGCTGCCAAGTTCAGATGTGCAGCAGCTTCTGGAATGTGTAAGGAGTATATAGATTACTTCACTTTGGGCATAAATTTTTCACATAAGTTTTGTGCTACTTTGTGGCACATAGTTTTATCATATAGGACGATAAATAAAATGAACATTGCCACAGTGGATGACAAGTGAAATCAGGAGGAGATAGATTTGTTTTAAATAGAAATAACATAATGCCAGAAACGCAGAAAACTTTCTGAGTAGCGGCTCTGAGTGGGTGTGTACCCTTAGACAACAGCCAAGGCCATAGACAAGCTGGCTCAGACGTTTTGCATGTTTGTTGGCAATGCAGAGAATCCTGTTACCTGGCAGTGTTGTGTAGAGGTCTTTTAGCATTGTCAAGCACTTGCCAGTATCTCTAGCTCCTTTAATCGTAGGTGGTCTGATGCTGTGTTGCTGGGGCCTCACAGACACAGCAGCCTCAGGTAACTGATGTTTCATGCCCTCTTTCATCCACGGTAATGATGACAGGGTCTGAGAAATTGCTGCTGCTGTGAGCTTTCCCCTTTTCCTTGAGGGCCCTTGCCTGTGACTGCAAGGTGAGTCTCTCCCTGCCTGCCGGTTTGTGCAACTCCTCACACATGGAAGATGCAACTCCTCTCAAGTCTTTGGCGTTGGCTCTTGTGCAGTTTGTTTTGTTTTCTATCTGGCACATTCAGGTTGTCTTAACCCTCTCAGATGAACTGTCTTTGTCGCCTGAAGGAGACTACCATCACCCATGTCCTTACCCCATGTTTCCTATGAACTAGAGCTTGGAAACTCCCCAGTGATGAGTCAGCTTGGGGTAATAGCAGGGCAAGCTTGCCTGTTTCCCTTTTCTCAGAGATCATCTGTACTTTCTCTTGTCCACTGTCCAAAATTTGTGATCACATGTATGTTATCTGTATTCATAGTTATTTAAAGAACAATCAGCCTTGTACCTGCTGCCTTGGCTTGCCCATGATAGAAGCCCCTTTTCTTCTTAAAAAGCCAACAGGCTCACACACACGTAAAATTCTTTACTGTGTTGTTCTTTGTTTGTTATTTGAGACAGGGTCTCTCTATGTGTAGCCCTGGCTATCTTGGAACTCACTATGTAGATCAGGCTGGCCTCAGCCTCAGAGATCCACTTGCCTCTACCTCTCTAGATTAAAAGTTTGCACCACCACACCTAGCAGATATTCTTTTATTAATAAATGGGTTATAGAAATGCTGATTTGATCTCGGAGCCCTCAATATATAATTTATCTAACTGCTCTTTCAGCTCAGTCGAAGCTCTGAACTGATCTTGCCAAAGACACAGAAAGGGTGTGCACATTTACCTTGGCATTAGGTCAGGAGATATGACTGATTTTAATATTTCTATCTGTGTGATTATTAAATTCGGGTCAGTTTTATAAGAACTCGCTATTATCACAGTAGGGCGGGCAGAGCAGTGGTTCTTACTGTGGCATATTTGTTTGAGTTGTGGCAGAGCTAGTCATGGGATGATGCATTTTAGCACCTGCGTTCTTGAGTCTGAAAGTGACGCTCCTGGCACTTGTTGGTACCAGAGTTGTAACCGTAGCCCAGGTGTTTTCATCTCTAGGTGGTGCTTTTAATACTTAATTATGCTTCCCTCCGCCCTTGCACTCCTGAAGTGCCCAGGCATTGTACTGTCTATCTCCCTGGTTCTGAATAAATCCAGTAAGTCCTGAAGGTCCAGCCAACCCACTCCTTTCAAGCTTCATTCTGAGTATAGAGATGTTGTCACGTCACCCTTCACGTTGTGAACTGAAGCGTTCATTTGTCTGGTCACTTTGAACACATTCCTCACGCATGCGTTATACCAGGTCCCGACAGGACATGCAGCAAGCAAATGGAAGGCAGTTGGCTGTTTGAAAGTTAGTCTTGTATTTCAGCTGGAGTAACTACAGGCCTATTTGATACTGACGTGGGTTAAGAAATGTCAAAAGGTCCAGGCAATTTGGAGAGGTGTGTGACTATATCTAATGACAGTTTGGCACTCACTGATATTTTATTTATTAAGGTTACCTTCATATTGATCCCTAGCTGATAGGCCTTGTTATTTATAAGGAATACCAAATGTCTCAGACTTTGGTGGTAAAAAATAGGCAAAGCCATTGTCTGGTGCAGTTATTGCCAAAGTTCTGTGGTCCTTTAGGGACATGGCTTTGAAATGAAATCTGAGATTAGCTGGGCATGGGGGTGTAGGCCTGTAATCCTAGTACTCGGAAGTCCAAGGCAGGAGGAGCCAGAGTCTGGCTGGCCCACACCAACTGTCTCAAAACAAAACAACACAGGAGAAAAAGAAAATTCTAGTTGACTGACAACTGTGGCTTTGTTCTCACCTCTACCAACTTTTCCTTTCTGAAAAAGAGAGAAATTAAAAAAAAGAGTATTTTATTATAATATTCACTTTGATAGGCAGGGTTTTGCTGGTGAATATGTGATAGCCACTTCTTCACGGAAAAATCGTCTTGATGTATGGCCTTGGCTCATTTCCATCATGTGAATATTTTTACTATGGCCAATATCAGGCAGCTCAGTTATGCTACCAGCTAAGAGCAGGGTACTGCCATGAAGTGTTTTAGCATACAGATAGGACAGATGATGCCACCTCTGCAGAAGTGACAGGTCGTAAAACAATTAGGTGAGTTGGCACTTGTACCATTGTTTCTAATTTGGCTCATTAAGTGTAGGTCTGTGTTGTTTGGCTTTGAATGATGTCTGTGTTTAACAAGGGCTGACACAGTTCTGGTAGTTTGGCAAGCCTCTGGAGTTGTTAGGAGCTCGCTCTACTATAGCACTGTAAATACATGTGCTTGTTGCACATGCGCTTGGTGGACACGCACTACCTGCTGGACTTAGTGTAAGTGCTATTTGTGGATTATGTCTTCCTCCAAGTGGTATTTGAAGCAGCGCTTAAAGCCTCCTTATCCTCGTTTTGCACTTGATAAATTGAGTTACATCAACATTTGAATCCTTGCCCAAGGTCCAAGTTAAGAATTGAGAGCTGAGGGCTGGAGAGATGGCTCAGTGGTTAAGAGCATTGCCTGCTCTTCCAAAGGTCCTGAGTTCAATTCCCGGCAACCACATGGTGGCTCACAACCATCTGTAGTGACGTCTGATGCCCTCTTCTGGCCTGCAGACATACACACAGACAGAATATTGTATACATAATAAATAAATATTTTAAAAAAATAAAAAAAAAAAAAAGAATTGAGAGCTGAGATCCAAAACAAGGCTCTCTAGGGCCAGTAAACTTTAAATTCATTGTTTGTTTTTTGACGCAAGAGTTTACTTTTAGCCTAGGCTGCCTGGAACCCACTATTTAGCTCAGTTTGGTCCCAAATTCACCATCCTCCTGTTTCAGCCTTGTAGGTGCTGGGGCTTTAGTTTTTAATGTCATGCCTGGCTTGACCCTGTGCTCTTAATCACCTGGCCACCCTACTGTCATGTGCACGGAGTATGAGACAGTAGCAGCTATGGCAGACGGAGGCAAAGGATCAGTAGATCCTTTAGACTCATTTTGTGACTTGTCCCAGTTTTAACTTCATAAAATGTTTGCCAGTGTCCTCAGTCTAGGAAATGTTTACATACATCTGCAAGAATAGTGATTCTGTCTTCAGTGAAAAACAGACCGGGGACTTCAATAGGCGGTTCATAAGAGAAGAACTGACAATGGCCTGTGAGCGCCGAAGGCAAGGACAGTGTTCAGTTTGTTCATTCAGACCTTAACCAAGTCCTCACAGAAGGCCCAGCATATAGCTGGGATCCTTGAACACAACTCCAGTGCCTACGGCTTAATACACACTTAGCAAGAACTGTGTAAAGAGTTCTTTCTTAGACCATTTTCTAATGTAGCTTTTAAAGAATTGACTTTATAAAAAGTTTTGGTAGCTTGTGTTGTTAGAAATACTTTATTAAAACCATCCTAAGTTCAAACAAGAATGAAGGTGTCTGATTGCTTTCTTCCTTACTTATAATCCAGTATATGCTGTTTTAAACAATTCACTAAGTAAAATTGGTGTTTGTAAACAGGAAGCTAAGAGAGCTATCAAAATTTCTGTGTATGGTCGAGAGCTCTTAAGTCGCAAGTAGTGACAGTGTCCTGAGCTGTTCACTACCACCCTCCTTGAGTAGCAGTGTCTCCCGGAGTCCGGCCTGGCTTGCCATCTCCTCCTCTCCCCTGTAGATGTTGTTTTAGCTCCTTTAGAACTTCCATGTGCTTTGGATGGGTCTTGTGAATGACCTGGATGCTGGGGTCTCTGTGACCACCACAGCCAGCAGAGTAACTGTTCGGGAGGCAAGGAAATAGTTCAGCTCAGTAGCTAGTGCTGGTTCAAACTTGAGTCTGAGGAATTTAATTTAGGCATATTTAAGCAAAGCACGATTTGATGGAAACTTCCCTAGTGATAATTATGTCAAGCCTGTGTGCACCATAAAGCTTAAGATGTGACTATGTCAAAAGTCTTTGTAAAATACGTGTGACATCTTTGATAAAGATGGGTTCTGTAGATTGCCTATATTTCCGCCTTCTGTAAAGATGGTTTCTCTAGATCAACAAGCTCAGCATAAGGGTCTTGGGGAAGATCTGGTGTGGTCTCAGCCACTCTTAGAGCAAAGGTTACCAGTCTGTTAACCATATCTGTTTCTTAGCCTTTGAGTGGGTATCTTTCCCTTTGCAAGGACAAGCCTGTATGTTTAACATTCCTGCTTCCCTTAGTGCTCATCTGTGAGCACAAGACTTCCATGCCTCCTACACCTGGAGAAACAGACCCAGCTGAGCAGTATTTCTTGTTCTGATACCTGAGTTAGGAGTCTGAGATACTTTACTTGACAATGGTGTGTCAGTCATGTTAATAGACTTGTCACCTCTGGGTACAGAGAGTTAAGACCACTGTAGTATTTCCTTTTGAAAAGGAAAAAGGCAGTGGGAGGGAAGGTAGCAATCATTGATTAGATGCTGACCAGCATCAGGTCCAGTATTGTGTTCATGCTTTCTTATTGAACAGTTTGAGAAGAGGTTGGGAGGGTTGGTAGTGAACCTATAGAACTAGCCACACATAGTCACCTTGCTGTCAGTCGTTATCTATAAGAGTGTTTCATATTTTTAGGATAAAGACCCCTTTCTGTGTAAAAGCATCCCAAAGAAAGCCAGAATATCAAGTTTTTCTGGTTTTGGCTGGGATTGCATTAGTGAATTCTGAGTTGGAGGAGGGTCAGCATGTCTGATTGACAGTGCAGTATGTCTTAAACTAGTCAAGGAGAATGAGTTGTCATTTTGTACATGCATTTAATTTGAGAGATGACCCATTTTTCAAACCATGGTACCCACGAATATGGAATTGCCAGGCGTGTTTAATCCTAGAAAGAGAATGTGTGTTGCTGTTTCAAGACCTATGGTCTGTTGTGGAATATTCCTTTACATTGTGTGAAGATGTCTCACTGTGGTCGGTTTAATAAAGAGCTAAACAGCCAATAGCTGGGTAGGAGGGATAGCAGGAACTTCTGGGCAGAGAAATAGATCTGGGAAGAAGAAAGGTGGAGTTGGCAGCCGGACGGAGAGAAGGCAAGAGGGGGAGTACAGAGGAAAGGCAACTGAGTCATTTAAAAGAACATAGATTAAAAATATGTGTTAATGTACGTTGTAAGAACTAGTTAGGAACAAACCTAAACTGTTGTGGAATAATCTTTTTGTATACTGTGAAGATGTGTCACTCTGTTGATTTAATAAAAAGCTGAATGGCTGATAGGCAGGACTTTTAGGGCAGAGAGGACTCCAGGAAGAAAAAGACGGAGATGCCAGGAGACGCAGAGCAAGCAGGATGGACACTACAGAGATGAGGTAATAAGGTCACAAGGCAGAAAGTAAATTAATAGAAATGGGTTAATTTAAGTTATAAGAGCTAGTTAGAAACAAACATAAGCGTCAGCTGAGCTTTCATAATTAATAGTAAATCTCCATGTCGTTTTTTTGTGAACTGGTAGCCCAAAGAAAAGCTTGACTACACTCTTCTTCTGAGGACCTGTTACCTAAACTATGAAAATGCAGTGTTTTACCCAAGCTAATAGCACCATACTGAAATTTGAATTTCTTCCTTCTATTCTTTTCATAAAAGCAGTAGTTCTTTTAAAATCCACCCGTTTTCTCCAGAAGGAAATGGTATCGGCTTCCTCCGCTGTGGCTACCATTCATCATCCATGCAGGGACTGGAACAACACAGACTTATTATCACATGGTTTAGAGGCAGGAGTCCACTATGCGCTAAGGTGTCAGCAACAGTTCCTTCTGGACGTTACAGGTTGGTTTTCTAGTTTCAAGAAATAACTCGTTGCTTGGCTCCTGGCCACATCTTCTCTCTGCCCCATTGTCAGACATTTGCTCATGGTACCTTCTTCCTTTCTTCTTATGAGGACCCTTGAGACTACTTTGGGCCCATCAGGCTCCTCCAAGAGCCTCCCCATTGCAAGATCTTTAACTTGATTGCATTTGCAAAGACCTTTATGCCACATGGGGTAACACATTTCAAGGTCATGTGTTTGTAAGAGTTGGATCTTAGGCAGACTTGTTTTACCTGCCACAGAAAGTCAGAGATGTCTAGTAAAGCACCTCTTATAGTCCAGCTCCTCGTGGTAGAGACCAGAGGTGTTATCTGAGCTCTTCCAAAAAATCACCATGGTTTCCTTTAGTCTGTAAACATCGACTTAACAAAATAGGATAAGTTTGACAGATCTGTATTTTGCTATTATGAATAAAGAAAGGGCGAGAATATTCACAGGAGTAGTGATTTGAAATTTTGAATGGGGGCTTTGTAGGAAAACAGCAAGGCTATGGAAAGAATAAATACTTCCCCCGAAGTATTCCACGGGAGGTCATAAATTGCTGCGCTGTAGATAGTTGTCCCCCACACATATAAAGAACATTGTTTTGTCCTTCTCAGGTAAGGTAAGATTAAACTTCAGGCGTGCGGGGAGCGGGGGTGTCTAAGGTAAGATTAAACTTTGGGCGTGCAGGGGTGTGTGTCTAAGGTAAGATCAAACTTTGGTCAGCGGTGGGGGGGGGGGACAGGGTCTCAGGTTCTTCTGAAACAGTCTGTTCTGTTTTCTGAGATGACTTAAGTTGTGACGTTGTCTTAGAACCGTTTACGCTCTTGTTTATTCAAGGTGGTCAGAGCAGGAAAGCTCTCGAAGGGAAGCTCTATTGAGTGAAAACTTGATAGTCGTTGTTAGGGTTTTCATCTGGCTAGTAGTGCTCTTCGTTTAGGGACCCATTTATCAATTCATTGGCCTATTTGGAGAAAGGGATTAAAGCCACACTTCCTTACATAGATTTTCTGCAGATCAGGAGTCTAACAGGCTCAGTAGGCTAGTCCTTCACAGAGTTTCTCAAGTCACCTTAGTATTTCGTTTTCAGAACAGTCTGAGGACAAGATTTTTGGTGTAAGAGAATTTTAAAAATTAAATGTGAACATTATTGCTAACAAGTCACACTTAGATGTGGTCAGAAGAGCCTAAGAAGCTTGTAAACACAAAAACAAAGGTTTATTGTTACTACTTAGAATAAGTTTATGAACATAAGTTAAAGGAGACAGAGTGCTCTACCTGGGAATGCAAGGCCTGCCTGCGACCTGCCAGTACCTCACCCATACACGTGGAAGGGGTTCCTTCCTGGGCTTGTCCATAGATAAGGCTTCTCAGTGAACCGACTGCCAGAGTGATTTCCAAACCATTTTGTTGCTATGTAGTTGAGCCATAGTCTTATGATCCATTAGGGGTGTAGATGTGTGGCTATGTAGAGGGTCTCTGCTCACTCTTGAATCCACATGGCATGGCCACAGCCTCCTCAGTATGCAGTGGGGACCTTTAGGGGAGCTGTGGCAAACAGGTATCTCTCTTCTCTGAAGGACTGTTGCACTGGTGTTGTTTTACAACGCGTGCGTGAACGCATGCGCTTTTCCTGAGCGTTTTCTGTTCTTCTCCCTTCCTCAGTTCCTTAACAGCTCACTTCCTGTGACTCAGTGTTCACCTCATAATTTTTAATTGAATCCAGTTAAGTGGGGACACAGAAGTGGAACCAGTCAGCTGACAGTTGTGAGTCTCACATAGCAGGATGGGACACAAAGGCCTTCTGTCAGGAAGCAGAGTTTGTGCCAACACTGGCATAGAGGATTCACATACAGAGATTGAACTTTACAGGGCATTGGCTCATATAGCCTTCCTTAGTTCCCCTTCAGTGTGGTCTGTGTACGTGGGTCATGACAGTCACATGTGCACACATGCATAGATTTCACACTGCCTTCCCTTTGTTCTGGGAGAGCCCTTGCCACAGCAGTTTGAGGGAGAAAGGACTGTGGTATCTGTGGGTTAAGCAGTGTTCCTTTTATGGGGTTTATTTTCCTACCCAAAGGTTTTCCCTTTGATTAAAATTCAGCACTGTACAAACATTCTCTTACAATCCCGAATCCTTGTGGAAAGCCGAGGAAAGAACAATGAAGTAAATTATGTTTTCTTAGTTTTTTCAGTCAGGAGATGACACTATAAATTTCAGTAAACTAATATTGTATGAAGTAATCGTTATGTCCTAAAAGTTTGTTTACTTAGATGCCAGCAAGCACTTGTTAATAGAGTAGGACAAATTTTATATGTCTTAGGAGTGCTTTTCATTCTATATACTTGTTACCGTTTGAATCAGCTTTGAGCGATGAGGTAAGAAATCAGATAGTCACGGTGTTTTATAATCTGCTTTCAGAGTCAGCTGTTTCAGTGTTACCTCACTTGCTCTATGGTGTCAGGCTCTGCATCACGACAGGGTATGTGTGTGGGGGGTTTGGGTGGAGTGCTGGGGTAGGAGTAAGGGCTGTGAGTCTGGTATATTGTCTAGTTATGAGTCTCTATGTTAGTTTCCCGTCTACTATAGGAAGCACCTCTGATGAGGGCTGAGTGAGACACTGATCTGTGAATATAGCCGTATGACAGTAGGCGTCATTCCATTCTGTCTCATTAGCAGCATAAGTAGTATTAGGTTTTGTGCCAGGTGATAAATAAGGATTTATTTGGCATTCTTCCACACACAGCTATCGAGTGTGGCCAGCACCATTTGATGAAGATGCTGTCTCTTCTCCAGTGTATCGAGTGTGGCCAGCACCATTTGATGAAGATGCTGTCTCTTCTCCAGTGTATTTTTTGAGTACTTTGTCAAAAAGCGGAGCCCATAGGTGTACAGACTTATGTTTGGCACTTCAGTTCCATTGATCATCATGTCTTAATGCCAATGCCATATTGTTTATTGTGTCCGTAGTTCAATTTAAAATTGTTTTAACTATCTTGTTTTTTTGTTTTGTTAATGTTTGTTTGTTTATAGTTTTGTATTTTTATATGAGGTTGATTTTTTTTTAATTTCTGTGAAGAATTGTGTTGGAATTCATTGTGATTGCATTGAATCTGTAAATTACATTTGGTAGAATGGCCGTTTTCACAATATTAATCCTACTGATCCATGATCATGGGAGGTCTTTTCTTCTGGTGTCTTTTTCAGTTTCTTAATTTTTTTTATTATACTCATCTTTTACTTGCTTGATTAGAGTTATCCCAAGATATTTTATTTGTTTTGAGACTCCACTTCCCTGGTCTTTCTCAGACAGGTTGTTGTTTGTACATAGGAAGGTACTGATTTTTGCGTGTTAATTTTGTATCCTGCTACTTTGCTGAAAGTGTTTAACAGCTATAGAAATTTCCTGGTGGAGTTCTTAGGGTGTTTTCATTTTATAAAATCATATCATTTGCAAGTTAAGATACTTTGATTTCCCCCTTTTCTATTTCCCTTGATCTTAAGCTGTCTTATTTCTCTAGTTAAGACTGACAGTACTGTATTCAATAGGTATGGAGAGAGTAGACGTTCTTGTCTTCTTCCCTATTTTAGTGGAAATACTTTGAATTTCTCCCTGTTTCTGTTGTCTTGTGGGCTTGTTGTAAAATGCCCTTATTATGTTGAGGTATGTTTCCCTAGTCGTCTCCAAGACTTTTGATCAAAGGCCTTTTCTGGATCTAATGAGGTGACCATATGGTTTTTGTCTTTCAGTCCGTGTATGTGGTATATTGACTTGATTTGTATAAAAGGGTCATAGTAGAAGTTGAAGGTTGCCAAAGCGAGGGCCACACACAGAGGCTAGTTTCAGAGTCCTCCTGATGGATATGAGTTCAGAGGCTCCAGGTACTGTGTCTCAGGAGCATGGCACTAGGGACCACTTCCAAAGTTCTGATGCTTTTATCTTTTCATTGGGAGGTAGTTTTGGTAGTGGGGCTCACAGCTCAGGACTGGTTCACTAGCTACCAGTGCCACTTTAAGGTTAATTTATTAGTATATCAAGGCCTGGACTTGCCTCTCATCTGAGCTACCTTGGGGCTGGTTTGGTAGCTATCAGAGCTTGCCTCTGAGGCCTCCTGCCTTGAAGCAGGCCCTACATTATTTCCAGTCACATAAAATGTTTTTCAGGTTACACAAAATGGTTTCACTTAACGTTCTTAGCAGTTATTTGAGACTAATTTCACTTTTAAGCAAACAAAGAAAGCCAAGTTAAAATTAAGGTATCTAAAGCTTACCACTAGGTTGTGACTTGCTATAATGAAGACTTTTGACAGATCGGTAGTGGGTTTTCACCAAGCAGATATTTCTAGTAGTTCACATAAAATTCTTTTGATGGGTTCTACATGTCTTTCTTTTTTTTTTTTTTAAACAACTTTCTCTTTTTTACCTTTTTCCTTATTCTTTTTTCTTCCTTTCTTGGTTTTCTTAATTGCAAGTGATGAGTAATATCCTGTGTATAGATGGATTTGTTTCATAGTTTCAAAATTAACTTTTAAATTAATTGGACCTCATAGCAGCCCATTTCTTTAGCCTGTGCTGTTAGAAAGCAAGAGTGCTGATGGGTGCATTATTTTGTTTCTGTGGGAATGGTGTGCCCTTCATTTTCCTTCAGAAAAATGAGAGACAGGATAAATGCAGCATGTAGTTCTGGTGCTCAGGGAGAAGATCTAGTTTTCCTCTGGGGTTTTTCTCCCCTGTGTCAAGATGAGATCTTGTCATCCACCAGAGACTGCGAAACACTTTCCACCATTTTCTTTCCCTCTTGGTCTGCTGGGTCTGCTCACTTAACTTCAGCAGTAGAAATTGGGACTTCCTGCTGGGTAGGGCCCTTTGTGAAAGGTCTTTCAGTCTGAAGGGGTCTCCGTCTTGTTTCCTTTTAAAAAGTGCATTTATTTTTGGCTAAACAGTTTGGAGTTTTCCTTGTAACATCCATCTATCCCTGTGTATGTGTGCTTTGATCACATTCACCATAGTTGCTTTTTTCTATTATTTTTATTTTTATTTTATTTTGGTTTTTCGAGACAAGGTTTCTCTGTAGCTTTGGAGCCTATCCTGGAACTAGCTCTTATAGACCAGGCTGCCCTAGAACTCACAGAGATCCACCTGCCTTTGCCTTTTGAATGCTGGGATTAAAGGTGTGTGCCACCACCACCCAGCCTGTTGCTCTTTCTTATACCCGTCCTCTCCCCCTTCCCCTTCCATATCCCTTTGGTACACAGAGACACAATTCTTATCTCAAACAGGTTAAGTGAGAGTTGATTCTAGAACCTGGTATGAGTGACATTGACCAAGGAACAAAGATTAATATTACTCCAAATTCCATGTTCCTGCTTCAGAGGTGTTAGCTTATTGATGTTCTTATTGTAATAGAACAGAGGGATTCATAAACCAAAGCAAGTTTGAATCCGCTGCTCATGACGTCTGGTGGGCCAGATTACAGCAATGTGGAGGAATTGCTGTTTCAGGTCTCAAAGACGCTGTCTTACAACATTCTTAGGCTCCTAGTGGGAAGAAGCTAGTGGCCTGTGCATGCATTCTGAAAGGTTTTTACCTGTTAGTCACAAAGATGCTAGGTTATACACCGAGGTGGGCAAGGAAAGGCTAAGAATTCAAATGATAGCTCAAAGTAAATTATAATCACGTGCTGGACGGACAACATTCCAACTTCTCTGTAGTCATTGAAATTCTAATCGATTGTTCATTCTGATCAAATGCCACTTGGGGAGGAAAGTTATTATTTGGTATTGTTTATTATAGGAACTTTGGGTTCACATACCTAATTGCCCCCTTTTTTTACTTCCATGACCTTGTATCCACCTTGTCTCCAAGCTCTTTTCCTCCAGACCCTACATATGAGAGTAAGCCTGTTTCCTTGCCACTGCGAGACTGGCTTATTTTACTTAACACAATGGTCTTTCCATTCCCTCCATTATCATTTATGCAATATAATTTCAAATTTTTTTGTGACTGAACTAAGTTCCATTGTATATACCCCACGTTCTTATGCATTCATTTGTCTATAGGCTGGTTCTATATTTTGGCTATTGAAGTCATGCTGCATTAAACATGCATATGCAAGTGTGTATAGAGTAAGCAGATTTAGACTCCTTAAAGTATATATAGTTGGGTCATATGCAAGGTCTATTTTTAAATTGTTTTGTAAGTCAGGCTAATTTATTTCTCTCCAGTAGAAAGATCCTTCCTTGTATCACATCCTTGCCAGCATATGTTACTGTTTTCTTTTTCTAAAAAAGATATATTTTTAAATTGTGTGTGTGTGTGTGTGTGTGTGTGTGTGTGCCTGCTAGTATGTATGTGCATCATGAACTTGCTCACGCATGTGGAATCCAGAAGAGGGTATCGGATCCCCAGGAATTGGATTTGCAGGCATTTGTGAGCCTCCCTATGTGTGTGCTGGGAACTAAACTTGGGTCCTTGGTGGGTGCTCTTGGCCACTGAGTCACTCACTTCTCTCTCTTGCCCCTTGTTTCCTGATGATGATCATTCCGATGAGGTAAAGTCTCAGTAATTGTATTGGCTAAAGATACTGAGTTACTTACTTAATTTTGCAGCCCTGAGGCTAGAATTCAGTGCCTTGGACATGCTAGGCCAGTGTGCTCCTCAGAGCGTGATCTGCAGGCCTGTCATCAGGCAGGCATGCGCACACGCCTCCCCCTCCACAACCACCACACTGACCACCTGTTTAGTGATGACATGGTGTAGAAGGAGCAGCACACATACAGTCCGAGTGTCTAGCAGTAGCCTGATGCTGTGCTTTCCTTTCTGTGACACACTGGGCGTTATTTATTAGCTTAGGATTTATTTTTGTGAGGGGTTAATAAAACTATGGCAAATAGCATGAGGTTGTTTACCGCTGTTGTTCATCATTGCCTTAATGTTATATATAAAACATTCACTCGAGCCGGGCTGTGGTGGCGCATGCCTTTAATCCCGGCCCTCAGGGAGCCAGAGACAGGTGGATCTCTGTGAGTTCGAGGCCAGCCTGTCTACAAAGCAAGTTCCAGGACAGCCAGAGATCTACAGTGAAATCCTGTCTCAGAAACAAACAAAAAAAATGTTCACAAGTTTTATAAGGAGGGAATAAAAAAGATCAGTTTCTTTTTTAAAGAGTTTATTTCTTTAGTAGTTTCAGTGTATGTGATTATATGTGTATGTGAATGCAGGTGCCCACAGAAGGCATTAGATCCTTGAGAGCTGGAGTCATGAGCTGTTATGCATCATTTCCCATGGGTTCCGGAAAGGCAACAGATGCCCCTCACAGCTGAGCCATATCTCCAGCCCCATGGTTAGGTTATCAGAAGATAAAGAGATACAGACTCATGTACAAGGATGCCAGGACCAGTACCTGGATCTTCACTGATTCCGTTCTTCTGGATGTTGTTTCCTGTGGCTGACACAGTGGCCCAGGTCTGGAGACTACAGCCACCGCTATCTTGAGACAAGGGATTTTTATAGATTTTATAGAACTTTGACAGCCAGGTGGTCAAAGTTCTACCACTCTTCCTGAATAGGAGGAGAAGTACATCTTAGGCTAAATCTTGGGGAAATCTTTAGATCTCTTATTCTAAAACTGATATAATAGAATCCTGTGCTCTTGAAACTGGGATTATTGTGTATTATCTATATTATCTAAAGAGAGGTATGTGACCTTCTTTACCTCATTAGTAGTAGGGTCAGTGGTCAGAGTAATTAAAGAGTACGGTGTCTTTGTTGGAGAATATGTTGATGACCTCAGTAAGCACAAAAGTTCTCTGTACTCAACTAGAAGTAAAGCAGGGGGCATCAAATAAATCCAGGCAGAGACTGAATTGTGGGAATTCCTGCAGACTCAGAGTCAAAAGCGCCACTACCTTTTGATGTTCAGAGGAATAATACTGCCATGGTTTCAGAGGCCACTTATTTCATTGGCTGCATAGTTTCTATAAGGAGGCAATGAGTTGCCTGGAATATCACGTTTATGTAGGATATGATGCTTTAAAAGAAGGGGGAAGACACTGTGAGCTGGGCAGAGAAGCATGTCTGTGCATAGAATCTCTGCAGAATGGGAAACAGACAGCTGCTCCTAAAGAAGGCTCAAGTGTAGCTTTGTGTGTAAACACATGTATCTCAGTTGGGACAGCCAGGAATTCTTAACTAAATGGAAACTAGTCTGTGTGACAAAGTCACCCTGTTTTGCTGTCCCTTGAGAATACAGTGTGCCGTTCTAAGATGTTCCAGGTTCATTTAGTGAATGAAAGCTGTCGGTCAGTCAGGTGTTTCTGATCCATACTCCGCATTCAGAGTGGCTTGGTGGTACTTCTGAATAAACAGTTTGCAACAACTTGCTATCTGATGTATTCGTGGCTTTTCCGTTGCTATGACAGACACCATGGGCAAGGGATCTTACAAAAGTTTTTACTCTGGCTTCTGGTTCCAGCAGCTGAGTTTATAACAGTGTTGGGAGGCATGACAGCAGGTGACTGGAAGGTGAAGCTGAGAGATCACATCTTCAACAGCAAGCAGGAAGCAGGGCAAAGGGATTAGAACCCTCAAGCCCCTGGTGACAAACTTCTTCCAGGAAGGCTGCATCTCCCCATAATCTGACACAACAGGACCACCAACAAAAGGCCAGATATTCAGATTCTTGAGTGATGGGAGACATTTCTTACTCAAACCATCATACCTGATGGAGATTATGAAGTTGTAGCAACAAAGTCAAAGTTAAAGCAGAATTGGTATCTTTTCTGTAAAACAGAAAACCAAACAAACGTTTTACCTGTAATTGGATAAGAACACCCCTTATAGCCAGCGTGGTTTCTGACTAGATGAGTTATGAATAAGTGGCATTAGAGTCTCGGTGTATTATTAACCAAGTGTCACAGTATCTGGCGGGCTGGTGTCATGTTAGGCCTAAATATAATATCACACCTAAAATGTGCTGTTTGGCTCTTTACTGAAAGTACAGGTTGTCCTTGTATTTACTATATCCTAACACAAGTGCCACTGCACAGCAGAAGCACAGGAAAGTGAAGTAATTATTAATAAGTTAAAATGATTTTTTTTTTAAGAAAGTCAGGCAGTGGTGGCTCAGGCCTTTAATCAAAGCATTCAGGAAGCAGATGCAGGCAGATCTCTGTGATTTCAAGGTTAGCCTGGTCTCAGACTGAGTTCCAGGATAGCCAAAGATACACAACGAAACCCTGTCTCAAAAAACAAACGATAATAACATAAAAAACCTCATTCCTAATCGTTGGTATGTCAAAATTAGAGTATTTTATATTTAAAATGAAGCAGAAAGATTTTTTAAAAAATCATAATGTGATTCAGAATCCCAAACACATCTCTTCCTGCCTTTGTTCACTTTAGGAGACATTTGGCTTCCTTAAATATCTGACTGCAGTCTATTAGTGGAAGCATTTACTATGATTATGGTTATCATGTATTTATGTGGAAGATGGGGTTTTAAGTTTTTTGGTGACACCCAACAACCAACTTTAAAGTATTTTAATTGCACTTCTTTCTTTGAAGTGAGCTATAGGGGAAAGCAGATTGAAGGCTCCAGGGTCTGAGGTTTGCCACGTCTTCCTCCACACTCATCATAACACTTCTGATATTGCGAACACTCATTTAAAACAGTTAGCATATGCCACCACCCGCATAGCTGGCTTGAGGGCTGGGATCCTTTGGTGCCACTGACTATTCCTTTTCAGACTCTGGGCAGCAGCACCCACTGTCTGACGGAAAAAGATGTTGAGAGCCTGAGATCTGGAAGCTCCATGCTGGGAGGGGCAGCCAAGATTTGTTCCCTGATGGCAACTCCATTCCTTAAATAATTTGTGACTGATGAGGCTGAATTGGAGTTGGAGAAAGAAGGAATTTGGGGTGGGGCAGTATGTGGAGCCTTGCACAGACAAATCACAGGACAAAAGATTGTGGGTCAGAATTGCCTGGGGAGCTGTGCCACCCCCACCCCTCCAGCCCCCTTACCTCAACCCCCACCCCCAGCAGCAGGGTTAGGATTCGGGGGGGGGGTGTCATTGTCCTCACATAGGCTTCCCTTTCAGCTCTTGCTTCAGCTGCAGATGCTGAGTGACTATCACAGGCCGCTCTGGATCAGGGCTGAGGGGCAGGGCTGTGGGTGGTTGACAGCTGTGCATCGCCACAGGAGCCACATCAGACAGTCTGCGTCCACCATCGAGTCACGCCTCCTGTGACGGAGCTGCTCACTAACCAGTGTTCAGAAATGACGGAAATCCTCATCCGTGACTAAGAACGCGGGCTCCCAGCAGGTGGTGGAGGGTGCTGGCCAGTGCTATTGTTAGACTGTGCTCCCTCTGCTGATTGTAGAAGTATCAGTAGCTCATTCACTGGAAACTCTCAGTTGAAGCTTTTTTAGAAAATAAATTATAGAGTAGTTATCACTGGTTATGAGCATCCAGCTTTAATTTGAGTAGCGATGAATACATTTCATGTTGGTTATCATCCATTTCTTCATTGAAAAAGTTGATGAAACATACATATATATATAATACTTTTAATTCAGGAAGTAATTAAAAATTAATTGAATGCACATCTTTATTTTCCTTCTCTGTGAATTGTTTTGTTCATAAGATTTGAAGACATGATGTGTTTTTTTTTTTCCTGTTAGTTCAATTCAAACCATGCTTCCAAATGGTTCAGTCTTTATACTGAAGCACGTAGTAAGGCAAATATTATTCCAACAGAGCCCCCTAAACGATTTCTATCTTTGAAGTCAATGTGAAGCCTTGGTTGACTTTTTTTCCCCCTTAAAGAATAGTACTGGTTTTCCAAATGAAATGGAATAGTTATGAGACTTTGGTGGGATTTGTACGGGTGGCCCAAGAGTTGCAGCACCATCATTCAGCTAAAGCCATGGGAGCCCAAGATCTGCTGATGTGCTTTGTAAACATACCTCCCTTAAGGAGACGGACCCTGAGGACGCAAATGCTGAGGACCCATGTGTTAGCCATGCTGCTGCTTCATTCACACACAGGGAAGAGAATGCTCTCGCTGAATAGCCTGGAAGGTCCTGCTACAGCTTCAACCCTGTCCGAGAAGCCGTTTTGTGCATGGTAGCAGGAGTTGCCGAGGTCTGTTCGAAGAACAAAGTGGTTCATGTCTCAGAGATTTTGCCTAACTTGATTATAAAGAAGATATTTACCCACATTTTCCTCTAGAGGTTTTTATTTCAGGACTGTAAACCATTTTACTTTAATTTTGTCTATGATGTTAGGTTCCTATGTTAGTTGAGTAGTTGTGACTGAAAAGGCTGGTCTTTCCCCTTGGTAACTTTGTTTTGGATCTGCCAGTCACAGGCTTGTAGTCCGGTCTGTCAGGATTCTGTTTTGTTCCCTTGACCCATGCAGCTAGTTTTATATTATTACCATTTGGATGATTATAGCTTCTAACGCTGAAGTCAGAAGTCACATAACGTGAGCCCTCCTGCTCTTTTTAGAAATGGCTTGGACAGTTCTAGTTTTAAATTTTTCTATGTACTTTTTAAAATTAGCCTATCAGTTTATACAAGCTTTAGATGTTGTGTTGGTGGTGACTATATTAAGGCCATAAATCATTTGGGGGAAAGTCACATGTTTATGATTAAGTCTTCTGATCTATGATCTGTTTTTTTTTATTTAGGTCTCCTTTAATTTCTCACTGCACCCTTTGTAGATATGTTATTATAATGAGCAGTAGGACACAGCCTTAGACTCTGATCTGGGTTCATATTATGACTTTGCTTCTCTCTGAATGAACGTGGGCATGTTAATTTCGAGTCCATGTGTTGCAGTTTTCTCATCCATCAAATAGGGATTATACCTCATTGGTTGCGTGTGAGGGTTATGCAGTAATGTATGTAAAGGCCCATACTGTGTCTAGAAGAAAGTATTGTGCACAATGGCAGTCACTGTCCTTGCCATGGCTGTCATCATCATCGTCAGCCATCTTCAGCCCTCAGTAATGACAGCCTGCTGTTTCTACTGCCAAGTACATATTCCTGTCTGGCCAGCCACATGGGTTACAACAGCTGCACAGGGCCGCCTTTCTGGTCAGCCTGGTGGAGAAATACCCAACTCTTGATGTCTGTCTGTGCCTTTTTCTCTCCTCCGTCGGAACGACTTCCAGCAGTACTGTTGAGACAGATCCCCTCTGGGATGCTCTAAAGCATTGGTTAGGGAGCCACTGCTCTCCTTCCTGCTCAGGCTGTCTTCTGGGTGTCCAATCTTGCTTCCTCCTGCTGGCAGGGTGTTCTGAGTGCTGGTTGTTGATTGGACATTAATAAGCTAAACAGGGCTGTGTGTTTTAAATACTTATACAGGACATGGTTCTTAAACTGAGTAGTATTTTTGTTTTAAAATTCTGTAAGGATGCAGTATGGAAAGAATTTTTGCTATTGCTTAAATCTGCTTGTGTTCCTGCTGTTAGCCCCAGTATTAGGAATTCAGAAAGTCCAGAGTTTTGAAATCGCAGCCTTTGCCTTCCCTGGTGGCCCCATTTTGCTGTTCAGACTGTCCCTCTCGGGGTCTGCAAGGAAATGCCAAATGGCTTCTATGGAAGGATTTGGGTCCCCTCTGTCTTCATGGTGGCTGTACTTTTCTATAGTTGTGGTTTGGCTTCAGAAGGAGTATTCTCCACTTGGCACTAAACATTATTCTCTTTTCTGAATCACCAGTCATTGCATTTTATTCAGCTTTGGGATTAGAGCAGACATGCAGCTTCCTACCTGATTAGCCCCGAGCACACCATGTGCCCCATCTGCCTATCGGTTTCCTTGTATATGACTTGAGAATGATACCCTAGAACAGTGCCTCGATGTAGCATGAATAATAAAATCCCAAAGACCCATATTGGGGTTTAAACTGAAGATCAAAAAAGCAAAGCAGCCAACCACTAGAGAGACCTTTCACCTCTACCAAATCTTCAGACCCAAAAAGGCGAGACCCTGTCTCTATGAACCCTCAGACTCCACACTCCAGTGAGTTCCTAGCTCTTCCCCGATATTCCTCTCTCTGCCCAGCCATATCGCTCCTCTCCACCTCCCTAGTGCTGGGATTAAAGGTGTGTGACTCCCAAACACTAGGACTAAAGATGTGAGCCACCACCACCCGATCTGTTTCTGGATCTCTCTTGTGTCGGCCAGGGTAACCTTGAACTCACAGAGTTCTGCCTTTGTCTCTGGAGTTCTGGGATTGTGTGTGCCACCACTCCCTGGCCTCTAGTAATTTAGCTTTGCATTCTGATCTTCAGGCAAGCTTTATTTATTAAAATACAAATAAAATACCACTATGCCTCTAGGCATGTAGTAGGTACTTAGTAAATGTGAGCAGCTTACTCTTTATTCTGGTTCTTTGAAGAGTGACAGCCTATGCTGCTCTTTATACAAATTGTTTAGCCAATGGGTAGTTTAAACTGGTGCTAATCCCACTGGTTGAGAATAAGACCTCTCCCACAATTTAAAGCCATATTTGATAGCGAGCTTTAATAAAATACTGGCCAGGAGGATGGGCTCTCTGGCCAGGTCTATCTCTGGGTTCCCAGAAGTCACACCTTGTAGAGGCTTAAGAAGGCAACCTCACAAGGCCACCATATTTCCCATCAGGTCTAGTTTTCGGGCCAAGCATATATCCTGATGTATTTCCTGTCTGTGTACCTCCCACCTACATCCATTCAGGGGCAAGTATGTATTCTGACATGTTTCCTGCCCACATACCTCCTGTCCACATGCAATCAAGCAATTACAGTGCAGATGGGTCAAGAAAACATAGAACAAACAGGAACTTATTCTTAACTACAAATAGAACGCTTAATCTGAAAGGTATATTTCTCCTGTTTTGGTCTCACACTTGTAGCCTCCTTTAATTGTTAGGGTTAGAGTGTGTGTGTGTGTGTGTGTGTGTGTGTGTCAACGCGCACGCGCGTTGAAAACTGAGATGCTTTTCCTTAAGAGGTGGTAAAACTGATGGTAAAACGGAGAGTCTTGTGACTCTGGTGATAATATTTTCAAAGTAGCACTCACGTCCACTAAGTTCTGTTTTGTAGGATAACATGGAGAAACAGGGTATAGAAGTCACGCTTTTAATCACAGCACTTGAGAGACAGAGGCAGGCAGATCTCTGAATTCAAGTCCAGCTTGGTCTACAGAGTGAGTTCCAGGACAGCCAGGGCTGCACAGAAAAACCCTGTCTTACAAATAAGCAAACAATAAACAACAAAACTACAAACAAACAAACAAAAACAGGGATTGGCTAGAGATGTCATTCAATAGTACAGTATTTGCCTAGCTTGGCAAACCCTTGGCCCATCCTCATCCCTATCTAACACTGCATGGCTGTTCCTGGCACTCAGGAGGCAGAGGCAGAAGGATCAGTGTTAGCTGGAGGCCGCCTCCACGTTCCAGAGACACACAGTGAGACTCTGCGCTCCAAACATTGAAATTCACCTTCAAATATGTAAGTTTTTTTGTGAAGTAATGAATCCTATTTTCTGAGACCCTGTGTTTAACGTGGCTCTCTATAAATGATCTGAGTCAGGAGGAAGCCAAGACTCTTGGCCTCCTGGTTTATTTCTTCAGTCCCAGGTGATTCAGTTTCCTCAGAAGCTGTATAATGAACATTATTCATGAATTATGGGCAAGTTAGCTCAGCAACTCCATCACTTGTTTGGAACTTGTTTCAAGTCTGGAAAAGTAATTGAGTATGTCAGTGACTCAAACCCTCAAGAATAAGTATGTATTTATTATTTACTTAATTTCATCGATTATTTACTTAAATTTTTAAAATTATAATATTAAAAGTATGGAATGTTTCCCAAAGAAAGGTTGCTTTAAAAAAATCAGAATTTAAAATGGTTCATATGGTTTCTGCTTTTGTACAGTGAATTCAGTAAGTCAGTGTCAGCTTGCAGTGTTTGCCCTGATGTCTTGCCGTTTACCAAAGATTATCAGACAAACTGATGAGACGCATTTGGGACCCAAACTCTTGGGGAAGAAAGTAACAGTGTGAAATATAATACTGTTGCATAAGACATTTAACAAAGAAGAGTTGAAAGGCAACGTGGGGTAGTGGGGTAGAAACAAAATTCGGTTTTTACATGTAAAAGTGCAGCAATAAAACTTTGGTGTTTCAAGACAGGTTTCACTGTGCAGCCTTTCATTCTGTTGGTTTTTCTGTAGTATTTTGTGGAATGATGAATGTATTTGTTTGTGAGGAATTACTGTGATGGCTGTCACTGGAGTGAAAGGGTCTGCGCAAGGCTGAGCTTGATTGGACTCAGTTCTGCTCCTGTCGTCTGTGAAGGTGTGTTGAGTGAAGCCAGGTTGGCGTGGCCTCTGGAGAGCATTGTCTGCTCTATCGTGCAGTCCTAAAGAAATGAATCATTGCAGTGGAAATTTAGATGAACTTTTATTTTGTCTCATCAAAATTTAATTGTCTAAATAGACTAAAAAGTGAGGTGTGGGGTGGCTCAAGCCTTTAATTCCAGCACTCTGGAGGCTGAGGTAGGAGGAGTGCCATGAGTTTGAGGGTAGCCTGGGCTACATAGTGAGTTTCTGATCAGCCAGGATGACAGGATGAGAACTTGACTCAAAAGACTAAAAGGGAAGTAAATAAATATTTAAGAGTTCCAGGAAACGAAGAATTCTTAAGAGAAATAAATATTTCTTCTTTTAATGTGTCAATGAGAAATTTCAGTTGCATCAAATCATCTTAATTTGAATGACTATGGGCCTTATTTACCCCCCTTTTTTTAAAAAAAAATTAAATCTTGTTTAACTGCACCCTTCCACCAGAACTATATTTCAAAGTCAAGGTGGTGATCTGGTGTTCAGAATCGTCAATTGTCTATTGACGTAAGTCGTCAGATGATCTGACCAGTAAGCATTCGACCCCTCAGTAAAATTCCAGCTGTGAAATATGACTGTCTGGAGGCTGGGCATGCTTTGATGTATAGAAACACAGTATATACAGAGAACCTGTATCTTCATTTCATCAGCGAAAAGTTATTAACTCCAAAAGATGCCTACTTTAATGCATGGGGGAGATAACCTAGCCTAAGTGTAGAAGGCTGGACTTGGTCATATATTTGGTATTGGGGACTTTAGGAGAATTGGAGAAATGAGGTCACAACCCTGGACTGAGGGGCAGGCAAGGATGGAGATGACAGAACCTCACAGCATTCTCAGGGGAAAGAGCTCAGCTCCTAACAGGAGGGAGATGGTTCTGTGAACATTTGGCAGTTATATCAGAAGATGGTGACAGTTTTTGGCTTTCGGGAAGGCATTTACATTCATCAGAGACCCCCCTACAATTCTTCTTTACGATTTGCATTCTCCTGAGCACTTATTTCACTAGTCGGAGAACTTTATTAACAGTGTTACCGCCCCTGAGTTTAGAAGGTAATTTCTCAGGACGTCTGTTCCCAGTCGCCCTGGCTGCCCCGTTCTCAGGTTAACAAGAGGCTTCCTTCCACCCCTGGCTAGAGAGCAGAAGTGTTTTACAGTGTGGTGTCACTTTCCCCACCTGGAAAGAAGAAATAGTGCCTGTTTGGAGGACTTTTGAGACCGCAGTGGGCTGATGTGTAGTTCACTACTAAGTGTCTAAAAGCAACCCTAAATGGCAGCTCTTGGTCCATAGATTTTCACATCGACCACACAAGAATTTCTCAGCATTATACTGTGCTTCACTGTATGAAATTCTTTGTGTGTTCTGTGCCTTCTTAAGTATAACGGTTTCTCTCTTCTCCAATTGAATTTTGACCTTTTCAAAAGTCTGGAATTCACGGAAGACAAGGAATTATCCAACACTTGATGAATGCCGATGTTTATATTGGATTGGCTGGCAGCCAGGTGCAAGCAGCGTTCAGCAGCAGACATAAATTTTCCCCTTTACAAGAGGCCACATGGACACCAGGCTCCCAGGGATATCAATGGGTGTTATGTGTGTAGAGCCAGGGAAAGGTCTTACTATTAGAAAGTAGGGCACTGCGCTAGTAAGATAAATTGGTATGTTCCCATGAACTCATGTTGTGTCCTAAAAGATGTCTTTGTCTGGAGGCCCTCTTCAAGAGAATGGCTAGAAGTAATCATCCGTATTTGATAGGATTCTCAGTAGTTGAATCCTGTCTATCTGGTGTTATGAATTTGTTTCAAAAAATTAGTAGTAGAGAAGTCCAGATAAAAATGCTTGTTAAAATCTCCATCTATGTTTTGTTAAGGCAGAATTTGCTAAGAGGTTCCTATTGCTGTCAAGTTTAAAAGATTGACTGAAATCTTTTCCTCAAAAGTTTGAAGGGAAGTGGTCCATAAATCTATGAAGACAAGAAGATGTTTGCTCACTGTTGGCAGAGGTCTGAAATTAGAGTTTTGATTATGTTTTTACTGCTATATTTAAATATATGGCATTATATCATGAACTAATACCATCCAGTCTGCTTACAATGCTGTCTTTAAACCCTTTCTTTAAATTAGAAATTCAATAGATAAATAGAAAATAAATAAGTAGAAATGGAGGTATTTTGTAATTAGAAACCAGGTTGAGTTTCCCTTTGCTTATCAATAACACCAGAGCCATGTGGTAAACTTATGTCTTCGCCTGTGTGAACTTGGAATTTTCTCCAGAGTTTTTCAAACATTTTTTTTATATTCAGGTTGTGTGGGGCCACATGAAGAACTGGGGTTCTCTGCGAAATAACAATGAGAAAATTGCATATTCCTGAGTCGAGTGAGAGTTGTAATTCTCTCACTGTGTTTTGTAAGAGAAGGCATTTCTGACCATGGATTAGCTAGTTTGTCATACAGATATTATATCACACTCTTCAACTGAAGGCAAAGTGATGGGCCCCTTTGCACTCTTATCCTGGTGATTCTCGGGTAAGGAAACCCGCTCTTGTTAGCACCGGGCAGAGCAGGTAAAGTGCTTGGCTCTGTTTTCACCCCTCAGTGGTAACAAGAAAAAGAAAAAAAGACTCAGGCTGAAAGTAGAAGAATGTTTACTCTCGATGGGAAATAGGAGGGGATAGCCAGAGAGGTTGGAAGGCAGCAGATGCAATGGAATCTCCATGTCTGCACGTGTGAAATGTCACCGTGAACTTCTCTGCAAAATTAATATGCAGTAATAATTTTAAAAAGTTTTGCTTATGTTTATACAGCTGACTTTACTTTAAATACACATCTTCTGTGTATGGATGAAGCCGTCTTTGAGACTGCAGGAACGTGGCATTGTAAATGTGTTGCATTCAAAACAAGGATGTTAATGGAGAAACTGAAATCCAGATTAAGTCTGGAGTTTAATTTTACACATGTGTAAGGGGGCTACAAGGTTTATAGTGGACTCTAAGGCAAAAAGTTTGAAGACAAAAGAAAAATTGTCCCGTGTGGAAATAGGTAAAGGTATTTTAAGATAAATTCGTGTGCATTCCCATGAATGTAAACGTGTGTGTGCCTGTGTGCGGGGCAGAAGAAGGTCATACCCTGCTAGTTACGTGGGTGTTGGCATCTGACTCTGGCCCTTAGAATTGCACCCGCAAGTGCTCTTAGCTACTGAGCCATCTCTCCAGTCCCAGAAGTACCTTAACAATTTGTTTTATATTGATTTATTTATTTTATGTGTTTGAGGATGTAGGAGGGGACATGCATGCCAGAGTACACTTGTGGAGGTCGGAGGATCGCATGCAGAAGTTGACTCTTTCCTTCCACCATGTGTGTTCTGCAGGCTTGGTGATAAGCACCCCGACTGCCTGAGCCATCATGCTGCCCTCCCCCATACTTTTATCAGAGAAACTTTAGCAGTTAATCTCAAATCAGTATCATATTGGATAAATTGGACATTACGTACTACATGTCATTTAAAAGAATAAACTAAAATTTTTAGAATTAAGTGAAAATCTTAGTAAACATACCAAGTTAAACATAAATCTTTGAATTTTCAAAATTTTTTAGGTCTCAAGAAATTTCAAATTTCAAATCTGAAACTTTATACTATCTACACATGGTTATTAGATACCAGTGAAGGTTTATAGTAAAAAGAGCAACTTTCCCCTTCCCCCAACTCTTAACCTATTCCCGTGAGCTCTGACTGGTGGTTACTTTCATCTCTCTAAAATATCTATACTGTAATTTTAAAAAGAGGAGGATTTAGCCCCACTTAACCTATTTTTTTAAAAAACTATCTTAATACGGTTACATTACTCCACTGTTATTTTGCTTTGTTTTTGTTGGAGTAGTTGGAATTTTTGTCAAGGTGTTTACATGAACAGTATAAAAAGTGAAAGAATCAGCCGTCCTCCCCAGTCCTACTGTAGCTCCTCCCCTCTGCTCACAGCAGACTTGGCTGTGGCATTTGGTGTTGAAGTCATCACTGCCACCATTTTAGACCCCATTGTGAATAGTCTGTTTTCTGATCGTCCGTCTGCCTCCTTTAGTGTGCTCAGCTCCCTTTCAGTATTTCCCTGCTTCTGTCTTCACAGTGAAGTTACACCATTCACGTGTCTACAGCTGTGTCCTCTGTCACGTTGCTGTGATTTGTCAGATGCTCTTCACAATTGAGACATGACTGTAGCATGATGTCTTCTCCTCTGCAACTTTGTCAGTGTCTTCTTGCTTCTTTGTTGAGTTTTCTGTGCACTTATTGCAGCTGTAGTCTCATTTGTGAACATTGTCGAGGAACACCCAAATAGGTCACGTGTTTACATTTGGGCCTCTGGAGCTGGGCTGTCCATTCTGAGTGGCTCCATTCCTGGGAGAGGTTACTTGCTCTGGGGATACCTTGCGTGCCAGACCTCTATGCATTGGGTGCCATGTCTTTCTGTTTCTTGGTTTGTAGCCTGGTTTTGTTAAACTGCCTTCTCATGTGGCACCCTAAAGAAAGATTCATGGAAGAGGAATGACATGAGATATCCGAGTTGTGGAAAAATAGCATTCCTTATGATTAATTCATAAGCACTTTGGCTATAAATAATTATTTTCAGAACGTTGAATCAATTCTCTTATGAATTTTCAGTGTTGCCATTAAGCAATCTCAAACTCATTATCCCTCTTCTCATCCCTACCTCCAATCTTAGAAATTTTTAGTCCTGTGATTTTTTTTTAAACCCAGGCTTCACTTTTTAACATCATCTGAGAAGTTTGATTAAATTTTGGTCTGAGATATTTTGAAGTCATTGGTTTGAACTGGAACCAGGTGGAGAAATTTCTGCAAAGCTTCTTTAGTAATCTCACATAGAATCACCATGGGAATATGCTGTCTGAGGTCTTTGAATTGTGCTGAAGTCTCAGGGTGGTGCGCTGTGATGTGGGCCTTTTCTATCCGTGATGTAAGCACTCGTTCCCATGGCATCAGAGTAGGAATACACAGTCTGAGGTCTTTGAAGTGTGCTGAAGTCTCAGGGTGGCGTGCTGTGATGTAGACTTTTTCTATCCATGATGTAAGCATCTACCCATTAATCTAAGAATTCATGACCTTTCATGTAAAAGTTTCTGCTTTTCTCCTCTGCCTTTTCTTGTTGCGTTTTAAACTGTTTGTTTATTTTCTAAGTGATTTTATCTTCTGAATCCTTTTACTGACTTTCCTATTTTTTTATTCTAAGGATTGATTTTTGTGCTCTGGTTGCTGGCGTTGTGCTGCCCTTCCTCGCTTGGTTCTGTCTTATGTATCTTGTTCTTAGCTGTGCTGATGGAGGAACCCCAGGCTGTGCAGCCTAGGCAAGTGCTCCCATCCACTTGCCACTTGCACACACAGCACTGTGCATCTTGTTCTTGTTCTTTTGAGGGCATGGTCTAATTTTATTTTTATTAAGGTTTTATCTGCCTTCTCAGCTCTGTTTTCTTTAAATGGCTTTTTAATGAAAATTCTGTTACTCTGGCTCTTCACATTAGTGGCTTTGCTCAGTGTCCTTTCTTGACTATGCACTCGTATTTACAAGGGAATTGTGGATGCTTAGTGTGGTGTGTTCATCAGCTCCTCCCTTTCCTTCAGGATAATTTGCCTGGCAGTTCTGCTGGGACAACGTTGGTATCAAAATCTTGAAGTCTATTCTCTTGTACTGTCAAATTCCTTAGAGTTGTGTGTATGGATGCTGGCTAGGGGATAATGAAGTTTGGCGTGTGAATTTTTGGTTAATTTGTCGTCTTCAATGGGGTCTCTTGTGCTGATTAGAGATCCTTTTTGACTGTTTAAGCACAAAGCTTTTAGAGGAATGGGATTTACTTTGTAGACAGCTGCCTTTTCTCTAGAGCCCCATCCCAAGCCCATGGCTACCTGATGTCTTCTGTTTCTGGTGAATTTGTGTTCCTCTCACCTTTGCTTGCTGCTGGTCAAGGCATCAATGCTGTGAATCTGGGACCACACATCCTTGCTCCCCCGCTCTGCGTTGGTCCCTATAGGAACTTCTTTTCCTTTCTTCTTGTTTGTAGGGTACATCCCCAAATGAAGCGGTCACGACAGTGCAGCATCAGTTTTAAGTCATGAGTTCATCTGTGATAAGTTAACCACATGGGGTACAAGTCCCCTTGTTGACACCCTGCTCTTACCTAGTATATCAGATTGCTTGGCATGTAGCAAGTCTGTGGAAACCAAGATGGACTGGAAGGCTTTTTTTTTTAAAGTTATTTAACTTCCAGTGCTTTGCTACAAGTTGACATTGTTATTAAAGTAAAATAAAATATTGGTTTTTTAAAACCCTAACAACACTGTATTGTTTTCAACTGAAACAACTTGATGTTTCTCCTTAAACCAGTCATAGTGTATAAGCATTTTAAGCATTGTTTTCTTAGTAATGTTTATGTATCAACCAGACGTCAGGATGACAATTGGAAATTGTTACTCATAGCTATCCTTTTATGCATTTTAAATGACTATAACACCATACTTCATCTCAAGGTGCTTTTCTCTCAGAAAATTGTATTGGCTAGTGTAGCATTTTCTTAATTAATGACGAATGTGAGAGGACTCAGCCCACTGGGAGTGGTGCTGTGCCTGAGCAGCTGGTCCCAGGTTCTATAAGAAAGCAGACTGAGCAAGTCAGTAAGCAGTGCCCCTCCATGGCCTCTGCACCAGCTCCTGCCTCCAGGTTCCTGCCCTGTTTGTGCTCCTGCCCTGACTTCCCTTCAGTGGACTGTAGGCTGTACGAGGGAATTTGAAGCATGTGATCTACTATACACTCCTAACCCCATTAGAGAACCAGTGTGCATTTATTGCTGGATAGATGACTAGATTCTGTATAGTTACATTCCTAGAAACATCTCTGGGAAAGACACAGTGGTTTCACCTTACAAACAGTGTGCTTGCTTTTTGTGCTGGTCCATACCATTCCTCGGGCTGTTTCATGTCTAGATAACTAAGCATGTACGGCACCAGAGTGGTCACAACGCCACTGTCAGCTGTAACAAACAGTTGTGCAGCACGGCCTGCTGCGTGATATGCATTCTTTCTGATATTCCAGTCTTTAAATCCCTCCTCCGGGTCACTCTCCTACAGCCAGTATCCAAATAAGGACCACACATTGCCTTTTGTTGTCATGTGTGTTTCCTTTATTCTAGAACAGTTTTCTTTCCCACAAGTTCCAGTGTTCCACATGCTCAACTACATCCTCACAGCTGAGTTCAAACTAAGGAATTCAGGAAACATATGTTCCTGACTTGATGGTGGCTATTTCTTCCCTCGTGTGCCACATCGGGTCACACATGGCAGTTTTTTCTTTAAATAGTGGCATTAAATATGGTCTCTTCATTAACATGATGAAGTCCGCTAGACCTTGTCCATTGTAAAATATTTTTTTGTTGTTCTGTCTTGTTACTAGTAGGCAAAATTTTAATTGATTCGTATGTAGTATTTTCCTGGTACTTGCTTAAGTTACTTAATTGTAAATGTTGTCATTTGTTTCTTGGGAATTTTCTCTAAGGAAGAACCCTTTCTTGCCCTCCTTTCCCTGTCCTCAAATGTCATTGTCAACTTACATTTTCTGTTTTTCCTCAGTGAATAGAAATACTTGTCTTTTTCTTTCTTGATATCTGAACCATCTTGATTGTCTCTTGGGAGCCATGTCAACCTGCCTTCAGTCCTGTTACCTGCTACCACGAGTCTCTAAGCGTTTCCTTGCTCTCTGGTTATCTCAAGCTCACCTTGTGCTTCCCCACCCTAGTTCTGAAATCTGCTATTTTTCTTGAGACTTCTAATTTGTTTCAGTGGGATATCATATTAGAGAAGCGTATGGGCTGATCGTAGACTGTAGTCTAGTTCTATCCACTGTAAAAACATTGAGGTAAATTTTAAAGTTTAAGTTGAGAAAGGTCATATAACAATGCAGAATTTAGATTCCGCTTTAAAAAGTTGACAATCTAGTAACACTGGGGTACACATATCCATGGCATTTGCCTGGGGTAAGCAAGATAGCCCTTCTGGAAGGCACACATATCCTGGTTTTCATCCCTGTCCTCAAGATAAAATGGACTACTTTCCTGTCCACTTTACCCAAGACGTCACCATTGCCTGAATGCCTCTTCCATACCATGTCATTGAATTTGCTTCTTGACTGAAAGGCAGAGTGTGCTAGCTTTATGGTTTCCGCTACAGTAAAGACCAGGGGGTCCTGATCTGAATGGTTGGAGAGGAGATGAAGAGGGTGTATTGTGACTGGGGGTTTTGTAGAACTAAATGAATCTTGAGAGTAAGGTTCAAAAATAAACTAACTGAAAAGAGACTTACCAGTTATCAGTTGGTATATACAACAAACCATCCTGAAACCCAATTCCTTCGAGCAGTAAACCTTTGTTCCTTCATTTAGGTAAGAGGGCCTAAGTCTAGGAGTGTCCCAGCTCACTGTTTCTGGCTCATGGTGCCTGGATCTTGTGAGGTTCAGCTGGGCTAGTGAGTCTTTGCCCACTTTGATATGTTGTTGCTGGGCTTCTGCTCCTTGCTTGCTATTGGCTGAAGGCTAAAACCTGCTCACAACATAAGCAGCTTGCTTTCCCCAGAGTGAAAGATCAAAAGCAAGGCCAACCAAGCAGGAACCTGGTCCGATGTGCAGGGAGACTCACAGGGCAGGTGTGCACACAGGAGGGTGACACCCACCGTGACCCCAGCAGACACAGTATTGGGAAATGGACGTTGGGAGCAGGTTTTGTCCACGTATGAAATGCCATTTTAAGTTCTCTAATAAAACCACTTGTGATTTTAGTTATTCTGCTCCACCAGTTGGCCTAGAATCTTCTATTGATATACTCCTAGATTAATTTAGGAAGAGATAATTAGTAATTTCAAAGGTCCTATAGTTTATTCTCTATTTTTTTTTGCTTCTTAGAAACTTAGGATCCTGGAAAGAATGTCTTGCTCCATCTCATTTTCATCTGTTCTATGTATGGGAAATAGCTGAAGCAATTTGACTGTGGCCCAGTGCAGTCCCTGCCTTGACACACAGACTCTTTGTGCCATGCGTCTTTAGCACAGAGGATCATGTCAGTAAAACAGTACTTTCAGAAACTTATTCTGTGATTAATCTAGGAAATAACTTGCATATTATTTACTAACAAGAAATGACCCAAATATATTGAATTATTTGCTTTGTATCTTAATTTTTTTTATTACTTTGTGTGTGGTGTGTGCACGCGCGTGTGTGTATGTGCACGAATGCGTGAATGTGTGTGTGTGTGTACATACCCAAGTCCACACAGTGAACAAGTGTACTCAGAGGTCAGAGGTGTTCACTTGCCATGGAGTTACAAGCAGTTGTAAGCTGGTGATATGGTTGGTAGGAACTGAACTACGTGATACCATATCCTTTGCAAGAGCAATATGTGCTCTTAGCTACTGAGCCAACTTTCCAGCCCTTATTATGTAATTTTACATATGAACTTGACATTGGACTTTCACAGATGATGAAGCACTTACATAACAGAAGTCTGCCAAAAAAATAGGCTAAAAATATGCATTTTTTTCAAAGTTGAGTTTTTGACGTGCCAACGTTCTTGTCGTTCTCAGCCCTCATGCCTGGTATAGCCCGTGTCCTCATGCAAGGGTGCTTTCCTTCCCTCCTGCCACCACAGTGGCTCTTGTGGAGTTCAATTTATTAATAATGCTAATGTGAGTTTATTTACCTTTCTGGAGCACTGATACTCAGTGTGTATTGCAGGCCATGGCACCAGTGTAAGGGATGTAAGGGATTTGTGCAGGCCTGTGTATTTTGACCCAGGACTTTACACTTACTTGGTGGTGATTTTGTATGTTTAGTTAGGAGCAATAGCTTTACAGCATGATTTATTAACTCTACATTCAATACAGGAATTATAATGTCCCCTCGAATGATGCCACTTTTCTCAGTGGCCTGTGGAGCAACTGCCTCTTGCTGACAGTTACAGTGCTGGGCTTAGCTTTAGCCTAGGTCAGTCCCCTTCCCCCATCCCCACATTGAAGAGCTTGTGAATTTTTTAAAGTGATTCCTGGCTTCTTTAGGTAATGTTCAGATTGCATTTCTTTGCAAAGAGACTATTATCAAATAGGAATCATGGTTGAGAGTCCTCCTACTCCCATCTCTTAGGAGGCAGAGGCAGGCAGATCCCCGAGTTTGAGGCCAGCCTGGTCTACAGAGTGAGTTCCAGGAAAAACAAAGAAACCCTGTCACAAAGAAAACAAAATCAAACCAAACAAGCAAAAGAAGATTCCTTTTACTAATCCGGCAGTTTGCTCTTTGGAAGCTGTACTACTCTGGGATATGGCTAGCTCTTAGGTTGTGTTTAGATCGACAGAAGAGGCACGCGTATAAGTAGTTTTTGCCCTGAATAAAATAAGAAATCTTGTGCTCTTCACTCTCATTTACTAAGTGGTTTGGAATGAGCAGAGTTAGGATCTCCCTTTGTGGTTAGGTTAAGCTGCTTTCCAGCTTAGCTGCTGTGAGAAAACACTCTGACCAAAGGTGTCCTAGGGCCGGAATGGGTTCAGTGTATAGCGCAGCCCATCTGTTCGGGAGGGTAGGGCAGGAACTCACGCAGGAGCTCGAAGCTCAAACCATGGAAGGAAAGCTGCTCACTGCTTACTCGGACTTGTGCTTACCTAGCTTTCCTGCACAGTGATGACCAGCTGCCCAGAGACTGTGTCAGTTAATAGTCAAGACAACGCCCCATAGACATGTCCCCATGTCTGTCCGATCTGGGCAATCCCTTAGCTCAGATTTCCTTCTCAGATGACTCTACACTATGTCAAGGTGACTGACAGTTAAAGCTGACTAGGACAACTCCTATGTTGTATTTGTTGACTTACTGCCTTTGACACCTCGGAGATAAATACTGTTCAAAGATTACATGAGGTGACTCAGTGGCTAAGAGCACTTGTTGCTCTTCTGAGACTCGAGTTTGGTTGCTAGTCCCATATCAGGAGGTTCACAACTGCCTGTAAGTCCACCTCCATGGAGGCCTGACAGCCTTTCTGGGCTCTGCAGGCATGCACACATATAGCATACTTTCATACAGACAGATGTGCAAGTAAAAATAACAAAACTTAACACGTAAGTAAAAATAACAGAAATCTTTAAAAAATGACATCATGTGTCATGGCCTTAGAATACCAACAAATCAGGCATCTGAGTCCTAGTTGTGCCATTGTTAAGGAGGTACTTTTTTTTTTTTAATGATCTAACTTGTTTGTACTGGTAAGATCCTTATCAAGAAGTTGATGGCCTCCTGTCAATCATTGTTCTAGTAAGCTGCTAATCTCCTTTTAAGTCGTCACACTGGGGTGCTGTAAGGGCAGAGTCACATGCAGTAAGAACATATATTAGGACTTGACTGTGAGAGGTTAGCAGGAACATGGTGAAAAACTTATTAGCCAGTGTTTTGATGTTCTTACAGGTGACTTTTTATATTATAATCACTTATTAGCATTCTTTATGTTATCTTAACTTCATTGTGGGAGTTATGGAAATAAAATATTAAGTATAAGCTTTTCTGCAAAATAATGTTTTTATTTTAATTAAAGTCATATTTTCACTATGCATAGTGATGGAAATATAAGCTTTGTGAAGGTAGGATTTTTTGTAGTTAGCATGTTTTCTATGTATTTTTAAGTCTATAGAAAAGTAGGGCAGAAAGTTAAAAAGTCCTTTTGTGTTTCTTCTTCTCTGTCTTTTATTGGCATTTTTAATTGGCACAGACATTGTTTATAGGTAAGGACTGACTGACCCTGATCCATTATTATGGATATACATAGTCTATACTAGTGTGTTGCACTGTTTTAAGATTTTTTTTTTTACAGATGCACTGTACCCCACTCCCTCATGACAGAATAAATTAGAAGAGTTTCACTAGTACCCTGAGGTTTTTCCAGACAGAGGAACTGAGTTGTTCTGCCTTCCTCTTGGCAAGCCCTGGTTGGTCTTTGCTACTTCCTTTGTGGTTTTGTCTCTTCCAGAGGGGCCCTGTAGTTGGCGTCTTACAGTGTGCTATATTTTATACTAGCACTTCAGAGGCTGAGGCAAGGGAGTTTCTGTGAGTTGAGGCCAACACTGGGCTATATCCTGAGACCTTGTTTCAGCCCCCAACCCAACTCCCCCAAAGTAATAGAGAAAATAGAGGGATGAGAGTGCTGGTGGCTGTGAGAGGGTTGACTGTATGAAAGGATGTTATGCGGGGTGCGAAGCTTTTGTATCTACTACATCTTTAAACCTAAGACCTTATAAGATGGAGTCAGAATTGAGACCAAGCTAAGGTAATGCTTTGGAAAATTGATTTTTTTGGCAAGCTAAATATGGAGGTATTAAGAGAGTTCCTCACTCTGTTATTGACGAATAACTTAAGGGAGTCAGCCAAGTCAGAAGAGGCGAAACAAAGCAAAGCACTGACTCTGGACTTCTGTGGTGGCAGGAGGTGAACTCAGCGTCTTGCACAAGCAGTTTCCCTCATATACCAAGCCACATCCCAGCCCTAGCCCTTACCAGGTTTTTTAAATGTATGTTTGTGCTTGTAGGTTATGGGAGTTGGAGTTTTCTTGCAAATCCGGGCTGTTGAAGGTCCTGCGACAGCCACAGGGAAAGTCCATCCATGTCTGATGAAAAACTTTTGGAGCCTTGGGATGCACAGCAGGCAGGAGCCAGAGCCTGGTGTGTGCCTGGCTTTCCTCTCATTTGCCTGAGGATTCAGACTAAAATGTCTGTGCACCTAATCTGTGTATTGTATTTTTCTCTAATGGGTTGTTCAGCCTTTGACATCTAATAATGTTCATAGCTATCCTGGCATGTACATGGTTCCTAGCCCCATGTGGCACATGCCTGCACCTTTGTGATGGCCTTAGTGTCTGTTTCCTGAGTCATGTCTACTAAATACATCAAACTCCTTCTTTCTGTTGAAAGTAGAGTTCAGGCTGAACTTCCTCCCGCAGTGACTTTTCTGTCATCACCAGTGTAGTTTGAAGAAAGCACTGGCAATTCCAGTTACTACCCTTCAACTTTTATGAAGTTAGTGGTGGCTACAGTCTGCAGTCCAGGCTACCCAGGAGGCTGAGGCAGGAGGAGTTTTTTGAGTCCAGGAATTCGGCATTAAAGGGAATGGTGAATGAAACTGCCAAATAGTAAAAAAAGGCAGAAGCTTCTCATGAAAATCTCCCTGGAAATTATTTTATGTAGGTGCTGTGGTAATGTTTCTATTGCTGTAACCAAATACTCTGATCAAAAACAAGCTGGGGAGGAAAGGGTTTATTTGGCTTACATTTCTGCATCTCAGTGTATCACTGAAGGAAGCCAGAACAGGAACTCAAACAGGGCTGGAACTTGGAGGCAGAAGACTGGGAACAACCATTCAAATATGTGAGCCTGCAGGAGTCATTCCTACTCAGATCACCACTGCAGGGGAAGGAGATTGTCTTAGGCAGGATTTCTGTCGGTGCAGTGAAACACCATGACCTAAACAAGGTAGGGAGGAAAACATTATTTGATTTGTACTTCCATATCACAGTTCATCTCACAGGAAGTTAAGACAGGAACTCAAACAGGGCAGGAACCTGGAGGTAGGGGCTGATGCAGAGGAGCACTGCTGACTGGCTTGCTCCATGTGGCTTGCTCAGCCTGTTTCTTATAGAACCCAGGGCCACCAGCCCAGGGATGGCCCCATTCACGATATACTGGGCCCTTCCCCGTCAATCACTAATCAATACCCTGCTGGCTTGCATACAGCCAGATCTTAATGGACTCATTTTCTTAAGTGAGGTTCCCTCCTCTCAGATGACTCTATGTTATGTCTAGTTGACAGAAGTCCAGCCAGCCCAGGCAGAGTCTTTTACAAAGCTTGATAGATGTTCATATGAACGATGAAATGTTTACGAGTCTGAAGCCTTGTGTTCCAGGTGGAAAGTGGGCCTGCTGAAGCCCTCTGCTAATGTAGCTAGCAAGTGGCAGGGAGTTACAATGCCAGTGTTCTGATTGTGAATTTAGTGTCTTTTGCTTCTTTCCATACCTACTTTTAATACCCTTCTCCCTAATGTCCTTCCTTTTCTACTCCTCTCCTTTCCCCTCATAAGCTTCTGCGGATCTTCTCTCTGCTAGGTAGCATGTTCATTGCTAGGAATGCAAAGACTAAAAAATAAAACTGGGTAATGGCTGCTGAATTGTTCTGAGGGTCGTCTGCTTGCTGAACTCTTCTGCAGAGAATTGACCTGCAGCCTGGGATCTCAGGCTGCTGTTGCCCGGGGAACATGGAAAACTGTATTGCTTAGTCTGGAGGATGATCTACAATCGCTATGGTTTTGGCTTTGAATGAGAGAGTTTATTAAGTAAGTAAAGGAACAATGAAGGAGTAGCAGACAGCAGAACACTGCCAAATCAGGCACTCCAAACATCCAGCAAGACATATACCCTGGGAAGCCTCACCAGGACTGTCGTCTGGAGCTCCTGAATAAGCATACGGTGGGGCTTCCCAGTAGAAAACCAGAGCGCAGCAGAAAGGTGACCTCAGAAGAGCTCGTGGTCGTCCTTCAGTCAGCTGGAGTTCCCGACTGGTGAGCCTGCGGCTCTCCTCTTCCTGGTCCTTCCTACTTCAGACATTGTTATGTTACGGGAAAATCAATAGTAACCTCAGTTTGGAACAGTTTACATTTTAGCTGTTTTTAAGGATCTGGCCTTTAAGCACCATTAGCTGTTTTTCTTTCTAGTTACAGAGTTAGGGGACCAGCCTGCCCCATGGCAGGGCTTTCGGAGAGACAGGAGGAGGGTTTCCTCTCTTCCAGGTTCACCTTTAACAAGCTTAAACAGCACATGATGTTTGGCAATATAACGTACGTTAGAGAAGTCAAACAGTGTGTGTGGGTGATCGCAATGACAGAACAAAGACAGCACGCGAAGGAGGTGGAGCCAAAGGCCAGAAAAACTAATGAATGACAGTGTGTGTTAAAGTGGCTTGTCCAGAGGAGGTGCTGCCACAGGACTTGTTGATGACCTGCAGTTTCCTGTTCAGCCACTTGGGAGCATAGGAGCACTGGGTAGTGAAGTTCACAGAGGCACCTGGAGGTGGAAAGCGTCTCCCAATAGGGAGACAACCTCTTCCTCAGGCTGTGTGTGCGTGTGTGTGCGCACGCATGTGTATGTGTGTGTGTGTGTGTGTGCGCACGCACGTGTATGTGTGTGTGTGTGTGTGTGTGTGTGCAAACGCACGTGTATGTGTGTGCGTGTGTGCCTGCCTGTAAAAGAGGGGTGTTCAGGAATGCATAAGTTTTTTTTTTGTACACTTCTTATTCTATAGTAACTACCGGACTATAATTGCTGCTATGCTGAGTTGTATATTAATCTCTTCATAGTTTGCAGTTTTATTAGCAGGAACTCTTGCTAGCCAGGTCACAAAAGCATTTCTGAGTTTTAGGTAACCAAGCACTGCATCTTAAGCACATTGTTCAGCAGTGGAAAATGTAGGTGCTAAGTCTCCTGAGTTCCTCGTGAGGCTGAACCACCATTCCTTGAGGTAAATGGTACTTTTTTCAGAGAAATTCTGAGCTATTTTTCCCCTCTTCCAGTTCATTCACATAGTCATTCTCTCCCTCCCTCTCCCCATTTTCTTCCCCTTCCTCATCTTTCACCCCCCCCCCCCATTAACTGGTAGAGAAAAACTAGGATATGATGGGATGGATCAAGGCAGATAGAGTACTTTGACATGCTAACTATTGTGTGGAAAGATAAGAGCCTGCCATTATTTATGTGTCTGTGAGTATCTTAGACTATGTAATGGGGAGACATGACTATGGACAGCTAATCCCAAAGGTAAACTCTGGAAACCCCCATCTTACACATTACTATGTTGTTCATGGTTCCTTACACAGTAGCTGGTAAAACGTCTCCTTGTTATTTTATTGAATGAATTCAGTAGAAATCATAGGACAAAAAGTCTCACATTCAAAAAGGTAAAACCTCATAGAAAAAGTATATAATGAGAAAGGGGGCGAGGGGAGAGGACTTGTGTAACCTAAAAGCTTCTAGGAATGAAGCAAAATTAGTGAGGGGGTAGAAGAATGGGTGAACAGAGGATTTTTAGTTTTTCAGATGTTTATAATCAAGAGGGAGGCAGAAGTGCATACAGTATCTCGTGCGGCAGCATCTACTAGCTGGAGCAGCTGTTTTCAGGGGCCAGGGGGCAGCACCTGCTGGGATCTGTACTTGGATTTTCCTTTGGGCCACCAGCTCACAAGTAATGACATGGAGACTTATTGTTAATTATGAAAGCTTGGCCTTAGCTTAGGCTTGTCTCCAGCCAGCCCTTACACCCTAAATTAATCTGCTTCTATTAATCTGTGTTCTACCACGTGGCCCTTTTACCCGCCTCTCCATTTCTGTATGTCCGGCTTGTCCTGCCTGTCCTGGTGTCTTCCCTGCTTCTCTTCTTCCCAGAATTCTCTCTCTCCCCAGAAGTCCCACCTATTCTCTCCTGCCTAGCTATTGGCCATCCAGCTCTCTATTAAACCAATCACAGTGACACATCTTCACACAGTGTGAAGACATACTCTGTGACAGGGATCTTGGAATCTGGGTGAGCTACCCTTGAGACTCACCTTTGCTCTTGTTCTTTTCTGGGCCCCGGGAAGGCAAGCAGGTAACACAAGAGGATTTGGCCAAGTCCAAACTGACAAATCAGTTTCTGCATGATTATTAGAAAGTGGTTGTGACATAAGATTTTGATTTGAGTGATCAACCTCTGAAAGCTGGTTAGTCCTCAGTTGTCAGAAGGAACTCTAGACATCGGGGTTTTCAGAAGTTGTACAACTGATTTTCATATTCACCAGCACTGAGGACCACCCTACCATAGCATCTCATATAGGTGGGACGACAGGCATGAGCCTGTCTTCTTATCGATGATAAACTGTAATCATCTTGCATTGATTAATGCATTAAGGACCAAAACTACATTCCTCTCCCTATGTCTTCATCTGTCGATAGCTCGTTCACTGGACTGTCTGAATGCTGTCTGATGTCTGTCTATTCTGTCTCTAACAAAAGGCTTTGCCCTGTTTTTATTGAACAGCACAGAAGCATGGCATGGGAAAGGAATGGGGGATTCTTTACAGAAATCTTTAACAGAAGTTTACAAGGAAAGGCATTCCACTGACCGCGACTGAGCCTGCAGCACTCCAAACAGCAAACAGTACAGCGAACATACTTTATCAAGTTATATCCATGTGTTGTTCTCAACATTTACCAGGAATATTGTTGTTGTGTAAGGTTGTTTTCTACCTGTTGGCGGCTTTCAGCAGATGATTACAGCACACAAACACACATGCATTACTCCGGGTCAGGAGTACATAAGATTTTGCATTGGCTTAGATTGTAAATGCTGATTGCATGGGAAATCCAAGGCAGATAATGTCGGTTGCATTGTTCTCTTAAAGGCAGGTTAAACTTAAAAGTACATGTTAGGATGGCAGGCAAAGTCTTCATTGATCTCAAAGCATACTATTAACTTTGCTGTGAGGTCTGTCATAATTCCAGTCTCTTAGAGGTTGAGAGAGTTTTACAAAGTTATCCCACTAGAATATCTATTGATTTACCTATCTTCTATCAGTCATCCATCATCTGTTATCTATGTGTGTATGCACGTACTCACATACACTTACACACACGCACACACACCCTTTTTCCCCCGTGAGTCAGGAGTTTGGGAGCGAATTGAATGATATTGACACCAAGATGTCACCCAGGTCTGCAGTTTGAAGACTAACTGTGGTTAGGGATCTCCTTTCAGTGGGACACATGAACTGACAGGGGCAGGGGACTCTTTTTTGTGAGCCTCTCCAAGCACTGTCCCAAGTGTTTTCAAGACTCTGTGCTAAGCCACTAGTTGGCCATAGAGGCCAAACAGTGGTGGCACACACCTTTAATCCCAGGATTTGGGAGACAGAGGCAGGCAGACCTCTGTGAGTTCAAGGCCACCTTGGCCTACACAAGATTGAATCTGTCTAAAAGAAAAACAGAACTCACACAAAGGTGATCCCAACACTTGAGATCACATGCCTTGTAATCCCAGCACTAGGGAGGTGGAGACAGGAGTGGGTGGACAGAGGAATGTAAGGAGGGAGGAGACAGGAGCTCAGATGGAGCCTGAGGATGCAGTCTGAGGATTCAGTCAGAGCTTGCAGTCTGAGGTTCTGTAGAGACAACAGCAGAATCTCTATGAGGATTCATAGAGACAGGATTGTTTCTTCGGTCTGAGCATTGGCAGAGATAAGAACTATGTAGTGGTTCACTGCTCTGCTTCTCCGACCTTCAGGCAAGCTTTGTTAGATCACAAACAAAATATCACTGCATTTCTGCAGTTGGCTTCTTTCAGAATGAGTGCCCCTGAGAACAAGAAGGAACCCGCACTGCTTTTTGTGATGTTATTTCAGGATGTCACATCAGCCATGTTCCACTGTCACAGCTGCCACACTCCTGGGAATCAGAATGAACTCCTCTGAAGGTAGATGTACCAGTTTATGGGCATACTTTAGTGACACACCAGTTGTGCGTATTTTATTAAATTTCACAGATTTTTCTATTTATTTGTTTGACGGCTTGGTTTTTGAGACAGGGTTTCACTTTGTAGTTCCAAGGTTCTGGCCTTGAACTCACAGCGTTCCTTCTCTTTTGCCCTTGGGATTGCCATGGTGACAGGCATGAGCCACTATGCCTGGCTAACTTTATCAAATGCTTGTGCTTTAGTTTCCTCATCCACAAAAGAGAGGTCCAATTATAATCCCCTTCCTCGTTGTTACTGGAGGGCTCAGTGACTTGGTACGTGAAAAGTATGCAGCACAGTTTCCAGTCCGTAGCAACAGCTTATGAAGTGATTCCTTTATAAGTTAGGACACAGAATTGTACACCGCGCCTACTGTGCTTTCGAGACCCCACACCCTTTGTCACTTCTCCCAAACACTGAACTATATTATGTCCCGTGAGATCTGCCTGTTCTAGATAGCGATAGAAATGGAGTCATGTAATATGTGACCTTGTGTGCCTGGCTTCGTTCTACCTAATCATTTTAGCCTTTATTTTCTGTGGCAGTCCACCAAAAGCGTGATTCCTAGTACAACAGAAACCACTGTGGCTTCTAGACAAGCTGGTCCTTCCCTTAAAGACTCTTGCTGTCCTAGAAAGACCAGGGACACAGAGAGGGTGGGACTTGTGGACAGCCTCAGACATGTCACTCCCTGGACGTCATCCTTATTTCTTTACTTAGGATTGTGTTTTCTTTAGGAAGGTACAGACACCTTGTGCTGTTTGCACTTACTCGGTAGATCGATTCTTAGTAAGCGTTATGTGATTCTGTCAGAATTCTGTTTGTGCAGGCTGTGTGCATATTTGAATTGTTTATCAGTGCAATGTCGTTGAAAGTTTTCGTGCTGGAAGGCTCTGAATTAATGGTCACCTTTTTTTCTGGTAATAAGTCTCACTCATGTGCACACTGTCATAACCGGAGGTCTGGTGCACTGCTGGCATCTTTCTTCATGTTCTGCCTCCCACAGACGCTCAGCCAGGAGGATGACCGGCCCTGTTTCGTTCATCAGCCTGTGTCACCATAGATTGGCATTGTCTTTTCTCCGTAACAGTCTCCTTCAGTGGCTCAAAGCCAGCGATCATAGCTTTCTGGCTGAGTTGTTTAGATAGTCAGGAGATGCTCTGTCCTTAAAACTTGAAATAAGTTACAAAAATCACTTAGTAATTTAAGGATTTGACAATATAAATGAGCAGGAAAATTCCAGAACCGTGGTGCTGACTCTTTGGTAATGAAATATCCTGTTGCCCTCCTAAAATAAATCAGTTATTACTTTCATGGCCACTGTGTGCAGAATAAGAAGTATGAGCTCGTCATTCCTTCCGTGGCTTGTAGGGAGAGAGTGAAAAGCGTTATCTTACTCAGTAGTCTCAGCGTGCCCTGCTCATGGCTAATGCTGTGGTTTCATAGTCTGCTCCCTTCCTGGTCATCATTCCCATAGAGGTGCCCGACAAGGACTTTGTGACCTTCTTCTATCTCTTTATTTTTGCTGTCATGTGGCCTTCCTCTCTTGCCATTGCTGCTCTGTCATGTCTTCATTTTTCTGGGTAGGAACAAAGGAATTTGAATCTCAGCGGACCTTGGAAATGTTTACCTTAGGTGTAGAAACCGTCAGTTCCCAGCTTTCAGCGGAGGGCACAGCACAGATGCGCTGGGACAGCAAACCCGTGTTTGTTGTCTTTGTAGCTCACCTCTTCCTTTCCTTCTAGCTTCAGCAGTTCGCTATGCATTATCCCAGCCTTTCTCCATGCTCTTAGTGTGTGTGCAGCTATGTATTTGTGCTTTTGTGTTTTCTTTCTTCTTTCTTTCTTCTTTTTTGAAAGATAAGATTATTTTGGTTCTGTAAAGAATTCCCTTTGCTTACCGTATTAGCTCTTTCTCTTATTGATGCTGTAGAGTTCTTTCTAAAGTTTCTTTCTACAGCACACATTGTTTCTTAAAGGAGAAAAAAAAATGGTTTTTCTCCACATCTCCTCAGGTTCTCCTTTAGCAGTATCAGTTTTTATCAGAGATTTAAGTTATAAGCCAAAGAAATTATACCAGAGCCAAGAAGCAAAAATATAAATGAAAAGATGAGACTACTATATCCTCCTATTTAATCTTGATATATTAAAAATTAAGTATGCTATTTTTCTCTTCTGTGTTTTCTTCAACTCAAAACATCAGTGTGGACATTTGGGAGTCCAGACTGTCCCCTACTATTGATATTTTCTCTGTGCAGTGTCTTCTGTTCTGGTCTGGAGGGTTTCAGGAAACAGCTCATCATCTTCTTTACAGAAGGGTGGACCAGACATTTACCTGTGAGAGCTGAGCCTGCACTGCTGAGGGAATGTTCTCTTTTCAGGGTAATCTAGTGTGAGGCCAGGAAGGAACGGTAAGCAAAGGACCTGTTCTTTGCAGCATTTTAAGCTATCTAGGCCATGATTGCTAATGGAGATGGAGGGAAAGCATGAGGATGAATGTGATTTAGATGGGTGTGTTGGCACACCCGCTATCTCAGCACTCAGGAGATCGTGAGATACATGGCATAACTCTATCTTAAAAACTATATAGAATAAACTGTAGAAAAACTATATAGATATTATATATAAAAATAATATATGAATGTTAAAATATAAAACTTATAGAAGAAAAAATGAAAACTTTGTTTCATGTGTCTGAATCATATCGTTCATCTAGGTTCCGCTATATAGTAAATACAGATTGTGGTATGCGGTCACCAGAATTCGACTGGGAAGCCACTGGTCAAATGATCCAATGACTTGTACAAATAGATGACAAGAGTTGGTGAAGGGAGCCAGCCTGTAGTTTGAAAGAGACTAAAGAGATACATCAGTTAACTTGGAAGCATTTGACCTCATTGGAATGCAGAAAGAAACAAAAACCACAAGTAGAAGTAGGTTACTGGGGGAAATCAGACACTCTCCCCATGGTCTTCAGCAGGTTTTGGTGTGATGAATTAAGATGTCTGTGATTAATTTCTAAACAACTTACAGTGGGAAAAATAAAGAGAGCTAGAAATAGAAGATTGTGAATTGTTATTTGATGAGCTGTTTCAGAATAAGAAATTCCCTAAAGGAGTAATGTTAAGACCTTTCCTAAGCTGCTAAAATGTGACTGCAGATGAGCCCTTCCTTCGAGGGCGGGGTCATGGTAGACCTCAGTCACAACCTTAGTCCTAAGTCTCCTGCTTTGTGGAGGTGGAGTCATCCATGAACCCACAACCCTGTTAGGACCTGTCCTAGTTTCCCTGGTGCTGTGGTCAAATCCCGTGACCTAAAGCCACTCAAGGAAGAAGACACTCACATTGGCCTGCAGTTCCAGAGGGATCGATTCCGTAATGGCAGGGAAGACAGAGCCTGGCAGCAGGAACGAGAAGCTGCCTCGTCACTCTTTTCCACATACACACAGAAAGCAGAGAGGGAGTGGGAAGTAGAGCAAGGTTGTAAACCCTCAGAGTCTGTTCCCAGTGACTTACTTCTCCTAAAGGGTCCCTAGCTTTCCCAAACAGTGCTGCCAACTGGGGGCTGAGTGTTCAAATATAAGAGTGTAAGGAGGACCTTCTTCACTCTGGCCGTCTGCTTAGTGCTAGCCTGTAGTTCAAACTGTGCTGTGCAGTACCAGGCCCTGACTGAGATTTGGCAGACAGAAGAAAGCCCTTTCTTGTGAGGATGCTCTCCCTGCCATCAGGTGCTCCTGAGATGGTCTAATGTCAGGGAACCCATGCTTTTTCAGATTAAATAAATACTCCCTGTCATCTCTTTGTTAAAATTCCACCATTGTCTTAAACAGCCTAAGGAGGTGAGGTTGGGGATTTTGTGATGTGTGGAGAGACATGCAGAGAGTTCAGGTGGAACACAGACCTGCTGAGTGATGGAGTGGTCCTTGACTCATTCATAGAGGATCCAGTGTGTGCCACATCTGCTTCTGGCTGGGTGTTGTATTTAATCCTCGTGGTTGTTGGCTCTTGGTTCCACTGTGAACTCAAGGTTCAGGAAGGGTAATTTTTCTTGGCTTATGAAGCTAGTTATTTCTAGAACTTATTTTTGGTTTCCTCTGTTTCCAAAGTCTTATTTTCCTGAATTGTACATGTTACTCAATAGATTTCAGGTTTAGAATGTATTTGGAGATGCTTAATACAATCTTCTGCAAGTTTTGTGTGCTCTCAAACTTTGATTTCTACTGTTTTGTGGGACGCGTGGAGGAACTTAGGGCCCTTCATGTTTTAACTGTGAGAGGGTGTGAGGAGGTAGAAACCGCTACTATGTATTAGCTTAAAAAAGAAAAGGATAGTGATGTGTCCAGTATACAGTGAGTGATGAGCCTGAAACTGTGCTGTGAAATTGTCAGATTCTTCACTTTGCTGAGTTAAAATCAGTGATAAGAACTTCAGGTGCTTTGTCTGTGGGGGAAATTGCTGTGACATGGGTGGTGTATCCACTGAGTCCACACAGCACATCTGGAATGTTAATGTTCACACTACAGTTTTTTTGGCCATGTCAGAATATTTACAGTTTCCACTCTAAAATCCCTTAGTTGTACTGAATCAGGAGGGGAAATCCATAGTGTGCAATTAACCAGAAAAGTGATTATATTATTACATTAGGCACTTTTGATGTTCATTAATAACTTTGAATGGAATAAATATGCCAACAGCTCACAATATAAAATAAACCATGACCACAGAGTCACTATTTATTATAAAATTAATTTCTTGGAATAAATATGTTTGCTGCTTTTGTTTGATGGTTTGTTTTTAAATATTGGAGTTATATAGATACTTAGGTTTTCTACAGAGACCCACAGTAAGGGTAGGTTAAAAAGATCACTTCAGCTTCCATTCACGGAGCAGTCCAGAGAAGGGAGTGTAGGCCGGCATGCAGCCCATGCTGTCTGTGGTCACTGGGCGGCACGATGCTCACACGGAGAGGCTGGGTGCTTTAGAAATGTGTGTAGTGTCCTTGCTGTCTCTTCCCCATGAGTCTGATTGAGCACTTCAGTCATTTTATCTGGTAGAACAGAGGATTAGTGGCATTCGGTGCTTTCCATACTTAGGTCAGAGACCGTCAGGAAAGTTCCCAGTAGTTTGGACCTGGGGCTGAGGTCCCTTAGGCTGCAGTTCATTGTCTAGGGAAGTCAGGCCACACAGACAGAAACCTGTGAGTGTTCTTTTGACTGCCCCCAACATCCCTGCTGATAGTGATTTTCAGCTATTAGATACGTGAGTCAGAATGCCTCCAGGTGACTTTAGCTCTCAGCTGCTGGACTTTACCAGTGGGGGACAAGCTGTCCCCACTATTCCCTATTTTGAGTTTCTGACATGCAGAATTTATATTCATAATAAATGCTTGCTTTATACAGTTAAGTTCTGGAGTGTTTTGTTACACAGCGGTAGTAACTGGAGGGACCCAAGCCTCCTTCATATTGCTTTGCCCATATTTTCCTTCACATAAGGAAGTTCAGAGGTTGAAGAAATGGCTCAGAGGTTAAGAATGCTTGATGTTCTTACAAGGGACCAGAGTTTGGTTCCTAGTACCTATATCAGGTGGCTCACGACCACCCCTAACATCAGAAGAATCACTCATGCCAACCTGCCTTACCCATCATGATGGACTACTCCTGAAATAGGTGAGCCAGAATGAAGCCTTCTTTTGTCCGGTGTAGTCGCAGCAATGAGAGAATTAACCAATCCAGAGTCACTTTCCCTTAGGTCTGACTAGGAGGCTCCTTTGCACTTGAGCCCATTTCCTGCTATGATGACCCATCTGGCAGGTGCCTCAGCCAGACTTCTAGGGAATTCTGTATTCAGTCTGTACCAGGCAGAACCAGGTACCTGGCCACTTTCCCAGGGTACCACATAGGAAACAGTGCCCTCTTCTGTCATTCACTCAGTCTGCTGACTGCTTTCAGGGGCAGTGCCTTTGACTTCATCTTCTTTCTTCAGATGGTTCGCTCCTGTCTGCGAGCACCATGATTCGTCTCTCAGAACAGGAAAGGATATCTTGTTAGACCCAGAGGAGAGCTTCATCAGGGCCCTCGTTAGTAGAGGCAGTGAGGGGAGGCAGGAGTGAAGCACTTTGGGAAATTCTCCCCCAGCAAAGCTGCACAGTCTTGCTGAATAATTCTGTTTTTGAAATCATAAATAATTACTGCCATCTTCCATGACATTTCTATAATTTCCTTTTCATGTGGATAAATAGTTATACTAAGAGTGTGTGAATGCAGTTCAGATATTGTTATGTGTACTTTAAGGTCAGCCAGACTATTTATCTCTTTGAGCTTTGTGTCTTTGCAGTCAATTTCCTGCTGGTATTATTTACCAAGAAAAGGATGGGTGATCCATAGACCCGTGTTCAAGCTCATTGCCTGCGAGGTGATGAATAAATTGTTCCCAATTACAAATACCTCATTTTCATTGTTTTTAATGGTCAAAAGTACACATGATCAGAAAGCTGGGTGATTATGGGATGTCGTGTAATTTGCTGATGCTAGCTTCCCATTTCCTGTCCTTCTCATTCCTTCTGTGTGTGATGCTACTGTTCCTGCTTCCTCAAGATGCTTCTGATGTTGGCATTGCCTAGATTAGATGTGTGCATTCAGGTCCCTCAGATTGCATTAGGAGGGTATATCACTCTAGGCCAAGGAATCTCTTAGGCACATAGCATTCATTATTTCTTTTCAAATCCCCTTTACACATGCCACACAGTCATGAGCAAGATGTGTGATTTATTCTCTACATGGTCAGTCTTAGCATATTCCTGTTGAATCGGTGGAATGCTGCCTTCTTAGAAAGATGGGCTTGTTTCAAAGAAGAATGATGAGAGGTTGGAGAGATGGCACTGTCAGTGAAGTACCTCCCCAATATGCAATTAAAGAAACTGGCCAAGGTTGCTATATTCTCACGGCAGCTATACAGCACAAGGTAGCGCATGTGCACAACTCCAGCACTGGGGAGATAAAGACAGGAAGATCCCTGGAGCTTGTTGGTTAGCCAGTCAAGCAGAATTGATGAGTTCCTAGTTTGGTGAGAGACCCTGCATCAGAAAAATAAGGTGGAAAGCAACGAAAGTAATTAACTAACATTGACCTCAGAACTCCATAACACACATACACGTGCATACATATATGCCCACACCCACATAAACATCTAAATCCATTCATCTATAAAACTGTTTAGTTATGTATGCATAAATCTAAGCTGCCATAGGATTTGCAGTCTGAGCCATTATTAACTTACAGAGGTTTTTATATTAAAACACACACGGAGCTCATATGGTTTTGAAGATTGAATTGAGATTTTCAGTCATTAGATGTCAGACATTGCTTGGATTCTAAAGTTGTATTATTTCGTACTCCATGGTCCTTTCTCCTTTTCTTGGAAGAGATTTACACTCGATCAGATCCTCTAGTTCCACCTCCCACCCGAGGGGGCCTTTCAAGCACTGCCCCTCGAAACAGATGTTAGCACTGTTTTTTGTTGTTTATTTGCTTGCTTGCTTGTTTGCTTGAGATGTGTAGCTCTGGCTGGTTTGGAATAGAATGGCTCTGCCTACCAAGTGCTCAGATTAAGCGCATGAACAACCATTCCGTCATCCTCAGCACTTTAAACTACCCGGAACCCCAGATTTTCAAGGTAATACCAGTAGAAACCAGGGAAGAAAAGACATCTTTAAATAATATCTGTATGGTTGAGACGTTCAGGAACCAACAGAACAAACCGATACTTGTGTAAATTCACTCCTTTCCATTGTGAAACATTTCGTTTTTGTGATTACACTGTAATTAGCTTGAAGATATGGAATGTGATCATTAAGAATTGTATTGAATGTCTGTATGGACATTTTCCTTCGTGACTCTTACCTGATCTTTTGGCTGTCTTAACCTCTGCCCCAGAGTTGCTAGTTTTAGTATTAAGAGAGCAGGTTCTTAGGCTTCCTTCCTGGATTTGGATCCTGGTGCTTGTGTTATCGTTTTTCTAACCTTGAACACATAAGTAGAGTTCTCAGTGCTTCAGTTTTTCTCTCTGTAAAATCTGTACTAAAGACATGCAGTGGTCAGGTCAGGGCCTTGTGTGCCTCAAGGCCTCGTGATTACATGGATGTTATACATGTCAAGTTCCCAAAAGTTGTATGAGTGATGGCCCTTTTCTGCTTCAGCACCATCTCTGGGTGCCCGTTTTTGCACATATTGAGCCATTAATAAAACTTCCTCAAATGCAGCTTTCCTTATAGATGTGATCCATCTGTCATCATGGTTCTCCTAGCTCTTATTTTTTATTAAATAACTTACTTAGTCATCAGCAATCTTTACGGACTTGATGGCGACGCATTTGTACTCACAGAGATAAGCAGGGCGGTCGCAGGAGTTTAGTCTAAGACCACTCATCCGATAGAAATGCCTGGAGAGATATCCAAGCAGAGTATCTACTTCTTTAAAATTTGCCTTTAGTTTTCAAGATATGTAAGCAGACAAGGTGAGCATTCTCTAGAGCAGTGGTTCTCAACCTTTCTAATGCAGTGACCCTTTAATACAGTTCCTCGTGTTGTGTAATTATTTCCTCAAGCATGTCATTATTTCCATTGCTACTTCACAACTATAATTTTGCTCCTGTTATGGATTGTAATGTAAATCGCTGATATACAGGATGATATGTGGCCCCACAGGTCGAGAACTGCTGCTCTAGGATATTAGATGTGTAGATCTTAGCTCAGACTCTCTAGAGAGCGAATGTATAGGGAAGTCATCTGTTGATCAGAGCTCTGTTTTCATCTGTTTTACATCCCATCCTGTGGGTCAGCTTTGGTTGGGAGACTGAGTCTCTGAACAGACATATGAGGTCTTTTTTCCCAAGAGGAAGTGAGCCCCAGGAAGAGGTCACCGGCACCCGGCATCTGTGTAACTGGTCTGTGCACCTTTGCCTTTTCCCATCATTGCTCATGAGTGAATGCAGTGACGGAGGCCATGGTGGGACAGAACTTTCCTGGGCTAGGACTGGGAGAGCTGGGTGTGGCTCTGTGGCACAGGGGCATGCCTGGTGATTCTGCAAGTAGGCAGTTGTCTATGCCAGCTGCAAACTGCATTTAAATAATCTCTGTTGGGTGGGAGGCTATCGTTAGGAAGCAAGCCCAGACCCGTCACTTTTTCCAGTGGTTCAGTAGTTGTCTCTGCTCTTCCCATCCTTGCATCCTTGCTGCTGACTCACTGTGTGGCTGGCTTTGTTTTTATTGGAGTAAACAGTGCTAAATATGTGACTCATGGCTGCAGTCTCCATTGCCTTGAGACCTCTGTCACAGCCTGGTGACAAGAGCCCCAACAGTTTGAAAGGATTTATTAGGACTTCTATGTCAGTAGGCTTTATGGAAAGTGAAAGTTAACTGAGGTATATTAGGACTTATTCTTTTGGCTCTTCTGACACATTCAGGAAATTGGAGTAGTGCAGAATTAAAGCACACATCCCCTGTCCATCCTGGTTTCTCCACGATACACGCTGTGTGTGTCTCATTGTTCCTGCACAGCGGGAATGGCAGTGGAGACCCTTGGAAGCCCTCGCTCTGCTGCTCCTCACTTGACAGCAACCTCTGGGCAGACTGAGTTCTTGGAAATTTAGGGTTTGCTTTTCTAACTGGTAAAATGAAGATTGGTAAGTATAGTAGTAGGATTATGGGGGGGCGGTGTGCAGGGCGTTTGTGGTGCCAGGAGCCTGATGGGCAAGTTCTGTGCCTGAGGTGTGCCAGGGTCCTGGTGTTCATGTTGTGTATGAGTTTCTGGGTCTTCCCTGTAGTCTCTTATTGTATTTGAATTTTAGAACAAACTGTTTTAGCCAGTGTTAGTGTAACACGGATGCAGAGTGGTAAGCATGCTCTGTACATAACATGGACTGGGATGGCAGAGAGATCTTGTGTGATGGTTACATGGAGCAGTGTAGCAATAATTCTCTTTGCGGTCGTGTGTTTATAGTCTGCTCAGGTAGGAGAAAGTAGATTGAAAAGCAGATTCCTGAAGGTTTGTATTAAATTCTTGGTCGATCATAAGAACAGGTAGGGTATCAACCAGTAAGTTCCTCCTCAGAGTAGAGCCTAGTACCTCTGTTCCGGCCTCTGGGGACCCAGAGCTGCACTGACCGGAAGGCGTGCATTCTGACATCAGTTAGGGAGAGGACAAACACAAAAGCATTTGTAGAGAGAGATTTAGGCTTCTGTTGAGCATCTCAGCTTACGCAGCACATTCTATGTCCTGTCTCTGGATCCCTCACAAAGACCCGTGAACCCATACTGTATTTTGTGTTTGGTAATTAAACTTCAAACAAGGAGACCTTGCAAGCCGGGCAATATCTGCAGGTGCTCTCAGTTATAATTTTCTTTGCAGAGGCCTTCTGCAGCCCTGTTCCCCTGCTGGTTCCCTCAGCCTTCCTCTGAGGAGCTTGTCTCCAGTTCCACTCCTTCGTCTCTTCCCTTTACCGTCCTCTCCTCGGCCGTCAGCACGGGCACGAGCCCGGCATACCCACTATGCCGCTCTGCCTTTAAACCTGCATAGGGCACTGGGGCCGAGTCTTCGTGTTTTTCCTGTGTTTTCTGCAGTCTGCTAGACTTTTCAATACATGTGATGATGCATAAATGTCTTTCTTCTGAAAGATCCGTTGCATCCAGGGATAGGTGGAATGGAAAATGAGTGGCAGCATGCCAGCCCCTCTCCTTTCACCTCACATCCTTCTGATGAAATCCTTCCGGTGCCTTTTATAGATACATATGTATCGACATTGAGTAGTTTTCATTTTGTCACTCTATCGTGGAAATCTTTCTTCATGTCAGTATGTGCTGATTTTTAACACTGAAGTTTCACAGCGTGAGTGAGCTGTAACTCATTTATCTGGTCTCCTATTGATCATCGTTTAAACTCTAACATATTCGGCCACAGTAAACAGCCTTGGGAGCTAATCACACACTATATACAAGCATTTCGTTACAGTTCCCGCAAGTAGGATGATTGATTCTGAAAGTGTATTTATTTAACTATGTGATACAAATGACCAAATCATCCTGCTAAATGCTATAATCTACCTGTCTGCATCAGAGTAGGTAGGAACTACCCGTTTCTCTGCATTTGCTATTACCATTCTCACAAATCTATGCCAGCGTAAAGTTTGCTTATTTGTCTGTCTGTCTATTTATTTATTTTCGCCTGGTACGGTGGCACACGCCTGTAACTCAGGCAGTTCAGAGGTGGAGGCTGGAGGATCAGTAGTTCAAGGTCAGCTTAGCTACTCGAGACCCTCTATTTCAAAGAAAACAAAACTTAAAAACAATAAAATGTATTCATTACTGAGTGGAAGGGTTGTTGAATATATCTCCACATCTTTATCAGTCATTTGCATTCCTTCTCTGAACTGTATTGATCCACATGCCATTTGTCCAGGGAGATGACCTCTGTATCCAGGAAGAGATAGCCTCTTTTCCTTTCAGAAAAGGAAAGGAACAGACAGTAAGTGCGAAGTCCAGGCAGGTGCTTTCTGATACTACTCTCAGCAGTAGTCATCACTGTTTATCACGTATGGTCTGATTAGGCAGAGTTGACAGTATCTAAGGATGTTCAGAACATCCCAACAGAAGTTGTCTAGCAATATCGGGTGTCTTTTTGTGACCAATTCTGTAGCTCCCTATTGTTGAAAATAAGTATGTGTGATCTTTCTTTTTAATTTTTACTTTGGAGTTACTGTTTGTATGGTGTCTGTTTGGGAAAACACATGTGATGTTTCACTTAAGCATGGAGGTGCTGATGATCTTTTGCGTGTTCAGAGCAAGGGTTCTCACTTCTTGACGTTATTTATTCATGCTTGGAAATGAAGCTCTGAGAAACTGGGAATTCCATGTTTTATGAATTGTAAGGGTAGGACTTCTGTTGCTTGACAAAGAAAAAAGTACTCTTTAGAATCAAACTAAGGATCTCCCTCTGGCCTTTCCTTTTCTCTCCCTTCTTTTCTACTTCCCTCCCTCCCTCCCCCTTCTTCCCTCCATCCCCCCTTTTTCCCTTCCTCCCTCCTTCCTTCTTTTCCTCCCTTCCCCCTTCTTCCTTTCCTCCCTCCTTCCTTCCTTCCCTCCCTCCCTATCCCTTTTCCCTCCCTCCCTCCCTCCCTCCCTCGTTCCCTCCCTCCCTCCCTTCTTCCTTCCCTCGCTTCCTCCCTCCCTCACTCTTTCCCTTCCTCCCACCCCTTACTTTTCTTCCCACTCTGTTATATCCCACTGGTTGGCCTCAGACTGGTAATCATAGGTGCACACCGGGTATACACAGTTTCTGGTTTGTACAACTTTAAAGTTTCCAATACCACCCAACACAGAGACTTGCTTTGAAAGTCAAGTGCACTTTATTTATGGAGTATGCTTACAGAAATATTTCTCCCCAAAGAATATGTCTAACCTGTAAAGGTGTGCTTTCCAAATCTCACGTGTGTAGCTAGGGTGAGCTGTGTTGCCTGGGTGCTGCCTTTCACCACAAGGGGATCCTTCCTGCCTGCTGTGTTAGAAGTGCAATATTCAGTTGCTTCTGCTGTAAAATCTGATATCCTCTTGGTTGCCTCACTGTCCCTCAAAAATTAACAAGAGACAGGTGTGGGGAGAAGATTGAGGACTCTGCCTTTAAAGAGACTTCTGGCTCCCTTCGTGAGAGGAACAGACCAGCTAGCTTGTTTTCAGTAGCAGCTGTGCAGTACTCTGGCTTGCTAATGTTTGTTTAAGAAGGGGTGTTGACTAGTTCCACAGCAAGTAGGAGTGTCTAGTCAGGGCTTTCCTTTCTGTGGAGAAAGTTAGCAGCACACTGACACATCACGCTTCCAACGAGAGAGTCCAGGACCTTCCGCACCGATCCCCACAGAATGATGGGGCAGCTTGTGAAAAGCGGTCAGGACTGGCGTGCACAGCTGGCAGGACTTATGTGTTGTATGGGTTAGTACAGTCGCCCCAGAACGCCTCGCGCAGCGCAGAGTTTGGAAAGGAAAGTTGTGCTACCAGTTGTGGATTGCAGGGCAGAGCCGATGACTGTGGGGTGCCTTGAGGAATCTGGGGAGAATCTCGACTACCTTTTGGCTTGCCTGAGAGAACTTTGCTTCAGATAGTTGTGCAGAGGCTAAGTCTTTAAGTAGCGGTGACATTTGCTGTGTGCAGCACTAAGTATATTTAACTGTGATTGCTCTTTACTGGGAAACGTAAACAGTGTGAGCGGTGATAACTGCTCTTTGTATGATTTTTTTCTTATATTCTATTATTTGTATTGGTGTGTTTGTGTATTTTCAGCTACCATGTACTTCATAGGGTGAACATAAATATATATTTTCATTTAAAACTGATTGTAAATAAGATAATATTAACTAGAGGAATGCTATAAAACTCGATTCAGAATACTAACTGGGCAGTTCCTAAAACCAACAGATCTGGCTAAAACACAGGAATGATGGCTGGCTTCTTTGTTGTCATGGCAACAGTGCCCTAAATATAAATCTCAGTGTTAAGCATCCCTGACTGAAATGAGGAAAATCACCACGAGACTTGTAATTGGAAAATTAGATGTTGTAATCTGGCATACTCCCTTTTAAAATGATTCCCTTTTGAAATAGTGCACATGGTGGTAAAATTGCCTGGTCTTCCCGGGCTTACGTTCTTTGCTGGATGCAGTGTAGTTACTGTCTTGAAGGAGTTGTTGCTATGGTCCTGCTGCAGGGACTTTCTTGGTGAGGATCTCCTCGGTACGGCAAGGCACGCATCTAGGTTTACCAAGACTTAAGAGAAGGTTTGGGCTGTTTTCTTTAGAAGATGGCAGCAGAATTCATGCATTACACGTCACCAGGTGAGCTTGGTCTTTTACTTAACTCATGCGCTTGCATTGTGGGTCACAGTGCCCAGGGGTTGAGCATCATCTCAGCCTTCGGTGGTGCTTCTGAGCCTCTCTGTGACCATGCCGCATTTCAGTGGTCAGCTCCTGCTGACGGTTGTGGTCTCTAAGTAAATTGCTCTGTTAAATTTTCTTTCCTGGTGGACCATTTGTGTAAGAAGTGAGCCAGTCCATTTTTAGGACCTAGGTTCTTCCTTTTCATGCTTCTTAACCTATAGGCTTGATATTTGCTTAATTTAGAAAACAAAACATCCCATTTTGGTTACCATTCCATACCCAAGAGAACAAGAGTTTACATGAAACACATTGGACATGGAACTTTAGGACCTCATATTGTTAGGTGAAGACTAAGTAAATCAATACAGTTTGGAGGATAGTTATAGGAATTTCTTCATTTTCACTTTGCAACTTAATATGGAAGCTGCCTTCTTTTGAATCTTGAGTTTTCTTTTTGTAGTGCTCAATTTTAAAGGCAGGACCTTGCTCCACTGAGCCACATTCCCAGCTCCACGTTTTTATAAGGCATTTAAAAACAGTTTTCTTAGGGATCTGCTGTTAGGGTCCCAGGCTGCTAGTTGGACAGGACGATCTAAACATCACATAAGTAATTTTCATGCCCACTGTTTCGCTGTTTTCTTGCTGCTGGACGCTTAGAGGGCACGGCGGCCCCAGTGGTGTGAGAGCTGCCCTTTGGTGCAGCCCTCCATAGTTTGTAATTTGTCCATCATTCACTTTGACCTGCAGGACCCTCTCTGCGCCCCTCCCCCCAGCTCATCATCTTTGCTAGGGTGAGTCCTTGGCTTCCATTTGAAAGGTTAACAGCACCTGGGGTAGCGTGAGCATGGAAGCATATCCTCCGAATGCCCCACCTTGTTCAACTCTAAGACGTGAAGTTTTCTGTGTGTGGATCATACCAACCTTATTTTATGTTTTCTTTTTTATTTTCTAGATGAGCGGGACAAAGTTCAGAAGAAAACATTTACCAAATGGATCAATCAGCACCTGATGAAGGTGAGTTACTCGTTCACACCCTGGCGCTGTTTTCCACCAGGCAGAGTTGTGGGTGGCACACACTGTCAGTGTATGTCAATGGCACGCGCATTTGAGGCACGTGTGTTATCTGGTGTGTGACTGGTGGGGAATGATGGTGGAGGTGGGAGACTAAGTGCTCCTGACCACAGCGTATTTCATGACATTAGTAAAACCTCTTGTTATTAGACGCAAAAAAATATTGGCAGTTCAAGGAGTCTTTAAACTTCATTCGTTTGGATTGGGAAAGTTGCATTCTGGAACAAGCTGTCTCTCTTTAAGGCTCCAGTTCTGGACTCAGATTTCTTTGGATAGTTGAGGTCAGGTGAGAATGAAATTGGAAATCGTTTTACTTCTTTCTTGGGATTGTATCTTTATTGTTCTGGGAAATAGCTGTGGTTCTTACTATTACTGGTGTGCTGTGTGTCACCTTGAGAATTTGATAGACCCTCCAGAAAAGCACACAGAATCTTCCTTATTATTTATAAAGTTGTTGAATTCCACTGAAGCCCATGTGCTTTTGAAATGAACTGTTGGTCATTTTCTCCCCCTCTTTTTGTAAAGACCTCTGAAATTTCAATAGTGAATCATTCTGGGCAGGAAGAGTTTTTTTCATTTAAACCACCATACAGTGTAGAGGCAGCACCAGCATCAAAAGTGATTCCGGGGCACCTTCATGTATGTTGTAAGTTCCAGGCCAGCAAGAGCTGCATAGTAAAACTCCATTTCAAAAAAAAATGATTTTAATTTCAGTGACATATCAGAATTATCTGAGAGATTCACCAGTCCCCGTCTCCTCTCCCTTACCAAGCGGCACCCTGTGTCTGGTGATCGTTTGTAGAGAGAGCGCAGTGCTCACTTTCTAGTGAGGAGTCATTTTGGCAGGGAACCTGTGTGCTGACAAGGTGTAGATGCTGAGACCTGCTTTATCATGCTTTTGTGAAAGCATCACGGAACGCTTTGTGGACTGAGGAAGAGACCAGTTTTATCTGCCATCTTCCAAGTTTTTGGCCAATCCTGCATGTACCAGGGACTTGTGTTGAATCCTCTCCACAGCATAGGACAGAGATGGGCTGCAGTCAGCTGTGGAGTATGGAACTTTGGGGCTTAAGCTCCAGGAGGGTTTCTTTGTTAGTTACTTTTTTATTGTTGCAAGAAGACACCATGACCAATTTGTAAAAGAAAGTCTTTAAGTTGAAGCTTAGGGTTTCAGAAGATTAGAGTCCATGGCCTTCATAGCAAGGAACATGGATGAGAGTAGGCAGGCAGGCGTGATGCTACAGTAGTAACTGAAAGCTTATATCTGGAGACACAGGAGAAGGAGGGAGGGAAGGAGAGAGGGAGGGAAGGAGGAAGGAAAGGAGGGAAGCTAGGGTCTTTTGAAACCTCAAAGCTCAGCCCCAGTGACACACCTTCACCGACGAGGCCATACCTCCTAATCCTTCCTAAACAGTTCCACCAACTAGGAAACAAGTATTCAAACATATGAGTCTATGGCTGCCATTTTCATCCAGGCTACCAGTTTCCCATTTCAGAATGGTTGCTATGGAAGCATCTCTTTGATGAAGAGGCCCTATTACTGCTGCTGACCTCACAGCCTCCATGGTGGTCATTAAGTCACACCAGTGCCAGAGATACATATAACAAAGGCGACTATCAAGGGGACCATAAATTGTAGCACTAGATGGGTCATTTTTGGGAGCTCATGTATGCCAGGCCAGTTGTATTGGGCTACTCATTGTACCAATGAGTACTCAACATAAGGTTGATGATTACACGTAAGAACATTTTGCTAAAAATATCCAAATATTAATTAAGTACTTGTGGACTCATTCTTAAGCCCATCATTGTTTGTGTCTAGAATATGCATTCTGTATGTAGTTACATATTAATTGTATATATTAAATTGTCATTCCTGCAGACAGCCCTCTGACATGGCTTAGTCTACTTATTTCACATACATGACCTTTAGGGTTAGATAGGTCACCACGGTTCAGAATCCTCTTTTACCTGGAATGTCAACTAGAATGTTTAACTCTCTGACTTTCTTGTATATAAAATGAAAATCTCAAAAATTTAAGGCTTAATTATGCAATATATAGTAACACTTGTCAAAATAAGTATTTTATACGCAACAGCCAGTAAATTGGTGTCCGCCTAGCTGCTTCATGCTGTAAGAGCAGGCTAGTTTATTCTGTGGATCCCTTTAGAGGTCAGGATTTTTGTTTAACTTGTGGTCAGGGTATAGTTCATTGGTTCAATGCTTGTTGAGCACACACAAGACCTTGGGCACAATTTCAAGCACACAAAGAAAACAAAATTAAATTAAAACGATCTCCTATTTAATGTAGAGTCACATTAGGGAGGTAAAGACTGGAATGTGGCCGTAGCTGACTTCTCAGGCTCTGGTTTTAGAGTAGCCCATGCTGGCTGTGACGAGAACCATGAACTGAGGCTGTGGATGTCAAACCCCAGCCGTACAAACATCTGCCCCCCCCCCCACTTTATTTCTCTCTTAAAGTCACATCATTATCCTGAAGTGAAGAAAAATACATAACATAAACGGTCTGGCCCATTAGGCAGAGGCAGTTTGCCTTGACCACGTTGCCCGTGTTTCCCCTAAGGGTTGAGAGAGGCATGCTGTACTGGGTGGTGACCCTGTTTCTGTCCCTGGAACAAATGCTGTTTTCAGTGGCGGTGTGATCATAATTCAGTTAGTAGGAACTAGAAGATAAGTATGTGCGTTTTGGTTAGAAAAACACTGTTAATATTGGAAAAATAGTCCCCTGCTGATTTTCTTCTCTTCACTGGACATGTTGGATATATTCAGGGTGAGACTAGAGTGGGTGCTGGGAGCCCTGTATCTTTCTTCCTTCCTTCAGTCCTTTTAAATTAATGAAAAGTATACTATTTGAAGAGATTTTGTAAAAATCAAATCATGTTATTTAAGTGTTAAGGCAATGAGATGATGGAAATTACCTGGCATGGTTGGTCGGTCTTCAGAAACTTGTGATACGCGAAAGTAAGCATCACCCGGTGCTTGTGGCTGTTACAGTCTCATGGGAAGCGTTTTTTTCCTTAAGATGTTTGATGAGGATTTAAAATGTTTTCTAGAGAAAATAACTGTCTTAGTCTACTGCTATGAAGAGATACCATGACCAAGGCAACTCTTAAAAGAAAGCATTTGCTTAGGGGCTTGCTTATAGTTTCTGAGGCTGAGAGCATGGCAGTAGGCAGGCATGGTGCTGGAGAAGTGGCTGAGAGCTCCGTCCTGAGCCACAGACAGAGAAAGATACAGACACACAGTATGACTGGGTCTGGCCAGGGATTTTGAATCCTCAATGCCTAGCCCCAGTGACACACTTCCTCCAACAATGCCACACCTCCTAATCCATCTAACCCTTTCAAAGAGTTCGACTCCCTAGTGACTAAGCTTTCAAACTTATGAACCTATTGGGTCCATTCTCATTCAGATCACCACAGTAATATTTCTTAGGCTTATTTTTATATTTATCAAAACTAATTGGTTCTTGTTTAAAGTAACTAGGCAGATGGGTGAAGCATACTTATTGGGAGCGTTGTCCCTTTGTCGCTGGTGTTTTCTCCAAATACACTTGAATTTTAGAGTTCTGCCTCGCTGTATGAGTGGCTGTGCCTCATGCACACTGACTGTGTCATCTGGCAAGTGTGTCCCTCTGATTCATCATCCTTTCAGATACTTAGAGGAGCAGAATCTGGTCAGCACATTCCTGTCTGCTGTAATTGTTTACCTAGGCAATCATGTCGTGTGAGCATTTATCCATGTGTTAGCATAACTTCAGCTTTGTCCCGTGGGTATGGTCGCTCCTGAAAATACTGCGGCTTTATTTAGCTCCATCACCTGGAGGGTTGTTTTAAAATGGCAGAATTCTCTTAGGAATTCTTTTGCAGCGTTTGTCTGCGACCATCCTGTCTGGGGTACTCTGTGTTTGTAAACTGGAAATCGTATATAACTGCATGTTATTACTGGTCACATGTGAGTCCACTTGCTGTGCTGCTTTCTGATAGCTCACAGGACAATAATCTGAGAAACAGCACCCAAGATTGAAGTACCGTACAGTACAGTACCTATGGCGTGCCTATGGAAGGAAGGAAGCCCTCTGTTCCCAAGGCACTGTAACTGTATCTATCAGAGGCTGCATGGCTTCCTTTACCTGTGGACCTGGCCCCAGGAGAGAGCAGCTGTGTCTTGGAGGATTGGTTTAAGGGTTGACAGTTTCTCTGAAGAGTCTTCTGCAGTGCTCGTGTGATGTGTTTTCTCCAGGGCCCATCATGCTGCCAGTTTCACAGGAAATGTATTCTTCTGCATCCATCAGTTAAACTGTTTTTTGTTTTCTGCAGCAGTATTGTGTGAACGGTTTATTACAATGCCTTTTTTCCAAATGTTAATTTACCGATATCTAACTTACTGGTTTATTTGGAGAAGAGCACCTGGATTCCAGGGCTGGACCACACTGTTAGTATGTGCAGGGCTACTACATGGTAGACAGCCACGGGACTGCAGGCTTTCACCTCCTTTCCTGTCTCTGCAGAGCTGAACTCACTCAGGCAAGAATGTCCTCTGGCACAGAGAAATCAGTGACTTTGTGTCCCGCTGAAGCAATCAGTCCACTCTTTGTTTTTTGATTGGTGACTAGAAGGACATCTAAACCCCCAAGCCAAGAGGGAACTGGGCTACAGAGAGAGGGGGGTGGGGAGGAAGAGAGGGGGAGAAGTATGTGGGGAGGGAGGGAAAGAAGGAGGGGAGATAGATAGATAGATAGATAGATAGATAGATAGATACTATTTGAACATTTCACTTAGGACAGGGGTGTTTTTTAATTACTGGTTTTATAAAGGGCCAATGAAAATACAGCAACTGCAGTATTTTGATTTTTAAAATCTTAAAATTCTTAAAATCTACTAATGAGATTTCCACCAGGTGCCCCAGACTTACTGGATAGGCTGTTAAAATACGTGTGACCTCCAGCAGCTTCTGAGTTACTAGTCCCGGGATGGGGCCTGAAAACTTGTCCTCCCAGAAAGTTGCTGAGTGTCCGTTTCTGAGCCAATGCTGAAGCCTCTGCTCTAGGGCCAGATACCGGGAGAAGGTGGTGCCTATGCCTTTAAATCACAGTACTTGGGAGGCAGAGGCAGGCCGATCTCTGAAGTTCAAGGCCAACTTGGTCTACAAAGCAAGTTCTAGGACAGCTAGGGATGTTACACAGAGAAATCCTGTCTCAAAAAAATTAAAGAAAAAGGAAGGAAGGAAGGAAGGAAAAGAAAGGACGGAAGGAAAGAAAAGGAAAGAAAAAGAAGAACCTGCCATGGATAAATGGATCAGTATGCAAATGACCCTCTGAATGTGCACTGTTTGTGTGAGTGTGTGGGTCGACGTGCTTGTTCACATTTGCAAAGCCCAGAGAGCAGTGCCGAGTGCTTTACTCTTACTTTCCACCATATTATCCCGTCAAGAAGTTGCACACACAAACACATATCCTATAAGCATTTTGATGTAGAAAATATAGCGATTAGAAATGGCAGCTCTCTTTCATCGAATCTCAACAGTATAGGTATACAGTCGTCCATGTGGTGTTTTACCACATTGTTACCGATGTTAGTCATAGTTTATCTAGCATTGGTCAAGACCACATGCTAGGGCCTGTTATTTTCCCATCTTACTGGGCTTCATTCTCACGACAGCCATTGTGGGTGCACTGTGATTACTCTGCCCCTGTGTTACAGGTGGTTAGCTGATACACAGAGAGCTCCCATGATTTCCCAAGGTTGCACAGCTAGTAATCCATAGGATGGCGTGGAAAAATCAGGCTAAGCAGCGTCCAGAGGGCTGGAGAGAAAGTGAAAATTATAACTCAGGTCTTTTGTTCTCTCTACCATGCTAAAGACTTCGGAATAGACTTGGAGTTGAGTGACCACACCTAGAAAGAGAAAGATGAGTGGTATTGGGACAGCCTGTTTGCTCTTGCAGCTAGGACTTGATATTTAAGTTATTGTTGCTGTGGAAGCTGCATTTAAGTGAGGACATGTTGGCAGTTCTTTGGAGAAATGTTAAAAACCCAAAGCATAAGATTTAGAAACAAGTCTTGTCAGTCAGGTTTTTATGATTGTAGGGGACACGTGACAGAGCACGAAGACATCAAAAGGGGACGGGGCTGCATTCACAGTAGGTTTTCATAATGGGAATGTTGATGGGAAAGTATGATGGGGAGCATAGAAGAGAGCACCTAACATCCCCCATGACCTGTACATGTGTGTGAACAAGCATAGACACATGTATGTTCCCCATTCTTATACACTGTATACACAGATGTACAGATACATGCATACATGCAGGTAACACTGGTGCACTCTTTACCCAGGCTGAGCTTTTGTTAATGTCACCTTAATTATGTCTGTTATTGACCCTTGTACTTTGAGCATATTTTAGTTAATTAATCAAATTATTTATTTATGTGTATGAATGTTCAGTCTGCATCTACCACTCGCATGCAGTACCATAAAATGCCTGAAGAGGGCACCACATCACCCGGAACTGTACGTACAATGGTTGTGAGCCTCTGTGTGGGTTCTGGGAGATGAACCTGGGTATTCTTCATCACTCCGCCGTCTCTTTAGCTCTAGTGTATATTCTTTAAAACAGTAATTTGAGCCATTGGGATAAAAGTTTTATATATATATATATATATATATATATAGAGAGAGAGAGAGAGAGAGAGAGAGAGGCTATTTTCCTCTAAACACTTGAAAATGTGTGGGAGTTTATCTTTGTATCCACACAGTAATCAGCTATACATTGGTGTCATAGTTAGCGGTGTATTCTGTTGGTTGATCTGCATTTTCTCACAGGACAGGATCCTGTCCCGCACTGATACTGTGCTTCGTTCCTTCCCTTTACCACGCTTTAATCAGAAAGAGTTTAACAGCCTTTATGTAAACATTGAGCATTGCTAAGTGTGTAGAATGTAGGTTTTCTGTAAGAGCCTCCTAGACAAAGAGAAAACACATGATTTAATCAGTATCTGTGTATGCGTGCTCGGTCTTACATGTTCCTCTGGTCCCAGTGTTACAGACTAAGCCCTGTGAGGGGAACAAAGTTTGCTGAAAGTATATATGGGGTACTCCCTGCTGTGCTCAGTCTCAGCCTTTGGATGCCAGTCCACTGAGCCTGTGCAAGTAAAAACTGTCTGCCGGCAGACAGCCCCTGGGCCCCAGGTCTCTGCTCTGAATCCTATTATAGGTTTAGAGTATGGAAAATTAGTTTGTTATAAAATCTATTCTGAACTTAAAATTATCTTGTGACATGAAAATTACTTTTCCCTTTTTTCTGTTAGAGTGATTTAAGCCCTTTTCAATGAGTATTACACTTGTCGACTACTGTTTTAAACTAATTATTAATAATTTAGTCAGATAATTTTAGTTCAATTTTGTCGATTATAATTTTCCTTTTCTTTTACTTCTTTCCTTTTCTGATCATTATTACCATTGCTCTTTCTGCTTGCTGATTACCTAATGCTGCACCGGTTAGTATGCAGTAGACAGACATGTCAGTCCTCATTTTACCATGAGATAACTGAGGCTCATGGGAGAAGACGAGGTAGTTTTATCTGCTCGACATGACAGAGCTGGAATGTGTCACAGCTGAGATGTAGTTGGCTCTTCTGATTCCAGAGAGCTTCTCTGTGAGGCCGTGGCTTCTGTTGGCATTCTTCTTTAATCGGTATGCTTTGCAAGAGTCTAGAGATATAGATAAAAGTATGCCAAGAAGCCAGGCAGCATTCCTGAAGGTCAAGTCTATTAGCTAGAGACAAGTAATGACTAGGACATTTTCAAAGACGAAAAATAACTATACTTTGATCGGTGGTGTTACCATTCCCAAAGCTTGTTCTTCGACCCTCTCCATCAGAAGTCTGAGCACTCTGGTTGGTAAACTGAAGCAGACTTGCAGTGTTTCTAACGCTAGACTGTAAGCTGCACGGGTGGAGACGGCTGTCTCATTCATTACACAGTGCGTGCATCCCCAGCCTTTGCGTACTGTCAGGTGCACTGCTGTTTCCCTCCCACCACACTGAAGAATGTCTTGCTTAATGAATGAAGGTGAAACCAAATTAACCCCCCTTATATCCAGTTTATGAAGTAGAACTGTTCCAACACGGAATTAAGAGGGTCGGTTGGTAGGAGTGAGCACAGTCTACTGGGAGACCAACTCATGAGGAGGTCCTCCTCTTAACGCTGAAAAGGCTCATTTCACTGTGTGTGTGCATGTGTGTTTGTGTATGTGTGTGTCCATATATATACACGCTAGTTACCTTTTTGTTGCTATAACAAAATTCCCAAGAAAATGCACTGTAAAGGGCTCATGGTTTTGAGATTTGAGTCTGTGGTTGGCTCACTTCATTGCTTTTAGGCTTGTGGCAAAGCTAAAGCATGCTGGGGATGAAAAGCTGCTTACTGCATGGCAGTCATGGAGAAGGCAGGGAGCAGGGCACACGTGAGAATGAAGATGGGGACAAAATAAATTCTACTGACTTCAGCATATGAACTTTTGGGGGATATTTTATGTCCAAATCACAAAAGTTAGAAACTGAGCACCCTTGGGGCTGAAGAGTTGGCTCCACAGTTAGAGCAGTGAATGCTCTTGCAGAGGACCTGGGTTCAGTTCCCAGCACCCACATGGTGACTTAACAACCAGCCTAGAGATGCAGCCCCTCCCGGGAGCTCTGCAGGGCTCTCCATCAGGACCAGCCTGGAGATGCAGCCCCTCCCAGGAGCTCTGCAGGGCTCTCCATCAGGACCAGCCTGGAGATGCAGCCCCTCTCAGGAGCTCTGCAGGGCTCTCCATCAGGACCAGCCTGGAGATGCAGCCCCTCTCAGGAGCTCTGCAGGGCTCTCCATCAGGACCAGCCTGGAGATGCAGCCCCTCCCAGGAGCTCTGCAGGGCTCTCCATCAGGACCAGCCTGCAGATGCAGCCCCTCTCAGGAGCTCTGCAGGGCTCTCCAGCTGCACCCATTCACATGTGATCACTTTGTCTGCAGTTTACTGACGGGCTTTGTTCTGGTTTTCACATTCTTCTTATCTAGAAATTCTCTGCTACTGAATACGTAAATCTGGCAGGTTCTCTGCTGTCCAGCTGCAGAGGCAGTCAGGTTTCTTGTATAACTGAATACAAATGTGTTCCCAGGCCCCTTCTAGTCAGGATTTGCTGTACTTCAGGCTCAGGGAGACCTCAGAAAGTAACATAAGAGTTGATGGAGGAAGAGAAAGTTTTAATATGATGATGAGATTCATTATAGGTTTTGCTCCTGAGTATGTATAGTCTTAAATATGTAAATGGAAACTTTTATAAGTTATTTCTAGAGGCTCCAGTTTTGATTTCTTTCAATGAGTAAAATTAATACTGGGTTTGTTTACGGGCTAGCCCACTTGATCTTATTTGATTCATATTATGTTTTACAAATATTAAGAGCTTAATTCCTAGGAGCTAGAAGCCACATACTAGAGAAAAAAAAAGGGGTCCAGTAATGGTTAATCTGGGTTGTCAGCTTGATTGGATCTGGGATCAACCTAAGAGGTGGCACACCTCTCGTAGTTTTGTGAGGATGTTACTTTTAAGAAATATTTTTAAATTCTGTGTGTATGTGCAGTGGGTACTCGCAGAGGCCAGAAGAAGGTGGCATATCCTCTAGAGCTACATTTACAGGTAATTGAGAGTCATTCAGCACGGTTGCTGGGAACCAAACTCAGGTGCCACTACAAGAAACTATGCTCTTAACTGCGGGGCCATCCCTCTCAGCCCCTGTGAATGCATTTCTTAGGAGTGATAGAAGGGAGAGACTGCTCCCTCTTTCACTTCAGTGCTCAGATTCCTTTTATTTCCCCTCACATTTATCTTCTTTATTTTGTGTGTGTCAGTATTTGGCCTGCATGTATGTATGTTCACCACAGAAGAGACTTTCTGACTTTGGCCCAGACAGAATGAGGTCTGAATAAATGCCTGAATTGGTGAGTGCGTCTACCCTGTTTGGTCTCCGCTCTTGCCATCCTCTCCTAACACAGAACCTGCCTTCTTTAACTTACACCAGGGACTGCAGAACTCTGGGTCTCTAGGTATCCTCTAGCCCAGCGCTCCTCAGCCTTCCTAATGCTGCAGTTTCTCATGTGTGGTGACCCCCAAACATAAAGTTATTTTTGTTTTCACTTCATAAATGTCACTCTGATGCTGTTATGAACTAGAACATAAATATCTGTGTTTTCTGGTGGTCTTAGGTGATCCCGCAGCTCTAGCCTCAGTAGCCTAACTGGGAACGTGTGATAGGTTTGTCTTTGCTCACAAATAATGACACGGAGACTTCTTATTAATTATAAAAGCTTGGCCTTAGCTTAGGCTTGTCCCACTAACTCTTATAACTTAAATTAGCCTGCTTTTATTAATCTATGTTTTACCATGTGACTTTTAATCTTTCTTTCATTCTGCGTGTCCACCTTCTTCCATGTCTCCTTGGTATCTCTCGAGTGCCTAGATGTCTCCTCTTCCTTTTTCTCCCTGGAAATCCCACCTATACCTCCTGCCTAGCTATTGGCCATTTAGCTTTTTATTACACCAATCACAGAAATACTCCTTTGAACAGTGTACAAATGTCCCACAACAGAAATGCTTAGGTGTCCAGCCGTGGACTGAGTAAGGGTCTATGAGGTTCTTATTCTACTGTGCAGACAGCCAGTATGCAGACAGCCCTTGTGGGACTTGACAAATTATAAGCCAATCTGATAAGTTCCCTTTTTTGCTACACTAGAAAAATGCTAATTAGTACAGTTCCCATCCCCTCATCTCTAAATAGATTCAGGTTCCAAATGCCTCGCTGTACTTCTTGCTACATTTCTTAGCATTGCTGTCTTGGAAGGGGTCCAGGGCAGGTATTTTGCCTGCATGGCTCTCTTCTCTCCTCCTCGGACTTTGAGAGGGTTCATACTGAATTCATGTATAGTCTTAGGATTGGTAGTACACAGTTGAAAGAACCTAATCCATCCATCATAGTCTCTGAATTGTGGAATACCCTACCTATCCTGTTTGAAGGCCTGTCTTTGGTGGAACTTCAGACATTGCAAGAAGAAAAGGCACCTGTGGCTTAGAAGATACCCTGGGTATAGCCAGCTAGCTAGACCCCAGTAGTCTGTTTTATAAGCTGACACCAGCTTATAGGCAGTAGACATACTGCTGTGTAGCAGCTCTTCTCACTGCTCCCCACAACCCAGTGGAGGTGGTGTGGTGTAGTAGTTATAAACAGTTTCTAGACCAGTGGTTCTCAGTCTTTGGGGGTAGAACGACCCTTTCACAGGGGTCGCCTAAGACCATCCTGCAAATCAGATATTTACATTATGATCCATAACAGTAGCAAAATTACAGTTATTAAGTAGCAATGAAATAATTTTTTCGTTGGGGTTCACTACAACATGAGGAACTGTATTAAAAGGTTGCAGCTTCAGAAAGGTTGAAACCACTGCTATCCTGTGGTTCTCTTGTGGTATGATTTTGGGCCTTTTGTAGACTTTCATCTTCTCATCTGTAAAGCAGAGATTAAGAACAATTTCTTCTTACCATAGTTATAAATGGTATCAAATAAAATAATGCAAATAAAGTTTTGAACCCAATGTCTGGTACATAGTAAGGTCTTGTGCATATACACATTAAGTAAGTTGTTTTATTCCCTTTAACAGTAGATATTTAAACCCATCTATCCAATAGCTTTAGACTTTCCTATTTTTCATAGCAATGGCAGGTGCGGTCTTAACATCTTTTATGGGTTTGAGTACTATTGCTTAGATACTGAACTAGGAGCTGACTCAATTGTCCAGCTGTGGTAGTTTTGCAGCAATACTACCTTAAATTATACCAGATAAATGGTGGGGTCTAAATTAGAAAGTGTTTTCCGTGGTCTGGACAGGGCCCGTGATGACAGAGCTTCCCCATCCTGTGACTAGGACAGTTTGCAGGGAGACCCTGTGAGCCATAGAGTCACGGCTGGATTTAGCCTCAAATGTCTCAGAGTCCCAGCACGCAGGCCATGTTGGCTTCCTGCCTGAGCAGAGGCTGTGACATGTGGTGTAGTTAGTATTTCCTACACAATTTAGGGTTCCACCCAGTTTACCCCCGCCCCCCCCCCCCCACACCAGTTGGTGTGTTAGAGCTCTGAAACCATCACACACAGCCTTCTGAGAATAGTGTAGATTTAGATACGGGCACATCAGAAGACTGACTAGGTGTCACTCTGATCTCTAAAGGTAGAAGCGATTCTCATTGATCTCTTGTCTGAGTTAATGAGTATTAATAATTTGCATTAGTTTCTCACAGTTTGCTTTTGTTTCCAAAAACATCTGTATTTTATATAAACTGAAATTCTTTGCCCACATTTTGGTTTTACTGAGCATTGTATGTAATAATTTAATATGAATTTCAAACTTCTTTGTCTTAAATTTATTTAATTTGTGACGACCACTTTGTTGGTTTTCTTCCCCCAAAGTTGGCAAATCAACCAACCACTCGAGTGCAAGTGCACACACACACGCGCAGCCCTTCCCAAATCCTGTTCCCTCATGTAAGTGCACACACACATGCGCAGCCCTTCCCAAATCCTGTTCCCTCGTGTAAGTGCACACACACACGCGCAGCCCTTCCCAAATCCTGTTCACACGTGTAAGTGCACACACACACGCGCAGCCCTTCCCAAATCCTGTTCCCACGTGCAAGTGCACACACACACACACGCAGCCCTTCCCAAATCCTGTTCACATGCGCAAGTGCACACACACACACACACGCAGCCCTTCCCAAATCCTGTTCACACGTGTAAGTGCACACACACACGAGCAGTCCTTCCCAAATCCTGTTCCCACATGCAAGTGCACACACACACGCGCAGCCCTTCCCAAATCCTGTTCACACGTGTAAGTGCACACACACACGAGCAGTCCTTCCCAAATCCTGTTTACATGTGCAAGTGCACACACACACACGAGCAGCCCTTCCCAAATCCTGTTCCCACGTGTAAGTGCACACACGCACGAGCAGTCCTTCCCAAATCCTGTTCCCAGTGAAACCAGCACTGTGAGAGTCAGGTGGGGGAGGGAGTGTGGAGGAGATAAAAAGGCTTCCATATGCAGGAGCATTTGGAAAGAAACGTTATCGAGATGAAAGATTTATGTTACATATTAGCATGTGAAAGACTGGCCAATTCTTCCACAAGACAAACTGTTGGACATGGTGTTTCTCAAGCCTACTTTGCTTTTGTCTAATAGTAGCTACTAACATCCTTCTGAAGTGCTTTGGGAGAGCTTTAAAGTAATTACTTTTAAAGGAATATAGTCTGGAGTTACAGTTAGTTATTCTGACAGTTACTGTTGCCATGCTTTGTCGCAGCCTTTTTTTTTAAAGGGCTCATTACTTTCGTAATTATTTGAATTGTAACTGAGTTATTTCTTTCACTGTTTACAATTTGCCTTTTCTGCCTTCCCCCTACTCTCTTGGGCCAGACTAAGGCAGAAGACATGTGTATTTGAAGAAGCCCCGTTTCTGGTCAGTCAAGCAGTTCTGTCTCCTTTGTTTCATTTACATGTGATATTTTTTTATCTTAAAAATATAGGCTCGCCAGGTGGTGGTGGTGCACGTCTTTCATCCCAGCACTTGGAAGGCAGAGACAGGTGGATCTCTGTGAGTTCGAGACCAGCCTGGTCTACAAGAGCTAGATCCAGGAAAGGCTCCAAATCTACAGAGAAACCCTGTCTTAGATAATATATATAGTCTCATCTTCGGTTGACACATAGTAATTATATGTACTTAGGGGTACAGCGTGACATTTCAGGACATGTCTAAAACATGCAGTGGCCAAAGTGATTGTTCATTCTTCACATTTGCCATTCCTCCGCATTGCAAAAACACCTCTCTCTGCCCCACAGTTTAGCTGTATTGGATATTTCCTGACACACCTACATTTGTTTATTTTGTTGTTCTTCCAATCTGATCATTTTTTTTTGAGACAGAATCTCTACATGTAATTAAAAAATATGTCATTTTTCTGAAATTTTCTCCATTGGTTTTCATGTTCATTTAAAATTAAGGTTGAAGGAAAATCAGTCATGTGGTCAGAGCACTGGGGAAGCTATCAGAATGGTGATCTTAGCTAATCTTAGGTGATCTGCATCCTCCTGCCTCCGCCCATGCAGAGCTATCGGCTTTTCACACTCTGTAGAGTTCCACACTCTTAGACAGTGCTTAAGACTTAACTATTCTTCATTCAGTCTACAAAGAATGTATATGTTTATATATGTATCTGTGTTTACACACATAAACAAACTTTTGTTATTTTTGTGGAAACTTGGTCTTTTTCACTCTTAATTTGCCAAAGCAATAGAAAACAGTGGTAAAGCTCAGCTTTAATGGAGTTAAGAGCTGGTAATGATGAATGTGCCTTCTCTTGTTCAAGCCTGGGCTGTTCTGATAGCGGTAAGCATGCTAAGGGCTGTGGCCCAGAGCCAGCCACAGCCTCTTTTCTGGTATGGTTCTTGGATGATGAATTGTTTTTAGATTTTCAAACAATTGAAATCAAGTTGAAGAGTATTTTGTGCTGCATGAAAGTATTTATGAAATCTGAAGTGTAGTATTCATGAATAAAGCGAAACCCCAACACAGTGCTCACTGAGTATTGTCATACCACAGTACCCTCAACCCCAGTCGCTTTTTGTAACCTAAGTCTCCTGACTTGTCGTTTTCTTTTTCTTGTTTTTTTATTATTGAACGTCCGACTTTGCACATTCCAGGCATGCTCTGTACCTGGACTAGCTACGTGCTTAGCTCCTATCTCTGTCTCAGGATAAGGTTTTGTATTAGATTTGAGGCAGAGTTTTATGTGCATTTGCCTCTGTGGTGAGGAAGGGATCACGTCCTGTGTTTCCCAGAATTGCTTTGTGAGGGAGGCTTTTCCTTCCTATGAGAATGAGAAGTTCTACTACGGCTGCTTTTCTGAACATTCTTTCCTCTTTGGTTCACTTCACAGAGTTCTAACACATGCCCGTTCAGTACATTGTCTTGCTGCTCATACAAAATTTATTTAGGTGGTAATTATCTTTGAGAGAAGATATGGCTTGCTGGTTAGTGTTTGTCAGTCTGACACAAACTCAGGTCACCTAGGAAGGGGGGAACTTCTTGAGGCACTGCCTCCTTAAGATTGGCCTGTGAGAGTTTGTTGAGCATCTTCTTCATTGATGATTGATGCCACAGAGCCTAGCTCACTGCGGGTGGTGCCACTCCCGGGCAGGTAGTCTTGGGTTGTATAAGAAAGCAACCTAGGAAAGAAAACTAGGACCATGATTTGTTGTAGTGTGTGCATTTTGCAGGGTCACATATGTAGGGTCTGGAGAGAGGATAATAGAACATGGAGGCTATGAAGGGGAAATGGGAAGCATAGGGAGGGGAGAGAGGAGGGTAAATAATACGAAAGATTTTTTGAAAAACATACTATATATATGTTTATTTATACATACATTTTATATGTATACACAGTTTTATGAATGATATACATATAGTTTAATGACATTAAGCCATGTTGGGTGATAATACTCTTATCAAGAACCATAGACCATGTAACAACTCAATAGAAAACCTCTCTTCCTTTGAGTTGTTGGCCATGAGAGTTTAAGAGACTCTCAAAACAATATAGACTGTTGCTCCTGTATAGCAGAAGATGCTATACAGTTTGCCTAGGAAGTAAGGCAGTCACTAGTCCTACCCAGCTGTGAGGCCCATGAACCACACAAGGACCTGCATGACAAGATATCCTCAGAGATACAGTAGTGACTCTTACATCTTACGGTAACCAACAGCCATTTAAGGCCTGCTCAGTAGGAGGGACTTCATGCCTGGCATAGGCAAGGTCATGGGCCCTGGAGTTTATCTACCACTAAACTATTTGTTGTGTGGCAAAACTTTTATCTGGGGAAATGCTGCACACATGTCTACTAACCCCAAATAGGGAGCCCACAACAGACCAGAGTTGGGAAACTACCCAAGTCCAATAGTAAGCCAGTGAGTTTTATTGGGGTACTTACAGGAATTTGGGTGAGGAATTACTTACAGGAGCAGAAATGACTCAAAAGACAGCTGAATCACCAAGGCCACCCCAGCTTGGGTCTCAAAGCTCTGAACCTGGAGCACATTGCACAGCTTGCAGCTCAACAAGTTGGAGAGTTCCCTTTCCAAGTGACTCAGTTATTCTAAACCTCTTGGAGGCAGCTCAGCTGCTTTCAACTTCTAGGAAGCTGGTCTCATAGTCTTATTTGTGGGTTTTTCTCCTCTGGGAGTCTTCTTTGCAGCTCAGCTTCCTTTCATCTGAGGGGGGGACACGGGGACACTCAGCTTTTATTGCTTACTCTGGCAGGGAGGCAGTGAATCTGGTCAATTTCAGGGACTGCCTGAAGATCTTATCTTTAATTGTTTACCTTTCTGGTTACAAAGTTTCCCTGAAGGATGGAATGTTTCAATCTGGGGAGAAACAGTTACACCACACCACCGTAATTCTCAGCTGCATTCTAAATATTATCCTGATGCTCACAGATAGGTATAGCTCTCACCCTTCATCAAAGAAGCGGCTCTGTACAGCAAGCCGACTTTTACAGAAATCCACCAGTGGTCAAAATGAGGACTACAACTGACCATGGAGTTCCCAACCCAGTTGATGTACATCTACAACACAACCCTATAACTAAGGCTCTGGAAACGGAGTGAGCAGAAAGATCGTATGAGCCAGTGGATCTGATGTCTTCTGTGAGACAGAAAAGCTGCACCCATGAATCTCGACTGGTATAGTCTCCTAAACAGGGTGTGAATCATGACACCAGTTGACATGCCAGAGTGAATGGAGAACTAGCACAAGCCCCACCAGATGAAGAGCTACAGGCAACTCATGGCAGCCGAGAAAGGGAAGAATCACTCTCCTCCAGAGCCAAGCCCTATGACTTAAAAATGTGTGTGTAACACTGACCGGACTCAGCAATGTGTGTCTGTGTGTGTGTGTGTGTGTGTGTGTGTGTGTGTGTGTGTGTGCACAGCAATATTAAGAACAGGAGGCCATGAAATTTAGAGGGAGGGAGTGGGAGTGGGCAGAATTGGAGGTGAAGAAGAGATACAAATACAGTAGTAGTGTATAAAATTCTTAAAGAGAGAAAACTAGGCAAGCCGTGAAGAACGAGACAACACTGTTCCTCTTGGTCTTGCTTCAGTTTCTGCCTTGGTATCTGTGGTGGGCTATCACTTAGAAATGTAAGACGAAATAAACTCACTCCTCCTCAAGGTGCTTTTGGTAAGTGTTTTAGCACAGCTACCGAGAAACAAACTAGAATGCATGGTTGCCAGTGCAGGGTCCCTGAAAGGTGGCTCTAAGGTGAGATTTCAGCAAGCATCAAGATTTGGAGTCTCTGCAGAACAACCCTTAGCAAATGTTTCCTCCTTTATTTAAATTAGACCTTGGTACCTTGTATGCACAGCTTTTTCATTTACTTTCACTCTGAGCCAGAGACCCCTCTTAGGTCTAGATTGAATATTCATAGTGATTGAGACAGCTTTTGTATTTTTATCAATATTATGATCTGACCTTTTAAGTAATAATGTATAAACATGACACCTTTTTCAGTAAATCAAATCATGTTTTTTTCTTTCTTTTTGATTTTTTGAGACAGGGCTTTTCTGTATAACAGTTCTGATTGTCCTGGAACTTGCTCTGTAGCCCAGGCTGGCCCCAGACTCAAAGATATCTGCCTGCCTCTGCCTTTGAGTGTTGGGATTAAAGGTGTGCGCTGCCACCTCCAGGCAGTCCCTGTGCTTTATGAACTTCATTATATCCTGGATACTGCTATTACTGCTTTTGGATTCTGATACACACACACATACACACACACACACACGTATACTTGTATATTGATATATGTATATATATATATGTATATATCAATGTGAATGCTTTGCTTCCTCACTTTTTAATACACAAGAATAATTTTGTTAAGATATAATTTACAGCCGGGCGGTGGTGGCGCACACCTTTAATCCCAGCACTCGGGAGGGAGAGGCAGGTGGATCTCTGGGAGTTCGAGACCAGCCTGGTCTACAGGAGCTAGTTCCAGGATGGGCACCAAAGCTACAGAGAAACCCTGTCTCGAAAAACAAAAAACAAAACAAAACAAACAAACAACGATAAAATTTACATTCATGAAATTTACTTGTTTGAACTCATGTGATTTGGCATGGGTTTTTTTTTGTTGTTGTTGTTTTGTTTTGTTTTCATAGGTTCACAATTGTATAGCCACTGCCATGTCCAATTTAAAAATATTTCCATCACCTGAAAAATAAACTCTGCATCCATTTGCTCTGACCCCCCTGGGTTCCCTGGCTTCAGCTCCAGGCAGTTGCCGACACTCTTTTTTGTTAGATTTGCCTTTTCTGGACATTTTGACTGAATAGAATGTCTTAATTAGGGTTTCTGCCACTGTGATGAAACACCATGACCAAGGAACATGTGGAGGAAAGCGTTTATTTGGTGTACACTTCCATATCACAGTTCATCATCAAAGGAAGTCCAGGACAGGTACTCAAATAGGGCAGGAACCTGCAGTCAGGAGCTGATGCAGAGGCCATGGAGGTGGGCTGCTTATTGGCTTGCTCCTCATGACTTGCTCAGTCTGCTTTCTTAGAGAACACGGGACCACCAGCCCAGGGATGGCATCACCTACAGTGGGCTAGACTCTTTTTCAGCAATCACTAATTGAGAAAATGCACTACAATCTTGCCTATAGCACAATCTTATGGAGGCATTGTTTTTATTTAACACTCTCTTCTCTCTGAAGACTCTAGCTTGTGTCAGAATGACATAATAAAACTGGCCAGTATGCAGAATAATATATCTTTTGCATCTGGCTTTCTCAGGTAACAGTGTTTTTGAGGGTCAACCATGTTATAATGCTCTTTTCCCTTTTGTAACCCCACTAGTAGTTGTGGCACAGTTTACCTATTAATAGTGGGCAGACATTTGGGGTTCCTCTTTATGGCACTAAATATGCTATTGTGAATGTAAGTGTGTATCTCATTGTGTGAATGGTATATTTTCATTCCTAGGAGTATAATTGCTGGGTCACATTGTAAATCTAATTTAACAACTAAGTAGCTGCTGAACTGTGTCCCAGAGTCGCTGTACTATTTCATGTTTCCATTAGTAGCGTGTGAAGGTTTAATCACTCTGCATTCTTGTTTGCACTGTCCTTCTGATTTTAGCTCTCTCCTTCCTCCCCATCCTCCCTCGTGTGTGTGGTGCTGCCGTCTCTGTGTGATTTTGATTTGCATTTCTCTAATGACTAATGATGTCAAGCATCTTTTCATGTGCTTACATTCATCTGTCTGTGTTCTTTGACCACATGCTTTGTCATGTATTTGCCTGTAGCTGGAGGTAGGCACACTAATAATGGGGTTTTCTTTACCATCTGTGCTTTTCATGGTGCATATAAATGGTTTTCTAGCTAGTTGTGGTGATCCCTGCCTATAATCCCAGCAGCTGGGATGCTGAGACAAGAGGATCAAGAGTATGACACTAGCCTGGGCTGCATAATTGAAGACATTATCATGAAAATAAATAAATAGCCTTCCCCGACCCAAAATATACTGCTGTAATTTAATCTAGTAATTATGTAATTTTAGCTGCTGCAACTGAGTTGATGGTTTCTTTTGTGGAAAGCTTCAAATGAATATTTTTGCATGTGGATACTCATTGAATCATTGCCTTAGCATCATTGCTGAAAAGGATGCCCTCTGCTAAGTTGCTTCTATTTTACCAGAAAACCTATGTTATTAAAATATTGAAAGTATGCCATATTATATATATAACACATCATAAATATATTGTAACAAATGACTTTTGCGCTCCGTTCTGTTCAGCTTTACTGCTGAGGTCTGTCCCCATACCGTTCCTAAACAGCTCTTTGTCCATCATTTTTAGGTAGGTAATAGAACATGCAGAGGAAAACACGGACGCTTTTCTCTGTGAAGTTAGTGACTCAGCAACATTCATACAGATCCACTATGGGAGGTGCCATCATGGGTCCTGGGAGCAAACTCCAGGCCTCTGTGTCCTCCCCCCCCCCCGCCCCCTCTCTCTTTGGAAGAGGTTGCTGCTACCTTGGCTCCTCTCTTCTCCTCTCCCCCTCGCCCCCTTCCTTTTCCTCCCATAACCCACTGAATAAACTGTACCCAAACCCTCTCTCCACATGGCTTGCCTATTAGTCCCTGACTCTCACCTGCTGCAACTCCTTGTGGGACCAGCTGTGCCAAGGTCTCTCAGACGAACCTAGGTAACAGCTATTCACAAAGAACAACACTGAAGAAATCATTCTGGCTATATCTTTGCTGTGTAATTTCCTATTTGCCCACGTGGCCAGACTTGCAGATTCCTGTCCATTTAAACTGTTCAAAGTGTGAACCGGGCCTGAGACCTGAAAGAGACTTTAGGATGGCAATATATATGGAATGCCTAAGCCTAAAGTGTATATAAGTTATTGAAATCTTCTATTCATGCCCAGCTCCTCTTTGGGCATTAGCCAGAGCTGGGCATGAGCGATAGTAAAGAGATTTGTTCTTTATCAATCTCCAAGTATGTCATGTGATTTCTCCCTTGGACGTTGTATTAATTCTATAACACCAGGAAGATTGTTCCATGGGAGAAGGATCCACTTCACTGTTGAATTCCTGTGTAGCAGGTAGACATCCACATCCTAGAGGTGACTCAGCTAAGCAGTATTCTCAGTTGCCAAACTCAGCTCTGTGATGGGCACAGCATTGCTCAGTTAGAGCCTTACTGTTGCTTCTCTGTGTTCCTTTCCTATGCTGTGATCACAGAGTTAATTTATATCAGTTTTGTTTGTGGGATAGCTTATGAGGAACACTAAGTGGTTATGACCTATTTTTCAAGCTTTTTCTTTTTAGCTGGGGTTCCTTTACTCCGGAATTGCATCGTGCCCTGCGCTGCTATGTTTTCTCCTCTGCATTATCCCACCTTGGTGCCAGCCAGATTTCTTCGAGGCTCTGATAAGTAGCTGTCAAGAGTAAAGTCAATCTGGTAAAGTGACCTTGCATTGAGAGGCAAACAACCGAGACCGGGTGCCTGTCCCCAGCTGCCCATTTCACCAGAGAAGAACTGAGTGTGCTTGCCTAAGCTTATCTCTGATGTCTAATAATCAGTTTGGACCCAAATCATAAAGTTGATTTATTATTACTATAGAGCCACATAGGAATTTATTGAAGAGATTCATATTTTATAATCTAGTTTCAAATTTTGGTCACGAGTATATTTTAAGTAAAAGTAATTTAAATTCTGCTATGAGCCACAAGCATTATACGGTGTTGAGTACAGCTGGCTACACCCAATTTGCAAAGTTTTGAAACCTACCTTTTGAATAGTCGCTGGCATTCCGTAAACCTTGTGACGCCATGGTGTCCCTCTCTTTCTATAGTAGGATTCATCCCAAAATACCTCAGTAGTGTATTATTGGGCCTAACTCTCAAATGTACTGTTATGCCAGATGACTTTTTATTTGGACGTATAGTCTTGATGTATAGAATATATACTGGTTGCCTTGAGTTCTGGAAAGGCCCCAGAGAGAGGGGAAATGCTTCTCACTTGTGTCACGGGGAACAAAGCTGCTCTTGGGAAGCTGGACATGCCAGGCTCTGGATTTTCCACTGCCACAGTTCCCCCTTGGTCTAGCCACCTTAGATGTTAGTTATCTCTAGAGCTAAGAGAGTCTATTCCCTTTAATTCAGATAGCAAGACTCCCATACAAACTCTAACTAACCATACACATGTAGTCAACACACAGACCCTCTTTTTCTTAGAATTCTGTACTGATTTAAATCCCCACCGAATCCTCCAGGTATCTGCATGGGAGCTTCACAGCCATGCCCCATCTGAGGCAGTAGTAAGACAGCTGGCTCCTACTTTATCCATCCTGTTAGCCCTAAGAAATGCGTGCTTGGTATCATTGTTGTTTATGAGCAAATTGTTAATTATGTCTGTGTGGGTATAGAAACTGAAAACCTTGTGAGGTTGGGAGGAACATGGAGGAGGAACATTAAGAAGAAACATGGAAAGAGGGACTTCGAGAGAACATCGGAGAGAGCATAGAAAGAATACATAGAGCATGCTAAAAAGACTTATGTGAGGTTATTTTGTTTACCCTCAGACCTTTTTAGTCAGTTTTCACTTGCTATAGCGGTCCTTCTGAATCCTGAGAGGTTTAGTGGGGCTTAATCCCAACATAAACCTCGATAAAATTCTTTACTTTTACATGATTTTTACTGTAAAATTTCATGATTCTGTTTCAGAAAAAAAATTCAGTAAGAGTTAATATTTGAAACCGCAGGGGGATCTGTTGAAAAAGTTCGCGCTCAGTGAAAGTGTTATGATGATCTAGTGATACTACATTACCCTCCCCCATCCCATCCCACCCCCTCCTCTCCTCATCTTCATGGAGTAATCACACAGACACACACACACACACACACACACACTGCTCTCTAGGCGTGTGCCACCACCCGCACCTTCTACGCTGTTCTCCAGGACACAAAGGGACCACGTCAGCTAACATCAACTGTTCTTACGGCGCTCCCCTAGGTGTCATCATCTGTTCTCCTATGTTCCTGTGCTCGCAGCATTTATTCGATAGTAAAATTCTGTTTCGTTGAGTAGCTTATTGTGTATTGATTAAGAGTGGTCCTGACTCCTCCTCCTTCAGCCTTTCCTTTTTAGGGTCTGTATTGTAAGAACTTGGGAGGGATGTAAAGGAAGTTGCAAGAAGAGTAATTGATTCCTCTTTGATCCCTTAGGTGGTTATCTAAAACTGAGCTTGGCACAATAGCGATCACCATGGTGATTTAACCTAAGCACTTTACAGAAGCAACTAGAGGGCGCCTGGGTTAGGATGATGCTTGAAGAAGCATTTACAAGCTCAGACCCTTCTTCTCCTGTCCATTATGGCTGGGTGTCAGTGCTCAGTGACAGAATACTGGACTATCTTTCCTACAGTGTCTTCTACCTCTTTCTGTGAGGATGACTTGATAATGTTTATTTAGCCATTGTCCTATCCCTTCTCCCTACCTCCTTCCTGTCTCCGTGAAGTGGTGCTCCTGTGTTTGACACTGGAGTGTGCAGCCTGTCTAGAACACACCCGTATGCACATTAACTCCTGTGTTTGACACTGGAGTGTGCAGCCTGTCTAGAACACACCCGTATGCACATTAACTCCTGTGTTTGACACTGGAGTGTGCAGCCTGTCTAGAACACACCCGTATGCACATTAACTCCTGTGTTTGACACTGGAGTGTGCAGCCTGTCCAGAACATACCCATATGCACATTAACACCAGAGAATGTGGATGGGGACCAGTAAAAAAGATGCTACTCTGCACAGCATGTTCTTTCTGAATTGGTTTTTCTCTTTCAGTCAGAGCTTCTCAACAGCAAGGTCCATATAGCTATGTAAAATATGAAATATATATAGACAGGGGAAATAGACTCATGAAAAATAGATTTTTGTCAGCTTTTCTATATATGGAAAGAAAAGGCTAGAGGAATATATGAAAAGAAAAAACTAGAGGAAAAAGAAAAAATACCGAATCCAAACAAAAACCAGAGTCAAATAAAACTTCACATAATTGCAGAAAAATTCCCATCCTGATTTAGAAGAGTCACCATCTTGATTCAAAGAAAAAAAGAAATATCTTTCTAAAGTTTTCTAAACTACAACAAAACCATTGAGAGCTTACCTTGATACACCTGTGATTGCCATAAAAGCTGTGCATAAAATTCCCTGAATCTTAGTGTCTGTCAGTGCAGCTGATGCTCTTAGCCGCCACAGTTCCACCTTGTGGCCAGACCGGAGAAGACTTTTGTTTAGTTGATACTGCACAGGTTTCAAGAAAGAAACCTGTTGTTCCCTTGAAGAACTGATTGAGCCCACTATGATGTAACTATGTTGTTTCCATTGTCTCATTGCCAGCATTAATTTGCATGACATCAAATGAGGTGTTTTTTCTCGTAATACCTAAACATACCAACTTAGAATTCATAACAGGGAAAATCGTGGGGTTGAGTTTATTCTTTCACGATTCTTGAAGAGAAGAAATAATACTGAAATTTGTAGTTCACAAAACAACTCACATAACTTCCCGAGAATATTCTTAAGTCTTCCTGTGTATTTTAAAGATCAGTTACTTGTCTGTAATTCATATAGCAATATCAATATTTAATCTTTTTTTGGAAAAATGTTTTAAAGGAGCTGCCCTGGGAGAACTGTTTGGCCCATTTTTCATGCATTTGTGTGGGCTATAAAAGGAATCAAAGTGTTTTAATTGAGAGTTTTCACTAAAGCCGACTGGCCCCTCCTTTTCACTAATTGGTACAAGGCAGTGAAGAGTTCTTAGGACAAGCCTTCTTTTATCATTTATGCCTTTTAAAAGATCGCCGATTGTGTTTGAGTATCCTGTGTCCTTTAAGAGAAGACTGTGAGTCCTTTATCTGGTGAGCATTGCTTCTGGGATGTTGGTTCTGTATCCAGGACTCACTGACACAATGTCCTTTCTAGCTCTCTCCAACCCCTCCTGCAGGCCCTTTTCTCGACTGAAAGATCTGGCCTTTGGCTTTTGTGATTTGACTTCATTGGAGATCACAGTACACGGGAAACTTGTGAGAAACAGTGTAGGGAAGAATAATTCTCAGTGGCTTTTAGTTGGAACCAACCATTGTAGCAAAAGATTAAGAGAAATAAAACAAATCTGCTAACACATTTCACATATGTATGAAAGAGAGATCTAGGAGCGAGGGAGCTTCGATTCCAGCTTGTCTAGCATATTCAACAGAGAAGGGTAAATCTTTAAAGGGACAAGGCAAACATATATCACTGAGTCTCAAGAGGTGGTCGTGGCAGACAGAGGCTAGTTAGTTATTAAAGCGCGTTCTCATAGCGACTTCTAGTGACTATCTACAGGAAGGTGCAAAAGAGTTTTCAGTGCCCAGTGCTCTTCTCTCTGGTTGAATTAGGAATCCTGCTTTAGGCTTCATAGAAAGGAGGCTGAGATTGTTCATGATTCTGCTTCCTACTAATTTTCCTCAGCTCAATGCCCCTACATATGTGGACCAGCCTTTTCTGGCTCCCTAATCTGAATTTGTCTTCAGAGCTTCATTCATTCATTCATCCATTCATCCATCCATCCATCCATCCATCCATCCATCTATTTATTTATTTAAGATTTCTGTCTCTTCCCCACCACCGCCTCCCATTTCCCTCCCCCTCCCCCAATCAAGTCCCCCTCCCTCGTCAGCCCAAAGAGCAATCAGGGTTCCTTGCCCTGTGGGAAGTCCAAGGACCACCCACCTCCATCCAGGTCTAGTAAGGTGAGCATCCAAACTGCCTAGACTCCCACAAAGCCAGTACGTGCAGTAGGATCAAAAACCCATTGCCATTGTTCTTGAGTTCTCAGTAGTCCTCATTGTCCGCTATGTTCAGCGAGTCCGGTTTTATCCCAGGCTTTTTCAGACCCAGGCCAGCTTTTATAGCTTTGTATCAGAGCTTCTTAATGTATAATGTATGAAGCTGTCTGGTTTCCTGGTCCCCTGCTTGCCTTAACTCCCACCTCACTTTTCCTTGACTGGGTGGCTGCCTCCTTCCCTTGGTACCTTCTACACAGTTTTGGACATCTGTCTCCACACTTCCTCTTCTGGACCTGACGTACTCCTGTCTTCTTTGCTAAGTGCAATTCCGGAGACAAAAGGGGGGAGACCTACTCTGACTGTGGGCAACCTATCCCCAAAGGCTGGAGGTGTTCTCTTCCTGCTGCTGGCTTCCACGATGTCACGTGCTCAGCTGTGCCTCTCCTTCCGTGCTGTGTGGACCGCAGCCCTGAGACCATAAGTAACAGTAAATCCTAGCTCCCTTAAGAGATTCTCCCGGGTGCTTATCCCAACCACAAGAGTCTTGATATGTATGAGTTTCAAAATTCTTGTGGAGTTTTTCGATGAACTAATATGATGTCAAACTTCAATGAAAGACCATTTTGAATATTGAATAAGCAGATAGACATCTCTTCAGAGTTGGACTTGAGTTTTAACTTACGTAAAAGTTTAACAGCATGGAGCTTTTGAGTACCAACTTTGTTGTTTTTCCATTTGTACTTTTCTGTTGGCTAAGCCGTGTATGGGTAACACAGGTCTGGCATAGTTACCTCTGTTCATTCCTAGGTCACCTCCAGCCCCTTGAGTTTATTCTCATTTACTGTTTTCTTGTTGACTTATCTCCTTCCTTAGGTCATTCTCTTTAGAATAGATTAGCGTGTCCCCTGTGGGTGCGTGTTAAATCCCAAGCAGTACAGACATTATAGACAGCACTGGGAGCCAAGCAAGCTTAGTAGCACACATCTTTAATCCTAGCACTAGGGAGGCAGAAGCAGGCAGATCTCTAATTTCAAGGCCAGCCTGGTCTACAGAGTGAGTTTCAGGACATCCAGAGTAATATAGTGAGACCCTGTCTCAACAACAACAACAAAAACCAACCAAATAAAAAAAGAGAGCCCTGGAAAATTCTGGGAAGATTGTGTGAACCGTGGAAAATGGTGCTTTGCCTTAGTTACATAAGTTGGGTTGTATAACTTGACCTTAGTGCCCCCTGCAATGCTTTTACGTTCCTTGTCACTTCCTTGACTCCTATTTATCCAGACAGATTTTTTGCCTCATGGGGGAAAATTATCCAAAGGAAGGGGAAACTACTCTTGACTTTAAATGGAAAGAAGAAGAACATGGGCAGTTATGTAACAGTCGTCTGGACTTAACCAGGCCAAATGTCTATGACTCAGATTTTGGACAAAAGAAATAGTTAAGCCCCCTTCTGTTTAGATTTAACTATTTAGTTTCCCTCCTTATCTTAAATTGACCACTTGTTCAGAGCCCAGAGTTTGATCTCTCATGTCATTACCATTATTATCCTTCCTTGTGAAGTGAATTTTAAGCATTTTAAAAGGCTCTCTGTGTGTGTGTGCGCGCGCGTGTGCTTTGTGTGACAGTGTACTTGTGAACTTAGAGGATGTTTTTTAGGAATCCATTCTCTCCTTTCACCCTTTTGATAAGAACAATGAAATTTGCTTTTCTTAAATTGGGGAGCAGGGAAACACTGCCTTTGTTTTGTGTGCTGCAGTATCCACAGCGACCAGGCTCTACTGCCAAGATTCATCCTGCCCTCTCAGGGTCAAGGAACATAGTTTACAATGTATATAGTGTAGCGTATAACTTTATAGTGTTTCTTTGGAACGTCAGCCAAGAAAGACAGGAAGGAATACGTAGTCGCCACTATCACAGGTGATTTGATTTTTTTCCTAAAAGTTTTGAAAAATTTATACTTCCAGACTTAAGAGAAACTTCTTGTTTTACACAGTTTCCTTAAAATTAGCAAATCATTATATTAAAAAATGGCAAGTCTGTCTTGAGACTAGAGAATTTTTGTTTTTTAGTTTAGTTTGAACTCAAGGCTTCTCTTTCCATAATTCACTTTTACCAATAATAAAAACTGAGGCCCAAATAGCTTTGGCAATGGGTTCAAGGTCATGGATCAGAGTGATAAGCAAAGTTAAAATGAAGGTTCCAGATTCTTCTTTTCCTTCATACGTAGTTTCTTCTTTTCATAATTTGGGTTTATGTGATATATTATTTTCCTTTTGAAGTGTGCTCAGTTTTTTACTGTAGCATAAATATAATGGTGAGAAATGACATTTATTTCTGAGCAGTTTTCTGATGAGGGGGGCTTGGCACAGTCTGTTAGCAAGAGAAATTGTGAAATCGCCTTTCTATGAGATAAGTGTTCAGAATCACACCCCGGTTTAACTTGTCCTGGAGGGAGAACGAGAGGAAATGGAATGTAGGCAACACTGTGTCTGGCAGGATTCCGCAGCACCCTCCGCAGTGTTAGCTACTGTTCTTGGGAACCCCGGCCCCCGGGACATGCTTGTTTACCTCTGTTTTGTGGGCGGAGGATGTCAGATCTGTACAACAAATTCATTTATTTGTGAGTTGAAGCAACTGGCTGAGCATCAGTAGTAGTTACTGATGTCACTGTGTAGCGGTGCTCTCTGCAGCTTCCTGGCTGCCCTGGAGATACAGGGAAAATGAGTAGGTTTAGGTGCACAGTGGGCATACCAAGCACCGAGAAGGTCTTACCAATCCAAGTCTGTGCAGCGGAAAGGAACTGAGAATCTTTATAGGGCTTTAATGTGCAATTAGAAAATTATATACTGTCTCTGTCTCCTTTCATCGCCTGATGAAGGTTAATATTCCTGAGGATGCCTATGTGTTTGTCTTTGGATTCACCTTCTTATTTAGCTTCTCTAGGAACATGAATTATAAGCTCAATGTCCTTTATTTATGGCTAGAAACCAAATATGAGTGAGTACATCCCATGTTCCTCTTTTTGGGTCTGGCTTACCTCACTCAGGATAGTGTTTTCTATTTCCATCTATTTGTATGCAAAATTCAAGAAGTCCTTGTTTTTTACTGCTGAGTAATACTCTAATATGTATATATTCCATACTTTCTTCATCCATTCTTCCGTTGAAGGGCATCTAGGTTGTTTCCAGGTTCTGGCTATTACAAACAATGCTGCCATGAACATAGTTGAGCATATACTTTTGTTGTATGATAGGGCCTCTCTTGGGTATATTCCCAAGAGTGGTATTGCTGGATCCAGGGGTAGGTTGATCCCGAATTTCCTGAGAAACCGAAACACTGCTTTCCAGAGTGGTTGCACAAGTTTGCATTCCCACCAGCAATGGGTGAGTGTACCCCTTTCTCCACAACCTCTCCAGCAAAGGCTATCATTGGTGTTTTTTATTTTCGCCATTCTGACAGGTGTAAGGTGGTATCTTAAAGTTGTCTTGATTTGCATTTCCCTGATTGCTAAGGAAGTTGAGCATGACCTTAAGTGTCTTTTGGCCATTTGAAGTTCTTCTGTTGAGAATTCTCTGTTCAGATCAGTGCCCCACTTTATAAGTGGGTTGATTAGCCTTTTACGGTCTAGTTTCTTGAGTTCTTTATATATTTTGGAGATCAAACCTTTGTCAGTAGCAGGGTTGGTGAAGATCTTCTCCCAGTCAGTGGGTTGTCTTTTTGTCTTAGTGACAGTGTCCTTTGCTTTACAGAAGCTTCTCAGCCTCAGGGAGTCCCATTTATTCAATGATGCCCTTAGTGTCTGTGCTGCTGGGGTTATACATAGGAAGTGGTCTCCTGTGCCCATGTGCTGTAGAGTACTTCCCACTTTCTCTTCTATCAGGTTCAGTGTGTTCGGACTGATATTGAGGTCTTTAATCCATTTGGATTTGAGTTTTGTGCATGGTGATAGATATGGATCTATTTTCATTCTTCTACAGATTGACATCCAGTTTTGCCAGCACCATTTGTTGAAGATGCTCTCTTTTTTCCATTGTATACTTTTAGCTCCTTTATCGAAGATCAGGTGTTCATAGGTTTGTGGGTTAATGTCAGGGTCTTCTATTCGATTCCATTGGTCGACTTCTCTGTTTTTATGCCAATACCAAGCTGTTTTCAATACTGTAGCTCTGTAATAGAGTTTGAAGTCAGGGATGGTAATGCCTCCAGACAATCCTTTATTGTATAAGATTGTTTTGGCTATCCTGGGTTTTTTGTTTTTCCATATAAAGTTGATTATTGTCTTCTCCAGATCTGTGAAGAATTTTGATGGGATTTTGATGGGGATTGCATTGAATCTATAGATTGCTTTTGGTAGAATTGCCATTTTTACTATGTTGATCCTCCCAATCCAAGAGCAAGGGAGGTCTTTCCTACTCACTCATATTTGGTTTCTAGCCATAAATAAAGGACATTGAGCTTATAATTCATGTTCCTAGAGAAGCTAAATAAGAAGGTGAATCCAAAGACAAACACATAGGCATCCTCAGGAATATTAACCTTCATCAGGCGATGAAAGGAGACAGAGACAGAGACCCACACGGGAGCACCGGACAGAAATCTCAAGGTCCAAATCAGGAGCAGAAGGAGACGGAGCACGAGCAAGGAACTCAGGACCACGAGGGGTGCACCCACACACTAAGACAATGGGGATGTTCTATTGGGATCTCACCAAGGCCAGCTGGCCTAGGTCTGAAAAAACATGGGATAAATCCGGACTAGCTGAACATAGCGGACAATGAGGAATACTGAGAATTCAAGAACAATTGCAGTGGGTTTTTGATCCTACTGCACGTACTGGCTTTGTGGGAGCCTAGGCAGTTTGGATGCTCACCTTACGAGACCTGGATAGAGGTGGGCAGTCCTTGGGCTTCCCACAGGACAGGGAACCCTGATTGCTCTTCGAGCAGATGAGGGAGGGGGAATTGATCGGGGGAGGGGGAGGGAAATGGGAAGCGGTTGTGGGGACGAGGCAGAAATCCTTAATAAATAAATAAATTTAAAAAAAAAAAGAAAAAAAGAAAAAAAAACAAAAAAAAAAAAGAAAATTATATACTGAGTTCTTTTCATTAAGTGGTATGCCTGTGTGTCATGTATGTTCCCCCCAAAAGTCCTTGATATGTGTATGGTATATATGGTGATATGTATACTTCTTATATGTGCTATGTATATAGAATGTGTGTTCCTGAAAAGGCCCTTGAAAAGGATTTTATTTCTGAATTATGGTTAAGACCCTGAGGGGGATTGTCAATTAAAGATATCTTGAGGTAAATATGATAACACGACAGTAAAACTTTTATAAAAATGAATATTACATAAAATTATTTTCAAATAATATTTTTTTCTGCCCAAGAGAAAATATTTTCAGTATTTTCTTTACTGTGGTGTAATCTGTGATCCCTGTGCTGTTCTGTGGGAATGAGGAGGTCAGACTGTAGCTCCAGGTGTGATCTGTGATCCTGGTGCTGTTCTGTAGGAATGAGGAAGTCAGATTGTAGCTCCAGGTGTGATCTGTGATCCCAATGCTGTTCTGTGGGAATGAGGAGGTCAGACTGTAGCTCCAGGTGTGATCTCTGATCCCAGTGCTGTTCTGTAGGAATGAGGAGGTCAGACTGTAGCTCCAGGTGTGATCTGTGATCCTGGTGCTGTTCTGTAGGAATGAGGAGGTCAGATTGTAGCTCCAGGTGTGATCTGTGATCCTGGTGCTGTTCTGTAGGATTTAGAAGGTCAGACTGTAGCTCCAGTTTGTAAAGATGGAGAATCGATTAAAAGCAAGTCAGTTTTGCCATGACAAGCACTGCCTTAGCATTGGGGCCTCTGAGTCTACGTTTTGCCTGTATCTGTCAGTACAATGCCAAAGGTATATATATGCGAGTGTTCAAAGATCCTGTGACTTTTGCAGAAAGTCTCACACACTGGGCATAGAAACAAGTAAATTTAAAATATGACGCTCTTAAGGCGATATATTTTCTAACACTGTTAAAATAAATTGCCAGGGATAGGCGTATGGCTGGGTGATAGATTTCTTGCCAAGCATATAAAGCCCTGGGTTTTTATTTCTGTAAAACAAGCAAAACAGAGAGGTTATAGAACACACATACACATACACATACACACCCCACACAGATGCATAAATGTGTGTCCATGCAACAGGGGTTGTATGTCAGGTATTTATATTACAATTCATAACAGTAGCAAAATTACAGCTATGAAGTATCCACAAAAACAATTTCATGGTTGGGGATCACCACAGCATGAGGAACTATAATAAAGGGTCACAGAGTTGGGAAGCCTGAGAACCACTGCGCTAGTATGAAGACCAGCTGGAGGCAGAAACAGTGCTCTGTGTTAAGACCACCCTGGTTGTGTCAGGGACCATGAATAAAGTCAAGATATTATGTATACTTAAAACTTACAGTCCTGGGGCTGGAGAGATGGCTCAGAGGTTAAGCACACTGGCTGCTCTTCCAGAGGTCCTGAGTTTCATTCCCAGCAACCACGTGGTCTCACCACCATCTGTGCCCTCTTCTGGCATGGAGGTGTACATGCAGGAAGAACATTGTATATATAATAAATAAATCTTATTAAAAAAAAAAAAACCTTGTAAGCCCATATAGTAAGTAGTTCATGATAGTACTTAGTCTGAGGTGTTAAAAAGTTAGTAGTTCTGGTCATCTTTATGAATAGTTGCTCTGAAAATCATTTTTTTTTTTGGTTTTAAATTAAGTTTTCAAGTAATGAGAGAATAAAAATGCATAGGCGAACACCATGTGAAGGAATGGTAAAGCCAGTTCTCAGTTTCAGGATTGAAGAATGTTGTTTCTTCTGCGCAGGTTCGGAAACACGTGAACGATCTCTACGAAGACTTGAGGGACGGGCACAATTTGATCTCCCTTCTGGAGGTCCTTTCCGGAGACACCTTGGTAAGTTAGAGGTTTCCTCATTTATTTTGCTAAGCCTATAGTTCTGTGCACACGTGGCCAGGGTGTTTGCAGCACAGATATTAGGCTTTTTGTAGCATTTAGTCTTCACACTATGAATTTCAACCAGAAGACAAAGAGTTCTGGTCATTTGCTGCAGCACCCCATCTCCAGCATCCCATCTCCACATGACGCGATGTGGACTTGAAGACGTCTTTGCTTTCATGATAGGTTCTATAATTAACATTACTATTTTTCTTTGTGCTTCTTTTTGGGTTGTTTTCTGTTGTTTTGTTTGGTTTTATTTTGGTTTTGCTTAAAAGAAGTCCATACACAATGTAACCATACATGGAAAGACTCCTGCTCAGCAAGGCAGTAGATTCCCTTTCTGAGAAGGGGGCTACCCCAGGTGTCCTTGCCTTCCTGTGTGACCATTTCTCCCTCTCTGTTATCTGCTCCTCCCCTATTACACCCTGCTCATGCTCTCCTTTTCATTCCCGGTCTGTCTGTATCCTTGCTGTCCTGTCTTCTGTCTGTTATGTTCACTAGCCAAGGGAGCGAGACTTTTTGAAGACCTTACGGTTGGTGAGTGCACCAGCAGCATGCGAGTGTGAGCAGCATGAGGATGTGGAGGATGAGGACAAGGGGGTAGGTGTCACCCCCGTAACTCACTAACCTAGCAGGGCGTGCGTGCGTGCAGTGCTAATACGATAGGTCAGTAACTCACGGGCTCCAGCTCATAGAGGAGACACAGGCACCCAACCCAGAGCAGACTGGTCTTTGTTGAGAAACTGGACAAAGGAAATATTTTCTCTTTAAAGGTTTCTTCAGAGCTGAAATGACTGACTTATTTAGACATTAGGTTTTTTTTTTTACATTGCATATAGACAGAATACTGATGACTAGTATACTAATTTTTATGCACATTCATTTCCTTCTGGAATTGATATTTCAAGCATGACAACTTTCTGGAGTGGGGCTTAGGGAGATTTTTATCCGTTTCTTTAAGTCATACCCATCTTTGGGATGCAGAAGGGGCAAGATTTTAAGTATCATAGCCTGTAAGATCACAAGGCGGTCTGACACTTAGCTGACAGGGGCCGCCTACCTTCTCAGAGACAGATGAGCTGCTCTGGCCATCTGCATCCCACTCCCCACTGCTATTTCCTTGGAAATCGTCCTTTTATAGGATCCAGTTTGTGAACTTTCAGCCTCATTTCTGCCCTGACACCAAAATTATTTTTCTCTTTTATGGTCTGCTGTCTTTTATCATGGCACCTTGGATGTCAACAGCTTTTATTTCAGAAGTGAAGGCTTCAGTTTCTTCTGCCTTTTTGCTTTTAGACTATTTCATGTGATACACTTCGGCCCCATTCTTTGTATTTTTGTGAAGGGTTTTCCAGCTCCGATTCTTTTTTCTTTCTGCTAATGTGTACCATTTCTTAAGGAAAATGGCAGTAAAGAAAATAACTATGATTTGATAACTTTTCCTGAGACTGGGAAAACAGTTGCATTGCATCCAATGAAACACAGAAGTACAGAGTCCTTTCTGCCCGATATTAAGTCCAACTTTGTGTAAAAGCTGAAAAAAAATACAGAGGAAAAGTATTGCATAGTATAAGCTGCGCTTTCCTCTCAGTCACAGCTAAATAAACCTCTTGTCTTTCTCCTCAGTGATTTTTGTTTTTCATTTTTCAAATACTAATTGCATGCTATCTTTATCTCATCTTCATAAATCCATAAGTATAATTAGAAAAACCGTCTTGCTGATAGTGTATATTAAGAAGGTGAAATGGAGATTTATGATTATTTTATAGCTAAGCACCAGTTGGCCAGGATTGTTCTGTTGGTGGACACCAAAGTTCTCCATGGTCGAAGGTTTTCCTTTTATTTAAAGGAAGCACTTGGAATAAAGCATATGTTTAAACTAAATTTAGAAAATGTCCCTCAGACTTGAAATTCAGTCCAAGATAATAGAGAAGGGTTAAAAACCTCTTTTAAAAAGTAAAAGAAACACGTATGGGTCTACCTGAAAAGCAGATAATATATTTAAATTAGCATGGTCAGTAGTGTTGTAAACGGTAGTATCTTTACGCCTCTGATTTTCTGTCCTTAGCCCAGAGAGAAGGGTCGGATGCGCTTCCACCGACTGCAGAACGTACAGATTGCACTGGACTATCTGAAAAGACGCCAGGTAGGAGACTGTCCAGACGCTAGCCTTAGAAACACAAGTGATTAAATACACCTACGTAGGATTATGTCAGGTAATGTGAAGGTTTAATAGGGTCTGTACTATGGTTCATGTTGCTGAGGCAAATGTTTAAGGATGGTTTCAGACATCTGTTCCTACGGAAAGGAAGTTAGTCTTGAGTGCAAGCTCAGGAGAATGGGGAGTGCTTTATTCCCCCTTTAACTGACTCTCCCTGCTGGAATGAGAGTGCATTGCCTGGGGAGTTAGAGCCATCTGAGTAGCAACAGTATGTCAGGAAAGCCTGTGGATGCAACAGTTCCATGTAGGGGTGCAGCAACACCTTACTTTCTACACTGCATAGATTAGAATATTTTCATAGCTTATACCCTGCTTCTAGAAACAGTGCTAGTAGTGTTTGTACCCACTAGTGGGGCAACAGTCTTCTGTTGGTTGTAAGTAGATAACTGGCTTTGTCTTCTTTGTGCTGCTCTCGTAGACTAACTGTATAATTCATAAAGACCAAAGTCATTCCTTGTGGTTCTAGACTCTAGAGGCTGGGGTTGAAGGGCAAGACAATGGCAGGTGCCCTGGCAAGGGCAGCCTGCATTCCCATCTGACAGAAGGGACAAGGGACAGGGTGAAGAAGGGTCGTCCTTGCCTCATCCTTCTCTATTAAATAAGGAAACAAACTGTGCAACATAACGACACATGTCTTGGTATTTAATTCGTCTGTGTAAGAAGCGAGTGATGGAGACCATCACATTTGTCTACCTGAATGTCAGAGGTGAACAGTTGATAAGCTTGGTTCTGCATGTTGCCCTGTCCTGTAATGTCTGCTCAGCTTCTAGATACAAAGTAGTTTTTTAAAACTGTGTAGTAGATGGACAAGCTGTTAAAGTTGTATGGCTTGGGCCATTTTCTACTTGGTTGCAAGGGTGAAATAAGCCATTTCAAAAGAAGTTGTCCCCTGATTTTCAGATCACAGTGTTTTACCCAGGCCCCATCTTTTGAATTGCATTTTTGACAAGTGGGCACTTCCAGTCCTTGTTCTAGAAAAATACAACATACCCAGTTTAGACCTTTTTTTTTTTTTTTTTCCTAGACCACAGAAGGGAAGGGAAACAGTATTAGTGGTCTTTGCACTCTTTGTATGATTTAGCCTTTCTTTTCTAGGTAAAGAGAACTCGTGCCTGGTTCATAATGAAGTTTGTTTATTTCTCCTTCATCTATAAAACAGGTGAAGTTAGTGAATATTAGAAATGATGACATAACAGATGGGAATCCTAAGCTGACTCTGGGATTAATATGGACGATAATTTTGCACTTTCAGGTAAGTCCGAGCTTTCTCCATTGCTGTTTCTGTGTCTTGCGGCTGGTTTTCAGGTGGTTCACGAGAAGGTGCTTAATATCCTCTGAATGAAAAGCAACTTTCAGGCTATTTTCAGAACACTACTCCAGTTACCTTTCTAGTAGCACGGTGAGCCTGGCGTCTCATCTCCTGGTCTCCGAGAGCTTCTCTATTTGCCTTCAAAGACCTTCTTTTGTAATCTTGGAGTTGAGAGGTAGAGATCTGTTTTTCCTAAATGCGGACATGTTTCTCTTGTTCTTTGGGCGGTGTTACTTGTTTTAGTATGCTATGACCAAAATCCATAGTATAAGAAATTTAATTTCCTCTAGTAGACACTAGATGGCAGTAGACGTATTCTAAAAAGCCAGATTAGAAGAAAAGTCTCACCTAACAGCTGTGGTTTATATAGGTCTGAGGACAGCCATACGGTTTGAAAAAAATCTGAAGTTGGATTTACAGTGAGCCTTGTGCTTTGCTTTAGTTCTTTGGCTGCTCATCTCACAAAACGTTTGTCAGACCCTCAGTAGTACTGTGCTAAACAGCTTACTAGCTCCAGAAGGAAGTAGGTGGGGTTTTAAATCAAATCTTGGGGGCACGGGGAGGGAGTAAAGGAGCTCTTTCAGGAACAGGATCTGAGCCCTATGGAAAGGGAAGAATCCTCTAAGATGAAAACCCCAGGGCTGATAGGACCGGGCAAGTGGGGATGTGGTGTTGACCAGCCTGCCTACGGGACTATTGATGAAGATGTCCAGTCAGCCGGATTGCTGAAGTCAAGGCAAGCCAGTGAATAGCGCTGCAGGCCAAGACTCCAGAGCACTAAAGTTGGTCATTATCAGAAGACCACACCCTGAAAAGCACAAAGAGGCCTTGGCACTAAACCAGGGCAAAGCTTTGCTTGTGGGACACAAGCCAGACCACGCTACCAGACTGTATGAAGTAGAGGTGACTCAAGAGTGATTTCATGTACAGTGACTCGGTTGTTATCTCCTAGACATCAGCGCATTAGCTCAGTCCTGTCGTTGTTTTATCCCAATAAATACATACATAGTCTTATTACTTAGAAATGCCCGGCCTTAGTGTGGCTTGTTTCTAGCCAGCTTTTCTTAAGTTATCCCTTCTACCTTTTCCCTCTGGGCTTTTACCTTTTTCTATTCTATATTTTTTTCTTTGTTTCATACTCCGGGGCTGGTGGTGTTGCTGAGTGACTGGCCCCTAGCATCCTTCTCTCCTTCTTTTCTTGCTCCTTTTTCCCTCTTCCAAGATTTCTCCTCTATTTATTCTCTCTGCCTGCCAGCCCTGCCTATCTTTTCTCCTCCCTCACAATTGGCCGTTCAGCTCTTTATTAGGCCATCAGGTGTTTTAGACAGGCACAGCGACACAGCTTCACAGAGTTAAACAAATGCAGCATAGAAGAATGCAACACATGTCTGCATCATTAGACAAATGGTCCCCAGCATAAATGGAACACATCTTCAACCAGTATCCACAACACAGCACTTTCTAAATTATGGTTGAAACTGCGAGGACCCAGATGGGAAAGTCTGGGGCCCCTCAGTGGAGGGGAGCCAGCTAGTTCATCACATAACTGATAAGGCAGGCTGTGTCTAATTTGACTATCACCCTAGAGATCACTGTGGGGCAGCTGAAAGAACTTCAGAGGAGGGAAACAATTTCATTCTTGGCTTTTTTTTAACATTCTTTCTTGTGATGGCCACTCTGACTGAGCTCGAGGGAAAAATATTTTAATAAAATAAAATCTGATGGGCTAGCGAGATGAAAGTGCAGTGGGCAAAGGCTCTTGTCGACAAACCCAAAGTCTCGACGCTGAGCCCACGTGGTAGGAGAGAACTGACTCCTGTCAGTGGTCCCCTGACCTCCAGTTGTGTGCTAGCATGTGCACCCTTCTCTAATAAATAAAATGTAATTAATTTTTAAAATCTTTAGTTCTATGTAAAATATATGAAAATAAAGTGGCCATCGTGCGGGAAAAGAGCCAAGAAACTGAATTACTTTCAGAGATGAGGGATAGAGGTTGGGGGTTGAAAATTGTATCCAAGAGGTGACATTTTGAAAAGGGAAGAAAGAAACTTGGCCACAGGGTATATAAAATGGAGAGGAGGACTCAGGTTAAACTCTTTAGGACATTAGAAAACATATTGTGAGATCTAAGGTTGGCAGCAGGGAGAAAATGGTTGACCTTCTGGATGGGTTTGAAGGGCAAGTGAGCTATCCTGTGTGCTAGTCTGCTGAGCAGAGCAGACCTGAGAAGTCAAGGTATAGGGATTTATCAACACAAAAAGGGTTTTGACAGTCTGAGCAAAGGATCCCCTGTTGTCGGGAGGGTCCATGAGGAGGATGGGGCAGGAGCAGGTCTTGCTGAGGAAACGAAAAGGAATGAATATTCAGAGAGATGTGTGAAGCAAAGGGAAAACGGAGTGACGAAACCATGGAAGGAAAACGAGTAGAAAAGGCTGGTTAACAGTCTCAAATGCCACCAGAGATGGCAGAGGAAACATTCCCCAGCTGCTTGCAGCAGAAACAGGGAAATAACAGATGGGAATGTGGCTAAGCAGGAATCAGAGGCAGCATATGTAGACTCCACATTTGGGGACTCTAAAGCAAAGGGTCATTTAAGAAGACTTACATGTTAAACCAGCCATTGTGGTACTGCTCGTGTATTAGAGTCAGGGATGAGAGGCAGGAGGAGTAGAGTTTGAGTATGGTTGCTTGAATAAAATGTAAATGAAATAAAGCTCTTTTTACTGCTGTGCTAATCGAAGATTCCAACTCCTGCCAAGCCCAGGGAGAAGAGTGATCACCCTCACCCAGAGTGTGTAGCCTTTTATTTCCTCTGCTTGTTGCATAAATAAGACAAAAATTTCAGACAAACCAGTGGTCTGTTTTTAAAGATGCGTCTGAGCATCAGAGGTTGAATCTGTTCTTCAGTCTGGCATTCAGAAGGTAGGAGTTATACTCCTGACACTCTCATGTCCTGAAGCACTCACTGTATGCTCGATCACGATGAGGTGTGCTCTCTGTTAAAGGGTAAGCTAGCTGTAACCAAGGGTTATACATCCACTGGCGATATAAATACAAATCTAAGTGTGTGAAGAAAAGTTGAGGGGTTGTGGCAGGCTCAGCAGGGCATTTCGGGAGAAGACCGGAAAAGGTACCAGTTACCAGGCAGATGCAAAAGCTGAGCCATTTCTGGAAGGGAACAGTGCATGTGACTTAACCATGGACAGTTGCTTAGTTTGGCAGGGCCAGGGGGAAGGGTGGAGGGAGTGCCAGTCACGGTTGCTTCTCCACCCTGTCAGTACACATAGCAGCCGGTCTGCATTTAAATGCTGCTCCGTTACTGTTGAAGCCATTGAAAACTTAAGAACAAGCCCAAGACTATGTCACTGGATAATGTTAATTTTTTTAAATAATTAAGTAACCCTTTTAATACAGATATGTTACAGACAGACACCTACAACATCTGTGTTAACCTGAGCATTTGATTGCATATCCCTCCTCAGAAACACAGCGTGTGTTGCTTCTGTGATTGGTGGAGGACTAAGACTACCTTTGGAAGGTATTACCAGCTCTCCAAATGGCTTTGGCCTGTGTGACAATCTCCCTCATGTCACACCAATTTCCTTTGCACCAGGTCTATGACTCAGCGTTAGAAATATGCACAGCTCAAAGTATCAGTCTCCATACTGGCTTCTTAATTTTCAACCGTGGCCCCACTAAAGCTGTTTAATATGTAACCTAAGTGCAATTACGGAGCAGAAAGTTGACCTGCCCTGATGTATGTGTCAGATGTGCAGGCACTTCCACCTTTAAATCACTCCCTATTCGTTTGCTCATGTGGCAACCCTAAGGAGCAGGCAACCGAGAGCGTTGTTATTTGAAAATATATCAAGCTGTATTAAAACACTGGCTTTAGAGATGATTAAAATATTTTTTGGCATTCAGTGTTTTGTCTTCCCTTCAACCCATTGTTGAATCTTATTTTTACTCCCCCCCCTTTTTTTTTCTGAGTTAGTCTTCACATAGAGAGACTCTTAAGGTTTTCATTTATGTAAGCCCTAAAATTAGTTGGTGATTTTTTAGGGGTGTGGGAGTCATAGAGGAGAGACTTTCTGCACTGGAGTTTGAAAGGCACTTTGAGACAGAACTTGAAGGGCACTTTACCATGAAGTCTTCCTGCTGTGTTTACTTTCCCTTTGCTCGGCTTCAGAGGTTAAGGCAGATGGTGATACTGTGTGCGCTGTTCAGAGGTGCTCTGTTAATCTGCGGGTGGTGGTCTCTGGAATGAAGCGCAAGCCTTGGTGTCCTGTTTGATTGTGAGTAGTCGTGTTAGTCTCAGAGGACTGGCGGCCAGGAATAAGCCACAGTGCCTAATAAGACACAGAGACCAGTTGGCAGGGTGCCACGGCATTTCTTGCAAGTGATTTTCTCATAAACAACATGGCTTCAGGCTGAAGAGGATGGTCACCAGTCTGCTAGGAATTACGGGTCAGAGTGGAATCTCAGGACTTGGTGGAGCCGGTCCTGGACACTACGGAGTTTGAAATGAGTGAGTTCGTGGAGCCGTGAGTGCCTGTGGATCAAATGGGGAATGTCTGCGGCTGTGTTCGAGCTGAGAAAGAAGAACAGTATTTTGATCCTGCCAAAACTCCCTTGAGCCCTGAAAAATACTCTCCCGGAAGAAGATATTTCAGAAGAAAACCGTTCCAGAAAGCTGGAGGTGACTCTGCTCCTGCGGGACCAAACAGTGAAAGAGAAGGCAAGAAGGGTGGCGGTCAGCCTGCCAGGGAACAGCCAGCTGTGCCAGCCAGAGAGCTGGTGCCAGAGGACCCCGCCACAAGCCCCGCACCGGAGGGTGGTGTGCAGCCAGCCAGAACAGCTGCAGCAGACCACGGTGAGCAGAAACCTCTGCCGGGTGCTCCAGACAAGGGCTCCTACCGAGTGATAGTTTCCTCTGCTCAGAGCAGCGACTCAGAAGTACAACTTAGTGCCTGGGACAAGACGACTTCAGAAAAAGATAGCCCTTCCTGTCGCACAGAGACAGAGAGACATTTAGGTGATGTCAACACAAAACAGAGACCATTCCCGAGAAAAGACAACGATTCTCTTTTCCAAAAGTCAGCCAGCTTAAGTTCCATCTGTGTCACAGAGAACACACTCAGAAACAATGTGTTTGTGGGAAACCTGTCAAAAAGTTACAGCAGTATCCAAGAGCACTGCAGGAGAGTTCACCCTCATGAAGCACACTCTCCTCAGTTTACAAAAAGGAGGTACCATTCCCTCTGTGCTAGTGTGCCCTCGGTCTCCGGGGGCACACCTGGGAATGATGGATGTGAGGTAAGTGAGTGAGTGTAAACGAATGCTCCCCTTCTCACACCAGACTCGAGTGTTGTGGTTTGCCTTTCTAAAATGCCATCTGTGTATTAGCTCATATGAAATTTAATAGTTCTCATATGTGAACACTGTAATGTCAACTTTTGTGTTAGCCATGTCTCTTGTCCTCACTTTAATTTCAGTAGCATAAATATTTTAATTGTTGCATAGCTTTGGAAAGCCCTGATTGAACAGAATACTTAGCTTTAATTTCTTTAGTCTGTGGCTCTTAATTTTCTTTTGGTATAGCTGCAGAAGCTTAGCTCTGTGTTAGATGAAAGTTAAATTAGAAAACAGGACAGCTGAATGTCTTGATGTAGACGGCATAGAGGATTTTGATGTTCCTAATGCACACACACAAAGATCAGTGTTTGAGATACTAGATTGCCCAAATATTGCCTGTTAGATCATTGCCAGTTATACACATATACACACTGTAGTTCCCAAATACATTCAATTACTGTGTGTCAATTAAAATATCAAGTGTTATATATTATTTAAAGGAATAAGTGGTGACAGGACATATGCAGTTCTTTCCGCATTCTGCTCTTCTGGTCCATAGTCCAAGAGGCCAAATTCCAGTTCTCTATCAGTCTTCATGCACAAAACCTTCACATAATTGCTTTCGCTTTTCAGTGTGTTGAGGGTGGAGACACAGATTAACTTGCCCAAATTCCATGGCCCTGATTTGACATCAGAAATTGTTGGGGCATCATGTCATTGGCACTGAGATATGACGCAAGCTACAGGAAGCTGAGATCTTTTTCCCTAACACTGATATTTAGCTTTGGACAAATTATTTGTCTTTCAAAAGTAAGTAGATCAGTGTCATTTACTTCCTAGGGAAGTACATTACTTACATGTCTTCTCCGTGCTGCTGATGCAGGGTTTTCTTTCTTTTTTTTTCTTTAAACTTTTCCTAACTTTATCTTTTACCCCAAAATACCCGAATACAAGCAGCATTCGTGATGCCCGACTTCATGGGCAGGTCAGGGCAGGTCATTGTGTCTTTGGTGTGGATCGTTGGCGGTGGCAGACAGAAGTTTGTTAGGGTTAGTATGCATAGTCATTGCTGACCTTGGTGCCTGAGTTCCTGTTTATGTACACCACAGACCTAGCCAAGGTTCTGCTTCATGAAGTTCTGTTTCTGTTTTGCGGTGGTTGCATTTATAAAGAAAACATCCAGTTGTAGCATTATCTGTGTAGACCAGGCATAAAGGCCAATGCAGAAGAACACATATTAGCTGCCCTGTGCTTATGAATGGAGCTTGGTTTGGTGTCTTAGATTTATTTCCCTCATTTGGCTTCACGTGAACTCTGTGTGCTTTTGTTGTTTGGAAATCATTACAACCTGTTTAGGTGCACATAACCGTTTTCGTCATCATCCTCATGCCAAGTATTTTGTGATCTGTTATAGCGAATGTGTTTTTAAGTTTCTTTGGAAAATACATGTAGAAATGAGGCAGAAACCTGCCACTTAGATTTGTGAAGTGGTTGTGCTGCAGCGCTGTGTGACTAAGTGTGGTGTCGTCTAGAGCAGAGCAGAACGGGGCAGCTCTGCTTTTGTCCACTGGGAGCCAGCAGGCTCAGCTGTTGTCTGAGGTCCTTCTTCTAGCCTCGGTTTGTTTCAGTGTGTTCCAGTGGGACTGTCTGTAGAACTCTGTGTCACAACAGACTCCTCACTTCTCATAGGTAATTAGATGGAAGTGACAAGCCCAGCCCCTTCATTAGTGCCTTCCTCAGAAATCTCTCCCTAGCCACACTACCATTGTCTGCCTGAGGTTATTCTTTACCTCCTCTCATTTGATTCATCCTTGAACACTGTAGAGGTGGCTTTGCAGTAGAATTTGGTACGATTCTTTGAGCTCCTCTTAACCTGATTTGAACTCCTTTGGTCTTGTGACACTGGTCATTCTCTGTGCAGATGACCAGCCTACTTCTCCTTGAAATCCTTGCGGTCATGTGCTGAGAGGCACTCCAGGCTAAGGGATCCCCTTCCACACATGTCTGACGAGTATATCATATAAGCATACAACCATGTGTGGGACACATGGGTGGATTTGAAAAGAGATGGGTGTGTATGATTAGTACCCAGGATTAGTATGATGCCCCTAAATTAGAAAATGCTACAGAACATGTTATGGCCTTGGATCTCCCCAGCAGTTACATGAAATAGCCAAAATAGGTGGATCTCACACCGAGTGAAGAAAAGGAAGCGCACAGTAGCCCTACAACCCAGTGTGTTCTAAGATCGTACAGTTATTGTCGGGGACCAGCCTCCACAGAAATATCACTCTCCAGGGTAGGGGTGTGGGGAACCTAGAAACATTAATAAAGAATATGAAGACATGAAAATAGTAAAACAGGAGAAACAAGAGACTAGTACATGGAGGGAGTTCCAGTGAATATTGGAACCACCCATGTTTAATTTCTAATTGTTTAAAATACCCCTGACCCCAAAAGGTGGAGTAAGACAAAAAACTGCATTAACAAGGTACAAGGAAATGAACAGACCTGTGAAGGTCACAGGCCACCTCCATACCATAGTTAACCATTTTGCTGCTGTTCTAAAACAAGTCCCGGTCACACCCTAGACTGAAATATTCTGTAGGCAAACCACTCCCTGGGTGGAATCCAATCTTATCTCCTTAATGGAATTGGAACTCTGTTGGATCCTTATACTTTTGTTTGAGGTAGAAACTTTTACTTCTCTATTTCTGAAATACAAGGTCTGACTGTTAGCCACACTGGTTGATAATAACCTTGAGAGAGCAGAACTCTGTGATATAAATCTAGCTGGGACCATTGTTGGAGGTAGAAGCACAATAACCTTGAAGGAATAGAGGTAACTTCCAACTCTCTGACCTTTGCTCAAAGTGGTAATAGGCTCACATTTTCCGGGGCCTCCACAAGTTATTATGATTAGCTGATTTAGACAACAGTACGGTATCTGTTACGTCTCATTGTCAGAGAAGTTCTGTTGGGCATGGTTGCCAGTCTGTAGTCCTAAGTACTTACTAGGCTGTGGCAGGAACTCTGTTTGAGCTCAGGAATTTCAGGAAGTAGTCCACCATGCCCAAATAAGGGATGTGGACTGCTTAGCATAAGAAGCAGCGAGTCAGCCCAGTACAGAAATGGAATGGATCAGAACTCATATCGTGTCTGTGGTAGCCACTGCATTTTATCCTGGGCAACATAGTGAGACCACAGTTCTGTAATTTAAAGCAAAAAGACTGATGAAAACTTCTAGAAGAAATCAGAGCCAGGGCTGATGCTCATAAGATCATCTGCGAAGGCTGGAAATGATGAACATAAGAGGCAAGGCTTAGGTAGTCCTTGTGAACAGGTAGTCTTTGTAATGGATTGAGTAAAATGCTTCAGGATCTCCAGTGGTTGAAGCAGCAGAGACATTGCAGGTACCCGAGCAGCAGCAGTGGGCAGCAGGTCCCTAGAGCAGCCAGTTCTAGGCAGAGACTGGCACAGTTCCCAAAATGCCTCCTGCAGCAGGCCACTAGGACAGACAGACAGATGGGCACACCATGAGACCATGTCACAGGTCTCTGAAGGCAGCTGGTCCCGAGCAGGGAACCATGCTGTGGCGGGCGAGAGATAAAAGACATGGATAGGCATGCCATGCAGAGTTGGATATTTATTTAATGGTTATGGAGGGGAAAAGGAGAAGCGGAGACGAGCAGAGAGGCAGAGATGGGGGGGGAGAGAGAGAGATTGAGGGAGAGAAGGGAGAGGCGGAAGCTACCTCTTTGAGAGGGCGATAGAAAAGGAAGGAACTCAGGCTGGAAGCTGAAGATCAGCTTGCCTCAGCTGACTGGGGGAGTGGGCATGGCTTGTCTCTTAAAGGGACAGGAGAGATCATTATATTCCCATCTCTTTTTTTATAATAAAAATGTGGGAGGTTAGGTACCACAGGTTAAAGGAATTGGGGCGACAGATTCTCAAGACTGCTTCCTGCTTATTTGTGAGCGTTGACTTTGGGGTGAACCTGAGAAGGCTGGGTGCTGGTCACATTCTGGCATAGTTGGTCTCTTTGCTCCTGTCCAGTGTTTGTAGTATGGAAATGTCTGGTATCTCTTATACCTGTTTAAAGTATTGGCAGAACAGAGGACAAAGTTAAGTTTAGGAAAAAAAATTATTAGGACCAGGGAATTGAGAGGAGTGTATCTGACCTGTTTAAGATGGATTCTTCAATTCAGCTCCCTGGAACTCACAAGAATTCTTTGGGGTTGTGAAAACAGAAGTTTTAGACATATGCATTTTATAAACAGTAGCATTTTATGTCAGAATGACTGTGACAGATATTTTTGTACAATGAAAAGTATTTTTAAGACTATGGAAGGCAGCGTGAGAGAAATTTGATAACTTGTATTTGTCCTCACACCTTTGTAATTTGTAGGTCTTGTATTTGTATTTTACTGAAATTTGTTTGGTGAGGTTGTCCTTTTATACTGACAAAACCTCTCAGTTGTCCAACTGCATCAGAGATCTTTGGAAGAATAAAATTTACTTAAGTTACTGATTTAAAAGCAACAGAGAACTTACTTGGTTGGCACCTAGAGCTACTCCTCAGGGTCATCCATGGTCGCTGAAGGTCCTATTTGCCTTTTGCTGTTTAGCACAAGGCCTGCCAGGCTCCAGAAGATTCTGTGGGCTAAGAAATCTGTAGGAAGACAAGCCTACCTTGACCTGAGCAGCTAGGCTATCAATTCCAGCGATTCTGTCCACTGTCTGGTGATCTTCAGTTTAGATGAAAGGCAGTTTTTCCCAGTGGTCAGCGCTTGGCAATTGAAGCGAATTGTGGATGGATGTTGTTCTGTGCCCATTTGTCTTCTGTCTTCTTTGGAGGAAGTAGAGTACTGCTGGGAGCCAAACTGTCTCTTTTTGTTATAAAAAATTTTTTAATAATTAAAAATTTAAGTGTCATATTCCCTAGATCTTAGAGCAGTTGAGGGCTGTTTATCAGGTGTAACTACAGTATTAGAATCTGTCTGGAGAGCTGGGTCTGATGACTGTACTGGCTTTTAACTTAACAACTAAGATTTACTCTCATAAAAAAACAGAAATAAGAAAAAACTGCTTGCAATAAAAGGTTAATGTCAGAACTGACAATAGTAGAGAACAGCTTAATGTATTTTAAATGAGGGTTGGTTTAAATATAAAGTATTTTTGTAAGAAACTTAGAAGTACATACAAGTTTAAAACATGAGACTTACTGTTTTTATTGTCTGAAATGAGATACAATGAACAGACAATTATAACATTTAACAGTAAGCATAGGTGCATTTAAGTTACATGTATGAACACACACACACACACACACACACAGAGTGAACAGGAATTGGGTGAAGTGGATGCTCTTGGTGGGCCCTACCAAAGGCATGCCACTGTGCAGAACACACATGCAACAGAGTTAGGCATTGTCATTTCTGTAATTTCATATTCTTTCAGAAGCTATTGGAGCAGATCATGGTTCTATTAATCCTAATGCTACTCTTCGGGTCCTGCTATGCTAGCCTCTTCCCCCACAGCATTCATTTTCTGAGGATGCCTGTGAAGTGGTTCTAAGTGAGGCTCAGAAGGGTTAGATCACTCAGCCTACTTGACTAGCACATAGAGAACCTCGTTTTGACCCAGTTGTCCAAGCTGAGTTTTTCCTTCACCTGCCTTTCCGAGTTTTACATTTCTGTGAATTCTCATGTGTAGATGTACACTTTTTTATTTTTAGTGATTTCTTCCCCTTCCTTTCTGACGAACATTTACTCTCTACTGTATGTTGGGTTAAAACAAGGTCCTGAGTTGAGTAGATCACCCTTTTCTACATGGCACAGCCTACTGTTTGCCACAAGTGGGGACCAGGCTATAAGCCTAAGTCCTTGAAACTCTGGCTTCTGGATGGGGTTGAACTTCCTTCCCACAAGCCTGATGTGTTAGCTAGTGAAAGTAATACTTCCGTCTGCCTTTCTGTCCTTGGATGAATTGCCAGTCAGTGGTGCTGATATCAGCCAGGCATCCTTGAGAGGAGGATGAGGACTAGAAGTGTAGCTGCTGTGGAGATGTTAGCGGTGTCTGGACAAATGAGGAGTAGGTCTTTTGATTACATTAACCTTTAGATCTGAAGTTTTGAAACCAATTCGGAGCCATCTCAGAATGTGAGAGGAACACGGAAACATTCAGTTCATTATTTTTTTCTTTATGCTTTAGTTTCAGAATTCATAGGATTGTGCCAAATTCAGAATGTCTTCTTTCTGACCTGTGCTAGGCTAACCCTGCATCCTGAAACTGAAGATCATCTTTTATATAACTGAGTAATTTGTTTCTTTCTGAACCATTTTATCTTCTTAATGAAAATGTGTTTATTGATTTTTGACTGCCTATAGCTATTTAATTAATGAAAATGTAATCACATAGGATTTGGACCCCAATCAGCTTTACAATGTTTGTATTTCAAACTTGATGGAGGACCTATAAAACTGTGAGCTCCTTTCTTTCTTCTACCAAAGAAACAGGTATAATATTTTATGTTTGGACAAAAATGAGGGGTATCCTGAGTAGTCCTCAGCTTAGCTTTAGCACTTTGTTTTTAGCAGGTTTTTTTTTTATTTTAACCTAAAATCCCAGCCTGAATTTTTGCCAATGTGTAAATCACTTTAGACCGTTCCTTCATGTAGGCGGTTTGTAACTGTTACGGTTTCATGGTGTTTGAGCAACATTTTCACTTAAAGTATTTTGCAGAACATTCTAACACATTTTTTTTTAAACTTGGAAGCAGCCACTAAAAATGTGTTGATTACACTTATTTCTGCCAAAATAGTAAACGCTTTCTGAAAGAGTTGTCTTCAGAAGCAACATCTGAACCTGAAAATACGTGCTTGTGTCGACAGCTCTGCATGGAAGCGGACTCGCCCACCGCAGTGGCAAGTGGTGTAGATCAGAGTTTAAGTAGCACTCCCCCTTGTACACCGGCCTCAGTTTACCCTGGAGTACCCACTGTCCTGAGACCTCTATGAGATGCCATTGCTCCCTTGTTTTATACAAAAGGAAACTGATGCCCAGAGAAGCCACTGGTTAGGAAGGATGGGATTCACTGCAGGCTGTCAGGTTCCGCAGCTGTGGTCTGGTCTCCATCTCTGGACGTCCCTGGGTGAAAAACTTCTTGGGTTAGGAGAACGATGGTGCACTCCTTCTCTCCAACTGTGGCGTCCGTTCTTAATACTATCAAAAGTCTCACATAGAATATTTTATTTTAATACCACATGCAAAGAAACGTAATTTCTGTTTGATGGCATTTTTTTTTCCGTCCAACTCTGTCTTAGGGTTTATGTTGCTGTGCCAAAACATGAACACAGTGAGCAACTTGGAGAGGAAAGGGTTTATTTGGCTCACACATGTACATCACAGCTCATCATCTAGGGAAGTCGGGGCAGGGACATTGAAGCAGGGACTGAAGCGGAAGCCCGGGAGGAACACTGCTTTACTGGCTTGCTTATCCCACTTTCTTACAGCACAACCAGCCCAGGGATTACACTACCCACAGTGAGGTCAGCTCCTCTCCCATATCAATCCCCAAGAAAATGCCCCCAGAACCTTGCCTACAGGACAGTTGGGAGCATTTTCTCAGTTGACTGTCCTTTCCCAGATAGCTCTAGCTTGTGTCAAAATGACGAGAGATTAGTCAGTAAAGTCCACCTAAGGGGTTAAGGACTTTGTGTTCTGTGTAGGTGGTCCTCTGACTAGCCGTCGTCCCCACATTGCCATAGGTCTCAGATGTCAGTAGAATGAGATGGTTTATCAGTGGCTAAAGCTCCTAGGATGTTAAGGAATACTTGTGGTAGAATAAAGAACACATAAGATCTTCAGTCACAAACCTTAGAGGTCTTATTATCCCCATCTCTAAAATGTGTATAGCTGCTTGTATTACATGAGGTAATGTAGGAGTAGACTGGATGCAAGGTGCGCCATGGCCTTCATCCTTTCATCATCCTTTCCTGCAGTACAGAGAAACCCTCTAACTGTCCTCTGAAGCAAAGAGCTCTGTAAGATTTCAGGTTTTACCAAGATGTTTTCTGCTGTCATGAAACCTTTTATATAGCAATAAGGATGCTGCATCCTGTCTTCCTCCTCCTCCTCCTCCTCCTCCTCCTCCTCCTCCTCCTCCTCCTCCTCATTTCTCCTCTTCTCACTCCTTTCCTGAACCATTGTAGATCAGTTTGTTTTCGTCTTCAAATTCCAGAGGTACCTTAAAGCTTCAACATATTCAACCAGAAATTCTCCTGTTGGGAAAAGCCAGTTCTTGAAGTTACCTTAGCTTATTTACACCTTAGTAGAAGATTCCCTTCAAAGACATTGCACACTAGAATAAGAGAGGCAGATCTGTGTCGGGGACCATGCTTCGACAAGTCTACCGCTTACCAGGGTAGGGGCATGAGGATTAGAAAAATGTAAAGTAGGAGGAACAGAGATAAGAAAGAATCACTAAGACTTAGGCAACTCAGCTGAATTCACTGAATACTGAATGCAGAATTTATTTTCCATACACTTTTATACCCCAATACAAAAAGAGGAAGAAACCAAAAGACTGCATTAACATGATACAAAGGACTACGTGAACAGTAACTTGTGCCAGCAAGGCATTAATTCTTGACTACAGCATTCTGTTGTTTAGGCACCCTAAACCAAGTGTCCAGAAGACAGTCTCTCCCAAGGTCAAACCCCCATCTCAAAAGAAGGTGCAGGAGTATGCTTGAATTTCCGACCATTGTTCAGGGGGAAGTGTCTACCTGTATGGGCCATCTTTTTGTCAAAAGGACTAAGCAGCCACACCCTAGGTCAGGATGTGTAGTCCTGGTTGTTGTCAACCATTTTGAGCAACCTCAAACTCTCTGACATTCAGACAAGGTGGAAATAGGCTCATTTTAGGCCTCCACAGATCTGCAGGTCTGTAGGGAGAAGGCTGTCAGTGAAGGAGGGTAATAATGTATGTATGTATGTATGTATGTATTTATTTATTTATTGTAACAGTTTATTTCAGATGTAATCTCTTAATATGTTTTCCAAGTTGGCCTTGGCTCTCTGGGCTCAAGTAATCTCTCTGCCTCAGCCTCCTGAGTAATCACACATCACCACACCCAGTTTACTGGGAAGTTTTTTGGTTTTGTTTAATAATGAACCCTCTATCTCCCATTTATGTGAGAGAGCCAAGTGTGTTGATGCCTCAAGAAAGGTCTGATTTTCTGTGTATTAGCTGCGCTGTCCCTGTTGAAATGGACATTCCCCATACAGGAGAGTTTGGCTGTAAATGTTGAGGTGGAACAAAGGCATGCGTGCCCTTACGGGATGAGTCTCTGGAGCAGCATCTTCCCAGCAGTGGCCTCTTTTCTGTTAATGCTGGAAGGTGAAGGTGATTAAAGCTGTTGAGTTAGTGGAGTGCACTCTGGCTGCTGAGAAAAACAAATTCATCAGTGGCAGTGATAATATGTTTTTCTAAATATGAGGAGAAATTTCACTCTCAGAAACCATGAGATGGAATTTAGGGAACCTAGTTGCAAGCAAAATGTTAGGCCCTGGGCACAGTGTCTTATTTACTTTCACTTTATGGCCTACACTAAAGGGACAGCATTTCCCCAGTGGCTTTGCTTTCTGTCAGTTTGAATTCTGTGATTCCTTGATCTTCTTTTTATAGCCTTGCCTACAGGAAATAGCTTATGTTGCTTTTCTACTTTTTGTACACATTAGCTACTTATACATATATGTCAAGTTGATAAAGCTTTTAAAATGACATAATTATTTTTAAATGTTAAAAATAAAATTGCGATTTTTTTTGTGTGGAATATTAAATGCATACGTGTTTTAAGTGTACGCATGAGGCTAGGATAGAAGAACTCTGTGTCAGAATGCTTCCATAACATTCTTGTGGCCTAGAACTCGGTCTCCCATAACCAAGATAAATTTAACCAAGTTAAATAAATGTGAAAATTTCAGGGAGTGTTGGAGTTTGGGGATCAGCTGTGCTGCGTGCATGCCATGATGGTGACAGCGTCTGTAAAAATAGGCTCTTCCCTTTCCCGGTTGTCTGGTGATGTTGACCGCTCGGAGGTCTTTCTCATTTCCAGATCCCGTGGCTTCACAATGATGCTGTTGTTACTCACTCCCAGCAACTAGACCATTTAGCAATCCACTGTCAATGAAATCCGAGAACCCAGATGTGTTAGCGGAGTTTCCAGGTTATGTCCTGTCAAGTTTGGGACTTTTTGTTTTTGGTTTGTTTTGGTTTGATGATGAAGGTGAGGTGTAGCATCTCTACTTGGTACTGGTTCCCTGCGGGACCCTTGTGACCCTTGTGGTCAGTCTGGAAGCTTCTACTGGAAAGCCGAGCTGACTATGATCACTTCATTTCCTACAATGGCTAAGTTTGCAGAGGTTCAAATGGCAGCATACAATGTTTCTGATTTATACTTGGTCTTCTCTCCCCCAGTCCATGCCTTTTCACCTAGTAGGCATCTACTGAATACCTACCTGATGGGTCTGTAGTAGGCAGACAAGGAAGAGAACATTCTAAGGGTAGAAGTCACCTACAGACCTAGAGAGAGGGAGCATGTGGGGCTTTCTTTTTTTCCCCCCGAGAGAGGGTTTCTGTAGAATAAAGAATTCACTAAGTCAGGCATGGTGGTGCATGTCTTTAATCACAGCACTTTGGAGGCAGAGACAGGAAGATCTCTGTGAGTTCAAGACCAGCCTGGTCTACACAGTGAGACCCTGTCTCACAGAACAAAAAAAACATGCAAACAAAAAGAATAAACTGCACCGCTCACACAGGTAGGCAAACCCTCGGTATAGTTGAATGTCTGCTAACTAATCTGTGGGCATTTTAGTAACTGGGTAGTGCTCTTTGAAAGCTAGTGTTTGTGGGCGCTCTACAAAGTATTTGTATTTGATGTAGAAATCCCAAAGACTCTTCTTTCTAACTTAGAATCGTGTATCGTGGAGGAGTACATATAGAGTGGTAGTGATGGCGGTTGCTGCTGCACACTCTGCTGTGCCAGGGCGCTGCCCTGAAATAGGTTTGCTCTATGAGAAGCAAACAGCATTTCCTCATTCATTCTGTGAAGTTGGGATTGTCCATGTGTGAATAGCAAAATGCACGCAATGGTTGGGATGCATCTTAGCTTGGGTTGCTATTGCTGTGAAGAGACGCCATGACCACAGCAGTGAAGAGACGCCATGACCACAGCAGTTCTTAGGAAAGAAAGATTTAACTGGGGCTTTGCTAACAGTCTCAGAGGTTTAGTTCATCATTATCATGGCAGAGAGTGTGGTGGGGAGCATGGTGGCCTGCAGGCAGACAAGGTGCTGTCTACATCTTGATCAGAAGGCAACAGGAAATGAACTATGACACCAAGTGAAGCTTCAGCAAATGAGACCTCAAAGCCTGTCCCCAAAGTGACACACTTTCTTCAATAAGGCCACACCTACTTTAACAAGCCTACCCCTCCCAATAGTGCCACTTCCTTTGAGCTAATGGTGGCCAGTTACATTCAAACTACCACAAGGTGTTTCTGTGTGAATACACTTAATGAGTTAAGTCTTTCACGTGTGAGTGGAACTAATTATATCTTGTAGTAGTAATGAATTGGAGTCTAAATTTTCACAGCTGAAGCAAAAAAGTAACAGAAGCTTCTGAATTTTCACAGTTGAAGCAGAAAAGTAACAAAAGCTTCTGAGAGAATTTGCTTAGTTGAAAAGTTAAAGAACATCCCTTTACGTTAAAAGCTGGTGTTAGCAGTGAATAAGAAGTTTTAAGCCCCATGCCAAGATATAATACAATACCCTCAGGATTCAATCGAAAGAGAAATTCCATTCTGGAAGATGGCAGAAGCTTTGCTGCGGCCAGGATCATGGTGAGGCCACCTGAGCAGTGTTTTACAGTGAAAGTGACGCTGGAGCTTACTGGGGGACTGCATTTGTTCAAGTTGAAGAGGATCTCCTTAACCATGGGCAGAAAACAGCTTACACACTCCTCCCTCTGAAGGGACAGCCCTGTGGATTTAACATCACTGCTTGGCTCCTCTAGTGCTCTATCTGTGAGCACAAGGACCTCCTTCCCTCCCACATCTCCCCTTGTGCTGTGGTTGAAGGGATCCAGGAGTGTCGAGCAAGGCTCTGTGAAACTGCGCCGCGACGTTGCAGTTCTTGTTCCTTGTTCCGGGTATGAGAGTTACTGAGGGTGGGGTTGGAGGTGAACGTGGGTATAGAGGTTGGAGATGCATCATGGTTGACAGAGTTTTTGATGGGGCGCTTCTCTGTGGTAGGAATATAGACAGGAGTGCATGAAGGGTAAAGAAAACTCCGGTTTCAAGCGCACTGAATTTTAAAGGTTGCAGTGCGCATCACAGTGGTCATGCGTAGCATCTGAGGCTGGCATGGAGCTCAGCGGGAGCCTGTCTGCCAGAAGTTAATCTCTGAGATAGAAGGGTGTGGCTTGTTAGAAGCTCATACCAAGGATGCTGAATCTGAGTGAAAAGACTGTGAGTTTTCAGTATTAGGTGGAGCTGAGGATTGGGCATGTATTCACACTCAAGTGCTTAACAGTTGTGGGTATATCATTTCTGAGGAGTAGAACAAGTGTGTCCTATAATGTCTTTGTTGAGGTTGAGGTCTTTGTACCCATAGGTATTGGTTTGAGAAACACTCCTGCAGGCCTAGCGGAGAGTTATGGTAGTGGGGGAGACCTGACACTCAAAAATGAGGAGCGATGTGAAGTCCTTAAGAGGCGTTGTTTCTCAGGGGCTGCGATTTCTGGAGTTGTGGGAGGCAGATCAGAAGTGAAGCGAGCACACAGCGTAGATGGGAAAGCTCAGCAGGCGATGGACAGTTACCTGAGAATGGCCAGAAAAGAGGAAAACAAGCTGGTGTGGTGTGTTAGTCTTCAGGGCAAACCGTGGTTCATGACATAATTAAATGTGTGTTTTTAAATTAGAGTTTAAACATAGTGTGTGTGTGTGTGTGTGTGTGTGTGTGTGTGTGTAACAGTCTGAACTAGTGTGTGTGAGTGGCAGTCTAGAATTCATCTGTTGGAAATTATTTAATAACAAGACCAATTATTTTCTGTAACTGTTGCAGACCTGTAAACTCACCTTGACACCTCTCAGGGAGAACAGCACCCACGCCTTTATCCTGGCACCTTATCGCTGAAATGTACTGTCTTTCCTAGTTAATGGATAATTACTCTTGTAACTAGGCTGGCCCAGAATGTTCTTCAATCAGCTAGAGACAGCAGAAACAATCCTTGATACATTGAGAACTGGGGAAAATAAATTTGAAGTGCAGGGTTTTGCTCCTCCCTTTTAAAAAGGACTAACAACAGAAATAAAAATTATTCAACGTGTATTTCCTGTGTTCCAGGTCTTAATAAACCATGCTGATGCTGAATAAAATATCCAGCATACACTGAGCATGTATTTCCTGTGTGCAAGACATGATCACACCATGCTAATTTGGAATTCTCATACAGAATGTAATAACTCTCATACTGTTTCAGGGAGGGAACATTCTTAAACAGCTGCATGACTTGAGTATGTAATCATGAAGAAGCAAATTGGTGTGGGCTGTGTCACTAAGTCATCTCACATAATTGTGTCTCAGTATCCTCAGAAGTTATTAAATAGAAAGTAGTGGTAATTGTTTTCCGCATGGAAAATAAAAACATAATTCTTCTGTATGTTATGTGGTATGTCCATGTACATAATTCTTTCCCATAATGTAGAGGTTAGCACAAGTTCCTAGGGAAGATGATTAAAATGGAGACAGTGCTTCTCTTTCCATTCCCAGACATTTAAAGGCCAGTGTGGCAGACTTTGCTCAGCTTGGAGCTCCACCAGGCTGACTGCCCTGTAGAACCCTAGGTGTAGAGGGAGTGAGGCCCCACCTTCATCTACAACAACAGTAGACAAGGTAGCATCTGCCAGCCTGGGAAGAACTCTTATTCTGAAGCCTTTGTTCCTGGGGGTCCTTGGATTGGCCACGTCCCTCCCTGGCTGTTGTAGCTGGGAAGAATAAGGAAGGGGCTTGGCCCTGTCCCATTCTCCACTTTCAGTTGCTTGACTCTGTGTTTGATCTCTGGGTTCTTTGTTGTGTTTATAGTGTCTTAGTAAGATTTTAGATGGAAAGAGGCCTTCAACCTTGTCATCAGCGCCCTACCCCCTCATTTGATAGATGAAGAAGCTGGCTCTCAAACCAGAAGCAGCTCTCATTGCTCTGATTTAGGCCTTTGTTTCTGTTGCAGATGGGTTTGTGATGATCACACACACACACACACACACACACACACACACACACACACCCCTCCTTATTTGCAAATCTCTTCCAGGTCCTGGCTTGCTTTCTGTTCTTCATCTCTCGGTGTCAGACATTTCTCTGATGGAGGGAACAGTCACATATTGATGTTAATCCCAACTGTGAATCTACTAGGGAGCTCCTGCTGAAGTCACTTTGTGCCTTGAGTAGTTAGCACCATGCCAAGAAGGACCCAGATGGAAGAGTTGCTCTTGGGACAGTGTGTACCATGGAGACCTGTGTTCTTTTCTGTCACTCAGTGGAAGGGACTCTTGGAGAACAATGCAGATCCCTGTCCTGTTTTGTCACTCAGTGGGAAGGGGCTCTCAGAACTGTGCAAATAAAACACACATGGAAGTTCTACTAAAACTGAACAAGGAGCTCCAAATAGTTTATAGGCTGTTATCCAGAAATGTTACAGAATATAGTTAAAAATGAGAGAGGGCACCGCGTCCTTATTCTTGACATGGAATATTTGTTAAATCAAATTGTACCTAGAGTAACTTATGACTTTTACTTCTGACCTATTTTCATCTGGAAAAAAATTCACTTAAGTTGTTTTAAGAGATCTCACTAGCAAAGAATGTAGAATTGTTTTAATGATGTTAAGTTTTGATATAACACAAAAGCAGGTTAATGCCGCAGCCCTGTAGCATGCAGACAAACCTGCAGGGCAGCTTCTGTTGGGTTAGCATGAGGGTCACCACGGCGTGTTGTGTCACCTTTGTGACCTACTTTGTGGTGTGCCACTAAATAAATTTAAACAGTACAATATAGTTACCCTGATCTGTGTTGTGTATAAACATACAAATGAAATGAAGCTTTTAAAATATACTATGTTGACTACAATGAATCACTAAAAAGATATCCGGGAACAACTGTATAAAAGAATGGGTAAAAAGCAAGTTGTTGATTTGAGGTGAGAACTCTAATTCTCAGGGTAAAACAGCACGAATGTATTTGTCTAGCATCTGCTAAATAGTGAAGGCTTTAATAAGGAAATGCATTGTAGCATGAATTCTAATTGGTCTTAATAATAATAAAAACTTGGAGTCAGCTATCGAGGTGAAAGCTGAAGAATCAGAGAAACAGAGCAGCAGCTACTAGAGTTCTTACCTGTACCAATGCTCAGACCCAAGGGGCCATCCTGTCCCTAGGAATCCTCAGACTGAATCTCCCTCCTCAGACTGAATGCCCTGAGCTCTTGTCTCCGCCCACCTTATTCCTTTCTCTGCCCAGCCATATCACTCCTTTTTTTCACCTCCCTAGTGCTGGGATTAAAGGCATGTGACCCCAAGAGCTGGGGCCACCTGTGTGAGCTCTGTTTCTCTCTTAGACAGATTGTTATCAATCTCATGTAGCCCAGGGTAGACTTGAACTCACAGAGATCTGTCTGCCTCTGTCTCCCGAGTGCTGGGATTAAAGGTGTGTGCCACCACTGCCTGGCCTCTATGGCTAACTAGTGGTTAGCTCTGCACTCTGAGCTTCAGGCAAGCTTTATTTGTTATAGCATAAATAAAATACCAGTGCAATGCATTAAACAGAAGTTCAATAATTTGCTTCAGGTATAAGAATAAAAGTTCAAGCTGTGTTTTTTATATTTTGTGTGTTAGCATGCTGTTACATGAAGATTTCTGGGAATTCTGTTTTATTTGTTTCTTTTACAACAATTCATTGTGCTGCCTCAGTTTGGAGTAGTCCGAATCCCTCTGCATGTCAGGGTTTTGTTGTTGTTTATCTTTGTAAAATCCGTGTGCTTTACACTTAAAAATAAATTGGATGATTTTAACTTGGACACAGATAAGTCAAATCCAGAAGCCTGCTTTAAATTCAGTTTTCCTCTGTAAAACAGGGGAAATATATTTATTATAAAAAACAAGAGTTGCAAGGATCAAAGAAAATAGTATGTAAGTACTTGGCACATAGTAGATTTTTACTCTCTCTGCTTCCTTCCTAATGATTTAATGCTTCTGTTATATTTAGATATCAGACATCCATGTAACTGGCGAGTCAGAGGACATGTCAGCGAAAGAAAGGCTGCTCCTGTGGACACAGCAGGCAACAGAAGGTTATGCTGGAGTACGGTGTGAAAATTTCACTACTTGCTGGAGAGATGGGAAACTATTTAATGCCATCATTCATAAATACAGGTATGGAATCTGTGTGTTTGCCCTAATGTAAATATAAGTCACTCTTTTATTTCTAACATTTTAAGTAACATGTTACTATTGAAAAAGCAGTTCATGTGCATAGCAGAAACTCAAGATAAAATGAAAGACAGCGTAGGCCCACTGCTGAGTTAGTTCTCTAAACTGTAATGCATGTGTACACAGAAAGAGAGACGCAGAGATAGACACATACAAAGATGGACAGACAGACACGCACGCATGCACGCGCACACACACACAGAGGAACATGACTGGTAGACAGAGAACAACAGAGCTGTATTATGTCTGGATTTTTTCTACAACTTAGCAGGTATTAAGCTCTTGTGCCTACAGTCTGCAGGTCGATGATCTAGATTTTATCTATAGGGAACTGATGAGTAGAAAAGCAAAGGTTTATAGTTCGCAGGCTTAACAACCCATGAATTTCCATGTCATATCATTTTATCATTCTAAGTGGTGGCTGGACAGCTGATCTGGGCTTGGTGAACCGTTTTCTTATGAAAATGATTAACTCTTACTGTTAACATTCGAAATAACACTGAGTGTATAGCATTGTTCTACTCATTAATTCTCACACCATCCCCTCTTGTCTCCATAGTTATACGTGAAGTCAAGACACTGGGTAAATATTTGCCTAGTCACAAGACTAGCAGGTGGTGGACTTGGGATTCAAACCTGGCAGGCTGACTCTTGAGTCTGTGCTTTTACTATCTCATTAGAAATTAAATTCACAGAAAATGTTTCTTGAAAACTGTGGGTTTAACCTCTATTATTTTCCTTGATTTTACAAAGAATGTGTCATGTTGAAGAACCAAATTGCAGTCACGACTATGTTAAGTCTATGCTATAACCCTAGTAAACTGAAAAAGGTATTGACTATAATAAAAATTATACAAAACAGTAATGAACTCTTCATGGGTCCACACTCAACAACGTGTATTTTTAAACAGTCTGATAGCCTCCTTCTTTGATGAAACAACTTTGGGATAGAGGTGGATGGAGGTTGCTGAATTAGGAAGAAAACCTGGGTCAACCTGCCTGCCCTTGTCTAGGGTACAGTGCAGACACTGAGTCAGTCACACGGTGGCACAGACATATCCCTGCCTGTCCCAGGCATTCAACACTGGAAGACCGTGGAGCTCTTTCTCTGAAACCTTTTAGGTAGTATAACAGTTGTAGAGACTAGATTTTCTAAATTCATCTGCTTTAAAATTATTGATACCTGTATTGGCCATGGTAGCCCATAATGGCAGCTGAATTTGAAACCAGCCTGGGTTCCATAGCAAGAGCTTGCCTATAAAAAAAAAAAATAGGTAGATAGATGGATAGAATAATCTCTCTCTCTCTCTCTCTCTCTCTCTCTCTATATATATATATATATATATATATATATATATCTGAAATCTGTCTCTTCAGTACTCACTAAGGATTATATGAGCAAATTGGCATCCGTATGTATTTTTTTCTAATTACTGAAATAAGTCACTGTACATCAGAGATCCTAAAAATTTCAAGAAAAATTAAATAGACTGTCATTGCTTATGGTGAGAAATGGGATCTTTCTAAAGACAATATCTTATGTGTGTGAGTGTTTTGTATTTATAACCACTAGCTTTCCTGGTAAGTACCCTTGGAAAACAGGGTTGTAAACCTTTGTGTGGGCTTAGGTCCTCTGGAAGAGCAGCAGCCTGCTCAGAGCCACTGAGCCATCACTCTCCAGCCCAGACATTGGAATTGTAGTTCTTTTTCTCCTCTAGAATTGCTGGTAAAATTGAATTCCAGCTCTAAGCTTTCAAGGTCTCTGTTGCTGAAGTTCTGTTACAGTATTCTCTGTCCCATACTTGGTTTCTTTCGCAAAAAAAAAAAAAAAAAAAAAAAAAAAAAAAAAAAAAAAAACCTAAGTCTGTAAGAGGTGTTTTAAAGCTTTGGGGCCTTTCGTAAGAGTCCCTTTCCTCCAGTGTGTGTAGGAACTAAACAGATAGGCTTGACTTGCACATATTTCTTTTTTTCTCAAAGTTTATATTATTTTTTAAAAACATTTATTCATTTATTAAGTATACATGGTTCTGCCTGCATGCATGTCTGCATTCCAGAAGAGGGCACCAGATCCTATTACAGATGGTTGTGAACCACCTGTAATGGTGATTGCTGGGAATTGAACTCAGGACCTTTGGAAGAGCAGCCAGTGCTCTTAACCTCAGAGCTATCTCTCTCTCCAGTCTTATTTCTTAATACCTTAATTTACTCCAAAGACCAAGGAGACAAAGGCATTAACAAGGAAAGTATCAACATAAGTGGGTTTTTAGATATTAACAGTCATAATAATTTAGGAGCCGTTGGTTTTACTTATCTATTCCCATACAATTTTAATGGTTTCATCTCTTGTATTTATTTGGATAAGAAGCTTTACTATTTTATTGGATTTCATTTTGCTTTAGTAATAAAACTTAGCTGAGCTAGCACGTGGACCTGTTTTCTAAGCAAATCGCTAGCTGTTGGAGGACCATCGGAGAGAGTGATGACTGCAGTGGCTGAGGTGGCTGGGGTAGATGGAGACTGTGGTTCTCACACCCTAGGAAGACTAGGGGTTAAAACAAAAATATGTCTTTCCAAAGTAAGCAACTATTACTTCCCATGGTAATTGAGTAAGACTTTCATATATAATATCTAAGGATTTAGAAATATTGATCTGTCATAAAAGCAGAATCATGACAGATTTTAAGCTGTGAAATTATTTATACACAGAGCAATAGGTTTCCTTATGGTATTTTCAAACATACTTTGGTTTTGTTGTATACACACACACACACACACACACACTCAAAATTTTGGATTAATATAAACTATTTTGTGAAAAGTCATTGGTGAAGGAATTGCTTTAGATAGTCTACCATAATTTTTATTAGAATTATATCTAGAATATTTGAAAGTAAACAAGTTTGCTAACCTAAGTAAATAGTATGTTATTAACAATTCAGTATCCTAAAATTTTTCATAGGTTAGCTTTCTAATTTTTATCTCTAAAGAACTATTATACGAAATTAAATGTAGAGGAATTTTAAAGGTAACGTTGATTTTGTATATTAAAACCGTCCACAGAGGTAAAAAGAACATAGTTTTAGAAGATAAGCACTCATGAAACACATTCAGACCATGTAGGTAGATGTTTCTGCTCCAGCAGAAATCTATATTATAATAAAAATAAATATTTTACTTTGGAAAAAAAATTATCAAGCTGGGCTGTGGTGGTGTACACCTTTAATCCCAGAACTTGGGAGGCAGAGGCTGGTGTATTTCTGAGTTTAAGGCTAGCCTGGTCTACAGAGTGAGTTCTAGGACAGTCAGGGCCAAAGAAAACATCTCATGAGATAGCTGTGCCTTTGTTTTTATCAATAATAAAAAATGTTGAAATGCTTTTTAGTATGCTTTTAAGAAATAATGAATGTGACTTCTGGATTTTGCCATTACTGGCATAATTTCTACATGCTAACAGTTTTAAAAGATGGAAGTGTTGACCTGAGCAATGTAGACATGTGTCCTCAAAGACTAATGAGAGCTAGCAGAGATCCATGGAAATGCCTGCATGTCTGGAACTGCCAACCCGGGCTTTTGTTTCTTCCTGTAAATTATTGAGGGACAATCTTAGTTGCTTAATTTAGGATTAGCTAACAGTAAAAACATGTAATATGTTAAGAACAGTTAAAAATTAAAACATATTAAAATACTTGGCTTACGTAAGAGCAAAATCACCAATTCTATTATGTTAATATGTCGCATTATCTGGAAGAGATAAAGAGCCTAGATTATGGTCCAGGTAACAACAATGAGAAAGTAGGGAGATTATAAAGAACAGGGAGATTAAAAAGAAAACTTGGGTTTTTTTTTTAATAGATCACAGGTAAATTAATTTCCCACAGCTAAATGTTGTCAGGAGATTTTGTTGCTGTTCCCGGTTCCTTCAAGGAACTTCGTTTGTTACATTTGGTTTTCAGCGGAAAGAGTTGAAATAATAAAAATGGCATATGCCTGCCTGTGTTGTGTGTTCAGTTCAAATAACTTGAACACTTTGATCTATGGTAAAATCTTGGGAGATTTGAAACACGCCTCCCCGTTAATAAGCTCAGAACTTTGTCGCTCGGAAAAATAACAGTGAAGACTGGGTTTGGTGAGTTTGGATGAAAAGATTTTCGCAGGAGCATTCCCTGAGTAGGGGATGTGAAGAATTAGTGATGAGCCACTAGCCAGCGCGTCCCGTGTGTTCTCCCGTGTGTTCTCTAGCCGAGAGTTAGGGTGGAGGTGCAGAGTACCCTGCCGACATTCCTCAGAGGTGGAGAGAGCTCCAGCCTTGCTCCGGCCCTAGGTGTTCTCTGGTCTCTATCCTAATGAGGTAGAGCTCTGACTCTGTGCTTGAAGTTCTGCCCTTGAGCTAACTTCAGTCAGTCTCTCTGGACTTCCTGAAAGCCAGGTCCCACGGGGCAGCCCGTCCACGCATTCCCTCAGGAGCCCAGAGAGCTTGGAGAAAAGCAGCTTGGCCCGGCAGAGCAAGGTGGAAAAACTCAGGATCTCAGGGCCAGAAAGCTGGGTGCGGGGGTTCATTTCCACTTACTAGTTTCTGCTTGTCCTGTTCTTGTTTTAATTTATCCATTCATTTATTTCAATCTCCTGCAGAGTCTCTGCATTCTTTCCATGGGCATGTTTTAAACATATTAGCCAATTAAAACTGGGAAATTTAGGCACTAGTTTACAAGAGCCTGTTTTTTAAACTACTTTCTAATTAAGAAGAACATAATTTAGTATTAATTATTTTGCTCATAATTTGCATTTTCAATTAAAATTTATTGGGACTGCTATGCTTCATCGTATTAAAAGTTTAACAGTCTTTTAATTGGGTAAGTCCCCCCCCCCCAGCCTGTGGCCAGAGTCATTTGTTCAATCATATGATCTGCAGGCTGGTGAGTCACTCTCTCTCAGTCTTGGATTCTGTCACTCCTTAGAAACTAAACTGGATTGGACTGGTTCGGTGCTGGGAGGAGGCCCTTCAGGGGCTGAAATGTTCTCAGGGGAAGGTGGTTTAGTGTTGACTGGCAGTTCCTTTCCCTCTGTCCTCAGGCTGAGTCCCGGCACAGGAGGGTGTGTACACACACCTAGGTGTTACAGGCTCTGCTCCCTGTGGCCAGAAACACTGGTCGTTACTAGTACCAAAACCAAACAGCAACAGCAAAAAGTATTTCATTTTGTAAAGCCAACCAAATCATTCATTTACAAAATGAACTCAGAGTGATTGCACTCAGAGGGAAAAAAAAACTGGTCACTGCTAACTATTAACACATTTCAGGCCCTTAAAGAGCCAGTGTGCACTGCATGCAAAAGAATTCGTTTGTGTCCAAATAAGGAACATGGCTTTAGTGGCATAAATCTGGTTGCTGTTTTTATTGCATCTATTTTTACATGTAATTTGGGGGGTATAGTTTGGCAAATAAGTATCAGAGGAAATTCCAGCCCGTTTTATTTTGTTTCTGTGTTCCTTGCCCTCTTGCCCAGACTAATCCACAGAGATGCCCAGTGACGAGCCTTGGGTTAGCCTTAAGGATGTGATGTCAGCGGTCACCTTGTTCTGCTGCTTCCATTCTTGAGACAGAGCACTGAGGTGATTCATGGCCGTAGGAGGGTGACCTGCGCAGCTGCCCCCGTAGGGGCCCCATAAGCCTTGAAGTTTACAGTATACACTACTGACATAGCCCCCACTTTTCTTCTGTCTGTGATTTCCCTTGAGGTGCCACATGGTTTTCTGTTCTGTGAATAGAACATAGTTTATTTAAAATGCATACTTAATGGACACTTTTTGGATTTTGCCATCAAAATGTTGAATTTAACTTTGTGTGGGTCTGTGTAGAATAAGGTCCTGGGTCTGTATTGTTTCCCTGCCATGAGGCTTTTGAGAAAGAAGTGTGTCTCGATTTTTAGTTGTATTCTGCTAGGTCTGAGAACCTTGTCTCCTGTTCTCCACTTTACCTCTTTACTCACCAAATTATTTATGTTGATTTCTTAAAGACACACCAAAGCTGACGTCATAGGCATGTTTTTCTGTGTTTGATGTTCATGGTGTTCTTCAAAACACAGGTCTATTGTGAGCTGAGAGAAGGAAAGTGAATTGGGCAGGACATTTCAGAGTGACGTAACCACTTGAAAAGTTGGAATGCTGCGCCTGGGCAGGTGGCTTGGTGGGTAAAGGTGCTTGCTGTGAAAGCAAGGTGACCTGAGTTCAAATTGCCAGTACCCACACGAAAGTGAGGCATGGCTACATGTGCCAGTGACCCCAGCATTAGGTGATGGAGACAGGTGGATCCTGGGAGAATCCTGGGCCAGCCTAGCTGAAATGGTGAGCTTCCAGCTTAACGAGAGTCCCTGTCTTAGAAAATAAGGTAGAATGGGATAGAGGAAGACGCCCAGTATCCTCTCAGTTTTCACACATGTGTTCATTTGCACGTGCGCGCGCGCACACACACACACACACTCTAGGATGCAGTACAAGCATGCAGGCTGCAGCGCCTGAGATTCAGGCAGCCTGTGGCAAGCACTAGTCCCCCTTCTCCCTGTGAGCTGTCCTTGAGCCTGTGACAATAGAGCACTTACTGGAGAGCCCCGCTGGATGCTGACCCAAGCCTTGCTGTCTCTGAGCTCCTTTCTTCATCCTGCTTCCCTTCAGTATCCTCTTTCCCCAGAGGAGTGTGGGGCAGGCATGGGTATCCTTCCCTGGGCCCGTTTGTTTGCTTCTCAACTTCTTTGCTTATAGGTTCATAGTCTCATCTTACTGTGTGATATGAAGTAGTTGAAGTTGTTAGTTTTAATACAGTGAAAGTAAGTTGATTCTCACCTCCCTGTTTGGGGGAGGTCTTGGGTTTTTTACATGTGAGATCTGAGCAGTTCATGCAACCTGCAGGTACTAGAAGGAGGCCCCTCTTGGTTAAAGCCAGCAATTTTCTCTGGACCTATTCAGGTTTAGGAGACAGTATGGAAATGAGTTACTGATTGTAATTGTTTAATTGCCTTTTAATTATCACAATTGCTAGATTTTAATCTTGATGTGCCAACAAAGCTTGCACTAAATTATAGTGCTTCTAATCTTTGCTCTCTGCCTTGTTAATAGAGGGGTACTTTGTAGGGGGGAAAGATAGAATATTTGAAATAAACACCTAGTTTTGAGAACAAGAGAAAACTATCTTCATATTCTGTTGTTACCTAGGAGTTCTTGGCCTTGATTCTCTCAATATTATGCGTGCCCAAATATGTGCATAGAGGGATGCCTACACCCTTGTTACATAACTCCGTGTGGTTCTTCTGCAAGCCATGTTTATTTGCTGGGGGACAGGGGAGGAGACAGCTTACAGACCTTGGGGGGATGGGTGGGGAGGGAAGGAGGTGAGGTGCTCATTGCTCCAATAAGAACAATTAGAGTGTGTGAAGTCTGAACATGATTTGATCCGAACAGTCATCTTCAGGAATTTGTTATGGTAACTGCTGTGCTGTCTCGGGAGGAGTGAGCCATAGGGAATGCATGTGCTTACTGTGTGATCTGTTGAAAAGATGATGTTATGTAACATGTGCTGCGGGACGTGTCTTTGTGTGGGGAATATGTTCTCCAGCAGAGCTGTGTTAAGACTGGACTGTGGGTAATTGCAGCGGGGGTTTTCTTTGTCTTTGTATTAAAACTTCGTAGAGTGAATCTCTTCTTTGCAAACTGCTGAGTGTGTGTCATTTTTCTTCGCAAAGCCTGCTCCTGCATGAGCCCAGCCATCTCCCTTGTCTGTGCTTGTCCCTAAGCTGTGATGCACACTGTGGAATGTCACACGTCAGGGGAGAGCCTGAGTGGGAGCAGGCTGGGATGACTATTATTCTCTCTGCCCATTGTATTACTTCTTCCTCTGTTCCTCACCTCGTTACCCTTAACAGATGAGCTGGTGTCTGCTCTCAGGGAAAGCGGACACCAGCAGGTATAAAGATTTTATTCTCTCTTCCGGATATACCCCCACCTCCTTGCTCCCATCTTTATCTCTTGTGCTCCTGTGAAGCACAGCCATCGTGTTCCACCTGTCTGGTGCCCCTGCTGCTGTGCTGTGACTCCTCTCTGCCTTTCCTCTCACCTCCTTTCTCCGTGGTTGTTTGACTTTTCCCTCCAGTTGATCTTTCTCAATGGATTTTAAGGATGTTGGTAGTTTCTGCCAATAAAACAATCTATAGACGTGTTCTTCTACAACCCCATTATTTGTGTGTGTCAGCATGTGCACACAACAGCGTGTGGTGTGTGTGTGCATGTGCGTGTGTGTGTGTTATAGGGGTGCTTTTTTCATTCTCAACTAGTCTTTTTGGAAGAGTTATCTGTGTTCATTTTTTCTCTTGATACTTATTTCTTCACTGTGCTTACTCTGAATCTGATTCCATAATCTACTCCAACACTTGTACGGCCTTGGGTGACTTCCATGTGGATAACAGGTCTGGTCTTGCTTGTCAATGTCTGGCCTCTTGAGCATTCATTTCTTCTCTCTTAGCTGCTGTATTGGAGTGTTTTCACTGTTGTGGGTCCAGCCCCCTCCCTTCCCTCTTTTCTCTCAGCCATATTACAGCTTTAGTTACTGCAATCAGCATTACAGAACAGGGTGCTGTGGGTATGATCTTTTGGTCCCCTCTTCCTCTCCCCATCTCTGCCATTCCTCTGCAAGCCACCATGGTCTCCAACCTGAATTCCAACCCGAATTCTATGATGATATCTGAACCATTTTAAATTTCCTTGTCTGATCTCAGACCTGATCGTTTATTCTCTTATTATAATCCTACTTAATGCAGTTTAATGGCTTTCTGTAGTTCCTAGGGAAAAACGTTTGCAATCTATAAGAGGTTCCTGTGAATCCACTTTTGGCCTCTTCCTCGTGCCAGCCTTGCCTTCTCTCCATGCTCCCCCGCTGCTGCTCCTACCCTTCCTGCGCTGCCTGCCCTCAGGTTTCCTCCGGCCGAATTACAGATGAGTTTCTCCGTGTTCTCACTGCTGGGTGAGGACATCCTGATGTGCTCCACTCTCCACACACCCCTGCCTGTTCTCAGCATCGCGTTGCCTGGAATGTGGTCGGTTAGGTTAAATCCCCTGTAACTGAAGGAGTAGACTCGCTGCTGTGTTGGGAAGAGCTGTGTATCTGCATGCCCAAAGCATCCAGTTACCGCTTCTCCCGGTGCATTTTTATGGCACTGTGCTGTGACAATAGGTGCACCTTAGCCTGTGTACGTTATTCTTCCTGCTTGGTTTACACCTGCTTTTTCCCAAATCCTCTTGAGACCTTGGGAAACCCACATGGGTCCTTGAGCCTTGGCCCAGCTGCAGATGGGAATCCCCTACCTGCCTCAGCCACCACATTTCCCAGTGCTCCATGGGTGTAACTGGAATTCTAGATGGTTTTGTTCCAGCTTGTGTAACTCCTGATTTTCCCTGTAGTAAGTAGAGTTGTCTATCATGTGTATCCTAAGGAAACAGAACAAATCAGGTTGAGATCACAGGACACTTGCATCGAAGCTCTGTGTTTTTTTATTTTGTTTTGTTTTGTTTTTTTGAGTCAGGGTTTCTCTGTGGCTTTGGAGCCTGTCCTGGAACTAGCTCTTGTAGACCAGGCTGGTCTCGAACTCACAGAGATCCGCTTGCCTCTGCCTCCCGAGTGCTGGGATTAAAGGCGTGCGCCACCCCACCCCCCCCACCCCCCCCCGGCTTGAAGCTCTGTGTTTTTTGTTGTAGTTATTGTTTTTCCTTAACATGGCCTTCTCTCTCAATTATATTAAATTTGTCTTTCAATAAGTAAAAGCCTAATGAATAAGAGATTCATAAGATGTCCCCTCTTAGCTATTTTTCAGTGAGGCGTAGGTGGCATTAAGTACATTGTTGTGCAACCGTCACCACCTTCCATGTATAGACCACTTCATCTTGTGTGACCCCCTGTTTCTATTGCAGTGATGCTAAAACACCATGCAGTGACCAAAGCGCCGGTGGAGAAAGGGTTGAGTTTAGCCTGCACATTTAGGTTATATATAGTCCAGCATTTCAGGGAAGTCACATTGGCAGGCCCACAGGTAGCCAGCCACATCACATGTGTGCTCGGGAGCAGAGAGAATACGTGCAGACATGCTTGGTGCTCAGCTTGGTCTCTTCACTCCTGCACAGTCCAGGACTCAAACCCAGCGAATGGTACCATGTTCCTTTAAGCTGGGTCTTTCCACCGCAGGGAAGCAACAAAGACAGTCTGCTCCCCCCCCCCCCCCCACATGCCCTCAGGCCAACCCAATCTAGACAGCCCTGCACTGAGACTCTCTTCCCAGATGAGCAGTTAAGTCAAGGTGACAAATAAAAGCAACCATTGTGACTCCACCCCTTATCAACCTGGCACAGAAAATACCACTTTAAGCTCTAACCTTTCACCTTCAGTCTCAAAAACTTCCTGTTTGTTTGTTTGTTTGTTTTTATAAAATATAGTCTACCTTTAAAAGTCCCTGAAGTCTTTAAAAACCTCAACACTTTAAAAGTCCTGTCTCATAACTGTGAGCTCCTGTTATCAAAAACAAGGTAATTATTTCCAAAAATGTGTTGGCACAGAGTAAATAAATACTCTTACTCCAAAAGTGAAGAAGAGGGACATAGGAGCAATCAGATCAAAAACAAAAGGAAAATCCGGCAGTGCAAATGGCAAACCTGCACAGCTCCACTGTTGCCTTCTGGGGCTTTTAAGGTAATCAGCTGGGCTTCAGAGGGTAACTCTGTCCTCTGCCCCTGCCCACCTGCAGCATATACAGCTGCCCGTTTAGGCTCAGGCAGGCTCCATTCCCAAACACCTGAGGTTCTCCTTGGCCAAACCCACAGCCCTATCATCTGCAATGTCCAGAGTCTCCATTCCAGCAGAAGTTTCGCCTTTTCAGCTTCATGTCCAACTCTCGGGGCCTCTTCTCAGGGGCTCCCAACCTTTCCAGCCCCGCTGCTCTCCACGGCCATCCTCAGTCTTGTGTCCTTTGTGCCTTTAAAATCAGTTCCAGGCAGGCTTTGCTTCTGATATCATCCAATACTGATGCCAACCTGAGTTATAGCCTTCTTAGCTCACAGCCATACCAGTTTGTGTGCTGTCTCCTCCGAGGAGCAGGGAACGCCTTTAGGATTCCTTTAAAGAAATTAATATCCCACCAGGTGGAGCCTCCAATAGGGTTTGCCCAGGATATCCTTCCTGTTGTCCATGTGCAGCACAGGTTTCACCAGAGCCTCTGAGCTCTTGCAGCTGCTTTCTCATCCAGCTAAATGCCCTCACAGCCTGCAGTCTCCCTGACTTACCAATGAAGCAATTGTGTTAGCTTTAGTGTTAACGCCATTCTTTTTTTTTTTTTTTTTTTTTTTTGGTTTTTTGAGACAGGGTTTCTCTGTGGTTTTGGAGTTAACGCCATTCTTAAACTGGTTTCTTCCCCATCATTTAAGCTTTTTAAAGGCAACATCCTCCCATCTCACCCACCTCCTTGGCACAGGCCACCCTGATCTGGACAGTCCCGCATTGAGACTCTACCCAGGCCTTTCTAGGTTGTGTCAAATTGACAGTTAAAAGTAACCATCATCGTGACTGCATGCGACCCAGTAAAGGATCTTCCCCCAGCAGCTAGTGGCCACTTTGAGTTGATATTGGAAATTATTCCCTACTGTCTTTTCAGATGACTGTGTCATTTCAAACCACTCTGTTTTAACTATTGTTTTTAATTCTAATTTTAAAAAAAATCTGTCTTGTACTACAGACCCAGTAATTTTACTATGTACTTCAGAGTTCGACCGATCTACACCTCTCCCCAATAGTCTATATCTTCGCCTCTGACTTAAACAATAAAAATAAACACTAGAAATGAGTTCAACACAGTCTCTGGTGTTGTACCAAGGGGAGAAAGCAAAAGGCAATGTTAGTATTTGTATGTGCTTTGTGTTTGCATTTATACTGTGGGGTTCTGTGCTAATAAAAAACTGTTTGAGGGGCTTCCCTATAATAACTGTCTGCTGTTTTCATTTCTGAGTTAAAGGGAATAAAGAAATTTTATTTTAAAGAAATAAAATAAGATTCAAGTTTTAAGAATATTGTAGCTTCAAAGGAAAATTCAACTTATTAGAGATGCACAATGCTAACCTGTAGAGAGATCACACTCACACACATACACACTTCACACACACACACACACACACACACACACACACACACACACACCAGGGCTATATCAACAGGAATATGGGTGAGGGGTTACCTACAGTGTCAGGAATGACTCAAAGACAGCAGCATCACAGAAGGCCCAGCTCAGTGTGGCCCACAGCTTCTGAAAGTTTATAGCTCACTGCAAGGCATTCAGACCGCTCAGCAGGTCAGCATGTTGGAGAGTGCCTTTAGGCAGGTTGACTCATCTGCAGTCCTTCCAGGCACTCAGCTGTTTTGTCCCTTTAGTTACTCTTTACTGTTTATGAAACCTTGGGGAGGGAGGAGAGAAGATTTGCTCAGTTTCAGGGCTTCCTGAAACTTCTGTGTTGTTTGCCTGCTTTAGAGCTTCCTGAGCTTCAGAAGAAATTGCTGTTCAGGTAGGAAGACCTGGGTATCCCTACTGGATATTTCTACCCAGCATCCTACCTAGTTTTCTTATGTGTTAATGTACTAATAAAGTGTCTAGAATCCGGGAAGTCAAATTGGGGTTATCATCTACCCCAGGTATAATCTCCTGTGGAATTTTAGTGTTCAGATAGCTTTGGCTGTTACTGTGGAGATATTTTGAAATTATGTATCGATCCATATATGTTCCTATGTGTACATAAGTCTCACATGTGAATATGTGTACGTATATATATATACATATATATATATGTCTATATATGGGTGATTGTAAACATTTTGTCTAAAGTGGGTGCTTTTTAAAAATTGGTACTATATAAACTTTTAAATATTAATTTTATTCAGACACTTAAGCTTATAGCAATAGCCATTTCTCCTCCTTTTGTTTCTGTTACTGTGATTAACACCATGGCCAAAAGCAGCTGGGGGAGGGAAGGATTTATTTTATCTTATAGTTTACAGTACAGCGTTGAGAGAAATCAGGGAAAGAACTCAAGAAGAGGCCATGGAAGAACGTGCTTACTGGTTTGCTCTCTATGGCCTGTTCAGCCAACTTCTTATACCACCTAGGAGCACCTGACAGGATGGCACCACCCATAGGAGACGTGGTCCTCTCATATTAACCATTGATCAGAAAATTCTCCCCCAGTCTCACTTACGAACCAACATGATGGAGGCAGTTCTCAACTAACATTGTCTGTTTCCTGATAATTCTAGCTTATGTCAAGAAAAAAAAAAACTAACCAATGCTCTCTTTTAAATCCATTTTTACTTTATATTTTTATAGTAAATTCGGGTTATCAAGCATGTGTAGAATTAGTTTGCTCTTGTTTTTAAGACAGGATCTCACTGTAGCCCTGGCTGGCCTAGAACTCTCTACATAGACCAGACTGGCCTCGTATAAGAGATCTGTCCATCTGTGCCTCCTGAGTGCTGGGATTTAACTGTGCACTACCACATCTGGCAATTTTGCATTTTCTGATCTCACTTCCGCAGGAGTTCATGTCGTTTTGACCTTATATTTTCAATTTAAAATTTATGTCATTTTCTCATGTCTTCACCTCAATCGTAATCATTTCTAAAAGAAAAGATGGGGTATGGTGTTTAAAAAAAGTATAATCCGTGGTGATTGGGTCATAAGATAAAAATAATTGAGAGCTTGTCCATAAAAACACTTTCCTATAAAAACATCTATCATGTGTTTTTACCAGGATTGCTTTATATTACTAGGAAAATTGCCCATAAAATGGGACTGCTCAGTGCCTGAGAGTGGAATGTAGGAACAGAGCCTTTGTGTGCCAGCAGTGTGGTCTGGTGCCCTTTTGAACTTAAACCAGGTTGAAAATGAAATTCCTGCTAACATTCCACAAAAGTGGGAATAGGTGTCTCCAGTGAGTGGAAAGTCCCCGAATTTCTTTGTGTGTATGGCATGCGTGCATGGGTATGTGTGATGTGTGTGGTATACAGGTGTGTGGCCTTGAGCCTCATGTAGAAACCAGAGTAGGGTCTAGAGTGTCTTCTATTGGAGTCTGCTTTACTGCCTTGAGACAGGGTCTCTCCTGAACTGAAGCTCACTGTTGGCCAGCCACTCTCTTGGGATTTATCTCTTTGCCACCCAATGCTGAGATTATATGGGATCCATCGCTCTGCCACCCAATGCTGAGATTATATGGGATCCGTCTCTGCCATTCAATGCTGAGGTTATAGACACACAAAGCCACGCCCAGCTTTTTATTTGGGTGTTGGAGAATTGAACACAAGCACTCAGGCGGGCAAAGCAAGTACGTTTTCCTGCTGAGGCATCTCTCTATCCCCAAACAGATGAAACTTTAAAGACTGTGTTTGTTACCCAATGAGATTGCCAGGAGAGGAGGAGGTAGATAGGACACCTCTGGGTGCTCCAGGCATAGGAGGAAGGCCACTGAAAGGCTAGCAGGGCCAGCCAAGCAGGGTAGCAGTACAATTTTGAAGACCCCTAAGGTCTTTGTTTTTCCCAGTGGCTTTATCTCCTATACACTTTTAGTAGGGGCTGATCACTGTAGCCACTGCTCTGGTAAAGTGTTCAGTTCAAGAAAGAAGAGGGGGCTTGTTCAAACTATGCAGCTGTTTCTGTGCTGGAATGACATCATTCTAAAGGAAGTTTTGTGTTTTATTCTCTTGGTCAAAAAACTTCATTCTTCAATGACTTTATTCATTCTCCTTGGGATTACTCAGTGTTTACGCTCTTTGCTAATGGCAGGGTTCTCATAATGGCATGCTGTTTCTTGTTCAGAGATTGGCAGACTCAAAGTCTGGTTTTTATTTCTCCAGGAAATTTGAATTTTGTAGAAGCAAAACAATGTTTTTATTGGAAGAACGTTAGATCCTAGTCTAGACTTTTGTACATACCTCTTCAGTACTCTTACATCAGTAGATGCTATAGGTCTGTGTTTTTTTTTAAAGTATTATTTGTAGAGGGCTGCCCCTTACGTGTCCTGCTGTCAGTGGTAAAGTGTGCCCACACTCGTCAGTGGACGTCACTGAGGAGTTTCTGATGAGGTTTCGGGATGTGAACAAATAGGAAGTGGTGCTACGTTTCCAGTTTATGAAAACCCCCTCCTAAATCCTAATAAAAGTGCACATAGATTTTTTTTTCTTCGGGTGTGGAATGCTGCATTTTCTTTAGGTTAAAAAAGCAAACAAATCAGGAGCAGAAGGAGAGAGAGCACGAGCAAGGAACTCAGGACCGCAAGGGGTGCACCCACACACTGAGACAATGGGGATGTTCTATTGGGAACTCACCAAGGCCAGCTGGCCTGGGTCTGAAAAAGCATGGGATAAAACCGGACTTGCTGAATATAGTGGACAATGAGGACTACAGAGAACTCAAGAACAATGGCAATGGGTTTCTGATCCTGCTGCACGTACTGGCTTTGTGGGAGCCTAGGCAGTTTGGATGCTCACCTTACAAGACCTGGATGGAGGTGGGGGTTCCTTGGACTTCCCACAGGGCAGGGAACCCTGATTGCTCTTTGGGCTGACGAGGGAGGGGGACTTGATTGGGGGAGGGGAAGGGAAATGGGAGGCGGTGGCCGGGAAGAGACAGAAATCTTTAATAAATAAATAAATAAATAAAAAGCAAACAAAAAAGAAGCACACATTTGTGCTTGCCTTTCTTCTCAAGATTGCTGATGTATTTGAGTTTCCTGTGCAAATGACTGCTAAGCAGTGTTCCAAGTAACTTACTATCCCCCAACATCACCTGGAGCACACAGAGGACCCACTGTTGGTGTGTTTCCCTGGGGATTATTGTAAGCAAACCCAAGAGCCTGTGGGATTATAGTAGGCTTCCTCTAAAAAGTGATAGGGAAGATCTAAGGAGATCCGAGGGTGCGAGTGCTGTCTGCGTGCGTGGTGTGTGTGTGCGTCTGCCTGCCTTTCTGTCTGTGCATGTTTGTCTTTGTGTCTTTGTGTGTGTGCATGTATGTTTATCTGCATGTGTGCTGTGTGTGTGTGTGTGTCTATATGTCTGTGAGAAAGAGAGACTATGAGCGAGGTTATAAATGCACAGGTGAATGAAATGTGAGTCAAATTACTAACCAATCTGCTCACTAACATACCTATAGATATTTCTTAATGAATGTATACTTTAATAGGAGGATAAACTATAGAAATTTATTAGGACTTGGCCCTTGCTATCTTGGAATTAACCTTTGAGAGAGACTCTTTTACACACACACACACACACACACACACACACACACACACACAGAACCATAGATTACTAGGCACAGAAGTATGACAAACTCTTGTTGCTTCTGAGTCCATCCTATGAGTACAAGAAGCTCAGGGACATATCATGACAGGTTGAGGTGGTGGTTAGCGAGTGTCCTACAGAGAAGACGGGGCCAGCTCGGCTAGAATGGAGAAAGGGTTGGAAACAGCAACAGCAAATCGGACACTCTGAGCAGAGTGGGGGCATGGTCATGGCTCTAAACCAAGCACAAAACTGGCATCTGGGGAGAATCTGAGAAGATATTGGCTGGTGAAAGAGAGATGCTTCAGTCAGTTGAGGAGGACAGATGTAGTCACGAGCTCCAATCACGGGGCATTTATAGATCTGGGAGTTACATATGCTCACATTTTTCTATTTCTCTTGTGTTCCTTTGGCCCATACAAGCCTCTGAGACAAGTAAGCAGTGCCAAGTGTTTAAAGGCAGCCTCGGATTTAATATGACTGTAGTACTGGTGTTTGCGGGTGCTGTTATCTAAGAGGCTAATACTTGCACCTGTCAGGTGGAAGTGACCTGTAAGAAACTTAACACTGTGTGCTTTTTTCTAGGCCGGACCTGATAGACATGAATACTGTTGCTGTTCAAAGCAACCTTGCAAATTTAGAGCACGCTTTTTATGTAGCTGAAAAAATTGGTGTTATAAGACTTCTGGACCCCGAAGGTGAGGTGTTTTCTTGAGTTCTACCTCCACTGGCATGTGCTTCTCGCCAGAAGTCATCTGTCAGCATCGTGAAATAATTCATTTCTGTTGCTGCTTTAGATGTTGATGTCTCTTCACCTGATGAAAAGTCAGTAATAACCTATGTGTCCTCCCTCTATGATGCATTTCCCAAAGTCCCCGAAGGTGGTGAAGGCATTGGTGCAAACGTGAGTATTGGTTTTCCTGCACTTAAGCTGTTGGTTCATAATTCAATTCAGTAACTGAATTGCTTGCTAATCAGTGCAGGACTTTAAAAATGGATTTTAAATGCTATGTAAATATTTGGGCTCCTGCGCTATTTTTCTGGCCACACGTACATCTCACAGCGTCGTTCTGCCATTGGAATTAAAGGGTAACTGAAAAAGTTGTTCTGTGTCACAGATAAAGGAAAGTGCTTGAGAGTCACAGCACATTTGTGCAAGAAAGTAGTGAGTTACTGGGATGTAAATATTTCTGTTTTAACCTGCTATCCTTTTACAACTGCTGGTCTCCTATCTGTGTAAATAGGCCATCTCTCTGTAGAATGCAGCTTAAAGTTGATCCAGGAGACCTGTGAAATAAGTTGACTAGATAGTTGTTTTCTGACTTGCCTAGGTGAAGGTGTTTGACCAGGTGAGCAGAACTAGGTTTCTGACACACAGTTTGGCTACTATGACCTCACTAGAGTCACCGTTTCTCAAAGGCTTGTGAAATCTAACCCAGCTATGTGTTTTGACATGGCCATGCTGAACAAACACTATGTCTCGAAGTGAACAGGATGCTGTGTTCATTTCAGGGCAATGCCCCTTTACCGCAAGCTGCTCCCTTCGTTCTCACAGATATAGAGATAAATATGCATTGCCTGGAAGCCTTCTTGCGCTCCCTTTTCCGATTGCTTGTATCATGGCTCCATAGTCTTAGTTCTAGATATGTTTTGTTCTTTTCCCCTCGCCTTTCACAAAAAGATCCTAACCATTTGGCTCTCCTGGCAGCGTGTTCCTGTTTCATGCTCCAAGCTGTTGCTGCAGAATGGTTCCTGTGCCTCCTTCCTTTACCTTATTGCTACCTTTTCTTTCTTCATGTAGCACTGGGCTTGATAATGTATGCTTTTCTATCTGTGCATTAACTCTGCACAGGGAAATTAATTTTTGTCCACTGTCGTGTCTTTAGTACCAGTTTGCAGGATGACTGGTTGAATTCATTCACATGCCCAGTAGTCAGAACTGCATTTTAATTATCATATTAGCAATTCCATCTGCAGTTTTGCAGTCTTAACCAGTTACCTATAGGTAGAGCATTTCTGTGTCAGTGCCCTGCCTCCTTTGGGACTTGGATCTTTTATCCATCCCTGCTCCAACCACATTATCACTCGTGGTTCACTGCTCAGAAGTCTCCGGTGACCGTTGCAAGGCACATGCATATGCTTCCCTCCAGTTATTAGTAGATGCTGTTTCAGTCATTCGAACATTAGACACTGCCCCACATGCCGCTTAACTATTCTTACAATGATTCCCTCTTCTCCCTAGTTAGACAGTAACTCCTGACTGCAGATGTTATGTCTTAAAAGTTTTGGTTTTTATTGTAACAGTGAGCATAATCCTGCCACCTAATAAGCATTCCTACACAGCAGTTGTCAGCCTTCCGATTCCTTCCTTTTACAAGAGTTTTTTAATGGGTACTTGAAAATCCCATCATATCCAACCTGTCCCTCTCTGGTCCCTACATCTCCTGTAACTTCATTGGATGTCAGATATTAGAGAACTTAGATGCTCAGTGGTCGGAGGAGATGGCTAACCCTGGTGTATACAAGCTGTTGCTCCCCTTATGTTGAGCCCTGGAAAACCTTCCAGATCATTTTTTGAAGCCTCAGAAGCTTCCTCGTTGTAGTGCCCCAAACAGCCACTATTTTTGGACACTCATTGGGCCAGGGTTAGTGGCCAAGTGTTGATAGCATTTTGTTTGTATGGAAAGAATTGTAGCTGAGTGGAAACTAAGAAAGCGTTTACCTGATGAATCTCTCTGTCAAGCTTCAAGACATCTGCACTCCCAGGAATATGTCTGGCAGATGAGTGCAGTTACCCATAGACTGCAAATGTCCCTGCTGTTTTGTTGCCTAGGATGTTGAAGTCAAGTGGATCGAATACCAGAATATGGTGAACTACCTCATCCAGTGGATTAGACACCACGTGGTCACAATGTCTGAGAGAACATTTCCTAACAATCCTGTTGAACTAAAGGTTGGTATATTGTAGAAGATCACTAGGATTGATTCGATCAAAAGCTGTAAAATAATGCTGGGTTAATCCCATAATCTTTGCATTCAAGAGAAATTGCCATTGGCAAGCCATCGATTTTAGTAGGCAAAGTTATAGCAGCAGCATCTTTAAGAAGTTCCGTCCCCCAAGCTTTAAGTTGTTGAGAATTAAAGGTATAATTTGAGAGCTTCTGAAGCTAACACTGCCAGATCTTACATGATGAGTGGGAAGTGCAAGGACGCCAACAGATGCTGGGACAGAAAGATCCCTGGGAGCTCCCACACAGAGCAGTGATCAGGAGCATGCCTCTGCTTGAATCAGGTTAGAAGCTGTCCCGAGGGCCTCTTCTGTAGAGTACAAGGCCCATCCTGCATGTTAGGAATTTCAGAGTGCAGATCCTGCTATATTTCAGAATGCAGATCCTGCCGTGTTCAGGTGAGTTTAGAGTCAATGCTCACAGCCTCGCGTTAGTGGCCAAGAGTTAGCAGACCTCTGCTGATATTGTCATCTTAGGCAAGGTAATTGAGGTGGAGCTATCCCAGCAATATAAAGTAATTATGAATACACAGCTTTTCAAAGAGTAAGCTGTCTCATTTTGTACACTTATATCTGAAGTAGCAAAAGCAGTTTATTGTTAACAAACCACTAATATGAATATTGACTACAGAGTAGCCTTAATTCTTTGACTTAATAAGCTTTGTTTTAACTCTCAGACTGGAATTACAATAGCTGCAGTAACACAAGATAGGCCTCATGAAAGTTCTTTGTTATTCCCACACATCTGTTGAGAACATCTGTGGTGTGACTCTTCTCATTACCACAGGGTGTTTGTCCTTGGCACAGAGTTACTTAGTATTGTTTAAATTTTTTAAAGACCTTTTTATGGGGTCTTATCATTATGAGAAGCCTCCCTATGTGGGTATGAACTATGCGAGGGCACAAAAACCTGCCCCTTTCTACTTCATATGGTGCCACAGTGTTTTGCACATGGTGACATTTGGTGACCAATGACTGATAGCAACCTACAAGATTTTGGTTTTGGTTTGATATAGTTTTTGGATTTAATGTACAAATACACATGTTTCTAAATGAATTCTGGGAGTGTGGTGGGGTTGTTATGTTTTTGTTTTGACCATTGGGTAAATTTGTGCCGGTCTCTGGCTTCTGCAGGTCTTTAAGAGTTGTAGGAGTCTGAGTATTCACACAGGTTGCTTGCTGATGGGTAATGTAGGAGAGAAAACATATCCTTAGGAATTAGCAAATAGTTCTCCAAGTTCACAAACCTCTACAGAATCTTACAGAAATGTGTCGTGTATTTTAATGTAGCATAAATTAAGCTAAACTGACTACCGTGCATCTATTAAATGTGAAAGTGTTTTATTTGTGCAGTTTTAGAAAAGTCTTCTAAGATGAATCTAATAACATTTTAAGAGGTTCACAAATGAGATAATTACACGATTGGAGTGTCTATAACAGTAATGTCAACTAATAACATCCACTCTTCTTTGTTAGGAAAAAAATTCCCTGTTAAAATCAGCAGTGGTATGAAGAGGCCACAAATTAGCCCTCCTTAGCTTGCACGGGTTCCAGAATAGAGCCATGGAATGGAAGGGAAAAAGTCTTTTCCTTCCTTTATGCAAATTTCATCAAACTGTTTTCTAGAAACTAAAAACCAGTGTATGGTGTTTGGGAAGCTCAGTCTCTCAAGGATATGCTTTCATGTTTGGTCATCATGTGTTGTTCAGAGTCCTGTGTGGCACATGCTAGATCATGGCTCTCATCTGCTCTTGCGCAACCCGGCACACAGCTGCCTGGCAGCTGGAGTGTTGAGTCCGTAAGGAAGCTCTACTGAGTGCTCATGACACAGGAAATGGTCTTTGCTCTACTGACATGATGAAAGCAGGCTTTGAGGGTGGGCCTTAACTTAGGTTCCTTTCTTTATAGGCACTTTATAACCAGTATTTACAGTTTAAAGAAAAAGAAATCCCACCAAAGGAGACAGAGAAATCAAAAATTAAACGACTATATAAGTTATTAGAGGTAAGTAAGCCAAGAATATCCCTTGGTCCTTTCAAGCATAATTTCTGAATTGTTTTCAGGCCTTTGCTACACATTAATTATGTTGTTTCCTTCAGATTTGGATAGAGTTTGGACGCATCAAACTCCTTCAAGGTTATCACCCGAATGACATTGAAAAGGAGTGGGGCAAGCTCATCATTGCCATGCTTGAGCGGGAGAAGGCGCTCCGGCCAGAGGTGGAGAGGTAGGGAAGCTGGCCCAGTGCAGTGTCTGCTGCAGACACGATCCATTCTGCTTCTCCTAGAACTCGACTTTCACTTGGTTTTGTTGGTTGCTTGGTTTGTTCTTTCCATGCTGTGTTCATGTCTACCTGGGTACTTGCAGGTGGAGGTCAGAGTTCAACCCTGACCTTTCCTCAGGAACTGTCCGCCGTGTTTTATGAGACCAGAGACTGGAACTGAGGCTCACACAGATTGTATTTTCCAGTTACTCGTTTGTGTGACCTTGGCTAAGTCTCTTAGTGTCTTTGTTCCTCCATTTCCTTATCTAGTTATGGTAGCAAGAACTCTTAGAGCATTAATTTGTAACTACATACAGGACCTGGTAGGTTGGATTCCTGTATGGAGTCTTGTCTAAAAGCACCCAGAAGTCTCTCTTAAAATAATCTTAAGTCACCAAGGCCCAAGTGTGGAAGTTCATAAGTTAGAGATTAGCTATTTTGTTTATTATTAAAGTTTTTCATATGGTCTCCTTCTCTGAGGCCGTGGACATACTTTCATTTAAAAGCCGATGGAGGCTGAGCGTATAGCTCAGTTAGTGGAGTACTTGCCTCCCTCGCATTCACAAAGCCCTGTCTTCCATCCCTAGCACCACATAAAGCTAGGTGCAGTGGCACATGCCTGTAATACTAGCATTTGGGAAGTGGAGGCAGAGGAATTGAAACCTCCAGATCATTCTCCCTTTGCTATGTTGTAAGTAGGAGGCCAGCCTGTGCTACCTGAGACCCTGTCTCAAGGAGCAACAACAAAAACAGTCAGCGAAGGTCTCTGGGTTCCCTTCTGCCGTGTGTGCAGTCCATGAAAATAGCACTGCCTGCTTATTGTTCTGCTGCTCTGACTGTGTCCCACTGCTCAACAAGGAACCACCCACCCACTGGGCTGCATGCTCGGCCATGTCCTGTGACTTTATTTCCTTGTGGTCATTATCCTCCAGCCTGCTGTGGCGTGTGAGACTTGTGCTGTGTGCCCCTCCTTCCAGCCGGGGGTACGTGTGGTCAGCCATTGCTCTGGCTGCAGTCTCTTGGGAGCTCACCTGGGCTGTGTTCCACCCTCCTCTAGTCACAGTTTTGTGTAGTTTGTTCTTCTGGCAGGGAATCCATTTCACATCCCTATTTTTCTTAGTCCTAATCCTTCTCAGACTTCAGCCTCCCTGTTCCTTCTAGCCGTGTTCCAGGCTGGATGACATGCCCTTTTTTATGACTAATAATTTATGAGTATTTTTCAAGAATGCCTACCTTGGTTATAATTTCATATTTATTCATGTTTCTTTCAAGCCACCTGTTTCTAAGATAGAAGCTCTAATAATATGGAGACAAGCTGTCATTTTGTGTCCCTTAACAGTGCTTTTGCACAGTGCCAGGCACATGACAGAGACACCCAGTATAGTTGTGTTATGCTCTCCCATACTGACTTCAGTGCTGATGCGGAATAATATGTTTAAGATACAAAGACAAGTTCCTCTTGTCAGCCCTTTCTTACTAGTTTCAGTCTTGTTAAAGCCTATAGTTACCATGTCTATGTAAACAGAACATAAGAATCAAAATGAGCTTTAAATGCATGGGCTGCAGATCTTACCAGTGATTAAAATGAAGTGTTAAAGGAACCTTTTGAATTAAAGATGCAGAGAAAAGATAGAGAATTTTAGTCACTACATCAGTAGTTGAATTTTAATGTGTGCTATAATCTACTTTGTGCTGCTGCAACAGAATGCTGCAGCCTGAATCACATGAAAGAAGTTTGTTGTTGAAGGTTGTGGTATGATACAAGTCTGCTATAGCCCAGCACTTGGGAAGCTGAAACAGGAGCATGAAAAGCCTGGGCTGTATAAAAGATTGTCTTGTGCTTAAGAAAAGAAAAAGAGAAGAGGAAGCTGGTGACTGAGAAATGCTCACGCTGGCACCTGATGAGGGCCTTCCCTGGTCGGTGGCAGAGAGACCACGAGGAGGAGAGTGGAACAGCATGGTGGCTAGGGGACCAGACAGGCACAGGAGACAGCAGACGCTCACTGAAGCAGCAGAGCCTTCTACCCACTGGTGCAGGAACCAAGTCACTTCCTTGATAGTGGCTTTAATTTATTCATGAGGGTTGAGCCTTTATGATCTCATGGCTCTTAAGCACTTCACACTAGGATCATGCTTCCAAAACAGTTACACTCAACCCCAACTGTATGCTACTGAAAGAAAGCTCGAGATCCAGGAGCCGGTCTGTTCTGGACTAGGTGTATTACTTCACCTTGGAAGCTATGTGATTTTAGAGGTATTCTTAAATCTCTAGGCCTGTTTCCTCACTGTAACAGGGTGTAACAATACCTACCACATTTGGTGGTTATGAATATGAGATGAGGCTATGTGTGTAAAATGTTTAATTTCCTAACACATAGAAACTGTATAGAAAGTGTAAAGTACAGCTATTCCTGTTGTAAATTGTTCTATTTTTACCTGGTCATTGCTTTTGAAAAATTAAAATGTTTTAACTCGGAGCAGAGAGACATCATTGTGGCTTTGTAGGATTGGAGGTAGGGAAGTGTCTGGGAACTTGGTTGATAAAGTCTTCATTTTTCTTGACACAAGTTTTTGGTCCTGGCTGCATATTACAAATTATGGTAGTTGTGCGGCTTGGAGTGTGTAGAAGACAAACAGGAAAGAATTGATGTTCTTGGGCCCTCTGCTAGTCTGTGTGAAGGAGAAGCAAGTCCAGACACATTTGCCGTTAGTGAGTCAGTATTCTACTTGGATTCTTTGTCTTTTCAAATATGAGCTGTAGTAGTTAGAAGTAACATTACTGAGAGAGTTAATCATACCAAGAAAAGTAATGGAATGTTATTCTAGTTAATTTAACATGATGGACAAATGACCTGATGGTCAAATGGAAATCAATTTTGTCATTAAATTTGCTTGCTTGTGTGTCCTTGATTGTTCCAGCATTTTGCCTTGTGTTATCCAGCACATAGCATCTCTTCCCTGAAGTCCAGCTGTGATGCAATCTTTGTGTCCTCTTAGCTTGTGGTTGGTGTGGACAGAATTACCTTCACTGGTGGTCATTCCTGGGTTCCTGGGTACCGGAGTTGTTTTTTAGGTGCTTGCAACTGGTTGACTCTTAGTGAAAATATTTGGCATATCTTTTCCAGTGACGCCCAATCATCCTGCTCTGTCTGTACTTGCAGGGCTTTAATGCAGACTACAAAAGGCAAACCTCAGCAAGCAAATGAATGGCTTCAGGCATGATTCTTCTGAATAGCTATCAGCATAATATTTGCAGTGTATTGCATATTCATGCTTAGGCATATTTAAGGATCCATTAAAGCTGTGTCACTCCACCAAGGCCACTTTCCACCAGGTAGAACTTGAGCCTTCCTTCTCCAGTCCTACTTTCATGGTCCTAGGATATCATTTCAGGACTGAAAATGCACAGCGGTAGCTACAGTTATCGTAGCAGTGACTCTGTGTTTACTAACACTACGAGCACTCGGACTAGTCTAGATTCGAATGACAATCTTCTGTCTGTCCATTGTGGCCCCACATTGATCAACTCCTGCATTAGCTTCGGCAATGAGTCCTTTGACGGACACAGGTATGGAGTCAGCGGTGCGAGGCTGTCTTTGCTTCCTGGGCAGGGTTGGTTTTCACGACTGCTGAGCTCTTTGGCTTCAAAAAAAAAAAAAAAGAAAGAAATTTCTTTTTTCCTTTTGTCTCTTTTAGGTTGGATATGCTGCAGCAGATTGCTGCCCGCGTTCAGAGGGATAGTGTCATCTGTGAAGACAAACTGATCCTAGCCCGAAATGCTCTCCAGTCTGTAAGTTGGTTTCTGGAGCCAGGGCTTGCTATAGAGGGGTGGTGTGTGCCGGGGTAAAGTGGAACCTTTCGTATTATATGATAGATTCCTGGTACTTACTCCCTGCAGAAGCTTGGAAAGATTATGATCAATATTTTCTCTCTTAGGAGGCAGTGAGTGAAAGAAAAACATATATTTGAACCAAAAGAAATAAAGACCAAATAGGCTTCTTTTCTAATATTTTGGACTTTAAAGCTAGTTTTAACCTTTGTTTTATGAAATTAATGCTGAGTTCTTTTAAATACAGGATTCCAAAAGATTAGAATCAGGGGTGCAGTTTCAGAATGAAGCAGAAATTGCCGGGTACATACTGGAATGTGAGAACCTTTTACGCCAGCATGTGATTGATGTGCAGATTCTGATCGATGGGAAATATTACCAGGCCGATCAGCTGGTGCAGAGGTAGGAGTGGGCTTTATACCTTTCCAATACCTGCTTCAGGAGCGCACGATGGGACTGTAGAATATGAAATTAAGTTTTATGTGAGTTGTAATAGTTTGATAAAATAAGTAGGATCAATATTTGCAGTAAATGTAAATTTGCTGTTATAGTAAATACCAGAGTCATTAAAATGAGTATTTTAAATGTCTATATTTATTTCCAAGTATGTAAAATATTTATGTAGGTCTTTGGATGTGACCCACAGACAGAGTGAATATTTAACTAAGCATATTTAAGGCCCTGGGTTTGATCCTCAGGCCACCAAATAATAACAGTTTGCAACATTAGAAAAGGGAAAAGTTCCCATCTTTCAGTTAGTTTTGTGTTTACTATTATGAAAATGGTTGTGACCAAATATTTGAAAAATACATGTGTATAAAATAGCAAAGCTGTGGAAGCTGGCAAGGTGACTCAGCTGTTAAAAGCACTGGCTGCTCTTCCAGAGGGCCTGGGTTCAATTCCCAGCACCGACATGGTGGCTCACAGGTGTCTGTAACTCCCATTCCAGGTTACCTGACACCCTCACACAGGCATATGCACGGGCGAAACGCCAGTGCACGTTTAAAGAGGGGGAAAGCTGTGTGCCGTGACACGCACATGGGCTCTGAGCTCAGACGCAAGTAGGCAGTCTTGTAAAAGCCAGATAGCAAGACCCCATCTTGAGAATAAAAAAGTAAGCAGCAAATGCACAACGTTTCTGACAAGTTAATGGGGGCAGAGAGACCAGAACTTGGCCAGCTGTAGTCTCTCTTTCTCTACGTACATAAGAAAGTGACCTTTGTAAATCGTGTTTGAGCCACTAATTTCACTTTTAGGAAGCAGGAATTATTCTCTGTGTGGGTAATAAGCAGATATAATTAGAAAACTTTATGTTCAAGCCAGAAATATTTTATAAGAAATTTTATTTTCCTTAATATCAAATAATAAATCCACCACCATATGGTAATAATTATGTTTCTTATAAGTGATGGTTATAAAGACTAATAATGTGGAGAGTTTTTAAAGTATGATATTCAGTGAAAACAAAACATGAGGCAACATTTTACCTCATGGTTTCAGTGATGTTTTTAAAACAAAATGGGTACTTGAGTAGTGTAGGTTTGCAGAACAACAGTTGAAAGCAGCACTGTTGAAGGCCTTCTTGCTCCCCACCCCTACTGTTAGTGACTCGCTGTAGTGGTGCGTGACTGATAGCCCTGCAAGGCCAGTATTGGTGCGTGAGCTAAGGCCAGTAGTGTACATTAGCCTTTCGATCACACCATTTCCCTCTCCATGTTTCTGCAGGGTTGCAAAGCTGCGCGATGAAATTATGGCCTTAAGGAATGAATGCTCCTCCGTGTACAGCAAAGGACGCATGCTGACCACAGAGCAGACAAAGCTCATGATATCAGGAATCAGCCAAAGTCTAAACTCAGGATTTGCACAGACCTTACACCCCAGTCTGAACTCAGGGCTAACCCAGAGTCTCACACCTTCCTTGACCTCTTCTAGTGTGACTTCCGGCTTGTCGTCGGGGATGACTTCCCGTCTGACTCCATCGATTACTCCAGCTTATACACCTGGCTTCCCTTCAGTAATGGCTCCAAATTTCAGTTTAGGAGTAGAGCCAAGCTCATCACAGACTCTGAAGCTAATGCAGATCCGAAAGCCCCTTCCAAAGTCGGCTTTGCTGGATCAGAACTTGACAGAAGAGGAAGTCAATATGAAATTTGTTCAAGATCTCTTGAACTGGGTTGATGAGATGCAGGTAATGTTTATGTTTACCCCGGTTCCCCAGTCTTACTCGGGACACAACTTCTCCATTTTTTTTAAACTGGTATTTTGCTATTTAAGGTGCAGCTGGACCGCACTGAATGGGGCTCAGATTTGCCAAGTGTTGAAAGCCATTTAGAAAACCATAAAAATGTTCACCGAGCCATTGAAGAATTTGAAGCAAGCCTTAAAGAAGCTAAAATTAGCGAGGTATGTGAATTCTTAAAAATATTTTGTAGCTGTTCATTATTTTTTTACATAAAGACCTTATAACTCAGTGATTGACATACTAAGTATTAGTCAGAACTTGAGATCCTTAACCTCCGTGTCTTTCCCCCATTGTTTTAGATTCAGATGACAGCGCCTCTTAAGCTGACTTACACAGATAAATTGCACAGATTAGAGAGTCAATATGCAAAACTCTTGGTAAGTCTTTTTCCTTTGTTTGCTTGAAACTCTCGATTCCCACCTGTTTACTGACAATCTGTTTCTTACATTGCTTTTTCTTAAAAAGAATACATCCAGAAATCAGGAGCGGCACCTTGATACACTCCATAATTTTGTAACACGGGCAACTAATGAACTTATCTGGTTGAATGAGAAGGAGGAGGAAGAAGTCGCTTACGACTGGAGTGAGAGGAACACCAACGTTGATCGGAAGAAAGGGTACCATGCGGTGAGTGAGCTGCGCACTCCGGTGCCAGAGTTGGACCTGGAGCTGGCCGCATCTTCTGATGCACTCCTTAATGCTTCCCTGGAGCTGGCCACATTTTCTGATACACTCCTTGATGCTTCCTCACCAGGAGCTAATGAGAGAACTTGAGCAGAAGGAGGAAAACATAAAAGCCGTCCAGGAGATCGCAGAGCAGCTGCTTCTAGAAAACCACCCAGCCCGGTTGACGATAGAGGTAAGAAAGTGAGAGGTCTGGGCTGAGTACGGATGGATCTATCAACTTAAACCTCTTTCACTAAACTACTAAGTGTTTACTCCAGTCTGGCTCAGAGAAAACTTTCTCAGTGAACCGTAGTGCTTCTTCTCTTCGTCCTCTCTTGGAAGAAAGGTAGCAGCTTTCTTTAGGCCATGTGAAGCCGCTTTTGAGTAAATTCATCTGATGGGGATGGAAGGGTGTTGCGTAGTGGAGCTTATACATACTGTGTGTGACAAACAAAAATGTAGCTTAGCTTGAGGGAGCAAATAATAGTGTAGGTTACTAGATTCCCAGGCAGGAAAGCCCGTCTGAACTCAGCTCGGAGGCCCTGGGGTCATTCCCATAGGAAGAACAGGCTGAACATACAGTGGACACAGAGCTCCCTCTCCTGGGAGGCAGGGATTTGTACCTTCAATAAAAACGAGTTTCATAATTCATGAGGAACTAGTGTTTCTAAAGTATTTCCTTCCTGAAAGATATACTCTGTATTAAATAATAAGCATTCAAATAGATGAGTGTTTAAATTCTTCTTATTATAATATTATTAAACCTGGTAATTGCATTGATATGAAAGTATATGTTCCTTTTCTATCCTCCCTACGTTTTCCTCAGCAAAACACAGAAGAAAACTACAGATCTGTGTATGTGTGTTAACACACATGGTGTTGCTAAGTAATAAAAAAAATCCATAAACAGGGAACACTGGGATGCCATGGAGAAAAACACACTCAGTATTCTAAAAATCTGATGTCAGGCAGCACTAGTGAGTATGGAGTGAAGACAAGGATGCATTTTATAAATAGAGGGAATAACTTGCATTTATTTTAAATTAAATTTTTCATATAGCCATAATTTTTCCTTATTCTAAGAAAAAAAATCAAGGAATTAGAAATTTGGGGAAATTCATCTGGACTAATTTAAAATTATATACAAATTTTAAGACTGATTGCATAAGGAAGAACTCTCAAATAAGAAAATTTACTACCCCAGTTTTCATGGTTCAGCCCATTAGAATTTTTTTCCATCTCTTTGAATAGTAGAATATTTTGTCAGTTGAAGCCATCAGCGCTGAGCTGGGCATGATGGCTCATGCCTGTAATTCCAGCCTATAATGAGAAACTGAGGCAGGGGGATTGCCACAAACTTGAGGATAGCCAGGGCTGTATACTGGCATCCTGTCTTAAAAAAAAAAAAAGTTAATTAAAGAAGGAAACTGCATCAGTATAGCCCTCGCACCCTACTTTCCCGCCCAGCGTTCAGTGTGTGTCTTCTCTCTAAGGCGTACCGAGCAGCCATGCAGACGCAGTGGAGCTGGGTCCTGCAGCTCTGCCAGTGTGTGGAGCAGCACATCAAGGAGAACACCGCCTATTTCGAGGTATGTGAGTGGAGTTGCAGCTGCATAGATTGCCCTGAGCCTGCATAGACGACAGTGCTGCCTGTGGGGCTGAGGTGTGGAACACACGGGGAGAGGGGAGGAAGCAATACTTTCTTTACAGGACGTCAGTGCTGGTGTCAGGTCTGAGGGGAAAGTTTAGCTGTACGAAGAGATCCTGTGGCTGGAAGATGGCTTAACTGGCACATTGTTTGCCGTGAGTTCCACCCCCAGAACCCACACTTCAAAAGAAAAAAGTGAGCTGCCCAGTGCTGTGGGCAGGTAGAGACAGGAAGATCCCTGGGGCTCACTGGCCAGCCAGTCTTGCCAAATGAGAGCGTTCCAGGTTCAGTGAGAGACCCTGTCTCAAAAAACAGGGTGGGGAGAAGTGAGGAAAGCATCCAGTTGTTGACCTCTGATGTATACACACACACACACACACACACACACACGCACACACACGCACAATGAATCTTTTATAAGGCCTTTAAATGTTGTAAATAATTCTACAAATTTTTCTCATACTAAGGGAAATTATTATAGAGTCAACCAAAGAAAGATTTCAGTTTATTCTTTAGAAATTTTCATACATTCTTTGAAACTTCACCCCTACGTAAAAGATTGGTTGAGCCCTAAGGTAAAACAGACTTCCAATCAAAACAATATAGATCCAAAGCACAGTATACACGTACAGTTTGGATAATTAATATTCATCTGTAGCCATCTAAGTGCAAAGGTTTTTTTAGTTTCAAAAAGGATGATGCTGTTAAGTTTTTTTGTGCTTTGGTTCTGCTCTCCCCTGTCAGGGGCACACAGAGGGCCTGAGTACCTGGATTTAACAGCTCTGCCTTCCTGGCGTTCAGTGTAGCTCAGCTGTCGAGTTTTCTCTTTCCTTAGTTTTTCAATGAAGCCAAAGAAGCTACTGATTACCTAAGGAATCTGAAGGATGCCATCCAGCGCAAGTACAGCTGTGACAGATCGAGCGCCATTCACAAACTGGAGGACCTCGTTCAGGAGTCCATGGTACTGACATGGAAACTGTCGATCAGTGGTTCATCAGACGTCTGCATGTATAGTTTTGTATTTCATCGGCACTGTTAGCTCAACCAGGCCTTTAGTGTGTTTAGTTTTTGTAGTGTACTTTATATGATGTTGTTTAAACTGCTCTAGCAGTAGTCTGTGTGGTCAGTCATTCCACAAGGAGATCCTTGGGAAACACCTTTTGTGTCTGCCCAGTTTTCAGTTCCGGAGATACAACCATGAACAACAGAGGCAGGACCTGTTCTCCCTTGTAGTCCTAGATATCATAGGGTAGCTGCACAGTAGTATGCTAAATAAAAACACGCATAGAGAGGGTTACATAGCAATAATGCCACCGGGGGGTGGGGGGCGGGAGGAAACAAAGTGAGGAAGGAGGGAGTCAAGATAGGGTGATGAATGAGATGCAGAAAGTGTAGCATCTTTATAGTATCAGGGCATCTTTGTAGTATCAGGGCATACTTTGGTGATGAAGTTTCATTTGTATAAATCCCTGTGGAATGGAGAGTTTGAATTACTAATCAATCTGAAAACCCGGCTGTGTTTCTAGGAAGAAAAAGAAGAGCTTCTGCAGTACCGAAGCTCGGTGGCCGGCCTAATGGGGAGAGCCAAGACAATAGTGCAGCTGAAGCCACGGAATCCTGACAATCCACTCAAAACTTCCATTCCCATCACTGCTATCTGCGACTACAGACAGATTGAGGTACCTGTCATTCTTAAAGCAGACCAGATTCTGTGACGAATCCGTGCATTTTACAAAGGTCATAATGCTTTCTAGTCATAAGGCTTTTCTCTGCCTCATAGAAATAGTAATTCTTAGCAAGATTGTGTATAGATGAGTCAGTGGTGACCTCGGTTTTTCCTCTTTCATTTAAAACCAGATAACCATTTATAAAGACGATGAATGTGTTCTGGCAAACAATTCTCATCGAGCTAAGTGGAAGGTCATTAGTCCCACCGGGAACGAGGCTATGGTCCCATCTGTGTGTTTTACTGTTCCTCCACCAAACAAAGAAGCAGTTGACTTTGCAAACAGGTTAGTATTGGCTGAAGGTTAAAGAAGCAATCAGTGCTTTGTCAGGGACCCACAGGACTAGAAGTTCTGTAGAGCGAGTACTTAGGGGGCATTTTACAAACAAAGATTGTAGCATGTTTTCAGAAGGGGCAAAAAGGCTTAAAAGTCTATATTTTCCTGCATATGTTACAGAATTGAGCAACAGTATCAGAGTGTCCTCGCTCTTTGGCATGAATCTCACATAAACATGAAGAGTGTAGTCTCCTGGCATTATCTGGTCAATGAAATCGACAGAATTCGAGCTAGTAACGTGGCTTCGGTGAGTATAAATGTGCACATTAATCCAGTGTTTCCAAAAATGAGGAAATGTCATTTGCAGGGCCAGGCTTGCATTTGTTCTGGAAAAGCGTGGAGCCCCGTGGAGGCTGACATTCCGCAGTCAATGAGTTCCTGGGAGGGCCTGTTGGGGGTGAGGCACGCTCTGCAGGTGAGGGAAATCTGGAGTGCATGCTCTGCTCAGTGCTTACTGAGGGTGAGAAATTAGAAATAACCAGGCAGTGGTGGTGCATGACTTGAATCCCAGCACTCGGAAGGCAGAGGCAGGTGGATCTCTGTGAGTTCACGGCCAGCCTGGTCTTCAGAGCAAGTTCCAGGATAACTAGGAAGATACCCTGTCTTGAAAAAAACAAGAAAGGAGGTGGAAGAATAAGAAATAATAATTAAAACTAGATGCTTGGACAGACAGAGTGGGCTTATTTTAATTTTATTTATTGGATTTTGTCAATGTTTTTATTTGTCTTCCTTTAATAAACACTATTGTAAAGAATTTGCAAATAAAAAACAATCATACCCCCAAGTTGACAGACCCAAAGTCTATACATCTGGATGACTAGAGTAGCCATTCTGAAGCTGTGGCGCTTCACATTTGACTTTACCATCAAACATATTCTGTATTCACTTATCCATCACAAAACCTCATGAGAGAGCTGAGACAAAAACCAAGTAGCTTTATCCATCTTTCCTGACTTCATCCTTTGCCTGTATTCAGTCTTCCTCACCCAGGTACTTACCCTTTCTACTCGACTGTCTACATGGCCTACTATACACACAAGTACTTACCCTTTCTACTCGACTGTCTACATGGCCTACTGTCCACACATGCACATTTGTTTTCTTATCTATGTGTGTATTAGAGGTGATGCTTCACACATGAGGGAGACCCTGTGCTTTTTATCTCCCTGATATTGTGTGGCTTCCCTTAATATTATATGTTTTTCCATTTTCTACAATGTTTTATTCCATTCTATATGTGTACCAAATTTCATTATCCGTTCATCTATTGGAGGAAAACTAGGTTGGTTCCGTTTCCCTGCTATAGGGTATAAGCCTAAAATAAAGAGAATATTAACTTCAGATGTTTCCTCTAACTGTGACTAACTGAAGTATATACCGTGATATCAACTGTGATCTGAACCATTCAGATACAGCTCTTGGCTTTACGTCTTAATCAGAGGACCTTTGTTCTTTCAGATAAAGACAATGTTGCCTGGCGAACACCAGCAGGTTCTGAGTAATCTCCAGTCTCGTTTGGAAGATTTCCTGGAGGACAGCCAGGAATCCCAAATATTTTCAGGCTCAGATGTCACGCAACTAGAAAAGGAGGTGAATGTATGTAGGAAGTATTATCAAGAGCTTCTCAAGTCTGCAGAAAGAGGTAAAGTGTGGGGTCTGTTTACTTGCCCTGCAGGGGTTTGCTCCAGGCCTTTATTTCTGCTCTCGTTGGAAATCCTCAGGTTATTGCATCACGTGGCTGGGATATGTAAGCAAGATTAGTGAACACTATAGAAATGCATGTGTGCAGGGCATAACGTAAGAGCAGGCATATGTGCAGCCCTGAGTCCAGACCCAGCTCCACCAATAACAAACAAAACTTTTGAGGTAGGAAGATTCTAGAAGAGATCATTAATTCAAGATGCCAGCCAAGCAGTGGAACAGACGACACGTTTTTACCTCATCTGCATTTTAACGTTTGTCCTGCTTTGCAGGGCAACACTCAGGATGAAGGTCCTTAAGGCACATAAAAGATTTGATTTTCCTCTGTTCAGTTTTACACAGGAGTTAAAGCAGAATGCTTTATCTAGTTAACATTTATTTGATATAGATCTTAGTTTTAACTCTTCATACTATTTAAAAACAAATGATTTTTATTAATGGTATTCTGTTTCAAAATCTTAAAACATTAACATTTTCTTTACCTGCTGCTTTTTACATTTGAATTTTTTCTTCAATTTCATGGTTAATTGATAGCTTATAATTCATATTTTTGTGAATATAAAAACAGAATAATACATTGTTTCCTTTGGATATTTCCGTGATAATTTGGTACTTTAAAGACTAGTATTTTTTTAAGTTTTAAAATTCACATTTTAAGATTTCTGTTTTAAGGTTATACCTTTAAGATTTCTGCTAATAGAACTGGTTTGCCTCAGTAAGAATAAAGCTGTTTTATTGAAACTTGCACAAGAGCTACCTAGGGATGAGAAGCCTGTAGCTGAACATGTTTGCTTTCTCAGAGGAACAAGAGGAGTCGGTGTATAATCTTTACATCTCAGAAGTGAGAAACATTCGACTTCGGTTAGAGAGCTGTGAAGACCGGTTAATTCGCCAGATACGGACGCCCCTGGAAAGAGACGATTTACATGAAAGCATGTTCAGAATCACAGAGCAGGAGGTAAGTGTTAGAAAACCCAGGTCATTTCCTCTTAGTGACCCGATGTTCTGTGTGCTCATCTGTGTCTTCAGTTCCTGGGGTCCAGTTGTACATATCTTGCTGGATATAAATTAAGATCCTATAATTCTGCTCTGCCTCTGAGTTAGGTAAACATAGAAGCGTGTTGCCTTTCACCTATCCTGATGGACTTCATTCAAAGAGAGTCCTTGTACACCTGCTGTATACAAAATTAGAGGTTTAAGTCAAGGGACCTAATAACAAAGACATTACTGATTATGAAGCTCCAGGCCATGCTTCTGTCTATTTGGTAATGAAAAAAGTTATACGGACACGTGTTGGTCATAACACTGAAATGAATTGTTAAGCAGCTGTAAGAAAAGTTACTCACATGGGATGATAACTTATAGCCTTTGTTTTCTTCCTTGACTAGAAACTAAAGAAAGAACTGGAACGGCTTAAAGATGATTTGGCAACGATCACAAACAAGTGTGAAGAGTTTTTCAGTCAAGCGGCAGACTCCCTGTCCGTCCCCACTCTGCGATCAGAGCTCAGCGTGGTCGTCCAGAGCATGAATCAGATCTACTCCATGTCTTCCACCTACATAGAGAAGTAGGTTGACACATCTGCCTGCTGTCCTGATGCTGATTGCTTTTTATGAACAGTGGGTTTTATCTAAGAAACTAGACTGATGGTGTTTCTCCACGTCCAGGGGAATTGCCCTGGAGATGACTGTCCTCCCGTGTTTCTGTTCTGTAGATCACCTTACGTCATCTTTAGGGTTTTCCTGTCATGCGTAGTGTGACCTAGAACTGTCTTCTTTTGGCATCTGTAGTTCTTACCTGGGGGATCATAAGGTAGTGTATATTAGGAAGAGCGTCGACTGAATGCCAGACTCTGAGGATACCAGTGTTCCTGTGTCATGAGTTACAGTGATGCTTTAGGGCTACAGTATGTTTATTTTTTTTTTAAAAAAAAAGCATTAAAGAGCATGGTCTAGTATTTATTTCTCTTTTAAAGGTTGAAAACAGTTAATTTGGTATTAAAAAACACTCAAGAGGCAGAAGCCCTTGTCAAACTCTATGAAACCAAACTGTGTGAAGAGGAAGCAGTAATAGCTGACAAGAACAATATTGAGAACTTAATGAGTACTCTAAAGGTAAGAGTCTCACAGAAATTCTGGACATGTTTTCAGGGTCATAGTTCTGAGTATTTCTCTAGCACAGAGCTCGAGTTTCAGACACCCAACCTGAAGTGTCTGGCATAGAATATGCTTCTGCATGTACCATCTCCATTTATCTCTACTTCTACAGCTTCCTGTAAAGAAGTACATTTCAATCATTTTAGTGTAAACTACTGTTCTGTTGCTCTAAGGAGACAGCATGGCCAAAGCAGTTTATAAAAGAAAGCATCCATTCGGGGCTTGCTTACAGCTTTAGAGAGTAGAGTTCATAGTCATCATGGCGAGGAACATGGGTAAAGATGGACAAGCAGGCAGACCTGGCACTGGAGCAGTAGCCGAGAGCTTATATCTAAGCATCTAATCCACAAGACCAAGGCCGAGAGAGAGAGAGAGAGAGAGAGAGAGAGAGAGAGAACTGTGACTTTTGAATCCTCAAAGCCCACCCCAGTGACACACCTCCTCCAGCAAGGTCATACCCCCTGAGCCTTCCCAAACAGTTCTATGGGGGTGGGAGATCACGCATCAAAATACATGAGCCTATAGGGCCTATTCTTATTCAGACCACCACAGGGGTGTTCTTGTTTGAGATTTGAACCTTCTGGTATAATAACTTTTCCTAGTGGATTCATATTGGCAGCAAGATGAGTTGATACTAAAAATTAAATCTCATATAGTCGATTCATTTGCTTAAAGGGGGCAGTTATTATAAGATACCAAAGAGTAAAGGAATATTTTATTAATATTTTTTAAATTTTATTTTATGTGTATGAATGTTTTGCCTGCTTGTGTGTCTGAGGCAAGTCTTGCAGTACTCATTGAGGCCAGAGGGGGCATGGGATCCCCTGGAGCTGTACTTACAGACAGTTGTGAACCACCATGTGGGTGCTGGGAGTGGAATCTGGGTCTTCTGGAATAGCAGACTGTGCTCTTAAACAGTCATCTCTCCAGCCTCAGAAGTTATTTTGAGAAAGAAAAATGGAATTACCACTGTATGCTCTGTTTTTTATGTTAGAAATTTAACATTGTGTGTATGTGCGTGCATGCGTACATGTTGCTCACATGCTGTGGTACGTGACTGTGGAAGTCAGGAGAGAGTTTGCAGGAGTCAGTTCTCTCTTTCCACCATGTGGATTCTGTGGACCGAACTCCGCTCGTAAGACATGGCAGCAAGCGTCCTGAACCACTCAGCCATCTCATTGACCCCTGCTTCTATATTTCTATATCTAAAGTGCTCAGCAAGGCTGTGGCAAAAACATTAAAGTTATTTCAGTCATTTTATTCTTGTATTAATTTTTAAACAATGGAATTAGAAGCATTTAAACACAATACAAAAGACTTTTCTTCTTGTGGCAACTGCCTTGCTTATGGGAATATTCTTAATTTTGTTGACATAAATTCTACTAGGCTGGATTATATAGACTTTTAGAATTTTATAATCTTTAATTGAAAACTATGAATTTAGCTTGCTTGCTTTTTGTATGTGTTAATACATCTTTATGAACTGTTACCCTTCCCCCTTTTTCCTTTTCTCCATTAAGTGACATAAATAAGTGTCTCTTGCAGTAACGTCATTTTTTTTCGGAGATCAGAGCAGCTAGATAATAGTCATTTCATAAGGCTATACCTTACACATTTTCAATCTTAGGTTTTTCTTTATGTAGCTGTATGCCACATAGTCATGTATAAATTTTAGCATTAGGTGAATAATATGTTTACTGTATAACTTGTTGATACATTTCATGATGTTTACTGATGCGTGTATTTTAGCAATGGCGATCAGAAGTGGATGAAAAGAGAGGGGTGTTCCATGCATTGGAGGACGAGTTGCAGAAGGCAAAGGCCATCAGTGATGAGATGTTTAAGGCACACAAAGAACGGGACCTTGACTTTGATTGGCACAAAGAAAAGGCAGACCAGATGGTTGAAAGATGGCAGAATGTCCACGTGCAGATTGACAACAGGTGGGTCCCCTTTCTGTTCAGTGGCCACATGGGTTGGATTCTCTTGTGTACAGAGGGCAAAGTCTAAACTTAACAGGGTTTAACTGACATTCCATAGCTAATGTGTTAATTGCAGGATTGTTTCCAAATTACATTTTTTCCTACATATGTGTTTAACAACACATGTAACTTGAAACATTTTCTTTTCTCTTTATTTAAGATTTTATTTTATGTGTATTGGTGTTTTGCCTGAATGTATGTACTTGAAGAAACCAGAATAGGGCATTAGATCCACGGGAACTGGAATTACAGACAGTTGTAGACCTACTAGTGGGTGCTGGGAATCAAACCTAAATCATCTGTAAGAGCAGACAGTGCTCTTCATGTTGAACCATCTCTTCAGCTTCAGAAATAAAAAAAAAAATTCAATTATGTATAATTAAAAATACTAGTGTATCTTGGTTTCTTAGTTGGGATTTCTATTGCTGTGAAGAGACACCGTGACACGGCAGCTCTTATAAAGGGGAACATGTAATTGAGGTAGCTTGCAGTTTCAGAGGTTTAGTCCATTGTCATCATGGTGGGAAACATGGTGGCAGGCAGGCATGGTGCTGGAGAAGGAGCTGAGAGTTCAGCATCTTGATCCTCAGCCAAGAGGAAGTAAACTGTGTACCACACTGAGCATTTTTTGGGCAAAGGAGATCTCAAAGCCCACCCCACAATGACACACTTCCTCCAACAGGGCCACACCTATTCCAACAAAGCCATACATCCCAATAGTGCCCCTCCCTATGAACTTACGGGGGCCAATTACATTCAAACTACCACACCTCACATTTATATATTCTGTCTTTTTAACAGAAAATAAAATAATGCTCTAAAAGTTATTATGAACAGTTGATGTTCAAATAACCATGAATTAGCAAAATAAATCATAAGCTTATGTCTTGGGCTCTGCGTAGCAGTTTCTGCTGGACCTAAGAGAAGAGAAGAGGCTTTTAAGAGAATTAAAACCACGGAAGAAAATGGAATCGATTTAGGCTTCATCTTAAAAGGAACAAATAATGGCCTTTCATGCTCATTTTTGTTTATATTAATATAAATTAAATGCTTTTATGATATAGTACCTCTCAAGAAATGAAGTTATATTCATACGTATTTTTTCTCTGGAAAATACATGATGAGTTTGTTTAGTGTTCTGATTTAAAAAAATCTTAGAAATGGATGTTTAATTTGAGTTCCTGGAAGACTTCCTCTGAGACCATGTTGAACCATCCATTGAGTTGCATTCTTTCAAAGGTGAACTGTGATTTGGGGTGAGCCTCAGCTGTTCAGGATGCGTTGACTGAGTATAATGCAGTTAATGTTGCTGCCTTTTCAGCTTTAGTCTTAGTGGTATAGTAAGACAGCAGCACCAGTTAGCAGTCCCCGGAACAGAATACTTCTCTTCACCCTGATGTTGGGTGGAGTGCCCCAGGAATCTGTCTTAGGTCGCCCCTGCACATCGGCCCTGCTGTGCATAGTGACTCTTGGGTCTCCACTTGTGTTTTTTTTCTTCCCAATCCCTTCACCTCTCCTGCTGGAGCCTGACTATTTTTTGCTGTTCTTGTAGGCTTCGGGACTTAGAAGGAATTGGGAAGTCGCTGAAGTACTACAGAGATTCTTACCAACCTCTAGATGATTGGATCCAGCAAATTGAAACTACCCAGCGAAAGATTCAGGAAAATCAGCCAGAAAACAGCAAAGCTCTAGCCTTACAGCTGAACCAACAGAAGGTACCCAGAGAAATACTTGTCCTGTGTTTTGTCTGCATTTGGTTGGCCATGAGCCTCATCTTTCTCTTCTGTGCTGGAAGAAAAGGCAATTATGTAGACAACTATGGGGAAGTACAGTCTACATGAGAATTCTACACCCCAGACCTACCTGCATTTATTTTATTTCCTGGAAGTCATTTTTGAAAGCACAGATAATTAACAGTGTTGGAATAGTTTTCATGTGCCTCATCTTCCTGATTTCATAATCTGGTTCTAATTTTTCTTGACACTTTTCTGGCAACATAATTTTATGCTTGCTGAATTAATAAGCCTGGCCAGAGGTAGTAGACAGAACCCTTATTATAACTGGTGGGAGGGTGAGCATTGTAAGGTTTTTGTTTTCATCTGGAGTGGGTGTCATGAAGAACACCAAGACGCCTCTGCACGATTCTCATTTCCACTTAGACAGCCTCACAAGGGGTAGATCGCTTAGGAGTCTTATTCTGGAAGTGTGTTGTTTATCCATAAGTCAAGGCCACGTGGAAGGTGTGAAGCATTGAGACGTGCAGTGTTGAGTGGCGTGAGTATCTCTCAGTTCCTGAGCATGAAGTGGAATGGGATTGAATTCCCATCGCTGTTTCTCTAAACTGTGTTTACAGATGCTGGTGTCTGAAATAGAGGTGAAACAGAGCAAAATGGACGAGTGTCAGAAATATTCCGAGCAGTACTCAGCCGCAGTGAAGGTGAGAAAAGTCACTTACTTGAGGCAAATTTAGTGTTGACGTATATAGTGCTGTAGTATATTTTTAAAGCAGTTCAAAGGATTTCATCCCATGTTAAAGAACATTTGAACCCTTTTCAAACCTTTTTATACTTACTTAATAATAATTTTTGTGAAACGAGTTGGGTGATAGCCCCTGACTGCTCATTTTCACTCTCCACGAATGCATGAAAATGTACACACACCCTAGACATACAGCTCTGAAACTTGTTTCTTTTTGCTTTCCTTTTTTTTCTCTTTAAAATGGAGAGAACATTTAACTTATACTTAAGAGATACTTTCAGGGGCTGGAGAGGTGGCTCAGGTTAAGAAAGTTCAATTCCCAGCATCCACGTGGTGGCTCACAACCATCTGTGATGAGATCTGGTGCCCTCTTCTGGCCTGCAGGCATACATACGAAACATTGTATACATAATAAACAAAATCTTAAGGAGATACTGTCATTTTTATAGGATATTATTGGCAGTTTCTTAGCTTCCCGACTCCACAGTTCTGTTATTGATGTGGAATAAGTGGAGGTTGCCTATACCAAGAGGATTCTACAGTAAATATTTTTGTGACTTCTTAAAGACAGTTTGGATCTTTGCTGACCACTGTACATGTCTCTACTTATATCAACACCTTACAGATATCTCTAAGGTCAAATAGATTTTTTAAATATTTGGTTTTCATAATTTACTTCCTTATTTAAACCTAATTTGGTGAACCCCTTTCCAGTTCTCTGGGGTGAGTCACTGTGGACGAGCTTTCAGGTTTCGCTGTAATGAACTTGATCATACTGACTCTCTGATGCAGGATTATGAACTGCAGACAATGACCTACAGGGCCATGGTCGATTCACAGCAGAAGTCTCCAGTGAAACGCCGGCGGATGCAGAGCTCAGCGGACCTCATTATTCAAGAGGTAACAAGCAGAGAGGAGCTGGAGGCAGGCAGAAAAGAAACATTATAAAAACAGTTTTACTTTTATCATGGTAAAGCATCCCTTTTGTAAAACTGGCCATTTTAATTATTTTTAAATGATTTAATGGAATTATACATCACAATTTTTTACATTCATCACTATATACTTATAATACTTCTTTCTAAGCATCCCTGATAGAAAGTTGTAGTTGTGCTTTCTTGTTATACTTTCTTGGACTGCCAACTCTCAAATAAAGATACAGAGACTTATTATTAATTATAAAACTTAATTTTAGCTTCGGCTCTTTCCCAGCTAGCTCTTATAACTTAAATTAACCTGTTGCTATGAATGTACAGTTACCTCTCCTCTGTACTGTATGCACAACTTCTTCAATGTCTCGCTGGCTTCTCTCCAGTGCCTACTTTCTTCCCGAGTTCCTCTCTGCCCAGAAGTCCTACCTATTCTCTCCTGCCTAGCTGTTGGCCATTCAGCTCTTTATTAAGCCAGTCACAGTGGCACATCTTCACACAGTGTAACCACAGAGAGTGCTGTAACACTACATTTTATTAAGTTTCCTTAAAACCATCACCTGCAGGGTGATGGTGGCGCACGCCTTTAATCTCAGCACTCAGTAGGCAGAGGCAGGTGGATCTCTGTGAGTTTAAGGCCAGCCTGGTCTACAGGGCAAGTTCCAGGACAGCCAGGGCTACACAGAGAAAGCCAAAACAGTAAGGGTTGAGAAACGGTTTCTCTGTATATCCCTGACTGTCCTAGAACTCAATCTGTAGACCAAACTGGCTTCAAACTCAGAGATGGACTTGCCTCTGTCGACAAGTGCTGAGATTAAAGGTGTATGCCACCACTGCCCAGCCAAAGATCATTTATTAATACAGGGGGAAAAAAGTGCTTATTAAACTTAGAAAGAAGTGAGTAGCAAGCACCTTACTCCTGAAATGTCACTCTCTGTTGGATTAAGTGTGTGCTTTATTCTCAAAGCCCAGTTGGTAGTGTGGGCATCATTCAGAGTTCACTCAACTCATTAGTAACAGAGATAACATTTGTGTCATTTCTCTCTTGTAGTTCATGGACCTGCGGACTCGATACACTGCCCTGGTCACTCTTATGACACAGTATATTAAATTTGCTGGCGATTCACTGAAAAGGCTGGAAGAGGAGGAGGTAACCTTTATCAGTGAACTTCCAAGGAAGCAGGAACTAGATTTGAGCAGTAACTGTAATGTTTTGGGAAGGCGAATATAAGCTTCATGATAACATGGCTGATAGCTAATATGCAAAGTAGTTAATTAGAAGCTTACACTGGGAAAGAGGGGAAGCTTGGACATTTCTTTGTTTTTTTAGATTCTCCAAAAGAGAAAAGCATTTTTAAATTTTTACTTCAAGTGGACTAGCGTGCTTTAGTTCTGGTTCAATCCCCAAAACCCCAAAATCAGTTACTTCAGAACCCTAATATAATAGCTGGTCTCATAGATAGTTCTGTTTCAGCAGGAAGATTTTGGCATGTGGGCAGAATTTTGTCCATCTTCCTCACGGCTGGGAAATTCTTTCTTTCAAGCTCAGTTGTTGCCCATACAGAGGCCATAGAGATGAACTGCGTGCACACATGTGTGTTATGCATCTTGGATTGATATACATCTCTAAAGAATTAAAATTATTATAAATAATTAAATTTAAAAGATAAATTTAGTAGTAGATTCTTATTCAAAAGAATGGACTTTTTAAGACTCGTGGAGTTTTACCCTTTGTGTTTTTGTCCCAGAACTATACTTGATCAAAAGAGTAAGTATGGTTCTGATTTGAAGGACTTCTGCAGCTTTGATCCTGAGTTTAAAATTGTGTTGAGAAATAGGAGGAATAAGAAGTGACTTGTGAACGTATATTACATGAAAGCCATTGATTATGACGTGAAAGGATCATTCCGTGCTCTGTTCTTTTGATAACCGTTCCTTTCCTCATCCAGAACAGACAAAAATAGGTAGAAGAATGCTAAAATGTGTAAATGGTAAAATTTGGGGACTGGCCATCGTAATTGGACTGTTGAAATTCTACAGGTGTTGCTCCCTGACACAGTACTGCGTGTGTGTTGAGAGGACAGTCACCAACACCTGTGAGATGGTGGTTGCGTTCTTAGCTTCTGAAATCGCGAACATTTTCTAAGCTATTTTAGTCTGTTCCGAGTCAGCTGTTCTCAGCACTAACCCACTGATGGGCGCACTTCAGGCTTTATTACCAGCTTTCGTTGTGAACACAGAGAACCAGCTCCTTTAGGAAATATAATGCACTTATTTTCACTACATTTTGAGAGATGTTATTCCATTTTAAATAGTGTTTAAATCTTGCATGCAGTTGTTAAACATAAATTCATGTAAGTCCTTTCCTATTCTCACAGTATATATTTAATTGTACAGATGTGGACCATTTAGCCCAAGTCCTGCAATAAGATAAAAGTTGACAGAAACAAAGATTTTCAAAGTCCTCAGTACTAATTATTGCTGAAACACTGAAGATTTATGGTGAATTGGAAATGCAAACAATATAGGTTTGAAGACAAAGAGTATAATTTAAAATAAAATTTAATACCTTTCTGTTTAAAGACATATTAATGGAGTGTCCTTTAAAAGATCTGTAAGTCAAGTTTTAGACCCCAAAGAATAGTACTTTTGGAACAGTCTTGAAGATCCACAGTATAAACTGCCTGAGAGCAGCGTTTTCCATAGTCCACATTTTAGCAAAGATAGGTGTAAATTTCAGAAGGAACGAATAGTGTTGGAGAAATCTAGAACACTGGTTTAGATCAGTATTTGATATGATGGAGAAATTCTGTAGCCGATGCAAAAACCCAACTCTATAAATTGATCTCACTGCATAGAACTGAGAGAGACCTTGGGAGGGTATGATTTTTGTGAGTAAGTTTGATGTCTACAAGATGAACAATCAGCAATTGAACTAAATTAGTTAAAGACATATTAAGCACGTGTGAAAAAAATCTCAGTCAACCAGACAACATAGACAATTACTATTAAATAACCAGACAGTTACTATTAAACCTCCAAAATGACTCTAACTAAGATATTGAAGACTCGGCAATGGATTGTATTTTTATTTTTGCTGAGGTAAGCAGAATTCCATCAAGTGAAAAAAGACTCAAAATACCGTGAGAAAAGCTAAGCTATGTAAGTAAGATTTGAGACGAGACTGGTTCTTAGAAAGAATTATTAAAAATTAAAATGTGCATTTTTGCTTTTGAGACAGTGGTTGTCTGGATAAGCCCAGAATGTCCTGCAGCTCCATATCCTCCTGTCTCAGCCTGAGTGCTGAGATTACAGGTGTGCGTGCTTGTGCCCTGAGAAAACTTCATGTTTTAAACATACAAAATGCTGCAGTGGCCCTAAGCATCGACTTTGATACATAGTTGAAAGAAACACACCACAACACAGCAGTTGTGATGAGATTATCTTATCCACGGGGAGGTAGATGGAGGATGCTGAGCTTTTAAGCCCCAAATTATCAAAGAATCAGGAAAGTGGAGGAAGAAAAAGATTCGTTATAAATTAAATCCTCAAAATTCACATATATCCCAGTGAAAACAAATCAGAACTACAAAGTGATTTCTGCGTTCCTACTTAGTTTCTTATTGCAGTTACTTTGAGTTGGCACGAAGCCAGCACCGTAGCGATGTCAGTTGAGAGAGCTAGAGTGTGTCTGGAAGCCGGTCCTCGCGTGGTCCTCGCATGGAGTGCTTCAGCTAGAACTTCCTTTCTCAGTCCCCCAGCTGCTAACCTGTTTCCTTACTCTTTGATTGATGGACTGGATCTGAATCCCTATATATATATCTCTAAAACATTTGCATTTCACAAGTATCTTTGTGTTTGTGGGATGTCTAAAGGTACTTGACTGAGTGGATTTCAGATGAGGCATGCCAGCGACAACAGCAAAATCTGTGAGTGCTTGAATATCATCTTTTCTAAAGCCAGGGACTGGAGCTGCCTTTACATTAGCAATTCTCGTTGTTGTAATTGTCACGTTTGCCATCGTAAGCAGTGCCTTGGAAGTGTCACGATTTATGTAATTCCCCTTTCCTGTGTTAAAATATTATCTCTGAATCTGGCTCTCTGTTTTGAAATTCTGCTTTTTTTTTTTTTTAGTCATAAACATGGAACTGTGAGTACCATGTTTAATTTCCGCTGGGTTCATTACTGCATACTACATTGTCTTCTTTTTCCCCCTGCATGGTGGTTTTGTTTCAAGCTGCCATGATTAACTTGTGAGAGCAGGTATCATATGAGCAGAGGTTAAATTTGACATCTGTTAAAGTTCAGGATAGAGTCCTTTCTTGCTTCAAAACTGCAAGCCAGCTAATTTTCTATATGAAAGTACTTCTGAGGGGCAAAATGGGGTTCTCTGGGAAACATTTCCTGCAGGTCATCTGTTTTCTCCCTGCTGGCTTGGTGAAGTTTCCGCTCTGAAGAAACTGGTGCTGGTGGCCACTGCTTCTTCTGCACTTGAGTTCCCTTGGTCTCCTGAGTCCATGAGCATGCTTGAGAGGCTGTGGAATCCTTTTCGGTAGAACAGCTTTGACGCTTTAACTGTTTCTTGTAGATGAAAAGGTCTAAGGAGAATTCTGAACACGGGGCGTATTCAGATCTGCTGCAGCGCCAAAAGGCAACCATGGTTGAAAATAGCAAACTCACAGGAAAGATCAGTGAGCTGGAAACAATGGTAGCTGAGCTAAAGAAACAGAAATCGCAGGTAGAGGAAGAGCTCCCGAAAGTTAAGGAGGCTGCAGAAAACGAACTGAGAAAGCAGCAGAGGAACGTGGAGGACATCTCCCTGCAGAAGCTGAGGGCTGAGAGCCAGGCCAACCAGTACCGCCGAGAGCTGGAGACCATTGTGAGAGAGAAGGAAGCTGCCGAGCGGGAGCTGGAGCGAGTGAGGCAGCTAACATCCGAGGCCGAGGCCAGGAGAGCTGCGGTGGAGGAGAACCTCCGCAACTTCCGGAGTCAGCTGGAGGAAAACACCCTCACAAGAAGAACCCTCGAAGATCATCTCAGGAGGAAGGACTCGAGCCTCAGCGACCTGGAACAGCAGAAACAGGCGTTAGTGGAAGAACTCCGACGAAAGCGAGACCACGAGGAAGAACTCTTGACGCTGGTGAAGCAGATGGAGAAGGACCTGGCCTTCCAGAAACAGGTGGCTGAGAAGCAGCTGAAGGAAAAGCAGAAGATTGAATTGGAAGCAAGGAGAAAAATAACCGAAATTCAGTATTCATGTAGAGAAAATGGGCTGCCTGCCTGTACACAGGCTTCATCATGTAGGGCTGTGGCCGGTCCCCAGAAGCATGACAGACAGAAAGAGGAGGAGCTTAAGCAGCAGGTAGACGAGCTGACTGTCGCCAACAGAAAGGCTGAGAAAGAGATGAGGGAGCTTAAGTATGAACTTAGTGCTATCCAGCTTGAAAAGGCTTCCTCTGAGGAAAAGGCGCGGCTGCTGAAAGACAAACTGGACGAGACCAATAACACCCTCAAGTGTCTCAAAGGGGAGCTGGAAAGGAAGGATCAGGCCCAGGAACGCTACTCCCAGCAGCTCAGAGAACTTGGCAGGCAGCTGAACCAAACCACAGACAAAGCTGAAGAGGTCAGGCAGGAAGCCAATGATCTCAAGAAAATAAAGCACAACTACGAGTTAGAATTAGAATCTCTCCATCACGAGAAAGGAAAACTCCAGAGAGAAGTGGACAGAATCACGAGGGCCCATGCACTAGCTGAGAGGAACATCCAGCATTTAAATTCCCAGGTTCAGTCTTCACAGAATGAGAAGGAGCTCTCAGATGAAAGAAGACAGCTCTGTCAGAGAAAGTCGGATCATCTACAAGAAGAGTTTGAGAAGAGCCATGCACAGTTGCTTCAGAATATTAAAGCTGAGAAAGAAAACAATGATAAAATCCGGAAGCTCAACGAAGAGCTGGAGAAAAGCAACGAGTGTGCAGGAATGCTCAAACAAAGGGTGGATGAGCTCACGAGGCAGAATAATGAAACCAAATTAATGATGCAGAGGATCCAGGCTGAGTCCAAGAACATAGTCCGGGAGAAACAAGCTATCCAGCACAGATGCGAAGTGCTGCAGATTCAGGCAGACGGCTTTAAAGATCAGTTACGTAACACCAACGAGCACTTGCACAAACAGACAAAAACAGAACAGGATTTCCACCGGAAAATTAAAAGCCTGGAAGATGATCTAGCCCAGAGTCAAAATCTAGTAAGTGAATTTAAGCAAAAATGTGACCAGCAGAGCATCATCATCCAGAATACGGAGAAGGAGGTGAGGAATCTGAGCGCTGAGCTGAGCGCTTCCAAAGAGGAGAAGCGGCGGGAGGAGCAGAAGGCTCAGCTGCAGCGGGCTCAGGTGCAGGAGCTAAATGACAGGCTGAAGAGGGTGCAGGATGAGCTGCACTTGAAGACCATTGAAGAGCAGATGACCCACAGGAAGATGGTCCTGCTCCAAGAAGAGTCCGATAAGTTCAAACGCTCGGCAGACGAGTTTCGGAAAAAGATGGAAAAATTAATGGAGTCCAAGGTCATCACTGAAAATGATATTTCTGGCATTAAGCATGACTTTGTGTCTCTTCAGAGAGAAAACTGCCGAGCGCAAGAGAACGCAAAGCTGTGGGAGACAAACATCAGAGAACTCGAGCGCCAGCTCCAGTGCTACCGGGAGAAGATGCAGCAGGGCCAGCACGTGGAAGCAAACCATTATCAGAAGTGTCGGCAACTTGAGGAGGAGCTCATAGCCCAGAGACGTGAGGTTGAAAACCTCAAGCAAAAAATGGATCAGCAGATAAAGGAGCATGAGCATCAGTTAGTTTTGCTCCAGTGTGAAATTCAAGAAAAAAACACAACCAGAGATCAGACCTCCGCATCAGGTTTCGATATGGCAGGGAGAGAGTGCCACCACCCCACAGAGACGTCCTCTGGGAACTCTGCACACCTCAGCCTAAAGTCCAGATGTCCACTGTCGAGGTGGACTCAGGAAGCACAACAGGTAGAAGAAAAATGGCAGCATAGGGTCACTGATCCAGTTCCAAAGGAGGTTCAGTTCCGGCAACCAGGGCCTCTGCTGAGCACGGAGGGCAGCCAACCATGCTACTCAGAGTATTTTTCTCAGACAAGCACTGAATTGCAGATAACTTTTGATGAGAAAAAACCGCTTTCAAGACTGTCTGAATTAGAGAAGATGAGAGACCAAGCCTTGCATACTTCCAGACCACCTGTTAGGTATCAAGATGACAAACTCGAAATGGAATTGGTGAAGCTTTTAACACCCTTAGAGGTATACATTGTTCTGAGACCTTAATAGATAAATCAGGCCAGGCTTCTTCTATTTCTTTGTTTTCCAGGACTACATTTTTAACAGTTTTGAATGCTAAGCTGTATATAGTTCTGAAAAGAATATAGTACTATAATTTTCCATCAGTTTGGCTGCATTCTTACTATGAATTACTACTGATTTATGAGTGCTTGAGATTGTACATAAACATGGATAAATTGACATATCTATAGGAGTATATATTTAATGTGATTATATTTTTTAAAAAAGATCTAGGAAATGGCTGTGTATGCAGTTCAGTAGTAGAAGACTTCCCTAGCACGTGCAAAGCCCTGGGTCAGATCCCAGCCCCACAAGGAAGGGGAAAAGCTAGATGAACCAAATATTACCCTTAACTTCTAGCATATTCTGCAGCCAGGTTTCATTTCAGTCTTTTTCCACACACTAATGTATTTAATTGTTAAAACCTGAGTCTCTCAAAATCGTATCCTCCCCTTATCCTTGGTTTGCCATTCTTCATGTATTTATAAATCAGGGGATTGTGTTTGGATCAAGAACATTTACTAAGGTGCCATCATGTTCTTTAGGTAACTTTTAACTTCTTAAACGTTCCTATTGCAGATAGCTAAGAACAAACAGTGTGGTATGCACACAGAAGTCACGAGCTTAACACAAGAGAAGAAGCTGGGTTCCAATGCTGGCGGCTGGATGCTGGAAGGGTCCAGGGCATCTGGTGGACTCAGGGGAGAGTTCCTTAAGAAAAGCATGGGGCCAGAGACTTCCCAGAGCTTTGACCTTAACCAAGCATGCTCTGTTAGGGAGGACGAGTTCCAGTTCCAAGGGCTCAGGCACAGTGTGACTGGCAGGCAGCTGGTTGAAGCGAAACTTCTGGACCTGAAAACAGTCGAGCAGCTGCGACTGGGCTTGAAGACGGTTGAAGACGTTCAGAAAAGTCTTAGCAGGTTTCTGACCAAAGCCACCTCCATTGCAGGGCTTTATTTAGAGTCTACCAAAGAAAAGATCTCATTTGCATCTGCTGCCCAGAAAATCATAATAGACAAAATGATGGCTCTGGCCTTTTTGGAAGCTCAGGCTGCAACAGGTTTTATAATCGATCCCATTTCTGGTCAGACTTACTGTGTTGAAGATGCGGTTCTTCGAGGCATTGTTGATCCTGAGTTCAGGAATAGGCTTCTGGAGGCAGAGAAGGCAGTTTTGGGATATACACATTCTTCTAAGACACTGTCAGTGTTCCAGGCAATGGAAAATAGAATGCTTGACAGGAAGAAAGGTAAACATATCTTGGAAGCGCAGATTGCCAGCGGAGGTGTCATCGACCCTGTGAGGGGCATCCGTGTTCCTCCAGAAACCGCTTTGCAGCAGGGCTTGCTGAACAATGCCATCTTACAGTTTCTGCACGAGCCATCCAGCAACACAAGAGTCTTTCCTAATCCCAACAACAAGCAGGCTCTGTATTATGCAGAGTTGCTGCAGATGTGTGTGTTTGATGTCGATTGCCAGTGCTTTCTCTTGCCATTTGGGGAAAGGGACATATCCAGTCTCAACGTAGAGAAAACTCATAAGATCTCCGTGGTAGATACGAAAACAGGCGCGGAACTGACCGCATATGAGGCTTTCCAGAGAAACCTGATTGACAAAAGTATTTATCTTGAACTTTCAGGGCAGCAGTACCAGTGGAAGGAAGTCACATTTTTTGACTCCTATGGGCATCCTTCTCACATGCTGACCGATATTAAAACTGGTCTGCAGTTCAATATTAGTGAGGCTGTTGAGCAGGGAACACTAGACAAAGCCTTGGTCCAGAAGTATCAGGAAGGCCTTACCACACTAACAGAACTGGCTGACTTTTTGCTGAGCAAGATAGTTCCTAAGAAGGATTTGCATAGTCCCATCGCAGGCTACTGGCTGACTGCTAGTGGGCAAAGGATCTCCTTACTTAAAGCCTCCCGTAGAAATTTGATTGATAGGATTACTGCCCTCAGATGCCTCGAAGCCCAAGTCAGTACAGGGGGGATAATTGATCCTCTGACTGGCAAGAAGTACAGGGTGGCTGAGGCTTTGCATAGAGGCCTAGTTGATGAGGGCTTTGCCCAGCAGCTGCGCCAGTGTGAACTGGTCATCACGGGCATTAGCCATCCTGTCACTAATAAAACCATGTCGGTCGTGGAAGCCGTGAACGCAAACATCATAAGTAAAGAGATGGGAATGCGATGTCTGGAATTCCAGTACCTGACAGGGGGCCTGATAGAGCCCCAGGCTCACTCGAGGCTGTCAGTAGAGGAGGCGCTGCAGGTCGGTATCATCGATGTCCTCATCGCGACCCGGCTCAAAGATCAAAAGTCCTATGTCAGGAATATAATATGTCCCCAGACTAAAAGAAAGTTGACTTATAAGGAAGCCTTAGAGAAAGCTGATTTTGATTTCCACACAGGACTTAAGCTGTTGGAAGTTTCTGAACCCTTGATGACAGGGATTTCCAGCCTCTACTATTCTTCCCAGTAGGGCATTTAAGTAACCCTAAACATGCAGAGGCAATGCCAGCCGCCTCCCGCCATCTGTTCAGAGCAGATGGTGTCTGCTTAATGTGCAATCTAGGAACTGTGTCACTAGCTCGAAGCACTGATTCTTGTAAGCTAGAAATAGCTCCCTGCTCAGAAAACACGGCCATCCTTAAATTGAAAATAACAAAAGATTGCCTGCTCCTGAAAATGGTTAACATTTTAAAAAAAAAATTATCTCGCTAAAATAAATGGGCTTTACCTAGAAAATGGGGTCAGCATGGTGGCCATCAACAAATTCCCAGACTTCTTCAGTCCTTTCGAGTCCTTTCACTGACTAGATTCAGCATGTTTCTGACGGGGTACAACATGCATACTGAAAGAGCATCTCACAGAGCATCACAGGAGCGAAGAGAACATGCAGATGTGTCCAGACCCGTGAGGCTGGAGATTGCTTCCTGCAGGCTGCGATGTTCTTTACATATTAAAGTGTCCGCTGTAATCTCTTATTTCAGTTGAGACGAGACGTTGGAATTAAAATCTGTCAAGTTCTTTGTGTATTGGAGGGGAGGGGTCATCTGTGTGTTGTTCTCTCTCCCTCTGCGTCCTGTTGTCTGATAGCGTTCTGTCATGGTGTTCGCGATTGTAATGCTAATGTAAAGGCAACAATTCCCAGATCTCTTGGTCTCATGCATAAAGCTGAGTCTGCTTATTTGTCATACTCATGAAGCAGCTGGGTGGTCAGAGCGGTGAATAAAGACCAATTCTCAAAGCTTTCCCAGCTACCTAGACATCTGCGGTGTGACATGGTGAACATGGCTAAGTGAATGAATAAAAGATATCATAACCTGTGTGCATGATGGGAAAACATTTTTTGCATTCTTATTTTCTCAGCGAGGATAGATTCGTTGACAAACTCAGTCATCAGGCATTTACTAGAATGTATCTCTCTTTTTTTTTAACCACTCGTACCTGTCAGAAGTCTTTGGAAGAAGAGAAGAAACAACATGTTGAAAAAGCTAAAGAATTGCAGAAATGGGTATCAAATATCAGCAAGACAATGAGAGATGGGGAGAAAGCTGGGAAACCTCTCTTCTCTAAGCAACAGGTATTCACAGAGGTCCTACTGCTGACTGGGTAGAATTTACTTCTGCAAAGCACAGCCTAGAAACCTTTACCTCAATTTTCCCCAGGGTTACAGGCTTTTATAATGAAGATCTAAGAGGTTGGGCCATCAGGCAGTTTGCCCAAAGAGTCATAGTTAGAATGTGCTGGAAAATGGTGTCCTATTCCATAGCCAGAACCATTGGCATTGACTCCGCTATCAGCAAGCCAATGGGTTATAGGACCTTATCGTACCTAGATCCACTCCCTGATTGGAATGACTAGGATTGTTGGCCAGTGAAGTCATCAATCCTCCATGCCACCCACATAAGAAAGACATGGAGAATACTGTATAGAATGTGAACGTTGTTGAGTGTTTAGTCATTCTTTCCTGGATCTTTTCAGTTTCCCAAGGAAACAGTCACTTAGGGTTAGCTGGGAGACTACATCACGGAGGCACTTTTGCTCCATAGTGTACCACTTGAAGCTCAGGACATTGGCATTAATGTCTAAATTTTATTGGTGCTGTTATTGGTGGTGGGAATTCCCTCTAGCTTGTATTTTGTTGTTGGGTTGGTCTTGTTTTGCAGAGACAAGGTTGAGACTATTTTCATCCTTGCTATGCAGCAGAGGCTGGCCTTGAACTCCTGGTCTTTGGCCTCAGTTTCTCAAATGCTAGGATTTCAGACATGTGTCATCATGCCTACACATGGACACCAAAAGAAGCTTTTGTGAAAGGAATAGTTTTCCTGCAAGAGGCTAGCTCCCACCCTTGCCTGACATGGGTAGTTTCTAGAGCTGTCACCCAGTCTCTGTGTTTATGTCTCTTCTAGTTCTGCCTCAGTACTTGTACTTAGTTGACATTGACACGGGGGTGGTCAGGAAAGGTATCAACTCTTGTCTATTCCTGCTTTTGATAGAAAGCCAAAGAGATCTGATTTGGGGTTTCTCTTGAAAAGGTTTATACTGAGTATATACTTAAAATATTCATTGAAAAGGGAGCCAGTTAGCTCATACACTTTCATGGTGTGTATCAGTCAAATGGAAGAATTGAGAATTCAAAAAGCATTTACATTTGGTGTGTCTTAAACCAAAACTCTTCAAGGTAATTTGCCTCAAATATTTGATTTACAGAACCTTATTCCCAAGTTTTTCCTTACTAACAAATAGGAAAGCATTAAAATAGGCACATAAGCCCTAGCAAAGATGTCTTAAGAGAATGTATTTCTTCAGAAGCATGAATTATATGAACACCTGGTGTCTTCACATTATAGTCACAAATTCTCTAAAACATGAGTAAGATTTAGATGTAGTATACACAAACACTTTAGGTAAGATCATGGCCTTAACTGGAATTCTACCAGAACACTTGCCCTTTCTCTTTTAAAAGAAAAAGTAGTTTGATATACATAATGAGTGAGTTCTTGAAGGTTCTATTTGCTTTCATGATTACCTACAGCCATACAGAGTAGATATAAATTGACTAAGTAGTATACCTAGCATCTTTTAGTTGGCCCAGTATTCCCTCTCATTCCTGATCATTTACAAAAATGGATGCTTTGATCAAATGAAAAGGGGTTAAGTCTTGGAAAAACTACTTGTCTCTCAACCAAAGGGTTTTCCTTCTCTGATTGCCATGGATGACTTGGAATAGAGGCTGTTAGCCTGAGCAGTTAGCTCTTGATCTAGAGGCCTGCTGAGTACTGCTTTCACCATAATGAAAGGAGCCTCTGGAAGGAATATCCTTGTCCCACGGTGTCCTTTTGAGAATGATGCTAGTGAGCAAGCACTGGGTTTCTGGCTTTTGGTACAGACATGGTTGAGCCAGGGCAGATGCAGGAACTGTGTGGTGTTGCATTCATGTGGTAGCACTGTGACTGGAGGGCTCTGCACTTTCCCTTGTGTCTGCTGCGGAGAGCTGACCTCTTAGCAGGCCTTATACTGCTCACAGCCAATAGGCTATGGGTGTCACCCAGAAAATACAGCTGTCACCTTTTATCTTGATGAAAATAATGTGTTTTTAAATTATTATTTAATACTCATTTTGTGGGGGAGTATTTGAATGTGCCTTCTTACCTTACAGCTTTCCAGTAAAGAAATCGCAACCAAAAAGGAGCAAATCTCTGAAGCTCTTCAAGCCACCCAGCTTTTTTTGGCTAAATACGGAGACAAGTACGTTGGATCTCATTGTCCCTTTCGTTCAGTGGAGGGTCACCTTCTAAAATCCATCCAGCGGACAAAAGGCAGTGCGTCTTAACCAACACCTCAACCGTGGACACAAACCAACCAGACTTTACTTAATAGAAGATGAGTTTAGCAATACGTCCCCGCTAGTCTTCACTGTTCTGCGGTGTGCCAGTCCTCATCTGTTTCTGACAAGAAAACTGTCTCAGACAGGTTGAAGATGAGTAGCCATTGTGTGGCAGTTCAGGCTCTAAGTCAGGTTCTACATAGTGCCCTGAAACTACATTTGGGAAACTTCATACATGTGTTCTTTGCATGTTTGTGTTTGTGTCTGTGTGTGTGTGCACATACATGAGTGCATGGGTGTGTGTTTCTGTGTTTTCTAGTCCTGTTTTTCATAAGTTATCTATTTTAACCAGTAGTTGAAACAGAGAAGGCATTTTCCCCTTGTTTTGAATCCTCTTGGAATGACTCTTCATGGTTACCCTGAAATGATTTTATACTATTTCTTAAAGAATCTTTCTCTGATCATCTTGCAGTAGTTATTCTGCTTTTGTTTGTTTGTTTTGTTTTTATCCTGGAGTGTAACTAACCTATTAGTTTAACTCTTTAGTCTCTTTCTTAAGCAGAGGAACTAATCTTATATAGGCTATGTACTTTAATACATGATCATTTCAAAGCCTGTGCAATCATTCAGGCTCTATTTTAAGATTAAGTAGCAGAGATATTTGAGGCAATTTACATACTTGCACCCTTGAAGGCTGACATTACCTCTTGACACTTTATGTCTACTGTAGACTTACAGATGAAGAAAGAAATGAATTGGAGAAACAAGTGAAAACTCTTCAAGAAGGCTATAATCTATTATTCAGCGAATCTCTGAAACAACAAGAATCACAGCCGTCCGGAGATAGGAAGGTGGAGGAGAAGGTAACATTACTCACAAATGTGAGGTCCGTTCAAGAGTCTGGTTTGTGCATGACTGAAAATATATGGCAATGTACCTCGAGGTTTATACGTGAAAAATACTTGGAGAGAATTTATTTGAGTGTTTGGAGGCTCTTGTGTTTACAAAGTTCAATCTTACAATGTGCTGATCATCATTCATTCTGCGCCTTCTTAATCTCTGCCTTGCATGGTGAAGGAGAACGCATTCATTCCCTAACTCTTCTTTTTCAAAACTATTCTTTACTGTTAGGTATTTTATTATAAAATATGGCTAGGAAAGAGCCTACGGTTAATATGCTGTGGAGCCTTTTGGTTGTCTGAGATACCCACAAGAATTATTTGAGTGATGGGGAGCTACATCTTAAAGTGAGAATACTCTCATATCTTAAGCAAAAAAAAAAATAGCAAAAATCGCTTAAAAATTGTCCGGCTCACAGTCATATGCCGAACACAATGTCTGATAGTTAAAAGGTGTGTGTTATTTTTAACTCCATGACTTCTAGGAATACTTTCACATAATTTGCCATGTTTGGGTGTATGTAATAAATTTCCTGGCTCCTTAGGGTTTTTTTTTTGTTGTTTTTTACTATCTTTGCAAAGGTTTGTGTGCTGTAAACATCAATAGCATGGAGTCTAATGCTCTCTCATATTACTAGACCCTAATCTCACCCAGATGTAGAAAGCATGATTTGCCTTCTAGATGTGTGTTCTATTTTCTCACTGTCCACACCCACTCCTGTGTCCTCACTAACCTTGGTAGTGTACCCGGATATTAAGTTTTCAATTCACAGATGCATGTTGTTTTCAAAGCTTTATCACATCCTGTGCTGATGAATAGATCACTGACATAGATCACTTGTGCATTTGAGCTGCCTAACATTCACAAGCTGCCTTGGTAAGTAGAGGATTTTTTTTTTTTTATGATTAAGTATACTATTATAAAACGAAACCACTGCCTTGGGTACCAGACTGACCCAATCTCTCTGCACTTCCCTTTCAGCTGGATAGAGTAATTGCAGGCACCATGAACCAGGCAACTGGAGAGGTCCTTTCCATCTTCCAGGCGGTTTTAAGAGGCCTGATTGACTATGAGACAGGAATCAGGTTGCTTGAGGCACAGTTAGTGATTTCTGGTTTAATTTCACCAGAATTAAGAGAGTGTTTTGACCTCAAAGATGCTAAAAGCCATGGCCTCATTGATGAACAGATTCTGTGCCAACTGAAAGAACTGAATGAAGTAAAGCAGATTATCTCCACTTCATCGCCATCCACGATTCCTGTGCTACATTGTCTGGCTCAAGGCGTGATATCGGAATCCATGGCCATCCGAGTTCTTGAGATACTGCTTTCGGCAGACTCTCTGGTGGTTCCAGCCACAGGCGAGCACCTAACCTTGCAAAAGGCTTTCCAACAGAATTTGATCTCCTCAGCATTGTTTTCTAAAGTTCTAGAAAGGCAGAATACTTGCAAAGATCTTATTGACCCATGCACTTATGAAAAGGTATCTTTAACTGACATGGTACAGAGAAGTATTCTGCAGGCAAATACTGGGATTTGGCTTTTACCCGTGAGAGCGCAGGAAGCGGGCAGAATAACACTGAAATGTGGAAGAAACATCAGTGTCCTGAGAGCAGCTCACGAAGGGCTCATAGACCGTGAGACCATGTTTAGGCTGCTAGGTGCACAGATTCTGTCTGGTGGTCTGGTCAATTGCAACTCTGGTCAGAAAATGACTGTCGAGGAAGCCATGGCAGAGGGAATGATAGACAGAGACACTGCAAGTAGTATCCTCACCTATCAGCTTCAGACAGGAGGAATCATGCGCTCAAACCCTGCTAAGCGCTTGACAGTAGACGAAGCCGTACAGTGTGACTTGATAAGTTCCAGCAGTGCGCTTCTGGTTCTAGAGGCCCAGCGGGGCTATGTTGGACTCATTTGGCCCCACTCTGGTGAAATATTTCCTACATCTTCTTCCTTAGAGCAGGAGCTGATTACAAATGAATTAGCCTACAAGATTCTGAATGGGAGACAGAAAATTGCTGCTCTCTACATCCCAGAAAGTTCTCAGGTCATTGATTTGGATGTTGCTAAGCAGCTGGGAATTATAGACAATAATACAGCATCGATTTTAAAAAATATAACACTGCCGGACAAAATGCCAGATTTGGGAGATTTGGAAGCTTGTAAAAATGCCAAAAGATGGCTCTCTTTTTGTAAATTCCAGCCATCTACAGTTCACGACTACAGGGAAGAAGTGGATGGTTCTGATGGTGAAGAGTCAGTCACAATCCAGAGCTCAGAACAAACTAAAAAGTTATTCCTATCTTATTTGATGGTCAACAGCTACATGGATGCAAACACGGGACGGAGACTTCTGCTCTATGATGGAGACTTGGACGAGGCTGTGGGCATGCTTCTGGAAAGCTGCAATGCAGACCTCAGAGCCAACACATCCGGAAAAGAATGTCTCTCTGTCTTAGGCATCCTTGGTGCCTTCCCTAATGATGCTTCAAGTAGAGAAAAGGATGAGTGTTGGATGCCAGCAGCTGGCTCTGATAAATGTCCTTACAGACAACCTGAACATAAAGAGGCTCTTGACAACAGAGAGCATGCCGTAAATGAAGAGCTTTGTAAAACAGAAAACAATGACAACAGCAGTGAATTGTATTGGCCAGAAAACCTAATGAATACAACAGCAATTGTTCATCAAGGCAATAGTCCATCTAGTGTGTGTGTCCCCAAACCTGCATCATATTCAACACAGCCTGAGTTTGCAGAAGGTAGCATGCCCAGACATGATTCTGATGACGTACTTCACGACTATAAAAATCAAAGTGAGCTTGAAACAAGGGCACATCTGAATGAACATAATCATTCTAAAACCACTCAAGATTTTGCAGGTAATTTTTTGACTTCAAAAACTGGTAGACTTTGTAACTGGAATGAAAGAGAGAATGAAGATAATATGCAGAATGGCTCGTCTGTCTTTGACTATTCCCCCCGGCTGAGTGCCCTGCTAAGTCATGATGAGTTGAGGCACAGTCAGGGACGTTTCAGTGATCCACAAGCCCCACAGAATGTGGGCTATATAGGCAAAGCTTCCCTCTCGTCATTCAATGACCAAAAGTTGTCATCTGATACAAGTACGGGAGAAAAATTCCAAGACCAATTTCTGGGAATCGCTGCTATTAATATCAGCTTCCAGGGGCAGCACAGTGGACAGAGGTCTTTAGAGGCTGGGTGTCATGATCCTCCAGAGCAATATCACAGTGATGAGTACATGTCAGATGCTTCAGGTGAGCACAGTGATGAGTACTTGTCAGATGCTTCAGGTGAGCACAGTGATGAGTACATGTCAGATGCTTCAGGTGAGAGTGGAAATGCTCATCCAACAGATGAAAACGAGAGAAGTGCATCTGCGGTGGAAGAACGCTCTTGTACCACGGTCCCTGGAGATGGTTCATGTAGTACCAACACACCGTCCCCTGAAGGAGCCATCGATGCCGGTGACTATGAAACATCACTGCTGGCTGATCAGCAGAATGACACAGGAACAGACACTGAGAGTGATGATTATTTTTATGATACTCCCTTGTTTGAAGATGATGACCACGATTCTCTAGTTCTTCAAGCTGATGACCATGATTGTTTGCACCCTGAGGACTATGACATGATGCAGGAGGAAAATGATGGGACCTCTCCTCCTGCTGATGTTTATTATGACGCTTCAAAAGAGAAGGAAAATCCTTTGTTTCTCCAGGGAGGTATAGCTGACAGCTTAAGTGTGGCGAGCAAAGTGCACTGTTCTCAGGAACTTCTTGTAGGTATGGAGAAACCTGAATTACATTTGGTTGACCAGAAACAGTGCAATTCAATTGGTTCAGACAAAGTGGATGAACAGTTAATGGAATCTATATCTAAAAGGGAAAACTTGTGTGACCTTGGCAATGATGGTTCCGACTCATTGACTGATGGTGAAATTATAGGAAGGAAAGAGGGCTCCGGGGTTTCATTAACATCTGATGGTAGCGGGAGAGGGAGACGAGAAGAGTTTGACACTAGCCAAGAAACTCAATCTGATACTGATCATGGAGGTTCTGAAGAAAGTAGAGAAAGTTACGGGCATTATATATATGACAGTAGTGACACGGATGATGATGACGGTGACACTCAGAGCGGGGACTACAGCAGTGAAGATGGTGGTGACGGAGGAGGAGGACAAGGAGTAGAAGATGAGAATGGAAAGCCCATGCACCAAGTTGAAGATACCCAGTTGTGTGCCACTGCTGTAAAGGAACGCAGGGATGGAAACAGAAGTCTCGGTCACACAGTCCTCCTAGATGAAATGCGCCACGCAAGTGTTTTGCAGCCAGAATCAACTGGCGAGAGAAGTCAAGGCCCTGAAAGACGCAACCATCCAGAAATTAGGACTGAAACTGATGAGGAAAGCAAAGTAAGTCTGTCCAGTCACATGGCAACTAAAGACATGTCGCTGCCTGGTGCCAAAGACAACACCTCGGAAGAAATCTTTGAAAGTGTTTTGTCTGACAATACTGGTTCGGTTTCTGAATTAGAAAGTGATGCAATGAACACAAAAGTCAAGTTGATCCAAGGGCCAGAATCTACAAATATTCTAAAAGCTGAAGACGGGCATCTTGAGAATGTATCACCCCAAATCAGTCCATCTTCGGATAAAGTCGTTTGTTCTGGAACTGATTTAATAGGCGGACCTTCTGAGGAAAGCCAGTTGTCATCCGCAGTAAATGACAAGGGTCAGCAAGGAGGCGGAAGAGGTCTGGTTAAAGGTAGAGACAGCAAAAACGATCCGCTGGTGGATGAAACATCCATTCAGGAAATGGGCTTAGGTAAAGAAGAAAGGTTGATAGAAGGCCCAGGCGAAGAGGAAAGGTATCTCAACCCCTTTCCAAATACAAGGGCAGCAGAGAGCCTCAACATGGCTGACAGTCAGTTTGTCCGTCAGATGACAAACACCGAGGAAGTTAGTCAGGGAGAGGACCTGAGAGCAGCAACTGTGATTCTTGGAGGTGAATCCGAGAGTGTGCCAAGGAGGGTGAGTGCGAGTCCCGTTCCATCTGAGACACTTGCAGAAATATTTGACACCTCTGCTTCTAAAGTGACTCCTGCTTACTCGACTTCAGATGCTATGTCCTCCGAGGTGAAGAGCCACGTGGGAGACAATGCCTTTACAGGAGGACTGGAGACAGAGAGTGGTCTGCTTACTTCTTTAGAATATGGTGACAAACATACAGAAGCGGGTGTAGTAGAACCAAACAAAAATACCCCAAGCTGTGTCCCAGTGGTTTCTCCTCCCATGGAAGATGATTTACGGACAGTAAATAATACAGAAGAAAAGTCTGTCATTCCCCAAGAAGACTGGCCTCCAGGTGCCGAGATCCAGCAAAATTATCCTTGTATCAAAGAAAGTATCTCAGAAGGAAAAACAGAAACTGAAGAGTTCACTACAGAGAGTAGTGACACCACACTGTCACCCTTGCCTCTTAAAAGTGTGGAGGACTGGGGAGAAAGCACCAGTTTTGTGCAGTCTAAGCTGCGTCTGAACGGGGTGGGAAACAGCACGTTAGGTGTGGACTGCTCACTGCTAGAAAGCAGCGGGGAAAAGGAAAACACTGAGAGACAGCCACACAGAGAACCAGCCTTCTCTCCAAGACTCCACGAGAGAGAGGTGCGTGCTCCTGAGTGCTCTCTGGCGAATGTAGATGATGGGAAGGGTATCTTGGAAAGCATATTAGAAGAAGGTCATATGAATCTCCAAGAGGTGAGAGACCCTTCAGCTTACACAGACACCAGAATTTCAATTCAGAACTTAATTAAAGGAGGTGTCTTGTCTCAGTTGCCAGATGAAGTATCTAGTGTGCCCGGTCCTGGCGTTTCCCCCATGAATAACTCATCAGAACTGAAGGCAGAGAGTGGAGGTGATCTGCTCTGTATTGAGAGTCTTCAGTTGGACCTTCTTGATATACTGAAGCAAAACCAGCAGATCCAAGAGACCCCAGGCACATCTGAGTTGATAAAAGTATTAACCCAAATGGCATGTGATCCAAAGGAGAAAGGCATTGCATCTGAATTATTTCCACCTCAACTTAAAAATGCTTTTCATAAGCTGCTTATTGATGGGAATGCCGCTGAAAGAGAACAGGCTGAAGCCTCAAGTCAGAACCCTTGTGCTGCTTCTGAGCTGGTGGAAGAAAAGCCGTACAGCTGCAATGATCTTCAAAGCAAAGAAGAAAGTCACTGTTCCCTGACTCCACAAACTGTAAGCGACACAGGGGCAGAACACTCTGCTGTGCACATAGCAGCATTGCCAAGAGATGGGAAGCCCGAAGAGCTGTGCAGCGAGCCTCCAGGTCATTCAGAATGTATTTCTGTATCAAAAGCAATGGCCTCTGATGAAAACTCCGTGGAAAAAGTGAGTTGACGTATGCATTTTTTTCCATGGCAGTTCCACAATAAATATGTTGGGATTATCCTATACATTTTGTTTTCTTTAATTTTTTTCCATAAATACTATTAATTACTGTATCCAAATTTGTTTTTAGTCTTCCAATGAGTTGCAACAGTGTTTACAACATATTGAGAAAATGCATGAATATTTGGCTTTGCTTCGAGATATGAAACCCCCCTTAGACAGCCAGCCATCTGCGAATAGCAGTCTAGAAGCCTTGAAGAATCAGCTTGCGCAGTTAGAGGTAAGAGTGGCCTACTAACATGCCTGTCAGCTTTCCATTAGTAATCAAGTAATCAAGGAGGACATTTATTTGGGTTCTTCACTTTAGAGCCTCTAATCTATGATCTCTTGGTCCTGTTGCTTTTAGTTTTGTGGCAAGGCAGTTCATCACCTCAAACTGAAAGGCAGAAGAAAGAGTCCATAGTGCCCCTGTCCCCTTGAGAGTACCCCACCCCTGGGATCTGAAGTCCTCTTCCTAAGTCCACTTCTTAAAGTTTGTAATCCTCTCCTGTAGCACCAAGCCAAGGACCAAGGCACCAGTTGTGGGAAGCATCCAGATCTCAACTGCAGTAGCTGGTGGTTTATGGATGATACCATTTCATGCGCAGTTGGAATGCTTTGCTCTTGTGTTTCATGCTTGGGTTCGGGCTTTCTGCTGTTAGTGAACAGGTGTGCACTGTATTTCTCTGCAGACATTTGAACTGGGCTTTGCTCCAGTTGCTGTGTTTTTAAGAAAAGATCTGAAGTTGGCAGAAGAGTTCCTGAAGTCTTTTCCTAGTGACGTTCCCAGAAGACATCGAGAGGCACTGAGCAAAAGCCACGAGGGTTTGCAGAATACCTTCTTGTCCCTCAGCAGTGAATCCTCAGAGAGAAAGAAGCTGATCATGCTCGCAATCGATGCTGAAATGGTAAGTGTGAAACGGTGAATTTTGAATAAAATGTGATGGGGAATTTAAACCATACTTTGAGTTTTTTTAATTATTATATTTTTAACAGTTCTCAACTCTTTTGTTGTTGTTGTTGTTGTTGTTGTTGTTGTTTTCTAGTCTAAGCTCGAAGTTTGTCATAAGAACTTCCTACATAAACTCACATCATATTCAGATTGGGTGTCAGAGAAAAGCAAATCTGTAGAGAATATTCAAGCTGTGAACGCCCAGGATACTGAACTTGTAAAGGAAAATGTGAAGTTTCTTAAGGCAAGTATCAAAGTACACATACAAAGTACAAGACATATAGATTTAGTGTAAAGTGTTCAGGACGAAGACAGCCTTCCCGGGACTATAAGGGATTATTTCCTGTCTTTGACTTGAAGAGATGTCTTTTCAGTTGCTCTAGCTCTGGAAGCTATCCCATACCCTGTACCAAGTTCTCATTACCCCTGACAAACTGATGTTTGTGTTTATAAATGAATTATATACGGACAAGATAATAAAAAAGATATGTAAAAGGTTGTACAAAGCTAGTCAAATTATAGGAATCATATTTATATGGCAATTAATTTTGGGCTGAAATTTTTTTTACAAGCTCTTAATTTCAACAACATTCCCATTAACACGGTTGGGCTCCTTGCCTCAGAATCAGAAAACTAAAATTATAGTGTGTTAATTCACATTTTGTGATCTTCATGAGCTTGCTATGTGTTTTCACAATTGAAAGGCTAATGGAAATATTAGCAGCTACTCTGTGATGTTAACGGGCCTTTCATGACCATGGAATAAACCTGCTTGGGGTCTTTTGGGTTTTTTGTTTTGTTTTGTTTTCATCAGTTATGCATTAAGTGTGATCTACCAGACAAAGACCAGATATTCTTGGTTTCTTTTTCTTTCTATGTTAACTATGTCATATTTAAATACTTTATCATTGGGGTGGAGAAGTGGCTTAGTTTAGAAAGTGCTTCCACACTTCTGTGCACGTATGAGGATCTGAGTTTAAATCCTAGATTCTGTGTTAAGTCGGGTGGGGTAGCACCCATCTGTAACACTAGTGCTTCTGTGGGAAGTGAGAGGCGGAGACAGGAGAATCCCTGGTCGTTTGTTGACCAGCTGGCTGGGAGAAAGCAGTGAACAATGCATCAAAGGCCCAGTCTCGAATGAGGCAGAAGGCAAGAACCAACACCTGAGGCTGACCTCTGACCTCTACCCTGGTGCCCTGGCATACGCATACCCATACTCACACACATACAAGCACACACACTCATGCACACAATCACATAGATACGTTACCAGGTGATGGATGAGTAGCTTTGTTGATGACTACTGAGAAAGGATCATTAACCCTTAGCGTGCTGATAGAAGGAGCGTATTTAAGCAGTTGACTAATGTTGTAGAACTTCCTCACTGCCACCTACCTTCCTGGCAACTCGTACTTCTTTTTCTCCAGGATGTGCTAAGAGACCTCACCCATACCAAAGTGCAGCTTGAAACGACGGCCTTTGACATACAGTCCTTCATCTCTGACTATGCGCAAGATCTGTCTCCCAGCCAAAGCCGACAGCTGCTGAGACTCCTGAATACAACCCAGAAGGGTTTTCTTGACGTGCAGGAGCTGGTAACCACCGAGGCGGGCCGGTTAGAGACTCGCTTACACCGAGAGCAGGAGCTCGGTCATCAGAAGGTCTGCCTTTCTTGTGCAGTTGTGAAGTGCTCTGTGTGGCCCTGAGTGGGTGTGGAGTTGACTCTGCAGTGGGCATAGGAGTTCACAGCATAGTTTCCCATGGTGATGTTGTCATGCTGTTGATGTCTTTTCATGGTTTTCTAACAGTGTTTTGTCAGGTGAGAGCCTTAATTTTCTCCCTGGAAATGGGTACTGAAGCAATCAGAAGTGTCCAGGAGTAACTGATGGAGGTTTAACTCTGGAGGTTCAGAGTACCATTTCCCCTAGAAGGAGGAGGGGTGAACAGAGGCCAGGGCTTGTGCTTCAGCGTACCCGCCTAGAGCGGAATTATCTGGATTTGTGTCCTAAATGCTCTACTCTGTCTGCTTTGTGTGATGTAGGAAATCACTCGCCTTCACTCTGCTCGTTGGTCAGTTGGAAATGGTGGTGTTTATCTGGTGATCCTGTGAGCACTGATAGAGGGGCCCGACCCATGCGGAGCTCTTAGCAAACATGGGCTGTGTTTACTGTGGCTGTGATCTAGATAAAAGAGTGTGCATGGGGAGAGGAACATAAAATACAAGTTTCGACTTGTTGGTCTTTGAGAGTTCGTGAGTTCAGTACTGTGTGCTGACGGTAATGAGCATAGGACATGCAGATGCAGTAAAAGTGATGCATGTGAAGCTCCTTTCATTCTCGGAGCATCCCGGCGTTGTGTGTCGCATGATAACCCGTATATACATACCCATATGTTTACTGACAAACCACAACTAACTTCTCTTTTGGTGTCCTTTTGCAGAATTAATTATGTGTGCTGCAGGTTTCAAGAGCTTAAGAAAATGGAATGTTTCTTCCTGTCGATCAGAAGTTCCATCTCTTACACCTATGCATGGCCAGTATTCTATCACGCGCCTTCGCCTAAACAGGCTCTCCCGTGTGGATGGGACACGCTCATATTGCACTCTCTGTCTGTCCTCGCTCAGTTTGCACTCCAATGCTATCATGTTTACAGCATACTTAAAAAGCTTAATGGAGGGGGTCTGAAAAGTGTATTCTGATAATAGGCTTGCTCACAAGTGGTTTGGAGGTCACGCATTGAAGGTGTTTTGGGTGTTCTCTGTCTTAGGTTGTGGCGGAGCGTCAGCAAGAGTACCAAGAGAAACTCCAAGAGCTTTGTGATCTCCTCACCCAAACTGAGAACCGCCTGATCAGTCACCAAGAAGCCTTTGTGATTGGAGATGGCACGGTGGAGTTAAAGAAGTACCAGACCAAGCAAGAGGTAGACTTTTGGTAGCAGCGGCTGTATGTCTGTTAGGTCTGGTTACAATGTCTGGAAGGCCACTGGGATTGCTGAAAACTTATCAGCTCTATCAGAAAGCAAGGCATTCCCAGAGGACCCAAGAAAGAGCTTTAAACTTTATACTAAAAGCTAGATTTACACTTAAAGCAGGTGACATACTCCATCAAGGGGGTAAATGATACATTGCAGTGTGCACCCTTTATGTCCAGCTGACTCACTTACAAATCAGGAGAAACAGCCTTCAGTCTGAGTCCTTTCTCAGTGCTCAGTATTCTCTCTTCCTGTTCCTCTGGTCTTTTCCTGTAATTCATTCTTTTTTCTGTCTTAGAGGCGAAAGGGATAAAATAACAAAAGTGAGAGATGAGAAAAATCTGTATTTGGGTGTCAGGAGAAAGAGAACCTCGTTATATGTAGTTTTGATTCAAATTCAGTGTTAGTTGTGTCTTGGGGTGTTAGTTCCCTTCAGTAAGTACTAAGTGTACTTCTACTGCTACATTGTCTTTCAAGCATGAGTAAGTACGAATCAAGTCACTACCAAAGTTAATGTCACTTGGTAGTGGTGTTATCCGCAGGCTCTCATGCAAGTTGAACACTCCGGAACTAGGGGACCTCCGGGTAGAATATGGAGAAAGGTGTTATTAAGATACAGCAGGGTGTTATATAGGATGAAAATGCATAAGGACAGGACTCCCTTGTTTTTAAGAGGAAACATCACAGGGGGATAGTTCTGCTTCCCTGACAAAGGAAAGCCAACTCCTGGGGGAAGCTCCCTCTCGAGTCCTAATTGCCTGGGCTAAGATGTAATCATGCCAGGTAGTGGTGGCACATGTCATTAATCGCAGTGCTCAGGAGGCGGAGGCAGACAGATCTCTGAGTTCAAGCCCAACCTAGTTTACAGAGCAAGCTCCAAAACAGCCAGGGTTACACAGAGATACCCTGTCTCAAAAAAACAAAGCAAAATAAACAAACCACACTATATGATATTCAACCTGGTGTTAGAAAAAGAGAGCATTTCAGTTCTCCGATGGAGCTATTTTCTTTTCTTTCCCAAGTAATAGGCAGGTATTAAAATCAAGTGTTCGCTTGGGTGTGCGTGCCTGCAAGCATAGCACTTGGGAGGCTGAGGAGAAAGACCACATAGTGAGACCCAGTCTCAAAACATATATATCATTGTTTTGAAATAGAGTAAATCTCACCACAAATACATGTTCTAAATGTGCTTATATAAATCTCACGCAAATTTGTACAGTTCATGTGCTGAGTGCCTCAATATTTTCAGTGTTTCACAAATACTCATTCCTTAACATGAAAAACTCATACATTTTTAATATTGAAATTTCAAATGATATGAAAATGAAAGTGCAGCTGAACCAGCCCACACTACCACACTCTCTATGTGTTCTTAACTGCATCTGCTAAGTCTCTCTGCCTACAGTGAGTCTTTTCAAATACAGCTCTGCAAGAATTGAAATGATGTAATACAATACTTTTTTCTCGTGTGTGTTTTAAGGAATTGCAGAGAGATATGCAAGGAAGTACGCAGGCTTTGGCGGAAATAGTGAGAAACACGGAAATCTTTTTAAAAGAGAGTGGTGAGGAGCTGTCCCAAGAAGATAAAGCTTTGATCGAGCAGAAACTGAACGAGGCGAAGACAAAGTGTGAACAGCTGAATTTAAAGGCAGAGCAGTCGAGAAAGGAGCTGGATAAAGCGGTGACATCAGCCATCAAGGAAGAAACTGAAAAGGTACCCGTCCAAGTGTACATGGTTGCTCTGCCGGAGGTGGTTAACGCTGCATGGTAGCTGCTTGCTTTTATTAAGCCTGACAAGTGATGAGCAGCACTTAGCCCTGGGAACTGAAACGCTGGAGATACGTGTCTAAAGTGGCCAAACACAAACAAAGATGGGAAGAATTGGCTTTGCTTAATTTCTCCTTAAGTAGAAACAGGTTGAGAGACTCTGGGCGTGAGAAGTGCTGTCAACTGTAGTTAAAAATTCAGAATCATATGTTTGAAGGCCGTGTAGACCGGAGTCACTGCTTGTTGCCTTAGTTCCCATACGTTTCTAGTATGTGTTAGTTTCTATAATTCAGGATTACGTAAACCTTTTGTAATGTGTTAAACCTAGGCTATTTCCATAATATTCACGGACCTTCCCTACCCAGGTTGCAGCTGTGAGGCAGCTGGAAGAGAGCAGAACCAAAATAGAAAACCTTATGGACTGGTTGTCGAATGTGGAGAAAGACTCAGGGAGGGCAGGGATGGAGCACCTGCAGATGATGGAGCAGAATGGAACGCATTTGCATGAAGGTGATGGCAAGTTGGTAACTGGAGAAGAGGATGAAGTCAATGGCAACCTGCTGGAGGCAGATTCTGACAGTGGGACCACGGAGGAGAACCTGAACCAGCAGTACCAGAGAGTCAAGGTGCGCTGTGTAAACGGTGATGTCACAGTCTGTGTGTATGTCAGTGACAGGTCGGGCAGCTTTATACAGCCACAGAGAGTGAAGACTTTCCCGACCCCAGGTTCACTGTTTGCCAGATATAAATTACTGTGGAAGTTCTTAGCAAATAAAAATAGTAAGAAGTTAATCATGAGGTAACAGCTTCTGTGCACAGGTAAAGCACTGTTTAAGAAATGAAAGAGGGCATTAGAGTTGGCTTATTCTTGCTGAGGCTCTACGCTCCATTCCCAGTACCCACATCAGGCAACTAAAAACTGCCTGTCACTCCAACTGTTCTCCAAGATCATCTATAACAGACATATTCACATAAATGTAAAAAAATGAGTTCCATAAATGACCTCTCCAGAGTGGTGACAGTAGTCCAGCACTCCTGCCTCTTTCTCAGTCACTTCATTTTGTCCTCCTGGCTACTCTTTGAGGTTTGAAATTTCCATTTTATAAGGCAGTTGCAGCTTAAATACCTAAAGTAGCTTGCCCAGGTTGCATATGGAGTAGAAACAGAGTTTGGCTTTAACCTCGGCCATAGTTTTGGTCACTGTGTGAATCTCGCTACTGCTTGTTCGCAGACTGGCTGGCTGTGCAGCCTTGAGCTCACATCCATTCTAAGCTGAATGTGTTGATGTTTTTCTTTCTTTCCTTTTTTTTTTTTTGTCTTGGTGCCTGGAATTCAGCACCTGATGACTATGTTTGGGAGGATTTGGATTTGCAGGTCTTTGGATTCTTCTAGGACCCAATGGGATAGTCTCATTGAGATTTTTCTAGAAGATAGAAGTTACGCCCAAAGAGTGGGGGTACTCACTGATAATACTTTCAAAATCTTAGGAGCAGGACCTCACTGTTATTGTTTAAAAAAAAAAAAAAAAGAACTCCTGAAGGAAGTTTATGAGTTACGATGAAAAGGTCATGAAAAGGTAGAAACTTAACCAACGTAATAAAAATTATCAACAAGTGTACTTTAACATGAAGAAGTCACCTAAAACAGCCATTTCTTTAGACCATAGCATGATGTTTTCCTTCTGAGACTGAAAATCCTTAAGAGCCTATCTGCAGTCTGAGTGGGGACACAGCCAGAGGGCCCAAGTTAGTGTCGGGTCCTCTGCAACTGTGCTGGGCCCCAGGTCAGCCAAGTCCCTCTCCTCCCTTCAGCCTGAGATTCCTTATAGCAAAGGAGGGATGCTGATCTGATGATATAAGGTGCTCTGTATGTCCATCCTATCGGATGCAGAACCCTGCTGGGGAGGAGCATATGGAGGTGATTCATGTGCCAAAGACCCAATTTGTGGGAGAAAATGGTTTGAACAAAAGTGTGTATCCACGATACAGAACTGCTCCAGATGGTGAGAATGCTGGTGTGGGCAGCCTGTGCTCCGCTGGCTGGTGAGAGCAGGCTTGTGTGCGGAGTGTAGCTCTGGGTGATTCTAAGCCCTCGTCACTCTACTGTCCTGACTCATTCTGTTCCGGGTGTCAGCACTGCTCTAAGTGCTTGGCATTCCATCCCGGCACTTGCCTGCTAAGGAAGAGAGGGTGTCATAACACATGATAACTAAGTTATGTGGTGTGGTCGAAGATAGAAAGTGCTAAGGGAGAGAGCTCTTAACGAGTTGGTCAACTGTAATTTAATGTAATGTGGTTTGGTTTTTAGTATTTAAACCAGCTAGTTAAGATAAAACTGTGTTGATGAGATTTATGCAGATATTTAAAGGGAGGGTGGAAGCTGCTAAGTAGGTGTCTGTTGAAAGAGCTGCCACCATGGAAAAACACAAGGAGGGAAAAAAATGTACCAATATGCCTACCCAGGTGGGTGGGGTTAGAGGCAGGAGCAAGCAAAGACCAGATGTAGCAGAAAGAGCCCTGCTGTGTTAACCAGATCAGGCCCATGTTAGCCATTAAACTGGGAAAATTGCTCTAAAGGTTTACTAACCTTTACTTGCCATATTTGGGTAGCGTATTTGATGAAACTTCGTATAGGTGGAGAGGAAGGAAGTTGAGATGCCTAAGGCCAACCTGCTCTCTGGAAACTGAGACTAGTGGTGGTTCTGTGTACATTCTTGACCTGTTGGCAGCACCTCTTCCCAAGAGCTCTCTGCTTTCCTGCCTCAGAGTAGACTTGAACACCGAGCATGAACCACGTTCTGGAGGAATTCTTTGTATGTGAGCTGAAATGGTCCTTAAAGCAAACCTGTAACACACTGACCTCTGTGTTCACTGTAAGAAACCGAGGTCATTGAGACCAGATGTCTGCAGTGGGCTCCCTCACATCTGCTCCTTTAAGTCTGTTGGGCTTCCTAGAAATGCTGTTCTTGTTTCGCTGACTCTAAATTAACCAGTAAGAGGATTATATGTGTGGTGGCTTGAGAAGTGCACTGAGAAGCAGGTTGGGTTCTGGAAGCCCAGTCACCCAAGGCCACAGTGTTCCCAAGCTCTAAGTTGCCTTTGACCTGTTTCCACACAGAGCCAGCACGACAAGATCATGGCTCAGCATCAGGCGGTCATCATAGCCACACAGTCTGCACAGGTGCTGCTTGAGAAACAGGGCCACCATCTCTCACCCGAGGAGAAGGAGAAGCTGCAAGCAAACATGCAGGAGCTGAAGGCGCATTATGAGACGGTGCTGGCCGAGTCTGAGAAGAGGGTGAAGCTGACACACTCCCTGCAGGAGGAGCTGGAGAAGTTCGATGCTGACTGTGGGGAGTTTGAGCACTGGCTCCAGCAGTCGGAACAAGAGCTGGAGAACCTGGAGGCGGGTGCGGACGACCTCAGTGGCCTAATGGACAAGCTGACGAGGCAGAAGAGTTTCTCAGAAGACGTCATTTCACACAAAGGCGACTTGAGGTACATCACCATTTCTGGAAACAGGGTGTTAGAAGCTGCCAAGTCCTGCAGCAGGAGAGATGGCAACAGGATTGACAAGGACAGCAGCATCGACACTTCTGCCACCCACAGGGAGGTTCAGACTAAACTGGACCAGGCTACACACCGCTTCCGGTCTCTCTACTCTAAGGTAATTCTATTTTTCCTTTGGTTTTTAGTAGAAGTCAGTCTGTGATTCATTTTTCAATCTGCCCTCTTCACTTTTGCTTTGTATTTAGAAGTTCAAAAAATAAACTGGCAAGGGAAAATAGTAGTTTTGTTCATCCTCACTTCTGGAAAATGTCTTAAAGATAAGCAACTTCAAGTTTTCAGAGAGTTTTACTAGAAGTTTTTGTTCTCAAATTATGTAGTACTAAAGGTGATCACCGGAGGGAGCATATGAGCTAAGCAGGAGGAGGGGCTCAACCTCTAGTCATGTGAAGTTTTCATATAGGATAATTCCCTTCACGTATATTACAGAACTGTTTGTCCTACTGATGTATTTGATCAGTATGCTCTCATTATTAATGATTAGTGTTTATTAGTGATGAGTGGTCTGTGTTGCTTCATTTATTACTCTGGAAAAGAGTCTATTACAAATAAAAACTGTATGCCAGTTGTGGTGGTAGGAAAAGAATAGTGAATTTGGGTTATCCTGGGCTACATATCAACGTCCTGTTTGAAAATGTGGAGGGAGAGGACGTAAGAACATATTTCCCTGCTTGCAGCATAGACTGTTCAGACCACCCACCTGCATAAGAGATTTGAAGAGCACCTTTGCAGCTTGGCTGGTGCTTCCTCGTAGTGTGAGTTATTTGACATCATCGTGTTAGTCTTGTGCAGCAAGTAGAATTGATTTATAAGGCTCTGTAAAAGTGTCTTCATCAAGTTTCTGTATTTAATGTATAAAATATATATTGCATATTACATATATATATATATATATATATGTCTGTATACACACACATATATATTGTCTGAAAACCCAGGAGGTGTGCCCCAGTAAGTCTGCCTCGTCCAGTGATTCCTTCTTGTTTGATATCAGCCACCAATGCTTTTTAATTACTATAAGTCTAGAAATATCTCCTTATTTATAGGTTCCCTTTTGACTCTTCCACACAAAGGAAAAAAACTCACTTTGGTAGATGTGTTTCTCCCCCAAATTCCACAGCTCATGCATCTCAGATTATTTGCTATGTGATAAAATAATGGGTTTCAGCCTCCCTTTCCGTGTCTTCTTCCGTTTTTAGTGCAGCGTTCTTGGAAATAACCTGAAAGACCTGGTGGATAAATACCAACACTATGAAGACGCTTTCTGTGGGCTTCTTTCCGGGCTGCAGGCCTGTGAGGCCAAAGCAAGCAAACACCTACTTGAGCCCATTGCTGTGGACCCCAAAAATCTGCAGAGGCAGTTAGAGGAGACCAAGGTAAAGGAAGGAGGGAGGGAAGGAGAAACAGTTGCTCCGTGGTCCTGTGACGGCCTTCCCTTCTCTGCGCCAGTGTGGTAGTTCCGTGTGGAACAGATCCTGTCCCTTCAGAGGGTTCCGAATACGCTGAACTCTCCATAGCGTGTGCCCACTGTTACTGAACTGCTTGACATTGACATTATTGCCTGCATTCTGCCTCACCCACCTCCTATCCCCAACAAAGCCCAGCCGGCTTACTTACTGTTCGATTTCTTAATCTTTCTTCCTTTTCCATTAGAATTAAACTCCGTGAAGGTGGGTGTTTGTGTCTGTGGTGTTCAGTGCCATTTTCCCAGTATCTAGATCAGTAGTTCTCAACCTTTGAGTTGTGACCCCTTTGGAGGCCGAACAGTCCTACCTCCGGGTTTCCTAAGACCATCTGTATATCAGATATTTACATTATGATTCATAATGGTAGCAAAATTAAAGTTATGAAGTAGTAATGAAAATAATTTTATAATTGGGTCTCACCTTAACATGAGGAACTGAATTAAAGGGTCACAGTATTCGAGAGGTCGAGAACCACTGATCTAGAGGCTCACCCAGCCCAGAGTGCACAATGAGTATTCCTTCAAGAGTGACCTGTGGAAGAATGTTACTGTGATATTCAGAGTGCCTCAGAGTTAGTGCTGGGGAACTGTTATGTTCACCCGTGGAAAATAGAAATACACATCTTGTCAGACCTGTGAGTCTGGACAACCTACATGGGTGTTAGGAATTACAGGATCCAACCCTCTTTATACCCCGTTCCCAGTGTGGAACTGCACCTGTTCACTCAGAGCTCCTAGGAATCTACCCCCAAGACTTGTTAGTCCTAGTGTTCATTATCAGTGTGAGTCACCTGTCCCAGTTAGCTCTCGTCTGGTTTCTCCCTCTCTTTCAGCTTTGGGTACAGGATGCTTCTGGGCTGTTCTCACCTCCTTGCCCAGCCACAGTGTTTCTGTCTCCCTTCCCCATCACAGTGTAGACATCTTCTCTGGAGTTGCTGTAGTCTGCTGTAGCAGTTTCCTTGATCGGCGCAGTTCTTTCTCCATAGTTCCATTTGAGTAGTCTCGTCCATTGCCAGCCCGCTTGTTTCCTCCAGCACAGTGTTGTAGGAGCTGTTCCAGGAGTTCTTCTTGCCCTTTGTTCCTGCCCTCTGGTGGCCGGCCGTTCTGTCGTGGCCTCTGTTCAACAGCATAGCCTTAGTCACTGAGGAAGCGTGGCTAATACAGCTAAGGAATTAAATGTTTTACTTTATTTGATTTTGGTGTAGAATTCACATGTAGTAAGTCATACTGTGTAAGTATCATGGCTTTAGATAATTTGAACAAGTCCATGTAGCTCTTCCCATCCCTGAACTGTTCTGTATTTTGTGGACTAGATCATCAGAGAAGAGGACGTGGCCTCAGACCTTGGTAAAGTCCTGACTGCCCTGTTCTGGCTTAAGTTACTCCCAGCTGGGCTTTCCATTTCTCTCTTCATTTCTTTCTCACTGAGTTTCTCCCCCCACCCTTGGATTCCTTTATGGCCTTACTTAGCACTTTCTTCAAAGCCTCCAATAATTCCCCATTCTCCCAGACTGTCAGATCCTTAGCCTGACATTTGAGGCCTTTGCAGCCCTATTTATTCATTCATTCATTATCATATTCTCGTCTCTCACTCGTTCACTTGCTGGGCCATTTCTGTGCTTTCTGTTTGTTCTATGGAGAAGCGCTCTATCTTCAGTTTAAACAGTACCAGCATCATCACCATGAACAGTGGTCCTCAGGCCCTGCGGCTCCTCCTCTAGCTCACCTTCCACCAGCATCATCACCATGAACAGTGGTCCTCAGGCCCTGCGGCTCCTCCTCTAGCTCACCTTCCACCAGCATCACTAATCACTAACAGTGGTCCTCAGGCCCTGCGGCTCATCCTCTAGCTCACCTTCCACCAGCATCATCACCATGAACAGTGGTCCTCCGGCCCTGCAGCTCCTCCTCTAGCTCACCTCCCCCCCAGCATCATCACCACTAACAGTGGTCCTCAGGCTCTGCAGCTCCTCCTCTAGCTCACCTCCCACCAGCATCTCCTCTGACCTTTGAAATGTAACCCTTCTTGTAAGCCTGGTAGCTATTTTTTCTACAGAATGTAGCAAAGCTTTTTGAATTTTGAGATGCTCAGTAACTTATTGAATTAAATAAATACAGTGACACAATTTGAAGTCAAGGACCTAGAGCCAGAAATAGTTCCGGGGATTCGTTGGTTTTTGGTTTTGTTGCTGGTGTTGGGGTTCAGGGTCTGGAAGTTGGAGTGTTATACAAAATGTCAAAGTGAACATTATAGGAAAACAGTAATGGGGTTACAAATCACAAGTAGAAAGACGGTTAAGAGCCCTTACTCATGTGTGTCAGCACTTCCTGTCTGGATTGGTTGTCGCTTCTCTCTAATCGCTTTATTCTCAAGTCCAGAATAAGTTTAATAATGCAAGTTGTATGTTATACACTTTATTCTATCCAACTTAATTTATCTTTTTTCCCTTATTGGGAATCTGTAGTCCTTCTGAATATAATTGAAAACCACTTAATCCCACAGGCTTTGCAAGGACAGATATCAAGTCAGCAGGTTGCTGTAGAGAAGCTGAAGAAGACGGCAGAAGTGCTCTTGGATGCCAAGGGCTCCTTGCTTCCTGCCAAGAATGACATCCAGAAGACCCTGGGTACGGTCTTAGCTTGTTCCTAGTTTCAGATGGGTACATTCGAAATGGAGGTGTTTTATAGAGAAGGAGAAAATGTATGTTGTATGATTTGTGGTCTCTGCATGTGTGTATGAATTAAAAATATCTTCCAGATGACTCTTCATGTTTCCCCCAAATAGAGATGAGTTAAACTCTGAGTAGGAATTTTCAGTGAGGAGAAAGCCAGTCTATCCAAGATGAGCGCTTCTCTGTCCTTAAAGACGCAAACATTCTGATCATGCACCTTGATCAGCAAGTAATTAAAAAGCACATATATTTACAAATTCATGTGCATTATTATCATATCTAATTGTAAAGCACCAAACTACAACATTTTAAGGCACATGAAGAAAGTGTGAGTGTAGGTTCTAAGGCAGTGGTTCTCAACCTTCCTGAGGCTGCAACAACCCTTTAACACAGTTTCTCATGTGGTGGTAACCCAGCCATAAAACTACTTTCATTGCTACGTCGCAACTGCAAATTTACTGCTGTTATGAATAGTAATGTAAATATCTGTGTTTTCCGATGGTCTCAGGTAACCCCTGTGAAAGTGTCATTTGACCCCCCCCCCCCCCCGGGGTTGCAACCCCACAGGCTGAGAACCGCCTCTTCTAAAGTTTTGTTCTTCTGTTCTGATAAGCCATCACGTCAGCCCATAGCAGACTGTAGGAACTTCAGCTCAGAGCTGTGAAGCAGAAAGACTGTCTTCATTATGTTTCTGTCATTTGAAGAGGCATTTTTAATGTTTTCTATATTTTTTAAATGTTTTTTATTTTATATTTATTTATAACATTGATATATTTTACATCAAAATTTAGAGCTTCTGTTTGGCATCATTTCTAGGAATGTGTGAAACTATTTATAATACAGAAAAATCTCCATAAGATCTTTTTTATTTCTAAGAAAAACAATAGCTTTTAAAAATACATGTTATGGGTGATTTGTTGATTTAAAAAAAAAAAAAACGAAACACAAAACAAAGCTTGCTGTGTATCCAGGGCTAGACTAAAAAGCAAGAGCTTGTCGTGAAGTATTTGCTAAACACATAAAAACTCTGTTAGGAACTGGGGCCAAAAGACAAGACACCACAACAAATATTTTGCTAGTGCTTTTTATTGCTTGGGAAATTATGCAAGGAACTGATCAAACTATACACATGCACACGTATGCACATGGGATTCCAAAGTCCTCATCTCCAGATATCACCATTTTAGGCCTTAGACCTAAATACATGTGGCGGGGCACATATCAAGGGTCACAGACATGCAGTTCACAGCACACAGCACTCACAGCGTATTAAGTTTTTGAAAGCAGCTCATTGATTTGGTGTGGGAAGTCATACATCTTAGCTGAGCCGACACCCCTCGTCATGCTGATGCACAAGCACTGCCCCCCGCCCCCCGAACAGCCCAGCTGCCAATCACAAGCCATAGTTTAAGGCGACTGCTCCTGGGACTTGCAGCTAGGGGTCATTCTTGACTTGGGAACTGGATGCTTGTAGCGTCTTGGTGCATGTTAAAAGCAGCCCTTCTCCCCAGTCAGCATTCTTCTCAGCGTCATTGTGTTTTAGCAACAGGCGTGTCAATTCTCCGGTCCAGGGAGAATGTGTTCAGTTGTTTTCTTATACTGTAGCTTATAGCAACTTAGAAGAAATTGTTTTGCTGTTGAATCATGCACGCACTATAGGCCAAACAAGCACAGAAGGGAACTTCCCTACAGAGCTGTTTAGGCCGGAGTTTCTAGTACTCTGTTATACACTGCATTCTACTAAAACATTCAGAAATAACTGAAATGCCTTTTTATGCCTTTGTATAATAAATGAGATTTTAAAATCATGCTAAAAGAAAAAAGTTGTTTTCCAGAGAGAGACAGAAATTTAGTAGCCCTGTTCTTGGAACCTGTAGCTGGCCCACAGTATAGAATGTCAAATGTCATTCAAGAGAAAACCAGGAAGGAAAGTAGCATTTTCTCCCTCCCTCCTTCCTTCCCTCCCTCTGTCTATCAGTCTGTCCCTCCCTCCTTTCTTCCTTCCATCCCTCCCACCCTCCTTCTCTCCCTTCCTTCCCTTTCACCTTAAATCTTTAGACTTGAATGTAAAGTTTATATCATGAGAGATAAGTTGTTCTGTTAAACTCATTTTGCCTTTTGTCTGCTATTAAACTTGTAGGTGAGTTCTGTTGTTTATGTTTTAGAAACACAGTCATAGCTTTAAGTGGATTTACACTGTTAGCCTTTTTCTCAGTGCATTTGCATCTTCTGTGAATCTGAAGCCTCTCTGGTTATGACAAAAGCTGAATATGAACATGTGTGTGTACACAGTTATATGACAGAATATTCTCTCTGGAGAGTAGTTGTCTGGGACTGTCACTCACCACCCCCAAATAATAAGTCTTGACATACCAGTCAGAAGCAAGAGTGAGGGCTGTGGCCCACAGTTAGACCATGCTTTCTCTGTAATACTTCATATGTTTATGCCTCCAAAACCTTTCCACATGCAAATTAAAGACAAAATCTTTAATATTTCATTTTTCACTCATTTGTGTCTTTATCAAAAGTTATACATTATTTGATTATTCATTGAAAATGTATCATTTAAACTTTTTTACATGAAAACCTAATTGTTAACCTCAGAATGCATTTGAGAAGGAATAAGCAGAGCTTGGTGCTTACTAGTCCCCTCTCTGTGTGGCGCAGATGACATTGTTGGGAGATATGATGATTTGTCCAAGTCTGTGAATGAACGGAATGAAAAGCTTCAGATAACACTGACCCGCTCACTGAGTGTGCAGGACGGCTTGGATGAGATGCTGGACTGGATGGGAAGTGTGGAGAGCTCACTGGTCAAGCAAGGTCAAGTGCCCTTAAACTCTGCGGCTCTTCAGGACCTCATCAGTAAAAACATTGTGAGTGACCTTTTCTGGGAGAAGGAATTCTACTTGCAGTTAAAAACAGATGATTTGTCTCCAGGAATAGATAGGCTTAAAGACAGAGATAAGAGAGGCCTCTGAATACAGCCACGTAGCAAGCAGTGCTTGTTCAAATGAATGTGTAAATGATTTTTGTGATGTCGGTTAGGAAGAGATTTATGTACTTTTCATTATTCATTAAGGAGGATCTAAACCTACACTGTCTTATCTCATTTATCATTACTTCAGACAGCTGCTCATGGGGTTCATCAGATCAATCTTGCTGTTGCTAAGCCTTTTAAAAATTAAGAGCATGGCTAATCCCCAGACTGCATTCGATCTCAGGGTTTCTGGGTAGCAGCAGCCCCCTGCGTTCTTCAAACAGCCAGCCAGCTGTTCTCTACGCTCCCTTAAAGAGCTTTGGGATTGGCTTCCTCAAGGGGAAAATCAAACGTGTCACTCATTCCCACCTGTTAGCCTTTTCAGTCACAGGTTGTCCGAGCTTCTGGTGCTGTGGAGAATCATGTTCAGACCTCCGCGGCATTATTTGTGGACATCACTAGAATATACATACAATAACTGCTGTGTTTCAGATGTTGGAGCAGGACATTGCAGGCCGTCAGAGCAGCGTAAATGCCATGAATGAGAAAGTGAAGACCTTTACGGAGACCACAGACCCGTCCACTGCATCCTCGCTGCAGGCAAAAATGAAGGACCTGTCTACCCGGTTCTCCGCAGCCAGTCAGAAACATAAAGAAAAGCTTGCCAAGATGGTGGAACTAAAGGCCAAAGTAGAGCAGTTTGAAAAGCTCTCAGAAAAGCTCCAGGTGTTTCTAGACACACAGAGCCAGGCACTCACTGAGGTGGACATGCCAGGAAAAGATGTTCCGGAGCTGTCTCAGTATATGCAGGTGTGTAGTCGGCGGTAGCCATGATGCCAGGCGTGTGGACTGGTTAAGACAAGGTCACACGTTTGTTGACAGTCTACCTACCCATCATCATTCTAACTGCTTCACGCTTGCTTCTCCTTGAAACGTTTGTCCATTGCATAGAGATAACCATTTACCACATGTGCCATAGCTGTTACAAATTTCACTGTGCATGCCAAAACCACAGAGAAACAAAATGGCAGTGCATGTTCACGTGTCCCCTGTATCCTAGCTGTACATTCACAGTCTGTGGAGTACTGAGCACACCCCAGCCAGAGGTACTCTGCTCCTGTGCACACCTCTGGAGAAATGTGATTCTAAGGTCCAGCAGCATTTATACTGACAGATGTCAGTCCTCTGGAGAAAGGTGATTCTAACGTCCTGAGGCATTTATACTGACGGATGTCAATCCTTTTCAGGAATCCACTACGAAATTCTTAGAACACAAGAAAGATCTCGAAGCTTTGCACAGCCTCCTGAAAGAGATATCCAGCCATGGCTTGCCAGGGGACAAAGCTCTGGTGTTTGAAAAAACAAATAATTTGTCAAAGAAATTCAAAGAACTGGAGGATACCATCCAAGAAAAGTAAGCACCTCATTCAAAATATATTTTATTCCATCTGGTAGTGCTCAGTAGCACTTTTATTTATGTTACTTTTATTTATGGGAGTATGTGACTGAGGTGATTTCCAAAATGTGGGGCCTGGACTCTTGCTGTATTCGTTCGTGCATTGAATATACTCAGGAGGGCCGGGCGGTGGTGGCGCACGCCTTTAATCCCAGCACTCGGGAGGCAGAGGCAGGCGGATCTCTGTGAGTTCGAGACCAGCCTGGTCTACAAGAGCTAGTTCCAAGACCGGCTCCAAAGAATATACTCAGGAGGCCGGAGCAGGATTACAGAGAGTTTGAAGCCCTAACGTGGACTGAAGGGAGACCCTGTCTTAAGAAGCAAAACACAACAAAAACACAAGTTACTATTCGCTAAATTATTGAGGTGGGAAACAGAACATGGCTTGTGTAAAAGTGGGGGGCACTGCATAAGCATAACAGCGCTGGTGGGGTGTGACTGGAATGATCCGACTCACTGGAGTCTATGGTTTCTTTGCCAAGTATTGCCTTTCTGTTTGCAGAGACAGAAATAACCTTGAAAAACAGTAGTTCTTGATTCGGGGACTCAGTTCAGAAGCTACACATAATTTCAGTGTGTTCTTAATCGCTCTTTTAATATAACAGCTTACTTCCTTAATGGGTTAAGTCATCCACTAACTAATGTGACCTGTGTTCTCCTCAGGTCAGCAGAAGATATATGGTTTTTTTTTCTGGATCTTTGCTGGCTGGCGTTAAGCATTATATAAGATGGATCAGTCAAAGCTGCTAGAGTTTATGTAGCATTATAGAGTATTGTTACGGATGGGTCATAGATTTTTTGACTGTTTCCTGTCTTTGTCTATAGCTTTGCTTAAGGAATCACAAGTGGTTACTCAGCTGATTTCATTGGCCGCATAAGCAAACGTCAGCCTGAGTTGTTCTGTGCATGTCGAAGGTGCTTGTTAAAGCTGAGCCCGAGTTAGGGATAATGACCATTGGAGCATCCGATTCCGCAGCCTAACTTCTGGTTTGCCTTTGTTCGTTAGAAAAGATGCTATCGGCTCTTGCCAGGAGCAGCTGGGTGCTTTCCGAGTCCTTGCTCAGTCACTGAAGACCTGGATAAAAGAAACAGCAAAACAGGTTCCCGTCGTGAAGCCTTCTATGGGAGCAGAGGACTTAGGAAAATCTCTGGAAGAAACTAAGGTGGCTCATTGGACCTGATCCTAACCTCTGCTTGCCTGTGGTAGCAGTGAAGTGTGGGGTCCTTCAGTCTAAAGTCGTGCAAGCTGGTCTCATAAAAGCCCTATAGGATCTGTGGGAGCCAGTAATGGGATTAGCTGAACTTTTCGAGGAAGGACATAATCCCTTTGTTAATTTGATTTATGAAGAATATGTGTCTGTGAGTCATTAGCCTCCCTAATATTGAAGTTTCCTTCTTCATCAAATTTCAGCTTAGTTCCCATTCTTTTATTATGCCCTCCCACCACATAGTTAGAGACCCCTGTCTGCATGTGCTTGGTAACCAGTGGTGGAAGACAGGTTAGTCATTTGATTGAAATCCTTGCATAAATAGTACATACGTACTTTGTTGTCTGACTGAAATCATGAAAGTTATGAATGATCGTGTCAGGTTTTCTTGGAGTGAAGTCATGTGTCTTTACAACTTCATTGAAACAGTGGTAGTGAAACGCAGCGTGAGTTGGAATTCTCTCTGTATGCCCCTGTTTATTTTTATTGTCCTGTTACATACCTAATGATGCGGCTGCACCTGGTCTAGCCCTGCAGACTTACAGTTGACAGTTACTCTGGAACATTCCCGTAGCACCAGGGCACAGCCTGGCTTCCACTGTGGCTGGGGGCAGAACACAGAATGGGCCTTGCCCCGTTCTCCTCTGCTAACAGTGTTAACAGTCACCCGGGCCCACAGTCATTGCTGCTTTGAAATCTGCCCAAGTTCAGTGACAATGTACAGCTTTGAAGATACGCGGAAGACTGAAAGATAATGTGTTTTTGTGTTTAAAGAAATTACAAGAAAAGTGGCGTTTGAAAGCCCCAGAAATTCACACGGCAAACAACAGTGGGGTCTCACTATGTAACCTGATAAGTGCGTTGACCACCCCTGCCAAGGCCATAGCAGCCGTCAAGTCAGGTATGCGCTTTGTTTCCGTGGCCAGTCTGTAAGAATGAGAGCTCTCGTGTCAATTTTGTGTATTTCTAATTAATTAAATAAAAAGTCACCTCAGAAAGTAAAAGACATAAGACAAATGATTCTTAAAAGCACATTGAAATCTGTCATGGAGAGATGGGGATGGCTCAGTGCATAATCTGTTTGTTTGGAAGCATGAGGATGGGAGTTCGAATCGGTAGTACTCACACGAATGTTTTACACCTGCATGAGCATGGTAGCCTGCCTGTAATCACAGCATTCAGAAGGCACAGACAGGTGATCCTCAGAGCAGACTGACCAGCTAGACTCACTGAATCCTTGACTTCTGGAGTTGGCGAGTGACCCCCACCTCAGAAAATAAAGTGGGAAGTGATCGTGGAAGATACTCAACGTCTGTGGTGGGCCTCCACGTGTAGGAGCACACACAGCATACACGCCTGTACATGTGAACCCACAGATGTAGGAACATGTATACACACACACACACATCTGTCATGGAAAAATATCTGTACTAATTTTAAATTAGTTTTAAAATCCCTCCCATGTTTGCTATTTATTAACTACTGCATGTAAACTATAACCACATTGGCAAGTAAGGATAAGAAGGTGATACTGAGGAAGGGGACTGGTCAGGTTCCAGTCCGCTTGCTTTTTACTGTAATAATATGGAGCTGTTGAAGTTCTCTGTGTGTGATTTCTAGTCTCATTATACTAGATAGTAAAGGAATGAATTTGGTTTCCTAGAAAAGAAATGAGCAAGGGAGTAGGTTCTTCTCTGAAGAGGTAACCTCTTTCTCTCTCCTCTCACTCTCTTTTTGTCTGCTTGTCTGTGTATTGTTCCCAGAGCAGTTGACTCTGCAGCCTGTGGGCCAGCGCGCGCACGTCTCAGCCTGAGTCCCGGCTGATTCCACTTTTCTCAGTCAAATGCATACAATTGTCAATTCCCAAACTAGTTTAATATGAATATAGTGTTTAGATAAGGCATACTTTATTGGGGTATGGTTTTGTTTGTTAGTTTTTGTTTTCTTTCGAGTTGAATAGACAGAAGGCTGATCCCATATCTCTATTGTGTGTCTCTGAGTACCCTCTGGTTTATCTAGTCTGACCAGGCCTCCAGCTGTCCCTATTGTGAGTGACATCCGTGTTCCAGCTGCACTTTCCTCAGCCAGTCGTTATTCCACTCTATTAACCCCTTTGAAAGGGATGCCCATATTATATATGCGGCAGTGATCTCTCCTTTTGCCCCTAATCAGATTTCCTGAGATGCCACGTTGATTTTTCTTAAGAAAAGGAATCCTGTTGTCTTTAATTTATCTTAGTTCCTCCTGCCTCCTTATTTGTAATTAAATCTGTTCTCTCCTGTGTTTTCTTTGTTTGGCCTTTCAGAATTAGACTCTGGGATGCTTTCCCTTCCATGTAAAATGCCTTGCGTGTGACGTGTGTGTGTGTGTGTAACAATGCAAGATTCAGATATTGAAATGTTTCTATTGGTTGTGCTTGTTTGGCCATATCTCTGCTTTGATAGACAGCCAGCGGATGCTAGCATGAGAAAGTTGGATTTTATTAAGAGTGTGGTATGGAAACATGCCAATACCAGATGGTTATGATAATAAAAGACAAATAGTTATTACGACTCACTAAGGAGTTTCTGTTTGATAGGCAACAAGTTAACTATCTGTGGGCCCATACTGCTCTTACAGGTTAGGCACCAGCTTTACTTATTAGTTCTTCGGGGCACACAGCTAATAATTAGTAGAGTTGGCATTTAAATCAGGAGTCCTACCCCAGGCCCAGGCACCACCACCCCTGTATTCTCTCTTCTTCAGCATATGTGGACTTAGCAAAGGCTTTTGTTTCATCTTATTTTCATTAGGTAAAGCAGACTTTCTCTTCTCGGTTACTTTGCTTTATTTAATATGTGTGTGCTGGGAACCTCCTAAACTTCAGTAGCTTTATCATTAAGATGACTTTAGCACAAGACAACTTAGCTATCATATTTAAGAATTAACTTTTGATTAATTTATTAACAGTAGAAAGTAAGGCACAGCCTCACTGCTCTAAGAGTAAACAATGGAGTTCTTAAATGGCCACTCAATGACGGTCTGCTTTATGCCCTGTATCGTTGGTGAGTAGAAATACTACGACAATCTAAAGTTGTTTTTGTTTTTGCAGGTGGAGTGATACTAAATGGTGAAGGAACAGACACAAATACTCAGGATTTCTTGGCAAATAAAGGTGAATAGAAACCTTATCTGGTTCATAATGGAGCTTGCTGTTTCTGAGAAAATCCTTTGAGAGAGCCGTAGTTATGTTGAAATCTTAAACTTGAATTAGAATGGTCACAGTCTCCATGGATATATTGATAGAATATTCTGTAAACCCTGTCCAACTGTGATGAACAAAACTTTAATGTTTTGCTTTAGTACTTGGTTTTATTTTCTTGTTGTTGATTTAAGATACATTTCTATTTGGGGTAGCATTTGATCTGATTTATTGTTTAGTACTCAAGAAATAGAATTTAAGCTTAGAGCTCTGTCACACTACCTCTGACATTTTACTCTTAAGCAGTGTTCCTGAGTCATTTTTCACTAACCAGCAGTATGACCTGATCTTTTGATCCTAAAATGTCTATGGTTTATTGTAGCTTAATAGAGACAAAGTAGAAGGAAGTACTGTATAATATAGTTAATTCTATGACTTTTCTCCAAAAGCCCTCAACATGCAATGGTATATTTTTCTTCCCACTCATAGGGTTAACATCTATTAAAAAGGACATGACAGACATAAGCCACAGTTATGAAGACCTTGGCCTCTTACTCAAGGATAAGATAACTGAACTGAACACTAAGCTCTCCAAGTTGCAAAAGGCTCAGGAAGAATCGAGTGCGATGATGCAGTGGTTGCAGAAAATGAACAAAACTGCAAGCAAATGGCACCAGACGCCAACGCCCACAGACACCGAATCTGTGAAGACGCAAGTCGAGCAGAATAAGGTAGAGTGGACGTAGGGTAAAAAGGGCCAGTGAAAGAGATCTCTGGCCCAGAGAGCAGAGCCAAAGAAACACACACTGCCCCTCAGCAAATCAGGAATTGAAACCAACCAATCCCAGGGCACGAAAATCAACCAATTGAAATCCTACCAGTCTCCACCCTGAAAACCTCCACCTTGTAAAAATCCAGCCCTAACAAGTCCTGTGAAATTCTAAAAGAATCCTAAGAAAGCCAAAAATACGTACAACTCCTAAGGGAGGATTACCTACAACTCTGAAGGGAAACGTAGCCCAACCCAAGTGTTAGAGGTGGGGACCATTTCCCCAGCGAAGTTACAGTCCTTGCTCCAGGAAAGATTTCCCTAAAGCAAATGTAATAGCTCTGCTCCAGCGGGGGAGGGTCTTCAGCCAGGTTGTCACAGCTCTGCTCTGGTGTGCTCCAGAGAAATGTTACACTCTGTTCGGCTTCCCTGGAGTGTGACACTTGCAGGTATTCCTTGGCTTCCGACTACCAGGGTACCTTTCCCTTCGGAGCAGTAACTTACACTGGTGCACAGAAGGAAGACATCAGAGAGAATGGACGGAAATTCAGAAGCAGCCAAGGTGGTCCTGTGCTCTGTTCTGTTTTCTACTTAGATCCATCAATAAATAACTTGAGAGTTTTAAAGTCTGCCTTTCTGTAGATTGGGGCAGTTGGTAGTCATTTTTTTCCTGCCCTCTGACATTGTAAAAAGAGCCAAACTGTTGGGTATATGTGACTTGGCCATCATTACGTTCACTTAAATCTGGGATATTAACTAGTTAACTTTTGGGAAAGATTTAGGTAAGGGTTAAATATATTAAGGGCCTGTTTTTGTCTACTATAAAATGGGGTAGCTAATACCATCCTCGTTAGTGGACAGTATTTCTGTAGCTGTCAAAATTGGGAAGGTAATTTTCCATGGTGGCACTATGATGGCAAAAATGTATGCAAAGTAGAAACCTGCATTTGACTTCTGTTGTGTGTTTGTCCCCAAGTTGAGTCCAAAGTTCCGGAGGTCTTTCCCAAGGCCTGTCAGCCACAGTCTCGCTGAGAGCAGCTGCATGTCCTCGTAGTAGTTTGAAAGCAGAAAATTCTCTTCAGTATCAGTCTGTTGTTCCTTCAAATTAGAGGGTTCCTGTGTGTGTGGGATCTCTGTGTCTCACAGTTGAAGATGGGCAAAGCAATAGTGAGAATTAGCGGTCCCATAATCCAGCTCCTCACCCACTCCAGCATTTAACATAGGGGTTTTCCTCTCTGGGTCGTACCAGAGGGTAGGAAATGCAGCATAAATGTACTTTTTGTCTGTTGATGGCAAACTTCTGTGTAGTTAATTGCTTTTTTTTTTCTTGTTAGTCCTTTGAGGCGGAACTGAAGCAGAACGTAAACAAAGTGCAAGAGCTGAAAGACAAACTGACGGAGCTACTGAAGGAGAACCCAGAGGCTCCCGAGGCCCCCGCCTGGAGACAGACGCTGACGGAGATGGGTAAGTGTAGCCTTGCGTGTACCGCTCACAGGTATCAGAATGCTTTTCAGAAAACACCAATAGTCTCGGTTGCTTTGGGATTATCTTTAAATGTTTCAAAATCTGTTATTTGAGTAATTAAAATCATGATGTTCAAGTCCATTGTTCTGAGAATTGGCATTCAGGTATTTTTATGGAAAAGGTGTATTGGCTGATGATAAAATGCTGTGCACTGAGTAACGTCTTCATTGGTGTTTATTTGCTTTTTATTAGCTTTGTGCTCATAGGTGTTATGCCTTAGTATGTTTTCTTCCATTCACTCACCTGGAAAAGGCAGGCTCCCCTCTCCTCAGTGAGGAGGCTTCTAAGACTCCTCCAGCCTGTCTCCTTAGCTCTCCTTTCTCTCAAGCCAATGTCTTCCCCTTCCCTCCCATCCTGCCTTTATACAAACTGCTCGTAGGAGTAGAATTTCCTTCAAAGGCCTTTCCAGTTTGTGTGAGCTGCGGAGACTAAGAAATCAGATTTTACCACTTCACTCTGTTGTTTAGAGGTTTCTGTAAGTTAAGGTCTGTCTTGTCTAGTAGCCCTACTGTGTGCTGTGTGTAGTGTACGCCGTGGATCATTCTTGGGATGACTTGACTTTCAGTCGTTCTGTTAGGTTTATTTCCTACCTTCCTTTCAGTGTTAGGCATCATGGGCTCAGAAACAGAGTGTTGTAAGTTAATGTTCGGCGTTAGAGAGGATCTGACTCTCGAGACTCTTGCTGTGTCGTGGTCCCCCAAGTCAGTGGCTCTCCTGGGATGTCAACATTAGAGGAGGGAGTGAGGAGTGTACGTTTCCCAAAATGCCTCCCAGTGGTTTGGCTACTTCTGCATCCTGTCTGCTTTTGTTCGCAGTCTCTCTAGTCAGATTATATTTGATTAGAACTTGCTATACAGAAGGATGCCGTTAAATAAAAATCACCTACTGTGTTCTATTAAAATTTTCCTTTAGTATATTGTGCCAAGTGACCAATAATAAAAAAATCTCTTGGGACCAGTGGAAAGGGCTCAGTCAATAAAGTACTTACACACACGAGCACAGGGATGGTTCGGTCCCCAGAACCCGTGTGAAAGCACTAGACACAATAATACAAGACTGTAATCCGTGTGCCGAGGACGCAGAAACACATAGCTCTGTGGGGCTACCTGGGCAGCCTTGTCTGCTAGGCAAGGGTCAGGCCAGTGAGAGACCCTGTCTCATAGAAAAAAAACAAAGGCACATGGCTCCAGGGTCAGCAGCAATGGTTCTCCTTCAGCTTCCACAAACGTATGCGCATGTGTACCTACACAAACACATTTTAAAAAACAATAAGATGGGTTTAAGGCAAGCCTTGGTGCTCTGACAGCAAATCTGCACCTCAAGAGGTTGTGCTCTGTGGAAACCAGGAGAGCAAGAAGGCTTCCCGGCTGAGGGGATGGTCCTGTGGGACGGAAATGACGGCCAGAAATAGGAGATGACGCTGGGAGGTGACCCGGTATGGCTTACGTGAACATGTGTGCTTTGGGGAGAACATTAAGATTGTGAGGGCCAGATCAGAGGAATCCTCTCAATATAGACGCAAGATGAGTGTTCCAGGGTCAGGCTGTGACAGGCTCTGTGTCTCAGGCAGATGTCTTCAGATTTTATCATCTAAATGATGAGAAGTTATTGATCAAAGGACTTGAGGAGGGAAGTGATATGTTTAAAAATGGTTGTTTTCGAGGGAAATTATTTTAGAATTAAATGGCTTACCACTGAGAAATAGCTGGATATGAGTTACAAGACTATTAAGCTTTGTCTGTAGTTTCAGAGTGTGCGCTTTGTATCCACGTCCACCTCTGCACCGCCTGGGAACTAGGGAGAAATTGAACTCGCAGAACCTTCACTTCAGAGCCCCTGTGTGTTAACAATACCAGCAGGTGGTTCTGTATTAGCCGAGTTCGGGAAGCACTGTGGTGTAGGAAAAGGATGATGTAGACCGCAGGAGAGCATGGCCCTGAGCATATCCCTGAGGTGCTTGGGGCTCTGATGGCATGGCAGAGCCATCAGAAGGCCATCGAAAGTCATCGTGGAGCCTGAGTGGTTTAGAGTACAGACTGCTCTTGCGGAGGACCTGAGTTCAGGTCTTAGCGCCCACTTCAGGCAGCTCCAACCACCGTAACTCCAGCTCCAGGGGATCCAGCACTTCTGGCCTCTGAAGGCACCTACACCTACAAAATCACCCCCGCTGCATGCATGCACAGACAAACAGACAGGTAATTAAAATAAGATGCCTTTGAAAATCACTACGAACTACTGCACCTCGATGAAAAGGAAGAGAGGGTGGCCTTTGAAATAAATATGAAAACAGGGGCAAAGGTCAGTTTTTAGAGGGACCTCACTAAACGGTTCCCGTGATGGCTGTGGATGCAGTATGGCACAAAACCATGCCGAGGGTTTGTCTCTGTGGTGTTCCTTTGCCACTGCACTGTCCAGCTCTCCAGTGTGAACTTCTTAGAAGTCGGTGTCACGCTGCGGTCATGAGGTAGACTGCCCTTTCACGGGACTCTGAGATCTTGTGCTTACCTTTGCAGCTCTTGGTTGGAGTCTAATAGAGAGCTTGAGGGCAAATATTCAAATCTGGAAGCTATTTACCTAGAAATATTTGAGAAACTTCAAAAAAAAAAAGATTCAGGGTTGTGGTGTGACTCAGCAATAGAGAACTTGCCTAGTATTCACACAGCCCTAGGTTCAGTACCCAGTAACACCCACCCTCCCTCCTTCCCTCCTCTCTCTCTCTCTCAACTGTATAGGACTTTTAGAAGGAATAAGAGATCACAGGAACCTGATTGTTTTGGACAATGTTAATATTTTTGCTTTCTAAAATAGGCTCGGTTTGTTTTACTTATACTGGAGTTAATACACAATTACTAAATCCATAACGTTATAACAAAGAATGAAACAGCAGGCGTGGTTGGTGTGTGGGGAAGGAAGCTGAGACCCGTTATCATTTAAAATGAGCAGCATTAGGAAACAGAGCCTCAGGATCATGGAGGCCACGATCAGGCCTTGAGGGAGGGAGAGCATTAGGGGGAATAACACATGCCACAACATGACAAGACCACGAGATGAGGACCATTATAGCAATTCCTAGAACTGCCATGGACAGCATGACAGAGAAGCAAGCCTTCAGAGAAAAAGCCCCCATAGAAAGGAGGTGTTTTGATGTCTATGGTTTGGGACTCCATGGCTTGCTCCCCTACATCTCCTCCAGCCCATCCCTATTGAGGTCTGTGTGCTCTGAGCAGGGGCTGCCAGTCCTTAGTCTCAAGGCACAAACTACAGGTGGTTATGGCTGATTTCTCCAGACTTCATCTCCTCGTGGCCGTTTCTTAGAATGGCAGGCTCGTGTTCTAATAGGTAGCACCTGTGGAGTTTCACATACTTCTTTTAAGTTCCAACTAACAGGAAAGAGAGTTATCAGGCGTGAACGAGGATAGATGGTTGCTTACTGGTGGTGTACTAGCCTAATCTTAAGGCCCCGAGTCTAGATCCTAACAGCGAAGGGGGCAGAAAAGCAGTGCTATCATTTTGAATCACATGACTGCAGTTTTCCAGGGGGGGATATTAAACGTGCAAAACCCAATACCAGTCTCATCTTTTTCTTCCAGATACTAAGTGGCAAGAGCTCAACCAGATAACAGTTGATAGGCAACAGAAGCTGGAAGAATCCTCCAATAATCTAACCCAGTTCCAGACCACAGAGGCCCAGCTAAAGCAGTGGCTTTTGGAGAAAGAACTGATGGTCAGTGTTCTTGGACCCTTATCCATTGACCCGAATATGTTGAACACGCAGAGGCAGCAGGTGCAGGTGAGTGCTATCTGAGAACCAGCTGGATGCAGCCCCTTGACTTAGCAAGACAAATGTGCTCAGTGTAAATACATTAGTGTGGCCAGTGTGTATCTTCCTGCTGTGGTCGTGTTATCTAAAGCAAGACCTTTAGAGAGCTACAGCTGGGAGGTAGCCACGGTATTTTCCCTGAGCCAGCATGGGGGGCAGATCCTCCACCCACTGTTTGGTTGTACTGTAGCTGTTGCAGGCCCGCTAACCCTCAGGAGACCCTGAAGGGTGAGCGTGATTGCCTAAGTCATGGTGATGCCGGTGTTCCCTTCTTGCTGTTCACAAATTCTCTGTTCAGGCTTCGTTCGTTTCTATGGAAACTTGTAAAACCCATGCAGTAAGGTCCTGATCAGAAGACAGAGCAGAGTGGGGACAAGGACAAAGACTGAGGGGACAGAGGGAACCTCAGAACCCGTAGTCAACCTCAGAGTCTTAGTCATTCACAGATAAGCCCAAAAGGGAGAGAAAACCTGACATTTAAGTCAGACGGAAGAGCACAGGTTCCAGTTGGTTTCTGCAGGTATGAGCAGTGTCCTCAGAGCAGGGAGGAGGACAGGTTCCAGTTGGTTTCTGCAGGTATGAGCAGTGTCCTCAGAGCAGGGAGGAGGACAGGTTCCAGTTGGTTTCTGCAGGTATGAGCAGTGTCCTCAGAGCAGGGAGGAGGAGCTCCTTTCAGCCAAAGGTGTCACCAAGTCCCGGGTGTTCTCGTTCATTCTGTTCATAAGACAAACAGAACAAAGACAGAAAGATAAACAGGAACTATCTTGAGAAATACTTGCTTGTCATCTTAACGGTCTGAAAAGGATAGATAAATAAATATAAAAATAGATAAAATATAGAATAAAAGATTAGCTACACCACAAGGAAGGCATTTGGGGGTCATTTCTAATGACAGTGACGATGAGCCTCTACATTCTGAGCAATAAGATTTTATCTTTAAAGCTCTTATAATAAAGATTGTAAATGTTTTTAAGTCCACTGTTTTGTTGTTGTTTTTTTTTTTTTTTTTTTATAAGCCAAGCACACTTGAGTATACTAAGCAGTTAAGAGTTACCCTTGCGTTTTCTTCGGTGTAGAATACTAGGAAATATTGGTGAAGAACCCAGGAGTAGCATCTCGTGTGTTTCTGGAATGTGTGACTGAGCGTTTGTTCATCTGCTCACGCTACAGTTGATATCATTCTTCTTACCCTCATTGCACACAGAGTATTGTTACCCGGGAAGCACCGTGGCTCCTTAGTTTCCGATAATTGCACTGTCCTCAAAAATTAGGCAAATATTAAAACAAAATTCAAAAGCAAACTAGAGAGGTTTGGACCGTTTCTATCCGTTTGGATACTTAAATTTATGTTTATTATAGTTAATTATACAACCCTTTGTTAATTTTCTACACTTATTCTAGATTCTGCTTCAAGAATTCGACACTCGGAAACATCAATACGAACAGCTCACAGCAGCTGGCCGGGGCATCCTGAGCAGTCCTGGGGAAGACCCTTCTTTACATGGGATGGTGAATGAACAACTGGCAGCTGTGACCCAGAAGTGGGACAACCTGACAGGACAACTGAAGGACAGGTGTGACTGGATTGACCAGGCCATTGTCAAAAGCACGCAGTATCAGGGCCTCCTGAGAAGCCTTTCGGGTACCCTGAGTGAGCTGGATGACCGGCTCAGCAGCAGCCTCACAGCGGGCACACTGCCTGACGCTGTGAACCAGCAGCTGGAAGCAGCCCAGAAGCTGAAGCAGGAAATCGAACAGCAAAGCCCACACATCAGGGCAGCCCAGGCACTCTGCGAGGACCTGTCGGCGCTGGTCAAAGAGAGCTACTTGAAAGCAGAACTGAGTAGGCAACTGGAAGGCGTTGTAAAATCGTTCAAGGATATCGAACAAAAGACAGGTTGGTCTCCCTTTGCATATACCTACTTCCTGGTAAGAAATTGTGAGCCTGTGCTGCTGTTGCAAGCGCTTGGTGATAATTCGTGACTAGGAAAGGACCCTGCTCCTCCGGGCACAGGTGGACAGAAAGAGTTCTGAGGAAGTTCTGCACAGATCAGAGATGTTCTGCACACATTCCAGACCTGATGGGTAGTCAGGTTGGACTACTATGGGTAGTCCAAGTTGGCCTTCTAAATACATAGACTCCTTTGCTGTGTTACATTGTCTCATTTCAGCAGAAAAGCAGATGAACAGTTGTTTGAAAGGCTTTGTGTCTTTTTCCCATCTGTTATTACTTTGTGTGAGTCTGTCACAAAAGGCTTTTCTAGAGAAATGTGTGGGTTTCTCTGTTTTCCTCACTCACCTGCAGCAACAGTTCTGTGACAAACTAGGTGCAACGGCGTGTATGAAGGGTCCTGCCAAAGAAGGACATGCTTCACTGTCTGTTCTGTTCCATGAACTTCTAGGCCTTGCCTCTAGCCGGATCTGATCTGTTTTTTAATTGGTTTAGTGTTCATGTTAATTAGAGCAGCCATTTAAGGCTTCTCTTACACAGAGACAGCATAGGACAGTATCCAGGATCTGCGTGTGTGTGGGTCCTGAGCTTCATCTCAGAACTGGAATCACCTGGCAAATAATTTAAGCCCCGAGAATATGGAAAAGTCAGAGAAATGGGGGGGGGGGGGGTGTATTTGATATGAAAAGGGTTATTGACAGCACACAAGACCTGCACAGGTTCAAACCAGACAAAATTCCAGCGCCGAGGAGGGGAAGTGGACACACAGCCCTCAACTAAGAAACTGATGTATTTTCTACTGTGGAATGTCACTGGGTAAATCAACCACATTCCAGGGCAGGACCTATGCTCAGATGTAGTTGGTCTACAAAAAACAGATTCCATGGATTTATGTGCATGTGTGTGAGTATGTCTCTGTGTGTGTGTGTCTGTGCATGTGTGTCTACGTGTGCATGTGTGTAGGGTTTTTTTTTTTTTGGTCTTACTGAATTTCTTTTTTTGTGTTTTGCTTGTTTTGATTATTATTACTATTATTATTTTAGAGAGAGTAAGAAGAACTTGAAGTTGTGTGGGCATGTGGGGAGGATCTGGAAGGAGTTAGGGAAAGGGGAAATAGGATCCAAATATATTTATGGGGAAAGGGGTGTTTTAAATAAAATTTTAAAAAAGATGTGAGTGATTAAGACAATCCAGAACTGTGCCGTTGTCAGCTTGTCATGCTGGCATGGAGAAGGCATTCTGGGAACAAGCCCAGTATGTCATGCCCACACCTTATACCTTCATTTTTACCTATTCCCGTAGCTTTTGGTTTTGCCTGATTGCTGCTTTCTTTCCCCCAACTGCTGCCTGTTTATTTGTCTCTCCTTTTCCCCTCTATCAATAGCTCAAGTTTACTTCCAATTCCTCGAGTCAATGCTCCAAGTTTGCTCTAGGATAACTATTAGCCATCACTTGGAGGCTTCTGTTGGCTTTTTAGAGATAGTGCTAAGATCTTCATGTAAAACAACACATCTGTGCTTTCCCTTTAGAGCATCATGTTCAGCACCTTCAGTCAGCCTGTGCAAGCTCTCACCAATTTCAGCAAATGTCTAAGGATTTTCAGGCTTGGCTGGATACCAAGAAGGAGGAACAAAGAAACTCTCCCCCAATATCAGCCAAATTCGATATCTTGGAGTTGTTGCTTACAGCGCAGAAGGACTTCAGCAAAACTCTCACTGAACAGTCTAACATTTACGAGAAAACCGTTGCAGAAGGTGGAAGCCTGTTATTAAAAACACAGGGGGCGGAGAAGGCAGCCTTACAGTCGCAGCTGAACACGATGAAAACCGAGTGGGACCGATTCAGAAAGCAGGTGAGCGAAAGGGAAGAGAAACTGAAAGACGCGCTGGAGAAAGCCCTCAAGTACAGAGAGCAGGTGGAAACTCTGCAGCCGTGGGTAGACAGATGTCAGCAGAGTTTGGACAGGGTGAAGTTCTGCTTGGACCCCACTGAGACGGAGAATTCCATTGCCGAGCTAAAGTCCCTGCAGAAGGAAATGGACCACCACTTCGGAATGGTGGAATTACTGAACAACGCGGCCAATAGCCTACTCAGTGTCTGTGAGGTGGATAAAGAGGTGGTTACGGATGAAAATAAGGCATTGATCCAGAAGGTAGACAGGGTCACCGAACAGCTTCAGAGTAAGAAAGTCTCCCTAGAGAACATGGCGCAGAAGTTTAAAGACTTCCAGGAAGTCTCCAAAGAAGCCGAAAGGCAGCTCCTCGGGGCGAAAGAAGAGCTGGATGTCTATCACTCCCTAGGCCCCCAGGCATACAGCAACAAGCACCTGACCATGCTACAGGCTCAGCAGAAGTCACTCCAGACCCTCAAGCATCAGGTAGACTTGGCAAAAAGGCTCGCCCAGGACCTGGTGATGGAAGCCACAGAACCAAAGGGAACCTCCGATGTTTTGTCGCAAGCAGAAACATTAGCGGAAGAGCATAAAAACCTGAGCCAGCAAGTTGATGAAAAGTGTTCTTTCCTCGAAACCAAGCTGCAAGGTATTGGACACTTCCAGAATACCATCCGAGAGATGTTCTCTCAGTTCACAGAGTTTGATGATGAGCTGGATAGCATGGCTCCAGTGGGCAGAGATGCAGAAACACTACAAAAGCAGAAGGCATCTATCCAGGCCTTTCTGAAGAAGCTGGAGGCCCTCATAGCAAGCAACGACAATGCAAACAAAACCTGCAAGATGATGCTAGCCACAGAAGAAACCTCTCCCGACCTTGTTGGAATCAAAAGGGACTTAGAAGCCTTGAGCAAACAGTGCAACAAGTTGCTAGACCGAGCGAAAGCCAGGGAAGAGCAGGTGGAAGGTGCGACTGAGCGGCTGGAAGAGTTCTACCGCAAACTGCAAGAGTTCTCGACTCTGCTCCAGAAGGCTGAGGACCACGAAGAATCGCAAGGGCCCGTGGGGACAGAAACGGAGACGATTAACCAGCAGCTTGACGTGTTTAAGGTAGGGAAGTCTATATATTTTTTCCAAATGTTTTTATTATTAAATGAAGACTCTAATAAGTATGGAAAGGCATTTTCTGGGGCTCGTTGTTGTTGTTGTTGTTGTTTTAACCTTCTTGAATGACTGGCATATGGCATATGTCTGAATGAGTACATATGGTTATAATAGTCAGATATTGCAGGGCAGTTCAAAGGCATAGATGAGTCAAGAGAACTTGAGGATGTTCCAGGCAGGCTTCACTCTGACCTCAGTGGAGTCATTTCTGATGTTGTTTGTAGCTGACGTCTGTAGTGACCAGAGCTGTGCTTTGAACTGAACTTCATATGTTTGTGTCCCAGCATTTTCCTCAGTGATAAATTATAGTTTACAGTGGTAGTCTTTTTCCATTCTTTCTCTTTTTAAATGAGTCTTCTCATCCATCTTAATTTCCTCTCTAAACTTTTCTTGTAGAAGTTTATGTCTTTTTAAAGGCAATGTGCTTTTTCATGTTGTAATCCCAGTTTTATAACAGATCTTCAGCTTACGTCTGATGCAGTTCAAAGAAAATTGTTTTTGATAGGACCAAGTCGTGTCTGCCACTTGATAGCCTCAAAGATGCTTAATAGATGGAGCACTATATTAAAAAAAAAAAACTGATTGTTTCAGTCTTTTTGGATTCGGGGCCACTTATGATAGAGAAAGCCGAAGCAAATAATTGCATGCACAAAGAGAGGTTCCTTCCTGGAAGCGAGGATGTCAGGTATCCTCAACAAACTATCAAGTATTTGCTCTGTATGTGCCACAGACCTTCTGAAGTTGTCATGGGTCCTGCTCTGTTTCTGAGATGTGTTTTACTTTCTAGCAAAGACTAGTAGAGGGATTTCGCATCATTAACACATAGAGGATAAAGGAAGAGCAAACAAAACCAAGATATGTAAAACTACAGGCTGGGCATGCATTGTAGAGCATACGAGAGACCTCTTGTTCAGTGCTCAGGTTCAGATGCATCCCATGGGAAAAAAAATAGAAATTAAATGGACTTCCAATTTTTTTGTTGTTGTTGTTACATCTGATATGCTGTTTCCTTTTCCTGTTTTTAGTATGGAGCTTAAGTGAGGGAACTGGGAAGGTAACTTCGGATATCTATAACCACTGTTATTGTTGGTGCAAGCTTCTGTTCTGCCAGCAGCTCCCAAATAAACACACTGAGGCCTATATTAATTATAAATGGTTGGCCAGTAGCTCAGGCTTATTACTAGCTAACGCTTACATTTAACCCAAGTTTCTTATCTATTCTTTGTCACAAGGCTTGGTACCTTTTCTCAGTATGGCTTGCCCATCTTGTTTCTCTCTGCATCTACTGGCGACTCTCTGACCTCACCCTTCTTCCTCCCAGCATTCTCAGTTTGACTCCCCTGCCTAGCTTTATTCTGTTCAGCCATTGGCCAGTCAGCCTCTTTATTAATCCAATCACAGTGACATATATTCACACAGTTTATTACATGCCTTGGGCACACAATCCGTTCAGGGTTTAAAATCCCGTGATTCTAGGGACTAAAGAAAAACAAACATATATGTCATTTGTTTGTGTGTACCCTAAAAAAAATAATGACAGCAAGTAGCAGGCCTGTACCTTGGGTTCGGTCAGATGCTTTGTAGTATCAGCCATGAAAGGAGACGCTGTTCATCCCTAGTTAGTATCCAGGCCTGTGCACAGGGTCATACAGGTGATGACATCACACAGCCTGGCTGTTTTGAGGAAAATCATACAATGCCATATGTGCTGCATTCTTCGCGTTTCAGACCTGATGTTTCCTCTGGAAAGTTTTGCTATCAGTCATATCATGGACTTGAGTAACAAGCGGCTGTTGCCCTTCACTCTGGCCCAACACTTCAGGAACACCCACTTAAGAACAGCCAGGAGCTCGGTGCACCGGGGGCTGCAGAAGCTGTGTGGTACGCACACGAGGGCTGTGGTCACGAGCGTCCCAGAGAGTGTGCTGCTGGTGAGGCGGGACCAGACAGCCCTTGACTTTAGTGTTTTCTCTTTCCCTGTTGAAGCGGTACAAGAGCTTGCTGATAATGCAGATCTTAATCCAGTTTCTGTTGGGTCTTAGTCTTTTGTGGAATTATTTTTCAGTATATTTCTTGAAATTTAAAAAACAAATCAAGTGGAGTAATTTGCATTGCGTGAAAAGCCAGTCATAATTTCTAAGAATGAAACCAAAAAGTACCAAAGGACTGGGCCTATTTTCATTATGAACTTTCAGATATAATCCCGTTTGACATTAATCCACCAAGTAGCTTTCCCTCACCCTAATGTCATGGATAAAATCCTGTGGTGGTTTTCTCGCTACACAGTGAACTGCTTGAGAGCAGGACTGAAACTTAGCGGTCACTAATTTCCACATGACTCCCCAGTACAGAGCCCAACATTCACCCCATGTGATGTAGACTTAAGTACAGATTTCCCTGCCCCCTTCCTCCAGATTAGAACTGAAGAAACTGCTATTTATTTTTACTTCGTTTCCTTAAAAAGACAAAATTTATGTACAGTAAAAAAAAAAATCAATTCAGCTACACTGACTAACAACTTGTTATTCTAAATCAAACCTTCTGATTCACTATCAATCAAAAGAAGATTCCAAAAATATTTGACAAAAGACTGATTAGTTAGTGCCAGTTCTTCAACTATATATTTGATTTCTTGGGCCTTAGGTTTTCCTAGTCTTGGATTAAAGTTTAAAGAATGAGGTCCTTTTTCTGCTGTTGCTTTTCCTTCTGTGTATCGTTTTCCTTCTATGATTCTCTACTTTTGCAATTCAGTTGTGCTGCAGAGTGTCCTCACTCTGTGGACTGAACACCAGAGTCCATGTCCGTGTCTCTGGAGGAGGGAAGAAGGCTGCTTTGGTGCTCCGAGGCCCTGCTTGCAGAGCCCTAACTCAGGTTTATTTTCAAATGAAAGATATGTTAAGTCATATAGATGCTCACCCCCCCCCCTTTTATTTTTTTGCAATTTATTTGCTTATATGTTTGAGACAAGGTCTCCCTGTGTCTACCTGGCTGTCTTGGAATTCACCATGTAGACCAGGCTGGCCTTGAACTCACAGAGGTGGAGGTCCACCTGCCTCTGCCTCCTGGGTGCTGGGATTAAAGGCACACACCACCCCTGCCCGGTATTCACACTTTTCTTTATCAAACAGTTATGCAAGTGGTTTTATGTCATTAGCAGTCCACCAGCTCCTTCCATCATCATTGTCGGTATCACTGCACTGAACTGTTGATTTCACACTGATCCCAGTGAAGATCAAAGAAACTACAGTATTAATAGATAGTGTCCCATCTTAGCTAAGTCTGCACCCTTGCCTCTCTATACCATGGCAGAATGATACCAAACAAAAACACTTAGACCCTCTTCCTGTTCATTCTGGCTACTCTTGCTACCTCCTTTGTGATTCATTTTTTCCACACAAGTGTCTCTGGTACAAGTCAATATTAACGGGCAATTCTGTTTTCAAAATGGAAATAACATTTCATAGATCGGAGAATTTCTAATTCAAGTTGAAATCAGAGACATAGACCAGAACACATAATTACACTATAATAACTTTAGTCTGGTCCAGGTGTAGGCATTATCTAAGCCAGGCAGTATTTGAATATTGAATAAATAAAATGCAAACTATCATGGCACTAGAGACACCAGGAAGTTTGCACACAAGTTCCTTAAAATAATGGTTAAATGATCCCCAAATACCTACTGTGATGTCGCCGTATTTTTAAAAGTAAAATTAGAATTTCCAGAAAGAGTTTTAATAGTAATATTTAAAGATGAATAATTTATCCATCTGTGTTGAGTACAGGGGAATTAGATAACTCTGGTTTAGGAGAGGTTCTGGGTGTGGGGCATGTCTTAGTGGACTGATTTCTGTCATAGACTGCTGGCCAGCAGGCTGTGCGCCTCCCTTCAGTGTTTATAAAGGTGAAATATTTTCACCATGGAAACTACCTAAAGTTTATAGCCTTATAGGAAGGTGACATTCTTTACCCCATCAGAGTACCCTTTAGGAGTAATACTACACATCTGGTGGGTGAGGCAGAAGCCCCTAGTCCCCTAGTAGAGATCACACCTCCCCACCTAAGCTAATGAAGTGTTGTGAGTCTTCCATTCTGATCCACCCTAAGTGGCTGCCCTCTCTCCTCCATCATGTAAGAAACATCACACACTACAAATCTGGAAGGACTGTCAGTGGGAGCTGGAGGGTCGGCAAGATGGCTGCACTGGTAAAGACCTTTGCCACCAAGGTCCAATGTCCTGAAAGAGAAGAACCAACGCCCACAAGGTGACCTCTGACCTCTATGTGCATGCTATATCTCATTCTTATTCTCTCTCTCTCTCTCTCTCTCTCTTTCTCTCTCTCTCTCACACACACACACACACACACCTGTAATCATTTTAAGGGCAAGATTATATTGTTTCTTTTATCCCCATTTTGATACGAAAGTGTTTTCAGATTTGGGGTTATTAATGTGTGCTCTTGCTTGGCAGCCTTTAAAAGCATGAGCTTTTAGACATTTTTGGGTATTTAATTAATAAGACCCCTGCCTTCTGTGAAGAATCTTTTTAGCCACCTAGAAGCCTCACTCCCAGAGGTGGGACAGATGTGCGCTGCTAGCACTGCAGTTGTTATGGAGGGATCACGAGTGCTTGTTGGAGAGACTGAGACACCGGGCAATCAGTGCTTCTAAGCATGCTCCTTCTGTGCTGCTCCCTGTTAACTGTGAATTACTTCCCACTCAGATAAACGGCCACTGTGCCCACGCACTGTCTGCCGTCACTTGTGTGGTGGCTTTGGTCTAGAGACTGTGGGGCACTCCCAGCTTGTCTGCTTTAGAAAGAGCACCAAGAACCCTTGCTCTCCGTGCCTGTCTCATACCCGCAGCACAAAACCTCTCTTTCTCATTTGGTTTCTTACCCAGATTTCAGCAATGGTTGGACTGGGCCAAGCGAGAATTTTTGTCAGCTTTTATAGATAATATAGTTTGTGTTTACGTATTTTCCACTTAATGGTGTAGTAAACATAATGTCCCAAATCTCTCAGGTCTAAAATTTCCGTGTTTCAAGTTTATAGAATTAGCCTTTAATGACTTCCATAAAGTAATTTGTGGCACTTGGTAATAAGATTACTTGCAAGAACTCTCCTTTAAAAGGATTTCCCTTGAGAAGTAGGAAGCGATGGCAGGGTGCTGTTCCGCTTACGTTCTGTTCGCACTGATGTTAGGCGTGTCTGAGTAGACAGCAGGGGTTCAGCTGGCTCATCTCTAGACAGAGCGAGGGTAAGCTGCAGCTTGAAGACAGCACTGCGATTGTGTGTGTGAGCTGTCGGTGTCAACTGCTCAGAAAAGCCCTCTCCGTTAAGTGTGAGCGCTCTAACTATCCATGATTAGTGTGTAGCATAGCATACCGTGTCCAGATTCCACCAGCAGTGGGGACTGTCACTCTTGAAGTAGCTACATGGGACAGATATAAGGTGAAAGACGAGTCAGTTTTTGACCTTTATGTTAATCTAGCTGTAGCTTTCTGTGCGATCTCACGCAACGCATATGTGTGAATTTACTGCTGGACGTCTTGATATAGTACAAATAATACAGTTTATTAACTTGAACCAGAATACAATAAGCTGCAATCACTGAGATGATAAGAATTCACGGCTACACATAATCAGCCAGCGCACATTTTCCCGAGGTGCTTCCTGCTTCCAAACTGTGCCTGGTCCATTTTATTGTCTTTATTTCCCATTACGCTGTGCGATGGGGAAGGACAGTGATGGTGTGACGTCATTTCCCCAGTGCTTGCCTAGTGCTTGAATTTGGTGATGAATTATCCATGAAGTTTTTACAATGCACTGCCTATCTCAAACGTCAGTTTCTAGGTGTCGCTCCACCTTTCGCGGGGCTGGAATAATATTGTGTTAATGATGTGTTAAGGTGGGCTGAGTTAAGGCCATTCTTTATGAAAAGTTGCTAAGGACCTAACAGTGTCCCAGTTCCATGGAAATTATCATTACTTCTTTGTATGCGTCTAAGGTGGTGGGAGTTTGAGAACACGACCCTTGATTTCTGTGCCTTCCCAGCCTCGGGCTTCAACATGGCGGTTGTGTCAGTCCAGGGCTTCAACATGGTGGTTGTGGACACATTTTTTCCTCTGTGCTTGGACGTCACAGACTCGCGGACTTGTTGAAACATTTCAGTTCTGTGCCATGAAAATGGACCTCGTGTTGGGGTGTTGGCGGGTATTTTATACCTGCTTTTCCTGTATGAATATTGGCATAAATGTATTTTCCAACGTAATGACGACCACGTACTGAGAGCATCTAGTAACTGTTGAGTGTGGAAATATTTTAATTTAACTTAGATGTTTATAAAATAATTTGGGGAACTTAAGGTATAGAACATTTTTATAAAACTACCAGAGAAATACCACAACTGCTTTCTTCATTCGGAAGTCAGCACCATTTTGTCTTCCTGCCTTTGTAGCTAGGTATTTTTCTGGCAGTGTGCTTTATTTCATACAAGAATGGATCAGGTTGATTAAATAATTCTTGTCATTTCCGCCAAAAAGGCCAAGGTTTGGCTTGCTGGACAGTATTTTTGTAAGAACCTTTGCTGAACTGATAAAAATCTGTAGATGTGATTTTTATTAAATAACCTGTGTTCACCGTTTGCCTGGGCCTTGCATTAATCTCAAGAGGTCCGTGTGGATATTAGTAACTACAGATATTCTTGTCAGCAGTGCTGGGGCGAGGTGCCCGCAGGGGCCCTTACTGTGGAGAACAGTCAGTTTTGAACTTGGTCTTTAGAGAGGAATGATAAAACACTCGACTTCAAAGTAGTACTGTTGGTCAAGTAACTGATTCGTCACCGTGGAGAGTGGTTTCAGCTGAAGGGCAGGGACCTGGCCACCCCCACATCCCCCCCACACACACAGACACACACACACACACACACACACACACACACACACACACACACACTTTCATTTAGCAGTCCCGTCTGAGCCAGCGGTGGGAAAGAGTGTCCCTGCTCCGCTGGTGTCAGGTTCTACCCCTGCCCCTGGGATCCCTCTGGGATCTGAAGCCGGGAGGGGTTTCGGGATATCTGAACCCGGCTGCGCTCTCCCAGCTGCAGGACCAGCCTGCTCTGCGCTGATGTCACCAAGCTGTTGCTTTACAGCCTCTAGGCCTCGAGATTCCTCCCCCTGAAACCGCTCTGGGCTGGGGAAGAAGCCGAGTGGGCAGGATGACTGCGAAGTTAAGTCACGGGAGGGCGTAGCGGGGAGCCGAGCAGGCGGCTGGGACTCGCGCCCTGGACCGGATCAGATCGATGCCGCCGGGGGCTGGGTGTGCTGCGAGGCCCCGCTGCCCTGTCGCAGCCCGAGCCCCGGCGGGAGCGGCCACAGCCTGCCAGTGGCGGAGGACAGCGGCTGGGGCTTCAGCTGGATGGGAACTGCCTGTGCCTTGGAGGAAGCCGGGAGCTCTTGCTGCAGCCGTCTCAGGTGGAAGAAGCCTTCTTCAGAAAGACCAGATAAGAATCTTGGGGGAATTTTTTTTAAAGAGAAGTTCAGACATGCTTTTTGACGGCTTAATGGTTGCTGGATTTTACTGCCCTCCTCTTTTTTCTTTCGGGTAATTCTGGATAACCTCAAAGAAGCTTAATATGGGAAGAAAAACTGCCTTTTGGGTCGAATTTATTTATATACGGCTCCCCCTTCCATTTAAAAGAAAAATTTAACTTTTTTACAACATCAAACTTAACTTATTTTTCTCCGACAATCTGTTCTGTGCCTTCTGATCTGAACAATACATGGCTCTTGTGTTTGTCTGCTTTTCTGAAGTTTATCTGTAAAGGACATGGAGTTTTGCAAGCCATCTTTAAGTGGATTACAGTCAACCAGAGCTCTGCCGAAGTTAACCTTCAGCCTGTTAAAATGCTTGCTCGTTTGGAAATTTTAATCTGGAAACCTCACGCAAAATTAGACCGAAATGCGCAATGAACTCAGAGTGGAATGTTCTGAGTGTTTAAGCCACCGTTAGCTGTGTGCTTGTTTTGGTCGGCTTGGGAGTGAGTGAGGGGAAGGGAACTTGCACAGGAGGTGCAGGAGCTGGAAGCTCAGGCTCTTGCACTTTATGTCTGGGACCCAGGTAAAAGGCTGTAGCTTCATTTACTCGGATACACTCGTGATGACCGTCAGCACCTCAGACACCATGACTTGTTATTTATGCCTTCCTGCTGGGTGCACCACAGCTCTATGCACAAGTAGACCCTCTTGGGAAATGTTTTTCTGCATTTCTTCCATTTGGTGTCAAAATCTGCAATATTTGTTTTGACTCTTTACAAAATGGGGAAGCCACTCAGCAGACCAGACTGTTTACGCCAGAATCCTCCCTGTGTAGGGAAGGGTGAAGAAGAGGAGGATTTGAATATTGAAGACTGCTATGTCCCACAGCGGTCGATCTATGACACAGTCAGACTAAACGAACAGATAGACTCAGGTTCCAAAGGTAGCCTGTCTTCTAGGCATTTTACAGAGCGGACTTTAGCCTATAGTCACAGGACACTGGACGGTAGTTCACTGTGCTCCAATGGTGCCCTTTCCTCTTCCAGTATATTTGAGCTACGAGGTCGGGAAACTAACAGACTAGATGAAAAGATGATCTTCGATGCCCTCAAACTAAATAGTGATGTCATTCGAAGTACGGGTATCCCTAAACCCAAGTCTCAGGCAGAAAAGAGAGAGCACAGGAGGTCATGGCGGATGTTTGTTCCAGCCAATTTTATGGATTATGCAAACAAAAGTGAAAGTTCTTTTGTTGAGCCTACTGATGTGTCAGATGCTGTTACCAAGGCCAGCAAGTGCAGATGGGGTACTAACTCTCAGACCTCAGAAGAGGATGACTCTGGTTTATACAGTCCCCCGGCAGAGAAAGAAGAGAAGCAGGGTCCTGTATGTGGGGACCAGCCGCAGACGAGAAGCCTGTCTTCTGCTGAAGATATTCACATATCAGAGCCATATAGGCCAGGGTTTTCTGATGATTCCGTCAGTGAGCAGAAAATCCCGCTGCTGTCGTGCAGGAGTGCCCACCCTGGGGACAGCTTCCAGGTGATTCCGCAGGACGTCTCTCCACTCGACGGGAGCAAGTGTGTGAGTGGTCAGAGCGTGCCCCATGGTGAACATGGGTGTGTGCAGAGCGAGTTGAGAGAGAGCACAAAGTGCCACACATTGGTTGTACCAAGAGATGGAGGAAACAAGTGTGTTTCCAACTCTGAAGAAAAGGAGACAACTTTCAGACAAGGGGAGTCGCAGATCACGACACATAGTAGGGAATGTATGAAGGAACACCTCGGCGGTTTAGAACTCTCTCCCACAGACCTGGGAGAGCCGCATGTAGACTTTGCTAGCACAGGTTTGCTAGAAAATGCAATGCTGTTGACACAGTATGAGTCAGCAGAATGCAACAGGGCATCTAAGGGTGACGTAGGGGCCCCCTTTTCTGCCCAGGAGATCGAGGTGACCCAGAAGAAATGCTCCCTCCAGTTCATTCCAGTAAAAAAGAAAACAGGGCCCAGAAAAACAGGGGTCCAGGCAGGAACATTGGACACAGTCTGCAATGGCTTCCAGGTAATTAATGGAACTGGAAAACCGCAGTGGCAGCTGCCCGTGGTTCTGTCTCAGCATGGTCAAGAATGATTTTAATAATGACCAAACGCAGTCATTCATTTGAGGACTTTGATTAGCGCCCTGCCAGATGCCAGCAATTGATAAATCCGTTGGTGTAACAAATTAATTAGGGATTGTTGGGGAATGATTATTCCCAGATGTTCGGGGGCCTGTGGCTGTGCAGCCCATTCAGAATTCCCCCCTGTTAATTTAGGTTAATCCTAGGTTTTTCCACAAATCATGGTCTGAAGCAGTGCCATTTAAGGGCAGTTGTTTTGAGTCTATTAAACATCAACAGGCTTAGTCATAAAGGTACCAACGCAGTATTATATTGTTATGGTCTGCAAAGCATGCCACCCGCTTACCGGCACCCTACGCGGGAGAGGAGAGAAGCTATTGTGTTCTTGCAGGCATTGTCGACCCTAACTCCTTAGGAGCTGCGGTCAAGCAAAGAAAGTAAAGGGTGCGGCCTGTGATAAGTGGAGGTTATCTGTCAAGCCTGTAATTTTTTTTCTTCCCACTCAGATTCAAGTTGCCTATTTTGGTGCTTCCCCTGAGCTCCGCTGGTAGCCTTTGCCTCGGAGTCAGCTTCATTTTATTTTAAGGCTCTCTGTGTTTCTGTGCTCTGAGTGTGTGGGGTAGGGGGCAGATCTTTATAGGGATTTGTTACCACTCAGAGATAAGGAATCTAAACAGTGTCAGGAGTACTGCTTGTCTGGGCTCCACCGGCCACACCTTTCCTTGAGCCTGCTGCAAATGCTCTGCTAATTTAAAGGTTTAGCAAAATACCTTTTCCCTATAAGATTTTATAACTGATGTGAAAACTTTTTTTCATAACATAGCTATTGGTGTAGTCATTTTTAAGAATTTTGGAAAATGATCACAAACTCGTGTGGATCTGCTCTGATCCAAACCCTTCATTTAACCTAGATCAGGGTTGCAGACAGTTTACTAGAACTTAGTATTAGTAAGGCTTTTGCTCTGGAAACGAAGAGAGAAGTCTTTCTCTAAAACATTATATAACCTACAAGAGTGCAGCAGTTTTCTTGACCCTGTGCATATTTTTTTGCAAACCGTTGAACCATCCCCTTACTTAGCTCCTGGAAGTGGCAATTTAGATTGTTCCATAGAAAAGAAACAGAGTCACACACAGTGCCAAAAAGCAAAGTCTTTCGTCACTACCCTCTCGCAGTTTTCTGCTGACGTACTTAGCAAGTTACACCTTCCTGAAACACAGAAGAATGTCTGAGGTTGTCTCTGCAGTGACCGGGGCTCTTCTGCTGTCTCCGTTACATGTAGCTAACTTCTTACAGTTGCTAATTGACACAGACATCCTTAGCCAGCATGGAAATGTCTATATGCATTTTCAGTGGGAGAAGCAGCTTGAACTTTTTGTTACCAGGGACATTCAGAGGAAACAATGGCTCGTTTGTTTGCTGTTCCCAGTGCATTTGCTCTTACGGTTAACATAGAGGAACCCTGAATGCTTAGCACCGGGCCACGGCCTGGGGAGTGGTCTCCTGGGCCCCTGCATCCTTCGCAGTTATTTTTCACACTTTACCTATAATTTTCTCCTGAAGTGCTCTTTTAATATATCTGCCTTTATTACGTTTCCATATGTTCTGTTTATCCAGCCATTAATTATTATTATTATGGTTTCCTTCAGTATAATGACTCAGAATCCCAAATCTTAGTCTACCTTATTATCTGTGTAAAAATTTCATCAGGGAGTTAAAAATAATTAACTTTTTTTCTCATTACATTCTCCAAGCCCAACATTATAAATATTTTTATTACCTGTGAGGGGAAAAAATTGGTGTGTTACCTTCATTGTTAACTGGAAAGGGCATCCGCCCAAGATAGCTGTATCTTTTCTGTGTTGATACCAATTCAACAAGTAACTATTGAGTACATATTACTACTAGGCTTCGTACCAGGCCCGGGTATAGAACTGTTAAACAAAAACTAGTAAGTTCCAGTTCTGTGGATTGTATTTTAATCTCATGTAGTACATCCTTTACACCCACAAGCAGCTGGGGGACCACATGTTGGATGGGATGGACAGTAGGGGAGAGGGTCCCAGGAAAGTGTTGACAGCAGGTTCATGGGTAGTAGCGAGCAAAGAGAAACCACAGCTGATGAGTGGGTCCAGATCCGGGGGCGAGGGGCCATGAGTGCAGGGGTCCATCACTGGAGTCACGCCTGCCTTGACAGTCCTCTCAGTGCCTTTGCTGTAGGGCTCTCCTCCTCGGTCTATACTATCATTAGAAGATTTGGTCTTTCCGTGCTATCCCAGGCTTTCTCATGTCCAATCTTTGACTTTTAGTGAATGATTAATTCCTCCACCTTGTCCTCAGGAACTCCTGTTCTGTCTTCCACATGTTCCATTCTGTGGGTAAGGCTTTCCACTAGGATTTCTTAATTTGGCCTATTGGTTTTAGGTTTGTTTGTTTGTTTGTTTTGTTTTTTCCTTTTTTTTCATTTCAATTTGAATTTTCTGCAGCAATCCTATGTCTCTATTAGGTTCTATTTCCGTACTTTGGAAACTTTTTTGTTGTTCAGATCTTTGTTTTTGTACTTTTGGGGTATATTCATATCCTCTTGGAGTTGTCTGAACATAGTTTAACCGTTCTTTCAAATTCTCTGACTGTGACTTCTTCCAAGTTGTTTCCACTGGAAGCATTACATATGGATGGGCAGTCTTGGGAGAGACATGTTGTCCTGGTTTCTACACTAGAACTTGTGCCCTGAAGATAGTTGGTGAATTGAGGTTTCCTTTTGTGTTTTATGGTTAAAATTCCAGGACCCCTTCTTTCGATGAAAGTGTTTGCAATGTTCAGGAGAGGACTATGTCATAGTAGGCATGGGGTGTGACTTTCCTCGGGACACTTGATATTCAAGGTCAGAGGCTCTACCCTCACTCTTAGGGCCAGGTACTGTTCTAGGTCGGCCCTAGCCTCCTCTCTGCCACTGGCCACTATGAACCACCCTGTGCATATGGGTCTTGCCATGTCCCTTTGGGCGTTCCCCTGGGGCTGGACCTTCCACTGCTGTGGTTGTGGGACTCCTCATGTGCCCTGTGTCCTTTTCCACTTGCTGCCCTTGTCTTTTGGCCCTTTGGGTAGGCACGCACTTGGCCTCTTGACCTACTTTGTTGTCCTGCCAGCGAGTTTCCACTTGTAATTTGAGTCCCAAGCTTCAGTTGTTAGCCAGCTATATCGCACCAAGCCTTATGAGCCCCCATGAGAATTCCTTGACTCAAAAGGGGCATCTTATCCTTTGCTCCTTAGCATTTTCTGTGTTTTTTTTTTCCCATAGAGTTAAATTGTGATGATAGGAAATTCCATTATACTTACCTTGGTTTCGTAAGCGATCTTATTAAATGTATATAAGATATATTGTTAAGTGCCACAAATTTGTATTTCATACTCACAAAGTAATAGTAAATGATATCTCAGTAACAGTGGCTCCCTTCACTTTTCTACTGTGTAATGAGCAAGCACATGGTCTTTACACATTTGGTGGATGTTAGATAATATAGTTCTTACAATGTGGGTCTCGCAACCTGCAGGTGTTCCAGAAAGAAGAAATCGAAGCCTTGCAGGTGAAGCAGCAAGACGTGAACTGGTTAGGGCAAGGCCTCATTCAGAGCGCAGCTGCAAACACCTGCACCCAGGGGTTAGAGCATGACCTGGATGATGTCAATGCGCGGTGGAAAACGCTCAATAAGAAGGTAATTGCGCCGTCCCTTGAGCGCCTTAGTGGTTGCTCACTGTCCTCTTCCACGGCTAGTAGTCATTTGTCCTGGTAGCTGCTTGTGCCCAAGCGCGCTTGCCCTTTTCATGTTGCTATGCACTAAAGGGCCCCTGACAGTACATAGGGGATACGGATGGACGAAGTTCGTGGGTTGACTCGCCCTGCCATGTTCTCTGCTCTGACAGACCCAGCAGGTATGACTGTAGGCAGCCATGGTGGATGGCGCTATGTTAAAAAAGCATGCAAACCTCTCATGCTGTGGTAGCTCCTTTGCCCTGGTGACTCACAGACGTAAGGGATGCAGGCTCTGTTGTGTTAATTTCTCTTGGGGAGATCCACATGGACATCCATTCACCCAGACGGGCACTAACAGCAGACTGAAGTGGGATTTCACTGAAGTCCAGCTTTTTGAGACCAATGAGTTTATTAAGTGGTTTTTTTAAAAACAGGGTGCAAGTGAGAGGTTACTTACGAGAGCATGTGTGACCCCCCCCCCTCCAATAGCTAAGTCACCACAAAGACCCACCCCATCGTGGATGGCATTAACCTTTCAATTCTATACAGTTCAGCGTCACCCAAGATCACTTGCAACTGGGGGCTAGGGTAATAGGGATCCCAGAGTAGACTCTCCAGACCTCCCTACGGAGTGTCAGCGGCTCCGTTACCTTTATCACAGACCTGACCGCCGCTGTGGTTTTGCTCTGCTTGCCATGGCTACAGTGGCATAGTCCAAGAATGGTATCTTGTTATGAACAGAGGGGGAAGCACCACAGGGCACGTGTGCACACATAGGCACACACGTGCACACAGCAAAGAAAAGGTCCGGGAGACGGTAGGTAAAATACCTGCCTGAGTTTGGAACCCCAGCACCCACCTAAAAGCAGATGACATTGACCTTTGACCCCAGCACTGAGGGATGGAGACAGTGGAGACAGGTGGAATCCTGACCTATCTGGCCTAAATGGCAAGCAGTTGGTTTAGTGAGATGTTGTCTCAGAAATTAAGGTGGAAAGTAAGAGAAGACACAAAGTCCGTCTCTGGCCTTAAACACACATATACACATGCAGAGAGGGAGGGAAAGGGAAAGTACGTGACCAAGTTAAGAAACAGTTGTGAGAAGTGGTGTCTAGTGGGCAGATTCCCTTCTTTTTTCTTTTAATGAAACAAGTAAGTAAGTTGAAACAACTGGAACTTTGCAGGTGGCTCAGCGGGCAGCCCAGCTGCAGGAGGCCCTGCTCCACTGTGGGAGGTTCCAGGATGCCCTGGAGTCCCTGCTTAGCTGGATGGCAGACACCGAGGACCTTGTGGCCAATCAGAAGCCTCCATCGGCTGAGTTCAAAGTGGTGAAAGCCCAGATACAAGAGCAAAAGGTAAAATTAATGATATTATCATTTGCTTTCATATTTAATGTTTAAAGGACAATCAAAGCGTACCTTCTCACTTGAACTAACCCGATGCCATAGTAACGGTTTCTTGCCACTTGCTCAGCCGGCACCTACCTCCTGCCACCTTGTTCTGGCTGCGAGAAATACAGCCCCGGATGAAAACAACCAAGAGTCCCTGTTGAACATAAAGCGTAATGGAAAAGACAGGCTGTGAAAGCCAATAAACAAAATCATTATGTAACCTAGAGTATTTCAGAGCAGGGATGAGGGGGGAATCTGCAAGTGACAGAGGCAGGGTCAGGGCAGGAAGTGCTGGAGTAGAGGGGTATTGCCAGTAGCTTTAAATGGAACAGCCAAGAAACCTTTCACTGACCAGGTGGCATTGGGACAGAAGAAATCGTCACTCTCTAGCACATAAGATTTACCCATCGAGTTGTCCTTCTGTAGATTAAATCCTGGTGGGCTTTCGAGCGCTGACGGTGCGAATCCTCGGTTCGCACCTGCTGGACATGTAATGCCACTGCTCTGATGCCGATGACAGAGAGCAGCCCAAGACAGCATGTACAGTGCTGGGCTCACCATCGTGTAGCAGCTAGGCGTGAAGCTTTTAATGACATTCCCAGTGATTTAGCAGCTGTGATTTGAAATGACACACAGAAAAAGGCATGGCACATGGTGTATTAGTAAGGTTGTTTATGTGTGACTTTTTAAATGGGGAGTAAATTAATTATTTGAAATTGAATTTATAGTTTCATTACATATAAAAATTGTAATCCAGGCTGTGTGTATGTGTGAGGTATGCAGGTGAGTGCTTGAATGGAGGGGCCGGAGCAGGACATCAGGTGCCTCCCTCTCCTCACCTTGTTTCCTCTAGACAGGGGCTCTCAATGAACCAAGGGCTCGCGCTTCAGCCTGGCTGGCACTGGGTTCTTTGGATCTGTCTTTTTCCACCCACTCACTGGGTATGTTAGGATTGCAGGCACATGCAGTCCTGTCTGGCTTTTTATGTGGGTCTTGGGGATTCAAACTCCAGTCTTGAAGCTTGCAGAGCAAATTTGTGTGCTTCCTGAGCCATCTCCTCAGCCCCTATAATCAAGTTCTAGTTTACCTTTCTAGCCCTGGGTTAATTTAGTTAGCAGGCATAATAATAACATGCATCCTCTCTCTCTCTCTCTCTCTCTCTCTCTCTCTCTCTCTCTGTGTGTGTGTGTGTGTGTGTGTGTGTGTGTGTGTATGTTGTGTTGCTTGGAATTGAATCTAGGACTTAAGCCATGCTAGGAAAGTGCCTTACCACTGGGCTATTGTCTATTTCAAAATTAAGATTTTAATTATAAATATAGATTTGAAATGTAAATAAATATAAATAAGCTTTGTTAATTAATTTTATTATTAAATCATTCTACAGTGTACACACGTGTTAAAACATTGCATCATAACCCTTAAATACATAAACTATTTGCTAGATTAAACTTTTTAAAAGTTTAATTTTAAACTTTTTTTTAAAGTTTAATTTTAAACTTTTTTTTTAAAAGTTTAATTGGCTGCTTCCTTTAGTTCTACATTCCATATCCGCTCTCTAAAAATTCTCTGAAAACTTAGCCAATTAGGAAGTTATATGAGAAATAAAGCCAGGCCTTACGACCCAGGCCTATAATCCCAGCCACGTGGCAGGTAGAGGTAGGAGGGTCACAGGTTCTTGGTCCGCAGCTCAGTGAGAACCTGTCTGGAACCTGAATGTGAACAAACAGCTTGGGGATATGATGTAATTGCAGTGGCCCAGGATATGTGAGGTGCTGGTTCAGGCTCTGGTACCAGACAACGAAACAAGAGGGGGAGGAAGGAAACATACTGGAAACCCATTGTATCTGTGTGGTTTTTAATTATATACTGCTACCTTGGACTAATTTAAGGTATTCTCCTGGTTTGAGTCATAATGCCTGGTCAGTAGAATCCATTTGTTGACTTTGTCTTTTTAATTGCCAAAGGCTTTGTTATTTCCGTTCACCAAAAGTAACCCACTTGGGCTGGCAAGTTTGCTCAGCACCCGGGTAAAGGGATTTGCCACCAAGCCTGACAGTCTGAAGTCCTCATGGAGGCACCAGAGAATTGAATCTCACAAGTTGTCCTCTTGCCTCTACAAGTGTGTGTGAGTGTGCATGCGTGTGCATGCGCGCGCGTGCACACACACACACACACGCACACACACACGCACACACACACACACACACACACACGATAAATGTAATTTTTTTTAAGTATCCAAATAGTTCTCCTTGCTACCTAAACCATGTGCTTCCTTATTGTTTAGCCCGTGGCCTGAACTGTGTCAAGAACATCTGTGCCTTTTCCTTTGGAAGTGGGCTTTTCCCTCACTGCACTTCTTGGTGGTCTCAGCCTCACAGTATTCTTGTGGCGTGTTACTTCAGGGTAACTGTTAAATCTTTGCTCCTTAACTGTCTCTTGGGATCAGAGTAAGGAAGCAGAGGTCTGTCTGGTTGAGCTCCTGCGCCTCGTTGCTGGAGCCCAGTGCTTATACACACAGTTGCTCAGGGATGATTTGTTTTGATTAGCTAGGGCAGGGTGACCCTGAGTCTGGCCTTCAATTAGATTTAAATTGAATTTCCTTTTAACTGCTAAGTCTTGAAACCTTAATCTTTCTGGCAGCTCCTGAGTTCCCAGTGCACCCCACACTCCCTTCTTTTTGGGTGTCTGAGAGCTCTGCCTAAGTTTTCATCCTCATGTGGGGTTTGAAATGCTGCTTCTGCCGCATGGAGGGCCACGAGCCTCCTGTACAGCCTTCCGACTTGCGGGCTTTTCTGATTGTAACCTGCTTGCCTGTAGTGCATTGTTCCGTGTTGGAAGGTGATTTGAAAACACTGGTGATTTATGGAAATCTTTTATTTTGGTAGAGTTGATAGCTTTTGGGTGCTTAGAGTATTCCTGTTTTATTAAAGTAAGGAGGACGTTATACTTTTCCCGTGGTTCAGGCTGCTTATCCTCTGTGAAGATTGCAGTGACCCTGCCACTGAGAGCTGTCTCAGGTGAAAGCCGCACCTCAGTGTCTGGCACTGCAGTAGCCATTCCACCAAATGCTTTTCTCTTTCCTTTTTAGAAGTGTTGTTTTTTTTTTATGACTATTTATTTATATGGCCTGCATGTGCCACAGCCTGCATGTGGAGGTCAGAGGACAATTTGTAAGAGTTGGTTCTCCCCTTCACCACGTGGGTCCCAGGGATCAAACTCAGGTCATCAGGCCACCTTGACCTGATGAACCATCTCACTGGCCCCAAATGGATTATTTTTAAAATCCTACTTCTCATATTTTTTCATATATGTCCTATCTATCTATCTATCTATCTATATCATACATAAGATATAAATACTTAATATTTGCCACTTAAAATGTTGAACATTCTGTCTGAAGCTTCTGCAGAGACTGCTGGAAGACCGGAAGTCCACTGTGGAGGTGATCAAACGAGAAGGAGAGAAAATCGCTGCTTCTGCAGAGCCCACAGACAGAGTGAAGCTGTCAAGGCAGCTGAGCCTCTTGGACAGCAGATGGGAGGCCCTGCTTAGCAGAGCTGAAGCAAGGTACTGCGAGGGTCCCTGTGGAGCAGCTGCAGTGCACTGAGGGCTTGGGTTGGAGCAGCTCTTCCTTTAACCCGTGTTCTCTACATTTGCATATTCATCGTATGTACAGGGGTTGCGGTGCCTGTCCCCTCATTCTTCTGCTGCCCTGTGGCCACCAGCTACATCCCTGCTTATTATGAAAGCATTTCCCTCGCGGGTAATGCGTTCATTTGTGTATTGCACAGCCCTTCTCTTTCTTCCGTGAGTCAGGCACAGGTGCATGCTGGGTTCTGAGGGAGCTCGGTCACCTCCGCCCCCAGATAAGTGCAGACCGATAGACCTACTGCCATTGAAAATGATGACATTTTCATTGCATTAAAGTGCAAATGCATGGGATGCAGGAAGCCTGTAACAGGAAGGAGCTTGGAGACGGGGAGTGATGGCCATGTTTAAGGGAGGAGTTAAGAAGGAAGCAGTGGGTGGGCCTCTCCCTCCATGACGACAGTAGAGCAGAATGCGGCTCTCCTGGGCTCCTGCTCACAACCCTTTGATTACAGAGTCGCAACCAGTGCAGCACCTCCTGTCTGCAGTGCGGCTGCTTTGATTCACGGTGACTACGAGGAGTCACGCGGAGTGATTGGGTGAAATAACTGTACTGCGTAAATTCCTGCCTCTTTAGAACTAGAATGACAGTGGAGGCTTTTAAAATGTGTGTGCGCCAATACAGCACTCTGAAGGCAGAGGCAGGTGGATATCTGTGAGTTATAGGCCACCTGGATCTACACAGCATCTCAGACCAGCCAAGGCTATATAGTGAGATCATGTCTCAAAAAAAAAAAAAAAAGGCATGAAAATTATATTTTTTCCCTGCTGCCAATTTCTGTAATTCAGCTTCCTGGGAAATTCATTTCCCAGATAATATTATTCCTGAAAAAGTCAATGTGTTAGGAAGATAGGACAACAGCCAGATCTCAGCAGAGGACTGGCAGCTCGGCCCACGAGGAAAACAGCAGTAGAAACAGAAAGACTACTTGGATGCTCTGCAGCCCTGTTTCTAAAAGCCCTTCACCTTGTAAATTAATCCGAGGAGCTCTCCTATTTTTGACATTTAAGTCCACAAAGTGTTAACGATTGCTTTTGACAAATGCACTTGACGCTCTATTTTTCTAGTAGAAGTCACAGTTCTTCAAGTTTGAAAGTCCACCTCTGACCATCTTGTTCTAAATAACTTCAGCCCGCGCCGCTTCCATTGAAATCACATCCAGAGTGCTTCCAGCCAGGCCAGGCATGCCCTGCGTCCTCAGTAGCGCCTCTTGTCATTGTTCTTACTGCCGCTGCCTTTAAGTGTGGTTAGAATTGGTGTGCATCTTCTCAGGGAAGGTGGCTTTCACCCATCATCGTGTTCATGTGCTGGATATCTTGTTTAATCTCGTTTATTTAGAGCTATTTTAACATGTCCTTTAAATGTCTGTGTTTTAAAGCTTAGCCTTACTTGATGCCTTTAAAGCCACGTTTAGAATAGAGTGGAAGGAGCATGGCTGAAAACACTCGTTGGTGATGTTACCCATTCTCCATCCCTGACTGACCTATATCTCGGCAAATGTGTAGGAACCGCCAGCTGGAAGGCATCTCGGTGGTAGCGCAGGAGTTTCACGAGGCCTTGGAACCACTGAACGAGTGGCTCACGGCCATAGAAAAGAGACTGGCAAACTCTGAGCCCATAGGAACCCAGGCACCGAAGCTGGAGGAGCAGATTGCACAGCACAAAGTAAGATGCCATGTGTCAGTGAGGCCCACGTTATCATCTGCTTCATGGTTTTTGTGACATACATTTGTTATTTTATGCATAATTGCAAAGCCAAATCCATTTTTAAATCATCCTTTGGTTCTGTTTACATTTTCATTTGTCCATTCCTTTTTGTTTTGTTCTGTTTTCCTTTCTTGAACTTTGTTTAGGCTTTAGAAGATGACATCATCAATCACAGTAAACATTTACACCAGGCTGTTAGCATTGGCCAGTCCTTAAAGGTTCTGAGCTCCAGGGAGGATAAAGACCTGGTGCAGAGTAAACTAGACTGCTCTCAAGTGTGGTACTTTGAGATTCAAGAGAAAAGTCACAGCAGGTCTGAGCTCCTCCAGCAGGCCTTGTGTAATGCTAAGATTTTTGGGGAAGATGAAGTTGAGCTGATGAACTGGCTGAATGAAGTGCATGGCAAACTGAGCAAGCTGTCGGTCCAGGATCACAGCGCTGAGGCCCTGTGGAAGCAGCAGGCTGAACTCCGGGTATCTTCATTTATTTATGTTTTTTTTTCATTTCAGTTGTTGTTAATTTATTCATTTTTATTAGTTGTATTTATTTCATGTCCATTATGATTTATTATACTCACAAGAGACTTTGTTGTGTGTACAGGGTACTTTTAATGACACGTTACTGAATCCATCCATTTAGCTGGCCTTTTGCTTATTCAGTGTGATTACTGTTGTAGTCAAGGGCCTATAATGAAGCAGTACTTCAGTGCCCCCACAATTTTTACAAGGCCTCGGTGCTTTCTAAAAGGGGAGCGCTGTGAATCATGGTCAATGAACACGGGGCGTGGAGTATGGGTGGGAAGAGAGAGGGAATGGCGAGCGGGCTTTTAAAAGTGGGAGATGTTTCTCCAGATCTGTCCCCAGAGCCCAGTGGAAGCTCTCTCAAGCTAGTGAGTGCTGCTTCTGATTTAAAGTTGTTTCCCCCTGCTTCCATACCAATGGTACCTGTGTTCTAGGCTCTGCAAGAAGACATCGTCCTCAGGAAACAGAGCGTAGATCAGGCTCTGCTGAATGGCTTAGAGCTGCTCAAACAAACCACAGGTGAGATGCCTCCGGCTCGTCCACAGCCAGCAGCCTGTAGCGCTGTCAGGGTGTAGTTCAAGGGCCGGGGGTGGGTGGGGGTGGGGAGACAGAACATTTCCTACTTTGTGAGGCAGCTCTAAGGCTTCACCCTGCAGAAAGCTTTGAAGGTCAGTTGAGTGGGTTTTCTGTGTGATCTCACTGTGTTCTTGGTGGACGCCATGTGGATTACTCATAGCATCAAGTGCTTGCCATAGGCGCTACTCAGAGCAGCCTGCACTATGGCTGTGTTAGTCTTCCACCGTGAGAGCATTGGCGAATACATGGGTTTGGAAATCCATTTTCTTGTTTTGTTTTAAGGTAGGTGTCATTTCTCCGAGCTTGCGCCGCCAAGAAAACAGACGCATGGCTCAATATCTACGTGAGAGGTTCTTCAGCAACTCCGAGAAACTAAGTTATTTTAGCAATTCTTTTGGCTATAGGAAAGTCCTTACCTGTCTCAGCAGTGCGTGTGTGCACGGGGCAGATATCCTTGTGGCTAAAGACGTGATAAAGTATCTAGACCTTTGAGTTAAAAGTCTGAAGCTTAGGGCATAGCTGATGTCTGTCTGAAAAGGAAGGACAGGCAGATAAAGATCCCCACAAGTGTGGAAGCGAGGAGTGCTGAGCAAACACAGGAAGGTTGGACATCCCGCCTGACGAAACCCCACTTATAAGTCAGGGACCTGAGCGCAGGCTGTTGTAGCCCTCGCTCTTGAAGACACACAACTTTGTAAGGTAAATAGAATGTTACACATAAAAGTTTCTCTGGTCCTTGTCATCGCCATTTCTAGTTTTAGTGATATTATGGCTAGCAATCCTGAGGAAGAAGTAAGAGTATCTTTTGGGTCAGATCATCTTTAGGAAAATGTTTCCTCCCCCCCCCCAAACATATCATCAGTAGTCCCTGAAAAAAAACTCCCTACCCTAGCTTTTTATCCTTCTATAAGAAATAATAAGTCTTTTGCAATTTTAGGTGATGAAGTTTTAATAATTCAAGATAAGTTGGAAGCCATTAAAGCACGGTACAAAGACATCACCAAGTTGAGCACCGATGTAGCGAAGACTCTGGAACACGCTCTGCAGCTCGCCACCCAGCTGCAGTCCACGCACAAGGAGCTGTGCTGCTGGCTGGACGGGGTGGAGGTGGAGTTGCTCTCCTACGAGACTCAGGCCCTGAGAGGAGAAGCCTCAAGCCAAGTCCAAGAGAGACAGAAAGTGTGTATCTGTGCTTCTCAAAGGAAGGCATTTGTCACCCACAAGGGGCGTGTCTGTGAGGGTCCCAGTTAGGTTGTCTTGGTGGGCGGGGCCTGGTGGAAGCAGGCAGTAAATTGACTGTTCAGACAGAACGTATAGACTCATATAACTAGGAATATGGTTTCCTGCCCAAGATAGAATAATGAAGAAGGAAAAGAAAAAAAGAAGATGACCATTGTTTCAGAGATTTGTAATTTGTTTGGGAAAGCATTTCTGTCAGAGATGGGTGGCACAGGTGGGTTTTCTGGCAACATCACAAAAATACACTGCCTTTCCAAGCGTTCTTTTCAGATCCATTGCGGTGGAAGGGGGTTGGTGAGGCTGCAGAGGTGCAACGCCAGCATGCCCTCCCTGCAAGCCCTGTTCCTTGGGAGTGCGGCAGCTTTCTTGTTTTAGCGTTGTTACCTGATTGCTTATATAGTAACTTGTTTGGGTTTGTGTTTCCAAATTGTAAATATTTATTTTCCATTTCAAAGACCCGATCTTGCCGTGTTGAGGAAGGAACTGTTCTCTAAACTTCTCTGGAAACACGTTCATTTTTGCAAAACAGCAATAAATAATGAAGTTTTGTTTAGCTCAGGGAGAACTAGCCAGGCCAAGTACAGCTTTGTTAGCCAACAAAGGACCCCCAAGAACAGAGGAGAGCCTGCCCGAACCTTTACCTATATGTGTGTGTGTGTGTGTGTGTTTTCAAGGAACTGAAAAAAGAAGTGAAGAGCAACAAAGCCTTATTGGACTCCCTTAATGAAGTGAGCAGCGCTCTGTTGGAACTTGTACCCTGGAGGGCCAGGGAAGGACTTGAAAAAATGGTCGCCGAGGACAACGAGCGCTACCGATTGGTGAGCGACACCATCACTCAGAAAGTAGAAGAGATCGATGCTGCCATTCTGCGGTCTCAGCAGGTAGGACCAGTATCTTGTTGTCTAGGCAACAGACGGTCTCCAGCTGCCCAGGGTCTTTACCTGAACAAACATGACTACTGCCATATTTCCATTCTGATTACCGTGCTTCAGAAATAAACTCTGAGATTTTAATAGAATTTGGCTGGGCTGCATCTGAGCACTAGGGTGCTGCTGATCTGCATATAGCTAGCAACCATCTGCCCCCATTACATCACAGGCAGCACCCTGCCACACACACAGGGAAGCCCTGCTTTCCGAACAGAATGCTCTGTATCTGCATGTGTGCGTGTTGCTCATTCTAGTGTTATGCCTAGACTCAGCCTTATGGATCTGAGAGTAAATAGTTCGAGTTAGCATATAGGTCAGTGTTAACTGTTCCCTGGCATGCTGCTGTAGCCAAGAAAAGGCCTTTGTTTTCGAAAGGAAAGAGTTTTCTTGGTGACGTAGAGTTTTTTCCAAGGATGACTAAAAGGGGGGAAAAAATGATAGTTTCTGACCTGTCTGTGGCTCACATGGTTTCTACTCCAAAGTTTCAGAGAATTCTGCTGTTAGCCATAGTCCCGGAAAATGGTGGGGAGTGCAGCGGCCTAGAAGTTTATTGTGCATTGTCTGACCCCTGTTGAGATCTCCGTGCTGTTTGCATCCAGTCATCGGGCTTGGATTGCAGACTTGGTTCAAAGCTCTATGGTTTTGTCAGATACCTCCAGCAGGAGATGTGTGACTAACCTCTTCCATCACACCACGCAAAGGCAGGAAGCACAAGCAGGCTGTGGGAGAGTCTCCAGAGTTGCTTTTCTAGCATCGTGTAACTGTAATTTGTAGGTTCTGAAGCTTCACGCTCTCCCCTTTCTATTTTAATAGTTGAGGCTCACGAAGGCTGCTGGAAGGAACACTATAGCAAGGCCCTGCCTAGGAAGTTTCTCTGAGGAGCATTCATGCCCGAGGAATGTGTTCGCTCGCCTGTTTTGCAGCTTGCAGGAATTTGTATGCCTCATTGTTGTAGGAAAGTGGGCATATTTACTTATGAAGTTTATTCAACTCTATTAAAATATTTTTTCCATTAAAATTTATTTGAACATCCCAGAGCTGGCACCAAGGCCTTCTCTGAGTAACAAGACAAATATTCCATCCTTTGAGAGCAGGTTTCTCTTTGTTCAGTTATTTGGGTGATATGAAGCAGATACGGGCTGAATTAACAGGTTGAGATCATATTGGTTAGCATGCATTGGAGCTTGCTCAAGCACTAACTACAGACCAGCTGTAGTCAAAAATGTTTTCAAGTGTTTCCCAAAGATTTAACAATAATAATCAGATTTATGTCGCTGGTCTTGAAACTAAAATATTAAAACATCCACCCTTAAAGAGAACAGTACTGGCCAGGCATGGTAGCGTAGGCCTTTAATCCCAGCACTCCAGAAGCAGGGGCAGATGAGTCTTCCTAGTTTTTATATGGGTTAAATCTTTGATTTCATCTGCTTGTATCCTTTTTCAATGTGGCAGGAGCAGCTGGGGTTGTTGCCAGGGCAGATAAAAGCGCAGGTTCCCGTGGACTCTAGGGAACATGCCTCATCTTTGCTGGGTGGGGCTGGTCATTCCAGCTCTCTGCACAGTGTGGGAGGCCATGATGGTCTGACATCAAGTGATGAGGAGAACTCTGACTCCTCACTAGGTCTGTTATGATGCCACCAAAGTGGGGCAAAGGAGAAGTGCCTCATTACTACCTGACAGGCTGAAGTCCAGACTCCCCGCTGCCCTCCGTTTACACTGGAGGAAGGAACTTAGTTTTGAGTGAGTGGGAATAAAACTTTGGCTCCTGCTTAAAATTATCCTGAAAGGGATATAGGAACACTGTCGCAGATTCAAAGGTGAAATCCGAGGCTCCTCGTGCTACCTCTTGGCATGAGTGAGTGGGGCTGCCATCTTGCTCTGTGGCATTTGATTGACTTGAAGTGAGGATTGTCTGTTTTCTGCCTCTCTAGGCTGCCCCGCCCCCCCGCCGTGTGTCCGTTAGCTAGAGAGAACTGGACTCTCCTGGGCCTGCGTCTATATGCATTGGTGTGTAGGGGCTCCTTATTTGTTTTGTACTTAATCTTGAATAGGTGAGATGCAAAAAATACCACCCTTGGGTGTTGATCCTCAAGATCCCAGGTCCAGGACACTCCACCTTCCTCTTCGTGTTGCAGGAGCGTTCTGTATGTCATGTTGGCATTTTTACCTTTACTTATCTTGGAATGAGGAAACTTGGTCTGTTCCATTTCCCCGTGTGTTTACGTTGTGTTAATGTAGAGCCCTTAAAGTGGAATTATTCTCGGGCTTGTTTTTCAGCCCCACCCTCTCTTCTCTCGCCCAATTATCCTCCTCTACTCCCAGTTTGATTTCCAGCTTCTCTTGGGCAGTGGAACGTTCAGGCAGTCCTGGCTTTGGCAGGCTGCGTGTCCATTTCCCATGAGTTCTTCCAGCTAAAGCTCTCGTGCTTACCTTTATCCCCGGCGGCTACAGTGTTACTCACCCACCTTCTGATCCCTGCTTGGTTCAGAATGGCACTGAGAGTTTATTTGATGGGAGACACTGAAAATGTTTGTGCGCTTTGACAACTCAAAGGGACAAAAACAAAATGTGGGGAATATTCATAATTAAAGAAGCAGAATATAAAGGTGTTCATAAAGTAGTTTACAAGTCTGACTTTCCTAGTTTCTTGGGGGAAAGTCACTGAATTACCAACAATATTAACTCTGGATTTTAATTTTCTTCTCTCTATTTTTCTGTACTTTAAAAATTTCTGCCATGCCTATGAGTTATAAATTATGAATTAATGATGAGGAAAAACAACTGAAACATTTAGGAATGATCTTGTACATGGTTAAAGCCCAGTATTAAATGAGATGTTTACAAGTCATATATGAATTGTTTGAGTGTATTCTTCATTTATATATAAATGCACACACATTTATATATAAACACATACAATAAAGAAATGGAATTTTTTCATTCTTTTATCAGGAACAAGGTACTTTAATGGCACAGTGCTACCTACCCATCTGAGAATTGGAGTCATATGAAACATTACTTACAATGGTATCTAACTGTCAGGTTTTAGAACAGTTATGTTTGGGTGCTGAGACACCGGAACAGAAGGCTGCAGAGCCGGCCATCTTCGCATCCTTCCTGTGCCCGTGACCATACAGCAGGACATAAGAGCTTGAGAACAGAGTTCTCTCTCTATCCCTCAGCCACTCACGATTTAGTTTAGCGTGCTCTGAAAGGAGAAGCTGAGAGTCTCCAATTAGGAAAGGGAGTATCTAGAAGCAACAGAAATAGGTAATTTTTCTGGCACCAACCACAGGAACTTTCTGACCTAATTATTATCTTTTGTTTAGTTTGAGCAAGCGGCGGATGCTGAACTATCCTGGATTACTGAAACAGAGAAGAAATTAATGTCTCTGGGTGACATCAGGCTTGAGCAAGACCAGACTTGTGCTCAGCTGCAGGTTCAAAAGGTGAGGAAATACATTTCCAGTTGCCGTCTAGGTTGTGCGTCTCCAGGCTCCGCGTCTTCCAAGACCCTGTCAGGGTCGCTTGCTATTTTCAACTGCTTTGCCTACTTGCCTTCACGGAATCACACACTTTTCTTTGTATTTTGTCTTTGTTTGGTAAATCACAGGCATTCACCATGGATATTTTGAGACACAAGGATATTATTGATGAACTTATTAAATCTGGGCATAAAATCATGACCACCTCCAGCGAAGAGGAAAAGCAGCCAATGAAGGTATTACCTTGTCCGTATGCTAGGCAGTGACCCTCAAACGAATAGTATCCACTGAGCACTGAGTTCCAGAAGGGCACTTTGTATGTATCTGCAGCTTTTGTTTAAACAGCAGAATCGTGACATTTAAAGCAGGCATCTTTTCAGGTTATTGAATAACCATGGAAACCCATCCCCCAGAGGACAGTCAGTGTTGATACTTCTGTTAAAGGTTCCTCCACTAACCCATGTTGAGCATTCAGTTTGTCCAGTCAGTATTAACTGTGTTACTGTTATGATGCTTATGAGATGTGCCAGCTATGGACCATAAACTTCTGGAAGATCTGCAACTTTTAAGCCAAAACAAAATCTAAAATGCATCGATCTTCATTCTGTATAAAGTTACTCTAAGCCAGTAGGAGAACAATGAGGTAATAGCTAAGGAAGCCATAGGTATATGTGGTTTTAATAATTCTGCAAATTGATGGAAAAGCATCCTCAGGTAAAAGTGGATGGTTCAGCTTTATATGGACATCTGAGTAGCTTAAAGAAATGACTGAGTGCTAATACTTCTGGGTAAGTATATGACCCCAAATAAAGATAGACAAATATCCATGTCTTAAATTACATTTTAGAAAAAAAATGCATTTCTTTTCAGGTAGACCACAGATAAAATTACAGATTGTACATTATAATGCTGTTTTCTCTTTCTCCTTTTTTTTTTAACAAGGGTGGTTTATTAGTCTATAACTAAGTAATATTTTTCAAGGATTCAGAAATAAAGAACACAGATGATCATGAAATGTTTTCTGGTTCTGACTTGTAGCTTATTGGGCGATCAGCCTTTGTGCTACCCTTGTTTTTATTGTGAGTTTGCATCACACTCTCAATCACTGCACACACAGCTCTAGTGTAGAGCACAGTGGCCTACTGAGATTCCCATGCACCTACTTGATTTTATTTTGAATTCTTTTTTGTCCTTTTAATTTCATTCTTAAAAGATAATCTTCCTTTTTCTCCAGATAATAGTGTTAATGCTGGTCCAATGTGTGAAACTTAACTTTCTAACGCAGAGAACAGTGTAAGAGTACCCGAGAATTCTGATTACTATGTCTGCAGAATTCAATGACTCTGCGTAAAATTCAAGTGCCCTCTTTAACACGCATGCATGCGTAGAAACAGTCAGTCCGAACAGGCTTCTTTTATGTATTTATCTCGCGTACATTTGCTGTGTTCCTGCTCTGTGTCACATGTACAGTACTACTCAGAGCATCCTGAACTTCAGCTTCCAGCCTGGTGAACATACTTCCTCATTTTGTTTTCTAGAAAAAACTGGATAAGGTATTGAAGAACTATGATGCCATCTGCCAGATAAACTCAGAGAGGCACCTGCAGCTGGAGCGGGCACAGTCCCTCGTTAGCCAGTTCTGGGAGACGTACGAGGAACTTTGGCCATGGCTGGAAGAAACGCAAAGAATCATCTCCCAGCTGCCTGCCCCAGCCCTGGAATACGAGACTCTGAGACGGCAACAGGAAGAGCACCGGGTGAGAGCTAGAGGCCCAGCTGTTAACGGGGCAGTGGTCCTGACGGCGTTCTTAACGTGATGTCAGACACCAAACAGCACTAGGGCATCTGTAATGCTGCAGTGTAGTCTGCACTGCCTCACGGCCGGGTAGCTGTCACACACCGCAGACATCACAGCTTTCCTGCAGTAGCGTGTACTTTATTCTGTCTGGGGAGGGAAAAGAATACCATTTTTACAATGTTAGCAACATGAGCTTTTTGAGGTGCTTTCAGTTATGTATGTTGAATCGCGTTCCGTGTACATATGTTGAATACATTCTATGCTTTGTATGCTGTGACCAGAGCCATCTAAAATATTAAAAAGTAGAGCAGAGGTGTACAGAAGAACCATCATACATACACAGCCATTGAGTTTGGAGAAAATGGACAGTGTGTACATCTGTCAGAACAGCCATGTCCCGAGAGCTATGGAAAGGAAACCGGCTGAAGTATCAGCGTAGGTTGGTGGCTAAGAGTCGAGATGAGATAGGGTGATTCCATGCTGGCTGTTAAGGGGCCATCACCACCTCCACTATGTCAAACAGTGAAGGTGTGACCTAATTACATAAAATGGGAATGGAGCTCTGGCATTATGGAATCGTCTCTCCAGCCATCAATCAACTGTTAATGTCACTTGACACTTAGAAGAGTTTGGTTGAGAGAGGGTTCGAGTCTCGGAAGAAGATCTGGAGTTCTTTATATTTGTGGACTTAAGAACATATTTGTCCTCCTTGATCTGTATGTGATGTATTCGGAGACTAATCAGGAGGAGGTGAGAATCGCCCAGTCTATGTTACAACATCTCTTAGAAGACACGATAAATTTAGTACTTCTTTAAAGACTTATTTTCATGCTGTATATATGCACCTTTTGCCTGTGCGTATGTTGGCACCACATGTGTACAGTCAGAGGCCAGGAGAAGGGGTTGTACACTCTGGACTGAACTGCCGCGTGGGTGCTGAGAATCAGAACCAGGTCCTCTGCAATAGCAGCCAGTGGCCCGGCTCCTGCCTGTTGATCTTGTTTGTGTTCTTTAACACACTGGCGTGGAAGACTGTCTCTAGTGGAAGCACTTATTCAGATATACAAGCAGTTTAAGGCAAAACTAAATGTTTATAGAGCCTTATCCAAATCATTCAACTAGCAAAAGACCTAAAAATGGTCTCCAACCGAATTTAATTTAAGGGTCAAGGTTTGTTGTGCCAGAGATCCTGGCCGCCGTTCATCAAATGACTCTTAGTGTAAAATGGGCCGTGAACATCTCTGTCATAGGCGATTCAAAAGACTGCTTTTAGAACAACACCTAGTGATAAGAAATGGCTCAGTAGCTAAAACCTTAGAAATAGAATTGATTTTCTCTTTTGCATAATCTGAACTTGCAACACAGACATATGGTTCTGTATGTAGCCTTGTGCGTCTGCAAAGTCTTCATACTGGATAGTTTTCGCAGCCCTCTCTAAAAGCCTTTCTTTTCTGACTCCAGATCTGCTGATGAGGGAAGACCTATCTAGAAATGAAAACAGCCTCCAGAGGCTGTGTTAGCAAGTGAAATAGACCTTTCAGTCGTGTGAAATCTCTCCAGCATGACGGCCTCAAGAATTATTTGGTTACATGTGAGGCCAAGTCATGTGGTTTCCACACGCCCCACCCCTCACCCCTGAGAGAAGTTCTCTCTATGTAGTCCAGACTGGCCTCAAACTCACCATCCTCCTGCCTCAGCCTCCTGACTGCTGGAATTACAGGTGTATAACACCACGCCCAGGCTGTTGGCTCACACACACACACATGTCCAAGTAGGCACCTAACCAGTGTCCTCTGGCCTGTTGCCGGATGCCATACAAAAGGCTCATCACACTTAATCCCTGGGTTAAGTCACCTCAGCAGTACCGCACTGACCAGCTGGCCAGGCAGGTCAAGAGACCTCGGCCAAAGTCTTGCATTTTCCTTGAGAGTCTTGGTTCTTGGGTTCAGAGTTATTGTCCAAGCATTGCCTTCTGCAGTGCAAAAGAAGAACATGCCTGACATCGTCAGCTTTCCCTTCTGTGTCACTGATGTTGGCTGATGGAGCCATTGCCTCTTCCTTTCTGTGACACAGCACAAGGAATATAGAGTTTTCACTAAGATCTAGACCAAAATAACCATGATATAGATCCCCACAGCCATGAGGTAGATCCCCACAGCCATGAGGAAGATCCCCACAGCCATGAGGTAGATCCCCACAGCCATGAGGAAGATCCCCACAGCCATGAGGTAGATCCCCACAGCCATGAGGAAGATCCCCACAGCCATGAGGTATATCCCCACAGCCATGAGGAAGATCCCCACAGCCATGAGGTACATCCCCACAGCCATGAGGAAGATTCCCCACAGCCATGAGGAAGATCCCCACAGCCATGAGGAAGATCCCCACAGCCATGAGGTAGATCCCACAGCCATGAGGTAGATCCCACAGCCATGAGGTACATCCCCACAGCCATGAGGTAGATCCCCATAGCCATGAGGTAGATCCCCACAGCCATGAGGAAGATCCCCACAGCCATGAGGTACATCCCCACAGCCATGAGGAAGATTCCCCACAGCCATGAGGAAGATCCCCACAGCCATGAGGTACATCCCCACAGCCATGAGGTAGATCCCACAGCCATGAGGTAGATCCCCATAGCCATGAGGTAGATCCCCACAGCCATGAGGTAGATTCCCACAGCCATGAGGTAGATCCCCACAGCCATGAGGTAGATCCCACAGCCATGAGGTAGATCCCCATAGCCATGAGGTAGATCCCCACAGCCATGAGGAAGATCCCCACAGCCATGAGGTACATCCCCACAGCCATGAGGAAGATTCCCCACAGCCATGAGGAAGATCCCCACAGCCATGAGGAAGATCCCCACAGCCATGAGGTAGATCCCCACAGCGGTTCCCCCGTGCTCTTTGCGTGCAGTACGTTAGCTTAGACTTTACCACGCATGCTTTTATAACTGAGCTCGTGTGTAGAGTATTTTCAGTAGCCCTTCAGACAACTTTAAAGCATCAAACCCCTGTACATTATCTCTAGACTGCCTTTCCTGGGCGTGAGCCCTCTTGGAAGCTCCTGCTAGTGGCTGGAGTGCAACAGATTGGCGTTAGACTCCTGAGGACGAGGGACAAGTGGCAGCCCTCCCTACTTAGAGGCTAACCTGAGAGTCTTTTAAAGGAAAGTCTCCCATGGGAATGGTTCTGGAGTGGCCCCATGAAGTACTGCTCTTCAGAGGGCCCAGCTTTATTCCAGCTCCCAGCACCTCAGCAGCTTAGCAGGAGTGACCCCACTTGAATTCCAGCTCCTCTCCTGGTGTAAATACCATGTGTCCTTTAATCAGAGGACAGAATTCAGCAACGTTTCTCACGATACGTATTGTCTTTAAATGTACTTTAATAATCATGCTCAACATGTAGTTGTGTGTTTGATAAGCCCGTTACCTTTGAAACTTTAGCAGTTTACAGTAATAAATAGGGGGCTAGAGAGATGGCTTTACAGTTAAGAGCATTTGCTGCTCTTCCAGAGATCTGGCTTAAGTCCTCGGTGCCCACATGGCAGCTCACGGCCTTACCTGTAACTACACATACACACACAAATAAATGTAATAAAATAACCAACAGAAATGACTTGATATATTTAGTGTCTATATGTCATGTATATATAGACTAGGTTCTAATTATACATATATAATGTAATATATATGAGTATCCTTCTGATACTGGTTCACACGTGTGTGAATGGGGTACCTGTGGGCTCAGGGCACTCTCGTACCTCTCTATCTTGAGGTTTTTAAAAACCCAGTATTGTGTCTTTCTTCCCCCCAAGAGTCTTCCTAATCTTGATGTCCCTTCCCCAATCATTTCCGTATGTATTATGAGTGTGCAGTTAGAAGCACCCGTGAGCAGTGGCTCAGCCAAGGCGTTCAGACTCCTTTCCTGCAGATGACGTGATGCTCTTGTGACAATGGGCCGCTCTTGCTATGAACTGCACATTTACCATTTGCATTAGTGCCATCTTGTCTGTGACTGGACAGTTGCTTCTCCTCCTTGCAGAGGCATAGAGAAGTGCCTGGCGGCGGGGAGGGCATTTGTTTAGCATGTCTTGTTGGCTGGATGCGTTGGAGATGGGACCAGTTGCAATATGGAGGTGTGACTCTGAGATACTGAGAAGCTGTCTGGTTTATTATAGCAACTACGAGAGCTGATAGCAGAACACAAGCCTCACATAGATAAGATGAACAAGACCGGGCCGCAGTTGCTGGAGCTGAGCCCAAAGGAAGGCGTTCATATCCAAGAGAAGTATGTGGCAGCTGACACCCTTTACAGTCAAATTAAAGAAGATGTCAAAAAGCGAGCTGTGGTTCTTGATGAAGCCATTTCTCAGTCAACTCAGGTAATCCTTTACACTAGGAAAAAATTCATTTCCTCCCCACAGCCAAGCCTACCAAGCATTTCCCTGGACCCTCTGGTTAAATTTTATCTCAGGTGATGTATCGACTGTATTGTCTCTGAGTATAGTGCCTCTGCTCTCAGAGCTGGGATTTGCTTGCAGTCAACTCTTAGGTTTCTCTGCCTACTTCAGGGTACAATAAAAATAAATAAATTTCGGTGAGTAGGATACCCACTGGGAGCAAAGGTCAGATACTTGCTTCAGTGACCACCATAAGTAGAACACAGTATTTGACGTCGGGGAGAGAAAAGAAACTATTACAGTCATTAATAATAAAATATTTCTAATAAAGCATTTACAGGAAACCCTGAACAATAAGCCAAAGGGGAAAAAAGATAAGAATATTAAGTAGGAAACAGAGTTTTTGTAAATACTATTTTTTAAGAAGCTGACTTTTTGCAAAACTGTAGGTTTGCCATTTTCAAAGTTTTGATTTTTATCGTTAGATACTGGCTTTGGGGTGGCATTTTCTGTACTCCCAAGTGTGTGTTCTGGTTTCCCTTCTGCGGCTGCAGGAGAATACTCTGAGGAGAAGCAGTATAGGGAGGGGTGGGCTTGTTTCTTTTTACACTTCCAGGTCCCAGGCCCTCATTGTGGGACGGCAGGGCAGGGGCTCAGCAGAAGCTGAAACAGCAGAGACCAGGAAGAACACGGCTTAGTGGCCTCCTCCACGGCCCATGCTTAGCCAGGGTTCCTCTGCAGCCCTGTGCCATCTGCTCAGGAATCGAGCCACTCAGTGAACTGGGCCCTCCCTCCATCATCAATTACCAGTGAAGACCATCCTCCATAGATACCCATAGGCCAGTCTGATCTGGGAACTCCCTCAAGTGAGACTCCCTTCTCAGATGACGCTAGGTTGTGTCAGTTTGGCAGTTAGAACTAAGTAGAGCAGTGTGGGTTCACTCAACCCTGATGCTAGTGTAGGGTTTTAGAATAAACATGGTTTCATAACATTGCGTAATTGTGTATGATGCTTTTATAAATATAAAATTATTTCCTATATCTAATTGTATATTTATTTGACCATGAATTCGATACAACATTGGACATATTTTTATTTTTTCAGTTTAGGAAATATGTAACTCAAGGAATCCCTTGAATCTAATCAATGCCACCTATGAATTTTGCATGCACTTGTATAATGTTTTAGGATTTCAAAATGTTCGTTTTAAATGAATAATCAGTTTTGACAACCAAATGTGCATCTTATAAAAAAAAACAAGTTGAATTGTGGTTAAAAAAAATAAACAACAGGTTAAGATTTATATTGCTGCTAAGGAGTGTAGACTGTTTCTTAATGAAAACATTCAATTACTGATGGGAAGCTCAGTGTTCTCTTCATGAGCGTGTCACACAGAAGTGCACCGAGGTCGTGACCTTAGGCATGGCTTCATACACCAGCTGGAAGTGACTCCACATGGAAGTGTTGGCAGAGGGGCTTCAGCTTTTAGCTGAAGGAAATGTTGCAGGCAGCAGGACAGTGACCCCATTGTCTTGCCTGTAGTTTCATGACAAGATCGACCAGATCCTTGAGAGCCTGGAGCGCATCGTGGAGCGTCTGAGGCAGCCGCCATCCATCTCTGCTGAGGTTGAAAAGATCAAGGAACAGATTGGTGAAAACAAGAGTGTGTCTGTGGACATGGAGAAGCTGCAGCCGCTGTACGAGACTCTGAGGCAGAGGGGAGAGGAGATGATTGCCAGGTCTGAGGGCACCGAGAAGGACATATCTGCCAAAGGTAGTGATTTCGAAGTGAGGAAACGAGCTCTGCATTCCTTTGTTTGTTTGTTTGGTTTTTTACATAGGGTCTCCCTCCAGGTAGCACTGGCTGGCCTGTAACTCACTATGTAGGCCAGGCTGGCTTCAACTTCCCAGAAACCCATATGCCTCTCCCTCACAAGTCCTGAGATTGAAGGCACGCCACCACACCCGGTCTCAGCTTTTAAAACGGCTGTGGATTTGTACGCTGTCTGCTGCCAGCCTGACTGCATAGCAAACTGCCAGGTCTCTAAAGAGCTTGCACAGTGATGTGTCACTGTATGAAAGTTCTTTGATGTCCTCCTCAGTTTGTGAAATCAATTGGTTTACATAAAGACCATATGTTTTCTGAGCCTCTTAGGCTCTCAGACTGAAATTAATGCTAATAAGCCAAAGCTGGGGATACAGTGTTAGTATCATAGCTAGCATGCCTCCTCCATCCCATAACCACCAGAATGGTAACCATAGCCACTAATATTAGAGTTGTGATCTGTGAGTCAGAGGAAAGGTGTGTATATAGTGGAAATGAGTATTCCAGAAGCAAGCCAGAAGTGCAAACCCTTGTCCTGTTCCTGGGCCTGAGCAAGCAGTTCCATCCTTGGAGAGCATAAGAAAACATGTCTCAGATTAGTTACTTATTTTAGCTTAGTTCCTTACTATCTTTGGGATTAAGGCCAGCTTCGTGAACTTAAAACTTGGTACACTTGGGTCTTCCTGAGCTCGTGTGGCTTTAAGCATCTACTTTTCTAAGGAAAGGTCTTGGTTCGGCGAGAATGGACCTATAGATTTTGTATTGTATGGGATAGGTGTGGGCCCATTGATAATGCATAGGCTGCAGCTGGTCAGAACCTGTTCTCATTCTATGTATTTAGCAAATCAGGTAACTGTTCGCTGTATGAGCTAAAGTTTTGCTTTTATGAGGGTGACCTGCGTCTTTGCTGACATTGTTTTGCTGTGTAGCCGTGCAGGATAAGTTGGACCAAATGGTTTTCATTTGGGAAAGCATACACACGCTGGTGGAAGAAAGGGAAGCCAAATTGCTGGATGTTATGGAACTAGCAGAGAAATTCTGGTGTGATCACATGTCATTGGTTGTTACCATAAAAGACACTCAAGATTTCATCCGGGACCTGGAAGACCCTGGGATTGATCCCTCAGTAGTAAAACAGCAGCAGGAAGCAGCTGAGGTAAGGGACAGAACTCATTTCAACTAAAAAAAAAACGATGAAGTTGTGCATGCTAACACCTGATCTTGTATATGACTGAGAAAATCATGCTGTTAAAATTTGCATTCGTTCTGAATGTCAATGTGCAGTGAAAACCAAGATATAATGGCCATGCAGATGTCACCTGGAAGTGGCTCTTAAAATCATGTCTCTGCCCCTACACTGCTCACTCTTGGTGCAGGGCCTCCCAAGCAGCCTGAAGCACGGGATGTCTGCCCTCTAAACGTCTTCCTGTCTCTGTCCTGCTGAGTCAAGGCCCCTCAGATGCCCCCACTGTCTGCTGGGTAAAGAGCCCTGACTTTACCCAGGGCCTCTACCAGCTTCGCTCTCACCGGCTGGTGCCCGTGTGGTCACAGGTCCCGCTCTGCTGTCCTTTACCTCTGTGCACTTTTTAGTGTCCTTGAAGCCTTGCACAGTCTGTTTCCTTACCTCACTGTGTCATTTCTGCCACCGCTGCGATAGGCTTCGGGATTGGGTTACGTTAGTACCCACCCCATACGCTTATTTTGTTGTGTATTTACCTGAACCGCTTGTGGAGCTATGGGGCTCTGGAGAAGGCTAGGCAAATATTTCCATTTCCAGGGTTTGGTTTAGGGCTTTGTTTATGATCATTAAATATTGCCGAGTGGGTGTGTCTAACCATGATGGTGAAAACAAGGTAGGTGCTTCATTTCTCTTGTTATGGATCAGCCGTGATACCTGGGTGGTGACATGCCGTGGAGCTTCAGAGCTAGCTTTCCATGAGTTTCCCAGCGGACACATTACTTGGCATCAAATCTTTGTGCTCCTGTTTTACTGCTGCTGTCTGTTTTGAACACATACACAAACTAGTTGTGAGAAACAAAATGCCTTCCAGTGCTTTACTATATTGGGGATATTTTTTAAATTGCTCTGGTATTTCGTCTTTATTAGTAAAGATTTGGTGTCAGAGAATATTGTTTTCTCTAAAATATTTCTTTTGTTTTCTTGTTGAGAAAAATGACTGTATGAACTTGGGAAATGAGACAAAACGATGCTCATCTCACTTAGGAATCCCTATGGACAGCTAGCTCTGTGTGGCATCTTTTCCTGGCTTTGATGTGGTTTTACATGGTGTTCTGAGGCTCTGTTTTGAATTCTAGGCAATAAGAGAGGAAATTGATGGACTGCAGGAAGAGCTAGACATGGTCATCACACTGGGCTCTGAGCTCATCGCTGCGTGTGGGGACCCTGATAAGCCCATTGTCAAGAAAAGCATAGATGAGGTACTGGTAGACGGATTTTCCACTTTCACAAGAATTTCTTTCTCAAGACTTGACAAACTAACATCTGTTTGTTACAAACAGTTAAAACCATACATTTGACACTCAAAGGATTGCAACTTTTGTTTTGTAGTTAAATTCAGCATGGGATGCTCTCAATAAGGCTTGGAAAGACCGGGTTGATAAACTGGAGGAGGCCATGCAAGCTGCCGTTCAGTACCAAGATGGATTGCAGGTGAGATGGTTGCTGTGCCCGCTGGCCGGCCTGAGCTGGAAACAGGAAATGTTATTGGTGCATTTATACTTTGGTACCACTCCAACCCTGTGGCTGTGTGGAATTGCAGACAGATCTGTTCCTGTAATTGCCACAGCTACTTCGACTCATCCTTCTTAGAAGATATTTCTTACCTTTTGGACATATGGATTTATACATACATGTAAACATGGGTTTGTACACACATTAGTGGAATTTACTTTGAAGAGCGGTCTAGTGGCTTTTTTTTTTTAAAGCAAGAGTAAATGTTCCCACACAGTATTTCTCAGAATTGGTGGGCACCAGGCAGTGAAGTGTCATGGAACAGAGTCTGAGTTCTGTTCTAAAGTTGAGTGAAATAAGATGAGAGGAATAAACATGAGCTAAAAATATCACCAAGTTTAACTGACGTCAGAACACAAGAGAACCGATGCGAAGCCGTGTTTGCTCTGTGTACTAAAATAGATTTTTATTTTATTGACTCAAAACTGGGTGTATCATGGTTCTTTTCTACATGATTGTTACAGTAGTTGTTTCTTGTCTTTTCAAGGTTCTCATTCAGTTCGTTAGCCAGATAGAATCTGGTCTTTTAATATTGAAGTTCTCTTGAGGCCAGCTTAGGGATATTTCTTCCCTACCTCCCTCCATGTCCTGTTTCCTAACAGGTTGGCAGGAGTTTAATCTTTCATATTCCCTACCACATGGAAAAACCCTCTCTTAAGTATTTCCATAACACTTAAGTGAATATTATTTTTAAAGCTCATATGAGAACATTTTTTCCTTTTTCTTCATGTCACTTCATCCTATAAATATCACCAGCAAGGCTTTATCTCAGCAGAAAGGGTTTTGAACTTTGGAAATACATAAAATTTTTCATGACATAAAACTCCTTGTTGTAACTCTTTGTTGTAACTCAAGTGCACACACACACCCCACCCCAAGCAAAGTCAGGATTTCTTGCTTAAATAACCTATGGCCGGTGATAGCTACGTTGGACTCCCACTGTGTAAGGATGCGTCATAATGACAAGTCTTTTGAGTGGCATTGTCTCTCATGGCTAGAGATGATACTACCAATATGTGAGGTCACCTGAGAGCCTTGAGCAAGGCACCATGATTTGACACCAACAGCAAGAAGCATAAGCTCCATCATAAGTCCTATTGGTCATAAATGGCAACTTGGGTTACTGAATGGCTGTAGGTATGATATGGTGCTAGGTACTCCATAAGGTGCAAGGCTTGGTTATAAGGTGAGATACTTTTTCTTCCCAAGTTGCTGCTAAAGTGATTAGGGTTGGTTAATGGTCATTTAATAGACCAGATTGTTTGTAAGGTTTCTCTTCTGTCAGCTTCATCAAAATGTAAAATTATTTAGATATACATTCATTACCTTTAAAAAAAAACATGCAGTAAACCTGGGTATAATGTATAGAAACCTAGGAACAATGTAGTGGGCTCTGAAGCCTGTTGCAGTTCACAGACTCTTAATCACGTGCGTCCGCAGGATTTTAATGTTAATGTAGGTAGTATAGGAAGGTGAGCTGAACCGTAGTGACCTTCTTGGTTATTTGAATGAGTAGATACATTTGGATCTTTTTCTTTCAGTTTATTTTTATATAAGCAAATGAGAATTTGCACTTTTGTGGTTGAACATATAATATATAAGCTCAGGTTATATATTGAATATATATATTGAACATATAAGCTCAGGTTGTCAGGGTTGGTAGCAAATTCCTTACCCAGTGAGCAATTTCACAGGCCCTACAATTGTTAGAATTTCTGCATATAGCAAGTTCAGATAAGCGTTTATTTTTAAAAATGAAAGATTGTTTTATTTAATACCTATTCTTTATCGAATAAGCTTTTCTTTCAAAGTGCCTGATAGTTTAAGAATAGTTTTTCTTTTGCCAGCTTTAGTGCAGAATTGTAGGTGACATTTACTTGATATTTGAGGAGCTGTTTTATATTAAGGCTTTTATTCAGGCGAACTATCTTAGTTTTATAAAGTAGGCGCCTTTCATAATTTCTCCTAGTTATTGCCTTTCCCTGTAACCCCAGAAGCATGGCCGTTCCGGAGCAATGGTGATAACATGGGAAATCTGTCTTTCAGGCAATATTTGACTGGGTTGATATCGCAGGCAACAAGCTAGCCTCAATGTCTCCAATCGGAACGGACCTTGAGACTGTCAAGCAGCAGATTGAGGAGCTGAAGGTACGGGTGGGGCTCCTGGTTGGTAAAGAGCCGCCTGTAGTTACTGGTTCATTAGATTTCTCACTTCAGTTTATTTAGCTTGCATAATTAAAACATTATATATTGACTTCAAGATTGTACTATTTATTTCTGTTGCATGTTTTTTTATTTGTGCATTTGCACGCAAGTGTGCCACACATGTAAGGAGGGCAGAGAACAACTTGTGGTCAGCAGCTCTCTCCTCCCACCACGTGGATCCTGAGGATCAAGCTCAGGTTGTCAGGGGTGGTAGCAAATTCCTTACCCAGTGAGCGATTTCACAGGCCCTACAACTGTTAGAATATCTGCATGTAGTAAGTTTAGATAAGTGTTTATTTTTTAAAATGAAAGATTGTTTTATTTAATACCTATTCTTTAGAGAACTATAAATAAACAAAAAAAAAGGGTGAAAACAAGACTAGTAACTCTCTCCAAAAGCTGTATACTTAAAAGCAGTTATACCTAGGATTTGATATACAGCTCTTCAGATATCCTCATGTCTTAGTGGAGGGTGTGTGTGTGTGTAGAGGAGGAGGGCCAGATTTGGATGGTGAGACTATTATAATGTGCCTCAGTAGTCTGTTGTAATTAGTGTAATTGATATATTGCTATAATATTAGCAGTTAATTAGCATCCGCGATTCAAATAAATGTTTTCTATTGTTGATAAAATGTTGGTTGGCATAAGAAAGGTCACGAAGTGCCTGTCAGTCATATAGAAAGATCAGGGAAAAGGGTGTAATTCTGCAGCCACATGTGATAGCTCAGGTCTGGAGTCCCCGTACTTGGGAGGCTGAGCTGAGAAGATTGCTGTGAATTTGTGGCCAGCCTAAGCGAAATAGTGGTAAAGGCCACCCACAGCTACAGCAGGTCCCTTTCTTGCTAGTAGTAGTAGTAATAATAATAATAATAACTTATTTTGCATCAATAGACATAGAAATCATTATTAATGAATATAAAACAGCTATAAAAACAAAAATTATGAGGGAGTACATAATGTGTACTTTTTTGAGAATAGGAATTACTAAAGTTCTTAAAGTCATTATTTCTGGGGTTTCACATTTATTAATATAAAATCATATAAAATATAAAATGTAATATGAAATATTATATTATAAGAAGTTTCTCCATGGGATTTATTAAATTTTATTATACAGACTAAAAATGAAGCACCCAAAATTGTAACTATTTATAAAACTTAGAATAAAGGAGGGAAACCTCTACCACTTTTGCTTTCAGTAAGAAATGTGAATTTTAGAATATTTTTGGTTTAAAGTTACTGATTTTTTTAAACGTTCCTATTTTCTTTTTTATAGCAATTTAAGTCAGAGGCGTATCAACAGCAGATAGAAATGGAAAGGCTGAACCATCAAGCGGAACTTTTGCTGAAGAAAGTCACAGAGGAGGGCGACAAACACAGTGTTCAAGACCCGTTGATGGAGCTGAAATTGATCTGGGATAGCCTGGATGAGAGGATCGTCAGCAGACAGGTGAGGGCCCAGACATAGGACCAGACATCGTGTGTGCACACTCTCGGCGATATAAAACAGCCATTGAAAATCAAACTAGCAGTTAATAGCTATAACCGTTAGAGACATCTAAATTTTCTTATTAAAATTCCCCCCTTTGTGCCACATTTAACCACGTGTGTGTGTGTGTGTGTGTGTGTGTTATATCTCAAACTAGACTTGTTGATTACAGATATGACTAGATTCATGAGCCATGCGGATGGACTCGGACAGCATCAAACAGTTGGTGTTTTGCCTTTGTTTTGTAAGGGCACATCATTCATGATGTCAGACTCTAAGTGGATTTTCTTCCCTGCTTCTTGGCAGCACAAGCTGGAGGGTGCTCTCTTGGCACTGGGTCAGTTCCAGCATGCCCTGGATGAGCTCCTGGCGTGGCTGACACACACAAAGGGCTTGCTGAGTGAACAGAAACCTGTCGGAGGAGACCCGAAAGCCATTGAAATTGAACTCGCCAAGCACCACGTACGTACTGTCGCTGCCTGTTATTTCTATGTCAGAGTTTTTCACGTTTACGATTTTAACAGAGGTTATTTGGCATTAAATTGCTTGAAAGGGTTAAATAGAGAATGACCTAAAAACATCCAGGCTGAAAATGCTGTTGTTCTACCACGGCTTTTAATGCCCCTGTCCCGTGAATGACAGTTGCTTTCCAGAATGACTCTTCATCCAAACACAGTATGTTTGTCTCATGGTGTGAGCGTATAGAAGCTTTTATGCCTTAGAAATCTGGCAATGGTCTTAAACGAAGCCTACATCAGCAGTCAGAATTGTGTGTCGTAGAGGTAGAAAATCAGACGCCCAGTCCGGTTGTTTAGTAGGGAGATCTGTTCATCTGACTCGTTAGAGATGCTATTTGGCCTTTTTGCTCTTCATTTCTGAAAGATCATTGTGTAGTGACTTGGGGTTGCCAAACCAGCGCGAAGAGAAAGTTTCCACCCTCTGCTCATGGTCTCCCTCTGCCTCTGAGTGTGAGAGGAAGGAACCTGACAGAACTGTCCTGTCAGTGTCGACACTGGCAGAATCTAACTCAGGCCTCGAGGAAGTGTTTACCGCAGGGACCATGTCAGGGTGCGTGCTCTCCAGAACTGACTCCTCACTCAGCTGGCTGTGTGCCTCTGGAAAACACTGACTCATCGGGTCCCTCAGAAACAAAGGCCATACTCCAAGGGCTGCCTCCCTTATCTGGAGAGCCTCCCGAGTCTGGACTCCCCTCCAGATGTGTGATGTCCTGCATAGGATAAGAGATGACATCCTTTTCTTTATTACTGCCAAGCATACGTCAGAGAGTGTGGGGTAGGGCCCTGATGACCTCTTGGCTAAAATAAGAGAAAGGGCTCCTTTCAAATTAGTAGTCTTTGTTTCCCTTCAATGAGAGAATAAAGGATTGTTATTTCTCCTTTCAAAACAGTAATTATAAAACATGTTTCAAGGTATGTGACAATCTTACATTAGGAAAATGAATATATAGGAGTAAAAATATCCCTTAAAACCTTCAGATTAAATTAAACTAAAATGGACTTGAATCAGTGGAAATGCTTCAATCATCTAATTATAATCTCTACAGAAGAACGAAGTACATCAGTCACAAGGGCATTCTAGTGAGAATACCTGTCAGCATTTGGACAGTCTCTTTAGGATGACTGGTATATCTAAACTAAAAGTGTCTCTAACTGAAGGTGTGTCTTATCTAGGAAGCCTCAAAAGTTGAAGGAAAGGGAGCTGTCACAAAAAGTTGCTATTAAAACTTCTTTGTTACGAGGCTTTTGTTTCAGAATATTTCACAACCAGAAAATAAAGCAAGTATGATGGACTAGAGGTGTGGTTCAGCTGTACGGTCCTTACCTAGCACGCATGAAGACTAGGTGTGATCCCTCAGCGGTACCTAAAACTACCTGTGCTATTCCATGCCTGTATTACCAGCACTTGGGAGGTGGGAAAGGATTAGAAGTTTGAAGTCCTCCTTAGCTGTGTGTTGACTTCAAGGTTTGCTTGGAATACATGAGCCCCTCTCCCTGCCAGAAAAAGAAGAAAAAAAATAAGCATTCTAAGTACCATTACTGTGTTTCCAGCTAATGATCATATTGACATTTTCAGGTGCTCCAAAATGACGTTTTAGCCCACCAGTCCACAGTAGAAGCGGTCAACAGAGCAGGAAATGATCTAATTGCCTCGAGTGCGGGAGAAGAAGCAAGCAACCTCCAGTACAAGCTCAAAATCTTAAATCAACGCTGGCAGGCTATTTTGGAAAAAACAGATCAAAGGAAGCAGCAGCTGGATAGTGCCTTGCGCCAGGTGAATGAAGGGAATAAGCCCTAGACTCACTCTGGTGTCCAAGTCCAAAGTCATGTGGATTTGCTTCATTGAGTCACAGATGGATATTTCATGTTGATACTTAAAAGAGAGGAGTAAAAATAAGTAGGATAAATAACAGAGCAGATGAGAAGGCGGCACTCTGCTTCTTAGCTGACCTGAGCTCTCTTGATGGGGTACACAGGTAGCGAGCCCCTGGTCCTAGCACCTGGCTTCCATACATTACGTGATGCAGAGAGAGGCTGACCTTGCTTGCAAGTGATAGTATTTGTGACAGAAACCTAACACTACCCAATCGCTGTAGGCCAAAGGGTTCCATGGTGAAATCGAAGATTTGCAGCAGTGGCTGACTGACACAGAGCGTCACCTCTTGGCATCCAAACCCCTGGGAGGTTTGCCAGAAACAGCCAGGGAGCAGCTTAACGCACACATGGTATGTACGATATTTCCTACGGCTCTCGCCCGGGTAATGCATAAATAATAGTGGAAGAAGATAGGGTTAAAAGGTTAAGTTTTGTGGCAGAAATCGTTGTGTGTAAATGCTAAGAACAGCACTATTTAGCAATGAAAAAGGTTTTAAAGAAGTGTAGTGGTTTTGAGTAACACAGTCACTTCTTCTCCCTCCCTCCTTCCCTCCCCCCTCCCCACACATGCCAAGTTATAAGCAGTATGAAGAACATCTCTAAAATTATCAGGCTAGACCTGGTATATGCCTGTAACCCTATGGTTTGGTTTTGCTGTTTGCCACTGGGCAAGACCCGTTTGCTCAGTGACGAAGTAGTTTTGCCTACCGATTTGTACCCTAAGAATGCTTATCTTTCTGAAAACTGTGAATGATTTAATAGCTCAGTGAACTCAAGTAGTTCATTACTTCCCTGGAAATGCTTACATAGCTTTCACATCGTTCATATCTTATTAACTAAGAGTTAATTCTATCTTCAGAATGTTATACTTTACAAAAAAATATATAAGAACTTGAAAGCAGAGAGCTCATCTTAAGAACTTCCAGAAAACTACACATAAAATACTTAGTTTGAAGCCGGGCGGTGGTGGTGGCGCACGCCTTTAATCCTAACACTCGGGAATCAGAGGGATCTCTGTGAGTTTGCTTTGTAGACCAGGCTGGCCTTGGGCTCAAGGACAGCCAGGGCTACACAGAGAAATTCTGTCTCGAAAAACCCAATCAATAAATAAACATCTAACAGATCCTAAAACTATAAGGCCGTGGCAGAAGTTTCCTTTTGTTCTGGTTGTGCTAGAAATGAAGATGAGAACAAGATGTGGAGCGGTCACATCCTGAGGCTGCCTTAGGGGCTAACGCTGTTTTAAAATGATGCTGTAAGTGTGCCTCATCTTTAATGTGCTTTCTTTTAAGGATGAGGAATACAGGTTTGAGCTGCTGAAAATGTACTTAGTGAGCCTTGTAATGACGCAGATCACTAACTAGTGTGCTTCAGATGGTTAGTTGTATAAAACTTAACTCGATTTTTTAAAAAAGTTGAAAATATCAGTAAGATGTGGAATATGTAACTTTTAGTCAAAACTGATTCAAGGCACATTATAATTCAATCACTGTGAGAAAAAGTGAATTTTTTGGTTTTTAATTAATTATAAACATTATTTCATTGGTGTTAAACTTTTAATTTTAGCCAGTGTTTTTCTGTATTTGTCATAGAAGATTTACACATTATCAGTGAAAATGGTATCTGAAGTGTGGCTCCACTCTGGCAATCTCTGTACCAGCCTGAGCATCTTTCTGTCCTTCACATGTTTGCTGAGTACGGGGTTGAACTGTACCAATAATTATTTAGCTATTGTATCATGGTAAAAAGGACATAGATGTTTCCCTCGGTTTTCAGAGGAGGAAAACTCAGAGAAATTAAATTGCTGGCACAGCATCACAGATCACACTGGTTACCATGCAGCGAGACCCTTCTTGGCAGCATGCCAGTTACTGCTGTAGGCCTTAGCATGCAACATGCAGTAGACAGGGAGTGGCTATCAGCATCAGTGCTGTTTCGGTATTGGGTACAGTGCAGCTGTCTATCAGGGTTGCTCTGTAAGCCAGAAAGATGAACATATGATGGAGACTTAGAAGGATTGACCTTTATATATATATATATATATATATATATATATATATATATATATATATATGTAACTTTGAGGACTGAGGCTCAGTGGTTAGGAGCACTCATTGGTCTTACCGCAGGCCCAGGTCTAGTTCCAAGCACCTACATGATGGTTTATAACGCTCACCCTCTTCTGACTTCCAGGGGCACCAGGCAGGGCTCCAGGCATGCACATGGTACACATGCATTTAGGCAGACAAATGTACATTCATACATATTACAAGTAAATCTTCTTTAAAAAAAATGTAACTTACATCTTGTTCTTTGGCAAGTCATGTGACGTGAAGGCCTCTCATTTTAGGAAGTCTGCGCTGCCTTTGACATCAAAGAAGAAACATACAAGAGTCTGATGCAGAAAGGGCAGCAGATGCTCGCAAGATGCCCTAAATCTGCAGAGACAAATATTGACCAGGACATAAACAACTTGAAAGAGAAATGGGAATCTGTGAAAAGCAAGCTCAACGAGAAGAAAGTACGTGCTTCGATCAATACGGCAGAACCACGTTTGGTGTCATTAGGGCCTGGGTTATGTTTTATTTCCAGCTATCAGGAGTCTAATTTTCATGATCCGTGTCCATATTTTTTTGCATATACTTGGTGTTTTATGAAGTTAAACACAGTATTCTAACCCAAGAGAACAGAGGTACGGTACGGATAAAGATTTATCACAGGTCAGGTGTTCCTCGGTTTGTGCTCTGGTAATTTTTAAAATATTGAAGCACTCAAGTTCCAGGTTATGAATAGTTGTATTCTGATCACAAATTAGATGAAAAAGAATGATATGATTTACTTGGGCTTTATAAGTATTAGTTTTATAAGTCAGTTGATTAAACTGAAACACACCATCTTCCTTTACAGACCAAATTGGAAGAGGCTCTCCACTTAGCAATGGACTTCCACAATTCCCTCCAGGACTTCATCAACTGGCTCACCCAGGCCGAGCAAACCCTAAATGTGGCTTCTCGGCCAAGTCTTATCTTGGACACAATCTTGTTTCAGATTGATGAGCACAAGGTACATGGGAACTCAGATGGGAAGCACCTGGCTTCCAGAGACCACTCTGCCTTCCTGTCTGTCATAAGCATCAATTTAGTAATTTGAAAACTTTCTTTTGTAATGTATTGTTTTATTCCTTGAGGACTTCACACCTGTATGCGGCATATTTGATCACATTCCTGTAGCTTCCCTAATTCCTCCTGGACTCACCCCTCACCCTCCCCACCTGAGAACTTTTCGTTGTCCTTTAACGCGAGCATTGTGACAATCGTACACTTTTAAAGTCAATCCATTTCCCCATGTGTCTAATGATGTTCTTCTTTTGCGGTAAAGGTCTTCGCCAATGAAGTGAATTCTCACCGTGAGCAGATAATAGAACTGGACAAAACTGGAACCCACCTGAAGTACTTCAGTCAGAAGCAAGACGTGGTGCTCATCAAGAACCTGCTGATCAGCGTGCAGAGCCGGTGGGAGAAGGTGGTTCAGCGGCTGGTGGAAAGAGGAAGGTCCCTGGACGAAGCGAGGAAGCGGGCCAAGCAGGTAGTAAACTAGAGTGATGTTCTCTGACCTTGGCAGTCGGTAGCTGAAGCTGCTGAGACGTGTGACCACAGGACTTTTATCGCAGGCCGCGTCGTGTAACAATAAGAAGCCATGGTGTTCCTTTCCTGACAGGGCAGTGGCCTGCCTTTGGACTCTTGACGTCACCTTTTTGTGCCGGCAGCCACGTTGGGCCATGGGGACTCATTTTGAAAAGCTATAAATAGCTCAGCTTCATAGATTAGCATCAAGGCCCATTAAGAACTTACAAATTTTTGTTTTGCAGTGTGTTTATTTTTGCCCTTGTCCTTTCAACCCCTGTTATCTTAATCAGAGAGGGGCACCAGACCTTCTTCTGTTGCTAACTCTAAGCCAAACTTCCCTCCTATCAGAGCTGAGGAGCAGACCCACGGCCTCCACGGTGCTCCCTGAGGGACCTCTTCTTGCTATGCCCTCTTCCCAGGCTGCTCGGCAGCGGCCTTTATTTCTTCCCAACGATCTTGGTGTAGCTCCAAATCACTTGAAGCTAATTACCTGCATCTCTGGAGGCTGCTTTTGGTTTGATTTAGGGACTCTCACAACCCCACACAGAGCTTTCCATTCTCTCTTAACCTGCCGTTAACTGACATCTGAACTAACCACAGACAAGAGGAAAATTACACATCTTTCTGCCCTGTGGGGATAGAGCCACCTTATTTGGAAGAGAATTTTTCTTTTTTTTTTTTTAACTAGAAACTTAGTGTGATATTGAGGCTGAATTTTGTGGTTTCTGCTTTTGCCTCATTTAGCTCCTGTTGTCTGGCATTGGTGACATTGGAGTGTGGTGTCTGGGCGATGCATAAAGGCTTTAGAAATGCCATAAGCATTTCCGACACCTTCACTCGGTCTCTGAAATAGGATCGGTCTCTAAAGATTCTGTTAGACAGTATTGACTCTGAACCTGGCATGTTCCTCTCCACAAGTATTTCTTGAGTTTGAACAGCTAACTTACAAGGCTTGTTGAATACGAGTAGCTGCTTGCCGTCTCTCCTCTCTCCATCTGGCCAGTGATGTGATCTTGTTAGCCAGCTTTGTATTCTTCTGCCTCCATTGCAAATGGATGGTGATTGTCCTATTTCTGTGGCTTAAGCATAGCTTTAGAGGGTGGGCATCAAAGCCTGCTTATTTTACACCACTCAACAGCCCGCTTCCACACCTGTTTAGAGCCAAACCACCCATCACTTCGTGGGACTGTCCTCTCATTCCTTCCCTGTCCTGGGTTTTGTCTTATGGACTGATGTGGCTCTCTGACTTTTACTATCCTCCTTTTCCTTCACATTTAAGTTGATTAGCAATGTGAGAGGCATGTTCTGGGCAGGGAGGCCAAGTCTGTGATGAGCTGTTCTTTAGTACACTCTCACGGCCTGTGCTGTAAGATACTCATGTTGCTATGGTTATGCAGCTTTTATTACTTCGTGTCAGTGTGTTTGTGTGTCCAGGGATCTTACTCTTATTTCTTTAGCTTTTGTTCTGTAGCTCTTCATTTAAATATATTATAAGAAATACTGTGACCCAATGTTAGTGGCACACACCTTTAATCTCAGCACTCCGGAGGCAGAGACAGGCAGATCTCTGTGAGTTCGAAGCCAACCTGGTATACAGAGCAAGTTCCAGAACAGGCTCCAGAGCTACAGAGAATCCCGGGGGGGGGGGGGGGGTAAAATACCATGTAACCAGTTTCGTAACTGGTATCCAGAATTTGTATCTGATTGCTCTTCTGGAAGATAAACACAAGATAAACTCTGCTGTACTCAAACATGCACTGACCTACAATGTTTTCAAGTTCCTGGTTGGCAAACAGAATTAGACATGGTTAGAATGCTAGCGTGGTGGTAGTGCACATCTGACCACCGGAGGTGGATGAAGGCTGAGTGAGGCCCTAGAGCAGGGGTGAGGGTGTTAGAAAGGCTGAGTGAGGCCCTAGAGCAGGGGTGAGGGTGTTAGAAAGGCTGAGTGAGGCCCCAGAGCAGGGGTGAGGGTGTGAGGGGCTCTGAGTGGGGCTCCAGAGCAGGGGTGAGGGTGTGAGGGGCTCTGAGTGGGGCTCCAGAGCAGGGGTGAGGGTGTGAGGGGCTCTGAGTGGGGCTCCAGAGCAGGGGTGAGGGTGTGAGGGGCACTGAGTGGGACTCCAGAGCAGGGGTGAGGGTGTGAGGGGCTCTGAGTGGGGCTCCAGAGCAGGGGTGAGGGTGTGAGGGGCTCTGAGTGGGGCTCCAGAGCAGGGGTGAGGGTGTGAGGGACTCTGAGTGGGGCTCCAGAGCAGGGGTGAGGGTGTGAGGGGCTCTGAGTGGGGCTCCAGAGTAGGAGTGAGGGTGTTGGGCTACCTCATGTATAAAGGAGATAGCCTTCTTTGTTTTTGGCATGTTTAAAAAATAATTCACAAGTGTTGGACTTTTTCCTCTTATTTCTTTTTCTTGACATAGGAGTTTAGCACAGAAAAATGTCAAGCTATGTAAAGAGACAGAGAAACCAAACATTCTCTGGGAGTTTGTGTTAACTGCTGAGCTAAAGGAGGCAGTGTGGTGGCGGCAGGGCTGGCTCTTTCCTGGACTCGGTGACCTGGTTGGCTGACTCAGGCCACAGCCACGTGTGTCCAGTGTGGCAGGACACTCCGCAGTTTGCTCATGAAACCTTCCCCGTTTGTCTTCGGGGGAATGTTTGAATTGATGGTTTTTAGTGAATCCGTTGGTGGTGGTTTCTGTTTTACTAAATTTCAAGCATTGTGTGCTTCACAACTTTCTGAACAAATGTGGTCTCTTTACCAGTTCCATGAAGCCTGGAGTAAACTAATGGAATGGCTGGAAGAGTCCGAAAAGTCTTTGGATTCTGAACTGGAAATCGCCAACGATCCAGACAAAATCAAAACACAGCTGGCACAGCACAAGGTGAGCCACTCATTTAAAAAGCTCACTCTGCGTTTCAAGACCGCCGCTGATCCTTTCTTGTCCGTGTGTATTCATCACCAGACTAGAAGAAAGGCTGCAGCCTAGAACAGTGGTTCTCAGCATGGGGGTCACAGCCCCTAGGGGGGTCAAATGACTTAGGCATTCCCAGGATTGCCTAAGGCCATCAGAACGCACGGGTGGTTACATCCTGATTCAGAACACTTGAGCACTGTCATTCAGCTTTTCGTGGCAAGTCTTTTCACAGACTGGGGAACATAGTAAAGTCTCGTCTCATAAATAAGTAAGATCTTTCTAAACAGAAGTAGGAAAAGTTGACTGACGCTATCTAGGAACTGGTGTGAGTGTGGGTGTGTGAAAATTCCATTTCTTCTCTCAGAGGAAGAGGTGTCAGCTTCTTTGTGAGACTAGAAAAATGTAAAAACGGTGTCTCAAAAAATTACTTCCACTAGTCCCTGAAGAGCATGTTTCTGCCCTGCTCAGCTCCTCCGTCCTGGTGCCTCTGTTATAAAGTGGTCCCTGGTCGAGCGGGGGAGGGTATGGGGTGAGCCCCTGAGCCTGACTGCTGTGAATACTTCTAGAGTTTCAGACTGCTGCATGGAAATCACTGCTTAGAACTTGGCGATTTTAAAAAGACTAGAAGATTGTAGGGTAGTTTAAGATTTATCTTCTTCAAAAAAAATCGAGACATAATTTTCACATGTGTTCTGTGAAGTCACCCAGAGGGTCTTGACTAGAGGATGATGGGAGGAAACATGTGTGCCCTCGGGCTAGACGAGGCTCCAGGATTGTCTTGTTTTGCTGGTGGCTTCTGTCTGTGAGCTGCCACAGTGGCCAGCATCATCCATACTCCTCTGATGGGAACATTAGACCCCTGCTCAAAATAAAATGCTGTTTTTAACTTTATAAGTAGATATTATGTAATCTTATAAAAGTGACATTGCATCTTAAAGTTAGAGAAACCCAGAGAAACAAATATGCAGAGAACGTTAGAGTCTCCATTTTACCCGATGTTATTTATTAGCAGTGTTTACGACTTCTCCAAGACACATCTTTAAGGCAACCCATAAAAGCAATTTTGAAGGAAATCTTTGCTAATCAACATTGGAAAGCTCTAGTCTGTCTACTCCAATAAATTGTTTAGTGTGTGTCTGCTGTGGAGGCGATCCGTGTCAACGCCTTGATGCCGAACACAAGCGTTCCATCCAAAACAGCGTGAGAGCAGTCATCACTGTGAAGTGGGAAGTGTAGCTTTTAAAATGCAGTAAACATGCATTGGATAGTGCTAACCTTGAGATTTGCTGCAGCTAGCAACTTTTGGGTGACATGACATCCTGCTTAACAGATATATTTACATTACGATTGCTAACAGTAGCAAAATTACAGTTATGAAGTAGCCATGAAATAATTTATGGTTGGGGGGTCACCACAGCATGAGGAACCTCATTAAAGGGTCACAGCTTCACGGAAGTTGAGAACCACTGCTCGAGAGGTGGGTGGTACCTGTTAACTAGCCCGTCACAGTGTGCTGCCAGCACTGAAAGTTCCACTGCTGGTGTCACCTTGCTGGTCCATCAGCCTAGACAGTGTATGCTGAGTTGACCTTTCTTCCTTTTTATTCCTGAGATTGTATCTTCAGCAGCAATGGTCTCCTTTTTCTACTCTTTTTGTAAATACTTACAAATACAAATACCTGCTAGCTAGGAAATGGTACTAAGAGGCCCACAAACACAGTCCTGGTTCTTATAAGTATGATTGAGTTGTGTGGGAAGAAAATAAGTCATTTTCTTACACATATACGTACATAAACATGAAAGCCGTAACTAAAAGGTAAAGAGTGGTACCGTATAGATGTTACATTAGTACACATGTCTTTGTGAGGGTTTCTGTTGCTGTGAAGAGACACCATGGTAGCTCTTATCAAGAAAGCATTTAATTGAGGGGCTCGCTTACAGTTTCAGAGGTTCAGTCCATTGGCATCATGGCGGCATGCAGGCAGCTGTGGTGCTGTAGGAGTAGCTGAGTCCTAAGTCTTGGAGGCCACAGGAAGTCAACCAAGACACTGGGCAGTATCCTGAGCATAGGAAACCTCAAAGCCCGCCCCCATAGTGACACACTTCCTTTAACAAAGCCACACCTCCTAGCAGTGCCACTCCCTAAGAGATTATGGGGGCCGGTTACATTTGAATTACCACAGCACAATGGCCATTTGATCCTGGGAAAGTAATATAACCCTCTGTAGAGATAGAGGTTTATACAGCCTGAGAGGATGGGTAAAGGTTTTCCAAATGGTCTATCCATCAGACTCCAGAATGGCAGTCCTGACTTCTGGCTCCCAGACAAAATGACCTGTATGATAGTCTGAATATCCACATTAGGTAGCAGTAGGGATGCCCGACAACAACAGAAACCTATCGGAAGTTTGTGTTAGCTAATCGCCCTGTCCAGCTAGACACATCGGTATGTGGCCACATTTTCCTCTCTAAAACCTCACAGTCATTTTAGCACAGTTATTGCAGAGTCTGTGGTTTATGTCTGTAAAAGTATTTGGGCTGAGGATGTAATAACTCCACGGTCAACAGCTTGCCTGCCTTGCACAAGGCCCTGGTTTTAGACATCTCCCTCCCTGCCATCAAAAAGAAGATTTGAAATTGTTTTCTCAATGATACAGATACTCCTAGGGTCGCTGAACTTCTGAGAGAAAGAGCAAGCCCTCAGTTGTCAGGTTTAAGATTGCTTTCTGTCCTGGGATGCCCCTGCATGGAACAATGCTGTATATCCGGCTTGATTGCCTGCTGATGGCCTCCATTCCAGGCCTCCATTCGGTAGAGATGCCTCTTTAAAAGAAAATGATTTGTCCTTTGGTTGTTTCAAACATTTTTGCAGTACATTTGACCCTACTCGTATCTTCGCCTTCTCTCATCCTCCTCCCAAGTCCCCTTTATACTTTTTCTTTTTGGTTTTTGCTTTGTGAGCCAGTGGGTTCAACAAGGGCAACCCATGAGGGCATGAGTGTGGGTCTAGCCAGTGGATCATGAATAACAGTGCAATCATTGCATTATTGAAGACAGGGATTTTCTCACCCCTAATAGTGTCCCTCTCCTACCAATGACTCCTCATGGACCCCTCCCCCACCTGTGACTGAATATTTTCATTTTTGGATTTAGCCTCGTGCAGAACCTGTATAAGCAACTGCAGCTGCTATGACTTTATGCCATGGCTTTTCATACCCATAAGACAAAGATTCATGGCCCTCTTCCCCATTGTCCAACTCATATTCCTTCTGCCCTCTCTTCCACAGCTTTTTGGGGGTTCTTAGAGGGAGTCATGTGTAGCTTGCATGCTGCAATACCAACTTGCCAGGCCAAGTATGTCCTCTGGTGCAATAGTGGCACGACTGTTCTGGGGGTAACCAGAGGAGTTGAGATTTGCTATCAAGTGTTTTACTAGGGATCTGGTCAAAGACCCATGGCTGGGGAGGTCATAGACGCAAAAGATGAACATGCTACCTTTGTTTCATTAAATGCACCTGTCAGTGTGCCTTCTTAATATTTATATTATACCTGGAGGTTAGTGGTGCCCTAAGCCTTGACTGAAGAAGCTTCTCTTTGCAGTGAATGACAGTCAATGCAGAGATGCCTGGCTTATCATGATGCTGAGAACAAAGGACTGAATGCCCAGACTTAAACAAGTCCCTGCTTTTAATACTTTTTGCCTATTGGTAAACAAACAGTTCCAAGCAGCAACTTACTCTCTTCTTTGTTAAATATGAAGGAGTTTCAGAAATCTCTTGGAGGGAAGCATTCTGTCTACGATACCACCAATCGAACTGGACGTTCTCTGAAGGAGAAAACCACACTGGCTGATGACAACCTGAAGCTGGACAACATGCTGAGTGAACTCAGGGACAAGTGGGACACCATATGCGGAAAGTCTGTGGAAAGGTAGGGTGTTTCTCCCAGCAGCTGGCGACGTCATAGGACTGCCTCAGATGCACAGGAGGGTGTTTGTAGAGGTAGTTTGTGGCCCTCGGAGTCCTTTGGGCAGGGAATATCTGTTTTTCCTAAATACCCCCTGAACATATTGAAAAGACTGTCCAGATACTGCTTATTTTTACCTAGGTCTGCTTGCTTACTTGTAGACGGCTCCACACTGTATTCTAGGGGCCTCTTGGTTCACTGTGTAGCCAAGGCTAGCCTTGAACTTGCACCGATCCTCCTTTCTCAGCTTCTCAAGTGCCAGGATTACAGCAATGCTACCATGCCTGGCTCCCAGCTACTGTTCTCCTTCGATTTCCATATAACTGGTAGAGTAGTTATATTAAAATACAAGCAGGAGCCTTATCATTTCTCTCTCACACACCTCCACCCCCATAAGAACTTGCTTTTGGATATGAAATAAAACAGGTTCCATAACGTCTTGTGCAAGGCAGAACTGGTCTGACCCAGCATTAGCTCAAGCATCCAACCTTCCTTTGTCCCAACGGACTTTTGTGAGGTCCCAAGACTTCCTTTAAAACTTCCAAGTCTTTAATAAAGTACAATCACAGTATAAAAGGTCAAACATCCTGTGTTTCACTGATGGTTAGCTCTAGTTACTTTTGTCAGGAAAGTTGAGTATCCTTATCCAAAAGGCTTAAGATGAGAAATACTCAGATTTTGATGTTTTTTTGTTTTCCTTCAGATTTTGGAATATATACCATGAAATATCTTGAGGCTGAAACTGACTCTAGTCTAAGTTTGAAATCCATTTGTTTATATATAACTTACATATATAACCTGAGGTGATTTTTTTATTTTAATTTTTTTTAGTTTTAATAAAAGAAAGGATTTAAGTAGGCTTACAATTCCAGAGGATTAGAGTCCATGATGGTGGGAAAAAAGCATGGCATCAGGAACAGCTGAGAGCTCACATCTCAGACCACAAGCAAGAGTCAGAGTACACACTGGTATCTTTTAAAGCCTCAAAGCCCACTCACAGTAACACATCACCTCTAAGCAGGCCACACCTCCTAATCCTTCCCAAACAGTTCTAGTGACCAAGTATTCAAAGAGCCTGTGAACTCCATCTCATCCAAACCAATTTGTACTCTTTCATCCTGTAGGTAACAGAGTGAAGACCATCTGCTGTGCTGGGCAGAACCTTTGATGTAATTCCAGGTGTCCTTGTTTTCTCTGCTTCTGAAGTCTTATCTAGGACATGCACCTGTGCCAACATCCTGAAGTGCTTTATTCTTATGCCTTATTTTGGCTCTAGTGTAGTTTTGTTTAGGTTTCCTGGGATACATGAAGTCTCTTTTGCTCTCATGTGATTTGGAGATGTTTTCTCCAGTTTTGCAAAGTTGCTGTGGGCATTATGGTCACCCATTGATGCAGTGGGGCCTAAATCTCCTTTTTATGTCTAGTAGTGTTTGACTTTTAGAAAATTAGGTGCTGTTCCAACACTTGGCATATATATTTACATCACATTCGGATTTTCTCCTAGCAACTTTGAATATCATTTGCTCATTTTTTTTCTATTTATCTTATGCATGTGATTTTTACTGTATTGCAGTTGTTACTTTCTTCCTTATTGGCACATATCTTTTTTCTAGTGGGATTTACTCATGATCTCAGTGATGGTGTTTACTAAATTCCTTCTGTTTCTGGGTATAAGATTCCCTTAAGCATCTGTTGTGCTTCTGGTCTTCTTATCACAGAAGGTCCTGATTTCTAGACTGTGAAGGACAAACCTGCTGGCTACAGCAGTCTTGGTTGGTGGCTATTTTCTGTCAGGACCCAAAATACACAATTCCATGCCCTCCTGGCATTTAGGGTCCTTCTGAGAAATGCTGCTGTTAGTCTGTTGTATTTACCTTCAAATGTCACTGGACATTTCTCTTGCACAGACTTTGATATATTCTTTCTTCATCTGTACTTTTAACAACGTAAGTATAATAGGTCATGGTGATGTGTGTTTGATGTTCTAAATGCTTTTTGTACCTGGATATCCACGTCCCAAGGTTTGGGGAGTTTTCTGCTGTTATTTTACTGAAGTGGTTTTCTGTGCCCCTGACCTGTCTATCTTCTTCCTCACGTATGCCAGTGACTGGAAACTAGGGCAGCCCAGAGCTCTTGAATTTTCTCTCCGTGGTTTCCTACTTCTCTTTTGTTCTTTCTTTTGTACCCTAACTGTTCAAAAGACTTCTCTTCAAGCTCTGATATTTTTTCTTCTGCCTCATCTGATCTGTTACTGAGGCTAACAATTAATTTTTCTTATTTTTCTCTGTTGAGAATTGTTCACCTGGTGGAATGGGTTTTTTTTTTTTCTGTGGCAGCCTTCTTGTGACTTTCTCTTGATGATGTATTTTGGGGGTATCAGTCCTGGGTTGACTCACAGCATGGAGTCAGCCACTCTTTCTTATCACAAATCTCCAAGGCTGTTCTCCACCGTATTTCTTTTTCACATGATCCCAATAAGACTGCAGGGCTAAAATTAGAAAGCCAATTTGTTTTATTGTATTTTATTTTTGTAAAAGCACATTATGGGACAAAGTTTTATTGTATGAGATTCTGTGACATCATGTTGATGATGAAAATCTTCAGATTTGGGAAATTTTTAATTTGGAGGTTTGAATTATAGATTTTTCAACCTGTTTCAAGATGAAGTAGAATGTTCAGTTCTAGGCAGCTACACACTGAGACGGCATTAAACAGATCTTTTTAAATTAAACTTTAGAATGCATATGTGTATTTAGACTCTAGAAGGATCAGTGATTTGCAATGTGGGGTTAAGGGAATTTTCCTGTAACAGATGTCAGGCGTGTAAAGGAATAAAAGAGAAAAGTATTTTCTAAGGACAGCAGAGGAGACGGTAAAGACCCCTCACTCTTCCACTTCAGGGTCACAAGCCATCACTGGGAACTTCAGCATGCTAATTTGTCTCCTCTTTTCCTAGACAAAACAAACTGGAGGAGGCCCTGTTGTTCTCTGGACAGTTCACAGATGCTCTGCAGGCCCTCATTGACTGGCTGTATCGAGTAGAGCCCCAGCTGGCAGAAGACCAGCCTGTCCACGGAGACATTGACTTAGTGATGAACCTGATTGACAATCACAAGGTATTGCCGGCCAGAACTTTCTATTTATACACAGCGTTGACAAGAATACAAGCAGCCAATAGTAGCCCTTTAAACTCTGAGAGTGTCTTCCTTCGTCACCGTCTTCCTACTGAAATGTGTAATTGAGCAGACACGAAAGCCATCTTTAAAAGTGATGTGTGCGGGGGCCGTCACTTAAACAGTGGAATGCTGTTCTTTTAATCACCGGATCTGTGTCTGCTCTAAACTAGAAATGTAATTTCATGTTGTGGCTCTTTTTGGGTCTTCATTCAAACAGTTGCATGATAAAATTCAAAACCATGCATTTAGTGATTTAGAAGGACGTCATCGTCTAGGTGTACAGGCAGGAACACTCCAAGAGGTCATGAGGTTCCTCTCGAACTGTAGTAGTACAGGAATTAACACTAAGAGAAAAGAAAGGAGTAAATAAAGAGCATGCTGGGGGTTTACCTCGGTTGCATGAATGCAGGGTTAGTGCTCAATTTGATCCCTGACACTGCCTATGCCCAGTGGTAACTCATACCTTTAATTCTAACACTGGTGAGGTAGAGACAGGAGGAGTTGAAGTTCAAGGTTATCTTTGTGCCATGAGATACTGTCTCAACACTGGTCTGGCCCACAAAAAAAAAAAAATGTTTTTTTAAATTACAATGCTTTACTTTTATTGAAGAATAGTGTGTGTGTGTGTGTGTGTGTGTGTGTGTGTGTGTGTATTTATGTGGTTTTTTGAGACAGGGTTTCTTTGTAGCTTTGGAGCCTGTCCTAGAATTTGCTCCGTAGACCAGGCTGGCCTCGAACTCACAGAGATCCGTCTACCTCTGCCTCCCGAGTGCAGGGATTAATGGCATGTGCCACCACTGCCCAGCGAAGAAAATATTCCTATGTGGATAAGTCCAGGCATGGCTAGGCATTTCTGCAGTGAATAGTGGGTGATGTAGTGTTACTTGATACACAAACGCCACATTGATATGTTCACTGTTTAGATACTTGCTATCTGAAGCACTTTCCAGACTTTTCACATTAAACTCATCAAATATGATTTATTCATTAAGGATTAGTAATGTAGCTGGACGATGCCAGAAGTTTCACTCTACAAAGGACTTGGAGAGTCCAGTTTGAAGCTATTGAATTGTGCTGTCCCAAGTGATTGTGTAGATATTTCCCTGCCGTGTGTATTGGTGGTATGTCTGTCTGTCTGTCTGTCTGTAGCTGCATACTGTTGAACACTGTCAGACCAAAGCCTGTCAGGCTGCTCACACAATCTATTTGGATTGTTTTGAATAAGGTCCCTCTGGGATAATTTTTTTTAAATAAAATAATTTTATTATAGATAGAAAACTGGTTATCTGAAATCTGGGGTTTTTTTTTTTTTTTTTTGGTTTTTGGTTTTGTTATGTTGTTGTTGTTTTGGTTCTTCGAGACAGGCCTTCTCTGTAGCTTTGGAGCCTGTCCTGGAAGTAGCTCTTATAAGACCAGGCTGGCTTTGAACTCACAGAGATCTGTCTTCCTCTGCCCCCCTGAGTGCTGGGATTAAAGGCCTGTGCCACCAATGCCCGACCTGAATATCTGGTTTTATATACAGACACTTAAATTAAAAAAAAAAAATGAAGAGCTCTGGGTTCAACATCACTTCTTAGAGTGACTCAAAGAAGCCACATCACTTTTAAATTTGCTTAAATTAAGAGGGAGAGGTGGGATTTCCCCAAAGCCTTCCCACTGAGGTGACTGGTCCTCTACACTGTGAGAACACAGGTTAATACTTAAGGGAAAGGGCTAGTTATAGAAGAAAGGATCACATAACTGCTGAATTCATTGTTTTGTTTTCTCTGGACTCGGTAATGTGCACCAGGATTGCTCCATCCTCTGTCTACATAGCTTGTCTCTCAGAATAGGAGGTGGCCAGCATGCATGTTATGGCAGCCATACTAACAACTTGAGAGGAAGTGGAGTATTCTGCTACTTTACTCAGACAAAAAAGAAATTTGGTGCAGTGTGTAACTGAAATTGAGACGATGGATCACCATTATTTAAACGTGATATATGTCATTTTAAAAAATTCTATTCCTTATGAGAATGTTACCAAATATAAATACATCTGTTCAAGACAGTGTTTAATCCTCAGAGAGGAATCATGAGTTGCTTCCTACCTTGGGAAGATTCTGCCAAAAATGTCATCATTAAAAACTATGCTGTAGACGTATATATGTGGTGTTTTATATGCACATATATCTTACAACATTTTGCTATTTGGGTTTTGTAATTGAAAGTTAACTTTGATCAAAGTTAATATGGTTTCCTTAGGTCTTCCAAAAAGAGTTGGGGAAGCGGACCAGCAGCGTGCAAGCACTGAAGCGCTCTGCCAGAGAGCTCATAGAAGGCAGCCGGGATGACTCCTCCTGGGTCAAGGTCCAGATGCAGGAACTGAGCACCCGCTGGGAGACTGTGTGTGCACTTTCTATATCAAAGCAGACACGGTTAGAAGCAGCTCTGCATCAGGTAAAATCCTCAAACCAACAGCTAAGTGTAATGAGGGAAGGCCTGGAGCCTCAGCAAGAAGAGATTGGTAGACTAGGGGTCCAGTGATCGTCCTTGTCCTCATCCCAGACAGTCAGTAGTCTGCCTCACCACTCTCTGTGCCCTTTTTCCTGCTTTCTACTTTAAGAACTTAAAGTACTTGGCAAGGGTGTCTGCTAATCTCTGCTTAGCTCTGCTTGAGTAATATCTCAGCTGGGCAGCCCAACTCCAGCTGCCACACATCTAGCACTAGGCTACAAGAATGGTGACCTCGTCTTCCTGTAGGCCTTCCTGATGTATTCCGTCTCTCCTTATATTTGTAAAACACAGTAACATGTCACTCTCTTCGTAACAAGGGTAATGTCTGTAATTCATTCAAGACCTTTTTCATGGCGGGGGTACATGTGTACAGGTCTGCAAATGTTACTAACGGGTGTACTGGATATCTTGCTTTGTGTGTGTGTTACCTGTTAGGCAGAGGAATTTCACTCTGTGGTCCACACCCTCCTGGAGTGGCTGGCGGAAGCAGAGCAAACCCTGCGTTTCCATGGTGCTCTCCCGGATGATGAGGATGCTCTCCGAACTCTCATTGATCAACATAAGGTGAGTCCTTTCCAGTCAGTGAGTCAAACAAAATGGGAAAATGGAGAAGGTAAAGGGAAGAAGCCCGTGACTGCGCATAGCAAGGGCAAGAAGAAACTGACCGTCTGGTCCATTTGAGAATGTGTCTCTACCCTCCCTGCTCACACACCTGTCCATCTAGACCTGCATACCTGGGTAGGTAGGTGGCCTCTTAGGTGCTCTTTTGAAAGGAAGTGGTCACTCTAGAATTGGGTGCTCTGTTTTCTCTCTCTAGGCCGCACGTTGACTTTTCTAGAGGGTCATTTGGCTTCTGATCAGAGTCAGCCCATTTTGTCACATTGTATGTGTGTTTTAGGAATGATGAGCAGCTTGGCATTTACAAAGTATCCCACTAGAACTGTACATTAACAACTTTGGCATTTATATGCAAAATAAGCAGCTCACTTAAAGCCTTAGAATATGATTCTTAAGCCTCTTCTGCTTTGGGAGGTTTACTTTATGTATGTATTTATGTATTTGAATCTTGTGTGTTGCGGGCACCACCCTGTGCTTACAGAGGTCAGAAGACAATTTGGAAGAGTTTGTTCTTCCCTTCTGTCATATGGGTCCTGGGGCTCGAACCCAGGACTTCAGACTTGAAGCACCCATTCTACTCACTGAGAAGTCTCTCTGGGCCCACTTCTCATTTTTAACCAAGAGCCTTATAAAAATTCTTATAAGAACTAACCTGTAAAATAAATTATAAATTTAAAGCATTAACTTCATAGTGTTGAACAACTAACCAGGCAAAACTGTAGCCGCTGAGTTATCAAGCCCAGCTAGGCTAGTTTTCTACAGCTGTGCTTGGGACTTGGCAAAACCCTCCCAAGAGTGGTCCACATAGCAGATGGTTTTTAACCTTTGATTGGAAAGTCAGGAATTTACAGGGCTCACACCCTATGCGGTGTTGATGTCAGCACTTCCGATTAACTGGAAAGATTTTCTCCAACACCGCTTAATAACCTGGCCTTTCAGGGTCATGTTGGAAGTACATCATTCTAGTATAGCATGCATTACATCATCCCATTCATGCTTTAATTATTGCCCTTCCTCGTAGAAGGGGAAGGGTTAGCTGACTCTGACAAGGAAATGCGGCCTTGCTGTTAATGATAGTGATGCAGGCTTGCACGGCATTACCTGGAGGAGGAATGAAGGCCTTGAACAAGGTTCCATGTAAAGCTAGACTGTAAGAGTAGGCAAAGTGTGGCGGGCTCATGGCGGGTTTTAGATTCGGCTCAGTATTTAGAAATCCAGTTTGTATCATTGGGGGCTGACCACCAGCCAGCATCCACTCCCACACCCAGGTCGAAATGCTTACTTATTTTTAGAACCCGACAGTAAACGAATGTCACTGAAACCTTGAGTTCAGCCAGCACCAGCAGCTGATTGAAGTGTCTGTTCCGCTGCAGGAGTTCATGAAGAAACTGGAAGAAAAAAGAAGCGAACTAAGTAAGGCCACTAGTAAGGGTGACGCCCTTTTGGCCCTCTGCCACCCTGACTCCATCACCACCATCAAGCACTGGATAACCATCATCCAGGCCAGGTTCGAAGAGGTCAGTGTGCCTTCCCTCATCTCTGGTGGCGGTGGCTGTGAGTCAGGCCAGGGAAATGGGGAATTTCAGCAGTCGAGGGCAGTGAGGCCTGGACAGGAGAGTGCCCTGTTGTAGACTGCTCTCTGGGCGTCAGACCCTGATGGTGTCTGCGGCTACAAAAGCTATGGGATCTGCATCTGTGGCCCTGAGACCTGAAGAGGCAGATGTTTGGTTCTCTGTAGGTTTTGCCCTGTTCATGGTGTCTGCTGAATAACGCCACACTGAACAGTGTTTCAGGGCCGTGTGTGCTTGTGGAGCAAGTGAACTGAAGAGCACAATGGGGATGGAATTCCTGTTTAAGATCTTAGCACTTTAGATGCTACTGTTTCCAAAGGCTGCCTGTAATACACACTTTGGTGCTCGAGAGGAGGTATATTGAACTTGACAAAGCACAAGGACTAAACAGGAGTAAACCCAGATGCTGTATACATTGTTAGCCATCTGATGGTGATGAACACCCTTGAAAGGGGGTCTTGGTGCTTCCTCAAGCTGGACCTTGGTGCCGGATCTAGAATAGAAGAAAGCTTCATAGGTCTAGCCCAGAATGATCCTAACTTACATTTTAAATTGGTAAAGCTTATGTGTTTATGTTAGTGAAGCTATTCCCTGAGCTGGGAGAACTTCAGTGAACCGTGTGTTTCTGCGACAGGTGCTGGCCTGGGCAAAGCAGCATCAGCAGAGGTTAGCAGGGGCACTGGCCGGGCTCATTGCTAAGCAGGAATTGTTGGAAACTTTGCTGGCGTGGCTGCAGTGGGCCGAAACTACGCTCAGTGAGAAAGATAAGGAAGTCATCCCGCAGGAGATTGAAGAAGTGAAAACCCTCATTGCCGAACACCAGGTAGATAAACGTGATCCTCACCCGTTAGCTGTCAACTCGGTTGCCTTCTCCCTCCCGTTGCAGCACTTCTCAGACGGAATCCTGAGCCCAAGCCTGGCGTCTCTTCCCAGGACCTCTGGGACACTCCTCTGCCTCCTGTAGCTCCTGAGCTGCCACTTAACTCCCATCAGTTCTGCCTTCTTCTCCATTGTATCCTCAGCTCCAGTGTTTAGTTCTGCCCCCTCGTCGGGCAATCTCATTCCTCCCTGTGGCTCTGCCTGGTAATTTATTGTTTCGTGTGCGTGTTTCCTCAGATGACCAATCATGCATATACCAGATGCAGCCTATGTAAAAGGGCATTCATGTTCTTTCTCAGCGTGACATCTTACCCTGTGTACTTGACTCATTTCAAACGCTGAAATGCTGGCATTCGTGTGCTCTGACTCATAGTTTGTTTAATTATTGGAGCCAGAGAGATGGCTCAGAGGTTAGGAGAACTTTAATTCCCAGAACCCACACTGGGCAGCGCACAGCCGCCTGTAAATTAAATGTTGGGAACTCCGATAGCCTCTCTGGCCTCGGCAGGCATTGCACACGGGTGGTGTGCATACTGACAAGAGCCTCACATACATCCACAGAGCTAAAAATAAAATGTAAAAATGTTCTGTCTGTGTTACGGGTGTCTAGAGTGGTCCGGAATATCTCAGTTTACGTTCAGAGGCATCGTAGTAGCTCAAGTCCTGCGTGATAAATATTGCAGCAGCATGCAGCCTCTGTCTTCACCTGTCTGCCTCATCCTGCCCATCCTCCAACTTTGCCACATCCCCGGCCTGCAGGGACCAGACCACAGTAAACGTTAGCTTCCTTAAGCTCAGCCCCAGGTGAAGTCGCTGCTCATGACCATTAAGTATATATGCGTTTCACTTGGCCACCTCCTGCCACTGTACGCAGAGTCATTCCAGTGTTTAGACTGTGGATGGACTGGCCGCGGCTCACTAACTTCCCCGGTGGAAGAGCTTCAGAGTTCAAACCAAGTCGGTGCAGATAGTTAGGAGCTCTTGTCTACGTTGTTTTCAGACTGAAAAGCGGCAGTGTCATTTTTAAACTGAATTTGCTTTTGGTCAGGTGTATGGCTTTGCGTTCTGTGGAAATCAGGAAAAGCCACTGCCGCGTTCGCTTATGGTGGCGGTCCTGTAACAATGGCAGCGCAGTCCCCTCGCCATCTGTGGTTTTGATAGCAGTGTTAATTTGATCTATACTGTGATTTAATGAACACCGGTTTTCCTTTCAGACCTTCATGGAAGAAATGACCAGAAAGCAGCCTGACGTCGATAAAGTCACCAAGACCTACAAGAGGAGGGCCGCCGACCCGTCCGCACTGCAGTCCCACATCCCAGTCTTGGACAAGGGGCGAGCTGGACGTAAGCAGGGGCAGTTCCTTAAGGACGACTGAGCAGGCTCGTCCCCGTTCCTTTCAGTTGTCATTTGAGATCCAAGAGAAAGTACTAACTCCATGAACACTCTACCTGAGAAGGTTTTCTTAAAGAAAGCATGGGCTTTAAGTAACTAGCTATTTTTTTTTAAGTGAATTAATAGGCCAGGGCCTCTGCTTAACTTGGTTTAGAGTGTACCTTGCAGATCTGAGGAGAAACTGGGGAAGTTACAAGAATCTAAATCGTTGGTTCGCTTTCCTTCTGTCGTATGAGTAGCTTAACGCTGAGCCATCAGAACTGATGATGATCTGGGTGAAGGATGGACTCTGACTCCGTTCGCTGTCCTGTGGCTGCCACTCTGTTGACTAATCTCACGGCCGGCCAGTTCTCACCCACAAAATGGCATTCAGAATGGTAGCAGTTAGCGCCAAGAATGTCACAGAACAGTCTCTGATGTTCATTTTGTAAACTTTTGAAGGGTGTCTTAGGTTTTTGAATGGAGCAGAGCTGGAGACCAGGTGACTATAGCTGGGATACTCGAGACTCCTTGCTGTCCCCACCACCGACCGCCTGGGAAGCATAAGATTGAACAGTTTGCCTCCTTTCTGATAGAGTTTCCTCATCTGCAAATGGGAGTACTTTGTCACCTCTTTGCACTGACCGAGCTCCTGCAGGTGGAGCTTACATACTCCCAAGCATGTAGCCTTGTGTATAATATGACCTTAGGCCAATAACGTTTGTAGGTCATATTCTGTCATTCAGTTAGTTGAGAGAAATGCACGTGTGAGCTTTGCTGCGGAGACTTTGGTTTTGGTTTTTCGAGACAGGGTTTCTCTGTGTAGCTCCAGAGCCTGTCCTGGAACTTGCTCTGTAGAACAGGCTGGCCTCGAACTCACAGAGCACCTGCCTGCCTCAGCCTCCCAAGTACTATGGAGGCTTTTAAAAACAGCCGGAAAGGCCAGGCGGTGGTGGCGCATGCCTTTAATCCCAGCACTCGGGAGGCAGAGGCAGGCGGTTCTCTGTGAGTTCGAGGCCAGCCTGGTCTACAAGAGCTAGTTCCAGGACAGGAACCAAAAGCTACGGAGAAACCCTGTCTCGAAAAATCAAAAAAAAAAAAAAAAAAAAAAAACAGCCAGAAAGAAGAAAGTTGACTCGGTAAATGTGGGTGTGTGGTATGAGAGGAAACACACACACTCAGTGGAGAATGGATTTGGGAGAAGGGTGGGACCCAAGCATCTTCTTTGCATTGTCATCTGTGAAGCATCGACTGATTCCAGGGACAGCCATTTCTCTGCCTTGGTCTCTAAGGAGCAGGTGCCTCTGTGTGACCTACTCTAGCATGTGTCTCAGTGTGCCACCCCATCGCTGAAATGACATGAATTTAAGTAGGAAAATGTTTTAAACATTAGTGTTCTCGGTATTTGAGTGGCCCTATCAAGACACATTTCTACAATGCATAAGATCAGAACGTGGACCTTAATAAGGAAGAAAAACTAGGTTGGGATGGTTTTCTTTGCAATTAGAGTCAGGCTCAGCTGGAGCCCAAAGCACCCAGTCTCTGTACCCATCAGCACTGTGGCATCCTGACTGGAGTTGTATTTTAACAGGGAAACGCTTCCCAGCATCAGGCTTGTATCCATCTGGACCACAGACACAAATCGAAACTAAGAATCCCAGGGTTAACCTGCTGGTGAGCAAATGGCAGCAGGTCTGGCTCCTGGCTCTGGAGAGGAGGAGGAAGCTCAACGACGCCTTGGACAGGCTGGAGGAGGTCTGGAAACTCATACGTTCATCTCCACGGGGTCTCTGCGTCTTCCTTTTCCGTGATGGGCTGCACAAAAGCATGGGTTTCTCTTACATAAACAAAATCTTAGGATCTAAGTGCTCTTGTTCTGAAACAAACACTAAGATTGTATATGTTTCTATGGCTGGGCAGTGGTGGCGCACACCTTTAATCCCAGCACTTGGGAAACAGAGGCAGGCGGATCTCTGTGAGTTCGAGGCCAGCTTGGTCTACAAAGTGAGTTCCAGGACAGCCAGGGCTACACAGAAACCCTGTCTTGAAAAAAAGAAAGAAAGAAAGAAAGAAAGAAAGAAGGGAGAGAGGGAGGGAGGGAGGGAGGGAGGGAGGAAAAGAAGAAAGAAACTTATCTGTGGGAATTAGATCTAGGGAACCAAAACTAGAAGACTTAAGTTTTAACAACTGAATGCTGATCTGTAAGGACTTTCTAACATAATAATATGTACCTCTTGGTGGGAGGTTTTTATTTTTTTGTGTTGTGAAAGAACAGGAGGATGGGTTGAGTACATGCCAAGGCCTGCACCTTCACTGGCACTCTGGGAACACACTTGTGTGACCAGTGGCATGAGCAGTATGAGATTATGTAGAAAAAAATTTTACTTGCAAAGAAAAATCAGTGACATAGTGAAATAAACATAGTAAAAAGCCATTTGTAAGATCATGACTTTCTTCGAAGTGGGAGAAATATGTGTCACCTGGAGATTGTCGTCAGTGGCTTTAGTCAGCTACTAGAAAAGAGAATTTGGTGCTCTGACCTGTGCACACATAGTCAGCAATTAGTGGGTTATTATAAAAAAAGAAAAAATGACATTGGGAGGGGCGTGTGAGGTACATGAGAGTTGAAGGGGACAATGTGGTGTGGATACTATGGTATTTCATTGTGTGCATGTAGAAAATTATCAAGAATAAAGGCAAAACTTTTAAGATAGTTTGAGCACGGCACTAACTCATCCAAAACATTTGCCCTTTTTAGCTGAGGGAGTTCGCTAACTTCGACTTTGATATCTGGCGTAAAAAATACATGCGGTGGATGAATCATAAGAAATCGCGAGTGATGGACTTCTTCAGAAGAATCGACAAGGACCAGGATGGAAAGATAACTCGGCAGGAATTTATTGATGGGATTCTTTCCTCAAGTAAGTCCCAAGGCCGATGACTGTTGCTGGAAGACTTTGTGCAGGAAGTAAGCGCACTTTAAGCTTATGGGGCCAGTAAACTTGTGTTGCTAGGGAAGTGTTGCCATTTAAATTGGCTAGGAAGTCACCAGCTTGGAAAAATGTGTAATATTTTTGTCACTTGAGTCAGACACTCTGCTGCTTTGTATGGCCACCCTCCTCAAGCTGTGTTATTAGTATAAATAAATTAGCAGTATTTGATTCTAAAAGTTTCTTGTGTACGTTACTTAGCATACAGAAGCAAACCAGTAAATAGTTTAATTCATTTTAGCTCATAATTCCAATATTTACATTAATTGAACATGAGTGCCCTGAGCTAGTTTGTCTGGCAACCCTACCAAAGCAGCAAGGGCTGCTGACCACTGTGTGTCCCTCCAGCCCCTCATCCTTCTTCAAGATAAATTTGTATGATATATTGTTGATTTATTATACCGCAATAGGGTGGCTTTTTTTTTTTTGAGTTGTTCAGTCGCCCTGACCAGCCACATTAAGAATAAAAATAGGCAGTCAACTATGTCATGAGGTGTAGTTAACAAACTACCTAACCAGTGTTGTTGGGCGCCCTTCAGAGTTCCCGACAAGTCGCCTGGAGATGAGCGCTGTAGCCGATATCTTTGACCGAGATGGCGACGGATACATCGACTACTATGAATTTGTGGCAGCTCTGCATCCAAACAAGGATGCCTACAAACCCATCACAGATGCCGACAAAATTGAAGATGAGGTACGTGTTGTCTGTTCTCTGTCACTGCTGTGCTCGTGTGTTCCGCAGGGCATTGGTGCGGCCCGTGTAACCAGCTCATCAGTTCTCGGGGTCCCACTCTGACATACCAAGGTTAAAGTGAATATTTCGCCTTCATTTTTGACAGGTCACGAGGCAAGTAGCTAAATGTAAATGTGCGAAGCGGTTCCAGGTTGAACAGATCGGTGACAACAAATACAGGGTGAGTGTCCAGGGGGCACCCCGCTCTAGCCCCTGCAGGATCGGAAGCTGAAGGAGGCAGCCGTCAGACCCACATCGCAAATTATATAATGTGTCTGTTACAGAGATAGCTTGCATTTGAACAGCAGGCCATATTTTTAACCTCTGTAATGTGCACATAACCCTTCATCTTTTTTTACATTTATCTAGTGTGTGTGTGTGTGTGTGTATGTGTATGCCACAACATGCATAGAGGTCAGAGGACATCTGTGGGAGTCAGGTCTGTTCAGCTTTTTGTGTCCTAGGGGTTGAACTTGGGTCCTCAGGCTGGATGGCAGTGTCCTTACTGTCGGACTCATCTTACCCCCCCACCCACACACATCGCTTCAGGAGAAAATTACTAAACGTAAGATACTCAAACCAGATATTAAAGCTGTCCCCCATTACTTCTTACTCCGTTAGGACTAGAGCAAAGCTTCAGGCTTCTAATAACAGCTATTCCAAACCAAGGTCACGAAGTTAGCATTTTGTTTCTTTTTGTCTAGAAATTAAAAATACAGACCCATTTTTATAAACATAAAAAGATGCAGCATCTTTTCAATTTATGTAGTATTTTTTTTGCTTTTATTCAAAATCTAAATGAATTTGGTTCACATTCAAAACAGAACAATGTGATTTTATCTTTCTGTCTTTGTTTTTTGTTCTTTTCTCGTCTTTGAAGCATCTTTTAGTAAGCAGCTAGGAGGAAGACGTGCTGAGCTTCCTTAACACAGCACGTTATCTACAAACCCAGTGCTCTTTCATTTAAAGAAGATGTTCCTCTGCTTACCAACCCTTTTAACTTCAGTTTGAAATCCTAAGTTTTTTTCCCAGTAAATTTGTAAGAACAGCAATGGTTTGGTTTGAAATCTGAATGAATGGGTGCCTGCACGTCTCTAAACTAGATACTGTGTCTACAAGTCCAGGGCATGCGCCTGTGTGTACTGAGTGTGGGTGTGAGAGAGAGACGGTGTGTGGTGTGTGTGTGTGTGTGTGTGTGTGTGTGTGTGTGTGAGAGAGAGAGAGAGAGAGAGAGAGAGTGTGTGTGTACTGAGTGTGAGGGTGGGTGTGAGAGAGAGACGTGTGTGTGCGTGGGTGTGTGAGAGAGACTGTGTGTGTGTGAGAGAGAGATGGTGTATGTGTGACGGAGAGAGATTGTGTGTGTGCCTGTGTGTGTGTATGAGAGAGAAAGAGACTCTGAGCGCGCATGTGTGTATGTGTGTGCGTGCATGGAAGCATGTGTGTCTGTGTGTGTGAGAGAGTGTGTGTATGTGTGTGTGTGTGTGTGTGTGAGAGAGAGAGAGAGAGTGTTTTCGAGCCATATAGGAAGTTTCCTGTTGAACTAATTTTGTCTTTCTCCCATTTTTCATTTTTTTTATCAGTTCTTCCTGGGAAATCAGGTATAAACCAGTGGAATCTCAAGTTCCCAATGATTTTTTTTAATCTTTAACTCATAGCCATTCAAGCTTGCCATGGCCAGTCCTTCCATGCTGTCTTGCTAGCTACTACAGTGTTGGTTGGTGTGCTGTTCCTGTCAGCGCTATCAGAGTCCTTGACCCAGGACCCTTGACTGCTTTGTGTCCAACGAGGAGATTACTTTTAAGTGAACCAGATAATAAACCGTAGCTGATTAGCTGGCTCCAGTGATGTAAACACAGCGTTCAAGTCCCATTGTTGCTAATACTGCTGACAAATTATTCTGCAGGTGGTCACTGGAACACAAACTTGATTCTCCATACATCGCTGTGTCTGGGTGTTCAGGACATATGGCATACAGTAGCACCGAGCAGTGACCATGGCAAGAAGTACCAAGAGGTTTTCATGGGGCCTTACCACAAGTGATACGTGTGCTCCCAGTAGCTAACTTGTTCTGAGTTACTGTTTTGCAGTGCGTGCCAGGTCATGTTTGGTGCTGTCGTAGCCAAATGTTTCCATTGACATCTAAGTCAACATGAACTGCTCAGTGGTGCTATGGCATGATTGGGAATTTTAAACTACACACAGGAGAAATTGCATTTTAATGGACACACGATCAAAATGTTTGTGACTGCACTCTTCAGTCAGGAGCGTACTGTTAGGTAGCGATCACTGCTCCATTGTAAGTCACTTGACATCTTTCCCCCCTTTTATTAAGAATAGAGTCTTTTCTCATACATGTATCCTGATTACAGTTTCCCCTCCCTCTTCTCCTCCCAGTTCCACTCCACCTCCACTCCCCTCCAGATCCACTCCCCTTCTGTCTCTCTAAGAGATAACGGCAAAATATGTATGACACAGCATGAAACAGAAACTATCATAATGAAGCTGGACACTGCAAACCAACAGAAAGAAAAGAGCCCCGAGAACAGGCACAGGAATCAGAGACCCACTCATTCATATACCCAGGAGTCCCATAAAAATACTGAACTGTAATCTGTATTATACATGTTGGCCCAGTGCTTGCTGCTTCAGTCTCTGGCCACACTGTGTCTTGAAAGTTGCAAATTATCTCTTACTTTCAATTTGCTCCACCAGAGATTTAGAGTTACTTTAGAATTTTCCCAAGAAATATTTGATTGACATATACTAGTTATATGTGTGTACATATATATGTATATGCATATATGTATGGGATTGAGTGTGATAATTTAATACTTAATGCATAATAAATAAGGATAAAATCAGGGTAACATACCTATTTGTTATAACAGATAAAATGTTACTTTTTCATGCTTGGTATTTTCTGAGTCAACAAGTAAGGTAATATCTTTTATTTTCAGAGAAAAGAAAAGATTCTTACCTTCAAAGATTTTATGTGCTGAAAATTCAAAGAGCAGTATGAGTCTGTTTTTCTTGTCTCATGGTTTGGCCTTGAGAAAATTAGAGGAATTCTAGACACACTGTTAGTTGACTGGAGAATACCTTAGTAAAGTAAAATCTGAAATTACCATATTTAATAGAACCAAAATACCATTTTAGGAAGCATTTTTAGTTGTTTCCTTAAGTCTAATTTTGAACCTGATCTTGAACAAGCTTCACCTGAGCCCATTGTCTGGTTCCTTAAGAGTAATTTTCTTCACCCCTCTTTTCCCTTTGCTTACCAATTGCAGCACCAATTTTTGTCTCTAACAACACAAAGACAAGTTTTAATTCTTAAATTCACATTTCAGAGGCAGTTCACCCATAGGGATATTTAAGTTTCGGTGTTTTAAAATCGAACTTAGGAAGAGCTAACTAGAGGTGTAAGGGGAAACACCGAGTTCCTGCTGGGGTGCTTATGTGGCCTGCTAAGTGCAGGTGCCTGAATGGAGTCTGGCTGGCTCTCTGTTAGGGTTCACACCCTAAAATCCAGCGTTAAAGACCATAGAAAAGTAGCAGGGGTTTCTACTTAGCGTAGTACCTGCAGGGAACCATCACGGGCAGCTCTGCTAGGAAGCTGTTGGCCCCTGACAAACTTGTTTTCTGTCACTCACTAAGCTGATGAGCTGGAAATTCAGTCTGGTAGTTTTCACAGTCGGACGTGAGCCTCTAAGAAATGGTTTCCAGGTCCAAACTCATCAGACTTTCAAAACACGGAAGCCCATGACCAGAACATCCTGTGATGTCGCGTTTGTTCAAGACTTGGAGAGTCTGTGTGCTCCCAAGTGATTGGCGCTTCACTGAAGGAGCACCAATGGTACGGACAGCTTTGAGTAAAACCCTCTTAGACTTGGGAGCTGTGTCATTAGTAATTTTTCAGTACCCGTTTTAAGACTGTGGTAATATATAAAGTGGCATGTTAACCCAACCACTGGCTAATGGATTTACCAGACCATTAGAGATCCAGAAATTTTAGTATGAAACTTTTATTAGACACAAACATTTATTACTTTATCCCCAAGTCAGAACTCCCCTAGGGAAAACGAAGGAGCTCAAGACTTTTCCCACAGATATCAAAGGAAAGTAGTTTTAAATTCAGAGGCAGTGTTCCCAAATCAGTTTGGTGAAGTCCGTACACTTCCTTTTGTGTAAGTCCTGGGCAAGTGGACTTGTGCTTCTGTTCATGGCTGCGCTTAACGTCTAGAGACATTCTCAGTTCCTGCCTTGTGAGTGCTGTTCCTATTACAAGGAAGAAACATGATTTGTAACTTTAGAATGAAGCTTCAACATTATACTTGATTAACCTTTGTGATCTTTTTTTTTTTCTCCCAAATGTTTCCTTTGAGCTAAATCGGCATGCAGCAGTCTAATGTAGATCATGACAAACCCCTTTTGAGATTTCACTAATTAATCACTGTGAACTAAGCAAGCAATTGAGTTGGTTGCTTACGCCACTGCAAGCTGCACGCCATCCTCTCGCTTATCATCGGTACTGACAATTAGAGGTCCTTTCTCTCTTCGCTGCCTAGTTTGGAGACTCGCAGCAGCTGCGGCTGGTTCGGATCCTGCGGAGTACGGTGATGGTTCGTGTTGGAGGTGGATGGATGGCTCTGGATGAGTTCTTAGTGAAAAACGATCCATGCAGGGGTAAGGAGACGAACGGGGCGTCAGCACCGTGAAAACATAGCAGTGCCCAGTGTTCCTCATTGACAGCAAACTGGGCCCAGCTTGAGTCCCACGGCCATTGTTTCAGACTGGTCTATAAAATACATCCTTTCTTCTTTTTTTTTTCAACTAATGGGATGAATTTGATACAGGTAGGTAGGAAATACAGTCTAGATTTTCTGTGTAAGACCTCCTGACTGTAGTTCTCAAAATGAACACTTCCACTCACCAGGGCAGACTTCTGTCTGACATTGAAAGAAAATCCATATGGTAACGTCTGAAAATGACAGAGAGTAAAAGTCAAAAGGTCAAGTTTTTTTAAATGAGGGGAGAGGTGGGGAAATACATAAAAACAACAGCAAACCCTCATTGAAGTTGAATAACTGTAAATATTATATTGTAGCTTGCACTGGCTCTGAGCCCAGGAGTTTTAACTTGGATTCTAATATTCCTAGTATCTCTTTTTGAAGAGTATACTGTTGTTTTTAATTATGTGTGTGTGTGCATGCATGTGCAGTGTGTGTATGTGTGTGCCAGTGTCCACAGATCCTCCAGAGCTGGCGCTACAGGTGGTTGTGAACCACCATGCGCACTGATACCAAACAAGGGCCCTTTGCGAGAGCCCTCTCACCAGCCCTACTATTCCTATCTTCAAGTCCTACAGTTACTCGATTCTTAGTTCATCATATAGATATTTGATTACAGTTTGTAATTAGGTGCCATCTATTCAGTAAGCACTTGTTAATTTTAAACGAGAAAACATTAAGGTTGATGATTTGTCTTAGTCTGTGAACTTGTTATAGTCCTTTAAAAACGTCTTTTCAGCTTTGCCCGTTAGGCTCCCAAGTGGAAGGTCAAGCAGGGACCCTTCCTTTCAATGCTGGCACCTGGATACAGATGAATCCGAGTCAGCAGGCCTGTCTGTCAAGTCCAGAGTGAACTGTTACACAGCCACATAGCAGCCCTGCTCTTTGTTAGCTAAAGATGCAGCTTAAAGAGGAGTAGAGCTCTCCTGTCCATCAGTCCTGCTTGCTTACCCTGGGGATGTGTTCAGAGAAACATGTCAGTCTGGCGTTTTCAATACAGTGCAGACATGAACGGTTTAGTGTCCTCCACACCAAGGGTGTGTGGCTGTGTGGGGGTTGGGAGTGGTGGCATTATTACCTGTTGCTCCAAAGAAAGCAAGGTGAGATCGACTGGAGCACAAGATAAAATTATGCGGCCAGGAAATCAGCCGTCATAAGCTGCATAGGCGGCTGGCGGTCTGACACGGCACGCTCTAATAGCAAATATAGTATGGTAATACATAAACGAGGAGCCGTCATCGTTGGCACAATTGGAGCCTTGTGTCCTCTCTGGAGCTGTGTTACGGTTTTGTCTGGCTGGTGTTGCAGTAGGCTTGGTCATACCAGCGTCACACGGCAGTGGTGTTGCCGCACACACCCGCAAGATGGCTGCTACGTCAGGCAGGTGGTAGGAGTTTCTCAGCTCCGTTAAAGTCCGTTGTTAAGCAAAACGTCAGTTTGTGGTATGTGACTGCACTCTGAAAAGAGCACTGGCCAACGTAAATAGTGCAAATGTGTCCTGTCCTGTGAGATCACGGAGGACAAGCTAGCACGACTGGCCGAGCTTTGCAGCTGCTTCTTCTGGTGAAGCCGGGCCTCGTAGGGCTTCTTCTCCTGATGCAACTTGTGTCCTGAATGTGTGCTAAAGGCTGCATCTGAGCACTCTGCGTACCCAACTGCTGTACTGTGTTTCCTCTGCTAACAGTATTCTCTAATGTGACTGGTATCCTGTGTCATTTTTTCTAGTTCATCATCATGGGAGTAAAATGTTACGTTCGGAATCAAACTCTTCAATTACTACTACTCAGCCTACTATAGGTTGGCAATCCCTCTCTTTGGCTCTCCGCTCTCACTTTTCTCTTTCCTTCTTTTACATTCTTGCTTTCATGATTTGTTTTAACACAATATGCTTCATTCACGTGTATGGCTGAACTCCCATCCAGCGAGCTGGGGCCTCTAGTCTGAAATTAGAAATTCTGAAAAAACGCAACACACCGGTAGTTTGTCGCAAGTGTTACCCAAGTGATGAAGCACATGCTAACACGTTGCCCATCGGGTCCTCGTGGAGTGTGCTCCATGCGCATATGTGTTTGTGTGAGCGCTCATCACTGACTGCCTCGTGGATCCCTGGGTCTGGTGTTTGTTCTGCATGTTGGTAAAACGGTTCATTTTTTTTTTAAAGGCCTGAAATTAAAATACTAGCTGCCCTCACTTCAGTAAAAGTTCTGGAAGTTTTTAATGTTATCTTCATGACTAACAAGCCACCTCCGATTTTGTGTAATTGTTTAATTCCAGTGTTAAATACTGGCATTCTCCAGACCTCAGCAATACATGTAAAAAGACACAGCCCTGCCTTCCTGACTTGTCTGTTTGGTGTGGTGTAAGGGTGACCAGCGTGTGGGCAACAGTAGCTGGTGGATTAACAGTGGCATGAGCTTTCCATTGTCATGCTGACTTTGTTTTACACTGGTTTATTCTTGCTGGTGTCGAGTGGTAGAGTAAGCGCACCTTTGCCCATCTCCACGCTCCCTTGTATCTGAGAGGAATGCATTGTGAAGGAATGCATTTAACTTCTTGTTATGCTGAGTTGGAGTTGGCATGGCAAAAAGATGTCCTCGAAGTTTTCAGCGTGCTCTTTGGTGTCAGGTGCCCCCACCCCTGCGAAAACTGAATGCCTTCTCTTCTTTTCTGTGCCTTCTGCTGCGTGTGTGAATCCAGCTAAAGGACGGACCAACATGGAGCTGCGTGAGAAGTTCATCCTAGCAGATGGTGCCAGTCAGGGGATGGCTGCCTTCCGGCCACGAGGCCGCAGATCACGGCCTTCATCCCGAGGGGCTTCGCCCAACAGATCCACTTCTGTGTCCAGTCACGCTGGCCAGGTAGCCTCCCCACAGGTGCCTGCTGCCGCCAGCACACCCAAGGTAGGACTCTGGGCTGTGGCCTCTCCTCTCCCTGTGCACTCACTGTCTCTAGCATACTGTTGGGTGTTTGATCTCCCTGGAATGTGTAGGACCAGCCTCATCCATTTAGATCTCTTCCCACCTATTGGTTTTTTAATATGCTCCGCCCAGTGACCCATGAAGCAGGTGTCTACTAAGGGTTACCTGTCTAGGGGCTCTGTCAGCTTCCAGGTTGAATTTTCTGTTTAAAAGCTTCATTTTTTGTTGTTATGTTTGTTGGGGTGGGTTTTTTTTTTTTTTGGTATGTATGACTAGCCATCCGCTCTCTCCACCTTTGTTTTCATTGCCTGTGTAACGCGAGCCTCCCATGAATTCCTCTTCTCTGTGGGTTTGTTTTTGATCTGCCGTCCTTTACATTTGATTTGCCATTGTTCCACGCAGATTCTCCACCCTTTAACACGCAATTACGGTAAACCATGGTTGACAAACAGCAAAATGTCAACTCCTTGTAAAGCAGCCGAGGGCTCAGACTTTCCCGTGTCGTCAGCAGAGGTATCGTAAGGCCCCAGATTCCAGTCCTAACAGCCTTCTCTAATTGACACTGCCACCTACTAACACTGCCACCACTACCTTAATGTGTGTGCTTTTAACAGTCTGTAAAACAGTCCTCAGGGGACACGCAAGTGAGAGGCTGTCAGAAAAGACTGTTCACACCGTCAGGCTGGACACCTCCTGTGGTTCTTGTTCCCATTCATACTTAAGTCTCCGTGTATCATTTAAATGAATGAAACACAAAATGTATATTCAAGCCCATGAAACTTTACTTTAATGTTGGCGAAATGCTTTTGCCCATAGATTTAATTTGAGCGGGAAGCTTAGCGTGTTCCCTTGAATGAGAATGAGGAACAGTGTCACTGGCAGCATTTACAGGAGAATTACTTAAGGAATTTTAGTAAGTGCTCACCATGGATGGGGCCTCTGACCATCTGTGGCATTCACGTCTGCTCGTTCATGCTGACCCAGGTGCAGGCATCAGAGCAATGAGCGTGGGAATGTAGACAGCCAGCTGTCATTTTCAGAAGGTGTCTGTATTATATTTTAGGAGCGAATATTATGTGAGCATACTGTAACAATGACCTGGTGTACAGGGAGAAGCTATTTAAAATATTTAAGATAACATTTGCCAAGATTAACTCACATATTAGATTGTCTGCATTCAATTAAAAATCAACCTCTATTTTTGAAAAAAACTTCTGTGAATTGATTAATACAGACACTATTTTATATCCTTGATTAAAACCACATAATGGAGGAGCGGTCCCTAACTCCTCTTCTTGGAAAGAAGGGGCCTTTTTTTTTTTGGCTTAATGGTTAGATATAATTTGAAAGCCAAGGCCCTTGTATAAAAGAAATGTGGTACTTTTTTAAAGCTATTAATGGTTTTCATGACTGTTACTGAATTCTCACGTTAAAGACAATTGGTGGGCAGAGAAAAGTTCCTTGCCTTCTGTTCTCAGTATCGGTCACTGCGTAGCCAAGCGGAAGAATTGAGACAAACACAAACTCCCTTCTAACATTGTCTGTCCTCTTCATTCCCCTGGGTCCTGCTCTCCCAATTATTCCCTTGGGGTGGGAAATACTAACATCATAGATTACATCTACAAATGTCTGTTAGTTGTTATGAATCTATTATGTAAAAACTGCGACGCTTTTAAAGGACCTCAAATGACAGGTTTTAAATTTCTATGTTCATATTTTAAAAAAACGTAGGCCGGTCGGTGGTGGCGCACACCTTTAGTGCCAGCCCTCAGGAGGCAGAGGCGTGCAGATCTCTGTGAGTTCAAGGTCAGCCTGGTCAACAAGAGCTAGTGCCAGAACAGACTCCAAAGCTACAGAGAAACCTGTCTCGAAAAACCAAACAAACAAACAAACAAAAAGTAGCAAATGCCCCATTAAAGTAGGGGCTGGGGAAAGAGAGGACTAGATTGGTAAGTGCCCACTGTGCAAACATGAGCCCTGAGTTCAGATCCCCAGAACTTACCTAAAAGCGGGTTGTGTCGGGTAGAGCTAGGGAATTGGCGAGAAACCCTGTCTCAGAAGCGGAAAGCTGCAGAAGAAGGTGCCCAACATCTGTCTGTGGCTCAGCACACTTCCACTCACGTGTGCATGCACACGCCCATAATAAAGCCTAAGTACATTAGTTGGACTGATGCAATGGTCTGTTTAATCTTAAAGGATAACCTCACAACATTAAAAAGGAAGAAAGAAAAAAGTAGTGTGCCTTCATGGAGCAGTGTGTGTGTGTGTGTGTGTGTGTGTGTGAGAGAGAGAGAGAGAGAGAGAGAGAGAGAGAGAGAGAGAGAGAGAGAGAAAGAGAGGCTCCAGTCACAATGGTCAGAGTGTCAGGATGGTGCTCTTGTCACTCATAGGACTCTGGCTTCTGTAACGCCATGTGATAACTCCAGTCATCGTCAGCAGTGGTGCCCCGGGGGCAGTTTAGATTCCTTCTAGATGAGGAATTTCACTAGATCCACATTGTCAGATCTTGGGTGGTGAGGTGATTGTGAGGTCTAACTCTGGCTAATATGTAAAAGCAGGTTGACAGTGTTTCCATGTATAAGTCATACATCAGTAATATGCCGGAGCCAGGCGGTGGTGGCGCATGCCTTTAATCCCAGAGGCAGAGGCAGGTGGATCTATCTCTGTGAGTTCCAGGCCAGCCTGGTCTACAGAGCGAGTTCCAGGACAGCTAGGGTTATGCAGAGAAACCCTGTCTCAGAAACAAAACATACAGAGAGTGCTGTGCTGGAGCTCGTGTGGGCAGTACGTTCCAGCACTCGGAGTGGGAAGGAAAAGAGAGTCTGAGGTCAGCCTGGGCTACATGCCTGTTTTTAAAAGAATGTTACTCGCACTTGGGTATGTGTGTAGAATGCATAGGAAGACAGAGGGTAGGAATCAAATACCAACTCCTATAAGTGCAATATCAAATGATAAGATCAGTATCAAAAGTTCTGCACATGCTTTATTAAGAACTTTAGACTTAATGTGGAGACAGTTTTCAAAATATAGTCGTCATTTTTTTAGCTATGCTTTCTCTGTGGCTCCTGGGCTGTGTGCCCCTTGACAAATATGAAACCCTTCTACACTAGAGATGGTATTTTTAGCTGCAGAGAAACCGCCCTGCATGTTGTAAGTGACTCCTCAGAGTTTGAAGCAAATATGCCGAAAGTATTGCCTGTAAGTCTTGTATGGTTGAGCCAGTACCACAAAGAGTAAACAACACTATGATAGGTCAAGACGTGAACACATTCAGTGTGGACGATCACACTTCCTTTTTAAGCTTTTCCGAGCCGTCTTATTATCGGGTATCCTTTCCTGCTCTCATCGTCCCGCCTCTGTTTACATCTGCCTCATTTTCCTGAGGACATGGACGGCAGAGGAACATTCCAGCACAGCTGCAGCTCTCTGTTCCCTTCCCTGCACAGCCACCATCCTGGGGAGGGCTGTCTAACACTGTAACACTAACAGTCTGAGATACTGACATCCCCACCGCTCAGTCTGCCTTGTTTTCCTCGCCATGACTTCTGTGTTCTGTGGGGGACTTCAGTTTTGTGTTTCCTCTTCCATCACAAAGCCATTTTCTTTAGGAGGTTTATTTTAGGTCAGTCATAATAAAACACTGGAGGAGGAAAGCAAGTGAGAGCCTTGGCTAACTGAAGCATGTCTACCTCCTCATAGATACATAGGTACATAGATGTCCAGCCGTGAGTAAAGTATGTCAGTGGAATAGTGGGAAACACAGGCAAAGTCTCACGTGGTCTCTGCACTGGTCACGCACAGGGAACGCCAATCCAGGGAAGCAAGCTGCGACTCCCAGGGTATCTATCAGGGAAAGGCTTCCACTCCGGGGAGGACAGAGCCTTGATTACAGCAGCAGCTGCCAGAGTCCGAACACAACTTGCCGGTGAGTGTGGCCATTTCTTTCTTGAACAATGAAATGACCTCAGGCTTAAAGTTCCCTCTCTTCCTCATTTGAAAGGGAATTTTTTGACAGTACTGTATCCTTTTGACGTGAAATGAAGCCCTAATCCTCCAACAAAGACAGGGTAAATGAGTCCTAGCAGAGTGACTAGGAGTCTGTTTGGACAGCACCCAAGGACGCTGGGGCATAAACATAGCTCAGCACTGCACCCCTCGCTCTGGGAACCTCTTGCCACTCAGGGAGCGCATGGGGCTGTGCTGGGTAACTGTTACTGGCCCTTCCATCAAAGACTAATGAATTTAGTGGCATTTCAGCCCTACCAAGCTCTGAGCTCAACATGAGGGACACTTCACACATGACCTGAGGGTCTGTGGGCACCTCAAACAAGGGGTGTTCTTTGTGTCTACCTGTAACGATCACGTATTAAGTTTTAAATGGGCTAAGTCCAACCTTACCTTTGGGGTGCCAGTCTAGATGTCGCTCTTCAACGTTTGCTCAGGATGAGGCTGCCTGCCCTTGCGTGATAACGAGAAGCGAATGCTGAGCCCTAGACAAGCATGTTGAGATTAAACGTGGCGCCTCTGTCTCCTCTCTCAGAATCCAGGAAGACTCCAAGCCGCCCTGGAAGCAGAGCGGGAAGCAAAGCTGGCAGCAGGGCCAGCAGCCGCCGAGGCAGTGACGCATCAGACTTTGACATTTCGGAAATCCAGTCTGTGTGCTCAGACGTGGAGACTGTCCCACAGACACACAGACCTGTGCCCCGAGCAGGTTCTCGGCCGTCCACAGGCAAGCCGTCTAAGATCCCCACGCCCCAGAGGAAGTCACCTGCCAGCAGACTAGACAAGTCTTCGAAGAGATAGTGCACCGGGCGCCAACAAGCCCTCCCCCGAGCATTTATTATTTAAGTGAATGATGTAAAATATGATGTAGAGATTACTGTGAAATATTGCAGGAGGCAAGTTTTAAATTCTGCAGATGGCCTTATTTGTGTATTTGTCTTTTTATTTGATCTGTATCACTTTTTGGTCAGATTTTCTGGGGTAAAAGTCACATCATATGTGATGAGGAAGAAAGAATTTAACATGAACTGATAAATGTTCCTGCACCATCGCGTGTAGACACACACACTAAAGGCAGTTACTGTACCGACAGGTAAGTCTCCATCCTCTCTGACAACCACAGCACTACATAGCTGACATTAAGGGATACCTCATGACGCTTCTTGTTTCTATGAAAATTCTGAACATCTGACAGACATAGCAGGGAAGTCTTTCTTTTGAGATGCTTTAACTGTAAATTAGAAGGAAAGCAAAAGGAAAAACACATCAACACTGTTCTTCAAGCTGTAACCAACGGAGAATCCCAGGAGATTGCTTCAAGCAGCTATGGGTACCGTGGTGTGCAAGCACCTCCCAGCATCCTTGTTCCGTTGCTTTAGATGCAGCCAGACGTGCCCTGGGTTATCCGCCGTCTCTACTGTAAGAAGTGATGCAAAGTGCATTCGTATAAACGTGAGGTTTGCTTCGCTTGGGTGGACAGCAGCCCCTGTATCATTGAACTCATTTTGTAACAGCAATTTCGCTTGCAAAAAAAAAAAAAAGCTATGAAATAAAACATGTCCCTTAACTTCATTGCTATGGAATTAATTTTTTCCCCAGGGAAAATTGGTGTATTTTTTTATGAACAGTATCAATTTGGAGTGACCAAAAGATACTTTAAAAGTGGGTTTATTTTGATTTCTCATCTGGAATAATCATGTTCTGGTATTATATCTACTTATATTTAATAAATATGCATTTTAATTTATTATGTATACTCACATACTAGAGAAAGATATTAGTATGCATTTAATAAAACCTATTCACTTGAATATTTGGAATACTTGATTATTTAAAGTGAGCTTCTCTGTTTGTTCCCAAGGATATGCTAATAAGTGTGACAGGAGTGTGTGGGAGGTGTGAAAGGAGTTAGCACTAGTGGGAACCCCCGCCTGTAGGTATTTTAATATGTTCTAATTATATGCCCACTAGTGGTAATGATCGCCAGGCTGCAATGGTCCTGACCTCCTAGAGTCAAGGGAGACTTTGTTATATGAGTCACGAGGAAGCATGACAGAAGTGAGATCTGTAACAAGATGGCTGCTCTTACCGTTAGTATTATGATAGTCTCCTACAGTCTGTGGGAGTTTTCTTTGCTTGTGTTTAATCAAATTACACAATTTCCCTAAATAAGAAAATAGCACAAGCTGTAATTAGAAGAATGTAGGTGGCTCCTTTGGGCGTGGCAGATCACAACACCCTCTAACTGAGCACAGAGTCCAGAAAAGGGTAGCGTTGGTGTTCGGGTACCATGGAGAAAGGCTTGGTTTTTTTTCCCCTACTTGCTATGTCATTCCTGCGAATTGGTGCCTTGTCTGTGCAGTGGCTGTGCTCTCCTGTCAAGGCAAGGAGAAGATAATTCTAACCGTGAGACGACGTGGTAGCTCTTGCGTTTGATTACATCACCTAAAAAGGAAGCTGAAATGGCTATTCCTTTAATGTTTTGCACAAATTCGGTTTTTATTTCAAAGACAAAGGAATGACTGTCTGGATACTGCTGCTGTTAAAGAGGTAAGGAGCCCTGGGGGCTGGAGAGGTGGCCTGGTGCTTAAGGGCACTGGTTGCTCTTGCGGAGGACCTGGGTTTGGTTCCCAGCACCTACATGGTGGCTCACAACCATCTGCAACTCTGCTTCTAAGGGATCCAGTGCCTTCTTCAGGCCTCGGGCATCACACATGCGCATAGCATACATGCATAACATACATGCAGTCAACCACTCATACACGTAAGATAACAATTTAAAAAAAAAGCTAGAATCTCCCTTTTTGCTAGTAAAATAAGCTTTTTGAAGAAGGTGGGTGGTTAGTTCAGAGAAGCCGTAAGAATCTTACCCTGGTCATCACTGCCTTGGTGGAGACTACAAACCATTGGGAGTTTCCTTTCTCCACCTGAGTCTGCACTGCTCACAGAGTCCTGGGTGATCCTAGCACAGAGCGCCCCACCCACCTCCACACGGCCCTTTCTGTTCTTTGTTCTACCCCTTTCATTTTCCCTTCTTCCTCAAAATGCAGAGCGTGGAGCCCAGGGCTGTAAAGCAAGGGTGTACTCCCAGGTACTCCAAAGGTTAGGTCGCTGGAGTTCAAGGTCAGACTGAGCTACTTAGGGAGATCAAGTCTTAAAACCAGCAACAAAAACAGGTCATTGGGATGAATCTCAACCCTGAAAAGTTAGCTGGAGTATCAGAGAATCCAAATCCCGGGCCGATGTTTTTGTCTGAAAAAAAAAAGAAAAGAAAAGAAAAGAAAAGAAAAAAACCCTCAAAGATACTAACTGTCGTGCACTCTTCCTTTCTTTTGAAACAATGGCTGGAAACTGTTGGACCTGGCCAAATGGCAAATGTGGGTTACAAACTTGGCAAGTTTCTCTGGGTAGCCAGGACTGACCTTATATACATATATAGTCCCAAGTGCAGGACGTTTACCTCCTTGTGACCGGTGCTTTGAAGTGTTCTCAGGTGAGTGGTCCAGCTGTTACACACCTTTGGTACTTGCTGTCAGCCTTATGGGTTGCCACCTGGACCCCTCAATAGCAGCAGGCATTTTCGTTTTATTTATCAGTACTTTAGGAAGCAAGTGCCCTTCAGTCTAGCTGAAGATAACTATTGCTCCAGCCTGCTTAGAAGTAAACAGTCATATTTAAAGCGTGTGTGTGTGTGTGTGAAACACGGCCTTGAAATTCTGGGTGTGAGCTGCCAGACTGCAGGATAACTGCATCACAGCTCCTGCCTGCTAATATTTGGAAGATTACTACCGATATGCAAAGTTAACATGTGCAAAACGTGTACAAAGGAAATTCTTCCTATCTGCCCTCCTCTCTTTCCCTTCCCCTACTTCCTCCCTCCCCTGTCCTCTCTGCCCTGTGACAGAGGGAGAAATAAGCAAAAATATTCATCCTGGGTAAACCAGCAAGGATGAACCGAAGAAGTTCCACCCAAACCGGACTTAGTGAACCCGTGGGTTGTTGAGGTCACTTACAGGCACAAGGATGCACGACTCAAAAATAACTCACCGAAAAGCTCACCCCAGTGGGCAGCGATTCAAAACTGTGTCCTTGGAGCTCCCCGCAGGACTTCCAGAGGGCTAAAAAGGCCCTGCCTCCCCACCCCCTTGGCTCACGTGATAGAGATCACCCTAGGGATGGGTTTCACCCCAGCTCTTCAACGGAATTTTACATTTATGCCTTTATTTTCATTTATTGAAAATTAAAGTAATTTAGAGGTTAAATTTTCCAAATAATCCTCCCCCAAAAAAATATTCTCTTAGAATGTTACTATTCTTAAAATTTTAGCATTTTGCCCTGGAGTAAGGAGGACTAGGTTTAGTTGACATGATTTTGGAACCAATCTGCTTTTGGTCTCTGGACTCTTCTCACATGTTCCCCTGAGTAAACAGTTTTAAGAGTTTGTGTTATGGGGGATTAAGGCTACTTTCTGCGAATCTTTAGTCTTCTGAGTGAAAGAATTTAACAACTGGCTTAGAAGGAAACAGACGGATCTATTCAAGTTTGAAGGAAACCGCAGGAACAGACACACTATCCGTTTTGTAGGCCGCCGGGAGGAGTGAGGTGGGGAAGGAAGAGGGATGATCTGCCTTTGGGTTAGCGTCCAGAAACCAAGTAGGATCAGCAATGGAAGTATTAGTATTACAGCCTTGAAAGTAAGGGGATCCTGGCGGTCAGAAAACAGGGAATGCCTAGAGCTTGGGAGGGAAAGGTGTCCCAACAGAAGATTAGTGAAGCTATGTTCTGGTGCAGGACGGCTTCCCCAGCCAAGCTACAGTCCTTCCTATGGGCAAGGGTTCCCTGATGCGAATGTCAGCTCTGCTCTGCTCTGGAGAAACGTTACAGCCCTGCTCCAGCAAGGGAAAGGTTCCCCCACCACCACCACCCAGCAGCCAACAGGTTACAGTTCCGCTCTGTTCCTGCTCTGATCCACTCTGCTCAGGTGAAAATGGTGACGTCTCTGCCTGACGTTTCTCCCCTCTAGAGAAAGAAAGTCTTTCCAACACAATCCAGGAGAGTGGCTGCCTCTGCCAGTGTGGAAAAAGGACAGCCCCAAACTGAACAGGTACATGGCTTACATAGGATCTCTTAGGGGTGGAGCTTTCCAACATGGAGATTTCCGGGGTGGGGATTCATAGGATCTCAATTCCTGCGCTTGGGACAAGCTCAGAGATAGATTGGTTTTCACGCTCAGGGATTGAGTTGAATTTCATCTCCTGAGGTGGTTAGGGGCACAGCGTGTTTCTTTGTCTCTGGTCTCAGGGCCAGGGCTTTCCTTAACGGACCCTTTTTTCCCTACACCAAGTAGTACCAGAGGAAGTGCAAATGCCCAGAGTGTGATTAAGATTTTGGCAACTATTCAAAAAGTAGATTGAAGAGTGTGGTAGTTTGAGCAGGAGTGGCTCCCATAGGCTCATGGATTTGTATGCCTAGTCATCGGTGAGTAACCTTATTTGAAAGGATTAGGAGGCCTTGTGTTGCTGGGGATGTGCTTTGAGGTTTCCAAACTCCAGGCCAAGCACAGGGTCTCCTTCTCTCCAAATGTGGATCAGATGGGGACGTAGCTCTCAGCTATTGCCCCAGCGCCATGTGGGCTACCACGCCCCCCCTGCCGTGATGAGCATGGACTAAACCCCCAAAACTGGAAGCACACCCCCAACTAGATGCTTTCTTTTCTAAGAGTTGCCTTGGTCTCTCTTCACAGCGACAGCACAGTGACTATGAGAACGGGTCAGGGAGGAAGACAAGTTACACGACCTGGTAAAGATCAACAGATAACTGCCCCGGAAGTTATACTAACCAACTTCTCTGCTTAGTATAAGTACATTGTCTCATTCAGATTATTATTATATTCACTTTCCTGAAGGGTGGTCTCCTGGCCAAGTGATTGGCAGGCCCAATTAGAGGAACTCTTTTTTTGTGTGTGGGAATGAGTGGACTGTGTGCTGTGAAACAGACACAGCAGTAACCCAGAAACACAGCACATTTATTATGTGCAGTGGACAGAAGGGCATTGTTACTCATGGTAGGGGTCTCTGTGGGGAGCAGTCAAGGTGCAATAACACCAGAGAGGATTTCATCCATTTGACATACCAGGCTTCCCTATCTCAGTCCCAAGCAGCAACCCTTTCTAGTTTATTGCCAGCAAAGGCAATGTCTGCTCTCTAGGACATAGATACAGAACTGAAAACATTTAGGACAGATGCTGGACACAAAACTGACTGCCTTGGGCTGTCTTTCGGACCTGAGTATATCCAGAAGCTCAGGACAAAGTTCGTCAAATCTCTGTACAAGGACTAAGCCTCTATTGTCATAGCACTCCAGAGGGATAGGGTATAGTTCCTGGGTGAGCTTGTTCAGTTTGGCTGTGTGTTGAAGGAATTGCTTCAGGAGGGGCAGAGACAGTTTATTATTTAAAAAAAAAATTGATCTTGAGAAGCTGGGAGCATTGGCTCAGGGCAGGCATAAAATCACTAAATGCAGAATCCTCCAGCCAACATTTCTCCAAATTCAGAGTTTGCAAAGTGTCTTTGACTCTCTCAAGGAGCTTTCCAAGTGGTTTAAACCACTCATCAAGAACTGTGTAACTCAGGAAGAGATGCTTAAACTGAGAAAGGTTCAGGCACTGGGGCAGGTAATCCAGGTCTCTCTGTATGAGGTGACAGAAAGTGATGGACAGGGTCTCCAAGGGCTTCTTCAGGCACCCGAGCCACTCTTCCAGGCTGCCAAGCAGAACACAAATATCATCTACATAGAGATGCTGGAGGCAGTGGGATTTGGGTAATTGTGAGAACAATGTGTTCACCCACTCCTCTTCCAGCTCTTCAGATTCACTGACCCTGAATGTATTCACGATACCTTCCAGCAATGATTGTGTGAAGGTTTCTCATCTGTCCCGGGTATGGTCCAAAAGGAGGCATGTTTTCTATCCATAAATTTCTCACCTTCAGCTTGCATATACAGTGGAGGGAGGAACTCTTAAAGGGGAAGAAGACTATAATATTTGGGGGCACTTAGAATACCATGTCTCCACCCAGGGCCAGAGGTAGAACTCATACCATCCTTCTGTCTAGCAGGAAATCTCTCTCTTTTCATGAACCTTAATGAAGCCCTGATAATTCAACCTTTTTGCATGGTATTTTAAATCTTAATTAGGGGTAAAACTGATCCTTCTCAGTCCAGTGCTACCAGGGAAACAGGTGGAAATGGGAGTTCATTTTCAACAGTCTGCAGGTGTGCTAATGTCTGCCCAGCTACCTAAGCCCTTTGTATTGAATTTCTTCTTCTTTTTTTTTTTGCAGTTCTTTCATTTTTATTAGCTCTCTAATCAAATCTCATCAAGGTGACATTTATCTTAACAATGTTGGCATCCATCCGTTTTTCAATGTTCCTGGTTGTGTCTTTTCTCAAATCTGGTGCTGTCCTCTGATTTTTATAATGTGGCTGAGGTTATACAGGAAATGGCACATTGCAGTTTCCTCCGAGATGGAAACATTCTATCTTTCATCTGTAACCTCATCGGAATCCTGCTTTATAACTGTGGTGCTCTATTAGGGGTCAAAAAGGAAGAGACCACCATTCCAACTGAAGTGTCTGACAAGACAAAATTTACTTCAGGGTACACTGGGAAGAGCCAACACACAGAGACAGGAAGTGAGGGACTGGTATTGGCACAAGATACCTCAAGACCAAGTTCTCAGCACAAAGAATGTTTGTTTGACACGGGGAGACAAAGGGCAGGGGATAAGAGACAAAGGCGGGAGATGGAGGATGAGAGAGAAAGGGAAGGGAACAAAGGATTGGGGGAAGGGATATGGGGAGGACTGCTTCTGGATAGAGACGAGAGAGATGTGTAACCCACAGAAAAATGACAGTTTGTAAAGGTAAAAGGTGAAACACCATGTTAAGATGACGTGTTTAATGTTGATTGGGCATGTTCATTAGGGTAGCCCAAGGGGCCTTTTGATTAGTAGACTTCAATACTTGGACCTTGGTAGTCAGCCTCAGGAGGAGGAAGTGGCCAAATAAGAGAATTACCTTGGGGCTAGCTTTAGGAATGTAATCTGATGGGTTTTTAGCAAGGCAGAGGGATGGGGAAGAAGGGCAATGCCGGAGCCATGTTTGCCATGCTTGGGCTAGCTAGAGTCCCTACAAGAAGGGCATTTTGTTATGACTAGATCACAGGGACCCCCAAAAGATCACCATGGAGGCTGAGTCCCATATATAAAAGCAAAGAGCCTTTATTCTTATTCAAGTTCAAACTCAGACTCTCCGTGTGTTCAACGCATTGGCATGATCAGAGAGCCCTGAACTCAGCTGCTGTGGAGTTTTTATAATAGCAGAGGTTAGGGTGAGGGATTTCTAAGGTTCAGGACCCCTGATTGGCTGACATTTGTCTAGCGGGTGCCCTGATGAAAGGGGATGTGTGTGTGCTGGGCTAAGGGACATCAGGTGATCCTATCTAAAATGGTTGGAACAGTTAGGGATCTCCTTTGGCATGTTATTAGGTACTCTCCCTTTGAATGGTCCATTCCTCAGTGGTCTCAGTTTGTGGTCTTTCTGGAACCAGGTAATCTGAAACTCAGGCCTCATGGCTGGGCCCTACACATTTGGCTTTTATTCTAAGGAAGGTGTTGGCTGTGTCTTTACCCCATTGGCTGCTGAAGTCAGACCTTAAAGTCTTATTGGCTTGTCTGAAAAGAATGGGTGCACAGGAACTGAAGGAGGAAGGGGGAAAGAGTCACTGCTCCAAGCCATCAAGTTCCTATTACATAGCATGGGGTTTTTGTGTAAATGCAGGCTTTGCTGGATGGGGAGGATTAAAACATTTGCATGTAAGTCTTCCAAGGTGGAGGAAATTAAAACGATTTAATGCCTTGTCCTAAACACAAGTGTTACAGTATTTGACAGAAGAGACTCATAGTTGATGTCTTACAGGGGGAACTGAAGGGACATGGTGACATTCTTGAAGCCAAAGCTCTGGTTCCATTGATTTTCCTACCTCCATAAAACTGAGCACAAAGCAACTTCACATTCTGAATTTACTTCAGATGCCAAAATTCTCCCTCTGCTGTTGGGCCCCACAAAATCTTCCTGCTTTTTTTCTTTTTTGTTTGAGTCAGGATCATACTGTATAGTCCTGGCAAGGCGGGAACTCCCTCTGTAGACCAGGCTGGCGTTGAATTCAGACATCCGCCTGCCTCTGCCTCCCAAGTCCTGGGATCAAAGGCGTGCGCCACACCTGCTTCGCTGTCATTTTCTAATCTCAATGAATATTAAACTCCACATAAATATAGTTTGCATAAATTGGAAGAGTTGTATTTTTTAAATGTTCGTAGGTGAAGTAGGATGAAGAATGTACTTGTACTAGAATTAGAAGTGAGGCAAGAAGCATGAAGACGATACTGACAGGCACAAAAACAAACAAACAAATCTTAGACGCACTGCCGCCCTGGTGGCATGGCATCGAATGAACCAAAAGCTTTGCAATTGGCCTTAATAGGGTTATTAAATGGACTTTTCTGCTTATTCTGGAGTCTGGGGCATGGAATTCTCAGCGTTTCAGTGAAGTAGAATTAGGTAAAAAGATAAAAAGAAAACCCCTTTTTGTTCCTGCACTTGAATTCAGAGCTACATGCTAAGCATACACACTCTACCACTGAACTGTATCCCCGGCTCTGTGAAAATTCCTTAATAGATGTCATGTAGCACAGGCACTAATGACCTGTCGCATGAAAACCATAGGAAACAGCTGTGCAGACAAATGACCAGCAGCAACAGCTTCGCTGCATCCGTTCCTGAGGCAGGGCCTCTCACTCAGCATGAGACTCATGAGACATTGGCAAGAGATTTGTCACTTGTATTGGTTTAATAAAATGGTCAGTAGCCAGGCAGGAAATATAGATGGGACAACCAGAATAAGAGAATTCTGGGAAGAGGAAAGGCAGAGACACAGTCATCAGTCAGATGCAGAGGAATCAAGATAAGAATGCCTCGTTGAGAAAAGATACTAAGCCATGTGGCTAAACATAGACAAGAATTACAGGTTAATTTAAGTTATAAGAGCTAGTTAATAATAAGCCTGAGATAATAGACAAAACAGTTTATACTTAATATAAGCCTCTGTGTGTTTCTTTGGGACTGAATGGCTGTGGGATGAGGATGGACAGAAACTTCTGTCTACACTAGTCTCTTCTTAATCACCACTAACTTCTCAGCTCCGGCTGACCAGCATCAATTGTCCTAATAAAGTAAAGGATTTACTTTAGTGGTTCTGGTTTCTTGTTAATAACATCTAATTCTTCAGCTCCAGCTGACCAGACACCACAAATTCTTCACACAAATGGCCTAATAGAGTCTTTACTTCCCTCTGAAACTTCACAAGTCATCTTCCCTGCTGCTCTCAATGTCTTGCCATGTCTTACAGAACAGCTCACTGATTTTTCAACATTCAATGAGATTTTAGTTGCTTTCCAAAGTCCTCTCTCAATCCTCCCAAACACAATCAGGTCAGGTCTGTCATAGAAACACTCCACTCTTGACCCCAAGTTGTTATAAGTACAATTGCTGTGATGAAACAGCATGACCAAAGCAACTTGTGGAAGATTCTTTTTAGTGTTTTAACTGTAATACTCCATGGCTTCCTTAGCCCTTCTTCTTCTCTCATCCAAACACCCTGCCCCGGGGTGGCACGACCCACTGTGAGCTGAGTCTGCTCTCACCAACCACCCATCAACAAACTGCTACAGGCCAAAGTCATGGAGGCATCCGCTCTATCAAGATCCCTCCCCCTCCGATATGTCTAAGAATATGTCAACTTGACAACTGGCAGAGCCAGGATATATTAAAGATGTTAAATACCTTTCTCCATCGCAGAAACACAAAACTATTTTTAGATGCCATTTCGCCCCAGTGAGAATGGCTACCATGAAAACAAATGACAACAAAATCTGGCAAGCACGTGGGGAAAGAGGTATCCATAGTCACCGCACATGAGAATATAGACTATAGACTGGTATAGTCACTGGACAGAGATCAGCATGGACGTTTCTCAAAAGCTAAATGTAGAACTAGCATATGACCCAATTATGCAACTTCTTGGCATACACCCAAAGGACTCTACGCCCTACCACAGAGATACTTGCACAAGTGTGTTTATACTGCTCCATTCTTAATACCCAGGAAACGGATCGAGTCTAGATGTCCACCAGCAGATGAAGGACAATGAAAATGTGATATATGTTTATATACACATATACATATATATATATATATATATATATATATATATATACACTAAGTGGAATTGTATTCATCTGTAAAGAAAAATAAAATCAGCAAGAAATGGACGGAGCTGGAACACGTAGTAACTCAGACTCAAAGATGCATGTGCATGTTCTCTAGCATGTGTGGATCCTAGCTCCTCACTTATAATCACATACAAGTTTAGAAAGGCAGGGATTAGAGTCAGGGAAACTAGGAACGGGCTCACAAGAGGTGAAAGAGGTTTTTAAGGGAGCAGAGGGGAGGGAGTGGGTGGGAAGACAAAGAAGACACAGAATTGAAGCTAGGAAAGGGAACTCGGGGTGGAAGCGGTCAGAGAAACAAGAGTGGGGTAGTAGGGGGGGGGGATCAACCCCTAAACCATGAAAATTCCATATGGAAACTACTCTGGATGCTAGCTTAAAAAAACTTTAAACACCATGATTCTAAATGTATGTATATCTAATGGCAAATCCTTAAATGATAACAAGCCAAAAGAAAAGAACAGGGCAGTCCACAACCACTGATAATAATAGTTATGAAATGCTTCTCTCTCAGGGAGTAGTGAACATCTCAGTCAGTAAACACAGCGCCTGCTGAACAAGCATGAGGACCCGAGTTCAGATCCCCAGCGCCCATGTAGAATGCTGGGAGCTGTTGCAAGTGCCTACAAACGCAGTACTGGGGAGGCGGAGGCAGGCCGACCCTGGGGCTTGCTGGCTGGCTGGCGTTTCTGAACTCATGCACTCCAGGTTCAGCAGAGACCCTGTTTAAAAAGAAAAAAAAGAAGAAGTGATGGAAGGAAACACTCAACACGGATGTCTGATTTCCATATACATGTATGCGCATGTACACACATAGGAACACATTCAAATAAAAAGCCAGTATCCTAAAATGTCAGGATACGTATTCACTTCATATCAAACCTAGCATACTTAGAATTCTTCAGATAGCTACCCACAGCCACAGCCACACACACACACACCTGCACGCAGGCACACATGCTCACACGCGCACATACCAACACGAACGCATGCGCACTAACACATAAGCTGAGCGGTCCCTGAGCTCACCTTTAACCCAGAAGATGTGGTCGGTATTAATGAGCAGCCATCCTAACTACCCAGGATTTAGAGGCCTTGTTTTATCTCATTTGCATTTTCTCATTCTACGGCCTCAGCTTTTAAATAGAAAAGGACAGCTCAGCGGATGGTTCTCCGTACCAAATTTCTGGGGTAGACTGAAATTGAGTTTTCTTCCTTCCAGCACGCCAACCATACGACAGAATCCACAGGACTCCTGATAATTCGATCAACTTGGCAAATGAACTCCAGACTCAAGGAATATCTAAATTCGATTTTCTTGTCCTGTGTGGGCTTTGTTTCCTTATCACCACTGTGGCCTGATTCACTTTTCTCATTTTGACCCAGGCTTTCTCCCTGAGGAGTCTGAAAGGCAGCCCTCTCAGGAGGAACTTCTTTTATTTGATTGTTTTGGTTCAGAGATAATTTTGCTTCGAGGCTTCTGGTATTTTTCCTCACATGACACGGGCCTGTTCCACCATGCATTACCGCAGTCTGGCCTAACGCCAGTACCACCTAGAGGCCAACTGCGACACCAGGATGTCTCCAGAGAATGACCAGTGGGGATGGGAGTCACTGCTTCCTTAGTCTGCAGCTCCGAACAGAAAGAAAACCCGAATAGCTACAAGTCCCCAGTCACCACGTTGCTGTGTGACAACTCCCTGTGGAACGGGCAGACACCCGTAAGCTCCTCTCGTGGGATAATAGGTCTGTGAGCCCAGGCCTATGCCAGGCGAGTACTGTACCACTGAGCTCCTGCACGACCAGCTGCTGTTAGCCAGGAGGATAGCTCTGTAAGGGACGGACCAATAGACCCTAAGAACAGGTCCTAAAGAACGTGATCAGTTCAAGACCATGGTAATAGAAGCGGCCAACTCTAGATGGGCCAGCTCAGGGTCCCCAAAATAAATGTAAGGGATGACGGGTCATAGTAGTCTGTTCTAGCTTGTGGGCGTGGAGAGAGTCTTGAGGGAGTGAATGGATGTCATGGACATGAACACGGCCATGTCAAGGACTGCAATACTTTAGATGCCTGGGAATAGCAAAATCGCCCCCTGGTCTTCCTTCTTGCTCCGTGGTATGTAATAAACAAGTTGAGTTTCCAAGCTGCTACTGGTGCATCTTTGTCCAAGCACACGGCCCACGTGGCCCCAGCTTTTCTGTATGCGTGTCTGTCATTCCTTCATTCCTGTTCACCCCAGCTAGGTAGGTCACTGCACAAGCTAGCTGAGATTAAAGTAACTTCAAGGCTCGCTGACTCTGAGAGCTTGAGCAGAGTGCTGCTACCCTTCCTCTGGTGAGCTTTTCTGCTTTAGGGGTCCTTGAACCCTCGAACATGTTCCTGCATCTCACACATTTACTTACAACAGGCTGGGTGAGACGGTCTCTGAGGGAAGCTCTCCCGGAAGCGCCCACCCCATGGAGCAGAAGGAGGGCACAGCAGGAGAAATGAAGTAAGAGCCCCTGGCCCGCCAGGGTCTGGGCAGTCATGCTTGGCTCAGCCCATTCCTTTCCTAGAATGCATTCTGGCTCCCTCATTTGTGCTAATTTGACTCTGGTCTGGCTGTCTGCTACTGTGTCCTATCTGAAGTATTTTCTTTTGGGACACCAGAAGCCAGTCAGCTGCTGGAGCTGAGACCAGAGGAAACTAGAACTTGCCCCCAAAACATTTTACATTTTCTTCCTCTCTCCTCCCCTCTTTCCTTCCCTTCCTGCCTTTCTTCCATTTTAGAATTAAATAATTTGTTTTAAAGAAATTTTTCTTCCAAATGTACCATCAACCGAAATAATATTGCATGCATTCATAATCGGAGTAAGGCTATTTAAAATTGCTGTGAAAAACAAGAGCGAAATTCTAGAATTACTTCAGGTTCTTGTCCTAAAGAAATCTGGTTCATGAGGCAGGAATGTTGAATACACAAATAACACAGAGCATCTGTTGATACTAACTACCCTGTGTCTCCATGTAAAAACAAAAAGAAAATATAAGAGATTATGTTTAAAATATTCTAGATGTCAAAAGTTGGCCTGACTGATTAATTCATGCAGATACGCACCCACCTCTTACTCCCCAACCACCTGTCTCTCGTTCTTTTGCTAAAGTTAGTTTTGATCTCCTGAATGCAAGCAATTTTCTTGCCTCAATTCTAGAATAGCTATAGCTGCAGGTATGGTCCACTTATCTAATTCTTTTTTGTTTTTGTTCTGAGATTTATTTATTCTTGTTTTATTGTGTATGAGTCTTTGCCTGAATATATGTCTGTGTACCACATGCTCACCATACCCATGAAGACCAGAAGAGACTGTCAGATCCCAGACTGCTGTGAGTACCATGTTGGTGCTGGGAATGAAACCCAGGTCCTCTGGAAGAGCAGTCTGTGCTCTTAGCAATAGAGCCATCTCTCAGCCTTACCGTTTTGTTTTTAGGGCGGTGGTGGCGCACGCCTTTAATCCCAGCACTTGGGAGGCAGAGGCAGGCGGATTTCTGTGAGTTCGAGGCCAGCCTGGTCTACAGAGCTAGTTCCAGGACAGGCACCAAAGCTACAGAGAAACCCTGTCTCAAAAAACCAAAAAAAAAAAAAAAAAAAAAAAAATAAGAAAAAGAAAAGAAAAAGGAGCTGGGTAGCAACACGCCTTTAGTCCCAGTCCTCAGGGAGGCAGATGCAGGTGGACCTCAGTGATCCAGCCTGTGAGTTCCAGGACAGCCAGGACTGTTACACAGAGAAACCCTGTCTCGGGGGGGGGGGGGGGGGAGGGACACACAAAATTTATTATATGATCAAGGAACGAGAGCATTAGACTGCAACAAAGTAAATAAGTTCATGCTACTATCTATTCCTAAATAGCTACTAATAGCACTATCGGGGACACAGGGTGGCAGGCTCTACTTATAAGCACTCAGTTGGTCTCAAAGGTATTGGAGAATTAAGTGTTCCCAGCTAAGTTGGTGAAATTTTCCTACAGGGAATGAGTATTTTTTTTAATACTTATTTGTTTGTTTTTCAATATGTATGTGCTTTGCCTACATGTATGTCTGTCAACCACATGCATACCCAGTGCCCTTGGAGACCAGAATGCTTTGAAATCTCTGGGACTGGAGTTACAGACAGTTGTGAGCCACCACGCGGATGCTAGGAATTTAATCGAGGTCCTGTGGACGAGCATGAAGTACTCTTCACTGCTGAGACACCCAGCCCCTAAATAAGTGAATGTTTAACAGATTCTCGAGCCCAGCTTGCAAAGCAGTCATAATCCCTGTGCGGTCAGGACTCCTGCAGAGTTCTTGAGTTTCCCTTTCCTACTGTACAGGAGGGAATTCCTGTGGGTATCTGTAAAACCTGCCTCCCGCCGCATCCAAGACAACTTCTGGGACACAGATATTCCACTTCTTCTGTAAGGCTTTGCCTTCAATTAGCCAAAGACTTCTACTTCCTGCTCCTCCCATTGTCACACATCATCATAATTCATCTCCATAATACCTTCTGTGGCCAGCTGTTGCTATGGAAGCTGTTGCTATGGAGTCTGGAGGTTGTGATGATCTGTTTCCCAGATCGGCCTCTTGAAGCCCAGCTGCTGCAGACTCTTCCTTTTGCTCTACATGATCTACTCTCAGCTCTTCATCGCGTCGATTTAGCTCATCTGTCAGGAATCGCAATTGCTGTTGCTTCTTCCAGTCTTTGAGCTCTGTATAACCCATGGCGGGGAACTGATCCATTCTTTTTCCATTGTCTTTCCTACTTGAAAGTGCGGAACAAGGAAGAGGAAAAGTGGAGCTTGATCCTCTGTAGAGGCACGATGTTTTTAAAGCCATTTAAAGCAAGTAGGTCTTACAAGTGTTTCACTGGGCTTTTCCACCTCTTGTTTTGTTACGCGTATACATGCTGAGAGTTTGCTAGCACTTCTGTTACAATAGGATTCGTATCTTATGATCAATACCATCTTATGAGAAATACACATATATGTGGAAGGAAGCTCGAGTGGACCAGTGTGTTGCAGTGAGGATGACCTCTTTCCACAGGGAACTGTGATGCATCTCCCTAAATGGGGCATTAAGACGTTTGGTTTCCGCCTTGTGCTGGTGATTTTTAAGGAGAGCTCAAGGCAAACTGGTTTTGCTCTGTGTCAGATACTTCCAGAAAACAGACCCGATTCTGTGGTTGTGTACACTGACTTTTCCCACCCCTGGAAGGCACAGAAACATAACCTCTCAATGCATTGCCATTTGTCCAGCTATCCCTGCTAAGGCAATGCCTGAATCTGTAAACACCGAGGAAAAGATTCAGTTAAATGTTTTTGGAGTCCTGTAAAACAGTCTCTGTTTTGGGCCCTCGTTCTATAAATGGAAAGTTAACAGTGCCGTTTTCCTATTCACTTAGAGCCACCATCCAGCAAAGCCTCTGGCTGGTCATGTAGCATCTTTTCTATTTTTAGCTCTTTGTATCTGCTCCAGAAAGTGATGAATTATCCTTACAGATTTGCCTGGTTCATCCGCAGACGCAGTTTTAGACCTCCCTGGATCCGCTTGTGTCTGACTGCCTGAGCAGGGTCCTGTTTGTTCTTCAGGTCCCTTCCACTTAAGAAAGCTCTGCAACTTGTCTACTGTGTCGAGCGCTCCAACATCACTGAGCCGCTTTTGGCTCTCGTCTATTTTCTTTCAACTCCATTCCCTTGGGGTGAAATCTTTCTTCTGTGCTTATTCCATTTGTCCTTTGCAGTAGGACTGACCGTTTGCTTCTCAGAGTATGACTGCCCTTTAACAGGGTCCAGATTATGCCTCCCACAAATATATGGAAACGGGGGTGGCGTGTACTGCACAGCTTTTGACCTCTCGAACTTGGCATCCAGTCACGCCCCTGCTTTTGCCAAGGTTGCCTCACACAAGGCTGCTTCCTGGAAGCTCACTTTGTAGGGGGGAATGGTTCTTGAGAAGGTTTTAGCTCGCACATCACCTCACAGCTCCCAAAGGATTATTAGCCAAGCACCGCCTCTCAAACCCAAGGGCCTCCTTGGCCTGGTAGATGGACTCACGAAGGGAAACCGGTTTTTATAGCTGGAGCGTTGCTTGGTTTTTACTCAGAGTAGAAAAGACAACTGTATTGAACACACAGCAAGGAAGCAGCCAGTGGGGAGGGAATGCAGTGCCTGGTACGGGCTTGCAGATTGCAGGGGTTCCATCTCAGAGCGACCCACTTTGGAGGCTTGGCTCCCACCACCCAGATGAGCATGGTCTTGTTTGGTCACCATTTAAGTCTGGGCCAGAACTGTCTCCATGGTACAAGGTTGTGGTTAATTTTGACACTGCCCCTTCTCTGTCACACTGTGCTTCTAGTGTCCTTCAAACTCTGAGACAGCTCTAAAATACTCCAAGTAACCTGGAAACCACTCTTGGTATGGTCTAAAAGCTTTAAGGTGTTTTATAGACAAGTCATGGACCAGGGCTTTATTACGGAAACCCCACTGTGGGAGCTTTTTGTTTTTGGCTTCTCGGTTATTGCCCTCAGCAAAAAAATATTACACAGTCCTGCTGCCCATCAACAGAAGTGGAAGAAAGATTCAGAGTGGTAGTGGAACCCCCACACCCCAAGAGTAAGTCCTGGGGCCGGAGCTTAGCCACATCTGTATGACTTGGGAGGAAAGACAAAGGACCAGAGATGATTGGCTTGTGTGGTGTTCAAGGTTCATCTCTAGGACTAGAATAACATCTGTGGAGAGATGACAGCTCCTCATTCATGGGAAGCTGCCTGCCTATACCCCATCTGATGTAAGGACTGAACCTTAGAGCGTCGGGGGCATCTGTCTCTCAGGATTAACTGCTGTCTGCAGCAGGACAGATGATCGACCTTAAAGGCAAATATTTAGGGTGGCGGTGAGAACCCTTTCAGGTCCACTTGCTGTTTTTGAAAGTTAACATCAGTCTGAATAAATTGGCATAAATGAGCTAACAAAGATGATTCCTTGGTCAAATGAGTCATTCCAGTACTGTGTCTATCTTACTGGTGTTAGTTAGCTTCAGAGAATCTTTCAACAGTTCCCTCCATACAAACCAGACAACTTCAGCAGTCCCCTCCATACGAACCAGACAATGCACAGCTGCTGGACAGGAATGACTACATTATGATGCACTCTTGTGGCTTGTGGCTATAACGTGGGCGTTTCTCTTGTGCCTCTCGCTCCGCGACTTTGTGATGGAGGTAGTGGCAAAGTGTGGCCTCAAACGCCTATCCAGTGATTGTTCACTTACTAAGTGCTTAGGAGACATGCTCACCAACACGTGGGGAATTTAAAGAAGAAAACCACAGCAGCGCAAATGTCTGTGCATGAATGTTGCAGGGAGAGAAGGAGATTGCCAAGGCTTTCTGTGATTAGCACCGCACTTTGCTTCTTTTGAACGCCCAAGAAACCCCTTTGGTGACTTAATTTCTGAGCAGCTCCTGGGGGTACAGAAACAGGCAGTAATAATAATCCCAATGTACCGAGGAAAGTGACTCTCCAGGACAAGGTGACGCTTCAGTGAAGTACTGCATTTGAGAGAATTTTCTGGGAAGGGGTGAAAAAATTCATTCTATAAGGGCAAATTCCACATGAAACCTGCCTGCCTTCACCTCTGAATATTCAGCAACCAGGGCTTAAAATACAACGCAAGTGCTTTGTCTATGAAATGGTGTCCATTAGGAGTATTTGGGGTCCCCCCACTATACTCTGGGGAGTGTAATAAACCTATTGTTCTGTTTATTATTTAGGATTTTATACAGAAGTACAATGTATTTTCATCATATCACTCCCGTGCTCCTTAAACTCCATCCATGTCTCACTAAATTCCCTTCTGAAACGCATCTCCTTCTCATGTATACTAACTGAGTCCAATTAGGGTTACTCATACGTACGTGGGTGTACGGCTGACTGGACCTGGCAATTGATCCTCCCTCTGGTTTAGCGTCTGCTTTCATCCTTTGATGGATGCTAAGTCAGGGCTAAGCGGGTTTCGTGATTCTTTGCTTGTCATTAGCCTTTTACACTGATAAGCTGGTTACACCCTCCTGACACCAGATGAGTCTTCTTGGCCCCTTGCAGAATTCCTTTCCAAACCGTGAAGGCTGTAGCTGTGCACTGCAGGTTGGAGCTGCCTGGCACACAAGATTTTCTTTCTAGCTCTGCTTCCAGGGCTTATCTAGCATTCCAGTTCTAGGGGAAACTGAAGAAAGCCTACAGGCCAGAAGGAGGATAGAGTCAGAGCTGTGGTGCTGACGAAGACGGCTGTCAGGTCCCTCCAGCGTGAAGATTGCAGCCCAACAGACAATGGCCAGATCCTCCTCCAAGACTGAACTTTGACACAGTTTGCATCCGTCAGTCCAGACAGCCAAATTGTGCCTCCGAGGGTCACTTTAGCATAAAGGATGAGGGTGGTCCCTGGAGGCAGGGGTCCTGCTCAGATGGTCTTTTCTATTAGCAGAGCTGGAGCCAGCTATAAACAAGCGAAAGCATTCTCCCAGGAAGAATTTCAGAGGGGGCAGAGGTAATGGAGTGCAGGACTTCTGCAAACCTGAACGTGGTCTGCCTTTGAAGTGTCCCTATTGCTGAACCTCAAAGAAGTCACCTTTAAATTAAAATGCATACAAAGGAGCTTCATCGGCTGTCATCTACCAGGGTCGGTAAGAAAACGTGAAAGGAAGCTAAACATGAAAGGTCATGCTAACCGCATGACCTCCTAAATGCTTTCGTAATTAAAGAGAATCTAGGAGAAGGAAACCAAGGAACAGCTCTGGTAGAAGTAAGAGCCAGAGGATGAGGATGTCTGCTGTGAGACTGTCCTTCTAACGGCAACAGGGAAGCTACACCATGAAATCTCGACAATATGGCTGCCTGGACAAGACCTGGATAACTCCAGCAACAATAGACATCCCAGTGCCGATGGCGGGGGTGGGGGAAACCTCACAGCCTCCCCACCCAACTAGATGAAGAACTATGAGCAATTAACAACACCAGGCTGTATTTATATGTTTGTTTGTTTAAAAGCTTGCAGAGCAGCAATGGTTAAAGAAGAGGAAGCCATGAATTTGGGGGAGGGAGGATTCATGGGAAGGAAGGGGAGGTGGGAGAAATGATGTAGTTATATTTTAATTAACTCTTTAAAGTTCTGCCTTGTGGAGAAGTAAGAAGAGACAACGGAGCTAAAGAAGTGTTCCGAGTTGCTGAGCTGACCTGGATAGAAACAAGTTTTTCTCCCACAGGGGAGTCTCACTTCTTGCCTGTTTGCTCTCCCTGCCTCTATTCTGTCCCCTTCCCCACACAGGTTTCAGCAAACCATGCTTACAGAAGGAGTTATGTGGCTCTGAGCCTTTCTGGTCAATGCTCCACCTCCCCTGAAGGCTCTGGTCAGTGAGGGACAGCTGAACACCCCAGGCAAAGGACACAGTAGCATTCCCGGTCCCTGGGTCCTTGCCATCTCTCGGCTGCCCCAGGTGGTGAGCTGAGACACGTAGTGTGTTTCAGAAGCCCGGCAAAAAGAGGGAAAATGTCCTTCTGGTTATTTCTTAAAACTGGAATGTTTGTTGTGGTCCTTAATAGCAGCAAGCTGTAGTGGGGGAGAGAAGTATTTCTGTAGTCATAGAGACCAAAACTTGTGAGGCTTTTGTCTCTCTAGTCTCTCTTGCACACTCTCGCTCTGCTTTCCAGGGTAATTTTATTGGGAGTTGGTGTGAGCATTTTAGTGAGAACACACGTGATACTGTCTGCCCGTGATGAGTCTGTGCACCATGCCTGAGCAGGAGGGACACATCATAGCTAAGGGAGTCCACGCTCTCCCTTGAGCAGTTCTGAAGAGGAGCCTGGGGTGGTGGTTTTTCTGAACTGTAAGCTAATAAAATCTCCCCATATTTGAAAGAGTAACTTTTCTCAATTGAAAAAAATTAAATCATAATTTGGGACTCTTGTCACTTTGTGTACTTAAATGGCTTTGCAGCAAAACAAACAAACAAAAAAAAACCCCTGGAACTATCAGGTATCAGTGGGTCTGTAACTGGATGGAAATTTTGTAAATGTGTTCTAGAGGATGAGACAATATGAGAGCAATGTTTTTATCTTTTCTGTACTTCTCATGGCTTATTTTCATTTTTTAAATCTGTTTTATTCTGAGCTCTTCAGACAAGTGTAAGAAAGTATCTCAGGGTCATTTTGATGACATTTTCCTGATGGCTAAGGAACCTGGAAACAACCTAGACGCCCCTCACCCAAAGAATGGATAAGGAATATGTGGTACATTTACACAATGGAGCATTACTCAGGTAAAAAAAACAATGACATGAAATTTGCAGGCAAATGGATGGAACCAGGGGGAAAAAATCATCCTGTGTGAGGTAACCCAGACCCAGAAAGACAACCAGGCTACAATCCACAGTCCCAAAGAAGCTAGGTAATAAGAAAGACCCTAAAAGGGATACATGGATTTTCCTGGGTAGACTAGGGGTGGGGTGGGGAGATGGAGGTGTGATAATATGGTGATATGAAGGATCAGGTTGGGCGGGTTGGGGCAGGATGGACAGGGAGAACAGATGTCTTGATGAGGGGGCTACTTGAGGGTTAGGGAGAAAGCTGGTGTTAGGGAAATTCCACAAGGATGACCCCAGATAATACTCCTAGCAATAGTGGAGAGGGTGCCTGAAATAGCCTTCTCCTGTAATCAGATTGGTGACACCAGAGAGCATTCATCCAGTAACTGATGGAAGCAAATGCAGAGATCCACAGCCAAGACCTGGGTCAAGCTCAGGAAGTCCTGTTGAAGAAAGAGAGGAAGTATTGTACTAACCAGGGAGGTCATGCCGGGGAAACCCACAGAGACAGCTGATCTGAGCTTGTGGGAGCTCACTGACTCTGGACGACACTTAGGGAGCCTGCATGGAACTGACCTAGGCCCTCTGCGAGTGTTTGACAGATGTGTGGCTTGGTCTGTTTGTGGGGCTCCTAGCAGTGGGATCTGGACCTATACCTGGTACTTGAGCTGGCTATTGGGAACCTAGTCCCCATGCTGGGTTGCCTTTCCCTACCTTGGTGCACAAGGAGGAGCTTGGTCCTGCCTTAACTTGATGTGCCAGGCTTTATTGACTCTCATGGGAGACCTGGCTCTTTCTGAATGGAGGAGGAGTGGATGGAGGATGGTGGAAGGGAAGAGGAGGGCAGGGATGGAAGGAGAAGGAGGAGGAGGGGAACTGTGGTTGGTATATGAAATAATTCTAAAAATTAATGAAAAACCAAAACGTTTTATTATTTTAAGCATATGACTGTTTCACCTTTACACGTTATCAGTGAACCACGTGTGTGCCTGGTGACCTTGAGGGCAAGAAGAAGGCATCAGATCCTCTGGAGTTGGAGTTACAGGTGGTTTTGAACTGCCGTGTGGGCACTGGGAATCAAGTTCAGGTCCTCTGGAAGAGTAGCTGGTGCTCTTAACCACTGAGCCATCTCTCCACTCCCCGTATCAAAGTTTAAAGCCATGACTGATACACAAGACATCAAATCCATTTAATGAATGAGATGGCAGACATGAAGTCACCCCTTTTATCTTTGCAGGCTAGAGCTAAAAGACTCTTGCTTAGAATATTGTTCTTTCCCAGATGAATTAATGTCTGGTATTTATCAGATGAACGCACACAGAGAATTTTGGAGAGTATAAATAGATGTTACAGAGAATGCAACTTGTAGGCAGACTTTCTGTCCAGACTGTGCTGGTCAGCTCTGTCCCACCAGCCTCTTCCAAATAAGCACATAGAGACTTAATATTAATTACAAATGCTTGGTCAATAGCTCAGGCTTGTTACTAGCTAACTCTTACATTTTAAATTAACCCATATTCCTCATCTGTGCCTTGCCACATGGCTTAGTCCTTTTTCTCAGTACAGCACGACCATCTTACTTCTCTCTGCATTTCCTTGAGACTTTTAGACTCTACCTTCTTGACTCTTCCTGCCTAAACTCTACCTGTCCAGCCATTGGCTAGTCAGCTTCTTTATTAAACCAACTCAGTGTCAGATATTCACACAGTATAAAGGAATATCCCACAGTTGCTGGCTGGAAGCTGGCTGGGGGAAGAGAAGAGGAGTCTCCAGGAAACTAATTCAGTTCTTCTAAGCTTTAAGTTTATTTAAGGGAAATGCTTGTAAGCATTAACTAGAGTGCTGTATCCTATTTGGAAATTGAAAAACGTCCAAGAAGTAGAACGTGAGGAACATCTGGCCTCTCTGACGGCTTAGTGCGTGTGTGGCAGATGTGTCTATAATACGGCATAATTATTCTTCCACCAGAGCCAGTGCTAATCCTTTAACAGTTTCTTACCATGTTAGGCTGAGCCTCTGAGATTCTATCAGTCCCATCTGAGGAGCCAATTTTGTCCGCTGGAAAGAAAGCAGGGTGACAGCCACCCACATGTGCAGGAAGACACAGACAGTTCACAGGATCACTGTCCCTTATGCCTAAGCCTAAGTTGGCATGCTAAGTCATGTTAGCTGTGAACAACGCCCACAGCAGCCTGGCACTCCCAACTGTGGGTCCCTGTACATGTTTAGTTCATTTTTAAAACTTAACTATCATATAAGTCCAGATATATGGCATTCTTTCATTCTTTTTCCTTTTTTTTCTTACAGTGTTCAGTGACTCCCTCATAGGAGTCTGAATTACAGGCCTTAACATGGGCACTATACAACTGGCAGTAAGGTCTATTAGCATTCTTAATTTGTGATTTTTTTTTAATGTTTTACTTAGAAAGCAGTCTCTCAAACATCTGGAGTAAAAAGGAATTAAGATCCAGAAGTTACAGGACTGAAATCAGCTTTATTTGGGGGCATGCTATCTGGGAGGCTACAACTGATCCATTTTATCGTTACCATCCAGTACACAGTACATAAGGAAGCTTTTGGTTCCCAGGGGATACCAGTGAGACAGCAGCCTGGAGAAGCACTCACCTGGCAGGAGGTGGGCCCACATCTGTAAACTCAGCAGCTGGTAGGCAGAGGAAAGAGGGTTATGAGATTGAGGCCATTCTCAACTACACAGTACTACACACCAAAGCCTTGTTTCAGTTAAAGAAAAGAATGAATGAACCTGTGTGTTCCGTCTCTATCCTCACAATTTATGCATGCTCTTAGTGATCCTTATTAATCATCCTGTTCTGGGTATGAAGGTAGATTAGTTAAAAGATGGCTGATAATTTTAAAATGGGTCTCTAGATTAACTTGGCTTCTAGTTAAGGTGAAATGGCTTGAAAAAAAATTAGGCCAAAGAAAGAAATGGCCTGGCCATAAGCTAAAATTCTGAAAATTTTGGTGATGGCAAGTTGTAAGAAATGGTTTCAGGTCCTCTCCTCTGAGTTGCAATAGGGCAAATGCCTCTATTGTGGGGGGGAAATCTGGCCTCTCTTAGTACATCCCTATACTTTTGGATCTTTTAAAAATTGTTCATTAAACTTAATTACTGCCAACTTCATTAATGCGTGCAATATATCATGAATGTGTTCACCCTGTTACCATCTCTTTCCCCTCCCACTCTATAGAGCCCAGTGAATGCCTCTCCTACTCACGTCTATTATTTTTTATGTGGGTCTTGTACATGTAGCAGGAGCTGCTGAGTATTCATGAGCACACCAGCTACATTTTCTAGAAGGAAGTGTAGTAGGGGACCCTCTCCATTCTTAACCTTTAAACTGTCTCTTTCCCCATTTCCTATCACGGTCCCTGGGTCTTGGAGGGGGCAGTATAGATGTCCTGATTAGGGCTGAGGACTCTACAGTCAGTCATTCATTCTTAGCATTTTTGCCTAGCGACGGGTCTCTGTATTAACTATTGCAGACTGCAAAAAGAGTCGATAACAGCAGTAGCCTACAGGGATAAATATAAATATTTAGACGGCAGTTAGGCTAATGTCTTAGTCAGGGTCTCTATTGCAGCAATGAAACACCATGACTACAAAGCAAGTTGGGGAGGAAAGGGTTTATTTGGCTTACACTTCAGCATTGCTCTTCATCACTGAAGGAAGTCAGGACAGACACTCCAACAGGGCAGGATACAGGAAGCAGAAGCTGATGCAGAGGCCATGGAAGGGAGCTGTTTACTAGCTTGCTCTATGTGGTTTGCTCAACCTACCTTCTTATAAAACCAAGAACCCGCAGCCCAGGGATGGCACCATTCATGGATCACTAAATGAGAAAATTCCTTCCAGCTGATCTCAAGGAGACATTTCCTCAACTGAGGCTCCTTCCTCTGATGACTCTATATAGCTTGTGTCAAGTTGACACGCAAAACCACCCAGTACAGCTGCGCATCTATTTAGCTTCAATTACTCTGTAGGGCCTGTGACATCCTACCCAGAGACTTTTTCTCAGGTTTACAGTACCAGGTATATGTTTCTTCCCACGAAGCAGGCCACATGGAAGGAAGCAGGACACCTGATAAAAAAAAGTGGTTACCCCAGAAACGGTGGTGCCCCTTGTGCACCAGTGGGAACATAGTACCTGGAAGTAACCTGAGCACGGCAGTCCTCAGGATCCATAGCTGGGGGGACCATCGGCATCTTTCCTAGTCCATCGGCCTGCAGGGAGGATATTCCCGTCTCAGCTGTGACTTGATTTACCCGCGTGCTCTCCCCCAGCTGTGTCATCTTCAGCAGCAGGGTCCTACCTCTTACCCTTTGGCGGGTAATTATGTCCCTATAACTTCAGTATGTGTGGCTAACATAACTTTATTCTAGTTTTTATTTGTCCTTTCTTAAGCATGGGAAAACATGAAAATGAACTCTTTTTAACCTATAGTGAAAAAGAATTTTTAATATTTCTGTCGACAGCTTTTTTTTTTTTTTGCTTTGGTTTTTGTTTTTTGAGTGAAGGTCTGGGAAAGGCTTTGGAGGAATTCAATTGAATGTACACCCAAATATGGAAAATTAGTGTTTTCTGTGATTTTTTTGAACTATTCCACCCTCTTGTCCTAAACAAAAGGAACTCAGCCAAATTACAAAATGGCTAAAGAATAAGCAATTTTTTTTCCTGCTGCATCTGGCAAAATCTTACTTAATTTTCTTCTTTTGGGTCAGGAGACTTGCCAGCATAAAACAGTTATATTCGCACTGTGAAACTCGTGTCCTCTGGCACAGGCAGCTTGTGAATTACAGACACTGAAGGGAGCCCTTGGGTAAGGCATGTCTCCACTGTGAAAGCTCACTAGTTCAAAGCTACTCCGGGCTAGTTCTCAGCTTGACTGTTATTCTTAATATGGTTTCCTACTTTGCATGTCTTCTATGGAGTCTCAAGAGTGCCAAAACAGAAATGACTCAAATCTAGAAGGAAAATAGGCTCTCCTGACCAATTCTGATTTGCCGCCATTGCATTCGGAAGGTTTTCAGATGCTAACTGCAAACACTTGCATCCCGAATTCCTTGCATCTTTCATCGTTTTTTAATGGGAGAAGAATCTGGTTTGGGTTTCTTTACTCTTTGACGGCTAACTTGCATCCAGGAGATGGAAATGGGAACCTTTATTTTCTAACTGAAGGGAGCACTGCCGTTCCAGGAGACATTACACAGCCCACTCTCCAGCGATGCCAAGAGAGAAACATCAGCCTCCGTTTGGTCCTGCAACCAACCAGAGCAGCAAATCATCTCCGAGGCTGGCTTTACTTGAAAACCGCTCGGGACCACAGACTTGTGAGGCAAGATGTGGTCTGAGCCAATGTTATGACCCTCAATCAAATGAAGAAAGCGTTTTCATTTAACCCATTTCCAGACTTCGACATTATGTCTGCATCTTTATTGTTGTCATCAAAGCAAAGCCTTCTATGTTTTAGCGTAAGATGGCCCTGTGCATGGGCTTGGGGAAGAATGAGTGTGAAGTTTCCACTTCCGTTTTCTTGGTAGGCAGGCTTTAGTTGGCCTCCGAAAGCATCTTTGATTAGCCACCCTGGGCTACACGAAATTGATCTAGTCTAAAAGAGAAGCAGAGCCAAGTGGTGACGGCTCACACCTTTAATCCCAGTATTTGGGAGTCCCACGACTTTAATCCCAACACTAAGAAAGTATGGCTGGGTGGAGAGAGGAATATAAGGTGGGAGGAAACAGGAGCTCATTATAGACTGAGGAGGCAGTCCGAGGATAGAATCATCCCTTTGGTCTGAAAATATTTTTTTCCCACATTTTTCTTTTTCAAAGCAGTGATTATATTTTTTAAACTAAGATTTTATGTTTTCATAGTCCAGGGTTTCCATATTTGTTATTATCGCTTACTATGAAGGTATAGCAAACACCTGGCTCTCTTTCCACATCACATAGACAATGAATCACCTGTACCATTCTTCCTTGATTTGGCTTTATCTGTGTTATCTCTTAACAACATGTCGGGTTATTAAGGTTAACAACAGCCTTACTGGCGAGTACCGTGGCGGCCTGCGCGAAAATTTTGAGTTGCGTTCCTCTAGGCTATAAGACCTTAGTTCAGAAGACAGTAGAATCTCTCGACGATACATTTGCTTATTCACCATGAGGTTAGCAAAGCCTAAAGGGGCTATTTCTCGAAGCTCAAACCAAGGCAAAACCTACGAGACCAAGCGTAAGACAGGCCGCCAGCGGCAGAAATGGGGGATGACCATTCGACTCGACTCCGGCTTAAGTCGGCGGAGAAGGAACGTGGATGAGAAGCCCTACAAATGTAGTAGATGTTCGAAGAGTTTCGGTCAGAGCTCCACTCTTTTTCAGCACCAGAAGATCCATACAGGGAAGAAGTCCCATAAATGTGCTGATTGTGGGAAGCGTTTCTTCCAGAGCTCGAACCTCATTCAGCACCGGCGGATCCACACTGGGGAAAAGCCCTATAAGTGTGATGAGTGTGGAGAGAGGTTTAAGCAGAGCTCCAATCTCATTCAGCACCAGAGGGTTCACACTGGAGAGAAGCCCTACTGCTGTGACGAGTGTGGCCGCTGCTTCAGCCAGAGCTCGCACCTCATTCAGCACCAGAGAACCCACACCGGGGAGAAGCCCTACCAGTGCGAGGAGTGTGACAAGTGCTTCAGCCAGAGCTCGCACCTCATTCAGCACCAGAGAACCCACACCGGGGAGAAGCCCTACCAGTGCGAGGAGTGTGGCCGCTGCTTCAGCCAGAGCTCGCACCTGCGGCAGCACATGAAGGTGCACAAAGACAAGAAGCCACGCAAGAGGGGCAAGAACGCCAAGGCCAAAGCTCACCCGGTGTCCTGGAAAGCTGGTAAAGGGAGGAAGGCAGTGGCCGGGCTCCGCCAGGTGAAGGGTACTGCTTCGGGCCTTTTTAAAAAGAAAAAGTGAAAGACAGGCAAATATGCTCTCTTAAGAGCGAGGCTGCTTTATAGTAGAGCTCTTAGATTTCAGATCTAAGAACTGCAATGTCATAGACTGTGCTTTGAATATCTCTGACTGTCTGAAACAGATGTTTGTCCACAAGTTTGTCCAGAACACTGAAGCCCTGTTAGAATTTACCTGTTTTACTTCATAGCACTGTTTAAGACTTACATACGTCCGTCTTCCATCAGAACAATACCAAACTGCATTCCCGATCAGCCTTGAGTTTGAAGTTTTGTTTATTGAATGCTAATTTTTTTTTGATTTTTATAATATCAGTTCTTCCTGTATTAATGACAGTTATCCTTAAAAATAAAGAATGAGCTATTTTTGCATAAAAAAAACAACAGCCTTACTTTTCTGTTCATGTCTCTCTTACAGAAGGTGCAAAACTCTTAACCATCTCCCAAAGAGGCCCAACATAGTGCAGATACTTACGCATGGATCTATCCACACCCACGCAGCTTTCCCTCCCTTATTCCTCTAAGCATCTGCATGACAGTGTGGGGTCAGCCCATGTCAACTGTACTCATAGCTAGTAACACCCTATATATACAATCATGTTTTCTTTTTAAATCTTTGTTTCTACTCTAGCTAGCACTGTGTGTGTGTGTGTGTGTGTGTGTGTGTGTGTGTGTGTGTGTGTGTTCTAGGCAGCATCCTAAGATAACTTTCGGGGATAGCTTTTCTAATTTGTTTCCAAACTTTCTTCCAGGTACTTAAATCAGCTCTTGGATGTCACCTGTTATTTCTTGGGGAGTCACTCCTGGATGCACCCTGTGACTCTTTGATTTGCTTTCGCTGGCCTTCTTGGGTTTCTTTTAGACCTCTTCTGACTAGATCAAGCTTGGTAATTTCTGTCTTCCTCTGTTGACCAGCTCCTTTATTTTGTTGGAACTTAGTCTCTGATAACTTCCCAACCAAAGCCATGTAGATGATAACTATTTGGGAAATGGATATTTTAAAATGTCTTGGGCTGTAAGTATAGCTCAATGTTTGAGTGCTTATCTAGTCGTAAAAGGCCTGTGATCCGATCCCAAGTAATATGCGTGCACACACACACACACACACACACACACACACATTATCCTTGCACTTACAGTGTAAGAGTCAAAGTTATGTTTTAAGTTTTAATTACTTATGCTTAAAAGATCCATAAAACAAACAAACAAAATGCCTCTACCCAGTAAGGTCCTTGCCAAAGGACAGATACTTCCCAAGATGCTGGACACTGTTGTTCAAAAAGATAAGAAGTCGCGTGTTTTCAGTTCCTTAAACAAGTTTGGTTGACCCAACTGCACCACCTGTACTTGGTCACCTGGAAGCCAGAAGTACGTGACCTTCGAGTTTTGCCTTTATAAGCACCTAACCAGCCTAGCTTGTGGCCATTTTCTGGGAACCCCAGAATGCACCTGGCCAGAGTCTACCATCCTGGCCAGTATTTAATTAAAGCTTGCTTCAAACTTGGCTCAAAGTCATGGTAGCGATCTTAGTGACCAGTGGGATTAATAACAGCTGTTTAACAGTTTAGCCTCTTTAGAATTGGCAGTTTAAATGATTTTCCCTCGGAGCTTTTGAAGTTTTAAAAATATCCCCCTAATTGTGTTTTACCAATAGAAGTTAGCTTGGTGGAAATAAAATTACAATGTAAAACAAATGTTTCTGAAATGCATTTTTGCAAATAGAGATTGTTACCTCGATAAAATAATACACAAAATACAATACTGTAAGCAAATTTGTATTTCTAAATATGAGCAACAGAACAAAACTTGATTTTAAAATGTATGTTTCCCATCTCCATAAGTATTTTTGTTTGATGTCAACTTCTACCAAATAATTTGTTTTCTACATGAGAAAAAAAAAATCTCACTATTTCCCCTCATCCCATTGATGGAAAGTAAAGTAGAAATAAACTCACATCTCCCAGTCTTCCTTGAAGACTTACTTAAGAGCGTCTGTTAAGCGAGCACTCTGGACACCAACGCTACCCTGGCATTCTGCAGGGAGACATCTTGAATGAGAGAAGGGAGTCTAAAGCCCGCATTTTGTGCACTGTAAGTGAAAATGGATGGCTTTTGCTTTTGCACATGTTGAGCTGTGCAGCTTCAGCTGATGTTGATTTAAAGCACACTTTATTCTTTGCACGTGGAGGAACGTGTATTACTCTACCAGGAAGGAATGACAATGCATGCCATTCCATCAGAAAACTGTCTGATGAAGGGACAGCTGGGAAGATCTGGCAGGCCTCAAATTTGGCAAAGCCCTTGTTGGCAAATTAAATATGGCAACTCAAATATTTCCTCTTCAGGCAAACCTGTCTAGTGCTATAGCTGAATTTTAAGACATAATTATTTTTGTTTGTGAGTGTTTTGCCTGTGTTGTGGTGGTTTGAAAGAAAATGGCCCCCAAAGGGAGTGGCCCTGATAGGAGGTGTAGCCTTTTGGGAGTAGGTGTGGCCTTGTTGGAGGAAGTGTGCTACTGTGGAGGCAGGCTTTGAGGTCTCATATATGCTCAAGCCACGCTGCGTGAGACAGACTACTTCCTGCTGCCTGCACAAAATGTAGAACGCTCAGCTGCCTCTGCAGCCATGTCCCACCATGAATGATCATGGATTAAACCTCTGAACTGTAAGACGCTCAACTAAATGTTTTCCTTTTTAAGAGTTGTTGTGGTAATGGGGCCTCTTCAGAGCAATAGGAACCCTAAGACAGTGTTCTGCCTGTATGTGTGTATGTATGTGTACCACAAGTATGTCTGGTGACCATGGAAGCCAGAGGGGGTACTGGATCCCCTGGAACTGGAGTTACAGACAGTTGTGAACTGCTATGGGAATGTGTGGATCAAACCCAGGTCCTCCGCAAGAGCAGCAAATTATGTTAATAGTATATGTTGATTTATCTCTGTGATATGGTTTGATCATTATTAATTTTCTAGGAATAACCACTTTACGGAAGAGTGTAAAATAAATACAGCAAATACGTTTGCTGCAATTGGGATTTTAAAATTATTTGATGAAATAATCGAGAGAATGTCTTCAACTTATTCTCTGGTGGCCACTGTTTTTTTTTTAAAGTTATTTAGGTGTGGCTGTATATATATATATATATATATATATATATATATATGTATGTATATGTATATATATATATATATATATATAAAATTTTAAGTGGGACATTGTGCTAACACAGTGCAGTGATCATTGATCTTACCTCAGCTAGCCTTCCTGTATCAGGAGGGAGACATTCCCTGCTCTACAAGTATCATCAGTTAAAAATAAATCTGTCTTTTATCCAAATCCATAGTCCTAATCAATAGTTAGCTGATTAGACTTGCTGACCTCAAAGGAATTTGCTATGAACAATATTTGCTGGAGGCTCAATGAAAATCAATATCCACCAACACACAAAAAGAAAGTGGACATACAAAATTCATAACACCAACAAAAACTGTAGCATGATAGTGCTAACGGCACACTTTAGAATTATAACACATCTAAAGACAAAAGCAAACTTTTGCTGCTGAACTGCTATGTCAGAGTGAATGGATACTTCTCCACCAATCTCATAAAAAAAGTAAACATACACTCCCATCCGGAATGTAACCAAGAGCTATGCAGTAGACTGTAATCCTGGGGGCATCTGTGGAACCCCACTGCTGTGGTTTCAATGAAATTGACCCCCATAGGCTCATGTATGGTCCCCAGTTGTTGAGTTGTCAGGGAAAGATGAGGAGGGTGATCTTGTTGCAGTGGATGTGGCCTGTTTGAAGGAGGTGTGGCTTTTTTTGGAGAAGGAAGTGTGTCACTAGGGGTGGGCTTTAGGATTTCAAAAGTCTACACCAGGCCCAGTGTCTGTCTCTCTCCCTCTACCTGCTGCCTGTGGATCAGGTTGTAGCTCTCAGCTGCAACTCCAGCACCAAGTCTGTCTATGTCTCCACGCTTCCTGCCACGACAGCAGACGACCCCTCTGAAACTATAAGCAAAACCCCAGTTAAGTGCTTTCTTTGATAAGAGTTGTCTTGGTCATGGTGTCTCTTCACAGCAATGAACAGTGACTTAGACACCCACTGACCAACAACTCTGAAGGAGGTGACCCCTACCTGGCCCTGAGTCTGTTATTTGATAGCGTCTAATGACTGAGAAAGGCATTGTCCTTCAGTTATAGAGTAACTCCATTTAAACTCCTTCTTGAGCATGTCTATGTTTATATTTTAGGAAGCTTCTACAGTAGTGTTTCTGTATGACTTCTTCAAAGATCCTTAGTGTTAGATCTCCCTCTTCATACCCATTCCTGTTCTCTGCCCTCCATCCCTCGGCCCATTATCACCACCCCCCATTCTGTTATTCCCCTTTCCCCCTCCACACTGGTTGTGCTCTGCCCTCTCTATCTTGAAATCCCTCCAATGGCCCTTTACTAGTTTCTGTATGACTTTCACAGATACGCCCCCTTAAATATGCATGTCTAAGTATTCAAAGTTAGCATCAATATATGAGACTGTATGTGGCATTTTTCTGAGTCTGTGTTACCTCACTCAGAATGCCAATTTCCAGAATGAAAATTTCCATTTGCCTGAAATTTTTACTATCATTGCTCTTCGTTTCCCTCCAGAACTTGATGGCAAGCTCCCATTGATAGAGATACTGCAACCTGAGACATAGGACATGGAGAAATCAAGCTGGTACTGACCTGGAAGCTTCATCCCTATTGGCTAGCTTTAAGAGTGTTGGAAGGGTCTATGCATTCTATTGGGAGAGAGTTATCAACCATCTTATCCATCTGTAAATCCCATGAGCTATAATAATGATTGGCCTGGCAAGATACACCCACTGGTGCAATAGTGATATAAATGTTATGGGAGTAACCAGTCACTTCCTGGTTAGATTTAAATCCAACTCTAAAAAATGGAACTCATGCCTGGTATTAGCAATTGTGCCAAATACAAGAATGCCTCCTGCTAGAGGGGAGCATGTTTGGTGGCATTCTCTTCAGAGCTGTTGAAGGTGACTTCTATGTCATGCTAACAAGTCACAAGAGATCTGAAGGGCTAAGAAAAGGATGAATATCACGTGATTTTACCAGATGTGAGACAGAGGAACAATTCTAGAATTCAAATAACTGAGAAAGCAACTGTGGCGTGGCTGCAGCTCAGATTTGATGATACGCGATACATCTCATAACAGGGCCAACGAGGGTGATAGCGGACATTTACTGAAAGCGGAGTTGAAGAACTCTGGAATGGAGATGCAAAATTTTTAGTTCCAATACAAATATTTACACATCTTAAGAATAGGCCATGCTTTAAACAAGGCACAAAGAGATCAATAGAAAGGGATCCGTTTCAAAGAATAGAAACAGATGGAAAATATTAAAATTATATGGAATTTATAATCATTCTGTTATAACAAAGATTATTTATAAACAATTTAAAAAGAAATACCTATAGCAAAGCAGCTAATCAAGGAATTAATTTATGCTGGATTGAGAAAGTACATCTGATATGAAATGCTATCAGAACAAATATTTCGTCTGAAGCTGGTTCTGTGCTTCTAAATTGTTTATAACCATATTTTCTGCAGCTTTTTGCCTTGGATATCATATTGAAATCATATTCCAAGAAAATAAATATTAAAAATATTTAAGACTTCTTAGATGATAAATTAAAATCATTTAGTCAGAATGACTCTTAGTATACATATCAAGATATAACTGCACTGGGCAGCGGTGGCATACGCCTTTAATCCCAGCACTCGGGAGGCAGAGGTAGGCAGATCTTTGTGAGTTCAAGGCCAACCTGGTCTACAGGAGCTAGTTCCAGGAGAAGCTCCAAAGCTACAGAGAAACCCTGTCTCGAAAAACCAAAAATAAAAAATTATATATATATATATGCATTGCTATAGAGTCAATATTTTAATATATTCTAAATAATTATGTCTATTTAATATGTATAATGTTTGTTATTACTTACAAGAATATAAATAGGGGTAGTCTATCATAATACACTTGTGATTATAAATATTTCCAAGATATAGTCCCTCTATATCTCTTTTTGTGGTAAGAAGTATGCCAAAACTGCCAAAATTAATATGACACAAAAAGGAAACTATTGTGAGCTGAAGTTTATTTAGCATGAAAGCAATGGAGAGTTGAGCTCACCCACTGAAAGCAGCGCACCAAGAAACAGTGACAGAATCCCTATTTTAGCAAGTATGGCTGTGTTTGAGGTCCTTAATAAAAGTCATTCAATGGTTGGTAACTAATATCAGCATGGCATTCATGAATAATTTTGGTATAGGTTTCACCTCCTGGATGGATGCATGTCAACTCTTTCAACTTTTGACCTCCAGGTCTTTCTGAAGTGCTATCAGAGAGCTCTATACCTGAGCTTCACAGCGTGTCTTCTTCCTGATTCACTGAGTCAGGATCTGTAGCGATGCTCTCTGGTTACATCAGGGATCTGTTGCAGAATGGCCCTAGAGTGACCTGCATTTGCCGTGGAACACTTCATAATCTGCTGCTAATGTTTCATGAACAATAGAATCTAACTTTTAGCTGGTATGGCCACGTTTAGGGTTGAGAGTAGAGGCCATTCAATGGTTAGGCTGTGGTGGATCCGAATCTGAATTTGGGCCCGGTGACTCAGCCCTGCTTCTGAGCTGATGATGCTTTGTTATCTGTCCTCTGGTGCCACGCTGGCGTGCAGCCAGCACGTATGTGCCAAGAATTGTGCTAATCACCTCAAGGTGCATCTAGACATTTAGCTCTGACCCTAGTGCTTTGCAGCCAACCCAGATATTACAGAAGAGACAATGGTGGTCAGTTAAGAGCCGGTCAAGTTTCCCACACCGACGTCCACAGCCTCTTTGCTGCAACCGTGCGAGAAGGTTCTCTCAAGTCTTGGCAGCAGAATTCTGCTGAGGCTCCAGTTTTACCTTAAGGATATTTTGATTTTTGTTGATAACTGCCATTTTTTGTTAATTAATTGACATCTTGGGAAGCGATGAGTCAAGTTGGTGGCCTCTTGTTAAGAAGAAATAGAAATCTATATCTTTCCTTTTTTTTCTTTGAGTGAATTTCATGTCTACCTTTCGTCATTATTCTTCTCTCAATAAACAGGGTGGCCATAGACTATGAGAACAGAGATCATATTTCACTATGTAATAATACAGCATAATGTCCATCTGTCTCTGAGTATTTGTTGCCAGAATTGTATTGATATTCTACTCTGTGTTTATATCTTGGCTTGTCAGGCTAATCAGCAGATGTTTTTGCAGTAAATAGTAAAGACATAAAATCTAGGGCGTCTTTGCATTGGGTACTCAGAAATCTTAAAAACATGTAGCCATTCACCAGAATGATTTTCTTGGCAGTCCTGGGGAGCAAACCAATAGACTCCTGCATGCTAAGCAAGCAGGCTATCACTGTGCTCCAACCCCAACCCAACAGTAAAACTTTGTTTGTGAATCTGCTTAAAGAAAATGTATCATTTGAAGATCAGAGTCTGTTTTAGAATGTTAGTCTTAAAACTTATCTGCACAAAAAAATAAATAATTCATGTATCTAATAATGAAATTGACTATATAAAGTATGATACATCCATAATTCAAGTCTTGAGATGTGTACTATAAAATCTTGATTGACATGAGAATTAATTACTTCCTAACCTTATTTGGCAAACAAATGTTTATTGATACCAACAGTATGTGTTTCAATTAATAAATAGATTTCAATAACAATAATAAGTGAGTTGCTGGGGATGAGGCTCAGTAGCAGACTCTCTTTGGTACTTTCCCCACAGGATCAGGTCTAGTTTCTCATCCCCGGTAGGCTGTGCTCTCTGGCTTGTTTCTAATGCATACTATCTATCATGGGAGTGATGCTTGCAGTATACTTCAAAGAGTAGGTAACGCACACCACACACACACACACACATGAGACAGCCCTTTCTTCCTCCCTTTTTTTTCTCCATCACAATACAATCCTTGGGGTTGTGACATATAAGCTGTCACCTGAGAGCGTGGCTCACCAGGAGCTTCTTTGCTGGAGGTGCATGAAGAAAAACTATATAGAAAGCAAAAAAAGAATGCAGGATCCCAGTTGCTTCAGTCCCAGCTGTTGGATGCCCTAGCCCAGACACCAGGCGCATGGCCAGGGAGCTCAAATATTGTCGCAGTAAGTCTTTCGGCCATGCTACATGAGGCTAAGTGAACCGAATGTAAGCTGTCCCCATCAAGAGCTGCTCAAATTGCAGATTCGTGGACAAAATCAAGTTTGCTTTTAAAGCCGTCAAGTTTTAATGTGATTTCTTATGCAGACTTAGGTAAATACAGCAAATCTTTACCAAATAGACAGGTCGCAAACCATATAGACATGTATATAATCTCTTTGTTGTTTGCACATGATGCTGTTATAAGTGCATAAAGTAGAAACATGTCAGCAGAATTCCTTTAGGCTGGGGAACCATGAGGACGTGGGTTATCACTGTGCTGTGTGGACCACCTGCATCTGTGATACATTCATTATGCCTATAATCAGAGAAGTAAGCGTAGATATTGCTAAATAGGTCAATAGGGAAGGATGAATCACTTCTGAGAATGGTAATAAAGACTTCATTCTAATCAGCTGTTTCCATGGTGACACATATAACCCATCTTGCTCCTGAAATACACATATTAAATATAATTTGAGCCTTCTGTGACTCTGCTCTCTGGTTCATACCCACTGCATTCTCAGCCTAGGAAATAAGACTTGAGGAGGAGAGAACCATGGCTTCAGGTAATTTAATTCATCAGAACTGTTATTAATTAAACCTATTTTCACCAACATTAATTATATTCTTAGAAAATTTGGGATGTATCTGATTATTTATAATCAATTTTTGTCACATACATCACAGAAAAATACATATACACTTTGTCTGCAATGAAACACCAGGACCAAAAAACAAGTTGGGGAGAAAAGGGTTTATTGCTGTTCATCACTGAAGGAAGTCAGAACAGGAACTCAAACAGGGCAGGATCCTGGAGGCAGGAGCTGATACAGAGGCCATGGAGGGGTGCTGCTTACTGGCTTGCTCTCCCTGGCTTGCTCAGCCTGCTTTCTTATGGAACCCTTTACCACCTACCATAGGCTGGGCCCTCTCTCAGAGATCACCAGTTGAGAAAATGCCTTATAGCTGGATCTCAAGGAAGCATTTCACCAACTGAGGCTCCTTGCTCTGATGACTCTAGCTTGTGAGAAGTTGGCACACAAAACCAGCCAGTACACACACATGTGCATATATAATGTCTTATTTATGCCAGCATAAAATGTGGCCTCTTGTTCACTTCATGCCAGAAGATTATTAGTGTTCTCTGCACACACTGCAGATGTTCATTTTGCATAACGCAAGGTAAGATTATGAAAAGAAAATGGGTTTTGTGCTTTGATTATGTAGACTGGCTGGTAACATTTGCTTTATACATCTGCATTAATGAAGACAGCCAAACAAGCTGGGAAAGTTGATTGTGGTGAACAGAATGAACATTTTCCTGCTCGGGGACAGGAGCACAATTGGTTAGATTTGATCTAGAAACATCAGACAGCTCTTGCAGTAACTTATGCAGGTGATTTACATAATTATCACTGCCCATGTACAGGAGCAAAGCAGAACCAAACGAGTTAAGACTTGCACAATTTATCTTTGGTATCAGAAGCCTGGAATAAATCCATTTCAATGTTTTGGGAACTGTGAACTTGTTTCCCAGCCTAGCTATAAATAGCTTGAATCCAAGCTGCAAAATGTCCTTGGGCTCGCTGACCAGCTCTGCCACCCTGGTGCTATTGCCGCAAAGATTTCTCCTCCTTTTATTTCCTTATATTGTAAAAATGTCAGCGGCCGTGTGACATCACGTGCCCTGAGCAGGGCAGCATCGATTTAACTAAGTTAGTGATTGCCATGTGCCAGACTCTAAGTGCTTAGCTTATATGAACTCCCACTGAAGCCTCATGAGAGCCTTATAAGGTTGGGGTTTCCATTATCCCCACTTTACAAATAAAGAACCAAGAAAAGAATGCAGTGACTGAAATCCTCCACTGCGCATGTGTCAAAGCCAGTTGGAAGTTGCCAGTATGGAAATAACAAACAAGTGGCTACCTTCGGAGCCTTGTCATGGAGCGAAATCTGTGCTGAACACTTGATGCCCATTAAGGAAAATGACCTGAAACTCAGAAATAAGGAAAAGTGGTGAGTGCCTGCCTCGACGGAGAAGCATCTGGAAGCTCTACCCGAGGGCCATCCAGTTCCTTATGAAGGTTATTAATGTTTGGTTTCTAATTATTATGGATCTAGGGCCAGATCCTATGAACCATGGTGCTAACTTGTAGCAGACAAATACATTTCTAGTAATATTTGGAAGGTAGAGTATAAACAAATTCTAAAATGATCATCACGCATGTTAAGTTTTATTGCTTCAGAGGACATTACCCACCCTTATAAATACTTTTGATTTTTATTCTTTGCTTTTCTTTCATTTGCTCTGCGTGTCAGCCCCTTTACTCTTCCTTTAACTGGCATTGCCCTCAGAATAGGTTCCCATAGACCTAGATGAGGACTGGATCTTTTAAATAACTCCACGGTGATTCTTATACTCAGAAATCGCTTAGGTAAAATCTCAAAGGCTAGGGTTGTAGTCCTTCATACTGGGGACAAATTTCTGGGCAAATCTAAATGTAAATTCAAAAACCTCTCATTTGGGAGGGGAGCAGAGAAAAATATATAGCTCAATAAAAACAATTTTTAAAAAGCCTCTCATTTTTTTAAGAGTCCAGGTGTAGTTAGATGAAAGAATATTTGTCCAAGATATTTAAGGCACTCTGGGTTTAATCTCTAGCACTATGGAAAAATAAAACAAAATAAAAAGATAAAATAAGAATGTTTGCCTTTGATTCCACCACTCAGGAGGCAGAGGCAGGCAGATCTCCATGAGTTCAAGGCCAGCCTGGTCTAAATAGAGAGTTCCAGGATAGCCAGAGCTGTATAGTGATACTCTGTTGCAAGAAGGAGGAGGAAGAGGAAGAGAAAGAAAAGAGGAGGTAGCAAGAATTCTTCTGAAGATAATAGGAATAAAATGTAAAGTTGTAATAAAAATACAATGATCCTGGCCAATGCACTATAAGAAAAGTAAGATACAGAAATCCCCCAAAGGAATCAATTTGGGGTCAAGATGAGATTATTTTTAGAAGGCAGCATTGGCTAATTTGTTCTAGGGCCTTGTGCATGATTCCCCAGCACTTCTGCACTGAGCTACATGGCTGTATACCAGCACCTGTTTGAACAGGTTCTTGCTATGGAACCCAAGGATGGGCTTAACTTATACCCCTCCTAGCTCCACCTCCCCAGGTCTGGCGCCACCACCCTGTTGTTGTTGTTGTTGTTTTAACTGTGACAAAGTCTTACTGTGTCACCTTGGCTGGCCTCCAACTTCCTATGTAGACTAGGCTGTTCTCAACCACACAGAGATCCACCTGTCTCTGGTCACTTTTGTTTTTTTATAAGTAGGTGGAGTTCTTACTTTTTGGGTTTATATGTAACTTAAATGTATTCTATGAATTAAATCCATCCCTGAATTTTAGAGCAACTTCTATGGATGCGTTTGTATCTTTGAAGGAATGTTCTTGCGGAAGCAGTTTGAGCTCTAACTTGGTCAGGTCTAAAGCGAATTTTGAAGAAAGTCAACTTTAGCATTTTTTTTTTCTGTAAGAATGGAGAAAACTAGGATACAAATTAAGGAAACCACATACTGTTAAAATCTTTTTTATGTCTTATTTTTTTATTTTATCAAATTTTTTAATTAAAAATTTCTGCCTCCTCCCCGCCTCCCTTTTCCCTCCCCCTCCCCCCACTTCCCTCATCCTCCCTCTCTAGTCCAAAGAGCAGTCAGGGTTCCCTGCCCTGTGGGTAATTCTAATGTAATGTTGGTCTTTCGTAGGAAGGAGTTATGCTCTTTTCATAATTCTGTTGCGCCAACTTTCCAGACTAATTCCCGTTAGAAGTGCTATTCATATTCTGGCAAGGTAAAAACCTTCGTTATTAATAACCTTAGTTATTACCTTGTGTCACAGTGTGGCACAGGTCTTTGTGAAGTGCAAAGCAGAATGACAAAATCTAGAGGCTACCTCGGTTAGCCTATTGAACTGTATGCTTTAAAAACGGTTAATATCATATTAAACAGATTTCGTTTTTACCGCCCTCTCTAGGACCAACATATGTGTTTTATGTTGTTAATTCTGCATCTACCACTGATGACCTTCCTGTCCCATTGCCATGCTCATTGCTTCCAAGAGGCTCAGTCCAGACCATTCAGTGCAGGCTGTTCAGTATTCACTGAATTTCCATTCCAATGCTGTTCTATATTTCTGCCTTTTATTCCTCTAATATCTCTATTCCTTTTGCTTAAAAATTCTAATCCTCACGCTCCTACCCTGGAACGTGCGAATCCTGTCAAGGCTGGACCCCTACAAGCCCTTCCTCCCCCTTAGTATGTCTACAGGTGAACTGGCTTTCCAGGGGCTGGACCTGACCAGGTGATTGACAGGCTCAGCTGGATTATCTCTTGAAGGAAGGAGACACTAGTAGGTAAAGCCTGGGGTGGCTTAGAATGTCATATTCCTTACGAGGGCCAGAGGTGAGACTTAAATTCTATTCTTTTGACTGGAGGGAAATTGTTTCTTTGAATGGATGTCAGCAAAACCCAGGGATGTCCTTCTTGCCATTTGGTAACTTAAAGTAATAGGAAAACTGGTGTTTACCTTTCTCGTGTTACCGGGGAAACAGGAGGAAGGGTGCAACGCCAAGCATAAGGAGAGAGCCTCCTCGATAGCCTTCAGGCTGCAAACCCCTGCAACAGATGTGCCCTCCCCAGCTGCAAATATAATTCAGAAAGGAAATTGACTTCTGATGGTATCATCTATTTCTGTCCAGCACCTGTTGTTTGTGGACTAGATTTTTTTTTTTAATATGGCATGCCCTCCAGTTCTACATGAGGGTTCAAGCAATTAGAAAGACCCAGAGGGGGGAAGTGGAGACAATGGCGGTTGTCGCAGACACCAGAGATACCCTCTTTTAGGAAATACAACTGGACTTGCCTATTGAGATGTCGGCTGATCGATTGGGACTGGTTGAGGTGATGTGGAATTACAAGAGGAAATCGACCTTGCTAGAAGCAGGGTGGCCTTTCATCAGAACTATGAAGGGCAGCAGGCTCTCTGTGGGAGAGGAGACTGCACCTACGCGCCAGGGACTTGGATCTTTAAAGAGCAGAAAAGGGAACTTTTAGGGTGGGAGACCCCGTCAGCAAGTCAGTTCCCCGAAAGGAAGGCGATTGGTCTGTTGATCTTATTAGAAGCTTCTTAGAACAACAGCCAAGGGTGTTATCAGTCAAGTCCACTTTCCTGGCCAGTTTCTCAGCCCACCTGAGGCTCGTAGTTCTTTAACCCTTCACCAAGAGTACCACTGTGGAGGGGTCATTAGCCCTTATCAGCGAGAAACTGACCAATAACTGTGTTCCTTCCGGTTTTCACGGCCCGCTTAGCTTCCCGGATGCTATGCGAGAGGGTGCTTCGGAGGGAAAGAGACAAGGATCTGCCTTAGTTTCATTTTAAGGGAAGGACTGAGTTGGTGCATTTTTGCACCGTTGAATGGATGAATGGAGGTTTGACGTCGACAAATGGATAGAAGCGTTGCTCTCTAGGGGAAAGAGTGGGACCTGGCAGTGAGGGAATGGGAAAAGCGGGTGGGTAGACGGCGGAAGCCAGCAAGCATCCCTAAGATGGGTATCCTAGGGTGGCAACTTCTTGTTGACAGAGCAACACTGTGGCAAAGGATGGTGGGAAAGAAAAGCCCAGCAAGGGATGAACACTAACACCGAGGAGAAGGGAAAGGGCCCTGCGTGCGTTATCAAGTTTGATGGTCACAATCTGTACCAAGTGGGGTCTGGCTACACATCCTCAATAAACCAATTAAAGGAACCAAACTAAAAAGTGGAAAGCCGAAAAAAAGATTTGTCCAACGAGATTCTCTCCCTCTCTCCCTTACCCCAGGTCTTACCATGTATCTCTTGCTGCCTAAAACTTGCTATGTAGATCAGGCTGGCCTTCCTCTGCCTCCTTCCTCTGCCTCCCAAGTGCTAAGACTAGAGGTATGTGCCACCATGCCTGGTAGGAAGACTGTAAGAAAATTAGAATGGTGGATTCTGTGGAGGTGGGCTTGGGCACATGCGTGAGATGCTGGCTACACTGTTCAGAGCCATAAGCTCAAAGCGCCAAACCCCTTGTGTTAAGTAGATGCAGCCTTTATTTTCTGAACTCTAGGGGCTTCTGATTGTATCCTTCTGTGGACTCTCCATGGGGTATCCACTGGGAGGAGAGGAGGAAGAGAGAGGAGAGAGATAAGGGATGGGGAAGGAGAGGACCCCAGGGAGGACTCTTCTCTTAGAAGGTCACCCGGTCAGGTTAGGGTGCTGCCCTGCTGTGGTAGTTTGAGTGAGAATGGCCCCATGGGTAAAAGCATTCCTCTGTCTTTGCTTCCTGACTCTGGACACAGCATGACTACCTGGCTCGTGCCTCTGCCACTATACCATAATCTCTGCCACGATGGTCAATATTCCTGTTGTTATAGTCCCGGGGAGGAAGTTACAGATCACAATGCATATAAAGCCAAATTAGAGTCTTTTATTAGCTGGCGACTGATATCTTGGCACCACGCTCAGGAGTACAGTGTTTATAAAGGCAAAAGCCAAAACAGCGTCACAGTCAGGTACAGGTCAGGGGATCAGGTAGCGTGTGTTTTGGCCATGCACTCAGCAGATATTGGTGGCCCATCTGGGCATGGCCAGGGTCCTGGGAAGTCCTGAAGGCATTGACTGTTTGGGAGTTAGAGGCAGATAAGTGGAGTCAGGGTAAGACATGAACGAGATGGTGTTACCTTGGCCACTTGACCCTAAGCCAGCGTAAACCATTCCTTCCCTAAGGTCCTTTTGTTGGACATTTTGTTGCTGCACTGAGACAAAACTAATATAGGATGTAGAATGAGGGGGGAAGAGTCATTCTTAAGCTGCAGCAGAGACAAGGAGACAAGAATAACAGAATTTGTTTCTCTACCCAGTTCCACCTGTAAGCATCGCTGTATAAATACTCTCAAATAACAACAGATACCTGTCTGACATATAATCATTGGACTGAAGAGATAATACAGAACAGTCAAGATGACTGTTTGGAATGCCAGTAGTAAAAATAAGAAGACTTTGGGGTTGGAGAGATGGCTCAGTGGTTTAGTGGTCTTGTTGCAGTGATCCCAGTTCGATTCCCAGCATGCACAGGCTGGCTCACAATCATCTATTACTCCAGTTCCAGAGGACCCAATACCCTCTTCTGCCTTCCTTGGACACCAGGTGTGCATACATATACTATGCAGGCAAAACCTTCATACACATAAAATGAAGTAAATATATATTATATAAAAATATATTTATTTAATCTATGTTATATACAAATAAATATATATTAAAATATTTTTAATAGAAAGGCTTGTGCATCTGAAATGCAGTTCCGGGGCACTTGAACTCAGACACGCCGAGTTACTCATAGGCGCTCGGAAAGGTCCAAGGCATTACTGTACACACCATGCACAATACAGCTCCCCAGCCCTGAGAGTGGTAACTGCTACCTGCCCCAGGAGTGGTCCATCTAACGCTTATCAGATTGGATGCTTTCACTAGTCGTCTCTCTACAGGACACTGTTTGTGTCGGCAGGAATAATTTGCATGTGGGCCACAGATTCATATCTATCGCTGAAGTCATAGAGCTGGCGCTGCGGACTGAGGGCCAGAAGAAGCCTTTGTCTGGTGCCTCTGTGTCAAGGGGTTGCTCTCAGGCTTTCAAAACCAGCCTCCTGAGATTTGACAACCTGAGATGCTGAAGTGTGACCTCCAGTTTAGAGTCTGCTTGTCACTTTCTGCTCTTTTTTAAAATACAACTTTGGATTCGTCGCCTAAGGATTCCCAAGCCACCTCTCATTTCACTTAAAGAGAGATTCACTCATCTGGGTGGGATCCTAGCCAAGCCTGATTGAGGTGAGTTTTGTTGTGGTTGCCCTAAGTGACCCGCGTAGCTTATGTGACATTCAAAGTATAACACCATCCAAGTGCAGATCTTGTAGAATGAGTAAGGAAAGCATATCTTTGTAACTCGGGCTAGAGGCTTCACTATCCTCAATAAATATTTTTCAAGGAGAAAGTGAAACCGTACCCCTGGCAGTCTAATTGTTTCTCCTTGGAGCAGCAGTCACATGACCTTGTCTTTCTTCCCCACCTGGTGGGTTCTGTTTGAGTAGGTGACATTTGCGAGCTTGTTTCTGCCTGGGCAGAGGGCACAGACCAGATGGCACATAATACCTGGATTCGGGTGTTTATCCCCGTCATTCATCTTAGTTAATTGTTAACTTTATACCTGATCCTTTGTTAACTAAACTACATGAACATGTGCTGTAAGTAAACATAACCGTAAGTCCGACCTTATAAATTGTGGTCAGTTTTATGGTTATATGGCTATGTGTGTATGGGGATATGGAGGGGGAAAGTGTGGAGAGGCGTATGGGGGACAGGTATGGGGATGTATATGGGGGTGTGTATGTTCATGTGTGTGTATACTAAAATTCAATGACCAATGGACAATAATTGCAACTCTTACCATCAGTAAAGTCACTGCGAACACTATAAACTTCTGTTGCCACCTTTAGGTCAATCCCTAAACCATGTGAGTCCGTCCCTGTTGAAACCCTAGCACACCCATGTTCTGCTGTCTCCACTTCCCGTCAAGCCTCTTCCCCCATCTACCATGACTCCCACCTGACTTTTTGGGCCTCTGCAGACATTACAAGTAAAAAAAAAAAAAAAACAAAGTTTTAAGTTTGAAGCCATAATCCACATCTGAGAAAGAATATGTGGTGTCTGACTTAATGAAGCGGTTACCTTCCTCTGTATGGTATTCTCCTGTTCCATTGTGTAGATGGACCACACTTGCACTATCTGTTCATCAGTCCATGTGCAGTCGATTGATTTCGTTTCCTAGCTCTGTGGATAGAGCAGCAGGGAACTCGGGTATGCAAAGGTCTGTGCAGCAGGACCCAGTTTTTTGACTATCTGCCCATGAGTGACATTGCTGAACCATACAATAGATCTATTTCTAGTTTTTCTGAGAAACTTCCAGACTGATTCCCATGGCTGAACTATTTTACACTCCCACCAACAACCTATAATAGTTCCATTTTTCATATCAGTTTATTGACATTTGTGTGTCTGATGATGACCATCACAACTGGGATAAGATGAAATCGCAGAGAAATTTTAATCTGCGTTTTCCTGATGGCTAAGGATGTTGAACAGTTATTTAAGAGTTAATCAGTCATTTATTTATATTTCTTCTTTTGAGAATGCTCTGTTCATGACCTACTTTTTAATTGGGTTGTTTATTTTCTTGATATTGAGTTCTTGGTGTTTTTGGTTGTGAGCCTAGCTTTTAATGGCTCAATCTTCTCTCCAAGTCCACTTTTTGAATTCTTTATATATTCTAGGCAGGAATCCTCTGTAAGAAGCATTGCAAAGATTTTTCTCCCACTTTGTGAACTGTTTCTTTATCTGGTTGACAGTTCCTCTGCTTTACATAGTATTTTAGTTTCATGAGGTCCTATTAGACAGCCCTCAATGAGTTGGTGGATTTGTAAAGATGGAAGTTAAGTGTAATGAGTACTGATTCTATACAATTTGTCAAAGCAGTAGAAAAGGCCAATAGAAAAATAGAAAGGCAAATAATAGATTTCAAAATAGTGAAAAATAATTATAAGAGGAGATGTTCAGTCTCTCTCATAATCTCAATGCAACTACTATCTGTGGTCCCTCAGTCAGCACTCCACTGCTCAGGTCATGGTCTGGCAAAATTTCAGGTCCCCCAGACCCCAGCTCTGCCATTGCCACCACATTTAGCTTTTACAATAAATCTTTATTGTTCTACTTATTGAAAAAGACTTAGGAGTCAGATGTTGGGGTGAAAACCAGCTAGCTCAGAAAGACCAAGAAGCAACCAGCTGATCTTCCTTTTTGTCTGGTCATCCAACAAGACAGAATCTCTCCAGCTGTCCCAAACCAAAAAGACCACAGGAAAAACTCCAAGTCCCTCCCTACCACTTCCTTTGTGTCTCTCTGTTTCCCAGGTTCGTCCGTACTCTCTAGGGCTAATTCTTATCAACTATGGCTCCACCCCCTGATCCAATGTTGATTTTATTAACAAAGAGTTGGGTTTTACAGTATAATCAAATACCCCACAACAACAAGATAGATAACTAGATAGATAGATAGATAGATAGATAGATGGATAGATAGATAGATAGATCTATCACTCCATAAGTTCTGTTCCTTTAGAAAACCCTGACTATCACACTGGGTCAGATTCTTTCTACTGGCACCAAGCATACAGCTGAGGTTTGCTACCCTTGACATAATTTATATATGTTCCATCTCTTGACCCTGAGTGTTCTTTCTAACTCCTTCCCTTTGAAGTTGGCTTTATCTCCCTTTCCAACTATCTTTCTGCTTCTGGTTAAGCTTGTAGATCCCCAAGTATTTGGCATCATGAAGGACTATGGGGCATTTAGTCTGCTTCCCAATCTTTGGGAAAAAGCAATGCTAAGCAGTAGCTGATAATTTATTTCCCTCGGTAAAAGCTCTTGGCAAATTTCCAGCAGGGGACTCATCTTACAATAGGATTTAGGAGTATCTTATCAAGTCTAGGCCCGGAAATGGGACACTCACTGGAAGAAAGGGCAGGGCAGAGATTTTTGCCTAGAAGCAATGGTTAACATCTGACGATTACTGAAAATTTTTTCTATGAATTTTCTAACATTTAGAGACAAAACATTTTCTTTTTCTTTTTCTCTCACAGTGAGATCCCTTCTAGCCATCATATGTCATTGTGGCAAAATCGGCCTCGCTTTAAGATCTCTTGTTTTGTTTGGGACTGGAAATTAGGACTTATTCTTTCAAGCCTTTGTAGTTTGGTATTTATGGGTTTCAAAGGAACTGGCAAATAACCAGAAACTTTTTTATATGACGTGAAAGTGGTTGTCATGTATTCCCCTCCTTATTCTGGGATGCTCCCCCCTTCTGTTTCAGAAAAGGGTCCCTGAAATTGTCTTTTGTGAGCTCCACTCTCTTTAGTCACAGAAAGGGACATCTCACACAGTTTGGACTGAAAAAAGAGCCTTATCCCTTGAATGACAAGCCTGGGGTGGAAGGGAGCATGCACTCAGCACCCAGGTGACCCTCAAAACATCAACATGAATCCTTGGCTGAAGCAAGTGAGGAGCATGGGACCATAATACCTGCTAATGGAAAGACTTAGAGAAGAGGGTTTTGAGTTCAATGCCAGCAGAGGCAACAGAACAAAACCCTACTCTCAAAACAAACAACAACAACGAAAGGAATTAAAACCAAACCCAAACCATCCATGCTTGGACTCTGGATCGGCAGGCACGTTTGAAGAATGAAGCTCCTAGCTGAATGGGGTTGCTGAATGGGAGTTGTGTGAATCTAGGCAGCTGCTTCCATCTCACTAGAAAGGAAACTAATTAAAAGGGCATTTAGCAGCATATGGGATCCCTAGGGCCGCTGCCACTGCTGCCCCAGGAATGTGAGCTCACCCGGGCAAGGTCGGAGCTCTTGTGTCAGTTCTGAGCCTGCTTGATAGCGCAGGCAGCTGGTGTGGAGCTCCTCTCCTGGGAGGGTGTGTGCTCCAGAAACTTCGGAGGTGACATGTTTCCTAGGTGCAGAGAGGGCTTCCAGATGCCACAGAACAAAACAATGATCACAGCCCTTACAACAGCCAGAGCCTTGGTTTCTGGGAGAACTGGTCTTCAGAAGCAAGCCTACACAGACATAGAAAAGCCAAACTGTAGCCCAAGTCACGTTATAGGACCTCTGAATCAACCGGGCTTTGGCCTTTGAACCCTAGCCTGTTTATATACGCCGATATGGTTTTCTTGGCTCACAGTCCCCAGTCCCCTTTGAGCTGACTGCCTGTCACTTGTCAACAAGAGAGTTCTACCTTCTTTGGAGCTGCCTTGCCAGTCCTGTGGAGACCTTCTTGCTACTTGCTTGGGGAATTTTTCCCAAATTTTCTTGGCCAGTGCCTTCTGAATACTCTAGAGGTATTGGTACAGACGTGCCTGGGGGAGGAGGGGAAACTGCTGTGCCCATCAGCCAGCCTTGCTGGTCAGCAACTTCTGCCTTGGCCTGTGTAGATCCCAGATTCTCTCCACTGTCGGCCCTTTGGCCTGCATTCCAAAGAACATCACCGTCAGCGATGTTCACACAGAGTTCACACAGGACATCCTCCATGCCAGCTGCAACGCCAAGATAGGCACTTGGTCTCTAAAATGTGTGACCCTGGACAGAGAACCGCAGGTCAGAATGCGGTTTTTAAGGGGTTGGTATGTGGGGTCAGATTAACCCATGATCAGCTTTCTGCTATAGGATGCATCGTGATAACTCATTATGTTCGGGAATGAACATTTTGGAGCTGATCCCTCATTTCAAAAATTTAGGGTAGTCCATAGCTTGTCCCCCTCCACCCAGATATCTCCGTCCTCCTCATTTCTTAGGGTCGCCTGGCTCTGCGGAGCAGGAGCTAGGTCTGGGTGTTTGGTAGTCTTGCTCACCTGCCTCCTAGTCTATGATGGCCCAGGGAACTGCAACGTTTAGGGCTTGTGTCCAGGAAAATAAATGAGATTCGGGGACCTAAGCAAGGAACGAATGAGAACTCTAATTTCTCAGAATCCAAAACTTGTTTCTTTTTCTTTTTTTTTCCTTTTTGGATATTTCGAGACAGGGTTTCTCCGTAGCTTTTTGGTTCCTGTCCTGGAACTAGCTCTTGTAGACCAGGCTGGCCTCGAACGCACAGAGATCCGCCTGCCTCTGCCTCCCGAGTGCTGGGATTAAAGGCGTGCACCACCACTGCCCGGCCACCACCTCCTGGAGACAATGGTTCTCTCTCATTTGGTGTCCTTAAGAAATGTAGTCTGAAGTCTCTGGAGCTTCTTGGGTTTGGAAGATGACCCCTTACACCTTATTTCCCTTTCCTAGGGAACACTAGTAAGTTCCAGGTTACCTAGAAGTGGCAAGGAGCATAAAGGGAAAGACCCGGGGCAGCCAGGTGAATGAAGAACCTAGTTTGGAGGTCGACCTTTGATCCCGGTAGCCCCCAAGGTGGCTGGACACTAACGCACCTGGAATGCCTGTGAACTGGTGACACATTGGTGGTCATTGCATCGTTGGGGTGCAAAAATGTACTGCATTGTGATCGCTGTCTTCAGAGGAACTGAGGCTGAACAATTTACATTCTGGCTGGCTGGCTTTGTGTTGTCAACTTGGCACAAGCTATAGTCATCAGAGAGGAAGGCGCCTCAGTTAAGTAGCAGCCTCCATGAGATCCAGCTGTGAGCCTACAGTGGGTGGAGCCATTCCTGAGTTGGTGGCCCCGGGTTCTATATGAAAGCAGGCTAAATAGGCCAGGGGAAGCAAGTCACTAAGCAGCACCCCCTCAATGGCCTCCGTGTCAGCTCCTGCCTCCAGGTTCCTGCTCTGCTTGAGTGTCTGTCCTAACTTCCTTCAGTGATGAACAGCCATGTTGAAGTGTAAACCAAATAAATCCTTCCCTCCCCAACTTGCGTTTTGGTCATGGTGTTTCATCGTAGCAATAGACACCCTGACTATGACAACCTCTAAGCCGTCTGGTATAAGGTGACAAATTTAGACTCTAGGTCTTCGTTTTGCTCTAGGATTTGAAGAGGAGCTACTGAGTAAATAGGAGAACTTTTCAAACAATGTGGCCAGCATTTAACTTCTCCTGGAGCTTCTGGACTCTGGGTTTTATTACCCTTTCTGAGCCTAGAGCCTAGAGACCCAAGAGGCTAATGGGCCTATGCTGATGAGCTTGTGGGATAGGAACTGAAAGCAGGCTTTAGAACGACCACGCAATTCAAAGTCTCTCTCTCCTTTCCCCATAAACAGATTATGCATTAGCTTGATTAGGAATGTGTAAATAAGTTGTTTCCTTCCCCTTATTTTCAACCCTTGCTCTGCAAAATCCATTTTTTTTTTTTTACTCTGACGGTGGAAGGAACTGATGTAACTGTTCTGTGTGGAAGACAATGAAGAGGCTCTGGGTCTTTGCCAAGTACACTTCTTGCCAGGGCCCCTTTCCTCTACTCAGTTTAATTATGAGTAATTGTTTGGGTTGTGATGGAAGAAATATTAGAGAATGGAAAGAAAGAACAGAGTTCAGAATATTGCTGCGACTGATTCATGCTTTGGCAAGAACCCTTAACTAGATTTTATGCTTAGGTCTTGGGACAGTAAACAGGGGAGCTTTGCCATATAAGCACATAAAGCTCGACTCAACAACCTATTTTGAAAAAGTAGAAGGATTTGAAAAATGTAGTACCAGCACTAGCCGTTGGGTAAATTCCACGTCAATCATGGGGGCCGAAGTTATTTTAAACTGGATGCTAGCTAAGACCACTTATATTTAGCTGGTGCGCCAAATTTTTTTTATGCCTTAGTTTTCATATATTAGATAATTCTTGCGTTTTACAGAAAAGCCCTGATTAGCTTTTACTATATATGCTCAGAGAAGGACGCGAAGCCAAGAGCGTGTGAATCTGTCGAGAAAGCTGGGGAAAGCGGACACGGTTTTCAGACAGGGGTCTGAACTGTGTCAACCACCAGAGTAAGCACAGGAAAGTCAGAAAGCAGGCTCCACAGGAAGGCTGACTTAGGAACTTTCTTTTATTCATTTTTGTTTACTTAGTTATTTACTTATTCGGCCAAAGAATTAAGCCTAGGGCCTTCCGAGTGTTAAGCGCTCTGCACTTGAACTGTGCCTTCAGCTCTTTGGTTTGTCTTTTCAGAACAGCCTCACTGAGCTGCCACAGCTGACCTTGGACTCATTCAGAGGCTCAGGCCGGGCTTGGGTCCGAGATCCCCCTTTCTCAGCCTCTGGAGTAGCTGCGCTCACAGGCCTGTACCATACAGACTGACTCTGTTTCTGAGTCTTAATTAATAAAGTAAGAGACAAATACAGAAAAACATTAAAAAAAATAATAAATAAATAAACCTAAAGGGGGCCAGAGAGATGGCTCAGTCGTTAAGAGCACTTGGTGCTCTTCCAGAGAACCCAGCTTCAATTTCCAGAACCCATGAGGCATCTTAGGTTTGTCTGTAACTACAGTTCCAGAGGATCCAGCGCCCTCTTCTGGCCTCTGCGGGTGCCAGGCATGCAAGTGCACAGACATACTTGCAAGCAAAACTCTCACGCACGCAATATTTTTTAAAAAGTTTAAACCCTTAAAATGGCTTACTACATCACTACCTGAAGATAACACCTGGGAGTTTTTAAGTTTACCTAAATTTTTATTACATAAGGCATTTATTTCTGAATAATAAACATTGTGAGCTGCTTTGCAATTAAAAGCACCTCCCAAGTATTCCCCTTGCTTCTAACTCCAGCGGAGCAGGTGTTAGTGGCTAATGTGATTACATTGGACAGTTGTGTGTTTGTGTAAATGTATATAGGGGCTAATTTGTGTTTGCTTGGATGTCATTACATCCTTGGCGAACCACCTGGTGGGGGAACCCTCTGGTGGGGATGGGTGGTGTTTAGTGACTTCAAATCTGAACGGCATCTCTGTGTTATAAACATATCCGTTCCCTCGGTCACAGCTTGGGAAAGGCTTTAGGGTTGTTTGCCTTTATGTTCGGTTGAGGATTTGTTTTATTTTATTTTGTTTGGCAGGTTCTGATGAAGCATAGGCTGGCCTAGAACTTGATATATAGCCAGGGATGACTTTGAACCTCTGATTCTTCCACCTCTGCCTCCCAAGTACTGGGATTATAGATGCCTTCTACTACACCTGGTATAGGTGGTGCTGGGGGATTTGAACCCAGGACTCGGTGCACTCTTAAAAAAAAGTACTCTAGCCGGGCGGTGGTGGCGCACGCCTTTAATCCCAGCACTCGGGAGGCAGAGGCAGGCGGATCTCTGTGAGTTCGAGACCAGCCTGGTCTACAAGAGCTAGTTCCAGGACAGGCTCCAAAGCCACAGAGAAACCCTGTCTCGAAAAACCAAAAAAAAAAAAAAAAAAAAAGTACTCTATCAACTGAGCCACATTCCCAGTCTAGGAATTATTTTTAATAGTAAAATTTGTAATCATATGTAACCACATACGTTTGTTTTTTTTTCTTTATATTTTTAATTAACTTTTATGCCCAGGGATGTCTTTGGGCCCTGCCTTAGTTAGGATTTTTATTGCTGTGAAGAGACACCGTGACCACAGCAACTCTTAGAAAGAAAACATTTAATTGGGGTGCCTTGCTTACAGTTTCAGCAATTCAGTCCATTATCATCATGACAAAGAACATGGTGGTTTGCAGGCAGATGTGGTGCTGGCTACATCTTGACCAGAAGACAGCAGGAAGTCGACTGAGACACTGGGCAGTGTCCTAAACACAAGGAAACCTCAAAGCCCACCCCCACAGTGACACGCTTCCTCCAGCAAGGCCCTATCCACTCCAACCAAGCTGCATCTCCTAATAGTGCCGCTGCCTCTGAGATTACGGAGTCAGCTAGGCTCAGTAATAACTGCTCAGTTACCAGTATCTGTACCAGGCCTGAATCCAGCCTGCCAGCCAGAGCAGGATATCAAGAAACAACGGTGCTGCTTTCACTAATAAAGAGGGCAGCAGTGCCGTTCTCACTGAGCCTAGCTTGTTTCCCAAGATGGACGAAAATGCTCTGTCAACCACGCTACAGACAGCGTCATCAGAAAGCACATTGGACTTATCCTGGGGAAACCACAGTGACCCATCTCTACCTTAAACGTCACCTGTGAAACCATTCTGGAAAATGAAACATCAGCGACCATCCACATCCTCCGGCTCAGCACTGCTAAGAATGGGAACAGGAAATGCCCCCAAACACCCCTAACAGCACATTAATGGCAGGAAGTGATCTTAAAGTTTAGCCCTCAAGAAATACAAACAACTTTCCCTTGCAGCTGAGGTAGATAATTCTGAAACAAAGGAAGTCTAAATGAATTTTAATAGAGTCAGGAGAAGAAAATGTGCTCTGTGTGTGTGTGTGTGTGTGTGTGTGTGTGTGTGTGTGTGTGTGTGCGCGCGCACACACATGCATTCACACATGATTTCCAGTCATACCAGTTGGAATTCTAACAAATAGCAAAGTGTTTACTGCCCTGTCTATCCAGAACTCCTGTCTTAACCAGTTTCCTTATAGCTATAGGTTAGTCTAGACAACACTTAAATTTTTATCTCCAGCAGTGAATGGGTCTATATATTTCATCATTCGTTAAAAAAAAAAAAACATTTTAAAACAGGCCATTTTAATACTTCATTTCTCCTCATCCAATTCTGATGTGCAAATATATGCAGATATTTAAGTTTAAATTTTTGTCTTGTCCATGAATCATATACGATAGTCAACAAATGAAGGAATGATTCTGAAGAATGTTTCTTTGAGAATAATTTATCTTAAATTTTAGAACCATTTTAAAAATACAAACTCTACCTCTCTCTCTCTCTCTCTCTCTTTCTCTCTCTCTCTTCCTCTCTCTCTGTCTGTCTCTTTGAATCAAGGGAGAGATCGTTGAGGTTTTTCTGTTTAAAGTGTTGAGACTAGCATGAACTAGAAATGTTTTATTTCACTGCGTAGTTATTTAACGAAAGCAGTGGTGTCCTAAATATCTGTGGGCATTTATGATAAACGCTTAAGCAAACCTCACTTCTAAGTTATAGTAAACTATGGGTATTTGCTGTCTTTGTTGTTTATCCACAGCATATTAATTTGTTGGCCAGATCAGCACGCTCCTTCGTGTCACACTCTCAGGGTCTTGGATGATTCTAGTCATGGCCATCGACTGTCACTGTCTCAAAAAAATCTTTGGAAGACACTATATTGTAAGGCAGATGTATCTCTATATAAACCGCCAACATGACCGCTCCATGATATGGGAAGGTGTCATTGTGGATATGAGAGAAAGAACAGCCAGAGGTATCTGGAAAAGTCCAGAGCAGAGAGAGAAAGAAGCAAATGGAACATGGCCAGAAGACTGGACATGGCTAGGGACATCTGTAAGAAAGGGGAGAAGAGCAGGGAATAGGAGAGAGATGGCGGGGGGCGGGGGGAGCGTGCAGTATGGATAGCAAGCGCTGGAGCAGTGACTAATGCAAACAGCTGGGTTATAAGAAGGGTGAGCAGTCGTGGGGAGAGAGCCCCATGCGCTGGAGGGACTTTTGGGTAGAGGAGGAAGTAAGAAGGGCTAGGATGCTAATTGGGGAGACAAACGTTCCTTTTGCTGGAGATAAGGAAAATGACTTCTTTCAGTATCCCGAGGAATGCTGGCTTTTATCTAACTGCTTGCTTTTAGCTAATCTTCCTTTAGTCCAGGCTGAGCTCATTTCTGGATATTTGGACTGCCGTTTTTAGTTTGGGGAATTGGAGTTTCCTTTGGGCCTGATAATCTCTCGCATTTGAGAGAAAGCAAGAACACCCATAGACTTCCTCTTGGGCCTCATTGCCCTGCTCTGGACCGTGAGTCTGAAACTAATTCGCGACCAAGATAATCAAACAACTGTGGTTCACTCCGCTAACCAGGGCTCTCAGTGGGAGCCACACGGGAAAGGCATAAGCATGCAAAACATACGGAAGTTCTACCAGCAATTAAGAAAGGGGTGCACAGGCAAGCACCATTAACATCCCTTTCTTAATTGCCAGGCATGGTGATACATGGCTGTAATCCTCACACTCGGGAGGCAGAGGCAGGCAGATTTCTATACATTTGAGGCCAGCCTGGTCTACATACAGAATTCCAAGGCTACATAGTGAGACTCTAAAAAGGCAGTGAGTGTATGTTGTGGGGAGCCAATCATGCTTAATTTGAAAAGATTGTATTTCTTTAGCTGGGTGGTGGCCGTGGCGGCAGCGATGGTGCATGCCTTTAATCCCAGCAGAGGCAGGCAGAGCTCAATGAGTTTGAGGCCACCTGGTCTATAGAGCAAGTTCTAGGATAAGCGCAACACAAGAAGCCATCTCAAAAAAAAAAAAAAAATCCAAAAACCAAACCAAAACAAAAAAAATTGTATTTCTTTGTTAAACAAATTAAGGTGAAGTTTATACACATATGCTTTGACTGTCACAAAGAACAATAAAGAATAAAAATACCATTAGGCCTGTTCTCTAAGCATATACACCGGTCCACTGGGACTAAATCCAGTTTAGAAGCTATTTCTTCCAACGCTGTTGGAAGTGCTTTGGCATTTTCTTACCATGAAACAATTTTCCACTCACAGAATGGTGAAAACCATTATCTGGAAAAAACTTACCTCTGTCCTTTTAAGAGGTGTTAGCACTGGGTTCTGAACAAATGCCATCCACGAAATTGCTCCCGCCACATACTCGGGTAGAGGATTCACCCTCTGTTTTCAATCTGACATAGGCATGGGGGTGGGTTCCTCAAGAAAAGAGAAATATGACTTCATATGACACCCTCCTTCTGCGGGCTCACCCCCGCTTGGGTGTACGTGGGGGATGTTTCTGTAATCTCATTCCTTATTCTCAGATTCTGAGAATTTACACGCGCTCAGCCAGACACTGGTCAGGTTTTCCTGATCTCGGATTTGGTCATCAAGGTTCCATGGTCTCTGCAGCTGATGGGGTTGGAAGTCCCAGGAGGAATGTGAGTACCACACAGGCTCTGCTGTGGCCATCCAAGAGTTTGCAGGTTGAGTCAGATTATCTCACCGTCTGGTCTTTTTGCATTTCCACCCTCCCTCCTGCTGGGTTTTCCCTATTTGTCTCTTGTCTGTCCTGTCCCTTCGATCAAAGGCAGGATCAGAAGGGAATGAGACAGGCTCACCAACACATGACATGCTGTGTGTGTGTGCGCACACACGCACACAGGACTGCACGCTTGGTGTGCTAGTCCTCCCTTTGAAAGCTGATGCAAAGGGTATGTATCTAATTATGATGTTTGAGTTTTCAGTAGATGCCCATAAGGTTTGCTGTTGTTGAATTCAGGGTTTTGTTTGATGGTTTTATTTTTCTTTTGCTGGGGATTAGAATTCATCCTGAGAGCATTCACAATCTTCTTTCTGGCCTCTACTCTGTGAGAGGGGATCTACTGAAAACTGAAAATGGAATTAGAGGAAGAGACTGCTAATCCCGAAGATGGGAGGAGAGAGACCACTGACCCCAATAATCAATGCCAATAAAAGCAAACAGTTAATTAAAGCAAACACAGGCTACATCCCTCTAAGGCAGGGTTCAAGAGGTCAGCAGCGGACATGTGCAAGATAAGGGTTTTTACAAAAAGCTCAAGGATGGGGGTTTACAAATATGGAGTTTGGGGACACATAGGCGGGGTCACAGAAGCAGAACATAAGATGCTCTTAACAACAGGAGGGCATAGTTATTACGAGCAAAGGTAAGGTTGCAAGGTGGGCCTAACAGCTTTTTGAAACAAAGGCATGATTGTCATCTCCTTGAAGAGGCAGTACAGAACCATTTGTAGTTAAGATTACAAGTGGAACAAAGGCCAGTCTTGGAGAAAGGGAGATTTAATCATAGACAGGAATGAGCCTAGTTTGCCTTTATTGAAAGATGGCTTTCAAGCCCAAGATGAAGGCAGGCTGGTTCGCCAGTAACAACTCAGATGACCTAAAGATCTAAAGGGGACTGGAAGACGGCATGGTAGTTAATAAGAGCATGTTTGCTCTTACAGAGGATCCAGACTTGGTTCCCAGAACGCACAGCCATCTGTAACTCCGAGGGATCTGGCAGTCTTTTCTGATCCCTGTGGACACTGGGCATGCATGTGTTACTACATACGTGTGGACAAAACATAAAACATACAAATCTAAAAAAAATACGCATAAAATAAAAGGCATGCCTCTAAACATTTTTTTTAAAAAACAAACAAGCTAAAACAAAAACTAGATGATGTAACAGTCAGGAGGCAAACCCACCAGATTAATGAATTATGAGAAGAGCTGGCTGCTGTGCTGAGACCCACAGTCTTACGTCCTAGGCAGTCTTCTGGCTTTAGGAAGCTAGAATATTAGGAATACATTTGAAATTAAGACTGTATGCATGTCTTATCTACAGCCCTGCATTTGGGAGGCAGAGGCAGGAGGATGGCAAGTTGGCCAGCTTGACCAGAGAGAGCCTGTCTTAAGAAAACAAGCAAACAAACAAATACACTAAAAACAAAAGAAAAAAATCAAGAAACAAGAAATTCAAGGGTAAATTTGCACCAGAAAATAAACTATGCTGTGCTTCAGGAAGTAAACTTAGCACTGGCTTAGAATCCAGGATTTACCAGGGGAGAAAGGAAACAACCCTAGCTCAGCCGAGGACTCCAGCGTATAAGTTTTTATCTGAGGAAAAGTGAACAAAAAATAAGGCTTATTTCTGATTAATTGTCTAGATCAAGCATAGACCTCACTTGAAGACTGATACTCAAAAAGACCAGGGAGAGACTGGTGGGGGGCACTCATTGCTTTTTCCCTGGTTAGTCTAATATCTGCTGATTTGGGAGTCTCAGGAGGCAGCTGCCTTGATTTTAGACACCTTGAGAACCGCGAAGCACAATTCTGGAGAAGCTGTGAGCTCTCAGTGTCCTCTGCTGGAGAAAAGACTTTACATAGCTCTATGAGGTTGAGGTTCCTCCAGAGTTCAGTTCACCAGTCTCGGGAACAAAAACAGAAATCAGAACACTTTCTTTTTTTTTTTTTTTTTTTTTTTTTTGGTTTTTCGAGACAGGGTTTCTCTGTGGTTTTGGAGCCTGTCCTGGAACTAGCTCTTGTAGACCAGGCTGGCCTCGAACTCACAGAAATCCGCCTGTCTCTGCCTCCCAAGTGCTGGGATTAAAGGCGTGCGCAACTACCGCCCGGCTCAGAACACTTTCTAGAAACTTCTATTACCCCCCTTTACAAGCCTCCAGAGGAAAAGAGACTATGTTCTCTGCATGAGGGAAGAGATCACCTCCATGTCTGAATACCTTCTTGCTGGGCTCTTTAGAAAAGATCACATCTAACAGACTGGGGAGAATCTGAACCGCTCCTGCTATGTTGTTTTTACTCAGAGGAAAGCAAACTGCACCCTGACGGCAGCCGCCGGGGGAAGCCAAGGGGACCAAGCTCTGCTGTGAGACCAGGCCAGGACTTGCGATGGGAAAGCCGCTGCTCAAAGCCCTGTTCGCCGGTGTCTGTGTCCTGCAGATGGCTGACCAAGGATGGAGATAAGTAGGATTTATGGGAGGGGTCTCCCCAAAAGGTCCGGCACACAGTCCTCTTTCTAGTCAAACAGAAAAACCTCATTTATCTGTTAACAGCATCCAGGAGAAAATGGCCCTTGAAGATGCTATCTGTGGAAAGTCTTTGTGTGCTGTAACAGAAGCTGTTTGTGTCGGTGGAGGTGAAGGAGCCATTGTGGCTTTGAATTCTCAGTCAGCCTTTGCTGTGAAGTTGCTGCCTAGGACTTCTCATTTACAGCACCTGACACTGCCGTAGCTGCCAGGACCCATTAGTACCGTCTGGATGGCTGCCTCTGCCAATTAGAAAGAATTTAGCATTAATGAGGGTCTGGACAACTAAACGGCTCCCCGTTGCTAACTCAAGAGACAACCGGGAGAGATGCATATGCCTTCAGAGATGTAGATATTTGTTTTTCCATTCTAGCGTAAGCACACCACATTCATTATGCTCATAATGCATTTATCTTGGCAGCCGACCTATTTACTGTTGCTGATTACGTCAACGCTCAGGTCTGCTGCCCAGTTCAAGCTCTGAGTCAGTCCAGGACGGTCCAGTTCAAATTATCTCCCCTCCCCCCAGAGTTACCTTCCAATTGCTCTCCCTGTTCTGAGTTGTCACTTAATAGCAACACAGACATTTCTGTGTTTCAGTCAGAGGTTGTCAGGGGCGTGGAGTGATTGTTTCAGGATGGGTGGGAGACTTTCCTGAAAGCATGTTGGATTGTCTTAATTGGACTTTTAGTAGGCAAGAATCGGGCCTTCTAAGCTTCAGGAAACACATTAGGATTGATCTGTCCCATAAAACATTGCCCCACCCCAAACGTCCTAAGGGAGTCCAAGCCAGGGAATGTTTCCAAATGTCTAACGCGCAGGCCTGGTTGGCCCCTCCTAGGAATTCCACATATTCCCCTCTGACAACAGACCTCCTGAGACATTCAGACATTCACAGAGTAATGTGGTTGTGCCACAGAGTAATGGGCAGCAAAACGGCTCCCACAGCAAATTACGGTACAAGCTAGAGTCGCTTGTATTAGAGAGGGAACTGTAAAGAAACTGCCAAAGTGGCTGCTCCATTAGAGAGGATTGTATTGTGAACAGGGAGAGAGCAGCCAGAGGCATCTGGGAGAGTAGCCTGAAAGAAACAGACTGGACCGGGCCAGAGCTAGCCAAGCAGAGAAAGGAGAGTTCCTGGAGTAGCGAGAACTAGCAAGAGGGAGAACAGTAGAGAATCCTAAGGAGGATGCCCGTGAGCTGGAGCATGCCTGGGAGCTTGAGGTAGAGGCAGGGGGTGAGAGGGGCCAGGATGCTAGTGTGGGGGCTTTGAAATATAGAACATGTGCTTGTAAGTAGGTACTGAGGGGGCATGGGCTTTGGGGAGCAGTCACAGGTTTATGTCAATGGAAAGTCCATGTCCCTCCTGCCAGAGGCAAGGGAAACGATTCCTTCTGGCAGATGGAAAAGCTGACTCGCAAATTCCTGCTGTGTTCTGGCTTTTATCTAACCAGATATCTTTCTATAGTCCAGCTTGAATTGGGCCAAAAGTGTCATTTCTGGATAGACGCACTATCCCTTTGGAGTCTGGGAAACTGGAGTTTCCTTTGGACCTGATACTGCCTGCCTGAGTTAAAAAACAAAACAAAACAAACAAACAAACAAAAAAACAACCTGGATTTAAGAGTCAGTCTCCTGTCTCCTAGTGGTATGACCTTTGCTGAATGGTTTAAGCTTAGTAATTCGTTTCCATGACAGCAAAAGGAAGCTGGTGTCTTAGTCACTGCTCTATTGCTGTGAAGAGACACCATGACCAACTCTTATAAAGGAAAACATTTAATCAGGCTGGCTTACAGTGTCAGAGGTTTAATTCATTTCAGCATGTCTGGAACCATGGTAGTGTGCAGGCAGACATGGTGCTGGAGAAGGAGCCGAGAGTTCTATGTCCAGATCCACAGGCAGCAGGAAGAGAGAGAGAGAGAGAGAGAGAGAGAGAGAGAGAGAGAGATCCACTGGGCCTGGCTGGGGTTTCTGAAACCCCAAAGCCCACCCTCAGTGACAGCCTTCCTCCAGCAAGTCCACACCTACTCCAACAAGGAAACACCCCTAATAATAACATTCTCTGGTGACCTGCGCACCTATGGGGGCCGTTCTTATTCAGGAAGCCTTACTCATTCTGACAATAGTGCTGTTCATCTGTCATGCCACATACAGGATGCAGGCTGCCCCCCTCCCAGTGCAATGCCAGCCTATGCTACATAGCTAGGCCCTCACTCAAGAAACTAAAGCCAAACCAGTCTGTCTCTACCAGCAAGGGGCACCCGGTGAGTTGTGGGCCAGATCACTTTGCAAATAAGGAAGCAGTGCACACACAATACCTGTCAGGTCAGCATGACTGCACACACAATACCTGTCAGGCCAGCATGGCTGCACACACAATACCTGTCAGGTCAGCATGACTGCACACACAATACCTGTCAGGCCAGCATGGCTACACACACAATACCTGTCAGGTCAACATGACTGCACACACAATACCTGTCATGTTAACATGGCTGCACACACAATACCTGTCAGGCCAGCATGGCTGCACACACAATACCTGTCAGGTCAACATGACTGCACACACAATACCTGTCAGGTCAGCATGGCTGCACACACAATACCTGTCAGGCCAGCATGGCTACACACACAATACCTGTCAGGTCAACATGACTGCACACACAATACCTGTCAGGTCAACATGACTGCACACACAATACCTGTCATGTTAACATGGCTGCACACACAATACCTGTCAGGTCAGCATGACTGCACACACAATACCTGTCAGGCCAGCATGGCTACACACACAATACCTGTCAGGTCAACATGACTGCACACACAATACCTGTCATGTTAACATGGCTGCGCACACAATACCTGTCAGGCCAGCATGGCTGCACACACAATACCTGTCAGGTCAACATGACTGCACACACAATACCTGTCATGTTAACATGGCTGCACACACAATACCTGTCAGGCCAGCATGGCCTGCTGCTCCTACTGTTGAGGATACTAGGGAAGAGGGGAGGCCAAAAATCCAGTCTCCAGAGAGTGAAAAAGCTGAGATTTGGTCTTTAAGTCACTCTCCTGAAGTTGATTTAGAAAGGGTACTTCTCACTCACGTCATGGCCATGGAGTGTGGCAAGACAGCAGGGACTAGAGAGTGAAACACTAAGGGTCCCATGTAAAAGTTGCCACTTTTCAGAGGAAGACTGGGTGCCCTTCCTCACCTGGGCTTCATCTGAGGAACAAAGCCTGTGTGAAAACAAGCCCAGAAACATACAAAGAGAAGGGTGGGACCACAAAGATCTTCCAGGGGACCCACATGGCCCAGTTCTCCTTGGCTCTGTTCCCTGCTCATTAGCCCACTCTCAAAAATGTGTTTTCTTTCTTAATAAAACATGAGGCTACACAGAGAAACCCTGTTTTGAAAACCCAAGTTAAGGGGGCTGGAGAGATGGCTCAGAGGTTCTGCTCTTCCAGAGGTTCTGAGTTCAATTCCCAGCAATCACATGGTGGCTTTTGCAACCATCTATAAAGATATCTGGTGCCCTCTTCTGGTTTATAGGCATGCATGCAGACAGAACATTGTACACTTAATAAATAAATGTTAATAATATAATTATATATAAATATAATAATTATATAAATTCTTGTATATTATATAATTATTATATAAATATAATAATAATCTTAATAAATCTTTTTTTTTCTTAAAAAAAGAAAAGAAATGCTAAATGAGAGTTGGGAATTGCAATTCATTTCTGTAATCTCAACATTCTAGAGCCTGAAACATGAAGACTGCTTTGAGTTTGGGGCTAGCTTTGAAACTAGCCTAGTGAGACTCTTTCTCAAACAGCAAAAATAAAAATAATAAGTTAAATGAAGATGGTTATGTTTTTCATTTATCTACAAATACATATCATTTTCATATACCAATATGTATTAACTAATTATGCTATTGGGGCCTCTCTAGTTTGACTGAATTTGCCATCAGGGATTCAGAGGTGGTGGATGGGTTTTAGAAATAAGCCGGGGAACAGTACCAGGAGTAAGTGCCCCTTATTGACCTGGAGACCTGGTTCATATCCGCTCAGGGACCAGGAAGGTAGGGTCAAAGGAAAAGGTTCCATCTGTCTGCAAACAATGCTTGGTACTCCGGTGGCTGGAAATGGAGCTATGCTTCCTTGCTGTCTTCGGTAACCTCAATTCTCACCTCAGAAGGGAAAGGAGAGTTGATTCTGGAGCCAAGTAGAGTGACCATGGCCCAGGAACACAGAAGTAAGCTACCCAAATTCCATGTTCCAATGTGGCAATGGTTTGATGACGTTTGGCTTTGTTTTTATGAGGTGGGATAATATTTTTTTTTTTTTTTTTTTTTAGTTTTTCGAGACAGGGTTTCTCTGTAGCTTTGGAGCCTGTCCTGGCACTCTTGTAGACCAGGCTGGCCTCGAACTCACAGAGATCCGCCTGCCTCTGCCTCCCGAGTGCTGGGATTAAAGGCGTGCACCACCACCGCCCGGCGGGATAATATTTTTAATTAGAATGATATTACAGCATTTCCCCATTCCCCGACCTCCCTCACTCCCTTTCAAATGCATGGCCTCTTTTATTATTATGTGAACACACGTACAAATATATAAATACAACCCGCTGAGTCCATTTAGTGTGTTTTGTGTGTCTATGATTTCAGGACTGACCACTTTGTATTAAATGACCCATTAGGGGGCTCATCCTTGGAATGATTAGTATGGCAAGATATCTCTAAAAGTGCAATTATCACAGTTATCTAAGTAGACTTAAGGCTCACCCAATAAGAGGGAAATTCATGCTTGATACTAGAAACCTAGCCAACTACCCAGGCAGGGCTCCTGGGGCCCTGGATCTTAGAAGAGCATCTACCTCTGCCACTTTAAACTTATCCTTGTTCCCACAGATAAGGGTAGGTACCACTCCTCTGAAGAAGCCTGTCTACAGTAAATGGAGACCATCACAGAAAATCACAACTGGACATAATGCAGAAACCAGCTGTTTGTGGGGAGCCAACCCCAATGGATACATCGACAACAGGGCCCCTGCACCTAAGTTTCAGAGAACATCCTGGAAAAGGGAGAAGAGAGACTGTAAGAGCCAGAGGACCAGGAAGTCCGCTGTGAGAGTGTGTCTCTTAGACACGACAAGGAAGTTACATCCATGGTGGCCTAAACAAGACCTGAACAAAGATGGTATCAAAAGACACACTAACTCAGAAGGTGGAGAACCTATGGGAACTCACCTCAGACAAAGAATTACGGGCTCATAATGACTGCCAAAAGAGGGAGAATTAGCCTCTCCCAGGGACAGGAACAGAACAAAGAAAGTCATAGCTCAAAGCACTTTTCCCCTACATTGGAGGACACCTTAGGCAGGTGGGTTAGAGCAAGCAGGGGAACCGGTGACAGCCTTTATGTGACCTGAGCATTCTCAGCCCTTTGGTTGGTTGGAAACCAGTGCTCTGCACATTCTCAAGGATTTGCCTGACATTCACGAAGATGTTAGACGGGGGTTCAGAAGAGAGCATTAATGCGTGGCTGGAAAGGGGCTAAAGATGTCCCAAGACAATTTAGCTCCGTACTTGCAAAATCCAAACTCTTCATGATTGCTGACTTAAATGACATCACTTTGCTATGTAATCACATAAGATATAAGCACAAAACCAAACCCTTAACACTATGATTTTAGTTGAACGGTGCCAGAAATAAGTGTTGTGGGACTTTGCTGCCCTCTAGTGGTTTATCTTCTCAACCACGGACACACGGCCTAGGGCTACTCTTTTTTTTTTTTTTTTTTTGAGACAGGGTTTCTTATAGCTTTGGAGCCTGTCCTTTTAAAGGGGTTTTGATGACCCACAGTGGGAGCTCCATAGAGAAGCAAACTCAGCTCTGGACTTCCAGGATTTGATGGAGTACTAGGGAATATTAACATATAGAGAGTTGATTTTAAGCATTCTTAATAAGGCTACTGGGTGAGTATATATTCATAAATTTGAAGTCACTCACTGCTAATTACATACTTTGCTTTCTTGGTGTTTAGGTTTTTGTTTGTTTGTTTTAGGGTTTTCCTTTAAGTTTTTTTTTTATATATATCTTATACACTAAGTCTCTGTCGGATGAATACCTCACAAAAAAAATCTCTCCAATTCTGTGGGCTGCCTCTTCACTCAATTTCCTTTGCTGTACAAAAGTGTTTGAGTCTCTTGGGGTGCCGCTTGTCGATTGTTAGGTCTCATTTCCTAGACAACTAGAGTTCTAGCCAGAAAATCTGTACCTATTTATATGTTGCAGTGCATCCTCTACTTTCCGACATGGTTTCTTATTATCGGGCTTTATGTTTGAGGTCCTTGATCCATTTAGAGTTGAGTTTTGAGCCGGGCGAGAGATCCTGTCTCATTCTTCTTCATCTTGAATTTCATTTTCCCCAGCACCATTTGTTAAAGATGCTGCCTTTTCTCCAATGTTTATTTTTAGCATCTTTGTCAAAAAAAATCAAGTGACTGAAGAATTCTATGGACTTAGGTTTGTGTCCTCAATTCTATTTCCTCCAATTCTGTTCTAGCGCCATGCTGTTTTTATGATTATGGCTCAGTGGTATAATCTGAAATAAGCTAAGATGATACCTCCTGTAGTATTCTTTTTGTTCAGAGTTGTTTTGGATATTCTTGGTCTTTTGTTCTTCCAAATACATTTTAATTTTCTTTCTGTGTGAAGAATGAAATTTTTGTTGTTGTTTGTTTGTTGCTTTTATGAGACAGGGTTTCTCTTTGTAGCCCTGACTGTCCTGGAACTCACTCTGTAGACCAGACTGACACTGAACTCACAGAGATCCTCCAGCCTCTGCCTCCCATGAGCTAGGATTAAAGACATGTGCCACCATGCCTGGTAGGGGGTTTTAAAGACAAAAGAAAGAGGAAAACTCAAACAAACAAAATTGGAAATGAATAAGGAACTATTAAAACACATGTCATTGAAACTCAGAAAATCCTAAGTTATAAACATCTACACTCCACTAAACCGGGAACTCTAAAAGAAATGGATTCATTTCTATACACATATACCAAAACAAAAAAGAACACTTAAAGTTGGGAGGGAGATATTGTGGGGAAGACCTTGGGAGCAGGAGAAGGAATAGGGAGTAGGTATGGTTAAGATATATTTTATACATGTGTGAAATTTTCAGAGAACAAATAAATAAGGACATAAAAGATTTTTTTAAAGAAAGCGAATGTGTTCATTTTGGAAATAAGGGTAATCTACAGTAACTAACTTCGGTGGTTGTGATAAGAAAGCACGACTCTAATCTGTCTCCAAGCAAGCCTTCACACCCAGTAAACACTGCAGAGGATCACTATGCAGGGCTGGAGGGACGCTCAGTGGTTAAGAGCATGTACTGCTCTTCCAGAGGACCTGCGTCGGTCTCCTATACCCTCCTCAGGCGGATTACAAATGCCCGGAACTCCTACTCCACGGAATCTGGCCTCTGAGGGCACCTGTGCGTGCGCGTGCGCGCACACACTGGAAATAAGTATTTTTTTAAAAGAAGGAATCACAGTGAGGGGAGGCCAGGAGAAATGATATCATATTGATAGTGTGCATGCCCTAGGACCAGAGTATGGGTCCCCAACACCCACATAAACGCTAGCTAATGTCAAAATTTGAGAGGTGAAGACAGGAGTTCCCCAGAGCAAACACGCTAGAGTAGCTGAGCCAGCGAGCTCTCCTGCTTGACAGGGCTCTTGTGAGGCCTGGTGGTTATGACACACAAACACAGTACAGGCAGCCTTGTGTGTTCACAAAGGGCCTGGAGTGCTGAAACCTACATGGCTTTGGACTCGACCTGGCAGGGTAGACGGGCATCAAGGGCGAGGGTGAATTATTGTAGGTGTCAGTCTTCATGCCTTCCACATAGATGACTTAAAATCACTTGCGTTATGAACCAATATATAGCAATATACAACCAGCATAAGACGGAACAATCTGACTTCCTCGAGGCCCATTTCTAGAGCAGTAGCCCCAGATTCCTGCATCCGTGTGACTCGTCTGCCCTCTGAGCACCCACAATTTAGATACAATTTGCTTTTCCAGTGTCAAAAACAACACTGATGACTGAAAAACTTGCTGTCATCTGTGCTTCATAGTTCAGTAAGTTACTCCAGGCTGCCACTATAGGGGCCACTGTTGGCGTGTCCGCTGAAGCTCCTCTCAACACCAGGGTGTGTAGACACAGTGGTGGTCGTCTGTCGTCTGTCATCTGAGCCCAGTGCAGTGGTGCACATCTGTAATCAGGAAACAAGGCAGGATAGGGAGTTAAAGGCCGGGCTAGGATACCTACAGGGAACCCGTCTCAGACGAAGAACGTTTGAAGTCAGTCCCGTACTGGAGGGAGGAATCATGCCCAGCACACTCAGCTGAGAAGGAAAGAACCCTGGCCGACAGATAAGACAGACAAACCTCATCAAGGAAGACGCTAGTTTGCAATTGCCGCTCGCAACCCCGCACATCTTACTTGCTGGAGGATGCGGCGTCTGCCCCCACCCCTACCCCTGCTTTCTGCTCCGTTCCCAGAACGCCTCTTTACTAGTTCTACCCCACATTTCTCTTCTTCTCAAGGCCAGGAAATACGGAAGGGGTCGGCAGAAGGAACTTCCGTATCCACACCCCACAGTGTTATTTTGAAAAATTAAATATTACTTTTAACTTCAATATCTATAGTTTTGCATTTGGATTGATAATATCTGATATAAGCAGTTATCGCGGGGCAAAATAAGTAGTTAGTATTGTGATGAATGCTGAAGTCAATTCATAGACTGATAAAAGCCATCCGTGCAGTGTCCTGAGCCTTCTGCACTCCATTACTATCTTGTGAGGTGTTAAGAGCCGCAAAGATGACGAGAATAGCAGCGAACTACTTTTTTAGGACAAAAATAGCACCTCGTTCCCATACCGGGAGTCGAACCCGGGCCGCCTGGGTGAAAACCAGGAATCCTAACCGCTAGACCATATGGGAGCTGCCGGCAGGTGTCTCTGCTTTGTCTACTATGATATCTACGTCAGCGGGGACGCTTGCCCAAACCCCACCCCCTAAGTTTTTCACCATCTTTACTTCCTGGGGATCCTCCGGCTGTCTCAGTCGTGTGACCAGGAGGATGGAACCTTCCTTCTCTGTGAGTGGAAATGGAGCGGAAGTCAGCAGCTAAACACTTTGCGGAGCTGTCTTCACCCTGTCCCAGCGGCAGCGGCAGGAGTGTCGCGCTTACCGGAGCCTGTCACACCCGGAGCCCAGCTGCGCAGTAAATACCTTTGTGGGCTCGACGTAGATTCAGTCCCGTGAACAGTGGCGTGATCAACGGTCCACGAGAGTCCCTCCCGCAGGAAGAATTTAGGGTCATTACGACTGTGTTCGGTCCTTTCTGCCTGCGGAGATGTCGCTTTATTGACAGTAGAATGTTAAGAAACTCATGGTGGATGCCTTTAATGCTTCCAAAACTCGGAAGGCAAAAAACTGGTTATAATCCTGTAAGGTCCCACCCCTCCTGGTTTACACACTGTGCCCTTCTCAAACGAAAAACTAAAGGGCTGTTCTCTTTAGTCTCAATAGTCCCAAGCATACAGGCACCAGGGAATCTGGAAGGGAAGTGCTCGCTTCTCTCACAGGCTTGTAATCTTAAGCTAGTCTTTTTGCTGCTTATCATCAAAAATTGGTAACAACCTGATGAAAAATTTTCAGATACTCAGCCAGAAAAACTTACAGCCTGAACTTTGATAGAAAAGCTGGGTGCACGATTCACTGAACAACTCAGCGAAACCACAGCAATTACAATTCCCTTATTATTGCATTAATACAATCCCAAATCCAAAAATCATATAGACTCAACTTTCCTTAAAGCTAATCCCAGCACTCGGGAGGCAGAGGCAGGCGGATCTCTGTGAGTTCAAGACCAGCCTGGTCTACAGAGCTAGTTCCAGGACAGGCTCCAAAGCCATAGTGAAACCCTGTCTCGAAAAACAAAAAACAAAAACAAAAACAAAACAAAAAAAAAAAACTGATTGAAGAGAGTCTGGAGGGATGGTTCAGTGGTTAAGAACAGTCCCTGGCGGCTCTTCAGGAGGCCCAGGGTTTCCCAGCACCCATGAGGCTGCTCAACCATCTGTAACTTACGTTTCGGGAGATCCATTCCCCTCTTCTTGGAGGGTATAAGGCAACCCACATGGTGCATAGGCTCACACGCAAAACACTCATAAATAAAATACAATCGACTAAGAAACCAAAGAGCTTGGTGACAGTTACTGTAGCTTTCACTTTCTTTATTCACGTTTTCTGTAGTTTTACATATTTTTACAATTAAGAAGTAGAAAAACAATATAAGCAAAATTGACAAATTGGGAAGAAATATTTACACCCCATAAACAGTGAACCTCCCTCCCCAACATCAAGTCTCCAGACACTGCTCAAGTTAGCTCAGTAGAAAAGTGCAGTTGGGTACAGTTCCAGATGGAGGAATACAAGTTCAGCAAGCAAAGAGGCTGGACTTCAATCCTATATAAACACGAGTGGGAAGGTCCCTTCAATTCCCCTGAAAGAATGTCAAAGTTTTTTGGTTCTTTTCCTTTCATAATAGAATACTTCCTCCTCCCTGACAGTCTACTCTGGTGTGTGTGGTGTGTGTGTGTGTGTATGTGTGTGCATTGTCCTATACTATTTTAAAGAAAAGGTCTGTTGCCCAGGCTAGTCTCTAACTGCAGGGCGTAAGTGATCCTCCTGCCTCAGCCTCTAGAGTTGCTGGGACTAGTAGTGGGCATGCACTACCATGCCCAGCCAGAGGTATTTCTATTGAATGACATTGTCCTGATCTGGCCTAAGTTCCCAGACTCCTTTTCTCCCATTACCATGCATGCAGTGTTCCCTTATCCCACTTGGCCCATGCGAGGTTATTCACTTGTTCCCTAACTTGCCCAAAGGGTGGGAGGCTCTATGAGAACGTGGACCTAGAAGTGGTTTCCTACAAGCCACTTTCAACACTGCTCCACTTGCCTCAGCAAACTTCAGAACTCAACTTCCTAATTCACAGAGCTGGAAACGACGCAGACTAAGGACATTTTGAGGAGGGGCATTAGCTAAGGCAGGGGTTATTATGAAAGAAAGAGTAAGGCAGGGCATCCAAGAAGACTATGCTCAGTGCCTCCGAAGTAGTTTCAGGTCAGGCAGGCCCAGGGTCCAACTCCTTCAGTCTTTTCTGGAGGCCCCGGAGCTGATCCCGACCCCAGGTGATTCGAGTCTGGAGGCTGGCTATATCTGCAGCCAGCTGAAGGCCTGGGGAGAGAAGAAGAATGTCACCACGGTCTGACACATGGACCCCGTCCCCAATCCCCCCAGGGACTGTGTGAGTCTCAGACAGCTCTGGCCTCTAGAGTCTAAACGTTCCAGGTGTGACATCACTTGACCCACACCCTCACCTCCTCAGCACCTCACCTGTGCTAAACCAGCATGCCCTCCAAAACAAAGACACTTCTCTGATCTACCATGCTGGCCAGGGATGAGGACCTCACAGACCACAAACCTCACGGCCCCATTTCCTCCATCCAGCAAACTCCACCACTGCTCTGAGCTGCTCTCTCTCCGCCCTCCCTTTGCACCTGATCCTGAACCACCCTCGATCCACCTCTAGGCTGCACCCCCCTCTGCTCTCTGTTACTTGACCTCACCCAGTAGGCCAGACAGTCCTGTCTTTATCCTCAGGGCAGCAGGATTCTCCCTAATCCTCTAGGAAATGCTTTCTCAGAATTCCTAGATTCTAAGATCCCCCGGTCTGTGAGCCCTACTCTCCAGTGTCTTCTTAGGTACTCCCTGGCCCTCAAATGATCTCACCTCAAGGTGTCTGTGCATCGTTGTCAACAGCCTGGAAAATTAAACATCAGCACTCTACACTTCCAAACCTCTCTCCAGTGCAGATGCAGGTGCTAAACCACAAGAACTAACACATAATCGCCTCTCAGCTTTCCCTCAGCGGCCGCCTGGAAGCCTGCCCACCACCACAGGTGAAACAGCTCTCGCCTCCCAACGTTCTGAGAGGACTCTTCTTTCCCTCACTCCTGCGTCTAAGCTGTTAGCAAACACTGGGAACTTCCATTCCCAAAACATGTTCCCACTGTTTACCCCACTTCCAAGGCCTCTACCTACAACCCGTGACTGGCCCATCCTGGCACCTGCTTCCACTCTTTGCTCTCCAGTCTGTCCCCACTCAGCATCCCAAGGATTCTTGTTACTCTGTTGGCCCTACTGACTCATCCTGATTCTGCACCCACCCATAGAACCTCACTAACTCTGGCTCCCTGGTCCCAGCTCCTGGTATTCCTGCTCTGCTGACTCCATCCCAGCCCTCTGGCCATCTCTGCCAGATACCCCACCCACCCACCCACCCACGTACCCAGGGCTTCTGCCCTAGTAACTAGACCAGTTGGGGCCTAGTTGGTCTCTTTAGCTAAAACATAGTTCCTCCAGATCCCTCACTAAGTTCTTCCCTCGTCTCCTCAGAGAGGCCCTTCCTTCATAAACCAGCTCCCCAGCCACTCCCTCCCACGTCACTTTTCTCATAACTTTCAGAGCCTGGAACTACAATAAAAGTCTATTTGTGTGCCAGGATAAATATTCCGTTTGATCCCTGCTGCTATTATATCCCTTAGCAGTTGACAAACATGAACCTAGAATGCTGAGAACAGCAGTGGGTGCTTTGGGGGAAAACCCCCAGCAGACATGCAACACAGTTTGCTAGTGAAAACCTGCAGAGTCCTCCCGCGGTGCTAGCATACAAGGGCTCCCTATTGATAGTGGGCTGGAATTCAATACATGACTACAAAGCCAAAAGGGTTCACTTACCATCCCGGAAGCTGGCCTGGGCTTGCCGAAGACTGTGAGGAACCAAAATCCCAAACCAGTTCAAGGGATCTTGAGGGACCACTGAGGCCCCTGACTCTTGGGTCTTAGTAGGGCCCTTGCGCCTACGCAGAGCTGAAGACAGAAAAGTTAGAGACCATACAATCCTCGTGACCACAAAGAACTCATTAATCTAGTTCATGGTTCTGGAAAATACTGAAAGTTTGAAAATTCTCCCAACAAATAGGGTGGTGGTGGGTACATCCTTAATCCCAGCACTCGGGAAGCAGAGGCAGGAGGATCGCTGTAAATTCAAGGCCAACCTGGTCTACAGAGTAAGTCCTAGGACAGCTAGGGTTCTTGAAAAACCAAAAAAAAAAAAAAAAAAAAAAAAAGAAAAGATAAAAGAACAAAGAAAAGAAATTTTCCCCCAACCTTTATGTGTGTCTGGGTTTGGAAACAGTACTAGCCTTCCCTTTGTAATCAGGTGACTTGTCTACTGACTCCAGAATAGAGGATTCTGTTTGCCGGTAACTGACCTTGCCCGTTTTCCCTAAACGTTCTGGAAGACCCTGAAATTCCCCATTCTTTGTCTCAGGAATGATTAACTAAGATTAGAGGTTTATTTCCAAGGAACACGTAGATACAGAGATGCACATTTTCCGTTCAGCTGATGAGACTTCCTCTGACTGCAAAATCTCTTTCACTATAAAACGTCCCATCCAGCAACTCCCTATCAAAGAATAAGGAAAAGCTCCTCAAACAGCCCAGTCTCCAGCTTAGACGCGCTCCATTAACCAGATCCCAAACTAAGTCATCTTAGTTCAGTGAGTCTGGGCTGACAGGAGGAAAGAGAACTCACATGCTTCGCGGGGCCCCAATTCCTCGGGGGTCTGGGAGTCAGCTTTGATCACCCTGAAGGTCTGGGGTCCATCCTGGGCCTCGCTGAAGGAGAAGGGAAGATGGATCTCTCTGGCCACGAAGGCCTACGTCCCGCCCACGCACACTCCATGGAGGGTGCCTCACCTGGCGCGCACGCGGACCTGAGGCTCCATACGCGAGGCATACTGCAGGGGCCCTACCGACTTGGCGCCCATGGCATAGCGAGCCTTGGCAAGCGAGAGCCAACCCTAGGGGAGGCAGGAGAGACTCGAGACTCGGTTTCCCCCCCTGTGCCCGCCGTCTGCCCCTCCCTCCATTCCCCGTGGTCCACCTCCTCCACCCGAGCGTTCAGCGCCGCCCGTTTCGCCTCTAGCTCCTCCAGGTCGCTGAGCAGCTGCAGGAACATCGAGTCCAGCTCCTCTCGCAGGGCCGAGACCTCCATGGCTCAGCCCCTCTCTGGGCACGGAGGAGCTAAGCCACCTCCTTCCGCCTAGTCACCGCCCACTTGCATAGCAGCCAATCGGCGTCTGAGATCCGCCTTTAGGGGGCGTTCCTAGTCGTGACCCGGAAGCCAAAGGCGACGATCTCCGGGTGGCCCGCCTCAACGGCTAAGGGGCTCCGGGAACCGGGACGCGGACTATTTCCCGAGTCAGACGGCTATGAAGAGTCGGGCCGTAAGCTTAGTTCCAGGAAGCCACCAGCCTAGTTTTCCGCTTCTTGTCTTCGCGAGCCGACTGTTTGATCGCTAAGTGAGGCCGCGGGCAGACTCGTCTTTCTGGGCTGTCTTAAAGCACGTGACATTCCGAATTCAGGAACTTGATTGGCTGCCTTGCGATGCCCTCCGCCGTTCGCCATCTTAACGTGGGGCACTCCGGACGACAGCCCATTCGAGTGAAGCCTCTAGGCCTTCCTGGTTGAGGGCGGAAGTGAGCGATGCGTGGTGCCGGCGGCGCCTAAAGATCAGAGACTCGTGTGGGAGCGGCGTTCATCATGGTAGGATGTTTGGAGTTCGGGATTTGTCTTAATGGTGGTGGTGGAGGGGGACTCGTGGAGGGCTGGGTTGGGGTCCTCGGTGGTCGGGAGTGGAAAGTGATCCCGTCTGTTCTCTAGCTCCGTCGGGAGGCTCGCCTGCGCCGGGAGTACCTGTACCGCAAAGCCCGGGAGGACGCGCAGCGGTCGGTTCAGGAGAAGAAAGAGCGAGTCAAGCGTGCTCTTGAAGGTGAGCCTTCCTCCCTATCCTGGCGGGGTACCAGTCCTTGATAGAGCATACTATGCACTGCTGTAAACGCGTTTGAACTTGGCGTATTTGTGTTAGTGTGGCCGAACATCTCTTCGTTCTTTGCCTGTTAGGTACGACCTCACTGGTTTCGGAAGGGTCGGTATGGCCATTTGTACTTGCAGTCTCGCATGTTTACAAGTTGGTTGTTACTTTCGCTTACAGAATATCTCGTTTTTCGAGTTAGGAGTTTAAAACTTTGCCTTGCTTTTATCCACGTTTCCATTTTTGTCCCATTAAATGAAATTCCTCTATCACAGAGCTTAATTAGAAATGTCATATTTATCCCTATTTCATTGGTTCTGTATCCAGGGAGGTTTAAGTCTCCTATCTATTGTTCATCACCCGTGGTACGTTTTATGACTATAAAGTATTTATGTGTTACGTAAAGCTTGCTTGAGTTAGGAAGCATAATGTCAGGGCCAGGATTGTACCTCAGTTGTTAGACTGCCTGCCTAACATGATAACAGCCTAACTAAACTGGGCCTAGTAGCCTATGCCTGTAATCCCAAACTGGGGACGCAGAGGGAGTGCTTTCTCCAACTGCATGAGGTCCAGATCAGCTTGGCCTGCATGAGCGTGGTGCTAAGTGTCTGTGACCCATCTTCAGAACTTAAAAAAAAAAAAAAAAAAAAAAAAACGAGGTGAAGAAAAGATGACTCAAGGGTTAAGAACAGTTACTGCTCTTACAGAGAACCCAAATTCATTTCCCAGTACCCACATGGAGTGGCTCACAACTGCCTATAACCCCAGCGCCAGGGGATCCAGTGTGTTCTGGCCTCAGCAGCCACCCTCACATGTGTTCATGTAAACTCAGACAGACACACAAACACAAAAATATAAAAGGGAAAATGATCGATATATTAACATTTATAGTAATCACTATATTAAATATTGCATTAAAAGAAACCATTTTGTTGTTTGATTTGGTTTTGCTGGGCGGTGGTGGTACACGCCTTTAATTCCAGCACTAGGGAGGCAGAGGCAGGTGGATCTCTGAGTTCAAGGCCTGCCTGGTCTACAGGAGCAAATTCTGGAACAGCCTTGGCTACACAAAGAAATCCTGTCTCAAAAAAAAAAAAAAAAGAAAGAAACCATTTTTTAATCTATTATTTGTGCTTACATTATACCTTTAGTTTTAAGTCTAAAGATTTTAGAGTATATGTGTTTGGCCGCTTTGTTTGGGTGAGAGTGCTCAGTGGATAGACATTCCTTCTTGTGAGTGACTGGGGAATTCTTTTCCTGTGGCAGATGGGGCCTGTTTGTAATTGGTAGCTGGAAGGATTGTTGTTGCTGTGGTCCTCCCCTCCATTCCACATGCTGGAGAGCAGAACTGGGCCTGGGGATGGGATGCTCAAATGTGTTTTATTTTCCAGAGTGTCACATCACAGCTTAGCCCCCGACTACCCCACTTTATCCCCAGAAGAAACATCTGACCCACAACCAGCATAGGCCACTCACCTTGAAGTATTCTGTGCATCAAGCCTAGCAGTGTTCTTTTTATACTGTTTTGCAGTTGTTTTTGGAACAAGGTCTTACTTTGTAGCCTTGGCTGACCTGTATTCACTGTGTAGACCAGGCTAGCCTCAAACTCACAGAGATCCATCTGCCTCTGTCTCCTAAGCCCTGGAATCAAAGGCATGAACCTCCACACCCAGCTTAGTGTCCTTGTGTGAAGACTTTGGGATCATGATTCTTTCTTCCTACATTAAGAACAGTCTTTTTTTGTTTGTTTGTTTTATAATGTTCCTCAGGACCAGGGTCCTGGACCTGCAAACAGAATGCCCATCGTTGAGTTACCAAAACTTCTTTAAATTTTTGTTATAAAAATAATACATAAAAATGAGCTCTGCAGGTGCCATAAGCTGACAATTAGGTAAGAAGTTGGTAACTAGTGTGGTGGCATACTTTGTAATTGCAACAGTTAAAAGCGAAAGCCGTGCACATCTCCAGAGCATTTCTCAAGTGAAGTAAGTAACATAACTGGTTTATTGCTTCTCTGCTCCTCTATTTCTGTATTGACTCCGTTAAGAAAGAAGTAGAGTGCTTTCCCATCAACTTTGTGCAGGCTAGTAAACCACAGTGTCTTATAAATTTATGGGCCCTGTTTGTGTCTCACTCAGCTCTCTGTCTTTTTCTTGCAGAAAACCAGCTGATTCCCTCTGACCTGCGCCGGGAGGCTCTAGCCTTACAGGGGTCCCTGGAGTTCGATGATGCTGGCGGCGAAGGTAGAACTGTGCTGTGCAGCCCTCTTCCACACTGAACCAACTTCTCTGCGGACTGGGCTCCTTGTCCTCTTCAGCCACACTGGGCAGTTTCCCACCTGATGGTTGGAAGTGTCCGGGTGTTTCTGTGCCCATCCCCTGCTCCCTCCTGTTCGCCTGTGTTGCGACATTGCAGGGCTCTCCCTAAATGGGGGCTTTTAGTTTTGTTTACAAAATGATGAACACAGTAGCTTTTGCTCTTTGCTCACTCCCCCTCACGGGAGTGTCTGCTGGGGCAGAGTGCTGTCCTTAGCTCACACCCCCTCATGGGAGCTAAGGACAGGGCTCTGCACCCTCATGTCTCGTCACAGCATTATTTAATAAGCAGGGAAGGAACCACAGAGATTATAGGTATTTGTTGTGAAGAAGGGAAGACTCCCACCTCTTGTTCTAGCAGTTCAGAACTGTGCCACCACAGACACTTCCTTGCTCAGCTGTGCTGGGTAACCAAGGGTAGCTGTCCTGGCCACTGGAGGTGCATTTCCATCCGTGAAGATTCTCTTGAGTAGACTCGGCATTTTCTTGTCTCTTGCTGTCCCGACAGGTGTGACCAGCCATGTAGATGATGAATATCGATGGGCTGGAGTTGAGGATCCTAAAATCATGATCACTACCTCCCGAGACCCCAGTTCTCGCCTGAAGATGTTTGCAAAGGTACTAGGGGGTGGGGAGTAGGGGATGCCCACGGTCAGTGGCCCCAATTCTAATTCGACATTGGTCTATGGCAGGAACTGAAACTGGTGTTCCCAGGTGCCCAGCGCATGAACCGCGGTCGGCATGAGGTTGGAGCGCTGGTGCGGGCTTGCAAAGCCAATGGGGTCACCGACCTGTTGGTTGTCCATGAGCACCGAGGCACACCTGGTAAGGCCTGCCACAGGGGAAGGGAGCTGGGGTTGTTCTCGTGGCAGAGTGTCTGACAGCCTGTACCCTACAGTGGGGCTCATTGTCAGCCATCTGCCCTTCGGTCCTACGGCGTACTTCACACTGTGCAATGTGGTTATGCGGCATGACATCCCTGACCTGGGCACCATGTCAGAGGCCAAGCCTCACCTCATCACTCACGGCTTCACCTCACGGTTGGGCAAGCGGGTAAGTACGGGAGCCTTGGGGTAGTGGTGGAGGTGGGGAGTAAGGATCAGGCCAGCCACTTGTGACTGTCCCTTCCTGTGCCCCAGGTGTCTGATATCCTTCGTTACCTGTTCCCTGTGCCCAAAGACGACAGCCATCGGGTCATCACCTTTGCAAACCAGGATGACTACATTTCCTTCCGGTGCGTCTCTGGGCTGCATCTGGGACCCCATGACCTTCGTAGCCTTTTGGCTGACCCACAGCCCTTCTGAGGCACGTCCCTATCTCTGCTTGCTCTCTCCCCAGGCACCATGTCTACAAGAAGACAGACCACCGCAATGTGGAGCTGACTGAGGTTGGGCCTCGGTTCGAGCTGAAGTGTGAGTTTGGAGCTTTAGTTTATGCCTGGGGGGTGGTTAAGGAGGGGCTTGGTTGTGCGTTGGATGACATCTTTTTCCCCTGACGCTAGTATACATGATTCGCCTGGGCACACTGGAGCAGGAGGCCACGGCAGACGTAGAGTGGCGCTGGCACCCCTATACCAACACTGCCCGCAAGAGGGTCTTCCTGAGCGCTGAGTGACCTGTGAGCTACTGGCCAGTCAGGATGCGGACTTGGACTTCTGGGACAGGGACTTGTCACAGACAGATTTACTAATCCCAAGTGGGGGCTGGAAGGATCCAAAATAAACCCTCTGTCGTCATGCTACCCAAGTGCCTCTCACTGGTCACAGTTGGCCTACTCTCTTGTCAGGCCAAATCTGAAAGATGAAGCCCACAGAGTGTCCATGAGTTGAAGACCTAATGACTGTGGAGTGTCCTCGGGCCTCGTTTTGTGTGGAATATAAACAGCCCCTCTGAGGCTGGGGGTGGTAGAGACTCCCCACTTGGAAATGAGTGATTGTGTTGGAAGTTGGGCCCTGTGATCAGTTTTCTAGGTGGTTTAGGGTTAGTCTTTTTCACCAGCAGCAAGCTGACCCCATTCCAGTGCCAGCCTAACTTGTCAGTTTAACAGGGTCCCTCTGCCAAGCAGGTGCATCCTCCCTCTTTCCCAGGAGACACGGTGACACCAACAACCTGCCTGCCCTTCCTCTAACTCTTGCAGATGGGCCTATCCAACAGCACACGGGGAGGTGCCTCAAGATTCTAAGTCTGTGCCCCGGTTTCTCCCAACTTACGCCTTCTCTGTACCCACATTTCTGTTCATGCCTGGGGACCCTGGGTTTATGTAGAGTGGTTGTCAAGACCCTGCAAATGCACTAGAGTTTACAAGGAGAGCTGCGATGCGATCCATCATGCAGTTAGGAGGAGACCTCTGAGGAAGCGCGTCAGGACAGCATAAGACATGTCTGCATGGAATCCCGAGAGCCGAATTAGTGTGAGGTAACAGAAACCATCTGAATGGCATGAGACCCAGTAGACGCGTAGGAGCCACGGAGGCCACTGTGTTGGAAAGTCTGGGATGAAACCACCATTACAGCTCATGGTCCAGTTCCTCTGCAAAGCCTTGGGGATTTTGCTTCTTTCTTGGAAGAATGAATCTTTGTGTGTGTGTGTGTGTGTTGTGTGTACTGTTGAAATTTTAAAACAAGTAAAATCAAAATTGTGTCCTGTGTTTATTTCTTATAGCTGCCATAGGAATTACTGGGACCAGGTAATTTAACAGAAATTGTTAGTTTTAGAGTCATGGTGCAAGGTCAGGGTGTTCACTCCCTCCTAAGTCTATATGTGTAGGGTGGGGATCTGTTGCTCTTTTGCTTGTGATGACTGCCAGCAACCCTGGGCATTCATTGTTGTCGACTCGAGCGCATCAGTGCCAGCCTTTGTCTTCCATGCTTCCTCTGCCTATCAAATTTCTTGAATGCTTCTCTTAGAAGGACCTTTGTCAGAGGGTTTACAGCCCATGATCTGGGATGATCTTATTTACACAGTTCTGAACTCAGTTATATTTGCAGAGACCCTTCTTTCTCTTTCCTTTTATTGAATTTTATTGAGCTCTATATTTTTCTCTGCCCCGCTCCCTGCCTCTCTCCTCCCCTTCAACCCTCTCCCATGGTCCGGAGATCTTGTCTTTTTCTACTTTCCATGTGGATTAGATCCATGTATTCTCTCTTAGTGTCCTCATTGTTGTCTAGGTTCTCTGAAATTGTGATTTGTAGGCTGTTTTTGTTGTTGCTTTTGCTTTATGTTTAAAAACCACTTGATAATTGTCATTCTGGGTCTGGGATTACCTCACTCAAAACGATATTTTCTAGCTCCATCCATTTGCCTGCAAAATTCAAGATGTTATTTTTTTCTGCTGTGTAGTACTTCATTGTGTAAATGTATCACATTTTCCTTATCCATTCTTCGGTCGAGGGGAGAGACCCTTCAAATGCACTCGCAGTTACAGTTTCTAAGGATTAGAATGTCTTTTTCTTTTTAAATTTTATGGGTAAAAGTGTTTTGCCTGCATACACGTCTGTTCACTTGCAGGTCTGGTGCCCGAGGAGGCCAGAAGAGGGTGTAGGATCCCCTAGGTCTGGAGTTAGACAGTTTTTAGCCATCATATGGATGCTGGAAATTGAACCTTGGTCTTAAAGAGCATCCTAGTATTCTTTTTCTCCTTTTGGTTTTTCAAGATGGTTTCTCTGTATGGTTCTTGGCTGTCCCAGAACTAGCTCTGTAGACCAGGCTGGCTTAGAATCTAGAGATCTACCTCCTTCTTCCTCCTGAGTGCTGGGATTGAAGGTGTGCACCACCACTGCAGCAGCAGCATCTAGTGTTCTTAAGCACTAAGCATGCTTGTATATGAGTTTGTTCTTTGTTGTAACTTTCTCCGCACTCTGTTCTGTGTGTTTGGTTTTTTAAATTATTTTGATATGACACACAGAGTTTCTTTTCTGGTCCTGCCCATTTGGTGTTCTGTGGGCCTCTTGTATCTCCTTGGGCATCACTTCATCTAGAGTTGGGAGATTTTTCTTCCATAATTTTATTGAAAATATTTCCTGTTCATTTGACATGCAATTCCTATTCTTGTATGCCTATAAATTTTGCCTTTTTGTGATGTCCCAAAGATCTTTAAAGTGGAGTGTTAGTTGATTGCAAAACACACATTTCCTTAAATACTAGTTTGGGGGTACCTGAAGGGCCACCAATTGCATTTTGTGTGCTAGTTAGTGTATTAGTTCCTGTGGGTGTGAGTGGAGAGAGAAAAACCACAGCGGCATTGGTAATTACTATTAGGTCACTGTAAAGTGGAGGAGGGGCTCGTGTAAAAGAAGCAATGGTGGGAACACAAGGGAGGTGAGACTTGGGAGATTGGGTTATAAATTTACTGTGGTGACCAGACTAGCTTTGAACTCTTCTGCCTTTGCCTCCCAAATGCTGAGTTGAAAGGTATGTTCTACCATGCCTGATCTGATTGTTCACTTATAAATAAAGTACCAGAGGAAGTGTGCTGAGGCCGGGTTAACATCAGATGGGAGCTACAGGTCAGTGATGCAGGTTTCTGACCAGATCCATCATTAAGAGGCCCCTGGTGCTGCCAGCAACATGTGTGAGCACTCGTCTGAGTACATTTCCTCCATGGGAATGGCAGGTAGGTGAGGTCGCCTTGGAGAGGTGACAGTCTAGGGGAAAAGTTAATATGTAGATTTTAAGGTTGTCAATTTCTGCATCAGCAAATGTCTCAGGTAAAAGTACTTACTGCCAACCCTGACAAGCTGAGTTCAGTCCCCAAGTCCCCATGAAGGAAGGGGAGAACCCAAACCCACAAGTTGTTCTCCCCACATATGCCTCCATGCACAAAAAAATAAATAAAAATATAATAAAGACTTTTGCAGGGCAGTGGTGGCGCATGCCATTAATCCCAGAACATGGGAGCAGAGGGAATTCCAGGGTAGCCATGGCTACACAGAGAAACCTTGTCTTAAAACTGAACAAATAAAAAGAATGTCATTTTAGTCTGATCGTTTGCTATTTCAAGACAGGGCTTCTTTGTGTAGCCCTGTCTATCCTGGAACTCACTCTAGACTAGGTTGACCTTGAACTCACAGAGATCCACCAGTCTCTGCCTCCTGAGTGCTGGGATTACAGGCGTGCACCAACACCACTGGAAAGATACCATTTTCAAATCTGGGAACAGCATTAATCTCATGGTCCTGGTAGCTCCAGTATCCTGGGATCTCTGCTACAATTTAGGCTTTACCTTCACAGCTTCATGCAGTGACCCCATACCTACCCTGCCACACATTGCCTGGCTTTATCTGTTCTTTGAAACCATCGATATGACTCCTTGAACCCCTCAATCTTGCATCTTTCATGGCTGAAAATCTAGGACCCACATAGATGGTGCTGTCAAGTTCTGCTGCTAAAATACAACATAGCCTGGTGTCCTTGGACCACAGCTACACCAAATTGGTGCTAGCCTGGGGAGACACTGTGATCCAGTGCTTTGACAGGTGCTTCTCAGTGGTGCTGATTGCTCTAACAGTACGGCTGCATCCTCATCACCAGCCTGACAGCTCCCCTGTCTTTGTCCACTGACTTTACATCCAGTTTCACCGCAGTTCTCAGGGCATGGCGGAATGAAGTCATTTTCGTAGACTAGCACACAGATGTAAGCCCTTTGGGCTCTACTGGCGGTTCTCAATTGCTTTTCCTGTCCACAGTTCTAAATTCCTTCCCTTCCTACAATCAAACAAGTTCCCATGATCTACAAACCACAGGGTCTGAAAGCAGTGGCCCCATTTCTCAGTCTCAGTTTATGTCAAAACACCCCGAGAAGTCTCTTGAGGAAGGAAGGATTAATTTTGGCTCTCAGTTCAAATACAATCCCTTGGGACAGGGAAGTTATGGCAGCAAGAACTTGAATTAACGTAGGAAGCATAGTGTGGGGAATGCTGCTTGTCAGCTAGCTTCCTTTTTATTCAGTGCAGAATTTTAAGCCCAGGGAATGGTGCCGCCTATTTTAGGATGGTTCTTGCCTCAGCTTAATCTATATTAATGCCTCACACACTTGGCTAGAGCAGTGCTTCTCAACCTTCCTAATGATGTGACCCTTTGATACAGTTCCTTATGTTGTAGTGACCCCCAACCATAAAGTTATTTTTGTTGCCACTTTATATATACTTTTATATAGCTGTAATTTTGCTGCTGTTTTGAATCGTAATATAAATATTGTTAGAGACAGAGGTTTGTCAAGGAGTTGCAACCCACAGGTTGAGGATGACTGGTCTAGAGGGCTCTCACTGGTCTAGAGATTTCTCAGGGGTGTGCCTGAAGGCTTACCTCATAGGTAGTTCTAGATCCTGTTAATAGTCAGCTGTACTACCACTATATAGCCTCCAGAGAGCGCTAAAGTGTAGTGTGGCGTTCTCTTTATGATGTGTACCTGTAGCCTCGAGATGCTGATGTTGTTCCAAGGAAGGAACCATTGATTCAGAATACCGAAACCTCTGAGGAGATTGGGGAACCCCAGAGGAGCTCTCCAGGAAGCCCTGGTACTGCTGGTCTCAAACTCCTGCTTGCAGATGGAGAGGGTTGTGCATTCTGTTTGCCGAAGGTCAAGCTTGCAGATGGCTAGGGTGTCAGCCTGTGGAGCCTGAGCGTTTTTAACAGTGAAGCAGTGAAGTGTGTGTGGGGGAAGGGTGTTTGACAATATCTTCTGTCCATTCGGTTTGTTGAATTTTTTTGGTTCAGTGGAAAAGAGAGCTTGAGAATAATTGGGTATTAGGGGTTATCATCAAGAATCTCCCCACAAGCCTCCTGAGTTAAAGCACTGTCTCCCAGGCTTTCCACTGTTGTTTCTTTTTCCCTTTGAAACAACAGTTCAGGCTGGGCCCCTCAGAGCACCCATCAACTCAATCCTCAGCTCTTGAGTGGCCAGTGGACCAAGGGCTCTGAGTGTTATAACTATATAAAGCATCAGATCCAGTTAGAGTCAAACATTCCTGCCCTCTTTGCCAGCAACCAGTCAGACCAGTTTTACCTAGACAGAGTTCTGCTCCAGTTTGCTTTTGGTTGCTGTGACAAGCACCGTGACCAAAAGCAGCTTGAGGAGGGAAGGGTTTACTTGGCTTACAAGTTACTATCGTTTACAATGGGTAGAACATGTTAATACTTTCTTATTGCACAAGGGCAGAGCCAGGGAACAGTTATAATCAGATCAAAGCAAACCCCAAGCCCAACATCATTGCTCAAATTTTGCAGCTCAGTGTTTGACAGTTGGCATTCATTCACACACAATCTTCTGAGCTCCAAAGGATGGGCAGCCTGTGATGCTGTGAATGAGAATGACTCCCAGTATTTAAATGTTTGATTCCCTTGGTGGACTGCTTAAGTGTTAGGAGGTGTAGCCTTGCTGAAGAAGGTGTGACAGTGGGTGGGCTTTGAGGTCTCAAAAGCCCTTACCAGGCCCAGTCTTGCTTTCTCTGTTTGCTGCTTATTGATATGTAAGCTCTCAGTTTTTGCTCCAGCACCATGCCTGTCGGCCTGCTGCCATATGCCCCGGCCATGATGGTCATGGATGCAATCCCTGAAGCAGTAAGCAATTCCCGAATTAAATGCTTTCTTTTATAAACTGCCTCTGTCATGGTGTCTCTTCACAGCAACAGAACAGTAAGACACAGTCCCACTCTCTGCCTCTGCTATCTGCAGCACACACAGCTTGTCTCGTAAGCTTAGGCTGGCTCTTCTCTGTTAATTGTCCTTGACTGATATCCAGTAGTCTCCAGTATGCTGGGGTCTTCGCTGCAGCTAGGAAGGCTGTGCCTTCACCAGTGGCTTCTCTTGACCTCCTCATGAACTCTGGCACTTTTACATGGGGCCAGACTTCAGCTTCTCTCCGTGACCCCTTCTGATTTTTCACTAAAACTGAGACTGTGCCTTTACCAGTGGCAGCTCTGCAGAGAGTCTGCCACTCAGCCACAGTACCAAATCTGCTGCGCTTGATGACCCCTTCATGCCTACAAACCAGTTCCATGTGGGAGGCTTTCATCCATTACCAAGTTCAGCTATCAGCTAGAGATGCATCCAGCCCAGACCACAGCTTCTGTATACTGACCCAGTGTCCACCTCAGTGATACTGGCCTCTTAATAATTGCCGCTGCACTCTCGGCATCCATCACCCCAGTAAAACAAAGAAGGCTTCACTTCCAGATTCTGGATTCAAATATACCACACAAATAGAACTGAGAAAGATTCTCAAACTTCCCTCAGAAACATTGTAAGCCATTGTTATCTTCTCTTCCAAGGTCCTACAGAACAGTTCGCTAACACTTAGTGGCTTTCCCAGTCCAAAGATCCAAAATCCTCCACAGTCCTCCCCCAAATCAACACTGTCAGGTTCAGCACAGCAAAAACCCACTCCTAGTATCAATTTCTGATCTAGTTTGTTTGCAGTAGCAGTTACAAACATCGTGACCAAAAGCACCTTGAGGCGTGTGCTGGCTAGTTTATCTCAGCCTGACACAAACCAAAGTCATTTGGGAAAACAAAACCTCAACTGATGAGTGCCCCCACCAGATTTGCCTGTGGCCTAAAGATTGATTGATGTGGGAGGATCCAAGCTCACCGTGCTCCTAGTACCAGCCCTGCGCTGGTGGTCCTGAGTGCTCTAGGAAGGCAGTTAAGCAAAGCCAGTAAGAACACGCCATGGCCTCTGCCTCAGTTCCTGCCTACCAGGTTCCTGCCTTGAGTTCCTGCTTTGACTTCATTTGATGATAAACTGTGATTTGGAAGGGTAGGTGAAATAAATCCTTTCCTCCCCTAGCTGTTTTTGGTCATGGTGATCATGGTAATAGAAACCCTATCTAAGGGAAGAAAGAGTTGATTTGACTTACAGATCACAGCCCATCACTGAGAGAACTCAAGTGGGAACCTGGGGGCAGGAACAGAGGCAGAGTCCCCTGAGGACTGCTGCATCGCTAGCTTGCTTTCTCCTTGTGCAGTCAGCTTTCTTCAAATAATATATATTTTTCTGCTAGTTTTCTTATATAGCCCAGGACCACCTACCTGCCTGGGGTAGCCCCACCCACAATGAACTGGACCCCCTACATCAGTTAGCAATTTAAAACAGTATGTCCGCATTCACGTCCACAAGCAACCTGACGTAATGGAGTTCAATGGAGGTTCCCTCTTCTCAGCTGTGTCAAGCTGACAGTCAAGATTAACCATCAAGATAGACAGAATCCCAAGAGAACAGACTCCCATCTGGATAGCCAGATAGAATTTTAGACAGACGAGAAGACAGACATCTAGACAGAGCAGTGGTCCCAAAGAAATAGAGCCCCCCTTCCTTGCCGACTAAAATTAATCCCAGCCAAGCAGAAGACAAAACATCCCCACCAATTAAGTTACCCCAGTGGAGACCCGTCACCCTCCCAGTCAGTATTCAGATGGACAGGCTTACTTAGTGGCCAAACTTGAGCCTATGGGAGAAACAAACTTTTTCTGCAGAAAGGATACCTCCTTCTGGAGAAATAGACTCCACTGGACCTCCCAGCTGGATTCTCATTCCCTGCTTGCACAGATCTCCAGATCCCAAAGCAGAGATTCTCCATGCACTGGTCAGCTTTCCTGTCCCCCTGTCCATTACCATAGCTGACCATTGACCTCTCAGTGCTGCCACTGCTCCTGGGTACCACCAGTATCCAGTGGCCACTGCCCATCAGTGATATCTACTGCTGCTCCATGGAGACCTTTCACGATCCCTTAGTGACACTCCTCCATTTGTTCTGGAGTCACCTGGCTTAGAATGACTGCCATTAGTCATCTCGGAGACTCAGACTTTGGTTTGTGTCAGGCTGAGATAAACTAGCCAGCACACGCCTCAAGGTGCTTTTGGTCACGATGTTTGTAACTGCTACTGCAAACACACTAGATCAGAAATTGATACTAGGAGTGGGTTTTTGCTGTGCTGAACCTGACAGTGTTGATTTGGGGGAGGACTGTGGAGGATTTTGGATCTTTGGACTGGGAAAGCCACTAAGTGTTATTTTCACGGAGTTCATAGACCTATGTACTGCCTGCCTGAGTCACCCGCCACCCATGTCTGTCCATCCAACAGACATCAGCAGTCCCACTGGCATTTACGGCTCACCTGCTTCCTTGGGAATCAATCCTCCAAGTCTCTGAGGCCCCTCAATTAATGAATTGACCTTCACCCTGCCCCAGGTGACACCAACCTCCAATCACTGTTGGTCACATAACTGCCCTCCAGTGAGCCCACAATTACTGTCCCTTCTCAGTGATCCCTGCTGACCCCCTTAGAACACACAAACATGAATAACTCACAATAGTCTAGATCCCCACTTTTTAAGGCTTAAAATAATTCCTCCGTAGCTCCGTACATATGCGATGTGCTTTGATCATATTCCTCCCACTGCCCTCTCTAATCCCCTTCCTCTTCCTGCAGACCCCCTTCGTGACAAGCCCTCTCCTACTTGCTTGTCCTTGGTGTGTATGTGCCCCACTGCAGTGAACTGGGGTTTTCTGAATAGGCATGGGTAGGGCGGGTTCACTTACTTGAGTGAGGGAAACTTACCAGTGGCTGCACTATTGAGGAATGTGACCCCCCCATGACTATTAACTGCCTATAGCTTCTTAGAGAGGGATGAGGCCTGCTGAGTCCCTCTCATTCATGATGGCACTTTGATAAGCCCAGAGTTATGGGTTCATGGGTGCAACCGCTACGCCATATCCAGAAGACAATGTTTCATGGCACCCCTCACCTTCTGGCTCTTATGTTCTTCCTGCCCCCATCCCCACCCTGCAACGTTCCCTGAGCCTTGGAGAGTGTGGTACAGATATCCCTTTTAGGACTGAACACCCAACAGCCACTCACCCTCAGCACGTTAAACAGTCTGATTTTACCCTCATCTCTCAATATTTAAGCTTAGGTCCAGCAAACTACAATATGCAAACCACAAAATAGAAAAAATGTAACGAAATTAAAGGATTGTTGCCAACACAGTGTATAAAATATTTTAAAAACTTTGGCTAGGCAGTGGTGGCACACACCTTTAATCCCAGCATTCAGGGGGCAGAGGCAGCAGATCTCTGTGAGTTTGAGGCCAGCCTGGTCTACAGAGCTAGTCCCAGGACAGCCAGGGCTACACAGAGGAACTCTGTCTTAAAAAAACAAAAACAAGAAAATTATCTTATGTATATGAGTATTACTTGCCTGTATATCTGTGCCATGTGCATGCCCGGTGCTTGTGGAGGCCAGAAGGGGGCATTGGGTCCCCAGAACTAGAGTTTCTGATGGTTGAGAGTCACCATGTGGGTGGTGGGAACTAAACCCAGGTCCTCTGGAAGAGCAACCAGTGCTCTTAACTGCCGAATAATTGTTCCAGCCTCTCTAAGTTTTTTTTTTAAATTACATTTATTTGTGTGTTTATGCACAAGGCTGTGCACGAGGAGGTCAGGCTAACTCATGGAAGTGTTGTTTTCTTTTTTTCTCCCACCATGAGTGTACCAGGAATGGAACTCAACTTCTTGACAGGCTTGGCAGCAAGGCCTTTAGCTTCTGAGCCATCTTATTGCCCGCTGCCCCCTTTCAATGAAAAAAAAAAATTGGATACAGCCATCCCCTCCCCCATTACCTGGCTGTTTTCATGTTGACAAAGTGAAAGTTCATAGGATAGAGGTCAAGTAATCAAGCCCAAACCAGTTCTTGTCTGGCTTTTCAAGATGCTCTCCATTCTTTCATGTAAACACTGTGATGACCACTAAGTTGACAGCCTGTTACCAACGACCCCATTGATCTTTCAGTGACTTAAAGCACTTCCAGTCCTCAGCCCTATCCTTCCACACTCAACCCCAAATGATTTCCTCTGAGCCCTCCCTCAGTAGAGGGCTGGCAACCCCTGAAATTCTTTGGTTACCCTGCAGGTGTTGCTAGCCCATCTACTGAAGCTTGTGTTTTGGCAGCCCCCTTTCTATTTTATTTTGTATGTACGTGGTGGTGGTGGTGGGGGGGGGATGTACCGTTCATCTGCCTCTGCCTCCTGAGTGCTGGGATTAAAGGCGTGCGCCACCACCGCTCAGTTTTCCCATGAACTCTTTTCCAGTACCTTAATTCTCTTCCTCTCAGAGAGGTGTGGGATTAATAGCCTTACATTAGGACTTGATCCTGGTATCCTCGCTTTTCCAGCAGATCCCAGAAAGAGAAACACTCTCAGGAATAGGCCTTTTCCAAAAGCACAGTGGCAGGACTGCCTTTCCCCGACCTCTTTCATATTCAGCTGTGGCACAGCTGTGGATGTCTGCGTGCTGCGTGCAGGCTGGGTGGCCTCGCTACCCTGGTGCAACCTTGGGAACCTGGCCTGAGACACTGAGGGCGCAGCCATCCACCGGGAAAGGGACGTGATGGTGAGTCCGGGCTAGGGACTGGTTCAAGCGGGTTCGAGCGTTCCACGAGAACTCAACTGCTGCTGCACCGCAGTCTAAGCAACTGAGGCGCCATCGGGGAACTGCGGGTCAGACAGCCACACGACGTCCAGTTCGACAGCACTAGCTGCCCGCGCCCGTGGGTGGGGCGAAGTGGAGTGAGCTCCTAATGCAATTGGCCAAGGGGCGTGGCTTGCCATCCACTGGCAGCCTTCATTGGCTTCTGGGACAGAGGCTCCGCCCCACACTGTCTAAACTCTCTCGCGGGGTGGGAGCGCGGCGTGCACAGACCTCGGCGGCGGGTCGCAGCATGAGTCGCCACTTGGACCTGGTGCGAAGCTTCCTGGAGCAGCTGGAGGCTCGGGACCGCCGGGAGGGAGAAATCCTTGGCCGCGAGTTCAGAGTGAGTGACACTCCAGCGGTCAAACTTCGCAGCTAGGCTGTCCCCACCGCTGTCCATCTGTGCAATGTCAAAGTTCTGCCTGTTTCTCTCGGTTCCCGGGGCGTCTGTCTCCTGTCTCCGGCTCTCTGGTTTCCTCTTCCAGCACCTCCGTCACGCTCTCACACTCTCCTTCAGCCTTTCCTACTCTGCCCGCAGGTGCCCAGAGGGTGAAGTACACCGCTGTCTGGGAGGAGTCGGGCACACTCAGGGTCAGTGTATCCCGGAGCGACCCTTCTCCCTAGCAGGGCGGTGGCTGCAGCTGGGGAGGAAGGCAGCACACCTGCGCTGGACTCCCAGTCCCCAAGCCGGGCCACTCCTAGGTCACCTTGTAATCCCTGGGAGGAAGTGGCTTGGGGCAGCAGAAAGAGGAACAGGGAAACTTTGTCGCTTAGCCTTTGAGCTCTGCAGAGTTTAGAATTTCGAGTCCTTGCCCGTGGCCTGGGGAAGTCTGACTTCAGTTTCAACTGTTTTGAAAATGTGAATGTTAAAAGTTGGTCTGAGAAATTAGATAGTTTTGGTAGAAACACTTAGCACGTATTGGGTGCTCACTGGATAGGTGCCCTCAACATACATTACAAAACTTCTAAACGTTACATCAGGTAGTGCCAATTAAGCCTGTGAAGAAAGAATACCACTCAACAGGTAACGAAGTATTTTAAATATAGCTACAAGATCACACTGTATCAAACACAAATATGCATTATAAATATATAAAAACAAATATGACATTAAATAACCACTTACAGCCTGGCATGGTAGCACACACCTGTAATTCCAGCACTTGGTAGCCTAAAACAGGAGGATCGCCGTGAGGTCAAGGCCAGCCTGAGTTACATAATTTGAGGCCACTCTGAAATACAGAGTTAGATTGTCTCACAGAAAGAAAAAGATAGTTTACACAAAGATCATTGTGTAACCCAATAACAATACATCGTGATGGCGCACACCTTTAATCCCAGTACTCCCGCTGGGAAGGCAGGGCCAGGTGGATCTCTGTAAGGTTGAGTCCAGCCTGGTTAACAAAGAGAGCTCCAGGATAGCCAGGACTATGCTGAAAGACCCTGTCTCAAAACAAATGTCAATACCACCATACACAACAAACAACAATACCACAATACATACAACAAACATTAATAAGAACCAAATTTATTAAATTCATAGATAAATACACAGACTAAACATGTATAGATGCAAATATAAATAATTTGCACATATAAAATACTGTAACATAAGAAATATCTAAGTAATACATATTAATATAGTTTTTTTTTTGAGACAAAGTTTCTCTGTTGTAGCCTTGGCTGTCTTGGAACTTGCTTTGTAGACCAGGCTGGCCTCCAACTCACAGAGATCTGCCTACCTCTGCCTCCCCAGAGCTGGGATTAAAGGTGTGGGCCATCACCACCGGCCCTGAAATATGTAATTTATAAACATGAAAATGTGCATAAATATACACGTGGTGTATTGTTCAGGCTGATGAAGAGAGCAGTTCTGAGGGCAGAATCTTGCACACACTCCCTCCCTCCAGGGCTTTGGTTTTTCCGCCTCTGGGACTGAAATTCCAACAGTGGCACCACTGTAGGAAGGTGTCTCTGGGGGCTGGAATAAAACCCTTTGCAGTGGTGGCCCAAACACAAGGGCAACTTGATAGGTGTTTATTATCATTGCAATTATGAACACCGGATAATAAGAGTAATATCTTCGCTAATTATAATAATGTACTAGTTATAAAGCACCTATAGCATCTTCTTATATGTTATATGGTATAACATATATGACATCTTGTCATGTTGTATCTAGTATAAAGCATTTATTTTAAAGTTTTATTTGGTATGTATGCATATGCATGCACATGCACGCATGTGCTCGCAGTATTCTTGGAGACCGGAAGAAGGTGTTGGATTCCTTGAAGCTGGAATTGCAGGTAGTTGTGAGCTGGCCAGTGCTGGTGCTAGGAACCGAACTTGGGTCCTCTGCAAGAGCAGAAAGCACTCGACCACCATCTTTCCAATCACCATTTAATTTTTTTTGAGACAGTATTTTATGTACCTCAGGCAGATCTTGAACTCAGTATGTAGCCAAGGGTGATTCTGAGCTTCTTATAAAATTGTGCGTGCATGCGTGCCTGCGTGTGTGCACACGAGTATGTGGAACCGTGAGAGTTGGTTCTTATAAAATTGTGCGTGCATGCGTGCCTGCGTGTGTGCGCACGAGTATGTGTAACCGTAAGAGTTGGTTCTTATAAAATTGTGCGTGCATGCGTGCCTGCGTGTGTGCGCACGAGTATGTGTAACCGTAAGAGTTGGTTCTCTCCTTCTACCTTAGGAATTCTGGTGGTCAATCTCAGATCATCAGGCTTGGTGGCAAGTACCTCTACCCTCTGAGCCATCTCCCCAGCCCATTTCATTTGTTCGGGGGTAGGAGTCTTGTGCATGCCACAAGTACCCATGTAGAGGTCAGAGAACAACTTTCTGGTGTTGCTTCTCACTCCTTATTAAGGTGTGCGATCTGGGGATTGAGCACAAATCTTCAGGTCCGAATACCAAATGCTCTTACCCACTGAGCAATCGTTTGGGTCTAGATATTGCATGTTTTATAATTTATAGTACATTATAATGCGGATCGAGGGTGCAGGCCTGAGAAGTCAACCTCCTTGTGGGACCTTTGGCAAGCTGCTCAGCCACTTCCTCCGTCAGCTTCATCTACACAATGGACAGTGGGTAGTTTCTACTTAGGACGACTGAATCACCTAGGCGTGTTTTTCACTTGCTGTTGCTGGATATTATTAAACAGATTCTTATGCCATGGGTTTGCACGAGTCTTTCGTAGTCTGTTTGGATAACTCTTGGAATGTTTCAGCGTCCCAACACTCTGACCTGGCTTCTTTCTTCTTCTCTCTTGCCTCTTCTCTTCTTTTGGCTCGTGGTGCCTTCTACCAGGATATTAAGGCCCACTCGGTGGCCTGGAAGACTGGAGGTGTGTGCTCCACTAAGGTCGGCAATCGACCTGGGAACACGAAGAAGAACCGCTATAAAGACGTGGTGCCATGTAAGTCACTGGGTATCTTTAGGGAGTCAGGGCCACTTGCACAATCGCTAGGTGGCAGTGCCCGAGTGGCAGCAGCTACCCACTGCCCGGCCCCAACGCTCCGCTCTGCAAAGAGTTCTGCCTCCCATACGTGAGGCAGCTGCATTACTCCTTGAAGCCACAAGGGGCAGAGTCCTACCAGTGTTCCGTTACCTGGCTTGCTTTCGCATTGGAAGCCATCAGATAATTGCACACCCCTCTCCATATGTCTTACCCACTGGCAGATGACGAGACCCGCGTCATCCTTTCCCTGCTGCAGGAGGAAGGACATGGAGATTACATCAATGCCAACTTCATCCGGGTCAGGCTAGTGACCAGGGAAGAGGTGGCTTGGGGGTGGGGAGGGTGGGCTTCAGAATTTTGTTAATGAATGGCGAATGGGCCTTTTCCAGGGCACAGATGGAAGTCATGCCTACATTGCGACCCAAGGACCCCTGCCTCACACTCTGTTGGACTTTTGGCGCCTGGTTTGGGAGTTCGGGATCATGGTCAGCATTGGGGGACCTTGGGCATGGTTCTGAGTCACCCTCCTTCCTGTTTCCTCACCAGTGACCTCCCTCTTCCCTGCTCCTCTTGTCTAGGTGATCCTGATGGCCTGTCAAGAGACAGAGAATGGACGGGTGTGTATCCTCAGCCTCCCAGAGTGCAAAGAAGGCTTCTGTAGGGAGGGGAGAAGGATTCTTAGGGTCTCCTTTTGTCTCTAGGACCCTGGGTTAATAAGTCCTTGGCTGACTCCATTGTCGTTCTGTAAAAGCAGCTAGTCCTAATTTTGCTTTGATCTTTTTCCTTTTGTCCCCTTGGCGCTGGCAACCAGGGCTTTCCACCAGTCCATGACATGTCCAAGGACCTGTACTGCTCTGTTTCCTCTCTGATCTTTCTTTCTGTACCCCTCCCTGCTTTTCACACTCCCTCTACTTGCGCTTGCCTGTTCCTCAGATGAGACAGAAAGGACTCTCCTCCAGGGCCTGTGCCTCGGCCATCCCCCTGCCTTAGACTTTTCAATTGCCCATTCTGTTACCTGGACCTTCAACTGGCTTCCCACTCTCCAGCATGCCCACCTGTAACTCCTTCCTGTTATTTTCCCATTTCTAATCTATCCCAATAGTTCGTATCCACCTCAACACACTGGCTAATTCTACATGCGAAATACACTCACAATAGTGTGGTTACACCCCACATGCTATTGGTTTCGCCTTTCTGCCGGAATACAATCTGTTCAGTCGGGTATAGCAGCTCCCTCCCATGCTGCTGGTACTTGGGAGGCCAAAGTGAGAGGATAAAAAGTTTGAGGGCAGTCTGGGCAACTCAGGGAGACGGGCCAACATTTCCATCATCCCGTTAGCAGTCACATGCCGCGTTGAGCAGTCACAGACAACCCCGAGTCCACTTTTGATCACTGCAGGTTTGCCTACTCTGCATGATTGACACGCGATGGAATTGTGCAGCGAGTGTCTTTTGTGGCTGGCGTCTTTCTCTTTGTGTTTTTGGTGCTTGCACATGGTAGTGAGTTCACAGTTTGCTCCTGTTGCCGATTCATACCACACAGAATGTTTCTGCATTCACTCCTTTAAGCAGTTTGTAGATGCTGGGTTGTTTCCATATGTTGGCTTCGGTGAAATCACACTGCTGTGAACACTCATATACAAACCTCGAGTGGACATGAACTTTCGTTTCTCGAGCTGTTGGAACTGCTGGGTCATGGAGGAACTCTGCTTTTAACTCTATTTTAAGGAAGTGACAAACTGGTTTCTGTAGGAGCTGCACCGAGTTACGTTTTCATCCATCGTGCATGACAACTCTGGTTTCGTCAGAGCCTCACCAACATTTGTTATTCTCTTTTTAGAAAGTTCCTTTATTGGGGGGAGGGGCGTGTCCATGAGTGCAAGTGCCTACTGTGGAATGGGGTGGAAGTTAGAGTCAGCTTTGGGAATTGGTTCTCTTCTCCACCATGTGGGTTCCTGGGATTGAACTCAGGTCCTGGCAACAAGTATGTTTACCCAATGAGCCATTTTGCCTGCTCCCTGCTCGTCTGTCTGTATAGCCATTGTTGGGAATATGAAGGAATCTCTGACTGGGTCTTTTAAAACATATAAAATGTATGTAAACATAAAATTTGCCTCTTAAGGAACTGAAAAATATTTGGAGGTTAAGAGCACTTATTGCTTTTATAGAGGACCAGAACTCAGCTTAAAACTGCCTGCAACTTCAGCCCTAGAGGGCTCTGACACCCTCTTCTGGGCTCCTTGGGCACCAAAACACATTTGACATTCATTCTCACACAAGAGAGACATGCACATATGCATATGCATGCGTGTGCGTGCACACACACACACACACACACACACACACACACACACACAAATAAAAGGCATAAACTCCCCCTTTCCCCCTGGTGCTAGCCACCTGTCTTCTGTCTCCGCTGAATTGCCCATTCTAGTTGTCCTCCTATTTCTGGTTTATTTCAATTGATGTTTTCAAGGTGTGTCCATGCTGTCACATCAGAATTTCATTCTTTTTAAGACTACTATGCCATTGCTTTGTGCCATGTTTTCTTTACCCATTCATGTGTTGACAGATGTTTGGGTTGTTTCTATCTTTTAGGCTACTATGGATAATGCTGTTCGCACACACTGGTAAACAGTTATCTGTTTGAATCTGGGTTTTGTTTTACTCCATTTACGTATCTGTGTGCATACTTGTGTCTGTGTGTGAACAACACATGTATAGTTATGGATGTGTACACCTGTGTGCATACATCTCCAATCTCACTAAGTCACCCTGGCTGGCCTGGAACTCAGAATGTAGACAAGGTTGGTATTAAGCTTACAGAGACCCACCTTTCTCTGCCCTCTGTTCCTGCCACATTGCTAGGTTTAAAGGCTAGGCTCTGGCTCTGCCTGGCTCTCTTATTCCTTCTGAGGCAGAATCTCTCCCCAAACTCAGTGATTGAATTTTCTCAGCTAGCCTAGAAGCTAGCAACCCCAGAGAGCATCCAGTCTCTGGCCACCTGAGCTGGGGCTGTAGGTATACAGACGATGCCTGGCTTGTTATATGGGTGCAGGGATCTGAACTTTAGTGCTCATGGTTGTGCAACAAGCACTCGTAATTGCTGAGCTATCTCTCTAGCGCACCCTCTATTTTTTTCAATTCATTGAATATAAATCTGCAGTAGAATCACTGTTTAATTTTTATTTTACAGTGTCTAAACCTTTTACGATTCCACCAGCTAGGGGGTTCGGTTTCTCCATATGTTCGCTAACACTTGCTATTTTGTGTGCGTACATGTGTATGCACACGTGTGTGCACATGTATGTGTGTCTGGGTGTATATGTGTTTGTGTGCACACCAAGTGTGTGTGTGTGTGTGTGTGTGTGTGTGTGTGTGTGTGTGTGGTGTGCTCTTGCACATATGGAGGCCAGAGGAGGAATTGGACATCCTCCTTTATTAACTTTCTGCCGTTTTCCACAGAGGCTGGCAACCAAGCCCTAGGCATCCTCCTGCCTCTGCCCCTACAGTATTGTGGTTACAGGTGCAACCCAGACTTTTCATGTGGGTGCTGGGTATTTGAATTCAGATCCGCATTCTTGTTCAGCAACCGCTCTTACGCGTGAGCCATCTCTCCAGCTCAACAGTTGTTATTTACTTCCCACTCATTAAGAAAACGGCTCCCGGGATAGAGAGATGGCTCAGTGGTCAAGAGTGCATCCTGCTATTGCAGAGGACCCGAATTTGTTCTTAGCACCGGCATCAAGCGCTCACAACTACTTGTAACTCAGCTCCAGGATCCTACAATTCTGCCCTCTGCAGGCACTGCGTTCACCAGCACATTACCTCCTCAATTAAAAATAATAAAAATAAATCTTTTTTTTTTTTGAGGCAGGGTTTCTCTGCATAGCCCTTACTATCCTGGAACTCACTCTATAGACCAGAGAGCCACCTGCCCCCTACTTCCTTAGTGCTGGGATTGAAGGCATGTGCCACCATCACCAGGCAAAAACAAATATTAAAAAAGAAACATTCATTTTGGTTTTGTTTTTCAAATGTTTTTGTATGTCCTCTCCGGACAAGCATATATTTGAGTCCCATTTTAAAACTGGTCTGTTGTCTTTGTTACTGAGCTGAAAGAGCTCTGGGTACAAGTGCTTATCAGCAGATGACTGAGCTCCCATCCCGTGGACTGTCATTCCCTTTCTCAGTAGGAACCCTTTGCACACACATACGCTTTGATCGTTGTGTTCTAACCTATCATTCTGTATTTTTTTTTTTTTTTTGATTTTTCGAGACAGGGTTTCTCCGTAGCTTTTGGTTCCTGCCCTGGAACTAGCTCTTGTAGACCAGGCTGGCCTCGAACTCACAGAGATCCGCCTGCCTCTGCCTCCCGAGTGCTGGGATTAAAGGCGTGCGCCACCACTGCCTGGCGTATTTATTTATTATTATGTATACAGTATTCTCGGTATTCTGCCTGCTTGTGTGCTTGCAGGCCAGAAGAGGGCACCAGACCTCATTACAGATGGTTGTGAGCTACCATGCAGCTGCTGGGAATTGAACTCAGGACCTTTGGAAGAGCAGGCAGTGCTCTTAACCACTGAGCCATCTCTCCAGCCCCTAACCTATCATTCTGCTGGTGTTTTTTTGCATTTACATCTAGGAAGTCACTGTCTAAAGAAGAATCTACTTCTGTGCTTTCTAAGTTTTCCACAACTTCATATCTTGCATTTCTTATTCTTTTGAATTAACTTTTATGTATACAGGATGAGAAAGGAATCTAAAGTTCTTTTGTATGTATTCAATTGATGCCATGCCTTTGGTGAAGACCACGCCTTATCCATTTAATTGGTCACCCACTGGGCCTTCTCCATTAATTCCATGCCATCTTTATTGAAAAAAGTAATTGTAAAGGCTTATTTCTGAGCTCTCAAATTTTTCCATTGATCTATAAATCTGTCTTTGCATTAGCAAGACAAGGTTGTACCCCGGAAGCTTTCAGTAAGGAAGTGAGTCCTCTAATTTGTCCTTTCTCTGTGTGCTTGTATGGATGTGCTGTGTGGTATGTGTGCATGTGTGTGAGTGGGAGGGTACGTGTACATATGTGTGAGCATGTGCGTGGAAGCCGGGGGTAACTGCAGGTATATTCCTCTATTGCTCTCCACCTTACTTTGAGAAAGGGTCTCTCGTGGAATCTGAAGCTCCCTGATTCAACTGAATGGTTAGACTGTGAGCCTAGGGATCCTATTGGCACTTTCCCGCCTGAACCAGCTCCCTAGCACTGAATTTGTCCCTTCTGGAAGACGGCTTGGTTATGCACCTTGTGCAAAAAGGCGAACAAGGTCAGCATGCTGCTCATGTTTAGAAAGGCCTTCCTATGATCTGGCTCTCAGATGAATTGTGAGGGTTTTCTATAAGGATGGGCCATTATGCCTAACATATATATGAGACTGAAAAGTACCCAGCAAAATTCCCAGCGAGCCGACTTCCTAACAAGCTTCACTGTGGTTGACATTCCGTCACTTCTGCCCCACAACTCATCGCTGGGCTACTGAAGCACGTCCTTTGAAACTCTACTGGGCAAGCAGCTTTGGAAGCTTGTGTTCTGCAACCGTTGAGCCACACACCTTTTCCCTGTGCTGAATTTATTCTGTGTCTTTTCACTGGACCAAGTCATGGCCATGAGGACGACGATATGCCGAGTCCTGTCTGTCCTAGTATACTATCAACGCCAGGCTGGTCTTCCCTAGCCCCCACTTCTGCACTTCTATATTCATCCTAAGATTACATTTTTGGCAATACCAAAAAAAACCTGCCCACCAATCCATTTTCCCAGCTCTGACACTGATATTGCATTGTCAACACACCTTGCATCCCTAGGATTAATCCTGTTTATTCTTGGGGTATAATACTTGGCCGGTATTTTCTTGAGAATTTGGGCTTTAAGTTTGTGAGATATTGGTGGGTACTTTGTGATCCCTGGTTTGGATAGGACCATATTTGGTTTTAGTGTGCTAGGTCATGTTTATGCTCCTTCAGGTTTGGCTGGTTGGTTAGTTTTTTTTTTTTTTTTGGATGTATGAAGGGTTATTATTAATTCTGCCTTACTTGCTCAGTAAATATAACTCGATTATTTTTTTTATGGGAGGCAAAAATGTGAAAAATGTTTTAATGTAACGACATGCCTGCTTTTGTCTTTGTTCTTTATGGTTTTCTGTAGCTTCAAGTTTCCATCTGGTGTTGTTCTATGTATACGAAAAGCTTCTCCTTATAGATTTGCTTGCAATGAACTTGCCAAGTTTTTGTGTGACAAGGTTTCTAGTTTATTAATTTATTGAGGGGCGGAGTCTGAGTGAGCCATAGCACCTGTGTGCAAGTCAGAGAACAACTGCCCGAGAGTCCCCTCTTTCCTTCAGCTGTGTGGGGACCTGGGGCTAAACAACTGCCCGAGAGTCCCCTCTTTCCTTCAGCTGTGTGGGGACCTGGGGCTAAACAACTGCCCGAGAGTCCCCTCTTTCCTTCAGCTGTGTGGGGACCTGGGGCTAAACAACTGCCCGAGAGTCCCCTCTTTCCTTCAGCTGTGTGGGGACCTGGGGCTAAACAACTGCCCGAGAGTCTCCTCTTTCCTTCGGCCGTGGGGACCTGGGGCTAAAACTACGGTGGTCAGGTTTGGTGACAAACAACTTTACCCCCTGAACCAACAATCTAACCCAAGTTTTTTTTTTTTTCCAGTATTCTTAGGATGTCACATGATTATCTTCTTTACGTATTTACCCCCTCAATACAGATTATTGACTTTATTAATTTCATCAGCTTTGGGAAACTTTCAGCTTTTATTTCTTCAAGTATGATTTCTGTTCTCTCTGGGACCAGAGAGATGGTTCAGTGGCTAAGAGCGCTGGCTGTTCTTCAAGAGGATGTGAGTTCAATTCCCAGAACCCACATGGGGACTCACAACAATTTCTAACTCTAGGTCCAAGATATCCACTGCCCTCTTCTGGCCTCAGGCACCAGGCATGCACCCAATGTCCAGACAGACATGTAGGCAAAACACCCATACACATAAAATAATTTCTGTTCTCTCCATCTCTCCTCTTCTGAACTCCGGGTACCACTTCATGTGTCCCACAAAGGACTGAGTCTCCTCCTCCTCCTCCTCCTCCTCCTCCTCCTCCTCCTCCTCCTCCTCTTCTCCCTCTTCCTCCTCCTCTTCTTCTTCTTTCTCCTCTTCCTCTTCCTCCTCCTCCTCCTCCTCTTCTACTTCTTCCTCCTCCTCCTCCTTCTCCTCCTCCTCCTCCTCCTCCTCCTCCTCCTCCTCCTCCTCCTTCTCTTTGTTTATGTTGCAGTATCTTCATGCTCACTGCTTTTCTTTCCTTTGGGGTTTAACCTGCTATTTGTTAACTTCAAGTGTTTTAGAATTCCCTTTAGGGCTGGTTTTGCACCTTACACTTCAGCCTTTGTTATATTCATGTTTTCATTTTGACTATTTATATTGCTATTTTAAGGTCTTTGCCGCTTTCTTCTGTCGCTTCTGAATCTTTTTCTACTTGCTGACTATTTCCCTGGTAACAAGTCACATGTTACTGCGTCATTGTTTATCAAGGACATTTTTATTAGGTGCTGGATGGTTGAAGTGTCTCCTAGTTCAATGCTAGGTTGTGTTGACTTTTGTTAAAGAGTATTTCAAGTGCTTTACTTTTCTAGGAAGGTGGCCAAGTCTCTTTTGAATGTTTTATTGTCTGGCCCTTTCTATTTCCTTGGTTTCTGTTTGCATAGCTCTCTCTTCTCTGAAAATTCAGTGTTGCCCTCTCTGAGCCGCGATCTGTGTTTCTGTAGCATGTTGGAATAATGAGGCTCCTTAGTTCCTACATGTCAAGGCAGTAGGCCAGTTAGTCCACTTAGTGCCTACACCCCTGCAGTGCATGTGTCTTTGATGGGAAGCATTGGTTCATGTACTTAGTTCTAGCTCCATGCAGCAGGAGGATACCCTGAACTGCCTTCCTCCAGAATAATCAAAACATTGCCCCTCAGAGTCAGGTAGATCTCTGTGAGTTCGAGGCCAGCTTGGTCTACAGAGCGGGTTCCAGGATACCCAGAGCTACATAGAGAAACCCTGTCTCAAAAAACCAAAATAAATAAATACATAAATAATCTTGCCCCTATGGAGTGTGCGGAGTGTGCGTGTGTTTAACACCATACTCTACAGCTGGCCTCTATCACAGCCACAGCTGCTGGCCCTTCCACGTGTCTCACTTGGGTGTCTTGTCACTCTGAAAGTGACCTTCCCACTTACTCTTGCCTTTCCTTCCTCCCTCTGCAGAAGAAGTGTGAACGTTACTGGGCCCAGGAGCAGGGGCCACTGCAGACAGGGCCTTTCTGTATCACCCTGGTAAGCCGGAACAGGGGTGGGAACAAGGTGGGCTCTGCAAGCCTTGGGTAGTGGGGAGATCTCCATCCAGGAAGATATAGAGAAGGAGAAACCTTAGACTGGATGTGCAAGGATGAGCCGTTTTCTCACAGCTCCCTGACACCACGGGAGACTCAGAACACTCTGGGGTCGTCATACAAACCATCAGAACACAGTTTAAAATTTTTAAAATTTATTTTTACTTTATTATTATTTTATTGTTATTATTATTGGTGTGTGTGTGTGTGTGTGTGTGTGTGTGTGTGTGTGTGTGTGTGATTTTTTGCTGGTGAGAGAATCAAGGCTTCACACATGCTCGGTAAGTGTTCTTCTCAGGCTCTAGCACTTTTGACTATGATTACTGTAACCTCTGTAACCAAAATGTACCTGTTCAGGTTTCTGCAATTCATATTTCTTTACCATGTGCAGAGAACTGCATACAGATACAATGAGACCGATGTATTTCAGAACAATGGACCTCTCGTGTTCACTGGACAGGGATTCATTTTGTTTGTATAATCATTCCTCTTTTCCTGTTCTGAGAAAAGTTTCCTTGAAAACTTTGGGAGAAGTTTAGACCAAAGGAAAATTTATAAATATTATCAGTATAGAAATTTATTTGAATTAAAAAATATATGGCTGAATTTACAATAACATAATACTTACCTAAAGGAAATAACATCATTGGCTGTGAAACCACTTTTTGTTTGTTTGTTTGTTTGCTGAGAGGGTTTCTCTATAGCCTTGGCTGTCCTGAAACTCTCTGTAGACCAGGCTGATCTCAGATTCACAGAGATCCTCCTGCCTCTTCCTCCCGAGTACTGGGATTAAAGGCATGCACCACCAGTGCCCAGCTGACTGTGAAACCATTTAAAGATATTCTTTTGAAATTAAAAGAAATACGTGGCAGACAATGAGGGCTGACTGAGAAGCCAAGGACAATGGCACTGGGTTTTGATTCTACTGCATGTACTGGCTGTGTGGGAACCTAGTCTGTTTGGATCCTCACCTTCCTAGATCTGGATAAAGGGGGGAGGACCTTGGACTTCCCACAGGGCAGGGAACCCTGACTGCTCTTTGGACTGGAGAGGGAGGGAGAGTGGGGGAAGGGGGAGGGAAATGGGAGGAGGTGGAAAATTTTAATAATAATAATAATAATAATAAAGCTAAACAAAAAAAGAAATACGTAATGAGAATGGACAAGAAAGCAAAGAGAAAATATAAGTCCTCTGAGGATTGGGAATTCTAACAAGGACACACTACGTAAGCTAGCCCAACAGAGTCTGAATTGGAAGCCATGCTCAGAAAGCTCTCTCGTCTCTCAGCAACATGGGAAATAAGTCTGTGGTCCCAGAAATGTAAGAACAGCACTGCAGGCTAGAGACTTTTTTTTTTTTTTTTTTTTTGGTTTTTTGAGACAGGGTTTCTCTGTGGTTTTGGAGCCTGTCCTGGAACTAGCTCTTGTAGACCAGGCTGGTCTCGAACTCACAGAGGCCTGCCTCTGCCTCCCGAGTGCTGGGATTAAAGGCGTGCGCCACCACGGCCCGGCCAGAGACTTTTTAAAAATGTTTTAGTATTTGACTTTTACTCAAGAATGCTTTGCTTTCATCAGGCATGGTGGTATACACATGTCATCCCAGCACATATACACATGGTAGTATACACATGTATATACACATGTAGTATACACATGTCATCCCAGCACATATACACATGGTAGTATACACATGTATATACACATGTAGTATACACATGTCATCCCAGCACATATACACATGGTAGTATACACATGTATATACACATGTATTATACACATGTCATCCCAGCACGTATACACATGTAGTATATACATGTATACACATGTATATACACGTGGTAGTATACACAAGTATATACACATGTAGTATACACATGTCATCCCAGCACATGGGAATCTGAAGCAGGAGGCTCTCATATTTGAGGGCAGCCTAGGACTCTACAGCAAGACCGGTCTCAAAACCAAAATCAAAACGCAAAGCTTTGCTTTCTAGAAGTATGAAATGTGCCCCTACAGGTCTGTGTTCCCCTTTTGTTCTCTCTCTTCTTCTCACATGCTCAGATAAAGGAGATGCCAGTGAATGCAGACATCATTCTCAGGACCCTCCGGGTTACATTCCAGAAGGTACTGAACAGGCCAAAGATGAAGGGGCTCTTGCACGGGTGGAGCTGTTTCCACCGCCATCAACTGGGCTCTCTTGATGGTTTTCATCACCTTCAGTGATTATGCAGTGGGTTGGTTTTCCTTCGCGGAGCTGGGGATGGAGCACACAGCCTCATGCATGCTGTACAAGTGCTCTTCCCCCAGCCTTATCTGGTGGATTTCAATGGAATACGCTTATGGCCGTAGTAGGTGCTCTATAAATGTATGCTTTTCTATTCTCTGTTCCCCGTCCCAGGAATCCCGCTCTGTGCACCAGCTGCAGTTTATGTCCTGGCCAGACCACGGGGTTCCCAGCAATCCCGACCACATTCTCACCATGGTGGAGGAGGCCCGTTGCCTCCATGGAGCTGGCCCCGGACCCCTCCTTGTCCACTGCAGGTTTCGAGAACAGGCTTTCTGGGCTCTGTAGAAGCAGAAGGTAGAGGGTGAGGCAGAAAAGCAAGGAAGAGAGTTTTTGGCTCGAAAGCAGCCTTTCCCTTTCAGTTGCCCCTTTTTGAGAAACTTCTGTCCCTATATTTATGATATAATGAGCTGGAATCTTTAGCATTTGCTAAGCACAGACTGCCTACTGGGGAGTAAGCATATAGCTGATACTTCATAAGCCCAAGTGAATAAAAAATGGTTTTTCTGTGCTGAAAAATTAGCTCAGTGGGGAAGGTACTTGCTGTACATGGACTTGAGCTCAGATCTCTAGCACCCAGGGAAAGCCAGGACGGGCGGCTTGTCTCTGTGACCCCATGGCTGGGTGAGGGGTAGACGCGTGGATCCATGGGGCTTGCTGGTCAGCCAATCAAGCCAGTTTGTGAGCACCCCATTTAATAAGAGACCCTGTCTCAAATATAATGTTGATCTCCACACACACATACACACACCAAATTGGCACACACTAGTGTACATATAAAAACCAAAGTGCTTTATTTGAAATTATAATCTAGGGATCCTGCAATTTAAGAGGTACTGCAGGGGATCTGATTCAGCTCAGCCCCAAATTCTCCATGTAGAAGAGGTAGTGGCGTCTGCATGATAGACAGGCTGGCCATCCCAGCACTTAGGAAGTTGAGGTCAGAGGATCAAGAGGTCCAAGCCAGACTGGGCAACACGGCAAAACCTATGGGAAGTGGAGGGGGTTGAGAGAAGAATGGAAAAATGGGGAAAAGGTCGTTGTGGGCCGGCTGTAATGGAGTCTGCTCCGATTCTTGCTTGTCAGCGCTGGCTGCGGACGAACAGGTGTCCTGTGTGCTGTGGATTACGTGAGGCAGTTGCTGCTGACCCAGGTACGATGCCATCTTCTTCTGTGTGCAGTGTGTCCCACACCTGCCTACCAGGGCCTGTTCACACTCCCTCTCTCTGTCCCAGACAATCCCACCCAATTTCAACCTCTTTGATGTGGTCCTCGAGATGAGGAAACAGCGTCCTGCGGCCGTGCAGACAGAGGTGTGTGCTTGCCCTGCCTTCCTATTCCCCCGGACACGGGGAGGCTTCTGTGTTTTCTCTTCTCAATGACCACTCACCCCAACAGGAGCAGTACAGGTTCCTGTACCACACCGTGGCCCAGCTATTCTCCCGTACTCTCCAGAACACCAGCTCCCACCACCAGAAACTAAAAGAGGTACAGAGCCCCCAATTCCACTCCGTCAGCCACCAGCACTCTAACACTCCTGAGAACAACAATGGACTTACTGTGCCAGGGCCCTTGCCTCCTCAGGACTACTTCCTCAGTCTGTCCCCTCATAAGCTTATCTCAGCACCCACAGTGACCCCCATAAGGGGCATGGCCTCACGACCCTCCCCTCCTGTTCTCCTGTAGAACTGTGCCCCAATTGGAAAGGATTCCTTGTCCCTCAGGATCTCACCAGAGCCATCTGCCACATCCCGCCCACCAGGTGGTGTTCTCAGGTACTGGTACTGGCTGACCCATCCACAGTTCACTCTGCGTCTGGACGCCTACCCCTGCATTCTGAGTTAGCCTTTCCCTTGCTCTTGCAGATGGTAATTAATTAGGCAAATGTTTTTAGACTCTCTCTCTGTATGTGTGTGTCTCTGTGTCTCTGTCTCTCTCTGTTTCTCTGTCTCTGTCTCTGTCTCTCTTTCTCTCTGTGTGTGTGTGTACACGCACTGAGAGGTCAGAGGATGTAGAAGGAGTTGCTGGCAGGCCTGTGGCTCCCACACAGCTAGCTTAGTCCCGGAAATAATTACAAGGAAACTGTATTCATTTAAACACTGCCTGGCCCGTTAGTTCTAGCCTCTTATTGGCTAACTCTCACATCTTGCTTATCTGTATAGCACCATGAGGTGGTGGCTTACCTGACCTGGCAGCTGGCTCCAAGGCAGTTTCTTTATTAACCAATGAAAGTCAGCAGATAGATAGAAGACCCTCCTACATCAAGAGGACAATCTTGGGTATGGGTCCTCACCTTCCATATGTTTTGAGACAGTCTAGTCTCACTCGGTACATCAGGTGTTTGGGGATTCACCTGTTCCTCTCTCCCCTCTCAAGTAGGAGTTCTGGAGTTACAGCCACACTCCACCAAGTCGGCCTTTACATGGGTCTTACTTGTCAATCTGTCCCTGTCCCCCCTTACTGTAGGGATACTAGAGACGCGGAACCCCGCTTTCAACCCTCGGGTGGCCCGCCCCTTCCCTCCTTTGCTGCCCTGGGGACTGGGGCCGGCAGGCAGGAAGGAAGCCCGCAGCCTGGGGTGAGCTTGCTCCCTCCCCTGCTCTCCTTGTACTTTGCGCTTTCACTTCCTCTGCTTGTTGCCAGCAGCAGGAGCATCTCCGTACCCGGATCCCAGACCCGGACCATGGCCGACACGTACGCTGTGGTTCAGAAGCGTGGCGCCCCCGCGGGCGCAGGGCGGGGCACGCGGGTGCCCAGCAGCACCGACACCATAATCTACAGCCAGGTGACTCCGCGTTCCCAGCGGCCGGTGGCACACACCGAAGACGCGACGGGGACGACGCCACCGGGCCGTGGTGAGTTGGGGCCGGCCCGCTCGGAAAGCGGGGCTGAGGGCCACCCGCGCGCACCTGTTCTCATGTTTGCACCTGCTAAGGCTCCGGGTGGTGGTGGGAGATCTAAGCAACCACGCGGGGGTCAGCTCTCGATCCCAGTCTGGCCACGTTCTGGGCTCCTGATTATCGGGTTTCAAGCTCCAAAATGAATCGCAGGTCAGGTCTCAGTTGAGAGGTTGGGTCTAAGACGAACCCCAAAGATAGACCTCCGGACTTGGCCACACCCGTGGCTCCGCCTCCAACTGTTTACCTCTGCGAGGGAAGTCTGTGACTGCGCCCTCGGTCGAGTCCCCTGGGACTCGAGAAGGCTGCTTGAACTGATCGGTAGGGGTTCTTCTGCCCGCAGTTCCTGTGGATCTAAATCCTCCCGGGCCTGATGCCTATGAAGAAGTAACAAATGGACCGCAGACTGGTGGTCTAGGTAAGTCAGAGCCTACGGTGCAGCTTTGGAGAGCCCCAGGAATTTGGCAGTTCTGGCTGGAGCTTGGGATTCAGGCTGTCCTTCATATACCAGGGCCTGGGGGCATGCGAGGGTGTTTTGGGAGAGGTTACCCTTTCACACCCCCAACTTCTCTCCCTTCTCTCAGGCTTCAACTTGCGCATTGGAAGACCCAAAGGACCACGGGATCCTCCAGCGGAGTGGACGCGGGTGTGAGTGCTATCGCTCAATAGTGGCTGGACTTCTGCAGCCTTGCTGCTGTGCGCTGTGTTGGAAATGGGACTCGTGGGTCTGCATCAAAATAAAAGTTTCTCAGGGCGGAAAAAATAAGGGCTTTGCCCCAGTGTTTATAGCAATCAAAGCCCGAGGCTTGGAGAGGTAAGTGGGAGATCACTGGTGGTGGGTCTACCCTGAGGAAATTTAAGAAAGAATATCAGGAGTGGGTGTTGCGACCCCCTCCCCATATACCCGAGGATATAATCTATTGGTAAGCTTCCAGATACATCCCCTCACCACAGAATGAGAGGTGTATCCTCAGTACCGGGGCTTCCTTTGCCCAGACACTCAGGTGACCCCAAGGGGATGAGGTAGACGACCCTGAAGATGGGTAGAAGACCCTGAGGATGGGTAGGATGGACCTCCCAATATTCAGACAGATCCAGACCAAGCCTAGCTATGGCCAAGTGGACTGACCCCAGACAGGAAGATTTAAAAAAAAGAAAAAGAAAAGAAAAAAGTTTCCAGATAGGAAAACATAGCTCACCAAATCTGGACATAGAGCTAGATCGCTAAATATCCACACCTTCAGAGTTGTCTGTGGCAAAACAGATGGACCTCAGCCAGAGAGAAATAAACCAACCAATAGCCTTTAAGACCAGTCCCAGCCAGTGATCACTAATCCCCCCAAATCAGGCCCTCACTCTGCCTTGCTAGCCAAATGGACTTCTAGCCAGACAGAACCCCAGACATAAACAGATTCCTGATGAACGGATACCCACAGACATCCCAGCTAGACTGGGCAGACTGGCTGACCTACCAGCCATAGATGTACAGACATCACAGATCATCCACTAAACTCCCAGATATCCAGACAGACAGAGCTCTTCTGACATAGAATTCCTGTTCGGGTGGACACATGGATATCGCTCATCCCAACAAAGAGAAACAAACCAAAGTTCTCTCCTGGAGGCCAGAATCCGGGGTGGTTTGCAGTTGATAGGGTCAGTGCTGAGCTCAGGAAACGCTGTTTAGGTCTTAGCTTCCCTGTCTGAATGGGAAGAGTGGCCATGCTGAAGTCCAGGAGCACGTCTCTAGGATGGGGAGACTTAGGGTAACTGTTGGCAGGTCTTGGCAGGTCTGTCTTGGAAATCTGCCCTAAGCCAGACTGCAGCTCCCTCCTCACTGGACTCCGCAGCCACCTTCCTAACCTTCCTCTTAGTCCCTGTTTGCTCGGGATAAATGCCAGCCTGCTAGTTTTTGTTGCCTTTAATCGTTTATGACAATTACATTGATTGTCAACTTGAGAGAGTCTTGAACCACCTAGGAGACACACATCTTTGTGAGAGTCTATAAATCAGGCTAAGAGAAGTGGGAGGACTCACGCTCAGTGTGGACAGCACCAGACCCAAGGCCAGGGTCCTAGACTGAATGAGAAGAAAGCGATCTGAGCACCTGAACTCTTCACTGCTTCCTGACTGTAGATGTAATGTGACCAGTTGCCTCAGGCTCCCGCCGTGACTTCCTTACCATGCTCTGGAACTGTGACCCCAAATAAAACCGTCTTTCCTTAAGTGGCCTGAATCCGGTCTTTTGTCACGTCACAATAGAAACATCATGGGTACAGGAAGTGAAGTCTGGTCTACAGGAAAGTCTTAGGCATTCTTTGATCTTGTTCCAAAGAAATGGGGGTCTTGTCGCTGTTGTTGTCTGCATTAAACCTCAGGCTTCATGTATGGTAGTCTGGTTCTTCATGACTGAGTTATATCCGCAACCATCTTTTAGCTATTTATTTATTTTTAAAGTTGAAAACAATTATATGTATGGGTGTTTTGCCAGCTTCTACGTCTGCACCACGTCTTCAAGAAACTGGAAGTGAGCATCAGATCCCCTAGAACTGGAGTTGAAACTGGAGATGGCTCTTAACTTCCAACTGGGTACTGGGATTCAAATTCAAGTCTTCTAGAAGAGTAGCCAGTGCTTTTACCCACAGAGCTATTTCTGCAGCCCTTATTTGTTTATTTATTTATTTACTTATTGTGGTGGTTTGAAAGGGAAAGGGAGTGGCCCTACTAGGAGCTGTGACCTTGTTGGAGTAGGTGTGGTCTTGTTGGAGAAAGTGTGTCACCAAGCGGAGGCAGGTTTTGAGACCTCTTATCGTCTCAGGATTGTACTCAGCTTCTCAGACTGCTTTGTGTGTGTTGCCTGCGCAAGATGTAGAATTCTCAGCTACCTCTCCGGCGACTTGTTTGCTTGCACACTGTCATATCCCACCATGGTGATAATGGACCAAACCTCCGAAGCTGTTAGCTGCCACCTCAGTTAAATGTTTTCCTTTGTAAGAGTTGCTGCGGTCATGGTGTCTCTTCACAGCAATAGAAACCCTAACTAAGACAGCTGTTTTGAATCACTTTCTAGGCTAACGCTGGCCTTCAACTCCTAATTCTGCCTCCACCTCCCAAATTCTGAGACTATTTACACCTGTAATCATGCCTGATTCATCTTTTACTTTTTATTTTGAGATGTAGTCTCAGTAAGATTTCTCAAGTCAGTCTGGAACTCACTCTTTAGGTATATTATATATCTTGAGGTTCTTTTGTTTGTTTGGTTGTTTATCAGACAGGGTTTCTCTGTGTAACCCTGGCTGTTCTGGAGCTTCCTTTGCAGATCAGGCTGGCCTTGAACTCAGAGATCTGCCTGCCTCTGCCTCCTGAGTCCTGGAAGTAGAGGTGTGTGCCACCACACTTGGCTATTTTCAGTTTATAATCCTTCTGCCTCACCTCCAAAGGAACTAATTACAAGTCTGTGCCACCAGGCCCAGCTGTTTTTTCTTCTTCCTCTTCTTCCTCCTCTCTCTCCTCCTCTTCCTCCTCTTTCTCCTCGTCCTCCTCCTCCTCCTCTTCTTCATCTTCTGGAAATAGACACATTTTTCCTTTCCTTGATAACATAAGGCTTACCATGTTTGCTTCCTTGCTTCACTAAGCAACTATTAATCTACAGTGATATTTTAACAAATAAAGCTTGCCCGAAGATCAGAAGGTAAAACTAAAAACCTAGAGGCCAAGTAGTGGTGTCATACACCTTTAATCCCAGAATTTGGGAGACAGACAGACGTGTCTCTGTGAGTTCAAGACCACCCTGGGCTACACAAGGTCAATGCAGAAACAAATCCAGGTGGTAGTTGCTCACACCTTTAATCCCAGTACTAGGGAGTCACATGTCTTTAACCTCAGCACTAAAGGGTAATATAAGACGGGCGGAGACAGAGGCTCAGCGTGCAGTCGCCCAGCCTTGGTAGAGGTGAGACTTCTCTAGTAGCTTGGCTGTTTTGCTTTTCTGATCTTCAGCTTGATCCCCAATATCTGTCTCTGGGTTCTTATTATTCTGTGCTACATTAATCCACCTTTTGAGACCTGGTAGAAGAGGATGTTTGTTGACTTCATGACTAGTCAGGCATATAGGGAGGAGAATTTTTATGACAATCAAAGTGAATGCAAAGTTTAACAGTGACACCCGAGTCTGAGATAACCTGCTAGCTGGTGAGGGTGGCTATCAGAGCATCTCTGGGTGGTGAAGGAAGATGGCCAAAGACATCCGTGCATTTCTTGGTTGGCAATGGCAGGTCTCAGGTTGATGATATGGGTGTCACCCACCAAGCCCTGGCTATTTCTTGGAGCTGAGGTGGGATACACACCTGTTTTACAGAACTTCCTTCGGAGTTCTGATGGGAACCTGGAAAGACAGGTTCTTGTCTCCAACTCTCGGAGACCCCAAGTCAGGAAAGCATGAGAAAAGTGGAACCAGTTTGGGGACTTATAAGAAAATATCAGGAGAAAACAGAGGGGTGTTGACAAGGATTTAAAATGTGCAAAGCAGAAAATAATTGGTTTACAGAGAGGCAGAAAACAGAACCAAGACCACAAACAGGTTTCGGGTGGGATCAGTGAACAGGCTGTGCTCTTCTGTTGAAATATCAGATTTGCCAGTACACCCACTGTGTGGTGTGACCCCTGACTAGAACATTTGTCTGACACGTTACATTTGCTTTGATTATTTATATTTATTTTCAGCAAGGAGTACATGACTGCATTTTTGGTCTTTTCTGTCTTCTTCCGCTGGCGTTTTTCTGCAAAGAATCTTATTAAATTTCTAAGTATGTGTTAGCTGCAAAGCCAAGTTGTTATACACTTTGCATCAGAGGCAGAGATTCAAATGCAGCATTTATTTGGAGCAAAGGGAGGCCCCATGAAAGTGTTGGGGGAAAAACCCAGGCAGAGTCTCTGAATAGAGGTGCCACCTGCTTCCTTCCGTCCCTCAGCTGGAGGTACAGCTTGTCCTTGCTGTCTCAGACAGAGGAGGGACAATGCAACACCTGCCTGCACCTCACCCTTCCTTGTCTCCAGCAAGCATGGGTGCTTTCCTGTGATAACAAAGCAAAGGTTATTTCTGCCAAGGGTTCCTTTTGTGCCATTGCTCTAATCTTTTGCCTTTAGCAATCAGTGATTGACACACTCTGCTCCAGCGGTTCCTGTCGGGGAAACTCTTCCTTCCAAACCCTGTCCCCTACATCTTTGCCCCTTGGCGCTTATCACAGTGACAACGTAAGGGCTCACCTTCAGTACCACACTAACTACTGGAATCCCATTTTCCTCTTCCCTTGAGATTATCAGGGGCTCCTGGGCTGAGTAAGAGACCACCCATTCTCATCCCGAGGCTTGAGACGTGGTATTTCAGTTTTAAAGCTGGATTTACCACAGGCTGTGTAAAGTCCACTAAGGGCCCTCAACTCTGTTCAGAGCTTAGTTCTACAAACATATATTAGTTACTTTTCTGTTGCTTTGATAAAATACCCTAAGAGAGACAAGGGAGAAAGACTTTTTTGGCCAACAGTGTGAGTGTCCTGTCCACCATGGCAGGGATGTCCTGGAAGCAGCTGGTCACACTGCCCCTGCGTCAGCATTCAGGAAACAGGGAACAATGAACGCTGGTACTTAGCATCCTTTCTCCTTTTCATTCAGTTCAGGACTCCAGACTGTGAAATGGTGCTGCCCACTGTTGGGCACTGTTCTCACCTTAGCTAACCTCCCTCACAGACATAGCCAGAGGCCACCTTCATCTAGATAATCCCTCGTAGGCATGCCCCAGCTGATGACTGGTCTCTAAGGTAAATCTGCATATTGTCATACTGATAATCAGCATTAATGATCACAACATCATTCTCAGCTGAGAATTTTCAAAGTCTGAACACCATAACCAGTGTTTCTCACGATGTCTGCTAAAGAAGGAGAAAGAAAGTTCGTGGAACTTATGCAAATCATAAATCATAATGGAATCAAGAATCCTCTGTAAGCCTTTCTACATTCTGGAGGGAAATGTAGGGAGAAAAGATGAAATGTTTCAACGGTGTTTACAGCAGTGCCCTTTACCAAATCATTCCTCATTCAAGATGACTCACAGACAAAGGCTACGTACTTTTCCTGTACCAGAAGCTGAAACACGAAAGAACCAGTGATATACCAGGTACCACCATAAAATTATTTGTAGCACTTCATTCAAATACATGTTTATTATTCTTCCCTTAGAAATTGCATTAGGAACAGGGCCAGTGGTAAGCAAACCTTTAATCCCAGCATTTGGGAGACAAAAGCAGGAGGATCTCTGAGGTCAGGCTGGTTTACAGAGTGAGTTTCAGGACAGCTAGGGCTACACAGAGAAACCCTGTCTTGAAAAAAAAAATTTACATTAGGATACTCGTGAATCTATCAGTCTTAGCATTCAACTTTGGGAATTTCTGAGTTACTCCAGTGGTGTCGTCTCTCTCTGTGTCTGTCTCTATCTATCTATCTATCTATCTATCTATCTATCTATCTATCATCTATCGTGTGTGATTGTGCATGTGCCGTGCACCCATGTGGAAATCAGAGGTCACTTTGTGGGAGTTGGTTCTCTCCTTCCATCATGTGGGTCCTGAGGAACTGAACTAAGGTTGTAGGCTTTGAAGTAATCACCTTTACCTGCTCCGTCATCTCACCAGACACCATTTTTAAAAATATGTGTATTAGTAATACTTATCTCTATAAAGATATACCCATGGGAGACTCTGCATTTTTTAAGTGATGATGCATATCACACTCTAATGTAAACAAATTAAGAAGAAACACAAATAGCCAAAATAATACTTGAAAAAGGTGTCCAACATATTTAGCTGTCAGGGAAACACAAATTAAAACTACTTTGAGGGCTGGAGAGATGGCTCAGCTGTTAAAGGCTAGGCTCACAACCAAAAAATATAAAACTACTTTGAGAGTTTATCTTGTCTAGGGCATCAAGAAAACAAATGACAAGTGCCCGTGTGGATGTGGTGAGAGAGGGACTCTTTGTCCACTGTGGTGGGGATGTAAACTTGTGTGGCTGCTATGGAAATTAGTGCAGAGGCACCTCAGCAAGTTGGAACTAGAACTACCAAATGACCCGGCTATACCACTCTTGACATACCTGATGGACTTTTAGTCGACATACCATGGATGCTTGAGCATCCGTGTTTGTAACCAGACTGTGTACTCTAGCCAGGAACTAGAGCAGTTGCCATGTCGAATGTATTTTTAAAATGTGGTACCCATGCATAATAGAATTCAATGCGGTCAAGAAGAAAAATGGAGGTATGATTTTTGCAGGGTATTATTGCGACTGGAACTTATTATGTTATTAAAATGATGCCAGACTCAGAAGGACAGTAGCCACATGTATCTCAAATGTGGAGCCTACATTTAAAATGGTGCACACGTGTGTGTGTGTGTGTGTGTGTGTGTGTGTGTGTGTGTGTGTGTAGGTCATGAAGCCAAAAAGGTGATCATGAGAGAGTGATCTTACGGGAGGCAGAAATAGATAGGTAACAGGAAAGTAAAGTGGAGTTAGGGTTAGGGTTAAAGGGAAGTAGCATTTGGATCAACTGCATGGCTCCTTCAATCTTCTACCTTCTTCAACCCCCTACTTTTCCAATATCAAATATGTCTACATTTCTCCTCTAGTAATAATTTTGCTAACACATGCTATTTTGCAGAGTCCCGTGTCATTGTTTTATTGAGCAAGTGTCCTCTTAGTTTAGTTCTTTTTTTTTTTTTTGTATTTTTGAGTATCTTAGTTCTTTTTTTTTTTTATTTATTTATTTATTTATTTATTAAGTATACAATATTCTGTCTGTGTGTATGTCTGCAGGCCAGAAGAGGGCACCAGACCTCTTTACAGATGGTTGTGAGCCACCATGTGGTTGCCGGGAATTGAACTCAGGACCTTTGGAAGAGCAGGCAATGCTCTTAACCACTGAGCCATCTCTCCAGCCCCCTATCTTAGTTCTAATATGGACTTGAGGACATGGTATTTGGGTTAGTGGAATGCTTTAAAAGTTATGGGTTTGTGCATGTGCATGTGTGCATGTGTGTGTGTGTGTGTGTGTGTGTGTGTGTGTGTGCACGTGGATTTGAGACATGGTTTCACTATGTAACCCTGGATGGCCTGGAGCTTACTATGTGTAGAACAAACTGGCTTTGATCTACCCACCTGCGCCTCCCAGTGCTAGACTTAAAGGCATGTATCACCACACCCAGCACAATGAATGGGTCTTTAAAACTTGAAAAATACCATGTTTTCTCAACCCTGAGGACAGGAAGTGGAAACAGTAAGTGGTTACTGAAGAGTTCAAGAGAAAAAGACAGGAGGGCAAAGGGTGGAAAGAAAACCAAGGATTTTCTCAGGACTGACCCGCCCCAAGGAGAGGCATGGGAGAGGCATGTACCCCAGACCTTAGCGCAACTGACTCCATGAGGGAAATACCATTCAGGCTGTAAAGTACAGTATGCATGTAACACCTGCTAAAATAAAAACCTAGGCCTAATCCATCAAAGTCCATATAGTTCTAGAAAAATCTCTAAATGTACTAACTTGGCTATTGGCTTCTGCTTCTGGCTAACTGTTCTTGTTGACTGGAGTACGTCAACCCAGGGCATGGGTTTTATGCTTAAAAGCTCACCCTGAGAAAGACTGGGATCCTGAGCATCCTGTATAGCCTTTCTATTGACTTAAACCCTTGTCAGAGGAGTTCCAAGTGCCAGCAGCAAGCAGGTGCCTCCCACAGGGCGCCTGCTCCTCAGGGCCACAGAATCAGAGCTGCTGGGTCTAGGCAGGTGCACAAGGTGTCGCAGTCCTGTTGATGTCAGGGAGGAGCTTAAGCAGTGAGGATTCACTTGGGTTCAGGGGCCATGGTCCATCATGGGGGAAAGGCACAGCAGCAGGAGCATCGAGGCAGCTGACCTTGTTATGTCCACAGTCAGGAAGCTGGGAGAGATGGATGCCGGTGCTCAGTGCACTTTCTCCATTGCTCGAGTTCAGGACTTCATCCCACGTGATGGTACTGCCCACATTCAAGGTCTTTCTGGAGACCTCCTCACACACACCCTGAGAGTGTTTTCCATGGTGTTTCTGAACTAAGGACGTCATCAATTGGAGTTCTTAGCTCCATTCTGAGCAAGTTCACACATTCAGATATATGTCCACATTCATGCGGTGACTTTTCTTTTCGCCTAGAACTATACAGGCATGTTTTTACTGCATAGCCAAGTACAAGGTTAAAGCCCTGGATTGATCTGGTGTGTATGTGTGTGTGTGTTGTTTAATACAGTTGGAAGGAGCAGACAAATGGCCTGCCTCTGATAGGTCTGACAACTGTAGAGGCCCCAAAGACAGGCATAAAAATGTTCTCGGGTGACTCTGAGTGCATCCTCACACAGGCCCAGGTACTGCCGCTGACTTCCTGAGACAGTTGCAGACACTAGAGGTGCTGCTTATTCTTTCCCCCCCCCTTTTGGTCACATGTCAAAAACAGACACCTTTGGCTTTCTGAGTCAAGGTTTTGCTACATAGTCCAGGCTGCCCTTGAATTTTCAGTGCTTCTGCCTCTGTCTGCCTCCACTTGCTGGAACTTGCTGGTGTGTGCCTCCATGATGGGTGTGCTCCTTGCTTCCTGTTGCGCACATACTTCTCCAACAGGTGGTTTGCTACACAATTATCCACTGCAGCATCTGTCTGGGATGTCAGAGCCTCCCTGTCATAGGGTACTGGTCTTCTTTATGTCCAGCGTCTACAGAGCCGCTTTCCACTACAGGAACTGCTGGGGTGATGTGGGTATCTGAATTAATTAGAATGAAGTCAAATGAAACGAACCCAGTCTCTCAGTTGGACTGAGATGGAGCTGCTTAGTGAAAATTTAATGAGAGGAACAGTTTTGATTTTCTGATAATTTCCCTAGACTATCCCAAAGGACTCCTAAAGAGAACAGCAAAGCTGGATAAGAAAGAAACCACTAGGGTCCTTTTAGCATAATTTGCCATGTGACTCTTTCTTGATACTCTTGAAAACATGTTAATAGTTGTTCTTCATATTGGGCTTTCTCTCTCTCGGTTTTTTGGGGGGGCAGGGTTTTTCTGTGTAGCCCTGGCTATTGTAGAACTTGCTCTGTAGAAAAGGCTGGCCTTGAACTCACAGAGATGCACCTGCCTCTGCTTCCACCAGTGCTGGGATTAAAAGCATAAGCCACCACCATCTGCTTGGCTCTCTTCTTAGTGTTTAAAACATAATATAAAATTTTGGTCCAAATTTCGGATCCTGTGACATAAAACGAAGAGTCACTGATGTCTTCCCCTATCATTTAAACACGAGCAGACCCATCGCACCCCTTCCCTACAGATCCACACAGCCGTTCCCTTATCTTTACTTATCTTCATAAAGAAATCTGGGGAACGAAGTCATGGGTGTGAAATGCCTGGGCAAGGCATGTACAGGGCTGAGGTAATGACTCAGCGGTTAAAGGTCTCACGGCACCATCATGAGGACTGAAGTCTGGGTCTCCAGAACCCATGTGGAAGCTGAGCGTGTGTGGTACCACACCTGCAATTCCAGCACTTGAAAGGAGGAAATGGGGGCTCCCCAGTGCAAGCCGAGTAGACAGACTAGTCATAGCAGCAAGGTCTGGATTCCACTGAGGAACCCCACTTCCATGACTGAGAAGGAGCATAAGAAGACATTGGCCGTCAACCCCTTGGCATCCACTCCTGTACCTGCTCGCACGGGCACACACCACATGTACACACATGTGAAAGAGAGACGTGTACCTCCAGGGTGTAGGGGTGCACAGTGATAATGGAACCCTCAGGATGATGAGGCAGGAGGATCTAGAGTCTGAAGCCAAGCTGCCTGGGCTGTATAGAAGGATTTTTGAGTGCAGAAACAAAGTAAAGGCATGTAACTTTGTTTTGTTTTGTTTTCTGAGACAGGGTTTCTCTGTGTAGCCTGGGCTGTCCTGGAACTGTAGACCAGGCTGGCCTCGAACTCAGAGCTCCATCTGCCTCTGCCTTTGAAGTGCTGATATTTGGCTGCGTGTAACTTTTTTTAAGCTGGGGGTTTAACCCAGGGTCTCCCACATGACAAACAAGTACTCAAACGAAGAATAACACTTCCAAAACACATAACAGGCACGGGCAAGTTTCAAATTTGACACCAGTTTCTAAGTTACCCTCCCCTAACTCTTGATAACCCCACTTCAAAGAGCACAGACAGATGGGGCTATTCCTCCACCCTTGCCTTGCTGTGAGGTGTGTGCCAAACTTGTGATCCTCGGTTTTAAGGTGGGTTCTTTATTTGCAAGGGGTTTCCAAGCCTCTAATTCTAAGAGAAATTGAACAGGTTTCAACGTTTATGATGACATTCATATCTCTTGTTATTTTTCCACTGGTTCTTCATCTTTTTCTTTGCATATTAAGAACAAAGGTCACCACTATCTTTATGCGTAGGGAGTGTCTTAGACATGGTGGGCATCTGCGTGCCTTGAGCCACTACCCGATCACTGACTCTCTGAAAAGAGCTAAGCCTTCAACAGAAGGGGACAGCTGTCTACAAAAAATGGAAACAGTATGGAAAGCAAAACTGTTTTGAGACCGCATGGGATGCAGAATGCTTCTGAGTGCAGCAAGCCGCATGCAAAGCAGCTCCACAAGAACAATGGCTGAAGTACAATATGCCAATAGCCTCATGAAAATGACCCGTTCCTGGAAGGGAATATGGAAAATTGAGAACAATGGTGGGTGTGAGATGGAACAGCAGGAGACACTTCTAGCGATAAGCAGTAAAGTCTCAGGAGGTGGAGAAGGGGAGTAGGGGCGGGCGGCGAGAAAAGGTGCAGCCCTTCTGGAAAGATACATGTGCAACAAACACATCAAGCTTAGAAGGTCCCCTTGCACCTGCCACTTCTCCAGCCTCAGCCTGTATTAATTACATCACTGTTTGGCCCATTAGCTCTAGCTTCTATTAAATTAACCCATTTCTATTCATCTGTAGATCACCATGAGGTAGTGGCCTACCAGCAAAGTTTCAGCACGTCTATCTCTGGCAGCAGCTTCATGGAGTCTCTCTGACTCCGCCCTTCTTCCTCCCACCATTCAGCTTAGTTTTCTCTGCCTACTTAAGTTCTGCCCTGCTATCGGTCCAAAGCAGTTTCTTTATTCGTTAATGGTAATCACGGCACACAGAGGGGACTCCCACATCATCAGCCACAGCTGCACAACTTTGTGCTGGTTGTCTTGGGTCTCCTCATCTATTTTCTGCGACTATAATTGAATATGGTCAGAATAAACCCTGAACAGGTGGTGTCAATCCTGACCAGGGCCGTGTTGAAACTTTAGCTCCTTTGCCTTCACTGCCCTTGCCTACCTCAGTCTCCCGCTACTGCCTGCATCAATACAGCCCAGGGCAAGGCGGTTTCTAAAGACAAAACAGCCTCCTCTCAACAAACAACTCCAAGAAGGAGAAACTGCAGGCTTTCACTTCGCCCCAGCAGCTGAGTCTAATTTCCCATTCCCCAAAGCTCTTCTATTAACCCCAGGCATCCCCTTCAGCTTTGGCAGACACCCCTTTCTTGCTGTGTTTGCCTCTTGCTCTGCTGACATCAGATGCGTCCCCTCTCTGCCTCCTGACCTTTAAGCAGCCTCAGAAATCTAACAAATACCCTAGCTGGAAATTTCTTGGGAATAAAGGTTTCTTTGGGTCACTTAGTTTTTGGAGGCAGAAAAGGGCCAAGGTCCAGGGGTGGCGTTTTAGTAAGGCCTTTGCCGCTTGTGTGGTCTCTGCAGAACTCTGAGGTGAGGCAAGACATGGCAGGGTGAATGGGACACAAAGGAGAGACCAGAGTCAAACAGGCTTCTTCAGCCATGCATTCTTGAGAGAGCCTGTTAGCTCCTTAGTCAATGAATGAGTAATCTCACGAATAAACTCTTAAAAGTCCCACCTGGGGATAGGGAGGTGGCTCAGATGTTGAGAGTACTTGCTGTTCTTGCAGAGGACCCAGGGTTGGTTTCCAGCACCCACAGGGTGCTTTACTTCCTTCTAGCTCCAGGGCCAGGGGATCTGATACCCTCTTCTGGCCTCTGAAGGCACCAGACACCCACGCAGTACATAGTCAAAACACATAAAACAAACAAATAGATCTGAGCCATTATTTTAAAAGTCCCACCTAGCTCCAACCCCTCGCTACCTGTGGTAGTTTGACTGTAACTGGCCCCCATAAACTCATAGGGAGTGGCACTATTGGGAGGTGTGGCCTTGTTGGAGGAAGTGTGTTACCAAGAGGGCGGGCTTTGAGGTCTCCTGGGCTCAAGCTACGCTCAGTGTAGACTTGGTTCACTTCTTGTTGGGGGTGGGAAGCCTCCAGCAGCACACGGCTTTGACAAGAATCCATGGATTTGGTGAGGCTAGACTTTTCTATCTGAGGGGGTTAGGAAGAAAGGCCCTCACAAACTCTCCTGATGTTTTCTTTCTTTATTCCACCTTCCCTCATGTTTTTCCCCAGATTTTATACCCCAAGGGAATCTTCCAGGCAGTACAGGAGTCCAAACAGTTGCATTCCATTTCTCAAGGGAATTGTTATAGGGGGAAAACCATTTCCCTCATATGACTAAACATTATGTAGTGCGGGTAAAAAACAAATTATCCCAAGAACCCACACACATTCATACCCAAACAATTTGTTATAGATTAACTGTGTGGACAAACAAGGTGTTCTTGTCAGGTCTTTTACTGGCAGGCTGCATTTTGCAGTTACAAAGAAAAGGCCAGTTACTTTATTACTTATCTTGGAAGGTAATCTTATAAGGAATCTTAAAGAAATCACAAGGCTAGCAGGGCGGTGGTGGCGCACGCCTTTAATCCCAGCACTCGGGAGACAGAGACAGGCAGATCTCTGTGAGTTCGAGGCCAGCCTGGTCTACAAGAGCTAGTTCCAAGACAGGAACCAAAAGTTACAGAGAAACCCTGTCTTGAAAAAAAAAAAAAAGAAATCACAGACTAAACTTTTATATATTAAAAAGAATCAGTCAGCTCCTACTTTAAATCCTTAGGGTACATATCCATTCACTAAATAGTTTTCTTTTTTAAATATTGGGTTTTTGAGGTCAGAAATGGGTATAAGGAATTAATCATTACCTTTGGTCATCAACCAAACCTAGCAAGGAGAGCACATCAGCCAGTAATAATTGGGTTGCTTTGTTCTTGTTCCCTGACCTTAAAGAGTTCCGCATTCATCTATGTGCCTTTCTAAAACTTTAGATTGTCTTCTTGGGTTTTTCACCTCAAAGTAAAAAAATCTTACTCTAACTTCATTATTTTAAAAACTTTCTTTCAGCTGTGATGCACTCTGAGACCCGTGAACACATCTCCCTACATTAAGATGGAAAGAATTTAAACTAGCTGGGCTATTGGGACTCAATTGTTAGTCATTAACTTGAACTACAATCCAAGCAGCTCCTTATATGAGACTCACAGACCCTGGCTGTGAAACATATCCTTGTATTTGTTTTTATTTATCAAAACTCTGCATAGGCTATCATTATTATTATCAAATTAGACAGTACAGCTTAGGGAGGGGTCATCTTCTCGACAACCCACAGGTAAAAATGTCCAGTAGAATAGGATGTTTCCAAGAGATAAACACACTATATTACGGGCAGTGGAGATCTCCCCACGTCCACTCACACCATGCTAGATGAGAGAGAGAGCTGCAGCAAATATGTAAAGGCACAGCAGAAGCAAAAGACATCCCAGGGTCTGCAGTCCCGTGGCCTTGCCTAAATGAGATTGGCCCCATCGGAGGATGCCCTTTTGGCGGGCTGACACCTGGAACTTCCATTGCAACTCGGGGCTCCTCTGGCATGGCCAATTCTGGTTCTGCAAGGCAGCCCCAGGAAGTCCTTATTAGTTCAGGGAACAAACTGGCTCTTAGGACATGTGTCTTGCCATCAAGGATAACTGACTTCATCCAGAGGGTGGTCTGGCCTTGGATGATTCACTGTTTCTGACGTCTAAAGTAACTGCAGATTGAGGATGATGGCGGAGCGCCGTAGATGCCGTTTGGAAGTCTGGAGCAGAGCGTGCAGGGTGAGACGCTGACAGAAAGATGATGCTTATCTTATCTTTGAACTTCAGCTTTGAAGGCGTAGGAGTTCGGTGAGTTCTCACCAGTTTCCAAGCAGAAGTTCCTAAGGCATGAGCAATGCCTATACACAGGTAAGCAGGAAGCCCTGCTGCTGAATAGAAAGACAGTAGAAACTATGGGCCCATGAGAAGGGGAAGAACCCCTTACCCAGGAAGTTGAAGCTGGTGAGACTGCGCTCTGACCACTCAGAGAAAGGTATAGGACTGCTTTGTACTAGGAATTAAGACTCAGTCAGACCCCATCTGGATATGGTTGCCTGATTGATTGGGCATGGCTACATACCCTTCTGCAGAAATAAAACTTTCTTCTTCTTCTTCTTCTTCTTCTTCTTCTTCTTCTTCTTCTTCTTCTTCTTCTTCTTCTATATTGCTCTCTCATACATTACATCTGGACTACAGCCTCCCCTCCCTCCAACCCTCCCAGCCCCCACTCCAATTCCACCATTCCCTTCTCTCCCAGATCCACTGCTCCTTCATTTTCCTTCAGAAAAAGAGCAGGTCTTCCAGGGATATCAACAGACGACAGCATAACAAGCATACTAAGACTAGGCACTAACCTCATATCCAGGCTGGGTGAGATAACCCAGGAGGAGGAAAAGGGTCCCGAGAGTGGGCAAAATAGTTAGAGACAGACCTCACTCTATCAAGTGAGTACATACTATGTTTGTTTTTCTGGGTCTGAGTTATCTCAGGATGATTTTTTTTTCTTGTTCCATCCATTTGCCTGCAAATTTCCTGATGTCGTGTTTAACAGCTGAGTAATACTCCATTGTGTAAATGTACCATATTTTTGTTATCCATTCTTCAGCTGATTAGTGCCTACAGTATTGGTGTTTTGTTCAAGAAGTTGTCTCCTATGTCAATGATTCAAGGCTATTACACACTTTCTCTTCTACCAGATTCAGTGTATCTAATTTTATATTAAGGTCTTTGATCAGCTTGGATTTAAGTTTTATACAGGGTGATTGATACAGGTCTATGTAAATATTTCTACATGCTGAAATACAGTTAGAGCAGTACCATTTGTTGAAGATGCTTTCTTTTTTCAATGTGTGTGTGTGTGTCTTTTTCTAGTCTTTTTTTCTGGCTTTTTTAAATATAAAAAAACAGGTGTCAGGCTGAAGAGATGGCTCAGTGGTTAAGAGCATTGCCTGCTCTTCCAAATGTCCTGAGTTCAATTCCTGGCAACTACATGGTGGCTTACAACCATCTGTTATAAGGTCTGGTGCCCTCTTCTGGCCTGAAGACAGACACACAGGCAGAATATAGTGTACATAATAAAAATAAATAAATAAATATTTAAAAAAACAACAACAACAACAAAAAGGTGTCCATAGGTGTGTAGATTTGCATCTGGGTCTTCAAGTCTGTTGATAGATAAACCTGTTGTTTTTATGTCAATACTATGAAGTTTTTAGTACTGTAGCTCTGTAGTGTATCTTGAAATTGGGATGTTGAAACCTCTGGAAGGTCTTTTATTGTTCAGGATTGTTTTAGTCATCCTGGGATTTTTGTTTTCCCAAGTGAAGTTGACTATTGTCCTTTCAAGATCTGTAAAGAACTGTGTTGGAATTTTGATGGGGACTGAATTGAATCTGTAGATTGTTTTTGGTAGGATAGTCATTTTTGTAGTAGGAGGGGCGGGCTGCTTCCCGCCACCCAGTTTCCGGCTGCAGGCTAGCTTTTCCCAAAATAATTACACGGAAACTGTATTCTTTTAAGCACTGCTTGGCCCATTAGCTCTAGCCTCTTATTGGCTAACTCTCACATCTTGATTAGTCCATTTCTAATAATCTGTGTAGCACCGCGAGGTGGTAGCTTACCAGGAAGGATCTTAACCTGCGTCCATCTTGGAGAGGAGAGCTATGGCGTCTGACTGACTCGGCTTCTTTCTCCCAGCATTCTGTTCTGTCTACTCCGCCTACCTAATTTTCTGTCCTATTAAAGGGCCAAGGCAGTTTCTTTATTTAACCAATGAAATCAACACAAAACAGAAGACTCTCCCATATCAATTTTTACTGTGTTAATCCTACTGATCTATGAACATGAGAAACCTTTCCATCTTTGCATGTCTTCTTCAATTTCTTTCTTCAAATACTTGAAGTTTTTGTCATACAAGTTTTTCACTTGCTTGGTGAGAGTTATATTCTGTGCGGCTGTTGTGAAAGGTGTTATGTCCCTGATTCTTTCTCAGACCTCTTGTCATTTGAGTCTAAGAGGGTATGGTTATTTGAATGTAATTGGCCCCCAATCTCAGGGAGTAGTCCTACTAGGAGGTGTGGCTTTGTCGGAGTGGTTATGGCCCTGTTGGAGGAAGTGTGATGCTGTGGGAACAGACTTTGAGGTTTCTTATGCTCAAAATACTGCCCAGTGAGTCATGCAACTTCCTGTTGCCTGCAAAATATAGGACTCAGCTATTTCTTCAATACCACTTCTGCCTGCACACTGCCATGTTCCCACCATGATGATAGTGGACTGAACCTCAAGATTGTAAGCAAGCTACCTAATTTAAATATTTGCCTTTATAAGAGTTGTGAGGGCTGGAGAGATGGCTCAGAGGACAATAGTACTGACTGCTCTTCTAGAGCTCTTGAGTTCACTTGTCAGCAAGCACATGGTAGGTAGTTCACAACAATCTATAATGAGATCTGGTGCCTTCTTCCAGAATGCAGGCATACATGCAGGCAGAACACTGTATACAGAATAAATAATATTATTATACATAATAAATAAATAATTATTTTAAAATTTTTAAGATTTATTTATTATGTTTACAGTGTTCTGTCTACATGTATCTCTGCATGCTGGAAGAGGGAACCAGATCTCATTACGGATGGTTGTGAGCCTATAATAACAATAAAAACCCTAACCAAGACAGAAGTTGGTGCTACGGACTGGGGTATTATTGTGATAAGCCTGACCATGTGTGTGTTTGGAGGAATGTGGACTTTGGTACTTTGGTTTATGAAAGCAGTGGAATGCTTTAAGTACCCCTTAATGGGCAGCATGGTAGACAGACGTGTATGGGGACTCACTCAAGAGGTTTCAGAGGGGAAGAGTTTTAGAATGTTGCCTAGAGATATTTTGCTAAAGAAAGTGTCTGCCTTTTGCCCTTGTGCAAAGGATCTGCCTAAGGCTGAAGTAAATAATTTTGATTGATTCCATTGGCAGAAGAAATCTCAAAACACCCTAGTATAGTTTCTGTCGTGTGTATACTAGTGTTCATGTTTATAAAGATTTATAATGAGGGGGCTGGTGAGGTGGCTCAGAGATTAAGAGCACTGGCTACTCTTCCAAAGGTTTTGTGTTCAATTCCCAGAAACCGCATGGTGGCCCACAACCATCTATAATGAGATTTGGTGCCCTCTTCTGGCATGTAGGTATATATGTGGTAGTTTTTTGTTTTTGTATTTTTGGTTTTTCGAGACAGGGTTTCTCTGTGTATCTCGGACTGTCCTGGAACTCATTCTGTCGACCAGGCTGGCCTCAAACTCACAGAGATTCACCTGCCTCTGCCTCCCTGAGTGCTGGAATTAAAGGTGTGCACCACCATTGCCTGGCTTCCTGAATGTGGTAGTTTTAATGTCTCTTCACAGAAATAAAAACCGTAACTAAGACAGAAGACTACTGATCTTTTTGAATTAATCTTGAATCCAGTCATTTTGCTAAAGGTGTTTATCAGTTGTAGGAGGTCCCTGGTAGAAATTTTGGGTCACTTAAGTATACCATCCTTAAAAAGTTTGACTTCTTTCCAATTTGTATCCCCTTGATCCCCTCCAGTTGTCTTATTGCTCTAGCTAGAACTTCAAGTACTATGTAGAATAGATATGGAGAATGGACAGCCTTGTCTGGTTGCTGATTTTAGTGGAATTGCTTTGAGTTTCTCTCCATTTAACTTGATGGTGGCTATAGGCTTGTTGTAAATTGCCTTTATTATGTTTAGGTATGTCCCCTTTATCCCCCCTTTATCCCTAGTCTGTCTAAGTCTTTTTTAATATTTATTTATTTATTATGTATATAATATTTTGTCTGTGTGTATGCCTGCAGGCCAGAAGAGGGCACCAGACCCCATTACAAATGGTTGTGAGCCACCATGTGGTTGCTGGGAATTGAACTCAGGACCTTTGGAAGAGCAGGCAATGCTCTTAACCTCTGAGCCATCTCCCCAGCCCCATGTCTGAGTCTTTTATCATGAAGAGGTGTTGGATTTTGTGGAAGGCATTTTCAGCATCTAATGAGATGATCATGTGGATTACATTGACTGATTTTCAAATGTTGAACCATCCCTGCATTCCTGGGATGAAGCCTACTTCATCACGGTGAATGATCTTTTTGATATGTTCTTAGATTTGGTTTCTGGGTACTTTGTTGAATATCTTTGCATTTATATCCATAAGGAAAATTGGTATGTAATTCTTTATCTGTTGAATTTTTGTGTGCTATGGGTATCAGGGTAACTGTAGCCTTATAAATTGAATTTGGCATTGTTCCTTCTGTTTCTATTTTGTGGAATAATTTGAGGAGTATTGGTGTTAACTCTTCTTTGAAAGTCTGGTAGAATTCTGTGCTTAAAAAGTCCAGTCTGGCCCTGGGCTTTTCTTTTTTGGTTGGGAGATTTAATGACTGCTTCTATTTCCCTAGGAGTTAAGGTCTATTTCAATTGCTTATCTGATCTTGATTTAACTTTGGTAATTGGTATCTATCAGGGAAATGATCCATTTCTTTTAGAATTTCTAATTTGTGGAGTACAGGTTTTTGAAGTATGACCTAATGATTCTTTGGATTTCCTCCATTCTGTTGTTATATCTCACCTTTTCATTTCTGAGTTTGTTAATTTGGATGGTCTCCCTCTGTCTATTAGTTATTTTGGATAAGGATTTGTCTATTTTGCTGATTTTCTCAAAGAACCAAGGAAATAAACCATTTTACCTTTGGATTGTGTGGTTATTTTCATGAGACTCCCCACCCAGACCTGTTTCTAACACCCACCCACACACACACCATTCCTGTATAGTTTATAACTGTTTACGGATTTTCTCCTTTCTTAGATATAAACCTGCATTTCTAGGAATGTCACCAGAAACCCCAATTTTCAAGGAAAAGACATATGCTAAACCCCAAGTGTCACCCTAGTGTTTTCTGATTTCATTTGATCAGGTTGTAATCCCACCCAAGGCCTTTTAAAGCCACCCGAAGATCTCATTCACCAAACGAGAAAGAAAGGGAATAAAAAGGCCTCTTACAACCTTTTAAAACATAACAGAGCCATCCAGCCGGGATACATGGCTGGTGCCTAATGACAGCTCTCTCTCCTGGACCCCAGAGCCATACTTGAGAGTACAGCTTACCTTCTTTCTCTCATCACCTCTCTTTATCCTAAACCTTCCGCTTCGAGTTTATGTTATGATATTACTAGTGAAATATCCAACCGTATGCCAGCGGTGGTGGTGGCACATTCTTTTAATTCCAGCACTTGGAAGACAGAGGATCTCTGTGAGTTCGAGGCCAGCCTGGTCTATAGAGTAAGTTCCAGGGCAGCCAGGGCTACACAGTGAAACCCTGTCTCAGCGTCTAGTCTAGAAACGTTTCCAGAGGGTGAATGCTCCTCATGGGCAGGTCTCGGTCAGAGCCAAGGGCACTCGCCCCCCTTTGGTCTCTTCAGGTAGCCAAGGCAGAGGAGGAAGTGTTTTATACAAATAAAGCCGCATGAAGCACACGCAATCACCATGAAGTGCCTAAGACAGCCATGCTACAAAATCTGCCCCAGCAAGCAAGGCTGGGGGCACAGAAAGTGCATCCTGTTCCAATCCGCCTTGACTGTTATGGCGGGGAGCTTAGAGAAGTGCGCGCAGGCAAATGTGTGCTGTTTTCCGATTTAAAAATAAAAAAAACCACAATAAGACGTTAAAAAGAAAAACTGGCTGAGAATCCCAAGGGCAGAGCTCTGAGTCCCAGGGAAAGCTTTCCCCAGGCCTTGGACTCTTAACAAGAGCATAAAACAGGGCATAAAACCGACTCTAAACCAGCTCCTTCCTTGTATTTTCTTCATTGCCCTACCTACCTTTAGCAAGTGACCCCCACTCACCCTCTACTAGTCCCAGCAGGCACGTTGGGACCGTTTAGTTTCTAGAACTGTGCTGAAGGGCAGTACTCGCTGGTTACTGGTGGGGACTCTTACCCACACATAGCCCCACCAGAGGAGGTAGCTGATGGCATTGTGGACTTTGATGAGATGGTGACGTGTCAGTCTCGATGATAAGACTTCGTGTTTTTGCGTGTGCACTGCAACAGAACGAACCTGGAAAATTCTGGGATGCGGTGAATGTTCCTTGGCCCCACTCCCCCAAGAGCGTACTTCTGCCGAAGCCCGAGAAGAGGGTCTGAGGAGAAAACTTTCTCCAGGGCGGACTGCCTCCCATGGACCTAGGTTTTCAGCACACTTGCTCAGCTCCGCGAGGTCAGGATGGGCGAGGGATGGAGTTCCCTAGAGGCAGTTTGCCAGTGTAGGCGGTTGTCTGCACGTGCTTTCTGTTCTGTCTGGAACCCAGAGGCAGGCCGGCCAGATGCGGGGCACCAGGGCCCAGCAATTGGGTCTGGGCTGGAGCGGAGCCTGCCTTCTGGCTGTTCTTCTCTGTTTCAGCTTCTTGCCACTCCATGCCCAGGACTACACGCCCCTGCAAAGAGCACCACTCACTGTGGGTGTCTGGCCCATCCCCAAAGGCCCCCAAGCCCAGCAGAATGGTAAGTGTCCAGAAGAGGAGACAGATGGGGGGGGCATGTCTCCTCCCTTTCCCTCGGAACATAGGCGGTTGGGAGGCTTTGCAGGCCTTTACACTGAAGGTGAAAATTTGGAGGTGGGGGGGTCTATACCGGATACCCACAGCCTCTGCTGATTCTTTCCCATTGATCTCTGGACCCCTCAGTTCAGGGTCAAGGCCATGCACGAGGCTATACTATGCTCTTCCTTGGGTTGAGACGGGAGGGCACACCCATCCAAAGACAATAATGGCCTCTGTCAGCCACGGTTTCTGCCTCTTCAGAGCTGTGCTCCTCACATTAGTAAAGTCTGAGGAGAGAGCCTGGCGTCATGCTCCTCTTTGCCAGCACCTCTCTTCTGTTGACCCTTCTTGACTCTCAGCCTGACACCTCCCACCCCCATCCCTGCCATCCAAGAGGCTCTTTGTTAGCATGAACTATGCCATTCCACTCTTGACCTTGGCTATGGCCACCTGAAAATGGAGAAGAGAGGCCATCGTGTCCCCTGAGTCCCGCTGATGCTGACATTTGGGGCACCAAGCACATGCATCCTGAATGCAGGTGCCTGGCGGCTGGGATTGTCTCCACAGTATGTGGCAGGACCAATTTCCAAGGGAAGATCTATGGCGGTCAGATGGCCAGTTCTGAGCGGTGGCCGTGGCAGGCCAGTCTGCTCTTTCACGGCAGTCATATCTGTGGAGCCGTTCTCATCGACAAAAACTGGGTAGCCGGTGCTGCCCACTGCTTCCAAAGGTGCGTGTTCCCTCCCCGGGGCCCTTCTGCTGGGAAGGGGGTGCAGGAGAGAGTCACTAGGAGGGAAGGAGAGGGGTGAAGGACGCAGAGCTGACAGTCCTTCTAGGCTGGGTTCTGGAATAGCTTGCTGCCAATGGGAGTCCTCTGCACTGTTGCCCTGCCCTTGCATGGTGCCCGCCACCTGCCTTGCCATCCCTCAATAAGGAGAGGCCCAGAGCTAGGAAACATATTTTTCCTTTTAGGTATTCCTAGAAGCTCTGAGAAAAACAATTCTCACGCAGCCCTGAGAGGGATCTGGTCAGGGCTGGAAGTGAGCAGTCTTTCTGCCTCCAAGATGAAGCAGTTGGATGCACCTCAAATAGTTTTTAACGGGAATGAAATCCACAGCTCCTTGGATACTAGGGTATGCTGGAGAAGTGATTGGAAGCCTCCAAAAGGACCAAAGTCCTCAGGCTGCTGGAGGTCATCTGCCCTTCAAGAGAAGGACCATCCCAGTATCAGGAGGGGAGGACCATGATGGGACATGCAACATGGCTGCCTGTAGGGTGGGTAATTCACGTGACACTGTCAACTGTCAGCAGCTGTCACACTCAGAGGTGCTGCCCTCCAATAGGTCCCGAAAACCATCTGACTACCGGATTCTGCTAGGGTACAACCAGCTGGGCAGTCCCACCAACTCCAGCCGGCAGATGACGGTGAATAAGCTCATCTTGCACGAGAACTATAACAAGTTCCACCATCAGGGGAATGACATTGCTCTGATCCAGCTGCACAGGCCTGTGGCGTACAGCTCCTCCATCTTCCCGGCCTGCGTCCCAGAGAATACCACGAAGGTGTTTCAAGCTAGGTCCTGCTGGATAAGCGGCTGGGGGATGCTCAGAGAGGATAGTGAGTACACAGGGCAGGTGAAGAGGGTGAGGGGCAAGAGACCGTGGAGGCCTTTCCTGTGGTTCAGATCAGAAGTGCGGGCTCTTTGATTCCAGAGCTCTAAGTGCGGTTGACTCTGTGCACTGCAAGGCACAGAGAACCAAACAGTGGTTGTTCTACCCTGGCCAGGAAAGACATGAGGTATCCTTAAGAGGATGAGAGTGGCCAGGCATGGGGTAGGTTTTAGTGTTTAACTGGGAGCCATTCAACTCTGAGAACCTTACTGTCCAACCCTTAAGGCCAGAGCAGACTGGTTCTGATGCACAGATCTGGTCACTTGGGGACCAAAAGCCTGAGTGTTGGGGACTGACATTCTCCTTGTCCTTATTCCCTAAACAATACAGTATTGCTAGTCTCTATATTGCATTTGCCTTGTGTCAGATAGTGTTTCAGATAGAGATGATTTCAAGTGTATGGGTTTTCTGCATACAAGGGAATTCAGTGTCTTTGGAGTTTGGTATGCTGGACCACAGGAAGAGCCTACTATCAGCAAGGGAAGCTGTTGATGTTTAGATTGGGAATACAGAGTTCCTAGGCAGTGATTTTACACAGGATGCTGTAGATGGAAGTTTCTGTCCCTCCTGGTCCCACAACCATTCATTCCCATAGAAACACACAAAGACTTATATTAATTATAATATTAATATAAACCTATTGCTCGGGCTTATTATTAAATAGCTCTTACATAATTCTTGTCCATGTTTAGCCACGAGACTTGGTACCTTTTCTCAGTAAGGCATTCTCATCTTACGTTCTCTGCATTTGGCTGGTAACTCTCTGCCTTTCTACTTCCTAGCATCCTCTTAGTCTGGTCACCTGCTTGGCTACTGGCCAATCTGTATTTTATTAAACTAATATGAGTGACAAATCTTACCGTATACAAGAGCATTATCCCATAGCAGAATGCTTTTTTTTTTAAAAAAAAAAAAGATTTATTTATTTATTTATTTCTTATGTATACAACATTCTGCCTCCATGTATGCCGGCATGCCAGAAGAGGGCGCCAGATCTCATTACAGATGGTGGTAAGCCTCCATGTTGTTGCTGGGAATTGAACTCAGGACCTCTGAAAGAGCAGCTAGTGCTCTTAACCACCGAGCCATCTCTCCAGCCCAGCAGAATGCTTTTAATTTAAGACAATATAATGACAAGTTAAATAAATATAAATTTGACATGAAACTTAGGGTCACAATCTGGCAAAGCAGCTCCAAGGAGGTTTACAGTCAGATGTTTCTCTGGGATTGGGATCAGTTTCACAGTCTGTCCCGAGAACAGTGGCTTAGCAGAACTAGAAGGGACAGACTTTCACTCTCTAAGGGCCCATGTCAGGGTAGGTAGGGTCTTCAGTCCTGGCCAAGCGATGGGAGTAAGAGCACAGAAGGAAGGTGTGGGCTGGGGCAGCTCTCAGAGCAGAGAACCTGGCCTCCCTAAGAGACCAAACTGTCAGCCATCTTCTGTCATGTCCCTGCTGATCACGGTTGCTGGGCCTCTGGGCAGGTTTGGGTTTGCTACACACAGGCAGCCCCTGACCAACCTTGAGGGATGTGCACGGTGACCTACGCAAGAAGTGAGCCGTGCTGTTGTCGGTCTGCACCTATGAGGCGACCCCAGGCCAGATCTGTGAGAGCACTTGGAAGCAGAGTTCACATCTCCAGGTCCAGTTGCTCCTTGTGATTGGCCAGTCTTCTTGTCGTGGTCCTAAACATTTCTGCTCTGAGTCCTATGCCAGGGTTGCACTTGGGCTCCAGCATCCCTGCATCAGACTCCAGCATCCCTGCCCTCAGGCTCCAGCATCCCTGCACCAGACTCCAGCATCCCTGCCCTCAGGCTCCAGCATCCCTGCACCAGACTCCAGCATCCCTGCACTCAGACTTCAGCATCCCTGCACCAGACTCCAGCATCCCTGCACTCAGACTCTAGCATCCCTGCACCAGACTCCAGCATCCCTGCACCCAGCTTGGGCTCCACAGAGCAGCCAGAGCTGTTGGAAAGCTAAATTGCCCTTTCCTTGACTTCTGTGCCCTTGGGTACAGTCTCAGTTCCCTAACCTGCTGAGGAAGCTCTGCCTGAGGTCCTCATGCTGAGACCTTTGCAGTCACTCTGACTTCCAGCTTGTCCCTGTCTTCCATAGCCCCACTGCTTGCTCTGGAATGCCACTTCCACTGGTCATCACATGCCTGTCATGAGCCCTTCCCTGCCACTGTGGCCTAGAGTGACTGCCTCAGGAAAGGGAGCTGACATCTTCCCTCAGCTGCCTCTTACAGCTGAACCCTTCTCCCACAGAGTTCCTGCCATCACCTTTCCCTCTGCAGGAAGCAGAGGTCTCCCTCATTGATAACAAGGAATGCGAAACCTTCTTCCATACTTCAGAAATCATCGGTCAATATAATGTTATAAAAGATGATATGATATGTGCTGGGGACGTGAAGAACGGAAAATCCATCTGCCTAGTAAGCGACCATGGCGCCAACACTGCAGCTGAGCTCAGCCATCTCTCTAACCCCGGCCAGCAGGCCACCGCGTGTGTTTTTAGTGGCTTCCTCTCCCGTGTGGGTGGTGGGACAGATGCCAGATGTTCAGCTGTTCTAGTTGCCATCCACATACTAAAAATCTGTGGTTGCCCCAGGTAGGTGCTGTACAAGGTCCCTCTGCAACTGTATTAAGTAGAATTCTATGATCCTGCCTCAAAGATACCGACTAGAGAGGACTCCTATGCTTTAAATAAAAGCAAACAAACAAAAATATGCCTCCATGGACCCAAAGGGCACCACTCAAGATAGCTGTAGAGACCTCTGGTCCCCAGCAAGTCCTTTCTAGCTTGGGCAATGTGTGTTCCTTCCTTCCTGAACCTATCAGCTATGTCTTCTCTCTCCTCAGGGAGATACTGGTGGTCCCCTTGTCTGCTCACTGAATGGCTCCTGGTATGTGGTAGGCCTGGGCAGCTGGAGAGCAGCATGTCTAGAGCCAATTTCCAGCCCCAACATCTTCACCAAAGTCTCCTACTATTCCAACTGGATCAAGAAGAAAAAGGAAGAGACACCGGACGCCGACCCCTTCTCGGCACCCGCTGACGAGAACGCACCCACTCTGGTCGGCTGGAGGAGTTACAACACTGTCATTATTCTCAAACCCAGTGTCTGCAGAGCCCTCCTCTCTTCTCAAGTCCTCCTCCTGCAGTCGATCTGGTTCCAGATTCCGTGATGGCGCTACAGAGCCATGCCGGCTCTCAAGATCTAGCAATCTTTTCACTGATACCACTTTCAATGTTTCCATCTGTGGGCTCATCTGCCTAGCTGAGGCTATCCCTGCTCCAGGCCTGACAGAATAAAACAGCTGAAGAAATTTCTGGATTCTTCTTCTTTTGTCTCATTAGCACAACCCCCCCCCCAGTGTCCCACCAGGCTTCCAGTTTTTCAATATCATAAGGCTACGTCCTCTCTGGGTGGGAACAGTAGTTGAGACAGCCAGGGAGCTGGCCTACCAGTGTAGGAACTGACTGTCTCCCAGCTGGCTTCCAGAGGTACAGTCCACCCCTGCCCCTAAGGCTGTGTGTTATTTCAGAAGAATGAGCCACTGTATTGGGCCAAGCCCTCACTATGTTGCCTTGTGTTCCTGGAGCAAGCCCCAGCTCAGGCATGAGGGGCGTCTTGCAAGCCCAAAGTCAAACAGTGCTTCTAGAGAGTTTGACAGCGAGCAGTGAGGGTCTCCGAGGTCTGACATCTCAATAGTAACCCTCAAAGTTCTTCTGCAAGGGCAGCAATCTCCCTAATAGTCTACCTCCAAACTCCACCCCTTGTCTGATAAGCCCCGCCCATAGTCCTTGCTTCAGCCTGCATTGGTGGCAGACCTGGGAATGACTGGCTTAGCCCTGAGCTGCCCTGCAGACCTCTGAGTCACCACATCCTACTCAGTCTGTCTGGGAGCTCACTAGGGCTCCACAGCACAGTCTCCACCCTCCAACATGAACTGGAGACAAGGGAGCCACTGGGCTCTTTGCAGACCCATGATGCCCTGGGAGAAATCCAGGGGCTTTGAGAAATCCTTCCCAAGCCTGTTAGAATACCCCAGGCCCTTCCCAGCAGGTGGGAACAAAACAGCTCTTGTGTGCACCACCAGCATGCTATGCCCACTTGCAGACCCTCTGCTGCAATGCCAAGATTCCCAGTGTGCACCCTGCCCCTTCCTCCCTCTCTGCAGGTCCATCCCTCCTTCCCTCCTTCCTTCCTTTTCTTCTGTGCCTAGCGTGGGCTCTGGCTCTCTTCCTGGGTTTCCATCACTGGGACAAGACAGCTGAGGAATCCGTGTGTAAAGCAGCAAGGCAGCTAATTTGGATCATAGTTTCTAAAGTCTCCGCCCTTGGTGTGTTGGCCTGTTGCTCTGCCCATAGTGACATAGCATGTCACGGGTGGTGTGAGAGCCAAAGCTTCATTTTAAGTTTTAGTTACTAGGCCTAAGAGACCCATGAAGCAAAAATACCCCTGATCGGCAAGCCGCTTGCCCAAGGACAGATACTTCCACGATGCTGGTGGCTATTGTTTATGGGACATAGCAAGCCATATGTGTTCATTCCCCTAACAAGTGTGTTTGACCCATTGGCACTGGATATGCTTTGTCACGCGTAGGCAGGAGGTTCACAGGCAGGGAATGTGTCAGGATGTACGCTTGCCCCTGTTTGGGCCTGATGAGCAATGGGGATTGTGGGTTTGGCATTCTTAAGCCCCTACAAAACTTGATTCGGGGACATTTTTCTTTTTTTTTGAAAAACTGGAGATGGACCTGGCTAGAGCCCATCTCCCTAGGCAGTGTTATTATTCGTGATGCACGGACCCTGGCAGGTCCCCTGGTGGGTGGGAGACCATGGCAGGTGAGAGACAGATAGATCTGCCATGCAGAGAGAGTGCTTGGGTACAGAGTTTATTTAGTGGGTATTGGAAAGGGTATAAGGTGGGGAGAGAGAAAGGAAGAGAGAGACATAGAAGGATAGAGAAAGAGAAGAAAGAGGAGGAAAGAGAAGAGAGATGCAGAGACCACCTTTTCAGAAGAAGGACAGACAGAGAAAGAAAGAGAGATGGAGAGGAGGCGCGGCTTATTTCTTAAAGGGACAGGGTACCCGGGTGACAGGGCAGGCCCACATTCCTACCTTTCTCTTATAATAAAAAGGTAAGGAGCTAGGCATGGCAGGTTAAGGAGATGAGGGGATTGGGTTCTCAAGACTGCTTCCTGCTTATTTGTGGGTGTCAGAGTCTTGGGGGACCTGAGAAAGCTGGGTGCTGGTCACATCCTGGAGTATCTGGTTGCTTCACTCCTATCCAGGATTTGTGGTGTGAAACTGTCTGGTGTCTCTTGGACCTGGTGAGGTGTTAGCAGAGCAGAAAACAAGGTTAAGTTTAGGAAGAAAAAAAATTTTTTTTTAGGTCCTGGTAATTGAGGAGGAGGCTATCAGGACCAGGGAATTAAGAGGGGGTATATCTGATCTGTTTAAGCTGAGTCCTTAAATTCAGCTCCCTAGAACTCACAAGAATTCTTTGAGTTTGTAAAACATAAGTTTTAGACACATACATTGTATAAACAGCAGTATATTTATGCCAGAATGATTGTGACAAATGTTTTTGCATAAATAAAAGTATCTTTAGAAAATGACCAAGAGAATTTAAAATCTTGATCTTGCAGTAGAGTCCTCTGCCAGAGTTAGAGTAATAGCTTATCAGCATTTTATTGATAATGTTAAAACTATGAAAGGCAGCGTGAGAAAGAAATTTGGTAACTTTCATTTGTTCTCAGACCTTTATAACTTACAGGTACACACCTTAATAACCCATATTTGCATATCTTAAACACCTTTTATTTAGAACATGTGAAATTTGTTTGGTGAGGTTGTCCTTTTTAAACTGGCAAAACCTCTCAGCTACCAAACTGCATCAGAGATCTTGGAGAAGGATAAAATTTCACATGAGTTATTGATTTAAAAATGACGGAGAACTCACTCGATTGGCTACCTTGAGCCACTCTCTTCAGGGTCCTCCATGGTCACTGAGGGCAGGGACTTTGAGGACTGTATTTGCCTTCTGTTGTTAGAAGCAGAGCCTGGCAGGTTTTAGAAGATCCTGTGGGTTAGGAAATCTGTAGGAAGACAAGCCTGCCTTGGCCTGAGCAGCTAAGCTGTCGATTCTACTTTTCCTTTATCCACTGTCTGGAGATTTTCAGTTTAGATGAAAGGCAGTTTTCCCCAGTGGTTAGCACTTTCACTTGATGAAGCTAATTGTGGATGGAGGTTGTTCTGTGCCCACCTGCCTTCTGTCTTCTTTGGAGGAAATAGGGTGCTGCTGCTAGGAACCAATCTGTCTCTCTGTTATGAAAAGCCCTTTATTTTTTTAAAATATTTATTTTACAATATTCTGTCTGTGTGTATGACTGCAGGCCAGAAGAGGTCACCAGACCTCATTACAGATGGTTGTGAGCCACCATGTAGTTGCTGGGAATTGAACTCAGGACCTTTGAAAGAGCAGGCAGTGCTCTTAACCACTGAGCCATCTCTCCAGCCCCTAAAGCCCTTTAATAATTAAACATTTAAATGCCATATTCCTCAGATCTCTGAACACTTGAGGGCTGTTTATCGGGTATAGATAAGTTATGACTATGATATAGGATCTGCCTGGAGAGCTGGATCCAGGCTTAACCGTACTGGCTTTTAACTTAACAGGAGAGATTTATATTTGTGAAAGACAAAGAAGAAAACACTGTTTGCAGTAGAAGCTTAGCAGTAAAACTGACAATAGTGGAAAAAGAGCTTACAGGAAAGGCTGTAGGTTAGCCTTTGTTAATCTGAAATAGATATTTATAACCTTAAATTTATCATTAGATAAAATATATTTTAAAGCAGAGTTGGATTACATATATGGTGTGTCGTAACAGATTTAAAAGTACATATCAATTTACAATATTTGAGACATTGCTTTCTTAGTCTGGAGTGAGATACAATGAACAGAGCTCATTAGGACTGGGACTACTTAAAACATTTTTTCAACAGTAAGTACATGTACAGATATACACAGTCAAATTTAGGTTTCATACACAAATACACAGAATTAAAGCTAACTTATATTCACACATAAAGTTAAATTAAAAGTCACATGCGTACACACACACATATATTAAACAGGAGTTGGGTGAGGTGGACGCTCTCATGGGCCTTACCAAAAGCATTCCACTGTGCAAAACACACACGTAACGGAGTCGGTGAGAGAGATGTAGAGACAAAAACACAAGTAAATGGTGAGACGAGGCAAGAAGTTCCTCAGCGAAGATGGTGACTTGGTTACCTGACCTGCCCTTAGTCAAGATGGCAGTGGGGTCATCAGACCTGCCCTCATTGCCCTTAGTTAAGATGCCGGTGGCCATGTGTTGCACAGAGAAACCATGTTTTCAGAAGGGGAAGTTGGGAGTGGGCAGGGCTTGTCTCTTTAAGGGACAGGGTACCCAGTGACAGGACAAACAAGCAGATTCATTACAACAGGCAGTATTTATTTAAAGGTTGCTTTAAATTTGGCTTTCAGTTGTGGTAGTGGTCTTGACTGGTAGGATTAACATCAAGTCACGCAGCAGATGAGGCCTGTTCACTGAATTGTAGCTGAGAAGCAAGGGTGAAGAGGAGCAAGATGGGGTTCTAAGGCTCCTAAGACCTCCTTTGAGGGTTGACACCACTCTCCCCTACAATGACCCCAATTTCTCCTACCAGGTCCTATCTCCTACAGGCTGCGACCAAACCAGTTCTTTGTGAGGCCACACCACATGCAAGTCTTTGTCTTCATCTTACCGACACAGGAAATTTCCAGCAGAGTCTTTCTCAGCTCTTGACAAGTTTAGCCTGAGGACTAGGGTCTACACAAACTTTTACAGTCACTAAAACCACCCGAAACAGTTTTAGCTTTGATGGGCAGAAGCTAGTGATCTTTTAGGTTACTAGATCCTAGGGGTTTCTATCTGTCAGTCACAAGATATGAATTTCAACACAGAGAAGGACAAGGAATAGCTATTCAGGGGAGTTACATAGGCAACTGGTCTCTTGGTTGGCCTGTGTTATGCCCTGACTGCAAAGTCCCCCCAAAACCAACTAGGAAACTGAGTCCCATACACAAAAGCAAAGGGGCTTTATTCTTATTCAAGTTCGAACTCAGACTCTCCGTGTGTCCAACATATTGGCAGGATCAGAGAGCCCTGAGCTCAGTTGGGATGAGTTTTTATAATAGCAGAGATTGGGGTTGTAATACCTGTGTTACTCTCGATGGTACAGTTCACGCTACTGTACCATTCGCGAGCCGGGCAAGGGCCTGGAGATTAAAGAAACACACAAGAAACATGGGTCATTTGTGAAGAGAGAATGCTGAATGCCATTTATTCAAGCTTAGAAAAACCTTATATACCTATCTGCTGCTCAATGAGAACCCCCCCTCCCCAGGCAGGTGGGAAATTACCAGGCTCAAGAGTAAACAAAATCCCTAAGCTAACCACCAGTGGGGGCAGAGGGAGCACAGGAACAAACAGGATGTGTGGCTAGAAACTGCAAGCCATCTTCAAAATGAACCCCAGGAGAAGGGGTAGATCTGTGGACCCTACAGGGGTGAGGGATTTCTAAGGTTCAGGACCACTGACTGGCCAACATTTGTCTTGGGGTGTCTTGGTGAAGGCTGATAAGTATGCTGGGCTAAGGGACATCAGGTGATCCTATCTACAATAGTTGGAGCGTTAGGAATTTCCTTTGACGGGTCTGTTCCTGGGTGGTGCTTGCATGATCTCAGTTTCTGGTCTTTCTTGGAACCGGGTATTGCCTTAGGGTCAGGCCTACTTTCTGGTGGGTCTCTGTAGAGTCTGTCTTGGCAGGTGTGTACCAAACTGTCCTGGGTCCTACACCATCCCAGCCAGAGCACTGAAACTGTGATCAGCTAGTATCTGCAGGCACAGCGTCTTTGCAGGAATTCTCCAGCTCCCCCTGCTGGACAAGCATCGCATTTTGTTCCCTGGGAGACTACATGTTATATGTTCAATGTTGTAAGATCTTTGTAGCTGGGAAGATTCCTTACTAGGATCTGGTGTAAGTGAGGCAGAGTACTGGGCAAGACAGCAGTCTTCAGGTGGGAGGAATAGCTGGTAAAAGCCGTTAATAAAAAAACTCTTGGATCAAATCAAAACTGTTAGCCATCATCATCTGGATCTGATTTTCTTTTTTAAAAATCCTCTGAAACTGACATAATGTTTGTGCATGATATAGAATTAGTATAAAATTAAGTAATCAAGAGCACAGTTTGACACCAGGTGGTGGTGGTGCACGCCTTTAATCCAACACTCGGGAAGCAAAGGCAGGCGGATCTCTGAGTTCAAGAGCAATATAGAAGCGGTTCCAGGACAACCAGGGCTACACAGAGAAACCCTATCTCAAACAGAAAGAGAGAGAGACAGAGACAGAGACAGAGAGAGACACAGAGAGAGAGACACACAGAGAGAGATACAGAGAGACAGAGAGAGAGAAACAGAGAGAGACAGAGAGACAGAGAGAGGCAGAGAGAGAGACACAGAGAGAGGCAGACAGAGAGACAGAGAGAGACACAGAGAGACACAGAGAGAGACAGACAGAGAGACAGAAAGAGAGAGAGAACAGTTTGGCCTAGTGGAGTAAAAGTAATATATGAAATAAACATGTCTAAAATAACCAAAATTTACACATTTTGAAATCTGTAGATTGACTACATATTCCCTTCTGTATTTACAGTTATTTGCACCTATAAACTAACATGTATTTAAATAGTTAGGAATGGAACTTTGGAATGAGTTACTATATTATTGTCTCCCTTTTTTATTAGTAAATCACAAATATTATTTAATTTTTCATTCTGATGAGTTGTACTATAGGACATTTTAGATGCTATTTAAATAAAAAGAATCCATCAGTACTTCAGGTATAAAACATCATGGATGTTATTATTAGAGATTATATTTTTCATATAATTTGAATATGAAGAGTTAATCCAAATCTTTGAGTATGACTAGGTAGAGTAAATGGGGTTGAAATTTAACTTAAAAACTGAATTTTTTTATTGTAATCAAATTATGCCGAATAAGGAGAATATATATTTATGAAAGCAGTGAAAAACCTTAGCTCTTAGAAGATTAATTTTTGAATAAGGTAGGGTTTAGGGTAAGCAAACAGGCACATCAAATGAAAGAACGTAGCATTTTCATTTATAGCTCCATGAAAACCAAGATTAGAATCATTTTATCACTTGGAACTAAACCAGATAGACTATCACACATCATAAACAATTTAAGAAGTCTAATTACAAAGGTATTTAAGAAACATAGTGAAAGAAACGATTAGAAGCTAAATCCCCCTCCCCCACCGTCAATGGCAACAAAGTCACACTTTTCTAAAGCCTACATGAATGTCTCAGAATATGGCTTGTGTTTTTTTTTTCCTTTAGTTAATAAAATTGCCTGATTTTCTTTATCCTTTGAGGAAGACTAAAAACTAATTTTAAATTTTAGTTATCATAGTTAAGATTTTTACAATACTGTATTCTTTGTTCTTTATCTAACATCAAATTTTATATACAGACTTAAATATTTGTCTGTTAAAACAACTATTGCTGGGCGGTGGTGGCGCACGCTTTTAATCCCAGCACTCAGGAGGCAGAGGCAGGCGGATCTCTGGAAGTTCGAGGCCAGCCTGGTCTACAAGAGCTAGTTCTGGGACAGGCACCAAAGCTACAGAGAAACCCTGTCTCGAAAAACCAAAAAAAAAAAAACAAAAACAAAAACCAAACAAAAAAAACACAACTTTTACAGGGCTGGAGAGATGGCTTAGCGGTTAATAGCGCTGACTGTTCTTTCAGAGGACCCAGGTTCAATTCCCAGAACCCACTTGGCAGCTCACAGCTGTCTGTAACTTCAAGATTCAACATCCTTCCATGGACATACATATGCAGGCAAAACACCAATGCACATTAAAACAGATAAAAGGCTTACAAACACTATGTAATTTATTAAAATTTCTAAGGAGGTACCACTCTCCAAAAAGAAGATTTCTCTTTTTTGTGGTTAAAGCAATGACTGACAATTCAAAAAGCAAAGGCTTTGCCCAAAGGGAAAAATACAAAAAAAACTAAAATCTAATCATAGGTTTTAAGTGTCCATTTAGTAAAAGGATACTAAGAACTAATCAACAAGTTGCTGGGGGCCAGTGTCAGCAGAGAAGTGGTCTCAAAGCTGGGAAGTCTGGAAGGTGAAATGAGCACATGAACACAGGGTTCTGATGCAAGCTAACAGGCTATCAGCTGCTGGGCAGATTCTTCTTCTTCTTCTTCTTCTTCTTCTTCTTCTTCCTCTTCCTCTTCTTCTTCCTCTTCCTCTTCTTCTCCTTCTCCTCCTCTTCCTTCTCCTTCTTCTTCTTCCTCTTCTTCCTCCTCCTCCTTTCTTCTTCTGCCTTGAGCTTCAAACCTCAGTATTTTATTGTGAATTTTTACACAAGGAAAATGATTCTTTTTTTTTCTTGCCACAGGTTAATCATTCCCTGGGCAGAGCAGTTCACAAGAAATATAAAGATTCTTTGGAATCAGAACGTCATCATTCATCATCACATTTTCCCAGTTCCCAAGTCCCGTGCCAGCCACTATATTCTTAATTCTTATATTGTTTTTAACTTAGTTGCAACCATATTCATTTTAACAGCAGTTTACAATATGCTTTATTATTATTACAAAATTTAGAAAAAGTTTTGAGACAGTGTTTCTCTGTGTCTTTGGAGCCTGTCTTGGAACTAGTTCTTGTATACCAGGCTGGCCTTAAACAAAAAATTGAAGGCGTAAGTCACAAACAATGCCACACCAATTCGGGGTTATGATTATTAGGGTGGTATTTATTTAAAGGGGAAAAAACTTACAGATCACTGTCCCAGGCAACAGCCCTCTTCGCAACCAGGAAAGGAGTCTAGTCGCAGGCGGAGCAGGAAGTGAAGAGAGAGAGGAGAGGGAAGTGGCCGCTTTTTTAAAGGGAGAGAAACCACGCCCCAATGGGCTGGTACCTCAGCGGTGATAGGCTGGAGGAGTGGGAGGACCTCCCGCAACACCTCCCCCTTTTGTTTAAATAAGAGAGTTCTAAACCTACTATGAAATTATATACAATGAGTACAAATATCCTATTCTAACTAGCTTAGGTCTTGTATAATAAATAACTTGGCCAAGTCATGAGAGAAAGTAACTACATTTATATAGTCTTCAACCCCATCGAAGATCTGAGAAGGGAAATAATGTTACCTGGGTAATTAGGAAGTTCAGTAGAACAACTTCCAAAACATGCAACAAATTACAGAGACACCTAGCTACCTGGGCAATCACCCAAAGTCACATTAGCAGCGTTGAAGCAACCAACTTTGGCTAAGGCCTAACATAACTGACATACCATTTTCTAAGGCAAGCAACTTTTCAAAACTATCTTACCCTGTCTTGGCAGGATATGACAGTCCTGTTTTATCCATTGATGCATGCTCTGTATCTTTGTCAGTTGTTGAGGTATGGGCATTTCTTTGCCCAAACACCAGTTCTGCCAAAAAGAAAGGCTCCAGGTGGAGTGTCTTTGGTGCTCAACATTCTCTCGGGAATAGAGTGGTGTTGCCAGGAGCAATTGTGTCTCACTACCACAAAACTCTGAGTTAGATTAAAGGCCATTTTCTACAGCTCTTTGAAGAAGTTGAAGATTATCTATCTATACTGAGTATAATCTCTATATATCTAAAGAACCTGATTAGTCTATTATAAATGACAAACTTAGATGACTATTAGTCTATATAATTCTCAATATCTATCTAACTTAAAGACTAAGACAATAAACGACTGTGAAACAAATGAGGACAATGACCTCCAAATATAAACAATGTACAAATATACATTGCAGTAGGCAAATATATATCAATACACAATCATTATATAAGTATCTTAATCAGAGGTAGAAATGTACACTGCAATATGGTAAATATATACAATATATATATATATATCAATACAATATATGTCAATACATAAAAAAATGTTTTAAACAGAGGTAGAAACATGAATGCGTACAATAGTCAATATAATTTAACTTTGTATCAATATACAAGAATCTATACCAATGTATTTGTCTAAAAACAGTAACTCACAATTACAAATCTATTATCCCATCATCCCTCTTTTTTTTTTTTTTTTTCAAAATGATCCCTGAGCGTATAAAATTCCTCCCCCAACCCTCAATCGTGTACTAATTATAATCAACCCCTAAATGATGTCCCTAAACCCAAGGGCAAGTTTTACTGGGAAAGGGGACGTCGTCCTCTAGAATTACTTCCAGCTGTCATGGGGGCGACGTTCTTTCTGGGGGATCCTGTGAAAGTGAAATGATGGTTAAATTTCAAGATCAATGTCTTTTAAAATTGCCAATAGTCTCTGAGTATTTTGTGCAGGTCTGGCCAAAATGTTGTATAAGATGTGCACCATTTCAGCTAACCAAGTTGGAACTGTCTTGTGCAGCTGGTACCAAAAGCAGGTCTTGTAGTAGCGCTATCAGTATCATGACGTCATATCAACCAGGTGGAGTTGTTGTTATGGGGCCCCATCTTCTTCCTGGAAACTTCAAATGTCACTTCAGGAAAAACTCATTGTTCATTATGAAAAACTTAAACATTAATCATATAGACATATATAAACATATATATATATATATATTCAATGAAAGACATGATAGATATATTCAATGAAAAGTATGATAGATATGAAGAAAAGCAAAGATGTTTTCTAAACTCATATTTCTTTCTGTCCCATATCATGGCTCTTGACATGAGACAGAAACTCCAGAAACTCTGGGTTTTTCTCTTACTAACAGGCTTGGAATTGGAGAGGGACTGAGCCAAAGTCCAACTTCAAAACCAGCTTTATAAATTTAGAAATATGGTTTAATATTACTTACACAATCCATTCAGTTGTCTTCATATTTCCTATTGGGCAGGTATTTTTCCATCTGTCAGTATCCAAACATCCAGGGTCCCTTGAATTTCTCAAAGATGAGTGTTTTCCTGTGGAGATAAGAACAGAACCCTGCCCCCATTCTATATGTTTTTCTTACCACCTGTATGAATATCATCGTTGTGGATGAGTTGTCATTTCTCCTTTCCAAGAGGTTTCTCCTCTTCAAATCGAAACTTTATTAATTTTGATGGTATCCACAATTTTTCTTCTCCTGTGGAAACAAGAGCAAAACCCCTTCCCCAACGTAGCACATCTCCTGGCTTCCACTGAGAGGTCAGCACATCTTTGAAATAAATCGGTTGATTTAGTTCAGCAGACTTTTCCATTATCCAATGTCTTTCTGCTGCTGTCGTTCCTTTCTCATTAGCGTTAAGAAAATTCAAGGTTAATAAAGCATTATGTAATCTATTTCTGGGGGTATTTTCAGTCCCTTTCTGTTTGTTCAGCATATCCTTTATAGTACGATTTGATCTTTCTATAACTGCCTGACCTGTAGGATTATTTGGTATACCTGTAATGTGTTTTATATTATAATAATCAAAAAAGCGTTTCATTTTCTTAGATACATATGCTGGACCATTATCTGTCTTTATTTGCGCAGGTATACCCATGATGGCCATAACTTCCAATAAATGTGTGATTACTGAATCAGCCTTTTCTGAGCTCAGGGCAGTAGCCCATTGAAAACCTGAATACGTGTCTATGGTGTGGTGTACATATTTTAATTTACCAAATTCCATAAAGTGGAACACATCCATCTGCCAGATTTCATTTCTCTTAGTACCCTTTGGGTTACTCCCTGCAGGCAACGGTGTTTGATTATAGAAAGAACAAGTAGGACATCTCTTTATAATGTCCTTAGCTTGTCGCCAAGTAATGGAAAATTCTTTCTTTAGGCCTTTACTATTGACATGATGCTTCTTATGAAATTCCGAGGCCTGCAACACACTTCCAATCAATAATTGATCAATCTCAGCATTGCCTTGGGCTAGAGGACCAGGCAGGCCTGTATGGGACCGGATGTGTGTTATGTACATCGGACAAAGCCTGTTCCTGATTATGTCTTGTACCTGGATAAACAATGAAGTCAACTCTGTGTCATCTGGTATAAATTCAGCGGTTTCAATATGCAAGATAACTCTTTCTGCATATTGTGAATCTGTAACTATATTAAGAGGTTCTTTAAAATCCCTTAGCACCATAAGAATGGCATATAATTCTGCCTTCTGGACAGAATTATAAGGGCTTTGTTCCACCTTACTCAATTCATCTGACTTGTAACCTGCTTTCCCTGATTTATTTGCATCAGTATAGAATGTACGGGCTCCAGTTATTGGAGCATCACGTACAATTCTAGGAAGAATCCAAGAAGTTCTTTTTATGAGATTAAGTCTATCACTTTTGGGATAGTTGCTATTAATTTCTCCCAAAAAGTTAGCACAAGCTCTTTGCCACGGTTCATTGTCTTCCCATAACTTTTTTATTTCTTCAGTAGTAAAAGGCACTATAATTTCTGCTGGGTCTATACCTGCTAGTTGACGAAGTCTCAGCTTACCTTTTATAATTAATTCAGAGACCTTTTCCACATAAGTTTTTAATTTTTTACTTGGTTTATTAGGTATAAATATCCACTCTAAAATAATATCTTCCCTCTGCATTAGAATCCCTGTAGGAGAAATTCTGGAAGGCAATATGACTAGGATGCAGCTAAGATTTGGGTTCACCCTATCCACATGTGCCTCCTGTAATTTTTCCTCAATCATTGTCAGTTCCTTTTCTGCTTCAGCTGTCAGTTCTCTTGGACTATTCAAATCTTTATCACCATCTAAGGTTTTGTTTAAATGAACTATTAAATCAGGTGTTATCCCAACAGCTGGTCGTAGACTGGAAATGTCTCCTAACAATCTTTGGAAGTCATTAAGAGTCTTTAACCGGTCTCTCCTAATTTGTGCCTTTTGCGTTTTAATTTTCTCTAACCCTATTCTGTAACCTAAGTAATTAATAGAATTTCCTCTTTGAATCTTTTCAGGGGCAATTTGTAATCCCCACCTAGGCAAGACTTTCTTTACTTCTTCAAACATCCTTTCTAAAGTATCTTTATTTGAATCAGATAATAAGATGTCATCCATGTAATGATAAATGATGGACTTGGGGAATTGTTTACGAATTATTTCCAATGGCTTACTTACAAAATATTGGCACAGTGTAGGACTATTGAGCATACCCTGTGGGAGGACAGTCCACTGATATCTCCTATTAGGCTGAGAATTATTATAAGTAGGCACTGTGAAGGCAAATTTTTCTCTATCCTTTTCTTGTAACGGTATAGTGAAAAAACAATCTTTCAAATCAATAACTATAAGAGGCCATCCTTTTGGTAACAGAGAAGGCAAAGGAATTCCAGATTGTAGTGGGCCCATAGGTTGAATTACTTTGTTGACAGCTCTTAGATCTGTCACCATTCTCCATTTACCAGATTTCTTTTTTACAACAAACACAGGAGAATTCCAAGGGCTGGTTGATTCTTCAATATGGTGAGCATCTAGTTGCTCTTGCACCAGCTGTTCCAATGCCTGTAGTTTATCTTCAGCTAGAAGCCATTGTTTGGTCCATATTGGCTTCTCAGTTAGCCATTTTAAAGGTAGGGCCGTTGGTACCTCTAAAGGTTTGGTATTTGCTGTATGTTCTTGTACAGCCTGAATGGCTGGTGACCTTTTTCCATAATACCTCATCATATCCTTCCCAGAATTATGAGTTCCTGGAAATACAGGAATGTTAATCTGGGTATTCCATTGCTGTAGCAGGTCACGGCCCCATAAATTTATGGCAATATTGGCTATATATGGCCTTAGTCTTCCTATTTGCCCTTCGGGCCCTATGCATTCAACCCATCTTGTGCTTTGTTTTACACGAGATAGGGTTCCAATTCCCAGGAACTGAACATCTACCTCTTGAAGAGGCCAATTCGGATGCCAAGATTCTGGGGTAATGATACTTACATCCGCACCTGTGTCTAATAAGCCTTCAATAAAAGTGCCATTTATACAGACTCTTAGCTTTGGTCTTTGATCATTAATAGAAGTCTGCCAAAATATACGTTTACTCTGTCCTATTGGGTTTTTTGACTCATCCTCCACACGTAATTCTTCATTTAGACCAGTATTACTTTTTACAGCAGAAATTGGAGCTTTTAATTTTCTTGGTGAGGCACGTTCTCCACTGTGACTGGGAATGACTGGGCCACTGTTGGCTTGGGGGCCTGCGAGAGGCCCCCCAAGGAGTTTCCCGATGATATCGGATTGCCCCGTCTGTCTGTTGTTGACCTACATTCGTTGGACCAATGCCTGCCTTTACCGCATCTCCTACATATACCTGAAGGCCGAGGTCTCCTATTTTTGTCATTCCCAGAAGAGATATTATTCCTAGAAATTCTTTGCCTGCAATTCCTTTGCAAATGTCCTAATTTACCACAATTAAAACACCTGGCAGTTTGATGTCTCCTCATTGCTTTGGAAATCGCTTCTCCTACCCAAGATTCATCATTATAGCTAAACGTCTCAACATTCATCGTATGCTGAATCCATTCATCCATAGGTGCTGATCTAGACTTTAAAGGCCCAATTATCTTTTTGCATTCTATGTTTGCATTCTCAAAAGCTAGAGATTCAAGAAGTATTCGTCTAGCTTCTGGGTCTGTTACCCCTATGTCCAGAGCCTTAATTAATCTTTGCAAAAAGTCAATAAAGGGTTCTCTCTGTCCCTGCCTAATTCTGGTATATGATTCAACCCTTTTTGCTGGATCTTGTATCCTATTCCAAGCATTTAAAGCTGCTTGGTGACATAGACACAGTACTTCATCGTCATAAAGAGCTTGGACCTGTGGATCAGCATATTCTCCTGCACCAAGAATTTGATCTTGGGAAACCTCAATACCTTTTGCTCTTCCTTGCTGTTCCATATGTTTGGATTCTTCTCTGAAATAAATTCCAAACATCAAGGAAGGTCCATTATCTAAAACTGCAGACACTAACTGATGGAAATCATGGGGAGTAGCTCTAGCATTAGAAGCCCAAGTCCTTATCATTTCCTTTACATATGCATTGTGCAAGCCAAAATTAACAACAGCTTGCTTAATTTCTTTCAGATCATTCATTGCTATTGGCATCCATCTAGCTTCTCTGACTCCCTTTGAGCCTTTAGAAGTTGATGCTTTTTCAGAATTAAGTATAGGGTATGTCGCTAGAACCCTGGGTAAGCCAGTTCTAATAGCTGGTGGAGGCCTTGTATCCTGTCCTTGTGCCTCCTTACTCTGTTCACCAGCTGCAATAATTTCCCCAATCTTTTCAAATCTTTTTATCATTGTCTCTCTTAAATCCTGAATCTCCTGACCTGTATATATTTCCAGTGATTTCACTGAGGTATCAATTTTTTGGTCCCCATTCTGCACCTGTGATTCCAAAGCTTTAATTTTTTCCTTCAAAGATAACATGTCCTCCTTAAACTTTTCTTGTATATCATGTAGATTCCCATCTTGGAGGTACATTCTGTCTGTTACCTTATCAAAACTTTGTGATAAAGTCTGAACGTCAAATTCAACAGCCTGAACCCTTTCAGGTAACTTTCTAATACCCTTGGATATGGAATCAATTTTGTCTGTCATAGTATCCACTTGTTCAGATAACCTCTGATTTTCAATAATTTTAATCCTGTCAATTAGTTGTTCATTATTAGTTCGTAAAGATTCTATCATTCTTAGGAGTGCCATATTCTTCTGTTCATTATTAGTACGTAAAGATTCAATCGTTCTTAGGAGTGCCATATTCTTCCTTAATGATAGAATATGGAAAAGAAAACTGAAGGCTAGTAACAAGCAAATTAAGGTATCCCCATAATCATATAAACCTTGTATGATGTAATTCATTGTATTAGTAAATATAAATTTACTAATCCATTGTATTAGTGAAAACAAAGCAGTAAAATTTGCATTAGAAACAAAAACTGCAATATTACCTATTATCCAGCAGGTGGCGCTGTTGCAGAGTCGCGGTGAAAACATGGTCCTGTTTCAGTGCCTTAGTAGATGTTGAAAACTGGAAAATTCAAGTTTCTCAACAAAATAAATCTAATTAAATCAATTCCTGAGACGGAACAAGTCACCCTGAGGGGTTGCAGCTTTCAGCAACCACGTGCTCTGGTTCGTGCCACTTAAGAGTTGTACTTGCAAGGGAGATTTAAAAATGACTCAGAAAAGAGCAAACCACGCGGCCAGAGACTACGAGGGCCTGTGGAGTTTAAATCCACGTGGGGAGTCCAAGGCCGCTGGCGGCTGAGGAAGGGGAGGGCTCCCGCCAAGCCGAACTAGAGCCCGCCAAGCCCGCGGCCGCCAAGCTGAACTTGCGCCCGCCAAGCCCGCAGCCGCCAAGCCGAACTTGGGGCCGCCAAGCCGAACTCGTGGCTGCGAGTGGGGAAAGGAGAGGTTCTAAAACCTAGTTGGGCGCCAAAATGAAGGCGTAAGTCACAAACAATGCCACACCAATTCGGGGTTATGATTATTAGGGTGGTATTTATTTAAAGGGGAAAAAACTTACAGATCACTGTCCCAGGCAACAGCCCTCTTCGCAACCAGGAAAGGAGTCTAGTCGCAGGCGGAGCAGGAAGTGAAGAGAGAGAGGAGAGGGAAGTGGCTGCTTTTTTAAAGGGAGAGAAACCACGCCCCAATGGGCTGGTACCTCAGCGGTGATAGGCTGGAGGAGTGGGAGGACCTCCCGCAACAAAAAATGGTGGCAATATAACTCAGCTGACTTAATCATAAAACAACTTCTGAGGCTTTCACCTCAGAGGCTAACTATGTGGTTACAGAAGCATGGTTCAGTGGGCTTTACTCCATTGTCGTACCTTTCCCATTGTTGGTTCTCACAATTCCAATACATATCATATTGATTTATAAGGCCATAGGCAGTCAGCCCTAAAGCCCTACGTTCTTCAGAAACTTTATTCATCATAGCCAAGCTCCTTTCTGTTTCAGTATAATTCTTTTACCAAGTTTTAAAATCAGGCAAAGAACAACTTCTGCGTTTTCCCCAATTCTCTCATCAGCCAGGTTTCCCCCCATAACCTGCTTTACAGCTTCAATGCCTGCCCGCGATATCAGATCAGGAGGACTCATATTATCGTACAGCACATCCATATTTTCAGAAGCCACTGGTGTGGAAGGAGAAAAAAAAACCATGAAAGACAAGTACACTATGCTATAACCAGAATGAGCTGTAACATTGCCAAATGCATATGCAGACGCCATAGAAGTGGTCCTGGAGCACGTAGGTATTTTCTCCTTGGCCCTCAAGTAACACGCTCATTTAGCTGCCACTGGGTTGCCTGGAGGGAACTGCTTCCTGCATCTCAGGAACTGCACATGGAGGGGGCTATGCTTTGCTGTCTCCGGCGATAAATAAGAAAATATTGTTGTAGGAAATAAAGCATTCACTTTATCTCAGGATATTAACCTTAAAAATTTGTATAACCCTTATATTGTTTTTAACTTAGTTGCAACCATATTCATTTTAACAGTATTTTACAATATGCATTATTATTATTATTATTACAAAATTTAGAAAAAGTTTTGAGACAGGGTTTCTCTGTGGCTTTGGAGCCTGCCTTGGAACTAGTTCTTGTAGACCAGGCTGGCCTTAAACAAAAAATGGTGGCAATATAACTCAGTTGATAGAGTACTCGCCTGGTGTGCAAGATGCCTTGAGGTGGGTCCCCTGTACTGCACAAACCGGGCATTGATGTGCACTCCTGCAATCCTAGCACTCAGTAGTAGAGGCAAGAGGAGCAGAGTTTCAAAGTCATTCTCTCATCCTTGGCTACAAAGTGAATATACAATCCTGGTGATACCAGAATCTGACTAAATCAAACAAACAAACCCAAATCATAGCCAGACTTTAGGAGACAAGCATTTAGGAGCCGAGAAAGATTTACATTACATTCAAGTAATCCAGGGCTACATAATGGTGATAATGCACTAACCCCCTGAACTGTAGCAAGCACCCAATTAGATATTTCCTTTTATAACAGTTACCGTGGCCATGGGATCTCTTCACAGCAATAGAGCAGTAACTGATACACATCCCAGGGAAAGAAATAAGACCACCCAAACAAATCAAATCAAATCAAATCCAAACCAAAACTGTCAGCCACGGTGAGGTATACCTATAATCTCAGTACTAGGGAGGTGGAAGCAAGAAGATCAGGTCAGAGTCTTTCTTGGTTACATGACAAGTTAAAGGCCATCAGAGTACACAAGAGACTTTGTCGTAAGACAAAGACCAGGAGGAGTAAAGGAAAGCAGAAGCATAATTAATTCAGGCTTTTTAAATGGCAAAGGATAGAAAGCACAAATTCTTCATTTCGGGCTCCTCCTAACTAACGAATGACCACAAAGCTACTGGTGATGAGTGTCTTTCTGTACAGTTCTCCAGACACACTGCCAGAGAAATGAAACAGCAATTAAAATTCAAATTAAAGATTTGAAAATGACTACGAGAGCAGACAAGTGAAGAGTATTTCAAAAAACCTTTTAGTGGGTTGGTGATATAACTCCCACCTGCTTTGTGCTCACCAGGGCCCATGTTCACTCCCCAGCACACCAGAAAATAGAAACTTCACACTTCTTGACTGTAGAACAGAAACCTTCCATCCTATAGCAGTGGCTATTCAAAAACATGTATGCTGTACCGTGAACCTATCCCTCCATATCCCTCATCTCCACTCCCAGTGACCTTTTCTATTTCTTTCTTTCTTTTTTTTTTTTTTTTGGTTTAGTTTTTCAAGACAGGGTTTCTCTGTAGCTTTGGAGACTGTCCTGGAACTAGCTCTTGTAGACTAGGCTGAACTTAACTCATAGAGATCCACCTGCCTCTGCCTCCCGAGTGCTGGGATTAAAGGTGTGTGCCACCACTGCCCGGCTCTCCATGACCTTTTCTAAGGGTGCCTCTCTCCAGCTCTTATGCTGCTACTACGTCCTGATACCAGAGGAGGCCTCTGCCTGCCTGTTCACCTGATCTGTGTGCCAGCACCTTGACCTCACATAAACTTCTGTTCTCTATAAACTACCCTGCCACAGTTACTATGCTACAGCATTGTGACAAGCTAGTGACCAGCTAATGACAAGCTCGTGGTTGGTGATGTAGCTCAGGAGTCCTAATTGCTCAAGGACTTGAGTTTTGTCTTGGTTCTGCGTTAAGGAGGAAGACAAGGAGTGTCAAGGAAGAAGAGAAGTGGGTAGAAAAGAGAGAGACAGAAAGAGAGAGACTCGGGCTGGGGGGTGGACAGAGCGTGGAGAGCTCATAGAATCCTGGACTTCCCTGACCTGGTCAAACAGTGGGGGCTGCTCTATGGGGTCCCATGAAACAATAGGGCAGACAGATGACCTTCAGTCACCCGAGTTACACTATTGATCTGTTCTATTGGCAGCCTCGGGCAGTGGGGACCTCAGCTCTGCCATCTGACTTGCTCTAACCCTCAATGCAGGGAGAGCACACATTGTCACCAGGTAATGTAAGACTTATGTCTAGGAGAAAGCAGCAAGACTCTGTGGAGGTTAATAGACGAGATTATACAGGGGAAATTAAGGTCTGGCTATATTAAAAATAGCTCAGTTAGTGGTATCGTTATAGAGTTTGTGACCCCTGGGAAAAGACCATAGGCGCAATCCAATTCTAATTAAAAAGTTTATTGATTAGCTGCTAGCGGAACAAACCATCTCTGAGACAAATTTGAGATTGCCTTAAAGGAGGGGTATGGCGAAGGATTTTAAAAGGGGGAAACAAAACCCACAAGAAGACCTTCAGTATCTACATAGGCAAGTAAAACCTGTTCTGTCAAGTTAAGTGGTTAAGACAGGTCAAAATGACCTTTGGGTCTCTGCACAAGCAAGTTACAACAGCAAAAGCAAAGCGAAACAAATAAAACCGAAAAACAAAAAAGCAGTCAAATCATAGCAAGTAGATAGTCACTGACAGCTGTACATTTTGGGGTGGGGGTCACTGAGTTGGGGTTACTGGAAGCTTATCTTCCAGGGACTGGTGGCAGACACAGAGAGCTAGTGGGCACAAAGTTGGATGCCGAGCATGAAATGGGGTTCCTTCCGTCCTCACGGTATTCCCCAGTGATAAATGAGAAAATGCTAGTGGATTAGTCCCATGAAGACGAGCTTTCAGGTCATCAACTCATGCTTACTGGGTACAAGTAGTGTGGTTTGAATGTCACTGCCTCCGATGATCTCATAGGGAGTGGCACTATTAGGAGTTGTGGCTTTGTGGGAGCAGATGTGACCTTGTTGGAGGAAGTGTGTCACTGTGGGGGTGGGCTTTGAGGTTTCCTCTGCTCACGATACTGCTGCCTGGTGTCTCCATTGCCTGCAAGATGTAGGACTCTTGGCTACTCCTCCAGTGCCATGTCTCTACCATGCTACCTACCACGATGATAATGGGCCCAACCTCTGAACCTGTAAGCCAGCCACCCAGTTAAATGTTTTCTTGTAGGAGTTGCCGTGGTTACGGTGCCTCTTCACAACAATAGAAACATCAGCGAAGACAAAGAGTAACGGAAAATTACCCAGAAATGAAGCTGTACTTAAGTGGTGTAGCTTTTCCGGGGCTTCTTTACACCAGGACTAATGTGTTTGTAATTGTAGGGTGCCACTGGCCCCCCAGCATGGCCACTTCAGCTGTGTGGGCCTACATTGTGGGGTAACACCGGCCTCTAGCATGATCACTTCAGCTGCTGTGGGCCTACACTGTGGGGTGACACCAGCTCCAGCGTGGCCACTTCAGCTGCTGTGGGCCTACATTGTGGGGTGACACCAGCTCCAGCGTGGCCACTTCAGCTGCTGTGGGCCTACATTGTGGGGTAACACCAGCCCCAGCATGATCACTTCAGCTGCTGTGGGCCTACATTGTGGGGTGACACCGGCCTCTAGCCTGATCACTTCAGCTGCTGTGGGCCTACAGGAGGGGGCAGCATAGCTCCCCTGCCCTGGGCTCCACCGGGTCCGCTGCTGGAAAAGATATCCTTTTACAGACTCGGTGGGAGAGCCCTAGTCAGTGCAGTACAGGGCTCTAGACTCAAAACGTTCCTTTCTCTGCAGTCAGGCACACCTGGACTTTTGTGGACTACTGGAGCTGAAGGAGAATGGTTGTGTGCTTTAAAGACTAACGAAGGAGAGCCCTCAGGAACTCTCATGCAGCTGTGAGCAGCTGTGAGTAGCTGTGAGGGTCGTACGTGACTCAGTCAGGCAAATAGAAGGGATTTAATGAACAATAAAATTACAGTATTTGTCTGTGTGTGTACATTTGTATACACATGTGAGTCTGTGTCTGCATGTGTGTATGTGTGTGTGTGCATACCTGTGTATTTGGATTGTGCGTGTGTCCGCATTTGTCTTATATACATGGGTAGGTGTGTCTGTGTGTTTATATGTGTGTCTGTACATGTGTTTGTTTTTCTATGGACAGGTGTGTATATGTGTGTTTGTAGATGTGTATATATGTATATGAGTGTCTGTGCACGTGTGTAATATACATGCATGTGTGTGCATTTGTATACACTGGCCTGTGAACATGCGTGTGCGCATGTACATGTGTGTACATGTTTGTGTGTCCATATGTATGTATACGAATGTGTATGTTTGTGTGCATACATGCGTGCACTTGTGCGTACATGTATGTACATGTTTCTATATGTGTGTGTGTTTGTGTGTGCATGTATGCGTGCACATTTGTGTATGTGTATGTATGTGTGTGTGTGTGTGTAGGTCAGAGGTTGCCTTAGTTGTCATTCCTCAGACACTGTCCACATTGTTCTTTTAATAGGTGTTCAGATTAGACTAGGCTGGTAGGCCAGAGAGGTGCTGGCTGGCTGAGCTCCTGTGGGTTCTGCCTTCTCAGCCTTGGATTGATTTGGGAATGGAGAACGAACTTGGACAGAGTTTAAGATGGGAGGGGGAGTGATGTGGATAAAGAACTCATACAAAGGTATCAAAAATTAAAAACAAAACAAAACGATACCCCTCATACTCCACAACGGAACCTACATGCCTGTGTGGGTTCTGAGGACCAGCATCAGGTCCTGACGTTCATGTAGTAAACACTTTACCCACCGAACCTTCTGCCCAGTTACTAGTGCTTTGACTTAGGGTAGCATATTCACCAGTAGGGCGCAGCCGTTACTGTGACCACAACTGAGCCACCATTCATTGAGCAGTTCAGAGGTGCAGAGTCTGGTCCTCATGATGAGACACGATGATGTCTAGCCTCATGCACAGTGCACCAACTTAAAAAACAAATCTCTTATCCCTGAGTAAAAGCATACTTAGTGTGTGTTTCCTATCCCATGATGGAGACAGCTGAGCATGTCCAAACTGCACCCTACTTGCTCTTTCTTTTTCATGAGGCACAACACCGATGGATGTGATAAAGATCTCAGATTCATCTCAAGTCTAAAGAGCATTTGATAAATGTACCATAAAATCCTCAGGTCACTGTCAGTAGCAGAGTTCCAACTGGTGTGATGCCAAACCCACAGAGGACAAGGCCTCAGGACTTCAGGGAGACACAAAAATGCATTTTTCAATGTAATGTTTGTTGTTCTTTTGCTGAACTACAGTTCCCAGCGTTCTCCTGGATACGGACATTTCCCAGAAGCCTTTGTATTCCTCGTTAAAAAGTGAGGGTCCTAGGACCCCGCTCTCTCTCTCTTCTTCTCTCTTCTCCTTTCTCCCCCCCCCCCCGCCTTTCCTACTGTGTTGGCACACCCTCACCTGCCTGTTAGCCCTCCCCCATTAAAGTGCACCCACGTGGGACCGCCGCGTGTCTGTGTCTTTTCCTCACGTAACCGTCTTTGCCCTCTAACCTGCAGCCAGACAGAAATTAAGAACAACAATGTTTATCACTAGTAACGAACACAGTTCAGCTGGATGTGTAGAACAAGAACATGTTATTGTTTCAAATCAATATAAACTTCTACATGAAGAAAATCATCCATATGCGAAGTAGGTGAGTGTATGTCTTTACAAGCAATGCAAAGAAATTTTTAAAAATGATTCATTGTGCTGAGTTCTGAATTCCAGCACTCAGGAGGCAGAGCAGGCAGAACTCAGTCGGTTCTACAGAGTGAGTTCCAGGACAGCCAGGGTTGTACAGAGAAACCCTATGTAAACAAACAAACAAACAAGCACAAAGAAATAAAATTGTCCATTGTACAGCGTGGTCCAGGGAACTTCCTGAGAATACTCACATTGTGAGGAGCTATCTAGAATCTAATCTCTTCACATGATTTCTTCCTGAGAATACTCACTCTGTAAGGAGCTATTTCGAATCTAATCTCTCCTCCACACAATTTCTTTCACTAAGATTTCCACAAAGTGCATTCCAGTGCTTATGTGAGAGATGAGAAATTGATCCAGTAAATTCAGAATCACTATGTCAGTGTGAGCCTGGCCAATCCTATTTCCCCCTGGCCTTAGTTTTTTATTTTATTTTATATTTATTTATTTACTTAAACAGTATCCTGCCTGTAGACCAGAAGAGGACACCAGATCTCGTTACAGGTGTTTGTGAGCCACCATGTGGTTCCTGAGAATTGAACTCAGAACCTCTGGAAGAGCAGTCAGTGCTGTTAACTGCTGAGCCATCTCTCCAGGGCCCCCCCCCCCCCCCCCCCCCCCCCCCCCCCCCCCCCCCCCCCGTGCCTTAGTTTTCAGAGTTACAAACAGCAGCTCCCACAGCTCCCAGACACTGTGCTTATCTGTTTTGATGTTCTTTTCCTGTGGTTATTTGCTTGCTAGGCAGGAGCTAAACCACCTGAGCCACATCCAGCTGCTCAAATGAGGTTGGAAGATCTGCACTTTATTGATGGATACTAGATGAAGGGAAGGAAAGGCCTTACCTGCCAGACAGGAGTGAGAGGCCAGGAGCAGCATGGGATGCCCCAGCTCTAGGGTTTGCTTAGGGCCTGGGGGCCTGAGGAGCATCAGGGGGAGGCCCTGGGTGACAGATCTGGTGATAAACTTCCTCACCATACTGTCACTTGCTCCCAGCAGGCCTTTGTGGTCTAGGCTGAGCCATTTACTCCCCATCAAAGGAGTTTGGCATGTCACCCTAGACAGAGCTGCTGAATGTCTGCCACCAAGGAGAGCCAGCAGGCAGAACTGCCTGGCATTGGCTGCCTGGGAGAAGGGGAGAGGACTTGTCTCTGGTTATCAGTTGTAAAGAGATAAGGCTGGAGCCACCAATCTCACCTCCTGGGGAGCATTGTAACTTCCAGGGTGTGGGAACTGGGACCTCCCTGGCCCAGGACAGGATTGCATGCTGTCCCCTGTCCCCTCTCTCAGCACCTAAAACTATCCCTGAGGAAATGACCTGACAGAGAATAGGTGAGAAGGATTCTCTGAGTATGGCTTAGAGCTCCTTGGGGACAGGAGACATGAAAAAAACTTGTACTAAAAGACCTTACAGTGGAAACTTTAGGACGCTGGAAAAAATAAATTGAAGAAGATACCAGAAGATGGAAGGATGTCCCAAGATCATAAATTGGTAGGATTAACACTATGAAAAATGTTTATTCTACCAAAAGCAGTCTACTGATTTAGTACACTCCCCATCAAACTCCCAATGCTAGTCTTCACAGAAACTGAAAAAAAAAAAATATCTCAGAATTCATATAGAAACGCAAAAGACCCTGGATAGTTTAAACAATCCTGAGCAATCAAACACTAATAAAGAAGGAAAGGAGGGCCTTCAGAACCCAGGCTGTAAGGCAAAAGCTTACAGGGGCAATCAGTAGAGCAAAGTTAAGAAGGATCCCTGGAACCTCAAGAAATCCCAGAGGAATTATCAGAACCCTGACAATATGGCAAAGCCCAGAGGGATCACTAGCCTAAAACAGGAGGAAATGTAAGGTTGGTGAGAGAGAGAAAAGAATTCGCGGGGGTGGAGGTGGGGTGCAGGGCGGGGCCAGGCGGGGCCTGGAGGGGCCGGGCCGGGCGGGGCAGGGACCACACAGCTGTCGGTGGGCTGGACCCGAGTGAGCAGCCATGAGGGGCAGAGGGTAAACAGAAGAATTGCTGACCAAACAAACTATAAAGGGAGAGAGTGTCTGCAAGATTTCAGTTTTTTTTAAAAAAATTATTTTAGAAGGTCTGTAGAGAAAGCATCAGAGAGTAAAAATATGTTTAAAAGGGTTGTCAAGATTTTTTTTTTGAGGTCTGCTGTGGTGGTACATGCTTTCATCCCAGTACTCAGGGGGCAATGGATTTCTGTGAGTTTGATGTCAGCCTGATCTTCACAGAGCGTTCTAGACCAGCCAGGGCTACTTAGTCTCACAACAATTTTTTTTTTCTTCTTCTTAAAATTAATCCCCTTAAATAACTTTTTATTTTTGGTTCGAAAATTTTGTTACATATCCAGGAAAGCAATAGAGTGGATATCAAAAAGGCTAAGATAGTCCAAGATAGTGTTGGCTGTGAACTTATAACATTTAAAATTTTTTACATTTATGGTTGAGTTTGAATAACATAGATATAGCTGGTTGATGCTTTAACATAGATGCAACACGATAGTATTATATTTAGTTTGAAAAATAATGAAAAAAACTGTTTGTTGCCAGGCGATGGTGGCACAATCCTTTAATCCCAGCAGAGGCAGGCGGATCTCTGTGAGACAGGCTCTCTCTGTGTAGCTCTGACAAGATCTACACCTTTAATCTCAACACTTGGGAGGCAGAGACAGACAAATCTTTCTGTGTTTGAGGCCAGCCTGATCTACACAGTAAGTTCCAGGGCGGCAGCCTTGCTACCTGTGTTATACATCTTTCTCTAGGGCGGGTTCCACTCTGTGTTTGTGGCTATCCCTTAGCAGACATGTTATAGCATCACACACAGCTGTGAGCTGCCGTATCTGGTGCTGGGAATGGAGCACAGGTCCTCTGGAAAAGCAGCCAGTGTTCTCAGAGTGTCTAATGCACCCAGGCTTTAACTGCACAGTTTCATGCAATGGTTTTTCAGGGCCTCCACACAGGGACTCTCCTGTCATACACTTCCTGGTCTCAGGGTTCTCTGAAACTGAAGAGGAGGAATAGACAACCCCTTCCTTCATTCTTCACCAGCATCACATGGACCGCACCACCAAATTGTTCTGCTCCCTGTACGCAGGTTTCCTTGTCAGACATCACACGGCTCTGCCATCTCCTGGGCCATCTCTACAATCCCCTTTCTTTTTTCTTTCTTCCTACTTTTTTTTTTTCCAATTTGAGAGCTTGTTTCTAGATAATCAAAAGCCTAAAAACATCAACAGGAAATGTTCACAATTACATTAAAAAAAAAAACAAGTTTGTGTCTTCTAAGCAAATTATTTTTCATAAATATTACTAAGAGTAGAATATTTGTAGGAAAATCATTTTTGCTTTAAACATTCTAGTTTTATATTGTTGTATTAAATTTTGACCTTACAGAAGTCCTTAAATTTTATTCCGCTTTGTAAAATGTATACATTTAGTTTGTGTGTGTGCATTCACATGTGTGTATGTGTGTGGGTGTTCATGCTTGCATACATGCATGGCACAGTGCACATGTAGAGTCAGGAAATCAGTTCTCTCCTTCCACCGTATGAATTCCTGGGAACTGAACTCAGGTGATCCAGCAGGCTTGGTAGCAAGAACCTTTACCTACCGAGCCAACTCACAGGCCCAAATTTATATTTTGAAATCTTTCATTTTACAAGTATTAAAAGTCTTCTGGCTATTAGCAGACTTTGTTATGCGTGCATCATCAGCCCCCTCCCCCAGAGACCCCCCCAGGAGTCTGAGTTTGTAAATTTCTTATTGCAAGCTGGAGCTTGGCTCTCTGTCCATTCCATCACTGCATTTGGATCAGGGAGAGCACTGAGCTCAGCGATGGCAGGGTTCTTAAGGAGCAAAGGATGGGGAAGAATTCTAGATTCAGATGGGGGTTGAACTCCTGACTGGGCAAGAGTAGGGCAACAGAAGTCTTGTCAAACAGGGTTTGATACTGGCATTGTTGCAAGGAAATTGGCAATAGACAAGTAATGTAAGCTATCCTTAATGTTCTGGCGTCTAGTCTTGTTTGTCTCAGTTTTGATCGGTGCCCCACAGGGTATAGTTTGTGGCATTTTCTGGTTATTATATGAATGAGGCTGAGTTCTAGTATTGTTAGTTTGTAGCCTATCATGGCTGCACTAATGTCAAGTAAGACCTCTTCAACTTTATCCTAAACAAAGTTTAAATGAGCCCCAATCCTGTCGAAAACATACAAAATATGTAGAAATCATAAATGATTTTCCTTTTTTGTTGTTGTTTTGAGTTTTTTGTGTAGCCGTAGCTGTTCTAGTCTGTTTATGACCAGGCTGGCCTTGAACATCAGAGATCCACCTTTCTTTGCCTCCTGAATGCTGGGATTAAAGATGTATAAATTAATCTCTTTTTTTTTTCTGTTGCTTGTTTTTTGTTTGTTTCTTTGATTGATTGATTGATTGAGACAGAGCCCTGGTTATCCTGGAATTCACTCTGTAGACCAGATTGGCCTTGAACTAAGAAATCCACCTGCCTCTGCTTCCTGAGTGCTGGTATTAAAGGCATATACCACCAAGCCTGGACATAAAGTAATTTCTTTTTTTTCTTTTTTTTTTCTCTTTTTTTTTTTGGTTTTTCGAGACAGGGTTTCTCTGTGGTATTGGAGCCTGTCCTGGAACTAGCTCTATAGACCAGGCTGGTCTCGAACTCACAGAGATCTGCCTGCCTCTGCCTCCCGAGTGCTGGGATTAAAGGCGTGCGCCACCATCGTCCGGCTAGTAATTTCTTAATAAAAATTGAAATCTTGTTTCCTAAGGTAATACCTTTTCAGATTTTACTGCCAGTGGTTCAACATTCTTAGAAGGTTCAATTACTTTGACTATAAAGTGTAGGGGCCGAATTATGCAGGCCCATATTCCTACATTGTCTGGAGGTCAGAGAATTCTGAGGACCTACAAGGCACAATTTGCACTTGACACACAGAAGGTGGTCGCCTGGCTTTTGATAGTAAAACAACCTGAGGCCAACCTAAAAAGTGATCAGGATATGCTAATGTCATTTTCCTCCTTCTGCTGTAAATTAGGAGGTTGACTGGGGAAAAGGTGTTTTTTAGTCTACCTGACAAACTAGGTGACAATAAGTATAGACATCACTGAAATCATTCCCCTGCTACCTAGGAAACCATGCTAAGGAAGGTGTGTTACCTGCCCCCTCAGTTTGCCTTTATATAAAAGCTGTTTGAAAAATATATGTGGGTGATTTTCAGGATGTGAATTCAGGATTTGGATGATCCTTGAAATCTCCCTCCCGATGCTGTTGTGTGAAATGGGCCTCATTTATTCTCATATCTCCACTCTGATATGAGAAATGATATGAGAAATGTTTTATGTCTGGGCTGGTCCCTGACAATAAAGCATTAAGAGAACGCTTATAAGCAGCATTTTGATTATGGTCAAACTAATTACATATATTTTCTTATAAGATTTATTTTTATAAGCCTTGTATAAATTGTATTTATATTTTAGACAGATGATGCGTATCATTTATAGACATTGTATATTTATTAAGGATATCTGAAGACCACAAATTTAGCACAAATTTTAATGTCATTTTTATTGTGTTAACTATACCAGAGACTTATTTATATGATGTTATATTGCTTACACCATTAGAACATTTTTTCAGGAGTGATGGTACACACTGCACTAAGGAAACAGAGGTAGGCAGGAGAATCATTCATGAGTTCAAGGCCAATCTGATTCACCTGGTGAGTTTTAGGCCAGGCAGGTCTGCATAGTGAGGCTATTTCAAGTAAACAGATAAATAATAAAAACTAAAACATTTTTGTTTAAATTTATTTATTTATGCACATTTTTTATTTGTTTATTTTTGTTCAGCACTTTCCTATGAGTTTAAAAACATTCCATCTTGGAAGCAAGCTCATGAAGACTCAGACTGTTCTTAAGAAAGACTCCCAGGAAATAAGCCACTGAGAAGCTGCAGAGGTCCCCCAAAACTGAGCAGATGCACTAGGCTCCTCCCTCCCCAAGGACTGCTGGGAGACACTCAAAGACCAGAGGAGCTGCTTGAAAAAACTGCTCTCCTAGCTGCTCAGCTGTCTGCAAGTTATACCCGTGCTGGGGTGGGCTTTGTGTGATGTGGCTTCTTTGTTATCATTCTTGCTGTTGTTCATGACCTCTCACCTGGACTCCTTTAAATAACGCCATGACACTCACGGGTTCACTAAGTTGGACACTGACAATAGCCTTGCTTCGTTTGGACTGTAGCCAAGTCCATATCTGAGGTGAGTAGACATTTGTTCTTGTCATTCTAGGAATAGTGACAAACAACAATTGTGTGTGTGTGTGTGTGTGTGTGTCCGCTTGCGGAGTTCTTGCCTTCCATCATGTAGGTTCTAGGGATTGAACTCAGATTGTCAGGCTTGGTGGAAGGTGCCTTTCCTGACTGAGCCATCACCTTGGCCCATCACTTTCTATTGCAAACTTAAACATTGAGTCTAATGAATTCAATAAACATTGAGTTTCTAAGTTTAACGTTGCAGTTTTCATGAACAAAGCTTGCTTTATCTTGACAGCTTTATAATGTACATGCAAGCTGATTTAGATATTAAGGTACCTTGATAATGAGAAGAAATTACTGACTTTTTATAAAATAATCAAACTAGGAACAAAATGGATTTACTAACAAGCACTTACTTAGGGGACATAGGAATGAGAACACAGAGGAAGGAACCCCCACCCCGATTTGAGACCAGAGCTAAAACAACGCTGTTGACTTCCGCTTGTGTGCACCTGCTTGCCCCTTCCTCTTTTTCTGGAAAAGAATATCGACAGCAAATTCTGCTTGCTAAAGATAAAACTGTTTTAACCAGAAACCTCCAGAGAAAATCTCCTTTGGGTTGTGGGTAAAAAGACCACCCTAATCATGTAGACAAGATTTTGACCATACTGCTTGTCATGGTGGAACCTCCTTGGCAGAAGCCGTAGGCTTCAGTAGGGCCAGTGATAGAGTTTGTCCTTTTATATCTCTCAGTGAGCGCCTGGAACAATCCCATAGCATTAATTATAACAGCATTGTTACCTATTACATTGTTGCATTACATTGTTAATGTTCTAACAATCCTATAGCATTGTTTATAACAGCATTGTTACCTATTACATTGTTGCATTAGATTAATTGTTAATGTTCTAACAATCCCATAGCATTATTTATAACAGAGTTGCTATCTGTTACATTAGATTAATTGTTAATATTGAGCAGCACCTTTACCATTCTAAGAGCAACAACGGCCTGTCTCAACACTGACAAAACATGTGTTTCAGAAGGAGCAAAGCTTGTAAAAAAAAAAAAAAGTTTCTCAATAGTTAGGCCAGTTCTTTAATTATCTTATCATTTATCTTTTAAATTTGTAGAGTTTATTTATTTATTACCTATTTATTTTAGAACCCAGCTTTGACCTTTATTCAAGAGACCAGATGGATTGTCTCAGGACCTAGCTATCATCCCTGAAGCCATGCAATCCTCAGCTCAGCAATCTGTCCTGTCAGGGGCCCAAAACACAGTTTTAAGTGCCAGGATCCTGTTTATAGTGACTGTAGGGATGGGTGGTAGGGAGCCGTGGTGAAATGTATGTTATTGCTGATTCATTAGAAAAACTAAAAGACAGCACCATTCCATGTCCCTGATGATGTGCAGGCTTGAGGGGGCTGTGAGACCCACAACAGTGTGAGATTTGTACAATTATCCATTCGTTACATGGGGTAGAGGACTGGGTACCTAGAGGCCATCTCTTGGCTTTGTCAAGGTTGCATGGTGAGGTGAGAGAGTGGGCTCTAGGATCAGGCCACTGAGCCATCTGTGCCTCAACCTCTTGTCAGTGGACTGGTGTGTCTGAAAGGAGTCCACGAGGCTCTTGTCCTTGCTCACTTTGGCACCAGCAGACACACTACAGTAGTGGAAGTGAGAAACTGTCCAATAGTCACTCAGCAAGGAATACATCGCTGTCTCCCACCATCTGATGTGCTGGCAGCTAGGGTCTGAGTCAAGTTTGTGCAGGAATTGGGCCTCCAACTCAGCCCCGGAGGAGACTCTACTTGATAGTCACTCTTGACTGAAACCTGCACATCCTTGGCAGAGTCAGGCCAAAGCTGGTCACACAGAGGGAACTCTGCAGCCACATCTGTGGGTCACAGCACATCTGTGGGTCACAGCATGTGCTGAATCTGCTCCATGAATTGCAGGTCCAGGGATAGGTGTCATGGCACAAAACCAGCTCATCTCCCCTGGCCACAGTAGGGCAGGCTTGCAGTGGGTGGGGATTTTCCACAATTGCCCCGTACCTCTTGCACTCACTGTAAAAGCTGTAGATATGGTTGAAGCTGCCCCATTCCTCATGGTGCTCAGGATGCAGAAGGATGTTCTCAGGAGGTATTTGGTCTTATAGGGTAACAGCAGGCAGTCGGTCTCCACAAAGTCCCCCAAGAGAAAGTAGTTGCTCTCTGGACGGAAGTCACCAGACCAAACAGCCACAGAAGGCCATAGAGCTGGCTATAAAAGGCACTGCAGATTTTGAAGGGAACCCCAGCAACAGCGTGGCTCAGTTCAGCAAACCCTCCTAGGACCTGACTCTGAGAACACTGTTGTTCTATGTTTATGCTGCATATCCTTTCCAGGACATGAGGCAGGCGTGCCCTTCAGTAGGTACCTGATGAGAGTCCAGATGGAGCTTCTTGCTGCCATATTGGTAGTGTGGCCAGTGTTGTGCTGTCTGGCCCCAGGCTTGCAGTCTAAATCTGCCTTGCAAAAAAGCAGCTTATATATTTTTCTGAGCATTTTTACAAAATATATTTTAGCAACTTTACCATACTTTAAATTCAAGACGTTAGTTCTGGCTCTTCTGAGTAAGATTTGATGATGTAGCTCCCCCACTTTACCACATGTGGAGTGCGCTTGCTCAGTTCCTGGATCTTGTTGTTTGCTTTCTGCTAGTTCCAATGCAGAAAAAGAATTAAACAAACAAAAAAATCTTTATTACACATTATTTTATGTCCATTGCAGCCTTGAGAAAAACTTCACATTTATCAACTGCATATGTGTCTATTCTTGGAAAAGAAGCCCACAGCAATAATAAAATAAAAGAACTTTCATGTATCTTAGAGGTATTTTGATTAACACAAAACATTTTTATGTTCTCTTTTTTTGTTAGCCTTGATTGCTTTAAAAGTACTTATTTATTTGTCTGTTAGTTTATTTTGAGGCAGGGTCTCACTATGTAGTCCTGGCTTACCTGAACCTCATTGTGGGAATCACGCTGGCCTGAAATTAAAGGTCTGATTGCTGTTGCCTCCCAAATGTTGGGATGAAAGGCAGGTGGACACCTTTCATCCCAACACTCAGGAGGCAGAGGCATGGGGATCCCTGAGTTTGAAGCTAGCCTGGTCTATAGAGTGAGTTTCAGGACAACCAGGGCTGTTAGGAGCTGCAGACCCTCAGACCCTGAACTTTCTATGACCTTTTGCCTGCTGGAGTAAATAACTTGTTTTTCTATGCTTGGAGCTACTCTGAGCATGGAGTGTTTTGAGCCTCATGAGTTCCTGAAAACAAGGAGGTACTTTAGTCATCTGATAGCTGGTGGGCTTGCAGTGGAAAATCCCCAGAGCTAGGGCTTGGGCATTAGTCAAGAAGAGCACTATATAAGCTGAGAACATAATAAAATTAGCATTCTTGCTTCAAGAATAAACCACATTTTTGTGTGTTCTTTACTCCCCAGACCCTTGCCTGACCATGGTTCCAAGTGGTGCAGGTGTCACACAGTGCTATACACACACACACACACACACACAGAGAGAGAGAGAGAGAGAGAGAGAGAGAGAGAGAGAGAGAGAGAGAGAATGAGGTACCATCCTTGACCATATTTAACTTTTTTAGAACCTGTTTGTTTCATGGGAGCATCATGTATGGAGTCAGAGGACAACTTGTAGAAGGCTTTAGAGACTGAGAGGTCATCATCTTGACAGTAAGTATGCTTTTCTGGAGAACCATAGTGCTGGCCCCTGTTTTGGAAAAACAATCTTTTTTCAAATCTATGTATACAATATAAATTTTATAATTTAGCAAAACTTGGTTTACGACTAAACAAATGCTATTTTATATAAATAATATGCTTTTAGTAAAGTATGTGAAACACTGTTGTTTCTAAAGAACTTTGAGAATCAGATATGTCTTCATATTGTATCTAAAGCATTTGACTGTTTTATAAGTCATATTAACAGAGTCAGATAACATTTTACTGGACTTATGAAGTTTCAGTTACTTACGTTTGCAATCAGTATAGATTGATCAGGCTTTTGAACACTATATAACTGATAGAACAATTAAATGACAAATTAAGATTATCTGGGTTTTTTTTGTTGTTTTTGTTGTTGCTTGGTTTTGGTATGTTTGTTTTCATTTTTTGAGACAGGGTTTCTTTGTGTAGCCCTGGCTGTCCTGGAACTCCCTCTGCAGACCAGGCTGGCCTTGAACTCAGAGATCCATCTGACTGTCCCCCAAGTGCTGGGATTAAAGGCATTCGCAACCACTGTCCGGCAAGATGATCTGTTTTTAAGTCTTGATTGCAAGTGATTTAAAATCTCTCTTGTGAACCCATAGCAAGATTATCTTTTCAAACAAAGTTTTTGAATTAATATTTAGTAGCACTATATCCAAAATATTTGAATAAGAAGCTCAAACTTCAGATTTCAATATCTACATTTTTGTTAAATCTGACTGAAATAAAGTCCTTATATCACCAGCTTTCTTTTTACAGTACCAAATTCTACAATTAACTCTTGAATGCCTGCATTTCAGCTCAGCCTGGCTAAGACAAGGTCCTGGAATAGCTGTCTTTTCCAGAGGCAGTGGTAAAAAGGAGACGAAAAAGAAAGAACAAAACTAGAGACAACAACGCCAAACGTTCCCGTTCATAGAAATACATACAGTCAGGCTGGAGAGACGGCTCAGCGGTTAAGATCACTGCCTGCTCTTCCAGAGGATCTGAGTTCAGTTTCCAGCAACCACATGGTGTCTCACCACCATCTGTAATGAGATCTGGTGCCCTCTTCTGGCCTGCAGGCATACATGCAAACAGAGCACTCATTCATAAAAATAAACACATCTTTAGCTAGCCTCGGTGGCGCAAGCCTTTAATTCCAGTACTCAGGGGGCAGAGGCAGGCAGATCTCTGTGAGTTAGAGGCCAGCCTGGTCTACAGAATTCCAGGACAGCCAAAGCTATTACACAGGAAAACCCTTTCTTGAAGAACCAAAAAAGGAAAAAAAAAAGAAAGAAAAAAGGAAAAGAAATATATGAATATATAAATCAAGTTTCAGACTGAACATGCTTTGAACAGTAATTTTTTCCTTTTGTTGAAAATATATTTTTGTAGTAGGTTTCCATATGGAAATTTCCAAAGCTTTTAGTGTCATTTATTCCCATATCCCTTCCCCTGTCCCTCACCCACCCCACTGAACCCTTCCTGGCCTAGCATTTCTCTTAACTCTCTCCACCACCTACATTCTATTTCCCTTTCCCTGGAATCTGCCTTCTCTGGGTGCTTCAATTTAAACATACACATCTGAGTATTTAAACTTAGATCACACATGAGGGGGGGGCGAGCATGTGGCCCTCTGCCTTTCAGGGTCTTGGTTATCTCACTCCAGATGATTATTTTGATTTCCTACAGTGTACCTGTGAATTTTATGATTTTATTTTTTTTTTACAGTGAAATACTATTTCTCTGTGTATATGAACCATGTTTTCATCACCCAGCCATCGGGTGATGGATAGCTAAGCTGTTTTTATTTCTTGTAGGCTGTGAATAGAGCCGAAATGGACATGGATGACCAAGTATTTCTGTAGTAGAATTTAGAGTCCTTTGAGAATATGCCCAGGGGTTGCATCACATGACAGAGCCAGTCCTAGTGTTTTGAGGAACCACCACACTGATTTCTACAGCCGCTTTCCTAGTTTGCACTCCTGACAAGGACAAGTAAGGATCTCTTTTCCCCAAATCCACTCCAGCAATTTTTGTTATTTGTTTTATTAATTTGAGTCCCTCTGATTGTGGTAGGATAAAATCTCAAAGTTTTTTTTTAATCTGAACTTCAATGATGACTAAGAATATTGAACTTTTTTTTTTTTTAAAGATTGCTTAGTCATTTTTATTCCTTCTTAAGAAGTGCTCTTTTCTGTTCCATGCTCCGACTTTTAACTAGGTGATGTATTTGCTGGATGTTTCATTTTCTAAGTCCTTTGTATATGCTAGACATGAACACTTTGTCAGTTGTGTATTAGGTAAAGACTTTCCCCATGCTGGGCGGTGGTGGCGCATGCCTTTAATCCCAGCCCTTAGGAGGCAGAGGCAGGCGGATCTCTGTGAGTTCGAGGCCAGACTGGCCTACAAGAGCTAGTTCCAGGACAGGCTCCAAAACCGCAGAGAAACCCTGTCTCCAAAAAAAAAAAAAGAAAAAATAAAAAACAACTTTCCCCATTCTGGAGGCTGCCTCTTCCCTCGAATGATGGTGTTCTTGTTGTAAGAAGCTTTTTATTTTCATGAGGTCTCATTAGCCCGTTGTTGGCCTTAATGCCTGTACTGTTCAGGAAGTCGTCCTTGTGCCCCTGAATGGAAACTTGCTTCCTATTTTATCCTCTATCAGATTCAAGGTATCAGGGCATATGTAGAGGTACTTGATCCATCTGGGCTTCAGTTTTGGCAGGGAGAGAGGTAAGGATCACATTCCATTCTTCTACATGTAGCAGTCCACATTTGGATAGCTATCCAACATGGTTTCTTAATGAAGCAGTGTTTTTGCCAATGTGTCTGTGTGTGTGTCTCTGTGTGTGTGTGTGTCTGTCTGTGTGTTGTTGTTTTTGTTTTTGCTTGGTTTCTTTGTAAAAAAAAAAAGAAATAAAGGAAGGAAGGAATTAAAAATCAGGAGGCTGTTGGAATGTGCCTTGTTTCGGGACCTCAATTCTGTTTCATTGGTCAGTATGTCTGTTTTTATGCCAATACCATGTTGGTTTTTGTTGTTCTGTTTTTTATTTGTTTTACTATAGCCTTACAGTATACCTTGAAATCAGGAATTAGGATTTCTCTATTAGTGTTTGATTGCTCAGGATTGTTTAAACTACCCAGGGTCTTTTGTGTTTCTATATGAGTCTGAGATAATTTTTTTCAATTTCTGTGAAGACTAGCATTGGGAGTTTGATGGGGAGTGTACTAAATCTGTAGACTGCTTTTGGTACAATAAGCATTTTCACAGTTTTAATCCTACCAATTTATGATCTTGGGACATCCTTCCATCTTCTGGTGTCTTCTTCAGTTTATTTTTTCCAGCGTCCTAAAGTTTCCACTGTAAGGTCTTTTAGTACAAGTTTTTTTCATGTCTCCTGTCCCCAAGGAGCTCTAAGCCATACTCAGAGAATCCTTCTCACCTATTCTCTGTCAGGTCATTTCCTCAGGGATAGTTTTAGGTGCTGAGAGAGGGGACAGGGGACAGCATGCAATCCTGTCCTGGGCCAGGGAGGTCCCAGTTCCCACACCCTGGAAGTTACAATGCTCCCCAGGAGGTGAGATTGGTGGCTCCAGCCTTATCTCTTTACAACTGATAACCAGAGACAAGTCCTCACCCCTTCTCCCAGGCAGCCAATGCCAGGCAGTTCTGCCTGCTGGCTCTCCTTGGTGGCAGACATTCAGCAGCTCTGTCTAGGGTGACATGCCAAACTCCTTTGATGGGGAGTAAATGGCTCAGCCTAGACCACAAAGGCCTGCTGGGAGCAAGTGACAGTATGGTGAGGAAGTTTATCACCAGATCTGTCACCCAGGGCCTCCCCTCTGATGCTCCTCAGGCTCCTGGGCCCTAAGCAAACCCTAGAGCTGGGGCATCTCATGCTGCTCCTGGTCTCTCACTCCTGTCTGGCAGGTAAGGCCTTTCCTTCCCTTCATCTAGTATCCATCAATAAAGTGCAGATCTTCCAACCTCATTTGAGCAGCTGGATGTGGCTCAGGTGGTTTAGCTCCTGCCTAGCAAGCAAATAACCACAGGAAAAGAACATCAAAACAGATAAGCACAGTGTCTGGGAGCTGCTGTTTGTAACTCTAAAAACTAAGGCCAGGGGGAAATAGGATAGGCCAGGCTCACACTAACATAGTGAATCTGAATTTACTGGGTCAATTTCCCGGCTCTCACGTATGCACTGGAATGTCCTTTATGGAAATCTGAGTGAAAGAAATCATGTGAAAGAGAGATTAGATTCGAGATAGCTCCTTGCAACGTGAATATTCCCAGCAAGCTCCTGGGCCATGCTGTACAATGACCATTTCAAAAATGGTTTATGCAAAGAAATACACTCACTCCTTTAGCTGAGGGGTGACTTTTATTTTTAGATTTTTTTTTTTTAATTTTCGAGACAGGGTTTCTCCGTAGCTTTTTGGTTCCTGTCCTGGAACTAGCTCTTGTAGACCATGCTGGCCTCGAACTCACAGAGATCTGCCTGCCTCTGCCTCCCGAGTGCTGGGATTAAAGGCGTGCATGAATGTTTTGTTTGTCTGCATGTCTGTGTACCACATACATTTCTGGTGCCTGCAGGCATCAGATGAGGTCTTTGGATTCCCTGGAAGTGGAGTTATGGATGATTGTGAGCCACTGTGTGGTGCTGGCCACTGAACACAGATCCTCTGTGAGGGCAACAGTGCTCTTGACTGCTGAACCATCTCTCCAGCACTACGTTTTGTTGTTGTTGTTGTTTTTAAATATACAATTGTATAGCTCATAATGAACGTTTGTATTGATTTAAAGTTACAAATGTATTTGTTTTGTACATCTGGTTGAACTGAGTAATTTACCAGTAATAAACATCACATTTAATAAACATCACATGAATAGTGTATTTTTGTCTCTCCCTGAAGTCCTGAGGCCCCATCCTCTCTGTGGGTTTTGCCCACTGTTTTTGCCAATCTCTGTCTGGTCCGGGAAACTCACAGAGCCCTTCGCTGGGAGATCAGAGGCCAGGGAGGCTCTCCAGTTCCTTTCTGGATTAACAGCCTCTTTGATGAAGCTCAGATTTAAAAGAAAAATGAATGAAGTCAGTGCCAAACACTGTTGCAAATGGCGGAGGAAACGATATTTTAAGAAGCGAGTTCCTACATTAAAGTCACAGAAGAATTTACCGCACCTATTGCAAAGTGTCCTCTTTTATGATAAGGACAGGGCTCAGGACGTATCCTAGCAGATAGAAAACCTGAGGAGCAGAAGCCCTGGGCCACTGGCTCCAGAGATTCAGGCTGCAGGCAAAAGGAACTATGCACAGATGGGCTGTGGGCTCCTCATAGCGTCTGGTTTTTCTTTTTCTCAGGAATCTGCTTGTCAGAGGGCTTAACCACTCAGGGTTCAGCTTCCTCACCTGTGGCATCAGGGAGGAACATTGTCTCCCCCGCAGAGAGTGCTGAGCACAGCAGAGGGCAGAGGCTCCATGTGTGGGAACAAATAAGCTCCCCAGAAAGCCCCTCTGCCTTCCTGTTCAGCACACAGGACATATGGAAGCACCCTCAGCTGCCGAGTCCCACTGCCCAGCTCCCTCTCCAGCTGAGTCTTTCAAGATCTCCCAGTACAGGGACTATCCAGTAGCCTCATCATTCAATCTCCTGGAAAGCTCTTTGGTTCACATTGGGATTTCAACCTTTTCCATTTCCTGTTTGTTTTCTAGTGAGGTTGAGGAGTCCTGTTGTTTCTGTCCCCAATGGTTTACATCAAGGATTGGCCACCCTGCTGTTGTCATTACTGTAAATAGCACTGGGGAGGCAGGCAGCCTGGCCCCACCCCTTCTTCAGCAGGACTCTCTCTAAGGGACAGCCCTTCAAGCCTGGATGGCCTAGCAGCCCTGGCCTGAGGTCTTCAGCATCTGGCTTCACCGATCTCCCTTCAGCTCTGTGTCTTCTAGTCCAGGCAGAGGGCAGCGGCATCCCCGTCTTGCAAGCTTGTGCCTCCTGTGACCTGCTCTAGCGACTCCAAGGCCAGGAGGAAGGGTTCATCCAGGGCTAGGGCACTGAGTTTCATCTTCTGCAGCTATTGATCTCCAAGCACAGATGAGAGGGGACTCGCCAGCCCTAGGTATTGGTTTGAAAAGGCACCAAGCCAGGTAAGTACAGAAGTCATCCAGGTACTAGAAAGCCAGGCTAGGGGGTTAAAATTTTCTGGCATTTTCCATCTCAAAACCTTTCTAAACTATAACTGCATCTCCAGAAATCTACAAGTACTACAATGATTACCAGGCTTGTAATTTTTGTTAAGTTCTAAGTGTGCTATATATTTTATATCATGGCTGTCATGTGAGTTGTGCTTATACTGACTGCATACTTGAAACTTCAACCATTTCCTTGAAACGTTCCAGGCCTCTGTTCTTGATGACTGTAGTGTTGCAGCTCGTCCATCAGGGAAACAGTAAGTAACTTTTTTCCCCCTGAATTTCAGTTCTAAGTCATAAGATCCTCGTTTCCCCGTTACTGTTAGTCTCTTACTTTGCTGTTCTTCAAAGGTTATCAGAGAGAACCTGACAGTGTCAGACAAGTCAGCAATATCCTGTCTCCAAGCCTCCCAGGGACGACTCTGGATGGGACCTTGAGTGATTCCAGCAGAATGAATGGCAGCCAGGAGGGCTGGCGCCCACGGGACTCCCCTCCTCACTCCCGTACTTTTGGCGAGAGTAAGTCTTCACTCCGTGCAGTCCTGTGCAGTGGATCCTGGGAAAAACAAGTGGGATAAACCAGGCTGGAAAGGAGACAGCGCAAGGAGCATCTTTTCATCTTCAAGTTTAAAAAAAAAATGAAAAAGAAATTCTAGTGATGCGTTTACTCTCAGGTTTCACGATTTCATGGGCAAAAGTAGCAGCTTTCCTCTGTCGCTAAGGCAACAGGCTCTACCCTAACATTCAGGCAACTCCAGCACGCCCAGAGGCTCCAGGTGGCGCTAGCGTCATCACACCTACGGGTGGTCCTGCCTGGGAGGCCTGTGGTTAATCACTGTCCTCAAAGTCACAGGCTAACGTTAGCAGTGGAAGGGTGTGAGAGAAGCAGCCGCTTGGAGGGTGTCAAGGGCTGTCCCGGACCCCGCCCACATTCCTGTTAGCTTGCTTTTCAGCCTTCAGCTAAAGAGTGAGATTTACTTAGCAAACACACTCAGCAGGCATGGTCCCCTCTCAGGCTGTGGCGCCCTGCCCTCTGCAGGAGGGGACTAGGGGAGCTCCAGGGGCCAGCACAGCTGCTGACCGAGGTCAACCTGCAGGTGCGATCCCTGGATCCCGCTGCTGCTATAATGGAGGCACCTGCGTTCTGGGCAGTTTTTGCGTGTGCCCTGCACACTTCACTGGCCGCTACTGCGAGCACGACCAGAGGCGCAGGTGGGTGGAGCACAAGTGGGCTGGGCAGGGTCTGACCTGGGAGAGGGGGTTACACCGACACAACGTTGACCTGTTCTGGCCTCTGCAGAGACTGTGGCGCTCTGGGGCATGGAGCTTGGACCCTCCACAGCTGCCGCCTATGCAGGTGCATCTTCTCAGCCCTGTACTGCCTCCCACGCCAAACGTTCGGCCACTGTGGTAAGAGCACCCGCCCCACCCCCGCGCCCCAAACGCGTCTGCCGCATACATGCATGCATACACTTGTGTCTTTGTTGTTAGTGGATGGTCCATAGAGCATCTGCTTGTGCCAGGAGACATAGAAATGAGCAAATTAGATCCGTGCGTCAGGCAACAGACTTTCGATAGTGAAACTGAATTTATTACCGTTATTTACATTTTCCTTGTGGGGACTGCTGGGTCTACGATCTCAGCACTGGGTTCCCAGAAGCTTCAGAAAATGCAGAACAGAGTTAACCTGGGAATCCGACTGGCTCAGCAGATCACTAATGGTACCCAAACCCTGGGGACATAAGAACTGCCGTGAGCAGGAAGGGAGGGGTTGCCACACTGCCTCCTGATGTTTTGTGCCACAGTCTTCCTTTTATCAGGAGTTGGCTTGGACTCCCAATGGTAGACAAAGCAGCGGAGGTTCACCCTTCAGCCCCCTGCCTCCCTCTGCCTCTGTCACTCCTGGGTGGTTGGGCTGTCCACTGTGTCCAAGGAACACTGCATGAAATGACCTCCTACCCCTCCCCCAAACCATTTTTATGCCCTTTCTCAGGCACCTCTGAACCCCTCCAGCGGATGTGGCAGTGAGCGGTTTGTCCCCTGCTCCCCCCTCCCTCAGCCGTCCAGGAAGGGAGGTACCAGAGCAAGGGAAAGTCATTGGCTGCACTGCCTGGCCCCACCCTCTGGCCAAGGCTTTGGCTTAGGTTATTTAGTGATTGCTTAGCTCCTGAGTCCTCTTCCCCTTCCTGTGGAGCACCAGGAATGTCTCCAGGCCCAGCCATCAATCCCCCAAGAGCCTTCCCTCTCCTCACTGAGTCCCAGAGGTTGGAGGACACAAATTTTGGGAATCAGCGTAAGTTTACAAAGTAAATCTGGTAGTCTCACAGGTGACGTCAGTTCTTATCAGCAGTTCCTCTCTGGGAATGCTGGGAAGGGGCTCTCTGGGGTCTTTAGCAATCTCCCATGCAAGGTCTTGGAAACATTCAGGGCAGAGACTCCTATATCTGCTGGTCAGTGGCCAGGGCTTCTGAAAATGCTTCCATTCTCAAACTTAGACAAAGTAACAAGCTCCCCCTCCAGGGTAACTGCCTCTGCCCCTGCATAGAAGTCTCTAAAACCTTCAAGAGTAACAAAAATAAAAATAACTCGATCCTGTTGTCTATTCAGCAATAAAGGGACATTGACAGGTATCAAGTGGTCAAACTTGGTTTCATTTCTTTTTTTTTTTTCCCACATACGCCAAAAGTAACGGGTATGACAAAGGTCTTTGGCATGTCCAAAAATTTAGAAGACCTTTGATAAATGATATAATAAGGTCTCAGGTTCTAGTAATAAACTATCCACTAGTAACAGGACTTTTTTCTTTCCTAGTGTGACATAAAGTAGTGGCAGTTCACAGAATAAAAAGTGTAGATTTTTAATAAACATAAAATATTAATAAAACACTTTAAAGTTTTTCTCTAAATGTATAGTGGTGTTCTAAATTTTTTCTTTTTAATCTCAAGTGATCTCCTTAGGAAGCACACCACAGTGGTCACAGGGTCGGTTTGGGACCCTAGGGTGCTTATTTCACAGAGCCTGCAGTAACTTGTAGTTTGTGTGTGAGACCCAACTACCTAAGGGGCCTGAATCGCCCCCTGTTGCCTCCAATCTCCCAGAGAAGGTGACTCTGTATGATTGACCCTGCCCTCACCTGATGCCGCGTGCGTTTTCCTGTGATTGGCCAAGATCTATGTCAGAAATCTTCATCAGTTGCTATCCCCCCTCTTCCTCCTACTCCTTCCCTTCTCCTTGTCCTTCCTTCCTGTCTTCCTTCTTATTTGAGACATACAGGGTATCACTGCATCTTGCTGGCTAGCCTGGAACCCACCTATCTCTACATCCTAAGAGCTAGGATTAAAGATGTGAACCACCACACCCAAACCAATATCAAAGCTTTTGTTCTTTTATTCATACATGTGGGTTTTTTGTTTTGTCTTGTTTTCTTGATGATGCAATCCCAGGGGTCCTCTGGCCAGCCAGCTTATCCTAATATATGAGTCCCAAGTCCAAAAAAAAAAAAAAAATCTGGATGGTGCCTAAAGAATGACCACCAAGGTTGACCTCTGTTTTCCACAAGCTTACAGGTACCTTGTACACACACGTGAATACACACCTGCACACAGACAAAGACACAAAGAGCTAATCTGGACAGAGAGTTGCTGCAAGCTGCTTTAAATTCTATTTGCCCTGGCTGCATCTGATACAACATTCTGATAGGCCTCCCTCTTCTGCTTGTGAGCTAAATGAGTCAGGCTAAAGAAAGGTCTGTCTGTTCGCCTGCAAAAACAGTGGAGGCTTTTCCCTTCAGTGTTCAATGTCACACCAAAATTTAGATGTCTCTGAAGGCGGGGAAAATAAGTCTTTCATTTGTTTGTCTTGAACACATTCCAGGCAAGAGTTCTGTCATCCAGTACTGAAAAAGAAGGAAGGTGACTGGGCATGGTGGTACACACCTTTTGTCCCAGCCTTCAGGAAGCAGAGACAGGAAGTTCTCTGTGAGCCAGAAACCAGCCTGGTCTAAATAGTGAGTCCTAGGCTGAATACTGTAAGCCCATATAAAAAAAATTATATACACACATGTACAAAAAGAATATATATGCACACACACTCACACACACACACACACATAGACATGGGGAGGGGCAGATTCCAGCTATAGAAGGGCCAGGCTCAGAGCCAGACAGAAGAAGGCTTTAGTGAGACCGGGTACAGACATCTCTGTGTTCCTTTAGCCAAGCCCACAGCCGTGAACTTTATGTGTTCTCTGTGTTCTTTTCCAGACCTGAAAGGCTTCCTCTCATCAGGCTCTTCAGGGACCAGAGGGCCGAGTGCAAACGGTGCCCTGAGTCTTCTGATGCTTGGCCTCCTCCTGCAGGGCGTGGCTGGTGACGGCTGAGGCTCCTAAGCCCAGTGACAGCGTCTCCTGGAGCTGCCAGGAGTCATCCTTGGTTGCACATGGCGCCGCAGCATGCCAGCAGGAAGGCTGGGGCAGCAGGCATCTGCTTAGATGTTGTGTGTTGTAAATAACAGAACGGCTGAAATGTGACAGGTTCTTGTACTGTGCAATAAACACATTCAACAGGGAGACCTCCTTGCTCACTGAGCCTCTTTTCAAGGTCTCCAGTGGAGGCAAACCTCAATAGAAGAGCCCAGTATATTCAACCCAGAATCTCTTTCTGAAGGTTTCTGGACAGGATTGAATGGAGACCCCCAAACAAGTGTCCTTCCCAGGTGACAGTCTGAACAGCCTGGACCCTTACCTGTGTGCCTCATTGCTGAAGCTCCCTGTTATCCACTGTTGGCTGTCAGTCTCTCCACTGACCTCTGAGCCCCTGGGAGAGGGACGGTGGGTCCAGAACACTGTCCTGGGTTTTGAGAAAGCCAACAACCTTAAACGTTCTGTGCTGATATTGTAAGGAAGACAGGAGGGACTGGGGGCAAGCATCCTGGAACCTGCCTCCTCATTAGCAGGAATCAGGCCATTCTTGGCAGTTCACAGCATCTCCCTAAAATACAAGCACATGTAAAATGAGGCGTTTGAATGAAGTTAACGTGTTATCAAGGGGAATGCCCCAACTAGATACTATGTGATAACAAATAAAATCCCCAGTACCAGGGATAGGTTGCATCTTTTGAGCTATTGGTAATGGGATTCCATTAACATCCCCAAACATTATTGCTAATGCTATTGGTTACCGTTCACAGCATGATGGTAAGGTCTTTTTTGCTGAAGACATCACATTCTTACGTCAGAACATGGAGATTTCTAGTTGTCACTTAACTGGAAGCTTCACCACTGCTGGCTAGTGTTCACAGTGCTGGAAGGTGCCACACATGTTACTGGAGGAGAAAAGTTCATACCTGGCTACGCACCTTCAAACAACAATAATGGCCTGCCTAGCAAGGAATGCTCTCCTCTGGTGCAACTGTGGCAAAAATGTCAAGGAAGTAACCAACCTCTTTCCTTAAACTGGGTTTAAGAACCACTCCATGAGATGGAACCCATACTTGACACTGTCAATAAGGTCAAGAACATGAGACTAGATAGAGACTAGGTCATAAGCCCTAAGGGAAAAACCTACTACTATTATTTTGCTAGATGACCGTAGCAATAAAACAACTCATAATGACCTTTGCTTTATCATAGATCTGACACTGTTGATAAGGTCAAGAACCTGATTCTAGACAGGTCATAGGCCCTAAGGGGAAACCTACTAATATTATTCTGCTAAATGACAATAGACATAAAAATAAAACAGCCCATTATGACCTGTTGCTATCCTCATAGATGAGTGTACTGCTCAGTCTTCACCAGAACAGCTTCTTCTTGTAACTGATGGCTAGTAACCACACACACACACACACACACACACACACACACACACACACAGCTAGACAATGTACAGAGAAGAATGCTCAATCGTGAATGAGATGTCTATGCCACAATCCTTCCTTCAAGGATCAGGGATCTGTGTGGAAGAGATGGCAGAAAGATTGGAAGAGTCACATAGGAGGAGATGATTTCAGGGAAGCAGCCTTTTTAGGACACAGCTGTGCATGTGCATATATGAACCCATGGAGACTGACGGCATGCAGAAGTCCTGAAGGAGCTCAAAGCAGACAAAATCTCGGCATGGAGGAGGAGGTGTGGGCATGGAGTCCCGTTCCTAGTCAAGGAGCTATTAGCAATTGATAGCTGCTGTCCCTGCTTAAGGAGGAGGTAACCTTCTGGAACCAAGCAGCTGGAAACCCTGAAAAAGTATGAGGAGTGGTGCTGAAGGGACAGAAAAAGTCAGAAGTCTCTTTAGCTTTTGGTCTTCATTTATTATTTATTTATTTTTTATTTCGTCTGACTTAGGGCAAGTACGGCTTCAGATGGACAGGTGAACCCACAGATGGTATGGAGCTCAATACCCAGGACTCTCACAGGACATGCTGGCTGTTCAAGGCCCTGTGCTTCTGTCACAGGTTCCTGAACTAACTCAACTGAAGAAGGAGGACCCAAGAAGACAGCAGGACCGTGCAGATCATTGGCTTGATGGCAATGCCTTGGCCTTTGTTACTATTCCAGGGCTTTCCACCACCGGGGGGTCTGGGATGGTGAGGGGGCCTGTTGGGCCCCTGTGGGTTTGGGTCAGGCCCATGTGGCTTTGGGTCAGGCGATGCTTTCTTGTGTTCTTTAATCCAGTTGTCAAAGTAGGAGACCCTGGCGAAGACACTGGGGCTGGTGAGTGGGGTTTCACACGGTGCGCTCCAGCTGGTCAGCCCCACCAAGTACCAGGAGCCATTCAGTAAGCAGACGAGGGGGCCCCCAGAATCTCCCTGAGGAGAGAGAGGACACAGAGAGTGGGGCGACCACAGGGAGGGACACACACTGACCAGGAGAGGGAGAATGTGATGGAGACCAGGTGTCTCTGCCATCCGGGTAGTCTCATCTGGATCATCGGAGCAATTTTGCAAATCCAAGCACAGGCAGCCTCTTGGGCCAGTATCTTCATGGAGCCCCACTGCTCAAAGCTACCAAGGAACCCAGGATACCATTTGGTGGAGAGTCTACAAGCTGAACATCGGCTCTCCGCTGTCTATGTGGGAGATGTCGCTGAAGTCCCAAAATGGTCACTGTGGTGGTTTGAGAAAAAAAAAAAGGCCCCCAAAGGGAGTGGCACTATTAGGAGGTGTGGCCTTGTTGGAGTGGATATAGTCTCTTTTGGGGGAAGTGTGTCACTGTGGAGGCGGGCTTTAAGGTCTCTTATATGTTCAAGATACCACTCAATGAAGCAGTCTACTAGTTGCCTGAAGGATGTAGGACTCTCAGCTACTTCTCCAGCACCACATCTGCCTGCATGTTGCTCTGTCGTCCCTGCCACGATAATGGATTGAACCTCTGAACTGTAAGCACGCTACCCTAACTAAGAGCTTTACTTTATTAGAGAAGCTTTGGCCATGGTGTCTTCACAGCAATAGAAACCCTAACTCAGACAGTCCGTAACCGACTAATGGGCCTGGAGACACGGTCCTTCATCTTTGGCTGAATCCCCTGTCCCAGCACATCACCCCACATGTACCTTTGTGTTTTACTTAATAACATTATGAGTGATTCTTCAGTCCCTTGGCTGAGCTCCTTTAGAAGATGCTGAGCTGTAGGATGTATTAAGCTGTCCCAGGGGCCCAGCCAGGAGAGAACCACAGGGAGCTCTTAGGCTCCAGCAGACAGGTGGGGACTCCAAGCACAGCAGGGTAGAAACGCTCCTGTCTCAGACCAAAGCGCAGGAAGCAAAACAACATAGTCCCCAACAACTTTGTGTTGAAACACATGTCAAGACAGTCTTCGTTCACAGAATGCTCAGGTTACAGGGAGGATTGTAGGCACACACCTGAAGATCGTACATAGTGCTAATGAGCCGCACAGATGGCGGAAGAACACTCAAGGGGATGCACAAACTAAGTCGTAAGAGGGCTTCTCCGAGCCAAGACTGGATGGAATCACTGAGGTGTGACTGTGACAAGCTGTGGGCAGAGACACAGTTGCCCAGCAGGGAAGCAAGGGGCCCTGGTAAAAATTCTGGAGCTTCTGAGACAGGGCTGCAGGCCTGGTCTTGGCAGGTCACCGTAAATGGGGAGGCAGTCAGTGGGTGGAAACACAGGATGGACCCTTTCTTTCTATTGTAAATGCAAAGCATGTGAGATGGGTTTAAACTCCAGAAACCACGTTGCAGAGAGAAACAACTACCATAAGCTACTGTCTGACCCTCACATATGTGCATGAGCGCATGCACTCGCAAACACTCATACACACGGGGGCGGGACTAAATTAATTGATTTGATTATTCTAAAATGCAAAGCAAGCTGGGTACTATATACATATAACCCTGGTACTCCAGAGGCAGAGGCGCAAGGATTGCAAGTTCAAGACTAACCTGAGCTACACAGAAAGATCATTTCTAGACAAACAAACAGATGATAGATTAATATATTAGGTAGACAGGTGAAAAGATAGATAGATAGATAGATAGATAGATAGATAGATAGATAGATAACAAACAGATGAACAGATAAATAGATTCGAAACAAACAAAACCAGCCACAAGAAAAATTCAAAGCAAGAACAGGAAGCTGGATTGTGAGCACTGGTCAGAAAGAGGAACCAAGAGAACGAAAGAGCAAAGGGCCATCTGAACAGGAGCACAGGGTGAACTGAGCTAACAGGGTAGGACAACTAAGGGCACCTGCTGATACTACAAGACGAGCTGGGAAGAGGGTATTGAGAATCATCTGGCTCCTGAGGAGCAGGGAAGGTGCACATAAGATGCAAAGTCATATACTTCTGAAGCAAGAGGACAGCCAAGGGAAGAGAAAGAGGAAGACAGACTCTAGGGCAAGCAGAGGCCACAGGAGATGCTTCTAGTTGCCCACTTCCTTTCTGGCTTCAGTGCCCCAACCATTAAATGTAAACAATACAGACTGCACATGAACTAATGATGAGCTCATGCCCCAAAATAGAAGAGTTCCTTTGAATCATTATGGAAGACACGTGATCGACCAATGGTGACAAACCAGCCTTGCAACCTTGAGAACATACTTCACAGAAAAAAAAAAGGTCAACCTCATTAGTCATCAGAAAAATGAAAATAAAAAAAATTACATACTGCTGGCCAGTGGTGATATACACTAATCCCAGCATTTGGGGTGCAGAGGCAGGTAGATCTCTGTGAGTTCGAGGCCAGCCTGGTCTGCAGATCAAGTTCCTGGACAGCCAGGGCAACACAGAAATCTGTCTTGAAAAACAAAAACAAAACAACAACAAAGAAAGAAAGATCACATCTAATGGTTAAAATGAAACAGGCAGATAATTCAAAAACAAACAAACAAACAAATAAACCAAAAACAAAAAACTGGTACAACGTGGAGCAACCTAAACTCTCCAGGGTGGAAACACCAATTGGTACAACCAGACTGGAGAGCTGCCTGGAGTAGGTGTACGACAAGAACACACGTGCATCTCGTGGCACGGTGGTTCTACTGCTAGCGTGAGGACCCCTCGGGCCTGTTCAGGGCAATGTCATTGCAAAATTCTCCTAAAAATTGCCGCATGCCACCAGGATAAGAACAAATAAGGAAGCGTGTAGCACATCCATACAGCTAGCATCCTGTTGACTAAAAGATGCAACCAGGCAAAAAAGCCTGCACCCTGCCTGATGTGTGTTTAGGTAGGGTCCTAGCATGAAGCTGCAGTGTTTCTAAAGCCAAACAGGACAATTCTGGGAACAAGGAAAAGGAAAGGGCACCAGGAGGACTTTTTGGGTGCTGTTTACATCAGTGTATCAATTTGTTATTGTTTTAATTAAATGTTAGTTCATTTATTTTGCGTGTGTTGTATGTGCTTGTGTGTGTGTGTATGTGTGGTGTGTGTGTGTGTGGGAGTGTGAGCACATGTGAGCGTGCACATGCCCCACTCACGACATGGGTGTGGAACTCAGAGGGCTACTTGCCCGAGTTGGTTTTCTCCTATCAAGCAGGTTGCATGGTAGATCAAATTCAGGCCATCAGGCTCGGTGGCAAGCACCTTCATCCCCTTGATGCTCTCATGGGCTTGTTGAGCTGATCTCTAGAAACTCCCAAGGCATGACAAGTGATGCCTCTTTTCTGACGGGCGGCTTTTCAACAATGTGTTTAAAAAGCCCAACCAGACGGAGGAGACAAGGTCCGGAGAATACACGGAAAGGAAGAAAGGGCTGAACCAAGACAGAGGGACAAGGGTGGCCAAGCCCGACTGCACATCGGAGCAGGTGTCACTTACTGAACATATTGATTTCGTCAACGAGAAATCGGCAGCGCACACCATATCATCGTAGATGTAGTATTTTCTACTGGAGCTAGATTCTGGCGGCGGGAAAAATGATTTACACACTTCATTGTCCATGAGGATGAGCTCTACTTCATAGAGGTCGTCAGGTAAGGGCAGGATCACTGTGGAAGGGGGAATCAGATGTGCTCGTGAGCAGAGAGAAGCTGCTATTGCCCATCCCAGGATGATGGCTGGTGACAGTGGGGGTGGGACAGCAGTCCTAGGCCACAGTGGCAGAGAAGGGATCATGACAGGCCTGCAGTGACAAGGAGAAAGGGGCAAGCAGAGGGGCTGTGGAAGACAGGAGCAGGCGGAAAGTCAGGGCGACTGCAAAGGTCTCAGTGTTGGGGGGACCTCAGGCAGAGCCTCCTCAGCAGGCTAGGGGACTGAGACTATACCCAAGAGCACAGCAGCCAAGGAAAGGGCAACTCAGCTTTCCAACAGCTCTGGCTGCTCTGTGGAGCCCAAGTTGGGTGCAGGGATGCTGGAGTCTGGTGCAGGGATGCTGGAGCCTGAGTGCACGGATGCTGGAGTCTGGTGCAGGGATGCTGGAGTCTGAGTGCACGGATGCTGGAGTCTGGTGCAGGGATGCTGGAGTCTGGTGCAGGGATGCTGGAGCCCAAGTGCAACCCTGGCATAGGACTCAGAGCAGAAATGTTTAGGACCACACGACAAGAAGACTGGCCAATCACAAGGAGCAACTGGACCTGGAGATGTGAACTCTGCTTCCAAGTGCTCTCACAGATCTGGCCTAGGGTCGCCTCATAGGTGCAGACCGACAACAGCATGGCTCACTTCTTGCGTAGGTCACCGTGCACATCCCTCAAGGTTGGTCAGGGGCTGCCTGTGTGTAGCAAACCCAAACCTGCCCAGAGGCCCAGCAACCGTGATCAGCAGGGACATGACAGAAGATGGCTGACAGTTTGGTCTCTTAGGGAGGCCAGGTTCTCTGCTCTGAGAGCTGCCCCCGACCACACCTTCCTTCTGTGCTCTTACTCCCATCGCTTGGCCAGGCCTGAAGACCCTACCTGCCCTGACATGGGCCCTTAGAGAGTGAAAGTCTGTCCCTTCTAGTTCTGATGAGCCACTGTTCTCGGGACAGCCTGTGGGACTGATCTCAGAGAAACATCTGACTGTAAACCTCCTTGATGGAGGAAGGTCATTGGTTAAATAAAAAGAAACTGCTTGGCCCTCATTGGTTAGAAGATCGGTGGGAGAAGTAAACAGAACAGAACGCTGGGAGGAAGAGGAAGTGAGCTCAGACTCCACAGCTCTCCTCTCGGGAGCAGACGCCTCAGAGAGATGCCATGCTCCGCTCTCCCGGGCAGACAGACGCACTTGCGATGAAGCAAGCCGCCAGGTTAGACATGCTGAACCTTTCCCGGTAAGACCGGTGCTCACAGATTATTAGAGATGGGTTGATCGGGATGTGAGAATTAGCCTGTAAGGGCTAGAGCTAAAGGGCCAAGCAGTGTTTAAATGAATACAGTTTGTGTGTTGTTATTTTGGAGCATAAGCTAGCCATGTGGGCAGCCGGAGCGCTGGGGACGCAGCCCCGCCACTCTTATTACTACACCTCCTCGGGGCTGCTTTTCCAGATCGTGACCCTAAATTTCATGTCAAATTTATATTCACTTTATTTAACTTGCCATTATATGGTCTTATGTCAAAAACATCCTGTGTAGAATCCTTGCCAAGGAACTCTGTATTCTCAACCTAAGCTGCCCCCTTGCTGACAGCAGGCTCTCCCTGTGGCCAGGATACCAAACTCCAAAGACACTGAGTTCTCTCTGCACACTGTATGCCGAGAACCTGTGCACTTGAAATTGTCTCTAGATGGCACACTATCTGACCCAAGGCCAATGTGGTACAGAGACTCACAATACTACCATATTGTTTAGGGAATAAGGACAAGGAGACTGTCAGTCCCCAACACTCAGGCCTTTGGTCCACAGGTGACTGATTCATGGGTCCCTGGATTGGAACCCCATGTATACAGCTGGATAAGCTGGTAGAACAGGCAGTCTTCCCTAGCCTTAAGGGTTGGGCAGTAAGGTTCTCAGAGGTACTGGTCCCCAGTCAAGCACCCCAATCCTCCATGCCTGGTTACTTTCATCTCCTTAAAAATACCCCATGTTTTTCGTGGCCAGGGTAGAACAACCACTGCTTGGCAAGAACCTTGCAGTGCACAGAGTCACCCACACTCAGAGCTCTGGAGTCAAAGAGCCCACACTTCTGATCTGAAGGTCAGAAGTTTGCTTTTGACCCAGACACCGAGGTTCCCAACCACAGGAAAGGCCTCCACAGTCTCTTGCCCCTCACCCTCTTCACCTGCCCTGTGTACTCACCATCCTCTCTGAGATGCCCCCAGCCGCTCGCCCAGCAGGCCTTTTCCCTGGGAAGTTTTACGTTTTTATCTGGGACACAGGCTGGAAGGATGTGGGAACTGTACTCCACGGGCGACTCCAGCTGCATCAGGACAATGTCGCTTCCCTGGCGGTAGTATTTGTCGTAGTCTTTGTGAACGATGAGCTTGTACACGGACATCTGCCTGCTGTACTCGGTGGGACTGCTCAGCTTGGTGTAGCCTAGCCTGATCTTATAGTCATTCGGGTTGTGAGACCTATCGCGCAGGGAGGGGGGGAGAAGGTGGCTGTAAGTGTTGGCTCAGTCCTGTCTCCCTGACTACCCACCCTGCAGGCAGCCAGACCTCGTCTCTTTCTCATTTTAGGCCTCTCCTTCTTATTTATTTATTCATTTATTTATTTATTTATTTATTTATTTATTTATTTATTTTTTGGTTTTTCGAGACAGGGTTTTTCTGTAGCTTTGGTGCTTGTCCTGGAACTAGCTCTTGTAGACCAGGCTGGCCTCGAACTCCCAGAGATCCACCTGCCTCTGCCTCCCGAGTGCTGGGATTAAAGGCGTGCACCACCACCGCTCGGCCTCTCCTCCTTTTTCAATACTGTTTTTTTCCCCCCTCTCTCTTTCTTGAGGGGCAGGATAACCACACACAGCCTAAGTACACAGATCTTTTGAAGGCTTCTGGTACCTCAGAATCCGTGGGGCTCTCAATCTCATGATTGGGTAGAACCATCAGAGGTTCATCAAACGGCACCCCTTCATCTTGGAGGAACAAAGACTCATTGAGCCTGCTCAGATATGCTTGTAGCTATATGGCTTCTCAAAGACTTCACCTCCTGTCTGGCATGACCCGTCCCCCACCTGTCACACCTTGTCTTTTCTCAAGATTGTTTTCCTATCTAACTATGAACACTCAAGAAGTATTTGTGGAGGAAATAGAGTAATAAATGAAAGCTTACTATTTCTTTTTTTAATATTTATTTATTTATTATGTATACAATATTCTGTCTATGTGTATGCCTGCAGGCCAGAAGAGGGCACCCGACCCCATTACAGATGGTTGTGAGCCACCATGCGGTTGCTGGGAATTGAACTCAGGACCTTTGGAAGAGAAGGCAATGCTCTTAACCTCTGAGCCATCTCTCCAACCCCAAAGCTTACTATTTCTGCAAGACAAATTATATTCTAGTCCGCGTGTCCACTACATGGCCCTCTTACATGCTCACTCCACAATCCCGAGTCTCCTTCCTTAAGGGCCCCTTTTGCTGTATGACTCACTGTATCTCCTTGACATACCTTCATGACCTACCACCATGGGAAGTGGCCTTTGCCTCACATCCTCCGGACCCTCCACATCGGGTCTGGCACACAGGGATGCTGAGTATGTAAATGGAAACCCATATGCAGTAATTTGTCCTCCTTGCTTCCTTTGGGCACACCATGAACTCAAGTTATATCTGCTTGACTCTGCTAGTACACAGATCATTCCAGCTGAGGGAATTGTGACATTCCCCCCATGAAGGGAAAGACAGGAACACACACACACACACACACACACACACACACACACACTACCAGGATGCCTCTGGAGAGAACTATGCTCCAGTGTAAGTGTGGCCTGAACCCAAATAAACTCCCAATAAACATGCCCTGGATAGAGCCTGCAGAGCGCCTTGGATAGAGGATGCAGGATGCTTGTCCACAGAGGTTCTCACTATGTCCAGTCTTGGGAATAGGGCCCTGGGATTGTCACTTTCATTAAAGCACTGGACCTGTTGCATGTCTAGCTAGTTCAGGTCACAGTAGCAATGGTTTCCAGGAGAAACCAGACCTGCTGCCGTCTGCAGGGACTGTCTGGAGGTGAGCAAGATACTAAAGTGTACTTGAAGGAAACAAAGTTTTGATCCCCAATGTTCATGAAAGAGAAAAGAGAAAATTGGAGGGGACCACTTCAAAGCTAAAACTGGTTTTCCAGCACTAATTTAATCATACTTTGGGGAAGAAATTTCAATTAGTTGTTTAGAAGTAAGGTGTATATCACTGTGACAATCACACTAGTTAGTCTCCGGGAGCAGGAGAGGACGTCCCCAGGGTAAGAGACAAAATGTGAGATCTTTGTCTGTAATGCTAGACTAACACTGGCAGGACATGAGCAGGGATGGTGATCCGGGTGGCGGGCACCACTCAAGGGCAGGGCTATCCCAGAACCCAGCCTAGAAGGACTGTCAGCTCTGCGTCCTTCACCCCTCTCCTTCCCTCCTCCTAGTGACTCTCTCCTGCACCCCCTTCCCAGCAGAAGGGCCCCGGGGAGGGAACACGCACCTTAGGAAGCAGTGGGCAGCACCGGCTACCCAGTTTTTGTCGATGAGAACGGCTCCACAGATATGACTGCCGTGAAAGAGCAGACTGGCCTGCCACGGCCACCGCTCAGAACTGGCCATCTGACCGCCATAGATCTTCCCTTGGAAATTGGTCCTGCCACATACTGTGGAGACAATCCCAGCCGCCAGGCACCTGCATTCAGGATGCATGTGCTTGGTGCCCCAAATGTCAGCATCAGCGGGACCCAGGGGATGCAATGACTTCTCTTCTCCCTTTTCAGGTGGCCAGAGTCAAGGTCAAGGGTGGAATGTCATGGCTCATTCCACAAAGAGCGGGGAGAGAAGGTTAGATTGGCCCAACGCTTCCTCTCAGCAAGGCCCACAGAACAGAGGTGCAGGCAAAGGGTTGGGTGACATCAGGCTCTCCTCAGTCCTTATTAACTTAAGGAGCACAGCTCTGAAGAGACAGAAACGGAAGTAGAAGCCAAAGCTGGCAGAAACCGTTATTTTTCAGGTCCATAATCATTTTAAGCTCCCCCCTTAACCCAATGTAAACGGCGGTGGTACAGCCATAACACAACCTTGACCCTGAACTGAGGAGACTTGGTATCCATGGGCGAGAGCCAGCAAGACCATCGCGTCGAGGTCCCCGTCTCAAGCCCCTCCCTTTCAACGTAAAGGCTTGCAGGACCTTCCAACTGCCTATGTTCTGAGGGGAGTGGGGGAGGGACGCACCTACTGGAAACCTTCCTTCTACTTATGGGTCACTCTTGCCCCTGCCTACTTACCCTGAGACAGGGATAGAGTACTTCTCGTGGCCTGGGTGCTTGTTATATTTGTAGTGCTGTTACTGCTCACAGATTGGGTGGCCTGGGCACGCTGGGGCAGGAGGCTGAGCCAGAGCAGAGCAGCCAGCAGGCAGGTTCCATACCCACCCTGGCCCGATTGCTGGGCCCTGGCGCTCCACATCGCATCTGGCCGCCCTGTGTCTGGGTCCCAGACAGGACAGAAAGCACGTGCAGACAACCGCCTACGCTGGCAAACTGCTTTCTAGGTACCATCCCTCGGCCATCCTGACCTCGCGGGAGGTGAGCAAGGGCGCTGAAAACCTAGCTCCACGGGAGGCAGCCTGCACTGGAGAAAGTTTTGTCCTCAGGTCCTCTTCGCTGGCTTCGGCAGACGGCAGACGTACGCTCCTCCGGGAGTGGCAAAAGCATTCACAGCACCCCCCGCCCCCCGAATCTCCCAGTTTCGTTCTGTTAAAATGTGCACTCAAAAACACAAAGTCTCATCACCCAGATTGGCATGTCATTAGCTCATCAGCCCAAAGTCCCCAGAGTCGGAGGAGAGCATGAGAGTTCCTGAAGCCAGCGTTACAGGCAGTGTGGATCTCTGGGAACCAAACTAGAGCCCCTGGAAGGGCAGCAAGTACCCTTAACCACAGAACCATTCGAAAGCTTTACAATTAAAATATTTTTTATTGATTCTTTGAAATGTTCATACATCATCACAATGATCTTGGTCAAATTCACCTTTCACACATTCCCTCAGTTCCCTTCAGCACCCCTTCACTCCATCCCCATCATATTTCCCAACTTCATATTCTCCTTACTTCTTCATTTATGCAATGAGTATGGCCCATATGCACATGGACGCGGGGTCATCTACTGGGACACGGGGAAGTTACCAGGGGTCACATGCCTAAAGAAAAGTGACTCTCTTTCCCATAGCAATTGCCAACTTTTCAGCTGGAATCCGGCCTCAGAAGCTTTGCTTTTGTGTAGATCTTAGGTTAAGTACCACAGCTGCTGGGAGCTTTAGCTGTTTGAATTCATGTTCTCTTTCTGGCCCCTTTGATTCCATAGACATAACCTCAGCAGAGTGGCTAGTTCTGAGCCTAGGCAAGTTTGGTTTTTAGCATCCAAATTGTCTATGTGCCCCAATTGCAAGCCCATACTGGGCAGACGTTAGTGGACACCAAAGGACAACCTATGCTGTTGCTCCTCACCTACCTTATTCATTGAGACTCTGTCTATCACTGGCCTGTTAACTTGCTGAGAAGGCTGACCAGTGAACCCCAGGCACCCACCTGCCACCGCCTCTATGGTTGCTGGAATAATAAAGGTAGGGCCACCAAGCCCCACCTCTCTTCTTTCCTAGTCTCTGGGGGTTGAACCCAGGTCTTCACATTTGCAAGGAAAGTAAGTTCTTTACTGACTTCATCATCACCCAGTCTCAACTCTAACTTTTTGTAACTCCTGTTTGTGATAACCTCATCTAGCTCATTATTTTACTATTAGCATCAGAGGAAGAACATGGACATTCACATTACAAAAGGAATTGTTTAACAGTTATTTTTACACCCCCCCCCCCCAATTAACATCTTCTATATCAGTAATAGCATATTAACCCAACTGGTTGGTTCCCATTAATATTTTCCTTTTTTCCCTTAATATAAAAATGTTCTAAAGCCGGGCAGTGGTGGCGCACGCCTTTAATCCCAGCACTTGGGAGGCAGAGGCAGGCGGATCTCTGGGAGTTTGAGGCCAGCGTGGTCTACAAGAGCTAGTTCCGGGACGGGCACCAAAGCTACAGAGAAACCCTGTCTTGAAAAACAAAAATAAATAAATAAATAAATAAATGTTCTATTGTTTTTGACTCTAGGAGTTTGAATCCAAATAGAAGCACTCCAAAATGAAGTTCCTTTTGAAAGATTTAGGATAGCTTGCTGTTTGTTTAAAAACAGGATTTGAGAACCCAGATTGTAGTGAATAGTACGAGAATTATTTTAGGAGGGCACTGAAAATTTTGAATCTATAAACCATGAAGGCTGGGTTCAAGCTAGGCGGAAGGGACATATAAGCAAACAGTCATTGTTATACATGATTAACCTAGTACCATCCTTCTCATCTGCAGCTTCACGAAAAGCAAGATCAATACTGCTCCCATCACATAGGGAGATATGCCAACAAAAACCCCATCTCAGACCACTTTTAAGATCTCTAACAGGGTGTAAGGACTGTGTTATAAAGGAGTGAGAGTGGGCAGACATGGCGTTAGGTCTTGTTGCTCTGAAGTCAGGTCTTCCCTCCCTCCTGCCTGCCAGAGCCAATGTGACTCATGGGCCTTTGGGGGACTTTCTTTTTAAATATTATAAAAGGAGCGAAGGGCAATCTATTACTCTGGATAAGGGGGCCTGAGTCTTGAGGGTCAAAGAACATTTCAGAAGAACAGTTACTTGAGCCACGATGTAACTGAGCAGAGGGATTAAAGAGAGAGAAAAGCCCCAAGGCAACAAGGGTCATCCACCAGGTAAGGAATGGAAAGGGACAGAGACAACTGGAGCATGGAGAACCGAGAAGGTGGGCAGGGAGGGGGTGAGAATCGGGTACCAGGTCTCGTGCATTGAAGACATTCCATATGGTTCTCAGCCTTCTGTCACTGGGACAAAATACTTAATCAACTTAATAAAGCAAAGGTCCATTCTGGCTCACAGTTTAAGGGATCTCAGTCAGCGGTCACTTGGTCCTGTTGTTCTGGCCTGGCATGTACCATGTGGGTATGAGACAGGTTATAAAATGGGGGGTTTATGGAGACATAGGGAGGGAGATAGGTCCCTTGTTCTTGTGTTGGGGTGAAGCCTCTGGTCAGTAGAAAATCAAGAATATGATCACAATTAGCATTGTCTATAAATGTTGACAATACGGGCAATACTTTTTAAATACAGAGACATTTTCAAATTGAATGTTAAAATAGGACTAAGTCAGGCTTGCAGCCTGCACAATATAACCTAGGCTAGGGTCGTACTCCTTTCCTGAATATTCTCTGGGAATCTTGCAAACATGACTATTCCCTTTTGTTTCAGAGAAGATATCCTGACCTCTCTCATCCCCCAAGGTTTACCTTATCAGCTGTAGTCCTGTCTGAATACCCAGGAGTCACCCTTGCATCTCACTGAAAATTTCAGCAACCATTAGCAGCCAATTAGGTGATCAAAGTTACTACTGTAGTAAATCTCTGGGAATTGGAAGTAACCAGAATACACTGGTGCCCAAGAAACCTTATGTGAAAACAAGATCAAAAAGCTTAGTTATGGAAGTGGCCCCCATTTCTCCCACGCTCTGAAAATGAAGTGGTCATATTGGTCACAGCTAGCTGGGGAATGGTACCCTCAACTAAGGCATTTGCTCCCATCCACGTTGGTACCAATCTCCTGATCAAGCAGTTTACTGAATTAGCTCATGTCTCACATTGTAGGATGGCTCTAGCAGCTGATGGAGAGGTGCTTGCTTGGAGCTATATCAGCTGTGACCAGGTGGGACCAGGATCTTCCTTGGGAAGTTACAGACCTGCGACATACTAAGAGAGCGGCTGGCATTGCCTGTGGTCATACCTCATTTATGGCTACAGTGGAAATGGGCAGACAGGCTAGAGAAATTATGGCAACTGGCTGACCCCAGTGAGAGCAGCAACTCTACAGCGAACGCGTGTGGACCATATTATTTATAGCTATGCCATATCCTAGCGCTGACTCTAATTATAGCTTGCTCTCTGCCTGGGGAGCTAACACATACAGGCGGCTGGGAACTGGCAATAAAAATAACCTGCTAAGCCCAGCACGTATCTTGGTGGGAAAGAAAGGGTTGTCAGCATGCCACTCCATCCACACACCTGCTGCCCAAGCCCAGGGCGCGCACGTGCCCACGTGTGGCCAATGCCAGAGTCAGTCCAGGCTTCTTCCCGCTTCACCTGCTTCTCCTGCAATGGATGAGGTCTTTGCCTGTTCTGCCCCCTGTCTGAAGAGCATGAAGACAGTTACAGAGGGACCAAGGAAAGACTTTGATAGTCCAGAAACTGCTGAGTTGCAAGTTTTGAGTAGATGGGAAATAAAGTCATGTCTGAAGTTTTTGAGTAGATGGTAAATATGTTCCTATCTATAAAACTTCTTTGAAGTCAGGTGTGAGCACTTTCTCCTATTGGAAGGAATCTGTGAAGGAAGTGACAGAAATAGCCTGGCATCCTTACCCCATGCACGGCCCCTTTCTTCAGTACCTCTACACAGACACGGGAGGTATGTCACGGAGGCTGCCATCGGTCTGCTGGACTTAGTGATACCTTACTTTGGAAAGAGACCAAAAACCTTAGTCGGCACATCATTAGGCAAGGAGTTTATTGCTAAAGCAAATGAATGCAGCACCTTTAAGAGCTGGAGCCTGGGACTGTTGAGCTGTGTGGGGTGCTTTGGCGGCTCTGTGGGTGGAGAAATTCTTTGTGTGAACCTACTAGGTTGCTTTTCTTTTCTTTTTCCACACATCGGAAATACAGTGCCCTGAAGGGATTCATGAAGGATGCATGCTTTTCCTGAGCCATTTTCCTCTTTTTTTTTCCTTTTTTGTTTTTTGAGGCAGGGTTTCCCTCTGTAGACCAGGCAGGCCTCAAACTCAGAGCGTCACTTGCCTCTGCCTCCCAAGTGCTGGGATTAAAGCTGTGCACCACCCAGTCCCACAACTCTTATTTGTAGATGTCTTCCCACATCTGGGCTGCAACACTGGGAGAGGATGAAAGTTTAACTGTTCTGCTTTTTTTCATTCTGTTGGAAGGACCTTCTGAACTTGGAAAAAGGAAATTGGCGACAACCTTCCTGGATCATGTACCTCAACCCTCTGACACCAGGAGTGACCACGGGTATGGTATCTGGGAGGAACACAGACCTCCACCCCAAGGATTCCCTCCGTCCTGGGAATGGGTGTCAGCATCCTGTGAGGTCTTTGCTGCTGTGCTCTTGGGATTGACATGTTAAACCTTCAGGTGTTTCCAAAGAATCCTGTCTTTAATATGATGTTTACACCATTGAAGTAAATGGAGAAATTTTTAGTTTTGTCAGGATTTGCTTAAGATTGAAGAAAAAAAGGGAAAAAAAGGAAGCAACAAACTGACAGTGTGATGCGGATGGTGTTTGTGGTGGCGGTGTTAACTACAGTCACAGGGATGGCACTGGTAATAGTCTTCCTGGTCCTGATGCGGTGAGGAGGAAGAGGATGTTGGTGATGGAGCAGAAGATGGGGATGACAATGATGATTTTGACAGAGTGTAATAGTGATGAAGACATGTTCCCTGAGATGGTGATGGGAGTGAAGATATTATTAATATATTGTCCTAGATTATTATTATTATTATTAATGATTCCAGAGTCTTCTAGAGACAGTAGCGGGAACACAGTGCAATGAAGAGAAAACCAAGATAAGCTCTGGAGTGAGACACATTCCTGCTATGCCATTTATTTGCTGGGTGGCCTAGAGAAACATAATTAGCCACAAGTGTACTGTAATTTCCTCATCTTCATTGGGGTTCCTCAGGATGAGATGATATGGATAAAGCACATGGCTGTGGTAGTTTGAATGCCATTGGCCCCCATCAGTTCATAGGGAGGGGCACTATTATGAGGCGTAGTTTTGTTGGAGTGGGTGTGGCCTTATTGGAGGAAGTGTGTCACTTTGAGGGTGGGCTTTGAGGTCTCTTTTGCTCAAGCTCTTCTCAGTATGACTCTCAGACCATTTCATGTTGCCTGCAAGATGCAGGACTCTCAACTCTTCCCCAGCACCATGTCTGTCTGCATGCCACCATGTCCCACCATGATGATAATGGACTGAACCTCTGACCTGTAAGCCAGCCACCCCAACTAAATGTTTTACTTTATAATAGTTGCCGTGGTCATGGTGTTCCTGTTCCTTTACTCCGGAAGCCATAGCAAGTGAAGACTCTGTGAATATCCAGTAAATAGTATCCCCCTCATCCACTTAGGCAGCCCAGGGCACAGGCTGCTGGTAGACACACACAAGTCTACAAAGGCAAAAGGCACATGTCTCTGACCTCAAAGCCATATTTATACAAAACGTAAACAAAAGCGAAATAGTAGCAGAGAAGTTTCCACCCCGTAGAAAATGCACACAAGTCAGTTCAGACTCTGGTGAGGGCATGCTCCCAGCTGGAATCTTGCATGGCAGTAAAACTGGATAGGAAACGGCTTACGTAAGAGGTAAGCAGGGAAAACTGCACGTGGGTCCCGGTAGCTGCGTTTCCTTATGTTCAGAATGCTCTCTCATGCAGTTCAACATCCTTGAAGCTGCAGTGAGGTTGTTCCCATCGTATTGATTCCTGTCACTGTCTGTGTCTCCTTGGCAACAGTGCATCCCCTCAGCTGGAACAGTTGTTCTGTTTGCAGCCTGGAGAGAAAAGAACAAGCTTTAGACATTCTCTACTGTATTGTTACACTATGTTCGAGCACACACCAGGTTGTCCTCACACACCAGCGGGGCATCCTCTAACTTAGTCCTGTTCTCCTACTATAACTGGTGGTAGCATCGGATCCACAGGTTGGCGTCTAGGTCCCCACGACCACCATGTTGCTTTGGCTATGCTTGTGACTAGCTGGCAATAGATCAATGTTTCCCGTTGGTACCAATCGCCTGGCTAAAGGTTCTAGTGCTCAACCTGGTTAGAAGAGAAGAAGGCAAGGTTTTCAATGCTGGTCTCAGGGGTTTTCTGTTTTCTCAGAATTTAGTAGCAGTGAGTGGTCACAGTAGGTGGAAAAGATAGCAGCAGTAGCAAGTGGTACCCCCTAGTGTTACTTTATAGTACATGCGCAGTCCTCCATACTGGGACCCTCTGCCCCAGGAAGAGGCTAAGAAAGAGGCTAGTATCACAGAAACCCTCCATCCTAAGAACGTGGCAGCTCTCTGGAACACTTATGTCAGCCAAGACCTGCAGAGTCTCCTGTGTGAATCTTTTGCCTGCTCTGTTGTTAGAGATTGGCTTTGATAAAAATATGTTGTCTGAGGTTTCTTGTCCTGCCCTGTCCTGCAGTCATTCAGTCACAAAGAAATCACACAGAGGTCTACATTAGTTATAAACTGATTGGCCTAGTAGCTCAGCCTTCTTATTAACTCTTATAACCTATATTAGCTCATTATTCTTGTCTATGTTAGCTACATGGCTCGGTCCCTTACTCAGTGGGGCAGTCACATCTTGCTCCTTCTGTGGCTGGGACAGTACTGCAGACTCCTCTTCCCAGAATTCTCCTGTTCTCCTTGACCTGCCTCTACTTCCTGTCTGGTTGTCCCACCTATACTTCCTGCCTAGCTACTGGCCAATCAGCATTTAATCAAAATATAATTGACAGGGTACAAACCATTGTCCCACAGCAGAGCAGGTGTGTGATATGGGAGAGAAGGTGAAGTGGGGTGAGACAGAATTGAAGATGCCATGGTGTTGCAGGAGGTCCTTCCGCTCCTCCAGCCAATAGCCGCTGAGAGACCACGCTACCATGGTAGTGAGGAACAAGCCGATATGGGGGGCCAAGGTTGTCAACCGAGGTCATGCTGATGTCCAGACCCTTGTCTGGGTCTGTGGTACGGCCACAGCTAGGGTCTGAGATGGTGTTCATGCCCTGTGTTATCAATGGGAGTCATGGAAGCGCTAGCCCCAGTGGCCTGGGCGCAGGAGAACTGGTCTAGTCCCTCACCAGTGACCTCAGCAGGAGAGCTTCTCCCTCTCCCAGAAGAATTGGCCCCAATGGTGTGAACACAGGAGAGCCCCAGCGGTTGACAGCCATGGGAGAACTGCTGCCACCTGGCTGACCACCCCAATGGGACAGCCAGACCCATCCCTTACCATGCGCTCAGGAGAACTGGTCCCAGTGATGTGGATACAGGAAAACTGGCCTTGACCCTTGCCTGGAAATGGTTCCAGTGGAAGCCTGGACTACCACCCAGGCCCACATCCAGGGCTTTGAGTTGGTCCACTCCAACATCTACCCTATCTATGACCTGCTGGAGCATACAAAGAGACTTGTCCTGTGGTTCTATGGAACAGCTGCAGGAGCTCCATGACTTGGGGAAACAGCAGGATAGCTAAGAAGTTTTGATGAAGGTTCGGGATTGATAGTGTCCAGAAGCCAGAGGTCTGGAACCACACCAACAACTCACTGCAAGGAGCATTTGCAAGCAAAGCTGTTTGAGCGACAGTGTATATTGTGTGTGTGACACACTGCAGCTCCCAAGGCCACTCTGACAAAAGAATACGCGATGGGTCCATCTACTTTGTAAGCAGATTGGTGACTTCTCTAACTGCCATCAGAGATACTCTATCTAGTAACTGATGGAGACAGAGGCAGAGATCCACAGACAAGCACTGTGCCGAGTCTTGTGGAAGGGAGGAGGAAATTGTACCAGCTAGGGAGGCCATGGTGGGGGAACCCACAGAGACAGCTGACCCAAGCTTGTGGATGCTGGACCAACAGTCAGGGAGCCTGCATGGGACAGACCTAGGCCCTCTGCACGTGTGTGACAATTATGAAGCTCTTAGTAAGGCTTCTAACAGTGAGAGCAGGACCTCTCCATGGTGTTTAGCAGGCCTTTGGTAACCTGTTCCCCATGCTGAATTACTTGGCCTGCTTCTCCTTAAGGGGAGATTCAGCTTTGTGCAAGGCCATGGGAAGCCTGTCCCTTTCTGAATGGAGATGGAGAAGGAGTGGATGGGGAGGGAGCAGACGAGGAAGGGGAGAGAAGGGGAGGAGAGGAGGGAGGGGAAACTTGTTGGTATGTAAAATAAAAAATGTTATTTAAATAAAAAAGAATATATGATGGAGAGGTGGGAAAGAAAGGAGCAAAATGTTTTTGTTTTCTTTTATTTTCTTTCTTGGGGGAGGCTACAAGAGTGGAGGGAAGATATGGAAGGACTGGGAAAAAAGTAGGATTGGTGTGCATGATGTGGAATTCTCAAAGCATAAATTAAAAAAAATGTTTAAAAAAGAGACAGAGAAGGATCCTCACCATATAATGTGTAGCCCATGTGCCTATGGAATTGAAGTCTGTGAAAACTGTGGAAAGCCATTGATATTCTGTTTAATAATGAACCCGAGAAAACAGAAAACATTGAAAACAAAGTGCCAACCATTAGTTGAAATTCCAATTGTTAGTATTTTCCCATGTTTATGTCTCTATATGTATAGATTTCAAAAACAGCATTATTACACTCACAAAAGTTAGTCCACTGTGCCAATCTGCTATTGCTAATTTATTTATATTTCTCTAATTACTAATTAATCTGATTCCCATTTTGCGGTGTGGATTTTGATAGCAGATGCCATTAAGGACATTGTTCATATACAAATACTATTTTAAATACACACTGAAATATTTCAGTGTGTAATGTCAATTTATTTATAATATTTTAGTGCAGATTAAGTAAAGACATTTCAATGACATCGAAGCATGTTACCTAAGAATAAATACACACATATTTATGTTAAACCCGAAGATGTGAGGAGTAAGACCACTTATCCAAATAATTATGGTCAAATTGATTAAAGTATGCATTTTTATTCACGTACAAGGGCTGCCTCCCCCTAAGGCAGGGTTAGAGAGGTGAGTGTTAATGTAAGGAAGACAAAGTTTTTATAGCTCAGGGGTAGGGGGTTTCCAAATGGGGCACATGTGGGCAAAATAGGTGAGTTACAGGAGCAGAAGTTAGTCCCTCCTGACACAAAGACGTGGCTGTAAGGAAGGCATAGCAAGGTTGTCATAACAACCGGTAGTCATAACAAAGTAGACATAAAACCTTTTGAAACAGAGGCAGGATTACAAGATGGTTCTACACAGCATTTTGAAACAAAGCCATGGTTGCTGTTTCCCAGAACAGGCAGTATAGAAGTATTTGTAGTTGAGGTTACAGGTGGGGCATAGTCCAATTCTTGAGAAACAGAGGTTTAATCATAAACAGGAATGGACCTAGTTTGCCTTTACTATAAGATGCTTTCGTGCCCAAGGTAGAGGCGGGCTGTCAATGAAAATTCAAAATTTTATCAAGGCATTAAAGAAAATGAAGACAGACTTTTTTCCTGTAATTGTGCATGTCTTCTCTTTCATATAAACTAATTTCAATATAAACATTTATTTTCTTTACTTTTGTTTAAACATTTACTTATTTAGTTTTTGTGGTTAAAGAACCAGGTAAAATTTATGAAGACTGGGGAGACAGCTCAGTGCTTAGTGAGTAAAGTGTTTACCAGTCAAACATGAGGACCTGAGTTCAATTCCCAGCTCTGAAGTAAAAAGCAAGGTGTGTGGAAGTACATGCATACATGTGTGCGTGTGTGTGCGTGCACACACGCATATGCACGTGCATGGTGCATGAGCCTATGCTGGATGAGATGTCTTGTAATACTAATGTCCTAATGCTGGTGAATTGGAGACAGATGGATCCCTGAAGCTCATTGCCCAGATGACCTAACCGAATCTGCTAGTCCTAGGTTTCAGTGAGACTTCCTTGCTCAAAATTAAGCTGACTGGTATCTGAGAAATGATACCCACATTGACCTCTGGCCTCTACAATGAACACTAATCATGTTCATTGTACCTGCACACACATGAAGGTGCATACACACCAAAAAAATAAAAAATTGTTTATTGTTTAAAATACTGTAGAAAAGTATAAACTGTAATAAAATAAGAAAGGAACCACTTGTAGCAATAAGTCACTCCATCTGTTAGTGTCTCTAATCCTAGTTTATTTAGAGTTGGAGAGGTCATCCTTCTGTGTGGGTCTCTTCCAAGGACTAGAACACTTCTCTTCTTGCCCATTCCTAGTGTCATGGTTCCTCCTCCCCAGACAGGGACTCCTGAAGCTTGCTTCTGACAGACAGTTCCAACTCTGCCAGCCTTCCACAACAGTATGGAGTTCTCTCCTTTTCCCCTCAAACCCCTTAGATGTGGGGTTCCTCATGGCTGCAGATCTGGACCCTGTAACTCCACTAATGCAGCGGACCCCACTCGTGCCATAGACTTCTGGCTCTTTTGGACTCCCATCATGGGGAATCTGAAAGGAGAATGGCCAGAAAACTGGCCCTCAGGACAGTCAAGTAACCAGGTAACCAGGGCCGGAAAAGAAAAGAGAGAACATGGTAACAGTCACAGTGCAGATATAGAAGGTTTGGGGGACAGCTCAGCCATTTAAGTGCCTGCCACGCAAGTATGAGGATCTGAGCTAGAATCTCCAGCACCCACGGCAAAGCCAGGTGCCACACGTAGGTCTGTAACCCCATGGCTGGGGGCGTGGTGGCAGTGGGCAATGGGGGTGATCTGTGGGGCTCATTGATTAATGCATGAACTCTTGTCCAGGGTTCAGTGAGAGACCATGTTCCAAAACAGTAACAACGCAGAGTCCTTGAGGAAGACACTTAGCCTTTGACCTCCACGGGCAGGCATATGCAACTCACCGACATGTGCACCCGTCCATCCACACGAAGATAAGTGTACACCGCACACTTAAGGGAGGTGTGTGTAGCTAAGTTAGGCACTAGGTAGAAAGAAGATTCAACCGTGCAACTCATCTAGAAGTGGGGGGTCGTCCTGGCTGTCAAATCTTGTCAGGGAGTGCCTCTAGACCCTGTTGACTGATTATAGAGAAGTTTCAACTGGTTGCGACTTACCAAAGCACTGCAGACCAAGGCTGGGGCTTTTCATCTGTAGGGCAGAGAGGGAGCCTGCTGGCTCAAGGAAAGGCGTGGCCCTTGTCAATCACCAGCTCCTCTTATTCCCTGGTCCTCAGCAGCCCAAACCTAACTGATTCTTCTGCGATTGCTCTTTCTGTCTGTGCTCACTGCGGCTAGCACCCTGTTAACATCAGCCTTTCACAAACACTAGCCGTGCGCTCCCCACTCCTGACTCCACTGGGGAGGGCGACAAGATGACCTAAACCATAGTGGAGTTTGCTCCACCCTTTATCTCCTAGCCCTGGACACTGGGCCCAGCCTGCCCTTGTCCTTAGCTCTGCGGAAGGGGCTCCCCACATCGATTGTTTGTCATCAAGGCTGCAGCAGGGGACAGCACCTGCAAACCACAAAGTAAGTGCGTGGAAGGGAAACGCCTTTCATTCTTGGTCATAATGTAATGTAATCAGCTCCAAGAAGGGTACATAAGGAAGATTCTGCAATAGCCCACTTTGCCTCCCGGCACTGGTTTGCCCCTTCTTCCAAGCCTCAGAATCCTGAATCTTGAGTAAGAATGCTGGAGAGGCTGCCTGTGACGTTGCCTTTTGGAGACAGCGGGAGTCAACCCGCCCTGGACCTCCGGGATGCAGGGGGGCGGGGCACCCACACCTGTAGTCTCTTGGGATGTGGGACCCCCAGGCTTGGGTCAACAGGGCTTTAGGGATGCAAAACCCACAGCATTAGGGGAGCGACTGAGTGGGCAGAGGGAGAGAGCTAGAGAGAACAAGAACAAAGCCAGCAAGCCGAGTCGTTCTGGGTGGCGGCGGCGCAGTGGCGGCTGAGTCCCCTAGCACTCCTCCGCGAGTCGGCGGCGTCCTCCCGTCCCCGCCCTCCGGAACGCGGAGAAGCGGGGCTGCTGCTGCGCGCGGGTGCCCGGAGGCCCGCCCCCCACGGCGGCGCGGAGCCTGGAGCTGGCCGTGGTGCTGACGCTAGGCTCGGGCGCGCACTCGCTGCCTGGTTCGGGCGCGGCCGCGCCCTGCGACACTCCCCAGCCTCAGCGGTAAGTGGCCGGGGCCCCAAGAGACTGCGTAGGTCCCAGCCTCGCCCGTCCTCATTGGGAACTGGGGGGACCGGGGAATGTTTGAGCGCTTTCTGCGATGGACGGCTGAGAGAAGGGGCCACGATGGGCACTCCCTCCACTCTGCGGCGCTCAGCGAGGATTCGCGGGGCCTGGGGGCTGAGCGTGGTGACTGGTTTAGGTAATCGGGAAAACCCTGTCACCACGGACGAGGGGTCTGGGGAAGGAGTAAGATGATAGTGGTTCATCTGTCCACTTGGCAGGGGCTCCCTCAGAGGAGGTGAGCCAGGATCTCCACCCAAAGGGCCCATTGTCTCCCTAGTGTGGGAGTGGGTGGCTCTCACCGCAGATTCTATTTCTGCTTTATTACCCACCCCACCCCCATCCCAGAACATTAGAGCTTTTTCATCTCACTTAGGCCTTCACCAGGCCAGCAACAAGGCATACTGCCACGGAAACAAACTACTGCCCCCTAGCCTCCACTACCCAGTCCCAAACCCAGTGAAGTCACTGGGCAAGGTACCTCACCTAGGCCTGCTCTTTCTTAAACACCTCTTCGTAGTTCACTGCCTGCTGTGACTTGGGGGGGGGGGGGATATAGGGTGGGGGCGGGGACAGACACGGGAGAGGCATTTCAAATACCAAAAGTACTGGCCATGTAGTCTGCTGGAGGGTTTGTTTTTAATTTTGCTCTATAATATTTTCACAACACATACACACACACGGAAAGAAAGGCACAGGATTATCTTCCAAGGGGATAAGAAAATCCTAGATAGCTGATCTAAAATTAGATCTAGAGGGGTCACTTCATGGAATGTTCATTTTGTAGTAAATTCTTGTCCTGGTGTGCTGAACACCAGCAGCAGACATTAGCATCTCTGTGGCCGCCTTTCTGCTGGCCTCTGGGACAGTTGGTTTCCAATCTATCCTCCCTTTGGCCTCCACTCCTGGTTTTCCATTTTCACCTGTAGCTCCTTCCCGGGACCCAGGTCAGATATGGTCTCCTAACTAGTCTCTTGGCTTGGTCCCATTGCTTGCTGTCCTGATCACTGCATCCACTTTTAGACATTTAAATGTCTCTTTCCCTTGTCCTTGGGGCCTTTTGCAGGGTGTGTTCACTGGCTGGGATATGCAACCTGTATTTTTTTTTTTTTTTTGACTGAATGCCTTCTGCTGTTTTTTAGGTTTTATTTAAACAGCACATCCCTGGAGCAGAACTGATTAAATAAACACACTGCATGGTTTCTGATCTCATGGAGTTTGAAGGCTCATCTTAGCTTTAGTGCGGTTGGGGCCTGTCTTAGAAAATTATCAGGATAAATTGCATTTGTAGAATTAAAATGTCTGACTGGCATCTTAATTAGGAAACGGAAATGTGTGATATTTCATCAAATGAAACGTATGGTCAAGGTGTTTCAAATATTTAAAACGCTTCATTTAAATAAGCAGTATCATGTGAGTTGAAGCTCTGAGCCTTAAAGACTGTTCCTGGAGACTGGGGAGAAAACTCGATCAGGAAAGAACTTGCTATGGGGGCCTCCAGGATAAGTCAGTGGCTATAAGCACTTGCCACCGAGCCTGGTGTCCTGAGTTGGATTCCTGTGACCCAGACAGTGGAAGGAGAGAACAGATACTGCAGATTGCCCTCTGACCTCTGCACACACATCATGGTGCTTTGGAGCACTCGCTCAAATGAGTGATACAACTTCTGTTCAAATTTCCATGCAAGTGCGGAGACCCGAGTTCAATCCCCAAGAATCATATAAAACGTCAGTCATGGCGGCATGCCCTTCAAATTCCAGCACTTAGGGAGACAGATGGACCTTGGGGCTCACTGTCAAGGGTCAGCCTTGTTTGCTTGGCAGGCTCTGGGTCCCAGTGGGAGACTGTTTCAGAAGCAAAGAGGGCGGTTCCTGAGGAGTGGTACCGGAAGTTGACCTCAGATCCCCATGCCCACAAAATATCACTCCCCAAGCCAAACACACACACTCACACACACACACACACACACACACACACACACACACTCACACACACACACACAGTGTGCAATACTGCATACATCTGTCTGCTACAGTTGAAGTGCTGGGCTTTAGCAAACTTCAAACCTTGTTCTAGAGCAATGCCAAGCACTAGAATAAAAAGATCAGTGGTGGCTGAGCTCTGCAGATCACGAAGGAGAAGACCCTTGGGAAGAGAGACAGAGAGATGGCAGGCATGGAAGAAGGACATGTCATGAATTCCTATTGACAGGCTGTTAGCCACAGGGTTACAAAAACCAAGTGTGCATTTTCCGACTGAGAACCTACGTACATTTAGCCTTCGCCCCCAGGCAGTGCTGCCATAGCATCTGGCTGTCTGAATAAACCCCACTCTGCTATGAAAGCTGTGGTGGAAGGCGACTGCCCAGCCCACCTCCCACCAGGCAGCTCGCCTTCCACCCACGTTTCCAAAGAGACAGGCTGGATTAAACATTTTAATGGGAGAAGTGACCGAAGCAAAAGGTCACACCCCAGTACTGATGCCTCCGGTGCACTGTTACCAACTTTACCAGTTGTTCTTACTGTATGTAGAGTGCAAAACATTCAGAGCAGCCTTGGAGTCCAGTCTTTGTGTTATCATAGTGGAGGGACCACGCTGTAAGTTCAGAATGGAACGAACTGTCCCCCTTTTCCTGATCTGATCTCAGTTGGTTGCTCTGAGAGCTGGAAAGCGGTAGTTTGACTGAAAGAGATCTCTGTCCAAATGGTTTAATTCTTCTAGGTGTGAAGTTTTACAAACAGTGAAGCAGTCTTGATGGTGGCTGCATGGAGCTATTTTCCAGGGCACAGTAACTCAAATAGGCCCCCCAAACACTGAGCGGCATGAGTGAGCTGATAGCTCATTACAAATATCTCCATTAAGATTACACTGCTTTCAATTAGAATCTTTCTAAATTTGGACGAGTTGCCCTTGCAGCCTGCAGCTTTCACCTTCGTCTTATTTTCCAAAATTCCTCATGAGAATACATTTATTCTCCATTTTAAGGTTTCTCACAAAAGATAGTTTTAGTGGGATGTGGTAGTGTATAACCTGTAATCCCAGCACTCCAGAGGCTGAGGCAGAAGCATGACAAATTCAAGGCCAGCCTGGGCTACTGAGTGATGAGGGACGAAGTAGAGGGAGGTAGAGATCTTGAACCATTGGTTCACAGGTTCAAGTCCCAGCCTTAGCACCAACGGGTCAATTAATTGGCTTTTCTGAAGCTGAATTAAAAAAAAAAAGATTTCTTTTGTTTTTAATGTGTGTATGTATGAGCACGTGCATGTGACCGCAGACACCGGAAGAGGCCAGAAGAGGAGGTCATATCCTGCCGACCCTGACCCAGAGCTAGGAGTGATAGGCAACTGTGAACGCTCTAGTGTGGATGCTGGGAACCACACCTCCTAGGGAGCAGCAAGTGCTCTTAAGCTCTAGGCCGTTTCCCCAGCCCCTGAATTTATACTCTGTAAAGTGATGTCTGCAGTAATTTGTCCCGTACCGGCTTATTGGTCAAGTTTTCTGCTTGGTTAGGAGGATGTTGCCAATGCGTAAGTGCCAGGCCCTGTGTAACAATCACTCTGCCATGTGTGCCGGACTCCAAGAGACCCATAAAGGAATGTCTGGGGTGGGATGTTTGGAGCAGAAATCTGCAGGTTCTGGGTAGGAGAGGCTTGGGTACTTGCCATCTCCCTGCAAGCTGAATAGCCACCATGGTACCTGAGGCATGGTGCCATGCCATCTCCCAGTAGGCTGAACAGCCAACATGGTGCCTGAGTCACTGGGCCCATCCATCTCCTAGTAGGCTGAACAGCCAACATGGTGCCTGAGGCACTGGACCAAGAGCTGGTGTTCTGTGCCTAGAGGAGCCAAGTAGGAGGAAGCCAAGCCTAGGCTGTGTGGCTCTTTTGCCCCTGAAGACTACTTTTCATCTTGTTCCCCAGCCAAAAGTCCCAGATGTCACCTGCAGGGGAGGAAGTGCTACCCACAGGTGTGAGCAGGTGGCAAGAGCTCAGTCAGCTCGCCCGTGCATCCCTGGGATGCTGGCTTTGGCAACCAAGTGGAGGCAGGCCCTCTGCCCACTCGGAGCTGCCTGCAGGAGCACTTCAGGGACTCTGGCCAGCCTTGACTGTCAGCTGATGGCTGTCATGCAGCCATCTGGAGGCAACCAGCATGCATCTTTGGGAGCAGTTTCCAGGGCTGAATATCCGCAGACCTTGAACCTGCTGCAGCCCCCCTCACAGGCTGGGACTGGGGCGAACTAATGCAAGGGATGATCCCAGAGCAATCCCAGAGGGGGAAGGGATTCGGCTTTGGTATCACGACAGACTGACAGAGGCCGACCTTCAGGCTACTGCCAATGAAAGGAGATGGGACAGGCAGAGAAAGTTTCTGCTGGGATTAGGGAAGAAGCTCAGAAGGCTCCCCAGCCATGCTTTGACTTTGCCATTTCTTGCTGGGGTCCTCTGCACATTTACCATAAGGGCAGCATGTTCTAAACCACCAGATTCTTCTCCCTTAAGACAGGTTTTGGATCTCCTGTGTAAACTAGGAGCATGGGGACCTGGGGAGAAGGTTGAAGGGGAGGGGAGAAGCAGGGAGGGGAGCAGAGAAAAATGCAGAGCTCAATTGGGGCCATCATCCCCAATACTAACTCCCCGCTACCTTCCTCCACAGTGGCAAGAACACTGGCAACATGGAGCTGAGGAGGGGAAAGACCTTCATCAAATCTAGCGTGCAGATTTCCCATGAGAAACTCAAAGACCCAGCAGCCTCTGTACCAGCCAAGGAGGACACAGGCCCTTGGTCACTCCCACTGGGAGGGCAACCGAGATCCCACAGTGAGAAGAGCTCCCAGACTTCTCCCTGCATTCAAGGGTATGGCCAGTTCCCCGACAAAGAGATACCATCTGATCCTGAAGGGGGTCCCACGACCGTCTGCGGAACCACCTTCAAGTTGGTGCGCAAGAGCAAGACTCACGACAGTGTACCAGGGGCCGCGAAGGCAGCCACCGCCACAGGACAGATGGTGGGGAGCATGAGCTTCCCAGAGACCCCTGGGGGTCAGCGTATGATTGACTACCGCCACTTTGTGCCCCAGATGCCCTTCGTGCCGGCTGTGGCTAAGAGCATCCCAAGGAAAAGGATTTCCCTGAAGAGGCCCAAGAAGTGCTTTCGAAACCTATTTCACATCCGCAGAAGCAAGACTGAGAACTTGGCCTCACTATCATCCAATGGGAAGAGCCTGTCATCCTCTGAGGTCCCACTGGGTGTTGGGGCAGAGCAAGGCAAATTGTTCCTCTCCGTGGGTGAGGGGCTGGGGCTGGACAGCCTATGCCAGGATCTGTCTGACAGTGAATTTCTGCCAGACACACCCTTTGACCTCTGCAGCGCCCTGTGTGAGGACGTGGCCTCACTCAAAAGCTTCGATTCGCTGACAGGTTGTGGGGAGATCTTTGCAGACGGAAGCTCTGTGCCGTCTGTGGAGATGAAAGAAGGTCCGGAGAGCCCAGCCCACTCACCCCAGGCTCTGGATAGCAAGACTCCCCGGGGTCCCTCGCAGGATAGCATGGAACAGCTGGCATCCCCTGCCCAGAACGAAGCATCAGACTTCACCAAGTTCTGGGATAATGTAAATCGCTCCGTGAAGCAGCAGCAGCGTGCCCTGCTGAGCCCATGGCTGGTGAGTCCCCAGGGGACAGACGCAGACCCGCCCAGGTTAGATACCTGTGGGTTAGCTGAACTGCCCTTGTTGCCTTGCAGGGGTCCCCCCAGTGGCTCCAAAGCCAGCTCCATAGACACAGGTACCCCCAAAAGTGAACAGCCAGAATCTGTGTCCACAAGTGACGAAGGCTACTATGACTCCTTCTCACCTGGCCTAGAGGAGGAGAAAAAGGAAGCTGCCAGCCCAGGGACACCTGCGGCCACTTTCCCCAGGGACAGCTACAGTGGGGATGCCCTCTATGAACTCTTCTATGACCCCAGCGAGGCCCCTGCTGGCCCCATCCTAGATGATGACCTGTGTGTGTCTGAGAGTCTTTCGGGACCTGCCCTGGGGACTCCACTGTCAATGTGTAGCTTCCACGTGGGAGCCGAGGAGAACCTGGCCCCAGCGCCGGGCCCTGACTTACTCAGTCAGGGATTCTTGCAGAGTACCTGGAAGGGCAAGGAATGTCTGCTGAAGCTCTGTGACACAGAACTTGCCATCACCATGGGCATTGTCAATTGGCTGCGCCGGACCCCACCCACCCCTGCCCCTGCTCCTGCCCCTGCCCCTGCCACTGCTCCTGCTCTTGTCCTTAGGGAGCCTGTTGCCCCACCTGACCCCCATGGAGTCCTCAGGGCACCAACAGAGAGCCTAGAAGGCAGGGAAAGCCAGGCCTTAGATACGGGCAAGGCCGTGACATCCTTGGCACCCAGCAGACAGGCACCCTGGGCACACCCAGGAACCAAAGACTTGCTTGTAAGAGAGCGTGAGGTCCAAAGGGAGCCTGCAAAATCTATTACTGTCCCATCTAAGGATGACTCTCCAGAGGAAGGAACACAAGACCTTTCTGAAGGCCAATCATCCTCTGTAGCTGCCATGACAACAGGCGTTTCTGGGAAAAGCAAAGCTCCAAACCCTGTCATCCGTGCTAGCTCTCAGAAGGAACTTGGGACACCCGGGAACCTGAGGTGTGCTCAAGACCCCGTAAGACCAGGGCATGGGAGAAGTGCTCTTGACCCAGGGCCCATGCTTGTAGGTTGCGTGGCCCATGTGGCAGCCTTGCAAATTTATCCAGACAGCCATTCTCCCAGAAAGGATAGGAGTTGTGGGCTCTTCTGGAATCCTCAGACTTGGGGTCCCAACACTGTGCAGAAGAAACCCACAAGCGGCCATCCTGATGGAGCAGCTGTCTGTGGCTTCTCTTCCACATCCAGCCCACAAGACCAGAGATGTCATGACCTTTTCCTGGACCTGAGTCAGCTCAAGTTGGAACCCTCCAGGCTAGGAACCCAGGCCTGTGCCTCTGTAGACAGCCAGCCCCAACAACTCAGTCCCAGGGCTCCAGAGCAGGTACCTCATAGGGGTTCAGTGGGATCCTGAACCATTCTGGGCCCCTGCTGTCCAGTAAAGCCTCTGCGGCTGTCTCCCGGAAATTCTGGGGCTTTCTTTGGACAGCAAATAGTGGCAAGTCGCTTCTTGACACATGCTACAAAATGCTGCCATGGCCTTCTGGCCTGATACAGACTTCTTTGTGGATAACTGAAAGTGGGGGCTTGCAAGCCAGCCGTGGCTCAGGCGCACCCACAGGACAGGCTCGTGTTTCTGCAGAAGCTGCATCTGTACGACCTCATTCAGAAGAACCAAGGACCAGAGTCTTCGTCCTTATTGTCCTGACGTGAGGATTGTATTTGGGGTAGAGATAGTGGGGCTCAGGCACGTGGGGGAGGGGGAGGGGAAGGGGAAATGAGATGAAGGAATCCTTATCTGATCCCAGGGCCGGAAGTTGGAAGGCTGGAAGTTTGCTGCCCTTCAAGCCACAGAACAGTCAGACTGATGGCCAGAAAATCAGTTCATGTTGTAAATGAAGACTGGGCAGCCAATCTATCTGTTTGAGGCATATGAAAAGGAGGAGGGCTAATAGCTCAAGAGACTGAGAACCCCATGGGATTGACTTCACAAGGACCCAGTAGCCTCATCCAAACCTACTCTTTACATTGGACAGAAGTCCACAGCACACTCCAACGTCACAATGCTTCTCTTTGGGAATAACAAGGACCATCCCTGTCTTGGCAACAGGCTGGAACCAGCCAGCATGGCGCATGTGCACAGTTTTGTTGGGGCTGGCCAGACCCTACCTAGTCAGTACCAGCAAGTTCTGTCGTGGGTCATTCTGTGCAAGCAACGACTTCTTTCAGCTTGTTCTCTGAGGCCTTGCGTGGGAAAATGCCCACTCTCCTTCCCACCTCTGCCATTCTGCCTTGGAGTTGCAAAGGCCTTGACTTCTGCCCCTTTCACCCCATCAGTATCCCCATCTCTTCTCCAGGAAACCCTCTGAATGGAGCTGTGCTCACCACCCCTAGCCCAAAGGCAACTCATGAACAGCACTGAAGCATTCAGAATCATGAAAGGACCTGATGGCTGGTGTCCCCGGGAAGGATCGGCATCTCTTTTGAACCAGCATGAGGGCAGGAGCAGAGGGCCCATCCTCACTGTCAAGGATTTGATTCTACCTCAGCCAAAATAATCCAGTGGCGGCCAAAGGGTGAGGATGGCAGGTAGCTGTAGACTTTGTTTCCAGGACCATATGACAGACAGGTTGCTTGAGAGGTCACGCTTCATATGCAGCTTCTGTGGAGAGGGTCAGGAGTTTCAGGCAAGCACTGTGGTCTCATTGGCAGCATGTGCTCAGTCTCTGAATGCTCAAAGTGGCATTTAGAAGGCTCTCATGGCCATTGGCATCAGCAGCTCACCAAGGTTGCTGTGGGTGAGATGAGGGCTGTGCACCATAGGTTAAAGTGGGTATCAAGATTGTAGCTGCGTGAACCTGGGCACACAGAGATGCTGGGCTGCTCACCTGGGAAGCCATGGCTTTTCCCCTTATGGCAAAACTCCATCATGACATCACTGAGCCTGTTGAATACTGATAAATAGAAGGACATTCTGCATGATCCCAGCAGCAGTCTGAGGTAAATCTGACACTCGTTTTCAGACCTAGGGACTGGGCACAGCTTGCGTGACCTTCCTTTGGACACACACATATAGTGTGCAGATAGTGGGGTTCAAATCCCTTCCAAACCCTACTACAAAGCTCTGCTGTGCAGTAGGTTCTGGAACATACTGATGGTTTCCCTCAGCTGACATTCCCAGAATCTTCACTCCTTTCTTCTTTCGGGCCACAGATGCCTGAGCACCCTAGGGTGCCAACCACGTGTCTTTTGTAATCAGGCTGAGAGCTCAGTAAGAAGGCCACTCTATCCCAGTCACAGCCCTGGGGCTTTGTACTGTACCCGACAGAGAAAATGCTCAGTAAATACTTTTTTGAAAGAACATAGTGTCAAGATGTTGTGTGTTGTTTTTCTGCTTTTTTGGTGATTCTGGGTCTCACCTTTAGAGAGAAACAGTACTGAGGTTTAACAGGAACCTGGGGCTGGTGCAGTGGCTCCATGGGTAAAATGTCTGCATACAAGAGTGAGGGTCTGAGTCCAGATCCCCAACATTCATATAAAAACCAGACGAAGCGGCGTGGGCCTGTAATCTCAACACCGGGCAAAGGAACAGAGATAGGCGACAGGTGCATCCCTGAAGCTCAGTGTCTGGGGACACACACGCACACACACAAACACGCACACACACAAACACACACACACACATGCACGCACGCACACATGCACGCGCGCACACCAGGAGTCTGCTTGAGAACCATACCTCTTTCCAAAGCAGAGGACAGTGTTTGTGATGCAGAAACTTGAAGTGATGGAGACAAACTATCCAGACTCAAGAGCACAACAAATTATACTACATGGTCCCAGACCCGGTGTGGTCTGCAGTGGTGTAGCAACAGAGCCATGGGAAACCAGGGCTGTGGTTCTGTCCCTGAGTAGGGGGTGATTTATATGATCCCAGCACCCCCTGAAGATTACCTTCAGGGTCTGTAGTGGATCCAGGGTCAGGGAGGTGGGTGATGGGAATTCTCTCTGGACCATCTTTCTCCACACCCAAACCTCCAGGCTCCATAGGCCTTAGGGTGACCCACTGAGGAGGGACATTAGGGCCAGCTAATTGCTAACCACATTCTAGAAGTTGAAAAAAAATCTGCCTCCTCCTCCTATTCTGAAATTTCTGACCAATCTTGTTTTTTTTCTATGTATGATGGTGTGTGTGGTGTATGTGCATGTGTGTGTGCAGGTGTGTGCAGGGGTGTGTGCAGGTGTGTGTGCAGGTGTGCGTGCATGTGTGTGTGTACAGGTGTGTGTGCATGTGTGTGTGCAGGTGTGTGTGCATGTGTGTGTGCAGGTGTGTGTGCAGGTGTGTGTACAGGTATGTGTGCCCATGTGGAAGTCAGGGACAGACATTGGTTGTCCTGTTCTATCATTCTCTGCTTATTCCTACTAGACAGGGTCTCTCACGGAACATAGAGCTAGGTTGACAAGGGTCCTCCTGTTTCTGCTTGCTATGACTCACCCAGGCCGTTCACACTCAGATTTTTCTGTGGGTGCTGGGGATTCAAACTCAGGTCTCCAAGTTTGTGCAGCCTCTCTCTGGCCATTTCTGTCCATCTCATTGTTCAAGCATGGCTGTGGATTTTATACAGCTTTGTGAGGGCAAGTGAGGACAGAGGCATGAGATGGGGTGGGGTGAGTCGGGCCTAGGGCAGATGAGAGGGAGGAGTGAGTTGGTGCAGGGCCTGGAAGGGGTCTGAGAGATGGTCCTAAGAGAAGGCCTGAAGGCAGGACCAGCAGAGGGCGCCTGCAGGGAGTTCTTCTCACCTTCCTGCGTTCCTATTTTATTATTTTATTTCATGTAATAGAGATAAATGCATGAGGGGCTAGAGAGGTGGCTCAACTATTAACAGCATATATTGCTCTTGCAGAGGACCTGGCTTCGGTTCCCCAGGGGGCACATGTTGGGTGCCTCACAGTCACCTGTAACTCCAATGCCAGAGGCTCCGAAGTCTGCCTTCTCAGGGTGCACATACCCACACAGAGACACATGCATACACACAATGAAAACTAAAAATAAGGTCTTAAAAAGGAAGAAATAAATACACAGAGTAAAAAGTTGGAAGTCACAGATGGGAAAACAGTAATAAGCAAATCCTTCCTCCTTGTGGGGGTTTGAATAAGAATGGACCCCGTAGGTTCGTATATTTGAAAGCTTAGTCACCAGGAAGAGGCCTGATCTGGAAGGATTAGAAGGATTAAGAGGTGTGGCCTTGTTGGAGGAAGTGTGTGGCCTGAAAGAAGAAAGGGGTGAAGGATCTCAGGGTGGGCTTTGATGTTCAAAAACCCATGCCAAGCCCAGAGTCTCTCTCTCTCTCTCTCTCTCTCTCAGCACATCAGGAGGTAGGTCTCAGCTACTTCTCCAGTTCTATGCATGCTGCCGCGGTCCCTGCCATGATGATAAGACTAAATCCCTGAAACTGTAAGACAGCCTCCAGTTTAATGCTCTCTTTTGTAAGAGTTGCTTTGGTCTTGGTGTCCCCTCACAGCAACAACAGTGACAAGAACACACCTCTGGAGTATGGAGTTCAGAGGAAGACTTTATGGAATTGGTCCTCTCCTCCCACCATACATATGGGTTTTAGGAATCAAACTCAGGCTGCCAGGCTTGTGTACCAAGCTCTCTTACTCTCTAAACCATCTTGTTAGTTCCAAAATGTGTCTTTAAATTATAACATATTTTAATTGTTTGAAAATAAGCAAAACACAAACCTCCCGAACCCTGCCTGGTTGTCTTGAGTTCCTGCTGTTGACATCTGTGTTACCAGAGGTCATTGTCTGAACCAGTTGTAGCTCAGGTTCTTGGTGCCCGCTTTAGAGAATTGAAAAAGTGCAGGCAGATGGCAAAGTAGGAAAGAATTTTATTTAAAAGCAAAGTACAAGGTAGTTACAGTCTAAGGGAACAGTGGACTCTAGTGAGATGGTTCAAGAGCCCCAGGTTACATCGAAGGCTGCTTTTTATAAGTCCTAGATTGGTTGCTAGGGGCAGGATATTGACAAATTGAGAATCAGGGCATGGTGACCCATGCATTTAATTTCAGCACTCAAGAGGCAGGCAGAGGCAGAGGAGGAGGGGCAGAGGGCAGAGGGATGGAGGGGCAGAGGGGGAGAAGGGAGGAAGTGACAGAGGGGTGGAGGGGCAAAGGCAGAGGTAGAGGCAGATTTTTGAATTTGAAATCAGGCTAACCTGGTCTACAGATTGAGTTCCAGGACAGCCAGGGCTACAATAGAAAGATCCTGTCTTGGGGGGAAAAAGGGAGGAGGAGGAGCATTTTAAGTTTTAGGGCAACCACCAACATTTATAAAGGGGTTGTAGTGATATGATGAAATAGAAATGAGAATAAAAAATGTAAAGTACTTACATTTGAATATTTGAAGACCCACTACCTGCTGTCTGGAATAAACTCACTTAAATGTACTGACACTGTTAGGTTAAGAGTAAAGGGCTGGAGAGATGGCTTAGCAGTTAAGAGCAGTTAATTGCCTGCTATTCCAGAGGTCCTGAGTTCAATTCCCAGCAACCACATGGTGGCTCACAACCATCTGTAATGAGGTCTGGTGCCCTCTTCTGGCCTGTAGGCATATACACAGAATATTCTATACATAATAAATAAATAAATATTTTTTTTAAAAAAAAGAGTAAAGACAGAGAAAGACACACCTTACAAATACCAGATCAGTGACATGGAAGGCCACCGTGTCTGCTGCAATGCTAACTTAGTAAAGTGGAAGGCCACCGTGTCCACTGCAATGGCTAACTTAGTGACGTGGAAGGCCACTGTGTCCACTGCAATGGATAACTTAGTGATGTGGAAGGCCACTGTGCCCACTGCAATGATAACTTCGTGACGTGGAAGGCCACTGTGCCCACTGCAATGGATAACTTAGTGATGTGGAAGGCCACTGTGCCCACTGCAATGATAACTTCATGACATGGAAGGCCACTGTGCCCACTGCAGTGGATAACTTAGTGATGTGGAAGGCCACTGTGCCCACTGCAATGGATAACTTGTCGACTTGACAAGACTTGGAATGACCTAAGAGACTCACTCTAGGATTATAGAAGGGAGACACTCTTCCATCACAGTGGGTGGCACCTTCCAGATGACCGTACAGATACAGAGAAGGCCAGCCAATGGTAGTGTCATCTGTTCCCTTGCCTTGGCTTATTCCTGCTGTCACTGTGGCTACCATCTTCCACTGACATGAGATCCTTCAGCTTTTCAATGTGGACCAAAGACCAAAAGCTCTCTAGGAGCCTTCTGGGCCTTCAGTGACAGTCTGAAGATGGTGAAGCCACCAGCTTTGTAGATGAGGTTCTCAGTCTTCTGAACATTCAGACAGCCATCACTGAACTGCCCAGCTTTCATTGATTAAGTCAACCTAATACATTTCTTTTTTATAATAGTGTCTTATGTCACTCTGTATCGCTGTGAAAAGACACTGTGACCAAAGCAATTCTTATAAAATAAAACATGTAGCTGGGGGGCTTGCTTACAGTTTTAAAGTTTAGTCCATTATCATTATTGTGGGGAAGCATGGTGCCACACAGGCAGACATGGTGTTGGAGAAATAGCTGAGAGTTCTATATCCTGATCCACAGGCAGGAGAGAGAGAGAGAGAGAGAGAGAGAGAGAGAGAGAGAGAGAGAGAGAGAGGCTGTGACTTACCTTAGGTATCTGCCATGTTCTTGACTTTCTGGACTAGGGGATTGCTGAGGGATATTTAATCACACTGTGAACTCCAAGTGTGCATTTGTGTTATTGGGGAGGTTGAGTTAACAACTAGTTAACAGAAGATAATCATAGAGCATTAGCTGGCTTCTGGAAGAGATAGAGAGACATACTGGAAGTATTAGGGATTTGGAGTGGTGAGGTGTTTTTGTATTTGTCAGAGTGGGGAGACATCAGCAAGGACAGGATCTTGTCTAGGTGCTACCCAACCTCTCTGAGCTAGCAGGTTTTCACCCCAGCCTTTGAATCTCGAGTTTTATTTTTAAACAGAACAAGAGAGATTTAGTTAAAGCTGCCTTTAGCAGCAGTGACAGAGTTAGTGAGGGAACAGAATTCCCACCAGGCTGTGGCCTCAGTGGCTGGGTCCCTGCCAGAGAGGCAGGCTGGTAACTGTGGAGTCGCAGTTGCTGGCTGAAATAGCAATAGATTAAGGTACAGCCACTGTGCTGAAGTTAAAACCACAAGAGTTCTTTTCATATCAAGGACTGTACATCACATATCCTTTTGGGATGTCCTAGAAACTGTTCCGTGAATAGTTCCCAGAGGGTGTGAGCCCAGTAGTTGCCTGAGCTTTAGAGCCCAGGAGAAGGGACACAGACAAGTAAAGTCCCCTCCTGAGTTCAAAGACCTCAAGACATAGGGGACAGCCAGTCTCTGCAGAGGGATGGTGGAAGAAGGTTCTTCTGCCCTCAAGTGTCCGTTGGAGACATCTGACAAAATCTTGGAGAGTCCAAGGACAACGGAAGATGAGAGCATAAATGAAACAAGGGGGTGAGAGGATGGCTCAGTCTGTAGGGCTCTTGACTTTGAAGCACAAAGTCTTGGGTTCGGTTTTCAGAACCCATGTAAAAATTCTAGGCATGATATGTGATTACAATCCCTCCACAGGCAGAGACAGACAGATCTCTGGAGCTTACTAGCCCAACACCCTGGTCTGATTGGTCATCTCTGGGCCCATGAAAGACACTGTCTCAAAGGAAATAGAGTCATCCCAAGAATGACACCTGTGGTTGTTCTCCAAATGCCCCCCCCCCCCCCCGACACACACAGAGGACAGAAGTTGTCAGGTACCTTTGCCAATCACTATATCGAATTTTTTGGTGTAGGGTTTCTCACTGAGCCTGGAGTTCACCAATTCAGCAAGACTGGGTGTCGAGCATGATCCGTCTCTGGTTCCCAGTGCAGGGATTACAGATTTACAGACTCAAGCTTCCAGACTCAGCTTTCTGTTTTTTTTTTAAATATTTATTTATTTATTATGTATACAGTATTGTCAGTATTCTGTTTGCATGTGTGCCTGCAGGCCAGAAGAGGGCACCAGATCTCCTTACGGATGGTTGTGAGCTACCATGTGGTTGCTGGGAATAGAACTCAGGACCTTTGGAAGAGCAGTCAGTGCTCTTAACCTCTGAGCCATCTCTCCAGCCCCCTGTTTTTTGTTTTTTATTTGGTTATTAAAGATCCAAACTCACATTCTCATGTTTGCCCAACAAGCACTTTACTAACTGAGCCATCTTCCCAGTACTGGCAGCTCCTTTTTATTTATTTATTATTTATTAATTAATTTATTTGCCAAATCACCCATGCTTTCCTGAAGAAATATTCATTTCTCATGGTTTCCATGTGCTTCTTGGACAAATTCAGGGTAGTTGTGTTATAACAGGCTGCAGCAACAAAGCACCACAGGCTGGGCAGCTTATAGAGCAGGAATTTCCTTGTCCTCTGCTGTGAGAGCTGGAGGTCCAAGGTCAAGTGTCAGTAGGACAGCTTGCCCTGAGGCCTCTTCCCGTGGCTCGCAGATGGCCCTCTTGTTGCGTTCCTCACAGACCCTTCCTCATGTGTGCGTTCCCCAGCAGACCTCCTTACCCAGCCCCATCTTTGCAGAAGGAAGGAAACAGAGGTAGCTATGCTGCTTACATGAGAAGAGTAAAGAGTGAGACAGAACATCTCATTTTTAGAATGAGGATCTAAAAAACACAAGATTATTTGTTCAAGAAGGAGGCAAGGAGAAAAAAGTGAAGCATTTTTCCTAAGACCCATGAGCCTTTACACCATTTTTATTCAGAAGAAAGGGATTATAACAAGAACGCTGAGGTGACAGTCGGGATGCTAATCATAGGCTGAGGGTGAGCAAATTCAACTCCCAAAGACAGGCATGGGTGCTAATTTGGAGAGAGTTGGTGCTGTGTCCTTAGGGATGCATTTCCCTCTGTCAGGTCTGAAGAATGTGAGCTCCAGGCCGAGGGACATCGATGTAAATTCAATAACAGTTGCCATGACCACCAACTCCTTTGTTCACTGTAGAACATCTCCCAACCAGCTGGATGGTTCATCCCAGCCAACCCACCATACCGACTGTAGGCTAAGATAGCTCAAAGCAGGCTGGGAGAAGTTCCATCATCCTGGGTCCTGGAGCCTACACCCAGCATCCAGGAAAGGGAGGATGTGGCCAGTAAGTTATGAAAGACCAACACACAGCAGACAAGTCCAGCTACAGGCACCCTTAGATTCAGGCACATGACTGTCAGTTCTAGAGGAATACAAGGAAACCAGGCTCATCATGGAATTGTGGGAAAGGCACAGAAATATGGGATCTTCCAGGAACGTGCTCATTCTCTCTCCTAGTTTTCAAAGAATGCAAGGTGGAGCCAGTGGCCGTGTTCCACATAGCTGTCATCTTCTAGCAAGATCATGGTGGTCCCATCTTAAGGACACCACACACGAGTGATGTGAGTATAATTCATCTGAGCTACTGAATGCTTTTCCCTTGTAGAAGGAATTCAGGGCTGGGGTTATGGAGCAGTCAGCAAAGTGATTGCTGTGCAAATATCAGGACCTGAGTTCAGTGCCCCTGATCTCATGGGGAAAAGTCAGGAATTGAAATATTCTCATAATCCCAACACTGGAGAGGAAGAAATGGGAGGATCCCTGAAGCTCAGTCAAATCAGACATCTGACAGTGACCCCTGTCCAGTCCACACACCCACTAAAGGAGGTCATAGATCATCTTCCAGGCTTCCTCAGAGAGCGCTGAGCTGCACCATGTGATCTGAATCATATCTACAGCTGCCAGGCAAGCCTATCACCTGAATATCTGAACCCTGCCAATAGCAACCTTGTTCAGACTTCTACTTCACCACATCACTTCCTTAGATTAGAAACTTAAGGTCAGGCCCAACCTTTCATAATGGCGTTCAAGGCCACTGACACAAGGCTATCCCACAGGCTCTTTCCTGTTCCAAGGATCTCAACCTAAACCCAATGCCTTCGTTTACCGTCTGCTCCCATGGCCTGTTTTATAACCATCCTGGCAGGAACGAGGATATTCTAAAGGGACATTTGTGCTCTCCCTTTGGCTATTGGACTATTTAAACCACGAATTCCAAGACACTGAAATCCCTCTACCAGGAATTTCATGCTAGGAGAAGGAGAAGGCTGGAGCCTAGTGACAGCCCAGAGGAGGACAAGAGATTTAAACCAGTTCTGACACCTTGATACACAGGTGACTCTTCAGGAAAGACTGAAACCCAGAGAACTATGGATCAGTAATGGGCAGGACCACACCCTGACCAGGGCTTCCTAGCTACCTCTTGCTCTCTCCTAAAACCTAGACCTCATGTCGGAACCCCTGAAGATGGAGGGTCCCTGTATATCTTTTTTCTCTTACCAGGATGATCATATTCAATGCACCCTGTTTCCTGCTTTCCACTGTTACTTGTTTGTTTAATTGGCTTGTTATGGCAACCAAATTACAGGTTCTGACCCTAGAAACTCTCTCTCTCTCTCTCTCTCTCTCTCTCTCTCTCTCTCTCTGCTTCAAGACTTTCTCATGCTGTGCCTTAGACCCGGGTGAAATCTCCAACAAAACATTTCAAGCCTGTCATTCCTGATTTGGAGCTGCTGAGTCACGTTTCAGCCAGCCTCAGTTGATTGGGATGCTTATCTGAGCCAGCTGCCCGAGGATACCTGAGGAGATAGTCAGGAGTCAACTTCATTTAGACCTTCTGGGCAGTGCGTTAGTAGAGGAACCCAGATGAACTAAAGAGCACTAGATTTAACAGACTCCTTGAGACACTTTTTGGTATGATTCATAAGCTTTGCATGTTTTTTTTTAAACTGGTTGACAAATTAAAACAGATTACTTCATGACATATGTGAAGTTATAAAACTTTGAATTTGGTGCCTTACAATAAATTTTGATCAGAACACAGATGCAGCCGTTCATTGACAATATGCATGAATGCTTTCGTGTTATAACAGTAGAGTCAAGCACTTGCAGAAAGAGGCTATGTGACCTGCAGAAACTAATACTTTGCCTGGCTCAAAGAAGTGTCCAGTAATGAGCTCTGGGTGAAGTCCATTCTTCTTGTGGCTCATAGCTCAACTTGCTCTTTCTTAAACACAATCTTTCCTCAACCTGCCCATCATGTGAACCTGTTCCTTTCCATTTCCAATTTATGTTCCGACCGAAACCTTTTTACTTCCCTACTCCAAATCCAGCTCAGATTCAGTGTCCATAGCAATTTGTTTATAGCTGTTCATAGCTCATCACACCCTGCTACACATGATTGTCATGTATTGTCATATGCACATCTCTACACGGTAAAATGTCCCTCAGCTACTGACAAACAGGACCAAGCTGAAACGGTGCATGGGACATGGATGTTGGATGTCTTAATAGGTAGGTGGATGGACGGACGGACAGACGGATGGATGGATGGATGTAAATGAATGGGTGAATGATGGATAAGTGGGTGGGTGGATGAATTGATGGATGAAGACATGACTAGATGTATAAGTGGATGCATAAGTGGATAGATGTGCAGGTAGATTGATGGATGGGCAGATAATATATAAATAGTAATAGATGAATAAAAACTGAACGCTCTGAATATTCTCATGAGAAGCATAACTAGAGGAGCCCAATCAAATCCTGAGATAATTTATGGCATTTTGCTCAGACATCTTTTTCTCCCTTTCCTAATGTGGGGAGTGACTTCTTTGTTTTATGGATGCTCCAAGAGTCTCTCTGTGGACTCTTCTAACATCAGCCTGATAGATAATGAGAGCTGAATAAGGATGACTTGGCATCAGGGTGGCAGGGAAGATGTAGGAAATAATTCATATCGCAGTTACCTGCCCTACTCTACAGGTACCTTGACCTATCTGAGCCTGGCACATCTGATTAATGAAGGATGGCCAGCAACATTCGTTGCCATAGAAACCATCATAAAATGGAAAGGGCCGGTACCCAGCGGAGCAAAAAGAACACCTATGAATTCTGGACAGGTACATCACATCAAGAAATAAAAGCACATGGTTTGCTGAATCTAGCTATTCCTGAAGCCATATTGTCTGATATTTCCCACATACTGAGTTTGGCCTGGGAGCAGAGAAGATGAAACTTTAGAACAGAGGATGACAAGAAGTCTGTGTGGCTTGCTTGGGTCCTGGAACTCTGATAGGGACAGCGAAGAAATGAAGAAAGGACAGATGAAATCTAGGCAGGGAGTTGGCAGTGACTGCGTAATTACTACCACTTGAACTCCTTATCAGTCACTAAATGCGGCAGGCAAGCCTTGCTGGTGAGGCACATTCACCACCCATGGCCTGACATGTGACCGCTGACATGTGCCATCTGCAGAATGAATGACCCTAACACACTCCGTCACACACACAGACTATACATACACAAATTTTAAAATTTTCACATCATTTTTATTTTCAATTCCCTTTTATCTCAGATCTCAGAATTAAAACATGTATGCAATAAATAAATACATAGAAAACAAATATAAGGAAAAAAGATTGTACCATTACCTTTAATGTTGTTAACATTTTATGTGTTTATTGTGTGTGTGTGTGTGCGCGCGCACGCGCGTGTGTGCCACTGTGTTTGTGCAGTGTCAGGGGAGAACTTGTTCAAATAGGTTCTCTCTACAAAACTCAGGATTCAAGGCTGAGGTGAAATTCTGCTCACTCAGAGAGGCTGAATTGCAAGTAGTTCACCTTCTCTCCTTGTGTCTCCCAAACCCGGTCCCCAGATCTGTTCAGCTCTGATTTAAGAACACTTGCTACACATGGCTACCTACCACTTCCTGTCAGCTAGTTGCTGATTCAGCCTCCTGAGCATAGATTAATTTTACTTAATTAAACAAATGGAACATGTTGTTTTTGTATTATAAACAAAAGCAGTAGGAAGAAATGTAACACACCTTAAAATAATACTCCCTTAATCAAACAAATGGAACATGTTTTGTATTATAAACAAAAGCAGTAGGAAGAAATGTAACACACCGTAAAATAATACTCCACAACATTTTCCTCTGGCCACTTTGATTCCATGACAGTAAACTCACATTGAGTGGCTAGTTCCAACTCTGAGAAAACTGGCCTTCTGTAGCTAAATCATCGTGACTTCTATTTGAGAGAGCAACTTATTATTATTATTATTTTGTTGAACCAGATTCCAGTTTGGGCAGGTGAACAGAAGGTGGTATTTCAGAAGAAGTACGGTAGCAATATAAAATCATTTTAAATTCTTTTTTAACAAAATCATCCTGTCTTGGGTTTTTATTACTATGAAGAGACACCTTGACCACAGCAACTCTTATAAGGAAAGCATTTAATTGGGGTGGCTCCCTTATAGTTCAGAGGTCCAGTCCATTATCACTGTCATGGGGAGCATGGCAGTACACAGGCAGACATGGTGCTGGAGCTGAGAGTCCTACATCTTAGAGGTAACAGGAAGTCGACTGAGACACTGGGTCTTATCTTGAGCATAGGAAACCTCAAAGCCTGCCCCTACGGTGACATACTCCTACTCCCTACGAGATTATGGGTGGCCAATTACATTCAAACTACCACATTCCACTCCCTGGCCTCCAAAAGCTGCTAACAGTATCATAATGCAAAATGCACTTTTTCTAACTTCAAAAGTCCCCATAGTCTATCATAGTCTCAACAATTTTTTAAAGTCCAAAATTCAAAGTTTCTTCTGAGATTCTGCAATCTCTTAACTGTAATCACCTGTAAAAATCAAAATCAAAAAGCAGATCACATACTTCCAACATGTAATGGCACATGGTATACATTACCATTGCAAAACACAGGGAAGGGAACATAGTGAGGAAATACTGGACCAAAGCAAGACCAAAACCCAGCTGAACAAACTCCAAAGTGCATCTTCATGTCTGATGTTAAAACGCTCTTCAGATCCCCAGCTCCATTCAGCTTTGTTGATTGTGACACACTTCCTTCTCTTGGGCTGCTTCCACTCCCTGTTAGCAGCTCTCCTTGGCAGCTATCCCACAGCTCTGGCATCTCTAGCTGGGCTCTCCAAGGCAATCCAGCATCAACTTGCTCTGGCCTGAAACTCAGAGATCTGCCAGCTTCTGCCTTCCCAATGCTAAGATTAAAGGTGTGCCTCACCGTAGCTGACTCCACAAACTGTCCTTTCCCGGTGGGTTAGAGCTGTGCTTGGCACATAGACACGGTTCTATGAGTGTTTAACTGAGCCATTACTGAGATCAACTGAAGCATGAAGACTTGGTTTAAGCAAGACACGTGGCTTTGGTATGAAAGCAGTCATAACAAGAACAAGGCTAACAGGAAAGCAAAACGCCATTGAAGTCACCAAAAACAGCATGATTTTTACTTAAATATGCCAAGGAAAAGTACAGCTCTGGGTTTCTAAAGGATATGTGGGTTTCATTTGTTCGTCTGTTGGCTGGGGACCTAGAGTTGTTACCAGGGACACTGAGATTCTCCTTCTTGGTTCTCATTAATAAAAGTTTCTTGGAGAACACAATTAGAAATAGAAACAGAGATAGCTTGGTAAGAAAGGAAGCATGCTCCCCAGAATGAGAGTGGACAAGTGAGCGGAGGACAAAGCAGAAACTCGACCTGTGGTGTTCGAGAAGGTCGTCCACAGTCCCCTCTTCTCTGCTTGTATTTCGAAGGCTTGTCCACGCACCCTCTGTCCTAAGAAGCAGCCCTGGTGAGGAAGGGCTTCTAGTCTTTTGCAGACTGAATTCTTTTATGTATTCATCTGGATGTTTCAGCTCAGGTTCCTAATTTCCTGCTGCAGGGTCACTTGACTGCCTACCCCCAAATCACAGGCTTCACTTCAGGTGTGTACCGTTGCCCACAGAAAAGTGCATGTTCTGATGAGCCCTCGTGGGGCCCCAGGAACCAAGCTGAACCCCTCTAGGGCCTCTTCTTATCATGTCTTTAAGTAGGATTCCTCCAGGAAATTCCATGCTCGGGCACCAGAAGAAGGATTGTTCTGTCCCTATGTGTGTTTCTTTTCTCTAAGTCACAATGTTTCTATGAAAAAGGGATCTCTCTCTCTCTCTCTCTCTCTCTCTCTCTGTGTGTGTGTGTGTGTGTATAGGTCAGATGTCAACACCAGGCGTCTCCCTCCTTCGCTCTCCACCTCACTCTTTGAAGCAGGGTCTCTCACTGAACCTGCACTTTTCCAATTAGGGCAGGCTAGCTCCCATGATCCCCCTACCTCTACCTCCCCAGCACCGAGACTGTAAGGCACTGGGGTCACACCGGGTCCTCATGCTTATGTGGCAAGCACTTCACAGTGAGCCATCTTTCCAGCTCCTCAAGTCTGGCTTCTTAGGAAACTCCATCTAAGACTCTAAGTGACAGGCAGCCAGCTCCAAAAAGTTGCTTTCTCCTGTCAAGTGAGGACTGTTGAGGCCACAGTTCCAGGACTAGAACACCCTAAATCTGGCACCAGGCTTGTCAGTCACAGTTGGTGGCTAGGGAGCTGCATGTCCATCCTGATTTGGGGGAAGGCTGAGGAGTGGGCCTGCAGAGCCTCGGATGTCAGAGACAGACATTTATCATGTTCTGCAGGTGAGCCCTGCGCTCACAGCCCTGGGAGGTCATGCCTGCGAACTACCACTCTGCCTTCTGGTCAGAGTGGGGCAGGCCATTTCTTTTGCAGAAACCCTCTGTGATCAGACAACATGAAGTGCTCAAGGGGGTCGTGACAGTTCTCATGGCTAAACGTCAGAACTGCAGACTCTGGGCCTTTTCTAGCAATCTCAGTCAGCCCTGGAAGCGAGTGCAGAATTCCGCGGACCCAGTGATGGTCACTTCCCAGCCTTTGTTCTTACCATCTGCACTTCACCTGACCGGGGACACTGCGCACTTCACCTGTTCGGGGACACTGCGCACTTCATGTGACCGGGTACACCGCGCAGTTCTCTATTTTCAATACCGCAGTCTCCCAAGATTCCGTGAGCACATGGGTTACAGCACTATCAGGATTCAGGTGGTACCTGAATTACCAAAGAAAGGGCCTTCTGTTTTATGCCACCAAGGACTGGAACATATCCTTCCAGGGGCTGGGAGTACCTGGGCCAGGCCGCTATACTCACCAGCAGGGCTGTCTGTTTCCCTGGCAGGCCCACAGGAAGTGCTGCAGATGCTAAAGCGACACACCTGTATTTGCTGGCCAAAGTGGTCCACACCCTCGGGCTTAGTAAACACTAAGCGCTGACTGTGACTAGGTGTATATGAGCTCCCAAGACACCTATGCTCAGCGCAGTCTGACCCTCTACAGACAGCCCAGGAAAAGCCATCAAGCGATGCTATTCCACGGAGGACCGCACGAGGGAGCTGTAGCCCGAGCGGAAATGAAGGTGACTGCAAGCGCCACGGGGCAGAGGCCAGACCCGCTGATTCATTCCCAGGCCCACTTCCCTTTGGCCTTAACTGGGACGATGAGTTTACCGCACAGAACATGAACTTACAAGTTCTCCCGGAGTGGAGAAGGAAAACTTGCAACATCTTTTAGGAGAGTGACTATCGTGGGATAGCCACAACCCAGACTCTCCAATTCTAGGACAAGAACACAGAAACTGATTCCCACGCTAAGACTTGGGGAGTTCGGGCAGCCAAGGAGGCCTTCCGTCAGGGCAACACTCCAGGACAAGATCATCCACACAGACCAGATAACCACATTGTTAATTGCCTGTCAGATTTTCAAGCTAAACAAACAACCAACCAACCCCTCCAAAACATCTCACATAGATTAGTTGGCAGAATGCTTGCCCCGTAAGAGCGAAGCCCTAGGTTGGATCTCCATCCAGCACCTCGTAGAGCAGGGTGTGGTGGTGCAGGCCTGTAAGCCAAGAACTCAGGAGGTGAAGGCAACGTAATTAGAAGTGCAAAGTCATCCTCGGCAACCTAGCGAGTTTGAGGCTAGCCTGGGCTTAATTGTTCAACAGACAGATAGACACAATGACCTCACCATAGAATGATAGAAATTATGGAAGGAACACTTTGATGTTGACGAGGCTACCTCCATTGTGAAGCAGCAGACAATTCTATATTCCCAGTGTCCCCACAAAGGGCTTGTCAGAGCCCAAACCACTGGGGCCACCATTGGCACCACTTCCTCACCCTGAAAGTGTTCAGCGCCTTCCTCTTTAGCCATATTTAAGACAGAGACAAGAACAAGCATGCCCCCACCCCCCACCTTCCCTGCCTCATTCATTGAGATGGTGGGAGCGGTGAGCCTGTGCTGGCCCCTGTCTCCTCTGTCTCCCGCTTTGAATAGGGACACGTGGAGTCCAGCACACCCCCACAAGGGTGTGGCAAGACCGAATGGGAAATGGCTTGAGTTTTCAGTGGGTCCCATTCCCTTCAAGGCAAGGCACAAAGCACTCACCCTCACATGATGTCTCCTCCCCAGCCCTCACCCCAGTTTCTGTGGGGGCCACCATGAGAGACAACATGAGTTTTCTCTGTCACTCTATCCAGGACCTGCAACTGACCTCACCTACACTGGCCTGGAAACAGCACAAAGTCCCAGGACTCCTGGCTCCTTCTCAGCCTGCCGACTGCTTTGACCTGACAGTGAGACATGCTGGTAGATTTATATTTAATATAAAATAATGTATTATTTTAAATGCTTTAAAATATAAATAAATTTAAATAATTTTAAAATATTTTAAAATATAAAAATAATTTATTATTTTTTAAAAAATTCATTTGTTTAGGTGGTGTCCTAGTTACTGCTCTATTGTTGTGAAGAGACACCATGACCTCAGCAACTGCTAACAGTAAGAGAAATTGTTTAATGGTCGGACTGCTTGCAATTTCAGATGCTTAGTTCATGACCACCATGGCAGGAAGTGTGGTGGCAGAGAGGCCACGACTGAGACCTTAAATCCTGATCTGCAGACTGGCAGGCAGAGAGAAAGAGAGCAAGACTTTTGAAACCCCAAAGCCCACTCCCAGTGACACACCTCCTCCAATAAGGCCACACCTCCTGATCCTTCCCAAATAGTTCCACTAATGGGAGACCAAGCGTTCAGACATGTGAGTCTATGGGGACCATTTATATCCAAATGACCACAATTAGCATACTAAATAATATCTTTTTATTTATTAATTAATTACTGATACAGAATTTTCCCCATAGTCATTTCCTTTGAGTGGAAGCATTTCTCCCTAAGGGGAAGCTCATTAGACCCAGGAAGTTCTAAAACAAGACTGTGAACAGTTCTAAATGTTCAGGAGGTCCTTTTCTTCCCCACGGTTATAAAAGCAATAAAGGCAGCGGAGAAGAGGGGCCCTTCTGGCGTGCAGAACCAACTGTGTGCACTGAGCTCTCCACTTCCAGCTCTCCTGAGATGTCAGCCACACTGGGGTGGCCTTTGCTGGTGCAGCTGTCTTCGAGTCACTTCTGTTCTTGTAACTTTTCACCCATGATCCTTTGGGTGACCCCAATAAATTGGTTGATTCACCAGTTTGGACTTCAGTGGTATCATTTTGTTCTGTTCTCAATTATCTCTCTTGGGTGAGTAGACACTTGTTCATCACTCCCTAGGGACAGTGTCACACAGAGGCCTCAAGTAGACTGGGCTGGCCTCAGGCTCCCACGTACTTCAGGATGACCTTGAGCTCCCCATCTTCTTGTCCCTATCCCCCAAGTGCTGAGATTACAGAACTAGCCAAAACAATTGACCCCTCCTCAATGTGACACATAAACCCATCACTATTAAAGTATAACCTTTCCTTTGCTGTGCACCTCCAAGATTCCATGTTAATATAAATATAAAATATAAAACATTGTTAACCTTAAAAGTCCCATAAAGTGGGGCTGCCTGAAGCACCCACAGGTTGCCTGAGGCCACGCAGCTCAGACAGTCAAAAGACATCCACAGGGCAGCTTGGGTTCTCTTGGTCCTGTTGCAGGAGCTCCTTCCACTCCTTCAGCCAATAGCTGCTGAGATACCAGCCCATTGGGACGTGGTCTCTCTCTCTTTAAAAAAGCAGCCACTGCCCTCCTCTTGCTCTCTGGCTTCCGGCCCCGCTTCCGGCGACTAGGCTCCCTTCCTGATTGTTCAGAGGGCTGTTGCCTAGGACGGTGATCTGTAAGTTTTTTCCCCTTAAATAATTAACCATTCTATTAATCATAATTCCAAACTGGTGTGGGATTGTTTGTGACTTACGCCTTCATGGTCCAGCCTGCCTGAAGCATCCGCATGCCTGATCTGCACCTTGTGGTGCCAGGAAGATGGGTACCAGTATATTGAGCAAGAACATGGTGGTGAAACGGGAGAGAAAGAGGCAGAAGGGTTCGTGTGCTGTGTTAACAGGCATGAAGAAGTGAGGGCTGGGAGGAATGGGCTGATGTTAGCAGCCTGCTTGCCAGCCAGGGCTGCTGCTGGGGCTACGTCTGGGTCCTTGGTTCTGCAGCAGCCAGAGTCTGTGTTGATGTCCATGGCTTTAGAAACCACTGAGGTGAGGGCTGTGTGGATGACTGGGGTCTGGTCAAATGCCAGAGTCCATGTTGGCCTTCGAGGGCCATGCTTCCACTGGGGGCGTGCTAATCTGGGTGGCCTGTGCTGACACCTGGGGCCTTGGTGACATTCAAAAACGGGCCATGTCTGTGTTGATGACCCCACCTCAATTATGGTCTGAGATCTGTGACTTCTGCTATCACCGAAGGCCATGCAAATACCCAGGGTCTGAGCCATCACCTGAGGCCAGCCAGGGATCTGAGGGTCATGCTGCAGGCAGGGTTGTACTGATCTGAGTGGTCTGCACAGCCACAAGGTACCATGGTGATGTCCAGGCCTCGGATGCAACTGAGAACCATGTCTCGGTCGGTGGCCCTAATGTAGCCAGGGTCTGTGTTAAAGTCTATGGGCTCATGACACCACTGAAGGCTATGCTGATGCCACGGGTCTGGGCTGCCCCCTGGGGCCACGTTGGTGTCCTAGAGCCTTGAACCAATCCAAAACTCAATGTAACTATCATTTCCCGGGTGGGATTGATTGGATCAAAGGGGGACACTGCATGACTCGCGGCAGCTCCTGATGCCACTAGGGTAAATGAGGAGGTGTTGGAAAGATGGAGGAGCAAGGTGGGGTTTTTGTTAGTTTGTTTTTAATTAATTTTGGGGTGCATACTGTGGGACTGAGGGGTAGATATGGAGGGACTGGAAGGTGAATTGCATTGGGGTGCATGGTGTGAAATTTCTAAAGAATCAATAGTTATGCTTTTAAAAAGTCCCATTATTTTTTAAATTCAAACACTTTTAAATTTCAAAGTCTCTTTAAAATATCCAAAGCTTTTTAATTAAATAATTTATTATAAATTATTTTATTCTTATTTTTGTGAGTGCATATGGGTGTTTTGCCTGTATATATCTGTGCACTGTGTGCACACCTGGTAGCCACAGAAACCAGAATAAAGCATAAGATTCCCTCAAATTGGAATTATAGGTGGCTGTAAGCCATTATGTGGGTGCTGGGGACTGAACTCTGGAAAAGAAACCAGGGCAACCGAGTCATTACTCGAGCCCCAGTATCCAAAGTCTATTAACTATGGGTTCTCATAAAATCAAAACCCCTCTCTGCTGTCCACGGCACACACAGCTCGCCCTGTAGTCTCAGACAGGTTTCCTGCCACCTCTGATGCTGCCCTTGGCAGGCTTCCTTAGGGTTCTAGTATCCCCGGTATCTAGGATCTCCAGTGCAACTAAGGTTTGACCTTTATCAGTGGTCTATCCTGGCATCCCTTCTTAGACTCCCACCCTGCCACGCGGTGCCAACCCTCAGCTGCTCTCATGACCCCTTCTTGCCTTCAGAAAACCACACAAGAGACATAAGCATTGCCAGGCTAGGCTTTCAGCTTAAAGCGTAGCCTTGGCGCCTTCTGGACCACAGCTTCTGTGTGCTGACCTGAGGTTCTGCTTCTCAGATATTTTGCCTCAATGATGCTGATCTCTTAGTAACCATGGAAGTTTTTGTTTTGTTTGGTTTTGTCCCAGCTAACCAACATCTACTGTCCCAGCAAAGCCAAGGTTTAACTTCGGTGGTACTTGTGTCTTGCTAATCACAGCTTGTTTTTAAGCCCCAGCTGATCAGACACCACAGATTTTTTTTAATTTCTTTCTTATTTATTTATTTATTTATTATTTTGTGGCGGGATCTCACTGTGTAGCCCTGGATGGCTTGGAACTTGCTATGTAGAACAGGCTGGCTTCAAACTCACAGACATCCACCTACCTGGGTCTCCCAAGTACTGGAATGAAAGGTGTGCACCATCATGTCTGACTCACCCACAGATTTTTGATTTAAGTATCTCACATGGTGACTCTGACAGAGTATGTGCTTTCCTCTGAAACATCATAAAGAGAAGCCTCACCCTCTTCCTTGCTTGCGTCATTCTTATCTCCCAAACTCCCCTGAGAACATCCAAGTAGGTTCTGAGCACTCAACATCTTTTCCAGCTCAACGTTCCAAATGCATTCACAATCTTAAAAAAATCTAACATGGCTGGGCAGTGGTGGCGCACGCCTTTAATCTCAGCACTCGGGAGGCAGAGGCAGGCGGATCTCTGTGAGTTCGAGGCCAGCCTGGTCTACAAGAGCTAGTTCCAGGACAGGCTCCAAAGCTACAGAGAAACCCTGTCTCAAAAATCAAAAAAAAAAAAAAAAAATCTAACATGGTCATGCCTGTCACCGCAACAACCCTACTGCTGGTGGCAATTTCTGTACTAGTTTGCTCTCTGCTTCTGTGGTAAATATTCTGGTCAAAAGCAACTCAGGGAAGGAAATACTTGATTTGGTTTATACTTCCAAGTCAGGGCAGGAGCTCCAGTGGGAACTGAAGCAGAAGTGGAGGAACGCTGCTTACCGGCTTGCCTCCTCGCTCTGCTCAGAACCCTTTCTGGTCCAGCCTAGGACTCTGTCTAGAGATGCACTGTGCGCAGTGAGCCGGGCATTTTGACATTGATCAGCCATCACGAAAACGCCTCCTAAGCACACCCGCCAGGCAGTCAGCTTGAGTCAAACCCTCAGTCAAGACTCCCTCAGATAGTTTCAGCTATGCCAGGTTGACAGTTGAAGCTAAGCGGATCTCTCTTGCGCTGTCTCTTGTGTGGTTCATTTCCAGCTTCCATCACCGTTTATAACGTGCAAGAAAGCCAAGGTCATACGATGAGCACCAGGATCGCGCCCTCTCTTGTAGTGAGGTAAAGGACATAGACGTGACAAACTACAAAACCCTGTTACGGAAGCTTGAGACTATCTAACAAATGGAAATAATTCACTCTCATACAGGTTGGAAGAGTCTGTATCTAGGAGCCTATGTGATCCCTATGTGATCTTTATATTCAGCACAATCCTTAGTAGAATTAAAAAAAAAATCAGTCCTCAAACTGAACAGAATCCAGACATACAGACCAATGAAATAAACCGGGAGTCCAGATGAAACCCTTACGACAATGGCCATCTGGTTCTCAGTAAAGGAACATGCACGTTCAATGGGAAAGAACAGTTTCTCCAACAATTCACATGGAGACAAGATAAATCTGAATCATCTGCCTCATACCATGTACAAAAAAAACCCCTCTAGATTAAAAGCTAAAAGTCACAAAACCCTTAGAAGTAAAACATTACTTAGTAATGAAGACAAGGAGGATCAGTTCTTTCTCAACATACAGAAAACAGATGGATGGGGACTGGAGGTGGCTTACTTGGTACCCAACAGGCAATTAGGAGAACTGGAATTTGGGTCCTCAGCATCATCTGGGATAGCAGATGTCTATAATCCCAACACTGGGGGAGTTGGGGCAGAGACAGGTGCACACCAAGAACTCATCGGCTGGCCAACTAGCTTAGACAACTTGCTGAGCTTCCAGGAAAGCCCACCACATGGCCTCAGGCTTAGATGTGGGAGCTCACATACACCCTCTCGCTGCTTATGTTTGCTTGATGTTGGTTGGTGTGGGCTTTCTCCACCAGTGCAGGTGACAAAAGCCCCACTGGCTGGGAGCCAGGGCAAGTCGACGTGGGTGTCTCTGGATGTGGGCACACTCTGGCTGACTGCCATGCTCGTGACTCCTCCTCTTAGACCCTGCTTAGATCAGTCTGCAGAGAGAGAGAGCTTAGGATTCTACCAACCTTAAAATTCAAACATGGCTCCTCGAAGCTCTGCTTGTCCTTCCATGAGGCTCACACAGAGAGGAGGTTTGAACAGGAGTGGTCACTGACAGAGACCTTTCCAGAGGCAGTGACTATTTCATGCCATCTGAGGGGAGTCAGCTGCCTCAAGAAATAGGTACATCCTACCCCAAGGCAATTGTCACACAAGAAACACCGATTTTCCTCAACACCCACATCCAATGTGATGGTTAATAATGCCAACTTGGTAGGACTTAGGATCACCTAGGAGAGAAACCAAGGGGTATACCTGTGAGGGGTTGTTGAGATGAGGCTAACCTCTGGGTACATCTTGAGGGGTTAGTGAGAGAATGCCAGGCTCTAGGCACACCTGTGAGGGAGTCCCTGGATGATGGTTGTAGAAGTAGAAAAATCCAATTGAGCTGTAAGCAGAGCAACTCTATAGGTAAGGGGAGCGATTGAGAGGAGACAGCTAGCGGAGTCAGAGAGTTCATGGCTCTCACCACTTTGGCGTGGATGCAGTGTGAGCAGCTGCCTTGCATTCCCACCACCATGATTGCCCCGCTGTGACGGTCTACACTCTCAGTGAGCCAAGAGAAACGCTTTCTCTTGATTCTCTTTTGTTGGGGTATTTTATCACAGTGCTGAAGAAAGTAATGAACACACCCACCATCCTCTTAGTTTCTAGAACTGTAGGGCTCAAGCCCAGCAGGTCTGTAAAGGTGGGGTGCAAAGTATGACTCATAAGGAGGTGTACCGCATTCCCAAAGAACTCCTAGAGATGTCCCTTCCACATGAGCACAAATCCAGGGGACATATGTGGGAAAGCACACTAAGCAGAGAGGGAAATGGAAGAAAGGACATACAATGAACTAATTACCTAAGTGTAAAGCATTAGTTATGCCTAGAAAGAAATACAGTGGAAATTACATGCTGTTTGGTTTAATGGTCTTTTCTCAGCTATGACCTAAAAAGAATAGACAACAAAAGAAACAATGGATGAGCTGAACTTCAAAACTAAAATGTTACCAGTCTCAAAGTAACCACCCAATATAGTGAACGGCAATCCACGGAATGGGAGAGAGCATTTGCAAAGCAGGTGTCTGCTATGTGCCGCCTCCAGCACACAGATTCCATAAATTCTCACAACTCTACAAGAAAACCCAACAGACCCATCCAAAAACCAGAAAAGCAATACCAAACGAAACAGCAAGAAAGGAAAAGAGACATGTCTCCTAAGGAGGTCTACACGTATCTGAAGCACACAAAAAGGTGTCCAGTGGCATTCATCACCTAGAAACCGAACGGTCAGAAACAGGCTACTGCACACCCAGGAGAATAGTTCCAATTAACACACACGTGTGTATGCATGCACACACACAACAAACAACAACAACAACAGGAAACAACTAGCATTTGTGAGATCGGGCAGAAACGGAAACTCCTGTGCAGAAATCACCTGTTTGCTTTCCAGCCACAGGACCGGCTTCACCCTTCCCCAGAGTCCCACATTCCCCTGAGGAGGAGTAGCATATACTCTCTGACTGTGACCAAACACCTGACTTGGCCATCTCAAAGGAGGAAGCGTTTACTGTGGTTCACACTTTGGGTGTGGAGTTCACCGTGACAGGGAGGCCGTGATGGCAGGAGTGTGTCGTAGCTGGTTACATTGTACCCAAAGACAGGGTCCAGCAAGGGAGATGCCGGTACTCACTCTTCCTCTTTTCATCCTGCTGAGGACCCCAGTCCATGCAATATGCAGCCCACAGTCCAGGAACTCCCTCACAGACGTACTTAGAGGTTTATCTCCTAGGCAGTTCTGTATTCCGTCAAGCTGACAAACAGTATCAACTGTTACAGAAAGGAAGCTACTTGCAGGAGACACATTGCCAGATGCCTCTTTCCCTCATTTAATTCTTTCAACAATTAACTATGGGAAGCTCTTTCACCTGGCTTTAGAGATTAAGAGAGGGTAAGTGACTTGCCTGAGGATACACAGTGAAGGGATATAGAAGGAACAGAGTGGTCCCTGCTTCTTTAGTGTCTAGAGGACCTCATGTCTTTCAAGAATCCATGGATAAAGGTCTCTAACAGTGGGGCATTAGTTGTCGGGAAGGCATAGAGTTATTTGGGATGATAGTCCTCCTGCCCAAACTTCTTCTTGTGGGCGTTTCGTGGTAGAACAAACAGAGTTTCTTGGAGCCACGTTGGAATCTAGAAGGTAGGTAGACTCCCAGGCTCTCTTCTCTGCGAAGAACAGGTCCAGGCAGGATCTAAGGGAGGGAGTCCCAGCATGAGAGTCAGCCAGGGCTTGGCCACATCCAGACACACCCACCTCCACCTGCCCTGGCTCCCAACCCAGGGAGGCTCTGCCAAACCAAGCAAGAGTGGTGAGAGGGTGCCTGTGAGCTGCCACACCCAAGCCTGAGGCCACACAGTGGGGCTTCCTTGGTTAGTATTTACATAGATCCCTTCCGTCTCCCCTCCAGCCCTCAGGTTTACCCAGCACATGGAAACATGACATACCACACACACACACATCATACCCACACCAAATATGCACACATATGCACGCACACCATACAACACATATGCATACACACATATACAAACTACACATAACCATATATACCACGCACACTTACACACCACACCTCACACACCCAACACCTGCACACACATGCCATACCCACACCAAGAATGCACACATATGCACATTTTACAAAACACATGCATAAATGCATACACCACATACACACATATACAAACCACACACAACCATACATGCCACACACACTTACACACACACCACTCCATACCTCACACACCCAACAATTGCACGCACATACACACACACATCCCATCCCACACATCTCCATTAAGAGCACATACTGTGACCCTCGTATTCATACATCTAACAAACTGGAGTTTATCTGTCTGTGTATTCACATGTGGAGCTATCTCAGGCTTGGATCCATGACTATGCGTGCAAATCCATAGATATTCTCATGAGTAAAATTAGATCACAGTGGGACCTATCTGAATGTGGATAGTGTTCGAACCAACAACTCTCAGTCTGTGCATCCTGAGATGGTTAAACTTGACTGGATCTGGAAACAAGGCAAGCTGCTGAGCACACGTGGAAGGGTTTCTTGACTTGGAAGACCCACCCTAAAGAATGGGGTATCTTCCTGTGGCAGCCCAGAGGAGAAGAAGTGGAAGAAGGAAGCTCTTGCTTTTGCCCGCTTGCCTTGCCTCTTGCAGGCAAGTTCATCTACTCTGTTGTTGTTGCTCCTGCTACAGTAGGATTCCTTTGCTGATATTAGAACCCAGCTGTTCTGGTTTGCTTTTTACAGCTGTCATAGAGCACTGACCGAAACCAACACAGGGAGAAAAGGGCTTGTTTGGCTTTAAGGTTATATAGTCCATCATTGGTAGAGATGAAGCCTGGTTTGCTCTTTGCATATGCTTAGCTAACTTTGTACAACTACAGTGGGTTAAGCTCTCCTCCATCAGTTAGCAGTCAAGAAAACTCCCCACAGCCATACCCACAGGCCAATCTGATGGAGGCAACTTCTCAACTGAGGGTCCCTCTTTGCAGAAGACTCTCGCTTGTTGTCAGAAATTAGCACTAGCTTCTCTGGGCTTCCGATTTGGACTGAAGACCAGTGACTCTCCAAGAATCTTCTAGGCCTTCAGTGCTATATTGGGACTAGAGGTATTCTGCCTTCTAGATTGAGTAACTATGGGATCCTTGGCCTCTCCCATGGGAGACAGACATTGTTGAACTACCCAAACCATATCATGTAAGCCAATCTAATTAGTCTTCTTTTAATCTATATTCACTCTTTCACTTTTGTTCCCCTGAAGAATTCCAATACAAACCCCCACTTCTGTGGGGATGGAATGGGCTAGGCTGGGGCCTGGGAAGGGGAAGAAGAGCCAGAGAAAGGTGAGATGCTGGTCGATTTGGTTTGAATGGAAAATGTCCCTCACAGGCTCATGTGTTTCAACATTTGGTCCCCAGGGGTGATGTTGTATGAAAAGGTTGTAGAGTCTGGGGGGGGGTGTTGTGGTGCAGATGAGACACCTCCCTGGAGGAACTGGGTTATTGGGAGCAGATCTTCCTTCCGCCCACTTCCTCTGTTCACTCTGCTTCCTGATTGTGGATGCGATGTAACCAGTTGGCTTCTGGCTCCAGCTCCTACCGTCCTCACCTGCTGCCGTATTGTCTGCCATACTAGACTGAACCTGTTGATCTCGGAGCAGGAGTCAGCCTTATCAGGGCATTTCAACACAGCAACAGGAAATTAACCAATGCAGTAGCAGAGACCCCGTGGAGGAGGGTGGGTCTGCCCAAGGCTGTGCCAGAGAGTTCTCTGATGCTCCGACTAACACCCAAAATTCACATGGTGCACCTCTTGTCTCAGCACTCAGTGAGTGTCAGAGACATAAGCACATTTGGGTCTTTGTACAATGAATTTACTTAATGACAAAACATTTACAGACTACGTCAATTTCATTATCTGCAAATTGCCAAGTAGTAGCAATTTCCCTTGATAGGTGGCCAAAGCCAACACAGGTTCTTTGCTCTAATCTTAATTGCTAATATTAGCTCTTAGATCACACATTATACATCGTGTCATAATTACACTTCTACAAAGGTTACAGAATGGCTAAAAACACATTAAAGAGGTCTCAGTTGAGTTTTAAAAAGGCTTTTTGGAAGCAGAAGACACACACACACAGACACATGCACGCATGCAGAGCCAAGTTAAAGAGCCACAGAGTCAAAGTCAAGCCTCAGGGTTTAGTCCAACAGCAAAGGCGGGGTATAGGACCCAGTCCAGACAGATGAACAGTGGACAGGCAGACACCAGTTCAAGTAGGCTATATCTACAGCAGAGTTCAAGCTGGGACAGTCAGGAGTTCCCTGCCTGCCAGTCCCTTGATGCACACGCAGAATGTCAGGTGACAGATTGGAAGGAGCCATCTCCACAGCAGTGTTGGACATCATCTTTCCAGTGTCAGGGGTCCAAGTGAGAGTGTTGCATCCTTCCTCAGCCTGGTCAACTCGAATAAATTCTCAATGGTTTCACTGAGAGGGTTTAAATACATCCTTGTGCTTATTTATACGGTTCCATCCCAGTTAGCTTTCTGTAGCTGTGATAAATAAACATCAGGACCAAAAACGATTAGGGAGAAAAGAAGTTTATTTCACCATACAGACTACAGTCCATCATCAAGGGAAGACAGGGCAGGAACTCACGGCAGGAGCCAGCAAGCGAGAACTGAAGCAGAGACTACGAAGGAGCCATGCTTGCTGGCTTGCTCCCTACGGCCTGCTCAGCTTGCTTTCTTAGAGCACCCAGGACCACCTGCCCAGGAGTGGCACTGCCCACAGTGGGCTGAATACTTACATATCAGTCACTAATCCCTACAACACCCCACAGACTTGCCCATGGACCAGTCTGATGGAGGCATTTTCTCAGTTGAGGTACTCTCTGCCCAGGTAACTCTAGTTTGTGTCAAGTTGGCAAAAAAACTCAGTAGTATGTAAGCGGAGACTGCTCTTTCATTCCTGGCCACCCAGACCCAAGTAATCACACAGAAAATATATTAATTACAACACTGTTTAGCCAAAGACTCGGCTGTATTTCTAGCTAGCTCTTACATCTTGAATTAACCTATTTCTATTAATCTGTGTATCGCCACGAGGCTGTGGCTCACCTGAGGTTCTGGCTGATGTCTTTCCCCTTCGGCAGCTACATGGTGTCTCTTTGACTTATTCTCTATATATATCTCTGTTTGGATTTCCTGCCTGACTTTACTCTGCTAAGCCATTGGCAGAAACAGCTTTATTCATTATCTAATAAAAGCAACACATATTCAGAAGGACATCCCACATCGGTAGTACAGGTTCCAGTCTACTGTGATAAGATTATAGGGAGACACTCTTTTTACTTTTAGGAACAGGCCATTGATCTGCCTATGCTCCGTGGGTGGAGAGGTGATTGTTCTCACACGTCCACCAAGGCATAGTCACTCTGTCTCTATGTTTACACCCAGAATGCAGCCAATTACTGTAGTCAAATGGAGTTGCCCACAGCCAGGCATAGCCTGAAAAGTGTTGCTTTATATCATATGGAGTAAACTGATCCCTACCAATGGGGCTACATCATTGTCTTAGTCACTGTTCTATTTCTTTGAAGAGACACCATGACTAAAGCAATTATTATAAGAGAAAGCATTTAATCTGGGGCTTTCTTATGGTTTTAGAGGTTTAACCCATTATCATCATGGCGGGGAACATGGAGGCAAGCACTGGAGCTACATTCTGATCTGTAGGCAGAGAGAGAGAGAGAGAGAGAGAGAGAGAGAGAGAGAGAGAGACTGGGCCTAGCACAGGCTTTTGTTACCTCAACGCCTATCCCCAGGTATGCAATCCTCCAACAAGTCCATGCGTCTTAATCCTCCTAATCTTTTCAAATAGGTCCACTGCCTGGTGACCAAGAATTCGAATATATGAGCCTGTGGGGCCATCTTTTTCAAACCACCACAACCATCAAAGCTAAACTAAACCTAAAGGGGCTAGTTGCATGGGTATGAATTGTGTATCAAGAAAATTCAATAAGACTATATGTGTGTAAATACTTAATGGTATGGCAGTTCATACAGGTATTTACATGATCTGACCTAGTTCACTACTCAGCCATCCCAGGACACACAACCTGAACCCCTTCTCTTGTGGCAGAAGAGTACAGACTTTCAAAAGCTACATTAAGTTTGGCATATGAATCTGGGAGGCCTACACAACCACCTGGGGCCATAGTGACAACCTGACCTGAGCTGCTGCCAAAGACCGTGTCTGGGACCATGGTCCTGCTGTGGCCAGGATCTGTGTTGATGTCCCTGGCCCACGTTACAGCCAGGGACCACACAGATGCCCACTAGAGCTGAATCTGGGCCCAAGCTAGAAGCTATGTGAATTAAATATCTGTCATGAACAAATATCTGTGCCCAGATGGGACACAGCTCTATTTAGGTCTCCATTGCTGTGATGAACACCACAACCAAAAGCAACTTGGGGACGAAAGGGTTTGTTTCAGTGTGCAGCTCACAGTCCACCATGAAGGGAAGTCAGGTCAGGAACTCAGGCAGGAACTGAAGCAAGAGAGCACAGAGGAGTGCTGCTGACTGACTTTCTCTCCGGGTTTGCCAATCTGATGGGGGCGGGGAGCATTTTTTGAGATTAGGAGTCCCGCTTCTCAGCTTGTGTAAAGTTAACAAGAAACTAAACAGCTCAGGTACTCATGACAGAAACAACGCCTTTGGGGTGTAGCTTGATAAACCAGTGAGTTTAACTGGGGTTACACACAGGAGCATGGGCAACTGAAGGGCGGCTTCACCACGGAAGAAAAAGTTCTCTTCCCTGGCAATTTATAACAGTCTACATCTTTGGGAAAGGATGTAGCCTTATGAGCGCCTCCCCTAGCAACCATCAACTCTTAGTCTTTAGGGAGGTGCAGCTCTCAAGAGCCCCTCTCTCCTCCATGATTGGCCCAGACTTGTGTAGGTTTCCTATGGGTAACCACACCTTTGAGTATCTAAGAGGGCAATGGCCATGCCATGCCTGGAAGACAGTGTTCTACAGCCTCTGCACATAGAGCACCCCCACAAGGACGTACCAGGACTTGCCAGAAGCAAAAAGCCCTCTTTCTAAGAGTGAGACCTACCAGCCTAGAGATGCTGCTGGCCTGGAAGGGATGCTCTTTGCACAAAACTTCTGCTAGGGTGAACCCTCCATCATCAGATCCAGTGAGGGCTACTACATACTTGAGGGATCTCCCCTCCCCTGGGTAGGCAGTGTCACTATGCCATGCTGTCTGTGGGCATGGGTAGATGATTAGATCAGATGAAATGAATCAGTATAGTCAACAGAGTTAGAGATATCTCTTTGTCTAGCCTTGTGGAAGTTACACAATGTGGTGACCTGATGTCCATACACTGATACATCATGACATGGTAAGCACAGTCAAGATGATTAATACCTGGTATCCTGGTAAGCATGGTGGTAATCTTTCTTCTTTGCATGTTTCAAGAATGTAGAGGTGTTGGAGGAGGGCACCACTTGTTGGTTCCCAGCCCCCGGCTAGCTTAGACCTGAAATAATCACACAGAAACTGTATTAATTAAACCACTGCTTGGCCCATTAGCTCTAGCTTCTTATTGGCTAACTTTTACATATTAATTCAACCCATTTCTATTAATCTGTGTATCACCACGTGGCTGTGGCTTACTGGGTAAAGTTCCCAGCATCTATCTCCAGCCACTCCATGGCTTCTCTCTGACTCTGCCTTCTTTCTCCCAGCATACAGCCAAGCTTTTCCCACCTAGTTCTGTTCTGCCCTTGCCATAGGCTCAAAGGAGTTCTTTATTCATTAACCAATAAAAGCAACACATAGACAGAAAGACGTCCCACACCACAGAGGCAGGGAAGATGGCTCAGTGAATGAAGTGCTTACCACACAAGCATGAGGTTTTGAGTTCAGATTCCCACCATCTGTACAAAACGCTGGACATGGCAATACACACTTGTAACTCCGGTGCTGAGGTGGCAGAGGTAAGAGGAAGGGGCTTTTTTGTTTGCTGACTGGCCAGTGGAACCGAATTGGTGAGCTCCAGGTTCAGTGAGATGCTTGTCTCAAAAAATAAAGCAAGAAAAAAAAATAAGGCAAAGAATAACTAAGAAAGACATTTTATATCAACTTCTGACCTGCACACACACACACACACACACGCAATCAAAGACACTGCAAATTGCTAGTTAAGGCAATTGATGAAGTCACTAGGTCCCTTACAGATACAATCTCAACAGAAGATCTGCAGTGGTCACTGAGTTTGGGGAGGGGTTGAGGTAGGAGTTCAGTGTCTCGAGTAGGAACAGGAAGGTGTTGGGAAGGAAAGAGGAGAAGTGGGAAGAGCATAGGATAGGATGAGAGGGAGCAAAAGGGAAGGGAGGCTGTTGGAGTAAGGTCCTTTGCCCAGAAACACATCAGCTGCCCACAGGGCAAGAACTGTTATACTAGACCAGCTGCTGACATTCTAATAGGAATCAGTTGGCAGCCAGCTTGGAGCAGGCCTCTGGTAGGTTGATAGTACAGGCTGTCCTACCCTGTTAGGAACTAGGGTCTGGTGTCTAAGAACAAGAGAGTACTCCCACTTAAGCTACCTTGGTCTGAGCTGGTTGTGCAGTCTGCCTGGGCAGAGACTCAAAAGTGCTCCTGCTGGGGCAGGGGCTGCTGCTGTCCCCTCTCTTCTGAATATCTGTGAACAGAGCCAGGCAGGGTTGTCCTTAGTTCTGGCCTCCTTCACTGAGCTGGGGTTGATGTCTCTGCCTCGTGACTCCAGTGTGGGGCTAGATCTCCATCTCTGGCACCAAGCATAGCCATTGGGGGTCAGGTTGGCTGTGCTTTAAGTCTTGGCTCTGCCTTATTCTGCTCCCTGGACTCAGATCAAGCAATTTCCTTGGCACCAAGCATTAGGATCCAGTTTTTGGGGAGAGTGGCCAAGTTGGGTCCCCAGGACATTCAAGCCCAGAGACTCTATTTTTCATGGACTCATATTTATTCCATGGGCCAGCCCCAGGGTGAGGGGAGGGGGCATGTTCTGAGGCCTTGACCACAGAAGAGAAGCCCACTCCAGGCTGGTCTTTCTCCAAGGACTTAGTGTTGGATACAAACACTGACTGGGTCCTTCTGTTCTCTTGAGCTCTATAGATTGACTTTTAAAGGCAGAGGGCCAAAGGAACTGAGGAACCCTGAATAATTTCTCCAGCTGTTCAGTCTTAGTTGAGCCCTCCCAGGCCTGACAAGGCCCCTCTGATGAGGCTTCTCCCCGAAGGACATACCCAGATGTTCAGTAGATTCAGGACACAGTTGGATCCTCTTTCTGTACAGCTCAAGTCTTGACCTGTCATTCATGGGCTGAAGGGCGTGACCTCTGAACCTCTTTTCCTCATCTATAAGATGAACCACTGATTGACTTATGCTTCCAGTGTTGGAGCTGTGAACCCACAGATCCTGAATTTTTTCATAAACAACTTGTTTTTCACTGATCTGAGGGCCTACAGCTGCTCTGAGCATGAGACCCTCAGGAGTTCCTAATGGCAGGGGAATGATTTCTGGTGTGTTTGCCTGGGGCATAGCTATCCCTATATAAGCTGCCCCTGGACACAATAAAGGGGGCATTCTTGGGGAATTCCTGTTTCAAGGATGACCCGTGTCTCTGTCTGTGTCTTTGTGTGTTTCAATCTCTAGCCCCTTGCACGGTTCACGAACTGTATGGTGACGCACAGAGTGCAGACGGGCATGGTGCACCGCACCCAGTCTGTGCCTAGCTTACTGTAGGCAATGCTCATCTGGGCCCTTGGAAGATGGCTGGCAGGTGGTCCACTGGGCTAGACCCTGCAGTCAGCACCTTGGGATAGCCCATAGATGGACCTGAACACACACACACACACACACACACACACGGCCAAGGCAGCCTCGGCAGCAACAGCCACAAACACTTGGATCATTTTTTCATTGCAGAACAAATTCTTCATGATGTGTAAACATCTGCCCCATCATCTCCTACTTTGAAAACTGATAGTTTTTATTTTTATTTTTGTGTGTGTGTGTGTGTAAAGACATTAATTCTTAGGAATTCAACTGCACACCGTGCAGGAATCCTCTAGGTCTCTTCTCAGTTTCCCGCTGCCAGTGCAGCTGATCTGTGATTGGTCTCCATTCAGCTTTAGGTTCTGTATAAGCGCTGCTGTCTTGTGTGTGAGCAGAAGTGATTCATGCACAGGCAAGTGCACGTGCATACACACACACACTGTCTTTTTGTAAAGACTCCTCACACAGGCACACAGTCTCCATGGCAAACGGCCACACATGCCCCTGAATGCAAGCATAATTTCCCCTGAACACCCTGTTGCTAAGAGCAGCCTTGGCCTGGCTCCCAGGCACAGGGGCCCGACTCGCATCTTGCTGGCTGTATGGGCTTCGGATTGGATGGTTCAAATTGGGTGAGTGGGGTCATCTCACGTTGGGGGTGTGGAAAGCACTGAAGCAGACATGGTGAAGAGGATCTTGCAAGGACTTCCATCCATCTCCTGCCAAGATCCTTTTCCGGGACAGGGGCTGCTGCTTGCAGGGAAGCGCTCAGCCCGTTCTCCCTGGAAATCCATAATCTGAGAAGGGAGATGGGGCTAGGGAATCCCCATTCCACAAAGGCTGACTTGGCACATTGTTGGCCTAATCTGAGCTTGACTGTGAGCCATCAAGGAGATGTTCCCAGGTTCCCAGGCTTCCCATAGCCTCCTCTGTCCTCCCTTTCAGATAGCAGGTCTTATGTTGGTGCTAGCATAAACAAACATCCCTGGCTTCAGCATCTTTTCCTCACAAGAGGACCACACTCATGCTTTCAACCCTTGTTCTCCTCTGGGCCCAACCTTGAAGCATGTGCACATGCATTTGACCAGGTACAGGCACAGGGCTGAGCAGCTGACGCTTGCTTCCTGGCCAAGTCTACACCCACACGGGAGCAGAGTACTCAGCCTGGGATGCCCACTGTAGTGGTATAACTGACGCTCAGGAGACAACACTATAGGCCTCACTCATTCTTCTATCTGATGTCTGCTGTCCTCTTGGCCCGTGGGGAGAAGGGACAAGACCCTGCTGTTGGAACCATGCCATTTGGCTTGCCAACTCCAGTCATGCATGCCCCATTAGACAGACGTGGCAAAGACTTCCCCACCTGAACCGGGTACACCTTCTCAGGTTCCAGAAGCCCCTTCCTCGCCTCCCTCCCCCAGTCAGGCCCCTATTCAGAATATGCCGTCTCCTTGTCTGGGCTGCCTAAAATCAAAGCCGTTTGTTGCCTAGCGAGCTTACAAAGTAGGCATCTCCGCCATGTTTTATGGTCCCTTTCATTCCTTCCTCTACCGTCTCTCTCCTGGGACAACCTCCCCCACTACTCCATCTACTTCACACAAAAAGCCCATTCTGTCCTCTCTCTTTGAGACCAGTGTCACCCTGGAGACTGGCGCCTTCCAGCTTGGGCAGTCTTCTTTGCAGCAGCCCAGCCCCCCTGGCTCCCAGGCTGCCTGGAGTCCTGCCCAGTGACCCCAGCCCCCGCTCTGGCTTCCCTTCTGTGGCTGAAGTCTGAAGTCCTCTGTTTTCTTGCAGTGTCCCTGCCAGCACGAGCCCAGTGGCTCTACGGCCTCTGCTACCCTGGCAAATCCTTAGCAGCCCATACGTTGTCCCTGCCCGCCATCTGTACCAGCATCCCTCTCTCCAGTCCTTCGGGGTTCCCAGAGTCAGGCCCCACGAGTCTCCAGCACCTGCTTCAAGCTCAGCCTTGGGTCACAGCATTCTGGGTGCTTGTTGCAGATAAACACATGGCTCCTCCGGGAATATCATGTCACTGTGTGTGGTAGCCAAAGAGGGAGCATGGAAGCACAGGAGGCATGATGTACTAGAGAGTGTGTGTCATGGCTTCCAGCTCTCTCACATGTTGACATATTAAGCCTCACTTCAACATTAGAACCAAGGAAGCTCCCAGTGACATAAAACCTATTTTTTTTTTTAAAAAAAAAAAACAGCTTAGAGAGGGAAGAGTTTGCTTCGGCTCACTGTCTGTGGATACAGTCTATCATGGTGCAGAAGTCATAGCAACAGGAGCCGGAAGCAGCTGGTCATATCACATCCACAGCCGGGAGGCAGGGAATGATAAGAGCAGGTGCACAGCCCATTTTCTCTCTTTCATGCAATTCAGGACCACAGAACGGTGCGACCCATGTTTACGATGAATTTTCCCGTAACAACAAACTTAATCTAGGTAATCCCTCAGATATACCCAGAAGCATGTCTTATCTGTGATGTTAGATTCCCCCTTAAGGTGATAATCAGTATTTCATTCCAGTCCTTTGGTGTGGGTCTTAACAGAATTAGTCTATGATTGCGTCTCTTGTCTGGGAGTTACTGGGCTCAGCTGGGCACTTCTGGGTGGAAAGGAGTCAGCAGAGCAGGGCTGTAGAGAGAGTCCCAGCACAGCTAGGGGTTCATCTGCTTTACTGCTGGATCCCCCCTTCTTTTGCTCGTACAATGAATGTTAAACATACAAGACCATGGCACAGAAAACTCATCTCAAGAAGGTGTCAAATTAGCTGTCATTTCTTCCATCCATGCCCACTCTCAGGCCAGACCCTGGAGGGGGATTTACTCAGCAGAATTGTTTACCCCGCTTCCTCCACCACTCTCATATCTTCTCCAGGTTGGGTCATAGCAGGCCAGGACACAGGGGCAATGGAGCCACAGAAAAGTCAGAATCTTGCTTCCAACCACATCACTGGCAAGGGAACCTCAGATGCCGTGCCCCCTAGGCAGTATTTAGTGTGGTCAGCTCATTACCCACCGTTAAGGCAATCTAGCCAGGACTTGACTTAGAGTGCTTCAGGTCCTAGCTCCCCCATCTTAAATGCAGCCCACTCTTGGGTACGTTTTTATCCATGCCAAAGGGCAGCAATATTTTCAGTACATATAAATAATATAAACAGGGGGCTTAACTATGACACGAATATCAAGCAGGTGGTTGGAAAGATGGCTCAGCAGTTAAGAATGTATACGGCTCTCTCAGAGGACCTGAATTCAACCTCTAGTACCATATCAGGTGACTGAAAACAACCTGTATCTTCAGCTGCACAGAATCTGATACTTTTGGCCCCTGTGGATATCTGCGTTTGTGTGTGCATATCCACAAGGAGACATGCACACGTGTAAATGATTAAAACTACAACATAACACTATAAAATGCCAAATGATAGCTCTCGTCCCAGGAGACCGGAGTGGAAGTGTGGAGGCAGAGTGTGCCATTGCCAGGCCAGAGGGAGTCATTCCAGGCTGCCTTGTAGCTAAAAGAGGAAAGAGGAGGGAAGAGGGTCTTACACATACAGGGTCCAGGAGGCCCCATCTCTCCATTTGAGCCCCCCCCCCCATAAACAGAAACTGCAGGGGGTTGACATCCTGAGCCTACCCCGCATCAGGAAAATCTTTCATCTGCTCTGGCTCACCCACAACCTACAGGCTCTCTGATAGCTCCCCCTTCCGTGACTTTAACTCTCCAGGAACTTTCAGGGAACTGTTGCAGGCAGAGCCATTATGGTGGCTGCAGAGGTATAAGGTTCTCTGGGATATACCCTTGCTCCCAGGCGGGGGTGGGGTCTTTGATAGTGAAGTTGGAAATAAGGTCTGTATTATTTCCAAATAAAGTGTGCTAGCCCGTCCTCTCTCCCTCCCTCCCTCCCCTTTTCCACTTTTCCATTCCCCTTTCTTTTCTCTGCAGCTTTGGAATCTGTCCTGAAACTTGCTCTGTAGACCAACCTGGCTGACCTTGAACTCACAGAAATCTGCCGGTCTCTGCCTCCCGAATACTGGGATTAAAGATGCGCCACCACCACTGCTGGACTCTTTCTAGCTCCTTTAACTTAACCTGTTTCTCTTTATCTCCCTTGCCTTGGGGCTTTTTACTTTTGTTTCCCTTTCACTGCTTCTCTGGTCTGGCCTGGCTTCTCGCCCCAGGCATGCCTCTCACTTTCTCTTCTCTTTTCTCTCTCCAGCCTAGATTTCTCCTTTTTATTCTGCCTGCCAACCTTGCTAATCCCTCTTCTGCCTAGCTACTGGCAATCCAGCTCTTTATTAGACCAACCAGGTGCTTAGGCAGGCAAAGTGAAGCAAATGCCACACATCTTTACATAATTAAACAAATCCTTACACGCACGGTTAAACAGATGCGGCATAAACAAAAGAAACACACCTTTACACAGTTAAATTAGTATTCTGCAGCATAAACAAATGTAACACATCTTTGCCCACTTAATATTCCACAACAGTCTTGCAAAGCTGTAGTTTTTGGAGTCATCGCAGAATACCGTGTCTCTTCTCCTCATCTTAAGACAGCCTTCATCACCCTCTGATCCACCTTATTAGATTTTCTGAGGACCTCTGAATTTCTGATGCCTTTATAGGCAGCAAGGCTTAGGCCCTATTAAAGACAGGGTTGGCATAGCTGAGGCTATGACTCAGTCAATAAAGTGTTTGCTGTACACTGTGAAGACCTGAGTTCAAATCCCCAGCACCCATGTGAAAAGCTGGACTTGGCAGCATGTGCCTGAAATCCCAGGACTGGAGAGACAGAGACAGGAGGCTCTCAGGGACTTGTGGGTAAGCTAGACCAGCTTTGTCAGTCAGTTCCAGGCTCAGTAAGAGACTGTCTCAGGCAAGGTAGAGAGTGATCGAGGAAGAAACCTGATGTCAACCTCAGATCTCCAAATGTGTGTGTGTACAGATACATGTGCAAACACAAAGATGGGTTGGTTGGTTTGCAGAGGAGGTGTGTGTCTCAGTATATAGCCCTGGATGGTCATATGTAGACCCCGCTGTCCTCAGACTCACAGAGATCCACCTGCCTCTGCCTCCCAAGGCTAGAATTTGTGGTGTGTGTCGCCACGCCCAAAGACAGGGTGACAATTCCAGGAGTAAGAATAACATTGAGCATTAGCGTGGCTCTGAGGCTTGAGTGGTGTCCACCTTCCACTTGTACCCCAATTCAACTGATAGACTCAGGGTCGCTCTGGACTGCGTTCATCCCTAATTTGGCTGGGCGCACCCTGTACCCAGGCACCCTAAGGCCTGCAAGAAGAGTGAAGTCAATACTAGGCAGAGCAAAGAAGAGGGTTCCCACCTAAGAGCAGGTCTGTCTGTGTAGGAGAGGGTGGGTGGTTAGGGGCAAGGCTAGATGCTGAGCAGGAGCCAGCCATCAAATGGCAGGAAAGCACGCGCTCTCTCTCTAAAGACTACATGTGGCAAAACAGATCACATGTGAAGAAAGCCCAGGATCTCCAAACACAGGAAAAGGCAGAGGCTATGTCATGCTGAGGGCATAGGGCTTTTGAGCATCAGCCCACAGCTTTCTGGTCCATTTCCATTCTTGCCAATGACTTCCTCTTCCTTTGCCATTATCCACACGTCTCTGTGTTGCGCCCAGTGCCCAACTGTGCTCTATGCACTACCATACAGTTTGTGAGCCTCGGGCAAGGGGTTGGAGATTGAAACAAAGACACAGAGACATGGACCTCTAGTCATTGGTAAAGAAGACCTTTATTGAACAGCACCATAGAGGCTTAGATACCCAACACAGTCAGGTGGGTCAACAGGTGAAAACCTCATCCCCTGATCCTCAAGGCAAGGCAACACGCGCTCGTGAAGCAGATCCGGTAAACAACTTTGAGACAGCTTTCAGTAACTCAAATCAGAAGGAAAGTAAAGATCTCTAGCAGGGAAGAGCAGCTGGAGGCCAGGACTCCAAATGATCTCAACATCCCCGGTCTGATTCTTTGTTTCAGAACATGAGAACCTGAACATTTCAGTACATGATCCAAGCCTATCACAAGGCACATGTTTGACTAGTGTGTAAATGCAAGGACATTTCAGGGGAGGTCAGAGAATCGTCTGCAGCAGTGCATCAGGCAGGAGAACAAGACCATTTGCAAGCCTTGTGTCAGCCAGGCCAAGACAGAAGGAGCCTAAGGCTGAGCCTACATCCTACTCTTCACCCCTAGCATTCCTGTGCTGACCCTACTCATAGACACTCAGGTCCCCAGTGTTTGATGCAGACTCAGGACCTTAAGCTAACCCCTCATCTTCATGCAATGACTGCCCTCCCTGGGGCTCTTCTCATGTTCCTGTCTTAACATCATTCTCCTTGATCAGGCTCCAAATCAGCCCTTTTTCTTCCCAAAGCCTAACATCCTATTTGCCACCACTTCCTGTTGGAGTTACCTCCAACCTGCACCTCACCTCCACCCCTCCCTGCCCCTCTCTTCTGAGACCCACTAATGTGTCTCAAAAGTTTGCTTCTTGTGTGCTCAGGTCACTATGATAGTCCAAGTCCTTCCTGTCCATCTCCGGGGTTCTCTGTCTCTGCTTTCCTCATATTCCACCCCCATCGTCCCGTCTTCAGCTTCCATCTGGGCTCCTTGAGGTGCATCTGGCAGGCTTTCTTTCTGCCTGCCCCCCCCCCCAGTTTGCTGTGACCACTGAGACCTTTGCACTTGCCCCCCTCTGCCTCTGCCAGGACACTCTTACCTCTGGACCTCCCTGTGGCTTCTAAGGGTCCAGAACTCAGAAAGATCTTCTCTGACAGTATCAACCACTTCTCCCCCTTTTGCAACTGCTGCGCTTTTTACTTTGAAGCTCTTAATCTAGTTTCTCCCTGTCTGATGATTCATTTGCAAGAGTCCTCTGAGGACAGATCTATTAGTCGCTTTCCCCATTGCTGTAACGAAATATTTGACAGAGGCAATTGAAAGGGAGACAAGTTTACTAGGGGATGCAGTTCATCATGGTGAGGAAGGCATGGCCGAAGGAACACAAGGCTCCTGGTCCCATCACATCCACTGTCAGAGAGCAGAAAGAGATGAGCGTTCATGCTCAACTTACTTTGGCCTTTTTAGTTAGTCCAAAACCCGAGCTCATGAGTGGATGCTGCCTGCTTTCAGGATGAGGTTTTCCCACTTCAATCAGCCTAGTTTAGAAATGTCCTCATAGGGGCTGGAGAGATGACTTAGGGGTTAAGAGCACTAGCTGCTCTTCCAGAGGACCCAGGTTCAATTCTCAGCTCCCACATGATAGCTCACTGTCTATAACTGCAGTTCCAGGGAACCTGACCACCCCCCCCCCAACATACATACAGGCAAAACACCAATACACCTAAAAACAAGTCTTTAAAAAAGAAAGAAAAGAAATGACTTCACCAACATGCCCCGAAGCTTGTCCTCTAGGGGATTATCAATCCCATCAAGTTGACAACCATTATTAACCATCACATCAAGCAAACCAGATCGTCCCCACCCACCCCAAGTCTACAAGCTTGTAATGGGTGTACAGTAAGTGTCTCTTTAACGGATGCATGCTGTCCAGCTGGCCCAAACTTATCACAAATGGTGCAGGTCCGTGACTTGAAGAAGAAGCAAGGATGCTAAATTCTGGCAGGCTGATGGTTTCCAGTATCCACTGTGCTGACCTCTGGGGTGTCTCTCCTAGCCTAAGTTCTTCTGTCCACCACTCTCTGCCTCCAAATTCTTCCCAGTACCAGTGTTATCTTCAGCATCTCCATGCTCAGCAGGGGTTAGCGGGTGCCCAGAGGCGACAGGCTCTCCAGTTGTTACCTTTGGAGAAGTCCCCATTGGTTATTCCTCCTGACCCTGTTGCTCTCCAGGTCTGGTGTCCACAGCAGGGCTCCTGGGACACTCCCAGCCTGCAGTCTGCCTCCTTTCAAGACTCCATGCAGCTTCCTGAAGGTTGGCCACTCCAAGGCTTAACCCTGCTGCGTTCCACTAGCTGACACTTCCACTGCTCCAGACCCTGCTCACCATCTCATTCCACTATGGTCTTTGTTCTTGGGGCTCTCACCCGGCCATGTGGCATCCCACTTTCAAAATTCAGTTCCTACATGCCCACGATGTATCTCCTGCTTGGAACAGGAGCTCAGGCAGGCTGACCTCTGACCAGGGAAATGGGAAGCCATCCCCTACCTTCTAGACTGCCTGGAGAACCTCTGAGGGATGACGCCAATCCCATACTTTATATCCTAAGAAATCATCAAGGGTCAGGGAGTCTGGGTTTGCTGGCCGAGGCTGTGGGAGACCAGAGTCCAGCAGCACGACTTTAGGCTCAGCCCCGGCCTCAGCCTCCTCAGCAGCTCCTCAGCCAGAATTCTGTGGCAACTAACGCACCTGCCCTTCCAACTTCCTGCCTGCTCTGAGTCAGTATCCCTCCTGTGGATTTGTGGTCAAGCCCATATTCTTCCAAACACATCTTTCTTGCCATACCAACCAAGGGAAATTTCTGGGAATTGTATCCCAGGCCCTCGCTGATGGCATAAGCTCATCTACTTGTGTGTCCAGGAAATCTGCACACAGGGAGAGGGCACAAACCTGCCTGCCTGTTTCCATCTTTTCTGTTTCTTGGCATTTGCTGGGACGGTTCTTGTCCAGGCAACCCCCACTTCCCTATGGACGCTGTGTTTAGTTATTGCACACAACAGATATGACGTTGGGGTCATATTTAAAGGTGGGGGACTCAGATAACCCAAAACCCTATTGCACAAACCTTTCATTGAAAACAAGACTACCTTTTTTTAAAGACAAAAATGAAAGAAGGGATCGCCATGCAATCAAGTCCTCCTGAAATCTTATTCCCCACAAGAAGTCAGTTAAGCATAAGGCTGTATCTGATAAACTTTCTCTTAAGCATTAGATGCCAACTCCTTCAAGACTGCTGAGAAGTGAGCTCTTATCAAGGGTCCTTGAGACACAGAAAGGACTCTGGTGACTGGAACTGTTAGGATGTCTATTTTCCTGTATAGGGTCTGCCTGTTCCTCAGCCATGGCAGCAGGCCCTGATCCTGCTCCCCGGACCAGGCTTCTCTGTGTGGTTTCAGTGGTGTGAGGGCGGAGCGTGTCACTCACAACTTGTTAATATGCTGCCATGTGTCACTAGCAGCTTATTAATATGCAAATTGTCAGGCTTCACCCCAGACCAACTGTTTAGGAATTTCGGAAGGCATCGGAGGCTGAGTCCTGATGTCCTCCAGGCCGTTATGTGGTCCAGGCCTGTTGGGTGATATTGGGGGCTGTGGACCCCCAGACCCTGAACTCCCTGTGAGCAGCTTGTTTTTCCTGTGTTTGCAGCTGCTCTGAGCAAAATGACTTGTTTTCCTCTACTCTGAGCAGGCTGCAGCTGCTCTGAGCACGAGACCCTGATGGCAGGGGAGTGGGTTCTGATGGGTCTGCAGCTGAAAGAGCCCGAGAGCTGGGGTGTGGCAAGAGCCCTACATAAGCTGCCCCCGAGCACACTAAAGTGGGCATTCTTGTCTCGAGGATGAGCCGTGTCTCCGTCTGTTTCTGTGTCTCTGCGTGTTTCAATCTTCAGCCCCTTGCCCAGAGACTCGCAAACCATAACTGTAGCGCTAACCGTCCTGTAGTGCAGGTGCCGCAAGACAGGCGTAGAACTTCATGCTGGCCCAGTCCACTCGTCGGACAGCAGCAGAACAAGTGGCCAAGTGTGTATACTTGCAGCGGATCCCACCGTCTTCTGGGAAAGCTTAGCGCTCAGTCTTCCAAGGAGCCAGAACTCATGGGTCAGCACCTGGGAGGGTTAGTGGGTGCTGTACAGTCACCTCCTCTGGACTGAAGCATGCAGGCCTACAGAGAACCTGGAGAACCCCAGAGAACATGGAGGCTGATGACTCTCAGGAAACTCACCCAAGGCTCTTCCCCAGAGGTTGGACTCAATTGCAAGCAACTGCTGGAGAAGAGAGGACTCCATCCACGCAACACAGCATACATGAGTACTTACCCATGCAGGGGTAAGTTTTTCAGTGATGTGGCTACCTGAATCTCCCAATCCTCTGAAAGTAGCCCCTCACCCACAGTCCTCTAAGTACCCCCATAAGCAAAGCGGCCCACCAAGATGGACTTGCAGGACATCCTTTCTTTGGTCCCTGGTTGCCTCTATCTGGGGTGAATAGAAACAGACTCCCCATAAAAAGTTGTAACAATGAATCACTTCTCTGGGAAGTGTTTATTTCCCAGGTGACAAACACAGGTTCAAGGCCAGTGTCCAAGACTGAATACATAGAGCCCAGCTAGCTGAGAGTCCAATATTGGCTTTTTTCCTCCCACTGTTTGGGACTCGGGGATATGTTTCCAGCAAGCTGGGCAGCACAGAGGTGATGGATGCAGCAGGCCCTTATAATCCCCAGGTACCTTCCTGAGGCCAGCTGAGTTCTAGGCATTTACCGCTCAGCCTGGTCTGGGCTGCCCTGGGAGCTGAGAAGCGGAGAAGCAGAGATTGTGTGAACATGGGAAAAACACACAACATTCTACCCAGCACCGTGGTGACATGCTAATGATCAGTGGGGCTAGGACTTGAGGCAGGGTTGGCAGGGTGCCCAAAGCCGGTGTGGACAGATGCTCGCCTTTCGTGGGATACTTCCGGCATAAGGTCTACCTGCCGGTCCAGGTCTGCTCCCAGGACCAGGTTTTCATGTGTGGTTTCAGAAGGTGTCATTAGCAGCTTAGTAACAATATGTGATCCCATCCAGTGCAGTGGGATGTACGCAAGCTCTTGGCTTTGTATTTTCCTGCAGAAAACTAATTATCCTATTCTGTTTTACAGCTGTGTGTGTGAAGGTTTTAGTGTGTTCCAGCTGCATTTATATAAAGATAAATATAATCGGGGTTGCCTCACTGTTGGTGTATTTAATCTTTTCTTTTAATGCCAAGGAATTAGAACTAGAGGCCAGGGAGACTGTCTGGCCCTTAAGAGCACTTGTATAAGCATGAGGTTTTGAATTTGAATCTCAGTTCTCACATAAAAAGCTGGCTGTGGCCACATCTGGCTGTAACTCCTTTCCTGGGTCGGGGAAGCTGGCAGAGATAGGACCAGTTACCAGGACTTGATAGCCAGCCAGTCTAGTAGAAAATCCAGCTTCAGAGTCAGTGAGAGACCTTGTCTGAAGAGGGAAAGGCAGGGAGCAATAGCAAAGACCCTGCTCATCCTCTTGTGGTGTGTGTGCTTGCTCATGAACACACGAAAAAAAGCTAAAGCTTTTATGGCTCATTAGAAGTGTGACCCTAGAGACTCTCCGCGGCCTTGGAAGCCCTCACCTGTACAGTCTAGCCATGCCATCATCCAGGACACCTGTCACCTGTCCTTCACACGTCTGTCAAAGCATACCTGAAAAAGTAGGGAAGTGGGAGCAAAAAGTGGGTTCTGAGTCAAGACTTAAATCACAGATTTGAGTTCACAGTTGCCCCTACAATCTGTGTGAGCAGAGACTAAAGCGCTGCCTAAAATACTGTGCTAACAGTCTCTCACAGTTCAGAAAGGGAGGCAGTCTTTTACAATAGGACCTGGGCCAGGCACTAGTCACAGCACTGCGCGCCAGACAGGCCTAGGGGACCAAAGGGCGGGGATGCAAGCCCATGTGTGGCAGATGCACCTCTGGCGATTCACTTGTCCGTTTCTTACTTAGATGAAGTTCATAGTCCTGGTGGGCTCAGGAACCTTCGCCACTTCCAAGGACTTCTCCGTGTGTGTGTGTGTGTGTGTGTGTGTTTGTGTTTGTGTTTGTCCCGCTCCGGGGTGCTGGGGTGTGTGCGCGCATGTGTGCATGTCCCGTTTCTGCCGAGACCCAGGAGCGGGCAGGACTAGTGTTTGGACAAGTCCCTGCGGACCTGCACGTGCCCAGAGTGGCCGGGTTGCCGAGGCGCCGCCTCGGCGATCCAGGGAGGACCATGGGGCGGGGCGCGGGGTGGGGTCTAGAGCTTGGCTCGGTGGTGCGGACAGAGCAGAGGGTGGCCCTTGCGCCCTGGCGGCACCATGCTCGGTGTGGTGCACTTCCTTCGCAGCTTCTTCAAGGTGAGAGAAATCTTCCCAGGGACCTAAAGCCGGACTTGCTCGCAGCGTCTAGCAGAGGTCCTGGCGGGGTCCGGGGAGCGGGGAACAGCCGCGCTCTAGGCTGTCTATGGGTCGGCTACGAGGTACCGAGGTACCCAAGAAAGATCTGTGCTGCGGTCACAACTTCTAGAAGTTCTGGATCCGAGGCAGTGGACTGCACGAGTGTGGCCGTGGTGTGATTACCGCTAGGGAGTGGAGGTGGGAACGCACAGGGGAGGAGGGGCTGCGGGAAGACCGTCTTGACCTGGTTGGAGAGACTGGCAAGAGTCCGGGCGCTTCTGGGTTTCTCGCAGCCTTGGTTGGTGTTGGCCTGGAGCTACCCAGGAAGTGGTTGCTAATTTTATTACCTGGGTTGAATGTATCAGAGGGAGATATGTATCAGAATCTGGGCTGGGGCAACATCGTGAGCAAGTGCCAAAGACACTATAGGAGAATGGGAACTTAGAGGAGCCGAGTCCTGGGCTGGAGACCCCACTGTACTGGGATGTTACCACTTTTCTTGGCTACACAGAGATCGCGGGGTGGGCAGCTGGCTGCAGAGCGCTGGAGAGGGGTAGTTGGCTGCAGGTTGCTAAGCTCCACCCCTCCAGGTGAGCAGTGTGGGAGGTGGGAATGTGTCCTGACTTCAGGACCAGGGCTTTAAGAATCCGGAAGCATCAGCTGGAGGCCCGCAGGAGGAAGCCTAGGGTCAGGCCAGCAGGTGATGTTGGGGAGGAACTGTCACAGCTCTGTGGCTGCCCTGTGGAATGACCAAGAGTGAGGCAGAGTCCCTTAGCCCCGAGAGTTCTGAGGGAGAAAGCAAGTGACCCAGGCTGAGATCTGCTGGAAGCAACCCTGATCTCAGTTTTTGCCTTTGCCATCTGGAAGGGCAACCAGCTTACCTGTAACCACCAAGGTGGTTTCAACACTAATAAGAGGAGGGGGGTGCTTTCTAGGGTTGCACACTGAGGCCAGGAAGGGAGACCATGTTTGGCTGCTGTCCGGGCTTTGGCTTTTGCTATCCAGGTTCTTGGAATAATGATCCTGTCACAGAATCCCAAGCTATTTGGTCCTGGACTAATTAGTTAACCACTTAGGGTTTTGGTTTACTGTTTGGAATAGTGTGGGTAATTCATTTTGCTCCTTTCAGGTGAGGATCTTACGCAACCTTTTGGGTATTGTTTTTGTGAGCCCCAGAGACTTTGGTTCTTCCCCACCTACGACCAATGTAGGCGATAGTGAGAGTTGGTTTAGGTGACAGGTCACCTAGGCAGAGACTCCAGGTCGTGCTTGCCCCAGCTCATGGAACAGGCAGAGTGTAGCTTACCAGAGGCTGCTGGCAACTCTGTTAGCCAGGCCTGGGAACTGGGGACAGAAGGTACCCACCTTCCCCTCTTACTCACTGTCCTGTCCTAGACCCTCTTACCCCACTCCATGGATACTGAGGGCAGGGTCACCATGCCTTGGAGACGCTCCCCTGGGAGAAGCTGGAGGCCACCACAGCCACTTCTGGCTGTGCAGGTCCAGTCTACAGAGCCACATGCGAATGCAGATATCACAGTTTTACTTCCATGACACTGGTCGTGTGGGAAGTGATGGGTACCACTGGCTCCAATGGGCTTCTGTAGGAATTAATCTGGACAGGAACTTGACTGTTGACCAGTTGGATTGTTAACAGAGCCACTGCTAATCTGAGTCCCAGGAGAAACAGTGCCTCAGATGCCCAAAGCCCAGGTAGATGAGGCTTCTGCTAGGCCCGTCTTCAGACTCCAGGTGGCCCTTATGTCTGCTATGAGTATGTAAGCATGTCTAGATCAGGTGGACCAGACAGAGAGCTCACCTTTGCTGTGGGGGAGTGATTTCTTATTAATAAAGAAACTGCCTAGACCCATTTGATAGGCCAACCCTTAGGTAGGCGGAGTAAACAGAACAGAATGCTGGGAGAAAGAAGCTGAGTCAGGGAGTCGTCATGATTCTCCCACTCCAGACAGACGCAGGTTAAGATCATTCCTGGTAAGCCAGCTAGTGGGCTACACAGATTATTAGAAATGGGTTAGATCAATATGTAAAAGCTAGCCAATAAGAAACAAACTAATGGGTCAGGCAGTGTTTAAAAGAATACAGTTTCCGTGTAATTATTTCGGGTAAAGCTAGCCGGGTGGCGGGACACAGCCCGCCGCTCCGTATTTCAACAGGCTCCCATGGCACACAGCCTTTAGTGGCACCAGGAGGGATGTGCGCTGTCTCACAAGGCCACAGTCATGCATGTCTCTTTCAAGGGAGCACTCTAGAATGTTACAACTGGACATCCCAGCTATCCACCAAAGTGGTAGATCTCTGTCAGTAAACTTGACCTGTTGTCTAGTACAACAGTCAAACACTTGGGATATCTTGCCACTTGCTTTTATTCAAGGCCCAACAACATGATGTCATAGGCCATCAAAAGGCTTTCGGGAACAGAAAGGACAGGTCTCAGCTGAGGGATGGCACAGAGTTAGTGGGCAAGGTGGCAAAGGTTTGTGTGACCCCTGTCCCGGGAGTGTGATCTGTTTCTATTGATTCCTGAATACATGTGTGGACATCGATGTGTTGTGCACCTATGTGCATACACGGGAACACACACAGGCACACACCTATCAACATGCTTGTGTATATGTTTGCACATAGGGTACAAACACTGGCATGCTCATGTACACACACCTGTGCCTGCATACCAGCAAGCTTATGCACACACGTACATACATACAGGCATGCTCCTGTGTATAACTAAACACACAGCACACACACACCAATGTGCTCAGTTACACACTACACATGCACACTAGCATTCTTGTATATACATGTATGCACGCACACTGGCATACTTAGTCACACACATACACATGTACCCAATATGTAGGCCATAACTAGACATCTGTTGACTGTTGCTCAGGCACACACATGCACACCGGCGTGCTCCAAGGGACATGTACACACGGTACATGTATACTGGCGGCTTATTCACATCCATGCACCTTGGTATGTTCCTATGCACACAGATACAACAGGACACACACATGATTGTGGTCTCCCAGGCATGTCTGTGTCCATGCATATACATAGATACATGCAAGAGGACTCCATCAAAGAAATAGCTTTGTATCATTGCTAGAGATTATATAACGTGTTGCAGTATGGAGGCCACATGGTGATGAGGGAATCCCCATAGGTCAGCCTAGGTCAGCCCACTGACTCCTTTTATTATTACCATTTTAATTACACACACACACATACACATATGATGGTCTTGTACATGCCATGGTGCATGTGCTGTGGAATCGGGTCTCCTTGTCCACCTTTACATGGGATTCAGGGATTGAACCCAGGTCATCATCCATCTCGTCAGTCACCTACAGTATTCATGGCTGCTGCACAAACCCAACAGGCAGAAAAGACAGTTCCTGGTTGGTGGTGTGCCTTTAGTCACCACGGATGAAGGATCTGCAGTGAGTCACTGTTTTGGACTGGTAGCCTTTCTTGCTACTTAAGTGATGGGTCAGGGAACAGGGTGGAGTTTCTGTCAGCCGCTGATTATGCCTTTGACAGCCGAGCACTCATAACGAGGAAGTCACCATGTGGGGGCAGGCTCAGGACTTCGATAGTCTCTATGAGGTGGACTCGGGATGTGGTTCTATTTTGCAATCTGCCATACCTCTGTATCTGTTGAGCCCTTACTCCTGATGGTGGAATTTGGTGACACCAGAGCCATCAGGAGTTAGCTCAGAACCAATGTTTAATATTTCCTAAAAGGTCTATGCAGTGCTCTATAGATAGGCATTTGGAGGATTTACACTGTGCCTATGGGACTGATTCAGGGAAGTACAAGTCAGCTTCCTGCCATGGTAACAAGACACTCGAGAGAGTCAGTTCTAAAGACAGAGGGTGCAGGGGTTTCCATGAATGATGGGTTGATCCCGTGCTTTGGGGCTATGATGAGACAACACATGGGCAGAGAGAGTGCATCAAAGGCAGAGGGAGGAGGTGGCTCTGACCTAAAATCTTTCTCTTAACCACATCTCTTAACTGATCTGTCACCTCCCTCTAGCACCAATCTAAGGACAATCTTTCTGAAAATGGACTTCACTGGACAGTCTTGTTCCAAACTATTGCACAGTCTCTGCCCTACCCCACCCCCTCACACACCATGAACAAGCTATGGGTCTTCAGAGTCAGGTCAGGGACTTGCATAAGGGCAGTGGAGTCTACTCAACAAATAGACTTTTTAAATTTTTTAAAAAAATGTATTTTGAGACAGTTTCTCTGTATAGCCCAGGCTGTCTGGAACCCGTTTTGTAGACCAGACTGACCTTGAACTCACAGATCTGCCTGCCCCTGCCTCCTGAGTCCTGGGACTAACGGTGTGCATCACCACTATTTAGTTCTCAACAAATATTTGCTGATCACCTCCTATGTATCGCACATTTTTGTTGCTGAGACTGTATACAAGACCTAGTTTAGATTTTGCTTTACATTTTCTTGTGTGTATGTGTGTTGTGTGTATGTGCACAAGCTCACACTTGTGCATGCATGTGTGTAAGCCAGAAATAAACGTTTAGTGACTTCTTTAGTTCCTTTCCATTTTAGTTTTTGAGACCTGGTTTCTCCTTGAACCTGGAGCTCACTGATTGTCTGTATTGGGTGTGGTCCCCCTGTATCCACTGTCCCCTTAGCAGTGCTAGGGTTACAAACAGACTACACTGTGCTTGAATTTTTATGTAGGTTCTGGGGCTCCAAATTTAGGTCCTTATGTTCCCAGATCCAGATACAGTTTTTGGTTTTTGTTTTTAATTTTAAGTTACCTTTTATTGGTGTACGTATGTGTGCATGAATGTGCCTGGGTGCACGTGTTGTGTGTGTGTGTGTGTGTGTGTGTGTGTGTACACATGGCGGTAAGAAGACAGCTTGCAGAGAACATCAGAGCCCACGTGACAGGTGGGGTCTCTTCTTTAGACCTTTTTGGGCATGGGGGAGATTCCATAGCACAAGCCTGAAGCCATCTCTCTGACTCTCCCAGGCAGGAGACAGGGAAGGGGTGGAGAGCAGGTCATGAGGCCACCCGTACCCACTTTAATGTAAACTCACTTCCTCAGGTGGGAGACTATAAATTGGTGAGGTGAGGACTCAAGGGGGAGCCTGTGGGCATCTGTGAGAGGGGAAGAACTGCAGCGACTGGATCCTCACACTCCAGGAGTTCAAAACAACATCTCTTCACCCCAGATAGGACCCTGATGAGCTGACAGACCACAAGAAACGATCCCACCCTCGTCCAGCCCTGTGAACCAGGGATCTTACTGGGGTTGTCTGTAGGATGTTGCTTACAGACGTGTGAATGACTAAAAGCCATCCCTGATAAGCCCACCCCGGTGTGGGTGACAACTCACGAAAACGGTGTCCCTGTAGCTCCCTGCACAGCTAGGGACAGCTTGACCAGCTGGGCAGTGTCGCCACCCCGGCAGTTGCTCTGGTGGCGCCTGCTGGATACTGTCCCTTTCTGAGCTTCCCACTTTCTTTTCATCCTGAAGTCTGAGGAACCTCTTGTTTCACAAAGCCGTCAACTTGACCCAGTACCTCTCTTTGAGGCAAGGATACAAGACTCTTGCTGTGTGAAGCCACGGAGCCCCGCTGCGTGTATGTGGGATGGTGATAGATTATGGAACATGATAGGCAGCCCTCACAGGGGACACATCCACACCTCATCACATCACAAGGATGTGCCCTGTCTTTAAAACTTATAACTGGGGCCTCTCTCTGTAGATGGGCGGAGACGAGGAGAGAGACAATCTCACAGAAGTGGCTGACTGGGTGTCAGTGTCAAAGTGTCCATTCCTTTCCCGCAGTGCAGTCTTTCAGTGAGAACCCTGGATGTCCCTGGTCTGTGCGCTGTATGGGGGGGGGGGGGGGGGGGAGGTGGCTTCTCTCCCAATGCAGGTAGATGCACCGCAGGCCTTGCCTGCAGTCTGCCAGAACATACAACTTCCCTGTGGCACTCAGCTGGAGGAAATACCCCTGCTGGGCACCACAGGGTGGTGGGTGGGGAAGATGGATATGAACTACCTGGGGTTTGGGAGATGTAGGCTACTGACCTGTGCTTTTGAGTTGTACCTGGAGAAGGAGGGATGCTCTTGGTCGGGAATGGGATGACTTCTTCCTGTTCTGGTGGCCTGGGGACTGGGAGGGTTGTGACATGACCCAAGAAGCAGTGCCTGCCTGTCTCCATAGCTGGTAATTGGCATTGTGTGCCTACGAGCTGTTAGGCTGGGGAACCCCTGCCAGCTCTGATCTGGTCAGTAAATTGCATAGCATTGTTCCCAAGCAGCTGGATCTTTCCAGGCTGAGGGGGATGAGCACCCAGGAAGTGCTGCGGGTGTGATTGTGTTCTCAGCTAGCATTTCCCACAGAGCAGGGGCTAGGGCGTCTCCGGCTGGTTTTTCCAGACAGATCACATCCACGCTGGGAGGATAATGTGGGGATGCTGTCAGTCCTGGAGTAGGCTGTGACTGGTTCTGAGCTGAAAGAGTGAAATGGGGTCCTCCTGACTGGATAAAAAGCAGCAGAGCAGAGCTTGGCACCTTGTGGGTGTCATACAACTGAGCTGGGTAATGTCACCTGGGGACTGTGACCATCATCTACTCTTCTGGAAGCCTGAGCAGATGACTGTCTCAGACATTCCAAGTTAGCACCAGCAGGGAATGCAGGGCTTGTGGCTCAGGTAGAGAACTTACCTAGCTTGCCCTAGCCACTGGGTTCTGTCCCCACCATTGGGAACAACAGCCAAGAGATTTGCTTGGGGTCTCTATATGGTTCTGTAAGAGTCTTCTGTATCTTTTGAGACTCAGGAGTTCATGTGTCTGTTTAGAAGGCAAGGCTGAGAGCCCCTGTCCCAATCCCGACACCATGATTGAGTAACTTAGACAAGACACTTAACTGCTTTAAGCGTTTATGTCTATATGCAGGGCTGTCTAGCCTTGGACACTGGGATATGACATTGCTATCCTCACGTGTGCTGGGTCACATGTAGCCTGCAGGCTGCAGCTTGGACATGCCTGGATAGGCCACCATACCTGTGCCACTCCAGGAGCGTCTGACAGGCACAGGGCATGTGCCAAGCACTCCATCCATGCTGAACTAATCTCCCATGACATTTTTATACTGAGAGAAACAAATCCTTCCACTTTTACAATGTGTATCCTTTTGAGTTTCTCAAGGGCATCCTCTGCACAGAGAAGGACAGGGCTTGACCCCTAGAGGGGCTGGGCAGGAATTAGGCAGTGGAAGGGATATCTGGAAGCCTGGCTGAGCCCTGACACTTCCTGTGTTTCAGGGATATGCTGGGTTGCACAGGTCAGGTATGGATTACGTTACCACTTGATGCACTGTTAACGGGCACCAACTTTTAAGGCCATGGCTTCTCTGAGCTGAGGATTTGGGAGCTGGAGGCAAACACGTGTAGCTGGAGAGGGGAAATTCTCTGAAGCAGGGGCACTGTCAAAAAGGCCTCTTAGGCTTAAAGCAGGAGGCTGACCCTGGGGGTTCTGGGCCTGTCCAGGACAACTGGAGAAGCTGCTTAGGTTCCAGGAAAGAGTTGTCTTGTGTCACCAGCCTGATGCTTCGAGGTCAGGGCTGCCAGCATGGTTGCCATGGCCACGTTGAGGCCTCAGATGCCACGTGTATTCCATTCTTTAGTTTCGGAGGCCCTTACCCCCCTGCCTAGCCTTTCCAACGGATACAGGTTGGCACAGAACCACAGGAGTTCCTGGAGGGTCCTGCACCTATCCCAAGGCCCACCTTGAGCAGCAGTTGCAATGGGACAGTACCCACTGGGATGGAAAATTCAGTGTCTCAGGCAGAACACTGGGCAGGGCTGAAGAAAGGAGTACCAGCTCTCCTGCTGCCATGAGGTAGATGCTCCACCCTGAATGCACTGCACCGCCCAGCCTGGCCTCAGCCTTTTCTCTGGAACACCCTGCCTGCTTCGCAGTGTCGTGCTGGCTTCGTGAGCTTTTATCCCACCTGTCAATCATGTGCCACATACCGAGGCTGGTCTTGAACCTGAGTTTCATAGGGACTAGGATCTCTCCTGGTGTCTGCTAACCAGGTCTGTCTTTTAGTTTGTCCCCTGGGTGAGCTGCACGTGGGATGAATGTTCAGGTAATAAGCTTCCAGGAGCAGGCACGTCTGCTCTTGTCCTTGGCTGCCCTAGGAGATCTACCTTCTCCATGCCGGGGACATGGCAACAGGTCAGGGCGCATGAGTGCTCCCTTCCTTTGGCTCCACTGTTAAGGAAGTCCCATACCACATAAACTGGGATAGTTTCAAAGACTTATACATTAGAAAGAAAGAAATAATTAAACTTTGCTGAAAGAAATTTACCAAGACACAAATGGGAAAGGCATTTTGTTTGTAAATTTGAACTTTTTCTTTTTTTTCTTTTTTTGGTTTTTCAAGACAGGGTTGCTCTGTAGCTTATGAGGCTGTCCTGGTGGAACTAGCTCTGTAGACCAGGCTGGCCTCGAATTCAGAGATCTGCCTGCCTCTGCCTTCCGAATGCTGGGATTAAAGGTGTGTGCCACCACCGCTCAGCTTAAATTTGGACTTTTAATGTTAATATGTCAGTGTTGCTGAGAGTGCTCTCTAGACTGATATCACCACTGCCGAGGGTGCACTTCAGACTGAAGTCAGCACTGCCTAGAGTGCTCCACTGGCCAGTTTCAGCACTGCCTGCAATGCTCCAGGACTGATGTCAGCACTTCCTAGACTGCTCCAGGGATTCAATACAATTTCTTTTTGTTTTTGTTTTTCGAGACAGGATTTCTTTGTGCAGCTTTGGAGCCTGTCCTGGAACTTGCTCTGTAGACCAGGCTGGCCTCGAACTCACAGAGATCCACCTGCCTCTGCCTCCTGAGTGCTGGGATTAAAGGTGTGCACCACCACAGCCCTGCTCAATACAATTTCCTTAATGCCAATAAATTTTGTCTCTGTTAGAAAAAAAATTTTAATTTTCTTGTAGTTTCAGTGACTCCAAATAGCTAAAATAAACTTAATAAAGCCAATGTCTGAGAACAAAACATGAAAAACGTTTGCTACTTGGGTTACACATGGCTTTTGGATAGTAGGACACAAAAGCAGAGGTGGCAAAAATATAAATGAAGTTGATGTGGAACTGGCTTGAATTTTAAAAGTACGCAGTACACAAAATACTCTGAAAAGGCTTAAGAGACAATCCACTAAGAGGGAGAAAAATCTTTTCAAATGATATGTCTGACAGGGACTTGCACCCAGAGTATAAGCCACATAGGTCAATTTAAAAGAAGATACTTCCGCAGTGACATCACACATGACTAATAAATGCACAGAGAGATGCCTTCGCTGTTGTAAGTTACTGGGACATGTATACAAGAATTATGGTGACACCCTCCGTGTCCTCTTGTCACTGCTGTAATGAAGACACCAGCAGTTATAGGAGCCTTGCACTTTCCTGTTGGGTTTTGTAAGAGGGCTCCTGCACTTTGCAAAACAGCTCACCAGCTAAATACAAAGTTGCCGCTTGACCAAATGATCTCCTCCGGGTACATTTAACCAAGAGAATTGAAATCATATGGCCACAGGGACTCAGTCCTAATTACTTAAAGCTATTTCAGCAAGGGGAGCCCCAAACTGTGAAGAGCTCAGGTGTGTTTTGTGTGCATTTTGATGTGTGTGTGGTATGTGTACATGTGTGTTCAGGTCAGGTGTCTAGTTCTTTGTCTTGATCCCTTCACACAGGCTCTCTCACTGAGCCTGAAGCTAGGCTACCCGCAGAAAGGTCCTCGGATCCTCCTGTTTCTGCCACCTTAGCACTGGGAGTGCAGGACCCTCTGTAGCCATGCCAGGCTTTTAAATGGGAGGTGGAAATTTGAACTCGGGTCCTCGTGTGTACACAGCAAGTGGTCTTAACCACTGAGCCATCTCCCAGGTCTGCAGGTATCTCTGAGCAGTGAGAAGATAAGCAGATTGTGGCACCTCCATACAATGGAATCCCGTTTAGCAACAGAATGAGTTGACACATGAATCAACACTGATGAGACTCAAAATAACTGCCTGCAGACAGGAGCCAGTAACAGCACGTGTAGTTCCTTTTAAAAAAACTTTCCAGAAGAGACCAGACACAAAGGCAGACTAGGTCTAGGTGTTAGGAGAGAGCGGCGGTAGGCACCCCGGCTAGTCAGTGGAGATTTCTCTGAGGGAGAATGGAAGTGTTCCAAAGCAGGCTAAGGAAATGTCTGCACGAGCTTGTCAACTTAAAACAGTTAATTCTGGAAATGGGCAATTTGTTCAATATGTGAATTATAGTTCAATAAATCGTAACTCTTTAAAAGTAAGTGCCAAGGGCTGGAGAGATGGCTCAGATGGTAAAGAGCTTACCACATGAATTAGATGCTGGATTAAATGCTCAGAACCGCCCCCCCCACAAACACACACACACACACACACACACACACACACACACGAAAACCACCCTACCAGGTATGATGGAGAGTGCTCATAACCACAGTTACAAGGGAGGCGGAGACAGGCAGATCCCTGAGGCTCATTGACTAGCCCACCTAGCCGAATCCTCATGCTCCAGATGAAGGGCTGAGACCCTGTTTCAAAATCGGTGAATGGAGCTGGATAGGTGGCTCAGTGTGTATTCCTGATGCTGAATTTAGCCATTATTCAGGCAACACTCACCTGTGCGGCTCTCCCTCTTTCACCATCCCTTCCTCCTTTCTTCTCCCCCTTTCTCCCAGTTGAAAAAGAAAATGGCAAGTACCCTATCTAGAGAATCCGCCTCTGAGTGTCTAATTTTTATCTCCCAAGAGAACTTTCCCGAGACCTTAATAAAAAAAAAAAAAAAACCTCAGTGTATCCCATAAAGGACCACAAAAGAGAAAATAACCCCTCAAGCAATTTCCCTCTTATGTTTTTTTCCCCCTTGACACTAGTGGGGCCAGTGGCCTGTAAGGCAGTTGGCAATTAGGATGTCTGCAAGAGATTTGCCTTTTGACTATGCTTGGTTTCGACATGTAACCGTTCCTCTCAATACTGGGCTATTAGAAACATTACGGTAGTCTCACGTAACCAGGTGAGGAATGCTGCAGTCTTCTAGGGAATCCTCTCTCTCTCTCCTGTGAGAGCACTTTGGGGTTGGGTTTGAACTGCTCTGTGTCTGCAGGGTGGTCCCTCAGCTGAGGCACGCCAGGAGGATGGCACTCTTAGAATTCCATGACAGACAGGTGTGTGGGAATTCCGCAAGGGTGCTGGAAACTTGACAGTCTCAGGAACTAGGGTCAGTTGGGGGCTAGTCCCGTTGCTTGTGAGGACTGAGACACCATGTCTCGGGAGCACGGCAGTGCCACCCTGGGCCCGCCTCCAAAGGTCCATTGTCGCTGCCATTGTCCCAGTGGGCATTAGCTTTGTGCTATCTGGGCTTAGGGTTGATTCTTTAACATACTCGGTTATCTTGTAGTTGTTTCATTAACATACCAGAGCCCGCCTTAGGCTTGGCTTATATTGGAGCTGCCTTGTTGCTGGTTCCTTATCGTGCAAGCCCTACATCCTTCCAAGTGTATGCATGGTTTCCAAGTTACACAAAGTGGTTTCACTTACGTCCAAACACTCCTTTGAACCCGGCTAGCCTAAGCAGACTTCCTGGAGTTTCTGGTAACAGTAAGTGACAAGATTCTTCGGTGACAGTGGTTTCAGTGAGTCCCTGGGCAAGCCCCTAACCTCAAGAATGAATTAATCTAGCTCTCTACTTAGCATGGCTTAGGGTGATCCTACTTTCCTGAGGGAGCTGAAGGGGTGTCCCTTTGCTAGACGATTGACCTACCCCAACCGGAATGTTAGGTCTCTACCAGGCCAGAGATTCTATTCTATTGGCCAGGAGATTTCTCTTAACAGGCCTTCATTGCTACTCTTCTCACCATGATATGACCCCTCTTTAAGGGTAAACTTAGAATCACTTAGAAGTCGGATCAGAATTCAGAGCCCACAAAACATCTTTGTCATCTCTGGCCTCTGGTGAGGATGAGCCTGCCAAGGAGACCCTACCCACATTCCTGGCTCTCAGTCAAGAGACAAAATGACTACTCTTCTTGGGGGTCTTTTTACTCTAGACACGCTAGTTCCATTTTAAACTCCTGTTCCATCATCCCCACCTCTAAGAGGCAACCCTAACTGCCATTGTGGAATTGGGGGTGACGACCAATCTGTCGTCTTTCAGCTGAATGGGGTGGTCAGGTGTGGAGGTCAGGGTAACCCTGCACTAGGTTTATCTAAAAGACCCTGTGTTGTGTAAAGAGACACCATGACCAAGGCAACTCTTATAAAAGAAGGCATTTGCTTGGGGACTTGCTTGCAGTTTCAGCGGCTTAGTCCATTCCCATCATAGGAAGCGTGGTGGCAGGCAGATGTGATGCTCAAGGAACTAAGAGCTACATCCCGATCTGTAGGCAGGGACAGAGATCAGGCCTGACTTGGCCATTTTAACTCAAAGCTCATCCCCAGTGACACATGTCTTCCAGCAAGGCCACGCTGACTCCAGTCAAACCATTACTCTTCCTTCTCCTTCTCAAATAGTGCCACTCTCTGGTGACCAAGCATTCAACCCTATGAGCCTATGGGGGCCGTTCTCACTCCAACCACCATGACCCCATAAGTTCATCAGTAGTTCTGTTTGCACAACAGCCTGCTGTAGGGGGGAAATGAAGTCCTTGACTGACGCCTGGAAAGAGATGTTAGGGAGAAGGAAAAGAAGAGTCATTAGCATGATGAGTCCTGGGCCAGGCCTAGAAGCCAGGACAGAGGGTGGGTTTTAAATGTCCAAATCAGAGTCCAGTAGGGTCTTTTGATGGGCTCACAGAACAATCGAGTCTTTGGCTCCTCTCCTGTTTCCCTTTCGTTCCAGTCCTGGCTGAAGCTAAGGTCTGTTTTCAGGCCCTTTGATTGATGTTGGAGTGACTAGAGTCACTGTGAAGTCCTTCCCTGCTGGCTTCTAGACAGGGAAAGAAACTCAACAGCCGTCACTTAGTCTTTAGGTCGGAACAGTTAGTAGGCATGACCTCTCAGTTATAGGTGGATGCTTCAGTGAGTCAATGTCTGAAGTTCTATCACTAGGCTATCTTTTTCTTATAAGAAAGAAGATTATCACTGAGAAACAGTTGTCTAATTGAAGTCTAATGTCTGGCAAGTGTCTCTCAGAATGTTAAAGAAACGTATCTAAGCCGGGTGGTGGTGGCATGCACCTTTAATCCCAGCATTCGGGAGGCAGAAGCAGAGGCAGCTGGATCTCTGAGTTTGAGGCCAGCCTGGTCTACAAGAGCTAGTTCCAGAACAGGCTCCAAAGCTACAGAGAAATCCTGTCTCAAAACATGGCTTCACTTGGAAACATCGAACAAAGTTTTTCCTCTATGTTGACACTATTCTTCATAGACTGGGCCCCAGGTAGAGTTCTCTAAGTGGGGTCTTCATATCTCCTCCACAAGAGAGTAAATGGCTTACTACAGTTACAGGACATTTAAAGAGGTTCCCCCACAGTCTCCTGGGACTTAGTTGACCTTGGGTGGGTGTCATAGCTAGGGTTTCTATTGCTCTGAGGAGACACTGTGACACAGCAACTCTTATAAAGGAAAATATTTATTGGGTCTGGTTCCCAGTTCAGAGGTTGAGTCCATTATCACAGTGGGAAGCATGGCAGCATGCAGGCAGATGTGGTGGTAGAGCAGGAGCTGAGTATTCTACATCTGGATCTGCAGAGAGCAGGAAGAGAGCATGACACTGGGCCTGGCTTGAGCATTTGAGACCTCAAAGCCCTCCCCCAATGACACACTTCCTCCAATAAGTCCACACCTACTCCAACAAGGTTATACCTCCTAATAGTGCCATTCGCTGTGGACATACGGGGTCATTTTCATTCAAATCACCACAGTGGGCAATAGGCAAAGCATTGTCCTATTTTTTTTTTTGACCCCTTTGACCATGTCAGTATAGACCTCCACATACAGTTATATAATATGCAGAAGATCAGCTTCCAGTTCTTTTAATTGATGTGAAATAGTTAGATAAGTTTAGGCAAAAATCCTAAACGCGTTTAAAGAAATTTTGATTAAATATACATTTTGGTTCCTTAAGCCACTCCTTGTTATTAGGATAAAGAAATTTTGATTAAATATACATTTTGGTTCCTTAAGCCACTCCTTGTTATTAGGAAGAGCAGAACATTAATTCCACTGATTTAAGCCAACATTTCATATTTTAACCTTAGAAATTTTAATTTCATATACATAAAGTCTCATTCTTTGTCTGACTTTCTCAGACCTCTGTAACTTGCTTAAATGATTCAGTTTTTTTTTCATTCTGGAAAAAATATCCATCCATCTAAATATTTTCCCTTTTTACTAAAAATTTTTCTCATTCTTAGTCAGGTATGGTGACATGTGTCTTTAATCTCAGTACTTGGATGGCAGAAACCTGTGGACCTCTGTGAGTTCAAAAACAGCCTTGTCTACATAGTGTATTCCAGGACTGCTAGGGTTACATAATGAGACCCCATCTCAAAAATATTAAATGAATTCCCATTATTACATCCTACTTACATTTTCTTCTGCTTGCTGGTTGTTTTTTTTTTTCTATGAGCTATGGGGACGTTAACAAATTTGCCATCTTTTCTGAGAGCTTTATCCTGGGGGGGGGGGGGGGGTGAGTAATGATAAGGTCCCAATGATAAAACAAAATCTGATTTCACCAAAGTTCAGCCTGAGGACCAGTGAGTTACTGGGCTTACTCACAGAGCATAGGTGTGGAGTTACTGACAAGAGGTATGGGTACCACAAAAGCAGCTTTACTGGGCAGTCTGCACCCGGCATGGCTCATGGCTTCCTCATACTTGTGTGGGTGGAGCCCCTGCTCCCTAGGCTAGACTCTATATGCTCTGGCTCCTCTCCCACACTGTGAGGCTCCATGCAATCAGGACAGCGTTGCATGCAACTGACTGGAAGGATGACTGGGTATTCAGGTGAGGCTTCCATGACCCTCCTTACCCCCTCCTTCTATAAAGGAACACCAACAACTAATAAAGCCAGTCGTGATAATCTTTTATATGCAGACACAGCCCGTCTTATGAAGATGGCAGTTGTTTGGATTAGAAAAAACAATGCTGTTCAGTGCCACCATAATAAGGGAAAGATGAATCCAAAATACATACCTAGGATAATACGATGAATTAGTATTGCCTGTGCATATACCGTTAAACTATGCGACTTTGTAAGTTTATAGGTAAACCTTATTTAAAGCACAGAAAGTCGTTCTAACTTATGCAGTGCACAGAGTTATTTACCATAACCTGGGATTTGGTTCCAAATAATAGACAGAAGCAGCAAACACATAGAAAAACAAACTGATGTTTATAACATCCCAAACTCAGCTAAGGAGCCCTGTTAAATGCTGGAGTTCTTATTGCCATCTAGATCTTGTTTTGACCTCCCTTACCCCCTAGGTAAAAGTGCTTGCTGGGAAAGGGATCCATGATGGAAGCAGTAGGGATGGGGAAGTTCTGGGAACATATGGAGAGACTGGAAAGGAGACCATGATGGTGGCACCATTTTGTCTGCTTATGCCTAAGTACTTAGCTTCTGGTAGCCGTCCCAAATATTGCTCTTCTTTATGTGTCCATATTCAATTGTATATTGATACCAATACATAGGGGTTTTTTGTTTTATTTTGTTCTTAGTTTTATTTGTTGGCTATCTCATTACTCACTTATTCGGAAACTTTGCCTAGTATTTTTGGGAATTCCCGTGCAAACCATCATGACAGCTGTGGAAAGGGGTTTAGTCCATGCTTCTCCATTTCTATAAGATTGATTTCCTCTCTTTGCCTTGTCGCATTAGCTGGACTCTTCAATATGATAGTGGATAGGAATGGAAGTGTGGGCACCGTTGACATGACAGAGCATTCTACTCAGGAGTAAAGCTGCTAATTTCTCACCAAAAGATGTGATGTTATCTGTGGGTTGTCTGTAGCTGTTTTGTCTGTTTTTCATCAGGTTTAAGGGAAATGCCTGTGTTCTGATTGTTGAGAGTTTCCACTTTGAAGTGATGTTAAATTTTGTCAAATACTCCCTCTCTCTGGATTCACTGATATGGTCATCTGGTCTCCCTTCTCCAGACTATTGATATGATGGTTATACTACTTGAGTTTTAGATATCGAACCAGCTTTATATATCTGAGGTAGATATCCCACTCAGATGTGGTATATAATTCCTGTTATACATTATTGGATTTAATTTGCTAGTTTTTAGTGAGGACTTCTGCATCTGTATATGTGGAAGGCAATGGTCTCTGGCTATGATCATATCTTTTCTGATTTTGTATGCTGACCTCAAAGGATGTTAGGTACTATTTTCTCTACTTCCGATTTCTAAAGAATTGGTATCATTTGTTCCTTAAATGTTCACTCTACTTCATTGGTGAAACTGGGCATGGTGCTGTTTTGTAATGCCCATTTATATATGACATGTACCTCTGTGTGGGTTGGTACAGCTATGTTATCTTTGTGACTACAAAGTAGGACTTCATCTAAGTAATTAAAGTCATGGGTAGAGATACATTCATAATGTAGCTTTATTATTTTTTTTAGATCTATGATATCCAATGGTTATGGCTCCTTGTTTTTAAAAGTATTTACTGTATGTGTGTGCATATGTATGTAGGCATATACACATGCCACAGAGTGAGTACGGAGGTCATAAGATAACTTTTGGGAGTTGATTTTTCTCCTACCTTGGTTGGCAACAAATTTAGTTTTTCAGCCTTGGCAACAAGTCCCTTTACCAACTGAACCCTCTCACTGGCTCTGGCTCTTTTTCATATGTTTTATTCTTATATCCGTTTGCTTCAAAATATTTTCTAATTTCAGCTATGACCTCTGTTGAGACGTAAGAGATCACAGGGATGAAAATCAGATCCACCTATTCTTTCTGTGGGTTTATACATTCCTCTGCCTCCTCAGCTTCATAACTTTGCTCAGCAGAGAGACAGGGTGGGTGTGGTTACTCCCTCTCTGCCTGGAGATGGAACTTCCATGAGGAATTTTTTGTGTGTGTTGGAGATTGAACCTAGACTCTTACAGATGCCAGGTATATTAGTTGGGTATCTCTAGAGAAACAGAAGTGATACAATGAATCTACAGATCCACCCGTCTGTTTGTCTGTCTATCTATGCACACACACCTATAGATAAAGGGATTTACTGAACAGCTTATAGTCTGTGGTCCAGCTAGTTCAACAATAGTTGTCTGCCAGGAACCCAACAGCTGTTTAATCCACAAGGCTGGATGTTTCAGCTGGTCTTCAGGGATTCATTCACATCTCAAAGTCGTAGGTTCTAATGGCAGCAAATTAATGCCTCAGGAGCAGGATAGATGAATTTGTCTGTGATAGCAAGGGCAAGCAGGCAAAAAACAAAAGCTTCCTTCTTCTGTGTCCTTTCATTAGGCTGTCATCAAAAAGGTAGCCCAAATTTAAGCTGGGTATTGTAAGGAGGCCGCTAGTTAGTTCCCAGCTGCTCAGTCCCGAAATAACCACACACTAGAAACTATATTAATTAAATCACTGCTTGGCCCATAGCTTAAGCATATTTCTGGCTAACTCATATCTTAAATTAGCCCATCTCTATTAATCTGTGTATTGCCATGAAGCTGTGGCTTACCAGGTAAAGTTCTGGCGTCTGTCTCCTGCACCAGAAGACAAACTTCTCCCTGATTCCACCCTTCTTTCTCCCAACATTCAGTTTAGTTTTCCCTGCTTACCTCTATTCCCTGCACAGGCCCAAGACAGTTTATTAACCAATGGTATTTCACAGCATACAGAGAGGAATCCCACATCAGATAGGTCTTCTAACCTCAGATGATCTGAACTTACAGTAGATCGTCCCACCTCAAATGATCCAATCAAGAATAATCCCTCATAGGTGTAGCCAGCTTCTTAGACTTGCTTCCATCTGTGGTTGAGTTGACAACCAAGACTAGCCATCACACTAGTAATTGTTTACATTATTTATTGCTTTTTCCATAGCTGTAGCCAAGTGCCTGGGAGAGTAAAGGGGAGAGGGGTTCACTTTAGCTCCTGATTTCAGTCCCTCATGACAAGGTTGGTGTGAAGCAAGCTGTTTGGGTCGTAGCTCTGAGGAAGCAAAATGAAGACAGGGAGGACCCAGGCCAGGTGTGCCCTTTACAGACACACCCCTGTGACCTACTTCCTCCAACCAGGCTCCGCTTTGTATAGTTTCTACTATCTATCAATCGTTAAGATATTTAATTCATCAGTTCTTCAAACCATTAAGACAGAGTTCTCATGATTTCATCTAAAAAGTTAGCACATGTACTTATGTACATGCCCACACATAAACGCACATACACACACATCATTACTCTACCAGGTATGTCCCAATATTAAAAGGCTTTGATAAAAATAAAATCCGAGTAACTCGAGACAGCAGGTGGTCACTGTTGTGTGACTTTTTCTGGGGAGATGTAAACAAGTCTATTCATTCTAGATGGGACACTAATGACAGGCCAAATTAATGATACCACTAGAGTCCAACTTGATGACCCAGTGAACTTATTGGGGTTATTTTCAGGAGCATGGGTGTTAGTTACAGAAGCAGGGGTGACTCAAGGGCAGCCGTGTCACTGAAAACCCAATCCAGAATGGGAAGTGAGTCATGAAGGCTGCAACCTTGGAACTTTCTGCGTGACTTGCAGGCAGCTCACCAGTTTGCAGAGTCTCTTCTCTTTGTTACTTACGTAACATTAGGGAGGAAGAGGCCTTGTGCATCTGGTCAGTTTCGGGGACTTCCTGAGACTTAAGCATTGTTTACTTCTTAAATCTTAACCCCCCCTTTAGAAATTTGTCTTTTTTTAAAATCTGTGTGTGTGTGTGCACACTTGTGTGTGCGCCCTGTGTATGGAAGTCAGACAAAGGTACCAATCCCTTGAAACTAAAATTACAGATAACTGTGAGTCACCCAATGTTGGAGGTAGGAACCAAACTCTGGTCCTTTGGAAAACTTGCAAGTGCGCTCAACCATTAAGCCCATATCTCCACTCCCAAACTTCTGGAGTCTTCAAGATTTTCTCTCCTGGATGGAATGTTTACACTCAGAGAAAATCTGTATACAACAGTCATGTACCCTGGGCATTGGATATTGGCTGTGGTGGCAGGTTTCCCAGAGAACTAGAACTTTACTGTCACTTGGCTGGGTATTAAAGAAGGAAGGGTATTCTAGATATGACAAATCTTGCATTTCTAGGGAATAGAAGCAAAGGATTTTATACATTTGGGGCATTGTACACAGCAGTATAGAGGTGATGTTGGCAGGTAGGAGTCAGATACATGCATTCTGTTGTGTACTTTTTTTTTTTTTTACAGATTTTGTCTAAGACTATATCACTCTCCTGTCATTGCTAGAACACACCACTACAGATGGAGCAATGCCACACAACACAAATGTATTCTCTAGCCGCTCTGAAGGGTAAAACTCTGAAGTTTTAAGTGTAAAGTCCAGGCGTCTGTGGGGCTCTGAGGGAGAATCCACTTCCTGCCACGTTCATTTTCTACTGACCACGGATGGGCTTCCGTGCATGGCTGAATCCTCTCATGTCTTCCCACTTCCATTTCTTCATCTGCCCTCTAGGGATTTTTGCAGGTATCCAGGCTCATCTTCCATTTCAGGAACCTCAGTCATAAAGTCCCCATTCTCATGAGAGGTAACTCTGTCTCTGGGTCTCAGACATATGGTCATCCTGGAGCATTGTTGTACTGGCTAGTTTTATGTCAACTTTTGACACAAGCTAAAGTCATCTGAAGAAAGGGGATCTCGGTTAAGAGAATGTCCCCATAAGATCTGACTGCAGGGCATTTTCTTAATTAGTGATTGATAGGGTTAGGGTCCAGCCCATTGTGGATGGTGCCATCCTCCAAGCCATGAGGGGAAATCCAAAAAGCAGCATCCCTCTGTGGCTTCTGCATCAGCTCCTGTTTCCAGGTTCTGGCCCTGTTTGAGTTCCTGTCCTGTCCTAATTTCCTTCAATGAGGAACTATGACGTGGAAATGTAAGCCAAATAAACCATTTCTATAACATAAACTCTAATTAGTCTTAATAAATAAAACCTAGAGTCAGATATTAGGGGGTAAAAGCTGAAAGATCAGAGAGGCAGAACAACCAGCCACTAACTAGTTCTTACCTCTAAAAACTCCTCAGACCCGAGGGGGTAAGATCCTGTCTCCACAAGTCCTCTGACTGAATGCCATCTCTACGAAGCCTCAGACTGAATTCCTTGGGCTCCTGTCTCCTCCTGCTTTATATTTCTCTCTCCACCCAGCCATATTCCTTCCTGTCTTCAGCTCCCAAGTCCTTGGATTAAAGGTCTGAGCCACCACCATCTGTCTCTGTTTCTCTTTTAAGCCGGATCAATTTCATGTAGTCCAGGATGGCCTTGAACTCAGAGATCCGTCTGCCTCTGTGTCCCGAGTGCTGGGATTAAAGGTGTGTGCTATCACTGCCTGGCCTGTATGGCTAACTCGTGTGGCTAGCTCTGCACTCTGATCTTCAGGCAAGCTTTATTCCAGCACAAACAAAATGTCACCACACCTTCCCTCCCCAACTTGCTTTTGGTCATGGTGTTTCATCATAGCAATAAAAACCATAACTAGGAGAGTCATGAATCGGGTTATCTCAAGGAAGCGGTTTTACAGGTATCAACTGAATGAGGCTAGATAGGAAAACTGCCAGGTTTGAGACTTAGGAAGGTCTTTCTGGCATCAAGAAAGGTTCTGCCAGAAAAGCACCATGGGCTGGGTGATGCTTAGCGTGTGGATGGACAAGAAAGCCTTGGGTTCTGCCTCCCCTGGCTGGGTGGGGATAGCGAACTTTTTGATCAGATGAGGGAACATCACAAGATAAGCAAGGAATCCTCGTAGGCAGTTGGTCCCAACTCTGGGGAGGTGATGGTGTTGGGTGATTGGTCCTGCCTGACATATGGAAGGTTTTATTTTTCTTATTTTTATTGCTATTGACGATATTATGAAAAGTAATTCGGTGAGGAAATAGTTTACTTGGCTTACGGTCCCACATCATAGTCCATCATGGAGAGAAGTCAGGGCAGGAACCACGAGGAAAGCTGCTTACAGGCTTGTTCCTTCTGGCCTGTGCTCAGCTAATTGTTACGAAGCCCAGACCCACCTACCTAGCGATAATGTTCATAGTGGGCTGGGTCCTCTTAAATCAATTAGCAATCCTGACAGCACTTCACAGATCTAGCCATGGGCCAGTCTGATGGAGGCAATTCCATGTGTCAGCGCTCTTCCCGGGTGACTCTAGGCTGTATCACGTTTACTCTAACAACAGAGAGGGAATGGCAATTTAGAGCTGAGTCTACAATTTCATAGTGCCTGGAAGTTAGCAGAGAACAATGGCTGTGTGTGTGTGTGTGTGTGTGTGTGTGTGCGCGTGCGCGCGCGCGCGCGCGTTCTCAGGGAGGAAATGCATGCACACATGTACAAATGTGTTCCCATACGTATATAGGCCAGGGGTCAGTATAGAAAGTGGCTCTCCTTGGGCACTGTTGAACCTGTCTTTTGAAGCAGACCTTTTTGCTCTCCTAATGCTTAACCAAGTAGGCTAGGCCGACAGGCCAGCAAGCCTCAGGGATCTGTCTGCCAGTTTCAGAGTCCTCAGTGCAGGGAATTACAAAATGTGTGCCACCACACCTGACTTTGTGTGTGCCTGTGTCTTCCGGGCATCAAACTTGAGTCCTCAGACTCCCCATATGAGGAAAGCACCAACCAAACTATGTCCCCAGCCCCAACAACAGCTTTTACATCCCAGCCAGTGAGAGTAGGGAAGGAACGTAGGTGGGTAGGCGGGTAGGTGCATAGGCGAGCTCCGGGGAATGTTTGTTCCTGGTGGAGTAAGGTGCGAAGAAGCTGTATTTATAGTCCTTCCTAGGCTGGTAAGGTCCATGTCTTACTGTTCTTACTGTTGCGACGCTTAGAGGGGAAGGGGACAGAATGCTTTGTGTATGCTTGCTTTCGCTCCGGATCAGAGGCTCCAGTTGTGGGCGGCGCAGCTTCTCGGCAGCCTCGGTGTGCACCGAAAGCCTGAAGAAGGTTCGCTCTCAGCAAGCTAATCTGGCAGCCCAGAGCGGGAGCCATTCGGCCTTCGCGTTGCCTGGCAGCAGCTGGGAGCTATTAGTTACCCTTCTGGGAACGTTCCGTTGAAGAGGAATTCCGGGGCATGTGAAAGGTTCTGTACCTCTGCAAAAACTCCTCCTCCTCCACTGTTATTCAGTGAAAGGAGGCTTACCACACTGTGCCTTCCATAATCATTGATGCTTTCTCCCCCTCTTGGTGTGGCCTTTCCTCCCCAGCTCATAGCAGGTAAAGACTAGTCTAGCTCTTCGACGAGCTGAGTGAGATGCAGCCCTGGAGAGTGGAGCAGGGTCTCTGGAAGAGCTGAGTGGACGAAAAGGGGCAGGCACTTCAGAAGGAAGGATGGGCGTGTCAAAGTAGATAAGCAGAAACGATCATGGCAGGGGTGGAGACCACTCAGCTGAAGTGGATCGTGTCCCAGTCCCCAGCTCCAGGATGCTGTTCAGAAATGGGGACCAGGAAGAGACTCTGTGGCCTTGTTTGTTGCCTTAGATAAAGACGGTGTATTGTATAGATGTGTATGTGCGTGCATATGGACGTGGAGGTCAAAGGTCAGCCTCAGCTGTTGTTCCTCAGACACCTTCCACTTAATTTTTCAGACTGGCTGGCCGGTGAGTCTCAGGCATTCCCTTTTTCTGCCTCCTCAGTGCTGGGATTAAGGTGCATATAACTGGACCACTTTCCTTTTTTCGTGTGGATTTGGGGACTAAGCTCAAATCCTCATGCACACACACCAGATACTTCACCCTCCCACTAAGTTATCTCCCAGCCTACAGGAGACTTTTCTAAACCTCAGTGTCTTATGTCTGGAACACAAAACAAATACCAAAACCCCATTCATGAATAAAAGCTTCAATAAGTCTATAGAGTGAAAACAAAAATCTACTTTGTGGTGTTTTCCAAAGTTTCCTGACATCTGTCTGTTCATGTGTTACATTCTCTAAATCCTGACTCGAGAAACTGACTCACGCCAACATTCTAGCAAACTGAGCCCTGCTCGCCCAGATCCTGGGGAAAGACCCTCAGAGCACCAGTGAAGGAAAAGTCACTTAACTCGCACCTGCTACTGGAGCAAAGGAAACAGAGCAACCTTGTTTCTGGCTATGAGGCTCATTCTTCTTCCCTTGCTCAGTAGTGCCTCAAAGAACAACCCGGCAATGGGAGCCGCTCAGCTGTGATTTCAGATCAGACTTTGTTAGCCCCACCAGCCGTGCTAGCTCCCCAAGAGAGCCCAGTAGGAGGGAGCCTGTGGTTAGCCTCAACTTTGATGCAAGCAATCAACTGCAACAATGTGTCAGGGCTTTTGTATCTTCAGGGAAGGTTAGACACAGCAGGCAGCAGACTCTGCTTTGGAAGAACCCGCAGGTGCCCAGTTCAGTCATTTCACCTTGTTAGTAAAGGGAATTAGTCCTTTCTCTGCTGGTTATTAAAGCATCTCCATGTCTGAGTTGGTGAAGTATTTGCCAACCCAAGATGAGGAAACAAGTTTGATTCCTAGAACCCACATTAAAAAAAAAAAAAAAGTCAGACTTAGAAGCCAGGCATGGTGGTGCATGCCTGTAATCCCAGGGCTGGGGGAACAGGAGACTGGAGGATAAGTGGGGCTTGCTGGCCAACCAGTCTAGACAAATCAGCAAGCTTCAAGCTCAGTAAGAAACTGTTTTTCAAAAGATAAAACAGAGCTGGGGAGATGGTTCGGTGGATAAGAGCTCTCATGAGCAAGTATGACGTCCTGACTTCAGATTCCCAGACTTATGTAAAAGCTGGGTGTGGCCATGTGTGTCTGTAATTCCCATGTTGGTGTAAGGAATGAAAGGCTGACTGGGGGTTGGGAGCCAGCCAGGCTTACTAGAAAACTGGCTACATCCAGGCCCTGTGAGAGAGAGACCCTGTCTGAAAGCCGTGAGATGGAGACTGAGGGACCAGGGTATCTGATGCCCTCCTTTGGCCTCCACACTCCCAAGCATGGACACACCTACACACCAGAGAATAAGGTGAAAGATCTCTGAGCCTCTTCACATCGGTAAGATGCAGCTATGGTAGGTCTCTCAGTTGTTGCTATGGCTGCAGCAAATACTGCCATTGTCATGACTCCCATGACATGAAGGAATGGGTTGGCACTGGCCACTTTCTCTTTAGCTTCAAAGGGTAGAACTAACTGGGACATGAATAATTTCATTTATTCTTCAATACTCCAGTCCACCTCTTGTGGTCAGAAAAAGTGAATCCCACATGACGGGACAATAGAGGCCAGCTGTATCGAAGCTAGGACAAGGGTAGGGCATTTGGTGGCGTGATGGCCACAGGTGGCACTGCCTTGGGCTTTCTTGCAGCTAGAGTCCCCCAGGGTAGCCCTCAGTAAGGCTTTTTTTGGCAATAAACGGCAGCTGTGGGGAGATCCCCGGTGCCCTCTGGTGGTGATAAGCTGCTCCTGGCGCTTTCCAGCCAGGGTTGAAAGCCTGGAGGAAGCTGCCCTGGAAGACACGCTTCAACTTCAGGGAGGATGCTGCTGCTGCTGCTGTCGGCCTCTGTCCTGGCCTTCCTGGTTCCGCTCCTCCAGAATCACAGATCTATTCTGACTGCTGCCCTTTCACAAATCCGCAAGCGCTTTACTGTTCGGGGTCAGCAAACTGCCTGCCTCTCTGAGATCTCAAGCCGGACCCTCATTCACATCACTGATTTTTCTGTCTTGCTCTCATTCTCTCTCTTGTTTTCTGCAGACCAGCCTTGAGGTGGCAGTGTGAGCAGTCTGTCCTCTGGTTTTCTCCGTGTGTGTGTGTGTGTGTGTGTGTGTGCATGCGTGCATGGAGGGGGGGCACAGCTGAGATAGGTAGATGTCTAAAGATCTGCGACAACCCTCTCCGTAGTCCTGGCCAGTCAGTGGCCTTGCCATAGCTTGCTTTGTTCAAGGGGTCAGATAATCCTCTTAATCTCTTTCTGCCTTTTCTTTCTCACATGGCCAATGAGAACTTCCTTAAAGGATGATATTTGGGTGGTTTCTGATCAGCTAGTGTGTGGGAATGTAATCATTTTTATTTTTAAGTGAAACTCTTGAGGAGTATTGGCACAGACAGGGACTGGGGAGATGGCTCAGTTGTTAAAGTGCCTGCCATGCAAGCATGACAACTTGAGTTAGGTCCCCAGCATCCTTTGAAGGCTAGGTGTGGTAGCACATGCCTATGACCCAGGCACTAGGGGGGAAGAGGAGGGTTGGGTACAGAGACAGGTGGCTCCATGAAACTCATTGACCATCCATGCTAGCTGAATCCAGGAGCTTCAAGCTCAGTGATTTACTAAGGCTGGATTATTTATCCCTTGAATAGCGTGGTAAAAACTGCCAGAAGTTTCCTTGACAGAAACTGGCATTTTTATTACTTGCTTTGAGGTTCTAGGAATTGAACCCAGGGCTTGGCACATGCCAGGCAAGCATGCTTACGCTGAGCTTTTGGAGTCTTGAAATAGAGTTTTGATATGGAGCATAGATTAGCCTCGAATTCCTCCTGCCTCTGCCTCCCAAATGATCCAAAGATCTTGATATTGGCTTAATTCTGTTAGTGGTTAAGTCAGTTGGATAAACTGTTTTAAAGTATAAAGATGTGTCATGTTTCTGCCACCATCAATTGAAAGAATGTGCTTTTCTCTAATGAGTTCCTTTGACACCAACAATTTATAAATCTACAGAGCTTAATTTGGGGTCGTTATTTGGTTCCACTGATCCACTTAATGTCCTTACACCATGCCATGCTTCTTTGATAACTATAGTTCTCCTTGAAATCCCTAATCCAAGCAGTGTAGTACCCTAAATTTATACATCCTTTCAATATTTTAGCTAGCCTAAGACATTTGAATTTCCATAGACATTTTTGAGCCCTCCTTAAACTCTCTTCAAAGTCTGCTGAAATTCTGATCTACTGGTATTCTGCTGATCTACAGATCAACTCGGAGGAAAGACTCCTTATGTCAACTTCTAACCTCCAGAAATACCTAAATGTCAACCTCTAACCTCTAGAAATGTCCACACACATGCACACTGACACCACCCCACCCCACACAAACAGGGGTGGCCCCTTTTATTGATTGGTTATATTGGATCAGAGACACATAATGTCAATCTTCTGAATTTTGCAATCATTGTGTATTTTTCTCTTGTTTGGAAGTCAGGTATTACTTCCACAATTCCTTTAGTGTTCACGCACAGTTTGTGTTGAGTGAGACTTTTCCTGGACAGACGTGGCACACATCCATGTCTGCTCCCCTCATAAAAGGAACCAACCATAGTCCAAACTTATGCTTTTACACTAAGTTCCAACGTGATGGACCAATTAGTTCATTGGAATAGGGTTACTTACAGAAGCTGGGAAGACTCAAGTTCAGACGCATCAATGAAAAGCCTGCCCCAACACAGGAGGTGAACCACAAAAGCTGCAACCTTAGGGCTTCCAGCAAGCATCTAGGCAGGTCAAGGAAGCTCTTCTAGGCAGCTCAGCTCTCTGGGAGTTTCCTGGCAGTTGTTTGCTGCTTCTATAACAGGGGTAAGGGGACCCAGTGTCTCTTGTTAGTTTGGGGGATCTTTTTGAGACTTTTAAGCAATTTACTTCCTGTATCGCATGAACCTGTCCCCCTTTCCCTGGAGAAGATGTTTTAATTCAGAACTTCCTCAGCTTTAAGGAGTCTCTCTCCATACTGGAAGGGTTCAACTAAAGGACATTACTCCTTATCAACTCGCAATGTGCATATTTTTCTTATCATGTTCTTCATGGATAATGACCCCAGAACTTTCATTCCACACCTCTGTTGATGTCTGTGATTTTGTGTTATGCATTTTTTTCTGGTGTGTATGTATTATGTATGTGTTATATTATATATATTGTGTGATATGTGGTATATGTGTGCAGTGTATGTGTGTGTGTGCATACATATACTTATGTGATTGCACAAGGGCCTGAGAACAACATTGTTATCTGATCTACCATTCTCTACTTTATTTCCTTGAGAAAGAATCTTCCACTGAAGGTGGAGGTAGGCAGACAATCAGCAAGTCCACTGCTTCTCTGCCTCCACTCCCCAAAGCACTGCAGTTTTAAGTATGAGCATGACCACAGGCAGCCTTTGCCACTGGTGATTGACATTTGACTCAGGTCCGTGTGCTTGCCCGGCAATCACTCCTCTACATGAGCCCATCTTCCCAGCCCCTAGGTTTCTTTAATACTTCTATGGGTTAGGACGACATACTATGTCCTTGCTCACTCTTACTGACTCAGCCTCTGGTCTGCTGGCTCTTCCTTCATTTTCTCTCATCTGTGGTTACTCTCTTTCTGTATGACATGTATCCTTAATTGTTCCTTGGTAAAAAGCTACTGTGGGTGAATTTCATTAGTGTTTTTGTTTTGTTCAGTTCTTAATAATTATTGAGGTATTTTCATGAAAGGCACATCATACTTGTTTGGAAGTTATTTTCCTTCTGCAAATATATTCTTGTCCTACATAAATTATCAGGGCATGGGCAGAATGCACCCAGAGTATTCGCCAACATATCACACAAATGGATTCTACCCCAGTTGCTTAATAGAGCCCTTGGTCCCATCTGAAACCTCACAAGCCAGACTTTCACCACCCCATGACTTCAGTACTGCTGTCTTCCAGGCATCTGGTGCAATGACCCACTAAGCTCTGTTGCCACCATTCCACAGGTTTGTTTGTTTTTTTTTTTAAGTCCAAAGTTCTACTGTCTTCTGCATTTCAAGAAACAAACTGAAAAATAAAAACAACAAACAAACAAAAAGCATAGTCGGGTTCTTAACAACAACAACAAAAAACCCTATTCCCTGGACCAACTCCTGTGTTAGTTACTTTTCTGTTGCTATCGTAAAACATCATGACTAAGCAACTTAAGGAAAAGTTATTTTTGTTTAAGGTTCCAAAGCAACAGAGTCCATGATGGCAGGGAAGGTGTGGCAGCAGGAACAGGAAGCAGAGGGATTATATTTTATCCACACACAGGAAGGTAGAGGTGGAGAGGAGGGGGAGAGAGTGTGAGTTCAGGAAGTGGCATACTTCTTCAACAAAGCTCCACCTCCTAAAGGTTGCATAGCCTCCCTAAACAGAAAGGCTCCACTAAGTAGGAAACAGTTGTTCAAACTCAAGAGCTATAGGGCACTTTATTTTTGTCTGTCAAGCTACAACAAACATCATCTTGTTTGGAAGCCATTTTCTTTCAGTATTACCGACAGTTTGCTCTTCTTGCTATGCTGATGTTGCTTTGAGCCTAATTCTTCTCAAGTACTTTTCCTCCCACTCTGCCCCGGGATGATTTTAAGGTCACCCCTTAAAACATTTTTAAGATGTATTCATTATTTAAAATTGTGTGTGTGTGTGTCTCTGTGTGTGTGTGCGCGCGCTTGCATGTGAGTATGTGCATGTGAGTTCAGGTGCCCGCCACATTCCTGGAGTTAAAGACTATTGTGAGCCACCAAAGGTGGGTGCTGGGCACTGAACTCAGGTTTCTAGAAGAGCAACAAGCGCTCTTCACTCCGGAACCATCTTTCTAAACCTGATCACCTACTCTTCTGAGAGTTTTTCATATTTGCTCTGGTTTTGTCAGCAACAAGGAGACAGAGATACAGCTCCAGTTTGCCGCTCTCAGTAGCCCGAGGATTCCCCTAGAGCCATAGTGCTCAACCTTCTTAATGTTTAATACAGTTTCACTTTTAATACAGTTTCTCATGTTGTGGTGACCCCTGACCACGAAATTTTCATTGTTACTTGATAACTAATTTTACTATTGTTATGAATCATAATGTAAATATCTGATATGTTTACCCTATGAAAGGGTCATTCCATCCCCAAGGGGGTCATAACCCACAGGTTGAGAATTACTGTCCTAGCATTTTAAAGAACATAGTGGACAATGAGGACTACTGAGAACACAAGAACAATGGCAGTGGGATTTTGATCCTACTGCACGTACTGGCTTTGGGGGAGCCTAGGCAGTTTGAATGCTCACCTTACTAGACCTGGATGGAGGTGGGTGGTCCTTGGGCTTCCCACAGGTCAGGGAACCCTGATTGCTCTTCCAGCTGATGAGGGAGGGGGACTTGATGGGGGAGGGGGAGGGAAATGGGAGGCGGTGGCGGGGAGGAGGCAGAAATCCTTAATAATTAAATAAATTAAAAAAAAAACACAGGAACTGTGGGAAATGAAAAAAAAAATAAAGACCTGGACTCAGACAAACCCAGGATTTGTAGCTTTAACTACTTCTCTCAAAAAATAAATTAGGATTAACAGGTTTATGAGTTGGAGATTTCTATTAAATACGTTTTAATATGTATATATTTATATATTTGTTTTAAATTGTGTGTGTGTGTCATGAATGCGCAGATGCCGGTAGATCGCAAAGAGCTAGAGTTTTAGGCATGTGTGAGCCATCCAATGTGGGGGTTCTGGGCACCAAACAGGTCCTCTGGAAGAGCAGTATGCATTCTTAACTCTACTGAGCTGTCTCTCCAGCCCTATTTTTTTTTTTTAGCACATTAGTATATGCTTAAGCAGTTGGGGTTAAGAGGAGGGTAAGAGCGCATCAGAAAGTAAGAAACACCTCAAACTATGAGCATGGGCCTCTCAAACAAGAGTCTTAAAAAGCAAGACACATCTAAACGTGGGTGTGGGCTCCTCAGGGGAGCCATCTCTACCATTTTTGTGGCTCTCAAGTTATGCCTCAAAGGTTATAAGAATGCTTCTCCCTCTCTCTCCACCCCCCTCCTTTTGATAATAAAGATTCATGAGGTGGTGCTGGCGTTGCCTTACATGGTCTTAGATTCTGATATAGAAGCCACTCGGCACATATCCTTTCATGGGGTTTCTGATGAGATTCCTAGAAAACCATAGACTTGCAGCGGGGGAAGTGAGGACAGCTTGAAGCGGTTGTTGATTGCGCTGGCATTCTTGGCTTGCTGCAGGCAAGCGGTTCCGACCCGATTCCAGAGTGAGGGGCCTCCTTTCCCTTCCTCACGTCGCCCACATTTACTCTGCCTTTCTCTCCTGCCTCCGTGTATCTCGAAATAGATTTCCTTTCCTACTAATTCAGCTTTGAGACTCGCCAGGCTTTGTGAGCGTATGAATGGGTGTCTTTTGCCAGCTGTCTAAAATTCTCAGCTACCAGCCCTGCCCTCTTCTCTCCAGCCCGAGCTGACTTTTCGACTTCTCCCATCATTTGTATCACTTCCCTCTGTCTCCTAGAACTTGCAAGTTTCCTTTAGCCTATCCTGATTCGCTAAATTTGTTTCTAAACTTTTTAAAATTGTACCCATAATTTCTAACAGTTTTGATTTCTGGGAGTCAGTTTCTACCTCTCCATTCGCCATGATTGTGTGAGCCTGCTCTTTATTTCTTCAAGTGTAGTAAGCATACTTATTTTTATTTCAGGCATTTTTTCATGTGTTTGATCCCCAGGACCAAATGTGGTAGGATTGTATTCCTGGGATAGGAACACAAAAGTGACTTTAGACTGCTGTCCCTTTTCTGCCATTGGTTGGTGCATTTGGAGCTCCAGCTTTGGACTCAGTCCTTGCTGGGTGTGATGATTGGTTTTAACTTAAGACACTACAAAATCATCTGGGACAGGAGTCTCAGTGAGGATGAGGTTTGGGCTTGTGGACATGTCTGTGGGGGTGTTGGCAAAAGTTTCCTTCATACTCACCTGTTCCCAAATAACTGACACAGAGTCTTAATATTAATGACAAACTCTTGGCCAATAGCTCAGGCTTATTACTAACTAGTTCTTACATTTCAAGTTAACCTATATTCCTTATTTATGCTCTGCCACATGGTGGTACCTTTATTAACATGGCAGTTTCATCTCTTGATCCCTCTATATCTGACTGGCAACTCCAGACTCTACCTTTCTTCCTCCCAGCATTCTCCTAGTCTGGCTATCCTGTCTAACCTTATTCTGCTCAGCTATTGGCCAGCCAGCTTCTTTATTAAATCAGTCACAGTGACACATATTCACACAATGTAACAATATTCCACAGCATGGGCAACTGTCTTGATTGCATTCACTCGGGAGGGAAGACCCAGTAGAAAGTGGGCAGTGCTGTCCCCTGGGTTTGAGTCCTGCACTGTGTGAAAAGGAAAAAGTGACCTGAGTGACGCCAGCATAAGCACACATAAATCCTTGTTCTTTCTGCTCCTGATTGTGAGTGGGACCAAATGTTTCAAATCCCAGCTGCTCTGATTTCCCTGCAATAGTGGACTGTAACCTGGACTGGGGAGCCAAATAAACTTTCTTCCCTAAGTTGCTTTTGCTGAGTTATTTTATTAAAGCAACTGGATAGGAATCTAAGACACTGGGCTTCTGCAGAGAGGTGAACTGTGCTGTTCAGGGTCCCCTGGTCCCCAGCACATAGACAGGAACCTAATCTGCAGAGAGATGAACTGTGCTGTTCAGGGTCCCCAGTACACAGATTAAGGGGACTTCCTCTGAGCTCTTTGGACAAAGGGACTGCTTCTAACATGTCCCTGTAATACATGCCAAGGACAAGACTTGACACATATTTGATGACTATGGCTGGGGCGTTCAGGTTACAAAGATGACGTATAAACACACTCAAAGGAATGGACTGATAAGTGGCTAAACCTGTAATATAATAGAAAGATGCCCATTTGAGTCCTGTCCTCTGAGGGTATATTTAACTATGAACTTCATGTATGTAGGCTGGTGTGGATGTTTGTATCTTCCCCATTGGCTCTTCACCTTGTTTTCTGAGACAGGGTCTCTCGCTGAACCTGGAACCTAAAAACGGGCTAGACTGACTGGCCAGGGAACTCCCTGGGTCCTTCTGTCTTCATTTCTCAGTGCTGGATGACAAGGGTGTGCCGTCACACCGTACGGTGTGGGGGATGTAGACTCAGGTCGTCATTCCTGCACAGTAACGCTACCTTCTAAGCCATCTCCCCAGCCCCTAACTACAACCTTTTAAATCAAGGAAAAATTGGGAAGTTTTCTCTGCAATGGGCTAGATAATAAGCCTCTTAGGCCTGCTACTGTAGTCAGTCTCAGTCAGGGCTAGCTGAAGTAACAGCAAAGAACTGCCAGGGCCATCCAGAAGAGGAGGACTGAGGTTGGAATGCCGTTCAGGGAAGGTTTCCAGTTAGACTTTCCTTTCTGATCTGTAGATAGGACCTTCCCCGTCGTATCCTTGTGTGACCTTTAGCCTGTGTGCAAACATCCTTGGGCTCTCTTTTCTTTAGGGACACCAAGCCTATCAGATATAGGAGCCACCTGATGCATTCATATAACCTTTATTACTTCACTAAAGGTCCCACCTCCAAATGCAAGGAAGTTTGGAGTTAGGGCTTCAGCACAGAAATCGTAGGGAAGGCACAGCTCAAAAAGCGGCCCGAGCATCTGTGACATACAGAAGTGTGTGGACCAGCGTGTCTGATAAAACTCGATTCACACAAAAGGTGTCAGGCTGGATTTAACTCACGAACTGTCCATTGCTTGTCTCTATATCTCAAGATGTTTGAGGTGTGCGACCAGGATTGTTTGGAATAAAATTGCTTTCATCACTTTCTGACTAACGGGAGGAAGGGGACACTGGCTTCTCAGGTGTGGTACTGTAGTGTCCCTGCAATAGCACGATGGTCCCCAAGCTGAAGGCAGAGACATGGCCTTGTGTTCTATTGTCTAGCTTGTCCCATAAAAAGAAAAGAGGCGGGTGGGATGACGAGAGGGCTCGGCAGGGGAAGGCACCCACATGGCTGCAAGGAGAGGGCTGACTCCGCACATCTTCCTCAGACTTCCTTTTGTTTGCTGTCGCACGCATTTACCCCACACCCCCACCCATTCGCTCACATCATTCATTCATAACCAAAAAAAGTTTGAAAATGTCTAAAGATAAAGAAAAGGAAGAAGACTTTAACAGCTGTGGAATGTAGACCACGTGCAGGCCTTCTTACAACTACTAGTTCATCTGTTTGTTGGTTTGTTTTTGTTTGAGACAGGGGTTCTCTGTGTAGCCCTGGCTGCACTGGCACTCGCTCTGTAGATCAGGCTGCCCTCGAACACAGAGATCCACCTTCCTCTGCCTCTCACTGCTGGGATAAAAGGTGTGTGGCCCCCTTACCTGGCTTCACGTACTAGCTCGTTTAACTTAAGACTGTACATAGAATTGCCTTCTCCTCTCAGCTTTACAGGTAAGGCTCAGGTCTACTCTCTAAATCGGGTGCATAGCTGGCTGCTGACTTTCTACCATTAGAGTTATCTTAGTGTTCTGTTGCTGTGAAGAGACATGGTGACCTTATAAAAAACAAAAGCCTCTTATAGAAGAAAGCATTTAATTGGGGCTTGCTTATAGTTCCAGAGGATTAGCTCATTAGCATGGCAGGAAGAATGGCTACATGCAGGCAGACATGGGGCTAGAGAAGTAGCTGAGCGTTCTTGATCCACAGGCAGCAGGAACAGAGCTTTCTGAAACCCCAAAGCCCACCTCCAGGGATGTAAGTCCTCCAACAAGGCCACACCTCCTAATCCTTTCAAATAATGCTAATTCCTGGTGACCAAGCATTCAATCCATGCGCCTAGGGGGGCCATTCTCATTCAAACAAGAAATCTTTTATTTTTTCTAAAACACTGTATTGCTGCTATTTAAAGATGAAGGGAGTACTTAAAGAAAGTGGGCCGTCCAAACGAGACAGTGGCCATGAGGCTTTGTGCCGCCAAATGCAGCAGGCCTGCTCCAGCTGTGTCTGTGTTTAGGTCCCCTGTGCTGTCTGGCACACGTGCTCGAAGATGCACGCAAGCACGGGAAGAAAATAGACTTACATCTGTGGATGCTGAAATTAATAGTTAAAAATGCTACGAACCAGGAAAGCAGATTTTCTTTCGTTTGTAGAGCAATTGTTTGTTTGTTTGCACTTTCTCTCCTGATTCACCAAAGCTGCCGTTATGACAATCTTTAGTTGGACGTTCTTGCTAGGCCAGGGGCACAGTAGGTCTTCTGCAGTCTGGTACAGAAGTGGTGATAAGATATGGCGGAGGCAGCATTGTGGGACGTGCCGGCAGCGTGCTGGGCTCTGATTTGGGATAAGATATGGTGGAGGCAGCATTGCGGGACATGCCGGCAGCGTGCTGGGCTCTCTCTGTGTTTACATTCATCATTCCGAACCCTTACGTTGGGCCATGGGGACCTTGCAGGTTTGGGACTGAGATGAAGGACCCTTCAAAGGTCAGAAAGCTGACAGTTGAGATGTGACTTGAACCTGTATCTGCCTCACACTCCAGTGCTGGCTCCGGGACTGACATGGAGCCCAGACCCAACATAAAACAGCGAACATGTCTTCAGACATATTCTAAAGGAAGGGGCACATGAGTATGGCTTTAAGCTAGGAGGGCTGTATGGGGGACAGCACTGATTCAGCTGCTGAGCTGGTAGTCAAGGAGACGAGTGGGGTGATAGTGTTAAGTGTTCTGGTTGGACATCACATTGTATGACATGAGTCGAGGCCCATTGATCTCCATGAGAATAAGGTGTAGTGGGCAGGACAAGAGTGTGACAGGCAAAAAAGACAGTGTAAGCTGAAGCTGCATCATTTTCAGGACAGTAGGGGGTGCAGGGAAGGACTGCAGCGCCCTGCAACGGTATTGGAGCTGCCAGCATGCGTGTTTACTCTTACTGCGCTGTCTCTTTGTTATCAGCAGTTCTGTACCTCCCAAGAGCACGCCCCAGGTGTATGATATGCTAGATAAGAGGATCTTGCGGATGTAATTGGAGTTACTAATCACCTGGCCTTAAGATAAAGCTCCCTCTGGATTTGCTGGGTGGGGCCAAGCTAATGCGTGCTCAAAGGCAGGCAGACGTGACAGAAGTTGTAGATGCCAACTGTGACAAAACTGACCACCTTGATGGCTCAGGTGGAAGTAGCTGTGTGCAAAAATGCTGTGTTGAATTCAGTCCTTCAGCTATTTGTTTGAGAGTAGAGTAGGGCTTTTCCCTTGAGCACCATGATATGCTGTTTCGAGAGAGCCAACTGCTTGGCTCACAGTGGCGGCAACAGATCACTTCTGTAATCCATAAGACCAGCAGCATCATTTCCTTAATTACATCTCCTCTCTCTCTCTCTCTCTCTCTCTCTCTCTCTCTCTCTCTCTCTGCCAAGTAGCAAATCATGTTCATGGGGTGTGATGGTTAATATTGACTGTCAACTTGTCAGGGCCCAGAATTATTAAAGAGACCATGCCATGGCGTGTTTGTGAGGCAGTTTCTAGACGCACTAAACTGGGAAGACCCACCCTAACTGTGGACAGCCCATCCCACATGCTGGATATCAGGCTGAATGAAAAGGAGAAAGAGAGCCGAGCACCGACATCTCACGCAGCGTCCTGGCTGCAGGCGCAATGTGATTACTAAGGTAGCTGGCCAGCAAGCCCCAGACCCCACCTGAATCCTCGCACCCAACACTGGGATTCCAGGTGCATGCCAGCAACCCCAGAAGTTTTACAGTGGGTGCTGGGCATCAGCATGCTTGCATGACAAGAGCTTTTACAGCTGACCCATTTCCTCAGCCCCTTCTTTATACTCCTCATGGGTGACCTAGAGAGAAATGGAGAATTTATTTTCCTCGGTGTTGGTAGAAAGTAGGGTTTTTAAGAAGTATTGACGTAATCCATATAAGCAATGTATTTCATGCTCAGTGAATTGTTGAAGTTTGGAACTGAGGCAGGAAGAGGACCATGCCTTATGGGACAGATCAACAAATCTTGATGAGGAGGAGATGAAATCACTTCATCTGGCACTGGAAGTAGTTTTAAATCCTTCACGCACTGCAGGCGTTGAGGACTGCAATAACATGTATAATTGTAGTTGCTGTCCTTAGGGCACTGGGTGTCCATGGGTGTATGTGTTGATCAAACAAGCATTTCCGAATATAGATAATTCTAAACAATAACATGTAATATATGTATGTAAGTTTGAATATGAAAAAGTGTAACATTTGTTTCTTGGATATATACAATTTTTTTTGTGTTTTCTATGTGCCAGATATGAAGAACATAGTTTTAAAAGTACATCCAAGATCTTCATAAGAAAAATGTAACCTTTATAAATTTTCATCTTAAGTTTCATTTTAGGTTTTTGTTCCTGTAATAAAATGACCAAATGCAACTTGGGGAGGAGAAAAGGGTCATAATCCTTCATGGAGGGAAGTCAGAGCAGGAACCTGGAGGCAGGAGCTGACACAGAAGCCATGGAGGGGTGCTGCTTACTGGCTTGCTCCTTTTGGCTCACTCAGCCAGCTTCCTTATAGAACCAGGATGGCATCACCCGTAATGAGCTGGACCCTCCCGCATCAGTAACTAATCAAGAAAATGCACTACAGGCTTGCCCAGAGGCACTTTCTCAACTGAGATTCCTCCACCCAGATGACTCTAGCTTGTGTCAAGTTAATATCAAACTAGCCAGCACACATTTCTTTGAAAACGTTTCTTTGAGACATTTTTAAAAGACTTCTGATTCCACTAACGATGGAGCGAGTCTTGTTCCAACACCTCCTTCACAACAACACACTAGGCATAACACAGCGCACACAGGCAGGAAACATCCAGGGGGGGGGGGGCGGGAGAAGGTGGCAGCTGCTCAGACTGAGGACCCGAGTCATTAGTCCTCTAGTTTCCTCTTGGGATCCCACGTTAGAGAAGTTCTAACCTCAGTTCACAAAAGCAAGGCTCAGGAAAGCCCATTGCCCCCTAACTCCCAGTCAAATAACACCTACAACCATGCTCCCTCTCCCATGATTTCAGCAGGACCAAGAGCCAAGCTGACATTCCACCCTCTCCCAGGAAGCAGGCAGTGCCCAGTGTGCTTCTCTAAGGGCATTCCCCTGTAGGAGTCTCCTGCTCTGTCGGGTGGAAGTTAGAGGGCTCTGATATCTTTGCAGAAGGAAGTTCAGCAGGGACAGAGGAGCGGAAGCCTTGCCCTCAGCTCATAGCAATAAGTCTTGATGAGAAGAGACAGTGTGAGAGGTGTTGACACCCACTGTGATTCACTGCTGTGCCCTGCACCCCCCTGCTTCCTTCATTCACAGTCAGGGAGTAGGAGAAGGAAGGGAGAAGGGACTGGCTGGCACTCTTCTTGCCTCTTGTCTGTCCCACTAAGGCCTCAGGTGGGGGTTGCACCTCCACCTCTCCCTACAGCAACTTCACTCCAGGCAAGATGGCAGAATGAACCAGGGCTCTGCTTTTCTTAGGCTGTGTCTATGTTCAACCTCAGGCCCTGGCAGTATACCTCAACTGCTAAAAAAACAGATTATAAGATCCACTGTCTAATCAGATAGTACCCCAAATGCGCTGGAGTACACACCCCCACCAAGATGAATGCTAGACCCTAGACCAGAGGTCTTAAAGTGTCATGAGAGCTTGCTTAGCATGAGAGCTTAGCAGGCGCAAGCCCCGAGTTCAATTCCAGAACCATATATATGTAGATATGTAGATAGCCACTGGCTCTGCTTCCCTAGTACTGGGTTTCCAAGTGGTTGCCGTCATACCCGGCTTTCCTACACGGGTTCTCATGCGTGCACAGTGCGTACAGCGAGCTAGCTCCCCGTCACTGCCTTCTTTTAAGTCAAAGAACACAGGTCGACATGTTTGATGGGCTCCCGACTCTCAGAGCCTGACTGCACTCCCCCATGCCAGCTTGATGAATTTGCACATGAGCCCCAAGGTCTGCTGCTGTCACTGGTGGTGTGGGAAGAGAGGCAGACTCACGGCCACACCTTCCACCAGAGATGTGTGAGCAGCCGAGTCCCTCTCCTCCTCGTCCAGCTTTTCCATTTTCAGCTATCCCGGTACATGAGTGTGGTGAGGTTTTAATTTGATTTACCTCTGGCGAACAAAGTTTACCATCTTTTCAGGTGTTCGTTCCCATTTGTGCGCCACGTCCCGTAAAATGGCGACTGACAGCTTTTGCACTCTTCTAGCTGAATCATTTATTTTTGTTATTGAGTTCTGGGTGCTCCTTAACATATTGTTAACTCTAGAGCTTTGTCACACAGACATGTGGAAACATTTTTCCCGGTCTTCCGGTTTGTCCTCTCATCTTCCCAATGCTATCCTCCACAGAGCAAATGCTGTCAGTTCCACCCGGTCCATCTTTCTTTTTATAGGAATCACTTCCATTCAGTTGTATCTAATCTCTTTTAAAAGATCACGCTCTTAGGACTGTGAGAGGCTCCGTGGGAAAAGAGTACTTCCTGTGCAGGCATTGGGGATATCAGTTCAAATATCGGTGCCCATCTAGAAAGCCAGCCTGTAACTCCACACACCTGTACTCCACACGGTGTGAGGCAGGGGACAGTTCACTGGAGCAGGCTGAGGTAGAACATTGGGAACGCCAAAATAGGAGGGTCAAGAGTTCAAGGATGGCCTGGGCTACATAGCAAGATCCTAACATACGCGCGCGCGCGCGCACACACACACACACACACACACACACACACACACACTACTGGGGGAGAGAGCAGATAAAGTCAAGACTATGGCTGGTCTACCTGTCAATGTCATACTGTGATAGTAGCAAATTTCCACAAGCACAGTTGATTCAGACAACGTGTGTTCATTATCACTCCATTCTGGAGGGCAGACCGTCCAACAAGCTTCTGAGTGCTGTGTGGGCAGGGCTGTTCCCGTCTGGGTGCTCTGCGGGGAAGCATCTGCTGCTACGAATGCTCCCACCCATATTCCTTGGCTCAAGGCCCTTTCCTGGACACCCAGGCTTCTGTTCCCATTGCCGCACCTCCCAGGACTCCTGCCTGTTTTCCCTCATAAAGACCCACGGAAGCTTTACAAGTTGGCTTCCTCCCCCAGGTCCCTTAGTCATCCCTGCAAAGCCCTCTTTGCCATGAAAGGTAAGATCTCAGGTTTCAGAAATTAGGATGAGATGACCTTCTGACAGAGAGAGCATTATTTTGCCTAATATAGTCTCGAAAAATAATGGGAAAAATCTTAGTGATCTCAGGTTGATGTTTTATTAATTTGACAATCATAGAAATGATCTTCAGTGAGATGGATCAGTGAGGAAGGCACACCCACAAGCAGGAACATTAGAGTTTGGATCCCCAGAACCCAACCCAGCTAGAGCAAGCTAGCTAGCAGAAGCAATGAGCTCTGGGGTCGTCTGAGAGACCCTGCCTCACTATAAGGGTGAGGGTGTTGGGTGAAGACACCAGACATCAACCTTAGGCCTCCTGTGCGTACACACACATGCATACGCATACACATACATGTGACACCATGCACACACACACATATGGGGGAAGAAGAGAACCACAGATTCCCACTGGTTGCCCTCTGACCCCTATGTGTGCACTGTGACAAGCATGTGCTCCCCTTCCCAGACCACACACACACACACACACACACACACACACAAAATATTTAAAAACTGTAAAGAAGTTAAATGTATATGTTTGACACAGAACACTGTACATAACACCATGCCTTGGTATTTATACAAGAGAAACACAAACATATTACCATAAAAAGACTTGAATACAAACTTACTACAGCTTTATTTGAAAAGCTAAAATTTGCATGATTAAGATACCATCCGCAGATGAACACAGAAGCAAACTGTGATAAGGCCATTCACACACAGTGCAACTCCCTGGTGATAAAACAGAGTACTGAGCAGATGCATCTCAGGATAACTGTGCTGAGTGGAAAAGACCAGCAACCCCCTTCCCCGGCCACCCACCATTCCCAAATGTAGACTTCAAGACAACACTTCTATAAAACAAAGTAACCCGTGGTGGCAGAAAGCATATAAAGATCATCTGGGTTGGTAGAAGGGAACATTCAGGGAGGGACAAAGAAGGGACTAAAGGGAACAATTAACAAACAGCAATTAACTAACTGGAGTTTCTCAAGTGAATGTCAAAACTTGCAGTCTGTGTGGTTTCTTGTACCAATTATGTATCAATAGTTAAGAGCCAGGAGGGCTGAGAAGACAGCTCCGTCTGTCCAGTGCCGTGATGTAAGCAGGAGGGCCTGAGTTTGAATCCCTGGCACCCACGTCAAAAACTGGGTGAGGATCCTAGGGCAGGGGAGCAGAACAAGGGGATCTCTGTAGCTCACTGACCAGCTACCAAATCTATGAGTTCCCGGTTCAGTGAGAGCTCTTATCTCAAAAAGAAGGGTGGATAGCTGGGCCCTCACCTTTAATCCCGGCACTAGGGAGACAGAGGCAAGAGACTCTCTCTGAGTTTGAGGACAGTCTGGGCAACATAGTAAGTTCCAGGACAGCCAAGGCTACATAGTAAGACCGTGTCTCAAAAACCAAACCAAAACTAAAAACAAAAACAAAAAAACCCAAAGTAACAAACAACCCAGAAGAAACATGAAAAAGTCACCTACATTAATACCTGCCTTTCACACTTAGAGATGCATGTACACTCTCACACATGCACATCTGACGTGCAAACGTATCCACAAATACATACACAAAATAGAGCACACATATATGCACATGCACGTGCACGCACAAACACACCACACATACACACACAGTAAGAGGAAGAGATGACGAAAAGAACTGAGAACCTTTGACTTGGTAATCTAAAGGTCATTAGTTCCAGCAAGCTGACCTTGTGCTAAGGGGGCAGGAAGCAACTCAATGCCTGCGATTTAGGAACCATCAAGAACAAGATGACTCCAAAGGACCCAGACCTGAGATTAAGGATAGCATCCTTTAAGATGTAACCTTTTATCCCATCATTGTCGAGTGTCTACTCTATGTTCTTAGGGCATACAAAGATGGAGTTCAGAGAGCAAGAACAGGGGTGGGGACTGTAATCCAGATATGTCAGGCATCACAATAAAGCCTCATAGCTAGCTTCTGGGTAGAAGTGCCTGAAAGGGGCTGGAGAGACAGCTCAACAGTTAAGAGCACTGGCTGCTCTTCCAGACATCCCAGCTACTTAGATGATGGCTCACAACCATCTATAATGAGATCTGATGCTCTCTTCCATAATGCAGACACACACGCAGACAGAGCACTCGTACATACAAATAAATAGTATTTTTTTTTTTTTTTGGTTTTTCGAGACAGGGTTTCTCTGTGGTTTTGGAGCCTGTCCTGGAACTAGCTCTTGTAGACCAGCCTGATCTCGAACTCACAGAGATCCGCCTGCCTCTGCCTCCCGAGTGCTGGGATTAAAGGCGTGCGCCACCACCGCCCGGCTAAATAGTATTTTTGAAAAGTGAAAAATTTGAATTTTGGATGCCTCGCTGTGATTATGAAAAGCACACTTTAAGGGAAGTAGAAAACTACTGTATGGGAAGGTGGCCTTTAAAAGAACAGCCACTCTTAGGACAAAAGAGTCCTACTAAAGAATAAAGCCCCAGGAAGATGTGACAGCACTGAGCTGGTCTCTCATGGCTGAGGGAAGGCTGAAGCATGTGCATTGATAATGACAGGGTTGAAAGAGGAAACGGACAAATCCTCACTCAGCATTCCTCATAGCAGAGGGGAAACTAGCAAGGTCCCTGGAGATTTACATAGAGCTGACAGGCTTCCTCTAATGAGCGGTTAGCCAGCGCTGCGGTGAGCTACCATACAAGACATTCTCCTCAGACACCTCTGGGCTTTTATGAAATTAGGCTTCGCACCACCCAGTAGAACCAGTTTCAACTAGTTTCAGAATATCTGTACCAGACAGGCAACATCTCAGGCTGTGGCATAATTAAATAAAATCAGAAACCAAAAAAATGATGACTAAAATAGTCTTCTAATAAACCTTGGGTCAAATAGGAAATCATAATGGGAATTAGGAAAAAATAGAATTGCCAAGTTCATCGAAATATCTCATGTTACAGATACTGGATTGTCGGGGTGGGGAGATGACTCTGTGGGTAAGGATGCTTGATGCTCAGGCATGAAGTTGTAAGTTTGAATCCCAAGCATCCGTATAAATCACCTGTGTGTACAGCTGAAATTGCTGTTTGGAGGGCATCCTGGGTCCGCCAATACTGACATCTCTGAAAAGAGGAAGTGGTAGTAGACAAGGAAGTGTGGAGATTAAATGTCACCACGTTTGGAGTTGAGAAGAGGAGAGACATGGTGAGATTCATGTTGGCTGAGGGGAGGCGTGTCTCCAGTGCCATCTGGAGAGAGAGGCGCTGGGCTGCTGAGGTGGGAGAGCGGAAGGGCTGGAGCCTGCCCCTGGCAGCCTCTCTTGCCTCCATGAAGTCATGTTCTCACGAGAGCTCAGTGTTCGTCAAAGGAGGACAGCCAAACTCTGGCCCTCGTGTCTGAGGCAGTGTGCTGCCCAAGAAGGTGGTGGAGAGCCTGCCCTTTAAAAACCATCCGAATCTGATCCTCTCTCCCACCTAGAACATTCTGAGCCTCAGTGTCAAAAAAATATTTCTTGCCTCTAAATTTGACTTCCATTCGTTCCTAGATCATCACCTAGATTTAATATGAGAGTTAATACCTTTTATTTTGTGATCTTATTTCCATTTATGTACTATTAATTAACTTATGCTAAGAATTACAAAGTTGTTTGAACATATCTAATAGTAAGGAGTTTAGATTGCAACAGATGAGCGTATTGTGTGTGTGTCCACGCACGTGCATGCATGTACACAGCCAAATGAGAATGTCCAGTGTCCTATTCTCTGTCCTACTTACTGCCTTGAGACAAGGACTCTCCCTGATCCTGGGTCTCTTTTATGTCTGTGTCAGGGGCCCAAACTTGGGTTTCCATGGCCACCACCTTAGCTCCAGGTGGAATTATCTTAAACATGTTTTCAGGGGCTAGGGAGATAGCTTCATTGCTGAAGTGCTGCTGTTTAGGCTTGATGGCCTGAGTTCAAGTCTAATGCCTGTAAAGAATTGGGCATGGTGCATGCATTTATAATCCCAACAGCAGCGTGGAAGAAACTGGCGTTTACTGGATGGCCAGACTCGCTGAGTCTGTGAGCCCAAGGCCAAAAAGGGTAGAAGGTGTTAGAGGGAAGGCATCTGAGGATAACCCCTGACTCCACATACAGGTGCACAGGCATGCAATACATATACACATATACACATGTATACACACACACACACACACACACGTGCACGCACACATCCTGGGGAAAGCATGCTTGGGAAAGGTACAGAATCTGAGCAGCTCTGACTAGACTCAGGAACCAAGTGCCTGTGTCACTCCCAGCCTGAGGGAATGATGGAACCTGATGGCTGAATGCCAAGTACAGTGTAACCTCACACCTGAGGCTACTGCATGTACTAGGGCATGCTAGCAGACATGTCTAACGTTAAACATCACCATACGATGCCATCTAGAAAAGAAATTTAACCATGTAGTCCAGTGACATTTTTTTTTCCAGTGACATTTTTTAAAAAAAAATCACACACAAACACACACACACACACACACACACACCTCATGTTTTAAGTAACTCTACAGTTTTGGGTTAGGTTGCATTCACTGCACGTGGGCCACATGAAGCCTGCAGGCTGCAAGTTGAATATGCTTGATACCGGCTTCACCCCTGAGGGAAAGAAGCCAGACCCCAAAAGACTATTGCAGAATCTGTCAATGTCAAACTCCAGGACAGATTAATCAAGACTAACAGAAATCAGATCCCTGACCCTGAGAGGACCGGGAGGGGGAGAATATTGACTGCGAAGGGGCAGAGGTTTTTAGGGGGAAGTAGATCTTTGTAGGTGGATACCTTTTTCAGAGCTCAGGTCTGTACCCTTTAAAAGGATGCGCGGGAATTCACGGCTTAGAGCGCGGACTAAGAAATGTATAAGCTGGGCATGGTGGCAATGGATTTAGTCTCAGTACTCACTGGAGGCAGAGGCAGGTAGATCTCTGTATCTGAGGCCAGCCTGATCTACACAGGGAGTTCCAAGTCAGCCAGGCTATATAATAAGACCCTGTCTTTATTTTATTTTATTTTATTTTATTTTATTTTTCGAGACAGGGTTTCTCTGTGGTTTTGGAGCCTGTCCTGGAACTAGCTCTTGTAGACCAGGCTGGTCTCGAACTCACAGAGATCCACCTGCCTCTGCCTCCCCAGTGCTGGGATTAAAGGCGTGCGCCACCACCACCCGGCTGAGACCCTGTCTTTAAAGGGGAGTAGGGTGTAGCTAGAGAGCAGGGAAGATGGGAAGATGGTTTAGTTGGCAAAGTGCCAACCTTGTAAAGATTAGGGCCTAAGTTTGATTCTCCAGTACCACCAAAAAAAAAAAAAAAAAAAAAAAAAAAAAAAAGCCAAGTGCAGTTGGCAAAGAGACAAGCAAATCCATGAAGCTCATGGGCCAGGTTACTTGGTGAAGCTCTAGACCAATGAGAGACCCTGTCTCAAACAAAAAGCCAAGCAATGATACATGTGGGTCCCAGATGTAACACACACACACACACACACACACACACACACACACGTGAGCGAGAGAGACAAGAGAGTCAGAAAGAGGAGAGAGAGAAGAAAATGCTGCAAACTTTCTGCCAACTTCTCTTTCTTCTTGTTCTAAGCTGCCTTGCTCACACATACCCTCCCATGTCTGTAGTCTCAATAGTTCTCAAGGCTTCTTTTGTTTTCTTCTTTTTCCCCTCTAGCTATGCGAACTTAAGAAACAATGCTAAATGTAAGAGCATCTGCTGTAAGCCACTGGGCTACACAAGAACAAACAGAACCTCCAGTAGACATGTATTCATCTGTTTCTTCTTGCTGGCTACCCCACACAGAAGGCTGCTTCTCACTCTGACTCAGATGGCATGCTCACGCTTACTTAAACTGAGAATGTTCTGATGGCCTGTTGGGCCTTTTGGTGGTTTTGTTTTAACTTGTATGACATTTTCTCCTCATTGTTCAGGTTTGGCTTTGTTCCTTGTTTACCTTTTCTTTTTTCATCTTTGTGTGTATGTGTGCGTATAGGAGTGGGTGTGCATTAGTATGTGTATACGTGTGATATATTATGTGTATGTATTTCTATATTCATGTTTATGTGTATATGAATGTGTGTATGCACGAGTATATGTATGTGAGAGATACATGTGTGTATGTGTGTTGTTTGTATATGTTCATGTTTGTATTTATATGGTAGTATTTTGTGTGTGTGTGCACAGTGATTGTTCATGTTTATGGATTTGTGTGCTCATGTTTGGGGGTAGGGTATGTATGTATCACAGTAAGCATTAGGAAGTCAGGGGACAACCTTGGGTTTCAGTCCTCAATTTCTACCTCTTATTCACTGCTGCCTACACCAAGCTAGCTAGTCTTTGAGCTTCTAGATATTCTCCTGCCTCTGCCACCCACCTTGTCATAGGCGTGCTGGGTTTACAGGTTTGAGCTATTTTGCCTGGCTTTTATATTGGTCCCAGAGATCTGAACTAGGGGGTTGTCAGACTTGCATGGCAGGCTCTGCTCACTGAGCCATCTCCTCAGCCCTGCATGCTTGTTTTCTGTGTTAATGCAAAGTAGCGTTTTATGCTTCCCTTCCTTCCCGGGGCTATTCGGGAAATGATGAAGGCTACTTCCTTCAGATAAAGGCATGCATGATGGTGTAAGTATGTGTGCTGAGGTCCTGGAGACTTTTCTCTGATTCTTCTCCTTTGTCCTTTTAGACTCCAGAGTCGGATGCACCCCCTCCAGGGGAAAGTGAGAGTGAAGATAATCAATTCCACCCACCCCCTGCAGACTCAGAGGAACAGGAATGGCGCCAGGAAGTAGACCCTGAGGATTTTGAGACACTGTCCCACAAGAGTGAAAGTCGATCAGACACAAAAACAGACCCCTTTGAGAGCGCTTCTGATGCGGAGTCCCTGCCTGGTGACCTCACAGGTGGATTCTGCAGCTCTCCACGTGGCCTCTCTGCAGATAGAGAAACAGGCTGGGGGTGCCCCGATGGCTCAGTGGGTAGATTTCCTCAAGGACAGCATTTGGCTTGTGTTGAAGGGCTCCAGACAGAGGAAGACCTGGATTTGCTCTCAGGCTTAAAGGAAGCTTCTCACCAAAGTAGACTGCACTCGCCAGCGGCTGTGGCAGCTGGAAAGCGGAATGAAGAAAGTCTCTGTGACTGTGTGACCAGCTTGGTGGGGAAGTCAGTGCCAGTGGCAGAGTCCTTCTTACAGAGTGCCACCACCAACAGCAGCGGTCCCCGGCTGCAAAAGGCCAGGTCTAGGGGCTGTCTGGATGTCCCCATGGTCTGGCCCTGCTTTCTGGAACACTGTAAACTCGGTCAGAGCTGGCCACACATCCACAGCCGGGCTGGGGCAGCAGAGCAGCACCCTCATATAGGCCTGCAGGACAATGAATTCCCTCTGTGGATCAGGACAAAGAAGGGGCCTGCCCCCAGGCCCACAGTGGGCACAGATGTACTCTGGGCTCATTCCTGCTTGAATGTTGCCTGCCAGCCACAACTGGGCACACTTTGTCTCGTAGACACCAAGTGTCATAATAGTGTCCCAGAAAATCTTGGTGCCGATGGCAAGACACCCCAAAGATACCTCTGCCAGCGCGAGAAGACTCTGGCTAGGGCTCATTCTATAGCAGCATTTCCTTTGGCTTGCCTTAAGGAGCCTTTGAAGTGGAAATGTGTAACATTTGAGCCCTACCTAAGGGAAGGAACAGAACTAGAACCCAGTCACCCTATCATTCCTAACACCCTCTCCCCTGGGCCCACCCAGTTGTCTTATTCACCTTCCACTGCTCCAAGCAGGGCTCCTCCTTCGCAGGGTGAGCACGAGCTGAGTGACTGTAGCTTTAAAAGGGCATCTCAAGACACACCCTGTGTAGGTCTCCCACTGGAAAACCAGGTAGAACAGGCTTCTAGGTCATGCCCAGACCCTTCCCACCTTACTTCAGAACTGCTGAAGCTTGGCAGCCAAGAGGAAGTGCCTGGACCAGCTGAATGCAAGCCAGGACACAGCCCAGAAAGCAGCCTTGTGGAGCCTGAAGGTGTGCACCCTGGTGATGCTATCGGTAAACAAAGGTGCCTGCAAAACATCCTTGCCAAGACAGGAAACCAGACCAAGACCTACTCGTCAAAGTGTGTTCTCAATGAGGAGAGAAAGCCGCCTGATAGGGCCTTCCCCTTCCCACATTGCTGCAGCCACGGTGAGATAGCTGTGTGGAACAAAAGGCTCGTGGTTTCCCCAGAAGTGAATGATAGCACCTACACCCCAAAGAGCACCCTGCGATCAAGTGTAGTTGATGCTTCAGATGCGGCAGAAGAGGCAGCGGTTCTAGACCCCCAATGCAGGGGAAATGCGTTGCAGAGTCTTTTGGATTTCCCAACAGTCGAAAGAACTTACTGCCACCTTGGGGATGAGTGTGCGCAGGGAACCAGGGATGGCAGGGAGCCTTTCACTTCTGGCCAGCACCAGGTGCCCAAAGTACATGGGGCCTGGAAGCACAGCTGCAAACTCATCATGATAGCAGTCAAGCAAGGACACAAACAGACTTCCACAAGGAAGGCCCACTGTCGTCTAGAATCACAGTTCCGTGATTTCCCGGAGGAAAGACCTCAGTCTCCACAAGGTACAGGCACCACAGCTTATGAGCCTACATACAGCAGTGAGCATGAACTGCAAGGATGCCCGGCAGCAGGGCCGGATGATGGCGCTCCTCAGCTGCTGGCCCAAGGCATAGAGTTTGTGAGAGCTCTGGTCCCCAGGGCTGCTTCAGATGATGACACCCTGAGCTCAGAAGATGCTCTGGAGGAGAAGCAGCTTGGGGAAACCTCGTGCCTGGAGTCTGAGTGTGGTGTACACTCTGGCTTGGGCATCCATCCCGAGGGGAGCCAGGAGTCACCCAGCCCAGAACTCAGACAAGGAGAGCTTACTACAGACGTTGCGGAGCATGCAGAAGTCTCCAGTGCATGGGCTGGTGAAATAAAGGTCCCCCATTCAGGAGTCCTGGCTCCCGCCCAAGTCACAACGCAGCAGTTCCAGGGACTTTGCAGCCAGCTTCAGCGGGATGCACATGAGTCAGAGCAGCACCCTGCCTTTCTCCAGATGACCCCTTTAAGGACTGAAGGGTCCTGGTCTGGGGAGAGCCCCAAAGGGGACATACTCTGCAGCCAGGTCTTGACCTCAGAGGGCCTGAACCTGGCTTGCCCCAGCCCCGAGGAAGGTGTGCCCCAGAGTCCATGGTTTGCAGCCTGCCAGGTGGAGCCGCCTATGCATCACCACGTGCACCAGAGCAGGTCTCTGGAGACCCATTCTGTTGGTGCACAGCAAGAGATTCAAGAGGGGCCACTAGGGGACCTCGGTGGCGAAGGACCTTCCTCAGAAAACGGCAACATCAAGAGACTAAAAACAGAAAGCAAGATCAGGGCAAGGCTGGCCTTAGCCCATAAGACGTTTACCAATTTTTTTGAGGCCAAAGCCACAGAGAAAACAAATGCTGGCTCTGTCAAAGGCGAGAAAGAGAAGCGCAGACGAGGCCAGAGTTCCTGGCGCACATTTCTGAGAAGCAAGGATGTGGAAGGATCCAAACGGCCCTCTTTAGGGAGTGGTGTTCCAGGACCAGACTTTCCGGAACTCCTCCGCTCTTCCCCACCAGCAACCAGAGGCAACCGTGAAGAGTGGACAGTTAGCACGGACAGCCGCGTGTGTGTGGAGTCCTGGACACCCTTACAGTCTCCTGCAACTCCGCCTTCCAGCTGTCTGGCTTCTCCGGAATACCGGAGGAAAAGTGAACCAACCATAAAACGCACTGCTACCCAGGAAAGCAGGAGGTACCTCTCTTCTGGGATCTTCCCAGAGCCGCCCTGGCTGACTTCCCCCACCAGTCCTCGAGCCCAGCACACTGGCATTGGTGGTACACTCCCCTGCAGCTCTGCCTGCCATTTGGCCTATGAAAACCAAGGCATGCCCTGCAGACCCACAAGCCCCAAGCCCACGAGTCCCATGCCTGGGGCTCAGAGAGTGGATCTCTGCCTTGGAGGCCGGACTAGTGCAGCCTCCATGGTCTCTCTTAGAAGCTACAGGAACGCTAACACATGTTCAGAGGACTCGGACCGGCCCAAGGGCAAGGCCAGGGCAAGCCTCTTACTTTCCCTGCAAACACTCCACCAGAACGGCCAGAAGGAAGACAGCATAAGTGTGTGCCAGTGTCACCACGGCCTGGGCACAGCACCCTTCCTCAGGGACCTTCCTGGGAGCGAGGTAAGTGAACTGTTGATGGCAACAACTCTTTCTTTACCTCTTAAGGCAAGTGGAGGAATGTTCCTATGGATTAGTGTTGTCATGGTTTTAAAATGTATGTATTTATTTAGTGCATATGTATCTCTGTGTGTCTGTCTGTGTGTATGTCTCTCTCTGTGTGTATGTTTATGTGTGGGTCTGTGTATGTCTCTAGTTATGTGTGTGTCTGTGTGGAGCAGGGCATGCTTCATATCAAAGGACCACCAGCTCTCTCCTTCCACAATGTTCAGGGATGGAATTCAGGGGGTCAGTTGTGGCTGCATGTGCCTCAAGACACTGAGCCATCTCCTCTGCCCTTTAGACTTATTGTATTGACACAGGGTCTCATGTAGCTCAGGCTGGCCATGGTCTTGCTGTGTTGCCAACAATAGTTTTGAGCTCCTGACTCTCCTACCCTCACTTTCCAAGTGTTAAACTTACAGGCCTCAACCACCATGCCCGGTTTTACAGGGTGCTGAGCATGATCCCAAGGCTTCATGAATGGTAGACAAGCACTCTACCAACTAAGCTACATCCTTAAACACCCCTTGTATTAGATTTAAAGTAAAACTGAAAAATATTCAAGTATGAAAAGACAGGGTTAGTAGGCCTGGAGGGCTGGCTCAGCTGTTAAAGGCGAGGCTCACAACCAAAAAAAATATAAGACGGTGTCAGGAAACTTCACTAATCTCAAATACAAAATATAATACAACATTATAAAGCTTCAGGAGAAAAACACAGAGAACCCGATCTGGGAGGTGGTTTAAACCCCTCATTTGCAACGTGTGTGTCCAACAGCAGAACAATACCCAATGACACAAATAAGGCTCAAAACTCAACAGTGAGAATACAATAAGTATGTCAAGTTTCAATTGTTTTGTAGTTCTAGAATATGGCCATACACACAAGTGAGACAACTTGAGGATGGCACCCAAGTTTAAATTCAAAGCTGGGTCAGTGAGATGTTGCAGAGGTTAAGAGCACTTGCTGATCTTGCAATGAGACCCATGGTGTCAGTTCCCAGCGCCCTCAAGAGGTTCACAACCCTCTATAACTCCAGCTCTAGGGGATCCAAAGCCCTCTGCTGCCCTCCACGGGTACCTGCATGGATGTGTGTAAATACACATAAGTACAAATAAAATGAATTGTAAGCACAGAACTCACTGGTGTCCTGGCCGGCTCACACCGCCTGGAGGTCATTCATTCAGTGTCTTTGGTGCCCCTTTGTGCTGGGACTGCCTGAGGCCAGATACAGAATTTTCCATTTGAGACGCAGTATCAGGACTCAAAATCTTTCAGGCTTTGTATCTTTTTGGATGTTTGGTTTCACATGAGGGACGATCAGTGTATATCTCAACAGCTTCTGTTGCATACCATGGACAGAGCCATGTAATGACTATCATAACCAAGACACAAACTCCTTGCCCTTGAGCTAACCTCCTTTATGCTCATATCCTCGTAGCCTGGATATGAACTCCTTTCAAGCACTAGTCTATGGTTAAATTTCAAAAATGTTACTTTTTTGAGATTGACTTCTTGTACTCAACCCTTCTCATGTATTCGCACATATATGTGTACACATGAATATGCATTCATATATACATAGATGCATGTACCCCACACACAGTTGAAAAGAAGAGTTGCCAAACTGTTGGGTGGCGGGTTTTTGAGGATAGCAACAGGCCTTGACAGACCTGGGATCTGATCATCCTGCAGACAAGAGGTTTGCTATGGCCGTGCAGATAGGCGAGAGGAACTGAGGAAAAGCTTTTGAAGGTCCCTTATGAGGGAAGGGGCAGGGGTTGTTGTGCTATAGGAAGTGGGTCCAGAGTCAGGCAACCATCAGACTAGAATGAAAGACAGTATGTTTTGTGGTTCCTGACTGAGTCAGGTGTTTGGAGGGTTCCAGTGACATTTCTAGATAAGGGACATCTGGAGGAGGAATGATGGAATTAGACAGTGTGTGACTTACTCCACATGACTGTGGTCAGCCTGCTCTGGGCCTGGGGTGAAGTGTGTGTTGCTTTGCACGGCTTGTCATATTCTGGAGTTAAGGTCTGGAAGCCATGTTTTCAGAGAGGCATATTCCCTGCCTGTGCGACCTGACAGAGGGGCTGTGTCATTTCGCAGTATCACCATCAATCAATGAAAAATGCTGTGATCCCTGCCCTTGTCAGTGTGTGAAACCGCCATTGTAATAAACATGCCATGGTAGTCAATGTGCCATAGTGTTTTGTTTTGATCTTAATGTATCTGTCATTAGAACCTCTCTTATTTACCATACATCTACCTTCTTTTTGTTGCTGTTTTTGTTTTGCTTTTGGAGATAGGGCTTCTCTGTGTAGTTGTGGTTATTCTGGAACTCACTCTGTAGATCAGGCTGGCCTTGAACTCACAGAGATCTGCCTGCCTCTGCTTCTCAAGTGCTGAGATTAAAGGCATGCACCTTTAATCATCCAGCTACAGCTTCTTTAGTAAAATATCTCTGCATGTGTTTTGACCATTTTCTAGTTGCATTGTTGTTGTTCATACAGTTGAGTTTCTAAAATGCTATTATTTATTCAAGCCTTATATGTGATTTTTCAACTGTTCTCTCTGTCTGCAGTTGGTCATGTTGTCTTCCTAACCGGATCTCATACATGCAGACCTTTTCAAGGAAAGGGGAAAGTGATGTAATTCTATGTCAATTAAACATGTATTTTTTTAAAAAAAGCAAGCTGGGGGGGGGGGTGCAGACAAAACCTTTTCATTTTGAGGCAGTCCAACTTTAGGTTTTAAGGCAGTCATGTAAAATAGGTCATGTTCTTAGTGTAATATCTAAGGATGCTTAACCATCCCTGAGACCTCCAAGGGTTGGTTTCCTGTGCTTCCTTCCATTCTCACATTGGCATTTATCATTGATTTTTATTTTTGTATTTTATTGTCCTGGATTACATAGCACAACCATCATACAAGTACATAATGTACATTGAGGATGTTGCACCATCCTTTTCCTGCTTTCCCCCTTTCCCTTGTCTCCCTCCCATTAGTCCCCACCATCCTCTAAACAGCTCCATGTCTAACTTCATGTCATCTCCTTATATGTGATTTTATAAACTTATATAAAATCTAGATCCCACAGGAAAGAACATATGTAACTTTTGTCTGTACTGATTTAATTCCATTGTGCATGCAGACCACATTTTCTTTATCCAGTCCTCGGTTGAAGGACACAGTTTGGTCCCTAATTCAACTTTTGTGAAGAGTGTGTCAATAAACATTGATGTAGAGGTATCTCTGTGGTATGTTTACTTGGAATCTGTTGAGTCTGGTAGAATAAATGTAAATGGAGATGGTTTGTTCATTTCCTGGCTGCCCAGACCAGAATAATGCACAAAACTATATTAATTACAACACTGACCAATAGCTTACGCATATTTTTAACTAACTCTTACATCTTAAATTAACCCATAATTCTTGTCTGTGTTGTCCACGTGGCTTGGTATCTTTCATCAGTGAGGCTTTTTCATCTTGCCTCCTCTACATCTGGGTGGTGATTACAGACTGAGCCTTTCCTCTTCCCAGAATTCTTCTATTCTGGTTACCCCACCTATACTTTCTGCCTGGCTACTGGCCAATCAGTGTTTTATTAAACCAGTACAAGTGACAAGTCTTTACAGGGTACAAGACCATTGCCCCACAGTAGATAGAGCTATTTTGAGTTTCTGAATGAACCTCCATACTAATTTCTGTATTTTGAAAAAATTTTGTTAAGGTGTGAGATTTAGGAAGAAGTTTATTTCTCTGCCTGTAGGCAGTTAGTTGCTCCAGCACTGAAATGCTTGCAACATTAGCAACAGGTCTTGAATAGTGTGTATGGGGCGCCAGTCATATTTGGTTGCATTGATCTGTGTTCATTATGTCCCCAGTTCCACCGTGTCCTAATGAATGTTATTGAATAATGTTTAAAAAACTAGTAAATTAACTGATCATACTTTCTCTTTCTCAAAATAGTTTTATTCTAGTTTCTTTGCATTTCCATATAAAGTTTAGAAACTATTACTTACAAATGGCTTTGCTCAGGCTGTGATAGGAATGGAATTAAGCAGTGTGTGAACTGGGACATAACTGGAGTCTTTACCATATTGAATTTTCTAATTGACAAAACGGTGTCTCCGTTTATTCAGATCTTCTTTGCTATTTCAGTGTTTTATAGTTTTCAGTTTTGGTAAAGTTTAGTTTGATTTACTCATACACATTTCAAAATTTTGAAGTGGTTATAAATGGCATTATATCTTAAATTTTGGGCTATGCATATTAATTGTTGATGTATAGAAATGTAACAGACCTGGGCATTCAATTTGTATCCCATGTCATCTACAAAAAAAAATAGAGACAGATTCATTATTTCTTTTTCCTGCTTTACTTCAGTGGCTAGAAGGGTCAATACTGTGTTAAGCACAATGGTGGGAGCAAGAAGGTTTGCCCCTAGTCACAAAGAGACAATAACAGCCATGCTTGCTGTAGGATTTTGTAGATAACCTTCATCGTAGTTAAGGACCACCCTTCTTTTCCTAGTTCATTGAGAATTTTATTTTCAAACCTGAATGTGTTGTGTTTTGTTAGTTTTCCTCCTTCGATATGTTCTTGAGATTTCTCTTTGACCTATTAAAATGTATACCATCCTGAGTTTTTAAATACTGACCCTCCATTTGAGTTCTGAGTACATTCCATCTAGTTGTGACATACAAGTTTTTTTTTCTTACAAAAACAAAGTATTTAATTGGGGATGACTTATAATTTAGAGATTTAGTCCAGTATTGTCATGGCAGGGTGGCATGATGGCATGTGGGCAAACATGGTGCTGGAGAAGGAGCTGAGAAGTCTACAATTTGATCAAGTAGCAGAAGTAACTGTGTGTCACCCTGAGCATACTTTGAGCATAGGAGACCTTAAAGGCCACTCCTATAGTCACACGCCTCCTCCAATAAAGTCATAACTACTCCAACAAAACCACAGCTCCTTTAGGGACTAATTGCTTTCTTTTTTTAAAAAAAAATTCGTTTTTATTGAGCTATATATTTTCTCCATTCCTTTCCCTTCCTCTCCCCTCCCCATCAACCCTCTCCCATGATCCACATGCTCCCAATTTACACAAGAGATCTTGTCTTTTTCTACTTTCCATGTAGATTAGATCCATGTATGTGTCTCTTAGGGTCCTCTTTGTTGTCTAGGTTCTCTGGGATTGTGAAGTGTAAGCTGGTTTTTCTTTGCTTTATCTCTAAAAATCACTTATGAGTAAGTTCATTATTATATTTGTCTTTCTGGGTCTGGGTTACCTCACTCAATATGATATTTTCTAGATCCATCCATTTGCCTGTAAGTTCCAAGATGTCATTTTTTTTTGGTGTTGTGTAGTACTTCATTGTGTAAATGTACCACATTTTCCTTATCCATTCTTCATTCGAGAGGCATTTAGGTTATTTCCAGATTCTGGCTATGGCAAACAATGCTGCTCTGAACATAGTTGAGCACATGTCTTTGTGGCACGATTAAGCATCCTTTGGATATATACCCAAAAGTGGTATTACTGGGTCTTGAGGAAGGTTGTTTCCTACTTTTCTGAGAAATAATCATACTGATTTCCAAAGGGGCTGTACCAGCTTGCATTCCCACCAGCAATGCAGGAGTGTTCCCTTTACCCCACAACCTCTCCGGCATAAATTGTCATCAGTGTTTTTGATCTTGGCCATTCTTACAGGTATAAGATGGAATCTCAGGGTTGTTTTGATTTGCATTTCTCTAAGGATGTTGAGCATTTCCTGAAGTGTCTTTCAGTCATTTTTGATTCCTCTGTTGAGAGTTCTCTGTTTAGATCTCTACCACATTTTTTATTGGATTGTTTGTTCTTTTGATGACCAATTTCTTGAGTTCTTTGTATATTTTGGAGATCAGCATTCTGTTCAATGTGGGGTTGGTGAAGATCTTTTCCCATTCTGTAGACTGCAGTTTTGTCTTGTTGACTGTGTCCTTTGTTTTACCGAAGCTTTTCAGTTTCAGAAGGTCCCATTTATTATTACTCTCAGCATCTGTGCTACTGGGGTTATATTTAGGAAGTGATCTCCTGTGCCAAGGCACTCAAGTGTATTTCCCACTTTCTTTTTTGTGAGGTTCAGTGTGGTTGGCTTTATGTTAAGGTCTTTGATCCATATGTACTTGAGTTTTGTGCATGGTGATAGATATGGTGTATTCTTATTCTTCAACATGTTACTATTCAGTTATGCCAACACCATTTGTTGAATATGCTTTCTTTTTTCCATTTTTTAAATTTATTTATTTATTAAAGATTTCTGTCTCTTCCCCGCCACCGCCTCCCATTTCCCTCCCCCTCCCCCAATTAAGTCCCCCCCCCTCAGCCTGAAAAGCAATCAGGGTTCCCTGTCCTGTGGGAAGTCCAAGGAACCCCCACCTCCATCCAGGTCTAGTAAGTTGAGCATCCAAACTGCCTAGGCTCCCACAAAGCCAGTGCGTGCATTTTTTGCTTCTTTGTAAAAAATCAGGTGTTCGTAGGTGTGTGGATTGATATCTGGGTCTTCTATTTGGTTCCATTGGTCCTCCTGTCTGTTTTTATGCCAATACCAGGCTGTTTTCAGTACTATAGCTCTGTAGTAGAATTTGAAGTCAAGGATTGTGATGCCTCCAGAAGTACCTTTACTGTACAGGATTGTTTTGGCTATCCTGGATTTTTTGCTTTCCTATATGAAGTTGAGTATTATTCTTTCAAGGTCTGTGAATAATTTTTCTGGGCATTGCATTAAGTCTGTAGATTACTTTTGATAATATTGACATTTTTACTATGTTAATTCTACCTACCCAAGATCATAAGAGATCTTTCCATTTTTCTTGTGTCTTCTTCACTTTCTTTCTTCAAAGATTTAGCATTCTTGACATATAGGTCTTTTACTTGTTTGGTTAGAGTTACTCCGAGATATTTTGTTATTTGTGGCTATTGTGAAGGGTGATGTTTCTTTATTTTCTTTCTCGGCCCATTTATCATCTGTGTAAAGGAGGGCTACTGATTTTTTGCGTTAATCTTGTATCTTGCTAAATTACTGAAGGTGTTTGAGTTGTAGAAGTTCCTTGGTAGAATTTTTGGGGTCCCTTATGTAAACTATATATATATCATCAACAAATAATGAGAGTTTGACTTCTTCTTTACCTATTTGTATCACTGCCATCTCCTTTTGTTGTCTTTATTGCCCTCACTAGAACCTCAAGAACTATATTGAATAGATATGGAGAGAGTGGACAACTATGTCTTGTCCCTGATTTCAATGGGATCACTTGGAGTTTCTCTCTATTTAGTTTGATATTGGCTGTTGGCTTTCTGTATATTGCCTTCATTATGTTTAGGTGTGTTCCATGTATCCCTGCTCTTTCCAAAACCTTTATCATGAAGGATTGTTTTGTTTTGTCAAAGGCTTTTTCGTCATCTAATAAGATGACCATGTGTGGTTTTTTTCAGTTTGTTTATATGGTGGATTACAATGACAGATTTTTGTATGTTGAACCATCCCTGCTTTTTTGGGATGAAGCTGACTTGATCATGGTAAATGACTTTTCTGATGTGTTCTTGGATTAGGTTTGCCAGTATTATATTGAGTATTTTTGCATTAATGTTCATGAGGGAGATTGTTCTGTCATTCTTTCTTAGTAATGCCTTTGTGTGGTTTGGGTATCAGGGTCATTGTAGCTTCATAAAAAGAGTTTGGCAATGTTCCTTCTGTTTCTATGGTGTGGAACAATTTGAGGAGTATTGGTATTAGTTCTTTGACAATCTTGTAAAATTCTGCTCTGAAACAATCTGGCTCTGGGCTTTTTTTTTTTTTTGGTTTGAAGACTTTTGATGACTGTTTCTATTTCTTTAGCTGTTATAGGTCTATTTAATTTGCTTATCTGGTCTTGATTTAATTTTGGTAAGTGATATTTATCGAGAAAATTGTCCATTTCCTTTTGAGTTTTCCAATTTTGTGGAGTACAGGTTTTCAAAATATGACCTGATGATTCTCTGTATTTCCTCCATGTCTGTTGTTATGTCCCCCTTTTCATTTCTGATTTTGTTAATTTGGATATTCTCTATCTGCCTTTTGGTTAATTTGGATAAAGGTCTGTCTATTTTATTTTTTCTTGAAGAACCAACTCTGTCTCATTGATTCTTTGTATTGTTTTCTTTGTTTCTATTTGTTTATTGCAGCTTTCTATTTGATTATTTTATACCGTCTAGTACTCCTGGGTGACTTTGCTTCTTTTTGTTCTTGAGTTTTCAAATGTTCTGTTAACTCACTAGTTTTGATAGTTTTCCAGTTTCTTTATGTAGGCATTTAGTGCTATGAACTTTTCTCTTAACACTGCTTTCATTGTATCCCACAAATTTGGGTATGTTGTGTGGTCATTTTCTTTGAAGTTTAGGAAGTCTTTAATTCTTCTTTTATTTCTTCCTTGACACATTGATTCAGGTGAGCATTGTTTAATTTCTATGTGTTTGTGAGCTTTCTGGAATTAGTGTTGCTGTTGAATTCTAATTTTAAGCCATGGCGATCCTATAATATACACGGTGTTATTCCAATCTTTTGTATCTGTTGAGGTTTGCTTTGTTACCTACTATGTGGTCAGTTTTTGAGAAGGTTCCATGAGGCACGAGAAGAAGATATAGTCTTTTATGTTTGGATGGAATGTTCTATAGATGTCTGTTAAGTCCATCTGAGTCATGACATGTTAGTTCCCTTATTTCTCTGTTAGTTTTTTTTTTTTGTCTGACAGACCCGTTCAGTGCTGAGTGGTGTTTAAACCTCCAACTATTAGTGTGTGGGGTTTAATGTGTGACTTAAGCTTAGTAATGCTTCTTTTGCATGAGGGTGCTTTTGTATTTGGGGCATAGACATTCAGTATTGAGATTTCCTCTTGATGGATTTTTCCTGTGACTAATATGAAATGTCTTTCTTTGTATCTTTTGATTTTAGTTTGAAGTTTAATTTGTTAGATAATAGAATAACTACACCAGCTTGTTTCTTAGGTCCATTTGATTGGAAATTTTTTTCCCAATCCTTTACTCTGAGAGAGGCGATGTCCGTCTTGAGGTTGAGATGTGTTTCTTGCATGCATCAGAAGGATGGATTCTGGTTTTGTATCTAGTCTGTTAGCCTGCCTGTATCTTTTTATAGGTGAGTTGAGTCCATTTATATTAAGGGATATTAATGACCAGTGATTGCTAGTTCCTGTTATTTTAGTTTTCATTGTTGGTGATATTATTGTGTATGGTTTTCCCTTCTTTGGGACTTGCTGCTGTAAGATCATATTGTCTGTGTTTTTGTGGATGTAGCTAACTTCCTTGGGTTAGAGTTTTCCTTCTAGTACTTTGTTTATGGCTGTTTGTGGCTAGATATTGGTTAAATCTGATCTATCATGGAATATCTTGTTTTGTCCATCTATGGTGATTGAAAGTTTTGCTGGGTATAGTAGTATGGGCTGGCATCTGTGGTCTCTTAATGTCTGCATAATACTTGACCAGGACCTTCTGGCTTTCATTGTTTCTATTGAGAAGTCAGGTGTAATTCTGATAGGTTTGCCTTTATGTTACTTGGCTTTTTCCTTTGTAGTTAATATTCTTTCTTCTGTGTGTTTAGTGTTTAAATTATTAGGTGTCGAGGGAATTTTTTTTATCCATTCTGTTTGGTGTTCTGTAAGCTTCTTGTATCTTAATATGCATATCTTTCTTTAGGTTAGGAAAGTTTTCTTCTATGATTTTGTTGAATATATTTTCTGTGCTTTTGAGTTGGACTACTTCTATCCTTGTTATTAAGTTTGGTCTTTTCATGTTGTCACGTATTTCCTGGATAATTTGTGTTAAGGTTTTGTTAGATTTAATGTTTTCTTTGGCCAATAAGTCTATTTTCTCTATTGTATCTCCAGCACTTGAGATTCTCTCTTCCATCTCTTGTATTCTACTGTTTATGCTTGTATTTGTGGTTTCTATTCCTTTTCTCATATTTTCCATTTCCAGAATTCCTCAGTTTTTGTTTTCTTTATTGTCTCTATTTTGGTTTTCAAGTCTTGAATTTTTTCTTTCATCTGTTTGATTGCTTTTTCTAGTTTTCTTTAAGGGGTTTATTGATTTCCTCTAGTTTTTTTTTTCTTTTCCTCCATTTTGGGGGGGGGGAATTTTTCATTCCCTCTTTAAGGGCCTCAAACATTCTTCTAAAGTTTATTTTTTTTAGGTCATTTTTCCCTGCTTCATTCATATTTGGGTGTTCAAGTTTCGCTATTGCAGAGCCACTAGTTTTTGATAGTAGTATGTTGCTCTTTGTGGTGTTGTGTTCTTACCTTGTCCACCCATCTTTTCATCTGATTAGTGTAGTTGGGGCTGTCTGTGTCTCTGGTGATCAATCTTCCAGGTGCCAGTGGATCCAAGGCTCAAATTGTTGCTCCTTGTGGTCCATTCCGGGCCATGGTTACAGTCACCTCGAAGGTAAATCTGTGCTCCTGGAGGTTGCTTAGCACTCTCGGGTGTTGTTTTGAAATCCTGGAGGTCATTAGGGTTTGCTCCTATGGAGGTTGCTTGCTTGGTGCTGCTCCCCCTGAAGTTACTGCCTTGGGCCTGCTCCAGCAGAGGTCACTGGATCAGGCCAGTTCCCACAGTTGTGTCTGGCTTGGGCCTGCTCCCTCAGCAGTTATTCCTTTTTACCTGCTCCCATGGAGGTTGCTGCCTCAGTGACATAATTCTTAATACACTGTTAAATTATATTAGCTAGTATTTAAAGAATTTTACATGTTTACCTACAATGGTTTAAATGAGAATGGCCTCCATAGGCCCATATATTTGAATGCTTTGTCACCAGGGAGTGGACTTGTTTGAGAAGGATTAAGGGTTGTGGCAGCCTTGTTGGAGGAGATACACACACACCACATGTGTGTATATACCACATATGCATAAACCACAAATTAAAATAATTATTCATGACTTGTATCTTATATCTCCATTTTAGAGTGTGTGTGTGTGTGTGTGTGTGTATGTGTGTATGTATGTATGTGTGTGTATGTATCACTTCTCTGATTTCTTCTAAGGTCTATGGGTCACCTGAATACTTTTCAGAGTTATTTAATGTATATGTAGTATATTTGGTTTTTAAATAACAGCTCCAGGCATTATGTTGTATACATACATCTTTCCAGTCTCCTAGTAGAGGCATTTCACCAAGTGACATGAAATGTAGAAATTTTACTTCATTTAAATCCCTTCATTCATCCTTGTTTACATTCTAATTGTCTGAAATAATTTCTTCATATACAGTGAGAGTTCCATCAATATAATATAAAGTTTTGCTTTACAATCAAACATAATTAAATGTCTCTGCAGAAGGACTGTCTGCTGTATTTGCCAAGTTTTTTATAAATATCAACAGAAAAGTAACATGGTCAAATCAGGAACTTAAAAAAACATCTTGCTGAAACCAGCTGAGGACACTCCTTAAGGCAGCCAGCTCCCCTTCAAAAGTCCTGGGCAGGGCAGAGCATCCCCTCATTCCCTTTGGTAAGGCTCCCAAGTAAAGAAATTTAATAGCAAAGATAGAAATGACATCATCAAATCAAGTTCTCCCAACATCCTGCAGAAACTGGAGTTGAGGCAGTTAATTGGAGGGTGTTAAAAAGTTCTAAATTATGTATATGTGTGTGTGTGTGTGCGCGCCCATAAAAGATTGTCCCCCCCCCCAGAGATGAAAGTAAAGACAGTTGTGAGAGCCCCCCAATGTGGGTGCTGACAACCAAATTTGACCTCTGCAAGAGCAGCAAGTGTTCTTAAGAATCTCTCCAGGGCAATAGTTGAAGATTTTCTGTAATCTCTATGTAACTTAAGATACATTTTTACTAATTCATTGAGAATTTGGTACAATGCATTTTCATCATATCCTCCCCCTCCTTCCTCTAACTCCTCCCAGATCCTCCCCTAACCTCCACATAGCTCCCAACTTCGAGTCTTCTTCTTTTCTTTAATTCAAAGAATCCAGTTTGTGCTGCTCATAAACTCCTAGGTATAGGTCCATCCACTAGAGTGTTATCAACCTGTCTGGGGCCCTTAAAGAATACTAACTCTCTCTCCCTTGTAAGCCATCTACTGTCAACAGGTCCTCAGCCAGGAGCGGGGCTCAGATGCCTCTTCCTGCTCTATAGCAGGGTGTTGACCTGCTTGATCCTGTGGTGGAACTGTGCAGGCAACCACAGTTGCTACGAGTTCATGAAAACAACGGCCCTGTCTTGTACAGAAGACATGGGTTGTCTCTAGCCCTCCCCAACCTCTACACCCTCTTCTGTGATGGTCCATGACCCATGGGGTGTGGTTCTGCTTGTAACTAAACTCTCCGCTGACACTCTCTGCACTCACTGGCTATATTTCTGCATTAACTGCCATCCATGACACCGAGAAATATATGATAAGGTCCGGGGGCCGCGCTAATCTACAGTAGAGAGATATGCATTTAGAGAACAGTTTGATTCTATGTCCATTTAGCAAGATAACAATAGTAAACAGCCAGAGAACTCACCAGTCATAGGTTCTGGCCAGATGTGCGGTACCAAGCATGTTTCCTCCTGTGCTGTGGATCTCAAATCTAATCAGAAACCAGTTGGTTACCCCTGTAACATATGTGTTTCGGTTTGACCCATGGGCATATTTTGCCTGCCGGTCATATAGCTCACAGATAAGACCACTGATGTCTCTTCTCCCCGGCAACCTGTGTAGCACCTTCTAGTCAGTAGGGAAGACCATCTGGTCACTACCAACTTAACTTTTCCATGTCTACTGTGACCACCATGTGTGATATCTTCAGCAATAGACTCTCAACATCACGTGGGCAGCAATGAGCTATGTTGATTGTAGTCTGTTTTGTTTGGAGGTCTCTGGACACCTCTAACAACTTGAGGGGAGGCAGCCTTCATCTGATACTTGGTTTTGTATTTGGTAATCTATGACTTCTGGAAAAGGCATAAACCCCTATGTAGGGAAGCTCCAGTTATAGTTGGACTTTTTGATTGAACTATTTTAATGCATTCATTTTTATGAACATGGGAATAAAAGAGTTTCTTCTCCCAGTGATCATGGGTTGATTCCAACAGACAGTGGGAACGTGAACACAAAGTCCTACTAGTCTTCTGTTGAGGACGGGTTCTACCTTGAGGTGGCTGTGGTGCCTCAGTGCTAGCTGTGAACTGGGCCAGTGAGAGCAGTGGGGTGGTGAGAACTGTGCCTGCAATGTGTCCTACTGGAGCAAGAGCTCTGGGACACACAGACGACTCAGTAGGGAAAGTGCTCTTGTCACAAGCGTGAGGACTTGAGTTCAGTCCCCAGAACTCCCATCAAAAAGCTAGGCATGATGGCGTACACATGAATCTCAACATTGGAGAAGTGGACTTGTGGGCCAAACAGCTCAGATTTATCAGTGAGCCCCACGTTCCAGCAATAGGCCTTGTATCAGAAAATGAGATGACCACTTCTAAGAAATGACCCCTGAAGTTGACCTCTGTCATCCACATGCCTATGCATGTGTGGATCAGCATACACACACACACACACATGCACGCACACACACAAATTTCTAATGAGCATGCCAAGTCCATTGGGTACTTTAACAGATGTCATTGGTCAAATCAAAAGCCTTTGTTGTTTGAAATGCATTATAACAGGAACAAGATTTATTCTTATGTCTCATCTTACTACTTTTCAAAATGACGGTGAATGAAGCACCTCACTGTAATTTTTACTTTGAAAATAAGTCAGAACAACGTATTATATCTAAGAGACTCTGGGGGTAGAACTGCACCCCCAGTTGCTTTACCCTTGCTCCCATCTCTGATGGCATCTCCTCTGCACTCTAGAGCTACAGCGCCCTGGAAAAACCTCCAGACAAGAAGGCCAGTTCTTCCTGTGATCAGAGAACTTCTTACGCAGAGCCTACTCAGCGGCTGGCATCTGCCACTGACGTAGTGATGTGGGCCCCACCCTCCGTCTCCACAGAGCAAGTCCCCAGAGAGGGCCCTTCACAGCTCGGGAGGGCCCCTCAACACTCCCATTTCAGCTTGGATGACATGTGGATAGAAAAGACTCAGAGGAGGAAGCTGGAGAAGCAGATGCAGCTTAGAAAAAAGATGGGCACAGGGATCATGCACGTGGACCAAGCTCAGGTAAGCTGGCCCCACGCCAGGCATCTTCTGACATGGCCCGGGTGCCTGCCATTTTCTGATTCTATCCTGAACTGACACTGTCATCCTTGACCCCCTGAGCTACAGGAGCTGACCAGTATGAACCTATGTGTTAGCTTCTCATTGCTGTCATAAATGCCTGAAATAAATTAATAGATGAAGATAAAAGAGATGGAGCCGGGGAGATATCTCAGTCAGTAAAGCACTTGAGGACCCGAGTTCAAATCCCTAAACTCGCATTTCGAAAAACAAAACAGGCTTGGTGGCATGTTTGTGATCCAACTGCATGGAAGCAGAAACGGGTAGATCCCTGGAGCTCACTGACCCTCCAGACAGCATGGACACACTGGCCAGTGAGAGACCCAGTCACAAAAAACAAGATGGGCAATGTTTGAGCAATGACACTCTGTTGTCCTCTGGCTCCCTAAACACATGGACACACATGTGCATCTGCACACACACACACACACACACACACACACACACACACTATATGCACTCACATTAACATGTATGCATGCACACCCACCTAAATACAAATATGCACACTGATATAAAAAAAGGTTTATTTCCTCAGAGGTCTCAGTCCCTATTGCTTTGGGTTTGTGGTGGCTCAGGATATCACAGTGGGTGTGCATGACAGAGGAAACACTGTGGACCCATGGCAGCTGAAAGGAGGTAAAGATTTTTCCCCATTCTATAGGCTGCCGTTTTGTCTTATTGACCATGTGCTTTGCTTTACAGTTTTAGGATGTCCTATTTATCAATTGTTTCTCTCAGTGTCTGTGCTACTGGGGTTATATTTAGGAAGTGGTCTCCTGTGTCAATGTGTCCAAGTGTACTTCCCACTTATTTCTTCTATGAGGTTCAGTGTGGTTGGTTTTCTGTTGAGGTCTTTGGTCCATTTGGATTTGAGTTCTATGCATGGTGCTCAACTAATTTCATAGCAGCATTGTTTGTCATAGCCAGAACCTGGAAACAACCTAAATGCCCCTCAACCAAAGAATGGATAAGGAAAATGTGGTACATTTACATAATGGAGTACTACACAGCAGAGAAAAAAATGATATCTTGAAATTTGCAGGAAAATAGATGGATCTAGAAAACATCATATTGAGTGAGGTAACCCAGACCCAGAAAGACAACTATCATATGTACTCACTCATAAGTGCTTTTTAAGCATAAAGCAAAGAAAACCAGCCTACAAACTACAATCCCAGAGAACCTAGACAACAAAGAGGATCCTAAGAGAGACAAAGATGGATCTAATCTACATGGGAAGTAGAAAAAGACATGATCTCCTGAGTAAATTGGGATCATGGAGACCTTGGGGGACGGTTGAAGGGGAAGGGAGAGGCAGGGAAGGGAGCAGGGAAAAATGTATAACTCAATAAAATCAATTAAAAAAAAAGGAAAAGTACATACAGATTCTGAAAAATAAAACAGAAAAGAAGAGGTAGAAAAAAAGATTGGGGCCCCATATTCCATTTTGCAGATACTCATTGCGTAAAATCTTCGGCTTCTCACTCTTGAAGGTTTCCGTTCTCTCCACGCCAAGGACCACCAAGCCTTTTAACAAACAAGCATTTGAGGGACACCTGGACCAAGCAAGAACAGTATAAAAAGATAGCTCATCACAGGAACTGCCCCAGGGTTTCTAAAACACTGCTCCCCGGTCCTCCTCTGTCCAGTGGTCAGCATTTGATCCCCTGCATACTTACATGCAACTGACAGCCTATTAAAAATGACTTCACATGGGGCCAGCAAGATGGCTCAGCTGATAGCAGGACTTCCCACTCAGCTTGATGATGTCTTGAGTTCACTTCTAGGCCCTCTACTGTAGAAGAAAGAACTGCTTCCTGCAAGTTCTCTGACTTCCCCACACACGATAAATACATAAAATGCAACAAAAACTTTTAAAAAGAATCTTCACAGTCTTAGCCCGCTCACAGTGTTTCTGCAAGCGTATCTCAATCTAAACCCAAGGCTTTATCTTTTGCTTTTTGAAAGCATTATTTTTGAATTAACATGCAAAGCAATAGGCGCCACAATGCCATTCTCAAGCATACTTGGTTTTGGTTGACCTCCTTCTCCACTCTCCCGAAACCCCCTCCCCACTGCTTTTGTACCTTTTCGCCTCAGAATTCCCCTTGCATCTTGATATCATGCTTGCTCCACCATCTTCCATACCCCGTCCCTTAATATCCATCTCCCCCTCCCATGGCTCCTTTCTAGTTTCCTGGCCTCTGCCCACACTCACTTCCACATAAACACACTCATAAATTAACAGCTAAGATCCACATATGAGAGAAAGCAGGCAGTATTGTCTGAGTCTGAGTTACCACGCTATGTTTTCTGGATCCAACCATTTTCCTAAAAATATAGTATCTTTTTCCAAGATATTTTTATTATCATAAAAGTAAACCCCATACTTATTGAGCAATCAGTGCCCACTGTCCCTGCGCACTGGAAAGCATGAATCTGCTTTTTATGTTCTTACAGATCTGGCTATTTCATGGAATTGTATGATAAGTAACCGTGTCTGGCTTCTTTCGTTAATGCAATGATTTCAAGGTCCTTCCAAGTCTTAGCACCTATCAGGACTCCATTCCTTTCTATGGATGAATGGTTTATTATGTGTAGACATCTGTTTATTCATTCAGCAACAGACATTTGGACTGGTTCCAATTTTTGGCTATTGTTAAGGTTATCTACAGAAACAGTTATACAAGTTTTTGTTTGAATACACGTTTTCTGTTCTTTGAGGTATACACTTAGCAGTAGAGTTCCTGGATCGGATAGTAATTCTGTGATTAACTTGTAGGAAAGCTGCCTGATTGACACTTTGGCCACCCTGTTATCTTCCCACGAGCACTGGGGGCTGCATGGCCTCAGGTTCTCCCCACTGAAACTTGTTTTGTTATGTTATTTGAAAGATGGCAGGTGCTGGTGAGAATGTGGAGAAAATGGAAGGTTTCCACACTGTTAGTAAAAAAAATTGTATTGGGATAGCCACCATGAAACACTGAATGGAAGTTCCTTCAAAAAGCTAAAAATAGAACTATTATCTGAGTCAAACCTCCCACTTCTTAGTATTTACCTACAGACTCAAAATCGGCATGTTGAGACATTTGCAGACCATTCTTCATTACAGCAATACTCATAGTAGAAAAGATATAGACATTGAATGTCCATCAACACATGAGCAGATAAAGAAAATGTGGTCCATTCACACGCTGGAATATTGTTCCTCTGAAAAGGAAGCGATTTGTGTCATTTGCATCAAGGGTTGCAATGTAAGCCAGACACTGAAGACAAATGTCACATGTTCTCCACATACATATACTCCAAAGCAGCTGAAATCATACAGGCCAAGAGTAGAATGATGGTGGAGAGTGAGGCGGGACAGGGGTAGGGGCTGGGGGGGGATTGGAGAGGGAATAATCCAAGGGACAAAATCCTGTTACACAGGAAGAATAAATTTGATTTTTATATCTCCTGCTCTGCCCAGTGAATAATAGTTGAGTGCCATACATTGCTTTAACATGTTTACATGTATTTATTTAGTGTATGCAGGCATGTGCCTAGGTGTGTGTGCGGAGGGCCAATGACAACTTGCAGGAATCCTTCACCTGCTGAGCCATCTTGCCAGCCTCCAGTGCCATACATTCTAGTGGTGCTAAGAAAATAAGCCCCAATATTCTTCCCATAAAATGTCAAATGTTTGATGTGATAGATGGGTTAATTATCTCAATTTAATCATCTTATGTTTTTTTGAAAATCATAACATTAGCCCCTGGGCATGGTGCCTCAAGCCTGTACTCCAGAACTCAGGAGGCTGAGCCAGGAGGTTCAGACATTTCAGGCCAGGTGGGGCTGATGGTGAGACCCTAGGGGACTGGGGAAGTAACTTAGTGGTGGAGTGCCCACGTAGTGTATGCAAGGGTTTTACCTTCAGCACTGGGAAAAAAACTGATTTTAGTTTATATCACACAAATATATGCAAGGATAACTTTCAGATATATACTTTAAAATATTTCAAAATATTTTTATTCTTTGAAAATTGTTACTATGTGGTATATGTGTGTGAGGGGTGTGTGTTCAAGTTCATAGAGTTGGAGTTATAAGTGTTTGTGAACTACCTGATGTGGGTGCTAGGAACTTAACTCGGGTCCTCTGCAAGAACACTATATGTTCTTAACCGCTGGGCTGTCTCTTCAGCATCACTTTAGAATTTGGTTTAGAAGAAAACATGAACCAAAATGTGTGTGAGAAAAGAAACCAAACACATGCTTCCCAGGGTGATGTGTGTATGTTTTTATTTTAAGGCTTTCATCTCATTGTGTGACTGAAAGAATAAATAAAAGTTAGGGCAGAGATGAAAAATTAATTAAAAACCCAGTAAGAATTATATTGTGACAACAATTATGTGGGAAATTAAATCTTCAGTGTTGATGTCAGTTTGTTTTAGAAGGATGCTGACAAAATGAACCCAGAGAAAACAAATAGCATCTTAACCACAAAACTACTGCCATGTGTGGAGATGCTGTAGCTCACAGGAGAGTGAGTGCTTGGTATTCACAAGACCCAACATGTCCCTCCCAAAGAATAACCAGAAACTCACTGGGCCCTTGCTTTCTCCCCCTCAAAGCAACAGCTCAGCACTCACCAACTCAGTGTTTGGCCTCATAACCCCCAACTAGAAACATAATAACTCAGATGGCGATCAGAGCCTCCCGGAAGATGTCAGGGACTTGGGAATGCACATGGTTCTTGGCTTAGATGAGGTCATCAGGATATAGTCCCTTCATACCTCTCAAATGGCAACTAAGCACCCCCCGCCCCAAGGTCTATTGTGCTCTTACTCCATACAGCAACAGGGAATGCTGGCACTTCTGTTCTCCTGTGACCACCAGGGAGCACTGTGCTGCCGACCACCAGCCCACAGAAAGACCCAAATTCAATTCAAAGGCTGTTTTCACACATCCCCATCACACTATTATAAGTGGAACTTCCTCAGTCAGGGTCCACCTACAGGTGTAGAGAAACCTATCACATTCAGCTGTAGTTCACTTATTAACTTTGCTTTTAAATAACTTTTTCCACAGGACTAGGGAGATAGTTCAGTGTGGAAAGTCAGAGAGAGCCTTGGGGGGGTATACAGCAGGTGACAACTAGTGTTCAGCAGGTCGACCCACCAGATGTATGATTCCCTAGTTGGGAGCTCTACCTGGAAAGGCTGTGGGGTCACTGGCTGTAGAAACCAGTTTCTCCTGTCTGTAATTTCTCTCATGAGTCATTTCATTTCTTCCCGAAGAACTGCCTTCCTTCCCTAAGAACAGCTTTGAGTATATTATATTCCCACTGTTTTGTGTGTTTCTCATGTAAATATTCCGTCTATTGGACACACATAGCTGTGGATGGTCAGGAAGATGATTTCTGCTTAAGTGTCTCATTTTGATGAATATAAATAATACTAGGATATCTTTCATTACTAAGACTGACATATGATTCTCAGTCACAAAGACAGCTTTTTTACACAGACAGCTAACTTTAGACTGCAGAACAAATTCAAAGCAGGCTAGTTGCCCCTGGAGACAAATATCTGATTGCTCCTCGAGACAAATACACGAGGTCATTTTCCCTGGTGCTTTGCCAATTAGAGGTCAGGATAGAAGCAACCTTACTAGACATAGCTTTCTCAGGAATTGACTTTTTGCACATAGTCCCAGCCTCAGGCTCAAGGCTTGGCCAATTGTTTGCTGTGTGGGAACCCTCACCAACTTAGAGCTACATGGGTCAATGTGACATCGGTAGCCTAAGAGAAACCACATGACTTACCTTGTGTTATGAGAATGGGTCGGACCTGGAAAATGTAACCTATGACTGTCCAGAGTTTGGCTGGGAGAAAAGAGCCTGCTCAACACTTCGTGAGTGGTGGTGTTGAGAGGTGCTATGGAGAGAGAGAAGTGTGTGAAGGTGAATGAGTGAGAGTGGGTGAGTAAGGAGTGTGTGAATATGTGGAAGTGTGTGTGTGTGTGTGTGTGTGTGAGAGAGAGAGAGAGAGAGAGAGAGAGAGAGAGTGTTGTGTGGAAGAGCTGCTGCTACGTGGAGGAGCTGTGCCTAGGAACTGTGAACATGCTAATGTGCTTACGTGCTTATGGTGCTACAGAAATGAGATGTTTAGCTGTGGCCGTGTGGAGATTTGTAACTGTAGAGGCAAGGAAGATGAAGCTGTGTAGAAAGAACAGAGATGCAGAAGAGAATGTACGTAAAAGAAAGATGCGTAGGCACGTGAAAAGGGATGTAGTTGAATACAGAAATTCGTAACCGAGCAGGAGAGAGAGGTATGTGAAGAGAGACTGTCAGGAAAGAGATGATTTAAGATGAAGGGAGAGAGAAGGCTACCATCAGAAAAGCGTGTGCTTGTTCCTTTCCTCTTAGCCGCCAGCAGAAAGTGTGGACCTCCTTATTTTCCCCCTCACATAGGGAAGTGTAGCCCTCGCCGCCTTTGTGGACTTCTTACATGCCCTGGTGCTGACTGGGGGCTGCCCCTCCCAAGTCAGTCACATCTTGCCAAACAAGCATAAAGCTCCCCCATTCAGACCCCAGCACCCACATAGAAAGCCAGGTGTGGCCACACATGTCTGTAACTGTAGAACTGGGAAGGTGGAGACGGGACAGATCTGAACTCACCATTGAGCCAATCGGTGAGTTCCAGGATCAGCAAAGCAATGTCACCTCAGCAAATGAAGTGACGAGTGACAGAGGGACATACCTAACACCAACCTCTGGCTTCCACACACACGTGTGTGCGCACCTGTGCAAACATGTGCATGCACGTGTACACACACACACACACACACACAAGCAGATAAACACAGAAGAGAAAGCGAGAAGAGCAGACTCATGCCCCAGCAATGCCCCTGTAACTAATGAGAACTTTGCGTTCATATTCTTGAACCTCAAAGTTGCTCCAGGCAGCAGAGTTTCCGTGAAGGAAATGGCTGTTCAACACTAGTAATAAGAGACACTGCTGGTAGGATGTGCACCAAGAAAATCTGGCCTCAGTCCACATTTTAATTGCCACGTGATACAACCTCTCTCTGAGAAGAGCACAGATGTATTTAAAAGATCTCCATCTGGTATTTGCTAATTATCCTTTAGGGCTTGACCATGATTTGGCCATTGGAGTGGTCAAAAGGCTCTAACAGGTCCTTGAATACCAGCGTGACTCAGTCGAGCAGATGAATAATAATATCAGGTCGTGGTGTGTAATCTGTGGGCTGCTTCACAATGGCCCTGTAGAATGTGTGGCTTCCCAACAATAGCCAATGTCTTCGTTACTATTCTATTGTTGTGAAGAGACAACAGAACCAAAGCAACTCTCACTTTAAAAAGCATCTGTTGGGGGCTTGCTTACAGTTTAAGAGGGATAGTCCATGATCATCGTGGCAGATGGCAGATAGGCATGACAATGGAAAAACAATAGCAAAGGAGTTTTCCTCCTATTCCACAGGCAGCGCACACACACACACACACACACACACACACACACACACAGTGACACACCTCCTCCAAGGGCACATCCATTCCAACAAGCCCATACATCCAAATAGCTCAACTGGGGACTAAGCATAGAGGGCATTCTCATTCAAACCACCATAGGCAGTTATCTCTGGAGGCTGGAAATCTAAATTGAGTGCCAGGGATACCTGGTCTTTTTGTAAGATGGGTCCATTTATGACACGGTTATGCACAACTTGAGAATCTAGGATGCTAAAAACTCAAGGTTATCAAAGGTTGACCTAAGACAGTGGCTTCAAGTTCACTGTCTCACACCAACAGAGATTGAAGGTATGGATTCTCCTGGTGTATGCTAAGCAGAAGTGGGCTTTATTAAAGACAATCACAGGAAGGGAGACTTGAGTAAAAGTGAGAGATAAAAGGAAAGGGAGAGGAACTCCTAAGGAAGGGAGATAGAAACAACCACTGAGCTTCCATGCCTGAGGGCTTTTATAGGGCTGTGGCAGAGACCTTGAGATTGGCTAATTCTTGTGGGCCAAACCAAAACAGGGCCCACACACTCTGTGCATCTTCCACCAGACAGGCAGACAATCGTGATCATCTTCCCTGTCAATCTCTGACTGACTTTATTAGCTATTGGCCTCGACTGCCTGCTAGCTGTTAGTCGCTTGGCCAGAGTTGTGCCCTTCTGGCCTTGCAGGTGTCTGAGTGCTGTTAATTGTACTAAGTGTTCTTTGTTCTTGGTGGCTACCGAAAAGAAGCTGTTCTTGGTTACATCATATTTTAATGCCTTGTCTCTGGGGTGGTCTGGAATGGTCTCCTAGGCAGAGGAATCTTGTTTCATAATATCCTGGTCAGTTGATGTTAGCGGCATTAGAAGCAAGGATACGAGGAAAGACATTTGGGGACTGAGCCACCATAGTGATAGAGGAAGCAGCCGCTAAAACTGTTCCCACATCCTCTCTCTCTCTCTCTCTCTCTCTCTCTCTCTCTCTCACCCTCTCACCTTCTCAGCTGAATTGCTGGGCCCTAAACTCCATAGTCCCAATCCTTTCATGCCGTAGAAATAACAAGATAACCCTGCAGAGGAGATTGGCAAGGAGACACAGGCCTCACAGGAGAAAGAAGGTATTCTCCCTGAGAGTGCTGAGGAAGCAGAGCTAAAAGGCCAAATATCCAAGCCTAGGACAAAAGCCCAAAGGCTCCAACTCCCTCCTGAAGAAACTCCAGAACAGATGAATGTGCTTAGACTCGAGACTACAACATGACCATAGCCGTGGAGGGGCAGCAGCTGCCAAGGGCAAGACCAGACAAGAACCTGGCAACTGTTGGCACACCCCACCCCATAGGCTTTGCCCCATAGAAAGCCCTGCCACCTTACCACCAGTAAGCTTGCAGGGTACCGTGAGACCCTTCTTCCTCCCCGTCTGGATTTTTATATATTTTAGGGAGAGACCAGGCACCTAGTCACCTTGCCAGCTTGGGAGGCTCTCTGAGGTTATTTCTTGGGTGACACTAAAACTTGCACACCCTCAGGGAGGGACCCAGAAATAGAGATGATCAGGACCCAGTAATGCTGCAACTTTTTCTGTGGTGAGAAACGTAAGATGTGAGATCTCCTTCAGGAGGAGAAATTCCTTGGACAATCTTGAGTCTTGGAGCAGAGTGGCTGTTTCAAGGCTGAGGATGACATGTTGGGAAAGACAGAATGAGAGACACACTCTCTGTGCATCTAAGTGTATTGTCCCTTAGGCCGCTGTGCTTTTATCATGGGGGGGGGGGGGCAGTAAGAAAGGATTGTTCATAAAGGAAAAGGATTTGCTTGCCTACAGGGCTCTCGATAACCTTTGCTAACTACCTCTAAAAGTTTGTCTGGGTTATCAAGGGCTGTAAGTTTGATGGACATTGTTTATGAAAAATGGATGCCTTCTCTCTCCCCATGTGTTGCTTTTGAAAGTACTATAGGGGAAGAGCACTGGTTTCAGAGTCAAAGTGTTTGGGCTCTGGTTCCACTCAGTCTTAGCAGTAATGATGTATAACCTTGGTAGGGGTCACTAGCTTCTCTGGATTCTAAAAGAGAATTAAACGTACATGTGCTAATTCCAACTCAAAAATTCTATCCCTGCTATAACTATGCTGTTCACATGAAACCAAAAGTGAGGAAGGCCCATGGCCAAGCCTCCACTCTGTAAAACCAGGAATATATGGAGTATAAAGAGAGAGAGTTTGGGGCTTGATGCTCATACATTCAGGCAACAGAATCGCATATATACTATACACGGTAGTCTTCACGGGATGGGGGTGGAGCTGAAGAAGATAGACATGGAAGTTTCTGGACTGCACCCTCTTTTCTGGGCCTTCAGTGAGGTTCTGGCTGCTGCAAAGTTGCTCTGACATCAGAGTGGATGGGACTGAGGAAACAGGTTCGGTCATGCCCACGTGGAGGCTGCTTCAGATGTAATCAGATGCTAGGCATATTGTTAGGGAGTGAGGAAGAAAGGTCCCGAGGGCAGAGTGTCACTGTGTAGCTGCAGCAGAAGGCTCATGGCAGTGGATTTGCTGCAGTGGAGGCTGGGGTGGGGGCTAGGGAAGGACGATGGAGAAGTCTATCTTTCGGGGGATTGCTCACCCAGCTCTAGTCCAGTGCTGACTGAAGAACAAACACAAGACAAGGTGGTTTGGGTGGCCCGAATCCTTAACCTCGTTGTCAGCAGGTCATCATGGATCTTACGGAATGTCACCTTCTTCTAGTTAATGGCAGGGAGAGCCAGGATGAGAACTACTCAAGAAAGCAAGATGCTGTGGTCTCTCTCCCCTTTCAAAGCACAGATCTCAATGCAGTTAGCATGATTGGCAGGTTTACTTGATGTTTGTGTCAGAGGGGAGGACTGTGTAAATGTTCTTATTCCCTGACCATCTACTCAACTCTAGACTGTCGTTCAGACGACTGGGAAAGAAAGATTAGTGAGGAAGGGAGAGAGAGCACTGGACCCCTGAGTTCTAGGCTGCCATGCAGATTGTGTAGGAGAAGACCGGCAAGGAAGGAAGAGAGAGTGCTGTGTCCCTGGCCCCCAAAACCTTTGCGTTTCATTTGTTTAAAATTTTATAATTTCTTCTTCCCATTTCCTCATATTGTCATCCTTAACCTGAAGTGTATGTGGGAAGGGGCTAATGCCAAACACTGTTGTATGATTTCTTCAATGTCCCAGCCATGTTTTACACAGATAAGTCATGTTTGTTGTATATTTGAATGTATATATAATTCTGTACACTGCCTTTACCTTTGATCTTGGATTCTGTACTTTTGTTCCCTTTGTCTGGGCTATCTTCTCTATTGGTCAGTCTGTGTCTTCAAGATTAATGTCATGATGAGTCTGCATTTTAGGAAAGGAACAGGAGGAAGAGGGAAACCAAGTTGGCTTGTAATCCCAGTGAATCAGAAAGCTAAGGCAGAAGGATTGGTATAGATCAGGGTCAGCCTGGGCTTCAGAGTGAGTTCAAGGCTAGCCTTGGCAACTTAGTGAAATTCTTTCTCAAAATAAAAAGTAAAAAGATGGCTGGGGTTATAGCTAAGTGGTGGAGAATTTGCCTAACATGCAGTAGGTTCTAGGTTCAATCCAGTTAACAACACACACAAATACATGTATGCAAACACACACGAGGAGTAAGAAAATCCAGCTGTGACTCTCACTTGTCAACACTAAGAAAATGAAGAACCAAACTCCATTGTGTTTGCCACCTGCTTCTTAGCAAACATGGGTCATTTCAAAACCCAAATGCATTTCATTAAATCTGGATTATTAAGACCCCTCTAAAGCAGGGTGTGGTCTGACCCTGGTTTCTACCCAGTCACTACCACACTGCTGTCCTGGCTTGGACTCGCTCCTGCAAGTGCATGGCCTCAGAGAAGCATCTCATCCCCTCCCCTGAAATCCCCAGTTATATGATGAGTAAAGAATTGCTTTGTTATATTTTTCAATCTGGGCATAGTGGCACATACCTTCACTCCCAGCAGGTGGATCTCTGTGAGTTCCAGGATAGCCAGGGCTACAAGGAGAGATTCTGCCTCAAAAATATTTTTTTTCTTGTTTTCCATGGGTATATAAAAAAGACAATAAACATTTTATTGGTAGGCAGGAAGAAAGGACAGTAGTACCTGACATGTGCTCTTTAAGGGCTTCAGTGGCTGATGTTACTGGCTCAGAACTTCACCTCCTTTTCTCGGTCTATCCTGCTTACCTCATACCCAGCTACAAGCCCAGATGAATCTTCTCGGTGTTCTAGACTTGGTCATGTTAGCTCTTCCTTTGAACCCCAGCCTGTTCTCACTGCAACATTGGTGAGCAGCCTGTCGTTGCACCAGAGGCTTGTCCCCACCCTTCCTGCAGAGAGCAAGCTTCTACCCACCAGCATAGTTGGACTCCTGTGAGTATCCTCTTCTGGGTGCAGGTAGCTGAACTCTCATCGTATAGCTAGCTCTCTGAGCCTCTTCTTATAGAGATCCTGATTCATCCAAGATGATTCCACTCTGCTGATCTAGTCACCTTCCAACAGCTCTGCTCCTTGAACCAGCATAGTGGGGCATCGGATCAATTTTGGGGATAGTGGGGATTTAGCAGATCAATTTTGAAGAGACAACATCATCTTGTACCTGGGATGTGAACTAGGATTAGAATTGAAGTTCAGTTTTGCATTCATTGACTCAGTGGTTATTCTGGTTCATCCACATAGATGAGTCTAGAAAGCTCAGGATCTGTGAGACTCAAAATGAAGGGAATGAGCATCACTGATGCTGGAGATGAAATACCCTCTGGGAGTCCATTTTCAAGCAAGAAAGGAAGTGGAACCCAGAGAAATGCCTCCGAGACTCAATTATAAAGGCAGTTGTTAGCCTGCCCCCAGAAGATTTCATCACCAGTAGAGTGGTTATTGCTTTGTGTTTGGTTGTTCTCTAGCTGGTTTCAAAAGTCTTTTGTCTTTAGTTTACCAACCTGCTTATTTAAGGGCTGGAGAAATGGCTCAGTGGTTATGAGCACTGGCTGCTCTTCCAGAGGACCCAGGTTTGGTTCCCAGCACCCAAATAAGGCAGCTCACAACTGTCTGTAACTTCAGTTCTAGGTTATCCAGTGCACTCTTCTGAATTACTCAGACATCTGTGTGCATATAAGTTCATACAGGCGCGCACACACACACACACACACACACACATAAATACATACATACACACACAAAATCATAAATCAATAAATCTCCAAAACTATTTGTTTACAGTGCTCCTTGGAACAGACAGGCTGGTATTTCTTTATTTGAACTTTTCTGAGCCCTGTATTTGTATGTCAATATCTTTTATCCCATCTGGGAAGATTTTAGCTATTATTTCTTTCTGTGTGTGTGGTTTACCATATGTTCTTCTTACTCTATTTTTATTGAAAGTAGTTATTTTACAATGTATTCTGATCATGGTTTCTCCTGCCTTGTCTCCTCCAGAGTCTCTCCAATTCCATGCCTTCTTTCTCTCTCTTCCTAAGAGAACATGTAGATGTGAAAGATGAACAACCAAGGATAAAACAAAAGGAACTAACAACAAAAAACAGAAACTAAGAAAGTGTAAGAAATGCAGCCAAACACACAACCCAAAAGAAATCTTCAAAATGAAAACCATAATATACAAAGAGCCAGCAAGGTTAAATAAATAAAAAGCCCAAACATATTTATATTTGGGGGTAAGGGTTACCTCGCTTAGGATGATTCTTTTTTCTAGTTCTATTAATTTACCTGAGAACTTCATTTTTTTAAAAAAAAAGCAGAGTGATATTTCATTATGTAAATGTACTACATTTTCCTATCTGTTCACCCATTGACAGATATCGAGGCTATTTCTAATTTCTGGCTGTTCTGAATAGAGCAACACTGAACATTGGATGTGCAAGTGTCTCTCTGTAGTAGGAAGGAGAGTTCTTTGGGTAGATGCCCAAGAGTCGTATATCTGGGTCTTGAGGTAGATCTATTCCCAGCCTCCTGAGGAACCGCCACAGTGGTTTTTATGGCATTAGCTATTAGCTATTAGTTTTCGGCATCAGGCTTTTCATTCTCCTCTAGGACCACTCTGACCCAATGCCTGATAAAAGCAATTTGAGGGAGAAGAATTTGTTTCAACTTAAGAATTGGAAAAGAAATTCACTATGGAGTGGGGGGACACATGGCAGCAAGTATTTTAGGTCATAGTGTGCCCACAGTGAAGAAGCAGAGAGAAATAAATGTTCAGCTTGCTTCCTCCTTTTAACTCAGAATTGGGGCCCCAAGCCATAGGATGGCTGCATTTAGGGTGGTTCTTCCCACCTCAACAAATCCTACCTTAGACAGGCCTGCACAGATGTGCTCAGAGATTTGTCTCCAAGGAGGTTCTAGATCCTGTCAAGTTGGCAGTCAATATCACAAGTCCTATGCTAGGGGACTCTGGCCTCATTCTGGTAACCCAGTTAAGTTCAGACCACATGCTTTTGCTGGCCTTGACTGGCTGTTTCTTATGTTAGACCAGGTCTGCAGGCACCTGCAATGCCACTGAGACACCCACTGAGCCGTCTCACCGGCCTTATGAATTGCATTTTATTAAACTTCCCTCCAAACAATAAGTTTTCAGTAAATTAACTTTTTGGGAGGAGAGGGGGGAACTATAAGGCTGTCTGGGGTGGTGCCTGAAGCCTCCTCTGCAGACCTTACCCCACACAGTTAGTGGCAATCTGTCCCACCATGGCCTGCAGACCTCACACTCAGACTCCGGGAGTCACCTCCCTCATAGATTTTGGTATAAACCATACCTCCTGGAGCAGTGTGCACTCCGGCTGTGGATGCTGCCCCGGAAAGAGTCTGGGCAACTAGAGAAGTTAAGAGTGGGCACTAATAATAGCCTATGCTCTGTTTCTTCATTTGCCTTCTGCCTCTTGCCTCCTACCCCAGTGCTGGAAGAAGACACTCACCACCTCGCCAGAGTCTCTGCACCTCCCTAGAAGAAGAAGCCACCTGCTCTCCCAGAGTGCCCCAGTGGGACTGGACTGCAGAGGCTGGCTGGAGCCGATGCCTGATACCGGTGAGCTTTATGTCTTTCTTTTGTTATATCCCTGGGTGTGACGTCAAGGACAGGGTGAGTGCTATGTCTACTTGTCAGGGAGAAGCAGCCCAAAGGTGAGAGGGATTGACAGTTGTCCCACCCCTTCAACTATCAAGGACTTCCTAGTACCCAGAGAAGGGGCATGGTCAGCATTGGGCAGGTGCTATGCTTGAGTCCCCAGGCCTGGCTCTGAAAGGTCTCAGGTTTGATCTCAAGAGGGCACTGATTTGCTCTTTGGGGTAAGATATGTATTCGAAGAATAATTAACATCAGGGAACAGCATGGTGGGGGCCGTGAGGAGAGCTGAAGCCTATGCAGCAGAGCGAGGGTCTCTTCTCACAGGCCTCAGAGGAAGCGGGTATTCCATGCCATGTGGTTGATGAGCATCTGCAGTACATGGTTGTAGAGAAAACACCCACATGGTTTGCTGTCTCAAATCTAGCCAACGGTGCCTCCCTTCCTTGAGTTTTACCTTGGGGGCCTCTTGATTCCTTTCCCCAAACTAAACAGCATCATATTATATATTCATTCACAAAAGGGCTGAATCATGCAGAGGGGCAGAGTGCCCCAAATGAGCCAGGCGTGACCTCTTCCAGCACAGGTGCCATTTTCCTTAGCCATATCTGGAGGCAGGGGCTGGGTGCTGAGAGATGCTCCCAGGTCCCTGACAAACAGACAGATTTAGAGACTGTATTCCTAAGCAGGTGTGTGTTATGTATGCGCAATCAGGGACACTCAGCTGGCTGCCAGGGAGGCAGGTTTGTAAGATGGGTCAACCAGGGCAAAGCCCTAAACAGAATTTAAAAAAACAAAAAACAAAACAAAACCAAAAAAACCTCAAAACCAAAAACACACATTCCCTTTTGCCAGGTGTGGCAGGGGCGGGGGGCACCCAGGCTGTTAGTCAAGACCATTAAGGGTGAAGGGTGGTCCAACCTAAAAGTAGCATTTGCCTACAGGAACGCACAGCTGTCTCAGCAGGCCTGGGTCTTGAGCTCACAATCCAATGTGTGCATGCTGGGCCCTGAGCCCTGGCAAGGTTTGGGCTTTCTGTCAGCAAAGGGGCCTGCTGAGACTGCGGACACAAACTATTAACAAACGAAGTTACAAGAAAGCATCTGCTATCTGCTGAAATAATGGCTTTCAAGGAAAAGCTATTTTCTCCTATGGTCCCTCTGTGAAGTGATGGAATCACTTAGAAAACTGGGAGGGGGGGTATGGAGACGGGCAGTTAGTAAAGTACTCAAGTGTAGACCTGAGCTTGATCCCCAGAACCCAGATGAAAAGCTTGATGTGGTTGCACACACATGTAATCCCTACACTGGGGAGGCAGAAACAGTGGGGCTCACTGGCCAGCCAGCCTAGCCTGCCTGGTGAGCCCTAAGCCAATGAAAAAAGTAAACCTGTCCAGACGCATTTGTAAATCAACTGAAAAGCCACAAACAGGAGAAAATCCTTAAGCTCCAGGAGGGCACCAGAACACATCTAAGAAAGTGAGAGACGAGACTTACAGGTCCTGTGAGGGCAGAGGACAGATAAGACCAGGGAAAAGGGAAAGGAGATGAAGCAAATTCTCCCACCAGAACCGAGTAGGGAAAAGATCAAAAGAAGTTAAATGTGAGTGGTTTGGAAGGCAGAAAAGCAAGAACTGGAGCAGCAATAATTGAGGGAAGAAAAGGAAGCTTAGCTAAGCTAAATCCTGAGATCCAAGGCTCTCCCACATCAACTGCAAGACAAGGTGGCTGGAACTATCACCCCTTTGTGACAACCGAGATAGAATGGGGGGGGGGGTGTATCTCTAGAAAGTGTAACCAGCTCTAGCTCTGGTTACAAAGCAATTGCCATTGCTATCATCTTCATTATGATGATTATTTTTTAATTAATTGATTTATGTGTATGGCTGTGTTGTCTTCGTGTATGTCTGTACACCATGTGTGTGCCCAGTGTACTGGAGGCCAGAAGAAGAGTGTTGGATCCTGAGTCTAAAGATAGTTGTGAGCTGTCCTGTGCGTGCTGGGAACCAAACCCTGGGTTCTTTGGAAGAGCATCTACTGCTCTTAACCGCTGAGCCATCTCTCCAACCTCGACACTTATTACTTTAGTACATGCTCAAGGTAGGGACCCCACCCACATCAGAGCGGCTTTATTTTAATTCTGCACAAATTTATCAGCCAATGATTTCAAACAGTGCTCTGAAATACCTGTCAATTGTGAAGGTTTCAGGTTATAAGAAGGGGATGAGCTCAAGGGTCAGGGCCAGCTTTGACGATAGATCATTTGATGAGAAAGGGTGCTCTTTCTCACAGCTGTCTCTCCCAAATCTTCACGCACATGTGTGCATGTGCTGTGCACATCTAATGCACGTGGCTGTGGGTATGAAAGCGCATCCAGGTGGACATCAACCTTGAGTATTGTTTCCTGTCTGCCGTCCACCTTGTATTTAAAGACTGGCACACTCACTGGGAACTGGAACTCACTGCTGAAGTAAGGCTGGCTGGTCAGTAAGCCCCAGGGGTCTGCCTGTCACTGCCTCCCTTGTTCTGAGACTTTCAAACACATGCCGGATGCCCAGCTTTCACTATGGGCTGGGGGTTGAACTCAGGTCCTCTAGTTTGCACAATGAGCACTTTCTTGACTGCTACCTCAATGGCCTTAGTAGGTGAAATTCTGCCATTTGCTTATCCTTCTCCACCACTGGATTCTTGGCCAGTAGCAATACAATAACAAAAAATGAGTAGGAGTATCTATACTCATATCTGACACAGTGGGCATCAAACTGAAAGTAGTCAGAAAGGGACACAGGTCATCATCACATATGATGAGAGGATCGATCCATCACGATGATATAACAATAGTTAAGTATGCATACACACAGCACATTGGTGCAGTCAATATTATAAATCAAATGCCATTACACACAAATGTCTAAAATATATCCAGATACAATCCCCATAGGTAATCAATATCCACCTCTCACCAATCAATGAACCATCCAGACAAAAGGGTCAGCTAAGAACCTTCAGAATGACTCTGCGCCCACAGGTCACATGACTTAGAAGACACCCACAGCATGTTCCCTCCCACCATCTGCAGTGTGCATGTTCTTCTCAGCAGCCAGTGGAGTTTTCTTGCGGGTTAGACTCCTTATTGAGTATCCTTATAAATTCATTGTGCTTAACCTGATGTGGTTCTGCTAACCCTGTTTCTGTTTGACCATCGGTGTGGCACAATGCTGTCTTCTGTTAACTATGGTTTCCTTTGGCTCTGTGGACAGACTTCCATTGGCTGCATGGTTTTTGTTGGTGTTGGTGGTTTTGGCTTTTGTTTTTCCTGACAAATGCTATGTGAGCACTCTGACATGAAGTATCAGGGGTCCGGGTGCTTCATCCTCAGTAGGGTCATATGTTCCTGTTCCTTCACGTGTTCCATTTTTGTTGTTGTTGGAAACGGAGTATTTTAAGAAGTGTATTGTATCAATGCTGAGCACTGCTCTCATTTCCTTGCTTAATAACTAGGCAATTGTTTTAGGGACCTTTCTTTCACTTTCCACAGCACGAAGCCGCTCAGGCTCAGCAGGTGCCATTCTCATGTGCCCAGTTACCAGATGACAGTGGCTTTGCTGGGGCTTTCTCCTCCCTCTTCTCAGACTTGACCAAATTGTTAAACTGTGCTAAGTGGCAGCTGGCTGCTCTATTATTTTCAGTATTGTTCCTGAAAGACAAATATCATTTAAGTAATCCAATCAAACTCTGGTTTGTTTGTAAGAATGTGTTCTCAGATTAGGATTTGGCGTTTGACTCTAGGTGGAACATTTTAGCTGTCTTTTATCTAATTCCCTCTAGTAGGGTTAGTTTAGGCCGACTCATTGCATCCTTGAATCCCCTCCCCCCGACCCGTTCCCTTCACAAAACCTCTACTGTTCTTGAAGGCACCTTTAAGCTTATACTTCGCCATGCTCTGTTACAAATGTGATCAGTCCCTATGGGAAGAAGCATGGAGCTGTTATGTAGCCAGCTTTTCCTCCTTAGGCAGAAAAATCTTGGAGCCAGAAATGCCACAGACTCCACCTCCCTTACTGAATTGTCAACGGATATTCTTGAATTTGTTTTCTTTATTTCTATTACGGCTCCAGAGGCTGTAAAGGTGTTTATAAGTTACTCTCGCTTGCTACCCTGAAATTGGCTCAAGTCTCCTGTTCTTACAGCCTGTCAGTGAGGGGCTCAGAGGAGATAAACTGGACGGCAACGCTTGTCACATCTTGTCTAAGTCCATGCCTTCAACTTCTTGTCATAGCCCAGCAGTTGTGTTTTGTGCTGCACACAGTAGGTTCACAGTAACACTTGCCCGTGGTGGCAATGGTATTCCAGTGTCTGGGAATCCTCCAAGGGAAAAAGAAGAGGAATAATAGCTACACAATGGTCCAAGTAAGGGTGGGAAGCCTTAGGCCAATTCCGTCGCTCCCTGGGAACATGACCTTTGCTTATTCCCCACTCCTCCCTGGGAACATGACCTTTGCTTATTCCCCATTTCATTTAAATTTAATTGTAACACATGGATAATAATAGTACACATTAGGTAATATTGTGTGGACATTCCATGGAACGTGCCTAATGTATGTTTATTAAGTGCCAGACAACATTTCAGGTGTTGCACATAAGATCGGTTACTTTTTTATTCTGTAACAAAATGCCTGGTGAGGAACAGCTCAAGGAAGGCTTGTTTAGATCATGGTTCAAGGGTGCAGTCCATCACAGTGGGGAAGGCATGGCGGCCGGAGTGTGAGGCAGCTGGGCATAGTGCATTCAGTCAGGAAATGGAGAGCAATGATGGCTGGCGCTCAGGCTGTATTCTCCTCTTTATTCGGTCCAGGACTCTATCATGGAATGGTGTCATCAACATTTAGAGTGTTGCCCACCTCTATTAACCTAATCTACAGAACCCTCTCAGACATGTCCAGAGTCTGGGATCACACATCATCCCAGTTAGTTCCACAGCTATCCTGTGAGGTCGCTTAGCGGTTAACAGCACGGGCTGCTCTTCCGGAGGTCCTGAGTTCAATTTCCACCAACCACATGGTGACTCACAACCATTGGTTATGAGATTTAGCTCCCTGTTCTGGCCTGCAGGCATACATGCAGGCAGAACACTGTATACCTAATAAATAAATCTAAAAATAGAGAAGATAAAAGAAAGAAAACATCTCTGTTGTCCAGAAAGTTCAACGATCTACCCAAGGTTAAGGTTAAGGTTGGGGCAGATCTAGACTGAAGTCAAGATTGCTTCTTTCTGACCAGCGCTGTTATGGAAACCACCGACACATGGGGTTAATTTGAGAGAGATCAGACAGAAATGATCTTTAGGCTCGGACTGGTTCTAGCCTCTTCTGTTTCCACATGGAGCCTCCGACTAGTCACCCCTCCCCTCATCAAGCCGCATTCACCCTTCTGTGCTGCGCTTTCTGATACATGACGTCACTGTTAATTCAGACACATATACACATGAATGTATTCACATGCAGGAATAAACACACACTATGCACATGCTTCATTGAAAAATTTGTAGACCCTACTATGTGATAGCAAGGAACTTTCCCATTCACCTTAATACTGTCAGAAATGAAGCCTAAAAGCTTGACTGATGTCAAAGGGTTCATTAGACTTTAAGTAATTACCTAACATGGCAACCGAAGCGGGGCAGGGTTTATTTTTACTTAGTTTCAGAGACTTCAATCCTTGGCTGCTCAAATTCTGGGTGGGAGACAGGACATCACGGTGGCACAAGCATGTGGAGGATGACACCAGTGGACATGAAGCAGGAAAGGACCGGAGGCTTCCTAGGCATTCAAAGGCACCTCCCAGTGACCTACATCCCTCTGACGAGGCTGTGCCTCCTAAAGGCCCCATAACCTCCCAGACTGTACCACCAGATGGGGCATTCTTCAGACCATAACAGCGGGCTTGTGGAATCTCCCCACAGTGGGGCAGCAGCAACCTATGCTCCCTTAGACGCTGGAATAGGAAGCCCTGATATAAACGGCCATCATGGCTAGGGTCTTGGAAATGAACAGCTTCTTGTCCATGCAGGAGCTTTCACCTCCAGGGCCATCCATCCTTCTCCATAGCACAGCAGAGACCAGTTACCTGACTGAAACCCACTAAAGTCTCGGGGAGACCTGAAATGGCACTGGACTCGCTGTAGGCATGTGGTGTTCACTAGCTTATACAAGCTAGACTGCTCAAGCTGTAGGCATGTGGAGTTCGCTAGCTTATACAAGCTGCTGCCACCCAGCATGCAACCCTGCACCATACAGAGTACACTTCAGTCTCCTCCAAGCCTTAGCTCAAAACAGAAAAAAAAAAAGTCTCCTGCCTACCTGGCCTTTTGCTCAACTCCAGGCCCCATTCATCCCTCCATAGCTGCCCCACGGGACATGGAGCCTGTGGCTAGTGTTATACACACTCTGGGAACACTACTAGGCAAAGTGGCATAGCCTCACATCAGAAAAGGGATAAACAGGAGATGGCGATCCAGTGGGAGCAAGTTCTGAAAAGGGATAATTTTCATCTAGCTGAGGAAGGATGTGTACCAACATGTGAAAGCCAAAGGGGAACCAGTACCATAGACTGCAGAGAGAAGCGCGACTCGGGTCCAGTTTGTGCAAAAAGAACGAGCAAGGTAGCTACTGTGGCTGGAGCAGAGAAAGTAAGGGACAAGGGTGGTGGGGATGAGGCAGGGTGGTACAAGAAGTCAGTACAGCCATAGCTGTAAGCCTTAGGGCTCATCTGGGGTGTATAAAGAAGCATTGGAAGAAACCGGCGCCGGGAGAATGACCTGATGTGGTTTAGATACTCAAGCTCCCCTGGAAGCTCTGTGGTCAGCTTGAAACTGCCTTCCAGACACAGCAGAGTAATAGACAAACAACCAACCTTCATCTTGGAGGAAGAGCTGAAAGCCTTGTGCACAGACGGCAATATGGAGGGAGTGTGACTCATGCTGACAGAGGGTCCTTGTATATTTCTCCAGAGGACAACCTAGGAGAACACAGATGGTGACCCTCCATGCAGACAGACTAACTGGGGAAGCAGGATAAGGGAGCAACTGCTCTTCCCAAGGTCAAAGAAAGAAAGGAGGCAGTGTCCTGAAGTAGGGGAGCTGGGTATAAAGGGACCAGAAAGTGCACACGCTCTCCCTACATCCCCCAAACTAGCAAAAATAGACCAGGGACGGTGGCTAAGACACCCTCAAATGTCCAAGTGAAATCCAACACCAGTATCCCTCAGAGCTGGTAACTGACTTAGAACCCTGGAGGCCATCACCAAGCGTCCAGGGCATAGGGACTGGGATCTACGAACATACAAGGTTCCTGGTGGTGTGGCGCAAAGAACACGTGTCAGGGATGGGGGTGGCCGCAAGAAAGAAGGACAAGAACCTGCTCTTCTGCCTTGCCCGGTGTCGTCCTTGCCTGAAATGTCTGTAGAACTTTAGAGTGGATCTAGTTCCCTAAAACAAAGAATGCTATTGCTGAGAGAGGGTGAGAGGAGAGAAAGGAAGGAGGGGGTCAGTAGCTATGATCAACCTCTATCAGGACTTGCCCTCACACTTCTCAACTTCCAGGGGACACTAAGGTGGTTCCCGCCATCTTGCCTCTGATTTCATAATTAGTTGTCTCGCTGAAGGCTGCTCATCCTCCAGACATACTCCAAGAACCCGCACAAGGCCCCTAGAACGTCTGAGAAAATGCATCTGACTTCTTCTTGGAAAGGACAAGTAACCCCTGGCTCCTTGTCACCTGCCATCGTCATCTCCAGTTTTGTCTGTCACAGCGATATCAAACTGACATGAATTGTGACACTGTTTGAAAGGGTGGGTTAGTGTCCCCACTGCTGTCAGGAGGGTCGCGGTCACCGCTCACCTGTGTACGAGGGCGCACCTAGCGGGTGCGTCCCCTAGCCAGTGTGCGCTACTGTGGGGCCCCAGGTGCCACCTAGGGCTGCGGGGCCCCTTGCCGACACCTCGCAGGAACCGTTCTAGCCTTGGCGAAACGAGCCGCCCTTGCGCTCGCCCACACCGCAGTAGGGCGCCGCCTCCTCCCCGACGCCAGCGCGCCGATGCTGGTGGCCGTGTTGAGGACCCAGGGCGGCCCGGGGCCCGCGTCCGCGTCCCAGGTCTGCGTGCGCGCGGGCGAGAGCGCGCCGCCCGGCCGGCCGGCGACCCGCAGCGGGGCCCGCGCGCTCTGCGCCCTGCCGGGTGGCTGCCCAGCAGCCTGCGTTACGGGGTCCTGCGCCCGCGCCGGGGTCGGGCCGGGAGCCTTCTCGCCGGAACCCCACGATGTCGGGTGGCCCGGAGCCACGGCCGTGCGGCGGGGATGCTGCCCGGGACCCCGCCGGCCTGTGGCTGGAGCTCGGGCCCGCCTGCCCTGGGGCGCCGCGTTGTCCTAGCGAATCGAGCGGTCCTACCAGTGGGGACCTGGGCACCAGCAGCGGCAGCAGCAGCACCGGGCTCTCCCCTGGTTCGGACTCGGACAGCAGCGGTGTGGTGTGCGGCGGCCGCGCTGGGGGCATGCGCGGCGCCCCGTCGCGCTCCCGGAGCCTGGAGAGCCTGCGCTCGGCCTCCGCGGGTAAGGGCGCCGCCTGCTCTCCCGCACCCTCTGGCCTCGCCGCAGCCTCCCCTCGCCCTTCTCAGCTTTCCCCTTTCATCTCCTGACCCCCACCTTCCCACGGTTTTGCCCCTTTGCCGCCTTTTGCTTATGGCTGCCCGACCACCTGTCCCTTCTCTGACAAGCTTCTAGCAGGGTGCTCCTTGTTTGGCACGTCCCTGCTGCCGCTGCCAAGAGGGATGCTTAAGGTGAGGCTGGAAGTTGGTTCGTCTAGACCCCTTTTTGTACAGCAAGTATCTGACTCTCTGCAGCCTCTTGCCCCTTTTCCTTGTGGCCAGCCACCCGCCGGGGAGTGTGTGGGTCCCAGTCTCAGATGGAGCCGCCCAGTCAGGTGCACCCTGGGCGCTCTGGAACAAGAGTGAAGTTTCTCCAGATGGGATTCTCTGGCGTCCCCCTGTCCTGTGTGCCCCCTAGTGCTCCCGGTGTACCCGAAGGGCAGAATTCTGGGAACCAACAGGAAAGAAGAGTTTGGACCTCAGTGAGGAGTGAGAAAGTCCAGAGCAACTTCATGGATGATGATCATCATCTGTCTCAGGTTAATTGTCAGTTTCCTTACCTTTCAGCGTCTGAGCACTCAACAGTGAGCGTTGTGGAGGAAGACAGTTGCTGTTGAGAAATCAGGGAGGTAGCATGCCCGTTATTCCTTGTGCGGCAGCGGTGGCACTCTGCCTGAGAACGCTGCTGGCCCCACCCAGGTGTAGGCATGAGACTGAAGTGTGCATCGAAGCCAGAGAAAAGCAAAGGGTCTGTGCAGGCAGCAGGGCCCCCTTCTCCCACCCCCACCCCACCTCCAGGACAGCAAGGGCTGTGTTGAGTAGAATCAAAGTTGCTCTCGCAGAGTGGTTAGACTGAGGGAGGGACGCGAACCTCGTTCTGTAGGTTCTGTAGCTAGTCGAGGGAAGGAAGGATGTGCAGACCTTTGTTTTTTAGTACTCCACGACTCCCATCTGTGCGCTCCCGAAACAGACACATGACGTTCAGCAAAGTCTGAGAGCCCAACTGTTGGCGTGTTCCGCTACAAGTTTCACACTTTCCTTCCTCAGAAGCTCTCTGTCCTCTTGAGCTTAAATAGAACCCATTTTGAGAGTACCAAGGTAGATAATACCCTAAGAGAGATTTTAAACAGTTTGGCAAACAGCCCTTTCCCTGTCTTTATCCCAAAGCATACCGTGTCTTTTGGAGTTGGAAGGTATAACCTCCTCCGGCTTCGAGAACAGCAAATCCAAACCAGAGTCTCTTTTTTGATGACCCAATGACTCGGGCTCCCTGAGACCCCTTCCTTCCCTTTTCTGTCTCAGGCATATGTATACCAGTAAGGCAGAATGGGGTGACAGAGACGGTAGGGTGTGTTAGGCATCCTCATATCCGAGGAGCCCCAAGTCCAGTCAAGAGCACTGATACAAGATGACGAGTCTCAGACACAGGGATGCCATCTCCCTGAAGGTCAGGAGAGGGGCATGAGGTAAACCATGACTCAGGGCTGCTTCTTGAGGGGTTCCGAGCTGTCCTGTAATATGTGACAGCAGCGTAAAAAGCCCCCCTGTGCTTTAGGGTTGTTTGAGACTCCCAAGCAAGTGCCAGATGCCCTCCATGGCACAGGATCAGTGAGGTGCCTGGAAAGGTGTTGCTAGATGTATAGAGAAGGCAGCATCCAGAGGCACTGGGGAAGGAGGTTCGAGTCACTTTCACATCCTTCCTGCCTCTCTTCCTTCTTCCACTCCCTATTCCTTGCTGTGGTGGTAAAACCTCGCCTGACCTGGAATGGGTGCTAAAATTAGAAGGTCCTTCTATGTACGCTGTGGATTTGTGTGAAACATCGACACCAGCACGGTTTCTCATCTAGATTCCTAGGCAGAACTTCCCCCGGGTCCCGGAGACAGTCACAGAACTCAGTGAATTCTCTTCCCGCCTACGGTGTGCCGCTACCTATGTGCCACCCTTGGGAAGAACTGAGAAAACATGCCCTTCAGTCATTCTCTGTAGGCTTTCATTTCAGATGAAGAGATCTGCTTGGGAGGAGCCCTTGATGGGAGGAGGAGAGAGGAATTAGCCTGATGCAAGCCCTGCACAGGGTCAGAGAATGGCAGGGACTTGCCGTCTGAACTGTTTCGGGTCTGGATTGATGGGATGGGATGGGTCTCCACTGGGTGTGGCGCAGGCTCAGTAGGCACATTGGAATAGTGGTTTTGGCCGCTCACGCATTCTCCATGGTTGTGAATTCAGCAATTACAACAAAACAGAACTTAAAATCACAGTCTGTGTTTACGTCTCAAGTGAGAAGAAGAAATACAGTATCGGGATGGAGGAGACAGGCAAAAAAGATAGAGCCATTAGCGTGTGTGTGTGTGTGTGTGTGTGTGTGTGTGTGAGATGACTTGGATTAGGGTTATTTATAGGATCATGGGTACAGGGTTATGGGCCCCTTACCAGTGACTACAGCTCTAAAAAAAAAAAAAAAAAAAAGTCTGACTTCCACCGTCAATCACTAGCTGCTCATGACTCCTCCCCTTTGGGTTTTTTTTTTTCCATTGGGTGCAGGGCAACATCACAGTTTACCTTGAGCAAGACCTGGTTGTTGGTGGTTTCAAACTAAGCAGAGGAATTCACTTTGCCCCCTACTATAGTTAACATTGACCTAGCCTGGTTCCTTCAGTATGACTCTCATTTGGTCACCGGGGTTCTGTAGAATCAAGCATAGAGAAAAATAATAAATGGATTATAAATTATTTTAAGATTAAAATCAAATGCCTGAGGCTGTGTTAATAACTGTCTGTCGCTGTGACAACATACTGGTTAGAAGCAACCTAAAATGTATTTGGACTCGTGGTGACAGACAGATGTCCTGGTAGGAAAGTTATCACAGTTCATGGCAGTGAAGTGTGTCCAAAGCCTCCTCTCATCACAACTGACCAGGAAGCAAGCCAGCAGGCTGCATACAGTGGCTGGATATACAGTGGCTTTGTATAATCCAGAATAGCTCTATAAGTCACTGAGTGTCCAAACCATGACCATGAGCCTTCACGGGACATTTCACTTTCAAACTGCCACAAACCTTTCCCACTCTGTGAAGCCCCATGACTGAGATCAGAAGTGTCCATTTGAGGTAGGCACTTCCACGGAGCTGGTGTTTGTTGTATGTTGTTTTCTATTTGGTTGTATGACCAGTGCCTGCCTACTAATTGAACATATTATCTTTTAAGAAAGACAATCACCAGCAAGGAATTCTTAGCAGATCCTTAGATTAATTATGAGGACTTGGGTGTTGCTCGGTGGTAGAGTGTTTACCTGACATTCATGAAGGTCTGGGGTTGATCCCCAGTACCATGAGTGTGGTGAGTTTGAGGTCAACCTGGGTTATGTAAGGTTCTGTCTCAACGAGAAAGAATACCTACCACACACAATTATATTATCGCTAAGTGGTTTAGCAATAATATAATCATTCCCAGAAAGACCTGTACGAATAGTACTAGGGTCTGTACTAGTGAGTGCAGATAGGGTTAGTGATGAAAACAGGAACTTTAGGGTCTTCTTGTTTTTAAAACTTTAAGTGTTGGGTGTAGACATTTTTCACCGAAACATCCCCGATCTTCCTGTGGAGAGTCCCTGAGAAACATCTGAGAAAGGAGTGTAGATTAGAGGGTGGATTTTCCACCACCCTTTCTGCCTTCCTCCTCTCATCCCTCCTATGCCACCCCTAGCCCAGTGGGAGCTTCCAGAGCTCTCAGCTGTCTCTTCACTGTTCCTGGGCCTTGGCTTTTTCATTCCTGTGCTGTATGTATCATCTGATAAGCATAGTTCTCATTCGGGGCTGGACAGATTGACCGGCTCACTTCCAGGGCTTTTGCCCGATCTAGATGGTGTGATTTTTTTTTTTTTCTGCAGAGGGAACTCATGCTTCTTCCATATTCTTCTGAAAACTTCAGCTGCATGCCTGGCCCAGGTGGGTGTTAGACTGGCCCTTGCTTGCTGACACACCTATGGTGGTGTTAGTGCCTACTCATAGCACACCATGGACACTAGAAATGGAAGAACCATTTCTTGTCCTCAGCTGGCTATGGCAGCGCACATCTGTATCCTAGGACACTAGAGGTTGAGTCTTTAAGATTGAGAATCGGAGGGCAACCTGACCTACATAGAGTCCATGTCAGAAAGAAAGAGAGCATCATTTTAGCATGGATTCCTTTTGCACCTGTTGTGTTTCAAATGAAATGTGTCCTCCATGGGCTTCTGAATGTAAACACTTGGTCCCCAGGCAGTGGTGCTGTTTGGATTGGTTGAGGAACTTGCAGGATGTGGAGCCTTGCAGAAGGAAGTATGTCCCTGGGGTGGGCTTTGAGAATGTATAGCCTTGTCTCCCTTCCCGCTTACTTTCTCTGATTCCAGTGTGTGATTGAGATGCAATCTCTCAGCTTTCTGCTGCTGTGCCTTCCCAGCCATTGTGAGCATATATCCTTCTGGAACCATAAGTCAAAGTAAACTCTTCCTTAAGGTGCCTTTGTTCACAGTATTCTGTCACAGAAACAGAAAAGTGACTGATACATTGAATTAATTAATTAATGAATGAATGAAATTTATGCTCTGACAGTGCTGAAGCATTCATGGGCAGCCCTTACATGGCGGTTCTGTTGAACTCGTCCATATTGGTCTAAGTTGATGAGGGCAACTGTGACCAGGTCTCTTCCTCAAAAGGGCACCAGATCCCATTACAGATGGTTGTGAGCCACCATGTGGTTGCTGGGAATTGAACTCGTGACCTTTGGAAGAGCAGGCAATGCTCTTAACCACTGAGTCATCTCTCCTACCGTTTTCAAAAGCCCTATGAGGTCCTCCAGTTTGCTCTTATTTAATATTATTTCAGTTATTCTGTATCTTTTTTAGTCTTTTCATGTATATTTTCAGTTAGCTTACAAAGTAGTTTAGGAAAAACTGAAATCGTGGCAATATGGAATCTTCCCATTTATAGGTAGGAAGCTAAGCTGAGAACTTTGCCCCACACACCAACTGCAGTACCTGTATACACCTCTGTGGATTCCATTTGTTTTGGATTTTGATATCTAAGTTCTGAGCAGTTAAACTTTATTTTAAAATACGTTTATTTCTTTACTTTGTGTGCATGTGCCTGCATTGGAGTCTTTCTCTCCTTCCAACGTGTGGATCCCAAAGGTCAAACTCAGGTGATCAGGTTAGGTGGGAGACACCTTCATCAGCTGAGCCATCTCAAGGCCAGAATTCTTCATTTCTTGATGTTTCCACAAGACACTAAGCTTTCCCAGCCTGCTAGAAAGAGTGCCTTTCCTTTCTAGTGTGTAAAGCTGGGAACCTGGGAACCAGAGGCGAGGGTACCCTTTCATAAAGGCTGCAGCTGTGGCGTACACCTGCCTGGGTGCTTTTACTAAACAGAGCGTCTGTCTCAAATCTGCTGTTTCAGCTTGGATTGTGTTTTCAGTGTCTTCAATAGATGTCTTCTTAACAAGGAGAACATGGCTGCTTTTAGACATTTTATTAGCATGTGTCACTCGTACGTTGTCATGGGTTTCATGATGACATTTTGTACACACGGACAGCGTCTTCAGTCATGTCCATCATATCACCCCTCTTTGTTCAATCCGTGCTTCCATTGTCCCCTTCTTCCTAATTAGCCTTCCTTCTGCTTTCGTGACTGTGTGTCTATGTGTGTGTGTGTGTGACTGTGTGTGTGGTGTGGGAGAGAAAGAGAGAGCTGGTAAGTTTTAAGGTTGCTTACAAGAGGGATAGTGAGCTATTCACAGAATATGGGCATTTTACCAGTGGCTACAGCACTGACGAAGATGTCTATTCTTCCCCTAGCTACCATTAACTATATACAGGTCCTTGGGGAGTTGGAGAACTCATGAGGGAGGACAGAATTTTTTTGCTGAACCTATAATTATATTTTTATAAAAATAAGAATAGTCAAGAAGAGTTCTCAAATTCTGGGGTGGGTGTGGTAGAGAGGAAATATGTCACATATACAGATGTTGGTTTCAGTTGAAAAGCAAGGTCTAAATGGTTGTGAGTGAAAGATAATTTATTTTTAAAATGAGCTCTTTATGTATTCAGACATAGTGCACTAAAATGTCAATAGTGTTCTAAATAAAAACCAGGGTCATCCATTCCCAGCTCATTGGTTTTCTTTGTGTGGATATACAGGGGTGGGGTGCATTGTGAGCATGTGTGTGTAGGCACACAACCCCCAGGCCAGAGGACTATTGCTGTCTTTCTTACTCCTTTGAGACAGGGTCTTTCACTGAATCTCGAGCTAGGAGAACCGAGCAAGCTCTACAATCCCCTTGATGCTGGCCCCACATGGCACCATGCCTGTTTTTTTTTTTTTTTTTTTTTTTAAATGTGAGTGCTGGGGAACTGAACTCAGGTCCATGTGCTTACACAGCAAATGCTCCTAGCGCTCTGAGCTGGCTCCACCCTGTCATTTGCTTTTCTTCACTTCTTACTCAGCTCCACCCTGCTTGCAGCCATCAATTTCCCACTAGAGACTCTCCAGGTCCTGGTTTAGTTAGAAAACGGCACATGAAAGCACCTGGTAGGATCCTTTTCACGTAGCTCTGAGCCTGTCTTCTTGTGGAAGAATAAAAACACTCAAGCTGGCAACTGAAGCGCCAGAATGAGACAATGACAAGAAAGCCGTTTTATGAACTATGCGTGAAAGACGTCAGGTGACTGTAATGAACCTGTTAGTCATTGTCACAGCTTGAGAGAGGAAAGTCCCTCGTTAGTTCATGGGTTTGAACTCTTGATCTCCAAACCTTCTTGGGAAGGTTCTGGAACCTGTGGGATGTGGGACCTCGCTCGAGCAAGTCTGTCACTCTCACACTGGTGGATGAGCTCTGAGGTCTGAGAGCCTTGCCCACTCCCTGCCCCCTCTCTCTGGTGCCTGTGTGTGATCAGCCAGCTTCCCAGCCCTGCTGCCATGCTTTCCCTGGATGCGGTCGTGATGAACGCTGTCTGGAACCGTGAGCCAAAGCGAACCCTTTCTTCCTTCGTGTGCTTTGCTCAGAGTATTTTCTCAGAGCAACAGAAACACAACTAATACAATGATGGATTTCAAATGGAAGGTTCTGAGGAAAGCTAAACCATGTCATGTCTTGAATATGCAAGCGCATACGTGGTCAGAACACACCAGCACAGTGTGATGGGCAGCTGTAGACTTCACAAGGATGAGGTGAGGCTGAAGACTGTGTGTGTGACCACACTCTCTAGGGAATGATGGGAACTCTGGTCAACTACTGACTGGTGAAAAGCTAATTCAAGTTTAAAGAAGCCAAGCTGCGACCCAGTCCGTATTTTGCAGATGAGTTACGTGATGGCTGATGACATCATTCCTTTATTTGACGCCACACAGCAGCAGCACCAGGACTCTGGCAAGTGACATCATATCTCATGGACAGCCAGGACACCTCTATGTCTCCAGGAAACACACTAGAGTGTATAGTTTCCAAAATATCGGTCGCTTTGCCCATCCAGCTTCAGTCTAGCAAAAGCCAAACATCTCTTCCCAAGCCATCCATCAAGAGTAGCACATCCCACAAATCTCAGTATGAGTTTCCTGTACAGCGTGGGAGAATAAAATACCTTCCAACTTTCCGTAGGTCTTCTGGGAGATCTCAAAGATAGCCGTGCAGAAGTTGTCCTTTAGGACTTTGTCTTTATCAAAAGATGTCAAGTTTGAACATTGACATAGGGTCAGGAGTGACCAAGAATACTTGGCTTCCCTGTGTGTTGTGTGATTGTGTATGACAATAGGGAAACCCCTGCACATGCAGAAGCCAGAGGAAAGATGTCATGTGTCCTGATTTATTCCCTTGAGAAAAGGGTTCCCTCACAGAACCAAGAACTAGGCTGACAGCCAACAAAACCATTGCTCCTCATCTCCGCTAACCCAGATGATGGGCTCGTGCAAAGTTTTGTATGTGAGTGCCAAGGATTCCAAATCAGATCTTCATGCTCGTTGGCAACCTCACTCACCATGTCACCATCTTGCCTACCTATTTAACCAGCTTGACAATAAAATATTTTAAATAAACATGATTGTTAAGGATCTTGACTCTTTCCTAAGTCGGGAACTTCTAGGGTTATTTTTGTCTAATTGCTTTAATTATAAAGCGCATAACAAGATCAATATAAAGCCAAGAAATGATTCTGAATTTCTAGTGTTTGGGATTATTAAACAGAAAGTAACAGCGGTTTACCGCTGCTTATTAGGAACAGGAAAAATTCTGCTTTTAACAGAGCAAAAGTCAAATTCTTTCATTTTAAACTAATACAGTATTTAATAATAACTTTAATACTAAATACCAAGTATAATATTTATTAATTTTTTGAAAATGCTACTTGAAAACTCATGAAGCTGGCAGTGTGATGGCACACACTGCAATTTCAGCTCTTAAGAAGGCTGAGCCAAGAAGACAATGGCAAGTTCAAGGCCAGTCTGGGCACTAGTGACATCATGTCTAAATAAATATTCACCAAGCTGTGGGCAGCTATGGGCATAACAAATTCCATGTAGAGAGACCTATAACGTGCATCTGTCTACAGCCGTCACAGTACAAACCAAAGTAAAACAAAGTCAAGACTTCATTAACCGACTTAACATACAGCCTGCCTGCAACACTCAGACAGTGGGAAGAGTGTGGGAAAAAATATGGTTAGCAATTAGCAGCTCAGGATTTTCTTAGAAATGACCTTGGCAATGGTTCAAGTCTTCATTAGTTAGCACAGAGTTTTAATTTACCTGGAAATTGCAGAAATTATTTTCCTTTCTACCTTACTGTGGAAAGTTTTCCAGAATGATGGTTCAGTCTGATTAAACATAAATGTTCATTTTATAATCTTAAGCATGAATTATAGCTTATTCTATCAGAAAGCCCTTATAACTTTAAGAAGGACATGTGCATGTAGAGTAAAAATCTATATGTTCATCGCTAATAAACCAAAGAAGAGAAGCTGGAGAGGTAACTGCATAAGCTTGAGGACTTGAGTTCAAGTCCCTACCACCCCATAAAAGACAGGTATAGTCTTTATGTATACCTGTAAGTCTAACACTGGGAGCAGAGAGAGTCGGGTGGATCCCTGTCTTAGGGTTTCTGACGCTACTATGAAACACCATGACCAAAGCAGCTTGGGGAGGGAAAGGTTTATTTGGCTTACACCTCCATATCACTATTCACTATTCATCATGAAGTCAGGACAGGAACTCAAACAGGGCAGGAATCTGAAGGCAGAAACAATGGAGGGGTGTTGTAGACAGACAAACAGAAACAACTCAAACTGGATTCTCAGACTCCTCTGCATCTTTCAGCTTGACAAGAACATGTCTGGGCACAACTCTTCTGTTCATATAGATCACCAGCCATTCAGGACCCAAAACCAAAAGAAACCCAACAAGTGTCTGCTCAGTAGGCCTCAGGACCCAAGTCCAGAACACAGGACAGGATGGGCCCAGCCAGGAGCAAGGAGGCCCTCACCTGAGGGCTGCGGACAGGGGTCTGAAGGTGTTTGTGGCAGGGTCTCATGTGGAAATGCTGAACTTGTACCTATGATCCTTCTGCCTCTACCTCTCAAGTGCTTTTATTACAGGAATGTGGTCAGTCGGCAAGGGGTCATACCATTAAAGAAAACTTATTTTCCCTCTCCCATCTCCTGTCAAATGTCAGTCAGCTAAGGGGTTTTGTTGCCATATCCTCTCCATATTGGGAATTTTTTTCCTCTCGATCTTAAGCAGGTCTTGTGCATGCTCCCACAATCTATGAAGTTTTATGTGCAACTGCTGTATTGTGTCCAGAAAGCATTGCTTCCTTGAGCTCATCTACCAGCTCTGTCTCTTCAACTCTTTCTCCGCCCTCTTCTTCAAAGAATCCTTCCTCTTGGGAGGAGAGATGCGATACAGATGTCCCATTTGGGGCTGAACACTCCATAGTGTATACACATTCTACACACATGGACCAGATGTGGGTCTCTGTGTTCTTTTCCAGCTGCAAGAAGTTTCTCTGAGGAGGGCTAAGAGATGTGCCGATCTATGGGTATAGCAGTAAATCATCAGGAGTCATTTTAATACTATGTCCGTTTGTCACATTAATAGTAGTAGATTCTCCCCCGGGGTCTATGACCTGGCTAGCCTTGAGCTCTCGACTCTATTAGTGGTGCCAGGTGTGGGTTTCCTCTCATGGAGTGAGCCTTAAATCCAACCAGAAAGCGCTGTTACTCCTATAGCATTCATGTCATTATTACAGCGGTGGGTATCTCTCTAGCCAGACTGGTCATTGTTACGGCTCATGCTCACATCTGGGTGAGACTGACGACAGCTTCTCTCCTCCCATGGCACCATTGCCCCTTCTAGCACTATGAAAGCTAGTCAGTAGGATTGAAGCTTCCAGGTCAGTATCGGTACCCACTTGATTTTTCCATGTTTATGACTCTAGTCATATATGATATCTTCAGCTTTAGGGTCACATTGTCAAGTTCTGGGAGATAACTGAGAGCAATGGAAATAGCCTATGGTGCTTGGAAGTCTATGGGACCCATCTGAGTTACTGTTCTATTGCTGTAAAGAGACACCATGGGATGGAGGTGCTCACTGCGTCATGTAGTCAGGACCAACAAGCTGGGGGAGGACAGTGCCAAGCTTTGCTTGATTGTGTTGACAGTATGTGATATGTTTTTGTCACTGAGGGCTGACCTTAATCCCCCATCTTCCTCCTTTTTCTCCTTCCTCCTCTTCCTTTGCCTCTTCTTCCTCTTTCCCTTTTCCTCTCTTCTTTCTTCTTCCTTTTCAATTTTCCCTTTCCCCTTCTTCCTTTTCCTCTTCTCCACCCTCCTTTTCTGTCGCTTGTAGGCTGGCTTCAAACTTACTAGATAGCCAAGGATGAACTTGAACTTTTGATTCTCCTACCTACACCTCCTGAGTGCTGGTTTTACAGGTGGGTACTGCCACATCTAGTTTTATGGAGCACTGGGGATCAAATCCAAGGCTTTGTGTACGCTAAAACAATCAAGCCAACCCACTGAGCCACATCCCTCAAGCCCTCATCCTCCCAGGTCAGTCAGGAGGAGCTGACTGTGTTCACCTGCTTTAAGTGGTTTGTGTTTCATGGCGCTCCATCAACTCCAAGCCTTGCTAGAGCAGGCTAATTCTCAGAGACAGCAAGTACCTATCACAGCAGATGCTTCCTGCAAATTCGCCAGTTTACAACCTGTGCCCCAGCCCATGCCATCGGTAGAGCTTGCTTGTGCTGAGCGTGTGCTTCTCCCATAATGACTCCGTAGCGAAATCTCAGACTTTCCAGAGAAAGAGTCCTTATGGCTCAGAGCCCACTGACATGTTCAGATTAAACCATATTAACCGGCCTACCCCACCCCACCTTACCTTTCCAAGAATGGTTCTTCCTTGCATCATCCCACACTGGTCATCTGGCTTGCCAGGTGCTTTCTCATGTGGTCCTCAGCAGCATCCCTTGTCTCCTGTCTGAGGAGTGCAGAGTATGTCCTCCTTCATGACTAACCTATGTTCTTACAATCGGTGCTATGAGCAACCCTGAATGAGATCTGGATGCGGTGGTACAGAACTGTAATCTGAAAATGGCAAGTTCCAGACCAGCATGGTTTACAAAGTAAAAGCCTGTCTTAGAAATGGAGGTGGAGGGGCTGGAGAGACGGCTCAGTGGTTAAGAGCATTGCCTGCTCTTCCAAAGGTCCTGAGTTCAATTCCCATCAACCGCATGGTGGCTCACAACCATCTGTAATGAGATCTGGTGCCCTCTTCTGGCCTTCGGCATACACACAGATAGACTATTGTATACATAATAAATAAATATTTAAAAAAAAAGAAAGAAATGGAGGTGGAGGGAGGGAGAGAGAACGAGAGAAAGAGAGCGAGAGAGAAAGAAAGAAAGAAAGAAAGGAGGAAGATAGATCTTAGGGTCATTTAAAAGCATTAATTACCCTGCAAGTAATTGCTCTAGGGACCGTGGCTTCCTAACCTGGCCCTGGGCCTCTCTGCCTAGAGCAGTGACCCTGGCAAGCCACTCTGAGGGTATACTTGCACCGCTGAGCCATGAGGGGTGGAAGGGGACAGTGCCACAAAGCTGAACACAGCTCTCTCTGTCCTCGTTGCAGCTGATTCCATTTGTGGGACCGTCTTGCGGGGGTAAAGGGGCTAGCCTGTGGGGTCGCCTCTCACAGCTTTTTGGCCTAGTAGCTGAGATTGGTCTTAGCCTCCACCTGATCTCTCTGTTTTGCCTGTCTGCCTTGTATACCACTGTCTGAGGAAACGCAAGGAAATGGGGGCTTAGAGACTTAGCCCAAGGCAGAGTTTGGAGGTGGAACTAGGCTATGTATGTAACTCAAAACATAAATCTTCCAGGAATGCAGGTAGTGGTAAGCCTTGTACCGTTGCAACGAAATGGCAGGGGCAGCAAGCTTTCTAGAGAGAAAGGGCTTGTTTAGCTCGGTGTTGGTGGTTTGGGGTTCAGAACTGGTTAGTGCCATTCGGTTACTGGCGAGAGCAGCAAACAGTGTGGCACATGGTGACAGGAATGCTCAAGTAGAAGAGCTGAGGTTGCCGAGCAGAATGTCGGAGGAGGGAATCACACAGTCTCCTTCAAGGACCTTCCACCGGGTCCTTTCTCCTAAAGGAGTCACCACTTGACAGCCCTGCTCCCTGCAGACCATGCCTTCAACAGAAGGGTCCAGGGAGCCTAAAACTAATAGAGATCCAAGTTTGAATAGGGGTGTTGAGTAGGGAAGGGGATCCCTGAGTCAGTAAGTTTGAGAATATAATTGAGTAGCTCAGCTCCTGTAATATTCTCATTTACATTAGAGGGCTCTGAGGACTCACGGCTCACAGAGATCCATGTGTCTCAGAACTCTGGGCACACCTGGGGACACGCTGCGCTGGCTGCCTGGCTCTCGGCTCAGGGGAAGGAGCAGTTATGCAGGCAGGTGACAGACAGGCCCTGGCAGGCTTCCCAATGGTACATGAAAGTCTGCCAGCCACTGAGTCCCTGTGAGAAGAGAGAGGGCACGGAACCCCCTCCAGAAGGCTCCCTCTGGGTCCAAGAGCCCGGCCCATTGAAGGCGAAACACACTGAAGGTAAAATGGGAGGTACAGTAGTCAGGAGGCGAGGAGTCCATAGCTAGGGAGCTGGCTTGTGCCAGCAAAGAGCAACGACTTAGCAAACAGACTGTGTGCCACAGAAACCATGTAGTAGTTGTGTGTGTATATGTGGTCCATAAAGGTATGTGTAGCGTGTGTGCATAAGTAACGTGTGTGGTGTGCATGGGTTGTGATGTGACTGTGGTATATTTGATATGTGTGCATGCATTTGTGGTATGTGTGTGTGCATATATGTATGATGCATGTGCTGTGGGTAGGTGGTATATGTGATTATGTGCTGTGTACATGTGCAATGTATATAGGTGTACAGCATGCACATGCAATGTGTACATGTGTATGTAATGTGAATGCGTATGTGGTGTGAGTGGGTGGTATGTATCTATGGTATGCATGTATGTGCAGTGTGTGTGATGTTTATGTCACTTGAATATGTTAGATCTGTGCGTGTGTGTGTCTGTGTATGTGTGTGTGTCTGTGTGCGCGCGTGTGTGTCTGTGTATGTTTTACCGCATTTCTCTCTCTCGCCACCATCTCCACCTTCTTTGGAAAACAGCCGCCCAGATCATCCGAGGAAGCTCACAGTTCACAGGGCCAGCTGTGGAAGTCTATCTGCCTAGCCAGGCCACGTCTCCTCCCAACTCCAGCCCAGGGCAGGACCTGGGTGCCTCACCGTGTGTAGTCTCCTGAAACCCTGTGGGAGCCAGCCAGACTCCACCCCCAAAGGCATCTGCTGCACAGCCTGTTCCATTTTAAATGCAGCTCACACAGGGGAAGTGGAGAAGACAGACTGCTGGAAACTGAAGCCCAGACACGGTGCTAACGCCTGGAAATAGGAGAGACGTCGTACTGAGCAGCACAGGCTGGCAGTTGGCTGCGGGGAAGGCGAGCTACATGGGTGTGGGAGTGCAGCTATTATGTGCACAGGAGGCAGCACAGGGTTGTTATGGTGACCTCAAGACAGAGCTTGGGACTGTCTAGCAACACCCAGAGAGTGACGCTCACCTTCCAAGGTCATCATTACATCAGTGCCCCTCCACTTCATTCCATACTGCAGCTATCTCCCTGAAAATGGATTTCATGGAGATGAGATGTGAGGGTCAGAGGAAATAAACAGCTTAATCACCTCCAAATCCTTGCTTGCCCCCCCCCCCAAACCAGGACCTCTCTTGCTGCCACTTACATAGTCTGTCTGGCTCTAGGACTCTAGACATCTCTCCCTGTCTCTGTCTATCAGCAGGGGAACGTTGGACCTGCACTGGGGAATGAGAGTGAAGCTGGGAATAGCGTGGTCTTCCCTGAATAGCAGCTGGGAGCTCATAATCCTTAAGTGTGCTGTCACTTCTCTCCCAAGCCAGTGAGCTCTCTGAATTTTCTACTTGATATTTTAATTGCTGCTGCTGCTGCTGCTGATGATGATGATGACGACGATGATGATGCTAGTGGCACTGGCAGTGGCAGTAGTGGAGTATGTGTGTGTGTCTGTGGTGTGTGCACATGTGTGTGTACTCATGGGTGTACCCATGTGGGCAGAGGTCACAGAAGAATGTCTGGTGTCATGTTCTAATACTCTTTACCAGATTCCCTTGAGTCAGTCTCCGCTTGAACCTGCACTGGCATCCAGCCCATCCCAGCAATCCCCCAGTCTCTACCTCCCCACAGCACTGATATTACAGGCACAAGTACAACAGTGTCCAAAATTTCATATGGGTTCGGGGATGCAAACCCGAGTCTCTTGCTCTTGCAGCTAGCTCCCTCAACCACAGAGCCATCTCTCCCACTCCTTTCCCTCCCATTTCTCTTTCATTGGCTGTATTCACCGTGGTACCACTGTAGCCCCTGTTAGGTGACTAGTAGCATAGTTGTTGAGTGAAGACTCAGTAGTGGCTTATTATAGACACTAACCTTGCTGTAGCCAACATGATTGCTTAGGGAGCAGTGTGAGAAAGATGCTGAACTCGGGAGCTACACAAACACTGGCCTTGGATTCCAGCCATATCTCTTACTGTGACAGTTTGACAAGTGGCCTGATTTTCTGCACTCGGGCATCTCGTCTGTGAAATCGACGTTAGAGCATGATACTGGGGAGCTCACAGCTGCATGTGTAATGCATCCAATTTCATGCCTGACAAATAGGCAGCAGATAATAATTTCAGGGAACGAGTGGAAGAATTTCTGGGAGAAAGATGAAGCGGATCTATTTGTTTGCTGTGGACAAGGGACTCTGAGTGCCAGTAAGCACCAAGGACCCCCTTTGTTGGTCACCGGTGATCAATGGCTCTGCAGATGGTGCACTGAGTAAAAGCTGCCCTTGGATGAATGCAGGATGAGTGTGTGTATCTATGGTATGCATGTATGTGCAATGATGCACCTACTGCTATTGCCTTCTAGAAATTGCTCCCTGTTCTCTTAAAGACGCCTTCATTCAGGAGTTGTACTTGCATGAAACCTGTGTCCTGCTGTGTACTGGAGCTTGTCTCTGGGGCTTAGCAGTGACAGACACACTTTGTCCCTCCTCCTGTTCCCATACCATACAGTGTTCCACCTACACGTTCCTTAGAAACTCTCTGAGAACACTGGTGTGTCAGGGAAGCAAAGGAAACCACATTCTTTGGGGTTAGCTGGGTATAGGGAACTGTCACCTGCAGTTAACTGGTCCGCAGTAGCCCCACTTTCTCTGGAAGCTCTCTGCAGTCCTCGTGGGGTCTTTGACAGTGCTGCAGGCCCCATCAGTGTGCTCACCTGCTGCCCTGACTTGCAGAGGCCAGGCTGTAGAGTGTGGGGGTTTCTTGTGAGCTTTAAGGGTCTGGTGGAGTTGGAAAGATTTTTATGTATTTGGTACCCTATGGATCCAGCTCAGGTGAACCAAGATAGGAGCATTTCAGATTCTTTGGGAAGTGTTTTGATTGTAAGGATTCTATCTTTGATTTAAAAACTGTTCTTTGAAAATTGCATACATGTAAACAATGTATCACGAGCCTATCCACTCCATGTTGGAGTGGGAATCTCCTCCAACTCCATGTCTGCTTCTTCCTGTGTTGCTGTAACTCATTGTATCCCATTCGTGCTGTCCGAATGGGTGTGTGGATGTGGGATCATCCAAAGGATGTACAGCCTACCAGTAGGCTGCCTACCAGTAATGACTTTTCTTCCCAACAACCTTAAGTAGCTAGTAGCTCTTCACTTAGGCAGGAACTTCAGGAGACACGCCCCCCCCTCCCCCGCGCAATGCTGGAATTTTCTGTTGGCTTGACTTTGTACAGGTCTTAGGCAGGCAACCATGGCTGCTGTGAGTTTGAGTGACATGAGGCCTGTCATGTCAGTAGAACAGCATCTAGGAGCACTTCTCCATATCCTCCTGCTCTAAGGTTAATTTGGTTGCTTTTCCTCCGCACTTTGAATGGTAGCACCTCTCTATTAGCTACTACACACTGTAAGAAGAGGTTTCTCTGACCAAGGTTGAGAGCAGCACAGATCTATGAATAGAAACATAAATGTCCAGAAAGCAGTTTGACTACATGAGCATTTAGAAAAATAGTATCAGTTGGGCCCATGACTTCTCCAACTTTAGGTTTTGACCGTATTTTCAGTAGTAGGCATGAATTCCTTCCTGTGGAGGAAGCCTCAGATCCAGTCAAGAGAGCAGCTGGTTACCACTGAAAACAGTCTTGCCACTATTAGACCAGTGAACACATCGTATTTGCGAGATCCAGGACCCAGCACTGGGTAAGACCACTGATGTCTTTTCTCCCCCAGCAGCCTACAGAGCACCTTCCAGTGCTGGGAAAGCTAGCCAGCCGGGATGAGGTCTCCTGGCTAGTTCAGGAGCAGTTTCCCTAGGTCTTGTAGCCAAAGGCTGTAGTGTCTTCTGCGTGACCATCTTGTCATCTAGTTATGATGGCCTATCAATATTTTTACCTTAAACGCTTTGAATCCACATCCCCCATGCCAGTAACTGAAGACTTTGAACATAGCTTTGTAGCAGTTTATTACCTATTTTTTTCTCTAATGAAAGTTGACTACATCCAAAATGTGTAACACCTTACACTTATCACTGTTTCTCTCTCCTTAAATCTGTGGCTGAGGAGAAAGCATTTCTTCTAAACCGTCTAAAGATACCTGTAGCATGTTTGTTAAAAGAGTTACTTTGGGTGTGGGTGAAAAGAACAGGTGTGTGTGTGTTGCACAAACCTATAATCCCAGCACTCTGGAGGCAGAGACAAGGGGGAGAGAAGAAGAGGTAAGGAGGGGCCACAGCTTGCTGTGAAGTCTGATGACCTGAGTTTGATCCCTGAGGCCCACGTGGTGGAAAAAGATAGCTGAACCCCGCATGTTGTCCGCTGACCTCCACTCTTGCGCTGTGACATATGCCCACCTGTGCTTACTACCTTCTCACAAATAAATAAATGATAAACAAATGAGATGTTTCTAAAGGTTTTTGGGTTTTGCTTTGTTTGCCTGCTTGTTTGTTTGGAGACAGGGTTTCTCTATGTAGTCTTAGCTGTCCTAGAGCTCTGTAGACCAGGCTGACCTCGAACTCAGAGATCCGCCCCCTGAATGCAAGGTTTAAAGACATGCACCACCACCAGCAGCTGGCAAGTTTTGTTTTCTAAGAAATCTGCACAGTGCTGAAACATGGTCAAAACCCAAGGTGGAGCAGCAGAGGCCCAGAGGGAGACCTATTGATATGATTTTCCTAAATGGCTGTGCCTTCTAGATGTTTATATTCAAAGACGTGATACTGTCACCCTTGCACGGAGAAGCTTCCCATCGGAGTGGGTAGTGCAGAGGAGTTACTGTCTGGTCTGATGCTTAGCAGAGCAAGATCCTGTAACTTGCTAAAATGGAGATTTAAATCATTTTTGTTAGCTTCTTAGGGTGCATACTACCCGGGATCTGCAGTTCAACTATGCTTTGTCTACTGGTAATGTTGAAATTACAACCTTCAGTTCTTATAGGACAGTGACCTGAGAGGACTTAAAAAACCCTCCCACTGTGACCTGCTCCTAGGCTGTTAAATGCACAACAAAAGATACATTCATGACACACTAGGTGGGATAGAAGGAGAAGTCTTAGGTGTCAGCATCAGCTCTGAAGATGGCAGCTGACACTGAATCCGCATTGATGACAAAGACTATTAGTGCTCAAGTCCTTTAGACCAAATAGTGTGCTTGCATCTCTAAATTGCTTATAATTTCTCATATGATTTCATGGTACATAAATAGTTCTTTTTGTTAGCTATTCAGTGTAGGGTTTGAGATTATAACATCTTTCCATTCTCTTTCCTCTTTCGAAAGCCTTTCACGTAGGTGGAGTTTTCCTGTCCCACAGCCACTGTCAAATAATCACTCAGAGGCTTAATATTAATTACAAATGCTCAGCTGTGAAGGCCCAGAAATGTGAGCCTATTCCACCTTGTCTGAAGATCAGAGAGTTTTCACTTATTCAAAGTTGTTGACAACAACTGTGGTTACCTACCCTGACCTAGGGTGCAGTTACTTGGTATTTTGGACATTAAGATGCTCCATAGAGGTAGATCCTCTCCACCCTGACCAAAGGTCAGAGAATTCAAGCATACTTCTGCTCCTTCTTTTGAAATAGGAGGTTTGACTTAGGGAGTGGCTGCCTTTAGGATACTTGGTCTGGGGGGGAGGGGGGTTACTGCCTAAAAAACAGAATACTTTTCTCATGAATTAATGGCTTGATGTCTCACAGTATTGAAGCAAGTAATTGTTCTGGTTGTCCTTTGTGTCATGTTAAAGCAGTCCTTTGCCTTCTCCCCCACTTTTTGTATTAAGGTATAAAAGTGTATGGGAAATTAAACATGGGCAGATTGAGTACTCAGAACTTAGCATTAGTGTTCACTGAGTTGCCCTTCTGATACTATCCTGTGTCTCTGTGACTCTTCTTATTTTTGTTCCTCCCACCTAACATTTCTAATCCTCGTGCTCCTACCCTGGAACATACAAACCTGCTGTGACTAGTACTGCAGCAAAAGTCATCCCAGAAAGGTGATCCATGACATTTGGCACCCAACGTAGTGTGGCTCACGACATTGAGCCAATAGCTCAGGCTTATTACTAACTACCTCTTACATTTTAAGTTAACCCATACTCCTTGTTTATACTCTGCCACATGGTGGTACCTTATTAGCATAGTACATTCATCTCTTGCTCCCTCTGCATCTGGCTGGCAATTCCAGACTCTGCCCTACTTCCTACCAGCATCTTCTTAGTCTGGTTTTTCTGTCTAACCTCCTCTTGCTCAGCTATAGGCCAATCAGGTCTTTATTAACCAATGAGAGTAATGTATATTCATAATGTACAAAAAGATTGCTCCACAGTACTTTCATGAGCCTCTCCTTGCTCCCTTTCAAATTTATGGACTCTTTCCCCATTGTTATTGCGTGGATGTCTGACTGTCTGTGTGTTCACATGTGTGTGTGTTCCTAAACTCTTTTTTCCATTGTTATTTCATGGATGTCTATCTGTCTGTGTGTTCACATGCGTGTGTGTTCCTAAATACAACCTGCTTAGTTTATATAATGTCTCTCACTTGTTATGTGTTCAGACTGACCACATTTGGTATTGGATAACTAATTGGTGTGCTCTTCCTGAGGAAGACTATCCCACTCTCTGTATTCCCTAGTTGCCTATAGTTCTCTGTATAGGGTTGAGGCCTCTTGGGTCTTCCCCTTCCACTTTGGCATGTCTGTTGTTTTTGTCCTTCCTCAACTCATGTTTGGACAGTCAGGTATCTGCCTTTACTAGAACACATAATCTCACAGTAAACTTCTGGCCCTTAACATCTTTCCAGCTCCTCTTCCAGAAGGATCCTTGAGTCATAGATAAGGGAATGTTTGTTTTATGTATCCACTGGGACTGAACTCCCCAACTCTGCATTTTGATTGGTTTTGGTTTTCTTTTGTGGTCTCTGTCTGGTGCAAAGAGAAGTTTCCTTAATAAGGGGTGTAGACTACACTTTGCTGTAAAAATAATGACAAGTGTTTATGGATTGTTGTTAGGGATGATGCTGGTTTACTAAATTAGTGGTTGTAGATTCTTCTTCAATAACCATGATTTAGCACTGAGTAGTTAGGTTTTCAGTACCAGGTATGGTCCCTCTTGTTGAGTAGGTCTCAAGTCCAACTAGAGAGCAGTTGGTTACCACCAAGGTATGCATGCCACTACTGCACCCTTAGGGTTGGTTATCTGACATGCTGGTCATTGATGTGGTCTACAGGCATCATAGTTGGATAGAACTGGTGATTGCCTTCCTCCTTTGGAAACTCATATGTTGCTTTCAGGTACCATGAAAGATAGTCCTTAAAGGGACACATTCAGGTCTGTTCAAGCTCAGGAGTCTCTGGGCCCTATTTCTGAAGTATATGGTATGTTCAATAATAGGGATTTACCTTCCACCTCTGGTGGGGATGGGGGCCACCAAGAGCAAAGCAATGGACTGTATGCTTTGTTCAGTATAGATGGAAGCTTTTCTCTTCTTTTTTTACCCCAATTATAGTCCATTCATAGTTGGTTGGTTCCAGAGATACAGAACTCATAGATGGGGAGGAGAGCAGTATTTGGCTTGGGAAGCAGCAGCTGGAGTTTTGTGCTCTCTTGGGGACCTCAAGGTTGAACACAGAACTGAAGGCTTTATTCAAGACTAGAGTGCTTTAAAAGTTGTGCTAGGGGTTCAGATGGTATATCTGATTCTCTTAACCCTCGGGGGTTCTGCTGTCCTGCTGAGGGTTAGAAGTCAGGGCCCATGCCTTACCTTGATTTGGGGTCCAACTTATATCTACTCAGACTATATCTACTCAGACTATAAATTAATCCAAGAATCATACCCTGTTTAGTGATAACCAAGAGAAAGTAAGAAACATTTACAGTCTAGTTGATGCTGGAGATGAGAGGGCACAAAGAGGCAATGCTGAAAAATGAATGTTGTGTCTTTTCCCAAATTGCTATATGATGCAGATCTTTCCTTCACCAGCCTCGGTGCCTACTCATGAGACTGTAAAGGCAGACAGAGGGAAAAGCAGAGAGGGAGACACAATGGCGTAATTATACTGAAACCCGCTTATTAGCCAGATGAGTGGAATCTAGAAGATAATGGAATAATAGAGTATTAAGAATTCTTTATTCAAATAAACTGCCATTTAAGAGCACAGCTAAAATTAAAATACTGTTGTTCTCGTTTCCAACAAAACCTAAAGCCTACACACTTTCATTCTTAAGGTTTTGAAAGTACCATTCAGAATATTTTCTTACTCAGGCAGTGGTGTAGCTCAGTGGTAGAACATATACTTAGCGTATACAAGACTTTGGGAACCATCCCTACCACCCAAAGTTCTACTTCATTTTGAAATTTACTTTTTGACTCAGATTACATCATAGAGTCTGCAATATTTTGTATAAGTCTGATGGAGGAAGGTCATTGGCTAATAAAGGAACTGCCTTGGCCCATTTTATTGGTTAGAAGGTAGGTGGGAGGAGGAGACAGAACAGAACGCTGGGAGGAAGAGGAAGTGAGCTGAGGCTCGACAGCTCTGCTCTCTGGAGCAGACGCCTGAGAGAGACACCATACTCCCAGCTCCCAGGCAGACACACGCCATGAAGCTCGACCCAGGATGGACTAGGCTAGAATCTTCCCAGTAAGACCGGTTTTCACAGATTATTAGAGATGGGTTGTTAGGGATGTGAGAATTAGCCTGTAAGTGCTAGAGCTAAAGGGCCAAGCAGTGTTTAAAAGAATACAGTGTCCGTGTAATTATTTTGGGGCATAAGCTAGCCGAGCAGGCAGCCAGGGTGCCGGGGACACAGCCCCGCCGCACCTTATTACTACATAAGTCTATTATAAAAGTAAGTGCTTTTAATATTTTCCTGAATAATGCATCCACTCTCTCTTCCGACTTACAAACCATAGATGTTATATATATATATATATATATATATATATATATATATATATATATATATATTCCAGTTGTTCATATTTTTTTCTGTGTAGTTTTTATATGTATAAATGTTTTGCCTGCATGTACACCTAGGCACCACTTGTGTGCCTGATACCTGAGGAAGCCAGACAAGGGCACTGGGTCCCTTAGAACTGGAGTCACAAACAGCGTGAGCCACTATGTATGTGCTGGGAACAAACCTGAGCCCTCTGGAAGAGCAGCCCGTGCTCCTCAGCCTGTAGCCATCTCTCCAGACCCTCTCTGTCTATTTTAATTCAACAAAAAACATTATTGCTTTGTAGAGTTGGCGCATCTTTATATTCCCCCCAGATATTTGTGTTCCTCTTATCTTTATTCCTTCCTCCGTCTTGCCTTTCCCATCTGTGGTCCTTGTCGGACTGTCAGAATGGTCATGCCTGGTGTTTTCTCTGTGGTGTATCTAAGTTCTCCAAGACTTCCTGAAAGTGGTTTTTGGTTTTATTTTTTTAACCTAAATTCCTTTATTTTCCCAGCCAACCTGTTGACTTTCATAAAATCTGTGTTGGTCATCTTTCTGTTACTGTAACAAATTAACCATGGTAAACGACTGAAGGACACATTCATTGAACTATTGATTCTGATTACTAAATTTTTAAAAATTACATTTATTTATCTTGAGTTCTTGTGTGGGGACACATCCATGTAACCGCACACACGCAGAGGTCAGAGGACAACTTCTTGGCATGTGATTCCTTTTTCCACTCTATGGATTCCTGCTGGCAAGTGCCTTAGCCACTGAGCAGTCTTGCCAGCTCTGGTAGCTGACATTCCTTTTGCTCCAAAGCTTCCATTTGTTCCATTTGGTTTCCCTTCTCTACTGAAAACATCTGTCTTGCCTTCCATCTCTTGAAGCTAGAATCATTAGCCATCAGGGAAATGCATGCTAAAACTACATGTAGCATAAAGAAAACAATACTATTTGAAGGCAAAAACAAAAACAAGACTCCACTACATCGAGATCCCCACTAATCTCAATAAGAATGGCAATCATTACGAAAACATGTAATAACAAATGCTTGAGATGGGGTGGGGAATGCCAACGAGTTCACTATGGAAATCAATATGGGGGTTCTTCAGAAAACTACACACCATATGTGGATGAAAGAAACAGCACTTGCTTCAAAGGAAAAAAGATATGGTTTACTCTGGAAACAAACATAGTGAACACAGCCTGGGAACAGATTGCTAAGTCTCCCCAGATACCACTTTCCAATGAAGTAGCAAAGTAGTAACAGAACAAAGAAAGCCATAAATCATGACCCTGCTGAAGAACATTGGTGGGCACGCCAGGTAGGTGGGTTAGGGCAGGATGGAGAAAGCTGCGCTATAGGCCATTGCTACTATCTGACAGCACGCTTAGCCCTGTGATTGGTGGAAACTAGGATTTCGCTGAGTTAATACGTTCTAAAGGCTTTTATTTGTCATGAAGTGTTGGGTTAGATGCAGAGGCGAGCAAAGAATGGCTGGGGGGCTAATGATGACCCGAGATAAATTGCAATTAGGCTCTGGACCTGCGGCATTCCAACCTCTCCACATCACTGAGGTTCTTATGAGCCTTTGTAGATTCAGCTCTTTCCAGGAATTCTTGTTCCCACATACAACCTAGCTATACCACCCCTGGGCATATTTTGAATGGATTCAAAGTCAGCCCACCAGGAAGATACTTGCATGTCATTTCTATTGCAGTGATTATATTATCAACACAGTCATCCATCAGCAGAGGGGGACGGGTAAAGAAGATGCGTCTCATATAATGAATTGAGCTGTAAAGAAGAATGAAGTTATGTTGTTTACAAGGAGATGGGTACACCCAGAGGCCACCATGTTAAGCAAATTAAAACAGACTTAGAAAAATAAATATCATGCATTTATGTATGTCTATATACCTCTTGTGTGCCTGGTACCTGAGGAAGCCAGAAGAGGCTCTTCTCTCACTTATGGATCCTAGATTTCATATAGATATATATATAAATCATGTATGTATACAAGACATGAATATAGAAGAAAAACTGTCTATGGGAACAGAGATGGTAACTGGAAGATAGAGGAAGAGCGAGATCATAGAAGAAGGAAGAAGACGACATTATCTACTTGTTATGGCCAGGACCTAACCCTCTGCGGCCTGGACTCAGAGGGACCTGTAAATACTGGAGTTTCCCGTTTCCTCATGCTCCCTTTCCTCCTCATGCACCTGCTCATTCTGTACTAAAGGGTGAACAAAGAGTCTGTAGAATACTTTATGCACGTAATTTATGGCTTTGGATCTTACTGTCCTTCTCTGGAGAGGATTCATATTTGCTTTTTGCTAAGTAGCTGATGGCTAGAGTTCCTTTAGCTCTGTGTCTGAGGACTCGGAGCGAAGCAGGTCCTTCATTAACCAAAGTGTCCTCTGACTGCCATTCAGTCCAAACACAAAGCAAGATGCTCCCTGCTGGTCCCTGGGTGGGGAGGTCACTCCTGTGTCAAGTTCCTTTCTCTCCAACAGCCTTCCTAAGTTGTTACAAGTCTAGTTAGCCCCTCAGCCTCATCTCTTGTTTATAATAGGAATCAGCATTCTCTTTCTCTGGGGAGGGCCAGCCATGTGAATTCTCTGTCCCTGGGCACAGGCAGCTGTGTGCATCGATTGGCACATTCAGAGAGAAACTCCGAGAACACTAAAATGCATTGATGAGACATTAAGGAATGAAAACAAAGCATTTCTTCTTGGAACCTAATTCTGATTTCTCCAGTTCTCTCCCAGTAGCTCCTATCTGTAGATTGTGGTTACTGGCCTATCTTTGTATGTCAATTGTATGTATCTGTGCCCATCCTGAATGCGGATGACTGGATGTCCTCATGTCTGCCCCCTAACGAAGGGCTCTGCTCTGTATTTATCGACTAACACAGAAAGCATGGCATGGGGAGAGGATGAAGGATGCATTGCCCAAGTCTTTAACAGAGCTTTACAAGAGAAGAAGTCATTTCACTGACGTCACCGGACCCTGAAGCACTCAGAAAAGCAAACAGTACTGCAGACAGATGATATCAAGCGCTACCCATATGTTGTTTCCAACATTTATGGTGGATATTTGTTGTATAAGACTGGTTCCAATCTGTCGGCTGCTTTCAGCAATTGAGCACCATAGTACACATACACACATGCGCTCTGGGCCAGGAGCACAGGAAAGTACATAATAACCTCAGATGAAAGCTGTGCCTTGACTTGGGATGTACAAGCTGATTGCATTGGAAATCCAAGGCATTACATTGTTCTCTTAAAGGTAGATTAAGCTTAAATAGGACAGCAGGTTGAATACACAGTCTTAAAGGATCCCAAGGTGGATTACTAACTTGACTGTGAGGTCCAGCAGAAGTTCAGTCTATTGGTGTCAAGAGATAGTTTCATAAAATTATATCACTATAACCATGAACTTGGCTTCCACGCCTGAGTATGTCTTCTGGTGTTCTTTGAATCTCTATGGCTTCCTCATGACGTCAAGTACATGGATGCATATTTTGACACAAAAAGTCTCCTGTGTTCCAGGCTGACCTCAGGCTGGTCTCAAACTGGCTGTTTAGCGAAGGATGCTCTTGCACTTCAGGTACTCCTGCCCTCGCCTCCGAGTCCTATGATCGCAGGAGTGAGCCACTGAGCCCAGTTTATGAAGTGCTAGGGATGGCACCCAGGGCTTCAGGCATCCCACCGACTGAGCTATGCTCACAGCCTTTCCAGCACATATTTGATGTCAGCTTTTTCTTACTGTTCTTCGTGAGCAGATTTTGTTCTTTTTTTTTTTTTTTTTGACAGGGTCTCCCTGTATAACCCCGCCTGGCCTGGAACCTGCTCTATAGCTCATCAGGCTGGCTGTGAGCTGCAGAGCCGCATGCCTCCACAGGGGCTGAGATTAAGGGTGTGCATGCTCCACTGTGCCAAGCCTCCAGGGGTGGAGTTTTAAATTACAGGCTGCCATTATCGCAGGCAGAGATCTGTCGCACTTCTCATTTCTGCTTGTGCTGCCACGCACAATCCAGCCCTGCTCGCGTGGGCACCTGGTGTGGTTTGCCCTTTTGTCTAGCATTAAACGCTTAGATTGCTGCCAGTTGGTTCTGGTTAATTTAGAAGAATTCTATTGTTATTTAGATGGTTTTGAAGTTTCACATACTGTCTGTTTAGAACTAGCCTTTAAAAGATTGCTAGCCTCCTACGCAAAGTCATCTAAGCCAGAAGTGCAGGAGTTCCTTTTTCTTTCTTTTTCTTTTTTATTCAAGCGCACTCTCTCTCTCTCTCTCCCTCTCCCTCTCCCTCTTCCTCTCCCTCCCCTCCCTCCTCCCCTCCCCTCCCTCTCTGTTTGTATGCACACGCATGTGCCAGGGTGTATGTATGGAGGTCAGAGCACAACCTTAGCTGTCAGTGCTCACCTTTTACCTTGTTTAAAATAAGGTCTCTTGTAATTGGCCACAGCATTCACCAGGCTAACTGGTCCACACATTCCCTTCTCCACCTCTCACCTTGCCTTAGGAATGCTGGGATTAGAGATGTGTGCTTCTGTGTCAGGCTGTACACAGGTATAGGGGCCTGGAGACGCAGGTGCGGCAAGCCAGTATCCCGTTTTTCAGCCAGCCTGCAGCATCACGATGGGATAGCTGTCCTAAGGAGTGGGGCTAGTGAGCACAGCCTTAATGATGAACACTTCGTTCTGCCTCTAGCATCAGCTGCAGATGATGGGGAGGCCAGGCAGCAAGGGACTGTCAGCCACAGCACTGTGTGCCCTAAGGTCAAGGTCAAACTGTAATATATGAGTGTTCTGAGCCTCGGCATTACAGAAGATGGTTCACAGGGAAATGCGTGCTGCGTCGTGATCTCTGCTTAGATGCTGTTTTCTCTTTGCTTTCAAATCTGGGAGCCATCATTTGTGATTTATCTTGTACTTATTTTTGAGATGATGTCTTTCACTGACCCGAGAGCCCACCATTTAGCAGAATTAGCTGGCTGGCACTGTTCAGATGTTCAAGATTCAAGGTTCTCCCATCTCTAGTTCTCCAGCATGGGGTTATAGACATGCACCCTAACTTTTAGGTGGGTGCTGAGGATCCAAATTCTGCTCCTCTTGCTTGCACAATAGCCACTCTGCTGACTGTGCAAAGTGGCTGCATCTCCCCAGCCACCTCTCATCATTTCTGCAGCTCTAAGCAGAGTCCTGGCCAGGACACTCAGTGCACACCATCAGGCTGAATCGCTGCAGGGCAAGAGGCTAACGCAGTCTAGCAGTTATCCTGCCAGACTCACTGGCTGGGTAGAAAGAACACGACCTGCCAGCCTCTGAGGTCATGCTGACACTGGCTACCCAGAGATGCTGGTGTCAAGACTAGAATGACCCCTTGACTGAGCTACTGTGTGACCGCAGCTAGACCAGCACCTAGGTGTGGAAGCATTGACAGGGAAGCCCTCTGTGACAGCCCAGCCTAATGTGAATACCCAGCTCAGCTGTATGTCCATCAGTGGATGACCTCCACACCAGTCTCTCAGAAGCAGGCATCCGTACAGTTAATGGGCTTAATGAGGAAGAACAGAACTGGGTCCGGGCAGTGGTGATTAGTGAGTTTGACCAGAAGCCCCTCACAGGCAGTTTTGACTGTGCTGACCTTTCAAACCCTCAAATTCCCATGATTGCAGGGTCTCTTCATCAGAGAGTTGTGGGAGGAAGGGATCTTTATCCCACAGAGTTACCAAACCCCCTCAGGGCCAGGTCCACCTCTGGCTTCCTTCTCTTATTAATACTCTGCTGTCAGGCTATGCAATGAGTATTTTCATTACACAAGCTGTATTTTCCAGCTCTGGAATTTTCATTTGCTATTTGATTACAGCGTTGGTTCCCTTACCACCTTGTTTTTCTTTTTCCATTTTCATGTGTGTGTTGTGTATGTGTGTATATGCATGTTTGCATCTATGTAGGTACACATGGGTATATGTGTGCCTATGCACATGTGTGTGGGGGCCCAAAGTTGATATCAGGAATCATGATTATTACTTCCCTATTATTCCCTGAGGCAGGATAGATCAGTCAAACCCAGAGCTGACGGGTGGGTGTGGCTAGTCTTGCGGGCCAGAGGCTCCAGGGATCCTACTGTTTCTACCTCCCCAGTACTGGGGTTACAGACATGCACTGCCATTCCTAGCTTCTCGCATGGGTTCTGGGGATCCAAACTCGATCTTTATTCTTGAACAGCAATCATTTTGCTGCTGAGCCATCTCTCCAGCCACTTGTTTTTGTTTTGTTGAGACACAACACTATTTCACTATGTAGCCTAGGCTAGTCTCAGCTTCCTCGGTGCTGGTATTACATGTGTGTGTCACCATGCTCAGCAATGCTGTGTCTGTACTACCGAAGTGCTGGTCTCTGTTCATGGGCATCCCTGTTACCCATCATCCTTTCCTGTTTCTCATATGGCCAATATATCGGGACTATGTCTTAGTCACTGAGTGATAGACTATAAAGTATCTGAATTTTGTTATATTTCTTTTAAAATTTTTATTTACTTGTGTATTTATTATTGAAATGATAGACAACCTTAATTCAATTCCCAGAGCTCACATAAAAGCCAGGCACAGCAGTGTGTGCCCATGATTCCAATACTTGGGGAGTCGGAGACAGGAGAATCCTGTGTAGTTGGTTTCAAGAATGAGGTGGAGCGTGAATGAGGAAGACACCCAACACTGTGCTCTGGCCTCCGCAAGCACGTGTGCACACACACATGAAGATGTGCACACGCCACACATGCGCACAGTCACACGAGAGATGGAAAAGCTTGTGAAATAGATGTTTGTGTGTGTTGGAAGCAAATAGCCCTGAAGCAAGGACCCCGGTGTGTATCAGTCCCCTGCCTTTCCCTCTGTGGCCCAGTGACGTCTTTACAGCTTTAGAGTTTGTATGTATATGTGTATGTATGTATGTATGCATGCTGCATGCATGCATGCATGTTCATTCCTTTTCCTTCCTTCCTCCCTTCTTTAGTCCTTCCCTCCCTCCCTTCCTTCGTGCCCGGTATTTTCACACACTGGAGTTCACTAGCCGTCCACCCCAACCAAACTCAGTTTGGCCAGGAGAATTAGTCTGTCTCATCACTGTTCAACACCATGCCCTGGAAAGTGATGAGAACTGTTTTGACAAGGAAACAAAAATGGCCATGAGCAAATTGCTTCATCCGTCTTGACAGATGTACCCATTGAAAAGACAGTGTCAGAGCCTATAAAGAAAGGAAGCAGCAGAACAAGATGCAACTTATGTAAATTCTACATGTTTCGGGGCTTGCATTCCCTGAATCGGGACCATGAACACATCCCTCCGTGCCAATGGATGACATTGGTTTTCTTGTTACTGTTTTGAAACAGGGTTTCCTATAGCATAAGCTGTCCTTGAACTCACTATAGAACCAAGGATGACCCTGAACACCTGATCTTCCTATCTCCACTTCCTGAGTGCTGGAGTTGCGGGCACGTACACCTTTGCCCAGTTTATGCTATGCTGGAAGTTGAACCCAGGGCTTCCTGCACGCTAAGCAAACACTGTACCAACTGTGTGCTATCTCCAGCCCTAATGCATGCAATATCCACAAGAGTGGCTGCTTTGGCTTCTATCAACGCTGATTAACTCAGTTTGATCAGGAGCTTGTGGATGAACAGCGAAGTAGGATGAATAGGTGCAGAGGCCGCAACTGGCAACCCTCGTGGGGTGCCGTGAGAAAGACATATACTCTCAGATGAACAGAGCCTTCAGCTTGCACGGTCCACTTGTGTGTTTTACAGACCTTCTGGCTGTTTGCAGAGTGGGACGGGCTCAAGGGGGACACCAGCTGGAAGGCTCTTGATTACACTGCAGACAAATGACATGACCTACTCCAGGGGTTGGCAGAGGAAGGAAGGATAAGACAGCGTTAGGTTCTGGATAATTAAAAAGGGAAGGCTGACAGATTGGCTCATTGGTGTGAGTGTGAACTGTGAGAAGAGGACAGGAGTCAAGGCTAACTCCTAGAACTTGAGGTCACTGTGACGAGTGAAATAAGCCGGACTCTGAAGGACAAAGACGAGCATCGCATCTGTGTCTCTTAAGTAGGAGAGAAGAAGGGGTGCGTCGGGGAAGGGACAGCATTAAAGCAGCAAGGGGGAAGTGAGGAAAGGAGGGAGGGAGAAAGGGAGGGAAGGAGGAAGGGAGGGAGGAAAATAAAGGTATTAGGGAGGGAAAGAAAAGAGAATATTAGGGGACTGTTAGGAAGTTTCCTGCTTTTATGACTGCCTGAGGGGGGGCAAGAGGTGGCCAAAATCCTAGCCCTTGTGGTCCTGCCACTCAGGAGACTAAGGGAGCAGTTGAGAGCTCAAGGACAGCCTGACCTACTTAGACCCAGCCGTTAAGAAGAATGAAATCATGTCATTTACAGAGAAATAAGTAGAAGTGTAGAAGCATTTATCTTAAATGATGCAAGCCAGACTCAAAGGCAGGTTTTACATTGGAATCTTAGGGCATGTCAGGCAGTGGTGGCACATACCTTTAATCTCAGCACTCAGGAGGCAGAGGCAGGAGGATCTCTGGGTTAGAGGCTAGCTAGCTCCAGAACAGTCAGAGCTAAGCAGAGAAACTCTATCTCAAAAAAAAAAAAAAAAAAAAAAAAGACAGAATGACAAAAGAGGGAGAAGCATGTTGTAGAATATTATTTTAAGGTGTGTTACTTTTGTTTATTCTATGGAACATTTGTTTAATGATGCAAACAGGTGTTTGATTAAATAAAATTCACCTGCGGTCGGGAGACTGAGTCAGCAACTAGCTGACCGGAAGTTGTAGGGAGGAGCCTGGTGGAGAAGGGTTTCTCTGGAGGGGCGAGAAAGAGCGCGAGGATTTCTTGGGAGATGCAATGAGGCGAGCTATTTGCTATTCAACCTCTCGGGAAGCAGGAGTCTACCTCAACTTTTGAATTTTGAATTCTTTAGAGGAACAGAGATTTAGATAAGTTTTCTTAGTGGTTTTGAAAGAGGCGGTACCCGAGGGAACAGAATTTCTTCAGGCTGTGGCTCTTGCGGCCTCGCCACTGCTGGTCGTGGCGGAGCTGCAGCTGCTGACTAGGATAACCGTGGTTTAAAAGGCAGACAGTTAACAAAGAGGACAGCAGAAGCAGGCTGTGTGCATGTGTGTGTGACTGTTGGTACTCACGGGAGGGGTAATATGATCAAAGTGTCCTGTGCACATTAGGAAAAATAAAACAGAAGCAGGCTGTGTGCATGTGTGTGTGTGACTGTTGGTACTCACGGGAGGGGTAATATGATCAAAGTGTCCTGTGCACATTAGGAAAAATCAAACAGAAGCAGGGAGGAGAGCAAGCACGCACACCCAAGTTCAATCTCCAGCACCCACATTAACAAAGCTGAGTGTAGCAGCACACATCTGTAATCCCAGGACTGGGGAGGGAAAGCCAGCCAGATTCCCAGGGTTGCTGGCTAGCATACTTAGTGAGCTTCAGACCAATGACAGACTGTCTCAAAGGAGATAGCATTCCTGAAGATGACAGCCAAGGTTATCCTCAGGCCTACACATACACATGCATAAAAATCCATCATTACAATAACCATGACATGCTTTGTGGCACTGTGGAGCATGGGACATAAACAATGGAAATAGTCATCCAATCATCTTGTGTCCTGGCACATCGTCACAGTGCTCTGTACTGTTTGCTGAAGCTTGTGGTTTGGTAAGGTATAGACTTCACCGGCCTGCACAAGCATGGGCTCTAGAATACTGTGCTGCGGGTCAGCACTTTCTGCTCAGCAAGAAATCATAGCTGTGACCCAGGATAACTGTTCTCATACTTGGCACTCTGAATTTGCCAGGCCTAAAACTCTCAGGTGCCAAAAATCTTGTTCCGTTTACTGCTGGAGTATGGTGTTTCCCATTGCATGTTCTCTCTCTCTCTCTCTCTCTCTCTCTCTCTCTCTCTCTCTCGTGTGTGTGAGCGCAACCATATACATGTGCACACATATGCTCACACACAAGTGTGTACATGCATGGTGGAGGCCAGAGAACAACTCCAGGCACTGTTTCTTAGGAGCATCCCACATGCATTTTTTTAAAAAGATTTTATTTTTAGTCTGGGGGGGTGTTATATGTATATGTGTGGGTTCCTACAGAGCCAGAGGTGTTAGAACCTTCTGGAATTACAGGCAATCGTTGCTGCTTGACATGGGTGCTGGGAACCAAACTCAGATCTTCTGCAGGAGCAATCTGCGCCCTTAACCGCTGGTCAGTCTCTTTACCGTGGTGTTTTGAAATGTGCTCTCTCACTGACCTTGACTAAGCAGTTGATCTATGCTGGCTAGCCAGCAAACCCTAGGGGTCCACCTGCCTCCACCTCCCCAACTCTGGGATTACAGATGTGTTCCCTTGTGCCTGGCCTTTTATGTGGGTGCTGGGAATCAAACGTGGGGCCTCATGCTTGTGCAAGAAGTACTTTACCAACTAGGTCATCACCCCAGTCTTTGAAATTACTTTATGAAGTAGTTGGGACATCACAGCCTCATGTTACAAGATTGAAACGCAGTTCCCCAGGTTCTTCATGTATGGCTTCGTGGCCCCAAGCAGACAGTTGCATCAGGGAGAGGGAGGTCATGGGCAGGGTGGTTAAGGCAAGTGGGGACATTTAACCATTCTAAGTTCAGTTCAGCATGATAAATTATTTTCGCAGGATTGCAGCACCGTCACCATTATAGATTTAAAACACTTTTCCATGTCTTCAGACATAAACTTTGAGCCCCAGAGATGCTTCAGAAGTTGAGTGCTTGCTCCATTTGCAGAGAACCTGAGTTCAGTTCCCGTCAGGCAGCCACCTGTAACTCCACCTCTGGAGGCTCTGATGCTTCTGGCCTCTGAGGATACCGGCACCCAAACATGCACGTGAGCCCACACAGAAAACACACACACGTAAGCCTTGGTGGCTACTGAGCAATTGTTCTCTATTCTCCCATCCCATGCTCCCTTGGCGGGCAGGCTCTTGTTTATTTCCTGCTGTTTAAGAGTTTGCCTATCTAGGAATCCTGAAGAAGATGGGGAGGAAGGATTGTAGAAGCCAGAGGGGTAAAGGACACAAGAAAACCCACAGATCAACTAACTGGGCTTGTAGGAGCTCACAGAGACGGCACTAATAACCAGGGCGCCTGCATGAGACTGACCTCTAGGCCCTCTTCACATACGTTATAGTGTGTAGCTTGGTTTTTGTGTGGGACTCCCAACAGTGGGAACAGGGGCTGTCTCTGACTCTTTTGCCTGCTTTTAGATCCTTTTCCTTATTCTTCATTGCCTTGTCCAGCCTTAATATATAATAATACATTGTATATTAATAAAATGCGAAGAGGGGCCTAGTCTTACTGCAACTTGATATGCCATGTTTGGTTGATATCCATGGGAGACCTGCCCTTTTCTGGAGAGAAATAAAAGAGGAGATGGGGGGGGGGGGGCGGTGAGCAGAGGGGAGGGGAGGGAGGGACTGGGAGGAGAGTAGGGAAGGGAAACAGGTCAGGATGTAAAACAAAAATAAATGCGTTTGCCTGTCTAGACAGCACATTAAGTGGCATCATGCAATACGGGTTCTTCTGTGTCACTGGTCTCACTTAGCATGGTGTTCTCAAGGTTCGTTTCTTCTTCAGGCTGCATAAATACTGCACTCTGCACTCATTTCCCACACCAGTCCTCTGCAATGTGGAGCTGAGCTGATTCCTCCTTGGGTTTACCAGGAATAATGCTGTCACCGACATTGGTATCCAAGTGTTCATCAGTGTCTCTGATTCCACGTTTCGAGGTCATATACCTAGGAGCAGGGTTAGTGTTTTCTAGAGAAACAGACCCGATAGAATGAATATAAGAGATTTATTAAATTAGCTTATGCGATATGAGTCAAGTTAGCAACACAGCTGTCTCACTTCTGAGAGGTCGAGGAACCAGTACTTTCTCAGTTCAGGAGAAGGCTGTGTGCCTCAACAGTTCCATCTGGCACAGAAAACCTGGAGGGGTCCTGGAAGAAGCACGGGAAAAGCTGGCTTCTGAGGTCTGTGAAGGACTCCTCAGCAGCAGTGGGGCAAGGTCAGCGGAACAAACGTGAATAATCTTCCGCCAGCCGCTTTTCGCCAGGGCTGTCGCCAATCCTCCCTCTCTTGACAGTCGTTTTCCCACTCCAGTTAAGATAATTCTGCAACTGAGGCTCCCCGCTCAGGTGCGTCTAAATTGTTTCAGGCTGGCATTTGAAACCAACCATGACAGAGGGTACACATTACCTTACATGTGACCTTCTTGTGTTGTGCTGTGTGTATATGTGGAGAAGTGTTGGTGTGGGTGTGCGCATGTGCTGAGGCCAGAGCCAAATGCCTTCCTCAATTACTCTCATTTTATCTTTGAGACAGAGTCTCTCTCTCTCTCTCTCTCTCTCTCTCTCTCTCTCTCTCTCTCTCTGATCCTGGAATTTTACCAATCAGTCAGGCATCTCCCGGCCTCTGCCTCTCAAGCAGTGGGATTATGAGAATGTACCTCCATACCTGGCTTTCTTTATTTTACATGGTTGCTGAGGACCAAACTCAGGCCTGTACAGGAAGCACTCTACCAACTGAACCTTCTCTCCAGCAGCTATGTATTACTTTTAAAAAGACACTGAAAGGGCCCAGCCTCTCCACAGCCTCCTCAAATTTTTTCCATCTTTTCTTATTCTTCCTCCTTTTACAATAACCCACTAAGGATGTAATGTGGGAGATTTGGCTTGCATTTCTCTAATGATTAGTGACATTGAGTATCCTTTCTTCTAAGGTCTATTTATTTCTACCTATGGGGAGTGGGATGTGCACTTGAGTGCAGTGCCCATGGAGGTCAGAAGAGGGTACTGGATCCTCTGCATGCTGAAGTTATAGGTCATTCATTGTGAGCAACTCAGCCTGGATGCTAGGAACCAAGCAAGAGCTCTTAACCAAAATGAACAAAAGGACAGAATACAAATTGTCTTAGGTTTCTGTTGCCGTGAAGAGACACCATGACCACAGCATCTCTTATAAAGGAAAACATTTAATTGGGGCGGCTCACTTATAGTTCCGAGATCTAGTCCATTATCCTCATGGCAGGAAAGAAGGAAGGATGTAGGAAGACATGATACTATTGAAGCTGAGAGTTCTTACATCTTGATCAGAAGGCAACAGAAAGTGAATTGAGGCACTGGGGGCAAGGCTTGAGCATATATGGGACCTCAAAGCCCACCCCCACAGTGGCACACTTCAACAAGGCCATACCTACTCCAACAAAGCCACACCTCCTAGTAGTGCCACTCCCTGAATTTATGGGGACCAATTATATTCAGACTACCGCACAGATCAACATGTAGCATCACAGCTAATGAAAGTGCAGGGTTGTGTAGCCCAGCTCTAACGGATGCATCTACAAAACACTCCAGCCCCTAAGGCTGAGGGAACGTTAGAAAAGAGGGGCAGAAAGATTGTAAGAGCCAGAGGATCGGGGAGTTAGCTTTGAGATCGTCTCCTAGTAATGTCAGAAGCTACATTAAGTCTACACCCATAAAATCTCACCAACATAACTGCCTAAGCATGAGATGAATAAGGATGATACCAATAGACATGCCATACTGGACAGGTAAAAGCCCAAGAGGTCTCAGTCCTACACAGAGAGCTACAGGCAATTGAGCTGGGAGCAGGAGGAAAGGTGGAAACACACTAATTGGTTGTGTGGTGCCAACAGGCAGCCCTAAAAACATATAAGCAAGTAACATTATATGAACCCAATGGGTTATATTTAGTAATATACATGGATATATAAATACATGTATGCATGCAATAACAATTAGTGGAAAAATAAAGAGTCAATGAATTTGAAGGAAAGCTGGGAAGGGTATATAGGAGAGTTTGGAGAGAGGAAAGGGAAGGGAGAAATGTAATTATAATTTCAAAAATTAAAATTAGTTTTATTTTGTCTCAAAAATCACATTATGTTTGCATATGTATGACCCTTGGCATACATGTAGAGGTCAGAGGACAACTTGTAGGAGTTTGTTCTCCCCTTCCACCATATAGATCCCAGGTGTTGAACATGTGTGGTTAGGATGGGTAGCAAGGACCTTAACTGGATAAGAACTCAAAAGTTCTCCTTTTCTCTTAGGTCTTTTATGGCCCTTTATAGATATTGGTAAATGACTTTTAGTTGAACTCAAGAGTTCTTGATGATGTGCTCCAGCCAACCCTGGTGTCTTCTTGGCTACCAGGTTGCTATGACCCAGGGCTAGGTGACTTTGTAACATTGATGTCAGTGCTCTGCATCCAGCAGGCAAGGACAGCTTGACAAAGTAGCTCCTGGCCCCCTCCTTCCTCCCAAAGAAGTAATACTGGTTCTACAATCACCCAGGTCCTTTGCCACCTGCTTTCTTCCACTTCCCAAGCTGACGCTCTTTGCCTGCTGCTGTCTCTCCTTCCAGGGATGCCGGATGGAACTCTGGATACAGTGTGCGCAGAGGAAACAGGCAGTGAAGAGGACCTGTACGAAGAGCTTCACAACTCGGGGCACCACTACAGCCACCCAAGAGGAGGTGGAGAGCAACTGGCCATCAACGAGGTAGTGTCAAGGAGGCTCGGCCAGTGGAAGAGGGTCCGGGAGCAGGAGCAATGCCAGGCAGGAGTTCTGGTAGAGTGAGCAAAGCAGGTCTTCCTGTTATTCCAGTTCAAGTGACAAATTCCACATAGACTGTGCATGAAGCAAGGGAAAACTGATAAGCCAGTTTCCCTGTGGACACAAGCTCAGAGTATTGCTGTTGCTATGACAACCATGTGCCACTTAAAGGTTTCTCTGTTTCCTAGCTAAGCAGATGAAATTAGTGAGAGATTTCATCTGGGCAGAACTACCTCCCATCACAAGAACTCCTTTCAATTTTTAACTGACACTTATTGTGTATGCTGTATTTATTTGTCGTATGACGGGTAATGAACGTACCCATTGCCTCAAAAATTTACTATTTTTTTATGTTGGGAAAATTCAGAACCTCATTCACTAGCTCCTTTGAACTATGTGTGTTATGTGTTCATATTGCACGGATAAACACGTGTGTTCATATGTATGCACACATATGACCTCATGGTAACCTCAGCTCTTGTTCTTCGGTCGCTGTTCACTTTGATTTTTGAGACAGGGTTTCTCACTGGCCTGGAGGTACTCAAGTAGGCTTGGCTGGCTGGCAGGTGGTAGCCCCAGGGGTGTCTCTGTCTCTGCCATCAATTAAAGACTGGCTTTATTTTTTTACATGGGTTCTGTGGGTCCAACTTTTGTCCTCATGTTTATAAGTCATGCATGTAAGTCAAGACTGTGCTAAGACCACACTATCATCCCAGCCCCTCCTTTAAGCTATTCACATGCGCATATAGATTTATACACACACATGCAGAGGCTACCAGCTCAGGATCTGCCTGTTTCAGCCCTGCAATACTGCGAATACGTGTGTATGTAGCCTGGCATTTTGATAGTGCTGGGGATTGAACTCAGGTCCCTATGCTTGCAGAGCAAGTACTTTTACCACTGAGCAATTCCCCCAGGCCTCTTGAGCAGTTCTTAATTGAATGCACCAGCGCTACCCCACTGTGCTACAAAGTACTAGAGGATATACCTCCTTTCCAGCTGTCGGCCCCTCTTCACACACACACACACACACACACACACAAACACACACACACCAGCCTTTAATTAGCATTTCCTCAGAAAATTTGAAGCTTAGGTTCTCCATTAAATAGTCACACACACTCCTGTTTCTCACTGGGGAGAGGGTGTGAGCTTGTTGTCCTGCATAAACACGAGCCCCTGTATGTGTTCCTGCTTCACCCAAATGAATTCAGGTCTTGCAGTACTGAAGAGTTTTCATTAGCAGACGATTCTCAGGCAGCTGTGTTATCTGTGAGTGGACGGCAAGTGCACCTGTCTATTTGGGTGAGGGGACAAAGACGCAGCTCCACTGTCACCCTCAGCAGCCTCAGGTGTTCTTTTAGGAACCTCAGGTCAGGACCAAAGCTGGATTCATGGCTCCAACCCAGAAAGGAATTTCAGGCCTAGGCAGTTTGAAGCAGAGTCCACGGATATTTTAGTATAATCTTAAATGCAAGTGCTGAGGGAGAAAGAGAGATGTTGAGTAAGGATACATGTAACCAAGTGTGGGTGTGGCCGCTTCAAGGAAAACAGCACTAATGCCTTGCCTTAGCCATGTGCACTATTTTGGTGGGCCTCGGATGGCGTCTTAAAAGGTTGCTAACAAACCCTTTTCCTCTTCCTTTTCTCTCATTTTTTGATAAAATGGGATTTAGCGGCTCTGGAGGGGGAGATATGCTGGATTATATTTTAACTATATATAAGTTTACATATAGATATATACATCCCAATAGAATCATAACCTTTATATATGTGTGTGTGTGTGTGTGTGTGTGTGTGTGTGTGTGTGTGTAATTACAACCTGATAACATGACATCCTGTGTGACTTCTAGGGTTGCTCACAGGGTGGAGACCATGTCCTTGCTCTGTAAATGCAGTGTCTGTTGAGGTTCCTCGAAAATGGCAGGTTTGTAGCTGAGAAAGAAGAAAGGTTGTAAGCAGTTGCTAATTGCGATGGAAATGTTGCTCTCCCACCCAAGAGTGCCCTACTCCCACCCCCGAGACAAGAGGCTTCAAGCAGATTCGTGAGTGAAGGGGCTTCCTCTCCTTTCTCACGTCCCTGACTTCTTCCCATCCTGCCTTAGACAGCTCCAAAAGCACTGTTGGGTGTGGTACCTTCCTTACACGTAAAACTGAGTAGGGAAGTTCTCGGCAGGTGACCTCTTCTCAGAGGCCCAGGTCTAGACAGTGACTGTTTTCTTTGTAGCACTTCTGCATGGCTGTGAGCTGCCAGTGCATCTGGATGGTGGAAAGGGCTGTTTGAGCTCTGGGTGAGAAGATGTGCTTCACAGTGGTGTGAACAACACGTTGTCTGGAGGGAGCTCATCCGTGGGAGAGCAGCAGCTTCTCTCATGACACCAGCCAGGAAGCAGAGGACCTGGGCTGGCAGCAGGGCCTGGCTCCGCTTCTGAAAGTCCAGCCTCAATGACCCAGCTCCGAAAACCACGTCTTCTCACCCCAGGTTTCTAAAACTTCCCTGAACAGTGTCAGAAGCCAGGGAGGTGAGCCTATAAGGGGAATTTCACATGTGAACCACATCCTTTTTTTTTCTTTTTTACTATTTTATATTTTTTGTTTTTGTTTGGTGATGCTGATGGCTAAAGCTCAGGCCTTGCTCATGTGAGTTAGCCTTGTTCCACTAAGCTATGCCCCAATACTCTAATAATGATTGAAAAGAGTTGTTCCCCGATGCTTGCTGCAGAGCTTGGGAGATGACCCTTACAGACATGAGAACCTGAGTCTGATGGTTTCACACGGAACCCATGTGAAAAAGCTGGGTACAGTGGTATGCACTTGTAATCTTGGTGCTTGGCAGATGGTAGATCCCTGAGGCTAGCTAGTCAGCCAGCCTAGCCTGATTGGCAAACTCTAGGCCAGTGAGAGACTTTATATATATATATATATATATATATATATAAAAAAAAGCCAGCTCTTAAGAAACACAATGGAGGTTGTCCACTGACCTACACACACAACACTTTTTCACTGGCCCACATACAGGTGCATCTGCTTCACACACATATTATTGGTAATAACACCCAGTGTAAAAATCTGTGAAACACAGAGAAAAAAAAGCATGCAAATAAGTTAAAGTTTCTAATTAAAGAAGTAAATCTGTGTGGGGAGGGGGTCTTGAACCTAGGGCCTTGGAAATACTAAGTGCATGTTATACCACAAAGCTCTACTCCCAGCCCCAGTCGTTCTCCGGAACTGACCTTCATGAACTTTTTTGATGGAGCGTTCTCATCTTCTTTATAGACAAAATCCAGAGATGATGGTCAGACTTAGCTTTAGAGAACCAGGCTGTCTTCCTCACCTTCCTCAGAGCGAGGAAAGGATCCCAGACACCCTGTGGGTGGTATGGAGCGTGGAGGAGGCAACTGAATGTTGATTCCTTCACTCCAATATGAGATGACCAGGACACGGCATGGGGACAGACTGGAAAGAAGACCATAACTTGCTGTGGCCGGTTCTGAGTAGGTCTCAATAATGGCAACCATAGTGAAAGACACGGAGACGCCTGTGGGCAGGCTCCTTGACTGTCCTGCCATGCCACACTGCTGGGTTCTTGGGTCTTACAGCTATGTATTTCCTTCCCAGGGTGAAATTTTGGAAAGGTACATCTTGAGTTTATGAGCTCTTTGGTTGTAGACGGGGCTGCAGGCACAGAACTGTGGCTAAGGAGTCCCCAGAGCCAGGGCTACCATATAAGAACCGGGAAGTTCTGAGGCAGGTGGCACACACATGCAGGGGCCCACGAGACAGCATAGATGGTGTGCGTGTGGGGAGGGCCTTTGAGGAGAGGACGAGCTGTGTCCTGAGGAGTTAGTTCCCTCAGTGCCAACTGCACTACTTAAAATAGTTTACTTCTTTGTTGGCTCAAGATCTTTCAGGGGCCATCCAGTCAGGGATGGGAGCTCCTTGCAGTGATGCAGGGCTGTGCCGGGAAAAGGCTGCCTCCTTATCGGGGTACACTCTTCACAGTTACCCCAGTGGAGCGCCAGTACTCCTAGATCCAAACAGAAAAAGCAGGGGAGTGGGTCTCTAAAGGGGGCAGGGCAGGCATAAAGGATGTCAGCCCATCTAACTGTGGCTCTGGGGATAGAGTCAAGAAAGACTGTACTTTCTGACCTGCAGAAGGCATTGAGTAGATTCTAACTAGAGCTCTGGAAAGATGTAGGGGGTGATTTCTGGGGATGGCTGGCTCCTTTGCCTTCCTTGGGTACCCCCTTCCCTCCCCTTGGCCATTGTCTGTTGCCTGTAGGGACTCAGCAGGAAGCTCTGTTGGGGGTTAGCGCGAACTTTATCCTTGGACATTGTTGTAGCAGGAGGTGTCAAAGGAAGTGTCCTCAGTGATGTTGGGCCTGCCATAAATCACATTCTGACTTGTATTTTCTCAGAAGTAGGTGTCATATTGTAGATTGTGAACCTTTCCTGTTCATGCCACCATTAGGAGAAAAAAAAGGGACTTGTCAAATTCTTTAAGAGGTTTAAAAAAGCATTTCAATGATGTCTCTGTGTGTGGGTACACACATATGGCCAGAAGAGGACATGGGATTCCCTGGAGCTAGAGTTATGGTGGCTATAAGGTACCAGCGTTGGATACTAGGAACCTGACTTGGGTCCTCTGCAAGAACATTATGTGTTCTTAACTACTGAACCATCTCTAAAGCCCCCAGACTTCCCAAGTTTTTACAGAGGGGATCCCAACTCCTCCAGCCGAGAGTGTGATAGCTAGTGGGGATCTGAAAGGCAGTTTGCATTCTGGGTACCTGGGGCGTGACTGCCGTGCTTACTTACACAGGTGTGCACACTGTAGGTATAGCGTGCAGATGTGTAGAAGGGCCCAGTCCTTACAAAGGGCTGAGCATGCAGGAATGGGCTATGTATATGATGCCTGTCTTTTCATGTGAGGAGCATGAGAAGGTGGTGCAGGGTCTTAGGCTTTCTGTATTCCTCTCACATACTTGTCCCAGGTCCCTTGGGACTGCCCAAATGCCTGCAGGATGAGTCAGCAAATGAAGCAGTTAACTGTCCTTAGCTTCTGCAAGTGTCTCTCTCCTACAGCATTGTCCAGTATAGAGCCTTCTCCAGATGCCATGGCTTGGGCCTGGGCATGCCTGTGCTTCCTACCTTGCTCAGCCATACTAGGCTTCGCTGCCATGCCTGCTACCTGGCCTGAGTCCATCCTCAGCACAAGGATTTTTTCCAAACTGGCAAAAGTAGGAAGTGTCTGTCTGTGGCTCTTTATACAGCCCTTCCTTCCTACAACCACCCAGCATGGCCTCACCTCCACTACGTTTCAGTTCTACTGTGTGTGCAGTGATCTGGGGAGAGGTAGGTGAGGAACCTACAGTCTCCTGTAAACCCCTTATCACCTGTGCATGGCAGCTCGTACCCTTTGGGTCGGGCCATGGCTGAAACGTCCCCTTCGCTCCAGCTGCTCTCCACACGGGTCCCAGGGTTCCCTTTGTTACCTGTGCCCATAGCTGCTTGGGTCCTTCAATTCTAGGGTAGAAGCAGAGTACAGATGGTTTCTATGTCATCCTGCCAAAAGCCCAAGCTAGGAGGCAGACAGACACAGGAGAGCCATAGAATGTGTGCCATCTCCAAGTGTAAGCAAGGATGCTGTCAATCATGGGATCAACACAGAGGGAAGCAGAGTTGTCTCAGGTCATTTTGGTCTCCCAAGGGTGCTTGCTGTCTCCCCCGGCACTTGTGACTCACGTGAAGGTACTGTAGGACCCAAGGCCACCTCACTATGGCATTAGCTGACCTCTGGCTCCTGTGATGACAGACATAGTGGGCCTGGCCTGGTTCTCACACTTGCCAGCCTGAAGGAGGACCCTAACACCTGTTGGTGCTTCATTGCCTTGTGATCACTGTTGGTGTTGGAAAACCAGCCGCCTCAGGAGCTCCTTGAGACAGGGAAGGAGCAGCTGTAAGTCCCTTCAGATCACTGCTGCCCTGTGAGTCCAGAGCTGCAAAGCCAGACGGTGGTTACTCTTCCAGAGCAGCTCCTGTCCCCTCCATTATTACCCAGAATTCTAGAACTTAGACTCAGCTTCCCTCACCTTAGACACCTGTGTCTCCCTTCAGGACCCAGCCTCCCTCACCTTAGACACCTGTGTCTCCCTTCAGGACCCAGCCTCCCTCACCTTAGACACCTGTGTCTCCCTTCCCCTTTCCTGTTAGTCTTGCCACCTTGGCATACCAGCTTAGGGGCCTGAGTTTTTATGGTCAAGCTGTTGCCACTGTTATCCGAGTTATACCCTGAGCTCTTGCAGTTTAAAAAGCTAAGAGTACCTGGGTAGGGTCATATCTCCACATACTTCTTAACCCAGCCCAAACCCAAGGGCCTTTTGTCCCATTTCATGCTCCCCTGTGATTCTGCTGCCATCATGAGGTGAAGGTCATATTCGTAGCTGGGGCTGGTCCTCTCTGGATCTGGCATAGCAATGAACAGAGTGCTGTTGTGTGACTTTACCCCAGGATCTGAGGGAAGCAAACATATACTCACCTCAGATGGGGTACTGAGAACAAAACAAAGAAACCCAAGTCTAGCTTAGTAAATGAATGAGTTTACTGGGTTATGCATACGAGCATAACTGAATTAAAAACAGGTGTATCACTGGAAGGCCCAGCATGCCTGATGATTCTCAAGACAGCTACATCCCTGGAGCTCTCTGCAGGACTTGTGGGCAGCTCAGCCGGTCAGAGTCTCCTCTTCTTGGCAATTCATTCTTTATGTAACCCTCGGGAGGGGTCTTGTGAATCTTGTATGTTTTAGGAACTTTTTTGGGGGAACTATGAGTTGTGTACCTACTGAGTTTTCTAAATTTTGTTTACCTTCTGAGTCTTAAAGGACTTAGTTCAAAGACGGAATGTTTGATTTCAGTGCCGTAGACCCTGCTATGCTAAGGTACCTGGGATGCAGAGACTACCTTCTCTCTATGGAACTACAAGTCCCAGCGTCACTCCAGTAGATGGCAGGTCCCCAGCCTTAGAGGAAAGTTAGAAATGGAATGGCAGTGGCCCTCGGATGTCTTCTAATGTCTACCTGCATTGGTCTTCTGCTGCTGCAATGAAACACCAAGACCAAGGCAACTTCTAGAAGAAAGAGTTTGCTTGAACGTACAGTTCCAGGGGCTAAGAGAGAATTGCGGCAGCAGGTGGCAGACATGCAGTAAGGACTGCTGAGAGCTCACAGTCTAGGACTGTAAGCGGGAAGCATAGAGAAAGCCACCTCTAGTGACATAATTCCTCCAACAAGGCCACACCTCCTCAGCTTCCCAGAACAGTGCTGTCAAATGGAGATCGAGTATTCACATGCCCCAAGACAATGGGAGACATCTTTTTCAAACCACCATGTTCCCAAAACCCTTTGAGGAATGGGGGGGGGGGGGGGGACCTGGTACCCAAGATTTTCTGCAGAACTGAGTAGACGCAGTACCCCAGATCGATGGTCTAGGCTGAGCCTGTAGTGCAGAAGGTAAGCTGCCCCTTCAGATCCACAGAGGCACCCACACATACACACCAGTACATGCACAGATGACCCCCCACACACACCCACAGAAGTGTCCCTCCTCACAGATACACATGTATGCACATTGTACACGGGACCATACATGTACACACCTGAGCTCTTCAGCAGGGTGATGACAGGGATCAGGGGACAGTCACCTACACATGAACACCGTGCTTCCTCTGCTGTGCCTCCCCCACCTAAACGACAGTCGGTTTCAGAGGACCACACTGGTAAGACCGAGACCTCTGCCCTGTTGAGGTTGCGGGTTCTGTTTGGTGCTGCCAGTGAAGAAGACAGTTGTGTGTCCGAAGGCTCAGAACCCTGTTCTGGTGGTTGAGGCTGATCAGTCAGGCCCAGGTTCAGATTCTCCCCCGGCTACCCTGTTTTGCTGGGCGTTTGTGTGACAATTATCTAATGTTACAGAGGCACACTTTACTTATTTGTGAAGCGATTTCCCAAGGAGTCTTATTACAATTAAGATCCCTTGGTCCTCTGGGGATTTGCCTCAGAGTGTGGAGTACTTGCTTAGCAAGCAGGAAGCCCTGCTTTTGATCCCGGAACCACATAAACCAAGCATGATGGTTCATACCTGGAATCCTACCTCTGAGGAGGGTGGAGTAGGCAAATCAAAATTTCAAGGTCATCTATGTAAAATATATGAATTAAAAGCTAGTCTGGACTATATGACAAAACTCCTAACCCTACCCCCCCCCCCCACACACACACAACAACCAAAGATTTCAGCTCACTAGGGAATGCCTGGGTCAGCTAGGTCCCCAGGAACCCCCAGGACTTGCATGGCTATCTGTGCACCTAACATTGTGTGGATATTAGAGTCTTCTAACTCTCCCAGGGAAGTAAGTGCCCAGGGCAGATCACAACGCACTTGCTCTTCAGAGCCACAGCAACCCCGTCATGCGATTTTAACAGGTCCCCTCCCTACCACCCCCCCCCCCCCCCCCCGCAACTCTTTTCGCCCTGCACCCACTGAAGCCCTGGATGCTCACTCAGAGAGCTAGCTGTGAGGGAGGAGCCTGGCGGGTGAGCGCAGGCAGCTCCGCCTCCTTTCCGACGCCTCCGGCTCCATCCCTGAGCTGGGATCTCCCGGCGCTAGGAGCCCGGAGGTAGGCCGGGCGTGATGGCCAAGCCCCCGCAGCCCCGGCGTGGCCCTGCGACGCCTGGCGGCGCCCTCCGCGCCCTGCTGCGCTGCAACCTGCCCCCGGGCGCCCAACGCGTGGTGGTCTCGGCTGTGCTGGCGCTGCTGGTCCTCATCAACGCCGTGCTGATATTCCTGCTGGCCTTTCGCTGAGCTGCACGCGCCCGGCACCGCAGGGAACCGCGCAGGGTGAGTGGCACCTTCTAGCCGCCGTCACCATGCAGAGGGAAAGATTTCCCCCAGCCCCACCCCCAACCCCGTGTGCTCACTGTCAAGGCCGATCTGGGGGTGCCCTCGAGGATGCCACCGTGAGGGTGACTGAGGGGCGTGGTGGCACACGTGCCCAATAGGCCTTTCATCAGTTTTCGAGGCTGGAGAGGAGGGGGTGGGGCAACATGGCGGGTCTCTGACTGAAGATGTTGGAGGAGCCGTGACCTGCTAGTGGGGGCTGTTTGGAAAGGGTGTGCGTTGGACTGCAGGGCATGTATTGTGTCGGGGCTGCAGGAGGCCTGTAGAGGATGTCGGGGCTCCTCTGCAGATGATACCTGCGTTTTGTTATTTTAGGCCTTAAAAAGTGCCAGTCAGTCTCCTAGGGTAGAGCCGCTGCTGTATGACTTGCAGCAGCCACTCTGAACACACCCTCCCACCACATCCGGTGTTCAGGGACAGCTTGGTGAGAAGGCGCCACCACCCCGCCTGTGAGAGGAACACAGGAGGTAGGAGGAGGGCGATATGATAAAGGAGATGATGGTCCACTGGGGCCCGTTTAAATCACGGCCTCCCTTAGAGCCAGGCAGAACCAGAGGCACAGGAAGGAAGTCTGCCCCTGCCCCCTGGCTTATCTTAATCTTTATCTTACCTGGGTATTGGCACAAGCCCCACCTGCCCCCAGATGCCCCTCCACCTCAGAGGCAGCCAGCCAGCCTCTGTCTCCTCCTGCCAGGCAGAAGCCAGCTGGATTCCTATTCTCGGAGGCAGCTGGAGAGCCGGATTTAGGAGCAGGTGCACTTGATGGGGCCAAGAGGGGCTTTGCAGAGAAATGAACCGAGCTGAAGCTGGGGTTCGCTCTGATAACTCTGTAAAATGTGTTTCTCGCCTCTTGGAGCCACATTTTGCATTGGCAGTGACATGGACATGGCTGGTTTCAGAGCTGGAGCATGTTAGCCTTCCCTTTGTGATACCCATCATGCAGAAAGACTGTTTACTGCTGTGCTGATGGGGGACGCAGCGAGTTCGGAGGATATGCTCAGAGACACGGCAGTGTGTCTACTGGATGCTTTCTGTGTCTGGAAGTGACATTGATGACCAGTGCCTCCTTCCCACTCTACAGGCTTCCACGTGACTGGGCTTTGTGGGACTTGTCAGTAACATAACCCAGGACCCTCGTCTCTGAAAAGCCCTGCCTTTGTTCCACACCCTCAGTAGCTGTCCCAGCAGCAGGGTAGGATCCACAAGGTCTACCCAGACCACAAAATAAGGAGAGGGCTGCCTGCCTGCCCGCCTCCCTCCCTCCCTCCCTCTGCTTATTTGAGGGAATCCAGGGACAGAGGGAGATCCCTCACCCAGTTCATACAAAGCAGGAAGTTGGACGTTGAGTACCTGGGTTATTTCCCCAAATCTGTGGCCAGAATTACAGACCCCAGGTCAGGCACATTCCCCGTTCTCTCTCACTGGCTTCCACCTCTTTCTGCTGTATCTTCAAGGCTTCACATGACAGCCCGATGCAGGAAGACTGCTGGCTCCTGGCCCGCAGCAGACTGGATCCTACTGTGGCCCTGCTGAGTCCTCCTGTCTTATACCAGCTGTGTGTCAGCCAGACTTATCTACCAAAAGTCACTGTTACAGAGACAGCGAGCCCAGAGGTTGGAGGGCTGCTGTCCCCAGGAACCCAGAGCCCTGCTAGGATCCGTGTGGCTTTGGGCACAGAGAGCTCTAGGGCAATGCCTGACACTTGGGGCAGAGGTGCCACTTATCTTCCTGGGAAGAGATCCACTTTCCTGGGCTGATGCGAGGATTCAAACAGGAAGTCCCCAGGGAGGCCAAGGGAGAGCGCACAGGGTATAAAGCAGCTTAGAAGAAGCAGGACTGGGTTGTGAGGGGACCTGCTTGGAGGTGACCGTCTATGTCTCTGTTGGCTAGCCAAGGAGGAGGCCATATGCATCCCCTACCCCACTGTATCCTGCCCTCAGCCATCTATTCATAAAGCAGAAGACAGCCTTCGAATCAGAATGAGGGACCGAGGTCCAACCATCAGGACCACCTGGGAGGGGCCGGGGGCAGGCCACACAGTAGAGAGGAGCCTTATCAGACAGTCATTGGGCAGAAAGATCCCAGTGCGTGTGTGAGTGCCAGGGCTATAAGGAGCAGTGGTGTCATGTGACTACTTCTGCAAGTTTTTTTTTTGTGTGTGTGTGTGTGTGGTTTTTTTTTTTTTTTTTTTTTTTTAATGAAACACAACGAAAATGCCCCAGCTGCTGTCATGGGCACTGTCATTGGAAAAACAGTACTATTAATTGGGTGACCTCACAGGCAAAAACCTGCAGAGGGAGCAAGTTCCCTCTTAAATGGCTACCTAGGAGCAGGGGTAGCAGCTGCCAGTTGCCACGTCGCAGTGCACATCCAGTCCAGCATCTCAGTGTAGGGCACTGAAGCGGAAGTCACAGACTCAGTAGCTGAAGGTGTGAATGAATTCACTTCTGGCTCCCTCACTGACGTGCCCAAGACACAGCCCTGCACCCCCCCCCCCTGCGGGGGCGGAGACAATGGACGGACTTCATTAGTTTCTCGGAACAGCAGGCCAGGATCCCTGCTTCCAGGGCTGCTGGGTAAGAGCAGGTTAGGGTAGCCTTGCCTCACGCCGCTGCCTTGGCTCTCTCCCCAGCTCATTAGTGATGGCAGTGTGGTATGTGCCGAAGCCCTGTGGGACCATGTTACCATGGACGACCAGGAACTGGGCTTCAAAGCCGGCGATGTCATCGAAGTGATGGATGCCACCAACAGAGAATGGTGGTGGGGCCGCGTCGCAGATGGCGAGGGGTGGTTCCCTGCCAGCTTTGTACGGGTATGGCTCCAGTCTGTGCTTTCCCCAAACTTCTGAAGACTCCTGGTTCTGCTCAGAAGTCCAAGCCCCAAACAGCTCTGCAGTTCCAGACATGTAGCATGGGCCACCCCCTCTCAGTTTTAGTACCTCAGTTCCAGGAGGCATGGAGCATGGACTCTGTTTTGCTGTTACTTGGTACCTCAGACTGGATGGGTGGGGGTCAGAACTGTGACAGACATTCTGCTCAATCACACACACACACACACACACACACACACGCACGCACGCACGCACGCACGCACAAGCACGCACGCACAAGCGCGCGCGCTCTCCCAGGCTCTTGCTCACGGCCTCCCGGGCTAGAGAGAAGCACAGGTCAGAAATGTAACACTATGATGCTTTAGCATACCACTGCTTCAAGCAAACCATGCCTTCTACCCACAACTATGTTTTCATTGAGGTGTGTGGGGAACATGTAACATACAGACAGCCCTGAGAGGTAGAAATCTCAGGAGGCATAGACAGTGAAGTCATACCCAGGAGAGCAGGTGACCCAGTTCCAACCTTAGGCTGCATCTGGTCACCAAAGAAGGACATTTTGAAGTAGACTCCCAAAGGGAGGGGATTCCCAGGTACTCAAGAACCTCTCCTTTGCAGACGCCCCCCCCCCCCCACCCTTTCCTAAACTTAATAGCTAACCACCTGGCACCTGGTGAGAGGTCTGGTTCAGAAATTCCTAGTGCTTGCTCTAATCACTGCTGAGAACACAGCCCTCCTAGAGGGGTGAATTTGACATCAGCTGTGGTCATCAAACCCCACCATCCCCCGCCCTGGCCTTCCTTGTGCATAGGAGGTAGTTGCAAGGAAATGGCAGGTATGACCTGTGTATCCCGTCCGTGGGAGCTGCTGACCTCTGCTCCCGATGCCCTGGAGCAGAGTTCAGGGAGTGATGAGGAGGATGGCAGGCACTCGTCTGTTTTGTATTGTCTAGCTGCGGGTGAATCAGGATGAGCCCGCGGATGACTATGAGGCCCCGCGGGCCGGGGCTGGAGAGGGCGACGACAACGTCCCAGAGGCCCAGAGCTGCAAGGACCAGATGCGCACCAACGTCATCAATGAGATCCTCAGCACTGAGCGGGACTATATCAAGCACCTTCGAGACATCTGCGAGGTGAGGAAGGCAGGCAGGGCTTGCTTGGCGAGGTGAGGATTATGAAATGTGTGACCCTAAGCTATGAGTAGAACAGGATGGGTGGGGCCAGGTGGTGAAGTGGACTGGTGCGGGGACGTGGCACGTGGAAGGGTAGGCAGGTGGGTCCCTAGAGAGCGAGCGTGGGCCCACCCCATTCCCCAGGGCTATGTCCGCCAGTGCCGAAAACGGGAGGACATGTTCAGTGAAGAGCAACTGCGCACCATCTTTGGGAACATTGAGGACATCTACCGCTGCCAGAAGGCCTTCGTGAAGGCTCTGGAGCAGAAGTTCAACACAGAGCGGCCACACCTGAGCGAGCTGGGTGCCTGCTTTCTGGAACACGTGAGTGCGTCTGGACACATTCTGCTATGATCCCTGCGCCCTAGAGCAGCAGTACCTGCCCCTCCTACCCCCCAATCCTGTTGTCTTTCTGCATGGCTCCCTTGCTTTATGTCTTCCCAGAATTTCCCACAACCAGGTTCACAGATAGAAGCTGCTAGCCTTACTGGGCAGAAGCTGTCTTGTCCTTTGCTGAAGCAGCTAAGGGATTCTCTCTACCTTTCAAGGTCTTACCTGCTTAGCCTTGATAACCCTTCCTGATTTGATTTCATTAAAAGATAAATAACAAATGCATAATCAGAATTCCTCCTGGAAGCCCTGCTGGGAAAGCTGAGTGGCTCCGAGGATGGGCATGGTAGCACAGGTTTTTCCCATCCCTGGGATGACAGCACATAGCTTGTACCCAGCCAAGTCGGTAGAACCAGTTCCTAAAACAAATGCAGAGATTCCTGTCCCTCTCACCTCATGGCTGTGGCCTGTTGCCTGGGCAAACAGGAGACAGCCACCCTGACCTTCAGCTGTGCCCCCAGCAAGCAGACTTCCAGATCTATTCTGAGTACTGCAACAACCACCCCAACGCCTGTGTGGAGCTCTCCCGGCTCACCAAGCTCAGCAAGTACGTGTACTTCTTCGAGGCCTGCCGGCTGCTGCAAAGAATGATTGACATCTCCCTGGATGGCTTTCTACTGACCCCTGTGCAGAAGATCTGCAAGTATCCCCTCCAGTTGGCAGAGCTGCTCAAGTACACACACCCCCAGCACAGGTAGAGGGCACGAGGTGGTGAGGGGAGCTGCCTGAGACTCTGCATGCCATCAGCCAGCCAATCGAATATTTATAGTGTGGGTACCAGTTGCAGAATGGTGGGTACCGCTTTGGGCACTGGGAAATAGCTTAGGTAAAGCAAGCCCACCACCCTGAGATCTACTGGAGTAGGGGAGGATATTCGTCAATAGACTATTAAGCTGTTCTACCTACCAGTTATGGAGGGGAGAGGCTATGTACCTGATGGCTGTGGCCATGATATACAGCCCAGAGGTGACAACATTACATGGAAGGGCCTCTGGGGACTCTACAGCTCTTTCTGCTCCCCAGTTCGCTGCACATTTCTGTCTCTTCTGCCCCAGGGACTTTAAGAACGTTGAGGCTGCCTTGCATGCTATGAAGAACGTGGCCCAGCTCATCAATGAACGGAAACGGAGACTTGAAAACATCGACAAGATTGCTCAGTGGCAGAGCTCCATAGAGGACTGGGAGGTGAGGGCCCTAGTGCCCAGAAAATACTGTGGGGTCCTTGCTTGAAAACTGTTCTTGTCCAGAGGGGAGCAGAAGCAGGGATCCACTGAGCTCCCAGGACCTACTGGAAGACAGGTTCTCTCTTGCACTGGGCCTTTCCTTGGTGGTGCCTTACCTTGGCACGTAATGGTCTCCTTCCTGTGTACACCACCACACACCTTCCAGCCACCACCAGCCCAAGGGCAGCCCTATCCCAAGGAACTGTGTTTCTTAAGACATCTTGGTCTGTTTCTCTGCCCTAAGAGACAGGCTGGACTGCTAAGTTTTAGATACCTTCTGGAATTGTCAAGAGTTGAGATTAGAGCCAATAGTGGGACCAGAAATGGATCCTCCCATGTCAAGGCTTTGTCAGCTTTTCTGAGCTGAGCATTCCCATGGATCTGCTAGTCTTGCCTTCTGTAAACTGACGACTATCATGCCTGCTCCCTAGAGGTGTGGGGGCAGGAGGACTCTGCTCCTCTGCACCCGGCAACTAGCCACCTCTAGTCTGTACCCATCTGGAGCCATGGTATGCCATGCCAGCTGTAAGGATAGGAAAGTAAGTGGAAGCATGCCCGAATGAGCTACAGAGAAGTAGAGGCATAGGCCCTGCCCTTACACTGACTCCTAAGCCTTGGGTAGGGGAGCAGGACAATGCAGTAGACTGGTTTTGAGCCCATGCTTGGACAAGGACTGGAGAGCACAGTCATCCCCAAATGGACAGCTGCCAACAGCACCAGACTGCCAGTTTCGGGTCCTAAATACATTCACCTGCAGGGGCAAGTTCCTGCCAAACCTATTTTTTCTCTAAAGCAGCACTGTCCATTCAAAAGAAAACATGAGCCATGTCTAGGATTCTGTACTTTCTAGTAGCCATTTGCCAAAAGTAAGAACACAGTGGGGTGGGGGCGATGGCTCAGACGGTGAGGCCCCTGCTGCGCAGGGCACATGCACATGGGAATTCCGATTCCCAGCACCCGCATAAAAAGCCAGGCATGGTGACGGGTGTATCCCAGTCCCAGATGGTTAGAGACAGGATCCCTGAAGCTTTCTGGCCAGCCAGCCGGAGTCAGTGAGATGACTGAGCAGGTAAAGGTGCCTGCTGCCAAAGCTGACTTAAGTCTCCAAGACCCCTGTGGTGGAAAGAGAGGCTCCTGCAAGGTGTCCTCTGACCGCCACACACTGTGGCACATGGGCATCCACCCCTCCTCTCCCACAATAAATATACTTAATAAAAGTTTAACAAAAGGATGGAAAGTGATGAAGACACCTGGTGTTGACCTCTGGCCCCCACACTCATACATAAATGCACATGTGGAACACATACATACAAAATGAAAATGACTGAACTGGGCTTTGACATTTTATTTAACTCAGTACATCCAAATGTATTTTCCAGTTTCCTACCCTTTGAAATCACTGTGCACCTTACAGTGGCACATCAAGTTCTCAGAAGGCCCACAGGCTACACTGAAGTCCTACTCCACAGGATGGTCAGGTCTGCCTTCATTCACCTCCCACAGCCACATCCTCAAGGCCCCAAGAACTGCTTTGGGCTTTAAGGGTGTCTGTTATCCCCTTTTGTTGGCCTGGCACAATTCAGGCTACAGTGGGAAGGCTCACCAACAAGAGAGGCAGGGAGTAGAGTCTAAGGTTGGGTACACTTACGTCATGGCTCTCCTTGGGGTTCACTCAGGGGGAAGATCTCCTGGTCAGGAGCTCAGAACTCATCTACTCGGGGGAGCTGACCCGTGTAACACAGCCTCAAGCCAAGAGTCAGCAGAGAATGTTTTTTCTCTTTGACCGTCAGCTCATCTACTGTAAAAAGGTATCCGAACCCCCCTGCCTTGCTGGACCAGTTTCATATAGGAGAGCAGTAAGGGCTGGGGCTCCTGTCTAGAAGTAAAGGGCCTGGCCGACTCTACCCTGGCCATTTCCTGTCTCCAGGCCTTTAGGACTGACTCTCTATAGAGCGTGCCCAGGGACACTGGACTGGGGTAGCTGTTGGAACAGTGTGCTTGCTGTTCAGAACACCCTCCTTCCTGACCTGGTCCCTGCCTGCTCCTCAGACCTCTCCCTGCAAGCCTTTGCTTCCGTCTCCTGAGTTCTCTGATTCCCGCAGCCTCTGGCCTCTTTACTGCTAGCTTCTGCTTCTTTCAACCACGGCACAATGGCCCCATGCACGAAGCCTTCCTTGTTCTCTCTGCTCTCCCATACCATGTGGGCTGCTGCTTTAGTTTCTGGGGCTTTCTGCCCACCTGTCAATGTGCACCTCAAAGACAAAGACTGTCCTGTCTGTCCATCAGCGGCTGGGGGTGGGAGTGGGCATGACCAGGTGGTCAGACAGGCTGCTGGGCAGCCAGGGCTCAGGGTAGCATCTGGCAGGACCTGCTCCGCCGGGACGTGTTGTACTACAAGGGCCGGCTGGACATGGATGACCTGGAAGTGGTGGATGTGGAAGACGGGAAGGACCGTGACCTCCATGTGAGCGTCAAGAATGCCTTCCGTCTGTACTGTGGTGCCACGGGCGACAGCCACTTACTGTGTGCCAGGAAGCCAGAACAGAAGCAGCGCTGGTTGAAGGCCTTTGCCAGGGAGAGGGAGCAGGTGCAGCTGGACCAGGAGACAGGTGGGAGACCCTGCTGGGCCTTGCCTAGTTTCTGGGGCCCACCTACCAGGTGCTCAGCGCCATCTTGAGAATGAGATCGTGCCTAGGGCTAGGTGAGGCTGCAGAAACCTCTCGGCACAGGCTCTGCTGTGCTCACCCCTCTGGCAGAAAGGGCCCTTCCTCTGTGGTCGGCCTCACTGAATGTGCCCATCTTTTGAGACCAGGGGGAGTCCCCTTCCAACCAACTCAAGCCCTGGGAGAGCATGGGGTGGGTACTAGAGTCCTTTCCCATCCTTTCCTATGCCTAGATCCCCAGCTTCATGCTGTGGTTTGGGAAAGAGCCTCCACAGCAGCATAGAGAAAGCTGGAGGAGAGAAATGGGAAGGGGTCATAGGGTCAAGGGAGGGAATGAAGTGGTGGCTCAAGGGATCTTTGCTCTCTCCCTTGGTTGGCAAGAAAGGGTGGTTGAGCAGGTGAGGGAGCAGTCCCCTGCCGTGCCAGCCTGTAAAGTATGATAGGCATGGGGCACCAGGAGGACAGATATTACCTGGACCAGAAAGCCCTCCAAGGAGGCTCATGGGCAGTTGAAGAAGGCAAGGCGGGATCTCATGTGTGCCCTTCCTCCAGGTTTCTCCATCACTGAGATGCAGAGGAAGCAGGCCATGCTGAACGCCAGCAAGCAGCAGGCCACAGGGAAGCCTAAAGGTAAATGGGGAACCATCCTACTCCTCGGGCAGTTCCAGCATTGATCACGTTTCTATCTGACCTCAAAAGCAAAGCCAGCTAGCCATCTGGGTCTTTGGAGATGTCCACTGTCTTTACGGGTGTATGTTTCCAAAGGTGATAAGGGCCGCAGATGACAAGAGAGGTCAGTACAGTTTTCGCTTGACACCTCTGATCTCCTAGTGGTACCAGGGGCTACAGTGCTCACTTTCCCAGGCTGCTAAAAGCCACATCACAGCTGCCTGGGAGGGAGCCACCTCTCCCTCTCTGTAGATGAAGGCAGGCATCCCATGCCTTGGACAATGGCCCTGGCCAGCCTCAGGCCAAAAGCTCTTGATACCCTGGGGTCCTGTGTATTGTGGTTAAGCCCCTGGAAAGCAGATCCTGTGTGGCAAACTATCCCCACGAAGTGTCTGCAACAGAACCCACAGATGAAACCCTCTGCCTTCCACCTTGTGACCCCTGCTGTCTCTCCCTGCCCAGCTATCGGTAGGCCAGGCTACCTGACCCGCCACAAGCATCCATCCTTGCCTGCCAGCCGGCCCCAGCAGCAGGTGTTGGTGCTAGCAGAGCCCAGGCGGAAGCCATCTCACTTCTGGCACAGCCTCAGCAGACTGGCACCTTTCCGGAAGTGAGCCAGCACCTATCGGACAATCTGACAGCACTTGGTGGAGCCAGCCTTCCCTCGAGGCCTACTCCATCACGCCCTCTGCCTGGTAGTGGAAGTGAACGGGTAAAGCACCAGAGCTGTATTAAGTCTGGGTCCCGCCTCTGGCCTCTTCCCCACTGCTAGTGCAGTGTTGCACGGGTACCAGCCTCTGCCTATACTCTGGACCTGCGCAGGGCCTCCACCATGGTGAGCCTGCAAGCCACAGCTCAGAACCACCACTGGCCAGGCTGTGCAAATCGGGCTCATCTGCTCTGGACGTTCTGTGGAAAGCTTATCTCCACTCCTGTTTCCTTTGGGCAGGAGACCAAAGTCTGTGGCCATGAGTCACTGCAAAAGCAGGTGTGTGCCCCTCTGCTCTCCATTTGTTCTTCAGGCCCCCAGCCCACTTGCAACTTCGGAGGTCAGGAACCTGGAATTCTGCACTCCTAACTCTATCCATAGCTGTCCTTATGCTTCCTGGCTCCTCTAGACACTGCTGGCTGCCAGACACCCTCTTTGTGACATGTGCAATGAGAAGAAAACCATAGTCAGCCGAGTACTTGGTTCCAGGTTAGTGGCAGTTCCCTGTAGCTGGGGTGGCTGTACACAAACCCAGTCCCTTTTCATTATGATTCTGTCGTGTTGTTTCTCTAACAATGGAGAACTGTTAATAACACAGAAAGATTGCCTTACCTAGTGAGTGTGAGAAGCCATAAGGACTGAATTCTGTGGCCTAGCATGGACTGACTCTTGGGGCACACAGCCAGGCCTGAATATCGTGCAGAGCCCATAGGATTCAGAAGCATGGTCAGTTACTCTTGCACTGTACCTTCTCTAATCCAGAAACCACATTTAATTTCATAAAGAAACTTAAGAAAAGTAACCTGGCTGCTGATCAATTGTTGATGTACGTGTGAATTTCCTCTTCCGTGTGCTGGCCCATTCTTCCTGGGGCTGGTACCCTTCTCTGCCCTCAGCTACTCTGTTCTCAGCCTAGGGAAGTGTTGCTCATGAGGCCACAGCCAGAGGGCTCCTGGCAGAAGTGGGCTAAGCTACTGTAGACACCCAAAGGGAGAAGGAGGAAAGCAAGTGAAAGAGCCACCTACGGCAGTGGGTACCCAGACTCCCTCCTAGCCCCTGGAGGATCCAGGTCATTGGCATATGTGAGCTAAGGGGATGGGTGTGGTGGTATTTCTGAGTCCCAGCATCCTCCTCACTGAACTGAAGGACACAGGAGTTTACGTAGAGAGCTACACAAGCCTCCACCTCCTACATTACCCAGGATGAACCCCTCCACTGAACACACAGCCTTACCCCAACCCGCTGGCAATCTCCTGCCTGGGAGAAGTAGCAGCATATGCCAGTCAGGACATCACCTCTGACAAAACTCACAAGAAAAAAGAAAAGAGAATATGCAACACAAGTCAATCTTTATTGAAAACTGCAGTATTAATACATAACAATTCCTGTTACAATAAACGTGCTTTTAAGGATTTTAAATCTGAGCTCATCTACTCAACAGATTGCATAAAAAATTAAAACAGTATGAATTTACATTTAGTTGAACTGGCTCGGGATGGACAGTCTGTCCATTCCTATTGTATTGACACATAAGTTCAATGAAGAGGCAAGGGATGCCTTTAACACTGGAAGACAATGCTGACTTAAGCATAAAAAAAGTACCAAGAAAACAGTGTAAAAAAGATTATTTAAAAATAAAAGTTTAAAAAAAGAAGAACCTTTTCTTTCAGTCACAGCCTATCAGGCTCCTTGGGGCCTCCAGCTGCCACAATAACCCTTCTGGGAGCCAGTCCCCAGTGTGACCTAACTGGTCTATTATACTGCCCACAGTCTGCACCAGACCCACCCACAGCCCTTCCCTGGGAGCTGCCTGCTATGCCAATCAGGTCCTCGCATCTCATGTACAACTACGGCAGTTCCTAGACCAAAAAGCTGCTGCCTCCCATCCCATAATTCTAGTAAGATTTATTCCACAGGTTTTCTGTTCTTAAATGAAGAGGGGTTAAGGGGAAAGGAATCCTATAAGATATGGGGAATAATTTTAACTATTCCTACGAAACCATATTATCCTTTCTGGGAATCAGTCCATCAAATGTTGAAGACTGGGCAGGAGAAGTAATTCAAGAACTATGCAAACCCGGGAGGTGCGCTAGACATGAGTAAGCTCCACACTCCACTGTTCAGCCAGCTGCCCTCCTGCCCTCCAGCAACCTTCAGAAAGCACCAGAGAAAAGGACCAGCAGCTGTAACTGCCACTGCACCCTAGGAGGTCCTGTGCCATCCAGCAGTGCCAGGTACACAACTACAGATGTCAGCTGCCGAATGAGAGGTGGTCCCACAGTAATACTGTACTCCAATATTCAGAAAGGAGAGCTGAGGAAATCTGAAGCGGCGCCAGTGTTTAAGGTTTATGCCTGCCAGCCTCTCTCAACCACAGGCACACTTACTCACAAAGGCCCAAGTCGGAAGCTGGTGAGCTCAAAGGTCCCCAATGAGATTCCCCTCACTCTAGCATATCCCCAAAGAAACATCCATTACCCCTCCTGTTAGAAACACCACCTCTGCAAAACACTCAACGGCTGCGCAATGGTTCTTCCAAGGAAGACCACAAGACAGGAGACAAAAGTTCTGGAAGAGCACGCCTTCCATGCCTGTAACCTCACTAGCCTAATCCTGATGGTGGCCTTACTTCTCAGGGAGCTCGCAGGTTCTTTAAAAACCCAACAGCACTACTGAGCTTTAAACTACAAATAGCAGCAGCAGAGGAAGGCAGCAGAAAATAAACTTTAAAAATTTAAAAAAAATAAAAAAAAAAAACACAAAACCCGAGCAATGATGTCCATGTTCATAGAATCAGGCCCTTTGCCTGCCTGCCTTACTTTCTAAAAGAATTCAGCTGAAGGACTCTAGTTGGGAATGTCACACACATAAAAAGCACACTTTCTTGGAATGTTCCTCAATGTTTTGGGGATACCTATGCAGCTGTGTAATAGAATACTGGCCCGAGTTCTAGTCCTAAATTTTAGACTGACTGCTGTTGAACACCACCTGTGACAGTCTGTTACTATCCATATGCCCAGATTTTCACCTGACAGTGAGATCTGTCCCCAGCAGATTCCACAGGTGATGGCCTGATGGTTTCACAACAGAAAAGGCTTCCACACAGATGAGCTGGATAATACACAAGTGTCTGATAGCCATTCAATTCAATTTGAAAGAAAAAGAATGGTCTGTTACCAGTTACAGGGCAAGTGTGTGAAGCTGAGGGATCAGCAGGAGGGGATGGCATCCCACTATTCTTTCTCCTGAGAACACGGGGCCTATGGAACACACACTGTGTGCAGCTGCGAGCAGACCCAAGGACTTGCTAACTTCCTGCTGTAGGCAAACAACCCTATCCTTCACAGGCAGAGAGACAGGTATGTTTAGTTGGGATGGGTGAGGGAGCCTTTTAAAACACATGCGAAAATCACGGGTACATTTGTTCCACTATTTATGATCATTCACTTGGGAAAACCACCCTCTCTCTGTTGGGTCCAGGGGAAACCTTGGAACCAGCAACACTGCAAACCATCCACTGCACAGATGGGAATCCCAACATGAAGTACAGATACAAGCTATGTGCCTACAGCAAATGTTTCTATCTCTGTGCACTGTGTGCATTCTTACTCTACACACACATGCGCGCGCACACACACTCACACTCACCCCACACACACACGGTTAAGTGCTCATGAGGCAATTAAACATATTCATCCATAAACATTCTATGTTCATGGATATTAGGAATGAGAACTCTTGTGTTTACACTGATCCATGCAGAAATTTTCCACAGCTTCTTATAAAATAAAATGCTAGAAACAAATTATGAAGAGCATGACTATAAAAATAAGGTTTCCAAAGGCTCAATGTTCGGATGACCCACCCTCCAGTCAAGCTGATTGCTAATGAGGCGACCTCCACACCAACTTGGAAGCCCTGACCTTGCTGCCAGAGACAAGCACCCCTTCCAACCAAAGCCCAAGCACTTCAACGGGGGAACAAAACAAAACACATCCCCACTTGACGGCCCCCAGAAAAGTCCTGCCCTTCTGACCCACACTAAACAGAAACACTCTCACAGATTCAAGCTGGGCATATACAGGCAAAAAGAACCTTCTTGATATCTTATGTACATACTCAGATTACACACTCAAAATCTTTCCCACAACACATCTGGACAGGCAAGTATAGTCCAAAACTGTCTGGCCCTTTCCACTCTCCACATCTGCTTGGTTCTGAGTGCTGTCAGAAAAAGGTGGCAAAATGGGCTCACAGGACATTTATACAGACTTTCAAGGCCTCACCCCAGCTAGACACAAAGGACAGGTCATCATCAGGTAAATGACCCCGGGACAAGCTACATTACTTCTACATTTTTAGACATAATCTCAGCCCTGCTTCTCTACAAGAAACATGGGAACTAACTTAAAATACACTTATTCCCTTTGAACCAGTCTTAAATATACACCACTCCCCACAGCACACAACTGACATCTCTGCCCTTCTTTGTGGGTGAATACAGCTGTGCTTGTGTGTTTTTAGCGGACTCAATTATTTCTCAGGGGGAAAGAAAGGGACGATTCCCTAAGCGAAATAAAGCAAAAGACAATACCACCTCAGTGTGGCCGCTCCTCTTTGACATCCTCCTTCCTAGGAAGACAGTTTAGTTCTACACTGGACTTTCCCAACAGTCCCAACACATACACAGAACATATCCTGTAAGATGCACAATGGAAATTCAGATGGCAGAGACACTGCTCTCCTGACACACAGACCACTCTTCATCCCAGCTCTACTGGCTCCAGCTCTCGTATTTCCTGGTGGGCTTCAGTATATCCCTGCTTCTCAGACCACACTTGAGCTGAAATGAAGGAGAGGACCCTACTATACCTGCTGCTGCTCTGGAGCCACCACAGACTCACTCTCTCCCAGTCCCTGCAGCTCCCTCCAGGTTCGTCAGTGCCAAAAACACAGGTTGCTGAAAACTACAAGTCTGTGTCCCTACCTGGCAACCCTCACCACCCCAAGAATCCCCTGCAGTACTCTAGGTGCTTCTTGAGGACATTCACTTGCACACGTGTAACTTGGAGACTCAGCATACATGACAACAGTGCATGAGTGGCACAGGCTGAAGAACACAGTCCAGTCCTTTGGATTCTGCATGTGATGGTTTTGCATCAGCCACTGCAGGTAGATTGAGCAAGCTTTTTGTTTGTTTTTATAAACATGCATTCAACTAGATATGATTCAGAATAGAGCAATACTCCCTTTTTATCATTACAGTTAGCTAAAAAAATTGCCAGGCAGTCCACAAAACAGGATTTGCTTTAAAACCAACCCAGAGTTAGTTGGAGACTAGCGAGCTGGGACCTGCTGGGCTGGGATGCAGTCGTGTTTAGCTAAGTGTCGAGAGCATTAAGAAGAAAGTCCTGGTTGGAGGCACAAGGCCTGCAGCACCAGCTGTGGAACCCAATGAAGTGACTGCACAGCTCCATCCTCAAATCTGGGAAAGAATGACAAACAGTCATACAGGCTCTTGGCACCTCTGCCTCAAAAACTCCAGAGGACAGCAGTAGCCACAACTGCTGCACTTGTTCCCCATACCAGAGATACCCTGTGCCCCATGCCCCTATTCTAACTGGAACCCTACAAACTGCAGCAAGCAGAAGGGTGAAACATGCCCATTACAGAAGCAGCAAGATGCAGTGTGAAATATTTAACACTCAATGGCCTCCTTTCTTCCTCTGCTTTGGGACATCTCCATAAGAATAAAAACAAAGTTCTGCACTGCTCCCATGTAAAGAGCAGGTGCACCTTTCTCTTAGTGCTTAGCAAGAGGAAATCTCAATAGAACAGGAGCTGCTTCCACCAGGCTGGCCTGTAGGCATGTTTGTGTGGCATTTTCTTAACTGCTAATTAATGAGGTACGGTCTAGAGGTGTGATCCCTGGGCAGAAGGACTAGGAAATATAAGGAAGGTAGCTGAGCTCTGGAGGGAGCGAGCCAATCAGCAGTCAACTTCCATGGTCTGTGCTTCAGTTCCTGCCTCAGACTCCCCTTATGGTGGACTAACCCTTCCCTTCCCCAAGCTGGTTTTGCTTAGTTTTATCAGCAAAGCAAACTGGAATAGTGCTAAGTCTGAGGTCAGCTTCCCACTTCCTCAGGGAAATGCACTTCACCAGGACCGGCTCAGCCAGCATACCTGACAAGTACTTACATTAATTTGCAGGGTAATCACCACTGAGGGGGCACATAGCTGTAGGTGGGTGTTCCTGGGGCTCGGTATGTGGGGACAGTGACTGGGTGAGGGGCGACAGGAGTTGGAGAATGAGCAGTCAACAGGGTACCTGGAAGAAACGGAAACACTTCATACAAAAGGGACATGTGACCTCTCCAGAGAGCAGATCTTCACCACGTGGCCTCTGAAAAAGCACATGACTTGTGAAGGGATATACAAGGGAAGAGGAACGGTCTTGATCCAGTGGTCAAAACTCTGTAACAGACTATCCCGAAGTGCTGAAAGGTATTATAACCACAGCAGTCTGTGGTCATAATATGCTTGTTACTCCCCTTCAGGTCATACACACTAACTCTGCCAGATGACATGGCTATAAAATGAGAAAGGGAGTATTACTGCCCTTAAAAAGGAAAGAAATTCCGACATGTGAGAACCCGAAGTGAACTGAGATTACTGTGCTCAGTGAAAAAGCCGGTGAGGAAAGGACAGCACATGTTTCCACTTACATGAGGTTCTGAAGCTGTCAGATTCAGAGACAGAACACAGACCAGTGGAAGGAAAAAGAAGAGTATTTGTTTAATGGATAGAGGATTTTAGATTTGCAGGGTGAACATTCTGGAGACCCGATTCATGGCAGCGTGGGTATACTTAACACAGAGCTGTATATTGGAGGGAGGGAGAGAAGGGGAAGAGACAAAAACAGCACACACGAGAGGAGATAGGGAGGAGGAGAAAGCGACAAAGAGCGTGAACACACACGCACGAGGTAGTCCTATATCCCATAAGCATGTACACTCAGCAATGGCCTGCATGACTGAGGTTAAACCCTCAGGCAGCAGCAGTCTATGCTAGTCTTCATTTTAGCAACAAACTTGGACACATCAAGTGGAGATTCTAAGCAGAAATAAACAGAATCTCACGGATCTAAGTATGACAATGATTTCCTTATGTTGAAGTCCAGGAAAATTTTCTAAAGAATGGATTGAAGCCAGGTGGCGTGCACCTCTAACCCCAGCACTTGGGAGACACAGGCAGGTGAATCTCTGAGCTTGAGCCCAGAGTGGTCTACAGAGCGAATGCCAGGACAGGCTCCAAAATTATACACAGAAACCCTGTCTCGAGAAACAAAACAAAACAAGAACAGCTTGACTTTTTTCTTCTTCTTAAATCCCAGTCATAGGGAACAAATGACCGTGCATGGAAAAGCTTAAAGGCAGCAACATATACCGAAAGGTCAAGAGTGAAGTCATCCTTAGGCCTTCCTTCCAATCCCATGCTTCCATTTTCCTGATTCAATGGCACAGGGTTTCTGCAAGCAGCTATTCCCTCTAGCAACATAAAACCAGCTTTTTTGAACACTTCCTCATTATTGCAGCCTGACAACAGAAATAGCTGGCCAGCCTCGAACACAAAGTATCTACCCCACTGTTCACACTTTAGCTGCTCATGAGTAAATGAGGGCTATCTGACACTCCTCGTTCATACTGCCAAATGGCCACCTCGCTCACTAACAAAGCATGCTGTTGAGTTATGCTCCACAGTAGAGGCTACCTGATTCATGGCCTGTTCCTCAAAGAAGAGAGAAAAGAGAAGAAGGGAGGGGGCAGTCCTCCCACACAACTGAAGCCATGAGACTCTTAACGCCAAGGGTCAGAACTTCATGGATTCTCCCCACTTCAGTCAACTCTCAGGCTGCTACAGAGAACACATACTAAGAACTAGGACTCACCTGCTGACATGGCCATTGTGGTCCCAGCAACCATGCCCATGGTGACCCCGCTGCCTCTAGGAGGAGGGATGGGAGCAGGGTAGACAGTTGCTGGCATGCCATTGGGCTGCACCACCGTGGTATGGTGAATGACGTGAGGGGGTGCTGCATACAGAGGCTGTGTATAGTACGTGCCTTGCTGTGGGGAAAACAGAGACAACTGCCAGAGGGTCCCAGGGCTGTAGGGATATGATGGAACCAACCCTCCCTAAAGTGTAGGGCATGCCCAAGCATACCTGGGCATACGGGCTCTGCTGGGGGTAGGCACTTCTCACTGGGTACACGGCCGTCTGGTAGGGGTTGGGGGAGGAGGAGTATGGTGGCACAGCTCCGCTGGTTGGGGAACAGGACACTTTATAAGGTGTACCAGGAGTGTAGCCTGAAAGAAAGAAGTAAAAAGCCTGAGTTAACCCAGCCAATGCCAAACAAGGACAACTATGCAGAGAGGAGCCAGGGCTACCACCAATCATGAACACAATGAAAATCTGTTGCCACTGAAGCCTTGCCTCTCTCCTTTAGTAAGACCTGGGCATCTTGGCTCTCTGTTTAAGTATGTACGTATAGTGGTGAGTTCTGTAGAGCATATATGCACAGAAGAACCTGTCCTGCCTTGCTGGAATAGAAACTGCTATGGCCTCCCTCAGTTTAACTTGGGATAATGGCACACACATCTATTCATCCTGCAATTAAGGCACAGAAGTCTATCTTAGGGAATTAAGCAAGTATACACAAAAACTTTACTACAAGCAAGCTTATCTCTAAGTTGTTCGTTACAGCAAAACTAAAAAACCAACCAAACACTAAAACCTGACAAAGCACTGTAGTATAAAGATCTGAGTCAAGGGGAGTAGGCTGAGTTGCATCATCCTCACCAAAGATAAAAAGAAAATAACAATAAAGCAGAGTATGAAACAGAAGACATGAGAAGATGTTGAGGAAATGGTTCAGCTGCTAAGAGCACAAACTGCTATTCTTGAGGACCCAAGTTCAGTTCCCAGCACCCACATTGGGCCACTTAAAACCACCTTTTAACTCTAGCTCCACAGGCTCCAACCCCCTCTTTTGCCCTCCAGGGGTACTGACTTACACAGAAAAACCCACACACAAACACACACATAACCAAATAGTTTTTAAAAGGAAAAGAAATACAACATATAAAGCTATGTGACAAAAGGGGAAGAGAAGATGGGATCTTTCAGGCCTGTGAGGCTACTTCCAGAATCTGTACTCTCAGGTGGCAGAAAGGTGAATATGTAGCCTGACTCCACCCACTAAAGTATCTCATCAGAGCCAGGAGCTGCAGGCTACAAGATGCATTCAGAAGCTGAGGAAGGGCAGACTAACCAGCGACTGGGGGAAAGCAGAGAGTTCAGACACCTGCCATTGGCCAACAGTCATTCTCTGGAACATCCAATGGGAAACAATTGCTGATACACAGGACAAACTCCAAGATAACTGTATTTACTGAAAGCCAGATGAATACATGCTGCAGCTAGCTAACAGGAAACCCTAGGAAGAATCCAGTGACTGAAAACTTCAAGGCAGTGGCCAGGGCAGGAAAACAAGAATTTCCTGACTTGCTGGAACAGAAACTGCTATGGCCTCCCTTGGCTCAACTTGGCATTAACAGCATATACACTTCTTCATCCTGCAATTAAGGTCCTTTCAAAAGAATCAAGCACAGACTGTGGTGGCAGAGTGCAACCATCCAAACACAGCAAACATCACACTGCACTCTGAAGACAGCTTCCTATTCTCATCAATTCTATCCGGCAATGAGTGTGTTCTGAAGAGGCCATGATGGCCTTCATGTTCTTGTTGGTGCAAACTTGTGGCACAGGGCACTCAGCTGTCCATGGAGCATCAGAACTGCAAACTCTCAAGGTACAGACACGTCTCTGAGACGCAAACAAAACCTCCTAGGGGCCACAACAGAACTTGGAAAACATGTTCACCAGCCTACACATAAATCCTCATCAACAGGAAACTGTGATCTACCATATAACACTACTTATCAATCACTAAAAAAAACTTACAAACGAAGCACAAACCTCACTGGATTTTCAAAGCCAGACACAGAACACATAACAAATAATCATGTACATATCTAACAACCACCTAATCCACCTTGAAAGCAACAGACTGGCATATGTATTTTAAAATTTCAAAGTTTTAAATATCTGGAAGAAATCAGGAAGGGAAGAGGAAAGGGAAGCCCTTCCAGTATAATGGAAGTGTCCCAAATTTTCTTTGGGTGATGGCTCCACAGGACCAAAGTTCAACTGTGAAAATTCATGTCAATACACACTAAATATGTGAATATTTGTGCACAAATTGTGTCTCAATTTTAAAAGAATGAACTGAGTATAACAATTTTAATTTGAAATTTTAATGTTTTAATTATATTATTAGTAGAGAGAATTAATGATTTTCACAATATCTACAAATTTTAAATATATCAGCTTTCAAAATTGGTAATTTTCCAAGAGAGTCAAATATACAACTTTTTCATTAGGATTTATAAAACAAGTGAATAGGAAAGAGCATATAAAGAGACTATCATAGCTTAGATCTTAAGAATTCCCAAAAGGCCCATGTAGTAAAGGCTGGTGTGACGGTGTGGTAGTACAAGAGGTAGCTGCTCCTTTAAGACAGCCTAATTGTGAGGAGTCTTTAGGTCACTAGGGGTATGTTCTCCAAGTGGGCTGTGGGACACATCTGTAGGTAAGTGCTGTTGCTTCATGATGGTATACGCAGTTTTAAGTATGTTCAACTTTATTATATGCCAATTATACCACAACAAATTTGTAAACCGTTTTTAAGTTAGGGAAAACCAATTTAAGATCCCTCCAGTTCTGGGTTCAGTGACACTGCAGGAAGAGCCCCAAATTCTCCCAAGAAAATTGCTCATCATGAAAAGAGTAAACACTTGCCACTAGGCCAAGTCATGGGAGCAGGACAGCATCTATCTGTCTGTCACAGACAGTGAGCCAGGTCCTATGGTAGACGACCAAGAAGAATGCAACCCTCTCCAAGAGGAACTTGACTTTTAGGAGGAAACATGGGAAGTAGAATGAACACTCACAGTAAGGTGTATGCAGGAGGAGAGGGACACCAACAGAGTGCAGAGCAAGGCTGACACAAAAGAAACAGCGGGGATCTGGACAGGGTTTGGGCCCCTCCCTATCAAACCAGTCCTTCACCTATCACAAGCACGATCGTGCCAGACGGAACAAACACCTCATAGGTGACCCCACTCCGCTGTTACAATCCAGCTTCTGCCCCATCATCTCCATGAACTTCAACTGCGCTATCTTGCCAGGACTTCATGTGTGCAAGCTCTGCACTCTGAAAGCGGAGGCGGGAGACAACGGAGCTGAGGCCAGCGTGGGTGTCTACTCAAAACCAAACTACGAAAGGGGAGGGAGATCTGCCAAGCAATCACCAGCCATGTGAGGGAAATAGCAACACTCAAAAGGCTCAAATGTGTCACACTTTAAGAACAGATGCTGAATGTTAATCTGGAACCACATTCAGAACTTGTAATTTTCACAAGGCTTTTAAAAAAAACAAAACAGGGCCCACTTTCTATATCACACAATAAAAAACCAAAAATAAACAATCACAATAATGATGACTAATTTAGGTATGATAATAGCATTACATATGCTGTTAGAGATATTTCTAAAAATCATCAACATGATGTACGAGAGTTGCTTCAAAATAACCAGGAAAAGTGATAGATGAAATACCAACTTGGAGCTGTGGCAATCAAAGCCAAGTGACAAGGAAGTGGGAACTACATTCTCACAAGCTTGGGTATACACCTGAAATTGTTCCTAGAAAGGAGTAATAGTACGTGTAGACTCTTAGCATTCAGGAAGCTGAGGCAGGAGGATGGAAAATTCAAGATCGTCCTAAGCTATATACAGTTTGACCCCAATTAAACACAGTATAGGCTGGAGAGAATGCTCAGATTAAGAGCTATGGCTAATTACAGAGGACCTGGGTTCAGTTTCCAGCACTCACACAGCAGCTCACAAATACCTCTAACTCCAGATCGAGGGGATTTGGCACATTGTTCTGGCCTCCTCTAGCACTGGGCACACATATGGTGCACACACAGACATGCAGGCAAACACTCATACACATGAGTGTTTTAAATCTTAAAGGCAAACAAACAAACAAACAAAACACAAAGGGCCAAGAACATAGCTCAGATAGAGCACTTGCCTAACATGTGCAAGACCCTGGGTTCAATCTCCAGCACTGCAAACAAAAACAAACAAAAAAATCATTTTAAAAAAAAAAGACAAAGTATTGTTTAAGGTTAGGCAAGCTGTTATAGATTTAAATGAGGCAAAAGATATAAATTCAACTTTGGAAACAGATTTAATATGTAGCATTAAGAAGAATCTCATTCCAGATATCCAAGAATATTGGCCATTTCTCAGTGAGATGCCTTCACAATTCTAGGGGCAATGGTTCTTAACCCATAAGTCACTATCCAGAGAACTATTAGGAGGTGGGATATAGGTGCAGAAAATGTTTTACCGGGGATGGAGGGGAGCTCTCTAAAACATGACCTCCTCATAATCTCTTGGGAAGCTACTAAAGGAAATATTCCACAAAAGTAGGAACTAAGAAGAAGTAAGGACCGAGCAAATGTGAGGCAGAAGGGCTTCTGCAGAAGAGTGCTCCAGATTAGGACCCAGGCTAGGCCAGGAGTGAGGCCTTCCAAAGGAGCTCCAAGAAAGCAGAGTAGTGGGATTCCTCATGGGCCAGAAACACCACCAAGAGGTCCTGACAGAGATCTCAAGAGTTCTATTGAGCCTTGAGAGGTTCCACGAAGGACAAAGTTGACACAGAGGAAGAAGAACCGCAAATCTATGGCAAGACCACAATAAGAACAGGGCAGGCAAGTAAGTAAAAGAGCAGCTAGATCCTTGTCATCCAAAGAGACAGTAACACTGACAGCCAAGCCAACACCCTGGGAATACAGGAAGAGTCACAACAAAGGACAGTAGTAGAGTCCAATGGCGTCAGGATAGACAGGCATTCAAACACAGTGGTAGCAAACTCACTCACTTTTTCCTTCCTGAGACAGAGTGTCACATAGCCCAGGAAGACCTTGAATTTACTATATAGCAGAACATTATCTTAAATTTCCTGTCCTCCTACCTAAGGTCCACTGAGCCACCACTGTGAATTTAAGTATTGGGGACTGTGCACACTAGGTAGCACTCTATCAACTAAGCTGCACCCCTAGCCCCTTGCGTTAATTTCAAAAAGCTTTCTGAAAGTCTAAGCATCCTAAGATTCTGTGCATACATACCTTTAAGAGAGAAGGACTTCGTAACTCCAAAGTCTATTAACACTCTAATGCTATTTCCTTTTGCTTATTATTTAAACAAACTTGGATCTCACTTCAAAGACTTAATTATGAATTTAAAAAAAAGCCAGATGTTGGTGGTGTATGCCTTTAATCCCAGCACTCAGGAAGCAGAGCCTATATTGTATTTTCACTTACTCTTAAGTATCTTTCATAAACAAGTATCAAAACCAGATAAGCACTGTAATAACCAGCTTAATGAAACGGTTACTTGCTGTAAGATGCATTGGTTTGTACTTGTGTTTGCCTGATTAATTACTGCCTTAGTGTACCATGAGGAAGAGGCAGAGGCAGAGGCAGAGGCAGAGGCAGAGGCAGAGGCAGGATCCTGTGAATCTGAGACTAGCCTGTTTTACAGAGTAAGTTCTAGACTATTCAGGGCTACATAGTAAGCTCTATCAGTACCTTTTTCCTGAGGCTTTCAGATCATTGATGCACCGGAGCCATTCAGTGGGACCAGGACCAAGAAGACTGAAACTACTAAGTGCCTGGTCTGCCCAAAGACTAATCATGTTCTTCCCACAATACAGCCTAAGTTCCACCAGGGATGAAGTCACAGTTTCCAGGGTCACCACCAGGAGTTAAGCCTTTACTAGCTCAGTTCCTAAGGAGATTACAAGCATGGAAAACCCACACCAGATTTATCTGTCTGCAGCCTAAGTTTATTCAAAACAAATGGACCTCCTCTACTTCCAGACGGAATATATCACCAAAAGCTACCACAAATCCAAAGCTTCTCAGACTCCTGTGACATACACATGGACTAAGAAAAAGGAGTTGAGAGGATGGCTCAGGGGTTAAGAGCACTCACTGCTCTTGCACAGGATCCAGATTTGCCCCCAGCACCCACTAGGCAGCTCACAACCACCTGTAACTCCAGTTTCAGGGGCTTGCCCTTTTCTGGCCTCTGTGGGCACCAAACATGCACATGGTACATAGACACACATTCATACACATACAAAAAAAAATAAAAATAAATCTTTAAAAAAGTAAAAAGGATCAGAGCAATGCAAAGGTGCTCAGCAAGTCCTGCAGACCCACTGCCTCTATGCTAGAACAGATCAAGAGAGCAGCAGAACTCACAGAAACTTCCCTTCTTATTGTGTCTACAGTGATGACCTAGCCTGGATCCTCAAAAGAGGGAGATGGCATTTCAAGGACCCATAAAAGAGGAGCACACAGTTCTGATTTACATCAGGAGCCAACAGCACAGTGGGATACCAAGGCCTTCAAAGTTTCCCCTACCTTCACCAATTTCACATAAAAACCTTTATCCCAAGTCTTTTGAAAACAAAAGCACACAAAATCTGGCACAACTATGTCATGAGACTGACAGCCAAAGGGCCTGGCACTCTTCAACAGAGGCTTCCAAGACAGCACCCTGGGTCACTGTTACTCCACATGAGAACAGTCTTAAAAAGGAGAAGTGAGAGAAGGCGGTTTGCACTGTCCTACAGATACCCCCTGCTTTTGACAAGAACATCTGCACTGGCCTCAACAAATCCGAGACTTAGGAAAATTACAAAACTCAGAGGAAAGATTTTAGTCCTTCTCACATAGGCTAGCTCTCTCGGAAGAAACTGGCGTTAGTACAGTAAGTACAAACGGTGTGCTACAGCACGAGTGCAAGAAGCACTAACCCACAAAAGTGCACTAACCTAGTGCTACACACAGGGAACTCCAAATGAACTAAAGCCCTAAATGTACCAGCTAAAACAGCTAGAAGAAAAAGCAAGAAATCATCATTTTGGGCAGGTTTTCGGGATACTAGAAATGTAACCCAAAGAACAGAATAATAACCTCAACAAATTTTTAAAACTGCTCTGTGAAAGATACCCAGAAGGGAGAAAAACTAGGAGAAAAAAACCTCTAAAATCATGAATTTGATAAATAAAATAATTCTTAAAAACCCAGCAATAGAACAAACTCAGTCTCTAAGCAGGTGAGGAGTAGATCTCACTTCTAGCTACTCAGGAGGCTGGGGCCCAGGAGTTCAAGACACCCTGAGTGGAAAGAGACACACACTGGAGGGATGGCTCAGTGATTAAAAATGCATACTGCTTTTACACAAGACCTGGGTTCAGTTCCCAGCACCCATATTGGGTAGCTCACAACTGCGCCTTAACTCTTGACCTAGGGGATCTGACGTTCTCTCTGGCTTCTGTACGTGCTACGGAGGGGGGAAAAAACCCTCACACAGGAACACACACAAAGTAAAAATAAATGAAAATCATTTTACAAAGAAAACAAAGAGTGGGGTGGAAAGATGCCTAAGCAGTTAGGAGCACGAGCACTTGCTACTCTTGCAGTGGACCCAGGTTCAGTTTTCAGCATGTACATAGTGGCTCACACCACCTATAACTCCAGTTTCAAGGGAACCAACACTCTCTTCTGGCCTCTGTAGGTACTTAACACGCACGTGGTGCACATACTCAATGCTCATACAGAAAAAAGAAAAACAGGGGCTGGAGAGATGGCTCAGAGATTAAGAGCACTGATTGCTCTTCCAGAGATCCTGAGTTGGACTCCCAGTAACCACATGGTGGTGGTTCACAACCATCTATAGTAGGATCTGGTGCCCTCTTCTGGCCTGCAGGCATACATGTATGCAAAACACTGTATACGCAAGAAATAAATAAAATCTCTTAAGAAAAAAAGAAAAGAAGAACAAATATTCAAACAAAGTCTGTAAAAATAAAATTACTGCCTTAAAAAAACAAACTCAGTAACTGACACAGTGTTAAAGAAGCACATAACTGCCTTCCCTTTGGAGGGTGCTAGCAGGGACTGAACCCAGGTTCTTGCAAAAGCTGGCAACTGTGCATCACTGATTTTATCTAAAGCTCATTCTACTTTTGTAAACTAAACACTTATTTGTTTTTAATTATGTATGCTGTGTCTGTACCCATATGTGCAGGTTAGTGTCATATCCCCTGGAGCTGCAGTTACAGGTAGCTGTGAGCTGCCTCACATGGGTGCTAGGGCCTAAGATTTGCATGGTAACAACTTCTCTCCACCACTGAACCATCTCTCCACCTCCAGTCCCTCATTCACTTTTTATCTGAAACTGAGTCTCTCTAAGTTCTGCAGGCTAGCTTTGAACTTACTCTAGCCCAGGCAGACTTTGAACTTATGATCCTCCTGCTCAGTCTCCAGAGAATCTGGTAGACCAGGCCCAGAAGCATAACTCTTTACCAAGAGTCAAATGGTAAATTAACATATGAAAAGATGATCAATGTTTGTCCCAGCAGTTCAAAATAAAACTGCGACTGTAAATAATTAGATACCCACTAGTACAGCTAGGATGGAAGACTGATATACCAGAGCTGCAAACAGTACAGAGGACTAGAACTAAGAAATACAAAACCGAGGGGAAGGTAGATAGCGGTCACTATGGAAGACTGTTTTGGCAGTTTCTTACCTGCCCTAAGAATCAGCTACTCCATTCCTTTGTATTTACTCAGCAAAAACTTATGCTAAAAACATACAAAAAAATTCGCTTGCAAAATGAATTTTAAATGCAAACACTCAACTCAAACAGCACAAATGCCATTAGCTAGCCAACAGATAAGCAAGATGTTTCCCACACAATGGGCACAACCTAACAGTGGAAGGGAGGAAGTTCGTAACAGGTACCACAACAGGAAAGTCCAAGTAAAAGATGCCAGTCCCAAAATGACCAAGTCCATTCTTTATGTGATTCCATTTACACAAAAAGTTTAGAAAACACAACTCATCTATCTTTAGCAAAAGAAAACACATCTGTGATTCTTTATTTAGCGCCTAGTAAAGTTGAAATGGACAAAACAAATTTTGTCCAAACAGGTATGTTTGCTCCCAAACATGACAGAGATACATGTCACAGCAGAGATGATGAAGTGCACACCACAAATATCTGCAGTTTGCTATGTTACAGACTCAAGCACTGTCTGAAAGGAAGCTAGAGTGTGCGAAGGCCTTACAAAAAGACAGGGTGGCAGCACGGTTGGCTCCCTGCTGATAACACTATGGCCCAACTGCTCAAGATGTTCCACAGCAGTCTCAACGACAGGCGCGGGGACCAAGTGTGCAAGAGAGCCAGACGAAAATCACAAGAGGAAAGAAGGAACTTTCTGGAGAGAAAGAGGCCACTCTGGGACAGAACTAGGAGGCTTGAGCAGAGACTCTTGTCTTCCAGAGATGGAGGTCATTAACCTTCTTCTGGACAGATTGTCATGTACACTTAAGTGAGCAGGAACATGAACCTAGGACAAAACGCACTGAAGCAGAAAGAGCAAGTCCAAGTTTTCCTCTGGGTATGAGCTGAGAAAGGCAAGTCAGGCTGGGCACAGAAGAGATGGGTAAAAAGGCAGACGTTATGAGTCCCAAGTAAGGAACTCATAGGAAGGACACTGATAATTTCTTTTCTACCCAAAGCTGTGTGGAGCAAAAAACTGTCCCAGCAGCCTCACCAGACATCTCAGCTAGGTCAAAGCATGAGCCAACACCCTCAAAGGAATCCCCTTATCCCAATAGACGCTGACAACACACAGTGTGTGGAAAAGAAAATCTCGCTAAATAATCTTTATGTAATTCAGAATCAAACAAACTCATTTTCAATTTAAACCAGCAATTTCTCAAATCTGAAAATATTCTCATACACTATATACAGAAAACAAAGTTTGCTTTTTAAAATATAACCACAGCACCATGGACAGTACTCAATGACCAAACGGTCTTCAGTTCCTAGCATTAAGTCCTATCCTAAGAACAGATATCTGGCACGAGGAATTACCTGTATAGCCCAGAGACTGAGGGGGGAGAAACTCAATAAAGCAAAACTTGTGTGAACTGAGAACTAAGCTTTAATTAAATCATCCACAGGTTCATTTATGAATGTAGAAAGCCACCACCCAACCACAAATCCTAGTTCCATACCACCTCCTCCCCCAGCTACACACAAGGTATCTGTCATGCAGTACATACCTGTTTGGAAGGTAGGATTTGCTCCAGGGTACATGTTAGGAGAATAGGCAGGAGCTGCTGCATAGCCCACAGGAAAACCAGCTGCAGGGAAACACACAGCACAATAGTATCACCAATGAAGAAGTGCAACCACCTAAAATAAACACTAGGCCTCCTTATTGCTGCTTCTAGAACTCCACAGACTGTGCTCAAACAAAACTATCTTTAGTTATCTTCTTGTCTCAGAATTTTGATGAGTCACAAACAGCCCAGTCTTTTAGATCTATAATTGAATCCTCACATTCTACAACTAGGAGGAAAAAAAAAAAAAAGACCAGGCAGAAATTGAGTCAGCAGTCCACTGTTCCGAATAGCTGAATCAAGGGGCAGGCATGCAACTTAGTGTGGAGTGGCATGTGGGAGGTCCTAAATTCAATACCAGAGCCAAAACAACTTTAATCTAATGACTTGGGAGGCAAATGCAGGTAGACAGCTGAGTTCCAGGCCAATGAGGGCTACATATAGCATGACCCTGTCGAGATAAAAAGTAAATAGCTAAATCATAATTTTAAGCATAAGTAAAAGAAAGGAGAGGAAGAAAGGAAGAGGGGAGAAGGGAGAAAGAATCCAGAGTCTCAAAATCCCAACATCCCTGTCAGTTTCACCTCACAATCACAACATTTGTAAGCCGGCAACAGTGCTCAGTTATTACCCTCACCTGGCTTCACTGCACTACATCTGAAAGAACCAGGATTCAAAGTGAGCTTGGACCCACCCTAGAGCCTACTTTCTGCTGATAACCAGTGTCTTACAGCCATACATTCTCAGTGGCTGCAAAGATAGAGACACAGTATTATGTTTAAAAGTTAGTAATGTCTGTTCTTGTTCTTAAGCACTGGTTCACACTCCTAAATTCAGTTCAGGCATCTTCACATTTCTGAAGCTCTAATCCCCAGCTCCCTCAGATCAAGGTGGCCAGTTAACCTCAGCGATGCCCAGAATGGGAAAATGCAATCAAAATCCACATTTTAACAGGCTGACAAGCTGTTAAAGCCAGGCTGTCCTCACATGAAGTTCAGCTGACAGTCCTGCTTCACAATCTGACCTCCACAGTCTTCCTTAACCCTGGAAGTTTCTGCTAGAGTGGTGCCCAGAATCCCTGCAAGGGCTCAGTTCTCTTCTCCACAAATCCAGGCTGCTTCCCTTAATCCTCGACCCGACTCTCCTCTACCTCAGCAGAACTGGCCAGGTTCTCCTCTGGATTCTTTCTTTCCCACTTCCTTCTCCAGTCTGTAATGCAGTGTGCAGTACACAAATGTTTCATCAACTTTACTCATTTTGGGCATCAAGGGCAATGATTTTTACAAATGTCCTGAGGACAAACCTTGAAAGAACCACTAGAGGCCCAAAGCAAACCGGGTCAAGCAGGATTCATTCACCCACAGGACAGTGCTTAGGTAAAAAAACTTTTTTTTTTTTTTTTGATCTTCGAGACAGGGTTTCTCCATAGCTTTTTGGTTCCTGTCCTGGAACTAGCTCTTGTAGACCAGGTCTCGTACTCACAGAAATCCGCCTGCCTCTGCCTCCCGAGTGCTGGGATTAAAGGCGTGCCAAACTTTTTAATGATTAATTATTGGAAAGTCAGAAATGACACTAATTAGATCATATTCCATAGTTTTCTTCAATAACTGCCACAAAAATAGAAATTTCCTCTTGTCCCTCATACATACTCAGGAAACCCTCTGCTCCAGAGCTTCTTACTAGAGTCCGTCCAACCAACCTTCTTACTGAGTTACAGCTCTGAAATTCAACAGTAAACACACCAACACATGCTTAGTCTAATGAACTGAGCCATGCCACACCTGGTCTGCTGTGGGCACCAGTGCCCCTCTCCATCTCCTGAGGAGCCCTACTTCTTCTATACCCACCTTGCTCCATTCCTACAGCCACATGGAACCCATTCCACTTATCACTCTGACCTAAACTGAACACAGACCATGTCCTAGGCAGCACAAACCCCAGGAGCTGTGAACGGCCCTCAGCTGACTGCAGAACTACAGTAGACCAGACTCTTACTCTTTCCAACATCTAGTCTGCAGGCTTCCAAGCAGCAAGGTACGGCAATTCTGTTTCCTTGTACTCCTAAAGCTCTTCCTGAAAGGGTCCTTCAGTTATTACCAAGGCTTGTCCTATTCAACATCATCAGCTCTACCTCCTTGGCACAGAGAGGCTGGACAGGTAGGAAGCAAGTAATCCTAAACACTAGCCATTTTTATGAGACTGGTCACTTTATGATAATGCCTTCAAAGAACATGAACTATGTCCAAAGACAGCACTGGCAGTGCAACCCACAGGGTCCTCCATAGACGTATATAAATACAGCAAAACCCCAATAAAGAAAACAAAAATTCAACTTACATGAATCCCAACTACACTGATAGCATTTCTTAAAACTCAACTCTGGGCAGCATGTTGCTGTTATCAAGGCCACGAGATGAAAACACTCCCAAGAGTACAAAACAATGCAAATCTCTCTACACAAGCCAGCTGGACAGTATCCTAAGAGCTGTTCAAGTGTTTATTCTCTTGGAATCTACCTTGCTGGTCACTGCCGCCAACACAGTTATTAACGAAAGCCCAAGGCTAATTTACTTACAACATTTGGGGAATAGCAAACCTTCAAATAACTGACACTTATCACAAGGAAGTGGGCTGAATAAGCAAATTCCACATAGATTATTATGTTTACATAAAAACAACAGGACAAGCAAGTCTCTGCAAATTGATATAGAAGTGGTTCCTACAATGCATTGTTTGACAAATGCACCCAGCATCTCTTCTCTAGACACAGCTGCAGTCTGGATGGAGGAAAGCAGCCTCTTCCAACTAGGTACCTGATGATGGCTAAGACGCCCATGATCAAGGCTCTTCCTACCCAACCACTTTTTGATATGGGAGAGTCTTTTGTTTTGTGTTGATTTCATTGGTTAAATAAAGAAACTGCCTTGGCCCTTTAATAGGACAGAAAATTAGGTAGGCGGAGTAAACAGAACAGAATGCTGGGAGAAAGAAGCCGAGTCAGGCAGTCGCCATGATTCTCTCCAAGATGGACTCAGGTTAAGATCTTTCCTGGTAAGCCATGGTGCTACACAGAATATTAGAAATGGGTTAGATCAATATGTAAGAGCTAGCCAATAAGAGGTTAAAACTAATGGGCTAAGCAGTGTTTAAAAGAATACAGTTTCCGTGTAATTATTTTGGGTAAAGCTAGCTGTGCAGTAGCTGGGTGGTGGGATGCAGCCCGCCGCTCCTCACTACAACTTTTCTCCCTTTATCTTCCATGAACATCATTGTCCTAAATACTGCATGTGTTCCTTAATCCTTCCCACTGTCCACATAAAGGTGAGTTACAAGCACAATGTGTCAACAACATGGGGAAGAAAAACTAGTGTGAATTCTGGTGGTCTTTTAACACTGCTGTGATAAAACAAACAAAAACCAGACCCTTGAAGAACTCTGAAAGCAGCTGAAGTCCTCTTTAAGTCATGCCATACTCCAAAGCTATCTCACCCAAAGGGCTAAGAAAACTAAAACCCACTGAAGTGCATGCATGCTTCCTGAAGACGGTTGGGCTTCTCAGAGCACGCCAGCTTGATAGAAGCTCCACACTTCAGGATGAGGACCAGAGGAAGCCTGAGCCTTGCCTATGCTGAAATATATACACGTTCTATTTCTGAGTACAGGAAGAATCACAGTTAGCTGGGAAAGGAAGACAGCAACTAGACAACTCAACTTCTAATACAATGTGTGTCACACCCTAATCAAGGGACAGGATCACATGACAGGAAACAAGAAATAGGTATTGAAAAGAAAAGCAGAACCACAGCAATCCAGAGATTGCAGCCACCAACAAGCCAGCTAAACAATACACTGGAGGAACAGGGAGGGCAAGCTGGTCTGACTCAACACTCTGTAGTAGATTCACACACCATTAGCAAGATTAGTGAAACAGAAACAGGTAGGAAACTATTCATAAAGAGCTAAGAAAGAAACACAAAACACAGTGCTTTCACACACTATGGACGGAATCACAGAGGAGGCCAGAAAGCTACTGCTACCACTGGAAAAGAAAACAATCCAAACCCAAGAAGCTCTCTAATGCTGAGCAAAATAAAAAAACTACATCCAATCACAGCACAGTAAAAACAAAACAACAACAACAACAGTATCTTAAAGACAACAGAGCACATCGGGGAGAACAGCTATAGAGGTGCATTCAAAGCAAAAACTACTCTCCTAGAAACCAAGGACAATGCAGCTGCATCTTTAAAAGTATGAGGAAAAGTAACTGCCAATATAAAAATCTGTATCCAATGTTGGAGGTAAAAAAGGGGGTGGGAGAAATTCCTTTCCTCCTAAAAGATACATAAATTCCCTGGAATCTTATGACTTTGACCTTATATGGAAAAAGACTATACATATGACTGTGCCATAAACTCAATGATACACATTCTTACTAAAACACTTAGAAAAGACAGACAGAATGTGAGCAGAGGCAGAAACAGACTGATACTCAGAAGGGAGGGGAAAAGCTCAAGTGGACTCTCCTCACAGTTCCCAGAGGGACAATAGTTCTGCTAACACCTTAATCTCATATTTCTAAATTCTGGGAAGGTGAGACATAAACTTCTGTTTCAATATACAAAGTATGTGATAATTAACAGACATTATAGGAAACAAACAAAATTACATCACCAAACAAAAGCAAAACAAAAAGTTAACACACCCAACACCACAACCCCCAACTATACATATGTACACATTTCCCAACTACACACACCCACACATAACACACACAAATCCAGTGACAGCTACAGGAAATATGGTTTTTTTTTTAATTTCAAATGACATATTTCAGAAATAGTGGCACATGCCTTTAATCCCAACACTCAGGAGGCAAAGGTAGCTGTTCTGAGTTGGAGGCCAGCCTGGTCTACAAAGCAAGTTCTAGGACGGCCAGAGCTACGCAGAAAAATCCTGTCTCAAAACAAACAACAAAACCAGTGGATCTTTAGGTGGACAACAGCATATAAAGACATAGTACAAAAATGTGATATTTTTTTTAAGCTGGACACAATGGCCCACACCTGTAATCACTGTCCAAAAGAGGGCTGAGTGTTAGAGATCAGCCTAAGTTATACAATCAAACCCTGTTCCAAAAAAAAAAAGTTCAAAGGCTAATAGAAAATTAATAAAAATTTCATTAGTTCAAAAGATGGCAGGAACACTTGAGTTCCCCCCAAACACACACACACACACACACAAAATACATACATAAATAAACTACAAACAAAAAACAAAAAAAGCCATGGCAAGGCCAGCAAGACTACAGTAAGTTGCAGTTCAGCAGGTTAAAGCACCCGTGGTCAAGCCTAACACCATGGGATCCACATGGTAAAGGAGAGAACTGATTCCCTTAAGTTGTTCTCTGACCTCCCCAGGTACACCACGACACGTGTACATAACACACAACAAATAAGTAAAATAAATTCCTTTAAGAAGATGACAAGGAATAAATGAAAATGAAGACCAGATCTTATAAGTGAGGAAACAGCTGAAGATATTGATCTTGCTGAAGACCCAAGTTGGATTCTCAGCACCCACACAGTGGCTCACAGCTGTCCCTAACTCTAATTTCAAGGGCCCTAACATCACAGTGTTCCACATCTGACTACTACAGGCAGGCACCATCCATACACATGATGTACATACATGCAGGCAAAACACTTAAACACATAAAATAAAAACCAAACAAATATATGAGGAAACGATAATAACAAACAATAATACCAATAATTATTACCCAGACAGCACTTGGAGGAAGAATTCCCTCCATGTCCCATCAGTCTTTATGTTTAATTTATGCTTGCCTAAGACCCTATGAGCACATAATCCACATATCCAACACCCTGGCTACTAGGACCTAGTATCCATCAGGGAAACTGAAATACCTAAACCAAAAAAAAAAAAAAAGCTAAAGAAGTAAAGTATAAAACACTACATAAATGATACTTACGATTGCTTCAGCATTACAGAAGCTTTCTCTCTCAAGTGATTTTTACAATATAACCCACCTAAAATAATGGTTTGCTCTAAAAATCTTCTGACAGTGGACTGCTCAGTAAGTGACAGCCAAAGGGCCAGAACATACACCAGGGGTTTGTCAGAGCTGCCCCGTGCTGAGCACACCCCAGAGCCTCAGCTTGGATCTCCACACAGGATGTGCCAACCCCTGCCTGCCTGAAGAGCAACAAAGTTAGCCTGTCAGCACCCACAGCCTGGCCCACCTAAAGAGCAGAGAACTCAAGTCTTAGGCGAAGACCAGCAGGTAAATTAACTTCATGGGTGTTTGGTTATTGCCCTGGCTCCAGATTCATTCAGCATCCTCTTCTGCTATCCCATTTAAACTAGTGTTAATACTTTAAAAACAGTAGGTCTGCCGGGCGATGGTGGCGCACGCCTTTAATCCCAGCACTCGGGAGGCAGAGGCAGGCGGATCTCTGTGAGTTCGAGACCAGCCTGGTCTACAGAGGTAGTTCCAGGACAGGCTCCAAAGCTACAGAGAAACCCTGTCTCGAAAAACCAAAAAACAAAAACAAAAACAAAACAGTAGGTCTTTCTTATCACCAAATTGCTTTTCATTAACACTGGAAAACTGTCCCCCCTTCTTCTAATTTTTTTAAGTCCTTCTGCTATGTTATTCTCAAAGTTTTTAAGCAGTCTATTTCCTCTCTTAAAAAAAAGCGTTTGTGTGTACATTAGAATACGTACATATATGTAGGTACCTACGGGGTGGAGGGCTAGCAGAGGGTATCAGACCTCCTGCAGCTGGAGTAACGGCAACTGTGTGAGCTGCCTGATATGGGACCGTAACTAAGGGCCACACTCTCCCCACTGAGCCATCTCCGCTCTATTTCTTCTAGCCTTCACTTATACTGCACTCGGCTTCACTCTCAGCAGTGCTCTCTGTTCACATTCCTCTCTAGATCTCACTGGACTAACCACCCCGGACCCCATTTCTTTTAGTTTCAGTTATTTCTTTCCCCTTAATCCCTCTTCGCTTTGTTCTCCACTTAGAAATTTCTCTGTTATGCAAGCATTCTACACTTTCTTGTGACATGGCTTTTCCCTGCTAGTTCTGACGCATCAGTTATTCTGACTGATGACTGTTTTCTAACAGCACCCGTGTCTTGTAATAATTTTGTGTATGAGCAGGTAGTACTTGCTGCAGGAAGGCCAATCAACCTATATCAAAGACAGATGCAGTAATTCTGCATTTGCTGCTGCCAGGTACTCCAGAGATTATGCATCAGGGTGACTATGCTTAATGTTTTCAACTTCTGGATGCCCCCACTAGGAAAGACTAAGTAAGAAACTAGAGCCTCAATGCCCGTGAATGTCTCTAAGCACTCAGGAAAGACTGCTCTTCTCAGAACCCGTACAGACACACAAACTTCCTTGTGGAGGCAGCAAATAGACTCTGTCCAACCCTTTAGTGGGAGGCCCAAACTCAAGACTGAGGCGAGAGGCGAGTGACTCTAACTCCCTGCACACGGAAGATTCTTAACATCCTTTTCTGTCCCTATTTGGACTGCTAGAAGAATTCCACCACCAGCAGCAAATGCTCCAGGACAGCCAATATCTACAGCTCTTTGGCAGAGAGAGCTGGGTTTGCATCACTTTCAAATCTCTGCCATATTCCAAGTTCAGTTTCATTCCATTTTCTTAGAGTTTTGTCACAACATGGTTTTCCCTAGTCAAAGTATTTCAAACCCCAGAGTGAGAGCTGGACATGGTGACAAGCCTGTAACACCAGCTACTTCAGGAGCTGAGGTACAGAGATCACAAAGTCAAACTGCTTTGGCTACACAGTGAATTCCAGGCCAACCTGAATAATTTAGCAAATCTGTCTCAAAACTACAAAAGGGGTAAAGATACAGTCGGCAGGAGAAGTGTAGCATCCACAGGCTATGGATGCTTACATCCATCTGTAATCTTTGACCAAAGTTCCCCAGTGTTTTGCTTTAAGGCCTCCCTCAGCTCAGCTCTCACTGACTCCACTCACTGAGAGTAAGGATACTGTCCAACAGGATCTCCTCCCTGTCTAGGAAGATGGAAGCCACGTTCACTAGGACACAACCCAAGAAAAGTGTGGACAGGGGTTGTAAAATGAGGTTCCTACTCAAAGAGGCTGAACCTCACAAAGACTGAGAAAGTAAGATAAATTGAGAGGTAGAGAAAGAAGGTCCTGGCCCCACCCACAGGAACTACCAGCTCTAGATAAGGCCAGACATCTCTTGACTTTTCTGTCTCATGAATATTCTTTCCTTCCACAACTTGAATTAGGTTTGTCCACTGTCTTAAGGTTCCTACTGCTATGATAAACACCATATCCAAAGGCAACATGAATGAGGAAAGGGTTTATTCATCTTAAACTTACAGTCAGCATGAAGGGAAATCAGAGCAGGGACTGAAGCAAAAGCATGGCAGACACTGCTTACTGGTTGGCTTCCCAGGGCCTGCTCAGCTTGTTTTCTTATACAGCCTGAGACTAGGGGTGGCACTGCCCACAGTAACCATTAATCAAGAAAAAAACCCCACAGGCAATCTGGTGGGGACAGTTTTGCAACTGAAGGTTCCTCTTCCATCTAGCTGATACAAAATTAGCCAGCACATCCACTGTAAATGTTAATGTTACATGGCCATAAAAAGTGTTCAAAATTCAATAATGAAAACAAAAGTCAATTTGCTTACCTGGATATCCAATTCCTTTGGCATTTGCATAGGGAACCCCAGAAGACCCAGGGCTATAAACAGGATTCATGATTTCAAGAACTAAAAAGGGGGGAAAAAAGGTGATTTAGCCCAGTTCTTGTTTCCAGAATTTCTTCATTAGCCCCAAAGAGCAGGCAACAAATGTTATTCTAGTCCACTATAAAACAATGTATTTTCTGCTGCTCCCAAACAACAGAGAATAGAAAATAAATATTGGATGTTCCAATAACCATAGGTAGTCTTTTCTCCATAACTCTTCAATCCATCAGAGCTAAGGGAAAAGATACCTACTACAGCCCTACTTAAGATGCAAAAATTCTCACAGAGATCCGCCTGCCTCTGCCTCCCAAGTGCTGGTCTACAAGAGCTAGTTCCAGGACAGGCTCCAAAACCACAGAGAAACCCTGTATCGAAAAAAGCAAAAAAAAAAAAAAATGCAAAAATTCTATAATTAACCTCAATGCCCTTGTAACAGAGAGTTAAATCAAGACATATCCAGAATATAAAATATCATGCAATTGTTTTTAAAGGGTTCGAGCCTTTCTTAGTGACAGCCCTTGTCTAGAATGTGCAAGGCACTGACTTCAATCACACACTAGAAAAAAAAGGCTACCAGGAGCCTAGCATGATAGCTCTTCTCTGTAATCCCAGCACTAAGGAGTCCGAGGCTAGAGGACTGACTGCCACAAGTTCAATAACATTCTAGGCTTGTGTGACAGTCTGTCTCAATAAACAAACAAAACGTATAATAGTATGTGAAACAAACAGGGCAAACTACTGCATCGTGCACTAGGGTGCTAAATCTACACTCACAGACGGGTAGATGCACCCCCAGCATAGAACAGTCAATCTTGAAGGAAACGCATAAAACATGTAATCACCCCAAGGCTCCTTCTAAATGTATTTTTCCTAAAAGATTATTGTCCAGACACACTGTCAACTTGCTCAACGTTTTGACATTTACTAATCTTTTCTCCTGCAAAGTTCAAGAATTTGCACAGCTATCACTCTACTCCATCTCCAAAAGAAGTAACACTTCATTAGTATCTCCAAGAAGTGCCTCTTAATTCTATCCCCCAATGAGATCGAGTGTGAGTCTGCACTATTCTTCATCTGGTAACTCACTCACTGACTAGACGTTAAGAATTGAGGTAATCGTTAATTTAAAATGGGAGGTGTAACAGGGGTTGGGGAAACTATCACTGTTTAGCTTGCTGTGAAACCTAAAACAACTCTTTTAAAGTTTCATTTGTATGAGAGAACACAAATACACATGTGTGTGGGCGTCCATGGAGGTCAGAGAAGCTGCTGGATCCCCTGAACCCGAGTTACAGGGAGTTGGGAGGTCCCTGTTATAGGTGCTGGGAAACAAAATTGGATCCTCTTCAAGAGCAGGAAGTGCTAGTAACCACTGAGACATCTCTTCAGCCCCCAAAATTGCTCTTTTTAAAAAGTAAAAATAAAAAATAATTAGTCTGGGCCTAACGGCCTACAACAACACATGGAAGGAAGAGACATGAGGATCACAATTTTAAAGCCAGCCTACTTCACATCCTGAGTTCCCAGACACTGGCTAGTACAGGCCTATGAATGGAGAAAACAAGAGGCAAAGGCAGAACAGAAGCAAAGTCAGCAGTGTTTTGTCGTACGCCTTTACGTGGTAGTGTATGTCTTTAGTCCCAGCACTCGGGAGGCAGAAGCAGGATCTCTGTGAGATCAAAGCCAGCCTGATTTACAGAGTGAGTTCCAGGACAGGATCCAAAGCTACACAGAGAAACCCTGTTTGAAAAACCAAAAAAGGAAGGAAGGAGGGAGCGAGAGAGGGAAGAAGAAAGGGAAAGGGAAGAAAAGGGAAGGAAAGGAAAGGAAAGGAAAAAGCAACCGCCAATCCTCATTCCTCTAAACTGCATGGTGCTTCTGTTTCAGCTGTCACTTCTCAAGAAGTAAATTCTTTCCAAACTAATTTCCTAATCTGAGCAGTAACTGGATTTTACTTTCTTTTTTTTCCCTTAAAGATTTATTTATTTATTATGTACACAACATTCTTCCTCCATGTATGCCTGTAGGCCAGAAGAGGGCATCAGATCTCATTGATGATTTTTGTGAGTTACCACATGGTTGCTGGGAATTGAACTCAGTCTAGGACAGCAGGCAGTGCTCTTAACCTCTGAGCCATCTCTCCAACCCCTGGATTTTACTTTCTTAATGAAGTTCAAGATAAGCACAGTGCCATGGCTACTGAGAAAACAAGAGCAAATCACAGTTCTCTTCTAAGTTTACAGTCTAGAAAAAGCACCATCCAATACTTTCTTCAAAAATGAAAAAAAAAAAAAGATACAGTAGCTGAGATTTTTACTTCACTTAACATGTAGGTTATAACTATTCTAAGGAGTAAGAAAAATCGTGATTAACAATGTTTGGTACAAACCATGGTAGCGGCCAAGAGAAAAGGGTGCTCTGAGGACTGAGTGCAGAGAGCAGAAGTTGGTGGCACTCCTCCAAGAGGAGCAGCAGTGAGGAGAATCGTGGTAGCATGGCCAGAGCCATGAAAGGACAAGAGGCATTTCAGAGAAATCAGATTACTCCAGAGACCGATGATACATTTCCTAACGGGATTAAGAAGTCTCACGGAATTAAAAACTGCAGGCTGGGACTGGGGAGATAACTAAGAGGCAATGCACCTACCTACCTGCCTAGAATGTTCCACCCAAAAAGAGACAGATAAAATAGGACGAGACTGATAAAACAGTACAGTTCCCCTTCCAATCGGGGCAAAATGTCTTAGTGTGCTCAAGCAAAAGCAGTAACAGTTCTGGGAACAAATAAATGCAAAAGCCCTCCTTATTTATTCAATGGTGAGAGTCCCTCAAAGACTGTGAGCCCAAAAGCCGCGGGAAATCCTGCGTCTCAGTCTCCCTGCATCTCCCAGTGCTCAGCACAGAAGGAGCACACAAATACCTAGCTAATACAGGCAGTACATGAGACTCCTAATAACAAAGCTTAATTTAAGGCATTTAAAGTCTCACTCAGAATTATCAAAGCACATCTGATTAGCAGATGAGAAATGTAAACCTATCACATCAAACAACTTATATCATATATACCCTCATGTGTTACTCTCCAAGTGTCAAATAGAGCCAATACCTAATTTCCAGTTCACAGGAACATCAAGCAGTTTGAGGAATACATGAAATGAGACTATGAAACAAACCATGCAAACCCAAAAGGAGGGCACTGTCAAGGGCAAATGGCTGATCTTCAATGGTATTAATACAGGTGAGGGAGGGTGTTTGAGATAAAATTAGATTTACACTAAAGACAATAGGCAGATTTTGTTTAGATTCTGATTTATATGGAAATCTGAAAAAGAATTAAAAAAAAACATATTTTAATGATATAGCTCGAAAATGAACACAGGCTGAGTACCCAACAGTGTAGTTAGTTATTTATGGTGATGGATCGTGTTTATATCAACTACGTAAATTTTAAGAAAGACAAAAGAATATAACAATATGAATGACACCTGTAATTTAAAGCATTTCTTTAGAAAGGGCAAATACTGCAAAAGGACAGTAACTTTACTTCATCACGTGGGGAATATGACTGTACACAGTATCTCCATTTATAATGAAAAAACAAAGAAAGACCCAGAGAGCCAATCTGCCTGTGCTTCTGGTGCCAGTGATCACACAACCACAACCAATCCCTATTCTGAGCTGGTGCAGACCAGATCCCTGACCTCAGCTGAACACGGGTAGAATTCTAAGGTCTCCTGTTTGCAATTACTTAACTGTGGGAACACTGTGGGTGGTTTGATGCCTGTATCAGAACACACCAACCACACACCTGTAAAAAGACTACAAGGATTCCTCAACTGTAAATTCAGCAAACATTACAAGCACGTCTTTAAAATGACTTTCTTGAGTTTTCTCAAGAAACTTGTTTGTATGGGGTTAGGGATTTAGCTCAGTGGTTAGAGCACCTAAGGCTCCAGGAGAAAAGACAAAATTACAAAATAAGGCAATCAGGATAGGTTTTTATTATTTTTATTTATGTTTGTGCCTTGTGAGTGAATGCCATGTGTGTGAGAGTGCCGTGGGTGTCATGTAGGGTGCCGGATGCTTTGGAGCTGGGGTTATAGACAGTTGTGAGCTGCTTGAAGCAGGTACAGGGAAAAGAACTTAGATCCTCTGCACGATCAGGACGCACTTTGTTTGAACTGCTGAGCTATCTCGCCAGCCCCTAGTCTCAGTCTGAGAACATACCACAACCTAAACATTACTGAAGCAGTAATTACAAAATGTTCAAGGCCTGATAGTCTAGTGTTTCATAGCAGCAGCACTAATTTCAGAGCTTTTTAATCTCTCTATCCAGAGGCACCAATAAATAAGATAGACTCTTTAGAGAAACAAAATCAATAGTGGAGAGTTCCAGTGATGTCTGATAGCAAGGAGAGTATAAATCTCACAAGAAAACTCTGCACTCCACCCCCAAACTCAGCTTTCACTACTGCCTGTGACCTCCCAGGGCAGCAGAGAACAGTCAGATCTCAAAACACAGGCAGAAGCAGGTATTATTATTGTTACATTGACATGTTCTGAAATTGTTCGCAACCAGTCTAGAAAAATGAACTCACTACAAGTCAGGGAAGACAACTTCCTTAAACCATAGGACCTACAAAAAATTATTTTTAAAAAGCACTTGTTTTCTTTTTCTCAACTTCAATCACCTATCTCTGCAGTGTTATGATACTTCTTCCCCAGGGTTTGAAATCACTTTAATACAACGGGTTATGTTATCATTCTCTCTAACGTTAAAATGGGTTAAAAGGCAGGTGTAGAGCTAGCCCAAACCAATCTGTGGCCGCTTCCTCCTCCCTCTGGGCTTCCATGTAGTGGCCTTACACTTGCATTCTTAAAGGAAGGAGAGTGGAGGGCAATCCTGGCAACTGCTTCTCAATCACCACCTAGGTGAGCACAGAGGCCAGCAACTCAAGCCTGCAGCACCCGTCTACCAGACCCTAACTTTTCATTTGTTTCTGGTCACAACTAATTTTAATATCCTTAAAGATTTTCTTGCATGTCAAAATATCCCAAAATGCTGCACGAGTAAACTACAGATAGTAGCAAAATAAGCCTGCTTTACACAAAGACTTAAAGCAAAATCTTGACCAATTTCCACCATGGTAGCTACGGCATTAGGAAAAGTAGTAGCCTAGGTTTCTCAAATCTTGGCTGTCAAAGCAAAAAACCACCCATTACCTCTGGACCTACCTAAGTTTTAAAGGCTGTCTAATATCTTGCACCAAACAGTACCTCCTTTATTTAAAATCGTTACACTTCAGAAAGCAATCTCATCTTACACAATGCGAAGTGGAGAGTTTAAGGACTAAGAACGACAACCACCCTTTTCTTTAAAAAATAAAATGTGTGTGTGTGCGCACGTGTGGACCTTTTCATTAGAAAATCTTCGTGCATGCAAAACACTCCCAAGATATGTATATGACTGATTAAACACCAGCTCACACAAAACAAGAGATGCTGTAAAAAGAGAAACACCCTGCTGTGGGCGCGCTAGCACGGTGTCCTTTCCTTTCCTTTTTTTTTTTTTTTTTTAAGATTAACCTGGACCGTGCCCCGGAACGTCCTTTGCTGGCTAAGGTACCCTCCAAAGCCTGCGTTTTCCTGCGAGAGAGGACGCTGGGCCTGCGGCGCCCAGTACCCTGAGCCGCCCGCAACCTTCCCACCCCGGCCCTGCAGAGGCCGCCCCGCCCCCCCGGCCCGCGGCGGACAAAGCGGCGCCCCGGCTCCCCGCGCGACCCGACCAGGCGCTGCACAAAGCACCGCACTTCCGGCCCGCGCCCGCCAGGAGCCGCCGCCCCCATGCTTTCCGTACTTACGTTGGCCTGTGCCTCCGGCACCGGCGCGCGCCGGCCCGAGCCGGCACGGAGTGTGGCTCGGCGACGGGCAGTGCCCAGACGACGCACAGACGCGGCCGAACGCTAGGCCCGCGCTGCCTCCCGCTCGCCTGGCCGCGGCCCGCGCTACCGCCGACGCTGCGCAGACACCGCAGCCCACGACCTCACTTCCGCCCGCCGCGCGCTGGCCGGGGGCGCGCCGGGCACGTGACGCCGCTGCGCGCACGCGCGCGCTCCGGTAGGCGTGCGCGGGGTGCCCGGATGCTGGCACGCGCGCCCAGGCCCCAGGCCTCGGTTCGGTCTCATTTGGAAACGTTGTTGTAGAAAAATAGTTATGGCCCGTAGTAACTTCGGGAGAAAATGTATGCCGGTTCTCATTATGTTTACTTAATAATTCTTTTTTTCTTTTTTTTGTTGTTATTCTTTCTTTTAAGCTTTTCTCTTGTTATTGTTTTGTTTTGAACCGTGATGGCCTTGAACTTACCTACCTGCCTGCCCCTAGAGTACTGACGTTACAATACTAAGGTTGTATTTCTGTTTTCAATTATGCGTATACTTGTGTAGCTGTGTGTGGGTTTGCTCGCTTGAGTGATGGCGGAGGGTTGGGACAGAAAAAAAGGCTTGTGATCTTCTCCAGGAGGAGTTTTGAGCCGCCCAGCGTGAGTGCTGGGAACTGCGCTGAGCCATCTCTGGGACTCCCCACCCCCCTTCTTAAAGGATTTATTCATGTTATTTGTGTGTGTGTGTTGTATGCCTGTATGTATGTACACAGCTGTGTGCCTATTTAATAGCCCTCAGAGATCAAAGAGGGAGTTACAGATAGTTGTGAACCACCGTGTGGGTGGGTGCTGGAAATCGAACTCAGGTTCTCTGCAAGAGCAAACAGCAAGTGTTCTTAATTCTTTTTTTTTTTTTTTTTTTTTTTTTTTTTTTTTTTTTTTTTTTTTGGTTTTTCGAGACAGGGTTTCTCTGTGGTTTTGGAGCCTGTCCTGGATCTAGCTCTTGTAGACCAGGCTGGTCTCGAACTCACAGAGATCCGCCTGGCTCTGCCTCCCGAGTGCTGGGATTAAAGGCGTGCGCCACCACCGCCCGGCAACCACTGCGGTGTCTCCACACTCCACCCCCTTTTCTTTTTGAACTCCTATCTCCATTCCACTGCCACCCCAAGATTGTTACCTTATTAAGCTTGTGTCTGTCACAAGAGCTAGGAAACACCAAGCACTTAGGGCAAGCCCCAAACCACACTATGTTTACATAGCAGAAAAGCCAACAGAAAGAATACATGCCGGGAAATGTATGAGAATAAAGAGCCGGGCATGTGGGTGAATGCCTTTAATCCCAGCATTCCCGAGCAGAGGCAAGTGTATTTCTGTGAGTTCCAGGCCAGCCTAGTCTACAAAGCAAGTTCCAGGACACACAGGATTATTACACAGAGAAACAAAAACCCTGTCTCAAAAAAGAAAGAAAGAAAACAACACAAAACAAACAAAAATAGGGATGTGGGGAGCTAGTTAACTTCCTACCAGATATGAAAACATATTTAAAGGCTGCAGTCAATAAAGCTCACCAGTGCATAGATAAACAAACCAATGAAATGTAGTTTTAAAAAAAAAAAAACAGACATATACTCAAACAATTTGGAGAAGTTGAGATTTGATGAAGTATTTCAAATCACTGGGTGTTATACTTTGGATCTTAACTATTTGCCTAAATCTCCACCAGTGTCTTGGCTGCTAGCCTGGCAGCTGGCACTACTTAGACTCCACAGACTCGGAGATTTGCCTGCTTTGCCTCCTAAGTCCTGGATGAAGGACGCGTGCCACCATGCCGGGCTTTTCTCGGGCATGGCTAGCTGGGGTAAAGAAGGATTGTTAAATAAATAGTACTAGGATCAAAATGTAACTATAGAAACAGTATAAATTGTATCTCTAACTCATGTACCAGGATAAATTCCAAATTTAAAAAAAAAAGGCATACAAGTTTTAATTGTGGAAATAAAAAGAAGAAAACATAGAGCAATTTTAAATGTGGAGTAAAGAATATCTTTCTCAAAAGCCAGAAACAATCCCTATGAAAAACACTGACTGGCAGGGCGGTGAGCAGATTAACAGATAAAACCGCTTACCACTCAAGCCTGGGAATCCCTAGAACCCAAGGGTGAGAGAGAACAGACCACAAAAGTTGTTTTCTATCCTCCACACAGGCCCCATGGAGCAAGTACATGCACGTGCAAACACACACACACTCAATAAAACATTTTTTTAATGTTGCATGGAGAAATCACCCTAAGCAAAACCAAAGGGCCTATGATGAACAGTGAAACATATAACACAAAGGGTTAATTTCTTCAGTATTCCGAAACCTTCCAGAAGCCGACAAGAACCAATTTCACTAGTCAGTAAAGAAATTAGTAGAGTTCACAGCAAAAGACATACAAATAGGTCTTGGTAATATGAAAAAAGTCAACCTTATCTTTACAAAGAAAAACTCAAGTTAAAACTTTGAGACACAGGCCTTTGGAATGCAGAGATAATGAGGACTGTCTCAAGGTTAAAGCAGTCTGGTCTACGCGGTGAGTTTTAAGTTCTAGACCAACAAGATCCTGTTTCAACAAAAACTACAACAACAAAACAGAACTTTGAACAAACAAAATGGCAGTATTTCTCACCAGTGGCTGGAAAATATTAATTAAAAAAAAAAAGGAAATATCTTCTATTGGTGCAAGGCTGCAGGAAATGGGCACCAAATTGCTGTATTGGAGAAGAAACCACCTGAGGTTTTTTTTTTTTTTCTCAAGATCAGTGCACACAAAGCTTTTAGCCAAACAAATCATTTCTGAAAGCTTATCTATATAGGGTTCTCCAAAGTAACAAAACTTATAGAATGATTTTATTCGTGTATATATGTGTGTGTGTGTGTGTGTGTGTGCTTGCGTGTGTATATATATATATATATATGTATGTATGTATATAATTAATTTTTTGTATTTATTAGAATGACTTACAGGCTGCAGTCCACCTAATCCAACAATGGCTGGCTGTGAATGAAAAGCCCAAGAATCTAATAGCTGTTCAGTCTGAGAGGCTGGATGTCTCAGTTGGTCTTCAGTAGACGCTGGAATCCTAGAAGTAGGTTCTAATGCCACTGAGGGAATGGACTTGCTAGCAAGGTGAGAGCAAAACAGCAAAGAGCCAAAGCTTCCCTTCTTCCATGTCCTTATATATGCTTCCAGCAGAAGGTGTGTCCCAGATTATAGGTGTGTTTCCCACCTCCAGATTAAAGGCTGATCTTCCTATTTTAAATTAAGCAAAAATCCATCACAGGTGTGCCCCCCACCATTTTAATTCCAGCTGCAGTGACACTAACAACCAAGAACAGCCATCACACACTTATAAACACCAAGCCCATGCCCACTCTGAGAGCATCCTTTACAACAGGAAAGTGCAGGAAGCCCTGGATGCTATCTGGCATCTGGGACAAATGGCTGTGCTGAACTTTTATAGCCTAGGGATGAGGCTGTTTCTGCCCCAGGACAAGATATGATCTGAGCAAGGCTGTTCTTCATTCCAAGTATGGTCCTTAACAAGTTCTAAGCTGTCTTGGGACATCATGATGCTACTGTAGAAGAATTTACGCTTTAGCCAACAGCCTCAGACCGTCACTCATATGACCCCCTAGTAACTCATGATGTCTTTCCAAAGCCAATTCCAAGAGAAAAAAATGTCTCACGCTGTAAAATGTATTCCTGGCTGTCTTGGAAAAAAAAAAACCAAAAACAAAACAAACAAGCAAACATTATTCCTCAACCAACAGACAAGCTGCTCCTCTAGTCTTCTAGATACAACCCTCTGATGGATGGTTACTGTGAATTGTCACCCTGATGGGATCTAGAGTCCCCAGGGAGATGGTATGGCTCTATAGGAGATTGATTATGTGGACTGTGTTAATGGATGTGGGAAGACCCATCTTAAGTGTGGATAGGACCATTCCTAGTGTCAGGAACCCTGGCCTGTATAAAATGCAGGAAGTGAGCTGAATGTCAACCTAGATTCTTCCATCTTTGATTCTTAACTGCGGGTACAATGTGGCCAACTCCTTCAAGTTACACCCTGACTCTTTCGCCATGGTGGGCTATATAACCTGGAACTGTGGGCCATGTGGTCTGTCTGTCTGTCTGTCTCTCTCTCTCTTTCTCTCTCTCTCTCTCTCTCTCTCTCTCTCACACACACACACACACACACACACACACCCTTTCTTAAATTGCTTTTGTTAGAATTTGTTTGTTTTGGTGTTGTTTTGAGGAGGGTTTTACGCTGTAGCCCTGTCTAACCTGGAACTCCCTATGTACACCAGGCTGGTCTCAGATTAACAGAGATCTGCCGTTGCTTCCCAAGCACTTAAAGGCAGGCACCACCACACCTGGCTTTGTCTGGGTATTTTCTGACAGTAACAGGAATGGAAACTAAATGCATTCATTATTTTTTTGTTCCTGTGATAAAATATCATGACCATAAACAACCATGGAAGAGTGTATTTTGACTTACAATCCAGAAGGTTAGAGTCTATAATGTGACCCATTATGGGTGGTGGATGGCTGGAGGAGGAAGCTCACAGGTCACATCTCCACCTGCAAACCCAAAACAGAGAGGGTGAACTGGAAGCACAGTTAGGCTATAAACACTCAAAGCCAGTCCCCAGTCTCCTAGTTCCTGCAGCAAACCTGAACCTCATAAATGGTCCACAGTCTCCTCAGACAGCGTCACCAAGGAATCAACTGTTCAAATACCTGAGCCTCAGGGACATCTACACCACCACACTCCAATAGAGCCCCACACAGGTGAGCACCGTGACATAAAAACACTGCCTGATCACCTGCCCAGAACCATGCCTCATAAAAGTAGCTCTATAGAAAAACTCTCTAGCAAGACAATTTATTCTGTCCTGCTGTGGCTGTAGCTACCATGTATCTTTCTATGTTTTTGTTTTATTTTTCCTTTTGTTTTTTTGAGACAGGGTGCCTCTGTGTAACAGACCTACTATATATCTTATATATTCCCTATTTTTGCCTTCTGTCTTGGTGAATTCTTCCACTAGCCTGTCAGTCTCAGCCTGCTAAGCACAAACAACCCTAGTGCCCATTACTAGGGGAATGGTTAAGTCCACTCTGGCTCATCTATATAGTAAAAGTTCTAAGTAAAACAAAAAAGGAAGGGGGAAAAAAGAAAGAAGAGAAAACAAGAAGCCATTCCACATATCAAGGTAGAAATATCTCCAAATACATCAGAATAAAAATGGGATGTATATGTGTGCGTATTATATATATATATATATATATGTATAATTTTAATTATATATAAAAAATTTAAAATATTGTGATATTTAAGCCAGGTGGTGGTGGCGCACACCTTTAATCCCAGCACTCGGGAGGCATAAGCAGGTGGATCTTTGTGAGTTTGAGGCCATCCTGGTCTACAAGAGCTATTTCCAGGACAGGCACCAAAAGCTACAGAGAAACCTGTTTCAAAAAAAAAAAAACAAAACTAAATAAATAAATAATAAAAAAATAAAATATCGTGAAATTTAAAAAGCATTAAAAAACAAACAGCATAAATTGCCTGTGGTGAGGCTGCGATAGAGTGGGAACTGAGCATGTGTGGGCATGATCAGGAGAAAGATAATATTCATGAAGTTCTTCTTTCAGCTTTGACTCATATCAATGTATCTAAAATTAGACGCAAAATAGAAACCTCATATATTTCTAGAAGTACAAAGACTGTCATAATCCTTTCAGAAAAAAGTTTGGTTGTTTCTTATAAAACTAAACATACATCCAAACAACCATCCTACAAATTGTGCTTCAGAGAACTAAACATACATCCAAACAACCATCCTACAAATTGTGCTTCAGAGAACTAAACATACATCCAAACAACCATCCTACAAATTGTGCTTTAGAGAACTAAACATACATCCAAACAACCATCCTACAAATTGTGCTTCAGAGAAGTGGAACCATACATTCATGCAAAGATTTGTACAGAAATGCTCACAGCAATTCGCTGATTATAGCTTTGAACCGGGCACCAATGTACCCATTGCTAGGAGGCAGGTAATTGAGCTTGTGGTTGTAAGAGCTTGAAGACAAATTTCTGTCATTTCCCAAGTACAGCCATTATTAAAAATTTATAGTCTAGGACTGACAAGACGGCACAGCTGGTAAAAGCATTCACTGTCCAAGCCTGATGACTTTTCATTCAGTCCTTGGAAACTACGGTGGAAGAAGAGAATTCATCCCTGAATGTTGTCCTCTGCCCTCACATGCGTGCGGTAGTATCCATGCACTCATTACTCCCCCCCCCCCCTGAATCACTGTAAAGTGCAATACTATGCTTCAAGGTGTCTGTATTTCCAGGATAGCCACACTATCCCCAGTAAGATATGATGCTTGCTATGGACTTTATGAATTTTGCTAACTAGGTAATGTTTTAATTGTATCTATGGTTGTTCTGGTTTCCATTCATTACATTCATGATATCCATCTTTGTAAACAATTTTTAAATATTATTTAAAATACTGCTTGGCCTATTAACTCTAGCTTCTTATTGGCTAGCTCTTACATATTAATTTAACCCATATCCATTAATCTGCATATAACCACAAGGCTGTGGCTTACTGGGTAAAGTTCTGGTGTCTGTCTCTGGCGAGGTTACATGGCTTCTGCCTGACTCTGCCTTCTTACTCCCAGCATTCAGTTTAGTTCTCCCCGCCTACCCTATTCTGGCTTGCACAGGTCTAAGACAGTTTCTTTATTAACCAGTGGTATTCACAGCATACAGAGGGGAATCCCATATCACCTCCCCTTTTCTGTTTAAATAAAAGGGACGGTTTTAATTTTAACATAGTAAAATTACATATACAAAACAGTTATCAAGCAGGAATTACAGTTACAATACTTACATATACTTTATCTTTTATCATAACTAAGGAAAACTATAACTATTTACTCTTCAACTCCATCAAAGACTCCAGAAGGATATATTACCTAAGTAAACAGGAAGTACATTGTAAGCAACTCCCAAAACTCTAGAATTGACAGAGACATCTCACTGCCTGGACAGTCACCCAAGGTTCCTCTGTATCATTGGAGCACCCATCTTCAGCCCACAGTTCCAAGTATCCAGCAGACTTTTCCGTGAAGCAGGAAATCTCAAAGACAGTTTTGCCTATATTGGCAATTTGTCAGTTACTTTCTTCTGTGTCCTACAGAATATTTGGCAGTGTCTTTCATGAAGCAGGAATCCTGAAGGATTGACTCACCTTTAGGCAAATTCAGCAGCCTGAATTCTGTGGGTCCTGCATGTCTAGTTCACACAGCATAACATCAAGCAGCCCAGGCAGGATCAGTTTCTTGCCCAAATGGCTATCAAACTTCATAAGGAGCCTCTTTGATGCCCATCTTCCTCTTTAAGTAACTGGTGCTGCCAGGAGCAGATATGTTTCATGTCATGAAAAGTCCTAACTTCTTAAAACATTTTAAATGCCTTATTCTGAAGGTCTCTGAAAGATTTAAAAAATATCTATCTAATTGAAATATATTTCTATATATCTAGAAAACTTAACTAACGTGACTATGAGTTTAACCCTTATAGATGGTTATCTATTAACCTATATTTCTTAATTATATATTACATTTTAAATAAGCTGGACAACCACAATGCCTTAACCAAGAGCAGAAATATACATATAACAAAATTGACCGTAAATTTGTATCAATAAAGCAAGATCCATACCAATGCAAATCTCTATAGCATATGCACCTTTAAATGTAAACAAATGTTTATAAACATTTATTTAAGAAGTTTGGGTTTATAAAAATTATTTAAGAAGTTTGGGTATAGTTCTCTCCAAACTGCTTCCTGCTTTCTGTTGGGTGAAGTAATTTTTGGGGGTGTTCATGGTAATTTTTCAGGGGATCTTGGTCTATCAAACAACATTAGTCTGCCGGGCGGTGGTGGCGCACGCCTTTAATCCCAGCACTCGGGAGGCAGAGGTAGGCGGATCTCTGTGAGTTCGAGACCAGCCTGGTCTACAGAGCTAGTTCCAGGAGAGGCTCCAAAGCCACAGAGAAACCCTGTCTCGAAAAAACAAAAAAAAACAAAAAAAAAACAACAACATTAGTCTGGAAAGATTCCACAGGTTCTCATCCTCTGTGGAAACAAAAGAAAAATCTCTTTTCCAAAGCATCATATCCTTAGACTCAAATTTTGGAATCAAGATACCTTTATGTTGGTTTACCTTAGCAGTCCATACAATGAAATGTCTCTCTTTATGTGGATCTTTAACAGTCAAAAAATTCAAAGAAAACACAATGATATACATAATCTAGACTCTGTGTATATTCTATCTTTATGTGGCTTATTTTCTTTATTTCTTTAATCTATGACTGTCTATACTCTGTCTCTTTAAAGACTTTATTTATTTTAAATATTTATTTATTTATTATGCATACAATATTCTGTCTGTGTGTGTGTCTGCAAGCGAGAAGAGGGCACCAGACCTCACTACAGATGGTTGTGAGCCACCATGTGGTTGCCAGGAATTGAACTCAGGACCTTTGGAAGAGCAGGTAATGCTCTTAACCACTGAGCCATCTCTCCAGCCCTCTTTAAACACTTTATTTTATTTTTTATAAACCATTTACTTTTATAACTCTTTATACTCTTTTCTCTCTCCCCCCCAAGCCTATATACATTTTTAAAACACGTTGTGTCTCATTTAGAGGTATTTTATTGCATATCTGTAATCCTTTTCTGACCAGAACTGTTTTTTATACTAAGTGGGTGTGGCTAGGGAATATGCAGCCCTGCCTGCTTGCTCAGCCCAGTCCAACATACCAGAGGCATGTTTGTTGCCCCATTTTTAGGCCCCATTTTTAGGTACACAATGGGTCTGTCTCCTTTAAGCAAGTTGTAGCACTCTGCTCACAGACCCCTTTTAAATGCTTGGTCTCCTGAAAGAGCCAGAGTTCGTGCTGGCAGTGTGGCCCAGGAAGCTGCCATTTTGAAACTGTGCAGCTTTTTTCCTGCTGCTGCTGAATCAGGAAGTCCTCTCTTAAAAGAGCTGTGGCACGCTGCCAGCAAACAGCAAGAAGCTGTGTTAAATCCTGTGTTTTTGTGTGTTTCTAGAATTCTTTTTAAAGCTCTCTCAGGTTTTATGTGGATTTAGTAAGCACATGTTGGAGCGCCAATTTGTACTAAGAGGTTGCTTGTTTGTTCCTGGCAGCTCAGACCTGAAATAATTACACAGAAACTATATTATTTAAAACACTGCTTGGCCTATTAGCTCTAGCTTCTTATTGGCTAACTGTTACATATTAATTTAACCCATCCTCATTAATCTGTGTAGTGCCACGAGGCTGTGGCTTACCAGGTAAAGTTTTGGCATCTGTCTCCGGCAGGGCTACATGGCTTCTCTGTAAACAATTTTTGATTAGAGTTTTTATGTACCCTGGATAGTTATCTCAAAAACAAATCACTGGTTTTTCTAATTTTAATTATTTGTACATGTGTATGGGGGGGTTCATGCTTACATTAGTGCAGGTACCCTCAAAATCAAGAAGAGGACGTCATATGTCTTGTGGTTGGAGTAATGAGAAGTTGTTAACTGGACACTGGTAACTGAACTGAGCTCCTCTGGAAGAGCAGTACCCACTCTTACTCTCTGGTCCATCTTCTCCAGCCCAAATAGGTGATTTAAAGAGATGGATTTGTGGGTTTGTTTGTTTGGGTCTCATGTAGCCTGGGCTAGCCTCAAACTCATTATTTAGCTGAGGCTGGTCTTGAATTCCTGATCTTCCTGCACCTTTTAAAGTAGGAATACAGGTGAGGGTATGCCTATTCAAGATGAAGTCATTTAGTTTTTGATACTATCAAACTTTTATCCAGAAGAATTGTACCAACTTATAAATGTACAAACAAGATTGCTATTCGTCAGTTTATCCAACTTCTTACACATTGGATTTTCATTATTTTTGTAATTTTTATAACTGAAAAATCTATATTTTATTCATTTCAGCTGTACTTTTTAGATTATAACTATGTTTATTTTGTAGAATGTTGGCTGCATATACTCTTTCTCTTCTGTGAATGACTTATGAGTTCATTGCTCACTTTTTAGAGTTTTAATGTTTTTTTAGCCAATTAATTTGTTGTATTAGATAAAGAGTTAATGGGAAAATATGTTTTTAAATCAGCCAACTAGCTGGAGGCAAAAGTTGTGTATTATTATTATTTATTGTTATTATTATTATGTGTGTGCATTTATGATGTGAGGGGGCACACACCATGATGTGCACGCGGAGGCCAGAGAACAACTTTGTGGAGTTCTTTTTCTTTTTTGACCTTGACGTGACTCAGGAAACACGAGTCAGGACTTCAGGTTTATTTGCCAAACATTTTATCCAATGAGCCATTGCACAGGCCCCAGGTTGAAAGTTTTTGAGAAAGTAAAGTTCTAGTTAAATTTAGCATGTTCAGTTGGCCTCAGAATCTAGACCTCTGCCTTCCAGGTACTGAGCCCACAGGTATTCACCACCATGCCCACTGCACTTTCTTTTATCATACTAGTAACTGAGGTAAACAAGGAAGTGGGATTAGTCACAAAGTAATCTGACTGAACTGAAGGCCACAGAGGCAGCAGGGTGTGTATGCATTCCAGTGTGGCCCCTCATGGCCACCTGTTGAGCTTAGACCAGGAAGCTAAACTTTCAGTACAGACACGTGTGGGCTAGAGTGGGCGCTCACTCATTGACCGCGGGCCTTCTGAGAGCAGGTGTGCATGCTCCCTCACCCACAGTGGGCCTTCTGAGAGCAGGTGCGCATGCTCCCTCACCCACAGTGGGCCTTCTGAGAGCAGGTGCGCATTCTCCCTCACCCACAGTGGGCCTTCCTCTTCCTCCTCTTCTTGATAGGGAACTGAGACCCAAAGCCCATTTCACTAAGCCAGAAAACACACTAACAGACACTTCAGCATCTTCACCAGTTCCTGGACCACATATTTATACCAACCTGTATTCAAACACTATTTTTTTCTATTATTTAAGTTATCCTTTCATCAGTTAAATTATCTATCTGTCTGACTGTCTGTCTGTCTTCATTAAAGAAAATCTGTAGGGCTGGAGAGATGGCTGGCAGTTAAGAGTACTGGCTGCTCTTAACCACTTCTCTGTCCTCAGCTGCACTACGTCTGCATACTCCACCCCACCCCCCCCCCCACACACATGCACACACACATATATTTAACCTAAAGTGAAGGGAAAATTCAGTAAATGCAGAAAAGTAGGAAGAAGAAAAACATCTTCACTTTTAATTGCTGTGAAAAAAAATCCCAATTCAAAGCAGCTTGGGGAGGAAACGGTTTATTTGGCTCACATATCTTTTTCACAGTCTGTCATTGAAGGAAGCCAAGGCAGGGGCTCAAGCAGGGCAGGAAGTGAAGCAGAGACCATGGAGAAGCACTGCTTACTGGCCTGCTTCCTCCTACAAGCCAGGACCACCTTCCTAAGGATTGCATCTCCATAGCAGCATAGACTCCCCAACGTCAATCATCAATCAAGAAAACGCCTCATAGACTTACCCATGGATCGATCTGATGATGTTCCCTCTTCCCAAATGACCCTCGTTCGTGTCAAGGTGCTGAAAACTAACCAGCACAGCATCTATAGATTCTGTTGACGTAGGTGGACGTAGGGCCTGGCTGATGACCGGTAGGCACCTTCCCTTGGTTTCTTTCCCCTGGGGGCAGCACCGGACATCTCCTCCCTTTAGATAATTTGGGGTCAGGCATTTCATGGCAGAAGGGCAGATAAACAATCCCATTGTCAACCAGTTTTGGTTGTAAGAGCTGTGAGACAAAGTTTTCCCTTAAACTGGACTATTAAAGGAAAAGTCCTGCTTACTGTCCCCTGTATAAGCATGAGGGGACATATGCGTAAAGATATAGAACATACAACCCGACCTACCAACTTAAAGATGATCCAAAGCTATTTAAAACTAAGTCCATCTTTCAGTCATGGTAGGGGGGCTTCCCAGTTTTCATCTGGGGAATCCCTCTACCCGAGTTCATAAAAAGAACACTCCAAAAGGACATGGGGACCTTGGGTCTTAGGCCTTAGGATCTTGGGTCTTGCTCAGGCCTGTTCCCATTCTGGGGAGTGTATTCTACACATTTTCTTTTTAAATGAATGCACACTTTCACTATTTCTATTCTGTGCCTTGTCTGATTCATTGTTCGAGACACAAAGAACCTAGAAACAACATAATGAGATACACAAGGAACTATCATTCAAAAAGTATGATAGTTTTGTTTTGTTGTTTGAAAACAGAATCTCGTGAAGTTCCAGACTGGCCTGGAGCTCACTGTGTAGCCAAGGATGACTGTGGACCTCTTCATCCTACCGCATTTCCCTAGTGTTACCATCACCATGTTATATACACCAGTTGTGTATCACCACGCTCTCTCTCTTTTTTTCTTAATTTCTTTGTTTTCTCGAGACAGGGTTTCTCTGTAGCTTTGGAGTCTGTCCTGGAACTAGCTCTTCTAGACCAGTCTGGTCTCGAATTCACAGAGATCCACCTGCCTCTGCCTTCCGAGTGCTGGGATTAAAGGCGTGTGCCACCATCGCCCGGCCACCATTCCCTCTTTATGAGCTAGCTTTTTGTTTGTTTTTGTTTTTGAGACAGTGGCTTTGTACCCCAGGCTGGCCCCAAACTTGTGATCCTCTTGACTCAGCCTTCCCAGTTCTGGGATTACAGTCCTGTATTAACACACCCGGATCCTTCTTCATTTATTTCTTTAATCGTTATATTTTATATTCTAAGCTATAACAATCCTATGTAACTTATTGCGGAGACTTCCAGCTTTGCTCCTTGGTTGCTATTTCAGTTTGGACAGCTCCATTTCCCAGTTTTGTTGAGCTCGCAAGACCTCTTTTCTGGCTCCCGGATGTTCCAGGTTCAGCTTGCCCTTGGTTTTGGCCGCCACGCACTTATCCACGAAGCTCTGTGTTTAGAGGCCAAGATTAGGATACTTAGAACCGCCTTTGAGCTGGTATCTAAGCTCCTGTTAAGTGCTTCAGGCTCTTAACCCTTCAGGCTCCAGCCCGCACCCCGGAGGGCACCTGCCTCCCGCGCATGCGCGCGAGGCAGTGACGCAGGCCCTGGTCTTGCGCGCTCAGCCAAGAGTGGAAGAAGCCAGCGACGACCTTGCATTTTCAGCCTGATTCCTGCTTAGCGGCCTGATCTTTCGCAGGTGACTGTGCCCGCGGTGCCCCACTGCGCTAGCGTGCGACCCTTTCCCGGACCTCCCCTGTCGGCGTACCCCATCCGGCTGTGCTCCACGCCCACCCGGGGTAACCCGCTTTGCTACACCCCCCCCCCCCCTCCAAGCTTGTCTCTGGGGGACGCCAACCTTGCTGGCCGCGCCCACTTCCTCAGCCTCAAGTCCTCTCTTCTTCTTCGGCGACCCCTCTCAGCCCCCGTTCCTTCTCCCGTCTCCGAAGCTCCCCCCTTGTTCTTGCTCTCTTCCCTTTCTCGAGCGTCTCTATTCTAACCTTCCCTCTTCCCAAAAGTCGCCTTCCTTATTGTAACCTCCCTCCCCCAGCTCCTGCCTCCCCTCCAGTGTCCTTACCCTGATTGTACTACCTCAGCCTCTGCCTCCTCTTTACATCCCAAAGTGTCCAGAATCTTGCTTGTTTTCCCTCCATCTCCTACCTCCTTCCCCTTTCCTCATCCTTATTGTATCTCCCTCCCCTTCCTGTCTCTTTCCGTGTTCCCCATCCTGGTTGTATTCCCCCCCTTCCAAGTCTCCGTTGCTTCCCCCTTCCTCGTTCATTGTCTACGTCCTGATCTGTGTCTTTCTTGCATAGCCACTCTTAATGATTTTGCCTAGCCTAGCACCCCTCCCTCTTTTCCTGGATCCCTGCGGGCTTCCCCAGTGTTTCCCACCATAATCTTATCCTTTCCTGTCCCACGTCTGGTCCAGTCTCGTGCCCCTCCCCTTACCCCAAGGGACCTTTCAGGGTTCCCCAAAGACCCACATCCTGATTGTATCCTCTCCAACTGAGCGCATCCCTTCCCCAGTGTTCCCTATCCTAATGGTATCTTCCGTAGAGCCGCTTAGTCCTAACATTCCTCCCCCCCTTCTCCACCATGGCGGGTGAGATGGGGGGGGCACTCTGCTGAGGATGGGACCTCTCTGGCCCCTCTTAATAATTCCTGTGGCCGCGCAAGGGACCGCCGCTGCCTCACGAAGACCCTTGGGATATCCTCGGGTCACCGTTGAGCAGCTCTGGTGGGCCCTCCCGTTCCCTGCGCTTTCATGGTCTGTGGTCTTAGACCGTCTTTAGTTTTAGGAGTTTGATTGTACAAGTGTTTGTACAGCTAGATCTAGACCTTGGGAGGTCAGACATTTTTATTTGGGGTAAGCAGAAATTGTTTGTTGTAGCTCTCAGTTCATAAAGGAGTGGAATAATCCCCAGCGTTTTAGAGTAGGTGGAGAGGTCACAGAGTTTAGAGACTGCCTGGCTGATTCAGAAGACACTGATCAATTCCTTCCAAGAAGCTGTGTGTGTGTGTGTGTGTGTGTGTGTGTGTGTGTGTGTGTTCTATTTTACTAAAATAGGAACGCTTTTCTCTTGTGATCTCAGAGGCAACCAGTCCAGGAAGTGACTTGTCCCACTTTACAGGAAATGGTAGGTGGACAACTGGGATTTATTGCCTGCTTTCTTAGGGTGATGAGTGTTTGCTGAAGGAATCATTGACCAAACATGGCTGTGTGTCCTCCAGCCTGTGCTGTGGGCTTGCCTCTCGAGTGAAGAAGGGCAGGTAACTGGGAGTGCTGCTGCAGGCTTCTTCCTTAGGGTGTTTGGAGTGTTTCCTGGGCCCAGGACTCTGGGTGGTCAGTGGGCTATGGTTAAGACAGGAGGCTTGGGAAGGGACCCTCTAGCCAGGCAGGTGCTTGTCTGGGTTTCTCTAGTGTCTGTGATGTTTATTTTAAGTGTGAAAGATTTCCCACGGATCTTCCTCAGGACAGAAATCAAAATTCTCTTAGGGTGTTTTCCTGTCAGACACACAGTAGGTGTTTGGTAACTTAAGGGTGTTAGCTCTCCTTTGTAAGTAATTTCTCTGATAATAAAGACTGAGTTTATGAAGTCAATCTCTCTCACTCTCTCATCATGTCTGTCTCTGTCTGTCTGTCTGTCCCAACCCCTTTCTATTCTCTTATTTCTCTGTCTCTGGAAACTGAGCCTGTAAGCTGTGGTTTTGGCAGAGAGCCAGTGATCTGAGAGGTTTATACCCTGAACACCAATGAGTCAGCTGCAGCCAGCAGGTGATATATCCCGGGGCGGGGGGTGGGGGGGTGGGCAGGACGGACAAGCAGTCCGCCATTCCAGTCACAGTCTCGGGCTCTCTGGTCAGGAGGTCAGCCTAGTCCCTGAAGTTTATGGCGTCTGTGCATTCCTCCTTCTTGTCTGCTCTTCTCTATTACAGTCTCTTTTTAACTGGGTTTGGGCATTCCTAAAGATGCTGAGTCCTGTGTTCCTCCCTGTGCCACCTGGGTCAGGGGTTAACTCAGAACAGCCAACCATGAACAGATTCCTTTCAACAACACATGTTACACACGTGTCCTTAAAATATAGAGGTTAAAAGTGCTCTTATATGCCCTTCCTGCCCCTTGTCATTCCCTATTATTAATAAGAAGTCATATCTGTGAATACTGTATCATATGGATGGTGGACTCCTGCTGCTGTGCGCTTAGGTAATGCTTAATATGGCTTCATTCCTGTAAGGAACTTTCCAGCATAAAGCTGTATATACCATTTGCAACATAAGCAGTTAGGCTGGGGAGATGGGTAAAAAAAAAGTTTCCCTGAGGCCTGCAGGGCTCAGGAGCTAGGAGGCAAGAAGACCAGGGCAGAGCTGAAGAAACTCCCCAAGTGTTTTGTTTTTATCTGAGAGACAGTGTTATGAACCCTCTTAATCTTTTGTGAAATAGGAAGTTTTTGTTTTTTTGTGCATCCTATAAAAACAGCACAGCCTTTGATGGATTTGTTCCATCCCCTGTCCTGTCAGAGCGGCCACATGGAAGTGTGCTCCTGTAGCACTAGCTGGAGATGGGGTGAGTGGGTGGATGGGAGGCAGGTTCTCCTTAACTCCTGAAAACTTGCTGTGCTTTTAGCTCGGATTCATATGTGGCTTCTTTCTTTTTTCCAGCCTTTCTTCTGCATTAGTGGATGCCAAAGAAAATAAAGAATTACTTGATTAGTGTCAGCAACTACCCAAAACTACATAGTACAAACTGAGAGAGGAAAGATGTTATTAGGTTGTATTTCTTGAACAACCCAGGACCATCTGCTCAGGGATAGCCACACCCACTGTGGTCTAGGCCCTCTCACACCAATTATTCATTGAGAAGATGCCTACTGGCAATACCCTCTAGGCAATCTGTTGGTGGCTTTTTCTCACTTGAGGCCCCTCTTCCCAGGTAACTCTAGTTTGTGTCAAGTTGGCAGAACAAAAATAATATATACCAAAACAACAACAACAGAAACAAACTTGATGAATCTACCTACTTTATTTTCTAATAATTCTCATTGCTTTCAAATTGGAGGGAGGAATTTTAGTGACTGTATTATAGCAAATGAAAGTCAGGAAACACTATTATGATCATATATTTTTAAGATTCATAAAGACTAATGTTTCTAAGCATAGACTGTGGACCCGGAAGACCTGTGTTCAAATCCCATCTTAATTTGTCACATTGGGCAGCTAATTTGGTTTGCTTTTTCATCTGTAAAATGAAAATAGATCATTTACTTGACAAGACTATGGAAAACATGGCTGAAATAACATACAAGTGTTTGCCATGGTGCCTGACAGAAAAAAACTCAATGCAAGGTAGCTATTTAGCAGCAAGTTAAAAATACCAGGAGAGTCAGTTTCAAAGATTAATACCGACTGTCAACTTGACAAGATCTAGCATCATTTAGGAGACAGAACTCTTGAGTTAGCCTGGGAGGGTGTTTCTAGATTGGGTTAACGGAGGTGGAAAATCCACTCTAAATGTGGATGGCACCCCTCCCCCCCCACCATGGGCTGGGGTTCTGGACTGAGTAAAAAGACACTGAGCTGAGCATCAGCATCCACCTGCTTGATTCCTGATGACGGATGCCATGTGACCAGATGCTGCATGTCCCCACTGCTATGACTTCCCTGTCACGATGGACTCTATCCCCTCAGCCTGTAATCTGAAATAAACCCTTCCCTCCTTAAATCACTCTTGTCTGTTACCTTGTTACGGCGATGAGAGTAATAGCTAATATACTTCACCCTGGCGGTGGGGAGAGTACCCCCAGGATACATGACCCAACCAGTCTCTGAAAGGACAGAAATGCTTCTCTTTCTTTGCTTGGCATGCTGAGTGCCACATGCTCTGTAGTTTACCCCTGCGTGTCACTATTATGTGTTATAGATGCCATGATATGTCCTATTACAGGATCCATACATAAGTTGAGACTCGCCAGGAGCCCATAGTTAAGAGACTTTCGAATATTAGGGAGAGTTGATTTTTAGATAGACTTTGAATATTTTAAGAAACTTTGGACTTTTAATTTGTTGAATTTTTAGTAACAATGGGACTTTAAAAAATTTAAATGTTTTATATTGTGCGGTTGGCATTAACACGAGACTTTGGGGATAAACAAAAAAGGAAGGGTTATTGTTTCATAGTGTTATATTTGTGTGTCAAGTTGACAAGGTGTCATTTGTTTTGGTTTGGTTTTTGTCAGCTTGTCACAAGTTAGAGTTACCTGGGAAGAGGAACCTCAACTGAGAAAATGCCATTAGAGTCTAAGTAACCGGAAGGGAATTTTCTTACTTAATGATTGATGTGGGTGGTACTGGGCAGGCAGTCCTGGGTTGTATGAGGCAGCAGACCAGCAGGCCGTAAAGGAGCAAGATGATAAGCATCATTTGTTTCTCCATTGTCTCTGCCCTGGTTTCTGCCCTGAGTTCCTGTTTTGGTCGTGAGAAGTAAGTGAAGGCCATTAGTAAAGGTACCATCTCGGTCTCAGTAAAAGTGCCGGGATGGAAGGAACCACAAAATTGAGGCTTGGCATCATGTGGCAAGGTCAGAGTCCCTGAAGAAACTTCTTCCTTCCTTTGATGATAGAATGTGGTGTGTAACACTGAGCAAAATAACCCTTTCCTCCCCAAGTTTTTGCGGTCGTGGTGCTTTATCAGAACACTAGAAACCCTGAGACAGTCTACGTGAAGGTAATTTTGATGTGTCAGTGTTAAACCTAGCTCTGGCCTCAAGGGGAATGTGGTGGTTTGTTCTTAGACAAATGTTAGTGACGACCATGGCCCCAGGATATGGATTCATTTTCCCTGGGTCTCAAGTGCCCATTTTCACTCTTTTAAGCTGCCCTTTTGATATAGTATCTACTTCTATTTCTGTCTGTCTGTCTGTCTGTTTTTGTAACAGTTTCTCACTGCATAGCCCTGGCTGGCCTGGAATTCACTATGTAGATAACGCAGTCCTCAAGCTTCTAGAGATCCACCTGCCTCTAGACCCTAGAACCCTAGGATTAAAGGCACATACCACCAAGCCCAACTAGTTTGAGGAGCTTAAACAACAGCAGCCAAGCATGCCTGAGTGTGCAGTGTGGATGAATTCAGAGGAGGGCATAGGATCCCCTGGAACTGAACTGAAGTGGTTGTGAGCCGGCTGCTGTTGCTGCTGGGAACTGAACTCTGCAAGAGCAGCGTGTGTTCTCAACTGCTGTGCTTCTCTCTCATCTGCTTGCGGTACCGCCTTCCAGCCCCCAAGGAGCTTTGAAAAATTCTTTGAGGAAACGAGAATCATTTTGTTCTGGAAAATATCTCATGCGTTTCCTTTGCTCTTTCTCTATGGTTTGTTTTCAAAATCACATAAACAGGAGATTTATTTATTATTCTGAAGGTTGAGCCCAGAACCCTTCTCTATGCCATGCTATGCTGTGGCTGGGTTGTAACCTTAGTTCCTAGCAGATTTTTTTTCCTCTTAAAATGTTTATCTAAGCTGGGCAGTGGCGGGACACACCTTTAACCCCAGCGCTCCGGAGGCACATACATGTTATACATAAAAACCAGATTACAACTGGAGGGAGTCGCTTCTCTCCTCCCCACCACTTTAGGTCCTGGAGATGGGGATTGAACTCAAGTCATCAAGCTTGGCTGCAGAGTTCCTTAACCATCTCTCTAGCCCTTCCTTTTTCTTTCTGAGAGAAAGATACCACCACCACCACCTTGTCTCCCTCTTTTTCCCCTCCCCTCCCTCTCTGATTTCTTTCCTCCCTCCCTTTCTTGCTCTGCTTTCTGCTTCCCCCTTTTTTCTGGTGCTGAGGGGTGGCACCCAAGGCACACAGGTTCCATTCAAGTGCTCTGCCACTGAGCTGTAGCCCAGGCCTATTGCCTTTTTGCTTGTGGTTATTTTAACCCAGAGCTCTGAATGTTCTTGATTTTAGAACATTCTGTTTTTGACTTTTGGGATACAGTGTGTGCTATTTCGTTGACAGTGATGCTGCTGTGTTTTTATGGGGAGAGCCTGGGCCTTGGCAGCACTAACAAGCCAGACAACCACTGATCCCTACCAGACCAATCAGACAGACAAGTGATAATGAAAAAGCCGCACACCCCTTTCCACCATGTCTGCCTTACAGGGTCTGATACGAGGTTAAGATTTATTTATTTTTCTATTTATTTACCTATGTTTCCCATGTAGGGTTGTTTTGTGTACGTCTGTATTACATGTATATAGTGCCTTCAGAAGCCAGAAGGTGTTGGGTGCCTGTTACGGGAGAAAAAAAAAACTTACAGATCACCGTCAGCCCTCTGCGCAACCAGGAAGGGAGTCTAGTCGAGGGTGGAGCAGGAAGTGAAGAGAGAGAGAGGAGAGGGAAGTGGCCACATTTTTAAAGGGAGAGAGACCACGCCCCAATGGGCTGGTATCTCAGCAGCGATAGGCTGGAGGAGTGGGAGGACCTCCCGTAACACGTGCCCTGTGATTGGATGTGTTGTGAGCCCCCATGTGGGTGTTGAGAGTTGAACCTGGGCCCTGCGGAGCCATCTGTCCAGCACCAAGGTTTAGGTTAAAATAGAAGGTTAGGAAGTATACGTAACTAAGTAGTTCTGGAAGGAGTGCATCACTGGCTCGTTATTGGTTGACTGTCTCTCCTGTAAGGTGGTCTCACAAGTTGCCAGAGCTGAGTGACGTCTTTTTCCAGGAGACTTGGCTCCCCTCTGGTGGTACTAGGCTTCTGCCTTTCCCTTCCAGCACTCAATGAGTGGTTCTATAGTATGAATGATTACCTAGAAAGTAAATGAAACAAACACATCATTCTTAGTTAGTCTTTATGGTGTCTAGGATGAGACTGGGAACACATTTGATGCTCTGAGATAATTTACTGATTTCAATCAGTAACTGTTGGAAATTTTATTGGGAGAATGTTCATGCTGTTAGTCACTGGGAACCTAATTCAAGCCAGTTTAAAATGCAAACCTCCCCTTTGGCTTAGCAGAAAGCCCTGGATTAGGGTGATGTCTTCTGAACCTGTCTGCTCTTTCTCCTGCAGCTGACGGGATGGCGTTTGTGAAGAGCGGATGGTTGCTGCGGCAGAGTGAGTAGAGACGCTTGAGTCTGCTGAAGCAGATCATGTTTGTAAACAGTCACATCTGGTCAGCGCTGTTGTCTTGCATCTCCTCTGGGAATTCTTGGAGCTCCTTGAACTGTTTGTGGAAACCCGGAGTTGATAGGAACTGGAAAGTGCGGAAGTCCCCACTCCTTTCCCTTTCCCTTCCTCAGTCGTGCTCTTTGTTATTAAGGGTCTGACCACGCCTGGGTTCCCTGCCTCTGGCCTCTGTGTGTGTGGGATAGCCTGTCCTATGTGGGGCCTCAGAAGGATCAGTAGGGAGACGTGTCTTGGTGGGCCCACTGGCCTTCTGTTTCCAGAGGAAACTCTGTTCTTTGAGCTCGAGGTCCAGTCTCCTAAATCTGGCAGCCGTGGATGTTTTCTTCCATCCAGCTGTTCTCCTAGGCTGCCACTCTGACCTGCTGTCAGGCAGGGAGAGCCAGTTACCCCTTCCCAGACCTGGAGCAGTGCTGTGTTCCCCAGGTCTGCGGGTAGCCTTAGCCTAGACAAGGTGAATAGAATAATGCTGACTTACTGATATTTCAGAGGGTGGCCTCATTCCCAGAGGGCTGTCCCCCAACCTCCTGTGAATGGGGGACATGGGCCTCTTTGCTCAGACCCAAGGACAAGTCTTTTGCCAGTTCTTTGGCTGGCCTCTGGTTTTCTCCTTAAACACCACCATGCTCTTGGAAGGTGAGCCTTTTTTTTTAAAGTTATTATTATCATTCTTACATGTTTTTCCCATCCATGATGGAATGTTGAAAGGCCCAGTCTTGGGTGGGCCTTGTGCAGGTATGCACAGCTGCTGTGTTCATGAGTACAATGGCTGTGTTGTTTACTGTCACAGCCTGGGAGGCCAGCTCCCAGGACTGCACCCAGGGTTGCGAAAAGAATGCCTCTCAGAGCACTGAGTAACTTAAAAATATTTCTTCTCTGTCTTTGGGCTAGACTTTTCTTTCTGAGGGTAAAGAGAGAAACACACGCTTTCTGATGGTAGCTTAAGAAAAAGAGGAACAAACACAAGCTTTCCTAATGGTAACCACCTTACTTCATCTTGAATAATCTCTCTTTCCAGACAGTCTCTCTACACAGTTACATCTCTTTACATACAATTACATATCTCTCTCTGCATACACATGTCTCTCCCCTGCACAGCCGTACATCTCTCCACGCAGTTACAACTCTTTACACAGCTCACACGTGCTTCCTTTCCATGCCTCTCTCCTGCAAACCCTCTACCCACTCAGCTGCATCTCTTCCAGCTTCTCTGACACCACTTCTCTCCATCACACAGCTCCCCTCATAGCCAAAGCTTCTGGACAAACATGAATCACATCTTCAGGGTCACGTAGCTCTTCTTGAATAAACAACAAGAAACTGAACCATACTGCTCACACAGTTTCTCTCAGTCTAGGAAGCTTGCGCTGCCCGGCCAGTGAGCAAAGTAAGCACGTAGCTCTAAGTGGTCAGGGTTCCCAGGCAGGAAGTGACATTGAAATTCAGGACTTAAACACTAAACAGTTAATTGACTGAACTTGTGGTTGGGGAGTGCGTGCAGAAAGTTCATTGCTGAGAGAGTTATGTCTACTAAAGTTGCTTCGTGCTCTGACCATGAATCAGCAATAAATACCTGGGAAATTGACCTTGTATTTTCATCTCTAGGGGCAACCAGTTTGCTTTCAATTTGTTATAAAGTCTAAAATTAGTTGTCTTTGTGACTGAGAGTACTATACTTTTCTATGTCAGTCTGAGTAATGAATAATATCCTAGTATTATTTCTATCATCAGAATTATAAAGCAAAAATCATCTTCTTGACCATCCATACCTATATGTGTGCCCGCAGATGGAACATTTTCATGAGATAAACACGCAAGCAGTAGAAAAAATACCCATAGCTGGTTTTAGTGGCATATGAGAAAAATGACAGAGACAGACAATCATTTACATTCAGGGACCCCATGACCTTTCCAAGTGGGGTTCCCCATCAGAGAATTATTCATCTGGTGGGTTAGCCCGTTGAATACTGGTTGTCACCTGCTGTATCTTCTCAGTGTCTGGCAGTATCCAGATGGCAGTGTTCCACAGATCTCTTCTCCATCCTTTGGCATTTACATGTGCCCTGTCAGCTCTTCCTTGACATTCCCATAGAGGGGTTGCAGTCTCAATTTCTTGTTTATTTCACTACTTGGGCTTTGCTTAATAGCCTTCCTGTGCTTGCACTGCTTTTTTTTTTTTAAAGATTTATTTATTTATTATACAGTGTTCTGTCTGCATGTATGCCTGCAGGTCAAAAGAGGGCGCCAGATCTCATTACAGATGGTTGTAAGCCACCATGTGGGTGCTTGGAATTGAACTCAGGACCTCTGGAAGAGCAGCCAGTGCTCTTAACCGCGGAGCCATCTCTCCAGCCCCCTGTGCTTGCACTGTTAAAGTGGGAGTGGCAAGGCCATGCCTGTGTCTGTCAGTTTTCTGTGGGTGGCCAGTTTCCGCCACACCTTTATTATTTTAGCTCAAAGATGACTTTCCCTATCCCTCCACCCCTCAGGTACTATTCTGAAGCGTTGGAAGAAGAACTGGTTTGACCTGTGGTCTGACGGTCACCTGATCTACTATGATGACCAGACTCGGCAGAGTGTAGAGGATAAGGTGCATATGCCGGTGGACTGCATCAATATCCGCATGGGACATGAGTGTCGGGGTAAGCAGTGCCCAGACCTGCCATGCCTTCTTTCCTGACAGCCTGCTGCCAGTATCAAACTGGGTGCTGGCCGGGCAACCATAGTGCGGCCTAGGCACACACAACATCAGCATCATGATAGATGGACCCCCCACCCCCCCATTGGAGTTAGGCCTTGCCTGCTTCTCTTCATCTTTGGAGAAGGGCCAGACTGCTAGCAATACCAGGAAAGGTGGTACGCTCTTAAGTCATGCTGGTTTTCTGATTTAGACACTGCGTATATGTGGTAGTCTACTCAGTTTCTTGAAACCATGCTGAAGTACATTGGTGCGGGGCTCAGTCATCCTTCCTTTATGCTCACTTTACGGGGAACAAATGGCGTCTTCCTTGCCAGCTAGCTAGATTGTTTCTCTCTTGCTCCTTAGTTAGGCCCCTGGTTTTCCCTACGTAGTGATGCACCATCTTGTTCTTCACTTCCGTGGGTTGTTATCCCTAAGAATGAGTGAGGAGGGAAAGAAAAACAAAAACAAAAAGACAAGCTGCAGCGTGGTCCTTCATTCTGCTTGTTTCTCCTAGACATCCAGCCTCCAGATGGGAAGCCCAGAGACTGTCTGCTGCAGATCGTCTGCCGAGACGGCAAAACCATCAGTCTCTGTGCTGAGAGCACAGACGATTGCCTGTGAGTTTTGATTTTATTATGAGATTCTTTAATTGACAGTATTTTCTGCTCTGATTTCCACTTGTCAGGAAGGGAAAAGAATGGGAGTAGAATTTCCCTCCAGGCTGAGACTGAAGGAGAGAAAAAACGGCAGGGGCCTTCCTTGGATCTGATTTCTTTCTTGGGTGTGTATGTCTGTGTGTGTGTACATGCGTATGCATGGCTGTGTGTATATGGAAAGACACACGTGTGCCATGGCCAGGGTGGAGGTCAGAAGACAATATCAGTATGGATCCTCATTTGTCACCTTGTTTTTGAGATGGCCTTGTTGGGTTTTCATTTTCCCATGAACTCCCTGAGAGTCTCCTGTCTCTCCTCATTTCTTTGTAGGAGTGCTGAGTTTTACATCTTAATGTTAAACATCTGGATTTTTTTTATGAGTTCTGGGGATTCAAACTCAGGTCCCTGTACTCTCAAGGGCAATGCTTTCACCCACCGAGTCACCTCCCGAGTCCCCTTTATTCTGAGTTCTTTCTCTCTTGCTCAAGCAGTGTTGTGGTTTGCATAAGAATGGCCACTGTAAGCTCCCGTATTTGAATGCTCAGTCATCTGGGAGTGGCACTGTTTGAAAATGATTAGGAGGTGTGGCCTTGTTGAAAGTGCAGCACTGGGGGTGAGCTTCAAGCTTTCAAAAACCCTGCCTAGCCCAGAGTCTCCCTGCCTGTGGATCAGGATGAGGCTCTCTGGTACTCCCCAGTGCTGTTTGCAAGTTGCCATGCTTCCCTGCCGTGATGATAATGGACTAAACCTCTGAAACTATAAGCAAGCCCCCAATTAAGTACTTTTTTTTTTTTAAAAAAAAAAATAATAGTTGCCATTGTCATGGTATCTCTTCGCAACAATAGAACGGTAGCTAAGACATGCAGGATTCCAGAGTGAATGGCAAAACCCGTCACACTGGTCTTATGTGTGTACAAGAGATGGGGCGGGGGGGGGGGGGGGGGGGGGGGGACTGATTGATAATGTAGCCCTGGCTGACTTAGAACTCTATATCTATATAGACCTTACACTCAACAGAGATCCATTTACCTCTGTTTCCCTATTGTTGGTATTAAAGGTATGTGCCACAATGCCTGGATAAACTTTCTTTGGATCTATTTTTAAATTTTTACTAAAATTAAAATGTGTGTGTTTGTGTGTGTGTGTGTGTTCCGACCCTTCGTTGTTGCATAGCCTTCTCCTGCTGGATCTGCACCACGTCAGTCATGTTGGACTGAGGACCTTAAAGTTTGACCCCATTTTCATCTGATTTCATGTGTAAAGACCCTATGTCCTGGTGCGTCATACCCATTGGTACTAGGACCATGAATTGAGCGTGTCTTTTGAAGGCATGTAATTCAATCCCCTACAGAGACCTCTGAGGAAAGATGGGGAAATAAACGTGGGTTGTCTTCTCCAACTGTCGAGTGAAGCGAAAGCTTTTATTTATTTACCATCTGTTTATACGATGGATACGTTCTCTGGCTGAGCCCTTCATTAGGGTTCATCCTCTAGAAATATTTACAGGAGCTACAAGGGAAGCAGGGCATGCTGGGGTACATCTGCCATCCCAGCACTTGGGAGGTAGGGGTGGAAGGATCAGGAGTTCACAAACAGAACTGGGGCACCAAGGTAACAGAGAGCAAGCATTCTTTTGGTTGGTAAAAGTGTTGCAGGCATGCTGGCTGGTTTTATGATGGCTTGACGCACGCCTGACACACGCCTGACACATGCCTGACACCGGAGGGGAGGGAGGCTCCCTTGAGAAGGGCAACAGTCTCCATGGTCTCTGCCTCAGTTCCTGTCTCCAGGTTCCTGCCCTGTTTGAGTTTTGCCCTGCCTATTTTTGATGCTGAACTCTTTATGGAAATGAACCCTTTCCTCCCCAAGTTGCTTTTGGTCATGGACTTTCATCACAGCGATAGTAACTCTAACCGAGACAATTGAAATCGCTTCATATCATGGAACATGGAATAGTTATTAAAAATGAATTAGAGGCTAAGTGTGTTGGCATACAGCCGAATGGCCATACTCTGCAGGCTGAGATGGGAGGATATGGAATTTGGAGTCAGCCTGGGTTACACAGTAGGTTTCGAGCCAGTGCTGGCTGCTGATGAGAAGGTTTACAGCACATTTTACAGGGAAGAAAATATGAAACGTAAAATCTAAAGTATATTATGTTTAAACAGTATAGACTATAAACCGGTTCTTTAAATATACATCTTTTCTTAGTTCATGTTTTGAGAAAAAGATGATTTGGTGGGTCTTGGGGTAAGGCCTGAAGTTTTGTTCTGTTTATTCTGATGTGGTTGGGGTGGTAGAAGGCAAGGTCTTCATCTACAGCACAGGTTTGCCTCCAGCTCATGGTAGTCATGGTGTTTAAGTCTCCCAAGTGCTGGGATTACAGGCTACAGGTCTCTCTTTAATCAAGCCTTTCCAGGACTACTGATGCTAGCCTGTTTTAAGAATCACTGGAATGTTGGGTTTGTTTTGTTTTCTCTTTTCTCCAGGGCTTGGAAGTTTACACTGCAGGATTCCAGAACGAACACAGTAAGTTGCCCGTGGTGGTTCCTGTCCTGTTTGCACATCCTGGTTCTGTGTAGCAAACTGGAGAATGGGAGGTGGGGAGAAGGAAGTGGAAGAGAGAGGGGAGCGGTCTCCTGACCATGCACTGCTCCTGGAGCTGGACAGAGCAGGGTGGCTCTTGCTGACAGTGCTCACGCCAGATTACGGTAGGAGGTCCCTGTTGAGATCTGAATATGAGACATCCCCTATAGACTCACTTGTTTGAACACTTGTTTCCCAGCTGGTGGAGCAGTGTGGGAAAGTTACAGAACCTTAGGATGTGGAGCCAGTGGGGGTCCTTGGGGCGGGCCTTGAACCTGTCTTGACTTCCTATTCAGTACTGATCCAGGATACACTGTGAGCAGCTGCGCCCTGCCTGCTGCTGTGTCTCCCTCTAGAACTGTAATCCAGAACTAACTCTCCCTCCCCTGGATTGTTCTCATTTGGTTATTTTGTCGGAGTAATGAGACAGTAGCTAAGACTACACCCTCCTCCCCAGGGGTGTCAGTCCCAGTGATTCCTGCTGTCCGTCACCTTTCACCGGGTTTGCATCACCTTGAATTCTGCTGTATCTTCAAGTAAAGCTTCAAAAAGAACCACGGTGACCACTTTATCCATAAGATCGCAGCCTCTTAAGAAACCAAAACCTTCTTGTTTTTGTCCCTAATTTTATTTCTGACCTTAGGAGATACAGAAACCATAAACCCTGTTGTAACCCCGGCAGAACCTTTGTGGTCAACGTGTTCATTCTTAGATGGGGCTCTACTTTTTTGCAGTATCTTTGTAGGGAGTAAAGGGTAAAGTAGATCGGGCTTACAGAAGAATTTGTGCAGGTGGAAATGAACTCAAAAACCCAGTCCTGCTCCTCTCAGCCAGATCCCGTTCCTCCAAGCTCACTCCAGACTCCAGTTGTCTATCTTTCATGCACAGCCCCTGCTCATGAAATTAGTATTGACGACTGTATTAGAATTAATATAGTCAGCAAAATCCCACCCAGCACAATTCTTTGTGTGGATTTTTAAAAAGAGCTACTGTTTTTCCTTTTCCCCTGGGGCGTAGTTCTTGAATTACAGAAAGAGCATGCTCCTGGAGCCCTTCAGATGTGACCCGATGGAGAGAGGTGACTCTTGGTCTAAGCGTTGGGCAATGGTGGAGCCTCTAGCATCTTCCCAGGCCAGGAGCATTTGCTCCACTCTGACTGGAGGGCTGAGCCAGAACCCTCCAACTTGCTGCTACACTCAGAGGGTGTTGTAGTGAGGCTGGAGGCCCCCCCTGGATCAGCAGGAGAGGCCTGTCCTTCTCAGAGAGCTGAGGCCTGTTGATCTTTCGTTTGCTGAGTAAATGTGCTGTTGGTCCTAGCCCCCTTGTCTTACACAGGCGTACGTTGGCTCGACAATCCTGTCTGAAGAGACTGCCGTGGCCGCTTCACCGCCCGCCTATGCTGCCTATGCGGCGCCAACCCCTGAGGTAGGGATCAGATCTGAGCAGAGATCGGGCAAGTGAGGGAAGCTGGGGCTCTGTTGCTCTGCCATTTCTGTTTGTCTTTTCTTTTGTTTTTTGGTTGTGGTTTTATTCTTAATCTTGAGTCAGTATCGGGAAGTTAGAAATACACTCAGAATCTTTCCTGGTTATCACAGAATATCCCTCATCCTCTTTACTTCAGTGAAACAGCAACTATTGAGCTAGTGGTGTAGCTTGGTTGATAGAGCATTTGTCTCACAAACTGGAGGCCCCGGTTCAGTCCCCAGCACCGCATAAACTGGGGGTGGCAACACCTGGACTCTCGGCGCTTGGGTGATGGAGGTTGAACACTCAGGAGATCTAGGTCATTCTTGGACTCTCAGCGCTTGGGTGATGGAGGTGGAACACTCAGGAGATCTAGGTCATTCTTGGCTGTAGAGGAGGTCAGCTTAAGCTAGAGATTCTGCCTCAAAAGAAACAAAAAAGTCTAGTGTTTATATATATATTTTCATGTTTAGATATTTTGTTCGTAAAGGTTTATTTTTCTTTTTCTTTATGTGAGTGATGGAGATTAAGCTCAAGGCTTCACACATGCTAGGCCAGTTCTTTTCCACTGAGCTACCTCACCCACGGTTTATAGATTTATTTATTAATTAAAGGATGTGTATGTATATATATGTATATTTATGTATGTATCTGATACATGTTTATTTGTGTGTTGGATTGGTCAGGCTGTGGGAGTCAGTTCTTACCTCACACCATGTGGATCCTGGAACTTGAACTCATGTTCGCAGGCTTTGGTGGCAGGTGCTTTTACCTGCCAATGCCATATAACTAATTACTTGACTTCTTTTTCTCCCCCTAAGTATTTATTTTATTTAATTATGTGCATGTGTGTCTGTGGATGCAATGTGCACATAAGTGCAGGTGCCCCCAGAGGCCAGAGGCATCATGTCCTCCAGAGCCAGAGTTATAGGTGGTTGTGAGCCTCCTGATGTAGATGCTGAGAGCTGAACTCTGCACCTTTGGTGGTAGGAGTAGGGTCTCCTGCAGGTGATTTGTATGTGTTTGCTTAGCGTGGAGGAGTTAGCTACTGTCTGCAAATATTGCCTCTTGCTAGGCCGTCCCTTCTTTGCTTCTTTGGGCAGAGAAAACGCACTTCTTCTGAGGTCTTTTTTGTCTATACTCATTGGAATTTCTGAGTTAATAGCTTCTCCATTATCCAATCTAGACATGCCATAGTATGCCTGTAGAGGTCAGCAGACACCCATGTATGTATGTATGTATGTATGCATGCATGTATGTTAAGTAAAATAAAATCACATCATTGTTCTCCCTCCATTCCTACCCCCAATACTTCCCAAGTGTGCCACCCCTCTCCATCCCCACACACCCCTGCTCCTGGTCAGAGAGTGAGTTTTAGGACTTGTTCATTCCTTCCATGATGTGAGTTACAGGATGGGATGCATGTCACCGGGCCAGGTGACAAGTCCCTTTACCCACTGAGCCATATCACCAGCCCCTCAAAACCCTCAAAATTGTATTTCTCACAGGGCTTTCTCTTTTTTTTCAGGTCTATGGCTATGGTCCATACAGTGGCGCATACCCAGCAGGAACTCAAGTTGTCTATGCTGCCAACGGGCAGGCATACGCTGTGCCATACCAGTACCCATATGCAGGTAGCTCGTGCTGCCTGCCGCTCCTGGTCTCTGCATACGGTTGGGGGCAGGGGGGATTCCTATGTTTCAGTTTGAAGTTAAATGAGCTGCTCTTTCTCCTGGAGACCCCAGATGAGTCTGTCACTCTGACTTCTGCTTATTTTTTTTTCTTTAATAGTCTTCGAGGTGCTAGAGTAATTTTAATTTTAAAAAATTCCATTTTATTTATTTTGTGCGCATGTGCCGTATTTGTGTGTGTGGATGACTGTGTGTCACAGTTCATGAGGGGACGTCAGAGGACAACTCGGGTGACAGCACATACTGTCACATAAAGGACGACTAGAAACGCGTCCGTGTGTTCATAGTTGTGGTCGTTGGAATGCCATGTCCCCGATATTGTTGGACATTCAAATACTTGATCCTCAGGTGGTGTCAATGTTTGGGGAGGCTTAGGGGTGTGGCTCTGCTAGGGGAGGTGCATCACGGAGGGCAAACTTTGAGGTTTCGAAAGCCTTGAACCGTTTCCAGACAACTCTTCGTTTCCGGCTTATGGTTTGAGATGTGCGCTCTCAGCTACCGTGCCTGGTGCTTGCTGCCCCAGGTCCTTCTTATGGTGATGAGCTCTTGTCCCTCTGGAACTGCAAGGCCTAAATATCCCCCTCCTTCTGTAAGTAGTCTTGGTCATGGTGTTTTATGACAGCAATATAAAGGTAGTGAAGGCAGAAGCTGGTACCAAGGAATGGGCTATTGTTGTGATAGACCTTAACATTTCGGTTTTTTTTTTTTTTTTGAAGATTGTGGAAGGCTTTGGGACTTGGCCTAGAAAAGTGGCTGAATGTTGTAAGCAAAGCAGAATGGGCCATCCTTGTAGGCTCTTGGGAGGCAGCAGTGCTGAGAACAATGTGAACTGTGGAGGCCCAGCTAGAGGTTTTAGAGAGGATCAATATCAGAAACTGGTCTAGAGACCATTCTTGTGATATTTTGGCAAAAAAAAAAAAAAATGTCGCTGCTTTCTCCCTTTGTCCTATGAACCTGCCTGAGGCCCAGTTAAAAGTAATGGACTAATTTCTTTGCCAGATAAGATTTCATGGCCTTCTGAAATACTGACTGCATCATGTGGTTATTAGTGATCACGCTTACACAGGTCTGCAATGTAAAAGAGCAAGCAGAGCAGAAAGAAATATAAAATGTAGTTTCAAAAGAAAAAGAGCACCAGGAAATTTAATGCTGCGACCAAGGTTTGTGTTGAAAGAGATGAGGAGGCCAGGTCAGCACTGGGATAAAGGGAAGGGTGCCTTAAGGCAGGACTTCACCTAGCTGGGAAGAAGCAAACAAAAACTATCGCAGCCGTGATTCTAGGAAGCTAGATTCCATCTCAAGTTGACCGTCAAACCTGGTAGCATCGTCCTCACAGTGCTGGCTTCATAGTCATGACGAAGACAACACGGCCACGTTAAGAAAGACTTGGTGATTTTGTCTGTATAGTACATGGGTCACCTCAGGATGTCAGGCAGAGCTGACTTCAGTTTTACTCTCAAAGGTGCTTGTAGAAAGTGGCAGGGATAGGGTTGGGGGATGGTTCAGTGGGTAGGCACTTTCTACCAAGCCTGGCAACTTGAGTTCAGTTCCTAAGATGCACACAGCTGAAGGAGAGAACCAACTCCCCCAGGTTGTTCTCTCACCCCCATGTGTGCTCTGTGGTGCATGCCTATTCCCACAAATAAGTAAATAGACTAATTTTTTTTTTTTAAAGTGACAGACTTTCATTTGGGCTTCTAGAATGAGCCTGCAAGAAACTCACTTGCAGTTTCTGTGTTTTCTTTATTGGTGAGAAGAGTTCTCCCCCAGCTCTCCCCCCCTCCTTTTAAAAATTAAATTATTTTAAATTGTCTGTATGTGTGTGGATAACGTGCACATGGCCAAGTAGGCCAGAGGTTTCAAGCCCCCCAGCGTTGGAGTTGTAGGCAGTTGTGAACTGATGGACCTGAATACTAGAAACCAAACTCGGGTCTTCTGCTCTTAAGGACCGAGGCTTCTCTCCAAATCCACCTCCTCAGCGAACTCTCTGAGTTGTCTCTACACATATCTAGCTTTTACCAGGCATAATTCAGACAGTTCAAGCTTGTTGACAGCGCTTTGGCATTAGGCTTCCTGGTGACTCACTGCAAGGCAGAGTCAGGAACTGGTGAGTTCACTGGTGGCTTAGGTGGCTTTCCACGCTCATCTCCTGGAGCTTCTTTAATGTCACATTCCGTAGATCTTTAACTGTTAGTGTGGGTGAGTCTGTCTTTTGTTAGTGGGCCATGCTGATGTATATTTGAGCGGTAAGGCTGTTAGTACTGCTGGAGGAGGAAGTAGAAGGCAGAGGCGGAAGCAGAGAAGGAATTGGGGTGAGGGGCAGAGGTGGGTGGGGTGGCGGGGCAGAGGAAGTGGAGGAGGAGACACAGAATGGATGGACGGCCGTGGCACCGTGAGAGGCCGCGTACTCAGAATTCTCAAGGTTACAGCACATTTGTAGCTTCGTGTGGCACATCTTAGCAATGTGGACAAGAAGATTTTCCCCAGACACTCTGCTGGTTTTCTTGGAGTTTGCACAATTCATTCTGCAAAGTCCTCCAAGAACATGAAATTCTCGGTTGTAGAGGAAGGACGTGAAGATGGTGTCTTCCTGTACCCCTGGCTCCTGGGCTGAGCAGTTCAGGCACCATGCCACAATCTTTGCCCTCTGTGATTACATCTTTGATGTTGCGACCTTTGAAGTTCCCAGATGTCCCTGGTGGGTTTCTCCTTTAGTGGGTATCTGTGAAGGAGTGCCTGCTGGGGCTGGTGTACCTAGCTCACACTGAATGAGAAGCTTCTGTTTAATCTTTTAGCTTAGGCATGGCTGTAATCTAAAAGTCCATAACAGAGTCGGGGCAGTGGCCTCTTAAAAAACAATGAAATCCTCCGGAGAGACCTGTCCTGACATTAGATGGAGAGTAACTGGTGCTGTTGTCATTAGCCCCCAAGGGGCTAGGACTGCAGGTGTGAGCCACCGTGCTTGGCACCGCGCTTGGCGGCTGACTCACCTTCTGTCAGGCTTTGCCCTGCCTCTCCCACATTCTTCTCATTTGTCTGTCATCCCAGCAGGCATGGTGCAGAGGGCTGCCATGGAAACCAGAGGCAAACCTCTGTAGCTTTATTGTCTACGATTGGGCCCTGTTTATCAGTGCTCTCATCTTCACACCGTTAAGGGGTTTGGCCCTGGCAAGCAGAGAACCCTGCTCTGTCAGTAAGTTCTTAGAGAGTGGTGTGTATAAGGTTTCAGGTCCTCTAGTGCCTCTGTTCCAGAGGCCACACCCCTGCAGCTCTCTCCCCAGGACTGAAAAGCAGCCTGTGCTCTAACCTCGCAGTTCTTCCAGACAGTTGAGTGCTTTCCCCGGGCAGCTTCGAGCCTGCCTCCACGCAAAATCCAAGGCTACTTTGAGTTCTGGCGCACCCTTATCCTCGCCTTTGTGGCTAGGTCACATCGTATCCCCCCCCCCCCCCCAGAAACTCCCTTTGTTTCCCCAGAACTGAAAGGAACTGAAGGCATTCTTCCTAGTGGTCATGGTGCTATATTTGTCTTAGTTACTTTTCTGTTGCTGTGATGAAACTCCATGACCCAGGCAGCTTATAGAAGAGTTTGTTGAGCCTTACGGTTTCAGAAAGTGAATCCATGGCTATCATGGAAGAGTATAGGCACATGTGGTACTGGAGCATTAGCCGAGAGCTTGCTTCCTTATCTGAGAAAGAGAGAGAGAGAGAAAGAGAGAGAGAGAGAGTGTGTGTCATGGGCGTTTAAACTCTCAAGTCCCATCCCCAGTGACATCTCCTCCAGCAAGGGCATACTTCCTAATCTTTCCAGAGCAGCTCAGCCAACTGGGGATCATATTCATATTGATATAGAAGTAACTTGAAGAATTGATGTTGGCTGGATGGTGGTGGTGTGTGGCTTTAATCAGTATTCAGGAGGCAGAGGCAGGCGGATCTCTGTGATTTCAAGGTCAGCCCGGTCTACAAAGCAAGTTCCAATACAGCTAGGGCTGTTATGCAGAGAAACCCTGTCTTGAACCCCCCCCCCCCAAAAAAAAGGCATTGAAGATACAAAGAATATATGAATAGACATAAAGTCACACAAAGTAGAATGTAACCAAGGGAGTACTACCTCTGCAATGCACCAAGATCTGTAGTATGCTAACCAGGCCTGTTTCCTATTGTTCTTTTTCATTGTAGATCTGCATAAGAGTGATCACTAATAACTGTGTGATTTAGTCAGTACTAGGCTGTCTTAAAATCACCTTCTCTAATGAGATTAGTCTAAAACTCCTCAATTTAACCTCAGGAAGATTCTTAAGACAGAGGTAGAAAGCAGCCACGTTCTTTTCCAAAATACCACAAGCTTAGTCTCTAGTTAAGTTGCTAATGTTGTTCCCTTCCAAAACCTCTTGAGCTTTCATGGCCTACATTTTCTCAGCACTGCTGTGTTCTAAGTGTCTACTAAAATGACTCATTCAGCCCTACTTCCAGCGTTCAACTGCTTTCCTTGTCCAATGTCCCAAGGTCTTACACAATACTCCAAACGTGGACACTTTTGGTCAGACCTGTGACAGTAATAGCCCATTCCCGGAACCACTTCTGTCTTAGTTACTTTTCTATTGCTCTGATGAAATACCGTGATCAAGGTATATAAAACTTATAGAAGAGTTTACTGGGGCTTATAGTTTCAGAGGGTGAGTCATGACCATCATAGAAGGGGACAGGCAGGCATGGTACTGGAGCAGTAGCTGAGAACCTACATCCTTATCCACACATAGGAGGCAGAGAGACAGAGCTAATTGGGAATGGTGTGGGCTTTTGAAATCTCAAATCCCAGTCCTGGCGACACATCTGCTCCAACAAGGTCACACCTTCTAATTCTTCCCAAACAGTTGAGCCAACTGGCGGCCATTCTCGTCTCAACCACCACCTTTCCCTAATAAAGTTCTTATGAAGGATGATCAGCTTCATCTCTACAAGCATGTACCGTCCTTTTGCCTTTTAGATAGGTTCTCACTAGGCAGCCCTGGCTGGGCTGAAACTCGCTGTGTAGTCCAGGCTGGCTTTGAACTCACAGATAGCCTCCTCTCTCTGCCTCCCACACGCTAGGATTAAAGATGTGCACCACCATGCCAGGCCTCATGTACCATCTTTTAAAATACAGTTTTTATTTATTTATTTTAAATATTTATTTATTTATTTATTATGTATACAGTATTCTGGCTATGTGTATGCCTGAAGGCCAAGGAGAGGGCACCAACCCCCATTACAGATGGTTGTGAGCCACCATGTGGTTGCTGGGAATTGAACTCAGGACCTTTGGAAAAGCAGGCAATGCTCTTAACCTCTGAGCCATCTCTCCAGCCCCTAAAATACAGTTTTAGATTTATTTATTTACCATGTATGAGTGTTTGGGCTGTGTGTGTGTGTGTGTGTGTGTGTGTGTGTGTGTATCAGGGGCATGCCTGATGTTTACAGAGATCAGAAGAGGGCATTGGATCCCCTGAAGCTGTAGTTATGGATGTTTATGAGGTACCATGGGGATGCCAGGTCCTCTGCAAGAGCAGCAAGTGTTCTTAATCACTAAGCCATGTCTCCAGACCGTAATTTATCTCATATATATATATATATATATATATATATATATATATATTTGAGTCTTCATATATAACAGTGTCTTCCTCAGCATATATGTGATGGGTCTTGGGGAGATTTGGGTTGAACTCACTGGAACCACCTGTTAACACATTAGTGAACACACTGGTCACATGGAGAGTAGACACAGTGTTTGTGTAAACTGGTCACATGGAGAGTAAACAACAGTGTTTGTGTTAAGGGCTCCATATAGCCAGACTTTCTTTGGACCACTTATTATTAATTATGAAATTATTATTATTAATTATGAAAACTTGGTCATAACTTAGGTTCGCTCCTTACTAGCTCCTAAAACTAGAATTAACTCTGCCCTCTGCTATGTGGCTTACTACCTCTTTTCAGTTCAGTCCCTCTGCATCTTGCTCACAAATCCCTGCTTCTCAGAATCCCCCCTCCCCTGCCACCCTGCAGTAGTTCCTCTCTCTCCCCAGGAGTCCTGCCTATCCTCTCCTGCCTAGTTATTGGCCATTCAGCTCTCTGTTATCCAATCAGAAGGTGCCTTGGGCAGGTGAGGAAGGACAGGCACGTCTTCCCACAGTGTGATCAGCTATCCCTCAACTGCACCATCTTTTCCATGAATGTTGCATTTTCAGGTGACATCCTAAAGATCTCGTCTTCTCTTCTTTTATAGGAGGAGTTTATGGACAACAGCCTGCCAATCAAGTCATCATCCGCGAGCGGTACCGAGACAGTGACAGCGACCTGGCCCTGGGCATGCTTGCTGGGGCAGCCACAGGCATGGCCCTGGGCTCTCTGTTCTGGGTCTTCTAGAGCCTTCAAGGTCTTCTGTGCATCGCTTCTGTTAGTCCTGTGTGCAATAATTGATCTGCAGGGCATTTCTGTTTGTGACAAGTGTCTTTTGTAATAATTTAAATAGTTCCTTTGGAGGTGGTAATCTGATGATTGTGACTGACCTGCAGGGGGACCACAGAGACGACCTTGAAGTGTACTATAAGCGGGAATCTGAGTTCTTTGGGGTACTGGCTTGCACCAAGTCTTTCTTAGGGAGCTCTCAGATGGCCTTATGTAAACACACCCATTTAAATGGGCATTTTCTGCTCAGTTAGGTCCGGTACTTAATCAAGGGATGATTTTCCCTGCTATGCCAATAATAACGCTGATGGAGGAGGATATGAATGAGTGTGGTAAGAATTCAGCTTCTTTAACTGTGAAATTTCACTCTAGACCTGGCCGCATATTACTGTAGAGCTGTGGGCTGGTGGCCCCTCAGGGCGGAGTGTGAGAAGCCTCGGTAGCTCCCAGGCGCCTGCCAGATTGACTGCTCAGGATGGAAAGGGACACTCGCTCCCTTTATAACTTATGCTCCAGGAATCTGTCCAGTTTTATTCGCTTGTTATTCTCCTGTTTGCTTTTCCCGGGAATAATTGGAAATCGTCTCAAGTTAGGACTTGATTTGAGCCTCAGAATTTGGGGACGTTTACCTTTAAACCCTGCTGAATGAAGAATAGTGAGTGGCAAGTGGGCGGAGAGAGGCTGGCATCTGCCCAGTGATGTGTTGCCAGTGTTTTGCTTTAGGTTTGTTGGTTGCCAGCTCAGTTGCCAGCCTCTACTTGCAGAGGAAGTATATGAGGGGAAGGAAGGAGAGCCTTAGTTGTATTGTACCTGTGTCAGACCCGGGGCCCAAGCTGCCCAGGGCACTCTTGAACTCCTTGAGAGGCGTGTTCTGAGCAGTGGTAGGCCCTATGGCTGTCCAGAGTGTGGGGATGAACCAGAGCTGGGTGGGGACGACTCCGGTTCCTAGGGAGACATGAGACTGGGTCGAGTCTCAGGGGTTTGTTTTAATCCATGTTAGTGGGGATCCAGTCCCTCCCGTTTTCGTGCCTGACCCACTCATACTAGAAAAGCCTACAACTAGAAAGTGCCCAAATGTGTGATGCTCTGGGAAGCCCACAGTCCTGTTTTCTGGGGAAAATGTATTTCTAATATTAGAAAATACATGTTGCATACATTTAAATCTTCTGTTCATGTCGTAAAGCTTCTAAGTCCAGCTTTGTGACCGGCGTGCTGTAAACCGTGTCCTTTCACAAAGGGGGGCAACACTGTGAAGGCCCTGTCCTCTACTCACACAGCCCCCTTTCTCCAGAGTGTGCCCAGCCCAGCACGTGTGTGCTGCCTTGCTACACTGCTTGGCAGCTTTCTCTTGGTCAGTTCAGTCAGTCTTGAACGTATCTCCATGTGAGACAGTTGCCAGGTAGATGCGATGGTGCCCGTGGTGTTTTTCTGCCTACTCCTAGGGGACTTGTTGACATAGCACTGCCCAGTTCTGGCTGAAATTTGCTTCTCTGTCGTCTCTGGTAGAGGGCTTTGTGGCAACATGGTTCTAATGGTTTATAGTGTCACCTTGATGAATGTAATGTTGATTTCACATCCCGTGTTGTAAGAATGGCTTTCTCACAATGTTATCATTCTTAAACTCCATGCTTTACTTACAAAACATTAAAATCAGTTTTCAGTGTTGCATAGGGACATTAATTTCGAACGTAGTTACTGGGGTTCCTAGAACCAGAGAGTGTTGAATCATGCCCCTGAAGTGCTATTGAAACAGAACTGTCTCCTACTGTCCCCTGGGTGTGCCCTGCCTAGACCTTGGCCCCAGTGGAACTAGCTTTAACAGGCAGCCATAGCTGAGCCTGATAGTATCTTGCCACCAGTTGCTTGATTCTGGAATGAAATACATTCTGGATATGAAGAATGGACTCAGGCATTTCATTTCCTTGGCTCCTATCCTCATAGATGCTGTCCCTTTGATTGCATCAGCCATGTTATTTGGCTCCTCAGTCAGTCATGGGGTTCATGAGTTGGCGGGAGCCATATGTTCAGGGTTGAGAAGCGTTTCAGGTCCATGGACTTTTACCTAAAGACCCAAGGCTGGAAGAGGTTGACTGCCGACATACACATGACTGATTTCATTGCGCTCTTAGTTCCTTGAGTTAACAACTTTCCATGTGAAAGATGGAAGCCCGAGGGCCATGTCTCAGATCATCACTTGTCAAGAAGGCCCGTCTTCACATATGTTAGGTCATGAGTGCCCACAGTAGCTCGTGGAGCGGAGGAAGTTCCTGCGGTGGAGACAGGATGATCCAGACTTATTTTCACATGTGTTGTTGCTCCTACGTAACCTTTTATTTTGCCTTCTAGTCTGTGTAGATGAAAGGCAGAGGACACAGGCAATCTTCTTGTGATTGCTTTTGCATTTCTGTTACTCTGCTGTGTCTACAGAGCCCGTTTCCTCCCCCCCCCCCCCGCCGTGTGCACAGTGTGTGTATGTTTGTAAGTGAACTTGTTAAAATATTAAATGATCATTAAACTTAAGCTATGTTTCGTTGTTTTTTAAAATTATTTCATGGTGGCTGGAGAGAGAGAGTTAAGTTCCCATCATGCAAGTATAGGGATCTAAGATCAGATCCCTGACATCCATGGGAAAGCTGAGCATGGCTACAGACATCTGTAATCATAGACCTGGGGCCTTGGAGAAAGGACAGCCGTAGAGCTTGCTGGCTGGCCTTCTAGCCAATCAGTGAGCTCTGGATTCATTGAGAGACCCTGTCTCTAAAGATAACACAGAGGATGATAGAGGATAACACATGACATCAACTGCTGGTCTTCACACAAACACATACGCATAAATTTCTGGCCATGGTGGCACATGCCTTTAAACCCAGCCCTAAGGAGGTGGAAACAAGAATATTATGAATTTGAAGCCAGTTTGGGATTATATAGGGAGGAAAAAAAAAAGAGTAGTTCGGTTTCTGCGTTTTCTGTTGTCAGCAGAAGAAACCCACCCATCCTTTTTCTTTTCAGACTTCCTTTTATTTCATTTTATTTTTGAGATAGGGTCAGCCAGGCAGTGGTGGCACATACCTTTAATCCCAGCACTCAGGAGGTAGAGGCAGGTGGATCTCTGTGAGCTGGAGGCCAGCCTGATCTACAAATATAGTTCCAGGATAGCCATGGCTGTTACGCAGAGAAACCCTGTCTCAAAAGAAAAAAAAAGCTGGAGCTGAAGAGATGGTTCAGTGGTTAAGAGCTTGCACTGCTCTTGAAAGAAAACCAACCAACTCACTAATTCTTGCGGTATATATGGGAAGTTTGTTCGGGTTACCGTTGTTGAGGCTGAGGCTCAGAAGCTAACTCTTCTGAGGAATGGGACGTCAGTCATTTCATCGTGTGTCTGCATTGATGTCACACCACATATGATTTGTGCAAGAACATGTGGTAGCCTGTGTGGTCACACGTCTACAGTGGCTGTGAGAAGACTTCCTTGAGCAGATCAAATTGGCAGAGTTCCAACCAATCTCTCTGGGTACATGGATGTTCTGTGTGGTCCAGGGAACCCACAGTAGCCAGCCGCATTTTCTGAATGAGTGAACCTATTATGTATAGCAAACCAAAGCATAAGAAAAACAAAACAACAAGCAAAAAGAAACAGATAGCAAAGCATCCAGCAAGAGCTGACCAAGAAAACCCCATTGAGGAAGTCCTAGTCGTAGGCAGGGTGGAGCATCCCCTCAGACTTCTGTGTGAAGGAAAACAACGTGGGCAGAATATAAGTCAACAACCACAACACACACAAACTGGGGCATGTTTGGTGTGCACCTATAATCCCCGAGCAAAGAGGAGGAGACAGGCAGATCTGCAGGGCTCACTGTCCATTCAGTTTAGCCTAATTGGTATGTTTCAGGGGATGGACAGTGTTCCTGACAACAATCTTGGAGATTGTCTTACCCTCTGGCCTATACGCTCACACACAAACATATACATGAGTACGTGTGTACCCAATACACATAGGCATTTGATTACACACAAGCACAGATTTTTCTTAAAATGATCTTCACCATTCTCAACTTTTAATGGAGGTCATTTTTGTATGACCTCCTTCATTTTGACAGTATTTTGACAGTATTCAGTAAAACTAGTAGCACAAATCACCTGTGAACTGCTGGTCCCCGCCCCCCATGGAAGAGGGGGGTCGGGACTTTGTCAGTTTGAGCCAAAGCTTAGTTAGTAAAGTGCTTAACTTGCAAGCATGCAAGCCCGAGTTGTACCCCTAGGACCCATGTCCAAAGGCTGGATACAGTGGCACACTCTTGTAACTCCAGTGTTGAGTGGACAGAAACAGATCCCTGAGGCCAGCCTCCCTAGCCTACTCAGTGACGTCCAGGCCAGCGAGAGACCATGTCTTAAAAGAAATTATGGAGAGTACCTGTGGAAAGACGCTGAGTTGTCCGCTACGTGTACTGACAACAGCACACAGCCACGTCTTAAAGATCTCAAATGGGAGTCCTGAGGGTCTGGGCTTGGGGTCGGGTCTTCATACCCTCCACTAGGGGATTCTGTGCTTCTGGCTCCCAACCCAGGCCCTGCTTAGTGCTTCAGACACACACCTTCCTCTGCCCAGGAGTTCCCAGCCCCCACATACCTTCTCCTCAGGTATGGGGTGAATTCCTCTCTTGGATGCTTTTCTCACCTTGTTTCAGCTCTACAAAGGACTAACATTGGATGGGCACGGTTGACCCAGGCCTGCCAACCATGGCTTTCCTCCTCTCCTAGGTCCCCAGCCGGTGGGAAGGAGATGAGTGCCCAGCCCTGGCTTTACACGGCTCCGGGTTACAGGTGGAGATCCGAATTCAAAGTTTTCAGGTTCTCATATCTCTGAACGAGGGTTTGAGCAGAGACACATGGTTAGTAACAGAAGAGGAAATAACTTAAATGAATGAAACATTTTCAAGCTTGGAATTGATTGGAGCTGGAGCCAGATGCAGCCTCTAAAGAGACTGTGTGTGTATGCTTGCTGTGTGTGTGTTCTGTGACCATTCATGGGTCATTTACATATGTTTTCTTCTTTTTCATTACTAGGGGATTAAATTGAGGGCTTTGTGCATGCAAGGCAATACTTTGTCACACATCCTGCGTTCTTTCTGTGCATGCAGCTTTTGGTTACACACAGTCTAGGATAAAGGCAGTGGTGGTGGTAGTGTGTGCGGAGGTGGGGTGGGTATGGTTATCTCCTGCAACTGGTTTCTTTCAGATGTTAATTTTGATGCTTCTAGAATCCCCCCCCCCCCACACACTCCTGCCCTGTCCTCCTTCCCACTGAGATAAAGACACCTGTCCAGTGTCCAGTGAGATGCAAACCAAGGTCACTCACCTTGGCCCCCAGGAAAGCTGGCAGCTCAGGGAGGCCCAGCCCAGCTTGGCAATCATAGTCACCAGCAGGGGGCCATGAGGCAGAGGTGTTGTTAAGCAGCCAAGTCCATCACGTAGGTACCTGATGGGTTTCTAGGGCAGGAGAAGGCTGAGCCTTGGATACTCGTGGGGAGATACTATGATCAGGTTCAGTCCCTTTTCAGAAGCTGCCTCCATTCACCTAATGGAGGATGAAACCTGCTCAGCAGAATCTGCAGGAAGGACCGTAATGGGGCAAGTGTACTTTAGCGGGTATTGAACTCAGTTCTTCATTGCTCTTCTAGACCTGGATGAGCATTGCCTCTTCCCTTTGTTTCCTCCTCTACGAGTTATAGTCTCACCTCCTAGGCATGTAGAAGCTATACAGATTCCCTTCTAGCCTCTCCATTGCTCTCCTGGGCCTATGGTTCCCAAGGATCTCAGACCCATAGCTCTGCAGTCTCTGAGAATCCCTTAGACCAGAATCCAAACCAGCCCTCAGCATGCAAGTTAAGTTGGAGGAAGTAGCTGAGGAAGGGTTTCTTCTCTGCCTAGACCCTCCAGCACTAACTCTCTGTTCTTCCTCCAGGCAGATGCCACTTCTGGGAGCTGCCACTGGGTGTCAGAGTGCCCCCAGGAAAAGCCCCTTCTTGTCACACAGAAACAGATCCCTACAGAGTGGCCTAGAGCTAAGGTTTAGCACACAAGAAGAAGAAGTGTTGGGTCAGTTGGGCTGAGGAGACACCTCCCTGCACTCCTGTTTCTGTCCTGAGCTGTGTACCCCTCCTAGTCCTGGGAGGCCAGCCTGTCTGTTGCTGACATTCTAGGTGCAAAGGGATGTCTGATGAGGTGCTCAGAAAAAAGAGGGCTTGCCAAGCCCTAAGAGTTGGGACCTCCCTTCCCTGCTCTTTCTGCCACAGTGGCAGACTCTAGGTGAGGGAGGGAGGAATGTTCACACTGTAGGCACTGGTGGTGGGCCATGAGCTTCCTCCTATATGCGGGCAAGTGGCTACCTCTATCTGATGATCGTTTTGCTGTCAGTGTGAAGTTAGCTTCCGTCAGCTACATGACTGGCCTGGACCTGACTGTTTGTGTTGCCCCTGTGCCCTGTGGGACAAGAGGGGGTTCGTAAGAGACCATGGCCACTAGCCCGAGAAAGCAGCGTCTAGTTCAGTCGAGTACAGAAGTAAGGAGCTTTAGAGAAAGGAGGACTGGGCTGTCTCTGTTCCCCACCCACATCCTCTCCCAGCCCCAGCAGCCTCCTTTGTTTGGTGGATGACCACAGCAGGTGGCCTGGGGGGGACAACAAGGTGAAAGTTGACACACAGGTGGCCACTCAGAGGAGTTACAGCCAAGAGTGCAAGATCATTGATTAAAAACACCTGGTAAGAGCAACTCAAGGAAGGGAGGAGTTACACTTGACTCACAGTTCAAGGGGAAGTCAGGACAGCTGGAGCTTGAAGTAACTGCTCTTAATAATGTCTCTGCCCTCAGACAGCGGACAGAGATGCGCTTTGATGTTTAATTCACTTTCTCCGTTGTTAAACCTGCTCTTCAACAGGCCCTAGCATGTACTTGGCTTCTTTTGTTCAGTGGGCTCTACTTCCTGGTGCCCACTGTGGGATCAGAGCTCCCAGAGGCAGGCTCTTGGCAGTGCCCCCTTCTAATCAGTACAGCTTAGAGTTCACACCTGATCCTGCTTCAGTGGCTTCTCATCAGGCAGGCTAGTCCCGCTCTGCTCAGGGACCATGGATGCAGGCGTTCCACTGGGCCAATTTTGAGGTTGCAGAGTGGTAAGCATCCTCTCACACTGCTTGTAGAAACGCACAGAGGTATTGTATTAGTCAGAGTTCTTAAGAGGAACAGAACAGGCACAATATATTAACATTGTGTTATATATGGGATATATTAGAGTTGTTGTCTAGCTAGTCCAACAATGGCTACGTCAAGATGGAAAGTTCAAAAACACAAGAATCCCATAGTTGTTCAGTTCACAAGGCTGATTTCTCATCTGGTCTTCAGTCTGTGTTGGAACCCCAAAGAAGTAGGTTCCAAAACAGGTGAAGGAATGCTTCCGCAGCAAGATCGATGAACTTCACCTGTGAGAGTGGGGACAAGGAGGCAAAAGCAAACGCTTGCTTCTTCCATGTCTTTCACATAGGCTGGCACCAGAAGGTGTGGCCCAAGTCTAGGGTGGAGCTATCCACCATAATGGTCCGGATTCAGAGCCAATCTTCCCATGTCAAATGATTCAATCAAGAAAAAATTCCCTCACGCGTTGCCAAGCTGCTTGGGTTTTAGCTGATTGCAGATGCAGTCAAGCGGACAGTCAAGCTCGTCCATCGTATGTACCTTGCCCTCCCTGACTTACTCAGCTTGCTTTCACCCGGGATCACCTGCCAAGGGGTGGCACTGCCCACAATGGATTGAGCCTTCCTGAATCAATCATTAATCAAAGATACTCCCCATAGGATTGTCTACAGGGCAATCTGATGGAAATAATTCCTTGGTTGAGGTTCAGTCTCCCCAGGTGAACCTGGAGCACATGAAGAAAAACTCAAATATCGAGAGCGTTAAAGTGAATATTTCTTAGCCCCTGTTTTCCTTCTCCCTTTTCTCCTTTCGTCTTTTTTTTTTTTTTTTTGAGACAGGGTTTCTCCGTAGCTTTTGGTTCCTGTCCTGGAACTAGCTCTTGTAGACCAGGCTGGCCTCGAACTCACAGAGATCCGCCTGCCTCTGCCTCCCGAGTGCTGGGATTAAAGGCGTGTGCCACCACCACCCGGCACCTTTCGTCTTCTTGAGATGGTCTTATAGAGCCCCGGCTATCCTCAAGCCCACTATGTAGCTAAGGAAGCCCTTGAGTTCCTGATCCTCCTGCTTCTACCTTCCACGTACAGGATCACAGGTGTGAGACTTGTGAATGGTTTACTAGGGACTGAACACAGGGCTTTGTGCCTGCCAGGTGAGTGTCCTACCAGCCCCAGCCCTGACCTGGGTACTCACTCATAGGTGGCTTTTAGACATAAAGCAAAACAACAAACAAACAAACAACCCAGCCTACAATTCACAATCCCAGAGAACCTAGACAACATAGAGGACCCTAAGAGAGACATACATGGATCTAATGTACATGGGAAGTAGAAAAGACAATATCTCCTGAGTATTGGGAGCATGGGGACCATGGGAAAGGGTAGGAGGGGAGGGAAGAGGAAGGAAAAGGAGTAAAAAATAAAAACAATAAAAAAAAACCAAAAGAAAACATATGTTGTTATCCCACCCCACCCTACCACCTGCTTCCTAGTCTCAGTTATGGTAGACAAACACTTGCAAAGATGGAGGAGAGAGGATGCTAGCAGGAATATCTTGCTGCTAGAGCACCTACCTTCTGCCCTCTCCACTTCTCTCCCGTTCTCTTCTTCCTTTCTCTTGGAGGGGTGCTGGGAATGGAACCCAGGAATTTGTGCAAGGCAGATGTTCTACCACCACGCCACCCTGCTGTTTCCTTGCTCCTTTACCTCTGTAACTGCTTTTCTGTCATAACTAAGATCAGGCCAGATATGGGGAGCAGAGGGAATTCATGAGCTGGGTGAAGATCTTGGTGGTACGATGTGCCTGGGTTGTCAGTAGCTGCAGGGCTGAGATGTCTCTGCTCTAGGATAGTACCGCCTCCATGATCTTGTCTTCTTGTCCTGCTTCTCCTAGGTGAGGTTGTCACAATGAACAGGAAAGAGAAAGAAGATGAACCCAGCTTGGTGGCTGCACTCTGTTCTTGTAATCCTTACTCGGAGAATACCTCTTTGAGCAAGTTGGCGATTCCTAGTCTGTCCAGTGGAGTCAGTAAGCTTCAGAGGCCCATCTAGGCTTGTCGGTCTTGTGAGCTGGGCCAACATCTGTCTGCTTGGCAGAGGCTGGAGGAGGGAGGGTTAAGGCTGTGCCAATACTCTGGTCATAGATGTAGATCTGTGGAAGGGCAGCCTGGATATCATTTAGAGCCCAAGGAATGAATCTGAGCCATTTATTTGTGACCTCCATGGGCAACCCCACAAGCACATCCTATAAGGGTCTTGCCTATGTTCTGGGATGGGCCTTATCATGCTGTGGTTTCCATGGTGCTCTAGACAGCACACTTCAGCTCTGTGGTTATACATTGGCAGCATCCTGGACACAGAAGCGGGAAGAGGGCATTTGCTGTAGAGCACCAGGGATCCCCATTCTGAGCTACCACCCTTACCTGTTTATAGAAACTTTCTTTTAAGACTTCCCTTGAAGTAGGAATCCCCTGGTGGGAGGTGTTTAGGGTCCAGGGACATCGTGAACTCCACCAGAGGTTGCAACCCATTTTTTTGACACGAGCTTGCTCATTTGCTCCAGGGGAAGTTGTGGGGAGGTTGGTGATCCAGGTGTGGAAGTAGAGGGCAGAGACCTCGGCTTCTTCTCTGGTTCATAGGCCAGGTGTGGTGGAAACATCTGTGCAGTCCTGAACACTCCGGGGATCTGCCATGCTAGGTGTGGCCACAGGTTTGTGATTCTGGGCTTGGGGCTCTGTGCTCAGTGAGCCAAATGAGTCACTTAGGCATCCCTGTCCTGGGACAAGAGCCTGGAGTGCAGTGCTCGAAACCCAATGACTAGGGGAGTCTCTTCTGGAGTTGGCAATGTCTTGAAGAGTCTCTTTTTGGATGACTTTTGAGATGAAACTGTGCATAAACGTGGAAAAGTTGTTTTGCTTTGATCCCCCTGTCAGAAGGATTTCTCTGTGTAGCTCAAGCAGTCTGCATTCACAGCTCACTGTAAAGCTGAGGTTGCAGGAGGCAGGCCCTTTTATCTTTGTGAGTGTGTGTGCATCACCTGGTGACAGCCTCATAAATACTGCCGAAGGATGGAGCCCTCCTTCTGAAAAATCCTGCCAGCTATGGTAAGCGGTTGCATTCTAACACGTACCAAGTGAGGCATGGAGCTCCGCACAGGCTGGGGAGGCTTGGTGCTTAGTTTGAGGAGCGAGTGCACCATAGCTGTAGGACAGGAACACTTCTGGGGTTGACACAGAAGAGGTTCAGGCTGTACAGCTCTCGGCTTGACAGGTGTGATGGTTGCTAGTGGTTGTCATCTTGACTGGCTCTGAAATCGACTAGGGGACAGCGCTATGGATGAGTCTGTGAGGCCATTTGATGGGGGGATTAACTGAGGGGAAAGACTTCCCCTCTGATCAGGCAGATCTTCCTGCAGCAGAGTCCAGATATAGAGGCCCCAGGGAAAAGCAGTGTCATTTTGCCTGCTCACCTGTCCTTGCTGACAAGTGCATCTAAACCGCTGCCGTCCCTGCAGCTGCCGTCTCTCACTCTGATGCTAGCACCCAGTTTATCTGGCTTCCAGATGCCAAGCTGGGGACCAGCAGCTCTCCAGGAATCCTTCAAACCTTCAGCCCTGAAGCATCTCAGGTATATGGATGGGAAGATATCAAGTCTCATCTTCTGCAGCATACAGAATGCCATTGCTGGAGTGCCCCAGTGCACATTATGTAAGCCAATCTAATAAATCCATTTTATAATATATGCTTCTTTTGTTGGTTCAGCTTCTCTAGAGAAACTTGACTAACACAGCAGGAAAAGGCCCAAGGCATGCTTCAGATACAGGGAAGGGGCCAAGGTTATCTGCTGATGGCTAGGTATCTCCAAGGTTCATCAGCACAGAGAGGAAGCAGGGATAGGAAAAGTGAGCGCTGGCCAGGTGACCTAGTGTGAGAGACATCTGGGAGTTCAGATGCCAAGCCTGTATCATCCTGTGCACAGGCTCCATTCCCAGAAGCACAGAGTGGTGCTAAAGCAGCTGATACAGACACAAGGTGGGGCTGGAGCACTGCAGGCTGCTTTCCATCCCCCACTGCTTGCCATCAACTCTAGAAGTGGTCCCTCCTGCTGTGCAGTATTCCACGGGCTTCCTCACAGTCAGAATCGGAATCATATCCTGACCACCTGAATACTAGCCAGTACTGCACCGTGTTGTGCTGAGCCATGTGATGCTGTGTGGTGTTAGGTCATGTTGCATGGTGAGGGACTGAATTGCAACCTCCTTATGCCACACCGTGTTTTGCTGTTTTGTGTTGCTTTATATGGTTGTATATTATATTGTGGTTTTCTTTTGTGTATTATGCAGGTGTGCATGCATACAGGTGTGTTTTTTTTTGTTTGTTTGTTGTTTTTTTTTTTTTTTTTTCACATATGGTTGCGGATGCCTGTAGAAATCAGAGGTGTTGGATTCCCCAGAGCTCGAATTATAGGCAGTTGTGAGATACGCAGTGTGGGCACTGGAAACTGAACTCAGGTCGTCTGGAAGAGCAGTAAGTGCTCTTAAGCACTAGGCTATCTTTCCAATCCATGCCTGGTCCTTAAATATAGCTTTTTGCGATTGAACTCAGGGTCTCTTGCTTGCAAGGTAAGCCCTTCAGTCCACCCTCTACTGTATTATATTGTACTGAGCTGTATACAGTGCACCCATATTTACAATAGACTTCCATCCATCCTATGTACCCACCCCAACCCTATTGGTGAACCCAGCAAGAATCAGAATTCCTAGTGGGCACTGCATCTCAGCCACACAGCACAGGGCCATGCGGGTTGTCTCCTTTGGTGGAGCTGGGCTGAGGGGGAACTGTGACTCACTGCAGCCACTCAGTGGCTCACAAAGTCTTGAAACTACATATCACAATCCACTCAAATTCAAAATTTGGAGTATTCTGCCTTTTCCTGAATGCATATCACATTTGCACTATCATAAAATGAAAATATTGTGCATTGAATCTTTGTGGGGTTGACAACTTAACAGGATACAGTATTATCTGAGAGATAGGCATCCGAGGTGTTTTGTTGGTATTTTTATCGCAGCAACAAGGAAAGGAACTAAGACAGGCAATGTATATCCAATACGATACTGTGTTACACTGTTCTATATATTACTTATTGTGTGTATGTGTGTGTGTGTGTGTGTGTGTGTGTGCATGAGAGAAGGTCTCTCATTGGCCCAAAGCTCACCAATTAGACAACTGACTGGCTAGTGAACTCCAGGCACTTTGCTGACTAAGCTATGTCCCCAGCTCTGTTTTGTTTATTGTACTGTAGTAGAATGTTCTGTATTGTCTCTCATGATATAATCTGAGGACACACAGCCCATGTATGTCAAAGATAATGTACCAGTGATTGTCCAGGCTTTGTCTATGAAATAGAAGACAAACTCAGGCACATGACAGGCGCATTGTATTATTCTGGATCTCTCCATGAGTGACAGATGCTATTTTTTAAGGTCTGCAAGGTGTCCTTTTCCACTTATAGCTGTTGTAGGGATTGTCTCAGCAGCAGCAGGCGGCCTCTAGAGGAAGGGCTGCGGTACCTCAGCACATCAGAAAGTGTGGCTGTGAAAAGAGGGCTGTAGTTCTGGAATGCCTTTTTTTATTTAAAGGTTTATTTATTTATTAAGTATACAGTGTTCTATTTGCATGTCTGCCTGCAGGCCAGAAGAGGACACCAAATCTCATTACAGATGGCTGTTATCCACCATATGGTTGCTGGGAATTAAACTCAGGACTTTTGGAACGAGCAAGCAATGCTCTTAACCACTGAGCCATCTCTCTGGCCCCTCTGGAATGTCTTTTGCCTTCGTTGATTTAACCTACTTTGTACCACTGAACTTTCTGCAATTTCGGACAGTCCTGAGGTTGGGAATTGGTGGGATTGAGACTTCTGAGATGAAATGGCTCATGGGGGTTCAAGAGCTGCAACTCTGCAGCGGAGTGCCTGCTCAGGACGCACCAGGGTTTGAGAGCTGCAACTCTGCAGCGGAGTGCCTGCTCAGGACGCACCAGGGTTCGAGAGCTGCAGCTCTGCAGTGGAGTGCCTGCTCAGTACGCACCAGGGTTCGAGAGCTGCAGCTCTGCAGTGGAGTGCCTGCTCAGTACGCACCAGGGTTCGAGAGCTGCAACTCTGCAGTGGAGTGCCTGCTCAGTACGCACCAGTCCCCACAATACATAACTTTAGATAAAATTACATTTGTCTTAAGTTTTTTTTTCTGTTGTATGATAAAATACCTTTTCTGGAGGAATAAAGGGTTAATTTTTGCTCCCAGTTAGAGGGTTTAATCCAGCACCACAGGGAGGTTGAGGCAGGAGCTCGAAGCCACTGATCCTGTTATGCCCACAATTAGGAATCAGAGAGAGACGAATGCACGCTATTGCTCATTTTTATTTATACAGTCCAGCATCTCAGCCTGGGAATGGGGACGCCTGCAGTGGGCAGGTCTTCCCACATTAATCAATGATTTCAAGATAAGCCTTCCACAGACGTGCCTAGAAGATCTTCTATCAGATGGTTCTAAAGTCTGTCAAGTTACCAATTCAACACCACACCACACTCTTTTAAATAATGTTTATTCTTTCCACATTTCAAAAAGTACGCAGTGTATATGCGCCCTCCACTGCCTCTCTCCAGTTCTTCCCTGGACTCCCAACATCTTCTGCTCAGGACGATGCCCTCAACCATAACCACTCTTTTTTTTTTTTTTTGTTTTTGTTTTTGTTTTTTCGAGACAGGGTTTCTCTGTGGCTTTGGAGCCTCTCCTGGAACTAGCTCTGTAGACCAGGCTGGTCTCGAACTCACAGAGATCCACCTACCTCTGCCTCCCGAGTGCTGGGATTAAAGGCGTGCGCCACCACCGCCCGGCTCCATAACCACTCTTTTTTTTTTTTTTTTTTTTTTTTTGGTTTTTCGAGACAGGGTTTCTCTGTGGTTTTGGAGCCTATCCTGGAACTAGCTCTTGTAGACCAGGCTGGTCTCGAACTCACAGAGATCCGCCTGCCTCTGCCTCACGAGTGCTGGGATTAAAGGCGTGCGCCACCACCGCCCGGCCATAACCACTCTTGAATGCCTTCGGTGTCTTCATTTGGAGTAGAGCCTGGCTTCAGAAGGGCCCTTTCTGTGGACACATGGATAAGTCTCCCTCAAACCCCCATCCCCTTACACAGTTTTATTTATATTGCTTTTTGATTTTATGTAGTATGTTTTGTACCTGTGTGTGCATGTGGGTATCTGTGTACATGCATGTACCTGTCTGTGCATGTATATGTGTGTACCTCTGTGTATGGATGTGTACATATGTGTACTTGTGTGTGCATGTATACATGTTTGCACCTGTGTGTGCACATGTATATGTGTGTACATGAAAGTCAGATGTCAGTCTTGGCTGTCATTCTTCAGGAAGCCACAGACTTATCTTAGACAGAATCTCACTAGCTTGGAACCCCCGACTAGCTGTCAAGTACCAGGATCTGCCTGTCTCTGCCTCCCTGGGGCTGGGATTATAAGCATGTACCACTACACTTGACTTTTTAAGTGTGGGTTCTGGGGAATAAAAAGTCCTCATGCTTGCATTTGAAGCACTTTACTGATTGAGCTGTAACCCTGCACCCAGGAAGTACATTTTAAAGACACTTAGACAGTGGCTAGCTTTCTTCTCTTCTGAAGTTCATCTTCTGTGTCTGTGTTACCAAAAATCCTATCACTCCATGTCCCTGGGCACCAAAGAGAGGCCATCCAGGAGTGCTCGGAGATTCAGGATGGTTGGGGTTGCCCTAGGAGAGAACACCTGCAGTGGTATTGTACAACTTTCAGAAGGAGCTGAGAGACCAGAGAGCTAGCTCTGGCCAGGCGGTCTCATGTGGCATCCAACTGTATGTACCCACATCCCAAATGTCTGGGGAGCTCATTAAGGTGTCACTGAGGCTGATGTGGGGGCTGGGTGGGATTCTGTATCCATGAGTGGCTCCCAGGGGAGGCCAGAGCTGCTGTGAGGGCCCTGGGTCTCAGCAGAGAAAAAGAAAGGACCTGCTCAGGTTGCCTAGGCAGCCCCGAGGAAAAGCAGAGAAACCACAATGGGCCACTTGGTGCCATTCTCTCTGGTGAGAGCTGTCAGATGGAAAAAGAATCATAGGCCAGGAGTGATAGTGTGTTCCCGTTGTCCTAGCACCTGAAGGGAGGCTGGGGACAGGAGGATCACTTGAGCCCAGACATTTAAGATTGATTTGGGCAACATAGTGAGACCATGTCTGAAAAACAAAACAAGCCAGTGAAGTCACGGATGTCATGTCCCTACAGAATGGAGACAAAGGACATGAAGGAGGGGCTGTCCTGTGTGAAGTGCTTCAGAAGTCACTGCAGGCGATTCCACTAAACCCATGGCCTTGCACAAAATCCTTCTTGCAACTTATTTAGAAAGTAACCCTGCAAAGAAGAATGGATTGCAAAAAAGAAAGAGCTGCAAAATATTTTCTTAAGTGAGTAACCTGGGCCCAGAAAGACAAAATGCTGAATATCTTCACATGCAGACCTTAGTTCTCATCTTTATGCATTTATATGGAGACAAGTGTGGGAAAAGGCCAGTGACTGGGAAGGGGTTCATGAGAGGGGAAAAGCTTTAGGGGAAGGAAATAGAACACAAATGATATGGAAGAGGAAGGGGAAAACTAGAAGGTAGAAGGGGATCTCCATGGGAAGATGGCCTGGCATAGAAGGGAGAAGACTGGGGACAGGGGTAGAATCAACCAAGTAGGAAGTTTGCATGAAAATGCTATAAGGAGATCAATTATTTTGTATACTAATTTATATATTAATAAAACAGATTTATACTACTGATAATAATAAATAAATAAAACTTTAAAAATTTTAAAAGACTTTTAAATTTTATTTTATGTATATGAGTGATTTATCTTCATGTATGTATGCATGTGTGCCACATGTGTGCCTGGTGTCCAGGGAGGCAAGCAGAGGGTGTTGGATTCCCTGGAGCTGGAATTATAGTTGGCTATGGGTGCTGAGACCTGAACTTGGGTCTTCTGAAAGAGCAGCAAACGTCTTAGGCACTGAGCTCTCTCTCTAGCGCCTTCATTATGGCATTTTCATACATGTGTATAATATATTCTAATCACATTCATGCCTCATCTCCACCATGTTTCCCTCATTTCCGTCGTCCTCCTGCTGGCCTCTATCCCCTTCCACTCTCACGGTTCTGCTTTAAAAAATGGCCCAGTGAGTTCACTGGAGCAGTTTTCCAGCAGCTATGCCACTGCAGAAATGTCTCCTCTCCCACCCCCCATCAACCATTATTCTTTCCACTTCTATCTTAGTGAGCCCAGTCGGGGGCAGAAGAGCTTCAGCTAGCCTGAGAGTGACCCACAGATGTTGTGCTCCCATGGTGGCTGGGGTTGGCAGGGACTGCAGCTGACTTCCAGCCTCCAGTCCCAGAGCTTGCAGAATTGGCAGAGCCCTGGCAGGTCCTAGTCTGCCAGGTCCTGGTCCGCTCTTGCTGTGAGCCAGGGGAAGCAAATGCTGCTGCCTTCCCCACCTCAGGTGGCTCCAAAGCAGATCTTGCTGAGGTGCAAGTGAGAATGTGCCTCTGGGGCCAAGGTTATGCAGATGCTTTAGTTTTTCAAACAAGGACTTTTCTATTGAACTCTAAAGGCTGCGTCCCAATCGCTTGGATGTTGCATGAGCACGGAGGTGTGGCAGAGGCAAAGGTGAAGTTGGTAACTGAGGGGCGAGGTCCAGCCTGTCCTTGGAAGGGCACTTGGCAAGCCACTCAATGGCCAGTGGTGATGCTCTCTCTCTTTTTGGAGACAGATTCTCTCATGGAAATGTTCCCAATTTATATCCCATAAGAATGCTTACTAACCCATTGTATCAACAGTGATGGATTTCACTGTAGGACCTCAACTCCATTTCCAAGTTGTCCTTTTTAATCTGTGTGTGTGTGTGTATGTGTGTATGTGTATGTAGGATATGCATGCCCCTATGCATAACAGAGTTTCTCACTGAACCCAATCTTCCTGTCTCTGCCATCTGCAGCACTAGAGTTACAGAGTTTGTTTTCATGTAGGCGTTTGGGATTTGAACTCAGGTCCCCATACTTGCAAGCACATTCTTCGGCTGAGCCGTCTCTCTCGTCTCCTCCCACCGCCCCAGTTTCTTTAAGAGGCAGTAAAACATGAAATTAGCTAGATATTTGGAAGATAGACACATGGGAAAATGTGATTTTAGTTTTCAGTATTAGTGCTTTTTAAAATTGATTACCAGCCAGGGCCCAATTCAATTTCTCTTAAGTGTCTGTGCCAAGCCGTTAGGACTTTTCAAGTAGTTTAATCGTGGGACACTTGCAGCTTCCCTAGGCACTAAAACGGTAAATAGCAGGCTTCCTTCTTTGGCTTCCCTCTGTCAAGCAATTTCAAACAAGCCTCAAAATCGACACCGAAAGGAATTTGGAAATGCCGCAGGCAGACGATTTCACATCTTTTCGGAATATGATTAATAAGAGGTTGAAAAAAGAGTCTGTGTTCATTGAACTTGTTTGAACTAATTTTCAGATAATGTCTCACTGCCAAGAGACAATTAAATCGTCTCCTCAGTAAAGGAGACAAATGTAATTTAGGACCATTAGACAAGGCCATTGGGAAATACATCTCCGGTCTATCAGTTAAAACTATACACACAGGTGTCTGTGAATTATAACTATGTGAAATCTACATACTTCTTAAATAGAGCTTAAAAAAAAGCAATACTAGCCTATCTATGAGCTCAAGGCTCCTGCTCAGAATCTGGTGTTTTCCCAGGCTAAGGTTCTTCTGGTGTGTGTGTCTGTGCATGTTTGTATGTGTATGGTTGCACACGTGTGTGCAGGGATGCGTTCATGTGAGGGTGCCTGCGTGGATTGTGTAGGGCCGGAGGACAACCTCAACCGTTGTTCCTCAGGAGCTATCCTCTGCTTCCATTTTTTCCTTTTGAGACAAGGTTTCTCTGTGTAGCCTTGGCTGCTGTCCTGGAACTCACTCTGTAGACCAGGTTGGCCTCAAACTCAGAGATCCTCCTGCCTCTGCCTCCAGACCATACTCGGCTATCCCTGACCCCATATCTGCCTCTCCCATGGGCAGAGTTTCTCACCAGCTTAGAACTTGCCAGCTAGGCTAGGCAAACTGTCTAACAAATCCTGGAATCCTCTCGTTTCTTCCTCCACAAACACTGGGATTGCAGGTATGCGTCACCATTCCTGACCAGTTTTATTATTATTATTTTTTTCATGGATTCTGGGGATGGAAATCAGGTCCTTGTGGTTGACGCTTTACAAGCAGAGACATCTCCCCAACACAGGATAAGGTTCCTGTTCTCTGTGCTGTCAGAGATGAAATGTCCACAGGAATGCTGTTGCTCTTTGGAAGGATGCAATTCTGGAATTCTTATTAGCGGACATTGAATGTTTTCTACTTCTTATTTTTCTTTAAAATCTAGCAACTTCTACTTTCAACTTTTGATTCAGTTTCTTTTATTTTATGGACATGAGTCTTTTGTCTGTACATGTGTACATACACCATGTGTGTTTCTGCTGGTGTCCCCGAGATCAGAAGGCAGCACCGAATGAATCCCTTGGAACTGGAGTTCTGGATGGCTGTGAACCACTACGTGGGTGTTGGGAACTGAACCCAGTCCTCTGCTAGAACAACTGGTGCTTTTAACAGCTGAACCATCCCTCTAGCCCCTGTTGACTACTTTTTAAATAGAACAGACAGACTGCAATTGAGTGCCGTTTTACATAATTCCAGATATTGTGAACATCCACTTTCCAATTTCCCATGGTCCCTAAAGACACTGATGTCCCTCCCTCCCTGGCATGGACTGTGTTTGGGGTGCTGGGGAGCCAGAGACAGGGCTGCAGAGCGATTCCTGATGTTGCACAGGTCCCCAGGTGCCTGCAGCGATAGCACTGGCAGAAGAATGGATTCCGGTGGCTGCAGCTGAGCCTGAACTGCTCACACATGTCCACAACGGGTGCTCTGTGAGAAACACCCAAAGGCAGAGCTTTGGGTAAAGAGAGGGCCCACCTGGCTGCTGCACAGACCCAGTGACGTGACTGCAGCCACCTGGAGTATAGCTGTCGTGATTGCCCCAAAGAACACTGGTTGATTTACCTGCATGATTCCCCAGCAGATAACATAAAAAGATGTAGGCTTGTCCAAACCAAAAGCTCATGTGCCACTTGTACCCCAGAAAGGGATTCAACACAAGACAATAAACTGACTTAAAACATTAAACAGACTCAATCATCACTCCTTTTTGACTGTTTTGTTTTTAAACTTAGTAGCCAGGTGGTGGTGGCTCACACATTTAATCCCAGTAATTGGGAAGTAGAGGCAGGTGGATCTCTGTGAGTTCGTAGGCCAGCCTGGTCTACAAAGTGAGTTCCAAGACATTCAGGGTTGTTATACAGAGAAACCCTGTCTCAAAAAAAAATGAAAGAGAAAGAAAAAAGAAAAAGTTTGTTATATTATGAATTAAAGAGAATTTGAGCTAATTTGACAGTCTTAATTAAATCATTTGCTGATTTTGCCAATTTATATAGTGCAAACAATATTAAACAGAAGCATACGTGAACAACATAGTCACAAAAATAAATTTAAAAGCACACTGGGTCTTGTACCACCTGTCAGTTTTGGGTTAGACTGTTGGTTAGATCATGTTTTAACCACATTAGTGATTTTTTTTTTTAATCCAACGTCTGGGTTTTCAAAGGCACGGCTTTGATATAAAGCAGAAGACCTCTGATCTTGGAGTCACAGAGGCTAAACTGGCTTCTGATGAGGCTTTAAGCAGGCTGAGCACACACCAGGAACTTGATTTTTAGAGGACGTTTTTGCTTTTAGTTTAAATTGGACAGGATAAAAACGCTGACAGACTTGTCTCTAGCAAGGAGAGCAGGTGGATGACGATGGTTCCCCCTTCTCATTTCCTTTGTTGTGAGCCTGATCTACAGCAGAGACATCACTCCAGCCCTTGCTCTTATTCTTAATGTTCTAAGCATGTGCCAAATTTATCTCAGAAAGGCAAGACATTAGTTATTCCTCTCTTAGGGCTTAATAACTGTCTTAGTCACTTTCCCATTGCTGCGTTAAAACACCATTGCCAGGGCAAAATTTTAAAGACAGCATTTCTTTGGGCCTGTGGTTTCCAGGGGTTACATTTCACGATGGTGGAGCACAGGCATGGTGGCAGGAACAGCTGGGAGCTCACACCCCGATCTGCAGGCGGGAGGCCAAACGGGAAACTGGAAATGGCTGGAATCTCTTCAAGACTCAAAGCCCAACCCAGTGACATACCTCTTCCAACAAGGCCACACCTCCCAATGCTTCTCAAGCAGTTCCATCAGAAGGGTCCAAATAGTCATACACACAGCCTATGGGGCCATTTGTATCCAAGCCATCGCAATAACACAGCCATCTCTATTTTGTACAGGAAGAGGTTGCCTAGACTGTGAATGGTAATTTTTGGCTGGTGCTGTGCCTGCTATAATTCTCACTATTCAAAGGAAACTGCACATAGATATATGATAAACATCTGTCTGTAATTTTACATAACAGTTGAAATAAAATCGTACATTTCACTTTTATATATTAGGAACAATTCTGAAAGAGAAGTCCCTAACTATTTCCCCAATAAAGATCTACAACTTTACCCAGAGGCATCCCAACTGATAGAGAACAATATCACATCTTATCATTTGTTACCTGTGACTACCAAACAAAAGAAATGAACACCTTTTAAAATAAGCTATTTTTAATTAAAATCTTTGTGTGCAATGTTACCTTTTAAGCCCTATTAAAACTTTTATTTGATGACCCCCAATGGAATTCATTTTATATAAACAAAAGGAATTTTAAGATTTTTTTTAAAAAGTCTAATAGACCCAAAGATACTATGCTGATAGATTTTAAGAGAGTAAATGTATATGCTTGTATATAAGTACTTGCAAAGGCTTCTAATAAATACCCACAATACTCTTACTTGGACATGCACACACATGACACACAGATGAAGTTTTTGAAAATGACTTGTGAGCAGACTACAGGAAAAGAGGGTCAGGTTTGCGGGGCTCACGTGTGGGCATAGTGGTTTAGAGTGGATGTGTGAAGGGATGCCGGCCTCTCAGGATGAAGAAGGTCAGGTTTGCGGGGCTCACGTGTGGGCATAGTGGTTTAGAGTGGATTTGTGAAGGGAAGTCGGCCTCTCAGGATGAAGAAGGTCAGGTTTGCGGGGCTCATGTGTGGGCATAGTGGTTTAGAGTGGATGTGTGAAGGGAAGTCGGCCTCTCAGAATGAAGAAGGTCAGGTTTGCGGGGCTCACGTGTGGGCATAGTGGTTTAGAGTGGATGAGTGAAGGGAAGTCGGCCTCTCAGGATGAAGAAGGTCAGGTTTGCGGGGCTCACGTGCGGGCATAGTGGTTTAGAGTGGATGTGTGAAGAGATGTTGGCCTCTCAGGATGAAGAAGGTCAGGTTTGCGGGGCTCACGTGTGGGCATAGTGGTTTAGAGTGGATGTGTGAAGGGAAGTCGGCCTCTCAGGATGAAGAAGGTCAGGTTTGCGGGGCTCACGTGTGGGCATAGTGGTTTAGAGTGGATGTGTGAAGGGATGTCGGCCTCTCAGGATGAAGAAGGAATTGAAATGTGAAGGAGTATAGTGGACTTTATCCCAGAATTCGGCCCTGACTTAGTGTGAGAGATTGAGCATCTGGGATTTAGGGCATTACTAAATTGAATGTTGTGAGTCCAGTTGGAACCTTTAAATTTTGTGTGTGAAATTAAAAATACCTCAGTAACGTTTTCCTCTTTCTAGATAACTCATTTGTGTCAAGTTCACAGACACGAATCAGTGCAGGCTGGGTTGGGACTCCCATCAAGAAGCATGACCTTCTGAGCTTGCACTGATCTGTGGGGGATGTGAATTCATAGAGCTTGAGAAACTTGTGGGGGAAGGGACACAGGCAGCATGCTGCTGCTGGGGACAGGAAACCCGAACTTCATGAGAGAAAACAGGGCTTCTCAGAAGGAAAGAGAAGGTGACTGGATGTATCTCAGTTGTTAAAGAGCTTTCTCAACATGGAATGAAGTGGAGTGAGCACTGGTCTAGCCCCTAGCATCACCTATAGTGGTGGTGCACACCTATGGCTTCAGCACATGAGAGACGGAGACAGGAGGATCAGAAGTTCAAAGTCATCCTAGGTTACATGGTGAGTTGGAGACCAGCCTGGGCTTCTTGATACTCTGTATTAACACATGTGAAGTTGGGAGGGTAACGTCCTTTATCTCCTAAGACATTCATCATGGTTTCTTAAAACTTTGAGGGAAAGAGACTCCTCCATCCCCAGACATGGTCTCACTATGAAGATCAGGCTGACCTCAAAGTCACAGAGATTCACTCTTTCTGCTCTGCCTCCTGAATGTTGGGATTAAAGATGTGAGCCACTGTACCTGGCATGCAGAGAGGTCTTGTATCTGTAAATACAAAGCTAAAACCCAAACATCGGAACTCAAACTGGCCTTGAACTCCCAAAAACCCACCCGCCTTAGCTACTGAGTGCAGGGACCCCCAAGTTCAATTACATCAGGTGATGTGGTGGTTTCTAACTTTATTTGCCTTATCTCTCTTCAGAAAATGAAGTTTAATAACATAGAACCAAGAAAAGCATGAGGAAGCTTCTCATTAGTGTGAGATTTTAGCTACTCTCTCTCCACCAAAGAATAAATCCAGCCTTATTCGATGCTCATTCTTCTTCTCCAGTGTGATATAATCCTAAGGATATCCTTGAAGACTCTCTCTCTCTTCTTTTCTAGCTTAAAAAGTACTTGAAAAAAAGGTACGATTCTTTCCCCCCCCCCCCCCCCCCCACAGAGTCTCACTGTGTAGCCCTGGCTGTCCTGGACTTTGCTATGTAGACCAGACTGGCCTCAAATACACAGAGCTACAGCTGTTTCTGACTCTTCACTGCTGGGCTAAAAGGCCACCATGCCTGGCCACTGCAGGCAGTTTTTAAGTGAAATAAATAAGGTTTTAGATATGATAATAATGATGCGAACGCCAGCACGTTGATAGTTGAACAGGCAGCAGCAGCCTGTGAGCCATCACTCTGAGAATATTGTGATAACACGAATGTCTGATGGACAGGTGTGTGCATGCAGATGTATGTGTGAACACATCTGCATTGGAACCGAATGTTCCCGTCTTGGGTGTGTTCAATTTTCTTTCCTGATTAAATTCTGATGAATTGAAAATTAATTGGATTCTCAAATTTCAAATCTTTTTCCAGTTTTGACTTTGGGATTATGGTTCTCTATCTTTCAAGACTATAAATATTTTACCAGCTTCATCAGTGATACGAACCCAGTAGGTTTTGAAATCATGCCTGTCACTGGGAATTTGGTATTCATGAGGTGAAGTGCAGCCAGCAGCATTAGCATAAGATAATGCCATTCATTTTTTTTCTGCCTCCATAAAATCATACAAGACACTGTTGGATACATAGGGAATTAAGTGGAAGGAATGAGGACGATGTCTTTTATTTCCTCCATTTTTTAAAAAGCAACTTAAAGGATATAGGGTTTATTTTAGTTCTAATTTAAGGGTACAGTCCACCATGATGGGGAAGTGGAGGCAGCAGCCACTTGAAGCAGCTGGTCATCTCACATCTGTTGTGAGTTTCTGTGTTAACTGCTGTCCACTGCCCAGAAACTTTGCTGATGGGGTCTGAGAGCTGCAGGAATTTGTGGGCACACAAATACTAACTTGTGCGATATACATTTAAAGGGTAGTTTGAAACATTTCCATTTAACAGATTGATAGAAGTAGGTTGTGGTTTATGTGCTCCCTGATGACAGGTTTTTGGCCAGATTTGCGGTACCAGGGATGTGTTTCCTCCTGGGGAGCGGGCAATAAAGCTAATAAGAAAGGTGTTGGTTATCCCTGTAACAATGTGCCACTCTTGTGCCCATGGTGGCCCCATCCACCCTGGCTTACAGGGGTCACAGCTAAGGAAGACAGCTGATGACCTCCCCATCTGACTCCCCAGCCTGCCTAACAAGCATTTTCCAGTACTATGAAAGGCAGCCGGTGGGAAGAAATCTTCCTCAATCAGTGATGACTTGATTTCCTCATGTCCTGTGACTGCTGTGTGGTACCTTCAGCAATGGGTATTACCCTTGAGCTCTGGGGTGCCGCCCATACTTGCTCAGTTTTGGTCTGTTAAGATAAAGCTAGTCAGCTGGGCAGTGGTGGCACACACTTTTAATCCCAGCTTAAATTCTAACAGAGTGACTGTTCTCTCCCGACAAAATCATCTGTTTTGAGAAACACTCACTTGAAGTTGTAAATAAATCCTAAAACGCACACTTATAATTCCACCTAAGCAATACATAAATCTAAACTTTAAGGACTTATCTGCATGGAAAGCAGCAGGAGCTTAAGTTTCAGAGCACATGCATTTTCTGTTCATCTTGGTAGACCAGCTTAATGGCAGAGACTGATAATAATATGGTAGATATCAGAAACACTTGAAACCACAGACGTGTAATTTCAAAATACTCTTCCTCAAGGAAACACTTCTTTTTAGTTTGGGAAGACAGATCGTTCAGTAAAAGGCTTGCTGCAAAAACAGGAAAATGAGTTCTTCCCCCAGAATCCATGTGACATAAAGCCAGGCATGGGGTCACAATCTTGTAATCTCAGTGCTAGGGAGCATGGACACAGGTGGATCCTTGGGGCTTGCCGGCCAGCCAGCCAGCCTAACAGATACACTGACTTCTGGCAATGCAGATGGCTGGTATAAAGAATGCTTGGCAAATTCAGGGAAATGGGTTGAAAGTATGTGAATCATAGAGACAAAGAAACTAATGCAGACACAAGCCATAGAACATTAGATCAGCAGTAGACGGACTGGGGTGATGACTTGGCCAGTACAATGCTTTCTTCCCAAGCATAAGGACCCGAGTTTGAGTCCCCAGAACCTAGCACTGGGGAGGTAAAGACAAGTGGAGTTTGCTGGTTAGATACCCTATAGGCAAATGGGAGAGAGAGAGAGAGAGAGAGAGAGAGAGAGAGAGAGAGAGAGAGAGGGAAGGAGGGAGAGGGCGGGAGGGGGAAGGGAGGACGTATTTTTTAGTGTTTGTCTGGAATGTCCTGTAGATACCTGTTAGGTCCATTTGATTTGTAACATCATTTAACTACAATGCTTCTTTTCTTAGTTTCTGTTCAGATGATCTACCTATTGGTGAGAGTGAAATATGGAAATTACCCACCCGCTATCACTGTGATGGGGGTAACCTGTGCTTTCAGATATATTAGTACTTCTTTTATAAAATTGAGTGCACCCATGTTGGTGTGTGTATTTCTAAGATTGCATTATTTTCTTGGTGAGGTTTTCCTTTAATGAATATGAAATGGCTCTCCTTAACTCTTCTAACTAGTTTTGGTTTGAAGTCTGTTTTGTAATATAGTAGGATGCCTATGCCTGCTTGTTTCTTTGGTTCCATTTGTCTGAAATATCTTTTCCCACTCTTTCACCCTAAGATGGTCTTTATATTTGGTGGTAAGGTTTGTGTCTTGAAGGCAACAAAAATATGGATCTTGTTTTCTAATTCAGCCTGCTACTCTGTATCTTTTTATTGGCATTGCTGAGGCTGTTAATAATTACAAGTTATTACTGAGCAATTATGTATTGGTTCTTGTTATTTTGTGTAGTGTTTTCTTAGGTGTCTTTTAAATAATTGGTCTTGGAATTGTTTTTTGATTCCCTTTGGCCTTTGGGCAGGTTTATCCTTGTCATCAGGCTGAAGTATTCCTTTCAGGATTTTCTGTATTGTTGGCTTACAGGCCATAAATCCCTTTAATTTTTTTTTTTTTTTGGTTTTTCGAGATAGGGTTTCTCTGTGGTTTTGGAGCCTGTCCTGGAACTAGCTCTTGTAGACCAGGCTGGTCTCGATCTCACAGCGATCCGCCTGCCTCTGCCTCCCGAGTGCTGGGATTGAAGGCGTGCGCCACCACCGCCCAGCCCTTTAATCTGTTTTGGGCATGGATATTTTGAAAAATTATCTTTTGATTTTTAATAGATAGTTTTGCTTGTATAATATTTTGGGTTACAGTGGTTGCTTCTCAGAACTTGGGATGCATCTTTGCAGGCATTTCTGGCTCTAAAAGTTTCTGGTGAGCAATTAGGTGCTATTCTGATAGGTTTGCCTTTAAAAGTAACGTATACTCTCTCTCTTGTAGCTTTTAAAACCCTTTGTTCTGTGTGTTAAAAAATATTTTAGCCATAATATGCCACAGGGAATTTCCTCTCTGATCCTCTCTATTTGGACACTGTAGGTCTCTTATTCCTGAATGGACACCTCTTTCTCTAGGTCTGCGAATTTATTTTCTACAATTTTATTGAAAATACTCTCTATACCTTCACTATTGTATAGTGTATGTGGTATATACCGCCACTGTTTCTTCTCCGTACAGTCTGAAAGGTTAGATATTTCCACGGTGTACCAGAGCTCTCCTACTTTCTGTTCGTGTGTGTGTGTGTGTGTGCATGTGTGTGTGTGTACATTGTCATTGACCTTCACAGAGTGATCCAATTTCTCTATCTTGTCTTCCATCCCTGATTCTCGTAGTATTTTCTACATGATCCATTCTATTGGTGAGGCTTTCCACTGAGGCTTTTCTTTGGCTTATTGAGGTTTCCATTTCCAGCGTGATTTCAGTTGGGTCTTCCTCAGCATTTCTCGCTCGATTTTTATACTTTCATTTCCAACTTCCTTATTTCATGCATCTCCTCATTTTATTCTTATGGTATATTCCTATCTTTGAATTGTTTGAACACTCTCATAGTTATTCTTCTAAATTCTTTGTCTGAAAGTTCCTTCAAGTCATGTGCACTAGGTGCCAGAGTTAAGGGATTACTGACTTGTGACACAGACATGCTGTCTCTGTTTTGTGTATTGTTTAATCTCCAACCAGACCTCAGTATAACTAGGACTGTTTAATCATGCATAACCCTTGGCCTCTTCCCTAATTTTTCTCTGAGTTAAGCCTGAAGGGCATGCCAGTACTACCAAGACAGAGCTAGGTCCCCATGCCCTCCTGTTAGCCCTATGCTGATTGAAGCTCATTTTTCTTTCACAGATGTATGTTGTATGCATATGTATGTGTATGCACATGTGTGTACGGGTATGCACAATTATGGGTGTGGTGTGTGCAGAGGCTGTATGTTGACATCAGATGCCATTCTCATCCACTCTCCACCTTAGTTTCTGAGTCTGGGTCTCTCACTGAACCTGATCTGACTAATTTGGCCAGGCTGGTTGGCCAATGAGCTCTGAGGATCTTCCCTTTTCTCCTTTCCCAGTGCTGAGAGTACAGATGCATACAGCCACATCAGACTTAAAAACAATTTAAAATATTTAAAAAATTTTTATTTCATGTACATGAATATTTTGTCTTCTCTGCATGTATAAGTGTGTACCACATGTGTGCCTGGTGTCCAAGGAGCCAGAAGAGGGTGTTGGATCTCCTGCAACCAACTGCAAACAATTCTCCTGGTTATTGTTTATTGTGGGTGTATGCATGTGTGTGGGGTATGTGTGTAGATGTTCATGTATGTGGAGGACAGAGGTTGATGTCAAGTGTTTCTCTTATTACTCAATCAATCCTCACCTTATACTGTGGACAGACAGGGTTTCTCACTGGACCCGGAGTGCTTGAGTTTAATCTGGCCAGTGAGTGTTAGGGATCATCCCTCTTCCACCTCCCAATGTTGAGATGGCTTAAGTACACCATCACACCTTGCTTTTTACTTGAGTGCTTGGTTCCCAAACTTGGGACCTCATGCTTATGTACCATCTCCCCAGATACGAAGCCAACTTTTCAATAAGTTGATATACACTTAACTATTTATTTTTGTAATACTGGGTATTAAACCTGGAACCTTGCACACGGTAGGCAATTGTATTATCACCAAGCCTCATCCCCACCCTGGTTAGTGTACTTATTCGAGGCTATTGTGTGGCCTTCAAGTTACCTTTGACCTTGCGTTTCTCGATACTGAAATTATGGGAAGAGGATGAGAAAATTCCCGTGATGCAACTGTGTATTAGAATGTATGAACACAAGAAACTAAAGCAACTACAGAGTTGTAATTTTCATTAACTAAGTAAGAAATGTATATTTTTCAATTCTCTAGAAGCATTTTGCTGCTGATTTCTAAGTCTCACTGCAATTGCTAGTTAATAAAATTATGTTTTAATATGCTGGCAGAAAATTGATACTGTTTCCAATCTGGGCCATGAAACAAATAGAACGTGGGAGAAATTGAGCTCTTATTTCAGAAATGGAAAATGGATTTTTAAAGTCCAGATCATTACCAAGGGCAATTTTCTTGTAATAAGTTTAGCACTGACTTGCTCAGTGCAAAGCATTGCCAGGGAAAATTAGAACTTTTGAAACAAGATAATGAAAGTGGCAACAGAGCTTCAATACTTCCTGTCCTAGCAACCCTGTGTGCCTAGGTTTGGGAAGGCTGCTACCCAGGTCAGGATGGGGCCAGTGGGCTGGCTGCAGCACCCGCCAATGAAGCCCACCAGTGAGTGGGGTGCAAGGCCAGGTTAGGCACAGCCAGAAGCTGCTTTTGCTGGGAGGTTTTGCTGGTTTCCTATGAGGCTGGCAACCGTAAATCCTGGTGTTTTCCTCCCAGCCTTCAGGCTCTTGGAAATGGAGTGTGCCAAACAGGACTCCTATTTTCTGATACCTTGTTCTCTTTACTTCTGGGTATATGGGTAGCATTTTTCTCTGTAGGCTTACAGTTGGGTCCAGCCATGGAATTTGTTGGATTAGTACATACGAGGAATGAAAAAATGAAAATTAATTATAGTTACTTGTTTTGATTTAAAAATCTTATAATAAATTACATTAATGTATTTGTATGTGGGGGTGGGGGAGAACAGCATATGTGTGCCACGGCTCATGTGTTGAGGTCAGAGGACAACTTTCAGGAATTGGTTTTCTCCTTCCACCCATATGGGTCCTGGTGATTAAACGTAGGTTGTCAGGCTTAGTGGCAAGCAACTATATCCTTTGAGCCAGCTGACTCTCCTGCCTATTTATTTTGTTGTTCGGGTTGTTTTTCAGACCAGGCCTCCGTATGCAGCTCAGGGGATGCTGGAACCTGTTATGTAAATCAGTCTGTCATTGCACTCAAGATCTTGTTTTTCTTAATCTCTTGGGTGCTGGGATTACAGGCGTGCGCTGATGATGTGCCTAACTGAGAATGGCTTAACTAAAACACAAAGTAGTCAGTGCAAAGGAAAAGTGTGATAAACTAGGACACATTAAAATTTAAATCACAATAGATGTCCCCAAAGATCTGTGGGATCCCTATGAGACTGAAGTAGGCATAGTGCAATCACATACCTGCTCCGGAAATCACAGGACCAGGATGTGGGGGGTCAGAGGAAAGCTAAGTAAGTTACCCCTAATAAGATTCTTTTGAATCAGTTAATCAATCAATCAATATTATAATTGAATCCACTGAGCCTAATTGGTACTACCCATATACATATGGGTGTGTGGTCATCTGCTGGAACATGAACAAATTATCAGTGGTCACCCAAAGAAAAGTGACTCTTCCCATCTTAGCGGTCATCAACTACCAATAACACCTCTGCTAGGGCTGGAGGTTTGATAGCCTTGGCCCATCCATGCTGGAATTTTTAACTGGCTTGACCTTGGGCAGCTAACCACAACTGCTGTGAGATTGTGTGTGTAGCAGGACGTAATGTCCAGAAGATAACAGTTCACAGGCCTTTTCTCTCTGCCCTCCAGCTCCTCCCCTCTTTCCCTATCTTCAGTGGTGTTCCCCCAGTCTTGGGATGGGTTCTGGAGGTGATGTCTCATCTCTCGTTGAAGACTCACCGTTGCTTTAGTGGAGTAGTGTGCCCCTGGCATCATGCTGCTTTGGGGGTTTGAACAGGGACAGGGGGAGCTCTTTGAGTAAGAAAGACAGGCTTGTGAGGAGGTGGCGGACACAGACAAGCTGGAATTGTAAAGTCGGAGCGAGGACAGCAGTGACCTTTGTGGGGTATGCGGAACGGTTATGAAAGAGACTGGTTGGGGTCACCCCCGTAAGCTTTTCTAGCTTCATTCCTGCATGCAGTTCATTCCCCTTTCCTGCTGGAGAATGGGGGCCTGAAATGGAGAGAGTTGGGTTATCTCTTTGGAACAACTTGTCTAGAGGAAGAAACGAGAAGCCCTGGGGCTGTCTTTCTAGCCAACGTTCTGTGCTTTTTACTGGGATCTGTCTCCTAGGAAAGTGACAAAGATCTCCAGTGAGAATCGGGACTGATGACTTGGCTGGTGTTGCAGATGGTGACAGCAGGGCCCCAAGTGGGTGACATTTCATGAAGATGAGAGCTTTTGGAGCCATCACATTTCCTTGTACTTAGATCAGTCTATTGCTCCTCTGTGAATTTTGGAAACTCGGCAGACTCTTCTGTCACCCTTAAGATAGTGGGGGCAGGGACAGGGAAGGACTCCTTATGGCTTCCAGTCACAGGGCTAGCTGGTGTTCACAGGGGTGGGAGAGACTGCTGACCTTCCACGCTGATCCCTGTGGGCTAACAGCTCATTGTGACTGGGATCTTATTTCTTTACTCTGCTTGTAAAAGTGTGTGGCTTCAGTTGCTTGCTTATTTGTGCTTCTTGTTAAAATATTGAAGAGAAGGAGAGAGAGAGAGAGAGAGAGAGAGAGAGAGAGAGAGAGATCAGCTACAATTCACTATTATGCTTGAAATGAAGAATTTTGATCCTTTGGGATGCACTGTCCAGCTGCTTGGATAATCCTTTTTTTTTTTTTTTTTTTTTTTTGTGAAATGTCCCCAGAGCCAGAGGCATGAGGACTTGTGATAAGTTTTGGGTATCGCAAGGGGAACGGCCTGACAGCTACTCTTGCCCTGATAATCTCCTCCCACATGGCCTCTCAACCCTGCATTGGGCAGGCCTGCATCTGCTGCATCCCTTTGCTCTCAAAGTTGGCTTGTATTCCCAGAGCCCTATGAGGGCCTGACACCACACAGGAGTCAATTACAGAGGCTCCTAAGGAGCGAACTTACATATGCTCACGTCGATTTGAGCTGCACGTTTTCCACCTGCAGTTAAGTTACCAGGGAGTCCTGAGGCTCACATTGGACCTGGTGTGTGACAACACCCAGCTGAGATAGCTGCAGCATTTCCCTGCCCGTTTAGGGTGTGTCTATCAAATCCTTGTCAGCTGATGTTATCTGCTCCCTGAGACAGGGATGGAGTATCTGCATTCGTCTCGTGATCCTTGGGCGATGCTAATGTTTCTATAGCCTTTATATAGGGTAAGGAGTTGGGGGGTGGGCACAGGGGCCTGGGCTCTTGCCGCATGGTTCACGTTGGTCACATGGTCCTCGTTGGTCACGTAGGCAGGAGGTTATCTTCGGTCAGGTCACTGTAGGCCAAGAAGTCACGAGTTGACACACCTAGCTCCCTAGATAGTTTTGGAATGTGGGGTGGGTTCCGCTAACAGATAGCTCTCCAATAACAGCCAATTTGGGTGTGGGGTAGGCTCTGTCAATAGAACGATTCCTAACACAATTAAGGGTGTGGGGTTCTCTGCAGACTCCCCAGGGTGATGGTTCCTGTAATGATTTTAGGAGGAAATTGGCTCCTAACACAGGCTTAGATGGCTTCATTAGTGGCTCGTAGATTAGTAAATTCTTTGGGGGAATTGATATCCAGTTTGCAGTCAGGCAGAGCAGTAGGGTGAATACTCTTAGTTCACCCAGCATGCTGGGCACTTCCCTGACATCAAATCAGGGCAAGACTCTATAGAGAAACTGCTCACCAACATCACTTGATAGAAGAGATGCAAGCATTATAAACACAGTTTCAGCAGAATAAATCAGAAATATTCTTAAAGAATAAGCACTATTGTCATGTGTGGTTTGTCTGAAGAATGCAAGATTGCCTTATCCTTTGAAAAAAACCATCATTGGGGGCCTCAGAGGATGACTGGGTTGGTCAAGTAGGAGCACCTGATTTCAATTTTCAGAATGTGTGTGTGTGTGTGTTTTAAAGTGTGTGCAATTGGGGAGATGGAGGCAGATGGATTCCTAGGGCTGTATTTTAGTCAATCTAACTTACTTATTGAGTTCCAGGCTAGCGGGGGACCTAGTTACAAAAAAAATGGTGGAGGAACAACACACACACACACACACACACACACACACACACACACACACACGGTGCGGGGGGGGGGAGAGAGAGAGAGAGAGAGAGAGAGAGAGAACTAATTATTCCTTTTTGACATTTTATTAAACCTCAAAGTAAAATCTGTAGGAGCATTTTTGTGGATGTAGAAAAATCATCTGATAAAATTTGACATTTATTCTTTTTTTCATTATTTCTCATTAAATACATCCTGACTGCAGTGCCCCCCAGTCCTTCCAGGCCTCCCACCTCCACTCTCCTCCAGATCCACTTCTCCTCTCTTTCCCTTCAGAAGAGAGCAGGCACCCCAGAGATACCAAGTGAACATGGCCTGAGTCACAATAAGACTAGACATATAAAAAAATAATAAGACCCTCATATAAAAAAATCAACAAAATGATTTCTAATGATATTCAGCTCCCCTCACAGGTTGGTGCCTAGCCCAATCTTCTTCTAAGAGGCTTCCTCTGGCAGTTGATTAGAGCAGATGCAGAGACCCACAGACAAATATCACGTGGAGAGGAAGTCCAAATTGGAGATCTCACTGGGGATGAGCTTGGGGAAACCGCTGGAAGAGGGGGAGGAAGAATCATAAGAGCCAGAGGGGTCGAGGGCACTAGGAAAATACAGCCCACAGAATCAACTCATCAGGGCTCCTAGGGGCTCACAGAGACTGAAGTGGCCATCATGGAGCCCGCATGGGTCTGTGCTAGGTCTTCTGCATTTATATTATGTTGGTTAGCTTGGTGTTCTTGTAGGACTCCTAACAGTGGGAATGATATTTATTTTAAGTAAAAACTATTTACAAATTAAGAATAAGAGGAATAATCTTAACTAAAAACAGTATCTGCTTAAAGCCTATGGATGATACCATGTTTAATGTGGAATGTGTGAATATCAGCCCTCCAAGATCAGATAGACATGGGAGTTGCTTGTCTGCTTTTAACGTTGTCTTGGAAAGCTTAGCCTGTCTCATAGGGTGCAAGAAAGAAATAAAAGATGTCCAGACTAGATAGGAGAAGTGGGATGTTCAGTGTACTGACAGTGCAATTCAACCAATGCACAAATTTAGTGAGATAAATCAACATACCAACTGTATTTCACTGCAAGGACATGTTGAGAAGTTGAAATGTAAAAATCACAGCATGAGGTTGAGGAAATATCTCAATTGGTAAAAGGCTTGCTTTTTTTTTTTTTTTTTGCAAGCTCAAGGACTTGAGTTTGAACATGAGAACTCATGTTAAATAAACTGAGTGCAGGGACCCACACTTGTAATTCCAGTGCTGGGGAGGTAAAGATGGGCAACACCTTGATGCACCCCCACACTCGCACGCATACACACACACAGAGGCAATAGTACAAAGTATGAAATATTTAGAGAAAGTTAACCCAGAGCATGAGCAAGACTTTATTTCTTTAATTTTATTTTTATTAACTTTATTCCTTTAATTAAAATCTGCAGTAATAACTTTGGTTAAAAGATCTAAAAATGCAATCCACAATAATGTCTGCATATGAATCGAAGAAAACATCGCAGAGCAATTTTGTGTGAGGTATGATATTACGTCTTGAACATGAGCACCGCAGTACTGAGCGATATTAGGAGTTAGTTCTTTCAGTAGGCAGATGGTGAGGGGAGAGGTGCTCTGAGGGATACAGTTTCACCTTGAAGCCTCCTAAGATGGCAGGATGGTACCCAATTCCCGGTTCTTCTTCCTTGAGACCAGGAAGCATGGGCTCTTTACATATGAGTTTGTTTTGCTCTAGACCCTTCCGGAGGGAATGTGGAAAAAGCTTGCCCTTCTAGGACTCAGTCCTCTCACGCACAGTGAAAGTCCTGAACTCTCTGGGGGAAAGGTGAACTCTGGCTCCAGTTCTCTCTGCTTGATTGCTTTCATTACGAATAACATTTGGTTTTGCAAACTTTCTTTCATGCATTTTAATTCTTTAATCACTGGGGAAATGCACATGTTCCTGCACCCTAGATGGTATCAGCGCTGCCAGTCACAGCCCCAATGATTCCTGGGACAGACACCCAGTGACTAACAGTCAGGTGGAGTACAGGGTTGAATGAACTGGACAGAGGTTATTTGTGCTCTTGTAAACAGGTCCATGTGAGATTTAATCACTCTCTTTAGAACACTGTACAATTTAAAACACATGCACTTTTTAAATTTTGAGTATTCTGTTTTCTTTTTGTTTCTGAGGCCAGGCCTGGCTACATAGCCCTGGCTAGCCTAGAACTTGCTATGTAAATCAGGTTGGCTTTGAACTCATGGATATCCACCTGCTTCTAACTCCCAATACTGGGGTTAAAGGTGATGCACCATATCCGGCTATTTCTTGAATGTTTTATTTCATATTTTTGGAGTGCTGCTGACTACAGACAGGCAACTAAACTACAGAAAGTGGAACTGTAGACAAGAGGAGTTGCTGTGCATGCCTTTCTGGCCAAAGTTTTAGGTTGTATGGAAGAAGCGCTTCTCATTTGCTGTGTGTAGCTAGGACCATTTTAAGAAACGTTTAAGTGGTTGTGTTTTTAGGATATATATTTTGTCATTTCCATAGGGCTCAGTGGCACTCCTCAAGTTGAGAGTCCAACTTTTTAGGGTGGCCTTGGATGACCCCCCTTGGCTGCGGCTTCTTCTTCTTCTTCTTCTTCTTCTTCTTCTTCTTCTTCTTCTTCTTCTTCTTCTTCTTCTTCTTCTTTTGACAACAGGCAGTTTCCAGATAACAGGGTCAAAAACAGGGCAGAGGGTGGGGTGGTGGAATGAGAGTATCCCCCATGTGCTTGTTTATCTGCAGGCTTATTCATCAGATGGTGAACTGTTCAAGAAGGATTAGAAGGATTAGGAGGTGTGGCCTGATTGGAGGAAGTGCGTCACTGGGGGTGGGCTTTGAGGTTTCTAAAGCCCATGCCCAGTGTCTTTTTCTCTCTGCCTGATGTCTGTAGATCAGTATGTAGCTCTCAGCTTCTTCTCCAACACCATGCCTGCCTGCCAATTACTATCTCCCTACTGAGATAATAATAGGATAACCATCTAAATTGGAAGCAAGCCCTCAATTAAATGTTTTCTTTTATAAGAGTTGTCTTGGCCATGGTGTCTCTTCACAGCAATAGAACTGCGACAATGTGTAATTTCTGATTAGGGAGACTTGTATTTGGACATTTCCTCTGGAAACTGTTAAAAATGCAAATTCTTTTTCCTTCTAAAATAGTTTAGACATAGAGATAGCCTAGTTGTAATATATAAGACCTCACAAATGACTACAAGGAACCAAGAAGGGAAAAATAATATAAGCACAGATGGTGCGGGAGAATTGTCTGTATTCTTTCAATAATGTTTTAAATAAATGCTAATTGGCCAGGCAGGAAGTATAGGCGCGAAAACCAGACAAGAAGTAGAAATGATACAATGAGAACAGGAGAATTCTAGGAAGGAGGAAGTTGATTCCTCCCACTCCTGCCCAGATCACCAAAGCAGCAGGATGTGGTCTGCCCCACTGAAAAAGGTACTAAGCCACATGGCTAACATAGATCAGAAAAATGGGTTAATCAAGATGTGAGAGTTAGCCAGTGAGAGGATAGAGCTAATGGGGCCAATCAGCTTATAATTTATGGAGACCTATGTATGATTTTCTTTGGGGCTAAACAGTTGTGGGGTACTGGGTGGGACAAAAACCCCAATAACAAGCAGGTCTCCTTTCGTGTTACACATAGATAACTAATGAAATAATACACCCGAATCAGCAACAATAGCCATTTTAAAAAATAATATTTTAACATGTATACAGTGTATCTTGGTCATATTCATTCTACTCTTCACCATTCAACTTCCTTCAGCTTCCCTTGACATCATATCCTTATTGTTTTTTCAGTAACCCACTGAGTCTGATTAGCTTTGCTTGTATGCACCTGGGTGTGCAGCCATGTTATGGAATATTAGTTTAAGATGTGTTACATTCGTTTATGCTGTGGATTATTTGGGAGCTGGGTGCCAGGCCCCCAAAGAGAAAAAAAAAACAAAACAACTACCAGGCTAACAACTCAAGTTGTGGGCAATCTACCAGTAACTATACACCTCCAAATAAAAATTATTCTTTCTTCCCCAGCAGCCATCAACTATCAACAGCTCCTGAGTTAGGGGTGGAGCTTCAGAGGTCCCTCCGCCACCCATGCTGGAATTTTAACTGGCTTGACCTTGTCCAGGTAACCACAGCAGCTGTGAGTGTGTGCATGCAAGCTCTACGGCATGTCCAGAAGACCACACTTAATTCCTTCCCATCCTTTAGTTCCCCTTCTGTCTATGTGCCCCTCTGGAGCCTTTTGGGGTTGAGGTAGGGGGTCGGGAAGAGGCTGAGCCCTCACGGTCATTCAGTCTCAGCTCCATCATGAATCACTGAGTCACCTCTGTTCACTGCAATAAGGAGTTTCTCTCTCCAAGCCGAGAGTAGCTCAGGTCTATGGACAAAATCATAAGCATTCAGCAGGCAATTTGACAAGATGACTGTGTAGCAAAGCAACAGTAGGTTTTCCAGTAGGGTCTATGACTTCCCCAGCCATGGGCTTTGGCCAGCTTTACAGTAGCAGTCATGAATTCCTATCTGTGAAGCCTTTCAGAAAGTGGTTCATTCTCCCCATAATAGCCATGCCTTTTAGTGCACTAACAGATACATACGTCCTGGCAGGTCAGTGTTATAGCATGCAAGACTCATTACAGGGGAAGGCCACTGATGTCTTTTCTTTCTCAGTGGCCTGCCCAGCACCATTCAGTTAGCCATCAAGAAGGAAATTTCCTGGTCAGTTTGAGATTGATTTCTCTGTATCTTGAAGCCAAAACCTGTGGTGTCTTTTTAAAAAAGATCTACTTATTTTTATGTACATTTGGGTTTTGCCTGCATCTACCTCTGTATGAGGATGCCAGATCCCCTGGAACTGGAGTTATAGACAGGTTTGAACTCCTATGTGAATGTTGGGAATTGAACCCAGGTCCTTTGGAAGAGCAGCCCTGCTCTTAACCACTGAACCATCTCCCTAGTACTGTGTGTGGCTTCTTAAACAATAGAGTCTTATCATGTATGTGGGTAACCAAGGGTAACGGCAACAGTATGTGTTGTTTTGGAGGCTTCTGGGGCTTTCTTAACCAATATCTTGTAGAGCGGTAACCCAAGTCTGGCACTGAAGTGTCATTTAAAAATTCATATCTTCTGGGGGAAGCGTTGTCTATCTATGCAGGGCACCTCTTTAACCCATCTCCGTTTCCTGACCCCTGTTTAAAGTTTTAATTCCAATTGAAGATATTTGGGCACCCCTATTTCTTCATATAATACATGTTCTGTTATTCCCTCCATATTTTTCACTTGAGTTGAAAGATTGTAGGCTTCCATAGAGCTTTTTCATACATTCCTTATTTTGCTGACCACAGCTTCTATGGGGATTTTAGCAAGGGACCTTCACTGTGGTACACATAGGAGGATCTTGCGATACATACAGAAGTATCTCATCTGTGGTTGCCACATCACCCATACATAGCTGTAATAGTTAAAACGAAAACATTACCATTCCAGAGTCTAACTCTTGGATTCACCTCTCCCAAAGGCTTCTCATATGAAATAAAGCTTTGAAGTCCCACGCGAGAAAGCCAGGGCGTCTTTCGCGTCCATCAGTATCGACGTCTCTGTCTTTGGCTTTGTCTCTTAGCAGAAGATTGCTTCATTACACTTCTTTTGAGCTCTCCCTTTTGGGGAAAAGAACTCACTCATTAAAACTAGCAGCTTCCATTTATTGACTTCTGGCAGCATGCATAGTTGGGTCATGTTATTTCTGCAAATATTTATTCATGAAATAATATAACTAGTTATTGACAGTTGGGGTGTAAGATCAATGTGGTTTCTGCCACAGGTTCCAGAGGGAGCAAAGAGGCTGAACAAGAAATCACTTGAACATCGGTGTTGAAATCATAACCCTAAAAACATAGAATTCAATGTTACAATTCTTCTAAAGCAGTGGTTCTCCATCTGTGGGTCGTGACTATGGGGTGAGGTGATGGGGGACATTTTCGAGGGTCTTAGGAATTGAGACACTGTTTCTAACTGTTCCTCTGTAAAGTTATGATGGAGGAAGGTCATTGGCTAATAAAGGCACTGCCCTGGCCCATTTTATTGGTTAGAGGATAGGTGGGAGGAGAAAACAGGACAGAACACTGGGAGGAAGAGGAAGTGAGGTCAGAGACTCCACAGCTCTCTCGGGAGCAGACGCCTCAGAGAGAGACGCCATGCCCCGCTCCCGGGATGAAGCTCCGACCCAGGATGGACTAGGCTAGAATCTTCCCGGTAAGACCGGTTCTCACAGATTATTAGAGATGGGTTGATCGGGATAACAGAATTAGCCTGTAAGTGCTAGAGCTAAAGGGCCAAGCGGTGTCTAAAAGAATACAGTGTCTGTGTAATTATTTTGGGGCATAAGCTAGCCGGGCAGGCGGCTGGGGTGTTGGGGACGCAGCCCCGCCACCGTCCTTATTACTTCATATGGCGCCCACGTGGACAACTTCTTCCACATAAAACCTGAGACAGCTTGGGAAGTAATTCTAGAACAAAATGAAAGCATTGTGCCTGGTTTCTTGGTAGCAGCAATTTCTCGGTTCTACTCTGCTTGCTAGAGGCAAGCAAGCGCCTCATCTAAGAGAGGCTTCCTGACTCAGCTTTAGCTGCAAAGCCTGCAGCTCATTAAGAGGTCCTACCACGAAACACTTAAACTGTGTTGACGAAAAGCTGAACACATGCTTTTCGGTTTTCAGCCATAGCAGGAAAAAAGCTGCGCCATTTAAAAATGCCGGCTTTCTGGTCCATCCTGCCAGGGCAAACTCTGACTGTTTGAGGCAGGAGGGCCGGCTACCGAGAGAGGACTTGAGTGTTGTCTGTTGTAGCTCACTTGCTGGCAGGGACCTTGAAATGCCATACAGTTGTTGCAGTAAACATGGTTACAGCCTGTATATCCGCCATGAGGCTGGAAAGCTAAGGAATGGACTGAATCTAGCTAGCAAAGCCACACCTTTAGTCCTACTGAGATTGCTTGGTAAATTAAAGATTTATGTGGTCAGAAAAAGAGAGATATACAGTAAAGAGAGATTAAAAGACAAAGAAAATTTCTAAATGGTTTGAAGTGTGTTAAAAATATATGCAGACTAAAATTTAAAGTTCTTAAAGTAACAAAAAAAAAAGGAAGAGAGTTGTTGTGTGTGGTAGCACACGCCTTTAATCCCAGTGCCTAGAAGGCAGAGACAAACAGATCTCTGTGAGTTCAAGGTGTAGTAGTGTACACCTTTAATCCCGAATGCCTGGGAGGCAGAGACAGGCGGATCTCTGAGAGTTCAAAGACAGCCTGGTTTACAGAGTTACTTCAGGTCAAAGATACAGAGAACCTGTCTCAAAAAGCAAAAAGTTAAAAGTAAAAATAAACGAAATAGAGGCTAAAACAAAGGTGTACAAAGATGGAAAATAAACAGAGAATTTTGATACTGTATGCTATTGTGCTCTCTTTGAATTGTTTGAATGCTGAGGAAAGAGCAAAAGCTACTAAAAGATATTTGTTTATAAATGCTGCTGAACTAATCCAACATAGATATTTTGAATTTGTATCTAAGGATATGATACTTTGGAAAAGAGTTTCTTATTTTGTTTTCACAGAGGATGAGACGCTGTTTATTTCTTCTATTCCGATTTGGTATGATGGACCACGCCCTCCTGAAGGGTTGCAGTGAACATCTTCAAAAAATTGCTTCGCTCAACTGCCAACTGAGATGAAACTAGCACACAGGTTATACCGTGAAAGACCTAATTAACGACGCCCCCATTCAGCAGGAAGCAGTTTGGAGAGAAAAAACTGCGCCCATGTTCCCAAATATGGTTTATAAACGTTCTCTTACATTTAAAGGGGGATATGATATAGGTATGAATAATTTGCATTAGTATAGATTTTGCTTTATTGATAGAGATTTAAGGTCAATTTTGTTATATGTATAAGTGTTTCTGATTTTGATTAAGGTATTGTGATTGTGTAGTTCATTTAAATATGTACTGTATAATTAAGAAATATAGGTTGTTAATGGATAATCATCGATAATAGTAAAGATTATAGTCATGTTAGTTAGATTTTCAAGATATATAGAGATATATTTTAGATAGACATTCTTCATGTCTTTCAAAGATTACAGAATAGGACATTTAATGTTTTAATAACTGAGGACTTTTCATGACAATGAGACACTCTGCTCCTGGCAGCACCAATGTACTTCAAGAGGAAGATGGACATCGAAGAGGCACCTTATGGAGTTTGATAGCCATTTGGGCAAGAAACTGCTCTTGCCTGGACTATTGCATAAACTGGACACAGAGAACCCGCAGAGAGAGGACTACTGAACTTGCCTAAGGTGAGATGATCTTTCGGGGTTCCTGATTCATGAAAGAGTCTGCGAGGCATTCTGCAGGACACAACAGATAGTGACTGAACTGACTTTGAATTTTCCTGCTTCATGGAAATGTCTGCTGGATACCATGGGCCTGAAGGCTGAAGATGGATGCCCCAACGGTACAGAGGAACTTTGGGTGACTGTCCAGGCAGCGAGATGTCTCTGTCATTTCTAGAGTTTGAAAGTTGCTTTTTTCTTGTTTACTTAGGTAATATTATATCTTTCTGGAGTCTTTGATGGAGTTAAGAATAGTTAGTTATAGTTATAGTTTTCCTTAGTTATGATAAAGATTATTGTAACTTTTCCTTGATAACTGTTTTGTTATATGTAATTTTGCTATGTTAAAGTTAAAGCTTTTTTTTTTTTGTTTAAACCGAAAAAGGGGAAATGATGGAGGAAGGTCATTGGCTAATAAAGGCACTGCCCTGGCCCATTTTATTGGTTAGAGGATAGGTGGGAGGAGAAAACAGGACAGAACACTGGGAGGAAGAGGAAGTGAGGTCAGAGACTCCACAGCTCTCTCGGGAGCAGACGCCTCAGAGAGAGACGCCATGCCCCGCTCCCGGGATGAAGCTCCGACCCAGGATGGACTAGGCTAGAATCTTCCCGGTAAGACCGGTTCTCACAGATTATTAGAGATGGGTTGATCGGGATAACAGAATTAGCCTGTAAGTGCTAGAGCTAAAGGGCCAAGCGGTGTCTAAAAGAATACAGTGTCTGTGTAATTATTTTGGGGCATAAGCTAGCCGGGCAGGCGGCTGGGGTGTTGGGGACGCAGCCCCGCCACCGCCCTTATTACTTCAAAGTTACAGTTGTGAAGTAGCAAATCAAGTAATTTTATGGTTGGGAGTCACCACAACATGAGGAACTGTATTAGGAAGCAAGCAGAACATCTCATAGTTTACCCCAAGACCTGCCAATGTTGGGGTTTCAGTTGTTTGCAGGGTGGTGTGTTCTGACTGAAGCATCCTCTCTCTTTTGGGGCTGAGAACAGGGTCCTGAGGCTGAAGTACCAGGGAGCCAGAGGCCCCCTGCTGGACATGTGCCCTTGTCATCTTTATTGCTCACGGTGTTCAGTGTTACTGAAAAGCCATGGCTGTCCACCGTGTGGTTCTGGGAATCCCATGGACAGAGCAGAGACTGAAGGCCTGTCTGACGTCATTAGCATGGAAAGGACAACACCCAAGCCCTGCCTCAGGAGCTCACTGTGTCGTGAGAATCTATGCACATTTTCGTGCTGGTAAAAGAACTCAAAGCTCTTTGCAGCCTAGGCAAGCCCCTAGAGCTGAGTGATGGCACTTGCCCCCTTTTCTATGGTTCAAATTTTTAAATAGGCAGGTTTCAGAAAGATCTGGCTGGCTTGACCCTGAGACATAGGGAGAGAATGGTTTCTGATCCTCTTGCCTTTCCCTTCTGAGTGCTGGAATTATAGACATGTTTCACCATGTTTATAGATGCTGGTGACAAACCTAAGGCTCAGCGTGTGCTAGGCAAACGCTCTACCAGCTGAGTGACATCCCCATCTCCAATCTACTACACAGATTTTGAAGGATATACTTTATGCACTCTTGAAACACGCCCTTCCACCTCTGTATTTTAAACATACTTTAATTGACACATTGTTATGTATATGCATAGGTTACAATGCAGTATTCGGTGCATGGGACATATCTAATGCTTCTAACATTTATCACTTATTTGTGACAAAGCCTTACAAATATTATCTCCTACCCATTTTGAAACATAGAAGGGTTATTGTTGAGGACAGTCATCCTGCACCCGCTCCTGTTCCTGTTCACTAACAGCGCCTCTGTATTAGCTATTCAGTTCTGCCCCACTCCCACCCCAGCCTCTGGGGACCACCATTCGACTTCCTACTTCCATAAGACCCCGGTATGAATGGGATGGTGTTACAGGCCCTCCGGAAGGTTTCACAACTTTCCCAGACAGCGCCACCAGCTGGTGATCAGTTATTCAAACATGTGAGCCTATGGGGGGCATTTCACATTGAAACCACAGCAGTGCTCCGTTTGATTTAGTATAAAATGTCTCGCAGGCTCATCCACATTGTTGCAACTGGGAAGATTCTGTTGTTTTTGACAGGCGCACCATGTCATGCCTACCTCTTTCCTTGCCCCCTCTGCCTTCATTGCTCACTAATGCTCATTATCTTGTTTACTGTGTCTCTCTCTCCTCACTGTGATGTAAGCTGTGTGAGCATTCCCTATTTGTCTGCTGATAGAATACAACCAGTTTATAACAGCCACTCAAGTGTCTGAACAGAATCATCCAGACACAAAGGGCACAGGAAAGACGCTGCATCGGTGTCCCCACCAGCTTGAGTGTTACAAGACAGGTGAGTGGCTCTGCCTCGTCCCTGTATGGAGCCTGTGATCTAGCCAGGCTGCGGTTAAAACCGAGTCTGACTGAAGATGATGCAGCCGGGCATCTTGCCAGCCCTGCCAGAAGTCTGAGTTGGGCTTATGAGCTCTATGCCCTATAATGGGCTGTGAGGTCAGTCTTGCAGCAGGGTACTAATTGCCTCTTGTTCTTTGGAGAACGGCCATTTGCATCTATTTGCTTCTTTCCCCCAGTGATTTAAAGTGGTTTATTTTATACTACTATTCCAGGGGGCTACGTATTGCTGTGGCTTGCTTTGTGGTTCCTATAGGCTCCAGGCTGGCCTGATGCTGTCTGTCCATCTCCTGCAAAGCGTCTGTAATACAGTAGTGGCATCGACTGGCGTTGTCACTGTGGGCGAAGGGGTAAAAGCCTCTTTCATATTCATGTCAGGTGAGTGAGAAGCCTTTCAAAAATTCACTACACATGCACAGAGGGTGGTAAGAGGCATTCCGAGGTAGAAACAACCTGAGTGGTTGACAATGCTGTGGCTTGAATCTAAGGAGAGCATCCCCTGGGCCGTGTTTTCTTGGTCTGGGGAGAATGAGGCTTCATCTAGCACAGTGGCATCTGTTTTCTCCTTAAGGGGGCCTTGGGAATCAGATATCCATAATATCCCAGCCCCATCTCCCAGACAGAGGGGGTGTACTCTGGGCATACCTGGAGGGGATATAACCTGAGAGGCTGAGGAGAAATTGAATCCTTATTCCTCTGGTTATAGGAGTAGCATCTCTTCCCATGGAGTTTGAGAAGTGGCTGAGGTCCCCATCCAAGGGCCACCTTGGGACCTGAAACACTGAGCCTAGGGGTCGATTGGAAAGAGCTGAGAGCTGCTCCTTCTCTTTTGCTCCTTCCTTTTACTATCCCTGGGCCTGTTTCCTCCTCTGAAAGGCGAAAATTAAACTCTTGCACTGCTAACAGGTGTGGATGAGGCAAGCGTAAATGACCTCAGAGAGTTCCTTAGAAATGAAGCCCCAATATCCTGGAATGTCTTGTTTGTGGGAGCCTAGGCAGTTTGGATGCTCACCTTATGAGACCTGGATAGAGGTGGGCAGTCCTTGGGCTTCCCACAGGTCAGGGAACCCTGATTGCTCTTCGAGCAGATGAGGGAGGGGGACTTGATCGGGGGAGGGGGAGGGAAATGGGAAGCGGTTGCGGGGAGGAGGCAGAAATCCTTAATAAATAAATAAAAAAAAAAAGAAAGAAACGAAGCCCCAGTGGCATGCTGACAAGGAGGAAAAGAGCCAAGGAATCAGCTAGGAGCTGGAAGTAGATCCTGCACACAGTCTGACAGACAGACGGATAGACAGACAGACAGACAGACTTACACACACGCTTATACTCACTCCTAAGAGACAGACAAGGGTTTGTGGAATGTTCCTTCCCCCTGTGTGAATATATATCACTGTGATTAGCTTAATAAAGAAGCTGACTTTCCAGTGACTGAACAGGATAAGGTTAGGCAGGAGAGCCAAACTGAGAATGCTGGGAGAAAGAAGGGTGGAGCGGGGCAGTTGCCAGCAGACACAGAGAAACAAGATGGACATGCCATACTGAGAAAAGTTACCAAGCCAAGTGGCAAAGCACAAATAAGAAATATGGGTTCAAAAACCCATTGGCATTGTTCTTGAGTTCTCAGTAGTCCTCATTGTCCGCTATGTTCAGCAAGTCCGGTTTTATCCCATGCTTTTTCAGACACAGGCCAGCTGGCCTTAGTGGGTTCCTGATAGAACATCCCCATTGTCTCAGTGTGGGTGCACCCCTCGCGGTCCTGAGTTCCTTGCTCGTGCTCTCTCTCCTTCTGCTCCTGATTTGGACCTTGAGATTTCAGTCCGGTGCTCCAATGTGGGTCTCTGTCTCTGTCTCCTTTCATCACCTGATGAAGGTTAATATTCAGGAGGATGTGTATATGTTTGTCTTTGGATTCACCTTCTTATTTAGCTTCTCTAGGATCGTGAATTATAGGTTTTTGATTCTACTGCATGTACTGGCTTTGGGGGAGCCTAGGCAGTTTGGATGCTCACCTTACTAGACCTGGATGGAGGTGGGTGGTCCTTGGACTTCCCACAGGTCAGGGAACCCTGATTGCCCTTCGACCTGATGAGGGAGGGGGACTTGATCGGGGGAGGGGGAGGGAAATGGGAGGCGGTGGCAGAGAGGAGGCAGAAATCTTTAATAAATAAATAAATTAATTAAAAAAAAGGAATATGGGTTAATTTATTTATTTATTTATTTATTTATTTATTTTTGGTTTTTTGAGACAGGGTTTCTCTGTGGTTTTGGAGCCTGTCCTGGAACTAGCTCTTGTAGACCAGGCTGGTCTTGAACTCACAGAGATCCGCCTGCCTCTGCCTCCCAAGTGCTGGGATTAAAGGCGTGCGCCACCACCGCCCGGCGAGTTAATTTAAATGTAAGAGTTAGTAATAAGGCTGAGCTATTTGCAGAACATTTATTTATTTAAAGTTTTATTTATTGATTAGATACAGTGTTCTGCCTGCATATATGCCTGCTTGCCAGAAGAAGGCACCAGATCTCATTATAGATGGCTGTGAGCTACTATGTGGCTGCTGGGAATTGAATTAAGAACCTCTGGAAGAGCAGTCAGTGCTCTTAACCTCTGAGCCATCTCTCCAGCTCTGGTGGAACATTCATAATTCATATTGAATCTATGTGTTGGTTATTTGGAAACTGGCAAACTGGAAAGAAAAGTCCGGCCACAGGGGGAGTCTGCCTATCTTAAGTCAATAGTCAAGCATTGACATTGTTAAAATCTATTAAAATTGCTAATGCTAATGAACATTTATTTAACTATAAGCACTTCTAATGCTCATTTTCCTGTAAATAAGTGAAAATATTGGAGCAGGGGGGGGATTGCATTCCTTAATAAGCAACTGTTAGATTTTTCTTGCTGTTTTGGATGCCTTGAGCCAAAGAATGAACATTAGCCATCAGACTGCCATTGTGCCAGCACAACCATCATTCAAGCTCATGAGCCTATGGGGGACATTTCTCATACAAACCACTACAGTGTGTGTGTGTGTGTGTGTGTGTGTGTGTGTGTGTGTGTATGTGTACACATGCTTGCACAGTGTCCAAGGAGTCCAGAATAGGGTATTAGATTCTCTAGAGCTGGAGTCACAGGTGGTCGTGAGCTGCCCAATGCAGGTGCTGGAAACCAAACTCAGGTTTACTGCAAGAGTACCAAGCACTCTTAACTGTTGCAAGGGTGAGCCCGCTTGTTCATCCCAGCCACCTTACACCTAAAATAACCACACAGAAACTGTGTTAATTTAAACAGTGCCTGGTCCATTACCTCTAACTTCTTATTGGCTAATGCTTACACCTTGATTTAGCCCATTTCTATTAATCTATGTATCGCTACGTGGCTGTGGCTTACCGGCAAGATTCTAACTGGCATCTGCCTGAGGTGGAGGATCTATGGCTTCTCCTCACTCTGCTTTCTTCCTCCCAGAATTCAGTTCTGTCTTCTCTGCCTACCTAAGTTCCGTCCTGTCAACTAGGCCAAGGCAGTTTCTTTATTCATTAATCAATGAAAGCAACACACAAACAGAAGGAACTCCTACACCACTTAACCACTGAGGCATTATCTCCTGCCCTAGTACAGGCATCTTGAACACTTCTCCAGTACCCTGAGACTATCATGCAAAGACTGAAGCTTATTGCCCTGGCTCCTGAAGACACAGTCTCAGTGTCTTAGTTTAGGTTTTTATTACTGTGAAAAGATACCATGACCACGGCAACTCTTATAAAGAAAACATTTAATTGGGACTAGCTTATAGTTTCAGAAGTTTAGTCCATTTTTGTCATGGTGGGAAGTGTGTCAGTGTGAAGGCAGACATGGTGCTGGAGAAGGAGCTGAGAGATCTTCACTCAGATCCACAGGCAGCAGGCAGAGATGAAGACACACTTCCTACAACGATGTCACACCTACTCCAACAAGGCCACACATCTTAATAGCGCTACTCCCTGTGAGCCTATATAGGGGCCGTTTTCTCTCAAACTACCACACCCAGTCAGGACTGTTTAAACAGTCCCTACCAGAGTTTTTAGTGTTTCAGGACTTGGTGAACTCTAGATGACGGCACAACCATTTTAACCTAAACCAGGGAGGCAGTACTTTCCCTGGCAGACAGACTACTATGACCAAGTACTAAAAGGCAAGGCTCAGATCAGTCAAAAGCACAACAAGCTTTAATAGCTGCAATTGGTGTTAAGAGACAAGGCCCTGATTGGTGAAAAACCACAACCTTTAATGGTTATAATTGATGTTAAAAGGGAGGGCCGTGTGTCATTGACTCAAACAAAGAGCTGTTATTGGTCTAAGAACCCTGCTTGGGCTTTGTCTTAGTTTGCTTCTCCATTACTGTAATAAAACACTGTTTACAACTCAACTCCTAGGTCACTGAGAGCCATAATCCATCACCAAGAAAAGCCAGGGCAGGAGCTCAAGACAGCAACTGAAACAGAGACCATAAAGGAAACACTGTTTACTGACTCAATTACTCTTCTTATATAACCCAGCCCTACCCACCTAGGGATGGTGCAGCCCACACTGTGTTGGGTTCTCCTACAATTATCGATGAGGAAACGCCTCACAGACATGCCTACAGACCAATGGGATAGAAGAAATTCCACAACTGAGGTTCCCTCTTCTCACATCTGTCATGAGGTGGCATGGGCGGGGAGAAATGTCCAACTCCATCAGTGCCTGAGGCAGGTGGGAGAGCTGGTCCTAAGGACATAAGAGTGGAAAAGCTGTCCCTGTCCCTCATCAGCTGCAGTACTTGGGAGAGTGGCCCCTATATCACACCTGGGCAACACAGTAGAGCAGACCCTAAAGGTGTAGGTGTAGGAGAACTGGCCCCACCCCTTGCTCATGGCTACAAGGGGGTGAACTAGCCAGAACAAATGCAGGAGAGCTCACCCTGGTGCTGAGGACAGGGGAGAGCTGGTGCGCTGAGTAACCCTGCAACCTTCCAGACCTAGAACCAAGGTTACATGTTGGTCCACTCCAACATCCACCCCATCTATGATCTCCTGGAGCACACGAAGGGACTGGTCCTGCAGACCCAAAGCTGCAGGATCTCCACAACACAGGGCAATAGCAGGATAACCAAGAGGAATTCCAGTGAGGACCCAGCATCAATGATTTAGCAGAAACAAGAGAGGCCGTGAGCCAGATCAGTGACTCTTTGCAGGGAACACTTGCAAGTAAAGATGTATGGTTTACTGCGTGACTCACTGTGTGACATTACAGTTTCCAGGATGGGGTTGGCTTTTCTTTTTCTCTTAAATCTTATTTTATTTTATTTTGGTGAGGGAGGTTGCAAGGGCGGAGGGCAGATATGAAGGGATGGGAAAATGAATGGGATGGAGATGCATGATATGAAATAAAAAAAAGAAAGTTAAAACAACAACAAAAAGAGTAGCCAGGCAGGGAGAAGTTCGGCAGCTAAACTAGATGAGAGCAGAAAGATGAGAAGCGCCTGGAAGAAGCCAGAGAGGAGAATATGGTTGGTCCTGGTTGCCAGAAGAGTAGAGAGAACTGTCAGCTCTCTCTTTGAGGGCCAGTATTCTGAGATCCCTGGCTGAGAGCTCTAATACTAGCCTCTTGCAAGGGTCCCGATAATCCAAGTCTGCAGAGGGCCTGCGACACTAGAGGGCGCCACTTGCGGCTGCTTCCATCTGCTTAGGGTAACACTGAAGGAAACTGACCGCCAGCACTTGGACAGGGGCCCCTTGACTATCCACGATTTCCATCGGGCATTTACTCTCCAGACGTGAATCACAATCTCGTGTGCCTCCTGTATGCACTCATTTTCACATACACATAATTGGTTCATACCTTAAACATGTTTCAGTACCTACTCCCACATGAGACAGCCCCTTCTCTTCCTGTCTGCCTGTCTGTCTGTCTGCCTGCCTGTCTCTTCCTCTCCTCTCCCCCATCTCTCATCTCCAATGTGAGGTCCTTTTCCTCCTGTGCCCCACAGGCTCCGCCTGGTCTCCCCTCCTGTGTCGTCAGACATTTGCTCTTCTCGGCTGGCTTTTGTCAAGCTTTGTCAGCAAGTCTCTGCACCATTGTGAGGGCGCTGGTCTAGGTGGGAGGTACTTCCACCCAAGGAGGCTGCTTTTCGCGCTCTCTCTCTCTTTCCTAAAGCTCAGTTCTAATGTTTGTTCTCTGGGAAATGTCCTTTGGGTGGTCAGTGACAGATTCTTGATATCCCCCTATCCCTGAGTGCGGAGTCTGGCACTAGATCCGTTGTTCTCCATGATGGTGCGAGGACCAACAGCCTGTGATGGTGCGAGTCCGCCAGCAGGGGGAGCGCTAAGACGCAAAACCTTGGCTCAGGGGTTGATGCTGCGGTGGGGCTCCATCGCTGTGAAGGACTATTTACTCCAGAATGTATGCCAAATCTGTGTGTTGATGTGGTGGTATCACTTCTCAAAGCCCCTAACAAGCTCCTGATGGATACTATCAAAACATATTGAACTATGTTTATAGCTCATTCTTCTGGCAACAATAGGGAGAAGCATGTTTGTCCACCTCGGAACATGTTAACTCTAACTCCCAGCTTCAGGGAAACTATACCAAGACCCTGGGCTACAATGGTTGATTCTGCAACTCTAGCAGATAAACAGATTTCATTACAAAGTTTCTTCTTGAGAAAGTTTCCAATTGAAACAGAAGCAACAGACCCTGGAGAGAGATGAACCTCTCCTGGGGTAGGATTCTAACGGCTGGTAAGTCTGGCACAATGGGAGTCTGGCGTGTTTTCTGGACTCGGCCCACATGCTGGGCAATTTCTGATAGATTCACTCCACTCCGAAGTACTTTCCCCTCCCTGGAAATGAAAATAGAAATCCATTAATAGAAACTCTATTCAGGCTACTTCAAAGCAGTCGACAGACACATTATCCATCCTAGGTGAACTGTGGTCGGCATTCAAGAACACTGTGCAGCATTAGGACAGAAAGAACAACTGATTCGTCATCAGGGATAAGTCAGAGCTTTGTGCTGATGCCAAATCCCACTCTATGGCAAAAGGCTTTCATTTCTTGGAAGTTGCTTAACAGGGAAAATTGATTTCCCAGGATAGAAACCAGGAATGACCATTTTGAGGATAATTATTCCTCCCATTTCCTTAGGATGTCTTCAAGTAAATTGACCTTCCTGAGGGGTGTGCTTCTGGCCAAGTGTTTGACAGGCACAGGTGAATTAGCTATGAAGGGAGGAGACAACATTATGCAATGTCTTGTATAGCTTGTCCTGTCTCCATCCAGGGCTCTAGGCTGAACTCAGATCCTACTCTTCTGATGAGGGGGCAGGCTATAGCTTCCTCCTGACCTCAACAAAGTCCTGATGCTGCCATCTTTTATGGTAGGTTACATGGTTCTGAATGAGGTCATCGGAATCTGCTTGCTAAAACTGTGTTGACAAGATGCACATAAGCCTCAGGGTCAGTGTGGTAGAGGGAGTGAAAAGATTGTAACTAGAGGAGCAGGAAGTTCACTATGAGGTTGTGTTTTCTAGACAACTCAGAGAAGCTGCACCCCTGAAGTCTCACCAACATGGCTGCCTCAACAAGACTTGAAGAGAATGACACCAATAGGCATGCTGACACGGAAGGGGTAAAGCTCATGAGACCTCAACTCTAGGCAAAGAAGAGGCAACTAAGAAGAGTTGAGAATGGAAGAAACAGTCTTCCCCAGGGAAAGGCAAACCAATTGGTTATCCAATACCAAATGAGCATCCCTGAGATCATATAAAAAGCATTTTTATGCATTTAGTAGGCTGCAAAGGATGGATACATGGCAGGTAGGGGAAGGGGATGAGAAAATGATGCAATTATAATTTCACTCCCCCAAATTATTATAAAATTATTATTATATTAAAATTATTATTATTATTATAGTGGGAGATCAAATTTATTCTTTCAGTAAGTAGTGTCTGCTGTCCTCACAGGTGACTTGACCACGCACCAGGATGTTCAGTTACTCTAAGTGTGGAGCAGGGTTTAGAACTCTACCTCAATTTTTCTCCAGTCTGCATAAGTTTTTCATAGGCGATGTCAGAACAAATAAAAGCTAAGCATATAAAGTTCACTAAATAGTGGTTTTATTGTGTGTGTGTGGGGGAATGCAGAGGTCACCTTTAGACATTGTTCCTCAGGTACAGTTCACCATTTGTTTTGAGATAGGGTCTCTTGCTGCGGCCTAGGGCTCATCAAGGAGAAGGTTAGACTGTCCATCCATCCATCCATCCATCCATCCATCCATCCATCCATCTGCAAGGATGCACCTATGTCTGTCTCCCAGTGCTGAGATTACAACCTTGTGCCTGTACTGGGATTTTTATGTAGGTTCTGGGGATCAAACTTACATCTTCATGCTTCTACAGCCAGCACTTTGCTGCCTAAGTCATCGCCTCTGCTCTTAGCATATACTAAATAATGTAATAAAAATGGGAGCTTTTCTGAAGAGCCAACCTGTTCTTCAGGCAAACCTGCTCTAGAATGTCATATAAGACAGAAAGTAAGATAAAACACAATGAAAAAAAATCACAAATTTTGATACCATATCACAATAACCAATTTATCTATGGATCTAATTCTCCCAGGTGGTACCCATTCCCCCACATCCTTCTCCTCTCCTCTTCCAGCCCTTATGACCTGGAAGACACACACGGGACTCAAGGCTCTTCTGCAGTTGTCATGCATCCAAAGGGTTCCACTCTGAAGGAGAAACTTAAGGTTTTGCTCCCCTTTATGTGATATTTACCTCAGTGCCAGACATGGGGCCGTGGGGTGATGGACAGAGCTCATACTTTAGAACTAAGTTAATCTGGGTTAGAATCTGTGTAATCTTCAGAAAATTGTACCATCAGTTACATCTAAGCATCTCGCTGGTTCAGTGGGAAGCTAATGCTGAGCCCCCGGCACAGGTGATCTCAGTAGATTCAGATAATCATTATTTTTAGAGAAGAAAGGGACAAAAAAAAATCATGCTTTCAAAAAGATGTGGGCTCATCTAGAGGGCCATGGCTCTGATGTACTTGGACTAATGGGTGCCTCCCTACAGGCCTGCAGAGCGTGTGTGGAAAAGCTTGACTTCACAGGGGACCAGGTAGAGGAGGACAGCATTGTAGAGTTGGCAGAGCTTCCTTTGCATTCTATTTTTGGAGGTATGGAGGGGTTTTTATCTTAGTTTAATTATAATGGAATTAGTTAGCCCTCTGGGATAAAATATTTCTATCCCTGGAAGAAATTGTGTGCATCCTGGGTCAGCTTCTTGGCTTGCGCGTGCTAACACGCTAATACCTCAATGACGTCACCAATGAAGCTGTCAACTGGGATCAGACCTCAGGACCAGACTGTGGGGAGACAGATGCAGGAAGCATCGTCATCCTCTGCAGCCTTAGCCATTAAAACTCGAGACCACAGTTTAAAACAAGCTGAAGCAAGCCCAAGAGCCAGGACCCACATAGTGGAGGGGCCTACTGACTCCCATAAGTTGTCTTCTGACCTTCACACATAGGCGTACACACAAATAAATAGAATAAACTTAGAAAACCAAATAAACAATCTAAGAGCCTTCCTAAGTGTCTGAGATACTCTCTAAGACAGTAGCTAGCTTCTGGGTGCAAACTTCACGGTCTCATGGCCAGTTGCCCACTGAGAGAAGGCATACATTTATCTGGAAAGGCCAAAGGATTCATGACTCCAGAAAGCAGGCTTTCAGGTATTCAAATGTGACTCATTCCCCCTAGAACTCTCTGTCTTGTGTGAGGCTACAGTTTACTGTTCTCACCCCAACAGTCAGCAACAACTCAGTGATGTATCTACAAGGAGCTTGGAAATTCAGCCAACAAAGTTTTCAGAGAGCAGTTGTTCTAAAAAATGGTTCTTGAAAAAGATTTTCACTCATGGAGACTGCAGAGGTCTCCAAAGCAACACAACCAATTGCCAATACCATTGGCTACCCAGTATAGCTACACGGTAAGACCCCGTTGCTTAAGATACCACTCATTTTAGCTTCAAGACATGGAGAAGTGAAACTCAAACTGACCAGAAATATCCCCTGTGCACAGGAGATTCCAAAATGCTAGAAGGTGCTGTGCAGGCTTCTGAGGGGGGAAAACATCAATGCACTTGCCTCACCCTGGCTACAGCACCAACTGGCCAGGGAAAGATGTGCCCACAATTGTAATAGTGTCATGATGGTTAAGGTGTAACCAATCACTCTCTGATTGTATTTGGTGCCTGCTCCACAGGAAAGAATTCATTCTTTGGTGCTGCAAACCTAGTTAAAAGCTTATTGCAGTGGAGGTCAGAGGCCCTAGAAGACGACCTAGCATTGTTATTTTGCTAATGTGCTAAGGGCAATGTTGTCACACTGCCTTGGAAATACTTACGTTTATACCCGTGGACCCAGGCAGCTCTTTTCTTTGGCGATCCGCTCTCCCACTCCAGTGGGCAGTAGTCAATGGAGAAAGGCATAACTAGTCAAAGTGCTGAGGATATCTCATTGTAGGTGTTCAGCTATCAGTGAGACATCCTTATCAAACCAGCAAAGATTCAGGGGCCACTGAGGAAGAGGAGGTAGAAAGACTGTAAGAGCCGAAAGATGGAGAGGCTTGTGAAAACGCTGTCTTCTGGATATGACGTGGCTGCTGCACACATGAACTCACTCAGGAACTAACAGCAGCTGTGGATACTTGCCTATGATCAAGCCGCCAAATTTCCAGCACGAATGGGGAAGGAATTTATAAGAATCCATCCCTACCTGAGAAGCTGTTAGGAGCTGAGAGAGACTGGGTGAGGGAGAATTAATCTTCTTTGGAGCTGTGGCCACTTGGAGTGGATTTCTGTCTCCAGTAGGCGCCCCACATCAATGCATACATACATAGGTGCCCCACATCAATGCATACATACATAGGCGCCACACATCAATGTATACATACATAAGCACCATTCATTGGACTTTGGTTTATTTAATAAAAGGGAAGATAGTGCAAATATTGAAAGGGGATGTGTTGAGGGGATTCAGAGGGAGTTGGAAGAGGAAATGGGGGATATGATCACACTACATTTGTATATATGTACAAATTCTCAAAGAATAATTTCTAAAAGAAAACCCTCACTTAAAAATATACTCAAAAGTTGCAGAGAGAGAGTTCAGCCAACAAAGTGCTTGCCTTATAAGCACAAGGACCAGAATTCAATCCCCAGAACCTCCATGAAAAACTCTGGGAGTGAAGGCACATGCTTGTATTTCCAGAACCTTGGAGGCAGACACAGAAGATTTGTGGCTTCCCAGCCAACAACCTAGATTTCTTGGAGAGTTCCAAGCCAATGATACACCCTGTCTCAAAAAGAAAAAGGTGCTTGCGTTCTAGAAGAAGGCTAGAGATTGTTCTCTAGCTTCTGCATGGAGATAAACACATATCACAGGAATACATAACACACACACACATAGAGAGAGAGAGAAACAAAAATAAACGTTAAAATTACTTTTTAATTTTAAAGTAATTTTAGATTCACAGGGATCTGTCAAATAGAATATATAAAATAAAATCTGTAAAATGCCTAGGGCTTTGGGTATCTTTTTCTTGATCTCCTCTAATGGATATAAAAGAATGACTGTATGCGTTTTGTGTAAGTATAGTTCAACACCCATGATTCATGTTGAATCAGACCTAACCTAGATCTCACTACTTTGCCACGTGCACACTTGGTGTCTGCTGAAGCCAGAGGGGGTGTGAGGTCTCCTGGAAGTGGCATTAAAGAGCTGTAAACTGCCATGAGGTTGCTGGGAACAGAACCTCGGTCCTCTGCAAGAGCAGCCAGTGCTCTTTACCCTGAGCCGCACCTTCAGCTCTCCCAGGGCTCACTTGCTTTAATAACCATTTCCACATGTGAATGCGTGTGTCCACAGCTGTATGCAGCCTTATCACATGTATCTTCGTCACGTTCCCGACACACAGCCATCCCAGCACAAGACTTGGTTATGCTTTCTGACCATCAAACCCTAACTACCGTCTACTACTATTTCTGCAATATTGCTGCTTTAAGAGTAACCTATAAATAGAAGCGAGCAGTGTGTGACCAGTTGAGAGTGTCCTTTTCACTCGGTAAAGTTGCCTCTATAGCAGTGGTTCTCAGCCTGTGGGTCATGACTCCTTTGGCTGAACAACCAAATCAGACACCCTGCAGATCAGATATTTACATTATGATGCATAACAGTAGCAAAATGACAGTTCTGAAATAGCAACAAAGTGATTTTATGGTTTGGGGGGTCACCACAACATGAAGAGTTGCAGCATTATGAAGGTGGAGAAACACTGCTCTATATTATTGCATGTGTTCACATGTTGCATGTATACATGTATTTCATGTGTTGCAAGTGTGCATGTGTTGGATGTGTTCATGAGTGGAAGTGTTGCAGGTGTGGCTAGTTTGTCCACTCCCATTACTGAGTTCTAAGTCTGTGCTATGGATGTTGGGTGTTAACCATTCATCCATAGAAGGAAGTGTGGGCTCTTAGTCTTTGGTTATACTGATGAGTGATATCAGAATTGTTCCTTGAACATAAGTCTCCATTTCTACGGGATAAATGCCCCAAAGTGAACTTTCTGAGTCCTGTGTAACTACACATTTATCCTTAAAAGACACTACTAAACTATTTCTAAAGTTTTATAGAAGGAATGTCCCAGTTTCTCAGCATCTTCACCAGTATGTGGCTTTGTCATCATCCCTGTGTCGATCATCTCAACAGGCACGTGGTGCTAACTTGTTAGTATTTTTGTGTTTATGTGTGTGTGCTAACATGCATCTTTGTGTGCATGCCTGCGTATCTGTATATGTGAAGGCCAGAGGTATTGCTCCTCAGGTACGACCCACTGCGTTTTCTGAGCTGGACTGGCCAGTGAGCCTCAGAGATCCACTTGTCTGTGCTCCGCAGGGTAGGATTTCAATGGAACACCATGATGCAGGTTGTACTCAGGTCACCACGATTGCAAGGCAAGCACTACACCAGCTGAGCCCCCTCTCCCTGGTGCAGCATGGTCTGATGGTTTAAATGTATGTTTTTGGGTGTACAATGGTGTTGAGCATGTGGTATGTGCCATTGGGCATTCAAATGCCCTTTCCAAAGAAATTGCATTCATTTTTATTGTCACTTTCTAACTGCCTTGTTTGTATTTTTATCATTAATTAATTAATTAATTTTATTTATTTATTATGTATACACTATTCTATCTGCGTGTATGCCTGAAGGCCAGAAAATGGCACCAGACCTCATTACAGATGATTGTGAGCCACCATGTGGTTGCTGGGAATTGAACTCAGGACCTTTGGTAGAGCAGGCAATGCTCTTAACCGCTGAACCATCTCTCCAGCCTCCTTATCATTACGTTTTGAGAGTTTTCTAGATATTATAAATATAAGCCATTCACCTCCTTCTGAGATCGGGTCTCTTGTTTGCCTGGAGCTCACCAGTAGGGCTAGACAGGATTGCCAATGGGCTGTAGAGACCCAACCGCCTCTGACTGCTCAGTGCTGGGATTGCGAGGGGGTTCTGCCGTTCCTGGGACTTGTCTGTGCCGTCTGGGAACTAAACGCATGCTCTCCTGCTTTTGAGACCAGCACTTCACTCACAAAGTTCTCTCCCAGCTTCCTTTGCTTTCCTTTTATAGTGGACAAAGTGTGTCAATCCTCTGCCAGCCCCACAGTGTCTTGACTCCTAACTGTCTGAAGGGAGCTTCTGTCTCACTTCTAGGTTTCTTCCTTAATGCATTCCAACTACAATGATGTGCTTTGACAAAAAAGAAAATCTTACTAGGAATAGCATTAGCATCTAGAAAAATCCATTAAATATTGACATCCTTTTTTATTAATCCTTCTAATTCATGAAGATGTTACATTTCTCAAAATTATAAGCCAGGGTTTTCCCAAAAGCATTTTGTAATTTTTCACTGTGTAATCCCACTCATGTTTTATTAGGATTATAACTAAGAATCAATTATTATTACTCTTGAGGCAGAGTCTCACTGTGTGGGCTTGGCTATCCAGGAACTCACTGTATATACAAGGATGTCCTCAAAATCACAGAGATCCTCCTGCCTCTGTCTTCTGAGTGCTGGGGTTAAAGGCCTTCATCACCATACCTGGCTTATTTTACTCTTGATAATGTTAGAGGAACTGTTATTTTTTTCTCCAAACATATTCAATATCATAATTTCACACCTATCCTTGTTTGCTATATGTTACTTTTTAAGTGAGGAAGAACAGAGCAAGAACACTGATTTTATCCTCATAACATCTTCAGTTTAGCAGGGATGGTTCTCTAGCTGACTTGAATGTATTCCACCCGTGAATCAATGTGACAATGTGTGTGTTGATCTCTTGGTGTATGTGTGCACATCTCTGTGTAAGCATAACTGTGTCCATGTATATCTGTGTGTATCTTTGGGTTGGTATACTTATGTATGTGTTCATATCTGTGTACACACGATTCTGTGTATGGGCATATCTATGTGTGGATCTGCATGTCTCTCTGTGTGCACATCTCTGTTTGGGGATGTACCTGTGTGTGTACCTATAGTATACAAGTCACCAAGACAGACCAGTGTGGAGGAGAGCCTCCACCATGTCTTCTTGCTATAATCCCCCTTACATAAGAAGCTCATTCTGGGTGGACAGCTGTCTTCTTATCTTCTTACCTTTAGTCAAGGCCACATTGCAGAAGCCACTGTTTATAGACCTGTCCCATACACACTTTCAGGAACTGCAATATATCCTTTAGTCATCTGTGAGGTGTTTCCATACCTGAGGCAGACCCTGCTCATCAGGGAGACGGTCCACTTCACACCACATACAGGAAGACAAGCCACCCCAGTTAGTTCCATTAGGGACACTGCACTCTGAAATGGCTCTGCCTTTGTTGCAGGTCTTATCACCCACAGCAGAGGTCAAACAATGGCTACTATAGCAAGGGAGCATGGCATCCCATATCACATGGAAACAGACGGTGTTAGGATTTAAATAGGAAATGTTCTCCATAGACTCATGTGTTGGAACACCCGGACCCTAGCTGGTGGTACTGTTTGGGAAGGGTGTGGCACTGTCAGGGTGTGGAGGCTCACTGAAGGAAGTAGATCACTGGGAGCAGGCTGTGTAGCCCAGCTCAGTGCTCACACTCTACTTCCTAGTTGTGGGTAGGATTGACCAATGGCTCGCATTCCCGTTGCCATGCCTTCCCCACAGTCATGGACTGTGCCCTGGGGCTGTGAGACCCTTCCCTGCTTAAGCTACTGTCCTCAGGGTACAATTTTCCCCACCTCAAGTGGCTTGGCCTTAATTGCATGTCTTACTACCCATTATGCAATGGCTGTACAGCTACTTTTCCCTAAGCCATCTTGACTCTGTTGATACTTGTTTGGGCTCCAGTGGTTTGTACTTTTTTTGTTGGGGGGGGGGAGATGGGAATGCAAACAAACATTTCTTTCTTTTCTTTTTTGTCACTTTATTTATTTTACATCCCAACTACAGTTTCCCCTCTCTCCTCTCCTCCCATCCTTCCCCACCTCTCCTCTACCCTTCCTCCCAACTACTCATCCCCTGTTTCTGTTCAGAAAAGGTCAGGCTTCCCAGGAATATTAACAAAACATGCCATATCAAGTTGCAGCAGGACTAAGCACCTCCTGGAATGAAGGCTGGGCAAGGTAACCGGATATGAGGAATAGGTCCCCAAAGCCAGTCAAATAGTTAGAGACAGCCCCAGATGGCCTGTTAGGAGTCCCTTAAGAAGGTCAAGCTACACGACTGTCACATATATGTAAAGGGTTTAGATGGGTCCCTTGTAGGCTCCCTGGTTGTTGGTTCAAACTCTGTGAGCTCCTAGGAGCCCAGGTTTGTTGATTCTGTGGATTTTCTTGTAATGTCCTTGACCCCTCTTGTTCCTACAATCCTTTCTCCATCTCTTCATCAGGATTCCCTGAGCTCGGCCTAATGTTTGTCTGTGGGTCTCTGCATCTGTTTCTGCCAGTAACTGGATGAATCCCCTCTGATGACAGTGGGGGTAGGCACCAATCTATGAGTGTAGCAGAATGCCATCAGGCATTATTACAGGAGCAAACGTTTCCTTATCCCAAACAGGACACCAGTGACAGACCAGTGACAGATCCACACAAGTCTAGCTTGGTGAATTCGACGAGTTTCTTGGGGGTTACTTAAGGGAGAATGAGCAGGGGATGTCTCGGGGAATGGAGGTGACTCCCAGGCAGCTGCATCATCAGAAAGCTCATATAGCACAGAGGACCCATGAAAGCTACATCCTGAGAGTTCGCTGCCTGACTTGCGGATGCTCCATTAGAGACACCTGAGCTCCCCCACCCCTCACTGAGGTTTGCTGATCTTATAGCCTAGGTAGAGACCATGGGAATCCAGCAACTTTCTGAGCTTCCTGGGCCTCTGACGTTCATGAGTTATCTGAGTATTGTGTTCCCGTTAGCTTTTGGAGTCCTATTAGTCTCTCTCCTCCCTGCAGGAAAGGATGTTTTAGTTCAGGGGAGAAAGCCACACTATGCACTATGGGTGCTGAAAGGCTATGTACAGGGATGGCTCTCCATGTCTCTCTTCCTTATCAACCTGACGGATCCTTTTTTCTCTAGCATATATATGCTTGTTGTTGCTTCCCTCAACTCTTCCATTGGGTGTCAGTCTTGGGGACCATTCACATGATAAGCATGGCTTATACCACCATGCAGTGTCCCACCCCCATTTTCCTCTGTTGATATCTCTGCCTTGGTGTTTCCATGACTCTCTATCCAACATGGCCTCTTTGCCCGTTATCTTTAGCACAGGGCCTCTCCGATTTTGCTCATCAGATGCTGATAGTTTTGGTTGAAGTTCTGAAGAGAGTGAGGGTCATTCCCTGCTGGCTAGCCACGGGTTTTCTTTGGCTGAATTCTGTGGGTACAGTAACAAGAGTGAGACGCGTTGGTGCTGTGTGGAGCAGGCCTGGCAATGTGCTGGTGTAGCCACATGAAATGTGCAGTTACTGGTGCTGCAGATAGCTGTAGACAGCTACCATTCCATCTTCCCCCAGGGTCACTGACCTCCTTGAAGTATTTGGGAAGGGTGTTTAGGGAGACTCAGGAGCCACGCTCAAGGGAAAATTCACACAGACTGCTCAGGAAATTCAGTCCTTGGGCCACTAAGATCTTGCTGCCAAGAGAGAGCCAAGAAGAGCCAACTCCTCGGCTTTGCTGCCTGCTCAGGGCTGTGCCATCAGGACTCAGGCTTCCAGCCACCTGGGAAGAGGATGAAACCCAAATCTCCCTGTCTGTTTCAGATGCCCGCTGTTTAGCCGCAACTCAGTGACTCAAAACCAAAATGAACCCCAATCAACCAGAGCAAAGCAAACACATGAACCCAAGCCACAAGCCTTGGCCAGTGTGTGTGTGTGTGTGTGTGTGTGTGTGTGTGTGTGTGTGTGTGTGAGTGTGTGTCCTCTTAGTCCTTTATCCCAGTTGATAATGAGTTATCAGAAAGTGTAACTGCCAGATCAAATTGAGTTTCATTTGGAGTTTGAGGAGAAGTTGTTTTGGGTCTATATCTAGCAATGTCAAACCAAGAGAAATTCAAGATGCTGGGGAAATGCAGGCAGAACAGTGACAGTGCACCCCTTCTGGAAGAGGGGTGTGCCTGAGGCTTAGATAGGCTGGGGAGTGTTTAGGGATTTGGAGTTCCAATGAATGGATACTCCCCACACCTCTCTTCCCATTCCTAACTTGTACTCAGACTTCAACGTTTGTCCGGGTACCATTCATGTCTGGGAGAGCCTCTGGCGTGCTGGTCATCAGGCCCTGGGCAGAGATCATGTTAGAAGGTCTGGGAGGGTGGGAGAAGCATTGTACTGAGAGTTCAGCTGGTTCCTGAGTACCACACAGCCTCAGAAGACTGTGCTGTTTCTACTATATTTTTTTAAGTGCTATGTGTTGAACCCATAGCCTGGCCCAGCTCATAGGTTCTTTGAGCACACGTATGTACATGTGCCTGTGTGTGCATGTGCACATGTATGCATGTTCATATGGAAGCTAGAAGTTTATACCGGGTGCCTTCCTCAATCATTTTCCATCTTGCTTTTTTGAGATAGATTTTCTCAATGGAGGTCGATTCACCGAACCAACCCAGCTACCTTATCAGTCAACATCAGGATCTACCCATCTCTACACCCCCAACACTGGTATTCTAGACTTATGGTGCCATGCACAGGGATCCGAACTCCAGTCCTTATGCTGGTGGTTCAGACACTTTATTGATGGAGCCATCTCTCCAGCTCTTGTTTCAAATTCTAAACTGAAAAGCACCCCACAGTTCAGTCTAGAATGGAGCTGGGCCCTGGAACTTCTTTGGAGAGTGGCTATGTGCCAGAGCCATCCATTTGATTCACAAAATCTCCAGTCCTTCCGATAAAGTCCCCTTAGCGGGGTACCCTCAAGTTTCCTGGCCTGACAGGGTAGAAGAGTGGATGGGGGGAGGGCAAGGCTGTGAAGAAGCCTAATTCAGCCTGTTGACTGTGTCTGGATTCTGGGAGAAGTGAAGAGCCACACGAGGATGCATGGAGCACCTCACCATGTTCAGCAGAAATGTCAGCAGAAGCAAAAACAGCTCAGTGGGAGTCCAGCAGGGAATTGAAGGTGAAAGGCGGCGGGCGGGGATGTTGGTTGTTGGGCTCTTTGCCTGGGCATCTCTGCGAGGCTGTAGCACATAGTCTGAAGGGAGATGTTCTAGCATGCTTCATTTCAGATGCAGAGAAACCCAGGGGATGCTCTATCCTAGTAGAGGAAGGTGATTAATGGCAGGAACACAACCGAAGCTGAGCTTTTGTCACCACTGTGACCAGCTCCAGTTCTGTCTGCCTGTACTGGGTGTACCCAGCCATGAAACACATGTGCATCCAGACAGAGGTGGGCCTGAGTGGCCGCCAGCTGTATCACCTGCTGACTGTGCCTTTGCTGAACCCAGACTTGACCTCAAAAGGCCAAATCATTCTAGGCAGGCCACACTGCTCTTTGCTCTCCATAGGTAGCTGCTTCCTTCCTACCCTTCTGCTCTGGACGTCTGTGCCAGGGAGAGAGGTCTCCTCTCTGTAGGCTAAGCTTTAGCTTCTGCTGCAGCCGCAGCTGCAGTCTGGCCTTCTGCTGGCTCAGCTCTGGTTTTCCCCGTCTCTGCCTCAGCAGGAAACAGATAGATAAATCAATGTAAAAATAGAGAGGTTCTGATGCCCTGTGTACCCCTGAGCTGGCCCAGGGAGGGTTTCTGTTCTTTTACAGAGACAGGGGGTGGGTAGACTGAAGATAGTTTATTGATCTAGACATCCCCGAATTTCTCTGCATCTGAAACAAAACATTCCAGAACATCTGTCTTCACATGGTGTCCATGGAGGCCAGTGGCCTTACAGAGATGCCAAGGCAAAGAACTCAGCGACCAACATCCCTGCTGCCTCTCACTTTCAATTCTCTGCTGGATTCCCACTAAGCTGCTTCTGCTTACATCTCTGATGGACAAGATGGGGTGCCCCATGCATCACCATGCAGGCTCTTCAGGTCTCCCAGGGTCCAGCGTTCATTCCCGTGTGTGCATGCACGTGTGTGGAGGTCAAAGGTTGATGGCAGGTGTCTTTTTTGATTGCCCTGTTCCTTATTTTTTGAGATATGGTCACTTGAGTCCAGAGCTCACTAGTTTAGCTAGAATGGCTGGTCAACAGGTTCCAGAGATCTGTCTCTGCCCTTTCCAGATGCAGGACTCCCAACTCACATGTCTATGTATGCTTGTGTGTATTAGAATGTGTCTGTGCATGTGTAGACATGTGTGTGGTGGCCTTAGGTGCTGCCCCTTTGTATCTTTTTGAGACAGTGTCTCTCAATGGCCCGGAACTTACCAATTCAGCAAGGCTGTCTGGCAAGTGAGTCCCGGTGATCCATCAGTTTCTTCCTCCCCTCCTCTGGGAGTACAAACACATGTCACCATGTCCAATTATTTTTTTGTGAGTTGTGGGGAATCAAACTCAATGCCTCATGCCTGTAGAGCAAGTGTTTTACAGATGAGCTAACCCTTCAGCCCTTGCAGCTTCCGACTTTAGTAGCCCAGGCTCAGTTTCCTTCTCCATTAAGGTAGGAGCCAAAATCAACAGGGACACAAAAGGCAGCTGTCTCAGCAGCTCACCTGGCACACCTCTTTTGGCACCAGTCCAGACAAGCCGGTATAGTAGAAAGATTATAGGATTTGGAGTTACACATACCAGCCAAATCCCAGTTGGATTGCTAATTATATGCCCAACTGTGCGTCAAATTATGTAACTATGTGACTAACTATACTCCTTATTATGTAATATATGCTACCTTGACTTCCTGTCTTAGAGCCTCAGTGTCTGTGTCTGTAGAGTGGGTATAATGCCAAAAGTGATTGAAGGTGTTGCAGGAGGAATTGCCCACAATGCCCTGCACTATTATTATTATTATTGAGATGTGGTCTCTTATTGAAGCCAGCGCTCACTAATCTAGTTAGGCTAGCTGGCTAGAAAGTTCCAGAGATCTATCTGTCTCTGCCTCTCCAGCACTGGGACTATAGAAGCACACTGCCACACTTTTTAAAAAGCAAAACATGTATTTTGGGGTGGGAGCCACTGAGCTCAGCGAATACTTTACCCTCTCAGCCATCTCCCCAGACCCTACAGTGCCTCTCTGAGCCTGGATTCCCTTGCCTACATGATCCAAGATAGCCCTTCATGGCTCGAATTGACTTGTCTCCCTCTCTTCTTTATCTGGTTCATGCTGTTGTAGGCCTCCTTGGTGCCAGCACCAGGCCTTCCCTCTGAGTGAGGCAGTCGAACACAGCTTTTTCTGAATGTTGACTTCTGGCCTGTGGCTTCCAGCTAGGCCATGGGCTCCCAGTACAAACACAAACTTGCACCGAATCTGCATTGTAGAACAAGATAACAAGATTTTTTTTTTCCTATACTGCACCTGAATCGACACAGAAATTACATCAGTCAGCCATAGGCCAGCTATATGTCAGCTGACTCAAGCTGACCCGATGACAACATGAGCCTTCATCTTCACTTTTTGCATCTCAGATAAAAATGACCAATATGCATGCTCACTGACCTGCCTCCACTTTCAGGCAGTACCTGTCACTCACCTGTTGTACCACAATTTTCTCTGAATTGAAACTTTCCCTCCTAAAGGATGGCTCATGCCCCTTAAAACTCACGAGATTTACCAGGCTCCTCCCCATGGTAACAGAAGCAAGAGCAAGTGCTGGAGCGGGAGACTCTGAGCAGATGTGCTGCGTGGAGGAGGCCCTCTGCCCTGCCGAGCTGCCTGCAGGTTGTGCAGAGGCTTCCATGGATGCAGCTGCTGTGCATACTGGTGGGCTGTATGTGCAGTGCAGCTGCCTTCGAGACATCCGTTTACTCCCCTGAGTAATGAAGCTGTACCAGGCTTTTATTTATTTATTTTTTTGCCACCAACGAGCTCCCAAATCACAATACAGAGATTTATTATTAGTTTAGAATGCTCAACCTAGTTTAGGCACATTTCTGGCTAGCTCCTTTAACTTTATCTACCTCTTTATCTACCTTTTGCCTCAGGGCTTGTTACCTTTCTTACTTCTATAATTCTTACTTTCACTGCTTCTCCCTTGTTATCTTCTCTCTTCTCTCTTATTCTTTCTCCTTCTCTCTCAAGCCTAAATTTCTCCTGTTTATTCTCTCTGTTCTCCAACCCTGTCTATCATTTTCCTGCCTCACTATTGGCTGTGCAGCTCTTTATTAGACCAATCAGGTGCCTTAGGCAGGCAAGGGGAATCAAATGCAACACATCTTTTCATAATTTAAACAAATGGAGCATAAACCAAAGTAACACATCTTTACACAATTAAAGGAATATTGTACGGCAAAAACAAATGCAACACATCTTTACATAGTTAAAATAATATTCTATAACAGTGAGTCTTCATCTGTGTTCTTGCAAGTCGCCCCGATAGACTCATTGGTTTGCCAAATTGGGCTTTGGTAGAATCAGTTGTTGCTATTATTCTGTTGTAGTCATCCTGTTTGGGGTGAGAAGATACTTGTTCACATCTCTCCAGAAGTCACATAACAGACTCGGTACCTGAACAGGAAGGGACATGACAGAACCAGAGAGAAGCTGGGCAGAAATGACTGCACTGCCCATGCTCTAGGCACCGAGACATGCAACTGAGGTTGATTCCTGTGGCGATGGAGTGTCTGCAGGGGAAACCTTGATATGATCATGCTTCCGCATGTGCTATAGATGGCGGATCTTCCTGCTGGTGCTCTGGCTAGAGATATGTAACTAAGGGTTGATGGGAAACTTTCTTCAGCCAGTGGCCTTTGGGAGGCTGAACCAGGTTGGGGCGTGACTTTTGGGTACCCAGAGAAAGCCGCCAGACTGCACAGCTCAGCCTCTTCCTCCTGTGCTCCACCCCTTGAGATTGGACTCCCGTTCCTGTTCTGTGAGTTTCCCCCTTTAATGAAAAAAAAACTTTAAAATTCTCTTCTTGGAGTCATCTTGGGGTTATTTGACTCATTTTTACCCCACCCTTTAAGCATTCAGCTTCAAAGGGTGAGCTATTGGGAGACAGAGGGTCCATGGGGGATCCCAGGATGGCTGTTATTGTCTATTGGCATGGAGTAGTGATAGTGTGTCTCCATCTTGATGAGTGGGATCTGCTGTGTGTGTTTGGAGACACTCTGATAATGGCTTAAAGACTAGAGACTGCATAGCTGTCCCTGAAGACTGCATGCATGGGACAGAAGCACCAGCGAGTTGTAGCAGTTGCATGGTAACTGTTCTGTGAAATGAGCCCTGCAACTTAGGCCGAGGTGGCTGCCCATAGGGAACCTTCCTGTGTAAGGGAGAAACCACAAGGGGAAGGGGGTTGTAGCTAACTCACTGTCCTTAGCCTCTGGTTTGATGGGCAAGATGAATTAATGGGAGGATGAGCTGAAAGTGTTGGCTTGCCTGGGGGACTGCAAGGAAAAGAGTGGACACATTAGATCTATGCCAAAGAGCACAGAACCCAGACATTCTGGAACCCAGACATTCATGGGAAAAACTGGGGAGTGAGGAAGAGGAGAACACAGTAGAAGTGATAGAAGACACCCCTCAGGCCCCACCTTTAGTAGAGAAGGGGAACATCCATAATATGACATGCAGATGAGGCATTAGATGTGGACAACAACATTGTTAAAGATTTATTTTTATTATTTTATTTGTCTGTATCTGTGCACTGTACATGTTGGTTTTTTTTTTTCCAAGGAGGTGGAGAGCCTCCACGTGGCTGCTGGAAATCAAACCTGGGTCTTTAAGAAACTATGGTAATCAGGGAATACACAGTGCCTGAGGGGCTTGATTTTGGAAAGACTTTTAAACATGTAATGAAGAGCCTGTCGCAGTCTGCAGTCTGTAGGCATGGAAACACTTGGGATTAGTCTAAGGGTTGTGGAGGTAGAAAAACCGAGTCACATAGCTACCTGTTCTTCCTTAATACAAAGGCTGCATAAACTGAGACAACGTGGCATATGTGAGTCACTAGGGTCATCGCTGAGGTTCCCATGAATACCAGGGACCGGGAGGCAACAGAGGAAAGACAGGGGTTACTGGAAGAGAGGGGTAGTGTTTGATGCTCAGATCTCTGGGACAGATAGAACTACACTTAAAAAATTGACGACAAAAGAGCTTGGTTCTGCAGGGACTTTGGGAATAGTATGGAGTTCTAGTGTCTTCGCTGAACCCCAGGGTGGGACACATTCTTTATGAGGCAGGAAAAGCCCTGGCGATTCTAAATAACTGACTGATGGGTAAATTAGATAAAGTACAGAAGCACTCAAAAGGGGAAGACAGAATGACCAAGGAGACCGAGGCGTTTATTTGGGTGACTTGAGGCCAATGTGACAAGATCTGTGTTGAGTTGGATCTTTAGGAGAAAACAATAACAGAAAACCAAATACTGTGCTGGTGAGGTTTTAGAAATCTTTGGAGATTTAGCAGTCATTTGCAGAAACCATAAATGGGAGAAGAATGAAAGTAAATGAAGAAGTCAGTTCTAGGGGTGGGCAACTATTCCCTAGAGCATGCACGGTGTGTCTCGTCCTTTTAGGAAGCCCAGAGGGTTGAAGATTGCTTCCCTAGTTAGGTTTGACTGATGGAATCATAAGAGCCATAGTGTTCGCCCAGATCCTGTGAGAACCGAGGAACTGACTCTGGCGGCAATCCTGGCAGCCTGAGCTGAACTGAGAAGCATAAGCCAGCCTGGGGGGCTGTGACCTGCGATCAACCAGAGCTCACTTGGAATGAATGTCAGTGGACCTTTAAGGACCATGCACTTTCTGTGAAAAGGTCTTGTTCTATCATAATAAACCTTGGGGTTTTGACAGTTCCATGAAAGAACCTGTGAGAACAGTAAAAGCAACAGTCAGGTAGTTGAAATGAAGGCACATGGCCAACTAGAAATGGGCACTTCTCAAAGGCACACACTTCCAGACTAGGCTATCTCACCACACAGGACCACAAATTCTCCTCAGTGGGCACCCAAGGCTACAGGGGTTCTAAGATAAATCACTACGATTGGATGCTTCCTCAGGCCAGGCCAGCAAATGTGTGTCAGCTTGACCAGCACTACCTGGTCATAAACCATGGTTCAGAGGAGCAAAGTTAATCACGCTGTCATTCTTTCTTGTGTGTGTGTGTGTGTGTGTGTGTGTGTGTGTGTGTGTACAGATGTGCTGGTGTGTGCAGGTTCATAGGCATGGTGTATACAGGTGGAGGTCAGAGAAAAGCCTTGGATGTTGTTCCTCAAATGCTGTCTCTTGCTGTTTTTGAGAAAAAGTCAAGACCTTTTCATTGTCTTGGAACTCACCAAGAAGTCTAAGCTGGCTGACCAGTGGTTTTCATGGATCTCGCTGTCAGAGCTTATGAGCACCTTCCCAGGTGCACTCCCCTTAGTCCCCATCCCACCTCCCCCTTGCTTATTTTACATGGGTATTGAGGATTCTTCACACTCTACTCAGCTGTAGGCAAAAGTTGACTTAGGGATTTACTGCACCTGACAAAGACATTCTCACTAGTCAGACATGGGGCCCTTGATTACCCTTTAGCATTAATTTCACTCCACAATTATTTTGACTCCTATGCCTGGCCATACTAGGCAGGGGAAGTCATTAGCAAATAAACGGAGAAACACACAAGCTTGTCAGCAGATGGATTACAAAGGAATACAATTTTACGCAAAATGCCTTTGCTTTTAAAAAGCGTCTGTGCATAAATTAGTCTGTCAGCAAATGCATACAGCTAATTGCATGGAAAAAAAATGGGGCCCTGCCATAATATCATCCACCCAGAGTCACTTCTTGCAAAGCAGAAGTGATTGGACACATTATTAACAGAGCAGAAGAGTCAACCGCTTTCATTAAATTGCTTTTTTTTTGGAAAGAAGAAGCCTATTAGAATGCATTTTATAACGTATTTATTCCCTTTTACAATTTGAGTATTTAACTCTTGTTTGCAGACCAGCTCAAGGACTGTTCTGCCCTTTTTGGTGTAAAACTAAAAATAAAAAATAAACGATAATAACATGTGTCATGATGAGACCCGGCAGGGTGGAAAGCAACCAGCGCGCAAGTTGCTCAGTGTCTTTGCCTCAGCGGGAGTTCTAACCCGAGGCTGGGGAGCTGCTGCTGGCTGCGGAGCCTGATGCAACCTGTGAGGGGTGCTGTGGGCATTTGAATGCTGTGATTGTGCGTTCTTGGGTGGCTAAGGGACATCCACCTGGACTAGGATGAGCACGCTGAACTGCGTTATTGCTGCTTTTGCGAATCTGGTTGGCGTCACAGGTGGACCTCTTGAAGGCCAATGAATCTTCTAATTTCTGGGTCAGGGAGATAGTAAGAGAAACGTCGATGTGTATTCCAGGTGCGATTGCTGGCACAGCTGAAGCCTCTGCGTTGGGTGCCTCTTAGGGATATCTTTATTATTGATGACAGTTGGATGCATCCAGGAGCGATCCCATACTAAGCTTCATGACAGGATCTTGTGTGAGACCTGGGCAGGCACTGGGTGTGGTTTATGGTGTTCTGAGGCTCAGGGTACTCAGACGGCTTCATAGAAAGCAATGCGGCCAATTATACCTGGGGTTATATATATTCCAAACACTATGTGTCTTTGCACAATGACCCATATACAAAAACACCTTCCTTGAAGATGTTTTCCTTAGAGTGAGGCTGACACTTACGGCTTCTAAGCATCCTCCACCCATTCCTTGAGCTGAAATACGGTGCTTATCAAGATAAGACTGTACTCTGCCCTGAGTTACTCCGTATTGTATAAAACTGGCTTTTCTCAGATCATACCTTTCCATGAGAGACTCCATTTTGTGAGAACCTTTGGACTCCATTCTGAGGATGAAAGATAACTATGCATCTTAGTGGACAGGTGATTGGCACCATGTGTTCAGTGTCACCATTCAACAGGCACTGGAGAAGGATGCATTCCTGGAAGTAGAAAGGTGACACTCTATAAACCCACCAGGGTGACTTGGAACACAGGAGGCAAATGGGTGTATTAACATCATATCGGGGAAACCAGGCTGGAGAACTTACTGGACATACCAGCCCAAGGAACGGGGTCTTCACCTGAACTCCGTAAAGAGGTAGACATCCAGCATGAAGATGTCTCACCTGTCAAGTGCTACCTTGCATCAAGGACCAACAGGAGAAGTCCTGTCTATACCAACGCTTCAGTTTGGCTCAGTCCCTACCACTGAGGTGACTTCCTCTAGTACTATCTGCCCTCTGCCATGTGCCCACCTGAGCCTGCCATCCGTCTATCTGTCTGGACATAGTCCGGCTCTTTCTCCTTACAGCTGGCCTCAACTCTACAGCTAAAATCTGAGGTTGCAGCCTACCCCAGCAGCCACAGTGCAGCGACTCGCCAGTTACTTCTCTCTGGTTGGTTACGTCACGTCCCACCTGCTGCTCAGGCTTCTGAGACCTCTTGGACTCTGCTAAAGCATCTTCACTCTGGGTAGTCACCCTGTAACCTTCATCTATATATAATGTACTATATGACGTGTGTGCCTGAGAGCTAATAGTACTAATTAGAAGTGGATTCATAGCATCTGTGTTCACGCTGGCTCGGCCTATCAACGGAAGTGAGAGTGTCTGGCTAGTTGCTGCCATCAGAACAACTGTACCATGTGGACTTATTGTTCTTCCATAAATTCTGATGCTGTAGGAAAACACAAATGATTTTGTCTGTTTCTGACATAGCATACCTATGACAGTGGGACTTTCCTTTTTTTTTTTTTCTACTCTTCTCTGCAATCTCAGAACTCAAGTTGGGACAACAGTGGAGTGACGGACGGCAGCCTGGGTGAATACCGCATGAATGATGGCACAGAGGTTAGACAGCTGTGTAATCAGGACACAGCAAGCCTGGGGACCAGAGCACAAGAATTTATAGAGTTGAGGGTGTGAATTCTACAAGAAAGAAACCACACACATGTAAGCCTAGAGCCCCTCACAGATTAGCCAGTTAAATGTACTGCCTCTATCAAAGGATTGGCAGTCAGGAAGAGAGGCCACAGGGAGCTGAGACAGCAAGGCCAGGAGAAGCTGGAAGGTGAGCCTGCTCTGTCCAGGTGGAGGTGTCTGCAGAGTGGCGACAGTGAGCATGCCCAGCCTGCATCTTCAGGGCTCTGCCTTGGGCAAGATCTTCCCTGTGGTTCTGTGGTGTTCAAAAGTTCATTAAAAATGAGTTTATAAAATAAATGAGATTACTTGCCAGATCTTGGGCCAGGGCAGCATTGCTCTTGATATTTTATTATGCCTTCATAAAGCACAGCTCATGATGTCGTCATGGAGACTTGCTGAGCTGGCAGAAGAGCCTCTATGTGGAAGGAAGGTCAGCTGACATTAAAGTGAACCTGTTAACTGCGATGCCTCGTGTTAGAGGCCAGATGCCCTTTGCTTGATCCTCTAAGGAGATGAACAGTTTTTGAGTTGCCCTTTGTGAAATTTTGGGGAAAGACAAATAACCTAAGGTTAAGCAAAAGCAGCCCATCCTGTCCTGTAATTTCTTTTTCTTAATTTGAGTCCGCAGTCAGGAGCAAGGAACTCACAGCTACACTTGGCTTGTTGGCCTTGCCTCACCAGATGGTGGGCTGTACTTCTTGTGGTTGCCTGGTGGATAGATGGGTTGATTGGTTAATTCACTAGGTTGTTCATTGAAAAATATTGACTATGACTAATGAAGGCCAAGTACAAAATTGAGGGCAGGTAAAGGACATCAGAAGTGTAGGACATGTTTTATAGATTGCAGACCGATAGGTGTTAAGACACCCATGTTTCCTAGATACAGTCTAGAGATTCAATTCAATCATACCAAAAATAACGCTCCCCCCCCCCCCCCCCCGATGATATCTACCACATTCAGGGCAGAATAGTCATAGACTGTTGACTTTTTTTGTTTTGTTTTGTTTTTTGGGTTTTTTTTTTTTTTTTTGCTTCCAAAGAAATAAAAAAAATCTCAAAATTCATACAGAACTACAAAAGATCCTTGAATAGTCAAAGCATTCCTGGACAAAACCAATAAAACTAGATGAATCACAATGTCTCATTCAAAAACTGTAGTAACTGAAGCAGCTTAGTAGTTGAGGATGTGGTCCAGTAGGCAAAGTGCTCATCTAGCGTGAATAAAGCCTTGGATTCCATCCCAGAACCACAAAGAAATGGATGTGATGATTCAGGCCTATGATCTCAGCACTGAAGAGGTGGAGGCAGGGGTGCTGGTTGTTCAACATTATTCTTGGCTACATAGAAAGTTCAAAGCCAACCTGGGCTATATGGCACCTTGATTCAAAAAAACAGAAAAAATAAAAGCAAACTCCCAAGCCCAACATTCTTCTGACATGAAAAAAAAAAAAAAAGCTACGCGAACCAATGAAACAAGGTAGAATTTGGTCATAAATCATTTATAGTGAATCGGTTTGACATTGCATCTGCCAAATTAGCCGGCCTGGGAGCTGCCAGGATCTAATATTCTGGCTCCCATCTCACTGCAGAGTGTCGTACATGTGCCATTCTGTCTGGTTCTGCACAGGCTCAGGCAGGTGCTCTCCCACTGGGCCATCTCCCCAGCCTTTAAAATCTTTCCTTACAGTACATTTGTACAATTGTTCTGTCCTGTTATCAGACATTGTTTTAAATCTCTTTCTATGGCTAATACATTGTTATCATAGTTATTTACAAACAGGAAAATGCATGATAGAGTCACGTGCTAGTCATCACTACAAGCATCCACTTGTCTCAGAATCTGTCTCCTGAGAATAAAGAAAGACTGTAGGGAATTCATACAACTCATGGCAACCAATCTAATTACAAAGTGGGCGGAGGACATAAAGAGATATTCCTCAAAGAAGATATGTCAGCAGATTTATAAAAATGCTCACCCTCACTAATGGAAAAGTTCATTAGATTAAATTAAATTAAAATAAATTAAAACCACGATTATACTATATATAATAAGTACATATTTGATAATTACATATCATATATGATACAGTTATATACTACTATTATTAAAAAGATGGAAGATAAGTTGGTGAAGAGGTAGGAGAAAGGAAAACCTTGTGGATTCTTGGTGGTAATGTAGAATAGAACAACCATTTTGGAAAATAGTATGGAGCCTCTCCATGAAAGCTAAAATAGCTATCATGTGGTCCGGTAACCCCACTTCTGGTTCTATATTTGAAGGAGCTGGAATCACTCTGTGAGGCATTTATGCCTCAATGTTTATTGCAGCATATGTGTAAGAATTAAGATATGAAAGCAGTTGATCCTGGTGGCACTTTCCTGCAATCCCAATACATGGGGCCGGGGGATGGAGAGTTTTAGATTAGCCTGTCTGCATAGTGAGATCTTGTCTCAGCACAACAGCAAGAAAACATGAAAATAGTTTGCGTCCATTGATACATGGATGAATAATAAAATACTACACAGCATTCATAGAGGACCCAGATATAAACGCACACTCATGGACATCTAATTGTGGACCAAAGCACCCCAAAATTACATGAGAGTAAAAGAATCTCTTTATCCAGTAGTACTAAGATAACTGGCCATCCACAGGTAGAGACTAAAAACTCAGACCATATCTTTTAGTATGTACAAAAGCAAACAAACAAAAAACCCACTTAAAATGCATTGAAGACCTTAATGGAAAAATCCAAGATTTTGAAACTGATAGGAAAACTAATTCAAGAAAATTAATTCAAGATAGAGGCATAGACAAGGGCTTTCTGCAAAGGATTTCAATAGGAAAAAGTCTCAACAGTTGACAGAGTTGTATGAAATTAAAAAGCTTGTATACAACAAAGAAATAGTGATTAGAATAGAGTTAGCCTAGAGAGTGGGAGAACATCACTGTCTGCTACTGTGTAGGATGGGGTGTTAAAACCTGGAATCTGTGGAGAACCTAAGGTCTGGTGGAGCTGGCCTAGAATCAATCCCAACTACTCAGGAGGCTGATGGAGGAGAGTTACACAAGGTCAGAGTGGCAACTTAGTGGGACCATGTTTCAAGACAAAAAGCAAAAAAAGAGGGGCGGGGGCAGCAGGTAGTAAGAGCTGAGGCCCAGCCACTGGAACAAAACAAATAACTCTTTAAAAAAAAATCACCAAGAACCAAATAGTCCAATCAACAAATGGATGAATGAGTTGAACGGACACTTTTCAAATGAAGACGAACAAGTGACCAATAAATACAAGAAGGATGCTGAAAATCCCCCATAATCTGGGAGAGGCAAACCCAAACCACGCTAACATTTCTTCTCACGGGGTCAGAATGGCTACCATGAAGACAACACCTGACAACAAATGTTGTGGAGACTGGAGTGTTGCAGCTCTGCTTAGCTGAGGGGAAATTTCCCCAGCCAGAAGGTTCCAGTTCTGCTCCACTCAGGAGAAAGTTGTTACAGCTTACCTCTATTCTGGCAGAAGTGTCCTACCACACAACAAACTTCACTTAGGAGGTTTATTGGGAAGGAAAAATCCAGGAGGGTGGCTGCCACGAGGGTGAGAAGCATCAGCAACTGAACAGAGTACACAATGTGTACAGTGTGTGTATGTGTGTGTGTGTGCGTGTGCGTGTGTGTGTGTGTGTGTGTGTGTGTGTGTGTGTAGCTTCTCCAGGGTAGCTTGGGATCTGTGGGTTTTTGTACCCTGATTCTGGGCAAGCTCAGGGATTAGTGGGATTTTGAGCTCAAGGATTGTTGAGATTCTGCAGGCTAACTGTAGGGCAAGCTCAGAGATTGGCAGGATTTCAGGACCTAGTCCTGGGGTCAAGTCAGGGCCAGGTGTTTTTCCTTGGCCCAGGTCTTGGGTCAAGCCAGGGGCAGGGTGTTCTTTCCTTGGCCCTTTTAAATCCCATATTCCCCCGCTTTTTGGTTTATTAACTTTCCCCTAGGGGAGCAGAGTTGTTACACCTCAGGAGACCTGAGCAGAGTTGTAATTCTTCACTGGAGGGGACCAGAGCAGAGCTGTGACAACTTTACTGGGAAAACCCTTCCTTGACAGAGCAGAGTTTTCACACTTGCCTTGGGCCAGTCCACTCACAACAGACACACCTTCCAGTTTACCAACCACTTAGCACCCCATCCAACAGAAGCAATTGGGTAAGTTTCCTCTTTGATCAGTGTAAATGTTTCCCTAAGTCCAAGGTAGTGACCATTATGTGTCCAGTACCCCTCTGGGTACTCTTGGAGTCAGAGGTACCCCACCCATGGTCTTTAAGGTTACTGCTGACGCTCTTCGCCTGACCCTCATCTCACAACCCTTGGAGGGAGCTGCAATGCTTAAATTCTCTCTCTCTCTCTCTCTCTCTCTCTCTCTCTCATCTATCTATCTATCTATCTATCTATCTATCTATCTATCTATCTATCTGAATTTACCTATGTTGATGACCATGTCCATATCCATATCTGCATATATATATATATATATATATATATATATATATATATATATATATATGCAGATATATATCCAAAAGAGATTTTGGGGTAAGAATAAGGACAAGCCTTAAAGCTATTTTAATATCTTATGCTGACAGTAGACTTAGGATCCATACATACATTCATCTTGATCATGCCATGGAACTTCTCTATGAAGAATTCGTGGATTTTATAGTGAGAGGGAACCACTGCATTGTGAGGAAGGCCGCAGACACAGGCTCAGGGAGTCTGAGGTCGTGACTGAATTGCAACCCGACACTCCAGGTCTCACAGCCCAGAGCAGGTACTTCCTGACACCCACCACCATCCTCTTGAGAACTGTGTATGTGGTATCCGAGCAGACACTCCGCATTAGATCCTACAAGGACCACCCAGCCCTGCCAGCTCAACGGGGACTGTGAGGTTACATGTGCTCAGAGATGGAGCAAGAACTTGACTTGGTCTGACTCTAGCCTCTGCTTTCCTGGCAGGGCAGGAGCCTGCAGGCAGCACCCTCAGAACGTGACAAACAAGCTGAGGAGAGCAGGTGCCAAGTAGGTTATTATGCACAGGATGCTGCCTTGAAAACCATGTCAGGGTTGCTGGTACCTGGAAGAGACCCTTGGAGACTCATTAACCAACTCCGAGTGTTGGGGTGAGTGTTCCAAAAGGCACATGTCCAGTGTGAAAGCAGCAGCTGGATCTCCCAGAGAGAGGCCAGGCGGATCTGTGCTTAGTGTGTGTGTGGGTTATTAGATTAAGGAGGTTGCTTTTTGTTTCTGCTTTGCTGAATTTGATTTCCCTTTACAGACACCGAGTTTTATACAATGCCCTTTCTCTAAATTTGTTACGATGAGAATATGATTCTCTCTTTAATCTGCTAATGAATTAGATTACACTAGTGGAATTTTAATTGTAAAATGTTTGATTTTTCAGCTATGCTATGGAATTTTAATTCACCATATTTTTCATTTTTTTCCTTTTCTCCTCCTCCTGCTTTTCCTGCTCCTCCTCCTGCTCCTCCTTCTGCCTCTCCTCCTCCTTTTTGGGCAGTATCTTGTTCTGTAGCCCAGCTTGGTTTTAAACTCCCCACCCTCCTGCCTCAGTCCCTCAGGGCTCTGATTCCACACCAGCACCACTGTCCTGTTCTGTTTCCTGCTGTGATAAGCACTCTTCTGAAAGCCCTTGGGGATGAGAGGGTCTGCTGCAGCTTTCCGCTTTTAGTCAGGGTACTTACAAGTGCTGCTTTGCCGCTTGCTCACTCACAGCAAGGAGTTCTCTAACACACATACTGCGTGGTAGTGAGTAGCTGTCTCCAAGAGAAACCGCAGTCAGTGGTGGCCAGCACAGATCAACCAGAGAACCCAGGGGAAAGGGGGACAGATGTGGGAGGTGTCTATTATAAAAGAAAAATAATGGTGTAGGAACCCAAATAGAGAGAGGAATGCTGTGCTGGGAGAAAAGATACTAGCATGCGAAACAACCAGTGTTTTAACTCTGGGCCTGTGCCCTGTCCTAGGAACCCAGTGCAGAAGGCACTGAGAATAGGCAGTCCTATTCAGGTAGACGTAGAGACCCTGGAGTTGATTATCATCTAAACTTGTTTAGCTTAAACAATTTAATATATATCAAGGACTAGCGAGACAGCTCAGCCAGTAAGAGCACTTGCTGCCAAGACAGACGACCAGAATCTGATCTCTGGCACGTACATGGTGGAAACAGAGAAATCAAGTCCTACAAGTTGCCCTCTGACCTCCAACTGTGCACTCTGACACAAGCACCCCACCTCATCAATGGACGAATGAGTAAGCAAATAAACACACAATAAAAATAATGTGTCAAAGGGTTTGCTTAAATGACATGCTAGTCCCCACAAAAATAACCTCAGTATGCCCTTGTCAGTGACAACGTTTATGTTGACCTGTCTTCTAATCCTAAGCATAGGACACAGTGACCAGAGTTGTGTGCATCTACCTCATAACTGTCTAGTGTCCACTCGTGAGGAGACTGGGCAGGGACACTTTTGGTTGGTCATAAGGCACCAGAGCTCCAAATAATCGATTTTTTAAAAAAGATGATTAAGTATACAGTGTTCTGCCTGCATGTATGCCTGCACTCCAGAAGAGGGCACTAGATCTCATTGAGGAAGGCTGTGAGCCATGGGGTTGATGGAATTGAACTCAGGACCTCTGGAAGAGCAGCCAGTGCCATCTCTGATTTCTGAACCATCTCTCCAGCCCCACCCAGTTTTTCTGTACGTGTCCCCTGCTCCAATAGCCAGCTTCTTACTTCCTAACAGTGAAGTCTGGCTAGGAACCAAATAGCGCTGATGCTGCTGGTCTTCTGTATCACACATTTGCTTCCTTTTTGAAGAGATTTTGCTAATGTTCTTATTTCTGCTACATTCCACTGTGATTTCTTCGCCTTCTGGTATCCTAGGGAAGGATATCTGGGTGAATAGTTTCAGCTTCTTGCACTTGTGGCTGTGGAATTCTCTCTGAGACGACCTGGCTACATCTCACAAGCATTACTGTGTCATTTGCTTTTATCAATTCAAAGCATTTAAATGTCTGCACTGTGGTTTTTGTCCGACTCGTGGATTGATCATTAAGTGTTGCTTAATCTCCAAATGCATAGGAGTTTTTCTTGGATTTTTAAGGCAGCTGAGCCACACTGCCCTCTCATCCTAACTCGCTCCCACTGCCTCCCACAGCGGCTCTACGGTGCTGAATTTGCGAGTTCACATCCTACTGAGTGCTGGAGTTTGGACACTCAGATAAATAAGTATGTGCTGTTTACACAGCACTCCCAGGGAGGGAGGCACACCTGTCACACGACTGCTCACTACTCAACAGATTGGGATCACCTCTCAGTTTGATACCCACACCTGTCATTGGGATCATGTTCTGAGCAGTTGGTTATTCACCTCGGTTGCTCATATATACGTTTCACATCAGTCATTTTCCGTTTCTTCTTTTTCTAGGCCCCCCTTTCCAAGCTTTAAACTCACCCCACTTTCCTCCACTTGTTCACACACTGGGTGTGTGTGATAACCATCTCATGAAAGGAGAGGGACTATGCCTGTGGGTACAGTTAGGAGCTCTAAGTTCAGTGAGTTAAGTTTATGTTTAGAGTTTTCTGAGAAGAGCTGGCCCTTAGACACCAATCCTTTTCTTATTTCCTCTCAGTTTCTGTGATATTGTCCTGCGTGTTGTCATTTTTAATATTTAACAATGTTATTAAATGACAAGAATCCAGATTTATTTAGAATTTCTTGCATAGTTACCTTTCCCATTTATTCCTTTAGTTTTTCAGTTTTGCCAGAGAAATTGAGTATTTGTCTGTGATGGGCTTCCTGAAGATGATTCTCTCTCTCTCCCTCTCTCTGTCTCTGTCTCTGTCTCTCTCTCGTGAACATATTTTGTATTGCCTTTGTTTTTCAGGGGTTTTCCTGAGCGCAGGCCAGTGGGCTGCATTTCCTTCTGCACTCTGAAGGTTCTCTTCCTGTCCTTTTGGCTTTCATTGCTTCCGAGAGAAGCTTCCTGACATCTCTACCACAGCTCTGCTGAAAAGCAATTATTTTTTCCTATCAGCTTCCCGACAGTTTCTCTTTGACTTTCAGCATCTTTACATTCATGTCTTTAGGCGTTGCTGTCTTGAGTCGGTGGTTTGAAATTTGTCATCGTAGTTTGAAAATTTGGCTTTGCCTCTCCCTCCACCTCTCTCTTCTGGACTCCAGTCACACAGGCTGAGATTTTCTGTCTCTCTGTGTCTTAGCCATTTCAGGCTTCCTCACTTCCGGTTCTTCAGTTTAGATGTGTTCTTCTGGTCTACAGTTCACAGTTTATATATTTATTTTTTGTCTATTTATTTATGTGTGTGGTGTCTGTGTGAGTCCATACGTTAATGTGTTTGCAGGTGAGGAGGTCAGAGGTCAACCTCACTTTTCTTCCTCTACCACTTTCCCTATTATGTTTGAGAAAGGGTCTTTCACTAAACCCGGAACTTGCAATTTTGGATAGACTAGCTGGCCAACAAGCCATGTGGGTCCTCCTGTCTTTGCCCATTTCCTAGCTGTGGGGTTACAGGTGTGTCCCACCATGCCCACTTTTGATGTTGGTGCTCGGTATTCTAGCTCAGGTCCTCATGGATGAACAGGAAGCATGTTACCCCTGAGCCATTCCTCTGCTCTTCATCCTTCTGTTGAACAGCCACTCATTGAGTTCCTAGTGCTGAGCTTAGTGTGGGGCTTGTCCTCCAAGGATGCTGGGAGCTTGGTACCCAGTGATATGGTTTTGAGATGGGTGGACCTCTAAGAGACTCAAAGGAAGGGATTTAGGTAGCTCCTGTGGGACCCCAGTTAGTTCTCATGAGTTACAAAAGAGCAAAACTCACCCTGAATCCTCTTCTGACTTCCTTTCCAGCTACCTCTTTCCTTACATACCCACCCCAATTATGATGCCCCACAAGGCCTTTGATAAAAGCTAAATAAACAGGGCTGCCCAATACTGGAATGCCAACTTCCTAAGCTCTGAGCTAAATAGTAACATTTCTTTACTTATTATTCATCCTCAAGTACTTTGTTACAGCAGTAAAAATCAGACTATTCTGCTAGTTTTAATGTAAACTTTTTTTGTAATTTGGTAATTAATTTTTAATGTAAATTTTATATCATTTTGTCTATCATTTCCTGATAACTCTAATATTTAGAACTTTTTTTATTTGGCTCAGTTTCCTCTTTTTCCCAACTTTTCATGGAATCTGTGGGCGCTACTTTCCTTCAGAAAGGATAAGCCAAAAAAAAAAAAAAAAAAGAAAGAAAGGATAAGCCTTTGCGTGTGGCCTACTTCCCGGGCTCAGGGAGACCACTTTGTCTATGTATGCTTGGTGCTGGGTGCAGGTATTTGGAAGGGGGAGCCCTTCCTTGGTCACTGTACCTGTGGCATTCATGGGGCCCTACACACAATTTTTTCCTTGTCCTGGAAAGTTTGCCAAAGGCTTGCTCTTCTTGTCACTTGTCTGAGGTTGGGGAAGGTGACTCTGCACTGGCAGTGGGGGGAGATGGACCATCTGTACACTGTGGGGGAAGCTAGGCTGGTTTATTAGTGCCCAGCAGCATCTCAGGTTGGGCCTTCTTGCTAGAAAGCCATAGACATGGCTCTTAGCTGTTCTTGTAGCAGCTATATTGGTTAGTTTTTATTGTCAACTGGATACAACCTAGAAACACCAGAAAGCTGGAACCTCAACTGAGAAATTACCTTGGTCAGATTGGCTTGTGGGCAGCCCGAGAAGCATTTTCTTAGTTGATAATCAATATGGGAGAGCCTGGCCCACTGTGTGGGGTACCATCCCTAGGTGGTTGGGCCTAGGCTTGGTAAGAAAGCTATCTGAGTCAGTCAGGTAGAGGAGGCCAGCGAGCAGAGGTCCTCCATGGTTCTGGCTTCAAGTTCCTGCCTGGAGTTCTGTCCACGGCCCCCTTCAGCAATGAATGACATGTCACCCATAAGATGACACGAACCCCTTCCTCCTGGCTCCCTTCAGCAATGAACGACATGTCACCCATAAGATGACACGAACCCCTTCCTCCTGGCTCCCTTCAGCAATGAATGACATGTCACCCACAAGATGACACGAACCCCTTCCTCCTCAAGCTGCTTTATCACAGCGACAAAAAGAAAAGCAGGACAGAAGCTTGGCCATAGAGATCAATCCCATTTTCGGGGCGCTGTGGCCCGTGAAAGCTGGGCTGATGACAGCCACAGGGAGAGCCGTGGACATCTACGATTCTGAATTATCCCCAGGAACTGATCCTAAACAGAGAAAAACAACCAAGGTTGCCCCACACGACAGCCCTGCCCTGCTCAGCCTCTGAGCTGGGAGAGGAGGAAAGCCATTCTTCAACAGTTCTTTGGTGGGTTGTTATTTATTTATTTTTGCCTGGGTTAAAACTAAACTGAGATTTAAATCACACTGGGAAGTCAAGACTGTGTTCTGGCCTTTCTTTTGTAAAGAGCATAGATCATTATGTTTGGAGAGGGGAGCTGAAGATTCTCCCCGCTGAGGCTAATTTTATGGCCCCAGCACAGCAATCCATTTTGGGGGGCATGAATTTCCTGCTGTATGCTGAGTTTGGACCCTGTGAAATACGTGCTGTGCCCGACTGAAGCTAAGCCCAAGTTTACCTGCAGATGTTGCAAAGGTTGTGGGCTCTCTGCTCCCTTGGCCCTAGAAGATGGTGCAATCAATGGCCACCGCCGCACAAAGCAGGGATGTCTGGAGGCAAGGGTCCTTTACCATGGCACACCTGTTCACTGAGAGATGGGCAGAATAGAGGTCGTACATGTGGAAATGTGGCTAATTCTACAGAGCAGTATAGGATCTAATAGTAAAGTTGGGGGCAGGGAGAGGGCTCAGTGGGTAAGAATCATTGCTGGGAAAGCATGAGGACCTTAGTTCAAATCCCTAGCACCCACTGGAAAGCTATGAATACACCTACCTGCCTCCCCAGCATCGCAGGTAAAGAAACAAGAAGGAGGGCTGGTCCACTGTGGTTTAACACATGGTTATTGGCTGAGGTGGGCTGGATTCCCAAGAACCACACACAGGTCAGCTCTTCTGTGAAGTGGACTGGGATTTTGTTGTGGTTGGTGTTTGAGGCAGTTGCTTGTAGGAGACTTGAGTCTGAGCTGGGGAGCCGAGGATGGGAGCCAGCTATGGACAGCTCATTGTCAGGATGGAGTGAGACTCCTGAGGAATAGGAGATCCAGGAAACTGTGAATGGGCTTTCCCTGTTAGCACAGAAGGGTAAACCCCTCCTCTTCCCTCAGGTGAACTTGATACAACCTAGAGTTGCCTGGGGAGAGTTTCAAGGAGGGAGTGTGGACAATCAGGAGTCCATCATTCATCTCCCTTACCTGCATCCTAATGCCTGGGTTTGTGGCAGAATGTTGGGAGGGAGCAAGATTTGGGAAAATTTCTGGTTAGAACAGAGTGTTATAATACTGTGTGTCAGCCCTAGATTGACTCACTGTCCAGAACCTGTGCAGTTCCCCAGGAGTCCCTGGGTGTGCACACAGCAAGAAGACAGCACCCACACAGTACAGTAAAAAGACAGCACCCACACAGCACAGCAAGGAGACAGCACCTGCTCAGGTGTGAGGGGCTGGTGGGAGTCCAAGGCTTCTGAATGTACAGAAGGGTAAACCCCCCCTCTTCCCTCAGGTGAACTTGATACAACCTAGAGGTGCCTGGGGAGAGTTTCAAGGAGGGAGTGTATAAATCTCATTGGCTTGTGGGCGTGTCTGCGAGGGATTGTCTAGGTTGCTTTAAATGACATGGGAAGATGCAGCTTGAGGTAGGTGGCATCATTCTATGACTTTGGGCTCTGGACTATATAAGAGTAGAGGAAGCTTGCTTTTCTGAGCAGGCATGCATTTATCCTCTCTGATCTTGACTGTTGATGTGACTTGCTGCTTCAGGCAGGATGCACTGTAACCTGGAAATAAACCCTTTCTTCTGTAAGTTGCTTTTTCCTGGTGTTTTTTTTTTTAAATCACAGTAGGGCACTTGTGGATGAGTGACCAGGTGATAGATAGCAGATGACCATGGTGTGTGCCAACACTGCCAGATCCCTCCACAGTGAGGTTGCATATGATGGTGGCAAGCCTTGTCTAAATAAGTGAAATCAGTGGTGGCAGGATTACTAGACTCTGGGACAACCCCTTTGTCATCTTCCCCAGCTCTGTGCACCTCAGTCTGTCCTCTGCTTGTGATGGCCTCAGTTTAGCATCTCTTTTGTTTTTGTAAAAACCCACAAGGGAAATAGGGGAACTCAGTCTCAAGAGCCAGACACCATCACCAGTTTACATGTAAACTCCTCTACCTACAAAGCTTATATTAGCCAGGGTTCCAGCATGGGGATCAGAATACAGACATCTGTTTGTCATCAGCATCTATTATCTATCTGAAATCTTCCATCTATCTATCTATCTATCTATCTATCTATCTATCTATCTATCTTTATCATCATCTAACTATCATTTATCTACATATTTAATCTTTCTATAATCTATCTATGCATCTATTATCTGTCAATGCCTTTGTTAAGGCTCACATGTCTTCAGCATTGTAGGCAGGCTGGAGGGCCAAGAACTCAAGAAGTTGTTGGCTCTCTAGTTGGAAAGTCATCTGCTAGGTGCATGTTCTGTTTATGAAACTGCAGTCTTTAAGGGTGTCCAAGTCATTGGATGTGACCCACCCTCAGTGGGAAGTAATCTGTTTTACTCACTCTGTTGCCTCCATGTTAACTTCTTTAACATATCTCTTTACAGATGCTGCTCATTGGCAATGACCTTATGTTGATAGAGGTTTCTGTCCCACCTGGTCCCACAGCTGCTCAGTCCCAAAGAAATACACAGAAGCTTACATTAATTATAAACTGGTTGGCCTATTAGCTCAGACTTCTTATTAACTAACTCTTACATCTTAAATTAATCCATAATTCTTGTCTCTGTTAGCCACATGACTTGGTACCTTTTATCAGTGAGGCATTCTCATTTTGTATCCTCTGCATCTGGGTGATGATGGCAGACTGAACCTTTCCTCTTCCCAGCATTCTCCTATTCTGGTTGCCCTGCCTATACTTCCTGCCTCGCTACTGGCCAATCAGTGTTTTATTAAAACAATACAAGTGACAAATCTTTACAGGGTACAAGATCATTGTCCCATAGTAATCTTATGAGACAACTTTGGGGAGAGTGAAGAGCTGAGAAGAGAAAGACCCTGTTCTTACTGAAATCAGAAAAAGCAAAGAGTCAAATACAAGCTCTGTCTCCCCATGAGGTTTGGTGGGCTGTGAACTGTTCTAGAACACTCTATCAGATGATGCCTTCATCGAAGGACACACATGTGGGCCAACACCACACACATGCTTCTGCACTAGTGCATCCTGGGAGAACATTTATATGGGTTTCAGGAGGCTTGGCATCTCTTTTTGGCAGGGAGTGATGGAATAAGCATCTCTGACAGGACAACTCAGAAAGGCCCAAGCCTGCAGCTACCAGGGGAAATGACACTCATGCAAATATAGAATCAAGAAGGTTATCTGGTCTACCTGGCATTCACTTCCAAATTCATTTAAAAGCCTTGTGCTTCCTCTTGCCCACTGTGATGGGGTTGAAAGCCAGAAGCATATCCTGACTGGTAGACATCAGACAATTGTAGAAGATACTAGAAGAAAACAGCCAATGTTGACTTCTGACATTCATGCACAGACTCCTGCATGTACATGTACACTTATGCACACATCCACATGACCACAGCCTGCCCCACTAAAACATCCTACCCTCATTGACACATAAAGATAGTCACCACAGAGCACAGCAGTTGTGGATTCCGAGAATGAGAGCACAGATACCCGGGCTGTTGCTCAGCTGTCTTCTAGCCCCTGAGCCCAGTGTCCCAGCTTAGGCTTTGTCCTTGGCTCACCCAGCCTTATCCATCACTGAGAAGCTTAGATTGCAAGGGAATTTTCATACTATGGTGTAGGAGGAGGGGTTCGGAGCCGAATTTCCTGGCATAAATTCTGTTTCTGTCCCCTGATGGTGGATATGCCTGGGGCCAGTTACCTGGTCCCTTTGGGTCACAGGTTTCTCATCTAGAAAGCAGGGACAAATCACCATGTCAATGCTCGTGACAGTTAACACAGAGTAAGGTCAGGACCTTTCCCTCCTGTCTTCTCCAAGATGTACCCCGAGGCATTGGGTAGGCCAGAGAACTCTTGTTGATTGATTGACTCAACCTGGCTGGCCGGCATTTCATTCTGGTTGAGCTGACCTGGGGTTTCTATTATTCCCATTTTCCTCAGCCCAAGAGGCAGCAAATTTATTTTAAGGTAATGATCTTGCTCTCTTTGTCTTACTCCCATAAATTATGACCCAATAGGTTGTACGCAAACAGTTTGGTTTGATATTTCCCATTAATCTTTGCTTTATTTTTTAAGGCAAACTTCAGTTCAATAGGCTGGTTTTAATTAAAACTCCTCGCATTTCATGGCTTGCTCCTGTTGTACTATGGAAAGGGCAGTCCACACAATTTCAGGGGAGCAATTCCCTTAACTACAAATATGCAAAGTAGGGCTCGCTTCCTCAGTCTCTCTGGGCTGTTTTCTGCTTGCTGAGATGCATCAGGGCACTCAAGGTTTCTGGGAAGAGGGGAAGAAAAGCTTGCTGAGAAATGGTCTACCCCTTTAAGACAATGGCTGCTCTAAATAAATCTGCTGCCTCCTCCCAGTTCTCTCTCTGAGAGAGCTAAGATGCTCTGCTAAGCTGTCCTTCCCCATTTATGGTTTAGCTTGGTACCTGGCTCTTCCATGCTCCTTGTCACATGGGCTAACCCAGACTAAATAATGTAGTATCAGACTTCCTGCTATCTCCTGAAAGGACATAAAAGCCTGATATTTTCCTTTGTTTGGAAGATTTCTCTTCTGGGCCTCCTCTGTTAGTTATCTTGTCCAGGGTGGCAACCTTTCTTTCACTTTAAGCTATCCTTCTCTACGAAGCTCCTCTCCAGGGCTTAAAAGGCAGCTAGTCTTATCCTTTAAGGTCCGACTGTGTTGTCTATGATATGACTGCTGCCCCCTTTTAATGCTTTCCCACCTCAAGGCCTGCTCATGGCTCCCGTGGTCTCAGCTCTCTCAATGTCTGCTCATGGCTCCCATGCTCACAGCCCCCCCCTTTCTAATAAACTCACCTCTGAGGGCCTATTTTGTATTAGCTCCTTTCCCAAACCAACTGCTGCCGAACTCTCTTTTCTAGCAGAGGGCAACATTGTGTATTTTTAGATCCACTCACCCCTGGACCCATCATCCTCCCACCCAGACCATGCTCAGTGCCAGTGGTCTCAGACCCTGCAGTGAAGTGCTGAGCTGAATCACAGTGTCATGGGGAGGAGGGCTGCTGCTGGCTGCTCCTGTGCATTGTGTGGAAGAACACATTTTGTTTTCAGACTGTAAGATGTGTTTTCCTTTCCGGATCATCTTCAGGCTCTCTAGCACCCTTGCCAATTACAGTGTTGGAGATGCACTTTCAACAGAATTATACTGAATCATACTACCTGTGGCCTCAAGGGAAGGTCCAGGAGGCATGGAGGCTGCCTGTGAGATTCAAGTAATTAAAGAGCCCGCATTTTCCGTAAAGAAAAAGTGTAAAAAAGGCTGAGCACCATGAAGTTCGAAAGTAAAGCAAGATTAAAACTCTTCCCACATAAAGAATTAATATTTAATCCTCCTTCTTCCCGGAGTTGACATGTTGAGACTACTTCTCTTCTAGTCCTGGGCTAAATGTCAAATTTACATTTAAATAGGCCTGTTTGTAGGGAGCCTGTAGCTGCTAGGGTCTTAATGAGAGGGTTAGTGTATCCAGTTTTAGATGTTCTGTCTTGCATTGAGCTAGGCCTTGAGACAGGTAATGAGGCCTGGTTTCCAGGATGCTCCTTGGGTTACTGTGAGAACAGCCTTACTCTCCAAAGAACAGCCTCTTCTGGCGGAACTTACTGACTTCCTGGGAGTGCTTGGGAAGGTCTCCTTTCCTCTCACAGAGGAAGGGATCAGAGGAGGGTATAAAATCTGGATTTCCAGCCCCAAGGAGGAGCTCTTAATCAACATGAAGACTTAAGATTACTTATAAAATCTTAGATCGATAGCTCAGGCATATTACTAGCTAACTCTTACATTTAAATTAACCCATACTTCTTATCTATGCTTTGCCATGTGGCTCATTCTTGTTGCCTCATTTTCTACACATCCTGCTTCCTTGGAGACTGGCTGGCATCTTCTCTGAATCTACCCTTCTTCCCATCATCATTTGGACACCCCACCTATACTTCCTGCCTGGCTACTGGCCAATCAGCATTTTATTAAAGTGACAAATATTTTCAGTGTACAAGAGGATTATTCCACAGTACTCTTCCTCAGCCCAAGCCCCATAACAGAGAGCACCTGTTCAGATGCCAGCTTCCTGAACACGGAACATCTTCAAGGATGGTTCATTTGGCTGACTCAGACAATCTGGAAGGTATCTCACTAGAGTGTTTGGTTGGTAGCAGTGATTCACCCTCAGACCAGAACAGGAAGAAGTTGGGAGAATATAGTGCAAGAGGGCAACAGGCTAGACAGTAACTAGCGTGTCACCTGGAGCACAGGAAACAGGCTGCGGTGGACTCAGTTTGGGAGATGCACTTGTCTTGTCATAGTGTCCTTGTATATAGTTTATCATATGCTAATTCCTCCATGTACAAATGAGCAGGTATACAGTTCAGGGAGGTTGGCACGAGCCGGTGTATATGGAACTCCCAGTTGCTCAGTCTCTACAAATCAGTGTAGATCCTGTGTCTCAAAGTCCAACCCTGGTCCCAGGTTGTTGCATTGCTGCTGCTGTGTGGTTAGGTCATAACACTCAGACGTTATCAGTTCAGAGTTCTCAGATCCAGTGAACTCACTTCCCCTCCACAAGTGGTCATTGAAGTCTGGAGTGACAAGTGTTGTTGGGTTTCACAGTCAAGCTACTTTGGTTTGGGGCAAGAAAAGTGACAAGTGAAGTGAAGCCCTGCCCCAGCATTCCCTTTAGATTCATTGGTAGCATGCTTTGGCTGCATAGCATCCAGGTGAGAAAGGCAAGCACAGGGAATAGTTTAGTGTAGGAGCTCTGCCTGCTTTGACTTAAACACCTCCTCCTGTTCTAAAAATGTACTTGGTGGTCCAGTTTCTTTATCTACATGCACATGCCCATATGCACATACACACACACACGCACATGCCCGCATGCATACACACAAACACACACACACATGCCCAGGGACTGTTAGGGAAATCCAGCTTGAGAAAAGACATTGGGATTCCTTTCTCTTCCTCCACCAACTGTCAAATTTAGATTCTTTCTGCTCACACATATTCCCAGCATCTCCAGTGCAAAGGGTAGAAAGGCTGATCTGGTGTGACCTGGCTTGGGGTACATGTGCAAAACTGGGTCCTCAGGTGAGCTTTTAGGGAGATCTCCCTGTTTACCATTTTTTGCCTACGTATTGTTGGACAGGCATGTAATTAAAATCAGATGCATTATGGGAAGAACATGTGCAGTGGGAAAAAAATGAGTATATACCTTAATCTATCAACTCAAACAGAATCATCCTCACCACCCCGTTAGTAAGCAAACTCTTTCTCTTGAATGCCATGAAAGGAAACCCCAAATAATCAGAACCCTTGAGCATCCTCACTCATATTGCCTGCTGTCAGTCTTGAGAGTGTATCTATCTTTACAATCCTTTTTTCTCCAAACAAGATTATATGACTCCTCTTGCGAATTGATATGGTTTATTTTCAGTTCATTGCTTAGGAGACCAAGAACCGAGAAATACGTGTGTGTGTGTCTTTCTCTCTGTGTGTGTGTGTGTGTTACATGTGTTTGTGTATATATATGTGTGGTGGTTTGAAAGAAAATGGCCCCCAAAGGGAGTGGCACTAGTAGGAGGTGTAGCCTTATTGGAGTAGGTGTGATCTTGTTGTCAGAAGTGTGTCACTGTGGAGGTGGGTTTTGAGATCTCATACATGCTCAAGATACCACCCTGTTTCTCAGTTCACTTCTGCAAGATGTAGAACTCTCAGCTCCTCCTCCAGAAACACATCTGCCTACATGCTACCATGTTATACCATGATGATAATGGACTAAACCTCTGAAAATGTAAGCCACCCCAATGAAATGTTTTTCCTTGATAAGAATTGCTGTGGTCATGGCGTCTCTTTACAACAATAGAAACCATAACTAAGACAGCATGTTTGAAAGTGCATATATGTGGGTGCAATTATACATATTGCACGTGCATGTGAACGCTCAGAATTGATATCAGAAATCACCTTCCTTATTCATTGAGGCAGGGTCATTCAATCAAACCCAGACTTCACAGATATGTCTAGTTTGCATAGCCAGATCTGGCTAGTATTAATAGCCAGCTTTCCTCTGAGGACCAGTCTCCTAATCTATGTGCTGAAGACTGCTGCCCCAGTCTGCTGTGGTAATGGCCTTCTTTTGTATCACTTGCTGATAGTCTTTAGGTGTCTAGGATTTTATTAACAGAAGATGCTGTGTCTGTGTCCCACAAAGCCCTAAATTGCATAAGCCTTTTGTTTGCTTGTAATTCCTTGGACACATACCAGGTAGGTGCAGTGTTTTACATGCAGAGATGCCCTGATGCTTCCTTCAACACTTTGTATTACTTCAGCAGATTTAAGCCATGAAAAAATTCCAATAGTAACTCATTGTTCTGTTAATTAAAGTGTTTGTCTCCAGCATATAGAAATCGATAGTTATTGGGTTTGTGCATAGTCTTTGGGACACAAAGAAGGCCCTAATGGAGAAGGTGGTGTCAGGAAAGTTTTAAAAGAGAGGGAAGGAGGGAGAAAGGGAGGGAGGGAGGACAGGATCTCATCTCATGATGGGTGTCTCTCTAACGGAGCAACAGAATCTATATTAGTTACTTTCCCCATTGCAAAGTACTCGACAAAAGCAACTTAAGGAGGGAAGGGTTGATTCTGGCTCAGAGTTTGAGGTACTGACTGTCATTGTGGAGAGGCCATGGTGGCAAGAATGGTGGCCACAGAGCATCTGCAGTGAGGAAGGAGAAAGACAGAGAGAGAGAGAGAGAGAGAGAGAGAGAGAGAGAGAGAGAGAGAGAATAATACTGGTGCTTAGATTACTTTCTACTTTCCATTCAGTCTAGGATCCTAACCCACAGAATGGTACCACCTATATTTAGGATGTTTCTTCCCACATCAATTAATGTGATCTAGAAAACTCTTCACTGACATGATGGAGGCTTATCTCTTAGTGCTTCTGGATCCTGTCAACCTGACAATCAGTGTTACCATTACAACATTCCACATTGTCACGGGAATCATGCATATTCCTGATTCCTTTGTCATCCAGCTGTTCACAGAATGAGTTCTCCATAGAGATTAGGCTGGCTCTGCCACACCACTAGGTTTAATTCTAGTCTTCATTTTATTAAAGTTATTCTTTCCTTGCAGAATGTGGGTGAGGATACCCAAGATGTTCATTTTTTTTTAAGTTCTAGAAGAAAGAGAGGGAGGGAGGGTGGAAGGGAGGACAGGGTCTCTACCTATCTCATGATGGTGTTTCTCTAATGGAGTTCTTCACCCACAGGGGCTCCGTATGCAGGTAGAAATGCCAAACACATTCTGCAGTTTCTCAAGTTTTGTCTTGGTACCCACAGGCTGGATGTGTGCTGATCTTTCTCCATCTAGACCCAGTTATAATGTCAGGGGGACAGAAAGGAAGAGTGCCACTATGTTGAAATCTGGAGCAGCCTTGCCCTGCCCTGGTCATGCCCCAGAGTAGGGGTGTTCTTTTTTTTTATTTTTTTCAAGACAGGGTTTCTCTGTAGCTTTGGTGCTTGTCCCGGAACTAGCTTGTAGACCAGACTGGCCTCGAACTCACAGAGATCCGCCTGCCTCTGCCTCCCGAGTGCTGGGATTAAAGGCGTGTGCCATCACCGCCCGGCTAGTAGGGGTGTTTTTAAGGTTGGAATGTGAGAAGAGGTTAGGAGGTTCCCCATGGCACTTAGACTAGACATGACATCATACCTGGGCATATAGGAAGTGAGCATCCTGGATAGAACTGGTCATATATTCACAGAGATGATGTCACTTATTATCTGGTTCCAGACCTTGAGGTTGTGCTCTGAGAAAAAAAAAGTGGTAGGATATCCCCAAATAATGTCTTAGAGAAATTACTAGTCCTGGTTGATAGAGCAAAGAGCGGCAGGATAAATGAACATTTCCTGGGGAGATGTTGACACCCCAGAAAATGCACCAATGACAGAACAAAAATCACCATTCCACCAGACCCCAATGTGGCGAACCAATGCATTTATTGGGTTAATGTACAGGAGCATCGGGATTTATTGGGTTTACTTACAGGAGAGTGGGCAACCCTCAAACAGCTGCATCATTTCAAAGACCTACCCCATCGTAGACAATGACCTCTTGGAAGGCGCATCATGCGATCCCCCCTTCTGTTATTTTTATTCTTATCTACTCTAGCATCTCCTAAGATAACTTGTCCTTGGAGAAGAGCAAGAGAAAGTAATGTTTGGACTCCCAGGTGAGCTTTCTGATGTATCCCACATTCCGTTTACTATGTATGGGCTTTCACTAGCTCCATCATAAATACTACCATTGCATTGCTCTGCTCAATTGGTTGCTATAGTTCTTTTTTCATTTTAATTTGCATTCCAAAATGGCGATAGTATGATAATGTTATGATCCCCAAAGCTATGTGGGACCAGTGTGCCTGTACACATGCCCTAGTTTGGGACAGGCCACCAGGGTAGAAGCAAACACTGAACAGGCTTTCTCTCATCTTCCTGGTACTCCCTCCTGCTGCACATAAAAAAGATGACAGCAGCGGTCGGCCGGGAAAGCAAGCTGACGTATAATTCATAATTCCCTTCGGGAATGAGATTTATGAGAGTGAAATGGCCTCAAGGCCACGATTGGCCTTCAAAGGGGAGGGGCAACATTAGACAGAAATAATGCAGTGTATGGAGATCTTAACATGATGGGGCTTAAGGGCAGGAAGAAGGAGATGTTTCCCTTTAAAGCCTGGAGTGGAGCCTTGTTCAGAATGACAATGAGAGAGAGAGAGACAGAGAGACAGAGAGACAGAGACAGACAGACAAAGACAGACAGAGAGACAAAGCACTCCTGTGATGATTAATTTTATGTCAACTCAACACAGGCTAGAGTCATCTGAAAGGAGGGAACCTCAATTGGGAAAACTCCGCCATAAGATTTGGCTGTAAGGAATTTTCTTGATTAGTGATTGATGGGGCAGCTCATTGTGGGTGGTGCCAGCCCCATGCTGGTCCTGGGTTCTATAAGAAAGCAGGCTGAGCAAGCCACCAGGCACAAACCAGTAAGCAGCACCTCTCCATGGCTTCTGTTATCAGCTCTTGTCTCCAGGTTCCTGTTTGAGTTCCTAGTCTGACTTCCATCAGTGATGAACTATGATATGGAAGTGTAAGCTGAAGAAACTCTTTCCTCCCAAGTTACTTTGGTAATGGGGCTTCATCTCAACAATAGCAACTCTACGTAGGACACCCCCACAAGAGAGGAGGGCTGGGGAAGCCAGAGGAGAATCTCCAGAGCAGTCGTCTTCCTAATGGAGTGCCCAGACCAAAGCATCTGAACAAGGCAAAGCCTGAGATTGTATACGACCTTTTATGGCCATCAGGAAGTTTTATGTCATGTGATTTAGTTCAGCACGGTAGACACACCTCAGAACATGAAAGAGCCAGGTATTATAAACTGAGTTGCAGGGAGGTGTGGCCTGACTCAGGCTGTAGGAACTGTTCTAAAGGCGTATGCTGTGTTCTCACACTTCCCTAAGTGCCCAAGAAAGCCAATAGCAAAGTCACCAACCAGGGAAGCAGGACAGGGGTGGCAGGTAGAACCACGGCAAGCGGTGCTGGATGGTTGTAGGCTAAGCAGACAAGCAGGAGGCCCATGCCCCTAGGTGTGTTTATCTGGATGGAGAAGCCAGCTGTTGGGGAAGGTCTTGCTCAGGTGGGCAGGCTGTTATAAAAGCAAAATGGAGGATAAAGGTGTTTCCTGTATCCTGTGCTTTCGCATGTAATCCTGCTGCCAGTCCTGTCCCTCAGAAATGACATTTCTTCCAGGGTTAATCCTTTTCTAGAGAGAGTAGGAATTCACTGAAAGCATGCCTTTCATCTCACTGACCCCACCTTAGGTGCCCCCCATCTTCTCTACCAGATACTCTCAGTGGGACTTGGTGTCTGCCCTCACTGCTTAGGACCAGGTTCCATAGCTAGAGACAGTTCTAGGTCAAGACTCTGTAGACCTGTGAGGGTGGAAGCTGGCACTGTTCTTGCTGCCTGCCCCTGCTCCCTGGTGCGTCTCTAAGAGTTTCACCTCTCGTCTCATTCACGGTTAGCCTAGGTCTAAAGACAGACCTCCGTAGCGCCTCTCTCCGACTTGCAGAGAAGACATGCATTTGTAAAGACAATGCTGCTGGTGTATGTGCAGCCCCAGGTCTGGTGGAAGTTCATGAGTGAGAAGGAGGTGGGGCTGTGGAGAGACCGATCCGCCCCGTGTGGGATTTCTGCCACTGCCTCTTGTCCTTGTCTTGTTTCTGCTCCTGTGATAAATTAGTCTAATAAAAAGCACTTTAGTGGGGGAAAATATTTTCATCATGGCTCTTGATGTTTTTTCCAATCACTTGACCACACCTGAAGGGTCTGTCTTCTGCCAGGATGACGGCCATAGTCAGTCTCTTTCCCAGTCACTGATGCCCAGCATGCAGAGTACACTGTACAAAACACAGTCCTGTCATGACAACGCACAAACCTCCCAGGGGTTCTCAGGATGGGCTGGGAGTGAGCATGACCTCCTTCGTGGGTGCTCAGGGCCTCTGTCAATCCACACATGCCTTCTTCTTCCTGTGAACATGCTAAGCACCTTCCCCATCTGCCTCAGTGTTTGCTGCTGTCCCGCCACTCCATGGGTTCTCTTGCATCTGCGCACAGCTGCAGTTACTCATTACTCAAGCCGCCTTCTCAGGGAGGCTGTCCTTGGCCAGCCCTAACTGAAGCTACCTTTTTTTTTTTTTTATTGAGAAAAGAAGAAAAAAAAACATAAACAAAAATCAAGTTTCCACCTCCTCCCAGCCTCCCATTTCCCTCCCCCTCCTCCCACCCTTCTCCCCCTCCCCCCACTCCTCTCCCCCTCCCTCTCCAGTCCACAGAGCAGTCCGGGTTCCCTGCCCTGTGGTAAGTCCTAGGTCCTCCCCCCTCCGTCCATATCTAGGAAGGTGAACATCCAAACTGGCTAGGCTCCCACAAAGCCAGTTCCCAGTTAGTTCCTTGGGCAGCTGAGGATTGGGAACCTGAAATGACCCTATCCTAGAGCAATACTGACGAATATCTTGCATATCATCATAGAACCTTCATCTGGTGATGGATAGAGATAGAGACAGAGACCCACACAGGAGTACTGGACTGAACTCCCAAGGTCCCAATGAAGAGCAGAAGGAGGGAGAACATGAGCAAAGAAGTCGGGACCACGAGGCGTGCACCCACCCACTGAGACAGTGGAGCTGATCTACTGGGAGCTCACCAAGGCCAGCTGGACTGTGACCGAAAAAGCATGGGATAAAACCGGACTCTCTGAACATGGCGAACAATGAGGGCTGATGAGATGCCAAGGACAATGGCACGGGGTTTTGATCCTACTTAATGAAGCTACCTTTCAGCCACCTGTGATGTCACCATTTGCATCTTCTCTATACGGACATTGCTCCCTTATCTATTTATTTATTGGCTTTCTTTTTTTTTTTTACGTGTGGTTGTGTATGAATACATGCATGTGTCTGCATGTATGCAGAGGCCAGAGGTCAACCTTGGTGTTGTTGCTCAGGAACCATCCACCTGGTTGCAACAGGGTCTCTCACTGGGTTCTGGGGCTTGAGGATCCTTCTAGACTGGATGGCTAGTGAGCTCCAGGGATCTGCTTGTCTCCACTAGCCCAGCTCTGGGGTGAACAGCACACGCCTCCACACTTGTCCTTTTATGTGGGTGCTTCAGATTGAACCCTGGTCCTCATAACTGCACAATCACTTCGCTGGTAGTTGGATCCATCTTCCTGGCTCTGCTGTCTTTTGCAGGTGCACTAAAAACCCTACGAGAGCAGTCCCCCCCTCTACCTTATACATACTGCGTTTGTACCCAACATATAGTTTATTCATAAATAAACTATTTGCAAGGTATAGTGCTACATACCTGTTGATTCAGTACCTGGGAGACCTAGGCAGATAGATCTGTAGTTTTTGAGGCCCAGACTCAAAACCTCAGATCAACATTCCTGTGGGTAGGATCGTGCAGTTCTTCTGAATGAAGAAAAATGCCCCTTTCCATGTTCAATTTCTGCTTTTTAAAAGGACATCAAATGACATCATATGAGTTTGTGTTTCCAAAGACACAGGTCTGTTTCCTCCCACTTTCCTCTCTGGAAGAGGTTGGACACATGCTACCCTTGAGCCATGTGGGGATGTGTGGGGTGTGGGGGTGGACAGGAGGCATGCCCAGAGCCCTGCACCTCACAGCGGTGGCACCAAATCCCATGAGACACAGACCCACACTGAAGGCTCTATCCATCCCGGGCATGCCAATTAAGGTAGAGAGGCTTCTGCCAAAGAAAGACTGATCAAGTGCTGTGTCTCAGAAACAGACTGACACCTGGTTGTCGGAGCTACAAAACAAGGTGAGGTGTTAATAAAGGAGAGGGAAACAGGTCAAGTTCTAAGATGAATGGAGTGTTCTTCCAGTGAGCTCGTTCCTCTTCTCTGCTCTCTGAGCTCTGGAAAGGGCTTGTAATGTTTTTAAAAAGTAAATATATGTGGGATTTTGAATAATTGATTGATGCTTAACACCCTGTCAGCAAGGTATCAGGTGATATTTAATTTCCTGTCCAAGGCATCATGCAAAGAGCCCTGTTGACTGCTAATATACACTTGGTCCCTGGATAAACAGTGTGGTTCTTTTTAATTAGTAAATAATTACAGAGACTGTAAACAGAGAGCTGATTACCGACTTCCACAACTGCGTTAACCTCCTCTCTGCTGCGGGGCTGAGATGGGCTAGGCCTGTGGAGGGGCAGCTTTGTCTGTCACAGCTGGTTCTGTGGACATCGGAGTTCTGGGACAGCAGGACTCCGTCCCAACACAGGGAACACGTCTCTGAAGGGATAACAGTTGGTATAAGGGAGTAGGAGGTAGAGAACCCTGCAGGATAGGCTCTTGGTCTGCTGCTGGGGACCATGGAGCACATGTGGCTGTTGGAAAGGGTTGCTCTCAGGCCACATTTTAACAAAATTGTTAACCTGAAACTTTTCCTCTAGGGTCTGCGTATTTGACAGTGAAGATTGGGTCATGAGAGAGTTGTCCTTCCACACCCGGGGAGACATGAGCAAATGTCTGTTTATTCCAGATAGTTCATCAATGATGGATCCTCCCCCCCGCCCCAAATGATTCCATCTAAGTCCAGCTGAGTAAATCAATTCCAGTGAGTTTATTGGGGCCACTCACACAGGAATATGGATGTCTCAAAGGTAGCTGCCTCACTAAAGAGCCCAGCCTAGTCTGGGTGAGAATCAAGAAAGCTACTACATTCCTGGAGCTCCCTTCGGGATTTGTAGAAAGCCCATTATTCCAATCCTCAGTGTCTCTCCAGTCCACAGGGCAGTTGCTGCTACTGCTTATGTTATCTCGGGGACTTGTGCATTTCTAAGTTTCAGACCCCCCTCTCCACAACCTCCTAGTTTGTGAGTTATTTCCCTGTAATTTTTATCGATTTTCTGAATTTTAAAGGGACTCCTTCCAGAATGGGATGGTTTCATCAGGAAGAAACCACTGCATGGCAAAAGACAAAAGCTTTAGTTGCTCCAGTGGCTGGCGGATTTCTTAGGCTCAGCTCCATGCCAAGTTCTCACTTCACGGTAGTCAATTTCTCTCTTAGTAAACGGAACTATATATGGGCTGGGGAATGGAGCTCAAGCTGTAGAGTTCTAGCCTCACATATAGGAAGCCCTGAGTTGGATGCCCCCAGCATCATATAAACCCTGGTGTGGTGACACATGTCTTTAATGTTAGCACTCTGGGGTGGAGGCAGAAGTTCAAGGTTATCTTTGGGTACATATCAAGTTCAAGACCCACTGAGGCTACATTAAGACCGCTCTGAAGAAAAACTAATGTGCTATTGCATGTGACAAGAAGCTGGAATTTGTTTGCTCTTGTGTGTCTATCTGGCCATGAGCTGCTGGAGGCCTCGCTGTGGCTTCCATACTTCATACGGATTGCTTCAGAAATAGATGGTCAGATTCACATAACTGAACATTCAGTTTTTCAAGGATTTGTTTCATCTAATGTGTCCACATGTTGTCCTGTTTAAAGACTGAGGAAAGACAACATACATACATATCTATCTATCTATCTATCTATCTATCTATCTATCTATCTATAATTAGTCTGCAACTTAGAATATTTGGGTGAAGTTATATCTCTGGCAATTTGGCCTGATAATGACCTGCAGAGAATGATGAAGTTGGCCAGACAGCAGCTATGTGGAAGGAAGGTAGAAGCCATCAGCTTTGGGGCTGGGAGACTTGGTTTGGGACCAGTTAAAACCCTCTGTTTATACTATTTATACTATTTATTATTTATTTATTTATATATACTATTTATTTATTTATACAATGGTAACAGTAATAATATATATATGTATATATATATGTATATATATTAACAAACCACAGGATCTCTTGACCTGCACACCAAGAGGCCTCTCCATGAGTCTCAAGTAAGCTAATATACCTGTAAGAGTCTCATCTTGATATTTGCCACAGGGTAAAGCCCCCAAGCACACAGAGAGTGACAGAAGAGGAAGCTGCTTCTGAAGCACAGCTACTCCAAGTTGAAGCTGGACAGATTCTGAGGAAGGTCATGAGGCTCCTGAAGGTTGGGGCTGTGCCTCACATTTGCTGCCACCCCCAACTATGTCTCTTCAGGTTACTGGAAGAACGAGTGAGGATTTTCCTTGCCTCTTATCCAATGGTGGTGGTTTGAAGTAGGATGCCCCCGAAAGGTTCAGGGGTTTGAATATGGAGTCCCCAGTTGGTGGCAGTGTTTGGGTATTGTTCAGGAGCTGTGGACTTTCTGGAGGAAATATGTCACTGGAAGTAAGCTTTGAGGTTTAAAAAGGCACACACCATTCCTAGTTGTTGCTTTCTGTTTCTTGCTCATGGTTTAAGATGTGCGCTCTTAGCTTGTTGTTTCAGGTGTATGTCTGCCTGCTGCCTTGCTTTCCCATGGTGGTGATAGACTGTTATCTGGAACTCTAAATCCAAATAAACCCTTCCTTCTGTAAGTTGTCTTGATCATGGTGGAATAACAGAGCAGAGAGAGATTTGGCAGAATGATACCCAATAAATGGTGGCTACCCCAATGGCTGTCTGCATGCTGCAGAAGCTGAGAACCTTCTGTGGCTGCTAAGTCCCTGACACTAGATGCCTTAGCAGTACCACTATGGATCTGAAGCCTGAGCGATCCTGGGGGAATTGCTGGTCTCCAGTGTGTGTTGGAAGGTCTAAGAAGCTGGAGTTTAAAATCGGTCAAAGATGGCGACAGCAATGAGAGGAGAAATATGCTCACCAGCAAAAGAGACAGGCAGGCAAGAAGCACTGCTTTCCTCTTGGGCCTCCTTGTTTCTGGACATGTGACCAGAAGGTGCTGCCCATTCTGGGAGTGGGTTTTCTCCTCAGTATCTAAGAATGCCTTTGTAAACTCACCAGAGAGATGCCACTTAGTTGATTCCAGATGCCATCAAGTTGACAATCTTTGTTCACCATCTCAACTTGCTGGTTTGTCTTTTATGAAAAACCCCAGAACGTATCCCTTTTTTTTTTTTTTTTTTTGCTGATGGATGATGCTGTGGAGAGGGAGAGCTTGAAAAAGCACAGAAGAAGTGACTTCAAAGGACAACGTTCTGAGACAGACAGTAACTGGGTATGAACCCAACCGGGACCGGATGGCCATATACTAGAAGAGTAACTTTCTCAGCTGAGACTGCAGGAGAGGATGCCGAGCACACACATGAGATGCTGAGTCTCAGGTCTCCCTCTCTCCCTCTCATCTCCATCTCCTGGACTTTGGATCTCTACATCTCCATGACAACACAGAATCTCTCACTGCTTCACCCCAAAAGGCATTTCCTCTGATGCTCATTTATCTTATAACTGTAAAGAGCAGTTACACATGCATTTCCCCATGGGGACTAGAGGAATAGGAAAAGCAGACATCTAAACTTAGCTTTATAGAGAAGGACAGAGGCTCGGAGAAGTGGGGGTGTGCTAAGCTGTAGAATTTTCCTCCATGCATAATACCCATCTTCTACTACTGTTCTGCATTGACCTGTTGTCTACACATCTATCTGTATTCTGGAAATAAAACCACCATACCATACTGAGTGCATATGCTGTTTCTTTACAGAGGCAAGCTTCATGAAGAAGCAAGGATGTACAAAGACAGAAAGCAAATCCAGACCCGGGAATTATTAATCCCAAGAATATGGAGACAAGAAATATAAATATATTCTGAAAATTACCAAATTTCATGGGTGTTTATATATATATTGTGCACATGTGCACACGTGCTTGCACACACGCAGAGGTGTATGAAGGACATGAGGTCTCCTGCTCCTTCAATCTCTGCCTTATTCACCCGAGACAGGGTCTCTCATCGAACCTGGAGCTCATTGGTTTTTAGCTAGACTGGTTGGCCAGCAAGTCCTAGTGACCCTCTTGTTTCAATCAGGGGCCATTGGTGCAGCAGCCATACCCAACAATTCTGTGGATGCTGGGGATCCCAACGAAGACCCTCATGCATATGCAACAAATACTCTTACCCACTGAGCCCTTCTCTAGGCCGGACTGTAAACATATCCTGACTAGTACTCAGTATGAGCCGTGTCCACTGCTAGTAAAGAACTGACTTCTTATTGTTAGTGGTTGCTTCTTATTGTTAGTGGTTGCTTCTTATTGCTAGTGGTTGCATTTGTCTCTTTTCTTGCTGCTGGGATAAAATACCTTTTATAAAAGCTTGATTGGGCACACTGGCATAATAACCCTGAGTTCTCCAACTCTTCCAGTGGTGTTTGGTTTCTCAGCAGTCTGCATGCAGCAAGATCTCTCCCTAATAGGTTAGTCCAGCTTCTGGGTCAAAAAAGAGAGTTGTACCACTGTCTTCTTTTGGGTTTTATCCAATAGGGGATCTGAAAATCCATCTTCTTTAGGGGATTTGAAAATCCATCTTCTTTTACCCTGGATATTAAAAGTTGTTCCGGGGAAAACATAGCCCTGGGAATTGTACACAAAGGCTGCACCCAATTCTACAAGAGAATGCAATTTCCTCCTCCATTGTATCCCCCTTTCCTGATAGTAAAGGCTTTTGGTGGATCCCAGTGGTAAAATGGAGCTGATGATCACTATTCTTTATCAAAATTCATGAGTATGATTCTTTCTTCCCTATTCCATTCGGGGCTCTCCCTTTCAAAGTGTTCCCCATCTTTCCACATTTGAGACATTAATTTTTTCCATTTCCTTCCATTACACACACTTGAAGTGGGACTCCTTGAGTTCTTTCTCTTGGGGGAGATCAAGCTGTTGGAGCGAGAGTCCTAGCCTCATCCCTGGGGAAATTTCTCCAAGTGGAGAGCACGATTTTAGCTTTCCATGTCTTCCTCTCTTCACCTCTCTTCACACTTTTGGAGAATATTTGATCGATTTTAACCTTCTATATTTCGATTTTTCTATCTTTTGCAGTTTAGAAATATTTGTCTGACTGTTGATCACGAAATGTAGTTTAAACATTCCATGGGAGAGGGGATCCTCCGGGCTTAATCTAGAACATTTTCTCTTCTGGTATCTTAGTCTAAGAATTCAGCCAGAGTTGAGCGATGATGGCACAGGCCTTTAATCCCAGCACTCGGGAGGCAGAGCAGGTGGATTTCTGTGAGTTTGAGACCAGGGTGATCTACAAGAGCTGCTAGTTCCAGAACAGGCTCCAAAGCTGCAGAGAAACCCTTTCTTCAAAAACAAACAAATGGAATTCAGCCAGACCTTCATTATTTTTTTGTTGGATAATAAAAACCTTATTGATATTTTAAAATTAAGGAACCAATACTTCTGTCTTATAGTTAAATTTCCCAGGTTCTTTATATGTTCTTAGTGGATTTCTTTGTTCTTGTTCCATCATGGGTCCCAGTTGGAGAATTTAACCACTGGCACCAGGACCCCCTGACCCACTGGGTGTTCTGTTTCCCAAATACCTGTGTGGATTTCCTGATTATCATCCCTCCTTTCCCAGAGAACAGACATTAATCCCCCAGGTATAAAGCTGAGGCCCCAAGAACTGGTCTAACTGGTCTACTACTCCAGAGGGGTTCCCTAAGAGAGTTTAAATCTCCTTTGAAGGTTTCTTTGTCAGAACTAGTAAGAGGAACATCCAAAAATTCAACTCCTTTTAGGGTCACATTTCCTTGGAAACCTGGAATGGGAGATTCTTGGTGTTCCTGGAACCGAGTGAGGGATGCATGCGCAAGCTTAGAGCCAGTGTTTGTTGAGCTTAACCCAGGTTCTGGCTGAACGAAAAAGGGTTTGGACAATTGAGGTAGAGAAGGCTGTGAGGGAACAGTGAAAATTTTGTCAAGTAGATCTAAAGGGTCGGGACTCGGGTCTGGATTATAAAGTGGTTGTTAAAAACAAGGGGGTCCTATTCACTCTTTCACTGTTCATCCTTGTGGTTGACCCGATCTAAGGAGAGCAGAGTTATGAGACCTTTCGTCCAGCAGAGGGCATACTCAGGCTCCTCTTGGGAGATAGGGCTTTTTGAATTTGCACGTTCAATTAAGAGCTGGCAGACCCAGTTCTGAGCTGAACAGGACCCCAGATACTAAGGGGTTGAAGACTGGCTTTGGGTCCAAACAAAGCGCCAGTACTTTATCATCTGTGTCCCTTCTTGATGATAAGATGACCCAGTGCAAACGGAGATGAAGCACGGATGGGCGGTCCAGACAAAGGCTCGTTTAACATTTTTAAAGTCTTGGGTGGCAAACCCAGTTTGTGTAATTCGCTAGAGGGGCTGTGATGGAAGAAACACAAGGAAATTGGCTTTCTTTTAGGAAATGCAAAACCAGTTGTTGGGGGAAGCGGCTAAATGTGAAGCCACAGCCGTTTTTATATCAAAGCTTAAAAGGAATTCAGAGAAGCAAACTTAAGTTCATCTTCTCTATTCCACAGTGGGGAAACAAAGGGGCCTAAGGTCAGCTAGTTTCCTTGAAATCCTACTCACGGGTTGTTCTTTGAAGACATCTTCTATGTTTTAGTTTTAATTATTCATTATATTGTTTCGTATATATTATACTATATTTTGTTCAATTTAACTAATACATAGTCATTTAGTTATTCAGTAATTACTCATTCTTTTTCTCCATTTTGAACCCCCATTAAGTTCTTACCTGTTGCTTTATCTGAACTTTGAGCCACACCCAGGCTTCATGGAGCATATCCCTTGTGCCTCTGTTCTCATTGTATAAATCAATAAGGTGGAGCTACCTGGAGGGACAGGAATCTCATTACATTGTCTTCTCTTTTCCCTTTCAGGGCAGGGGAGACAGACAACAAAGGTCAGGAAATTAATGGCTCTTTCTAATAGCTTGATAGTTAGTTTGCCAATACCAATTAACTAACAACACCTATCTGAAAAGATAAATTAGAAAACTCTCTGGACTGTTTCTTGCCTACATTATATATTATACCATACATATACTGTATATATTAGCCAAGGACACTCTAGATAAGGGCTGGGAGGAAGTGTCCACAAAGTCTGAGGACAATTCTCCCAGGCCCTGGAGAATCTCAGGGACAAGGTTTCCCTGCCTTTCTTGGGCAATTCTCTCATTGCTCTTAAAGTGGCTATGTTAATTTGTTAATAAGTTTGCAAAGAGTAATATAAGCAGTTGCCTGCCCCTTTGCAGCCCTAAGGGGAGACGGCTCAGCCAGTGAAGTGGTTGCCAGGCGAGCAAAGAAGGATTTGAGCTGCAATCCCAGAACCCGAATAAAAGCTGAGTGACTGAGTTGGCCTGCCTGTAACCTTAGCATATAGGATGAAGTGATGGAAGGCCTCAGAGCAAACTGGAATTGTGAGCTCTAGGTTTGGCAAGAAGTTGTACCTCCATAAGTAAGGTGTGGGGGGGATTGAGGAAGATATCCATTGTAGATCAATGACTGACACACGTGCATCCATACATATGTATATCCACACACACTCAGAAAATACACGCATGCACATACAAAAAGCCAAATGCATTGTTATACAGCATCAACGAACAGTCCAAATAGAAAATGAAGGAAAAAAATTCTATTTTAGATAGTACCAAAAACAATACTCTGAAATAATGTTTACCCAAAGGGTGAGACACTTATATCTGACAAGTGTGAAACTGTTGAGTAAGGTTTAAGATGGGGTGGGGGATCAAGTGTAGCCGTGCGAGCTGATGTCTTCATCCCCTCACTTGGAGGCAGAGAAGGAAGATCTGAGCATCTGAGGCCAGCTTGGGCTTTGTGGTAAGACCCATCTCAAACCACAATGAAAAATAATGTTCTGGTTTTGGCTTAGAAAATTTAACATTGTTAATCAAAGAATTCTTAGAAGTAGTATCTATCAAAATTATAAAACACTTTTATGCAGATAAAAATATAAGAACTCATTTTTAAATTTATAGGGAGTCTTATATACGTGTGATGGTTAGTCTTGATTGTCACCATAGCTTTTGATGTCAGCCCACATAAAAAGACATTTCCTTCACAAGGGGCAAGATTATGTGAGTAGGGTCTCACCCTGAGGATACCACTCCCTTGAATTGATTTCCACTTACATCTTTCAGCACAAACCTCAGCTATGACATTAAATTTCCTGGTGCTCTTTTTCTACTAAAACTATCCATTTTGTATTTCTATTTTCAGAACTATTATTTTTCATTGTATACCTGCAGAAGAGTGATCACTAATTATCATGACAGAGTTAATATTAGGCTGCTTTGAAATCTTCTCTGTTAATGATATTAGTCTAAAACTCTTTAATTTAGCTACGGTAGTTTGAATGCAATTGGTCCCCATAAGCTCATTGGAAGTGGACTATTAGGAGGTGTGGCTTTGTTAGAGTGTGGTATGGCCTTGTTGGAAGAAATATGTCACTGCAGGGGTGGGCTTTGAGATCTCATATATGTCCAAGCCATGCCCGGTGCTTCATTCTACTCCCTGTAACCTCTGATCAAGATGTAGTGTGTATCATGTCTGACTACATGATGCCATGCTCCCTGCCGTGATGATGTGGGGTGTTTGTGGACTGTGGTGTGAATTATCCCCCATGGGGTCACATTTTTGAACACTTGGTGTTCAGCTGGTGGTGCTGCGTGGGAAGGTTGTGGGACCCAGAAGGTGAAGCCTGGGTGGAGAAAGAGGATCACCGTGGCAGCGGATTTTGTGTATGTGTGTGTGTGCTTATGTATATGTGTATATGTGCATGTGTGTATTTGTGTGTGTATGTGCATGTATGTGTGTCTGTATGTGTGTATATGTGTGTACATGCATGTTTATGTGTGTGCATGTGTGTATATATGTGTATGTGCATGTACATGTATATATGTGTATATGTATGAGTGGATATGTCTGTATGTGTATGTATGTGTGTGTATGTGTGTGTGTTGTTGAGGCTTTCTATCTCCCCCAGCTTCCTGCTCTACTTCTCCAGTGTGGATGTAACAGCCTAGTTACTTCCTACTCTTGCCCCCATGTCTGTTCTGCCTGCTTCATGTCTTCTCTGCCATGACAGACTATATCTCACTGGAATCATAAACCGAAATAAGTCCCTTCTCCTTAAGTTTGCTTTCTTAAAGTTTTTTCAATTTATTTTTATCTTTGTGTGGGTGTGTGAATGCCACATTCTTTTGGGTCTTTATTGAGGCCAGACCCCTTATAGTTGTAGGAGTACTCCCTTGTGAGCTGTCAGTATGGGTGCTGGGAATTGTGCTGGGGCCTCTGGGAGAATAAGTACTAAATCTGAGCCATTTTTCCAGCCCTAAGTTGTTTTTTTTTGTGAAGATACACACACACACACACACACACACACACACCATAGCAACAAGAAAGTAACCAGATTAAAACTGGGCTACCTCCTTATCAGGGTATAAACAAAAAGAGAGAACTTTAGGGTGGTCTGGATGGATTCCTGAGAAACCATGGTGAGGAGCTAACCCCCCAAATGTTATGTACTGTGTTTCCACGCACAGGGTGTTCTTGAAATGACACATTTAGAAATGCAGATAGACAAATTGCTACTCATTGTGTCCCAAACTGGAGAGGATGGGATGCTTGTTCTGAAGTGATGGAGAGGAGGAGGGTGTCAGTGTATGCCCCAGGGTGAGGGAATGGGGCACATTTATGTCTGGTTGTGGCAGGAGAGCAGGGGCTGCAGAGATTTACCAAAGAAAGAGGCCAGATGATAGCAAAAGATGTGGCTTCCGCATGTGGCTACACATGTAGCAAACAGAAAATCTCAGCATACACAAAGGATGCTAAGCCTCATATCTCAGAATACATGCTTTCCCCCTTGGCTTACTGGCTGACTCCCATTCTTTGGAATGTTTTCCCTTCTTAATAAACTGTTTTTCTCTTTGCGACAATGTGTCTCTGGGACACAAGACTCTGGAAGCTTAAGTGCATGGCTCTGCTGTCTGTTTATCTCTGCCAGATGCCTCTGGATGCTTCTGTAAGATTGCTCTGTGAGAAGAGTGAAGAGAGGGTGGGTGGGAGAGAACCAGTCAGAATAGAACAAGTTCAGATAATGTTGAGTGTGGACGAAACAAGAAGACTCTTGTGTGCTTTTTGGCTGTGGATTTACTTTATTTTTAATTACCTCCATTGTGGGAGGGGGACCTTCATGCCATGACCTAAGAGAAAACTTCCTGCTAATTTCTCAAGGACTCGTGAGCCAGATTTTCTTAGACCAACAGGCTGTCTCCCTGTGCTGGCACCTTCCTGAATGAGTGAGGTGGAGGGCTTGCTCTCCTGTCTTTGTCTCCAGGTGTAGACAGGTGTCTGAAAGGGTGATAGCACCTTTTCCTCCTTGTCTCAGAAAATGACAGCCTCAGAGCAGGCTGTTGCTAGAATCACAAGGAACCAACATTCTAATCCATGTTGCAGTCCCAGCAAATGGCCAGGGTTAATTTGTCGGTGACATTGCAACTCAGGGGTACTGGAGGCAGCAGAAGAGGGAAGAACATTTGCCTTACCTTCTGCTGGCTTTGACACATTTCCTCCAGGTTTGTGTTTTATAATATGACATATATTGGAACTAGAAAATGGCCCTTGGCAAGTGCATGTTGAGGGGAGGGAGAGAGGTCTGGCGAGTCCAATCATACCCCTGTCTCTCAGGATGACGAGCTTCTCCCTGTGTTTAGTAGGAAAATGTAAAACCTTTTCCTTCTGAATAGACAGCATGTGTGTTTGTCGGCAAGTTGACGTAACAATGTGCTCACTATTCAACGTTGAATAAAAAGTGTCAGGCGCCTTTCAGACTTGTGATTTACTTACTAATAGTTGTATATCAGGAGAATTTCTTACATTTTGAAATAGTTTTATAATGCTGTCATGCAAAATATAAGACATTCTAAGACTGGGAGTGAGGCTCGGTTATAGAATATTTATCTGACTCACTCTAGGTCTGGGTTTGATTCCTGAAAAATGAAAGTAAGGAGAGAGAGGGGGATAGAGGGAGGATGGTAGATGGGGAAAGATGAGGAGTAAAGAATAAAAAAAGGAAGGAAGTAATTCAAGCCATAAAAGCCAACTGTGAGCTATGTCAAATGAGACCACCACACACTATTTCTGCCCCGAAGTGAGAAAGTCACCCCCAGAACCAAATGGCCTTTACGTGACACTGACACTTTAAAGACATCCTCAGGGCAGTCGATTTCATCCTCTTCTTCCATCTGCAATTTCTTGGAACTTACACATCATGAGGGGCATTGGCATCCTTTTACTAAACAAGCTCCTTAGATTCATCATGCTTTTCCTCTTCTTGTCTTTTAAAAAAATCCACTCACCTATGGCTTACATATAAACATCCCTAAATTTGTGTATGTGTGTGTGTCTGTCTGTGCACATGCACACATAAGCACACAAATGCTCCCATGTCTCTCTGTGTGTGTTTGTGTGCATGTTAAGGTTGATCTTAGATATTGTTTCTCAAGTACCATTGACCCTGTTTTATCAAGACAGGGTCTCTTGCTGGCCTGGAACTCACCAAGTAATCTAGATTGGATGGTAAGCAAACTCCAGTTTGAGGAGAGGGGTGTGCCACAAGCCTGACATTTTATGTGTGTCCTGGCAGTCAAATTTATGTTTCTATTCTCGGGAAGCAAGTGTTTCATTGACTGAGCCACCTTATGCCTTCACTGACTCTTTCACTTTCGTCTCTGCTATATCGTATTATTGTCACAGTCATTTCTGCATGCGCATGTCTTCTATTTTCTTTATCTCAGTTCTCCCTGTGTCACCAGTGGAGCCTAGGGATTCACTAAGGACTAGCGACATGAGGAAACACCAGCAGAAGGCAGTATTCCACAGGGACTTACCAGTGGGGATCAGTACGTCAGAAGTCTCTGGGTCCAGTTATTGTCATGTGGCTCTTAGAGAACAGTTAGGCCTTGGGGTGCATGTCACTGATGTGGGGTTCAGTGAAGTCAGGTTGATCTTCAGTGCCCTCACCTCTTTTTTTTTTAAATTTATTTATTTATTAAGGATTTCTGCCTCGTCCCCACAACCGCTTCCCATTTCCCTCCCCCTCCCCCGATCAAGTCCCCCCCCCCTCATCTGCTCGAAGAGCAATCAGGGTTCCCTGACCTGTGGGAAGCCCAAGGACTGCCCACCTCTATCCAGGTCTCGTAAGGTGAGCATTCAAACTGCCTAGGCTCCCACAAAGCCAGTACGTGCAGTAGGATCAAAAACCCACTGCAATTGTTCTTGAATTCTCAGTATTCCTCATTGTCCGCTATGTTCAGCTAGTCCGGATTTATCCCATGCTTTTTCAGACCTAGGCCAGCTGGCCTTGGTGAGATCCCAATAGAACATCCCCATTGTCTTAGTGTGTGGGTGCACCCCTCGTGGTCCTGAGTTCCGCTCTTAACCACTGAGCCATCTCTCCAGCAGTGCCCTCACCTCTTAAGGTGGTCGCAGAACCGTGTATCTGAGTTGGGATTTTATTATCCTCACTAGTCGGTCAGCTCCACCAGGCTGAGGACATATGCACTATAGTGTCGTGGACCGGCCTCAACAAAACCACCTCTTATTAGGGTAGGGACATGGGAATTTAGAAATGTAAGTAAAGAACACAGAGGTGTGTGAAGAATAACAGAATAATACCGGGAGGGCGTTCCAGTGATAACTGAAATAGCTCGCGTTTATTTTTCCATAGCTTCTATAATCAGTGTAAATGGGGGGAGAAGGTAACAAAAGACTTTATTAACACGATACAAAGGACAAATCAAACAGTCAATGGCTTTTACACTTTGAGATATCGAATCATTAGCATTTAGTAGCGTTGTCTAGGTAGTGAAGTTGCTCTAGATCAGGTCTGCTGAAGGCAGTCCCTCCCCAGGTGACTTCATAGTTATAAAAGAAGGAGCAGAACTACATTTGCATATCCTGACCACCTGTCAGGAGGGCAGGGAACCTACTTGAATGAGCTATTTTAGTGTTAAAGAATCAAGCAATTATTTCTGAGCTGGGATGTGCAACTATGCTTGTCAGTCATTTTGAGTGACCTCCAAACTCTCTGACTGTCAGACTAAGTGGAAATGGGCCCACATTTTTGGGCCTCCACACTGTAGCTTAAGAATGTTACTAGCTACAGAAAGTATCCACCAGAAGCCCTTAAAGCAGTATCCTCCGGGCGATGGTGGTACACACCTTTAATCCCAGCACTCAGGAGGCAGAGGCAGGCGGATCTCTGTGTGTTCGAGACCAGCCTGGTCTACAGAGCTAGTTCCAGGACAGGCTCCAAAGCCACAGAGAAACCCTGTCTCGAAAAAAAAAAAAAAAGCAGCATCCTCAACAGTTTCTGCTAAGTGTTGTCAATAAAGGAAGCACCTCCAAGAAAGCCCCTAGAGGCAAAGTGGGATTAATCAGGTATAACAGCAAGTACTCATCACTGTGGGGTCAGAAGAATGAAGTGTTATACTCTGGGTCTCTGATGTCAGGTACCCAGACTCTCTCCCGGACTCAGATTTCCTTCTTGGTTCCCATTTCCAATGGACGAGAGGGAGAGCAGCAGACAGCTCTGGCACTCCTGGTGCTGCTCTTCCACATCCCATGCCACTTGTCAACCTGTTCCCAGTCTGATCTCTATGGCAAGGGCATCATGGGAGGACAGAGGATACCGTTCTCTTAGTGAGCACAAGTGTTCTTGCAAATGTCCACTGCATGTTCTACAGACTGTGGCACCCGTGCAGCCTGGATGCCGAGACTGGCGGCAGGGGAGGGAGTGTGTGGGGATTGAGACACCACAGAGGCTTCTTTTCAGGAGGAAGAACAGCAACCTTTATTTTTCCCTGAGCTAAAGCCTTTTATACCTTTACACAGTTGGCCTGAAACCTGCTGAACAGCCAGAGGTCAAGATCAGGGCATCTTGTACTGGGAACACTTCTGCAGAAAACCACTGGCCAGAAAGAACACAAACATCCTTGTCAATTACAAGGAAGTTTAGCTGTTGGTCATGGGGAGTGAGGGCTGCCAGATCACAATAGACACCTCTCTGCCCAATCAATGATTGTTTTAGGCCTCTCTCCATTGCAGATACACCCTGTTACTGCTTACTATGTTACAGGTATTATCTGTTACAACATTGAACCCTTAGCCTCAATATCAATGGCTGCAACATTTTTGTCCGAGTCTAAAAGGTCCTCTGTGCTGTAACATGTTTCAGTTGGGTGACATTAGATGCAAGGCCAAATCACAGGTGTGAATCTTTGCATATCCAACAGTTGTCTCCCACAAAGGCCTCCAGCCTGTTCATCTTGGGAACCAAGTACAAATGTGATGGGTACCAGAGGCAAACCTGTGAGCAGTCTGTTAGATATGGCTGCTGATGGGCTGGCTGGCCTGGCTTGTGAAGCCTCAGAGGGAAGTGAAGGCTCTATTGGGACTGTTTGTGCAGTTGGTGGCTCTGGTCACCTGGGACTGAAGGATCAGCTGTGATGAACAAGAGATCACCATCATGACACTGAAATCCTTGCTTGACTGAGACAATTAATACTGATGAGCTGGGCCTGAGAAGTTAGCTGTTATTAAGAAGAAGCCACTGCCACTGAGGTGAACTCTTGTGGGATGTATTTCCACAGGGTCAGCACACAGAGGCTGTGGTCCAGAGGAATTTCAGACTGGTCGCTATAAGGCATGAGATGGATCTTGGCGGGTGGGTTGATTCCAAGGAGCTCTACGGTGGGTGAGAGACAAACACACCATGCAGGCTGGGCTTACATGGGGAGTTTTATTGGAAGAGGAGAGGGAAGGGGCAGAGAAGGGGACAGAAAGGAGGCAGAGACCAGTTTCTGGGGATGAATGGTGAAAGAGAGGGAAAGAGGGTAGGAGGAAGAAAGAGAGAAAGATGCAAAGAAAGGCAGGGAGAGAGAGAGAGAGAGAGAGAGAGAGAGAGAGAGAGAGAGCGCTGTGGGAGAGAGGAAGAGAAAGAAGAGGAAGGAGTAGGCAGAGGTCCTCCTTTTTTTTTTTAAAGGGATGGGATATTACCTATCATGCATGCAGGGGTGAAGCACTCTGCCAGTCCCCCGCAAGGGGCGGGACCATCACTGATGTCAACATCAGCTGCTGAGTGAAGCTGTTTTGTGCTTAGGAAACAAGCTACACTTGCTGTGGAAGGCAGGGGATGCCTAGGCTTTTTGGAGTTTAGATCATCAGTGGGTCCCAGACAGCGGACATTGCTGACTGTAACTGTGCCCTGGTTCTTCCCTCTTGAAATGAGGAAGTATGCAATTATAATTTCTCTGGGATTCCTGCAAATGACTCTGACTGGTAGGTAGGCTGATGGGTTTCTGAATGAGGCAGATAAATCTTTGCTCCTGGTACTTCTTTAGTATACTCCTGGCTGTCTGTGAGATGGGCTGAGGACCTGGAGCCTCATCTCTGCCTCCGTCTCTGTCTCCCTCTTTGTGACTAGATCACACAGGGCTGAAGAAGCAGTACCCATCACATGGCATTTGATCGGTGGTCTTAGTAAATGGTATTTCTGGTGCCTTATAGCTTGTGTGGTTATCAAATACTAAAGGAAGAAATCAGAAGATGTCAGGGGACGGAGTCATAGGTTGTTAAGAAATTTTACTATTCCATTCTTTGCCTGTAACAGACTAGACCACACTAGCTGTTCCCTGATGACAGACAGGATATACCCATACAATGGACTAGGGAATGAGAATGGAGAAAAGGCAACCCTAACCTAAGATTTCACTATCTTTCCTCTTTCATTTCATACATATTGAACAAATTGATTCTAAGATTCCTCCAAAGTCACTCAACTCAGCTGCTTTTTCAAGTACTGGACTGAAATAGACAAAATCAAAATCACCAAAACCTGAAGAATGGCCCCAATATCACATTGGATGTTTTTCTTGCAAGGGTTTTGGCCGACTTATTATCACAGAGACTTCTCATTAGCAGAATCTAAAAGTAACAGGATATTACAGGTTTCTGAGTAGTTGTGTGGTGGGAGCTCCTTCTGCTCCTTCAGCCAATAGCCACTGAGATACCAGCCCATTGGGGCGTGGTCTCTCTCTCTTTAAAAATGAGCGGCCGTCCTCTGCTCCCTCTCTTGCTTCTGGCTCTGCTTCCGGCTACTAAGCTCCTTTCCTGATCACACAGAGGGCCATTGTCTGGGACGGTGATCTGTAAGTATTTTTCCCCTTTAAATAACTAACCATTCTACTAATCATAATTCCGAACTGGTGTGGGATTGTTTGTGACTTATGCCTTCACAGTTGACCACCTCAAATCTAGCCAGGGTCTCAGGTCAGACATTGATAAAGTGGACATTTCTGTCAGCTTGATAGTCCTTGACTGTGGTTGTTTACTGCCAATCACCCATGACCTTATGAAGTTTAAAGACTCTAAAATAAAAGCTTGTCAATCCTTATTCTCAATTAATGACCAAATGATGTTAAGACTCATCTGTACTGTCTGTATGGAGGACAGGTGTCTTGGGTCCAGGCGGTTATCACTGGACTCAACAGTGAGTCTCCTGCTCAGTGTAAACCTTTGGGTTCAGTTTTATGGAGAATCAAAAATGCCTTTTGTGTATTTATTAAATTGTCATGTGCTGCTTGAGCACACTGAGAAGCTGCCTCTGGAGATGGGATTTGGCCTTCCGCTTGAGATCTAAGCATGTTTTGTTTCTAAATATTCTTCAAGGGCTGATTTCTTGGGTTGATCCATCCCCCACCCCCGCTGCCAACTCTGTGTCAGGGAAAAAGGAGAACAAAACAGCAAAAGATCAGAGGCGTCGTGACTATTTTTTATCAACTGAAACAAAGCTCCTTGTCTATCAACTGCTTGCATAGCTGGGATAGATTCCTCTGTGTGGTATAACGGCTGACTTGTGTTCTCTGTAGGGTTACCTGGAAACTTAGCAAGCCCCACTAGTGTAACAGTAGGTAATATTAATTTATTACGTATGAAGTTTACTCGACTTTCTTTTAATAAGGTGAAGTTAGTAAAAGCATTATTTTCCAAGCCAAACACCTGTCTTGACATTGGTTGTACTAACTTGCAAAAGATTATCACAGTAAGTCCTGCTGATTTCTTGTTAGTTAATGTCATTAAGTCACAAAAGGTGGCTGGATGTTTTTCCAGAGTAGAAAACAAAGCTTGAAATCTTGGCTGCTTCTTGTTCCCAGAAGACATTTTGAGGAGAAACAATGACAAGGGATGGGGCAGGTATCCAAACAGGACCAATATGGAAAATGGGAGGTCCCAGGGGCCCCATAAAATACCCAGATCAGCTTCTATTTGGCTGACATCCGACCTTAGGCTCCTCCCATCCCAATGGATAAAAGCTGTTGTTTTCTCTTTCTTAGAAGCTTGACATTGTCTTTACCCATCATTCAGTTTTTTGTGACAGGGAAGGAACTTCACAATCCCCTAGATGCCTACCCAGCACCCCTGTTACACCCACTCTTGGTTGTCCCAAGCTCAGCCTCCCTCCTGACTAGAAGCTGGTAGACAGTGTGATGGCCTGTGTTGCCAGGTTTTCATGAGCAGTTCCCACTGGTGCATACCCACAGTATCAAGCTGCTGCTGAGTCTAGGGCTGGGTCTGTTCCATTGGGAAGCCACCCCGCACCATCACTGTCATTTCTGCAGTCCTTGCCATACCTCTGTATCCACACTGGGGTTACTACTCTCTCCTGTCTGTTTTTCTCTGCTTCCCTCTCCAGGAGTCATTCAGATTCTATCATGATTCTAGACAATCCAACAGCTATCAAAGTACCCACAAAAAGATTCTGGGTTCATTATTCTTAAGACCAGCCTTGGATGTGGGGGTTAACTGACAACCTCTTTGACAAGTTTCACCAGGAAGAGTAGCAGAAGTGGAAGTCAAAACTGAAAGACAAACCCACTCTAATAGACATGCAAAACAGACAAAGAAGTACAAAGAATGAGATACCACCACTACCCAGGACCCATCCCAATCGACCACCTCCAACCTGAGAAAGCAATCCAGCTTTCAAATAGTAAAGGTTCAAGCAAACTTAGAGTAGACAAAGATCTACTCTAAAAAAGTTTTTATTGGACTCAAGGTTGCTACACAGTGCAGACAGTAGAGAATCATAAGCCATGTGCTCAATGAGCCTGAGTACCCTGTTTGTAGACTAAAAGAAAGAGGACTTGGACTATTGACAGTCTAATCCAGTCATAGCCTTGCCACCAGTTACAGTGGTTCCCCCATTAAACCCTTTCTGGTCAAGGGGGAAATGGTTTTTTTAAGCTTGTGATTACAAAATGTCTGATTCTAACTATTCAAAGAACCTGGGCTGGGGAGTTGCATTCAGGAGCCAGGGCAATCAGGTATACTCTTAAGAATTAATATTGTGTGTATATCTGTGCAATTGTCTGTGCAGAGGAGACTATCCTTTGAGATAGGGTCACTCTGAACATGAGCCTTCCATTTTGGCTAGCCTGGCCAGTGAACTCCTGGCAGATGCCTGCCTCTGCCTCTCAATGCTGGGATTACAGGCGTATGTGGACATTTCTGGCTTTTATGCCTCTGCTGGAGATTCGAACACAGGTCCTCATGCTTACACAGCACATATTCCTATCAACTGAGCCATCTCCCTATTCCCTAGGTGGAATCTTTGGCAGAGTTGTCTAAGTGCCCCCAGAATGATTGACACCTGGTGCTGTTAAGAGCCTAACAGCTACTAGTTAGGGAATCAAATTCTCTCATCCAGAGTTCTTGCTTATGCTGATGACCAGTTGCTTCTGTGTGCTGTGGCCAGCAGACCTACCCCCAGGAAAGCTGATTCTCCTGTAGACCTAATAAAGAATAATCCCCTTCATAAGAGAATGCACTTACGCATCCTAAATGACCATCCCTAGATACCGTAGCTTCCAGACTTCACTGCTAAGTGGACCTACTTTTCTGAGTTCTAACTTAAAACATTAACTGCTCCTTTCCCCCTTTCCAGCTCTTCTTTGAATGCTGATGAAATCCTAAGAAGGGCAAGCTTACTCGGGTGCCTAGATAGACATTAGCAGAAGACCAGAGGACCACTGGGATGGGCCCCTCTTGATAATTGTCAGCTTTCCATATCACCAACAATATCCTGAGTAACACAGAAAATGAAGCAAGGCAATTACCCCATCCCTGAGATGAAAGGCTGAAGTATTATGACTCCTTATTACACAATAATTTATTATTTATTTATCCTTTAGAGGAAGTTGGAAGCAGTGAGTCTTCTGTGTTTCTGTCTGTATATAGTGTAGACAAAATTCCCACCAGAAGCTTGGGTGGTAGCACACACCCTTAATTGTAGTACTCAGGAGGCAGCGACAAGCCGATCTCTGTGAGATCCAGGCCCGTTTGCTCTACAGAGAGCATTCCTGGTCATCCAGGGCTAATAGGGAGACTCTGTACACATCATCAATGGTTGGTTATTCCGTGTGAAGTTTTAATCTACATGTCACTCAGACAGCTCAGTATGGCTACACCTCAGAGCAGGCAGACAGCCTCATGGTGCAGATGAATGAGAAAACTTGCCCAGAAATCCTGCACCATCTCAACCAGCTTCCAGATGGTTCCTCTGCTGTGGGTAAGAGTCTGGGAGCTCGCCCAGGAGAACCAGGACCTTGCCCAGATGAATACCATCCTGTCTCTGGTGTGGTGTCTCAGCTTGGTTACTCTGCCTGACCAGCCCCGTGATGTACTGGAGGCATCTGCCCCATGTCTGCTTGCCTTTTTCTGACTTCAGATACCTGCCTTGGCTTCTGTTTTAGTCATTATGATTATTTTTTAGTCAGTTATTTTCAATGGGTCAATGAGCTGGGCTCCAGGTGTAGCATGACAGTTAAAGGGGCAGAATAATAACAAATATAAATACTATTAAAGCAATGTGAACACTTAGGTCAACTAAGCAGAGATAACTAATGGCTAAGATATTTCTTTGGGACAATTAATATGATTTCTTTGGGGGGGGAGGCTTGTGTGTGTTTTTCAGCTTTAAAAAGATTTTTTTTTTATTTACTCTCTTGGCTGTAAGAACTTAGATTTAAAATATAGGCACTCACAAGTGGAATTTCTTTAGGAAGATTTAAAGTCTTGTTTTTTTTTTAAATCAATTTCAATACTAGATTTTTAAATCCACATTATCCTAAATAATGAGATAATTATTCTTATAAAGACAGTGAAAATACTTGAATCTTTTAACTATGAAAATTAGTTTTGAGTAAAGTAAGGGTTCTTGCATAAACCATTAAGATGAAAAACATGATTAATAAAAGAACATTATGTCCTCATTTGTATCCTCATTAAAACCAAGGTTAGCTTCATTTTACCACTTTAGAAATACAAGTAAAATATTAAGTATCAGATAATTTTAAAATATTTATGAAAGGGTTTGGGAAACAAAGCAGGAGAAGTGTTTTGTTCCTTGGGGCATTCAGCTGTCAGCGCAGCTGACAGTGAGTGTCATCCGGTATTTCTGAAGTCCACACAGACCTGTCCTCACACAGAGCTGACATACGCTTGATATGGGGAGTGGGAATCGGGAGGCTCCATTCCAGTTGGCACAGAGGATTTCTGTGTTCATTAGGCTTCATGAGGCTTTAAAGCAGAATGCAGTTTGGGATCTTTGAGCTGCTTTGCTTTTGAGCCCGTGACAGTTTGGAAGAGAACAGTACCCATATGTTTTAATATTTGATACCCAATTGGTGGGACTATTTGGAAAGGACTAGGAGGTGTGGCCTTGGTGGAGGAGGAGCTTTGATGTTTCAAACCCACACAATTTTCAACTAGTTCTCTCTACCTAGTGTTTGAGGATCAAGATACAAGCTCTCAGCTCCTGTTCCAGAGCCATGCTTGTCAGCTTGTTGCCATGCTTCCTACCATGATGGTCATGGATTCTAATCTTCAAGAATAATGAGTCCCAAATTAAGTGCTTTATTTTATTATTTTATTTTTATTTATTTTATTATTGCCTTGGTCATGGTGTCCTATAGCAATGGAAAAGTAACTAAGACTGAGCCCCCATTCCCTCTGTAGTGAATCTTAATTATTTAACAAGTGTTTTACCTATTTTGTCTTATACATAAGAAAAAACAGATGAATAACCATCCCAAATATACTATGATATAACATAGCAAGATGATAGCCTTGAAGCTGGTATTTTAAATAGCCATTTATTAAAGATGTTCAGAGTTGACTCTTGCATAGGTATGGGTTAAGATTTGGACCTTGAAAAGCCTGTTTAGTTTTTCTAAAGAGGCAGTAGTGGTAAAAATTTTTCTTAAAATATCATATTTATATATGTACTCATAAATATACAAAACATGTAAAAACACATGCATAAAACTTCTTAATCCTTATAATGAAGAATTTAGTATCTCAAAGGAGGGCAATTATCCAATAGGAAAAATTGTACCATGAAGCGGGAGCAATCATCTCTCTAATTTATACCCTCAAGCAATAGGAATCATGTCGTAGGACCAGAATTGAGACAAGGATCAAGGCAATAATGTCTTGGCCACAATGGTTAAAATTATGTCTATTCTTGTCTTTAATTTTTTAATTTAAAATTGAAAACTCACATTAATTATCCCAAAGAAAGAATTAGAACCATTAGCCATCCTCCCTCGTTCCACTTAAGTGGTTAGATTGATTTAATATACTTACTTTGGGCTTTGTCATTTTTCGCTTCCTTCCCTTCAATTGTCAGACTGGACATGGGGCCAAGCTTGGAAACCATTTATTAAAAATTAATCATTAGAATAATTTAAATGAGGAATGTAGGCAGCTATAAAGGGTCAGAGAAAGGTGATCACATAGGTGGGAGTAGGAATGGGGAAGCCTCCAGTGCATCTCAAGATGGGGCAGGTAGCACCTGCCAAGGGCTCAATAATTCCTCAAGATAGCCACCTTGATGCACCTCGCTACAGTAAGAGGGATGACATTCATGCAGCTTTAGAGGCACCCTCTGGCAGCTGGTTAATCTGGTCTAGGACTTGTGGCAATCTTCTTTGGTAATCTGCACCATGGGGCTGTCTACCTGTTCCTGATTCTCCATCCTAGATATGAGGGTGTCCAGATACTGCCACGCAGCTAAGTGTGGATACATTATGGGGATTCATGACACTCAAGACCTTGTCTAGAACTTGGGTCACCTATGCCATATTCTAGGTCACCCTAGAATTCATCATCAGATCTGTATGCACCTTGAAGGATACTTCAGTCTCAGGAGATGCCATGTAGAAGCCAGTTCATACCTTCATTCCTCTTGTGGATGGCATTTACAGCATACCCGGGGCACATTCCAAATTTTTCTGCTGAAGGGTCTTTTCCTTCGCCTTGCTTAGCCTTGGAGTCCTTCTGTGCCTTCTCAGGCACAGAACCTGGTATCCTGATCCTTACTGTTAAATTCAACTCAGACAGGGTATCGTCATCCATGGCCAGCTAGTCAGTGCATCCCTTGGGTGGTGCAGAGTAGGAGGTGGCATGGACCAACTGTGCCCATCATGGTTATTTGACCAAATCCATGGTTATTTGACCAAATTCACTTGCCATAAATTCATGATGCAAAACAAGAAACCCTCTTGGCAAAGCATTCTAGTTCCCATAATCCTCTGGCCTGCCCTTCCAGCTTTAATTCTTCATCTGTCTTTGAATTCTACAATTCTTCTGTAAAAGGCTCCTGCCCTACTTTGCCGTTTACATGGGTCTAATGAAGACAAAGGGCAGAGCTCTTTAACCAGTTCAGGTGATAGCACTGGTAAAGAATGAGTGTCTGAATCTGTGTGTCATCCCATTGAGGAGATGGGGATGAGGGACCGCTAAAAGTAAGCACTTAGCAGTCTGTCTTCAACTTTGCCAAAAAGTAACCACAAAAGAACTAATAGACAACATTGATCATCAGAGGAGCTTAACAAGAGCAAGTTCTGAAAAGGGGACTTTGGAAGACACAGATCTTAGACTGCACACCCAGAACTCCAACCCCAAGGCCCAAGGCCCAAGACCCAAGGCATACTTTGCAGAGGAGGACTCTGATGTGTCAGAAGCAGTTTTCCTGAACTATTGCAGGCCATGATGCCACTGCAGCTTATAGCAATTGATAATTCAGATGTCAACCCACCAGAGAAAGTATTCACTGATGGGTACCCCCTCAGCCAGGCTTGCGGACCACTGACTCTAAAAACTGCTGCTTTCAGCTGTAATTTTATTTGTGCAGTAACAGCTATGCATTTTTATGTAATGTGTATATGTAATCTCATAATTACATCTCATTCTTATGGGTACATACATCTGTGTGTGTTCAGGAGGTTGACTTTTAATTTAGCTTTATAATTTTGATACATAGAATACATGCTTCACAACCAGATCTCTTTGTCCCATAAGGACTGTAGACACTTAAAAGCCTGATTTGTTCTTTTTCTTAGACTAACTGCACACAATTAGCTCACTTTTACCTTGGAGTAAGTTGAAACTAGACTAAAGGCTTTTTGTAAATAGATCGTAAGTTTATAGCTTAAAGACCAAAACCTGACAGCTATGCACAAGGCCAGAGTCTGAGATATCCAACCAAGGTTACTACATAAAGCATCCTAAGAACAACATGCCAATTCTTCACTTGCCAGTCTGCTAACAATAGACCTATGTCTCAAAGTTTGTCACTGGGCACTGTGCCCACCCTGTCTGGTCACAGTCTTACTCCTGTAACCTTGGAACATTGTCTTGACATGACAATGGCTCAACTCCTTATCACTTACCCTTGGAATGTGCTTTTGTTTGTTTGTTTGTTTATCACTTCAAGCCTCCTGTAAGAAAATGAGATTTTAAGCTAGAGGAGAAGAGGAGAGGAAGCTAGGAGGAATTAGAGGTAGGAGAACTAGAATTAAGAAACTGACATGGAAAAGTATACGTGAGAGAGTTTGTTTGCTTTTCCTCAGATAGCTAGAGAAAGAAGTTCTTTTCACTTATAGTAACTTAGAATCTGAACCCTGAAGCAAATCTTGGGGCTGGACCCTAAAGGCTCTCGTTTGTAGGTAGAAGTTTTTGTTCCATCTGGTCCCATAGCTGTTTAGTCCCAAAGAAACGCACAGAAGGTTATATTAATTATAAACTGTTTGACCTATTAGCTCAGGCTTATTATTAACTAGCACTTACAACTTAAATTAACCTATAATTCTTGACTTTGTTTAGCCATGCGGTTTGGTACTTTTTCTTAGTGAGGCATTCTCATCTAGCTTCCTCTGTGTCTGGCTGGTGACTGTGTCTCTACTTTTCCTCTTCCCAGAATTTTCCTAGTTTAATGGCCCTGCCTATACTTCTTGTCTGGTTACTGACCAATCAGTGTTTTTATTAAACTAATATGAGTGACAAATCTTTACAGTGTACAAGAGCATTATCCTATAGCATTTCCCCCTTTTTCTTTTCAAAACAAGAATCCTGAATCTAATCTCCTTCGGTTAGCTTTTTTTCCTGATTATTATCCATAACAACTTGTAACCAATACTCTAAACAAAGAGAAACATTCATAATCCAATTTTTGGGAATGTGGGCATAAATTTCTATGCTATTTCCTGCCGATTAGGGCACTGATAAACTTATGGGGCCTCAAAGAAAATTAGGATTATGGTCAAATCCTGACTGGAGCATTCTGTGAGGCTATATTATTTCAGCCAGCAGTCTTAAGGTGGTTCTACATGCAGAACTGCAACAGAGGTGTTCTGAAACATTGGATCATCTTGGCCATCCATTTCCACTAGAGAATTTTAAGGGGGTCTTTCTTGATCAAACCTTATTTTTCTTAACCTATAATGAAAACACAATGTCTCATTTCCTGTGGGAACAAAAAAAGTCTCTTTTCCAAAGTAACATATCTTTTGACTTAAATTTTGAAGTCAAGGCATTTTTAAAATATATAGATTGGATTAATCCAGCAGCATTTATAATCAAATGTCTTTTAGCAGCTGTTGCTCCTTTCTCAGTAGCCAAACTATTCAAAGACCACAAAATAGCATATAAAATCCAGATTCTTTATGTATTTTCCATCTTTATGTGGATTTTTTTTACTCTACTTCTTTTATTTTTATTTTTTGGTTTTTGAGACAGGGTTTCTCTGTGTATCTTTGATTGTCCTGGAACTCACTCTGTAGACCAGGCTGGCCTTGACCTCACAAGAGATTTACCTGCCTCTGCCTCCCAAGTACTGGGATTAAAGGTGTGTGCCACCACACCGGACTACTCTATTTCTTTTGTAAGGACTTTCTCTATTCTTTTTCTTTGCTCTCCCAAGCCTATATATGTTTTTAAACACACTGTAAACCATTTAGAGGTTTTATTTTTATTGTCTGAATATGTCTTTACTGTATATCTCTATCTTTTTCTGACCACTTGAGTCTTTATTCTGCTAAGTAGTATGGATAGGATTAAAATATCAGCTTTGGTGACTGACTCTGACCCAGAGTCTAGCTTCATGGCAAAGGTACTGGCAGGAACCACTTTATTACCACAACTCTGTATAGTTTCTAGGTTCATGCCACTATTAGGAAGCCTGATGCTGGCTGCTCATAAACACCATTTAAGCATTTGGTGACAGGGCTTCTTAACAGAGCTGCAAGGTTTCTGCTGCTAACACTGAGTCAGAAAGCCTCTCTTAAATGAGCCACACCTCTGCTCACCACAGCAAACAAAGCTGACCCAAGAAAAGATAGCTACCAAGAAGCTGTGCTTGACTCTGTTCTTGTCTGTCTAAAATCTTTTTTTCTTTTCTTTTCTTTTCTTTTTTTACACTTTCTCAGGCTTTATGTGGAAATTCTTGTCTCATATTGGGTGCCATTTGTAGATCAAGGTTTCTATACCACCTGGTCCCAGAGCTGTTTGGTCCCAAAGAAATACACAGAGGCTTATGTTAATTATAACCTATTTGGCCTATTAGCTCAGGCTTATTATTAACTAGCTCTTACAACTTAAACTAACTCAAAATTCTTGTCTATGTTTAGATATGTGGCTTGGTACCTTTTCTCAGTGAGGCATTCTCACCTTCGTTTCTTTGTGTTTGGCTGGTGACTGAGTCTCTGTCTTTCCTCTTCTTAAAATTCTCCTAGTCTGGTTGCCCCACCTATACTTCCTGCCTGACAACTGGCCAATCAGTGTTTTATTGAACCAATATGAGTGCTTTGTTGTTGTTGTTATTTTTTTTTAATTTTTATTTATTTATATTTTTTGGTTTGGTTTTGTTGGAGACAGGGTTTCTCTGTAGCTTTGGAGCCTGTCCTGGAACTAGCTCTTGTAAACCAGGCTGGCCTTGAACTCACAGAGATCAGCCTGCCTCTGTTTCTTGAGTGCTGGGATTAAAGGCGTGTACCACCCCCACCCAGCATGAGTGAAAAATCTTTACAGTGTACAAGAGCAGTATCCCACAGCACTTGTTACTGATGAACTAGGTTTACCAGTTCATTGAGCTTTAACAATGGGGTGTTAAAGGAACACCGTACAGACACTGGTTCTTGTCCATCTTCCAGTTAAGCAACTGCTTGGTGTAGTAAAGGAGTATGGGGATGAGTGGAAACATACAGACTAGCGATGAAATTCTCAGCTTCCTTTGCTGCTATTTGTGATTTTCCAGGAAAGGTTTGCAGGAAGTGGGATCTAGCTACTAACTGAGAGGGAATCAATGAGAAACAAGAGGCCAGGCTGCTCAACTTGAGTGCTTTGGGCTGGGGTGGAGCCTGCTCTATAATCTCCCACTCCATAAAGTCCTTTGCAGTTAGGTGTCTATGAGCCTACACCATCCTTCTCTCTTGGTCAACTAATCTATCTCAGGTGTCTTGTTGCATGAATGGAAAATTCATGAACATGTATAACGAGCAGGCCCACAAAGTGCTCACGTGAAGCCCTTGAGCTTGCTGTTGCCTCATTCATTCTGTCCTCATGGTCACCCCACAGTCATCTGCTCTTAGTTGCTGTCCTCATTACTGTGATAAAAACATTTTAATCAAAAGTTTATTTGAAGCTGTAGTCCATTGGGGCAGGAAGAGGATGAGGTAGCTAGGTAGCTGGTCACATTGTATCAGTTAAGATGGGTCTTCACACCTCAATTAACCTAATGTAGAAACTCCTTAGTGGCATTCCTGGGTGCTTGTCTTCCAGGTGACACTTGATCGCATTGACTTGACAACTGACAATAGCCTTCAGACTCTTCCAAGAAATAAATTACAGTTTTTATTACACAATGAACCCACTATCCCTAGGCCAAACTGTCACTTGATAAAATTGCCCTATGAAGAACTCATTTCAGCACTCCTTTTCCTTTTCACCTTCTACTGTGAGGTGGAGGTACCCCAATGATCCAAACCTATAAAGTAGGGATGTCTAGACCCCAACTAACCATAGGCTTCCCACCCCCTAGCCAGTCTATTTTCCATTATCTTTTTTTTCCTTCAACTTCCCACCAAAGATTTGACTTCATAGCCTGACTGCAAGAGAAGAGCTAAGATCATGAATCAAACAAATCAGCCCTAGGTGAATTATTTTCCGAAGAACATTAGCACCAAGAAAATGTTAATGATTCTAGGAAATGTTAATAACACCCACAAAATATTTAGGAAATGTCATAATAAATGCAGCCAAATAAATCTCTTTATTCCAGACACATTTGGGTTCTTGAAGTTTTAGTAGAGTGTCTTCCTCAGGGATTTTTAATAAATGTATGTGTCCATGGAGGTGTGTGTGTGTGTTTGTGTGTGTGTGTGTGTGTGTGTGTGTGTGTGTGTGTGTGTGCGAGTGTGCACGCATTCATTCAAGAATGTGTGCATGTGTGCATGTGGAGGTCAGAGGACAATCTCAGATATCATTTCTCAGGATACCTTGTTTTTAAAAATAAAAGCTTGGAGCTGGAGAGATGGCTCAGCAGTTAAGAGCACTGGCTGCTTTTCCAGAGGTCCTGAGTTCAGTTCCCAACAATCACATGGTGGCTCACAACCATGTATAATAGGATCTAATACTCTCTCTTGGCTTGCAGCTGTACAAGCTGAACACTCACATATAAGATATAAATAAATAAAATATAAATAATAAAACATGATCTCTCACTGGCTTATAGTTAATTAGTCTGACTACCGTTAGGTCTGTCTGCCCTGGCTTGTCTGTGAGTCCCTGGCTCCATCTGGCTCCACCTCTCCAGCACTGGGGTCATGAGCATGTACCACTATGCTGGGACTTTTCATGTGGGCAGTGGCCACACTCAGGCTCTCACGCTTACACAGCAAGTATTTTACTTACTAGGACATCTCCCATCACTTCTCCATTTTCTTTCTTTAAAGCTTTAGCTTGACCACATGAAATGAAGGGCTAACAATAAATAACTTGTTTTTAAACTTAAAATTTAGAGCAAGACTAGCTGGTATTTCTTGAATCCTTGCTTTCACCAGAGCCCATGGATTTGGCTATTTACACTCGACGATAATCCAGGAACAAACCTCTGCTGTTACCTCTTTTGATCAGATGAAGGAACTACACTTCTTTAAATATGGAGACAATTTACATTTCTCATTGGAAATAAACATGTCGGTTAAGGAAGTGGAATTTTTCTGTATGAGATCTTTCTTCAATGGGCCCCGAATTACTATGAATTACTGTCAGTTTTAAGGATTTGATTTTATGGCAGTGTGAAAGCCACACCACTCAGTAGGAACCAGACTTTGAGTTTAGAGCTGGTGATACACTGTGCCACTCTCTGGGATGCCGGGCAGTGGTGGAGAGCTTGGGTACAGCCCCATGATCACAGTCAGGAGTTGAAGATTGACATCTCATTGTGTGCTGCAGACTGAGTTGTGCTATATAGTAGGCCAAATGTAGCTGTGCTTTTTGAATTATTTCAACATACAGCTTGTTGGGAGGGAGCCCTGTCATGATTCAAGGAACCTGGATGGAAAACAGCAATGTGGAAAGACTCTGGCTCCTGAGCTAATGGTGAGTCTGGATTTCACTAGGAAGCAAGGGCCCATTTCCAGACTATTGGACAGGCAATTGGACCAATACAGGACCAGTCCCAGTAACTCCAAGAGCCACTGTTATCCTTTGCTCTTTAGTCAAGGGATAAAAATGTACAGAACTCTGCTGATGGCAGAGGGACACTCTGTGGGGTCTAGGAAAAGAACCACACCCTTCCTTTCTCTAACTTATGTGTCTGTTCTGCTCATGGCTGTGTTCCTGGCCTCCAAAATGGTGTCCCAAACAATGATCTAAATGTAGCAATGATCCATCTATCCAGACATGTTCCTTCACCAGCTATGACTTGGAATTGCCTTGATAAAAGGAAAGAACTGTTGTGATTGGAGCTGCGGGGCTAGCTTTATACCCAAAATAATTACCAGGAAACTGTATTCTTTTAAACACTGCCTAGCCCATTAGTTCCAGCCTCTTATTGACTAGCTCTTACATATTGATCTAACCCATCTAACCCATTTCTAATATTCTGTGTAGCACCATGAGCTGGCTTACCAGGAAAGATCTTAACCTGTGTCTCTCTGGAGTGGGAGAATCATGGCGACTCCCTGACTCAGCTTCTTTCTCCCAGCATTCTGTTCTGTTTACTCCACCCACCTAAGGGTTGGCCTATCAAATGGGCCTAGGCAGTTTCTTTATTAATTAACCAATGAAAGCAACAGATTAGAAAGAAATCACTCCCACATCAAAGAGCTCTCCAGTGTAGTCAACAGGATATGATCTTTGTTTGTAAATGGTGGGCAGGTTAGGAAATGGCTCTTGAAACTTCCTGGGGTACAGGGGAACTCAGGGTAAGAAGCTGTGAGCCTTGACTCCAGCATCCCCTGAAGCCATGAATTAGTTATTTTTAACCTTTCTATCCTTTCTTGATGATGATGATGATGGATGATGATAATGGTAATGACAGCAACATGAACATCACAGAGTTAATGGAAAACTAAGTGACATAAAGTAAGATAAATAAATCTAAACCAGGGAGGAAGCACTAGGGCAGCCTCAGAGAGAATTCCCCAGACACTGTCTCTCTTCCTTTTATGAGACGTATCTCTCACTTACATTGGGCTCAACAGGTAGACTAGGCTAGCCATCAAGACAGCCCCAAGGATCCACCTGTTTCCAGCTCCCTCTGCTTCCCCAGTGCTAGGATTCCAAGCATGTAGTAGCTCAGCTTTCATCCGTGGGTTCTGGGGATTGAGCTCAGGTCCTCATGTGCGTGAGATTAGTACATGACCGGATGAGCATCTTCACAGCTCCTGGTTTTGAACTCCACTGATGCTGGGCCCAGAGTGAGTCAGAACATCACTGTGGTGGGAGAAGTGTGGGAGCCCACGTGTGGCTCGGTTTCCATCTGGAGTCATTACTGACTTAAAGAAGCCGTTTGAGTTCAAGATTGCCTGTCTTGCTTGCCCCAAATATCCTTGAAGGCTGTGAGAAAGTTCTGATTAAGCCCTTGAGAAAGAACATTTTTTTTCCCCAGATGAAAGAATACATTATCTATTAAGATTTAGGTTGGTATATACCAGCCGGAGGCACTCCTCATTAGAGATTAGAAGCTGCTTAGCTGAATGAGGTAATGCACCTGTTTGAGCTTCCTCCCAAGGACAGGCGGGGAAGTGGCTGGTTGACTGTACTACCCTTTGTTCTGTCTTTTGCCTGTAATTAGTATATATGCTGGCTGAGACATAAACTCGGGACTGTTCGGTATTTACCTTCAGTCCTCCCAGTCTATCCTATGTTTCTGTCTTCATTTCTCTTAATCTGCCATTTCCCCCTCCCAGGTACCACTTGCTGATTCCTGCTGGAATGGACTTCAACAGAGAAGGAGGCTACTCACCTCATAGTAGATGTAAGGCAGAGGGCAAAGATGGACCTCCTAATGACCTACTTCCTCCTTCAAGCTATGCTCCATTCCCTAACATACCCATGATCTCTGTTTGTCACCTAAGAACCAAATATTCAATACCCCTGACTGTAGGGGACACTTCATATGCACACTATAGCATTTACACAGTGTCTTCATTTACTGCTTGTTTTAAACCTTCAGATCATTTGAAAGAACTGGTAGCCAATGTGAAGGAAGAGTTGCCCCTGGAATGGCCCCTCTGGGATCCCATTGTGCGTGATAGTGAAACACAGCAGGGTATCTTCCTGAGCCAGGAAGATAGACTACTTGACTCCATATCTATTTATTTTGAGGCAGGGTCTCTCACTGAACTTGGAACTCACCAGTTTGGCTTGGCTGTCAGGCTAGTGAGTTCCAGGGATGCTTCTGTCTGTCTCTCCAGTGATGGAATTACAGATGTACACCACCACATCTGGCTTTTCACGTGGGTGCTGGGGATGATTCTACTCACACAGCAAACACTTTACTAACTGAGCCATCTCCCACACGTAGGGCCCACAGGTCTACCCCTTCTCCCAGGATAGCTTGCAGTTTCTGGCAAAACATCTTGTTTGTTCCTGTGCTTGCTGTGCCCATCCTGGTGGTTAGTTATAGGGGAGTTTGCTCTGTCTTGAGCCTGGTAATTTCCCACCTGCCTAGGGGATTTCCACTGTGCAGCAATTAAGGCTTTCTCTAAGCTTGAATAAATGATATTCTGCACTCTCTCTTCATGAATGACCCACATCTCTTGTGATCTTTAATCTCCAGCCCCTTGCCTGAGTCATGAACTGCCCTGTAGCGCAGTCGCTTCACCACATCACACATTAGCAAAGAGTGACAGATATTATTGGTACACAGGTTCATCACATAAACTATTTTAATTGTAACTGTCTCTCTAGATTTTTAGTTTCTTCTTCTCTATGGTCTATTTGCTTCTACAATTCTGGAAAAAGACTCTCATCACTGAATGTCACATCGAGCAAGGGGAAGGACAGGTGGGCACATGTATTGGGACAAGGATGGGTGAACGAACACAGGAGAGTACGTTGATTATTTCATCTCCTGGTGAAACATCTGGATAAAGTGTGCCAGTTTCCCAGCTAGTTCATTCTGGTTGAGGTCCAGAGACACCAAACTCAAGAAAGCGAATGAATGTCATCTGGGGCTTCAAGGAATGTCAACACACCAAAGCTGAGACGCTGCACTAGAGAAACAAGCATGCTGCTGTCACAGGATTCTTTCGTCTTTGCGAGGAATGCGTAAGAATGGAAGCCGTAAGTGGACTGTTTCCATCATCACAGTGATTGATCAATACATATTGATTGTCAACTTGACAGGTGCTAGATCCCTAAGAAAAATACCCCCAGGTCTGTCTATGATGGAGTTTCTAGATTAGGTTAATTGAGGTGGGAAGACCCACCCTAGCTGTGGGTGGTACCATCCCATAGGCTGGGGACCTACACTGAGTAAAAAGGAGCAAGTGGTCTGAGCAGCCACATCTCCCTTCCCCTTGCTCTCTGATTGTGGAGGCAATGTGACCAGCTGCCTCTCCTCACATTCCTGCTGCCATGACTTCTGTACCACGATGCACTGACTACAGCCTCAAAGAGGGAGCCAGAATAACCCCCCCCCTTCCTCTTTAAGTTATTTATCCACAATAACAACAATCAAAAGTTAGGTAACAAGTCACAAGCATCATAATCGGTGTTGGCTTTTTTCAAGTCATTGAGTGTTGAGAAATGCATGGGATGAGCTGTGCAGAGCAGCTAGGAGACAACCATCACCGAGAAGGAAGGCCGCGTGCATTGCAGTATAAAGCCCGGCTGGACTGGCAGCTTCCGTCTTCATCATATTGCTATAATAAATGTAGAAAAAGAAAATAAAGGTGTGTATTCCCATCGTCCCATGCTCACCGAGGAACCAGAGGATAGAAAGGACTGACAGATCAGATTACCCAAGCATTTTAAACCAGCACACACAAAATGACTACAGAGAAAAGGAAAAACTAAAGATCCTTTTGCTTAAGTATGTCTATCAATCAGAAGCAGGCTACTATTTCTCAAACTTAAGGAGGTCTGAGTAATCATTAAAAAGACAAACGGCCCAATAGAGAAACTGTGAAAAGAATATGTATGGGTAACTTAGAGAAAAACAAAGGCAGCGACGGAGTGAGCTGATCAAATGCATCCTTACAAAGATTCAAATGTAAATGAGATGCCATTATTTTGCCTATAAAATCTCCACAGATTTTTAAATAACAAGAGATAAAGGAAAATGCATCTTCATGAGCCTGTAGAACAATGAGCAAGAAACCGGAGGCAAAACACAAGGGCGGAGAAGCTCTGTGCCTCTGCCTGGTATCTTTGTCTAGGAATTCTCCTCAAAAAGAGTTAAAATGTTTTATGATAAAATTATAGTATCCAGGTTGGGTGGTCTATGTGGACTATGCCCTTAATCCCCGCACTCAGGAGGCAGAGGCAGGAGGATCTCTGTGAGTTCAAGGACAGCCTTGTCCATATAGTGAGTTCCAGATCAGCGAGGGTAGCACTGTATGACCCTGTCTCAAAACACCAACAAAGAAACCAACCACAGAAAGAAAAACAGAAGACAAAACAAAACATAATAGAATCATTCAACAGTGATTTGTACAACAAAGTGTTAGGTTCACAGTGAGGTGGGTACTTTATAAGGACACTGAGACATATTGCTGGACAACAAGGGGTTTATTAGAACAGTTACTAATACCATAGACAGACAGACAGACAGACAGACAGACAGACAGAGTTAACAACATGGTAGGTGCTCTGAGGAGAGCCCTTGCTACAGCACCAGAGACAGACAGCATGGTGGCTCTCTGAACAAAATCCAGTCCTGTAGAAGAGGAGGCCTCTTATACCATTGAGGAGGGGTAGGAGCCAGGAGTCAACAGCCAGGCTCTGAGAGACCCAGGCAGGAGGAAGATAAGGGGTGGGAAGCGGGATGTGGAGCTCGCAAGTGAAATGTCACGCTTCGGCCAGTCTGCTAGCTCAGTGCTCAAAGTGATTTTAAGAGACAGAAACTATGAAGCTGGATAGGTAGGGAGGAGCAACTTAGAGTGGCAGAGAAGAAACTCCAAGTAACAGAATTGAAATTATGAAGGATTCACTAATAGATGTGCTTAGGAGACATTAAATCACACAAAGTATAATTCAACTAAGAAACCCTGCCTCCAAAATACCCCAAAGACAAGTAATATGCTAATGAGGCGTGCTGGCTAGTTTTATGTCAACTTGACACAAGCTAGAGTCATCTGAAAGGAAGGAATGCCCATTGAGAAAAACACTTTCATAAGATCCAGTTGTAAGGTGTTTTCTTAATTAGTGATCTATGGCAGAGGGCCCGGTGCTGTGAAACAATCTCTTTGTACACTATGGATATGTAATACTCTCATTTGCAAATAAAAAGATGTTTGGCTGATAGCTGGGCAGGAAGAGATTGAGTGAGAGAACAGACTAAGAGAATTCTGGGAAGAGGAAGGGCAGAGTAAGAGAGAGGTTGGCAAACTCAGAGAAGTAAGGTGAGAAGGCTGTACTGAGAAAAGGTACCAAGCCATGTGACCAAGTATAGAGAGAAATATGGGTTAATTTCAGTGTAAGTGTTAACTAGTAACAAAGCTGAACTCTTGGCTGAACATGTTTAAATAATATTCAGGCTCTGAGTTGGTTATTTGAGACCGGGAAGTTGGAAGAGAAACATCCATTTATAGTACAGACCATTATGGGCGGTGCCATCCCTGTGCAGGTCCTCAGTTCTATAAGAAATCAGACCGGGGCAAGCGTGATGAGCAAGCCAGTAAGCAGCACCCTTCCATGGTCTCTGCATCAGCTCCTGCCTCCAGGATCCTGCCCTGTTTGAGTTCCTGTCCTGGCTTCAGTCAATGATGAAGGATAATTTGGAAGCATAAGCCAAACAAACCCTTTCCTCCCCAACTTGCTTTTTGGTCATGGTGCTTCATCACATCAGTAGAAACCTCAGCTAAGACTCCAGACCTATTAGACATAAGCAGAATTCACTATGCTAGGATATAAATGCTTGCTCACCAGGACTGACCAGTTATTAGGCTCTTAAAGAATTCCCTTAACAAAGGAGACAACCCTAACATACCAACAGCCATTAGCCCCACCCTCAGATCAAAGAACATGCCTCTAACAGGCAACTCAAGGGGGCTCGAGATCAGGGTTACAGTTAATGATAATCCCTAGCCTTCTGTAAAGCCCCCACTTCTCTTATTGAGAAAAGCCTAAGTCTGGCAGGTAGGCAAGATGACCCTAGGTAATAACTTTGAGAGAAAAAGCCAACAACACTGGTGTACTTACAGCAACTCTGGCAACATCTTTGCTGTGTAGATCTCCATTTTGCCTAAGTGGCTAGACTTGTCTCTGTTTAAGTTGTTCCAAGTGTCACCTGGGGCTGGAACAAAAAAGGGTTAAGAGTGACGGTATATGTGGAGTGCGAAAGCCTAAAGTGTATTTAAGTTACTGAAATCTTCTGTTCAGGGCTGGCTCTTTGGGCACTAACCAGAGCCAGACCTGAGCTGTAGAGAAGAGACTTCTCTTTTATTAATCTCTAAATGTGTGGAGGGATTTCTCAATGAGAAGACATTATTGCTATAACAGGAGAAGTTGGGGGCAGGAAAGAGTGTGAGGAAAATACACTGTGTGAAATTCCCAAAGAATTAATAAAAACATTAAAAAACAAATGAAGGAATATTTTTTTATAGGAAAAGGAGGTATAGGAAGAGATCCAGGGGCCGGTGGACACTGGGCCTCTAACTTCGTTCAAGCAGAAATCTGAAGCCACACATGAGGGTGGGGCTTCTTCTCGTCCATAGAAAGTAGTCAGAAGTAGGTCTCTGAGGCAGAGGCTGGCATCTGCATTTGCACAGTAGGAAGAAGATGCTAAGTCCAAGTGGTACAGTGGCCAGTGTTCTGAATGAACTGGAGCAGCAGCGTGCTGATTCAGGAGGGCCCACCTGCTGTGAACAAAATCCCTTGAAAAGAAGCTGTATCTGCAGAGGCCCGCTGTTTAGAATTTCAGTGCAGTGGGGAGGTTGGAATGTTGCTGGTCTAGAGGCTAATTGCCTTACCATGGACTAGTTCTAACCTTTCTAAACATCCATCCCTTGCCCACACCTGTGTCTGAACTAACATCTGTGACTAATAGCAACCTTACAAAATCTATTAATTTAGCAGACCTCTAGTTTCCACCAACCCCAAAGACAAGACTGCCACCAACATCTGGAGCCTATAGAAAAACTTCTCTTTTCTTGCTGTTCCTGCCTCTCTGATGGACCCACCAATATCGTAAACTTTCCTTGACTTGTGTTTTCCTTTGTTCCGTAAATTTCTAAAACTTTATGAAATGACTTCCTCATTGGGACATGGAATCTTAAGTAACCTAAACCTTTATTCCCAGGCCATAGCCACTCAAAATGGTTCCTGAATAAACTCTTATTCTCTTTAAGATGAGAGCTATGGTTTGTTCATCCATGGTATGGGTATAAGTTAAAACAGTTACAACCGGAGGTATAGGTCAGAAGAGCCACAGCGAGTTTTGAAAACCGTGTTGCGTTGGAATGATTGAGGGAAATGGTGGAGGTAAACAGAACAGTAAATAACAGGGCAGGTGCTGGCAAGGAAGCACACGTCATTCTTCCCTTCTTGAGGTTAGAGACTACGGGGAAAGCAGAGAGTAAAGATGATTCTTAAAGTTAATCCCATTAAATAGTTTTTGAGTACTAGTTACCATGAAGTTATGCCATGCACAGAGGAAAGTAATTGATTTGGTTATTTAAAAGGCTAAAATAGCCCAATATAATTTTGGCTGTGGACCTGTGACATTCCAGCTCCCCACACAGACATGCCCGTCGTTGAAGGGGAACAACTCAGGTGCAGGCATGAACTTCCACTGGCTGCGTTTTCTTTGCTCATAGTATTTGGCAGCTCATGCCTAATGGAGCCAGAAGCATACACTAGAATCGTATAGGGCTGGGGTACCAAGAAAGCCACCTTCAGGAGAGAGAAATGGCTACCTAAAGTCACTAAGAAGGAATTTTCTGAATCATACTACCTAGTATTCATTTTATAATCTGTGTTTGATTATTTTTGTCTTCTGTGTTTGACAGAAGCGTGATATAGCAGAAACAGGACAGTTAATATTAGAATAACTGAAAGCGTATCGCCAAGCAGCATGTGTTGATCGAGGCAGGCACTTCAGAAAAGTCAATTACTTCTATTGTGATTTCGATTTCTACTTAATCTCTACAGCCAGAGAAGTAGTAATCTAATTCATAGGACCCAGTTAATACAGGAAAATAGGAAAAAATTAGATTTTGACTATAAAAGTCCAGGTTTAACATATTTCTGAAACGGAGTTTGTTTTTGTTAATTTATAATTTTTCTAAGTTATACTGGGGACTTGCTTTGAGCGAGTTTCCTGAAGACCTGGACTACTTTTCAGAAGAGCAGAGGCCTGCATTGGATGCAGGAAGGGCAGGGTGGGTAGAAGGGTAACAGTATCAGGAGGAACTGGGGGTGGGGAGTGTGGGGCTTGGGGGTGGGAGGGGTGGAGGAGGGTGGGTCCTAAAGCAGGACTCAGATGGTGGGCCTCTGATAAAAGCAAGAGCCTGCACACAGGCTCTCTCTTCCCAGGCAGGGGGCAGGGAAGGGAAGGGGGGTAGGGAGCAGGATGAGGCTTTTGCAGGTGAGATACAGTGGCACAAGTCAGTCTGCTATCTCAGGGCTCACAGGTGATGCTGGGAGAAGCCCAACGGTAGAAATCCATTAGACAGAGACTGCCTTGGTTTATGTGGCTTCCGAGTCTCCCCCCCCCACCCCCCATTATTTGTCTTCTCTAGATACCCATTCATGTGCTTTCCTACTGTTTCTTCTTGCAGGGTCTTCAGAGAAGAAGGCACCATCTTAGGAGTTGGCCCAACTTTCTTTCCCTGTCTACCCGATGTCCTCCTAACTCAACTTCAGCCCCACTGTCTTCTGCTGGAGCTGGAGCTTGCATGTTCATTGGAGCCCTTCCCCCTCCATCTATCTGTCCATGGAATGAATGACTCTTATAATAAACTACTTAGACCCCAGTTACACCATCTCAGTGTTCTCTTGAACCACCAGCCCCATCCAGAACTTCACTGGGCATGCTTTTCCTGACACTATGAGCTTTTCAGTTCTGTTCTGATACTCTTCCCTTCCGTTCCCACCGTGAGGATGCTCGCCCACCATTCAGCTGCCTGCTGCCTTCCATTGCCGGACCTGCCTGCTTAACTCAAATGGCATGGCTCTCTCTCTTCCTCTTCTCCCTCTCTCCTGGCAGCTCCAGAGATGTCCTGGTTTTGTAGAGGACTGAGTTCAGTTCGCAGCACCACCCAGTAGCTTACAACCTTCTGTAACTCCGATTCCTGTGGAGCTGATTGCTTTCTTCTAACCTCTCTGGGCACAAGGTTTGTAAGTGGTGTATACAGGCAATCTCCCTCCTCTTTCTCCCCTCCCCCACACCAGGTAACATGCAGACTTATCTTTTCACCTAATTTATCGAAAGTCAACCACTTGCTGGCTTTCTGAGTCTATGGCACATTTAAAATCTATCATGGACATACAAGCTCAGCTGAGATGACTGGCTAAGAGAAAGCTGTGAAGATTCGACCACCAGTGTATCCCAGGTGAAGGGAAGGGAGAATGCAAGGTTTAATATAGTTAATAGCAAGTTTACTAGCTTTCTATGATGGACTAGAGAATAACCTAGCCAATCAAAGAATACATAATTATATTATAAACTTCAAACAAGATAGTGAAATATTATTGCTACATCCCTAAGTCTTATTGCAACTTGATATACCATGTTTGATTGATATTCCTGGGAGGATTGCTCTTTTTTGAAGGGAAAATGAGAAGGATTTGGTCTTGGGGCATGGATAGGTGGAGATGAGGGACTGGGAGGAGAGGAGGGAGGGGGTACTGCTGTGGTTGAGATGTAATACACGAGAGAAGGATAAAAATAACAAAAGATTTTTATTGACATGCAAACACATTTCTGAGATATTAATCTCAGTACAGTACAACATTTACCCACTGTTCTAACTCACACAGACAGGCATCTTTTAAATTAATATTTATATTAATTAAATATTTAATTAATATTTATATACAGGTAAAAGGACAGTTCTGAGAGGTGCTACATTTTTGTTAGACGGGTCAAAGAATGGAGTGGAAAGAGAGAGAAGGGACTCCAGTAAGTTAATAGCCATGGGATAAATAAAATAAAAACCATACGCATCTCTCTCTCTCTCTCTCTCTCTCTCTCTCTCTCTCTCTCTCTGTGTGTGTGTGGGGGGGGGGACAGAGGCAGTGAGAAAAGACACATGTGATTTTATAGGTACACGTGAGGTAGGTGTTTCCTCAGGAGCAATATACTTTTTTATCTGAGACAAGGTCTCTCAAGTGTTTTGGCCCGCTGGCCATCATCTACCCAGATTGCTAGTATGTGTCATTGTACTCAGCATTTTTTCCTTTTTTAATACATGAGTTCTGGGAATGAAATTTGGGTCTTCCAGTACAGGGCAAGCACTTTCCCAGCCGAGCTCATGCCTCAGATGCCAGCCCACATCTCTAAATCAGTAATTCTGACACCAGGCAACCCACCAGGATGGCATGGAACCTTGCTCGAGATCAACTTCCCAGGCTATGAACCCCAGCCCATCCAGAGCCACATAACTCCTCATGGGTTGTCCTATCCCCGAGCTTTCCCTGCTCTGTATCCTGCCTGTGCTCGCAGACCCAGTAGAGCTGACATATGGCCAGTTGCTGGTGTAAGCCTTCGGGAGGATTTGAAGGGTCCCCCCAGAGCTCTTGGAGCGGTGATATGCCTTCTCTACTCACGATAGCACATTTGAGCAACTGTTAACTTCTCAGGAAGTTTAGACTGCTCTTGTCATGGTGATAGCTCGAAATGAGCAGTGTTTACTGGAACATCTCTGCCTGGATCCCTGCTATTGGGAAAATGTGTCTCAGACATCACTGAGGTCCTGACTACCGTCAGATGGAGAGCGGCCCAGTGGATCCCTGCCTTCCAGCTGTCCCTCCCAAGGGTTAAGAGTTTTGAGGCGTACCAGATCTGCTCAAATGCCTCTTGAGTATCGTCATATCAACCTACATCAGCCACATAGAACAGGAGAAATGACCAACTGAACTCTAGCCAATTCCTGATGCACAGAGTAATAAGATGTAATAAAATGGTTCTTTTATTCTTTAGATTTTAAGTATGTTTAAGTATATTTTTAAGCCTAATAGAAGTACATTTGCAAATAGCAACCTTTTCCCAAACACTTCATTAGGGTTTCTTTTATTCTGCTTAACCAGATGCTTGCATTGCTTCTGCTAGAGCACTAGGAAAAGGTTAATGAACTCACCCCAGGAGATACAGTGAGCTGCCCCAGGCATGGGCATTCCCAAAACAGCATCTGAGCATTGCCCAACAAACCTCCAACTATGTGTGTGGTGGACATAGTGTTGTTAAGACCACAGAGTGGGTGCATGACTGTGGAGAGCTGTTTACCCCTAGAACCTGCCAAGCCTGGAGCTGACAGCTTGGTCACAGTAGCAAATGGCTCAGCACGTTTGGATAATAATTCTCTTATTTAGAAAATAATGAGAGAATTTGGAAAATATGCAAAATAAAAGAAAATACTTGATTTTTTTTTAAAAAAAGATTACCATGAGGCTAACCGAGAATAATGCGTATGCAATTTCCTGGGCTAGAGATAGCTGTGTGTTATTGAGACACACAAATAAAACACAAATTTGTGCTGTGCTTTTTGTATTCAAGGCACATTGATGGAGGAAGGTCATTGGCTAATAAAGGAACTGCCTTGGCCCATTTTATTGGTTAGAGGATAGGTGGGAGGAGTAAACAGAACAAAATGCTGGGAGGAAGAGGAAGTGAGCTCAGAGACTCCACAGCGCTCCTCTCTGGAGCAGACGCCTGAGAGAGATGCCATGCCCCGCTCCTGGGTAGACACACGCCATGAAGCTCCGACCCAGGATGGACATAGGCTAGAATCTCCCCGGTAAGCGCACCTTGGGGTGCTACATACAGATGATTAGAAAAGGGCTAAATTAATATGTGAGAATTAGCCTAGAAGAGAATGGGCCAAGCAGTGTTTAAAAGAATACAGTGTCCGTGTAATTATTTCGGGTTAAGCTAGCCGAGCAGGTGGCTGGGGTGTTGGGGACGCAGCCCCACCGCCCTTATTACTACAGCACATCACAGGACATTTTAGATGTTTTATTCACACCATATTAAGAAGCTTATTTCTACTATTTTATGGATACAATATGGAAAGTTTCCTTAAGGAACTTGTAAATTGACAGGAGACTCCCAGATTATAACTTGCACAATGGATGCCCAGTTTAATACATGGGGACCACCAAGGATAGAGGGCTGAGGAACCATGCTGGTTCCCTATAAAATCCTTTGGGGGTAAGGATCCAGGTTTCCTTTTGGTCTGTCTTCTAAGCTGTGTGCGTCAGCCCTAATTCCTAGAAGACCTTCTGCAATTCTTCCTTCTTTCATTTCACAGTGGACAGTTGGCCACTTAATTCTATTTGCACAAAGTTATTTATTCAGCAGAAGGCATGAGGGCCATTTGGAGAGGTCCCGGGGCAAAGCCTACACGTGGACTGTGAAGAACTCCACACCTGCCGGGTGACCCTCATGCCCGCACCCCGCATGGCTTTTCATTGCTGGTGATGTATGGCTTACGACCATCTGCTCAGCCTCTATCTCTGCAGCAGTTCCCAGCTCAGCGCAGCCTGAAGCCAGTGAGTGCCTAGAGGAGGCCTGTGCTCTTTAGCTCTTCAAGGTCGGGCAAGGGAAGCCAAGATGACAGATGTTGACAGAGCTCTCCCAGAGAAGCAAACTAGGCTCTCCACAGCTGTGGAAGCCCTTCACTCCCAGCCATGGGTGGCACTTGCAAGGCAAGGCTGATTTTTAATTAAAAATTTCAATTATAATTCTGTAATTGAAAACAGAAAGGAACATATTGGGCCGTCTTTAATTCAAAACAGCCAAACCACAGCGAGCATGGCTTACTCTCATTTCTCAGGGGGAGACCATGCATTGGACCCGATCCAGTAGAAAAACAGTCAACATCTTGATACACAAAGGTACTGTGTGGGGCAGGGATGGGAAGAACAATAGTATGCATATGCTTCATTTAATTATAAGAGCACACTCATATAAAACACCCACAAACAAAGCAAGAACGAGTGAGAGCAGAAACAAAGCCAGCATCACCATAGATGTATCCAAGCATTCTTATCTGGGTCTTCTCCTTCTGAAAGGAGGAGTTGGCGTTCTTCTCTCTGTTGTCTCTACTACGTGAAATAAAAATCTCGACATTTTAAAAAATTTATTTATTTTTATTTTATGTGCAGTGGTATTTTGGAGTTATAGACAGTTGTGAGCTGCCATGTGGGTGCTGGGAAATGAACCTGGGTCCTCTAGGAAAACAGCCAGTGTTCTTAACTGCTGAGCCATCCCTCCAGCCCCCAAATCTCAACGTTTCAAATGTGAAAGGAGCACATGGAGATTGGACAGTGAAGGGGTGATATGTTGGTTGGGACACGTGGTGCCCATGGAGCACACAGAACGAGTTCACTAGGTTTCCTCCTTGCCACACACACCTGATATTGGATAGCAGAGAATCCTGTACCCACAAGGACCACTTAACAAAGAGAACTGCTGTTGTAATAAAAACTTACTCTGGTCTAGAGAAGGTGGCGCACTTCTTTAATCCCAGCACTCGGGAGGCAGAGGCAGGCGGGAGTTTGAGGCCAGCCTGGTCTACAGAGCTAGTTCTAGGACAGAAACCAAAGATACAGAGAAACCCTGTCTCGAAAAACAAAAAACAGGATGAATGTTCTGGTTGACATAGCTACCACAGGAGGAGATGGGAAGAAGGCCCAGACACCTCTCTCGGCAGACACTGAAAACGAGACAGCATCACTATTCAGAGGGTGCCATCCTGGCCTCTTACACCCTTTACAGAGCAAGTGAACACACAGGTCTCCATATGATTTTTGTGTTAAGAGTGGCAAGCTGAACCCACAGGTTTCTCTGTGGTTTCTGGTTCAGTGGAAAGGTTGATTTAGAAGTTCTGTCTTGTTAGGCTGATCCTGTGGCTGGACAGAGAAAGTTTTGGATTTGTTTGTTTGTTTGTTTTTTATTTTTGGGTTTTTTGTTGTTATTTTTATTTTGTTAATTTGACACAAACTAGAGTCATCTGGGAAGAGAGACTCTCAGCTGAGAGAATGCTTCTGACATATTGGCCTCTAGGCAAGTCTGTGGGGCATTTTCTTTATTAATGTTTGATCTGGGAGGCCCAGCCTACTTGTGGGGTGGTTCCATATTTGAGCAAGTGGTATGTGACAGTAAACTGCGCAAACAATGGAGAATAAGACATACATAGATTCCTCCTTAGCCCCTGCTTCAGTTCCTGTCTCCAGGTTCCTGCCTGGAGTTCCTGCCCTGACTTCCCTCAGTGATGGAGGATGATTGGGAACTGAATGAAAAACGAGGACATGGCTGCTCCTAGGTATGGTTGAGGAGAAGCTTCATTGCAGAGATGAGGGGGAAAACAGTCAGAAGATCTGGAAGGGTCCAGACCAGTGGTTTTCAACCGTCCCAATGCTGCGACCCTTTAATACAATTCCTCATGCTGTGGTGACTCCTAGCCATTACATTATTTTGTTGCTACTTCATAACTGTAATTTTGCTACTGTCATGAATTGTATTGCAAATGTTCGATATGAAGGATATCTGTCTGATATGCAGTCCCCCCATAGGTTATGAGCCACTGGTGCAGACGGAAGTGAACCAGCAGATTGACCTGGGCCATGAGAGGAGAGAAGAGGAATAGGGAAAGTGAAAGAGGAAGAAAGGAGAGAGGACAGAGGAAACCAACAGAGTACATGGGACCCAAGAGAGCATGTAACCCAAGGGGCTGAGGTTATATAGGGAAAAAAAGCTGGTGGAGGGGAAGCAAAGTCTACCCCCTTCAAATTACTTTTTGTCATGCTATTTCATCACAATAATAGAAGTCCTTCCTAAGATAGGAGGGATAATGTGTCTGCCACACCCAAAAGCCCAGTTCAACTCTGACCCACCATCGCCTTGCAAAGAAATCAGTTTTATTCTTTTTTTTTTTTTTTTTTTTGGTTTTTTCGAGACAGGGTTTCTCTGTGGTTTTGGAGCCTGTCCTGGAACTAGCTCTTGTAGACCAGGCTGGTCTCGAACTCACAGAGATCCGCCTGCCTCTGCCTCCCGAGTGCTGGGATTAAAGGCGTGAGCCACCACCGCCCGGCTAATCAGTTTTATTCTTGGCTAAAATCCAGAAATGGCCTTTGGCCTCTGGCAGCCTCGTCCTTGCCAGAGACCAAAGATATCAAGTGTTTTGGGGGTTCTGCTCTTCGATCTGGTTTCCAAAGGAGTTTAGGTTAACAACTTTAGAGGGTGCTAGTTAAAACAGCCGTGAAAGACTGTCAAGAAAAACTGCCAATGGTCAAGAAAATAGATTCTCTGGTCTGAGTGGAGCCCTAACATTCCAGCCAGACAGCGTCAACCTCCTGGCCAAGGGACATCCCAGGACCACACCTAGAAAGGCAGATTCACCTGAAGGCATGCTAAAGAGGAGATGGAATAATTAATTCCTGTTAGAGGAATCTATAGAATCATTGAGACCAAATAATCTCCAATCACTTATCATAATGATACTTTAGTATTACTAGAGACTACAGAAAGCCAGCATACGCAGGATGAGTTTGAAGGGGGAAAAAATGAAAATGTGAAAAGGCAGGGGAATTGTGAGCTTTTTCTTTTTTCTATCAAAGGTATCCAGCCTGTATAGGGTCAATATCCCATAAATCTCCCCCATTTCTTAAAACTTTCATGCAAAGGCATTAAAATCTTCTAAAGTCCCTCCCCCTGTAAGGCACTTGCTTACAAAGGTCTCAGCACCTTCTAGAAACATGACGGCACATGAGTAGCCCACTCCTTCCCCCCCGCTTCCTTTAGTTCCTTTGCCCAGATTCTTTTAAGATTAGCTAATCTCAAAAGATTTGGAGGTCAGATCCTAGCCAATGAGGAAAAGACATAGCAATCACTTGCATTATAATAAAATCAAAGTGAGCTTTGTGTGCTTGCTTTCCTGACTCTTAAGACTCACCGTTTTCTTAAAAAAAAATTGCCTTATTCAGTTATTTTCACTTTATTCATGTGTTTGTACAAAACCAAGAATAGTTGTTTCCAACAATAAGATCAAAGCACATGCACAAAAATGTTATATAAAAAGTAAATGCTGTATATAATAATACATGCTAATAAAATCTTTTAAAAGTCCTCATGCAGGTCAGTTTGGTCAGCCCACAGAAGCATGAGCGATCATGATTAATTGGTTTTATGGAAATGAGGGCAGCCTGGCTGATTTGCATTATGGGTTGCAGTTCATGTCAGATCCAGGCAGGGAATAACTTTCTGGAGGCTGCTCCACTTGGTACAGGAATACGTGTGTGTTTGGTGCGGTGGTTTGGATGAAAACGGGGAGGCACTGTTGGGAGCTGTGGCCTCGTGGAGTAGCTATAGACTTGTTGGAGGAAGTCTTTTACTGGGGGGACTTTGAGCTTTCAGATACTCAAGCCAGGCCCAGTGTCACTCTCTCTTCCTCTGTCTGCCAATTTGGATGTAGAACACTTAGCTACCTCTCCAGTACCGTGTCTGCCGGACTGCCACCATACTTTCCAACATGCTGACAACAGACCAAACTTATGAACTGAAAGTCAGCCCCAATTGAATGCTTTTGTTTTTAAGAGTTGCCATGGTCATGGCGTCTTCACAGCAATCAATCCCTAATGAAGACACTGGACAATGTCTGGTTTGCTGCATGTGCTTCTCCCGGGAACTTGGAGCAATGCTCCAATCACATGTGGTCAGGATGCTTAGATTTTAGGTCTAGTTGGCCACCTGAGACACTCCATGAAAATCCAGTTTGGCCAGTGAGAATATCCTCAGCAATGAAGGGAAAAACCAAGACAATCTCAAGGAGGAAGAACCAAGACATGCCACGTCCCTCCTTCACTAGGTTCGTGGAGGCTCTCTAGAAAGGAAACCATAAAAGGTGGAACCAGGATCCAGGAACACCAGGAAGGCAGAACACGTGCAAGAAAATAACTAACAAAAATCCCACAACTAAACATAATTGGGAATAGTGATTAATATTAGAAATAAACTCTATACCTTCTCTTGATAAATATTAGAAATAAACTCTATATTTTCTCTTGAGTTTTCTACCTTTAAAATGTTTTTATTAATATATATCAACTATACATAATAACATGTTTCATTACAAAATTTTCATACTTGTATATAAACTATTTTAGTAATCCTCATGCTCCCCACACCCATCCTGTTGCCTTTTCCTCTTCCCAGCCAGCCTGGTTTCTACTTTCTTTCTTTTTATTTCCCTGTGAGTTTCATTAGGGCTCTTTACAGGAGTGGGGGCGAGAGTCTGTTTTCTGACACTTGCTCACGATCACACTGCCGAGGACTATGTCTCTACCCAATAAACCATTAAACTGTGTATAAATGTGAGTTCCTACTCCTTCCAGGGTGTTGACAGACCAAACGCAGGCAGATCTTATGTAGTGACTTAATCCTAACTGCTTTGGGTTCAGAAGTGCAGCAGCATACCAGACCTGGACGCCGGCATTCCACGCTGCTCCTCCATGCTGCTCCTCCAAGCTGCTCCTCCACGCTGTTCCTCCACGCTGCTCCTCCACGCTGCTCCTCCACACTGCTCCTCCACGCTGTTCCTCCATGGTTCTCCTCCACGCTGCTCCTCCATGGTGCTCCTCCACGGTGCTCCTCCACGCTGCTCCTCCACGCTGCTCCTCCACGCTGCTCCTCCACGCTGCTCCTCCACGGTGCTCCTCCACGGTGCTCCTCCACGCTGCTCCTCCATGCTGCTCCTCCACGCTGCTCCTCCACCCCATCCCTTCCTCTGCCCCTCGCAGTCTTTTTGTCTCAGCTTCCACAGTGCTCTCAGAGCTCAGTACAAGATAATACAGATGTCTCATTTCTCGCTTTGAATTCCACGTCTCTGAACTTTGATTAATTATGAGTCTCTAAGGTCACTGCTGACCACTGGGAAAACACTTTCTTTGACAGGAGCTGAGAGCAGTTGAAGAAAAACACGTAGCCATGTCTGACATTTTCAAATATATATTGAGATGCCGAGGACAGGCAATACTGCAAGTTTCATTTGTTGAGAAGAAATGTCCAGTTGGGTCTCTGTCTCCCTTATTATTTGGCAATTTTATTTAGATCACTTTCATATATGTATATATTTTAAGAAGCTTTTCCTGTATTAAGGGTCCATGCTACCCCTCAAATGACCCTTAATTTCAGCTGTCTCTCCCTGTATTCTCTCCCTCATACCCCTGTCTCTTCCTCTTCAGTTCCAGCACCCCCATCCATACATAACTATACATTCTATTTCCTGTTCCTAAGGAGATCTATCTGTCCCCCCATATCCCTTACTCTATAATTAACCTCTGTAGTTCTATGGATTGTAGCTTGGTTATCACTGATTTCACAGCTAATATCCACATATAAGCAAATATTTAATCTGTTTTCTGGGTCTGGTTCACCTCACTCAGGATGTTTTTTTGTAGTTCCACCCATTTATCTCCTAATTTCATTTTTTAAATATCTGAGTAATATTCCAGTGTGTAAATGTACCACCAGCCCAGCATTTCCATGCTGCACCCTGCTTACCCACTGTATTGTCCGAACTGGAGAATTGGAGAATTTCTGAGGAAACCTAGAACTTTCTATGGATTTCAGGGAAGGATGGGATATTTAGTACCAGAGTTGGAACAATCCCAAAACCCTTTAGCCTTAAGGAAAACCCTGCAAGTTCCAATTCTTTTGGCTTATTTATACTCATCATCAGGAAACAAAAAGATGAACCGCAGTACACACAAGTTCCTGGGGTAAGAGGGAAAAAAAGGGAAAGAACCTTCCTCTGTGCTACTTCAATCTCAGTTGGTGGGAGACACTTCCAGGCACAATCAGAGCATAGCTGACAGATTTACCTGGTTACTGAGTGGTTCTGGAACCCAATACTCTGAACCCCAATCCTGATTGCAATATCCCCTAGAACTGGTTCTCTGCAATGGATTTTGTAGGCTACTGGTGTGTAACAGACTTTTCTCAGGGAGATGAATCTCTCTCTCTCTCTCTCTCTCTCTCTCTCTCTCTCTCTCTCTCACACACACACACACACACACACACGCACACACACACACGCACACCATAAAGAAGAGAATCCATGAAAGACCAAAGTACTGATTGCACCAAAGTCCAGTTGTGTCACTGAGAAGCCCATTCGCGCACAGGTGGTGGTGACTCATGAAACCTGTAACCCTGGAGTTCTCTGCACAGCTTGCAGGCAGCCCCACCTTCTGAGCATCTCATCTTAGTTAGACAGTCTTTCCCTAGCTGTTATTCACTGCTTTCATTCCCCTTAGGAAATTAAGGGGGCTTAGAAAACCTTCCAAGTTTCCAGTTTGACAGACACGAGTGTCTTCGTTTTTGTTGTTTGTTTTGTTGTTAACATCCTTAGTCTCATGAGCCTCTTCCACCTTCCCGGAATGCTTCAATTCAAAGCAAGTTGCTGTGCATAAGTCTATTTTATCCAGTTATAGTCTGTTCACTCTTCAAGGCTATTCCATGTCCCCAGTGGATTGAGGTGAGCTGGGATTCAGAGGAGGATGGACTGCAGAGGAGGCTGTTTTCATTCTGCATTGACTTTGGACTTGACCCTCTACACATGCCTTGCCTGAGCAGACGCCCTAGGAGATATCACATGGGTTATCCATGTCTCTTCCTGTGTAATCTGTACAGGAGACCAGTGTGGGCCTCATAGGCACTTGTCAGCCTCAATCCTAGGTAACAACAACAAGCCATAGCCAAGCTTCTGCTTACTCAGTGCTCACCTACAATGGGTATTTCATGTCCTCAAGGAATAAAGTGTTTAGTAGGCTAGCCACTAAGCTTATGGTTATACTTATAACCATTCTTATACTATGGAGTATTTTAAATAATACACCAATAGGAGGGGAAAATGGAATCACGTGCATGGCTCAACTGCAATGAAGGGGGATTATAAAAATAATAATCATAAAAAGACAGGAGTAAGATGATGAAAAAGACAATAAGTATTAACTGAAATGTATTAATAACTACTTTATATGTGAATGGGCTACAGGCATCATTAAAAGACAAAGATTTTTAGAAGGGATTGCTTTTTTAAAATATGCCACTTAAAAGAACATACTTAAGGGACTTGAGAGCTGGCCCATGGATTATGAGCTTCTCATACAAGCTTAAAGACAGTTTGGATCCCCAGAACACACATAAAAGTTGGGCAAGTGTAGTGGTTTACCTGCAATTGCAATGTAAGGAGACAGGCATGGGATCCTTGGTCAACTTAGCTAGCTTAACCAGCCAAATCATTAAGCTTCAGGTCTAGCAAGAGACCTTGTCACAGGAAAGAAAAGTAGGGAGAAATCAAGGAAGGCACCTGACCTTAACCTCTGGTCATCACATGTACACACACACACACACACACACACACACACACACACACACAGAGAGAGAGAGAGAGAGAGAGAGAGAGAGAGAGAGAGAGAGAGACAGAGACAGAGACAGAGACAGAGACACATGCCTACACATACAGTCATATGAACCTGGACACACTTGTAAACATACATACCCCCAAAAGATACAAAAGCACAAGAAACCAGACAATCAAAGAAGAAAAAAAAACTCACTTAAAATATAATGATTCCACCATATGGGAAGTAAAAAGACAGAGAAGGACAAACAACATGCCACCAGTAATCAGAAGAGAACGGAGATGTTAGTGAAGGACAGGTGAGTGGGACTGCCACCCGGAAGAGAGAGGGGCAATGCACAATTATAGAGAGGTCCGTTCTCAAAGACAATGAAACAATCCTTCATGACATTCAAGACAGACAAGGTGAAAAGGAAGGATGTGCAAAAGAAGTAGAGAAACCCACCACCACAGTGGGAGACCGACTCTCTTCGCTCAGGGATTGATGACAAAGTGGGCAGACAATCATTAGGGATATAAATGGTCCTCACTGCACCATCGGTCAGCACAATCTAATTGGCATTTACAGAGGACATGGTGCAGCGGAAGGGGAGTTCACAGGCCCTCCAGCTCACACAGACCCAAGGCAGATCACATTCTGGGCCATAAACATATCCAAACAAATCTCAAAAAGCGGTACTCACACAAAGCATGCTCTCACACCATAAGCAAACGAGAAAGAAAGTCACAGCTAGCAAATCCCCAAATATTTGAAAATCAAGTAATGCGGTTCCAAACAATCTATAGGTCAAAGATATTTTAAGACAAATTTCAGAGATATTTTGAATTAAATAAAATCGCGAATAGTGTATAAAACACATGGGTGAACATAAGTCAGTGATGAGAGGGGAATATGTAAAATTGAGCATCACCACGGAAGAAAGATAGCCAGACATTAAGCTTCCAACTCAAAAAACTAAAAAAAAAAAAAAAAGAAAGAAAAATAAATGAAAAAAAAAAGAGAGAACTATAACGCTCCCTAAGCTGAAAGAAAATAGGAGAGGAAATAATAAGAAATGAGAACGGAAATCAAGGACATGGTAAATAAGGGAACTAGCGAAGTTCAATGAAAAACAGATCTGCACTCTGAAATGATCAAAAGGATCTAAATCTCCACTTGGCTTATGGGGAAAAAATGAAAGCGGGTACAAAGTACTACTACCCTAATGAGACAGATCTTTATTATGGCTTGTGCTGACATTACAGGAATAATGAGGAATAAATATTATGAACGGTGGGGAGGAACAAAGGGAAGGGAGGGAAAATGAGTGGGTAGAAGGCAAGGGTTCCTGTGGCTTCAGAGCTTTGCAGCAGCTTGACTCTAGTAGAGTTTGATAGCATTGTGGAGATTTTTATGCACACACACACACACACACACACACACACACACACACGTACAAGTAAAGGAAACAAACTAAAGCACAAGTAAAATGTGTGGCTCTCCTGGACTGTTGCAACATCTGCATGCTATGTGTTACATGACACCATACTGAATATACTATGCAGCTTTAAAACATCTCCAGCGGAAGAACTTGATCAGAGCACAGGGAGGCGGGATGTGTGTGTGTGTGTGTGTGTGTGTGTGTGTGTGTGTGTGTGTCTTGCTCCGTTCTTTCTTATGGAACAGGCGATTCTTTATTTTTTTCTCAATTGGAAAAGAAAAAGGCTCATATAAACTTTTTATGTTGGCGAATCAATTTAGTTTGAACATTATGGTATTGATGATGCTTAAAATATTCTTTTAGACTCTTGTATAAGATGTCAATTAAAATAAATATTATTGGTATTAAAAAGTGCTACCTGACGTGAATATTTATAGATGTCACCCATCATAACAGATTTAAAGTGGAATCAACCCAATATCCTTGCACAAATGAATGGATAAGAACGATGGGATAGGGCAACACAGCAGATAATATTTAAGTAGAAAAATAGAGCTAAACACCAACAAGAGCTATAACATATGAACTTTGGAAGCACTACTTACAATGAGAGAGAGCAGATTCACTACACTGCACAGTTTAGTCCTGTTTACATATTGTGTAAAGCAAGCAACTTGATGAGACAGGAGAGAATTCAGTGTACAGTGCAATGGAGATGGGGGGAGTAGCTATTAGTGGAATGGGGTTCTTTTGTAAGGTGGTGAAGTTGTTCTGAACTTACATTATGGGATATACATAGCCCTATGGTAATAATAGGAACATAAAGCTGGAAATCACATATCACACTGTCTCATTATAGTCCTACCTTGTCTCATTTGTCTCTCCATGGTGTTTCCTTGACATACCATAGTGCTCTGTCATCTCATTACAGTGTCCCCCTGACACACCACGGTGCTCCCCTGTCTCATAGTGCTCCAGTGTCTCATCACTGAACTCTCTCTCTTTTCCTGCTGTGGCGCTCACCAATCACACTGTAGTACTTCAGTGTCCAATTGCAGCACCCACCTTTGTGATGAAGATGTGCTTCTAGCTCATCAAAACCCTGCAGTTTTCTATGGCAAGGGTCCTCTGATGTATTGCAACCCTGCCATGTTCCAGCATAATGATCCACTGTTAAACACCATAATACTCTATCCAACAAAAAAATCCAACAGTTCTGTCACCAAATTCAAGCATTACAACACTATCTTTCCTTGTTCTAGTACAACAGTCCACTATGGAAATACAAAATCGCTTCTATCCCACAATGATGCAGCAATATTCTGCCACAAAACTTTGCTGTCTGTTTTCCATGGGTCCATCACAAGGTTGTCCTGTCACATTGATGGTATGGTTGTCCATCACAGAATCACAGTGGGCCCCTGTCCTATCGCAGTGACCTAGTGTCACATAACCATGTCCAACTGTATCTTTATAATGTTCCATTGCCCCTTCAAAATGCCCCAATGTCCCATCACAATGCCTCTCGCTCTCCTGTCACAAAGATGGACTGTCCCATCAGTTTTCCCAGTTCCTTCACAATGCCCTACTTCCCTTACTGTCCTATCGCTGGGCCCCACTGTCCCACCACAAAGATTCAATCCCCCATACAAAGCCCCTATACCATCACAGGGCCCCACTGCCCCATGATATTGCTTGACTCTTCTATCTACATGCCTAGGTGTCCCATCACAGTGGCCCTTGCTCTATCACAATATCCATTGAACTGTCATTATTCTCCATTGTCCCATTACAATGCTCTTCTTTCCTATCCAAATACCTCAGTCATATCACAATGGTTTCTGCCCCATCCCAATGTCCCACTGTTCCATCCCTTTGCCTACTGTCACATCACAGTGTTGCACTGTGATATCACAACACCACAATATTCTAGTACCACATTCCTCTGTCTCATCATAAAACTCCACCATCCTGTCATTAGGCTCCATTTCCCATCACAACGGATTCTTACCCCATCACAATGCCCCAGTATCACAATGTTCTACTATCTCAACACAATGGCTGGCTCTCAATAAATAGTCCACAGTGTACCATGAAAATGTCCCATTATCCCATCACAGTTTGTCCTTCTCCCATCACAATTTCCCTCCATCCCACCATAATGTCACTCTCGTCCATCAAAATTCCTGTTGTTTCACTTTATTGGCTGTCTGTCCCATCAAAGTTCCCAGTGGCTAATCACAATGTTGTAGTGTCCCACTATATTTCCCCACTGTTTTTTTTCACAACACTACAAAGTCTAATCACAATGCCCGACTGTCACATCACCATGTCTCACAGTCTCACAGTGATCTTATGTTCCATCACCATGGACCACTGACACATCCAAATGCCATCATGGTGGTCTAATGTCCCATCACAGTGCTTACCTGTCCAACTCCAGTATCACTCTGTTCAATTATAATGTCCCACGGTTTCAACACAATTACCCAGTGTGATGGCTATTCTTGGTTGCCAACTTAACTATATCAGGAATTAACCTAAACCCAAGCTACTTGGTATACTTGTGAGACAATTTTCCTCATTGGCTCATTTGCGGTAGAAGGACATTCCTAAACCTGGGCCATACCTTCTGGAGGCACCCTATATAAAAGATGGAAGAAGCTCTTGCTCTTCACCCGCTTATTCTCACTTTCACTGGAAAGTCCATTCTTTTACTAGTATTAGAGCCTACTTCTAGATTCTAGCACATTATGAAGACCAACTTGTTGTGTGATGTTTTACTCTTTTGATTTTTTGATGGGCCCACCACCCAGCTCCCAAATAAATCATACATGGAGGCTTATTCTTAGTTATGAATTCCTGGCCTTAGTTAGTCTTGTTTTTTTTTTTTTGCCAGCTTTTCTTAACCTAAGTTAATCTGACTACCTTCTGTCTCTGGGCTTTTATTTATCTCTATTTCTGTATATCTTTCCTTGCTTCTTTCTCCATGGCTTGCTCTGTAGCTGAAGTAAATTGGTACTGCCATGAACATATGCATCTCATTGTCTTGAAAAACTTTAACAAAACATTTTAAATGCCATATTCTATAGGTCTTTAAAGTATTTGAATACTATCTATATAAAATACCATCTCTATATCATCTGGAGAACATACCTAGCATGTCTACAAATTTGATTTATTGTCCTATATAGTTCATAATAATAACTTTCAAAAACTAGAATTGTACCTTACATTTTTAAATGAGCTGAATTGGTACAATGCCTTAAACAAGAGGAAAAACATATAAAAATATATTGTAACAAAATAACCTTAAATTGGTATCAATATACAAAATCCTTTGAATAAGAGTAGAAACATGTATACAGTGTATTGTAACAAAAATTACCTTAAATTTGTATCAATATACAAAAGTTCTTTAAGCAAGGGTAAAAATATATATACAGTGTAACAAAACTGACTTTGAATTTGTACCCGTATACCAAAACTCATGCCAAAGCAAAATATCTGAGGTAAATAGTTGTGTTTTTATCCAATATTACTATATTCCCCTAAATATAACAAACATCCATTACCTACAAAATAACCAAAGACCACCCACACCCCCTTTTCTCTTGGGAATGTGGACTTTGAGTTCTCTAGACTGTTTTCTGCTGAATATGGGTGAAGTATTTTTAGGCTCCCAGAGAGAAATTTGAGATAATGGCCAAGCCCTGAGAAGATTAGTTATAACTTTTGTTGATAGATATCATCTGTCAAGTTTCAGGAGGTCTCTTCTGATCAAACCAGATCCAAATCCTCCTGGAATGACAGCCTCTTGTTTCCTGTGGAAACAAAAGTAAAACCACTTCTCCAAAGCAATGAATCTTTAAGTTCCTTTTCACAAACACATATTTTGACTTTTAAAAAGTATTCTTAAAGTGTCTAGGCTGGTTTATTTTCCACAGTCCCTCTTTCAATTTCAGGTCTCTTAGCAGCTGTCCTTTGTTTTTCATCAATCAAAAAATTCAAAATCAACACAATACTATACAGGATCCAGACTCACTGTGTGATTTCCATATTTATGTGATTTTTTTTTCTTTTACATTACTTTTACTGTCTCTTTAAACGACTTTACTTTTAATTTTAATTATTTTTAAACTATTTTTTCTATGACTGCCTATACCCATTTTCTTTCTTTCTTAAACCTATGTACATTGTAAAACACACTGGAACTGGTTTAGAGATTTTTTTTCCACATGGACCTCTTTTACTGCATATATTTTAGCCTTTTTTGACTGCATAAGCAAACTTTAGACTGTGAAGCTACACCCGGATCCTCCATATGTTCTAACAGCTGCTCTGCCCACTTTTGGGTCAGGTCATAAAAGCCAAGTCCAAAGCTTGTGCCCTGATCAGAAGTTCATGACTGAGAGCTGCATTAAACCTTTCTAGCTATGGAAGCCTGTACTTGCATTGTCACAGTGGTTTTTACTTAGCTTGATGTCTCTAGTTTCTATTTAATGCTGATGGATGAACATCAGTACCTCTTAAAGGAGCTGTATACTTTTTTCCAGCTCTCTCAGGCTCTAGATTGTTGTTCAAGCCCCAGGTTGGTATGCCAAATGTTGTATGGTATTTTACTCTTTTTATTCTTTTGGGAGCCCACCACCCAGCCCCCAAATAAATCATGCACAGAGGCTTACTATTAATTATAAATGCCTGGCCTTAGTTTGGCTTGTTTCTTGATAGCTTCTCTTAACCTAAATTAACTCAACTACCTCTTGCCTCTGGGAATTTATCTTTGTTTATTTTCTATACACCTTTCTTTACTTCTTCCTAGGTGACTAGCTGTGTAGTTGGGTGGCTGACCTCTGGCATCCTCCGCTCCTTGCTCTCTTGTTTGCTCCTTGCTCTCTTCATTCTCAGTTCTCCCATTTATGCTCTCTGCTTGCTAGCACTACCTATCCTTTTCCCTGTCTCGTTGTTGGCCATCCGTCTCTTTATTAGGACCATCAAGTGTTTCACCACTGTTTCCCACTGGTTCACCACAGTCAGTCTTGTGTCCCATCACAGTGGTCATCTGTAAAATCTGCTATTGTCTCTGTCCAGTTGCAATGCCCAATTATCCCGCCACAATTTCCCAGGGGCCCCTAGTACTAGTACTTGAACTTTTCTTAGTAGTGGCCTCCTGTGCCACCTCGGTGTGTCACAGTTCCACTACAAGGCTGCATCGTCCCATCACAATTCTCCACTGTGTCATAACAGTGCCCCCTAATTCTGAACTGTCATACAACAATTGTCTCGCGATTCCATCACGATTCTGAAGTGTTACAAACACTTAATTATCAAATTGCTCCCCTTTCACATCTCCTCAGTCCCCTGTTTAACCACAGTTATCCTTTGTTCTATTACAATTCCCCTTTGTATCAACGCAATGCCCCAATCTGCCATCATAAGACCTCACTGTCCCGTTATAATTCTTCATTCTTCCATCACAATAGTCCATTATCTAATCACCGTGATCCATTGCCTATCATAATATCCCTGTGACACATTCTATTGCCCTAATGTTCCATTACAGTCTATTACTTTCTTATCATAATGATACACTGTCCTATAAAATATCTCAATAGGCCGGGTGTGTGTGGTGGCACATGCCTTTAATCCCCAAACTCAGGAGGCAAAGGCAGGTGGTTCTATGTGAGTTTGAGGTCAGTCTGGTCTACAAAGTAAGTTCCAGGACAACCAGGGCTATGACACAAAAAAATCCTGTCTCAAAAAACAAACGAACAGTTCCAATTTCCTGTCCCGGCAGTCCCATGTCCCACCATGGTGCCCCACACTCCTAATTCAGTTCTCCAGTATTCCACCACAGTCATCATTAAAAACCATTATCCACTGTCCAATCATAATGGCCGACTACACTATTACAATGCCAACTATAATAGAACAATGCTTGCTGTCATACCACACTGCTATCTATACTCTTCCTCACAATGCCACACTGTCCCTTCACAGTGTCCCCCAGTTGTATAACAATGAACCACTGTGTCATTATAATGCCAGTTCCCTGCTGCTTCTCATCCAAGCAGAGGCAGCCACCCTCCTGGATTCTTCCCTTCCAATAAATCTCTTGTGTGAGGCTTGTTGTGTCATGTGACTTTGTGGTATTCCTTGGCTTCTGACTGCAAGGATGCCTTTCCTGTCAGAGCTGTAATATTGCAGTGGGGGAAAACTTCCCCTGCTAGAGCAGAGCTGTAACACTTGCAGTGGGGAAACCCCTCCCCCGACCCAGGGCAGACTTCTAACACCTCCATTGTGGAAGCCTTTCTCCTCAGAACTATAACAGATACCACCATTTTATCATGGTGGTTATGTTTCATCACATTAGATTCCTGTCCCACTACAGAGGTCCTTTGTCCCATGACAATGCTCCACTCTCCTGTCACCATGCACCACTGTCCCAACGCAATGCCTCATGACACAGTGGTTCCCCATTCCATCACAATACTCTTTTATAACAATGCCTACTCTCCCATCCTGATAATCACTTGTATAATCCCTATGGCCACCTTTTCCACCACACTAGTCCTTCATTCATCCCAATATTCCATTTCCAATCAACATGGCCTATTATCCAATCACAATGACCCTCTATTTATCTACAATGTGCAATTATCCTATTATAACGATCATCTGTTCAATCACAGTGTTAAACTGCATCATCTCAAATATCCATTTACCTTTTCTATGCACTATGTTCTTATCACAATACACCTCTATTCTGTCACAGTCGTCCACCTGTTCCATCACGATGTCCCATTTTCCACGATCATGTCACAATGCTTCATTGTCAATTTATAATGGCACTGTCTTATCACAGCACTCCACTCTCCCATCACATGTCCCATTGTCCTACTACAATGCTACATGTTCCATCACAATGCTTTGCTCTCTTATCACGGTTGTTCCATGTTGTATTACAGTGGTTCCCTGGCCAGCTACAGTGGTTCATAATCCCATTGCAGTGTTCCACTCTCCTATCACCATGATTCATTATCCCATTACAATACTCTATTCTCCCACCACAGTATCTTCTGTCCCATTATAGTGCATCCTCTTTCATTACAACATTTTACTGTCCTATCAAAGCACTTTCCCACCACAGTGGTCCTTTTTCCCACCATGGTCCAGGTTCATATTATCTTCAAAATTAACCCAAGTCTCTTCCAGCTTTCCCCATCTCATCATGACATTCCTCTATCTCATCACAACACTCTATGATGTCATCACAATAACCCAGTGTCCCATCACAATATCTTAGCCTCTCATTACAGAGTTCCTTGTTTTACCACAGTGCCTCACCCTCCCATTACAATGCTGTTCTATCCCACTATAGTGGTCCCCCTTTCATCACAATGCTACAGTTTCCATCACAATTTCCCAATGTCTCATCACAGTGGTCATGTCTCATCCTAATATCACAGTTTGTTCTCACAATGCCCTACTAGTCTGTCATTGGGATCCACATCCCACCACAGCAGTACCATATTTTCTCTCACTTCTCCACTGAAGCATCACCATCTCTTCTCTTCATCATAGTGGAACTACATTTTACAAGGTGTACTCTGCCCCATTACTGCGCTCTACTGACATTTCTGTGTTCTATTCTTCCATCACAAACCCACAATTCCATCATGATGTTCACCATCCTATCACAAGTCCCTCTACAATGCTCCACTTCCTATCACAATTGCTCTTCTGATCACAATGTACCACTGCTCTATCACAATGTTTTATTGTGCCATCATGATGCCCCCATTGGACCATCTCAATGCCCATCTCTTTCCTTTAAATGTCACACTATTCCATTAAAATGCCCACAGTCTCACCACAATGGTCCACTGTCCCCTCACAATGATACTTGAACCATTACTTTGTCCCTTGTTTCATCACAATACTCCAGTGTCCAATCACAGTACTCTACTGTCCCTTCTCAATGTCTCTTTTTACTATTACATGCAGCACTTTCACATCACAAGGAACCTCTGTCCCATCACAGTGGTACACTGTCTCATCATGATATCTTGTCCCATCAGACATATCTCCACTGTGCTATCACCATGCTCTATTGTCCCATCACCGTGCCTCACTATTCCAAAACAATTTCCACTGTCTTATTTATAGGTACAATGTTCTACTGTCCCATTAAAGTGGTCTTCTTTCTCATCATAAAATACTACTGTTCTACCCTAACACCCCACAGTACCACCATGGTAATCATCTATGGTCTCTTGTTCCACCAAAATCTTCCTTTGCTACATTAAAAGACTACATTGTCCCTTCATAATGCCCCATTTTCCCATTATAATTCCCACTGTCCCATATAAATACTCTATAATTTTGCACCACTAACACAATGCCTGTGTCCCATTATAATAGTTGCCTATCCTATTATGATGTTCCGTAGTCCCACCATGATTTTCAATATACCATCAGCATGCTGTTATGACCCATCATAATACTCCAATGTCTCATCACAGTGGTTCTATGATTCAACATAGTGGTTCCCAGTACAACTACAGTGATCCTAGGTTAGTCCCATTACAGTGTTCCAGTCTCCTATCAGTATATTCCATTGTCCTGTCCCAAGGCCCCACTGGCCCATCACAGTGCACCACTTTCCATCACAATGCTCTTTCATCAGATTACAGTGGTCCCTTGCTCATCAAAGTGCTCCAGTCCCCCATCATAGTATCTAATGTCCCATCATTGTGGTCCTGTTTCACAGTAATATTCCACTTTCCCATCACAATGCCCCATTGCCTCATCAAAATATCTACTGTCCTATTATAACATTCTTCTGTACTGTCACATTCCTAAACTATTATATTACAGTAGTCCCCACCTACCACAGTGGTCCCATGTCCCTTCACAGTTCTTCAATGGTCATTACAGTCTCACTGTTTTATCACAATGATTCTATGTCCAATCATAGTAGGACATTGTCACACAAAGTGGTAACATGTTCCATGATAATGTTGTACTCTCCTTTTATAATGTCCTGCTTTTCAATCATAATGACCAGAGTCTCAACACAATGTTCCACTGTCCCGTTATGATGCCACAGTATCCTTTCATAATGCTTCAGTACTCATCACAATGCCTTGCCGCTCCATCACAATTCTCCATTGTTCCATCACAATACTCCATTGTTCCATCACAATTCCCCATTTTTCCATCACAATACTCCATTGTCCCATCACTATACTCCATTGTTCCATCACAATTGCCCATTGCTGCATCATAATACTCCATTGTTCCATCATAATTCCCCATTGTGCCATCATAATACTCCATTGTTCCATCACAATACTACATTGTTCCATGACAATACTCCATTATCCCATCACAATTCCCCATTGTTCCATCACAATTCTCCATTGTTCCATCACAATATTCCATTGTCCCATCACAATACTCCATTGTCCCATCACAATACTCCATTATCCCATCACAATTCTGCATTGTTCCATCACAATTCTCCATTGTTTCATCACAATACCTCATTGTCCCCTCACAATTCTCCATTGTTCCATCATAATTCTCCATTGTTCCATCATAATTCTCCATTGTTCCATCACAATACTCCATTGTCCAATCACAATACTCCATTGTTCGATCACAATTCTCCATTGTTCCATCACAATAATCCATTGTTCCATCACAATACTGAATTGTTTCATCATAATTCTCCATTGTTCCATCACAATACTTCATTGTTCGATCACAATTCTCCATTGTTCCATCACAATAATCCATTGTTCCATCACAATACTGAATTGTTTCATCATAATTCTCCATTGTTCCATCACAATACTACATTGTTCCATCACAATACTTCATTGTCCCATCACAATTCTCCATTGTCCCATCACAATACTTTATTGTTCCATCAAAATACTCCATTGTTCCATCACAATACTCCATTGTTTCATCATAATACTCCATTGTTCCATCACAATTCTCCATTGTTCCATCACAATACTCCATTGTTCCATCACAATACTCCATTGTTTCATCATAATACTCCATTGTTCCATCACAATTCTCCATTGTTCCATCACAATACTCCATTGTTCCATCACAATACTCCATTGTTCCATCACAATACTCCATTGTTTCATCACAATACTCCATTCTTTCATCATAATTCTCCATTGTTCCATCACAATACTCCATTGTTCCATCACAATACTTCATTGTTCCATCATAATTCTCCATTGTTCCATCACAATACTTCATTGTTCGATCACAATTCTCCATTGTTCCATCACAATAATCCATTGTTCCATCACAATACTGAATTGTTTCATCATAATTCTCCATTGTTCCATCACAATACTACATTGTTCCATCACAATACTTCATTGTCCCATCACAATTCTCCATTGTCCCATCACAATACTTTATTGTTCCATCAAAATACTCCATTGTCCCATCACAATACTTTATTGTTCCATCAAAATACTCCATTGTTCCATCACAATACTCCATTGTTTCATCATAATACTCCATTGTTCCATCACAATTCTCCATTGTTCCATCACAATACTCCATTGTTCCATCACAATACTCCATTGTTTCATCATAATACTCCATTGTTCCATCACAATTCTCCATTGTTCCATCACAATACTCCATTGTTCCCTCACAATACTCCATTGTTTCATCATAATTCTCCATTGTTCCATCACAATACTCCATTGTTCCATCACAATACTCCATTGTTTCATCACAATACTCCATTCTTTCATCATAATTCTCCATTGTTCCATCACAATACTCCATTGTTCCATCACAATACTTCATTGTTCCATCACAATACTCCATTGTTTCATCATAATACTCCATTGTCCCATCACAATACTCCATTTTTCCATCACAATACTCCATTGTCCCATCACAATACTCCATTGTCCCATCACAATTCTCCATTGTCCCATCACAACACTCCATTGTGCCATCACAACACTTCATTGGCCAATATCAAACTCAATTGTTCCATCACAATACTCCACTGTCCCATCACAATACTCCATTGTTTAATCACAATCTTCATTGGCCCATCATCAACTCCATTGTGCCATCACAATTCTCCATTGTCCCATCACAATACTCCATTTTGCCATTACAATGCTATCCAAGAAGATAAGGTCAGTTGCCTATGATATCATCAAAGATGATCTGAATGAGTTGCTCACTCAGGAGCTGAATGATGATGGTTACAGTGTCATTGAAGTCAAAATTACACTGACCAGGACAGAAATCATTATGTTAGCCAGTAGAATACAGAATGTTCTTGGTAAGGTAAGCAGTCAGTGTATCAGAGCTCTGACTGCTGTAGTCCCAGAGGAGTTTGACTTCCCTTAGGACAGTGTTAAACTTTATGAAGAATAGGTAGCTACCAGAGGTTCAGATCCCTGATGCAGCTGCCCAGATATAGTCTTTAAATCACAAATGCCATTGTCATGTTAAGGTACTGCTAACATTGGCCCTAGGAAGCCTCTGTCTGACCATATGAGTGTCATGGAACCCAAAGATGAGATCCTGCCTACCACCCCATCTCAGAAGAATGGAAAGCTAAAAGGGCCTTCCATGACCCAACCAGTGCTTACAGCACGATAGGGTCTTGTCACTGTGTCTGGAGGCTGAATTTCCTCTGCAAAGACATTTAATAACATTTTCACAAAAATATAAAATGGAACAAACAAACAGAAAAAAAAATCCTAAAGGACAACAGGATCTACTGTTTAGAGAGGCTGGTTTCCAAGCTGCTCTGAGCGGCAGTTCTGAGAAACAGAATAGATAACTTGGAGCTGACCAAGCCCTCCCACTTGAGGACACACAGAGGCCACAGTCAGAGAGAACAGTTAACAGCAATGCACAAAGCCTAAGACCTGTACAGGAATCCCCAGAAAGCTTCCATCACATCCGTCTTTTCTAGAATCAACCCCATGGTGTGTTTCTTGGAAAGCACTGAGAATAGTGTCATCCAATGTGGAGAAGGTCCCCCTGTCTCAACTAATTTTAACTAGTATCTCTTCACAGCCATCACCAGAAGTTTCTTTCTCAGGCAATTCTGGATCTTGTCAGGTAGATAATCACCATTAACCATCAGAGCATCTCAAACCTCAGATACACCAAACACAGTTGTGTGTTCCTCGCACCTCCCACCTGAGTCTTTCATTACAAACCCATGGAGATCAATAACACCTCCCTTCTTTATCACTAACCTCAGAGTCTTATTGGGAGTACTACTTTTGTATCCAGTGCCTTAGCAAATTCCAGCAGCTCTAACCTCACAACCCACCCCAGCTACAGCCATATAACCCTCACAGCTGCCAGCCTGTCACAAATTGTCCTTATTTTTTGTCTGTATTAATTTGATCTCCCATCTTTTCAACTTACACTGAGTTCTCTTCAAAGTGGGTGTGGAAAGTCCTTCAGACAGAGAGGACAGATACTGTTGCTCATTTCCCATGGACAGAATGGGAAGCTATATCTTTGCAGTGGCCACTGGAACCCTTTCTATGAGACTGCAGCTCCCATCCTGTCTCACATTCCCCCACTTTCGGTCAGATGAATACCATCTACTTCCATATATTTGCATTTTCCACTATGTCTAAAAACATCTCCCCAAGGGCCAAGTGGCTTAGACTCTCACTTATATCCATTCATCCCTCAAATACTACATTAGCAATCCAAGCCTCCTGGACCAGTCTACCTAAGAAAACATTGGTTCACTTTTCCCAGAAGTTGTTTACTTCTTTTTAACATTGTGATGCTTGTAAGTTTCAGGAGTTTCCTGAGCCTTGTAAGTTTTATTACCCAAGTCTTATGGTCTTCTTCCCTGAATCCAGAAAGGAATGTTCCAATCTGGTGGTAATAGCTATACAACACAAAAATCCACAGATGTTATGCTCCTTCATTTTCCCTTCTAGAACTTATGTCTACACACACACACACACACACACACACACACACACACACACACTTCTTGTCATGCAAGACTCTTAACTCTATGAGAACATAGCTGGGCGATGGTGGCACACACCTTTAATCCCAGCACTCGGGAGGCAGAGGCAGGCAGATCTCTGTGAGTTCGAGACCAGCCTGGTCTACAGAGCTAGTTCCAGGACAGGCTCCAAAGCCACAGAGAAACCCTGTCTTGAAAAACCAAATAAATAAATAAATAAATAAATAAATAAATAAATAAACTCTATGAGAACATGACAAACTGTCATTCAATTGTGCAGAACACTACTTGGCATGTGCTAGGTAGACCATCAAGATTCCATCGAGCAATAAATGAGTACATGAATTATTGAAGACTTGTTTTTTTTTATCACAGTGTTATAAAGACTGATAAAAGGCTTTAGTGATGTCTGTGGTGAGACACGATCCACACCACATCTTCTTTCTCCCCAAAGGAAAAAATCTGCGTGATTGGTTTAATTTTCAAGATGAAGAACTCCTGAGCAGGAGCGACATGGGATGGAATTTCAAGCACACATCGTCCTTGAGTAGCTGCCTGAGTTAATCCACAGCAAACATGAGCTGGAATATTCACCAGTGCAGTGTATCACTTCCAGCCCCTGAGGTGCCAAAGGAAGTCCTTGGAAAGAGTGTGAGAAAGAACAGTGGCCAGCATTGCTAGTCGCAGAGAGACAATTGCTCACTGCCTGGAAGCTGTACAGAAAGTTACAGGTCATAGCTTTAAATTATTTTCTACCTCTTCTCCCACTAAGAAAAAAGTGCCAGGATGTAAATGATAATCATGTCTCAGGATTCCTCAATATTTTCTACTTTATGAAAATTTTGCACATGTTCGTTACAGCTCTGCTTTCCCACGGAGGGCCACTGGCCTGGATGCTGCAGATGGGTCCACACACCTGAACCACATCACTCTCTCTCCACACTTTCCTCACCGTTTCTGAGCGTGCCAGGCATTTCCAGCCCCTAGGATTTCTGTTTTCCCTTTCCTCTGCCAAACATTCTTCTCTTCTGTCTGTCTGGTGTTCATTTCCTTCTCTGGCTGCCAACTTCTGATTGAGGTGCTGCCCATCTTCTCAGGCAGGTCCCACAGCTCTGTCTCCTGTCCCCACACCTGTAACAGGATCTCCTTATAGCTCACTTCTTCTTGCTCTTCAGCCTTTTGTCCATCACTCTAATGGTTTTCAAGAGCCAACAGCTGCTATTTCTCTTTTATCCTTCTGGCATGAGTTGAGTTATTACTATGTGTACTTGTTAATTATTTAATTTTACTTTTGTTTTCCTTTTCATAGATATCCTTCCCATGTTATTAAAGTATAATTGATAGATAAAATTTTATTTACTTATGTCATAAGACCTTAAGTCTTAACATATGTGTACATTGAGAAATGATTAAATAGTGCTAATAAACTTATTTATCATCTCACATACTTATATTATGGTGGTGAGAACATGAAAATCTGCTCTCTTGGAATCTTTCAAGAATACAGAAGAGTGCTATTGGCTATTGCCATTATACATTACCTTAAGCCTCCAGAATTTACTCGCATTATCTAAAATTTGTCCAAATGTGGTTCCCTTTGACACACCTCACTATTGCCTACCCCCTTCTCAGCCCCTGGTGAGCATCCCTGGACAGTCCACTGTGCAGTTTGGCCCATTAGATTCTACATAAAAGTAAGACCCTGTGGTCCTTCCCTGTGTCTGGTTTGCTTCACGCTGCATGAAACTTTCTAATTTCATCCATGGTGCTTGAGATGCAGGCAAAAGTGAAGAGGAGCCCTTTCTTTGTTCAAGCTAAGTAGCATTTCTCTACCACATTTTCTTTTTCTCATCATCGGACATGCAAATATTATTTCTTGTGGAGAGACACCCAGTAGTGGGATTGTCACTAGCATTGCAACATTAGCTATCACTTCCTTTGTGTGTGTGTGTTGTACATACATGTGTGTGTATGCTGTAGGAAGTCCTATAGCCAGTAGTGACCCGCCCACTGGGGCGTGGCCTCTTATACTATTTATGCCAATGTAGAGCATGTGTCCGGCCTCTTTTCCGGCTTCTTTTCCGACTGCAGGATCCGGTTTCTGATCTCCGTTCCAGCAGAGGATTCTGATTTGTGAGTCTACCCCTAATTAAATAACTGTCTATTTCTCAGTTCTGAGCCAGTGTGGGATTTCTTTTAAGCATCCTTCCACATCTGGGCCCTGTATGTGGACATGTGCACCTCTGCTCATAAACAGAAGCCAAAGGAGGATATTCAGTGTCCTGTGTTATCACTCTCTGACTTATTCCTTCAATACAGGAGCTCCCACTGCACCTGGAGCTAAGGTGGCAGCCAGATGGCACCAGTGATCCATCTGTCTCTGCTCCACAACGCTGCAGTTATAGGTGTGCTATCCCTGGCTTCTGACATGGGTGCTGGGGATTTGAACTCAGGTCCTTATGCTTCCACAGTAAGTGTTTTTGCCTCTCTGCTGCCATCTCCCCTGAACTTCTCTGGTCTGTTTCCCTCTTGAGTTGCCACACAGATTCTGAGCTCAGATAAGTTCCACATCTCCTGCTGAAGCACAAACAGAGGTAGATTTAGAATGTTCTGTCCTAGCTCCAGCCTGCATGTTGGAGGATTTAAAAGTAGCCATTTAATCCCTTGGCCTCAAACTTCTTCCTCTATACATAGTAAGGAGCAAAGTCCAAATTAATCTGAACTACAAGGGCCAATGGTCATGGTATGGAGACCATTAATAATTATTTGATTATTTCTTTCCCGAATGTTCCCAGCCTGGCTTCTGGCCAAGCAAAGACAGAAGCAAAATTACATCGCTGACAGCTCTGACCTCTGTCCAGTTTGTTCCCATTGCAAGTTCTTTCTTTATTATCCATTTTTCAGACACCAGCATAACCAGTGTATCAACTTTAAAATCAGACAGGAGGAGGGACCTCTTGCTTAATCATTAGGTAAAGGGAGTGCCTTTAATTTGTGGTCACTGTACTTAGACGGCAGGTGACTGTGTGAAAACACACACGTACACATGACAGATAGGAAGGGCTGCTCCAACAGTGTAGCTATAGGGACCTCCAAGGGCTACTTGTACATTCGCAGCCCTTCCTGCTTCCTCTGTCTTTGGTGTTTATATCTACATAGCATAGCTTCTGGAATTGCAGAGAGAGTCGCTCACTATGGATTCCTTGGGACTCATTTTTAGGGAGATTCTATTAAATTCACCTACTATTCATTTGCATGAAAAGTACTATTCTGCGGGAATGCTAATATAATTTGGGGGTAATTTCGCAAATGATGACTTTAATGCTGCTAATGTCAGCACGTCTCCGCAAAACAAAAAAGAAGGGTGGTGATGGGTGATGCAGTACATTTGAGATACTGAACCCTGGGAAATAGCTTCCTATTTCGAATATCCTAGTGATAGATTTGTTGTGCTGGGACTGGGAGCAGGGCATTGTGGGAAGACAAGATCTAAAACAGAGGGTAGATCTGGAGAAGTGTGTCCCTGTCTGGTTGCTATTTGGTTGCTTGGGATCACAGCACCACCGTCTGTGCCACAGGGACTGTGACAACAGGCTAACCTGATGACGCTCCAGTCACCACCCACTGCCCTGGTGTATGGGAAGTTAGGGTTTTATGGTTGCACAGTGAGCATTCATGCTCTGTTTTTTATCTTCAGCGTGTTCCCATTATGAAAAGGAGGAAACTCACTTATAGAGGCAAAAATCTACTCAATATCCCAACTCCCAGGCTGCTGTGATCTACAGCTTCAGGGAGGTCCTGAGGCTCCCCCAACCCAGTCACCCTCTCCTTACCCACTGTACCACAGCTAGTATAGTAGCACAGACTCGGTGAGGCCCCGTTTGCAAAAACCCACAAAATCAATAAAGGACTATGCAGATAAAATACTGAAGAGCCCACCAGCCCTCAGCTGCCTTGACTGGATGCCTTGTAGGATTGTGTAGATGTGAGCTGAGACCAGCGTTTGCCTTCAAGGGCTGCAGAAGCAGCAAAGGGCTCACCTTTCCTCGTGTCATTCTCTAGAGCCTTGGCATTTTACGCGGTGCTCACTCAGCAAGTCAGTACTCACAGGGGACCTGTAGAATGCCCATGTCTGGTCCATCAGTGAGCAGTTTTAGCATTTGTCCCTTGTCACCTGGGTTGAGGGACCCATCTGAGCAACTGTTATCTTTCAGACCTGGGGTAAGTTGGAGATATGACAAGCGGCACTGTGACCCACAGGCTACCAGTTGACAAATGGTTGCTTTACTTTTGGCCAGTGTCCTGGTGTGTTTGCTACACAGGGCAGGAATCGGGGAAACTAGTCTCAAATCCATTACTCAAGAACTGGAGGGGACTTTCGGACTGGATGATGAAGAAGGAGGAAAACATTGCTGGCTAACCTGAAGCTGCTCTTAAGTCCCCATGATGCTTGGCCCTTCTCAGCACCACGAAACTCATTAGTGTCAGCCAAGTGCACTACACTGAAATGCATGACAGGAAGACCCAGGTCAGCCTGGCGCTTTGGGATTGCAAATTTCCGCTGGTAGCTTCCTTTCCAGCCTCTATATGGGCATTATGAACATTGTGACTGCATCTAGGTACCTGCATTTCTTTGCAACCGTTTCCTCCTAATCTGTATTCCTCTGCTAGCTGGATGCTGAAACTTGCCATGTCCACCAAGAGAGGGAGAAAATAAATTAGAAATAAGAGAAAGAACACTTGATGTTGGCACTTTAATATTTTAAGATACACAGTTGTGGGTCACCACAATTAGAGGGTCTAAGGACCTGAAGCCCTCATCACTAAGGAAGGCATGGAGTATTCCCCAGGCCCTTGATTCTGGGACCCAGTGTGGTTTGTGGTCACAGTTTTCATCCTGAGGATGAGGTGGAGTAAAGCCTTCAAGATGGTTTGTGATGGAGGAGGCTGACCATGTCTTTTCTCTTCCCATTTGCTCCTTTGGTCTTCACTTGCAGAAATGTCCCCCTCAAGTTACAGAGCGTGTGCTAAAATGACATTATTTTTAATGCAAAGCCTTTTCTGTCTCTATTCATGTTTGCCCTTCTGAGCAATGCTGTGTGGCTCCTGGAGGCAAATAGTCTGCGTTCTTGTCTAGTAGGGATATGGTCATCCTCACTGTTATGCAGGGCTACATTGTAAACAATCAGAGGCAAAGCCGTGCATGTGTGTGTGTGTGTGTGTGTGTGTGTGTGTGTGTGTGTGTATGTGTGTGTGTGCATGTTATGGGTATGAATGCAGGTACAAGTGTCCCATTGTTGCGAGAGCTCCTTGCTCCTTCAGCCAATAGCCGCTGAGATACCAGCCCATTGGGGGCATGGTCTCTCTCTTTAAAAAAGCAGCAACTCCCCTCCGCTCACTCTCTTGCTTCCCGCTCCACTTCCTGCTACTAGGCTCCTTTTCTGATCGCGTGGAGGGCTGTTGTCTGGGATGGTGATCTGTAAGTTTTTCCCTTTTAAATAAATAACCATTCTATTAATCATAATTCCAAACTGGTGTGGGCTTGTTTGTGACTTACGCCTTCAACCCATGAAGCTTATGGAGGTCAGAGGTCACTCTTGGGTGTCAATTCTTGCCTCCCACCTTGTTTAAGGACAAGCTTCTTACTAGCCAGCTGACCTGTGACCTTACAGAGACTCCTGCCTCTGTCTCCTCTATTCCCATAGGAGTGCTGGGATTGCAGATGCAACATCCTACATCTGGCCTGATGTGTGTTCTGGGTACCCGAGCTTACACAGCAAGCCCTTTACCAGTGGGGCCATCTCCTAAACCTCAGCCTCCCTTTTCAAGAGTATTTACAATGAATCCCATCAGCCCTCAAGCATCCTTTACCAAGTGCAAACATGGCAAGTGAGAGCGTTATAGACGTAGCACGCTGCTCCTCGTATTTAGAGATTTTTAAAGGAAAGGCTCTTTAATAGCACGTGCACAGCTCAGTGCTCAAAGAGAAGTCAGCCCTGAATACAGGGTTTTGCTAACTTATATACACCTTAGGCGTATGTATTTTACATATTTTGTCATCCTTGAATCTCTTTTAGATACTGGCCCCAGGTTACACTTTGAAAAATTTAAACAGAGACAAGAAAGTGCAAGACCAGCCACGTAGGAAGATCAGAGATTTACACAGCAAAGACATTGCCTGAATTATTTTAAGAACACCAGTGTTGTTGCTTGGATTTCTTTCCAGTAGCTGCTACGCAGGGTCATCTTGTCCACCTAACAGAAACATGCTTTTCCAAAAAGAGAACTGGGGGTTTTATGGCAGGCTGGGCCTTAACATTGGTTATGATCCTGCACCGTCCCCTTGAGCTGCCCGTCAGAGGCTTCATTGATATGGGGACAGCTCTAACAGCCGTCCAGTGCTGGTGAACAGATATTTACCTCCTAGTAACCTGATTTCCCTTATCTCTAACAGGCAAACTGCTTAACCTAGGGTTATTTTGGAGGCAGTGTTCCCATACCTAAATTCCACCTGTGCGACTTAACATCTCCTAAGCAAGTCTTATTTATTAATAAAGCCTTGATAACATCAGTCTTATTGCTTCAAGTTTCTTCTATATAAAGAGTAGTTCCCAGAGTCTTATGTTGCCAGGGAGAGGGCTGCTTGTTCTTCCCGGCCACCTAGCTAGCTTAGTCCTGAAATAACCACACAAAAACTGTGTTCATTAAATCACTGCTTAGCCTATTAGCTCTAACATTTTATTGGCTAACTCTTACACCTTGAATTAGCCCATTTCTATTAATCTATGTGTCGCCACATGGCAGTGGCTTACCAGGAAAGATTTGGCATTCTTGATTCTGGCTCTCCCTTACTCCTCCTTTCTTCCTCCCCGCATTCAGTTCTGTCTCCCCCGCCTACCTAAGTTCTGCCCTATCAACTAGGCCAAGGCAGTTTCTTTATTAACCAATGAAAGCAACACATAGACAGAAGGACCTCCTACACCAGTTTTACATCAGAGAAAGCATGGGATAGTGGTCCTTTCACCCTGGCAATGTTCTTTTCCACATTACTTGACATGGGGACACTTGGATACAGCTTCCCTGTGCCATTTTAGATTCTCCATGCTTTCCTTTTATTGTGATCAAATATGCAACACATAAAATTGACCATTTTAACAATTTTGAAGCATACAACTAATTGGCATGGAGCCCATTGATATTGTGTGTGGATAATGTCTCACTACCATCATCCCGACCCAAAGAACCCAGGAAACGTGAATTCCTCACGCACTGGATACCAGCATTTGACTTCCTATCATTGAGTTTGGCTCCTGTATGTTCACTGGGCCATTTCTAGAAGAGAGAGACAGAATGTTTTCTTACCTTGGAAAAAGGAGGAGGAGGAGTAACAGTGGGAAAAAAATATTGGGGGTGGAAGCCGTAGGCAGATAGCAGATGGCAGAGAGAAAAGACATCTCTAGCTCCATGATGCAGACTCCAGGTGAGTGGTAGGATGGTGCATGGTGATGAGATGTCTCAGCTTGCTTGTGGCCAAGAGGCTTCATTACACACATGTACAGAAACACAATGGTCTCAGGGCTGTCTTGTGGCTTGAATGTGAAATGTCTTCCACAGGCTCATGTGTTTGGGCACTTGGTTCCTGGATGGTGGTTCTTCTTTGTAAGGCTGTGATAACTTTGTAGGGGAAAGCTCACAAGAGGAACTGGTCAGTGGGGCTGGGCCTCACTTCTTATTTATTTTCTACTCCTGTTTGTGGAAGTAGTATGATCTTCTGGTCATCTGCTCCTGCAACCACACTTTCCATACCTGATGCCATGTTTTCCCTGTCGTGATGAAATGATCCCCTCAAACTACAGGCCAGAATGAACTTATTCTTCCTAGAATATTTTCCTGCAAGAAAAAAGAAGTGGCTAAAAAAATGTCTGCTCCTCCAACTTACAGATATTAGGGTGTGCAGTAACCCACAAACCCCTTCACATTTCTCCACTGTCTCCTGTGCATACTGGCTGAGCGGTGTCACCAGACTTCCCCTTAGGCTGCTTGCTTCCCTCCCCTGGGGTGCTGGACATGTGCCCATCTGACACATCCTTGACATCACACTCTAGACACAAGCTAGCTCCCTGTGCAGCACTGATCAAACCAGGAGTGTCTGCACGATTGAAAGTGTCTGATGCCTCTCTTTCTACCTACCTGTCTCTCTTTCTACCTCTTCTTTTCCCACTGCACATGCACGAAGCACCTGCAGCTTTTCAAGGGACTCTGGGACTGGAGCGGCGGGTAGAGAGAAGATGCATCTTATGCTGCTGTCCAGTGTACCCAGTGGTGCGTGTAGAGATTCACAACCGGTCCAGGTGTGGAGACAATGTGACCCGGAGTGTTCAGCCTTAGATGTGACATCTATATCAAGTTCCCCATGTCTGAGGCTAAGGGAACACTGAGGAAGAAGGGACAGAAAGAATGTAAGAGCCAGAGGATGTGAAGGAGAGAAGTGAAATGTTGTCCTCTGGGTACGGCACAGCTGCTGCCCACACACACCCACGGGAGCTTTAGGTACCTGCTTAAGAGCAAACCAGCCAACACCCAGCACAGGTTGGAGACTGGCTCCCAAGGCCCACCAATTAGCTGAGAGGCTATTGGAGTTGATGGCTGAGGATGGAGAGAGGTCACTTTTCACCGGGAGTGTGGCTGCCCACGCCCAGGTGAGTACCCCCATATCTATGTACACACTGACAGCACTAATTGGACTCAGAGGGTTATTGATTTTACAAAGGGGGGGATATGACTTTGGGAGAAAGAAATATGGGGGCTCCATGTTGAGCTGGAAGGAGGAAGTAGGGACTGGATATGTCAAAAATATATCATATACATGTCTGAAAGTATCATTAAAATTCCTATTAGTCTAAAAGACTACTAAGTTTTAAAATAATCTTATTATTCAAAGTTACCTCTGTAAAATAACTAAATTTCTGAGCCTAAAACATCTGGTTTTACAGTAGTGCCAGGGTTCTTATTTGCAAGACTCCAAAACAGATGATTGGAGGCAAGCCTATCTTATCTCAGTGTGATTCACAGAGATTGGACCTAGAATACATGTCTGTAGTGTTTTTTTTTTAACTCTTTGAGGGGCCTGCCAGCGAACTCCCAAATAAACACATTGAAACTTATTCTTATTTATGAATGCCCAGTCTTAGCTTGGCTTGTTTCTAGCTCAAATTATCCCATTTGTCTTTAAGTATAATTTGCCTCTAGACGTTTACCTTTCTTTATTCTACAATCTTTCTTTCCTTTTTACTCCATCCATGACTGGCTGCAGGACTATGTGGATGACCCCTGGCATCCTCCTCTTCTTCTCCTTTTCTTGCTCCTCTCTCCTCCCTCTCAAGCCTAGATTTCTCCTTCTATTTATTCTTTCTGCCTGGAAGCCCCACCTATCCCTTTCTCCTGCCTAGCTATGACCCGTTCAGCTCTTTATTAGACCAAACAGGTATTTCAGACAGGCAAAGTATCACACCTTCACAGAGTTAGACAAATGCGACATAAAAGAATACAACACACCTTTACATCATTACACAAATGTTCCACAGCATAAACGAATGTAACACACCTTAAACTAATATTGCACAACATGTGTCTGTCCAGGGAGTGAAATTATTGGAATAGTGCTAACTGGGGCCAGGACTTAACACCACCAGGCTGTGGAGATGGGGCTGACCCTTCAGGCCTCCCACTGCTGAGCTGACAACTTGCTGTTTGCTGACAACCACATTCTGATAGCCGCTGATGACATCCTGGTTCCCAGGAAAATGGCTGTTTCCCCTACACTATCCCCTCTCTTTGAAAAGTCTTTTTTAAGCACCAAGAAAAAGCCAGATAGCAGCCTATTGTTGGGACCCTTTCTGTTCCGTGAGAGCTCTGGTGATTGCTGATCTGAGTCCTGACACCTTTATCTCCATCCTAGGAACTCTCTCTTGCTGCTCAATAGTTTCCCCTTTCACACTTCCCACTGTCTGCAGGTTTCAGTCCTCAGCCTGTCAACTCTGATGCTGGGAGCTCAGGTGGGCGGTGATCATCCCCTTCCTTTGCACTAACACCAAGCCCTCTTTTGTCCTTTGGCCAGACTGAGTCACACTCAGGGAGATCACTTGGACCTCACTACTTTCTTCCTTTGTATGTAGATCCCATACCCCACTATGTCCCCATTTACAGGCACCCCCCACCCACCTCTCACTCATCCCCATTGTTCTCCAGACAGCTTTGCTTCTGTTTTATGCCATCAGCACATATGAGTTTCTGGATCTGTAAAGTGAAGGCCGGTGGATGATGCTCTGTCTTAGCCACTCTTCTCAGCCACTAGAAAAGGATGACAAAGCTCCTTCTTCTCAGAACTTCTGTAGCCTCTACTCCTGCTTGCAAATGCCCCTGGCAGCAAGACATCCTCTTCCTTTCAACTGCATTAGATTTTTTGACATGTGATATGAAATCTTCAATAGATGGTGATCAGAAGGGCAATGAGCTGGTAAAGAAGACAATCAAAAAGAAAGCTGAAGTCACAAACAGAGGGGACTGTGAACACTATCCTTTCTTTGTGTTGGGATGTAACTGGAGACTGCACTTTAATTTCTCAGCCACTCAGACCCAAATAATCACACAGAAACTGTATTAATTACAACACTGTTTGGCCAATAGCTTAGGCATATTCCTAGCTGGCTTTTACATCTTAAATTAACCTATTTATAATCATCTATGTATGGACACAAGGCTGTGGCCTACTGGGAAGGTTCCAGGTGTCAGTCTCCTTCAGCAGCTACATGGCATCTCCTTGACTCTGCCTATTCTCTCTCTATCTATTCTCTCTCTATATATATATCTCTGTTCAGATTTCCCACCTGGCTTTATGTTGCTAAGCTATTGGTTAAAACACCTTTAATCATTAGCCAATAAGAGCAACACATATACAGAAGGACATCCTGCATCATTGGGAGCTCTTCAGATCATTTCTCTTGGTGGTGTTGAACTGAACAATGCTTTTGTCTAAGTGAATTTTTCCATTGTCCCTGTAACTTGCTGTCCTGATTTGCTTTCCATTGCCGTGTTAGAGATCACGAGTAGAAGCCACTTGAGGAGGAAAGGGTTTATTTGCTTTACAGGTTACGGTTCATTATTGAGGGAAGGCGAATTAGGAACTCAAGGCAGGAACCTAGAGGCAGGAACTGAAGCAGAGACCACAGAAGAATGCTGCTTGCTGGCTTGCTCCTTCTAAATTGCTCAGTTTGCTTTCTTTCTTTTACAATCCAGGACCACTTGCCTAGGGTGTTGCTGCCCATAGCATGCTGGCCATTCCGAATCAATCATCAATCAGGAAAATGCTAGTAAGCTGCCTTACTGGCCCGTTTTACCAAGTGAGAGGGTTTCCTCAATTGAGATCCCTCTTCTCAGAGGATCCCAGCTTATGTCAAGTTGCCAAAACAACAACAACAACAAAAACTAAGGATGGCATTAACCATCCTTTTTCTAGCCTTCTGCCTTAGTTTTGGTTCTCTGTTGTGTCTGTGAAGAGACACCATGACCATGACAACTCTTATAAAGAAAACATTTCACTGGGATGACTCACAGTTTCAGAGGTTCAGTCCATTATCATTATTACAGGGAGCATGGTGGTGTGCAGGCACCCGTGTGCTGCAGCAGCTGAGAGTCCTATGCCTTGCAGGCATCAGGAAGTCAATCCACCACCTCTTTCCACTCTCTTCTTCACACCTTTCAGTAACTACTGTGGTATTCTTGGGTTGCAGAAGATCAGCTATTTAAGATTCTACACAGGAGATGGCTGAGTTAGTAAAATGCTTGTCTTGCATTTTGCACAATTCTTGGTAGTCCGAAGCTTCAAAGCCTGGGACAGATGTCTAGGGAGGAAAGAAGTGCAGCCCAGTTCTTGAGAATTGAATCATTTGTTTCTGTTTTGCTTTTGTTCTCACAATCCCTCAGCCAATTAAATGGATCTGTATCAAGGGCGATCTTCTGCCACCTCTATTTAGGCCCTCATACCATTCTCCTCTGGGAACTTTACTGGCCCGCTCCAAATCAACGCTACACCAGATCTGTAGGTATTCCAAAATATCTAATTACCAGTCATAGCATTTCACATTCATTGCTCACTCTGCTGATTGGTTTTAAGTGTCAACATAAATTAGAATTACCTGGGATGAAAGTTTTAATAAAGAATGCTTTAGAACAGGTTGGCCTGTGGACATATTTGTAGAAGACTCACTGTGGTAGTTTGAATGTAATTGCCCCCCTCCAAAAAAAAAAAAACTCATAGAGAGTGATACTTTTAGGAGGTATGGCCTTGTTGGAAAAAGTGTCATTGAGGGTGTGGACTTTGAGGTTTCTTACGTGTCAGATACCATCCAGTATCTCAGTCAACTTCCTGTTGATAGCAAACCAAGATGTAGCCTGCACCAGGTCTGCCTGTACACCACCAAACTCCCTGCCGTGATGACAATAGACTAAACCTCTAAAACTGTAAATGAGCCACCCCAATTAAATGTTTTCTTTGTAAGAGTTGCTGTGGTCATGTGATGTGGGATTCCCCTCTGTATGCTATGAATATATTTTATTACAACTGGTCATTAAAGAAGCTGTTTCAGTCAATGGTTTAGTAGAGTAAAGCCAGGCAGGAAATCTGAACACAGATATAGAGAGAAAGTTGGCAGAGTCAAGGAGTCACCATGTAGCTGCCAAAGGAGAAAGATGCTAGCTGCCAGCCAGAACCTTACCAGGCTGGCCTCAAACTTAGAGATCTGCCTGTCTCTGTCTATGGAGTGCTGGGATTAAAGGCCCATATCACCACAACCTACTTTAAGCTTTCCTTTAATTTCTTTTTAAAAGTTGGTAACTTAGCTGGGTAGGATCTTGTCCTAAGGTCACTCCCTTTATTCGATTTTTTAATGTTTATCTCCTTGAACACAGAATTTAGCTCTATTCCACTTAACTCCATTCCTGGTGCTCTTTTTTTCCCCCTAAAATTTTATATTTCCTTGCTTCTTTTCATTATAAATCTGTATAATATTGGAGTGATCAGTAATAACCATACAATAAAGTCAATACTAAATTGTTCTGAGATTTCCTCTGCCAATGGAATTAATCCAAATCTCTTCACTTTGGCTTCATACAGGCTCTTAGGAAAAGGGCAAAAAGCAGCCACATTCTTCACCAAAATATCACAAGAAAGATCTCTAGGCAACATACTAAAATTCTTCTCTTCTGAAACCTCTTAAGCCAGTGCCTGCCCCCACCTCCTAACCCTTCCTGCCCTGCCACAAGCAGTTTGGACCATTCTCAGCATCACTGTCTTCCACGCTGTTTTTAGTATGGCTCATTAGGTAATGTTTGAAGCATTCTACTGCTTTCCTAACCCCAAGTACCAAAGTCCAAATTCCTCCAAACAAAAGCATGGTGAGGCCCGCCACAGCAGTGCCCAGTTCCTGGTACCAATTTCTGTCTTAGTTAGGGTTTCTATTGCTGTGAAGAGGCAACATGACCCTGGCAACTCTTATAAAGGAAAACATTTAATTGGGTAACTTATAGTTCAGAGGTTCAGTCCATTATCACTATGGTGGGAGAAGACCACACCTACTTCAACAAGGCTATACCTTTTAATAGTGTTACTGATATAAGGGGGCATTTTCTTTCAAACTACCACAGTGTGCTTTAATTTTAGGTTAATTTGGTGATGTTAGCCATCCTTGAGCCCACTTGCTTGTAGCATGTCTCTGCTTCCATATGCATTTTCAAGGAGCTTCAAAAGAATGCCCTGTGCTCTCCCTGGGATGGCTGAAGCCGTCACTTTAGACTCTACCACTCTGACTGACTCTAATAAGCCCTGCACTTGATGGCTCGTCTGACTCTGTCTTCTTGGAAATTCATCCTCCCCTAAACATAAGGGTGACACCTGCCTCTTTTTTTTTTTTTGAGACGGAGTCTTATGTGGCCTTGAACTCACTATTTAGCGGATGATAACCTGCAAACTCTGATTATCTTGCCTCTATCTCCAGTGCAGTTACAAGATACACCATCATGCCTGGTTTATGCAGTACTGAGGACCGAACCCAAAGACTCATGAATGCTAAGCAAGACCCTATGGATGGAGCCATATCCCAAGTCCCACTGTGTCTCCCCAGTGCTATACGGAGCACTGAGTTCTGCAAGGATCCATGGTAGCTTTCTCCATGTTTAACCTCAGTCAGCTCCCGTAGGATGAGGGAACCCATGCTTCCTGGCACTAGTAACATAACAAAGGCCAGTCAGACTTGTGCTTTTAACCAGTGAAATTTAAATTGAATAAAACCACAGAAAGAAAATTTAAGATTGAAGGCTGGGTGTTTCAAATCATGTGTTCATCAAGCAATGGGGCTCAGGCACCCCTGGTTGGACTGGACAACCAGTTAGCACCTGTACTCTTCAGCTGCTGACTTCATGAGGAAAGTCATAGCCATCAGCAGTCACCAGGCAGTGCGAGCTCATCTCCACGCTGTGTGTAAGCGCTGCTCACCTGTGCATCTATGGTTCATGCTCTTTATGGGCACAGGTAGGGTTTTAAAGTGGAATGGGCAGCATTCTGGGAGCCATTCGACTGTGATGTGGCCCAAATTATCATCGTCAAACTGCGAAAATAAAGCAAACAGCCATTTGGTGCCACAGGGCTGAGTATTTTCACCCTTTAAACAGTTTCTGGGTCCAAACTGCTGGACATTTCATGCCGAAGCAATGCTCAGTGGATTCCCATCTTCTCAAGATGCCTAGAGGTATGTGGCAAGGAAGGGTCGATGTCAGATCTGCTCTCTGGGATGCTGCTGCTCACTGGGGTGGGGAGTCTATAATCTTCCCACAAAGTCACTTGCCAACAGCCATAAAGTCTCTCTGATGTGATTTTCCTTTATGCTGTGACTGCAACATGAGGCCCTCATCACTCACTAAGACCCTTGAGCAAGGACGAGGATGTCTTGCTCTTACTGAAGCCTGAACAGTGTTGGTGCTTGAGCGAATTGCTTCTCAATGACCTCATTTTGTGCATGGTCCTACCTTTGTGGCTCCCCACTTCCTTCCTGGCCATCTGGATTCAGTAAGTTTTGCTGGCCTACTGATGCAGGGCTGTCCTGACTCTGTTCCATGCCAATGATTCATTTGTGTGTGGCAGTAGGATGCTGGTCTGACCCAGAAGACCCATGGGGATACAGTGCATGTGCGTGTTAGGATTGTACAAGAAATGTCTCTTCACTCCCATGAAGAGAACTGAGAAGTATGTGCTACTGGACATTGGAGGAACATATGCAAAGGCTGAAACAAATACAACCACCTTGCAACTGTGAGGAATTTTCTCATGAGAACAGCCCAACCTGTGACATAAGATCAACAGACTCTGGGGTTGTGAGTGATATGTTTATACTGCCAAGTTAACTAACCATTAATTCTAGATTTCTTCACATTGAGGAAAAAATATTTTTTTTTGTATTTAAGCAAATCAAATAAGGATTCTCTGTTGCTCACAACTGAGGCATCTAAAGTGTTTACATTTTGTAGTAATAAGGGCGGCGGGGCTGCGTCCCCAGCACCCCAGCTGCCCGCACGGCTAGCTTTACCCGAAATAACAACACACAAACTGTATCCATTTAAACACTGCTTGGCCCTTTAGCTCTAGCCCTTACTGGCTAATTCTGATATCCCGATCAACCCATCTCTAATAATCTGTGAGAACCGATCTTACCGGGAAGATTCTAGCCTAGTCCATCCTGGGTCGGAGCTTCATGGCATGTGTCTGCCCGGGAGCGGGGCATGGTGTCTCTCTCAGGTGTCTGCTCCCGAGAGGAGAGCTGTGGAGTCTGACCTCACTTCCTCTTCCTCCCAGCATTTTGTTCTGTTTACTCCTCCCACCCATCTTCTAACCAATAAAATGGGCCAAGGCAGTTCCTTTATTAGCCAATGACTTTCCTCCATCAACATTTGCTAAAACAAAAGCTGATTATTGTGACCTATTGTGTGCACCACCAGAGTGTCATTAAATACATTTACAATTCTTGCGAAACTGTGGCACAGTCTGTCTGCAGAACTCTCTTTCTCCTCCCAAAACCAGAACTGTGCCTGGGAAAGCCCGATTCTTCTGTCCATCTTCTACTTCCCATCTCTCTGAACTTGACCTCTGGAGCACCTCACACAAGTGGACTCACCCAGTAATCTAGCAAGGCTGGCCCAGGCAGTTAGCATGCTTCAAGGTTCATCTCGGTTGTAGCATGTGCTGATACTTCTTCCCTGTGTGGGTGAGCAGTGTTCTACTGTATGTGCATACCACGCTATTTGCTCAGCTGCCAGTGGCATCTTGGATGCTCCCCTGTTTGGGAAACCGTGAGTAATGCGGCTATGGCCATGGCTGTGTGAGCGTGCTGCAGAGATCTGGCTTCAGATCCCTTAGGGTGACCTGGAAGTAGCATTAGTGGCTGTTCTATTTTTAATATTTAGTGGCACTGCCTGCTGCTTCCCACAGTGGCCCATTCATTCACTTTAATCACTGTTCTGTGTCTACGGAGTTCTGTGGCTGGCCTGGCAGAGTCACCTAGCTCATGCCATAGTCCCTCCCTGACACAACCCAGGGATCGGCGCAGATTGTGTTGAACGAGCAGCTGAGGGAGAGAAGACACGGATGCTTTTATCTCTGACCTAGTCCAGCCTGAAAGGGGAAGATTTCTCCTACTCCAGAACTTCAAGACCCTCCTGCCCCTGGTCACCGTCCCCTATAGAACCCCACCCATACTCAGGGCTTCTGAAAGCCCTGCTAATGTGCTTTTCAGCCTTATGTGCTTTTGTCTCAGGCCGTGAACATTACTGAAATTTCATGCTTGGTAATAGTATCTGAACCAGTTGCCATAGTCTGTTCTCCAAGGCTTTGACTTGGAAATTTGCCTGAATCGCGACACCAGCTGAGATGTTGTCTTAATTAGGGTTACTATTGCTGTGATGAAACACCATGAGCATAAAGCAAGTTGGGAAAGAAAGGGTATATATTTGGCTTATGCTTCTACATCACTGTTCATCATCAAAGGAAGTAAGAACAGGACTTCATACAGGGCAGGGACCTGGCAGCAGAACTGATGTAGAAGCCATGGAGGGGTGCTGCTTACATAGCTTGCTCAGTCACTTCCTTATAAAACCCAGGACCACCAGCCCAGGGATGGCTCCACCTTCAATGGGCTGAATGCTTCCCACATTAGTTACTAATTAAGCATATGCCCTACAGACTTGCATACAGCCCGTTCTTATGGAGGCCTTTACTCAGTTGAGGCTCCTTCCTCTCTGGTGACTGTAGCTTGTATCAAGTTGACATAAGACCAGCAAGCCCAAGGCTTGGACTGTAGACAAAATCTCTGATTTGCATGTAGCCTATGCATACAAAGGTGCCAACCTAGCTAGAGGACAGATAAATTCCTAGAAACTGACATTGGGTGTCTGGGTTTTTTCATATGACTCGTGCGTGCACCTGCGTGTGTGTATGCAGCTTCTTGTGTGCAGGGGAGTTGTTCATGTGACTGTATGAGTGTGGGGGTGCATGAACATCTGAAATTCATGTAGAGATCAGAGGACAATCTCTTATAACAGTACTTAAAGACATTCTCCCTCTTGGGGACACAGGCTTCCCCAAGAATCCAGATTAGGCCACTTGTCCTCAGGCAGTCAATTAAAGCAGCAAATTAATAGTTAAAAGCAGAGAAAGGAATTTGTTCAATGGTGCCGTATGTGGGGGGATATCTAGTGCCCCTACCCCAAAGCTGATCTTTGGATACTCAGGGATGCTAAGGTTTAAGTAGAGGTCAGTGCTATGCATATCTAGGCATAAGACTACGCTAGCTAGTGTATGGTCCTGCTCATCATGTGCCCATCACTGTCTCTTCCATAACGTGGTAAATTTCCTGGGGCCCGTGTGCACCAGTCATATGAACAAGTTTGTGTTATTCATTGTGCCTGGCATTTTTCATGGGTTCTGAGGATCCAAAGGTTCTCACCCTTGTGAGGCAAACACTTTATTGACTGAGTGATCTCCCCAGGCCCAGGCCTCGACATCCAGTTCCCACCAAGAGATGATGGTGCCGTTCACTGCCTATACCTTTTTCTCATCAGTGAGCATAGAAAGTCTCAGAATCTTGCTTGCCCAGTTTTACCCACTAAGCCATCTCTTCGCCCCTGTAGCCTTTTAATGCTGTACCTTTATCAAATTCTGGCATCATGGTGTTTGGGAAAGTAGTGATGAGGGCAGCAGGCATCTTCCCCACCTTCTTTTGTGATGTGCACCGCTGTGTAGGCAAAGTTGCTCTTTGTAAACCATCTTAGCTCACAAATGTGCTCAAAACTGCATGCAAAGACTAATTATATGAGACAAAGGGTAACAAAACCCATGAAATACAAGGAAGAAATTACAAAAATATCTGCAGGGCAAGCTGCCTAACTACTTGGGGAAATACACTGCAAGGACAAAAAGAGATCTACAGCTAAAAGAGTCCCAAGAAACAAGCCATCTAGTGTCTCATCTGGATACCACTATGAGCAAAGAAATCATTGGGAGAAAAGGAATGTTTCTCAAACAATAAGTAGTAGAAACATTAGCCTGGAAAATGATAATATAAAATGATTATGGTCAATTTTTAAGGTATGATGTTTTGAAAATTGTCCTCTTTTTCTAAAGACACATCAAAATGGTTTTAACACTTATTTTTATATTTACTTATCTATATGTCTGTGTGCTCGTACGATATGTGTGAAGGTACCTTAGGAATCCAGAAGAGGATCTTGGATGGAATTACAGGCAGTTGTGAGCCTGGTACGGGTGCTGGGAACAGAACTTAGGTCCTCTGGAGTAGAAATGATCTTTGCCACAAAGACCTTTCAAAAATGTTTGTGAGTTGGATTATATAATCTATATTTTCTGCAGAAAAAAATGGAAAATGGAGATGTGAGTAGAAGAATAAAGCCTTGACCAAAAAAAAAAGATAATAAATACAAAATAAAACAGATATGAGTCATGGTTCATCATGATAGTCTTCGCATTTGTATAAAACATTCCATATATATATATATATATATTTAAAATTTTCAACAATAAAGACATAGAAAACTATTTCACAAAGTATAAAAAATATTTCGCTGCTCACTTGTTAAGGCATTTGACCTTTAGATTAACTCTGTGTTTTCAGAAATTCCTAGTTGTCTCACTTCCTTTGTGTTTCTGGGATGACGTGAGAAGCAATCGGAAATCTTTATATATAAGGGCTTTCTTTGTAGGTGCACTTATACCTGAGTTCTCATTTCATGGTTCCAAAACTACACTCCAAGATGGGTAGAGACATCTGGCCATTTTTGAATAAGCACAGTTATTGGCAGGTGGGAAGTTTTCTGCATATGGCTTACCAAATCTCTATATGCATAAATATGCACGCAATAGATGCCATGTGTTGGCTCACTGCTTGGCAGCCCTGAAGCTGGCTCCTCCAGCTAGGCCTTCTCTCCTTTTGTCCAGGAACACATGATTTCACCCTCTGCTCTTTTAAGTATTTCCATAGTTTACTTTAGCTCCTTTGGGGGAAACACAAGAGTTCCCCCAAAGTGGGAGGACTGGAGGCTATGTCAAGGTGGGATGCCAGAAATGCTTGCTGTGCATGTTGAAGCCACAGAATGAGAATGGGGTACCGAGGAAGCAAAGCGTAGGAGAATTGCAAGGGGCATCAATTTACCCAGAGAGTCTTGCAGCTTCTGGTAGTGAGCTCTAGCTGCTCCATAAAAAACTGGGCTGAACAAGCAAACAAGAATACACTTGTTCTCCCTTTGGTCTTGACTATAGATCTGATATGATCAACTTCCAGAGATCCTGTACTGCAATGAAAGCAAAATGGAGATGTTATCATAGACAAAGATTGAGATAATCTGTTGACTTTCTGTAAGGCAATAGGAATTTTAAAGAGAGATCTTCGTAAAGAAGGAAAGCATCTCCTGATGGGAGTTGGGTAAGGCAGAAAGGCAGGAGGAGCACAGGAAAAGGACTCTAAATGGGGACTGAGTGTTTGAGATGCCACGTGGCTGCCTCATGGCATTAGAGTACGTGGATGTATCGTATCATTAACACAAGCCACAGAGAGAGGTCAGGGACTTGACATGTTAAATAATTTAAAATTGTTCTGGAGGTGTTTAATGCATGCTATAATACATCAAGTGTGTTTGTTGTGTGACACTATTCCTGGGGAGACATGAATAAATGCCTACTCACACCAGAGGGAGAATTAACACTAGCCCGAAGAAAGGATATCACCCAAGTCCAACTTGGTGACTGATGGGTTTATTGGGGTTACTTACAAGAATATGGAAGAGGGATTTACTTACAGTAGAAATGATTCCAAGACAGATAAATCTCCAAAGACCACCCCAGCATGGGTGAGAGTTCACAAAAGCTGGAAACCAGGAGCTCACTGCACAGCCTATAGGCAGCTCAGTAGATTGGAGTCCTTTCCAGGTAGTTCAGTTGGTCTGAGTCTCTTCCCTGTAGTACAGCTGGCCTCTCCTCTTTTTTGGGAAGCTCAGCTTGTATGAGAGCATCTCTCAATAGTTCTTACAGCTTCTATATGTGCAGAGAGTATGGTGGTTTGAATGAGAATGTCCTGATAGGCTCATATGTTTTTCATGTTTGGTCCCTAGTTAGTGGAACTATTTGGGAAGGATTAAGATGGTGGCCTTGATGGGGGAGGTGTGTCACTGGGGATGGACTTCAGGGTTTCAAAAGCCCACATCATTCCCAGTTAGTTTTCTCTGCCTCATGACTGCAGACCAAGATGTGTGTTCTCAGCTAATGCTCTAGTGTCATGTCTGTCTGCTTCCCACCATGATGGTCATGAACTAACCCTCTGAAACTGTAAGCCAGTCCTCAGTTAAATGCTTTGTTTTATAAGTAGCCTTGGTCATGGCATCTTCTCACAGTACTAGAATAGTAACTAAAAGGGGGAGGAAGAGGATCTTCCTGAAGCCCTTGTGTCGTTTACTTCCCAAGTTTAACAGTCTTCCCTGCTGGATGGAATCCTGTTGTTTTACCCCTCTTAACACATTCATGGTCTTAATGAGCTTTTATATCAGACTGTCCTTCTTTCATATCAGACTGTCCTGTTGTGTCACCTCCCCTCCGACATCCTGCATTTTAACAAGCTTTGCTCCGAGATGAAGACTGCAACCTCAGTGTAACTGCTACACAACAATATTGTTATTTCACACAGTAAGCATTAGCACATATGTATAATGAGAAAATATAATGGAGCGGGAAAATAATAGCACGTGATTGGCATAGATAAGAAAAAAACTAGGGGAAGTTACAAAGAATGCGACAGAAGAAAGAAAATAATTAGAAGCAGGACAATAAGTTTAAATGTAAGTACATAGATGAAAATACAAATTTTACACTTTTCAGTCATCTATTTCAAACCTCAAAAGTCCCACAGACATCAATGACGGAGTTCTAATGATTATTGTAGCATAGCCCAGTAAGGAAGGATAACACTAAAACACAGCTCCTGAAGACTGAGGTAAGATAAATCTTTTTTATGATTTAAATGAATTCTTTTTATTGTGAACAAACATATAAATTTCTTCACCCCCCCCCTTTTTTTTTTTTTTAGAAAACAAAGGAAATTAGCAGGCTTAGGAGTTATCCAGTCTAGAACTGACAACATTAAGAACTAAGATATACGTTTATTGACTCACAATGACGGTAGTGTTGGCTACCTTGAGAACATGAGTTACACAGTATTCTGTGGAAGAAGGGCATGAAGACAGAGCCAGCTTCATAGAGATCCCTCTAGACAGGTGGATTTGCAAGCTTCAAGTAGAAGCGGGAAAAGGCAGTTTTCATTTCAGAATCAAAATGCAGAACAAATGAAAACAATGTGAAGTTTAACCTTCACACATTTGAGCACTTACAAATAATGCAATAATGCAATCAGGCTTTACGTTTTCGACAGCCCTTTTTTATACACTTCATTTTCTCACTATTGGTTCCAAGTTTTATCTTCATTCCCAATTATGCTAGTTACATTATACAGAAAGCAAACAAGCACTAAACAACATAGCCTTCCTAAGGGCCTGGAGAGATCGCTCTGCAGCCTTAGTTAAGAGCTCTTACTGCTCTTGCAGAGTGTGAGGGCTTTGGTTCCTAGCATCCACGTAAGGTATCCCATTACCACCTGCAACTCCAGGTCCCAGGGATCCAGCTCCCTCTGTGATTCTGTGTCACCTGCACACACATGACAGACATACATGCACACATATATAAAAATAAAATACATGAAAAAGAAGTGCTCAAAAAGAAAAGAAAAAAAATCAACCCACAAAACTTCTAAAGACAGAAACCTCAACACCTCTGCTTATAGAATTTTAAAAAGCTAGTCTAATAAAGAAAAACAAACCAATTTCTTGTTAGTGTTTTGGAAAAATGTGCTTATATCTGGATATTTCATAATATTCCTGGTGATAATGCTGGCTCTATGGCTTCTGATACCAAAAGTGAATCTGTTGCCACTAATTGTAGCCCTGAAGGTGATTTTGGAGCCTCATCCGGTAAAGTTCCAGCTACTGCTTCCACTGGAGAACACCTCACCTCGTTATAATTCTTTTTGTTGAAATAGTCATTCACTTTGATCAAGAAAACCAGAATCACAAGAGGGTAGATAGGCGATCTCACCACCGTTTGTGGCAGTTGCCTCTCCTGCTATACCCACCGCAGCTCCCAGGAGCTACTCCTTAGGGGCTGCCAGCACACATGCGTGTAGAACGTTCCAGATGCTCCAGGACCACCACCTCCATTCACCTGCTTCTTGCGGTTCTTAGTGTAATCACACTTCTTTGAGCCTGTATTTAGTTTCCTTTTTGGTGGAAATGCTTTTTGCTTTATACTTTCTGTTGACCCCAAAGCTCAGGTTTCCTTCCTCCTGAAGTTCAATACAGATAATTTCACCAAAGCTTCAGGCCCTCTGGTGGAGTGAAGGTTCTTTCATTCTAAACACTGCGTGTTCTGGTAGGTCTTTCTCCTCTGCTCTGTCTTTTGTGTTCTCTGATTAGAGAGAACACGTTTTTGAACAAATTCCAGTAACTTTTCATTAGAAGCCTATAAACAGACACACTTTTAGCCTCTTGGGAACACACACACATTGTCTGACCGAGGCTGAGCTTCACTTTACCCTCAGTTAGCCGTCAAGGACACTGGGGGGCTCTCTGAAGTAGCATGTTCAGTGCCCCATTATCTGCCTTGTCTCTTTGGGCCTGCACTGCCATTTTATCTATGGTGATGTTTGTCCCATGAATATTGTATTTCTCAGGTTTTGAGCTTCATGTTTAGTAACCTAAAGCATTCTTCAGGTCCTGGCAAACCAATCTTCAATATCAGTCACAGTCACCTTTCTCTTTGGGTCCCTTTGGTCCTCTAACTCCATCATCTAAGGGGACATTTTGAATAACTGCACATTCTTCGTGTGTTAGAAAATATGACTTCCTTCTGACCGAAAATAAATTAAATTACACAGATATGGCAGGAACATGTGGGGGACAGTGGCCATTAAGTAAGAATGTCATTACTGACCTTGAAGACAACACTAAGGTCATGTGCATTCCTAGTTCCAAAGTTAGCAAAACAGAATTGTTGTTGGTTGGTTGACTCTTTTGGCTTTTTTGGGGGTGGGCGCCACCCAGCTCCCAAATAAATCACAGTCAGAGTCTTATTCTTTCTTATAAATCCCCAGCCTTAGCTTAGCTTAGCTTGTTTCTAGTCAACTTTTCTTAACTGAAATTATCCTGTCTACTTTTTGCCTCTGGGCTTTTACCTTTCTCTATTCTATATCCCTTTCTTTACTTCTTACTCTGTGGCTTGCTGTGTAGCCCCTTGAGTCCTCCTCCTCTCCTTGTTCTATCTTGCTCCTTCCTCTTTTGGTTCCTCTTGAGCCTAGATTTATCCTCCTACTTATTCTTTCTGCCTACCAGCCCCATCTATCCTTTCTCCTGACTTCCTATTGGCCCGTTTAGCTCTTCATTAGACCAATTAGGTGTTTTAGGCAGGCAAAGTAACACAGCTTCAGAGTTAAACAAATGCAACATAAAAGAATACAACACATCTTTGTATCATTAAACAAATGTTTCACAGCATAAACAAATGTAATACACCTTAAAATAGCATTTTATAACACATAATCACATCATTTCATCAAAATTCTCTCCATAATCTTCCCTCTCACAGTTTTATGTTTTTATTTCTTTAATAAAACACTCATAAGGATATCTTTCATCACCAGGAGACTTCCACCTGTGGTGAGCAGTTAATCTGAATTTCATGTGTGTCCATATCTTAAAATGTTTCCTTTTATTTTATTTTTAATTATGTGTATGTGTCCATGTGAGCACAGGTCCCCTTAGAAGCCATAAGAGGGTGATGGGTTCCCTAGAACTGGAATTACAGTTGGTAGCTATAAGATCTGGGAACAGAACATAAGTCCTTAAGTGCCTGAAGATAAAACTCCTCTCAGTGGGCCATAAGAAAGTAGCCTGCTCTACACAAAAAGAGAAGAAAGAAGGACTGACTGTCCATAAATAGATAGCCAGGCAGTAGATGAAGTATTCTAAAAGTTATAAAGTCACAATATCTGAACAAAAGTGGAAGATGACTTCCCAGCGCTTGGCTGACCATATTGCTAGCTTTCCGTCCAGACCCATGACCTATACACATGCACCTTGCATGGTCTGAAACCACTAGTTTTTAACAGAATTGAATAGTACTGCTTGAAACAGGGCACAAAGGAGCAGCGCTCTCCCAGCTAACTGTGTAAGAGGGTCTCTTCTCTGATGTTATCTTGCCATCATCCCAGTTCCTGAAATGAAGTCAAGCTACAAACTGCTGTATTGCCATAGGAAGATCCCATTTCCCCATGGTTGGCAAGGATAATGTCCAAATATCTCTTCACCACGACATCTTCTTTCCTGTGTTTAACAAGACTGTGTGTGTGTTTGTGTATGTGTGTGTGTGTGTTTGTGTGTGTATGTGTGTGTATGTACATCATGAGAATAAGGGATACAAGGAGCAAATGACTCATTTTTAGATTCAATATGCACTGAGTGTTAATATCTACTGCCTTTCTGCTTGAGTATATATCCATATTTATTGCTAATTCAATGTCAAAATTTGACCTCACATTTTTTTAAGTCAATATATGCTTCTTGGAGCAATAAATCTTTGTAATCGCCTTGGTTTAAATCAATGCCTGTTTATGGTCTATTCATCATTTCTCAATCAAACTTCCCATGCTTCAGATACATTGAACTTCAGATTACTAAGAAACTGCTGGTCAAAGATGTTTATAGTATAAGAAGCCTAAGGCTAACCAAACAGTGCCCCTATAGTCCTAGACTGGAATCCTATCTTTCCAAGGAGATCAAGTGACCCAGAAACATATTCACCAGCATGCGACAAAAAATTGACTTTTCTTTTCATAGTGATCTTGGGTTAGTGGAAAAAAGTTGTTTTAAAGACGAAGTCATGATTCTGATCAAGTTCCAGTGGACAAAGCCTCCTGATGAGAGCCTCAAAATGGCTCTGCTTGCTGACAGCACAGAGCCCAGTGTCTGCCTGTGACAAGCATGAAGAGAGTAAAGGGTGACAGCTAGCCATGTTGGTTGTAGCAGTCCCACAGAGTCCCTCGGTGTCCTCTTTAGAGTAATCTAGAAAAGAATCTATGATGGCTGGATATCAGCAACACAAACTAAAGCCCAGATTGTGGCACTCCATTTCCTGACTTGCAAGGACCAAATGGCCAGAAGACCCTTTGAGTGCAAAATCCTATATTTGGGGATCTCTGTGGCATCTCTAAAAGTAATAACCAACCCATCTCATCAAGCACAGGTCTTATGGGTGCTCTCTATGTTGACACAGCAGAAAAGGTCCCTAGGTGGCCTTAGATCAACCTAGTTCTCGCCCCTTCTCATGTATTGTTTTCTAGAATAACTGGGGATGTGATGGGAATGCAATACCCAGAGCAAAGGGAGGACAAGCCTGACAGTCTCTACTCAGCTGGTGTCCATAGAGTAAGATTTCCTGAAGTGCTTTAGTCCAGCCAGGCATAGGACTTTGAGGTGCTATGCCTCATGCAGGTAGGCAGGTAGGCAGCTTTCCTAGTTTCCCCAACTGCTGTCATATGGGAATCCACAGGTGCAGATCCTCCACATGAAGTAGAATTCCTGAGCCTCAGTGTGGCAGCTTATAGGGACTCCCAGACCACCTGTCTGTAAGGTCTATACCTGCGTGGTAACTTTCTGTTGGATGATCTGTCTCCTTGGACTCAGACAAGTTGATGGCAAGTGCAGTCAACTCTGATTCTTAGACAGCAAATTTCAGTGTCCCAGAGTGAAGCACTCTAGGTAGGAATGGTCCTGAATATTCAGGAGGTGTTTTAAGGACTGTGGAATGCCTAACTTACCTGTGTTTTCTCCAGTGTATAGTCCACCTGTACAGTACTGCCTGTCTACCACTACCATTGGAAAGTTCGCAAGTGGAGCAAGGGGCTGGAGATTTACACACACACACACACACACACACACACACACACACACACACACGGGGGGGGGGGTCATCCTTGAAATAAGAATGCCCCTTTTATTGTGTTCCAGGGCAGCTTATATAGGGCTCTCCTTGACTAATGGTCATACCCTAGCTCTTGGGAGTTTTCAGCTACAAGCCCACAGGAAACCACTCTCCTGCCATCAGGAACTCATGAGAGTCTGGTGCTCAGACCAGCTGCAAGCATAGAAAAACAAGTTGTTTACCCCAACAGGCAAGGGGGTCACAGAAAATTCAGGGTCTGAGAGTCTGCAGTCCCTAATACTAGAGAGGAGAAAAGCAGGGGATAGAGGATAGAGAGAGCGCAGTGAAAGAAAGTAGAGCAAAGGGGATGTGTGGGAGAAACACAGCAGAGCAGGGTTATAAGGAGACTGAGTAGCTGTAGGAGGAAACCTGTGAGTTTAGGAAGTTTAGGGTAAGGGAGACGGTGAGAAAGGCTAAACTAGCATAGACTTTGAAATACATAAAAGGTGCCAGAGCTACTGAGGGAGTTCTGTAGCCAGAATGAGTTTTGATATGCTGATTGGCACTACAGGTAGCCATAGGTTCCCTCTGTTAGAGGCAAGGACAATGACTCCTTTTGGTAGATAGGAACCAGTTTCACAAGTTCCTGAAGAATTCTGGATTTTTTTCTAAGTACCAAAAATCCTCCGGTAGTCCAGGTTGAACTTAGTTCAGGATATTTATACTGCCTTTTGGAGTTTAGAGAATTGAAATTTACTTTGTCTTGATTCAATAGCCTGCAGGAACCTAATGAAAGACTTCAGAATTTTACTCCGAAGTGTGCTAGTGAAAAAGTTTTTTTTTTTTTTTTAACTGAATTAAATGTCTGTAGTCAACTCAGGAATATTTGAAATTTCTTAGGTATGCTCAGGGTTTTTTTTTTTTTTAGAAATTTTCAGATTTGAATAAAATTTGAAAATTTTGTTGGAAATAAATTTGTATTAGTTTTAGTTCATGTAACAGTTGCTGGAAAACTTGTTTGTCTTCAAGCTGATAAATTCACATCCTAACCATCAGGTCTCTTGGGGGTTTGGCAGCTTTGTGAACCTTAAAACCAAGCCACTGTTGAATTTGCTCATTCTTCTCTGTTTTATATTTGTTTTGTTTTGTTTTTATCACTCATTGTTATGATTTTTTTCTTCTGATTTCTTTCCACTTGGAATTTCCCCCAACATTTTAGATAAATCATCATATAGTTAAATTTAGCTTGTTTTCCTTACTCATAGGTGAGCTCAAGGCTGCATATTTCCTTCTTGGCCCTGTCTTAATTTTATCTCACAAGATTTAATGTCATGCATTTATTTTTCAAAATACTTTCTAATTTTCTATTTGACTTTATCTTTTACCCATGGGTTTTAAAGCATAATATGTAACCATTGGGGAATTTTCCAATTATTGACTTTTTCTGTGATCCAGTTTAAATGTTAACCCACAGTGCATAATATTCTGTATAATTTCAATTGTTAAAGATTCAGTAAGCTATGCTCTGCAGTGAAAGACATGTGGTCTTTGATAAACACGATGATGAAATACCTTAACTACAAGAAACACTCTAATATTGCCTAGAATTTGCTAACCGTGATGTTTGAGTATTGAACATCTTTGCTGTTTTTTTTTTTTTGATGCATTGATTCAGTACAAAGATTTTAAATTCCATGATAATTAATTGTGAGGCCCTTAGAAAGCCTTGGGTAAATTTGTAAAGAGCAGATGAAGTCCTGAGTAAATGGGTATTGTTGGCATGGGCACGGTTATGCCAAGGAGCAATGTCTCAATCTCATGAGAAACTGGCAAAGCCTTTCTCTCCTTGGATGAGGATCAGAGGGAGGGAAAAAGCCTTCCTCAGGATAAGTGTGAATGCTGATGGTGCATGCAAGTGTGAGTGTTTACAAATGATTGACAAGTGTGTGCAAAACCTAGCAACTGTAGCTTCTTCCTCCTGAATGTTTACAGTCTCAGAATGTTTACCTATAGAGCCCCACATTGACTAGCTAACCCTTCCTCTGAGCTATACGGAGCAAACATGCTTAAGGTCTGGGTTGTTGCATAACAGTAGGTACCTTCTATGAGAGGAAAAAACCTACCTGAATCCAGATTTTCTGTACACATGTCTGTGTGCTCTGTCCTTTTATCATTCCCCCACCACCTCAGTCAGGTTCCTAAGACCAAGCCATATGGGCAGGACAATTAATGATTTTCCTACTTTTTGATTAGTTTTAAATTTTTGCTGTTTGGTGGTTTGAATAAGAATGGCCCCCATAGGCTCATAGATGTGAATACTTGGTCACCAGGGAGTGGCACTATTTGAAAGGCTTAGTCTGACTTTGTTGGAGGAAGTGTGTCACTGGGGGTGGGCTTTGAGGTTTCAGAAGCCCAAGCCAGGCCCAGAGACTCTTTCTCTTCCTGCTGTCTGAGGATTCAGATATAGAACACTCAGTTACTTCTCCAGAACCATGTCTGCCTGCGTGCTGCCATGTTCCCCACAATGATGACAATGGACTTAACCTCTAAAATTGTAAGCAAGCCCCCATTAAGTGCTTTTCTTTATAAGAGTTGCTGTGGTCGTGGTGTCTCTTCACAGCAATAGAGCTCTGACTGAGACACTTCATATTAGTCAGGTTGTGCTCACTGTATATATAAAATGTTTGCATATACTACTTATAATAATGCATTTATCACCTTTGATATCTCTGTCCCCATTCTTATTTTCTCTAAGTTTACTGGATCTGATATTAATACATGGATGATGGCGATTTTTTGGTTAGTGTCTATATATATATATATATATATATATATATATATATATATATATATATAGAGAGAGAGAGAGAGAGAGAGAGAGAGAGCTCTCCTTCACTAATGGCCATGCCCTAGCTCTTGGGAGTTTTCAGCTACAAGCCCACAGGAAACCACTCCCCTGCCATCAGGAACTCATGAGAGTCTCGTGCTCAGAGCAGCTGCAAGCATAGAAAAACAAGTTGTTTACCCCAATAGGCAACAGGGTCACAGAAAATTCAGGGTCTGAGAGTCTGCAGTCCCTAATACTAGAGAGGAGAAAAGCAGGGGATAGAGGATAGAGAGAGCGCAGTGAAAGAAAGATTCCAAGACATTTCCTGCAGCACTTGCCTGTGCTGCATCATGTGACTTTTCTATAGCCTGTGAACACATGAACACCTGACATAGGCACTCGGCAGTGCACCCGAGATCACTCCTTACAACACCAATAAACCCTGAATGGAGCAGATCAAATTTCAAAGCAGTAATAGACTGTAGTGTTCTTACTCTGCATATGAAGTTTTCTGTGCTCATAAAAATAATGATTTAATTACAGAAGATAAACTTTTAATATGTTCTTATTGTCTTTTCACAGCATGTTTAAGTATCAGATTTGTAAATCTTTGGCTTGTCGTGTTAGAATGTTTGATTTCAAAACTGGTTGTTTTACCATAGAAATACCTGCTCATCCATATCCATCTCTGCCCTATTCACAATATCCTGGAAACACAAATAGGATTGATATGCATCAGCTGATGAATGGATAATGTGAATGCGGCATATTTACACAATAGGATATTATTTAGCTATTAATAAAAATGAAACCCACGAGCAAATGAATGGATCCGAAAGAATCATTCTGAGTGAGGTAACCCAGCCCCTGAAAAACAAATGCTGGATATTTTTTCTTGTTTGTGAATATTAGCATTGGCTCTTCAAGTCTGTGGTATAGAAGCTTTTGTAGAAAATCATATACAGAATTTACTGCTTGAAGGGTTCAGATGGAATGATGGGACACAAAAGGTTACACTAGAGTTTGTCCTGAATAGCTTTTTTGTCAAGTTGACGCAAGTTAAAAGTCATTTCGGAAAGGGAAATCTCAGTTGAGAAAACGTTGCTACCAGAAAGGCCTGTGGGCAAAACTGTAGGGCATTTTCTTGATTAATGATTGATATGGGAGGACCCACCTGACTGGGTGGTGGTGCCAACTCTGGGAAGGTGGTCCTGAGTTGTAGCAGAAGGTAGACTGAGCAAGTTATGAGGAGCAAACTACAAGGAACAAACTAGTTAAGACCATTCCTCCTTGGCTTCTGCTTCAGCTTCGGCCTAAAGGTTCTTGCCTTGCCTTCCTGCTCTGGCTTCTTTTGGACTGTGGTGTGGAACTATAAACTGGCAGAAATACTCTCCTTTCCAAGTTGCTTTTGGCTGTAGAGTTTTTTTTAAAAATATTTATTCATTTATTATGTATACAATATTCTGTCTCTGTGTATGCCTGCAGGCCAGAAGAGGGCACCAGACCTCATTACAGATGGTTGTGAGCCACCATGTGGTTGCTGGGAATTGAACTCAGGACCTTTGGAAGAGCAGGCAATGCTCTTAACCTCTGAGCCATCTCTCCAGCCCCTGGCTGTAGAGTTTTATGACAACAATATAAACACTAACTAAGTCAGGGTTGGGCAGGGGAGAGCAGGATAGAGGAGGAAATATACGAAGGGTTAAAAAAACACTAAATGCATTTTGAAAAGTTGCATGGAAATTCATAGTGTAGACACACGCTGTAAATAAAACAATGACCTCGTGAAATTTGCAGGCAAATGGGTGAAATTAGGAAAAATTCATTCCCAGACCCAGAAAGATAAACATAGGTAGTTATTAGAAGTAAAGTATAGGCTATATAACCTACAGTCCACAGCCCCAAAGAGTCTAGATAACAAGTATGGTCCAAAGAGGGATGCATGAATTTCCCTGGGAAGGGGAAGTAGAAAAGATCTCGTAGGTATAATGGGGCAGGGGTTGGGGGTTTGGAGGGATAGGAACTAGAGGGAGCCTGTTAGACTGGTTGGGTGTGGGAGGTGGGTTGGAAGCAAGATGGAGGGAGAAAGTAACAAAAGAGATGTCTTGATGAGAGGGCATTTTGGGGTTGGGGAGAAACCTAGTGCCAGGTAACGTCCCAGGAACCACAAGGATGTTCCCAACTAAGACTTAGCAATAATAGAGAGGGTACCTGAACTGGCCATCTACTGTAAGCAGATTGGTGACTTCCCTAACTGCCATCAGAGATACTCTATGCAGTAACTGATGGAAGCAGAGGCAGAAATCCACAGACAAGCACTGTGCTGAGCTCCAAGAGTCTTGGTGAAGAAAGGGAGGAGGGGTTATATGAAGCAGGGGGTTCCTGATAGTGTAGCTCACAGAGACAGCAGACCTTAGTTGCAAGAGAGCATGGATGCTGAACCAACAGTCTACATGAGACCTACCTAGCCCCTCTGCATGTGTGTGACAATTGTGTAGCTTGGACTCTTAGTAAGGCTTCTAACAGTGAGAGCAGGACCTCTCCCTGGAGCTTAGCTGGTTTGGGTAACCTGCTCCCCATGCTGGATTAACTGGCCAGCCTAGACATAAGCTTGCTCCTGCCTCAACTTGATGTGCTATGCTTTGTGCAAGCCCATGGGAGGCCTGTCCCTTTCTGAATGGAGATGGAGGAGGAGTGGCTAGGGAGGTGGGTAGATGGGAAAGGGGAGGCTCAAGTCAGACTAAAGGAAGGGGTGGGTATGAAATACTGCACTGAGTTGAGGAGCTGTTGACAATGGTCAATTGCCAGTAGAGAGAGAGATTTTTCTCTAAGAGCAGAACCCCTGGTAAGTCAAATGTGCTCCAAGGGAAGGCCACGCACCCAAGAATATTTGTGCAGCACCAACTGGTCTTTATGGGATATTAAAAATAATAATGACAGGGCATTATGTGGCTAGGGAAGGGGCACTGGATCTGGAAAGAGTTGGAGGAAGGGGGATATCTGATCAATATATACACAAAATGCACAAAGAACAAAAATAAAATATGCTGCTCGAGTTGCTGACTTGAGTGTCTTTACGAAGTAATTAAATGAATTTTGGCTTGGGATGAGAGGAGAATTTCCAGCAATTTCTGAAGTGGCCTTAAACATACTTCTGCCTTTTTGTGCTAAACATTTATGTAAAGTGGCATTCTCAGAGTTGCTGGCTATAAAATCAAAGTATCAATCTCCTCTGAAAAACATTAAAGATGCTCTGTATCCCACAGTATCAAATTTTCTGCCAAGATTTAATTCCTTATGTAAAACCAAGTACATCCACCTTATTAGCATGCAAATTTGCTTTTGTCTTTAGTGGTAAATTACATGCATACCAAAATGATAAAATTATATGCATACCAAAGGATCGTTTTAAAATAAATTTCTCTATGATTTATTATTAGCAAATGTTTATGTGTATACCTAATTTGCAAACCTCTATCTCAGGATCACTGAAAATTTCTCAGTTGAAAAGAAGTTGTGAGTGGAGTTTAAGAAGCCTTACACTAGAAATCCAAACAGAACCGCAAAGCATGCACGAACTATTTGAGACGTATGGGCTCAAAGGGAATGCAATGCCCATTTAGCAAGAGTGAACCAGGCAGGCCCTGGGTGGCTCTGTCTCAGGCTTCTGCCCCAGGACTGCACCTTGAACATAGGAGATGATGCTGCAGTTCCTTCAATGTTTCCATTGGTGACACTGGGACTTTTGGATAAACAGATGAAAAAAAAAAACCCAAGAAATTCAACCGTAAACATATTTTGAAAAATGACCCAGACTGTGAGACCCACTAGGTTCTTGCAAGGGTGTGAATATTTGAGAGTTCTATATTCATCCCTGGAATCCCCGTGCCATCCTTAGTAGTCACGGCTTGTTGTCTGGGCTCTTTGGGCATTTGGCGTATGTTGGCTACTGTTGTGATTGGAATGTGAAATGCGCCTCATGGGCCCATGTGTTTGAACACTTGTCATCAGTCGGTGATGATATCTAGGAAACTCATAGAAAGTCCAGTAGGTGGAAGCTTCTTGGCCAGAGGTGTGGAGGACATCGTGGTGAGGTATACCTAGCAACAGGCAGGGAAAGCACGGAAGCCGATGGGCGCTATTCCTCTGGGACTCTGAGCCAAATAAGCCCTTTCTTCCTTCAGTTCCTTTTGTCAGTGGGTTTTCTCACAGCACTAGAAAGTAAACCAGGACAGATTCCAGTTTTCTGTTCATTCATTCTCTCCTTCCTTCTCTTACTGTCGATCAGGAATGTAACCAGCTGTTCCAATTTGGAGTTTGGCTAGTTTTCCTAAAAGCACGTGTATTGAAGCCTTGTTTCCAGACTGTGGTGCTATTGGGAATTGGTAACACCTTTAGGAAACAGACCCAATGGAAACAGATAAGAGGTGAGAGGTGTGCTCTTGGAGGAGTCAGAAGGATCACAGTCCCTTCTCCCTTCCTTTGCTTCTGGTCTGGCATGAGACGAGCAACTGCCTCCATGATATGTTCCTAAAATGACACACGATGTCCCCACCAGTCAAAAATATTGGAACTGAGTGAGGACAGACCGAAACCATAAACCAAACAACCAATCATAAAAAAAACCCCAACGACCTATAAACTTCCTTTCTTAACTGGTTCTTCAATTCTGTCACAGTGATAGAAATCCAACACACTAGTCCTTTTTCTTGGAAGCCTGTGTTGCTCTCTGCTGACCCTCCTTGGATGTGGCTAATGCTGTGATTCTGGGTACCCTGTACACCTCAGGGTGAGACCTGATACAGACTCTTCCCATTCTCGCCCTGAGATTACTACCAACTTCACCCATCCCTACGGGTTCTATATACTGTTTACCTTAAAGTTCCCTTAAATTATCTCTCCTTTGTAACCTCTGATCCCTTAGTTATGCCCCCCACTTGCCACACCTGTTGAGCAGCCACGTTGGTCACCCTTCTTTGCATGTGTGTGTTTTATGGATCTCTCTTGGTTGGTAGTGATTTCATCAGGGTTCCACGCTCTGGCTCTTCTCCTCAGATCCCTGTCAGCAGGGTTCATCCACGTTTCTCTCACTCTATAGAAGGCAACTAAAGCAACATCAGTCATCCTTTTATGTGACTCTTAATTATTTTCCCTCCATGAATCAAGAGATTGTCAATAAGTGAGCTCTTCCCTCCTCCGCACGCACAACTAAAGTGCCATTCATCAGACTCCAAGCAGAATTATTGATGAAGGGTGCAAGGTTATTGAGGAGGAAGAAAGCAATAAAACAACATTATGTTGGTATCAATGGATGCTTTACAGCTTTTGGAGCATTTTGATGTCTATTAATTCTTCCAAGCCTTCAAACTTTCCAGAAGATATCTAATAATGGAGACCATGGGTAGAGCCCTGGACTTCTCGTTCTTTCCACCAAGCTGTTTATGGAAATGCTGCTGCTGAGAGGAAGCTCTGGTCAAGGCATGCAAATGACTGTGATTGTCCATTTGCTTCTCATTATCCCCATGCCCTAGTGGTCAGTCCTATAGACGCACACACACAAAAACATGCACGCACGCACATGCATGCATATGCACGCACACACATACATATGGAAAGAGGTGGGAGGGAGAGAGAGAAAACAAGAATTTGAGAGGGAAAAGTGTCGAGATATGTTGGAGGTGGAATATGACAAGAAGGAGTGGTGAATTTGATAGTCCAGAGTCCAAATGCACACCTTTATAAACAATGGCTTAGAAGAACAAGTTGATGCAATTTTTTTTAAATGATGGGCATTATAGGCATTAGATTAAGGAAAGGGAGAAGATTCATTTTCCTCAGATCACAACCAAAATTTAATCCAAAGCCCCTCTTGTGGCTGAGAACTATCAGCCCTTGTTGGGTGCTAAGGGAGGGTAGGTCATCTTTCCTAGGGCTGTAGCCACTGGCAGGTTGCTCAGTGAATGACTCTGTGCCCATGCTCATATGGGCATCACTGATTATAATCAGTGGGTTATAAAACAACATGAAAGGACATGAAGTTGGGAGGAAGATATGTTGGAGAGGACCTGAGAAGAGCTGGAGGCAGGTAGATGATAGATAGGGGAGAAGAGGATTACGATATCGTCTCGGTTTGTTTTACTGTCAGCTTGGTTTTACCTAGAGTCATGTGGGGAGAGGGAACCTCAGTTGATTGCCTTGATCAGATCATCCTGTGGCCATGTCAGTGTGGGATTACCTTGATTAATAATGGATGGGGGAGGGCTCAGCCTACTGTGGCTGGCACCATCCACACATAGGAGGGCCTGGGATGTATGAGAAAGCCGCCGAGCCTAAGCCAGGGAGTGAATCAGTAAGCAGATACTATCATGGTTTCTCCTTCAGGTTCCTGCTTAAGTTCCTGCCTTGGCTTCCACCCATAACGGATGTGAACTCGAAGTATGAATTTGAATAAACCACTTTCTCTCGAAGTCACATTTGGTCAGAGGTTTTTTTTTTTTTTTTTTTTTCAGAAACAGGAAAAGTAGATAAATAGAGCAAAAAAGCAGAACTTTCCTAAAACAGACACTCACAGATTCAGTTCATAGCAAATAAGACTTTTCTAATCAATGGGGAGGGGAAAATATAGGCAACAAAAATTTAGGAATAATTAACTACCCGTATAAAGATTTTCAGCCTCTAAGGAATTAAGAAGACTAAAACTAGGATATATAAAAACTCTCCAGCAAAATTATTCTACATATAGTTTTGTACATGTGTATCATAAAGCTATTAAATAAAAATATGTAAATATAGTTATAACACTGGCAAAGATTTAATGTAGACATATTTCTTTAAAAGGCACATGGCATAGATAGATATCCTTAAGTAGACATAAAATTTCTTTAAAAGCCATAAAGTAAAAGAGTGGCAATTTGAATGACAATTTGAATGTCTCGCATGATGCCATAAACAAAATTAAAAGATAAAACATGAATTTCACTTCTGGCTCAGATAAAATAACACAGCCTGCATTTAGCTTCTACATGACCCAACAACATAAATCAGAGAGAGCGTATAAATCAGTGGTGACCAGACCTCAGAATTAAGCAAAGCATCCTAGGCAGACCAAATCCTGGATTGGTGCTCATTGTACTGACAATGTGCAGGCCTCTAAGTTTATAACTCATAATTCATGGTACACACAAAAACTGTCCTGGGGAGACAGCTGAGTTGGAAAGTCACTTACTAGACACACACGAGAGCCTGAGTTCAACCCCCAGAACCCATATGGAAAATCCCAAGTATAGTAGCATATGTCTGCCTCCTAGAGCTCAGGATGCAGAAACAGGTGGCTCTCTAAGACATACGAGCCAGTCAAGATAGTCAACAGGGTGCGTGCCACGCCAGTAAGAGGCCCTTTTTTAAAACACGGGAGTATTGCCCAAGAAACGAGACATGAGGTTGTCTTCAGACTTCCATACATAGCACATACGTGCACAGGTGCCTCCACACATACATGCACCTATGTTTGCTGTTTGCATACAACACACACACACATCAGACAGTACAAGACTACACTAGTATGCCTAAAACCCTGGGTTCCGTCCCTGGTACCACATAAGCTGGAAATGGTGGCACTTACCTGTAGTCCTAGCACTTTGAAGGAGGAGTTTTGTATGAAGGTCACTTGTTTGTTTCCCGGCTGCCCGGCAGCTCAGACCCAAAATAATCACACAGAAATTGCATTAAATAAATCACTGCATGGCCCATTAGCTCTATTTTTTATTGGCTAACTCTTACATATTAATTTAACCCATTTCTATTAATCTGTATATCACCACATGGCTGTGGTTTACCAGCAAAAGTTCCAGCGTCTGTCTCCGGTGGGGCTTCATGGCTTCTCTCTACTCTGCCTTCTTCCTCCTAGCATTTAGTTTAGTTTTCCCCACCTAGCTTAGTTCTGCCCTGCTATAGGTCCAAAGCAGTTTCTTTATTTATTAATGGTAATCACAGCATATAGAGGGGAATCCCACATCAGAGGAGATAGGAGATTCAGGAGTTCGAGGTCATCTTTCTGGGGAGATGGGAGGCAGAAATCATGCTGTATACTTTAGAAAAAGAGAGACAAGACACTATAGGAACAGCTCTGCTGGCTTCTTGAAGAGGCCTGAGTTCTAATTTGCCTTGTATGACCTGTATCATGTGGCCCAGTTGCCTCAAAATTGCTGGTCCTTCTCATCTACAGAGGGCATAGGTACTGGCCTAGTGCACAAAGCATCCTGCTGGTAACGTCACTGCCTACTGTGAGCATATTCTTTTGCTAACTGCTGTCACTGGAAACACTGGGTATCTCAGGCCACCCCTCTCTTCTACCAGTATGGTCAGTTAGTGGATCTAGGGGCAGTAATTCAATCCTGGCTTAACTTGCTGTCTCTGTGAACCAATAGTTCACAGTTGAAGATATAAAAGTCCAACTGGTGTTTTGCAGGGCTAACTAGGTTGGGCTAGAATTTGTTGGGCTACTTTTCCTTTCTACTTCATTTAAACTTAATAGTTTAAATGAATGCTTTAATGAAATAAATTCTTACCATCATTCTGACCCTCATGAACACTTAAAGAGTGTTGTTCCCTCAGAACCATTTGGGCACAAGTAGAATTAAAGGCATTTGAAAATTATGAAAAATAACGAGCACTGGAAGATGGTCAGGTAAGAAAGACTAAGCGAAATCAGAGAAACTAGGAAGGGAGTGGAATCCCTAAGGCCGAAGGGGGTCTCCCAATACCAGGACCAGAAAGTAACTGAGGTGGGAGGAGCCTAGTGCCATGTCTCACTCCTGTTATGGGATGAACTCGGCTGCTGTCTTATCTTCTCTTCCTGTTGGTGCGATAAAACACTCTGACCAAAGCAACTTAAAGGAGAAGGGATTCATTCTGGCTCATGGTTTAAGACCCAGTTCCTCACAGTGGGGGACTCAAGGCAGTGGGAGCTTAAAGCAGCTGTTCATTTTATATGAGAGGTCAGAAGGAAGAGAGAAATGGGATGGTTCTACGCACAATGAAGAAGAACGAAGACGTCAGTTAATGGATTAACTTCAGTTAAGGGATTAATCAAGTCGACCCCCCACAGATATGCCTGCAGGCCAACTCCATATAGACAATCCCTCATTGAGACTCCTTTCCAGGTGACTTTTGATCCTATCAGGATGAGAGTTCACACCAACCCTCACAGTCACATGATCTAAAACCAGCCATCTCCCCTGTGGGAATGGCCACAGTAAGTCTCTGGTGAGCCTTCTGAAGTCTCATGGTGGCCTTGTACTAGCTGGCCCTTCCCATGATGCAAGAGGCCTGTGGGCCCATGGTATTGTCCACGTGGGGTCGGTACATCCTTTCATAAATGTAAGCGCTCTTTTTGTTGGGAGCCATGTGAGAGGAACAGCAAGTAGCTTTGGAAGTCATGGAAAATATCAGTCAGCGTAACCATGGGGGGTGTGTCTCTGAGAGGCAGAGCCCTGAGGACGAGTATCCTGAGGAACTTATGCTGTTACTGAACATAGCTCTGCTTATTGTCCTCATGGTCACCACGGCCCTCATAGCCTACGAGCTGTATGAAAACTCTAAGGGAGTTTCTAGTTCCTCATTGGGCCATGTCACTGGTACCTAAAATAATAGTGATTGACTTTTTCCAAGCCTTTCTGCTGGAGTAGACTAAAGATTCAACCACCACCCTTACAAAGAATACAGATTGTTAGTAAAGACAGATTTAAGATGTTTCTATTAATGGCTTTGATGTGGCACTGGGTTTCTGATCCTACTGCACGTACTGGCTTTGTGGGAGCCTAGGCAGTTTGGATGCTCAACTTACTAGACCTGGATGGAGGTGGGGGGTTCCTTGGACTTCCCACAGGACAGGGAACCCTGATTGCTTTTCGGGCTGGGGGGGGACTTAATTAGGGGAGGGGGAGGGAAATGGGAGGCGGTGGCTGGGAAGAGACAGAAATCTTTAATAAATAAATAAATTAAAAAAAAAACCGTGGGGAGCAATCTAAAGTTTAGAAAGGCACACTTTTAATAGTTGAGTGAGGGAACAAGAAAAATGGCAGCCCAGTTATTACTAGATGGCATGCCTTCTTGATAAAGATGGGTTAGTGACCAAAGGCGATGATTAATTTCTTGTACCCATTTTGCCCTCAGCTTCCTGGTATGGTTTAATAAAAATTGTTGCGGAGTGGGTGTGAACTATGAAAACTTAAAATAAAAATGACTGATTTTTTTATATATAAAAGTTTAGATTTATGAATCTTTTAATATTTTTATATGATTACCTTTTGAGATAAATATTAAAATGATTGATCTTTTCTTTGTAACCGCAAACAGCTGCCTGTCAGTACAAAGGAAATTGGGTGAAATATACTTGGCTTGCTTAAAACTTTGCTAATCAATTATAAAAGAATCATTGCTTTGGGGTGAAGATGTTAAAGCGGGAAGATTAATACAAAGAAAAATATTTAACTTCTTCTGGGCTTCTAAGAAAAACATGCATCATAATGTGATTTCTTCCTGTGTAAAGACCTCCATTTGATTTTGGAAAATATGTAACTTGTAGTTGGGAGGTAATTTTTTCCTGCAAAGAATTTTTTTATCTTAAGATCAAAACCAAAAGAAAAAATTAAAATTATACCTTTTTGGCAGCTGACTTGAGATCATGGGAGCTCACGAACTCTAGACTGACAGCTAGGGAGGCTGCATAGGACCAAACCAGGCCCTTTACATGTGGGGAACAGTTGTGTAGCTTTGTCTGTTTGTGGGACTCCTGAGAGTGTGACCAGGATCTATCCTTGGTGCATGAGCCCATTCCCTATGGTGGGATACCTTGTTCAACCCTAATGCAATGGGGAGGGGCTTGATCCCACCTCAACTTAATGTGCCAGGCTTTGTTGACTCCCATGGGAGGGCTTACCCCTTCTGAGGAGTCCATGAGGTATGGGTTGGGGGAAGCTGGGAGCAGGGAGCGAGAGAAGCAGAGGGAGGGAGAACTCTGGTTGGTATGTAAAATGTATTAAAAAATTAAAATTGAAAAATATTATACCTCTTATACAAACTGTACTGACTTACATGAAACATTCTTTTCAAAAGATAGTGGAAGCATCTAAATTTCTTAGAAAACTTGGTTCAAGTAAGGCAAGGGTTCTGAATCACATAAATAAAAAACCACAAAGTCCTACTTTAATATCATAATAACACAATATCATCTTTCTTTTTTTGTTTTTGTTTTGTATTTTTTTCTCGAGAGAGAGGGTTATGTAGCTTTGGTTCCTGTCCTGGAACTAGATCTTGTAGACCAGGCTGGCCTCGAACTCACAGAGATCTGTCTGCCTCTGCCTCCCGAGTGCTGGGATTGTGTATCACTGCAATCAGGATTAGCATCACTTTAGTAATTTAGTAATATGCTAAACAAAATTCCAACCATCTTTTAAATTGAACAGGATTGAAGTGAGATAATGCACAGCACGTCCTCTTCCCTCCGGCTGGACGTCCTCTTCCCTCTGGCTGGACATCCTCTTCCCTCCGGCTGGATGTCCTCTTCCCTCCGGCTGGACGTCCTCTTCCCTCCGGCTGGATGTCCTCTTCCCTCCAGCTGGACGTCCTCTTCCCTCCGGCTGGACGTCCTCTTCCCTCCGGCTGGACGTCCTCTTCACTCCGGCTGGACGTCCTCTTCCCTCCGGCTGGACGTCCTCTTCCCTCCGGCTGGATGTCCTCTTCCCTCCGGCTGGACGTTCTCTTCCCTCCGGCTGGACGTTCTCTTCCCTCCGGCTGGACGTCCTCTTTCCTCCGGCTGGACGTCCTCTTCCCTTCGGCTGGACGTCCTCTTCCCTTCGGCTGGATGTCCTCTTCCCTCCGGCTTGACGTCCTCTTCCCTTCGGCTGGATGTCCTCTTCCCTCCGGCTGGATGTCCTCTTCCCTTCGGCTGGACGTCCACTTCCCTTGACTGGATGTCTTCTTCCCTCCGGCTGGACGTCCTCTTCCCTCCGGCTGGACGTCCTCTTCCCTCCGGCTGAACGCCCTCTTCCCTCCGGCTGGACGCCCTCTTCCCTCCGGCTGGACGCCCTCTTCCCTCCGGCTGGACGCCCTCTTCCCTCCGGCTGGACGCCCTCTTCCCTCCGGCTGGACGCCCTCTTCCCTCCGGCTGGACGCCCTCTTCCCTCCGGCTGGACGCCCTCTTCCCTCCGGCTGGACGCCCTCTTCCCTCCGGCTGGACGCCCTCTTCCCTCCGGCTGGACGCCCTCTTCCCTCCGGCTGGACGCCCTCTTCCCTCCGGCTGGACGCCCTCTTCCCTCCGGCTGGACGTCCTCTTCCCTCCGGCTGGACGTCCTCTTCCCTTCAGCTGGATGTCCTCTTCCCTTTGGCTGGATGTCCTCCTCTTCTTCCGTCTAGTGACTCCTCTGTCCATTTCACTTCCCAGAGCCTTATTGCGCAAAGGTCACAGCTCCTTAGTGGGGCTTGTTTACTTGATTTTTGATTTAGAGAAAATCTGTAAACTGGGCCAGATTTTATCTGGCAAATTAAGATTTGTGATCACAGGGTCACCTATTGGGAATGTTTCAGATAATATGAATTGTTGATCTTTGGAATTTTTCTCCTGTTCAGACGGTGGCTTCCCAATGAGGGACGACGCTGTGCGATCGGGAGGTGTGTTCAGCAAGGTGCCAGTGTTCTTTCATTCTTTTTTGTGGCACAATTTTGGGTGTAGACATTTTCATTTTGCCTAGTCCAATTATCTGCTTTGATTTGTTGTTGTTATTGCCCTCGGAACCTAATCCACAGCGACAGAGATTTCTCCGTACAGTTTCTTCTAAGACTGTGGTGGGTTTTGCTCTTGGGTCTGGGTTACTTCGACCTAGGTTTTATTTATGGAGAGAGATGAGGGCGTGCACTGATATGAAATCTGTCTAGGGGTGGGGAAGGATGCCAGTATCTTGTCCCTTGCAGAAGAAGTCCCCACGATGTTGCGCTTCCGGCTCCCAGAGTTATCTTTTGACGTATTACAATCCTAAGACTGTTTTTTTTTTTTAAAATTACTGTTCTTTTTAAAAGAATTTAAAAAATTTTAATTATGAAGGGGAGAGAGCATGTGCACAGACGCCAATGCTCGGGTGGAGGTCAGAGGCACATTTTAGGAGTCAGTTTTCCCTTCCTCCTTTACATGAGTGAGCTACAGAAATAACACTTGACTCTTATGTTTGTGAGACCAATGGTTTCCCCTCTGAGACATCTCACCAGGCTCTCCCACTTTTTTTACTTTTTTTTTTTTGCAATTTTTGTAAATGTATGCAATGTATACATTTACATTGCCACTCACTTCTACCCCCTCTCTCCTGGTCCCCTCTCAGCACATCCCTCTCCAAGCCTCATGTCCCCTCTTTTGTAAATTTTTTATAGTGCCCACTGAGTTCACTTAGTGCTGCCCATATAGGGGGTCATCCCACTGGGTCCTGGGCAACCTACTAGAGATCACCTTCCAAAGAAACATGGTCTTTCTCCTTCAGCAGACACCCATGGATAGTAGCTCCCCAGTTAGGCATGGAGCCTAGGGAGTATCTTTTTCCTAGGTACTGGAATTTTAATTGGCTTGATTTTGTGCCGGTCTTCTATTGGTAACCACAGCTGCTGTGTGTTTTTGTGTGAAACTGCCATGTCTTGTCTAGAGGGCCTCATTTCCCAGTGCTCCTCTCCATCCTTATGTACTTACATTTATTTTTATCCCTTCTTCAGTGATGTTCCCCGAGCCTTACTTGTGGTGATGGGATGATGGTGGCGGTTACACAGATGTCCCTTGGATGGAAGAACAATCACAGTCATTTCTTAGCACTTTGAACAATGATGAGTAGCTGCATAAGCCATTACCCACTGTGATACAAAGCTTCTTTGACCAAAACTGAGAGCATTTCTTTTCTGTGGAAGGTTTTGAGGTGTGTATGTGTGTGTGTGTGTGTGTGTGTGTGTGTGTGTGTGTGTGTGTTAGTATGTGTATATGCATGTGTTAGTGTGTGCATATATATGTTTGCTGGCTTTTCATCCATAGTTCCTGTCTCATAATTCCCAGAACACTTCATATTTCTTTAGTGACTAGAACCATGAACAATCTTGTCTTAAAAGTGGTTTGCCTTTTATCTTTGGTTCCTGCAGGAACTTGTGAGCCGCTCCAGAGCAATGCAGGTGAAAGGCCATCTTGTTACAACGCTGGGGCCTCTCAGGAGCAGACCTGGAAAGCAGCATCTTTTCTGTCTGACATCCTCCCGCCCTTTCTACCTGCTCATTTTTCTTTCTAAAGCAAGCCACAGAAACTAGCATTATTTTCCCCGGGACAGTCATAGAAACTAAAAATAGTCTCCACTCTTCCTTGTTTGTCTGTCTTGAAGCTGGCCATGAAGAAATTCTCTTACCTACCTCGTCTAATAGTAGAGACTAAGACCCTGATTTTATACAGGTTTCTGCCCTGTTCCAGGGAGGAAGGAATGGGGCACAAACCGCTAATGTAAAAAGTGACCTCGCAGGTCTCGTGGCTTTCTTCAGTCTGTTAACCTTCAGTCACACCCATTTTGTCCAGTTACATTTCTACCTGGCTGCTCTTGAGGAAATCAGGATTATGAAATGAAGTTGAGGCTCTTTGGATCACTGAATTCCAGGAGCATGATAGGAAGGTAAACATGAATTCGCCCAAACCCAGAGAGGGTGCAGACCCCTCTCTCCATGGGAACAAGCGCTTCTCCACTTGGACCCTAGCAGAGCTTGCTCTATGTGTGTTGGGGAGAGTTGGCCAGGGAACAGGGCATTAATGCTAGCAAATGAAAGAAATCAATGGCAAGAAAAGACTGGAAACTACATGTAAGGGTAAGAGCATGTTCAAGAAAAGTCCATGGTTTTCAAATGTCAGAAAAGGCTAGAGCTATGCGAATGACCAACAAGGGACTTAAACTCTCTTGACTCAAGGTATTTGAGTTCTGGACTTTCCCAGGCCCTCTGGTCCAGTTCTCCCTGGGGCACTGCTGGTCTCGGAACCTTTTTCTATCTCTTAATAAATTGTATTTCTGAAGGTCAGGGCCCAGAGGCAGAGATGAAGAGTGAAATTCTCCACACCGCCTTTGAGTAGAGGTACCTCAAGGGTTACGCCCAGTGAGAAGCTTCAACAGGGAAAAACGGCTGAGATTGGGAAATCAAGTCTTCCAGGGCAGAGAGAGTGCTGTGGGTATCAGTTTTTTCCTTTTCCTCAGGAGACAGAAAATAGTACTGGATGAGAATGTGGAGAGGAAGAGAAGGAAAGAGAGGGACTCCCTTTGTCCCATCCCCACAGCTGTCCATGCTGCTCTCAGACATTGTTGTAGCTGATGGGGACTCCTGCCAGATGCTGTCCCCTGGATATTATCAATGCTACCCTCTCTCTAACTCACATTCCCTCCTTAGGCCCGGCAGGAGATTTGCAGTCCAGCAAGAGGACTCCATAACACGCCTGTCATCACGTTAATGGAAATGGCACCGTTCAGTCTTTATACTCTATGTGGAAACCGGCGCCCCTGGTGATATGATAACGTTCCTTGCCATTGCCTCTCAAATAGCACTGAGGACTGCCTACGAAGACGTGTCTGCGGGTGGAGGCTGGGCACGTGTCTCATCAAAACCAAATCATGTGTTCACTTTGCCCTGCCGTAGGCTTGCGTCTGACTTGGGAATTTGAAACCATTTGTAGGCGTACAGGCGGTACAAGAAGGAATCACTGTGTTGGATGATACAGCTGCAGACAGCGAAGCCCCCTCCTCATTCCCATTTCCTCTTTCAAACAGAGAGAAAGTGGGTTTTCCTTTCTGGGAAGATGGCTTTCTGGGTTAGTGCCTCTCCTTTGGGGACAGTAATGGCACAGAAAGTCCCCTTTAAGAGCTCCTTGAGTGGTTCATCCTGCCTAATGATTCAGAAAGAGAGAGTCCCACATGAGGTGTGGAGAGGGCACTAATCACAGACAGCGTAACAGGACTGCAGCCCCCGAGTTGGGACAGAGCCTTAAAAATGTGTCCTCCTTGAGAAAAGGCTAATGGCCTCATTTCTTTGGGCTTACAGAATGGGAATTCTTCCTCCAGGGGCCAACACTCTGAACGGCAGTCTTCTGATGAATGGTCCCTTTCCGCAATAACTCTGCTTCCCTGTCATACTGGAGGAGAAAAAGACCTTTTTGTGAGCCCAGACTGTAACTTGATGGGATCTCCTCTCCCTGGGAGCCTCCTGTGGCCTGGCCCTGCTGCAGAGTGCTGGGATTTCTCTGTCACAGGGCCAGAATGCTAGAAACAGATCAGGGTCTTAATGAGTCCGACCTGGCAGAAGGTTATTTCCATATGGTAGTGCTGTCAGGACTCTTCGAGAGAGAGAGAGAGAGAGAGAGAGAGAGAGAGAGAGAGAGAGAGAGAAACTGGGATGAAAAAACAGGCTTGAAAACCAAGGTTATTTCTCTGGCTTAGCAAGCTCTACCAGAGGAATTGAAATATATCTGGTTTCTAAAAGATGTTGTGAGAAAATGTGCATGCCAGCAGCCCTCTTTTATGCCTTTCCCTTCTTTATAGTTCAAGAGAGGATTGAGAAGAATACATATTTAGACCAGACGAAATTATAGCATGTCCTAGGGAGTCTCGATGTGGGGCTCAGGCCGGCAACATTTAGATGAGACTTGTCGGGCTCTGCAGAAACTGTCCCACTGCACCCTGGGGAGTTGCATTTGTATTCCCACTCCTGGAGAAGCTGGTAATGTCACAGTCCATCTCTTGCACATTCTCCTCTGTGAAGAGTAGAAGCTTCCCTGAGCCACTTTGGACTTAGTCTGAACCTTGGCTGCTGTGGAAGCCGAGGGATCCCAGCACACCATCAGCGTGTCTGGCTTCTCCACACCTGTGCCATTAGTATTCTGTGGCTCATAGCCAGAGCTACTTGGGACACTCTTGGGTGAGGTACTAGAAATGAGTGTCGTATGTTTCCGTGGCACCAGATCCAATAAAAGAATAATTACCATGCCACCTGCCTCTGAGGCACACGGCAGAAATCCCTAGAAGGGAGAGGATGGTGGCTCATCTGACATAAAGGCATCAGGAGCTGGCACTTGGGACATTCTGTTCCTGGGTTTGCTTTCAGAATCCTGATTCTATCCTTCAAATTAGAACATATTATGGCAGCTCCCCAAGTACACACATAATGAGTTCCAGGTAATCTTGGGATATACGAGACCCTGTATCTGAATAAATATTTCACTTTATAATGGTTTCAGATTTGTACAACAGTTACAAAATTCTCTTCTATCCAATACTTATCTGACTTATTAGGAACAGTTCCCATTAATATGGAGGTGTTGGCTGTAATTAATAAGCAAATATTGATTTGTTGCTATAAAGTAAGGTCAATGTTGCCCACATCTCTTTGGGTTCTATCTAATGATCTTGTCATCTTCTACTATTTCATTTAGGACATAAAATTTATTTGACACACCTCTATTTTGCTCTTCTCCAAATTGTGTTTGCTCAATGACCTTGGCAGTTTTGTGATATGTTGGTCAAGTGATGTTTACAATGTCCTGTAACTGAGATTGGTCTGATTGTAGTTTTCCCATGATTAGATCTGGTCATAGATACAGGTGAGGAAGACCACAAAGAGTAGATGCCTTCACACCACATCAAAGGTCAGTAGTGCTGTTTGGCTCATCATGGCGGATACTCATCTTTCACTCTTGACGAGGCAGTGCTTGTCTAGTACCTCTCCTGCCAGGTTGATCTGACCTCTATCCTTTCCATATTGATGCTCTTGTGAAGAAAAGTCACTACTGACAGCCCACACTTCAAAGCCTTTTGACATTTCATTCCCTGCGTGGTGGGACAGTTTCCTGCCTTTCCTTAGGCACATCCTTAATTTCCCCTACACCTCACATCACCATCTCAGCAATAAAACTGGAAAGTTTCTCAGCTTTGTTTCTTTAAATTCAGTAAGCTATTTTCTACAGAAGGATTAGACCAGTACCCTCCACCTAGTGCCCAGGATGGCAGTATGAGGAAATGATGATTAGGATTCTAGAGTCTAAGGCTGGGTACGTGGGTAAAACTAGCAAGTCAGGACAGGCTTGGAGTGTTCTTCCTCTCTGAGGTCAGGCAGGGGCTGCAGAATTTACATTGCTGAGATGCAGTTCTTCCAAATGATTCTAAGACTACCAGCTCTGGGGCTACAGTTTGAGGACTAGAACAAGCCACAGAGGAAGTCACGCTCTTGGTAACTCATGCTATGCAATGGGCTCTTCTGCACAGTGCTGTTATATTTTGGGATATTTTTGTTGTTCTAATTGGTTAGACATGAATTTATTTGCTGATCTTTAGCTTTAATTTAATTTATTTATATACAATGTGTGTGTGTGTGTGTGTGTGTGTGTGTGTGCACATGTGCTTATACCACAGTGCATGCGGAAAGTCAAGGGACAGCTCGTGGGAGTCAGTTCTTTCCTTTTATCATGTGTGACCTGGAGATCACATTCAGGTCATCAAGGATAGTAGCAGGTGCCTTTACCCATGGCGCCATCTTTCCAGCCCTAGACATATAATTTTGATCTCTTAGTTTTTTAAATTTAATTTTAATCGCTTAGGAACATGTCTGTTACACTTAAAAGTCATAAATCGTTAAAGTAAATGTTAAACTAAGTTAAATATCATCCCTTCAGGGATTGGGGAGTATCACAGAATAGGGGCCATAAATAACGTGAGAGCTAGAGGATGGGCTGGAGAGGTGTTGAACATTGTCCTTCAGGCTGGGCCTGACCTGACCATTGTACTCATGAAGTCACCACAGCCATGGTTTCCTGTGTGAGATCTGTGCCAGACTGAGCCTGCCAAGACCCAACACAGAGGAGAGGCGTGTTCATGAGGCTCTGTCCTCTCTGAGACTGGACTGTGCTCACGTCTTCCCCCTCCTGCCTTCCGTCCTTCTCAGGCCCCATTACAAGAGCGAGCTGCTCCAACGCCTCTTGAGCCTCCCTCGGATCATGAAGCAAGGCTGTAGCATCCGGGCAGCCTCATTGGTATGCCGTTCCATACAGAGCTCTAAACAACACGTGAATTATGTATGCTGGGGCTGGCGTCACACTTAGCAGGCCTGGGGCAGCATGCATTTGGAAGGAAAGTCATTTTGATTTTCTGATGTATTACACAGCCGAACACTTAGCAGGAGCTGGGACCGGGCCCGCACGCTGGTTCTGAGAACACAGTGGGGTAGGCACACTGTGACCGCAGCCTGCTGCTCAGCAGTTGAGATCATGGCACTCAAATTCTCTGCCCAGGTGAGAAGGCTGCTTTCCTGCTGTCCTTCCCTCTGTGGCCCATCTTGAGGACTTAGCCTTCCTTTTATATCCTTCAATGTGCTGATTATTCTGGTTTTGAATTGAAGGTTAGCAAGCTAAGGTTAGCCTCAGCTTCTAAACTCTAGGGAAACCAAGTTATGCAAACTTTCTCAGCTCCTGAAAATACAATAATATGGATTCCGTATCCCTTCAGCAGTGACATCGCTGTTGTCCTGTGTGCCTGTGTGTGTGCATGTTCATGAGCCCTGGCACACGTGCCATGGTACATGTGACAGCCAGTGGACAACATGAGGCATCACCCCTCCCCTTCCAGGTTATTCGAGGCAGGGTCTCTTGATAGGGCCTATCTATGACAGGCTCACTGGGCCACAGGCTTCTGAGTAAGCTCCAGACTCCACCTCTCATGTCACCATAGCAACACCAGGATTGCAGACCCACACTGAGCCCAGATTTATGTGCAGCAAGTGCTTTGTACACTAAACCATCCCCCCCGAACCCCTCCCTTTCCCTTCTTTGTTTTCAGCACTTCTTCCTATTCCATGTGTTTCTTACACCAGTCAGAGAATAGCCCCAGTCTTTACACAGCATGGATGGTTGTTTCCCCATAATTCTATAGAAGAAGAACCATTCCTCTCTTCTTCCCAGCTTATGCAGTCTAGCCCCTCCATGAGGCCGTGAGGTCGTGTGAAATTAGGGCATAATTGTCTACAGCTGGTTATGAGGAGTCACTGAATACTCAGGTAAGGTTGCAATGACTTTGTCTATGCTCCCTTCTATGAGGTAATGCTGGTAGTCAACAAATCCAGCTGGGATAACCTGCTGATGCAGATGGTTTTATGAAGATGGTTGTTATTTTGCCCAGAGAACGGTACCGCATACCTCTGCAGCACACGGTGTGGCTCTAAGACTGGTGCCCAGATTTCTGCTCCTCAAGAGCTCGGCATTTGAGCTCCTGGGCATCTGCTCCAACTCTGAAGTCTCTTCCTGCCCTGATGACTCTGCAACCAAGACAGTTCTATGAGTGAGAAGAACTGGGACTCATTGCTTCCTAGGTGCTCAGGGAAGCTCCCCTTTGATCTACAGCACCGTCTAGCTACATCAGGAGCTCAGTTATTCAGGGTCATGAGAGGAGACTGACAACTGGCGTGGGCTTGTGGGACCTGGAGCCTTTGTGCAGGGTTTTAAGTTATTGGTAGTGCAGTGCACAGCCTGAGCTGCTGTTGTCTCAACTGGAGGCCCTTCTTCAAGCTCATCTGAGAAGCTGTCAACCTTTCTGTAGGAGACAGGTTCCTCCTCTGCCTGTTTCCAGGGCTTCAGGCATTTCTTTTCCCAGCAGGAGATTCCTGCAGAAATTCTGATTTCTTGAATTCTACTCTCTCTATAGTCTGATAACCAAAGATCAGAGCATCAGTGAATACATTCATTCCAGTCAGATAGGCCATTTATATGGTGGGGGGCTGCCAGGGCCCAGGCTCCTTGGCAGTTGAGTGACAGGGTGGGGACCAGGCTGCTTGACTTAACCACTGCTTACAACAGCTTTAACTTTCAGGGTCCTACCTTCCCAGATATCACTATGTACCCAAATAAACAGACCCATAGTGAGAGAGAGCTTGAGGCGGGGGTGACCCTCCTCTTGTCACCAGCAGGATTCACAGACACTTTCTCAGGTTTCCGACATTTAAAGGCTTCCTCTCTCACCATCTTTCCTCACACAGGCTCCCATACTAACCAGCCATGGCTGCACCAGCTCTCCCTGTGAGTGGGCTGCGTTAAACTCTGTTTTTTTTGTGTGTGTTTAAAATTAAGCTCTCTCACCGGAATGAGCTCGCAAGGTCCCAATGAGGAGCAGAAGGAGGGAGAACATGAGCAAGGAAGTCAGGACCGTGAGGAGTGCACCCACCCACTGAGACAGTGGGGCTGAGCTATTGGGAGCTCACCAAGGCCAGCTGGACTGGGACTGAAAAAGCATGGGATAAAACCGGACTCTCTGAACATGGCGGACAATGAGGGCTGATGAGAAGCCAAGGACAATGGCACTGGGTTTTGATCCTACTTCATGTTCTGGCTTTGTGGGAGCCTAGCCAGTTTGGATGCTCACCTTCCTAGACCTAGATGGAGGGGGGAGGACCTTGGACTTTCCACAGGGCAGGTAACCCTGACTGCTCTTCAGACTGGAGAGGGAGGGGAAGAGGAGTGGGGGGAGGAGAGGAGTGGGAGGAGGGGGAGGGAAATGGGAGGCTGGGAGAAGGCAGAAATTTTTTTTTCAATAAAAAATAAAAAAAAAAATTAAGCTCTCTCAGGTTTTACATGGATCCAGTTTACCACATTGGGAGCCACTCTATAGTAGGAGCTGCGGACTGTGTCTTGCCACCTGGCTAGTTTTACACCTGAAATAATTACACACAAACTGTATTCTTTTAAACACTGCCTGGCCCATTAGTTCCAGCCTCTTATTAGCTAACTCTCACATCTTGACTAACCAATTTCTAATAATCTGTGTAGCACCATGAGGTGATGGCTTACTGGAAAGGATCTTAACCTGTGTCCATCTTGGAGAGGAGAGCTATGGCGACTGCCTGGAGAGGAGAGGCATGGCGTCTGGCTCACTGCCTTCTTCCTTCCAGCATTCTGCTCTGTCTACTCCGCCTATTTAAATTCTGTCCTATCAGGCCAAGCAGTTTTCTTTATTAATTAACCAATGAAAGCAAGAGATAGATAGATGACACTCCCACATCAATGCATTTGTTGTCATCCTTTTCCTAGAGTTTTCCTCACTCTTGAAACCACACACACACACACACACACACACACACACACACACACAATCCTCATAAACACTGTCATACACAGGTTGCAGAAACCTGCAGAGAGGAAAGATGAGGGCACTCTCCACCAACCACTAGAACAAAGGGAGCAGCAGTCTGATCCTCCTGTTGGCACCTGGTAAATGCTAGATATATACCACCACACCCGGTTTATATGGTGCTGGGTATTGGCACAGGACTTCATGAGCACTTCAAAGTAACTACCAAATGGACTACATCCCTGGTACAGCCAGTTTCATTGTGTAAACAAAGACTGCTCTTTTGTTCCTGTACACCCAGACCCGAATAATCACACAAAACTATATTACTTACAACACTGGTTGGCCAATAGCTTAGGCATATTCCTACCTAACCCTTACGTCTTAAATTAACCCATTTCTATTAATCTGTGTATTGCCACTAGGCTGTGACTTACTAGTTAAGGAATGTTACTCCTTTGGCAGCTACATGGTGTTTCTTTGGCTCCGCTACTTACTCTCTCTATATACTTATCTCTGTTCAGATTTCTTACCTGGCTTTACTCTGCTAAGCCATTGGCTGAAACAGCTTCTTTATTAACCAATGGTAATAAAACATATTCACAGCATATGGAGGGGAATCCCACATCATCTTTGCATATTAATTACCTCCTTGTTTTAGCATTGGTCTCTGGGCCTTCTGTCTCTGTCCTTTATTCTCCTTGAGGATAAATTTTCTTCAGTAAAATGTTCTTTCCCCTATTGACCAGGTCACTGTGTTGATTCAAAGTCACCCCATATACCTTCAAGATGTGTCCTCTATCCATTCTGTCCCAACAGTCATGACTTGGACCCAGTGCCTACTTGGGCAGGTTGAAAGCCTGAGCGCAATCCCCATTTCTAATGGGACCCTGCCATGGACTCTGCAAGCCTCCCAGCCATCAGGGAAACAGTCTGTGCAAGGTGAAGAGTGAAACTCGTGCCAGTACCAATTTACAGGGACTGGACCAAAGGTTCCAGAATCTGACCTCAGAGCTTACTTTTCTTAGATATATAAACACAGTAAAACTTTGGGAAAAGGCTTCCAAGTGACAATTATCACAGCAAAGTTTTAGGCATACACAACACAGACACTCCCTAGCAAAGTAGCAATGTGCCTGTGACCTTTACAATAAGAATGAGTTCTATTGGCTGATAAATAGTGCTCAGGCCAAGGGCCCAAGGAGGAAGGATTTGTAATAAGAATAAGGATAGATTCTATTGGTGAAGGATGCAAAGTACACAGACAAAGTTCAGAATTTGGGTCTAAACAATGCCTTGTATTTGGGGATTTAGGAACACTGGCTCCTAGAACAGCAAAAACGTTCTCTAGGTTGTCAGCATCCACTTCAGCCTTGTGGGTCACCAGATGTCAGTTGTTTTTCTTCCTTTGAAGAAAATTGACCCATGTGTTAACAAGTCTGGTTCCTCTAATGCTTTCTTTAATCTGTGCCTCTTATAGGACTCTGAGCAAAGGGCTGTGAGCTGTGCTGCGAGGGTCAAGGGAAGAGGCCATAAGAACAGAGGTGTGTGTGTGTGTGTGTGTGTGTGTGTGTGTGTGTGTGTGTGTTATGTGCATGTGTGCAGAGCTGGGGCAAGTCATCAAGGTGAGACACTAGATCAGGAGCATGATGGGAAGACCCCCTTCCCCAAAACCACAGCGTGTGTTCATCACTTGCTTAGCAATAACCTTTGAGATTCAAACTCTTTTTTGTGAAATATGACAATTTAAACATACATTATTTGAAAAAGGAGCATGTGCAAAAATTAGATAAGAGCTGAGAATAGAAAGAGAAGAAATCCTGTAATTTTTTCTCTTCCAGGAGTCTCTTTCATAATATAAAGTATCATGGATACATAGCAATTTAATTACATATTTGTTGACACAAAGTGGTACCCATGACTGCTAAACAGGCAGGGTTTAATTGGGTGCAGAGGCTCCAACAGCTCCTGCTGCTCGCACAGGGTATGCCTGCATGCACTACTGCCTGTCCAGCCCTGGTTATGACCTGCCCCTGGGGATTGCTCCTGTGGATGCTTTTGTGCCGCCTCATGTCTTGGTAGATTTTTCTCAGTTCCTTTTCCTCCCTAAGGAGGTGGGAATGAAAAGAGGATAAAGAAGTACAGTCCCTCATGCCTCGTCATCCTTGCTTAGAAATAATGCAGGGCAGCAACCATGAACCCCAATTGCCCATCTCTAAGATGCAGCATACAATGCTCTAAGAAGTGTTGTCAGGAATAAGTGACTCATCATTGCAGTTACCCCCTTCTTCTTCCTTTTTATACAATATCCATGTACACACACCATGTTAAGTCAATCATTCATCTGACTGTCCCATGCCTTTTATTTTGGAAGTTTGGTACCAGGGGTTAAGCTGACAATGAGAGATCAGTTCCCTATGAACAAGGATCCTTCTGTCTCTTTTTTTCTTGGGGTGTCCCCATGGTATTTGAAAGCCTGGATCAGGTCAAGCCATCCAATCGGCTTCATTTGGCCAGGGCTCACCAGACTGTATCTTACTATACCTCATCTCTGTCCCCACCTCTTATACACACAACCTCACCAATCACATCACTTGGAGAAGCACCAGTTTTCACTTACCTAGTGGCCTGAAGTGATGGCTCATCTTCATTGTCAAGTTGATAGTGTTTAGAACCACCACACACATTAGGGAGTTTCTGGATTAGGATAAATTGGGTGTGAAGGCTCCAGGCCTAAATGAGAGCAGTCCCCATCTGTGGAATGTGGAATAAAGTCCTGAACTGAAGAAAAGGAGAAAGTGAGTTGAGCACCGGTGGTATTCTCTCTCTTTGCTGGCTGTAGATGGGAAGCCATTTTAGAATATTATTTCGAAGTGTGTCCCATTTGTTTAGGCTCTGAAACATTGCTTTTGTTTGTGCTGCCTCTGTTTAGCTCTGTGAAGTTGTGATTCTTCACCTGTCTGAAACACCTGATGGTCTACTAGAGCTGAATGACTAATAGCAAGGCAGGAGAAAGGATAGGCAGGGCTGGCAGGCAGAGAGAATAAATAGGAGGAGAAAATCTGGGGATTAGAAGTAGGAACCATCGAGGGGTCAGCCAATCAGTCACGCAGCCAACCATGGAGGGAGAGTGAAAGCAAGATATACAGAAGAAAAGGAAAAAGCCCAGAGGCAAAAGGTGGGTGATAATTTAAGTTAAGGAAAGTTGGCTAGAAACAGGCCAAGCTAAGATGGGGCATTTATAACTAAGAATCGGCCTATGTGAGTGGATTTATTTGGGCACCTTCATCCCGTTAACTAGAGATCCAGCCAGGACCATCCTGGGAGTAGCTGGGCTATAAGACTCTCAAGAGCTAGGTTCGCACTCACCCTGGTGAGACAATGGACACAACTCTAGGACCGAGCCTACAAAGTCTTTTGATGGGGGGGACCCATCAAAAGAGTAAAGAGCCCAAAGAATAATGCTATCAACAACAGAAGGTGACCTGCTGCCTCAGGTCTCTGCCACCATGTCCCCACCCCCACTGTGATGGACTAACCTTCAATCTCTGAGTCATCATCATACATCTTTCCTTCTGTAAATAGCTGTTTTGGTTTTTTTTTTTTCACATTAACAAGGCAAATCTCTGATACGGTTTGTAGGCTCGGTCCTAGAGTTGTGTTCATTGTCTCACCAGGGTGAGTGCGAACCTAGCTCTTGAGAGTCTTATAGCCCAGCTACTCCCAGGATGGTCCTGGCTGGATCTCTAGTTAACAGGATGAAGGTGACAGACAAGCCCTGTGCTAGCCCAGATTTCTGTCACTGTCACACAGTGACATAACAGCCATATTAGAAAGAGGACTGTGATTGGCTCACAGCTTCAGGTCTTGGCTGCTTGGCTCTGTTGCTGTGGGGTCTATGGCAAGATAGTACCAAGAAGGGAGCATCTAATTAGACAAAGCTACTCACTTCATGATGGTCAGAAAGCAAAATCAAAAAATAGAAGGAAGAACCACAGTCCTGATGACATAACTTCCTCCATTCTAGGCTTCCCTCTCTAATAGCTCTGCCTTATCCTGATGTCACCACGGGCTGGTGACCAAACCTTTAACATGTGGGCTCTCTGGGGGAACATTTCAGATTTAAATTCTCCCTCATTCATTCATCAATCCGTTCATCAATCTGGCACATGACAAAGGTTGATACAGCTTTTACATCAGTCTTGACAGGTGAGCAATGGTTTTACATAAGGAGCCTGCCCCCCCCCCCAATGACATTGCTCTTCCTTCTCTTCATCACCCATGTGGGGGCCACCTTAGCCCCATCCAAGCTGTGGTCCTGTGCCCTAGGTGAGCATTGAAGCCTTGCTGTGACCAAGAGATGGACGCCTTCCAGTTGTTGCACATGTGGTTTCTTTCCCCTTGTGGTCTACATTTGACATTCTACCTTCCACAAAGTGTTCTTTCATGCTTCTTTCTTGAGAAGCTTGAAGTTTTGTTTCCCCCATTGGGCTGGCTCGCTTTATGTCAACTTGATACAAGCTAGAGTCATCAGAGGGGAGGGAGCCTTAATTGAGAAAAATGCCGCCATAAGATCCAGCTGTAGAACATTTTCTTAATTAGTGATTGATGGCAGAAGGCTCAGACCATCGACGGTAGCGCCATACCTGGGCTAGTGGTTCTGGGTTTCATAAGAATACAGGAGGAGCAAGCCAGTAAGCAACACCTTTGTGGCCTCTGCATCAGCTCCTGCTTCAAGGTTCCTGCCCTGTTTCAGCTCCTGTCCTGACTTCTGTCAGGGTTAAACAGTGATATGGAAGTATAATCCAAATGAACCATTTACACCCCAACTTGATTTTTGGCCATTGTGTTTTGTCATAACAATCATGAGCCTAACTAAGACACTCAGATAGATTCAGTGCTTCCCAAGAATCCCGCCATCTAGGATGTATGACAATACTAAGTCTTCCATGAAGCTTTTATGAACACACAGGTCTAATTTTGGTCTTCCTATTTTGTTTCATTGTTTCTTACTCTTGAAATTATAAATTGTTTTAATTATTACTGCCTTTTAATAAATCTCAAGAGCTAATATGAAGTATCACTTTTCTATTCTCTTGCAAAAAAAAATGGTCTGTTATTAGTATGCCTTTACATTTTCCAAGAAATATTAGGATAGTTTGGGGAAATTTTAGAAAAACATGTTGGGTTTTAGATGATATTTAAAATGAATGTTCAGGTTTGCTTTAGGAGAACCGGGCTAATACAGAACTGGGCATTCGAGGTTCCTTGTGATGCTTCTCACTCACACTCAGCTAAGTTTGCTTGTTGTACCTTTCGTTAAATTTGACTTTTGTGCTTAGAGGTCTTGCCTGTATTTAATTTGGATTTGTATTTTTTATGATTTATTTGTTGTTATAAAAGAAATCTTCCATTTTATTGCCCATTCGAATTTGCTGTTGTTATTAAATAAAAACATTAATTTTGCGCGTAATTTTTATCTAGTCATTTTCTCTAATTAATTATAATTGTATGTATAAACATCCTGAATTTTCTAAGTGAGCAACCACAGTGACTTATTTTTGTCAAAATTAACTAACCGTTGTTATTGGGACTTCAAAGCGAATGTTTTAATTCATTGTTATTTAAAGTGTTCTTGGTAGATATTCTTTATCAATGTAAAGATTTTTTTTCAGCTACAATTATGGGGTTTGGTTTTCATTGTTGTTTGCTTGATTTGTTTTGATTTTGGGTACAAGGTGTTGAACTTAGGGCAAACACCCCACTACTTATGCCCAGAGACCACAGGGGGCCCTGGAACCAGAGATGCAGGCATTTGTGACTGTAGTTTTTTGTTTGTTTGTTTGTTTGTTTTGTTTTGTTTTTAAACTCTTTGGGGACCGGTCACCCAGCCCCTAAATAAATACACAGATCCTTACTTATGAATGCCTGGCTTTAACTTGGCTTGTTTCTAGCCAGGTTTTCTAACTTAAATTAATCAGTTTCTCTTTTACATTTTGCCTCTGGGCTTTTACGTTTCTCTAGTCTATATACCTTTCTTTTCTTCTTCCTCCTCCGTGTGACTGGGTGACGCCCCTGGTGTCCTCCTCTCCTTCTCCTTTTCTCACTCCTTCTCTTTTTTTTTTTTTACAGAAAATGAATGCCATTTTATTTATTTTTTTACGTGAACATATTTTTTTAATTAATTTATTTATTAAAGATTTCTGTCTCTTCCCCGCCACCGCCTCCCATTTCCCTCTCCCTCCCCCAATTAAGTCCCCCCCCCAGCCCGAAAAGCAATCAGGGATCCCTGTCCTGTGGGAAGTCCAAGGAACCCCCACCTCCATCCAGTTCTAGTAAGTTGAGCATCCAAACTGCCTAGGCTCCCACAAAGCCAGTGCGTGCAGTAGGATCAGAAACCCATTGCCATTGTTCTTGAGTTCTCAGTAGTCCTCATTGTCCGCTATGTTCAGAGAGTCCGGTTTTATCCCAGGCTTTTCCAGACCCAGGCCGGCTGGTCTTAGTGAGTTCCCAGTAGAACATCCCCATTGTCTCAGTGTGTGGGTGCACCCCTTGCGGTCCTGAGTTCCTTGCTCGTGCTCTCTCTCCTTCGGCTCCTGATTTGGACCTTGAGATTTCAGTCCTGTGCTCCAATGTGGGTCTCGGTCTCTGTCTCCTTTCATCGCTTGCTGAAGGTTAATATTCAGGAGGATGCCTATATGTTTTTCTTTGGGTTCTCCTTATTTAGCTTCTCTAGGATCACTAATTATAGGCTCAATGTCCTTGGTTTATGGCTAGAAACCAAATATGAGTGAGTACAACCCATGTTCCTCTTTTTGGGTCTGGGTTACCTCACTCAGGATAGTGTTTTCTATTTCCATCCATTTGTATGCAAAATTCAAGAAGTCCTTGTTTCTTACTGCAGAGTAGTACTCTAATATGTATATATTCCATACTTTCTTTATCCATTCTTCCATTGAAGGGCATCTAGGTTGTTTCCAGGTTCTGGCTATCACAAACAATGCTGCTATGAACATCGTAGAGCATATACTTTTGTTGTATGATAAGGCCGGTATTGCTGGGTCCAGGGGTAAGTTGATCCCGAATTTCCTGAGAAACCGCCATACTGCTTTCCAAAGTGGTTGCACAAGTTTGCATTCCCACCAGCAATGGATGAGTGTACCCCTTTCTCCACAACCTCTCCAGCAAAGGCTATCATTGGTGTTTTTTATTTTAGCCAACTTCCTTAGCGATCAGGGAAATGCAAATCAAGACAACTTTAAGATACCATCTTACACCTGTCAGAATCACTCCTTCTCTTTTAAGCCTAGATTTCTCCTTCTTATTTATTCTCTCTGCCCACAAGCCCCATTTATTTCTCTCTCCTGCCTAGCTAGCTATTGGTCATTCAGCTCTTTATTAGACCAATCAGGTGTTTTAGACAGGAAAAGTAACACAGTTTTACAGAGTTAAACAAATGCAACATAAAAGAATGTAACACATCTTTGCACCAGTAAACAAATATCCCACAGCAATAAACACAACACATCTTAAACTAATACTTCACAACATGGGACCTGCCTGATGTGAATGATGGACTATCACTATATATGGTATGTATTAAATCAACCACGTTATAATAGTAATAATAGTTGTCTCACATTTGAAAGATTGAGAACCTGGGGCTGCTCATTCTTAGAGGCTGGGTGCCTTAGTAGTCGGGCTAGTCCCACAGTGGTTATCTCACAATAGAGAGTCCAACAACTTGGTATTTGCTTGGCCCATAAAACTAGGTGCCTCAGGACTCCCAACTGGTGCTGAAAACCTAGAAGATTTATAAATAGCCACTGGTCTTTCATCAACAATGGAAGCCTGGAAACACTGGTTTTGATATCAGCAAAGAAATCAGCAGCAGAAGCAGGTAAATCAACTTGGCAGCAAGAAGGAAGGCCAAACAGGCAAAAGCTGAATCATCCACCTGCCAGGCCTTTTGTCATGCCCTTTGGGTCTGGCCTGTTTCCAGCAGGTGCTGCTCAATGTGGGGAGAGTCTTCCTGCATCAGTTAAGACAATCAGTGTAATTCCTCAGGGAAGGCTCTCCTGTTGCAGGATATTTGTTTACATTGCATGAAGATGTGTCTATGTTTTGCCTCACCTGCCTAAGTCACCTGATTGCTTTAATAAAGGGCTAAATGGCCAATAGCTAGGCAGGAGAGAATCAGGTCGGTTACCTCTGGCTGACATTGGCAGTGTAGAGGCATTTAGGGAGAGATTTAGGGTTTGACTCCTGTTGACTTTCAGACACATTGGAGAGTAACCAAGAGGACTATGTGTTGAGCCTCCTCTTTGTAGAGTTCTCATTGGCTAAAGTCCAACCTATGGATTGAATAAGAGGGCATGTGAATTACAAGAGCTAGTCTCATGATTACCTAGAACCTAGCTGACCTTGCAGATCAAGGGATGAAATAGTGCTCCTTTAATCCCTCTGTCCACATTAGTATAAGCCTCCATGTATGACTGACTACAGAACACATATAAGCCCAATTATGCCAGTCTGATAGTTTAATTACTGTGTGATATTTAGATAAAGCTTGAGCATAAATCAAACACTAAGCAGACAAATATTTTGTTCTTTTAAGTCAGTATTGTGTTAACAAGAGCAGATCAAAGGCTTAAGATAACTATTAATTTAAAGGCTTGATTGAATCAAACCTTAGAAATTTTAATGTCATATCTCTATCATCACTAAGTCTTATCTAATTTATGTTCTTAATTTTCCTAGGCTTTAGAGCTCTCCTTCCCATTCTTGGAAAACACCCAACCATTTTAAGACAAAGTCTTAAATTTTTTTATCTTTATTTATTTTATTGCATGTATGAGAGTTTTACATGCATGTATATAGGTACACCATGCTCATGCCTGATACTCTCACATGTTAGAAGAAGACATACACCCCATGACTGGTGTTGTCAATAGTTGTGAGCCACCATGATGGTGCTGGAAACAGATCACAGGTCCTCTGGAAAAGCAACAAGTGCTCTTACTGCTAAGCCAACTCTCCACCCCGGCACAAAGTCTGACCACATAGAAATCCTTTACTAACAACACCTTCATCTTTTAAAAGTTTACATTTTTATAAAAATCAAACTACATTACTTCTCTCCTTCCCTTTCCTCCCTCTTGTAGTGAGGAGGTGAGCAGGCCTGCTTTTCATCCTGCCCGGCTCCCGCATGGCTAACTTAGCCCCAGAATAATTACATGGAAACTGTATTCATTTAAACACTGCCTGGCCTATTAGTTCCAGCCTCTTATTGGCTAATTCTCACATCTTGCTTTAACCCATATTTAGTTATCTGTGTAGCACCATGAGGTGGTAGCTTACCAGGAAAGATCCTAACCTGCGTCCGTCTTGGGTCAGAGAATCATAGCATCTGACCCACTTCCCTTCTTCCTAGCATTCTGTTCTGTCTACTCCACCCACCTATGTTCTGACCTATTAGGCCAAGCAGTTTCTTTATTAATTAACCAATGAAAGCAACACAGAGAAAGAAGACCCACCTACATCACTCTCTGGCACCTTCTATGTGCCCTCATTGTTCCCTCTCAAATTCAGCGTCTTTTTCTTTAATTATTTTTGTTACACACACACACACACACACACACACACACACACACACACACACACACAGCTTTCCCAGTCTGTGTAGTGGTACTTGTGTATCTATGACATCAGGACTGACAACTTGGGTTGGATAACAAATTAGGGACTTATCGTTAGGGATGACAATTTCTCCCATTCTCAACATTCCCTAGTTCCTGTAGGTCTTTGTCTAAAGGTGCAGCCCATGAGACGCCCCCTGCCATGTTAGCATGTCTGTGGTGTACTTGTCAATTCTTGTTTAGGCAGCCGTATTGTTTTCAGAGGCCTGAGTCCAAAGTCCTTCTGCCCCAACACTCAGTCTCAGTGTCTGCCTTAATCCACATCTAAGACTGTTCAGTGGGTGGTGCGCATGTGTAAATTTTCAGCTCCCTTGGGTGAGACCAAGAAGCGTGTTTTGTTGGATCCTGTAGCTGCAGTACGTTTGTCTTTATAAGAAACCGCTAGGCTGTTGTACAAAGTGGCGTTACCCTTGTGCATTTCCGCAGGCAAGGAGTAAGTGGGCTTGTTGCTCCATGCCCTTGCTAAGATTTGGCTCTGTCACTGTTAGGGATTTGAAGCATCTAATAGGTGTGCCAGAGTATCTCATTATTGTTTTAATTTGCATTTCCTTGATGGCTTACAATGCAGAAACATCTTTTCACATGCTGATTAGCCATCTGTATGTATCCTGGGATGTTTGTTAAGGTCTTTAATGAGAATGGATTCTTTTCTAATTATTGAGTTTTTTTGTGTGTATATGGATAACAGCCCTTTATCAAATACGATGTTTGCAAACATTTTGTCCCAAGCTGTAGCTTGACTTTTTATTCTCTTGACAATGTCTTCTGCATAGCAGAAATTTAAATGAGACCTAGATTATGGATATTTTTCATGGATCATGCCTTTGACATTACATTTAAAGAGTCATCAACCCAGGAGTTGATCAACACACAGGATCCTTCCTGTGTGAACTTCTATGAGTTTTACTGTTTTGCATTAAGATCCATGAATCATTTTGAGTTTTCATGAAGTATATAAGATCTGTGTCTAGATTAATTTTACTTGTTTTACTATTGATGTTAAACTAATTCTGGGACATTTGTTGAAAAGATTTTCTCCTCTGATGTGTTGTTCTGTTCCGTCAATATATTCATTGTATTTATTCAGCTCTGTTTCTGAGCTCTTTGTTGAGAACTATTGATTGATTTGTCAGTTTTGTCAATACCTCCCTGTTCTGATGATTGGATTCTCACAGTGAGTCTAGAACCAGGTGCTGCCGTTCTTCCAGCTTGGTTCTCTCAGTTTGGCTCTGCTTTAGTACTTAACCAGCTATTGTGGTCTTTTTTGTGTTTTCGTAAACTTGAAAGTCAGCATTTTGATTTCCTCAAAACGTCTTGCTAAGTTCTTGATGGGCATGTGACTGAACATGTCTGTCACACAGGGAAAGGTAGGAAGAACTGACTTCACAACAATATTGATTGATCCAGGCTGTGAACGTGGAATGTCCTTCTCGTCTCTCATTCCTCCTTGTCATCCTTCGCCAGACTTTCATGGTGTTTTTCTGCTTTTTTCTAATATATATATATATATACATATATATATGTATATACACACACACATATATATAGTTAGTTAGATTTATGTACAAGCATCTCATTTGGGGGTCCACTGTAAGTGACAAAATATTTTTAAGTGATAATTCTACTTGTTTATTGCTGGCACTAAAGGAAACTGATGGACTTACATACGTCACTCTTATATCCTGAATCCATATGTAATTTCTTTTAGTTCTGGGAGCAATGTTTTCTTTTTTTGCAATTGTACAAATGTTGAGTAATAATTCCACTGTAGCTCTTGTCTTTCACTCATTACAAATGAGACTTTTCTTCCTCCTTCCTCTGCTTTCCTTGGAATTTTGCATTCTGAATATGCTGAAACGGGGTGTTGATTTTTTAGTTTTTATTTTATTTTATCATGGTTGATATTCTCTATGCTAATGACCTGTAGCTTGGTGTCTGCTGCATCAATGATGTCTTAAGAAAGGAAAAGAAAAGGAAAATTCCTCTTGGAATGGTTTAGCAAAAGCAAGCTCAGATTTGAATTCTCCATCCCCTATGTCTTTTGTCTGTAGTTTGTGGTCAGTGGCCTATCTGTTGAGCTTGTTTGTATTACCTGTGTCTGACCCTTTTGCCTGTCAGTATTGCCTGCCCCTAACAAGGACTTTGCTCCGCATTTATCGAACTGCACAGAAAACATGGTATGCAAAGGGGTGAGGGACAGTTTTCACAGAAATCTTTCACAGAGGTTTAGAAGGGAAGACCTTACCTAACTAACCCCGACTGACCCACACAAACAGCACAGAGAACTTCATGTACAAGTCATCAACCTCCATCCACAGGTCGCTTCCAACATGGATGGGATTTTTGTTTTGTTTAAGGTTCATTTCAACCTGTTGCCTGCTTTCAGCAAATGATGCCACAACACACAAATCCATTCTTCTGATTCAAAGTCATGGAGGAGTACAGAGTCTAAGACTACATTTATGCATTTAGCTCAAGTTGTAAAAGCTGACTACATGGGAAATCCAAGGTACAATGTCATTGGTTACATTGTTCTTGTAAAGGGAAGTCAAACTTTAGCAGGAAGAAAGCAAGTTATGTATATAGTCTCAAATTATCTCAAAGCATATTATTAACTTGGTAGCATGCTCCAGCACAAATGTAGTCTCTTTGGAGGTGAGAGATGTTTTCAGAAGAATACATTTACAATTAACCACTGATTTGGGGAAGTTCATGGACATTGTTACTTCAAGTACTTTTTTCTGTTTTATTCTCTTTTTCATCTCTTTTTTATTCCATTTATTCATATATCAAATGTTTTGACATTGTCCCATAGGTCTTATATATTCTACTTTTTAATCTTTTTATGTATTATTCTTTTTTCATTTTATACTTTGGTTAGTTGTGGTGGTCTCTGTGAATACCACATCCAACAGAGTAATGATCCATAGAAGGCAAGAAGGTAGTTCAGTTTAAGACAACTTAGTAGCTGGTTTTGTGTAGTAGCAGACTGCTCGTTGGTTCCCAGCTGCCCAGACCCTAAATAATCACACAGAAACTATACTAATTACAACACTCAACCCTGCTCATCCTATTAGCTTAGGATTCTTATTAACTAACTCTAACATCTTAATTAACCCATTTTTATTATTTTGTATTTTACCACAACACTCGTGGTTTCCTGGCAAGGTTCCGGGGGCATCTGTTTCCTTTGGCAGATATATGTCATCTCTCTGACTCAGCCTTCTTTTCTTCTCTATCTCTGCTTGGAATTCCCACCTTCCCATGTTCTGTGCTGCCATAGGACCAAAGCAGTTTCTTTATTAACCAATAGTAACAAAACATATTTACAACATACAGAGAGGAATCCCATATCACCTCCCCTTTTCTGTCTAAATAAAAAGGAAGGTTTTAACTTTAATATAGTAAAACTACATAGTAAAAAAGGTCTCAAGCAAGAATTCCAGTTACAATATTTAGTGTGAGCTTACTCACACTACTAATAATAGTGATCAGTAGAGTGGGCTATTATTTATAGACAATTTACATTGTTATAGATTCTTGTATATTGATCCAATTCAAATTATATTTGTTATATTGAATATGTTCCTATTTCTGCTTACAATATTTGTACACCTATGCAAAGTTATTTTGTCATATAATATGCATGTATGTTTCTACCTCTGTTTAAGACATTTTGCATATTGATACAATCTTAAGATGTATTTATCATGTTGCACTATACACTTCTACCTCTGATCAAGATACTTATTCATTGTTTACATTTTGATGTCATTGCCCTCATTTGCTGCACAATTGTTTAAAGATTTTTTTAATACTGTAATATGAAGTCTTAGTCTTAAGCTATACAAGTATTAAGTATTATAGGTCAATAGTCATCCATGTTTGCCTTACTTATAGTTAGATTAATCAGGTTCTTTAGATACATAGAGAATGTATTCTGCATAGATAGATAATCTTCAACCACTTTTAAGAACTGTAGAACATGGCATTTAAATAAATTCGGGTTCTGTTGATAGGAGACACGATTGCTTCTGGCAGCACCAATCTATTTTCAAGAGAATGTTGGGCATAGAAGATACTCCACTTGTAGCTTCTTTTCTTCCTGACAAAACTGGCCTCTGGGCAAAGAACTTCCCATGCCTCACCCACTGACAAAATGCATGGTGTTTAGACAGGACAAGCAGGATACAATTGAAAGAAAGAAAGAAAGAAAGAAAGAAAGAAAGACTTCCAAACCTTACAAAGACAGGGTAAGATGGTTTTGAAAATTTTCACGCCTCTAAAAATGGTCTGCCAGTTACTCCAGGCCTTGCCAAAGTTAGTTGCTCCAACTTTGCAAGTGATACTTTGCGTGATTGCACAGATAGCTGTTGGAGGAAGGAGCTGCTTATTGGTTCCCAGCTGCCCAGCTAGCTTAGACCCAAAATAATCACACAGAAACTGTATTAATTAAATCACTGCTTGGCCCATTAGCTCTAGCTTCTTATTGGCTAACTCTTATATATTAATTTAACCCATCTCCATTAATCTGTGTATTGCTACGTGGCAGTGGCTTACCGGCAATGTTTTGGCATGTATGACTCTGGCAGTTGCTCCATGGCATATCGCTGACTCTGCCCTTCTTTTTCCAAGCATTTAGCCTAGCTTTCCCTGCCTACTTAAGTTCTGCCTTGCTATAGGTCCAAAGCAGTTTCTTTATTCATTAATGGTAATCACAGCACACAGAGGAGACTCCCACATTAATTAGTCAGTTGTCTCTGTCATTTATTGCACATTTTGAAAGTGGCTTAATAGCACTTCCTGTCTACTCAAGTAATATTATTTCTCTTCTCGGGTCTTTGATGGGATTAAAGACTAGATAGTCATAGTTACTTTCCTCTCATGACTTAGCCAAGTCATTTCTAATACGAGACTTAGACTCCTTAAGATAAAATAATTATTCAAAGATTTAGTATATGTTTCTTGCTTAATATTGTTTATGCTGGTTGTAATTCTAATTTTTATACTTGGTATCTTCTTATACTTTTGTATTGGATTTAAAAACTCTCTTATTTAGAAAAAGGGGAAGTTATGGGGAAACTCCTTCAGCCCATGACCTTTGAGATGCTGGACCAGGCTGGACATAGCCTTGGGTACTAGAAATGTGCTCTCTCTCTGTCTCTCAGCTGCTGAATTTAGTGCCTGTTCCCTGCTCATACAGAGGACTGTTATCTGTTATCTGTGAGTCTGCTTCCCTAAATAAAGAAGCCTTTATTATATTCAATTCTGAGCTAGTATGAGATTACTCTATTCTCATTCATGCCAGAGACGGCAAAGCATAGTTCCCCTCCACCTGTGGTTCCTGAGATTTAGGAAGCATTTCCCTCCAGGCAACCCAGTGGCAGCTAAATGAGCATGTTACTTGAGGGCCAAGGAGAAGACACTTATGTGCCCCAAGGACCACTTCTATGGCATCTGCATATGCATTTGGCAATGTTATAGATGATTCTGGTTATAGCAATTCTACTAGTGTACTTGTTCTTCATGTTCTTTTCCTCCTTCCACACCAGTGGCTTCTGAAAATATGGATGTGCTGTACAATAATATGAGTCCTCCTGATCTGACAAAGTGGGCAGGCATTGAAGCTGTAAAGCAGGTTATGGGGAAGAAATCTGACTGATGAGAAAATTGGAGAAATTTGGGAAAATGCATAAAACTTGGAAAAAGAATTATACTGAAACAGAAAGGAGCTTGGCTATGATGAATACAGTTTCTGAAGAACCTAGGGCTTTAGGGCTGACTGCCCTAAAAAAATAAAAAAATAAATTTTATAAATCAAAATTGAAATTGTGAGAACCAACAATGGGAAAGGTATGAAAATGGAGTGAAACCCACTGAACTATGCTTCTGTAAACCGCAAGTAGTTAATGTCTGAGGTGAAAGCCTCAGAAGTTGTTTTATGATTAAGTCAGCTAAGAATTAAGAATATAATGGCTGGCATGGGGCTTGGGAACTGGGAAAATGCCATAATGAATGATGATGTTTTGATTTCAAAAAAATCTTTATACTTCTTATAAACTGCTTTGCCCAGGTAATGATTAACCTGTGGCAAGAAAACAGAATCATTTTTCTTGTGTAAAATTTACAATAAAAGACTGAGGTTTGGAGCTTACGGCAGAAGAAGGAAGAGGGGGAGGAGGAGGAAGAGAAGGAGAAGGAGGAGGAGGAAAAGGGGAAGGAGGAGGAGGAGGAGGAGGAGGAGGAGGAGGAGGAGGAGAAGAAGAAGAAGAAGAAGAAGAAGAAGAAGAAGAAGAAGAAGAAGAAGAAGAAGCAACACCTGCCCAGCAGCTGATAGCCTGGCAACTTGCATCAGAACCCTGTGTTCATGTGTTCATTTCACTTTCCAGACATCCCAGATTCGAGACCATTTCTCTGCTGACGCTGGTCCCCAGCACATTCACCTACAGTTTTGGTTCAAACTCTGAGAGTCTAACCCCAAGTAGTTTATTTTAGACACTTTTGCTTTGTTTTGTTTTTTCAACACAGGGCTTCTCAGTGTAGGTTTGGAGCCTATCCTGGCACTAACTTTGTAGTCCAGGCTGGCCTTGAACTCACAGAGATTCACCTGCCTCTGCCTCCTAAGTGCCTGGATTAAAAGTGTGCACCATCACTTCCTGGCTTATTTTAGACACATTTAAGCACAACACAGTTTGGTGAAAATTTCCTAGTGATAAATGTCTCAATCCCATGTGCATGATAAAGCATAAGACATGACTTCACTGAAACTCTTTGTAAAGTACATGTGACATCTTCTATAAAGATAGCTTTTATAGATTAACCGATAAAAATAAGCTCAAGATAAGGGCTTCAGGGAAAATACAATGTGATCTTGGCTACCCAGATAGCAAACAGCTCACCAGGCTATTAACCAAGTCTGCTCCCAGCTTCTGGGATGAAAACAGGCTATTTTATTGTTAGCCTGACGATTTCTATTTCTGACTCCCTCTATGTTACAGTGGGGTTTTTGTTGTTGTTTGTTTGTTTTATTTCAAGTATTTATCCCCCTACCACACGCATTTTAGGTAGAGTTTCTTGTGCCCCATATAGTGACTAGGACTCTACATGGTCAAGGTTGACCTTAAACTTCTGAACTTCCTGCCTTCACTTCCTAAAGCTGGGATTGATCAGATTATTTGTTTTGCTGTTTACTTTTTGTCTTTTGCTGATGTTAGCTGTTTCATTTTGCATACTGTCTATTTTTTAATGTATTTTAACTTTTGACATTAACATTTTTAACATATTAATTATAGAAACTTAGACTTTATGTCTGATAACTCCAAATCTGCATCATACTTGTGCTGGCTGGTTTTATGTCAAGTAGTGCCATTTGAAGAGAGGAAGCCTCAACTGAGAAAATGCCCCCACCAGATGGGTCTGAGGGCAAGCCTGTGGTTCATCTTCTTTATTGATGATTGGTGTCAAAGAGCCCAGCATGCTGGGAGTGGTACCACCTATGGGCTGGTGGTCCTGGGTGCTATAAGTAAACAGGCCACTCAAGCCCTGGGAAGCAAACCATAGTGAACAAGCCAGTAAGCATCATGTCTCCAAGGTCTCTGCCCATCAATTCCTAACCTGTTTGCATTCTTGTCCTGAATTCCCTCAGCGATGGGCCATGTGGAACTGTAAGATGAAATAAGCCCTTTCTTCCACAAGTTGCTTTTAGTTATGGAGTTTTATCACAACAATAGAAACCCTAACTAGGACAGAAATTAGTACCAGGTCACGGAATGTCACGGAATGACAGCTCCAACAATGTGTTTTGGGAAGGGTTCTGGTGGCATCTGAATTCTAGAAAAGCCTTGGAGTGTTGAGAGCTGTTCTGGGAACTTGGAGGATAGTCCTAAGAGCAGTGCAGACAGTAGAGGCCAGGATTGTGAAGTTTCAGAAAAGGCAAAGTCTCCCAGGGTCATTTGTGCAATATATCACATTAAGAATTGGTGGTGTTCAGTCAGCTGGGCCAAAGAGATCAGCAAGAGAGCAGTTCCACGGGAGGGAAATCTTTGCTTTATTGGGCCAATTGATGACGGCTATCTGAAGCTGAGAAATTACAGGTGATTAAGAAGAGGCCAGCATCACCGAGGGTCATCAATCTGGGAATACTCTCTAAGGGTTGGCATACAGAGCCTATGGTCTGAAGGGGGCTAAGGCTACATGCCATGTTGGTAAATCAAATTGGCTATGTGTAAAAGTTTTCCCTAGTGGTACTGGTTTTGGGAGCACGGTGGAGAACGGTGGAGGACTGGCAGCATGAGAAGTCAGGAGAGGCAAAAAAGTTAAGGACTGGCATCATGTGGTAGGGTAAGAGTTCGTGAAGATACCCCAGGAGAGCAAGCCAGGGGAGCAAGTCAGTAAGCAGCGCTCCTCCAAGGCATCTGCATCAGCTGTGGCCTTCAGGTGCCTGCCCTGGTTGAGCTCCTTCCCTGACTTCCCTCAGAGATGGATGATGAGGTGGAGCTGTAAACTGGAATAATGCCTTCCTCCACAAGTTCCATTTGGTCGTAGAGTTTTAGCACACTGACAGAAACTCTAAGGCTATACCTTAGCCTAGGTCTGAGGCAGGCATTGCCACATTAACTTGTTTATTCCTTTCCTGCCGGCATCAGGACCTCACACACTTACTGAAAGCTTTAGGTGTTCAGGTAGTCTACATAAAATGGCTTAGTATGCGCCATTTGTGTTAGTGCCTTTTTTTGATCCTGTGATAGAATGTTTGACAAAAACACCTAAAGAGAGGAAAGGTTTCTTCTGGTTCATGGTTTTGGGAATGTGCTGGATAATGATGTAAGGGGCCGTGGCGGTAGGACCAGCTCCTCTGCCGACACCAGGAGAGGGCTGCCTGCTCACATCATGACCGATCAGGCAGCAGAGACAGTTCTGATCTGAAGTGGAGTTCACCTATGCTACTCAGACCCTGTCACGAGAGCCCTGTGTCTGCTGGCTCTACCCATATCCAAATCATTCCACCCCCCTCTCAGATGGTACCCCATTGTTGTGCTCTATTGTTTAAGGAATACTGTTAAGGAAAAAATGCATGTTCATGTTTAGCTCAAATACTGGGGTTTTTTCCCAAATATTTTTGATAAATGGTTGATTCCATCATCACGAACCTATAAAAAGGAAGGACTGATTAGACATGATGACAAAATCTAAGGCAAGCAGATCTTCAGTGCAAGACTTCATGTTAATCGGGCTCAGTTTTGGGCTGTTCTTTATTACCACCTTGACTATAGCTGTGAAGGTCAAAAAATTCCTCTAATATCTTAGTTTTAAGTCCACTTGTTACCTTTGGCTTTCCTTAAGATCTCTTTTATATTTACTGTTTTCTTTTTGTTGTCTGTGTCTATGCCTCCCCAGCACACCCACCTGTGTGTGTGTGTGTGTGTGTGTGTGTGTGTGCGTGTGTGTAGCCCAAAGGTCCTCTTCCGGTGCCATTTCTCTGTTGCCCTCCACATTGTAGTTTTCTGAGGCAGGGTCTCTCACTTTTCCCTGGAGCCCATCAATTAGGCCAGTGAGCCTGAGAGCTCCTCATTCCCTCTCTGTCCCCAGCACTAGGATTTCAGGTGGAAGTCACCACTCCCAACATTTGAAAATCAAACTTTGGTCCTCATGCTTGTACAATAAGCACTGACAACCAAGCCATTTACCCCCACCTGAAAACTTGTTATTATAGTCTCTCGTTCTTTCAGTTGAAAATCTGGATCTTTGCTAACGTTGTGTCAAAAAAAGGGACTTGGGTACTGGTGAAGTGGACCAGGAGTTATGAGTGCTTATCTATTTTGCAGAGGATCTTAGTTCTGCTCCCAGTTACCCACATCAGGTAGCTCACAATTGTCTGTAGTTCCAGCTTCAGAGGATCCCACATCTTCTTCTGGCCTCTGGGGGAACTCCCACATATCCACACATACACAGAGACAGACAGACACATGAATACATACACATAAATAAAAAATGAACATTTTAAAACCCCAAATACTGATAAGTTGCTCTTCATTTAAAATCGAAAACTTAAAAATCTGGGATGAGGAGGTCTTCTAACCTCATATGTTTTAATCTCAGTTTTCCAATATCTCTTTGGAAGGGGACTTCTTCCAAACAAATATGGTTTTATTTTCTGCTTCATATTTTGGTTTAGGCAGGACTCAAAGGCTCAGACAGGGCAAGGGCAAATGCTTTTCCCTTAGAGTTGGAGAATTTCCCTTTAGAAAGTGCTTTTCTTCTGAAAAGGAGAAACTTGTCATGGGAAAAGTACTGATCACCTTCTTGTTGTTCCAAGGCACAGACTGAATCTGATATTATGAGAAACTATTCTTTGGGAGTTGTGAAAAAAAGTTTACTCACCCCAAATAGGAAACCAACAACAGAAGGGGTGTGGGTACATCAGAGTCAAACTTGGTGAACTAATGGGCTTTATTAGAATTATAAGGTTGACAGGAATATGCATGAAGTGTTACTTATATGAGAAGAAATGATCCAAAGACGGCCTCTTCCCAAAGCCCACCCTATAACAGATAATGGCTCATGAGCGTCATTGCAGGACCTGCAGGTAACTGACAGGTTGAAAGTGTGTTTCCAGGCAGCTCAGCTAATCTCAGAGTGTCTCTCAACAGTTCGTACTACTTCCATATGCTTGGGCAGGAAGGAACCTAGTGAATGTGATCGGTATCAGGGACTTCCTCAAGCCAGTGAGTTGTTTGCTTCCTATTCCTAACAAACCTAGAACATCCTGCTGGTCCATAGCCCTTTATCATCCTCCATCTCAATGAGCTTCCGTCTCAGATAGAAGGATTTATTCTAGGAGAAAACTATATAAAAAAAAAAAGTTTAAGCTGAAATGCATTTGGTTCATTTCTGGCCAGAGGCTAGGGACACCAGGAGGGAGGTCTGGAATCTCTTTATCTCTCTTCACCTAAATGAATACACCTGCCTGGAATTTATGCATGAGGGTGAGACAGAAAAGCTGAAAGGAGGCACCTGGATGCTTTCTTATTGGGCCAACTGGAGTGAGCAGCCTCACCCCAGCTTCTACCGTATGCTACACGAAACTCTCCTAGACTAGCAGTTCATTGGTATTTGGGGGTCCCCTTCTCTTCGAGTCTCACCTGTGAATCTACAATAAAACTCTATGCTAAGCTCAATCTTCAGCTGGCCATCAATTTGATCCTTTGAATTCAAGAGGCAAAAACCTAGAAGACGTTGAGTCAGTGAAAGTTTTATGTAAGCATGAGAATCTGGTACCCTAATTCCTCAGTTCATGCCTTCCTGAGCCTCACAGACCTGGACCTGACTCGGTGGCTGTCAAGAATTTTAACATGACGGATCAGAAATTGCCCTACACAAAATCTATAATCCCCTCCTAAACATGCCACAAACAAGACTATTTGGATGGCTAGTGAACCACACTCAGGGTGAGAACCTATGTTTATGTGCCCTGTGCATGCTGTTTACATTTAACCACAATTCATCTTCATATGCAAGCTTACTTACAACTGCCATAAATACTAATTTACAAGAAAAGAACTCTTTCAGGAAGAGTGTGTGCAGAACATCACAGTTGTCTCGTCTGCCTCCATCTCAGTTCATTAGTTGCCCCCTTTAGAGACTGGACCTCCCATGGACCCTGAATTCCTTCCACAGCAGCTGCTGAAGCAAGGCTCTGTTCTTCTCTATGACCTGCACTTGACCTAGCAGGAGCCTGCATCCCTTCTGCCCATCAATAAACTTACCACCCTTGCTTCAGTCTGAAATCATTTTCTTCGGCCTAAGAGTCAAGAACTTCACCTGCTCCTGAATGGAGATCTCTGAGGCTCCGAGGTGATGTTTCCTACTTCTCTGCATAGATTCAGTCTCTTTTGGGTCTTTACGCTTTTTTTTTTTTTTTGGCAGTATCCTAAAAATTGTAAGCTTCGTAAATGTGCAATTTTGTGGTAATTTTATCTAGTTGAGTGTATTCGGTTCTCTTTTATGCCATTTTGTTTAAAGATATGATTCCCATGTTGGAATTTTTAGATATTTCTTAAATACTTGGTAAGATGACTTTGGAAAAGTTAGCAAGCTTGAAGTTTGTTGTTCAATTTTTGATTTCTACTAGATAGACATGAAAATTGTTGGTGAACTAATACAATATCTTTTAAGAATAGAAATCTATTATGTTGTTTCTATGTTCAAGTAATTATAATATTTGTTTAAAAATAATCATCTTGGGGCTGGGGAGATGGTTTAGCATTAGGAACATCTGTGGCTTTTGCAGAGTCACACAGGGTAACTCATAATTATCTGTAACTCTAGTTTCAGAGGACCCAACACCTCACCTACTGCTGACTTGCATGGATACCAGGCACATTCATGGTACACATATCTGCAAGCAGACCCCCCAAAAAAAATGTCAACCCATAAAACCAAACCAAACAATCAAAAATACCAACTCATCTAAATAAGTCTTAAAATTAAAAAAATTAAGTATCCATTTTCATGTTTCTCCAACCAATGGGTAGGACGTAGTAGATATATTAGTCTCCTCTGGGTACCTGTGTCTCATACATTTGTGTGTAAAAACTCAGCCCCCAGGGTGATAACATTAACAAGTGGGATCTTAAGCTGGGTGGTGGTGGCACACGCCTTTAATCCCAGCACTCAGGAAGCAGAGGCAGAGGCAGGTGGATCTCTGTGAGTTCGAGACCAGCCTGGTCTATAAGAGCTAGTTCCAGGTCAGGCTCCAAAGCTACAGAAAAACCCTGGAAACCCTGTCTCCAAAACAAAACAAAACAAAAGAAGGTGGTCTTTAAGAAATGTTTAGGTTATAACAATCGAGGCCTAGAAACCACATGCATAGAGTAGAAGCCCCATGTGTAGGGTTGACTAGTTGTACATTCTATTGAGTACACATAGAGGGTAACATCCATGAGGCTCTCTTCAAACATTTTGGATCTTGGGCTTTCAGTTCCCAGACATGTGGGGAATATCTCTTTGCTATTTTGAAACTGTCCAGCCTAAGCTACAGGTTCTGGTAGCTCTGACTCAGTTAGGTATGCTATAGTTCGGTAATTCCTGCACAGTTTTCTACTTTACTTGCTTTCAGTGCCTTAGTTGCTTTTCTGATGCTGTAATCAAATACCTTTTCAAAGGCAATGTAAGGGAGAAAGAATTGATTTTGGCTCATAATACTGGTTATAGCCATCTAGACAGGCAAGGCATAGCAGTGGGAGTTTAAGGGAGCAAGTCACATTGAATCCACCATCAAGAGCAGTGACCAATGAACTCATTCAGGCTAGTGCTCAGCTCCCCTTTTATGCTCTGTTCAGATCAGGGTCCTCTGCCAAGTAAGTGGTCCTGGAAAAAATTAAAATTGTTCTTCTCTCATGCATCAATGGAATCAAGACATTCCTTGCCTGCAGGACCAGGCTCTTAGCTGATCTAGATTCTGCCAAGTTGACCAGACGCTAGCCATCACTCCCCTGATTATCTCTCCTCTCTGTCTGTCTGTACTAGCACATTGAAGAGACAAACTCCTGTTTACGGGAGCGCCTCCACAGTGTTCTGTTTCCCATGCTATCAGTTTCCACCCACATCAGTTTAGTTCCTGGCTCTGCATTTCAGCTTTTGTTTCTTGTTTCTCTTTCCAGTCTGCGAGTTGTAAGTCTGAATAACATTTCTTACTTTCTAATATATGCAACTAAATTAGCACTCGGATTTGATTTACCAACATTTCCTTGAGGAAATCTGTATGCATATTACATCTGATAAAATGTTTTTGACTTCTGCTAATTTGTGGTTTCTGGTAGGATGTTTTCTTTTGAGCAATAACACTGATTTCATGTATCAATTTCAGATTTCCTGAAGAAATGTGCAGAATAATTTTTCTGTGTTTTCATCGTTAATTATTAATTTTATGTTATAATCAGAAAAAGATGCTGTGTGAATGGTTTATTTATTGATGTTTTATATTTAGACTGTTTTTTTGTAAAAGTAACACTCAAGATTTAATTCATATTTTTATACATATTTGTGTATGGGTATGTATGCATGTGTGTGTGTATGGGCGCGTGCACACATGGAGGCCAGAAGTAACATGAGACATCTTCCCCTATTGAATCTAGAACTCAGTGACTCAGCCAGATAGGCTGGTCCTCAGGCCCCTGGGGTCTTCCTTTTTCTGCCTCCCCCAGTACTGGTTATAGATGTGTGCTACCCTTTCTTAGAATCCAAATTGAGGTCCTTCTAATTGTGTGGCAGGCACTTGACAGTGAACCACCTTCCAACACCAGAAGTAGAATTCCTCTAATAGCTGTCCTCAGCGTCCTTATGTCTCTAGTCAAGAGAAAGGCCATGGAAGGACGGGTGTCCCGGATGCTGACAGGTCTATCTAAAGCTAATTTATCTGCTCCGAGAAGGTAAGTGAAAAAGTCATTGCCTCCATTTTTAGATTCCTTCATTTTCCATGTAATCATTTTGGTTTTGCCTAGATATTGATTTATTTTGTTGCTTTGCTTTATTTTCACTAGTGGAGATCGAATCCAGGACCTTGGTCATGCTAGACATGTGCTCTACCACTAAGTCATCCCAGCCCCTGTATTTTAAAACTATACTTATTATATACCCACATGCTCAAGATTTTCTAGTTTTCTGGTCAAGTAATCATTTTAATTATGTTTAAGGATACTTTTTCTCAGCAACAATTGACTTTTTGTATTAAGGCTTATTACTAAGCTGTTTCTTTTACCATTTCTGTCTCTTTCATTTTATTTTAAAATTCATTTTAATTGATAGTTACTGAGCACATTTATGGTATGTGACATAATACTCTGAAATACATGGAGAATGGGTGATGATTACACTGGACTCATTAGCACATCCATCGCCTCAAATACAACCTTACTTATTAATATATAAAAATGACAATTGAGCTTTGCTTAAAGATTAAAATAGTCAGAAGGAGCAGAACTTTTAACACATCCCTGCCCCTAGTTACATGTCGGGCAGTTAAATATGTATTACAGAGACAAACACTACAAGAAATTGCAAGCTTGGCCATTTGGACATCTAGAAGACTTGCATAAAAAGATATTGTCACAATCAACTTTGAAGCACACTAGTCTGACGAGTGTTGTTCTTTCAGGTAGCTGTTAGCCAGGGTCATCCTGTCTGTCTGGAGGAATTATGATCCTCCTGATATGGGAAACAAGGCCTAACGGACTATTGTAAGTCAGGGCCAATCCCTCTGGCCTGCTCAACAGAGCATGGCAAAAGGACTGCGGTGTATGTCGTGTGGTTGGCACTGGGGAGCTCAGGGGAAGACTGTAGGAGATGCAGCATATAGATATATGATGAACTTGTAATGAGTGGCAGTCTTGGTGAGCTGATCTTGTGTATTCTGAGTCACCTCAAATTCCAATTACAGCAGAAGCACAGCTCTACTTTCCTCATTTTCCTGTAGTTCCTAAGAAGTCTGGTTAGTGTGCTACTTCGTGTTATGTTTGAGACAGTGCTCTTATTTTGTAAGCTAAATTCTACACATGCACAACTTAATATTTTCTATGCAACTTTATTGGTAAATCTTTTTAGTATTAGTTTATCGGTTCTGCCTTTTCAGGGGTATAAAAAACAGACGTTCTGGAGGAAACATGCATGGGTCCTGGGATCAGCACTGGACTCTAGTTTCCATATTTCTAACCCATGTTCTCCCTGCTCCAGCACACATGGCCCCCTACCCACCCATCCCACCATGCTCTCTGACTCCCTGTATAGCCACGCCCCCTATCCACCATCCCACAGTGCTCTCTGATTCCCTGTGCAGATACGCCCCCTACCCACCCACCCCACAGTGCTCTCTGACCCCCTTGCAGCCACGCCCCCTACCCACCATCCCACAGTGCTCTCTGACCCCCTGTGCAGCCACGCCCCCTACCCACCATCCCACAGTGCTCTCTGACTCCCTGTGCAGCCACGCCCCCTACCCACCATCCCACAGTGCTCTATGACTCCCTGTGCAGCCACGCCCCCTACCCACCATCCCACAGTGCTCTCTGACTCCCTGTGCAGCCACGCCCCCTACCCACCATCCCACAGTGCTCTCTGACTCCCTGTGCAGCCACACCCCCTACCCACCATCCCACAGTGCTCTCTGACTCCCTGTGCAGCCACGCCCCCTACCCACCATCCCACAGTGCTCTCTGACTCCCTGTGCAGCCAGCCTGCCCTTTATCGAGGGTCTGCATCTTCTGCAGTCTTTCCTCTGAGTTCCCCTGGTGCCAACAACGCTGCATACACTGTAGCCCCCTTTCCTCGCAGTCTGCGTGATGATAATTTCCTGCAGGCCAAGGAACTGCTCTTTGGTTACGGCTGGCAAGCAGTTGGAGTTGGGAGGAACCATCTCTGTGTTTTCCTGCATCCTGCAGATGCCAGGTCACTGTACACACCATGGAGGTTGTTCTTCATCTTTTGCTTCTGAGGGTGAGCTCCTTGGGGACTTGGGAAGCGGGTGGGTAGAGCCTTGGAAGTGTCTGAATTTGCCTGTCCTGGCTTAGCAGCATGCACTTAGGTGTGGGGCCTCTGTAATACCTGCCAGTCTGAGGAGGTAATGCAATCCATTTCCTTTTCTCCTCTGCTCCTGCATATAAACTACTCTTTTCTCCCCAAGGCACCTGCCTTCATTATGGCTGTAGGCTTTCACAGAAAGTGTGCCAGGGTGGCAGGAAGCCCCCAGGGAATCCACTGCACAGATGAATATACCCGGCGACACTCCAGAATTGCTGTCGCAAACGCTGTAACAATTCTCCAAAATTTTAATCAAGTCATATAATTTTTAACGCTTCTGTATCACCCCCCCCCCCCCCCGCCCATATAAATCACATCCTTTTGCTTCATTGTGAGTGTGGAAACTTTCCCTGGTTCATTTGCAAGTCTGACATCCTCAGCATATAAAATTGATAACTAGAATATTCTTTTAAAAAAGCAGCAACCACCACCACAACAAAAACACAGTCGATTTTAGAGCTGAATCCTAGCATCCTCCCTCTGCCAGCGCGAGTCATTTTGCTGTTTGCTCCAATTCTAGCACCGCACAGTCCTCTCCAAATGGAACCTCTGAATTATTAACGCTGCTCAAGCCATCTGGGTGCTCACAGAGCTGTCCAGCTCAGTGGGGAAGGGGACCCCCACATCACTGGACACCAGCTGCCCAGAATATGCTCTGAGAAACACTTGCCTAGAAACATTCGTTGACTCTATTATTCCAATCCAAAAATTTAAAGATGACTTTACATTGGGGTTGAATTAAATTTACTTTAACATACGTCTATTAATCATGCATAGTTTGCTCCTAGAAGACTGGGATAAGAATTGTGCTCTCTGTGAATCTCCAAAATGTTTGTAGGGGGACACCTACAGTCATAAAGGCAGAGTAAGAACTCAGGAGAATGGAAGTCCATGGTCAGGTCAGTATCTATTGCAGAATCCAGGTGTGGAGAGGTCACTAGAATAAAGAGTTGGGACATGGGCTGGGAAGATGGCCTAAAGTGACTGGTGCCCAAGCATGAAGACCTGAATGGCATAGTGGCATGCTTCTGTAATAATAGTGCTGGCATTGGGGAGAGGGAGGGTGGCTGGTGTCAGGCAGATCTCTGAAGCTTGCTGGCCAGCTAGTTCCTCTGAAGTGATGAGCTTCAAGTTCACTGAGAGTCCCTATCTGAATATATAAAGTAGACGATGATAGAGAAAGACTTCTGGTGTTGAACTCTAAACGCTGGCTTTTATAGTCACACTCAGGCACATGTACATGTGTACCTGCATGCTTATGTGCTCACACCTACACCACCTACACAGAGAGAGAGAGAGAGAGAGAGAGAGAGAGAGAGAGAGAGGAAGAAGAAGGAGGGAGGGAGGGAGGGAGAGAGAGAGAGAGAGAGAGAGAGGAAGAAGAAGGAGGGAGGGAGGGAGGGAGAGAGAGAGAGAGAAGAAGAAGAAGGAGGGAGGGAGGGAGAGAGAGAGAGAGAGAGAGAGAGAGAGATTTGTCCTAGTCCTGGATTTCTGAGGATGTAGAGTACAGTGGAAACAGGGCCGGTAGAGGCCACTAGTAAGAGAAAATAAAACATTAGGAATGAAGTTTAGAAACCCTGGGTCCAAGGAGGATGCTTCAGTATGCAGCACAGGAATTGCCATAGTGACCGTATTTCTTCCCACTGAAGAACCTTGGCTCAGGTTTGTGCTTGGGGTTCCTTTAACTGTGAAGTGTCAAGATAAGTACATGTTGGCTATAACGGAGAGAAAGCTGCACGTATAAACGGGATGCCCAGGACAGCAAGTACCTTCTTCAGGGTGCCAGATACCTATCTCATGAGGGCTCCACTTATCCAAGGGCGTGAGTGATCTTAGGGAGAAGCCAAGCATCCTTGTCTATGTAAGATACTCCCTTGGGAATTTACTCTAAAGATGATCAAATATAGGAGAAGCAAATGAGACTTTTATTGCTGTTTAAATTTGATTAGCCTACTATAAAAAGGAGAAGGGGCTTCAGTGCAGAGTTCTGGGACCAGAATAGCCTGCCTGGTGCTATAGGAGAGAAACAAATTCAGAGGCTCTATTTGTTTGAGCCTTCTTGTAGATAGATACACATGGCATGGGATTTACAAGACTTTTTCTCTGAGGAGTGGCATGAAATTTTTGTTGTTGTCAAAATTTTTTGTTTTTCTTTCCAGTTCTTCATCTAGAAAATTCTGCCTAAATTGGATTGGCTTTGTTCATTGGAATGACTGTCATGCTATCTGTGGTCAGAGATGGTTGGAGCATGTGCAAAACAGGTTCAAGGATGGGCCAATGTCTTTATCTGTTTTGTTTCACTATAGTGACTTGTCTGGTACAGAGTAACATAGAAAAAATAAGTTTACTTAGCACATAATTTAGGAGACTGAAAATTCAAGGTGGCCCTACTACTTTGGTGTCCAGCTCCATCACAGTATGGTAGATCTCATTAGGAGAATAGGGGACAGCAATAGCTTGGTGGGGCAGAAAGCGAGAGAGACTCAGAAGCAACCTAGTGAGGTTAGTGTATACAGCATAATTGAGAGCAAGGATAACTAATGTTGGTATAAGGACTATGAGACCAACAGTCTTAGGTCACAGTCATCTGGGAGAAAGAAGTGGTGGTTGGGTTGATAGTCTCTGCATGCACTAGTTTAAGGTAAGGGTCAAATGTTCCTCAACACCCTTTGGGCCAGCAGAAGGCTTTGGCATTCCCGTGGATCTGAGGTATTGGGGTCCTTGACATGGCCTTGTCTATGTCAACAGAAAACACTCACATAGGACTTCATTTGCTTCCCACACAGGACATACCATCACCTTCTTCAAAGCTCTGAAAACTTCTTGGAAGAAGGGAAGAATTTAAGAGCTGGAAGAGGGAGGAAGCAGCATGGAACTCTGCTCTAGGCATCAAATGGCTGTTTCATTTTTAAATTCATGGCAGGTGTGATTAATTGCACAAGACTAGGCTGGTCGAAACCCTGTCATGAAGAGGGGAGGAGATTTTGGGGACTTGGGGACATATTTGTAGATAACAGCTGATGGGGGAAGGAGAGAAATTTTCTTTGGTGTTACAGCACTGTTAGGTGTCCATGCCCTTGTCAACACACCCCCACTCATTCTTCTATAAACAACCTCGATGACACTTATTGGAACACACACACACACACAGAGAAAGAGAGGCAGAGAAGAGACAGAGAGAGGAGAGCAGAAGGAGGTAGTTGGGAAGAGGGAGTGGGGCAGTAATGAGAGAGTAACAGGAAATATAACTAGAAAGGCATTATGTACATTATGTAAATATGTCACAATGAAACCCATTATTATGTGTAATTAGTATGTTCCAATAAAAGCATTTAAAGATAAGAGAAAATTTAGGAAAAGTCAGAGCACTATAGTGTTGGTTATTCATGACACATTAATATATTGTTAATATGTTGGTTAATATACACATACTGAGTAATGAGTGTGTATGTGTGTGTGTATGTGTGCGTGTGCTCACGCTAAAAGATCTGAACTTTCCCCATTTTACAACTGGGCCTGAGCTTCAGTTTCCTAAAAGGACCACAAGGGAGGTAGCATGGATGCAGAGACGAGGGAGATAACATGTACTAGGCCTGAATCAGCCCCCACAGTACCTCAAGGCAGTGACCAAAAAGGACAGTCCCTGTAATCTTCCTAAAACATAGCCTGCCTTGCCCAAGTATGTCCAAAACTGGGAAAACTATAATCAGAACCAATTAAAATAGACTAACATAGCTACAGCCTGCTTAACCAATTATATTTTAGATGACCCACTGGAGAATATTATTTTCAGGTGTGTGACTTTTGTTTACACTGCATTTGTTTAACTCTGTGAAGCTGGGTTACTGTGCCTGTCTAAAACGCCTGATGTTCCCCAAAAAAAGAGATGGACAGCCAATAGCGATGCAGGAGCAAGGATAGGCGGGGCTAGCAGCCAGAGAGTATAAATAGAAGGAGAAAGAAGAACAGAGGAGCAAGAGAACAGGGAGAGGAAGACATCGGGGGTCAGCTACACAGCAAACCACAGAGAAAGAAGGAACGAAGGTATAGAGAAAGATAAAAGCCTAGAGGTAAAAGGTAGTTGGGATAATTTAAGATAAGGAAAGCTGACAAGAAATTACCTAAGCTAAGACCAGGCAGAAAAAGCCTCTGTGCGTGATTTATATGGGAGCTGGGTGGCAGCCCCCCCCCCCCCCCCAAAGCCAAAAGAGCCAAAATCATTGCAGAACACCTAATTGTCCCTGAAACTCTTTTAACTAAGCTTAAAAGGAGACTGCATGCTCCTCTTTGGGTCGTCGCCATTTTGTACAGATAAACAACCCCACATATGCTGGTATAATAAATGCTCTTCTTTTACATATTATTTATGTCTGGAGATCTCCTCAGACTTTTACAAAGCAAAGGTGCACACGTGTGCTTGTGAATAAGGAACTATGACGTCAACCTCAGCTGTTGGTCCTGAGTGCCATCTACGTCATATTCTGGTTTTTAAGACCGTTTAGAGTTCAACTCAACCCCCTCTCCCCTAGGAAGTGCTCTGTGGCTTTGTAGAGCGCCTGCTTCTGTAATCTTCATTTCACAGTTACTGCAACCGTGTGGCCTCATTCCTCTGGCGTCTTCATCCTCCGCCACATTAGCACTAAGTCCAGAGGCGGTGGACTGAGCGGACACCCACAGATGGAGCACACGAACGCATTGCCTGCAGGTCAGGGACGTGCTTCTACTGCCTTAGTCCTGTTTCCTGTGTCTGTCATAAAATACGGAAGAAAGGGTTTGCTCATCTTCCAGTTCCAGGCTACAGACAATCACTGCGAGGAAATCGAAGCGGGAATGTGACACAACTGGTCACACCACGCCCACAGTCCGGAGCAGAGAGAGAACCAGTGAGTTCAGTACATGGTAGCACTCTGCTCGCCTGCTCTTCATTCAGTCCGGGGCCCAGTCAAATTCAGGGGGGATCTTCCCCCTTTAATTAACACGGCTGAGAAGATCCCTCAGACTTCCCCACAGGCCAAATCAATTCAGGCAATTCCTCACCAAGGCTCCTTCCCAAGGGATTCTAGACAGGGTCAGGTTGACAATTAAAGCTAACGACCACAGTGCTCTTCTTGTCATATTGATTTCGGGGGACAAGGTTGGGACACCCTGGTTTTCCTTATTGACTATTGCTGTGTGACTATGACTTACTGCAGGTAATGTGACTTACCAAAACTGCTCTTATTAGATGGAAGACACTCTAAATAGGTTCTAGATGAGTGAGTTTATGACCAGAACAATGATACTAATAGAAAGGATGGAATTTATTTATCATGTTTTCAATGCCAGGCTCTGTGGAAATGCCATTGTCTCTCTCATTGGTCACCATGCCATTATGTGCCTCATTTCCCAGGTGCAAAGAGAGTCTAAGTGGCAGATGCAAGGTCACAGCCTAAGTGGGGTAAGGGATTTGAAATGTAATGCCTACTTCAAACGTCTCCTGGTAATCGTTGCAGAAAGAGTGTATGTGTTTTTAGCTTTCGGTAGAATAGTAGGAGGTGATAGGCACTGACCAGGTGCAAAGTTAAGGCTGTGTACACAGACTAGGTGTGTTTTGGAATCCTATTCCCCCAGACACCCTGCGTGTGGCTAAAGGCCATGAGCCTCTCCTTAGGGTCTATTGTTACAAAGCAGGTTGGGAGGCTTTGCCCATAAGATTATCCCTGGACAGTGAAACCTGGGACCATAATACTCTTGCCATGCTGATTTCTAATAAGAACTATTTCTATGGGAGCTGGAGAGATGGCTAAGAAGTTAAGAGCACTCTTTTAGGGTACCCGAGTTCAGTTCCCTAGCACCTAGCACCCATGCCTGGCAGCTCACAACTGCCTATAATTCCAGCTCCAGGGAATCCAACATCCTCTTCTGGCCTCTATATGCACACATACATAAATAAAAATAAAAATTTTAAAAATAAGAATTTCAAATTCAAACAATGCAAAAATGTTATGAGTGAGAGGGAGTGAGTGTGTGTGTGTGTGCGTGCACGTGCGCGCACGCGTGCATATCCAGTGTGCATGGGGAGGTGAGAGCACAACTTTCTGAAGTCTGTTCTCTCCTTCTATAGTATGAGTCCTAGGAATACAGGCAATATTGTGTAGCTGTTTCCTCTGAGGATAAAATAGGAGGGGAGCTCCCGAAGACACAGATGGTCTAAGAGGAGGTGAAACATTCCAACCTATAGGGAATCTCTTTAAGTTCAGGAAGCAAACAACTCAAAGACATTAGGAAATTCCTGAAACTGACCAGATTTACTAACTCTCTTCCCCGATTGTTTGAGGACTCAGATGTAGCCTTGGATGAGCAGAGCTGCTGAGAAGAGACTCGTAGCAGCTGAGCCATGGACTTGGAAGAGATAGAGACAGGTAGAGATGCCTGAAGAGACGGGGATCAGTTGTGTTGCCTGGAAGAGGCATGGATCAACTGGGCTGCATGAAAGATACTGTCTAGCCCATTGAGCTGCCTGCAGATTGCACTCCAGGTTTGCATCTTTTGTTAGCTGTTGATCACGCTGGTGGGCTTGGGCGATGCAGCTGTCTTTGAGTCATTTCTGCTCTTGCATGTGACCCCTCAGCCATTCTTTCATATGTAACTCCAGTAAAACTCATTGGACTTTGATGGCATCCTTTAGTCTGTCATGGGTTTCCCTTTTGGGATGATAGCTGTTTGTCATCTTTCCCCAGGAACAGTGTCACAGAAGAGGTAGTTAGATTTAGCTATAAGTGCGTTTACTGACTAAACCATCTTGCCAGCCTAACAATGCTGAGTTTTTAAGGGACCCAGAACTTACTTTTAGTCCCTTGACAATTTCGACTGGTCTCTATGTGTCTCAGAGAGAACTGACCTTCCCTGATCACAAATCCTTTGGATCTTGTCTCAAGCTGCCCATGGCCTCCTGGAGTGATCTAGGGAGCTCTGAGGTGGAGCTCAGGCAATAGAGGAAGTTGGGCAGTGGGGATGTGTACATCAGACAGGCCTGTTCTTGTCATTTTCCTTCAGGATGACTCCCATAGTTCTGTAGGAAGAGCAAAGGAACCCCACTGAGGCTATGCAGGATGTGGTCCTTCTCTCTGTGGTCCTGCTGTTCATAGCATCTGGCCTCCCCAGCTGGGGAGGAGTGCCTGGAAGGGAGCTGGGTTGGGAGGCTGGCAATGAGGTGAAAGTTCCTCGCTGCAGCTGGCTGCTTCATTTCCCGCGGTAAGCTTTCTCCCTGCGTCAGCATCCACACCAGTCCGTTACAGAGAAGAGTTTCTGTGTAGATTGTGAAATATTGATCGTCTGTCCTCCTCATTTTAATTGCATTTCGGAGAGGGCTAAGCTGAATCAGTGTGGGGCTGCTTGGCTTCCCTCTGCCCCAGGAGACCAGAAAAGCTGGGGAAGCAAGAAAACAAATGCACATTGGAAATAAGCAGAGGGTAGCTGGGTGGTGGTGGTGTAGGAGGGCGTGGGGATTCACCATGCAAGCACGAGGGCCTCTGTTTGATCCCCAAAACTTACATAAAGAGCTGAGCACCGTGGTGCATACTTATAATCTCAGGATTGAAAAGGCAGAGCCAGGAGGGTCTGTGGGGACCATTGGCTAGCCAAAACTATGAATTCTAGATCTAGGAGAAAGACCCTGTCTCACAATACAAGGTGAATGGCTCCTGAGGAACAGTACCTGAGATGGACTTCTGGTCCACACACACGCACGCAAGCACGCACGCAAGCACGCACACACACACACACACACACACACACGCGCGCGCGCGCGTATGCACAAGTTTAGGTATACACACATACACGCTGGGCAGAGGAAAGGAGGAAGAAGAGAGTGAGAGAGAAGTCGAAGGAATTGGAGTGAAGGCAGCTGCTCTCGGCCAGAGACTAGCACCCACATGCTGGTGCTGCTCATGGGAAAGCTGGCTGCAGGGATGGAGGAGGAAAACAGTCAAACACATTTTCTGGTATGGAAGCTCAAGACAAGGAGAGGTGCCATGCCCGTTCTCTGCTTTCCCCGAACATGTGTCGGCTACCAAGCATCCAGCTGCTGCTTCCCATGCTGCAGAGTGAGCCCCACATCCCTGAACACTGTTGTCACGAGGTGCTTTCCTCTGACGTGAAGCAGTCCCTTTGGGAGTCGGGGCAGGGCTTCAGGAAACAATAGGACAAAATATCATCCATCTGGGAAAGCCGGAACTTAGGAGATTCTCGAAGGCCCCTCCCAGCTTCATAGAGATAGTCATACCTGCTGGCAGAGGGGATTCTGGTGTATGAGCTGCCTGCAGGCTGTGCAGAGGGCTTCAGGGTGCAGTTATCATGAGTCATCGCCCCCTCTGGGGTAGACTTTATGGTGACGAAACTGCTTTTGGGTCACCCCTGCTCCTGTAAGTGAGTCCTCACCCACACTCTAGTTCCTTTTCTAGAATAAGTAAATAAGTGTGCAGGGAGTGTGCGTGTATGTATGAGTGTGTGTATGTGTCTATGTGTGTGTTGTGTCTCTCAGGAGAAGTCCATCACATGACAGTGTTCTATCTAGGCCAAGCCAAGAAGCCCAGCTACTTCCAGAAGAATGGGACTCATTGGAGTCACAAGAAACCTTATGGTGGAAGAGAGCCTTGCTGAGGGACAGGCCCTGAGCAAATGAAGAACGGACATAGTTTCTGTACTTCCCAGAGTGTGTGCTGGTATCAGGTAGAGAAGGCAGATGAGTACCTCAGCATCTTCAGAAGCCTCTTCCATTTAAGGAACTCTAAGAAAACGACACTGACTGAAGTTTAAGCCAAAGCTAAACAAGTCTGAGGTTGTATATTACATATGATTTAGTGGGCACTCCGAAAGTTGCCACCAACTCCCTGAAGACCCGGCATCTCACTGCCTGGGTGCTCTGAACACTGGCTCCATTAACTTGGACCTGTTTGTGTTTAGCTTTATGACTGACTAGGACTTCATAGATGACCACTCATAAGGGAGCACACCTCATCTTTCTGCATGTTTGTAAGAGCCTCAGGGATAGTGACTACATGGTACCCTTAGGAATCAATGTGTGGAGCTTTGAATAAGAATAATGCCCCCATGAGCTCATGCATGTCAATGCTTAGTCACCAGAGAGTGGCACAGTTTGAAAAGATTAGAAAGATTAGGGGCTGTGGCCTTGTTGGGGCAACTGTGTCACAGAGTTTCAAAAACCCATGCCAAGGCCAGAGTCTTTTTCTCAGCTACTGCTCCAGTGCCTGCCTGCATGCCACCATGTTCCCTGACATTTTGGTAATAGATGAAACTTGAGAAAGTCTAAGCAAGTCCCATTTGAGTGCTTTCTTTTGTAAGAGGAGTTGCCTTAGTCATGGTGTCTCTTCACAGTATTAGAACAGTGACTAAGACACAATGTTGGAATAAGATTATAGAAACACCTCTTCTACCAGGACATGGTCTGCTAATGAAGGAACTTGGTCTGAGATTGTAAATGAGGGTTTCAAGACCAGACGGGATATGAGGCAGGGAGGAGGCTGGCTTCTCCTGCACACTAAAGCTCTCAAATAGCACTGATCCTTGTGCACATCAAATGTGCAGTGTTCTTACTGCACATTTCCACACACATTTTCACACACTGCACAGAGCCCCCATTCCCACACTGCACAGAGCCCCCATTCCCATACACTGCACAGAGCCCTCATTCCTACACACTGCACAGAGCCCCCATTCCCTCACACTGCACAGAGCCCCCATTCCCTCACACTGCACAGAGCCCCCATTCCCACACTGCACAGAGCCCTCATTCCCACACTGCACAGAGCCCCCATTCCCACACTGCACAGAGCCCCCATTCCCACACTGCACAGAGCCCCCATTCCCTCACACTGCACAGAGCCCCCATTCCCACATACTGCACAGAGCTCTCACCCCCTCACACTGCACAGAGCCCTCATTCCTACACACTGCACAGAGCCCCCATTCCCTCACACTGCACAGAGCCCCCATTCCCTCACACTGCACAGAGCCCCCATTCCCTCACACTGCACAGAGCCCCCATTCCCTCACACTGCACAGAGCTCTCACTCCCTCACACTGCACAGAGCCCTCATTCCTACATACTGCACAGAGCCCTCATTCTCACACTGCACAGAGCCCCCATTCCCACACACTGCACAGAGCCCCCATTCCTTCACACTGCACAGAGCTCCCATTCCCTCACACTGCACAGAGCCCCCATTCCCACACACTGCACAGAGCCCCCATTCCTTCACACTGCACAGAGCCCCCATTCCTTCACACTGCACAGAGCTCCCATTCCCTCACACTGCACAGAGCCCCCATTACCACACACTGCACAGAGCCCTCACTCCCACACTGCACGGAGCTCTCACTCCCACACTGCACGGAGCTCTCACTCCTTCACGCTGCACGGAGCTCTCACTCCCTCACACTGCACAGAGCCCTCGTTCCCACACTGCACGGAGCTCTCATTCCCACACTGCACGGAGCTCTCACTCCCTCACACTGCAGTGCATCTCCACTTGACCAGGCAGTAGTCACTGACATTACTTTTGTGAGTTGCTCTGTAGTTTTGAGGCTATAATTCAAAGAGAAAAAAAATACAAATTTACATATCATCTAATATCCAAGAAATTATTTTGCATACAAAATAAATTTTGCATCTGTCAAAATGGGGATGTTGGGTCTATGATTGCTACTGCTTAGGGGTTTCATATTTTCAACCCAAATAGAAATAGCATGTGTTACCTTTTAGTTTGCTATGCAAATATGTCTGGTTTTGTATTGGTAGATATTTGCAAATGTTCACTGTTATTTTTGTCTTGTTTGAGACAGGGTTTCTTATACTTCACACTGATCTTGAACTTCCTAAACAACCGTAAACAGTTGATCCCCATGCCTCCACATTGCAAGTGCTGGGGTTACAGGGTGCACCACCATGCCCAGTATATGAGGCACTGGAGAGGGAACCCAGGTCTCTGTACATGCTAGTGAAGTATTCTACCAGGGAGCTATCTCCTTACCCCTGAACACACTGTCTAAATGCAGGAATGTGAACTAGAACAGGGCTGGATTTATAAACTCCATTTGTGGAGACTTTGAGTGTTTGTCATTTTATTGATGATAAATGCACATAGCTGAAGTGTTGTAAGTTAGGTGCACAAAGTATAATATGGGCGTCTATATATTAGCTTGTGCATACTAATTGGAGATTGTGCATTATTAACATTTATCAGTATTTTTATTTAGAACTAATACTAAGACTTTAGGGGCAGGGAAGCATGATAGTGGTGGCACTCTTTAGAATGGGGACAATGAATAACATTTAGCAAGTTCAACTATTGCTTGAAAATCTTCCCTAAACAATGCAACCCTATTAACTGCCCTTGGTTGGGATGTTCCCAACACTGCACCCTTGGCTTGGCATGACTTTGGGCTATAGATGGTTTATGTTAACAATTATATTTACCAGAAAGATGGGAACTCAAACCAGTTTCTGCTGGTTGCGTGTTTTATAAGTCCGGAGAACGACCTGCAATAGGTCTGCCTTCAGTTTTGAATGGGTGAGTTCATCAATATGTAGCAAGCCGAAGTAAAACAATAAGCAGGTAGCAGATCGGCAGCAAACAAAACATCATCAAACTGGGGACTTACAACATCCAGCCAAAATGACCGGAGAAGCCTGATCGAGAGTGCGAACAAAAATACCATTATCAAATCGGAGCTCGTGACACCCAGCAGAGATAGACTAGAAGGTCTGCATTGAGACCCTCCGCTGGAGTTCTTGTCGAGAGCTTTTTCTCTAGGGATGCTGCTCTAGCTGCTTGTTCCCTCTGCAGCATTATTATCCCACAGCATAAGCAACAGTGACCCCTGTTGGAAATGGTTCACCATCTTACTGTTCTCAAGGACACAGTGTTTCCAACATCCTTACCAGCTTGCTGATTTCTTTCCTCCCTGTTACAGGGCTTGGGGTGGGGGCCTTGTGATTCAGGCAGGGACTCGGAGGACAATCGAAATAAACATGCTTGGATCTGAGACCACAAAGGGCCAGCTTGCAACAAAAGCTTAAACAGCACACAACAATGTACCAATATAATGTACGGCACAGCTAGTTGAATCTGCCATGAGATCCTCTAGACAGAGAGAAAGGATAGCAAGCTGACATGTGCCGATGGACATCTCTGAGATCATTCCTTCTGTCTTGGTTCTGGCAGCTCAAAAGCTGGCTCCAGGCACCTGCACAGCTCATGCTGCTAACGGAGGCTGAACTCCTTACTCCAGAGATTCAGCCTTGCTGGTTTAGACTTGGCATCCCCACCCCGGTCATTCGGCACCTCCCCTGTCATTCAGTACCCCTCGTCATTCGGCACCCTCCCGGTCATTTGGGATCCCCCCCGTCATTCAGCACCCCAAAGTAGGGCCCACTGGCAGCTCCTAAGAAGCTCTGAGCCTCTTGTCAACTTTGCAGGGAGATCTAAGCACGCACATTCTTGCCAACAGGAATGTGTTTCCCATGGCCAGGGCAACTGACATTCATTCTTCACATTCTGTTGACGGAGTTATGAGCTTCTGCAAAAGAAGAAACACCCCAGTCTTAGTACTTAGATCTGCCCCCAAGGCCCCTCGTGCCAACCACAGACTTCTAGCCTCAGCCTCTGGAGTTCTGCCTCAGGCCAACGCAGAATTGCGGAGGGAGAGAGTAAAGACTGATTGACCGTGTGCCCTTCTGATGTTTGCCAGTGATGTGAAGCTGCTTTTTTTTTTCTTTTATTTTGGCAATTTGTTTTCTTTTTCCCTCGTATAATCCACCAAGGATACAAATGCCACTCATGCATAGGCTCAGAGCACACTGCAGAGGCCTGTGATAGTACTGACTTGCATCTCAAAAGAATTCAGAATCACCTAGGAGACCAAATCTCTTGGCTTGTCTCTGACAAAGGTTAATTCGTGGAGGGAGGCATACCCTATATGTGGGTGGTACTATTCCATGGGTTCGTGTCCCAGGCTAAATACAATCACCAACTTAATCTCTCTCTCTGCTTCCTGGCTATGGACACAGGAGGACCAGCCGCCTTGTGGTATTTGTATGGTATTTTGCAGCAGTGAGGAAAGTGGTCAGTATACTTCTGAGCAGCCACAGGAAGCTGACGTGCTCAGAGCAGGGCTCTCCAGCCCCAGTCCTCCTTAGGGTTATATCTAATGCCTCCCCTGGCAGGCCTCAGGAGGTGTATGTGCTGCTGACAGGGCCTCCACTTTCTGGTAGGTGTACCCCTGAGCTGGCTGCAAGGATACAGGAAGTTGCATAGGGATTTTTGAGGCAGCTTCTAGGAGCTGTTCTATTCCAAGGGACTGAGGTTGGAGATCAATTATCAGTCACTTTCCTAAGTCTGGCTCATGGTCAGATTTGGCAGGGATCAGCTACCTTCCCATGGTCACTGACAGATTTGATAGTATGTGATATTATGTGACTCAGCTAGAAGCCTAGAAAATGGGCCCCGTCCTCCGCGGAGAGCAACAGGACACGTCATGGCTAGTACCTCGCTCTCCCTGGGTCTGAATGATGGCAGAAGAAGAGGTTCTGGAGTACTGGTCACTTTGCCATTGGCACAGGTGGGCTAGTCCTTCAGGGGAGGCTGCAGACAGGGAATGGGCTTTGCCCACTCTTCCACAGATCTAGTAGTCCAAGGCAAGAGTAAGGAAGGGGCTCTGCAGACGCCACTGTCCTCTGTCAGGCCACCTTTTGCTGGCAGCTATGGTCAACCCCACTGGGTTCTTCAACACCAAGGTCATTGGCGAGCCCCTGGGCCACGTCTCTTCTGAGCTGTTTACAAAGTTCCTTACAGATAAAGTTCCCAAAACAATAGAAAACCCCATGCTCTGAGCACTGGAGAGAAGGAGCTTAGATATGAGTTCCTCCTTTTTTGGAATGTTTCCAGGCTACATCACAGTTCATGTCTTCTGATATACTTGCACGATAAGGTCTCCCTGGAAAGACTCTATTGAGACTTTTATAAATAAATCAATAGTTATACCACAAGTCCAAAATTCTGTTTCGCTTATTTGACTTAAACCTCTAATAAATAAGTTAATTTAAATTTGTTCATTTAAACTGTTAATTAAATAAGTGTCCCTATGGCGGTTACCCTACCCTACACATTTGTTTGGATTTCTCCAGGTGAATAAATCTGCCCCTCGGGGATAGAGGGTGACACAGGACCCGTGCTCTTTAGAGCTCTGGAAGACCCGGGAACTTAAAAAGAATAACTTTCAACACGGTTCCAAAATCCAGGGCATGGTGCAGTGGGGTGGTTCAGAAGGTAAAGAGTTTGACAACCTGAGCCCCATCCTTTGAATCCGCTTGGTGGAAAGAGACAGCCTGCTCCTGAGAGCTGCCCCTAACTTCCACAGGAGTGCTGGGGCACGTGCACACAAAAAACACTCAAAAATTTAACTAAAACATCAAAGGCCAGGGCTATGTCCTGCTGTAGAAAAGGAAGGAAACTTCTGTAAGGAAGGATGGTCCACCTTCCAAAGGAGAACAAGAAGGGACTTCAGCTTCAAAGATGGTTGCCCTTGAAGATTGCCCTGCCTAAGTTTCCCTATTGAAGGAGACTGCAGATAGTCATCAAGGGGCCTCAGGAACTCCTGATGTCACAGGTGTACATATTAATTTTTTACGTATTTAATTTCAGATGACAGGGCTTTGCTCTTTGCTTCAGTCAATAACCCAGGACCCCTTTCTAAGTGGGCTTATGTAGGAACCGAGATTGCAGAACCCTGCAAAGAAAGCAAAAGTGGACAGAAGCACTGAGCCTTTAATAACATTTTCAAAAGCTAAAGAGGTCACTGTTGTCTTCAGCATGAGCATTAAAAATGTCTGAGTTTCCCCCCAAGAGTATATGGCAGAAAGACAAGGCACAACACTGAAAGTTGTTGCCTAAAAGCTAGGAGACATTTCCTGACTACAACTTTCTTCCCTGAGCAGCTAGGCTGTGCACTATGTGGATGGCTAGGGTGTTAAACAGATGGAAGGGCAGTGGCTATGCTAATGAATTAGGTCTCTAAACTCACCTGGGATATTTATTAGCAGTCGAAATAGCAGTCTACCCTTAAGGAATCCAAAGATACCAATAGTTCACTGGGAGACTGTCTTTAAAAAATGCTGCCACCCACTGGCTCTAGACACCTGGCCCCTGTTCTGCAAAACAAACAACCATTTCATTCCTTTGTTTTAAAACAACAATCACTACACAGGCCTGAATTAAAAGGTTAGTCTCAGGTGTGCAGCGATTTCTTAGAGGTTAAGAGTACTAGCTGTTTTGTGAAGAGGACTCAGGTTCAGTTCCCAGCACCCACAGGGCAGCTCACAACCACCTGTCACTCCAGATCCAGGGGATCCAGTGCCCTCTTCTGACCTCACAGGGCACAAGGGATGCAGGCAAAACACTCACACACATAAAACAAAAAAAAAAAACTTAAAAAAATGAAAACAGTTAACTTCTACCAAATATTAAAGGAAAATGGCTTACAGGTTAAAAAAAACTCCACAAACAAACTCAAAAGCCAGGACAGGAACAGCTTTCGAGAGAAAATTTAAGCAAAGTGTTTTCTTCCCAGAACTTGAGCTTGGAGAGTAAACTTATCAATTTAGGAAAAGATTCACACTTGGGAAGAGAAGCTGGTTCACCCTGACTATCCTTTCTAGTCCTTCATGTTCATGCTACAACATGGAGAATAAAGGAGACGCTGGGACTGAAAACAGCTCTCTGGGTAAATACGGCCTTCACATTTTATCCTCGGAGGCCGTCCTAACACTGGTGGCAGCAAGGAACCTTAAAGGTGACTGGAAGGACAATGCCCTCATCGCCAGGGTAATGAACTGAGTGGTATGCATTCCAAACTGGCAGGACTCCATCCTTAGGGTAATGAACTGATTGTGTGTGTGTGTGTGTGTGTGTGTGTGTGTGTGTGTTTGAGAGAGAGAGAGAGAGAGAGAGAGAGAGAGAGAGAGAGAGAAATCACAGGACTCCAGGGGCCACCACACAGGTGTCTCTGACACCTCTCCCTCAGAATCTATAAGAAGCAAAAAACGAATGGGCCACCAAGCCAGGATACACACTGATTACAAGAGGTTTCTGAATTTAAGGGGAAGCCAAGAGTCCGCTGCCCCAGGCAGAGCAGAGGGAAGTTATTAAGGAAATTCATGAGTGTGTCACCAGGAAGAGGGGCATCAGTGGCTCCAATCACATGTGCCTTGGGGGTCAAAACATCAAATCCCTAATCTGAGACGTGCCACTCTGTCTCCATGGTAACCCAGGCAATAGACTGCTATCTGTACTTAGCACGACATACCTCAGAAAACAGGGACAGTTAGATTTTACTCAGATGTCCACCAGAGGACACAAGTGCTTTTTGGTTTGTCTGTTTGTTTTCTGACATTTTCTTGGGATGGATGGATAAATATCTGCTCTACCAGACTAAAGAATTTAAGAAGCTATGAAGACCTTACTAAACAATAACAACAGCAAAAACAATAATAACAGAAAATCTCCCAGATTTCTCCAAAGTGACCACAGATTTTTATTTGTTTGTAAAATATCCGAGAGACCTCCTATGACACAAGCATAACCCATTTCTATAATGCCACGCCTGCTCTACACACTACAGTACAGTTCATGAATCGGGCAATGGGCTGGAGATTGAAGCACACACACAGACAGAGCCATGGGTAATGCCAAGAATGCCCCTTTATTGTGTCCCAGGGCAGCTTATATAGGATCTCCTTGACTAATGGCCATGCCCTAACTCGCAGCTGCAAGCCCCCCAGAAACCACTCCCTGGACATCAGGAACTCCTGAGGGTCTCGTGCTCAGAGCAGCTGCAAAACAAGTTGTTTGCTCAGAGCAGCTGCAAGCATGGGAAAACAAACTGTTTACCCAAGCAGGCAGGGGTTCACAGTCCCCAACATACTGCCTCTACACCTCTTTGGCTCCTCAGACCCCTGGGAAAGGGCAGAGGCCTCTAGTTTGCATATCAAGATTGCTGAGAGAGGGTTCTGTTGGCTTCTTACAAGGATTAAGTCACCTGTTGTAGGTTGGAGACAGGGCTCAGAGAGTAAGAATTCTTTCCTACAAAAGATTCAAATTCAGTTCTTAGCATCCACATCTGCCAGCTGATAAGCGCCTATGACTCCAGTTCCAGGAGATTCAACATCCTCTTCTGGTCTCTACATTCACACACACACACACACACACACACACACACACACACTCACCAATCACACTGTACTTAACATTCACACACACACTTATACACACACTCACCAGTCACACTGTACATAACATTCACACACACACACACACACACTCACCAGTCACACTGTACTTAACATTCACACAGACACTCATACACACACACACCAGTCACACTGTACTTAACATTCACACACACACACTCACACACACACTCACCAGTCACACTGTACTTAACATTCACACACACACACACACACACACCAGTCACACTGTACTTAACATTCACACACACACACACACCAGTCACGCTGTACTTAACATTCACACACACACACACTCATACACACACTCACCAGTCACACTGTACTTAACATTTACACACACACTCATACACACACTCACCAGTCACACTGTACTTAACATTCACACACACACACACTCATATACATACACACACACACACACACGCCAGTCACCTGTAAGGCCTACGTACAGGTCAGCTTCACAGATGATCTTTTTTAGCCTGAGATTCATTAGCCTTTTCTAAGACCCAGAAAATGATAAAATATATAATTTGATGATAGCTGAGAAAAACCTTATCAAATTATTACAGCAAAGTTCTTCCAGGTCCTCACTGTATTACCCAGCACCCATCTTTGGAAGCATCACCCCAGCCCCTGGCCTGGGAGTTGCCTTGGTCTGGACTCCACCTTCGGAAAAACCTGCCAAGCACTGACCCCTCCCCAGGGAGGGTCAGGCCCACTCTCACAGGCTGTTTGGCTGCTGCCCAGAGAAGAAACACTTGGTCTTTGGGTTTTGCGTGGTCCCCTCCCTCCCTCCCTCCCTCACACCCTCCCTCCCTCCCTCTCTCTCCCTCCCTCCAGTGGTTCAAGAGCACATCTGAGGGAGGTAGGGATGTCTGCAGGAAGAGGCTGAGGCTGATTCGGTCAAGAAGTCATCATTTTGTCCACCTTGTTATAAAAGCCCCTTCTCTTGAGTTCACACTTTGGTAAACATTCAAAGGGGGCACGGATATCCACCTGCTCATTTTTACCCATCCAGAAAGATGTTTTCAGATGTCTCTTCCCTAAGCATCTCTCTCAACAGTTTTCCAACTCTATTTCTTCTTCATTTCCAAACCATCTCCATTCCCACTTCTGTTTTGATTCTACGCTCTATTCTGTAACCACGCCCACCTTACAGTTGGCTCTGATGAGGTCACAAAATAGACTTCTACTAGGAAACAGAAACCTAACCCCTGACATTTCTCAGAAATCTCACGACTCAGGGACTCATTGAGAAAAATCACGTTTCCTCATTCCTCCCTATTGGTCAATATCCACAGGTAAAAGCAGATTGCTTGTATCAGTCATGAACACATACCACTGCCAACTACCACAGGCAGGCCTGCCTCTGACCCCAGCCTTACCCCACAAAGGGAAAAATCTCTAGTGGAGCCACCGCAATCCCTGAAGATTCCTATGAAACCTATTTATCTTCCGCAACCATTGGCTGCTCTCTGCACTCTTGAGGTAGCCCCACAGTTTGCCCCTAATAAACTGATTTGCTTTGTTTTGTTTTTCTGTCTAAGGAACGGCCCTGTTCCATAGTTTCACTGCTCTCATTTCCAGGTATGAATCAATACCGCTTCACTCCAGTAGCTTTAAGTTTTCCGATTGAGATACTGTGGTTTGTAGAGTTCTTTCTCAGCAATGTGAGCACCCCATCACAGATTCGCTTCTCAACATCCTGGCTCCTCCCAGGGCTGCTGAGTAAAGGCTTAAATAATCCAATCTACACTGCAAGTTCCCTAAGACTTTGGATCCCTTCTTCCATATGAGAGCAAAGGAAGCCTGGCCTTTCCGATTCACTCCCTGTGAGCTGCACTGTTGTCTGCGTTTCTATCAAACTATGTGTCAATCAAACTACAACTGCCCTTCCTGATTCTCCAAGCGGCGTCTGTAAAGGCCAGACTTCACTCTGAGAGCCCTTATCCTACTCCAAGGTCATGTTCCTTCCCCCACTGTCCTGCCTTATAGCTTCCATTCCCTGTAAATAATCTCTGAAATCAGCTAGTGTGCTGTTGGGATCAGAAATGTCTGCCAAGAAGGTGCACCTGCAAGTGTTAATTCATAGATCAGAATTCAGTGATGGAGGCTGGGATGTTGCAGGTCCAGAGCCTAATTATGATTTATCTTCTTCTGTCTTTAATACCCCTGGTAGTCATTCCTTGCCCACTTCTATGGGAGACATAGCATTCCCTGACTAACAAAAACCTTTGGAATGTATTGACCTAACACAACCCTACTTTCTACCAATTGAAGGGCGAAGAATGCTGTCAGTATCCCAGGCCTAAAGCAGAGCTTTCCCCACCGACCTGATGTGCCCACCAATGAACTGCAAAGTGTCTTGATTTATGTTGTTACTTCCTTCATTCCATTCCTATCAAAAGCTTGTGGTATTGCTGCCTCATTGGGACATGAAACACAGTAGCCAGCACCTGTATTCCTGGGCTATGACCTCTCATTTTGGCTCAGGAATAAACTCTTTTATCTCTTTTGAAGTGAGACCCGTGCTTTCAATTTTCCTCCCGGGTCACATTTTGCACCTCACTTTTAGGATTTGATTCAGGGACTGAGTTCATGCTGCACGCAAGGAAAACACTTTGAGGATCACGTTCTCTCGCCAGCCTAAAAGCTGAGTGCTATTTAAGAGCCACCATCTTGCTTTCTGAACTTCCAGGAACTCCTCAAATCCTGCAGGAACCCTTTGATATAAAGATTCTGCCTGTCACACCCTTCCACCTGGACTTCACTCAAATATTAATTTTCCTTGCTGTATTTTAGAAAAATCCGCTTAGACTAGCATCGGCATCTCGCTCAATTATCTCTTCCCCATAGTACTGATCTGCTAACTGACACAGACTCGCTCATGACCTAGCTTCCAGCCAGCACACCAGCCCTCAAGGCCAAGGGTGTTTTGTCCGGTTACTCTTTGCTATTTATCAAGCACTGGAAGATTATCTGATACAAACGGCTCTCCGTTAGTCAGTTGAATAGGCATCTTTTTTCGGTATAAAATCCTACCATTTTAATGCTTCTTTGCTAAAAATTTTGGCTTACAGTGCTGTTTCCCTGTTGGTTCATTTGGTTTTGTTTTCTGAATTCTAGTTCTTTACCTGTGTCTGCTATTTTAGACAAACTAACTGAGTTATAGAAATGTCTGTTGGGCACATTGGCAAGCAGGCTGACAGTGTGTAATGTAAATAGTCTGGACATCATGTTATATTTTGATTGCATCTATTTATTTATCTATTTAGTATGTGTGTGTACACACACATGAGAGAGAGAGAGAGAGAGAGAGAGAGAGAGAGAGAGAGAGAGAGAGAGAGGGAGAGGGAGAGATATTATTGCCAGGGTGTTCAGGTGTTCAGGGTGTTCCTGTGGTCATTATTCTTCTTCCACCACGTAAATCCCAGAATTGAACTCAGGTTTGTGAGCTTTGGTGGGCAAGCCCCTCTCCCCACCAATGCTGAGTCACACTCCAGCCTTGGGCTGGGCTTCCTCCTCCCTCCCTTTCCCCTTTTTCCTTTCATCTTGCTCCTTTTTTCCTTTCATCTCATCTCCACTCTTCTCCTTGTTTTTCCTTCAAAGATCATATAGATGCACCCTGTCCTGTGCTTCCTTTTGAATGACCTGCCGTGGTTGATGTGGCCCTCACTCCCTGGCTTCAGCAGTCTGGAGCGGGCTCCTGCACCCTGAAGTTGCTCTGTCTCTCCCTAGTCCTTTCTTCTTTGACAGTGAGGATGTGTGCACAGCCTTAAGAGGTGAAAGTCATTCTCTAGACACGTGACAGGAAATGGATGATTTTGAAATTCTCCCATGAAAGAGATTAAATTGTTCTCCCTATTTTTTTCCACTGATTTATTTATAGAAGTGTAGATTTAGAGGGATTTATATTATTTTATGCCTTGGGATACAATTTTTCTACTACATTATCTATTATGTTGCATAAATTAGCTCAATGGGTTCCATCTGGATGCTGGATCACACAAACCCCCTATGTTGTTCAATTGGTTTTGTGCTCTTACATTTCTACCTTTAGGCTGCTGTTCTCATTGTTCCCATCGCTACATAAACTTCAGGTCTGTGCCTGGGTTCACTTTATCGATGTCTTCTGCATACTTTGTAAGATTTATTCCCAAGTGCCTCATTTTTATTAGTATTATACAAGACAATGTTGCTTTAATTTCAAATTCTGGTTGTTCATGACTGATATGGGAAGGCAATTAAATTTTACAATTAAACTTTTTGACCTTGTGTCTTACCACTTTGCTGTGCTTGCTTATTATTCTTGGGATGCTTTGGTTCTTTTTCTCTGTGATGGAGAATCATGTGATGATGGAATAATTGCAGCTTAGTCTGTCCCCCTTCCTTCCTTCTTTCCTTCCTTCCTTCCTTTCTCCCTCCCTCCCTCCTTCCCTCCCTCCCTCCCTCCCTCCCTCCTCCTTCCTTCCTTCTTTCCTTCCTTCCCTACTTCCCCTTCTTCCTTTCTCTCTCTCTCTCTCTCTCTCTCTCTCTCTCTCTCTCTCTCTCAGTACTAAACAGTCTTCTAATAATCCAATAGTGTTGGGTTGATAAGGAAGGAGGATGCCCTAACTTTATCTTGGTAGACAATCTTCAGAGAGTCTCTCTATACTATTTTCCTAAAGGAAAGGCTGACCTGTTAGACCTAGTTTTCAGATAGCTGATGTTTTATAAATGCATTTTGAGTTGTGCTGAATGTTCTTCTGTATCTATGGATATAGTTTTTCTTATTCAGTCCTCATGATACTGAGCCATCCCTCTAGCCCTCATTTTGGTGTTTTATTAAAAATATTTTTTAAATTTTCTTCTGTTTTTAATTTTTCTTTAGAGGGTAGCTGTAGCAGAAGGCTTCTTCCCGCAATGGTCAGAGAAGAGGAGACTATGCTTACACCAATAGACTGAGCTCTTTCATGGTCTTCTGGAACACATTCTCCACACTACAGTTGCTCACCTACATGTGTTTATTGTGTCTTCTTGCTCCCGGGGATCACACATAGAGCTCTAAAAACTATAGCCTCCCCTTCACCAAAGTTCATGGAATTCAGTTGCCAGTGAATACAAGAACTGTTTTCATTTCACGGTGTATTTTCCTTCTTTGGGGAAGGGTGTGTGCAATGGTTGGCTTTAATAATTAAAACCACTTGAGCAGGAACCTACCATTAAAGGATTGTTCTGACTGCTTTAATTGGTGTGGGAAGACCTGCCCCAAGCATGGACAGCACCTTCTGATAGCAGTCCAGACCCAAAAAGGCACGGCAGCAAGGGTACTGCTTCTTGCTCTCTTGTCTTCTACTTTTGCCTAGTTGTGTTCCCCTTTCATTGTTGAGTTGATTTCTCCTCCTCCTGCTGATGCTGATGATGCTGATGTCAATAATCATGACGACCACGATGATGATGACAGCGATGATCATAATGATGATAATGGTTCCTTTGCTGATATCAGAACCAGCACTTCCAAGACTCCAACGTGGAGTTAAGACAGAGGCTCTCCAGGACTTTTAGCACTAGACAAGGACAGCTGGGGCATCAGCCTTAAGGACCAAGTGACTACTGAGCTCTCAGCCTATCTTGAGACAAGTGTTACTATGCTAGTTCAAGCTGATTCACTGAATCGTGAAAATACTTACATGAATATATATTCACACTGTTTGCTCTGTTCCTCTGGATAATGCTAACTAATATAGGATGAGTAAAGAAGACCACAGATCAACTCAAGGAGGAATTGTTAGTTAATTCTGGACTTGTGAAATAAGATGGGAAAATTTTACTACTTCTTATTCCTTACTTACAAAACTTTAAATCGTATTTATTTACTTATCTATCTATTTATTTACTTATTTAGCGTGTGTGTGTGTGTGTGTGTGTGTGTGTGTGTGTGTGTGTACCATGGGAGACATGAGGAGTTCCATGGACTGGTGTGACAGTCCTAGAGAGAAGTGAGCAAATGTCTACCGAAGTCCACCTCAGTGAGCCAGTGGATTTTATTGGGGTTACTTACAGAAGTGTGGGTGAGCAGTTACTTAGGGGAGCAGAATTTCCTCAGAGACAGTTAAAAGCCCACCAGAGTGTGGATGACACTCACAGAGGCTGGAAACCTAGAGAGCATTGCACATCCTGTGTGTAGTTCAATAGGTTGGGGGAGTGGCTGTCAGACCTCCTGGCTCATCTCTGCTTCTCACAGGTGCTTGGGCAAGTTCGAGCCTCTTCCAAGAACCACCGTTGTCTGATGGCTTTTCAGGCAGCTCATCTGGTCTGACTGTGTCCTCTCAGTAGTCAGTATAGATTATATAAAATTGGGGAGGGAGGAGTCTAATGAATCTTGTCAGTTTTAGGGACTTCCTGAAGGCTTTGAGTTATTTACTTCTTGAGCTTAATGAGATTCCTAGCAGGATAAGTCATCTCCCTCTATGACACTTTGTTGTTTCGCCTCCTTGTCAACATCCTGTGTCTTAATGAGCTTCCTCCATGGGAAGAAACCTCTAGGGATGGTTTTCTCCGAGAGGAAACTGCCACAGACAACTTGAGGGAATTGATAGTGTCCTTCCACTATGGGAGTACTGAGAAAGGAATGCAAGTCATCAAGTTTGACAGCAAGTTCCTTTATGTATGAGCCATCTTACCAGCCCATATTTTTACAGTTCCTTCAGATAATTTTCTGTTTACTTTTTTCATTTCTTTTTAGATAAATGGGAAATACATAGGTTTTGCATGTGAGTCTAGTGTCTAGGCGAGAACCTCACTCATTTTTTTTTGTAATAGGTCACATGCTCATCCCATTTACAAAAAGCAATATTTCTGTCAGGTTCCAGAACAAGAGGTCACATATTCATGTTTTCTAGTAAAGGTTCCTTATCTTAATCTGCCCTCTGCAAATAAATATGATTCTCCTTGACTTACGAGGAGGCCGTGTACTCATAAACCCTCTGGTTGAAAATACTGGGAGTCTGTAATTCATCTGAGCCATTCTAATCTTCCAGAACTCCTTGTTTACCACACAGCACAGCTCTTCAAAAATTTCTAATGAGACATTCAGACCTAAGCCACAGATCCAAAATGCTGCAAGAGCCCTGAATAAACCCAAAGACATTTATGCCACATCATCTCTGTAGACATCTGAAACCCCAAGATTAAGTAGCAGTTCCTGCAGCAATCAGAATCAAGATGTACTGCTTACAGGAGAACCCCACATTGGCGGCAGCAAACATCCCATCTCAAATACTAGAGGGCAGAAGACGTGACAAATCATTTTCAAGGCCTTGGTGGAACAAATTGTCAATCCTAGATGGTATATCACAAAAAAAATGCCCTTCAGAAATGAAGGGAAATAAAGTTATTCTCAGATGTGAAACCTAAGAGAATTTATTGCCACCAGGCCTAGCCTGAGAGATCTCCTGAAGGAAGATTTCCCCACAGAAAACAAAAGGGAAGCAGAAAGCAAAGGCCTGCATTAAGGAAAGAGAGCTAATAGGGTGTGATAGAAACAATCATGGCACGTTGTCCTTCTCCTCGTGAGTGTCTGTCACAGGATTTTACAATTGCATACAAGGTGACACCATCATGGGGCTTAGGAGATGCTCAGGTAGCCAAGTACTTGCTGCAGAAGCATAAGGATCCGAGGTCAGATAACTCATCACAGATATAAAAGACTGAGCATTCTAGCAGGCACCTGTACTCCCAGCACCAGCATGCTCAAACAGGTTGAGCCTTGGAACCTTCTAGTTAGCCAATCTAGCCAAATGGTAAGGTCTTGGTTCAATGAGAAATCCCATCTCGAATTATAAGGTGAAGCAATTGAAGTGTTGATATCGAGTGTTGATGTCTGGCTTCTACAAGCACACGCACACACACAGACACACACACACGAGTATACACCACACACATAAACACATACCAAACTTGTATACACAAGGCAAATTGATCCTGTAGTAAAGGACTGTGAGTGATTGTTAGATTTCTAGACTTCATGCACAGTGTCAAGACATACTACCAATGTATAGGCTATGGTTGTTTTCATACATTATTGTTACCAAGTAAGCAAAACAATTGCTCATAAAAGTGTACAAAACAATATGCTCAGGTTGGTGAATAAATAAAGTAAAAAAATTTCAGCACTGTTATTGTAATAGACAGCAATTAAAAAGCAATGACAGTCAAGCAGAAGGATTAAACAAAAATAATAAATGGAAGATAATATATCCACACAGGGAATTATTTCAATTGTGAGTAGTTAAAGTCTATTAAACATAGTGGTTTTAATAAAAGTGATTAAACAACAGTGTGTATGCAAGAAATTTAAAACTCTAACATAGTCCTAAGCAGGCTGAAAGAAAAGCAGTGGAAATGGGACTCAGTTTTAAACGTGAAAGAGAAACAGCCATGTTGCAGTAATTGCTGTTACTGACAACTTCAGGTCTACATCCAATGGATAAACATAAACTTTGTATGATGATAAAGATGGATGGATGCACCAAAGGCATTCGGTCACCCTACATGTGAATGTATAAAGCAAGAGTTCAAAACTCATGAAACAAGACAGTGAGAAGTTAGATAGAAGACATTGTCTATCCTTGAATAACCCTCAGACTTCACCATTCCATCATTCTCAGCCATTATTGAGCTGCTAGAGCCAAAATTAGAAGGTTATGGAAGAAGTGAACTGTACTGAAACATCCAGATCTAATCGACATGGTTAGAGCACAGCACTGGGCAATGGGAGACTACATGTCCTTTTTAATTGCTCACGGGATATTGTGACAAATATTATTGTCAACTTGAACCGATATAGAATCAGGGAAGAGAAAACCCTCTGGCCATGTCTGAGAGAGACTTCATAGTTTAGGTTAGTCGAGACAAGAAGACCCTCCCTGAATGTGTCCACTAACATTCAATGGGTTCTGCTCCTGGACTAAATAAGAGAAGGCAAGCAAAGCACCCGCATTCATCACTCCCTGCTTTATGATTGCAGATGCGATGTGGGCAGTTGTCTCATACCCCCGGCACCATGAGGTCTTCTCCGCTATGGACTGTAGCCTGAAAATGCAATTCAAAACAACTCCCTTCATCCGTGAGTTGCCTTTTTCAGAATGAGAAAACAACTACTAGACACATTCACTGAGTTATGCCATATCCCTGTCTCTAAAGAAAGCTTTTAAAAAAATTAAAAGTAATTAAAACAGTGTAGAATATTTTCTCTGCTCTTAAAAGAATCATATTAGAAACACAAAACAGAAATGCAATATGAAAATTCCAAACACATGGATATTAAACAATATACTCTTATAAATTCCAAAGAGCGAAATCAGAAGGGAAATTTAAAAATGCAGAGAACGGAATGAAATAAAATATAGCACCCAAAGTTTGTGAGATCAACCCCACTGTCTCCGTGGGTGGGTGCACCCCTTGTGGTCCTGACTTCTTTGCTCATGTTCTCCCTCCTTCTGTTCCTCATTGGGACTTTGGGAGCTCAGTCCATTGTTCCAGTGTGGGTCTCTGTCTCTATCTCCATCCATCGCCAGATGAGGGTTCTATGGTGATATGCAAAATATTCATCAGTATGGCTATAGGATAGGATCATTTCAGGTTCCCTATCCTCAGCTGTCCCAGGAACTAACTGGGGACCTCGCCTTGGGCACCTGGAAGCCCCTCTAGGTCCAAGTCTCTTCCCAATCCTAAGATGGCTCCCTTAATTAAGATATGTGCTTCCCTGCTCCCCTATCCAACCTTCCTTTATCCCAATCATCCCGTTGCCCCAAGTTCTCCCCATCCTACCCTTCTCACTTTTCTCTCCCCATCTCCCCTCCCCCCCTCCCACCCCACCCTTAAGATCCCGATTTTTGCCTGGCAATCTTGTCTACAAGGGGTGCACCCACCCATGGAGACAGTGGGGTTGATCTATTGGAGCTCACCAAGGCCAGCTGGACTGTGATTGAAAAAGCATGGGATAAAACCGGACTCTGAAAATGGCGGACAATGAGGGCTGCTGAGAAGCCAAGGACAATGGCACTGGGTTTTGATCCTACTTCATGTTCTGGCTTTGTGGGAGCCTAGCCAGTTTGGATGTTCTCCTTCCTAGACCAGAATGGAGGGGGGAGGACTTTGGACTTTCCACAGGGCAGGGAACCCTGACTGCTCTTCAGACTGGAGAGGGAGGGGGAGAGGAGTGGGGGGAGGGGGAGAGGAGTTGGGGGAGGGGGAGGAGTGGGAGGCTGGGAGGAGGCAGAAATTTTTTTTCTCAATAAAAAAAAAAAAGTTTGTGAGAGGCCATCGGTTCTGAAAGGGAGACAGAGCAGCAAAGATTTCTAGCCAGAATTGCTGATTTCAATTTTAAAGCCAGAACGAGAGCTGGACTTGGTGAACTATGCCTTTAATCCCAGCACTTGGGAGGCAAAGGCAGGAGGATCTCTGTGAGTCCAAGGCTAGCCAGGTCTATATAGTGAGACCCTGTCTCAAAACAAACAAAAACACCCCACAAAATAAAACAAATCTAGAAAATAAATAAAGTACACTCGGTGGGAAGGGAAAGAAACCAAAATAATTTTTAAATGCTAGAAATGAATGTTGCTAGCCAATAGGATAACAATGAAGGGAATGAATAAGGCAGACATTTGATTTAAAGTTTCAAATAAAATCAGCAAGATTGACAAAGATGAAAAAAAGAGAAAACACACAATTCTCGTGCAAAAGTAAAATGAGCATCAGAACTGATCTCACAGACATCACACGCAGGAAGGCAACTACCAGCCCAAGTAAGCTTGTGAATTTGCCGACTTAGAAGAATAGATTAATTCATTTAAAAATACACAGATTTTTTAAAATTCATCCACTGTGAAAGATCAACTATAACTATAAAGTTAGTAGTCTTTAGTTCCCTTGACTTCACTGTGGAATTTTAAGTGTTGTCTATATGATGGGAAGTGGGAGAGAATGGAAGACCTTCTAACTTATGTTGAGATAAGAATAACTATTACCAACAGTCCACACACTCACACAATCATGCACATACCCGCACACATGCATGTACTCACACAATCTTACACAGTCGTATGCATAACCGCACACAACTATGGACACATTTGCACACACTCTTATAATCACACATTTATACACATACACCCACACACTCAAATACACTAGCATGCACACACACATACTTGCATACACACTAACACAATCACACATAATGCATAATCACATATACACATTTGCACACTCATACAATCACATATACATACACACCCACTGACAGATAGGTTCATGTGCACATTCTCTCTCACATATTTATCTTCACATCCATTTCCATACACTCACATATATATTCATATAAGCAGGCACTCATGCACGTGCATATAAACACACCCCTAAAAATACAGGAAAGTATTTGCAAAAATCTTCAGCAAGATTTTAGTAAATTAAATATAACAACCTGTATATCCCCACACGGGGTGATATATATTTTAGGTTTCGAAGACTAGTTCATTATTAAAGGAATCCATGTAATCCATCATACTAAGATGAAGAAAAATCATATCAGTTGATACTGAAACATTTGTTAAAATTTATATTCAGTCTTAAAGTACAGAATTGGTGAGCACCCCACACTGAGAGCACTTTTGATAAGCAGCCTAACTCTAGACTCAACAGTAAGCGACAAATCTCTCCCCTTAGCTTCTGAGAGAATGAAAAGGTGCTGTTTCTCACCACATGGTCTGACTATGTTTGTGCAAGTTCTAATTGTCTATTTCTAAATGGAATTTCCCACACAAGAGACACTGATAAACTCACAGCAGCAATGACAAAGCCTGATAGAACTAATAAGTTGATTCAGTGAAGTCACAATCTACAAGATAAATTCAGAAGATAAGTTGCATTTGTAATAGTGAAAGAGAAATTCACATGAAATAGAAAGCTAATGGAAAATGAACTATTGAGGTATAATTAAAATGAAGTGTTTAGTCTCTGTATGATAAAATTTAAAACGTGACAGTATTATCCAATACCAAAATGTTTCATGAAATACAGTGTGTTCAAATTGGAAAGTGTTACATATAGAATGGAATATAATTTTCCCAAATATAAAAGCAGGTTTAATACAATTCTCAACAAATTTTCAGCATGGAGTTTTTACATACCATACAAGCGAGTTCTAAAATTCACATGACAAGCGAAATACTCTAAATAAACAAATCAGAGACTCGAAAAAGAAAGAAGAAAAATAGGATGAATTTATGCTTCCTAATATTAAGCCTTGCTACACAGCTATAGTAATCAAAATATTGTGGTACTGGCAAAAGAATATATACAGATCAATGAGATGAATGCAGAATGCAGAAATAGATCTATACAAATATGCCGTTAGTTTCTGACAAGAAAGCAAACTAAGTTCATTTGAGAAGGAATTGATGCCTGAGCAATTGGATATATGTATTGCAATGGGGTAGCAGTGGGGATAGGGAGAGAGATAACAGAAAAGAAATAAAATGAAAATAACAATTATAATTTACAAAGTCATACCTTACAGGAAAATTAACTCAAGCATGACATTTAAATGTAAAATCTTAATCTGTTAGAATAAAACATAGGAAAATACACTAACTTGAAACCATTTGTGTACTACATAAAAGGGGAAAATAAATCGAATCTCATCAAAATTAAAACAGTTTTTTTTTTTTATCCCTTAATGGACTCTGTAAAGAGAATACAGTTTACAGACTGGGACAGAGTCCCTGCTCATCACATACTGAGAGGAAGACTGGTATCAAACAAGATTTACATCAAAAAGGCTCAAAACACAGCACCAGAGCACAGATAATTAAAAGCAATAAACAAAACAAAGTATAGCTATTTCTCTGAAGGAATGTAGATGGTACATAGGTATATGAAAAGACTCAACATCGTTATCATTAAACATTAGATGAATTAGATAAATGTGAGCTACAGCCACAGTGATGTTGAGTCAGAATAGCTAATGTGAAATATAATAGAAGATAGATAGATGATAGATGATAAATAGATGATGGTAGATGATAGAAGATAGAAGATAGATAGATAGATGATAGACAGATGATAGATAGATAGATAGATGATAGATGATTGATAGATAGATGATAGATAGATAGATGATAGATAGATAGATAGATAGATAGATAGATGATAGATAGATGATTGATAGATAGATAGATAGATAGATAGATAGATAGATAGATGATAGATGATTGATAGATAGATGATTGATAGATAGATAGATAGATAGATAGATGATAGATAGATAGATAGATAGATAGATAGATAGATAGATAGATAGATGATAGATTGATACACAGGCAGAGAGATGACAAGCAGACAGTTCTGAGATAGATAGATGATAGACAGACAGATGTATATGTACCTATGAGGATGCAGAAAGGCTGTATTTCAGCACACATGCATCGCTGGTGGGAATGTAAAATAATTCAAAGTGAAAAATAGTTTGACAGTCCTTTTCAAAAGTAAAAATGATTTCTCTGTAAGGCACAGCAATTGCTCTCTTGGGTGTAAAATCTAGAGAAATGGAAAGTGGTTTCCAGGAATACATTTACAGATAAATATTCAACAGCAGTTCTATTGGTAAGTAGCCCACGCTGGAAAATACATAAACTCTCTTCTGTGGAAGAATGGTTAGACACATGCAGCTCATCTGAACCATGAATGACAATTCGGTAGGAGAAAGAACAAACTTCAGTCGCACATACAGTTATATGGGCAAATCTCATGAAAGTTACGTTGAGGGAAAGGCCGATCTCAAAAACAGGTATTGTCTGATTCCTTGTATAGGTCATTAGTGAAATAACAAAGCCGCAGATATGAACCGCACAGGAATGGTGGCTGGGTTAGGGAGAGAAGTTCACTTAGAATAAGGCTGCATGGGGATGCTGAGGGGCACCGTGATGGTTTTCTAGGTAGGGAGACTGATCCTGATAGGTATTAGACAGAGATATGAAGCCATGCACACACACGCATCTCACACAGCCTCTGTGGGTTGTAACTGCATCGCTTTCCTACTTGGGATCCTTTGTTTGACAAGACTTGGACACTGGAGGATGCCTAGGCTCTTCCTGAACCTTTGCAGTGTAGGGTTTGACTGAGGAGATAAAACCAACATGTCTGACACAGACAGGGAACCAACAACAGAACAAAGTAACGATTACACGGATGAGTTCATTGAGGATACTTAGAGGAATATGGACGGGGTTACTTATAGGAGCAGGGGTGATCAAAGGCAGCTGCATTCCAGAAAGAGACACACAGCAGAGTCTTTTGAATTTCACATTAGTAAATTTGAATTTTATCAGATAGGGAAGGAAGAGCTATTTCGAATAAGAGAAAAATTAGTAACGCTATTTGAGTATGTGTTTTCAAGTGACAAGTGGATGGATTTCTATTTCTTATCTACTCGCTATCAGACATGTTATCTCGTTATTCACAACACACAACAGCCCAACCATCGTGCGACGGAGCACCCCTCCCACCCAGATACTGAAACAACACAGACTGATCAGTTGCCAGGCTCCAGGCTGCCTGCTGCCCAGGCTCTGTGAGAAGCTGATGCCATGTCTCTATGGTTTTTGCCTCATTTTGTCACATGGCACTGAGTCACAAAAGTGGTTTGGCCTACTCTAATGAAGAGGGGGGAGGGGGGACGGGGTGGGACTCTGGGCTCTTCTCCTTGCCCCTCCCACATTCATGACTTTCTTCTTCCTGCAGAAGGTTGGTCAGGAGTGTTTCTCTACATTTTAATAGTGATGGAAGAGAAGCATTGTGTGTGTCTGTCCTTCCACTGTCCCCTTTATCACAGGGGTTCAACCCTAGAATGAGGAGACTTTAGAGACAAAGGGCCAAACGTATAGATATGAGAGTCCATTAATGTGACCAGCCAGCCACAGTCATGAAGAAGAGGAAAAGAAACCACTGGATGCCAAAATGAAAGAGTAGTGCTCTATGGCGCATGGCTGCTTTCCATACGACGCCATAGGATGTAAAGTCCAGCATGAGTGGAGGAAGCGCTCAAGGGGCCTCATCCTAACTGAGGATCTATTCACAGATGATGACGACTGCTGGGCAAAGGGAAACCATTCTTCTCTGAAGGTGTGGCAGGTAGGGTAGGTTTCCCAGGCTCCCATGGAAGACTCCGCACATGTGCACATAGGGGACGCTCTAAATGGACTTTGTGGAATTAAAAAATGTTAAAAATTGGAAAGTATTGGGAGGTTTATTAATTGGAGTTCTCTAAAGAAAGAGAAACTATTATATACATTGAAAAGGGGTTCTGAGTAGTCCATCAATGGCTATCTTATATCAAAGAGGCTGGAGATACGATAGTTGTTCAGCTCACAAGGCTGGGTTTCTCAACAGTCCCCACCTGATGCTGAAGGCCTGGAGGCCTCACAGAGAGCTGATACTCATTGGCCCAGAGGTCATTGCCCATGTTGGAAACCCCAAAGAAGCAGGATTTAATAACAGCGAATGGCTGCTGCAGCACCGGCTTGCATGAGCTTGGCACCAAGAGTGCAAGCAAGCAGGCAGAAATCGAAGTTCCCTTCCGCGCCCTTTTATCAGTGCTGTCGCCAGAAGGTGCCATCTCCATCTAGGAGAGACCTTTCCTCTTCGTGGCAGTGCCCAGTGCCTTGAATTTTAGCTGATTCTACATCCAGTTAAGATGGCAATCAATATTAGCCATCATGGATGGGTGTGTGTGTGTGTGTGTGTGTGTGTGTGTGTGTGTGTGTGTGTGTGTATTAGGGGAGTTTGGAAAGGAAATGGGAGTAAATACAATCATATATATATATATATATATATATATATATCAAAACATAATTACAAATATAATAATTTTATGCATATGTACACCTGGAATTGATGGCTGTATCCTTAGGAAACAAAGTTATGAATGGCCACTGATTTCAACCATAAATCTCGCCAGCGCAGAACCCAGCAGCCTCATCTCATCATTCTGGGAGGGTTGGAAACTGCCTCCGAAGGCTGAGAAATCCAAGGTGCAGGCGCTACTGTTGCTCTTTCCTGGGTCTCACCCTGCAACGGCACAGAAGAATTTTAGTTACAATTTACCTTTTAAGTTCCTTCTCTGAGACACACTGCACAAACCTCAAGCACTCAAGGCATCTGAGACATCGGAATGAAGCCTGTCCTTCAAGCTCAAGGCAGGCAGCTGGGAAGCAAATGCATTAACTGAATTCCTTCAAACTTGTCAAAGGAAACCTTGTCTCTCTGGGAGATAAAAATTAATGCAATGTCAAGAACGTTTTTATCCAATTTAGTCTATTTAGAAATGGTGGGATCTCTCTGAGGGGAGTGATATTTAAAGTTACATTTCCTTGCAAAGCCTTGTAGAGGGACCTCGGGTTACACATGTTTAATTCCTCCGCCGTGAGATGTCAGTCACCAAGGCCTCAGTATATTAGCACAAATGACTTTGAGCCCTTGGAAGATCTTGCTTCTTTTTCTCCAGAGTTTAGCTTTTCTGCCAGCCAGTAGAACAAGGACCCTTGACAATACAAGCTTGTCTGAGGGAGAAGCAATTCTGCTCCAAATCCAAATCCTTGGAGCCCCCTTTCCAGGCTAGCCTTCCTCCAAGCAATTGATTTACAAGAAAAGGGGGGGGGGGAATCTTGGCTTCTGAATTGTAAGTTTCTTCCTTTCCAGTGACTGTGGGCTTGTCAGAGGTCCTGGTCCTCAGAGAGAATGGAACAGTGGCCTTGAAAGATCTAGAGCCTGTGGTTCATAGGGTACACCAAAGACTGTCTTTCTGAGTAAGAAGTTTATTAGGAGAGTTATTAACACCATGGATAGACAGACGGCAGTTTGGTAGGAACTCTGAGTGAAGTCCAGGCCCCAGTACTGTGGATATGACAGACGGGATGATAGAGGCCCTAAGCAGAGCTCAGACCCATAAGGCAGAGCAGAGGGTCCCTTCTAAAAGGTTTCAGTGAAGTACCCTCATAACATGACCCTGTGTCCAGTCTATCCCAGATTCATGGGTGACATGCAAAGTGGGGGATACCAAGGGAAAACATTAGGCTTTGAGGATGTGGGGGAGCTGACGAGGGGCGTGTCTAGTTGAAGTGTATCGGCCTAGGAGTGGATATCGCTGCTCCTTTTGATGTCTCTGGCCTCTGTGGACAGAGTTCTGTTCATGGGCAAGCTCTTGCTTCTCAGTAGGGTGTCTTTCCCTCCCTGTAGCACCACGGATCCTCAAATCAGCATGAGCAGCATCTGGTCTGGGATTCCAACCCCAGATTTTAGTTCATAGATGTGATGGTTTGACTAAGAATGCCTTCCTCCATAGGCTGAGAGATTTGAATACATGGTCACCAGTTGGTGGCACTGTCCATGTAGGTTTAGGAGACATGTCGTGCTGAAGGAAGTATATGTCACTGGGACTGGGCTTTGAGGTTTCAAAACTGCAAACCATTCCTCTCTCTCTCTCTCTCTCTCTCTCTCTCCTTGTGCTTGTTTCAGTACCATGCCTGCTGCCTACTGCCTCAAACAAACTCTTCTATAAGTTGCTTTGATTATGGTGTTTTATTACAACAGTAGAGAAGTCACTAATAGAATGGCCAATTGGCTGATAAAGATCAGCATCTCAGGTCCACGTTTGTAGTAATTGGAGCAGCAGGGCTGCGTCCCCAGCACCCTGGCCGCCTGCTAGCTTATGCCAGAAATAACAACACACAAACTGTATTCATTTAAACACTGCTTGGCCCATTTCTATCTAGCCTCTTCTAGGCTAATTCTCACATATTAATTTAGCCCATTCTAATCATCTGTGTAGCCCACGAGGTGGCTTACCAGGGAGATTCTAGCCTACATCGCGTCTGTCTGCCCGGGAGCGGGGAGCATGACGTCTCTGCTCCAGAGAGCAGAGCTGTCGAGTCTGAGCTCACTTCCTCTTCCCCCCAGCATTCTGTTCTGTTTACTCCTCCTACCTATGTTTTAACCTATCAGGGCCAAGCAGTTTCTTTATTGCTTAACCAATGAAATCAACAGATTGATATATGACACTCCCACATCATGTGTTGTGACAAAGCTGAGATTCTCCTAAGATGTGTTTTTAGTTTGACATCAAGTACAAGAAGCAGGTAGACATGTTACAGAACACCAGACCTATCTGAGCATCTTTCCATATCTTCCCTATTGTGCTGGAAGAAGAAATTCTATCATCCATGAGATTCCAAGTTACAGGGACAGGTTCAGTGAGTCTATGTACCAGTGACACTCAGGAACTAGTTTTTATCCCAGACCTTCTTTCTGTGCCCTGGTCTGTTGAACATCTAATCGCTTTGAACACCTGCCATAGGCATCCTCTGCCTCATAAATTCTAATCTGTGTGGTTTTGCCAATGTAGATGTGGGGGTCAGATGACGACTTTGGGTACCATCCTTTAGAAGCCATCCACATCCAGTGTTTTCTTGTTTTGCTTTGGGACATTGTCTCCCAAAGGCCCCTAGCTTCCTGTGTCAGCTATGTAGGCTGATTGGTCAGTGAGTCCCTGGGACCACATGTCTCCACCACCTCCCCAGTATTAGAATTACAAGCATGCACCATTATACTTATCTTTTCTATGTGGGTTCTGGGGATCCAAATTCAGGTCCTAATCCTAGAACAGCTTTGACTACTGAGCCATCTTCACAACCCCCACTGTCATAGCAAAGTGACAAAACTCAGCTTACAACAACCAGTAGTGTTTCTACATAACAATAACAAAAATGTTGAGAAATAGATCATCGAAACTCTACCATTCAGGACAGCCCTCCCCCTAGCTAAAATATCTAGGAATAAACTTAACCAAGGAGGCAAAAGGAAGGTCTCTACAATGAAGACTTTAGGTATCTACTGCCATGACTTGCTATCCCGATGGGCTTTTCCCTCAAACTGTGGGAGAAACAGCAACACCACCAGCAGCAGCAACAACAACAACTTTCTTTTAAGTGGTTCTTGTCACGTATTTTCCTCAGTGCCAGGAAATGTAGCTAACACAGGATGACACATTTCCGTCATTCTGTCAGTCAGACACAATGGAGGGTTGTTCTGCGTGTTTGCTTGCTTTTGTAATAGCCTATGAAATAGTTCAGGAACCATCTAGATCAAAGTATATAAATGCTCCTCATGCTTTTGAAAGGTAGGTACAGATGAGCATAATAAGGAACAGACTCCGCTTCGTGCATAGAGAAGAGAAGGACACAGCTGTGCACAGCACCAGGCAGTGTCTAGAGAGTCAGGATGGATGCTCCTATCCATGCAAGATAACTCTGCAGAGGGCGCCTCACATTCTGCTCCCTCTGTACCCATCCTTTTCCATTTCTGTAGTGATACAATCTTCTGAAAACACCTTTTACACCCAGAGAGACTCAACTTGTGCTGGACCTCACAGCCAACTTAATAATACATTTAAGTCTTTTTGTTGTTGTTGTTTGGTTTTTGAAGACAGGTTTCTCTGTAGCTTTGGATCCTGTCCCAGAACTAGTTTTTTGTAGACCAGGCTGGCCTCGAACTCACAGAGATCCGCCTGTCTCTACCTCCCGAGTGCTGGGATTAAAGGTGTATGTCATGCAATTCCCACAATGCATTTGAGGGCAGCCCTGTGAGTGCCTGTGTGTGGTGTCCACTTACCACTAATTTTTTTTTATTGATAATGCAATTTAGTCAGTAAAACAGAGCCCACTTTTTTTTTCTGCTTGGGGGCCGCTTTCTGGACCAGGCTTAGATGGTGCACCTATCCCCTTTCTGGTATCTCTGTCATAGACCTTTGTTCACACTGCCTACCTACCTGAGACAGAAACTTACTGATTGCATATCATTATCCTGAGTAGAGGTTAACATCCAAAATTCAAAGTATGTTTCCTACTGAATATGCACCCTTTTGCACTATAATAAAGTAGAAGTCACGTGGGAACACAGTTGAGGACCAACTGTTGTCCAACCTCCAGGAGTTCAATGAAGCTGCTTCTGTGGCCAAATTGATATGGCCCTGTTATCTGTATTAGTCATTATTATTATTACCTTCCCTAACTGCACGCTATAAAACCATTAGCAGCACATTTACTCATCCTTTATGGGGCATTAATACTACTTATCCTCCCAAGAAGTGAGCTTGGGACAAGGACACTACTACAGGCTCTTACTCTTTTGGCCTCAGGACACAGTGTCTACTGTCACAATATTCTCACCCTGCACAGTGACCCAGACCCCATAATTAACCCCACTCAGCAGAAATGACACTGATAGACTTACTCAGCTGTACAAGGGAGATGGCTGGGGCTGGGCCTTAGTTAGTACAGTGCTAGCCAGCATGGTCAAAATCCTGCCTCCAATTGCTAACACTGTAATACTGCACAGTGTGGTACATGCCTGCAAGTTCCCAGCACATGGGAGGCAGGGAAAAGTTGGTAGTAAGTTCAAGGCTTGGTAATAAGTCCTTGGCTACATATGGAATGGGAGGCTGACTTGAACATTTTCTTTTTTTAAAAAAAAATGCAAAGATTTTTCCTAAGAGTCTCCAGCTCCTTTGCTCTTTACCACTATACCACGTGTCCTCCTCGAGATGGAGTTTGTTCTCACAACAGTTGCTTTTTGACCCCTCCAGTGAAGTGCTGAGTGTCCCTCCTTTAGCACTGTGGAAATGCCCAGGCTCTCAAAGCCCAGAATTAGATGAACCACCACTAAAGGACAGAGCCATAGGGGAAACACACAGGAGGGGCAGAATAGTAATGGCCTACAAGTATGTCCATGGTCTCCCGTTATGTAATTCAGCCCCACATTGTGGAACTGCTCTGTGTGTTTCAACACAGCCGTGAGAGGAAACAGCTCAGCTTCCTACACGGCCCTCTGGGTGGTAAGGAAAGAACAGGCAGGTTGCAGAACAACTCACAGACGGGCATACATGCTGACTTCCAGAGGAATGCTAAGTGCCTTCAGAGTTGGCAGTGGAGGGGAGAGAAAGGGGTACAGGAGAAGAATTCACCAGGAAAGCAGCACTGCTGAGCATGCGGGGAAGACTTGGGGCAATCACAACAGAGATGTGTACCTCCCTTTGGTCTTGAGTTGGGTAGCTGAGAGGTTGGACCGTCACATGGAGGGGACTCACTAGACACTTGAGTCCTAGGATATGAAACTGTTTGTAGGTTTGTACCTGATGGCCCGTGTTCGTGGTCCTCTTGGTACCCACTGTTGTTCCAGTGCCTCCCATTCATCATTCAGCTAGACCAAAGGCCACATTTTAGGATCTGGCCCTGCCCTCTGCCACCATGGACCACTCCAAGGTACTGTGCCTGATTTGGACTTAGTTACTTCAGAGACTCCTATCATCCCTGAAGTTGAAGCTGGTAGAGGTGGAGCAGGAATCCGTGTGACACTATAGTGTTGTTGGGATTCTAAGAAGCAGCTTCCCAAACAGACATACGTGGTACATCAGAGGGGAGACACACCTCTGATGGTCAGGGCCTCATTCTTGTTCTTTTTTATTTTTCTTTATTTACTTACCTATTTATTACATCCAGACCACATAGCCCCTGCTCCCACTGTTAGATCCACAAGAAGATCAAGCTACACAAATGTCACATATATGCAAAGGGCCTAGGCCAGTCTCATGCAGGTTTCCTGGTTGTTGGTGTGGGTCTCAAGTTGGACCAGTCGTTGGTTGCCCATTCCCACAATTTCTGTGCCACCTATACCCCGGCAGGTCTTGTAGTTGTAGACAGGACAAATTATGAGTTTCAGGCTGTGTGGCTGTATGGCTAGGTGAGTGTCCCAGCCCCTCCACTGGAAGTGGTGCCGAGTCACAAGAGATGGCTGGTTCAGACTCCTTTGTGTAAATTTCTTTGAATTTGGAGAGCCAAGATCTCCTATGTCTGATTCCGTCTAGTTAGTTTTGCATTAATCTTCTATTACTTCACAAATGCATATCACACCCAGATGGAACAGTCCCCTATGTACTAATACAGCTGCTCTGATTTTCTGATCACCAAGTTGGCTGTAATCAGCTGATGTGACTGCTATCCAGCAAGTCTCAGTGGCTTCATATGTTTTATTTTTCTTAAGTATGAACAAATGTTTCTGAAAAGAAAGCAAACCTTGCATTGAACCTTCCACAAATCTGATCAACTATTAGAACTTCATTGATGGTAAAGAGATTGGAATGTTGCAGGTCCAATCATTAGCCACTCTCACAGCTATTCTTGCCCTCTTCTTTGACTTAGCATCCCTGAAAACCTCATGGGATGGTTCGGTTTTTATGAGTTTTTTTGTTTCTTTCAAGACAAGGTTTCTCTGTGTAACAGTCCTGGCTGTCCCGGAACTCACTTTTTGTAGACCAAGCTAGCCTCGAACTCACTGAGATCTGCCTGCCTCTGCCTCCCAAGTGCTGGGATTAAAGGCGTGCGCCACCACCGCCCGGCTTCCTGGGATGTATTAGCAGACCGCTAGCTTCTTCTGGCCAAGAGGCTAAGAATGCCATGATAGCATCTGAAGCCCACAGCAGAGATTTCTCTGCTTGGCTGTCAGTGACCTACATGATGTTTCCACCAATATATGTGAGAAGTGTCTTCATTTATCACTTTCTTCATTCTATGAGTATAAAAATTTCATGAAACCATTAGCACACTGGAACAGGGAACTTATGTAACCCAAATCTGTGTTCCCAGACCACAGTCACTCATGCTTGACTGCAGAATAAAGTAGCTTTTGCTACTTTTGAGGCAAGAGATGTGTGTTTGCCTTGACCTAGGTGGAATCAAGGGCAGGTTTCTGGCGACATTAATACCCCACACACCCACTCAAATCCTACACACATCTGCCAGTGTTTATGCTTGGATAGCTGCGAACCCCCGACGCCAGTTTGTGCTGCTTACTGGGAGGCTTACTGGGAGGCTTACTGCGTGTGCAAAAGGAGTGAAGATGGCTCATCTGACAGCCTGAAGTGGGTAAATGTTTGCCCTCATCTCCCCAGGAACAGAGCCACACGACATAATTGGCATCGGAACTGGGACTAATAGAACCAAAGATGAGTCTGGGAGGAACGCCTACAAGATGGGTCCAGAGGCATGCCACTGAGGCTGCGCGGTCTGAAAGTGGGGCATCTAGAAGGACAGGAGAGGACTTCATATGGCTGCCTTTCCGCCTTTATTGTGGCTTAGTGTGCCTTCGGGCTATGTCAGCATTTGCTTTGTCCCGATGCTGGGTGAAGAGCTGTGTAACCAAAGGTGAGTCCACTTCTGTATTAGTTACTATGCTGTTGCTGTGAGGAGACACATGACCAAGGCAACTGGTTAAGGAAAGAATTTAAGTGGAAGTCCGCTTAAGGCTTCAGCACACTAGTCTGCAGTCATCATGGTGGGGGTGGGACAGCAAGAAGGCAAGCCTGGCACTGGAACAGAGGCTGAGAGCTTACATCTGGATCTACAAGCAGGAGGCAGAGAGAAAGACAGAGACAGAGACACTGCGTCTGGTATGGTCTTTTGAAACCTCAAAGCCAACCCCCAGGGACGCACCTCTTCCTACAAGGCCACACCTTCTAATCCTTCCTAAACCATCCCACCACCTAGGGACTACCTGCCCGCCCGAGACTAGCACTGTCCACAATGAACTGAGACTTCTTACATGAATCAAGAAAATGCCCCATAGATTTGCCCACAGACCAATCTGATGGAGGCATTTCCTCAATTGAGATATTGTCTTCCCAAATGAATCTACTTGTGTCAAATTGTCAAAAAACAAAAAAAAACATACAACAACAACAACAAAAAGCCAAGCTAACATAGTGACTTAGGTCAGTATCATGATAGGTCATAATTTTTTGTAAAGTACGAAAGACTTTAGCACACTCAAGTGGCTTAGAACCAGTGTGTGAAGTAGATCTGTAAATTCTAGTAAACTAGTGAAAACAGATAAAAAGAATTAAGAATGCCAATCAAAGGGACCTTGGCATTTCATTACGCAAAGCTAGCATTGCTATGAAAAAAATTGTTGAGAAACCAAATATGATGCTAGTGAACTCTTGGAAGAGGTCCTTAAGTCTGACACAGGGGTAAAACGTACAGAAAGCAGAGCTGCATGTGATTCCTGCTACACTCCTCCAAACCCCTGATACAGAGGAAGGAAGACCGCAAGGGTGGGAAATCCCCAGCCACTTCCCTAATGGAGTGGCCAGGCACAGCCACAGGTGAGGATGGTGTAAGGTGACTGAAAGTCTCGCACTGAATTGTAGGTTTACCGCTCTTCTACTAATGTTAAAAAATAGTTGAAGCAGGGTGGTGGTGGTGCACACCTTTCATCCCAGCACTCAGGAGGCAGATGCTGGAGAATCTCTGTGAGTTTGAGGTCAGCTTGGTCTACAGAGTGAGTTCCAAGACAGACTCCAAAGCTACAATGAAACTCTGTCTTGAAAAACCAAAAAACAAAAACAAAAAACATTGAGCCAGTGTGTATGCTAGAAAGAGGTATGTCAAGGTTCCTGATAGCTCCAGAAGTATCAAACACAATAAATATCAGTTCGTAAACACACACACACACATACACATACATATATGCATATATACACACATATACATACATGCACACATGTATACTTACATGCACATATATACAATATACATACATACATGCACAGGTTAAAGGGATTAAGCTTTACTGAGGGATTGTGCTGTCTCCCCTAAGTAAAACTTTTTTTTCTTGGGTGTGAATAGTGTTTGCTGACCCAAAGAGGTGGGAGCAGGATAGCCTAGGAGTAAGGTGTAAACACAGCCAAGGGGATGGGCGACTATTCCCTATTAACTCTCAGCCAGACTAACAGCTTAGAATCACTTCTACTGAGTTAATCAGTGGCAAGGAAAATACATGGAGTCCTTATGAAAGTGCACCAGAAATAACGAGTCAGATATGTAAGACAAATGGATAAAATACTTTTGAGCTGTATTAGTCCTTGCTAATGGTTTACTTTAGTGTCTAGTTTTGAACTCCTGTGACCACCTGAGACTTGCTTGGAGCAGATGGCTATAGACTTTCCGAATTTCCGAGATAATCACCAAGCTTATCTCCATATCCCCACTATTTGTTAAGGAATGGTGGTTCAAGACATAATTACGCCGCTAAACCATCCGTAAAAATGTTTCATTATATATAGATAACATATTGCTAACCCTCAAGTGTTAGAAACCCATCTGAGAGACGAGTAGGGAATGTGAAGGGTAAGGAGAAAAAGAGTAAACAAGGGTATCCTGCGAGAGTGAGAAGAGATACTCTTAAAAGCCCTTAGGCTGTTAAACATCCCCAGAGGCCCCTAAAACAATTACGATTATTGTAGTTGTTGTTGATTATATTTCAAAACCTCGATGGCAGGACCCTACTGCAGATGATGACTTAGGTTTTTGTTGAAGGACTTGGAGCCCTAAGGTTAGGAGTGAGTCACAAGTGTCCCCTCACAGGAGCTTAGCTCTTGTAGCATTGGATGTGCCACTAAGGCATTGCTACATCACAGCCCAACGTCCTACTTAACTGTGCGTTCCACACGCACCACAATGAAAGTGGTAAATGAGTATGATGGCCGGTCAATGTGTTTCCCAACATCTGATTTATGACCACGTTACTACTGCTGCCAGTGCTTACTCTGATTCCATTTTCTGACTTCCCCTCACATTTTATAACAGAATACATACTCCTGAAACACACCACCAGTCTGCTCTGGAAACAACGTGTGTGCACACACTCACACACACAGAATTATACATGTATGTATACTCATACAGAATTAATAGGCAGGGAGTTTCTGAAAGGCTTTGTGAGGCCATGCACCAGGTAGAGGGAGCCCTAAGTCTCCTACCCTCAGAGGCAGCAGCTTACCTTGAAATAACAGCAAGTGGCTGCTTTTCCAGGATCTCAGTGGCTGTTTACAATGTAATTAGTGTGCTAATCAAAGGCAGTCGAGGAGACATAAAACAATTACTCCTGGCTTTAAACAGGGTGTGATTGAATAATAAAACTAAGAAACAATGGCAAATCCTGTTTCCCCAGTGAACTTTCTGGCCGAGCTATCTTTTGTGAGGCTTTGAAGTAAAAAGGAAGTAGCAATCAATTCGTCTCTGTCTGAGACCTTAGCTTATAAACATCTGCGGGTGGCAAAAAGCCAGAACTGCTATTACCTGCTTTCCACTCAGGCAGAGACGTTTATCATGTTATTTTCAAGGAGGGAAGGCTGATTTATTTGTCTCCAGAGTAAAGATTTATAAAAATATTTTTTTTTCTTTCAGCCAGAATTTGCTTTCTGAAATACTCATAAAAATACAGGCAGTGTTTAGTAGGCAGCTGGGGGGTTTCAAAGTAGGCAGGTCCTGAAGGCCCTGTTCTGGAGACAGCCTTGGTGTTCCAGCCTCGAAAGAGGTGATGGGTGGGTGTGGGAACACAGAGCCTGCCTCAGAGAGAGCTGTTCCCTCATAGGTTTGTGGAGGGTGGAAAGGTGATAGGGCCTTTGGATGGTCTCAGGATGTAGGACAGGTATAATGTTGGTCACTTAGCAGTGGGATCGGTTTGGAACAGTGGCTCTATTTGTACAAGGCTGTGATAATTAATTCTGATTGCCAACTTCATAGTTATAGACTCACATAAGAGACAAACCTCTGGGCCTATCTGTGACAGGGAAGGACAGAGGTTCTTCCATCTTGTATTCTTGCTGAGTCCATTTCAGGTTAAACTAGAATCTGACCTCCTTGATGGAGAAGCCCATAAAAAATTTCCCAACTCTATTTTAGGAGCCCTAGGTCAAGATGTCCCAGCTAACTTAGCTTTTGTTAAACTGGCTGCTTATGCAAACCTCCCCCTTTCAGATAACCACTTACTCAGCTTCTGTTAACCTGCTTGCTTGCACAAAGCCTCCTACTGTAGCTGTGGAGTAAAATACTGGGATGTGGGTTTTGCCTTTAAAAGCCCCTCAATCTAAATGTTCAGGTATTGTAGAAGGCCGCTTGTTCATACTTGGCTGCCCAGACCACGAAACAATCATTCAAACACTATATTATTTAAATCACTGCTTGGCCAATCACTTAAACATATTGCTAACTAGCTCTTATATCTTTGGTTAACCCATTTCTATTATTTTATATTTTACCATGAGGCTCGTGGCCAACTAGCAAGCTGGCAGCCTGCATCTTTCCCCTCTGGCAGCTGCATGGCATCTCCTGACTCCACCTACTTTCTCCCAGAATTCAGTTTAGTTTTCCCTGACAAGCTCTGTTCTGCCTTGCTATAGGTCCAAAGCAGTTTCTTTATTCATTAACCAATAAAAGCAACACATAGACAGAAGGACTTCCCACATTATCTCCCCCTTTCTGTCTAAATAAAAAAGAAGGTTTTAACTTTAACATAGTAAAATTACATATAACAAGACAGATATCAAACAAGAATTACAGTTAGAATATTAATATCTATTTTTATCATAACTAAGAAAAACTATAATTATAACTATTCCTCAACTCCATCAAAAACTTCAGAAGTATATATTACCTAAGTAAATAGGAAGTACATTGTAAGCAACTTCCAAAACTCTAGAATTGATAGAAACATCTTGCTACCGGACAGTCACCTGAAGTTCTTCTGTATCACTGGAGCATCTGCCTTCAGCCTACAGGTCCATAGGATCCAGCAGACTTTTCCATGAAGCAGGAAATGTGAAGATCTGTTTTGCCTTCTAATGAGCAAAGTCCATCAGTTGCTTTCTTCTGTGTCCTGCAGAATGTCTGACAGGCTCTTTCATGAAGCATCTGTACTCTGCAATTTTTCTCTTAGCTTTGCAGTTTGTGGCCACACTCAGCTTTCTGATGCTATTGATGAGTCTAGCTGACAACATCCACCCGCTCTTAGCAGGTTATCCTACCGTCTGAACCACTCAATACAGAACATGTTTTGTAAGTGCCAGCGCTGGCATCAGAGGGACAGATTTCCTGTGGAGCATTTAACTCAGAAGATTGCCTGCTTGACTCCAGTTGGTTGAGCATAGTTGCACTCCCCTATTTCAGAATAGGCATTGACATTCGTTTACTCCAAGGTTTCAAAATCTATGTATAAAGCCATGGTGAACTAGAATAGCTTTTCTGTTCTCATTAATAGAACTCACCATTGAGAATCAAAACAAATTAAAATAGAAATTACAGTGAAATCAAAAGCTTCATTTTATTTGACTCTATATTAGCTGTGCCAAGTTTACTTGCTATGTGATATGGGTTCCATTTCCTGTAGACCACTGGCTTTGTGTTCTTGAGACAGGGTCTTGCATTGTAGCCAAGGCTGAGTTATCCTGGGATTCACTCTCTAGCCCAAGCTGGCCAAAACCCTACAGTGATCTTCATGTCTCAGTCTCTCAAGTGCTGAGATGAGGGGAGAGAGGAGCTCCACCATGCTGGACTCCCTTGGACTGAAGAGCTAGCTCAGTGGTTAAGTGTACACGCTACTCTTCCAGAAGGCAGACCTTGGTTCCCAGCACCATGTCATGTGATTCATAGTAGCCTATAACTCGAGATCTAGGAGATCTGACATCCTCTCCTGAATTCAGCAGGCACCTGCATGAATGTGCAGTTACACTTGCATGTACATTTCAAAAAATAAATCTTATTTTAAAAAAAGATCTAATGCAGTACAGATGTTATGAGCAGTCACTGTAGTATGCTGGACAGAAAGCAAGGACAAGCAACATTGCATGCTTAGTACAGACGTGGATTATTTTCCAGCATTTTCCATCCCATGGACACAGATGGCTGACCATACACTGCAGTAGACTGTCATCAACCTCTTGGTAAGCTAACCTCCACCTCGACTCACTCTCGCCACGTCAGGAAACAGGTGCAGCTAGGCTTTCAGTCTGAACAAGGGCGCACCCTCATCCTTTCTCTGACTCAGCCACGCTATGTGGTCTTAGTGCTCATGGTTTCTATCCACCTTAGCTTGCTCACTTCGAGGCACTCAGAGGGGTCTGGAAGGACATCTGTGCTTTGCTTGGTGCAACCAGAGCCAGATGAAATGCTCTGGGACTCACTCTCTGATGGTGAAACCCAGGAGAGAGCGTCCGTTCTCACAGGAAGCAGGTTAGAAGGGCCACGCTCCCTCCGAGTCAGGAAAGAGGGTTACGGTTCCAACCTTAGAACCCGCAACAAGGCCAAGCGTGGCAGCATCTGCTTGAAACCCGGGTGCTGGGAAAGCAAAGACAGATGTATTCTTCCTGATGAGTCCAGGTCAGTGAGAGACACGGTCACAAAAATACCAAGCTGGATGACACCTAGGAAATTATACCTGAGGCTGATATCTGGCTTCTGCATGCATACATACCTGCACTCAATTGTGCCTTAATGCCCACACATGTGAACTCACACACCTTCATGTGCATACACATGCACTCGTTCATGTGTATAAAAACATGTACACACAGGCGGGAAGGAGGAAGAGAGAGGGGAGAGAATGCTTGGAACTAGCTTCGTAAGTGCTGATCCCTCTTCGCAGTTGTATTTACTCCTAACTAAGGTAAAGACTGTTGCTGCTCCTGCATCCTAGTGTGGAAAGCGAAGGGTGGGAGATAACCTGCCATAGACATCACGGATAACAAGGGGCTGAACCAGGTCTTCCTGGAATCTTTTTGAAACTTTGTTTCATATCTTCATGATGAGCTCTCCAATATGATCCCCACTTAGAACTCCATGATGAAAAATCTGTGGGTCCAATGAACAAAGATTAATCACAGAGTTGAAGGAAGCCCTGGGCTCTTGGACAGGACAGAACTCCATGGTGTGCATTCCTCGGGTTCCATGGAATAGCCTCTGCAACGCCTTCCCAATGCTTTTGACGACTCAAGTCATCTGCCCCTTGCTATGCATCACCGTCCACGATGGTCTTTTTGCCCCAATTTCTCAACCGCAAGACCTCAAGCTTCCTCTCACCCTGGGAGTATTATATGTGGGAGGCCAGTTCCCTCACATCTGCTCATTTCCTGTATGAAAAGCCAATTGGACCAAAAGCCAGGCTACTTTACATACACCCGTAATGACTTCTGTTTCCTTCGATACATTTATCTCATATAATAGTAAAAGAATGGGAATCCAAATAGGTGTATTTATTTGTAGTGGATTTGTGTCTCCTTTGTTCACTGATCTATAGGCTCTGTAAAGATGGAAAACACAAAGGATCTGCTTGACACAGTTTTCCCAATATTCTCTATGACAAATAGAATATGTTCAAGACATACAAGGTTCAATAAATGACTTCTCGTATACTGTAGGAGGCAGAATCAGGGTCAAAACAGACCTAAGTATTTAGCTTTGTTCCTTCCATAAGAACTTGGGTGGGTCTCGGTGTCTCTTGGTTCTTCCATAGACTGGGACATAGCACTTCAAGCCTGGTAGGTTCTGGAAAATGGTGCAGCACGCAGGTTGAGGCAGCGACTTTTCACTGTAATCAGCATGAAGCCCAAGTCCTTTCCCTCTGCTTCTCCTCTGTGTTTCTGGAACGGATCTACTTCCTGCCTTAGGGACAACCCACAGTTTTCCGTCATTCTTTGTTAATAAGATTCCTCTTGGTCATTCTCAGTTAACCACCACTGTCTATCTGAGCAATTAAAAATGCATTCTGCCCGATAGTCAGCAAAACTTTTGACTATATTTTAACATAAGGTGCACCAGCTTCTTCCCTGAGGCCACTTAGATATGCACCTGCTGTTATAGAGTGACATATGTTCTCATTTACACCACCCCCTCCCGCTGCACACACCTGCTATGTGACAGATTTTTCCTGGGGAGAGGTAACACACAAGTCTACTATCCCCAGAAAGGGAGCCCAGAACACACCTAAGCGACGATGGCACCGTTTTTTAACTTGCTGCAGTAGGGTTAACAGGAGCTGAGTGAGAGGTTACTACAAGAAGCAGGGAAGATGCATAGGCAACTGCAACACACTCATGCATAGAAATAAATTTAAAAATCAAGTTTCTGGTATTAAGGAGGCTAAAATTAAGAATATAAAAGTACCATCTGTGGCTTCTGGAATCAGATACTCTTCCTCCTCTGTCTCTCTGTGCTGAAAACTTGGCCTTCGGAGTCCCCATCCAATACTTTTCCTTTCGCTCAGGACAAAAATCATTATATAGAAATCCATACTAAATCCAAAATAACTTGGAGACCTGGTGTTGGCGCTTTAGTTCCTTTATACCGTATAGACACATTAATCAAGATGGGCGAAGTCACATGGAATGTAGCTGCTTTAACCTTAGTAAAGATGGCTTCCAATCACCTAGTGACCTCCATCTTGATGTGATAATTGGCCAAGGTAGTGGTGAGTTATAGGTTTGGGGTTTATTCCTTTAAAAAAAAAATACGCACAGAGGGGAGCAGAGAAAAATGTAGACCTCAATAAAAATAAAAAAAATAAAAAAGTATTTATATTTTTCAAACAAGGGCTTGTTTCAAGCTGTAGAAACATGCAGTAGCAGATTAAAATTACCTACATGTAGATTTTTAATTACCAACACACTCTTTACAAATTTTAGGTTGACCTTTTGTCATGGAGTTTACAGATTTTTAACCATACCCAAGAAACTCACAAACCATGAGGAACAGAAAGTTTACACAAAAGTTTTACAAACCTTGAGATAAAATTTATAATTAAGCAAAAATTTTGGAGATTTAAATAAAACCAAAAGGAGTATGAAATGAGTTGCCCTAACCCCTATTGAGAGTAGTCTGCTTTTCAGCTGCTTTAAAGCATACAGTGTTTCTTGTCCAGACTGCTTTGCTTTGTCGTTTCCCCTGTTGCCAAATCAGATGGACTTCTGTCTTAAAACAGAGATTTGAAGAAACTTTTTAAAACAAGCAAGGTCAGGAGAGGAGGGCCATAACCCAACTCCAGAGCAAACTTTGAATAAAATAGAACAGCATAAAGCAATACTTTAATATTGTCCACACTCTAAAGACTCCTGAATCCCTACAAAACTGAATCCGGAGGCCTGAGAGAGACCAGAGCAAGCAGAGAACAAAGGCAAAGAGGTAAGAAATGCTGACTGTGGACCAGCAGCACAGCCAGTGGCAAAGGGCAGAGGAGAGGGCTTACGGTGTCCTTGCTGGGTGGTGGCCATTGCCTGGGGTGTCCACGTCTCCCCAGCTGCAGATAGAGCTCGTGCTCAGAGAGAGGGGACAGCTGGGAGACAGAGCAAGCTTCTTCAAAAGCAGGCAAAGGGAGGGAAGTGTCAGGCATACCTGGGCGACTCAAGTGTTGCGTGATTCTAATTGGTCTTAATAATAAAAACCCAGAGTCAGATACTAGGGGGTGAAAGCTGAAAGATCAGAGAAACAGAGAAGCCAGCTACTAGTTCTTACTGCTATGAAATCCTCAGATTGTATGGGGCATCCTGTCTCTACAAGTCCTAAGATTGAAAGCCTTGAGCGCTGGCCGACTCCTGCCTTATAGTCCCTCTCTCCACCCAGCCATATTCCTTCCTGACTCCGCCACCTCCCTACTGTTGAGATTCAAGGCATGTGACTTCTAAGTGCTGGGATTAAAGGTGGGAGTCACTACCACTTGGCTCTGTTTCTCTTTTAGACTGATTCAATCTTGTGTAGTCCAGGGTGGCCTTGAACTCACAAAGATCCATCCGCCTCTGTCTCCCGAGTGCTGAGATTAAAGATATCCACCACCACTGCCTGGCCTCTATGGTTAACTTGTGTGGCTAGCTCTGCACTCTGATCTTCAGGCAAATTTTATTTGTTAAAGCACAAACAAAATATCACCACGCTTAAGTAGCAGGCTCCAGGGAAACAACAACAACAGAAGATGAGGAGAGAAATTTGCCATGGCCTGCAGGAGGGAGATGAGAGATGGAGTTATCTAGGATGAGCCCATCGCTGCACGCTCTTGATCTGTTGGCTCTCTTCTCTGCAACCAAACTTATGGGCACAGCAGAAGACACAAATCCACAGGCACAAACAACTACAAAGATGGAATGTTCACACGTTCACAAGAGACCAAACACCGATGTGTGGTGGCCACCTTCATTCATAAGCCAATACCAGGGGGACAGGAGGGAGTTTTCTTTATCCCATTGACAGGATTTACAATCATGTCTGATCTCTCCTATGCATCTCCAAATGTCCAGAACAGAACAACTCACCAACTAACAGAGCTTTAGAGGGCATCACCAGCAGTTCTAATTTTCATTTTGTTTTCAATTTGTGAATTTCTGGCAATCACAGTCAGAACTCCCTCCTAGGGCCTATCAAGTCCACCTTGGACTTGGTCCCACTTGGCGGCCTAGCCCCCACTAGTGACTATTACTGTGTGGCAGCTTTGATCTCAGACTCTCCAGGCTTCCCAATCTTAGTACCTATCCTGGACTTCTGGCCCTGAGTCTGGAATCTCCCAGGAATCCCAGCAGGACTTCCAAAAATGTTAGAGAATCTGAATCCTGGGGAAAGACTACAGGCTCGATTCAAATCAGAATTAAATGAATTTGTTAATTACTGCTAGCAGGCTGACAGTCTTAAAGATGAATTGAAGGCATGCCAACTAGGGCCTAGGGTAAGGGTTTTCAAAGGTGGGCACTACAATGTGTTGCTGGGTGAGAAACTGTTTTTACTCCCTGCAGCTGTGAGAAGCTGTCTTTCTCCCTGTATCCAGTGATAAAAGAGCTGTCTCACTCCTTGGTACACAAGGATAAGTGGGTTTATAAAAGCCAGAACAAGCAGTTAATTATCTCATAGAAGTTTGACAATTTGGGGGAAAGGGACAAGGAGTCGGAGCTGCTAGGACTTGTGTTTTAGAAGTTTAGAATGGGTTCCTAGGACAGAAGAGAGTTTTCCTTAGCTCTCATGATTCCAAAGGCTGGAAACTTGATCCACAGCGCTGTAGCAATGAAACTGTTAAGAAATGGGGCCTAGCAAAGACAGTGACGTCAAGAAGATGATGCCCCCCAGGAGGGATAGATCCTGTCCTAGCAGACTGTATTATTTTTGAAAAGAATGTGGGATTATAAAGCGATTTGGCTATTTCTGCTTTCTCTGTCACGTGACTGTTCCTTCCCTCCTCCCCCACCATGACAACATCCATCATGCTGTGATGTAGTGAGAAGACCTTGCCAACTCCAAGCTCTTGGACCTCTGAAACGGTTAGCTACGTATACCACTTTTCTTTCTCCTTCAGATGTTTTGTTATAGCCACGAACTAATCCTCGCCCAGGTGTGGACTAATGAGGAGACACCTGTGCCTAACGTGGATTTCAGACATGTAGAGGCCTGCAGTGGCTGTCATGGGTGCCACAGTCTACACAGTGATATGCTCTACGGGTATATATAATAAGAGCATAAGAGTGTCACCAAAGCCAGGCCTGGAAGAGGCAGGCTGGGTGGTGTGGGCCACAAGTCACAGCATTCCTTCCTGCTTTCCTTGGGGTCCTAAAAGGCTGACATGTCAGTGGGATGTACGGTAGCACACGTATGCCCTAGGGTGGTCCTGGGTTTCAGGTGGATAGAAATAAACCAGGCTCCTGAAATTAAGCCTCTACGAAGTAAGAAAGCCAGGAGAAAGCCCAGTAGTTCTCCTAAGTGTGTGTACTGGGTTATTCTTACAGTGTGCCTCCTGGGAAAAACCCATTGCTTACACCCATGTGTCTCTGAGCGACGCGTATAGTGGTGACACTGGGAGCCATCTTGTCTGAATGTCAAGTTCAGGTAGGGGCTCCATAAGCAGAGCTAACCTTTGCTATGAAGGAAAGTGGCATGTGAGGTGAAGCCCAGCTCTAGCCTCCCCTGTGTGCCTTATAGGAGTCCTGGACCCAACTTTTCCGACTCCTGTGCTCTAGTGGTTCTGGGATCAGTGTGGATGTTGACACCGATGACCTATGGCACAGCAGGTATCCCCACTGCCTAAGCTGTGTGGCAGAGGTGTGACTCCTGAGCACACACAGAGCCATCTGTCCTAGGCCGTGTCCACGTCCAGCCCATTCTAGGGCCACCTGGCTCTCTGGTCCAGTCGACAGCTAACTGAGCCCTGGCCCATCCAGGCAGGGCAAGCCTTTGACATTGCAACAGATGTCAGCTACGGAGTTCACACTGGAGAGCTGTGTTACAGACATACCCAAAGCATCTCATAATGTTTTAAACAAGCTTACGTTCTGTACTGGGCTGAATTCATAGTTATTCCAGGCCACAGGTTAAAATGCCTGTTATACTTTGAGGCTCTCGGTGACCAGACAATTCCTGAACTGATTTGGTAAGAGGGGGTCCAGGTAGAGTGGTATCAATAGCTTGAGTTTGGAGATGCCATAGAAAGGGCTTTGACTGCATCCCAACTCTAGCCATGAACATTTAGAGTTGAATGAAGATCTTCCAAAACAAAGCCACCTCAATGGCTTTTGCCACCACATCTGTTGTGGTTCTCAGCACCATACTGTGTATAAAGATATAAAAGACATGTAAATTATTCTGCTTATCTGAGTGTACACATATACTTCTACGTCACTTGCACTCATAAACACATATCCATACATAAAAACACATAATAGAAATAAATATTTTTTAAATGTATTTATTTATGCACAGAACAACGCTCCCTCCCTCCATTCCTGACATTGCTATGCAGAACAAGGAAGCCCTGACCTTTCCTTTCTCAGCAACACTGATCCTATCTCTGACATTAAATCATGCCAACCTCCAAATATCACATTTGCCATTCTCTTTATTATAATGCAAAACAAAACAATTTAATTTGTAATTGTTCAGTCTTCAAGGCCGGTGAATGGCATGTGGGCCCTCCCTGTGTACCCCTCCCTGTGCTGTGGACTTGTAGATCGGCTATAAGGTCCCAGTTACTGTTCCAGTGCTATGTCTGCCTGCCGGCCGTTATGGTTTCCGCCACGATAGAAATGGACGCACCCTGTGAAACCATAAGCAAGCCCCCAATTTAGCACTTCCTGTCATAAATTGCCTGCGTCATTTTGTCTCTTCACGGCAGTAGAACAGCGACTAAGGCACTTGCTTACTGTCACATTGTGTCCCCAGTTAGAATGCAGAAGATGAACAGGGAGTGGCTGGACTTTAATGCCTCAAGTCCTGCTCACCAAAGAGCCACTTCCTCCTCCTAAAGAGTCCAAAACCTTCTCAAACTTCACCACCAGCCAGAGGCCAGGCGTGCAAACACATGAGCCTATGGGGGACATTTCACATTTAAAATATAGCAATGGGTAATTCTCTCACTAGCGTATAAGGTGGCTCTTCTGTCTGGGGTAACTTACATCCAGCTAACTGTGGCGACAGGGCTAAGACGACTTTCCCCACTGAAGATTAGTGTCAGGGCTTCAGAGAGAGCAAGTTACACACAGGATAGTCACACAGCAATGTTGTGACCGGTGAAGGAATGTTCTAGAATGTGTTGCTTCATCAGGGTTCAAAGCTGTTCTCACCTCAGCAGACAGGCAAAGGGTGGTTCTCTCCTGAAAAAAAAAAAAACCTGGAAGATTGTCTGCTGAGTTTTGAAAGTCAAGCTGGTGACCTCCAAACTCCCCTCTGAGTTTATATTTCATTGTTTTATAATCCTTTAATAAGCTAACCAGCCACAGAGTGAGGTCGTTACTTTATAATTTGCTATAAATATTTCAGTGATAACCTCCATATGTTAAAGAGCTCTTAAAAGCCCTTTAAAATCTAAATACAAATTCTTCCGGGAATCAGTAGGTTATAATGTACCCTATATTTTTATAAAGTTGAAGGGGCCAAAAAGATGTTAGATGTTAACCTGATAGCATAGTTCTCATTAAAATGATCATTGCCAAATATTTTTTGATAAAGCCAATGTAATATTTCAAATCAGAGTCTTTGTTTCCCCCATGACGGTTCCTGTGGTCTGCTGTGGGGACAGAGAACAGCAGTCTTGGGAACATATATTTATTCATCAAAGTTCAGGGAGGAGTCTCGGAGGAAGGAGGCCAAAGCATGCAGATGGAACGAACAATGAATGAATCTCTAGAGTGTTGGAGATTTGAAACTTCTGGTCTTCTCACAGAGGAACCATCAAGTTCCCGCAAAGGACAGGATTGTGTCCTTGGGATGTAACAGGTACTCCTTCCTCTGCATGGTCTTCTCTCAAGACGAGGCTCCCTTCAGTAGACCCAGTGTTTTCCAAAGCTGGTCACAAAATGGTTCAACCCAGCTCAATATTCACTATGCACTGACATCGTCATTTGCTGCCACCACCATGAGCTGACATAATTTTCACTGACTTCATTGTTGGCTGACAGATGACATCACTGTTTTCTGACATCATCATTCAATGACACTAGTCCAGTATTAATCTTTTCCTTCAGAATACAGCGTCCTAGAAATTCAGGAAAGAATTTGGCTATGCAAGTAGTATTGATCTCCCATAGGTCCCTGAAGCTATGCTAAGAGCAGGAAGGCAGCGTTTATGCTCCATCGTTTCCTGACACAGGCAGACACACTAGAAGTGGTACTCAAGGCATATTTTATAGATCACCAGCTCCGTAGGAAATCTGTAGCTAAAATGTGAAAACTGAGTTTCATTTGGAAACATTTTCAAGGAGACTCAGGGATTCTTGAGTTTCTTCTGACAAGTTTCTTGGAGGGTAGAATTAGAAAATATACAATTAATCATTCAGCTGTCCGTGATGGCACCTCTCATAGAACTTGCAATCTTCATAATAAATAATGAGAAATACTAGCTCAGAAATTTCAGGCAAAGAAAATCAGGAAGAATAAAAACTGGGGGGTGTGGGGAAAAGGGGGAGGGGTTGCTCCTAGGTAAAGTGCTAGCTGCACAAACTTAAGGACTTGGGTTTGAATCCTAAAAGCCAATGTGAAACCTAATCATGGTGTTTTGGATCTTTAGTGCATGAAGGGAAGGAGACAAGAGGATCCATGGGGCTTGCTGACCAGCCAGCAAATATTCAGAAGAGTTAAACAGCAAGCAACTGCACACAGTTGTGCACACAATTGCATACATTTCTGTCTGTATGTCTGTCTGTCTCTCTCTGTGTATGTAGAGGAATAAAACAAACTTTGGGATTCTCAAAGGTTTGGCAGTGAGCAAATAGAGAAATCTTCCTATTTAATAATTTAATCAGTTGAGGGAAAGAAAGAAAATGAACTAATAATTTAAATAATTGAGTAGACTTTACTAAGCCCTAAGCTTTATGCAATAATATAACATGAGGGTCATATTGGATCAATGAAATTGTAGAAAAAAATGGAACTTCATAAGGTTGGAGAGTTAGTTCCATGGTTACTAGCTCTTGCTATATTTCCAGAGATCCCAGAAAACAGAAGAGATGGAGTTTAGAGCAGGAATGCTCAGCAAAGCCCAGAGAGGACCAGGCAGTTGTATTGGTGCTGGTAAGTGGAATCCGTGGAACAGTCAATAAAAATAGGGGACTACAAACCCAGTGAACATGAGAACATGACGCTAAACACACAAACTTAGTGAACATGACACCAAACATACAAGCCCAGTGAACATGACACCAAACATACAAGCCCAGTGAACACGGCACTAAACAACAATAGTTTCATGTAGACTTAGAGTCTGAGCTAATATTATAAACAACAAAAAGAAATTAGAAAATCTTCTAAATAAAGAAATGTGACTAAAAATAAGGAGAAGCATTAGAAAGGAAGGAGAAATCTGAGTTTTCTTTTTAGCCCTTGACCAGAAGCATCGCCTGTGCTAGCTGGTCTTGCTAAGGAGCCATCAGCCTAAGACCATTAGGCAGCAAGCAAGGCCGCATGGTGGGTAAGCCAAAGTATATGGGAAGAACAGTGGGCAGTGGTAGTGATACCAGGGACCTTGGGTTCTGTTCTTTGGGTTCTTAGTCTCATTAATAAAAGAGTTTATGAGTGGACTAAAATAAAGACAATTTATTAGAATTTAAAACAAAAATGCCTAGACTGTGCAGGCAATTTCAGCAGCTGCAGAGAGAAGTGTGGAGATCAGGCAGAAGAGCCATGTTGTTCAAGTAGGAACAGAGGTCAGAAACATGGCGGATACGTAGCCAAATAGCAGGGAGGGAGGCTTCAAAGAAGGAATAAGGATACCTAACCTATCCAAGAAACCATACTTAGTTTCTGGCAAGAATTCCAAAGCAAGAGAACAAAGAAAGATGAAAGGGTTGGCTTCTCTGATTCAGGCCTCAGAATGGTGGGGAGACCCCCTGACCTCATGATGTCATAGGGAGTCTGTCAGTAGTGAGAATTATGGGAAGGAAAAACACAGGATCTCATTAAAGTAAAAATTATTCCATCTATCTCTTTAGTTTGGCTTGTGGTGAGCCCTCTTCCTAGGGGTGGTCCATTGGCCAGGTGATGGGTGGATCTGGGACAACTGGAATGTTAGGCCTCCTGCAGTCCAGAGAATGTATTCTCTCAGGCACCAGAAGCTTGTTCTTAACTAATCTTTATTACTTCTCTAACAGCCTCACACACTATATATCCCTAAGCCATCAAAGAGAAAGTGTAAAATGACCATACTACAATGATCATGAGGGAAAGGGGCAACTGTTTTTTGCTGGAGACAGAGAATTCCCAGGTTATCTACTCCAGAGTCTTCACAGAGATTCAAGAGCAAATGTCATACCCCCGAAAATGTCATACTGCAGCTTGAACTACATTGCTATGTTAAGGGCTCCTGTGAGCTACTGTCCTCTGAGCCAAGCAACTACCATCTCAAAGAATTTAGCTATACCTTCTTGTAAGGGTATTGTTGCAACTGGGTTTGTTGACTTTTTACACTCCCTCATGGAGGAGTGAAAGGGTCACAAGACCTTCACTTGATATCCAACCATTCCCTACCACCTGTTACGTGCAACTCTGCCTTCCTTACAAGTGACCTTGGGGAGTGGTCAAGAATAGATAGGCTGGGTCCATCTGTGCAGCCTTGGGGAAGCCTTCAACCCTGCCAGGTAAGGGCTTTTTTGGTGTGGCCTATTGGAAAAAGGTACACCTATACTCTTGTAAATAACCCCTTACCTAGGCTCTGGAAGGAAGGCCCAAATTTTAACTCGTTGGTTCTTCTGAGTGAACTTTAGTGAAATTCATCTTTGGAACTTGAGAAGAAGGGGTAGATGTTTATGTCTCTCCCCAGGAAAGAGTTTTAGCCACAAGAGTAAACTAAACAGTTCCTTCGTTACTGTTTTATTGCTTTGAATAGACAACATGACTAAGGCAACTTTTATAAAAAGAAAGCATTTAATTGGGGGCTTGCTTTTAGTTTCAGAGGTTTAGTCCATTATCATCATGGTGAGGAGCATGGCAGCCAATAGGAAAGTGCTGGATAAACAGCTGAGAGTTATATCCTGATCCAAATGCAGAGAGAGAGAGAGAAACAGAGACAGACAGAGAGACAGAATGAGAGAGAGAGAGAGTGGGCATGACACAGACTTTGGAAACCTCAGAGTCCACCCCCAGTGACACACTTCCTTCAGTGAGGCAACACCTAATTAAACAAGGTCACACCTCCTAATCCTTTAAAATAGCACCACTCCCTGGTGACTAATTGGCTAATTCAAATATATGAGCTTATGGGGGCCATGCTCATTCAAACCACCACAGCAGTTATATAAAAATGTTAGGATATTCCTACAGTAGTCTGAATTGATTGACCAGTACTGTAGCTTCCATGGGACCTAATGGTGTTAGCTGGTTGGAATTTTTATAACAGCATTATTAAAATACAATCCACACACCATAAAATCCATCCATTTAAAGTGTAAGATTCAGTGGACCTTTAATAAACTGTTCCAGGGAATTGTACAAACAGCATGGAGATAAAATTCTAGAACAATGTTGTCATGCTGGAAGAAAAGTTTGTACAGACACAAGCACGCTCCTTTCATGCCAGCCTCGGATAAGGCAACCTGTGTCTATGCCTCTCTCTATGATGCACACAAGGGAGTTCTCTTCCACTTTTTGTAGAACAAACAAGACTCAACCATCAGGGCTCTCCCCTGATAACCTTACCTACCTATAACCCCTAGATCCTTGCCTTTGAACGTTACAGTTGGGCGGATGAAATTTTGTACTCTTGGTGCCTGAAATGGACCTTGAATTGCCACACATGAAGGTGGGTGGGGAAAGTTGCATTGTTTCCTTGTTGCCTATTAGTTTAAGTATACAAGAACAGAGGGGAAGATGCATGGTTGGCTTACGAAAGGGGGCAGCAGCATTACGTACTCTGCAATGAGCTTTATTAGAAGGGCCTGCAAGCAGGCTCTGATCAAGGCTTGAAGGGAGAGCACTAGGAGAGGACCAACAATATATTTAATTTTAAATTTGTAAATGCATTGTTTTAAATTTTCAAAATATCAAGTGGGACAAGAGAGGCAGAGGTGCTTCATCCAGAGTTCAGAGAGAGAGAGAAGAGAGAGAGAGAGAGAGAGAGAGAGAGAGAGAGAGAGAGAGAGAAAAGAGAGAGAGAGAGAGAGAGAGAGAGAGAGAGAGAGAGAGAGAGAGAGAGAGAGAGAAAGGACAGCCCTGAGAGGAAATGCAAAGCCCTAGAGGAACCTGTGGAGAAATTCCTCAAACAAGGGGAATATACGAGTAAAAGCTTCTATGTTTCTATGGGGTAGTGGGAAACTTTACACCATGTAATTTAGTTCTGCATAGCCTATATCACAGGAAGAATGGAGGAGCCACATATGGGGTAGGACCTTGTAAGTCCCTGTCTCTGACCTCTTTCTTTGGAGGCCCTGTTCCTGTGCCCACCAAGGAGGGCCAAAACAGCCCGACAAAATCTTGACCACTCCCCCAGTCTATTTAAACTGCTTCCCCAGAAAGTTTCCTTGTGGTTTCCCCTGCCCCCCCCCCCCATTAAACCTGGATATTTTTTAAATTTGGCTTGTTGTGAAATGGCTTGATTGAGATTTTTACGTTGGCAGAGAGCTCATGTTAGGAAAATTCCTAACAGACCTAACTTAGGAACTATGGAAACCACAGCCTGGAACAGCTTCATGACTCCCAGTCCCAGACAGAACCCTTTAGGGAGCCTGACCTGGTTCTCCCCTGCTGTCGAATCTGTCCTATAAAGAGAGCCAGGCTTCCTAAAGGAGCAGGTGTGTGTTCTAGCAGTTATGAATGACACAGCCACGGACATCAGTGTACGAGCATTTATACAAGCCTAAGATTTTACTTGCTGTGCTGTGGCCTCAGGAGAGAAATTTTGTGGAAATAAAATCTATATTTGACTCTGAAAAACAAGGGACAAAGCTATTCTGTATCTCCACCAGCAAGGTTGCGTTTCCTTTTCTCTGTTGCCATTGGCTTCCCGTTTCATTATAGCATCCTAGAAAACACGATGCGGCCTTTCACTCTGACTTTGATGTCTGCTTCCTTAAGGATTAGTTGTGAAAAATGTCTTTTCATGTGCTTATTGGTCATTTACAAACATTCTCTCGAGAAAACCTATTTAGACTCCTGTTTGTTTTAAATTGTGCTATTTATCTGGGCTATTATCTAGTACTGAGTAGAAAGAAATGGCTCCCAGAAACTGACAACCTAGACCACTCTGTGAGTGGAAAGATTTATTGGGATCAAACTGCCAAGTCCAAGGGGGTGGGGGTGGTGGAGCAGAGAAAAGATCAGAAAGACAAGACGAGGACAGCCAGCAGGGTGGGGGACCTGAGCTGACTTAGGCTCTCCAGATTGAGCCCCAATCTGGTGCCCTTGCCAGAGGTAGTCCACCTCTGGGGGAAGGTTAAGGGAGGTTCGTAGTGAGCAGAAAGTCCTTTGAGAGATCTGCTTTTCTAAAAAACAGACATGTTTGGGCTGTTTACCTGACAACAATCCTTCCATTCATGAAGCCAGAGTCCTCTGTTTAGACTATACCTCCAGCAGTGCCATTTGGGGGAAGAGGGGCTTTGGACCTAACACTGAGTTGCCAAAGTCAGTTTAAATATATATTCTGACCATGAGACCTTTATAAGATACCTGGTTTGCAGTTATCTCTTATTTTCTAGTTTGTTATTTCATTTTCTTGATGTAGAAATTAAAAACATTTAAAAATAATGAGAATAAAATAGAACAAAACAACACAGTTTTCTTGCTGGTAAGTTCAAAATACAAAGCCAATCCTTTGGAAATACATGTGACTGGTTTTTCTTTTATTATTAATATTTATGCTTTTGTTGTGGTGGTTGAGAGATTTGGGGGATTGAAGTCTAAGTCAAGGCAGGTGCCTTATCTCATAAGGGTTTCATTGTGTGAGATCTCATGCGCAGGTCTATGATGCTGAGTTGACTTGTTGTATGAGGTGGGATTACAGCCTCCCTCATCTGCATGTGGAGAGCTAGCTCTCCCAGCAGCGATTGCTGACAAATCCATCTTCCTTTCCTTGGTTGTCTTGCCGCTCTTACTCAAAATGAGTTGACTAAAAGTGTGAAGATTTATTTCTTGACTTTCAGCTCAATTCCATTAATCTCTATTTACTGCTGTCACGCGATCTTGCTGTAGCTTGCTAGTACATTTTGAAGTAAAACTTGGTGCTAAAACATTGTTATTTCTGTTCAAGGTTTCTGGGGCTATTCTGATCCCTTTGTGCTTCCAAGTGAACTTTAGGATCAGCTTCTTAATATTTATAAAGCGAATGGCTGAGATTTTAATGGGTTTAAATCTGTGGCAACCGAGTGAGTATTACAGCAATAATGTGAAGCCCTTGGTAGCAGAAGTTTGACTTTTCTTTCTTACTAAGGCACACAGCAAACTCTGTTTAACTTTCTATAGTTTCAGTACTCATAGTCAACTATAGTCTGAAAAAATAAAATAAATAAAAATCGTATTTAGAGACAGGGGAGCTCATCACAAACATTTATTTATTTTTAGCATATCCTTATAAGCTGTAATTCTTTTACTTTATAATGAGTTGTTATTTTCAACATCTTACTCTGCCTAATTTATATACCAACCATTGCCCTATGTGCACGTTGTGGTTTGAATATGAAAGATGCCCATAGGCTCCTGTGTTTGAACACGTGGTTTTCAGCTGGTGCTGTTTGGAAGCTTGTGGAATCCTTAGGAGGAGGAGCTTTGCTCTGTGTCTGTGTCACGGGGGAGTGTACAGTCTGGCCCCACCTCCTATTTCCTCTGTGTTTCCTGTGTGCGAATGAAATGAGATCTGCTTCTGACTGCCCAGCCAGCCTCACACGCCTGATACCAGGCCTTCCTTGCTGTGACGGACTCCATCTGTCCGGAACTGAAAATCAAATTAAACTCTCCTCTGCCCTAACTTGCTTCTTATCGGGGTATTTCATGACATCAGGGAAAGGAAACTAGAATAGTGTTGGTAGACATGGGAAATGTTGGGCACGTAGGGCTTGGAACAGGGTGTTGGGAGGAGTCTACCCCCACCAGAAGAAGATATATTTCTATCTTGATTTTGAGGGGGTCTAAACTTCCTCCTTTTTACAAGCTTCAGTTAAGTTTCAGTTTCTTAAACAAGGGGCTATTAATCAACAACACCCCTGACAGCAGAGAGGACGGAAGAGCATGGGCAAGGCCTGAATCAGCTCCACAGTATCTCAAAACAGTGACCAAACAAGGGCAGTTCCTGCAAGCCCCCCTCTTCGAAACTTACCCATGTGTCCAAATTAAAAAACTAAAACCTCAGCCGATCAAAAATGCACTAATCTAGTTGTTGCCTGTTTAACCAGTTTTTGTTTGAGATAACCTAACTGTTCCTGAAATTCTCCAAGCTATGGTTTAAAGGACCTGTACGCTTTTGTCCCGAGCAGCCATTTTGTACCGGTGGTCGACCCTGCATGGAGGTAGATAAAAGTGCTTGTCTTTTTCGTAATCTTTGAGTCTGGGCTCTTCTTCAGCATTTCCCCGGACCCCTACAATTTCCTTAAATAGTTTCTACATTAGTGCTCTTTCTCTTCCTTTGCAGTTTCTTCTTACATATCCTTGCTGTGTACTGCTGTTGGGAATGGAGTTTTACCTTGGTTTATTTGCAGCATATTTTTGAGTTTTACAAGTCAGTGTTATAGCTTACAATTGTCCTCACTTATTGGTTTACTATTTGTCCTGCAGAGATTTGTAAATATTGCATATATGGCCATACATCTTCCATAAACTGAGTATTTTACATCTTCCTTTCCAGCTGTGTCTTTTTTCTTAAACTATTGTATTGAACAGAAGCCAAGTCAGGTGTCTTTGGGATTTCCCTGACTTTATAATTTTTTTAAATTAATCAGTGCATTTTGGTTCTGTGAATTGAATCCACGGCCTTGTGTATGCTAGACAAACACTCTTCCACTAAGCTATATCCCCAGCAGTCCCACGCTGACCAAAGTTTGATATTGGCTATGGGTTCTTCTTACTAGCATAAGGATACTTCTTTAAACTTCTAGATTAGCTTTATCATGAAAGAGTAGAAGATGTTATCACCTGACTTCTCTAAATCCAATGAAATTGTCATTCAGTTTGTGTGTATGTATGTATTATGTTTATTAATTAATTAGTAATTCAACATGACATTCCTAGGATTGTTCCACTTGATGAGAGTAACAAAAAATGTGACTATGTTCCTAGATGCTAGAATTTTTTTAAAAGAATATTATATTTACATTCTTTTGGGGGGTTGTTTTTTGATTTTTTTTTGTTTGGTTTGGGGTTTTTTTGAGACAGGGTTTCTCTAGATTTGGAGCCTGTCCTGGAACTAGCTCGTGTAGACCAGGCTGGCCTTGAACTCACAGAGATCTGCCTGTCTCTGCCTCCCGAGTGCTGGGATTAAAGGCGCGCTCCACCACTTCTAGCTATATTTACATTTTTAAAAGAAACTGGAGTTTTTAGTTAATTTTTTTCTTTTCAAATCTACAGTAAATATCACAACCATGATACTTATCTTTATATAGTTCACTTACCTTACAATGTATGAGTGTATATGTGTGTGTATGTGCACTCATGTGTATATGTGTGTATATCATTTGTTTGAACTTACTAGTTTAAAGATATGTGTGCTGATTCTAGTTTTTACCATTAAAATAAGCTAATAGGAATGCTTATGTACAGATTTGATGGGAACATAAGATTTCATCTTTCTAGGATAAACATTTGATAATCCAAAGGTCTGGCCAGGTGGTGGTGGCGCACACCTTTAATCCCAGCACTCGGGAGGCAGAGGCAGGCATATCTCTGTGAGTTCGAGGTCAGCCTGGTCTACAAGAGCTAGTTCCAGGACAGGAACCAAAAGCTACGGAGAAACCCTGTCTCGAAAATAAAAAATAAAATAAAATAAAAAAACCCACAAAATCCAAAGGTCTGATTATATGATTGCCTGCTAAGGCTCTTGTTTTGTTTTTAAAGCTATCACACTACATTTTAAGAGGCAGATAAAGCCCTTGGTTTTAAAATTTGGCATCATTTTCTCTAGATCTGTCACTTACTTTGACTTCTTTTTCTATATGGGCATTCCCATAGCAAAAAGATTAAATATTTAAGAGACTTAAATTATCTATTACATTTATCATTGTATGTTCGTGTTTATGTGTGTGCATGTAGGCATGTACATGCTATGGCATATATGTAGAGGTCAAAAGACAATGTCTAGTATCACCCTTGCCTTCCTTCTTTGAGATGTTTACTGCAGTGTGCATCAGGCAAGCTGGCTTCAAAGCTCTTAGGAATTCTCCCATCTTGAGGTAGGTAAAATGGGATTGCAGATACATTCTGTCTTTACTTGGATTAGGGGTCTCAGATCATAAACATTTTGCTATTTGTTCCCCTGAAAGTTATTTTTAAGTATTATGTTTACATTAAATCTGTAGTCCTGTATGGAATACTTTTCCTACCTGTGTGAGGTTTATTATAAATCTTTTTTTTTCTGACTTCCTGCCATGAATATCCAATCACCAACATCTTTATTCCACTTGACGAAAGACATATTCCTCATTGAACTGGCTAACTTGTCACAAATAAGCTGAGTTGTTAGTGGTGCTGGTTGTTCCCAGATAGTCTGACTTATTGAATGCAGACTTATTTCTAGCAGGAATACCCACTGCTGCTCACTGAACACATATAGAAAGCCTTGATAGTGGATAGAATAACTCCTACCACTTATTCCTTTTGCCAGGCTTGGTTGGCAAAATTTAGGATAAGGCTGGAGGTGGCTCATCACTGAAGAGTGTTGGCTGAGCAAACATGGAACAAAGTTCAGATCCCAGAATCCCCAAGCAATCTGGGCATGTATACACATGTAACTCAAACACAGAGAACTGAGACATGCAGGTCACTGGCCTCTGTCCACTGACACCCTAGCCAAAGGAGTGTGAGTTTCAAGTTTTGCAAGAGATCCTGCCTCACAGGAGTTAGATGGGTAGTGATAGGAGAGGACCTCCAATGCCTGTAGCTGGAGTTTTTCTGTCCAGGCAGTGCTCCCAAATAACCATACAAAAACTTAATATTAATTACAAATGCTCGGCTGATAGCTCAGGCTTATTACTAGTTAACTTTTACACTTAAATTAACCCATATACCCTCTGTCACATGGCTCATGGCTTGTTACCTCATTTTCCTGCTTCCTGTACATCTGCTGGCATCTTCTCTGACTCTGCCCTTCTTCATCTCAGCATCCTTAGTTTGAGTGTCCCAATTATACTTCCTGCATGGCTATCAGCCAGTCAGCTTTTTATAAATCAGTTTGAGTGACAAATCTTTACAGCGTGCAAAAGGATTATTCCACAGGAAATGCCATCCTCTGGGCTCTGGATTTGCACATGTGTGTGCACCTGCAAATACACCTACACACACTCACACATGGACTCACATATGCATACAAGTAAATAAATAAAATAAATAACTCCAAAAAATTGCATTGGCTCATCTGCTAAGAGGCTATATGTTGTCAGAATCTGTAGATCCTCCCCGACTTAAGGGGAATTGATGTTCTTACTATTTTGAGTCTTCAATCCATGAATACAGGATCCACATTCATAAAGCCTCACTTTAAGCCCTTTTCCAGCATTTCCAATACATGTATTTGCTGTTAGGCATGCACACAGTGATGCTCGTGCATTCCACCTTCTTTGGATTGGGTCTACATGGTATTTATGATGCTTCCCTTTCCTGTCTGCAAATGGCACTAAGAAATGCAACTGCTGCCGTGTGTGTGCACGTTCATCTTGTATCTTGTCATCTTGCTGAAATCACTTTTGTCAATTTGTGGAGATTTTGACATAAGCAGTCATGTCTTTACAAGTAAAAATAGTTTTATATCTTCCTTTCTGTAGTGTATTTCTATTATTATTATAGCCTTTTTTTTTCTGGCGTGGCTCAAACGTCAAGGGCTTTGCTGAATAAAATATGTTCAGAGTGAAAAATCCCTGCTTTGTTTATCATCTTGGGGAACCAAGTCTTTCTCCATTAAGTGTGGTGTTAGATTTTCCTGTGTGCACAGATGTGTGGTACCCAGCATGGGAGGGGCATGAGTGTGAGCACACTCCTATAGGTGGATAGCAGAGGTTAACCTGCACCTTGAGTTTTAAGACAAGGTCTCTCAGAACCTAGGGCTTACCAATTAGGAGAGGCTGGCTGGGCAGAAGGCTTTAGGCACCTGCTGTTTCTGGCTGCTTAGCACCAGGATTACAAGTGTCTATTACCATACCTGGCTTTTTACATTAGCGCTGGGGGTTGAACTCAGGTCTTCGCTCTTGCATGGCAAGCACTTTACTCCCTGAGATATCTCCCATATGCATTCTGCAGCTGCTGTTTATTGATAGGAGGGAAGCCCACACCATCCTGAGCTGCCTGGGAAGTTCCCGCATAGCCCCATGAACATGTGTTTCTCGGTATGCTGATATTCTACTGTAGGTATATGGATTTCTTGCTCAAAAATTGAATCAGGTTGAATTAAATGAATCAGTGTCGGTTAAAAAATAGCCACCACATACACACTTTCATAGACAGCATAGGGCTTAGTTTGTTTTATTGTGCTAGCAGCCTTTGAGCTCAATGTCTTGAAAGATGTTTGTCTGTAGTTTTTGTGATTAGTTGATGAGGACATCAGGACAACACTGGGCTTCTGATTTGTGATGACATCCTATCTCTTATTCCTTGGGCGATACTGAGTACAGCTGACACAAAATTTGAGCTGTTTGGTGGACTTCCCAGCAGAGCAATCTGAGTCTGGCAAATATTTGGTGTGTGGGGAGGAGTAAATTATAATTAGAACTTCTCTGACGCTTGATTGCTATTTTGATTGTCTAATTAATCTTGATGGAATTTTAATCATGTGTGGCTCCTTGGCAACTCACTTACTTTTTCTAAATTGTTGAATTTATGAGGGCTGGATTTATTCTTACTTAACTGCTGTACTATTTGCTGTGAGACCCTCTTTTTACAAGGTTTACCTAATTTTTTCTACTTAAAAATCTGTGTGTGTGTGTGTGTGTGTGTGTGTGTGCGCACGCGCGTGCATGCACGTGTGTATGTGTGTGTGGATGCAGGTGCCCCTGCACATGTGTGTGTGCACGTGCATGTGTGTGTGTGTGTGTGTGTGTGTATGCAGGTGCCCCTGTACATGTGCGTGTGTGCGTGTGTGTGTGTGTGTGTGTGTGTGTGTGTGTATGCAGGTGCCCCTGTACATGTGCATGTGTGTGTGTGCGTGTGTGTGTGTGTGTGTGTATTCAGGTGCCCCTGTACATGTGATAAATGTGAGGAAAACCTCACTAACGCCATCCATCCCCTTTTAAATAGGGTCTCTTACTGGAGTGGAGCCTCCCAGTTAGGTTAGAATTTTGGAAGGAAAACCTACATTAAACCTTTGGCAACACTGACTGATTAATTAATTGGAAATTCAGTGACGATAGGAGAGGTTGGGATGTTGCCGGTGCAGAACTCAATTTTAATGAATTGGGCTAATTTTAGTTTTCATACTAGCCTTTCTTTGCCCACTTCTGTGTCTGGCTCAACATCCTGTGATTCTCAGACCAATAGATTCCACCACCCAACGGTTAAAATGTCTTCAATTAGCATCATGACTAGGAAGTTCTGGTACTATAAAATTTCATGGGCCCACAGCCACATTGGAACATAGAATTTAGGGTAACCCGAATCTGTGTTCACAGGCTATGGACACTCACAATTGGCTCCGGAAACAGAGAAGTTGAGACAGCAGGAGCTTGAAGCAGCTAGTTAGCTTTGTCAGCATAGAAGAGAGTGGAGAATGCAGGCATCCCAGTGCTCAGCTTTTTTCCATTTTGTTCAGCCCAGGATCTCACACCCTGGGAATAATTGCTTCATTAACTTTCCCAGGGGAGATGCAAAGAAATGCATCTCCTCCCAGGTGGGCACCAGTGACAGACCAAAGTAAGAGTTTATCAAAGTCCAAGTTGGTGAAGCCAGTGATGTGATTGGGCTTTCTTAGAGAGCACCAGCAAGACCTCATCCAAAGGGGTGTGGCTGGCCCCCAAACAGCTGTAGCATCACAAAGTCCCTCTCCATTGTGCATGGTGATGTCATGGAACCTGTATCATGTGTGATGGTTTTAATTTCTAGGCTTACGAGATATATAAAATAAAAGTGCCTTGTGGAAGCTGTACCAAGAGAGTGGGACCCCGACACTTGCTCAAGAACAGATGAATTCCCAAAATGCTGGGCAGTATTCTTGTAATTTTCTAGTCTTGTACAAATTTCAAATGAAACCGTCATTCATGCAAGATAACCAGTGAACATGCTGTGTGTTTCCACTTCTATAAACAAGCTAGCAATACATAGCCTCATTTGTATACATAGGCAGGAAGTAGAAGACTCAGGTTTTTTGCCTTTATAAGCCCCTGACTCTAAATGTGGCTCAGGGGTATATGTTGTGGAATATCACTTTAACTGCGTAAAGATTTGTTACATTTGTTTATGCTGGGGAATATTGCTTTAACCGTGTAAAGACGACAGCCTCAAGCTGTTTTGCAGGTGTGACCCACCCGTCTATCTACCAAACTGAGAACTGCATCCTGTGTGTCTCTCTACAGAACAGAGACCTCAACCTGCTTGTCTCTCTTACAGAAACCAGAGGGAACCAACTTCTGCAGAAGGGCCCTGGGGATGTCTCCCCAGGCACCCCGCCTGTGATCTTTTCACTGATCTTTTCGCTTGTCCACCTAGATCGTCTACAGGCTCTTCCGGTTCCGATTCACCTGAAGATATGCTTAAGGATACTGTAGGAATAATTGTCCTCTTAATGAGATAATGTCCTTATCTGGCCCAGAAATGGCTTTGCTGAGCAACCACTCCTGGAGCCTATGTTTGGATACAGAACAAGCCTAGCTTTCTCACATGTTCTATGAACTGCCAGTTTCCCTTCTGCCATGTGGCCGCTTTCCAACTTCAATTCAAAAATTCAATGCAAAAAACATAGCTTTCTTTGTCTTCTCTGCCTTCTTCCACTACGTGTTCTGGCCATCAGTGCCAAATTGTGAGAGAAAACTAGCCAGAGCTCAGTGGAATCACCAAACTAGACCACTTAGTGGGCTAGAAGAGGTGGGTGGTGGTCCTTGGACTTCCCACAGGGCAGGGAACCCTGATTGCTCTTTGGGCTGACGAGGGAGGGGGACTTGATGGGGAAGGGGCATGGAGGAGGCAGAAATCTTTAATAAAAAATAAATAAATATTAAAAAAAGAGAGAGCTTTTCATAAGCTCGTGTGTAATGGTCATGCTGTACACACACAAACAACTGTATCTCACAAAATCATTCTTTCTCAGTCTTCACTATTTTGTTTCTCTTTGTTCATTATTGTTTTTCTTCTTTGCATTTTAATTGCATTAATATTTCATATTTGAAAATAAATTCTCCTCTCATACAGTAAAAAAGAAAGAAAGAAAGAAAGAAAGAAAGAAAGAAAGAAAGAAAGAAAGTTTACTCGGGGAAACAAATTGCCCAGCCCTCTCTTGGGACCAGAGAACTGCAGCCTGTTGGGGGTGGGGGTGGGGTGGGGGTAGGGTGGGGGAGTCTTGCTAATTTACTGGGAAGACAGCAGCGAGAGGAGCCCATGGGATGAGCCAATCTGGGGGTTAGCATGGGAACTCTCATCTGCTGCGGGATGTTTGTTTGAATCAGGAACCGGAGGCCTCTGACGAGGTAGCTGACCACTGGGGAAATAGTGGTATTGCACCAACAGAAGCCACCTTCTGAGACTGCTGAGGAGTGTTGAGTTTAGGTTTCTGCTCACCAGTAAGCATTCCTTCCATTTATCAGGTCAGAGTCCTGCCCGGGTTCAATGCAGGACAATGTCAGCAGCACTGACATTTGGGGGTTCTGCTTTAGACCTAAGTATTCACCAACTCAGCCCCTACCTACTCAGTGAGAACTGGGTGTGGAGGACGGGGATCACTAACCGATGGCTGACATGATTTCACCGTAGACATTCTGCAAGCCGGGCTATACAGTAGAAGACATTTAGGTATTCACTGGCTTTCCAAATAGCAACAGGAACTGAAACCTGGCTGCCGAGCCTCCCTATCAACTTAGTTAGGAGTGAGTGGGTATTTTGTAAGATAAATGCCACAGCCTCCCATTGCTTCGGGTTTCTATGGATTTTGTTAAATAAATACCACTTAGTTAGGTATCCTGCTCTACCAGCCTACACCATGTTCCCTTGAGACAGTCTCTCACTAAGCCTAGAGCAAGGCTGGTGGCCAGGCAGCCACAGGAACCTCTTGTTTCCACTATCTACAGCACGGGGATTACCGGCAGATTCTCGGTCACACCTGGGATGTTATATCCGCCCTGGAGATAAAAGCTCAAATCCTCGACTTTGCACATCAAGCTCTCTTCCTCACCAAGCCGTCTCCCCATCCAGCCAAAAATTTCTGAGTACTGTCTAACACACTAACTTTAGAGAAGATAATAATTTAGGTCAACACACTGTCCTTGTGACCCTTGAATTTCTTTTTTCATTCTTTCTACCCTCGGAACCACCACTTCTTCCCGGCACCAGTTTTGCCTTGACAAGAATCATTGTCGACAAGCAGAAATGGTGATTTCAGGTGACTTTGATCTTTGGGAATGCTGTAATTGGTCTACATGATACAATCAATAGACCGAATCATTATTTTATATGAGCAACTTATTCATTTTGTAGTCTCTTTAATTTAATCACCATAAAGCTTTTGATGGAAAACACATTAATATTCTGGGAATGATTACATTAAAAAGTCTTAGTTATCAGAAAAGCTGGTATTTTAAAAAAAGATAAAGAAAAGAACAAAAGAAAGAAATGTATAATTGAAGCATAGCAGATTGCATCAGGATGGCCAGTTGGTGCGAGCTGAAGGCCTGCTGAGATACTTGCCTTTTCTCTCAGTCAGGTCTATCCTTGTCTGAGCCAGAAAAGGTGCATCCCTGGGTAAAACTGAATTGGCCAAGAAAAGCCTGGAACTGTAGCTCGCCCATCATAAATAAGTTCTAAAGAGACGCGCTAGCTGTCAGACTATGAAAACAATAGGTCCTAAGAAATCGTAACTTTCCCTGGAATCTTATGCTGGGAGAAGAGTCTGGGCCAGCCAGAAAGGAAACTTTCCTTTTACAGGAAAGAAATTTACAACTTTACAGAGACAATGATAGATCAGTGGTGGGTGGGACCACACCTTGACCTTTACTGCTCATATGTGCATAACCATGGCCATATATATATAAATATAATTTATTAATAAAGATATATGTGCAGACCATATATAGAGACCACATGCACATATATACATATTTGGACCGTATACATACATACATACACACATGTACATATACATACAATATACGTAAATATACGTATATATGGTCTCTCTATAGGCCATATAGATAGACTGTACACACACACACACACACACACACACACACACACACGGCTCTTGTACTGTAAAATGTAACACCATTCATCTCGGTTTCATCCACCACCAGCGGAACAGGCAGCCAGCTCAGTCTCACGTGCACAGGAAGTGACACTGAAGAGTCCCAGTCAGAAGTGTGGCTTCACAGCTGCGGTGGGCCACCAGCACTCACACCTCCAGTCTCAGCAGCATGGTCATCATTTCTCACTGCTCCAGGGAACAGTGACTGAAATGTCACACTAGCCTGAAATAGTTCAAGGATTAGCAGCAAAGTGATGCGGATAACAGCCCCGCGTGGTGCTAGGTTTGAGCTAGGGGGTCATCAGAGTGCACCCCCTGCAGTCTCACAGATAGCTGTAAGCACTCTTTGGATAACGTGTCAGAATTTATAATGGGCTACCTGGGCCCTAGGACTAGGAAAGAAATGTCAAACACCAGACCACACTGCAGCCCCTTAGATCCACCGTTGTCAGTAGTTCCTTCCGAGATCCCTGCTGCTATAGAAAGGCAAATATCCTCTCTATGAATTCGTACTCCTCGGGTGTCCTCATTCCAGAATGACAAGGTCCAAGGAACTTTGAGTTCTCTGGCCTCAAAGGATGAAGGCGTATTGAATATATCTTCACTAAACCTGCCATTGTCCATACCTCCCCCAATCCTCTAAATCACGTGGGCCAGTTTTTTGTTTGTTTGTTTCTTTCTTTATGTTTTGTTTTTTTATTTTCGTTTTGTTTTGTTTTGTTTCTGCACCATGCAAGAAGCTGGAAAGTTAATTCTCTACCCAGGTCAGAGAATCCACTCTGAGTTTTCCTTTAGTGGCCTTTCATAGCTCCTTTAACAAAACAAAGCTCTCAGGGTGGTTCCTAATCCAATATGACCTGTGTGTTTTGAGAAAGGTAATTCAGTGGGTAAAATCACTTTCTGTTCAAGCATCAGGACCTGATTTTGCATTCCCAGAGCTCATGCAAAAGCTAGCTGCCCCTGCTAGAAAGTGTGAACTGGCTACCTAGCAATTCTCAGAAGGAGACTCACTGGCCAGCTGGCCAGACAAACAACAGGGAAGAGACCCCATGCCAAACACAGATGAAGGCAAAGACTTACAGTTTGGTTGAAAGCATCACCTCAGCTCCCTGGCACCCCTTTATCCAAAGAGACTGGAATGTTTGGTTGGGGATTTCACCCCAGCCCCTGGCATCCGTTTTGGAATGTTGGGTGGAAAGTTCCATTTCAAGCCACCTCCCCTGGGAGTTGTCACAGTTCATCCACCTCGGAGAAAGCCCCCCAAATGGTGACCCCTCCTCAGAGAGGGTCAAGACCACTCCCACAGGCCATTTAAACTGCCTTCCCCAGAGAACAAGTATGGTCGTTCTGGTTCACCTTTCCCCTCTCTGTGCTTGCCCAGAGCACCACCAGGGAGCACTGGCTTCCATTAAACTTGGGCCCTTTTCTAATTTGGTTTGATTTGGTCTGATTTGGATTATTGCGTTGGCAGAGATGGCGGTCGATCATGGCACTAAAGCTTTTTTATTTGGTTGCTGGAGGTTTGAACTCAGGTCCTTGTGCATGTGCAGCGAACATTCTTACTCACTAAGAACCATCGCCCCAGCCCCTCAAAATGTTTTTGAAAGGGGTTTTTCTTTTTTGACTGTGAAGATGTTCTACCTGATCTTAAGGTTAAAACCGTTAAATATAGTTGTAATGCTATAGACCCAGGCTTCATGCAAGCTATTCTTGATTGTATTTTTGTGCTCCTGTCACGGGACCCTGAAACAAGACCACCACAGAGCTGGTATCCCACGCAAATGCACTGGGGGTTAGAAATTAGCTAACTAGGACTGCAATCCAACATACCAACACAGCGGGTGGGGGAAAACCGGCCCTGAGCTCTCAGGGTAATAAGGTTTTAAAGGGAAAAACTGCAGGCAGGGTGGCACAAACCTTGGCGTTTTGGGATTGGGTAAAAGGGTAAGAGTATACAATTTCTAAATATGTTGGTTGGGATGTAGGGGAATTTCAGAACAGTCAAAACGGCTGTTAATCAGGTACCGACAAGAACGTTCAAAGCAAGCAGATGTTTGGACATCCTGGTGGGGTCAGTTTGACCAGGGCAGGCACAGTTTCTTAGGAATGTTTATGACTTTGCTGGGCTGCATTCACCCCCTAGTTAGGTCCTGTCTAAAATGAAGTTCTTTCTCAAAATGGAGTTTGTTTTGCTCCTTCAGTATAAATGTTTATGGATTTAAAATTTATTAATTTTTTCTTTCTCACAAATAAGTTAAAATTAAGGTGCCTGTTACTTACATAAAATAATTTAATAGTATTTTTTAAAAATAAGAACAGAAGAGAATTATCACAGAGATGCAGCAGTGGGTGCAGTGTGTGCATGCAGGGTGGTAGACCAGATGCAGGGTGCTGGACCAGATGCAGGGTGCCGAACCAGGTGGTGATGCTATTTCAGTTTCCGAGGAACTTCCAGGATATTCTCCCTACTGTATGTACTAATTTGCATTCCCATAACATTGCAGAGAGATTCTGCTTTCTCCACTTCCTCAACAGCACACATTATCTTTTGTCTTTTGGGTAGCAGTCACTGTCATGGGTATGGGAGATTATTTCCCCGTGGTTTTGACTTGAGTTTCTCTCATTGGCAGTCAAACATTTTTCCTGGGTCTCTTGGGCACTTATGCCTATTTAACCATTTAAAATATTTTTACATTCACTCATTCTCTTACTTGTTGACTTTATATACGCACATGTATGCCACCATGTGTATGTGGAAGTCAGAAGGGAGTTTGTTGGAGTTGGTGCAATCCTTCCACTGTGACCTGGGGATTGAGCTCAAGTTGTCCGGCATGGTGGCTGGTGCCTTCTCCCAATGAGCCATCTTTTCAGCCCCTTTAAATTGGTTTGTTTTGTTGAAAAGCATCTGTTCAAGTTATTTTGCACATGTTCTAACTGGGTTACATGCTTATTTTTTCCTATGTATGTTTTCCTGCTTGCCTCATACCTTTATTTAACATTAGCCTTATTGATATGTGTGCATGCGTATGCAAATATGTCTGGAAGTATCTTGCTCTAGGTGGAACTTCTTAATGTAATGCCATGCAAACTTTAAACTTTGATAAATGTAGCAACTCATCTTCAACACATCCATACAAGTTTACCCTCTTACAGTAAATTACTTAATTTATACAAATTGGCTTTGCTACCATTAACAAGCATCAATTTCAATTTTCTTGCCAATACTGTGTCAATGTTGTTTTTAGTTTTTTTCCTTTTTGCTCAAAAATGATGTGTCTTTATGGCTTAAATTTTTATTTTTAAAAGTAATTGATAAAGCTGTGTTCTTTATTTGTGTATAGTTGACACTTCTGGCATCACAGTTACTTCTGATACTTCTACTGGCTTCTCTTTCTTGTTAATGCGATCCTCCTTACACTATGAATATCGATTCTGTCTTTTACTTGTATTGCTGATATTTCCTCTTTGGTTGTACATAAATCATTAAGCAGCATCTTTTATAATACTGATGGTTTTCATATTTCCTAAAGCTCAATGTACTTAAATGACCAGTTTTATCCATTTAAAATCCGTATTTTAATTGGTGTTTCTATTTTTGTAATTATTCAGGTTCTTGAGACAGAATATCACTGTAGTCATGCTGGCCCTGAACTCCTTTTTAATCCTGCTTCTGCCATCCTAGTGTTGGGATGACAGGTGTTTAGGAAGTCAAATAGAGCACAATTTTTATTTTATGTCTCTGTCTTAAATCTATTGCGTGCTTCAAAATTTGAGCTTGTGAATACTTTTCATTTTATTTTAAATGCATCTGTCTTAGTTAGGTTTCTATTGCTGTGATAAAATACCATGATCATCGCAGCTTGCAGAGGAAAGGGTTTATTTCATCTTGTGTCACATCATCCAAGGGAAGTTGGGGCAGGAGCTTGAAGACAGGAGCTCAAGGAGAGGCCTGTGTACTTAGTCCTTATGGTTTGCTCAGCCTGCTTTCTCCTAGCACCCAGAACCATTGCCGCTGCCCATAGCGAACTGAGTCCTCCCACATCCACCATCAATCAAGAGAATTAGCCACAGGTTTGCCCATAGGCCATTCTGACGGGGGCATTTTCTCAGTTGAGGTTCCCTAGTCCCAAATGACTCTAGCTTGCGTCGAGTTGATGTAAAACTAGCCAGCTCAAGCATTTTTTTCTTTTTCTACTGTAAGTATCAGTAGTATTTTATAGATAGAAAAATGCACATTTTAAACATATGTACCCCTAGATCAGATGACCCAAAACATAAGCTCCACATGGCATGAGGCTCTCTCTTCTTTGGTTGGAGCTACTGTGTCAGAATCCCTTGGCTTGAAGGCTTTGTGCTCTAACTAATGTTCTTGTTGATTACTGCCAAACAGAAAGATCTGTGTCACTGTCACCATGTCATAAATTATAGACTATTCTCTATGTTCTATTCCAGCTCCGTGCCTACCTTCCTCCCAGTGGCATGGTCCAAGGCTCACTCTCAGGTCAAAGCTGCTACTCTTCCACCTGATGGAGGAAGGTCATTGGCTAATAAAGGCACTGCCCTGGCCCATTTTATTGGTTAGAGGATAGGTGGGAGGAGTAAACAGAACAAAATGCTGGGAGGAAGAGGAAGTGAGGTCAGAGACTCACAGCTCTCCTCTCGGGAACAGACGCCTGAGAGAGACGCCATGCCCTGCTCCCGGGATGAAGCTCCGACCCAGGATGGACATAGGCTAGAATCTTCCTGGTAAGCGCACCTTGGGGTGCCATACACAGATGATTAGAGATGGGCTAAATTAATATGTGAGAATTAGCCTAGAAGAGAATGGGCCAAGCAGTGTTTAAATGAATACAGTTTGTGTGTTGTTATTTCGGGCATAAGCTAGCCGAGCGGGCGGCTGGGGTGCTGGGGTGCTGGGGAAGAGGCCCCGCCGCCCCTATTACTACATATGGCGCCCACGTGGACAACTGCTTCCACATAAAGCCTGAGACAGCTTGGGAAGTAATTCTTGAACAAAATGAAAGCATTGTGCCTGGTTTCTTGGTAGCAGCAATTTCTCGGTTCTACTCTACTTGCTAGAGGCAAGCAAGCGCCTCATCTAAGAGAGGCTTCCTGACTCAGCTTTAGCTGCAAAGCCTGCAGCTCATTAAGAGGTCCTGCCACGAAACACTTAAATGCTGTTGACGAAAAGCTGAACGCATGCTTTTCGGTTTTCAGCCATAGCAGAAAAAAAGCTGCGCCGTTTAAAAATGCCAGCTTTCTGGGCTGTCCTGCCAGGACAAACTCTGACTCTTTTACGCAGGCAGTTTGTGCAGTTTGCAAGCACAGGCTGTTGAAGCTCGCTTGCTGGCTACAGCCAGTACCTCAGCCATGAGGCTGGAAAGCTAAGGAATGGGCTGGATCCAGCTGGCAAAGCCACACCTTTAATCCTACTGATATTGCTTGGTAAATTAAAGATTCATGTGGTCAGAAAAAGAGAGATATACAGTAAAGAGAGATTCAAAGACAAAGAAAATTTTTAAATGGTTTACAGTGTGTTAAAAATATATGCAGACTAAAAGTTGTAGTTCTTAAAGTAAAAAACAAAAAAAGAAAGAGAGTTGTGTGTGGTAGCACACGCCTTTAATCCCAGTGCCTAGAAGGCAGAGGCAAACAGACCTCTGTGAGTTCAAGGTGTAGTAGCTTACACCTTTAATCCCAATGCCTGGGAGGCAGAGACAGGCGGATCTCTGAGAGTTCAAAGACAGCCTGGTCTACAGAGTTACTTCAGGTCAAAGACACAGAGAACCTGTCTCAAAAAGCAAAGAGTTAAAAGTAAAAATAAACGAAATCGAGGTTAAAACAAAGCTGTACAAAGATGGAAAATACACAGAAAATTTTGATACTGTATGCTATTATGCTCTCTTTAAATTATTTAAATGCTGAGGAAGGAGCAACAGATGCTAAAAGATATTTGTTTATAAATACTGCTGAACTAATCCAACATAGATATTTTGAATTTGTATCTAAGGATATGATACTTTGGAAAGGAGTTTCTTATTTTGTTTTCACAGAGGGTGAGACGCTGTTCATTTCTTCTATTCCGATTTGGTATGATGGACCACGTCCTCCTGAATGGTTCCTGTGCACGCCTTCAGAAAATTGCTTCGCTCAACTGCCAACTGAGATGAAACTAGCACACAGGTTATACCATGAAAGACCTAATTAACGACGCCCCCATTCAGCAGGAAGCAGTTTGGAGAGAAATAACTGCGCCCATATTCCCAAAAAAATGTTTATAAATGTTCTTTTACATTTAAAGGGGGATATGATATAGGTATGAATAATTTGCATTAGTATAGATTTTGCTTTATTGATAGAGATTTAAGGTCAATTTTGTTATATATATGTGTTTCTGATTTTGATTAAGGTATTGTGATTGTCTAGTACATTTAAATATGTACTGTATAATTAAGAAATATAGGTTGTTAATGGATAATCATCGATAATAGTAAAGCTTGTAGTCATGTTAGTTAGATTTTCTAGATATATAGAGATATATTTTAGATAGACATTCTTCATGTCTTTCAAAGATTACAGAATAGGACATTTAATGTTTTAATAACTGAGGACTTTTCATGACAATGAGACACGTCTGCTCCTGGCAGCACCAATCTACTTCAAGAGGAAGATGGGCATCGAAGAGGCACCTTATGGAGTTTGATAGCCATTTGGGCAAGAAACTGCTCTTGCCTGGACTATTGCATAAACTGGACACAGAGAACCCGCAGAGAGAGGACTATTGAACTTGCCTAAGATGAGATGATCTTTTGGGGTTCCTGATTCATTTTGAAAGAGTCTGCGAGACATTCCGCAGGACACAACAGATAGTGACTGAACTGACTTTGAATTTTCCTGCTTTATGGAAATGTCTGCTGGATACCATGGGCCTAAAGGCTGAAGATGGATGCCCCAACGGTACAGAGGAACTTTGGGTGACTGTCCAGGCAGCGAGATGTCTCTGTCATTTCTAGAGTTTTAAAAGTTGCTTTTTTCTTGTTTGCTTAGGTAGTATTGTATCTTTCTGGAGTCTTTGATGGAGTTAAGAATAGTTAGTTATAGTTTTCCTTAGTTATGATAAGGATTATTGTAACTTTTACTTGATAACTGTTTTGTTATATGTAATTTTGCTATGTTAAAGCCTTTTATTTTTGTTTAAACCGAAAAAGGGGAAATGATGGAGGAAGGTCATTGGCTAATAAAGGCACTGCCCTGGCCCATTTTATTGGTTAGAGGATAGGTGGGAGGAGTAAACAGAACAAAATGCTGGGAGGAAGAGGAAGTGAGGTCAGAGACTCACAGCTCTCCTCTCGGGAACAGACGCCTGAGAGAGACGCCATGCCCTGCTCCCGGGATGAAGCTCCGACCCAGGATGGACATAGGCTAGAATCTTCCTGGTAAGCGCACCTTGGGGTGCCATACACAGATGATTAGAGATGGGCTAAATTAATATGTGAGAATTAGCCTAGAAGAGAATGGGCCAAGCAGTGTTTAAATGAATACAGTTTGTGTGTTGTTATTTCGGGCATAAGCTAGCCGAGCGGGCGGCTGGGGTGCTGGGGTGCTGGGGAAGAGGCCCCGCCGCCCCTAATACTACATCCACCAAGGATGCTAACACCTGTGACCTTTAACACCCTCTCATATGTGGCTGTGCAGGAACATGCAGGCGAAGGGGTTCTAAAGTACTCTCTTAAACCTCTCCTTCAAGAGAGGGCCTTCTATCCAAGTTTATGGAGCCTACTAGCCAGAACCAGCCCAGAATACTGGGTGAGCAGGGCACTGAGGCACACATCTGGGCACAGCACTTGAAAATTCAGCCAAAGCTTTCATGCTATGGTTTGACTATGTCCACCCAAAGCATGTGTTGAAGCGTAATGCCCAGTGTAACAATGGGGTTGCTGATGGAATCAGGGCCAAATCCTGAGGTCCAACAGCCATTAACTCTCACAGTCCATCTTCAGGGTACTGACAGGAGCTTTACACTTAAGACTTACTTATTTTTACTTGATTGCTTCTATCTTAGATCTGTTGCATGTTCAGAAATGGATGTTATGGGTAATTTAGAGTATTTTATGTATATGAATGTTTTTCTGGCATACAAATATGTATGCGCCTTCCATGTGTGCCTGATCCCATGAGGAGGTCATAAGAGGGCACGAGAGCTCTTAGAGCTGGAGCTGAAAGTGGTTGTGAGCCACCATGTGGGTGCTGGGAATCAAACCTGGGTCCTCTGCAAAAAGCAGCTTGTACTCTTACCCTTGGAGCCAATATCCCAGATCAGAGGTTTGAGTTTAAAGGGAAGGGGCCTTCTATTAACTAAGCATCCTTGATCAGGGCTTGATCAAACCTCTTGCAAGGAGGTCTGACAAGTTGTTAAAACTGTGAAATCTCCCGGTAAGACAGGCACCCTTTCTGGCTGTCATTAGGCTTTTCAACATTTGACTCCTGGAGAGATTGCGATTTCTTGGATTCTTTATTTCAATAACCAGGTAGTGAATGGGAGGGATGTAGATGTCTCTTCAGAATACCTTCATTCCTACTGGGGAAAGAGGAAATTATTTTCTTCAGTAGTGTAGACACTGATAAGTTTCCCATGCTACCATAAATACCTTCCCACTCATGGTGATGGAAACAATCTAATTAAGCTAAGTAGGACATAAACACACACACACACACACACAAGAAAGTATAATGGGAATTTTGGGGAAGACAAAGGGTAACATCAGTTGGATGGGGATAAAAGAAGATAATGGGGTGTATGTGATCAAAAGTCTCTGTAAACACATATGAAATTGTCAAAGAGTAAATCCACACATAAAATATTTTAAAGAATATCTTTATTCCTGCTAACATTATTACAAGGTAGGACCTGAAGGGGGGTATTGATTCATCAGGTTTCCATCCACTTTTCTGAACACACAAATGCCAATTTCAAGAAGGTTCAAAGCTACAAGTCTGGTCTCTTCTGTCATAGGCAGACAGGCTCATTCTAACTCCCCAGCACTCTGTCAAGCAGCACACAATGTTCTGAGACACATAGTCAATACTTTTTCCTATCAAAACTAATCCAATCTTAAAGCCAGGCAGAGCATGTGCCTACAACCCTAGTGCTCTAGAGGCAGAAACAGGCTAATTCCTAGAGCATTCTCGACTGTCAGTCTAGTGGAATCAGTGAGCACTGGGCTCGGTGAATGACCTTGACTCAGAAAATAATGTGGAAAATGATTGAGGCAGATACCTAGCATCAGCTTCTGGTCCCCACACACATGTGTACATGCAGGTACCAGCACTCATACTTACACGCACACACACACACACACACATACACACACACACAAGTTCCTTATGCACTGCCCCTGCCCTCAATGAAGCTACGTTGTATTCCCCTTGCCTGGCCTATGTGAACCATTCCTGCATGTCCAATTATGGACCACAAACTCTCCAGTGACAAGATCTTGATGCCCCTCATAAGTTAGATCTTATTACAGAGCCTATTTGTAAATGAATCATCAGAAAATCAGCCATTGAAAATATCGTCCTCATTTCTCCAACTGGGGAGTCTATTCTCAGAGGGCCTCCAGCATTGAGGAGACATTCAGAAAGACAATGAGACTGGGGACAAATGCAAATAATTTACTTGCAGAAGATTCTCATTGATTGTCGTAGTTGCTTTAGAGCAGTGTTTACCCACGATATTTCTTTCAGCCTAAGGTGCGGGAATTTTGTCAGTTACTTACTGAATGAGACTGCCGGTGGTGAAACCAGAGGAAAATAGCCAACCAGAAGTCAGTCGGATCATGAGCTCAACTGTGAATTTCCGCTGCCAGTGCATTGGGAGTGTAAGATCAGCAGCCAGCAGAGAGAGGAAGGTTAAGCCAGGCGTGATGGCACACACCTTTATTCCTAGAACTTGGGAGGATCTCTGTGAGTTTGAGGCCAGCCTGGTCTACAGAGTGAGTTCCAAGACAGCCAAAGATATACAGAGAAATCCTGTCTCAAAAAACAAAACAAGAAACAAAAGGAAGAAAGAAAAAAGAAAGAAAGAAAGAAAGAAAGAAAGAAAAGAAGAAGAAGAAATATTGAAGGTTGTTCATTTGTGTTCATCTCTTACCGCCTGGCTGTCTTTCATTGGTTAACAGTGTTTTGCGATGATTTCAGGCCTCCAGAAGGTTTATGAAGAGAGAAATAGCTCTTTCTTCCTTCACGGCCTTTCTTTTCGTTAGTATCTCCATAACTGTAGTTCACGGGCCAAAACGAATGGATTAACTTCAGCATGACATTATGTGCTAAGCTACAGATCTTATCAGATTTTGCCATTTTGTGCTCTAGTGTTTAATTCTTCTGGGGTTTTTGTTTGGTGTTTGGGGAGGGTGCATGCATGCATGTGTGCATGTGTGCATGCATGCATGGGTGTATTGTGTGTGGGGGTGTGTGCATTCACCCATGTAGAAGAACATGGAGACCAAAGGTTGGCATCAAGATTTCTTTCTTTTGTTGCTCTTCCCTTTAGTTTTTGAGACAGTCTCTTGTTGAACATAGGCTTCTCAAGTTCGTCTGGAGTTGCTGGCCATTGAGTCCCCTGGGTCATTCTGGTTTTGCCACCTGCCCCCAGAACTGGGGTTATAGGTGTGTTGCCATGCCTAGCTTAGACGACTGATGATGGTCCGCACAGCGCCCCATGTTTGCCCCATCAAGTCCTTTGCCAACCGAGTCCTCAGCTGTCTCTCAAACTTTCTACTCTGTAATAAGAACCAAATCAGGCCAGGTTGCATTTGAATCTCACTGTCTCTCCTCTCCCCAGCAGCTGTCCATCTGCCTTCCATTGTTTCTCATGACCTTGACCTATCTGAAGCATGCTGCTCAGGTGTGTGTAGAGAATGTAGCTGGGTGTGGGTTTCCCAGTGTCTTCGTCTGATGGTGCTTTCTCATAGAATCCTGTTGGCCATCAACATGACTTGCTGCAGGGGACATGGGTGTAGATCCCTTGGCTAAAGTGGCTTCCCTGTGATTTCCTACTATAAAGCTACCCTATTTATCTTTCTATGCTATTCCAAGAACTCTCAACTTGATACAAAATACAAAAAATACCCCTCTTAAAATAAAGATAATTAGCTTATGGTTGTGCAAAATATGAGTGACACTGTCCTGGGAGTGTGGATTCATGACCCCAAAAGGCATGCTCTATTGGAGAATGTTTATGTGAGACTGTATTAGTTACAGAACAAAGAAAGTCATAGGTCATCTATCAAATACATTGGTAGGGGGCTGGAGAGATGGCTCAGAGGTTAAGAACACTGACTGCTCTTCCAGAGGTCCTGAGTTCAATTCCCAGCAACCACATGGTGGCTCCCAACCATCTACAGTGAAATCTGGTGCCCTCTTCTGATCTGTAAGCATACATGCTGACAGAACACTATATACATAATAATAAATAAATAATTCTTTAAAAAAACAAATGCATTGGTAGGGACCATATTGTAGGTGAGATACAGCAAAGCAGACCACACACACACACCCTTCTCTAGATGTCAGATACTAATATCTGTCAGTACTAATGATTGGCTAAGGAGGTGTTTTAAAGGTCTTGATAGTTACAGGAATGTCAGGACAGACACAGGGCCAGGCAATGAACTGCTCTTAGAGGGATTAAAAGCAGCTCAGGATAATTTGGGTCTGGTCTGTAACATTTGACTCTCTAGAACCATGAGTCTCCCAGCATCTTGCAGATGTGGCTTTTCTTTTTTGGGGAAAACATCAGTCTACTCAACCAAGGGCAATTTTTGTTTCCCAAGGTGTGTAAGCGCTGTGCGGGCTCCTGCATTTAGCAGGGGGGACTCTGTGGACAATGCATGCATTTCACAGCAGTCCTCTCCAAAGACTTCTGTGCCCAACGTGGTAATTAATCACTTCTCAGGAGACAATTCCAGCCTGTGTAAATTCCTTGTGTCCCCAAAGAGTTCCACCCATTAATTTTAGCATCCTTCGATTGCCTAGAGCAATCACACCAGTGCCGTGCTAATGGTGATTTTCTAACTCATTCATTTCTTCTCATTTATTAAGTCTGCCTTGCATTTTAAATTAGCTTTTCATGGAGCCCTAATTTGAACATAAGGAAGTGGATTTATTTTCTGTGTCAGTGGTAGAAGCAGCCTGAAAAATACATCATTCTGTCTTATTCATTTGTCCACTCATCTATTTAGTCAGCAAATACTTGTGGATTTGCTTAATGGTTATGCATTGCAGCTCTGCGCCCCAGACTTGGAGAACAAAACAAGCATATTCTGTGTGCTGCAGAGGGCACTCTTGGTGGGAGAAGATACACAATAGGTAATGGAAGGGGCCAGGGCAGGTTACAGCTGGAATGATGGCATCCCACCCGCCGATGAAAAGGGAAGCGAGACAGGAACTACACAACTTCTGCTGTAGCTATGGCTTCAGTTGTAGGTAGCGGACTTCTTTTAAAGTCACAGTAAGAAAATATTATCAAGAAATAAAACACCAGAAGGCACTGGGTGATGGTAGTACATGCCTTTAATCCCTTCACCTGGGAGGCAGAGACAGGCGGAGTCTGTGAGTTTGAGGCCAGCCTGGTCTACAGAGTGCGTTCTAGGACAGGCTCCAAAGCGAAAAGAAAGAAAGATAAAGAAAAAGAAGAAAGGGAGAAAAGGAAAACACCAGAAGACTGGTGAGGTGACTCAGCAGATACAGGTTCTTGCTTCTAAGCCTGATGATCTGAATTCAGTCCTTGGAACTCACACTATAGAAGGAAAGACCCAGCTTCTACAAGTTGTCTTCTGATCCCCACCTGTGTATTTTCACAAACACATGAGAGAGATAGAGATAGAGAGAGAGAGACAGAGAGAGAGAGAGAGAGAGAGACAAAGAGAGAGAGAGAGGAGAGATCAGCTACAATTCACTGCTAGTATGGGACTGTTTTATTGTAATTGCCAACAGGGTACAGATAAATCAAAGAGAAACAGAACCAGCAGGATCAGGAGATTGGGACCGTAGCTCCAGCGGTCACCCAGCAAAGCCCCTCCCCATGGTTATATAAGCAGTAACTGTTACTGGGTGAGGGACAGAGAACCCTCCAACAGCACAGCTGTAGAACCAGGATTGGCTCTTTAGGAGTTAATTCATAGTGTCTTCATCAGCCTGATCTACTGAGCTACAACAGGCTCCTTCAGGCCAGTGCAAGAGTTATTGCTTAATATCACAGGTGGAACTGGATATTTCTGAAGCCTCAGTGTCGATCAAGCGAATATGAGATTCTTTTTTCTGCTGGCTAACTCATCAAAGGGGCCTCCACACCATTGTGCTGTAGGGTACACCTGTGAGTTCCTCACTTAGGAAAGCACATACAGAGGTTGAGCAGTCTGATTTCCTGGGAATGACATTGCTTCCACTAGCTCCTTCAAAAGAATACCTCTGTGTATACCAGCAATGACTCCTATACAACACAGCCAAGCAGAGCAGGAAGGTCCATGCCTGTAATCCCAGCACTTGGGAGGGAGGTTCAGGTAGAAGTCAGCTTGGGATGAATGGCACACTCCTTCAGCCCAGAATCTGATTGAAGCTCCTCACCAGCAGAGAAGAAAGAAATCCAGCACAGTTGACAACACTCGCTTGAAAAGAGCTGTTGAAATATTAATACCCCTTCTGCATGGAGATAGATTCTGCTTAAAGAACATGGAACCAGGCTGAGAGCCTAAATGTATTTTTTTTTTTTTGAAGATACGGAACCTTTCTTTATTTACAGGACAGTGACAACACTAGGTGACTGGAGTGACCCGGGGAAGAGACAATTCCCAGCTGCCAGCTACAGGTATAGATGTCATCGCTCGTTCTGGGGCTGTCAAGGGCACTGCATGGGCGGGAGAAGTTTCTTGTGGAGACCAGTAAGGCTCACCTAGCCTCCAAATGGCCTCTCAATTGAACTGTTTGAGAGCTGGCAGGACAACAGAGCCGGTTCATTACAACGTGTCACCCACAGAAAGTCGAGTGCCTCGAAGCTTCCAGCTTTATCATCACCTGCCCATTGCTGTCCCAGGTGCCATCAGAACTGGAACAGGGTCCTCTTCAGGTCTGGCCAGCCTGTGGGGTCACGTGCAAAGTCCCAGTGCCTTTAGGATGGTGTCTTGCTGGAGGTGGTGGCCCCTGTCTTCTTCGATGCACCCTTCAGCAGTGTAAGCTTCTTAGGAAGGCTAGAGTTGGCCTTCATCACCACGTCATGCTCAATCTTCTTCCGGATCCCCACTTCCAAGCTCTTCTTCAGCTTTTGCTGCTGCAGGATGCGCGCCTTCTTGGGAGCGATGACTCGACCGCCTTTCCTCGGCCCTCGGCTCCGCAGCTACCGCCTTGCTTTTAGGTTTCTGCGCCTGAAACTTGCGCTGTCCCTGCGCGATGTTGTACCACCGCCTAAATGTATTTGAAAATGAGTGTTGCCTCATTTTCCCCCCTAGACAGTGCCTGGGAACTTCAAAGAAGTCCGTTAGCTTTGTTTACAAAGTGGGATAAAGCGATCCTGCATTCCCACAGCCTGGTGGGCTAAACTTTCATTTTACCTACTGTAATTCTGTGGGTAAAATATAATATTCAGCTAGAGCTCAGTAACCACCCAGCGACCTCATTTAGGTTTCTTAACAATACTTTAAAGAGAGTATTCATCCCCAACCAAAATTCTACGTAGGCTATTCTAAAAACAATGAACCAAAGTTCTTTTGAGAAGCCCACACCCATGCTCTTGAGGTTGCCTTATTTCAGAGAGGTTTACTTTCTCTTAGGCCCTGTGTCTGAGGATCTAGTTATTAATCCTCAACTCTGTTTCATAAACTGGCTACTTCTGCTATATATGGGATATGTATATATACATACATATATATGGGATTTATTAACAAAACTTATAGGCTACAGTCCAACTAATCCAACAGTAACTGGTTGTGACTGGTTGTGAATGGGAAGTCTAAGAATCCAGCAGTTGCTCAGTCCACAAGACTGGATGTCTCAGCAGGTTTTCAGTGTACACTTCCCACCTTCACATGTGTGTGCACATGGTCCCCTTCACACACATACACACTGCACACACACATATACACACCACACACACCTACACACATACACACCTACACACCACCCATCCATATCCACACATACATCCATATACCACACACATGCACACATACACCACACCCACATACATACACATCACACAAAACACACCTACCACACATACAATACACATACACACCACACACATACACCACACACATACATACACACCACACACACACACCACATACAATACACACACATACACCACACACACACCACATACACCCCAACCAAAGAATAATGTAAACTGTATTACTTGTTTTCATTCTTAACATTTTGACATATTTCTATGTATTTCTTTCTAGGGAATGGAAATGAAAGACACTTTCATATGGGCATCTTTTGAGCTGGGATTGTAAAACATGCACAGCTTTGTATCCTAGTTTCTATTCTTAATAGGACGCTGGCAGCAATTTCCACATTCTTGGAAAGTCATAAAGATGTTTCGGTTCAGAACAGATATACCATTTACTTTTACTGCTAAATCAATGCTGAGAGTTAAGAAGATATTTTTTATAAGTTTACATTGAACTGCACCACTTTTATGAACTTTAAGATCTGCTTTAGTACTGTGTTATTAAGTCTCAGCCTAGTTGCCACAAGTACATAAAATACAATTGATTTTCAGAGGTGCATCTGTGGCCTATGAATTTTTTAAAAGTTTTCAGGTGCTTTTAGAATTGATGGAATTATCTTTGCAAGCTGTTATGTTACTAGCAAATAGCTTCTTCCCCCTTCCCAATCTAGGAAGTTCTGTTGTATTTTCCTGTCATATTGGATTGATCAGAATAGCCCACACTGTATGGAGTGGCAGCAATGAGCAGAGGTTCTTGTCTTAACCTCCACTGAAGAGTTAACCTCCACGGAGAGACTCCGCATTGAGTCTTCACTACAGGAAAATGGTGTGAGTTATAGGGCTTTGGTAGGCTGTCCTCCTTATAGCTGGAGACAGTTGCCCCTATTTCTAGGTTGCTGAGAGTGTTCAAACACAATTTACACTAAATTTTATAAAATAAAATCGTGTATCAACCACTTTAATAATAAGTTTTTGCCCATGTTATAGTATACTGTCCCCCAAACAAAACAGTCTCCACCTTGATCTGGTCATCTGTGTCTGCTTAGAGGATCTCTGAATCCAATCTATAGACTATTGGCATTGTCTCATAGAAGAAGGAAGTCACTTGAGTTTCCAGCCGTTCTACCATGCTACTTGAATGGAATTCTGCCCTAATTGCATATGGCCTCTGGGCCTCAGGTAAGCTTGGGAAGGTTAACTGGAGTAGAGAACTACCAATGCAGCTTTGCAGAAGTCAGTCCATTTTGGATGAAGACTTTCCAGAGCTTTAGAGCTCTTTGGGGATCAGCTGTGCTCTTTGCCCATGCTCAGTGATTGAACCCAATAAACTCATTGGTTCTCTCTGGTGAATTCTGCTGGAATTCTACTTTAGTCTGTTACTGGGACCTTATGAGGAAGGAGTAGACATGCTTATGTCTCCCCTGGCAAGGGATTCTCAAGATACCGTATTAGTCATGGGTATAGAGGACTGGGCAGTTTGGTTTTTAAATGTTGAAGCAACTTTGCATCCCTGGAAGATAATACTCAGTAACAATGTGCTGCATATTTGAATTTTATTGCGTTAGGGCATCTGAGGTCTGGTGGAGGGTGTTTACATACGGATTCTAAAGCAATTTTGCTTTCATGCTTTCCTTTTTCCTTTCCACCGTGCTGAAAATTTAATCTAGCGCCACATGAATGCTACTCAAAGCTCTACATATGAGTTGGTTTCCCTGTCCAGTCCATCTTTTCCTTTGACATCCTTTTTTGTTTTTCCTTTTTGTTGTTGTTGTTGTTGTTTGTTTGCTTGTTTTGGTTTTTTTTTTTCAAGACAGTGTTTCTCTGTGTAGCTTTGGAGCCTGTCCTGGAACTCGCTCTGCAGATCAGGCTAGCCATGATTTTACAGAAATCCACCTGCCTCTGCCTCCCAAGTGCTTGAATTAAAGGCGTGTACCATCACCACTTGGCGCCATCTTTTTCTTTACTATCTTGGCTTTTCATGCCCATATACTGCTAGTTCCATACAAAAGGTTAGGGACATGACATCTCTTTCCTTTTCTGAAGAAACTAGCATAGCTTTGGTATTCTTCCAGAGTCTCTGCAATCACCAAGTCCAACAGAGTATTGATTTATGTGAGATAAGAGGACAGTTCGGTTCAATATATGCAAGAGTCTGACACCAAGTGGTTTATTTTAAGCATATTAAAGCATAGCATGATTTGGAAAGAAGTTTCCTGATAATAATTAACTCAATCACAACAAAGCTTAAGGTATGATTACATAGAACCTCATATAAAGTATAAGTGACATCTTTCATAAAGATAGGTTCTATAGTATAGCTGGAGAAGGAGGCACAATATAAATAAGTCTGGGGGAGCCAGTTGCAGCCTGGCTATACATAGTGTGATGGTTACCAGGCTATCAACCATATCTATTCCCAGCCTTATGGGCAGAAAAGAAGTTATACATCTCTCCTTTTGAATCCAAGTTTCTGGGACAGGGTTTCTCTGTGTAGCTTTGGAGCCTGTCCTGGAATTCACTCTGTAGACCAAGCTGGTCTTGAACTCATAGAGATCCACTTGCCTCTGCCTTCAAGGTGCTGGGATTAAAGGTGTGCGCCACCACTGCCCATCACATCTCTCCCTTTGAAGAGACAACCCTCTGTGTTTAACAGTCTTGGTTTCTTTAGTGTTTATCTGAGCACAAGGACCTACATGCTTCCCACAGTAATTCTTGCCCAAGCTTTTGTAAATTTATGAAACTTCCTGGCCTTTAGAAATACATTTTAAAAATTTTTCAATATTCACAATCAGTTAATCTAACATTCCATTTTCTTGTTTGTGTTAGGACTATTCAAATGTATCTCGCCAGGATAAGTGGGATAGTAAGGTAGGCTTTCAGGCATTGGTCAACATTATACAAATTGCTGGGGGCACATAGCTTGGTTCGTGGTGTCTCATTAACATCATTCTTAGGTCTGTGGGGCCCGGAGAGGTGTCACCATTTCTTTCCCAATGTTTGTAATTTGTGTCATTTTTCTTTGCAGCGGTAAGACTAGACGTCTGTCAATTGCATTGATATTTACAGAGAACCAACTACAGTAATTGACTTCTAGTCCTTATTTTCCAGCAATATATGATGTCTTTATTAATTCTTTGAAAAATTTACACACACATATGATTTATTTTTACCATATTTAGCCTTACAGTACTCCCCCTAGTTCCCAACTCCTTACCCCCTCTGAATTTTTTTTAATAACCCATCAAATCCAATTGGTGCTTCCCATCTACTGAGTTGGTTGACCTACCAGGGGCCACACCCTTAAAGAAAACTGACTCTTCTTCCCCTAGAAACCATCAACTATCAATAGATCCTGAGCTAGAGGTGGAGGCTTCTGAGCCCCTCTTCCCATCATGTTGGAATGTTGACTGGCTGGTCTTATGCCAGCAACCACAGCGGCTATGATTTCACAAGCACAGTGATCCTGGCATGTCCAGAAGGCACTGGTTTTTGTTGTGGAATAATCTTTTTGTACTCTGTGAAGATGTGTCCCTTGGATTGGTTTAACAAACAGCTGAATGACCAATAACTAGGCGGGATTTTTAGAACAGAGAGGATGCTAGGAAAAAGAAGCAGAAGAGGGGGGTGTAGAGACCCTGAGAGATGAAGAATAAGCAAGATGCACAGCAGGAGAAGAGGTCACAGGCACGAGCCACAGGGCAGCACATAGATTTGATTTAAGTTATAAGAGCTAGTTAGAAACAAGCCTAAGCAATCAGCCAAACTTTCATAATTAATAATAAGTCTCAGTGTCATGATTTGGGAGTTGACTGGCAGGATAGAGAAAGCCCAAGAAAGCTCTAGTCCTCCCTGACCTCTGGCTCTTACACCCTTTCTTCCTCTTCTTCAGAGATAGTGTCTGAGTCTTTGGTGTGTGATATAGGTGTCCCATTTATGGCTCGGCATCCTACAGATACCTCTTCTCTTCCTTTGGGCCAGCTGTGAGGTTCTGTATTCACCACTGCCCTCTGCACAAAGAAATTTCTCCAATGAGGTCTGCCAGCTGTGCTCATTTATAAAAATAGAGATAGGAATTTAGAGGATGCATAGCTTTTACCATTATGCTTTTATATTTATTGTTTCCTCCTTCCCTGTTTGGGGGGTACCACTGCTCTTTCTTCCTAGAATGTGAGGAGATCTTCATTCCTAATCTCTGTGTGACTTGTATGCTAGAGCTCAAACCCAGGGGCACATACATGCTAAACACCAGTGTCCATCGCCATCCCTCTGTGTGTGATTCTGCAAACCCTGACCCCTGGCAGGAAGTTCTGGAATCTTTACCAACTCTCCAGACACCAGATTTGGCACACAACCAGTGGCTAGTGCCTTGTACTCCTGGAGGTACCTGCACAAGGCTCCATCTTGGTCAGTCAGGGTCTTGTGTGTATCTACATTCCTAGGACTTTCTCTACCCCACCGACCTCCTTGTCTGGAAGTGTGTGTGTATGTGTGTGTGTGTGTGTGTGTGTGTGTGTGTGTGTGTGTATGTGTGTGTTTGTGTGGACTCTTGAGCATTTGAGCCTTACTTTTATAAAGGTTTGTTGTCTCAATTGGCTGCTCTGCTTCCCAGAAGCTTAACTCTACAGTGAACTGAAGCTTCCAGTTACACATTCTGCAAAACTAATTGCCTAACTAGAACTTCCATTGTTACGGAGGGTTAGAGTGGTGCAGGTTCAGAGCCAAATTATCTTCCGCTACTCATTGCCTGCCTCTGTATCTTTACGGTCCTTTATAGACAACACCTTTAGAATTTAATAACAGTTTGCCTGAGCTCCCAAACTAAGAATGTCACCAAATATCATGTAAAAACATGTACGTACTAGATTTCTGTGCTTCGCTGTAACTGTGAACGTGATATTTTCACCCATTTATTTAGGAAATGCCTTGATTTCTGATTTTCCTTTATGTTTTAAGTATAAAAAATTCATTTAACTGCTTTCGGGCTGGAACTTCATTTGTGGTGATCTGGATCCGTGTTCTTGTGCCACAGTCATGCATGCTTGGCTCAGGATAAATGGTCTCAAACAGGCATGGCGGGAGAGCTGTGGTTTACATGGACAGTTTTTGGCACCCACCTCTCTCAGACACAGCTGAGCCCCTGAGAAACTGGAACAGCAAGCAGGGTAGTCGATTTAGCATAATTCCTTTCTGGGAGATCCAAGCCTGGAGAAACTGAAGCGTTTTGGAGAGCCGTTCTTAGAGAACGCGGGCCTTCTCGAGGGCTTCTGGCCATTTGTTAGAGTCTGAGGCCAGTTAGGCACTTTGCCAGTGGCTTTTGGAAGGTTTCTGGGGCACTCTATGGGAAACTTTGCGAGCCTATCTGGGAGTCTGGGGACAGCAGTAGAAACCAGAGAACATGGAGTGTGCTAGTGGGCTGTTTAGGATCACATGCTTTTCAGCACTAAGTTGGATTTGGGGCTCCTTTTTTTAAGCCTCAGCTCCCTGCTAACCCCCAGAGAATCATGTTACAAATCAAAAAAAAATGTTTTAAAGAAAATGCCTCTTTTAGCTGCGGCTTATATCCCTGATGACTGACCAGAGATGACGGGCAAATGACTGGGTTGACTCACTCCATGGTAATCCTTGGCACCAATACACGTTCTCCATTCCATGCAAATGGAAGCATCTGTCCTGCGTAGCAAAAATCAGGCACACAAAACTCAATCCTTTATAAGATTCACAAGGAGCGAGCAGTAGCAGTTGGGCTGGGGAGTCTTGAGTAGACCCACCTGCGAGTTACTGTGGGTCTCCACGGTTGCAGCTTTCATTAGTTGCTCATGCTACCGTGAGCCACTTGATGTTGCTGCTGCAGGAGAGTCACCCATGCTCCTGTACATATGACCATTGCATGCTGATAAAAACAACATGGCTTCCAGAGAATACACAAGACTAAGTGCTGATGAAAATGACACCCTTTGCTTCTAAGGAGATTGGAGGTTTCTGCCAAGGATAGATGTCAGTGGAGAGTTTTCATTATGGTAGTCTGGGGGCCACTGAGATACTTCGGCTTAGATGATTATAATCTCCATCCTATCTCCCAGATGAAAGTAAACAGTGTTGAAGCCACCAACACGACAGCCCATGGCCAAGCTGGACTTTGGGAAGGCACCACCTGGTCCCTTCAAATCTGTATTAATTACCACAACTCCTGCTACTGGGTTGGGTACTGGCACTGATTTATTGCCTGCTGGCTTCATTCCCAAACTCAAACAGAAATGACTGCATGCTGGCCGTTTCAGTGTTTTGTGTGTGTGGCTGACCACCAACCTGACACATGAGCTAAGGTAGTGGCCAGTCATTTGATCAGGCAAAACACTGGTGTGTAGGACATGAAAATAACAAGCTCTGTGAATTTCTCTCAGCAGGATCTCAGCTGTGAGCCTACACTTTTCTGTCTTTTTTTCCTTTTCAATCAGATCCACGTATTTTGCATATTTGCATTGATTCTTCCAATTTGGCACGTGCGTCCTTTGAAAGTGTCTACTGTACAGTTTATAATTATTCAGAGAGCTTTCTGTTGTCCTATTATTGTGTCTACGCAGGTCATCAAACAACTCTGGGGCATTTACATTTGTGTAGTGACTGGTTCTGCTTTATGGCCTAGACGACGTCTTATATTTGTTTTGCAGTCAGCAAATTTTTGAAAAGGAAGCATTCTGCTTTTACAGAAGTGTTGATTGGTTCTTTTGATTCTTGGAGTTACTGAGCTCTTTTCTATGCTTACTGACTTTTGGTGAGTTTGCTCTCTCTTGTTGCAGGCTGTTCTAATCTCCAGCTGATTATGGACTGGTCCATTTCCCACTCTCTGCTCTGTTTAACTCATACAGCTTTAGTGTGCTGTCTGGTGCACAAATGGAGCGTTGTCTGGTGCACACACAGGGTGTAGTCTGGTGCACACATGGAGCATTGTCTGGTGCACACACAGCGTTGTCTGGTGCAGACACGAAGCGTTGTCTGGTGCAAACACGAAGCGTTGTCTGGTGCACACACGAAGCGTTGTCTGGTGCACACACAGCGTTGTCTGGTGCACACACAGAGCGTTGTCTGGTGCACACACGAAGTGTTGTCTGGTGCACACACAGAGCGTTGTCTGGTGCACACACGAAGCGTTGCCTGGTGCACACACACAGCGTTGCTGCATCTCCAGGGAGCGATGCTTTTCATCATTAGTCAATGTCGCCTTTGTGTATGTTTCAGAGTTTGGTTATGATGTGTTGCTATGGCATTTTTTTTTCTATTTGAACTATGCTTAGCTTTTTGAATCTGTAGGTTATTTATTTATAGACAAATTTAGAAAATTTTCTATCCTCATTTATTTATCTTCTTCCGGTTTATTTTCTTTCTGCTTTCATTCAAGAAATGTCACAAGTATTTATTTTTGGTTACAACCCCACAGGTCTCAAAACCTCTTTGTTTCGTCTAGGTTATATTTAAAAATAAGTTTTATAAATTAATTTTATTGATTATAATTAGTGTGTGTGTGTGTGTGTGTGTCTGTGTGCGTGCACGCACATTAGCATTAAGAGTGGGTACCTGTGAGAGACAGAGGACAGCTTGGGGATGCCCATTCCCTCCTTCTACCACAGGATCCAGGGGTCAAACTAGATCACCAGGCGTGTGGGGTACTGCTCACGTATTCGTACTTGATCATTTGGTTGTGTGATTTTATTGCCTTCTCCAAGTCTTTGCTACTCTCTTTGTTCTACCATTGTGCTCTGGCCATCAAGGGTTTACTTCAACTATTTACATTTTAGCTCTGAAACTCTAATTTGATTCTGCCTCCTTTATGTCATCTATTGCTTCGACAGACTTTTTTTTTTCTGAGTGTTTGTATTTTTTAATCTGCTCAAAGCATGTTTTCTGTTGTTGGCTAAAATCACTTAGATAAGCACTGCTTTGTGTTCTGTGAGCTGGTTCTAGCCCTTGTGCTGGTTCACTATTGATATTGACTGTCTTTCCAAGCATGTCCTGCTTCCCTGCCTCTCTATATGGCGAGGAGCTTTCTGTGGGAGCCCAGACAATTGGGGTACTAGTTGTGCGTCGTATTTAAACCTGTGTTATAACAAACCTGCTGTGGGAAATGGATCTGTTTTCTTGTTCCTGACCCCTGAGAAGGGGTTCAGATCTCCACTCAGCCTCTGCTGACTCCAACTGCCTGCTCTATGAGTGTGGAAAGCTCTCCCCAGACGTCCTTCTCACTGTCTGTCAGAGCGTTCTGATATTTGCTTTATCCAGACCCTAGATTCCTCCTAGCATTTAGTTGAATGAATGAGTATAAGTACATACACTCCGGTTTCCCAGAAATTGCACTCTACAATAGTTTGTGATTTAAATGTTTCCACTTGTCTTGCTAGTGTCTTAGTCACTGTTCTATTGTTGTGAAGAGACACTGTGATGGCGACTCTCAGTTGTCAAGACTGGACCACATCTAGAGCGAACTGCAGTCCTAAAATGAAGTGCACACCTGTGAGAATTTTCTTGCTTGGTTCGAAGTGAATGGATCCACTTGTAGTCCAGACCTTTCAGATAGGAAGACACGTGCATTTGATCCAGATACTGAGGTGGGAAGACACACCTGCATTCTGGGCCACACCTTCTGCTGGAAGACTACATAACGACATGGAAGAAGGAAACGCTCTGTCTTTGTCTGCTTACTCTCACCTTTTGAGAAAGTTCATTTCTTCACTGGCATTAGAGCCTACTTTGGGATTCCAGTGTCCACTGAAGACCAGCTGAGACATCCAACCTTGGAAACTGAGTGACTTCTTTGACTTTAATTTTCCATTCCCAGCACGCCATTGTTGCATTAGTTGGACCACAACTGGACTATAGCCTGTAAGTTAGCCTAATAAAACCCCTTTATGTGTTGGGGACTGCAGACCCACAGACCCTGAATTTTCTGTGACCCCTTGCCTGCTGGAGTAAACAGTTTTTCTGTTCTTGCAGCTGCTCTGGGGATGAGACCCTCATGAGTTTCTGATAACAGGGGAGTGGTTTCTGGTGGGTTTGCAGCTGAAAAATTCTGAGAGCTAGGGCGTGGCCATTAGTCAAGGAGAGCCCTATATAAACTGCCCTGGAACACAATAAAATGGGCATTCTTGTTTCAAGGATGACCTCTCCCTCTCTCTCTCTCTCTCTCTCTCTCTCTCTCTCTTTCTCTCTCTCTCTCTCTTTGTGTGTGTGTGTGTGTGTGTGTGTGTGTGTGTGTGTGTGTGTTTCAATCTCCAGCCCCTTGCCTAACTCATGGACCATCCCATGGTGCAGGCACCACGTTTAAGTATATAATATATAATATTTATATAAATTTTGTGTTTATTTATGTAATATAAATATTGCATATAAAGGGGCTATATATAAAGTGTTATATATATTTATATAAAAAGAGATTCATTCTGTAAGTTCTGCTACTCTGGAGAACCCTGACAAAACAGATACCATGACCAAGGAAACTTATATAAAAGAAAGCATTTAATTGAAGTCTTGCTTACATATCCGTAAGTTTAGTCCATTGTTGTCATGGCAGGGAAACCGACAGCCTGTATGATGCTGCAGCAATAGCTGGGAGTTACATCCCGATCTGCAGTCTGAGAGAGAGAGAGAGAGAGAGAGAGAGAGAGAGAAAGAGAGAAAAAGAGAGAGAGAGAGAGAGAGAGAGAGAGAGAGACTGGATCTCCACCAAAGCCATGTCTCCTAATCCTATTCTTACCAAAGAATTCTATTTCCTCCTTGCTCACCATTGAAATATATGAGCCTATGGGGGGGGGGGGAATCATTCTTGGTCAAAGCCTCAGAGCTGGGTAATAAATTGATTAATTGCTCATGATTTTTGGTGGCATTTGTCCTGAACGGATGGTTTGGTTGAAAACCTGCTGTTTGGGGGAGGACATGCCTCAGAAGGGTAAAGAATGTGCCGCACAGGCGAGAGGGCCTGAGTTCATATCCCCTGACCCTGCTCAAAACCCAGGTGCAATAAGTAGCACGTGCTATAATCCCCGCACTACAGAGATGAGATGAGAGGTAGAGTCCAGAGAAACCCCAGAAGCCCAAGGATCAGGGAGTCAGGCATGCTTGGTGACAAGCAGTGACAAGACCTGGTCTCTAAAAGGTGGAAGGTGAGGAGCCACACCTGAGGTTGTCCTCTGATAATGTATGCATAGTGACACATGTGTGCCCAGACATACACATATGTGCACAGGGATGTGTGTATGTACATGTGCGCGCACACACACACACAACACATACTTACACACAATAAGAAAGAAAGAAAGAAAGATATAAACAAAGAAAGAAAGAAAGCCTTTTTCTGTTTGTTCTTAGTGATAATTCTTTGTCACTTTGTTTGATTATATATATATTTTTAGAGATAATCTTGTTGGAAGAGGCCACTTGTTGATTCCTGGCCACTTAGCCCCGAAATAATGACAAAAAAAAACTGTATTATTTAAATCACTGCTTGATCCATTAGCTCTCGTTTCTTATTGGCTACCTCTTCCATCTTAATTTAACCCATCTCCATGAATCTGTGCATCACCATGAGGTTGTGGCCTACCAGCAAAGTTTCAGCACATCTGTCTCAGGCGGTGGCTCCACGGCTTCTCTCTGACTCCGCCCTTCTTTCTCCCAGCATTCAGCCTAGCTTTCCCTGCTACCTAGGTTCTGCCTTGCTATAGGTCCAAAGCAGTTTCTTTATTCATTAATGGTAATCACAGCACACAGAGGGGACTCCCACATCATAGTCTCACCTTGTAGCCCAAGCTAACCACAAACGCAGTCTTTTGCTCTGTCTTCTGAGTCTGGAAGTACAGCTGGGTGCTACCATGACAGGCTCTCATACAAAGCTTGCCCCATTCTTCTGCTGTGTGTGATCTCGCTAAATTTATTTTGTTTGTTTTATAATTCAGTCCAACTTCCTGTGTCTCTGTAAAGACAAGTCAACCAAACGACGCCATTCTATAATTGATAATTAGATGTATTCCCTCCATCTCTTTTATGGCTGTAATTTGTAATGTTTCATGTTTACCTTCCCCAGCCCTTTCTCTCCTCACTTCTGTTAAACTGACCTTGAAAAACCATTGACTACCATTTTGTGACGTGGTGCCTTCCCATTCTGATTTATTATAGCAGTCTTAACCTTATGGTTTCATTTTAAACTTTATTGTTTTGAAGAAAGATGTGGTGACATTTAAGAGTGAAAAGACGCATCTAAAGCTTTAGGGAGAGCACCGCCACCCAGCATCCGCTTTAGCGAGTGTTTGCAAAGTAGCCCTCCAGTTATCACCCAGAGAGAAAATTGCATGAATATGCAACAAAATGAGCTCATATGAGCATGTCATTTTGAATTTGAGCAGCGTTAAATCAAAAATTAGAGGGGAGGAACAATTAACAATTGCTTAATTATTTCTCCACCGTGGAAGATAAGAACATGTAATTATTCTTCTGAAGTTAAGGGCAGGAAAACCCAGGGAAAACAGCATATTTCTGCACTGCGGTGTTATTTGAAAAGTGTTCGTCATTAGATGAAGTCTTTGTGCCCAGCAGTGGGTGAAGATTAGCACACTCTGACCTCCCCCCTCTGTCACTCTGGGAGTCTCTGGTGGCTCCCCATTCCCTTCCCCTCTACATCATACCAAACTTCTGCAGCAAGCACTATCCTTAGCCAATTCTCAAGGGCACGAGGAAAAGAAACCCAACCCATAGGGTCAGCCTCTGCTTCAGGAGTGAGGCCTCCATGCAGAAGGGGTGAAGACACGGATATTGAGGGGTGTCCTCAGAGAAGGCAGCTGAGACAAACAACAATTAGTAAAGCCCCAGCATACACGCATCTGCTCACTTCCACTGTGTAGCAGTGCATTTAGATATTTTTGTTTGTTTTTTGAGACAGGGTTTCTCTGTAGCTTTGGGGACTGTCCTGGAACTCACTCTGTAGACCAGGCTGGCCTTGAACTCACAGAGATCTGCTTGCCTCTGCCTTCCAAGTGCTGGGATTAAAGGCATGCGCCACCACAGCCCAGCTCATTTAATAGTTTTTTAAGTTAACATTTATTGATGGATTTTAGGGGGAAGGCAAGTGAGGTGCATGTGCTACCTGGTTCTGTCCTTCTGCCATGTGGGTCCCAGCTTCGCATATCTGTGATCTCTAAATGTGTACCCCACTCACAACCGGTCCTTCTCAGCAATTGTAAACTTGCTGAAGATAACCACACTTTCGAGTTCTCCCTTCCTCTAGCCTCCTACTTTACACCGGGAGCTTCTAGCTTTCTCTTTACCTCTGTAATCAGCACTTTGACTCCACTCACTAAACTTTTTCTCTCCTATTTTTAATCATACAATAAGAGACTTTCAACTTTAGCCTTGTTCTTTTCCTTCTCCCGCTCTCAGCTCCCAGGTCCCTCCTCCTCGGGACCTTCAGCCCACAGTTTCCGTCAGCCTGATTTTTCCAGCCGAGAAATTCCTTTGTGCTTCACCCCGATAATGATAGTGTGAGGCCTCTCTGGCGCGTCTGAGCACAAGTGCAGTCAGCCTTTGGAAGATCACTGGCAAGGCTGAGGCTTTCATCTGGAGAATAAGAGCGCGGAGGCCAGAAGCTTACCTCACTTGCTGAAGGTCACATCCTGACTCGGAGCAGAAAGGGAGAGATGAAAGCAAGCCTGCCAGGCTTTCTATGCCTGGGGATACAGTGGTGTTGCTAAAGAAATCTATTGCAGCTGAAAGAAATTGTAGGCATTTGCAGTGTGCCCCGCAGACCCTCTCTTGTGTCTGTTTTAGGGTACATGCTAAGAAATTAATTCCCTGCCAGCCTCCTGGCTCCCCACAGCCACACTGGACAACCAGTGGAACTATGTCCAAGGACATCTGTCTGGTCCTGTTACCCGCCAGGTCATTTTGCCTCTCTATCCCTACCCCACAGATACTAATACCGGTCGCCACCACAACCTTTACCATGACAACTCCATCACCAAGGACAGTATGGTTGCATAGCCAGTACCGCCACCAAGCAGCCACACTCCGCACTCTTACCTTTGACATTGCATTTGACATAGCTGGTACCGCCACCAAGCAGCCACACTCCGCACTCTTACCTTTGACATTGCATTTGACATAGCCGGTACCGCCACCAAGCAGCCACACTCTGCACTCTTACTTTTGACAAACCATGCCGGCAGGAGATCGACCATTCTCACCACCTCAGATGCCAAAACTGTGGGATTCTCGCAGGATGTGCTAAAAATGTTTAACAATAACAAAAGGTTAAAACAATTCATACAGTATCTCTGAGGATAAGAGAGAACAGATTTCTCACTTTTTAAGACATCTTTGCTTAATTCCCGAGCTTTACAGGCTTCAGGAAAGCTGTCCCAGGTTCACCTTTTGGTCATGACTAACATACATATTGGCTGATGGTATATACTGGTGTGTTTTGTGTGTCTGTATGTGTGTGTGGTGTGTGTGTGTGTATGTGTGTGTGTGTGTATGAGGCACTGTAGTAATAAGAGCGGTGGGGCTGTGTCCCCAGCACCCTGGCTGCCTGGCTAGCTTATGCCCTGAAATAATTACACGGACACTGTATTCTTTTAAACACTGCTTGGCCCATTTCTATCTAGCCTCTTCTAGGCTAATTCTCACATATTAATTTAGCCCATTTCTAATCATCTGTGTTGTACCCCAAGGTGCGCTTACCGGGAAGATTCTAGCCTACGTCCATCCTGGGTCGGAGCTGAATTGTGTCTGTCTGCCCGGGAGCAGGGCATGGCATCTCTGCTGAGGGGTCTGCCCTCACTTCCTCTTCCTCCCAGCATTCTGTTCTGTTTTCTCCACCCACCTGTGTTCTAATCTATGAGGGCCAGCCAAGCAGTTTCTTTATTTTTTTAACCAATGACCTTCCTCCATCAAGGCACGAGTGTTGTTGCTCAAGGGCTACTCACTTTTATTTTGAAACAGCTCCTCTGACCGGTAGGCAACGTGTTAAGTAGACTAGTGTACAGTACTGAGACACCCCCACCCCCACCTCCCATCCCTGCCCTTGGTGGGCTCTGGAGATGGAACTCAGGTCTACTAATCAAGCTAGTGGTAAAGTCGTATGACACTTGCTATCTTGATGATGTCCTTACCCAAGGTGATAGCTATGTCACATGGACATCCTCACCTTCAGTAACCAGCCAAGATGGCGACAAAGCAACATGGCTACTCTTTGCCCATGATGAGTTTCCTTCCACAATGAAATCAGCTCTTCCCCATTAGAATGTGAGTTCCTGTAAGGTCCATGCATCTCACAGATTAAATATGGACAGTTCCTTCCCTTTTTCTTCTACTGTTCTTTTATTTCAAATGTATTTTTTATCCAACATATTCTGATTATAGTTTCCCCTCCCCCAGCTCCTCCGAGGTCCTCCCCACTTCACCTCCCATTTGCATCCATACCCTTTCTGTCTCTCCTTAGAAAACCAACACCCTTATACACAACAAAACAGAAACAGAAACAAACAGGATTAGAACAAAACAAACAGAAGAAAAAGAATCAAAGAAAATCAAAGAAACACAGAGGTAGACACACACACACGCGTTCACACACAGCAATTCCATAAAAAAGACAAGACCAGAAGCCACAACATATACACAAAGGATCTGTAAGACTGAAAAAAATGCCCTGACATAATATTATGAGACAAAGAAACATTGAATTCATTTTCTGTTGGCCATCTACTGCTGGGCATGGTGCCTGCCCTTAAGAGTAGTTTGTATTCCCAGTGAGACTTCATTGGAGAAAACTAATTTTTCATTTGCAAGTGGTAATAAATTGAAGATTGCTTCTGTCACCCAACCCCTTTTCCAAACAAACAAATAAACACAGCCCTGAGTTAGGTTAGGTTTATATGAACATATGAGGAGACAGCATATGTGGTCTAGGCATGTGGGTATCCCCTAAATACCAAAGAAACAGAGGAAACAAAGAAACAGAGGAAGAAATTCCATGGTCTCGGCGCAAGAAAACAGAGTCCGTATGCGTTACTGCAAATTCTAACTGGGAACGCCAAGAATTGTCATCTGGCTCCCATTTTGACCTTCCCTCAGCTCCTGGGTACCAGCTGTTGCTGGGGAAGGAGTTCATGAGGGAAGCAGAAGGGAGGTGTGCCCAATGTCTGAGGGTGGGCCGGGGTTCCAGACTGAAAAACTGGAGAAACTGGGCTGAAATCCAGCAAGTCTCTCTGTCTGCAGATGTCATGTGACTCATTGCCCATGTCTTCCTTCCCCATCAGCATGGACTGTACCACTGTGAGGCAAAGTCAACGCTTTGTTCTTTTTTGCTTTTGTTTACTTTTGCCAGAAATTTTGCCAGGGAAGCTAGAAAAGTAACTGATCCAGCGGGGGACCTGACAGGCGACATATGGCTGGCAGAGGAGCCAGCACTGAGTTGTATGCCTCACGGTTGCCTTCCTGCTGAGAGGAATTTGAGAAGGTCTCTAGATGGCATGTGTGTCAGGCCTGAGAACAGGAGAATGGGGGACAAGAGCAGTGCCTGGGGTCCCACCATGGGACGAATGTGGTATCCAGAGTGCATTGCCTACCAAGACCATATTTGATCTGAGGCTATCACTTGTTCCACTCATGATCCCAAGAAGCTCAATCACTGCTTTGAAGTAGGGTGGCAATGTAGCCCGTATTTAAACGGAGCCCCAACGCTGGAGAGAGATCACAGAATCAAGAAGCTTCCATGGTTTGCTATTCACCGAGAGAATCCTTGTCCTGGCAACCAGCGCTTACCTCTCTGCTTAGCCTAAATTAAAATATAACGAAGAGGTGAGTACTTCTTCAGAAAATAACACTTTCTGCAGTTAGTGTTGATGGAAGTCCAGTGCTGTTCCTTTCCGATTGCAGACCACAGCCTGAGGTTAAGAAAACACCCTGGTTGTTTATGAAGCAATAGTATTTTGGAAAAGTAATTTGCGATACATGCTGTCTGACAAGGTCACACCTTTGCTCTGGACTCTGGGTGCACTCAGGCACATGCATGTGAACATGTTCAGGCATGCTCACTCTCACGCACACAGCTTGGTGACATCCGTCCTGGAACAGTGTAGCCTGCCTTGTTGCAGTTTCTTTTCCCACAGAGGTACACAAGCCGGACCCAGCCCTCCCTAAGCATTTACCCACTTAATCTCCAGGCTGGGACTCTGAACAAGCCCTCTTAGGACCTGAGGGCGTTTTTCTCACCTAGCCTAACCTTCTGGCCTCTTTTCACATCGCCTCTCTTCTCCACCTTCCTAGCCTCCCCCTTTCTCCTCCTCACCTCTCTGTTCTCTCTTCTCCCCCTCTCTCCTGGTCTTCTCTTCCTCCTCTCCCCTTTCTTCCCTTCCCTTTTCTGTCTTTCCCCCTTTCACCCCTCCCTCTCTATCTTTTCCTTCCACTGACCCTGTCTCCTGTGCATGTTTCCTTCCTCAGGTGATGTGATTCCCCCATCACACTGCCTCCTGAGAAAGATGGAGAAGGTGGGTTCTTACTCAGCACCCACACGGGAACCTGTCCCTTGTTGATGTGCCGGGGTGTTTTCAGGGCTATGGTCATTTTATCTTTGGTGAGACCCAGACATGGAGCTTGGTCTTCCTATCGGGAGGGATAAAATGGTGCTTTTTTTCTTTCCCACTGAGGGAAGGAGGAAAAACCTCAATTAACCTCGTGTTCTGGGTGCAATTGCCTTCAGGAAACCTTGTAGAGAGGAACTCTGGGTCATGTGTAACGTCAGGGTGAACCTGATTTGTCTCCAGGATAGAATCTCAGGGTCAGGGTCAGCTGGAAGTGAAAACCAAGCTCTCCAAACAAAATTTGCTAATGGGTGCGTGGAGCTGCTCATTGGTGAAGAAACTTTTAATGGAGGGAGGGCAGGCTACATCCAGGCTGGGTGCAAATGCAATGGGATCTTCACCACTCCCTCTGCAGGGCTTGTCACTGCAAAAGCCACTTGCCCAAAGTTCCAGGGACACCTGCATCCCAAAGGCCTCAGGCAGTGGACAATGGCTATCCTTACTGCTGTCTTTAGACTGGCCTCTGGCTTCATCCCTCCTGCCCCCCACTCCTCCCCGCAGGTTCTAACTTAACTTCAGGGTCACACTGAACACATGCTCTACCCTGCCACACCCACCCCAACTTCAAAGTCTGCTTCCTAAGGACTTCTGTCTACACTTGAGCTTTGGATCGATGCCTGGGACTGGGACTGTGAGCAGCAGGAGAATTTTCTGAAAGACAATGGCTTTCCATCATGGCCAATAACGTACCACTCAGGCTTACTCAAGTCTGAACAAGAGGAAGGTGATGGCAGTAGCAGCCACCTGAGCCTTGGGTACCAGCATTAAGAGCAGCATCAGCCCCCATTCCTGTGGGTCTGGTCTCAGCATCGCTTGCCAGTAAACCCAATCTCCGAGTCAGCATCTGTGCAGAACACGGGCATTGGAAAAGCTGGCATCAGGCTCAGACATCATGCATTCTGAACTTTTCCCATAAATCTTGTTTGTTTAAGCCTCTGTGCTAGTTAGGGTTACTGCTGTGATGAGAGGCAGTCTGGGGAGGAAAGGGTTGACTTGGCTTATGCTTCAGCATCGTTGTTCATCCTAGAAGGAACTTAGGACTAGAACTCAAACAGGGCAGGCAGGAGCTGATACAGGGGCCACAGAGGACTACTGCTCACTCACTGGCTTGCTCTCAGGGCTAGCTCAGCCTGCTTTCTTATATCACCCAGGATCAACAGGCTGGAGGTGTTCCCACACACAATAGACTGGGCCCTCCCCAATCAATCACTAATTAAGTAAAACCTTACAGTTTTGCCTGCAACTCCATCTTGTGAAGGCATTTTCGCAATCAAGGCTCCGTCCCCTACAATGACTCTAGCTTGTGTGGAATTGACATAAAACTAGCCAGCACAGCCACTTGCGTTTGAATTCTGTTTTGATGGCTGGACATAGGCCTCTCTTATGCACCCACATTTGACAAATGGTCCTGCAGAAAACGGGGTGTCAGGGGTTTCACTGTCTTACGAGGCTATATAAATGGAAAGACGTTGAAATGACTCTTTGACCTGGGTCCTTCTTCTCTCTCCCAACCTCACACACCCACCTGCTTCAGCAACATTAGGGGCAGCTGGGAATTCTCCGCCTTTCTCTCCTCTTTAGTACTTAACACCGCGTGCTCTGAGAAGCTTTCTGTACCTCTCTGGTTACCTTTCCGTCTTCTGGAGAGACAGGGCTCCTTGCCTGCGCAGGGCCCCTTAGCCACCTCGTCGCCCAACCTTGACACTGTGGTTTTGAACTAGATTAACTTAGGTACATTGCAATTACCTTTGCCCAAATGCCTTTCTGTGAGGCTCTGAGTAAGAGTTCGCTAGAAAAGAATTTGTGTAGGTGAACTGCACGCATTGGCTGAGCTCTGAGGTTCCTGGTGCTGTTGAATGCAGGTGAGCCTCCCGTCTCACTGGCTCCCCCTGCCGGTTCATGGCTCCTGCAGCAGTAACAGATTGCCTGCTTCAATGGCTCCTGACCCCAGGGGAGAGTGCATGAATCACTCTTTGGCAGTGCACCAGATGTCCTTAAGGTTGGCGACAGTGAGGGATAGGTGTGCATTCCACCTTATCCTCATGGGACGGTAGATTGTCTTCACGGGTTGCAGTTATATTTATAGGTTCACTTTGTCCTTCCCCCACCTCCATGTCACTTCTAGCCTTCCTTTCTGTCCGGTGGCCTGACTGCCCTGAAGTGTAGAACTAATCCCAGGCATGGAGGCTTATGCATACCTAATTATCTTCTACAATGGCTAATGGCTTCATCCTCTTAATAAGTCTTCATTCCATGTGTCTCACACGGCTTCTCCTTCTGTGACTGAGTACTTGCTGATAAACTCAGTAACAAATCCTTGATTATCCGGCTTGTCAATGTGCTCAGCTAAAGAGATTTTTTAACCTGATGTTGCACTGAGACCAGGCAGTGGTGGTGCAAAGGTTAGCATCGGATATGCTCCTGGAAAGCGAGAGTGTCCTTCTTGCTCCTTCCATCTGTCTCCCTTCTCCCTGGGATTCAGACGTAAGCATAACTCCTGCAACCATCATGTGACCTTGAAGAAAGATGATAAACCAGCAGAAGGCTGAAAGAAGGAACAAGTAGGGCTCACCGCCTCTGGAGCCAGCTCCAGATGTTTTTATGGAGAGGAGACAGCCGAGACTTAATAAAAACCACTGGAGTTGAAAACACGTAAACAAAGATAATTTACTACCGATTCATCAAAAACTGCGTATTTTCTTATGACTGTAGGCACAATGAGAGTGTTGTCCCTCATGGGTAGCCTTTGCATATGGATTGATCACTTGATGGGATTAAGTCAATGTTGAAAATTACCATGTTTATGGTAAATTCTGAAAGAAAATATGTACAAATATAAGTTAATACAAACTAATAGGGATGGGCGGTCGCTGAGCATATTATTTTCTTGCAATGCAGACATGAGGGCCTTAGTTTACGTCCCCAGCACCCATGTAAATGCCAGGCAGGCTTGGTGACCCACTTCTATGGAAGGAGCTAAGGGGAGGAATGATGTAAATATAACAAAAAATTTATATTCTAAATTTACGTGGTAGCCTTTTCAAAACCCGATGGTATGGTTTGAATAAGATGTGTCCTCTCTGTCATTCATTGAAAATTTAATCTGCTTTAGGAGATGCTGAAGAGTGGGACAGGTGGGTCACTAAGAGGTGTTTAAGGATCCATCCTTCTGACTGATTTCATCCTTTCATCTGGTTTATACAATACACTTTTTTGATGAATATCTTATCTGAGCGGAAGGTGTGTTATCAAATAAAAGCTGGCTGGGTTCCTAGTGTGCTACTTGTTTCTGATTATGTGATATCTTTGGGAGGTTCCCATCAAGCCTTTCACCAGATGTATCCTCTTGACCTTGGACCCAGAACTCTGAACCCAAATAAACCTTTTTTCTTTATTGATACTAGTCTATGATATTGTGTTATTGCCCATAGAAAATCATCCAATATATCAAATAAATTACAACTAAATTATAGTCATTCAACATGAAATTTATTGTGGTAGAATAATCCTTTTGTATACTCTGAAGATTTGCTGCTGTGACTGGCTTAATAAGAAGCTGACTGGCCAATAGCTGAACAGAATAAAGTTAGGCAGGAGAGCCAGATGAGGAGAATACTGGGAGTAAGAAGGGCAGAGTCTGGAGTCACCAGTCAGACATAGAGGGAGCAGGAGATAAATGTTTCATGGTAATAAAGGTACCACCATGTGGAAGAGAATAAATAAGGAATATGGGTTAACTTCAAATGTAAGAGCTAGTTAGTAATAAGCCTGAGCTATTGACCAAGCATTTACAATTAGTATTAAGCCTCTTTGTGGTTATTTTAGAGCCAGAGGTCTGAAAAGAAAACTCTGCTTATAATTTATCTTTTAAAAAAATATTGTATCTTAGGGGTATTTTTGTGTGCCTGAGTGTGTGTATGTGTATTAAATTTGTGTGAGAGCCTTCAGAATTCAGAGAAGGTACTGGATCTCCTAGGACTGGAATTACAGGCATTTATGAGTCATCATATAGATGCCTAAAATTAAAGCCTGGTCTTCTGCAAGTGCAGTAAGTGTCTTTAACCACTGAGCCACCTCTGAAGACCCTCAACACAAAGTTTAAAAAGACAAAATGCATATACAGAGGCTGGGGAGACATTTAGTTATTAAAGTGCTTCCTTACAAACTTGACGACCTGAATTGGATCCCCAGAATCCATGAATAAAAAGCTAAGCTAAGAGTGGTGGAGACAGTCAGATTCCTGGAGCTTTCTGGACAATCAGTCTAGCCCTCTCTGTGAGGTTCAAGCCAACGAGAGCTCTTGTCTCAAGCATATCCACAAATAAAACAAAATAGGCAACAAACAAACAAAACCCCACAGAAACTAGAGAGATGATTGGGGCGGGGGGGCGGGTTAAGAGAATGCACCACTCTTACAGAGGACTTGGGTTCAGTCACTAGAACCCACATCATGTAGTTTATTGCCTGTGACTCCAGCCCCAGGGTATCTGGCACCTTCTGTTGGCCTCTGTCTGCATGCACATGGCACATACATATACACTAGGGCATAGGCATACACATATATGCATACAATAAAATTTAAAGATCTTTAAACTCAGGTTCAATCAAGGTGATGTGGAAATAAAAGAAAGAGGAGACCGACCTGTGCAGAAGGAGGTTGACATTTAATCAGAACAATGATGGGAAGCAGCCTTTCTGAGGGACTGGAGACTGCCCAGATGCCACAGGCTTGAGGTTTTAGGGAGTAAAAAAAGGTGGGGCACTTTTGTGGTGCAAAAGTCCATCTGCAGATCTGCTCCCCTGCAGTCTCAAGGTTGTAAAGTCCAATGGAGGCTGGTCTAGACAGATTTTTTTCGCCACCAGCCCCAAATAATGACACAGAGACTTATTATTCATTATAAAAACTCAGCCTATAGCTTAGGCTTGTTCTCCTAGCTCTTATAACTTAAATTAACCCATTTCTATTCAACTAGTTGTTGCCACTTGGCTCGTGGCTTTTACCTCTCCTCTAGCATGTCTTGCTCCCTCTGTATAAGACTGGCGATTCCCACTTTCATCCTCTCTAAGTCCTTTCTGTCTCCAGAAGTCCCGCCTAATCTCTTCCTGCCTAGCTATTGGCCATTCAGCTCTTTATTTAGCCAATCACAGTGACGCCTCTTCACACTGTCTAGAGGAATATTCTGCAGCAGGCTATGATCACCTTCTCAGGTGTTTCCAGGATCCTGACGTGTGCCTCTACAAACATGAATACATGCACATAAAATACGCATGTGCCGACACTCAAAGGGCCCCCAGTGTTCTTTCTGCTGTTACAGAAGTATCAAAGTTCTTTCAAAAGGCCTATACTCTCACATGACCAAAAACCAGAAGTTCACAATGGACACAGGGTACAGAGGGTGACTTCACCATAGCAATGTGGACAACAGGAAAACCCTACCACACCTGTGTCAGATCTCTGAATGTTATAGCCTTTCCACAACCCCCACAATATAAGGTGTGATTACCTCTTCTTGAGAAACAAAGGAAGGAGTGAAAAAAGAAAAAAAAAAGGTGGGATTGGGAGAACTGGAAACAGCATTTTTTCTGGAAGGCTTCTGCTAATTAAGATGTTGAAAGCAATTTTAACACCGTTTCTCACCACAGTGACAAATCTGACAGGTTTACAAATTAGCATCCCGGGACTCTCTAGCTGGATGTCCATGTCTTGTCAGAATTTGCTAGGGCCTGTGATGGGCTTGATAATCTCCACACACCATACCACACACATAAAGTACCTCACCAGATGATTCTGAGGAACTGGCATATGGAAAGGAGCAGAAGAAAATGACATCCACTGTAACCCTGCCACTGACCCCTGTCGAGAGAAAGGGGACGTTTATCACCATGGGAAAATGCTGGTGACGTCTCGGGGTCTCCAAAGTGGTACGTGCATCTTGAATGCCATCTTGTCTTGGGAACCAGAGCAGAGAAACTTGACTAGTCCCACGCAGCCTGGCCAGGAGAACTCTCTCTCCCTTTGGCTGCCGTTCTCTTCCAATCTCATATATTCATCTAATACTCAGGAACATGCGTCTTCTAGGCCCAACAGCCACAAAGCAGCTCGACGCTTGTATCGCGGCTTCACTGGTTCTCCCTGAATCCCCTGTGTCAGGAAAATCTTGGCAAGGGAACTGAGCACTGCCTTATAGTCTAGGTTAGGATATAATCATCCTCGTGGGAATGGAAATATACTAGAGACACGGTTGCGCCCCTCCCTTTGACTGTCAGAACACTGAGACAATGAACCTCAAGAAATTGAGTTTCCCAGGAGTCTCATGATGGGAGAAGGAAGGCTGAGACCCTGGAGGCAGCCTGAAAAGGCAATAATTTACAATTCCTCAGACCACCTTTCAGGAGAGAATAAAGCCTAGACAATGACTGAGCTTGTCTAGGCAAAACCACGCCCCAGCCAGGACTGCTCAGTTCAGAGTTTCTCAGCCTTCCTCATGCTGTGGTCCTTTGATATAGTTTCTCATGTTGTGGGGACCTCCAACCATCAAATTACTTTTGTTGTTACTCCATTGCTACTGTTATTAATTGTGATGTAAATATCTGATATTTCTGATGGTCTTAAGCAACCTCTTGTTTGACCCCTCATTCGATACCCCCCGAAACAGGTTAAGAACTGCTGACTTACTAGTACATAACTCTCCCTGGCTGTTCAAACCTTACCCTCATGCCAGGACTCCCAAAGTAGACTTGGGAGAATAACTGGATCTTTTTGTTTCTGTTATCGGTGTGTATACAACTAAATAAATATAGCAAAAATATTTTTTAAAGAAATAAATTAAAATGGATAGCTGAAAAAGAAGACATTCAATATGACTGCACATTCAGTACCTGATCTTGGGCCATCATTAGCCCACTAAATAGTCACTCTTTGCCCACCTCTCTGTCAGATCTATCATCCTTACAAAGACAGAGCAACCTTTGGAATGTATTAATGTAACAAAACCCTAGTTTCCACCAATCAAAGTGCTAAGATTGCTGTCAGACAGTATCCAAGTCCTATAGCAAGGCTCTCCCCATCCTGCTAGAACCACCTACCTAACATGCCCACCAATGTATCTGAAAAACATGTCTTCATCTATGGCTTTCTTTGTTTAGTTACTATAAAAAAATTCATAAAATTGCTGTCTCTTAAACATGGAATGCGTGAGACCCAAGTCTGTGTCCCCAGGCGGGCTATGGTCACTCTTCTGCCTCCAGCATCAGTAATGACTTTTATTCCTTTGACGTGAAAACTATCTTGTTTTTATTCCATTTTGTTTTCTTTTCATCAACTCACAGTAGAGGTCAAAGGACAGTCTTGGTTGTTCTTACCTCCTGTCATGGAGGTTCCAGGGATCAAACTGAGGTCCAGGCTGTCAGGTTTGGAAGTCGGTGCTTTGACCCACTCATCCATCTTCCTGGTCCTAATTTAGCTATTTTAATTGGTTTATAGAGACAGGCGGCTGAGCCTGCCTCATCAGGGCTACCAAGGCAATGGCTCTGACTCTGATGCCAGTATCCGGACATTTCAATTCATAAAGGTTATGTGCTTCGCTCTAAGCCATGCACCTCATCAGTGGTTGCCCGTGTCCCAGGCAGGATGTCAAGACAGCGCCTGAGGCTTTGAGCAGAATTCCCTCTGCTTTGCTGTAGCCCGCCCACCAGATGTACCCACCAGGTTCATCTGAAAAGTACCTTGATTTATGACTTACTTTGCTCTCTTACTATAGAAAATTTCATCAAATTGTTACCACGTTGGAGCATAGTATTCAGTGCATTCTAAACCCGTGTTCCTGGACCACGCAGACTCACATTTGACTCCAGAACAAAACAAACTCGTATCCCCTTAGAGGTGAGAGCTGTGTTTCCCCATGAGCAGCCCTGTTGTCTGTTTCCTGTGATGTCTCTTAAGGGCTGGTCATGTCTTCGTTGTGTGTCATACATGGCTGAGGAGGATACCTGCAGCAGATGTTCCCTCCTGGATTTATTAAAAGAAGGGAGAAACAATTGAATGCACAAAGGAACCAACAAAGCTACCACACACTCATTCCTTCAGCGTTTTTTGAGCTCACTTCTTTACTCACGAACCAGGCCACTATGCACATAGACAAAGCCTGAGGCAGAAATTCACATGCCCTCCTTCCAACAAATCCAGGGATGGCAAAAGAGGAAAGGGCACACCCAAAGTAGGAAGTTAAGCTAGGGTGGGAGCCCCTGACTCTCAGGGAGTTCTGGAGCATGAATTGTCCTAAGGAGAACAATCAGACTGTGGACCAAGCCTTCATCAATCTTCAGTGAGCTGTGGGCTTCCCCAGGAGACAGCCTAAGGCCCCCAAGCATGGCAGTTCCTATTAAGCAAGGGAGATGCTCTGGAGGATGGGGCAGCTATGAGTCATTAGCTGGTAACACTCAAATGAGCTGGGGTTAAAAGGATGCTGCAGAAATCCACAGCATCTCCCCAGACAGACATTGTTAGTATGCTATGGCCATCTCCACAGTAGGTCCCAATTATGTGCTTTCAGTGCCTTGCAGCTCACGCAGTTCTTGCCTTGGGCTCATCTAAGAACTGTCATTTACCTGGGCTTTCTGAGTTACATGGCACTCTTTTGTCCAGAAACCCTTCAGCTAGTCTTGGAACTCATGCCTATGTATTAGTCATTTCCTTTTGAATGCCTTCATATTACTACCCAGGCATGCAATTGCTCCCTCATTAAGCCTAGAACCTTCTTCCTTCAGTATGGATTGTGACATCAAATGCAAAGCCATCATCCTGTAGCCTTTAGCCCTATACTGGAGGCTTTAGAGATGCGGCAGAAATCTGGGCCCTGGAGAGTTGTTGAGAGTAACAACAGTAAGTGTAATGGATTTGCTGCCGGTCTCTGGCAGCTTGCTGCGGGGTCAAGACCACGCAGTAGGTACACAAACCAAGGTGACTGGTCCCCAGCCATGTGGCGGCTGGTCCCTGGCGAGTGGTGTAGGCAGGCAGCAGGTGGGAGGCACAGATGCTGCGAGTCTCTGGGACGGCTGGGGACCTGAAAGCAGCAGGATAGCACACGAGACCACATGGCAGTTCTCTATGTGACTGCGGCCAGCGGGCGAGAGAGACAGATAAACACACCATACAGAATAAAATTGGACATTTATTAGATGTGTTATGGAGGGGAAGGAAAAAGGTGAGAAGAGAGAGAGAGAGGGGGGGGGAGGGAGGGAAGAAGGGAGGAAGGGAAGGAGGAAGAGAGAAAGAGAAAGAGGGAGAGAAAGAAGGAGAGAGGGGGAAAGTTGGCAGCCTCTTCTAGAGAGGGGACAGGAAGAAGAAGAATGGGACTCTGAGGCTGCAAGCAGGAAGGAAGTGGGTGTGGCTTGTCTCTTAAAGAGACAGAACAATCATTACAGTAAGCAACAAGAACACACAGTTTGAAGAACTTTCTGTTTGCTATTTGCTCAGCACCCCTTACACTCCCTTCCCAGGCTTGTCAAGAAGGCCATTTGCAGGAGGCAAGTATAGAAATAACTTAGTAACCTGACACTCTATTTGGATTGAGCAACAGCACACCCTTCCCCTAACAATGCACCTAGAAACCCCTCAGCAACCTGGGGTGCCCTCCTGCATCCAGCTGCACATACACCCGACTTCACCCAAGTGTAATTGGGCCCCTGGGTGCTCTCTAACTCAGGGCACTTGCCTCTCTTATGTCAGTGTAGCCAAATGGAGTAATTTTGTTTTGCTCTTAATAAAACTTTTGCTGCTTTACTTGTGTATGTGTGCGCGCCCATGCATGCACAAGTGCATATGCATTTTCTAGAGATTTTCTAACAAGATTCCAAGAACCTGGAAACAAGTATCAGAGAGACAGAAGAAGAAGAAGGACAGCAAAGCAGCATCAAATGAGGCACTTAGAACATTCAGGAGAAATGACTGGGGTAGCCCAACTGAGAGATCAAGCCAAAGCTCCGCCATCAAGCCAGACACTTACGACATCCAACAGAAATCAACTGGGAAGTTCCCTTGACATGGTTGTGTGGGAGTTCCCACTTGAGGGATCTGGACAGAGCGTCCACCCGTGGATGAGCTTCCAGCATCTCATTCCCACCACATGCGTTTTTGTATTGTGGGATAAAACAGATAAAACACAGCAATTTCATTGGTGTAACTGGCCTGAGAGAAGTAAGGGCATTCTTTTTTTTTTTTTTTTTTTTTTTTGGTTTTTCAAGAAAGCTTTAGAGCCTGTCCTGGAACTAGCTCTTGTAGACTAGGCTGGCCTCTGCCTCACAGAGATCCACCTGCCTCTGTCTCACAGCTGCTGGGATTAAAAGTGTGTGCCACCACGGTCCGGCTGAAATGAAGGTATTATAAACACTATGTCTCTCAGTCTTATCAGACAATTTAAAAAACGGACCCAAAGAAGTAGGAATTTCTCCATGAATCTCATGCTGGGAACCGGAAAATTTGCCAACCAGAAGGGGGCACCTTTGTCTCCTAAAAAGAGCTTTCGTGTGGTGCTGACAACTTGTCGGACCACGTTACATCATAAGTTCGAAGAAAATGATGGTTCTGAGGTGGGCGGGACCACATCTGTTTAGATGTAAGATCCTTGGCCTTCTATTGGAGCTTTGACCACACTTCAGGATCCTGAATGTCAGCAAGGGAGGGGCGGGGTGGAGTGGAGATAGGAAATGGGGTGGGGTGGAGTTGGGGCGGAGCAGAGTGGAGAGAGGGCAGGCTGGATGTAGTGAAGTGGTTCCTCTGTATCTCTTGGTTCCTCCTCTCAATGTAGGCACCTTAAATAAGTCTTTGTTTTCTGCTTTCCACGTTTAATTTGGTTCTTCTAATTGGCTGAATGAGGACGATGGCCTTGCCTGGCTTCAGGTGCAAATGATGATCCCCAAGTTCAATAACACTGGGAATGATTTCTCTCTTAGCTGTTCTCAAGGACATAGTAATTTAAAAAATATCCTTAGCTTTTTACTATTTTCATTTCTTATCGTCGCAGGCTTAGGGGGGGCAACCTGAGCCAGAAGTTAGAATCTTGGAGGACAGTTTAAATAAACATACAGGAGAGTCTGGACCCAAGAGACCTCTTCACCCACAGAAACCACTTCTCAGTAAGCTTCAAGACCACAGTTCCTTTAGCATTAGAATGTATATTCCACCCACTCTCCCAGGACACAGGCAGAGTGTGCAGTGAGTGTGGGGCTTCACACTGTGCCCACACTGGCTCCGCCCTACTCCTGGAAGCTGTTGCCATCTCTTCCTCTTGTGTTCAGCGGTCTCAGGTTTGAAGTCACCTGCAGCAGGAACATGTATACCACGGACACTAGCACGAATTATAAACAGCGCTTTTGTCCTCAGCAAGCCAGCTGCTACTCGCTCACTAGCACGACATCCGGAAGCATACCCATGTTCTAGGAGCAAGAAGAAAATTTGACAAAGCAATGCTGGCTGCGCTAGGATTTGGGAGAGCCGGTTTGGCGCCTCCTGGTGTCCGCATGCTAGGCCTTGGCTTGCTTTGCTTTAGTTACATGCTAGAACCTGTTTGTCTGGGTGCTAACTAAAGCTTCTAGGATCAGAGCCTCGGTCCTGGCAGCCTTAACAAGCTAGGTTTGGCCACTCATTTTCCACGGGCCATTTAAACAAATAATAACAATAAACTGAGAAAAGAAATGTATCCAATGTGGCCATATTTGGGGAAAGGGATGAAGAGATCCACAAGCAGCACACCTAACCAAGTCCATCTTTGGGGTCCTGATCTGAAGTTTATGTTTAAATATAAGCCAAGGGGCATGCATATCTGGGTAGTCTTGATGAAGGTGTGGTCCTGGCCATCACCCAATGTTCCAGTGTCTCCATCAAGGTGGTTAGAATTGTGTGCAATCACTTCCTTGGAGACAAATTTCTCCTCTGCTTGGCACCAGGTTCCAGCCCTCTCTTTCTCTCAGCACACGACTCCCTAGAGAAATTCCAATCCCTTGGAGTCTATTGTTTCAATAGTCTGCCAGCTAAAGGGCAGGGCATGTGTGTCTCTGTAGGATGAATTCATTCCTGCAGAGACAGTCACTTGTGGGATCCTTGGCAGGCACTTGGCCTCGCTTTCTTCTGTCAATATGAGTCTGCGTCTTGCTTGGCTCACCTGTTAGTGGCAATCTGCGCTCTAATTGCACGAGGCCACTACTGTATTATAAGTTCTTTAACGTGATGATGGAGCAACCTCAGCTAGTATTGAGGCCCTAGAAGCAACACTGTGACCTCACTTTGCCCTGCGCGGTGGAGCTCAGCTCTCCCATTTATTAGTTCTCAGCTGAGATGGCCTTTCACGGGTAATCAATAGCTAAGCGGATAAATGGGACGGCTCCTCGCAAATCCATTGCTTGATTGCTGAGAGGCGATGTTTTATTCATTGACAGGTCTGATTTATCATTCAGTGGTGAGGACGGAGAGTTTGCCCCAGCTGTTCACATTCACTGAGAGGCAACGGGGGGCTTTCTGACTCTTCCCACCAAGCAGGCCCAGTGCAGACTATATTTAGTATCCTTGGCCATTAATTGTCTGTAAACAATCTGGGTGCATTATTCTCCTCATTGTTCATGATTAAAGTCCTCATCAAGGGAATTATAATGTAGACTCTTTGATCTTGTATCCAGTCTCAAAACAAAAAGCCTAAGTACTTGTTTGGAAACCCTGCTAATGAAATAATTAATGGCGACCCCCTTTTTATGAGAATCTATCGTGTGGAGGGACGCAATGTTTGCATTGACTACGAAAACCTTTGCGTGGGGGTGCACCCATGTTTTTATGTATATGCAGTGTATACATATATGTATGGATGTATGTGTGTGTGGAAGCAGGATGTCAATTTGGGTGTTCCCTCAGTCTCTGCCCACCTTATTTTGGGGGACAAGTTCTCTCAAGGAAGTTAGAGCTCACTGATTTAAACAGTATCTGACCAACCAGCAAACCGCAGGGATACATGCACCTGTCTCATTTTTCCCAGCACTGAGGTTACAGAACTGTATCTCCATCTCCAGCTCTTTTCTTGGGAGCTTGGAATCTGAACCCAGACCCTCATTCTTTTACAGCAAGCATTTCTTAGCCACTTCTTAAGCCTCAACACCTTTTATTTCAGACCACCCTCTGGTCACCTCCAAACGTGCTTGCCACTCAAGTCAAGGACCAGACACATGGAAGTGATACGGAAGAAGGGGCTTTCCTTCAAGAACAATCATGCACCATTGTGGAAGCTGTGTGAAGTGTCAAGGTGTGATGTCTGGTTGATGATGCATCTGTAGGCAACAAAGTCACAGAAGTCACAGCAGGCAACAGGAAAGGAAGGATGAGGTGGAGCAAGTGAGCAAGAACACGCAGCAGTCCACAGTGTTCAGTTAGAACACGGCAAGATGAACTGGATCCAGGCTGACCGTCACCAACTCCAACCTCCAGCCTCTGGGAGAGACGGACCATGCTGTCATTCATAGAGCTCTTGACAGATCTGGCTCAGGAAGCTGAGAAGCTGTGTGAGAGGACTTGGTAGGGGGATGGAGTCGTAAACCCAGTGTTAGCTTCAGGAATGGGAGCAGAGGACAAAGGGCAGCTGGTAGAAGCCGGAAGAGCTAGATCCTGCCTACTGCCAATATGGTGAGTCGGTAGATCAGCATGGCTACCCAAGGTGTGATCATGACTCTGAAGGAAGTCTCATCCTGGGCTTGTTTCCCCAGCTGCTTCTCATGTGCCTATACTTGGGTCTTCATCCTCCTTGGGGTAAGAAATTCACCTGGCTCCTGACATCTAGGCTTTCCCGTGAGAGGGCTTTCAGTCACAGTCCAGCCTGCAGCTCAGGGGACATCCTGCGTGCTGGTCCAAAGGAATGACTGTGGGGACCTCAACAGTATCTGGACTCACTCGTAGTTCTTGTGATCTACATGCTTGCTCACTCTCTGATCTCTGCCACATCAAGTTGGAAGGAAGGTGTGTGCATTGTCTCTGTGGGTAAGTCTCCAGCATGGCCTGTCTGACTTCTGGAACACGACATGAAGTACATGTTCAACCATTACAGGTTCTCCGATCTTCTCTATGTTGTGGAACCCTGGTCTTGAGCTCTTAGCATGAGACTCCCTATCCTGCCTTGCTACCCATGTTGAAGAACACTACTCTTTTCACTGGGGCTCAGTGATTCCGAGTCTATTCCTCTCTACCCACAGGTTGGGACACCCCAGTCAGTGGGATCCTTCCTGGGGAGCTGCATTCTTGGAACTATGACTAGAAGTCCTTCCTCTGCTTCCATTGGTGATCCTCGTACCCTCCGAAGGCCCTTCAAGAAATAATCATTTCTGTCAATTTTCAGCAGGAAATGTACTCGGAGCTCAGTGAAGAGTCTCAGAGAAGCAGGAGGTGCCCCAACCCTCTGTCCCCTGGTTGGTGGCTGCTGCCAGCTTGTTTCAGAGCTCAGAATCTTGGAAAGTTGCAGGCAATCTGCTAAGTAGCTGAGCCCACAATCAGAAGAGGTGGGCATCTCAGGCACCAGGATATCCATTTGATAAGGCTTTAAATCCCAAGCCACCAGGATGGCGCATTGGGGAAGGGGAATGTACTTAAGGAGCACAGATTGTCGTCCTGTGGAAGACCAGATTATAGGAAAAAGAGAAAGGAAGTTATCAAAGTCAAGGACTTTCCAGACTGCCATCTCCGGTCAGATCAGCACACCATGCGTCATTGGCTTTTCTCTCTGCTGGCTCCCTGTCCTGCAGAATGGGGTATTAAAAACTGCTTCAACCCACCAGGCCCTAGTTTGTTTGTTTGTTTGTTTTTTGCAGAGTAAGGATCTTGTTCCCCACAGCTCTATCCAGCATCCTTGCTCTCATGTCACCATGGGTCTCCAGAGGGCCTGGCATCCACTTTAGACCAGCAGCTAGCTCTGACCTTACCACTAACCCCATGTCAAGAGGCACCTGTTTCAGTGTTCAGCAAGTCCTACTTGTAGCAGGATGCCCGTAGCCAAGGACAAGAGTGGCCCAACACTAAAGGTAACTTTCTTATGGCGTTATGAAGATATTTCTGTGCTCTTTAAAAACTAGGTTGTGTGGTATGAATGGGAACTTTGTAGATGGTGGTCACCAAGCTCCAGAAATTCTCCTGTTTCTGCTACCACTCAGTGCTACCAGGTGTATATAGGACCATAGGATTATACCTGTCTTGTTATGTGGGGTGCTGGAGTCCAAATTCAGGTCTTTATGCTTATGTGGCAAAAAGTGCTGTTGCCACTGAGCCATCTTCCCCAGCCTCCAGATTGGACCACATCAGATGAAAATAAGGATAATCTTTCAGAATCTTTCCTGATTTAGAGGATCTTTTTTTATATCTTTTTTTTTTTTATCTCTCGTCAATTCTTTCCAGTACATTCAGAACTGTTTGCAATAGAAGGAGCAAGAGTAATAAATCTTGTCTTCTTCCTCAACTTCAAATAAGTCACTCTTGAGTAAGGTGATGGTTGTATACAATCTTCATTGGGTCAAGAAACATTCCTTCTTTATTAATCTTTTGAGCATGCCGATGAGAGTGTGCTACTTCCATCACTGAGGTGATCCTAGGCCTCCATGCCTTCTTCTGATAAGGTGATGTACCCCCATCCATTGCTTTATATACATTTGACCATCATTTCACTTGGGGCAAACCTCCATACACGGTGCTCTAAGACTCTTCTAACCTGCTCCTCAAAATGCTTGCAAGTGTTTCATTCACCAGGGAAACTGCCCTGCTGTCTTCTTTCCTTCTCTGCTCCTGTCTGACTTTAATATCAAGGTAATGCTATGTTTATAAAATGAAATTGAAAGTGTGGCCTCCCTTCAAGGGCTTAATAAATGTTGACAACAGTCATTCATTAAATGTTTAGTAGCCTTCTACTGAGGCAGCCTGATCTTGACCTATGCACAGACTTCTGATTTCTGATTCAGCTTTCTCATTCATTATTGGCATTTCACTTGTCCCAATTTCATATTTCCCTTTGGATCCATGTTTGCAGAGTGTATGCTTCTGGGAATCTACTGATTTCTGCTAGGACATCAGGTTCTAGTGAATTCTATTCTAATCTTTATGATTTATTAATTCTTTTGTAATCTTCATGATTTATTTCCTCTCACTACTTTGGGCTTAGCGGAAAAATCCCTCCCTCCCATGTGTGTATTCTTCTCTCTCTCTCTCTCTCTCTCTCTCTCTCTCTCTCTCTCTCTCTCTGTGTGTGTGTGTGTGTGTGTGTAGTTCTTTGAGGTACAAGCCGTTTTTTTTGAGATGTTGCTTCTTCCTCAGTGTAGGTGTTTGTCATGCCAAACATCTTTTTGGAACTGAATGTGCTCTACCTCATATGTTTTTCTTATGTCTTTCCAATTTTCTTTGTACCGAGGCAATTTTTCTTCTTTCTCTTTGGTACATTCTTTAACCCACTGTTTATTTAGGAATGTATTTAATTTTCATGTATTTGAAAATTTTCTGATGTTGCCTCTGTTGTTGAATTCTAGTTTTGTGTCCGGTGATCAAAATATAATTATCATCCTCTCAAGGCATCCCAACTGGGTTTGTGGGGTACAGTCTTCCCTGCCCTGGGGAACACTTTGTGTTCTACTGGGTAGGGATGAAATGTTCTGTGCATGTCTGTTCAGTCAAGTTGATTTATAGTGTCGTTCAAACACACTGGTTCTCTATGTATTTTGTCTGAATCACCATTGGTGTTAAGTGTTGAAGTCAGTTGTTGACTTTGTCGATTCACAACTGTTCGCCAGAATACCTCAAACTGGGGCATCTATGAATGATAAAGATGTCACACTTTGGGGATTGAGAAGTCTAAGGACAGAGTGGTACAAGGCCCAAAGTCTAGTGAAGTGTCATTCTCTGCACATTGCTACTACCTCTTCTTTAGTAAGGAAAGGGAAAGTTGTTCCCATTTGAGGGGCACTAATCCCATTTCTGAAGGTATAATGTCTGTAATTAATCACTTCCCAATTTCATCTGCTGATCATATTTATAGATAATGATTATAATTCATTGAACAATTGACTACTTATTCACGATAACTGTATTTTGTGCATTCTATCTGATTTAAGGATGGCTACACCTGCTGTTTATCATCCACATGGCATATTCTTTTCTTTTAAAATGTTTATGTTCATTCATTCGTGTGTGTGTGGGGGGGTGGTGTCTGTGGGTGTGAATGCCATGGTGTGTCTATGACCACGGCAACTTTTATGAAAGGGAGATTTGATTGGGGCCTTGCTTACAGTTTCAGGGGTTTCATTCATTATCATCATGGCGGAGAGTATGGCAGCCTGCAGGGAGATGTGGCACTGAAGGAGAAGCTGAGGGTTCTACATCTGGATCCACAGGCAGCAGGAAGACGGAACTCATGGCCTGGCTTGGGCTTTTGAAACCTCAAAGCCCACCTCCAATGACACACTTCCTCCAACAAGGCCACACCTACTCTAATAAGACCACATCTAATCCTTCTTAAGTAGTGCCAGTCCATGGTGAGCAATCATTCAAACAAAAGAGCCTATGGTCCATTCTTATTCAAATCACCACAGGTAGTAAACTTCCTTGCCTTTTTTTTTTTAACTGACAAAATCTTTCTCTCATTTTGAAGCTACCTTTGCGGGGTTAAGCATTCTTGGTTAGAAGGTCTTTTATTTTCATTCTTGAATATTTTATAATTCTGCTCTCTCCTGATCCACAAGCTTTTTGCTGAGAATCTACTGATAGACTTTTCAGGATCTCCTTTCTCTTGCTGATTCCAAACTTGTCTTTATACTTTTAATTGTGAAATATAAATGCTTTGTATCTCAGCAGGCTTATCTATCTCCATGTTCAGGTTATCTGAGTTTTGCTGGGTATCACGCATCTGTTTGTTTATATCTCTAATCTGTTGGGAGATTATTTTTGTCATGATCTCTATTAATAACCTTGTAGTTTCTTTTTTCTTTCTCTGTTCCTTCTGAGACCTACAGAAGCGGATGTTGTTTTCCTTCTGGTGTCCCGCAGTTATAAGAGCTTTCTCTCCAGTCATATACACCCCTTTTCTGGATAAATTCTAACAATATGTCTTCAAACTCAGTGACCAGGCTCCCATTTGACTGGATCTGGTACTGAAGCTCCATTGGGTTTTTTAGTTTAATCGTTGAATTTTTCAGCTCCGGAATTTCTTAGGTTTCATTTTGCTTTATTTCTATTGATTGAACTAGTTTTTCGTTCATGTGTCGATTCTCTGATCTCATTACTTGCAGACTTGTGCTCCCACGCGGCTCACTGACTATACAAGGAACAGTTTGAGTATTTCTTAGGCGATTTGTAGGTCTCTGTTTGAGCTGAGTCACTGGAGATCATTATTTTTGTCTTTGCTGCTATCCCATTTTGATGGTGTCCCAGTTTTTTGATTCTTCCTGTTCTCTAAAACCCTGTTTCCACTTGAAGACACAGCCTTCTCCTGCACAGTCTATCAACTGGGAGAGTTTTGTTTTGTTTTTTTTTTCATGCAGCCTTGCTAGAGATTTTGGAAGTCCATCTGACTTAGGATGCACCATTGATATACCTGCAGCCCTTGTGTTTCTCTCTTGACTGGGATAAGTATGAAAACTCTGAGTATTTTCCTACTTCCCTTGGCTGAGCCAGCTGTTGGTGAGTGCTTCTGCAGTACTAATGCCATGTAAAGGAGCCATAAACATGTCTTCAAAAGTTTGCAAATAGGTTCTCGGAAATACCCATGGAAAATAGAAGCAAAGGTTGACCAGTAGAGGGCTCAGGTGAGATATCCTGCAGGTTCATAGGAAGGCCCCTCAGTATTTCATAAGACACTTGGGAGTACCTGTGACCACTGCTTTAAGGTTACCTGATGGAGACTCTCCTCATACTCTCTCCCCTCAATGATCTGGGTGAACTAAGGCAGAAGTAGGCCTTTGAGAAGTTCCCTTAGGTTTGAGACTATCTCTGTGCTCTTACCTTCCCAAGTGAGTGGCTTACAGCATGTGTGTTCCTTGACACGGAACCACACCACTTTGAGTGAGATGAGTGAAGGTGAAGTAAAATTGTTCTAGTTTTGGATTATGAGACTTCTTATATCTAAGCACATATACACACTATGCTGAGATTTTTCCACTGGATTCCTATGTTTCCAGAGATATATTCCCATCAATGATAGTCACAATGTTCTTTGGGTATGCACGTGGATATTTGTACATGTGTGCACACATGCACATGGAGGTTATAGGTTGATGACCTATGCTGCTGTCTTCCATTATTACTCATTTCTTTTATTACTTATTTCCCCTTAGTTCCGTTATTACCTTATCTTTTGAGACAGGATCCACTGAATCTGGAGCTCATTGACTAACTAGTTTGTCTGACCGGCAATCTCCAGAGATCTACCTATTCCATGCCCCCATCCCAAGCGCTAGCATTACAGATGCACTTGACCACCCTCAGCTTTTGTGTAAATGCTAAGAATCTGAGCTCAGGTCCAAGCTACTGTGCAGAAGGTACTTTAGTACAGAAACCATTCCTCTGGGCCCACAATTGGTGTTTGCTATCGCCACTTCTGCGGTGAAACATTGTGTGTTTTTTTGTTTTGTTTTGTTTTCTGATAGATTTTTTTTTAGAATTTAATCTTCTCTCATTTATTACATTCCAACAACAATCCCCCCTTCTTCTCTCTCAAATCCCCCCACCCAGGTTCCAGCCCAATCTACTCCTCCTCCTTTCCCTTCAGAAAAAGGAGGGCCTTCCAGAGATATCAATCAAACATGGCATAACAAGCTACAATAAGACCAATCACCTTCTCTCATATTAAGGCTGAATGAGGCAACCCAGTTGGAGGTAAAGGGTCCCAAACTCAGGGAAAAGAGTCCGGGCTAGCTCCTGCTCCCACTGTTAGGAGTCCCACAAGAAGGCCAAGCTGTACCACCGTAACATATGCAAAGGCCTAGGTCAGTCCCATGCACGCTCTCTTTCTCTTCTTCATTCAGTTCATAGCTCCAGTCAGTGGACCAGTGCAGCCCACGTTCAGGGTGGATCTTCCTACCTGACTTAACCCATCTGGGAATTTCCTTGCAAGCATGCTCAGAAACTTGTAGAATCATGTCTACTGGCTGATTCTAGATCCGGTGTGCCTCTCTTGGAGCTATTTACATGCCAGGCACACACACACACACACACACACACACACACACACACACACTCCTGGAAGGATGTCTTATTTCTTCCATCCTACCTACGCATTTGCAAACCAAGAAAGACAGCAAGGAGTGAAGTGGTTGAGGGTGGTCAGTAGGTGACCAAGCCGAGGTGACCAAGGGAGGTTGGTTCCTGAGTGCACACACTGTGTGCTGGGCTCTGGCTCCTGTGCTGCTCTGCAGTGTCTTTGTCACATGCATGCTTGTACGGCTCTCTTTGGTAAGAAGAGCTCCGGAATGCAACCTTCCATGCCTGCAAGGCTGCTTTTAATGCTGTCACCGTCCCATCTGTGCATCCGCCACTCATGAATTTTGAAAACAATTATCTCCATAGAAATTCACAAAATTGAGGATTTTCAGGTAATTCTGCATCTGATTATTTGATTTTACTATCCTTGAGTCCACTGCAGGAGCTGAAGCTATCTCTCCAGGGGTAGAGTGCTTATCACGAAAGCATGAAGACCTGAGTTCAATTTCCAGCACCTACACAGAAGGCAGACCATGAAGGTGTGCCCTTGTAATCCCTGTGATGGGGGAGGTAGAGATAGGATTCCTGGGGATAATTAACCAAGAAGACTATCCAGGTTGGCAAACCCCATCTCAATGTGAAACCCCACCTCAGAAAACAAGTTGGAGAGCTTCTGAGGAACATCTGAGGTTGACCTCTGACCTCCACACATGTGTACACGCATGCACATGCACTGGCATGAACACACATGGAGGCTCCATGAGATTTTCAGGTAATTCTCACTCCGCAATCTCTGTCCACTATGGAGAAGTTCACTGAGATGTGAGGGAAGAGATTCACACTCAGTGAGAGAGCAGAGAGTGTCCAGCCGCCGAGTCTATAGACAGAGAGCAGATGGCGGGGGACTGCGCAGTCACCAAGAGAATAAATAATCAGCAGGGAAGATCGGCCAGTGGGATTCGGGGAGTCGCCGATGAGGCTCTGTGAAATCTCTAAACTGGAGTCGTTTCTTCTGATCGCTCCCCATTAACTGAATATTTCTAATTTAATTAGGTCACATTTTATACCCTGCCTGCGCACGAGCAAAATTACTGCAGGTTTGGAAAGCAAAGACGCTTTAAACATGCTGACAGCAAAGAGAAGCCATAGAAAGGGGTAGGTGAAGGGACCCAAAGGCCGTGCGCAGCTCCAGGCTGGTCTCCTCGGGCAGAGCTGCCACCGTGAAGTCCACGTGTGCTATGTTCTAGGTCACTGTTCAGACCGCAGGCTGCACAGCCTGAGCATAAACAAATTAACCAAGTATAAAACCAGCCAGGCTCCTGCACAGAAACATGCATTTAGACTTTGGTGTTTTATGCATTGGCTAAGAAGACATCTCTACAGAGCAGTTTGTCTGGATGCTTTAGGGCTTTGAGGCTGAAACAGACTTGTGAGGAGGAAATGGATGCCCGCGGAGGAAAGGAAGACTGTCCCCATTCCTCAATTGTGAGCTGCTGTGTATTCTAGTGACTCATCGTCTTGTTGCTGTGACAAGAGACGTAACTTACGGATGTCCTGACGCCAGGGCCCAGGTCATCATGGTGAAGAGGGCCTGGCGTCAGGACAGGAAGCAATTGCTCGCTTGTGTGCAGTCAGGAAGCTGGGAACACTGATTGTTGGAGCTCAGCTCACTTTTGATTTTTTTATTTAGCCCAGGACGTCAGCCCCTTTTATGGTTCGACCTTGATTAACCTAACCTAGAAAGTTCTCCCAGATGTACCCAGGTGACTGGAGGTTCTGTCAGGTTGACAATGGTAACTGGAATGGGGAGGGACAGCGTGTTCTGACAGCTCAACAGGACCTTGTCAGCACACCAGCACCGTTCTCCCAGTGTCCTCTCTGATATCTGGCTGGCAGGGTCAGACCACCAACTGTGCTGGATGGTTTGTGTCAACGTGACAATAACTAGAGTCACCTGGGAAGAGAGGGCCACGATGGAAGAATCATCTCCATCATCTGGCTTGTAGGCACGTCTGCGGGACATTTTCTCAATAGCTAGTTGATGAGGAGGGTCTAACTCAGGGGCAGGTGCCATCCCTGGGCAGGTGGTCCCTGCTTATATAAGAAAGGTAGCTGAGCAAGCCAGCTTCTGTGTCTCTGCCTCAGTCCCTGCCTCCACATTCCTCCCTGAGTTCCTACCCTCGCTTCCTTCAGGGGTACACTGCAACCCAACCTCGAAGTATAATCCAAGTAAACCCTTTCCGCCCCAAGCTGATTTTGTTCTGTGTCATCATGGCAACTGAGAAGCAAAGTAGAGAACCCTACACTCAGAATTATCTTACATTTATGAATTCAAATCCATGGCCTGCTTTGAATTCCACTGCTTTTATTAGCTGCTTGAGATTTTATTTAATTGAATATTGGCTCTAACCATCAGTACCTTGGAATAACATCAGCATTAGCTAAGCAGGATGCAGAATGACAGCGCCCAGCATCTTTACAGGGGCCGTACATGCTCCCTAGTGCTCAGGATATGAGAGCCCGGAAGGAGGGATGACAAAGCTTTGAGTGCATGGATATCAAGGCAGAGACTCTGGGACCGCCTGCCCATCCGTCTTCCTGGTGGTGGTTTAATAAGCCTTTCCTCCGAACCTTTCAGTATTGCTACATTTGACTCCAGGGCAGAACGGGAGTAGCCCAGTATCCTTGCGTGACTGATGTATACCAGTGGTGTAGAGAAGTGATCTCTAAGTGTGGGCAGGAGGATGAGACACATGTCTGGAGGCCACGTTTATAGCGGTGCAGGCTGAAGTCAGAGCTGTAGTGAGGTGTGAGGCCCGAGCTCTAATGTCAGGGAAGGAGGGGAGGGGCATGGGAAGCTGGGAGGTTGAACAGAATTCAAGAGCTGCAGACTCATATGATAGACCTTATTCACGCTGGGTGAAGGCCACCACATAAACTGCTAGGAAGGCAGATGCTGGCAGACACCCAGGAATATACTGGCACATGCATACAACACACATGTGGGCACTCACACACACTCACACACACACACACACACACAGACCCACAAATAGACAGCAGCAGGACAGGCCTACACAGGCATAGTGAGAGGGTAAAGGTCAAATGTCGGGCCTCTGACCTCAAAGCTACATTTCTTTGGAACCAATGCAAATACAGCCTTCTGCCAGGAATGCTGATATGACAGATCATATCACTATTTATTTTGATGGTTTCCAAACATTTGATGTCAGCCATTTTGTGTTAACCATAGCCCCATAAATGTCAATATCAGCCATGTTTAAGCCAACTCTTACAGTATATCTGTATCAGTGCCCTGGCCTCTAAACATAAACTGACCGGCTGGACCTGGCAGCAACAGTAGGGATAGAGGCACAACTACAAGCTGTCCCTGTCAGCCTGAGGACTTCTTTAATCTTTTAAGAACTTTGATTCAAATAAAGTAGATCCTTGGCCATGGCACAGAAATGATTTTTAGCATGAGCTGCTATGAAACAAAGTTGGAGTTTATTAAAGATGAAAGGGAATGGCTTAACCATTTCTGCTGACATGTTGAAACACCATGACCAAGATCAACGTGGGCTTATTCTTCTTACAGCTTGTAGTCCATCATTCAGGGAAGCAGCGTGGAAACTCAGTGCAAAAACTGATGTAGAGGCCCTGGAAGAATCCTTATTGCCTTGCCCCTTGTGGCTTGCTCAGTCTACTTTCTTATAGCATGCAGGACCACCAGCCCACGGGTGGCACCACTCACAGTGAGCTTGGCCCTCTCCCATCAATCACAGATTTTTAAAGAAATGTACCAAGGTTTCCCACAGGCCAACCTTGTGGGGATATTTTCTCAGTTACGGTTTCCTCTTCTAACATTACTGTAGCCTGTGTCGAGTAACTAAGCAACACAGGGGGTTAGGGAGATGGGTCAGGGGGTTAGGGAGATGGCTCAGTGGGTGAAGTGACTATTTCGCAAGTCTGAAGACCTGAATTTGGATCCCCAGAACCCACATTAGGTCAGGCGCAGGCGCCTGCATCTATAACCCCAGAGCTAATGTTCTGAAACAGAGAGCAGAGACGAGAGAATTGCCGGAAACTCAAGGGCAGTGCCAGCTAGTCTGCTAGTCTGGAGGATGCAGTTGTAAACAACCAAGAGATTCTGCCTCAGACAAGGTGGAAGGCAAGGAATGGCACCCACGTTGTCGCCTGACTTCCACTCTTGAGTGTGTGCGCACAAACACGAACACACACATACGCACACACACACACACACACAGACCAGAAAATCACCCAGGGAAAGAATAAATCACACCTGAGACCTTGAGTGCGGGCTTCTCCAGAAAGCATCTAAATTGAGCCATAATAGTGGTGACTCCATCAGATCTGGGGGGCTTTGTAAATCTCATTGTCCAGTGGGCTTCTAAGAGACCCTCCCCTCCTCTATTCCCATCTGCCTTTTGAAAAATTGAGATTATAGGGTGGCCCCGGAGGTGTGCAGGGTGGTATTTCACACTGATAAGGGAAAACCTGGGGCCATCAGGCTTGTACTATGGGTTCTGGAAAACGGCAGCTGGGAATCATAAATGTCCTAAGCAGGTGTCCCTGCTTCTCAGCTGCAGAGAGGTCATAACCAGACTCTATAGAGTGAGGAAGTCCTTTTCCTTTTCATGCCTGTGATGGTCTCTGTTTTTCGAGCTGCACCAGTTCCCTGATGCTCTGGCCTTCACACCATCAATCACCATGCCTGCGGTCAGCTTCAACTTCCAGGATTTTTCTAAAACCTCACATTGGAAACAGAAGGCCTTGAGGCGAGGGGTGCCTGTTTTTCTTGTCCTGGATGCAGCCGCATCTGTCCCAATCCCTGTGGTCTCTGTCCCCAGAGACCTCTGTTCTCTCCAGTAACTTTTCCTTTAGAGCAGAACCACGGCCTGGCTCCTCCACCCCAGTTCCTCTGCCGTGAGTAGCTTCTGCTATAGCCTCTTCCTGAAATACGTTCCCCTTTAATAAGACACACACAGTGTGATAACCATCTGGCTCCTTTATTTCTCAGTGGAGCTGAGCATGTTCGGTACTGACCTTTGCTGGCCTTGCACTTCGCTGGAAGCAATCCGCTTATTAAATCAGAAACCAGAGAAGACCCCTGATCCTTACCCCTGACCGCATGACAAGCCTGAGGCTGGTGTCCTCCTGACTTCTGGCGGACTGGCATTTAAATGCCAACATCTCTCCAAAGAGCTGCGATGTGGGCAGTAGGCTGGGCATAACTTTTTATACTTCATTTCTCACGTACAGGAAGAAAAGGACATAGAAAATGTCGTGAGGTCTTGATACTATCACTAATGGCTGCTTGAGCAGAGGAGCCACTGCTGTGGACTGGGGCTGTGGTAGGCCCTGAAGAGGTTGGGAACGCTCCCACGGTACCCCAGTGATTCTCTGAGTTTCTGCCTGTCATCGCTCTATAAAGCATAGTGACTGACCTATGGCTACAGAAACTGAGCGCAAGGAGTGAACTCATCATGGAAACTAAGAGGCAGGGGCACTGCAGCCAGGCTCTTCTTTTCTATTGGGCGTGGCCATATGGAACAATGATGAGAAATGTTTGCTTAGCCAGCAAAGGCTTGGACCGGACCGTGAGGTCAGTGCAAGAAGCCATGTCCACGTCAGCTTCCATGGGGACCTGACTGGGGTATCCTGCCATCTAAGAATCCAACAGAAAACCCCACCGCAGGATGGTAGAACTCGAGGCAGCACTCACCCTGGAGCATCTGCCTCTGGTTACCCCCGTGGCGTGTGCTGAGAAGGAGTCCGTGGTCCTCTTAGTGACACCTGTCATTAAAACCTTCATGTTCGGTTCTGAATTTAACCAGTGCCTTATGCTCAGGAGCTACTCTTTGGGGTTGGTTCACCCAGCAATTGCTGCATTTCCTGAAGCCAGCTTAGGCCATCTTTTTCTCTTATACAAAGAGGCCTAGTAGTTTATTACTTCTGTGCCAGCCACAGGCCCCATCAAGAAGCCACATTACAGACACGAATACAACAGGACTCAGAAGCGTGGGGCCCTTTGCTTCAGTGTGTGGCACCCGGAGATGCTGAGCAGGACCCAGAGTAAGCTGTCTCATTCTAGACATCACTCTGCTTCCTGGCTTCATAGCCTTAGAAATTTTATAGGCTGTCACGCTTGGATTGCCTCCAAGGATTCTCTTTTTTATCTCCTTTTGTTTTGATCCTCTCAAAACTGCTTTCTTATTAGTCTTTTTTTTGTTACCACTACAATTCTTTTTTTTTATTTAAATTTATTTATTTATTAAAGATTTCTGCCTCCTCCCCGCCACCGCCTCCCATTTCCCCATCAAGTTCCCCTCCCTCATCAGCCCGAAGAGCAATCAGGGTTCCCTGACCTGTGGGAAGCCCAAGGTCTGCCCACCTCTATCCAGGTCTCGTAAGGTGAGCATCCAAACTGCCTAGGCTCCCACAAAACCAGTACGTGCAGTAGGATCAAAAACCCACTGCAATTGTTCTTGAATTCTCAGTATTCCTCATTGTCCGCTATGTTCAGCTAGTCCGGATTTATCCCATGCTTTTTCAGACCTAGGCCAGCTGGCCTTGGTGAGATCCCAATAGAACATCCCCATTGTCTTAGTGTGTGGGTGCACCCCTCGTGGTCCTGAGTTCCTTGCTTGTGCTCCGTCTCCTTCTGCTCCTGATTTGGACCTTGAGATTTCTGTCCGGTGCTCCCGTGTGGGTCTCTGTCTCTGTCTCCTTTCATCGCCTGATGAAGGTTAATATTCAGGAGGATGCCTATATGTTTTTCTTTGGATTCACCTTCTTATTTAGCTTCTCTAGGAACATGAATTATAAGCTCAATGTCCTTATTAGTCTTAATGACGCTTTGGTTGCTTCCTCGTTGTCTACAGAAGACAAGTGCTTTGAATTGGTTTTCAAAATCCTCCAGAATTGTGCCCAACTTACCTTTCCTTTCTATTATAAAAACACTACATGAACTGACACATGATAATTGGCTATTATTAGGACTCCCCAAACCTCTGTAGTCTGCTGTCTCCTCTGTTTCTGGTACATGGCACTCCTAATTCTACCGACCCCCAAACTGATGTAGGGTGGCTTTGGAACCCGGCAGTGGGTAGAATCAGGAAGAACCTTTATAAACACATAGAAAGATCCTGGGCTATTTCAAAGAGCTTGCTAAATATGGACAGTGCTGAGGTAAATGATAATTTTAGAAAATTCCTCAACTACCGAAGAGAAAGTCTAAACTTCATGGAACAGAATGCTAGCAGACACGTGTGTGGAGGAGGTTCACAAAGAGGGCTTTGTGGTAGTTTTCTAGCTTTAGGATATTAGAACAAATGGTATCTTTATGATTATAAACGAATACTGACAGCCTAGCAAAAGTGTGTCTTGTATGATCACAGAGGCATTTGAGATGTAAGGGGAACTAGAGGGCAATTATCGGCCCACAGCTGAAAAGCACATTAGATAGGCTTTGCAAGTTCACTTTTGGTGGTGAAGGATAGATTGGCCACTCTGTTGCCCTGGCAAAATAGCAATGCCTGATGGGTGCAACTTAAGGAAGGAGGGGCTTATTTGGCTCACAGCTGGAGAGGACAGTTCACGGTGGCCAGGAAGCCATGGTGCAGCAGCTCGAGGTAGCTGGTCATATTGCAGCCAGGGCAGCCAGGAAGCAGAGAGCTGGATGCTAGTGCACAGTTCACTTTCTCGTTTTCATTCAGTATGAGACTATCGTCCATGGAATGGTGCTGCCCACATTTAGGGTACCTCTTCCTACCTTAATTAACCCAGTCTAGAAACTCCCTTACATATTCCCAAAGGTTTCGCTTCTAGGAGATTCTGAGTCCTCTTAAGTCGGCAATCAGCATCAGCCATCACAGGAGACCATCTCAGCTGCAAGCCATGGAAAGCAGAGACTTTGGCTCTGCAATATCACAGAACCATTCTCTGCCAGCTGTCCAGTGATGAAGAAGGGTGCTCTCCCCAGAGCAGTTAGCCAGCAGCCTCGCTGGCTGATACCTTGATCTCAGGCTTTTCACACTGAATAGAGGAACAAGGACTTGCAAACCACAGAACAATGAGATGCTAGATGTGTGCTCTTCACAAAAATCTTTTACATGTGTTTATTTGTTTAAGGGAGTGCATGTGGCAAGAGAACGGTTTGTGGCTGTCTGTTCTTCCCTTTTAACCATGTGACCCAGGGATGCCTCATCTCATCTCTGTCACCCAGTGCAGGGGTCACAAGGCCATGTAACCATTTTTCATGTGGGTTCCAGATTCCAGGGCCCAAACTCGGACCCCCATTTTGGGCAACAAGGCCTTTAGCAGTTGAGGCAGTTTTCCAGCCTTAGAACCTACGGTTTTAATTACTATTTTATGTGTGTTTTTGTCTTTCTTGAAAATATTCAAGGAGAGAGGAACGTAGAGCCTATTCTATTCGTTGTCTCCCAGTTTGCTAACTCGTCTCTGATTTGGTCCGATCTCCTGTGAACCAGTAGATTCATACCTTGGTTTTTCGTAAGCATGAGTTCTAGAACTTCTATTACATTCTTCTTCAAGCATTTCAGCTCTCTGGCGAACTTCATTGAAATCTTGTTACTCTTTTCGTGATACATCAATAATCAGCATTTCTTGGCATTTTTCCATGCTGTATTCCATGGCTAGCATTTTTCTCTTAGTTTGGTTTCTTGTTCTTCCCAATTTGAGATTAAAATTAGTCACCATGTTTCAGTCACTTTCTGGGTACAATGACACCTCCCTTCTCTTGTTGTTCTGTCTTTCTAAGCAGGACTCCCGTGGAAGGAGATCAGTTCAGCACAGCCTGGTGTGTGCTTGAGCCATGGGAGGCCGCCGCGGGAGGCTGCCCCGGAGACAGTGCAAGGCCAACCTGTGTGACTTACCCTCGCTGTGAAAGCTAACCCCACCAAGTCCCACCGGAGACCCAGCTCCTTTCTCTCCAGTTTTCACACTCCCTGCTAACCTTTTTGGGATTCCAGATTCCAGATAGAGAGCCTGCACACACACACACACACACACACACACACACACAGTGAACTGGGAACCTTCCCTGACTCCCCAGAACCTGACCCTCCAATAATTGTTGGCTTTTGTCTTGTGCTGTCCTCCTCTGAAGAGCCTAAGATGTGTGTGTGTGTGTGTGTGTGTGTGTGTGTGTGTGTGTGTGTGTATGTGTGCGTGTGTTCACATTCTTGTATCCATGTATGTTTGTGGAGGCCAGAGAACATCATCAGCTGTTGTCACTCACCTGTTGACTCCCTTGGTTTTTTTTGTTTTGTTTTGTTTTTGTTTTTTTAACAGGGTCTTTCACTGGTCTGGAACTCACCAAACAGGAGGCTGCCTGGCTAGCAAGCCCCCTGAGTCTGCCTCTACTTCCTCAACTCTGGGACTACAAGCACAACTTCCCCACCAAGCTCGAAAGAAAACAAACAAACAAACACACACACACACACACACACACACACAAAAAAACCTCCAACAAAGCAGAATAAATAAGCATTAAAATGCATACAGCCATGTGGGCTTTGCACGCGTTGATCCTGGAAGTAACACAGGAGTCCTCTGCTCATGACCCAGCAGGTAGACTCCAGTCACATCACAAAAAAGACTGGCAAGTGAGATTTGTGTCTATCCCAGAAAGCAGAGGTTTTGTTAAGATCTGGGAAACTGCAAAGGCACAGGCTGGGTTGAAAAGGGCGAGAGGTGTAATTTGGTGAGTTTAATAACGTTGGGAATGTGGAAGATGAACTGTGTGACCCCAAAGGCACCTTCAGACCTAGTATTCCCTCTACTCCCGAGTATAGTTTATTAAAGGATTGCCTACAGCACATGGAAACACACAGGCACTAGACAAAGGCATCCCCCTGGCCTAGGGATCAAATGCTGCAATCCCAATAGCTTTCATTTTCATGGCTGCAATGCCAGAGTGGAGCCTGTGATTTAGAATTGACCATGGATTCTTTTAAAAATAATATTCCTACACACATTAATTCAGTGAGTCCTCCGAAAGTTCAGTTCAGTGGCCTGCAATAAAATGTTCACTGGCTAGGAGATAACTCAAAAACTCTGTCTAGCATAAAGCTAAAGTGTCTTTTATCCAAGAAGAATATGAGTTGCTTTCTTTCACTGTTGTTAAATTACATTCAAGTCCTAACTGTGCATTTGGCCACTCAGACCTTTAATAGCTGTTCAGGAAATGCAAGCAAAGCAAGATCATCGTGCCTTTCCCCAGAGATACTGCGCTCCCACCAATGAAATGTAGGCAAAGAAAATGACAAAGGAGCCAGGAAGAAGGTTCAATGGTCAAGTGCCTGCTGGGCAAACCTGAGAATCTGAATTCAGATTCATAGCTCTCACAGAAAAGCCAGGCACAGCGGAACCCATCTATAACTCTAGTGATGGGGATGCAGAGACAGGAGCAGCCCTGCCATTCATTGGCCGGCCACTCTAGCTGATTTGATGAACCCCAGGACCAGTGAGAGGACTTGTCTCAAGACACAAGGAAGACAGCTACTGAGGAAGACACACAGTACTGACCTTTAGCCTCCACAAGCACCAACAAGAAAGCAACACTCACTCATACATACACACACACACACACACACACACACACACATACACATATACACACACACGATGACCCAACACAACAGCCAGAAGACACCAACATTAGGCCTAGAAATATACATCATATTAAGATGTTATTGTTCGTTGTTTTATAAGTTACTGGGCCTTGTTTCTAGATAAGCTTTATATCTCCTGAAAAACTAAAAAGATAGTACAAAAAACTCACACACACGCTTTCCCCCCTCTTTCTTCTGTTGGCACATTTCACATTAATAGGGTACATTCATTAAATTTCATGAACAGATGTTGATATATTATTATTGAATATGATCTATGGTTCACATTAGGGCTCCATCTTTGTGTGGTAAAGTAATGTATTTTGACAAATGTGTAATGTTATTTAAGGCAGTATTGGAAAAAAATAGTTTTATTGCTATTATTTTCACTTGTAATTTTCTGATGTTAACCAGGTTCTGATGGCTTAATGTGTGAAGAGTCTGTTCAAATACTTTAGTTCATTTTCATTCTTTGGGAATTGGGCCATTTGTCTTCCTGTTGTCGACTTTCAAGAGTTTGCTGTAGGGGTGGGAGGATGGCTTGGCTGTTGGCATTGTTTGCTGTCCTTGCAGAGGACTAAGTTTGGTTCCCAGCACTCATGTCAGGAGGCTGACAACTGCCTGTAACTAGGGTGCAAGGAGGGGATCCAGTGACCTCTTCTGGACTCTGCAGTGTGTGTGTGTGTGTGTGTGTGTGTGTGTGTGTGTATGTGTGTGTCTGTGTTGAGAGCATGCATGCATATATATGGAGGCCAAAGTCAATCTTGGATCTTATTCCTCTGCTAACATCCACTTTGTCTTTTGACACAGATTTCTCACCAGCCTGGAACTCATCATATGCTTGGTTATACATACTGGGAAGGATGCCCCTGGCATCTATCTCTTCAAGCATGTTCCACCACTTCTGGCTTTTTACATGGATGCTGGAATCAACACATGTCTTCATGCTTACATGCCAAGCACTTTACTGACATCTCCTTAGTACCAGGTCAGAGTTTGGTTCTACAGAAGTCAGGCTTACCAATTTCCTTCTTCAATGGATAGTGTTCTTGCTGCTGAACCAAAAAACAAGCTCTGGGGCTGGAGAGATGGCTCAGAGGTTAAGAGCACTGACTGCTCTTCCAGAGGACCTGAGTTCAATTCCCAGTAACCACATGATGGCTCACAGCCATCTGTAATGAGATCTGGTGCCCTCTTCTGGCCAGCAAGCATACAGAGAGACAGAACACTGTATGCATAATAAATAAATAAAATTAAAAAAACAGCTCTAAGGTCTATGAATTTCTCCTGCAAAATTTATAGCCTATAAGTTTTGTTGTGTATATTTAGCATTTTGTGTATAATGTATTTTGAATTCATTTGTTGAGAAGCAGGAAATCTGTTTGTACTGTATTCACATGGACGTCAGTATGTTCTAGCATCACTTGGTGAAAGACTTTTTCTTTCCATATTAAATTGTCTTTGTTTCTTTGACAAATGTCACTGGCGTATGTAGGTCTATTTCAGAGCTCTCTATTTTGTTCTATCAATCCAGTATTCCATCTTCCCTCCAGTTACACTGTCTTAATTACTACTGCTGTTCTAAAGGCAGTCTTGAAGTCAGATGATGAGAGAATTCCTTCAAATTTGTATATATATATATATATATATATATATATATATATATATAATCTTTTAGTTAGGATTACTATTGCTGTGATGAAACACCATGATCAAAAGAAAATTGGGGAGAAAAGGGTTTATTTGGTTTGCATATCCTGAATCATAGACAATTGAGGGAAGTCAAGGCAAGAACCAAACCCGATAGGAACCAGGAGGCAGGAGCTGAGGCAGAAGTCATGAGGTGTGCTGCTTACTGACTTACTCCAAGTGGCTTGCTCAGCCTGCTTTCTTACAGAACTCAGGACCGCCATTCCGGAGCTGTCCCCATCTACAATGGGTCAGGCCCTCCACCATCAATCACTAATTAAGAAAATGCCCTGCAGACCAGCCTGCAGATAAGTCTTATGAAGGCAATTGCTCAGTTGAGGTTTTGTCCTTTCAGATGATTCTAGCTTGTGTCAAGTTGACAAAAAACTATTCAGAACAGGTAATGATTTATTCGTGAACTTTTCTTTTGAAGGGCAAGGTGGTTGGTTAGAGATTAATTGGAGATATATTTAGTTCTCTCTTTTTCCCCCTACTTCTCCCTCCCTCTCTCTCCCTCTTCCTCCCTCCCTCCCTCCCCCCTCTCACTGTGCATGCACATGTATGTGTGCACATGTGTGTGCCTATGTGTGTTCCTATGTGTGTCTGCCATGATGCATATGTGGAAGTCAGAGAGTCTTGACTACTGACCCTTCCCTTCCACCTTGGGTGAGACAGCTTTTAAGTATTGCTGCACAGGACAGGTTGGTGTTTAGAGAGTCTCCTATTTCTGCCTTCCAGATGTGCACTGGGCCACCCACCTTTTTAGCAAATTCAGGTCCTTGGACTCATGTGGTAAGCATTTTACCCACAGGGCCATCTCCACAGCCCTCCTTCTATTTTTAGTTTTCATCAATGCCTTAAGTTTCATTATACAAGTCTTTCACTTGCTGGGTCAGAGTTATCCCAGGATTTTTTTTTTTTTGAGGCTACTGTGAAAGGTATTATTCCTCCAATTTCTTTCTCAGTATGTTTGTCATTTATGTATAGGAAGACTATTGATTTTTCTTGTTAATTTTGTGTCCTGCTACTTTGCTGAAAGTGTTTCTCAGCTGTAAAGTTTCCTGGTACAGTTTTCTTTCATGTATAAAGTCCTATCATAAATAAGGATACTTTGACTACTTCCTTTTCTTTTTGTATCCCCTTTCTATCTTTTTTCTCCTCTCCATTTATATTATGGATACTTGGAATTATGGAATAGAAATGTATCTGGAACTGTGGCAGCCATGCGGACGTGGGAAGTGATAAGCATACGGCATCTACATGGAAAAGAAAACCCATTGACATACAACATGCAGTGGAGATAAGAAGGGATGAACGCAGGGCAGCCGTGTGGAGATGGGAAACCATGAGCATGAGGCAGCCATGTAGAGATGAGAAGGGATGAAGGTGGAGGAGGAGAAATTATTGTTATGAGGCAGCCATGTGCAGAGGTAAAATGATGAACATGATGCAACCATGGAGATGGGAAGTGAGGGATTGACATGAGGCAGTCGTGTGGAGATGGGAAATGTCTAACATGAGCTCTAAAAGCCAGCACACGCAAAGAGCCTGAACCCTTCATGGATGGCGCACAACACAAGTGGCTAAGAAATAAATGCATAAAATTCCTGGAATTGAAGACAAGTTGGACCTCTGGTTTTTGGAACTGAACACGCTGCGGCCCATCATCAAGATCTCTTCCCTGGTGCTTGCCTCAGAATTCCTGCTCATCCTAGGAAGAAGGATCAGGGAGGAGAACCTTGAGAGGGAGTTAAACAAAATGAGCTGAACTAGTATTAGCTTTGAGCCTCGAAGAAAAAGAAAAGTTGATGTCGCATAATTTAGGCTAATTTCATTTTCCATGAATGTTTTCTGTAAAGAAAAAAGGAGTTTCTACATTGACAGATTTGGGCTTTTGTAAATTACTGACATCTGTGACATGCAGATAGATTAAGTTATAATGTGCCCTCTAGGTGTCCTGAGTGATAAAGCAGAGGTGCTGTGAGTGAGAAATGAGCTCCCCAGAGGGACCCCAACTTCAGCTAGGCTCACAAGCATTGGCCACGCACAGAGCACACATGTTCAAATGGCAGAACTTCGTGATTTGTCTCCATCAAGCCTAACTGACGTGCTTTCTTGCAGGAAGAAGTGAAGTCTGAGATTGTGCTCACTCTCTCCCGCTCTGGATGGCCAACCAGACTGGCAGGTGTCCCACTTATCAGGAGTGGATAAGCAGCCAGCACGAGCTGTGGGAGGCACTAGTGTCTCAGAGCATAGGCTAAGAGACGAAGCAAGATTTTCAGAAATGCCAGGAAAAGCAGCCCAGAATCAAATAGACATGCAAGCAATGCTAACGCAAAATAAAACAAAAAGCAAAAGCAATGTTCAAAGAAAATATGAATTAATTAGTATTACCTGATAGTTATGGAATAATTGTTCTTAAATTATATATCAAAACAGAATGGAGTTCTATATTGGTTATAAGATGAATATATATAAAATAGAAGGACAAAGAAAGGCTAATAAGAAACTCATGGGGAAATATAGTCACAAAAACTCTTAATAAAACCCAGCATAGTAGGGCTGGAAGGATGTCTCGGCAGCTAGGAAAGCTTAAGACTCAGTGTTACTGCTCTTCCAGCATCTGTGGGAGGCTTACCAGTGCCGCTAACTCCAGCTCCAGGGGGATCCAGTGCTTCCGGATTCCTCAGGCACATGCAGACACTCATCCATACACACAGAGCTAAAATAAAACAAAATGAATTATAGATTCTTAAGAAATAAAAATCATAGCATTATAAATATTAACAAAATGTATTTTTAAGGGGGAAATACTGTGATAAATGAAGAAGCTTTCTAGAGGACAAAAGGGTAAGAAAATATAGTCAGGAAGAATAAAAAAAAGTCTGAACTTTGTTTGATTAAATAACATAATCTTCAGTTAACCAAAACAAGCATTAGTGGCTTTACAGGAAGTAAATTACAAATCCAAAATTGTAAGGAAAATTTCCTACCAAGATATCTGTGCAATTTAGCTATTTCCCCTTAAAAACCCAGATAATAAATTGGTAGAAATTGTTAGTTAGCTTCACTGTGGTATAAATGATGTGTAGAAACTTTCACAGTCAGTGTGTATGGTCTGGTGGGTTGGCATTATACATATACCCCCCAAGAAGTCGCCACATAGCCCAGGTGAACATACCCATCACTTCCAACACTTCCAAACTCAAAACATGCTCCTTTAAAAAAAAAAAAACCCTCAAATGTGAATCCAACTGTCCTAACAAGTTTGGATGTGTGCAGATCTTTATTCTTGTCTATAGGCAACTGTGATGGTTGATATTGAGTGCTAGCTTCATAGGACCTAGAAGGACACATCTCTGAACAAGCCTGTGAGGGATCATCTTGATTACAGTAATCAAGATAGGAAGACCCACTCTAGTTGTGGCTAGCGCCATCCCTTGGGGTGGGATCCTGGTCTGAATGAAAAGGAGTGCGTGAGCTGGGCACCAGCATCCATCCCTCTCTCATTCTTGACTCAAGTTATGTGACCGGCTGCCTTGAACTCTTGTCCCTCGACCTCCCTGTCATGATGGGATCCACCCTCCCATCATATCCCAAAATGAGCTCTTCCCCCCTGAAGCTGCTTTGTCAGATATTTTGCCACAACAATGAGAAAAGAAACCCAAACAGGTCACCTCTGATCATTTCTAGAACTTGTTCATCTCACGTAACTAAGACTTGATTCCAATTGAGCAAACACCCATTTCCCCCTTTGGAACCACCAACCTTTGGTGACTACTGTTCTCTTCCCTGCCTCTATGAATTTGATGAGTTCAGAATCCCTTGTCCTTTAGCTGACTTACTTCAATTAAGACAGAGTCAGTATATTACCCCGCAGTTTTATTCATGTTGCAGAAAACAACAGAATTTCTTTCCCCAAGATAATAGAAAAACCCAAGTATCCATTGATACACAAATGCACCAAAAAAATATAGGTTTTACTTACAATGTAACTTGAAGTAAATGGGACCAGTGAGATGGGGCATGAGGTAAAGGCTCTTGCTGACAAGCCTGAAGACTCATGTTCGATTCCCAGGCACCAAACCATGGAAAGAGAAAACCAGCACTTATAACTTGTCCTCTGACCTCTATAGATACACTATTCTTCATGAAAACACACACAAATGTTAAAAAAGGTAAATGTATAATTATCTTAATATACATGAATAGCATAATTTAAAAACATGTCCTTCAAACTAAGAAAGCAACTGATATTCTAGTAAATCTTTCTTACTTTAGCAATGTGTTGGTAACAAAGTCCTCATAAACAGTAGAGAATTGGTATCTAGAGCATGCTTTTTTGGCTTCTTCTAAATGTAAAATGGTGTGGTGGATCAACTTTATAAGTTTTTTTAATTTCTGGGTGAAATAATAAGCTAAAGACTGCTCCTGAGTGTCCTGCAGACATAGAGCCAGAATAAGAGGGCAGACTCTATTCCAAGGAGATACAGAAAGGAAAGAGGCTGCTCAGTGACGTGATGCTGGAAGAGCTATGCCAGACAGCAGATGCGTGAACTGCAATCCAAAAGCACAAGAAACCCCAAATCATCAGGGGAATAGAGTGCGTCCAAATGACCATAACTCCTCAGCCACAGAACTCAGAGGTACTGAAACGGGAACATGCCAGGTGATGATTTCCAAAGTTTGCCAGCGGAAGTCATCACTGTCCTGAAATAGGACATAGGGAAGCAGATGGGTTCAGGAGAGGCCCTGGGAGGAGAGCCAGGAAAGCAAAAGAATAAGACAATCAGCAAGAGGAATGAGAAAGTCAGGCTCGTGTGAGTCGAGGGGAACCTTCTCACCTCATGGGGTGAAGGAAGAGAAGGGGGTGCGGAGAATACTGGTATACTGCTGTTTTGTTTGAGGACACCAGCTCCTAGTTGGCCTGACTTCTCCCACAGGCTCTGCTTCTTGGAGGTTCTGCCATCCCCCAGGAGCACCTGGGCTGTGGTCCAAGGCTTAACACACAGATCTTCTCAATTCCTTGCAGGCCTATAATAGGGGTAATTAGGTGTGCTCTAAATGATCATCAACATTAAAGGGCATGAATAAGATGGGGAAGATGGCTCACCGTGTGAGGGCTCCTGCCACCTCACCACCTGGCTTGATCTCCAGAACCTACTTTACGGAAGGAGAGAACTAACACCCGCCGGCTGTCTTCTGACCTCCACATGTACTGTGGCTCATGTGTAGCCCACGTGTACACACATACATAAATCAATGGAAGAGCAAGATTTTTTAAGGCATAAATAAACCGTGGTGTATTTACTCGATAGAAAGTTATTTAGGTGAAAGTTTATTGACAAGAACTGCCGGCTTGAACAACAGACAAATCTCAGAACTCAATGGTGTTTAGTCTACAACAACAGTCTTAAAGATTTCTACCCCACACATCTATGAAAATATTGAAATTACAAAGGTTTTCTATTTGGTGAGTGTGGGATGTTGTATAATAATGCTTGCCATCCCATAATGCAGGTTTAATATTCTGATGTTGCAAGTTGGTGTTGTTCACCCCCTGCCGTATGTGCGCATGCCCACACCAGGCCTGAGACTGAATGTAGTGCCTCATCCGTGCTAGGCAAGTACTCTATGACTGAGTGATGTTTCCAGCCTGGAGAAGTCAGAATGCTGTTTGCGGGCACTTGGGAGAAACTGCTTGCATGGGTTTCTAACTATAGGGTGAGACAAGAGTGCCCTTGGAGGCCTTTGTGGGACATCACATTACTTTGTTTTTTAAAAGCCTGCAGCTAATAGTCAACACATTAAAGCTTCCCAGGGCTAGCAATGTTCATTATATGATTCTGCATAAAACTTCTTGTGTTTACAATATTTCATAATAAAAACTGGACAACAGCTAACAGAGAAAGATGAATGTAAGCTGAATTTGCCAGTGCCTCACCACCAAAGTCTGGCTCAGTGGGCTTGACTGCTGACAGGAAGCTTGGCACCCAGTGCCTCTGTCATCTGCACTAAAATAAAATTCTTTCAATATGTTCGTTCATATAATTCATATAAAATTGTTAAAGTTAAAACGCATTAACTAGAGCCACTGAGGTGAACAATAGATGCCAAGGTTCAATCACACCCTCAATAGATGACCCATTCTTCTTATTACTGTGTGTGTATGTCCTAGCCGCTGTTCTATTGTTGGGAAGAGACATCAAGACCAGAGCAAGTCTTCTAAAAAGAAACCATTTAATTGGAGTTTGCTTGCCCTTGCAAAGGTTAGTCCATTATGTCTGAGAGTATGGTGACATGTAGGCAGACATCGTGCTGGAAAAGCAGCTGCGAGTTCTACACCCAGATCCACAGACAGCAGGAAGAAAGAGACACTGGGCTTGTCTTCCTCCAACAAGACCACACCCACTCCAATCAGACCACACCTCCAAATCCTTCCCAAGTAAGTGCCGCTCCCTGATGACTAGAAGTTCAAATATATGAGCCTGTGAGGCCATTCTCATTCAAACCCCCACAGTATGTGTGTGGCTATGCATGCCATTGCACATATATAGAGGTCAGAAGACAACTTGTGGGAGGCACCCCTCTCCTTTCACCACATAGGTCCTGGGATTAAACAGCAGTCAAGCCCACTGTCCCAGACTTTGGTGGTGATGCACTGGCAAATTCAGCTTACATTCATCTTTCTCTTTTAGCTGTTGTCCATTTTTATTATGAAATATTGTAAACACAAGAAGTTTTATGCAGAATCATATAATGAACACTGCTAGCCCTGGGAAGCTTTAATATCTTGACTATTAGCTTCAGACTTTTAAATAACAAAGTAATGTGATGTCCCACAAAGGCCTCCAAGGGCATTCATGTCTCACCCCATAGTTAGAAACCCATGCATGCAGTATATCCCAAGAGCCTTCACACACTGATCTATCCCCTCCTTACTGCACCCCCTCAGGGTAGAATGTTTCTGTGTGTAAGGAATTATATTAGAGCACCTCCAAATATCACAGGCTCCCAACCATGCTGCTTGCCCTTTTAGGGTGAAGTTCCTTGTTCCTATTTGCTATAGACAATTCTCTCAGAGTTACAAGAAGCCACACAGATGGACACTGAATGTATCTGAATAACAGAGAGGGTGATGGGAGGTTTCCTGAACAGAATCCCAGATCAGATCAACCCACTCGGTCCCTTCCTTCTTGGAGCAGGACTTGTACCCTTCATGCCCAAGGCACGAAGGAACAGAGCAACCATGAAGGGAAAAGGTTATATACATATGTATCTGATCATGGCTCCAGAAGTCGGGTATGGCAGCCCTCCCACCCCTCAAAGAGAGGCTGCAGGAAATGAACCTATAACTCTGTGCACAGAGGCTAGGTGGAGAGCCTCCTCCAAGAGGCTTTCATGGGTGTGCTATAAGGATGAGAGAAATCGTGAATGCAGGTCCTTGGGCAGGTGGCTGGGACATGGCAAGGGTTTGGCAGTGACCTCAGCTGTGTAGTTTGCATTACTGAAATGTTGATATTTGCAGCTATGCTTGTTATCTACTGCAGCTACCTGCATCCTTCTCCATGTCTCCCTCTTTCAATAACATGAGACAGAAACCTCTTTCCACACAGTACAGTTGACAATGGTGAGTGACAGAGTCATGAATGGAATCCAAGCCAACTTAGAGCCAGCACCCCGCCCGGGAGAAATCAGCTTGATATTCCATCTGTGGTGAACAGGAAGGAGGGGTCCAGGGGTATTGGGTGGAGATGCTGCTCATGTTCCCTGTGGCAGTCTTGCCTTGTGATGGCTTGTGGGCGAGATGTTCAGAAAGGAGGGGCACAGCATTGTGAGCAGAATTGGTGAGCAGGGTGTTGAGTGAAGTCCCGAGTGACTGCATGCTGTTGACATGGGCACAGTAACATTGAGGACCAATGTCACGGCCCCATGCTCCCAGGTGAAGTTCAGGAGAATGGCAAAGCCTTTCTCTGGTCCAAGTGAGAATGTTGAAAATGTGTACGGACAATGCCCACAGTAGCTTTCTCCCCTGGGTGTTAATGACCTGAAGATTGCTTGCCCGCAGATACTGCTCCTACTGAGAACAGGCAAACCTGCTTCCTTGTTCAGCTGTGTATAACAACCCTGCTTTCTATTTAGCTGCATCTGACAGGCTGTATGCAATAACTTCGCCTCCCTGGGGTTTTATGATAAACACACTTAGCTTCTGGGAAGGCTGTGGCTTCTCCATCCGAGAGCCCAGACCATTGGATTCCAGTTTTTCTGTGTCCATGTGTCTGTGTGTGATTCATTTATTTATACTTTTTTTTTGTAATAAATACAAACTCAAGAGAGAAACAGCAGAGAAGAGACTAGTGACCTCCTCTCCCCCCATCCCTGCTTATTTCTCCTTCTAAAAAAGCCGAGACCCTTTCTAAGCCTTGCCCTAGTACTTCCTGCCTCTCTATCTTCCCTTAGTCCTCTAAAACCTCTATGGTTAATTTTGGTCAGTTAGTAGCTAGCTCTGCCCTGTGATTCAAAACAAACTTTACTGTCAGTCTTGAAGCATCAGAATGCAATCTGATATCACACAATGTGTGTCTATCTTTCTTGATTCCCTTACCACCCGGGCTAGGCCACTCCCTGGAGCCTTGCAGAGTGTAGCCTTCATGTACATACTATGCCCAGGTCTGTCCATGCGATCCAATAGGACAGACTCGGCTACTGTGGAGGGACTGGCACTATGAACAACCATGTGAGTCCTGTACTGTGCCCTATGGATATAAAGACTGACCCTGACCGGCAGAGCCCTGTGAGACCCCTCATTTCTGTTCTGACCTCTCTGGAGATGAGTCAGCCCTAGAGAGGACTGCCACAATCCTGTTGTCAGGAGTCGCATCTTACTGACGTCAATGCGTGCCCGGAGCCCAAAATAATGTATTACCCAAGACTGTTTAATGAGCAAAGGCATTTGGTTTGGTGCATAATGAAAATAAATCTCAGAGCAGTGTTTCCGGCTGATTTCCCCAGTTAGAGTCTGTCGCATTAGTGTGACATTCTGGCTTATAAAGCTTGCACTTGGCACACTGGCGTTCCGTAAAAAGTCGTTTTCTGCGGCTGCTAAAACGGCTCAGCGGATAAAACATTTGTCACCAGAGCATGCGGATCAGAGTTTGGATGCCCGAAACCCACATAAAATTCAGGCAGGTGTGGCAGCCACCTGTGATCCCAGAACTCAGGAGGCAGTGATGGGATCCCTGAGGCAGGCTGGCTAACTCCACTAGCCTGAACTGATGAGCTCTGCACTCGACAAGAGATGCTGCATCGGCAAATCAAGTAGGGGGCAATGGAGGAGGGCGCCTGATGTCATCTTCTGGCCTCTGGGACCACACACGCACACACATACCTGTACACAGCTGTTCCTTCACGTGCAAACATGCCCAAACACATGCAAAATGAAATGATTCTCCCCGTCTTTGTTGAAGCCAGCATATCGCTTGGCCCCATTCACCTTCTGAACCGAGGCCTACACTCCACGGCAGCACCGTGTTTCCTCAGCCAGCCGAGCGGGGCTGGAAGTGAGATTCTAGACTTTAACCACCTCCACGCAGGGAGCAAAGCCCTCAGGAAGTAATTGTGGTGTCGGGCCCACATCAGCCCTCACGAGCAGCATGGGGGAGGATAAATGTACCCTTTGCCTCACATCTGTTTGACATGAGAACTAATTACAGGGCCAAACACACAAGAAGTCAGTCTCTCACCTTCAAGCAAAGCTCCGTGCATTGAACACAAAAGGCCGAGGTTCCGCCTACAGGTCCCCACGCTCCACACATTCTGTGTACAAAGGGCTTCTCGGAGTTTCTGATTCATTTCTATAAATTCTTTTTTTTTCTTTTTTTTTTTTAGTAAGATATATTTGTTTATTCATTAATATTTCTTTTTTTAATTGAGAAAAGGAGAAAAAAAAACAAGTTTCCACCTCCTTCCAGCCTCCCATTTCCCTCCCCCTCATCCCCCCCCTACGCCCCCTCCTCCCACCCTTCTCCCCCTCCCCCCACTCCTTTCCCCCTCCCTCTCCAGTCCAAAGAGCAGTCAGGGTTTTCTGCCCTGTGGTAAGACCTAGGACCTCCCACCTCCGTCCATATCTAGGAAGGTGAACATCCAAACTGGCTGGGCTCCCACAAAGCCATCACATTACGTAGGATCAAACCCCCGTGCCATTGTCCTTTGCGTCTCACCAGCCCTCATAGTTCGCCATGTTCAGAGAGTCCAGTTTTATCCCATGCTTTTTCAGTCACAGTCCAGCTGGTCTTGGTGAGCTCTCAATAGATCAGCTCCACTGTCTCAGTGGGTGGGTGCATCCCTCGTGGTCCCGACTTCTTTGCTCATGTTCTCCCTCCTTCTGCTCCTCATTGGGACTTTGGGAGCTCAGTCCAGTGCTCCAGCATATAAATAAACTGAAGGAAAATAACCATATGATCATCTCATTAGATGCTGAAAAAGCATTCGACAAAATTCAACATCCATTTATGTTAAAAGTCTTGGAGAGATTAGGGATACAAGGGTCATACCTAAATATAATAAAAGCTATATACAGCAAGCCGACAGCTAACATCAAATTAAACGGAGAGAAACTCAAAGCCATCCCGCTTAACTCAGGAACACGACAAGGATGTCCACTCTCTCCATACCTCTTCAATATAGTACTTGAAGTTCTAGCAATAGCAATAAGACAACATAATGGGATCAAGGGGATTCGAATTGGAAAGGAAGAAGTTAAACTTTCGTTATTCGCAGATGATATGATAGTGTACTTAAGCGACCCCCAAAACTCCACCAAAGAACTTTTACAGCTGATAAACAGCTTTAGTAATGTGGCAGGATACAAGATCAACTCCAAAAAATCAGTCGCCCTCTTATACACAAAGGATAGGGAAGCAGAGAGGGAAATCAGAGAAGCTTCACCATTCACGATAGCCACAAACAGCACTAAATATCTTGGGGGTAAATCTAACCAAGGAAGTGAAAGATCTATTTGACAAGAACTTTAAGGCATTGAAGAAAGAAATTGAAGAGGATACCAAAAAATGGATGGATCTACCTTGCTCTTGGATTGGGAGGATCAACATAGTAAAAATGGCAATTCTACCTAAGGCAATTTATAGATTCAATGCAATCCCCATCAAGATCCCATCAAAATTCTTCACAGATCTGGAGAGGACAATAATCAACTTTATATGGAAAAACAAAAAACCCAGGATAGCCAAAACAATCCTATACAATAAAGGATCTTCTGGAGGCATTACCATCCCTGACTTCCAACTCTATTACAGAGCTACAGTAATGAAAACAGTGTGGTACTGGCATAAAAACAGAGAAGTCGACCTATGGAATCGTATAGAAGACCCGGATTTTAACCCATTTCTATAAATTCTAACACAGGTGAGGGCATGTTTTGTGATTGCTGACTCCTTTTTCCAACGTTTGGTCCAGAATCTAACTGAAAGCCTGAAAGAACGTTTAAAAACAAAACAAAACAAAAAAACAAATCTGGGTAGAGGAGGCCTGCTCACTTGATGCCCAAACCCAGTGACAATTGTGCTGTTTCAAACCACTGCTGCCCATCTATCTTTTTTTTTTTTTTTTTGGTTTTTCAAGACAGGGTTTCTCTGTGGTTTTGGAGCCTGTCCTGGAACTAGCTCTTGTAGACCAGGCTGGTCTCGAACCCACAGAGATGCACCTGCCTCTGCCTCCCGAGTGCTGGAATTAAAGGCATGTGCCACCACTGCCCGGCTTGCCCATCAATCTTATGTCTGCCTTATTTTTGTTATTGTTGTTTTTTTCTTTTTCTTTCTTTCTTTCTTTCTTTTTTTTTTTTTTTTTTTTTTTTGAGACAGGGTTTCTCTGTAGCTTTGGAGCCTATCCTGGAACTTATTCTGTAGACCAGGCTGGCCTTGAAGCCTTGAACTCATGGAGATCCACCTGTCTCTGCCTCCCGAGTGCTGGTTTTAAAGGCATATATGATGTGGGAAGTCCTTCTGTATATGTGTTGCTCTTATTGGTTAAGGAATAAAGCTGCTTCGGCCTATGGCAGTACAGAGTATAGCCAGGCTGGAAGAGATATATAGAGAGAGTAGGTGGAGTCAAGGAGACGCCATGTAGCTGCCAAAGGAGAAGGACACGCCAGACCCTTACCAGTAAGCCTCAGCCGTATATGGCTCCATTTGTAAATGGAGACTACTCATTCGTTTCCTGACTGCTCAGACCTGAATAATCACACAGAAATGATATTAATTCCAGCATTGTTTGCCCTGTTAGTTCAGGCTTCTTATTAACTAACTCCTACATCTTGAATTAAACCATTCCTATTAGTCTGTGTATCGGCACGAGGCTGTGGTCACATTCTGTCTCAATAAACCAGACCCAGTGTGATCCTGGACTTGTCCCATCCTGTGGCACTTTGATAGATGACCATGCTGCTTTTGGGTTTTATTTATTTTGTACATTATTAGCAGAATAATTACTACGTAAATGTGTGTGTGTGTGTGTGTGTGTGTGTGTATCCTGGTGTCATCATCTACTACATGCCTTGCTTTTCAGACATGGCCTTAACTCACCCTCTGCTCTAGGCTTGTTGGTCAGTGAGATGCAGGAATCTGTCTATTTCCACCTCTCTGGTCCTGAGATTATAAGCATCAGCACCATCTCTGCCCTTGTTATGTATGTTCAGTATTGAGATAGATTCTCAGGCTTGGAAACCTAGTATTTCATCAACCGAACCATCTCCCCAGGCCCAATAAGGGTGTGTGTGTGTGTGTGTGTGCGCACGCGCACACACACTCATGTGCATGAAAGATTTTATTTTTCTTCAAGAAAATTGGAGCTTGTAGAAACAGCAAATAAAAATACAATATAGATTTTAATTACAGATACAGAGTAAATTTTTAGTGCAGGTATGGCCCATGTAATATTTTATTGGATTATACTTAAACAATATTCATTTTTTTCTAGAATTCAAAATTAACCCAACACTACAGCCTGCACTTAGTGGGCAGCACACTGAGTAAGGGAACTGTTGGGTGACTGTACAGGTGAACGCTTAGCTATGAGAACTAGTACATTCCTCCTTGTTTGTATGCGTCCCTGTGTGTGCACATGTGTATGTGTATGGTGTATTACGCATTCATGTGACGGACATGTTCCACTACTGAACCATTCACATGAACTTTTAATGGGCACGAAACAAAAGAAAATCCTTAGTCAATCCATTTGTGAGGACAGCCAGTAGGCTGCAGAAGAGCTGAGAAATCTCTGCTGTAGGTTTCAGCAGCTATCTGAAGACATTCTTAAGCTCCGCATTGATGGACTCTGATGATTTGCCATGTTTGTACATTCGGAAGGATTACCTCATGGTCGGGAAATGTTGTATGAGAAGCAGAGAAATATGGTTATTAAGGAGACTAAAGGTCATCCAAGGTAGTCTTGTCTCTAGATCTGCAACATTCCAACTCCCCACAGTCAGGAAGTTCCAGCCAACCACCGTTCAGAATGCTCCACATAAAAGTGACTTTTTCAAGGAATTCTGGATCACTTTTCTGAGCCAGTGACACAGAATCCAGTTCTTTCCACCTCTCTGACAGCTGAAGCAAGGGGATGCTGGGACTGAAGTCGACTCCTAGCCCTCCCCACTCACAGACCAGAGCATGGCTGCGGCTGCTGCCACCAGGGTTTGCTCAGATCACAACCAGCTAGACAGCAAGCCAGCAAGGTAGAGGCCAAACTGAATTCTTTTGTGACCTAGCCTCGGAAGGCCCTAATGCTACCACATTTCCACTCTGTTCCTGGGAAGCACTAAAGTTTGCCAGCATGAGACCGAAGAGGATGCACGCCACACAAATAGCTCCCACTGGGGTTTTAAAAAAGATCCTTGCACTTGACCCTCATGGGGTAGAAGAAAAGGGAGCCAGCAAATTCCCTTTCTTTGAAGTCTGGCCTGCAGATATGGGAGGGATTGTATCTTCTACAAGATCCAGCAGGATAACGGCTTATTCAGCATGGTCTTCTGAGTGGTCTTCTGGTCCTTAGTAATCCTGAAGGAATCATTCACCACTTACCATGCTTTGCTCAGAAACAGGAAGTGGGAGCATAAGCTGGTGGCATTCTTCAGCGTGGGCAATGGTCACTGAGTTTGCGAATGGGTCCCTATTCTCTGCGGCCATCAGGGTAGAGGTTTCAGGAGCCTCCTGAGGATATGGTGGCGTTGACTGGCTGTGTGCCAATGGGACTCAATCCAAATCAGCAAATTCTCTCTCATGCTACCTTTGACCTTCTCCAATTCCACCCTAAACCTAGATCAGGAGGTGACACTGGCTTTTCCAAAGATGGCAAACACCTGCATTCTGGGTTGCCACTTCTCTGAACCCTAAGCAGATGTTCTCAGCTGAACAAGTTTTTATTTCCTGCCACCCCAAATCTAGGTGTGTGTGTGTGTGTGTGCAGTGTCTAGGACTATTTCTGTGTGTATATCTACATATGTGTTGTGTGATTTTGTACTTTACATATATGTATACCTATATATGTGTTTGTATTTTAGTGTTCACGTGTACATCTGTATGTTTTGTGCCTATATAACTGTTTGTATTTGTGTGTGCCTACTGTGTGTGATATGTGTGTGTCTGTATGTAATTGAGTGTGTCTGTGTCTGATGTGATGTAGTTGTGTCTATATGTCTAGTATGTGTGACACCCTGTGAGTATGTGTCAGTAGGGAGGTACGAATGTCTTCTTGCTGTAGCCATTGACGGGGAGCTCAGTGGGGAGAAGTAAGCATCTGTTGTACAGACCCAGAAACTTGGCTTTCTGATCCCAATGTATTTGCCCAGAAGAGCAAACTATGCCCTCGGTGAGATTCCTGTGTGAACCCAAGAGGCAGCTGGGATTTCTAGAACAGGAGATATCACTGTTCTGAGGGTGACCAGCACCACTCACTAGAGGACAGGTTTTGTTGGGGGACGATGGCTGCAGGCTGTCTGTGAGGGGAGCTGCTGGCTGCGGAGTCCTGGGATGACAGCCTCTGGCACTCCTTGCTCTCTTGGGAAGCTCAAATTCAGTGAAAACTTTCCGGTTTCAGCTTCCAGTCCTCTCTATTTCTCACCTGAATAAATACCTTTTTAGTTTTAATTACTTCCCTGGAGTATTGAATACGATGACTTTCAAGTTACAGAGCCAAAAAATTTGAAAACTGGGGTTTTCGTGAAAAGAAATCACTCATGCTTAGGTGGCCTTCTGGCAACAGGAGCTGTGTGCGTCCTGTCTGGCTGATAGCTCCTGCCATGTCTGAATCCTGTCACATAATCATGTTGGGGTAACTTGGTTGAGAAACATTTTTTGCAAGAGTCGAATGAATGACAGGGAGTGATGGACTTCCTATTTCCTTCTGGTTGGGAGAAGTGGCCAGGGAAGAACGAGCCAAAGAAGTAGGTCTGCCCCGTGCTGGGTTCCAATGGAGCATGGCTGAGATGCAGGCCCAGGCTGGTAGTAAGAGGAGGTGGGGCCAGGTGGGAGGGTAACTTCTAGGAACAGCCCCACCCACAAGATCCCCTCCTGCTTTAGACCCACCTGATCTGGTCTCCATAAAACAGCACAGCTTTGTGAAATAGATTATTCTGCCTTCTAACTCCCAAGGCCCTCTGTGAGCAGGCGTGGAGCCAAGAGTGCTTAGCTACCTAGGGGAGGCACCGGTTCAGAAGTGCAGTCTTTTTTTTTCTTTGTTTTTTTGCTTTGGAGCCTGTCCTGGAACTAGCTCTGTAGACCAGGCTGGCCTTGAACTCATAGAGATCTCCCTGCTTCTGCCTCCTGAGTGCTGGGATTAAAGGTGTGCGCCACAGAATTCACTCCTATGAACTCACAGTGGCTGTGACTATGCACAAGACTGAACCAGCTCAAATCCAGCACCAGTGGGGAGGGACTCATGAAGTCCCACCCCTAGCTGAGGAGCTACTGGCAACTGATGGCTTTGGGGTGAAGGAAAGTCAGTTTTTTTTTCAGGGATGCAGCCTTTGAGGGGCTGCCCATGATCCAGTAGATACACATACAGGCAATCTAAGTGGACTCTGTGAGGTTTTTTTTTTTGGTTTTTCGAGACAGGGTTTCTCCGTGGCTTTGGAGCCTGTCCTGGAACTAGCTCTGTAGACCAGGCTGGTCTCGAACTCACAGAGATCCACCTGCCTCTGCCTCCCGAGTGCTGGGATTAAAGGCGTGCGCCACCATCACCCGGCCTGGACTCCGTGAGTTTAAAGAAAGCACACATAAATTTGGGAGGGAAAAGTGGTTGGGATAGGGGAGTGTCTGAGAGGAAATGAGGAGTGGATTTGATCAAAGAACATCGTAGCATATATGAAATTCTCAAACAATAAAGAAAGAAGAAAGCCCTCCAGGCTTCAAATATTTAAAAAAAAGGCTTTGAAAGAACTAATATTTCTTTAAATATTTACTTTTTCCCAGCTCTGCAGCAGATGTATTGAACCACAGGAGTCCTGTGAAAACCTCTACATGGTGACCACATGCGTATACCTCATTTACCAGAGGAGAAAAGGGCCGCATCCAAATAACTAAAACCAGTTGCCAAAATTAGATGCAAAGCAAGGGGCAGTGTCGACACCTCTGCTCTTAAACCATGTTAGGAGTCTAGATAATGGTAACGATTACAGATATTGGACTACAGGATACATTGATTATCTGGAGCCTGATACACCACCAAGACCCACTCCATCCAGCCTTTATAGCAACTCCATAGTATACATCTTTAACAGATGCCAAAACGGAAACTCAAGCACCATGTCCAGGACTGGCTTCCACTTACTTCAAGTGCTTATGTGTTCACAAAGGCAAAGTACCTGGGATGGTGAGGACACAATTCTCATCCTAGTCCCTTTCTTTCTTGTTCCCCAGCTGGTTGCACACAAGTATCTCTAGCACTTAAAACATCCGAGTCATCCTTAATCCTACAGGATCATAGGCAGAACAAATATGTATTGTTACTTGTTGGAATACTGCCCAACCGTATGTGAGTATGTGAGTCATGTGAGAATTCTGAGTGCTTTTGAGAATACGCCAAGAAAATAAGACAAGAATCTTGTGACTTTAGTTTCTTAAAAAATATGGAATTGTTCTTGGGATGTCTCCATGTTCCTCTCAGGTATAGTGGGTACGAGTGAATGTATTTCGGATTGCTCATATCTCTTCCTGTTGTTATTCAATTAAGTGTTTAAACTATATTTGATATGACTCTATGGGAAAACATGGTTGCTCGTCCTTGTGATTGCATACAGCTTGGACTTATGAGACCTTAATTCATGTGACCTTTATTAACCCTCAGAGTATAGATTGTCTGAGGCTCTGAACTCATGGCCAGTGCATGAGTCTTTAGTCTTCCTCATTTACTGGCTCCATTCTCCCAGGTCCCACCACCTCGAGAGCAGTGACAACTATCATTAGTCAGGTAGTGACATAATAACTCCTAGTTTCCCAGGCTCCAGTGGATGGTTGCTGGGCCCCATCGCTGGGGCCAGCGGTGGAGCAGAGCCCTGTGACGGGTCTGTTTCCCTCATGGCGTAGGGGTAACAAAGAGAGAAATGGGAAAAGATGGGCTCTCAATGTCTCCTGCACCAGGACCTAACCCTACCTTGCTTCAGACGCTAGCTGTGAATTCAAGACTCCCTTGGCTATGCACACTTCATGGAAATGGGGGATTCTTAGGAAATCATTGCCCCTTTTATAAAGCAAAGATAGCCCGATAGCCGAGAAAGTCTGGCTGCTACTTTCTGTCATTCAGATTTTCTTTCTGTCTGTCCATTCTTAGGGAACACAGATGATTAATCATGGGGTCCCTCTGTTACAGATGCATAGGAAGGGTAGGATCAACTGGCAGAAGGTTCTGGGCAAGGATGCTGAGGATGTAGGCACAAAAACATGAGCAATTGTATCTAGACACTCGTGGTGGCTTGAGACAGGAAGTTCAATGCCAAGTAAAATACTGTCACCTCGAAGACTGACAGAACTCCACTATGTTCAATAGATTTCCACAAAGAAAACAGCTCTAATAATTCCCAAAGCTTATTTTTCAAGACGGCTATTTGAGCCTAATCTTATTGAAATCTGTAAGCCTTTCACTTAGGATTCTTTGCTCCATAAGTGACATTTATTGATCACCTATTATGTACTGGACATCTCTAAGGCTTCTTGACTGCAATCGCTCTTTCAGACAGGGTTTACAGATCCAATTTTAAAGGATCAACCTTGAGGTTTAGCTTTTCTTCCTTCCTTCCTTCCTTCTTTCCTTCCTTCCTTCTTTCCTTCCTTCTTTCCTTTCTTCAATCCATCCCTTTTCCTTCCTTTTTGAGACAGAGTTTCTCTGTGTAACAGTTCTGGCTGTCCTGAAACTCACTCTGTAGACGAGGCTGACCTTAAACTCACAGAGATCCACCTGCGTCTGCCTCCCAGTTGTTGAGTGAAGGTGTGAGCCACCACGCCTGGCTTGCCTTTCTTATATATGATCAGAACACGGAGGGAGTCAGTGGGCAGGTCTTTGGACAGCCTTTAGTCATTTTACTCTCCCACAATATCTCAGTAGAGTTGACAGTGGGAAATGTGGGGACCTGAGCGAATGATTCAGATTCCTTGGTCTGTAGAAGGAGGCAGAAAGAGGTTTACAGAGGGACACAAAGCATTAGTATGTCTCCGTGGCTGCGGCAAAACACCGTGACCAGAAGTGACTCGTGGAAGAAAGAGTTTATTTTCACTCCAGAAGAATAAGAGTTCATCGTGGTGGAAAAGCATGGCGGCAAGTGGCAGACGTGTCAGCAGGAACAGGAAGCTGAGAGATCATATCCCAACAACTAGCTTAAAACAGAGACTGGGGCATTAAACTCTCAAGGTCTACTCCTAGGGGAGGAGAACTGGCACTTTGTTAAGCTCATAACTTCCAAACGGTTTCTATCTCTTTGTCAGGATGTTTGGTCTGACACACAGAGAGTAAGGAATAGCTATTTACCAGGCTAAAGATTGCCCCAAATAAATTGTAAAGGGGCCCTGGACCTGCAACATTCCCACCCCTCCACATCATTGCAGCTTTAGGCGATCAACTCTTTCAGCTTCATGTAGTTTCTTCCAGACATTCTTTCACAATGTCACAATGCTGACTGCATTTAGTCCAGCTTCAAAGTCTCCAGAGTCTCTCAGTCTCGACACTGTTCAAAAGTTCAACATCTCTTCTAAGACTCAAGACAATCTCTGGACTGTAACCATCTCTAAAACTAAAAAAAAAAAAATAAAAAGAACAAATGATACAACACTTCTACCCTGCTTCCTACCCTAAACTCCCTCTAGTTCAGAAGCATCCCTCTCCCAGCTTCTCATTCTCTTTCTAAACCTATCTATCTGTCTCCTCCTGTCCCTATGTTGCTCTCCCTCTCTCTGTGTCCCCTCTTCTGTCTCTCTCCATCTGCCTCTCTGCTCTGCTTCTGCTCTCTCATAGGCAGGTGCAGTTGACTATGTTCACCAACATCTATTTCTGCTCTGGGTGATTTGATATGCCGCTGTTTGTTCTATCTCTGATAGGTATAATGGAAGCTTTCTCCTTAAACATGTCACCAAGAGGTCATGCCATCAGCTTGTACAATACAAGGAAACAGTTTAAAATATTTTCATAGTACATTTTAATGAAAAGCTACTAAAAACTTATATACAAAATTCAATATATACTGTATCAATTTTCAGAGAAATATTTAACATTAAAATTTCTAATTTTTTTCTGAGAGTAAGAATTTTATTAATTATTATTATTATTATTAAAATTTTTCACCTCCTCCTCTCCTATTTCCCTCCCCCTTCCCTTTTTCCCCCTCCCCCTCCCCTCCAGTCCAAAGAGCAGTCAGGATTCCCTGCCCTGTGGGAAGTCCAAGGTCCTCCCCCTCCATCCAGGTCTAGGAAGGTGAGCATCCAAACAGACTAGGCTCCCACAAAGCCAGTACATGCAGTAGAATCAAAACCCAGTGCCATTGTCCTTGGCTTCTCTGTCAGCCCTCCTTGTCAGCCATGTTCAGAGAGTCCGGTTTGATCACATGCTCCATCAATCCCAGTCCAGCTGGCCTTGGTGAGCTCCCATTAGATCAGACCCACTGTCACAGTGGGTGGACACACCCCTTGTGGTCCTGACTTCCTTGCTCATGTTCTTTCTCCTCAGTGGTAAAAAACAATGACATCTTGAATTTTGCATCCAAATGGATGGAAATAGAACACACTATCCTGAGTGAGGTAACCCAGACCCAAAAAGATGAATATGGTATGTACTCACTCATTAGTGGATTCTAGCAATAAATAAAGGACATTGAGCCTATACATCGTGATCCTAGAGAAGCGAAACAGGAAGGTGAGCCTAAAGAAACACATGTAGTTATCCTCCCGGATATTGGAAGTAGACAAGATAGCCAGGAAAATTTGAGAGCTTGAGGGTGGGGGTAAGGTGGGAGTAAGGGGAGAGGGGGAGAGAGAAGTGAGAAGGGAAGGATGGGGAGAACTTGGGGGGATGGGACGGTTGAGGATGGAGGAAGAGTGGATATGGGAGCAGGGAAGTATATATCTTAATTAAGGGAGCCATTTTAGGGTTGGCAAGAGACTGGACTCTAGAGAAGTTTCCAGGTATCCAAGGAGATGTCCCCAGCTTGTTCCTTTAGCAGCTGAGGGGAGGGAGCCTGAACTGGCCCTATCCTATAGCCACACTGATGAATATCTTGCATATCACCATAGAACCTTCATCTGGCAATGGATTGAGATGGAGACAGAGACCCACATTGAAGCACTGGACTGAGCTCCCAAGGTCTAAATGAGGAAAATTTCTAAATTTTATAAAATATTTCTGACAGATTGTCACTTGAAAGCCAATGTAATAACATCATAAAAACATCATTTTTAAAGGTGTTTAATATCTTTAATTTTTTAAAAATAATGTACAACAGGTTAATAGGTTTTTTAGAATACTACAAAAGGAGGTGAACTAAGAAGGAACTAGATTACTATATGCTACCAGAAATACATTCTAGTTTATTTTTATGATATATTTTGATAGTATTCTTTCCTCCCCTGCAGTATATTCCACATGCTTCCTTAAAAATACAGTTTTAAAATCATGCATTCTGACTACAATTGAGCTCATTTAAAGGACCAGGTATTTTAATTGTACATATATACATACATAACCCCCCCACACACATATGCCATGTTGATTTTTATATTCTAACCCTAGCTGAGCCTCTTAGCCTCAACAATTCTCAGTGGAATTTTTCATTCCTGAATGTTGAACAATAGGGTGCCAAGGAACCCATACATATCTATATTTGTATTCATAAAGATGTGGCAAACTCAGCATCTAATATTTGTAATCTTTTGTTACAAATGAGCAACTCTACTCATTTTCTGGAAATGTCACGAAATTCATTCTAGGCAGAAATTGATTTCAATATTTTATCGGATGGCAGAATAATGAATTTATTGACCTCTTGGAAATACTTTTGACCCTTTGCTCCTTTCAACTCTCCATTACAGATCCTTAACCTCCTTAGAATTCCACACAACTAGGAGGCTTCTGATCAAGGATTAAGAGAGAAAGTCCAAGTAGCAAAGTGTTTTTGTTTATCTTTCAGAATTTATCAGTATGTTCCACTAGATAAAGTCAAATTTCTATTGAATTGTGTATCCCCTTGAGTTGTGTCCTCTCTCTGGGGATGCATGTACAGTACATGTTTAAATAGGTGAATGAAAGTTTAGCAAGCTTTACATGTACTGAAAGCATAATAAGGTCTATAGAATTAGATAAGATTTAATGTTTTAATGCCTGGCCAGTAATTCAAGGAACAAAACACTATATGTAATTTATCTGCAAAAGTGGTGAAAGATGGATGTTATGTCTCCCTCCCTTTTTTAATAACTCACTTGGTCCAACTGATAATGTCCACATGCACTTGGCTGTGGGGGATCCTACTGGAAGTCTTACTCCTTAAGATAAATGATACAAAAATGGGATGAAGACAAGTTAGGGGATGGGATGGAGGCAGATGACAGAAATGGGGAGGATATGAGCAACATGGATGATCTGAATTACATACATTAAAATGTCAAAGAGTAAACTGAAAATATTCTTCAAACAATAAAAGGAAAGAAAACCTCAAAAAATATTTCTGACACCTGATGACAGGAGCTCCTCATAGGTTGTTCAGCAGAAACTAAAAAGAAAAGCAAGAATTATCAGTAGTATCAAGAACATCATTGGTAGCATCGTCAAGATGAGCAGTAACAGAAGCATCACCCGTAGAATCCTATGTAGTGTCATGTCACAATGAGTATCATTGTATTTGAGAATGGTGAGAATGTGGAGTCTTGTTTCATTGGTTTTATTCTCAGAGGTTGTTTCTTTTGGGGTGTTTGTTTCCAAAATAATGCTGTCCACATAAGTCACAGTGTATGGACACAGAAAAATAACAACTAATATCTAACAGTTACATTTCCCTGCTTAGCCATTCAGAAAATACAAGTTTCACATTAAGAGTGAAAATCATTTCCTCATTCCAGAATGGGAGGCAACTGTGTGCTGACCAACTTTACTTGATCAGTTTGGTTGGACTAAACTGATTTTGTTAATTTTATGTGATGCATTTTCAATATGACTAGAAAAGATAATCATTTTTTTCTAGTTATAGGTAATATCTAAAGAGTCCTATACAAAGTATGAAATTTATTTATCATCATGCATATTAGAGCCAAAGAGAATTGGATTTCCCGCACAGAAATATTTATCTATTTTAAGCCATTGGTGTGGTCTAACTCACCTTGTTAAGCTCCTTTAACTTTAACTGTGCAGGATTTCTAAATTAGGTTCCATACCCACGGCATCGTCAAAGCCACCAACTGCAGCAACCACATTGACGATGTTAGGAGGAGCAAGGATGTGGTTGCTGCCCAAATTGGAAAAACCATGACGGGAGTATTCGCTGCATAGCTGGTGCCATGAGCAGGACTTGAAGCAAGAACCCGCATATGGGCATTCTGAGGGTCCAACGCGTCACCTGGGATACAAACAAGAGCAGATTTCTGGTCAGTAGTGAAGCTAAGACACTGTGTTCTCTTCTAAGCAGGTATCAAGAACAGGGTCAGAATGTTGCACAGGGTCCATGGTGTCACCAGTGTGGCTACCAGGAGCAAGCTCAGGGACAGCATGTGTTCTCCCCCTTGCATGCCCAGTATAAGTACCTAGAGAAGGTGTGTGATCCACGCTGGTGGTGTTAACAGTAGTTTCCTCGGATGACTGACGATTGTCACCTGTTTCACTAACATGAGAAGTTGATGTGGCATCAGCATGGGCAGGAGGCTGGGGCAAGATGTCATGCATATTGGATGGAGGAAGGAAACCTTCTCCCTTCTTTGTTTCAACCTTTAAGGAAATTTTGAGATGTTAGATTTCATTGAAAATTTCACTTATTTTTTGTTCATTTTAGAACTTATCTGTTAATGTCAGGGTCTTGATTTAGAGTCCCCAAATGTTTGTTTTCTCAGGCTAATTTTATCACTATAACCGCTGATATCCTGAAACTTTTGCTTCCATTGGTTTAGTCAAAGGCCCAGAGTTTGAGAATCTTAAAAGGGGACCTATTCAGCTTTATGCCTTCTTTTCTACTGTTCTTTGCTACCTCTCTATAATGGAAAGATGGAAAAAAAGACACAATGTCTTTTTGCAATTAGTGTTGTTGAATTCTAACTTTAACCCATAGGTGATCCAATAAGACACAGGGTTATTTCCACTTTTTTTAATCTGTTGAGATTTGCTTTGTGATCAAATATGAGATCGATTATAGAAAGAAAAAACCCTGCAGAAACAGCTGACCCAAGGTTGTGGGAGCTCACTGGCTCCTGACTGACAACTAGGGAACTGGCACAGGACCAAACTAGGCCCTCTGAATGTGGGTGACAGTCATATGGTTTGGTCAGTTTTGTTAGTCCACTGGCAGTGGGTCCAGTATTTATTTACCCCTAGTGTGTGAACTGGCTTTTTGGAACCCATTCCCTATGGAGGGATACTTTGCTCAGCCTAGATACAGGGAGGATAGCCTTAGTCCTGCCTCAAGGGATATGACAGACTTTGTTGACTCCCTGTGGGAGACCTCATCCTCTATGAGGAATGAATGGGGAGTGGGATAGTGTGGAGTGGGGTGGTGGGGAGTTGGGAGAGCAGGCAGAAGGGAGGGAGAGGGAATTGGGATTGGTATGTAAAATAAAAAAGATTGTCTTAAAGAATAAGAGAAAAAGTAAAATAAATAAATAAAAAACAAAGAAGGCTATTACTTTTATAGTTGCTGTGACAAAATATCTGACAGAGATTATTTAAGCAAGGGAGAGAGGCTCATGTCTACAGGGAACTACTGTTTGCCTTCCCTGCTCTAACTGACTGACTTTCCCTGCATCAGTTGAAGTAGGTAAAGCAAACAGGGAAGCTTTGTCTGTGGCAACGGTCTATTGCTTCTCACATGCTGGTAGACAGGGAAGGAGACAACTCAGAACTGATTCCAGAAGTAGTGATAACCATTAAGACCCACCACAGACAACCTTCTGCTAACCAGACCAAATCCCATCCCAAAGGTTAACCAATCTCCTAAATTGTAACAAAGTATTCAAACACATGATATCCCTTCTCTCTCTGTCACTCTTTTTCTCTTGTTTGATGGTGGTGGTAGTGCAGGTGGTGCTGGTGGTGTGTGTGAGTGCTACAAAATTTCAGTCCAAGTGTAAATCAGAGAGCCAGTGTGATGGCTAAATGGATGAAGGCACTTGCCAGCATGACTGACAACTTGAATTTGATACCTGAGCCTGAAATGAGAAAACTTACTCCTATATGCATTATCCTTTGACCTCCACACTTCTGCTTGGTGCACATGTTCCTTGCCTCCCCCCATCCTTCAAATAAATAGAGACCAGGGTGTCCTTGAACTGACAGAGAACAGTCAGCCTCTGCTTCCTGATTACGGGGATTAAAGGTGTGCACCAACATGCCCAGCCTCCTATTGCTCTTTGTGCTGCCTCTGTGTTCTCTGGATTTCAATGTGTCAAAGTGGCCTAAGGCTAGCAGTTTAGTAAACATCCTGAGACTGACTACTCATTTCCACTGATGATATACTCTATTTGTGTACCAAACAGATTCATTCTGGGGACTGGAAAGATGGCTCAGTAGTTTATGACACTTGTTCCTCTTGCAGAGACCTGGACTAGATTCGAGCACCCACACATATGCTGACAACCATCTGGAACACCAATTCCAGGAGATCGAATGCTGTCTTGGGTGTCTGTGGGCAGCACACACACAAGGTGAATGGAGAGAATGCATGCAAAATATTTATACACATAAAATAAATCAGTTTAAAACATTGTATGTATGTTATGTGCACTCACGTTGACAGTTATGACTCCAGGAGTCTTTAGTTTTTATTCTCTGTATTTCATGAGTCCTCCACAACTGTGATAAAAGTTACTCACTTTCTGATTTTTGTTTCCATAGTCTAATTTGCTATCACTTACACCTTAGAACAGGGATTCTCAACCTGTGAACCCATTTGGGGATCATAGGACCTTTTTACAGAGATCATCTAAGGCCATGTGGAAACACAGATATCAGCATTATGATTCATCACATTAGCAAAATTACAGTTATGAAGGAGCAGCAAAAATCATTTTACCGTTAGGCTCACCACATGAGAAATTGTGTTGAATGTTCACAGCATAAGGAATATTGAGAACTACTGTCTTAGAAGGGGACAGGCTAGCATGGGTATTCGTAGGAATGAGAGTATGATGGAGGTGAAAGGTATGTTCAAGGCTTTGTCTTCCCTGACATGATTTGCAACTATACAGACTTAGAAACACAAAGTCAACATTCTCCTCACAGGCAAATATGTTACTTTTTAAATTAATAGGAATTACCATCAAGCATGATTTCTTTTTAGAGACTTCAGGGAGTGCCTCTCCCAGAGTACTTAGGTCTATCATTGATTTTGATCTGCTAAGACCTGCTTGGTCCCGCTTCTTCATTGCAGCGATCTTCTTGGAATACAACATTTCTTTCTCTATGATCTGCAATGAAAAGACAGAGGATCAATTTTCCTAGTTTGATTAGGAAATGAACTCTTGATTTGAGGTGCACAATATCAAAACTACTTTATTCCTTACTAGCTAGATTGAGAAAATCATGAATTGAGAAATTTGGCCTTTCCCTGTGATTGAGACTAAACTTAACTCACTATATTTTAAATTTTCTGAATCTTATTTGAGATGATTATTACTTTTAATAGCCCCCCTTCATCAGTGTTTCTCGTCTATGTTTGGGAGGCAAAATGTATATTATTTTCAACTTATAAATATACTCTCACTTACTAGTGTCCTCCATATCATAGTATCTGTGAAACTGCTTTATAGAAACCCATTTTTCTGCTGAGTCCCATTCAAAAGTCATTAATATTCAACTTCTGATTCACACAACACTTACTCTAAGGCTCCAGGTTACAAACAGGATTCCTAACCTCCAGCAGCTCACAGTGATGAGGTCACTTTACTATGAACACATAAATGCTAAGTATAACCATAAGATATTTTAAATAGGTGAACATGATACAAAGAATCAGAGTGTATATTATTGTCAAATACAGAGCAAATATCCAGAAACCAAAGTGTTACTATATGGTAATTGAATCTTCACATCTACAATTGCTGGCTAATTGGGGAAAAATACTTACCGTGTACCTGGAGGAAGAGTTGTCAATATCCTCCTAGTGGAATCAAATAGAAAACAGACTGTAATCTCTTCATAATGAAAACTTGGTTGAACAGATTACAAATAGCTAAATTTCCAAAATTTCTTGCTAATGTAAATACAGAAGAAAAGAGACAAACAGAGGAGATGCTTTTATCTGTGATCGTGAAATAGGAATATCCAAGGGGAGAGAAAACCTACCTGCAATTATGCTGGGAGAAAAGGCACCTGGGTGATGCCTGGACCACTACAATAACCGGACCCTCTAAAATGTATTCAGATGTATCACCACAGTTGTTTTTTTTTTTTTTTTTTTTTTTGGTTTTTCGAGACAGTGTTTCTCTGTGGCTTTGGAGCCTGTCCTGGAACTCCCTTTGTAGACCAGGCTGGTCTCGAACTCACAGACATCCGCCTGCCTCTGCCTCCTGAGTGCTGGGATTAAAGGCGTGCGCCACCACCGCCCGGCCTCCACAGTTGTTTTTAAAATCAGTCTAATGTGTATCTATTTCTGCAAACCATCCTTGATCAAGCACCAGGCATCTTCTAATATATGAGAACTGCACTCAATCTTTCCCTCCCTGTGTTTCCAGTTCATTCTCCTATTGGGCCACCGCTATCTGCAAGAACTTAATGCTCACTGGAATTTACAGAAAGGATGGTTCACTGATACCAAACACTTTTCTCTGACCAAATTTCCATATAAATCTGTGATAGGTAGAGTACTGCTGCATTTTAACAAAATTCATAAGGAAACAAATTTCACAAAGGAGAATTTTACCTTAATAGCAGAGGTGGTGGTCGTGTCCTCTGTTGTAACATGAGGGTTTTCAGAGAGCCTTTAGAATAAAAACATGCAGTGAGGGGTGAGTTTGGTCCTTAGAGCATCTTTCTTGAAAGATTTGTTATTTGTGCACTAAGTGACATTTTTGCATTTATGTAATTCAACGTTGACCCCTGTTTTAAAAAGTTTTTACTTTGGTAGTTTCAACTTGTCTCAATCTATGTAACATTCAGTGAAGACTCACTCATAGTTCTATTTAAAAATAAAAATTTAAAAAGCCAGTGGTTTGGGAGATGGCTCAGTCAATAAGAATGTTTGCTGCCAACACAGATCAACCTGAGTTTGAATCCTCAGCATCCACATAAAAAACTGGGCATGGACACATGCACATGTACCCCAGTACTGTGGGTGGAACAGGCTACCAATTGGACTTGTTGGCTGCCAGACCAGCTCCAGGGTCAGTCAGAGATCTTATGTCAAGTGGATAAGTTAGAGAATGATGCAAGACACCAATATCCTCCTCTTTCCCTCATGTCTGCACAAAAAAATATGCAAAGCATGCAACAGGCACAGACACATGCACACATGCAACACACACATGCAACACACACACACACACACACACACACACACACACACACACACATCCAATCACATAAGAGGGGGAAATGGCGAGTTTTGCACACACTTGTTATGATGCTTGCAGTAACTGATTGTTTTGAGCACTTAATGCTCCTATTTCATTTGTTCCCCTAAACCTAAAGTACAATGGCCTGTTTTTTGTAAAAAAAAAAAAAAAAAAAAAATTAGGCATTTCATTTCATAGCACTCTCTCCCAAGGAGTTGCTTTGGGCAAACATGAAATGTACTCCATGTCTAAGCATTAAGTTGCCATCAATCTCAGAAGTCATCATATTTTGGGGCCTTGAAGATTTGATAGTGTGTCCACATGCACATGTTGAAACTCTTTATACTCAAGGGTATTTCTGAGTCATTTTATAGGACACTAGGGAGCAACATTGTCCCCTCAGCTTTGATTCATCTGAACTACAGCTAAAAGTTCCTAATTTCAGGGTTTCTGATTGGCAAACTCTGGAACAAACACTTTCTTTTTGTAACTTCCACCTACCTAGGGATTCACCACAGAGGTGGAACTCATTAAGAGGGAAATAAACCTGCTAAACAGAAGCATGTCTATAAGGCCATTCTGAGGTGATTTTCTCAGCAAAGTTTGGGAGAGTTTTGCCCACACTCTTCCCAGCAGACACCTTGTCCCAAACATACTAGTAAACAGGATTAACAGCCTGAAAACTAATATTTTTACATATATGTAACTGCATGTTATGTGCAGTGTATTTGTAAGTATGTATGATTTCAGATAAATACGTGCCAGTGTGTAGGTGTGGTGATTGGAGTACAGACTTGGGTGTCGACCCTCACCCTCAGCCTTAGTTATATGGCTGAATCTCATTCATGAATGCAAGCCCCAGGCTAGCAATCCAGGCAAGACATCCAGAAAATATGAGAGTATGCTCTGTCTCCACCTGCAATCTCACCAAAGCTCACCAGGATTTTAGAAGTGCACAAGACCAACAGGCCTCATGTGGGCCCTGGGCATCCATCTCCCATTCTCCCATATGCACAGCCAGCATTTTATCTGCTGAATCACCGCCACAGACAGGGAGTCCTAACAGCATTGCACGCTGTATCTGAGGCATAATTCAGCTTTCATTAGCAAATAATCAAGAAGCTAAAAAACACAGAGGAAAACTTGGTGCCAGCTTCTGAACTTTATATTCTCTACATACTGTATTTAAAATCCAGACATTCTTACCTAAGTGGGATTTGGTCTTGATTTCTTCCATTATCTACAGAGTAGAAAGGCAAAATATGTTATAAGCAACTGTAGAAAAAAAGAGCATTGAATGCCAAGGCCAATGCTTCGTTACTACATATACTTTGAATCTGTGTAGCCTTCAAGGTGAATACTGATTTATAGACAGTAAAAACAAGGATAATTCTTAATTTACACTTCTTTGTATGTTTAAAATACAGAGACAATTTTATCAAAAGTCGATACTAATAATAAATTGGTATACAAAATACCTATGATCATGAGCATTATCAAACAGAGAAACTGACATCTTAACCAGAATCAATATCACAAGCTGAAGTGTTAATTGGTAGCACAGTGTTGCTGCTGCTGGACTTGTCTCTGGACTAGTGGTGTTAGGAGAATTGCAAGTGAGCATACTCATCTTGCATGGAAGTGAAAAGAGCCTCTCTAAAGATTAAGTTGAACTTATTTTGTTGACGATGAAAATTCCAGACACAGGGAAGCTAAGTCTATGAGGACTGCTATTTGCAGTATATCAAAATTTAAGAAACACAGGTAAACCAAGGGCAAAGAATTTCCAGATGCCAGGGTGGCAAAGCTACACACACAGAGAGAGGGCATTGTGTGTACTCTCCTCAAGTGCTTCTGAGGAAGCTGCAGAAGCCCCTCAGTTCTAGCTTCTGGTCCCTTGCTAACGGGCAGTGCAAAGAAGCTCAGCACTTGCAGCTATCACCTCCCATGGTAAGAGCTATGGGAAAGCCCCCTGCAGTAGTTATGCACCCTGAACAGTATCTCCAGGGCGAGAAGCATGGAAGAAACACGGGGGAAAAGCAGCAATTCCATGGGAGTAGTACCTCACAGGAAACGTTTGTGTCCACACATACACAGCTTCAAGTGAGCAGCTTTCACTGCATGCTAACAGCCTGCCCTCTACAAAAGAATAAAGCAAATTTTTGCTTATTTCATTCACAGTATGGAAACTGCAGTATAACCTCCTTGGCATTGCCTATGGCTGAGGCAGAGCATTTGTCCCACCAACAAATGGACTGCCAATGAGGCTTAGCATGTGAGAGACCTCCATCAACCATCATCACCACAAAGGAAATTTAGTGTGGAAATAATGTAAAGGACAGTCACCCACATTACAATAATACTGACTCTCTTCACCTCTTCTCTTATGGGAAGAAGGTCTTTCAGACCCTCTACACTGCATGTACTCCTATTCACTTGATGCTGTGCTCTCTATAGGCAAGGTAGGTGTGAAAGACACTGTGGTGACAGCTGAGAGCCCAAACTCTGTAGTGTTCTTCCCACTCTTAGAAACTTATCCAGACTCAGTGGACCAGTCAGTGCTGTCCCCTGCAGAATGATGCTCTTCTCTCAGCCTTCCTCCTACTGTGGTAAATTGTTCTGGAAATTATGTCTATCAGCATATAAACCAACAATCACCATATCCTACACTAATAAAACCAAAGGAAAAAGGCGCTGGCGGTATAGCCATTAGGGTGAGCGCTAGTCTAGAATGCTTAGAATGGCAATGTTCAATCTGCAGCACTGCGTACAGGATTCAAAGTCCATTTTTTAAAAAAGTTGACCAAGCCTATTATTTCTTATGCCAAGAAATAGTCAGAATAAATAGCAGATAATTAAAGATAAACACAAAACCATATGTGAATTTTCTAATATGTCTAAGTAGGGAAATTATAGAAAGGAACAAAATCCATAAAAATGTAGTTAATTTAGTTCTCAAAATCCTTAATGAAAGTAATTGAATACTGTATTTCTGTTTTTTACATGATCACCTTTCATTGACACTAATATATATGTAGCATAAATGTAATATATTTATTATAAAAATGAAAGAAAAATTCATTTTATAACAAGCAAAATTGCTGTCACATAATTCTAGAGGACACATACTGTGGACTAGTTAGAGGTCCTTTTATTTATACAAAGATACTGTGTGCATCAGAGGCTCATGTTAAATAAATAAACATGGTTCAAATAATATAGTTTGATACTGAAATTTCTCAGAAAATCATTTCTGAAATAATTTTGAATGTGAAAAACATTAGGAAGCAAATTTTAAAAAATGAAATTACATTTATATCTTATTTACTTTGTTCCTTTTTTGAATGAATTAAGTTGCTATTGAAACTAAGGAAGTAGCAGCAAAGTATTCATGATTACTCTTACCTCCACTGGTCTGAAGAGACTTCTTAAGTATTGGTTTCAGCTCTCCAGGTGGTCGTATGCCGCTGTTGCATATTTTAAAATGTAATATTTTAATATTCATACAAGAACATTTACCAAATGCTTTGATTATTTGCTGTTTGATTTCCTAACATACATTAGAGATTTACAGTCAAGCATTAACTTGTCCTTCAATCAGTTGATTAGGTTTGGTGACACTTTTTTAAAACTTTTCCCATGTGAAAGAAAGGATTTAGTCTACAGAAATTAGTCCACCAAAAGCATAGAAACACACGAGGGAGAGAAAGAGAGAAAGACAGACAGAGATAGATATTTTTTTGAAATTGTAGTAACGGATGGTCACTCTTGTGCTCAATGTAATTAGTACCCCGATTCCACTTGGTAAGCTCTGGACCAACCAGTTTGTTTTTCTAACTTCACCTACCTTGTGAGTCACCACAGTTGGGTAACTCGTTAAGGGAGCTATTAACCTGCTGGACAGAAGCATTTCTATAAGGCCATTCTGAGGTAATCTTTAGCAAAGCCTTGGAGAGTTTTGAACCTTGCCATATTATTCATATTCTTCCCACAGACAACTCAAACAAACAAATTAGTGAAAAAGATTAATGACTTGAAAATGGATCCTTTTACATATATGTGCAAAATATGTTATATGCTGTGTATTTCTATGTATGTGTGATTTAAGATAAATACATGCGAGTGTGTAGGTGTGGTGATTGGAATATAGACTTGGGAGTTGACCCTAACCTTAAGCATTAGTTTACTAGCTGGGTCTCTCACTCATGAATGCAAACCTCAGGCAAGCAATCCAGAAAATGTCAGGGGATGCTCTCTGTCCATGTGCAATCTCATCATAACCTCACCGGAATTTTAGAAGCACACAAGACCAACAGGCCTCATATAGACCCTGGGAATCCATCTCCCATTTTCCCATATACACAGCCAGCACTTTACCCACTGAATCACCTCCACAGACAGGGAGTCCTAATAGCATTTCATGCTGTATCAGAGGAATAATCAGTTATTTAAAACTATATGCCTCTCCATAGATAAATATTCAGCTTTGATTAGCATATAATCAAGAAGCTGAAACTGCCTTACACAGAGAAAAACATGGTGGCAGCTTCTAAACTTTATATTTGCTACATACTCAGTGTATTTTAAAATCCAGACATTCTTACTTGAGTGAGACCTCGTCTTTTAGTCTTCGACTACCTATAAAGTAGAAAAACAAAATATGTTATAATCAATTGTAAAATATAAGAGCATTAAATGCCAAGGCCAATATTTTTTTTACTACATATACTTTGTCCCCAAATGAGGCTAAAATTTAAAGTGAATATTGATTTATAGACAACAAATATAGATAACTCTTAATTGAGACTTCTTTGTATGTTTCAAATAGAGACAAACTTATCAAAAGTTACTACTTATAATAAATTGGTGTACAAAACACCTATGATCTTGAGCACTATAAGACATCTTAACCAGAATCAATATCACAAGCTGAAGTGTTAAAGTAGTAGCACAGTGTTGCTGCTGTTGCTTTTGTCTCTGGACTAGTGGTGGTAGGAGAATTGTAAGTGAGTATACTCATCTTGTATGGAAGTGAAAAGAGTTTCTCTAAGGTTTGAGTTGACCTTATTCCATTGAAGATGAAAATTCCAGACACAAGGAAGCTAAGTCTATGGTGACTGCCCTTTGCAGCATAGCAAAATTAAAACAAAACAAAACAAACCCACAAGCAGAACAAGGACAATGGCCCCTGCAAAGAATTTCAAACTGATAGGTTGGCAAAGCTCCAGAGAGGGGTCAAGGTGTGTACTCTCCTCAAGTGCTTCTGAGGAAGCTGCAGAAGCCCCTCAGTTCTAGCTTCTGGTCCTTTGCTAATGGGCAGTGCAAAGAAGTTCAGCATTAGTAGCTATCACCTCCCATGGTAAGAGCTATTGCAAAGCCCCCTGCAGTAGTTATGCACCCTGAACTGTATCTCTAGGGCGAGAAGCATGGAAAAACATGGGGACCAAGCAGCAATTCCATGGCAGTAGTACCTTACAGGAAACATCAGAGTTCCCACAGACAATGTATCAAGCTCCCACTGCATGCTAAAAGCCCGCCCTCTGAAAAGGAATAAAGCAAATTCTTGTTTATTTTGTTCACAGTATATAAACTGTAATATAACTTCCTTGACATTGCTTATGGCTGAGGCAGAGTGTTGGTCCCACCAACAAATGGACTGCCAATGAGGCTTAGCATGTGGGAGACCTCCATCAACCCTCTTTACCACAATGAAAACCAAGGTGGTTCCTGTTCACCTGCAAGCTCTGTGGAACCCTAAAACACAGTTTGTTCCAACACTGACGGCCCCAAGAGCCTGCGAGCTCCGTGGAATTTTGAAACACAGCTTGCTCCAATACTCAGGAGACCTAAGAGACAGCCACAGCAAAAATTGGACCAAGATGCCAAGACACTGCTGGCCTCATTTGAAGGAAGAGATGGTAGGTGCCTATGCAAAAATTCCTCTAATATCCTAAAACACAGCATGGTAACACGAGAATTCAGTAGACACACAAAAGGAAGACTTGACCATTCTAACCCAGAAGTAGAAGAAAACGACTTTTAACATAACTTTATGAAAATGATGAATACCTTTAAAGAGGAAGTGAAAAACTCCCTTAAAAAATTGAAGAGAAGACAAAGTTGGAAGAAATGAATAAATCCCTCAAAGAAACCCAAAAATACCCATGATAAAACAATCAAACAAGTGAAAGAAACAGTTGAAGACGTGAAGACTGAAATACATGTAATAAAGAAAATACAAACCAAGGGAATTGTGGATATGGAAAATCTGGGTAAATGAACAGGAGCTACAGAGACAAGTATAACCAACGGAATATAAGAGATAGAAGAAAGACTCTCAGGTGCTGAACATACTATAAAGAAAATACTCATTGGTCAAAAAACATTAAATCCAACAAATTCTTAACACAAAACATTCAGGAAATCTGAGCTACCATGAAAAGGCCAACACTAAGAATAATAGGAGTAGAAGAATAAGAATTCCAGCTCAAAGGCACAAAAAACATATTCAACAAAATTATAGAAGAAAACTTTCCCAACCTAAAGAAGGATATCTTTATGAAGACACAAGAAGCTTACAGAACACCAAATAGACTGGATCAAAAGAATAGCATCCCCTAGCCATATAATAATCAAAACAAAGAACATACAGAATAATGAAAGAATATTAAAAGGTGCAAAGGAAAATGGTCAAGTAATATATAAGGCAAACCTATAAGAATTATGCCTGACTTCTCAATGGGAACCATGAAAGCCAGAAGGTCCTGGATAGATGTGTTGCAGACACTAAGAAACTATGGATACAAGCCCAGGCTACTATACTCAGCAAAGCTTTCACTCACCATCTATGGATAAAGCAAGATACTCCATGACAAAAGCATATTTAAACAGTACATATCCAAAAACTCAGCCTTACAGAAAGTACTAGTAGGAAAACTTCCACCCAAGGAAGCTAACTACACCCACAACACCACAGAAATCTTACTAAAAGAATGTTTCTTAGTAAAAGAAACATTACTAAAACTTAAATCATACATCAAACCACACATACTAATAGTAGGAGATTTCAACATTCCTCTCTATCCAATGGACAGTTCAACCAGACAGAAACTTAAGAGAGAAATAATAGAACTAACAGATGTAAAGAATCACATGGACTTAACAGATATCTATATAACACTCCACCCCACCCCCCCCCAAAAAAAAGAACTCACTCAGAAGGAGTAGAAGACAAGAAATAATCAAACAGAGGGCTGAAATCAACAAAATAGAAACACAGAAAACAATACAAAGAATCAATGACACAAAGAGCTGGTTCTTTGAAAAAAAAATCAACAAGATTGACAAACCATTATCCAAACTAATCAAAAGATGGAGAGAGATCATTCAAATTAACAAAATCAGAAATGAAAAGAAGGACATAACAACAGACATTGAGGAAATTCAGAGAATCATTAGGTCATACTACAAAACCTGTACTACACAGTATTGGAAAATGTAAAAGAAATGAACAATTTTTTAGATAGATACCATATACTCAATGCACCAATATGTGCTGTCGACTGTAGAATGATAGACTTTCTCAGCCTTCCTCCTATTGTGGCAAATTGCTCTGGAAATTATGTCTATCATCATATAAACCAAGTATCATCATATCTTAAACTAACTAATAAAACCAAAGGAAAAAGGTGCTGGCAATATAGTCAATAGGGCGTGCGCTATCGGAGAATGCTTATAAGAGCAGTGTTCAATCCCCCGAACTGCCTACAGGACTCAAAGTCCGTTTATTTCTTTAAATTTTGGGCAAGCCTATTATTTCTTAGGTCAAGATTTTTGTCAAGATATATTCAGATTAAATAACAGATAATTAAAGATAAACATAATACCATATGTGAATTGTCTAATATGTCGAAATTAAGAAATTATAGAAGGAGCAAAACCCAGAAAAACTTATTAGCATTTAGTTCTCAAAAAACTTAAAATAATTGAATACTTTATTTTTGGTTTTTTAACATGATCATCTTATTGACATTGACATTGATGTATATAATAATATGTAGCATAAACACAATGTGGTTTTAATAAAAAATCCATTTATAACAAGCCAACTTGTGGTTACATGACCATAAAGGACACATACTGTGGAATAGTTAGAGATCTTTTTATTTATACAAAGATACCGTGTACATCAGAGGTTCACATTAAATAAACAAACATGTTTCAGATGATAAAGTTTGAGACTGACAATTTCTCAGAAACTACTTCTTAAATAATTCTGAATCCAAACCCATTTGAAGGCAGATCAAAAGAAGATAGAATTACATTTCTATATTATTTCCTCTGTTCATATTTTGAAAAAAACCAAGCTGTTTTTGAAATTAGGGAGTTGGTAGTCAAGTATTCACCATTACTCTTACCTCTCTTAATCAGGAAAGCCTCCTTCAATAGGGATTTTAGCTGTCTTGCTGGTCTTACTGCACTGTGGCATATTTTAAAAAGTAATACTTTAATATTCATATAAAAACATTTACCAAATGTTTTCCTAAAATACATTAGAGATTTACCATCAGCCATTAAATTGTCCTTCAATCAGTTGATTAGGTTTGGTGACAATTTCCTTAACACTTTTTTTCATGTGAAAAAAGAATGTGGTCCACTAAAAACATAGAAATACACACACACACACACACACACACACACACGAAGAAAGACACTAGTTTCTCCACAGAACTTTTTTAATGCTGTAGTAACTGATGGTCACTCTTGTGCTCAATGTAATTAGTACCCCGATTCCACTTGTCATGTCATCATCTGTTCCTAGAGCATCACAGAACCCCTCTCTCTCAGGTTACTTTGTGGGCTCTCAATGCATGTGATGCTATCTCTCACAAGGTTTGTTTGTGGACCATAGACTAGATTCCTGCTTCTGCTAGCACGCTGACAAGATACCATGGCCTAGGCTATGCTCAGGCTGTACCTTAGTAGTCCATTCATGAGTGGACTTGAAACTACAATCGGCCTGTTTCTATGCCAAATGAGCATTGCTATTCACTTAACGAGATAAAAATATGAACAAACAACAATAAAACTCAGTGGATAATTTCAGCTTGAGACAGTTTAGAACTCTTAGTAGAAGAGAACATAGTTTTTACAAGGTGTGTCTTTGAACAGTTGTAGCTACTGTAATTTATGAATCTGCACTTTGGATATTAACTGTGATGCATTTTGGACCTTTTAACTTGGAGTAATTTATTAATAAATAATTAGTAATAAGCAATTTACTAATGTGTATCGAATGCTTTATGATACATGTTACCACAAATGATAACACAATTGTCCTCTATTATGGAAGCAATCAATTAAGATGAGCACAGAACTAGCTTGACATACCACCTTTAATTTTCTGCCAAATCAGTGTCTGAGATAGCAGATCACTGACAGAAGGGGCCTTTTACTCTATGTTCATGTCCTACTGATGGGGAAGACAAAGCCCCTTTTATAGACACATAAAGAGTAGACATGCCACAGTTTGGCTCTCTACATCCAGATAATCTACTGAGATCCAGAGACTTCATTACTGTAGAAAACAGCTCACAGAAATGGAAAAGTGATGGATGGAGCACTGTGGTAGGAGGAAGGCATGGGATCTTCTACCAACTATGAAAGGGTGCTACACAGAACAAAAGGGCCTCTGCATGTGGAGATGGTGTCAAAGGCGGTAAACAATTTGTTGATTTCTTGTAACACTATGTGATAATGCAGAATGATCCCAAGTTCTGTCAGCTTTCAGAAAGACAAATGCAATAAAGATCTAGTTCACTAGCTGATTTCAGGAAGTTTTGAAAAGGCAAGGAGTATCAGATGGACATAGTGTGTGTGGTAAACATTAGGAAGCTCATGTTCCAAAACACCGAATTGGTACAGGGGAAGTGATGGTTGAGTAAAAACCTCATGCCCATGATCTAAAAACAATAAATTTTCAGTCTAAAAATACATTGAAAAAACTGTGGGGTTGTAAGACAACACAAAAATTGAGTGTATAAATTGGTATCTATCTGAGAATACAACCAATAATTAGCTTGTTATCTTTGAATTTCCTTAGTCTTTATATATTGTTAGACCTTACCTGCAAGAAGACTTTATGTCAGTGCTGAAATTTTCTTCTAAAAAAATCAAAATTAATTCATTACAATGCTAGAGAAATATAACACATAAAATTTATTAGACAAATAATATATTTTTTGAGATTAATCTAGATTATTCTAGAGTAAATACTCCTTTGTAAGAAATTTCTTCATGGAAAATTCATTCATTTTTCCTAATATTTCAAATCAAAGAAGACTTAAATTTAACAAGCATAATACCTAAAGGTAAACACCCACCCATAAACAATTGAGATGATCCTAAATGATCTCTCTCAGACAGATGGAGAGTAGCATCCTTACCAGTATAAGCATCAATTGACTGTGTCACAAAATAGCTTCTGTGGTTCTTGTTTGACTTTGGGATAATGACACTTGAGAAAAATTCTAGAATCTGGATGGTGGCACACAACTTTAATCCCAGCACATGGATGGCAAAGGCAGGTGGATGCCTGTGATTCCCAAGACAGCCAGAACTACCTAACAATGAGATGGTGTCTCACAAACAAAACAACAGATTCAAAATGGAAAAAAAAATCCATGAAGGGAAACAAAGAATCTTGTTCAGCTTTTTAGTTAAAATTGTTTATTTTATGGTACAAAATGCTACCACTGGGACTACATGTATGGCTTTTGTCTTTTGTATCAGGGTATAACCTAACAGAAAGAAAGAGAAGAGGGGCAAAGACTTTTACCTAACAGCTCAAGGGAGTGCAACAGGATTCCTCTCCTCATCCCTGTTGAGGGAAGAAGTTCCTTAGTTTTATCTGTGTTCCCAGCCTTATATGCAGCTTAAAGGATGCTCATGAAAACATGCATCATTTCCCCTGAAAAGAATTATTGGAAAGATCCCTCCCTTGGGAGTAATAACCCCGAGCTCTACCCCAGGTGAGAGAGCAGCAGAGAAGAAGCTGTGAGACTGCAGCAGCAAATTCCATGGGATTCCTTCTGACATAGGATCATTGTACATGCTTACATATGTAAACAATAAACTCACTGAATCCTTCCCTAGACACTTGCAGCTTGCTTTTAGAAATAAACATTTGAGTTGGGCAGTGATGGTACACTCCTTTAATCCCAGCACTTGGTACCAGAGACATGCAGATCTCTGTAATTTCAAGCTTAGCATTGTCTACAGAATGAATTTCAGGTTAGGCTCAAAGTCAACACACAGGAAAACCCTGTCTCACAAAACCAAAATAAACATAAGAAAACAAAAATGAAATGAAACCTTCATTTATTTTTTTTTGTCTTGATTAAAGTTAGGGAAACTTAGTGTGCTTTTAAGCATTCCTCATGACTCAGGAAGGTCATTTGAGCCATCAACTAGTGGACTGGGATTGCGGCTCAGTCGGAAAGCCTATGCTTATTATTCAGGAGGCCTCAGTCAGTTCTCACCACCACAAATGCCATGAACAGCAAACTTCATAATACAGTGACACAAAGCTGTCTCCATTACAATATTGACTCTCTTCATCTTATCTCTTGAGAGAAGAGGGTTTTGGATTCACTACCTAGTGTGGTTGTCACTGACAACGTAAGGTATAAAAGGCACTGTGGTGACAGTTACTGAATGTAAATAGTACGTGATGTTCCTGCCACTGCCACAAAGTCTCTCCAGACTCAGTGGAGAAGCAGACAATTCTTTGAAATACAGAATGATGTCATTTTCTACACTCTGCTTTTTTCCAATATTTATTCCTGAATCATGCTTTGCAGCATGGGAATGATATTCACCCTTACCATGTTCTATAAGAAAAACTAAAGAGAAAAGTACTGAAGGTAGGGATAATGGGTAGAGTGCTTTCCTAGAATGCTCCCAAAGCCTTGTGCTCAATGTCTAGCTCTTCAGAAAACCAAATCAAAACAAAAAAGAAGGAAAGAAGAGAAGAAAGGAAGGAAGGAAGAAAGGAAGGAAGAAAGAAAAAGGAAAGGAAAACATGTCAGGATTGATAAGTCTTCATAAACTCAATACATTCATTACAGAACGAAACTTTCACCCCTAAATGGGAGATTTCTAAAGAAAACAATTATACAGTAGGACAAAACTGTCCAAACTGAGAAATTGCACAGACATTAAAGAGGTCAGAAGATTTTAATTATATCATAAGGTAGGAAATTATTTAATGAAAGTTATTGATTACTGAGGTTGGTTTGTGACATAATTACATTCTAGTGACACCTACCTGTGTACTGTTATGCAGTACAAAATACAAGACTTTTGTCATAAAACTCAAGGAGAGTATGTATTTCTAATAATCCTATTTGCTGCAATGTGACTATGGAGGACACATGTGTAAAGTTGATTTCTCCTTTATTCAAAGGCAGTACAGATATCAGCATTAATATAAAATAAGCAATGTTTTGACAATATATTTCACAGTTGAAAGTTCTTTGAAATAAATTCTTAATTCTGACTTTTCAGAATATTTGAAAACCACAGAACTGCATTTATACTGGATTTCCTTAACTCCTTTTTGGGGATCTAAAATCTTTACTCTTCCTTATTTTCTTTAGGGAAGGTAGGAGCAGTTGGAGTCATTCTTGTTGAAATACGAGCGGTGAGCTGTGTCCCGCCACCCGGCTAGCTTTACCCAAAATAATTACACGGAAACTGTATTCTTTTAAACACTGCCAGACCCATTAGTTTCAGTTTCTTATTGGCTAGCTTTTACATATTGATCTAACCCATTTCTATTAATCTTTGTAGCCCACGAGCTGGCTTACCAGGAATGATCTTAACCTGCGTCTGTCTGGAGTGGGAGAATCATGGCGACTCCCTGACTCAGCTTCTTTCTCCCAGCATTCCGTTCTGTTTACTCCGCCTACCTAAGGGTTGGCCTATCAAATGGGTCTAGGCAGTTTCTTTATTAATAAGAAATTACTCCCACATCATTTCCCCTTTTTCTGTTTAAACAAAAAAGAAAGGCTTTAACTTTAACATAGTAAAATTACATATAGCAAAACAGTTATCAAGCAAGAATTACAGTTACAATATTTATATCTATTTTATCTTTTATCATAACTAAGGAAAACTATAACTATCTATTCATTCTTCAACTCCATCAAAGACTCCAGAAGGATATAATACTACCTAAGTAAACAAGAAATAAGAAAACTCTGGAAATGACAGAGACATCTTGCTGCCTGGACAGTCACCCAAAGTTCTTTTGTATGGTTGGGGCATCCATCTTCAGCCTTTAGCCCATAGTATCCAGCAGACATTTCCATGAAGCAGGAAATTTCAAAGACAGTTCAGTCACTATCTGCTGTGTCCTGCAGAATGTCTCGCAGACTCTTTCATGAGTCATGAACCCCAAAAGACCGTCTCACCTTTAGGCAAGTTCAGCAGTCCTCTCTCTGCGGGTTCTCTGTGTCCATTTTATGCAACAGTCCAGGCAAGAGCAGTTTCTTGCCCAAATGGCTATCCAACTCCATATGGATCCTCTTCGATGCCCATCTTCCTCTTGAAGTAGATTGGTGCCGCCAGGAGCAGATATGTCTCATTGTCATGAAAAGTCCTAAGTTATTAAAACATTAAATGCCATATTCTGTAGTCTTTGAAAGATATGAAGAATGTCTATCTAACTGAAATGTATCTCTATATATCTAGAAAATCTAACTAACATGACTACAAGCTTGACTATTACTGATGATTATCCATTAACCTTTATTTCTTAATTATACATTACATTTTTAAATGAACTACACAATCACAATACCTTAATCAAGATCAGAAATACATATACATATAACAAAATTGACTGTAAAATCTACACCAATGCAAATCACTCATACCTATATCATTTCCCCCTTTAAATGTAAAAGAACATTTACAAACAATATTTTGGGAACATGGGCGCAGTTTTTTCTCTCCAAACTGCTTCCTGCTGAATGGGGGCGCTGTTAATCAGATCATTTAGGGTGTAACCTGTGTGCCAGGTTTATCTCAGTTGCCAGTTGAGTGAAGTAATTTTTTGAGGGTGTTCACAGGAACTTTTCGGGAGGTCGTGGTCTATCATACCATATCGGGATAGATGCAATCCATAGGGTCTGGTCCTCTGTGAAAACAAAAGAAGACCCTTTCCAAAGCATCATATCCTGAGACCCAAATTTTGAAGTCATACCCTCATGATATCCATTTTGGTTCCACTTGGCAGCCCATAGAATGAAATGTCTCTCTGTACTTAGCTCCTTTACAGTCAAAAATTTTAAAGAAAGCACAATGTACATAATCCAGACTCTCTGTGAATTTTCCATTTTTACGTGGCTTATTTTTTTTTATTTCTTTTAATCTCTTAACTATCTGTACTCTGTCTCTTTAAAGACTTTACCTTTTTTTTAAACCATTAACTTTATTTTTTATATTCTTTTTATTCTCTCTCTCAAGTCTATGTGCATTCATCCAACAGTGTGGTCTTTTATGTCTGAATCTGTTTTATTGTGAATCTGTAACATTTTTTTACTATCCAGGAGCATTTATTAAAATGTTAAGCAGTTCTTAAAAACTTAAGTTGCACCATGTACAGGTAATACGGTACCACCTGTGTCCTGCCCAGTTGAAACCTTAAATGCGCTGTTTTTATGGTAATTACGGTAGTTTTTGCCTGAGACCAGCACAGTTCAGCATGGCAGAGCTGAGCCAAGCCGCTCCTGCCTCAGAGCCATTTGGTGCCTCTGAGCCACACACAGTTTCAGGCACACAGCAGTCCACATTGCCATCAAGCAAGCCGTAGAGCTTTACTCCAAATGCTCCATTCAAAAGCTCTGTCTCCCACAGGAGCCAGACAGAGATCGCAATGGCGGCACAGCCCAGAAAGTCACACTTTAAAATGACGCAGCTTTTTTTCTGCTGCTGTTGCTGATTCAGGAACTCTCTCTACAGCAAGCCACCAACAAACAGCCAAAAGCTGTGTTAAACTCTGTTTTTTTCTGTGATAAAAATTAAGCTCTCTCAGGTTTTACGTGGAGTTCATTAGCACGTTGGGAGCCACTCTGTTGAAATACGAGCGGTGGGCTGTGTCCCGCCACCCGGCTAGCTTTACCCAAAATAATTACACGGAAACTGTATTCTTTTAAACACTGCCGGACCCATTAGTTTCAGTTTCTTATTGGCTAGCTTTTACATATTGATCTAACCCATTTCTATTAATCTTTGTAGCCCACGAGCTGGCTTACCAGGAATGATCTTAACCTGCGTCTGTCTGGAGTGGGAGAATCATGGCGACTCCCTGACTCAGCTTCTTTCTCCCAGCATTCCGTTCTGTTTACTCCGCCTACCTAAGGGTTGGCCTATCAAATGGGTCTAGGCAGTTTCTTTATTAATAAGAAATTACTCCCACATCACATTCTTACCTTCGTTGGAGTTGGCACACGTTTTCATGGCTTGTTCTGATTCTACTGCAGCTGCTCCTCCACTGTGACATATGTTTAAAAGTGATCATCATTTAACTATTCATATAAAAATACTTAGCATGTTTTCTAAATTCTTTATTTTTGAGTCCCTAATATATCTCTCATTAGATATTTACAAATAATTTTTTGAAACAGGTCTCATTATGCAGTCCAGATTACTTTAAACCCACTATATGCATCATGTTGGTCTTGAAATCAAAGAGATCTCTGTGCCTCCTGTTTTCCAAGTTCTGGGATTAAAGGCATGGGCAACAAGGCCCAGCCTAAGAACTCTATACTAATTCTTCAACAGTTGGTGATGATTAATGACTGCTGTCCTTCCCACCTTCCCTCATAGAGAAGAAACAGAGAAAATTTAGCTCTTGATTAAAACTCTCTCTCTCTCTCTCTCTCTCTCTCTCTCTCTCTCTCTCACTCACACACACACACACACACACACACACACACACACACACACGAATGATAGCAGTGCTTTTTCCATAGATTTGCTTTGAATGCTCCAGTAACCTTGTATTTCTATGCTCGTGGTGTCAGTGTTCCTGTTCCACTCATCTGCCTGCTTGTCCCTATGGCCCCACAGTCCTATCTGTCAGAACTCTTTGGAGGTATTTTGTTGAGTACTATGCTCTCAATGGTCAGTATACGAAAAAGTATTTTTTTTTTTTTTTTTTTGCTTCTAAGCATCCTTCTGCCTGCATTCTTAGAAGCCATGACAGTTCTGGCACCTTCAAATTGTTTTAAACAGTTCTTTCATGTGTGAATGCTGAAACCACCGCCTGGCTGTTTCTTTGTTCATAAGCCTTTTTGTGTAATCCTGAGTCTTTGTAACTCATGACCAGCTTCCAAACTCAAGAAAAGCAACACTCTTTTGTCAGCTATATTCTTCCCAGGTCAGAGCTAAGACTGCTGTACTTCAGAGCCTATTGCCAGTATATTCTGGACTAGCAGCTTTATTTTCCTAGTTTCTGCTTTGGTTGTCATCACATTCTTGGAACTTGTCATGGGGACTTTTCACCTGCGGTGTGAACCTAGTCCAAAATAGCATCGCTGCTGAAGTGATCTCCAGAAAACTAAGAAAACCTTCAACCTTGACCACTATTTTCAATGTCTTTTTAGCAGATAATGATCCCCAGTCTTACTAGATCAACAACCTAAACTTACTTTTTCATCTTCATATTTGATATGCATTCTTGTTCACATCTGTGTATGCATTTGTGTCTGTTGATCCCAGTGCATGTTTTTTAGGTCAGAGGACATCCTTGACTGGCAATCCTTGCCTCCTAACTTAGTTTTGAGGCAGAGTTTCTTGTTGTTAACAGCTGTAAAAAGCAAGACTATCTAAAGTATAACTTTCCAGACAGTCTCCTCTCTCCATCTCCCATTTCCTTCAAGGTTCCCTGAGATTAAGATGCACACAGCACATGAGGCCCTTTCTATGTTCTGAGGAGTTGAACTCTGAAATCTTGGGTTTGTGTGATAAGTACTTTATTCCTGAGACATGTTCCTAGTCGTGAATTCCTAAAACTGTGCTATTCCATGTCAAAGTCACAAGCATACTTTATTTGCTTCAAAAGTACCAGCTTTACAAATTTCTGTCTATTTTGTATTAAAGGAAGAATAAATGACCTCAAATGGTTCTTCTTAGAGGGAAACACAGGACCTCTAACTGGATTAGAGGTTTAATTGAAAGTGCTCTGCACTCAGAAGCCTTAGTTCCATATATAGCAATACACTTATAGCCACCTCTTTAATTTAGACCCAAAGTCTTCTTTTAAAAATTGAGTGTTTTAGAGCCAGATAGATGGCTCAGTGGGCATACATATTGTCTCAGTAGCCAAGAATTTGAATACCTGGAATTCAACAAAAAGTCAGACACTGTGTAATGTATCTATAATCCCAGCACTTTTATAGTACAAAGGAAGTGGAGGTAGTAAGATACCAAAGAGGCTTCCCAGCCTGCTTACCTGGAGTAAGTGGCCAAGTGCCAAATAAAAATAGAAAAAAATGCCTCAAATAAGATGGAAGACAAAGCCATCACACAGTGTTTTACTGTGTCTTGGTTGGGAATATCAGTGCATGCACGTCCTCTGACACAAAAACAAGTACATGAAGATGAGGGATGCTAAACCATGTTTAGAATATATGGTATGTCCAAAGTGTATTTTCAATAAAAAATACACAACACACAGGCTTTACTTTTTAATTCATCTGACTTTAAACTTGCATGTATGAATAGAAAAGGTAATCATTTAATTTTTAATGCTGAAATTATCTTAAATACCAAGTGTCCATTTTAGAGCTGATATTTCTGTGATAAAACACCGTGACCAATATGAACTTGGGGACCAAAGGATTCATTTGGCTTATATGTCTGCATCATAGTTCATCATTAAAGGAAGATAGGGCAGGAACTCAAACAGGGAAGGAAGCTGGAGGCAGGAGCTTACAGAGGCCATGGAAGAGAGCTGCTTACTGGCTTGCTCATTCTGCTTTCTTATAGAACTCAGGGCCATGAGCCCTGGAACAGCACCTCCCATGATGTGTTGGGCCCTTATCCATCAATCACTAATTAAGAAAATGCCTTACAACCAGATCTTATGGAGGCATTTTCTCAATGGAGTCTTAGTTCTTTGTACTAATTTTGGACAAGTGTCCCTATCCAGATTAGCTGTTTTAGGAGTTTGGGTGTTCAGATTCACATATGACTAACACAGTGTCAAGATAGTTCAGACAGGACAGGGGAAAATAATAGCATCTGGTAATATCATCTAATTGATGGATACCCTAAACTATTTGCTTACTCAAATTCACTTAAAGCAAAGTGAGTGATCAAAGAGACAATATGATTTGAAAAAAATATTTAAGTTGAACATATATAAGAAGAAAATATATAAGGAACAGGTTAAAAATAATAAAATTATACATTTCAGTGTTGATAATAAAGTTGACACTTTTCAAAGTAAACATTAATGTGAAGTTGCCTTAACAAGTAGAAAATTGCCAATCAAATCAGATTAGAAATGATCACTTGTTTTTGAATGGGAAGCTGAGCCCTGGTACACACTGTTCCTTTATGTTAGAACAGTCTCTTTTCCAGCTCACACTCCCTGTGAGCTAGTCTTTCTCAATATATGCTTATGAGTTGAAGCCATTTTCCCTCTAGCATTTTAGTGTTCATTACTTAAGCAATGACACCCTCAAGAACAGCACTAAGATTGTAAAAAAGAAACGGTACCTATTTGGTGTAAGCTCCGAAGGTGCCTCTGCACCGTTGTCAATTAAAAACTCCGCCATTTTAAGTTGATTTTCAAACAAAGCGAGTTTATAGGGTGTCAAACCATACTGTGAAGGAAACATTTCATTTTATAAATTGACATGCTTTTCAAATGAAAAATGTATCACAGATTTTGAAAACAAAATGAGTCACAAAAGGATAGATTTTCCTTCAGCCCTTGCTGCAGATTCACACACACAGGCTTCCCTTTCCTTTGAAACATTTTTCCCTGTCCAACAATGCCCGTGAACACCACTATTTCCAGAACTTCCCACAAACGCTTGCTGGTTCCAAGTTTCTTAGCTCCATAGAGAGCTCAATTGCCCCAATCCTAAAACATGGAGATAGATTTGGTATGCCTCTGTTGAATGAGTGAACCCAAGTGGCATCTCTGGAGCAGTTTCTCAACCTGTTTTTCAAAACTATTTTCCCTAACCTAAAAATTTTCTCCCAAACCAAACATCGTTTCCTGTTGTAGTGGTCCAAAAGATGCTGGAGGAAGACCTCAGACTCAAATGGTATGTAAACACAAAGAGTGCTTATTCTTCAGAAATAGCCAGCATGCAACAGTGATAATGAGGACCACGGACAAAGACATACAGGCCCTTTTAAAGTGGACATGGGGAATTCTATCTTTTTAAACTTTTAAATATTTTTTCAATAATTGGGCAGTCAGGGAGCAGTTACATGGGGGGCATGTTGATTGGACAGAATTAGTAACAGTTTCATCCATTGTGGGATTTTTCTGTCACATGTGGTCAGTAGCAGCCAGATCCTGCAACTCTGGTCTCCCGGCCTTATAAGGCCAGGTTTGGAACTGTTTAGCCAATTGGCTAAACTTGACTGGGGAACGTCCTGGATTCAGGCTTAGGTCATTAATTACAATGGAGTTGCTCCTTGTCTAAGATAGAGTCCCATTTTGGCCCCTTTGTTATGTACATGTAACATCTGAAAAAGTTAAGTGAAAATGTCTTCTCAGCATGTTTTCTTCAATGATCAAATTTCCACATTTACCTGTGTGCCTGTGACCTTCCCATTCTAGCCTCATCTCTGAGAGACAAGTCACATCAGTAACTTCTTAATTGCAACAGATTTCTGTTTTTTCTTCAGACATTTATCTTAAAATTTTTTTTCTATTGTTTGTGTGTATGTGAAGTATGTGTGGGCCCAAGTCCTTTACTTGTTGAATTTTAAAGTAAAGCCCAAATCTCAAACAAAATGTGCTGTGCTGAGTTCCTTTAAGTTACCTACAAAACTATGAAAAACAGATTTGAAAAAATGCTTTACTCTGAAGAGATTCAGTGAGACTGCTTGAGCTTCAGAATGTGGAAAGTGATCTGAGTGTCATTGCTAGAAGTACATTGTGAATGAAGTTGAATGATTCTTACCTCTGTTTTGGCTTTAATATCTACATTATACTCCAGCAGTTTGCTGACAACTGGTATGTTCCCTCTGCAAATGGCGTGGTGGAGGGCAGCATCGCCATTGGCATCTACAATGTGGGGATCAGCCCCGTGCATGAGGAGAATAGAGATGCATTCTATATTATCCCGCTGGGCGGCCTGTGGGTATTGGATAAAGAAAGAGACACTGAAATCAAGAACTTTAAAAAGCATTCCAACAATTCCATTGACTAGTTACCCTTGGATCAGACCAATTGTTTAGGTCATGCATATTATCCCTCTCAAGTAACCAGACTTTCCTAAATTCATAACCTCCCTACCAAAGTTTTCCAAGTGGTAGAGTTTCAGAGGTGTGCCACCACACCTAGATATTAAAGGATTTCACTAGCACTGTTTGGCCATTTTTGTAGTGGGGGAGGTTGCTTGTTCATTTGCTTGTTTTGATAACTTGACACAGGTTGAAGACACCTGGAAAAAAAGAATCTCACTTGAAGAATTGGCTCCACCAGACTGGACTCTGGGAAGCGTGTATAGTATTTTCTTGATTGAGGTTGATCTGGGAGGGCACAGCTTCCTAGGGGTGGTGGCATGACTGGGAAGGTTATCCTGAGTAGTATAAGATATCTGAGCAAGTCTTGGAAAAAGCCACGGGAAAGCATCATTCCCCCATGACCTCTGCTTCATTTCCTGCCTCATGTCCTGATTGAACTCCTGACCTGGTTTCTCTTCATGACTGACTGTGATGTAGAATTGTAAGCCAATAAACCTTTCCTTTCCTGAGATGGTTTTGGCCAGTGTTTCATCACAGCAACAAAAACCAAACAAGGATAATTTCTAATCCATTTTATACCAAAAGTGTTTTGCGATAGCTACCTTAATTAGGGGCGTGCAGCCTTCATCATCCTTCATATTAATATCGGTACAGTCGTTGGATGATAGCAATGTTACTACATTAGGATGATTATGGGCAGAGGCGTAGTGCAGTGAACTCCTACAAATTGAGAGGACATTTTAGGAAATTACAGATTATTATGTAAAGGCACACTCAAGTAGACACCAATGTGCATTTCCTTCTGATGTAAAAGAAGAAACTAAAATTTTCTTATTTACTTATTTCTCTACTCAGGTGTTCATTTTCTGTGCTAGGCATATAGCGCATGGCTGTCCCATTCAAGGCGAGTGCTCTATCACAAGCTTCACCCTTCCTCAGAGCAGCCTCTCTGGATAACAGGAGAATGCCCAGTAGATTGAACTCAGATTGGATTTGAATCCTACTCTAATCACCAAGTGTTACTAGTTACAACATAGACCTCCTATGAGCTCCACAAATCAATCTCTCCATCTGTAGAATGGGGATTCAACACTGCAGCTCTCTTACACAGTGCTGCTGTGACGCTTCAACTCACATCTTCAAGAGCACGTACAAATGCTTCCAGCACCTGACAGCTCAGTGTTGCTGGATACAATTACAATTTGTTCCTAATGGTAACAAACACAATATTTCAATGAAGAGAAATAGCAGAATTATACCTACTGCAGATGTGAAAGTTTTTACTCAAGTATCTTTACAATATTTTAAAACTATATTCCCTAAGCTGGCCTTGAACTTGGTAATCCTTCCAGTAGGTAGGAATGCAGGCAGTTCCACTGCACCCACCTTACTCTTTGTTTCACACTTTAGCATCGCTGATGTCTGCCACTTATAATTCATGATATTTTATGACAATAATTGGCAATGTTTTTTTACTTTGCTACCATACAAAATAAAAGGTCACCATGCAGTCCATTGTGTCTGACATCCAATGAAATATGACACAATCCACAGGCCCATGACACTTCTAAAGGTCACATGTATCTATGTAAATTTCTGCTCTTAAGACTATGAAATGTAAACTATTTAGAATAGCAATAACAACAAACAAAAATCTAAAATTTCAGTCATCAATACTTTAATTTTTTTTCATTTCTCTTTGCCCAGAATTAATGTTTCTATATTTGCTACCAACAGGGACACAGCATAGTCCTCAGTCAATAGACAAAATGTCCATGTTAATATAGACACCAGGTGGTAGCAAATGGCTTTGCCTTATACCTCCATGAATTAGCACCAAAACTTAGCAAATCTATCCAGAAGGAGATAACCCATGGTATCATAGCTCCCTTGCTTTGATTTTCAAAAAGTTTAAAGACAAAAATTACTAGGGATTCAATTGAGCATCATTCATTGTTTTCAATATTTAAATTTATAGAACGTCAGGAAAGCTGACTGGACAGAGAAATGTAATATTTTACAAATGAGAGGGTCTTGAGAGCTAGTAGATTTGTATGCTGTACAGTAAATATCTAAGTTATGTGCAGGGAATAAGTGGATTGGTAGAATGGATAAATACAGCTGGAAAATTCAGTGTTTCTAAAGAATACACATATTAAGCAAAAATACTTTGAAACAATAATTTACTGTTCTATTATTTGTATGAAGCTCTAATTTGGAAGACTGAACAACTATAGACTAAGTAACCTCACAACTACAGACATGATCAAGAAGCATGTGAGCTATGGAGAATCTACTGTTGAGGGTCATTGTTTCCTGCCTATAATCTAGTGAGAAACAGGAAACAAGGACTAGGAAAGAGGGCTGCAGTGACTGTTACAACTCAGTTGGAAAATCACTCACCCTGCAAGCCTGAGACCCCAACTTCAAAACCCCCAGCAACTTGAGAAACTGGTGCTGGAGATGTGGATACAGGAGGATCCCCAAATCTATCTTGCCAGCAAGTCTAGGTCAATCAGTATACTCCAAGACAATCAGTCAAACACAGCGGGGATTTGGGTGAGAGAATCTGTCTAAAAAGCTGAGGTGGAGGAACCACAGGGTGGTTCATCAGGTGAGGGCACCTACTGGCAGAGCCAATGGCCTATGTTCAATCCCCAGAATCCACAACGTGGCAGAACACAGCTGTCGATAGTTCTCTTCTGACCTTCAGACACTTGCTTGGCATGTGTGAGGCATAGGTGCACACACACATATGATTTTTTTAATGAGATGAAAAGAAATTTTCAAAGAGAATGTCAACCGTTAGCCTTCATGTATTTACCAAAACACACACAACATGTATATAAGGGGCCGGGGGACAGAGTTATAGTTCAAGTTGAAAATTTCCTTATGAAATCCCTCAGCAAGCATAAAACAGACATAAGATTTCTTGTTAATTCTTTGGGGTTTTTTTGGCTTTGAGTTGGCTTTTTATGTGAAAATTTATCTTATGATACAATTTTCTGTGTTGCATATAACATAGCATTAAAACATATACATTAAAGGGCTGGAGAGATGGCTTGGCATTTACAAGCTCTAGTTTTTCCTGCAGAGGACCTGGGTTTGATTCCTAGCATCCACACAGCAGATCACAACTGTCCATGACCCCAGTTCCAGGAGATCCAACACCCTCTTCCTATGCTTGTGTGGTACACTGAAAATACATGCAGCCAAAACACTCAAACCTAAAAATATTATAAGTGTACACATAAAAAGATGTATGTGGTTTCCTTAGCTAAATTCCTTTAAAGCCCTCAATAAAGTGCTCTAAAAGAGACAATGTAAAGGGATTTGTAAACTAACTGAAGTTCTTTGTTTTGCTTCTCTTAAAGAAAGCCTCAGAGCTGCCCTTCCAAGGTGTGCAGGTTTCAGATGCCTAGGAGCTTAAAGCAGGCACAAACCCAGAGGTCTCCATGAAAGAAGAGCCTTAAGCATGACATCTGCCCTCCCACAGGCTGCAGGTCTGGAAGGTATGTTTCTCCCTGGTAGACCCTGACTGTCCCCAACAGTTTCTGCCCCTCCTGCCCCTCGCCCCTCCTCAGGCCCCATTACCTGCCCCTTCTGTCGCACTCGTTAACATGGTGTTCCCTGGCATTGATCAATCTCTCGACTAATTTGACATCACCCACACTGGCCGCCCTTTGGAACCGGCCCACGGGATCGTACCCAATTAGGTACAAAGGAAATCGCTGCTGTCTTCTACCCAGGCATCCACAACCCAGGCATGCGGGCCACAGGCGGGTATACCAGCGAGACCGCTGAGGGGCCCGCATGGTTAGGGCATCATAATCCATATCCTCCTGCATGCTAAGGCTCAAGGCTCTAAAGGCCCTCCTGGCCCTCCTGGCCCTCCCGACAATACCGCCCTCCCTCTCAGCCTTCCTGGCCCTCCTGGCCCTCCTGGCCCTCCTGGCCCTCCTGGGCCTACTGCCCCTCCCTTCCTTCCCCTTTAACCACCCCCACCCTCCCAAACCCAATAGTAAACGTTCAAAAATCTGGTTAAAACTCCCCACTGAACCAAATAAGCGTCCTGCTTGGGCAGATCCTTGGTTCAGTGTGAGCTGAATTCTGATTCACACTTAGCAACACAGTTCTAGGGGCATAGTGATGCGCTATGAGCTCACAATGGTACTCAGCAGCTGTGCACCGAGGTTGTGTTCTGTGCGTGCCCATGTCAGACTCCAGCGTCAAAAGCATACAGTGCTCAGTACATGTAGACAAATATTGTATGTTTTCTCTTTTAAGAATGTTATGGTTCTGATATGGGAACTTCAATCTGAATACCCACAGAGGTATGGAACCTAGTAAGGGACCAGGAGGGAGGAGAGGAAAGGAAAGAAAAGTCTATAGTGTTATTTAGCTATTAAGGAAAACTAGAATTGGATGGTTTAATGAAAGGGGGATGGGACAGAAAGGTAAAGGAAGGAAAATGGAGAGGGACAACCAATACTAAAGGTCCTTTGAAAAACTATATGGACACTGACTATCCTAGAATCTTCCTTTACATGTGTGAAAGGAACCCACAGGGAGACAAAAAACAACAGGGGAGTGAAGACTTCAACTAGATATCTTGTGCCACCAAATTAAACCTCCAGTGCCAGGAACAGGTTACAGCCTGTTGAGTCATTCACCAAAGGGACCCATGGAAACCACCAAATAGCACAGGCTATTGCCAAGGCTCTTGGTTGCTCACACAACCTGATGTTAAGGTCTTGTTTCTGGAGGGAACACTTCTGTCACTGAATATGGAGAAGTTGAGCTGGTGTCTAACTACATTATTCACCTACTAACCACAGTTCACTGTACTGGAAGGTACTCTACATGCCCCTGGAGGAGAAAAGTAGTCCTCAATACCTCTCAGCACAAACCCTTCAACCGATAACCACACCCAAATGAAAGGAAGCTCACAGATATTTATAGCTAGGGGATCCAACACCCTCTTGTCTCTTTGCAGGCACCAGACATGCACACAGTGAACATACATATATGCAGACAAAACATACACAGACATGAAGTGTGATCTGTAGATATTGAGAAGTAATACATTTATGTAGTAAGTTTACTCTTTTAAAGCATATAACCCAGTAGGTATTTTTTTACTATGTTCTTACAATAACGCAACCATTATTCTATTTACTTTTAAAATAATTTTGTCATTCGAGAAAAAACCCTTTATTCATTAGGAGTTACTCTTCATTTCTCCAGACCCCCACCACCTATTAGTTACTAATCTAACTTTCTGTTTCAAGTTTCTCATCCTGGGTATTAAAGAGAAATCAAATCATCTAATAAAGAAGTGTCCCATTCTTCAGTCCTTTGGCTACTTTCAACTCAATGTTTGTGATATTTATTCATGTTATAGGATGTATCCTTTCTCTACCCCTTTCCATGACTAGAAACTAGACCACTGTATTAACACACCACCCTTTGTTTACCTACTCATCAAGCGGTAGGTAATTGGGGTATCTCCTTTTTTATATATATATAAACGCTCACTTGCTAGTAGTTGCACCAGCAGTAATGTAGCAGGTTCCTGTTCTCTGGTATGTTTACACTCTCACATATGTCCCAGCACCTGTGCATGCTAGACAAGTGCTTTCTCTGTGACTTATATCCTCAGCATGCAACATGTACTTTTCAATTCTTAAACCAGCTTCAAACTCATATATGATAGACACCACACACACATACACACACACACACACACACACACACACACACACACACTCCTCTACCAAGTGCTGGGATTGCAGAGCTGTGAAACCAGGACTGACTTATCTTTTGTATTTTCACCATCTTAATGATATCAAGTATCATCTCATTGAAATTTGATTTGCAACACTTGACGGCTGATGGTGTTGAACATCTTCCAGTGTGCCAGTGGGACATTTGGAAATCTTTCCAGGTCCCATGGCATGTGGGTGAGGTTCAACCCGCGGCTGGTAAGGGACAGACAAATATGTCATGTAGATGAAGATTGAGTGCAAAGTTTTATTAAAAGGGGAGGTGTAGTGGGGAGGAAGGAATGGGAGGAAGGGACAGAGAGAAAGAGAGGGAGGAGGGAGAAGGAAAAGAGGCTGAGACCTGCTTGCCTGGGGGGGGGATAGAGAAAAAGAGAGAGGGGGAAGGGAGGGATGGAGGAAGGGAGGGAGTGCACTAGAGAGACTGAGAGTGAACGGAGGGTCTCTTAAAGGGACAGGATACCATTTTCTATACAGCCAGGCAGATGGTGTGAGGTGCTGTGTGAGGGTGTGCCTGAATACTAACAAAATTTCTCTTCAGATCCATTTATTGCCCTCTGTGTCACTGGGCTGTCATTCTAGTGTTGAGTTATAAGAAATCTTAAATTCTGAAGAAAATTCCCTATAGGCCTATATATGATTATATACAACACATGAGAATAAATCAAAGAGCAGGGGATATATAATGATTTCTTCTGGACCCATGTATGAGGCAAGCTCACACTACCCCCAAGCTGCATGCACAGCCCTATGTTTTCCTTACTAGACAGCATTTTACAAGCATTTACTTATTTAGGGAGGGAGAGAAATATAAGAAACACTTCTGTTTTTATTTTTTAATGGAAAGAAAACATGGGAAAGGGGCCATTGAAATGGCTCAGCACCTAAGACCATATTCCATACAAGCCTGATAACCTGAATTCCATTCCTGGAATCCATGATAGGAGAATTAAACCAACTCCCAGATAGTGTCCTCTGATCTCCACATATATACCTTGTCTTTCACACACACACACACACACAGAGAGAGAGAGAGAGAGAGAGAGAGAGAGAGAGAAAGAGAGAGAGAGAGAAAGGGGGGGCACCAAGGAGGATCACTGCTTATTGGCCTGTTCCTTATGGCTTTCTCAGCCTGCTTTCTTATGGGAATGAGGACCATCTGTACAGATTGCTGCTACCCACAGTAAGCTGGACCTTCCACATCAATCATTAATCAAGAAAATGTCTTCAATGACTTGCCTACAGGAAAATGTGACAGAAAATTTCCCTCCTTCCCACATTATGTCTAGGTAGGTGTCAAACTGGCAAAAATTAACCACCACAGCAGCACCCAAGGCTCAGGTGTTACTGTAGAAGAGGGAGCAAGAAAGGGTGTAAAAGTCAGAGTTGGGGGAGAATTGCTGGAAACTGGGTCTTCAGGAGAGGACACAATGACTGCACTCAGGAATTCCATGCAGCCATGTTTTCCTGAAGCAGAGCTATATAATACTGGGGCTTCACCACTCCATCATTCATTGAGAAAGGCTCATAAGGTCCCATCCCTCTATGAGGAACTATGAGAAGTTAATGGAGTGTAGGTGAGGGATCAGCATAAAATTTTTACAGAGGAGAAAAATGCAGGTAAACCATTAATCAACTGTTTTTTCTCTCTACCAAAATATTTAGTGATATGAATAATATTTAAGGGGGTAGCACTTGGGCAGAAGGACTGGTTGCCACCTTAAAAATCCACCAAAAAGCTACTGATGCCATAAAGAGTTTTAAATGAATGATTTCTAATTAATGTATTTTAATAGAAAACTCTTAAATATGCAAACACTTTAGTAAATTTTTGTCAGCATTCAGAAAATGCTTTTCTTTAAAATTTCTATAGGTTTTTCATTCTTCCTGACATAGACTGTGAATGTCAGCATACTGATCTTAAAGGAGGAGCTTACAAGGAACAAGGATGTACTTGAGCAGAACCTAGACAGAAAAGCAAGAGAAACATGCTCAATCTCAAAGGCTTTAGAAATGGGTTAGCATAAGCCAGTAGGGCAGATTGAGAGCACCACTCATAGTTGAGAATAAAATTATGTAAGTACCCCTACATTACAAAACGAGAAGAATGCAATATGCTTATGTTTGCACCCAGATTTGTCATCATCTACCTAAATGCTGGATAGTTTTCCATTGTTATCTAGTCAACAACCATGTACTAGGACAAGCAGTAGACTCACGAAAAGATCTACTATTCAGCAACCATATGATATAACCCTCCCAAATCAGATGGACAGCATGTCCACACTGGTCATATTCTATGTACTTGTAGTACAGGGAACTGCTAGAGCACACAGAAGGCTTATATGTCAGACTTGGGCCAGCACTACAGGCTCTAAGGTGGAGAACAGTGAAGACAAAGTAAGCCAGAAAGACAGAGGCAGTACCTGCAAACAGCCAGAGGTGAGAAAGCACACATCTGATGGGAAGCTACAGAGAAAGGAGTGGATGGGGCAGTTGGTGAGAGGTGAGGATGAATAACTGGATGATGGAGGAAGGTCATTGGTTAATTAATAAAGAAACTGCATGGCCCTGATAGGTTAGAACATAGGTGGGTGGAGTAAACAGAACAGAATGCTGGGAGGAAGAGGAAGTGAGCTCAGACTCGATAGCTCTGCTCTCTGGGGCAGACACGATGAAGCTCCGACCCAGGATGGACATAGGCTAGAATCTTCCTGGTAAGTGCACTTTGGGGTGCTACACACATTAATAGAAATGAGTAATCAAGATGTAAGAATAAGCCAGTAAGAAGCTAGAGCTAATGGGCCGGGCAGTGTTTAAATGAATACAGGTTTTGTGTTGTTATTTCGGGGCATAAGCTAGCCAGGCAACCAGTAGCTGGTGGCAGGAATGCAGCCCGCAGCTCCTTCAACAACTGGACAACGTAATTGATAAGGATTGGTCACTTTATTCATAGGCCACAGTGTCTGACAACTATCATTAGTCAGGTAGTGACATAATAACTCCTAGTTTCCCAGGCTCCAGTGGATGGTTGCTGGGCCCCATCGCTGGGGCCAGCGGTGGAGCAGAGCCCCGTGACAGGTCTGTTTCCCTCATGGTGTCGGGGTAACAAAGAGAGAAATGGGAAAAGATGGGCTCTCAATGTCTCCTGCACCAGGACCTAACCCTACCTTGCTTCAGACGCTAGCTGTGAATTCAAGACTCCCTTGGCTATGCACACTTCATGGAAATGGGGGATTCTTAGGAAATCATTGCCCCTTTTATAAAGCAAAGATAGCCCGATAGCCGAGAAAGTCTGGCTGCTACTTTCTGTCATTCAGATTTTCTTTCTGTCTGTCCATTCTTAGGGAACACAGATGATTAATCATGGGGTCCCTCTGTTACAGATGCATAGGAAGGGTAGGATCAACTGGCAGAAGGTTCTGGGCAAGGATGCTGAGGATGTAGGCACAAAAACATGAGCAATTGTATCTAGACACTCATGGTGGCTTGAGACAGGAAGTTCAATGCCAAGTAAAATACTGTCAGCTCGAAGACTGACAGAACTCCACTATGTTCAATAGATTTCCACAAAGAAAACAGCTCTAATAATTCCCAAAGCTTATTTTTCAAGACGGTTATTTGAGCCTAATCTTATTGAAATCTGTAAGCCTTTCACTTAGGATTCTTTGCTCCATAAGTGACATTTATTGATCACCTATTATGTACTGGACATCTCTAAGGCTTCTTGACTGCAATCGCTCTTTCAGACAGGGTTTACAGATCCAATTTTAAAGGATCAACCTTGAGGTTTAGCTTTTCTTCCTTCCTTCTTTCCTTTCTTCAATCCATCCCTTTTCCTTCCTTTTTGAGACAGAGTTTCTCTGTGTAACAGCTCTGGCTGTCCTGAAACTCACTCTGTAGACGAGGCTGACCTCAAACTCACAGAGATCCACCTGCGTCTGCCTCCCAGTTGTTGAGTGAAGGTGTGAGCCACCACACCTGGCTTGCCTTTCTTATATATGATCAGAACACGGAGGGAGTCAGTGGGCAGGTCTTTGGACAGCCTTTAGTCGTTTTACTCTCCCACAATATCTCAGTAGAGTTGACAGTGGGAAATGTGGGGACCTGAGCGAATGATTCAGATTCCTTGGTCTGTAGAAGGAGGCAGAAAGAGGTTTACAGAGGGACACAAAGCATTAGTATGTCTCCGTGACTGTGGCAAAACACCGTGACCAGAAGTGACTCGTGGAAGAAAGAGTTTATTTTCACTCCAGAAGAATAAGAGTTCAGCGTGGTGGAAAAGCATGGCGGCAAGTGGCAGACGTGTCGGCAGGAACTGGAGGCTGAGAGATCATACCCCGACAACTAGCTTAAAACAGAGACTGGGGCATTAAACTCTCAAGGTCTACTCCTAGGGGAGGAGAACTGGCACTTTGTTAAGCTCATAACTTCCAAACGGTTTCTATCTCTTTGTCAGGATGTTTGGTCTGACACACAGAGAGTAAGGAATAGCTATTTACCAGGCTAAAGATTGCCCCAAATAAATTGTAACGGGACCCTGGACCTGCAACATTCCCACCCCTCCACATCATTGCAGCTTTAGGCGATCAACTCTTTCAGCTTCATGTAGTTTCTTCCAGAAATTCTTTCACAACGTCACAATACTGACTGCATTTAGTCCAGCTTCAAAGTCTCCAGAGTCTCTCACAGTCTCAACACTGTTCAAAAGTTCAACATCTCTTCTAAGACTCAAGACAATCTCTGGACTGTAACCATCTCTAAAATTAAAAAAAAAATTAAAAAGAACAAATGATAAAACACCTCCAACATACCATTAGATTGGGATTGATCAAGAAAACATGAATGTAAAAGAGGAGACAGACTCAACAGAAGTAGAAGTCCTTTGATTAGAACCATGAAGGGCAGCTTCTCCACAGGATAGAAGACTGTGCACCTACATGCAGGGGGCTTGGGGAATTACAGGGCAGAGAACGGAATTTTCAGGAGGAAATTTTACCAGCCAACGTGTTGTTTATAGTTCCAAGACCAGGTAAGCTTAGCAGATGTTCTCATTACTATCTTGGCTCATACTATGTTGGGCAGGTGTTCTTATCAGTATGCCAAGCCTGAAGTTCCTTACTTTAGGTCATTAACCCTTCATGTACAATGACAGAATAAACATTACCATTCAAAAATGGAGGAATCGGGGCATAATGAGGAAATATTGAACCAAAGCAAGACTGAAATCCTGAAGGACAAACTCCAAATCCATAGCCTCAAGTCCATATCTTTAGTTCCAAAGAGAGCCACCCTTCTAGCTTTGCTACCTACAATACACATCTCTCTTCTGGGCGGGTTCTACCCTATGCATGCAACTCTCCTGGGCAAATATCTCACAACCCTGGCATCCATAGCATCTTGGGAACTGCAACACAACCTAGGTCTTACTCTTAGAGCTTCATGCAATGACCTCTCAAGGCCTCCCGCTCTCTTTTATGCAGAGACTCTCCTCGCGTGTTGCCTGGGAACTGAGGCTCTATGAAAATACAACGGAAGACTCTGTCACGTGACTAAAAGGCAGCACCATTTGGATGGCACTGCAGAGTTAGGCAGCCAGCTTGAGCCGGACACTGGTCCCCTTGAGTCACATTAGCAGCAGCTTTATCCAGTTGCCTTCTAGGAGAAGACAACCCCTAAAGCTCCTTTAGGAGTTGGCGGCTTAGTTGGGTGAAGCATTGCACCCTTGGCAGTCTTCTCATTGCTCCAGTGTTAAAATCTAACCTCCTTAACAGTACAGCCTCTCTGCCCAGGCCTTTTGTCTCTCCATCCATCTATCCATCCTCCATTCTTCCACCCATCTATACATTCATCCTTCCTTTCATTCATCCATCTCTCCATTTATCCTTCATTCTTTCCGTTGTTAAATTAATATTTATTGATCTTCCTTTCATATCTCACTTCTAAATGTACTTCGGCCATTGAAATCTGTCTTCATGGGTCCTTTTCCTAATGAGAACAAAGGGTCCTTTCTGATCTCACATTTTTGGCTCTTATAGGCAGTTGCGTTATCATCTTCCCTCTTTTATCACCCTCCAGATTGAACAAAGCCTCTTCCATTCACCTTCTCGGAGAGGTCTTCTCTCACATCCTTTTCTCATTTTTAAAAATAAACCTCCGGAGTAAAGGTGAGGAGAAGCAATATCAGAAGAGCTCTTGCATGGACAGAAGCATCATTTTTTTGGGCCCCTGGTCCTCCCAGAATCTTTTCCATGAGCTGTAGGAAAGTTTAGCTGGAAGGGTGGTAGGTTAACACCTTAAAGGAGGAAGCAGTTGAGCAAGTAACTCACTCAAGAGTACAATTCTCAGGGAAAATGAAGGGAAGTTAGAGACAGACCCTATTACCCAACTCCTTGGGTTTGGGAAAGAGCTCAGGATGGAGACCTTCTAGGATGAGAAAACATCTTCAGGATGTATGTCTTCAAGAAAGCACTCCCTCCCCTTACAAACAAAACAAAAGTAGCAGCTGAGTCTTTCCTGCAAAGTCCATTCTTTTGCTCCCTGGTCTCCACCCACAAGGTTCATACCCCAAAGTGAGAAGGATCACAGTACCAGGAAGGGCCCATTTGCAACCATACTGGGCATCCCTGTATCTGACAGAGGACTGTTCTAGTTGATGAGCCTTGGAGAGGCCTGGTCCAGGTTTGCCCAATTTACAGCAAGCTTGAATGTGGCTCTGTGGGTGACTTACTCCTCACCCAAGTAAACTGAGAGATGCTTGTGTGAGCATAACTCCACGGGGGTTCTTTCCACAGTCCTGGGCAGAGCTGTCTATGATTGTGCCCCCTTTTATCTCCAAGAAGAAGCTAGTCTTAAAATAATTTGTGAGCTTATTTGAACCTTTCTGGAATCTTTGTGTCCATTTCCAAATAAGGGCATGGTAAGGACTCATGTGCCAAAGATTCAGTCTTACAGACAGCAAGGCTGGGGCGTGGCTTTATGATGATGCTCTTTTAGCCAACACTGCGCAGGTGGCGCAGGGCAGAGCCATAATGAAAACTGAACCACTCATCTCTGCATTCAACCTACACGATAATCTGATTATTGTCATGTCTGTTGTCCATAGGCTGCATTTCCAAGGTAGACGAACTACAGAAGAAGATTAACATGTCTGTATGTCTTCTAGGATCCTCCAAAACCAGTCAAGGGAGAGAGCTGGTAAGAGAAAGAAGAAATACTGTGCCCATTCTCTCCCACTGAAAACACTTAACGCTTCAGTCTCGGCTTCCCAGCTCTCCTTTGTCCTTTCCACCTAGAGCTGAATGCAGATCTGGCCTTTCACCGCAACACCAGAGACAGTGTCTTATGTTGCTGCTTTTCTTTTCCTTGTTCCTCTTTGTCATTCTCTCTGGATATACCAATCACAACAACAGTAACAATCACAGATAATGAGTACACACACACACACATACATATCACATGTCAGGGGTATCTGAAGAAGCCAGCAGAAGCCAGCATCACAGATTCCCTGGAGCTGGAGGTTTAGGCAGTTATGAATCACCTGATGTGGGTGATGGGAACCAAACTCAGATCTCCTGGAAGAGCAGCAGATTCTCTCAACCTTTGAGCCATCTCTCCAGTCCTTATAAATGTGTATTTCTATGGAGTAACTGGGGGCAGAATCCAGAGAATTAGAAAGGATCCCTTGAAAAGGGAAAAGAGAAAACTTAAGGCAGGAGTAGGGGAGGGTAATAGAACATACAGCATGAAAGTGGAAGGTGAAATGCCCATTCTATTTCATCTGCATTCGTTCTACCATGAATAGGACCACATACCTTCAGCTTAACACACCAGAAATTTGTTCCCTGGTGTTGCAAGTCTAAGAACCCATGGCTGGGAAGACCACAGATGCTGAGGGAGAACCTACTAGTATTATTTTGTTAAACAGATTTGGGATCAAACTGCCTGTGGAATTAATATTCCTATACCCACAAACTAGTGCAACTCTCAGTTCTCATCAGATAACTTTTTTTTGTGCTGTGAATGGCACTTAGAATAGAGATTTAGAACTGGTTAGATTGCAGATAATGAGCAACTGTGGAGTTCTCAGTCCCGAGAGGGGTATTCCTCCTCACCACACAACTCATAGGACATTATAGAAAGATTTTAGGTTCCAGGAGTTGAGAGGCCTGGGCAAGACAATATTCATGAACTCATAGTGGCTGTGATTGCCTGCACTGGATCTGTATAAAATTAAATCAGTTAAAATTACACTTGAGGAGTTTAGCAGTTGAGAGCTTCCAGGGTATGGAGAATCAGCTCTCCTATGGGAGCTGGCTCCTGCTGCATTGCCCACGTGCCAGCGGATGGCTCTACATTCATGCTCATAAGGGCAGTACTGGCTGGTTCAGTGGGTTATGAAAACAAGGAAAGAAGTTGCGAGGGGCCATGTGCTAGTAAACTATAGCCTCTTGGCCAAAACAGCTGCAGTCTTCATCAGCTATGCCTGCTATATGAGCAAATCATGATTGGACCCGTGGACTGTTGGCATTCCCTCTTAGAAGAAGGGGGCAGGAAGGGTCATTTGAGTGTCTAGCCACTCCTCCCAGCCATTTTTATGCAACTCTGCTCTAATTGCATGTGAGCTGTTCATGATGCAGTCCCGGCTTTCCTGACTGGCCTGAGATGCAAATATGTCCCCATGGGTTCTGAAGCCTATTTACAACATGGAGACAGGATTGTCCTTCCAGGTCCTCTTCATCATTGACCTTGTTTTCCAGGTTTTTGTTTCTGGCTGATCCATAGTTGGTTCAGGATCTCAGCCTCAGTCCTAGACACATAGGCTTCAGCTTCTTTGGCCACCAAAGCTGCCAGCACCCGGCCTCAAGGGGATTCAGCCTCCTTCTTATCCTAAGCTGGCATTCACAGGAGACAGCCCGTGTTTATGTGCTGATCCTCGGCTGGCATGAGATAGAAAGGGAAATAAAGCACACAGGCAGGGAGCAATCAGGTCTAGACCAGATGTGAAGGGTGTGTATGAGGACAGATGTGATAATTCATCTTGATTATCTACTAGATTGGATCTGAAATCAAATAAGAGACATGTGTCCCTGGGGCGAGTCTGTGAGGAAGACTTCTGAGAAGGATTAATGGAGGCGAGAACCTCCTGTCAAAGAGTGGGTGATGCCTTCTCCCAGTGACTCAGATATAAAGAGGTCCTAGTAAAATCAGTGCTGTGTGACTGGCTGCGCTTCTTGTTGGTCAGTGCTGTGTTCCACCCTCTTGCTGCCCTCAGAAGACGACTTCTTCAGCCTCTCTATGTGGACCAATGAGCAGCATCTCTTTTTGGTACTCTTCCAGGCCTTCGGACTCAGATTGGGGCTGTTGAGGTATCTAGCCTCCTTTACTGAGCAGCTATTGGGTTCTCAGCCCCTCCTGCAAGCAGATACTCACTCTTGGTCTGTAGATACTATAGTTTAATAAACTATTTTATGTCTATGATACATATTCATCCTATCCTGCTGGTTCTGTTTCTCTAGAGAACCTATGCATACATGGTGCTCTCATACAGAACTTGTCTTCCCTCCAGACAGCACCTGCTTGGACGCTTGAATCCAGGAAAACCCATTTTGAGACATCACTTCACAGGACTGCCTGTGGCTTCACAGGACTGGAACGGGAGTGGAAAGGACTGTGGCAAGCGGAGCCATCAGCTCATGAATTCTACTTAACTCTCAAACAACTCAGAGCCTAGGGAGGGTGTGTGTAATTGATGAGCTCCTGCGGGTAGTCTGCTCCCCACTGCAAACGGCTCTGCTTGGGAAGGTTGATTTATTTGTGTTTTATGGCTTATTTTGTGGTGAGGAAAAATCAATAAAGCCATTCACTTTTGCATTTTGAATGTGCCAGGCAAAATCAGAGTGGCATCAAGCCAAGGCTTTATGATTTCTATTTTCAAAGGTGAGCCAGTGTAAGTGAAATCAAACTTGAACTTAAAGATTACCCCGACATTTTACTTTCCTTTCCAAGTACTGGTACCTCAACCAGTCTCCAGCCTGGTTCCCAGTGCCAGGAGTCTGCCTACTTGAGTCACAGGCTCTATCTATAGCCAGAGTCCTGCTGATCCGGGGCTGGGAAGTCAGGACTGCTAGGAAGCGCTGGGAAGCTATGGGAGCCTGGGGGAGCTCTGTCTTATGTACTCCTTCATTCTTCTACTCTTATCTTTTTCTGTATGTCTACCACTATTTATGTCTCTGTCTCTCCCCCTCTCTATCTCTGTCATCTCTTTCTGTCACTCTCTATGGTTTCTCTTGTTCAGTGTCTGTCTCATCTCTCTCTTTCTCTTCCCTTTCACCCTGTATCTCTGCCTCTTTGTCTATCTTTCTGTCTCTCCAATTCTTGTTCTATTTGCCTTTCTCTAACTCTATCTAGCTCTTTCTGTTTCTCCATCTTCATTTCCAGCTCTCTCTCTCCCTTCCTCCTCCTTCCCTCCATCTCTTCCTCCCTCTTTCTGTCCCTCTACTGTCTTCCCCTCATTCTCTCCTATCAGAGCTAGACCCATCTCAAAGCCTTCTGTGTTCAGTAGCTACTTGTCCTGAATCACCTTGAAGCTCCCTGCTGGGCTTAGCCAAGGGCTCTGGCCAAGCCCAGGGACCACCTGTCAGATTAGCAGCTGCTGCTGGATTCTCACAGCAGGGAGCCTCCTTTCTTGCTGAGACCTCAGGAGTTTTGTGTCTTGCTGTCACTCACAGTCTTTGTTGAAGTTCTCCTTAGTTCTTCTTAATTTTGTTTCCTCCGCCTGCTCCTGAAAGATTGGTGTTCTTAGAGAGCGTGTCCCGTCTCCTTATTCATCTCCGTCATCCTGGGTGATTTGATTCACTCTCAGAACTCCGACTGTGTACATAGGAAGGATCCAGTGTGCCAGGGCCAGAGAACAGGTATCTAGCAGCTTTCTAAACCTAATTGTAAGAGGGCAAGGTCCAACAAGAATGGCTCGTGTCCTTCTGAAATGTCAGGATCTCCTGGTCTGCAATCAAATCACCTGTGCTTGCTTGTTACAGCCAATCAGGACTGGGCATATGGTCTGTTGGTATTTCCTTTGAGATGCAGGGGCAGGGAGGATTACTGGACTCTCACTCAAGTATCCAGCCACTCTCCTCGGCCTGAGAGACAAGGACAGGAACTCCATCATAATCTCATAGTCACATGTTAGAAGCAGATAAAGATGCGGAAACTACCTCATAACCATCCCAGAAGCCAAATATTATCCTCCTGTGATGCCCCACCCCTGACGCAGGGAGATGAGTCTCATGGTAGTCACCCACCCATTGTTTTCAGCTGGACACATTGCCATTGCCAGCATCGAGTTCTAATGTCTAGGAACACTCCCACAGGGAAGCTAGGGAGTGCTGAGCGCATGCAGAATGACGCTGGCCTTCTCAGCTTCCTTCCCTGGGAGAACTCTTCATATCAACACAGATGTGTCTCCTCCACCTCTTGTCCTGATACTGCAGCCCTCTCACCAGCAGAATGGGAAACAGGGGACTGACAAGCCATGAGGCATTGCTTCCAAGGGAAGGATATGAAACTCAATTGTCAAGGCTGACTGTTGGACATGAGCTTTTATTTAGAAATCTGAAAGACTAAAGATCTGATAAATACATTGTGATTCCAAAGCACACTTTTGTCCTTGATGAGTATAACGTTATAGTAAACTATTTGTGCAAACTTACAAAGAAATTTGATGACACATGATTAGTACTGCAAACAAAAAATTCCTTCCAAATGACAACAGCACCATTGTTTGTTTTCTAAAGCACCTGACTAGATATGCTATTTTCCTACATTAACATAGATTTAAACTCTGATTTAAATAGATTTTCATACCATAATAGCAGCACCAAAACTTCAGTGATGTGCACCATAAAAGGGATAAAACCATTAGAGTTGTCTTACAGGTAAAATTGAGCTGGGTTAACACAAAAGCACATGTAGTAATAAGGGCGGCGGCGGGGCTGCGTCCCCAACACCCCAGCCGCCTGCTCGGCTAGCTTATGCCCGAAATAATTACACGGAAACTGTATTCATTTAATCACTGCTTGGCCCATTCTCTTCTAGGCTAATTCTCACATATTAATTTAGCCCATTTCTAATCATCTGTGTGTAGCACCCCAAGGTGCGGTTACCGGGGAGATTCTAGCCTAGTCCATCCTGGGTCGGAGCTTCATCCCGGGAGCGGGGCATGGCGTCTGTCTCTGAGGCGTCTGCTCCCGAGAGAGCTGTGGAGTCTCTGAGCTCACTTCCTCTTCCTCCCAGCGTTCTGTTCTGTTTACTCCTCCCACCTATCCTCTAACCAATAAAATGGGCCAGGGCAGTTCCTTTATTAGCCAATGACCTTCCTCCATCATTTCCCCTTTTTCAGTTTAAACAAAAAAAAAAGGCTTTAACTTTAACATAGCAAAATTACATATAACAAAACAGTTATCAAGTAAAAGTTACAATAATCTTTATCATAACTAAGGAAAACTATAACTATAACTAACTATTCTTAACTCCATCAAAGACTCCAGAAAGATATAATATTACCTAAGTAAACAAGAAATAAGAAACTTCAAACTCTAGAAATGACAAAGACATCTCGCTGCCTGGACAGTCACCCAAAGTTCTTTTGTACCGTTGGGGCATCCATCTTCAGCCTTCAGGCCCATGCTATCCAGCAGACATTTCCATAAAGCAGGAAAATTCAAAGTCAGTTCAGTCACTATCTGTTGTGTCCTGCAAAATGTCTCGCAGACTCTTTCATGAATCAGGAACCCCGAAAGATCATCTCACCTTAGGCAAGTTCAGTAGTCCTCTCTCTGCAGGTTCTCTGTGTCCAGTTTATGCAATAGTCCAGGCAAGAGCAGTTTCTTGCCCAAATGGCTATCAAACTCCATAACGAGCCTCTTCGATGCCCATCTTCCTCTTGAAGTAGATTGGTGCTGCCAGGAGCAGAGTGTCTCATTGTCATGAAAAGTCCTAAGTTATTAAAACATTAAATGTCCTATTCTGTAATCTTTGAAAGACATGAAGACTGTCTATCTAAAATATATCTCTATATATCTAGAAAATCTAACTAACATGACTACAAGTTTTACTATTATCAATGATTATCTATTAACAACCTATATTTCTTAATTATACAGTACATATTTAAATGAACTACACAATCACAATACCTTAATCAAAATCAGAAACACTTATACATATAACAAAATTATATGTGCAGACATCAACATGTCGGCATTAGATAACTTGACATAAGCACTAGGTGACATGTATGTATAGGGTCAGCATCTATGCATGTGTGTAGTAGGAGTGGTGGGCTGCGTTTCCACCTGGCTTCCACATGCCTGGCTAGCTTATGCCCTGAAATAATTACATGGAAACTGTATTCTTTTAAACACTGCTTGGCCCATTAGTTATAGCCTCTTACTGGCTAACTCTCACATCTTGATTAACCCATTTCTATTAATCTGTGTAGCACCACAAGGTGGTGGCTTACCAGAAAGATTCTAACGTGTGTTCATCTCAGAGAGGAGAGCTATGGCATGTGTCTCACTTCCCTTCTTCCCAGCATTCTGTTTGGTCTACTTCGCCTATCTAAATTCTGCCCTATCAGGCCAAGCAGTTTCTTTATTAACCAATGAAAGTATGACCCTCCCCCATCACATATGGTCATCTCCACTGACAACAAGAAAATAAAAATATTTTTGCCAAGAAATGTTTCAGGCTTATTTAAGTATTCTATCAATATCCCTGGTATGCTAGATATTTATATTTACTGGAGTTTTGTTTGTTTGTTTGTTTGTTTTTTAAGAATCTTGTCCAGAAAAGAAAACACCAGAAAGCAAAAAGGGCCTGGATCTTCTCAGATTTCCAGACTCTGTTACAGAAGCTGAGGAAGCTTCTGTTTCAGAATGAAAAGCAGGTTAGAAATGGCAAACAGGGGCCTGGCCAGGAATGGTTTTTTTCCTTCCCATGGCCACTGCCTCCCCACCTTCCTTTTATCTTTTACACCCCTCCTTGTTTCCTCCTTTCTACTCCTTTCTCCTTCCTTCTTCCTGTCTTCTCCCTCATTCCTTTCTCCTTTCTCTATTTTCTCTTTGTTCTTTCTTTTTCTCATATTCTTCCTTGATTAAAATTCTGTCTTGTCTGGATCCCTGCAACACTGTTTATATTTTATCTACATTTGTATTCAACGTGTTAATTGTCTCCACACTTTTCTATATTTGATTATACTTCTATAACAACAATAACAACAACAACCAAACCAGCGTCTAGCATTTGAAAACAGGATATCTGATATGCCAGTTGGGACCTCTTGCACAGTGAGGAGGCACTCAATGAATGCGTTGAAGCTCTGAGCAGATGCTCCCTACAAGGATCAGGGGCTCCCTGGTGCCACCAAGGCCCAGCTGTCCCCTTAGTTCACCAATGGCCTCTGTGACCCTGCACATATATCATGTCGGCTGCTGTGGTCTGTGCAGCTCTGCTCTCCTGCCCGCCTTTTGACATCTGCACATAAGGCACGGCCTCTGCTATAATCAGTTTCTGCATTCAGGGACCTTAGCTTGTAGGGGTGGGGGAGACTTTCCAACATTTTTAATGTGTGTCCCTTACAGTCTTGTCTTGTATTGCGCTAGACAAGCAGATTTCTATGAGGCTTCATGCTTCTGTTATTTCTCTAAATGGAAATGCTAGAGGATTGCCAAATACTCTCTTTCTAACACAATAAACAATCCCAGCATGTGCCCTCTAAGTACCCGAAATTTGATTCATTCTTTACTTGGTGTGATCTCCTCTCCCAGCTCTGTTAACACATCAGATGGAGGCAGGAGAATACTCGGGCAGGAGAATACTCACTCTGGGTCAGGTATTCAAGGCTATCTCCACTTTTCACCCTGTAATGTATCCTGACCTCCTGACTCTCCCACCCACTCCTTTCACAGTTCCAGGGTAGCAAGGGTCAGACTTTAAACCCCACCCAATTCCAAAACAGTAGCTCATTTCATCAGCTACTCCTGTCCAACTCCTAAGAAGAAGAGCTTGGGAAATTTAGGGAAGAGATAACATAGTCCATTGAAGGAACTTTGTGTTTGAAGATATGGTGTGTCTTATCTGTTTTGTCTTTTCTCATTTGTGTGTGTGGGGGGGGGACAGGGAGAGAGAGAGAGAGAGAGAGAGAGAGAGAGAGAGAGAGAGAGCAAGTGTGTGTGCACATTCATGCATATGAATCCAAGCATGTACATGCTAGGAATCACTTGTTGCCGCGCACCGTGCCCCCGTGTCTGCGCTCTGTGTGCTGGCACCCAGTTGGCGAGCTTTGGGCAAGGGAGCTGGAGGTTAAAATACACAAACACACACAGATAGAGAGACAGGGACACAAGTCATCCTTGAATTCCCCAAGAATGCCCCCTTTATTGTGTTCAGGGGCAGATTATATAGAGATAGCCACGCCCCAGCCAAACCCACCAGAAACCACTCTCCTGCCATCAGGAACTCCTGAAGGTCTCGTGCTCAGAGCAGCTGTAGGCACTCAGATCAGGGGATTACAAGAAATTCAGGATCTGGGGTTTCACTGCTCCCAACAACTTGTGTAGGGGTCTGAGGACCGCAACCAATGTTGGTTCTTCTTCTGTTTTTGGGCGGGGGATAGGCTCACCAAGCCTAAATATGGTGAGGATGTGTACTTGGTGGGTGCTTAGTGGGTGCTATCAAAGAGGGGTTCACAGGCCCACACCTCTCTGATGATATATAAAGAGTTAACAGTTGTCAGAAAAAAAGATATTTTCTTCAGTGGCACAGTCACTAGTAAATTGTCCTGGCTCCTGTAGGCCATCCCTCACTCACATTCTTGTAGGTACCTAAAATAAAATTCATTGTTTCACCTGACTTAGGAGGATTCCTTTCTCTAGTCTGTCCTTGGTGTCCTGGCTGGGGTGAAAAGGCATTTGTATGTCTCTCTAAGGAATGTTCGCACAACAGAAGCTGAAGGCTAAGTATTTTAAATAAATGCTCACAATTCAAGACTTGAATGAGAATTTATCCCATGAAAACAGACTCTCCAAACCTCTTCAAACTGCTCTAAAAAGTGAATTTCCCATGTCTACCAACACTTCAAGGATATGTCACAAGTCAATAACAGTGGACTTAAGGCTGTATTTGAGATGATGCCGCCACAATTCCACATATGAGGAAAGGTTTTGAGCCACTAAAATGGCAACAGAACAGAGAAGAGGAAAATGGGTGATGAGTGACTCCTACACCAGCTCCATCTCTGTCCAAATCCTCTGACTGAGTACCAGACAGACAGGGCAGCCCAACTGGACACTGGACTAGAGTCTCCCCCATGTTACGGGATGTAAAAGGTACTGGAAATTAGAGGAATTGAAGACTTTTACAAAGTAAAATGATTAAATCTGTGAGTAAGTGGATGGAACTGGAATTACTCATCCTGAATGATGTCATCCAATCACAGAACATGGAGCAGCCAAGCTACTACTAACCTGGTAGCTTCATTCCTATTGGCTAGCTACTATAGTGCTGAAAGCTGCTATGTACATTACAAGAGAAGAGAAACCATCAGTCTCCCCTGCAAACTGTGAACTCTGAGCTCCAGTAACAATCAGACTATAAGGTGTGGCCATGACGGCAAGAGTAGAATGAATTCCATGGGAGTTCTAACTACTTTCCTATTGGATCTAAAGCCTTCTTCATGATTTAGACTCCATACTGGCACTGTTAACATGGCCAAGAGACCGTGGGTAAACAGATGTTAGGCCCTAAGAGGAATCTGATACTATTTATCTGCTAAATGGACATAGATTTAAATGACTCCTATTAGCTTATTGCTACACCCAATCTTTCAGCCCTCATCAGAGAGCCTTCTTCTTGTAGTACATGGCTGTTAACATAGAAACCCTCAACTAGACAACTCGCAGAAAATAAGAGAGATTGTGAAGTGATAAATGGATCATGCCCATCCCCACCCACCCAACCCCCAGAGCTTAGGGATCTTCCTAAAAGATGGGGTGGAAAAGTTTTTAAGAGTGAAGATGGTGGGTAACTTCAAGAAAACTGTTTTCTGGACACATGGGGGAAGTTGCTCACATGAACTCATATTGAATGGAATTGCAAGCCTGAGAAGCCAGACAAAAGTCCAGCATGGAGGGGGGAGAGAGGGAGAGAGAGAAAGAGAGAGGAACAAAATCCCACCATTAGATGAGGAATGTTTGTCGTCTGATCTGACAGGTTCTGGGAAAATGCGTGCCAGTTTTCTTTAAGATGTGACCCCTGCTTAGTAGACCATGTTTCAGGGCAGGCTTCACTCCTAAGAATGGTTGGACAGCACAAATCGGACATGATAGATTTTTTTTAAAAAGTGATAAGAAGAAGAGTAAAATTATCTAATTTGAGTGTTTCAGAAAGGAAAGGTAGATCTGGGAGGAGTTGGCAGGATGAGTTGGTAGGATAAATATGGTCAAAATACACCATATAAATTCTTAAATAAATTAAGAAAATGTTATTTGAACCAGGTATGGTGGTGCATACCTTTGATCGCAGGACTCAGGAGGCAGAGGCAAGTGGAGCTCTGTGAGTTCAAAGCCAGCCTCATCTACAAAGTGAATTCCAGGACAGCCAGGCCTGTTACACAGAGAAACCCTGTCTTGAAATATATATATATATATATATATATATATATGTATATATATATATATATATATATAATTTGAAAAATGAACATAGTAGAGGTATCAAAAATGATTTCAAAGAATACTATTAGAGCCATGACAATGCAACTTTCATAGTACTGAGACAAAAAATGAATATGTAAGATATATAAATCAATGGAATAGAATGAAGGACCCAGAAATACACCTACACAACTATACTCAGGCTATACTCAGCCCAATTTTGATAACAATGCCAAAAACAAACATTAGAGAAAATAGCCTCTTCTACAAACTGCACTGGTAAAACGGAATACCCACAAGTGGAAGTATGATGCATATCCTTATTTTTCATTCTGTTTAAGAATCAATTAAAAATGGATAAAAGATCTTAGTGTAAGACCTGAAATCTGAAACTGGTAGGAGATGATACAAGAAACAACATCAAGATATAGGAAGAGGCTGAGGATGCAGAGATGGCTGACTAGGTAGAGGCACTAGCTGCAAATGCCCGACCTGAGTATCACAGAACCCACAGAAAAGTAGGAACACAGAGCTGCTGCTGTAGAGCTGTTCTGATCTCCACAAATGTACCTTTGCGTGCGCGCACACACACACACACACACACACAGTATACATGTAGTAGAAGTAGTAGCAGTAATGATAGAAATAGGCAATGACATTCTGAAGAGAACTCCAGTAGCATGAGAACTAAGAATTAACAAATAAGAGTGCATAAAATTAAAATCTTCTTCACAGCAAAGAAAAGAATAGCTGAGTGAGGAGAGACAGCCTGTGTAAATTGAGAGAGAATCTTCGCTAGCCAAACACCCACACTATTACTTTTTTCTAGTTCTTGTGAAAAAAATATCCAGCAAGAAGCAACGGTGGGAGGAAAGGTTTGTTTAGGCTTACTGTTCGAGACTGCAGCGCACTGTAGCAGGGAAGCCATGGCTGCAGGTACAGGCAGGAGTCAGGCACAGTGTAGCCCTATCCCTGACGGAAAGACGAATGCTGGTGCCCAGGTCACCTCCCTTTCCCTCTTGCTTCAGTCTGGAACTATGACCCATGGTGCAGGGCTTTCTTTCCCAGCTAAACCTCTCTGGAAATACCCTCGCCTCACAGACATCAGGAGATGCATCTCCTAGGCGATTCTAAATCCTGTTAAGCTGACAATCGGGGCAGTCATCAAACATCCAGCCCTATTAACTTGATGCTCAGTCACAATATCATGCTTAGTTGCTAAGTAAAGGCAAGAATTAGGCCATCATTCTGCCTAACATGGCATAACTATTCTCTGAATAACTGAACATTCACTAGTTCATCTAGAATAAACAGCAATGTTTCTTCTTTGCATTCTCCACAACTAAAACAGGAGGACAGGTTGAACAACTCTAGAGTATTGTCATTAACTCAGTTAATGCCATGCTCTGCAGTGAACAAAAAGGAAAGAAAAGAATGGCTGCGTAGCGAGTGCATATGAATATCCGCACAAACATACTCTTAGCAAAATGGCTAGCACGGTCCTCATTCCTTTAACTGGCCACATGGCCTTAGCTGGATTTTTAACTACCTTCCTTTCTTTCCTACCCATTCTGTATTTCCTCCTCCCTCGGCAGTTTTGGTTCTTTCTTTATTGGGAAGAGTTTATTCACCCATTCATCCCTAAACTGTTTGGGCCATTGACTCAGCCTTCCTGGACTGACTTGTATTTTCCCACTGACCCTGATCATTGGATATGGTAACACCAAGAAACTTCCTAGAGGATCCTGTACTCCAGGCATAATCTTCCTTATCTCCACTGTGGAGAAGCAGTCTGATTTTTCCCTTGGTAGTCTTCATCAATCACCCCTCCTAACATCATAACTCCTTCCTTGGCCTTAAGGGCATCAGAAGTCCAGGGCATCCAGGAGGACATTGGTTTCCAATTCAACAGAATGCTGTGCTTCTTTGCAGAAAGCACAGTTCACCCAAACCAAGGTCTAGGTCAGCAGAGCATATTACAGTCATGAGAACAGGAAAGTAAACTCTGTGAGATCATGGGGAATGGTGGTGAGTTCTCTCATACCCATTTCTACTCCTATATCCATTTCTACATTTCTACTCCCATATCCATTTCTACACATGTGAATCTTGGCTATAAGAGAAACAATACCATATCATGTTTTGAATGCCATTTAGAGTATATACAAAGAACTTTCCCCCACCTGCCACTGTACAAAGGCCGTTCTGCCCTCTGTCAAGCCAGCTGCTCAGCACAGTAGGAAACATGGCTATGAATAGAGATTTCCTGAGCATAGCAAAGCATTCCAGGCTTTCAAAATAGGTTATTTCTCTGGGTAAAGATCTCTGGATTCTCCTGTGCTTATTTGACATATGGTGTCCTCTCTGATGAGATGCTTCTTCCAATCTTTAGCCCACTTATAAATTAACTAATTTCATCACTTCTCTATCTCTCTAGGTCTTTTGTAGCCTTGTGTTTTGCATTTTCTTCTTTTTTTCAGTGTTAGCTTTTTGTCCTTTACTTGGAAGAGTAAAACAGTTTAGCTTGGGCTTAGGGCACCTGATCATTTTTATTTTAGGGACCACTCTTTCCTGTCACATCTAAGGGCTCTTCATGAAGCCCTGGGACTGAGTGGTTTCTCTCTGCTTTCTTTAAAGACTGGTATTTTCTTGCTTTGGGGGGGATAGGGCCTGTTTTGAGTTCATGTTTATCCAGTTGACATTTGTGCCTGTGTTCTTTCCCCTGCGGACATTCAATCTTTGGTCTTTTTATATAAAGCTTTTAGAAATTTGTTTTATGTGCATGTGTTTGTATAAGTCCTTGTCATGTGTGTGCAGGTGCCCTTGGAGGCCAAGGCTTGTTGGGAGCAGTGAGACCCCAGATCCTAAATTTCTTGTAAACAACTTGTTTTCCCCTGATCTGAGTGCCTACAGCTGCTCTGAGCCGAGACTTTCAGGAGTTCCTGATGGCAGGAGAGTGGTTTCTGGGGGGTTTGGCTGGGGCGTAGCTATCTCTATATAATCTGCTCCTGAACACAATAAAGGGAGCATTCTTGGGGCTTTGGTATCAGTGTTAAAAAGGTCTGTGTGTCGGTCTGTCTCTGTGTGTGTTGGTTTCGGTCTCTGTGTCTATATTCTCAACCTCCAGCCCCCTTGCCCGAAGCTCACGAACTGGGTTCTAGCGCACAGAACGCAGACACGGGGGCACGGTGCGCGGCAAAGGCTATCAGATCAATGCCCTGGATCTGAAGTTATAGATGACTGTGTGCACTGGGGCTTGAACTTGGGTCTTCTTCAAGAGCAACAGATGTTTTTTAAGGGATAGTCAACCTTTTTTTCTTCCTTTTTTTGCATTTGATTTTTTTTTAATGTCTCTCTATCTCTGTGTGTGTCTGTGCATATGTGTGCATATATGTATGTGAGTGTGAGCACACACACATGTGGTAGCCAGAGAACAACCCTGAGTGACATTCGTCAGACACTGTCTTACCTTTTGTTCTGAGACAGTTTCTCAGTGGCCTAGAGCTCCTCCAATAGGCTGGACAGGCCATCGAGGGAGCCACTGGAATGTCAGGTGTGAGACCACACACACACACACACACACACACACACACACACGCCCTGCATAAAGTGAGTTCTGAGGATGGAGCTCAGGTGCTCATGTTTGCAAGCCAAGTGCTTTACCATCTGAGCCAGTGCCGCCTTCTGCTTTGACACCTTACACAGTCCGTTAACAAAATACAAATGAGAAATGGCAGCAGATGGCTTGTGTGTTTCTTTGGCCCTTAGTTTGGCTTAATGAACTTAGAGCAATACTCATTGAGGGAAGACGTGTGTGTGTGTGTGTGTGTGTGTGTGTGTGTGTGTGTGTGTGTATGCATAGTATACCCTATCTCAGCACACACCCTATCTCAAGAAGACTTCTCCCCCCAAATTTTTTTGATCGTAAATGAATGAAATGATAGGTTCTCTTCCTTAGAGAACTCATTTATTCTAAACTTTTCATTTTGTATGAAATTTCAGATAAACCTAATGCAAACATACTGTTTTTACCATTTGAGTAAAACATTCCTCATGTGTCCCCATGGCTCACTCAGCTCCAGTGCCTGTCACCAGGGAGTCCAGACCTGGAAGACTAAGAACAAGCAGATCTCCGTCTTCTCTGTTAGGTTTTCTGACCTTTGCTATTTATGTTGTCTTTCATTGTCCCACCTTACCTGCCCCTCTCCCTCTTTTTCTTCAGTCACACAAATGCACGTGTAGTGTCCACTCTGAGACAATGAATTTTGTGGTCTGAGTTCTACCTTCTTCTCCTTCTTCAATTACCAGTGTATGGGTGTGAAGGTGAGTGTATGTGGACCTGAGTGGTGTGTGTGTGTGTGTGAGCATGCACACGTGCTCGTGCTGGCATGTACACACCACAGCACAGTGTGAAGGAAAGAGGACCTCGGTGTCAGTCCTCACCTGCTACCTTGTTTGCGACACTGGTAATTCTGTTGTGTTATTCTGTTATGTTAGCTACTTGTTATTCTGTTGTGTTAGTCAAACTGGCCCTCAAGTGTCCAGGGGTTTTTCTGTCTCTTCTCCCCATCTTTCCGTGTGAGCTGGAAAGGCAGCAGTACACTACCACGCCCAGCTCCCCGTGGTTCTGAGACTCTACACTCATGTCCTCAAGCTTGTGTGGTAAGCGCTTTATAACTCAGCCATGTCTTCAGCCCCTCTTCTTTCTCCTGCTTCTTATTTAATGAATTTCATTGGGAATTCCTTGAGAATTTTGAAAGCAAAGGGAAAAATGAGTATGCAAATAGAATTGATAAATCATTTAATGATAAATAAAAATCAAAGGCAAAACAAATCTAGTATATTTATGAGATCTACCAATGTCAAAACTGCACACTAAATCTAGGACTGTTGGGTAGGGAGGATGGCTAGGGGAGTTAAGTGACTAGAGAAATGGCTTGTGTCTGAAGGAGAAGTCCAGGCAGGCAAGAGAAAGGAAGGCTAGAACATACAAGCTAGGCAGAGACGACTCGGTGGTGTGAGATACTTCTCTCCTTCACCTGATTGGTCTCCTCCACCCTCTGCTGTTTCAAAGGTGAAGATGATACTCTGACTTTAAGCACTTTGTGGCCGACAGTCCAGCTGCCCCAGACCCAGGGAGCCCCATAGCAAGCCAAGCCTCCCCCACCCCCTACATCCAGCAGCACTAGAATCTAACAAAGCCCTGCCTTCTTCCCCTGTCTTCAACTAACCTCCACAGCACTCATGCCTGCCCAGGCTCAAACACAGAGAGAGTGTCCTGGCAAACACAATCACCCCAGAATTCATGCCTGGCTCTATATTGCACATCAGCCATGCCTTCCAAACCCTCAGGAGACAGATCTTCCAGGCTAGTGAGATGTGTCAGTGGACAAGATGCTTGATGTGTAAGCATGAGAACTTGAATGTGGATCCCCAGCATCCTTGTTAAAAAAAAAAGTATATATGGCAGTGCAAGTCTATCATCACAGCCCATGGGAAATGGGGATGGGGGCTCCTTGGCCAGCTTGTTCATAAGGTTCGGAGAGAAACCACGTCTCAAGAAATAAGATAAAGACCAATAGAAGTAGGTGCTTGATGCCAATCTCTGGCCTCCACATGTCCCAAATACACATATGAACATTTATCTGCATATATATGCACATATGCATATATTCTTAAACACATGCAAACACAATCACACCAAGAAACAAAACAAACAGAAAAAAATCTACTGCTCTACAAGGTTCAGCAAGCTGGACTAGCTGGAGCCCTCTGGACTGGGCCAGGGCTAGCTGCAGACTCACCCACCTTGTGCTTGCCTTATGGCCATATCACAGGATGATATCTAGTATTAAGGACACCAGTAACTTATTGTCCTGTCTTCCCGTTGCAGCAGGTCAACTAAGTGAGGTAGGGGTGAATCTAATGTACCCTTCTATCTTCTGCCATCCCACAGAGGCCAGGCTCCAGGAAATGGCAGCCCAGAGGATGAAAGAGCCACACAACAGAGATCATTGTCTGTCGGCTCACTGATGTTCGGGACATGCCCCGTATTTGCTAAATGAAAGGCTGACTGGAAGGAAAATCAATACGCATTGTGGAGAGGACTAAAAAGAGCAAGAAAGGAAACAGATGGGAAATGATTGGAGGCCGTGTAAACACATCCTCCTGAAGAGCAGTTGCTTCCTACTGAGCTCTGTTCCCAGAAGCCACCAATTGCAGGCCATCAGAAGTCTTTCATTTTACCAACATCTTGAAGAAGCTAATACAACTCCAAGCTATCGCTTCCCCAAGCCAAATGTGAGTATTTGTCAGGTCACACGGGAAAGGAGCCTATCTCCCCTGGGAACAGAACCTTCCAGAGAGCACAGCTCTAAACAGAGAGAGCTCCACACAGAGCAAGAGCATCCCCAGAGCCCCTGCCTCCCAGTCAGAGTCAGGCTGATCACTGGCAGCTTGAGCAACTCACACACTGACTAGTCCCATTGTTCCTCCAGCTAGCCCTATCCAGGAGTGTCTTAGGGACCTTCCAACAGTCTGCTTCCATCTGGAAACAAAAATCATGGGGAGCTTTAGTGCAATCTGATGGTCAGATGACCTTGGACCCACTTCCTCATGTCACGACACGTCCCTCTACCTACTCCCTCACAAGGAACCTTAAAGGAAGTTGCTTGATTTTCCTGATGTGGGCTAAAGCTGTATGTCACCCCTACCTCGCTGCTACCCCTGGGTGGGGGGTTCTGGTTGCGATAAGTAAGCAGGCCAAGTAAACCATGGAGGGCAAGCCATAGAGCCACAAGACGGGGTTGCAGGTAAGCTTCTAGGACTTTCCTTAATTAGAGATTGGTGGAGGAGGGTCAAGCCCACTGTGGAGCCATCCCTGGGCAGGTGGTCCTGTGTGGTTTAAGAAAGCAGCCTTAACAAGCCCCGGGGAACAAGCCAGTAAGCAGCTTCCCTCCATGGTTTCTGCTTCAGTTTCTGTCTCCAGGTTTTTGCCTTGAGTTTTTGCTCAATGATGAACTATGACATGGCAGTGTAAGTCAAACAATCCCTCTCCTCCCCAATTTGCTTTTGGTCCATGTGTTTTTATCACATAAATAGGAAATAACTAGAACCATGTCCTGAAGGTTCTCTGGCTTTAGCAAACCTGCTGGGACTAACAGGTCAAACAGGTCAAACATAGGTTATAGCTGGGGTGGGAGAATGAGCTCCACTGTCAGTGGATGGCAACAGAGGTGTCTCCCACATAGCTACAGGGCTGAACCTAGAAAAAATGCTATGGGAGCTCAGGTCAAGATCCAGAGGCACCGTTCTCGCTCAACACCCACCATGCATCGTGACCATGATCCAGGTAAGTGTCGAGTTATCTGTCAGGTTATCAGTACTCAAAATTCTGACAAGTTGTATTCTGGGGAAAAACAGAAGGTTGAACTGGTTAATCATCTAGAGATGCCTGGGTACTAATACCTAGATCCCACAAAGATGGTAATGTGTAGGGCAAAAAGGCTTTGGAGAAGTGGTGTTGGTCGTGGACTATAAAGATGGAAAAATGGTCCTGGGCACCCAAGAAGCCTAGATTAATCACAGGAGTCCTTACAGGCTAAGCTTGTTGCTTACCTATGTCATACAGATGAAACATGGCAGAGACCCAGCCTTCCCTTTGAGTGCTAGAGTGGGGGTGGGATGTGTGATAGTTAGCCTCAATGTCAATCTGATGAGGTTTAGCATCACCACGGAAACAAACCCCTGGGTGTGTCTCATGAGGGAGCTTCTTGATGGAATCAAGTGGAGTAGAAAGATCCCAACTGTGGGCAATGTTATTTCATGGGCTGGAGGCCTGAGCTGAATATAAAGAAGGTGAGCTGGGCTCCAGGATCCGTCTCTTTGTGCCTGAAGACTATGGTGCAGTGTGACTCGCTGCTCGATGCTGCTCGATGCTTCTGCTACCGTGCCCATTTGCCATGATAGACTGGACCCTCCAATAAGAGCCACAACTCACCATTTTAAGTTGTTTTAGTCTGGTACATTGTTGCAACAATTAAAAAAGTTACCATAGCCATCCTTGAGTCGTGTAATGCCTTGTTTGGAGAGAATGAAATAGCCCTCTCCTGAGTTGAGCTCAGTTCTACAACCTCAAGAGACTGAATTCTGCCAGGATCCAGATTGAGGAATCTGTTCCTCCCATCCCAATACTTCCAGGCATGAAGGCAGCCCTGCAGATAACAACATACCAGTCTGCTTAACCAGAATGCAATTGTGGATGCCAAACTGTAAGACAAGTTGGGGATCCTTTAATCCATTCCAAATGCAATCATTTGTTAAATTAATAGTAAAAGAACTAACTAAGAGGCTAAAGGTTAAAGGTCAGGATTAACAAGGCCCATGCAGAAGCAGGGAGAAAGACTATAAGCAGTTAGGTGGTTCTGAAGCATTGGCTGAAGCCTGGAGTTCACTGTGTCTCGATGACTGACATATAGAATGGGCTATAGGGCTGTATGGACAAGCTAACCTGCCAAAACTTCTATTTTACTCCTTATGTAGACAAAAGGAGGAGTTGCTGTGGGAACTCCTTCAGTCAATAGACTTAAAATACTGGCTCACTCTGGGCATGGCCACTATATATATAAACGTGCACAGCCCCTTAGTTGCTGGATTCCGTTCCTGTTCCCTGTTCATGCAGAGGACTGGCTACCCCTAAATAAAGAGACCTTTATTATACTCCATTCGGAGCTAGTGTGAGACTACGTTATTATAATCTGCTACACTGAGAGAGTGAAGTCATCAATTGCCTGGCCTATTTATGGACTGCATACTGCAATACAATCCTGTAAAGCAAGATATGCCTCCATGGTACAATAGGATAGCCAACCACTTTTCCATTTGGTTTTGAGGCCAGCTCTACAGGTCAGAATTCATGCCTGGTACTATAAATATGGTCAAAAGCTGAAGGCTAGAGAATCATAGGCACAGAGTTGGGATAGAACTGATAATGAGCTACTGCCATTTTTCTAAGTGGACATGTTATCAAACTGCCTACTAAATATACCTATAGATTCCAGTTACTCTCAATCTTGGTCAGAGAAGCTTCTCTTTGAAGTGAGAAGCAATAGTGCACAGACTTATAACTTGTCAAAGTACTGAAAAGAAGTGACTATTGACTTGGCATCTTTAAATGTTACATTTTATATAAACCTGTGTAAGGCTTGGGGACCACGGCAAAGATGAGGTAGAAAGAATGCAAGGGATGGAGGTTGGGGATTTGCTGTGAAATGATGTCTTCTGAACAAGACGCAACCTTTCAGTTACAAACTCATAGCAGCTATGAATACCGATTGTAGACCAAGCCAGTCAGTATTCCACATGGATGTGGGATGGTCTCATGGGGCCTCATCCCTGGCAGAGGAGCTATGGGCAGTTGATGGCTGCTGAGGGAAGGGAATTGCTTTGGTTGCCCATATGCTTGTAGATGGTCCCAGACACACATGTGGGCAGTATGAATCAGAATTAGTGAATTATAAAATAAAACTTAAAAAAGGACATGAAATGGGAGGGAGCTTGTTTAGAGGAGGGTCTCAGAGGAGAAAGAAGTGAGGACGAGTTGGGAGTGGATATGATCAAGATACATTGTGTACATATGAGTATATGTACATATACATCAATGGATAAATTTAAAAATTCTGAAAAAATATGAGCTGGAAAAGACCTTAGGATTTGCTTCTCATGAACAGAGACTCAGAGACTGTGGGATCTGATGCCCTCTGCAGGTCCCTGCCTGCACATGCGCATTACTGCCCCCTCACATCAATCTACACAATTAAAAATAACTCTTAAAAAATTTAATGGTCTTTTTTATTCTTGCAAAAATTGACAAATTAGTGTCAAATTACTGAAGAAACCCAAGGGACACATAAGGAAATTATATGTCTAGGTACAACGGACTTTCAACAATGAGGACCAGATCGGTCAACAGAGAATAACATTCTTCCCATTAATAACAAGAAATGGAATAATGAGATAGTTATATGCAAAAAAAAATGAATCCAGATCTCTACCACACACTAGGCCTTAATGTAAAAAGTGAGAGCCACGAGGCTAAAGTCTCAGGGAAAAACACTGGCGTAAAATTTTATAACCTTCAACTGGGCAATATTCTCTCTTTCCAAAGCAATGGCAAACACTTATGAAATAATAAATTACACATGTATATTTCTTGTCTGAAAATAAAAATATTCTACAGCCTGAGTTATGATGCTTCATTTTCATACAAAGTCTATTATTACATTATATTAATTTTCAGTTTTAAAACCTGGAAAGAAATCATCAACAAAGCACAATGACTTTAGGTGCCTATCCATCACTCCGGGACATTTCCATTTAGGAGAATCTTAATCACTACTTAACTTCAATCGTTATATTCTCGATTCACTGCAAAATTACTTATGAGTATAAACGACCACACACTTACAAGTAAAATCAAATAACTGAAGAGGTGGGCAGAATATTTTAATTTTTATCTTGAATTTTATTTCTCTAGAAATAGGCCTACTAACACGTAGCATTGATCATGATGCTCTAGAAATAGGCCTACTAACACATAGCATTGATAATGATGGCTATATATTTTGGTCAGTTTTTAATTTAATTGCAATTAATATAAACATGCTTTCAGCTCACATGATGGTATTTTTAATTAAAGTTTTTTAGTTAAAATATTACTTTACTTTCCCATTCTTTCTCCAACTCTTTTTTATTGATGATTATTGTTATATCTATGAATAACTACAGAGGTATAATTGCTGAGTCTGTTTATTATGGCTTGCGTGCCTATGGTTCCATGACTGACACTTTGTATTGGATAACCAGTTAAGGGTCATCCCTGGAGAGGCTGCCTCTCCTCCTTTCAACAGTCACTAACTGTCTGCAGTTCTTTGTCAGGGGTAGACCCCATACACTTTCCCCCTTCCGTGTTAACCTGCCTATTGATATTGTCGTTGTTCAAAGCTTGTTTAGGCAGTCATATTGTTGGTGCATGGCATGGGTGTACCTTTCTTACAGAATCTCACAATGGAATTCCAGATCCTTTGGCTCTTACACTCTTCCTCCGCTCCCTTTGCCGTGTTCCCTGTGCTTTGGTTGCATGTGCTGTGTTGTAGATATATCCAGCGGGGCTGTATTCCCCATGATCTGCGGATTTCTCTATTATGATATTATGACTTTTTGTGGTTTGCCATAATGGTTTTTGCCTTTTGCAAAGAGAAGTTTCCTTGATGAGGGGTGAGAAGTACACTTATCTGTGAGTGTAAGGATAAATATTTACAATGTAGTTAGAGTTTATGTTGATTTAGTAGTTGCTGGTTGTAGATTTTCCTCCAAGATCCATGACTTCACGATCCTTGGATATTGGGCTAGATTTCCAGTACCAGCATGAGTTCCCTCTTGTTGGACAGGTCTTAGGTCCATCTAGAGAGCTATAGGATACAGCCAAGGTATGCATACCACTCTTGTACCCGTAGGGCTATCATTCCATGAAGGCCATTGTTGTTCATATGCATCATAGTTAGGTAGAATATTGGTTACTTCCTTTTTTTGGAAGGTTGCACAGCATCTTTTCATGCCATGAAAGTTAGACCTCAGGGAGGAGGCTTTCAGGTCAAATACAACTCAGGTTCCCTGGATCCTGTGTGCAAACTGCATGGTATCTTAAGCAATAGGGACTTACCTTCCACTGCTGGGGGGTAACCAGGGGCATCAACAATGGTGTATAATGTTTTGGGAGTCTCCTGGACAGGCCTGACCAAATAACACAAAAGAGGGCTTCTTGTGTCTGGTCTTGGGTTATATATGTGTATACATGCATACACACATATACATACATATGCATGCATACATTTGTATACACACACACACATATATATATATATTCTGTGGGCTTCTTCTTCATTTAATAATTTGTTTTTCTAGCTCACACAACTTGTTTTTAAAAAAGAATGTGATGGATTTCAAAAGCTGAAGAATGCAAATTAATTATAAAACAAGTGATCTAACACAAAAACAGGTAAAAGGTTTAAATATGAATGTCACAGAGTTTTAAACTTAGTCATCGAAACAGTAAAAATATGTCCTAAGTCTCATTAGCAGAGAAATGCACAGTGGATCCACAGTTCCATTCTTTGCCCCCAAACTTATACAAATGAAAACCTGAGGGCAGGAAACTTCAGGTACCGGGCGAGGCTGTAACTCAGTGAGCAAAGTGCTCACCGTGCAAACATAAAGACCGAGTTCTATCCCCAGTAACTGCAAGGAAAGACGAAAGGATGCGAGGAAGGAAAGAAAGCGTGAGTGAGCAAGCAGAAGCTGGTGATAGCAGCGCGTACATTCAGTGCTGAGGAGCAGCCTGGCCAAATCAGCGGGCTCCTTGTCTACCTGATTTCAACCTACAAATACTGGGCAAGATTTTCCTTTTATCTGCAACAAGAAGTTGTTCATAAGAGTTCTTACACAAAGAACAACAGTAAGTTGGATTTTTAAAAATTAGTTCAAATCAATGAAGAATTACTCCCAGGCCAAAACTCTACAATGGTCAATGGCCCTAGGGGAAATTATTACATCCTGTTGCTTAGAGACAAATTGGGCGGGGAGTGGGCAGCCTGTCTGCCTGACCTTCTGGGAATCCTTGCTGGGACAGCAAGATAAAAATTGGTGTTGGACCCCAGAACACCCAGGAGCCAGGCATTAAACAGACAGGGAGCCCAAGAGCTCCAATGAGAACATAAAATAACCCCCCCCAAAGAATGCAAAAGAGGAGTAAGGACAGCAAGTGCAGAAAATTGGAGGACATAAAACAAGTAGAAAGTTAAATATATATATATATATAGATAGATAGATAGATAGATAGATAGATATAGATATAGATATAGATATATCAGAAACAGCTAATGTTGTTTCTTATGGGAACCAAGAAAGGTATTGAACCAGAAAGAGAAAGAAGTGGAGGGAAAAAGAAAAGAGAAAGAAAGAAGTTGGGAAAGTAGATGGTAGAGCATTTGCCTAACAAGTGCAAGGCCCTGGGTTTGAGCCCCAGCACCATGTAACACATGCGTGGTCCATAATACCAGCACTCAGGAAGTGAAGGCAGAAGGAGCAGGAACATAAGGTCATTCTTGGCTACGTAACAAGGAGGCCAGCCTGGGATACATGAGAATTTGTCTCAAAATACAAAAGAAGAACGAAATGGGAAGTTATAGGGACCACCGCCAGAAATCAGTGGGTATACCATTACTGGATTTTTACACATAAATAATTAAAAGCTAGTTTGGAACTATTTTGTCAAACTTTTTAAATAGTTACAATTTTTTAAAGTAAAGGATCAATTATGTCCAAGAAGACATAAATAGCATGAGTGTTTCTATTCCCTCTCAATAAATTGACTTTGCAATTTAAAAAAAAAATCTTCTAGGAACTAACCTGTGAGTTTTTCCAAACATTTAAGAGAGAAAAAAAGAAAAAAAAAAAAAACAGCCACGTGTGATGCATGAATGTGATCCCAGAACCCAGGAGTCTGAAGACGGAGACTATCAAGTTCAAAGCCAACCTGGGCTCCATAGTAAGTAAGATCCTGTCTCAAAAAAAGAAAGGAAGGAAGGGAGGAAAGGAAAGGAAAGGAAAGGAAAGGAAAGGAAAAATGTAAGGCTGGAGAGATGGCTCAGTTGATTAAATGCTTGAGAACAGGAGTTCCCCAAGTCCCACAAAAAGTGGGGAGGTATAAAGGCCACTAGTCTCAGCATTTAGGAGACAGACACAAGACCCTGGCAAGCAGGCTAGCTAGAACAGCTGGAAATGGTGAACTTTGGGTTCAGCAAGAAAACCTGACTTGTTAGTAAAATGGAACATGATCAAAGCAGACATGGGAGTCAATGCTGGGCCTCTATATATGTACATACTTGTGGCCATACACATGTGAACATGCATATACATGGGAAAATGCATGCATGCACACACAAAGACACACACACACACATGCACTCACTCACAAAAAAGGGGAAGATTAATCTCACAAGAATTCTATCAAAAAACTCACTTTCAAACTCAGCTTATAGAGTTAAAAATCTAGATGTCAAAATCTGACAAAACCACAAAACACCTCGTTAAACTTTCTCATGAATATGGACATAAATGTCTCAAAGAAAATATTTTCCAATTGAATCCAATAAAATATATTTAAAAATATACTGCATAGCGACCAAGTTGGACTTACTCCAGAAATTTGAGTTTACTTAAACATTTTTTAAAAAATAAATCAATGTAGCTTACCACACTTATAGAAAGATGATTTTTTTAAAAAAAATTCAGCTCAAAGGTTACAGAAAGTATTTTTTATAAAATTTCACAGCTATATATTTATTTAAATACATTTTAAATTGAAATAGAATTGCATAGCTCTCCCCTTCCCTTGCTTCCTTCCATCTGTTTCTAGGAATCTTCCCTCCAAACCTTCTATGGCCTCCCAACTCACAAACTGATAGCCTCTTTATCTTTGACTGTTGTTACATACATATATTGGTATGTATATGTGTGTACAAATATATAACTACAACCTGCTGGGTCCATTTTTATTGCTTGTGTGCATGTCTTTCAGAGCTGACCACTTTGTACTGGGTAACCAATAAGAGGCCTCACTGGTTTTCCCTGGGAGAGGCGAATTCTTTCTCTCACAGTTGCCTATAGTTCGACATGTAGGCATGGGGCCCCAAGAAATTTCCCCCCTTCCGCATTAGTAAGTCTACTAATACTGATGTTGTTCTGGTCTTGTTTACACAGTCATTTCATCTGTTGAGATGATTGTAAGATTTTTGTCTTTAGGTCTTTTATATGATTTATTATAGTCAATGACTTGCATATGTTGAACTAATCCTGTATTTCCAGGATAAATCCAAGTTGATTGTGGTAAATGATCCTTTGATGTATGCTTTTATAGGTTTGATAGCATTGTATTGTGGATTTTTCCATCTATGTTCATCGGGAATATTAGGGTTTTTGTTGTTGTTGTTGTGTCTTAGCCTGATTTGGGTATTAGAATGATATTGGCTTCATAAAACTGTTTTGGGTGTAATCTATCTGATTCTCTCTTCTTAAAAAGAGTTCTTTGTTTTTGTTTTGCTTTCTTCTGTTCCAATCTCATCCTCTGTTATGGGTCTGTTTAGGTTGTTGGTCTCTTGGTTTCACCAGTAGTTTGGATGAATCAAGAAACTCATTCACTTCATTTAGATTTTCCAACTCAATGGAGCACAAATTTTTAAAGCATTCTCCTAAGTATTCTGTATTTCTCTGGTGTCTATTCAACTGTTTCCCTAAAGGTTTCTGATTCTGTTGATTTTGGGTCTTTCTTCTTGTTGGCTGGGCCAAGGGCTAAGTCTCTCTTGATTATCTTTTCCAGGAGATACCTCTGAGACCCATTGATTCTTTGTATTGTTTGCACTTTCTTTTTCATTAATTTCTGCCTTGATTTTTTTTAAATTGCTATCTTCTGGGTTTAGGTTTAATTTCCTCTTGTTCCTCCAAATTCTTGAGTTTTCTCATAGGCCATTTTCTCAGTGCTCTTTCTGATATTTTAATGTAGATACTTAAGGCTATAGACTTCTCTATTAGAACTGCTTTTAATGTATCCCAGAGGTTTTGTTCTGTTGTGTTTTCAGTTTTATTTCATTCAAGGAATCTTTTTATTTCTTTCTTGATTAATTTTTTGAACAATTTCTCATTCAGTAACAAGTAGTTTAAACTCTATGCGTTTATATATTTACTGGAGCTTTGTTTAGTGCCAGTTTTAAGCTTTATTGCATAATGGTCATATAGGATACACGGAATCATTTCAGCTTTTTGGGATTTGTTAAGGTTTGTGTTGTGACCCAGCATGTAGTCTGTTTTAGAGAAGCTTCCACATGATCCTGAGTAGAGTGCATGCTCTTTGCTATTTAGGTAGGCTGTTTTGTACATATTTCTTCAGTTTATTTGATGTAAGGTGTCATTTGATTACGAGGTTACTCCATTTCTGCCAGAGAAAGTAGGAAGTTGTTGTCTTATTGCTCTAGCTAGAACCTCAAGAACTATATCAAATAGATATGGAGAGAGTGGACAATCTTGTCTTGTTCCTGATTTCAGTGGGGTCACTGTGAGTTTCTTTCCATTTAGTTTGATATTGGGTGTTGGCTTGCTGAATACTGCCTTTATTATGTTTAAGGATGTACCTTGCATCCCTGCTCTCTCCAAGACCTTTATCAGGAAGGGATGTTGTATTTTGTCGAACGCTTTTTCAGAATCTAATGAGATGATCATGTGGTTTTCACTTTTCAGTTTGTTTATATGGTAGATTATGTTTACAGATTTTCATATGTTGAACCATCCCCGCATCTCTGGGATGAAGCCAACTTGATCATTATGGATGATGGTTCTGATGTGTTCTTGGATTCTAATTGCCAGTATTTTATATAGTATTTTTGCATCATGTTCATGAGTGAGATTGGTCTGTAATTCTCTTTCTTAGTAATGTCTTTCTGTGGTTTGGGTATCAGGGTAATTGTAGTCTCATAAAAAGAGTTTGGCAGGGGGCTGGAGGTTAAGAGCACTGACTCTTCTTCCAAAGGTCCTGAGTTCAATTCCTAGCAACCATCTGTAATGGGGTCTGGTGCCCTCTTCTGGCCTGCAGGCATACATGGAAGGAATGCTGTATACATAATAAATAAATAAATATTTTTTAAAAAAAGAGTTTGGCAATGTTCCTTCTGTTTCCATTGTGTGGAACAATTTGAGGATTTTTGGTATTAGTTCTTCTTTGAAAATCTTGTAGAATTCTGAGCTGAATCCATCTGGTCCTAGGCTTTTTTTGGTTGGGAGACTTTTGATAACTGTTTCTATTTCTTCAGCAGTTATAGGTCAGTTTAATTTGCCTATCTGGTCTTGATTTAATTTTGGTAAGTGATATTTATCCACAAAGTTGTCCATTTCCTTCAAGTTTTCAAATTTTATAGAGTACAGGTTTTTGAAATATGACCTGATGATTCTCTGGATTTCCTCCGTGTCTGTTGTTATGTCCCCCTTTTCATTTCTGATTTTGTTAATTTGGATATTCTCTCTCTGCCTTTTGGTTAGTTTGGATAAAGGTTTGTCTATTTTGTTGATTTTCTTGAAGAACCAACTCTTTGTCTCAATGATTCTTTGTATTGTTTTCTTTGTTTCTATTTTGTTGATTACAGCTCTCAATTTGATTATTTCCTGCTGTCTAGTTCTTTTGGGTGGGCTTGCTTCTTTTTGTTCTAAAGTTTTCAAATGTTCTATTAATTCATTAGTGTGGTATTTTCCCAGCATCTTTATGTAGGCATTTATTGTTATGAGCTTTCCTATTAACACTGCTTTCTTTATGTTCCATAAACTTTGGTATGTTGTGTGGTCATTTTTATTGATTTTTAGGAAGTCTTTAATTTTTCCCTTTATTTCTTCCATGACCCATTGATGATTCAGATGAGCATTGTTTAATTTCCATGTGTTTTGGGGCTTTCTGGAATTAGTGTTTCTGTTGAATTCTAGTTTTCAGCCATTGTGATCTGATAAGATACATTGTGTTATTCCAATTTTCTTGTATCTGTTGAGGTTGGTTTTGTTACTGAATATATGGTCAGTTTTGAGAAGGTTCCATGAGGTGCTCAGAAGAAGGTATATTCTTTTATGTTTGGGTGAAATATTCTATAGATGTCTGTTAAGTTAGAAGTATTGCTTTCAGGTTTCTGTTTAGTGTTGCTGTTGTGGCTAAATATTAATTTTTAAGTTGTTTGGATCATGAGAAGTTTTTCTTCCTTCCTCCACTGTGGCAGATAGTTTTGCTGGATACAGTAATCTAGGTCATCAGTTGTGGTCTTTAAAAATTTGGAGTATATTGCTCTAGGCTCTTCTGGCTTTCAGAGTTTCCATTTAGAAGTTGGGTATTAATCTGATGGGGTTTCCTTTATATGTGACTTGTGTTTTTTTCTCTTGTAGCTTTCAATGCTTAATTTTTCTTTGTTGTGTATATTTAGTGTCTTAATTATGATATGCTGTGGATTGTTTACTCGTTTTTTTACTCATCTAGCTGGGGTTCTCTATGCTTCTGCATGTTTTTTTTCTTACTTTGGGGAAGTTCTCATCTATGATCTTATTAGAGATATGGTTATGACATTTGACCTAGGATTCTTCTACCTCATCTCTGGTTTAATTAAAAGATTTTATCTTTCTTCACACCTCACATACCCTGCATTATCCTTTCTTGTGCTTTTAAAACATTTTTCATCTTCATTGCTTATTCATCTAGATCCTCTACTCTATCTCCAAGTACTAATAGCGTATCTTCTCCTGAGTTTTCAAAATACTGAGTTTTTCAATTTCTTCCTCATTTCAGCTTGTGATCTCTTCAATGTTTTTATCTCCTCTTTGAATTCAGTTTTCAAATCCTGATTTATCTTTGTCATTTTATTCAACAGCATATTTATTACATGATGTCTTAACAACTCACAATATTAAGACAGTGATATAAGAATGCAAAGATGGAGACCAGCAGGTTCATCTACAGTTACATCACGAATCCAAATATGCCTGTTTAGTGTGTATTCACTTCATTAGTGACAAAAGTAATGATGTTTCTATGTAGATGAGAAACCATGGTCTTCTCAGATGAGTCATCTAGGCATTCAACAAGTGGACAGGCCTCACTCTAAAATAAAAATAAAATGTATCAACCCAAATCTAAAGCTAAAATGTGTAATTCTAAAATGAAATATGAATATGAGTGAATATTTAAAGAGTAGGCAAATGTGCTTGGGCATGAAGTAAAAATTCCTAACCATAAAAGAGAAGATTAACATTAAATATTAAAAATAAATTATACATATTAAATAATATTATGAGAGAAACAAACCCTATTAGAATATCTCTTCTTCCTTTTTTTTTTTTTTTTTTTTTTTTTTTTTTGGTTTTTCGAGACAGGGTTTCTCTGTGGTTTTGGAGCCTGTCCTGGAACTAGCTCTTGTAGACCAGGCTGGTCTCGAACTCACAGAGATCCGCCTGCCTCTACTTCCCAAGTGTTGGAATTAAAGGCGTGCGCCACCACCGTCCGGCTAGAATATCTCTTCAATAATGTTTATAAAATGCACTATTTATAAAAATAAAAACAACTATGAATCAATGAAGAAGAGATCAACTTTATACACAAATGGGCAGGCCTTCAAATAGTTCCTTGTAAAGTCTAATAAGCATATCAGGTTGCTGAACATCACTGGTTGCCAAGGAAACACAAAATCTAATTAGACATAAGCACATACCAAGCAATGTGGCTAAAATGGCATCTTAGACTGCTTTGTGATGCTGTGATAAAACACCAACCAGAAGCAACTTGAGGAAGAAAGGATTTATTTGTCTTATATATCCCTGGTCACAAGACCTCAATATAGAAACCAAGGCAGGAGATAAAACAGGAACTGAAGAAGATGCCATGAAGGAAGGTTGCCTATTGCCTTGCTCCCCATGGCTTGTTTAGCCTGCTTTCAACCCAGGACCACCTGCTTATTGGGGGAAAGCAAGCAAGCTTTAACAGGATAACATACTTTCAGGTCATACACACGATTTTCACAGATACTCAAATGGATTCATGTAGCTGTTCAAAAGACAGGCACACGATGTTCAAAGCAATGCCAACAGTAAAAGGAAAAAGAGCCCGTTATTGCTGGTGGCAACCACTGGTACTAAAGACATGCCTCTGCTCTGAACAGCTGTAAAGACTGGGACAAAGTGTGTACAGTAACAACACATAGACATCGGACAGTGAATGAGTTCTCAAGGAGCAGACAGGGACACACATGTGGAGACTCCCATTATCACCGTAACTCACTTTGCCCCATGATGCATTTTTCTAGAAGAGAGAAGAAGGTAAGAAAGCCCATGTGAGACACTTCAAGAACTCCAAGTCTGCACTCTCTGTGGGTCTGAGTCTTCTGGTTCTGTTTCTTTTGACACTCATCACAGCACACGTCCTTGTGTTTTGGCAAATATACTCTGGCATCGTATGTATGTGCATGTTTCCTTTCTATTGCTGTGGTAATATTGTCCAGGCAAGAACAGCTAAAGAAAGAAAGGGTTTATGTGGGCTTTGGTTTTAAAGTCCCAGAGGAACAGAGTCCATGACAGATTGTAGGGTGCTGGTTGGGATTTTAACGTGGAAACCGGGGAGCTGCCTGGAGGCATTCTGTAAAGGTGTAAGATTAAAGTGGCAAGGTTTGCAGATAGGCCCTAGAGCAGTTGGGAAGAGGTTGAAAAGGCAGACCATAGAGGAGTGACCCAGTGTGGCAATACCATTCCATACCTGGACTGTATAAAAAGTACAATGCAAGCTCATAGATGCATTCATCTCTGTTGCCTTATTAGAAAGGCGTTGTTGTCCTCTGCTTCACAGGCCTGCCACTATCCCTTCTTGCTATGGTATACCATACCCTCAAGCTATGAGCAAAAATAAACTCTTTCTCCTTTGAATTGTTTTTGTTGGGCATTTTATAACAGTAAGCAGAAAGGTAGCTAATTCACAGGCCATCTACAAAGTGAGGCCTTTGAGTCCAGCTGTGCTAGCTAGTTTTGTGTCAACCTGATACAGTCTAGAGTCATTGAAAGAGGGAACCTTGACTGAGAAGATGCCCCCACCAGATTGCCCCATAGGTAAGTCTTCTATCTAGCTAGGAAGTTTGAGACTCACTCCATAGCTCTGGGAGCTCCTTTTGCTGATAATAGCCTGAAGACTACACTTTTGGCTAGCATGTGCACTTGTAGATGCCACATAAGTAGAGATGGAGCAGTCTTAGGATTTATGGATTCATAGGCTATAAAGACATGTGAAAAATAAGGCATTTCCAGTTGCTGAGTGCAGAGTTAGCTGCAGAGAGAGAAGCCTCCACTCAGTTCTCCAGGCTGCTTGGAAGAACTTCTCTTTGCTCCAATGCCATCACAGTAATACTGTGTCTTCATAGACATGTGTGCTCTCACTCCACATGCCTCAGGGCAACAGAGACCTTCCTCACTACTAAAAGCAGGTGCTTCTGCAGTTGCCCCAGAGCCTGGATGAGAAGGTGGTTCTGGAGGCTACCAGGCCAAAATTCCCTCCACACCACTCTACTGCCCACCAGCTGGGCCTCTTGAAGTCTACACATGAGGATGATGTAGTCTGATAGCCTCAGGTGCCACCAATTCAGCCCGGACAACTGCCTTACTTTCTCTCCTTAGCAGTAGGAGCCCCAAGCTACCACCTCTAAGCTCTGAACCTCCATTTCTTCATTTACATGTAGATTTGGTCTCCACCTCCAAGTATATGTAAGATGACACAGGTGATACCCAGCATGTGACCAGAGTTCATTGGCATTAAGTATACCTTTTCTCAGCACCTTTGTGACTTCTATGGTGACTGCTGAGAAGAAATGATGGTTAAAAAGGCACCCAAACTTCAAAAGAGCTGTCAATGCACAGAAGATCCAAAGATGCAACGAACATATATTATGGTACCCCTTAATGATATCCTGGGGACACAAGGATGGTGAGTCACCATAGGGAAAAACTCCATGCGGACGGATACATCCTCCAGCCCTGCTACACAAGCCCACCACCTACGAGGCATGTTGGTCTCTGCAGCTGCCCTTTAGGGAGGGGTTGCAGTGTGATTTCAGTCAAACATGCTGGGAAGCGGCTGCAGAAACAGCTCTGTCAAGTACTTGCCACACAAGCACGGGAGAACCTGGTTTTGATCCCTGGTACTCGTGTTTAGAACTGTGCGTGGTGGAGTGCTTGTCACTGCGGCACTAGGCTGGCAGGGATTGGCAGATCCCTGGAGCCCCAGCCAGCACAGCTAGCTCAGTGAGCCCACGTTCCAATGAAGTGTCTGTCTCAAAAAGAAGGTGGAAAGCTACTGAAGAAAATAGTCAGTTTAGACTTCTGACCTCCACCCTCACACGTGCACCTCTCTCTCTCTCTCTCTCTCTCTCTCTCTCTCTCTCTCTCTCTCTCTCACACACACACACACACACACACACACACACACACACACACACACCACATGAACACATACATACACTAGGAAGTTCACCCCTTCACTTTATACCTTTTTTTTTTTTGGTTTTTCGAGACAGGGTTTCCACTTTATACTTTTATGAAGGCCTGTCGAAGCTCTCTCTCCAGCCAAACGTCATTTACCCGCTGCCTTCTTATCTGCTTCGTGTCAATCAGTTGACAGAGAAGAACGTCCTAGCTCCAATTTCTCCAGCTCCTAGAAGCTTACTCTCCCTGTCGCCTTTGGAAGGCTTTGGAGGTTGATATTTACACCAGGAAGATTCATCACTCTCTGCAGAGATGCCGAGATTGCATGCCTCCATTTTTATAGCATTTGTCCTTGAATAGCTCATCAACACCAACACAGTGGTGATCATTTCAAACTCAGCATGAATGATGCTGGAGCGGTGGGGGTCAAGTGTTCCCATCCTGAAGCAGAAACCAAAGCAAGAGGCTTGTTGCACCCTGGAGGGAAATAAACACAGCTGGGAGACACGGTAGATGTTCAGACCCTTGATTGATTTGTCAGCTCTCCACCAGAGCAGGGGTGGGGTGTTTGTTCATCTCCCTGGCTATATAAATGTCCCTAGATACCAACATGATGATTCTCAAAAATGAATTATCTGTGAGAGAAGGAAATAGCAAGGGCCTCGCGGATGAAATATAGCTTATTTCTTGTCATATATGTATATTAAAGTGGATGTGATCTATTCCATTTTGAATAAAAACATCAGCTGAACTAGGCACTCTTTGAACCGCTTTCTCTGAAATAAAAATAAATAAGGAAGTTGGCATAGCACAAAATTCGCCTCTTCAGTGAGGGTTTGCTGCATTGAAGGATTAGGGCACCACAATTTTTTTGGCCTGCATTTGCCGGTTTGACACTGCTGTCTTGTTGATATACAAATGCAGGGGATGAAGCACGGCCCTCCAAGGATACGTCTACCAAAGTCTGTCCCCACCCACAGAGCACCCACCTGTCCCTGTGGCCCCCTTCTCTGGGCTTTTAGGAGAGGAAACTGAAGAGGATGATGGGCAGGCAGGTCTCAGAGGGCCAGGGTGTAGCTCTTGGGAATGTATGAATGCATCAAAGTGCGAAGTCCACTCTTTGCAATGGGCAGCCCAGGTCTAGGGTGATCAAGTCCCCGACCCAGCGACAGCAGGGCCCATGCTGTCCTATGGCTATAAAGGCACATGCTTCTGTCTTTGGCCTGTCTTTCCAGGCCTAGAGCTGCAGCCTTCACCCTTTCTGAGCTTGTCAAGCTTAAGGCCTACTGATAACCCCTCCATATTTCCATCTAGTACTCTCTTCTGCTGCTGTTTTTCATGGAGACACCTGCCTTACAATAGTAGCCTCTGGATTACTGGATATATCAGCCTCCAACTGCGCACTCACACATTCAGGCACAAATGTGCAATGCAACAACACGCATGTAGAAATATACACAACTAAATGCATATACGGACATGTGAGTCAGCCACTTGTAGCTTCACACCAATACTAATATGTTTATGCATCCTCTCTTTTTCTCATTTCTCTCTCTGTCTCTCTCTCTCTTTCTCTCTCTCTCTAACACACACACACATACACACACACATGCTAACTCAGATGATATACATCCCTATAGCTCCTTCAAGTCGAGGTTATTTTTCTGGGTATAATGCGCCAGGAATTGAGAATGAAGCCAGCCATGTGACAGAGACAAAAGGACACCCACTACGATAGGTGTCTAATTCACCCAACACAAGTCAGGTGAAATGAACCATCAATAAGGCATCCCTGGGCTGTTCCTCAGAGACATCTTCCAGAAATTCCCTTTATAGCACTGCTCGTGGGATCAGGGTCATGGAGAACAGCTCTCACAGGGACTCCACATACCATGTGCAAGGTTCCCCACAGCCCATGACAAACACCCTCAAAGCACAAGTCTGAGAAACAGTTGTGATTTTGATACTTTCATGCTAAAGAATAACACTACAAGGTAGAGAGAGTTCCATGTTACAGCTGACCAGAAAAAAAAGCACTATTGTGGAACCATGTTTGAGAACCATTTTATTTACAGGACATATACATGCACTAGTGCATACATGTCTATATTTATGTGTGTATAGTTAATGTGTTTGAGGCCAACACCTTTAGAGTAAATTCACAGTGGAAGTGTGTGATGTAAAAAGATGATTTTCATAGTATTTTTTAACTTTTAGAATATTATTGTTATGCTTTTCTACAAGTTGTTAAAATAAGAACTCATTTATTGCAGATGGAAATTGTAAAACTAAAAATTGACTTTTAGTTACTAACTATTGAGCACCTAAAACATACGAGGAACTTAAGATCAGTTACTTCTTTTCCTACATCTTTAGACAAGTAAGTGCTGTACACTGTTACTCACACAAGGAAGCTGAGACTCAGAGCTGAAGAAGTTGTTCAAACTCCCTGTGGTGGCTAATACGGCCTGTCAACTCCACAGGATCCAAGTGTAGTATGAGAATGGTTAGCAGGGGAAGAGCCACCTTCAGTATGGGCAGCGCCATCCCCTAGGCTGGAGTCCCAGGAGCATAAAGAAAGGATGGAGGTCAGCACCAGCATTCATCTCTCTCTGCATCTGGACTATGGACACTGATGCTCTAGTCCCTCCTCCTGCCACTGTGCTTCACCTCCACAATGGACTATGCTCTCATGTTTCATCCCAAACAAACCTTCATTCTCTACGTTGTCTCTTGTCAGATAGTTTTTCACAGAGACAGGAAAGGTAACTGATAAAGTCACAAGCTGGACTGCCTCTCTGACTGCTGACTCGGAGGCCTCAGCTTTTTCTCTCAGTCTTCACCTACAGGCACCATGGAGGTGCTTCTGCTTTCTGAAACTCCAATGCAGAACAAAGCACATACAGACAAACTGGGAAGGATCACTCAGAACAGAACTAGGGCTTCACTAAATCAACCTCAGAGCCTTCCCATTTTTGTTCTAGAAGTTCTACTACAACCTTCACTACCCAGGTCAAAAGAATGACTGCACATTATAGACTTCTAATATTTTTCCTTCAACTCACCAACATTTATAAAGCTCTTTCATGCTTGACACTAGGCTAGATGATGAACTAAATACAAAGACAGTTTAACCTTTACCTCCAAAGTGTCTAATGTACACTGGGAACCAGTTCAAGTTACATTAAACTCAACTGCAGTAATTCATGTGCACACAAACACAGCTATACACAAGATGATTAGCTTGAAATGAGGTCTCATAACAAGCTTAAGGAACTTAGGTCAAAACAAGAAGTAGCTGATTTTAGGACTGACCACTTTGTACTGGGGTGTTGTAGGAAAATGTTCTTGTACACTGTAAAGATAAATGCTGATAGGCAGGAAATACATACAGGGCAACGAGACTAGGAGAACTCTGGGAAGAGGAAAGGCAGAGGTCAGTCACCAGTCAGACACAGAGGAAGCAAGGTGAGAATGCCTCACTGGAAAAAGGAACCAACACACATGACTAAACACAGACAAGAATAATGGGTTAATTTAAGTTGTAAGAGCTGGTCAATAATAAGCCTGAACTAATAGGCCAAAGAGTGTATAATTAATATAAGCTCTGTGTGTTTCTTTGGAACTGAATGACTGCTGTACCATGTGGAACAGAAACTTCTGTCTATACTGAGGTGCAAAGGAGGGTTTAGAGGGAAGGTACCTGGAGAGACTAGAGAGAAGAAAGGGAAGGGGAAAATGATTTAATCCTGTTTTCATTAAAATGTATTACAAATAAAACCAAAGAAAGATTACTTTGGCCTCTATTGCATTTGATGATTTAATATTTGGCAGCTAGGTAGTTATGGATCTGTGACAGCCACATTGTTAAGACCTGTAAATCTGTAAAGCAGACATGGAGCACACAGTTACCCTCCAGGAGCCACAGTCCAGTGGGGACTGGGAAGGTTGAGGTTGGATTTTTATCCAGAGAGTAAGCAGCTGTCTGCTTTCTGGAGGAAGATTCATAAAGGAAGGGCACTGAGTATGCTGTGGAAATAGGCCTGTTCTCCAGAGCGTGTCCTCAGCTGCACTCTCTTAGAACAGGCCTTAGTCACCTTTTCCAGGATGTGTGTCTGTGTGTGTGTGTCTGCATGTGTGTGACATAGGTGGGTATGTATATGCTGTATGCATGTGTACATGCCTGCACATATACACAGAAGCTGAGAAGGTCATCTGGTGTCCTTTGTCACTCTCTGACCTATGTCATTGGGACATGGATGGTAGAAGGCAAGGATTAATACACAAGGTTGTCCTTTGCCCTCTACACACTAGGGGATGTGTGCATCTACATTTATTTACGCGAATGTGCATACATTCATACATATGTGTACATACACATGTGTACACACACAAACATACACACACACACAATTATCCTGGTAGGACTGAGAAGAGGGCTTAGTTGGTAAAACTGTTCAATCACAAGAACCTGAGGTCATTTCCCAGCACCCTTGTAAAAAGACAGCCATATTTGTACAAGCCTCTGGTCCTAGTAATGGAGCAGTGAGACAGGAAGATGCCTGGAACTCACTGGCCAGCCAGTCTAGTTAAATCCGTGAGCTCCAGCATCAGTGAAAGATCCTACATCAAAAATCAAGAGGGAAAACAATCAAGGAAGACATCTCATATTTACCTCTGAGCATCACACAATAATAGCATGCAGTGTCTTAGATAACGAACAAGAAGAGTTGATTCAATACAAAATCAGACAACAAAATAATTGGTTTCCCCCCCTTAGATAGCTTCTAATATGTATAAAAGTAGCCATGTCCATCATAAATAACACAAGGGCTTAGCATTCTCTGAGCTCTGTCGCAAGCCAGTTTTGAAGAGCACAGCGAAAATATTTTATTTTGGGTATTCTGTACATGGCTATATACTTGTCACTGTTTTTATAGCCCTAAGACTCCATGAATATAATCAGCCTTGTAACCCATCATAAGCATGGGGACATCAAGGAATATATAGAAAGGCAGGCCTGATGGCAGTCTTGTCTCCTTGGCGGTGGCAACATTTGTGCTCTATAGCAAAGGGTCTAATGGCTGCTTTATTGGGTATAGCTTCTGGAAAAATTTATAAATTGATTATGAAAATAACTTCTGTATTGAAACTTGTCATGATAGAATACAGTTTTAAAAATCAAATTCTAAAACCATTTGAAATGTGACAGCATTTTATGAGTTGTGAGAATTATTTGGCTCATTAGATTACATTGTTATAATAAGATTAAACTATGTTATCTTTGACCAGAGATAAGGAATATGGTGTCAACACCAGCTTCCTTAGCCCCTTCTCCCCATGGAGATGTGTTCTGGGAGGGTAGCTCCCAGAAGGAAGCATGGACTCCTAGGGCACTGAGAGATAACTGGAACCTTCTTGTTGTTAGCTGTAGAAAAATATTACTTAACCCAATAAGATGAAAATTTTGTTTTAAAGTTACTTGGAAAGGAAAAAGAAAAAAAGAAACGTTATCCTTTTCATCACCAGTTGCAAGTTTATACAGTCTCAAGACTTTAAGTCATCTACTCTAAGACTTATGCCGTGGTCCTCCAGAATCTGTTTCAACCAATCTGGGAGTCTCTTAGAGGTGACTGAATAAAATAATTCTCATACATCGACTCATTTCCCGTTCCAGTAGCTTTTCATGAGCGTGGATGGGTGAGCAGATAATGAATGGATGATTAATTCGATAGATAAGTAAGTGGATGAATGGATGGATGCATGGGTGAACAGATGGATGGTTGACTGGATGGATGGATGGATGGATGGATGGATGGATGGATGGACGGATGTGGAGATCAGAGGACAGTTCCAGATATTGTCTCAATAGCTATAAATCTTATTTTTTGAGACAAGGTCTCCTGCTCACTTAGAGTTCTCCAATTAGGGAGGACTGCCTGGCCAGTGAACCCCAGTGATCTATTGCTGCTGCCTCCTTGAGCCGTCATAATGAGCATGTACCACTATGCCCAACTTTAAACATTGGTTCTGGGAATCTAATTGAATTCTTGTGCTCCCAGGGTGAGCACTTTGTGGACTGAACCGTCTCCACATCCTAAGACCTAGAATTTTCTGTCCAGTATTTAAACCAAAGGAAGGAAAGAATGACCCTAAGGGGATTTGCATAGTTGGAGCACTGTCCTCGTTAGACCAGACACTGCAGCAGAGGCTGTGTCACACTCAGGCTCCCAACAAAGTAGCCCTGAACTCAGGTCAGCCTCCCACAGGCATCTGGGCAGAGAGGGAAATTAAAGCTCACCACCCTGAAGAGAGACCTCGACTCCAATCAGGTATTCACATGCTTCTCATTAATGGCTCTCCCTCCCAAGCAAACCACTCAAATTAGCCTTAGTGCCTGTCCCTGGTGAGAACAAGCCCAGGCCAGCATCTGGCAAAACAAACAGGCCAGAGGAAGCCAGCCAGCCCCAGGCTAAATCCTGGCTGCAGGAGACCAATACCAACCTTTAACTGACATCCCTATCACAGAAAACTCTGCTGACGAATCTGTCAGAAAGCAGGAAGGTCACTGACCCTTCTGTCCTGCTGAGACACCTTCACAGGACCCTATATTTGGAGTGTCACTGTCATTTGCCTACGGAGCATACTGTTCTCTGTACTCAGGATAGTAAGTGCTACTTTTGTTTCTCCAGATCTTGCAGACAATACCATACCTATCTTAATCTGGGGTACAGCTTTTCAATGATAGCAATGTATTAAATGTATTCCTGGTTTTGTCTTCTGCTGGTGAATGGTTTAAGGAAATGATGTAATTCCCTCTGATACTAGAGTCCACCACCAGATTTTCCCATATGGTACCACTCTCAAAAAAGCTCATGAATCTAGAGGTTGAGAAGATGGCTAAACAAGTGAAGAACTTGTCACACAGGTTTGAAGATCTACTTGAGTTTCTATCGGCAGAATCCAAGCAAAAATCTAGGAGAGGTGGTCATCACCTGTATCCCCCAGGCTGGCAGGGAGACGGGATAGAGACACAGAGATGCCTGGGGCTGGCGGGCCAGCTAGTCCACCAAATCAGTGAGCCCTAGATTCAGTGAGAGATCCTGTCTCAAAAAACACGAGCAATTGAGGAAGTCTCCTGATGTTAGCCTCTGGGTTCCACACACGCAGATCCACACATTTCCCATGTTTATTAACGCCAGTGGGTTATCATGTCCGATGCTCATTATCACACTGTTAATCCTAAATTTGTGCGAGGCAGAGGCTGTTCCTCACCCTGAGTTATAATTGACTGTACCATTACCTGACAAGAGTCGTTTAAGTGAGATTGCTCTCGTTACTGAGGTAATAAAATCCACCGGGAAGATGAAAAGCCAGCATCGCGGGCTCCGCTCCTCTTCTTCACAGGTGAGAGCTCCCATGTAGACAGTTTTCCAGCACATTAGCATCTCTCATGTTAGCCTGGGTTTACCGGTTTAATAGCCTCAGCCTCGAAAGCTGAGAATCCGGGCGGAAAAGCACTGCAGCTGCAGTTAAGCCGCCCCCGTGCATCTCCTCCAGCCAGGCAGGCAGCCGTCCCGTGACTGTGTGGAGTCCGTGCTGCTTTCCTGCCTCAAGAGGTCCCTGCAGAAAACTAGCACACACACTCATGATCTCCCGCTATCCTGGACCTGTAGAGTGGTGACTAGGGGTAGAGAGGGACAAGATGGTGCAACAGATGATACACACCAGGCTGTTGGAAGGGGGCCCAAGCATTTTCTGTAACTGACTTGGAGCCGTTGACTATGTTGTGTTAAGGATGGTTTTGTGCTTCATTCTAGTTTAGCGGAATAAAACCAATGCCATCTGGGTACATGCCAGAGGGAGCTGCGGTCAACATGCCCCCCCCCCCAGGGCCATGATTCCCATCCCTCAATGTTTGTTGCATCACTATTTTCTCATATTTCCAAATTCTCCTTCTGGGGGAAATCCCCTTTAGACTCAGGGAGGATGTAAGACTTGCAAGGGTCAGCAAAGAAGGAAAACACAAAAGGCTCAGGGAGCTCCTATAACTTACAAGATTCACAAGCCCCCCCCCCCTCCATTCCCCCTGCATACTGTGTTATACAATCAGCAGCTACTGCATGTCAGTGGAGGCTCTACTACAAGCCAAAGTGCCTTCAAGTTGGCCAGAGGATTTCTGGAAGGAAGATTTTGCTGGACTTTTCAGCTATGTAGCTGTTTTTGAGTTATCCATGCTCTTGTAAGTAACCCCTTCTTCACAGTCCTATAAATAACCCCAATAATTCACTGGTTCTCTAAACTGACTTTGGTAGGATCATTACCTTGGCCTGTCATTACTGCCCTCCCTGTGGTGGAAAAAATGGTTCACATCTGCCAAAACAAAGTTACACAGCATTGATCAGGGAAGGCATCCTCACTCTGTATCCAGATTGAGAGACTTCAGTAGTACAGGTCCTCTAACTCTACAGGATCTGACCAGTGTCTGCTGTGGTTAAAAGGTGGTTTGTCCCACCTAGCTCCAAGATGTTGCTAAGTTTTCAGTCTTCCAATGAGAAGAGCAGCAATTGGTTGGGAGGAGGCCTGAGTTGTCTGTCGTTTTCTACAATCATGATTACCTGAGCATACATCTGTGCCATGGGCTAGACACAAACACCAAAGACACAAGTCTGCTTTTGTTTATGTTCCTAGTCCACCAGTGTGGTGTATCTTGAGTATCCTAGTTAGGGTTGCTACTGCTGTGATGAAACACTATGATCAAGAGCAACTTGGGAAGGAAGAGGTTTATCTCACACACAGTTCCATATCACAATTCATCATCAAAAGCAGTGATGCAGAGACCATGGAGGGGTATCGCTTATGGGCTTGTTCTCCATGGCTAGCTCAACCTTTCGTATAGAACCCAGAACCGCCAGTCTAGGGATGTCAACACTCACAATGGGGTGGGCTCTGCCCCATCAATCACTAATTTAAAAAAACGCCCTACAGGCTGGCCTACAGCCCTGTCTTAAGGAGATGTTTTCTCAGTTGAAGTTCTCTACCCCCTAATGACGCTAGCTTGTGTTAAGTTGACGTTAAACTACCCTAGTGCATTGAGGAAATCTGGAGTCTTCACCTGATCATCGGGAACATGCTAAAGATGAGAAGGAATCAGATCCCAGACGGGGCTAGAGACTCAGGGTAGAACAACACACTACCCACCTGCAGGGGCCTTCGAATGGTAGTTGACGCATGCTCTGCAGGAAACAGGAAACTATGCAGGAGGATACAGGAATGAGCTACTCCTGCTGGTACATCATTTCATGACACATCTTCAAAACTATGAATTCAATCTGCCCCATCATGGGAGCACCTGGATTCAGAGGCAGTCCTCCCCACACTGGGACCACCTGGCTACAGAGGCAGTCCTCCCCACACCGGGAACACCTCCCCACACTGGGAGCGCCTGGCTACAGAGGTAGTCCTCCCCACACTGGGAGCACCTCCCCACACTGGGAGTGCCTGGCTACAGAGGTAGTCCTCCCCACACTGGGAGCACCTCCCCATACTGGGAGCACCTCCCCACACTGGGAGCGCCTGGCTACAGAGGCAGTCCTCCCCACACTGGGAGCACCTCCCCATACTGGGAGCACCTCCCCACACTGGGAGCGCCTGGCAACAGAGACTGTCTTCCCTACACTGGGAGCACCTAGATGCAGAGGCAGTCCTCCCACACTGAGTTCCAGTTTCCTCAGGTGCTAATGTTTCTTCTGTGACTTTGGCACACTCCCAGCAAGCTCGTTCCACTCAGTATTTAGTTTTCACTTTTATACTTAGTAGAAGACATTTATTAAATTTTAATAAGTCCCTGAGTGACAGAATTTGGAACTTTACTGATGAGGTTATAAATTTAAACACGCCAACTGTAGAAATGGGCAGGGTAATTTTAATCATAATGGGGCACGTTTGATACTAGAAAGGGCATTTTCATTCTGTGTTTCAAGTGGTATCTATTCCAGCAAGTTTTACACAGGAAAGTTGAATGTGGCAATGTTTCTCAAGAATTCTGACTTAAAAATAATTCTGACTTTATTAGATCTGGCTTGGCTTTTGGTTGATTTTATTGGATGGCTTTATTAATACATGTTTTCATTTCAGCATATATTCGATAGTTTTTTACAGAGAAGCACACATGATTGCTAACTAGACACTTTTCAGACTGGTCTCAGCTGTCATTGGGGTCAGGTAGCACCTTTGGGGCAATGTCTTCTTTAGTTACTCAATTACAATGCTTTCTTATTCAAGCATTCTATCAAATTGTTTGTGAATGTTTCCTTTTTCTTTTCTTTTTTTTCAACAGCTTTTAGATTTATTTTTAATTCTAAGTGTGTGTGTGAGTGCAGTAACCACAGAGGCTAGAAAAGGACATTGGATCGTCTGGAGTGACAGGAGGTTGTAAGTTGCCCAACACGGGTGCTGGGAACTAAACCCAGGTCCTCTGCAAGGGCAAGAATCACTCTTAATTGTTGAGCCATCTCTTCAGTCCCTGAATGTTTCTGTAGAATCATTTTACTCAAAAATATGGGAGCCTAGGCAGTTTGAATGCACACCTTACGAGACCTGGATAGAGGTGGGCAGTCCTTGGGCTTCCCACAGGTCAGGGAACCCTGATTGCTCTTCGAGCAGATGAGGGAGGGGGACTTGATCGGGGGAGGGGGAGGGAAATGGGAAGCGGTTGTGGGGACGAGGCAGAAATCCTTAATAAATAAATAAATTAAAAAAAAAATATGCTGGCCATCAAGAAATCGGAAGCCTGACCATGCAAACATATGCACACATATACATATATATTTGTGCACATATATATGCATGCACATACATAAGCAGACATACACATGCATGCATATATATTCAAATATACAAATATACTCAAATGCACATGCACACAGATGCATATGTACACATAACACATATATGCATATATTCACATCTATATACATATTCAAAAATATGCACACATGCACATATGAACATACATATATACACACATTCATGTGTACATGTGCAAACATGTATGCGCATGTATATATGTATAGGCATGTATATGCACATATGCACACATACACTTATGCATAGTCCATTGTGTTTGAGAAGGCCAGGGCAAAGCAACCTTACCACGCATTGTGGAGACAGACAAGAGGCAAACCAGATGGGATTCTGGGAAACCCAGCCTCTGCAGTGGGGCTAACATCCAGCAGGCAGTCTTCCCACTTCAGGTTGGTTGACTGGTGGTCACTCTGCCTTTGGGTAGGATAAAACCCAGTCAGGCATAAAAGATGGTGCTGGAAGTCTTCCCTTGGCCTTCAGCAGAATGGTTTGTATGTGAATTAACACTCATAGGCTCATGTATTTGAACCCTTGGCCCCAAGCTGATAGTACTACTGGGAGAGGCGATAGAGCATTTAGGAGGTGGAGCATCTCCAGAAGATGGAGGCCTTGAGGTTTCATAGCCTGGCATTACGTTCTGTTCACACTCTGTTTTCTGACTATAGATGCTGTGTGACCAGCCTTGCTCCTGCTGCCTGCCTTCTCCCTGATGAACTGTGCCTTCTCAGCCTGTGAGCCCTAATACATGTTTCTTCTCTGAAGTTGCATCTTATTGGTATTTCATCGCAGAAATGAGAACAGTAACTAAAACAACCAAGCTGGGGCAATGACATGTATACCCAGCATGTCTTTAAAGGCCTGCCTGTGCCTCCTATGTGAGCTTGGGTGTTTAGCTCATCTTTGGAATGGATGATGGTACCACCTAAAGACACTGAGAGGTTGAGCTGTCAGTGACCACCAATGTCTTCTGTCTTAACCCTCAGGACATCAACTTTCCTCTCAGGCACATGCCAAGACCTCTGCACAGACAAGAAGAGCCAGTACTTTATTTTTCAAGGCCTAGAACATTGGAGCTAGAGCTGGGGGCTCAGGCTGAACAGCTGGAAGCCTTTGATAAGTAACACTGGCATGTCAAGTAAGTCATGAGTCCTGGGTTACAGTGTGTGTTGAATTAGAAGGCGTTGGTGAGTTTGAGCCTCCTGTGTGCTCTGTAAGAATGGTGAGAGAAGACATTGTAGAACACAAATTAGGCAATGGCATTGTATGTGGGACTCCCAGAGAGGAGGCTGGACTTGCTAGAGAGCAGCCTGGTCACCCACGCCTTAGCAGATCATTCTTGGAATAAGAACATGGCAAGAGATGCCAACTTTCAAACACTCATGGCTGTTGATCAGATTCCCCACAGTAGTGTCAGAGGTAGGTGACTCCACATCCCATATGGGATTTTCTGACAGCAGGCAGGCTCAGGAAGCCCCAAGAACAGACAGCTGATAAATATTAGCACAACAGGATAAGCAAAATCCCTGGGCTGAATGAAGCAGCATGCAGCTTGCAAGGGCCAACATAATAATCAAAGCATCGGAGGAAATATTAGTGAAGGTGCCCAGGGGGCCTGGAACTCCATGGAGGGATAACTGGCTCTGCAGATGGTGCAAATTTAATTTGTAGCTTTGGCAATGCACCCTGAAATGATGCACCAACCCAGACCTGTGCTTCGTGGGAACCGCATTCTACGACTTTGATTACAAATCCACTTGTCAAAGTAGCAAGACAGCAGAGAGGAATGTCATTGTGGGCTCACACAGAAAGACACTCTAGACAGTGCCTGGTCACCTGTTCCTCAGCCTCGTAGTCATTACCATGTTTAAGAGCTGTCATAGGATGCATAATTTATATACAAACAAATTCACTCACTTAACTGTACAACTCAGTAGTTTTTAGTGTAACCATGCAGTTGTGTGAGATGTTGTCACCATAGCTTACCCCTGATACTTACATCAACATTTACTTCCTGCCCCATTAGCATTCAGGCATCTGTACTGGCTTGATCTTGGAGTATATGTCCTCAGCTGTAGCCACTAAGAGCACCTCCTGTGCACGTTCACAACATTACCTTTTAAAAGGGCCCTGCCCACCTCCCATCTCTTTCTCTGTCTCCCCCACCTCTCTCTCCCCCTCCCTCCCTCCTCTCTCCTCTCTCCTCTCTCCTGCTACTCCTGTCCCCAGAGGCCAGTATCCCTTCTTCCTCTTCTTCCTTCCCCGCTTTTCCCATTCATTTTCCCCCAATAAAAACCCTTCCACCTGAGCTCTGTTGCATGGCATCTTTCTCTCTCACGCCACTTTTTCTAAATTACAACATTGGCTCCCTGACAAGGAAAGGCTCTTCTGTTGCTTCCTCCTTCCTGCCCACAGGCAGTTTAAGGCATGCCAAGATTCTGGAACCCAGTCCACATAGGACAGGCTCACTTCTCCAGATCACTGGATTCCTTCATGATTATCCATATCTTTGATATGGATTTTCCTTTTGTATGCTGTGAATTCCATTGGTTAATAAAGAAACTGCCTTAGGCCTGTGTATGGCAGAATGGAGGTAGGCAGAAAAACTAAACTGAATGCTGGGAGAAAGAAGCCAGAGTCAGTGAGAAGGCAGGTAGCACCACCAGAGACAGATGCCGTACAGAACTCTGTCAGTAAGCCACAGCCACGTAGCAATACACAGATTAATAGAAATGGGTTAAATTAAGATGTACGAGATAGCTGGGTGATGGTGGTAGACACCTTTAATTCCAGCACTCGTGAGGCAGAAGCAGGCGGATCTCTGTGAGTTCAAGGCCAACCTGGTCTTATAAGGGCTAGTTCCAGGACAAACCAACACTACAGAAAAACCCTTTCTCAAAAAAAAAAAAGAGCTAGCCAATAAGAATCTAGAGCTATAGGCCAAGCAGTGATTTAAGTAATATAGTTTCTGTGTGATTATTTCAGGAGTCTGGGCAGCTGGGAAACAAACAAGCAGCCTTCTACAACAATTCGTGCTCCCCAACCTCTGGCTATTTCACACAAGTGAGGACTCCTCTCATCCCTTGAGCGTGGTTTCTTTTTGGCTTCATTAAGTCCTGGTACCAGGAAACCATGGCTCTCTCAGGCTCAGAGCCCTCAGATCCCCACCCTTTCATGACAACTCACTGCGTGGCTTGTGCCTTTCTTGGACCCTTGGGTCCTTCTGGCTTTGCCCTATGGGCCCCACTCCTTGAGTGACAACTCAAGAGGCTTTCTTGATCCTCTCTTGATCAGAAGCTATTGGATCTCATTCTGCCTCACATGGGGAATAAGCCTACCAAAAATCTGCTTCCTGGTACTCTATATCCTGATATTTTATGGGACTTTGCAACATTCTGTCGTCTAACCTGATAGATGAAAGGAGGTATCACCCTTTCACTCTTCCGCTACCCCTTTCCCCTCTTACACTAACTCTGTTGCACGCGGCATGTTTGCTTAGTGGCAGAGCTCACCAAAAGGTAATCACTTATGCTGGGACCCTACCCACTTGCTCCACCCTCAATAGATCTGCTCTCTTCCACCTGAAAAAAATAGGCTTTCTTATTCACTAGCTGTTTCACCTTTTTTCCAGTATTGGCAATTGGGTCTCTGGTAGGGCTACCATCTCTGCTCATTCCCCTGAATGTAAGGCTTCCTTTCTTGAGTATAGTCTTCTCCTCACCTTCTAGATTTTCTCAAAGTCCTGGTACCATGTAACTGTGTCTCTCTCTGGTTCAGAGCCCTTGACCCCCGCCTTTGCATAACGACCCACTGGACGACCTGTGCCTGTCTCAAAATTGACCCTCCCTGAGTTCCTGGAACACTAGGAATTTCAGATTCTTGGGTCTTACTTCTCTGCCTCACTCACGGGAGCTGTGTCATCGTCTATATCTCCTTACTCCCATTGGAATGCTTTGTGGAGACCCACTGACCAGTTATTGTTGCAGGACCACCAGCGGTTGGTCATAGAGTTTGAGGCACAAGACCATCAAAACTGTCCAGGTGATTCCGTGGTGATGGGAAAGGATCAGGTGCTTTAAGCCCCAGGAAGTCACCTTGGATCCATCTTGAACAGCATTTTGCCAAGTCCAAGCAGCACCTGACAACTCCAAAAAGCCTGGACGGTGAAGTGAAACAGTCAGATGCTCCAGGACATAACCAGCACCCCAGCTTTCTCAGGTCTCCCAAAGATGAAGATCCCCCCCCCCCGAGGTCGGCAGGAAATAGTCTTGAGAACACAGTGTTCTCATCCCCACCTCACCAGCTACCCATTTCTAACTCCTTACTTTTTTTTTATAATAAATAAAAATGAAGGAATATTAGCATTCAGGCATCTTTACTGGCCTAACCTTGGGGTATACGTCCTCAGCTGTAGCCACTAAAAGCAACTCCTATGCACTTTTACTATGTTCCATTTTTCAAGGGCCCTGCTCATCTCCCATCTCTCTCTCTTCTCTCTTTGTCTGTCTCTCTCTCTCTCTCTCTCTCTCTCTCTCTCTCTCTTTATCTCTATCTATCTCTCTCTCTCTTCTGCTACTCCTGTCCCCAGAGGTCAATCTCCCCTCGCCCCTTTCCCTTTTTCCCATCCATTTTTCCCTAATTAAAATAAAATAACAGAAACCTCCACCTGAGTTTTGTCACATGGCATCTTCCTCCCTTGTGCCACTTTTTCTAAATTACAACGCCCTTCCATCCTCTTCAGACCTAGGCAAACAACAACAACAACAAAAACCTAGCTTTGGGTCTCTCCAGGTTGCCTCAAACTAGACATTCCATGAAAGTGGAACCATATTGATGGAGGAAGGTCATTGGCCAATAAAGAAACTGCTTGGCCCTGTGGGTGGAGTAAACAGAACAAAATGCTGGGAGGAAGAGGAAGTGAGGTCAGAGACTCGACCGCTTTCCTCTCGGGAGCAGACGCCTGAGAGAGACGCCATGCTCCTGGCTCCTGGGCAGACGCACGCTAAGAAGCTCCAACCCAGGATGGACATAGGCTAGAATCTTCCCGGTAAGCGCACCTAGGGGCGCAACACAGATGATTAGAAATGGGCTAAATTAATATGTGAGAATTAGCCTAGAAGAGGTTAGATAGAAATGGGCCAAGCGGTGTTTAAAAGAATACAGTGTCCATGTAATTATTTCGGGGCATAAGCTAGCCGGGCAGGCGGCTGGGGTGTTGGGGACGCAGCCCCGCCGCTGCCCTTATTACTTCACCATATAGCATGCACTCCTCTGTATCTGTCTTCTTTTACTCAGAATGGGGTTTTAGAGATTAATCTGAGTTGCAGCCATTGTTTGCACTTTGTCCGTTTTCATTGCTGAATAATTTTCCCTTGTAGGAATATACCACCTTGTATTTGTCCAGTCATCAGTTGATAGACAGTTGGGCTGATTATGTCTTTTTGCAATTAGGAATAAAACTATGACAAAAATTCCCGAGCGAGTTTTCTTTATGGCAAATGTTTTCACTGACATGTGGCACTAGCAGTATAATTGCTAGGTCATTCAGGGATGGTGTATATGACTTGCTGAGGAGCTGCCAAGTCAATTGCCACAGCGTGTGTGGGGGGGGGCTCTTGTTGTTTCCACTTTCCTTATGGTGTCCTACTGTGCGTGCTGTAGTGTGTTACTGAGAACAGATTTCCCATCCTGCATGAACAGCGATGCTGAGGATTATCTCTGTCTCTCTGTCTCTGAATCTCTCTGTCTCTTACTCTGTGTATGTGAGTGTGTGTGTGTGTATGTGAGTGTGTGTGTGTGCATATGTGTATATATGGGTACATGCGTGTGGAAGCTAGATATCAAACTGAGGGTTTGTTCTTTGAGAGAGGTCTAGCTGGTTTTTGGGCATGGTCTCTCACTGGCCTGAAGCTCACAGGTTAGACTAGATCAGCCAGTCAACAAACTCCAGAGCTCTAAATGCCTTCACTTCCCCAGGATGGCCCTACCATAGCGGCATTTTCATACACGTGCTGGGAATCGAACTCAGGCCAACACTTTATGGAACAAGCCATCCATCAAATCCTATATTTTTTACCCTTAGCTAGAATGCTATGGGGGTTATGTTGACCTCTGTGCTGATCCTTATGCCATTTTGCATGGTCCGAGGCACTGACTATAGAATCAGCTAATATATGTCATTAAAAATGCTAAGATGCTGTCAAGGCCTGAGTTGGTGCTGTGGGCCTTTTAGGAAAAGCCTGCTACCTTACAAGCCAGGCACATGGGGAAGATGCCCAGTTATTTAGGTCTTTCATTCATTTCTTTCAACAGTGTGATTTTGGACATATGAAATTTTACAATTCTATCATTTAGTTTATCAAATGTTTTCTATTTTGGGGTGTTAAATGATATCACATTTTTTATTCCTCTGTTGGATTCTTCACTGCTAGATTACCAAATACAACTTAGTTTTCAACTTTTAGTTGTGATATATATATATATATAATGTTTATATATATTAATTTTACATTTCTATTTTTTTTTCATTTTGTGTTGTGTGGGGGTGAGGCCACATACACACCACATAGCATGTTTGTGAAGGTCAAAGAGCAAGTTGTGTAGTAGGTTTTCTCCTTCTACCCTTGGGTCCATGGCGAATTCTGGCTTGCCACCAAATTCTGTTATCCACTGAGCCACCTCATGGGCCCAAATATGAATAAAATCTACCACCACAAATGCTTTAAGTGTGCATCTTAGGGGCATTGATACATCTCTGTACCTCCATCTTCACCCACCTTTACATATCTTTTTTTTTATTAAGAAAAGAGGAAAAAAAACATAAACAAAAAACAAGTTTCCACCTCCTCCCAGCCTCCCATTTCCCTCCCCCTCCTCCCACCCTTCTCCCCCTCCTCCCGCCCTTCTCCCCCTCCCCCCACTCCTCTCCCCCTCCCTCTCCAGTCCACAGAGCAGTCTGGGTTCCCTGCCCTGTGGTAAGTCCTAGGTCCTCCCCCCTCCGTCCATATCTAGGAAGGTGAACATCCAAACTGGCTAGGCTTCCACAAAGCCAGCACATTAAGTAGGATCAAAACCCCGTGCCATTGTCCTTGGCGTCTCATCAGCCCTCATTGTTCGCCATGTTCAGAGAGTCCGGTTTTATCCCATGCTTTTTCGGTCACAGTCCAGCTGGCCTTGGTGAGCTCCCAGTAGATCAGCTCCACTGTTTAACACTGAAAATCTATCCCGCAACTGCTCCCCGTCCCTCAGCCTCTGAAGCTCTATACCGTCTCTGTAGTTTTGCCGTTTCCTACTCCCTGACTTATGTGGGACATAGTAACAGTGCTTCTGCCGACTGTTTGTCTCACCTGCCATAGTGTCCTCAAGGTTAGTCCACATTGTAGATATGTCAGGATTTCTTTTCTTCCCTTCTCAAGACAGTGTGGCCTCCCATTGTATGTGGCGCCATATTGTGACCATGTATGCATCCATTCCTGAACATGTAAACTGTAGCCGTATTTTAGTTACTATGAATACAAGTGGTATGTATTGGCGATTAGCAAGACCCTGTTTTTCATAACTGGGTGGGCATAAACCCAATGGAACGGCTGAATTATACATTAATTCTATTCTCATTCTTTTTATAAACAAAACCAGTTTTCCACAGCAGGTAGACTTACAGTCCATCATCATCACCATTAATACTCATCTTCTTTATAAGATACATTCATTGTTCAAATAAATGTACACTTGTACAGTGTGTGAGCGGGTACACACATGTGTGGATGCAAGTGTGTGCTCACAGATTTATATGTGTACACACACACACACACTCACAAGGTGCTAACAGCTGACAGCTGGTGACGTATTGACTCTTAACTGCAGATTCTGTCAGATTCCAGGGGTCTGCACTTGATGATAGCCTGTATCCTTACAGATTGCCTCTTTCCCAACAGACGAAAGGTTTATCTAGTACATTTCCTTTGCAGGCGGCAGGTGCCATGCGGGGACACGTGATAAGGGCTCTAAGTTTAATGAGAAATCATGAGGTCAAGGACTCAGACACAAAGCTTCCCATGGATCAAGAACAGGGCAAAAGGCCAACACTAGTCAAGGAAGGAAATAGGAGGTTGCTCAGAACATCACGCCCAGCTATTATGGTTCAAAGAAAGGTGTTAAGCACAGACACCCTCTCTCTCCAGGACCCCACTATGACTGGCTTGGCTCTCTGTATGTAGACCAGGTTAGCCTTGAACTCACAGTCGTCTGTTTGCCTCTGCCTCCTGAGTGCTGGGATCCAAGCTGTATGCTACCAAACCCAGTTCCGAAAAGCATTTACATGCGGGATCATCTAGATAAGTTGGCCCATGGGCGTGCTCATTAGGAATTTTCTTATTTTGGTAAATTGAGGTTGGCAGACCCACTTTTGGTGTAGGTGCGATGAGTTCTGGATCGTCTAAGTGGATAGAGTGTGGTGAGCATGGGCAGGGGGGCATCGACCGAGGCTCTCTGCTCTTGACTGTAGGTGGGACGCTACTAGCTGCTGCCACTTCCTGGGACTCGACTTCCTGTAATGATGGACTGAGGCCTGGAATTCAGAGCTAGGCTGCTGCCATCAGGACATTTTAGCGCAGCGACAGGAACAAAACTCTGGAGAGAAGGAAGTCAGATGACTCCGAGATGCTCTTTAATCACCTGTGCTCCTGAGTGGCAGGTGTAATTAAAGGAAGCCAAGGTAGGATTAAATAACACCCCATAATTGAATTCTGGCATGGAGACAGGAGGCTGCCTGTTACTAACACGGCGCTCTCTGTGGATCCAGCATGCTCTGGCATCACTCAGTAGATCAATTATCCTTCTCGTGAATCTGCACAGTGAGACGTGGTGTTAGCCCATTGCTTTGACTTGTGCAGGTTCACAAACTAGAGAGACCAAGGCTCATGGAGTGTTATAAAGGTCAGAGCTGAACCTCTAATCCTACCTCACTGTCTGGACCATGCCCTCTACTTTATCAGCAGAAACATCAGGGAGCATAAATCTTCTCAATAGTCCTTTATAACTAGCAAGAACCTGATTAAGAATCCTTGCCCAATGTTGCAAAGCCGCCTACCTGCTTATGTGCATGCGGGAGGGTGTGGATACGTTTGCATGTTCATGTGCATGCATGTGCTGCACATTGGCTTGTGGAGGTGGAGATCAGAGGACAGCCATAGGGCAGCTTTCTGAGGCACCATCTACTTTATTTTTGAGACAGGTCTCTTGTTGGCCTGGAACTCACTAAGGATTAGCCTTCTGCCTGGCCAGTGATCCCCAGGGACCCACCTGATCCATCTGACTCCACCTCCACCTCTCTGGGTTACAAGAGCAGCTGTTGCCTTTTGTTGTTGTCATTTTGTTTTTCAGGACAGGGTTTCTCTGTAGTATTTTTGGAGTCTGTCCTGGAACTAGCTCTTGTAGACCAGGATGGCCTCGAACTCACCGAGATCCACCTGCCTCTGCCTCCCGAGTGCTGGGATTAAAGGCGTGCATCACCACTGCCTGGCTTGCAGCTGTTGGCTTTTTTAAAAACCCGCTTCTAAAGATAAAGCTCAGGACCCCACACTTACAAGGCGGACACTAATGACTGAGCCATCTGCCCAGCCTAAACTATCTTATTTACATGCGCCCTGGCATCTCCAGGCTCCTTGCATACTCCCCGTAACCTTGGCAAGCAACTTTGATTGCGGGGTTCAGGGTTGCCCACTCTGCCATGTTGAACTTCCCGGTAAAGACAACTTTACTAAGTCACAGGTCCCTTTGAGGTTCTGCTCACATTTTGCATCTGGGAAATCTTTTAGTCAGTGGCCTGGTGCATATGCAGTCTTACTGTATACTGCAGGAAGATAAACACTGGATAAACACAAATTGCATTGCCCTCCACAAAAAAAAAATGATTAAGAGACACAAGGCTCCCATGAAGCAGCACACAGTAAAGTGGACTTTTATTGGTGTACAGTTGTATGAAGTTTGATAGGTGTAAGGATTCATATAAACACCACAGTCAAGAAACAGAACAGGTGGCCACACAAATGCTATGTGAGGTTGCTATGACATCACACCTTCCTCCTAGGAGCTAATCTATGCACTGTTGCTGGGCTCTGTCCTTTCGAAATGTCATTTGAATCTAGTCACGTGCTATGTAATGCTGATGGGTCTGCTCATTGCAAGTCTTCACAAGCCACTGCTGGCATTTTGCATTTGGTGATGATGCAGTACAGTTGTATAGCAGTCTCCTCAGAACTGAACCATCCGCTTCGGGAAGGAAGAGGGAGTATCACAGGACTTGGAATGTAAACAACCTTACAGGTCCCAGAAAGATCAAACTCACGTGATTCACAAGGCCCCTTCCCAACGTCATGAATAACTGCTGGAAAGAGGAGATGCTCTGCCTAGTCAAGCTACCTGAAGGAGAAAATATTTGGATTGGAGAGGTGGCTCAGAAGTTCAGAGTGCTTGCTGCTCTTCCAGAAGACCTGAGTTTGGTTTCTAGCAACCACTTCAGGTGGCTCGCAACCTTTTGTGACTCCAGCTCCAGGGATCTGGCACCCTCTTCTGGTCTTCACAGGCAACTGTATATACATGGTGGTGGTGTGTGTGTGTGTGTGTGTGTGTGTGTGTGTGTGTGTGTATGGGGGGAGATGAATAAACAGGAAACCATCTTTGAAAGAAGAAGAGGAAGGGGAAGGAGGAGAATGAGGAGGAGGAGAAGAGGTAGAGGAAGAGGAGGAGGAGAAGAGGAAGAGGAAGAGGAGGAGGAGGAGGAGGAGGAAGAAGAAGAAGAAGGAGAAGGAGAAGGCGAAGGAGAAGGAGAAGAAGAAGAAGAAATGAAAGCAATGGCTTGCTTCACACGGTGCCACTTTTTGCCACTTTGGAATCTACCTAGGTGCCTCCTAAGGAGGTCTGACGTCTTCATAGGGATATAACAGGAAGAATGGTACATAATGCTCTGAGTGGAATGTAGAGCTACCTAAGACTACAGAAGTTTCCAGACCTTGAGTCAATAGTCACTACTTCAGAGAAGTCAGTATGTAAGATAGAAAAAAATCCGGCGAGTCTCCAGCAACCCACACTGACCAACTCAGTACCAGGCCAGTTTGTGCCTGTGTGGTAAATGCTTTGCCCATGAGCCATTTTCTCATCCCCCACAAGTGGTAACTGTTGACCTGATCCTCTTCCTTTCTTTCCTTCTCATCACCAGCTCCACTCACATACATGCAAATGGACCTGAGGTAGTAATTTAAAAAAAATAAGAATCTCAGGCTGCACATCAGTTCGAGGGAGGTGGCATGGAGGAGAGCCAGGAATCTGGCCTACTTTATGCTCTCGGAATTTCATAAATCACTCATTCAACCAGGCACAAAACTGGGTTATGCCTATTAAGGTTCTGGGAGCTATAAGAAACCTGTTAGATTTATTGTTAGCCATATCTGCAAACCGTTTCTGACAGAAATAAATGCTAATTGAGTCAGGCTGGCTGCTTTCATTCTGGTGTGTCTGGGAGGTTATACATACACGGATGTTTCAAAGAAAATAGGACAGTGACATGCCCCAAACCACAGAGAGAAGAGTCCACTTTCCAGCTGTGCTTCAGCCAGAGCCAAATGTCCTTCGCAGAGCGTTGCCTCTCTTCTTGCCTCCCATAAGCCAAAGTGAGCTCACCCAGTGTGGAGCCCTTTACCACTGGCTTCTTCTCACAGGGTGTTTGTATCTCACTATTAGTACTTGTGAGGGGATACTAGGAGGGTGTAAAAAGGGTGTACTGGTCCCTGAATGTGGTTGCAAAGGGGTATCTTCTATGTTTCTCCTCTTTATTCCCACAAAATAAATTGACTTGCTGAACATGAAGCTTGCTGGTTTCTTAGTTACACCGAGTGAGTACTGGCTCTCCATGTCCCAACACTGGGGTCACAGGAAAAAAAAATGTAACCATGCCAGGGTTTTACATAGGCATTCAATCTCAAATCTCCATGTTTTTGTAGCACTCTTACCCACTGAGCCATCTCCCAAGCATGCGCTTGTAAGTATTTTTAGAACTGCTTCTAACTTGCCTTCATACACCCTCAGTTGAGAAAAAAGAAGCTGGACTTGGGAGTCTCAAGAACTGGTCCTTCTCTGTGCCTGTATCGGCTACCATGGCCCTAGCTAGAATAATAAGACGAGAATCATGACTACATTTTTGTCACTTAGAGACCTCAACTCTGTAGTTAGACAAGCCTCTAAATAGGGTGGGCCTAGCTCTTGGCATGGACAAATCTTGCACTCAAAGCTAAGTCCTTCCTATCCTGTGATCTGAAGCCAATTCCTAGCCATGAGCCTGGTCCCTGGCTTCTGAGGGAACTCAGAGGGTGAGATTTGATGACTTTGGTGCTTGGCAAAGACAGGGTCAGTGAGGAGTAAAGTCCCTCAGATGCAGACTGTTGGGCTCTTACTGCCAGACAAGCCTGAAAACTCAGTAAGGACTTCTTTAGGTCATGTCATGGCTTCAATGTCTGCGCGTCTATCAGACTAAGCAGAACAAATAAATTTTCATTGTTATTATTATGTTGAAATGAAAGTTTCTAAATCCATATTGTAACTCAGGAGCAATGGTGCTGTGTTTGATGAATAATGTCTGTCCTGGTCAAGTGAGAGTATAATGGCACTTTTGCTAAATTTTCTATATCCCTGTGTGACATAGTGATCTCTTAAAAACTAGCAAATGTATTGAAAATCTGGGGGTAAGGGGAATCTTCATAGGTAACAGCATACCCTCACATGCTAATGCCAATATCAAAAAATTAAACCCATCTAATAAAGCAATTGCTCTATTCTCTGAGTAAACAATAAACTAATTAAAACTGAAAAGCTTCTCTTATGTTAGGGAGATAACTTTCTGAGTAAAAATACCAGGATGAAGACTTGAGTCAATGCTCCAGAACCCATTTACACACAAAGCTGGGAGTAATAGTGCATACTTATAATCCTAGCACTGAGAATGTAAAGACAAGCGGGTCTCCGGGGCTTGCTGGCCAGTTTCAGGTCAATGAGAAACCCTGCCTAAGAAAGCAAGTCACTCAAAGAATGACACTTAAAACTGACCTCTGCCTTCCACATGCATATGTACCTTCACACAGGAACATGCACACATATGTGCCTACCTATACGTACAGGAAACAAAACTCCTTATAGATTCTCAATAATTACCATGAAATTCTTATGCAAATTAGTTTTAGATGTATGTTTTAGTTTTTACACAATGAAGCTTGAGATTACATTTTGTAGGTTAATGAACTTCTGTTTAAAAGAAAAGAAAAATGCCAGAGGCCCAGCCTGGCATTTTTATGTGGTCTTCATACTTACTGAGGATGTGCTTCACCAACTGAGCCATCCCTCCCATCCCCCTGGAGAATTCCCAAAGAGGGCATCTAAGACAAGTACACAGTTTTGAAACCTTGTTTAGTCCCAGGCATGGTGACTCCTCCTTTATAGCCACAGAATTCAAGTGGCTGAGGTTGACGTAGGTGGATTGCATTGAGTTCAAGGCCATCCTGAGAAGAGATTAAGACCATGTCTAAAAATCAATTTGAAATCTTTATTTCTGTTGCTATTAGCTCAGTGATGCACAGACCACATAACAGAAAGTTGTTATGGATCTCCAGGTGCGTGGCAAGGAGGATCCATTCTGAACCAGCTGCGGGACAAGAAAGTGTCCTTGGTCTGCACCACGAAGTTCAGGACGCCAGATCAATGTCGCTAGCATGTATCACATTGAAGAGCAGAGGACACGATGGCATCTCCTTGCTTTTTGCAAGTTTCTACCTGTTGTAGAAGATGGTCTTCTGAGGTAAAGAGTCTCCATAGGAGATCAGCTGGGCCTGCTTGCAAGATTCCATCACCATCTGGCTTGGGGATTGTCGGCATTTCCTTAGAGAAGGATGAGGGGCGGGGAGAGGACACCCTCATCCCAGTTTCCAGCTGCTCCTCGCAGCCACTTGTATGTAATTCTGTCCTAGTTGTATGTGGTCCAAGCATCTCGAGAGGTACTGAGGGATGCGTCTGAGACTGCCTCCATCTATACTGGGCAGCAGCTCTCCAGTGAGGCTACTATGCTGCCGTGGGCAACCCTTCACCTATGCTGTAAGTAAACCCAATAAGATGGTTGGTTCTCCAGAATGATCTGTGATGCTGTCGTACTTTGGTTTGTCACTGGGACTTAGGAGGAGGGTGTAGAGATTGTTTATGTCTCCCCAGGGAAGGATTTCTTGAAATTCCGTCTGATGTAGGGCTCAAGGGACTAGCTCAGAAGCCATCATCACCGTATGAGCTCCTGAGTGGAGTTTAATGTTTTCCAATGGATCACAAACACTCCGGCAGTAATTAATGATTTGATTCATTGGGCTTCTGGGAGCCACTGTCCAACGAAATAACCCAAGTAATTTAAATCTGCAATAAAGGGGGAGGGTGACAATGTTCCACGGCTGCACACAGCAATGATTTGCTGGAGAAGAGAAACACCAGCATTTTTATTAGCGCTACATCCAAATAATCCATAGGAAAGCAATATTGAGTTCATGAGTGATTTGAGTACATTCCTCTGTAATAATCCTCCAAGGCAGAGTCAAGTCCAGAGGCATTTTGTTGAATTGCAGAAGACTGAGGGTTCAGTAAACCAACACATTTCATCAAAATTACTCTGTACAGTTCTGAGACAGACCATGTTTGCAGAATGCTAACTGCCGTTTTATTCTGAATAAATTTCTTCTGCTATTAGCATCTGGCATCTGCAACCGATGGGAGCTCAAATGGATCCCTGGTAGAGTCGGGACCTCCCTACGTGAGCCCTTCTCAGTGTCCCTGGCTTGAGGCACTCACACACAGATGCAGCCATCCCATCCTTCATACACACGGAGCTTGGCACCGCTGTGTGTCAGCCACATCTTGCGGTTTTGGGAGTGCCTAGATAGGGGTGTTACTGGACTTGGGGGTCACAGCCTGTTCCCAGAGGTCATAAGCCAGATTTGGCCACCTTCCCTCCATAAGTCAATTCACACAGCAAAATTAAAAGAAAAAGGGAACAATAAGATTTATTTAATGCAGGCACGTTGGGAAGAGGGCAAAGAAATTTGGCATACACATTCCCCTGCTATTCCCCAAGTCCATCTTCTGAGTTCTGGCATTAGGTTACTGTTTAAGTCAGCAGTTCTCAACCCATGGGTCATGAACCCTTAGTGGGTCAAATGACCCTTACACAGGGGTCACCTAAGACCGCCAGGAAACATAAATATTTACATCTTGATTCATAACAGAAACAAAATTATACTTATGAAGAAGCAATGAAAATAATATGTATGATGGGGGTCACTACAATACAAGGAACTGTCTGAAAGGGTCATGGCATGATGAAGGTTGAACACCACTGGTTTAAGCAGAGGGCAAGAGTTATGCATATCTAAGCAGTCCAGGGCAGAATGTTGGCCTGTCCACACTGGCCCATCATTATGGTCTAAGAAGTGATAAGCCTCGTTCATGGAACAGCTTCCCCTGCGGCTGGCCCAGGACCTAGACTTTCTTTCCTTCCAGCATGAGATTCTTGGGGGGAAATTCCAGCTTCATGGGGTTCCTTGTTTAGTAGTCTGGTAGTCAAATGAGGGACACAGTGTTTCTATAGAATATTTTCAACCATGCAGGGCTGGTTGCAGGGGAGACACTGACACACACTGAAATGGGTAGATGTTGTTTGGGGACAGGGAGGACACCAGAGCAGCTGTGCACTGTGATCAGCAGCCAGAGACACCTCCAGACTGTGAGTCCTGAGGGGTTCGCTGGGGCATGGAAGGGAGGGCAGGGTTTCCAGTGCCACCCATTGAGCCATTGAAATGAAGGCCCACGTGCTTCTTTAATTGATCGCTGACCTCCGAGGACAGAAAAACAATCCTTACACTAATGACTCATTATGGAATCAGGGAGATTTTCTGGCAGGGCACCCCACGGGTCTCTGTGAAGACACCTGCTTCACTTGTTTGGTGAATGCTTTCGCCGAGTAGCTGCTTTATCACGGGCCATTTTATTTGGTGAGAATAAATATGAGAAGAAGCAGATGGGAGAAATGAGAACTTGTCTCGTGATACACTAAGGACGATATGCTGGGAATTCCAAAGGAACTGGAAGAAAGGACCAGGGATGCTCTCACCATAAAGGATACCTGCCAGAAATGAAGGGTCAGGGATTGCCATGTTCCGCTCATCACACGAGTGAACTTGCATTGGTGTTCCATATTGTACCCCCAAATATAGATGATTGCATGTGCCCTCTTTTAAAATTTTGGTAAGAACACACCTGAGGAGATTCACATGCTTGTTTTGTAAGGAGTTGAGGTTGAGATCAGTTCCCAGAAATGTCAACCCAAAGCCAAGGGTGAGATACAGACTCACATTCTAACACTGGAGAGGTGGAGACAGATGCAGAGGCAGATCTAGGACTCTTTGGCTAGACATACTAGTCAAACTGGCAATCTCCAGGCCAATAAGAGAAGCAAGATGAACAATATCAGAAAAATTCCACCCAAGGTTATCCCGACCTCCACACATGTGCACACCCTTCACTGCACAAACTGTTAAAACATGGTGAGGCACGGGATGGCAATGTTGAGGTCAGAAGAAGTCAAGGAGTGGTTTTGTTGTGGCAACATATCCCTTACTTGGAGGTGAAAGAGCTCAGCTCATTGCAAAGACAAAACCAAGATCTGAGCAGGTAAATTAGGTGTTGGAGGGGCCCTTGCTGGGTTTCTGGTGGGTTCTACAGCTGGGGAAACATCTTACAACATCATGGTCCTCTAGGGTGCCTTTCTCTCACCATGAGTTATGAACTGAGTGACCATACATCTAGATCACCCCTGGGTAACATCTATGTTCCTTACATCATGTTAACAGTGCTTCTCGCCCCTTTGGCATCACAGGTGTGTTCTGGATTGGATTAGAAGGTTCATGTCCACGCTTGCTGTGAAGAAGTAAGCATCTCTCCCAGGCCCTCCTTGTAATTGGCTTAACTGATGCATTCTCCCTTGTCTGCAGGTATAGATGCAAAGTCTATCAAAACTCAAAACACAGCTCCTGGGTTTAAGTCAGAAATGGTAATCAGAACCATTCTGGAGTGACACCGTAGCTTACTGTAGCTTGCGAGAAGACATTTCGCCAGAGATCACATCTGTGACATTATCTTCTCTGCTCCACCTTCACCCCCATGCATCTCTAACTTTTGTTGAGATGATTATGACAGCTAATCTGCATTGGTAACTTACTGGACTTAGAATCGCCAACCATGAAAACACACCTCTAGAAATCACTATGAGGGCATTCTGGGAAAGGTGGACCTGATGGGAGCAGTGGCATCCCACGGGCTGGGGTCCTGAACTAACTAAGAAGAATGCTCGTTGAGCGCTGGCATTCATCTCTCTCTCTGCTTCCCACTACCTTGTGACATGACCACCATGACTTCACTTCATCCCCGAGACTTCCCTGCCCTCAAATTGTGATACAAGATAAACTCTTCCTTCCTTTAACCTTGGTAGGATTAGAATCTCCTAAAAGACTAGTCACTGAGAATGTCTCTAGTGCAGGTTAACTGAAGTGGAAAGATTTACCCTAAATATGAAGAGCAATGTTTCATGGACAGTCACCTCCCAGTTTCTTGACTACAGATGCAATGTGGCCACCATGAGGGACTAAACTGTGAGACAAAATAAACCTTTCCTTTATTTCAATTTCTTGAATTGGGTGTGCTGCCACCAAAATGAAAAACAAAACAATACAGTGCACATTCCAACACAGACTTGAACTCTCTGGGCTTCAGCTTCCCTACTGTTGCATCATGCTCCATCATCAGCTTGGTGGAGTCAAAGAGTATCACTGGTTCTATTCACAGATGCTATCAATGCATCCACATCCTGCCTCAAAGGCATAAAAGAGCCAGATAGCCAGTGGTTCAGTCTCGCCTCCTCTTTCTTTCCTCCCTCTATTTAAACTGAGCACTTGACTGAGAGGTTGACCCCCATGCTGGCCCAACTCAAACACTATGGCTTTTTTCTTTTCCCCTTCTATTCTCCCTTACCTTTTCCAGGCACCTGCCAAGATTTAAAGCTTACCTTGCCTGGAAAATTCCAATAAAAATGTCTAAGAGATTCTGTTTCTGTTCTTAAATTCTTTTATTAATGAGACTAAGAATATCAAGAGAGTGCCCTAACTTTCCAATATCCACCAACAAAAGCTGCATGCATAGAGTGAAACTAGTTCTAAACAGATATATATATTACAGGCAGTAAACCTAGAGGAGCAGAAACATCTGCACCCCTTGAAATTAAAGTAGCAGACATCAGACAAGGAGCTACAGGGGTTTCCCTGGTGGCTTTCTGTCTTGCCTGGGTCCAGGATTTCCCCCACTATGGCCCAATTCCTTGCTCTTGGAATGGTATCGTATAGTCTGTGCATTATGTGCTAGAGGTGTGTAATTTGGTTTTGGATTTTATAAAGAGGTACAATAAAGACATTGCCTTGAGTCTCAAGGAGACTTTGCACTTCAGTTTTTAAACGGTGTTGAGACTGTGAAAGACTATGGGGCTTTGGGGAGTTGGACTAAACACACTTTGCATTATAATATGCAAGCCTAGGCAACCCAGGGAGTAGAATGTGGTAGATTGAATGAGAAATATCCCCCACAGAATTTGGTATTTGAACACTTCATTCCCAGTTTGCAGTACTCTTTGGGGATGGTTTAAATGGCACAGCCTTGCTAGAGGAAGTATGGCACTGGGTTCCAGCTTTGAGGTTAAAATAAAGGCCTCATGCTATTTTCAATTTTATCTCTCTGCTTCCTGTTTGCCTTTGAAGATGTGAGCTCTGAGCTTTTGATTCCAGCTGTGATTCCTCTCAATTACGGCTATGCCCCCCCCACCCACCCAAAATGAACTCTTATCCCTCTGGAACGATCAACTATAATAAAGTCCTTCTCATGTAAGTTGCCTTCATCATGGCATTTTATCACAATAACAGAAAATTAGTTCACTAGGCATAGAACTGTACCAAGAGCCGCATCCTCAGCCTACCCATGGCTTTAAACCTCCCCTCTCTGCTGTGTGCTTGTTAGAAAGAAGACCAAGTCTAAGTCTCTGGCAAGTGTTGTGACAGAAATATGGAAGAAAACAGGTCTATGGTTTTGCCAACGTGGACATGTGGCTAGTTCTGCTTTAGTTTTGGAGCATCTATCAGGAAGGTCTACTTACATCTCACTGGGTAGACTTTTGGATAGGTCTGGAAGATCATCTAGGGTGAGCTATAGATGTCTTTGATTATATCTTTCATAGTATTCTTTTACTTTGGATGACAGATGCTTTTAGCCCCTAATGACTGATATATGCTGCAATATAACAAGTGTACTATACCATGTTCAGTCATTCTTTTATATTCAAGTAATTAATATTTATATTTTTCTAAAATAAGTGTAATAATCTATCATGGTTTGAATATAAATGTCTCTCCAAGGCTTATTGTTCTAGTCATTTGATTCCTATAAAACTCTCTGAAAACAACTTGGGAAAAAAGGTTTGTTTTATCTTACAATTTCAGATAACATTCCACCACTGGGGGAAGACTAGACAGAAACTCAAAGCAGAACTCTGAAGCAGAAATCATGGAAGAATGCTACTTACTGGCTTGCTTGCTCTCTAGGTCATTTTCTTACTTCCTTGGATAGCTCAGGATCACCTGCCCAGAGCTCACCTCCCACAGTAGTCTTGGTCCTCCTGCATCAATGAATCATGACAATCCCTAACAGATCTGTCCACAGAGTAATCTGATCTATGTAATTTCTCAACTGAGGCTTTCTTTTCAAATGAATCTAGGCTGCATCAGGTTGGTAGTTAATGCTAAGATACTGTGTATGTGTGTGTGTAGCTGTGTGTGTGTGTGTGTGTTGAATATGTGATGCATGTGTGTGTGCATACGTTTTTCTGCAAGTTATCTGCACCTGTAGAAAACAAAGTTTGATATACGGTGTCTTTCTCTGTTACTATACATCTTTTTGTTCTTTTTATTCAGATGAGTCTCTTACTCTCGAGCAGTCTGATCTTATGCTAATTGGCCAGCAAGCCCTAGATACCCTTCTGTTTGTGCCCCTTCATACATCATACAGATGTAGAATGACATGTCTGCCTTTTTACATTAGTACATGCAATCCAAACTCAGGTCATCCTGCAGTGCAACATATAAGCCTTCTCCTTATCCCTAAGATCAAGTTCGAGTGCTTGTTCTCCAGCTGGTGGCACACTTTGGGAGACTGTGAAATCTTTAGAAGTTGGAACCTAGCAGGTAGAAGTGGGGCACTAGATGTCTTTGCAAGTTGTAGTCCAGCCTTGATTGCTTTATACTTCTTGGAATTAGCACCAAGAATTCTACTATGGCTTTCCTGATGATAGACTGGGGTGTTCCAAAACTCATGAACCCAAGTAAATCAGTCCTTTAAGTTGTTTCTGTCTGGTATTTTATGAGTGGTGGATTGAATGTGTCTCCTCCAAATGTATATGTGGAAGCCATTACACTCGCTCCCATGCCATTGGAAGTGAATGTTTGCCAAGTGGGATTACTTTGCCTAAATAAAGACCCCAGGAGCTTTCTTGGCTTCTTTGTGCCATGTGAGGGTTGTTTTCTTACAATCAAAAGCACAAAGCCCTCACAAGACTCCCAACCTTGACCTTAGACTTCCACATTCAGAGTTATAAGAAATAATTCTCTGTTGTGTATGAGACACTCAGTCTCTGTCACTTTGTCATAAAGCTCCAAGTGACTAAGAAAATAAGTGACATAATCTTATCTTCCTTAAGTAAAAAATTGTCTGGATGGTTATGATCCTCTTGCAAAACGTGGTAAAATGTTACTTCTGCTTTTTCTGAACTGCGGTCTTAGCTCTCCAAGATGACATACTAATAATTCCAAGCTCACAAGAAATACAATATTTAAAATGTAGCTTTAGTTGATGGAAAAGCCTTTCTGTTCTAATTTGTCACTATACAAAGTTTAAATTTTCTGCTTTAGAAAATTTATATTATATTACTATATGAGTAATGAATGTAAAAAGTATCTAAACACCCCAAACATAAAGAAAAAATTAAAATATGACTCAACCTGCCATGGATAATCCATTAGCATTTTGGGAGTTCTTCCAAGATACGGATATTGTGAATTTAATATCTAGAATAATCTTTAAGAACAATTTTATGACTTACTCTATTTTATGAAGCACATACTCATCTTCCACAGTTTAATATACATGTCTTTAATTATTTATTTTGTGTGAGAGAGTGGCCTATGTCCCTCCCACGTATATACCTGCGTATGTATGCAGGTGTTCATTCACAGGCCTGCAAGTGTGGAGATCAGAGAACGATTTCAATTGTCCTGCTCTGTGGATCTCCAGCTTAGTTCACTGAGACCTGGTCTTGGACCGAACCTGGATCCGGGCTGGCTGCTAACAAGCTCCAGAAATCCGCTATTGCCATCTCCTCAATGCTGAGGTTGTAGGCATGTGATCATACATGGATTTTTACGGGTGCTGAAAACTGAGCTTAGTTCCTCATACTTGTGCAAGAAAGCCACTTTTGCTCACTTTATAGATCTTTTTAAAAAAAATTACCGTGATTTTATGACATTGTTTATTGAGTGATCCTAGATGTTGAAATCACTTAATAGGTGTCTGTCTTAATTATTTTTCTGCTATGATAAAACACTATAGTCAACTTACAGAAAGAAAGTCTTATTTGGGGCAAACCATAAGATGAACTCTGTCTATCATCGTCACAGAAAGTAAACACTGCAGGAAGCCCCAGCCATAGCAACAGGAAGAGCTGAAAGGTCACATCTGAACTGCAAACAGGAAACAGAGAGCTGAATTGAAATGCTGCAAGTCTTTAAGCTCTCAAAACCTGTCCCCGGTGACACACTTCTTCCAGAAAAGGCCACGCCTCTTAAGTCTATCCAAACAGGTCCACCCACCATAAACCACATATTCAAATGCCCAAGAATATAGGAGATATGTCTCTTTATATTTATGGTTGTGAGCCTAGCCTTTAATGGCTGGGCCATCTCTCCAGCCCGGAGATATGTCTCATTTAAACCACCACACTCCACTTTCTGGCCCCCACAGTCTCATGACCGTATCATAATTCAAAATGCATTTAGACCAACTTCAAAAGCCCCCATAGACTTCTAGTCTCAACACTGTTTAAAAATCCAAAGTTCAAATTCTCTTCTGACACTCAAGGTGATCTCTGAATTTTAATCCCCCGAAAAATCAAAAAGTAGATCACATACAACCAACACAAAATGACAAAGAATATGTATTATTGTTCTAAAAGCGAGGAAAGGGGATTCTAGAGGGGAAATGCTGGACCAAAACAAGACAAAAACCCAGCAGGGAAAATTCCAATTCCGATAGCTCTGTGTCTAATGTCAAAGAGTTCAGATGACTCCTCCCTTCCTGCTTTGTTCTAAGTCTTTATCTTAGCTGGTCCCACTGCCCGTGTTCACCTCTCCTTGGCAGAAGCCGTGGACATACATTGCTTTCATGCTTGTTCCTCACGACTTGCTCATCATGCTTTCTTACAGCAGCCAGAACTGCCAGTCCAGGGTTGGCACCATCCCTAGTGGGTTGGACCTTCCCACATCAACCGTTAATCAAGAAAATTCCCTAATGGCTTTCCTGTAGGCAATCTGATGGAAGGATTTTCCCAATAATATTACTTTTATCCAGATGACCCTGCTCATGTCTGGTTGACATAAAAGCTGGTCAGCAAGGCGGCTTGTAGCTAGAGGAAAAGGCAAGTAGAGGAAATGACAGGCAAGGATGCAGTGTGGTTTCTTTATCAAACCTGGGTGAGAGAGCTGTAGGTGGTGCTGATTTCTGGGAAAGATACACACACAAACACACACACACACACACACACACACAGAGAGAGAGAGAGAGAGAGAGAGAGAGAGAGAGAGAGAGAGAGAGAGAAACAATACCTAGAGGGTCTCAATTCCACACTCCCTGGAACCCCACAAGCCCAAAAGGAAATATTTAAATTTGATGACATCAGAGATTTTTGGAGGAAGTGGCCCTTTCGCATCCCTTCCCATGAAGTTGTCAGTAGCAAAGCTTGGGCAGCCTATACAGTCTTCAAGGAGCAATGTAAGTAACTAACAGCTACCCGACAGTCAAGGTCAACAACCAGCAAAGCCAGGATCAGAGATGAGTACCTGTAGGTTCATCATAACTAACTGGATGAGTGAGCAAAATATGAAAACATGATCATCTTCCTGGTTGCCCAGGAGACATGTACAGGGTATGTAGGGCCTCCATAGATTTGGCCCAGGACAGCTCCAAGAACGAATCAGTCTTATAGCCGCTATCTCTGTCTTTTCCTGGTGTCTACTGTGGCCTTATAAAACCCCCACAACCAAGGGGTCCAGTGGAGTTTTCTCTGTCTTGGAAACCATTCCCACTCTCAGTTGTTTCTCATTTTTTTCTTAGTTTCTAATCTTGCCTCATTTTCTAATTTTTATGTAATTGTCCTTGATGCTAGCAAACTGGCCTGTTTTGCAAACTTTCACAAGGATCTGCATCTTCAATCTCAGTGTGAGAAAAAAAATTCAGGAGTTATCCTCCAAGCTCAACTTTGGTGACCCCGAGTACTTGACAACCTAGGTCTTTGGGTCAAGCACATCTGAGCAAGAGAAGGTCTGGTGTACTCAAAGACTACATCAAATAGATGAGAGATAGATGATTGGTAGGTAAAAATTGAGAGAATATTAGATTATAGACACATGGAATAACACAATATAACATAGATATATGATAAATAGGTAGATAGAGAGATAGAAGAGAAATGATAGACAGACAGATAGATATTCCATGTGTGGTACATTGAGAAAGATGTAGTCTGTGACCCATCCATTTTCATCCGACTTCAATAATCCTAGGGAAGGCATCAGACTCCATCTGCCAAGATCTGTATTTCTGTGCCTAGAAGCTTTTCCCAGAATGTTATAAGGTTACTCTTCCTACAGTGAGAAACACATACACACAGCCCAGAAACAATGACATTAGGATTTATTGCATATGCACCCCAGATCCCCGATTCCTGGGCCAGGAAAATTCATACACCATACATTGCTTACAGCTGTCTTCAGATGTCATATCAAATAATGTGCTTTAGTTGGCCATCTTTACATCCCGGCATTCCACTCATCTCAATATACGGCTACTATCAAATCTTTAACTTGGAGTGTACGTCTAAGGAAGTCCATCATAAAACATACGGAGGATGGTGAGGTCAATGGGAGAACTGAGGAGAGAGAGCACTGGACTCAATGGTGGTAATCAGGAAGGAAGGGATTGCTTCCATTAGTAGGAAATGCCTGTTAAAAAAAAAAGAAAAAAACTACAACAGATTTAGCTGTTTGGACTCAGCAGCAGGTAGGTGGAATCAAAACTGGTTCTGAAAGATCAACACCGCTACCAAGGCAGATTTGACCTATAGCCAGACAGACGGAAAAATGACAGACTGAAGATATGCGTGGACGACAGAGGCAGCACAGTTAGTTACAGCTCTAGTCTCCTTTAATCATGATCTGAACAGCTGGCTGCTGTGACTGTTTGAGACTTGGCTCCTTGATCCAAGAGAAGATTTGGGCTGTTGAGCATCAAGTTAGGTTGCAGCTCACTATGCATGGGGAGCCTTTAGGGCAAATTCGCAAGTATGGCCTATGGAGGCAATCCTCAGCTAGAAGTTATAACAGGTTGAACATCTTCTGGATGCTGCCCTGCTCACGGGGAATCAGAAGTACACGGACAGAGCCGGGGTGGGGGCGGGGGGGGGTACTAAGGTAAGAGGCGGTTGATGTGCCACATTGTGTTAGAAGAGTAGGAGGAGCTGTGGCAGGGGACCCTCCAACTCCCAGCATGAGCTGGGTCAGTATCTGCTCCCCATTCGCACATCCTCTTCCCTTAGCTCCCCTTTCTTCACCCTACTAAGCTCTCTGGCTCTTGCCAGTTCTCTCCATAGTCCTCTGAGAGCTCTGTCTCGGGTCCTTCATGTCTTCTGAATGCAGGTTCTGTCCCACTCATAGGCTATCTTCTATTTCAGTTAGCATGGCTAAGTCAAAGGCTACTGGTTGACACCTTTCCCCCAGAGCCTTTCTTCATGCTTCAGTCCCAGGACTCAACAGCACACACCTCTAAGGAATGTGCTTTCCACACAGCACATGAAACAAGTGTTATAAGATGGAAGTCTACCTCTCTCTACTCCTGTTGCAAGCTTTCTTTTCACTCCAGCACATTTCTGTTGCTGAATGCTTGCACAGTCTTCCTTCCTGCAATAGCACCTCATCCAGCACCATAGACGCCTGGGTTGCATCATTTCAGAAAACACTATTTAGTAGTTGTGATGCCAATGATCCGTGTCTTGCAAAGTCTGAGCCGCTGTGATGCTGTGTCATAAGGGCTCACCCCACTCACTCCACACAAATCAAGCTCTCTTTGCAATTCTGCTGGTACTTTCATCTTTTGCGTGTGTTTGCATATTCTTTGGAGCATTTGCATGCTTATTCATGTTTGCCTGAATATAGGCACATGTATACATGTGGGGGAGCCTGCACAACTGTGCCTGTGCATGTAGAGGCCAGAGGATGTTGTTGAGTATCTTCCTCAATCACTGTCAACTTTGTATATTGAGTCAGAGTGTCTGCTTGAATGCAGAGCTCATGGATTTAGATAGTCTATCTAGCCAGCTTGTTCAAGAAATCACTATCTCAACTTCCTAAGTACTGCGACTTCAGGTTGATCACCATGACACCCAGCATCCTTGAGTGTTAGACATCCAAGACCCACTTTTCACATGTACGTGACAAGCACTTTACTTGATAAGTCATCTTCCTAGCCTCCTGCTTGTATTCCCCACCCCACCCCTGTCCAGATATGATGATCATTCCTGGTAATTGGGATTTAATTTGTGAGAGAAATAGGTCATATCTATCTTATTCATTATTCTGCATAAAAAGATGCTTCCTCGGTATCCATGGTGTGATAGAAAGCCTATAGGCATTTATTTGTTATTGAATGAGTTGAATTAAACACAATCCTCCAATCACCCAACTTTCTGGCTATACTTAGTGTGCTATGAACACAATCCTGAGGAGTGCAAGACAGAGAACTCAACACAATTCCCGCTCTCAAGAAAAACCTGGAATCTAGTGTGGTGTGCAAAAGTCTACTAGTGAAAATATGCAAAAGATGCAGAAAGAAAAGAAATGGATAAAGGTGTGTGTAGGAGTGTTTTGCATACAGAAGGGTGAGGACCTGTGAGTAATATCACAACCCTGACTTGCTGTGGCTTCCTGGGAGACTGGACAGCATGCAACTCCATTCAGCACATAAAAAAGCACTAAATAAAACCAAGTCTCTAGGATGCTACAGTATTAATGATGACATAAAAGCTTTATGGGCAATGTGGGCTGTGACCAAAATCTCTCTACAAGAAAATCGATAGAAACAGAATTGCCACAGCGAGGGTGAACATCTCATCTCCTGGAGTAGGACACATCTCATCACTTGCAGTAGGACACAGCTGGCATTTATAGCTGTCAAAGAAAGCCCCCTTGAAAGGATGAGAAATACCTGTTTCCTTTAAGAGGTAATTTTAGCATCGAGATAGGCAGAGCCAGAGACTGGGGAAATAACTCACTGGGTAAGAGTGCTGACTGATCAAACACAAAAACATGTGTGTAAATCCCCAACATTCAGTAAAAAACTGGTGTGGCAGTGTATACCTATAATCCCAGCATGTTGGGGGCGCAAAAACAGCTGGATCCTCAGAGCTCGCTAGTTAGTCGACTTAGACGAGCTAGTGATCTCTGTCTGTAAAATGACTTCCATCAACTCTTGCTGGTCTCATAGACCACATCTGAACTTGGTGACTTGAAACTGTGTCCATCACTCAAGTGCCCACTGCCTTGACTTCCCCATAATAATGAATTGTAACCTGCAGCTATGAGCTTAAATAAATCCTTTCCTCCCGAAATTGCTTTTGGTCAGGATATTTACAACAGGAACAGAAAGGGAACTAGAACATTAACAGGCACAGCCGTCAGTCCCATCATCCATCAAGCTTGTAGTTTTTTGGCTCCAATTGTGATGCATGAAGCTGTTCTTCTCTTGAATGTCTCTTAGAGGTGTGGGTTGGTAGTACAGATTTTTGTCCCCAGAAATCTGAAAGGTGTATACCTAAGGTTGAAAACAAATTTCTCTTCTTTCTCATGCCAACCTATGTCCAGACACTGTTCAATATGGCTCATCAAAGCCTTTTCAATGATACACAAAACCTAGAGATACTTCAACTAAAAACATCATCAACATATTAATAGACACTTGAAATTTGAAAATAAAAGTACTTCCCAGTAGGAAATTAAATTGAAAGCCAATTTCCAATATCTAATTTTATTCTGAACGTTAAATATAGGCCGAGGGAGGGAAGAAGGAGCATGTGGGCCTATATTTAATCTTTGGCAACCATTAAGATGTAAATTCTATAATTTTGTAGTTTAGAGGATATTCTATTTCTAGCATTATAGAGTGTGTAACAATTGAGATAGGGATGTTTCAGCCAACATAATTTGCTAAGGTTTAGTCAAGTTATTGGATGGACATAGGTACATACTGCATCTTATCACTGACTAGCATTTCCCAGCTTGGATATGCCACCATTTCAGCATTCGCACAAATGAGGGAAGTGGGGCTCTTTCTACTCTTGGGATCCTACAAATAATTTGATGCCAGTAGAGGTTTTGTGAGGCATAAGTTCTCAGTGAATATCCAGGAGTTTAATAATTTTTCCTGTCTTAAGAAACTGTCTGTCATGGTGAGTGTTGACTGTCAACATGATAGACTCTCAAATCACCTGGGATACTTGGGATTGTTTGAATCACATTAGTTGATATAGGAAGACACATCATGAGCATGAGGGGGACTACTGCTTTGGCTGGGTGTCCTGGACTTATATAAAAATAAGACAGGGAGCAGAGCATAAGCAATCATTCATCATCCTTTGCTTCGTGACTATAGATGCAAAATGACCAACTTTTTCAACCTCCTTCACTGTGACTTCCTGTCACGAAGGACTGTGGCCTGAAACTGTGAGCCAAAAGTGCCCCCTTCTCCCTTAATTTGCATTTGTCACCAAGAAAGGAGCTGTGGTAGTTTGAATGAGATCATCCCCATAAGTAAAATACGTTGTCCCCAGTTTGTGGCTTTTGGGAGAGGTTTAGGTGCAGTGGCCTTGGTAGAAGGGGTGTGTCACTGGGGGCAAGCTTGGGGGTTTCAAAAGATCCCCACAATTCCCAATGTGTTATCCCTGTCTCCTACTTTGTGACCGAAGATGTGAGCTCTCAGTTGTTCCTGCCACCATATCTTGACTCTGTCACCAAGGACTGTAACTCTCTGAAAACTTAAGCCCAATTAAATGCTTTCTTTTTTTCAGTTGCCTTGGAAATAAAGTTTTGTCACAGCAATAAGAAAATAACTAATGCAGGAACCAAAACATTGTCGAGTTGTTCTCAAGAGTTTACCATATGGATTTCCGCCAAAATAACAAGTCTAAAAATTTGCAGGGGTGGTTCTGTTTGTTTGATTGTTTCAAGACAGTCTTACTGTGCCATCCATCTTTGTCTCAAACTATTTCATCTCTTTCTCTTGTTGCTATTATTACAGGCAAGGACCGCTACACCTTCATATGAACTAATTTCTTTAACAGTTAGAGTTGTCTCCAACATCCACCTCACAGTGGATGGTTTTGAGCTGATCCACCCTGTCTAGATTGTCTGAAGACATGTGCAGAGCTGTTTGTAGCACCCTTCATTCTCCCTCAGACTTCGCAGGAACTATAGTAGCAGCCCATTTGGTTCTATATATTTTTAATTTGTGCCATCTATATTTTTTGTGCTAGTTTTGCTATATTCTTGTCAATTTCTTTTATTTTTCTCAAAGGCTCATCCTGGTTTCACTGTTGTTTCTCTATCATGTTTTGCTTTCAACATTATTAATATCTGCTTTTACACATATTATTTCCTTCCTTCCTTCCTCTGCTGCTGAGTCTATTTTTTCTACATTTCTGCTCATACTTTATGCATTTTAACTTTTTCCCTTTTACTAAAGTATATTTTGAGCTATAAACTTCTCATTCAGCTTTCAACACACTTCTGATATATTTTCTTCCTTTTTTAAAGATTTGTTTATTGTTTTAAATTATGTGTTATGTAAGTATGTGGTATGGGGTATAAGTATGTACACATGAGTGTCTGTCCAGAAGATGGTGTGTCTGGTCTCACAGAGCTGGAGTTACAGGATCTTGTGAGCGGCCCAACATGAGCACTGGGAAGCAAACCCAGGTCCTAACTAAACAAGAACAGTATTTACTCATAACTATTAACCATCTCTCTGGACACAAATTATCTCTTTTTTTTTCATGTTTTTAATTTCCTTGGCACCTTCCCCTTTGGCAGCGAATTATTTAGCTGTGGATTTTATCTCTGGCCTGCAAGTCCCATCTCTTAATTGGTATGTTTACACTACTAATATTGGTGTATTTACACTACTAATATCAATAATTGCTGATATGTTTGGACTTAAACCTATCATTTTCATTTGTGGTTGTCTGTTGGGATTGTCACAGGTCTGACATACATGAGGTGAAAGAAACCCATGAGTTTTCCAAGTTCTCCACTGCTCCAGTGCACCTTACCATGGCTTCTTGACCTCTCTTCATTCCTAGAGTCTTGTCAACCATTTCCTATATAATATATATAGTGTTTCTCATTTAATTAAGTGTGGGGGCTAGTGTTAGTTGTCACCTTGACACAATCTAGAATCACCTTGGAGGTGGGCCTTTGGGCAAGCCTGGAGGGATTATCTTGAGCCTGTTAACTGACGTAGGAAGACCCCTGTTAACTGTGAGTGGGACTGTTCACTGGACAGGGGACCGTGGACTGTAGAAATGGAGGCTCTGAACTGCGCATCAGCACGTGCTCATACCTTTCTGCTTCCTGATTATGGCTAGGATGTGACCAGCAGCTTCCAGCTCCATCGCTATGACTTCCCCGACAGGATGGACTGGACCTGGAACTGTGAGAAGAACTAAACCTTTTCTGCTTTAAGATTCTTCTGTCAGAGTATTTTATCACAACAGGAACAGAAACTAAGATGCCAAGCAAGAGAAATAGTGGGAAAGTATCTTTTAAACATCTCAGAGTAAATGCCAGAAATTGCTTATCTCTTGCCTACTTCCAGCACCACTCAGAACTGTGACATAGATTTTTTTTCTTTCTCAGTTCAAGTTCCTAAGCATTGAGGGTGGCTGAGCTCATCAGCAGCAAGAGCCTGTCTTCCCTCAGGTAGCGGAAGAGCTCTCCCAGTAATCCCAAAGCTCCACCCATACATCGCACCAGCACAGGGCTTGCTTTTATAGTGTCTGAAAAGTCAAAAGGACGCATCAAGCATCGTGTACTGATACACTGAAGGAAAAATGTTTCTTAAATATTAATCTTAAAATATTAATCCAGGTAATATACGTTCCTAGGAGAAAAATCCCTTTCCCTAACTCTACAATGTCATGTGACATTTCCCCCCACATTCAACAAAAGTTAAAGAAGAAGAGACAGAAAATAAATTCCTCTTCTTCCAAAGCCAGGATCCTGCCACCTACAAGATGAGTCATGACAGAGTTGATCAGTGAGCTTGGTCAAGTGTGAGCTGTAACCGGATTGCAAGACGGAGGCTTCAAAAGAGGCAGGAAAGAGATGGGCGGTTAGAAAAGAGTAATTTTCATATCCATAACAGACCCATGCCATGTGGATCTGGTGGCAAAACCTGGATGTCCCAGTCAAAAAGTGATGCTAAACACAAGAAGAGAGATGGAAATCATGTAGCTGTAGTGGGAGGGGCACGGTGACCTTCACGCCTTATAATCTTTGTAGTCCAGCAGTCTAGCCACTGTGTGTGCACATCATAGACCTAAACACAAACTGATAGCACAGTCACCATGGTCTCCCAGCTACTGCTGTTAGGGATGGATATGCACCTTTCTCATTTGATGTGTGTGTTTGTGTTACATGATGGAAGGTATATGTACACATGTTTACATAAGCACCTGCACACATGCATGCATGCATGTACCCGACTCATTTGAGAGGGGGAACCTGGAGCTACGCTGGCAGCCAGAAAGCCCCAGCCATCCCCCCACACTGGCTCCACCCCCTACAGCATTAAAAATACAGGTGCACACGTAGCCATGCTGTCTTTTAACACGTGTACTGGGGATTCAAGCAGCTCCTTGTGCATGTGCAGCAAGCACTGGTACCCACTGAGCCAGCTCTTCAGCCCACGCTCACCCTGATACCACCCTCTTTCTTTCCCGGTGCATGCCCTCTGATCTCTTTCCATTAGCCCCTCAGCAGGAGCCATGAACCAGAAGATAGATCATGACTTGACACCTTTTCCCAGAAGTCTAGTTCTGATCTTGGCTTTTAAGTCAAGATGCAAGTCAAATCAGATTAGATGAACTGAAGCATGTTATATACCCAGTGCAAATTCCAGGAGACATATATCCAGCCCTGACTCACCAGGAGGTAGAGTCACATAACTGAGCTGGACATGGCTTATGTGCCAGTTACTTTTCTCATGCTGTAACAAAATAACCAACAAAGCAAGTTAAGGAAGGGAGAGTTTATTCTGCCTCTGGAGCATGGGGCAGATGGTCACTGTGTCCCTGTTAGGAAGCAAGAAGAGATAAATGTTGGTACTCCGATCACTTCCTTCTTTTTATTCAGTCCAAGTCCCCAGCCCATTGGAATTTTACCACCCACAAATCTAAGTGGTTTTCCCCACCTTAGTTAACCCAATCTAGAAACTCTTTCATATGCCAGAGGTTTGTTTCAGGAAGTTTTAAATACCACCAATTTGACAGTCAGGGCCAATAGTCATATGGTCCCGAGTCTTTCGAATCATACAGCTCTTACTTTCATCTGGGCCTTTGACTATGTTGTTTCTTTGGTGTTGTTTCTTCCCCTTTGATTAACTCAGACATCATTTAAAGAGTCATTGCTCAATAAATCTTCCTTTGAACACTCATAGCTAAGGTCAGCCATGGTAGGCTTTGTTCAATTGCAATGTCAAGTATGCACACCAGTGCCTGGATTTCTCCCACCCAAGTCGTGTTCAGCATGAACAAGATCATTTTGATCTGTATAATGAGGTCAGCGGCAACTCTCAGATCCCTGAAAGCTACTTGGCAGATGGCAAATAATATTATTCAACAAATGAATCTAAGATAGACCTATTTTTTTAAAATCTGAGAACAAGTCATGATGGTGCATTTTTGTATGATCCTATGCTGAACTAGCATGTGCACTGATGAGGAACTGGTGATAGGGTTTTGTTTTATGATCCAATGTCAAGACAAGAATGACAGGCTAGGGAGTTGGCTCAGTAGCTAACGGAATGTACAGTCCTTGAAAAGGAACCAGACTCTGCTCCCAGTACCCATGTCAGGCAGCCCACAATAGCCAATCACTGAAGCTCCAGGAGATTCTATACCCTTTTCTGTCCTTCAAAGGCATTGCGCGCGCGCACACACACACACAGAGAGAGAGAGAGAGAGAGAGACATGCACACAACACTAAAAGCAGCACATACAAAAACTACACACAGCACATACACAGAGAGACACACTCTTAAAATTAAAAGTGAATCTTTAAAACAGAAAACATAAGAATGAGAAGATTACTTTTATCAAAATAAAATTACTACCCATAGTGCTTTTGCCTCCTGGGAAGATGAGGTCTATACCCTCCAAGGCACTTGATGCCCTGTGTAACCTGAGTTCTTTGCCTCCTCCTGGTCCCTAGAAGAACAGCATCTGCTGCAGCAGCTCTGGGGTTGTCTCTTAGCTAGAGTGGGAAGAGGTCAACAAGGGTCTGAGTTTCTCTGAGACCCAAACAGAAGCTGTCAGAGTGATTCTTCTGAAGGGGTCAAAAAATGAGAGGACCCAACAGGAAACAATCTCTGGCACCATGCCCCAGAGGATCCTCCAGGAAAACGTGTTTCTAAGCTTCACTTCCTGTTGCTGTGCTAAGATACCCAGGGGAAGGCAATTTAAGGAAGAAAGGGGTTTATTTGTGTCTGTGAGGAAGAGCAGAAAAGAAACTACAGACGTGACTGTGCCATTATTAAGGAAGCTTTTATTGTAGATATGAGAGAAGAACAGATTCAGAGACAGCTGAAAAAGACCAGACCAGAGAGAGAGAGAAGTAGACTGAGCAGAGGAGGCAGACTGGACATAGAAAGGGCTAGAGAAGTGGGAGTGTGAGCAAGAACAGTGGTGATCCGAGATAGCAAGAGACAGAGTAGAGCATGGCATGAGAGAATAGTGAGAACAAGAGGGTGGGTGCATACGAGAGTAAGAGAATAAGAGAGAATGTGTGGGGATAATAGAGAATAGCAAGTTATACGGAGAATGAGGAGCTGGGGTGGGGATGCCCATGAACTGGACGGAGTTTAGGGTGGAGGAGGAGGAGGTGAGCAGGGCTAGGATGACAGCATGGGTTTTGAAACAGATAACAGGTACTTGTGATACTGAGAGAGCCTGGAGGCCAGCATGGGCTTTGATTTGCTGACAGGTGCCAAAACCTATATCAATAGAGCCATAAGTCCCTTCTGCCAAAGGTCAAGGAAGTGACTCCTTCTGGCAGATGAGAATCAGTTTCATAAGTTCCTGAGGAGGGCTGGCTTTTATCTAATCTCTAGAAAGCCTCCTCTAGTCCAGTTTTTGTTCATTTCTGGATATTTGGATAGCTTTAGAGAACTAACAGGTTTTGGGTTCACAAGTTCAGCTGACCATCCATCACTGAAGAGAGGTCAAAGCAACAGGAACTTGGGGCAGCTGGAGTTACAGTCAAGAACAGAGAGCAACGAATTAATGCGTGCATGGAAGCATACATGCAGGCTAGTCCTCAGCCTGCTCTCTCCTTTCATTTAGTCCTGCGCCCACCTCATGAAGTAGAGCTGCCCACCTTCAGGGTGGGTCTTCCACCTCAATTAACCTAAATAATAGAATCTCTTTTAGACATGCCCAGAAACTAAGGTAATACAGACAACTCCTCTGTAAGACTTCCTTCCCAGGTAGTTCTAGATTGTGTCAAATTGACAATTAAAACCAACTGCCATAGATAGCTATGGACTATTATTCTCTATGGAAAGCCCCTGCAGAGAAAGTCTCCCTACAGAAAGTTCTTGAAGACAGCACCCTGCATGGACTGAGTCCTTCCAGGTGAATCCAAGGGCCCTTTAGACTTTACAGAAAGCTAGACAGTGCTGAAGAACCCATGTGCTGACCTTAAGTTCCAGATTAGGATACGTGTGCACACGCTTTTCTCAGTTCTGTTATATGGGATAGTCTTACCTGTGACTGGAGGGTTCTTTCCCACCCGCCACTTTCAGAATAACCACTATGAGGCTTAATATTAATTAAAAATTGTTTTGTCTATTAGTTCAGGCTTATTATTAACTAGCTCTTGCAACTTAAATGAACCCGTTTCTATTATTCGATGCCCATGGCTTGTTAACTCACATCTTGCTATCCCAGCAGCCACTGGCATCTCCCTGGCTTCACCTTATTTTTCCTTTATCTTTGCTTGGATTTCCACCTGGTTGTATTCTGCCTAACTATTGGCCCCAAATCAACTTCTTTATTAACCAATGGTAGTAAAATATATTTACAGCATACAGAAGGACATCCCACATCACTTACCTGTCTGAATTTGAACTGCTTCATATATATAAAGCTGATGTGAAAATTGAGATGCTAAGGTCAAAGCTGAGATCAGGGACGCAGACTCTCAGTGAGGTCTAGCAGAGTACCCTCAGGCAGTGTTGGAACCCAAGCATAGTTGGCCTATGCACCAGGCGAGCTGAGTGGCATCCTGGCTGTGGTCCCCAGGAAGCTAAGTAGACAGAGTCTTGGAAGTGATGAAGAGAGGGCCATGGAGTCTATCTACTTAAAACAGCAAAAGCCATTGTTCGTGCAGCCCAACTCCAACTTCATGTGGCCTCTCTTGATGGAAGCCCCCACCAGATGGCTGTCACAATGGAATATGTAATTTTCAACAGCAGGAGACCCAAGAAGGCCACCAACTGCCTCACCAAGTTTAGTGACCAAAGAAAAATTCTAGGGCAGACAGAAAGGTTCAATGCCGTTCTACACTGCCTCTAGACACCAGCTCAGTTTGGGATGAGGCTATAAGACTCTGTCTCCTAGACACCATCCCATCCCCTACCTCTGTGGGTATCCTCTGTGTTCTACACACCCTGTTCAAAGGCATGTTGAATTGGAGTAACCATCCTCTATGGTGCCGAGCTTTGATCTCCAGCGAGGCTTTCTCTGAGTGCTAGATGCACACAACTAATTTCCCACCTGGCAGGAGTTGTTGGCAAGCATAAAAACCAGGTCAGCTAATCACAGTCCTTTGTCTCAAGGGAATACTGACTGAAAGCTGAAGAAAATATGCTAATTTGGCTGAAAAAAACATGTCTTTCAATGAATGTGGCTGAACGGGGAGTTGGAATTAACCATTCATATATTCATGCATCCATTCATCCCTACATTTACTTCATTCAGAACAAACTTCTAGTAAAGTTAGTGTCAAACCAGAGTCCAGGAAGGCGACTCACTGACTCAGTGAAAGCACAGTCCCTCCAAGCCTGGTGACCCGAGTTTAGTCTCAGAACCTGTGTTAAGAAGCCAGGTCAGCAGTGCACATCTGTAATCCCAGAACACCTGTGATGAGATGGGAACGAGGAAGCTTGTGAGTTAGTTGGCCAGGAGTATGGCCGAGTGGCAGAAAGAAGGTGAAAATGAAAACCAACTCACAAAAGTTGTCCCCTGACAGAAACACACACACACGGGGGGACGGGGGAGAGAGAGGGGGAGAAAGATCCTCTGTGAGATACTGAAAATATCAGACCAAATAGGAGTGCTACATAAATTGATCGATAGGTTGGGTTGGAATTCAAATTCTACCATTCATATCTTGGGTATCCTAAAACAAGCTACCTAAGACCACCAAAATTCAGTTACTTTATCTATAAAGTGAGGATTATAGCTACCTCCCAGGATTCTTGGTGTTATATTTGTCAGGTGTCAGTACAGTGTTCTAGTCAACAAAAACGGAAGTAGCCTTTACTGCCATCGTTGTCAGAACCATTCCATCAACGTCCTTTGTGCTCACTGTTCCAAAGGAATAGTAGACAGCAGTCAAGGAAGCAAAGAGATGAAGGAGGATGAGGAGGCAGAAGAGGAAGAGGAGGAGAAGAAAGTTCAGTTCGGCCAGGTGAGAAGGATGAGAGAGCAGGTTACCAAGATTAAATTGTTAGCCTGGCATGATGATACAGACCTTTAATTCCAGCACTTGGAAGGAAGAGGTGGTCAGACTGTATAAGTTAAAGACCAACCTTGTCTACACAGATTGGTTTGAAACTCAGAGAGTTCGGAACTGAGTTCAAACTAGACAGGGCTGCATGGAGAAGCCCTGTTTTTTTTTTAAATAAATAAATAAATTACAGAGTGAGTTTCAGGACAACCAGAGCTACCCTGTCTCAAAAAATCAAAAAAAAAGTCAAAGAAACCAATGATAGAGAAGATTGGGAACTCCAGAACAAAGGCCACATATAGGGATAAAACTTGTATGATGGAAATGATCCAAAGAGGGTTAGAACTCTCATGGCCCAGTGATATTGAGCCTCTAACCTTCTCCAACCCTGTTCCATTTCCACCCTAGAAATGCTATTTGTGCTTCTCTCTGTGTGTCGCTGGTTCAATTCTTTGTTCCAGGACAAAAGAACTTGGGAATCTCCAAGGGTACTCTTTGGGCTCGGGTCCACATACAGAACTCTGTGATGGCCCATCCTTCTAGAATGAGAAAGGCAGGTGGGATCCAGGCGTCATGCGCAGCACAGAAACTTAGAGACTGTGCTACCAGGCTTACAATCTCTCATTGATGTTCTGTTATCCAGTCTGCTGATATAAAGACAATTAAGGATGAGGCAGACGATCTGGTTTGGGGACTAAGACAGTGTGTGACTAGCAGTCTCCTCCTCATAGAGAAACAAAGTGAAACACCAGGTGGTCTGTGGAGCAGCAGGGAGAGATATGCCGTCAATCAGGTCACACAGAGACCTTCAGTCCAGGGCACTCAGCCACTGCTGTCCAAGCCCCTCAAGCTCTGCCAGGATTCCAGGATAGGGCACACACACACCAGGCCCACCTTCACACATCAGTCATCACCATCTGCCTTTTCCATTCTTGTAGTCCTAAGCAAAACAGAACAAAACAATACAGTAGGCCTGGAGGAAAATAACACATTCACACAAACAGATGGCTAAGAAAATGGTGATAGCTCGCCAGCTGAGCCTAAGTCAGAACACTGAGAGTGGAAACACCAAGCCAGGTGTGCCTAGAGACATGCAAATCAAGCCCAGACTCTGTCCAGACATTTTCAAAATCATGTCGCCAATGGACTAATAAATAAGAGAAGCATACTTTTGAGAGCACGTGTCAAACCATTGTGCAGGCAGGGGTGGGGGTGTGCGCATGTGCTTGGGTATATCTGCAGGTGCATGTGCATATGTGTGTGTATAGAAGTCAGAGGTTGAAGCTGAGTGTCTTCCTCAAATGCTTCCCCACTTAAATATTTGAGACGAAGTCTCTCATGGACCTGGAACTCACCGACTCTGCTAGATTAGGTGTCCAGAAAGTCCCAGCATTCTTCTGTCGCTGGTTTCTTAGTGCTGGAGTTATAGACACATGTCACAAGGGAAACTATCATGCCTGACTTTTTTTTAACATGGGAGCTAGAGATCTGAATTCAGGCCCTCATGTTTGTGTGGTAAGCACTGCACCCAGTGAACCATCCCCCTAGCCCCCAAGACATTTAATTCATCACAGTAAGCTCCTATCCAATATCATTTTATAAATGAGATCACCAGAGCACCAGAGATCTCAAGCAACATGAGATCCAACCCGGGTCCTCATGCTTAGATAGCAAGCACTTTATACACTGAACTGTCTCCCTGGCCCCAGACTTCTAAAATTTTATTATCCCAAATCTTGGCATGAATTTTATTTATAAAAAAAAATTTGTTTGAAGTTCAGGTTTCTTAAATTTGGACAGTTGTGTCTTTCACTACAATTTTGGGACATTTCAACCACCACAACTTTGTAAAAAAGTTTTATTTATTTTATTCTTTCACTTGTTTATTTCTTTATTGATTCATTTGTGGGGGGGTATATGTAGACATGTTTACAGAGGTGGACATCTCTGTGCACATGCGGACGACAGAGAAAAACTTCCCTGTCCTTCTCTTTCACTCTGCCTTATTCTTGCAATGTATAATCTCTCCCTAAACCACCTGCAGCTCACACCATTGCCTATGCTGGCAGACAAGCTCCAACCATCCTGTCTCCACCCATCCTAGCTCTGCAGTTACAGGAATGTACTGGAACATCCCAGCTTGTTATGTGGGTCAGAGCTCTGAACTCAAGTCCTATAGTTGCAGAGTAAACAATCATACCCACTGAGTAACAGGTCCAGCTCTTCAGATACTATTTTTGAATGCTTTCATCCTCTGTCTCTCTTCCTCGGCTTTTGCAGTTTTGTCACAATACTAACAATGATTATCATTATTGCTGTGTTATTTCTCACATCCTTGAGGCTCCATTTGTTTATTTTGTTTCTGTTCTGCATGTTGCTCAGACTGTGTAAGCTCTACTGATGCGCACTGTCGGTGTTTCGATTGACATGATAAAAACATCATGATCAGAAGCAGCTTAGGGAGGAAAGGGCAAACCTTTCTGGTTACCGTTCTCGTGTCGCATCTCATCACTGAGGGAAGTCAGGGCAGGAACCCAGGCAGAAGCCTGGAGGCAGGAGCTGATGCAGAGGCCGTGGAGGGGTGTTGATTACTGGCTTGCTCCTCATAGCTTTCTCATCCTGCTTTCTTATACAACCAATGACCACCTGCCCATAGGTGGTACCTTCCCCAGTCATCTGGACACTCCCACACCAGTCATTAATCAAGAAATTGCCCTATAGACTTGCCTAACGGCTAAGATCATGGAGGCATTTTCTCAACTAAGAGTCCCTCTTCCCAGATATTTCCTGAAGGCTTTTTTCACTATGGTTACTTTAAAGTCTTCACTAATTCCTCTTCAAGTTCAAGGGCACCCAATAACCATGTTCTATCATTGCTGTTCTATTGGGTAACATTTTACTGTACCTTAGATGTTTGGACTTCTCTATGTAATACAGGAGATTTGGTCTCCTATATCTCACTGATATGGTAAATTATTACTATGTTTAGACTGAACACCCAAGTTCTCGACTTGTCTATACTGACCTGAAATTCCTGACAGTCTATCATTCCAAAGGCTAGTTAATTGTCAAGCCTTTGGTATGGTTTACCGTTCTGCTTGATTTAAGTAGGACCTCTGGGTTCTCACTGGTAACATGAAGTGACAAAAAGGCTTCCTCGGGCTGGGCTATCTGAAGCCTTGATCAGGAGTGGCCAGGTGTTTGTGATGGACTTGCCCTCACATGGGAGAGCATTTTCTGGGGAGATGATTCATGGATCCAGCCCCCTTAGCTGTGTGGACGTCTCTGTCTTATTACTTAACTGCAACATCTCGAGGAGCTAGCCTCCCTAGTGTAAGGAAGAATAATACTAAGGCTAAATACAAGACAGAGTCACATTGGCAGGGGCACAGCCTTCTACTTCAGGCAGAAGTAATATGCCTGAGGTTGGTAGCCTTGTCAGACATCTTCCATAGAGACTTGTGGCCTTTCGGGACCAAGTGAGTTTTGTTCCACTGACTGCATGGCCACGATCAGTGAATGCCAAGCTGCTATACCTGGGATTAACCATCATTCTACCCTGTTTGCTGTTCTCTGAATATCAATGGAGTCTCCTCCTCAGTTGAGCCTCATCACCCATTCTGTGTGAGATACTAAATGAAACATATCCCTTCCCTCATCCTCTTCTGGAGTAAGACTAACGTCAGCAGGCCTGAAACGTACTTCCTTCCTACATGTGAAGCCTCCAGGTCCCTGTCCTAAGGGATCTGCTTTTGTGGCCAGGAAATAGAGAAGCCACATAAAGCCAGATTGGTTTTTCAAGAAGTCTGGACCCATGCCAGATACGAGTTTCAGACTCTCATTTTTGGACCCGCTGCTTTAGTTTTCCTGCTGTGTTTGAAGAGAAAAGCATGCACACATTAAAGAGCTCAATAAACTGCAAAATTGAGTCTGCAAATCAAGCACTCAGAAATGCTATAGTTTGATTTTTGATGTGTTGCATAACACACACATACACACAAACATACACACATGCTCGGCACACATTGGGTGAAATAGTAACCTGTAAATTTGGTTAAACACTGTTAATAAACAATGTTCAATTGCTAAAAGGCTTTCTGTGATGTCTGCCTAGCTAGTCCTCTGAGAAGCTGTTATGACTTACAAGAAGTAAACAAAAACTCCAAAGCTGGGAGTGCTTTCCTCATCACCACAAGCTTCACAGCACCCCTCCCCGAGGTTAGATAAGCCCTAGCAACTAGAGCAGGGAGGAGATCCTCCCCTGGGCCTCACAGCCTACAGGTCAAGCAGGGAGCTCCGGGGATGGAGCTTTTGTGAGTTATCAACAATCCACGCTGAGGGGAGGTTTTAATGGTAGAGGTGTCTTTTAGTGACCCATGCTCTTGAAAGTATTCCTTCACCCACACTGTGGGTTACACGCAATAAACTTACTTGTTCATTACACTGGGTGGAATAATTTCCTTGGTCTGTCCTCAGTGGTGACGGACCAGTGTGGAAACCGTCCATTCATCCTCTCAGCCTCTGGGAGTTCCTTTTGATGTGTTTTGTTTTGTTTTTGTCAGTTTGACATAGGTTGGATCAACTTGGAAGAGGGAATCTCATCTGAGAAAATGCTTATTCTGATTGTCCCATGGGGATGTTGGCGGGGCCATATTTTGTGGGAGGACCCAGTCCACTGTGGGTGGTACCATCCCTAGGCAGGTGTCCTCAGTTATGTAAGCAAACAAGATGAGAAAGCCATGAGGATCAGGCAACTTTCTTCCACGACTTCCAATTTGATTTCTGCCTCTAGGTTCCTGCTTTGAGTTCTTGCCTTGATTTTCCCCAGTGACATACTGTGATTGGAAAGTATAAGCCAAGTAATCCCTTCCCTCTCCAAGATGCCTTTGGTCATGGTGCTTGTCACAGCAACAGAAATCAAAGTAGGCAAGCTCCTTCCATTCTTGAGATGCTCAGATATCCCCTGTCACAGAAATCTCAAAGTTGGCCGTATCCACAGAGACTCTTGGGTGCCTGTAGTCACCACCCGTGGCACTCTGCCTCGAGGGTCATGGATGTGTGAAACAGTCTGTTTCACAGTCAGAAGACCAATTCACTCAGCATGTGTGTTCTTATAGAAAGCACGGGATCAGAGCAGGTGGAATTGTGGGCTTATGATGCCTGCCTAATGTCTACAGGCTGTCTGAGAAATGGGAAAGACCCTGCCAGAAAGATGTTAGCCTCCCTTCCCACCCGTCTTGACACGCAATGTAAACAGAGCAGGAGGAACCTGGTACCAACGCCTAACTTCTCATTCTCTCTCTTAATCTTTGAACCCTGGAATGTTCTAAATTTGAAATAGAGGCATCTATAACAGGTCCCTGTCTCCTCCCTCTAGCTCACGTGAGTCAACTTGCAGAAAGGTTGTGTCTAGAGAGGAAAAGTTGCAGGTTCTGAGTCAACTTTGATTTTTAGTACACAAGAGAGAGACAGGTCCTGGAAGGGGAGACTACTCAGTTCACCAATTTCCACTGCATTGCTCATGAGGAATACCACTGTACCCCGAGATGGAGACTTGAGACAGAAAAGTCCCCGCTGTCTTCACAACCAGCCTTGGATAAATCTACGACCTTTCCCAATTCTTCTGATTCCTCTAGTTCTCAGGAGAATCAAGACACACAGGATCCTCAAGACAAGTGCTTTTAAAATCAATTTGAGGAAGCTTGCACGTATTTCTCGGCTGAAAAATCAGTATCAACATGCCACCGGTCCAGTACGGGACAGGCAGCTGCTTGGAGGATTCCCGAACTGTGGCATTTCGTCTAGTGTTGAGTGACAGTTGGAAAATGTTGGGCATTGGGCTCTAGAACTCTTGTGCAATGCTTCTTGCTATAGACAGATGTCCATGAGATCCCAGCCGTAAAGATCTTCATCTTTACTGTGTGTGTGTGTGTAAGACAGAAGGCAACCTCTAGTGTTGTTCCCCAGGGGGCCATCTATCTTGCTTCTTGAGACAGGGTATCTCTCTGGCCTAACTTGTCAACTGAACCATGAGCCCCAGATCGACCTTTCTCTGCCTCCCTGGAGCTGAGGTTGCAAGCATGTGACCCCAAGCTCAGCTATTCTACATGGGTGGTGAGGATGGCGCTCAGGTCCTTATATTAGTATGGCCGACAGTTAATGGGCGGAGTCATCCCCAGATTTGACCCTGCTGATTGCACTTCAATTGAGACAGATTTGAACCTCTCAGCCCAGAGCCATGACTTTTGGGTAGTCTGAAGTCGAGACTTGTCAGCAGTCAGCTGACTGTGAGCTATAAAAAAAGGACTAGGCCAAGTCTATGGTCTTCACGGTGCTGGCTGGACCTGTCTCTTGTAACTGCTCCTTCTTAATCAACCCAAAGACCCCTCCCCAGTGACTCAGAAGCCTCTCATAGCCTTTGCAAAGGACATAGCTTTACCATTAGCCCCTTCCTTGGCCCAGAACCTATTACACATGGAATATCCTTTCTTCAAGCAGTCAGAGCCCGTGCGGATTTCCTTTCAGTGATTGCAGCTGAGCGATGGAGCCCAGGACTCTAGAAGAGAGAACTCATATCCTGTGGTTATCCAACAGGATCCCACTGCCGCCTCTACCTGTCTGTTCTCTCCTATTTCTAGTCTCTGTCCTACTTATTAACCATAGTGTCCTGAAAGCCCTCTTTCCTGCCCAAAAGAACACAATACAAGCCTTCACATGGTGCATTAACATGCTGACCTCTGCCCGCAGAAGTAACATCTCAGCCAGACACAGCTGCCAGCACGTGCCTTTGCCCAAGCCAGCAATTGGCAGCATTTGGATTTAATGCAGCTGTGTCTGCACTGACTGGCCTACAGAGAAGAGACCCAGTGTAAAAGGAATTCTAAATTCATGCTAGTCACATCCCAGTCCAGGGAGAATACATGACAAGGATGCTAATGATTTCAAAACCTATTGCTGCACACCTCTGCTTCCTCCCTCCATCATCCAGTCCTGTGTAATCCAGAGCCCAAAAGACAGAATCCTTTTGTAACCAGGCATGCCCGTGGTCCAGGCAGAGAGGTCCTACTCCTGTGCTCTTTCGCTTTAAAAAACAAGTAATGAAAAGCAACAACAGAGAAGAATTATTTTTGCATGCATACATTTTTGCGATTTGATGGTTCAGCGTTCTTTGCTGAGGATGGGCTGCCCCCTCTTAGACCTTTAACTGTTAAGCGAATGCCCCCAAATAGTACAGTTTCACTGTGCAAAGTGAGGTTGGAAGCTGGCCTGGGATTACTGCCCGAATTCCACTCAAATGGGCTTTGCTTTATCTCCGGTCCATTTGAAAGAGCAGCTCCCCGGGGACCAGCCATCCAGAGATACTGTTGAGACTTAATAAGTGCTTGCCAAGCACTCTGGAAGTTATCTCCCCATGATGCATGAAATGCTGCTGTCTGTAGACTTACCACGGAATGGCATTCACTTGCTCTTCATTAGCTTTATAATTTTGCTAATGATCCCATCTAGACGGAACTCAGAGATGCCAGCCCACTGATGCAACTCTGCGAACAGCAGCCTGCTCACCCCTTGCTCCTACCACACCCAGGCCATGGCCTTGTGCTCCCTCCTCAACATTTTCCTGCTGTTTGTAAGTGGGATGGTGTCACGTTGATGCTGAAGGATGACACTGCACACGAGCTGACACATTTATTGGAAGGATGGGAGTGTGAAGTCAGTAGATCTGTTAACTGTGCACGGCTGCCCTGGAGTAGGAAGGCTGAGGACCACTGCTCGTTTCTCTGGGTTTGCGTGGAGACATTCCTATACTTGGAGAACCTGCTGTGGTATTATACTCCCCAGGGATGAGAACAGCAACAGTCAGAGTGTGGACCTCCTGAGCTCCATGAAGAGAGGAGAATGGAAGCTTATGGGAGCTGGGCAGAGTAGTGTGGTTGTGTGGACCACGGACTGAGCTCAGAATTACTCAATGGAGACAGGGGCAGGGATTTCCAACCCCATCACTATTTTGCGCCAGATCTTTTGCTCTTGAGCCTCTTTTTTCTCATCCTCTGAGATGGAGACACAATTCACATAAACACTCAGAAGACTGCATGACATAATTATAGAAGGTTCTAGAGAAAGAGAAGACACTCAGAGAAATGAGCTACCTCTTTGATGTGGGAGAATTGTCTGTAATCTGTCAATTATGTTTTAAATAAACCTGATTGGCCAGGCAGGAAGTATAGGTGGATCAACCAGACAGGAAGTAGAGGTGGGGCGATGAGAACAGGAGTATTCTGGGAAGCAGGAAGCTCCCTCCACAGTTCTGCCCAGACCACCAAAGAAGCAAGATGTGAGCTACTTGGATGAGAAAGGTACCGAGCCATGTGGCTAGCATAGATAAGAATACACATACACACACATACATGTTCCATACACGTGTCCTGGGCTCCACCAGGTTCTAGGCTGAACCACAGGTAGAGACATCACTTCAACTCAAAGCCAGAACAGCATAATATCTACCTAACTTGTGGGGCAGAAGCTAAGAGAGTCAGAGTCTCAGAAGACAGATGTCTGGGTCCAGCAGAGCAGGAAGGTGGAGAGAAGGAGAAGATATTGGATACATGGAAGATGTATTTCTTGAACAATGTGCTTGGAGCCTGAACAGCATAAAGACAGGGCTGAAAAAAGACACCTTGGCTTGCATCTTGTGACTGTACCCTTTATGTTGTCACTTGTTTATCCCTGCAGGTGGCTTGTTGATCATCCTGAACTTCCTCATTGCCTTAACAATGAGTATTGAGGTTTATTGGGGTGACAGCCCCCTAAACCCTTCAGGATCCAGAAGGAACGCCAAAGCAAGTAAAATCTGACTAAAAGGAGCCTGAGGAATGAGTCAGCTCACAAAGGTCTTCGCATCAGGCCTCATTTATTCTTCAGATTCTCTCCCCAGTGCTGTCTCTTCCAGGGTTCTCTCTCAGTGTTCTCTCTAGCCCACAAGGTTTTCAGTTTATATACCCACACAGACACAATTAACAATTCTTTGACAATACCAAGGATACCAGGCAGGCATTTCACAAGGCCAAGAAATCAGATAAGACTGACAAAGCTGGCGCCTGTTAGCTTGGGTGCCTTTTAGCTTACTTATGTCTCAGAGGGGGCCTGGCTGTGAAACGCCCTGGAATATCTGAAAAAGGTAAGTAAAGGAAGGGGCTATGATTTCTAAGAAGAAGAAAGGGAGTTTGTGTGTTAGCTACATTTGTGTGGTGAGTTAAGCTGGAAGTTTATAAATGATAAGTGTAGAAAAAGAGAAGAAAATTGCGGCAGTGCTGTGCCTTCTCTAAGCGCTTTTGTTCCTGGGGCGGTTAGGAACACAGCATTCTTGGTAGTCATGGCACCAGCGTTAACTGCGGGAGGAAAACGAATAGCACTTGGTCTGCATTGGTATTTTTGCCAAATGCTTGCTGATTAAATGGAATGGAATCTTTTAGCCCTAGAGATAACATCTAAGGTGCCTAGATCTAAGGGGAAACTGGTAGTGTTAAATCCAGAGCCTGGCAGTGCCAGCCTCCAGGCTAAATGGCGGGTTTGTTCCCTCTGACACCTGAGTGAGATGCGTTTCCTTTCTCTGGGCCTTTTCCGGAATTCAAGGCACCCAGTATATATTCTATATAACAAGATTATCCGCCCAAATGAAAAGTCATCCAGTATAACAGTACATGAGAAAATTATGCCCAATAATTGATTAATACAATGCAGAGGGGTTTTTTTTTTTGGAATAAGTCCCACTTTGGAAGAAGGGGAGTCCTATGGCTTCTCAAGGGTTCTACAAAAATGACAGTAACTATTCCTAAGGCAAATATTCCCAAAGCTTTGCAAGTTGGGTTTCCTCTAACAGAATATGTGATTCCCATGGGTCAGCCTAGAAATTCTCAGCTGTACTCTCGCTATATAACGCTGCTGATCACAGCAAATGAGGCTGTGATTTAAAAAAAAAAATCCCTGACAAGAGCATTGTAAAGGAGAATGGGTTTATTTGGGCTCATAATTCAAGCATAGCTCCAGAGGCAGAGAGTTCATCGTGGCAGGGACAGCATGGTGGCAGAAGCAGGCGAGCAGTTTGGAACACTCAGGAAGAGAGAGAGAGGTAGAATTAGGGCCAGGTTACAGAACATCAAAGCCTGAGCCCCCAGTGATGTACTTCTTCCAGCAAGGCTCTGCCTCCTAAAGTTTCCATAAAGTTTCCAATGAATGGCCAACTGGGGACCAAGTGTTACCTGAGCATATTGGGGGCCTTTTCTCATTCAAAACACAACATCTGATAAAAGCAACTAAAGGAAGGCTTTGCTTCAACTCACCCTTTGATGATGCAGTCACCATGGGAAGAACATCATGGCGGCAGCTGGTTGCATTGCACCCACAGTCTGGAAGCAGAGAGAGATGGATGATTTCAATTCTAGTTTACTTTATGTTGCTGCAATGAAATACTGCAACCAAAAGTAACTTGGGGTAAAAGGGGATTTATTTCATCTTACACTTCCATATTGTAGTCCACATTTAAAGAAAATCAGAGGCCAGGTGGTGGTGGCGCACACCTTTAATCCCAGCACTCGGGAGGCAGAGGCAGGCGGATCTCTGTGAGTTTGAGGCCAGCCTGGTCTACAAGAGCTAGTTCCAGAACAGGAACCAAAGCCACAGAGAAACCCTGTCTCAAAAAACAAAAAGAAAAGAAAAGAAAGGAAAAGAAAAGAAAAGAAAAGAAAATCAGGCCAAAAATCTGGAGGCAGGATTCATGGAGAAAAGCTGCTTGCTTACTTATTCTCTGGCATGCTCAGCAAGGTCCTTATTATTATTATTCTCTGTAGCTTTGGAGCCTGGAACTCACTCTGTAGAACAGGCTGGCCTCAGACTCACATAGGTCCACCCACCTCTGTCTCCCGTGTGCTGGAATTAAAGCCATGTACCACCCACCACCATCCAGAAAGCAAGGTCCTTCTTAAACAGCCAAGGGCCATCTGTTCAGAGATGGTGTCACCCACCATATGCTGGGTTATCCCACAACTATCAGTGGGACAACCCTATAGGATAACCAGATCCCTCCATTGAGAGTCTCTCAGATGACTCCCTAGGCTGTGTCAGGTTGACAAAGGAAACTAAGTAGAACACTTGCTTTCTCTTTCTATGAAGTCTAAGACCCCAGCCTATGGAATGGTGCTGCCCACATTTAGGGTGGCTCTTCCCACCTCAATGAATTCTGTCTGAAAGTTCCTTCACAGACATTCCCAAAGGTTATCTTCCAGGAGATTCTAGACCCTTTCAAGTTGATAACTAACGTTGACCATCACAAGAAACTGTCCGAAAACCTAACCTATTTCATTTGCTTTCAAGGCTGAGGACAAAGAGATACAAAAATCTGAGACACCTTGCTATTAGCTTTTATAATGTCCCAAGGTTGATTGTCATTGTCCAAACCCTGATGTTACTTGAATTCCCAAAAGCAGCAGATTCTTGCTGGACCGGCAATGACCCATGATGCTGTAAGACTTAACCCTGTAGCAGGAGTAATCACCTCTGAGCACTAATTTATTCCTTGAAGCCGTAAGATTTTCTTGGGACTGTCTTGCAAAACCAGAACAGAGACAAAGGGTGACCAGACCACATACCAAGCTGATAGCAAGGGAGCAAACACGGAAGAGGACCTAGAGTTGATTCGTTATGACCCTGTGAAGTCTGTTTAAACTGCCCCAAAGAGGATGTTAGCACAAAACACAGCCAATTTTGGACCAATGAAAGCATGGTGGTTTGAATGAGTTATGGTCTCAGGCATTTCAACACTCGGTCCCCAGTTCATGGTACTTTTTAGGAGAGCTAAGGAAGCTCTTGCTGGAGGAAACATGCTACCAGAGGCAGGTTTGAGAAATTAAAAACTCAAGCTATTTTGAGTCCATTCTTTCTTTTTAGGGCTCTCAGTTCCGGATGTGGGCCCTCAGCCACTATGTCTGCTACTTATTGTTCTAGCTCCCTGACAATGATAGAACCTAAGTCCAAATAAACTCCTTCTTTTGTAAGTTGCTTTAGTAATGGTGCTTTATCACAGCAACAGATACACACAGCCCTATCTGTTATCACAAATCCGCCACTGAAGTATGAAGCATTGAAGCACTAAAGCATTAAAGAGGTTTTTGGACCAAGCCCCTTAGCAGTCACAGCAGTTCCTCACTGAACCACTAGGGGAAGCACCACATCTCTATGCCTACCTAAGTGGATGCTGGCAGGGTCAGCTGGAGTTCATTGAGGCTCGTGATAGTACAACATCTGATACACACGGTTTCAAACAGCCCTGTGAAGGAAGTGCTGTAACTACTGTGTAACTTTCTCACTGCAACTGTGTTCAAACTGGCATGAGGTTTAGTACAGACAGCGGTTTGACTGACAGTCTCCTTGTACAAGGTAGTCAGGGTAACCGGGGAGACTTCAACAGAAACTAACAAGAGAGTCAAATCCATCCCTTGTCATATAAAAAGAAAGATTTCCTCTGTATGCCTGATACACCAGAGAGGACCTGAAACAAGGTTCAAGCAAAAGGCCTTTTTTTATTGATGCTTTTCCATGAGCCGAGATTCTGATTCTCAACGGAAGGGATAATCCAAGGGACACAGGAGTTACTGACTGTTAAAGGTTTCTGAAGGCAGTAGGGGCTTTAAGCATCATAGCTTTCGCTATAAGCCTATGTATGTGATTTCAGATGCTACGTACTGAGATTCAAGAGGACTATGATAAGAATGAAGCTCAAACGTAAGGCCACCTTGGGTGTGGGCCTCAGAACATCCCTATCTGAGCTGAGAGGGCTGGACAGTCACAATAAGTGCTGTCCTCCTGTCCTCCAAGGATGAAGTTAAAGGATGCGATGGCTCTCCTGACCTAGCATACCCCACTACCTTTGCTTATTTATAGGAGAATCAATATCAAAAGGAACACACAAGGTAAGAGTTTAAGGAACTTGTCATTAGCACCAACAGTGCCATTAACAGAATAGAGCTGTGTGTTAACTGTCATCAACGCCTTTCCGGTGGCTCAGGCAGAGGTGGTCCTCCTCTGTCTCACTCATAATACAAAGACCTGCCAGAACCCAAGGCCCACAACTGCCTTCCAGGGCTAATTAGAAAGAAGCAGTGAGCTGGATTCCAAGAGGATGAGGGAGGGACCAGGTCAGACTAATAAGGCATGGACAGACAAGCTTCCACAGGCCTGAGTGAGAGACAAGAAACAACATGGTAACTCTGCATACTCACCTGCAAGCAAACAAAAACATTATAGATGAGACTAGATGAGCATAAATATATATACAGGGCAAAAGGCCTACATAAGTAATCTAGTAAAAATACTAAAAAAAATAAAAATAAAAATCCAAGGAAACAATTACCATTGCTACATTCCACAGATCCGCTGAATAACACAGGTCCAGGGCTGGGTGGAGGTTCAGTCAGCAAAGTGCTTGCCGGGCAGCTGAGAGCACCTAAGTCCATTTCCAAGAACCCATACAAATAAAAGGCTGAGGCTCCCTGACCAGCCAGTGTAGTCAAGTTGGCAAGCTCCAGATTCGATGAGAAGCCTTGTCTCAAAAAGTCAGGTGGGGAAAAAGAAGATGGAGAATGACTGAGGACCACATCTCCTACTGACCTCTGGTCTCTACACAGACGCCCACAGACATCACTTTCCCGTTCCTGCGATAGTGACTAAGGCAACTTAGAAAAGATCTACCTTTGGCTTGTGCTTCCGGAGGGTGGAGTTCAGGGTGGTGGAGTGGAGGCACGGGACGTGGAACAGGCATGGCGGTTGGGTCAGGAAAGCAGGAACTCATAGTCCTTTCCATAAGCATTGAATAAAGAGAACAAACTGGAAAAAATGACAATCTATAAACCCAACCCTCAAAGCCTGCCCTCCACGATGTACATCCTCCAGCAAGGCCACACCACCTAAACCTCCCCAGACAGCACCATAAACTGGGGACCAAGTGGTAAAATATGAAGCCTATGAAGGAAGTTGTCATTCAAACCACTATAGCCATGCAAATGTACATGCACATACATGTGCATGTGCACACAAATACATACACAAAAAAAATGAACGTCCAAAATATCAGGAGAGAGAAAATACAGGCTCAGGGCATGACCGGTGAAATAGCGCTAGTTTAAGGGCTGAGACTGAAAACAAAACAGCACCAAGGACTCAGTATATCAGCTCTGGGAAAACTGTAACTGCAAAGCCACAACCTTCAAGACAAGTTAAGCAACCAGTGGGAAGACAGTAGAGATGGATGGGAAAGAGGAATTTGATGCAATCTAAGGGTAACCCATCTCTTAGAGGGTGAACCCATCAAATGGAATCAAATGCACCCTCTATTATGGAAGGGACATTCTCCCTCAAAGAATAGAAGTCATTTCTAGTTCACAACATCAAAGGTGCAAGCATGTCAATTACTCTCAGATAGGTCAGTTATAAAGTTGGGGTGGGGGCAGTCACCAGAGATAGCATCAAATTCCTCTTTGTTGCCATTCAGTGCCTCTGGGATGGGAAATGAGTCCCACATATTCTCAGAATAATAAAGACTAGCCTACGAAATAAAGACTACATTCAAATCAACATCTAGGTAGATCATCTCAAAGACGACTCATTTTACAAAATACAATATCCTGAGCTCAACTTTAAAAGAAAACAATAAAACAGAAAGCTCCCGAGAGTGAAAGGCAGCCAGTTGGAACTTCGGCGTGAGGAAGTCAGGAGCAAATCTTTATGAGCGTCTTGAACCAGCTCCCCTCCTGCCAGGGCTGGAAGTGCGCAGGAGACATGTTTATGGAAGAGAATGCAAACAGCACGGATAGGACAGAATGACAGCCAAGACCCATCAGAGGCCACCAGGAGGCAAGCAGAACAGCACTTGGAGGAAGATGCTGTTCCTAGCTTTCACTGCAGACGCTTTGCTGAAACCGTGTAAAATCAAAAGACTCACTTAAAAAGCTCACAACCTCTTAGTGTTTTTATAACCATTTTTATTGCTCTTAAAAAGGCATATTATATCATAATCACATATTTCATGGTAAAAAGCATGTATTCAAAGACTTATTAATTTTACCTCTACATTTTCTTCTGTCAAATTCAACTAAACAAATAATGTTGTAAAAACAAGCTAGATTACAATAACCTCTGTGTGTGTGTCTGTTTTACTGTCTCTCTGTGTGTGTGAGTATGTGTGTTGTGCATGGTGCAAGCTTGTGTGTGCAGGTATATGCATGTGTTTGCAGATATATGCACCCGTTTGTGTGCATATGGAGGAGGCTGGAGGCCAATGCCTGGTGTGCAACACTCAAGCACAGCCCATGCACCTCAGAAAAGCAAAACCTTACTCTTGATAAAGAGGCTACACTACTCACAAAAGCAGAAGGGCAAGCGCGCCATACAGGAGACAGGAAGTATGCTTGGTTTTTATCCTAACTCGGGTGGTGACTGTGTCTTTTCCCCATCAGCTGGGGTCTGACCTCAGTCTTTCATATTGTCAAGATTTAAAGCATTGGCATTGGTGCAGAGGAGATGAAGGAATGTGGGACTTAGGACTTAAGTCATTGTAAGTTCCAAGAAAGGTGGCAGGGGTTCTATATAAACAAGTTTTACAGGATAGGAGAATTAAAACATTTGCATAAAGGTTTTACAAGGTAAGGGAGATTAGATTCCTCATCATAAACAAAAACAAAAAAACTGGTAGTTAATTAACGAGTCTTACAGTGCTCCAGATTATTGTTATTATTTATTATTTCAGCATAGGTAATATCTTCACTATTTTGGCTAGACTGGCCAGCCCTGGGGTCTGCATGTTTCTGAACAGCCCCTCCCAGCTGGGGTTACAGACATGGGTCACCTTACCCAGGTTAGAGGAAACTGGGTACCTCGACTCTGGTACTCGGGTTTGTTTGGCTGGCATTTTATCCATAAGCCATATCTCCAGCCCCCACAATTCTCTACTTTTTGAAGACTTGCTTTTCGGATGTCACCTTTCATCTGTATCTTTCATAAAATCTCTGATTCACATTTGCCTCCAGTAGGATAATTATCCCAAAGAGATAAGATTTAAAGTAAATTATCTAACCAATACTTATGTTTTGTGCATTGTTTAATTCCCTCATAATAAGTCTACTCATGCAGGACATTGGCACAAAACTTATTTATAGGGAATAAAGCAATGCATATATTAACAAAGGTCAGTCTGCCTATGCAGAAGCTTTCCTTCTTGGATTGATTAACTTGCTATTTTAAATTTGTTCTCCAATTCCTGCACATTTGAGCACTGAAGAACCAGGAGGGACACCTAGGTGTTTAGAAGCCTCCCTGTTACCAAAACAATCTTTTTCAAGAATTCTGGTCCACTGGCACCACATACAAAAATATTTCACAACCCACTGCAGTCCACCCTAGCTTGTGCCCCACACCTGGAACGGTGCCCCATACATCCAAACAGCCCCAGGAATGAGACTATGATAGGGGGCCAGAGAGGCATTGGATCAGCTTAGGAAATAAGCTAGTTAGCAGATAGCACGAAACCCCTCCCCATCTGGGCTTCATGTATGAGACAGCATCAACCCACAGTATATGAATGCAGAAGGGTACGCTGGGTAAGGACCCAGAAAAGGCCTAGCTTCTCAAAGTCCAGTGCCACTGAACTCTTACTTCCTCTCAGAAATGCTTCTCTCCCTTAATAAACCAGTCCTGTTTCTACCAGTAACCAACGGTTTCCTGGTCCAAGTCCTTGCTTTGGAACCCAAGAATCTGGAAAATGCAGACGCTATAACAAGACCAACAGAGTCAGCTAGGGACCAGAACCCTTGGGTTTGGAAGGCTTTCCTTAATGCTTTGGGTTTCCAGGGTTTTGGGCTTCCTTACTGTATGTAGACCACAAAGCCTGTCTCTGCCTTGTGTACCTCCATGCCAGCTTAAACCTCATGGCTCCCCCATGATTCCTCAATTGTCCTCCCAGCAGCTGCTGAAGTGTACATTGCCTGCCCTAGGAATTTTTCTTTTAAACACTAATAAAATTGTCCTTGGGCTTCTGTTTCAGTCCATTTTAAAATGTTTTAAGGCCCCGAATTTCTCCTGGATCAGTGTTTCGGCAGAAACATTTTGAGAAGACATGACAGAAATTCTCTAGGTTCTTAGAGAATTGCTGGCCTATGGTTATGAGCAAGGGGTGAGAAAGGAGAGTTTTCTCAACAGGAACCAAGCCAAAAGGAAGAGGATGCCCCCCACCAGTGGTTCTATCCAATAAGAAGGCTCATCAAGAGGGCAGAGACATCTTTGCTAACCTCCTTTAGGGAGTCTGAAAGCACCATTGCTGGGGCTTCCAAGATGCTCACCTGGTGGAACGTACAGAGGAAGACTGTCCAGAGAAGGGAAAGACATCTCAGCACCCACTCAAAGTTGAAACAGCAGTGGAAGACGGGAGGACAGCAATAGACATGTGGTCCCTGTTGATTCACTCAGGAATAAAGGAGTCAGAGGGAGAATTGAGATAAAAAAAGAGTAGGGGACGCCCCACTAGAGAACCCAAACATCCACAAAATGTCTGGTCAGCAAGAAGGAACTCCTCTTGGCTGTCCACTACTGGGTCCACACAGTAGTTAAGAGAATAAAAAAAGAAGTTAATTTACTTCTAGAAAACAACTTACTATAGTTGCTGGAATTTTTAAAATTCACCCAAACCAGAGTTGCACAAAATGGTCTAACCCTGGCTAACAACATCCAGAGAACCTGCTCCCAGCCAGGGTCCATGCCTGCTTGTGTAGAAATCATAGAGGTGGGCATATTGGCGGCTGGGTGAGCCATACAGGAGACTCACACTGAGAGCCTCGGTTTCACGGTCAGACTAGGAACCGTGGCTGTGAACTTGGGATGCTCCCAGGGTCTGTAAGCCACTGAGCTTTGTTCTAACCATGCTTTTGCTTGTTCCATGTTTTCTTTTCTAAAGCTGAGGAGGTTATTATCCTCCTAATGGCAAAAGATAGTATTGAGAACCTATTAAGTAAAAATGCATTGCTTTGACATGTTCAATAGCAATTTGCAGCAAATTGGACAAGAGTGATCACCAATGGAGGCAGCACTTTCATCAAAGGCTAGCCCTGAGTCCCACCCCCACACCTCCCCACACCCCATACTCCCACCCCAGAGAGAGACAACAGGAGTTAACAGAGGAATCAAAAGACAACCAAATGTTTAAGACAAATTTACATTCAAAAGAGGAATCATGGAGCCCATGGGTGGAGCTGTGTTGGGACAGTGCTTGCCTAGAACCCACAGAACTCTGGCTTAGAGCCTCGGCACCTAATAAACCGGCATGGTGTTGAACTTCTATAGGCTGAACACTTTTGAGACAGAGGCAAAAGGAGCAGGAGTTCAAGACCAGTTGGGGATAAGTGAGACCAGCTCCTAGGAGGATGGGTGCCTTGTGGCTGGTTCCATCTGAAGAGAAGGTCTCTACCCTGTCACTTTAGAGGGTACCCAGCCGTCACTCCTGCCCAGCCTCGTCTGGTGCACTTGGACTATAGAGTGCCCAGGCATGGCTACAGCTATTCAGCTGGACATTTCTGCCACGACCTGGGCACTGCTTTTGTTGACATTCTTGCTCTGCTCAGATTGTGTGTGTGTGTGTGTGTGTGTGTGTGTGTGTGTATGTGTGTTATCTTAAAAAACGTAGAACCATGTTATTGTTGTTGTTGTTTGTTTCTTCCTTGGAGCTATGTGTAATATGAAGAAAAGAGATAGATTTTTCATTTTTTACTTTTGTTAGCAGAGTTGTTAGGGGCAGTTCTTGGGCTTTGGAAGCTATAAGAGGCTATGCTCTCCTCCATACCCCATAAGCCAATTAAACGGACAAATAATAGTGAAAGGCAGAGGAAAAAGAGATGTTTTTATCGTGACCACATTGGAAAGAACAGTAAAGAGGCCTACTTCTTCCCTAGTCCACCTTTGGGGACTTGACACAGGCTTAGGTTTAAACAGCTGTTTATAACTGAGCAGTCCTGGTCGAGCTGTGCCCATCACTGACCATCATTGTCTGGGCTCCAGTCTTTCCTACAAGGTGGTCTGAAAATTTGTCAGAATCACATGAAATCTGTTCCTGGGGGACAGTTTCTCTCTTTGGCTTGCATCAGGCTTCAGCCTTTTCCTTCCTCCAGCATGAGACCCCTCAGTAAATTCAATCTCTTTGGGGACCACTGTCACAGCAGTCTGATAGCCAAAGGGAGGGACAGAGTGTCTTTTCTCAGAATATCTTTAGTGGCTGCTCTTGACTGTATCTGGAGTGAACGGCAATCCAGGAGTGGAGGGCGCACCTGTGAGAGATAGGCTGCTTGATTTGAAGTGAGTGAATCCACTTCAAGTCCTGACCTTTGAGGAGTGAGGACACCTATGATCCTGATCTTGCGGTGGGATGACAACATGCCTTTGATCCTGATCTTGCGGCGGGAAGACACACCTTTAATCTGGGCCACATCTACCTGCAGCCTATATAAGGCCATGGAGGAAGGAAGATTTTGCTCTTTCCCTGCTTGCCCTTGCCTTGCCAGCACCTCCATTTCTTCACTGGCATTGGAGCCTGCTTCTTCGGGATCCAGCACACACAGAAGACCAGCTGAGACACCCAGCCTTGTGGACTGAGCGACTACTGCATTCTTGGACTTTCCGTTCATGGCCAGTCACTGTTGGATTAGCTGGACTGCAGCCTGTAAGTCAGTCCAATAAACCCCCTTTATTTAGATAGATAGGTAGATAGATAGATAAATGGATATAGAGATTAAGTCCATAAGTTTTGTGACTCCAGAGAACCCTGACTGATACAGACTCAGGATGTTCTGCCTTTGAGCAGGAGCAGCTGGAAGGTGGGAGGGGAGCTTGGTGTCATTATGATGAGCAGAGCACTGGGACATGACAGACCCCAGCCTGGCAAACTGAGAGAATACAATTTCATTTTCTGTGAAGAATGCAAGATTCCTCTTTCCATAGCTTCTCCACACCTGAGCCACTGTATGGCCAACTATGGGCCTTGAATGGGGATTTCTTTGATGCCAAGTGATAGAAAACGTGCTGGCTGCTAGAGAGAGAGAGAGAGAGAGAGAGAGAGAGAGAGAGAGAGAGAGAGAATGAGAGAGAGAGAGAGAGAGAGAGAGAGAGAGAGAGAATATGTCAGTTATCAGTCACCTATAGCTTTTATGCCAAGTCAGTGAATTGTTATTGGCAATGACTAATGCCACGACAATGACTTGTTATTTCTTCTTATCTTTATTAAGAGATGTATCAAAACACATCACTGTTTAGCATTTAACCGTAGGATCACTTTTCATACAGAAAGAAGTTTTCAAGTAACTCATGATTATGTTAAGATTCATCGTACTATTACATAGAGTAGCACTAGCCACTGTGAGTAGGAATGTCCCTACTTTAAAATCGTTTTTTTCCAAGACACATAATGTCCCCAGAAAAAAAGTGTCATCTAATTCAATTTTTATATAAGACATCATATAAAGGGCCCTTTGTTGAAGCCAGGAGAAAATAGTTTTGTTTAACACATGGTGTAGAAGATATATAGACAAGTTCAGGAATGCAGTCTATTTTCTGTTGATATAACTGAATACCACAGATTGAGAATTTATATGAATGACAAGATTAGCTGTCTTACTGTTTGGGTAATGTATTGACTATGTTTCCATTGCTGTGATAAAATACCAGAACCAAAGTGTTTAATTTGGCTTACAGTTTCAGAGGGTTAAGCCCTCATGGAGGCAGAAACAGCTGAGAGCTCACACCTCACCCCACAGGTAGAGAGTGTACTGGGGTGTCAGAAGGCCTTGGAAGCTACAGTGCCAACCCCAGCGACACACCTCTTCCAACAAGACCACACCCTCAATCCTTCCTAAAAGGCTTCTACCAACTGGGGTCCAAGTATTTACATATATAAGCCTATGGGGGGTCATTAACATCCAAACCACCACAGGTGTCTGAGTAGTCACAGAGCATGGCAGTGGCACCTGCTTAGCCTCTGTTGAGGGATACCTAGCTGAGTCGGAGGGCATCACATGGGATGGGATGGCAGTTTGAATGAAAATGACCTCCAGAGGCTCAGATTTTGAATGATTAGTCTGTAGTCGGTGAAACTGTCTGGGAAGGATTAGGCAGTGTGGCCTTGTCAGAAAAGGTGTGTCACTGGTGTGAGCTTTGAGACTTCAAAAGCCCATCTCATTCCCAGTTAACTCTCTCTGTTGCTTGCTTGTGGATCAATATGTGAGTTCTTGGCTATGCTCTAACGCCATGCCTGCCTGCCTGCCACCATGTTTCCCACCATGCTGGCCATGGACTCTAACCTTTTGAAACCATAAGCCCCAAATAAATGCTTTCTTTTGGAAGAAGAAGAAGAAAAAGAAGAAGAGGAGGAGGAGGAGGAGGAGGAGGAGATCTCTATAAAGTTTCTACCTTTAACAGACATAGTTGGAAAAATCCACAGGTGAAGACAATGATAATATGCATATCAAAATCACAAAAAGGGACAGGTAGGACCTGACAAAGCTGTTCTCCTGAACAGGTGACAGGACCTAGGAAAGAGCCAGCATTCAAGGGGAAGTACCTGACATTCCAAACTATTAGATAAAGTTACTAAACATCCCTGAGTCCTGGATTCACCCATTCTCCTTACCCAGTCTCTTTTGTGATAACCAGCTTTGGGGACACCCACATTTGTTCATTAGCAAAGTTGGACTGTGCTGCCTTCCTGCTCAATGCCTGTCTTCTACAGAAATTTCTGCCGGGCGGTGGTGGCACACGCCTTTAATCCCAGCACTTGGGAGGCAGAGGCAGGCGGATCTCTGTGAGTTCGAGGCCAGCCTGGTCTACAGAGCTAGAAATTTCTGTGTGGTATGTTAGCAGGTTAATTTGGTGGCATTGACTCTGTAAATTTGACTGTTAGAACAAAGAATGAATATTATTGCTCTAAGACCTCATGGTGTGGGGGAGTAGAAAGGTCATTCCATTGCCAATCAGAAAAAGTTACACAGCTGAGGTGTTTTGGGAAAGAATCCTATTTTGAAGGGAGAATCGTGGGCTCATAATGTCACAGATATGACATCAACTTTTCCCGCAGCTCTGCCAAACAGGTTATTCCATGTGGACATGGACGTGTACGTATGCACTACGTGGATCTGCCTACTGGTCTGTCAGCTGTGCATTTACTGTGCAGTCTAGTGGGCTCCAGCAACAACTAATACAAAAGATTATTCATAGCTACACACACACAATTTCACTTGTTTTTATTTTGATTATACTAGGGATGGAGCCCAGTATTTTCTACATGCCAGGCAAATGCTCTACCACTGAGCACTAAGTTGCATCACCAACCTTGAGAGGATTTTCAGTGATTGTGGTCATCATATTTAAGGTGTACGCATGCTTCTTAACTTCAATGTTAACCCAAGGACTCTGCATACCTAGAGATTCTATCTGCAAACCCAGGATCTATAGCACTCTCTTTTCCAACCTCTAGACAATGCACAGTCTAATGAAATTGCTCTAGTAGATGAGTCTTCCCTGGCAAGGCTTGACAAAACAGGCTTCCCACATAACCAGATCTGACATTCATCAATACATAATCATTAGTGGTAAATTTAATCTGTAAAAATGGCTGCCTGCTGGTTTCTTTCTCCATACATTTTTATCTCTTTATTTAACCTCTCTGACCATTCATTTCCACTTCAAGCCAGCATGAACTCTCACCCAGCAGTTGGGAGCATGTACCCAGTCTACATGTCCACACATGTGGAAAAGCGTGTGTAGTATACTGTTCAGGAGCCAACTAAGACCTGGGTAATAACAATTGGAGCTGAGATCCATACTTCCTGTGTCTTTTAAGCCCATGGTAGAGATAAGAGTGACCTTTTTTTACTTTGCAGCTCTAATGCTATACAACTCCCCGAGGCCACACAATGTGGCTGGCGTGTTTTCTAGACACAAACTGTGGGAGTTTAGGGTATGAGAAAGTGGAAAGGAAAAGAACATCTGGGAATGGAAGCAAAAGCGAGCAGCTGGTATTGAGCAAGGAGAATCATACACTTCAGAGGCATCTGGTGTCCTACTTCTCCACCGGTGCAGAGGGAACAAAGACTGCCTGTCGCAGGAGTTCTGTATTAGGTAGTGTCTTAATTACTTTTCTGTTTCCATAATATATATATTTTAAAAAAACACCATGACCAAGGCAACTTACAGAAGGAAAAGTTTCTTTGCGTTACGGTTCCAGGTGGGGAAGAGTACCTCAGGAAGCTAAGAGCTCACATCTTGAACCTCAATCACAAAGCAAAGAGAGCAAACTGGGGGTTGGGGGAGGCTTTTGATCTCAAGGCCCATCCCCTATGACACACCTCTTCCAGCAAAATCACACCTCCTAAGCCTCCCCAGACAGTAACACCAACCAGGGGCCAAGTCTTCAAACACTGTAGGAGTGTTCTCATCCAAACCACCGCGGATGAAGTTGTGTGATTACTTCTCTGAACTGATATTCTGCCCTGGAGGTGAAGCTCATTAAAACTCAGGAAGTCAAAGAAACATAAGAAATAAACAAGACCCACAAGCCTCAGACAGTTTCTCTAACTGTGAATATTTGTAAAACTCGGTTTGATTTGGTCTGATTTGGATTATTGCATTGGTGGGGAGGTTTATTGGGGTGCAGAAACTTTTCATTGGGGAGGAGCTTTACAATTTCTGTCAATTACAGAAAGTCTTCAGGTTCCCCTACTGCTGTTGGCTGTTAGAAACTTTGAGATCTTCCCTCAGCTCCTGAGCTGAGACTGCTCCTTCCCTGGACCAAGCACGAGGTTAGCCAGCATAACCATTCCCATCTGTTGTGTGAGCGGTCCTGGGAAGTTAGTGAACAAAGATCTACTCACCCCAGATAAGGTGCTATTGTCCAGCCAAAGAAGACATTCTACCCAAGCCAGCTTAACAAATCTGGGGAGTAGCAATTGATTTAGGTCTTAATTGGGATCCTTAACCAAGTCTAAACACTAAGTTGACACAAGATAGATTGACAAGAGAAAAATCACACATTTTAATTTTTTACATATAGAGACCCTTGTACAACAGGAAAGAACTAATAGAAGAATCTCCAAAGAAAAAACTTTTACAACCCTTTGGGCAAAGAACTGGTAGACTTGTGAACAAATGATGAGAAGGCTTGAGCTGCAGCAGTAAGCTGTGGAAGCCAGCAGAAGATATAAGGGGGTAGGGTTCCAATGCAGCAGAGAAGGGGTGCCATTTCAGTGTTGGCGTCAGCATCAGCCCCCATCATTGCTGAGAAGGGTTGGTGTTATTCTGGTGCAGGGAAGACACCTATCTCCGAGGAATGCACGGGGCTTGTTGTAGGTGGGGAAGGGCGGAACAGAAAGCCCTTTCTGCAATTACAATTTGTCAAGTGACTTCAGTAGAAAGCACAGAGGCTTCTCCTAACCCTTCAGGACTGCAGTTAATCACACTCTTGCGGTGGAGCTGTGTTCTCTGTTGAAAGGATATCGGTAGGATGCTGCCTGCCCGAGAGGGGCATGGTCCTGACTCTTGACCAGGGTCTTTCTGACCTCAAAGCCAACGTTCATTCTTTTAGTTTACCGTACCTCTCACCGCAAGGGGAAATGGTTTGGTTATATTGCACAGATTTATTGAGACTTTCAGGATTATGTCCATAAACACATTTCAGCACACTCCATGTTCCTTCAGTTCTGCCTCTCACCCGATGCTTCAGTCAGCGGCATGTGGAAGGGGTGGAGGGGAGCCCAAGCTTCCTTCTCCAGCACAGCCTTTCAGCAGAGCCTGTCTATAGGGTGACAAATATTTCTCTTTTTTCCACTAGGAAAGAAAGTCATAAAGGCTAAGAAGGCATTTCAGCCAGTAAGTAAACAAAGGCAAGCACAGGGATCTGACTTGATCCCTGGAACTCAGGGGAAAGGATTTTAAAAAGCAATGCATGGCTGTGCACTCTATAATCTCAGTGCTAGGAAGGGAGAGACAGGCGCATCTCTGGGGCTCATAGGCCAGCTAGACTAGTCTACTGGGTGACTTCCTGGCTCGGGAGAGACCCTGCCACAAAGGAAAGGTGGACAGAACTGGAAGAATGGCCCTCAAGATTTGTCATCGCAATGCTGGGGACGGAATAGCAACAAGGCTAAGTGTCTTCATACCACAGCCAGTCGGGAACATCTGGAGGCTTTAGACAAACCCAGCTGTAACTCGCTCCCACTCTTGGAATTTCACTAGCAGACGGAAAGCCAGCGCAAACCACTCATGCATTTTTTTGAGCCATGATTTTCATTGTTTCCATATTTCATGCTTAAGCTCTCATCTAGAATTTGATTTCCTGCTCCTCTTAAAATACCCTCCCATATGTTTTTCCCTGTGTCATGCTTGGTAAGGAAAAGGCTGTTGCTCTGATGCCGGCTGGAGAAGGAACTTATCTCTCAGAAACCCTCCCCCAGCTTTCCGTGTTAGCTTGCCTACTGCTGTCCATGTTTGGGTCATGCGTAGGCGGCCATATTGTTCAGATCCCATGGGTACTGTTTCTAGGAGAGATGATCTCTCAGCAGACTTCCTGTTCCTCTGGCTTTTATAGTCTTTCCCCCTGACATCTTGAGTATTCCCTGGGGTGCAGGAGTTGTACTGCAGACACATCCACTGGGCCTGGGCATGACATGATAGCGTGTTCTCTGCATTCTGATCAGCTGGGGTTTTCTGTAATGATCTCCACCCATTGCAAACAGAAGTTTCTTTGATGAGGGGTGAGAGCTACGCTTATCTGTGAGTATAAAAATAAATTTAAAGTGTATTTAGAAATGATGCTGGTTTCACGAAATGGTGTAGTAATAGGGCCTCTTCCAAGATGCAAGACCTTACCAGCGCTGGGTAGTTGGCTAGGTTACTAGTACCAAGCTTAATTTCTCTCTTTTGAGTGGGCCCTGAGTCTTTTAGACATCTGTTAATTACCACTAATATGTCAGAATCACTATTGCACCCTTAGGCACATCACACCATGCTGGTAATGGGTGAGGTTCATAGGGATGACAGCCACATAGAACTACTGGTTGTTAGCCTTCTGTCCTAGGGAGTTTTACTATTGCTGTGATGAAGCACCATGACCAACGCATCTTGGGGAGGAAAGGGTTTATTTGGCTCAGACTTCCAAGTAACAGTCTATCGGGGACCTCCAAGGGCCAGCCTCAATGTCCCCTCAGGGTCCAGAAGAAGACTTACAACAAGCGCAGGACTTAGATTCGAGGGCAGGATGATCTCTCCACTACATACCTTTCTGCATCACCTTCTTTATTCTTCTCCTGTTTGTTCCATTATTCTGTAAAGTTTCCAGTTTATATGCACACACAAAAACAAGGCAATTCTCTGAGCTTGGACATCCCAAATGTGATCTATATGAAAGACTCCTTTTCCTGACCGCATGTCCTTCCAAATGGAAGATAGTAGCAGGGAGGTGGCTTCTAATGTATCTCAGGAAATGAAGCAGAGATTGGACTGTGGGAACCAAGGTTATTGACTGCGTGACTAAATTTCCCACTGGAGAGTGGGGGAATGTATACCAGTATACCAGTACATGGGGAAAAGTTGTGCCCACTTGCCCATACTCTACTGAATCTTGCACCAAGGGGGAGCGTTTATGGCTTCACAAGAGATCCACTGTGAGAATCAGTCAATTCGCAAAAGGTGGTGGGCCCAGCGCCTTGTGAACTGGGTTTGCCTCTATCAGAACGGATTTGTTCCGGTGGGGTCAGCCTCCTGCTTTACCAGCTCAAATCTCACTGCATGATTCCTGCAGACCACAGCAACAGTCCGTCACTGAGGGAAGTCAGGGCAGGAACTCAAACAGGACAGGAACCTGGAGGCAGGAGTTGATACAGAGAACATGGACGGGTGCTGCTTACTGGCTTGCTTCCTGTGGCTTGCCCAGCCTACTTTCTTATAGAACCCGAGACCACCAGCTCAGGGATGGCACCACCCACAATGGGCTGGGCCCTCCCCTATCAATCACTAATTAAGAAAATGCCCTACATACTTGTATACAACAGATCTTATAGAGGCATTTTGTTAATTGAAGTGTTCTCTCCTTTGAGATGACTTGACCTTGTGTCTAATTGACATAAAACTACCCAGAACATCTTCCTTAAGAATTGCATGGCACCTTCTGGTAGCATGAAGGCTGGTCCTCAAGGAGGAGGCCTTCAGTTCAGTTCCAGCTCAGGTCCTCAGGGAGCTCTGTCCAGAGAACATCATATCTTCATCAATAAGGACTTACCTTCCACCCCAGGGGCAACCAAGGGCACAGCAGAAGCCTATATTGTTTTGGAGTTTTCTGGACTCCGCTGACCAACAACTTGAATGGAGGCTTCTCAGGCCTGGTATTGGAATGCTTTTGTTAGTCCATAGCTGGGGGAAAGCATTGTCAGCCCAGATGGGAAATTTTCATTTAAACTACATATAGATTTATGTATAGTTTTAGGCGACTTTTTCTGACATTACTGTTATTTTGCCCTCTTCTTTCCCTTTCCAGTGTTGGATCCCCCATCTCCCTAACTAAAGCTCCTCCCATTTTCCCCTGTGAATCACTCCTGTCAGCTGGGAAGAGGAACTGCAATGGTCAACAAAGGGTCAAGAGCACATAATGACGAAGGGAGAGTCCTGCCCATAAATGCTACTGAGCAAACTGGATGCTCATAAGGAGAAAGTCAAACAGAGCCCCTATCTCACTCCATATCCAAAATTCAGTTCAAAATAGATCAATACCTTATATGTCAGGTTTGACCATATAGAATTATGAAAAGAAAATAAAAGGCAAAGCCTTCTAACTTTGGTCTAGATAGCGATTTCTTGGATTCATAATATCAGAAGCCAGGATAATCAAACAGGTTGACATCAAATGACAGAATTTCTGCAGGGCAAAAGAGCAGCAACAGGGAGACCTCAGTAGACAGCGAGAAAACACCTGTGAACCAAAGGTCTAATAGGAGGCTAATGTAAAATATATATAAGGAATGAAAACATCTCCATAGCAAGGCAACAGATAACTCAATTTGAAAATAGGCAAAGGGGGGCTGGTGAGATAGCACCCACATCAGTACCTGAGAACCTGAGATTTCCCAGGATCCATGTGGCAAAGAGAAAACCAATTCCTGCAAATCTTCTTACCTCTAAAGCACATGTCATGATGCCCCCCCCCCCGACACATACACCAATGAATAAATGAATGTTTAAAAGGACAAGGGACCTGCATATCTACTTCTTGAGAGAACACACGCCAAGAATGACTAAAAGTTACATAAAACACGCTCACAGTTGATTGTTAGAGAAATACAAACGAAAAACACAGTCAGGTATCCCTTTGTGTCTGAATGGCTACCCTGGAAAGACAAAGGGAGCAGGTATGATTGCAGGCTCCTGCAGGAATGACAGCAAGCTCCTGCAATCCCAGGACTCAGGTGGCTAGGTCTGGAGAATTATTAGTTTGAGACGGGCTTGAGATATACAGTGAGACCCCCATCCAACCCTCCATCGAATAATGATGCAAAGGAAGTATTGGCGATGATCTGAAGACTGTGTCTTGTTGTGGGTAATATAAATTCCTGCAATCTTTTTTTTGGAAGATAGCATCAAACTCCTTAAAGCGCTAAAAATAGAATTACCATATGTGATCCAGCAATCCCGCTGCTGGATGGATGGATGGCCAAATGCAGTGAAATCAATATGTTGAAGTCATAATCACATTTATATCTTCACTGAAGTTTAATTCATGGGATCCACGGTATGCAGACATCCTGAGGGCTCATCAATAAAACACACGCACGGTAGAATATTATTCACCCTATAAGAGGAAGAAATTAGTTATCTGAAATAATTATGAATCTGACAGATATCATAGCAGGTGAAAGCATGTAAAATAAATCAGAACTATCTCTCAGTTAATGTAGGCTTTCACCACCGGGGACTGTGATTGTAAGTACGCATGTATACACACACACACACACTCGTGTGCATGTGCACACACACACACACACACACAGACACACAAATAATAGTAAAAGGCTGTGAACAACTGTTCCCTCAATTTGTATAATGTAAAGGGGGAATGAGACAACTTCTTGATAGACAAGTAACAAAACTGAAATGGAAAAGAGAATTAATTAACCTTGTATCTATCAAATAAATTGAATTAAAAATCAGTGTTAAGCCGGGCAATGGTGGCGCATGCCTTTAATCCCAGCACTCGGGAGGCAGAGGCAGGCGGATCTCTGTGAGTTCGAGACCAGCCTGGACTACAGAGCTAGTTCCAGGGTAGGCTCCAAAGCCACAGAGAAACCCTGTCTCGAAAAAGAAAAAAAAATCAGTGTTAAAACAGTATTAATGGTAACTTCTTCCAAATATTTAAATTCTTCCAAATATTTAAGGCAGAAATAATATCAAGTCTCCATAGTCATTTCAAGAAAACAGAAGTATATAGGGCATATGAGAATTTTCTGTATGATTTTGACAATGAACTTTAATTAAGAATGCATTTGCACACACAAACACACATACTTACACATACATACACACATATTCATAAATACGTCTGGGCAGAGGGAAAAGCTCATTGGGTGTAAAGCACTTTCGGCTTTAGCATCAGGACCTGAGCTGGGTCCCCGGCACTTATAAGGAAGGCCAGGTGGCCACACACCTGTCTATAACACCTTGAGGACAAGGCAGGAGGATTGCTGTGACTTGCTGGTGGTCAGCCTAACTCCAGGTTCAGCGAGACACAACTCCTTCTAAAGAGAACAACGAGTAAAGTGACCAACAAGATGTCCTTGCTGGCTTCTGTGTGTGTGCAGGGTCGTGAGCAAGGGCCACACCCGTGAATCCAACACACACACTCATGCACACACACATGCATACTCATGCACACATACACAGAGAGAGAGAGACAGACAGACAGACAGAAAAATTTCCCTATCTGCTACAAAAAAGAAAACAGTTGAAATTTGAAATTTTAAAAATGTTAACTAGTGTAACACTTTAAGAATCTAAAGACTTAAGAACTGGCAATATAACTCAATATTGGAGATTTTGTTAGTTTGCACAAACTCTGATCCCCAGCCACACAACTAAATAAACTGGCTAAATAGGAAGTTGGACAAGGTACACACCTATAATCCCAGTACCCAAATGTCTGAGGCAGGAGGATAGTGAATTTAGGAGAGGTTCCCAGCCTGGAGTTGCAGGACTGCCAAGCTCAAGAAGCCTGACAGGAGATAAATGAGACAGTTAAGTCACCTGTCCTCACAGCCTGGCTGTAGGGGACATTGATCAGAGCTTTAGGAGGCTACACTTTGAAATGGTGAACATGAAAGATTACAGAAGACAGAATTTGCATAATGAGGAGGTGGATGAGCCTTGATTCTCTCTGCACACTGCCGTTTATTAGTCTGCTGATTCTATGAACCTGCTGCCCTACTCCTAGAGAAGCAGGCCCTATGACTGCTCCCTCTAAGAAGAAGGCCCATGTATCAGCAGGTGCTGAGGAAAGCAAGCATCCAGCCCCTGTGATTTTACCAGACATAAAGGCAGTGTGTGGTAGGTGCTTGGGAGCTTCCACTTCAAGGGGCAAATTTAATGATACTACACACTAACCTGACATCTATCCAAATCTACTACAAAGTGCATCAGAAAGGCAAAGGGTGAGATGACTCAGCAAGCAGAGGCACCTGACACCAAGCCTGATGAGTTGAGACTGATCCCCAAGACCTACCTCAAGAAAAACAGCTCCTGCCAGTTGTCCTTGGATTTCCACACTCAAGTACTGGCAAGAACAACATTTACACACACACACACACACACACACACACACACACAAATGTAAAAAGCTAACTGCAAAATACAACACTCGTGAGAAATTCTAGGTGACTTTGTATTGGGAACTTTTCACATGAAGCATAAATATACAAAGAAATGTTAAGTTGTAATTTATTAAAAAAAATTTAAAGTCTGCGTTTCGAAAGACACAGATGAGGGCGTAAATATACAAGCTATGAACAAAAAATTGTTTCCAGCCTCTTATGTAACAGACAACCGCATGTGGTACAGACAAACATTTAGCCATAAGAAAGCAGGCAATCTCACACGTTTACTAAAGGTGTGCACAGCTGCGCATCTACAGAAGACGTGCAGCTTGAAAACAAGCGTGTGAGAAAAGAATCAATATTGGGCTGGAGAGAGAGCTCAGCAGTTATAAGCAGCCGCTGCTCGGGTAGAGGACCCAAATTCAGTTTTAGCACCCACATCAGGTGGCTCACAACCTCCTGTAACTCCAGCTCAAAGAGATCCAACCCCCTCTTCTGGCCTCCATGAGCACTGCACACACGTATGCATCCCATAAATAAAGATAAATAATAAGTTTCTCTTTGGGGAGGATGAGGTCTCACTATGTAGCCCTAGCTCTCCTTGAGCTAGCTATATAGATCAGGCTAGCCTCAAACTCACAGTGATCCACCTGCCTTTGACTCTTGGATGCTGGAATTAAAGATATATGCCAGCTTGCCTGGCAAATATTAAAACTTAAATATAATTTTTAATTAAATACAAATTAAAACAATAATGAATTAATATTGCACATGTAATGAAATGTCAGTCTTTAAAATTTAGGACATCTTGATCTATTCTCTGACGGTCTCATAAATGTTTACAATGTATCTTGACCATATTCACCTCCAATTCTCCTTCCTACTCCCCCCAAACTCCCAACATGCCCTCTTCCCAACTTCAAGTCCTCCGTCTTTGTTTAACCCATAGAATCCAGTAAGTGTTGCCTGCTGGACTGATAGTGTTCTCTTGGCCTTGCTCAGGTCTTATGCAGGAAACAATAGCAACAGTGTGTTCGTGAGAGTGAAGGTTTAAGCAGGACAGAGGTGAAGGGAGAGAAGAGAGAGGGATTAACCAAAGCTAACTATATATGAACCTGCTACTCTGTAAAGTAATTAAATACATATAATTATATATTACACTAAATATAATATGTTACATAATATATAATATTATATAATATATTAAACTTTTTATTGATTTTTTTGTGGATTTCATATCATGCATCCTGATCCCATTCATCTCCCATCCCTTCATATCCACCTTCTTCTTTCACCATCTCCCCCAAAACAAAATAAAATTTAAAAAAAAAAACCAACCAAATAAAAACAGAAAAGAAAAAAAATATGTCTCAGCGTGGAAGCTGTAGCGTGCCACTGTGAGTCACACGGTGCACGCTTTAGTCCATGGATCTCTACTGACAAGCGCTCATTCCAATGAGTCATTGGTCTGGTTTGAGGCCTCTGGCTTCTGCTACTCTCTCCATACTGGGCCCTCACTGTGTTCCCTCTTGGATATCCTATTGATGCTTTGTGTCTTGGAGATCCTGCAGCGCTGGATCTGCAGGTCTGGCCCCTTCCCATGCTCCAGCAGTTCATAGAAGAGGTGGATGTTGGTGAGGTCCAACTCATAGATGTGGTTCTGGGCCTGGGTGGTAGCTGGGTTTCCCTCATCTTCACCACCAGGGGGAGCCCTCCAGCTCTGCCTTAGCTAGCTCACCCACTGCAGCGGGCAGCTAGGAGCAAGGCCGGTTCTCCTGCTCTCAGGCCCTTGGGACAGATCACACCACACCCCACCGCTGACCGTAGAGAGGGTCAGCTCTACTGTTTGGCCCAGGCGAGGTGTACAGTCAGCTTTCCTAAGTGCTGCAGTTGGTGAGGTGCGGGGCCAGCTCTCACACTCTCATGACCTCAGGGCTAGCTCTCCCACCCGCCACAGGCTTTGAGAAGCCTGGATGGGGTAGTGCATCTCTCTCCCTTCCCTGTTCCACCATATGGCAGATGGAGGTGGAGCCAGATCTCCCGTGTCCAATTGCAGGGCCAGATCACCTGCATCCCCTTCAACAGGCTCAGCTCTATTGTGCTGCCCAGGCCAGGTGCAAGGCCTGCTCTCCCCGGTATGGCCGCCAGTGAGGGACAAGGTCAGTCCTACTCTCATGATCCCAAGACCAGCGTTTCTGCCTAAAATAGGTAGCGAGGGTTGAGGGAGGCATCTTTCCCTATCCCACACAACTGTGTGACAGACTAACTCTCCCTAATGCTGCAGGGCCAGTTCTCCCTAGCATTGCAGTCCTTGAGGGGCTGGGACAACTCTGGGCAACCCTATCCTTATCTTCAGTGATAACTAGAGCCACAGACCCAGCCTGGGCCTCTGATGTCATCATGGCTCTAACTAGTATCAAAGGTCACACAGATTGTCATGGCCCCAGTGGCAGCGTGGTACTTGAATGCCAGCATGTCCTCAAGTGGCAGCCTACACCCTGGGTATCTATCTGCTCAGCATTTGATGGTAACAGGCGCCATGACAGACATCATTGTAGACCCTGGCTATAGGAAGGCCGTGGATTCAGACATGGCCCTTGGTTACTGTTTGGGTCCAGAAGTCACGATGGCCCCAGTTGGCAGCACAGGTCACTCGGATCAGGATGGTCCCAGTGGCAGCATGACACATGACCTTGGTTGTCAGCCCAGACTACAGGCCTCTGCAGAGCCCTCAGTGGTAACAGCAGTCACTGGCATCAACACAGAGCCTGGCTGAGGCAAAGCCACAGAACCAGACTTGGCCCTAGGCAGCAGTCCAGTCCTGGACTTCACAAGGTGACAGTGCAGGCCTCTTAGATCAGCATAACCCCTGTGGGGGCACAACCCTTTGACGACTACATGGTCACAGGTGGGGGTCCAGTCTTCAGGCATCTTCAGGGACCTCGGTGGTGTTAGGAATTTTTCCAACGCAAGCTCTCTGCCGACGCAAAAATCCCAATCAAGCCAAATGATGAGACGAATTAAAGGAGGTCCAGGTTTAATGAGATTTCTGTGTTTTCGGGTGCCGCAAATGCGACCACGGGGGGGGGGGGGGGGGGGGGCAGGCGGGAGGCACAGGGAGCAGTTTAAATAGACTGGGGGAGTGGTCAAGGTTTTGGTGGGCTGTCTCTTCCCTCCTCGGGGGAGGAGTCAAGGTTTTGGCGGGTACAGGGACAGGGCCTCCAAAGATGGAGGCCAGAGACCCGGACTTACAGGTGGTAACAGGGGCCACAGACAAAAACACAAACCACCATGGCTGTGTCAGGGCCACAGACCCAGATATGGCCCTTGGCAGCACCCCAGGCCCAGACATCACCGTGGCCCCTGGTGGCAAGCAGACCATCCACGTTAGCTGGTTCCTCACTGCCCTCAACTCTTGAGATCCACCTCTCTCCCCAGCAAATGAACCTTTCTGCCTCTTCCTCTCTCTCCCATTTCCCTACCAGATACTCGCTTACCATAATGGTGCCTGACCACTGGTACCACAGACCCATGGTTTATCTCTGTCCACCCAGAGCAAGTCCTGGAGCAGAGCTGAAGCTATCTTCCTTGTGCCTGGGGCCTCATGGTGCTAGGTGACTCATGGCTGATTTCTGTTGCTAAAATATACATTTTTTTTTTTTTAGAAAAAAAAGCTTGGCCACATATACCCTGCAAGGGTGGAACAATGTTTCCCATAGAAGACAGAAGTCCTTAATGAAAATCTCAGTGCCAGGCATGAGATTCCTCCCTACTAACTGTTGGTCAGGGAAGCCCCAGAGGCCCCTAAAAGTGTTATTTATTTAAACCTGACAATACCAGTTTCTGGCTACTATAAGAATTATAATTCATGGCTATCTACATGCCAAACGGTATGAGTACTTGGGAAGACAGTCTGGCGGAGTCTTACAACAGGGGAAAGAATTTGTCATACATATGACCTTATTGTATCTGCTCTGTGTGTAACGATTTAACAGAAGCTGAAAGGGCCTTTCCCTTGGGGCTGGCTAAGGAAGACACATTCCCTCACTACTTTGAGGTTTCAGGCATTTGTGGGGGTTGGGGAAAGAAAGAAAAAGACAGAAAGAGCCGTGTGCTGGCCATTGTGGACATGGAGGTCAGAGAACTATTTCAGGTGTCACTCCTTGTCTTCTCCCGTTCTGAGACAATGTCTCTTTGTTTCTTCACCATGTACACTAAACTGGCAGGCCCTAGACCTCCAGGGGATTCTCCTGCTGATGGCCCCCATCTCATCAAAGAACACTGGGATTACAGATAAACTCAAATCCATCCAATTTTAGGTGGGTTTCAGGGATCCAAACTCAGGTCCCTTTCGTCACTGAGCCATCTATAAACCCAACCTCTTTTATTTCCTAAAGCTGTGTCCCTTGGCACGTGATACTTCCTTCAAACTTCAAAGCCAACTGTAGTATGTTCCCATCATTTTCTGGCTACCTTTTGTTCGTCTCTTTGCACACCCATCTGCTCGGCACATCAACCTCTGTCCTGTAGCCAATTCTGCATCTACCTCTCCATCTCCCTTCACATGCAGAATGTTCGCATTCTGGGCCCTTAACTTCACCATATTTGACAGCCATCTCCCCACAAAAGGCAGCAGTTCCAAGCCCTAGGGGTCTGGCCCTACGTGGGTCTCTCTTCAGAGCCCACAGCATGGACCTCAACAACGGCACATGTTCAGCCAACGGACTTCAAAACCAGAGCTACACAGAAACCTGCAAGCAAATATTACAGCAGCCTCAATCTCAATTACCCCACATTAAAAGCAATGGATATTCCCTTAGAAGGTGGGCAGACAAGTAGTGAACCACCTGCATGACACCATACTGTCAACAATAAAAAAGGAGGGAACTCTCCAGCCTGGCCAAGACATGGTTGAGATCTAGTGGGGCAGCAGAGTGGCAACCTGCTTGGTTATCATGCACAATCCCCAGTCTACCAAGCTGTGTGTGTGGGGGGGGGATTAATGGATGAATCCAAGCAAGCACTTCTGGGGGACAGGGTGATGCATAATGCTTGGCTCCATTTATCTATCATGATGAAAAACTTGAAGTCACAATGGTAGAATAAAGCAAGAGTGATTTCCAGTTTGCAGGGGAAGATGACCCTCCAGAGAGAGCATCTACCAAGCAGCCTTCAAACATGTGGGGTTTCTACACCTGGAAGTGTAAGTACATGGCTAATAATTCCTTTACTGGGAAGGCTAACTCATCCCGGGATGAAATGCGGAACACAACAAGATAACCTCATTTTTATGGCTGAAGGGAGTGTGGGGAAAGTTCCTAATATAAGCACGTCTCTGCTGTGGAATAATCCTTCTGTACACTGTGAAGATGTGTTACTCTCATTGGTTAATAAAGAGTTGACTGGCCGAGAGTTGGGCAGGAAGAGATTGGATGGGAGAGCCAGACTAAGAGAAGAAGGAGGGTGGAAAGAGAAGTCACCAGCAGATGCAGAAAGACGCAGCAAGATGGTCATACCATATTGAAAAAAAGGTATCAAGCCAGAGGCAAAGCATAGATGAGAGATATGGATTTATTTAAATGTAAGAATTAGCTAGTAATAAGCCTGAGCTATTGGCCAATCATTTATAAATAACATCAAGCCTCTATGTAGTTACTTGGGAGTGACTTGTGGGTCAGAAACCTCTGCCTACACTTCTCTAGAAATGTGTGGTGGGTAAACTAAAGCAAATGGAGTCATATAAAAAGGGCTATAGGACTGATAAAGCCGTGCCCTGTGGGGTTGGGGATAAGCAGTTCTATCCTCATGTGATTGCTGTAACTGAAAAGTTAAGTGATTATGATGTAAAAAAATCAGGCCCAAGGTTCTCATTGCTGGAGCGAGAAGCTTTGAATAAGCAGGGGAAGCAGGGTCCAGGTATGGTGGTCTTGAGCTGGAGACATCTGTGTGAACTAATACTTACATCCATGTAGATACAGATGCTGGAAAACATACATATGCAGCCTGGGGAGATGGCACAACCAATAAAGCGGGCTCTGCATAAACATGAGGACTGGTGTCTGATCACCCATGCCCATGTGAGAAACTAGGTATAACTGGGCAGTGGTGGTGCATACCTTTAATCCCAGCACTTGGGAGGTAAAGGCAGGTGGGTCTTGGTGAGTTTGAGGCAAGCCTGGTCTACAAAATGAGTTCCAGAACAGCCAGAGCTATAGCACAGAGAAACACTGTCTTCAAAAACAAAAACAAACAAATAAAAAAAAACGCTAGATATGGTGATACACACTTGTGATCTCAGTCTTGAGAAGCTGAAGACAGGTGGGCCCCTGAGGCTCAGTGGTCAGCCAGCCTAGCCCAGTGACCAAGTTTCAGGCCCCAGTACAAGAGTCTGTCTCAGAAATAACAAGTGATCATGGGCTGTCCTACTCCTGTGGAGAGTTCAATAACACAACTCATGCACTGAGATGCATGGAACCTCACAGCAGAGTGGGTGGGAACATTGCACAAGTCCATGGAGTCAGTTGTGAGATTGTGTCTCCTAGAAATGACAGGGAAGTTTTGCCCATGATACCTCAACAATATGGCTGCCTAAACAATATGTGAACAAGTACAAAACCAATGTCTGTGCCAACATAGAAGGGTGAAAATGCATAGGGCCCCACACCTAGATTAAAAAACCATAAGCAATTAAGGATGCCAAGGATGGAAGAAATTGCCCTTCTCTTCCCTAGGATGAGCTCCCCAATGGGTTATCCAATACCAAGAGGTCAGCTCTGAAGTCATATACATGTACGTAACATTAAATAGACAGGGCATGCTATATTGATATATTCAGGTAGGTGTGTGTGTGTGTGTGTGTGTGTGTGCAACAATAACAATTGAATAAAAAGAAGCTATGATTTCAAGAGGGAGCAGTGGGGTGTGGAAATATAGGGAAAAATTGCAAGGAGGAAAGAGAAGGGAGAATTTGTACAATTCCATTTTAATTTATTTTTTTAAGACTGATTTTAAAAAAGATCCTCTGATTATAGAGGAAATAACTTGATATATAAAGAATCCTGACAAGTCACTAAAAACTATTTTGGCTTAATAAGTTAACACAGGAAAGCTGTTAGATAGAAGGTCATTATGTAAAAATCAGTTGTATTTCTATATACTAGCAATGAACACTACGAGAAGGAAAGAAGAGGACCGTTTCCTAAGCAACTGCATTTAAAAGAATAAAATGCTCAGGAATAAAGAAAACTAACATACTTAATAAAGATAGACACATTTCAGCAACACAGCATTAGAGGAAGAAAGGCAAGACTCTAAATAGATGGAAAGGTAGGGCAAGTTCATAAATCAAAACCATTCATATTCATAGGATGCGCTCTTGAAAGCAATGTACTGATTCCGTGCAATCCTTCTTGAAACTTGAATGGCTTTTCATGAATAATTTTTAAGACAATACTAAAAATTCAAATGGAATTGTAAAGGACCCAAGCAATCAAAATAATTTTTTTTGAAAAAAAAAAAACAAGGTTGAAAGTTGTGCATTCCCAGTTTCGCAGCTTATTACAAAGTTATTATGATCAATGAAGCCAAAAAGTATGGCATACAACACAATGCAACTGAAAATTCAGATGTGAACCCACACAGCAATAGGCAGCATGTATAAACTGATTACTCTGCAGCATACACACACACACACACACACACACACACACACTCCAGTGTTGGTACAGTGCTTCACTGGAAATGTTCAGTGAATCTTCTAGAAGCTAATGGGTAGACAAGTCTATGAGTGATTGAAGGCTGAATGCAAATACCATTCCTACCTAAGTAGTTAGGGAAAGTTGGTTCCAAGAGTCTGAGGATCCCCAATCTGCAGATTCTCATATCCCCTGTACAAAAAAAAAAAAAAAAAAAAAGTTTCTGAACTACACGTGTCTTCCTGTGGACATTCAGCCATTTCCACATGACTCAGACCAGAACAGTGGGAATACTATTCTACATTACCAATGATGGCAAGAAAAAAATCTGCATGCTTTTAATAGAGACACATTTTCCCCTGTGTTTCCAGTCTGCAGTTGGCTGCAGGTTCAGCATGCTCTTATGTCAATTGCATTCACCCATTCGTTCCATGCACGTGCAGACTGAACTCCCGGGCACAGTCATGAGCATGTGCCCTTTCTGCTTCAGTTATTTCCAGGGAAGTTTGCAAGCAAACAGAACTACAAGATGCAGTGATGGCCTCAACAGAAGGATAATGTGTTCTTTCCTGAGTCCTGAGTTCATCTTGTGACACCCTAAGGGGCAGAGGAAAGAGTGAGGAGGCCAGGAAGTGTTTATGTTAGGCTTGCTCAGGTGAGCGGCTATCATGCAGGACAGTGGGGATGTGAACAGTTCTAGAAGAGTGAGGACAGTGGAGCTGGAGGGACGGATAAAGGAAGGAAGAAGGGCTCAGGTGTCCTGCTGAGAGGCCAAGGCTTCTTTCAGAAAACCTGGGTGGCCTCTCGCTTTCACTTTCCATCGCTCCCAGGTATGCAGTTTCTGCGCTGAAAATACACACTCGTCACTGATTAGTCTAAAAAATATAACGTGAAATAGTCTAGAAATGAAAATTCAGAATGTTCAAACTTCATTCAGTGCCATGATCTACTGCTACATCCTAGCTGCAAGGATCATTGCTTTGTCCAGAGCACCCGAGCTGAATATACCACTCACGTGTTAGTGACTGTTGTGTAACGTTCTTGTGGGGGAGGGCTGCTTCAGTCAGAGGAAAATGCAGCACAACAGGTAGTCAGTCAGTAGTCTTGCATGGTACTGCCCCAATATTACAGTGCTTGTGTTTACATCATCTTTCATAGGCAGGATAACAGGGCTGGGTGTGTAAAGAGAAGCCACAAGGTGCTGCTATAAATGAAAAGGCAAATGTTCTCAGTAAGCTAAGAGAGACGTCCTGAGATTTCTACGGCTCATGGTAATCTAGTGTGTTTAATCTCCATATTAAACTTTTTCACGGTTGCATATACAGGTAAAAATGGAATATGTAGGGTTTTGTACCATGTACAGTTCTAGGCATCCGCTAGAGTCTTGCAATGGTTCATGATCTTTTAAGATTTAACTTTCAGTTACACATATGTGTGTAGTATGTGCACATGTGTGCCAGTACCTGCAGAAGCCAGAGACATCAGATCCCCTGGATCTGGAGTTGCAGGTAATTCATGAGTCACCTGACCTGGGTGCTGGGAACTGAACTCAGATCCTCTGCAAGAGCAGCAAATGCTTTTAACTGCTGAGTCATCTTTCCAGTCCCATGATAGTTAAACTTAATTTCCAATTTGACTGAGAATCATCATGGAAACAAGCCCCTGTGTATTTTTGAGTTACCTAGCTTGAGTTAACCCTTGTGGGAAATCCCACCCCAGTGTGGGTGGTTCAGTCAATGATCTGAGGTCCCTGACTGAATAATAAAGGAGAAAGCAAAATGAGCATCAACATACATTTCTCTTTGCTTCCTGCCTGTGGAGGCAGTGGGGTGAGCAGCTTCAAGACTCCACTGCAATGTCTTTTCCACCGGGGTGAGTACCCTCCAGTCATGAGCCAAAAGCAACCCTTCTTTCCATGAGTTGCTTTGATCACAGCAACAAGATAATGAACTGGTGCCGGCATGCTATGGATCTCTGCTTTAGATTCAGGAACAGGATTCATGCAAGAAGACCACAGGGAACGCCGTGGAGCTCCATGAGGGAGAGCCCAGGAAGATGGAGCCATGCAGGGCTCTATGAAAGGAGCTCGCTAGAGACGGTGCAGAGTGGGTGGGAGCCAAGGCTCATTCCAGAGGGAGAGATGGAAGCATAGTTGAGGAGGTTTCTTGGGTTTCTCAAGGCTGTTTGTATTTCTTCTCTATGTAAGTGTTTATTTTGCGGTGATGCTTACCACCATTTCCCTGTACTTCAGAGATTTGAAAGTGTCCTCTAGTGAATGGTAAATTCTCGGAGGCTGGTATTTCCTGTCTTCACCTTCACGTTCTGTGATTCCTAGCACACCAGGGAGCCCTAAAAGGCAAATGTGTTGAAGGTGTGTGAACAAGTCAACAGGAAGTGGTTTCGGGTTAGTTGTCCCTTCCTAATATGCCCAAAGCCCCAATTCTAGAGTTCTTTGCAGCAGTCATTTGATGCAACCGGAGCCGGGAGAGGCCCTGACCAAGTGGAAGAAAGGTCTGGAAATACTGAAAGGTCTGCCAGTCTGTGCTGGGAGAGGATATGCAGCACTCACTCACTTTTGGAGGAACGCTGGGGATCAGGTGGCGTATGCAGCTTTAATCTGTTATAAGTTCCTCACTGGCAGAGGTTGGTCTCCGTGAGGTGTGTATCTACAGTTTAGCATCCTTACCCTCCAGAGGATGAGGCCCACCTTGTATATCGGCTGAAGGAGCGTTGTGAATGACTCAGTGGTACCCACAAAGAGAGACGAGTGGAGCGGAGGAGATGGGCAAGCTGTAACGTGCCAGCCCCGGTACCCACACAAAGGCTGGCCTGGGAGTCAGTGCCATTATCCCAGAGCTGGGGAGGTTGGGGCAGGAGGATTCCTGAAGCTCCTTGGACAGCAAATTTAGCCTAATTGGCAAGCTCCCAATTTAGGTTCATTACATACCAGCTGGGTTCAATGAGAGAACTTGTCTTGAAAAACAAGGCTTTTGACTCCTCTCTCTCTCTCACACACACACACACACACACACACACACACACACACACACACGGGGGGGGGGGCAGAGAGAGAAAAAGAGACAGAGAGAGACAGAGACAGAGGAGGAGAAAGAGGAATATGTGCACACGAGTAGGTTTCTTACCATCGTCAAAGCTCTGTCGTGGGGAGCCTCCTATGTATATGACAGAGGGATATAGCTGCCAAAGCAATTTATCCTTTTTCATCTGAATTTATTTAAAGTCTTCCACTCTCAAGACTTGGCCACAACTTTCTCATGATGTTCTGTATGTCCCAGCCTAACTCTCCACTTGAAATGTCTTTGCCATGGATATAATCTTACATAGATATAAGTTACTATATCTATTCAATGTTTGTGCTTTAATACTAGGTTGCTTCATGTATTTTAAATTAAACAAACTCTTTAGGAGGTTCTGGGAAGATCGATAAACTAAGAATGCAAACATGATGACCCGAATTTGGATCCTCAGCACCAACATAAAAGTCCAGGTGGGGAGTGTGTACCTATAATCCTAGCACTGGGGGTGTAGAGACACAAGGATTCCTAGGACTCACTGGCCAGTGGGGAATGGGTGAATCCCAGGTTCGGTGAGAAGCCCTATCTCAAAAAATAAAGTGGAGCATGACTAAGGAAGATTACATGGCATCAAGTTCTAGCCTACACATGAACACACGGGCACACTCACAAAAACATGTAAATACGCACACGTGCACACATACACGCATACACAAACACACACACTTTCTTTACTCACTAATTTATCTTTTTATTTCTTGGCAGTGACGCCAAGAAGTGAAGTCCCTTATTGTTGAATTAGACAAGGGTCTCGAGTGGAGGAATTGAATCCTTGCATGGCCTTCGCAGCAGGACCCACTGTGGAGTCTGGACAATGAAGTTCTCCCCAGGATTTGATTGACTTTAGGGCTGGAAACCATGCACGGAACACACAGCGTTTACCCCGGTGAGTGTTGCCTGCTAACTTTCTTCCCACTTCTCCATCAATATAGGAATTACAGGACAAGAGACTTGTTGTCCACCCCACACCAGATATCTGGCAGCAGCAAAGACAGCATACATAGGACACAAATCAGATACAATCGCCCCTGCATAGCACAGCATAGAATGGGGATGTCCAGAGAGGGACACGATCTGCCTCCTGGGGAGTATGGGTTTGTGTATGTCGTTCTGATAGGGTATGGGACAGAACATGCTTCCATTTCTCCCTCTTGAGTAAGACCAGGTGGATACATTTAGCCAGTTGGGTCATTTTAAATGACAGCAGGGATCTGACTGGGTGGTTCATGTGTGGGACCTTTGAAATCTCCTTGGAGAAGAAAGCCCACCCCACCCGGCCCGCCCGCCCCACCCAACCCATCAGGCTATCTGATGCTGGAAGCACAGTAGTGAAGGGAAGGGAATTAGCTCAACCAAGACCACACACAGCATATATTGAGCTGGCTGGCAGGAACATGGTGGAGAAAGCCAGCCTGGTGGCTGGGAGTTAGTCTGGCGCCTGCCAGAGGAATAAAAAGCCTAGCAATGAGGGCTTTTCTTTGGGGCAAGAGTGCCAGAGAGAACCATCTGGGCTCTAAAGCTCTCAGATGTCTGTCTGACCCTACCCAAGACCTCTCTCCCTAACTGTCCACCTATTTAAGAATCCTGTCTTCTCTCATAAGGAAAGAAGGCGGCCCCAGCTGCAAGAAGATCAGCCGTCATCAGTGGCATGGCCACCAAAGCACACCATTGCCTACTAACTGTTAGTGTTAGTGATTCTCACTGACAGTGAAATGGACTGGGTGCTTCAGTTCCCCACAGACGAGTTTCCCAAGCAGGGAGCCCTACAGGGCGTCTTCATCCAGGCACCTCCTCCTCCCAAGTTACCCCCTCTCTACAGGTTCAGGGGTGGCCAAGGACCTAATTCATATGACCCCCTTCAGCTACTCTCTCCCCGTCTCTTTCTCTCGGCCTTTCTCCCTCTGTCTCCCATTTAATGTAAAGCCAAAGGAGAAAGTTTGATTCTGTCTGTGTTAGGCCTGAGGGAAACTTCTGAAACAAGCCTATGTTACACTGTTTCCAGGGGAGCTCAGGCCTGTGTTTGTCAACTTGGCAGGGGTGGAGGAGGGGGCATCTGACAGAGTGAAGGCCTTGGGAGAAGGGTCCCCATGTGGCCGGCACCAAAGGCAAGGAACAAGCAGAAGCAGGGAATAACACAGGTTGTGTCAAAAAAAAAAAAAAAACAAACCCAACCAGTACTACAACTGTGGTCTGGATTGCCTGCAGTCTCACCCTTAGGGATGGTGGCTGCTGCTTGGCATGACTATTCTGGCATACAATTTCTTTGAGTCTCTTCTGGCTTTAGGCCAAGGGAAGAGCCCAGATGTGGGAATCCACTGTGTGTGTGGTTGGGGGCTGCCCTCTGGGTCTGACTTTTGGTAGGCTTCCGGAGATCCTCTACCCTGAGACTTCCTCTCCTCCCCTTTTGGTTCTGTTCTATCTCCTCCCTTGGGTAGTCTCTTTCCCCCTTGCTGGCCATGTTGTAACAGTTGCCATATCCTAGGAATTCAGAGGACAACTCAGGGGTAAGGAGCAGCCTTTCCCTGTTTGCACATCAACCCAAGTTCTCCTGACATTCCTTCCCTTCTGTAATTTAAAGAGGCAAAGGATGCGAAGAAACCACCCACCTACATCCCAGCTTCCTCAGGACCGTCTGCACCAGAGGACAGCAATCAGTCTCCACAAGGGCAGACAAGTTGGCTCTGACAGCCAACCGCTGCAGCGTTAAAGGATCTTGCATGGCACAATTGTGATTATGCCGAGCATAAAGCTCTCCACACTGTGACAACGCCCTGGCCCAGAATAAATGGCTTCACCCAGCCCTCTAAATCCTGTTGTTTACCACAGTCAACAAGGCACGTGTCTACAGGAAAGACAGGGACTCTGGAAAGCAGAACACCTCAATAATGTCACAGCCAAGAAAGTTCTGTGGTTCCAACTGGCCATAGACTACACCTCTCTCCTGCGTGTGTATCCGCCATATGTCTTTACACAGGCAATCTCCAGACAAGAAATTGTATACTAGTATGGCAAGGTGAGTAAAAGAATGAAGTTTTCACAAGTGGCCCCGTCACCATCTGCTAGGCCAGAGCTGCCACTCCACCCTCAGTGGAGCCACTGCTGCTGCTGCCACCTGGGCCACAGCACTACCCACACCTGGCAACCATGACGTTCCTGTCCAGGGTACCAGCTGGGAGTGCCAAGAGCAGGGTAGTGTACAGCAGCCTGGAGCTCATGAAGGTCCCTCCACCAGACATGCTGCCCCAATGCATGATCATCCTGACTCTGAGCATCCACAAAATATCTAAGTTGAAGAATGGTCCACTTCCTAGTCCGTGTTGCCACTGGAGACCGTGTTGATGTCTGTGGTCCATTGCCGCCACTGGAGGTCATGATGATGTCCCTAATCGAGTGCTGCCGCTGGCAACCGTATCCATGCTGCCTCTGGATGATGTGGACAAGGAAACTTCTTTTGCAGTGGAATCAATGACTGCAGGCCAATAACTGAGAATGAGAGACACTGAAGGCTTCTGTGACAACCTGTCCTCTCCCTCAAAAAGAATGAGAGAGACACAGTCCAGACAGGAAGAGAATCTTTGAAAACTGTGAGAAAGATGCTGAGGTGTAGCTATTTATAGTCCATGGCTGCTGTCAAGGGTGAGGGGTTCAGTTTTCTTAAAGGGGTGGGCCTCTAGGAGTTTAACCATGCTCCAGTGAATATATGGGCAACACAAATTGGACTTGGTGGGGATTTGGGTTTTTGTTTTAAATTGGGGGGCTACAAGGGTGGGAGGGTGGATGTGGGAGGAATGGGAAGCGAGTGTGATGGGTACATTGCACAAAATTTCCAAGTAATTAATAAAACTATCATGTTGGATAAAAACCATATTTCCTTGTGGAACCCTTGTGGCTCATGGTTTGATCTTATCTAATTCTGTTCTGAAGGAAGAGAATTTCCAAGTCACCCTATAGTCTCACCAAGAAGAAGAAGGAAAACAATGAAAGTTCTTGGCAACACATTGGGGTGTAGCTGGAGAGCCACCAAGATGGTACATGTGACTGATATTATGCTTCAGCTTGAACACACTCTACCCTGAAGAGCCACACACATGAGGGAGGGGCAGTAAGTATGGGTAAGCCATGGAGGCATGTCATGGCTGCATCATGTAAAACCAAGGGAAACTCTCCCCTGAGTACGCTGCTTAGCGACAGAAAGGAACAGGGCCCAGGGTACCCCAGCACTTCTAAGATGGATGTGCAGTGCTGGTCTCTAGCTTTTGAGTGGCTCCCATGACTGTAAAATCACTCTCAGAGCAAGTGTGGAGAATCGTACTAGTCAGGAACGCTCGGAAGCTGGGTGGGAGAGAGGCAGCGCAGACCCAGACCATCACCTCGGGAGCTGTACAGACTGTTGGGTGTGTCACCTCTGATTCTTAGATGGTCACTATGGAGCTGTGCTCACAGAAGACCACTTCTGGAACTGTGTGGACAGTCAGGTGGGTCACTTCTGGTGTGGCAGGGACAGGTGAAGGGTCACCTCTAGAGCCGCATGGGCAGTCATGTGGCTCATATCTGGAGCTATGAGGACACTCAGACGGTCACCCCTGTATCTCTGCAGACATTCAGAGGGCACTCTTGGCCACCCAACGGGAGGGCCATCGCAGTGGACAGTCCAAGACTTCAGGGTCATCTTAGAACACGGTTAGTTTCTGCTCCTCTCCCATCCGCTGCCCCTGATATCACAGCAGCTTTATGGTGCTGTGCTGAAGATTAATTTCAATGAGGAACTTGCCCTTGGATTAAATGGCTTCTGGTGCTAATCACAGGAGCCTCTGGAGACTGGTAGCACAGTCGTGCAGCTGAGTGCGCTAACCATGCCTGGCAGAGGTTATTCTCAGCTCACACGAGGCATCCAGGTCGGGATGGGTGCAAGATGGCAGTTCCTCTCATATCACTACTCCCTTTGGGTTATGTCACATCCGGAAGTACTCCATCCTACCATCACCTGTCCAGCTCAGAAAAATCAGGTTTCCTCAAGGCCAGAACTGACCTCATAATGCGTGGCTGAGCTGCTGTCATGAGCAGGGTGTCTCCAGACTCCTCTATCCACACCATGCCTCAGAGCTAGACCCAGGACAAAGAAGAGTCCAGAGAAACAGTCTGTCTGTCCATGGGAAGACAGAGCAGTCAATGGCAGGCACCTACATCTCAGCGACAACTCCTGAGGATGTGTACTCCATCCACTTGGGTAAGACTCGGGGGCCACTATTTGGATACAATCCTGTTACTTATGCCAAGAGGGACCTTGTCCAGCAATTAGCCAGGTCAAGCCAGCTAACCACAGTTGAGAAAGGAAAACCAAGAATAGAATTCTGAGCTGTTGAGAACTCAGTTGGAACCGATATCAGTTGTCCTGTCGCATCTATAGGGGCCTCTGTCTATTCACACGGTATAGAAAACCAGAGGTCTTGGGAGAGCATATGCAAACCGTTCCATGTGTCTAACCACCCCTGACCACGGAAGTGCTTTCCTTGCCTAGGCCTGAAGTTCATTTGAAGCCTTGTGCTTCCTAAATATGAGCACTTTCCAGACAAGTGCACGTGGTGATCTTCATTGGTTTCATTGGTGTGGTATGTGTGTGTGTGTGTGTGTGTGTGTGTGTGTGTGTGTGTGTGTGTGCATGCTTGGTTGTACCTCTGTGAGAGGCTGGAAGACAACTTCTGGTGCCACTCATCTGGCACCATCCGATTGATTGATTGATTGATTGATTGAGACAGGGCCTTTCATTGGCTGGGAGCTTGTCAAGTAGGCTAGATTGACTGGCCAGTGAGCCCCAGGGATCTGATTTTTTTTTATTTTTTTATTTTTTTATTTTTTTTGATTTTTCAAGACAGGGTTTCTCTGTGGTTTTGGAGCCTGTCCTGGAACTAGCTCTTGTAGACTAGGCTGGTCTCGAACTCATAGAGATCCGCCTGCCTCTGCCTCCCAAGTGCTGGGATTAAAGGCGTGCACCACCACCGCCCAGCTAGCCCCAGGGATCTGACTGTCTCAGTCTCCCAGCTACAAGTTGGAAAGCATGTGTCACTAAACCTTTACAAAAACGAAACAAACAACAATAGCAGCAGCACACGGGTTCAGAAGGATAAAACTCAGGTTCTCAAGCTTGCTTGACAAACACTTTACCAACAGAGCCATCTCCCCAGACCTATTTATGCGGCTTTGAACTTGTCCATTACAAGAAAGATTGGGATGACACTACAGCAGAAGTCATACACCATGACTATGCAAACCGCTCCATGTCTGAGTTCCCCTTGCTTTAGACTGCTGTACTGATCAGGCTCGTAGGATCTCAGTCTTGGCTGTGGTATGAAATAGGCAAAGATAAAGCCCACTATTTCCTGACTATTGTGCAGCCTCTGACCACTTCTAGTACCAGGGAGCTCATCTGGCTACTGAATAGCTCTGAGGTCAAAGGTGAACTGGAGTAGAGGAGGGACAGCCCCTTCAACGGTATAGTCAAAATGCCTATCACATTTCAGTTCTACCGTGTGCAGCTCTGTGACCTGACTTGACCTTTTTGAGTCTCTGTCTAATTCTGCACAATACCAATAATAAAGCCTGACTCATAAACGTCAGCGTGAAGAGAGCTGATAGACAGTTCTTTTTCCAGTTTCTGCCACATAAGTGTTTGCTAATTTACCCTTTGAATAATGATTCCCCAGCCTCTTCCTCTTCAGCTCCTCTCTCTCCTCCGCTAGTGCCACGGTAGCTGTGGCAGTGATGATGAAGTGTTTAAGTGACACATGGCTTCCTATGAACTTCAAGCCCAAGCCAAGCAAACCACTTCTAAGGCCAGGAGTTGAGGTTAGGGCCACCAGCTAAGACCCTGCTCACAGGAACCTGGCTCAGTCATGTCCAATCACATGAAGGTTTGGTGCCTTTTTCTTTTTCAGTCTGGGAGCTTACCTGGGTGGTGTCTCCTCCTGAGGGAGCCATTCCCTTTATCCCAGTGCAGATCAGGCCTGGCATGAGCCTTAGCTGCAACATTAAATTTCATGGTGCTCTTTTTCTCGTCAAGCTGTTTATTTTTTTATTTTTTATTGTTTTGCCTTGCGTGCTGCTTTTTACTGTAGACCTGCATAAGCGTAGTTACAAGTAACCATGGGATAGAGTCAATATTAAGCTGTCTTGAAATCTCCTCCACCAAAGAAATCTGTCTATTATTTTTTCAAGTTAGCCCCAGGAAAATTCTGAGAACAAGAGCAGCAGGCAGTCACATTATTTCCAGAGTGTCACAAGAATGGTCTCTAGCCCCATTGTCAATATTGGTCCCCTCTAGAACTTGAGCTGAGCCTCCACAGTCCTCATTGCTCTCAGTTCTACTCTGATACAAGCTTCTCCTAGAATCCCCATTAGGCTCTGCCTACAGCATTCAACCACTTTTCTATTCCAGAGGTTTCTACAGTCCTCCTAAAAGCCAACAAGGTCAGGATCTTCACAGCAATAGCTCACCCCACGCTGCCAGCGTCTATCTTAGTCACCTTTCTATTGGAGTGAGAAAACGCCTTGGCTAAGGCAACTTTTAAAAAAAAGACATTTAAAATAGACAGGGTAGAATCTATGGTGATAGAATGCAAGGATGGTAGCAGAAACAGCTGAGAAGGGACATCATGGACCACAGTAGGAGACAGAGTTAGCTCAAAACGGTATGAGTCTTGAAACCCCCAAGCCCACCCTGGTGATATACCTTCCCCCAAAAGACTACACCTCCTACTCCTCCCCAAGCAGTTCCACCAATGGGGACCAAGCATTCAAATATATTCGCTTATGGGAAGACCATTCTTATTCAAGCAACGCTATAAATGAGCCAAACAGAGTCTCTATCTGGAAGTTTTTATTGGAAGCAAGAGTGAAAGTGGACCTTGAGAAAGGAAGGGAGTGGTGACATTCACCTGCAGGCTGCTGCACCCCTGCAGTGCATGCCAAGTAGCCGAGAGAAGCTAAGAAGAGATGAGAAAAGAAAGCTGAGAGAAAGAATATGTCCGCAAAGGGTGAGGCTCCCTGGAAGAAAACGGACCTCTAGTAACTGACAGTGCATTGAAAGGTAGCTACAGCCTGGAGTTGAAAATAGGGTTCAGCAGTTAAGAACGCTGTCAAGTCCTGCAGAGAAGCCAACCCAGGCTTTGATCCCAGCACACATGTGTCTGCTCACAAATGTCTGTCTCTCTTACTCCACTTCCAGGGAATCTGATGCCCTCTTCTAGCCCCTGTGGGCACCAAGCATGCATGGGGTGCATATACATACATGCAGGCAAAACATCTCTACACATAAAATTAAGTATAATTAATTAATTAAAATTTAATTCCAGCACTCGGGAGGCAGAGGCAGGAGGGTCTCTGAGTTCCAGGCCAGCCTGGTCTACAGAGGCAGTTTCAGGACAGGCTCCAAAGGCTACACAGAAAAACAAAAGCAAATAATAATAATAATAATAATAATAATAATAATAATAATAATAATAAAATAGCTATGTCTCTATCTGTGCCTGTCCACATGGGATGGATAATCTTGGTGGTCAACCTGAATGAATTTAGGATGGCCATGAAAACACACCTTTGCATGTGTCTGTGCAGGTATTTCCAGAAAGGTTTCGCATTACAGGGAAGATCCAGCTGCAATACAGGAGGGACCATCCCATGGAAAAAGTGAGCTGAGCACCTGCATTCACCTTGTCTGCTATCTGAATGTGGATGCCATGTGGCCAGCTGCCTCATGCTTCTGCCACTACGCTATGCCTTCCTTACTATCAACAGCTTGGGAGGCCTGTTCTGCAAGCAGATCTTCCAGAGTTCTGGTTAGAAGCGACAGAGCAGCGGAAAGGAACTTAGGATAGCTATTAATCTGAGGGAAAAGACTCACACGTGTGTGTTCCTGTCACGTCTCTCTATTGTTCTGCCTCTGTTCTAACTCTGCTGTCCTGATTATGATTCCTCTTAGCTCCTTCTCCTCTAGCCTAGAAACTCTCCTCATCCCGGAGGCTTGAAGCAATGAAAACAATGACAAGAGTTACCTCTCATTGGCCAAAAGTGCATTCCTACCATGGCAACACAAGGCTTCAGGGTTTCAGGTGTAATATTGTGATCATTGTGACTAGGGGCACAGTGTCCAGAGACAAACTTTGAGACATAGGTCTTTTGTCAGCTAGATTTGGCAAGAGAGGAACTGGCATGCTTTGCTTAGGGTGCTTTGTGTAGCAGCCTTGGTTGGACACCTGCAACTCTGGCCTTGTGCATAGCTGTAAGGTTTTAAACTTACGATCTATTTGCAAAATGCCTTTAGTCTAGTTTCAACTTGCTCTGAGGTGAAAATGAGCTAACTGTGTGCAGTTAGTCTGAGCAAAAGGACCAAATCAGGCATGCTGCCATGTTCCCTACCGTTATGATTATGGACCTCTGAACTGTAAGTGAGTCGCCCCAATTAAATATTTTCCTTTATAAGAGTTGCTGTGGCCATGGTGTCTCTTCACAGCAACAGAAATCCTAACTAAGACAGGGTGTAACTCATCTCAGTAGGGATCTGAAGGGAAGTAGTTTCAGGTTGCAGTCATCCCAGAGGAGGAAGCTGTATTGAAACTTCCTGCATGCACACACACACACACACATACACACACACACACACACACACACACACACACACACACACGGTCAACTGCTCATCAATATCAGTACTCAGACCAAGAGAAGGCTTTGCCATTCCTCTGAGCCTGACCTGGAGAAGGCTTTCCCATTTCCATGGGTCTGAGGCATTGTGAGTCAATAAAACACATTTGCTCAGAACTTCACCTGTTCCCCACACTACACCAAAGTTATTGAACATCCCAGCTTAGCATCATAGTGCTCTATAGAGTATCTGTTGGCAGCGTCCCCGGAGATCACATGACCAACTGGGATCTGAGGTTCACTCCTCCTGCTCATTACTATAAAAGAATGGGTCCTAGAAGCATTAGACTAGGAAAAGAATTCAGATTCAAAACCGAAAGTATGATTTCTACTGAAGAAATAATATATTTGCACCATTATGGAGCTGGAGATTTTTTAGGTTGAATAACTGAAAATTATGAACATCTGTATTTAGAAACATTATGTAGGACCACACAATACATATGCATCTATATGCACAAACGTTTGCAAGAAGGGTATGTGTGTAAAATTATGCACTCGGGTTAGCTAAGGATAGGTTAACTGGAGACTAAACTGCCTGCAGCCCAAACCCAGACCTTAATCTATTTAGAGTCAGAACTTCATTGGAGCACAGCCCTGCCAACCTAGTTATGTGGCTTTTGTACCTGATTTCCTGCTACAACAGATTTGAGTTATTATTACAGAGCTCATGTGAACCATAAACCTAAAGTATTTACTGTATGGATCTTTATAGAAAATACTTGCACCGTAAATACACCATCATGGATGCAGAGGAGCCTCACGAGCCCTGCCCCTCCCCGAGGGTTTATGGGAGTTCATGGTTTCTGGGGAGGAAGATACGTTTTATTCAGTGATAAAGTCACTGATAAGATGTGCCTACTCCTGGAAACAATGTCAATGGAAGTCATTATGTCACCAATTTAAAAACAGCGTATGAAAACAGAAAGGGAACTGTTCAAGAAGGGAAAGGGGATCAGTGAGAGAGGGAGAAAATCGAGCAGTGGAGAGGGATGTATATGATCAAGATGTATTATATGCATGTATGAAAATATACTGAAACTCATTATTAAGTGTAATCAGTACATGTTAGTAAAAACAGCAAAGAAAGTAATTGCCAAACTTATATTCCAGACAAGCTACTCATACAGACTCCAACCATGGTGTAGCAAAGCAAGGGTTACCTGTCTGTTCCTGTCTTGTGCTATCTCCAGAGCCTTTAGCAAAAGCTATCTTCCATCTATGCCCATCTTCCATCTGGGAAGATCTCCTCTGACTTTGCCTTATGGTGTCTCCTATGACTTAGCCACACCATGGCCCCATCCATGTTCGAGCACAGGTTTGTCACTTTGAGATTGTATCTGCCCCCACCCCAGTCTCTCCCTTGAGACAAAGACCTGAGAAACCCTTCACTGCTAAGACAGTGTTTCTCCACCTTCCTAATGTTGTGACCCTTTAGGACAGTCCTTCATGTTGTGGTGACCCCCAACCATAAAATTATTTCTATGGCTACTTCATAATTGTGATTTTGCTACTGTTATGAACAGCAATATTTATATATCCATATATGCAGGGATCTGATGCGCAACCCCAAGGAGATCACGGCCTGCAGGTGAAACCACTGCTCTAAGAAATAACAGGGTTTTGTAATCCAGTGTGTTTCCTTATCTCTGCGAGAAACTGGCTCTGAGCTTTGTCGAGGCTCTCACCCCTGGAGAAACTTTATCAAACTAGGGGGTCTCTGGCTTCCATTCTATCATTTGTCCTTTTTCTCTCTTCCTCTGTCTCCCTGGCTGGTGCATTCTCATCCCTGCTCCCATGGCGCCTTCTCTATCTACTCCGCCTTGCAGTACACAGCAGATGGTTTCATACTCTATAGCCTGAAGAACTCTGTCTACATTGTTCTCCCACCTTTTGGTCCCATCATGCTACTGCTGCCTCGGACATGATTTGCAGACCATAATGCTCCCCAAATTCATGCCCCAGCCATGACCTCTATGGTTACGTGAGCCTCCCCTCTGCCCTAATAAAGTTCATTGTCTGAAGGATCATCTCATTTACTTTCCTTTCTGGGACCAAACTAAAAGTCCCTTTCTTTCATCTCCCCTTTAACAGTCTGGAGAGCCATGCCATCCCTGGGTCCCACAACCATCACCCTCGTGGCATCCTTCATGGTTACACTCCTGACATAGCCGTTTGCATCTGAGCATATGCACCTGGAGTGGTACAGGAGGTTGTCCTGGGACCTCTTCCTGTCACATTTCCCAGCCATTCTTGTGTTAGTTTTGATTGGTTTTGTGGTGGTGGGGACTGAACACGGGGGCCGTACATGCGCTAGGCAAGCCCTCACCAGTGAATTTGTTCCTCGTTTGTCTACTGTTTATGGAGTACATTGAGGTGCATGGATGAAAATGGAGCTGCAACGCAGAGCTCTCAGTTGACACTCCTGCCCTTTTCCTCACAGCCTACATCTTATCTTAGTATTACATGTCTGTCAAAACAGAGGCAGCCGCTGGTACAATCCCATGCTCCAAACTCTAACCTTCGTATGGGATCACCGTACTTCCCTTGAACATCCTCAGCATGCAGCCCACATTTCCCTGGTCTCTCCTCAGAGTTCATCAGCTTTCCTCGTCTCTGTGTTCAACAGTCTCAAGGCATGCCAACAGCTGCCTCGCAGAATATGCCCCAGTACGGACTTTGTATTTTTCTTGTTTTGCACAGTGAGAGTGGAACTATATACAGAAGAAAACAAAAAAGAAGGACCCTTTTCATCATGTCTGACTGAGGCTAAATAAAACACAGGGGAAGTAATGGGGACATGGGAAAGGGAAGGAGGCTCCCACGCTGGAGTCTACTTAAAATCTCCCACCTGAGAAGAAAGAAGCATTCCAACACGGTTAATAAAATTTGTGTAAGGCCTGTCTGCCTTCCTAGCTGACTGGGTGAAAGATTACATTCTTCTTTCACCAGAGATCCATTTTATTTCCCTTTGGTGGGTGATCACTGGTGGGCACTCACGCCACACTAGACAGTTCCACTTCCATGATCGTATGGGCAGCATTAATTGACTTAGCGGGAAATATCTTTATCTATATCCATTGGTAGATATAGCTATGTGATATTGTGAAGTTTGGGGGAGAGGTATTGGGGCAGACCTTGTGACAGTTAGAAAGGGGGCACTGGGGATAGATATGATCAAGATATGACACATGTATGAACCTGTCCAATGATAAAACAGTACTTAGAAAAATCTCATTTATAGCTAAAGATAGGTGGTAACTCCCTGTGCAACCCTGGTGGCTCCTGGTTTTGTCTTATCGGATTATAATCCCACCTGAGTTACCGCAGAGCTATCCCATAGTTTCACTTATATAAAGGTAGTAGAATAAGAAGGAAGAAGGCCTTTTTGACAACTTTTTGCCATGTGAGTTGAAAGCCACCAAAATAGTACAGCTAGCCTGGTTCTCTCTGGAGAAGTCCACACCCCTGTTCTCTGTGCAGCTTAACTTTCTTTCTGAACTCTTCTCTTTTAACTCACATGCTTAAAACATATTTGCTCATCCTAGAAGCCAAGAATCCCATTTTGCCTGAGCCGAAGTCCCTGAGAGGTTCAGGGAATTTTTCAGACCAGGTTCACGTGGGCCATGACGTGAAGCTGTGCCTCTTCATCCTTGCTGCCACTTACCCCACTAAAGACATAAGACATGTCTGCTGGTCATGTGATCAGGGTAGTGTCTGCCATTTTGTGCCAGCTTCTAGATGGTATTTTTACTGTTCCCTGCTTTATCATCAAAACAAGTCATTACACCCATTAGAGGGGAGCTGCTGTGCATTCAGTAATGGTTCCTGCCTTTCTTATTTTGGATGTATTTATTTTATGTGCATGAGTGTTTTACCTGCATGCATATATGTGTACCATCCGTGTGCCTGGTGCCTGTAGAGGTCAGGAGAGGGTACTGAATCCCCCCGGAACAGGATTTATGGATGGTTGAGAGCCATTTGAATACTGGGAACCAAACCCAGGTCCTCTGAAAAAGCAACGAGTGCTCTTAACCCCTGCCTTCCCCCCCAGCCCACTTGGGATTCATTTGAAACCGAATCAAGCTGGCTCTGAATTCACTATGAAGCCAAAGACTACCTTGAATTCCTGACCTGCCTCTACCTCCCAAGTGCAAGGCCCGCGTACTAGTTCCAGTTATTATCCTGCTTGTTTGAGAAATGTCCTTTGCTTCTTTCACAGATTTGGCCTGCCAGTTTTGACTGGCTCCTGTCTCGCTTTTTAGTTTCCGTTTCGTATCTGGGAAGCCCAGCACGGGAAAGGTCTTCACATACGATCCTACCCTTGTTTCTGAGGACGCTTGCTTGTTTAATGACTTTCAGATTGCGAACTTCAGATTCTCAGAACTTTACCCCAGAGAATTCCTTAAGGGCGAGGTTTAAAGTTCATTTCTCCCCCAGGAGACAACTTCGGTTTCATTCTGGCAATATACAGGTGTTCTACCAACTCAGACAAATTTGGCCTGAGGTTTGTAAGTCTGTAAGACTCATCTGAAGTCTAGACTCAATCACACATCACGTCAGGCCAGGACTCCTCAATGGGAAATCCTTCCTTATTCATTCATATTGTCCCATCTCCTGTGAACTGTTTCCATCCCCCACAATCTCCAGGTCCTCTTTCTTGTAGAACCATTAAGACCCATCAGTGGGTCGAGCTGAGGGAGTGGTGCATGAATAGGACTGATTTCATAGAAAGGAAAAAAGACAGAGAAATAAAAGTTAGAGAGTCTGTGCGGTGGTTGGAAACACATCAGGGTCTCACTTCCTCAACTTCTGAGACCCTAGTGACCCCCCACACCCACTCTCGCCATGAGCATAGCTTTTAGAACACATCTGTGTGTTTCCTTTGTGCTTTTGCTAGGGATTAAAACTCATGACATTTTTCGCAGTCTTGCAACATTTTGTCACTGCAAATGAAACTTGGATGTCTTCTAGTCACATGGGTCTTTTCAGTTCTCTCTCCATTGGCTGAGAGTCATTGTATAATCTCTATTTGCACATAACAGATCTCCCTGATGCTATGGTTCTTGGTCTTTACATCATAAAGAAAGCTTCACACAGAGATATGCTGTTAGCTATTTCTGTTCTCTTTCATTTATGCGTGCACACACATGTGTATGTGTGTGTGTGCATATTAGGCACATATGTGCACGTTTGCATGTATGTGCGTGTATATGAGAGGAGGTGCATATATATTTATGCACGCATGAGTGAGGAGGCCCAATGCTAATGCTAGGAATCGCTGTTGATGACTATTTATTAATGAGGGTCGCTCACTGAACTTGGAGCTTGCTGATTCCAGATGGTCTAGCTAGCCAACTTGCCTTGGGGATACCATGTCTTTGTCTCCCCAAGGCAGGGATGACCCGGTAGGTGGCCACCATGCCTATGCAGAACATTGGTTTTGGGAATCTGAACTCCAGCCCTCGCATTGGCACGGCAATCCTCCGCTTTATCCACCGAGCCATCTCCCTGGGCCCTGCTCACTTTCATTAAGTTCTGATTTTTTTCTTGTTTCCTTGAAGAGATTTCTTCAGCATCCATTTCAGAGCAGGTTTACTGCTGACGAATCCTTAGTTTTCTTTCAGCCAAGAATGTTTTTGTTTTGCTTAGACTCCTGCTGGGTAATGTCTGGGTTTGTAATTAGCCATTCTTTGGGACCCTTAAACATACCATTCCTGTTTCCATGAGAAATTTGCATTCATAAAAATAATAGTTCCCCTGCAGTGTTATGTTGGATTCCTTTTCTCCAAGAGCATTAATGATCTTTGATTTTTGTCAGCTTGAGTGTAATGTGTCTGGGAAGGGCATTTTTAACAGTTTTAATGAGATATAACCCGATAGCATACAACATACACAGTTAAAGCCTTTCGGCAGATCTTCGTACATTCACAGTAAAGCGGCAATTGTCATTATCACTTCAGGACTGTGTTAGTCCCCTAAAGACAGGCCCTGCTCTCCGCGGTGATCTCCCTGTCACACAGACACACAACATCCCGCTCACCACTGCAGACAGCGATGAGCATACTCACATCTCTATGCAATTGCTGTTCTCACACTTTTACACAGATAAAATGAAATGATCTGTGGTTCCTTCACTTACATGATGTTTTCAAGGACGATCCCCCATTATGGCGAGGGTCAGAACTTCCTTCTCAAGTCGTAATATTCCATTTTGTGCCTATGTGGGGACTGTAAAAGAAATGCGCTGGCTTTCCTATTAAAGGGTTAAATGGGACAACACTTTAGAAGCTGCTTGGCAGAAAGTCAGATTCCCCCAGGCTCGGAACTTGTTGATATTAAAATACATGCTCAAGGTGGCATCTTGCTCTCAAAAGTTGTACTTTGCTCATCGTCTGTGCCCCCGCTAGTCAACTGCAGGAGAAGTGAGGCCGGGCTCTGCCACTTAGAGCGCTGCTCTGGACTCTTGGTGTTAGGGATAAAAGCCCAGCAGGACCCTTTTGCCTCTGGGCTCCTCTGTTTGACCTGATAGGGCTGTACACTGCCCGCATGCAGAAGTAAGGCTTTTGCATTGGAGAAACACTTTGAAATGTGTGACCATTTCCTTGGGACTCCAGGTTCATCTCTAACACACATGTCACGTGTCATTTACCCACTCATCAAGTCTTGAATGTTGCTTATCTCCTCTTCTTTACGGGAACAATTAATGCTAGGCATATATGTATGCTTTTGACCCCCTTGGGCATGTGTCTAATAGTGACAGAGGAGAATATGACTTCCATGACACTCTATGTAACAGCGTTTGCAGAACTGCAGACTAATGCTCAAGTCAGCCATACCATTGTACATTCAGACTGTGTACCAGGATGAGCCTCTCCCCCCCCACCCCGTAAGCTGCTTCTGCCATGAGTTTTGTCAGAGCAACAGGAAAATGTAGCCACAGTTTCCATCCCCCAATAGTTAATTCCATGGAGGATTCCTTCTGTGTTCTTGTCTGTCAATTGTTTATACTATTCTTCTTAGAGTTAGCTATTGAAGTCATCTGACTGCTTTTTAATTGACTTGTCGTTTGTTATTGAATTGTAATTGCTCTTTATATATTCTAGACTTAAGTCCTTTATTGGATAGATGATTTGAAAGTGTGTTTTCTCATTCTGTTGCCTGTCTTTTTCATTTGTGATGGTATCATCTGACATGCAAATTTTTTACTTGATGAAATTCAGTATAGCTATGTCTGCTTTTTTGGTTTGTTTCTGTCTGGGATGGGGGGTCTTGTTTTTCTTTTCTTGTCTTGTCTTGATTCTTTTTGCTTTGTTACACTGAAGAAAATACTGAGCAGTCCAAGTTTCTTTCTCAACCATAAACCTGACAATTTCATGTAAGATACAATGGAGAATGTGGGGGCTTAGGCAAGATAATAATTAGTTCAAGGCCAGCATGGAATGCATGGTGGGACCTATCTCTTAACAGTACTAGTTTTATCTCTTACAGTTGTATCTGTCATTTAGCTGGATTGATTTTAGTGTGACAAGCAGATGAGAGTTAATCATTCCTTTTGTGAAAATAGTACTTTGCATTCAGCCTGGTTAGATTTTATTAAGATGATTATGACAATAGATGGTGATGATGATGATGATGATTGTGGTGGTGGTGGTGGTGATGATGAAGAAAAAGGTGATGATAAAAATGAAGATGACGATGACCTTTATTGACAGGTATTTGTGGGGGGGGACATCTAGTTGTAAACTTTTATTACAAATCAAAAATGAAGTTCTTAAAAGTCTCAACTCGACCAGTTCTGCAACAATTTAAAAACTTTGAAAGATGCCCTAAGAAAAATAAGGCTTTTCAAAAAGGCCATTATTTTTTTGCCATTACCAAAAAGGGAAATCTTTAGATAAAAATAAATAAATACATATAAGTAAATACATACATATATACATACATAAAACATCATGCTGCATAGACAATGCAGATTCTCCTAGTGTGTATGAAAACCCAGGAAGAGAAAAGCAATTAAGGATCTCAGTTCCAATCTTTTGTTAATTTCTGGTTGTGGGAATGTCACGCCCATTTCTTCCTGCAGGGTCGCTAAACCAGATGGTAGTAGAGAGGTAAGCCTTTGTTTCCCAAACCCCTATATTGTTCAGCCTCCCATGGGGACAAGCTTGCAGTTTCTGTTTGGCTGTCATCTTGTGGTTCAGCATTCTCTGGGCTTCTGTGTCAATAACTAAAGTCATAATGGTTCCAGGGCTGAGGTGGCTACTGAGCTTTGCTCATGGTGCCTTGATTTTCTTTGTCGTCTTTGTTGCCATCCTCCCTAGGCTCCTTGGAGAAAAGGGCCCCAGCACATTGCCCTACTGATCTGCCTTGTTCCTGCACCCTTCCTTTTTTCCTCCACAGGAGGATGACACTGTTGTCAAGGCCCATGCCAGCAGTCAAATGGTGTCTCTTGCCTGCAATTGGGCCACTATAGGCCCTCCAGAGCCCTCTCTGATCAGTCATTTCTCCCGACTCTCACTGTTCTAGTAAGTCTGCTTACACCTATGCAGAGTTCCAGAGTGTCCCTTCCAAGGGTGGCAATAGTGGTAATAGTCCAAGCTGCCTGTGTCTGTAGTGCCTTCGTCTGGAACTCCACCAGAGCATGCAACATTTGCTGCCTCTACATCCTTCTTCTCCTTCAAGAACTTCAAACTCCACAATTGTCCCATCTCCTACACTGAAAAGTACCTTCTGGGATTTTATTCTTTGCAGCAGACTGCAGGACCTATACATCTTCCTTGGTGCCATTTGTGTCGATGAGATCATATCAGTTTCCTCCATTTTACCATTCTCAAAATCTTCCTTGTGGCAATCATCTTGTCTGGTTGGTAAGTGAGGTCTGTGGCTTGGTGTTCCTGGGGCAGAGGGCAGGAGTGTCTGTCAAGGGCTGAAGTGAGAGTTACTGGGGCTGCTCCAGGATTCTTAAATTTGTAAACATATGTTCTTCACCAAGGGCAGAAGCCTCCAACTTTTCAGGCCTGTGGTCTCTCTCTTCTCTTTCACAGACATATGCTGTGGGACAACTGTCTTGTACCATGTAAAGATTTGTTACTTGAATTTTAATAAAACACTGATTGGTCAGTAGCCAAGCAGGAAGTATAAGCTGGGCAACTAGGCAGGAAGAATAAGTGGGGAGACAAGAACGGGAAATTTCTGGGAAGAGGAAAGACTCAGTTTGCAGTGGTCAACCAGACACAGAGGACGCAAGATGAGAATGCCTCGCTGATAAAAAGGTACCAAGCCACAGGGCTAACACAGACAAGAATTGTGGGCTAAGTTATAAGAGTTAATAAGAAGCCTGAGCTAATAGGCCAACCAGTTTATGATTAATGTAGGCCTCTGTGTGTTTCTTTGGGACGGCTGCAGGACCAGGTGGGACAGAAACCTCCTTCAACAGACATAGATTACACAAATGTCTGACCTTTGGACACTGCCCCTACTTTCATCTTGTGTCATTTCTCTTCCTCCGTCTTCACTGAACTTGGGTTCAATTTGAGCCCCAGCCCCTCTATTCAGCTAAATCAACCTAGTAATTTTTCTAGCTGCAGACTTTACATATTGTAGTCCTAAAACTAGCAGTGGGGTCTGTCTGAGTTTCCTTTCTAGGTGCTCTGACAGAACACCCCACAAAAGCAAATTAGGGGAGAAGAGTTGACTTAGGCTCATAGCTTCAGGTTACACTCCATCAAAACAGGGAAGTCACAAGCAGCAGGAGCTTGAAACAGTCATATTCACAGTGAAGAGCAGAGAGCAAACAATACATTCATGCTTGCCAGGACTCGGCTCACTTTCTCCCTTTCTAAGTGGTCCAGGACCTAAAGCCAGAGACAGAGCTGCTCACTGTTAGGCTGGGTTTTTCCCACATCAATTATTGCAATCAGACAATCCCCCACAGACACATCCAAAGGCCAAGCTAGTCTAGACAGTAAGTCCCCCATCGACAGGTGATCCTGGATTGTGTCACGCTGACAGTCAACACTACACACCACAAGTTCTGCCTTTATGATTTCTGTGTTGCCACTGTGAATTTCTCTGCGTGTCTTAGAAATGCTTCCCCACCTTGTTTCATGTGTTGCTGCCACAGTGGTGTCTTTGTGGTCAACTGAGAGAGAGCTCCAACCTCGTCATCATGCCTCTCTCGGCCTTTGTTGATTACATTGATTGATTGCCCTTGAGAATTGGGCATTTACCATAAAGTCTACAATTTCAGGTTATGTCGGACACTTCTGAATCATGTTGTAATTCTCTGAGGATTCTCAGTTTTCAGCTAACTTTAGCCAGTGGTCCACTGGGTAAGGGTTGGATTGCAAGACTTGTCTTTTTTTCTGGAGTGGTCAGCCTGATGCTGGGTCAGTTTCCACAGCATTGCTGTGCTGTCTAGTCTATATTCTTCTCGAGCCACTGTGGGGGCAAGTGTGGATGGAGTCCACCGGATTCAGCATAGTAGTCTCCATCTTCCCCCTCTATTTCTCCAAAGCAGTCTGCCTCTTTGGATCCTCTGCTCACAGGAAGTCCATTCTCAGAGTGTTAACTTCAGAGTATAAGCTTCAATATAAAGGGTATAAAGTTCACATGGGGCTGGGAGCTCAGAGAAAGGTGAATCCATGGGGCTCATTGGCCAGCCACTCTAGCCAAATCGGTGAACTCCAGGCTCAGTGAGTGACAGGGTCTCATATAATAAGATAGAGAGCAACTGAAGAAGATGCCTACTGATGACTTCTAGCCTCCAGATACATATGCCAGTGTGTGGGCATGTGCACACGCATGTATGCACACAAACACACACACACACACACACACACAAACTCATACAAAAATGAAATATACCACTTGGGCACACAGGATCCTCCCCACAAACTTGCTCCTTATAAAACATCTTTTCCTGTTGGGGCATCAAGTACTCATGCCGACTCCACTGTACCTCATTGGCTGGTGGCCTCATGCGTAATCAAGACCAGGAGAGAGAAAATAGTAGTGGAAACCCTTATGAGAATATTCATACCCTCTGGCCCATATGACACACCTTTTTTCCTCTATCTTTTGTCCCAGACTTCTTTCAGAGATCTGGGTTATTATTGTTTGGTGTGTGTGTGTGTGTGTGTGTGTGTGTGTGTGTGTGTGTGTGGCTTCCTCAATTGGTCTCTACTCTGTTTTTTAGATAGGGTCTCTCACTGAACCTAGGGCTCTCCAACTGGCTAGATTGGCCTGACCAGAGAGTCCAGGGACCCTCCTGTATCCTGGTCTCCAGGAGTGGAGTGACCAGCATGCACAACCCTGCAGAATTCTTGCAAGGCAGGAGCTTTCCTGACACATCTATGCCCCCCAGCCGCTCCTGTTGGACTTGCTTGTGCTCTGGTTTGGATAAGAGTTAAGAACTAAAAGGCAGGAAGAAGACTCAGACTCTCGCAGTTGCCAGATTGCTTTTCTTCTCCACACGCAAGTTAACTGGGCACACACCACGGGGCACATGGAAAGGACAGAGGACAATGTAGGGAAGTAGTTCTCTCCTTCCACCATTTGAAAACCAGAAATCAAACCCAAGTCATCAGGCATGACAGCAAGGACCTTTACCTACCCAGCCATCTTGACACCCACTTTAAGGCACTGTTATTAATGTATGACCGTCCCGGTACTCTGGCCTGGGATCTCTGTCACCAGTTTGAAGCTGGATTTTGTTCCTAGTTCAACGCTAAATTTCCAGTATTTAGAAAAACATCAGGTTCATAGTGAGCTCTTAATAAATATTTATTGAGTAAATGAATTTTCACACATCGTGCCTTTTCTGTATTTTAAATTTTACTTAGGATAATTTCCTAGAAGTTAAATTATAGGCCAAAAGATATAATTATCTTTTAGGCTGTATTCATGTTGTCAAATTCTCTTCACACCTGTTCCACTCCACAATAATGTAAGAGAGGGCCTGTCTCATCAAAACAAAGTGGAGTTAAAAACACTTTCTAATTTATAGGTGAAAACGCTAGCTCTTATTATTTTTAATCTGTATCTAATTCTTGAAAATTATTTTTACATCCATAAGTGGAGCCCATGTGGAAGTCAGAGGACAACTTGAGCAGCCAACTCTCTTCTCCCCTGAAGTCCTCCGACTCCCACATGTGCTCCGATTATAGATGTAAACATAATTTTTAACAATTAGATACAGGTGGGCCCATAGGGAGTGGCACTCTTAGGAGGCGTGGCCTTGTATGGGCAGGTGTGGCTGTGTTGGTGGAGGTGCATCCCTAGGTGGTGGGCTTTAAGGTCTCAGAATCTCAAGCCAGTTCACTTTCTGTGGCCTGCTTCTCTGATGCAGAACTCCTAGCTCTGTCTCCTGCACCATGTCTGCCTGCACGATGCAATGCTTCCCACCATGGTGATAATGGGCTAAGCCACTGAACTGTAAGCCAGCCCCAGTTAAATGTTTTCCTTTATAAGAATGGCTGTGGTCATAGTGTCTCTCTTCGCAGCAATAAAACCCCAATTAAGACAGCAGTGCAACTCTTCATTATAGAGGCCCAGGCAGCTCACATCGGCTTCCCACTTTTTCTCCAAACTTCTCTGCTCACCCCAGATTTAATCAGCCCTGGTAGCACTGGAGCCATGGATGACTGGGCCAATATTATTAAAAAATAAAATAAAAACAAAAACAAAACATCTTTAGCTGCCTAGTTTTACGGTGGTTCAGGGACATGATGGTTAATCTTGTCAGCTTGATGCAATCCGCCCAGCAACACACCTCTGGGCAAGTCTGTGAGGACATTGTTGAGAGGAATTAATTAAGGGGAGAAGACAGACCCCCAGGATGGTAGCTCCTTTTGGCAAGATACCTATACATAAAAAGTCTGAGGAAAAATCAGAATGGTTTTGCCTAACTGCCTCCACTTCCCACTGGTGAGTATGTCGTCTATCCTCTTCCTGCTGCTGCTGTTAGTGGTGACATCATGATGGTGATGATGATGATGATGATGATGATGATGAAGATGGCAATGATGTCATTGTTTACTGACATCAGACTCTAATTAATTTGGCCTTCTAATGTGGACTGAAGATAAATGAATATCCAGAAATTTTCCAGGCCTCCAGGACCAGACTGGAATTGCTGCTTAGGCATCTAGACTCCTAGAACTACCAAGGTTCTTAGCCTTTTCAATATGCAAATGGCCATTTTGGAGGTTCCCCAGTCTGTTAACAATATCCAAACATTCTAATACCCTACTTGATAGTGTGTGTGTGTGTGTGTGTGTGTGTTCATTCTCTCATTCTCTCTGTTCTCCTCCCTTAATACAAGGACCCATGAAAATGGAGTATACTGGGGACATGGATGATTATGAGAATTATCCTTTAACTGACAAGTTTTCTTGTGGTCCAGGGCCCATGAAGGTAGGGTACATGGAAAGTGGGGTGTGGGCTTCTGATATCTCTGCAGTGACCCTCCTCCCATAATTTGCCCTTCATCTGGCGACTCAGCAATCTTCACCCAATGAGAAACATGCAAAAGACAGGAGTGAGATCCAGAAGATTCTAGTACACCCACATTGAGAAAATGTGGTAAGGTCGAGAAGCATCTCAGGGGAAATCAAACTGCGACGTATTTGCACGTGTAGGTGTCTTCTTGGTATATAGTATTCTCTTTCCACTCATCCTCCCAGCGTTGGGCAAGTGGGGAGGAAGTGAAGAGATTGGCATGCAGCTAGAATTTGGGTTTTATACCTTTGTGCTGTGTCTCAATTAATCAAAGATCCGCCATAAAAAAAAGTTAAGCATCAGTGATCCACTCCAAGTCTGGCCATAAAATATGAGCTCATTAATTTCCTTCTAATTTGTATGATAATTAAAATTCTAGCTTTTAAATCCAGGCGTTGTCCTCCCACAAGGAGTCTGATCAGGTTTTCCTAATGTGCTCTGTGACAGTCCCCTTCCCACGCGGGGCGGAGGGTGGGCCCTGTTGCCTTTGCAGCACAGCCCTGCCGTGCCATTCATCAAGGCCAGGAGATAAATGTGTGCTTATCACTCTAGCCCATGCTGAGCCTATGTCCATAAATCAAACACGGAGAGTCATTTGGTATGCTGTCAGAATGTCAGGCTAGGTCTGTGAGTGCCCCAGCCCCTTGATGAACAATTAACTTGCTAAATGCACCAAGGACCCAAACACATCTGAGTCATACAGGGCACGGCAGAGCACCTTCGTATCAGTGATGTACTAGAATGTCCAGCCTTGTGAATCTGCTATGAAGAAACTGTCTTGGGTTGGGGAAAAAATACCTGAAGAAGTTGCTGAGGAGTACTGCCTACTTCCCCGGAGCTGCTGTGTCCTTACATACACAGACACACACAAAGGAAGGTGCAACACTTGAATAAGCAGCTCAGGAAGAAGCATCATGCTAGACACACAGATGCAAAGGACCAGGAGCAAAGGCATCTGGGGGACCGGAGGGATATATGGGAGCTGAAGTTGAAGGGTGAGCTCAGCTCCTAGAGCGTTTATAGCAGGACTGGCAGGGTCTTGGCAGGATTTAGAAGGACAGAGGAAGATATTAAAAAGTAGGGGAAGTTTTGTGCTTGCTGAGCACTTAACACATGAGATGCAAGAAAGACCTTGGATAAGCTATAAACATATAACCACTTTTACAGTTGAGAGACCCCAAGGGGAGGTATGAGTGTCCCAGTAGACCCCACCCCTTGCTCTGTCCATCACCTGTGGTAATGGCAAAGGGGAAGTCCTTCAGATGGATTAATGGGCTGGATTGGAGGGTTAATGACTTAAAACAAAGAGCTCAAAGACACTGAGGACCTTATTGCTCAGTGAATGATAAGAACATCTGCCTGACAAGAAAGCCAACACGGTCATGAGAACTCTCCACTTTTGTTTCTGCCCGATCAGGCATGTCTCCTAAAAATCTTTATGCTATTTCCTTTTCAGGATGAAGATTGTAAGAAACACAGTCCCAATAAACAATGAAACTCAAAATCTTGGCTTACTAAAGCATATCCTATGAATGATTGTGTATGGATGGACTGTCTTTTCACATACGATTATTGCTTGTTCTTTTTTAGTGATGTGTTTGGTTAGCTTCTGAGTAAGTGCTATGTGAACTAAAGTTAATGACGTGGCCCAGCTTCATTTTGTTCATAATGAAACTAAAATTTTAAGGAACAAAATTATTGTAAAAGATAAGAAATAGATTTAATCAGTGCAACCACAGAGGTAAAATATGAGATTTTGCATTTAAAAAATTTCAAATCTACTTGTAAGGATGAGATAATTGTAATCGTAGAGTTCTGGTCAAGATATTATCAACTTGATCCTTATCCCAATTCTGGTTCTACAACACAGTCCCTGTCACTTGGAGGTATACATTGACTTTCAGAGATGGCTGCTCTACTCCAGGATATGTTTTTCCTATTGGACAACCATCTTCCCTTTAGATAAGAATAGCAGATGTCTGTGGTTTTCAATATGTCTCATATATAAATGAACATTATATAAATACAGATATTTTAAGTATCCTAATGATTTCTTTTACTGCTATTGCCTTTCTAAAAACAAACAAATGGGTTTTTTTTTAAGATTCTTACTTTTTCCAGCCTATTTCTTTAAAATAAAAGGAGGAAGAAAGAATGCTAGTATCTGTCTCATAGAATACAGGGCTTCTGTCATTTCTTCTAAATTAAACAACTGCCGTTTTTGTACTTTCAGCTATGCCTGCCCAAAATAATCTCAATGGGACTCATTAAATGTTAATACTCCTTCACAAAAAGAGGAAATGAACAGCCCACCCCAGTCAATTTTATATAGACAAAGAAAACACTAAAAAAGATCTATTTATGCAGCTATTTTTAAAAAGACCCTCATACATACTGAGTAAAGACTTTTCAGTGTGATTCCTTCCGGGTCACCCACACTCTCATCAGTAACCCTTTACCAACTTCTCTGTCAGTAGGACCAATAAACTCACTGATTGATTCCCTAGGGTGAGTTTCGATGAGACTGAACTTGGGTTTGTCACTAGGACCTCAGAACGAGGGGACCGACATTGCTTAGTCTAACCCTTCCTCAGGAAGGAAACTGTCACAACAATAGTAAACCAGTTTATTCATAAGATTATGTCTCATGGTATTAATAATAAAAGAAAATGTTAGAAGGAGGCAAAGATGGAAGTCATTATAGTAAAGAAGGATATATATATATATATATATATATATGAAGATTAAAATGGTTGGATGTGTACAAAGAAGATGAAAAGAAGGCCAGAAAGTTTACGCAGGTTATGAAGGTCTGAGTTAGTAATTTAAGGCACATAAAGAGCAAGACTCAGTGATGGCGTATACGGTATAAAAGTTTCTAAGGTCAAAGATCAACAACTTTAAAAATCAGCTAAACTGCATGTCTAATCCAAGTTTATTTTTTTCTTTTACTTTATTGAGCTATACATTTTTCTCTGCTCCCCTCCCTTCCTCTCCCCTCTCCTTCAACCTTCTCCCATGATCCCCATGCTCCCAATTTACTCAGAGGATCTTATCTTTTTCTACTTCCCATGTAGATTAGATCCATGTATGTCTCTCTCAGGGTCCTTACTGTTGTCTAGGTTCTCTGGGATTGTGAATTGCAGGCTGGTTTTCTTTGCTTTGTGTCTAAAAGCCACTTATGAGTGAGTATATATGAATGTGTACCTTTTAAAATATTATGCAGCAAATAAAGTAGCATATTGGTATAACTGACCTTCTGGGTGTTCAATAATCATATTTGGAAGCCTAAATTAATATGATCAGAGGGATTTAAAAAAAGAATATGTCTCCCCTTGCCTTTCAAAGTCAACCAGGTTCCAGGGAATTACGGGACATCCCTTAAAATGTTTGTAACCATCCATCTACATCCCTGTGCAGGGAGTCCGTGGAGATCCAGTCTGCTGAATTCTAACCAGTGTCAAGTCTACAAAAAGGAGGGTCAACACCAAAGAAAAGTATGCTCCACAGCTCCAAGAGAAAAAAAGGTAAAGCAAGGTCTTTAACTTAGCCCCACATAAATGGAATAGCTGGGGGAAAAAAAGACTAAAAGAGCCAAAGGTTTCTCCCACACCCAAGTTTCTCCCAGAAACAAGGTCTTTCACTGGTCTTGACAGAAAAACAAAAATTAATTCTGGCTATCTACATGGCCTTAAACACCCCGGAGGAAAGAATAACCAGGATGATCAGTATTTTGCTTTAGCAGTTCAAAAAACCACAGTCCTCAGACATTGTATTCAACCTCATGAAACGTTATTTGAATAACTGTTTCTCATTAATGACTCGTCCTGGAGTGTGTGTGTGTGTGTGTGTGTGTGTGTGTGTACGCACACGCTCATCCAAACATAGGGCAAGACTTTGGCTGCATTAGCACTGCTGTGGCTATCCACAGATGAGAAAAGCAAGCCTATCTTCTTAAATGTTGATGCCAAACCTAACACTGTGCTAGCCGACTCTTTCCCGAGGGCATTTCTCATATCTGTAATGAGCCTTCTGTACCACAACCATTTGTTTCCTGAATAGAGGAGGCTGCCGGGTCCTCTGCCATCAAACTTACAGGTTTGGAACTTTATTCAGGACACCCAAAAGCTGTCCTTGGGATGTTGCTAGGCAGTCCTATAAAAGGACCCAATAGTATTCTATTTCTCCTCTAAATTGCCAATTAGATGCTGACTTTAACTGTCTTATTTCCCAAAGCTTCCAGGTGCTTGTTCCTTCTGCAGGAGTCTGATGTAACAAACATCTCATTACCCAGTTATCTTCTCCTTCTACAGGGTTCTGGTACATGGTCCGGCCAGTTGTATAATCATGATGTTAATTTTTCTTTTATTAACTTTGTCTCAAGGTTCCTCGCAAATAGCGAAAAATACCCAATGGCCAATTCTGCATTTATGCTGACTAATGAGAAAGATCTAAAGCTCTTGTCAAACGATGGCCTTACAACGGTAGCAAGCCCATCGGTCCTGCTAACACCTATGACAAAGCTTGCCAAGGTTCTTTCAATGGTTTTCTTGTCTGTCCTCTTCCTCTAATAAGGTCAAAGCTGCCCCAACTGTTTTCTTAACTACACTCTCAGTGAGAATTATAATGTGCTGATGGTCTCACATTTTGAATGCCACCCCACTCCCTAACACACCCCAAGGGTGCACAATGTCATCACATGATGGTCTTCTGTTCTGGACCTTTGCCACCTGTAAAGTGTTATCCCCATCCCTCAGATTGACCCTTCTATGAGGCACTTTAAATGCTGCCCTGCCTACGTATGCCCTTCTCCAACTGCAAAGCCATTAGAGCAGACTGAGCCCCCAACCCCTTAACAGCAGTTCAGGGGACCTCTGAAAAGGGACTAATGGACCATCCAACTCATCCCTTTGCTTCTTCTCTGGGCATTTTTCAGGCCTCAGAACAAAAGCAGCTGGACTGTGGGCCTCTTTGCACCAGTAAACTTCTCTGCCTCAGCCGTTCTCAAAAAAACCTTAAAACCTTTCAGAGATGCTTGGCTTCTATCAGGACCAGCTCGATTCTTTGGTGACTATGGTACTAAAAAGGCCTAGCTCTCCCCACTACTGTTAATATGGGGTTTGTGCCTTTCTCCAGAAACAATACTGCTTCCATACCAACGAATCAAATTGATTTGAGATAGGGTCCAAAAGCTGAAGAGCCATGGAAAAATATCAAGCTCCTCTTTGGATGGGCTTTTGCTTCCCTCCTACCCTGACTTCTGAATCACTCCTTATTATTATAAGAATAATAATAACTTTCTTCCTTATAATCTTCATACTTAGGTTTTCACCCTGTCCTTTAAACTTTTTACAGAAGTTCCTCCTGGGTCAGGTCACCATCATCACCAGATCCACATTAAGACAATGGACATTCCCGCTAGGTCCCCTAAGCTTTGATCTCTTCCTCACTGTAGCCTCTGTCTAATGAACTGTTTTCAAAGGTGTCTCCAGCAGCACACGACAGCAGTAACACAACCCACCTCAGCAAACAAACTAAATTACTCCTGCTACATGAAGTCACCTGACTTTTGACCCTTAGATCCTGAGGACAGACCTTGAGAACTTCCGGCTTTGACCTGACTCAACAAAAAGCAGCCCAATGAGTACTGCTTCTCGTTTCTATTTCATGCTTTCAGGGTCTGGAATGCAGGATTCAGGACTAAAACAGTCTTGAATGAGCTAAGAAACTTCTGACTCAGCATACTGATAAGAACATCTGCTTGACGAGAAAGTCAGCATAGTAACCAAAACATCTGCAGGCAATCAGGCACTTGGAGACACCCGACAAGAAGAGCAACACATGGAAAACCATCCGCTGGTATGTCTCAGCCTTGAGCCTACAATGTCCACCCCAATAGTTTCCCTACCTGTCCTTGGCACACAGTCCCACTCTCATGTACTGACTGCTGGGATCCATTGTTCTAGTAAAGGGCATCTGCTTCTGAGACTGGTCCCCTTGTTTTATTTTTATTCAACTTCAATTAATCTCAGTGTAACAGCAATGGTGTTGGGTAACAAAGGTGGTCGGTTCCCTTTCAGCCTAGTTTCTTGTTTAGAATACAATAGTAGGTTATCATAATATCATTAGATGATGATGGTGGTGGTGATGATGATGGTGGTGGTGGTGGTGGTGATAATGGTGGTGGTGGTGATGATGATGATGGTGATGATGATGGTGGTGGTGGTGATGGTGATGATGATGATGGTAGTGGTGGTGATGATGATGGTGGTGGTGATGATGATGATGGTGGTGGTGGTGATAATGATGGTGATGATGGTGGTGGTGGTGATAGTGATGATGGTGATGATGATGATGGTGGTAGTGGTGGTGATAATGATGGTGGTGATGATGATGATGGTGGTGGTGGTGGTGATAATGATGGTGATGATGGTGGTGGTGGTGGTGATGATGATGATGATGATGATGATGATGATGATGATGGTGGTGGTGGTGGTGATGATGATGGTGGTGATGATGATGATGGTGGTGGTGGTGATAATGATGGTGATGATGATGGTGGTGGTGATGATGATGATGGTGGTGGTGATGATGATGGTGGTGATGATGATGATGATGGTGGTGGTGGTGGTGATAATGATGGTGATGATGGTGGTGGTGGTGGTGGTGATAATGATGATGATGATGATGGTGGTGAAGATGATGGTGGTGGTGGTGATAATGGTGGTGGTGGTGATAATGATGGTGATAGTGATGATGGTGATGATAATGATGATAGTGGTGGTGATAACTGTGAAGAAAGCCCCTCCTCTCCCATATGCCTACCCTCTCATTTCCACTTAGTCATGCCCCTGAATCAATATCCCTCTATTAAATAATTCTCTGTGGCTGCAATAAAATACCCTGACAAAAGTGACTTCGGGGAGAAAGGGTCTATTTTGGTTCTCAGTTCTAAAAGGATATGGTCCATCACTGTAGAGAAGACAGGGTGACAGAAGCATGAGGCCAGCTTGTCACACAAGATGGGCAGTCTCAAAGCAGAAAGAGAACAGAAAATGGGCCAGCCAAAAGAACTCAAGGACTACTTTCAGTGATGTGCTTCCTCCATCAAAACTCTTCCTCCAAAGGTTCCACGATCTTCCCAAATAGCACCACCAACCAAGGGACCAAGTGTTCAAACACGTGAGCCTAAGGAGGGATTCCTCCTCCCTTGCTTGCCTCTTTTCTTCCATGATCCTTTAGTAAGAACTTTGATAATACACATTATGAACCGCTGCTGTTGTTTTGCTCCAAAAAATGTATTGTTCCCTCCCACCCTCAGCAACAGAATGACATTTCAAGGTTAGCATCCTGAGCTGGCATTCCCACAGAGCCCCTTCAGCCCTAGCTTCAATATTTCCACCCCTCCATGTGCTACAGAATTCCAGCTGGAATTCAAAAAGCAATTAGAAGGTGGAATGCAGTGTACAAATCACTACTTGACTGGAAGGCTGAGTCTTGCTCTCCCGCCTGCTCAGGGCACAGTCGCCAATCTTAGGATGTCAGCTCAGTGGCTGGCTCTGCAAACACCAGCTCCAGCTAGAGCCTTGGTCCTTTCCTTTCCTACCCATAGTGCTCACAGGCACCTCAGCGCTCATGGATCTGCCCCCTTACCAGCCCCTGACGCCTCTAGATCTTCACTTTCCAAACACAACCAACGAAGAGGCAACAATGCAACAGTTCTGCCCTGTGGGCCCCGGGAATGGGGATCTGGTAAAAGCAATTGGGAGACAGTAGATTCCATGTAACCTGGGAAAAAAATAGCAGGTTCAAGGAGACCATTCAGAACAAAGAGCTTGAAGGAACCGTAGATCAGACAGGTTAGAAGGGAGAGAGACTGGAAGCCACACTTCACATGAGGAGGAAAAGAGAAGGTCTTGAGATCCCTGGTGGAAGGGAGCCGTCTCATACCCTGGATCCTTTCTTTTACAACACTGGATGATGGGGGAAGGCTACAGGCAGATAGCAGACATGACTGAGCAGATGCTGGGGTCACGGGTGCTCCTCTCTAGGAACCAGTGTAGGCAGCAGTGCCTGCCTGGGGTTCTGGGACAGATTTGACAGTCTCAGGGCATTGACATTAATGAGATGGGTGAGCGACGAAGCGGAAGCAGCTAAGGTGCTGGTTCTGACTTCACTTTTCCACAGCCAAGAGGACTTTTCTCATTCGTTAAAAGGGAGCCACTCAGCAATTCATTCTCCAGCAAGGGAAACAGTTTGCTCCCAGCATGCAGGAACCCCTACTCTAGAGATGAAAGGACTGGTGGTCATAAATATGAACTAACTCTGACAAGGAAATCAGGAGAATTTATCAAGAACAGCATCAGAGAAACCTTTGACATCCAGAGTTCAAGAGCCAGGGCAGGGCCTGGTCCTCCCTCTCTGCTTCCTGTGTTCTGCCGTCAGCAGAATCTTAGACATGTTACTCTTTCTGAAAACTCCCACCACGTCTAGCCAGCACATGCAGGAACATCTATACAGGAGAGATGCGACAGTGAAGGACCTGTCCCATGTTCTCACATACATATATTAGAAAATATGATCTATTAGATTGGTTTACACAGTGCAGGCTGGGTAGTCTAGTGGTGGTCATCTGTGTAGAAAGAATAAGAATCTAGTTCAGGCCACCGCTCTGAAAGCTTTAGTGGTACTGGTTAGGTACCTGGGGGCCCAGTGGATTTCTGGACACGGGATTTCTGATCTTTAGTTCACATTAAAAGACTGAGAAAGCTGGACCTGATGGCACCAAAGGATGCAGCAGCAGAGTGGATGGATTCAGAAGCAAAGAACAAAAGCAGGCAGACAAAAGCAACCTTGTTTCCCCTCAAACCTCTTTATGTCTAGGTCACTTTCAGAAGTTCTTATCCACTATGAGGGACAGTCTAACCCCGTTAATCTTTCCAGAAAATGTTTTACTGGCCTGTCTACCAGGACTCCCTTTTGGTTGATTTCAGATTCAGTCCAACAGGCAACCAAGATTCTTCCTCACACTGTGCTGTATGTTTCTTGGGTCAGTTTTCTGTGATAGATCAACCAAGTCTCCAAATAATCTTTCACCTTGTTTTCTTTTGAATGTATCAATGAACTGTCATCAACAATAGTTAAAATGTAGAAGCGGAATAGAATGATATGAAAGCTTTGGGGCCAACCATACTTGGGTCTAAATCACAGATCTGCTCTGCAAACTGTGTGATTTCCACTGACTTTACTTCTCTATTTTTTTATCTCTACCTTCTAGTTAACTTTTTTGAACCTCATCATTCTTACCAATAAAAAGGAAGTGACAGTGTAACAGACCCCCAGACCTTAGTAGACCCCAGGCTTTACCAGAACTGACTCCATGATGGAAGCACCATTCAGGCCATAAACCTCAGCACATAGACAGCACCTCATTCACAGTTCTGAGAAAGTCTCTAAAAGTTGCAGCCTTGCTTCTTGGCTTCTGTAGTTCTGCTTCTGGTTAACCATTCTTGCTAACTGAGTGAGGTATGTCAGCCCAGAACACAGTTTTCAGGTTTAGAAGCTCAACCTGCAAAGGGCTCAGGTCCCAAACACCTGGTGCAGTCACTGACTGGCTAATAAAGACTTTCTATTGGCTTGAACTCATGTCCGTAGTCTTCTCTGATGGATACCCCACAACAGCAACTGCTTCCTAATTGTTATAGAACCTGAAATACACGCCGCTTTCTGTGTTGATCAGGAAATTGTTAGGTGAGCCGGGGAAGGTTGCACAATTGTTAGGGTGCTTGCCTTGCATGCACAAAAGTCTTAATTTGATTCCCAGCAACTGACAAACGTGGCATGGTAGGACATGTCTGCAATCTGACATCTATAATCAGCACGTGGAGTTGCAGGCAGAAAGGTCAGAAGTTCAAGGTCATTCTTGGCTACACAGTGATCTGCAAAGACCCTGCCTCAAAGCAGAACAAAACAAGCAACAGAGGAAATCATTAAGAATGACTATTAAGAACAAAGTTAACGCATGGTGGGCAAAATGAGAAAATGGATCTTATGCAAACTAGTAATAAAAATAGAAGAATCCTGATGTCCCATGAGCCACAATGTAGATTTCATGAGATACAGCCTGAATTTATAAATATCCCTAGCAAAATATATATTTTATGTATCGTATAGAACATCAGCTAGGTTTTAATTAGAAAGGACTAACATGTTAGCAAATTATGAGCTTTCATCATGGAGAACACTCATATTAGTTTTTGAAAGAAAAACCGCACACGATTGTAAGAGCACTAATTAAACTCACGGTTCAGCAAAAGAAAACGATGAAAGTAGAAAAGGGACTAATTGGGGAGAGAAAGGAGATCAGGGAGAGTGGGCGGGGTCAAGAGAGAATAGCGGGGAATGGATACGATCAAAATACATTATATACATGTGTGAAAATATTGTAATGAAGCCCATTGTTGTTTGTAATTAATATATGCTAAAAACAATTGCATATAAAGTATAAAAAAAGAAAAAAAGCACAAGCACATTATTTTATATTCTAGTCTTGTTGATGATGACTAGTCCAAGCATCCCAGTGTCAATCCCAGCACAAATTCTGGTAGTTCATGAGCTCCCAGGCGTTGTGTCTTCTGCCCCCTGCCCTTTAGTTAAAAGGCCTACAGCACACCCTGTGAGTGAGTTTGCTGGAAACACCAACCACTTCAACAACAAGCATACCAAATGGGCTCACAGGGCCAGAAGAAGGGTTCTTAGAGAAAGTAGACCTGAAAGAAGAGTTGCGTTGCTCTTTAAAGAACAGAAAAGAACAGGCATTTTGTGCCCATGTGAGACTAAGAGAATCCAGTTCAGGCTCCCAAGAGAAGTACTAGCCAATAGAGCGGAAGAACTGAAGAGGCAGGACCTGCCAGGCCTGTGGTCCTGGAGTCTGGAGGGCAGGGCTCTCAACCTTGGTTCCCAGTAGAATTGCCAGGAACTTTAGAAATCCGGGTGTCTACTACCTCACAGGCCACCTTCATGGCATTTCTGAGATGGGACTTGGGTACCAGCATTTTATAAACACGTCCATGGGCAGCAACTTGCATGCTGAGTGACTGGAAGTCACAGTAGGCTTACCGGCTGTGGTCCTGCTAGTCCAACAAGGGCTGTTTACCAATGGAAGTTGTTCAGTTAATGAGGCTGGATGTCTTGGCTGGCCTTCAGTATATGTCCGAATCCTCAAGAAGTGGGCTCTAATGCCAGTGAAGGAATGGACTTGCCAGCAAGGCAAGGGCAAGCAGAGAGAGAGAGAGCAAACCTCCTTCTTCTATGTCTTTTATATAGGCTGCCAGGAGGTGAACCTTCCCACCTCAAAAGATCCAGGTTAAAAGTGGGACTCTCACTTCCAATGATTTAATTAGGAAAAAAAATTCCTCATAGGTGCTTGGGTTTTAATTAAGTCCAGATGTGGTCACATTAACAACCAAGAATGGCCATTAGAGTTATTCTCCCTAGCCTAGGTTTGCTCTGGGTATCCCATTTCTACCTTCCAAGGCAGGACTTACAACGGGGCTGCCTCACCCCCCTGGCACTTATGTAGATTCTGGAGGTCCAAATTCTGGTCCATATGCATGCCGGGTAGATGCTTTAACCACACAGTCATCTTACCAGCCGTTTTGCTTCTTTTGAGACAGAGTCTTAGTATGTTATCCAGGCTAGCCTGGAACTCATGATACAGTCTAAGCAGGCTTGTAACTCAAGGCAATCTTCCTGTCTCAGCTGACTTGCTTAGTTAGGGCACAAGATGATAGGTTCTTAATAATACTTTCATGCAAATACACAATTGTACACTGCTTGCGTTTGCCCCTGCCCCCCACCTATCCTCACCTCTTTTGTCTCTTAGTGACATATTTTATTCATTCATTTACCCTTCCTGTTTACTTTGTGATTTGTTGCTGAGAACTGGATATTTGATTTTATAGTGTGGTGACTGTGGTGGTTTGAATAAGAAATGGCCCTCATAAGTTAGGGCATTTAAACAACTTGGAACCATTCATGGTGTTATTTGGGGAGGTTTAAGAGGTGCAGACTTGCTGGAGGAAGTGTATTGCTGGGAATGGGCTTAAAATGTACAGTCTCCCCCTACTTCCTGTTCATGCTTGCTGTTGAAGGCAAGTTCTCAGCTTCCGTCTCCTGCTGCCATGCCTTTTATTTGCTGTCATAACCCACACACACACACCCACAAACCTACCCTGATGAATATCTTAGTTAAAGTTTCTGTTGCTGTGAAGAGATACCGTGATGAGGGCGGCTCTTATAAAGGAAAGTATTTAATGGGTTAGCATACAGTTCCAGAGGTTCAGTCCATTATCATCATGGCAGGACATGCTGGCTTGCAGGCAGAAACGCTAAAGAAGGAGCTGAAAGTTTTATGTCTTGATATGCAGGCAACAGGAAGTGACCTGAGGCACTGGGTGTGGCTTGAGCATATATGGGTCCTCAACCCTGCCTCCACAATGACACACTTCCTCCAAAAAGGCCACTCATACCTCCTAATAGGGCCACTCCCTTTGGGGGCCATTTTCTTCCAAATCACCACATTCTACTCCCTGCCCTTCAAAGGCTTATAGCCATAACATAATGCAACTTCAGAAGTCCCCATATTCTCTAACTGTCCCAAATTTACTTAAAGCTCTAAATTTCAAAGTCTCTTCTGAGATTCTTGCAATCTCTTAACTGCAATCCCCTTTAAAATCAAAATTGAAAAGCAGATCACACACTTCCAACATATAATGACACAGGATATATATATATATATATATATATATATATATATATATCCTGTGTATATATATCCTGTGTATATATATATGTATATATATACGTATATATATCATATATATATATATATATATGTATGTATATATATATCCTTTCCAAAACGTGGGGAAGGGAACTTAATGGGGAAATACTGGGTGAAAACAAGACCAAAAGTCAGTTGGGTAAACTCTAAACTCAGCAACTTTTCTCCATGGCTTCTCTTCTGTTAACTGTCCTGTACTGTCTCTGTGATTGAGACCATTGTGATATGGAAATCTTAAGGTCTCTGCAGATCTCTGCTGGTCCTTTTCCTTTCCCTGGGTATAACCAACAACTTTCTAAATTACCCCTGTATGTGTTGGTGCCTTTGAATATACTGGACTTACAAAGATCGCCTTCCAGTGGGAAAAAAATAGTGTTGATCTTTAAACTCCTCCAAATCGCCTTATCCAGAGGACATTGCAGCAATGATAACGGTGGCCTCAAGGTGCTCACATCTTGGTAGGCCAAGTCAGCATACAGCAATCAGCACATAGACACTTAGAAACTGCCTGCCATGAGCCCAGCAAGCCATACGGCTGCTTTAGGACCACAGGTGTGACTGTCTTTCCATGGGTGTAGGACCTGGGAGACCAGACTTAATTTGATAAAAGTTGTCATGAAGGAAGTATTGAAGACTCCCCTGGAAGCTAGCCCTTCAATCAGACTCCAGAGTTTAGGGTGTGAGCTGGTATTCACCATGGCAGTACGTTGCACTTGCCCACTAATTAGTGGAATTTGTGTTCCTGTTTGCACATCTTACTTGGGAAAAATGATGTTCTAGCTTTTTGGTATTTTATTTGGACTGTTTGTTTTCTTGTTGTTGAGTTTGGGGTGTTCTTTGCAAATCTGCATGTAAGGTTCTTACTGGGTCTAAGCAAATATTTCTTTCTGGTCTCTTCATGTGATGCTGAGTCTTTTGAAAAGCATACACTTTTGTAGCTGGATGAGATTTCATTATCAGCTGTTGTTTTTTCCCCAGCAATTCCTTTAGTGTCACATTGTCACAAAAGCCATGAAGATCAGAGCCTGTGTCCTGGCTGCCCTAATAAGCCAGGCTCAGCCACTCATCCCCAATAAACCAATTAAAGAGACAAATTAATAGTGACAAGTGGTAAAAGGAGGTTTATTCAATGTGGCCACATTGGAAATAGGGACAAAGAGGTCCAGTGACCTGGAAGTCCATCTTCAGAGCCCTGACATGTGGTTTATGTTTAGATGGAGGGCTATAGGGGTGCATAGCTAAGCAGTTCTGGTCAAGGCATGGTTCTGCCCAACACTGACCTTTGTCCTTGCTTTAAGGTCTCTTGCAAAGTCATCTGGCAATTTATAAAGCAATTCCTGGGAGGCAAGTTCCCCATCTGCTGGTCCAGGCTTGAGCCATTCCTTTTCCCAGTTTGGAATTCCTAGAGAATAGTTTTGATAATCTGAGAGCCAAGGGGATTACAAACACCTCTTTAAACTACCTTCACTGCGACCAGGTTGGTTACTACATGTAATCAAGTATCTCCTACACATAGGAAAGTCTTCCCCTAGGTCTTGGTGTCTTTGTATGAAGACTTATAGTTTAGTTTTTGCATTTCAGTTGCACAGGATAAATCAAAACTAAGTTGTACAAATAGATATTGAATTGTTGCTGCAGTATTTATTGGAAATACTATCTTTTCTATACTCATTGAATTTGCACTTTGTCAAAAACTCAGCTATAATTGTACAAATGGGGCTGTGTCTAAACTAAACTGTTCTATTGATCTAGTTGTCTAACTTAATGACAATATATGTTACCTTGACTAGAACGGGTTTTTAATATATCTTAAACCCAAATGTATTCTCCATCTCAGAAGTAGTTTTAATTGTTACTGTACTAGGCCCTTTGAATATACAGGTGGACATTAGAATTGGTTAGTCATTCTTTATAAAATAAAACCAAATGAGAACTGTTGGGCAATAATGGCATTGCTATCATGGATACAACCAACAGAGTTGCAATTATGTTTAATCCCTGATACACAGGAGGAATTTTATGTCTGGTACAGTAAGCCAGAAGAAAAATCTATTGCTAGGGACATCATAGGTCCCAGTAGAGAAGCTATTGTTATTGTTATGTTAAACTGATACAACATGCCTGTCAAACTGACTTCTAAACATTTATTCTAGTGCTTATAGATATTTGAGGCTTACAGCCTCAACCAGTCATGAAAAGAAGCTTCTTTTTGTAATGGGTGGTAGGTAGTACAGACTCATAACCACTAGTAAAGCTCCTGAGAGGAAGCGACTATTACCACAGCACAGAGGCCCAATGCTTAACTCTGCATGAATATCTATATCATCCCAACAAAGCTGAGGGAACACTGCAGAAGAGGAGGCCAGAAAGAACACAAGAGCTGGAGCAAGGAGTGGAGTGATGTGCAGTAATTTCTTTTTTTAGCTTTTGAAAGATGATTTTAATAAAAAAACATTGCACTGTGCTGTGGGAACACCTTCAGCCTATAGCCTGATGTGGGAGTGATTTCTTATTAATAAAGAAACTGCTTAGACCCATTTGATAGGCCAACCCTTAGGTAGGCGGAGAAAACAGAACAGAATGCTGGGAGAAAGAAGCTGAATCAGAGAGTCACCATGATTCTCCCACTCCAGACAGACGCAGGTTAGGATCATTCCTGGTAAGCAAGCTCATGGGCTACACAGATTAATAGAAATGGGTTAGATCGATATGTAAGAGCTAGCCAATAAGAAACTGAAACTAATGGGTCAGGCAGTGTTTAAAAGAATACAGTTTCCGTGTAATTATTTTGGGTAAAGTTAGCCGTGCGGGCGGCCGGGTGCCGGGGATGCAGCCTGCCACTCCTATTTCAACAATAGCCTTTAAGATGCCAGCCCACTTGGGTATGGTCTCTTATACTATAAATGTACACACTTGATTATTTTATTGCTACAGCAAAGTTCATTCAACTGTAACACTTCTCATTCCTGACTGTAAAGACTGTCTCATTTTGTAATTTATTATACATTGAAATATTCCTTCCTTTGAGGAGGCTCTCAAAGGCTCAGAAAATTCTGAATTGATATACTTTCTCCAGGAAGGAGGAGTGAGTCTCCTGAGATTCAGGAAGTAAATGAGCTTCATGGGTCTTAAAAAGCTAAGCTTACAGATCTACAAGGCAGCTCTCCCATGGTCATAGAAGCACTAAACAGCACCTGGAAGAGATTCTCTAATCTACTGAGTCACCTGCATGCCATGCAGAGCTCCAGCTTTCATGACTTATCACCCATACTAAGCTGGGCTTTCCAGTTACTGATGTAACTGCCTTTGAGTCATCCCTGATCCTCTCATTCATTCTCCTATAAGTGTCCCCAATAAACTCATTGCTTCAACAGATTGAACTTTGGTATAATTATTTATTACTTTGGTGTGTTCTCAGTACTCCATCTGAAGTAGACAGACACTGTGTCCCATTTCCCCAGAAAAATAAATCATGACACAAGTTCACATGCATCCCCATCTTGAGTGGAAAACTGATTTTTTTTTTCCCTAGGTATAGGCAGTAGTTTACGGAATCTAGGTTTTACCTATTAGCATCATTTCCTTTCTCATGGGATATTATACCCATGCTCCAACCTTTGAAAATAGTGATCAAGTTCTACTCTTGCAGTTGTTTCCTATATGTGTTTGCACATATTCACATATGTATACATGTCTGTATGGGGGCAAAAGGTCAACATTTGGTATCTTCCTCAATTGCTCTCCACTTTATTTTTTGAGACAAGTCCAAGAATTTGTTAAGTCCACCTGTTTAGCTAGGGTGGACGGCCAATGAGCTTCAGTAACCTCTCCTTCCCTGCTTCCTCTTGGGTGAAACATTGTCACCCCAAGAGGCATAACTTGATTTATTGTAAATATGATGTAAATTATATATATTCAATATATGTAGTTACATATGTGCATTTTAAGTAAACATAAAATAATTGATTATCTCTTGCCTTTTCAAACATTTGTAGTGTTATTTATCCTGCCTTCCTCCATCGCTGTTGGCCTTCCCTCCCTCCTCTCCAGATGTTTTCCGTTTTCCTCATTTACACCTTCACAGCTCCTGTATCCTATTAATTCTCTCTCTAGATCTCCGCCTACCATTGTCCTCATTTACTTTTCTAGTATCTATGGCTACCCCAAGTGATAAGCTGGTATCTAAAGACGTGAAGGTGGAATCCACAAGTAAGAGAAAGCATATGGTGTTTATATTTCTGGGTCCCGGTTACCTCTCTCACTATATTTTCTCATTAAATCTATGTGCCTGCAAATGTCTTCACCGCATTTTCCGTAAAGCGGGTGGGTATGGCTTTGCCTGCATGTATCACATTTCATTCACTGTTCATCAGCTGAAGGGCACTGTGATTGTTTTCATTTCTCGGCTTTGTGACTACAGTAGCCATGGACGTGCTTGAGGAGACACCTGTGAAATGGGATTTCAAGTCCTCTGAGCACATGCTGAGTACTGTGTGGCTAGGTTACACGGTAGATCTATTTTTAGCTTTCTGACAGTGCTTCACATTTATTGTCATAGCGTCTTACCAGTTTGCAATCCTACCAAAGCAAACGAAGGTTCCCCCTCCCTCACACTCTTTGGCCGATTGTTTTCTTGGTCTACCATTTTGACTAGCAGAAGATGACGTCTCAAAGAAGGTTGAATTAGCTTTTCCTAATTGCTAAAGATGTTGTCCAGTGTGTGTGTGTGTGTGTGTGTGTGTGTGTGTGTGTGTGTGTGTATTTTGGCATTTTAATAAAATGTTAGATGGCTGTAGTTATGTACATTCATGTCTGAGTCATATGCTTTGTTCCATTGATGTACATGCCTGTTTTAGCACCATGAGTCTTTGTTACTGTCTCTCTGTAATAAGCTTGAAATAATGAATGGTATTCGCTCCAGCATTACTCTTTTAGTTCAGGATTGTTTTGGCCCTCTGAGGTCTTTTATGATTCCATATGAGTCTTAATACTTTTTTTCTATTTCTATGAAAAAGCACTGTGAGGCATTTGATTGGCATTTCATGAAATCCATAAGTTTTTTTCCAGCATTTTTTTTTCAAAATATTAATTCTACCAACAGATGAATATGAAAAATCTTTCCCTTTTCTAGTGTCTTCTTCGTGTCTTTATTCAGATATTTAAAGTTTACAGGGTATAGGTCTTTCATTTCCTTGGCTAGGTTTATGTCTAGATATTTCTGATGCTATCGTGGATGGGAGAATTTTCATGATGTCTTGCTCAGAGTGTTCATTGCTGGTTTATAGAAAAGCTACTAATTTTTGTAAGTTGATTTTGTATTCTGCCACTTTGCTGAAATTGTTTATTATTTCTAGAAGTTCTTCTGGGGGAAGTTTTGGGTCTTTATGTGTAATAGCAAATCATTTGCAAACATGGATAATTATACTGTTTCCTTTCTTATTTGTAATCCTATAATTATGTAGACTTGGTGCTCTAGCTAGTGCTTTGAGTACTGTATTGAAAAGCAATATGAATAATGGAGAGCTGTCTCCTTCCTTATTTCAGTGGAATTATTTCAAGTTGTTCTCCATTTAGGATGATGTGGCCATGGGTTTGTTTTTGTTTGTCTATGACATTGAGGTATGCTCCCTCCAGTTCCACTGTCTCTAGTACTTTTATCATGAAGGTGTGCTGAATTTGGTCAAAGACCTCTTCGTTTTCTATTGAGATGATCACAAATTGTTTCTTGCAGTCCGTTTGTATGATTTATTGCGTGTATTGACTTGCATCTCTGGGATAAAGCCAACTTGATCACAATGGATTTCTTTTTCATATGTGCCTGTCTTCGGTCTGCAAGTGTCTTACTGAGGAGTTCTGCATCAGCCATCTTCAGGGATATTTATTTTTATTGCTTTTTGCTATGTCTCTGCCTGGCTTTGGTACTAGAGTAACACTGACTTTGTCGGGTTCTAAAGTGCCTTTTTGCTTCACTTTTTAAAAAGTAATAAAAAGTTTTAGCTGTTTCACTCCTTTGAAAGTCCTAGAAGAATTCTGTGGCTCCCGCTGGGCCTGGACTGTTTTTAGTCAGAAGCCTCTTTGTTACTGTTTCAGCCTCCTTATTGTGTGTCTTTTTAAAGTATTGCTGTCTTCTTGGTGTAGCTTTGTGGTTTGAATGAATCTAGAAATCTGTCTATTTCTTTTATAATTTCTGACTTTATGAAATATAGCTCTTTATGTATTTCCTCAAAATATTCTGAATTTCTTTGGTATCTGTTATAATGTTTCCCTGTTCATTTTTTATTCTGTCCGTTTAGGTTATCTCTTTCTCTCTTTTGGTTAGGTCAGCTTAGGATCTTAAAACGACTCTTAGATTCCGTGATTCTTTGTATTGTTTTCTTTGTTTCTACTTCTTGAATTTTTGACCCGGTATTTATTACTTCTTGTCATCTATTGGATTTGAGTTTAGTGTTCTTTTCTTGTTTTTCCAAATTCCTGAGTTGAGTAATTAAGTCATTTATGTGTTCTTGTTCTGATTTTTTTTAATAGTGGCACTTAAAATATAAATGTCTCTCTTAAGACTGCTTTTAATGTGTCCCAGAGGTTTCATTGTGCTGTGTTTTTATTTTCATTTTAGTTCCAGGAATTTTAATTTTTCTTTTATGGTTTCCTCTTTGACTCATTCATCATTCAGTAATACATTGTTTCATACCCATGGGTTTGTGTACTTACTAGAGATCCATTTAACATTGTTTTTAAGTTTTATTGAATATGATTAGAAAAAATAAATGGAATTATTTCAATTTTTCTGAATTTGCTATGATTTTTTTTCAATATATGACATATTTATTGACACCTCAATGGGCTGCTGAGCAGAATGTATTTTGTTGGTGTTTTGATAGAATATTCTGTAGATATCTGTTAGAATCATTTGAAATATGGTGTCAGTTAATCCTGATGTCTCACTATTTATTTTTTGTTCATATGATCTGTCTATTGGAGAAAGTGGTGCACTGAAATCACCTAGTACTGATGAACTGCAGTTATTCTGTTCCTTAAATGAACTACTTGTTAAAGGAATGAGTTATGCTAGAGTTTGGGGTGTATATGTTTAGGATTATATGCCTTCTTGCATAATTTTCCCCTTGATTAAAATAAAATGTTCTTTTAAATCTCTTCTGATTTGTTTTAGTTTGAAGTTTGTTTGTCAAATAGTAGGATAGCAACCGTCACTTGCTTCCTTGTCCCATTTGCTTGGAATCCTTCTTTCTAACCTATCACTTCAAACTGGCTCCTATCTTTGAAACTAAAATGAATTTCTGGTAGAGAACACATAGATGAAATTTGGTCAGGGCCATTTAACTTGGATTCTTCTGCTTCAACTGTGCCTAAAATGTGGAGAATGGTCTTTTTGTGGTGTTCTTCTGTTCTTCCATGTTGCTTGCACGTGTGCATGTGCGTGTGCGTGTGTATGTGTATGTTATAAGTTTTTCATATTCTTTGCTGGAGTGGTCCAGTTCCTCTATTACCTTCAAGTCCTGAGACTTTATCTTCCACTTGACCCATTCTACACAGAAGACTTTTGCCTGAGTTTTCCAATTGGGTTTCTGAGTTTTTCAATTCCATCTTAATTTCTGCTTGACTTCTCTTCAATATTTTAATTTGCTTACTAAATTTTAGTTTTTAAATCCTAAATCGTCTTTGTCCCTTCACTGAGCCATACATTTGTATTTTCTTGGGCATCGCTCAGGTGTTTATTACCATGTTCTTTAAATTCATCAAACTGTGTGTGTGTGTGCATGCACACGTGCGTGTGTGTGTGAGTGTGTGTGTGCTCTTTATACTCTTTGAATCCATTGATTAATTTTGTGATTGTTCTTTTAAATTCTGTGTACTTGGGTTTACCTGGGCAGCATTCATTGCAGAACATTTCTAGAAGATAAGTGGATTGGAGGGTAGGCACACTGTTCCGGCCTTCCATGTCGTTTGTGTTTTTGCAGTGTGAACTGGGCATGTGGGTTTCTTTCTTTTTTTTTTTTTTTTTTTTTTTTGCGACTCAGATGCGAGGTGCTAGCCTGCCTCAGGTTAGGCAATAAAAGAGTCAAACTGAAAGAAATTGGAGAATATCTGTAAGATGTCTTTTTTCATTAGCAATTCATGAGGGTGGGCTGTCACTGTGTGTGGTTCAAGCCTGGGTAGTTGGTCCAGGGTTGTATACAAAAAGCAAGCTGAGAGAGCCATGGGAAGCACGCTAATAAGAAGCCTACTTCCATGGTTCCTGCTTCTGCCTCATTTTGAGTTTCTACCCTAAAATCCCTCAATGATGGACTGCGGTTAGCATGTAAGCCAAATAAATCCTTTCCTCCCAAAGGTCATGCTTTCGGTCATGGTCTTTATTGGAGCAATAGAAAATAGCTTGGACAGAAATTGGCGCCATGTACGTGGGGTGTTGTTGTCTCCACCCTGGCCATGTCCTTTGGGGGAGCATGTGGAAGGACATTGGCACTCTGCGTTGCCAAAGCCACTGAGTGCTTAGAGCTTGAAGGACTGTTCTTTGGGAGCATGGAAGGTAAGAGTGCAGAGAAAGGCAAACAGTGGCTTGCGAAGTTTTGGGAGAAAGCAAAGACGCCATGAAGGCCATTGATGCGCTATTTTGAATTAAGAATCTATGGTTTCTGGTCAGCTGGACCTGAAGAATCAGCCATGATTTAAGAAGAAACCAACACTACCTCCAACAAGGCCACACTTCCTCCAACAAGGCCACACCTCCTCCAACAAGGCCACACCTCCCAGTTCTGCCCAAATAGTTTCATTGACTGAACACTAAGTTATTCTAGCATATGAGCCTATGGAGGGCATTCTCATTCAAACCACCACATACTCGTGTGCATAAATATAAATAAAAATAAATCTTAAATTTTTAAAAAAGGACTGCCTGCATTAGAATTATATTTTGCGCCGGGCGGTGGTGGCACACGCCTTTAATCCCAGCACTTGGGAGGCAGAGGCAGGCGGATCTCTGTGAGTTCGAGACCAGCCTGGTCTACAAGAGCTAGTTCCAGGACAGAGAAACCCTGTCTCGAAAAACCAAAAAAAAAAAAAAAAAAAAAAAAAAGGAAAATTAAAACAACTATAAAATAGAATTATATTTTGCACAACTATGCACGGTACAATTTGCCTCTGTGTGCATGTGGATGGTATTTATTTGTTTTTAATTAACTCCCAAATACCTTGATTACTAAGAGCCTCAAGAAAGTAGAGCATTTTGTTTCCAAGCTGCCCCCACATTAATTTTCAGGGAGCCTGAGCAATGACTGCTCTCAGGTTTATGATCTCAGCAGTCAAACACTGCCATGGAAATCCATAATGACCCCCAAACACTCACTAAATCACGAAATGCAAGTCAGCCATTTGCAGGTCAGCCTTTGGAGTTATCGCCTAATTAGCATTTTATGAGGATTGTTGGTTAAGGATGAGGAGCCTGCCCGGGAATGGCCTTCTTCCCCTTCTGGTTTCAGGAAAGGGTTAGAGGAGAAAGTGAAGCCTTTGATTAGCATATCAGAATTAGCTTTAAAATACTGTGATGAGTAATCCCCAGAGAGCCCAGGAGTGCTTCAAAGTGTTGCAGGAAGCGGACTACCTATCACAGAACAACAAGGCTAGTAAATCCATGCGCACTTGAAATTCAAAGTTACCTGGACCCTATACATTCCCCCCAGAGTCCCAAAGAATGGATTTGAACAAAATGATTTTTAAATTTAAAAAACCTATGTGGTACTAGAGGTAGGTCAGTTAATGAAGCTTACGGGTATGAGTCCCATCTTCAGAACCACACAAGAAGGCTGGCACTGTGGAGTGCTTAGAAACCTAGTGCTGACAGGTAGAGACAGGATAATCTCCAGGATTTACTGCCAACCAGCCTTGTCTACTTAGCAAATTCTAGGGCAGCGTGAGACCCTTCCTCAAAAAGTAAGGTGACCAGTGCCCTGAAGAATAATTCCTGAGGTTGGCCTCTGGCCTAGACACACACACACATATACACACACTTTCATTTTAAGAAAAGAAACAGAATATTTTACAAAAGTGCTTCTCTTCTCCACACATCTGACTTGTCCATCTAGTTGACAAATGTCACTAAGTGTCTACTGTTATGTGGCAGGTACTACAATTGACAGATGTGCTCAACAATGACCAAAAGAGTTGAGCAGTGTCCTTGCTTTTGATGCCATGGGTGGGTGACATGAGAATTAACCAAGCAATCGCATGGATGAATGGTGGCCAGTTGGAGGACAGGACCACTTGTATGTCTTAGCACCAGGAAGAAGTACCTGTGGAGGGACATTAAGCTAGTGTCAGGGGCAGAGGGACCCTGAGAAGACGTGGAGCTTCCCAGGAAGCAGGTGCTCGACAGTCATAAAAGTGTTAGTGTTCTGGAGAATTTTTCTCAGTTTATTAATATTCTGTCACACAATTGTAGAAGCTGGAAAATTAATAAAGGGAAGAAGTCGATTTGAGTTCACAGTTCTGGAATTTTAGCATTAGCTCAGCTTCCAGTGAACACTTTATGCTGCTTCGTAGCATGGCCATGAGCAGAAGAGCAAGCTGGCTCACGAAAGCAGACACCATGGGGAGACTGACCTCACCGTACAATGACCCACTTTCGTGGTTACTAAGAGAATGTATGAGGTGGGTTCCTTGTGACCCAGACGCTACTGTTGCATCAGGGACTGGAACAACCCATGTTCAAACAGAAGCAGATGTAATGTTCAACAGCTGTAGAGGGGAGGTGACGAAGAAGAACGGGGATACACCTGGATCCCATCCTGAGTCCCAATGTAGAGGAGCTCAAATCGAAACAGAGACCCACTCTGGGCAAACCCAGGCTGTTCGCCCTTGGGAGAATCTTGCTTCATATCAACAACAATAATAATAAGAGCAACAATAATAATAATGATGATAAGATAGAGAACCATTGAGGAAACACCTGGCATCATTGTCTGCTCCCAATCCCAGACAGTAACATCTGCAAATGCTCACACAAATATGTATTTACACAAACACACACACACACAAATATACACACATGCACACAAACAAAGAGAGGCAATATTCCAAATATCACAGCACAGAGGCTAACAGAAAAGGCCACATGGCTGTCTCATCTCATGAGGAAGGCACTGACAGGATCAGGTTAGAGAAAGCAAGGCTGTGTGGGGCTAGGTTAGGGGTTTTATAACTCCCTTCCCTGAAAACTCAGGAAAGTCTCACAGGAAATGTCACCATCCCCGTTAGGGACACATTCTCGGTAACCTACAGCCATCCACTAAATACTAACTCTTTATAACCTCACATTAAGATCAACCTCCAACACTAACACCTCAGAGGACAACCCACATCCAACTAAACCTGTAGCAAGAATTCCTTTTGTGGGGAGAACCAAACAATGTCTACCCTCTCCTCAGAAGCTCCCAGACCCAGCAAAGCAGAGTTTACCCTAGGGAAGCCATGAGCTCATTGGACTTACTTACAGGTCAAGGGTGAGGGGTTACTGACAGGGGCATGGGTGAACACAAGGTGATCATACTAGAATATCTCCAACCATCATGGACGATGACCAGAGAGACAGTGGATCTCTGGGGCTTGCTGACCCATCAGCCTTGTCTACTAGATTTCCAGGCCAATGAGATCCTGTCTCTGTGGATGCCTGACTTCCACATGCACATGCATGCACACATGTTCACACCCGTGTATGCATGTTCACCCATATACAGATAGACACATGTGTACACATGCACACTATTTATTTGAGATCTTGAAGACTCATAGTTGGAAAAAATGAATAAAAAAGATCCATACCTTTCACTCACTTTTCTCAAAGCTGACATCTAACAGATAGTGATAGCACAATGTTGCAGGGGACAACGCAGCCCAGTCCTTGTTCAGACTAATCTGGCTGCATCTGTGCTTCATGTGTTATATGTTCTGTGCCGTTTTGCCATATGTGTAGTTCTCTGTGTCCAGTGTGAGAGGCAAAACCTAGCACAGCCTCATTGAAACAGACACGCGTGGGCTGTCCTGTCCCACCCACACCTGCCTCCTGCTCCCTGCACCCCAGGGAGGTTGATGAGCCATACAGTGGTCCACAATAAGCATCTTCAACATCTCCTGAGATATTTTCTAAAGACCGCTGCTATTTCACATCCCACCCATGCCACCGGCAAGGTGCAGATTGCATGACCTCTCCCCCCTGACATTCGTCTTTGGTACCTCGTGTGAGCACTTCAGGCACCCTGACAGGCATGCAGGGACTTCGGGTTCTTGGTTTCAGTTTTCATTTGCCGGATAGCTAATGATGTGGATCCCGTGTCATGTGCTTATTTTTCATTTTTGTGTCTTCTTTGGTGAAATATGTTTATGTCTCATGTCCCTCTTCAGGTCCTGCTACTTGTTGGACTTTGCAGCTTTGGGGGTCCTGCATGTGTGCTCCTATAGTGTTGTTGGACTTTGCAGCTTTGGGGGCCCTGCATGTGTGCTCCCAAGAGTCAGTCCTTGGTTGACTATGTGCTTTGCAGACACCTCTTCTCACACTTTGCTTTTTCAGTATTTTAGCGGAGCCTTGAACAGAATTAGAGTTTTAACTTAAATGAGGTCAAGTTTGTCACTTTCTTCTTTTATGGGCCATAGTTGTGTCAAGTCTAGGAACTCTTGGCCTAGACTTGGGGTCATGAAGATTTTTAGTCTTGTGTTTCCTTCCTTCTTTCCTTTATTCCTTCCTTCCTCCTCACCTTCCTTTCTTTTCTTAGGTTTATCCAGCTTTATTTTATTTGTGTAGGTGTGGTGTGTGTGCTTGTGTGCTTGCCCCTGCAGACATACAGAAGCCAGAGATTGACATCAGACATCGTCCTCAATTGGTCTCCCTTTTATTATTATTTTTTAAGACCGACTCTCTCACTGAACCTGGAGCTCACTGTTTGAACTAGACTGACTGACCAGCGAGTCCACGAGAGCTGCCTTTCTGAGCCTCTCCCATGCTGGGGTTATAGATGTAAACTGCTCTGTGCAGTTTCATTTATTCACTCGGGTTCTGGAAATGAGACTCTGGGTTCCCATGCTTATTCAGTGAGACTGCTTTGGCAGTCAGGGTCTATAGAGTTTACATATGTGTGTGTGTCTGTCTGTCGGTGTGATTTATTAGAATGACATACATACAGGCTGCAGTCCAGCTAATCCAAAAATGAATGGCTTTGAATGGAAAGTTCAAGAATTGAACTTTGTAGTTGCTCAGTTTATGAAGCTGGATGTTTCAGTTGGTCTTCAGTATAAGCTAGAAACCCAAAGAAGTAAGTTCCAATGTCACTAAAGGAAAAGGCATGTAAGTAAGGCAAGGGCAAGCAGGTGTAAAGCAAAAACTTCCTTCTTCCATGTCCTTAAATGGGCTTCCATCAGAAGGTGTGACTCCCTTTTTTCCGTCTCCCTCTTGAGGAGGCAGCTTTTGTCTCTCCCTTCTCTCTCTCTCTCTCTATCTCTATCTCTATCTCTATCTCTCCCCCCTCTCTCTCTGTCTCTCTCTCATCTCTGTTCTTCTCCCCTTCTCCCTTTCCCCTCCATAACCCACTAAATAAATATCCAACCTCACTCTGAAAAAAAAGAAGGCATGGCCCAACAAGATCTCAGATTAAAAATCTGTCTTTTCCCAGCTCAGAAGATCTGGACTAACAGCATGTCTTCTTACCTCAAATATCCAGATTAGAAGTAGATCTTTCTACTTCAAATTAAGCAACAATCCCTACAGATGTGCCCCCCAGTTTTAGCTTTGGGTTAATTCCAGATGTCACCATACTGACAACCAAGAATTGTCATCACATGCAGGCAGCAAACACTTTATCCACTGAGGCATCTTCCTGGCTCCTCTAGATTTTGTATTTCTCACTTAAGTATGCCATTTGCTTTGAATTCCACTTGTTTACGATGCAAAGCATAGATTAAGGTTCATTTGTCTCTCTGCTCCTGAATGCCCAGCTTCCTCAGAAGAAAAGCAGCCTTCCTTTTCTGAGCTCCTTGACTGAAAAATCAGTCACTGGTGATATCATCTGAAACCACAGCGTGAGAGACTCCAATTCCTGCTTCACCATGAAAGCAATGATTAACTAGCAAAAAACTGTCTGGATGTAACCCTGGAATCTCATCAAAAGATAAATATCTGGGGAAGTGTTTAGAGAATGAAGCGGCTGTGTTTTGCTAAAGAGAAGCTCAAGAGGAGTAACTGACCATCTTCCCCTTCGCCACAGCACAGCTACCCTTCTTATTGATTGCTTTTCTCCTTTGGCAGACTGCAAGGCACACTCTGGTTCTATGAGAGTCAGACCTCGTGGAGAAGGCTTCCAGGTCAGCTCTGGTTTCATTCTTCCACCCCTGTGTCCAGAGTGTGTGGTGTCTTCAGCAATAGGGTCTTTGAATACCTTCAGATTCTCTGAGGCAAACACGAGCAACAGCAATAGCCTCTATTGTTGTGGGAGTTGTTTCTACAACCCTGACCAATGACTCAAAAGGCAATTACTCATGTCTTCTTAAATAGACTATGGCCATGTAGGGAGACATTATGACCCCTAGTGGTATATAGAGACAGACAGACAGATAGATAGATAATCTTAGGAAAACATAAAGTATGATTTCCTGTGGCTTTTTCAAACTTCATTTATCTCTCATCCCTCCCTTTCCTTCTGTACTTCCCTCTCTCCCTTCTCTAATTAAAGCCCCTCCTTCATCCTGACTCCTGGCATCTCCCCTGGTTTAATGTCTGATCCTAGATGGACTTAAGTGTTCCAGTAAATTGAGAGCCTGGGCTAACTACAGAACTCACATCCCAGAAGACACCCTCCAAACACCTGGGAGAGGCAGTAAGGGCCACAAGCCAGCATCACATTTGCTGTTTGTTTCCATGGCATCTTCCTGGGGCTCCTGCAAATTCATCCGCCCCAGGCTGCAGTTCTTCAGTGATTAATTTAGGCACCTTCAGCTTCTGCAGCCATGTGAGAATGCTGCAGCACATGAATCAGGCAGCGCCAGGTGAAGGCTGCTAGAGGGACACTTGATGGGATCAGAGAAAATGTGCATAAAGCATTTGGAGAATCGGGCGGAAGAAAAGTATAATGTAAAATATATCCCAAAATAAATAATAAGGGTCAAATGCAAAATCTTGTCCCTGAACTGGCAAGACAGCTTAGAGGATAAAGAAAACACGTTACCCAACTTTAAGAACAAAGTTGGGCTCCCCATCTTCTGTGTAATAGCTGGTAGCTTGGTGTCTGGCTGTAACCCCAGGGCTCCAGAGGTGGAAGCAGAGAATAGCCAAACACGCAAGTTCCACATTCAGGGAGAGGCCCTACCTCGGGACCCCAAAAACAGCAAGATGAAGAAAATCAACACTATCCACCTCTGTCTCCACACTCATGCACATACCTGTGTGCATGTACCTGCAGACACAGGTACTCTCACACCCATCACACAACACAAACATTAAAAGAAAAAAGAGTCCTTTTTGAACATCAAGAAAAATAAGAAGGCAAAGAAGGACATATCCGGTTGGTTAGCCTTACTTTCAAAGACGATTTGACAGTCTCTGATTAATGAAGTCTCTGGTTTTGTTTATCTATCTACATGGGTGTGTTGGTTTGCTTACAAAGGGACTTAAAGGGCCAGAGTCACTCTTGTCAATGGCAATCCAGTAAAAGACCACCAACACCAAAGGAACTGAGAGCCAGCATAAGCCTCTCAACCAAACTTTCTTCCAGGGCTTCCGATGATAGTGGTAGTGCCCTCAGCACACTGAAGGACCCTGTGCTGAGAAACCATGAGGCACCGGAATTCAGGTCTGCTGGCCTCGTGTCTAGATCCTGCTTGCGAGGTTTAGAGCTGCCCACATGCCAATGGCAATGTTCTCTAATACCAAGTACCAAGCTCAGCCTCCACCCCACTGTGACCCACTGTTCTTCTCTCTGGGGAATCTGCTGAACAGGCCACTTCCTTCCATAAATGGGATTGTCTTGCCTGTGCTGTATCCTTAACAAACACATATACATCCATCTATCATAGGCAAATAGGGGCAGCATCCAGACATTAGTAAAAGCTGAAATAAGTTACACCTTGATCAACAAGGAAGGACAGGTATGTCAAACCCACAGAGTATTGTATCTACTTGTGGGGAGCAGGTGGAGTGTATCAGGCTTCCTTTGAAGGGCCATCGATCAGCTCCCAAATCATGACAGAGAGACTTATTAGTTATGAATGCTTGTCCTTATCTTACCTCTTATTTCCTGTTTCTCTTCATTTACATTTTGCCTTGGCTTTTTGTTTTTCTTTTCTTTTCTTCTGTATATCTTACTTTCACTGCTTCTCCTGGCTGGCTGATGGCTGCCTGGCTTCTGATCCTGGGCATGTCCCTCTTTTTCTCCCTCCTCCTTCTTCTCTTTTGAGCCTAGATTTCTCCTCCTACTTATTCTCTCTGCCCACCAGCCCCACATATCTCTCTCTTGCCTAGCTGTTGGTTGTTCAGCTTTTTATTGGACCAATCAGGTGCCCCTTAGGCAGGCAAGATGAAACACGCAGAACACATCTTTACATAATGACAAAAATGCAGTGCCAGCAAATGTAACACATGTTTCCTAGTAAGAATAATATTCCACGGTCAGTGGAGTCCTGAGAGAACATGTGTTCTTACATGTCGAGCATGGTCATGTCAAGAATCCCAGGGCCTCAGACCCACAGGAATGTCAAGCCCTTCCCCAGGTCAGGCTCAGAAGAGAGATGAGGCCTTCCCCTGGTCTGAGAACAAATGACAGTGTGTACTGAAAACATCAACTACTGCTTTCTTTTCCTGGCTCATACCAGCCCGAGACTGCTCCCCTACAAACACCAGACACCACACACACCCCAAGATTAGCCAACATGCATCCTTGTTTAGTTTTGTATTATAAACGTGCTGCGTTTGGGGCTGTTGGTGCATTGCCGGCAGGGCACAAGGGCCACACCATCACACCTCTCAGATTTTCTATATATGTGTTTTTGTTTCTTCATTCCTTGTTGCCCTGGTCATGTCAATCCTAAAGTTGTGCACCTTCCTCCTCTGTGGGAGATGGGAAGTCACAACACTAGAATTCAGAACTATGAAATGAACTAGGGAAGGCACACAGTAGGAAAACTCACATCCTCCTCCCAACAGAAGGAAGTGACTGAGACTCTTACTTAGCAAAGAAGACAGCCTGGTGGGCTCACTCCTGAAGCAGACTAGCCAGAATCACCTCAGGCACACCAGGAAAGACAGATACATTCTATCAAACTGAAAGACCTGGCCCATAGTAGATTCTTCATTTCTCTAGATTAAGACCCCTTCTTAACCTTCAGGGATATTAAAGCAGGTTAGAAGGCAGAGTTGACAAAGAAGCTTCAAAGTGGCCTGATCTGGAATGTCTCTGTGTCCTTCTGGGTCTCTAACCCACCCCTCCCACTGAGAAGCCCCAGGTATCAGGGGTCTTGGAGGGAAGCTCCCAAAAGTGTTCCCCCACAGCTCAGCCTATAGAAATTCCTCTTAGCTCTCCAGCCAGTACCATCTTAGAGGGAGCCCAAGGGGCAGAGAATTATACCTTCCTTAAAAATGATTTTCTCCCATCTAAGTATTAGCCAGACCCGACCCTGCTTAGCTTCCGAGATCAGGTGCACTCAGGGTGGTATCTCCTCTGAGCGGTGGTAGCGCACACCTTTAATCCCAGCACTCGGGAGGCAGAGGCAAGCAGATCTCTGTGAGCTCAAGGCCAGCCTGTTCTACAAGAGCTAGTTCCAGGACAGCTAGGGCTGTTACACAGAAAAACCTAGTCTCAAAAAACAAAACAAAACAAAATGGTTTTCTCACACTCGTATGGCACATCTTTCTGGCAGCTGGCAGCTTTCGTGATTTTTCCTGTGATTGTTTTGTTGCAAAAAAATATTAATTATGTTATGTTTCAGAATAGATTTCTTTGTTTATACCTTGTATGAAGTCTTCTCAGGATATCAACATCTAGGTCTTAAGGGAGTTGGTGCATCTATATGCCTGCATGTTAGCTATTGTATCCACGTGCATATGTTTGTATTGTGAAGGTCAGAGGTCAACACTAATGTCTTCCTCGATTGTTCTCCCCCTTATTCTTGGACACTGAGTCTCTCGCTGAACCCGGAACTCATCAGTGTGATGAAGCTGAGTGGCCAGGGAGCCCCAATGAGCCATCTGCTGTCACCCCAGCATTGGAAGTCTAAGTGCCTGCTAGCACATCTTTCATGTGTGGGCTCTGGGTATTGAACCCAGGTCCTTCTGCCTGCATGGCAGACACTCTCCTGACTGCGTTATCGCCCCAGCTTTAGGTTTGTGGCTTTTGTTAGAACTAGGATGTAGTCAGTGAGTATTCCTTAAAATACTTTCTCAGGATCTCATTTTCTCTCCTCTGTTGGGACAGGACAGTGCATTTGAATTCTCGTTTGTCTCTGCGAAAGCTCCTGAAGGCCTGTTGTCTGTGTTTTTAAGTCAGTTTCCTCTACTGTTCAGACTAAGTACCATTGATCTGTCTTTCCGTTTGCCAGCTCTGACTCCGATCATCGTCTCTGCTATTGAGCCCTTTCATTTCTGTTCTTGATTTTTTTGCAATCCCATAAATTTGCACTTGGTTTCTTTTAATGACATCACTCTTCCTGAAATTGTTGTGGGTTTCAAGAGAACTTGTAATTAAATGTTAAAAACATTTCTGTGAAATTTCCAGAACCTTAGTAAGCAATTCTAACATTCCATTCATTTTTATTTGTATGTGTTGATTGTTCCAAAATGTTTGAGTCTTGATTTTCTTGGATTCAGTGGGATACATGTTTTTGTCATTGTGTCTTGAACATTTTTATCTATGTGGAGACCAAATATGACTTAAATAAGTTTTCAAACTTTTCTAGTCACCAGTGCTGATCTATGCTTGTGGGTTGGGAAAACAGTGGCAGTTCTGGTTTCTGAGACTCTCACATGTCTATCAAGAGTGGCAAAAGGAGAATCTTCAAATAAAAAGAGAATTACAAAAGAGTTTTGAAGCATCAAAGTACAGAAAGAACAATGAAAAGGATAGAAGTACAAATTGATGTATGTTGCAGATTTCTGTTCATGAATTGTAAGAAGAAAGTTTTCACGGCTCTTCTGAGAACTCTGAATATTCTCCTATGGACATTAGACAAGGAAAACTAGAGAAATCCCAGCAAATGCCTAGGGACAGCACAGGATGAGTTGTTGCTCACCCCCTTCTGGTTTTAGAGATACTTCTCTGTCAAAGTTATGTTCCTCATATGCTGTTCCGACCAAAAATGAGTCTCCTCATCAGTGCTTCCCTGCATTATTGTGGAGGAAGCGGAGCTGAGAAACGGAGTAAAATGGGAGTTAGCGATACATGAATTCTAATCTGAACGTGGGTTTCCTATGTGCGCTCAAAGATGCCGCTTATTCCCTGCCGGTCCTTTGAGGACAGCAAGGAGAGTGAGTTCATTTTAGTGGATGTGAGTAGAGGCTTAGAGAGGTCTGTCAGAGTTCACAAGTCCTCTTAGGGTAAAAAGCACCCAGATCCCCTGGTTCTTAGACCAAAGAAGAAAAGCTAAGACGAAGCATTTGTGGCCAGTAGTGAAGTTCCTGAGAACCACGCAGAGATAATGGGCTCTGATGTAGCCAAGAGGAGGATGCTAGAGAGAGTGGCAGACCGCCTCACCTATATGGGATGCTATTAGCCATGGTAGGCATGTAGGTGAAGTGCACTGAGCAACCTGGAGACGCTTCTGTGTACCAACTGCCAAGATGGGTATTGCTCTTCAAAGACAGCGAGCCTGGGGGACTAACTGCAGGAGGGTCCTGCCGTCCTGCTGGCTGCCCACTGTCTTCTCACTTCTCCCACTTCCATATGGGCCTCTGTCATTTCTGTGAAGCCTTCTGTGGACCCTAATTTACAGTTAGCGGAAGCCACCCCCACAAAGAGACTATGAGATGGTGACAGGAAGCAACAGGTTCTAATGTGAGACTGGCTAGCGTGTCTCCTCAAGGTCCCCAACCTAGCCAGCCCTGCTACTGACTCTCCCCTCATCAACCTCACAAATTGTTCTGTGAATAGATACCACTGGCTACTATAAGGTGTGACCTGGGTGTGCCTAGAGTTTATTAGAAGTTTGAGAGCCCAAGAACTTTCTTGCAAACTGGTGCGTCATCGTCACTTCCGCTGTGTGCCATGAATACACACGTGTATACAATAGGCTACGAGGCTAGGATGGTTAGTTAATGTTAGGTCAGCTAGCTAGGCTGTCGTTCCCAGATATTTGGTCAAACACTGTCTAGATATTTACAAACTGTGGTTAACGTTTAAATAAATGGACTTTGAGTGAAACACACTCCCCTCCATAATGCAGATGGCCTTGTCGAATCTGCTGAGAACAAAGATTGGCGCTGGATGTGGTAACACATGTTTGTTAACCTAGTACTTGGCAGGCTGAAAGAGCAGGACCATTTGTTCAAGATCAGCTTAGCGGTTAATAGGGATACTCACACCAGGGCAAAGCGCAGAGAAAAAGTGGCCACGGAGTCCTCAGCCACAAACGGGACATCAATATCATCTCCCCACCCCACCCCCAAGGCTCAGGGACCAGAAAGGAGCAGAAGAGGGAGCAGAACGATGGTAAGAGCCAGAGGTCAGGGAGCACACATAGGAAGAGAGAGAAAAAGAGAAAGGAGGGAAGAATGACAAAAAGGCCAACCCCCCAATAGTTGAGGAATGATCATTATATAGATAGAACTCTTGTCCTCCATCTCTTGTGCACTTGTAGCTGCTAATCTGTGAGTTACAATTTTCTGTTCTTGTATTGCCTCTATTTCCCTACTTCCTGTGATCTGAAATATCACATTTTCCCTACATGAACAAGATAAGAATGGTCTTGAGGAGCAGAGACTCACTCTTCCCAGGTAGAGCATGAGTTCTTGTGCCCCGAGAGGTATTTACTTCAGGCGCACGCATGGTGTCTGGGGCTCTGTGAGGGATGTTGAAGTGTGATGCTTGGGAACCCGCGGATGCTCTGGGTAATGGTATCTGGGAGATCCAGTGCCCAGGCCAGATGGTCTCTCTGTAGACGTCATCCTCCGCTGTCACGGTTGGCTGGCCGCACTGTGTGCTGAGTGTTTGTGTCTCAGGTGTGCTGCTTGTTGACGGAGAATCCCTCACGCCTTGTTGCTCTTGGCTCATGCCAGACATCACACTCAAACCTCCTCACCCAGGAGTGCTTCCCAGGTCTTCCCAGATCACAGGTGCACACCCCATCTCCCTTCATCTTCTTCCCACAATTCAGTTATTCTAGCCAGGCCTACTTTCTTCACATATGTGTTTCAGTGCCTAAAACTGAGCAGGTTCTCGGCTATCAAAGGGAGAGGGAAGGAAGGAGAAAAGTAAGGGAGGAAGGGAAAGAGGGAGAAAGGGAGGAAAAGAGTGAGGGACGAAAAGAAGGAGAAATGGAAAAATGGAGGTAAGAGAAGGAAATGCTTAAAATGAACAGGCAATTCTCAAAAGATGAGTTATAAATGTCTAATAAACATAAGAAAATGTTCAGTCCCATCAGTCATCAGAGAAGTATAAATTAAAATTACATTTGGGTTCCATCTCGCCCCAGTCAGAGCAGTGGTCCCTAAGCAAACCATAAGAATGTAAGCCAAAGAGAATCCCTGTATACTGCTGATAGGGCTGTAGCTAGTCTAGCATCTAAGGAAGTTGGTATGCAGAATCCAGAAAGCAACATAGATGCACAATATCCAGTACACCCCTACGGATATTTAGCCAAAGGACAACATATAAAGACTGTAGATAGAAGTTTCTATCCCTCCTGGTCCCACAGTCATTCAGTCCCAAATAAACATGCAGAGGCTTATATTAATGATAAATTGTTTGACCTATTGTTCAGGCTTATTACTAACCAGCTCTAACAGCTTTAATTAACCCATAATCCTTATCTATGTTTAGCCACGTGACTTGGTAACTTATCTCAGTAAGGCATTCTCATCTTCTTGCTTCCTCTGCATCTGGCTGGTGACTAACTCTGCCTTTCTTCTTTCCAGAATTCTCCTAGTCTGGTTGTCCCACCTATACTTTCTGCCTGACTACTGGCCAATCAGCATTTTATTAAACCAATGTGAGTGACAAATCTTTACACGTGTACAAGAGCATTATTCCACAGCAAGAGACAACTGCACATCAAGGTTTATTGCACCATTGTTCACAAGCACTAAGCTATAAGAGCAACTTGGATGTCTGATAATAAGGGAGTAGAGAAAAAATACAAATACACATACATATATCTAATTTTTTCAGCTAAGAAGATAGCGAAGATAGCTATATCATTTGTTGAAAATAGGTATAATTGGAGATATTGAATTAAGTAATTAAATTCAGCCTTAGAAAGACAAATATTACATATTTATTCTCATTTGTGATTCCTAGACTTTATATAGATACATAAAATTATATATATATATATATATATTCCAATGGAAAAAAAAAACAAGTGATCAGAGATGAACAAAGTACTGAGTGCAGCCAGGGAGGCTAAGAAAAATGAGAAGTCCCCATTGTGAGGCTGTAGGGCACTCCCAGAGCAGCTGCAGTCTGAGATGGACCTAGGAAACGGACAGGTTTTCAGGGTGGAGAGGGAAGATGTGGTCTCACAGCGTCAGGCAGGATTCATGTGGAGAAGCTGCTCCTGAGAAGACTCCCTACACCAGATGCTAACGCTACAAGAAGACAGGCTGTCCCCAGGCCACTTTTGACAAGCAAGCCTCATCCATCTTGTGCCCTGAGACCTGGCTGTGCTTTTTTCAGAGCCTGTTAGTGGAGCATCCTTCTCCTCTGTGGAGATGTATGTCCTTGTGGCCTCAAAGGGGCAGTTCTCTAAGACAAGGTCATCAGCTGCTCTAGAGGTGCGATCTTAATTAGCCGATTTGAAGTGAAACGCTGGACATTGGGGCCGTGAGGGGGCAAGGGATGGTCACAAGAATGCACGTGCTGGTACCGGTTCCTGCTGACACTAAGGGGAGCCAACCAACTCCTCCAGCAAATGATTTCCGGGCCCTCACTAGGTAGACCACCTAACACATGTCAAGAAACTAGGCATCCTGCTTATAAGTGTTCAGTGCACATCAACCAGGGCAGATGGTATTTTGCAAAGGTCTTTCTGAAGCTACACTTAGAGTGGATTTGGAGCAGGAGCTAGTAGTGCTGGATGGGTGCTCCAGTAGCACCTGCTGGCAGGGATTGAACCTGTGTTATACCCGGAAGAAGCTACGGGGCTAGCCAAGCAGGGTGCGCTGACTGTGGAGAGAACAGGGGTCCCAATGATGACGCCAAAGCCTGGGGGAACAGCAACACCTTGCTTGTGTTTCACACCCTGGTGAAAACCCAGGTCCAGGGAAGGTAGAACAGCGCTCTACTCTTTGATAAGTTACAGATGCCAGGACTCCCAGGTGAGAAGCTTGCTTTTCTTTCTCTACTTCCTGAGTTGGGGTGCAGTGGGACCCACCAGCCTCCTGCTCCTGCCACCACCCCATCCCTGCCTGTTGCCATGCCTTCCCAGCCCTGATGGACTATAATTCTCTGGCATAAAACCTTCTCCTTAAGTTGCTTTTGTCCACGTATCTTAATAAAGCAACAAGAAAGTAACCGAGGCGGGGTCTGAGCATGCGCACTGACGCATTGTGAAGTAGAGCACTGGTAGATATGCCCAGACTTCCTTGGCCGCTTACCTATCACTCGCCTACTTTGTTCATTCCCGTGCATGATAAGCACCTTGAGACAGATGCACTTCATACTTTGTTCTCCGTTCATCTAAACTTCTTTAAACCACCATGCGTGTGGAGAAGCTCAGTGTAGGTCCTTTATCTGAAACGCTTGAAAGAACAGAGGTGTTTCTGATTTTGGACTTCTTGTGATTCCCGAATATTCTCTCAGTGATGAGACCTGGGTAAATGTAAAATTTATGTGTTTCCCATATTCTTTATACACACAGCGTGTATCTTGTGATTTTAATATTGAGTATTTTGAATGTTAGATTAATATTTGATATCTATACCTTATATTAATATTTAATATTCTAATGTGATATTTTAGTCTTCTAATAATTTGGTGCATAAAACAGCTTCACAGTGGCGGTATTGTGTCAGCCTTCAAAAAGTTTTAGACTTGGGAGGTTCTGAAATTTGTGTGTTTTGAATTATGAATGTTCCACCTGCCACATCTTACGGTCTCAGGTACATCCAGCCAACTGCTTTCTAAAATGTTTATATTGCCAATGTATATATCTCTCAGCTGTCCATAGTCCTCTCTGAACTTCTGGTTCACTTGTCAGAGAACGAAACCCAGGGTTGGAGATATGGTTCAGGAGATCAGAGGCATTGCTGCAAATACTTGAGGAACAGGCTCTGAATCCCGAGCACCCATGTAAAAAAGCCAGGCATGGTCTTGGGTGTGCCTCTAATCCCAATGCTGTGAAAGCAGAGAGGAAGATGATGTGGGCTTACAAGTGGAAACCCAGTTCCAGTTTCAGTGAGAGACTCTGCCTCAAGGGAATAAAGTGGAGAGCAGGACACTAATATTATCCTCTGTACTGTCCACATTCACACACCAAACACACACGTGTATTGAATACCCCTCACACAAGCATACACACACACACACACACACACACACACACAGAGAGAGAGAGAGAGAGAGAGATTTTTAATAAGTGAAAGGACGGAATGGCATTCTCCATACACTTCCTGTGTGCAGCCCTTCCCTCCAGCTGTTTCTTTCCCCCAAAGAACTATCTCCATAGCATCCACAGGGGAGCCCATAGTGAATCAGCTCAGGCCACCACGGACTTGCAGTGTTCCCTAGGTATTGCTCATACGTCATCTACCATGTTTTCAAGTTAAACAGTCTCTCACTATTGCTTAGGACTTCCGGAGCAGTCTAGGCTGCCAGGCAATGACTCCCGCGGATCCGCATGTCTCCACCTCCCTAGCGTTGGTGGTTCAACCGTGTAACACCAGGTTCAGCATGTTTGTGGTGATCCAAGGAATGAAACTCGGATCCTTGTGTGTGCAAAGCAAGCACTTCGCCAACTAAGCAACGCCCCAATCCCCGAACTGTGATTTCATTCACTGCACAAGAAAGACGCTATGTCTCTGGTCATGTAAGAAAAAAGGAAATGCGTGTTCCTCACCGACACAGGAATAGGGTGCCAGTGGCTATTCCAAAGGAGGGATTTGCAGTCCTGAAAGGATGCCGGTGCACACAGCAAGTGTGGCCCAAGGTTATTGGTTGTGGGTTCCCACTTAAAATAGGATGGGCTAGGGTATGCAGGAGCTGAGGCAAGGCCTTGGAGGATTCTAACAGAAGACATAATTGACATCTGCGGAAGAGAGCTAACACAGTCCTCATCAATTGCCTTCGACAGGGCCCTAGGCCCAGGGCACATTACTCCACAGCTTTAAAAAGGAGCAACAAATGGCACTGGTGTGGTAGCTCAGGTGGTAGTGCATTTGCTGAACACGCATGAGAATCTGAGCTTGATTCCTAGAATCTAGGTTAAAAAATAAAAGAGAAGAAGACCAGTGTGGTAGCTCAAGATTATAGCACCAGAGCTGAGGAGGCGGAGACGGATTGCTGCCTGAGGCTTGCTGGCCTTCCAGCCTAGCCTCCTTGGGAGTTCCAGTCAGTGAGAGATGGTCTCAAAGAAGTACGATGGAGAGTGTTAGCATTCAGGCATCTGTACTGGCCGGCCCTTGGGGTTCTGATAGGCTAAGTCCTCAGCCACTAAGAGCACCTCCTGTGCACATTCACTACGTTCCCTTTTAAAAGGGCCCTGCCCAACTTCTCCCTCCCTCCCTCCCTCCCTCCCTCCTTCTCTCCCTCTCTCCCCCCCTCTGTCCCTTTCTCTCTCTCTTTCTCTCTGCTTCCTTGCCTGTCTCTCTGTCTCCCCCCACCTCTGCACCTCTCTTCTCTTCTGCTGCTCCTGTCCCCCGAGGCCAGTCCTCCCCCTCGCCTTCTTTCTACGTACCCTTTCCTTAATAAAAACCCCTGACATGAACTCTGTCACATGGTTTCTTTCTCTCTCACACACTGCTTTTTTTAAAAAAATCACAACAGAGAGTAGTGGAGGAACGATACTCAGGGTTCATCTCTTTTGTGCACATGCGTGTGCAAAGGGAATCAAAATGAAAGATCAGCATATTCACGCTCAGAAAGCACCACAGTCCCCTGTCGAGTTGACCTTGAACAGAGAGGAAATAAGGGAATGTTTCTCTTAAGCATTCTTCCGACGTTCCCAAATTTGGTGATAACAGAATAAAGTTACCACATGTTAAAAACTAAAGCTCAGTCTAGACAGGATGTGGTGGCTTATACTGACTGTCAACTTGACGAGGATCTAATATCACCTAGGACATAAACCCCAGGTATATCTGCAGGGAGTTTCTAGATCAGGTTAACTGAGGTGGGAAAATGCATCCTAAGTCTGAGTGCCACCAACCCAGGGGCTGGGGTCCCAAAGTTCGTAAGGGGAGGAGCAAACTCAGCACCAGCCCTCACTGCACTCCTCCTTCCTGACAAGGGTGCAATGTGACTATTCGTGTCAAGGTCCTGTGTTGCTCCACCCTGCCCCATGTCTGTTTATTCCCTGCTGACCTTGGCTAGCAAGTACATCTTGCACCTCCTGGCCTAGCGACAAGCTCCTTGTTCCACTTAGTTGTTTACTGATTTGGCCCTTCAGTAACAGGAACTTCCCAACCCTAGGTTTTCCCACAGTGCTGCAAGCCCGTGTATACTCAGACCACGTTCGCCCTTCAATAAATGCCATTCTCTTAGTACCAATGACCAGCTGTGTGGTGTTTCTCTAAATCCTCAGCTCCTTGCTCGAAACTCGGCACTGAGGTAGAGCTGGCGCTCCAGTCCTGATGCAGTGACTTCCACCGGGACTGAGCCTCGCACGGTGAGCAAACATAAACCCTCTGTTCTCTAGGTTGATTTGGTCAGATCCCTTGCTGCAGCTATGAGACGAGTAACCAATAAAGAGAAGAAGGAAGCTCACTGTGGTGATATTTGTTTGTGCTCTAACAAATAAAGCTTGCCTGGAGATCAGAGGGCAGAGGTGGCCACTAGTTAACCATAGAGGTCTGGAGGTCTGAACAGGCAGGAAGTGACATGGTTGGGTGGAGAGAGTAATACAATAAGGCAGGAGGAGACAGGAGCTCAGCCATTTTTCAACTGAGGAGTTAGCAAGGTAAGCGTTGGCTGTGGCTAACTTCTTTCTCTCTCTGATCTTGCAGCATATCTGGCCCCAAGGTTTTATTAATAAAACCAATTAGAATTCACCTGGCCTTCCTGAGGCTCTCAGAGGCGGGGAGAAATGCAGGTTCACTCTCAGTGAAGGTCATTCAAAGGTCAGCATGCAGTCCTGGCTGGTAATTGGGAGGAAGATAATTAGTATCAGAAAAGTCTGAAAGAGTGTGGAAGAAAACTTGCCCTAGGGTGTTACTGCCCGTGGAACAGATAGAAAGGCACCAGTAGCTAGACAAACCTCCATCAGGAGAAATCAGGCCAAGAGAAACCACAACGACAACATGATGGAAGGTGGGTTTCATGTGAGCCCTTTATAGCAGAGAAAACCTGTTAAATGTGAGTCCTGAGATGAAGGATGAGGGAATTAGTTAAAAAGAGAATAAAAACAAGCAAAGAAAAACCACAAAACAAAGAGCAACCAAAAAACAAACAAAAATAACCAGAGGCACCAAAGCAATGCAGTGAACTACACAAGTCAAATAATAGTAACATCAGGAACAAAGACACAGAGACAGGCAGGCAAGGAATAGACAAGGGAGGCATGGGAAAGCCACGATACCATCAACTGGTGTCCTTGAATGAAAATCCCACAAAGAAGGAAAGAATATATTTAGAGATAAAATTGAAGGAAATGTTCATGAATGAAAGAATCCAAATTGAAACAGATCTAAAAGGCGCTCCGTCCCTCTGGAAAATTCTACCCAGAGCCGTTGCCATTGCGATATGGCTTGGCTAAGTTAATAAGCAGTAGGGATTAAAAAGGCCATTGTGGAGACTTGGGGGTAAAATAATAGATCAGAGGCTGCCTCCACGTAGGGGAGCGAATGAGAGGAGTCGGGATAACAAAGACGAGTCGGTTGCAGAGAGGGAAAGGGTGGAGGAGCATATGAAACCCTGCAGGGGGTTGACAGGACAGACGAAATGAGCTGACATACAGAAGGGCTGTGCCCTGAAAAGAAGCAGACAGCTCTAGCTGCAGCTGTGCAGCTCCCCGGAGGGGGAGGGGAGCAGAAGCCCCATCCATCGACAAGACTAAAGGAGACCAGCGTGCGTCCTACCTGTGGGACAGGCCAGCAGGTCTGTGTCCTGCATCCAGCCTGAGGTTGTGGTGAAAGGCCTGAAGAGTTAGCAGCGGAAAGTGGGTCCTTTGCTGGCACGCTCCTTGGCTCTGAGCTTGTGACTTGGTGTCTTGTTGAGAGGGACTCTATTGTTTAAGACTGAGCTGCTGTGGATTCTCTGTGAGAAGGAGAGTTACTGAAGTAAAGCTGGTGTAGCCCCAAGTGAGACCACGGGAGGCTGTAGGGATGGCAGGCGCCATGCCAATACACCAGACAGTTCAGGTGGAGACGCCTCAGTTAAGGCAGTGAAGGGTAATGGGTAGCATCCCTGACCTAGATGTTAGCACAGTTAGGGTCAGAGCCTGGGTCTTGACAGTCCCCCCCCACACTACCAGATTTGGCCACCCATCCTCACTAGTCCAGTTAAAGGCATAGTTAAGAGTGAAAAGCAATAGAAGATTTCTTCTCAGTGACCACATTAGGAAGTGGAACAAAGAAGGCCAGTGGTCTCCCCCACAACCACCAAAACCCATCTTTAGTCCTAACAGGAAGTTCAGGCTAAAATGGAGGAGACATAAACATAGATAAACAGTATAGACATGGTCCACTCATCTCAGACCTAGGAGCCCAATGCCTTGAACCTGTGTAGACCCTGTGTGTGCTACCACAGTTTTTGTAAGTTTGTTTGTGTATTAGTCATGTTGAGTCTGGAAGACTGTTTCTTTGGAATCATTCACTACTTCCGGCTCTAACACTTTTTCTGCCACCCCCTATATCACATAGCTCTCTGAGCCCTGAAGGAAGGGGTATCATGAAGACATCCTATTTAGGACTGGGTACTCCAAAGTCTCTCACTCTCTGCTCATTGTCCAGTTGTAGGTCTCTGTGTCAGTTCTGACCTACAGCAAGAAGAAGCTTCTCTGATGATGGCTGAGCAAGACACTGATCTATGGATAGATGGGAGTCCATTGTATTGATATGTCCCTGTAAACAGAACATAGCATCTGGTTTCCCCTAGACCCATGGCCTATCCAGTCTCATGTTTCGGGATACCTTAGCAGTGTCAGGCATGGGTTCCATCTCATGGAGTGAACCTCTGATCCAATCAGACGCTGTAACACTGTCGCACCAGGGGACTATGCAGACAGGCCACCATTGGAGGTCTCAGGGTGCCTAGCTGGGTTGATGCAGAGTACCTTCCGGTCCTATGAGGGATAGTCAGTAGGATTGAAGGCATAGGAGGTCTATTCTGAGAGAGGAACGGGAACATGAATATGATTCAAATACAAGGATTCATACACAAGAAATGTCACAGAGAAACCCATTCTTCTACACTAACTAAAAGAGATTGACAACAACAACAAAAATAATAAGGACATTGTGATGGCTATTTTGGTTGTCAGATTGACTATATCTAGAATTAACTAAAATCCCCAAATAGTTGGGTACACCTGTGAGATATGTTTGCTTAATTAAATAAGTCAAAGTGAGAAGCTCTCCTTCTCAACCAGATCTATTGAGGTGGGAAGAGCCACCTCTAACCTTCTGCTGTCAATCTATATAAAGGACTGAGAAGAAGGAAGCTTTGCTGACTCACTGCTTGCCCTCATCTTGCTAGCACAGCACACCCGTTCCTCCACTGGCAGTGGAGCCCGCTTCTTTGGGATTCCGGTGTATATCGAAGACCAGTTGATGCGGCCCTGTGGAGTGAAGAACTACTGGATTCTTGAAACTTCTGCTCACAGGCCGTCATTATTGGATTAGCCAGACCATAGCCTGAAAATCAGTCTAATAAATTCCCTTTCTATATGCAGAGAGATTCACTCTGCATGTTCTGTTACTGCAGAGAACCCTGACTAATATGGACATTTTGTATTATGGTGTAGGAGGCAAGGGAGAGAGGCATGACCAGCATGAATCATGCAACTAGCCTCAGACTCCTGCAAATCACATCCAATGCTAGAATACAATGGCACTGAGAAAGTTTGATAAAAATAAAATGGTACCCAGGAATGTCATAGCCAGCCAAACTGACATCCAGGAATAATAACAATAAACACATTTTTTAAAAGCCTATAATAGTCGGTTGGTGGTGGCACACACCTTTAATCCCAGCACTTGGGAGTAAGATAAGTGGATCTCTGTGAGTTCGAGGCCAGCCTGGTCTACAGAGTGAGTTCCAAGACAGGTCCCAAAGCGACAGAGAAACCCTGTCTCCATAAACAGAAGCAAAAGCAAACAAAAACCTCTAATGACTGGGGATCAGGAGAGTGTGAGACCTGAGTTTGAATCCCTAGAATCCAGATAAGTTGTGTACACATCACAGACCTGTCATCCCAGTGTTGCTATGGTGAGTGAGAGGGGGGCACAGGATGGTCTCCAGAAGCTTGTGGGACAGTTAGCCTAGCGAGTGCAGTGGGTGGTGACAGAAAGGTGGCCGGCCAGATACAGAGACAGAGAGAGAGAGAAACAAAGGGAAGGAGGGAGGGAGAGCTGTCTCAAACAAGCTGAAAAGTAAAGGCTGCCACCTGAGATTGTGAGATGGTCCCCTGACCACCGCATGCATGCACTCCATGACAAGGGTGTACCAGCCCTCACACAAGCACACACACGTGCCCACGTGCCGACACACAGACAATAGGAATGCCTACAACCATCAGAGACTGTAGAAGGGAAAATGTCTTCCCACTGACGCACAGTGATAGGCCTGAACAGCATGTGAACCAAGGGGTAGATGTTTAAATTTTAAGTTTGTATTATGTTATGTGTGTTTTGTACCACATTAAAGAACACAGTTCAAGGCTACCCCATGAAGGATGGTGGAGTGTGAACTAAAAAAAAAAAAAATTGCCATTTACCCAGTTTGAGTCCACTCTAATTACAGGGGCAGCCGACAGTGTTGTTGCCAGGAATTTATGGAAAAAACAGCCAGAAGGGCTTTCTGGTAGAGGGGACACTTGGTGATTAAAAAAAAAAAAAGACATCAAACAAGAGAATAAAGCAAAATAAAAAATTCGGCCAAAAGATCCAGAACTGTGAGACAAAGAACTCCTAAATATTAAGTCCACTTAAATAAAGGGAAAGGATGAAAGTGGGAATAGGGATTACAAAATGGGATTCAAAGGCTATTCACTTTGATGAAGGAAACATTATAAATATCACCCCCTAAATCCCAAGAACCTGTAAGTGGCAACACCAGAACCTTGTCTTGAATAACTCTGTGTCGTTAATAGTTCCTGAAATTGAGCCTTGGAGCTGGGAACGGAAAGGCTCCAGGCCCCTAATGTCTTTCACGTTCCCCTTCTCAACCTCACAGGCTTCGTTCACAGAATTGCATTTTTTTGTGGCAAGGCAACGCTTATTTAAAGCTCAGCACCCTGCTCCCTTTAAATATCGCTTCATTTTCTTCTCTTAACTTGAAATACAATTTAATAAAATACTTTGCTATTGAAAGTAGTGGGTGCCAGTAATCCCACTGGCAGCGAAAGGAACTTCTTTATTCTGCCCTGCTTGTACCCTGGCTTGGTTTCTGTGTCTAAGGGAAAGGCACCCACGGCTAGGATGCTGTTTGAAAGCAGAGCACCCAGGGAGGGCTTCAAAGGCTGCTTCTTTCCTTCTCTGCATTGTCTCCATGTTTTATCGCGTCCAGGTTTCCCGCTGTCATTGTCCAACACAACTTTCAGCAGTCTCGAGCCACCACGGGGTTCTGTTTCGTCTGCCTGCCTTTCTGAGTGAAGCCACAGCATTTGCCTTTTCTTTGCTTCTGTCTCTTTCTTTTGGTTGCTGGCCGGGACCCAAGTTTATGCTTTCCCTGATTCTGTGGGCTTTTTCGTTCTTTCTCTAAAGCTCTGCTCCCCAGTGGCCTCTTGTCCACCACACAGTTGACTTCCATGACTAACTGAAATAACACAGTCTCCTCTTTCTTCTTCATCTTTCTCCTCCAGGCAGCTGCTCGGGCTTACAGCTTGACACCCTGGGGTTTCTCTTTTAAATGCTAATAAAATTGTTCTCAAGCTTAAACACACATACACACACACGCACGCACACTCACATGCACACACACACATGTCAATGGAAAAACCGCAGGTCTCATCTCAAAGGGAAAAAGAGATAGTTTATTCCGGAGCCATTTTTGACTGACCACAGCCCTGGAACACAGATTTAAGTTATCCCCAATTCCACATTCCAATATGGAAGCAGTTTCATGAAGTTTTTATAGTTTTACAAGACAGAGAAATAAGTTAAATTATTTATCCAAACAGCTCTAAAATACGCTGGTGGGTACATCGGGGAGGCAGGTACAGTGAGATGGGGGAAGCTTTTCTATAGACCCTAGATGCCTGGACAGTGATGATGGCATTCTGAGATCTGGGTTGGTGGAAGCTGGCTGTCTGCTATGCTCATAGGTTCCAAAAGGTTTCTATCTGTTAGTCCCAAGATGTTAGCTCTAATACAGAGGTGGACAAGGAATGGCTGTCCTGGAGGGCTAGAACTAGCCCAAAATAAGGTAACTAACTTCTACACACACAGCATTCCAACCTCTCCATGGTACTGGACTCCTAACTGGTCAATCAGTCTGTGCAGACACAGCTTCTTTTACAAAATTATTGTACACACACGTACACACATGTGTGCGCGCACACACACATACGGGGGGTGGGGTGGGGAGGGAACTCTTAATGCAAAAAGGATAGGAGATATTGTCTTCTGGAGTCAAATATGAGTGACGGTGGCCCAGAAACACAGATTTGGCTTACCCCAGATTCCATGCCCCAATGTGGTAATAGTTTATCAAGTTTTTAGTAACAGAACAAAATTTCAAACACATAGGTAGAAACATTAAGTAGACGGTTGGCAGCAAAGTGGGGAAATCTCAGCTCGAGGCTCCATGCTAAATCCAGTAGCATCCTTGGTGTTTTAGTTGGTGGAAGCTAATGTTCTGTTACAGAGATGCATTCCCAAGGGATTTTACCTGTGAGTCATGAGACATGGCGAGACACAGACTTGGACGAGGAATGGTTACTAAGGGGTTAAAGATAGCCCAAGATAAATGATACTTAAGCTCTGAACTTGCAACATTCCCACCCCTCCACCATGACTGATACCTAATCAGTCCATCAGCTTTGCAGAAGGTTCAGGGGAAGGTGCTGTTCTTTTCACTTTGTTGCCATTCTAAGAAAGATGACTGAAGGAAGAGAAACAAATTACCTAAAAGTTGGGCTTAGCAAATAGTTCTATCAGCAAAGTGCTTGCCAGACAAGAAGCATGAGGATGTGGGTTTGATCCTCAGAACACACACTAAAACAAGACAGAACAAATCAGAGTGGGGAGCGTTTGTATTCATGGCACTGGGAGGCTGGACCCAGGTGGACCTCCGGGATTCACTGGACGGCTAGCTGAACTGGAAGCCCCAGAAATAGGAGAAACTCTGTCTCTAAATAAATAAATGATAAATAAGGTGAACAGTACCTGAGAGATACACCCAAGATCAACCTCTGGCCTCCATCCAAATGCACAGATGTGCACATGACCCATATGATACACACACACACACATATGCACACAGAAGCACTTTCCTAAAAAAGTGTGCCTTTTCTCTGATTTTGGCAGGAAGGTTTTCCTGCTGCTCTGGGAGTTGAAAGATCCCACTTTAACCCACTATCACTATTAAGATTCCCTCATCACATGGAGAGCTTGTGTGTGTGTGTGTGTGTGTGAGAGAGAGAGAGAGAGAGAGAGAGAGAGAGAGAGAGAGAGAGAGAGAACCAGAGGTGGGGGTGACCTCAAGAAAACAGTGTTTTCCAGAAACAACAGGACAGTTGCAAGTCTGAACTCAATGTTTATGTGTTTGTGTCAGTATGCACAACATTTGGGCAACCATAAGCCGGACAGAATCCCAGGACAGAGGGGCTGGAGAGATGGCTCAGAGGTTAAGAGCACTGACTGTTCTTCCAGAGGTCCTGAGTTCAATTCCCGGCTCACAACCATCTGTAATGAGACCTGGAGCCCCCTTCTGGCATGTGGGCACACATGGAAGGAATGCTGTACACATAATAAATAAATAAATCTTTAAAAAAAAAATCCCAAGACAGAAAAGGGTAGCTGAGCAGGTATTGGCATTTGATAACTGCTAGGAGAGAGAAACTAGTCGTTTTCTTCAATGATGTGACCCCTGGTAGGTGAGCCACTCTCCAGGGAAGGCCCCAGTCTCCAAAGCAGCACAGACTAGATTGATTACTGAATGTGGGGTAGAGACTCAATGTTTTCTTTGGTTGCGTGGATAGAGAGGTGAGGGTGGAGATGGTAGATCTGGGAGAAGTTGAGGCAGGGGTATGTAATACAATTAAAATACATTGAATAAAATTCTCAAAGAATGAATTAAATATTATTTTTGAAAATAAAGATATTACAGTCTCAAGACACACAGTACATTCTTTGAATTATGTTATCTGTGAATCCCAATAGCAAAATAACCACAGAGGCACAGCGAAAGGAAAGACATTCCTTCCTTCCCATGAATGTTTCCCTACAGCTCCTGAAGCCTCCGGACAGCAATTTTTCCCTCAAATGTCAGAAGCGGTCAGGTGAGGGTTACAAGGGCCCTGGGATGGCTCTGACTGGATTAGACTGGCCTGGCAGACTGTGGGGACACCGCTGGTCCAGGTGTCAGAGGCCTTCCCAACAGCCGCAGGGAAGGAGGTCCTAACAACACAGGAGTTTGTCCTCACGTCTGTTTTCATCATGTCTAGACTGCCTATTGATCAGAAGAGACCTAGGAGGTTGGATGTGGAGTCCAGCGATCAGCTCTGTCTTGTGGTTCTGGCTGGGAAAGCCCTGTGGTACAGGGAACGTGGGAGTTGGTTTCAGTGCAGGGCTTGTGGTCCATTTGTGCTGCTATAGCGGAGCATCCTAAACTGGTTAACTTGTCGGGAATGGGCATTGGTTTGGGGGCTGGGAAGATAACTTGGTTGACAAAGCACTGTATTTTGTCAGGCAATACAAGTATCAGAACCCGAGTTCAATTTTCTAGGGTCATCATTTAGAAAACAAAACAAACAAACAAGAAAACAGGCCTAGCAATCTCATCACAAAAATTCAGAGATAAGCACAGCTCTTTGACCAGCCATTCTAGGCCACATGATGGCCAAAGGCTCCGTGAGACTCTCCCTCCCTCCCTCCTTTCATACCACACAAAAGATGTCTGTGTCTGCCTCCTCAGTTCTGAGGTTACAAGCACGTGCCACCACCTCTATTTTCAAAGTGGATGTTTTGTTTTTAACTGAGAAGCTAATATCCAGAAGTAAAATTTCTTCATCAAAGCACCTGCTGTTTTTGTGTAGGTCAGTAGCTCATACCCTGAGGGCTTCTCCCAGCTGCTGGTTTCTGTGCTGCCTGTGGAAAGGTCTGTTTGCCTACATTCTTGCAGCTGGAGGGGAGGATTAATGATTTTAATTTTGAATCTCCAAACAAAGTATTATGGCTAAAATCCACTTGCTCTAAATATTAAGCACCTTTTTAATGCTATCCTTAACCTCTGAATTTCTTATAAACATCTTTTCTCTCATTTCTCTTTTAACAACATCTTTTCTTTGCTGATTCTTATTTTTGTGTGTATGATGCATAACAAACTCTAACTATATATTGTTTCCCAGGATTCACCATTTGTTATCTCATCAAAATAATGTTTCCCTTCATCACATTCTGTCTCCTTTTTTAAAGTCTAAATTATATGTGTTCTCCTCAAAGTATTTTGTGTATATTGTCTCAAATTTCTTCTAATTTATATACTTTGAAATTTCCCATTCTGGAATACAACAGTTTGGTTTCTTTAATTTTCTAAATCTGAATTGCTCCTACATTCTTCACTAGAACACTGAATTTCCCACAATCTTGAGATGCTATTTTGATCAAAGATAATGGCACAGATTGCCTCAAAACCTTCATCCCACTTTAGGAATTACGCTCCCATCCTGGTAATCAGACCATTGAGGCTTACACAAGTCACAAAGCCATCAATTATTTCTGATCAAAATGGTACTTTTGTGGTTTAATTGTGAAATGTCCACATGGGCTTGTGTTTGAACTCTTGGTTCCCAGCAGGTGCGCTGCTTGAGAAGGTGAGAGAGCCTTCAGTGGGTGGGGCCTGACTGGAGGAAGTCCAGCATTATTGTCAGGCTCCAACGTCCTTCAGACTCCCTCCTGTCTTGTTATCTCTCTGTCATGCAATGTGACTAGCTGGCCTCATGATGGTGCAGCCATGTCTTCCCTGCTGTGGTTGACTGGATCCCCTGAACTCTAAGCCGGAATAGAGCCTCGTTCCTCCTAAAGTGGCTTCAGTCAGGCACGGGTAAGACACACACCAGGACACACAGCTCTATGGCAGTCTTCCATGCCAACCCAATGTTTTCTTGGCTTTTATTATGTATTTGTGTCTCTATCTGAATGTTCAAGTAAAAAGTCTGAGAGATTTTGGTGAGATGGCCCAAAGATAATGGGAAAAATATATACCTTTAAATATTAAAGTTACCAGATCTCTGTTAATGTATTTTGCTTATATTTTATAACTTTGTAATTTTTCAGGTTTGTGTCCGATTATTTTGTGCTTAGATTTGCTGAATACAGAGGAATGTTGTATTTTCCTTTTTTTTAATTTTCAGTTTCTAATTTGGTAACTGCTGATATGTAGGGAGGAACTTCATTCATACCGTATTTAAATTTGGCTGACCTACCAAATTATTTTTTGCATGTTTTCTTGAATATTCTCAATGTATCGATACATATGCAGATGCCTCTATTTCTTCCCAACACAGCAATTCATTTCTAAGTCTTTGCTTTGCTCCTTTGCCACACCCAGGATTATGATGAGAGGAGGAATCCTGATCCCTCCACCCTTGATAAAGATGATGTACCAGTAATGTGACTGTCGGGGCTTCCAGTTCCCCTCGGGTTCTCAGACAATAAGCAGACTCACCATACAGAGAGCCTTGATGGACCAGCTGTGGGCTGCGTATGAGTGTGAGCCCAGGCTGGCCTTGACCTTTGCCGGCCATTGACCAAGTTCTTTAGATTATTGCCAAAACACTCACCAAGGATCAGTTATGTTGCTAAACTCTAACAAAATCACCCAGCCCTGAGCCAAGTTCCTCAGGTTCTCCAGTAAACTCCAAACTCAACTCCCTCTTTTGCAAATACTCCTAACAAACCTCTCTGGCTGCCTTCTTGCAAGGACACAGAAGTTCACTGGGCCTCCATTCTCTGAATAAACATGTTGGAATAATTGCCCTGGCTTTTAGTGCAACCTTCTCTGAAATCCAACATTGTGTGGTGTGTGTATGTAGATAGTCAAGTGATTTGTTTCCCATCAAAGATCAGCAGGGTAGATAATCTAGTAATTATTCCTGAAACAGCACCACCCATTAATTTTTTAAAGATATACTTGTTTGTTTTTTTTTAATGTGTGTGTGCAGGTGTCCCCAGCACCCAGCAGAGGGCATTGGATCCTCTGGAGCTGGGGTTACAGGCAGTTGTGAGCTGCTCAGCCTAGGTGCCAGGAGCACAGCTTGGGTCCTCTACCAAAACAGCAAGAGCTCTTCCCTACATAGCCACCTCTCCAGCCTCCAGAACTACCTACTCATAATGAGGATGTTCAAACCTCCTCACTTTGTGCTAGGGACTCACAACTATCACACAGTTACAGCCTTCCTACTTATTTCCTGGAAATGAATATTACATTTGTAAGACTGTGATGGGTCGACTAAAATATCACTGGAAAGTTTGTGTCTTTTCAAACAGTCTCGCTTCATGTTTGTAATCCCAGGGATTCCCTGGCCTCAGCCTCTCCACGCAGCACCCTGCCTGTCTCTGTTACAGGAAATTTCCGCTGTGTTTCAAAGTGGCCTTCTCATCTTAGGTCCTCGTGGAGGGAATTGCTCAGCCTCGCAGAGTAAACTGACCACCCTGCAATCTCTATGCTTCGTATTCTAGATCTTTTTTTCATGAATACACTGCTGGTCTTTTGTTGAAGATTTGATTTCTGAATCTCCTACAAAACTGTCTAGCCCTATTGATATTTAAGGGGTAGACATTTAAAATTTCATAGATGGGCTTTCAAGTGTTTCAAATTCAGTTTTAGTTTTTACATATTCCTGACAAACTATTTCTCTTGCATAATGTTTCCAAGTTAGTATAAAGGTCTATATATTTCAAAGCTTGAGACTCCTCCATGTCCGTGGTCAGCCATGGACCTCATTATTTATATGGGAATGTGTTTGGACTCAGAAAGTCTTGTTTTATTATAATCAGATGCAACTTGACTGATTTTATTGGTCTTCTTTAAATGTTATCTGTAGTTTTATTTTTTAATAATTAACAATAGACATTTTATCTGGCTCCACTACATTAATTTCTGTCCTTTAATTTATCTCTCCTGCTAAAACTGTTTACACTTTTTATTCATTTCATTCAGTTGGGTATAAACATATTTTCAGTATTTATTATATTCTTGTAAGTGCAATTAAAACTCTGGCTTCTCCTCTCCATTTCCATTTTTGTTAGACTCCAGATGTTTTTTATGCACTCTAATCCATATTTGGTTTGTAGTTTTAGTTTTATATCTTTCTTAATACTAGATGGTGTGTGTTTTTTGTACATTATCTTCAGATCATTTCTAATTGTATTGAACTTTGGCAAAATCAAATGGTCTGTAGGAGTTCTGATTTTTGAAAATTGTTGAGATTTTTTCTTAGTGCTCAGTGTTTCATATGTTCAATTTTGTGACTGGTTTATGGGTTTTAAAAAAAACAGTGCAACTTTACATAGCCTGTCCACAAACGCAAACAGGACCAAATCATTTTTCAAATCTTTACAGACCTCATTTTATGTCTGAGTGAAATCTACTACTGCATGCATGATAGCTTCAGACTGTAATGTGTAACTCCACTGTTCTGCTGTCTGTGTCTGCAAACTGCTTTCAGTGCACAAGTGGACGGTTCACATTTCTTTCCAAATCAGTCTAAGTCTTGCCCGGGAATGTCCTGGGGTGGGGGGGTGATGGCACTGGGTCTCTGGGTGGCTTCTGTGATTTCTCTATCTATTGCCCCAAGCAGGGCTGAAGCCTGCCTTCCTGTCTCTGCCCCAGAAACAGTCGGAAGGTGTATTTCAGCCCTAGGAATCTGAGTTGTATGTTGCTCAGAATCACCCTTGCTTTTGTGACTAGTCCCTGCTGCGGCTTCTCTAGCTGATCACCCGCAACTCCCACTGTGGCTTTGTTGTTTCCGGTGTCTTGTAAATTTCCATCTGGAAGTATTTTTAGTTGAGAATTTATCTTAGATTAATACTGAATCTTGACAGGTGGAATTGTACTTGACATCTTATTTAATGTTTTTACTTAACAAATTCCTCTATCCATTCTTTTCTATAATTCCTGCCTTTGCTGAATTGATGCCATTTTCTTTGTCATTGTTCTTAATCATGGGATTCAGACTGTTCACCCAACTTCTGTTCTCTGATGGGTGTTTTCAAATTTTGTCATTGATTCCATCCTATTGTTACATAGGAAAAAAAACATTTCCTTACAATGGCTACTAGGATAGAGTTAATTTACAATTGTGTGTGTGTGTCTATCTGTCTGTCTGTCTGTCCAGACATCTGAATGTATGTAAGTATGTAAGTGCAGGTACACCCCCACGCCAGTCCTTGCCTTCTATCTTGGTTTTAGACAGGGTCTTTTGCCTTTTTTTTTTTTTTTGGTCTTTTGCCTTTTATTACTGCCTATGCCAGGCTAGCAGGCCTGTGACCATCTACAGATTCTCTGCCTCCACGTCTCATCTCCCTGTGGGAGCACTGGGATTATAGATACTCACAACTGTGTCTGGCTTTTATGGGGGTTCTGGGGATCTGAGCTCAGGTCCTCATGTATGCAGTAAGAGCTTTAAGCAACTGGGCTGTCTCCCTAGCCCTGGTGCGATGATGAGGGAGTTCTCCTAATGCAATGTATTGTCCCCTGGTTCAAGCTCAGAGATGCCCTCATTTCAGAGTGCCTTGGTTGTCACTTGCCACCTCGCACAGTCTCCGCAAACCTTTCCAGGTAGTTCAACTGTGTGCTCCTCCACAAGGCGTTGGGACAACACAGCACAGACCTCCTTACCTGGATACCTGATTCCCTGAAGTGGTCATAGGGTAAAAAGCCTTAGTACTGGGATCTGGAGTGATGCCAGTAGACTGTTAAACAAGCATGAAGACCTTAGTTCAGTCCCAAAACCCACATAATAAAGCATTCCTGCTGCAAAATGATGCTCGGTGGACCTTGGTGAGCCAAGGGGCCATGAGACAAGTGAGAGCCCAAGACAGGTGAGGGACAGACACACCAACAAACAGAGCTTATATAGTAAGGAAGTGTGTATTGTGGAAGAGAAGGGAGAGAGAGAAAGAGGAAGAGAAAGAGACAGAGATACAGTGACCTGCTTCCTCAGAGAAAGGGCAAAAAGAGAGAGAGGGAGTGGGCAGAGCTTGTCTCTTAAAGGGACCTTTGCACTATGTAGTGATGTAGCAGCCATAGGACCCTGTGAGGAATGAAGCACAGAGCTCAACAAACCCACGTGGAGGTTTATTAGGAAAGGGCAAGGGTAAGGGGGCTGTGTGGGTCAAGAGGAGGAAGTGAAGGGAGCAAATTATAGTGGCATTTTATTTGTATTTTAACAAATAAAGCTTGCCAGGAGATTGGAAAAGTAAAACAGCCATGCTGGTTATTATGATTCATCTTAAAAATATTACTTGTGCTAAAAATGGTGCCCAATGTGGCACAAGATACACAGAGAAACCCTGCCTCAAAAAACCTAAATAAAAATAAAAGATAGCATTTTAAAACAGCCATGTAAAGAGGGAAAATACAACCATAATCAAGATACTGTATGTTATTGCATTGTTATTGAGTCGTTTGACTGCTGAGGAAGGAGCAACAGCTGCTAGAAAACATTTGATTATAAATGCTGCTGGATTAACTCAACATATGTATTTTGAAAATGCCTTGGTTTCAAAATTTAAGTCAAAAGATATGTTACTTTAGAGAAGAGGTTTGTTTTTGTTTCCACAGGAAATGAGAGGCTACAGATTCATTCTGGGTTAAGAAAAATAAAGTTTGATCAAAGAAGAGCTCCTGAAAAATCTCCAATAGGAGCGGATGGCCCTATTGAGTTTACTTTCTTTGTGGCAAAAGTAGGCCACTAGGCAAGAAGATGCCCCTGCCTCAAATGCTGACAGTATGCTGTCCTAATTAGACAAGCAGGACATGAAAGAGACTGACAAACATTGTCAAGACAAGGAGAGACAGCCCTTCAGAATATCCTGCTTCACAGAAAAGTCTGTCAGATATGCTAGGCCTGTAGGCTGAAGATAGATGCCACATGTTGAAGAGGAACTTTGGGTAACTGTCCAGACAGCCAGTTGTTTCTGTCATTACTCATATTTTTTGGAAATCACTATTTTACACTTCCTGTTTACTCAGTTAATATTATTTCCTTCTTGGGTCTCTGGGAGTGTTAAAGACTAGATAGTAATAGTTTTCCTTGTTTACCTGACACAGAAAGAAAGTTAAGATAGAAATTACATTAGGTAAAAGACTTTGGACTCACCAAGATAGGATACATATGGAGTATTTTCTCTGAATTTGTCAAATGCAAATGGACTAGACATTGTTGATGTATTTATTGCCAGAATATATTACATGTAGTTATTGTACTAATTGTATATAGTTTTTCTTATATTAGTTATAGCCTTCTTTTTTATTTTAGACAAAAAGGGGAAATATAGTGGCATTTTTTTGTATTTTAATAAATAAAGCTTGTATGAAGATCAGAAAAATAAAGCAGCCATACTGGTCACCCTTATAGACCAGGTCGTAATGACACACACCTTTAATCCCAGTAGCCACAATGACAGACACTTATAATCCCAGTAGCCACACTAGTTGCCATAGAAACTGGGCTGTCCATGCCATTAATCCCAGCGGTGCACACCTTTAATCCTAGCCCTAGAGAAGATAATAAAACAGGAGGAGACAGTTTTCAGACAGAGTCTCATTCTGAGATTCCTGGAGGCAGGATCACCATTTTCTGACTGAGGTTAAGGTAAGAGCCAGTAGCTGGCTGTTTTTCTTTTATGACTTTCAAGTTGAATCCCAATTTCTGTCTCTGAGTTTTTATTTAATAGCACTTCAGCAAACACGCAGGCAGAGTTTACTTAAAAGGGAAAGCTTGCTCATGCTCACCTAATGCACAATGTAGCCATACAATGCATGACGAAGTGACATATGATTTTAGGCCCCCTGGGCTGGCTAGGTATTTTCCTGAATGCAGGTGAGCTTCCAGCTGATGGGAGGCACGTTCAGTATAATGCTGGAATCTTAAAACCTTTAATCCTAGTGATGGGGAGCCAGAGACAGGAGGATACCAGGGGCTGGCTGGCAGTCAGTCTAGCTGAATTGACAAGCTCCTCATTTAGCAAGAGACCTACCCTCACAAAATAAGATACCGAGTAATTGAGGAAGACATCCACCATCTTCCTCTAGCCTCCACATGCACACATGCATATGTGAAAGGTCTGACCATGTTTTTGTTTGGAGAAATTTGGACTTTGGGAGCTTGGGTTAGGAAACTGGTAAAATGCGCTTGGCGGTGGTGGCGCACGCCTTTAATCCCAGCACTCAGAGGCAGAGGCAGCCGGATCTCTGTGAGTTCGAGGCAGCCTGGTCTATAGAGCTAGTTTCAGGACAGGTTCCAAAGCTACACAGAGAACCCTGTCTAGAAAAACAAAAAAAAAAGTGGTAAATTGCTTTAAACAGTGCTTAATGGGCTGTACTAGCAGGGGCATGGTGCTAAAAAGTAACTTTTACGTGGGGGACTGGCTCAAGAGGTTTCCAAGAAGAACTTTAATGTGCTGTCTAGAAATTGTTCTTGTAATTATTTTGGTGAAGAATGTGGCTGCCTTTTGCCTTTGTCCAAAAAGTTTGCCTGAGGCAAAAGTGAAGAGTTTTGGATTAATTCCCTTGGCAGAGAAAAATCTCAAAACAGCCAAGTATAGACTCTATTGTGTGATTACTAGTGTTAACTCTAATGAAGATATATAATGAAAAGGAGAAAGCTGAGTAAGGAAAAATATTTAAGGAGAAAAGGAGCACCAGAATGTGGGATGGAGCTAAATCTTTAAGGAATGGAGTAAAGGGAGTGGTGACCTCAGGGCAAGATCCCATCCAGCTAAGCTTCCAACTTGTAAAAAGGAATTAAGGAAAAGGTTTGAGCTGTGTGGTGGTGGTGCACATCTCTAATCCCAGCACTCAGAAGGCAGAGGATGGTGGGTTTGAGGCCAGCCTGGTCTACAGAGAAAGTTCCAGAACAACCAAGCTTAGGCAATGGAGGAAATCATCAAAAACAGAAAGTTGGTAAAGATGTAATTGAAAAATCTGAGTTCAAGGCCAGTCTGATCTACAGAGCAAGTTTTAGGACAGTCAAGCTTAGGCAGTAAAGGAAATTCTTGAAAACAGAAAGCTAGTAAAGATATAATTGAACAATGGAGTCATGTTTCAGCCCCAGTAAGCAACAGAACTTGGCAGCTTTGGTCACATGATTCTGGCTTCGAGAACAAAGAAAGGTGCTATGGAACCTTCCTCTCTGACTAGGAAAAGCCTCCACGGTCAGGCATGTGTCAGGGGTGTCCCTGAATGGAGGCCTACAGACCCCAAGATGTTAGAGATGCCAGAACTCTGGGACGCCTGCCGAGGAGAGCTGCTATAGGAAGTGGAACCAGCCCAAGAGAAAGAAGTGTGCTGCAGCCAACAAAGCTGAAAGGAGTTGAAACTCTGAGGAGCATTTTAACGTCAGACATGGAGGTGCAGAGTTTGAAGTTTGCCCAACTGTTTTTGGTCTTGCTTTGCTCCAGTATTTCACCATGCTCCCCTCCCTGCTTTTTGGAATAGTAATGTTTATCTTGTGTCATATGTTGGAAGTCTATGATCTGCTTATTGATTTTGAATTAAGTTTGGGACTGTTATAAACTATGGGGACTTCTGAAGTTGGACTGAATGCATTTTTGCATTATGATACAACTACAAGCCTTTGGGGGGCAGGGAGTAGAATGTGGTGATTTGGAAGAAAATGGCCCCCAAAGGGAGTGGCACTATGGGGAGGTGTGGACTTGTTTGCAGTCAGTTTGGTCTTGTTAGAGGAAGTATGTTACTGCAAGAAATCCACAGATGCTTGGGGGAAAAAACTTAGTTATTAAGGGACAAATTAGGGAACACATACACTCACAGCTACAGCGGGAAGCAATGCCATTGCCTCTTCATCCGCCAAGGAAGGATGGAGAAAGCTCTGGACCAGGTCACTGAATGGTGCATCAGAATCCTTCCGCATCCAAGTGAGAGAGCGCACAACCTGCTGCCCTACCTCAGGTCTCATCCAGTCCTGTATCAGAGAAAACCACACCCATGGAAGTCACCTCCAGATGTCATTGGCTAAATGGATCCAGCTCCTACAACAGTGTGTCACTGTGGAGGCAGGCTTTGAGATCTCATAGAAGCTTAAGATACCACTCAGTGTTTCAGACTACTTCCTGTTGTGCAAGATGTAGAACTCTCAGCAATCTCTCCAGCACCATGTCTGCCTAGATGATGCCCTGACCCTCCACGATGATAATGGACTGAACCTCTGAACTGTAGGCTGCTTTATTAAGTGTTTTTTTCTTTATAAGAGTTGCCATGGTCATGGTGTCTCTTCACAGTAATAGAAACCCTAACTAAGACACACACATACACACACACACACACACACACACACACACACACACACACAAGGTTTACAGCTTATTCTCTTATCTCTCTGCTAGAAAACCATGTCATGAAAGGAGTAACTTGAAGGAAAGGGCTGTGGCAAGTCTTTTTGTCTATATTGATTTTTCAGTGGCATCCAGCACAGCTTCTTATAATTAGACTTCATTATCTTTTTTAAGACTTATTTTTATTGTGTTTAGTCATGTGTAAGCCTCTGTATCTGAGTGTGAGTATGTACATATGAATATGACCGCCTGCAGAGGCCAGAAGCGTCTACTGGTCCAGGCTCAGACACACTTTCATTTCACAACACCTTGGTGTCATCTGCCACCTCACACAAAGCCTCCCCCAGAACATTTCCAGCTAATTCAATGGCATGCTCCTCCACAAAGAATTTGACTTACGAGCAGCTGTGATCTCCTCCACTAGGGTGCTGGGAAGTGAAAACCACAAGCTCTTAACCACTGAGTCATCTCACCAGCTCCCAGACTTTGGTATATTTGACTTTGGAAGGAATAAGAGACGCATAACATCAGCAACATATACAAAGCCAGAAGTGTGGAAGTTGTGGCACTAGTCCCAAACAAAGGTGCCAGAAGATAGACTCCAATTTAATATTCCCATCCAGGAGGTACATGAGTCTAGATACAAGTTCATCTAGCAGTCAAAGGCAGAAGCTGAAGAAAAATCTGAATATTCTCCATCATACCTTTCCACAAGTCCAAGATCATGCTTAGGAAACCCACACAACAAAGTGTTAATTGATGCTATTCCTGGAAAGATGTGAACAAACAGATAGGAAACTGATGATGGACCAAAGTAAGGATGCTACCAAGACCAACCTGATGGCCGGATGAATTGTCTTGGGGTTGTTTAAAGGAAGACAAAATACTCAAAGGAAGCTCTATCACCAAAGCCCACAGCACGTCTCATTTGGAGTAGAAGAGTCGGTCAGAGTGAGGATAGGGGAAGGAACCAATGTCTCGTGACTTCTCCCTGCAGCCTGGGCAAGGAGTTCCATCTTCATGCCCTCTCCTCTCAGGGATTCCTTCCTCATTCAGCAAGTGATGAACGTGAAGCTTAGAACTCTAAGGACATCACATCCACACCAGCACTAAAAGGAACGGTAAGGGAAACAAAAGAGGGCCGTGGTGCTCCGTGTTTCCATGAGGGAGCACCCTGGCAGATGCCTTAGCCCAGATGGGTGCAAAACCAACTGGTATTTTCTAACAGCAAAAGGCACACGGAAGGAGACTGCGGGGGCCTTGGAAGCCTCACAAATCAAGCTGATTTAATGGAAAACTATTAGAGAAATCTTGACTTTCAACAGTGAAATGGAAGTCTATGAAAGTAATGCAGTCGATTGTTCCTGTAATGAATCATAATTTATGTGTAATTGCAAAGGAGGTGTTTGGCTTGAAGCAGCACCAATTAAGCTCCCTGGTTTCCCAGTCTGGAGCTCAGAACAATGCAGCCCTAGGTACTGCAAAAGCTCACATTAACGGTGAATTATCATACAGCACACAGGCTCTGTGTTAGTCAATTATTAAGGATTTGTTTACTGTATTGGGGTCCCAAGAAAAGTACACAGTGCACTTGACTCCACTCTTCTGAGAGTCTCTGGTTTCTGGACAGAAGGGGAAGGGAGAAAACTGGCTTATTGTTACCGTCCTCGTGTCTGCATGACAAATGAATAATTGCAGGAGGGAGTGGTGGGCATCAGCTGGAGTCCTTAAAGGGACTCGTGGGAGCTTGGGACTTGGAGTTAACAATGGCTCTGAATCCCTGCCTGCACCCCGCCCCTCAGTAAAGATGCTCTGAAGAGGCCCCGTGTCTTCCTAGCTCACCATCAGACTATTTTTAAAGAATGGATGACAAGGAAATGGGACATTTCCCAGAAACGTCTTGCTGGGAGGTGGAAGGAAAGGGCACCAACCAGAGGGGGAGCCTGTCTCCAAGAGGGGAGGGAGGTTTCACACAGTAAGCAACTTGTCAAACCATCTTCCAGCATGAGACTAAGGCACCTTGACCAGGCCTCCGTGGGTATGTACATCCTTGGCCTCCTATGTAAACTTGGATCTCACTTCAGGAGCCAAAAGATGTACTTCGTCCTCTCTCTCTCTCTCTCTCTCTCTCTCTCTCTCTCTCTGTGTGTGTGTGTATGTGTGTGTGTGTGTGTGTGTGTCTGTCTGTCTCTCTCTCTCTCTTTGCCTTTCCCTATTAATTTGTCTTTTAATTGACTTTTTGAGGATGAGTAATCCTACTTGACTTGAGCACAGGTTGTGACCCCCGAGTGTGAAAACAGATCTATTTAAGAGAGCTGGGAAGATAATTTGGCCTGTGATGTCCTTTGTTGTGTGGGGACTTGAGTTCTGTCAGCAGAACTCATCTACAAAGCCGAGCATGGTGCTACATGTGTGTACTCCCAATGCTGGAATGACAGACAGGGGCAGATCCCTAGTGTTCTCAGGACAGCCAGCCTAGCCTGTTCGGCAATCTCCAGCCCAGTGAGAGACCCTTACTCAGAAAAGGTGTATGGTGTCTGAGCAATGACAGCACACTTTCTTAAGTCCAGGGCTGGGGAGATGGCTAAAGTAGCTAAAGAGCTGTCGTGCAACTGCGAGACCTGAGTTCAGATACTCGGGCCTCATGCTAAAATGCTGGAAATGCTGGCCATGCCTGTACCCTGCCCTGAGGATGTGGAGGCAGGAGGATCCCTGGCGCCTACCGACCAACCAACCTAGCTTACATTTACTGCTGGTGAGCTCTAGATCAGGAAGGAAACTTGTCTCAAGGGAGGTAGATCATGTTCCTGAAGATGAGACATGCACACAAACACACACACACACACACACACACGCCAGTACACACACACGCAGTCACACACACACACGTGCATACACACATGAGCATACATGCCAGCACACACACATACACAAACGGTCACACATACACACACATCAGCTCACACACATACACACACACACAAACGGTCACACATACACACACATCAGCTCACACACACACACACAAACGGTCACACATACACACACATCAGCTCACACACATACACACACACACAAACGGTCACACATACACAACATCAGCTCACACACACACACAAACGGTCACACATACACACACATCAGCTCACACACATACACACAAACAGTCACACAAAGACACACATCAGCTCACACACACACAAACAGTCACACATACACACACATCAGCTCACACACACACACAAACTGTCACACATACACACACATCAGCTCACACACACATACACACACAAACGGTCACACATACACACACATCAGCTCACACACACATACACACAAACAGTCACACATACACACACATCAGCTCACACACACACACACACACAAACGGTCACACATACACACACATCAGCTCACACACACACATACATAAATGGTCACACATACACACACATCAGCTCACACACACCCATACACACACACACACACACACACACACACTTGCTCACACACACACACATACATTTTTTTTTAAGACTCCCTTTCCCATGCCTGGGATGTACCCAGGAGCCTTTTCCTAATAGAAAGAACTATATAGACACCTTGGGATGGATTCTGATCCTACCACTCAGTATCCTTCCTCCTCAGTTCCCTACCTGTGCCCTGGGCGTGGAGACCACCCCTCAAGCATGCTGAGTGCTTGACTTGCCCACACTCAGAAAAACGGCAGCTACCATTCTATATGGTGGAAGCCTTGGCAAACATTGCTGGCCTGCCAAAAAGTATGCAATCACTCCCATCAATTGGGGCCATCTCAAGGCCACCAGGGACTGGGGGGTATGGCTTTCTGGATTTATAGTTGAGCTCTGTCTCCCAAGATTCTGCCTGGCGCCATCTTGTGGAGGAAATGGGAAGTGCAAGTGACTGGCTCACAGTTTTTCTTTTCTATTATTTATTATTCATTTTGTGAACATGAGTACGTGCCTGCATGTATGAATGTGCATTATGTGTGTGCCTGGTACCTGCAATGGCCACAAGATGGTGTCTTATTCCCTGTACTGGACTTAATGATGGCTGTGAGCTGCCATGTGGGTGCTATGACCAAACCCAGGTCATCTTCAAGAGCAACCAGTGCTCTTAACCACGAAGATGTCTCTCTAACCCCAAGAAATTGCTCTTTATAGTGACAAGAGGGTGGCATTCTCCAGCACCTATTCCTACAAGAACAAGCGTTCTGCCAAGCAAACCCAACCTTAACATTGCCATGTTATTACACTGTCTACAGCCCTTGTGGGGACTCCTCCTGTTCCTCATTCCATGTCCTCCACATTCAAGACCGCAAAACAAAGAACCAGCTTTCTCTTCAGGACAGCTGGTGTAAAGTCCCTGTTCCAGAGACCTCAGAAGTGGAAAGACAGGAAGAGCCGAACCACACTTAGCCTGGAAGACGCCTAGGAGGAAGCATGCATATGGTGCCTGTCAAAGTTTGGATCTGACACTGTCAGTCAGGGCTGAGGCTACTTGTAGCTCATGGTCCATTGCCTCCTTTCTTCTTATCCTGTCCTGATTGCTAACTCCATCTCCACGCCTACCAGTTCAAGTCCATCTTCAGCTACTTAATGAGAGCATCATGGGATATATATCATGGGATATATGGCACTCTGTACTTAAAAAATAAAATAAAAATAAAAGGACTAGCCAGTATTTTCCATCTTGAGGAGGCAGAGACAGGAGAATTCTTGGGACTCGTTGGCTAGCCTGTCTGAATTGTTACTGGTTTGTGATTATCTTTGTGTTTTTATTGTTGTAATAAAAAAAAACAAATCTAAGGAAGAAGGCGTTTATTTTGCCTTAAAATCTCAGCTGACACTCCATCACTGATGGAAGTCAGGGCATGAACTGGAGAGAGAAACTCAAGCTGAATCCACGGAGGAGCACTGCTTACTGGCACACTTCTCCTGGTTTATTCAGCCTGCTTTCTTAGAGCATCAAGGACCATCAGTCCAGGGGTGGAACTGCCTGCAGAGTGTTGAGCCCTCCCACATCAATCACGAATCAAGAAAATGCTGCACAGGCTTGCCCACAGGCCAGCCTAACGGAGGCATTTTCTCACCTAAGCTTCCCTCTTCCCAAAGGACTCCAGCATGTGTCAAGTCGGCAAAAGCTAACCAGGACAGTGACCAAATGTGTCTCAAAAAATAACAGCTGAGGAAAACACCTCAGTTTTAACTTTGGCCTCCTCATGCTTGTGAGCACATACACCCACAAATAAAGTAATAAATAAATAAATTCACACAAATAAATAAACACACACGATCAAAAGCCAGTGCTGGTGACTTAAAGATCCCCGTGTTGACAAGCTGCCTGCAAGCGAGTGCTGGAAGCTTAGGAAGTACGGGTCCTCAAGGGCCTGCTTCAATGTATCCAGAAGACCTATTTTCAATTAGCTCTACGTTTGCACAACAACAATTAATTTCTGCAGCGCCTCAGACTAACAGTGTGGCGTTGATTAGGTTAGCTGCTCTTCTGCAGGCCTCATCCTGCTTAATTGTGCTTGGCAAATGCTTTTTGTCACACACCAGGCCACCGTATTATCCAGGCATATTCTGGGTTCACAGCAACCTCTACGACAGATGTCTGCTGAAGGCTTGAAGCCTGCCAGGTCTAGTGAGGTGGGCATGATAATACTGTGTGTGTTGTGTGACTCCCCGGGGATGGCTTGTGTACGTACTAGTCAGGGTTCTCAAGAGAAACAGAACCAATAGAATAAATATAGACTATTATATTATTATTATTATTATTATTGCTACTATTATTATTAATATTAAAGTGGGTTGCAGGCTGCGGTCTGAGGGTCTAACAATAGCTGTCAAGGTGGAAGGACAAACAGTAATTGTTCCGTCCGGGAGACTGGATGTCTCAGCAATCCCAGTCTGGTGCTAGAGCCTAGGAGGTCTTCAAGGGGGCTGCTGATCTGCCGTCTATGTCAGAATCTCAGAAGGAGGTTGTCCCAGTGAAGGAGCAACAGGATAGATGGGCTTGCCAGTGAGAGTAAGAGCAAGCAGGCAAAAGCAAAAGCTTCCTGCTTCTGTGTCCTTTCATGTGGTCTGGCACTGGAAGAGGCAGCCCAGATTTAGGGCGGATCTTCCAATCTAATGATCCAACCAAGAAAACCCCTCACAGGCAGTATCCAACTGCTTTGGTTTTATTTGGTTCCAGGTGTGGCCAAGTTGGCAACCAAGCCCAGTTATCACAATAGGACAGCAGCGGCGGCACCTTGCCACGATGTTGATGCTTTCTGCCAACATGTAAATCTGACACACTCAGTGGATAAAGGTCAGTACTTACACAACCACCAAGTCTCCTCAAAGCAGTTGCTCTGCCAGTACAGACTGAGCCTCCCCAGCACCTAAATCAGAAGTCCAGAAGGCTCCAAGACACAAACCATTTTCAACAGCAAACATGGCATAATTAGAAACTTCTGCACCATAAAGCTTTGCTTCCTGTGCAAAATTATTAACACTGCCATGTAAAACAGCCTCAGGCTATGTGCATAAGTTGTATATGAAGCATAAATACATTTCGTGTTTAAATTTATGCCTCCTTCCCAAGATAACTCATATGCATATGCAAATATTCCAAAATACATATTAAAGATTCACCTGGAAGCCCAAATATTTCAGACAGACTCTCACACTTTAGTTAGTTAGCAGGGCTTGAACCTGTTGCCGGGGGAGCTCACACATCCCCAGTTTTCATGTTCACCTACATGCCAGCATTCAGACAGACCAAAGACGGAGTCCAGGGACAAGATAGCAAATGCTTTCCAGGCACAACACCTCCTTCCGACCCTGCCAGCCAACTCTCCATTAGTCCTCAGGGGAAATTGTGGGGCCCTGCGAGCTGTGTCTGGGGTATGAGTCACAGTGTCACCAGTGAGGTCAGGGTCAGAGTCCGGGCTCCAGAGCCCAAACAAGTTAGTCTCAGCCACCTGTTCTCTGTAGGCCAAATAAACAGTCAGGAAATAGTGAAAAGCAGAGGAAGATGTAGTCAATGTCTTTTGGATGCTGGTCAGAGCTTAGGCAACATTTTTCTGGTATTTTGGGGTTCCTTTCTCTTTTTCTAAAGCCCTTCTCCCATCCATGTGGACCTCCATGCTGGCAACAATGGAATGACTTTTTATTTCTGTACTCCACTCTGCTCCTCTGGGCAGCTGATGGTATTTACAGAAGTTTTGTTTTGTTTTAAATTTCAATAGAATTAAGCTTCTGTTTGAGCCCATTTTTAGATTATTTTATAAGGAGACCAGGAACTCCAAGAAGGGTTCTCAGCTACCGAGATATCACTAACAGACCCGCCCTTGCCCCCACTTGGGCTGTGGCAGCAGAGTGGGGGTGTGGAGCAGGTCATCGGGAGTAACAGTGTGAAAGAAGTGAGTTGACAGAAAAAGACCGAAAACCCTCCCTCACCTGGCTCCCTGTAACTGAGCATGTGTGAGAGATGCCCAGGCTCTCCGAGTGTGAGCAAGGGTGGCTATGCTGTAAACGGCCTAGAAGGGGTCATGGGACTCCTGGCCACGGGATTGTTAACACATGCCTTTCCACAGCTCATTAACCCACTCCCAGCCTTAGCAGGAGCAGTCCTGTTTCTTAATGAAATGTTGCTTCTGTTAATAACCATGAGTGCCTGGTAGAATTCTTTGTCCTGGCACACAAGAATGAGGAAATCTTAGTGTGTGCCCTCCTGACTCAGTCCTGAGTCTGTAACAGCAGCAAGCTGTAGATTCTGAGCAAAGTGACCTGCCAAGAGGAAGGTGGGGATGAGTGCCCATCTGCTAGGTGACATGTCTTCTCTGCTGTTTGAGGTCCCCAAAAGATCCAGTTCCTCCTCTCTGGGTCCCTTTGGTGGAACTCCCAAGGCCATTACTTCTGCAGCACTCACGTCAGAAGAGTTACCTTCTGCCCATCCATCGTCGCCAAAGTCAAACACCTATCTACAGACTGAACATCGCCCCGTCAGCCACTGTGACTGCAACTGATCTATGGAGGCTATTGAAGAAGAGTGAGGGGGAAACTCCACCTATACACTAGGGCCAAGCCATGAAGGGCAGAAGAACGGGAAAATGAATAAAACGTATGCCCTGGCAATGCTGAAGCATGCATGGGCAGCCTGTATATGGAGGTTCTGTCAAGCTAGTCTATATTGGGTTTCATGGTCTAAGTTGATGAGGACAACTGACCAGGTCTCTTCCTCAAGAGGGCACCAGATCTCATTACAGATGGTTGTGAGCCACCATGTGGTTGCTGGGACTTGAACTCAGGACCTTTGGAAGAGCAGGCAATGCTCTTAACCACTGAGCCATCTCTTGATGATACAGAGAAGATTAGATTAGCAAGAAGGATGGAACCTAGTTGGAAACATGTTTGTATCTAAAGCTATGAACATAGAGGGCCAGGGGCCATAGACAATGCTGCAAAAGGGAATGGCCACAAAGCCTCAGTAACACAGTCCCCAAGTTCTCACAAGACTAGTCATGTTGGGTGATCCCAAAATTTTTTCAGACTTGTCCCCTCAGCAGGCAGCCCACACAATGAGCAGCCTGATCACTAACAGATGTCCCACTCTGGACCTCAAGCTCTGAGTACATCTCTTTCTCTGGGAGAAAACACCAGAATCCATCTGTGTCTTCAAGTCTTGTCTGCTGTTTGCTCTCTGTTTGTCCTTTCTGTACGTGAGGAAAGGGTGCCTGGAAGACTTGTCCTTGCTGTAGACTGGAGGTCCTCTGTCCCATCAGAAGTCACGTGCAGAGGCCCTAACCCCAAAGGTACTTAGATTTGGGATCCTGGAATGTGATTAGGTCATAGGGTAGAGCCCTCGTGATTTTGGTTAATGGCCTCATAATCATGATAGAGGGCTATGGGATGTCTTTGTGACAGAGCCTTTCTTAGCTGTTGTGTTTAGGTTGAGAGGTTGGGGTCCTGAGAGCTCAACAATCATCAAAGCCCCTGAAAACCAGAGGCCTTGGGTTCTTGTTTCATGAATTCAAAGAATGAAATTCACAGAGGATGAGTTTTAGAAATAAGTATCTTATTATTTTACCCACTCAAGAGAGAGCAGGAAGGCAGAGCTCCCGTACCGCAGAAGGGATCCCCTGGAACACACTGCCTTGAAGTTAATTAAGGCTTAGTAGGTGGAGGAAGGACTGGGGAGATGTGGGTTCCATTATAAGTGTTGAGGTCCTTTACAGTGTTGGTCACATACTCGGTATGGTTCCAGGAAAGAGGCACTCTGCAGAAAGCAAGTCAAGTCCTGAGTCAACGTGTATTGTTGACGTTGTTGTGACCAAGTCAAGGACTCCAGAGCCTCAGTCCCATGGGAGTGGTAAAACCTTCCCCAGATGAGGCTAGGAGGGATGGCAAACCCTTCTTTGTGGGTCCAAGTGTGATTGCTAACAATGTGACAGTGTCTTCTTTAGCTATGTCCCCCAGGATGTCCATGGTCTGAACACGGCTCGCCTGCAGAGACTGCTCCTGCCATGTTAGAGATGCCTGCAGTAGCTTCAGAGGAAAGGGCTGCTGCAGGTGTTATGCCCAGAGTAGCAGCTGGATTCTCACACTGCATTCTTATAGGTGGGGATGCATTCTGAGTAGAGAATTTAGCCACCACACCAGGTTTATAAGGTACTAGGGTCTTGTGTACACTGGGAAAGAACTCTTAACAGTTGAACTTCAGCGTTCCCTGTGGTTTTCTAGGCAAAGTCCACCCTAAACACAGAATTTTCAGGGATCTCAGTCTTAGAACTTGAGGTTAGATTCCCAACCTCAAGAACCATGGGGAATGAACTTGTTTTTCCATAACCCATCCGCTCAGCAATGTTATCATAACCGCGTGAGAAAACCAACATCACTAGGGCTCATGGCCGCAGAGTGGCCTCAGCAGCCTTCACCTCTGGTTTCCATAGATCCCGCAGCCATAAATCCTGTGCCTGGAGGAACATGGAGCCTAGGTTTTCAGCATTCGTGGGTTGGCTGGGTACTCGCACATTCCATCAGGGCGCTGCCAGAACATTCCGTTCCAATGAGACAAGCATCACCAAATCAAAACCTTCCTTCTGGGAACTGGATTCAGTTGTTTCATCTGCTAACACGGATCATTTAAAAATGTGTTATTCTGCTGCCTCTTGGTTCCTGTCTCACACTCTGCCCTTGCTTCCAGGAATCTGTCCCAACACCATCCGTCAATACAGAACTTAGCACTAGCTTCTTCCTCTGCCTGTAGTGTGTTCCAGGAGAACACGGCATCAGATTGTCCTTCTCATAGAGATGTTTTTAAAGAGTTATTAATATGATGCATAGAGAGACAATGCAATGGGGACTTTGAAGTGCATTCAGGAGCACAAGACAAAGTGGGTCTCCTGTCTTATAGGCTTCAGTAGAGGGAAGGTTCCATGCCACACAATAGTCCATAGTTTGTTTGCTGGCATGAGTAAACTGTCTCAGATTCCCAGGCACCCAGCCTTCTGCCAATGCTATGCCCTTCTTCGTGCTTCCTCATACTTCATTTCAATGAGCATTCCTCAATATGTTATATATCAATTTGTTTCTTTTTCATTCTTGGCTTCTTCTACAAACACAGTAGAATCCAAGTGACATAGAACTAGGGGGTTCTATGTTCACCGCTGGAGTCCTAGTGTCTAATAAATTATCTGTGGCACAGAAACCCTCAAAAAGTACTTGTTAAATTAATTAACACCCCTGACGTCTTAAGCAGAGGAAATAGTGTGTAATTTAGCAGATCTTCTGTCTCCCATGTCAAAATTTAAGGAAGCATTACGTACTGGCTAAGAGCATGAGTTTAGGGTTATATTTCACAGTCTCGGGGCTTACTTCAGGCACTTAGCAGCCTTGTGATGCAGGCACAGTCACTCAAGAGCAGTCAAACTATGAGTACAATGTCTACTACATTTGCAACCTATCAAAAGTGTTTTAAGTTCATACTTGTTATTGTTATTTGATGGTTGCTGCTCTTAGCATTGTACCTCTCTTTGTATATCATATCATTAATGTTCTCTGGCATTTCAAGTTTGCAGATAACAAACATTGCAATAGAAGCTCTAGTTTGTTTAACCCTGACACATTGTTTTGTCAGCAAATTTATTCATCATTAAGTTGAACTGTAATTTTGACACGTATGTTTAGTTTATATTTTCCTTATGAATACTACAATAATTCTGGTAATTTACAATGCTAACTATTTATAATAATTCTCTTTCTGGGGGGAAATAAAAGCACGTACTTTCCTGTCCTCTAAATAAGTGTCCTGATCCTCTCTATCATTGAAGTCTAGCATTTCGTACAACACAGTTATAAGTTCCTGGGGTGGGGGAAGACACTGTTATCACTTACTGTCAACTTTATCTGAGTTTACATTATTACTTGATGACAATGTGTCCAAAATATGCTTAACTTTTTTTTTCTTTTGAACTTCCTGATCTTTTGCCTCACGTCAGCTTCTGTCATAGACTGGGGTGTGCTTTGGCATTCTGATACCATTTACTAGGCAAAGCCTCTTCACACTGCTCCCTATCAGTCTAGACACATGGCTTCACCCAGACCCCTGAATTTTATCTGTCCAATGATCACAACTTCAGCCATTTTTCTTTATATTTGTTCCTAAAAGTGCTTATATCTAGTCTTGCATCTAGAAAGAAATGAAAGAAAAAATGGAAGGAAGGAAGGAAGGAAGGAAGGAAAACATTTAATTTATGTGTTTGGCTGCATGTATGTCTGTGAACTGTATGTGTACCTGGTGCCTGCTGAGGCCATAAAAGTGTATCAGGTCCTCTGGAACTGGAAATATGGCAGGTTGTTAACATCCCTGTAGGTGCTGGGCACCAAACCCAGATCATGCATGAGAGCAGCAAGCATTCCTACCCACTGAGTCACCTCTTTAGCCCCCTAGTCCTATGACTTCACACGATAGATCTACTCTGCAGAGTCCACAGTGGCCAAGAGGAAACATTGGCCTGGCTGGGTCACAAAAGAGGAAGGTACCTGAAACTCAAGAAGTCAACAAGTTTCACACGTCTGAGAAAGCTGACATGGTTTCCCAAGGCCCTGCCTTTCCCAGGGTTATAGAAGAAGGAAACAATCAATGAGGAAGAAGACGTTGACAAGACCAGCTGCCAACCTGCATGTGAGGCCTGTAGGGAATGCCAGTGTCGCAGACTTTTTGAGTTGTCACCCATGTGGATCGCAACTTTTGGTGATGCAGCTGCTTTGGAGCCATCCCTGCTCCCATAAGCAACCCATCACCCACACTGCTGGAAGCGACCCCAATAGAGATCTATTTCAACAAGTTGAACTTTTGTACAGCTGTCAATGATTCCCTACGTGGGGTGAATAGCTATTACACTGTGTCTCTCCAGGAAAAGTCTCACGCAAGAGACTACTTCTGCTTATCTGTTCATTTTCTCGCTCTTTAACATGGCGATGGTTAGTTTTTGTTTTGGTCAACTTGATGAAAACTACAGTCATCTGGAAAGAGGGGAACTCAATTGAGAAAATGCCTCCATCCAATTGTCCTGTAGTTGAGCGTATGTGGCTTTTCCTTGATCCAGGGTTGATGTGTGGGGTCCCGACATGCTATGGGTGGCGTTAGCCCAGGACAGGTGGTCCATGGCTTGTATGAAAAGAGCAAGCTGAGCCAGGCATGGAAAATATAGCAGTAAGTAGCATCCCTCACACAGTCTCTGCTTCCGTTTCTGCTTCCAGGTTCCTGCCTTGGTTTTCGTCAGTGATGGGCTGTGATCTGCAAGCCAAATAAACCCTTTCCTCCCCAAGTTGGTTCTGGTCGATGTTTAATCATAGCAATTTAGGACAGAAATTGATGCCAGAGAACGGGCTCTTGCTGTGATGGATCTGACTGTGTTGCTTTGGAGAATGGTTGTGGAAGGATTTGGGAACTTTGGGATAGAAAAGGGTTTGAGTGCTTAGAACTTAATGGATTCTTGAGGGAGTTTGGGAGATAGGAAAATTGAGAGGTGTGTAGACAATGGAGGCCTGGCATGGGGAGTTTCAGAGGGAAACAAAGACTCTATTAGGGTTATTGACATGAGGCTTTGAGTTATGAATCTGTAGAAGTGAAGCCTTTGTCTTATCGGGACAGGGGACTCTGGTTTCTAGGACTGAAAATACAATAATGGGTAATAAGAGGCCAGTATCAAAGAAGTGAAATCTTAGAAGTACTTCCTCGGGGTCAGCACACAGAGCTACGGTCCAGAGGGGGACAAAACTGCATCCCACGCTGGAAGTTGAATTTGGCAATGGATAAGAGTCTCCCACATTTAGTGGCATGAGAATGAGCATTGCAGATGAGAAGGCGTCATGGAAAACACCTGAGGCTCTGTGCCATGAGAAGCCAGGAGAGACGATTAGGGAAGAGGAGGTTTCGGTTGTGGTGAAGACCTCGGGATTAAAGAGATCATAAAGAAACACTGAGGTTTAGCACCATGTGATAGGTTCAGAGTTCCTGAAGACAGTCCAGGAAGCCACTGGAGAAAGAGCAGCCTCAATTCCAGTAGAGACCTTAGTACTATTGTAGATGCCAGGAACACGGAGCAACCTCCAAGGACAGCACATACGGAGTGAAGCTGCCCTGAGCCTAGGAGACAAGCTAATTTTACTACACATAGCAAAGCTCAAGAGTCGGATATGGCCAAGCCCTCTGAGGACCAGAAGATCAGGAGTGAGTTCCAGATATCAGCACTGAGATATTTACACTCTCAGTTTTTGCTGTGATCTAGTTGTAACCACCTTGCTTCTTCCTTCCTGGAATACGATGTAAGGAGCCTGTTCCTTATTTTACAGGGGTCTACAGGTCAGAGATTTTGGACATTTGAGGAACTGTTAGATATTTTAAAAAGATTTTGAACTTTTAAAGTTTTTTTAAAAAATTTCTTTAAGTCTGGGATTTTTAAATTATATTATGTTTCATATTATTATAGTAAAATAGGATCTTGAGAAGAAACAAGAAAAGAAAGGTTATGAACTAACAGTGATATATTTGTATGTCAAGTTAATAAGGAGCCAATCGTGTTGGTTAGGTTTTCTTTTTCAATTTGACCAGCACAACTGACCCCTGTCCACTTCCCCATCTCTGCTTAGAGAACTTTTTGTCCTCCTGAATAGCTTTCTTTTGTTCAAACACACCAGCTCTCCAGTCTCAAGATGCTTTATGTATCACACACTGTCTAGAATTCTTTGCAACACTGCTACCATAAACCTCACTTCAATAGAATTCAGTTCAAGTCTCTTCCTCTGAGACAGCTAAAACCAGCAACCTTGCCAATGCCCATGACCTTCTTTTCATATATTTTCAATATTATATCATATAAAATTTCATCAAACATCATTTGTTTACTTATTCATGTCAAGAGAGTGGCTACTCGGGATAATGACTTCACCAGTTCCAGATCGTCAATATAGTCTAAGATCTTAGAACAAAGTCTATGAAAAACAAGCCATCTGTAAATATCTGTTAACTTGTCTTTTTCTATGCAATGATAATGTCATCACACCACCCAATTCTGTAGAATTTTAAGTTATAAATACAGAGGAAGAAAGGAAGCATTCATTAGTGAGGAGGCCAGTGCTGTATTTAAATTCCCATTGAGTTGATGCATTCCACCTGTCAGGAAAGCTCACTAAGACTCAGTAAGTTCTAAAGATGGGGGAGGGCAGCTTGTTAAGACTCAGGAAGTAAACACCTCAAAAACTCCAGGAAGTCCCTGAAACTGACCAGATGTACCAAGCCTCTCCCGGCACAAATTTATGAAAGCACTAAAGGCTGGTGGGAGACATACTCAAACTGTGCAAGCTGGAAAAAACCTCAAATGTGTTGAGCTGCAGACTGTGCAGTGTGCTACAGAAATCCAGGCTTTATGAGCTGCTGCCCATGCTGTGGTGGACTTTTAATGATGCAAACATCCTCAAGTCCTTTCAAAGTGCCTCCGTAAGTAACCCATATTCCTGTAAGTAACTCCGATAAACTTAGGGGTTCACCAAGCTGGACTTGGGCAGCATCCTTGCTTGGTGTGTCATCTATTCTGTATCTGGGTAAGTCGTTTGTTTATCTCCCCAGGAATGGTGCCACGCAACAACCAGTACACATACTACATGGGTTTTGAACATCACAAGAACTGAGGGAGCATGGATAGCCGACTGCTAAGTGATCAAGACAAAGCACAAACTGAGAAGCGAGTCTGGTGACTCCTTCTGGGACATTGACGTGTACAGCTTGGCTCAAGGAATGTCCTAAAGAATACTATGTACTTAGGACATAGTTGAGAACACAACACTCAACACCATAAATATGACAGCTGTAACTACTCCAAGAAGAATGTGGATCCCTGATGTTATAAGAGTAGATTTTGGCCCAGAAGGCACATGCTGAGATTACTAAGTTCTTGTGTTCTGGAACAATGAAGTAAACCAGGGACACATGAATCATGACCAAAATAGGTGAAGTTTACTAAGAAAGAGAACATTCTCAAGCATAGAATTAAACGAGAGAGCCAAGAATGAATAAAAGTTCTAATGCAAGTGTGGCAAGCCCTTAGGGGTCATTTCCACAAAACCCACCCTCTCCGGGGCATCCCAGGGCATGCTTCGCTTGTTGCAGGTCGTCCTAATGGGGAAGGGTTTCCATCTTCCTCTGCCAGCAGGCTTCTTTCATATCTTCATTCCTCTCTACCATCTTGCCGCACAGGTCAGTAGAGCACACCAGAAGGAAGGCCTGGTTTAATCTTTAGATAGTACCTTTTAAAGGGCCATGAAAGAACTGAGCAGAAAACCTGTCTCACTCCCTCCTGCTTCCTACCACCCACCCCTCCCCCTATGCTGACCTGGGAGTTTTTAGAGTCTGAACCCAGCGTTCCAACCAAATCTTCAGAGAAGGATTTGGAAAGACAGTTTTCCTACCTTTTCCTTCCCATTTCCAGCTGCCCACCAACCACTGGGCCCTGGTACCAGGACTACCTAGAACCTGACCTCAAGCCTTCTTAAAGACACCCCAGAGTCAGTCCTCCCCACAGCCTGCTCACCACCACCCACCTCTCCCAACATGCTAATCTGGGACTGCTTAGACTCTCAACTAAGATTTCCAACCAGAATTTTGGCGACCCTACTTAGAGCACTGACCTGGGACTAGTCAGAGTATGATACTAAAATGCAGAGTGTCCCCAAGACTGAAAACTAAGCATCAACCAGTTGACCCATGACCTGATAAACTGTGACAACAGCAGAGACCTGAACACTTACCCAACAAAGTCAAGAGCAGTTATCCACGCCATGCCAAGAAATGCCAAAAATGTCATCACTCCAAATGCCTGGATGCCATTACAAAAATATAAACATGAACAACCGGCATAATATGCCTTCTTCAGAAACCAGCACCCCTACTGTAAAACTCCCCAAGTAATGCAATTAGCTTAAGCACAAGACAAAGACTTTAAGATAGCAATTGTTAATATGTCCAAGGACATTAAATAAGATATGAATAAATTCCTAATGGGCACAGTGAAAACACGAACAAGCACTTGAGAACAGGCCAAGCACGGTGGTGCATACCTGTAATCCCAGCATTCATAAAGCCGAGGCAGCTGGATTTCTGAGCAGGATGCCAGCCAGGCCTACTGAGCAAGTTCCAAGGCAACGAGAGATACACAGAGAAACCCTGTCTCAAAAATCAAAGATAAAGAAATGAAAAAGAATGATAACAAGTCAAATTATGAAAATGGAATTTAACTTACTTTTTTATAAATCCAAACTAAAAACTCAAAATGAAAAACTCAGGAAGTTAAACAAAAAGCTCAGACGAATGCTTCACCAACAGACTGAATGAAGGAGAGGAGATCATCTCAGGTCTTGAAGACAAGGCAGAAGAAAATCAAAGAAAATGTTAATATAGATCTCCTGGGAAGGGGAAATAGACAAGAACTCCTGACAAAATCGGGAGCATGGAGGTGGGGGAAGGGAGGGTGAAAGGGGAGGAGGGAGGGAGAAGGGGATGAAGGAGGAGAACTTGAGGGAATGTGATAGTTGAGATGGAGGAAGGTCAGAGACTGAGAGCAAGGAAAAGATCTTTTGATTGAGGGAGCCATTATGGGGCTAGCAAGAAATCTGGCACTAGAGAAATTCCAAGGAATCTACAAGGATGACCCCAGCTAAGACCCTAAGCAATAGTGGAGAGGGTGCCTGAACTGGCCTTGCCCTGTAGTCAGATTGACGACTATCTTAGATGTCACCATAGAACTTTCATCCAGCAACTGATGAAAACAGAGGCAGAGACCCACAGTGGAGCACTGGGTTGAGCTCCCAAAGTCCAAATGAAGAGTGGGAAAAGTGAGAATATGAGCAAAGAGGTTAAGACCATGATGGGGTCACCCACTGAAACAGTTTTCCTGAGCACATGGGATCTCACCAACTCCAGCTGGACAGGGAAAGAACCAGCATAGGACCAAACTAGACGCTCTCAATGTGGGTGACAGTTGTATGGCTGGGGCAGACATTGGGGCCACTGGCTATGGCACCAGGATTTAACCCTACTGCGTTTACTGGCTTTTTGAAACCCATTCTCTTTGGATGAACACCTCGCTCAGCCTAGATATAGTAGGGAGGGCCTTGGTCCTTCCCCAAGGCAATGTGTTTTACCCTCTGTGAGGAGCGGATGGGGGTGAGGTAAAAGGGGAGGTAGAGGGAATGGGATGAGGGGAGGGAGTGGGAACTGGGATTGGTATGTAAAATGAAAAAAAAGGTAGCTTATTTTCTTTTTTAAAAATTAAAAAAATAGGAAAAGAAAAGAAAATGTTAAATCTAAAAAAGCCCAGGCACAAAACATCTAGGAAATTTGGACACCATGAAAATATTACACCTACAAATAATAGGTATAGAAGAACAGAAGGAACCTGGGCTAAAGAATAATTTTTTTTAAATCAAAGAAGAAAATTTCCCATCTAAAGAAAGGTGCAAGAGGCATACAGAAAACAAAATAGACAGGGCCTGAAAAGAAACTCCGTATGACACATAACAATTAAAACACTAAATGTTCAGAACCAAGAAAGACTCTTAGAATCTGCAAGGGAAAAACACCGAGTCACATATATAAGCAAGCCCATTAGGGTAACACCTTGACTCTTCGATGGAGACGCTGAAAGCCAGTAGGTCCTGGACACAGATATTCCACAAGCTCTGAAAAACTCTACCAGATTACTACACTTAGCGAAGCCATCAATCATAATTGAAGGAGAAAGAAAAACATTTCATGATAAAAACAAATTTATTTAAACAATTTACGTCCATAAATCTAGCTCTACAGAGGACACTAGAAGGAAAAGTTCAGCCTAAAGAGATGCCTAATTGCACTCAAGAGGACACAAAGAATGAATAAACCCAGAACGTTTAAAAGTGGGGAAAACTCCAGCACAGCAAAGTAGCAGGAATTAGTAAACACTGATTAAAAACCATTCTTAATATCGCCGTTTCAATTCTGCCAATAGAGACCCAGACTAAAAGATTGAATTAGAAAACAGGAAAAAACGCCTCCCAATCAAGGACAGATACCACCTTAGGCTTAAATGTGGAAAAGGGTATTCCAAGCAAAGAGAACCAAGAACCAAGCAGGCATAGTCATTTTAGTATCTGACAAAACAGGCTTCAGATCAAAACTAATCAGAAGATAGATAGAGAGACAATATATGCCCATTAAAGGAAAATTATCCATTGAAGACTGTTCCAATTCTGAGCTTTTATTCACCAAATGATGGGGCACCAGTTCCATAAAAGAAACACTACTATAGTTAAAATCACATAATGACATAGTGGTGACTTCAATATCCCACTCTCACCAACAGACAGGCCTTCCAGACAAAAACAAACAGAAAATATGGAGTTAAATAATGGCATAAATCACATGAATCTAATACATTTACAAAGCATTCCACTCAAACACTGGAGAATAAATTTTTTCCTCAGCAGCCCACAAAACTTTCTACAAAACTGATCACACAGTAAAACACAAAGAAAATCTTTAAAAAATATAAGGAAATTGAAATAACATCCTGCATTCTATCTGGTCACCATGAATTAAAGCTGAATAACAATAATAGAAATGGCAGAAAATCTGGAAACCAAGCAGCTCACTATAGAATGAAAAACATATCAAGGAATCAAAACAAAATTTAAAACATTTTAGAATTAAAGCAAATGAAAACACACCATATCAAAATCTATGGGACCCAATGAAGGAAATTCAAAGAGGGGAATTTCATAACATTAAGTGTCTACATCAAAAAACTAGGAAGATCTCATGCTATTGGCCTAATGATACACTTGAAAGCTTCAGAAAAACAAGAAGAATCTACAACCACAAAGAGTAGATGAACTAGAGAACCCTGACTTATAGAGATTGTGTGGATATTTTAGGTTTAAGAAACAGAATAAATGGGAGAAAACTAAGGGATGAAATTAATAAAATATAAACAACAAAATACAGCATGAAGAATCAACAAAATGAAGAGTTGGTTCTTTGGAAAGAATCAACAAGATTGACAAACCTTTAACCATATTAACCAAAAGAAAAAAAGAATCCAATTTTATAAATGTGGAGATTAAAAAAATGCACTGAGAAAATTCAGAGGTCATAAGAACATAATTTATGTATTGTATCAGCTGTAAAATATGTATCATCTGAAAATACACATTTTAGAATAGCCAGGGGACTATATTTCAAAGAGTTTTGTGAAAATGATTTACATTTATGCCTTGAGAAATAAATCTTCTAATAGATGCACACCAATAAAACAATTTTTTAAAAATCTATATTCCACTAAATTGGGAAAGCTAAAATAAATGGATGACTTTCTCAATATATATAACTTATCAAAGTCAAATCAAGATGAAATTCAGCAATTGAAAAGGCACTATAACTGCTAGTGACATAGAAACAGCAATCTAAAAGTCACCCAACTAAAAAAAGCCCAGGACCAGATGGATTCAGTGCAGAATTCTACCAGGCCTCTGAAGTAGGACCAATACCAATACAACTTAAATTACTCTACAAAATAGAAACTGAAGGAACACTCCCAAATTCTTTTTTGTGAGGCAACCATGACCATGATAATAAAACCACATAACGATTCGACAAAAATAATAAAATTATAGATTAATATGTCTCATTAGCATAGATACAAAATTCCTGATGATACCGGTGAGGATGTGGGAAGAGGGGAATTCATTGCTGGTGGGAGTGCGAGCTTGTTCAGCCCCTATGGACATCAGTGTGAAGGCTCCTCAAAAAGCTGAGAATAGATCTACCTCAAGATCCAGCTGTACCACCTGTGACGGTTTGAATAAGATGCCCCCATAAGTCTCAAGCATTTGAATGCGGGGTCTCCAGCTGGTGGCTGTTTGGGTAGGACTAGGAAGTGTGGTCTAGTCATAATTATAGTTATGAAGTAGGAACAAAATAATTTTACGGTTGGGGGATCACCACAGCTTGAGGAACTGTATTGAAGGTCACAGCATCAGGAAGGTTGAGAACCACTGCTCTAAAGGACCACAGCAATAAGCAACTCGTAAAGACATACGATCTATGAATATATGTCGTAAAGACATGTATTCATAGATCAGGGTAGACAGCAATTAACAGAGACCCACAAATAGACAATGTGCAGAGAGTGAGAGACTTGGAGCACTCAGTGTTAAGAAAGACATCTTTATCAAACCCTTCCCTTCAGGTCCCAGGGTTCTGTGGGGAATAGATGGCTTGGAAGAGCCAGAGCTTGTGGGTAACATCAAGGAAACAATGTTTTCAAGACACAGCAGGACCAAGGCACATATGAGCTCACCGAGACTGGGATGTTGTGTCCAAGACCTGTGCAAGTTCCAGCCAGACTAAGTCCCTGAACAAAATAGGAGAAGTGGGCACAAAGTCCCACTTGCTCCTGGCCAAGAATCTATTTGCAACAGATGGCTTCCAGGAAAGGGAAAATCAATTTTCTTCACTAGAGCAACACTGACTAGATCAACCCCATGCCGAAGGAGACTCTATGCTGTGGAGTTGATGATCAGTGCAAATCAGACTCCATACTTATTGTGTGTGTGTGATTTATTTTGGGGGTGGGGGCAGTAAGTTGGTTTGGGTTTAGGTATTGTTTTAAAAGAGAGAAAGTACATAAAGTTGGGTGTGTAAGGAGGTGGGTAGGATCTGGGAGGAGCTGGACGAGGGGAAAGCATATAACCAAAATATATCAATTTTTTTAAATAAAAAGAGAAGGAATAAAAAATGCAACCAATTTTACAAACAACTGGGAAAAGCTTGGTAGGGAGTGGCTGGGGAAGTGGCCAGTGGGCAACACACTTGCTCTGCACATGTGGGATCAGAGCTCAGATCCCCAGAACACACATACGGCTAAACAGTAGCAGGCTCTGTGAGCCAGTGCTCTAATACGAAGGTAGGAGGTGGAGAGTGGAGAATCCCTGGAGTCTCAGAGACGTGAGCCTGGTGTTCAGGGTGGCAAACATCAACACACCTTGTCTCAAGTGACCAACTCCCAAGATTGTCCTGACTGTGGCATGTGCATCCCACATTCATAAATACACATGTATACACACACACATACACACACACACACACACACACACACACACACCTAAATTGTATTTTCTTTCACAAAATATGCATACTCAAAAAGAAAACACATTAGCAGTCCAGGGTAACAAGTCTACCTGTCACACAACAGCCAGAGCTTAGGAGATGCCAGAAGCTCAGGTCATTTCAATTATGCAAATTGATCTTTAAAAGTCTCTGTAGCACACAGCACAGCCTCTGCTCCATGGAGGGCTGGGACCGGAGATGTCCTCCTATATTTCCAATACTGCTGGACAGAAGCCATCTCTTTGAAAAGCCACCGGGCACAGTAGTTAAGCCAAATATGCAGATGGACCGAGAGCAAAAGCCCAAGAACCTAGCTTGGCCAAATATTCCACAGTTCACTGTGATATCTAGATACAAGACGGTGTCTGAAATGAATGGTGGTAGCTTTAGTGGCAGCAGGCAATGGAGACCACCTCATGCTGCTGCCTGGTCTTCCTTGAGCCTCTCTGTCATAGCCTGAGGGAGGACACTCACACATCCTAAAATGAGTTCAACTTCCAAAGAAAAAAGAATTACATATCCCACTAGACTGACTTCCACCCATGAAGCAGTCGAGTTCAGTGGTTTGACTGTACCCTCACTTACATCCACTAGTCTTCGATTCCATTCCTGATTCTGATATAGAAGGTTCTGGGTCCACCTTATAAATCCCCCTGACCCCGATGTTCTGCAGTAAAGCACTGGGGGCCTTTAGAGAAAACAGTACTGGAGTCCTAGAGCACCAGGCACACATACCACTCACTACTGGCATGCCAGTGCCTCTGGGACTTTTCAAGAACAAGAACATTTTCATTATAGAAAGAAAAATCATAAATCCAGACTAGCATTCCCAATTTTGTTTCAATGCTACAGAATTTTAAGTATTCTGTTTTATTCCATTCTTTTCTTATATTAAAATCTTGCTTCTTAAATACACTCACATATTTAGCTGCTTGTGTTAGGAACTGAATTGTGTCCTGTCTTCCCAAATATACATTATGACCTTGTATTACTCAGAACGTCCTAGAGGAACAGAACCAACACTGAATATATCTTAAAGGAGTATTGATGGGATTAGATTACATGATCCGGGTAGCCCAGCATGGCTTTCGTGCACTGAAGAAGCTTAGCATGCAGTAACTGATCAGCCTAGGGAGCTGGACATCTCAGTTGTCCCATTCCAGTGCTGGTGCCCTGGAGCATGTCTAGAGAGCCACTGTTCTTTAATTCCCATTGGAATCCCAAAGAAGCTGAATTTGATATGTAAATGGAGACTGTGCTTATGTTTCCTGGCTGCCCAGACCTGAATAATCACACAGAAACTTTATTAATTACAACACTGTTTGGCCAATGGCTTAGGCATATTCCTACCTAGTTCTTATATCTTAAATTAACCAATTTCTATTAATTAGTGTATTGCCATGGAGCTGTGGCTTACTGGTAATGTTCTGGCATCTATCTCTTTCAGCAGCTACATGACATCTGCCTGACTCAGCCTTCTTTTCTCCTGCATTCTGCTTAGTTTTCCTGCCTACCTATATTCTGCCCTGTCATAGGCCAAAGCAGCTTCTTTATTAACCAATGGTAATTAAGCATACTCATGGCATACAGAGGGGAATCCCACATCACTGATACCAATGAAGGAATGCAGTCACAAGAGTAGCAGCAACAGAGTGGATGAACATGCCATCAAGAGTGGAGGCAAACAGGCAAAAGTGAAGTTTCTTCCTTCCACCTCTTTTGAATCAGACTGCCACCCAAAGAGGTAGAGTAGTTAGGTCCTCCACTTCAAATAACTTGACCTCACAAGTGTGTCAAGTGGCTGGCCTCTTAGTTCATTCTAGATCCAGTCTAACTGACAACGAAGATTAATTATGCAGACCACAACTCTCATGTGACTATACTTATAGATAGATATTCTAATACCCAGACCCTAAGCAGAGGCTGCTGCAAGCCAGACATCACCAACCCTTGCTGTTGCAAACAGGGTCAGGGATAGAAAGCAAACATAACCTCATACTGTTGAGGGTGGAGGTAGCTCGAATTATAGCCTTACATTGATTAGTCCTCCTCCCATCTCCATCTCCTCCATGATCTTAGCACAGAGACTAAGTCCCACATCTCCCATAGAATGAGATGCTTGGTAACTATATAGTGTGGGGCCTCCCTGTCTCTCAGAAACCTTAGTAGGGAGAACTTCACTTTGTCTCATTCAACTGAAGGATCTCTTTGTCTTCAGATCCCTGCCATCTGACCAGCCCAGGAATGATTCAGTGCATTGCAGGGGCATGTTGTGGGAGTCTTGTCTAAAGTGCCTGGTGTCCTCTAAGGAAAGAAAGAGACACCAAGAGTGGGCATGCACAGGGCGGGCAAGAAGGTGGCCATCCTCAAGGCCAGGAGAGAAGCCTGGGGGAAATCAACCCTGAACACGCTCAATGATATTGGCCTTCTAGCCTCCAGAGCTAAGGGTAATTAAATGCCCATGCTTAAACACATGTCCTGTGGTATTCCATTATGACAGCCTGTGCCCATCCACAGAGTCATAAATCACACTATACTAAGAGCAGCAGCTCTTCTGAGTCACTTCCAAAGCTTCTTTTTTGTTCACAATATGCTCCGCTAAGGTTTCCGAGTTGCCCTGCTGTGTTTTAAGGTCAGCTGAAGTCATTCTTGGGCCCGGGGCAGGAGGGTAAGTGTGATGTGGTGACACCCACTAAACCATGTCCACAGGCAGTCGCCAGGTTTTAAATCTATTTCCTTACCAAGTAGGAGGAACCAGTCACTGTCACTGAGGCTTGGGCAGGGGGCCCGGCAGTCTGTCTGCTTCCTGGTTGGAGAGCTCTCCATGACAAACGTCCTTTGGCCTCTCGGGACTCTCCTGTGTAGACCAGGTTGCGTTTCTGTCCCTGAAAAGTTCGTGTTTCTCAGCTGAGCTGCATCAGTTGTCATTCACCATCTGTTCTGGGGTTCGCTGAATTTCATTATGTTCCCCTCGTGGGCTGATGCCTTTAAAAAACACTTCTCGTGGAAGTACACTATATAGCCAGGAAGTTGCATGTTCCTTAAGTGGAGATCTCAATAAATGTTCAAAAACAGAACGCAATCCTGTAACCAGGACCCATGTCACAAACTAGAACATGGCCAGAACACCAAAGCCTTCTCTGGGGTCACACCCGGTCCCTGTCCCTCTCCGCACAATGGGGCCCACCAACCTAACTCTGCACAGCTCAGATGAGATTTATTTTGACTTGACACTTTATATAGAAGGGAACAACACTAAGCACTTGCTGTTCCTAACTTCTTTCATTTCACATTTGGTTTGTGGCATAAATCCATAATATAGCACACTGTGGGAGATGGGGCATTCTCATTACATGTGCTTTCCACTGTGTGGTTATACCGCACCTCATCCAATCCACTTCTGGTAGCTACTCTGTGTTTTCCTATTGGAGGATATTGGGAATTGTGTCCATGAAAGCCTTCTTGTGCATGCCCTTTGCTGGGTAAACAAGTGGAAACCAGACCCAGCCCTTCATCCTCCTCTATGCTTCCTTCCATCCAGGGAAGATTTATGAACTCTGTGGCCTCAGCGGTGTTCATTCCTGGTACGCAGTGTCTCTTTTCTTCTTTCTTTCTTCTAATAACCATATAATGAAACACTTCACTCTCAAACTCATTCTCTGTGGTCTGTGGATTTTATCCTTCAAATGCACCAGGCAAGAATCCAAAACCAACTGGGTCAGTAGAAGTTTAGTGTCACTGTGAGTGGCTGTCACCCTAACGTCTAAGCTAAGCTCACCAAAAGCCAAGAGAGGCTCTCTAGTTATCAAAGATACCCCAACATTTACCATACCAATAGCATAATAACTGGGGAGCTAGGTGACACAACTCAGTAGTTAAAAAGACGTATGGCTCTTGCAGAGGCCCTAAGTTTAGTCCCCAGAACCCACACTGAGTGGCTAACAACCTCCTGAAGCAATACTTCATGGGGATCCAACACTTATTTCTGAACTTTGCAAGTACCTGAACTTATCTACACACACAAACATGTACACATGCACATATTAACACACACGTAATTAAAAATAATGTTTTTTAAAATCCGCAGAGATTACCCAACAGCCTGCCATGTGCAGGTGTCTGGTCATTCCTGGTTAACCTTGAACTTGCTTGTTACACCTGACTAAAAAAATGGCTCAGTAAACAACCAGAGGATGCTCCAACAGCCTGGGGAAACCTCCCCAGAACCCCAGCACCCACAAAACAGCCGGGTAATTTGTCAACACCTGACTGCGGTGCGTGCTCCTTGGCCTATGGTATGCTAATAATAGCGAACACATTTCCATACGAATCAACACATGGCATTTCCAACTGGGTCAATGTCCCCAATGTGTCACCTCTTTCTGAGGATGAAAATTAGATTCTTGTCCCTAAAGCTCATTTGTGTTCCTCTGCCTGCCAACGCTAAGACAGATATACCTCATATAGAATGTGGCAACAAATCAGGATGAAGGCAATGTCCTCACCTCTCCCTGTCTCCCTTAGTTTGCTTCTCATTCTCCTCTCTTTTTTGCCTCTTCTTCCAGCCCCAGATTCTCTCTCCTCACTACTTGCCACCTCCTTTCCCCAGGAACCTGGCCTGACTCACAAGCTAGAGCAAGGACCTCCATGGATAGAGGGTCTCCTGAACTTAGTCACAGTGGCAGAGCATCCCCACCTCTCACAGGCATCCCAAATCCCTCTATGGTCCTCATATCACAGCGGCCCCCGAGAAATAACACATGCCAACAGGGAACGACACTTTACTCGCCAGATGTGTGCACGTCACTTCCTGGGTACTAAGCGCTCAGAGCACACTTCACACGGAACATCCACTCAATCCCCGAAGGAAAAGTGGAAAGGCAACGCTGAGGGAAGGAGAGAAGCTCAGCCCTTGGCTCAAGTTCCTCCACTAGGAAGCGGTGATGCCCATTATCTCAGCCCCCACTCCAGCTAGAGCTGAGAGCTCAGGGTTGTGCCCCCCTAAATGATGCTAGGAGGAAACTCATGGCTCCCCCATCTCCTTTCCTTCTCATGTGTCCTGGGTTCCGCCTCTGCTATCAAAGTCATGATGGGTGTGGTGGCCAGAGTTCTCTAGAGAAACAGAATGTAGAGAGTGAACATATGCTGGAAAGATCATTCACTAGCTTGGCTTGCACTGTAGCGGCTGAGTGTCCAATAGTAGCTGTCTGCCCACTAAAGAGCCTGGGAACCTGATAGCTGCTCAGTCAACAGAGCTGCCTGCCTCAGCAGTCACAGCATGGCACAAAAGGCCTGAGAGAGTGCTGGGTTCTGCGGGCAGCAGTGGTAACAGGATGGGTGTACTCAACACAAGGAAAGGCAGGTTCGAAAGTGCTCACTCTTGCTTTCTCTTGGCCCTCTTTATAGCTAGGCTGCTGGAGGGTGGAGCCATCTACCCTGATGGACAGTCTTCTCCCCACCATCCCGTTAATCCTTCCCGGAAATGCCTTCAAAGACTGGCCCAGAGATGTGCCTCCTAGTTCATGGCAGATCCAACCAAGTTGATAGTCAAAATTAACCCTCAGGGTGGGCCGGACCCTGGCCCCTCTAACTAGCCAAGCTTCATGGAGAAAATTCTGCCCCCTTGCAAGTGGCAAGCAATGGAGATTAATGCAAGATGCTAGCGGCTCCCCCGCCCCCCTCCAGAAACGTGCAGGCAGATGCAGACCATTAGGGCAAGTTACTATTACCCAGAAATCCGGCGTGGAGTGGCAGTGTCGCCAGAACTCCCGAGGGGTAATTGGCATTGAGAGACTTGGAACTGCAAACCGGTGATTTTCAATTGGTGTTTTTTAAAAAAGTAATTGACATTAAGTGCAGTCTAGAGCAGCAAACCAGTGATCTGCAAATGACACGCAATAGGAAAGCATTTATGTCAATTGATAGCAAATAGGAGAGCACTCGCAGTGAGCACAAAGGGGCCACAGACAGTGCAGGGAGGGAAGAGAGAGCAGTTCAGCTGAGTGCCACTAGGCTTAAGAACAGGCCTTCCCCTGAGGGCTCCTCCCTCCCTCCCTTCCTCCCTCCTTCCCTCCCTCCCTCCCTTCCTTCCTTCCCTTTTCCTTTCTTCCTTCCTTCCTCCTTCCTGCTGCTTCAGGAAGCAGACTCCAAACAGACACCCTGTAAATTGCCTTTGTTATTCCCCTGGGTTCTCCCCACCCCTGCCAGCCCTCCCAAGTGTCTCCAGGCTCTACTCTGGGCTTTCCCCTCAGCTCCCTGGTCCTCGTACTTCTGGGTGAATGGAGTCAGAAGAGACACAGGTCACAGAAGATAAAGTTCACCACAGAGCAACAAGAGATGAAAGTGACCAGTGACTGGCTAGTGGGACCATCACAGAGGAAATGTGCTTTAAGCAGGATTTTGAAAGAACATGGAAAATTATGGAGACATAGGAGAGGAAAAGTGCAGACTCTTAAAGCTCGGACCCAAGAATTCTAACAGAGCTAACAGGATCCACTCAAGGTCTCTCTCCCCTTCCGTCTGTAAACCTGAGACTTGCTAGGAATCACAGCAGGAAAAGTAAAAAGGCAAGCCCTAACCACCTTGTGCAACCGCAGTGGGTCCTAGTTTTAACCTCATTGAAGGCATCTTGATTATCTAAAACCAAGCAGCCAGCCCTGCGTCCATGTACATATGGGTAACATTATAGAGATTGAACAGGTTGTTTGGGGGGACGTGTGTGTGTGTGTGTGTGTGTGTGTGTGTGTGTGTGTGTGTCTTAGTCAGTGTTCTATTGCTGTGAAGAGACACCAGGACCGTGGAACTCTTACAAAAGAAAGCATTTATTTGGGACTTGCTTACAGATTCAGAGGTTTGGTCTCTTATCATCATGGCAGGGAACATGGTGGCATGCAGGCAGACGTGGAGGTAGAGAAATAGCTGAGAATTTTACACCAGGATCTGCAGGTAGTAGGAAGATGGAGTCACTGGGTCTTGTCTGGACTTTCAAAACCTCAAAGCCTATCCCAGTAACACACCTCTTCCAGCAAGGTCACACCTCCTAACGCTTTTAAATAGTGCTACTCACTGGTGACCAAGAATTCACATCTATGAGCCTACGGGGGCCATTCTCATTCAAACCATCATAGTGTGTACAAAAATAAAGAAAAAGACCATATATTTGAGAAAGGTTGGAGGAGGGATACATGGAAGGGATTCAAGAGAGGGAAGGGAAGAGAAAAATGATGTAGGTATATTAATTTCAAAAAATAAAAAAAAAGATTATAAGAAAAGAAAAAAGAGAGAGAAAAAAAACTTTGTTAGCAACTCTTTGTGAAGAGACTTGAGAGCCACCAAAGGTACACATGACTAATGCTAAGACACTTGATTGTGACTCTGTCTTGAGAAATCCATTACGTAAGCCACATATATTTAGGTAAAACATATTTTTTCCTGTGTTATTTATTCTTAATGCCCATGCTTAAATTTCAAAATAATTTCAATAAGTCCCAATTCTGCTTCATATTGACTTGCCCCAAAATTCTTATCTGTTTCAGAGTCAAGGATCAAGTTCATCTCAAGAAACGCACAGGGAGCTGTCTCCGGGCTGCTGCAGGGGACTTTGCGGAGCTCTCTGACCACCCTGCTTTGCTGACCTCGTCACAGGGTGAGAGAGCAGCACAGGTGAGGGGCCCAGCTCTAAGACAGTAAAGTAGTTTATTCTGGAGCCACATGGCACAGACTGTGCCCCAGGAATACAGACTCAGGTTACCAAAGTGCCAACTTCCAGCATGGCGACAGTGTCATGAAGTTTTCATACAATCAGAATAAATGACATCATAAATTGAGGCAGAGGCAGCTTACAACGAAGCAGGGGAATCTCAGCTATGGGTCTTCGAAGCTATTTGATGACAATCTTAGCCTTTGGGTTGGTGGGAGCGGGAGTATAATCGAAAAGGATTTTATTTGATAACCACAAAGACCTTAGGTCCAACAGAAGTGGGCAATAAATATCTATTGGGAAAGTTAAAGATAACACAAGATAATTTGGCTGTGAACCTACAATATCCCAGCTCTCCACAATCAGAGAGGCCCTAATCAGCCAACACATCCTGTAGGATGTTTCAAAAACATTTGACATCTTGCAGGAAGGCAGAGAGATCTCCAGTTCATAGGAGACAAGGACCAAAGAAATTGTGAAGGAAGACACTCTTGTGGAGTGAGGGTGTGTGTTAGCACAGAGAACACTGCACCAGCCTACATGCTTAAGCAGGGGTGTGTGTGTGTGTGTGTGTGTGTGTGTGTGTGTGTGTAACAAATGTTTCTTCAGGGGAGTTTTCTTGCCCAGATGATTGATAGGCCCCTTAGAATTGACTCTTAAATAAGGAGACAATAGCACATCCATAACACATCCTTGTTCTTAACAGGAAGACTGATAGTTCCGAAACATGTGTTTCCTCCCAGGACCCTAGAGATAACTCAAATTCCATTATTTTCACCAAAGATCACTAGCAGAGCAGATTATTAACATTTAAAATAATGAATAAGAAGAAGAGATTCATAGCCAGTTGTGGTGACACACACCTTTAATCCCAGCACTCAAGAGGTAAAGACAGATTTCTGTGAGTTTTAAGCCAGCCTGGTCTACATACCTGGTTCCAGGCCAGCAAGGGATACATAATGAGACCCTGTCTCAAATAAATAAATAAAAACAGCCATGTTTTACCAGAAGGAAAGAGCCTTTGTTTAATGAGCCTCAGCAAAGCCCAATTACCTCCAGCTTCTTCTCTTTAAACCTTGCAGAAAGGCATCTGTGATGTTTCTTCCCTCTTTCTAAAGACATTACAATTTCCAAAAGGCAACTGTGATAAACTCTCACCTTGCTTAAAATGAGTGTGTTATCTAGGACATAAGAGGTGGGGCCTGGAAGTTGTTTGTGTGGGGGGGGGGGGCGTCTATTGTCAATGACCTTCAAGTCTGATTAATTCTAATTAAGATGCTGCCTGTCCAGAGAGCCCTCTTTGCCAGCCCTGCGTTTACCCGTGATTACTTATATTCTACTGAGTTGGGGCACTCACCCCTCCACAGTACCCACTACTCTCTGCTCCAGGACCTTACTCCACATCCCCCCATCCCGGGCTGGACGATGACTCTACAAGGACAAGATGCAGTGGGATGCACCAGGACATACACCACAGGCAGCCCCAGTGATGCGAACAGAAAGCTAGAAGCCGAAGTGCTGACGCCTACACAGCTGACTTTCCAAACAGCTTTTTCTGTTTCATTTCCACTTCTATGGAACCTTGAGGGCTTTGGTGTTCCCGTTTATATAGGAAAGCATGTGATTATTATCCACCTGGAAAAACCTTCTGCAACAGAGGCCCCGCCGTGGCCCTCTGCCCAGCAGCAGATGATCTGCTCTTTCACATAGCTTTTGGTTGGTGTAGATTCCACTCATACGCCACTCCTACTGCAGGGCATTGACCTTGCACTGAGCTTTATAACATACACAACATGTGGTGACTTGTGTTGCAGGACAATGTGTAAGGTCTACAGGGTGTTGGTTCTGAACATCGGCTCCTCTGGGAAAGGGGGATATTCTAGATCAGGAACACAGCAAAGGGTAGTGTTGATTGTCAGCTGAGCAGGTTTTAAACTCACTTCTCAAGTTTGCAGGTGGGGCTGGAGAGATGGCTCAGAGGTTAAGAGCACTGACTGCTCTTCCAGAGGTCCTGAGTTCAATTCCCAGCAACCACTTGGTGGCTCAAGTTTGCAGGTGTACCAGTGAGGGTTGTTTAGCCTCTGGGCACGCCTGTGATGGACTATCTTGATAAGGCTGAGAGCTGAACTGGATGAAGGAGGACCCTAACTGTGCACAGCAGGGGTTCGTTGCTTTGATTTCTGGTTGTAGGCAACTGCCTCCAGCTCCTGCTCACTCACCATGGTGGACCAGACCCTTGAACTGTGAGGTGAAATATTTTTCTCCCCCCCCCCTTTTTTTTGTGTCAGTGCATTTTGTCACAGCCACAGGGAGAGAAACTGAGACAAACACATTTCCAGGTACACTGGTAGCCCAAGGAAGGCAGACAGAGCACATCCTGAGCTCAGGCGGCTCTGACCTGCACGAGCAAGTAAGGGAAAGGTCACAGTAGGTAGGCACAGGCGACAGGCTAGGACTCCAGGACCCCCATGTTTGGTTTGGCATTATACATCCCCAACTCTGGCAATAATTATACACCTATGGCTTAGTTAAGGTTTCTTTTGTTGTGAAGAGACACCATGACCACAACAACTCTCTACCCCCACCACCCTTCCTTAACTGAGCTTCACATATTCCTATTTTTGAACAAGGGCATAAACTTCCCTGTTCCGGGAACAATCAAATCCCGACAGTTTCTATTCCAGTGTATTCTCAGTGTGTTCTGTCGTGACGAAGAGAGCTGCCACTGTCTGAACTGGTTTTGGGTACATGCACAGTAGGGTTAAACTGCGTCCTCTGATAATCTTTTATGGAGAGGCCCCTATGTACCATCTTTACAGACAGGAATTCATATGGGTAAAATCAGATGCTTTATGGGAGAAGTCATAAAATGAACATATCATCTAATCTCTCAATCAAAATAGAGAACCACTCAATCATTTCCCTGTAGTAACCAGTCCTTCCTTCCATTAGACCCCATCTAGGAGACCCCCAGCCTGGGACCCTTGGACAAGTTTACTGGTATGACCCAGACCCACTATCAATCTCGACAGTGTCTCCCTCTACAATCTGCACTATTTATTTGCTCCAGTAAAGTGTTCTTGCTTCATCTGCAAATCTGTATGAGCGGTGGGTTTCAGTTCTTTGGATACAAGGCCAAGAACCTGTAAACACACAGCCAGATCTTGGTCACAGACAACAACAAGGGGCATTAGTTTAAACGGTGCTGAAGTCTGTCCCACAGCTTCCAGCCACGCGCAATGATTTTTGAATGTCAAGAAGGAATAGGAAAAGATGAAAAAAAAAAAAAAACTCCAGGCTTGCTTTCCCTGAAGAATACTCCTTGACAGGCCCTGGACATGGACAAGGTAATGCCAACCAAAAGGAAACAGCTTTTACCCAAAGAGATACTTGTTCACCCTGCTCCAGCAAATGGGAGGGGCTCCTGCCCCCACAAACGTTCTGTCGCGAATCCAGAGGAAAGAGCAGTGGGGCAGCTGTGGGTGTCTGTGTAGCTGTGGGCAGCTGCTGGATCGCTAGTGTTCCTGGAAGAGCACGTCATATGCTTTACATTCGCATCCAATCTATAAACGTCCCAGAAACAGCTAGCGTCCATAAATACAGTGTTCAGAAAGCTCCGTGAAAACATCTGCTCTCAGGGGGACGGTGCGTTGTCTCCCTCCTTATTACTAATTATCCCCATAGCTGGGTCACATCAGGAAACAGTGGGGTCCAGGGAATCAGCAATGACCAGCTAACCTGGTCCACCCACACCTGGCTCCCAGACAATCTCAAAGAGGATGCAGGTAACCAATATCTTCCTAACAAAAGACTCTTTACAGTCTACGGAGCCCTGCGCACTGACAGAGTGTGAGGTCCGTACTCCAGTGCCAGGAAAGGAGGAGGAAGAGGAGAGTAATGGAAGGCTGAAGAGACTGTGAGGAGCCCCATGCAGATGAGACACACTATCCACGAGCACACAGGCTGCTAGGCAGGCAGACACTGTCAGGAACCCAAGCACAGACAGGCTACACACAACCATTCACACACACACACACACACACACACACACACACACACACACACACACCGGCACACACGCCTACAGACAAACACACAGGGAGGCTGCCAAAGGTAAAGGCTTAAGCCTCAAGGCCATATTAAACAGAATCCCACAAAAGTGATGCTGGACCCAAAATAGTTTTGCAACAGATTACATCAGTGTTGACTTTTGGAGTCCTTGAACATCCTGTGTCAGCCATTTGGTGCTGACTCACAGTCCCCTGGATGTCCAGTGTCAGTCACTTTTAAGTGACTCATACTGGATATCCACATCAGCAGTATTGTCTATATATAAATGGGCCCTTATAGCCTTTAATTCATGACATTAGACGGACTCAGTTCAAAGTTTTACCTGCCTGTGTCTGTCACTCGTAGGTTGTGTGCCTACCTCTGTGTTTAGGTCTATCTACCTGCCTGATTGTTTGTAGTCCATGTATGCAGGCATTCGCCCGGGTGCCTGTCAAGTTTCTTCCTTCATAGTGTGTAATGATAAAAGTGTGTCTTATCTACCTGAGGCTCCTCAAATTCTCTTCAACTTTCCAGACTCCCATGACCCTTCTCCTTTCCTGACATTGGAGCATGGACCTCACACAGGGCTGACCTTTTGTATGTGTGTGTTTGTGTGGGGAAAGAACCATGTATGTGTGCATACATGTAGAAACCTGAGGTTGGCACCCTATGTCTCTCCCGTGCCCCCCACGACCACACTTCATCTTGTTTTCTGAGACATGGTTTTTCACGGTCTCTCATCTATCGGGATATGGTGGCAAAGAGCTTCAGGGACATACCTATTTCTATCCAAAGTTAGAAGAGATACAGGAACATGCGCCCATGCCAGCGGCCCCTTTGTTTCCCAGACATTCGACCTTCTGTTTACTTCCTGGGTTTTGGGAGCTTCCCCTCCATCCTTGGAAGAATGTTCCAATTCAAAGGCAGCTGTTACGTAAAAGTTAGTGGAGAACATGCTCCTGTGTCCATCTTCCAACACAGAGAAGCAGTTTGTTCAAAGTCTCTCACTTAGTAGCAAGTAGATTTAGGGATAAATATCAACTTTGCAATTTCTAACATGTTTGTGGTACTGAGAATTGAACCTGCGGCCTCAGGTATCCTGGGCAAGCACTCTACTGCTTAGTACTAACCTCAAGCCCCGATTTTCTAATTTCTCTATCAGTGCTTTCTTCATGCTTAGGACACTGATGTAATTTAGGAGGCTAAATGATTGGTCTCTGATAAGCCAGGAACAGCTTGGGACGCACTAGGAGTTGGGTCATCTCTTGGGTCCTCTATGGCATGTCCCAAAGAAACCTGGGACGAGTGTCTAGCTGACGTGCCTATTAGCATACCAAAGAAGACTCTGGCTTGTCATACCCTGCCATCTGGTCACTTTGGGAAAGAGGCCAAAATGCCTCTGGCTTAGTAAATACAATAAAGGTAAAACTGGAAAAGTAATGGACCAAAAATAACACAGTTTATTAAGTGAGAATAGTGAAATCCAGGGATCAAAGAGACGAGGAGATCTCAGGGGTACAGACTTTCTTCAGAGCTCTCTTTCAGTGTCAGCTGAGGGCAGCTCTAACTGGAGGTTTCTCTCCCACCCGCCAGTTCCCAAATATCCACTCTGAGGCTCAATATTAATTACGAACTGTTTGGCCTATGGCTCAGGCTTATTACTAACTAGATTAACATCTTAAATTAACGCATTTCTATTAATCTATGTATTGCCACGTAGCCATGGCATTACCTCACATCTTGCTTCCCCGGCAGCTGCTGGTGTCTTCTGACTCCACCTTCTTTCTCCCTTTATCTTTGCTTGGATTTCCCTCCTGACTCTATTCTGCCTGACTATTAAACAAATCAGCTTCTCTGTTAACCAATGGTAATAAAACATAGTCACAGCATACAGAAGGGCAAGCCACACCAAGCAGCTTCTCACATCAGCTCGGATGGACACTGGAGCTGTTGGTGACCATCACAACATGGGACTGTGGAGTGGCACCTTAGTTTGAGTTCTAGTGCTACACTAAAACATTCTAACTACAATCAACTTGTTATATAATCTGCAACCACCTGCCCAGACATGAAACCACCCACAATAGGCTATGCACACATCCATCAATCACTAATCAAGGAAATACTGCCCAGAATTGCCCACAGACCGTTCTGATGAAGGCTATTCCTCCCTTGAGCTTCTCTCTTCCCAGATGTGCCTATATTTGTGTTAAGTTGACAAATCCAATTGAAGCAGCGCATGCGGGGAAATGGCCTGATCAGAAGTGTTTGCCCTGCAAGCACAATGACCTGAGTCCAGTCCCCAGAAGTCTCATTTTAAAAAACCCAGATATGATGGAACTTTTAATCTCAACACTCAGGAGACAGAGACAAGCAGGTTCCTGGGACTCACTGACTGGCTACCCTGGCCTACTTGGCAAGTTCCATGTCAGTGTGAAACTCTGTCAAAGTGATGGTACCTGAGAAATGACAACCAAGGTTGTCCTCTAGATTCCACATGCAAATGCACAGATGTGCATATGCACCTGCAAAACATACACACACACACACACACACACACACACACACACACACACACATTTTTAAAATGAGGCTGAGATGCCGTGTATCCTTAGGCAACAACAGCACTTAGAAGTGTTGATGTAGACTCATGAAATGACCCTGCTGGGAATGACAGTCTGCCACAGGCCTGGTCTGTTTCCGTGTGGCCTTCGTGTATGTGGCAGACTACATAAGGGACTAGTTTCCAGGTGCTTAGAAAGATAGGGAGCCTAAGTAGGTCAAAGTGAGCATAATGTGACCTCCAGTAACCACATACCTGCGGCCTGCTGTGTGTTTGGTACTTGTTTAAGATGCCTTGGCCTGTGGCCTCAGACACCCTGACACATCTAGTGTGGCTCAAGGGATGGACCCGACTGGGACAGTGAGAGGATGAGGAAAATCCAGGAATGCAGACACATAGAAAAACTGGGATTCGATGGACTGGGTTCTCTGATGTGGGAACTGCAGCTCCCAGAAGCTCAGCATAGATAGATAGATAGATAGATAGATAGATAGATAGATAGATGGATAGATAGTTGAACAGGGAACCCAGGTTATTGCATAAAGCAGAACAAGAATGTGGGTTTATGGTATACAGGCAGGTTTAACTAACCTCTGTAGATAGAGGAGCAGTCTCCAGGCAGCCAACACCTGGCAAGGGAAAGCTATGGTGGCCATTCCCTATACATCCATCTGTACTCCCACTCAGAGCCCAAGAAAGACTTTGCCAGCCTTCTGAGTCTCACCTGGAGAAGGCATTGCCATGCCCATGGGGCTGAGGCATTGTGGCTCTTGACATGCCCATGTCAAGGACACACCTTCACCCCTACTTTCACTTACCTGAGGATTCCTTAGCTCCCCCAAATACCCCAGTAGCACAGACCCTTTGCATACATAGCTCCTATCTCGGCCTACTGCATCACCATAGTGACCCTCAGAGGGGAGGAAAAAATCAACGCAATTAGGCAAGTATTCTGGATACTGCTTTCGTTGTAAGAAATTTATTCTTTTATCTGGTTTTTCTGTCAACATCCATCAAATTAACTTCTTAGCATGTAACCAGAACAGAATTTCAGGCCTTGCTAGTCTTGACAGTGACCTCTCAATTTTATCCTAATTATATCTTTTTGAAAAGAGATCAGAAGACAATTTTATCACCCAGGCAAATTGGCAAAGAAAGTGGAGAGTTTTTGCCAGGCCTGTTGAGGCCTGTTCTCTGTGGGATAGGATACATGTTGGAGGAGGTCTCTGATTTCAAAGGAAGCATCAAGATGCAACACAGTAAACGCCACGTGGTAGCACTGGTTTAAAGGAAAAGGAAAAAAAACCCACAGGATAAGTAGGATGTGGGAGGGACATCACAAAAGTCACTCCTGGCTAATTGGCTATGAAATGCAAGGACCAAAAGAGATCAATTAGACTAATAAAGTTATGCTCCTGTTGTGTGACTTTTTCTGGGAAAAAAAAAAAACCCTAAGCATTCCAAATAGGGAGCCCTCAATAGACCAAAGAAATAACTGCATCTAAATCTAGCTTATGAACCCATGCGTTTATCGGTGTTATTTACAGGAATGCAAGTGAGGGGTTTCTTATAGCAGCACTTGTGACTCAGACTCACCGAAAAGCCCACCCAGCATGGGTGAGAACACATGAAAAGCATATCCCCGGAGTTTTCTGCACAACTTGCAGGAGACAACACCAATTTCAGAGTCTCCTCTCTCCTGCAGTTGTTAGTTCTTTTATAACCTAGGATGGGCCTTCAGGGCTTCCTGGGCCTGCAAGAACACATGCTAGGACCCTGTCACATAGCAGAGAGCAGAGAGTAGTGACTATGGTGACCTGGACCATGTAGATCCATGTAGAACCATGTAGATCCATGTAGAACCATGTAGAGCCATGTAGGACCATGTAGCGCCCACCATACAATGGTTTTGCCAAGAAAACTATGCTCTCTCTCACCAAACTCGAGCAGGCTCCAGTTCAGCTAACCCAGGACACTGGGCTAGCATGCACTCTCATAAGGACTACTGAAGGTTCTTAAGAGTCCCCAGTGAGGCCCAGAACACCAGAACCCCAGCACTCACCCAGTCAGGGTGCAGCACTCCTGAAGCCAAACAATCACAGCTTCCTCAAAGGCTCCTCAGAGGCTTCGAATTTGGCCAGGACTAAGGTAAGGAAGAGGCCAGAGATTTCTTTCCTAAAACCCTTAGCGGAAACCCTGCCTGTGTGGAAGCTCCAGGCATCTCTCACCTCTAGATTACTGGGTCGGGGTGGTCTGTACAATCCCTAATTGAGTTGGAGCAAATGTTTTTAACAAAAAGTGATAGATTGTGAGAAGCCATGATAGTGAGGGCATGGTGGGTGCCAGGGGGCTCTGGAAGAGAAGGTTATTTTTGGTTAGCCTGAAGCATGTACTGTGGTGGACACCAAGAGCGCCGAGGGTTGACTGAAAGCCAGAGGTGACCATGGAGGAGTGCCTGGGAAGCCAGGTGAACACATCAGGAGAATTAAGGAGGGCTTTTCATGGACTCACACCCTCCCACACCCAGCACCCCTAACTCACTAACAGACTCTCTCGTCCCCCACACCCCTTAGTCACCGATCCAAGCCACAGCCAGGAAGGTCCTGGCTGCCACCTTGTGCTTCCTACTCCACTTATATGTGGAACATGTATCCAAAATGTACTGTCCTTTCTACCAAAGGGTTAAATAAGAAAAAAAATTTCATTTAAAAAAATTGCAAAGTAGTCACTTGGCAAAAAAACAAGCTCCTCCAGGGTCATGACTTATTGAAATCAAAATACGTGCTCAAGGTTGAACTCGATGCTTAAAAGTACATTCTGCTTATCAGCATTGCTGCTTTAAAGTAAAGAATTGCATGAAAATCTGGGGGAGAAAGGAAGAGGGGGAGGGACTAGGAGGGAAGGGAGGAGGGGCCACTGTGTTCAGGATACAATGTATAAGAGAAGAATTAAATAATTTTTTTAAAATGTGAGCCCAAGCTCTGATGACTGGAAGTGAGCCCCCGGATCTCGTCTTAGGGATTAAAGCCCACTGGGACTCTCTGGTTGTTCTTGCCTGCTAGGTTTGGCATGGTCACTCACCCTTCTGCAGACGCAAGCCTTTTCTGTATTGCTGAGATACTTCAGATTCTGTGGTTATTTTCTTGAAACCCCGGTCCTGTTTCTAACACAGGGAGCACAGATCTGAGCAGCCTGCTCTCCATTTATCAAACCTGAGGCACTTTTTTCAAGTTCAGAGAAAATGCCAAGTCACAGGAGCCCTGAGGACTCAGATGGCCCCTTAACCTCTTCCTCACATCTCTCCTTTCCTTTTGGGCCTTGGCCTGACTCAGTGCCTTCCTGAAGGATCCCAGATCTTCAGGCCTCTGCGCTGTCTTCCTCCTGACAAGGGACCTTTCTCTACCCCCTTTGTATAACCACGGCAATAAAATGTGTGTGGAGACACACAGAGAAGTGAAGGAAGGGGAGGGGTAGGAAGACATGAAGAACAAAGATACAGTCAGGGGGCGGTTATCTCAAGGAAGTGTCACACACAAGCAGACATCAGTCCTTTAGTTCCTAATGTCCCTAACAAAGTCCCAACTCAGAAGCCACATCATTGATACACAGTGATCAGTTTCAATCTGTCCCTGAGAGTAGCTGGTAACAAAGATATTACTTCCCTACTAAACCCAGGTGGGAGGCTGCTGGATTTTGGATGTCAAGTGGTAGAAGGGATACTATTGGGAAGGGCGGGTACCTTTAGGAGAGGGGGTCTATGGTCCTTAGATCACTGAGGGTGTTCTAGTTGCTTTGTAATTGCTATGAGAAAATCCTGACAGATGCTGTGGGCGATTTGATCCCACTGTGTGAAGATGGTCTGTCCCGCTTCACCTGTCTAAGGAACCTTCTGATTGGTTTAATAAAGATCTGAATGGCCAATAGTGAGGCAGGAGGGGATAGGTGAGACTTCCCCAGAGAGAGAGGAACTTGAGGAGTCTGAGAGGCAGGGATTAGTCAATGAGATGCGGAGGAAGTGGGACATAGGGTATGGAGGAGAGGTAATGAGCCATGTGGCAGAATGTAGATTAATATAAACAGGTTAGCTGGAAACAAGCCCAAGCTAAGGCCATGCTTTTAATAAATTAATTAATTAAATTAATAATTTAATATTTTAATAGTTGATAATTTTAATTAATTTAATTAATAAAATGTCTCCATATCATTATTTGGGAGTTGTTGGTCCAAAGAAAGTCCAACTACAAAACCAAAACAGCTTAAGGAAAGATTTCTTTGGATTCACAATTTAATGGTACAGTCCATCATAATAGGGAAACCATGGCAACAGGAGAGTGAGCCAGCTGGTCATATTGCATCCACAGTCAGGAAGCAGAGAGAGATGAATGTTGGTACTCAGCAACCATTCTCTTTTTGATTCAGTCTAGGACCCTAGCCCATGGGATGGTAGCAAGCACAGTTAAGGTGGATCCTCCCACCTCTATTAGCCCAGTCTAAAAACTCCATCACAGATGTGCCCAGAAGTCTCCTATGTTATTCTAGATTGTGTCGAGTTCATTCTAGATTTGTGTTGATCAATATTAGCCATCACTGGGGGGTGTCCTTGAAGTGTATTATGGGGTCTTAGTCCCTTCCTTATTCTCTTCTGCTCCCTCTCCATGAGATAGGAAGATTTCCCACTAAGTAGCCTCCCATTATTGCTGTCACTCTCAGCAGAGACCCAAAGTGATAGGCTGACCCAGACCTCTTTTTTTTGGGGGGGGGGGGGGGGTTGAGACAGGTTTCTCTGTGTAACAGCCCTAACTGTCCTAGAACTAGCTCTGTATGTAGAGCAGGCTGGCCTTGAACTCACAGAGATCCACCTGCCCCTGCCTCCCAAGTGCTGAGATTAAAGGCATGCGCCACCACTGCCCAGTGAGCCTACATAGTATTTATTGTACTGGAACTTTCAAAACCCATCTGTGTGTACAACTTAACTCTCTCAGGTACATTGATATTGCAGTGTCATAAAGCGTACTATACAGAGGCCACAGAAGAAAAATTGGGGGTCAATGAGATGAGTCTATAAGTAAAAACACTCATGACTTGAGTTCTACCCAGTAACCCACAGTGGGGTAAGGAGAAAACTGGCTCTGGCCTCCATGTATATACCATGGCACCAATGTTCCCACATTCACACACATCATATGCTACACATATCATACACGTGTATATGCTCACACACACACACTCACACACACAAATAATGATAATAGCAATAATATTTTTTTTCAAAGAGAGACAAATTTCATCAAGGGTTCAACACTCAAAGCACCAGAGTTCCCCCAGTAGAGGGGCATCTCCCCATCTTATGACAGGCTCTAACCGGGGCAGGGCCTAGAATTTCTGAAGCGCACCATAGCCTTCTGCGCTCTTCTCTCTCTGCCGCCGCCCTGTCCCCTCTACCCTGCCATCCAGGGCAGTGAGTCTTGCTGCCCCTTCTCAGTCCACCCGAGGCCCCTCAAAGAGGTGAACTGTTGTCTGTTTCCTTTGCCTGGGAGGCCAAGAAACGGCCAGATGGAGTCGGAGGGTATGGGGAAGGGTGGACTGTGGACAAGGAGGAAGTGGTATGGCATTGAGAACCATTTAGCACTGATCCCCAAAACCTGCTCCTTCTCTAACCCTTTGCCCCGCAGCTCCCATACACATGTACACAGACCTTTTCTTTTTATTCAGTCACTGACCTATTTCTAAATATAGTCAAAGGGGGAAAAGCCACATCCCACAGCTGGACATATTCTGTTCATAATTAATTAGAACTAATAGATTAGATACCCTTACTAATGTGTGGTTTTATGGTCAGAATGATATGTAACCAAACCCAACCCAGCAAGACTGCTCACGGGAAGCCGATCAATGAGAGAGTTTTCTTAGCAGGCCTTTTCCTGGGCATCCTTCTCAGCATGCCTTACTTGCAGAGTTAATTGCCACCCTGATCCACACTGGGCAACCTACAGACACCCGCCATAGGTACCTGTCAGGATATTGCAAACTGTGGGCGGGTGAGAAGGCTCTTAGGAGCTGCTTCCTCCTCCCTGCACTGCCTGGAGTCTTCCAGGCACAGCTAGATAGGCACTCAGACAGCAGTCCAACCCCTGCCACAGAGTGGGTTTGGCATTTGGAGGTAAATCTGAGCCCGCCTCAGGGCACCTGTCTGCTGAGCAGAGGCAGGGCGGCCGAGATCCATTTCCAAACGCAGCTAGCCTGCTCTGATGGGAGTGGCACTGCTCTGCTTCCCACTCTTTTCATCTTAAGTTCTTTTTTAACCTCTTGGCTTTAGGAATTAGGACACTGAGAACCAGAATCGATGGGCATGGTCATCAACTCTGTGATTCCAACTGGCAGAAACACCAAACCGCTTGGCATTTGCCAACTTGACAGAAACTCGCTCACCTGGGAAGAGGGTACCGTTGAGGAACTGCCTCCATCAGATTGGCCTGAGGGTGTATCTGTGGGGCATTCTTTATTGATGACTGATGGGAGTGGGCCCAGTACACTGTGGGCAGTACCCCTGCTGGCCGGGTGACCCTTGGTTATATAGGAAAGTAAGTCAACAAGCATCTTTCCACCATGGTCCCTCTCTCTGCCCCTGCTTGAGTTCCCGCCTTGACCTCCCTCAATGGTGGACCGTGATTGGGATGTGTAAGCCAAACAACCCTATCCTCCCGAAGTTGCTTTGGGGCATAGTGTACATATCACAGTACTAAAAGCAACTTGGAATGACAATTGGTACCAGAAAGTGGGCTGTTGCTGTCACAGACCCGACCGGTCCTTTCAGGGAGAATTGTGGAAGGGTTTGGAACTCTGGGCTGGGAACAAACATTGAGTGCTCAGAGCTGCATGAGCTGTCACGTGGGAGCTCAGAAGAGAAGAGGGTTGACAGAATGGAAGCCTGTGAGATCTCAGAGGGAAGCGAAGACTCTGTAGGGACTGTTCATGTGATGTATTTGGGTTAAGAATCTGTGAGATTGAAATAATTGCTTTACCGAGACAATGGATGCTGGTTAGCTAGCACTGAAACTCAGCTGTGATTACAAGACGCCAGCACCAATGAGTGTTGGCAGCAGAACTCAGTGTTGTGTCATAGTCTCCCCGGTGTTGCTGGTTTTGAAGGCACAAGGGGATCATGGGAATGGCACTGTGTGAGGTCATTGTGCAGGTACAGCTTCAGCTGCAGTGCAGAGTCCAGAGTTGAAGGGCTCTTGGAGAGAATCTGAGGCATGGCACATTGTGGCAGGGTTAGAGTCTCTGAAGGGAGGCTAGGAGGCCACTGGGGAGGATGAAGCATCAGTCACGGTAGAGACTCCAGCATATGGGAGACACCAGAACCACGGGATTTGTCAGGTAAATACCCCCTGCCTGTAGCTTTTGGTCGTGGTGTGTATCACAGCAATAGAAAGCAAACTAGCGAAACCAATAAAAGACCCAGTGTATTAATTAGTTACTTCTCTCATGGCTGTGATAAAGTGCCTAACAAAAGCGACTTTAAGAAGGATTTACTTTAGCTCCTAATTCGAGGGCAGAGCCCATAGTGACAATGAGGAAGACATTGCTACAGGCAGCAGCTGGTCACACAGGAGGCAGAAAGATGAATGCATGCTGGCACCCTGCTGGCTTTTTCATGTTTATTCAACTGGACACTCCATAGCATGGTGCTTACCACATTTAGGGTGGGTTTTCCCACCTCAGTCCATCTAGAAGCTCCCTCCACAGACACACCCATGCTCTCCCGGGATTCTAGTTTCTGCCAAATTTTCAGTGTTGATTATCATACACGGTCTCTGGGACGGGAAAGGCCCTTAACATAGGAAGGAACTGGGGCCATGGGTCTACTCCCGGCCTTTCTTACAATGCCCCTCTTTGTAGCAGCTGGGTCCTGGGATAGATTCCTTCTTGGTCCCTGGAAAAGCCTCCTCCCTCAATCACCAAAGCAAGGTCCTGAATTTGACCCCGGTTGGACAACTTTGGGAACTGGGGACTCTGTGTGAACTGGCTTAGGCTTTGGAGAAAGGAAACATGAATGGCCTTGAGCTACTGTCTGCAGAGGTGGCCACCAGACCCAGCATGACACCAACTTCATAGATTTTATGTGATAGTGATTTTTTGGGGTTATACTAAACACATGAAGCATAAAGTAAGGCGCTGACTCCATATCAAGAGGTTTCTACCGTAGATTACACAAAATATTTTCTGCATTTTTTACATTGTCATTTGGTCTTCAGAATTCCTTCTTTTCCCATAACCCCTATTTTCAGATCTCTCTCTCTCTCTCTGTGTGTGTGTGTGTGTGTGTGTGTGTGTGTGTGTGTGTGTGTGGTGTGTGTGTGTGTGTGTGTGTATGTTATTGTGCAGGAGTACACAAGCAAATGAGGCCAAGGGTCAACCTCAGATGTCATTACTCAGGAGCAATACAGCCACCAGAACCTAGATTTACCAATTCTACTAGGCTATTTAACCAACAAACCCAGCAAGCTGTCTGCCTTCCCTTGGCCAGCATTAGAATCGTGAGTCCACACCACCCTATCTGGATTCTACATGGGTACTGCTAATGATCAACCTCACGTTCTCACGCTGTATAACAAACATTTTACCAATTCAGCCACTTGCCCCGGCAACTTCCATGGGGCACTGCCCAAGGGAGAGCTTATAGCCCAGGACTATAGCCAGGGTTTGGTAGGGGTGGCTATGTATCCAAGACTCCTCACTCTTGGCATTGGGTGTGAACTTTGAGACCTGCTCTCTGTCTTCAGAGGAGCTCCTACCTGTGTGGAAATCAACACCCAACATTGACACCGAGAAGCTCCAAAGACGAGCATAATCCTAGGCTCCTTCAGTTATCTTTCGGGATGTCAGACGTGATAGTTAACCGTGGTCCTCAACTAGACTGCTCTTGAATCAGCTCTAACACACGCAGCTGGGCATTCTTGTGAGGGATTTTCTTAGTCAGGTTATTTGAAGCAGGAAGACCCAGCCTTAATCTGGGCCACACCCTCTGGTAGCAGGCTAGATAAAAAAAAGCAGAAGGGGAGAGGGAGTGGGAAGAGTGGGAGGGAAATGGGAGGAGGGGAGGAGGTGGAAATTTTTAATAAATAAATAAAAGAAAAAAGAAAAAAAGCAGAAGTGAACTTTCCTTTTCTTTTTTTCTTTATTTTCTTTATTTTTTAAATCAAAATATAATTATATAATTTCACCCCTCTCCCATATTCATGTTTTCTCTCAAATTCATGGCCTCTGACCTTTTTTAAATTAATTCCCTCACATAGCTTTCAGCCCTCAACAAAGAAACTTCCATTGACAACATATAGAGACTTTACTTTTGACTGCTTGCTCTCTTGTTGGCAAGTGCTGAGGCACTCCTTCACAGGGATTAGAACCAACTTCTCTAAGCTTCAGACATAGACTAAAGACCAGCAGGTCTCCAGGAATCCGCCAGGACACCAGTGCCAGTCTGGAGCTGCTGAGACATCAGCCTCAGGGACTGAACAACTACTGGGTTCTCAACCTTCCCATTGTGAGACAGCCACTGCTGGACTAGCTTGACCACTGTCGGTAAGCCGTCTAATAGATTATACATACATACACACGTGCAAGCATACATTAGACCATATATACATACACACGTGCAAGCACACATTAGACCATATATACATACACACGTGCAAGCATACATTAGACCATACATACATACACACGTGCAAGCATACATTAGACCATATATACATACACATGTGCAAGCACACATTAGACCATACATACATACACACATGCAAGCACACATTAGACCATATATACATACACACGTGCAAGCATACATTAGACCATATATACATACACACGTGCAAGCACACATTATATATACACATTATATATAGTCGTTCTATCAGCTCTATTCCTCTAGAGAACCATGACTTATATACCAGCTGACCCTCAGAAAGGGCAGGACGGTCTTTGACCTAAGCATATTGATTGGATCTAGCTTCCGAACCCTAGTGCGCAAATTCTGATACTTCTTTTCCAACACATTTGCAGTTGGGTCCTATATTTTTAATGCAGGTCTAACTCCGCATCCCTAATTATTTCCTCAGGCTAAACTCTCAGGCCCTGAACTACAGAGTCCAAGGCTTTCTGTTTAAAGTTTAGGATCCCATATGTCAAAATGCCTCCGGATCGCACAGCATGAGAGAGAGCTCTCCTCACCTCGCTACCACACAGTAACTATGACATTTTAAAAAGTTTTCCAGCCTGATAGGGGAACTAATTCTGCATTCAAATATATGCAGTGAGCGGGTTTTATAACATCGAATTAGACCTGTTCCCACCCCCACCTCCGGCTGTGCATGCCGAGAGCAACTCCTGCCCCAGAGCTCTGCAGGATATCACAGACAGTATAGGTCCTAGAGCAATGGTTCTCAATCTGTGGGTCACGGCCATCAAAAAACACTCATTCTGATGGCCACTCAATCAGCAGCAAAGCTACAGTGATGAAGTAACAACGAAAATGAATTTATGGTTGGGGGTTCCTAAGACAGTTGGACATTTGTGTTTTCCTATGGTTGAGACCCATGGGTTGAGAACCACTGTCCTAGAGCCTGCTTGGCTCCCAACTACACCCAACCCCAAGTTAACCTGGACTGGGCATATGGCATTTGAGGACAGTGTCTACCTTAAAGCATCTAAACCTCCATTTCTATATCTGTGTGAAGCAACAGATAAGACAAGAAAATCATGTCCTCTGTGGCATGTCTTAAAGAACATGCATCATTTTTGGAGGGGAGATTTTGCTAGGCCTCCAGGACAGGGGTGAGTCCCAGGGGCTGCTGCAGTATCCAATGGGAAGCAAACCTGTTTTTCTGGGTGGAGTTTAAAAGCTGGGGTCAAAGAGAGAATGCATTCCTGAGACAGTTGAAGACAGCTGAGCCTGCCCAACTGTGTACTCCCCTGCCCCAGTTCTTCAGCGCCCAGGCTGGCCCCTAAATACATATGAAGATAATCTATCAAAAGAATTTCTAGGCAGCCCTAAATGTGTCACACCCTAGCCCAGCCTGCAGGTGAGTTGATGCAGCTTTGGTATGGCAACACCTCTGAAGACAGGAGACAGAGACCTGATTTGTCCAGTGCCTGTGTCTCCTCAGGGGGCCTAGCTCTGGCCAATCAGAATCTCCAGGAGCTGCTGATTACTTATAATAGTGATTGTCGACTTGACAGGATATATCTCTCCAAGGAAGCCAGCCCTCTCCCTAGTCCTCTGATTATTAGGTTTGCTGGTCCCTACACACCACAGTGTATGCAAGAAGTGATGAACAGGAAGGGTTTTCAGAGATTGTAGTACTCCCATGCCACGGCAGTGACTTGGGAGACTCCTCTGCTGAGCCTTCATCCTCCCTGCTGCTTCCAGCTGCTCTAGGATCCCCACAGCTCCCCTAACACCTTGTGCTCATCTGCAAAAGCCAGCCTGGACTGTGTGGGTCTTGAAAGTGTGAGCCCTCCCTTCACCTCGCCCTTCCCCTTTCCTGTTTGCCTCTTCAGTTCTCAGTGTCTGAATACAGTCAATTAGGAGAAAACACCTGCTAATTGTGAGTTTCCTCTTCCTCTGACTCTCTCACCTCACTTCCCATGAGAAAATTTTTACTCAGGGTCTTTGTGGATTCTTTTTTTTTCCCCATGCTTTAAACTTCTCGTGTTAAAATAATTACAGACTCACAGGAAGTCTGAAAAAACAGCGTGAAGAAGTCTTTTGCACCTTTCGTTCAGGTGCGCAACAGTTATGTTTTCTGTGGGATAAGGCACCATCAAAATCAGGGAGGTGACATTGCTCTGAAGTGCACAGGCTGCTCACTCGATGCCCTGCTAGTTCATGGCTGGAGTCAGATCACAACCGTCACAGTTGGGACCTGGGATCTCAGGCTGCAGATACACAACCATTCGTACCAAACCCTGGCTACAACAAAATGCCTGGGCAAGTTAAGAAAGGGGTTAGTTGAGCTTATAGTTTGAGGGGAAATGGTGATGGAAGGGATGTGAGAGTCTGGTCCCCCTGTATGGTAAGATGGTTTAGACCAGAGCTCTCAACCTTCCTAGTGCTGAGACCCTGTATACAGTTCCTTATGTTGTGATGATCCCCAACCACACAGTTATTTCCACTGCTACTTCATAACTGTAATTTTTCTACTGTTATGAATTGTGATGTAAATATCTGTGTTTTCCTATTGTGCTAGGCAACCCCTGTGAAAGGGTCATTTGACCAACAAAGGGGTCCAGACCCACAGGTTGAGAACCACCGATCTAGGTGAAGAGGAAGGGTAGCATATGATGGAGGAAAATTCCTAACCCCATGGGACCCAATAAATTGGTCCTTTTTTCCCCCTTTCAACCAAATACCTAACAGGAAGCATTTTAGGGGAGAGTCTATTCAGTGTCGAGTGTCATAGCAGGAGAAGCATTGTGACTGGGGTTCCAGCCTTGGTGTAGGAGCTCATGGCTGGTCTCATCACAGTACCTGGAAACAGAAAGTGACAAACGCAGGTCTCAGAAGGCTTTCTCCTTTTGCCAGAGGTGTGCCTCCTTGTTGATTCTAAATTAATCAAGATAATATTAATTAATCATTATGTTTGGGAGAGGTGGAGGAGATGGGAGGGGTATGGAGTTCTACAACTGTCTTTGAGTAAATGTCTCTAATTACTTAGCACCTATAAGCAGGCCCTACTTTTTGAAGGTTCCAGCATGCCCCAAAGTCCCACACGTAATAAGCCTCAAATACATGGGTGTTTGGGGAATACATCAGATTCAAATTATAGCATCTTCACCAGCAACCACACCCACCACCTGCCACGAAGTCTCTAAGCCCTGGTAATGGAAAATCTGCCCCAGTCTCTTTACTTCTGATCAGGATTCACAAAAGCAGAAGGACAAACACGCAAGACCGGAAGTACATTGGCTTTGTTCTAATGCAGGTGATAACTGTGTCCTCCCCATTAGCTGACCTCACCTCGCCATCTTTTGTGATTGGTTAGTTAGTGTGATGCCTTTTGTGATTGTCAATTTGATTACATCTGGAATTAACCAAAACCCAAGCAGCTGGGTATACCTGTGAGAGATTTTTTTTTCTTAATTTGAAGTGGGAAGACCCAAGATCTTTTGAGGTGGAAAGACCCACCTTTAATCTGAACCACACCTTCTTGTGGCTGTCTATATACAGGACACGGAAGAAGGAAGCTGGCTCTCTTTGCCTTCTTGCTCTCGCTGACCAGTTTTCCTTCACTGGCATTAAATCTTCCTTCTTCAGCATTCCAGAATATATTGAAGACCAGCTGAGACATCCAACCTTATGATCTGAACAACTACTGGATTCTTGAATCTTATGTTGGTAGACAATCATTGTTGGGCTAGCTGTACCACAGCCTGTAGCTTGTAAACCATTCTAATAACACACACACACACACACACACACACACACACACACTCATTTATTCAGTTCTGTTCCTCTAGAGAACCCTGACTAATACAATTAGTTTTTTTTATAATTAATGCTTACATTTTCTTCTAATTTGATTTCTGACCTTTGACTATGTGATTACTTAGAGATAATAATGTTCTTCCAATAACAGAGTATAGAAAATTCTGGTTTAACGATGTTGTGATTGGCTAACTTTAAAGGAGATGAAGGAAAGCAGGAAGAAGTTGGCCAATTATCTAAATTCGGAGGACACTGCAGAGCGGCTGTGTAAACAAGAGTATTACCAGGCAAGAGGAGAGCAAAACATTTGCACAAAAATTTTACAAGGTAGATGATATAAAAAAAAACTTCCATAAAAGTCTTATGAGGTGGGGGAGATTAAAAAATGTAAATTCTTTGTCATACACAAAAGCTTTACAGTATTTGACAGAAAAGATTAAAATCAATGTTTCTTTCAATGATGCAAAGGCAGCGTGAGGAGGGATGGGTTCATCTCACCTTAGGATTCTCAGGTCACAATTCAACACTGAGGAAAATCAGGGCAAGAACTCAAGGCTTAGAAACCTGGAGGCAGGAACCCAGAGGAACATGACTTAATGACCCCCAGTCTCTGGTCCACTACCACCCTCTGGAGAACTCTCTTAAAAACCTATTTCTACCACGTTGTCGTCGTCATCATTGTTGTTGTTGTTGCTTGTGGTAATGCTGGTGGTGGTGGTGGACTTGGTGGTGGTCTTGGTGGTGGTGGTGCTGGTGGTGGTGGTGGACTTGGTGGTGGTCTTGGTGGTGGTGGTGCTGGTGGTGGTGGTGGACTTGGTGGTGGACTTGGTGGTGGTGCTGGTGGTGGTGGTGGTCTTGGTGGTGGTGGTGGTGATGGTGGTGGTGGACTCGGTGGTGGTGGTGGACTTGGTGGTGGTGGTGATGGAGGTGGTGGTCTTGGTGGTGGTAGAGGTGGTGGTGGTACACCAGAATCTGGAATTCCCCATGTGTGTCCTCTGGACCCTGACACACGTCTATAACATTGGCATGTGCTGACCCTGAGCAAACAGTGCGACTTCCTCCTTGCCAGCCCCTCCCAGAAACTTCAGATTCTTCAAAGACAGGAGCAAAATCATGTTTCGTCTTGTTTGATGCCTCAGGACCCGGAACACACAGCACCATTGCTCACTGGGTTTCTTTACAAAGCTCCTGTCCTGGCTTACTGACTGCCTTCTGGATGTGCTGATGCCAGAGAGGCAGGAGACCCATTACGGTGTTCCATCACGTCTTCTGATACTCCTTGAGAAATTCTCTAGCTTTTCTCTTTAAACAGCATTCCCAGGAGACTTGTGGCGGGGGGGAGGGGGTGGATAGCAATAAGAGAGCAACTAGCATAAACTGGTCCATTTCCCACAAGAAACATGATCTTGCTGAGTGCTGGGAGCCTTCCCAGAAGCCAGGACAATGCCTGGATGTGGAAGGTGCCAAGGGATCAGCACTGAAAGAATTAACAAACCATGTGATGCTTCCAGTGTGACATCAATACAAAAATTTGTCACTGTAATTGATGCCCACCAAAGGCAGAGGTAAGTAGGGAAAACAAAGTCACCCAGATTAGAACCGAATGAAAATTCAGTATGTCAAAATGTCCAAGTATTGCACACACACACACACATACACACACTCCATCAAAGGTGACTTAGAGGTTGTTATAAGAAGCTGTAGACACCATGTGGGGACACAATCAAAATGCAATAATTAAAAATACACATTGTAAGAACTGGTTTTTTTTCCAGTCAAAGGTAGCTAGCCCATCAAGGGCAATATTTCTAGACCTATGATCCCCCAAATTAAACCCTTAGTTTTATAATTAGCTTTGGTTGTGGTATTTTGCCACAGGAAGAAACCAGTACTTAAGATACCAGTGTGCTTACTAGTTTGGGTTTGGTCTTGGGACACCCTGTTATAGAAAGGAACTTCCTCTCCAGGTTCCCTCCCTTCATTCATGAGTTTCTTTGTACAACAGAGAATCTTCTTTTCCAACAACCTGTGGCTCCCGGGTTGACTAAGAAAAGCTTTATAAATTTAAGTCATATTTTGCAACAACGTAAGAAATAAAACTTGCCAGGACTAATTAAACTATAACTATGATTGTTGCTTGGAGCAGTGTAGGGTTCAGAGGAGAAGGAGGACAGATGAAGGGGAAGAGGGAGGAGGACAGAAAGGGGAGCAGAGAGAGTATGGAAGATAGGGGAGAGGGAGGAGGATGGGGAGGAAGCATCGCTGAAGGAAACCGAGGCAGGAACTGAAGCTTAGGCCATGTAGTAGCACTTTTTGCTGATTTGCTTTCTTACACAACTCAGGAAGACACCACCCGTGGTGGACTGAGCCCCTCACATCAATCATTAATCAAGAAAACATCACACGGACATGTCCACAGGCCATCCTGACAGAGGTGATTCCTCAGCGAGGTTCCCTTTTCCCGGGTGACTTTAGCTTGGGTCAGGGTGACAAAAGCAAGCAGCACGGCTGCTACAATTCAGATGTGAAATGTCCCTGCAGGCTCACACACCTGAACACTTGGTCCCAGCTGGGGGACTCGTTTGGGTAAGAGGAGGAGCCTTTAGGAGGTGAGGGTCCAGGAGGAGGAAGTAGATGTTTGCGGAACGGGATGTATTTTCTTGTCCTGTTTTTGCTTCCCGATCTGCCCTGAGGGACCTGGCAACCTCACAGTCCTGCTGCCTAATCCAGAATGGTCCCCACTGCCATGTCATCCCCACCACTGCAGACTGACTTTTCAAACTCTGCGCCAAAATACAGCTTTCCTCCCCTCGGTTACTACTTATCACACCTTTGGTAGCCCTGGTGGGCAAGGTAGCTAAGACAGCCTCCTGGCTGCCATCCTGCTGCTATCTAGATGCTCTTGTGAATGGAGTCCTTGGAGAAGCTGAGTCTTTCTTTGAGCCTTCTACAAGGTCGATTAGGCGATAAAAAAAAAAAAACTTCCGTGATTGTGGGGTCTGGAATGTTCCAAGTCTTGGGCCATCTTTAGCCCTCTTGAGAGTCACTTGTCACCTTCATCTATGTGTGAGCTAACATCTTTGTGATCAGTATATGAATCCTATGTAATGTGCGAACAGACACCTAGCTCCTTCCAACCATCTGCCTGTATCTGAGACCTCTAGCAGAGCTCTCTTCCCTTTGCCTGGGTTTCTAATGTTCCCAACAATGTATCTGAAAAGTACCTCAATTTGTGACTTTCTTTGTTCAGTTACTGTAAAAGCTTTACAAAACTGCCTCCGTGTTGGAACATGGACTTTGGTATAACTTAAATTCCTGGGTCATAAGAACTCATATTTGGTTCCAAAGTAAACTCCATCTTCTCCACTTGAAGGTAAGAGCCATTTCTTTCATGAACATTATTCTCCCTTCTCCCCGAGGCTCTCTCCTCCCTGACTTTCTTCTCAGTTATTAATTCTTCAAGTCTCCTGAGTTTCTTGTCCGTGCTTTTGGATATGATATTTCCTCTCTCTGCCTCTTCTATGTTTACCATGTTGGAGGTGGAGCCCAGAGCCATGTACAGGCTAGGCCAGCATCTTACTACTGGGCTAGAACAGCCCTAGCCTCTCTGCCCTTTCTGCCAGGGGCTGCTGAGTACAGGTCCCTGGGCAATGCCTGCTTTCTGGGTATCCCTGCTCCTCTGTGAGCTCCATCAAGTGCCACTCAGATGTGGCAGCACCTGGGACTTTATGTCCCCACTATGTGCCAGCATTAAGTCTAGTCCCTGGAACATAGTAGGTGCTTAATCAATTACTGGTGACTACTTTGACCATCGCACACTGTGAGGTGGAAGGGGAAAGACTCTGAGCTCTCTACAGTTCTTACCCTAACAGTGGTTACCTGCCTGGAAGGGTGCCATGGAATGCCATCCACCAAGCAGGATGTGCCCGCTGCCCTCTTGAGCCTTCAGCAGCGGTGATTACCCACACAAGTGCTGCCAAAGGCTGAGCCCACTAACTTTTCAGAGTGCAGGGGTTTGTAAGGCCCTTCCCCTGTCTGAGGATTTATGTGCAGTTAACATGGTTGATGCGAGAAAGAGATTTTCTTCAGTGGTGTATCCGACCGTAAGTTCTCCTCACCCACATTTCTGCAGGTAACTCTTTAAACACATTGCTCCATCAAACTAGAGTTGACTGGGATTGTTTATTTGATTGTTTTTTTTTATTGCCCCTCTGGGAGTGAACATACAAGAATGTTTCACACAACAGAGGCCCAGGTCTGCAGGACAGGGCAGCACTAACACAGGCCTAGGGCTAGAGCTGGTTTGGGGAAAAAGATTGCTCCTGAACTACAGAGGGCAGGGATTTAGTCTACGTGAGGGAGACAGAGCCAGGCCTGGGTATCCAGCCAGCTGGCTCTGCACTCGGGGCATAGCAGGCTCCAGTTTCTCAAGCCCTCTTTGGCCTCTGGGTGGGAAGTGTTTGTGGGATGAGTGGACAATGGCCCTGCAGCACCTGCTACTGGCCCCAGGGGAGCTAACAGGGGCATATACCACTTAGGCTGCCTGCTCTTTCCTAAAAAATTGCCTCTGGTGAATAAAATGAGGAAACGGAGACTAAGCATCAACAAGGAAACAGAGCTGAAGTGTGCAGGGCCTGGGTTGAAATATGTCTCCTTGTGTCCAGCCTCAGTGAAGTCTCCATAGCCAAGGGAGGGAAGTGACCTGGGGTGGGGGAAATCTTCAGACGGCCCCACCATTGGTCTTGGTGGAGAGAAATAGTGTCTAAGGTGGAAAGGGAACTGAACTCTTTCTTGTCAGTATTTCATGCGACTGAGCATCGGTTTTAGGGTTTCTCATCTTGAAATGATGCGTGTGTGCGCATGCACGCACACCCAGACCACAGGCCTAGGGGTCAGCAGGGGTCTTTGTGACAGCTGCTTCTGTGCCAATAGAGCACACAGATTGTGCGTGAGAGTGGCTGAGGAACGTGCGGAGTTGAGCACTGGAAGACAGGAAGTCCCAAGAGTGTCCAACATCTGACCCCTGAACCACATATAACCTGTTAGTGTAAACCAGCACAAACTTGTAAACTTACTGAAAATAATACAAGAGATTTTGGTGATTTTATGGCAGGTCTATTGCAGGACTTTGGAGCATGAACTTTGTAGATGACGGTGTAATATTGTAGTGTCAGAAGCATGGACATCCTGGGCCTCTCGGCTGTGATCTGGAGTACAGATGTCAGTAGCTATGTGAAGGCTGCAGTGACTCCATTTTAAGAAACTGAACACCAAAGTCTGGTGAGATAGCTCAGTGATCAAGAGTGCTAGCTACTCTTCCAAAGGATTTGGGGTCAATAAACAGCAGCCACCTGGAGGCTCTCAATTCTCACTAACTCTAGATCCAGGGACTGCAACACCTTCCTCTGGCCTCTGAACATGGTGTATAGATACTCATGCACACAAAAAACTCATGCACATAAAAATGTTTCCAAAATTGAAAAGAGAAAAGAAAAAGGAACCAGATACAGGTAATGTCCTGCTATTCTCCCTCACTCCTGTTTTCCATTTTCTCAAAGTCACGGTCTCAGAGGGCTTTCTGCCTGCCGTCCTCCCCTGTGTTCTGATCTACAGTCTTTGACTGAGTTCTCCTCCTGAAACTAATGGTAGGAACCTATCCCTGTCCCCTGAGAGAGCACAGTTCCCTGCTCTTTCTTATAAGATGTGCTGCAGCTTGGCCGCAGACAACATTCAAGTCAGTAAACTGTCTGTATGGTGAGAATTTGACCCTAGTTCGATGCCAGAACACACATTTTTAAAAACTGCGCATGGTGGCATAAATTTTAATCACAGGGATGGGGAGAAGAAAACAGGCGGCTCCTTGGCCCTCCCTGGCTAGCCAGCCTATCTGAATTGGTAAATCCCAGACCCTATCTCAAAAATCAGGATAGGACCGGCAAGATGATTCAGCTGTGAAGGGCACTGGCACCAAAGTCTGAAGATATGAGCTTAGTCCTCAGAACCCACAGGTGGGCAGAGAGAACTGGCTCCTAAAAGATGCCCTCTGACCTCTACACATGTGCCATGGCGTGTACACACACGCACACACACACATACACACGTACACTCACACAAGGACTCACTGTGGCTGATAAATAAGAAGCCGTGTTATCGGCTCTCTAGTAATCTGCTTGTGCATCTCCATTGGCCCTCCGTTGCTAGTGAGCTGTGTTCTGTCTGTGTGGTAATAACACAGAGAACATTCCCAGGGCTCCCTCCCACATCTACACATGAGTGTTTCTCCAAACCAGAGACCCACAGATCGGGTGGTTAGGCTGTGACTATCTTTACCATCATGAGAATCACCACATTATGTGCCATAAACAGTGGAAATCCATCTGCACCCAACTTCCATGCTTGGTCACACAGACTTCCTAAACGAACTAACAAAATGTTGCTCCGGTTATAGACAGGCACAGTGTAAAGGGCAAGAGCCAGGTGAGAGCCAAGAAGTGACCATGACCAAGGGCACTGGGTGGGGTGAAGGCTCTCATCCTGAGGGATATCTGTGATACTTAATCTCAACTGGGTGGGGTTTAGAATCACCACTGAAACAAATCCCTTGGTATGCCAATGAAGGAGTTTCTCATGAAACCCTGCCTCGAAAAAAAAAAAAAAGTTTCTCAATTGGGTCAAAAAGGAGGCAGATACCCTCAAAAGGAACACAGCTCATCTATGGGCTATGCTTTGGAATAAAGCAGATGAGGATCCATGACTAAATAAATAAGAGAAAGAAAGCTAAATGGACAAGGTGAGAAAGTTACAGGTCATTACACGCATACAAGGCCAAATCGGAGCTCTTTAATAGCTGGTGACCAACAGCAGGCTTCTCCCGCAAAGAACACCCAGCCCTGAAGCTCTGTGGTATGGCATTTACAAAGGCAAAATCCACAATGACATCACCGTCAAGTACAGTTCAGGAGAACCTTGCAACATTTGTTTTGGCTGTACACTCAGCAGATAATTTGCTTATCCAGCTGGCCACGGTCAGGGTCATGGAAAGTCCCCAGTGTGTTGTTGTCAAGAAGGACATGGTAGTTTGGGGGTTAGGGACAGAAAAGCACCTGAGTCGACCCAAAATGGAGACAGGGTATGTTCAGGACAAGATGGCATCACCTTGGTCACTCCGGTTTTAAATACCAGCATTCATCCGTCTCTGATTCCTGACTGGACACAACATGAGCAGCCTCTGGTGCTGCTGCCAACATGGCTTCCCCACCATGATTAGCTGCGCTCTCACACTATGAGCCCAAATAAATCTGCGTTATCTTAAGTCACTTTTCTCATGTATGTTCTCACAGCTTTAGTGACCAAAGTCACTAAAGCATACCCTTCCTCAGCCTTCTGTCCCTCGCACTGACCTTCATCTGTCTCAGAACCTATACTTCCTTCCTGGGCTACCAAATAAATTAGCATTTTTTTCTTTTTCTAATGGAAAATAATCTTTGCTTATTCTGAGGATAAAATCCAGGATCTTGCCAAGTTACTCAAACTCCAGATTCACAATCCTATCGCCTCAGCTTCCCACACACTTGACATTATAGGCCTGCTCCACCAGGGCCAGGGCTTTCGAAAATGTTCACATTAATTTATTCTGCATCCAACTTTACTCCCTCTTGTTCAGATACAAGGAATGATCATGAGATAGAAGAGGAGAACAAAGAGTTCCCAGCAAACTGTTCACTAGACGTGTCTCAGCTCTCCACCTCTGGGCCATGCCGGAAAAGGATGGTTGCAGAGGCACTAGAGGAATGAAAAGGGTCTTCCTTCATGTGATTCTAGAAATTTAGAAAACCTGTGGCCTCACACAGGGCCAGGGCTGGAACTGTAGCTTCTGAAGAAAGCCTGACACAGTGCCAGGGCTGGAACTGTAGCTTCTGAAGAAAACCTGAGGAGGTGTTTTCTGGGGCATACTGAGCACCATCTTTCTCCTTATAAGCCTACAAGTCACAGAGGAGTTGGAGAAAGTCAAGTCAAACTTGGGCAAGGTAGGTTAGCTTGTAGGGCTGAGGCCTGTGTTATGGAAAGACCAGGGGAACAGAGCAAGATTTGGGGTAAGAAGGAAGAGCCACGGGGTAAGAATTTGGAGCTCCGGGGGCTAGAAGGACTCAGGGGGACATAAATCCCCTTGAGTTAAGAGGCCTGGGGAAGACATTGGTGCCCTGCTCTACTGCTTTCTGCTTTCTGCTCTTGAGAGAGGGTATCCTATTGAGCCAGAGCTCAGGTGGAGGACAGCAAGCCCCCATGCACTTACCCTCATGCCCACCCAGCTGGGGTCACAGGTGCACATGGCCACACCTGCATCTCTATGTAGCTGCTGGGGGTCTAAGCTCAGATCCTCATCAGAACATCGGGGGGCACCGAAGCCATGAAATGAGAATTTCTATTTGCCTTTATCAAATGAGGAAATGGATCTTTTAGAAGCTACCTTTTTCCTGAAATTGAGCAGGTCAGGAGAGAGAGAGAGGGTGAGGACCCAAACAGGTTTCTGGAAAATGTTCAGTCTTCTGGCTGGGGTGTAAACACTTGGGCAGAAAACTGCACTCAAGTTACAATGAAAAATGTATTTATGAGATAGTATTGTTGAGAGAGATGTTGTGTTAAAATGCAGAAATAAATATAAAATTTAGTTGATGCTAACATTTTGGAAAATGCTGTTTTTGTTTTAAAAACATGTTCATAGCAAAGTGTTGAGTCAAATAAACAATATATAAGAAAAAAAGGTTCTGGATAGTTTTCTAATTACAATTTTCATTAATATATAATAGGTCTGAGGTTGTATAACAATCAATGAATCCAAACTCAAAAAAAAACAGCAGGAACTGAAACTCATCACTTGACTACTTCTATAACAGAGGGCCCCATGCCACAAGGTAAGAAGAATTCACCCCATTTTTAGTGATAGCTGAATGTGTACCAAGAATCCCGCCCTAAGATCAGGATGAACCTAGAACACCGTGAAGCTCAGACTCTGGAGAAGATGGCTAAAGCAGTATTAAAAACCCAACACAACTCAGCTTATGGACAGATTACCCAGAATTCTCATACTAAAGCCTTACCTTTGAAAAACATGGGGGCAGCGACAGGCATTCATTTCTAAAAACTAACTCTATCTACACGGCTATCAGTTATCCTGGGATGGCTACTCGTCTTTGTCCACTTAACTAGATTTAGAATCTCCTAGGAGATGGCGAGACACCTCTCTGGGTGTTTCCATGCGCGTGCTGTCAAAAGACTGGCTGAAGGGAGAAAACCACCTGGGATGGGTCAACCCCATCCTATGAGCCAGGCCTCTGAGTGCAGTAAAAAAGGGAGTGGGACCCAGCTGGGCTCTGCTGTTCACCTGTCTCTGTTCCTGGCCCGCCCTCACGGGAACTGCTTTGATCTTGACTCTTTCCTGTCACGATGGGTTGATCCCTCTGAAACTGAGAGCCAAGATAATACCTTTCTTCCTGGAGTTGTTTGTGTTGTCACGGAAATGAGAAAATATAATAAAGGGCCTTTAAAAGACGCCTGCCTTCCAAACAAAAAGGTGTAAAACACAACAAAGAAAGACCAGACCAGAGTCCAGAATGGTCGGATGTTGGCTCTATTGTCTACTGCCCATCACACAAGACAGTTACAATAACAACTAATATGTTCAAAGAAAAAGCTCAAGAGAGAAAGACAAGGAATATAACTCAGTGGTAGAACTTTCCTCTCAAATGCAAGGCCCTGAGTTTGGTCCTGGAACAAAAGAAAACAAAATCCAGACCCCTCAAAGGGAAGGTAGATAGATACACAGTCACATGTAGGATTTTAGCAGAGATATAAAAATTATATACAAAATAATGACTCAAGAGGTAATGGCAAAATAAAATATGATAATAAAGTTGAAAGTGCTTTAGTGGTTTTGTAACAAGTATAACCGAGTAAGGAATCAGTATCTTGAAGACAGATACATATAAATGATTCATCGCAAGCAGAAACACAAACACGAAAATGATGGGAACAGGTAGAACTGAGTACCCACGGCTACAGGACAGGTTCACATCATCTAATGTGGAGGGAGTAGAATCATTTGAACACAAGATGCTCAAAAAATTCCCAAAGCTAACAGCAGATATTGAGATAAAAGTCAGAACTCTCCAATATTAAACAGAATAATCCATCCAGTCTTCCCCACCTAAAAATCCAGACACATCATTTTTAAAACACTGAAATACAAATAGGAAGGGAGGGGACTTATGCTAACCACAGGGGGGATGCACTATCTACAGAGGGAAGCGATTTGATTCACAGAAGGCTTTTCATCAAAAACTGTGCAAATCAGAAGACAAATAATGACATGTTTAAAGAGCTAAGACAAAGCAAAAAATGAGAATCTCTTATACCAGAGTTCTACAGGCAATAAAATACCTTTCAAAAATGAAGGATGAATTAAGGCATGTATATCAAACAATACAAGTGAAGATAGCAGACACAATTACCATAAAAGAAATACACAAAGAAGTTTTTTTAGACATAAGAAATATGATACATGTCCTCAGATCTACACACGAAAATGTCCTGAACCGTTTAAAAATTCTGTGCATATTATATTGCTTTGAAAGTTAACACATAGGGGCTGGAGAGATGGCCCCATGGTTAAGAGCACTTATTGTTCTTCCAGAGGACCAGGTTCAATTCCCAGCACCCATATGGCAGCTCACAGCTGTCTGTAACTCCAGTTCCAGGGGATCTGACACCAGTGCACATAAAACAAAGTTAAACAATTTTTTAAAAAAGTTAAAATATGCAGATAAAATTTTTCTGCAAGGAAAGGGATAACATTTTCTGCTTTTAAAAAATGATATATTTGTGTGGGGGAGGAAAAAAGCAAGAGAGAGAGAAGTGGAGGATTACTGTCTGCCTGTATGTGCAGAAGCCAGAAGAGAGCTGTCTTCTATCGCTCCCTGTCTATAGCTCTGAGGTCGGATCCCTCTCTGAACTTCAGGCTCATCTTTTCCCCAGCTATTGGAGGCTAGTAAACCACAGGAGCTGGGATTGCAGCATGTATATGACATAGCTTTCCCATGCGTTCCAGGATGTGAATTCTGCTCCTCAAGATTGCACAAGTGTTCCTAATGGCTATGTCATCATTCTGACCTGTGGGTCAGGCTTCTTCAGTTACACATGGCCTCTGTCACGTGTTCTTCACTTTGGTGTCGTAGCTGATTGTTTGGCCTTGTCCTTTCTGGTATAGCTTTAAAATGTACAAGTTACTTCTAGGCTTCAGGTTCTACCACTTCTGGAAAGAGGAATAGGTGGAACCTTTCCCTAAGCCTCACATTGAGTGTAATTAAAACTTCTTGAATAGTATATGTAAAACAGACATTAGAGGAATCTGAAGGCAGAGAGAAGAGACAGGTTGGTGCTCTTGGCATCTGAGAAAATACATACTAGCACATGCCACGAAGTTTCTTATTACTTTATATATCCCAGACTTGAAATTGGAAAAGCTGGAGATTAGAAACAAAAAGAAAAAGGCTTTAAAGCCTTACAACACATTCCTTCCCAAGGACCAAAACGGGAGCTGCCAGTCAAAACAGAAACCTATAGACCAGAACTTCTTGGTTCAGCAACACCACAAAGGGCACATATTCCCACTTTACCAACACCATCAAGGCCAGGGAGAAATTACCCTTCAGCCCAACCAGAGAAGATGTCCCCACCTTGTCCACACAGCATCAGAACAGGCTGAGCCAGAATCCAGGACTTCATGTCCTGAGCAATGAGGAGGCCCCACCACTGAGCCGGTGGAGATCATATGAGTACCTGGAACTCTGTCTTCTGTTGACAGAACTGAGGCCTCCTGACTCACCTCTCTAGTCCAGTCATCCTCCCCTCCCTAGCAGACCCATTCTCCATTTGCTAGTGGAGCATCCTCCCCTCCCCTCCTCTCCTAGTGGAGCATCCTCCCCTCCCCTCCTCTCCTAGTGGAGCATCCTCCCCTCCCCTCCTCTCCTAGTGGAGCATCCTCCCCTCTCCTCCTCTCCTAGTGGAGCATCCTCCCCTCCTCTCCTAGTAAAACATGCTCCCCTCCTCTCCTACTGAGGCATCCTCCCCTCCCCTCCTCTCCTAGTGGATCATGCTCCTTTCCTCTCCTACTGAAGCATCCTCCCCTCCCCTCCTCTCCTAGTGGAGCATCCTCCTCTCCTCTCCTAGTGAAGCATCCTCCCCTCCTCTCCTAGTGAAGCATCCTCCCCTCCTCTCCTACTGAAGCATCCTCCCCTCCTCTCCTAGTGGAGAGTTCCCATTTTCACCATTTCCCAGCAGTAATAAAATCAACTCCCAAGTATATGGTAAAGTCTCATAGGGATCATTCCTTCTCCTTCCTGTGTGGGTGGTACCACAAATGTCTGGAAGTAACCTAACTGACACCTGCTCATGAGTAATGTGAGCAGCTGTCTATAAGGCCCTCCATAACATCTGGCTTTTACCTTTCTTAGCAAAGAGGGACCACTGCTCCACCCACTGCTGGGATAGAATAGTTCTAGAGGCATCAAAAGTGAATTTGAAAATACTCCACAATACAGTGTCAAAACCATCCAGATCTCAATTGCAAGTCACCCATTTCAGCAACAACCGTTAGTATCATAACTTGGATCGAAAAGAAAAAGACAAGTAACAAATAGCAGATACCAATGAGGACTTCATTTGAATTATTCCATGATGATTTTAACACAGGTGGACAAGATATCTCAGTACTAAGCCTCCCAACCTAAGTTCAATGTCTAGGAGTCACATAGTGGAGAGAGAGAACCAACAAGCTCTCTGACTTCCACACACACATGACATACATGTGCATGCATACACACAAAATATATATAATATATAATACATTGCATGTATACACACAAAAATATATAATATATATAATGTATATATGATATATAATATATAATATTTATCAGAAAACATATATATCTATAATTTTAAAAGATCTTAAAGCTTTCATCATGAAGATAATTCAGTGAATATTTTATTCTTACTTATTGTTGTTGTTTTTATTATTATGTTGCTGCTGCTGCTGCTGTTGTTGTTGTTGTTGGGATTTTTTGAGATGAGGTCTCACTGTGTAGCACTAGCTGCTCCAGAACTTACTATGTAGACCAGGCTGACCTCAAACACACAAAGATCCACCTTCCTCTACCTCCTAACTACTGGGATTAAAGACATGTGCCGCCATATCTGGCTCAGTAAATAATTTATAATTGTATACATATATGGAGCAAATAAATAAATGATGGAGGAAGGTCATTGGCTAATAAAGGCACTGCCCTGGCCCATTTTATTGGTTAGAGGATAGGTGGGAGGAGTAAACAGAACAAAATGCTGGGAGGAAGAGGAAGTGAGCTCAGAGACTCGACCGCTTTCCTCTCGGGAGCAGACGCCTGAGAGAGACGCCATGCTCCTGGCTCCTGGGCAGACGCACGCTAAGAAGCTCCGACCCAGGATGGACATAGGCTAGAATCTTCCCGGTAAGCGCACCTAGGGGCGCAACACAGATGATTAGAAATGGGCTAAATTAATATGTGAGAAAGAGCCTAGAAGAGAATGGGCCAAGCAGTGCTTAAATGAAAACAGTTTGTGTGTTGTTATTTCGGAGCATAAGCTAGCCGAGCAGGCAGCTGGGGTGCTGGGGACGCAGCCCCGCCGCCCTTATTATTACAAATAAAGAGGAAGTGCCAGCAGAGAAATTAAAACTATATAAAGAGAAGCAAACGGAAGCTATAGAAAACAGCTTCTATTATACAACCAAATATAAAACTGATATCATTTAAGAAAGAGCAAGTATGTGAGGCTGTACCTAATGGTGACCATCGGTAAACCCAGCATCCAAGAGGTAGAAACAGGAAGGTTTTGAGTTTAAAGCTAACTTTGGCTAAATAGTGAGTTCACAGACTAGAAGAGGCTGTCTACCAACACCAAACAAATAAACAAACAGAATCTGTGAATTTAAGTTAAGCAAAGCAAAACTGTCTAATCAGAACATAGCAACAAGATTCACCAAGCAAAAGAATACAGTTTCAGGAACACATGATTCAGGTCACTGTATCTGAAAAAAAAAAAAGGAGGACACAAAAGATAACTCAAGAGGTGTGAGCCGGGTGCACTGGTGTGCATCGGTGACCCCAGCACTGAGAGCAGCAGAGACAGGCAGATTCTGGGGGCAGAGTGAACAACAAATCTAGAAAAACGGCAAGGGTAGGGTCCAATGAGAGACCTTGTCTCAAAAAATTAGGTGGAGAGTGATACAGGAAGATTCCTGACGCCGATCTCTGGCGTTGGTATAGATGTTCATGCACAGGTAAGCACGTCTACACACAGACATGTTACACACATAAAATACACAAACACAGCAAGGGAAGAGGAGGAGCTGGTAGAGGAGTGGAGGTGGTGAAGGGGGAGAAAAGGAGAAGAGAGGAGGAAAGGAAGGAAAGGGAAGGGGAGAGGAAAAGAGAAGTGGAAAGGAGAGGGGAGGAGAAGAAAAGAGAGAAGAGGATAGGAGGAAGGAGAGGGAAGAAAAGGGGAAGGGAAGTGAGGGGAGGGCAGGAGAGAAAGAGACTATTCAAAAAATCTTTATTGGCTGAAAATTTCCAAACTTGCTCAAAAAAGAACTCAAGAATTTGAGAAAACTTCAAACAAAATAAAAACCAAACAATTGATTTCCAAACATATCTCTGTCAACTTCTCAAGAATGAAGACAAAGAAAAAATCCTGAGGTCAGCAAAAGGAATTCCGCCGACCCAGACAGAGAGGATGATCCAAATGGCAGCAATTTCCCAATGAAGCCACAGAGGAAATGCCAGAACATTTTTCAAGTACTGAATAAAAAGAAAAGGCAGTATGGAATTCTCCACTCAGGGAAAGTATCTTTCAAGATGAAGATAAAATCAAGGAATTCTGAGCTAAAAGAGAATCGTTTTTGTCATCATTAGTGCAGTTCTGAAAGAGATGGCTAAAGTGAGTTTTCTACACATCATGGACATGTTCAAAGAGGAACTTTTAGAAGATTAGGAAGGAATAAAGAACAAGATTAAAAAATCAGAATGGGGTCCAGACAGACAGACGACCCAAGCGGTGCTCACAGCACTCACGCCTGGCAGCTCACAGTATCTGTAACTCCAGCCCCAGGGAATCTGAAGCCTCTTGGGACACCTGCACTCACTTGCGCACATATACACGCATACACATAATGAAAAATAAAATCAATTTTGGGCTGGAGAGATGGCTCAGTGGTTAAGAGCACTTGTTGCTCTTCCAGAGGACCTGAGTTCAATTCCCAGCACCCACATGGCAGCTCACAACTGCCTGTCACTCCAGCTCCAGAGAATCCAACACCCTCTCACAGACACACACACAGACAAAACACAAATGCATATGAAGTAGAAATAAATACGTCATAAAAAATAAAATAAATCTTTTTTTAAAAAATATTTATTTATTATTATGTATACAATATTCTGTCTGTGTGTATGTCTGCAGGCCAGAAGAGGGCATCAGACGTCATTACAGATGGTTGTGAGCCACCATGTGGTTGCCGGGAATTGAACTCAGGACCTTTGGAAGAGCAGGCAATGCTCTTAACCACTGAGCCATCTCTCCAGCCCAAATAAAATAAATCTTAAGGGAATAAAAAAATAGGTGATTTTGAAAAATCAGAATGGGGTCTGGGAGGAGTTAGATATGGAGCTTGGACCTTGAAGAGTGCATTTGATCAAAATATACTGTATATGTGTGTGATGTCCTCAAAGAATAAATGAAAAGAAAGCTCAAGGTAATGTACAATACAGCCTCCTCCTTTTTCATTCTCCAAATTCTAGTTAATAGTGAAAAATTATAATGTTGACTTCTATGATTCTAGACGTGTGCAGAAAAACATTCAGACAATTACACTATAAACTTGGGGAGGTGATAGGACCTGCTGGAAGGGGTTGTCTTCATTCGGCTCAGACTGGTAAAGTTTAGACAGTAATAGGCTATGTAATGGCATATGTACATATTATACTACCAAGGAATACCTGATGGAGGAAGGTCATTGGCTAATAAAGGAACTGCCCTGGCCCATTTTATTGGTTAGAAGATAGGTGGGAGGAGAAAACAGAATAGGACGCTGGGAGGAAGAGGAAGTGAGCTCAGAGACTCCACAGCTCTGCTCTCCGGAGCAGACGCCTGAGAGAGACGCCATGCCCCGCTCCGGGCATGAAGCTCCGACCCAGGATGGACTAGGCTAGAATCTTCCCGGTAAGACCGGTTCTCACAGATTATTAGAGATGGGTTGATCGGGATGTGAGAATTAGCCAGTAAGGGCTAGGGCTAAAGGGCCAAGCAGTGCTTAAAAGAATACAGTGTCTGTGTAATTATTTTGGGCATAAGCTAGCCGGGCAGGCAGCAGGGGGTGCTGAGAACGCAGCCCTGCCGCCCCTATTACTACAGTTGGCGCCCAGACATGTGGACAGCCGAAACCCACTTAAAAAACCTGAGAAGGCTTAAAAATAAGGGAGAGAGAGTTTAACACAGATTTTTGCTGTTTGTTGGTGTCGTGCTGTAGAGAGATTTCCTGATTCAGCAACAGTAGCAGAAAAACCACTTTGTCATTTTAAATCGCAACTTCCTGGGGCTGTGCCGCCATTGCATCTCTGTCTGGCTCCTGCGTGAGACAGAGCTTTTGAATAGAGCATTTGGAGTAAAGTGCTACGATTTGTTTGATGGCAACTTGACTCGCTGTGTTCTCGGGTCTGCTCTGCTTGCTAGAGGCAAGCGGGCGCGTCATCTAAGAGAGGCTTCCTGACTCAGCTTTAGCTGCAAAAGCCTGCAGCTCATTAAGAGGTCCTGCCACGAAACACTTAAACGGTTAAAGCTGAACCCATGCTTTTCGGTTTTCAGCCATAGCAGGAAAAAAGCTGCGCCATTTAAAAATGCCGGCTTTCTGGGCTGTCCTGCCAGGACAAACTCTGACTCTTTTAAGCAGGCGGTCCCTGCGGTTTGCAAACACAGGCTGCTGAAGCTCGCTTGCTGGCTACAGCCAGTACCTCAGCCATGAGGCTGGAAAGCTAAGGAATGGACTGGATCTAGCTGGCAAAGCCACGCCTTTAATCCTACCCATATTGCTCAGTAATTTAAAGGCTCGTGTGGTCAGAAAAAGAGAGATATATAGTAAAGAGAGATTCAAAGACAAAGAAAATTTCTAAATGGTTTGAAGTGTGTTAAAAATATATGCAGACTAAAATTTAAAGTTCTTAAAGTAACAAAAAAAAAGGAAGAAAGTTGTGTGTGTGGTAGCACACGCCTTTAATCCCAGTGCCTAGAAGGCAGAGACAAACAGATCTCTGTGAGTTCAAGGTGTAGTAGTGTACACCTTTAATCCCGAATGCCTGGGAGGCAGAGACAGGCGGATCTCTGAGAGTTCAAAGACAGCCTGGTTTACAGAGTTACTTCAGGTCAAAGATACAGAGAACCTGTCTCAAAAAGCAAAGAGTTAAAAGTAAAAATAAACAAAATAGAGGTTAAAACAAAGCTTCACAAAGATGGAAAATACACAGAGAATCTTGATACTGTATGCTATTATGCTCTCTTTGAATTGTTTGAATGCTGAGGAAGAAGCAACAGCTGCTAAAAGATATTTATTGATAAATGCTGCTAAACTAATCCGACATAGATATTTTGAAAATACCTTAAATTTAAAATTTGGATCTAAGGACATGATGCTTTGGAAAGGAGTTTCTTATTTTGTTTTCACAGAGGGTGAGACGCTGTTCATTTCTTCTATTCCGATTTGGTATGATGGACCACGCCCTCCTGAAGGGTTCCTGTGCACGCCTTCAGAAAATTGCTTTGCTCAACTGCCAACTGAGATGAAACTAGCACACAGGTTATACCATGAAAGACCTAATTAACGACGCCCCCATTCAGCAGGAAGCAGTTTGGAGAGAAATAACTGCGCCCATATTCCCAAAAAAATGTTTATAAATGTTCTTTTACATTTAAAGGGGGATATGATATAGATATGAATAATTTACATTAGTATAGATTTTGCTTTATTGATAGAAATTTAAGGTCAATTTTGTTATATGTATAAGTGTTTCTGATTTTGATTAAGGTATTGTGATTGTGTAGTTCATTTAAATATGTACTGTATAATTGAGAAATATAGGTTGTTAATGGATAATCATCAATAATAGTAAAGCTTGTAGTCATGTTAGTTAGATTTTCTAGATATATAGAGATATATTTTAGATAGACATTCTTCGTGTCTTTCAAAGATTACAGAATAGGACATTTAATGTTTTAATAACTGAGGACTTTTCATGACAATGAGACACTCTGCTCCTGGCAGCACCAATCTACTTCAAGAGGAAGATGGGCATCGAAGAGGCACCTTATGGGGTTTGATAGCCATTTGGGCAAGAAACTGCTCTTGCCTGGACTATTGCATAAACTGGAAACAGAGAACCCGCAGAGAGAGGACTACTGAACTTGCCTAAGGTGAGATGATCTTTCGGGGTTCCTGATTCATGAAAGAGTCTGCGAGACATTCTGCAGGACACAACAGATAGTGACTGAACTGACTTTGAATTTTCCTGCTTTATGGAAATGTCTGCTGGATACCATGGGCCTGAAGGCTGAAGATGGATGCCCCAACGGTACAGAGGAACTTTGGGTGACTGTCCAGGCAGCGAGATGTCTCTGTCATTTCTAGAGTTTTAAAAGTTTCTTAGTTCTTGTTTACTTAGGTAATATTATATCTTTCTGGAGTCTTTGATGGAGTTAAGAATAGTTAGTTATAGTTATAGTTTTCCTTAGTTATGATAAAGATTATTGTAACTTTTACTTGATAACTGTTTGGTTATATGTAATTTTGCTATGTTAAAGTTAAAGCCATTTTTTTTTTTGTTTAAACCGAAAAAGGGGAAATGATGGAGGAAGGTCATTGGCTAATAAAGGAACTGCCCTGGCCCATTTTATTGGTTAGAAGATAGGTGGGAGGAGAAAACAGAATAGGACGCTGGGAGGAAGAGGAAGTGAGCTCAGAGACTCCACAGCTCTGCTCTCCGGAGCAGACGCCTGAGAGAGACGCCATGCCCCGCTCCGGGCATGAAGCTCCGACCCAGGATGGACTAGGCTAGAATCTTCCCGGTAAGACCGGTTCTCACAGATTATTAGAGATGGGTTGATCGGGATGTGAGAATTAGCCAGTAAGGGCTAGGGCTAAAGGGCCAAGCAGTGCTTAAAAGAATACAGTGTCTGTGTAATTATTTTGGGCATAAGCTAGCCGGGCAGGCAGCAGGGGGTGCTGAGAACGCAGCCCTGCCGCCCCTATTACTACAAATACCCACAACTAAAACTACCTAAAGAGGGCCACTAAGATGACTATTGATAAATCAATAACCCATAAGGAAAATCAAAATCTTAAAATTAACCATAAAGGCCTGGACAGATCCTGCAACATTAAAATGCCTCACAAGTATAAGGGGCTATGCCCAGAACTCGTGTGAAAATGTCAGACATGGTGGTACACGCTTGCAACCCCAGCATTGGGTAGGCAGAGGCAAACAGACCCATCACTGGATGAACCAGAGCCAGAAGGTGATGGGCAGTGCACGTCTCCCTCCTTGCCCATCAGCCACTATGCCACAGGATGTAATTTTCTTGTCCCAAATGCCAATTTGAAAGCAGCCTATATTTACGAACCAAAAAGGCTGCCCTCAAAGGCTTAGAGTAAACAGACAAAATGAGACATCACCTCTTGGCTTGTTTTGAATGTTAAACTTGTGAACTCAACTTCCAAAAAAAAAAAAAGACAAAATCCTAATTTAGAGGTTCTACAAGGCTGATGGGCAGATTAAAACTTACTGATTGTCGAGAGTAGGGATGACGCAGTTATGAGCCAATTCATCTCAGCTACCTTTGGCCTACTTAATAGCCATCCCATTCAGTCTGCCTCTGACCAAACACCCTGTATCTACTATATAAAACCTTTGAGAATATACTAACTTGCTAACCACCAACTCAAAAGCTCAGGGTGTCTTCAGATAGAACCTGAAACCAACAGCAGAGATTTCCTGCCGTTGCTGTAGTGGTCTACCCAATACCCCCAACCAATGTGTTTGAAAAAGGCAGAAGGGGGCAAAAACCATCATTCATGATTTTGGTTTTTTCTGTGGCTGTAAAAACTCTGTGAAGCCTTTTCCACTGGGGACTAATGATTCCAAGGGAAAAAAGCCACCCCTGTGTTAAAGATTCTACAAAGTGAATTGAGCGATCAGGAAACTGTGATTACTGAGAGCTGGATTTTACAGGCCTAGAGTCAAATTATCTTGGGCTATCTTTCTCTCCCTGTCTTAGTTACTTTTCTATAGCTGAAAAGAGACACCATGGCCAAGGCGACTTTTAAAAGAGAATTTATTGAGGGCTCACAGTTCCAGAGGGTTAGAGTTTATGATCATCATGGCTGGAGCAGGGCAGCAGGCTGGCAGACATTGGCTTCTGGGGAGTAGTTGAGAGCTTTTGTGTTGGGACAACAGCCATGAGAAAACAGAGAGAGAGCTAACTGGGAATGGCATGGGCTTTTGAAATCTCAAAGCCCAGCACTAGTGACACACCCCTCCAACAAGGCTACACCTTCTGATCCTTCCCAAACAGTTCTGCCAACTGAGAACTAAATATTCAGATATATGAGTCTATAGGAGGGGGAATTCTCACGCTGATGGGGAAAGCTTTGTTAACCAATAATCTTTAAGATGTGGAACCTAGTTTAGGCATGGCTTTCTGGAACTGAGGGATAAAAACCTGCGCGCCACCCATGTGTGCTCTCTGTGTAGCTTCCCCCACAGTCAAGCAGAGCCTGGATCTTCTGTTCCTGTTTCATGAGTTTTCCCCTTATAATAAATAAATATAATTGTTTTAGCCTTAGCTAGCCTGGTTATTTCAACATCACTCAAACTACCATACACCCTTAGTAGCCACCCATTATTCCCCTCTGTGTTAGATGAATATCCTTGTGACCATTAAGGAAAACCTTCTAGAATGTAAACACTACTATTTTCTTCAACCCCAATGGAACCCTAAGCAAAACAACAGAGAGCATCTAAAGCATATGGCAGCGATTGCCCCCACTTTGCTATAACTAACTGCTTGATGTTTCTACCAATCTATTGATAAATACTTTAATTTATGACTTTCTTTTGTTTTATTACAAAATAAGCCAACAACAAAAAACCTTGATGAAACTGTGACTGCTTTGGAATATAATATTTAGGACAGCTTGAATTTGTGTTCCTCAACTGCCATCACTCATGTTTGGTTCCAAACTCAACTCTCTTCTTCCTTCAAGGTAAGAGCTGTGTTTTGCATCACAGTGTCTGGTGCAAACTGAAACAGAAATGCCCCTGATAGGCTCGTGTATTTGAATTCTTGGTCCCCAGTAGGTGTGGTCTGAGGAGGTTATGAACCCTTATGAGGTGGAGGCTTGCTGGATGAAAAACATCGCTAGGGGCAAACTTGGGGGGGGGGGGGATGTATAGCTTTGCCCTCTTTCTGCTTTCTCTCTGATTCCTGTGTGCAGATAAAAATGTGATCAGTCAGATTTCTGCTGCTGCAATGCCCATGGCTTTCTCTGGAACCCTAAGCAAAACAAATCCTTTCTTCCTTAAGTTGCTTTTTGCTGTAGTATTTCATTACAGCAACAGCAGAGTAATTAATATTACATCACAGATAGAGCATCTTTATTTATTTAAAAATCAAGGGAAAAGACGGAAAAATGACATTTCCTAGAATTCATCTTCAGTTCTATCACAACCCCCCAGATTTCTATCTTTAACCTCTCTTTTAAATTCTGATACAGCTTTTAAATGCTCGTTAATTTTAAATTAGCAGTTTCGCCCTTTATTTTTCAGTGTTTTCAAATCCCAACCAAAATAAACTGTTTATTTATGATACATAGGTATATTTCCTAGGACCTGCAGTTTATTACACACAAAAAAAATAGAAATATCAAATGTTTCCATCTTTAATATTTGCAAGTTAAATTAATGCAATTATCAAATACAAACACAACTGTAGCACCAAATGCTACGTTTTCTCTAAGCACTTCCTCTTTTCTTGGCTAGTCCTCATTTTCTCCTGAAAACTCCAAGCTTTCTGTCAGCTAGTGCTGTGTGCACTTCATCACAGCTGGACATGCTGCTTGTGGGAGAGTCTCCCTCGGCGCTCACAATGAGATCAGTTCTCCCTCACTGTGGCTTGGGTTGATCCTGAACACCAGAGACATGAGAGAACTCGGGAACTAGATGAACATCTCTGTTTGTATCTCCCTAGCTGAGCCATGAGGTCCTTACTAACCAAAATTACCCAGGCAACATTTGTCTCAGCCACCTGGGCATTCCCAGAGCCAGTATCTAAATAACACGAGTGCTGTGTGGAGTTATACTCTCCTCTGTGCTCAATTACAGCACAACCAGGGCAGGGGGAGATCCTTAGGTACAGCAGCTGCCAGAGAAAGGAGCTCCCCCCTCGCTTACAAAACCACGACCAGGATAACACACACTAGAGCACTGTCTCCGGGTAGCTGAGCAGCAACCAACCCCATCCAAGCAAATCATCATCACACTTAAGGAACATGGAGGTCCCTGTGATGTGGTACTGAAGCTGCAAGCACAGTCTCTGGAAAAACAGAAGGGGGTAGGCTCTGAGAGGAAGGGAGAACTGGTGGATGCCAGAGGGAGGGGAGGCATAACTTCAGCAGCTGATGGTTAACACTCAGAGCTAAGTTGCTTGTTTTGTTTTGAAGCCCATTTTCCATTTACATGCAGATATTCCAACACCTGCACGGCAGTTACAACCAACCAGATGTTCAACTGGGAAGGATGCCAGTTAGTCCCCTGGTCCTGCAGATGGCTTCCGTGGGGCAGGAAACTGGAGATGGCACTCAGCCTTTGTTCTGCTTCACACGCTATCGCTGTGATAAACACCGCGACCAAAAGCAACTTGGGGAAGAAAGGGTCTATTTGGCTAGCATGTCCCTGTCACAGTCCAAAATCGAGGGAAGCCAGGGCAGGACCACAAGCAGGGCAGGAGCCTGGAAGCAGGGACCGAAGCAGAGTCTACAGAGGGATGCTTCTTGCTGACTTGCTCTCCGTCACTAGCTCCCTTAGCTTTCGTGTTCTACCCAGGACCACCTGCCTAGGGATTTTGTTCAGTCTATGGAAAACTCGCTAGGACCTCTAGGGCAATGATACATCACCTCATCCACACGCTTTATTATTTCATCAAGACCCAGACATGGCTCAAATCCAAACATACACGGGGACAACTAATGGCTTTGCCATTTCTACGCATGGTTCAGAACTTGGATTAAATCTTTTGGCCCAAGTGCCAGTAATGACAATTCCAGGGCACAGATGTTTGCCAATAACAAAGCCAAACTCCCCTAAGAGTAGTAGCCCTATTCCAGACTTCTACCTAGCCTCCTGCACAAAGAATCCAGAGAACACACCTCAGAGCTAGGCTGGGCTCCAGAGAGTACGGGACAACAGTGAGTGCTGTCTGGAATGAACTTCTCTTCCCCTGCTTTTGCCCCGAGGCCACAGAGTCCCTGATAGGAGGACCTCTCCAAGGGGAAAGCAAATGGCCATCGAAAAGTTGAAAGCTAACAAGAATGTGTTCAAACATCCAGGTTTGGGTACCCAGCACTGCAAAAAGAGGAGAGAAAGTGATGAGAATGGACGTTCCAAAAAGAACAGCATCTTCCACTAAACCTGCCACCAGGCTGATTGCTTAGAAACTCCGTGATTCTGGAGAGGTCAGGATGCTGCAAGCCCAGAGCCCAGTGGCAGCTCAGCTTGGGCTATCACTAGCCCCTTTAGTAGCCACTTCCCTCCATCTCTGTGTCTGCGTTATCATCCCTGGGAAGAACAAGAGAAATCTTCTGAAATGTATTCACAGACTAGTAGCTTCCACCAATCGAAAGGCTCGCAAGCCAGCTGCTTTCATGCAACCTATCTACCTGGTATTTCCACTAATGTGTCTGGATTTATGGCTTTCTTTGTTCTGTCACCATAATATATATACACATATATATACATATGTATATGTATATATATACATATGTATAAATATAAAAAAACTTTATGAAACTGTTACCACATTGGAACGTGGAATTTGTATAACTAGAATCTGTGTTCTTCGGCCATGGTCTCCCATATCTGGCTTCATAATAAACTATCTCCTGACCCCTTTGAAGTAAGAGCTGCATTCTTGCATCTGCAGGTGGGGGTATAGTCAGGCAGTAGAACAGAACAGACCAGAAGAAGACACAATAACACATACCTAGAGAATAAGCTACTCAGGAGTTTGAATTGGGGAGGGAGAGAGAGGAGAAGGAAGAGCGGGAGGAGGATTTGCTTCCTCGGAGTTCCACACCAGCCTAGGCAACACAGGCTCACTCTGTGTATTAGTTAATTGTGACCAAGAAACTGGGATGCGACTCCGGGTTAGGACATTGCTTAGCATGTGTAAGATCATAGGTCCATCTCCTGCACGGCAATAACAGTAACAGTGTTGACAGTAATAGTAATATATTAGACAGACAGGTGTGGAGCTATGTCTAGATTTAGATGTTAGCAGCGTCTTCTACATTTGGAAAGGAGAAAGACCTCGGCAACTGTGTTCTGGGTAGAGCCTCTGCTCAGCCCTTCTAGTTCTGGAACGAGGAGGCTGAGCTCACTGTGACCACGGCCATACACAGGCAGCCTAGTCCTCGCTCCAAGGAATCAGGGCTGGTGCTCAAGAAGGGTACATTCCAGTTAGAGACATACAAATGTGTGTATGCGATGTTTGGGGGGACCCTTAACATTTGACCCCAAATGGGCTCCCTAAGGCCTGTGCTCTGTTCCTGTTCAGGCCTGTGGCTAAATGAAGGGACTCTGGAAGTACGTGACTGCTTCCTCTAGGATCTTGGGACAAGGCCTGTAGAAACAGAGAGGGAAAGGTTTGCCCTGACAAAGACAGGCCCACTCCCATAAGCTTCCTCAGGCAAAAGATCCTGGGCTTGAGGCTGGAATTTAGGTACCAGAAAGTATCTGAGAAAGGGACAGCCTATGATCTGGGATTCCCCTCTGTATGCTGTGAATATGTTTTATTGCCGTTGGTTAATAAAGAAACTGCTTTTGGCCAATGGCTTAACAGAGTAAAGCTAGGCGTAAAATCTGAACAGAGATATAGAGCGAGTAGGCAGAGTCAGAGAGATGCCATGTAGCCTCCAAAGGAGGAAGACACTTGATGGAGACAACAGGAGCCTGGCAGTATCTTGCCAGTAGGTCATGACCTCACAGTGATGCACAGATCAACAGAGATGAGTAAATTTAAGACGTAAGAGCTAAATAGAAATATGCATAAGCTAATAGGCCAAGAAGTGTTGTAATTAATATAGCTTCTATGTGATTATTTTGGGTCTGGGAGGCCGAGAAACAAACAAGCAGCCTCCGCCAACATGCCTGCACTTTTCACCAGTGGGTTTGAGCATCCCTAGAGGACGAGCAGACTTTCTGCATCCAGGCCTTGGCTGAGGACCAAGGTTAGAGCCCTGGGTTAGCCAGAGATGATGAAAAAACAGACGTCTACCCTTGCCAAAATGCGTGCAGTGAACAAATAACCCATCAGCATAGGAGGGCTGCAGCGGCCAGCACCCAGCCAGCAGACAGCACTAGGAAGAGGTCCCTTGAGAGCCAAGCCGCGAAAGCCTTTGGAAAAGGGCCTTCGTTCTCCTCCTTGCCAGTATCTCCTATGTTAAAGGAAAAGGCAAAGAAGGGAGCAAACCACACAGTTCTGACTTCTATGAAACCATTGATCTCCACCCTGCGATTTTTTTTTCCTAATGATTGTGTCTTGCCCTGATTAATTAGCTTTCTTTCTGTGGCCAAACCAGTTCTTAGGAAGGAACAAAGAAGTGTGTGTGTGTGTGTGTGTGTGTGTGTGTGTGTGTGTGTGTGTGATGGACATGACTGTGTCTGCCAGCCTTATCTCTTGGGCCACTAAGAGATACAAATTGATTAACCCCATGCTGGCTCATTCAGGAGAACGGGGACAGGGAAGTCCTATTCCTGTGGGTAATGGGAAGGGGAGAGAAGGCCAGGGAAAACGAGGGGAGGGGAGGGAAGAGAAACCATATTGGAAATCATAGAGGGAAAACACCAAATAAAACCACAACGAGGAAGAAGGAGGAAGGGCAGTTTTCCCTGGGCTTGCAGAAGCAGTCACACAATGATTAATGGTGCAATCAGGCTACAGAAGCTGCTCGGGTTTCTGTGCAAATGAAGAGGAAAAGATTCAAATATGTGGCCAGATCCCAAGCCCCAAATGCCAGTGTAATCCGAGGAGTGTCTGGCTGCTGAGAGCAAGAGAAAAGCAACTGCTGGGATGTCACTCGACCACCCAGAAGGGGCCTGGAGATGCCCTTCTTGCTCTCACCCTCTGCCGAGGTGATGGCTCTGCCGCCCTGTTGAGGCAGGGCAGGAAAACGATGGGGAAGGAAAAGGAGTTCCTGGATGCTGAGTCTGGGTAAAGCCCCTCCATATCTGAGAAGCAGGGACCCCAGCACTGTCAACAGCCTTCACTGTGAAGGTTGCAGATGCTAACACCATTGTTCCCTTCCCACTGTAGGTAGCCTGACAGGAACCGACAGTCCCTGAATAGGGGTTTCCATAACCTTAGATGTTTCCTGAGTTCTAGCATGTTCTTTCCCTTCATACTCATCAGCTCATTGAATCAGATTGTGGTGTGCAAGCCCCACCCAAGGGAAGAGACACAGTCACCACCTGGATTAGGGATCAAGGACGAAGGCCACCTTGAACCCTGCATGCTCACTAGCCCAGTTTCGATTCTGGCGTACCCTTCTTGCAAAAAGAAATCACCTTCCTGAGTTACTACGTGTGTTTCTTTGCAAGACACCTGGCTTACTCCTTCCCCATACTGACACACAGATAATGTTCCTTTCATGTATAGATATTTTAAATTAACATAGTAACAAACCAGGCGTCTCATCTGTCTCTCTGACATTTTCGGGGAATCTCACATAAGACTTAACTGTTTACCTATAACCGTGTAGTCTAAGAGTTGTACCTTATCCATTGTAAGACTGCCAGGTACAGGTCATGAACCATCCTGTCATCTCATCCGGGTTCCTTGGCATCCTTTTGAGGATGATAGCTTCTAAGCAACTAAATCCTATGTGTGGCTATTGTAAAGACAAGGAAACGTGGCTCTCTTTTGAGACACCAATACACATGCTCTGAGGTGTGCCTTCAATACCCACGCTCTGGGGTGTGCCTTCAATACCCACGCTCTGGGGTGTGCCTTCAATACCCACGCTCTGGGGTGTGCCTTCAATACCCACGCTCTGGGGTGTGCCTTCAATACCCATGCTCTGGGGTGTGCCTTCAATACCCATGCTCTGGGGTGTGCCTTCAATACCCATGCTCTGGGGTATGCCTTCAATACCCATGCTCTGGGGTGTGCCTTCTGTTCTTCCCAAGCACGAGTCCTCCCCCTTAACCCTCATTCTAAACCCCGTGCTGGAATATCTCTTAATAAACTCCATGCCTGCATTTGGCTCATCCTGAAATTCTTTCCTACACTGAAGCCGACGATCCGCTTTCACGTTGCTGGAGTCCCTACACGACTGAGGGAACACTTCGGGCTGCTGGGAGTCACAATGTGGAGCTGCACCACCACTGCCGCTGCTGGGGTTTATGGAACTACGGTGTGAGCGCTGAACCAGGCTAGCGCTTGTCCTGGGGTATAAATAGAGAAGAAACTCACCTCCTTCTGCAAACCACGTTTGCCTTTGAAATGGCTGGGCAGCAGCATTTGCATACAGTTGTCTCCTTTTAGAATTCTATAATTTGACTTGAATTGAAACCCATTATTTTATTAGGGACTCTGAAGATTTTACCCAACTGCCAAAGGGACAGATATGTCATACAAAATTAGCTCTGATACTTGGTCACCTTGTTGGGTACCAACCCTGGGTTCTGTGAGCTGCTACAGCAGTTGTGAGCGATCTGGGGCTTCTGCCTGCCTGGGAGCTGAGGTGATGACCTGACTGTCACTCTAACCCACCACCCTAAGCCCCAGCTTTCCCAGAACCCCTCCCTGTCCATCCTGGCAGGTGACCAAGGGTCTAGAGTCCCTGCCCTTCCTGGCGGGAAGCCAAGGGACTAGGGGCTAGCTGCTTCTGTGACCTGAGCACTGTGGCAGTGACACTGGCTGTCACTCAGGGCCAAATCTGGTCTAATAAGACACCTTCCCTGCCTTGCACCCCTGCAGATGAATGTTAAGTGTGTTTTGGAAGGATGGATGTGTGCAAAGAGAGGCACGGGAAATGGGAAAGAAGGAAGAATAGGGCAAGAAGGGGAGCAGGAGAGAGAAATAAAGAGGGGAGAGAGGAGGCTACAGAGAGGGAAGGGGAGAGGCAGGAAAGGAGAGAGGGACAGGAAGGGGGAAAGAAGGATCATTGAGACAGGGATGGGAAGAAAGAAGCTGGGGAGGAGGAAGGAAGGGGGTAGGAAACGGAAGAGTGAGGAGGAAAAGGCAGAAAAAGAAAGGGGAAGGAGAAGTAAGGGGAGAGAAGAACGAAGAAGGGGAAAACAGGAAGGAAAATGGGGAGAGGGGAACTGGGGAGGAGTAGGGAGAGGAGGAAAGAAAGGAACAAGGAGGGAGGGAGGAAGAAGAGTGGAGAGAGAGGAAAAGAGGAAAGGAGGCAGAAAGGGAGGGAAGAGAAAGAAGGGGGAAGAGGAGAGAAGAAAGGGAGAGGGGGAGAAAGAGTTGAGAAGGGAGGGAGGGAGGTCAGAAAAGGAGGAAGGAGAGAGGTCTCCACCATGTTTTCAAGGACAGGGAACTGAAGCAGGGAAGTGAAACTGAGGAGCCACCCAGCAGCACACCCAGCGACACACCCAGCGACACGCCCAGCGACACGCCCAGCGACACGCCCAGCGACACGCCCAGCGACACGCCCAGTGACACGCCCAGTGACACGCCCAGCGACACACCCAGTGACACGCCCAGCGACACGCCCAGTGACACGCCCAGCGACACACCTGGTTCTATTGGAAGTCAAAAGCAGCCCAGGCTCCACCCCACACCCCACTTCCCACTCCACGCCCACACCACCCACCCTTTACTTCCCACCCCTGGCTTCCCACACCCTCACTCCTTCCCTCCATCTCCCACCTCCCACCCCCACTCTCAAGGAGAGGCCACAACAGAGAAGAGTAGGGTAGAAGTGAGGTCAAAATCAGCATAAAGAAGAAACCAGTGACCGAGAGAAAAGAACACGCGGACCTGGGGCTGCTGGCTAACAAGCGGGGAGAGAGTCCTCACTGTGTGAATGAGCAAAGGTGCACCATACTGACCTACGAAAGTGTCACCTGTTTGTAGAGATAGATTCACTGTTGAGCCTTTGACCTTTCCCAAACTTGGTCCCACTTCCTTCCGTGGAAATGCCATCTTTCTTAATAAATGGTCTCCTTTTCTTTTTTTTTCTTTTTTTCCTGTTCAGCCATCTCATATAGGGGGAAGACATCGAAAAGTCCTCCCTCTCAGATCACGGCACTTTTCATCTACCCCATAAACACAGCCACTAAAATCTACTAGGAGAAAATGCGGTAGTCAAATGGGAAAAAATGTTCTCTTCTTCTCCCATTATCCATATGTCCGTCCTTGGTCCAGTTCCTTTTTCCTTGACAGAAAAACCAAACAAAGCACCTAGAAATTCCAGCAATGTCCCCCTGACCCCCAATGTGTTATATTATGTATCTATAACAACATGCTGAAGTTAGGCCCAGCTGTGGCCCCAGATGACCGGCTACCTCAACCACCAGACAGGGGACCCAGCAGCCTGGACAAGTACAGGCCCTAACTGGACTTCTTCTCACTGCTGTGGACTCTAGACTCACAGCCTGTGCCTCTGGCAGTCCCAACAAGTCAAGTTCAGCCACCCACTCTCAATAGACCAACTTAAAGCATCAGATTAATAGCGAAAAGACAGGCAAGGTGACGTATTCAGTGTCAACACATTGAAAGAGAGACAGAGAGAGCTCGGCCTTCCCAGTCAAGCTGTAGACCAGCCACCACTGCCTCGCCTTCATCTCGGCTCCATTCCCCTACAAGGTGATCCAACAAATTACAGATCTCTTTCCAGGGGAAAAGTTTACCCTCTATCTGGCATAGACATGAGCCCTTTTCTTTTCCCGACATGAGATTCTTGAGGCGCTTCAATTGGGGGATCTATAGTCTGATTTCCAAAGGGAGGGGAACAGGGTCTCCTTAGTATATCCTCATTCTTGCCAGCCCAGTTACATCAGCATCGCAGCGCAGAGACGGCGCCCTACCCTGTATGCTCCCAACCCAGAACAGGCAAGGAAGGGGCTGCAGGTCATCCAATGGGAGGTGGGGGTGGGGGAGATGACCACCGTAGGCTCAGAAAGGTCTGAGGTTGGAGGGTTACACTGAAGCAGGTTTTCCCTTTGTATAAGAAGTTTATTATAAGAGTTATTAATGCCCTGGACAGACAGAAGGACAACAGCATGGCATGGGTTCTGAGGATAGCTCAAGCTCCAATGCCATAGGTAGAAAGACAGCGTGAGTTCAGGTTCTCAGGTAGAGTAGAAGCCATTTCTACTGAATTGCAGAAAGAGGGGGGGTAAGTTGCAGGGTGTGAGCTTGCTTGCAGCCAGGCTGTCCCTGATGCCTGGGTAGCAGGGGAGGGCAAGAAATTCTGGGTAAGGAATGTGTGACTCTAGCATACAGGGGAGGGGGGGTACATCTAGTTGAGGTCTCTCCATTTTAAGAGTGAGGGAATGTGGGCCACCTGTGACCAGGTCTGGAAACATCCTTGGGGCTATTTGGAAAGAGTGTGGAGCCTTTAGGAGGTGTAGCCTCAAAGAAGGAAGTAGGAAGTCCATATAGCCCCACCTACTGTTCTCTCTCTGCTTCCAGAGTTCCTATATGAAGTGATTAGCACCTTCCTGCCCTTGCCACCAAGTTCTCCCCACCATGATGGAGCCCATCCCTCTAGAGCTGTAAGCCAAGATAAACATTCTCCCTGTAAGTTGTTTTGTCTGGGTATGCGTCACAGCAACAGAAACGACACCAGCTTCAATCGGGAGAGTCCAGTCCTCGTGAACCAGTGCAAGCACATTGAGATTAAGTCCCAGCTATGAATAGGTGGCATAGGAACATTCTAGGTGGGACTCTCCAGGCCTTCTAAGACAAGGCCCAGCAGAGAGTTAGGTCCAGAAAGCCTATGTCTCCCACCCTAGATCATAGCTCTGCCAGATGAACTGCTCAAGAGCCAGACAAGCTCTGAGAAGACCTGAGGTACCGGCCTCCAGCTGTCCCAGGTATGCAGTACTTCCTCTGGAAGATGCCACAGGGTCTCTGGGCTCTTCCTGTTTCTAAAACACAGGCCTACCACAGAGGGCTCAGAAACAGACCATGTGGCATCGGCATGTGGGTGTGTGTGTGTGGGTGTGTGTGTGTGTGTGTGTGTGTGTGTCTGGGACAAGCAGGCCCAACACAGTTTTTGGATGACCCTCTCTGATTTCCCCAACTAGATAGGGGTAGGGTTCTAGTTTGAGTTCTATTGCTGTGATAAAAAAACAAACAAACAAACAAAAAAAAAAAACCTCTGACCAGAAACAAGTTGTTTGGGAAGGAAGGACATAGCTTATTTCCTCTTGTACTTCCAAATAACAGTCCTTCACGAAGGGAAGTCAGGGCAGGAACCTGGAGGCAGGAACTAAAACCGAAACCATAGAGGAATACTGCTTGCTTTTTGACACAACCCATAGGCCCCTGCCCAAGAATGGAACTGCCCACTTTTTTACACAACCCATAGGCCCCTGCCCAGGAATGGCACTGCCCAAAGTGGGTTGGGCCCTTCCACATCAATCATAAACCAAGAAAATGTCACACAGTCATGCCCATAGACCAATCTGACAGTTGAGGTTCCCTCTTTCCGGGCAACTAGAGTTTTTTTTCAAGTTGACAAAAAAACCTAAACAGTAGAGGTGATTCTATAACCCTGCAGAATCAAAGAGGTGACGAGGAGCCAAGAAGCTGGCTCGGTGAGTAAAGGGCTCGCTGCCTAACATGGAGGTCTGAGCTCAGATCCCCAACAACCGTGGAAAATGCTGGGCATGGCCGCCTGTGCCTGTAATCACAGGACTAAGAAGACAGAGACAGGAGCATCCTGAAGGCATGCTGATCCTGTCCTAGCACACACAGTGCACACCACAGGCTCCTCAGAAAAGAGGTTGATGGGTCCTGGGGTGGGGTGGGGAGCAGGAGCACTCTTGGGAGAAGCACTCCCCCCGCCTATGATAAGATACTGTTCTTAACATCTACTGGATTTTTGTCCCTTGAGCTACAAATTTCAGGTGAGTTTAGAATCATTTCAAAAAGAAAAAAAAGAAAAGAAAAAGCTTTAGGAGCTGGGAGACATGGTTCAGTCAATACATGCTTGCCAGTATCTGCATGAGAACCCACATCCAAAATACACTGAAAAAGCCCAGCACTGCAGTGTACACCAGCGCTGGGAGGGGGAACAGGTGGAACTCTGGGAGCTTAGTGGCCAACCAGAATGCCAAATGAGGAAGACCCAGGCCCATGGGAAATCCTGTCCCAAAAATCAAACAAAAAACTCAATAACAGCAACAACAGAAAGGAGGGAGGCTGGAGAGACAGCTTGTCAGTTAGGAGCCCGTCATGTTCTTCCAGAGGACCTGTGTTCTGTCCTCAGAATCAGGTAGCTCACAACTGGCTTTAACTCCAGCTCCAGAAAACCTGGCACCCTCTTCTGCCCTCTGAGGACACCCACACACGTGGCACACAGACACACACACACGTAAAAAATAATAATTTTAAAATGCAGGAGTCTGATGAGATTGCTCGGTAGTAAAGCTAATCCAAACCTAAAATCCTGAGTTCAATCCCCAGAATGCACAAGGTGGAAAGGAAAAAAAAAAAAAATACCGGTACTCGAAAGTTGTTCTCCAATGTTTGCCTGCTTAAAACCAGACATTTGTGTGGCACTGGCCCGGGAACAGGGTCTTGGAGGAGTTTCAGTTTCTGAGCCTGAGAACTCAACTTTCCCCTCCCTGAAGTGCTATGACTGCTGAGCACTTAGTCTGTGACAGGCGAGTTATCCTGTGTTTCTTCTGTGAAACATTTCTTGATTAGCTTCCTGCTAACTTTATCCCACCGTACGATGGCTTTCTGCCAACCCTGACCTATTTTCCCCCTGAAAACTGTATATAAGAGGCTGTCCTTCTTAATACACTTACTTAACGTAAGACAGGCTTGAATGAGACCTCCTGACCCCCTTTCCTAAATTCTTTCACTTCTGATTCAGTGGTTCTTCCTCTCAGAAGGTCATAACCCAGTCTGTATGCTTTCCTGCAGGCAAGCCAAGAGGTGCATGGTCCCCTGCAGGCAAGCCAAGAGGCTAACCCAATCTGGATGGTCCCCTACAAGCATGGCCAGAGGCTAACCTAATCTAGATCGTTCCCTACAGACATAACCAGAGGCTAACTTAATTTGGATGGTCCCCCACAGGCATGCCCAGAGACTAACCTAATCTAGATTGTTCCCCACAGACATAATCAGAGGCTAACCTCATCTGGACAGTCCCCCGCTGGCATGCCCAGAGGCTAACCTAATCTGGATTGTTCCCCACAGACATAATCAGAGGCTAACCTCATCTGGACGGTCCCCCAACATACACAGAGGCTCTCTTAATTTGTTTGGTTCCCAACAGGCATGCCCAGAAGCTTCTTTCATGGGTCCCGTCAAATTGATAGTCGACAGAAACAACACAAGCGGTATCTTCACATCATTGGCCTTGCAAAAATCCCATCATGCATCTGATACAATGCCGTGTTAGAAAACTCTATATAAGGGCAGAAAAGAGGAATAGACTCCATTCTTAGACAATTCCAGCCTTTTTCTAGAGTTTTCTGCCTTTCCCCACCTTAACTCATGAATAGTCTTCCACCACTAAAGTCTGTCCATAAATCAAGCTATGAAAAAAATCCCATGAATCATTGTAAACTATTATTATTACTATGATCATTATTATTATCATTGAACATGCATAAATCACAATGTACATGTGGGGACCAGCAGAGTTGACTATTTCCTTCCATTTTCTCATGCCTTCTGGGGGGTAAGCTGGTCCATTAAGCTCTGAACGCTTTACTTGGGGCATCATCTTGCATGCCTGATCTTGAACTTCTGATGCTGGGGATTGGATGTAGGGCTTCGTGATGATTGATCTTGGTTGTCAGCCTGGAGACTTGTCTCTGGGTGGGTGGGTGAGGGTACTCCTAGAAGAACTGACTTACTAGGGCCCCTCCCCAATGGCAGACCGCACCTTCAGGTTAACAGCCTTCAGGTAAGAATTTCTGAGGATGGAAACTTTGCCTTTCGCGTAATTGCCTTCACTGCAATAAAGAAACATTGTATCTTCTCTTACTGTGTCTGCTACTGCCACCAATGAGATCAGAACTTAGCTTCTTCAACTTTGATTTGGTTTCGCCAGGAACTGAGGACCTGTCTATCTAGAAATCTGGAGGATTTCTATTGGGCCTTCAGTCCCAAGTTGGGACAACTGAGGCATCCAACCTCATGGACTGAGTGTGACCAAGTTCTCAGCCTCTTCCGTATAAGACAACCATTGTTAGACTACCCAACCAGAATCATATAAACCAGAACTTTCTTCCTATACGCTCAGTTCTGCTCCTTAAGAGAACCCTAACACACTAGCAAGCACTCTACCAGCTGAGCTATTTCTTCAGCCCCACCCCCACCCCTTTCCTAGTCAACCAGTTGTTCTTCATTCCAAGTCATCTGGAAACAGTTTTCTGCAAATAAGTCAAGATACAGACATCACCTGACTGGAGTATGCAAAAGAAGAGCTCAGGCAGCCTGCACGAAGGGCTGAGCTGCCTCTTTCATGTGGCCCGAGACCAGCTATAACATTTTCCAGCTTCCAGTCCTTCTCCTGGGCTCCATGAACAGTGACTTCCTAAGCCAGAGAGCTTCAGAGTTCAGCCTTAAAAAATTCTTTCATCTGTAAAAATACTTATTTTGTCTCCAAGTTTCCCATTGCTTTGACTAGGTGGACCTTGTACGTCTATAGGAAACATTTCTGCACTAATCCCTCCTGGACCCCTATGCTGCCTCTCTGACTGACATCTTGGCTCTTTCAAAGGAGAAGAGTTTTGTCTGAAAAAGAAACTACTTCTTCCTTTATCTTAATTTTCTATTGTCTTGGAGAGATGGCTCATAGGTTAGGAGCACATGCAGACAACCTGATTAGGTTCCCAGCACCCACATTGGGCTGCTTACAACCACATGTAATTCCAGCTCTAGGCACCCAATGCCCTCTTCTGATCTCATGCATGCATACACTCATGTATACATGCCTACACACATAGACACACACATTAAATTAAAATAAATCTTTTAAATTTTATTGATTGATTGATTTACTTATTTAATATGTGTGTTCCTGTGGGTGTGCCACGGTGGACCTGTGGAAGTCCCTGGACAATACGGGGCTCTTGGTTGTGTCTTTCCACCATATGGGTCCCAGGGATTGAACTGAGGTCATCTGGCTTGGAGGCGGGCACCTTTACCCACTGAGCCATCTCACCAGCCTGTGCCTTCCTTCAAGTCCAGTAGGTTTCTCTATCATTGTTGGATATTTTTTTTCCTCCTGTACTTCATCCTTTCCCACTTTATTGATTTACTGCTCCATCGGAGATCAGAGCCTCTGAGCTGTTTTTTGTAAGGTTTATAATTATGTTGCTAATGCTTCCGTTTGTTAGCAGGGACTGTCTCCTGCTTTTATTCCCACCGCTTCTATTCACTCATTCATTTTCACATCTTGGGCTACTACTTGGGAGCATTTTTCTATTCCTAATTATTTAAAATAGAAGTCCGTCTGTTCAGAGGAATGCTTTCTGTTTTAAATCACTTTAGAATATTGATTCTCCCCTTCAAATTTATCTGCAGAGGTCTGTTTATCATGTTATACCTATTTTATTCAAATCATCTCTACTTCTTTATGGCTGACATTAAGGAAAAACTTCAGGAGGCTATTGTACAGGAGTGGGCTCCTACAATGGTCCCTCAGAAAACTGGATAAAATACCAAAGTGGGCATGAAGGAGGTTGTTCACCAGTAAAGTACTTGTCATTGGAGCATGAGGACCTGAGTTAATTTCCCAGAGCCCAGGTAAGACCTGAGTCAGTGGAGATCAGGCCCACCTCCATCACAAGACAGATGGCAAAGTCTTGCCCCACTCCCAAGGCGGATCTGGGAGGAAGGAGGGCTCTATGGCGTCATCTGAAACTTCTACTATACCATGTCAGGCAGGAGAAATTGGAGGGGCAAGGAGATGAGACATGAGAAGAAGTTGAAGTCTTCCTAGGGGTGGTCCCACCTTCCTGAAGGGTGGTCCTTGGCCAGGCCATTGCCCGTGACTGGATGGAATGTTGTCTCACCCTGGGCCAGAGATTTCATTCTCTAGAGCCTTATTGCTGCTGTAACAATTCTGTCCATATTTCAGCCCCTCCAAGAAGACTGAATTCCAGAATCACTCCCCACCCTTCCTGTGGATACGCCCCAGCTAGTCAGTGGGAGTGAGCTCAGGGCTGCAAAGCTCCCAGGTGAGCAGTTCCTGGCCAACTGCCTCTACCATGAACTCAGAAACAATGCCTGGGGTCTGGATCATGAGGGCAGCAGGAAGGGCAAGTCCCCATGCAGAAGGGGCTGGACACGGAGAGGACATATGCTTCTGCCCACCCCAGCCAGGCAATGTTGTCCTTGGAAGAGGAAGGGCGACCCCCTATTCTCAGGGCTCCCCAGCTGGGCTCAGAAATCACCTCGCAGTGGGTGGCCTGACCCCACAGAAACTAGACTGACCAGAGGCTTCCAATTCCTCTCTCTCTCACAGGCAGCTGCTGCTCTCCTCCTTCGGGAGCTTCTCAGGAAGGGAAGGGAGGAGGCCCATCACTCCATAGTAGCCTGTCTGTCTGTCTGTCTGCCTTCCTTCTTTGCTTCTTTCCTTTCCTTCCTTCCTTTCTTTCTTCTTATTATTTCTGTTTGTATAATACAGGCATGGGTAGTGTGTATGTGGACCTGTGGTGGTTACAGGTTTGACACTGGGTGTCTTCCACAATTGCTCTCCACTGTGTTATGATTTACAGTATGGGTGACCCTGGCCAATCTTCCTGCTGGTGTGGGGGACCACGCAGCAGGTAAGGGACAGACAGATATGCCATGCAAAGAGACTTTTGATATGGAGAGTTTATTTAGTGGGTATTGGGAAGGTATAAGGGTAGGAGGATATGGGGAAAGGAGAGAGAGAGAGAAGGACAGAGAAAGAGAGAGGGAAGAGGAGGGGAAGGAGGGAGGCAGAGGCTGCCCCTTCAGAAGAAGAGCGGGGGGGGGGGGGACAGGAGAGAGAGGGAGGGAGGGAGGGAGGGAGGGAGGGAGGGAGGGAGGGAGAGGGCCCAGACCAGTTTGCCTTGGTGGGAAGGGGGAGATTGGGAGTAGGAGGAGCTTGTCTCTTAAAGGGACAAGGTGACAGAGCAGGCCAGCATTGTTATAACACACCTCATTTTAGCTTTTAATTAAAAGAATACATTTATTTATTTGTCTTGAGTGTAGGGAGGGGAAGGGGGACACATAGAAGAGAATAATTTGCAGGGTCAACCCCCTCCTTCCACCCACACACATAGTCCCAGAGTGTGGACCTAAGGCTTGGTGGCACGAACCTACTTCTTCCTCAGTGGCCAGCCCATCCCCTTACCCTGCCACGAAAAGGCAGAGGGAGGGACCACAGGCATTATCCACAGGTAACTTGGCGGGGGCACAACAACCTGAAGTCCAGAAAGTGCTCTTCCTACTTGACCTCCCTGCCAGTTTCTCCCCTGATGTAGGTGGCCATCCATTCAGACATTCAGCTGCTGTTTGTCCTAGCCTTGAACCATTTCAGGCGCTGGGCACACAAAGCCTCTGTCCTCAGCAGTGTGTACTGCAGAAGACAAAAGTAAAAAGAACAAGCACACGAATGTGTATCAGCTGCATTCAAACTAGGAAGAATTAATGTGAATTGCAGATCCGAGAGCTGATCAGAGGGTGTGAGCAGGGACTAAGAGCCTTGCGATCTTGAGTGACCCTGCAGAGAGGAGTAGTCAGCTTTTTTGGATCACCATGCCCCAAATCTTTACTCTTTGAGGTTGAGGCGTGTTTCTTGTATGTAGAATGAATTAGGTTTTTTTTTTTATCCAATCTGTTATCCTGTGTCTTTTTATAAGTGAGTTTAGTCCATTTACATTAAGGGATATTAATGACCAGTGACTGTTATCTCCTGTTAATTTAGTTTTCATTGTTGGTGATGCTAATTTGTGTGTTTTTCCCTTCTTTGGGATTTGCTGCTGTGAGATCATCAATTATCTGTGTTTTTGTTGATGTAGCCAACTTCCTTGGGTTGGAGTTTTCCTTCTAGTACTCTGTATAGGGCTGGGTTTGTGGCAAGGTATTGGTTAAATCTGGGTTTGTCATGGAATATCTTGTTTTGTCATTCTGTAGTGACTGACAGTTTTGCTGGGTATAATAGTCTGGGTTGGCATCTATGATCTCTTAATGTCTGCATAACACTTAACCAGGACCTTCTGGCTTTTATTGTTTCCATTGAGAAGTCAGGTGTAATTCTGATAGGTCTGCCTTTATATGTTACTTTGCCTTTTTCCTTTGCAGCTCTTAATATTCTTGCTTTATTCTGTATGTTTAATGTTTTGATTATTATGTGGCAAAGGGACTTATTTTGGATCCAGTCTATTTGGTATTCTGTAATCTTCTTGTATTTTCATAGGCATATATTTCTTTAGGATGGAAAAGTTTTCTTCTATAATTTTGTTGAATATATTTTCTGTGTTTTTGAGTTGAACTTCTCCTTCTTCTATACCTACTATTCTTAGGTTTGTTATTTTCATGGTATCCCACATTTCTTATATGTCTTGTGTTGAGCTTTTGTTAGATTTAATATTTTCTTTGACTTATGAGTCTATTTCCTCTGATGTATCTTCAGCGCTTGAGATTCTCTCTTCCATCTCTTGAATTCTGCTGTTTATGCTTACATTTGTGGTTCCTGATCATTTTCTCATGATTTCTGTTTCTATAATTCCCTGGGCTTGTTTTTTCTTTATTGTCTCTATTTCAGTTTTCAAGTCTTGAATGGTTTCTTTCATATGTTTGATTTCTTTTTCTTGTTTTTTTTTAAGGGATTTGTTGATTTCTTCCAATTTTTTATTTGTCTTTTCCTCCATTTCTCTGAGGGAATTTTCTCATTTCCTCTTTAAGGGCCTCAAACATTCTCCTGAAGTTATTTTTTAGGTCATTTTCTTCTGTTTCATCTATATTTGGTTGTTCAAGTCTTGCTGTTGTAGGGTCACTAGATTCCACTGATATCACGTTGCTCTTTGCGGTGTTGCAAGTGTTCTTACCTTGTCTACCCATCTTTTCCTCTAATTTGTGTAGTTGAGGCTGTCTGTGACTCTGGTGATCAATCTTCCAGATGCCAGTAGATCCAAGTCTCAAATTGTTGTTGCTCAGTCAGTACCATGGTTCCAGTCACACTGTTGGTTACTCTGCGTTCCTGGAGGTTGTTCAGTGTTCCTAGGGTTTGCTTCACTACCGTGGAATTTGTTGTCTCATGCCTGCTCTGGCCTAGGTTGTCAGCTCAGAACTGTTTCTGTAAATGTCCCTGGTCTGGATCTGCTCCTGCAGAGGTCCCTGGCTTGGGGTTGGTCCTGCAGAGGTCCTGACTCAGGCCTACTTCCTCAGAGGTCCCAGACTCACACCCTGATCTGCAGAGGTCCTGGCTCAGGCCTACTCCGTTGAAGATCCCAGACTCACACCTGGACCCGTAGAAGTGGTTGCTCCCCTGTACATGCTTCTGTGGAGTTTGCTGTCTCAGGCTCCAGCCCAAGTCACAGGCTCAGTCCTCTTTCCCTAAATGTCCCTGGTCTGGATCCGCTCCTGCTCCCACAGAGCTCACTGTCTTAGGCCTGCTCCAGCCCAGGTGGCTAGCTCAGTCCTGCTTCTGTGGAGTTTGCTGCCTCAGGCCTACTCTGGCCTAGATCACTAGCTCAGTCCTGCTCCTGTGAAGTTCACTCCCCATGTATTCTGATACAAGGGTGCAAGACACACAAACAGACACTATAAATAGACCCCACACACACACACACACACACACACACACACACACACACACACTGATGCTCATAGATACCGACACCCTCACCCCTGAATTCCCACAGGCATGAACACATTCTGACACCCATGTGTGCTCACCCATGCACTGACACAAGCATGTGTTCACCCTCACACTTACATACACTCATATACACCAACACTCTTGCTCATATATGCTCTCCTTCCTAACTTTTTTAGTCTGGTATGTATATACACAAACCTCCTTACATACCCAAACAACTGAGCTCTGACTATGCTACCAGGACCACTCACAGTGTGGGAGAAGTGGAGGTGTAGACCATTGCTCAACCTTCAATCCCCTCCCTGAGCCTGCTCCAGGCAAGATGTCCACAGTGTCCACCTCCTTGACGGCGACTCTTGGAAACCTCCTGTCTTCTTATTTTCAACCTTTGCATTTTAAATCCCCCACTTGTGTCCTGGATGAAAGGCTAGTGTTGACAAATGGCAGCCTAGAGATGTCCACTGGCAGAGAGGGCTGTTATAAGGGGGCTTCAGGCTGACCAGAGGCCCAGCAGAGGGCTGCACACCAGGCCTGATCACCGTCATGCCTGCATTCCTCCATGCTCAGGCCCTTCACAGCCATGGCAGCCCAATCGTGAGGGGACACCACGGAGCTTCCTCACGTGCCTGTGCCCACTGCACTTCTCAGGCAGGGGACTTCAGTACCCGCGATGGCTGATCTTGGTCAACTTGATGGATCCAGAGCAGTGGTTCTCAACCTTCTTAACCTCAACCCTTTAATACAGTTCCTCCTGTTGTGGTGGCCTTCAACCATAAAATTAATTTTGTCGTTACTTGATAACTTTAACTTTGCTACTGTTATGAATCATTATGTAAATATCTGTGTTTTCCAATAGTTTTAGGGGACCCCTGTGAAAGGGCCATTCGATTCTCGAAGGGGTCATGACCCACAGGTTGAGAACTGCTGATCTAGAATCATCTAGGAAACAGGCCTCTACTGTGTCTGGGAGGGAGTATCTCAGAGGAATTGGTTCCTCTGAGGCAAGATGAGTCTCCCTGCCTGTGGGGCAGCACCACACCATGCCCCTCCCAGGTACATAAAGATAAAAAAAAAAGAAGCTGAGAGCCAGCATTCTTCCCTCCCTGTCTCTTGACCACAGAGGCCATGTGATCAGATGCCTCACTTTCCTACTGCGTGCCTTCCTCACCATGATGGCTGTGCCCTCAAGTGGTGAGCCAATAGACAGCTGTGTGTGCAGCCTCGCAGGTGTACATGAGCCATGTGACTCTTCACACGTGAGTGTATTGAAACAGGTGTGTCTGTGTGCACTTGGACAGGGGTCTGAGTGTGCATCCTCACAGGCCTTCAGTGCGTTTGTGCAGGCCTGCTTGATCCAGACACACCGTGCAGCATGCTGTTTGCTCTACACGCTCAGACCTTCCAGGCGTCTTGCAGCTACACAGTTGCCTGCATGATATACAGCACCTAAGATGATCTCAAAATGTCTCTAAGGGTGCTGGGAGTCTGGCGCAGACGTCAGAGTGCTCAATTAGCATTCAGAAAGCCCTGTATTTGTATCCCAACAGACAGTTTATGTCAACAAAATGACTTGTTCCTTCACCTACCCGCCCCCCAAGAGCTGGGAATCTAGAGCTACACCCGTTTGCTCAGATATTCTCTCTCCTTTCTGCAATTTACTTTTTATTTATTGTGTGTATGTAGGGGGAGGTGCAAGTGTCCCACAGCAGGGCCTGTCGTTTCTGCTGTTTTGTATTTTCCAGTCTATATAACTGACTCGTTGTTTTCTGGGCAGTTTTCTTGTCTCTACCTCATGTATCAAAGCAGGCATCCCAGGATTCCAGATGACATCTAAGCTAGACTCCCAGCATCCTTAGAGACATTTTGAGATCTTCTTAGATGTGTGTGTGTGTGTGTGTGTGTGTGTGTGTGTGTGTGTGTGTGTGTACAGGCTCGTGTGTGTTTCAATAGACAACCTTGATGACATTTCTCAGTCATCATCTACCTTGTATTTGTCTTGTTTTTGAAACAGTGTCTCACTGGCCTAGGCTTGTTGATTTAGGCTGACTAATAGAGAACAGAGATCTATTCTCTCTATTTCACCAACACTGAGATTATAAGTATATTTCACCTGCTTTTATTTCATTTTTTAAAGTGGGGTCTGAGGATTGAACCCAGGTCTTCATGCTTGTGTAGACAAAGTACCTTACAGGCTGAGCCATCTTCCCTGCCCCTTGGGGACATTTTTATAATAAAAACACCAGAAAGAAAAGCTTTGGGAAAAAGGTAAGACTAACCCAGTAAGAATACCAGTACTCCATTTTTCTCCCCATTTTTGCCTTTGCTAAAAGCACAATAGACAGCTTCTAAATATCAGAGGTAGCTCCACGGTGTGCGAAATAAATTATGCGGTAGGTGGCTTAATCACAAGGCCACTCTTCTCCTCACACCTTAGAATGCATTCTGACAGCGATGCTACGTTGGAGGAATCAAGATGTTCTCGAGTCCATTTTCTAACTGCTCTCAAACAACAGGAGACTAATTCAAGTCATTTCTGCTAATCAGCTCAGGGTCTGAGATGGTCACAAGATGGAGGTCACAGGCCCTAGGCAGCCTCTGCAGCAGCTGCTGCTGAGTTCCTATCTCTGCAACCTTGCCTCCATCCGGGAAATGACACAGCAGCTTTGTGGCCGCAGTCACTGGACAGTTAACGTACCTTCCTGGTTCCCAGCAGAACATTGAGATGAGGGGACAGCTTCTTAGTGGCTATCTCAAGGTCCTCAGAAGCTAGCATTTGCCTGTACAATATGTAGCACAAAAGGAGGTCTCAAAATGTCTTTGGGGTAAGGGGAATGTAGTTCATTTGGCAGAGTGTTCATCCAGCCTTCAGAAAGCCCTGGGCTTGATCCCAGCAGAAGGTGTGGCGGCATATGCCTGTTACACCAGCATTCAAGTAGCAGCAGGATCAGAAGTTCAAGGCCATCTTGGCTGCAGGCAAATTCAACAGCAAGCTGGACTTTGCCTCAAAAAAAAAAAAATACTGCTTATCTGAGTGTGCAGGTTTATGTGGCTCAACCTGACTCTCATCACCTTGCTACAAAACCATTGTATAACTGCTCTTCAGCAACAGAAGCATGGGAAGTAGCCATTGCCAAGTCATAGACCTGCTTCCTGCCAGTGATTGATACATCTCACTACGGTTAATAACCACAGTGGGCCTCACTCAGAAGACACCTGCAGCGTCAGGCAGAACTACTCCATCTCCTAATAGCTCTTGGCTCCCTTGGACACGATTTATTACCTCAACTGTGAAATGATAAAGGTTTATATTGGCATGGTTGTATTACAGAGTAGACCAGTTCATGGGCCAAGAACAGAGCAAGATAATAATGAAAACAATAATGATTGTGATGATGATGACCGACAGTGGCAGTGGAGATGGTGATGATGATGATGATAATGGTGTTGATGATGGTGATGGTGGGAGTAGTAATGATGATTATGTTAATGGTGATGATGATGATGATGATGATGATGATGATGATGAAGAAAACAGTGAAGGCAGTGGTGGTCATGATGATGATGGTGATGGTGACGGTGACAGAGTGGTCATGATGGTGATGGTAACTGTGGGGATGGGGAAGATGGGATGATGAGAGTGGTGGAGAGGAATGTTGCAGATGATTGGGATGAGTAATAGGGAGACAACAAGGATGGCGGGGATGATGGGGAGGGAGGTGATAGAGATGATGGGGAGAATGAGGATGGAGATAATGTGGGTGACGGGGAGGGTGGTAGAGATGATGATAGGAGTTGGAGGTGGAGGCAATTGTGATGGTGATGATGAGGGTGGGGGAGAAGGGGTAATGCGGATGATGGGGAGGAAGATGACAGGATGACTGAAACAAAGAGTGGGAAGATGGTAAAAATGATGGGGGTGTGAGGATAGGGACAATGGAGGCAAAGGTGGTAGAGATGGTGATCGCGGTGGTGGTGATGGTGATTTGTACTTCACAAGGTCCAAGTTGCTGAGACTGACCCGCGGGACTCTAGGAACTGACCTAACTGGGATAGCAAGGGAATGAAGAAATGACAGACGCACAGGCACACAGGCAGGAAAGCTGGGATCAATGGCATGTTTTCTGATAGAGAAACCGCTGCCCACAGAAGCTCAGTATTTTTATTACATGCAGTTGCACAGGAAGACAAGAGTACTGCAAACAGGTAAACAAGGAATTTGGGTCATTATACACAGCTGAACAAGGAGATGAGGTTATTACATACAGCTAAATAAGGAGATGGGGTTATTGTAAAAAGTTGAATAAGGAGGTGGGGTTATTATATATAGTTCAACAAGAGGTAGATTATTATACACAGCTGAACAAGGAGACGAGGTTATTCTATACAGCTGAACAAGGAGGTGGGCTATTATATACAGTTGAACAGGGAGGTAGGGTATTATACAGAGATAAACAAAGAAGTGGGGTTATTTTGTGCAGCTGAGCAAGGAGGTGGGCCTAACTAATCTGGGTGGGCTCAGTCTCTGTAGGGGAGCAGCTTTCCGGCCATAAACCCCTGAAAAGATAAAGCAATGGTGGATATCTTCTTCACACACTGCCACCACTTGAACTCAGACCCTTGAGGAAGGTTTTGTCATCCCTCTGAGCCTCACCCAGGGAAGGTTTTGCCACTCATATTTGCTATAAGGGTCCTTGACATGGCAGGGTCCATGCCAAACAATACACATTGTCCCAGGACTTCACTCTCTCCCTACACACACATAAAAAAGAGCAGAATGAAAAATCCTAGCCATTCAAAAGTCAGTCCTCTTTCTAAGTACCCCACCTCCTCTTCCTGTCATTCCAATGCTCAACATGTATCTCATATCGCATTACTCCCTTGGCAGCTTGACACTCCCAGGACATGAGTCCTCCTCCTGCCCGCCACGGTCTTATTTACTTTCCCTGTTTAAGCACCTTTGCATCTCACCTCCACAGCACCCCCAGATGATGAGCTGCTGCGAGGGAGGCGCATTGGTGTGTGAATAACCAGAACTGCTCACATCTGCAACATCTGGCCCCACAGCACTCTGAGGAGCTAATGAAATATTCAGAGGCTGGCCGCTACAAATTGGGATACAGAGGTCCCACCCTCCCTTTGCTTTCAATTTCCTTTTTTCAGAGTTTAGTTCTCCAATATCAATTTATGTTTGTGATAAATATTTTAGCACTCTGCCTGCCAGACTTGCAACACAGGGGTGGGGTGCTCTAAGCTGCCAAGCCCCAGAGCTTCTGACCACTCAGCCAGCCAACCTGGACCCCACACAGGGAAGATTCCCGGGAGGACTCTATCCTGCATTCCTACTGCTCCTGGAAAAGACCTCTCCCTTTGGTTTGTCCTTTGTGTCCAATCAAAGACCACACCACCACCCTAATTCCTCCCGAGCAGTTCTCTACCCATCCTGAGATTCTTTCCCAGTGCCAGGTCACCTGTCACATTAACTGAGATCGCAGTCACTGGCTCCGTCACAATTTCCACGTCTCGAATGCGCCCTCCCTCCAAGTCTCCTTCCCCCATAATGCCACAGCATATGCTAGGGAGGTGGCTCAGTGAGAATGGAACTTACTGCACAAACACAAGGTTCTCAAGTTCAATCACCAGAAGTCATGGAAAAACGCTGGTATGTGGTGTGTGTGTCTGTGACCTCACCACTGTGGAAAGGGAAATTTAAGGATCCTTCGGGCTCAGTGGCCAGGTAATCTGTCTAGCCTAGTTGGAAAGTTCCAGGCCAGTAAGAGACCCTGTCTCAATAAACCACGTGAAACAAACCAAGGTGGATGGTGCAGAGGAATGGCACCTGTTGTTGGCCTCTGACTCCACATGCACACGATTTCCCTGAACACACAAACACACACACACACACACACACACACACAAAACAACAACAATAAATAAATCAACCTGACGGTGTTGGTTCCCACCCAGCTTGAAGCTCTCCGAAGGATCCATCTCTCCATAATTTGAAACCCAAACGTCCCCCATCCCATGCAGGCCCATTAGGTCTGGCCAGCAGATACCAGCATGCCGAAGGTCTGCTGGAGGCCTCCCTGCTCCTCTTTGGTGGCAGGTCCCTGAGATGGGCTCAGCCTCTGCCTGGATCTCTCATCACATTGTCCACAACCATCACCCTTGTCTGGTGTATCCCGCATCCAGGCGACAACAACAGCCGGGTCCTGCCCAGATCACTCTTCCATCCTTGGAAGGAAGCATGAGCATTGAGAAATGGCAGGTAGGAAAAAACAGAGATACAAAAGAAAAGACAGAGAGCGAGGGTAGAACCGGAAGGTCAGCCCAGTGAATAATGAATGAATTTATTTCTCATAGGCTTTATATAACCCCATCCAAATAGGAGGGGGAAGGCAAAAGACGTCTTTCCCATGATACAAGGAACATGGTAATCACCTTCTCAATACCCAAAGCATCAAGTAACCACCCTAGGTCAAAACATCCTGTTAGTAACCACACCTTGGGTCAAACTTCCTGTCAATAACCTTGAAGGAGCAAAAATAGGCCTGAACTCTCTGACCTTTGGTCAAGGTGGAACGAATTCACATCTGTGGGCTACCTACTCGCCCAGCCAAAGACTGGCCCAGGACCTAGCAGGATATCAATATGTGGTTATCAAAGCAGCTAGACCAAGACCAGCAGAGAAACCTGTCGCAAGATCAGAGGAGGTAAGCCTGGTCCATACTCTGTCCCTGTCCATTTTCCCACAGATGCTCAGGGTTCCCTGGCTTCACCCAGTCAACCCTGCTTCTTCTCATCTTTCTCTATTTTCTTCTCTTCTTTTTAAGACAGGTCTCGTGTTTCCCACAAAAGACTCAAACTCACTATGTAGTCAAGGATGGCCTTGAACCTCTGATCCTCTTGCCTTGAGTTCTATGAATGCAGGTAGCTGGTGAGAGAAAGGTCCTGCTTCTAATGTACTTGCTGATGTGAGCATCAAATAACGATGTGGAGAGAAGGACTGCCCCAGATTTTTGCTCAGAACCTCTGTAACAGGGAGAAGGTCTCCACTGAAAGGAGTTTCCCAAAATTCATTACTAAAATTGAAGAGAGCCTACCACCTTCTCTAGGGGACTTTGTGCAACCCAGTGCATGCAAACCAAGGTCCCTCCTGGCAGAAACTGCTGTGGGACAGGGTCAATTTCTGGCCAATTTCTGCAATAAGGCTGAGAGAAAAGCTGAGCTCAGTCACGCCGATTCTCAGCAAAGCATGCGTATTCCACGCTTATTTTTGTAATCAGCCTAGTGCTTCCCAACTACTCCTGAGCTGGCAATTAGCTCTATTCCCCTCCGGGAAAAGGCGGGCAGTCCACACATGTCTAACACATCTTGATAAAGCCATCTGTAGTCCAAGGAGGGTTTACACAGGTGTCAGCACCTGCATGAACACCCACAAATGCCCCAGAGGCGGTGCAATCACCCATCACAGGGTTGCCTGTGTGGTTGTCCCTGGGGCTCCACAGCTGGCTGGTAACAAAGAGAAGAGTCGCCATTACAGCCAGATGGTGCGACCCCCAAGCCATGTGCTGCTCACGTGGACAGGGCACACCAGGCAAAAAGCCAGGAGCCTAGCTGCCGTAGCATGGCTTCCACTGGACTGTAGGGCTCCCCGAGGAGCCGCTCCGTCTGAATCTTCACAAAGCCCCCCAGTTTCTGCCACTCTGCAGATCTTCTTGCCTGTCCGTGGTGGAAGAAGTGCAGACACTGGCTGCAAGGCAGCGGAGGTGGGGGTGGGCTCGTTCTCAGGGCTCAGCCCTGCAAAGTCCCCCTTGGAAACCGTTTTTCTTTTCTCCGCTTTCCATTCTTTCACGCAGGGCCCTGGTGCTGGCCCTTCTGCAGCCATCTGGGGACTTTCAGCCTTTACAAAAAGGTTGCTGTGCTGTCTGTCTGCCCACTTTCAGGTTTCCGGGGCTCTCTGGGCTTCACTTGTCTAATACTATGTTCTCCTTGGTCCTTGGCATCCTTAGAAATTTAGACCTTTCTAATTCCTGTACTTGGCCTCTCTCAATGAAGTTAGGGACAGAGCATATGTCCTTGCTGTCACCCACAGTGTCCCCAGGAGTTCCTTTAATCTTTTAGGGAACTTGACTCATAGAAAACCATATCCTTGACCACAACAGAAAACAGTTTCTGAATAGACCAGCAGGAACGAGAACTAGGGTTTATTATCACACATTTGAACATGCATTTTAAGCATGAAGGTTAATAGCAAAGGCTCTTGGGAAGAAATTATGATGCACCCAAGAGCATGGAGGAGCCCTGCTTCAGGTCTGAGCAGTCATCAGCCACATCTGGGTGGTTCTCCAGCTACTCTGCCAAAAGTTGCTGAGAAACTCTTTCATTCACCTTTTCTCTTTCAATAAATGAGAGTACGGGTGGCTCTGGAGGTGCCTTGGACGGAATTACAGCCTGCTAAAGTAAAACTAGGAGCTAGAGTTGCACCCGGGAGTTAGGACCTGGCCTTTTCCTGTGAAGGTTTTTGACGAGAATCCTAGGAAATTGCAGTTTTCAGCTGGAGAGGGAAAAAAAAAAAAAAAAAGACCTCAAAAATTGTTAACTGTGTTGGGATTCGTGAGTCTCAGCTGGTGAGAAGCTTCAACCAGACTCCAGGGTGAGAGATCAGTTCGGTCTCACGTCCCCCATCACACTCCTTCTTTTCTTCCCTGCCCCACTTCAATCAAAATGCTGATAGTAGATGCCGAGTTTGGAAGGGCTCCACCCTCTTCTTGCCTCTGGTAGCGGTAGCATCTGTGGAGGGTGTTAGCTGTTGGCTCATCCACCCACCCACCCAGCACACATTCATCAGATGGACAGTGTAAGCCAAGCCTTTGGGTCAGATACCAGGGAACTCAAGGGGGGGGAGACCAGAAGTCATGTGATTCATCCTGGGGCGAGCAGATGGGGACGGGCAGCCTAATGTGGCAGCTGGGAGGAGCATCATGTGACACAGATCCTGCCCCAGGATTCACACTGCCAAACTAGGGTAGGAAGGGCTACCAGACACCTCTAACCTGTAGCCGGAGGGCTGCATAGCCAATTAAAGCTAGGAATGCCACCTAACCCAAAGCCATAAACTTACTTACAGCCTTAGGGAAATAGTTCTTGCAATGATCTTTTTAACTTTTGTTTGTGTGTGACTCAATTGAATGGCTCTCCAGTGTCACACTATAGACAAAATAGTGTCAGAATATCAAAAGATTAGCAGCCCTGGGACTCACTCCTCTAGATAAAGAAACCAAGGCTGTGATGACTGGCCAGGTGTGGGCCTTTCTCTTGGGCCTATTGACTTGTCCGCCTCTTGCTTTTCTGTCTTCCTGTGTTCTCCGCCCCCTTCATCTCCTCCTCCCCTACCTGCTCTTCGGTGCAGCAGGTGCCTGTTCCCACTAAGTCAGATCTGCGACACACTATCTGATCAGCTAGAGGCCTGTCCCAGGGGCCTGTAACTCAGACATGCCCCTCCATTCTGTCCTCTGTCCACATCTGACCAGGGGACCTCCAGGGTAGTCCACGCTGGGGAGCCTTTTGCCAGTCAGCTAGCAGCACAAAGAAGGCTGCTTCCCACCTCCAGTGCCCTGATGTCAGCTGGCTGATAGCTCTGATTCCTCCGCCCACCCTTCCTCGCTTCACCTTTCTGAACCCCCTCCACTTGGGCTTCTGCCTTAGCCTCCCTCCCACTTACTCTTATACCTTCAGATGCTCCCTCTCCCTCTACCTTTGGAAGAGGAAAAAAAAAGTATCCGTAGGCGTGGAAGCCAGTTTCTGTGACGGCCTAGGCAAAATGCCTGGGCCGCCTGTCACATTTGATTTCAAAAGATAATTCTATTTTGAGCAAAGGAATAATGAAAAGACATCCCCAGCTGTCCTGGAAAGAACTCTTCCTTCCTCCCAGAAGCCTGTGTTCCCCAGGCACCCGAGGTACCCTGGATACCACAGCCCTGTGCTTTCCCAGGTATTATTCTCACATTGCCGTGTGTTCACACCTGAGCCCCGGCCAGCATGGACTATCCCCCTTGCTCTCAATGAGCTCCTGTGTCTCCCTCCCTCTGGAAAGATCGGGTTCTTTCCTCCTGGGCACCCACACAGAGGCTGTCCCTTGAGACCCATCCCTCTATCCGACCCTGTCGTTGGTCTTAAGGCTCTTCGGTGCCAGCATGTGCAGGGTGGACTGGTGTACGAAGACACAGCAGCATTTACCGAATGAACGCGCCTGTAAGAGGACTGACTCACACCGGCCCTGAAACAGAGGAAGGCAGGGCTGCTCATTGGTGGGTTAATTAAGAGCAGAAGCTGTGTGTGGATGGCGGCTGCTCTGCTGGGAGTTTCCCTACAAACCCGAAATGGACTGTCCTGTAGGGTACACTAGGGGACTTAGAGCCACTGGCCAGTCATACTCCTGTCTCTGAACTCAAGCCCCGGCTCAGGCTGCTGGGGATGTGTTTGCCAGAGGCCGTAAGATTCCTTCCATCCAATGTGCATGGCAGGATATGAAAGCTATGGGAGGGTCTAAGCCATAACCTCACCCCCCAGGGCGCCTGTCTGGGCCAATTTTAGGTTAATTTGACACAGGCTCGAGTTATTTGGAAGGAGAGAACCTCAACTGAGAAAATGCCCCTACTGGATTGGCCTGTGGGGCATTTTCTTGATTAATGATTGATGGGAGTGAGCCCAGCCCACAGCAGATGGTACCACCCCTGGACCTGTGGTCCTGGAGATTGTACGAAAAGGAGCTGAGCAACTCACTAAGCAGAGGGTGTTTCTGTTCGGTTTTGTTGTTGTTGTTGTTTGTTTTTTGGTTTTTGGTGTTTTTGTTTGGTTGTTTGGTTGGTTTTTTTGAGACAGGGTTTGGAGCCTGTTCTGGAACTAGCTCCTGTGGACCAGGCTGACCTCGAACTCACAGAGATTCACCTGCCTCTGCCTCCCAAGTACTGGGATTAAAGGTATGAGCCACCATCGCCTGGCTCTAAGCAGAGGCTTGCCATGGCCTCTTCCGGCCAGACTTGGCTTTCCTCAATGACGGGCTGTTACCTGATTTGAAAGTTGTCAATTGAAATAAGCCTTTCCTCCCCAAGTTGTTCCTGTTCTGGTGTTTTATCAGCACAAACGAAACCCTAACTACTACATCGCCCAACAGCACAAGGAAGCCTGCTGTGGCTGGCTTGGCTCTCGAAAGCATGAACAAGGTGAGCATTCTCCTCTCCATTTCCCAGCAGCGGTTACTGCATCTGTTACCCACCTGCGCAGCCCTGGGGAGAAAAGAGCCTGTGGTCCCAGCAGTAGCCTGTCGGGTCCCTGCCTGTGTCTTTCTTATTCTCAATCCTCCAAGGACAGAATGAGGTTTCCAGACGCTACCTGTGCAATTTAAGGGACTATTAAGTTGACCCGGAACCTCTCATGGGAAAGCGTGATGGAGTCTTGCCTTCCTTTGAAGCGTCATACTAGGTTGGCTTTCCTGGTCCTTGGCACTCTCAAAGCGATGTCAGTTAAAACAAAACAAAATATAAATGACAGAAACCTTGGCAATGTGGGGAAACTGTTGTATCCAAGACTCTGAGAGCAAACAAGAAGGCGGAGGGTGGACACACTTAGTTCTCAAGCTGAGAGGGAAGATGCGAAAGACAGCTCTGAAGGGGAATGAAGAAATGGAGGAGCAGGGACAGGGCGGATGCACATCACATGAGGAGATCTCAGGTGACAATAAACTAGGAGACTTTGAGGAAGAGGGGACCTGAGGAAATAGCTTAGTCAGTAAAACCCCTGCTGGGCACGCATGAAGCCCTGAGTTTCATCCTGAGGACCCAGAGTTTGTAATCCCAGAACTAGAGAAGTGGAGACGGGCAGAACCATGGGGCTTACCAGCGAGCCAGCATAGAGGAACCAGTGAGCTCTAGGCCACTAAGAAGCGTAGTCTCCAAGATGGGTGGATAGCACCTGAAGAATGACACCGGGATTGGCTGCTGGCCCCAACATGAATGCACACATATGTATTATAGTATACCCTTACATTTACACATGTGCACACATACCACACTTTTTTTTTTAATCTGAAGGGCTGGCGAGATGGCTCAGCAGTTAACAGTACCGACTGTTGTTCCAGAGGAGCTGGGTTTGATTCTCAGCACCCTCATGACAGCTCACAACTACCTGTAACCCCAGTCATGAGGAATCCAATGCCTTTTTCTGGCCTCAACAGACATCAGGCATACATATGATGCATTGACATACATGGAGGCAAAACCATCTATACATATAAAACAATTTTTAAAATACCTAAGAAGAGTAAAATGCATGGATGTGTTTTTGCCACTTTGTAAGAGCTATGTTCCTTGATTTAACATTTGGACTGAAGCAATGGGTTTGGTAGAAGGAAACTAGAGTATTTTTTATTCCTTGTTTATTACAGATTATTTATAAAAAATAGCAGCTGCATAGCACCTGCCTACACAATTTATTTAAGACGTGTTTAGCTAGACTTTTGCTAGGACTGAATTGGAAAAGTAGAATTACTTTCCAATAGATTAGGTTTATTGACAGCTCTTCCCCAAAATAAGAGAGGTGCTTGCCAGAAAAGCAAGTTATAAGCAGTTCAAAATGAGCTTGAGAGGGGTGCCCAAAAAGGACAGTCAAGTCTGCTTTTTAATTTGTTAGGACAATTTTATTACTTCCCTTTTTCTACTGTTGAGTTATGAGTTATGTGTTCATTTAAAGAATTACTTATTGCTCTCTCTCTGTGTATGAATGTGTGGGGTGTCATTATGTGTGGAGTGTTGTTGTGAGGGGGTGTTGATGTGTGCCACATCTAACATGTGAAGGTATAGGTGCAAAGTATTTTTCAGCACCCAAGAGAACCTCCTTGTAATGGTCCTGGTGCAGAAGGGAGTGCAGTGCTCAAGGAAGTCTCTGGTCATGGCACATGTGGACAGTGGAGTGCAGCACCCATGAGGACACCTGATAACAGTGTGGATGGAATCCAAAGCAAAACAAACTAATACAAGCCTGTAAAACACCATTCTTACTGGAGAAAGCATGAATACATTCTCCAAAGATCAAGACCAAGAAAGATCTTCATTTAGCACTTCTATTTGGCATTGCACGGGGGAGTTAGTTAATGCAATAGGACAAGACAAAGAAATAAAGACGCACAGATTGGAAAGAAGGAAATGAGTTAATTCTATTCACAGATTCTGTAATTGTCTATGTAGAAAACCCCATGGGACAAAGATTCTAACAACTAATGGAATAAGTAGGTGTAGTAAGTTCTCAGGACAAACCAAAGCAAATGTGTTTGTATAACTTGCCATCATATGCTTGGAAGGAAATCTGACCAAAGATTTTGAAGCTCTAAAGCCATGCTGAAAAAAACTAGCCGGAAGAACCAATATTGTTAAATGTCAGTTCTCTTCTAATTCGTCGGTAGATTCCTAACTATTGCAGGCAAGCAGGCCTATTTGCATATGTTGACAATATGGTTCTAACAAGCATGTGCAAGTGCCCAGAATCTATAATACCTAAGACAACTTTGCAAAGAAAGACCAGCGCTCCCTGGTATGGAAATTTACTCTAGTATGCTAGCAATTCTAAGACGGGATGGTGGACTGTAGAGGTGAGTTCATCTGGAAAATGCTTGCTGTGTGTCCTCCTTAGTTTTAACTGCCACCTGGACACAACCACGTACAAATCAGCTGAGAAGGGAGTCTCAGTTGAGGGATTACCTAAATGAGATTAGTTCATGGGCATATCTGTAGGGGACTTGTTGATTGTTAATTGACCCAGACCATCGAGGGCAACATCATTCCCTTGTCAGGGGTCCTGAACTGTGGGAAAGTAAAGAAAGCTAAGAACAAGCAAGCAAGGAAGAATGTGTTTGTTCTCTTTGCTCTTGACTAGTTGTGCTATGACTATTGGAGTGTCTGTTTTGACTGGTCTGGAGTGACAGACCTGGGACTGTGAGCCAAATAAACCCTTTCGCGCCCCTAAGTTGCTTTTTGCTGGGATATTTTATCACAGCGAAAGAAATGAAGCTAGAACACTGTGCAAGCCATCAGGACCCGAGTTTGATCTTCCAGAAGCCGCATTATCAAGCCAGGTATGATCACTTGTATTTGCAACACCAGGGCTGGGAAGTGAAAACAGGCAGATCCTTGAGGCTTGCAGGCCAGCTAGCCTGGCTGCATCAAGAAACTCCAGGTAAAAGTGAAAGGCCCTGTCTCAGAAACCAAGGTAGATGATGTTAGATTGGTGCTGGTGGGGGTGATGCAGAAATAAAGAAATAAAGAAGCAGAATTGTTCTCTCAATCGGAACAATTGACAGGGCAGCAGTCTCTCTAAGGAAGTAGAAACTGTAGAGACTGCACACACACGGCATGGGGCTGGGTGGGGTGGAGGATCTAGGGGTTTTATAGGACGGGAAAGGGGGAACTTGGAAGACTGAGAGTCCATCTGCAGATCAGTTCCCCTGCAGTCTGGAAGAGGTAGATACTGGTGGGTATGGTATGTGAGTCACCCAATCAGAAGCGTCCAGACGTGTTAATGGCGCTTACCTCCCTGTCCAGAGCATCTCAGTCCACCTGAGGCTTGTGGATAGTTAACCCTTCGGATTGTTTTCTGAGAAGCATTTGTGGTTGACCTCTGTCCTCCATACACAGCTCACAAATGTGCACGGGAACCCATGCACACATGAATGAATGTACACACACACACACAGAGGGTATTATAATGGAAATAGAAAACTCAAACTTCTTTCTCTTCTTGCTCCTCTTCTTCCTCTTGTCCTCTCCCCCAACTCCTCCTCCTTCTTTCTTGATATATATCCCAACCTGGCCTCAAAATCTCCCTCCTAATACCTCAGTTTCCAAGGTGCTGGAGTTACAGCTGTATGTCACCATGCCTGACTCAGAACTCCTTAAGCAACTTTAGGCAGCTCCTTTTCAGTGGTTCAGAGAATAGCTACAAGCCATCCTAGGCTCTGCCTGTGTGCCCCTAACCTGCTCCAGTGAGCCTCTGACCCTAGAATATCTCCAATATCCGTGTCCTCCATAAGGATGCCCTTCCACCCAGAGCACTCCCAGAAGCCAAGGTAGTCACTGAACATCCCTGCTTTCCATACTGAATGATCACCCTCTCAAGGACGCAGGCACTTGACTTCGGAGAGTCACTAAGATGTGACTAGTCTATCCGTTCCCTGCACTCAGATGTCCAAAGGCTTGCTACAGCACCATGTGCAACATCTGCAGGAAGGTTAGTTAGCCTGCTTGACATGCTAGAGTTCCTGGGGCAAGCATAAGGGTAACCAATGACTCGTTAACCAAAGACCATAAGAACATTTCCAGGAAGAACTAACCAAGGGGAGAAAGACTCCTCCCCCAGAGTGGGCAGCGCTTAGGGACAGTGGGGCCATGGATATAGATGTCCAAGGAAAACACAATGCTGCTTTGCTTGCTCACCTTCATCTCTCGTCAGGGTTTGCAAGGCAACCAAAAGCAAGTTTTAGACTCTTAACTGTTACAACCAGCGAGGCACAGCTACCCATCCCAGCATCTTAATTAAGGAAACAAGGGACAGTGAAAAGCAGAGAAAGGGGGTGTGTTCAGTATGGTCACATTGGAGAGAGGAACTATTGCTCTCGGCTTGTCTTCAGATTATGAGGTTTAAGCTTAAGAGCCAGAGGCAAGCACAACGAAGCCGTTCTGCTGATAGCGGGTTTCCATCTGTCTTTGAGCCCTCTGTCTTGCAAGACAGTCCAGTAAGGTGTTGGAAACCTGTTGAATCTCTGCCTGGGGGACAAGCTCTTTCCCTGAGTAGCACTGGGACTACAGCCTTCCCTTCCCCAGCATGAAATTCCTGGGGAAACTTGAACTCTTTGAAACCCACTGTTTCAAGACTTTAAGAGCCAAAAGGAGGGGTCGACCAGCTCTCCCTCCAGAATCTTTTCTCCTGCTAGGATGGTTACAAGAGGATAGTTTCCCAGTTGTGTCTCCATTTTCTGTTTGCTTCCTTCTTTTTATTTAAGGGGTAGACTATGAACAAAGGCATTCCAATTCAATGACATCAGCTTTTAAATTGTTGGTGCAAGTAGATATGTGCGCATGCCATGGCGCATGCGTGAATGTCAGAGGACAGCCAGGGACAGTCAGCGCTCTCCTGCCACGGCACATGCGTGAATGTCAGAGGACAGCCAGGGACAGTCAGCGCTCTCCTTCCACGGCACATGCGTGAATGTCAGAGGACAGCCAGGGACAGTCAGCGCTCTCCTGCCACGGCACATGTGTGAATGTCAGAGGACAGCCAGGGACAGTCGTCAGCGCTCTCCTTCCAGTTTGTCTTACCAGGACCAAACTCAGATCACATGGTTCAGCAGGAATCATTTTCTCCAACTGAGGCATCATACTGGCCCCGGGATATCACGTACTATGTGGGCGGTGGGTGGAAGGAATGTCCTGTCCTATCCCACCTGGCCCTGTGTCTCTTTCTCTCAGATCAGGCCTCAGGTAGCCCAGGCTAGCCTTGAACACTGTACAGTAGAAGATGACCTTGAACACTTCTTTCTACTGACCCTGCCTCAAAGTGACCTCCTTTCCTTTGTTTCCTCTTGCTTCCAGCATAAGCTTGTAAATCATTTAGACATATCTACCTAAATTATCCCCCTTTACAGCTTGAAGCACAGAAATGGGTCATTATCACATATATATTGTAGGAGGAAGTCAAATCTAAATGATATTTATGACAGGATGAAAGAGATTAGGATCTCCTGACTACAAAGAGCCTTTCGTAAGTCACTAAATGGAAAACTACAGCTTGATTTTACAAGGACCAAATTTTACAGTTAACTCTTCGATGCCCTTATTTTTAACTAGGCCTGCCCGGCCAAGACAAACACCTGCAATAACAGAATTTTTAAACAATATAGTAATAGTGAGAGGCAGGACACAGATATAAAGACAATCATACCTATGCATTAATATACTATCACTGTAATGTCAAGTTAATAGGTCGTCCTGAAAAATGTTTGTATACACACACACACACACACACACACACACACACACACCTCAACATGTGTCTTCAATTAGGCATGACAGGAATACTAATTTTTATCATATAGTAAATTGTGCTTTTGGTTTTGTCTGTTTGTTTGATTTAGAGTTTTTGAGACAGGCTTTCTCTGTGTAACAGTTGTGGCTGTCCTGGAACTCGCTCTATAGACCAGGCTGGCCTCGAACTCACAGAGATCCCCCTGCCTCTTCCTCCCAAATGCTGGGATTAAAGGCATATACCACCACCTGGCTGTAAATTGTTTTTAAACCCATAAAAATTAAATGACCAAAGAATTGCTACTTGGTTATTTTAGGAATTCTGGAAGCATATTTAATTTTCTCTTATATTGTTTTTAGAAGCAAAATGACACATAAAAACAATTGCATGAAACCAATAATCATGAATAAATGACTACATTAAGTTAGTTGCACTCTTGGAGAGAGAGAGAAAGAGAGAGAGGGGGAGAGAGAGAGAGAGAGAGAGAGAGAGAATTTTCACTCCTATGTCTTTGAGATGTAAGAAATCCCCCAAAAGGCAAAATTATCAATATATGCACTGTGTGTAATCTTGGTTTAGTATTGCCCCTGTTTTCAGAACTGATCACCAGGGAGAGGTAGATAGGTAGATGCTTAACTATTTTTAAATGCCAGAAAATCCCACTTTGTCTATCAGTAGAGTGATCTGAAGTTCTTTACCAAATCTCAGCGAGTCCTGATAACGCAAAACTTTATGTTTTAGTTTTTATCCAGGCAGTGAACACAGTATGGGACTGCCTCTTGCTCTATATTTTATCAGAAAGGGGGCTGTAAACATTTTTTCTTTTGAACTGTTAGAGAAGAGAGTAGAAAGAATAAAGAAAAGTGAGAAAGCATGAGACTGATGAGGTTAGATCCCATCCTCACTGGTCTGGCTCGGGTCACACAGCTTCCACACAAACTAGACACTCACACCTGACACACCACCAAAGAAAGAGGGCCACATGCCTAGGTCACAGTGCAGAACTACAGCATGTCTGACCTCAAACCCACCAGTCCTATAGACATGTTCTCCAATGAGAATTACCTAGGTTAAAACCAGGTCACATAATTTCACAGAACAATCACAAATTTTATCAAAAGATTTAAAGTGTTTAAAGGTCACACAAAAGAGAAGATCAATTAACCTAAAGAGGGTAACAATAAATGCCTGAATGATACCCAAGAAAATACAAATATGCATATGGTTGAAGGAAATTGTGAAGATTATTCAGGGTTTGGAAGTTGAGTTCAGTAAGAATTAAAAATATTGAAGAGAACTCAAGATGAAGTGAAGATCGAATTGAAAATCTCAGTAACCCAGTTAGAAAACTCAGTGGGGGAGCATTATGAGTATAATAGATCATGTAGACTATTAGGATTTGAAGACAAAGAAGATGAATTGGAACACTCTAGTAAAGAATATGAAATTTGAAAATAACACAAAGAAACATGCAACAACTTTGGAACATCATGAGAAGGTCAAATCTTCAAAGTATGGATGAAAGAAAACAATTCCAGATCAATGGAATAAACTAGATCTTTAAAGGGAACATAGGAGAAAACCTTAGCCACTGAGGAACCACCCACCACACAGACATAAGAAGAACACAGAACACCTAATAAACAGGACCAGAAAAGAATTTCCTTGTGCCACATTAAGTTAAAACATTAAATATACAGAACTAAAAGGCTCTAAAAGCAGTAAGAGAAGACAAAACAAACACACACACACACACAAAAAAAACCCCCACAAGTAACATATAAAGGAAACTCCATCAGAACAACAGCTGATTTCTCAACAGAAACTTTAATAGCCAGAACAACCTGGAGCAATGAACTTCGAATTCTAAAGGATCACAGAGGCCAACCTTGACTAGTCTACCCGGCAGAACTCCCTGCCGTAGTTGAAAGAGACAGAAAAGCTCCCTGCAATATAAGCAGCGTACGAGAAATCATGCATGCCAAACCAGGCCTGCAGAGAACATCAAAAGCAACACTTCAGACTGCAGAGAGGAACAAGAATAGCCAAAAGACTACAGAAAGAAAATGATTGAAACTATAATTACTGAACACAAAATACAACTAAGGACACAAACAGAAACAACTACAACAGAACGAGAGCAATCAACACACACCTTCCAATAACAGTTTAAGTATTAATGGTCCCAACTCCCCAGTCAAAAGTCACAATTTTGTTGAATGGACTAAGTAATGAATTCAATCTGTCTATTATCTACAAAAGATTCATTTTACCTTCAAAGATAAGAGTCAGCTTTAGGAGGCTGGAGAGATGGCTCAGTGTCTGGGAGCACCAGCTGCTCTTCAGAGGTCCTGAGTTGCATTCCCAGCAGCCACATGGTGACTCACAGTCATCTACTGTGGGATCCAATGCCCTCTTCTGTCATGCAAGCATGCATGCAAGTAGAATACTCATGTATACAAAATGCATAAACAAATAGAAGATGGATGGCCAAAAAAAAGTCAACTTTAAGCAAAATGATGGGAACAAATATTCCAAGCCAGTGGAACCAGGAAGCAAGCAGTTGCCACCAATACAATATATGGAAAAAAAAAAAGACTTTAAAACAACTTAAAAATATAAACAAGGGCATTTTATTCTAACCAAGGTAACATTACAATCCTAAACATATATGGGGCAAACTCTGGCACACCCAGTTTTATTTTAAAAACACACACACACACTTTGGACTTAAAGACACATGTTAACTCCAACTCAGTAACAGGTGATTTCAATACCCCAATTTCTCCAACAGACTGGTCATACAGTTAAAAATTAAAAAGAGAAACCTCAAAACTAACTGATATCATGCATGAAATGAGCATGACAGATCTGTACAAAAAACTCCGTCCAAACAGCAAAGAACAAAAAAAGTCTACTCTAGAGCCCATGGAAGCATCTCTAAACTAGGCCACATGTTTGAACACACACAAAAAAAAATTATTAAATTCAGAAAAATTTACCTCCATATATTTTTTTCTAACCCAACTGCAATAAAACTTAAAATCAATACTAAATGAATCTCTAGTAACTACACAATTTCAGGAAAATTAAATAACACAATACTGGATGATGAATGGGTCAAAAAGAAGCCAACAATTTTTTTCCCTGAAATTAAATGAAAATGAAACACAACACAAAAAAACAACCCTCTGTAACATATTAAAAGCAGTCCTAAGAAGAAAATTTATAGCTCTAGGATCCTACATTAAAATACAGAAAAGGCACAGATGAATGGCAATGATGTATGCAAGAATTTGGAAAAACAAGAACAAAACAAACCCAGATCCAGTAGACAGACAGCAAGGAATAAATAAACAAACAAATAAATAAAATCAGAGCAGAAATCAATGAAGTAGAATCAAAGAAAACAGTGCAAAGAGTCAACAAATCCAAGAGGTATTATTTCCTTGAGACGATAAACAAGATCAGCAAACTCTTGACCCAATTAACTAAAAGAAAGGAAGCGATGACCCAAATTAACAGAATCAGAGGCAAACATGGAAACATTACAACGGACACCAAAGAAATTAAGACTATTGTAAAGGGATACTTTAAAAATGTATACTTTATTAAACTAGAAACTCTAAAATAGATGAGTTCAATCAAATTCATTCAAACAAAGTTAGACTTAGAGAGATTAACAACCTAGTCAGACCATAACAAATACACAGACTGAAACAGTAATAAGAGCTTTCCACCTCCAACAGCCTAGGCTCAAATAGATTCACAGTAGAATTCTACCAGACTTCCAAACATTTGTGATCAATACTCCTCAAATTACTCCAAAGAGAAGGAAGAGAAGAAAAGGAGGAGGAAAAGAGAGAGAGAGAGAGAGAGAGAGAGAGAACAAAAAGAAATAGAAGGATCACTTCCAAACTCTATGAAGGCGGTTTCACTGTAATACCCAAACCAGTTAAAGATACAACAACAAAATTAAAACCGCGGGCTGATATTTCTTATAAACAAGGATTCAAAAAACCCTCAACAAAATATTTGCAAACCAAATATGGTTATGTATTGAAAAGATTATCCATTATGACCAAGTTGGCTTTATTCCCGAGATGCCAGGATGGTTCAAGGTACACAAGTCAATAAATATAATAAACCACACAAGTGGACTTAAAGACAAAAAAAAAAATCACATGATTATTTCAATAGATGAAGCAAACGCCCTTTACAAAATCCAGAAAGCTTTCGTGGAAAAAGTTTTAAGCTGTTGGTTACCATCAAGACATGAGTGTCACTATTGACCTTCAGGAGTATCTTGCAGGGCTGGTCACTGTGGCGAGGAGAGGCTGGAGAGGGCTGCTGATTGCTACCCCTCTGGCATCTTGCATAGCACCTTTTTGAGCTATGAAAGCTGGTCTCCAGGAGGAGGTGCCTAAAGCTAAGATGGTTTTTTGCAGACAACAGAAAGATGGACTTCGTTTCTTACTCCATTCAGGCAGCCTGTGTCTTTTGACTGAACGTCTATCAGTGAGTTTGGAGATGGAAGCAGGGTTGGTGGAAGAGGGGAGGGCAACTTATCAGTCAAAGATGGCTCAAGAACAAAGCGTGGTCTGGAGCTAAGTGTGTAGTTATGGAGTTCCCATCTCTTGTCTCAATGCCCACTGCAAAGGCTACACAACATCTGCCACAGCCTTCATACAATCCTGTCCTGTATGTTCTACTGTCAGTGACTATAATGTGTCCTCTAGTCTGTCAGCCTTTCCAGAATGTCCCCATACTTATAAGGTTTACTCCATTCATAAAAGAGGCCTACCACCCTGTACTACATAGTGATATGGGAGTCCCCTCTGTATGCTATGAATATGTTTTATTGAGGGCAGGGAAGAATATAGCTAGGTAGAAAAACTAAATCGAATGCAGGGAGAAAGAAGACGGAGTCAGGCAGATGCCAAAGAAGCAAGCCGCCCAAAATGCCCAAGAGGCAGCTGACCAAGGAGCAAGATGTGACAAACCACAAGCCTCGTGGTAAAATATACAATAATGGAAATGGGTTAATTTATGATGTAAGAGATAGTTAATAAGAAAACTGAGCCAATAGCCCAAAGAGTATACAAGTAGGAGTAAGCCTCAGAGTGGTTATTTTATAAGTGGCTTCAGGAAAAGGCGAGTGGGGAAAACTCAGCCCAGGGGGACCAGCAGGATGGAGAATATTTGTAACTACAACAGAGAGGCAGCTAGCGACCCTGGGATTTCCTCTAAGGAAGCTTTGCTCTCGAATGCTTGGTGTTAGCTGCATATTCTATCAGCTATTGCAGGGAGCATGCAACTGTCACTGCACACCATCCACAGGGGGAAATGTAGCTGTGTTGGGACTGCTCTCACCTGTGAATGTTTCACCCTCAAGGGATCGACCTCAGTTGCATGTCTTATCATTCATCCCAAGGGTTGTGCTGTTGATTCTCCCAACTCAACTTGTCCTATTAATCTCTGCTTGAGAGGTAGGTTAGGTTACATGACTTTAAGTAGGTTGTGTGACTTTACCTAGGGAGATGTGAACAAGTTTATTCAACCAAGAGAAGACGCAGATAATAGACATGCACATAACTTAATGAACTAGTGAGTACATTTATGGAGATTACTTACTGCAGTATGGGTGCCCCCAGAAGCAGCTGCATCTGTAACAGTAACAAGCTGGCCTGCTTTTTGTCCTGGCGGCCCAGCTACCTTACACCTGAAATAATCACACAGAAACTGTATTCATTTAAATCACTGCCTGGCCCATTATCTGTAGCTTCGTATTGGCTCTCACATCTTGATCTAACCTATTTCTAAAAATCTAGATGTCACCACGCGGTCGTGGCTTACTGGGAAAGATTCAGCATGTCTGACCTGGTGTCTCTATAGCAACTCTCTTACCACCCTTCTTTCCAGCCTTTGATTCTATCTACTCTGCCTACCTAAGTGCTGCCCTATCAAAAGGCCAAGGCAGTTTCTTTATTAACCAATGAAAGCAACACAAATACAGACAGACCTCCTACACCATGCATCTGTAGGTGACAACTCACAAAAGCTACATTCCCGGAGCTCATTGCACAACTTGCAGGCAACTCTACTGGAGAGTCTCCTTCTCTAGCAATTCTTTACTGCTTCTATATGCCTGTAGGGGGCGTTTCTGAGGCTTGGGACTTTCTGGCCTTCCCTAGCCTTTTTTTTTCCCTACTTTTCCTCAGCATCTTGTTTCACGAGCCTCCTTCCTCCATCCAGGAGGGGGCGCTTCAGTCTAGAAGAAGTAGCTGTGAAACAGCCATATTTCCAACATGTCTAAGGCAAGGTTCTCTCTTTCTATGCTGTCTTTATGGGAGGAAAGGGTTGTATGTGTGCATGTGTACATAAATGTGTACCTCAATTGTCTGCCTCCATAGGTCTCTAACTGAACTGCAAGCTCACCATGTTGGCTAGGCCAACTAGCCAGTGAGATCCTGGGGTCTACCTACCTCTATCACAGCGTACTGGGGTCGCAGACAAGAAACAATTAGTGCTAATGGTGAGCTTGACAAAAGTCTAGAGTCACCCTGAATATGAGCCTCTGAGCATGCCTATGAGAGACTATCTTGATTACATTGATGTGGGAAGGGCTGCTCGCTGTGAATGGCACCATTCCCTGAATGGGGTCCTAGGCTGTCTAAATGGAAAAGGAAATTAAGTAGAGGTCTTTTTCCCCCCTTATTTGACTGTATACACAATGTTACCAGCTGCTTCAAGCTCTCGATGCCTTGATTTCCCATCAAGACTGACTAGAGACTTTCTAGTCCCTAAGTCTTTCTTCCCTCGAGTTTCTTTAGTTTGAGTATTTCACTGCAAGAAAAGTTTTTTTAAAAAAAAAAAAAATCTAATACAAGGCACATGCATCTATGACTGAAATCGTTAATGTGGGTCCTGGGGATTCAGACTCAGGTCCCCAGATTTACTACACAAGTACTCTTACCCACTGAGCCACCTCCCCAACTCCCTCTCTGCTGCTGTCTTTCTGGTGGGTGCATGTTGAGAACTATAAAGTCCTTGGGATAGAACAAGTGAAACAACCCTGGGCCAGAAGTTCCCATGTCCTAATTTCTGGGACCTGCAAGTGGTAGCTCAAACACAGGCTACCTGAGATAGGGAAGATTTACAGGTTTACCTTGGTTCCAGGGTCTGGAAGTTGAAGAACATGGTCTAGGACATGGTGGAAGACAGAAGCACAGTAGGCGCGTGCAGTTGGCATGCACAGGAGCGGCAAAGCAGGAGGGGCACCCTCGCACTACAATAACCTGATCACACCATCACTAACTCCTTCTTACTAGAAAAACATCGAGGCGCTCAGAAAGTGTCCCATGACCTAATCATCATTGTTCTCACTTCCCAATGCGACCACAGAGGAATCAAATTTTAACATAAGTCAAGGAAAACAAAAATGCCAGTGGTGAGCTGATCCTGCAGACAAGAGTACAGTAATGCTGTTGAGAGAGGAACGCTGCCCTGGAGTATATATGGGTTATGACACCTGATCACTGGGTCCTTCCAAGGAGGTAGAGAGCCCAACACTGGAGGTACACAGAACTTGGAGTGGCATGCCAGGGGCACAAGAGTGTCAGCAGCTCTAAAATAAGAGAGGCAGAGTGCCTCTGCTCAGCCCCAGGAGGGAAAAGCTCTGCTCCTGTGACCTGAGTTTGAATACCACCGATTTCCTGGCATAAGCGCATATGATCACTTAGGCCACGGTTCTTACCTAGAGAGGGGTGTCCATGTTCCACACTCACAGAGCATCCCCAGACCCCAATAGAGTAGCTTAGGAGGAGCTGGTGGGACCACAGGAGAACCAGGCTGTTGAGACAGGTTCACAAGCATACGTCAGGCTGAGCTGGTGTGGGCCTTTCCTCCCACACAGGCTGACAGGCTGACAGGGCTGAGGTACAGGGCCTTCAGAGCCAGGCAGGAGGTGCTGCCACAGGGGAAGCAGAAGGATGTCCCAAGCAGCAGAGCAGCTAGAGCAGAGGACTTCAGGAGAAGCTCCAGGGCAGGGTGCTGTCTACTGCAATGGAAGTCCTTAGAGTTATGTTAAGACACAGTGTTGTACAGTGAGGGCTGCCTGGGCACAAGCCCAAGGGCTAAGTGCCAAGAAGCTTTAGCACAAACTGGTTTTTACCCCCTCTGGCTTTTGCCTCCAGTACTATGTGTATAATCACCCTGCCCTGAGAGAGATTTACTGGGTGGCCATTGTGTGTTCTAGGGGACAGCTAGCCACACTTGAGTAAGCAAAACAAACTCCTGACCAGGAGCGACCCTGCCCATATGGTCTTGCTGTCCTTGGGCTCTGGTAGGCCATACTCGCTGGTGACTTGGGATGACTCTGTGAGATTTCATTCTTAATGCGTTGGGGGATATTCCCATGTGTGTGTCTTCACAGAACCCACGCTGAAGTTCATATCTGCACAGGACCAGTTTGGAGACGGCACAAAGACTTTCCTCATTAGTGAAACTCTGAGGCAGGGTGGAAGTATGTGCCTGCTCTTCAGCAGGAGGCCAAGGAGACAGCCTGGCTCGTACTGTATCCCAGCAACTGAAGTAAACAAGTGACTCCCAGGTGAGTATAAATGTTTGCCCTCCTTAAAAGAAGAAGGGTCCACAATTTTAAAACTACAGGAGACTCCCCAGTACCCACGGACCCAGAATGTAGCTACCAGGGAGCACTCAAAAGTCCCAGGTCAGAAGAGCTGGAGGAACAGTTCGGTTTCTCTTGAAGCTGTGCTTGCTGTGCGAGTATGAAGACCTGCATCCAATCACTGGAGTCTACGTAAAACATCCAGGTGTGAAATGGATGGAACTAGGAAAACCCTTCCTGAGTTAGGTATCCAAACCCAGGAAGACAAACATGGGATGTACTCACTCATAAGTGGATATTAGACTAAAGAAAAGATAACCAGGCTGTAATCCACAACCCCTGAGAAGTCAACTAACAAGAAAGACACTAAGGGAGATATATTTCCCCTAGGAAGGGGAAATAGATAAAATCTCCTGAGAAGATTGGGAGTTGGGGGTGAAGAGGAGGGGGAGGAGAACATGAGGGAATGGGATGTTGAGTTGGGGGTGGAACAGAGAGGGAGAGCAAGGAAAGAGATATCTTGATACAGGGAGCCATTATAGAGTTAAGAAGAAATCTGGTGGTAGGGAAACTCCCAGGAATCCACAAGGATGACCCCAGCTAAGACTCCTAGCAATAGTGGAAAGGGTACCTGAACTGGCCTTCCCCTATAATCAGATTGATGACCACCCTAATTGTCATCATAGAACCTTCATCCAGCAACTGAAGGAAGCAGACGCAGAGATCCACAGCTAAGCACTGGGCCGAGCCCAGTTGAAGAGAGGGAAGAGGGCTTGATTACATGAGCAAAGGGGTCAAGATCATGATGGGGAAACTCAGAGACAGCTGACCCAAGTTTGTGGGAGCTCACTGACTCAGGACTGATAGCTAGGGAACCTGCATGGGACCAAACTAGGCCCTCTGAGTGTGGGTGACAGTTCCATGGCTTGGGCCATCTGTGGGGCCACTGGCAGTGGGACTAGGATTTATCTCCAGTACATGAATTGGCATTTTGGAACCTATTCCCTGTAGAGGGATACCTTGCTCAGCCTTGATGCAGAGGGGAGGGGCTTGATATGCCAGACTTCATAGACTTCCCATGGGAGGCCTTATCCTTTCTGAGGAGTGGATGGGGATTGGGTGGGAGGAAGGTGGAGAATGGGAGGGAGGAGAACTATGGTTGGTATGCAAAATGAGAAAAAAAAACCTTTTAAATTAGAAAAAAAAATATTCAGGCATGGTAGGTAGCTTATAATCCCCAGAGCAGAGACAAACAGATCCCTAGGGCTTGCTGGCCAGCCAGCCTAGCTGACTCAGTGAGCCTTGAGTTCCAGCTAAAAAACCTGTCTCAAAACAAAAACAGAAGTAAAAACAAGATGTATAGTTCCTGAATAACAGACTCCAAGGTTGACTCTGGCTTCCATGTGCACACATGTTCAAGCACACACACACAAGTCCAAGCATACACACACATGTCCATACACACACACAAGTCCAAGTATACACACACAAGTCCAAGCATACACACACAAGTCCACGCATACACACACACATGTCCAAGTACATACACACAAGCCCAAGCACACACACACAGGTCCAAGCACACACACACACACACAAACACACACACACACAAGTCCAAGCACACACACACACAAGTATAACACACACACACATGTCCAAACATACACACACATGTACAAACATACACACACATGTCCCTGGGGTCTTGAGGATGGACAGAGGCATGTTCTCTAACAAAAGACCCTGTTTACATCAAACACATTCTTTTCTGTGAATGTATAAATGTCCCACTTGCTGAGAGGAGGGTGTGGGAATCTGAGCTATGTCCATCTGACTCCACAACCTAAACCCAGAGACTAAAAAGAATACAAGTACATGGAGAAGCTGCAAACAGTGGATGTGGGGTGGGGATGCTTCGCAACTCAGAGAGGGAAGGTGGAGTTCCCAGGTACCATGGCAGTGGAGACCTTGAACTCATGAGAGAGGAAAACAGAATGAAAAATGTCTATGCAGCATCTCTTGGCCTCTTCCTACCTCCACCCCTCCTCCTCCATTCCAAAGTGTAGCCACCAGAGAGCCCCCATGCTGTGCTTCTGTCTACAGGAAGAGTTTGGGAGAATTTATTAGGAGCTGAAGAAATGCTGACCCTACAATCTTGCCGGTCTAGCAGGCACCTCAGAGCTGTCATCAGATGGCCACAGGCAAAAGGGGAGGGCTGCCAGAGCAGCAAGGAGCTGCTCACAGAGCCCAGACCACCAACGGCCAGCAGGAGGGATGGCAGAGGCAGACATGGCACACTGGGTGTTAATTGCACACTCTGCCTGCAGCGCTGAGCAAGGCCCAGCAAGCCCAGGGAGGTCATCTGGGAGGGCCAGGGTGGAGAGAAACGGGGCCACCTGAGCAAGGCTGGCCCTTGGACTCTCCAGCATCTGGGGCAGGTCATTTGCCCAGTTCACTCCTTTTAAAAGCATGGTGGGAAATGCCAAGTGAAAGAAAGACTGCTTTCCCTACATCTGCCTCCTTTTCTGAGTCCTTTCCTGATCCATAAAATAATATTTTCTTAATCCTCCAACTACTACCTGTTTTAATGTCTTCTGTTAAAGTAGTCATAATTGCTACTGGCAATGAGAAAACTATGAAGTTACAGGGTTATAGTGAACTGCGCGCGCGCGCGCACACACACACACACACACACACACACCATCCATGAGAGGAGTCCTATGAAGAAAGAGTTACAGATGAGAAATCCCAAATTCAAAGAGGCTGAGTGACTTTCCCCAGGTCACACACGAGCTAGAACTCGGGCAAGGTCTAGATACCAGGAGCCCCACATTCAGTAACATGGCTGTGTTTTCACATTTGTAGGTTCGTGGGAAATTAACACCCGATTCAGTGAGCAGAGCAAGAATCACCCCACTGAACAGATGTGGAAACTGAAACCCGGTAAGGATCTGCCTACTCAGAACCTGAAAACTCCATGTCCTAACTCACGCCACACAACTGGGTGTGATAACGTTTGCTTTGTAATCTCAGTACTGGAAAGGGAGACGGAGACAAGAGGGTCCTTGGGGCTCACTGGCTAACCACCCCTGCTTAATCACTGGCAAGCCTCAGGTCCCAATGAGAGGCCCAGCCTCAAAAAACAAGGTGGATAACTCGTAAGGAACGCCTGAGGTTGACCACTGACCTCCATGTATATGGGCACACACATGATCACCTATACATACATGAACATGTACACATCCTTGCATGTGAACGAATACTAGAGTGTTGCTCGCCTATGCACATTGTCTGTGCTCTTGCCCAAGGCCACAGGGTATTAAGGACAGGAGCAGGAAGCCCACTCTGTCAGGAGTCAGGGAACTGCAGCCTGCTCAACCTCCCTGCCTTCTAGTGACAGAATGATCACTACGGCTGTGTTTGTCCACAGCTCTTGATACTAAGCAATATTTCCAACAAAAGTCTTGTAAATTGATTTGTAGGAGAGGGGGTGATGGAGCACAAAGGGGGGCTGCAAACATTGAATCTAACACCAAACTAATCTAATATGCCCAATTTTGTATTCCTTCCCTACATTTAATGTGTGCAAGCAAATCATTGGCGCCTCGGCTTGCACATATATCTCAATGTGCAATAGTAAGGCGGCAATAAATAAAGGCGTTATCTAGATAAATGGCTGCCAGGCAGGGTGAAGCACGAGGAATGGTTTGTGCGTAGCTATTGCTTTACAAACAGGAAATTCACTTCTCCCTTGACCCTTGGCTGTGGCCAGCTTTTGGAATTCTAGAACAAATAAGAAGGGGCAGGGGAACCTAGAATAGCAGGGGGAAGCAGAAAAGGGTTTCCAGGACTACCAGGAGAGGGTATCATAAGTGATAACGATGCCTGGGGCTCCATGGCCCTGAACCCACCCTGGTTGCAGCCTAATCTTTGATCTCCGCCTACGCACTTGAAAATAGCCAGTCAACCATGACAGCATGCTCTGCAGACCCCGGCCTGCACCGCCTGTACCAACACCAGCCAAGCATTTTGACCTGGATCATTTCTCCACCTCTCCCTTTGCAGTACCAAAGCCACATGTTCCCATGGGCACTGCTGGAGAAGCCAAGCAAGGATTCAGCCTCTCCTCACCTTCCACCAATCTAGCCTGCTCAGAGGTGCTTGCCCTGGAGTTTCCCGCTGAGATCCTCAGTGGCTTCCTTTTTCTACCCTTGTTAAAACTCTAGAAACTTCCTTTTATGATTCCCTCTCGAGCTCTCTTATCTTTGCTGTTCTCACTTAGGCTCCTGTAAATAAACTGTGTGCTCTTTAAAGGCAGGAGCTTTATCTAATTTACCTATTTGTTTCTCAGCACCAAGTAAAGTTCCTGGGATACTGGGATGCCAAAGGCTGGTTGGCTATGCAGGTGGAAAGTGTGTGTGTGTGAGTGTGTGTGTGTGTGTGTGTGTGTGTGTGTGTGTGTGTGTAATGAATGGGTGCATGGATGGAGGAGCGAAATCAATGGATGGGTGCATGTATGCATGGATGCATGGGTGGGTAACTGAATGTGCCAGTAAGTAAGTGAATAGATGGATAGATGCATGGGATGGAAGCATAGAGGAATTGATGCATACATGCATGGTGAGTTCACAGATTTGAAGATGGATACATGGATGCATGCACGCATGATAATTGGGTGGGTCAGTGGTTAAGTGAATGGATGGATGGATGCATACCCGGATGCATGGATGCATGGATGAATAGATGGCAAACTGATAAATGTGTGAATAGATAGTTGAGTATATAAAGAAATGGGTATACAAAAAAAGATGGATGCAGGTAGATGACTGGGCGAGTTAGGGGGTGGGCAATCAAAAACAGGAACACAGCTGGTTGGAAAAGCGTAGAGTGAGGATCAGTATGAAGGAGCAAAGATCCAACCCATACGTTCGCCATTAAATTCCCTGGGACCCTGAGAAGTTCAGATTCTAAGCAGCAGAACAGATTTTAATACATTATGAGCGCTGGGAAGATGTGTCATTCAGTAAAGTGCTTCCTTTGCAAGCATGAGGACTTGAGTGAATCCCCCAGAACCACCATAAAAAGCCAGGCACAGTAGTGTGCACTTGTGATCCCAGCACTGGAAAGGCAGGGATAAGAGGATTCCTGTCAAGACAAGCCAACTGGTTCCAATTAGAAAAATGAGGGACCCTGCCTTAAAAGAATGAAATGGATGATAACTAAGAAACAAGATCTATACACACACACACACACACACACACACACACACACACACACACATTTTATAAAACTATACCATGAACCTCTGGTGAAACCCATATCCCACATCATCCCACTATATCCAATCCCATGACAAAACATTGCTCATCTTCATAGCATGTCAGCCCTGAGGTGTTTTCAGGCCCAGTGCCTGCTCCTGCCACCATCCTAGGCTCTTCGGAACCTCTCATTCAATACGGCATGTCCCTCTTGGGGCTCCAGCTGCCTGTGTGCGGCCATCCTCCAGTAGCTGTCATGACTTCACTTTTGGATAATGTCTCAACTGCAGAGTCCTGCAGTCACGGTATTAAAACATATGCCTGAATCAAATGAGATTCTTCCTTCAAGCTGAGCCCCCAAATCCCACTCTATTCCCATCTAATTACAATCACCCCAGGTTACACCCTATTGCCATTTTGTTCATATCAGCGTAATTAGAAATGTCAAATACTTTATAAGGCTCACAGTATGTTTGATTGAAGAGTATCTGGTCTTATGTCCTGATATCAGCCTACTTTAAAGAAAAAAAGCATCAATGAAGCACGTCTTTTTTAATAAGTTGCAGAGGCTCCAGCAACTGCCAAGGTCTTTTTAAATTTCTCCCTTCGGTACTTCTTTGCCTGAGAATAGATATTAACACTAGGATGTACATAAAAAATAAAACCGGGTGAAGTGTTTAAGATCATACATGGGCTTAACAGTGTACTAAATTCCAAACCGTAAACACCCACTTTAGCTGCTGTTTCTTCCTCTAAGTTGGACTCCAAATCTCAAGATGAGTCAGCCCTTCAGGCATCAAGTGAGGACCTATTTCTCACCTTTCCGGCTCTACAAGTGCAAAAATGATGAGTGTTCTACTTATGCCTGAGATTCTTCACTGTAAGAGGGGACAAACGCAACTGCCCCAGAGGGTGATTGAAGATGTGAGACGTCACGTAGGCAGGCAAGCATGCACTCGTGCATGCATTCCTGCATGCATTGGTCGCTTCTCACATTGCTATGACAAAATACCTGATTAAAAACAATTTAAGAGAGGGAGAATTCATGTGGTCACAGTTCAACCATACCGTGTACGACAGCTGGGAGAGCACAGTGGCAGAGCATGAGGCAGCTGGTCACACCGTACACAGAGCCAGAAAGCAGGGATGGGTGAGGGCTGGTGTTCGGCACACTTCTTATCTTTCATTCAGTCTGGGACTCTAAGCTGTGGAATGGTGTTACCTACATTGAAGGTAGGTGTAGCGCAAATTCTAATTGGGTTTAGTAATAAAAACCCACAGTCAGATATCAGGGTAAATTCTGAAAGATGGGAGAAATAAAGGAGTCAGCCAATAGAGAGACCTTTTACCTCTACCGAATCCTCAGACTAAAGGGGGCAAGATCCTGTCTCTACAAGTCCCCAGACTGAATGCTCTGAGCTCCTCTCTCTTCCCACCTTACATTTCTCTCTCCACCCAGCCATATCCCTTCTTGTCTTCACCTCCCTAGTGCTGGGATTAAAGGTGTGAGCCACTAACACTTAGCTCTGTTTCTCTTTTAGACAGAGTCAATCTCGTGTATCTTAGGGTGGCCTTGAATTCACCAAGATCCATCTGCTTCTGTCTCCCAAGTGCTGGGATTAAAGGTGTGTGCCACCACTGCCGGGCCTCTATGGTTTACTAGTGGTTAGCTCTGCACTCTGATCTTCAGGCAAGCTTTATCTGTTAAAGCACAAACAAAATATCATCACAGGCGGGTCTTCCCGATTAAACCCAATCTACAGAGTCCCTTATAGACATGCCCAGAGGTTTGTTTCCATGCCAATTCTAAATCCCACCGAGGTGACAATCAAGACTGAGTATCCCAAGGTGCCTCCTACAGGCATTCCTTAATAATGGATGATATCTCCCAAATCCACTAAAAGCTGAGCATATAAACAGAGAATGGGTCTAATGTGCCTCTGATACTCTACCCTAGCTCACCGTGGAGCACCGCCATTTCCCCTCACGATCATGTGGCTAACTAGGAGCTGCAACCACTACACTGCCAAGCATCCCAAAGGCAGACTACATCCCTCTCTCCAGCTGGGGAAGTGCTGTGGGTTACCTCTCCTGTAGACTGTGAATGTATGTTGTTCTCATTGGTTAATAATAAAAGCTGTTTGACCAATAGCCAGAAAGGACAAGGTTAGGCAGAACAGTCAAACTGAGGACTCAGATGAGAAGAGGTGGAGTCAAGAGAGACGCAGGGCAGTCACCCAAGAAACAACACGTCAGCATACGGGTAAAAGCCACAGCCACGTGGGCAATGCATAGATAAATAGAAATGGGTTAATTTAAATAGGAGAGCTAGTTAGAAATAAGCCTGAACTACAGGCCAAAGAGTTTGTAATTAATATAAGTTTCCATGCAATTATTTAGTTTCCCTGCAGTCAATCAACGAAAGCTCCACCTCCATCTACAGGGAAACATCCAAGTTCAACACAATTTCTTCTGAGTGTGTGTCACCTTTGCACGACTGTACAGTCAGACTATCATACACCAGAGACGTCTAGACCAAGAACCCAAGGTCCCCTTCTACTCTGCATCTTGCAGGAGGATGTGCCTATTATTCCATCCCAGAAGTTACCTGACTGTCTAGTGTATTGAATCTGAGAGTCTCAGACCAGGTTCAGCACAGGGAAGCCCTGAGTTTTCCCTAAGACTGTCCTATTGACTGTGCACAGCACTGGAATTTGGACCTTAACTATCTCCTGAAGGTATGGTCTTGGCTTGGTCTCCAGGATAGCACTAGTGGGGATTTCAAAAGTGAAGGCAAGGAGGGATCTATTTATGTTCTTACAGAAATCAGACCTTCAGGAAAACAAATCGAACTCAGAGAGCAGGAAAACTCATCTTTAATTGCGACAGCGGGCCCAGCTGGCAGACCCATCTGAGGTAAAGCTCTGAGGAGTTGGGCCCTGATCCACAGTTTTCCACAGTATTTATAGACTGTACAGAATCTCTCTTTTTTTTAACCTTTTTCTGTCACTGGTGGGTTGAGCCAGTATGACTAAGGACCACGATTGGGCGTGTTTACAGAAGGAGAAACGATATGGTTGGAACAATTATTTCGTAACTGTCCGGTTGGAGGGGGTTGGTTAGCCGATGCAGGAAGTGAGATTAGAGAAGCAAAGTGCAGCGCATGTGACATAAGCCGCAAGCACAGCAGAAATCTGAACTCAGTCTAATCCTCCTCACCCGCGGTCACTCGGAATATGTCCTTTAAAGGACTGGCGGCACCCTAGCCCCTCTTCTTCCCATCGCTTTCCTTTTGAGGGGTGCACAGGGTCCAGTGTGAGGAACACAGAACCACTTTGAGTTCCATGCCTCAGTAACACCGACTCCCTCAGTTTTGAGGTTGTCTCATTGAGAGCTGGAGTCTGCTCATTAGTCCAGGCCAGCTGGCTAGTGAACCCCAGGTATCCACCTGTCTCTACTTCCCTAGCATGGGAAGGGGCGTATAGGTATGCCCCCCAGGTACCTGGCTTTTTGAAACCGGGTTCTGGGGACTGAATTCAAAGCATATATTATTCATGCTTGCAAGGCAAGTGCTTTTCTGTTGCGTCATCTCCCCTGCCTTTCCTGTCACTTTTTTTAAATTAACACTTTCTTTCATTTATTTTACATACTGACCACAGTTCCCCCCTCCCCCTTCTATTCCCTCCCCCCATCTTCCCTCTACTCCCCACTTCCCTATCCACTCCTCCTCAGTCTCCATTCAGAAAGGAGCAGGTCTCCCATGGGCTTGCACAAAGCATGGCATGTCAAGTTGAGATGGGACCAAGCTCCTCTCCCTACATAGAGGCTGGGCGAGGTGATCTCAAATGGGGAACTGGTTCCCAAAATCCAGCTAAGCGCCAGGGTCAGATCCTGATCTCACTGCTAGGAGCCTTACAAACAGACCAAGCTATACAACTGTCACCCACATGCACAGGGCCTAGGTCGGTCCCAGGCAGGCTCCCTAACTGTTGTTCCAGAGTCCATGTGTTCCCAGGAGTTCAGGTGGGCTGTCTCTGCAGGTTCCACAGTCATGCTCTCCTGGGTAAACTGGGCACTAGGGTTGGGGTGAGGGAATGGGAACCTGTCATTTTTGGATGCCAGTTACAAGGTGGGGGCAGCTTTGTTCTGCTACAGAGTCCCCACCATGTTGTGAGACTCATTGACTAATGGAGCAGAGCCTGCAAAACTGAGAGTGAAAACCAAGCTTCTCTTTGTTACAGGGGCAGTGACACACCCACAGTCCCAGTCAGAACTGCCCCTGGCTCTTGGGTCAGCTCTCCGAGGAAACTTCCTTCTTGACAAAAAGAGTTGGCCTGGAGAAAATACACAGAAAGAGAAACAAAGAACGACCCCACCCCCGGCCCGGAACACCCTCTGAGAGAGCTGAGGGACAATAAACTACTAGACCGAACTAAAAAAGGAAGAATATTCCTGAAGAGGAGATTCCATATGGTTGAAACAATAGGAAGCATGGCATGCCACACCTAGACGTCTCAAAGAAAGAAATAGGAAAGACAAGGAGCTAAGAAATCGGGGTACAGAAGCTATTTTTAAACAGGGGACCTATTGCTTCGACGGCACACATTGACCTGCCAGTTGACGGACCAGCCTGGCTCCACCCTAAGATCAGAGCCATCTTATTACAAGGTCAAAAGAAGTTCACTCCTATTTTCTGTAAAACTTGGGTTTGACCATGTCTAGACCCATTTTCCAGAAGTTGACGTGTTCCACACCCTGTACCCTGACCTCCACCCTAATAAGATGTTCTGTCAAAAAATTTTGAGATGTTCAGTCACGTTCCTATGTAACCAAATTTCCTCTGGAAAAAAAACCCAAACCCTTGAAAGCTCCCTAGTCTTGTAGTTTGGGGGGCTATATAGACTCCATTCTCTTTCATGTTCACTGCTACTTTCTCAAACCTCTCACTAGGAACACAGCTCTGGCTGATAGAAAAAAAAGCTTGCTTAATTCAACCAAAGAGTTTGGGTAAGGAGTGACCAGCTAACCTTGGGGATCCACCTGTCTCTGCCTCCCCAGCACTCGGACCACAATCACATGCCCAGTTTCTTTGTATCCACACTGAAGCCAGAAATATTGGGGTTCCAGAGCTTCTAGTGGTATTTGGGGGACAACCATGACTACAGGAGTATAAAAGGCTTGTGTTGGTAGGGAAATTCTAAAGCTACAGGCTGAATTCTTGACTGGACAAGCTGAGGCCCCTCTACAGACTCAGTGTGCACCCCATCATCACCCTGTTCACACAATCCCAACTTAATTTCCCTGCAATCAACACACTCAGAGACTCTTCTCTAGGTCTGTTCTTGGGCCCTGACCAAGAAGTGTGGATACGCAAAGGATGAGAGTTTCAGGACACACACAAAAGAACCTGAAAATAAGAGGAAGGAAATCAGATCATTAAAAGAAGAAGACAAGAAAACTGAACTGGAGATTTCCAGGAAGCTGAAACCCCTTGCAAGTGGTAATCTAGTGCTCCTTTCTGTAGAGCGCAGGATCTAGTTCTAACCTCATCTTCTGAACTGTCACAGTGAAGTCACATGGGACTGAAACGTTCTCATCTCTTGGTACTCAACCCCACTGTTTTGCCATCAGGGTGGAGTTGACAGCTCCACTCTTGACACGTAGAAACTGAGACCAAGCGTGTTGAGCACCCAAGCCTGGAACCCCACCACTGATGACCTGTCCCCATAGACTGGCCTGATAGAGGCACATATGGCAAGGCCGTTCAGATAAAGGGAGGGATGCTTTGCATAGCCATCTAGGTGGAGGAACCCACTCAGTCTGTGTTCTGATCTAGGTGCTGCAGACAAGAGTGCTGCTCTCTTGAGGCATGAGCTAACGATGGAACCCAGCACACGTCACTGCTAAGCTGCCTTCCTAGCCCAAAATTTATGCTCAATGCTTCTTCCTGTGCCTCAGCTGTTTCAGGTTAAGAGAGGCTGCCTGCAAGCCACCGGAGGCAGAAGCAGAGATGCTTGGAGAGTATGTTCCTCCCCATAACCCATTAGCACCCTGGGCAGAAATTAGGAAATGAGGAGACGCTGGGTGTGGTGACACCGGCCTTTACTCCCAGCACTCCTCGGGGGGCATAGGTAGCTGAATCTCTGAACTGGAGGCCTGGTCTGCAGAGTGAGTTCCAGGACAGCCAGGGCTACACAGAGAAGCTCTATCTTGGGGGATGGGGAGAAAAAGGACAGAACTCAAAGCAGCTTCCTCCTGAGAAGTCCTCTAGAGATGCCCTTGTCTTTCTCCTCCCTGGGTCGGGCGTAGAGCTTCCGCCAAGGGAAATTGTCCTGTAGCTCTACCCACCACCAAGCCAACTGAAAGAGGGCAGCTCTGAAGCCCCAGGAAATAAACAAGCTTCTGAGTCTCAGGACTCCCCTAGCAAAGGGGCTCTGGAAGGCCTCCCCCTCTATGTTCCATTCAGGGTCACTAGGCTGCAGGTGGGTTGTGAAATCTACGCAAGCTCATTAGCGATAGAGAAAGGCTCTTGCGGTGCCATGATGACCTGAAACAGTGATGGGACCGCTGTGTTCTGAAGGGTCCTGACATCCCAGAATAAAGCATCCTTGGCTAAAAGCACAAAAGCTGAGATCAGGCTGTTAAGGATGCTGACTCGCAAATCCAAGCAGGAAGGCCCTCTCGCCCTGTGTAGGTCACACCAAATGCTTGCTCGGTCAAGGTCTCCCTTGCAAGTAGAAGCCAGACACACAGGCCTGGTGGGGTCAATAGATCTTTTAACTCCAAACTGCCATTCCCCCCTTCCCAAGTTACTCAGAGAGTCTGCCTTAATGCTGAACACACAGCACCGGACCCAGGCTGGCCGTGTCACTCAGAGATTGACTGTCTTCAGAATTCCAGAGACCCCATATTCTTTTCTGAATATATAGATTTTGCACACTGTAATCTCACAGTGACTCAGTTTACCTTTGTATGATTAGAATGCATTGTTTCACTATAACATTCTCCTTTCATCCCAAGAACAGTAGAGCAGTGTGACTTATCCAAGGTCACAAGTGGAAGAGCCAGAATCTGAACACAGGAGGGACTCATCCTGGAACCTGGGAACTTCACTCTGGTCTCCAAACAGCCTGAATTGCTGTGACCCAAGGTCACCCTAACCATGGATGTTGTCAAAGGCACGCTCTCAGCAGAACAAAAATTAGACTCAAGACAAACCCTCAGAAACATGCCAAGCCATCAGCAATAGGGCTCCCGAGATGGTGTCCTAGCAGTTTGATGGGTGAAAAACATTTCCAATTTTTCTGTTTAAAAAAATATGTCTGTTGTAGAAAGATAAGGGAATTCTGGCTCACAGCGTAGTGGCTTCTGATCTAGTTCCTATAAGAACACTGTGTTTATTCTTATCCTTGGAGTAGCTATACCTAGTCCTAATCAACTACCTGGCTAAAACTGGCCAAACTCCAACTCAGACCCAAAAGTCAGCAGGGCTAGGATTAGTGTCTGGCTAGGATTATGGGTACCAGGACCCTTAGGACCAACCTCTGTGATGGGCTGCACCGCTGTGGGAGCAGCTGCAGAACTTGGCAGGGTTCCAAGTCCTGGGAGCCAGCAGGCTTGTGGGTCTCCCAGCAGTGAGATGCCAGGAGACTGGCTATAGCACTCGGTACCCCACATCTTAGAGCCTGCAGGGCCCTGCCTGCCCTGTGTCCTCATCTAGCCCTCTGCCACCAGCCGTGGAGGACCAGGATGAGATAATGAGCAGAGGCCAGCAGATACAAGTGAACTGTTCTGTAAATGGGTCTGGGATCACCTAGGAGACAGGCCTCTGGGTACACCTGGGAGGATATTTGCTGAAGCAGGCTAAGTGAGGTAGGAAGGCCCACACTAACTGTGTGTGTGCCACCCCATAGAGTATGAATGAAAGGGAGAAAGCCAGCATTCTTTTCCCCGTCTACTGACTGTGATGTAATGTGACAAGCCGACTCGTTCTTCTGCCTTCAGGACCTGCCCATCGTGATGGCCAATGCTCTCCTGCCTTCAGGACCCCCCCCCACCCCATCGTGATGGCCAATGCTCTCCTGCCTTCAGGACCCCCCCCCCATCGTGATGGCCAATGCTCTCCTGCCTTCAGGACCCCCTCATCACAATGGACTGTACTCTCCTGCCTTCAGGACCCCCTCATCACAATGGACTGTACTCTCCTGCCTTCAGAACCCCCCCATCACAATGGACTGTACTCTCCTGCCTTCAGAACCCCCTCATCACAATGGACTGTACTCTCCTGCCTTCAGAACCCCCCCATCACAATGGACTGTACTCTCCTGCCTTCAGAACCCCCCCATCACAATGGACTGTACTCTCCTGCCTTCAGAACCCCCTCATCACAATGGACCATACTCTCCTGCCTTCAGGACCCCCCCCATCACAATGGACTATCCTCTCCTGCCTTCAGGACCCCCCCCCATCACAATGGACCATACTCTCCTGCCTTCAGGACCCCCTCATCACAATGGCCTGTACTCTCCTGCCTTCAGGACCCCCTCATCACAATGGAATATACTCTCCTGCCTTCAGAACCACCCCCCCCCCCATCACAATGGACTGTATTCTCACACTGTGAGTTGAAATTAACACTTTTCCCTGAAGTTGTTTTGCCAGGGCACTTTGTCACCCAACAGGAAAGACAATTAAAACAGATCTATTGAGTGCTCAAGTCAGCCATTGCTCCACAACTCAATGGGCTCCCATCAAGGCTCTGACCAGGCTCAGACACCACCACGATGCATTTTGCCACTGGGATGACTTCCCAGGGTCTCTAGGGACACTGTCTCGTCTCAGTGCCACCTGGCTGAAAGAAGGAGGTCTAAGAGGGACAGCCCGTGCCTAGTAGGCAGGGTAGGAAATAGACGGGCAGACTGTGTCCATGCTAGTGCCTCTAGGGTCCAGCTCAACCATGCTGTCCACCAGCGAACCTTGAGCTCTGCCCTGGTTTCACGTCTGTGGCTGTGAAAAAAATAGTCTGACCAAAAGTTACATGAGGGAAAAAGTTTGTCTCAGTTCATTGCTGTGGGGAAGTCGAGGCAGGAACCCAGAGCGCCATGTCCACAGCCAAGAGTAGAGAGAATAAATTCCGGCTTGCTGGCTGGCTGGCTGGCTGGCTGACTGACTGACTGCCTGCCTGCCTGCCTGCTTGCTTCCTTATTCTTGTGCCCTTCTAGCTTTCTTCACTCTTACACAACTCAAGGCCCAGCCTATGAAATGGTGTTACACATATTCAGGGTGGGTCCTCTCACAGACGTGCTCATAGGCAACCTGATCTATATACTTCCTCATTAAGACTATCTTCCCCAGAGTCTAGCTTGTATGAAGTTGACAGCTAAAGCTAACCAGATCAAACTCCACTGGCCCAGTTCAACACCCTCCATCCCGAGCCCTACCAAGAATATCTCCTGGCCTCTGGGAAGCCCACACACATTTCTATGACTGACTGTGGGTCTTACTTACCACCCCAGGCAGGGAGTCCTGAGGACTCTCCTAGACCGTGTGGGAGTGAAGCCTGGTGACACAGCCAGGCTAGCTCCATCGGGGATTCACCTGCATCTCTGCTCAGCCCTGGGCCTCGTCTAGCTCCATCATTTCAAGCTAGCTCCGGGGTGCAGTGGGCAGAGTCTCTGGGGAGTGGCCTTTCCTGGGAACATCTCACCTCATCTCCTGCATCCAGACTTGTCTTCTGAGTCTTCCCCTATTCTTGCTGTAGCACGCAGAAGCCCAAGGCTTTCTCTGCTCTGTGTCATCCATGTTTGGTGGCTTCGTGACTAGGCCTGTCACTACAAACTGTCCACGGACCACCTGTCCCTATGCATCCCACCTGAGACTTGCCCAAAGCAGCCTCCATGGGGACTGGATCTCAGAAGGACGGAAGGAAAGTTAGTGTGGAGTGGGTCCCATTCTGTGAAGAGGAGCTGTTCAGACAGAAGGAATTTCGGCTCCATCCTGACTAGCCATATCTCTAAACATCCATGTCCCTCTAGAGTAAAAGGGCGGGAAGGCCACCGTGAGACTAATACATTATAAACCTAGAGCTCCCTCACAGCAGAAATTTCTGAGCGGAGGCTGCCTCCATTGAGAACAACCACAAAGTCAAGGGTGAGCTATCTTGCCAGGGGAGCCCACTATGTTTTGCCAGACACCAGAAGTTCTCTTAGAAAATGAGCCCCCGAAACTCAAAGCCATCCCACTTAACACAGGAACACGGCAAGGCTGTCCACTCTCGCCATACCTCTTCAATATAGTGCTTGAAGTTCTAGCAATAGCAATAAGACAACATAATGGGATCAAGGGGATTCGAATTGGAAAGGAAGAAGTTAAACTTTCGTTATTTGCAGATGATATGATAGTGTACATAAGCGACCCCCAAAACTCCACCAAAGAACTTATACAGCTGATAAACAGCTTTAGTAATGTGGCAGGATACAAGATCAACTCGAAAAAATCAGTCGCCCTCTTATACACAAAGGATATGGAAGCAGAGAGGGAAATCAGAGAAGCTTCACCATTCACGATAGCCACAAACAGCATAAAATATCTTGGGGTAAATCAAACCAAGGAAGTGAAAGATCTATTTGACAAGAACTTTAAGGCATTGAAGAAAGAAATTGAAGAGGATACCAAAAAATGGATGGACCTCCCTTGCTCTTGGATTGGGAGGATCAACATAGTAAAAATGGCAATTCTACCTAAGGCAATTTATAGATTCAATGCAATCCCCATCAAGATCCCATCAAAATTCTTCACAGATCTGGAGAAGACAATAATCAACTTTATATGGAAAAACAAAAAACCCAGGATAGCCAAAACAATCCTATACAATAAAGGATCTTCTGGAGGCATTACCATCCCTGACTTCAAACTCTATTACAGAGCTACAGTAATGAAAACAGTGTGGTACTGGCATAAAAACAGAGAAGTCGACCAATGGAATCGTATAGAAGACCCGCATTTTATCCCACAAACCTATGAACACCTCATTTTCGATAAAGGAGCTAAAAGTATACAATGGAAGAAAGAAAGCATCTTCAACAAATGGTGCTGGCACAACTGGATGTCAACCTGTAGAAGAATGAAAATAGACCCATATCTCTCACCGTGCACAAAACTCAAGTCCAAATGGATTAAAGACCTCAATATCAGCCCGAACACACTGAACCTGATAGAAGAGAAAGTGGGAAATACCCTACAACAGATGGGCACAGGAGATCGCTTCCTATGTATAACCCCAGAAGCACAGACATTAAGGGCAACATTGAATAAATGGGACCTACTTAAACTGAGAAGCTTCTGTAAAGCAAAGGACATGGTCACTAAGACACAAAGGCAACCTACTGACTGGGAGAAGATTTTCACCAACCCCACAACAGACAAAGGTCTGATCTCCAAAATATATAGAGAACTCAAGAAACTAGACTTTAAAATGCTAATTAACCCAATTAAAAAATGGGGCACTGAACTGAACAGAGAATTCTCAACAGAAGAAGTTCAAATGGCCAAAAGACACTTAAGGTCGTGTTCAACTTCCTTAGCAATCAGGGAAATGCAAATCAAAACAACTTTGAGATATCATCTTACACCTGTCAGAATGGCTAAAGTCAAAAACACCAAGGATAACCTTTGCTGGAGAGGCTGTGGAGGAACGGGTACCCTCATCCATTGCTGGTGGGAATGCAATCTTGTGCAACCACTGTGGAAGTCAGTGTTTCGGTTTCTCAGGAAATTCGGGATCAACTTACCCCTGGACCCAGCAATACCACTCTTGGGAATATACCCAAGAGATGCTTTATCAAATGACAAAAGCATTTGTTCAACTATGTTCATAGCAGTATTATTTGTAATAGCCAGAACCTGGAAACAACCTAGATGCCCTTCAATGGAAGAATGGATGAAGAAAGTATGGAATATATACACGCTAGAGTACTACGCTGCGGTAAAAAACAATGACTTCTCGAATTTTGCATGCAAATGGATGGAAATAGAAAACACTATCCTGAGTGAGGTGTCCCAGACCCAAAAAGATGAATATGGGATGTACTCACTCATAATTGGTTTCTAGCCATAAATAAGGACCACGGAGTCTACAAGAGGTGAACCTAAAGAAGCTAAAATCTTCATCTGGTGATGGATAGAGATAGAGACAGAGACCCACACAGGAGCACTGGACTGAGCTCCCAAGGTCCCAAGGAGGAGCAGAAGGAGGGAGAACATGAGCAAAGAATTCGGGACCACGAGGCGTGCATCCACCCACTGAGACAGTGCAGCTGATCTACGGGGAGCTCACCAAGGCCAGCTGGACTGTGACCGAAAAAGCATGGGATAAAACCGGACTCTCTGAACATGGCGAACAATGAGGGCTGATGAGACACCAAGGACAATGGCAGGGGGTTTTGATCCTACTTAATGTGCTGGCTTTGTGGGAGCCTAGCCAGTTTGGATGGTTACCTTCCTAGATATGGACGGAGGGGGGAGGACCTAGGACTTACCACAGGGCAGGGAACCCGGACTGCTCTGTGGACTGGAGAGGGAGGGGGGGGAGAGGAGTGGGGGGAGGGGGAGAAGGGTGGGAGGAGGGGGAGAAGGGTGGGAGGAGGGGGAGAAGGGCGGGAGGAGGGGAAGGGAAATGGGAGGCTGGGAGGAGGTGGAAACTTGTTTTTTGTTTATGTTTTTTTTCTTCTTTTCGCAATAAAAAAAATTTAAAAAAAAATAAAAAATAAAAAAATAAACTTTTGGGTAATACTTTTTAAAAAAAAAGAAAGAAAGAAAGAAAGAAAGAAAGAAAATGAGCCCCCATCGGTATGGAAATGGAGGAGATAGGAACCACCCAATGCCTCCTTAGTCCCTGGTTGACGGGGTCCAGTTTGCAATGGTAGTGAAAACTTAAACCCCATGCTCAGACAGGGCATCCTCAAGGGGGCTCCCAGAGCCGACACAACCCTGTTCTATGACCCTCGGAAATCTTTCCCTGAGAAAATGCAAAATTCATTTACCCTAGGGGAGCCCTTAGCAGGCCATTTCAGCTCATCTGTGTGAGGAGCTGGCAGGCCAGCTCGCAGTCTCAGCCTACCCGGAGCATGACTATGACAAATTGGAGAGGGAAGTGGAGTTGAGATATGATTTCTGATTAATGCAATTACAGAGAGCATGGGCTTCAGTTTCGGGTAGACAAGACAATAAATTAATTGCACCCTAATAGGGAAAAGATTGCATCCCTGGATTTCTGTGCCCGCCCCACTGCAACTTATGGATGTAAAGAATAATTGTATGGTATTGTCAAGAGAGTCGTGGCAGGGATTCAATTATACTGTAGAGTGGCTGGCTGCGAGCATCGCCAGCGCTGGTCTCATCTTCTGATCTTACAGGATAAAATGTGGCTTTCTAAGGCCTCATTCCCAGCACAGAGCTAGGCTGTTGTTCCGTACTCTTTGTGCAGCAAGAATACTCCCAAGGTCTCTGCCAGCAAGGGCTCAGAAAAAAATATACTCAGTGCCTGGAGGTGACTCCATCCGTGAACGTGACCTGAGGCCTTCATCCTCGTCCTGTGGCTGTGAAGGGTCCCCATTCCCACTGTGGCCCTGTCCTTGTGGGATGCATCAGTTCTATTGACCTTGGATTAAAAGCTATTTGAGGGCTGAGCAGATGGCTCCGCAGTGAAAATGCTTGTCCTGCAAACATAAGGACCAGTGTACAGATCTCCAGAACCTACATAAACCCTGGGTTGTCATGGGGATCTGTCCTTAATTCCAGCCTCAGTAAGTAGAGACAAGGGATCCCAGACCAAGCAGGCCAGTCAGCTGGGCTAGCCAAATCAGCAAACTCTGAGTTTGATTGAGAGGTCCTACTTCAATGAATGAGGTGGGTGAGCTATTTTAAGGACTACTGCCGGCATCTTCTAGGGCTTCCACATACATGGGCACCTATTTTCACATGTACCCATATACGCATGTGCCCAAAGCATGTAGACATACATACATATAAGCAAGAAAGAGAGAGAAGAAGAAGGGAGGAAGGGAGGAAAAGAGCTATTTAAAATGATGGCTCTTCCTACCCAGTGTGAATGAGGTCTCTGAATGAGGTTATATATTTTAAGTATTTTCCTTTGATCTTTCCAGCATTAAGCATTTCATATCTGTGTCTGTGTGTGGGGGCACGCACACTTGTGCACCAGAGGTAAAACTGGGTTTGTGCAGCACGATCCACTTTGCTAATTGGATAGAGTCTCTCACTGGCCTGGAGCTCATGGAAGCAGCTAGGCTAGCTGGCGAGCGAACCAGGGGTCCTCCTGTTTCTGCCTTCCCAGTGCTGGGGTTACAGGCATGCACAACCACACCTGGGTTTTCATTTTTGTTCTGCTGTTTACATGAGTTTGGAGATGAAACTCAAGTCCTTGTCTGGCAAGAATTTTACCAACTGAGCCCTTTCGCCAGCCCTTCCAGCAACGAGCATTTCTGAAGCATGTTTAATATTTCAGATTTAAAGGGCAGGTGAGTTGAGACTGAAGACATCAGGGACCTGTTCGGCTCAAGGAGGATGACATTTTCACAATATTAATCCCACAAATCCATGAGTATGGGAGGTCTTCTGATACCCCCTTCAATTTCTCTTTCAGTGTCTTTAAATTTTCATTGTCCAAGTCTTTCACCTCCCTGTTTAAGAGTTTTTTTTTTCATTGTCCAAGTCTTTCACCTCTCTGTTTAGAGTTTTTTTTTTTCCAAGATTGTTTTGGTGTGTGTGTGTGTGTTGGTGGTGGTTGTTTTTTGCTCTGAGGCTATTGTAAACTGTACTGTTTCCCTGACTTCTTTCTGTGCATGTTTGTTGTTTGTATCTAAGAAGGCTACTGATTTTTGTGTTCATTTTGTACCCTGCTACTATGATGAATGCGTTTATTAGCTGTAGGAGTTTTCTGGTGGAGGCTTTGTAGTCTTTTATGTATAAAATCAGATAATCCACAGATAAAGACACTTTAAGATCTTCGTTCTCTGAGACTTCAAGAACTATATTAAACAGGAAGGAGAGTGGGCTCCTGGTCTTGTTTCTGGTTTTAGTAGAAATGCTTTGAGTTTCTTTCCATTTGTCAAGACACTGGTGTATACGACTGTCTTTCTTACTTTTCTATTGCCGTGACAAAACACTACAACCAAGGTAACTTACAGAAGAAAACATTTAATTGACAACTCATGGTTCCAGAGGGTGCGAGTCCACGGCCATCATGGCAGGGAGCATGGCAACGGTCAGGCAGCCCGCATGGGGCTGGAGCAGTAACTGAGAGCCTACATCTGATACACGAGCATGTGGCAAATAGGGCACTGGGGGAAAAGGAAGAGCGACATGGGCTACCCCATGGACACGCCTCCTCCAACAAGGCCACACCTCCTTCTCAGACAGTTCTATCACTTTAGGACCAAGCACTCAACATATGAGCCTATGGGATCTACTCTCACTTAAACCACCACAACAGGCTTTGCTGTATGGAGATGAGTCCTCTATATTTCTGGATTCTCTAAGACCTCTATCATGAAGTGATGTTGGATTTTATCAAAAGTCTTTTCTGCATCTAATAAGATGATTGTGTGGTTTCTGTCTCGGTGGTCATTTTTTTTTTTTAATGTGGTTCATTCTAGTTGGTTTTTTTAGGAAAGTCTGAACCATCCCTGAATTTCTGGTGTGAAGCTGACTTGATCATGGTACATAATCTTTTTGATGTGTTCTTGAATTCAGTTGGCAAGTTTTTTATGGAGAGATTTTTAAATGGGCTTAATTCACTCTTTCTTGTATAAAAACCCTTAGGTGGTGGCCACAGCTGGAGCCTGAGTCCTCTGAGCAGAGACTCTGGTGTGAGTTTTCACAAGATGGTCAAGGAATTCCTGATAAGAAGATTTCGTGAACACAGTCTCTTTCCAGAGGTCAGGGGTCAGTTAGCTGTAGGTCTTAGAGAGGGCATCAGTGGTGGCCTTGGCAAAGCTGCCCGGGTGGCAGTGCAGCCCCTGGTTGATGTGTAGCGGTCATCAACACCGGCCATAAGCAACAGCTTCTTGGGCAAAGGAACAGAGACTATGCCAGTGCCTCTGCGGACAGTGATGAGACACACCAACACAGAGCCTGTCACTTTTCATGGACAGTGTGGGGCTCACTAATCTTGTTCCCACAGTAGCAGCCTCTCTGCACAGGGACAATGGAAAGCTTGGCCAAAATGATGACCCCTCAGATGGCAGTGGCTACCTCCTTGGAGCACTTAACGCCAATATCAACGTGACCATTTAGCCCCTAGTAGTGACAAAAGCCTTGAACCTGGTCTGCTGACCAGCCTGAGTCTGCTTCTGCATTGGCATGTTCCTTAGCAGCACATCCTTTAGGGATGCAGGGGGAATGGATAATGTCAGATTCCTTAGTGGGAAGGGAGAACAGGTAGATCTCCTTCAGGGACTTGATCTTCATGTCTTTAACCAGGCAGTCCACCTTGGTGATGAGGACCCACTCCTTATCTTCGGCTTTACCTCCACGAGCCCCGTGATCTCAACCACTGCCACCGTGTCTTCCACAACTTCAGCCCCTAAGATCGCTGCCAAATCCTGAAACCTCTGTGGAAGCCACCTCTGTGGCCTCCTAATCCTGATCTCTGGGGGCTTTGAGTGTTTGATGTTTTCCCAAAGAAGAAGAAGCCATTGAGAATATTTTAACCAATGTTCCTCAGAGATATTGGCCAGTTTACTAAGATAATTCGGTTTACTATGAATTTGATGGGCCAACTATTTCCTTACATGAAATCAGCCCCAATCTCCTCATGGTATAGCTTCAGTTAGCAAGGAACAGATTCTTCACAGGCTATGGGCACCGTGTGGTGCTTTAGAATCATACTTGGCACATTTGAGCAGACTAGGCGGGACTAGGGACTCTGGGTTGGTGCAGGCAGAAAGCAGGTTCCAATTTCAGGTAAAGTCACCAGAGCACACTTCAAGTGAGGTGTGGAGAGGTTTGCGGGCAGTAGGGGAGATAATCAGGAAGGTATCTGGGTCAGGGAGAAGGACTAATCCCTACACAGTCCCTGAGACAGGATGTATGTACCTCACTCTCCAGGGTGCGCTCAGCTTGCTGTCTTATACAACCCAGGACGCCTGCCTAGAGGTGGCATCAGCCACCATGGCGTGAGCCCTCCCACATCAGTTAGCAACTAAGAAAAAACGCCCCACAGACATGCCCACGTGACAAGTGATGGAGGAAATTCCTCAACTGAGGCGTCCTCTTCTCAGGTGACTCTAGACTGAGTTAAGTTGACCAAAACTAACCAGACACACACAGAAAGAATCTACTTTCATTTTTTTCCCTTGAAGACAAGTGCTTGTCTTTAAATCAGTTATAGAAAAATCTGGCTCAACCCAAAAAGAGGAACATGGGATGTACTCATTCATAATTGGTTTCTAGCTATAAATAAAGGACATTGAGCCTATAATTCATGATCCTAGAGAAGCTAAATAAGAAGGTGAACCCAAAGAAAAACAAATAGTCATCCTCCTGGATATTAACCTTCATCAGGCAATGAAAGGAGACAGAGACAGAGACCCACATTGGAGCACCGGACAGAAATCTCAAGGTCCAAATCAGGAGCAGAAGGAAAGAGAGCACGAGCAAGGAACTCAGGACCTTGAGGGGCACACCCACACACTGAGACAATGGGGATGTTCTATCGGGAACTCACCAAAGCCAGCTGGACTGGGTCTGAAAAAGCATGGGATAAAACCAGACTCGCTGAACATAGCGGACAATGAGGATTGCTGAGAAGTCAAAAACAAAGGCACTGGGGTTTTTATTTTTGTTTTTTTTTTTATTTATTTATTAAAGATTTCTGTCTCTTCCCCGCCACCGCCTCCCATTTCCCTTCCCCTCCCTCAATCAAGTCCCCCTCCCTCCTCGGGGGTTCCTTGGCACTGGGTTTTGATCCTACTGCACGTACTGGCTTTGTGGGAGCCTAGGCTGTTTGGTTGTTCACCTTACTAGACCTGGAAGGAGGTGGGAGGTCCTTGGACTCCCCACAGGGCAGGGAACCCTGCCTGACTGCTCTTCGGGCTGATGAGAGAGGGGGAGTTGACTGGGGGAGGGGGAGGGAAATGGGAGGCGTAGGCGGGGAGGAGACAGAAATCTTTAATAAATAAATAAATAAAAGAAAAATCTGGCTCCATGGTTTTAATGCTAACCAATTAACAATTATTTGCATAATAGATGGGTCTATTTATGGACTCTCTTTATTCTGTCACATTGCTATTGGGCCAATGTCACACTGCTTTAACTACGAGTTTTCTTAGGTTTCTGATGTATTATTAAAAGATCGCTATGCCCCATCAATTTTCCAGAATTTTAGTTGTATTCTTAGCCCTTAGTTCCTCATATATTTTGAAATCACCACTTTGTCACATGACAAGAAATAATACCTTCTCCTATTCTAATTTGAATAACAATAAATTTACAACTGGAGAACAAATATCTTTATATCAATGTTCGTTATTATTAAGTATAATGAAACTCCCTGCTAATTCATATTTACTTTGGCTTTTTCTGTGATGTCTTAGAATTTCCTCCAAGGAGGCAGAGATGCTACTCTGTGAACTAACTTGTCGTGGTCTGTAATCTGACTGCTCCTCTGTGCAGTATGCTGGCCAGGCAGAGCCACCACTGTACATGTCTCATACACGGTTTCCTAATGTTATACCTAAGTGTATTACAGTGTTTGGTATTGTTAGAATTGTTTGTAGCTTTCAAAACTCTGCACTTAAAATTGTTATGGTGTTGCCCTGAATGCAGTGTCACCATTCTCTTGACCTGTCTGTGTTAGGGTGAGCTCTTTCCTCAACTAAACAGTCTTGAAGAATCTTCTAGATTTGTCTATACATTAATCACACAATCTACAAATAGTAAAATGTGTTTCTTCCTTTCAAATCTTCATGCTCCTGCCCTAGTACACAGGTTAAGATCTCAGGCAGAATGATGAACAAAGCACTTGTCATTGACTGCTGTGGGATAATGCTCTTGTACACTGTAAAGATTTGTTACTCATATTAGTTTAATAAAACACTGATTGGCCAGTAGCCAGGCAGGAAGTATAGGTGAGGCAACCAGACTAAGAGAATTCTGGGAAGAGGAAAGGCTGAGAGCCAGTCACCAGTCAGAGGCAGAGGAAGTGAGAATGCCTTACTGAGAAAAGTTACCAAGTCATGTGGCTAAATGTAGTGGCATTTCATTTGATTTTAATAAATAAAGCTTGTCTAAAGAGTAAAGAGTAAAATAAAATATCCTGCTTCACAGAAATGTCTGTCAGATATGCTAGGCCTACAAACTAAAGATGGATACCCCAATGTTGCAGAGGAACTTTGGGTGACTGCACAGGCAGCCAGCTGTTTCTGTCATTACTCACATTTTTTTGGAAATCACTTGTTTGCATTTCCTGATACTAGTTATTATTATTTCCTTCCCCGGTCTCTGAGGGAGTTGAAGACTAGACAGCTAGAGCTTTCTTGTTTATCTGCCACAGAAAGCAAGTTATGATAGGATGTAAATTAGTACAAGACTCAACAAGATAGGATAGATGTGAAGTATATTCTCTGAATTTGTCAAATGCAAATGGACTAGACATTGTTGATGTACTTATTGCTTGTATATATTGTATAGCTATGTTCTTACTGTATATAGCTTTTCTTATATTAGTTATAGCCTTCTTTTTTATTTTAGACAAAAGGGGAAATGCAGTGGCATTTAATTTGTATTTTAATAAATAAAACTTGTCTGAGGATCAGAAAAGTAAAACAGCCACACTAGTCAACCTTATAGACCAGGCAGCTATAACAGCTGTAATCCCAGTAGACACACTAGTTTGCCATAGAAACCGGGCAATAATGGTACACACCTTTAACCCCAGCCCTAAAGAGGGGGCAGCTCTAAGTCACAGTCCCATTCTGAGGTTCCTGGAGGCAGAATCGCCATTTCCAATTGAGGTTAAGGTGAAAGTCAGTAGCTGACTGCTTTGCTTTTCGTATCTTTGGGTTGAACCCCAATTTCTCTGAGTTTTTATTAATCATGATTCAGCTAAACATAGATTAGAATTATGAGTTAATTTAAGTTGTAGGAGCTAGTTAAAAATAAGCCTGATCTAATAGGCCAAACAGTTTATAATTAATATAAGCCTCTGTGTGTTTCTTTGGGATGAATGGCTGCGGGACTGGGTGGGACAGAATCTTTTGTCTACAGTTGTCTTTGATTTTAAACAAATTATACAAATGTTAAGTATGACATTTCACTATATGCATAAAACTCAAATTCACTGACTTAAAGGTATTCTCTCTGTTCCTAATGTATTAAATGTTTGTTACTGAATTTTTTTATCTGTAGTAGAATTACTAATTTTGCCTTTTGTCTTTGCTATGGTTTTTATTGCTATGATAAAGCACCATGACCAAAAGCAGCTTGAGGAGAATGTTTATTTTACTTATATTTCCATGCCATAAACAGTCTATCACTGAGGGAAGTCAGGACAGGAATTTGAGCAGGGAAGGAACCTTGGTGTGGGAAGTCCTTCTGCCTATGTGTTGATTTTATTGGTTAATGAATAAATCTGTTTTGGCCAGTGGCTTAACAGAATAGGGCAAGGCCGGTGTTCCAAGCAGACAGAGGAGGAGAGAGAAGGCAGAGTTAAGGATAAGCCGTGTAGCCACCACCAGGAACAGATGTCTCCCCAGCACGCTAAAACTTTGCCTATAGGCCACAACCTCATGGTGATGCACAGATTAATGGAGTTGGGTTAGTTTAAGATGTAAGAGCTGAGGCCAGGCGGTGGTGGCGCACGCCTTTAATCCCAGCACTCATGAGGCAGAGGCAGGAGGATCTCTGTGAGTTCGAGGCCAGCCTGGTCTACAAGAGCTAGTTCCAGGGCAGGAACCAAAAGCTACAGAGAAACCCTGTCTCGAAAATAAAAAAAAAATAAAAAAATTTAAAAAAAGGATATAAGAGCTGGCTAGAAATAGACGAAGCAGTGTTGTAATTAATACAGTTTCTGTGTGATGATTTTGTTGTCTGGGCAGCCGGGAACAAACAAGTGGTGTCTGCCAGAAACTAAAGCAGAGGCCACAGAGGAATGCTGCTTACTAACTTGCTCGATCATGGCTTGCTCAGCCTATTTTCTTATACATCCCAGAACCAGCGTTCCAGGGGTGTCAACACGCACAACAGGCACAACCCTCCCACATCAATCATTAATTTAGAAAATACTACATAGACTTGCCTACAGGCCAGTGTTATTGAAGCATTTTCTCAATTATGGTTCCCTCTTCTTAGATATGTCTAGCTTTGAGTTTTATAATATGAATCCCTAGAGCTTTCTTAGGAGCAACTCAGTCATAGTACATTATTTCATTTATTCATTATGGAGCTAGCTTGACATTTATTGTTTATTTATGTTAATGAGTATAGTTGACCTGTAATTTTCTCTATTTACATCCTCATTTATTTTTTATAACAAGGTTACACTAGCCTCACAAAATGAGCCAAGAAGCAGTCTCTGTGTCCTCTGGAGCAGTTTGCATACTATAGGGATTATCTGTTCCCTGATTCTTTTGAAAACTCACCCTACAGTTAGTATGGTATCTCCTACCACCCCAGACCACTGGCTGACACTGTCTTTATACGCTTTTATTGCATAGGTATGTGTGAGGCGGGAGGGGGGGTGTTATACATGTACATGTGTGAGTATGTATGTGGAGGCCAAAGGTTGATGTGGAGGTCAAAGGTTGATGCCAGGGGTCTTCCTCAATCTGTTTCCACTTTATATTTGGGGAAGGGGTTCTCACTTGAACTCAGACCTCACTGACTTGAGTAGCCTGCCTCAGCAATATCCTCCAGGGATCCCGTCTCCGCCTGCTTTGTGCTGAAATTGTGGATGGACCACCGTGCCTGAGGATCTAAAGTCCAGTGCTTGTACTCTCACTGTGCACGGAGCCACCTCCCTAGCCCTCTGCAGACTGTTAAACACTGATCTCATTCTCTTGGTGGTTGAGTCTACTGAGCTGCTCGGCCTCATCATGAGTCAGTTTTGGTCAGTAATGTCTGCCGAGGAATGGCCGGCATCGGCCGTTGGCACAGTGCTTTTTCACGTTTTTGGTTGATTGGGATTGCGGTCCTATTCGCCATTTCCTCTTCCTTGATGTCTGCTCTTCGCAGTTTTTTCTTTCTATGTGCTTGGCTTACATTCCTATTTTTTCTCATCACTGAGTTAAAGTCTTACTCTTGACTCATTAATATAAGTAAAATTGTAAATTTCTATTTAAACATAACCATGTGTTTTTATATCCAGTACTTTTTATCATAGTTCAAATTTAACAAACTATAGAAAGGAACCCTGCAAATATAGTCTTCCACAGTTCAAACTTAGTTTCCTATTAACATTTTTGATTTCCTTTTAGCCCATAAATCAACCTTACATATATTTCTATATCCTCACATACATGCTTTTGCTTCCTGTTATTATTTTTCTTTTTCCTTTTCTATTTCTGTGTGTGTTTGTGTGCTGTGGTATGTGTGTGTGTTGTGGGTGGGTGTGAGTGTGGGTTTGTACAAGCATGCAAATGTGTGCATACAGAAGCCAGAGAGAAACTTTGAGTGACAGTTCTCAGATTCCACCATTTTGAAGACAAGGTCTCACTGCCCTGAGACTTGGAATTCTGCTACGCTGGGCAGTCAGTGAGCCCCAGGTCTCCAGTGCTAGGCTAACAAACCATTCCTGGATTTTATCCCATGAGTTCTTGGGCATGAACTCAGGCCCTCGTGCTTGCAAGACAAGCGTTTTGCTGAGTGTGCTATCTCCCAGGCCCCACATAAAGCTTGTAAAGCTTTTCTTGATGCATAAATTTTTAATACTCGAATTTAACAAACTTCAAATGTCACCAGCCGTGCTCCAGTTCCTGGACTCTGTGGAAAACTCCAGGAGCAATTTCTGTTTGTCATCCTCATTCTGCTTACGTTGCAGGCTCACTGCTTTTTATCTGTATTAGTCCTGTTGAGGTACTGCTAACGGGTCAGTACTTGCCTTGGAAACAGAAGGTCCCGAATTAGGGACCCTGAACTTAGGTAACAACAACAACAAGAATAATAGATGCTCTGTGTGATGGCAGACAGTTGTAAGGTAGTTGAGGAGCTTGAGACAAGGAGGACAACACCTGAGCACCCCAGGTTGACTTCTGCCCCCGCCCCCAAACACACAGTCATTCAAAATTCTAAGATAGGATAAGTCTGTCGTCTTCATAAGCTAATTATGGCAGGGGTGTGCTACAGTAATAAAAAGCCGACTCCCAAAGGTTTCTCGCCTCATTACCGCCTGCACTTTGACAGTCCCCATCAGAAGCAGTGTCAACTGGGCCCATGGGCAAGCCATTAGTGCCCCTGGCACTGGAGGTCAGGCAAGGGAGGCATCCAGGACTGCCTGGCTTCTAATAGACCAGAAGGCAGTTTATGGCCTCCAGGGACTCGGCTTTGAGCCATTTCCAGAGGCCACACTTGGAGATTGTTGGGAGAAGGCCTGTTCTTGAAGTCAGAGATGATTCCCTGGACTCCTTCAAATCCCACTGTCATGCCATGTGCATGCATGCACTCAGCTTGGTGCTTGTCCTAAACACTATAATCCGGCAGAACAGGAACGCCTAATAAGACCTTGTCAGACCGCCCAGTGTGAAGGGAACATTTCCAAACGGCGCACTTCATGCACACAGATGCACCCTTCTTCTGTGAGGCACCTACTGGGCGTTCTACCCAGCTCTCTCGTGATCACTTTTCGTTTTCCTGAAACATTAGGATTTATAGTTCTTTGCCGCAGACCTCATCAACTGCCTTCTCTCTTCTACCCATTTCTGTGTGGCGGCATAGTCGGCTGACTGCTGGAATCCACTTCCAGTTAGGCTGTGGAAGGCCACGCCCCTTATTTCTGACTGGAGGAACCACACTGGGTGCCGGTGTGTACAGCACAGGGCACTATGATTTCAGACATCCACCCACCCACCCCGGCGCCAACCTGTTCACCCTTCTCAGCTTTTCCAGCAGCATGGGGAACCCGGCAGCGTGAGGAATTGTTAAGAAAGGTTTTCTATGGCTGAGTCCAGGGAACCTTTCCCTTAGAGTTCACAGGGAAGCTACAAAAATCCAGCCACTGTTTGTGGATGTGAGCCCAAGCTCCTGTGCTTTATCACAAAACATTTCAATATGAGCCTGGTGGTGGCGGCGACGCACACCTTTAATCCCAGCACATGGAAGCAGAGGCGGACGGATCTCAATGAGTTCGAGGCCAGCCTGGCCTACAAAGTGAGCTCCAGAACATCCAGGACTGTTTCACAGAGAAACCCTGTCTCAAAAACAAAACAAACTCCAAATAATAATAAAAAAAAAATCAATGGGTGTTTTCAAATTTTTCAAGTAAAAAATTCTAAAAGTTAATTGAATTTTTAAAAAAATGTTCTCAAAAGGGTCTGGGTTCCATGGGTAAAGTACTTGTTTTGCAAGCCTAAAGGGGTGGAAATGAGTTCAAAACCGCAACGTCATTTAAGAACTATGTAGCACAATGGTGGGATCCTGTAACCCGCCTACATACAGACGAGATGTCACGGCCCCTTGGACTTGTTGGCCAGCTAGTCTAGCCAAATCCTGAGCTCCAGGCTGAATACAATACTGTGTCTAAAAACTTAAGGTGGAGATTAAGAGAGGACTCTTAATCTGTGCAGTGCCGACCTCTGACCTCCACATATACATGCACACATGTATGTAAGCCCCTGTACACACATACAAGCACAATGTATGTAGATGCACACACACACACACACAATACTCTCAAATTATGAATCGTTGAAGTTTAAAGCATTCAACAACTATACAAATTGGACAAATAGCTATGCCCTTGATCTGCCCCATAGCATGTGACTGCCCAGAGGAAACCGTTGGTTAGACGTTACATTTATCAGTTTAAGGAACTGTATAGAGGGTTAATTTTGCTCTTTTTGGGTGTGATCCTCATCCCCACACTGGAAGGAGGGTTTTCTCTCTCCTGAGGCTTCTACTCCCCAGCAGTCAGAAGGACCACACATAAGTTACATAATTTCCAACTCTCATTGTCAACAGCACAGTTACATCCTAATTCTGGAGGGACTGAGAACGCCAAAGTTCCCACACTCCTGGGAAAAGCCCTTTTGTGTTGTAGCCATGGTAACACAGCAGCAGAACCAGGGCTAAACCCTTTCAATGGCCTCGGGGAAGATATTTTGCAGCCAACCAATCAGTATCAACCCTGAGTGAAAGTCATCCAATCGGGAAATAGACTGCCTCTGTTCCCCAGCCTTAGTGGTTGGAGGATCTGCGCTCCTGCTGTTCGGCTCCCTCCTGGAGACAGCGTGAACCAGAGTCCTGCTTGCTTGAGTGAGCAGTGGGTCCGGTTTTACTTTTGATTTCAGAGTTGAGAGAAGGTCTCCTTGTTCTTGATAAAGTCATCATTCAATGTATACATTGTGTTCAGTCCCAAGCCTTTCATACACAACTTTTTAATTTCCCCTGTAGTTAATGTTTGCTTAGAGGTTTTCGTCTTTTCCTTCTTGGCATCTTTTGTTGGCATTTTAACTAAACTGCCTAATTATTTTGCACTACATCTGTTCCTTTTTGTATAAACCAAGGACATGACCACTCCAAGGTGTGATAAGCAGAAGTTTTTTTTTATTATTATTATTATTGTAGACGCGAGGAAGAATACAGCCAGAGGCATCTGGAAGCGTTTAGAGCAGGAAGAGAAAGCAGTAGACTGAACATGATCAGCAGACTGGACTGGGCAATGAGAGGAGCAGGACGGGGAGATAGCAAGAGAGGAAGCCAGCAGACCACGTGAGGAAGACGAAAGAAAGAGCGAACATGGCCCAAATAGCAGGGTTGTATGGAGAGATGAGAAGCTGGGACAAGGAAAGACCATGAGTTTAGGGTAAGGAGCGGGATGAGAAGAGCCAGGATGCCAGCATGGATGCTGCAATGTGTAGCAGGTACTTGTGATCCCGAGGGCTCCCAGAGGTCAGCATGAGCTTTGGTGCTAATAGGCATCACAGACAGCCACTTATTTGTCCCCTCTGCCAGCCATAAGGGAACTGGTTCCCTCGGTAATTTCCAAGGAATGCTGCCTTTTGTCTAGCTGACAGAATTTGGGGAAGTTTAAGTTTCCTTTGGATCTGGCAATTTTTGTCCATACTTATCCCAAAATTATCCTCATACTCCTTGCACCCCTTCCCCGTGCTTGCAAAATCCCTTCCACTTTATTCCACGACATCAGCTTAATCCATGAATTTCATTTTCTACAAAACTTCCCTGGATGCCCCTGAGCACGCCATCCACTCAGCCAGGGAGAGGTTTCCCCTCACTATGCCTCTGGGGAGCCCCTTTAGCTCTCCATCCCATTGTACCCCTGTTTCCTGCAGCCTGGGCAGTGACATTTCAGAGAAGTGTGCCCATCTGGAAATGTCTTATTTTCCCACTTGTGATGGTTAGCTGATGTTAGAGGCTCAGTTGTGTCTACAGCAAATTCATGGTTAAAGTCCTAACTCCACTGCCTCAGATTCCATTTATATGTGGAGACATGGCCTTAAAAGGAGTAATTAAGGTAAGATGACGCTGTTAGTAGCACTTTAATCCAGCACGACAAGTAGGAGCTGGGGCTTGTGGGTAAGAGAGCTTGCTGTGAACAGAAGAGGACCCAAGTTTGAATCCCCAGCACCCATCTAAAAGCCCTATGTGACTATGCATGCCTATAACAACAGCATTCTAGGTGGGGAAAAATGGGAAGATTTTCCAGGCCTTGCAATAATAATGCAAGCAAGCCAAGCCAATAATAATGTTAATAATAACAACAGCAACAATAATAGTAGTGAATGATGAGGACCAGACTAAATGACAAACTCTGTCTCAAAGGGAATAAGGCAGAGAGCAATAAATTCAATATATTCCTCTGACGTGCGTGTGCGCGCACACACACGCACACACACACGCATGCATATATGACACATAAATACAATACAGAAAAAGAGAAGTTAAAAAGAAGAAATTAGGACACAGACAGTGCAAAGTGGCCTTGAAAATAAAGAGTATGTATGTAAGTATAGGGTGTCCGAGAAGCTGTCTCTGAGTAAGGAGAAAGGCCCAGGAAGAAACCAAAGTTGCTGACCCTCCGTTCTCAGACTTCCATCACCCACAGATGTGAGAAAGTATGTTGTTTGGTTGAAGCTTCTGGGCCTGGGGCTGGGGCTGGGGCTCTGGTAGCTGAGCAAATCCACAGGGCTAGCGCAGTGTGGCCCAAATCGACATGATTTTCCTTCAGAATGTTGAGGATATTGCTGCTTCCTTTCAGCCTTCTGAATTACAAGACTCTTCAACCACTCAATTCTCGGGCCGTTGCATCCGACCCCAGCCACCTCATCTGAATGTCCCTCAGAGACTTGGTGACTTTTTTGCTTGCCCTCGGTGCTCTGAAATCTGAACCACAGTCAATCACGACAAGCTCCTTCCTGATTGCTTCCACATTAAACCCCATTTCCCTCCCCCAGTGTGCGCCAGGTTCCCGGAAACCAAGACACTGAGAAAACAAGGCGGGCTTTGGAGAAAGAACTAAAAGGGCACTTTTTGCTAAGTCTGTCTGGCCCAGACTGGTGCTGGTAGGTGCCTTCCATCCTCCCTGGCATCTGATGGGCCATGCTGATCCTGCCAACCTGCAATCACCCAGCACTGATGTGTGCCCATGAGCGTAATTCTGCAGCCAGCTCTGGGGTAGTAGCGTCAAGCTGTCACGTCCTACACCTGTATACAGGACCTCAGAAGCAAATCCCAGGCTTTGTGAGGAGAACCTGCTGCCCCTTAAAAAGACTCCTAATATCCCTTCAAATAGGTTTTTGGTTTCAGAGACATCCTTCCTCAGAAAACCATGGGGGGGGGGCATTTAAATGAGCCCAAATCCTGTGATCTTTCTTCCGAATGACCTAAAGTAAACTTGTTCATTATAATGTTAAATTCTCTCATCTACAGTCTCTGGAAATATAGCAAGTGAATGTAATCACCAACGGAGTATGCTAAGGAAGAGGCCTGCTTCTACCATGGGATAACATCTGTTCAATACAGATATGTACATGAAGTTCCCCAATAAAACCATCTCGTGTTCATGTTTGCTGATGCCTTGCCTTCAAATTATCCCCATGCTGTCTCCACAATGGAAGAATTCTCCTTCTACCATCATCTCCCCTGGGCGTTTATGACTTTGTAGGCACCAAGGGTGACCCCATTGTGTTTGGGGAGGCATCCTCTGTGGACCCTTGTCCTGGAAGTAATGAACGGCTCGCTATGCCCATGATCCTGACCGGTTATATTACTGGGCAGGAACTGTCAACCTAACACGCAGGAGGCAGGCCTCTAGGTAGACCTTTGAGGGATTATCTCCATTAACGTTAGGCTCTGAGAATGTCCTGGAGGGCTGTCTTGGTTACGTGAACTGCTGTGGGAAGACTCATCCTAACTATGGGCGGCACCATTCCCTAGACAGGGATCCTAACCAACGAGAGTGGAAACATCGACCCAAGCACTAGCATGCAGCTTTCACTGCTCTCTGCTCTTGACTTGATATAAAGTGACCAGGTCTCTCAAGTTCCCAGCACTGCGACTTCCCAGCAATAATATATTATACTTGGAAGTGTAAGATAAATTATTCTGTATAAATCAACTGCTCTTGTCGTAGTGTTCTAACACAGCAATAGGTAAAGAAACTAAGACAGCATTAACCCTACAGCTTTCTGGGGAGATGGTCTAGTTTCAGAACTATTGAGGTTGGAACAAGGGGTCAGGTTGAGTTTTATCATGCATGTCTGTGTCTGTCTGTGTGTGTGTGTTAAAATTAGTTAATCCCCTTTGTCCCTCTGTTCCATTTTCTGCTGAACCGAATTGGGCAGTAATTGCTTAATTTGCTCTTTTAAATTTTTAACAAGAATAGTTATCAAATGTTTGCTGTTGTAATTAGTGAGAATGTCTTTAAAACCTAAAAGCAATTGCAGTACCCTGACACCACCATGCTGCTCTGGGCAGAGAAGCAAGATCTTCTTTCTCTTTCTCTCTCTCTCTCTCTCTCCCCTTCTCTCCCCTCCCCTGTTCATATGGGATGGTGTGTTTGTGTGGGTATATACACCTGTGGATTCATGTATGAAATGGATATGCATACTATGACTTTGGAGGTCAAAGGTCAGCCCTGAGAATCATTCCTCAGATGGTGTCTTAATTTGGGTTTTTATTGCTGTGAACAGACACCATGACCATAGCAACTCTTAGAAAGAAAACATTTAATTGAGGTGGCTGGCTTATAGTTTCAGAAGTTCAGTTCATTTTCATCATGACAGGCAGCACTGTATCAGGTAGGCATGCTACAATGTGGTGCTCAAGCTGAGAATACTCCATTTTGACTCAGAGACAAGAAGAAGTCGACTGACTATCACAATGAGGAAAGTTTAAGAAAAAAATCTTCAAAGCCCCAGTGAGACACTTCCTCCAACAAGGCCACACCTCCTAACAGCGCCACTCCTAATAGTACCTAATAGTACCCCACTGCCTTTGGGGGCCATTTTCCTTCAAACCACACAGATGCCCACCTTCTTTTTTTGATATATACAACTAGGGTTGCCAAACAGCCATAGTCACTCATTGGGCCTTGGCCATGCATGTATACTCCCAGTCTAGGTTCCCACAGACCAAAGTACAATATCAAAAAGGGTTAACACCCTTTGTACATGGGGGGGGTCAATGAATAGTGAGATCAACATAAAGAATCCAGTCATCTGGAGTCCTCCCGAACTGAGGACCTTGGCTTCACCCCTACAATGCACTGAGTCAGAAAAGAACCCCATGCTGAGGCCCATAGTTTCCCACACAGGGCAGCTTGCCTTCTCAAGAGCACTTCCTCCAGCATCACTTTTCACGATAGCCACAAATAGCATAAAATATCTTGGGGTAACTCTGACCGAGGAAGTGAAAGATCTATTTGACAAGAACTATAAGTCTTTGAAGAAAGAAATTGAAGAAGACACCAGAAAATGGAAGGACCTCCCTTGCTCTTGGATTGGGAGGATCAACATAGTAAAAATGGCAATTCTACCAAAAGCAATCTATAGATTCAATGCAATCCCCATCAAAATCCCATCAAAATTCTTCACAGATCTGGAGAAGACAATAATCAACTTTATATGGAAAAACAAAAAACCCAGGATAGCCAAAACAATCTTATACAATAAAGGATTGTCTGGAGGCATTACCATCCCTGACTTCAAACTCTATTACAAAGCTACAGTATTGAAAACAGCTTGGTAATGGCATAAAAACAGAGAAGTCGACCAATGGAATCGAATAGAAGACCCTGACATTAACCCACAAACCTATGAACACCTGATTTTCGATAAAGGAGCTAAAACTATACAATGGAAAAAAGAGAGCATCTTCAACAAATTGTGCTGGCAAAACTGGATGTCAATCTGTAGAAGAATGAAAATAGATCCATATCTATCACCATGCACAAAACTCAAGTCCAAATGGATTAAAGACCTCAATATCAGTTCGAACACACTGAACCTGATAGAAGAGAAAGTGGGAAGTACTCTACAGCACATGGCCACAGGAGACCACTTCCTACGTATAACCCCAGCAGCACAGACACTAAGGGCATCATTGAATAAATGGGACCTCCTGAGGCTGAGAAGCTTCTGTAAAGCAAAGGACACTGTCACTAAGACAAAAAGGCAACCCACTGACTGGGAGAAGATCTTCACCAACCCTGCAACTGACAAAGGTCTGATCTCCAAAATATATAAAGAACTCAAGAAACTAGACCGCAAAAGGCTAATCAACCCAATTATAAAATGGGGCACTGAGCTGAACAGAGAATTCTCAACAGAAGAACTTCAAATGGCCAAAAGACACTTAAGGTCATGCTCAACTTCCTTAGTGATCAGGGAAATGCAAATCAAGACAACTTTAAGATACCATCTTACACCTGTCAGAATGGCTAAAATAAAAAACACCAATGATAGCCTTTGCTGGAGAGGTTGTGGAGAAAGGGGTACACTCACCCATTGCTGGTGGGAATGCAAACTTGTGCAACCACTTTGGAAAGCAGGGTTTCGGTTTCTCAGGAAATTCGGGATCAACTTACCCCTGGATCCAGCAATACCACTCTTGGGAATATACCCAAGAGAGGCCCTATCATACAACAAAAGTATATGCTCAACTATGTTCATGGCAGCATTGTTTGTAATAGCCAGAACCTGGAAACAACCTAGATGCCCTTCAACAGAAGAATGGATGAAGAAAGTATGGAATATATACATATTAGAGTATTACTCAGCAGTAAAAAACAAGGACTTCTTGAATTTTGCATACAAATGGATGGAAATAGAAAACACTATCCTGAGTGAGGTAAGCCAGACCCAAAAAGAGGAACATGGGATGTACTCACTCATATTTGGTTTCTAGCCATAAATAAAGGACATTGAGCTTATAATTCATGTTCCTAGAGAAGCTAAATAAGAAGGTGAATCCAAAGACAAACACATAGGCATTCTCATGAATATTAACCTTCATCAGGCGATGAAAGGAGACAGAGTCAGAGACCCCCAAGGGAGCACCGGACAGAAATCTCAAGGTCCAAATCAGGAGCAGAAGGAGAGGGAGCACGAGCAAGGAACTCAGGACCGCGAGGGGTGCACCCACACACTGAGACAATGGGGATGTTCTATCGGGAACTCACCAAGGCCAGCTGGCCTAGGTCTAAAAAAGCATGGGATAAATCCGCACTAGCTGAACATAGCGGACAATGAGGAATAATGAGAGCTCAAGAACAATTGCAGTGGGGTTCTTAGTCCTACTGCACGTACTGGCTTTGTGGGAGCCTAGGCAGTTTGGATGCTCACCTTAGGAGACCTGGATAGAGGTGGGCAGTCCTTGGGCTTCCCACTGGTCAGGGAACCCTGATTGCTCTTCGAGCAGATGAGGGAGGGGGACTTGATCGGGGGAGGGAAATGGGAAGCGAGTGCGGGGAGGAGACAGAAATCCTAAAGAAAGAAAGAAAGAAAGAAAGAAAGAAAGAAAGAAAGAGAAAAAAATAAAAAGAAAACACATCTCTAAAATGTGACACTGTATTCCACTGAAAAAGACCTCTCTCTCAAAAAAAAAAAAAAAGCACTTCCTCCAAGAGAAACTGCTCTATTTGATGAGCTTGACATGGTTTTTTTTTTTTTTATACCATCAGACTATCAGTATTAAGTACAAGTAGGTGGTTTATTTACTCACAGTCTCTGACAACTTGCCAGTATTGGTCCATACCAGACATTCTCTGGCTATCAGCCAGCTCATTAGCAACCATTCTCCCCAGTTTTGTGGCCTTGGGACCTGTAGGCACTTCCTTAAAGAGGGATGGGTGGTGAGAGAGGTCAATTTCTCCATCCCTGTAGGCACTTCCTTAAAGAGGGATGGGTGGTGATAGAAGTCAATTTCTCCATCTGTTTCACAGTTAAGGAGACACTCTTCCCCCTTATCCCAGGGGTTCAGAAACTAGGCAAGGACTGACTCCCAGGGCTCCATCTACATTCCCTCCCCTTTGATAAAAAGGGACCTAATGCTCTAAATCACACACTGAGGTTTTCCCTTGGCTCTCAACTCGCACTTTGGCTTCTCACAGCAAAGTGTCTTCGAGGCCAGCTTTCAGCACAGTCGAAACATTCTTGGCCTCCATCTGTTCCGTTTCCAGTGATTCAGGGCTCCAGTCCACCTCTTCAGGATCCTGCTGACTCTGCCAGATGCGAGGCCCAGGGTACAAAGCAGGAGAAAAAGGTGAACTGTAGGCCAACAGATTGAAGAGACTGCGAGGAAAGACAGGTAGGCATCTTCAGGCACACACCAGCACACTCATGACATACACAGGCAGGCACAGGCACACACACAGGGAGATCAGCACACGGGCTGCAAAGAGCTAAGCACACAGAGCTACAGACAGACACACACAGGCAGTCTGGTGAAGGCTGAAGTAAAAGCTAAGGGCTCTGGGCCTGAAGGCCATATTTATACAAAACTCATACAAGTGACATCTACCAGTCAGAGTTGTCTATACTTTACAGAACTATTTCACTTCGGGTTCCCAAACATCTGGTGATAACTATTTTGTTCTGACTCATATCCCCCAGGATGTCCGGTGTTAGACATCTCGGCCCATTCCAGCTATCCATAAACTAGCCCATATGGCCCTCTGTCCCCTGTACAGGATATAACTCACTAAGTGGAGTAGGTGGAGTAGGCCTACTGACCAGTAAGCACCAGGGATATGCAGCCCAAATAATAAAAATCCAGAGAGAGATACTGAGGTTCGACTTGAAGATCAGAAAAGCAAAGCAGACAAATCACTAGAGAGCTCTTACCTCTATGAAATCTTCAAACTGAAAGAGAGCGAGTTCCTGTCTCATCCTGCCTTATATTCCTCTCTAGGGCTGGGATTAAAGGTGTGCACCACCACCACCCGGCCTTTATCACTAACTAGTGTTCTAGTGTGGCTGCTGGAATTAAAGGTGTGTGCCACCACTCCCTGACCTATATAGCTGACTAGTGTGGCTGTTTTGCATTCTGGTCTTCAGGCAAGCTTTATTTAGTAAAATATAAATGAAATATCACTACAGGGATGTGCTTGCCTCTGTTTCCCCAGCACTAGGATTGCAAGTGTGCACCACTATGCCCAGTTTTTATTGTTTTTTTTTCCAGTGGGTGCTGGAAACCAAAACTCAGGTCCTCCTACTTGCAAATACTTTACCAATTAATCTATCTCCTCACCCTCACCTCTGTTTTGCCTGTTACTTGTGATGAAAAGCTCTGCTATAGAAGATAGATGATAGATAGATAGATAGATGATAGATAGATAGATAATAGATAGATATTGATAAAATATATTTTTCATTTCTCATTTTTCCATTCTAGGGATTGAACCCAGAGCCTTGAAGAGAATAGAAAAATCTTCCGTTATTGATCTACACTCAGCCCTTTTTTCTTCTTTTGTTGTTGCTTGAAACAAGTAGATCTCTAATAGAGTAGCCTGTGCTGGCTAGAACTTGCTAGTCTCCTGTCCCAATCTCTTGAGTTCTTGGATTACATAACTGTGCAAACATGCCTAGATACACTGATATATTTTTCCATGTTACTTTCGTGCGTGTGTGTGTGTGCTTGCCATGGTATACATGTGGTCAGAGGACAACCAACTCCTACTGGAGTTGGTTTTCTCCTCCACTACATTGGTCCTGGAGTTGGAACTCAGATTATCAGGTTTGGAGGCAAGCACCTTCACCTGCTGAATTTTCTTGTCAGCCCTGGTGTGTGTGTGTGTGTGTGTGTGTGTGTGTGTGTGTGTGTGTGTGTTGGTAGCAGGTCACCATGTGAAACAGCCCCTACCGGCATAACTTGGGACAGAATATGTTGGGAGCAGTGAGCCCCCAGATCCTGAAGTTCTTGTAATCCCCTGATCTGAGTGCCTACAGCTGCTCTGAGCACGAGACCTTCAGGAGTTCCTGATGGCAGGAGAGTGGTTTCTGGTGGGTTTGGCTGGGGCGTGGCTATCTCTATATAATCTGCCCCTGAACACGATAAAGGGGGCATTCTTGGGTAATTCAAGGATGACCTGTGTCGCAGTCTCTCTGTCTGTGTGTGTCTGTGTATTTTAACCTCCTGCCCCTTGCCCGAAGCTCAGTAACTGGGTGCCAGCGCACAGAGCGCAGACATGGGGGCGCGGTACACGGCAAGAATATATAGTGACTGATGAAGAAAAATATATAAATAAATTATCTTTTGGTAAGGTGGGAATCTAACTTTCGGGCTCACACATGCTAGGCAAACATTCTAGTAACTGAGCTTTATCTCAAGCCCATTGGTTTTTATATAACAACTTAACAAAGTTAACTGTCTTAGCCTTAGAGGAAAAAAATCGTAGAATGTAAACATTGGCAATTGAATAAAAAATTAAACTCAGTGTTCAGTCTATCCTCTTCCTCAAGAACAGTCAAGCATGTTTGCTTTCCTCATTCCCAACACAGACACACACACTCACACACACACACTCACACACATACTCACACTCACACACACACACACGCACACACACACTCACACTCATGCACACACACACATGAACACACACTCACACTCACACACACACTCACACACACACCCCACTGCATGCTGTCAGTCCTGTCAGCTCAGACAACAGAGAGGTGGAGCACCAGGCCCTCTGGGGACACCTACCTTCTAGGCTCCATCCCCATCCATTTTGTCTTCTACCCTGACCGAAATATGGTCCCTTGGGATGTTGAAAGCTGCCTTTCCATCACAACAGTGTCTTTATACCACATAGTGTGCCAAGTCCTCTTCCAAGGCCTGGCTCAGGGATGGTGCAACAGCTCATCTGATGGCTGGTGTTTTATGTCAACTCGACACAAGCTAGAGTCATCTGAGAAGAGGAAACCTCAACTGAGGATAGATCTCCATAAGATCTGGCTGTGGGCAAGCTTGTAGGGCATTTTCTTTAATTAGGGGTTTCAGTCTATTGTGGGTGGAGCCACCTCGGGGCTGGTGGTCCAAGGTTATATGAGAAAGAAGGCTGAGCAAGTCACAAGGAGCAAGCCAGTAAGCAGCACCCCTCCACGGCCTCTGCTTCTATTTCTGCCTCCAGCTTCCCGTTCTTCCTGAGTTCCTGCCTTGACTTCCCTCAGTAGACTGTGACTCATGATCTGTAAGCCAAATAAACCCTTTCATCCTCAAACTGCTTTTGGTCATAGTGTTTCGTCACACCAATAGAAATTCAAAGTAAGATAGCTCAGCTGGTAATGCAATTGCCTCACAGGCATTAGGGCCTGAATTCAATCCCTGGAACCCACGCAGGAAACTGAGTACAGTGGTAATCCCAAAAATGGCTGCAAGGGAGGCAGAGGTGGGCAGGTACCTGGAGGCCCATGGCCAGTTAGAATAGATTATGTATCAGAGTTTTGGGCAACAAGAGACCCTGTCTCAAGCACCAAGTGGAAAACAGCCAAAGAATGACACCTGGGGCTGTCCTCTGGTCTCCTTATGTATACACACGAGCATATACAGAAATAGAAAGACAACCAGCCTTTCACTATTAGATCCCAAGTCTTTCTAGTCTGTGTCTCTGCTTTGAATTTTGAGAGTATGGAGTCATAGACAAAACAAGTATATTACTAGTGGAGATTCTCCCAAGGAAAAGAATCCATGCACACCTATGTACATATTAATACACATGTGTGTGCAACGTGTGCACATGCATAATTTGAGAGTGAAAGAAAATATATGGAGAACGATAATTCACATGATTCTAAAGGCCAACAACTCCCATGGTCTTCAGCTGGCAAGTTGGCAAGCCAGGACAGCAGCTGGTGTGAATCCTATCCTTGTCTAACAGTATGAAGCACAGAGAGCCAATACTGTTAGCCCAAAGTGAGCAAGCACAAACCCCAGGAGAAGATAACATCTGAGTCCAGTCAGGTAGGTCAGTGTCAAGGTCAAGGCAGTCAGGCAACAGAACAAGTCTGTACCTGTTGTTCAATTCCATTCAGTCCTTTGGCTGATTGGATGAGGCCCATCCACACTAAGAACCAGGGAGTTGGACAGAGCAGCCGAGTCTTTAGTGTTCTCAATTCCAGATTACAGTCCAGTCCATCAGAGTAGGGAATGCATCAGGGGCTTGAATCCACTGGTCATGTGACATCCATAGTCAAGAGCAGAGTGCAATAAGTGAAGGCATGAATGCCAGAACTCAGTTCATTACTTCATTTCCTCCATTTCTGTATAATTGTATATAACCAACCCATAGGGATGGCTCCATCCACAGTGAGCGGGTCTTCTCACGTCAATTAATGTAATTAAGATAATCTTTCACAGACATTCTCAGAGGCCAACTCACAAGTGAGTCTAGATTTGTCAGGTTGACAGCTAATACAAACAATCATAGCCTCCTTCCCAACCTAGACAGAGCCTATGCATGGCACATAAAGAGAGACACCATTGCTCAACCTCCATCAGCAAGTGGCCCAAATCTGGACCCTCCAGCAGCATCCACAAAGACAAATATGCCATATACAGGCTGAGCCAATGATAATCATCATTTTAGCCTGCTGGTGGCCCCTTTCCCCACAACGCTCTTAATGCAGCATAAGCGCTGCTCAGAGGCAGACAAAAATAGCTTTGGATCAAAGAGGTAGTTTCCTCATTCTGTCTCTGAAGACAGATCAGTGGGCTGGGCGCATGTGGGCAAATCCGTGCCCCCCCCCTTCTTGGCAGGAGCTTCCACATATTCTTTCCGTGAGCACAGAAAAGCCTGCCAATGTTGACATCCGAAGCTGAGATCATAGGCTCCACTTTAGCTGGGAGTCAACCCACTCCAATCCAGCTAGGTCTGGGCTAGCATTTTTCAGACAGGCGAGTTAAGCCGAGGCAGCAGCAGCAACTGCTGCTGCAGAAAAGTCCATCTGTTGAGATCAATACCGGTGACTAATGACAGGGACCTCCGCCATCAGCCCTGTGGCCTGCAACTCTGCAGATGGTAGCACCACCTTCATTCTCTAAGTGGGGAAACCATGGCTGGCAGGGGCCTTTTCACTTTACCAGGAATGAGTGCACAGCTATAAGTCTAGCCACCCTGTCTCAGTCAGTATTCTATTGCTGGAAAGAAGCACCGTGACCCAGTAATTCTTACTAAGGAAATCATTTAACTGAAGCTGGCTTACAGTTTCAGAGGTTTAGCTCACCATCATCATGGCAGCATGCAGGCAGATTTGGTGCAGGAGGAGAAGCTGAGAGTTCTACATCCAGACCCACAGATACCAGGAAGAGAGAGACCCGAAAGCCCACCCCCACATGACACACTTCCTCCAACAAGGTCACACCTGATCTGATGTGGGATTCCCCTCTGTATACTGTGAATATGTTTTACTACCAGTGGTTAATAAAGAAGCTGCTTTGGCCTATGGCAGGAAGCAGATAATTAGGCAGGATATTCAAACAAAGATAGAGGGAGGAAGAAGGCAGAGTCAGGAGATGCCTTGTAGCTGCTGAAGGAGTAAGATGTTAGAACCTTACCATTAAGTCACAGCCTTGTGGCGATACACCAGATTAGTAGAAGTAGGTTAATTTAAGATGTAAGAGTTAGCTAGGAATACGCTTGAGCCATTGGCCAAAAAGTCTTTTAATTAATACAGTTTTTGTGTGATTATTTGGGTTTGGGAGGCCAGGAAACAAACACACAGTTTCCATTTACACTGCTCCAACAAGGCTACACCTCCTAATCCCTCTGAAGTAGCACCTCTCCCTAATGACCAAGCATTCAAATATATGAGCTTATGGGTCCATTCCTGTCAAACCATAACACACCTCCAGAAGCTTGAAGTCTTTCTCCAGCAACCCGAGGTCTTTTAGGAGTACAAATCTCACATCAAATAGCTTGAGTTGACACCTATCTCGGTCATTACAAGATTACATGTGTATTGACCTTTAGTTTCTATCCACAGGCATGGGTATGAGTAGAGTCTAGGGATGCAGGCCATGCCCCCAGAGGGTAGACTGCCCACCTGACTCCACCAGAAGTGCTGCACACTGGACTCTTGCTCCTTCCTCTATAAGCTGGCACTGCTGCCCCCACCCCAGGGACTGTGAAGGTTAGCTGAGATGTTGCTGGTGTTGCCTCCAATGACTGAGCAAAGAAAAGAGTGGAGAATCAAAGCTGCCAGTGAACTCTTTTCTTTGCTTGAAAGACCTACGCGTGTCTGTCTACTCTCTCTTTCTTTAAATGCCCTGTTGCCGTTACAAAGTGCAAGTCAGAGAGATGGAAAAGTCAGTATTCATATGACTTTTGATTTAACTTTATGTGTGAATATAAGCTAGCTTTAACTCTTTGTGTGTATATGTGTGTATGCAACTTAGATTCAATTATGCACATACGTTCATAGAATTATTGTTTAAAAAATGTTTTAAACAGTCCTAATGAGCTCTGTTCATTGTACTTCCTTCTAGACTAAGAAAACAATTCTTAAATACTTTAAATTGGTATGTAATTTTAAATGATGATAAAAATATATAGCTAGATCTGTTACAACCTACTATATATGTGGTACAACTCTGCTTTAAAATATATTCTATATGTTCATAAAAATTAAAGGTTATAAAGATCTATTTCAGATTAACAAAGCCAAGTACTCATGTCTTTGCAAAGGGTTCAACACCAAGCTTCTAGAGAATTTAAATAAGTAACAACATATGTTTAATACCCATGAAATGGTTATCTGGATTTCTTTCCTAAGCTCATTAGAAGGTTTTATTTTGACACTAATCCTTTAGCCTCAATTCAAAATCATTGTTTTTAAGGCTAAACCTGACAGGAATGTAATGTAAAGTCCTGATCTTATGGAAGTTGCCAACCTACTGTAGACTGTTGAGGAGTACAAGTTAAGAGTCATCTTATAAACGACCATGCTGAGTACTGATGCAATTAATTCCAGGGATAAAGCCTTAACTAGCCACCTGTGTGCTTAAGACAAGTAACTAAAGACAAAGTTTGTCTGCTTATATATACCCAATAGACAGCCCTCATATGCTCAGAGATACAAAAAATATGGCATTTAAAATGTTTGTTTAAAAAGCTTTTCATAACAGAGAGACCGATTAGCTCCTGGCACCACCCTCATTTCCTAAAAAAAAAAAAAAAAAAAAGATGGATGGGAACTGAAGAATGTCCACCCAGAACTCACTTCACAAGTGGCAGCGCTAGCCACTGACCAAACCTGCCTCTCACCTCAGCTGCTGCAAAGACCCTCTTCAGACCGTGGACAATGGGACACTGGGGAATCAACTGCCTAAGTTGCCAAAGACAAAGGTAAGGTCCTCCCATGAGTCCTTACTTCACAGAAGCCGTGGGATCTTCTGGGGCCTTGCAGTCCTACCTCTGCCAGCCAAAAGATGGACATTGCCCTAAGACCTGCCCTAAATGACCATGGAGAACCCCGGGTTGGCTGTCTAGGTAGCCATCAAGTGAGTCTCTGTCATTTTTTAATCAATAACTCAAGTAGGACTTATCATTCTCAAGAATTCTGATGCAGTTTGACAGCTGGCAGGTTTGCCAATTTAAAAGGGACAAACTCACAAAAGACATGTCAACATAACTTCTTACCAGTCCTGTGTTTAAAGAAAAGGTGTTTTAAGATACACAGCTTAAGCCGGGCGATGGTGGCGCACGCCTTTAATCCCAGCAGAGGCAGAGGTAGGCGGATCTCTGTGAGTTCGAGACCAGCCTGGTCTACAGAGCTAGTTCCAGGACAGGCTCCAAAGTCACAGAGAAACCCTGTCTCGAAAAACCAAAAAAAAAAAAAAAAAAGATACACAGCTTAATATGTGAAGATCTGAGACTGTTTCAGGGTAGAAGAAAGTGACTTTAATGTGTACAAATGCAAGTTACCAGATTCCTCTCTCCTTATGCTACTGTTCATAGTCTTAATGTTAACCAATAAAGTTCTAATACGCTACGAATCCAACTCTGACGGAGTACTAAACACCATACTGTACCACTATCATCAGAGCCACAAGCTGAAAATTTTAAATTCCCTTTGGTGGTTTCCTAACCACAGGCCCCAAAGATATTTTCTCATAGTGCAAAAACATCTGTCACAATCATTTCTGGCATGAATATACTGCCGTTTCTAGAATGTAAATTTCAATACAGACTATAAACAGTGGTAATGTTAATGTGTCTAAAACTTACGTTTTCACAGACTTCAAGAATTCTTGTAAGTTCCAGGCAGCCGACTTGGAGGATTCACCTCAAACAGGTCAGATGCACCCCTCCCTCAGTTATTGGGCCCTAAGAGCCAAAGCCTCTCCACCTTTTCCTGATCTTGACACCCCCCTTCCTCAATTGCTAAGACTTAAGGGGAAAAATTCTTAAACTTAAACTTGTCCTCTGCTCTGCCAACATTTTAACAGGCCCAAGAGGTTCCAGAGTGTTCCATAGATCCTGGACAGTGAACTGAAATAACAAGCTACCCTACAATGTGGCTAGCATCCCAACTTTCTCGGGTCCCCCCCCAAAAAATGCTTATTACCCTGCAGGTCAACAAGAAGTAGTCTTGAGAACTCAACGCCCTCATTCCCTTAACCTACCATGCCCTACCCCTCACCTATTTAATCTTTAAAAAATGAGAAATGTTAGCACCCAAGCACACCTGGCCCTGCACATTGGGAACCCGGCACAGTGTGTCACTCCTCTGCACATGGCAAGCAGGACCCTGACTCTATGCAGGTGCAAAGGTCCCTTTAAGAGACAAGCCCACCCACTCCTGTTTTCTTCTTTCTGTCATTTCTCTAAGGAGGCAGCTAGCTCTCTCTCCCCTCCCCACCTTGGCTCCAATAAACCTCCTTCCTCTGTCTGATGGCTTGTCCCCCACCATGGGATCTGCAGTCCCACCTCATGATGTATTCATAACACTAATAATCTACACTCTGCCACATGGCTTGGTTACCTCTCCTCTGAACCTTATGTCCAACTTCTCCAATGTCTCATGGGCATCTCCCCTCTCTTCCTCCCGGAGTCTGCTCTCTCCCTGGAAGTCCCGCCTATTCTCTCCTGCCTAGCTGTTGGCCATTCAACTCTTTATTAAGCCAGTCACAGTGACACATCTTCACGCAGTGTAAACAAATATTCTGCAACATTTCCCCCTTTTGTCCAAATAAAAAGGAAAGGTTTTAACTATAACACAGTAAAACTATATACAATAAGAACAATTATCAGGTAAGAATTACATTCACAATGTCTAGTCCATTTGCATTTGCCAAATTTGGAGGAGCTCTTCTAAGAACTTCCGGGAGCGGGCCAATGGCAAGCATACCTGAACTGCCAGTGACAACCTCCACAGTTCCCCTTAAAATAACAATGCGACATTGCTGGTATTATATAAGACTGGCTTTCAGTTTTTACCAAGCCAATAAAAAACACTGTTCCCAGTGGGGCTGGTGGGAGGAGGAGGTATATGTGCAGGATAGGACACATGGGAAATCAATCCATCTATTTATTTATTTATTTTACAAATCTGAGGCAGGGCCACTCTTGTGCCTGCTGTTCTGTGTGTCCCAGACTAATTGACCTGTAGGCTTCCCATTGATCCTCCTGTCTCTACCTCTCATCTCACCCTAGGGGTGCTGGGATGTCCACACTGTGTGTGGCTGAGGGACTAAGTCCAGTCATCGGGTTTTCACCGTTAGCCCTTCGCCCTCTGAGCCATCTCCCTGACCCCTTCTCTCAGCTCCTCAACAAACTGGGACTTGGGTTCTGTTGTTCCCCTATTTTGCAAAAAGGAAAACCAAGTCACCCAGAGGTTAGTTGTGACCCAAAGTCACATAGCTTGTGAGAAACGTATTTGTAATGTACACTGCTCCTCCAGATCTTAACCTTTCCTTTGCTCAGTTTATGGTGCCTGCGTCTTTCATAGGCAAACCAAGTCCATGTGTTTCAGGGCACTGGCAAACCTAAGGAAAAAAGCTTAGCGCTACAAAATAGGGTGTATAGAGAAGAACAGCACAGGACCAGGTGGAGCAGATACAATTCAATAGTGATCAATGTTACTGATGGCACCAAGTGAGCAGAGACCGGAAAGAGATGGAAGGGAACACTGAGGACATCAGAGGTGTTCTGGCGAACCAGCCACCACCTTATCAGAACACTTGCAAGAAACCCCTCCAGTCTAGCTTCTTGGCTGCTGATAGTCCCTGGTGGAAGGTGGAGCAGTCAATAACTGCCCATCCTGTATCTCACAGCCATTTGTATGTGATTCTATGCTAATTTCATGTGTTTCTCAGGAGGTACTGGAGTAAAGGGGCTGGGGAAAGTTAACTGGAGGAACTCCATTGGTGTGGTTATGGCGAAACCATTGTCCATGCTGGATGGAGATTTTCCAGGATGGCTGCTTACTCCTGTAAGTTCTCATCCATGGTCCATAAGTCAGCCCAATAAACTCATTGATTTCCCAAGTTGGTTTTTGGTAAATTCATAGTTTGATTTGTTGTTGAGGCCTTGTAAAGAGGAAGTAGATATCTTGCGTCTTCCCAGAGAAAGCTTTTGTACAACGGGTACTCGGTCATGTTTTCAGATTCCACGGGCCTGCCCTTAACTCCTTTCCTTGAGTTCTTGACTTAGCGTGTGACCCTCTGACCTCTTATTTGCAAAGATCACAGAGTCAGGTCAAGAGACTCCATGACTTTTAGAGTAAGCAGGCTTACTGGAAAATCTCCACCCAGCATGGATGATGGCTTCCCCATAGCCACATAAATGGGTTCCTCCTTTTGTGTTCACAAGGGTCCCCTCACCGGACTGGGCTTCCCACACTGACTCTACAAGGCTTGGCCTCATGCCAGACCTGCATGGTTCCCATCTGACAGCTCTAGGAGGTGGTCCATAGGAGTTTGCACCCCTCAGGCTGCAGACAGAGGCTCAGGGAGAGCAGCAGACTTGTGTCTTAGACAGATGCCTCCTGATAAACGGGATAGGGTAGGGGTAACAGCTCTCTAAAAAAGTCAGCTTCTGGCAGCTCTATAGCTGAACTCTGGGGCTCTGCTTTTCACAGTGCCCAGGGCTGTAAGACATAGGGGAAAGCATGTGACGGTCTGGCACTTCCCAAAGACTAAAGACAAGATCAGCCACGACAACAAACACCTAAAGCCACAGTCTACCTAGTCCTAAACCCAGTGGTCAGTGTGTTAGCTGGCTCACACTTGCCTCAAAAGAGCTGACTGCTAAATTTCCAGGAACATACAAGTTAGTTGTTCAATGTGGCCATGGTTAAGAATTAAATTACATGTGTAAATCATATTAAGACAAAATCAATAATTGTTTTACCATGTGCCCTAGCTTTATTTCTACTGCTGTGACAAAAAGCAATTTAGGGAAGAAGGAGTTTATTGGGCCTGCATTTCCAGAGGGATCCAGGCCAATGAGAGACCTGTCAAAAAAAAAAAAAATGTAGATGGTAGCTGAGGAACAACACCTAAGGTTAACCTTTGACACCCCCCCACACACACACATGCCTCTTTCTTCCTCTCAAGGGGTCCCATAGCACCTTTGTGGAATCTTGTGACAGGATTTGCAAAAGTGTCATAAGCTGTAAAGCAGTATTTGACACCTGTCATCTGCTAAGAGTTAGTTGGGCAGCCATGAGTCAGCAAAGCCAACGTGAGGTGGCAGGGAGGAAGAGCACCTAAGACCATTGCTTATCAGAAGACAGAGGCACCTTGGAAAAAAAAATGCCCGTAACCAGCATTTACACGAAGCCCGCTCCCCTGCAGTTCCCCGAGCCTGTTGGTGAGAACTATTCATGACCCTGGGCCTACATGGCCCCAAGTCTAAGGAAGGTCTGAACGGGACGCCTTTTCCAGTCCACAGTGAGAGTAGAGGAGGTCATCACACACCTGAAGAGAGAGGGACAGAGACAAGCAAGAAGCCCAGAACCCTCGTGGATCCCAAACTTGCAAAGAGCAGTCATTATCCTTCAGAGTCATTTCCTAGGCTCAGAGTAAAGTCAGCGCCATGTGGCAAGGCTGTTGCCAATCCCACCTGTGATGGTTAATCTTGTCAACTTTACAGGCCCAGGAAACATGTAGGAGGCAGACCTCTGAGCATGTCTTAGCTGTGGGCATCACAATGCCATGTGCTGGGGGTCCTGAAGGGAATCAACAGGAAAGTGTAAGCTGGGCAGCAACTCCACTTCTGGGCTGCAGATGCCATGGGACCCACCCACTGCCTTCCCGTTCTACTGCCATGCCCTTCCAGCGTGATAGTCTGTCCCACCGAACTGTGAGCCACATAAACCTTCCTCCCTCAAATGACCTTTATTAGCTATTTTTCTGCATCAATGAGAAAAGTAACTAAAAAACTATCCCAACTCACTTCAATGTAGAGAACAAGCCCTCTGGGATGCCATGTGTCTCCACCTCAGAGCAAGGCAAAGGTCTGTTTCCTCCTCTCCCCAGCAGAGGACCCTTGGCCACAAGAGTGTGCTGGACAATGCCACTCAGAGCTCGGTCCTCTGAGGAGAAAGGGCTTAATGCAAACCAAGGAGTGTGTGGTAGATCCTGCTGGAGAATAGGACTTGGCTGGGACCAATCAAATAAGGCTGTGATCCTCCTAGGTGCAAGCCCCGGACCTTCAGTGGTGTCCCTGCAGCTGGTGGAAAATACTGAAATATTTCTGGAATATTTTATGGTGGTCCCTCCTTGAAGATGTCCAGGTGATGGAATGACCCACCGAGGGTCTGTTGTGCACACAAACCAGTACCGCGCGCGCGTGTGTGTGTGTGCATGTGTGTGTGTGTGTGTGTGTTACATACTGGCCACCTCTTCGTATTAGCACCAAAGCAATTTTCTCCAGGCCATGTTAGGGTTATGTAGACAGTGATATTCCTCATTGGACTCTGTGAGTCTGCACACAAATACATGTGTTCCTAGACTGCGTGTGGCCAGCACAATGGTGAGTGTACTGTCTGCTTTCCTCATTGTTGTAACAAAACACCATACCAAGGCAACTTCGGGAAGAAAGGGCTCATTTTGGAGCGCAGTTCAAGGCGATCTATTCCCTAATGTCAGAGAAGGCATGGCAGCTGGAGCAGAAGGCAGCTGGTCACTCTGCAGCCGCACTTAGGAGGGAGATTATAAAACGTGAAGGCCCACACTATCAAGATTCCACCTCCTGGAGGTTCCACGACTCTCCCAACCAGTACCACCAGCTAGTGATGAAGCATTTGAGTGCCCAAGCTCACAGGAAACATGCCACATTCACGCAACAACAGTGAGAAACCCTCACAAGCTTCTCTGGCCATCTCCTTGCCATAGCCTTCCGCCAAGACCACAGGGGAGGAAGGGAAATCCACTCTCAGCAAGGAGGCAGAGCACCCCCACTGACAAATCATGAACGATCTACAGAATCTCACTTGGGCTTCCTCTAGCACAACTGTCAATGGAAAGTCTCAGTTCCGTTTTTAGGAAGCCCAGTCATTTGTCATGGGCACAATGTGTGATCGCCCTCCGGCACCGAATAATTAATTAATCTCCCGGAACAGCTGCAGACCCTCGAGCCCCATCTGTGGCAAGCGGGGCCTGCGATGCAGCTGCTGCTGGTCTTCAGGTGACCCCACAGATCAGCCTCTCAGAATGAGGAACTGGCAGCTGGAGCTGCTATGCCTTGGGAAGTTAAGGTACCTGTGAGCCTAAAGTCAGATAATCAGAACACAGTGCAGAGGTCAACAGATCTTCACAGAAAGCTTCCCATCTACAGCGGAGACCCATCCAGAGGAGTCTGTGGGTCTTGCAGTGATGGAAATGGGGGAGAGAAGGAAGGAAGCACAGCCCAGTCACTGCCCAGCAGGCCCTTCAGACTCCTGCAAATGGCCCTCCACTGGGACGCACACACATTCTGAGCTAGAAGGAAGCCTGGAGAAAGCTTACTACAAATTTTGCTTCTCAGAGCAGATGGGAAATGATCTTGCTGCTCTTCGTGGCAAGCCCCAGAGTGGAAATGGGAACTCCTGTCCTGCACACAGCTCCTGCTCACGCAGTCGGAACTTTCATTCTCCCAGAGGCCGGTGCAACTGTTCATGAAGCAGCAGTCGTGTGCAAGCCTTTGCACTAAGTGCATGTGGATCGCAGATGACAAACGCATCAGCCCACAGGAAATAGTTAATATAAATTGTGGTAAAAAGCACATGTAGCCAGGCACTTCGCTTTGTCTTCAGCTGGAAACGAGCTGAGACGTGAAGGGTTTGCCAGATAAAACACGGACAGAGGGAGTCCCAGAGAAGAGAAGCTCCAGTCTCCCTTCTCCCTAGCCCATTCCTTTCCCAAGCACAGCTTTGCTCCAAACAAATCAGAAACATTTCTGGTTTCCATACACTCCTCTGTGCAGCCCCACAACCTCACATTCTAATAGCAGCACCTCAGGTCGCTCCCCTAGGATCTCATCCTCCTCCAAAGGCCCCGGTGAATGGGGACAGGTGTGCTATGGGTTCCTTCTGTTCCAAAACTCCAGACCCCAACCCAGCTCCTGGCACAGACCTGAGCTCACCACAGACTTCAAGCAAACATGAAAGGATGAAAGAAGAAATTAACGAGAAATTCCACAAGACAAAAGTCCAGGAAAGCTCCGAGGTTTCTATGCACCTCTTACCAGGTCAGGGTCCTAGGAGCAAAGTCCAGCTCCTAGGAAGGAAGGAAGCCTTTTGACAATAACTTCTATATGGTTCCTATTCAGTTGTCAAAAAATAAAAAGAGCTTTACTAAAACTCTCTCCTCCTGGCTGTTCTCTCAAAGACTAGCAAAGTCCTTGGCTTCCAGCCTTTTCTTGTGAGAAAAGCAGGGGGAGGAGGAGGAGGATTAGGAAGACGGTTCAGAGGGCAAAGTTCTTACCATGCAAACATGATAGCCTGAGTTCAAATCCCCAGAATCTATCTAAATCTAGGTTTCACATTTAGCTATAATTCCAGCACTTCTACACAGATGGAAAGCAGAGGTAGGAAAACAGCCAGAAGCTGGGGGCCAGCTAGCCAAGTATGCAGCATGAACAACAGAGACACTGGCTCAAACAAGGTGGAAAGTGAGGACCGACATCCCAGTATTCCTTGCCACTGCCAACCTGGGTGCTCCCAGCCCAGATCATGAACAGCTCAATCTGGGACTCAGGTGACAACTGTGCCAAGCATATTAAACAGCCAACTCCACTGCCAAGTTTTCAGGCCTTTCTATTTCTAAGGAGGACCAAAGGTCCCCATCTTGCCCGTGTGTCTTTCCTAAATCAGCTATGCAGTGGGCTAGCAGGAATAAAGGCAGAAAATAAATATCATACACCCAGTGACCTTGCCAGGGCCCCTGTTGAAAGCTGTGACCTATGTGCTGGCTGAAGTGCAAAGGGGGATTTCAGGCTAGAGATATGACTCGGGCAGCGCTTGCTGTGCAAGCATGAGGACCTGAGCTCAGATTCCCCCACACCTATAAAAAGCCTAGTGTGATCCTAGCGCTGGGAGTGCACAGGGGGAGATGGCTGGTGTTTATTAGCCAACGAGTCTGGATGAATTCGTGAGCTCCAAGTTCAGTAAGGGACTGTCTAAAAAGAAAAAAAAAAAAGGTGGGAAGTGATTGAAGATACTGACCTCTGGTCTCATCACATACACACAAATACACACACACAAGTATATTCACACACGGATGTTGTGAATCAACGTTCCCAGAGAGAAACTGTTTTCAACCAAACCTTCACAATGCTGATTGCTTAGGAGAACCTCATTGATTATGGAGTGCTTGAGATGCCGCAGTTCCGCAGATAACTACCATTTCTCTTGGGTTATCCTTACCCCCAAAGAGCTCTTCCTTGTCCACCTCTGTCTCCAGAGATTAGACCTAATACACTGTGACTAACACACAAAAACCTTCTCAACTCCACTAACTTAGCAGAACTCTGAAACAAAGAATACTAGAACATCCGAGGCCTGGTTGCTCAGCTTGGCTTCAATACACCAACTTCATGCTTCCATACTGTACTTGAAAAAAGTGTGACTTCCTTTGTCCTATTACTATATGAACATCATCAAACTGTTTGACTTTGTGGAGCATGGAATTTGGTTTAATATAAATCTGTGTTCAAGGCCACAGTCCCTCATGTTCAACTTGCGGAAGGAAACCCCTGAAAAGATTAGAACGGCCATTCTGTGGCCAGGTCGGAATATTGCAAGTCCAGAGGCTAGTTACCTAATTTTGAACCAGTTCTAGCCCTAAGAACAGTCATTCCCTGTCCACCTCTGTGGCTAACACCCTGTGACTAATGGATAAAAACCTTTTGGAATCTATTTGCTCAGCAGACAACTACCTTCCACCAACCCCAAAGCTCAGCAAGGATCCTGAGCCTATATCAAAGCTTCCCCCAACTCACTTTACCTGCCTCTCTGGTTATCCACCAATATATTTTAAACTTGCCTTGATTTATGACTGTCTTTGTTCTATAAAATATATGAAACTGCTTCCTTGTTAGAACATGGAATCTGAGATAACCTAAATCTTTGTTCCCAAACCATAGTCATGCAAATGGGTCCAGAATAAACTCTCATTTCCTTTATGATGAGAGCTGTGGTTTTGAAGGTGACAGGTTCCAGAATAATCTATTTCATGTCCCCTTGAGGTAAAAGTTGTGGTTTTACATAGACATGCACATACGTCACTCATACATTAAAAAATTAATTAAAAATTTTAAAAATTAAAAATCTATGAAAAAAAATTTAAAGTTACATGTACTAGTCACTGATCAGGCACCAATCAAACAAGCTTAGAGGCTTCTGTGTGAGAAATGTCGAGAAGCTGGACATCTGAAAACCAAGACAGAGGCAAGAGTCCTTGCAGTCTCTCTTGCTTCCTGAGGAAATCACAGAAGGACTGCAGCACACTGAGAGTTATCAGCCCACTTGCTCTCTCCACTCTGTGGTCTCCATCGAAGGATCTCCAGGCCCTCTTAAAGGGATAGGAAAATCATCTAGCCTGCAGCCCATCAGCAGTATCATTAGAATTGCTAGTCAGAGCCTGGGCCCTGGCAGCTCTGACAAGTCAGGCTCAGCCATCCACCCGCACTAAATGTGGTGGTTTAAATGAGAAATGCCCGCCAAGGACTCATGCATTTGAACATATGGTCCCCGGTTGGCGGCAGTGTTTGAGGAAGTGGGGAAAGTCTTACTAGAGAAAGCACATCCCTCGGAGTGAGCTTGCAGAGTTCATAGCCTTGCCATGCTTGTAGTTTGCTCTCTCTGTTTTGTGCTTAGGGTTGAGGGTGTGATCCTCAGCTTCCTGCTCCTGTCTCAATGCCTGCTGCCCATCAGGGTCCTTCCCTGACATGATGGACTCTTCATTCTCTGGAACTATAAAGCCAAATAAACTCTTCCTTAAGTTGCCTTCGGTCATGATATTTTGTAACAGAAAAGTACCTAGTGCAGTATAAACAGACAAGTGAAGGTAAAAAATGGAGAAAGGAAATCTATTCAAAGTGGCCACATGGGGAGCAGAAGAAAGATGCTCAGTGACCAGCTGCCTGCCTCAAGTCCATCTTTAGGGTTGTGTCATTAGATTTAGGTTTAACAGGCAGCAAAAGGGACTCACGGTTAAGTATTCCTAGGCTCTGTGTAGTCATTGACCCATCATGGTCTCAGTTCCAGGCTCTCCTGCAAGGTGGCCTGACAAGCTGTCGGAGCTGCAGACAGGTCCCTTCTCTGGCTGGCACCAGGCCTTTCCCTTCTCCCTCCATGAGACAGATTCCTGCAGAAACTGTGATTTCTCGGGGTTGTTTCAGTAGTCTGACCGCGGGGGTGGGGGAGGGCAAGGTATCCTTTTATAATATCCCCATTCCTGACAAGATCGTTAAAATTGGATGTAAGGACCTAGACCAGCGCTCTCAACTGGTGGGCCAAAACCCCTTTGGTTTCATAAAGGTCTCATATCAGATATCATGCATATGAGATATTTACTTTACAATTCATAACAGTAGCAAAATTACAATATGAAGTAGCAACACAATTAATTTTTATGATTGCAGGGTTGCCACAACATGTCTTTTTTTTTTTTTTGTCTTGTTTTGTTTTTGTTTTTCGAGAAGATTTCTCTGTGTAACAGTCCTGGCTGTCCTGGAACTTGCTTGGTGGACCAGGCTGGCCTCGAACCCACTGAGATTCTCCTGCCTCTGTCTCCCAAGTGCTAGGATTAAAGGCATGCACCACCACTGCCTGGCACATCATGAGTGTCTTAGTTAGATTTCTATTACTGTGAAGAGACACTGTGATCACAGCAACTCTTATAAAGGAAAACATTTAATTGAGTCTGGCTTACAGTTCAGAGGTTTAGTCCATTATCACCATGGCAGGAAGCATGGAACCTGATTTCCCTGCCCCCAAAGAAAGTCCCTATTAAAGTCAGAAACTCCATCTGTCCCTAAAGGATTTTTTGTTTTGTTTTGTTTTTTCTAGACAGGGTTTCTTGTAGCTCTGGAGCCTGTCCTGGAACTAGCTCTTGTAGACCAGGTTGGCCTCAAACTCACAGAGATCCGCCTGCCTCTGCCTCCCGAGTGCTGGGATTAAAGGTATGCCTCACAACTGTCTGGCTTGTCCTAAGGGATTTGAAGGCACCCTGTGCTGGCTAATGTTATGCCAACTTGGCACAAGCCAGAGCCATCTGAGAGGAGGAAACCTCAACTGAAAGTGCCTCCATAAGATCAGGCTATAGGCAGGCCTGTAGGGCATTTTCTTAATTAGTCATTGATCAAGGAGGGTTGAGCCCATTGTGGGTGGGGGCCACCCCTGTCCCAGTGGTCCTGGGGTCTATAAGAAAAATAGTCGAATGAGCCATGAGGAGTAAGCCAGTGAGCAGCTTTCCGTGACCTCTGCATCAGTTCCCACCCCAGGTTCCTTCCCAGTTTGAGCTTTTGCCTTGGCTTCCCTTTGATGGACTGGGATTCAGGCCATGTAAGCCAAATAAATCCTTTCTTCTTTTGGTCATAGTGTTTCACACAGCAATATAAACCCTAACTAAGATGCACTCCTACATGGCTGCCGATGGCATGATGCCGTGTCTCCTAACGTTCTCCCTCTTCAGAGCTGCGGCATGGATGCACATAGCCGTCAGCCTGAAGTTGGCCTCATGCAGCTCTTTTAAGGACAGCTCCATTGCAGCCCTCACTTCTGCTAACATGCCTTTTCTTTTATGCTATAATGCTTTCTAAGAGTCACAATAGCACACTGGGATACATTAGGACATCTTGACTCTGGATTTTAGCACTTCAGGGGCGTCTCTACCCACAGCAGAAGCAGGAGCCATAATGCATCTCAAGGTCACATAGTCTTCAGGGTTCAGCCCTCTTAGAGCCAGTCCAATTAAGGTTTCCCTGGAAACCCATCTCTGCGAGCACCTTCCCATTCAACATAATGCCTTTAGTATTTGACTTAAGTCACAAGACCCTTGGATCTAAGACCATGTGTGACACACGGCATGCAGTAGAGAAGGCTGTTTTTCATTTTGCTTACCCTGTATAAGACACATGCCCAGACAATCAGCACAACTTCCAAGAGTCAATTTGTATTCTGTCGACCTGAGTATCATTAACAAACTCCACCTATCCGGCAGCAAGGAACATCTGGAGGCCCAAGCAGAGATGATGGCTCATTTTTCACAAGCTGCACTGACTCTGAGCAAACTGGAAAGACATCAGAGACACCAGAGAGAGACTAGAGAAGGGAAGGAGTGAGCCCTTTCTCCCAGCATCCCTCGGGAGAGCTGTGTTGCCTTTTTGGAGTCTCCTGGGCATGCTGTACCAACATTCAGTCGGAATGTCTTTTTGCAAGTGGATTTCGGATGCTAGGGAAGTGTCCCTCGGGGCCAGCTGGCTGGGAAAACTGGAAGGCACCTTCAGTGCAAAGATATTTCTGCCTAGCCTGAGCCCACACAGAGTGTGTTGGGTGAGCAAGGGAAGGAGGTCGTGTCACAGGACAGAGAAAACAGTAAGATGTCCAGCTTGCTCAGTGTTCAGAGGATTCAGAGGCTGGTCCATGAAGGTCATGTGTGTACCCTTGGATCCCATGATTACAATAGTGACATGAGTCTTCCTAAAACCACATGACAGATGAGACATTGGCTGTTCTCTCTAGAATATGAGGAGTGAATCATGACATGTTCATGGCATATCTTTGCCTATTCAGCCTCTTAGCTCCTGGGGCATCCTAGAGCAGGGCGCATGACCCCAAGGTCCTCACCCTCTCAGGACCCACAGACTGGGAATAAGAGCATCAAACTTGCATGACAGGCACCCTGGGGAGGGTGTGGGAAACTTGGGATGTAAACAAAGTCTACACACTCCCAACACCAATCCAAAGCTGAGTCTACCAAAGTTCATTCCAGGAAGCCAGTGAGTTTATTGGGCATACCTAGAGAGCATGGCTGAGGGGTCATGTCTGGGAGCATGGATGACCACAAGTCAGTCACACTGGGAAATTTACTAGGCACAAACGGTGGCTTCCCTATGAACAAACAACTGCAACCCCTTCAAGTAATTTCCCCCAGCCTATATAGCCTGGCACCTCCCAAGCCCCCAAGGGCACATGAAATTAGTGCAAAATTCCATACAAATGTCTTAGAGAAGTGTCTAGAATCTTGAGTAAGGGCCCATCCCTTCTTTTCTGAGAGAAAGTCGGGGATCTAAGGACCTGCTCCTGAGGATGGGTTATTGTGATGTTAAGTTGGGAGCATCACCCCAGCCCCTGGCATCCATTCCAGCCCCCTGGCCTGGGAGTTCTGTTGGTCTGGACTCCAAATCCCAGCATGCCAGGTCCTCTCCCACAGGGTATTTAAGTGGGCGCCCAGAGGAGGTCCCGGGTTTTGCATGTGCTCCTGGTTTTTGGTCTCCGCTGCCATGCTCCCGGCCACCTGAGAGTGCTGTATTTATTAAAACATGGGCATTTTAATTTGGTTTGATTTGACCTGATTGGATTTCTTTGCACCGGTGGAGCGACTCATCTTAGGATTTTTCCTAACAGTTACAAGCAGGGACAGCCAAGCTAACGTGCTGCGGGGGTGCACTGCACAGGAGTCAAAAGCTGAAGTGATGTGAAAGTCAAGCCCTGGGAGAGAGTGTTCCTGGTGAAGGGAGGGGTGGGGTCAAGAAAGGGCTTAGCTGAGGGCAGAGTAAGAGGAAGAAGAACTCAGGCAGATGGAAAAGCAAAACCAGGCTCCCTGAGACAGCAGAGAAGGCAGCTTCTTGTTCCTTAAAAACACTGTAAAGAGAAATGTTTAAAAGACTTGGGTGGGGAAATCTAAACAGGACTAATGGGAGAAAAGGAAGGACCCAAGAACCCCTTAAAAACATCCAACTCAGAGTCCATTTAGCAGACTTCCAGGCTTGGGTCCGCCCCATCCTGAGAAAAGACCTTCCTTTTCTCCACAGCTTGGTCTGCCCTTCTCTATTTCTGGGATGTTCAGTTCTCTGTCCGTTCCAGGGAATGACCTTGATCATCTGTTACATAACCAAACACCAGCACTCCACGTGGGAGTGGGAAGCCAGAGCAGCTGAGGGACCCTCTGTATGATCTCACTGTGACCCCCAAAACAGAGCTTCACCCAGTCACCTAGGCCTTTGTGTGACCCCTTACACTCCCTTCTTAAGCTTCAAACACAAGAGGATGGAGGAGGAGGCCTTTAGGGCTTCTTGTTCTGGCTCCATGCCAGGGCACCGCCCTTCAGCAGTTGGCGGATTCAACTTAAAATTCATCTATGGGCTCTTGCCATTCACCAGCCCACACGGAGTGAAGAAGTAGGGAAAGTCACTCCTGGTTGTTTTATTACAGGTTTCACATGGTCTGAAAAGCTGGGAAGTATAAGAAAGCACACTCACGTACACACACTCCCGAAGCTCCTGACTCACTACTGGTAGTTTATGTCCTTCGGAGGATAGCAGAATAGATGTGTGGTGTTCGGCGTCAGGGGTGTTTGTTTTAATCTATAGAAGCTTAGTTTTCTGCCCTTCATAACGAGGCCTGGGATGGCAGCTTGTTGGGAGGTTGAGACAGGAGGTTTTCCTGGCATACAGAGTAAGTTTAGTGTTGGCCAGTGCAACTTAGAAAGGTCACGTCACAAAATAAAAAGCAAAAAGGGAGTGGAGCCTGGGACATAACTCAGTGGTAGAACACTTGCCTAAAATGTACAAGGCTGGGGAGTCAATCCCCAGGACGGACGGACACACACACACACACACACACACACCCATATGAAACAGTGAAGGATGGAGAGGTAGTGTTTCTTCTGAGAGCCTTTTGGAAGGAGCTCTTGTTTTTCAGGCTGATGATTTGCTGCTTGATTGGCTTCTGCTTCCTGAGATGTAAAATGCAGGTCCCATGTTTTAGCCTCTGAATTACATCACTCTGGGGAAAGCCCTACTGCAAGTAGGAATCAGTACATTCATCAGGGATGCTTCTTTGAGTTCAGAAGTGCCTCCCTCCAGGAGGTCCTCTGGGAACAATGGCTGAGCATGAGACAGTAAACACAGAGTAGCTACCCCTGGGCAAGGAAGAAGGAGTAAATGGACTCTCTAGCTAGGGACCCAAGTCCCCATCAAAAAGGCCAACAGATGGGGTGGGTGGGGATCTTTTCAGTGATGCTGAAACAGGAATGAGACACTGGGACTCTCAGCATCCAGAGAGAGCGTAGTTTGGATTACAGTAGCTTTTTATACATTTTGAAACCACAAGGTAAATTATCTCACTTTTGTTTCCATTTTTCTTTTTCAAAAATGTTTTGGTTTTGTTCTAGAAGTTTTCTGGTGGGCATTTTCGGGTCTTTTATGCATAGCATCATATCATCTACAAACAGGGATATTTTTACTTCTCCTTTTCCTATTTAATATCACTTTTTCTTTCCCTCGTTTGTCTTGTTGCTCCAGCTAAGACTTCAAAGACTATATTGAATAGAAGTGGAGACGGTGCACAGCTCTGTCTTGTTTAGGGTTTTAATGGCCTTGCTCTGAGTTTTCTCCACTTAGGCTGATCTGGCTATGATTTGTCATATACAGCCTGCACTGTGTTGAGATATGCTCCCTCCATCTCGATTTTTTTCTACAACCTTTGTAATGAAGTGACATTGGATTTGTCAAAGGCGTTTTCTCATCTTTTGAGATGGCTGTGTGGTTTTCATCTCTAAGTCCATGTGTTGGTAGGGATGATAGAGAATCAAGAGTGACTATGGAAGATTATAGTCAGAAAACATTATATATGTGTATAATTGTCAAAGAACAGTCTTAATTAATTTAAAAAAGAAATCACCCTTAAGACACAACACAATATTTAGTTTTTTGTTTTGTTTTTGTTTTTGTAGACAGGGTTTCTCTGTGTAGCCCTGGATGTCCTGGAACTTGCTCTGTAGACCAGGCTGGCCTTGAACTCAGATCCACCTGCCTCTGCCTCCCAAGAGCTGGGATTAAAAATCACCACCACCCAGCTAAGAATATATTTATGGTAGTCTGACCTCTACTGCTTTGGGAGAAAGTTTGAGTAAGTTCTACATTTGTTTTTCTTTAAGTATCTGGTAGTATGTATGGGTAAAAGACATTCAGTCCAGAATTTTTCTTTCTTTGGGGGTTAGAGTTACTGATTTGATCTCTTTACTCATTATCGGGCTACTGAGATTTTCTGTTTCAGCTGAAGTCAGTTTGGGCAGCTGGTTTATATGGTGGTTTGAATGTGAAATGCCCTCCAAAGGCCCTTGTATTTGAGTACTTGGTCTCCTGCTGTAGCACTGTTTGGGAAGGTTATGGGTTGTCAGGTGAGAGTGGCCATCTAGAGGTCGTGCTGAGTTTATATGAGGGACTAAGAATTGTACACTCTAGAAAGAAAACCCAATCACAAGGGAAGGTGATGTGGCAGCTGACAGAAAAGCCACCAGAATAGCTACAACAAATCTGAGGCAGGAACAAGAAGGCAGAGCTGCCGGAGAGTGAAAGTGGCGAAAATTTTCGGGGAAGGGGCTGACAGAAAGTAACAGTTACAGATCTGAGGCAGATACTCCTATCAGGAACACACTATTTCTCTCAATAGCAACAAGGAATTGAGAAGCACCAGTTGGCCGGGGGTGGGGGGGGGGTGGGGGGGCACGACAAACGGACAGACTGGGTGGGGGTGGGGAGGGAGAATGACGACAAAACCTACAAATTCTATTAGGATAGACCAGTGGTTCTCAACCTGTGGGTTGTGACTCTCGTGGCTCCTTTGGGGGGGGGGGGGGGGCAAACAATACTTTCCCAGGGGTTGCATATTAGATATTTACATTGCAATTCATAACAGTAGCAAAATTACAGTTACGAATTTTGAAAATAATGCTATGGTTGGAGGAACTGTATTAGGAAGTTTGAGAGCCACTGGGATAGTCAGACAGTTCCCATCAAAGTGATGAGAGGCCCCCCTCAGAGGTGAAAGGCCACCCAAGAGGCTCTGGAAGTGACTCTTCTAGGCTCCCAGACCTAGACCATTCTCTCCATTGCCTTCCTGGTGGAATCCTACCTTAGATAGGCTCCCAGTCTCCTCAAGGGGTTGGGAGGGGAGGGGTAATCCAAAGATCAAGAAGCAACCTTCTTAAAGAGCCCACTCCCTGTTTTCCAGTTAGGCCCATGGTCTTGTGACCCTACTTCAGAAAGGTTATGGAACTCAGGAAGTGGTTTTGATGCAGGAAGTATGTCACAGTGGGCAGGCTTTGAGGTTTTAGAAGCTGCCCTACTTCTTATTCTTTCTTTCTGTCTCTCTCTCTCTCCTTCTCTCTCACTCTCCTGATGCCAGGCCTTCCCAGTCATGGTAAACTATATCCTTTATCCTGAAGTTGCTTTTGTTGGGCTAGTGTGCCACAGCAACAGAAGAGAAAACAGTGAGTGCACTTCTAAGGCTATGGCCACAATCTGGGTGATTAAATATACTGATGTATACCGCCAGTGTTCTTAGGAATGTTCTAATTAAGATTGTGAGAGACATCCCCACTCAGGATTTGGTTTGCTTTACTTCTATAGACTCTTTAAATGTAAAGCGAAGGGTGATAGACTCTTCTCCTCTCTTCCTTCCTCCTTCTCCTCTTCATCTTCTTCTTACCTCTTCCTCCCCCTCCTTTGTTAGGTTTGATTTGGGGTGTTGTTTATTTGTTCGTTTGTTTTGAGACAGGGTCTAAGCTGCCCCAGATAACCTAGAATTCATGAAAATCTGCCTGCCTCTGCCCTCCCAAATACTGGGATTAAAGGTGTGCGCCACGACAACTGGTTCTATTTCTTTGCTTTTCTTCTTCCCCCTCTTTTTCTTCAGTTTGTTGTTGTTGCTGTTGTAGTTTTCAAGACTGGATTTCTCTGTTTAGCTCTTTATGTCCTGGAACTCACTCTGTAGACCAGGCTGTCCTTGAACTCAGAGATCTGCCTGCCTCTGCCTACCAAGTGCTGGAATTAAAGGTGTGTGCCACCACTGCATGGTTCTTTCTTTCCTTTTAATATGTATGTTCTAGTAAACTTCTTCCTGAGCACTGCCCTCTCGCATCCTATATGTTTTGATAGATTGTGCTTTTGTTTTCATCACCTCATTGTTCTTTTCTTAGTGAGCTCTTCTTTGACCCAATGTTGGTTTAAGAGTATACTGTTTAAATTCTATGTATCCCCTTACTTTCCAAGTCTCCTTCTGTAATTGGCTTTTAGCTTCTGTTCTGGAATAAACAAGATACATGATGCAGCTTCAAAGTCTTTTGACTTGCAGGAAGTCACCTTGTGTTCTAAATGTTGCTTATCCTATAACACATGCACTTAAAAGTATGTGCATTCTATGTTATTGGTCTCAACCAATATGTCCTTGACATATATGAGGTCTGGTTGGTTTACAGCAGTGTTCCTCAACTTTCCTGATGCTCCAAACCCTTAATACGGTTCCTCATGTTCTGGTGACCCCAACCATAAAGTTATTTTCATTGCTACTTCATAACTGTAATTTTGCTACTGTTACGAATTGTAATGTAAATATCTGATACGCAAATAGTATTAGGTGAACCCTGTAAAAGGATCGTTTGACACCCCCAAGGTTCTCAACAGGATGAGAACCACTGGTTTAGAGTGTTTTTGAATCCTCTGTTCCCTTACTATCTCTATATGGGTGCCCCATATATTACTAACAGTAAGATACTGAAGCTTCTATTAGTGCCGTAGAAACAGCTATCAGTCTCTTCAAGTCTGTTGATATTTGCATCTTACAATTTGGGCTTCTGTTATTCATAGCATACGTGATTTGGTTCTAGCATTTTGATCAGCACACACTTTTATAAATATGTAACAGTCTTTTTGTCTGTATAATGATTTTTAACTTGCAATCTTTTTTCCCAGGCACTCACTTCCTGGTTTTCATTCTTTCATTTTCAAACTAGTTGTTCCTTTGAGTCAAGCCAGTTTACAGTAATCATCATATAGTTGTCTCATGCTTTCCCTTTTATCTTAATCCAGTTTTTTTAATGTCTCTTTCAGTTGGTAAATTCAACCCGCTTTCCTATTGTTTTCTTTTAAATGTCTCTTATCTCAAATCATTTATACTCAATTCTTTCAATATAACCATATTCTGTACATGATCAACTTTTTCTCGGGTGTCACCTCATTTTCTCTTCCTTTCTTTATTCGGTATATGTGTTATTTATTACATCAGTGGTTGCCTTGGAGATTGTAGTTACAAACCTGCGAACCATAGCGCAGTGTAGTTTGAGTTACTACCAACAATTTAACAGCTATTGCTACCCCATTTATTGTGTAATTGCTTCCTCTGGACTGAAATATTTCCTCCTGGGACCTCACAAAATTTACCAAGGAGCTCATGAAACAAATAAGATTAATAAACCACCCCACTACCCTCCACACACATATAAAGGGTTTATACACAGTGAACAACAACAGCTGGGTGAAGGAGGTCCTTCTGCAATGCAGGGACCTCTAGAGATGCAGCTTTTGTGAGCCATGGCCCCTGCGGTGGTGGCCAGAAGTGATGTGGCTGCCATCCTCTGTTAGTACTCCGCCCCCGCCGTGCTCTTCTAAGTAAACTCAGTAAACTCTGCCAAGCTAGACTCGGGTGGGATCATTTCTCTGGTCCGTCGTCAGTGTCCTGTCTGGGGTGGCTCAATGTTTGCTCACATCTGCTCCATTCCACCTCGTCTGTGTTATCACCGTCACATTGCGTCTTGATGCGTTTGGTTCCTCAACGCCGATCATAAAGATCGTTTCATGCATTTGTCCTTTAAATCACATGGGGAAGAAAAGAGGAGGTGGAACCCCAAGCGTAGCACCAGTGTCTTCTAAGTTACCTGTGTAGTTACTCTTACTGAAGATCTGTTTCTTTATACAGCTCTGAGTTACCATCTAATATTCGTACATTTCAGCCTAAAATATTACTGCAGAGCTACTAATGACAGAGTCACATGTCCTTTATCTGAGAATGCTTTGATTTTTCCTTCACTTCTGTAGCTTCAGCCAGATACAACATGACAAGCTTGTTTTTGTTTGGTTTTTTTTTTTTTTTTTTTTTGGTTTGTTTTTAGGTTTCGTTTTAGTTTGAGACAAGATCTCACTATGTATCTCTGGCTCACCTGGTTCTTACTGTGTAGACCAGGCTGACCTGGAACTCCCAGAGAGGAATCTGCCTCCTTGTGTGCACTGGGATTAAAGCTGTACACCACCGCACTCAACTGGGTGGGTGGTTATTGCTGTTGTTTTGACAGTGTAAAAATACCAACCCAGCCTCTGCCCACCATGGTCTCTGAGGAGAAGCTGACTGCTGCATATGCAGTGCACTCAGCAGTTGTCTCACTCTGCCTGCAGTATTTTTGCTGGGCTTTGGGTTTGCAGTTTGATTGGAGCCTATCTTAGTGCGCTTGTCTTTGAGCATCCTTGATGATCTCTCTAACCGCCATGTAGGCCGGCCCTTTCACACATCCAGCTTTTCTTTTTTCCAATTTTCTTTATTCATATTTCCCTGTTTTCTCCTAGTATTGCCAAAGCATGTGCATTGATCCCCACATAGTTTCCTTAGTTCTGTTCACTTTTCTTCTTTCTTTTGTATTTCTGCTCCCCAGACAGGGTGCTGAACTCAATCCCTCCAAATTGAAACACTCCCTCTTGGGGGGGGGGGTGCTTAAGAATGAGCAAGCAAGCAAAACTTACACTGTTCAGGAAGTAAACAACCTCCACAGTCTCAGGAAGTTCCCGAAGTTACAAGATTCACAAAATACCTCCCCCAGGTTATGTAAGCAGTAGCAATTGCTGGAAAGAGGACAGTTTGCTGAGGGAGCTCCAGGGCATAGCCTTCCTGAGTCATCACCTGTGCGTGCTGAGGCAGGCCCTTCAGTGAGGCAGCTGTCTTTGAGTCTTCATTCATGTTCCTTAAATAGCTCCCTCCTCATACTCCTGTTAAAAAAAAAATACCTCAAAAAATTCACTGACTCACTAGGGCAGACTGGAAGACTTGGGTGGAATCCTTTCTTTGGTCTGTTTCTGGTGTCCTCTATGGGGTGAGACATTTGTTGACATCTCCCCCCCACAAAAAAGTCACACAGCATTGAGCAATTCCAATGGTCTCGTGGACTCCACTCTCTCTGCCTGCGCATCTGTGCTGCTGGAGCATCTAGTGAACTGTCCCTTTATTTATTGTACTTTCCCTTCAGTCTTCCTACTCCGTTTTGAAGTTTTCACTTACTTGAATATGTTCCCTATTTATTCGTCCACCATTTTTCTGATTGCCTTGTTCATGACCTCCTTTACCTCACTGAGCATAGAAAAAAGATCTAGTTTTGTCTAGTAAATTCAATATCTGAACTTCCTTGAAAGAGCTTATGTTGCTCTCTTTCTTTTCATGTTGGGAAATGGATATTTTAAATGTTTCAGTACAGCAACTCTGGAAATGTGATTTTTGTTCTCCCCGGGGATACCTAGTTTTATCTGTTAAGGGCTTTGCCCATGTAGCCATGTGGTGACTTTTCCAAACTATTTCTGCAAAAATCGCAGGCCTTATGCTATGGGCTCACTGAAGTCCCAACTCCATGGCCTAACTGCCTGGAACTAATAAGAAAAGGGACAGGAGGCAGTGTTCTGTCCCTCTGACTTCTTTGGACAGATGCTGTTTCAGCCTGAGCGAGCTAAAACACACTAGCCAGTCTTTATGCTACTCCCTGGGGCCTGCATCTGACAGGGACGAAAGCAGTCACATTTGGAAGACAAGGTTTATAGCACTAATGCTGGCCATGAGAGGCTGGTAATTGTGACACAAAACAGCAACGTTCACCATTCTCTTTTTTTCTCACTCTCCCTTTTTACATACACATGTGCATACATATGTGCAGTGTGTGTGTGTGTGTAGTGGTACACATACATGTGGAAGTCAGAGGACAACCTCAGGTGTCATCCCCCAGATGCAGAGTGTGTTTGAGTGTGTTTGTGTGTGTCTGTGTGTTTGATCTGTTTTGTTTAATCCCAGTGGTCTTGAGTTTTGCCAAGCAGTCTTTACTAAATGGACAGTTGGCTTCCAGGGGGCCTACCTGCTCCACCTCATTTTGCCATAACTGGGCACAAAGATTGTTGTGTAAAGTGTTTCCTCTGGGATTGAAACATTCCATCCTGTAGAGAAGCTTCTTACACAGGAAAATAAACAACTCAAAATAGCTTCAGGAAGTCCCTAAATCTGAGCAGATTCAATAGGCTCCTCTCTTGCAGAGTAACCAATAAAGAGTCAGTCTCAGACAAGCCAAGCTGTAAGACTCTGAGACCAGACCAGCTGCCTGGAAGAGGTTTACACCAACTGAAATCACTTAGACGAGATATTTTCTAGCCTGTAGAACTGTCTGCAGACTGCACTGTGTGCTCCAGGTTCTTCGTTTTTGTGAGATGTGACCCATGTTGGGGTAGGCTCTGGTGATAGAGCTGTCTTTGAGTCATTTCTGCTCCTGTAAGTAACATGAATAACATCACTGGTTCACCAAGCTGGACGTTGGTCTATCTTGGGTTCCCTATGTGAAAGGAGTAGACATGTGTGTTGCATCTCCCCAGGAAAAGTCTTGTCACATCGGTGCACTACACTGCATTTGACTTTACATGCATTTGTGGGGATCTGAACTTGGGTCTTTATGCTTGTGAGGCAAGAACCGTACCTACAAAGCCATCTCCCCAGCCTGGCCAGCTATTCTATTCATCAAACAGCGCCCCTGAATACTTCAAGAATTTTACTAGATTCCAGATTTTCCAAAGAAGTTGGAATTTCAGTTTACCAGCTTAATACTTTTTAGAAAAGACCAATTCCTAGAGTTTCATATTCTGCCTATTTCTGTGACACATTGCATTCTACCATTTTGTGGCTGGCTCTATTCTTTCTATGCTTGCAATTGTATCCTCTTTGGAAATAAGTTGTCATTTATTTCCAGAAAATCTTCAAATGAGTTCATTCAGCAACATCTTAACCCCTTGTCAATATCCCCCATGTTGAAGATCCTATGTGTGACACTAATTTCTAGAGATATAAATAAATGTCTACTCATCTCAGAATGGAAGCCAATGACAGACCAAAATAAGAATTCTGCCAAAATCCAACTCGGTGAACCCATGAGTTTTATTGGGGTTACTTAAAAGAATATGGGTATATTAGTTATTTTTATGCTGCTCTGATAAAATAACATGGCCGAAACAACTTACAGAGGAAAACGTTTATTGGAGATTATGGTTCTGTTGGGTTAGAGTCCATGATGGTGGAGCAGAGGCAGCAGGAGCTGATGCTGAGAGCAAAAGCAGTCTAATTACATCTTGAACTATAAACAGGAAGAGGAGAGAGTGAGCTCAAAATGGCCCAAGTGTTTAAACTCTCAAAGCCTGCCTTCAGTTACATACTTCCTCCAACAAGGCCACACCTTGTAAGCCTCTCCAAACTGCGCCACCAACTGGAGACCAAGGTCTCAAATGCCAGAGCCTATGGGGGACATTCTCAATCAAATCACCATGTTCCAAACTCCCTGGCTCCCATAGGCTCATGGCCATATTATACGGGAAAACGTGTTTAGTCCATCTTCAAAGGCCTCCCATGGCTCTGTCACAACACTGTTGAAAAGTCCAAGTCTTTTCTGAGAATCAAGGCAATCTCTTAATTGTAACCCCCTGTAAATTCAAAAGCAAATCACATACTTCCAAAATAATAAGTGTTTAGTCCATCTTCAAAGGCCTCCCATGGCTCTGTCATAACACTGTTGAAAAGTCCAAATCTTTTCTGAGAATCAAGGCAATCTCTTAATTGTAACCCCCTGTAAATTCAAAAGCAAATCACATACTTCCAAAATAATAATGGCACAGAAAATACATTGCCATCCAAAAGGGAGGAAGAGTGGCATAATGAGTAAATAATTGGACCAAATCAAGAGCAAAATCCAGCAGGGAAAACTAAATCTTGCAGCTCCATGTTTAATGTCAAATGGCTTAGGCAGCTCCACCCCTCCAGCTTTGCCGACTGCAGCACACATCTCTCTGGGTCTGATTCTACTCCACAGATGCAGGGGTCCTTAGCAGATGTCTCACAGCCCCGGCATCTCCAGCATCCTCTCCAGTGCAGCCCAGGGGTCCCCTTCACAGCTAAACATGGTGGCCTCCCAGGGCCTCCCTTGCCACATTCTGCCTGGCCTCGGCAGCCTTCTGAAACCACGATTCTATGTCCCCTTTTAGAGTCCTGACTCTTACATCACCGTGTGGGTGATCCTGCAAAGTTCAGCTGCCAGCTGGGCCACTTGAATCACATTTGTAAGCAGCTTTCATTTGTTCCTTTCTACAAGTAGAAAATTCCTTAGGCCTTTTCCTTACACAAGTAGGATGCTTATCTGGATGAGGTCTTGCCCCGAGGTCTTACCCTTTCCTTTATTCCAGTGCTCCAGGCCTCCCTTTTAATCTCAGCATCTCTTTTGTATTACACTTGCCTGCTACATTGAGTTTCCTGGTGCTTTATTTTTCCCTTCAAACTGTACATTTTTCAATCTCTTTCTGCCTTACTTCTTTTTCATTGTAGACGATCATGTTAGATCTCAAAAACCCAGGACAAATGGCTAGCTGAGGTGCCTACAGCATACCAAATGGGACACTGGCCAGATCTCCCAGCATCCCTCAGTACCTATGGCTCCTCCCAGCACTTCTCACCCCATCCCCTACTGTAACATGAGGGACGACTTGTTGGGGTTTCTGTCCTGCCCAGTTCCCATGGCCGGTAAGCCCCAAAGAAAATCACACAGAGGTCTACATTAGAGATAAACTGATTGGCCCATTAGCTCAGGCTTCTTATTAGCTCTTGTAACTTATATTAACCCATTTGTATCTATGTCAGCCACATGGCTCAGTACCTTTTTCAGTGGGTGCAGGTCACATCCTGCTTCTTTGGTGATCTGGGCAGGACTGGGGAAGAATGGGTTTCCTCCTTCCCAGCATTCTCCTGTTCTCATTGCCCCACCTTTACTTCCTGTCTGGTTGACCCGCCTATACTTCCTGCCTGGCCAATCAGCATTTATTTAAAACATGATTGACAGAATACAGACAATTCTCCCGCACCACCCTACCCTAAACCTTTCCCTTCCAGGAGCTGGGCTTCTCCTTCCCTTCCCCAGCCTGAACGCTATATCACTCAGCCATTTTGGTTACACTAGTTTCTTGGTCTCTCAGCCCACGTCTATAGCTCCTCTCTTGCTCTTCCTGTCCCTCTCTTCTCTCATGGTCGGGTTTAGTCTGCCACCCATGTTCAGCCTGGACTCTTCCCTCTGCCTGCTTTCTCCCTTCTATCTATAATAAAAATCTCCTCCACACTTTAGGAGTCATCATGCCGTCCTCCTTCTATTTCATTTTTTTCCATTTACATCATAAGGATGTTTATTGATATAACCTCACAACACGGTCAGTATTAGGCTGCCTTGATATCCCCACTGTCAACTAATTGAGTCCATTACTTTTAAATTTAGCCTCAGAAAAGTTCTTAGGACATGAGCAGAAAGCAATCACATTTTTTTTTGCCACAATATCACAGGAACAGACTCTGTCCTATTGCTAATATTGCTCCCTTATAGAAGCTCTTGAGCTGGGCCTTCACAGTCTGCACTGCTCTTGACACTGCTGTCTCTGCACCACCAAGGCCCTTGTACAATGGGCTATTATTTGAATTACAGCTTTCAATCATTTTTCTAGTTCAAAGTCTTCACATTTCTCCCCAAAAGCACATGGTCAGGCCTGTTACAGCCATGGCCCACTCCTTGGCACCAACTTCTCTCTAGTTAGTCTACTATTGTTGTGATAAAATGCAATGCACATGGAATTTAGTCATTGAGGAGTTTATTTGGACTGATGGTTTAGAGAAGCAGAGTCCATCATTGTGATGTATAGTCAGAGCTACGAGAACCAGAAGTTTCTAAGGAAATCCCCACATCCACCTCCCTTCATGTGTCCCCTGAGCTTTGTCCTTCCCCTCCACCATGAAGGAGCAATACTTTGGGGGCTTCAGTTTGTCATACATTAAACTTAGCATTTTTACTTAGTCATTTCCATAGGTTTACAGATTATTTTTCTATTATGATATTTAAATTTTTTATTTCAAAATTTTTCATAGAATATATTTTGATTATATTCTTTCCCATTCCCTAAGTTTTCCCAGATCCTTTCCATTTCCCTACCCAGCAAACTTCATATTCTATTTCAAAAAAAAGACAAGAAAAAATTTTCAAATGAAAATCAAAACAGACCAACTAAAACAAAAGAAAATAAGACAAAAATGAAAATAACAAAACAAAATAAAACAGTAACAAGCATAGACAAACACACACACAGAGGAAGAAGAAAAACAAACATGGGGTATTGGCCAACTACTCAGGCTGGGAGGGGGGGGGGGGGGGGGGGGGGGGGGGCTGCCCTAGTGTGTGGTTTATATACTCAAAGTCACTTCACGGCAAATAAACAGATTTTCTCTCCCAGCAGGTATCAATTGCAAGTAGCTTCTTGGTTAGAGGTGGGGCTTCTCTTCACTTCCTCTCTCAGTTCTGGGATTTTGTCTGCTTTAAACCTGTGCAGGTCTTGTGTGTGCTGTAACAATTCTCTGTGAGTTCATATGTGCATCAGACCTGCTGTGTCTGGAAGACGCTGTTTCCTTGAAGTGGTCCACACCCTCTGGCTTTTACAAGCTTTCTGCCTCCTCTTTGGCGTAGATCCCTTAGCCTTGAGGGTAGATTATAGTGAATCCCAGTTTATCCCTGAGTCAATGGCGCTCTACTCCCTTGAGTTCTGGAAGAGGTTTTGCTGTTGTTGTTTTGTTTTGAAAGTTTGAGGATTGGAGTCTCGTGACCATAGCCCTGGGTCCTCCCACGGGGTCATCCTGCCTGCAATGCCATCTATCATTTGTAACCTGAAGAAACACCCTGGAGACAATAATAGTTTATCTCATTTGTTGAGTTGACCAAAGGACCTGTTCTGGTATTTATTTTTTGTTGTGGAATTTAATTCACTAATATGTCCCTTTTATATTAATTCGTCCTGCTTTTCTGAATTTTATTCTATCCTGCTTTTTACCCTGAATTACAATGTTTCCGTTTATGTCTGCTAAAAATTGCAAACCACACAGTGGCCTGAATTTGCTTCACTGTAATCTGATATGCCTCCTATGTCTTGACACGCAGGGTCTTCACATTGTGTTTCTTTGGTTATTTAGCCATTGCATTTCCAATTTTCTCTTTGACTCAACAGTCATTTAAGAAATAGCTGGAGTGTGTTGTGGCAGTTTTCACACAGAGGGAGGTTCTTCCTCTCTCCTGGTGCTAACCTCCATTTTCACTGCCCTGGGTCAAAGCAATGACCTGTGCAATTGGAGGAATTTCATTTGGAGGAATTTCGCTGCAAGTTTTTTCTTCTTTGTTGCCTAGTGAGAGAAAGGCTTTTGCAGATGTCCTGTCTGCACTGGAAAAGGTATGATTCTCAACCTGAAGGGCACAACATTTGTCATGCTAGCTATTAAGTCATCCTGCTAACTCCATCACTTAGAGTTCCCATGTCCTCATGGACATCTTAAGCACCTAGACCGTTACTTTCATGTCATTGTGACCAAATGCCCCAAAACAGCAACTTAAGGAATGGGGTTCATTTTGGCTCACAGTTCAAGGGACACACTCCTTCATGGTGATGAAGAAGCTGTGTCATGGGAATAGGTTAGTCCATGGTGACAGGTGTGTTATCCCTTCTAGCATAGTGCCAATCAGATAGCAGAGACAGGATTGGAAGCTAGAAGGTAGGGCTATACCCTCAAAGGTCTAACTTCAGCTGTCCATCAATGCCAGTCCGGCCTGACTCTCCCCAAACAGCTCCACCAGCTAGAGACCGAGTGTTTAAATCTGTCTGTTGGGGATAGTTGACATACAAGCAATAACGCTGAGCTATGTGCTCATTTTCCACTCTTTCCTAATTTCTTTGACAATTTTATTATATTCACAAACACAGTAGAAGAAGCTAGTGTCAGTCCAGAGCCTGTTGTTATCCTAGAATGCTGTTTTTTAGGGCAGAGAAGTGGGGCTCGTAGAGTTCACTAAGGAAAGGAGGAGCCTTCAGGAGTCCTCGGAGGGAGCTCTTTGTGCCTATGACCTGGAGCTACTCACTGCCAACCCTCTGCTCATTGTTCCCACTCTGGGAAGTGATGGGTGTTAGTGAGATTCCAGGTTCCATTTCTTTGGACAACCTATCCACACAAACCATGAGGGAAATTGCACATAACTATGGTACTAAGATTAAGGAATTAAAACAGCTATAGCAGGAATGAGAGACGGCTGAGCGAGTAAAGTGTTTGCGATGCAAGCATGGTGACCTGAGTTTGATCCCTGGAACCCACTTGGAAAAGCTAAGCATGGTGGTGTACCCAGTAATGCCAGAACTACAGAGGCAGAGATATGTGGACCCCTGGGGCCCGCTGACCAGCCAGCCTAGCCTACTAGACAACCTCCAGGCCGTTGAGAGATACTCTCAAAACATGAGGTGGATTAGTCTTGAGGAGCGGCACTCAAGACTGACCTCTGGCCTTAAGACACAAGCAAACAAATGCACACACAGGACTGCGCTCACATGCAAGCATGAGAACACAGATCACAGACACAAAGAAACATGCATTCATGTGAAGGCTTGAGAACACACACATACACACTAAACAAATTGCAATACCAACCCATCCTGTAACACCATATCCATCATCTCCAAAGCTATGAGCCATGGATCCCTGTAACTCCTTCAAGGCCCCTTTGACTTATCTTGCATTTCCGTGATACAAGACTAGGGCTATGTGCAGCATCCATTTATTCTTCCAGTGTAAAATGAAAAGGCAGCTCATTTCTACTCCCCTCAATACCACTCTCCTTTTTTTCTTCCAGTTTTTATCAATCTTTAAAATCTTAGAACCAGCTTCGTGTTATCGTTATTATTAATATCTCTTAACGATTAGTATTGAGATAATAAGGCATACATTATTATCAAAACAGAATAACACAAATCGCAAACCTCAATAGAATACCTTCACTTGCTCACCGCACAGGCAAACTTGAAAATTCTAATAATATCGTTCCCATAAACACCATGCTGTCACAGGAATTCTCCTGTGCCATGAAAGCAGAAAGTAGCACAACTCTGGAAAACTATCAGGCCACATCTGATAAAGCTCAACACTTGCTTCACCTCTCAAATGTTTCATTGTTGATTTCATTTTATACATTTATATAGTGAATTTTAGTCATTTTTGCTCCCAGTTCCCCATCTCATCCTCCTCCCACTCCCACCAGAACCCTTCCTCTCAGGAGGTTGCCCACCTACCTGCACGTCTTCTTGTCTGTAGCCCACTGGGTTGAATTAAAGTTTCATGTCAGAGTGTAGGTGGAAGGCTATTTATTGGCACACGGGCGGTGTATCTGTGGTTACACGACTGAAGGAAATGACTGCAGCTGCAGCACCCAGGAGCAGCCAATAGTCCTGTGGGCCCCTGCTCGATCAGGGATGAGTTGTCGAAAGGCTCAACCTTGTGCCGGTCTTGTGCAGACAACCACAGAGGCACTGAGTTCATGAGTGCAGCAGCTGAGTCACGTCCAGAAGATGTCTATTTGCTGCACGTCTTCCCCTCTTCTGGCCCTTACACTCCTTCCACCTTTGTAATGCCTGCACCTGCGTTACTCTCTCTGTACAGTTCGCAAGCCACTGTACCATATGTGAGCCGAGCAAGGGCCTAGAGATTGAAAGAACACACAAGAGACCTGGGTCATTTGAAAGGAGATCAGCCAAATGCCATTTATTCAAATTTAGGAAAAACTTTAAATACCTAGCTGCTGCACAATGGAATACCCCCCAGGCAGGTAGGAAATTACCATGCCCAAGGTGGAGTCAACAATGCCCTATAACTAATCACCAGGGGGACAGAGAGAGCACAGGAACAAACAGGAAACACTGGCTGGCCAGAAACTGTCCTCAAAATGAACCCCAGGAGCAGGGGTAGACCCATGGGCCCTACACACCTTCTCTCCTGTGATGTTCCCAGAGTCTTTGAGGACATTATAGAGGACATTAAGGCCAAATGTAGGAGGAGGGCCTGCTTGTTCATCCCAGCTGCCCAACTAGCTTAGCCCCAAAATAACCACACAAAACTGTATTAATTAAAACACTGCTTGAACCAATAGCTCTAGCTTCTTATTGGATAACTCTTACATTAATTTAACCCATTTCTATTAATCTGGATATCACCATGTGGCAGTGGCTTACCGGGTAAAATTCCCAGCCTCTGTCTCTGGTGGCTCCATGGCATCTCTCTAACTCTTTCCTTCTCCCAGCATTCAGTTCTGTCTTCCCCACCTACCTAAGTTCTGCCCTATCAACAGGCCAAGGCAGTTTCTTTATTCATTAATGGTAATGACTGCCCACAGAGGGGACTCCCACATCAGGCAAGCATACTCCACCATCACATACTCTCAGAACTTGGGCTAGTTTGGGGTTCTGTAGCAACCCCTGCTCTACAGTAAGCAGATTCTCTGCTGAAGGCTGGACAAAACATTACTCTCTGGGTACAAACATGAGTATTAAGAAGGCAGAGTGACAGCATGAAGATTACATAAGTTTCCTTGTGCCTATGAATTCCCCAGTCAAGAGCTTTTGGCCAAGTTTACAGGCCCAGATTCCTTCCTGGGGAACCTGCCTCAAATCCAATCAGAAAGTGGTTAGGTATCCCCATACTAGTCACGCCACTGTGGCACTAGAAGGCCCACATTGCCTAGTAGGTCATTACTGTAGCTATAGAATTCACAGCTGTGTGAGACTGTTTGACTTTTCTCCCCCAGCACCCTACCTAGCACCTTCAGGCAATTGAGTAGAAAGGATGCTTCCAGCTAAGCCTCAGCTTGATTCATCATGTGACCAAAGTGTTCAGTGTCTTCAGCAACAGGGTCTTACCATCAATTTCCAGTGAGCAACTGAGAATAATGGCAATAGCCAAATTATTTGGGGGAACTCTGTGACTTCCCTGGCTGAAAACTTGTAGAGAGCCATATCTGGCATTAATATTTTTACTTAATAACCCATGGCTTCTATAAGGAGCATTATCTGTCCATAGAGGATATCTCCATTCAAGTTTTCTTTTTAAAATATCTATTATATTTTAATAGGCTTATAAAATAGTAACTTTCATTGGGCTTGGCATTTGCTTTTCTTATAACCAAAAAAAAAAAAATGCCCAAAGAAATGCAGGCATTTGTGTCTCGGAATATATATTCAAGAAAAATCACAATAAGGGGATGACTCAGGGGATGAAGTACTTGCCATCTATGCCTATTGACCTGAGTCTCATCCCCAAGAACTTATGTAAAAAAGCTGGGCACAATGATACATGGCTGGATCCCAGCACGGCCCTGCTTTCCCCTCTGGACGTGCTCTTCCCTCGCATGGAGCACACAGGCGTCCATGCGGCTTACCCTGACTTTCTTTTGGCCTTAATACAAAGACCAGCCCATGTCAAGGCCTTTTTGGACCACCCTCTATAAAGCTCCTTTCTTCATTCCTGCATTCCGTTCCCTAATAATTATTTTAGTTGTTCATAGGACACACTATTTTCTCACACTACATGTGGCTAGTTGACTTATGCAGTCTCTGTTTTCCTAGCTGGCCATTACCTGGAAAGCAAAAGTTCTACAAGAGTTAGGGACATCCTTCTGTTCAGTGCTCCATGAAGGTAGAGCTGTGCTCCTGTTGGGTGCCTTGCTATTCTCCCGAGTTCCTAGAATAAGTTCCCTAAAAGCCAGAGCCTCAGGTTAAGCTCTGATGAACAAGAATGAAGGGGAAAAGAATGAGCCAGGGAAGAAGGGGAAGGAAAACAAGACAGTCCGGACCAAGTGGGAGTCAGCCAAAGAGCACAGACTGCTGGAGCAAGGCCACAGTAGGTTCGCAGGCCATGTTGGTTGGCCGTGATCTGGTCTATGAACACTACCGTGTCTGTATTTCACAGCCACTGGAACAGTTCCTGTCCCCATGTAATGTAGGTGATGATGTTAGCTGTCCAGAGGACTGCAGAGTTCATTCCCTGGCAGGAATAAAGAACTAAATGGCTGGAAATAACAGAATACGCCAACAGCACTGCTACCAATGGCACTTGGTAACAGTGGAGGAGAGGGGAAAATAAAGGAATGCATGCTGGGTGGGAGAAACCTAAGGCTAGCAGTCCATCAAACATGCCTGCTCCGGTATTTTATAGGGCCCTTGATCTCTCCCTTTACTCCACAGGCCCCATCTAGGTACATCCCTGTGCCTTCCTGACAGTTTTCCTGGAAGCCTTCTGGGAACAAGCAGTAGCCATTTCAGAGAGCCCGCTTTCCCATTCCTTGTCCCTAGAACTGTGCTGTACTCTGCATGGCTTCTAGGCCAGACTTTGGAGTGAAGCTGCTCCCACAGGATAGGTCTATGACCTTGTGAGAGGCTCTCAGTGACTGGGCTCTAGGCCCATGGCAGGGGTCTTACAGTCAGGGGTCATCCAGGAGCCATCCTGAGCATCATGAGCAAGGGAGCAAGTGAGTGGCCAGGACCAGATGAATCCAAGATGAAGCAGCAGGGACACAGGGGAAGTCTCATGGGGCACTTGGTACAGATGTGCCTTTGCCAACTGATCAGAAATGCACTTCACCTTTTGTTTGCCCTTTCGTTTTCCCCATGGTGTGTGCAAGAGTGCATGCATGCGTGTGTGTGTGCGTGTGTGTGTGCGTGTGTGCGTGCGTGCATGCGTGTGTGTGTGTGCGTGCATGCGTGTGTGTGTGTGCGTGCATGTGAGTGTTTGTGTATATGCAGGTGAGCATGCTCATGTGTGTGTAGAGGTCAGAGATTGTCTGACATCAGGTGTCTTCTTCAGTTTCTCTCAACCCTTTGGTATTTTTGTTGTTGTTGTTGTTGTTTCATTTAGTTTTGTGAGAGAGAGTCTCATCTGGAACTTACTAATTCAGCTAGACTGGCCGGCCAGGGTTAGAAATAAGTTGAGAGTCACAGAGAAAGAGACCCCCAGTCCAATGGAAGTGACTGGAGGGGCAGAACTTGCTCCTGATCAAGAGTGTGCTCCAAAGAGCACAACACTCAGAGACTGAATGCACCTGGTTTTTATTCTAACTCAGGTGGTAACTGTGTTTCCCCCATTGGCTGGGGTCCGATGAAGAGGAAATGAAGGGGAAGAGGTCAGCCACTTAATCTCAGGATGCAGTAGGACCTTTGTGTAAACAGAGGTTTTACTGAGGAGGTAGGCCGTTAAAACATTTGCATAAAAGTCTTACAAGGTGGGGGAGATGAAAAGATTTAATTCCTTACCATAAACACAAGTTTTACAGCATTTCTTAGAAAAGACTCCTATTTAATGTTTCTTACACCAGTGGCCTGCCTGTCCTGCTCCACCCACGCTGGAGCTACAGATGGAGAAAGATACCTGGACAAAAGGTTTCCTGCGACACCCACTGTGTCACACTGCAGCTTCCATGGCGAGATTTTCCCCTCTTTTTTTTCTTTTCTTTTTTCTCTTAAATTTTGTTGGGTAGGGGAGCGCTGCAAAGGTGGATACACAGAGATGGGAAATGAATGGGGTCGAGATACAAGATGTGAAAGACACGAGGATTAAATAAAAAGAAAGTTGAAAAAAGTTTAGCTGTAACAGTAGTGGTAGGTGTGTGTGTGTGCGTGTGTAAGTCAGAAGACAGCTTTGTGGAGTAAGCTATCTTCCCCACATTTATGTGGGTTCTGGGGAATCTAACTCAGGTCATCAGGTTTATACAACAATCATTTACCCACGGGTCCATCTCGCCACCCTGACTTTTCCGCGGGTCTGGAGTCCACATTTAGCTCGTCATGCTTGCATAGTGTCCATGTAAAAACAGCTCTCACTTCAAAAGGCATAAGAAATAGTTCATTCTGGAGCCAAGTTTGAGTGACCGTGACCTGGGAACATGGATTTAGATTACCCCAGGCCTCATGGTCCAATCTGGAAGCAGTTTTGTGGAGTTTTATAGTGAAAGATCAAAGAAAATTATAAACCCAGGCATTTGAAAAATGTATTGGTGGAAGCGTCAGGGAGGTGGGTTCCAGCCAGTTGGAGGAGTCTCAGCTACAGGCCCTCGGTCAGCAGTTCTCAACCAGTGGGTCAAGACCCCTTTGGGGCCACATATCAGATATCCTGCATATCAGATGTTTACATTACGGTTCATAACAGTAGTAAAATTACAGCTATAAAGTAGCAATTTCATTTTATGGTTGGGGTCCCCACAGCATGAGGAACCGTGGTAAAGGGTTGCAGCGTTAGGAAGGCTGGGAACAACTGCTCGAGATGCCACATGATAGCGTTCTTGGCACCTTGATTGCCAGAGAGTAGAGTTTAGTTAAGCTGCATCCCAAAGGCTATCAGTTACGAAGGTGGACTAGGGATGGTTCTTCAGGAGGCTACACACAGCTGAATAGAAAATGTAACTGGGCTCTGAACAGGCAGTGTTCTAAACTCCCCACAGTCAATCCGCCTCTGCCAGCAAGGCTACTTTCCAGCATCCTCATTCACTACAGCAAGCAGAGCCGGGTGGTGGTGGCGCACACCTTTAATCCCAGCACTTGGGAGGCAGAGGAGGCAGAGGTGAGTTGAGTCCAGCCTGGTCTACAAAGTGAGTTCCAGGACAGCCTGGGTTACAGAGTAAGACTGTATCTAAAAAACAAAATGTTGGGCAAGTATCTTACTAACTAAACCCACTCTCCCTAACCCTGAGCTATCTGACTTTCTTCTGTGCTCATATTTATAACAATATGCTACCAATCACACGGTTGAGTGGTTAAACAAGTAATGTCTGACTTCTTGGTGTTGGCACACCTATACTACCATTTCTGTCTTCCAGAGGCTGAGTCCTGCGTCCCATGTTGCTTGCGTTCATTCTTTCTGGGACAATGAGAGTCCAGTATTTACAAACAGAACATCTGGATGATTCTACACACATACACACACACTTTCTATGCAGCTGCCTTTGCCGTGTCTCTCAGGTCCCACATGGAGAACTAGTAGCCACCTGAAAGCTTAGTCAAGCTACAGAGAATTCCTAACAGGAGCGGAGAACCAGCGGAGCACTAAGGACAAATGCAGTGACTCGATCTCCATCTGTAATCAGGGCAGTACCCCAGCTCTCGTAAACATCCAGGAATCTTTCAGGGAAGGAAATCACCATGGAGGAGTCTTGATTTAGGACACTTAGAGCAAAGAGGCCTTGTTAACGCAGGGCCAGGCCATGCACTGGTGACCTTTTAACCTGAACTGTCTGCCTATACACACCCAGTATATGCTGACCTTGCAGGCTGGGTAAACCACCTCAGGAAGGAAATTGATGATTGTTTGTAACTCTTAAGTTTGAGAGACCAATCCCCATGCTTCCTGAGACTTCCCAGTCCTTTCCCTGCAAGACAGCATGACCTTTGCTGCCCCAACCACAATGCTTGACAAAAGATATATATACCTAAAGTGCCCACACACATACACACACACACCTGCTGTAACACTGGGAAATCAGCCACCAGTCTATAAAGCCTGAAACTTGCTTGAAAGGTGTCTCCCGGGTTACAATCCCCAAAGAGATGCAAGTTTTATCTAGGTGAACAAAACTCTAGTGGGAAAGAAAGTTGTTAACTAATTAACGCATCTCCTCCCACCTTCTCTTGACATCTGGTCTTGCTCAGTTGTTTTGCAGTCCACTCACAGCGGGGACCCTGCGCTCTTTGGACATGGTGGTTATGTATGTTGAACGAAGTCATGCCATTTGCTGAAGACATCACACAAGCCGACACAGAACTGGGATGATTCAAGCGGATCTCACCTGGAAACCTTCTCCATTCTGTCTAACTTCCATAGTACCAGAAAGTACCAGGCAAGCTGCCAGGGCATGGAATCAATTAATAGTCCTTCTTCACTGTGCCACCTATGAAGCGCAGCAACAACCCGGATTAGACACAAACCACACCCAAACACCTGTGTTCACAGAGAGATCCTTTATTAAACGGGGGCGGGGGGGGGGGAGTTAAAGTGGCTGCTTTATTGACTCAGGCAGATAAACAGCAGTAAATGACCTCGCGGTTGTCATTCTTAAGAAGAGAAAGCGGGGAGGTCTGTGTCGGAATGGGCTAGGGTGCTGTGGAGAAGGGGAGGGGGACAAGAAAAAGGAGGAGGGATATTTGTCTTGGAGGGACAAAGGACCGCCTCAGGACAGAGGAGACAGACGTGGCACACAGGCAAATGGCAGTTTATAAAGGCAAAGGGGGAAACCCTGGGTTAGGATAAGGTGTTTCATTTTAATTGGGCATGTCAGTTATGTGACACAGAGAAGTCTTCGGATTGCTGGACTTTGGTGGTCAGCCTCAGGAGGAGGAAGTGACCAAATAAGGGACTAGACCTTGGGGGCTAGCTTTAGGAATGTAATCTAATGGCTTTTAGAAAGGCAGAGGGAATGGGAGAGAAGGGCAAGGCCTGCCAGAGCCACATGCTCCAGTGGGCCAGTGTCCTTCAGAGCCACGTGCTCCAGTGGGCCAGTATCCTTCAGAGCCACGTGCTCCAGTGGGCCAGTGTCCTTCAGAGCCACGTGCTCCAGTGGGCCAGTGTCCTTCAGAGCCACGTGCTCCAGTGGGCCAGTGTCCTTCAGAGCCACGTGCTCCAGTGGGCCAGAGTCCTTCAGAGCCACATGCTCCAGTGGGCCAGTGTCCTTCAGAGCCACATGCTCTAGTGGGCCAGTGTCCCTTCACTTTCCCCTTAGCCCTTCACTACCCCCACGTCCTCCACCCTCACTCTCAAATTGATAAATTTGACAGCCTTTTTTTACTGTTATTATCATTGTTCATGTATGTGTATGTATGCACAATTATAACTTTCTACATCCATTTTTCCTTTGTTTGTGTTTATATGGTTTCAGGAGCCAACAGAGGACTCATCCCTGGGAGAGGTTAATCCTCCCTCTCTCAACAGTCATTAATTGTCTGTAGTTCTTTGTCTAAGGGTGGGACCCCGTGAGATTGTCCCCGTTTCTGAATTAGCATGTCTATTGATATTGTCATTGTTGTTCCCTTGCAACACTACAACTCCCAACATCCCTCTGGACTCCAGCACACGCAAGCGCGGGACACATTTCCCAGAAGCCTTTGCATCCCCCGTTAAAAGCAAGGACAAGTCACGAGTTCGCCCCTTCTTCTCTTCCCCGCCTTTCCTACCGTGTCTGCACGCCCTTCCCCACCTGTTTGTTGTCCCTCCTCCATTAAAAGTGCACCACGTGGGAGCGCCGCGTGTCTGTGTCTTTCCTCGTGTAACCCTCGTCTAACCCGCAGGAATTAAGAACAACATTTGGTAATGAAAAAGCTCTGCTTCATTTTGTAAAAACACATATCAAACCCACGCCTGAGGACATCAGGTTTCTAAAAGCCACCACTGCCTCCTGTCAGATCTGCCAAAAGTCAGATCCCAGGACTAAATATCGTAGCTTCCCTTTCCCTACCCACCAAGCAAGGGGCTCCCTTCCGGGAACTGATTGGCAGCTGGATTTTACTCATATGCCCACAGTCAGGAGGATTAAATATCTCCTGGTTCTGGTGGATACAATGTCTGGGTGGGTTGAAGCCTTCCCCACCTCTAACAAGAGGGCCCAGACAGTCTCTGATATTCTCCTCCGAGAGATTATTCCTCGGTTTGGACTCCCAACTTCTCTTCAGTCAGATAACGGTCCAGAGTTTACTTCTCAGATTTCTCAAAATCTGTCTAAAGCGCTCGGGATCCCCTGGAATTTCCATATACCGTACCATCCTCAGTCGTCAGGTAAGGTAGAACGAACTAACCGCTCTTTAAAGGAAGCCCTCATTAAGATGTCACAAGAACTCCACCTCAACTGGGTAAGGCTCCTGCCTTTAGCTCTTTTCCGACTCCGAGCCCTTCCAAGGGGCCCCCTCCTCATCTCACCCTTTGAACTCATGTATGGGCGGCCGGTCTTAACCCCCGGCTTCTCATCGGAGACTTCCCCCCTTCCTGACCACCTGCTCACTCCCCTCCTGTTCCACTTATGCTCACTACTATGGGACTTCACAGATCACTCACTACCTTGACCATGTGCTAATACGTGTCCGCCGCCAGTTAAAATAGGGGATGAGGTATTACTCTCACCCCCAGGCCAGCGCCCTTCACCCCTTTCCCCTAAATGGCAGGGCCCTTTCAAAGTAATTCTTTTAACTCCCACAGCTGCCAAGCTTAAAGGAATTCCTCATTGGATTCACCTGTCACATCTTAAACCGTTTATCTCCACAGCTCAAGATAATCCTTCATACACGGTGACTCAAACCGGACCCTGTACTCTTAAGTTCCAAAGGACGCCGGATTCAGCCCCCCTACTACAGTCTAAGGACAACAATGGTCCCGATCCGTCGCTGTGTTAACACACCCTCCCTTCTTTAAATTCATAAATAACCGTCTAGCTGTCGTTACAGGTACCCCCATCAAATACGAAGGCAAGTGGTAAGCAGATTCTCCTCTACAAAGCTCTTTTACGTAACAGGCCAGCCGCTGACTGCAGCAGTGGCCCCTGAAATGTTAAGAGATGTATGGTTAGAATCTATTTCTTTTAAGACAGTTTCCTTAAGCTCCGGGATGCCAGCCCAACGGATCAAACACAAAGGAATAAGTATCACTTAATTTTTTTTTTATCATTTCTTAACCCCGGACATCCTAAGACCCTCTCCCCCCACTCTTCACCCCAGCTCCCCAAAAATTTCCCCCCCCCTTCTTTTAATTTTTTTCTTTTACTAATGCAACTTTTGCCTTCCAGCATCTTAATGATGACCCAGCTACTCAGGAAAAGCCACACAGATTTCTTCAATCAGCTGCCTCAGACGACAGCCAGGACTTCGAACATCAGTGACCGACTACACCAGCCAGCAACCCTGGACATCAGTGACCGACTACACCAGCCAGCAACCCTGGACATCACTGACCAACTACACCAGCCAGCAACCCTGGACATCAGTGACCAACTACACCAGCCAGCAACCCTGGACATCAGTGACCAACTACACCAGCGACCGCAAACGCCAATGGGACATTGCCAAGATAATCGGACATTCCCTGGACCCCTCAACGCCCAAAGTCAGCAGGAAGCAGCCATGAGAGACTGGACTACGCCCCCATTCCCTACCCTTTAAGGTCCCCCAATTTTTTTTAATCAAACCAAAAGGGTGAAATGTTGTTCCCTTGCAACACTACAACTCCCAACATCCCTCTGGACTCCAGCGCACGCAAGCGCGGGACACATTTCCCAGAAGCCTTTGCATCCCCCGTTAAAAGCAAGGACAAGTCACGAGTTCGCCCCTTCTTCTCTTCCCCGCCTTTCCTACCATGTCTGCACGCCCTTCCCCACCTGTTTGTTGTCCCTCCTCCATTAAAAGTGCACCACGTGGGAGCGCCGCGTGTCTGTGTCTTTCCTCGTGTAACCCTCGTCTAACCCGCAGGAATTAAGAACAACAGTCATTGTTCAAGATTTGTTTATGCAGCCATTTATAGGGGAGACTGCTTCACAGCAGACTTCCTGGTATTCTGGCTCTTAAGACTCTTTCCACATTCTCTTCTGAGATGTGCCCTGACCCACAGATGCAGGAGCTGTACGTGTAGCCATAGGGCCTGACCTCCCCATGACCCACTGACCTTTGCATTGTGTTTGCTTGTGGTTTTCTGTAATGGTTTCCATTTGCTCTGAGAGAAGCTTCTGTGATGGGAGATGAGAGCTACACTTATCTGAGGATGTAAGGATAAGATATAGGAAATGGTAAGGAATTACACTGGTCTAGCAAAATGGCGGTAGTGGATTCTCTTCCAAGATCATGACCTCACTCGCCTCAGGAAGTTGGCTAGGTTTCAAGTTCCAGGCATGGCTTTCCTCCTGCTGAGTGGCTCTAAAGTCCCATGGGACAGCTGTTGGTTCCCACCAACGTGGGGTGCCACTTATTGCACCTTATGGATAGCTAGCCCACTCTGACAGACCTCCCCCTTCTCTTCTTAGGAACGACAGCTGCGAGGAAACGGAGGCCTCCTCCCCGAGTCAGAAAGCGGCCACTTGAACTTTTCTTCCCTGTGTAATAAAGGATCTCTCTGTGAAAACAGGCCTTTGGTGTGGTTTGTGCCTAATCCAGGGTCAGGGAGTCCCCTTCAGAAAGTGATATAATTATATGTTTAAATATATTTTTTAAACTAATAAACGAAAGAAAGAAAGGAAGGAAGGAAGGAAGGAAAGAAAGAAAGAAAGAAAGCAAGCCGGCGGAACAAGCCATGGAGAGCAAGCCAGTAAGCAGTGTGCCTCCATGGTCTCTGCTTCAGTCCTTTTGCCTCCAGGTCCAGCCTTGAGCTCCCATCCTGGCTTCCTTTGATGGTGGACCCTAACCTGTAAACAAAATAAACCCTTTCCTCCCCAAGTTGGATTTGGAGGGGTTGTTTTGTTTTTATTTTGTCAGTGTTTTATCACAGCCATAGAAAGCAGAGTAGGAAGGTGGTAAGGGCTTCTCATTGCCTTGTGGAGAGTTACCCCCTTACCTCGTCTGTGCACGTCAGTGTGTGAACACACGCCTCACAAAAGTGCTAATCCCACTGTGGGACCCACCCTCCAGACTTCATCTAGCTGTAATCACTTCCCTACGGCTTAGCCTCTTGGTGCTAACACACTATGAGGTAAGGCTTCCAATATGAATCTGGGAGAGGTATAATTTAGTTCTTAGAAGGAATCCCAGGATGAGGCCAGAAAAAGTACTCATTGTGGCCAGGCCCTTGGCCAAGGACTTCTCTCCACAGTTTCTGTATCATTGCAGACACAACCCTTGCCCAGGATGGACACACTGTGTGCTCATATGTGTCTATGCAGGGAAGGCCTCCAATGGGCAGTTCCTCACTGGCCTGGGAGTAGGAGTGTATTAGTTTCTTTTCCCGTGATTGTGATAAACGACGCTGGCAAAAGGAGCTCACAGAAGAACAAGTTTTATATGCCTCACAATTCCAGCTGGATTATATGTCACTCAAGGGACATTAGGGCAGCAGGAACGTGAAGCAGTTGGTCACATACACCCACAGTCAAGAGCAGAGAGTAATGAATTAATGAAGGTATGCTCGTGTTCAACTTGTCTATAATCCAGGATCTCTATAGTGGTGCCACCTACAGTGGTTGGGTCTTCTTCCTAATCCAAACAATCCCCCAGAGATGCCTATAGGCCCATCTAAACTAGAACCTCACTGAGACGCCCTTCCCAAGGAGTCTGAAATATGTTAACAATTAAACTAACGATCACAAGGAACAAGCAGCAGCTAGGCATAAATGGAAGAGAGGACAAGAGGCATGGGCATGACATAATGGGATGGTCTTTGGAGAAGGATCAGTGTAGGGGGTACAAGGTCCTTGTGCTCACAGATAATCACTAGGGGAACCAGGAATGTTAAACATGCAGAGTTGTCTCTTCAACAAAAGAGACCTGTCTTTCCGTAAGTTTCATGGTAAGGGAAGAAGAAAATAGCCAAAGTTGGATCTCAGAAGATGAGCAGAGGAAGAAGTCTGTACCAGAGGAGAAGTGGGAACTTCATTAGCGTTGGGTGGGTTAGGAGGTACAGGAGCCCAGGATGAGCTAGGCTTCCTCCAGCCAGGGGAGCAGGTTGTAGAGCTGCTGGCTGGGAGGAAGAAAGGGTACCCAGAAAGAGGTACAAATGTAGAGGGAATTAAGTTTGATTTAAAAAAAATGTACCCAGCAGGTAGCTGGAACAGTTGGTCTTGATACACAGAAAAGTGGCCAGAGCTGAGGCTGCTGGGTCAAGGGTGGGCTTCAATTGGTTAGTGTGTGTCTGAGAAGAACAGAGGTAAAGAAGCCACAATTCATGAGGAGGTCAAAAGCCAGTAGAGGGGCCTCTAGAGGCGCAGGTGGGGGCTGTATAAAGACATGAGATATTGGAAGACACAGCAAAGCTGCTCAGATGCAGGCAGGCGCATGGGCCCTGCACAAAGCACCTGCTCAGGCCACCTCCCAGCGGCATTTCCTCTGCAGACTCACTAGCCCTGGGCCTTCCTCCCAGGTCTGGAGATACGAGGTCTTCACAAGAGCCAGAAGCAAAAGGAGCCACAAAGCCATTAGAAGCCAGACTCTCCAGGTGCAGCCTCTCACTCCACACAGCTCTCACCAGAAGCAGAGCTCTCTCCCTTCAACAAGCCCTTTCCAATGCCAAAGCCCCAAACAGAGAGGGTTACAGGCAGGGCAAGTGACAACTGTCATGCCATCTACTGACTAGATCCAGCCTTCCTCCAGCCTTCATTCAGAAATGTCCTTGAGTGATGTGGGAGTGTCATATATCAATCTGTTGATTTCATTGGTTAAGTAATAAAGAAACTGCTTGGCCTGATAGGTTAGAATATAGGTGGGTGGAGTAAACAGAACAGAATGAGAGGAGGAAGAAGAAGAAGAAGGAGGAGGAGGAGGAGGAGGAGGAGGAGGAGGAGGAAGAGGAGGAAGAGGAGGGAGGAGGAGGAAGAGGAGGAGGAGGAGCAGGAGGAGGAGGAGGAGGAGAAGGAAGAGGAGGGAAGTGAGCGCAGAGGCCATGCCGCTCCTCTCCAGGGCAGATGCGATGAAGCTCCGACCCAAGATGGACATAGGCTAGACTCTCCCTGATAAGTCACCACTTCATGGCGCTACACACATTAATAGAAATGGGCCAAACAGTATTTATATGAATACAGTTTGTGTGTTGTTATTTCGGGGCATAAGCTAGCCAGGTGGCCTGGAGCTGGGCAGCAGGAACGCAGCCCGCAGCTCCTTCAACACTTGAGACTTCTCAAACATCTGCCTCAACCAGAAATATGAGAAAATACAGTGTCTCTTAATCTAGTTAAGTGACATCAGCCAATCTTAGACCTAGTTCCTCATGGCATCACTACCACCACTACCACTAGCAGCAGCAGCAGCAGCAGCTCAGAAGGGTCCTTCAAAGAACAAGCCATGCTCCCGCTGGGTGGACTGAGTGCTCCCGCTGAGTGAACAGAGTGCTCCCACTGGGTAGACTGAAGCTGCCCATCTCCGACCATGCTGCTCCATCCAGCTCGCTGATAAAACTGTCTCCTGAAGGGTGACTTAACTCCATATCTCTCTCTCCTCAGATCTGGTTCTTCCCTAAAGCCCTCAGAACTAGGCTAGGTGTGTCCTGCTCTCTCTCCCCGCCAGCACACAGTGGCAGGACGCTTGCCTCTGCCTGCAGCTGTAGCCTCTCTGAGCAGCTCCTTCCTGAAGTGGGAGCTCCCCGGGGTTTGCCTCAGATAATGGTAGATCCTGCTGCTCACGCTACCCAGGGTTTCCTTCACCCGCCCCACTGTCTTGACTAGCCCTCCTACCCCGGGCACGCTACCCCACAATCTTCATCTCACTCATCATGCCCTTCGGGGTTACCCTCACCTGTCCACAGTCCCTGACAGTCCCCCACCACACTATCCAGGGTGACCTTCACTTATCACAATGTCCTCACCAATCCCCTATCAAGCCTCCCTCGATCACCCAGGCAGAGTGTCCCCTGATCATCCTTTCTATGCCAGGCTGCCTCAGACAAAGCTCTTTTGTTTTGTGATGGGGGAGGTATACCTAAGCTATCCAAAGGCACTGCGAAGGCCCAAGCCCACCCCCAGCCTTGAGGACTCGTTAGATTTTGAAAACACTGCTGTGCTCATGATGTCAGTTCAGTCTGAGGGAAAAACACAGGTCACATTCCCCAGAGGTAGAGTATGGGTGTGACGTCCCAAAGAGGGCAGGTACATGCTCTCAGGTATTACAGAATGTTACCAGAGGTCTCTGTCTGGACCCGGTGTTTCCAGGTTCTTGATGTCTTGTTTAAAAGAACTGAAGGAGCACACACAAATAGCAAAGTAACAAAAGGTTTTACTCAAAAGCAAAGCAAAACTAAGTTGTAAATGGGCTGCAAGAGCAGTGGGCCCTGAGCGAGCCTGTAGTTCGAGAGACCCGGTTAATACCCAGGGCTTCTTTTGTGGGTTCAGGAGGAGGAAAAATTGGTTGCCAGAGGTAAGTGTGAATGGTTTTTATTTTGATTGACAGGCTTGGGCTCATTGACTGGTCAGTCTAGTCAAAATAGCAGGTTCCAGGTTCAGTGAGAGACTGACTCTAAAATAAGGAGAGCGATTGAGAAAGACATCCTAATCCCACCTCTGGCCTCCACAGGCATGCACAGGTGCACACACGTGCACACGCACACATGCGCGTTGTGCACACACACACACACACACACACACACCACATTAAATTGAAGTTTTTGAAGGTTAACAGATAACTGATGACAGAAACCTCTCTTCTTTTCATTTAGCCCCTGGTGTTAGGAATCTTGTGGTGAACTTGTCTGTGAAACTTGAGTTTCACAGAAGAAAACCCTCTCCAAAGAGCTCTTACGTAGAAAGAAAGAGGAGGCTGGGGAGGAACAGTTGGCTGCTGAGTTAAGGCTGGAAGCCCGGCTAGCCTCTCTGGTCCCTCTGGAGAGAGGAAGGGGCGGGAGAAGGGGAAGTCTAGCCAGTGTGCCGGGTACCCTAGCTCCCATCCACCACAGAGGGCACCTACTGCCTGCCATCTCTTGCTCTTCACATTCAAATCCTTGTCTCGAGAATCTCTGGCACCTGGCCCGGACCCTCCAGCAGGGATGTGGGGACTCCGTCACACAGAGCACACATGGCTCATTGCCATCGCTCTTCCCCTCCCTCCAGGCCTGGCATTTAGCCCTCCTGAGTTGTTTATTCATCGGTAAAATGGATAGAATAATATCAGTCTCACCAGAGTGTTATTTAGACTTATTTATTAATGCTGGCAATATACTCAGAATCCTCAAGATTACAGCAATAGATCACCAGGAAATATTATAGCATCCTGTTGCCATAGAGATGGTTTTATTCTTTCAGTGCCTCCCCAGAGCCCCTCACTGAAGTACCAGGCACTGGGGGTCTGGGGAGCCAAGCTATTCCAACTGGGGCATTAACACTAACAACAATGATAATTAAATTACACAGAGAGGAAGTCCATGAAATATGGATGGGAAAGAAATGGATTTGATTCATTTAGGCAAATGAGCATGTTTCCCCATTAGTAAAAGCCTACTTGGAGCCTATGGTTGGCTCTGGGAAATACTGATTTCTTTAGACAAAGCAGGGGCTAGGGGTTCTGATATGAGCCTAAGTAAGGGACAGGAATGGGCAGACTCCAAACCCCATCCTCCCACAAGTACAGGGGCTGCTCAGGAGCCTCCACACAGAAGGTGCCTGTGTCTGACTCTCATTCACACTGGTAGCCACTGTTTAAATTTCTACCTGTCTCTTCTTGAGCAAGGGGCATGTGTGTGTACATATTTGTATGTACATGTTCATATATGTACATGTTTGTCTAATGTGCAGATGGATGCCAGAGGTCAACATTAGCGTCTTCCTCAGTCACTGTCTTAGAGAAGAAGACCCTGTCCCCTAGTGAACTTTTCAACATTAAGAGTACTTCAATCCCTGTACACACACTTGCACACACACTTGCATCTTACAAATCTACTTACAACAGATTAATTCTGGGTGAAAGGGAATTCTGAGGAAAGGGTGCCCCTTTCCTGGGAGTGTCCCCTGGAGGGACAGGGAGAGGGTGGCATAAGCCCTGTGCCCTCCAGGATCTGGGCTTGTTTCTTTGCTCAGCTCACTCTTTCTTTGTTTTTTTTTTAAATATTTATTTATTATGTATACAATATTCTGTCTGTGTGCGTGCCTGAAGGCCAGCCAGAAGAGGGCACCAGACCTCCCTACAGATGGTTGTGAGCCACCATGTGGTTGCTGGGAATTGAACTCAGGACCTTTGGAAGAACAGGCAATGCTCTTAACCACTGAGCCATCTCTCCAGCCCTCAGCTCACTCTTTCTAAAGAACACATTTTTGCTTCCTTGCCTGCTTGAAACTCTTGACTGTGTCCCTTCTGGAGTCTTCTTTTCCAGAGCACAAAAACCAAGACTGATGCCGAGCCCAAGGTCAGAGGGAACTGGAGACAGCCCACAACTCTGTGTCCTCCCTCTGGAGCCACTTGTGCCCACCTAGGAGCCTTAGGAACAGTAACCAGCCAAAACAGTCCCAAGGACAATGAGGTCAGCTCAGATCAACCTGGGCCACCTTAGACAGCTCCAGGCTCCTCTGAGAAGAGCAGAGCACACTGCCCTGTGTGTGACCAAGACAAGCTGCTCCTAACTTCCTATAGGCACTGTGTCCCAACTCACAAAGCTAGGACGTAGGGCTATGGCTCAGTGGTAGAGCACCTACCCACCATGCACAAAGCCCTGGGTTCGATACCCAGGATTGCTAAAACTTATTACTAATAAGTAAACAGTATGTAAATGTTCATTATGCCATAAAAATGAACAGTAATAAAATTCCAAGTCACAAAGCTAAAATAAAATTCCAGGTCACTCTGACCTGCGCATCACCAGGCTTGTACAAGGGTAGAGCCATCCCCACAGAACCACCTGGTCTGCCACAAAGCATCTCATGAGGTCCCAAAGAGCACGGTTTTCCTGGGAAGTTGCCATCTGGGTCTGGCATTCAAGATAACTATAAAGTCTTCTCATGGAGAGACCTGTGCCCTTTCCTCTGTACAGCAATTTTCTCCTAATTAAAATGTTCAGGGAAGGAGGAAGGTAAGAAAGAGGGAGGGAGAGAAGGAAGGGAGAAAAGAAGAAAAGAAAGGAAGGGAGGGAAGGAGAAAAGGGAGGAAGGAAAGAAACTCTTGAGACTCAACCTCCATGTCTGGGAAAGAGGAAACTTAAAAGGCTTATAAGTCCACCCACACCCCCAACCACACCTCACAAGGTTTTGGAAGGAGTAAACAAGGCCTGGGGGAGGAGACCCACTGGCAGAGCTACCCTGTCAAGCTGCTTCAAAGTCCTGAGGAGAACTGGGGGGTTGCAGCTTTGGTGAATGGTCACCCATATTGTGTGGGCTTTTCAAAGATGCAGCTGCCTTTGAGTCATCCGTGGTCCCATAAGCAACCCCAGTAAACTCATTGCTTCACTAATTTGGACTCCAGTGTAATCATTACTTTGGTTTGTCATGGGTTCACAATCTGGGGCAAGGAGACATATGTGTGCTATATCTTCCCAAGAAACTCTCACACACTCCAGACTCAGAGCACCTCCTGGGCAGACAGAGACCCTCCAATACCCACCCCAACAGCTGAGCAAATCAGTGATGTCTTACTACAAGGCCAACCTCTTCCTTCCCACCCCTTACGTCTAGACAGAGGAGGGCTCTGAGAAGCATCTGTTAAGACATCCCCCTTCATTTTTATGGTTTTAAAGTGGGATCTCATGTACCCTAGGCAGGCCTCAAACCTTCTATATAGCCAAAGATGACTTTGAACTCCTAATCCTCCCCTGTCCACATCCCAAGGGCTTCAGAGAGGACAGGTGTAAGCCCCAGCCCCAGTTTGCAATGTGCTGGAGCATCCAGGGATTTGTGCTCGGCCAACTGAGCTGCATCCCAATCCAGCTCACCCTTCTTCCTGTGATTATGGAGTTAGCACCCATAACCCATACGCTCCTCAGCCTTCCTTTACCCCTTTACATGTCAGGGGTCCTATTCGTGGAGGAGACTCGAGAGCCAAACAGAGCAAAACTGGAGGTGTGGGACAGGATGAAATCTCTATCAAATGTCAACCTGTGTTTGATGGGCACTTGGAGACGAAGCTGAGCTGACATAGCACCTGGGGGGAGGGGTTGTAGGAAGTCATGTAGAAGAGGCAGTAGACACCAAGTGCAGCCTGTCTTTTGTGTCTGGATTAATAGGGAGACATTTTGGTTGAGTTTCTAGCATTCGAATGGGGATCCAGTACTGGTACTTTAGAGTTAACATGTCCTCAGGGCCACGGCCTCTTGCTAAGAGTTAGGCTCATCTGCCATAGAGAAAGCTGAAGCTAGGAAATCTCAGCTTGTTTTCTAAAGGACTGAACTCTAGGCCTACCTGGCTCTAAACCCTGTGTCTGTCTGTCTGTCTGTCTGAGACCAGTCCGCCGTAATGCCATGAGTTCACTAGCCATAATTTGCATCTGGGTCATCCCCCACAAGTCCATGTGCAACAGTGTGTGCATGAGCCTGTGACAATACTGGGAGGTGGCAAAAACATTATGAGTGAGGCATTGTGGGACAAAGGTAAGCATCTTAATGTCTTTGTTCTCTTGAGGAAAGTGCTGGAATGCTGGCCCTTCACCCTCCTATTGCTGCTGCTGTAAAGTCAGGAGACCCCTCTACTACATGTTCCCATCATGATGGGTACCTCCCCACACACTCAAAGCAACAGGGCCAAGTGCCCATGGACCCAAAGCTCTGAAGCTGTGAGCCAGCAGGATTACTCTTGCTTGTATGTGTGCTCACATACATGCAGAGGTGAGAGGAACTTCAAAATCATTCCTCAGACTCCCTTCATTTTTGTCTTTCATGTATGTGTGCATGTGTATGTGCATATTTACATGTATGTGTATGTTCATGTAAAGGCCCAAGACTGACATCAGGAGCCTCCTTCAGTCACCCCCCACTGTATTCACTGAGGCTGGGTCTCTCACTTGAAGCCAGAGTCCACTGATGATACTCTGGCTCGCCAGCCTACTCCAGGGACACCAATGTGGTGGTTTGAATGAGAAATGTCTCCCCACAGGCTCACACATTTGAATACCCAGTGCCCCGGTTGGTGATGCTGTTTTGGGACCTTCTGGAACCCTTACGCTGCACATCGCTAGGGTCAGACTTTGTGGTCTTACCCCACCTCTGGTTTGCTCTCTCTGCTTGGTGCTTGTGGTTACAGATGTGATCTCTCTGTTTCTGTCTCCAGCCGCCTGCTGACATGCCTCCCTCATCGTTATGAAGTCTCCTTTTGGAAGCACGGACCCAGCTATAGTCTTTCTCCCATGGTGTTTCTACCACAGCAACAAAAAGCAGCAAATGCCCCCTGTGCCTACTCTCTGAGCATTAGGATTGTAGGCAGGCCAAGAGGCCCGGCCAGCATTTACATCAGTGCTGGGGATCTGAACTCTGGTCTTCACACTTGCCAGGCAAACACTTTACCAACTGAGTCATCATCCCAGCCCAAATTCGTGTCCTTTAACTTTGATGGCCGTGGGTATTTGTCACAGCCCTGGGAACCCAACACCCAACCAGCCATGGACTTATTACCCAGTAGGCCTTGCTACTGATGGTCCTGCAGAGACATGAGTGACTGAATGAATAGACATCACGATGCACACTCTGCGTAGTTTCCTAGTGTGTCAACTCCTAACTGACAGCTGCCAGCCTCAGGGCACTCTGACTGGCCAGGACGCTGGTCCTGGAGCCTCTCTCAGAGGGGCCACAAAAGCCTTAAGCCAAGTCTACAAGAGGCAAAGCAGTGGCCCAGCTAGGGTCCCTTTGTCAAGGCCCAGTGCAGATATCCGTGTTGCCAGGGGTCTGCTCTACCTCTTGTCTCTGTTTAAAGTACACCTGGCCTGGCCGGAAAGCTGCCTCTGTTCAACTCTGCAGCCTCTTCACTCTGTGGATCCAGACACATCAGGCTCCCACTGGCTTCCTGCCAGAGTTCCCTTGGCCAGGCGCTGGCACGGTATCCCTACACCTTGACGACTCAAGAGCAAGGTCATTCTTGCTCTGGGAATCCCATACTACCACCTCCCATGAGCCCTCTCACCTCCAGATTCCATTAGTCCCCCTATGCTACCCCAACCAGCACACAGGCCTCTGTGCACGGGGTATTTGTTAATGTGCCCCACACAGATGGTGCCTCCAAATGGCTAAGCTAGGGCATCTTGCCATTCTCTGCCTCCAGAAAGCCACCACCATGGCCTCCAGAAAGTAACTGGGGGACAGGACCAATCCCTCTCTGCCTGTCGCCGGCGAAGTGTTTGCTCTCTGCTCGAGAGTGCTACAGATCCATTTCCCTGACAGTGATGGGAATGGGTATTGCTGGTCTCAAGAGAACGCATTATGAATGACTCCAGGCCAGCTTTAAAAGGAGGAAATCAATATGTTCTTCCCGGCAGTGTCTGCTCCCCTCACCTGACCTCTCTGCTCAGCCTAGCTGCTCTCAAAGACTGCACGTGTCATCTCTCCTAGGCCTCCTTCCTTCCCAGAAGGGGCTGGGCCTTTCTTGGAACACCACTGTAGCCTCAGATAAACCGTCTCCTCTTCCTGGGGAAGCACTAGCCAGGGCAGCCCACACGGTTCAGGGGCAGAGCAATCAGACACCCTGCCCCAAGGGTCTGTGCTTCAGAAGCCTTGCAGGACCGTGCCTGCGAGTATTCAGCACACAGGCCACATGCAGCCCAGCATAGCCACAAAGAAGCCCCAAACATTATAAACCTACTTCAAATATTATGATGTGGGTGCTGTGGGACCTTTCAGTGAGAGAAGGCGCTCGCTGCTCGCCTGGCGACCTGAGCTGAGGAACTAAGAGCTAAGCAGATGAAGATGGCATACTTCTGGCTTCCTCCTCCCCCTCCTGCTCTGAGACAATGGTCCACCCACCCACTTCCCCACTTCCCGCTAACCCATCCAGGCCGGCCAGTGTTTACCCAAAGCTGTGGCTTTATCAGCTTCCCTTTCTTTGTCTAAATCAGCAGTTCTTAAGCTATGGGTCATAACCCCTTTGGGAGTCAAATATCAGATATCCTGCATATCAGATATTTACATTACAATTCATAACAGTAGCAAGATTACAGTTATAGAGAAGCAATGAAATAATTTTATGATTGGGGCTCACCACGATGTGAGGAACTATATTAAAGGGTCGCAGCACACCGGGCGGTGGTGGCGCACGCCTTTAATCCCAGCACTCTGGGAGGCAGAGGCAGGCGGATCTCTGGGAGTTCGAGGCCAGCCTGGTCTACAAAGGGAGTTCCAGGACAGGCTCCAAAGCTACAGAGAAACCCTGTCTCGAAAAACCAAAAAAAAAAAAAAAAAAAAAAAAAAAAAGGGTCGCAGCATTAGGAAGGTTGAGAAACAATGGGAAATGAGCAATCCCTAAATTAGGACATGGGGACCATTCTGGCCATCCAAGGGGAAAAGGACTTGTCTCCTTTTTGTCTGCAAGGACTCTCTCTCCATGTGTGCCCCCGTCTCTGTGTGAGTCTCTTCACTTTTAATTAGACTTATCTGTTACTGTCCTCTGTGAGGAGATTCCCCTGCCCTTTAATCCTTTAATACAGAAAACAGACCAGAACAAATCCCCTAGATGGCAACAGAATTGGATCCTCAAAATCCACATGGTGGAAGTGTGGAACCAACTCCAACAAGTTGTCCTCTGACCTGCACATGTGCTCACACACAAACACACACACACATACCTGCACATCCATGTACATACATAGAAACACACACACAAACCTGCACATCCATGTACATACATAGAAACACACACACATACCTGCACATCCATGTACATACACAGAAACACACACACACAAACCTGCACATCCATGTACATACATAGAAACACATACACACATTAAATGTAAAAACAAATTTAAATATCATAATGTGGCTGGGAAGATGGCTCGGGGCTTGCCTGCCTTTCAACCATGAGAACTTGATTTTAATTCTCTGCACCCTGGGCAAAAGCAAGGTGTTATATAACAGGTGCTTGGAATCCTAATTCTGGGGGGGAGTAGACAAGCTGGCTGGTCAGTGAGCCCCAGGGATCCTCCTGCCTCTGCTCCCCTGCCACCACCCCCCCCCCCAGTGCTGTAGTTAGTTACAAGAGCTCACTGCCAGGTCTAACATTTTTCACATGGGCTCTGGGGATTAAACTCAGGTTTGCAAAGCAAGTACTTTACCAATTAAACCACCTCCCCAGCCTTAAGTTCTGTTTTTTGTTTGTTTGTTTTGTTTTGTTTTTTACAAACCCAAGCTACAAAGAAGGGATCTGCTCTGTAGCCTGCTTTTTGTCTGGCCATCCCTCAATATCTCAGAGAATTTGTTCTAGCCCCTTCTCTAGGTAACAAAGTCCTTGGTATATGCGCAAGTGTTCACACGTTACAAGCAACCTCTTGGTACTTTAATCTCTCCGCTGCTTATGGCACATGATACAATACAGACACTGTGCAGAGAGCTGTTTGTGTCTATTTAGGGGATATGAAGGCAGGGATCTATACGTTTGACAGACATAATTATTTTTCACGTATTTTCCGTCTGAGATGACTTGAATCTACAAACGTAAAACCCACAGATAAAGAAGGCCAACTGTATCAAGTTTTGTTGCAAACATTTGTCATGTCAACTCAGTGTTTGGTAAACCTTTTGACAACTATACCCCATCCCCAGGGCAAGGACTGACTTGTCTCTTTTGGCCTTGGAGGTCAGCACAAGCTGTGTCTGAGCACGCTTGGGAGGTTTATAGACCACAGCAAATGAATTCATTAACACCCACTTCATACCAGAGTGGTAAGAACATTCCATTTCCTCTTTGTTTTTAAAATAGTCGTCTCTAGTAAGAAACACATTAAGGCCGTGAGTTGGCCCAGCATGGAAAGGCACTTGCTTGCAAGCGTGATGACCTGAGTTTGATCCCTGGGACCCAGATGGTAGAAAGAGAGAATCTATAGCCCCAAGTTGTCTGTGATATCCACTTCCCTGCCATGATATGCATACATGTGCCAGCACACACACACACACACACACACACACACACACACACACGTAAATTTAAAGAGGAAAAAAGAAATCTATCAAAACACAAAAAGGAATTTAAGGTAAGAACTGGCCATTCCTATGTTGATGTGATTCCTTCCAGCCTTTTTTCTTTCCTAAATGTAACTTCTGTTCATTTACAAACCAAAATTGCCAGCATGGGGCATGATTTTGTAGCCTGCTTTTTCTACCTATGTTCCTTTGAGAGGCATTCTCGGGTCCTTTTGCACACTCAGGAAACTGTTTAACAGCTGTCAAACTGTAGATAGCTATTCCCCTCAGGTGTACATTAATGGTTGCTATTTGGGGGCCACATAAACAAAGCCTTAAGGTTTCTCTTGGGAACTACACCTGTATATCCAAGGGCAACGCAGGGCAGATTTACACATATGGCCTCGACACATGAGATCCCTATTTACTCTGGTCTCCACGGGAGACTAGGAATGTCCCTTTTAGGTTCTTGATAGCTCCCTGGAGCAAACTTTCCCTGAACGCCCCAGGCTTGCTCTGTGTCCCTCTGTAGATGCCTTATCTAGATGGTTCTCAGATGCCCCCCAGGCAGGGTCAACCACTGCTGCCCGGCTTCAGAGATGCAAAGGCACCAAAGAAAACAGGAGGGTAGGTAAAGTCCAGGAGGATTAGAGTGATAGACAAAGAGAGCTCTGGGAAAAAAAAGGGAAGGACAGGCTCTGGCCGCTGGGGCCCACCATTCTGATCCCATGATGACTGGACCCCTTCACACAGCCTGGAACATACTCCAAGTGGGCAGAGACTTCCCCAGATTGGCTCCCTGGGGATGAAGCCACTCCTGTGTTGGTTTCAAGCAGCCCTTCCTGGCTCTGGAAAGGAACTGCCTTCCTTAAGGCAGAGGCAGGAAAGAGTGGCTTCTAGAGGTATCGGTGAGCTGTTTCTAGTGTCTCTAATGTCTGCTCTTCTGCTGACCCTGTCTTACTGACAGCAGTGATCCCCTCTTTGACCCCCCCCCCTCTGCACTTTCTCCTAGTGCCTCTCTGTTGGCCACCTCAGCTCCCCATCTCTACTTTCTGGAGTCTAACTTCCCCACCAGACCAGTCCTGATTACACCTACCTAGAGCAGGGGTACAGCCAGGAAGAACATAGTTGAGCATCATGGTCATGATAGGAACACCAGACAGAAGCCATGGGGCTCAGGGGCACAAGAGTTTGTGCTCACGGATGGGCAGAACAGGACCATACAGGACATGTGGCCTAGCAAATCCCACAGCTCTGTGACAGCAAGAAATCCTAAATTCAGAGGTCTTGGCCACCCAGGGCATCGCCAGAGGAGGGAAGACAAAGTGCGCAGGTGTCAATCAACAATGAGTGAGGAGCTGGTGTGATGGCTCAGGGGGCAAAGTGCTTCTCACACAAGCCTGATGACCTGAGTTCCATCCCCAGGTCACATGCAAAAGCGGAAGAAAAGAACCAGCTCTACCAAGCTGTCCTCTGACCTCTACACATACGGTGGTCCCCTACGTATCAAACACATCTACGCAACAGTAACACTACAAAAGAACGACATGGCTCAGTTGGTACAGTTCTCAACTTGCAGGCGTGAGGCCCCAAGTTCAATTCCCAGAACCCATATTGTGCTTTGTTTTGTTTTTTTAAAGTACACTTGTAATCACAGCGCTATGGTGGTAGAAGCAGCAGATCCCGGAGGCTCACTGGCCAGCTCGCTTAGCCTATTTGGTGACGTCTAGGCCCGTGCCTGAGGAATAACAGCTGAATTTACCCTCTAACTTCCACATGCATTCATATATATGTACATGCTCATGAATACACACACACACACAAAATGAAAAAAAAAAAACTACTATAGTCCATATACCTGCACCTAACAGTTGCCCTGAGGTCTAGAAAGCTGGGAGCAAGGTGGAAAGGGACCTGCAAGGTCATTCTAGTTACCGTCCAGCCTGCTATCCACCCACAGCCAGTCTATAAATTATTTTTATCATTTTGATCAAATGGAGTAATTTCATTCACTGTCCACCAGACCCCAGTAGCTGTCAGACATCTCTGAAGGTATTCCTCGCTAACACAGAGGCTCCTGGAGGAAGGCCAGGATAGTCATCCGCCTGTAACACATCCCTGCCAGATCCCCAGAATCCGTCCTGTTGTCGCCCTGGATGGATCCCAGGGATGCTGTGGAGCCACTGTTGATGAAGCCCAGGCCCTCCCTCCTCTATCCTCAACTGTCTTCTTCCTCTTCCCCAAAGTCTTTGTCCTCTGCCAACCACTCATTGCTGTTATGATCCTGGGACTCTGAGACAAACAAGAACAGTGACCCAATCCGACTGCACATAGTCATGTGCCTAACCAGGTGTTCACACCTGTGTGTGAGTTGTCCTACCTGGAAGGCTTCCCCATTAAAGAGAGCTGTGGATGCACTGCTTCGTTATGCGACTGCCACCACAGTTAACAAACCTCAGGAGAAGCAAGGGACTTTGGCAGAGGTAGAGTGTGGCTCTGAGCTGCCATAGTGGGGAGGAGCCAGGTCCTCAGCAATAGAATGGGGGACCGTGATATATATTTTATCAGTAATTATTGCGTGCCCTGTAAGCTTGCAGACTCCAGGAGTAAGGAGTCCCTTTCTTGTTCTAGACTCCCTCATGATTCTTTCAAGTCCAAAACACCCCATCCTAGGGCAAGCTTCTCTCCTAAGTCTGCAACAGGGAGGAAACAGCCAACAGTTAAGAGCGTTAGAAAACATTGCCTCCTTTCCAACAGACGTCACTATTGCTTATCCCATGGTATCAAAATGCCTGCAAGAAGCTAGAAGCTCACCCATGGAGAGAAACTAAGTCAGGACTTCCAGCTAACTGCCTCAACACAACTTGCACGGTCCTTGGATACCGGATACCAAGCGCTGTTTTCAAGATATTACCTCTTCTTGTTCTCTGTTTAGGGCAACTCCAGCCACCTCTGTTAGGTGTTCTAAAATCCTGGACTGAGGATGTTTTGTTGTCTATTTATCCACTACTTGCTGTTTACAACGTTTTCTTGCTATGGGCTTAATAAACTCCCTCATTTGAAACCAATTTTACTGCTATCTAGGTCATTCTCCAAACTGTCACAGTAAGTATTATGACTTATAAAGGCATGGAAAGTAGGCAGGCACCCAACAAGTGTCCCCTGCATGGGGAACATGGGTCAGTTTGGACTCCCAGAAGCAGCTACTTCACTCTGTGTGCCTTCAACAACAGAGATTTAATGGTTGAGATTCAGAGTCCAAACTCAAGATGGCAGCTGGGTTATCTCCATTGGAGGACCTCCTTAACTTATAGTAGTCATTCTCTCCCTGTCTCTACCCTCATGTAAGTGGGGGGAGGTGCATGTGGGTGTACGTGGAGGTCAGAGGTCAACCTCAGGTGTCATTTCTCAGGAGTCATCATTTTGTGTTTTGATACCGAGTCCTCTCACTGGAACCTGGGGCTCTCTGATTCAGCTACACTGGCTGCTGGACCAACTCCAAGAATCCAGCTGTCTCTGCCTTCCTTCCATCCACCACATACTTTAGGGTCAAAGATGCATGTAGCCATACCTAGATTTTGTTGGTTTGGTTTGGTTTGCTTTTTAACATTTGTGCTGGGCATCCAAATTCAGGTCCTCGTGCCGGTACAGTAGGCAGTTTACCCACTGAGCCGCCTGCCCAGCACTGACTCTACTCTTAACTGGGTTAGGGGGCCTGCACAGTGATCTGCTTGAAGCTTGATTCCTTCTGGAAGCAGCCTATGTCCAAATAAGGTCACACTCCCAGCCCTTAGCAATTAGAACCTTGGGGCGTGAGCGTGGGAGTGGAACACAGCTCAGACCACAGAGCCCCAAGTGGCTGATAACCTGCTGAAGACTTCTGGGCATCCATGCAGGCTGCTGGCCGCCAAGGAGGCCACTGGCTGCTCCTTGCAACCACCCAGGCAGCAAAAAGAAACAGAGGCCCCTGCCGGCCAAATCCCACGGAGCTGTCGTCAGTCCCCAAACAGCTCGCTCATCGCCTGCGTTGGCCTCTAAAATAACACGTTGATTTTGGAGCCAAGACTAACTTTAGTTACCAGTGCTGCTGTTAGCAGGGGAAGGATAAGTCATCATCATTAGAATGGGATCCAAATGAATGAGCTAGCCTAGCGCCTCATTGGGATTCAGGCTTTTTTTTGTCTCCTTCTCACAGTTTGCTGACATTGTCCTTTCTAATTTGAAGCAGCCTGAGAGAAACCTTTTACTAAACATGACACATAACCATTTGGGAATTATTAAAAATAACTGATCATTCTGCTTATCTATATCTATTACTATTTTACCAACCATCCCAAGACACAACAGACCAAAGCACCACAATCTGACATCAGGGGAGCCAGAATCAGGCCAGGACACAGGGCAGTGATCTTTCTGACCCTGAAGTTGGTGGCAGTGCTTAACAGTGCTTAGCTGGGAACACAGCTATCCTCAAGGTCCAGGGCATCTCTACTCTGGTACATACATTCATGTGCATACCTATACCACACACTCTTTCTCCACACACACATACACACACTCTTATCCGTGCCTATATATACACTCTCATACACGTACCTCCCCACAGATGTTCTATCATGCTCACTTATACTCACACCTACACACACACACATATGCTTTCTCATGAACACATCTGTACTTCCTCTCATTCTCAGACACTGTCATACTCACAGCTACACACACACACACACACACACACACACACACACACACTCTTCCCCAAGCACTTACACCCTCCCTCACAGACATTCTCACATACGCAGCCATGCATACGCACACAGGGTAGATTCTCGGGAACAGTCAAACCCTCATACACCACACATATGTTCTCTCTCATACATATACACTCATTCTTGCACCTTATGATGTTTTGAATTTAAACAGCTCTCCACACGCTTGTGTATTTGAGCCCTTGGTTTCCAGCCACTCGCTTACTCCCACACGCACGCGCGCACACACACACACAATCCCTTGCAGTCACACGCCAATCGCTCACACAGACACACACACATTCTCACACGTTCATCCAATATGACAATACAAGGCGAAACCATGGCATGCAGGCCAACTGGGGAAAACGTGTGAGGAAGAACTGCAATGGCCTGACAAGTGCTGACCTCGAGAAGCAGCGGAGAAGGCAGATGGAGTCTGCTGGAGGGGACAGAGCAAGGGAAGGAAAGAAACACAGCTGATCTGATGCTTGAGACAATACTACAACTTTTGGTGAAAATAGGCTCCAAGCCACCATCACCAGTCACAAACTGAAGTCTTAGGTTGTCGGTCTGAATGGAATCCCGTGGGAACCTATGCTGGGTTTTACTAGCTTGCTAATTATCATGGTTATTTATTCAAAACTCAGAAATGACCATATAAATGTTAATTCCTGAATTCTCTTAAGACACAGGAGCTAGTTAATAGAAGGCTGATCTCAGAATTCCTTCAGCCAATAACCTTTAAGATACTGGCCCACTTTGGGCGTGGTCACATGTACTATATACGCAGCTGTAAAAGCGTGTGCATAGCTCTTAGATGCTGGATTCAGTGCCTGTTCCCCACTCAGGCAGAGGACTGCTGATCTGTGAGTCTACCCCTAAATAAGGAACCCTTTATTATACTCCATTCTTGGCTAATGTGGGACTATTTTATGATAATCTGCAACAAGCCACCTGGTAACTTGTGTGTTAAAATGTCTAGAGCCTGTCCAAAAAAAAAAAAAAAAAACTGGAAACACGGGGTCCTAGCTTTGTTTCCAAGCACCCACATAAAAATCCATCATGGGAGCATGCACTGTGATTCCAACACTGGCAAGGCAGAGACAGGCTAATCTGTATGGCTTATTGGCCAGCCAGCCTTGCATATTTGGCAAGCACAGGTCCCAGTTAGATACTCAGTCTTAAATAAGGTTGTTGGAGCTTAAGAAACAACATCCTTGTTTGGCCTCTGGCCTCCACATAGGTCATGTACAGACAGACAGACAGAGTGACAAAAATCATCTCTTGGGAATCCCCTAGCAGTGTACTTATCTCCCGTGGGATCATCTGTTGTGTGACATTATTCCTGAGGGGACAAAAACAAATGACTACTCAGCCTGATAGCAAACCAACAACAGACCACAGTATGGATACCACCAAAGTCCATCTTGGTGAACCAATGAATCTATTAGGGTAACCTACAGTAATATAGGCAAGAGTGGTAGAAGGAGCAGAAATGACGCAAAAGCACCTATATCACCAAAGCCCACGCCAGCAGGGGTGACAACTTACAAAAGCTGGAAGCCTGCGGGTACGCATCAGGTTGGAGCATCTTTTCCTGGTAGTACAATTGGTCTGCGTCTCTTCCGGGCAGCTCAACTCGTCTAAGAATGTCCCTCAGAGGTCCTCACAGCTTCCGGGAGGGAGAGACCTCGTAAACCTGCTCGGCTGCAGTTACTTCCGGAAGCTTTTGTACTTCCGGAGCGTAAGGAGCTTCCGGGCAAGACGGACTATTTCATGTCCCTTTAGAACATACTGTCTTTATACGGCCCTTCGACATCCTATCTTAAATATACGGTTGTTTCACCTCCCCTTCAGCATTCTGGGTTTTAACAAGCTTCCCTTCAGGACAGAACGTTTTAATTTCTGTGGAAACTGCTACACAGCCGTGTCAGAGGCTTGGGAGGAGGGTCTATCCCGGATCACACATCATCAGTGCAGGGTTCTCAGCCGAGGTGGGAAGAGGGCTGCACCGCGCCAGTGCGCCTCACATCTCCGCTCTTCCCTGGGCTTCCTGGAGATGCTCCACAGAGTTCCAGAGGCTTGATCGTGGAGAATGACAACCCAAGCTCACATCTAAGAATTAAAGAGCATGAGGCAAGCATCCATCCTCGGAAGCAGGTCTGTCACCAGCTTCTATAAAGGACCACGGTACAGTCTCTCTGGGAACCTGGCTCATGTTGCTTCCTTTATCTGGAACCCAAGGGCTTGTTCCACCTGTAGATGTTCCGAGTACTATAGCTTCCTATCCTTGCCTCTCCACAGGTTTCCCTGGTAACACCTAGCAACCAGCTGCACAGGCTGCCCCCCATGGTTGGAGTTTGTTTAGTTGAGCCTACAAAACCCTCTTATATTTTCTTCTGATTTTTTTTTTTTTTTGAGACAAGGTTTCACACATTCCAAGATGACCTTGAACCTCTGGCTCTCAACCTCTGTGTTCCTGATGTAGGGATTACCAGCCTGCATCCCTATGCCTCGTTTATGCAACGTTGGGGATTGAACTCGAGGCTTCATGGATATTGGGGTGAGCACTCCACCATCTAAATTATGTTCTTAAGATCCTTCGATTCAAATATGTTTCTGTCCCCTTCCAGAACTGGTGGCACCAAGCAATGATGCCAATCCTTGGTGTTACTGTAAGGATGGGAAGTGTTAACGAGCAGTTTACCACTGTCTGATGCCTTGTAGGTGCCTAGAGGGTGACAGCTGTTGGCATTATTATCTTCAAAGAAGATTTCACATTCTCTCTATTCTGAATTCGGCCCACAATGTACGGTGGAAGGGACTCATTAGCTCTACCATATGTCCTAATTGGAACCATAGCCTGAATTCCTGCCACTTGAAGGAAGAGAAAAAGCTAAGAAGAAAAAAAGGTGAAAGATGGTGCTTTTGACTTGTTCCCAAGCAAACATCTTTCCACAGCTCCTGGGACTCCTGCTTAGATCGGGCTTTATCTTGCAATCATCCCACAGCAGGGGACTCTGGGGACTTCTGAGACTGCAAACTGTTGAGCTAGCAGCGCTATGGCAGACAGCATTGTAGACACAGCATGCCGGTATCTATGTGCGGAGGCAACAGGTGAGAGCCAAGGGACACCACTACCAGCTGGCAGCTGCCGGGAGAGTCCAGAAATAAGGGGCTAAGGAAGATACGGTGGAGTGGGGCAGTCAACGGCTTCTGTTGCTAACGGCAGGATGCTCTGCCTCCAGCTCTGAATTGGTAGCCAGTGGGTAACATCCACTCAGAAACAAAGGGTCCAGGGCTGGGGAGATGGTGAAGTCACTAAAGTACTTGCAAAGCAAATGCAAAAATGAGGACGTGAGTTTGAATCCCACTACCCAGTAAGCCATCTCACCAGCCCTTCACTTTATTTTTAATTTCCAGTGCATGTGTGTGTATGTGTGTGTCTGTGTGAGTGTGTCTGTTCCTGCATATATCTGTGTATATATTTCTCTCTCTCTCTCTCTCTCTCTCTCTCTCTCTCTCTCTCTCTCTCTCTGTGTGTGTGTGTGTGTGTGTGTGTGTGTGTGTGTGTACAAGTGCATGTGTGGAAAGACAAGAGGTTATCCTTTTCACACAGGACCTCTTGCAGGCCTGGAGCTCATTGATTTGGCTAACCTGGTTAATATGAATAGACAGAAAACCACCATGGTGGATAGAAAGCCACCAGGGAGTCACCTGTTTCTGGTTCCCCAGCACTTGGATTACAATCACACATCACTATACCTAGCTTTATTATGTGGGTTCTGGGTATCAAACTCTGGTTCTCGTGCTTACACAGCAAGCTCTTTATGACTGAGCTATCTCTACAACCCAAAGTTCATCTGTCATCTGTCTGTCTGTTTCCAAATGTTATTGTGTTAAGATGTTGTGCTGTTTATTATTTTTTTTATTTATATGTATGTGTATCTGTGATATATGAGCAGGTGCCCATGGAGGCTAGAGGAGGGCATTGGAGCCCCTCTATCTTGAGTGACAAGAAGTATGAGTCTCCCAATTTAGGGGCTGGGAACAGAACTCAGGTCCTCTGGAAAAACATTAATCTCTTTTAAGCTGAGTCCTCTCTCCAGCCCCCATGTACTAGGTAGTTTTAACTGTCTACTTGGCACAACCTAGAATTACCTGGGAAGAGTCATAATGAGGAATATTCTAGAGTAGGTTCTAGAGAGCTGGGCATGTCTTGATTGTTGATTGTTGATTGATGTAGAAATACGCAGCCCATTATGGGGGCCATCACTCCCTAGGCATGGGTTCTTAGACAGTGTGAGGAAAAGGAAAGCTAGCTGAGGGGGAGCAGCCAGGCAGACAACGGTGTAAGCATTTGTTTTTCTCTGCTCTTGACTGTCATGATGTAACCTGCTTTAAACTTCTGGTTTGACTGTTCCTCGTTGATGGGCTGTAACCTGGAACTGTAAGCCAAGTAAATAAGCCTCTTCCTCCCCTACATTGCTTGCTACCCAGGTATTTATCACTGGGACAGATGTTAAATGATATCCTCCTCACAACTTTCTAAGTGTCATTGCTGCTAACTTTAGGTTGCACACAGCATTTGTAATACAGCGTTTGCCAACTGGCTTGGCTGAAGCTTCATGCCCTAGTTCATTATTCCTCGATTCCCTGGCTTTCTATGCTCCTGGATAGCATACGCTAGCTACTCTTCGTTTCTATGCATTTGACTTTACCACATCAGACGTTTTGCTTAAGAGGGATCAGGCAGGGTTTCTTTTTCTGAGCCTGACCCTGCTCTGCTCCAGTTTCTATAAAGCTCACTGTGGCGTGGCAAGAGTAGGTGGGAGGTTTGCCTACCCAGGAAGGGAGCCCTGTGTTTGTTGACACAAGCAAGAGGGCTCAACCTTTTGACACTGCTACATGATGTAATCCTCAAAGTTCACAAGTGAGAACTGAGCAATCAAGTTACAAATAAATAAATCACAAAATAATCTCATGTTTTAAGTAAGTTTTTTTTTTATTTTTTGTTGGCCACACGATATCTTTCCTTGGCCAACTGAGGCTCACAGGTTATGGGTTGGACACACCTGCCCCCGTACCTGCATACTACTGCCAGGGGCTACTGCATCCTTGGATGTTTTAGCCTGGTTCTCACTCACACTCTGACTTAACAAAACAGGCTTCCAAATCCTTGAGGCCTCTGGCTCCCAGTCTTTCTCCCCTGCCCCAGCTGAGCCTAGAGCAAGGCCCTGGCAATTGCTCAAGAAAAAGAAGCTTTTCTTTCTCTTTTGTAGGCCAGGCTAGCCTTGAACGGGCTGTATAACTAAAAATGATCTTTAATTCCTGGTCCTCCTGCCACTTCTCTCTTGATGATAGTATAGGCATGGGCCATGGTGTGAACTTAAGTTTATCACATGGGCTCAATGTGCAAAGCTCATTTTCTCTGCTGAAGCTTTTCTGCAGACACCCTCTTGTTGAGCCACTGTGGTCAAAGCTTGGAGAACCTGGAAGCTTCCTTCCTGGGATCTCTTTGTTGTCTCCACCTATGCACTCCCTAGGCACTCATGCCCCTCTGCTTGTTTGAGTGGCAGGTACATACCACAGGGAGGCAGCTTTGCTTTGACAAAGGACACTGAAACCCCTTTAACAGTGTAGATTTGAAATCAGTGTGGGCAGCCAGGGCACGCACATCGCATAGCCTAAAGCACACAAGGGGTCCCTGGGAGGTCACACAGAAGCCACTGGGTTTCTCTCAGGTACTCTGTGGGGATACATGTGTATGCACGCATATGGGAGTGCACACGACAGTGAAGGTCAGAGGACGACCTCAGGTTACTCAAGCACTGCCTACCTTTTGTTTACGACCGAGTCTCTCATGGCCTGGAACTTGGCCAAGCAGGAGAGGTGGCCCACCAGGCTCCCTTCTCACTACCGTGCTGTGGGAACTACAGCCACACGCCACCAAGTCTAGCTCTGCTTTCTGCAGATGGAGGCCCTCACTGTGTAGTTCTAGCTGGCCTGACTCTTGATATGTCTCAAATACATCACTTGATATAACTCAGGCTGGCTAGAGCTCAGAGAGATCCACCTGCCTCTACCTCTCAAGTGCTGAAATTAATGGCATGAGCCACCATGCCTGACCATGCCTAGCCTTTCGTGTGGATTCTGGAGATCTTAGCTGAGAGCTTCATACTTGTGAGGCCAGGCCTTGACTGACTGAGCCATCTCCCCTGCCCAAGAGGAGTACCCCCAAAGGACAGAGCTGCTAGGCCAGGACTCTGACACTTTCACCCTGGCCCTCTGACAGGCTCCACTTTGGGGCTCGCCTGTTGTGTAAATGGGATACAATTGTTATTTGTCACGCAATGCATTGATCAGTCTCAAATTGATCGTCCCTGGATGGGATGATGAGAACAGTTCATAGACACTGTATCTCTGATCCTCACAAGAAGCACCAAGTGTAACCGTTCCCTGAGTTCAACCCCCGGAGCTCACATGGAAAAAGTCAAACATGACAGCGATGTTCTAGTCCCAGGCGGATTCACCGGGAGGTGAATCCTTGAGACTGGCTGGACAGACAGCCTAGCCTACTTGGTGAGCTGTAGGCCCGTTAGATACCCTGCCTAAAAGCAAAAAATAAAAAGGTGGATGGCGCATGAATGAATAACAATGCCCAAAGTTATTCCCTGGCCTCCACATGCACACAAACATACATGGACACATACATGAATGTACACACACACATACACATCCATATGCACAAAAAAATGGCAGTAGAAAATCAGAAACAGAAAAGAGGCTGAGGCTATAGCACACCTGTAGAGCACTCTTCTGAGTTTGTGCAAGGCTCTAAGTTTGAGCTCTAACACCATTAAAATAAAATAGATTTTTTTAAAAAAAATATTTATAAGGGACATGATACCCACGAGACTGGCTAGGCCAGGGCTTCCACTCCCCCAAGTGCCCAGCACCCCATCACAAAGAATAGTTGCAGCATCAGAGTCAAGTTGGGAGAGCCACCCTCATCTATATGCTAATGAGCCCATCAAAGAAGTACAGGGTTAATTAAGCATTGCTGCCCTGCCTTACTTTTATCTGCCCCGGACACAGAGGCAGAGGTAGAAATCACAACCTCTGATCAAATTAGCTGTCCCCGGGCTGCTTCGACCTCTCCTCCACCAGGCTTCAGAAACCACCTCCAAGAGTTAATCATGTTTATTTCACAAGGCATAAGGGATTTAGAAAAGTGATTAGGAACCACACTGGGAAAAAGCAGCCCCTGACCCTGCTGCTATTAATGTCCCCTGGGAGAAAGGGATGTTTTCTCACTGATAGGCAGCATGTGGACCAGGCTTTCTGCTCCCCGTCTAAAGAGGGATTACCGGTTGATGGGTAAATATCTATGGAATTGGAATGGCTGGTATGAAGGTATGGGGGAGATAGGGGTTCTCTAGCTGTCCTGTGTGTGGAAGCCACTCAACACCCTAATGCTTATTACTCTTCAAGAGGCGATGACTTTGTTTCTTCCCTGCCATGGAATCCCAGGAAGTGATTCAATTGCCTGATCCTTGCATAGCTTAATCATTAGACAGAGGTATAGCATACGCTCAGGAGGGCAAGCGGGCCAGGCAATAGTGGTCCTGGGCATCAGTATATGAGTTTTCTGCCTTCCTTCTTCTTATCTCTTTACACCAGTCTCGAGACCCTTATTACTGTGTTCATCACAGTCCAATTCAAAGCCATACCACATACGTCCCCCAAGAGCCTTCCTGTTAATTGTCAGCATCCAGGAGGTGACCTCTTGACACTCTGTCGAGAGCAGATATCTTGGCAATATGCCACATGCCCTTGGCTCCAAGCAGACATCTGTAAATATGCATTTAGTAGAAATTTGTAAGTCATTGATTCTATACTCAAAAAGTAGATGACGAGAGAGGCCAGCCTCTTGAACAATACCTTTAACAGGCACCACCAACCCCAAATTCCTCCTTGCCAGGAGCAGGCTAACCTCAGACCTCAAAAGAGCACTACCAAGAAATCCATTGTCTCCAGTTTGGCCACTAACTCTCCCCAGGAGAGACTTGTCTAAGATACTAGGGTCGCTGGGCACATCACTAAGCAGAAAGCATGGTCTCCAATGTTCTCTCCATAAGACTAAGTTTATCTGTACTCACCCCATCAGTGGAAGAGGGCAGTTGTGAGGCCCTCGGGCCTAGTCCTCTTTCCACTGGAATTCTGGCTCAGAGTGTAGAAGGCAGAATTCTCTTATGACCCCCAAGGTTTCCATTGCTCAGATGTATATTCTTTTAAAAATTCTAGGATTAAGAATATTATGGGGCGAGGTGATAGCTCAGTTAGATAATACTTGTATCATAAACACAATCAACTCAGTTTGAGCCACAGAACCCACATTTTAAAAAAAGTCAGTGACATGGTTTCACCAGCAAGTCCCTGTGCTGTGGGACAATGGTTTGTACGCTGTCGATTGTATTTTAATAAAACGCTGATCGGCCAGTAGTCAGGCAGGAAGTAGAGGTGGGGCGAGGAGAACAGGAGAATTTTGAGAAGAAGGAAGTCTGCAGTCGTGACCCAGCCACAGAAGAAGCAAGATATGACTGCCTCGCCAAATAAGGTACCAGGCCACGTGGCTAACATAGACAAGAATAGTGGGGTAATATAAATTGTAAGAGTTAATAAGAAGCCTGAGCTACTAGGCCAATCAGTTTATAACTAATGTAGACCTCTGTGTGTTTTCTTTGGGACTTAACAACTGTGGGAACCGGGCAGGACAGAAACCTCAATCAACATCCCTGTCTCCCATGTCTCCCCAAACACCTGAACCTATAGGGGACATTTCTCATTCAAACCACCACAGGCCTCTACATATATGCACACATAGATACATGTATACACATGAACATATGAAAACATATTTAAAAGACTGTGGTAGATTGGCCTTTGAGATTAAGCTGTCACATGACACAAATGACTTCAAAGTCAGAAGATTGTCCTAGTGGGCCTGATATAATCACAACAGTCCAGTCACATGACTACAAACGTGTGCCACAATGGCAGGCTTCCTAGCGTACTGGCTCTGGTGTTCGAATCTCCTCATGCTTATACAGTAAGCACTTTGCTGACTGCGTCAACTCCCCAGACCTCATTATGTCTCTTATATACATAGTCTGAAGAGAATTTTATACATTGCAGCACCCCTGCCTTTTGACTGCAGCCTGTCACCTGGAATTTTCCACTTTGGGATGCCATGTCAGAGTTTTCAGAGCACGTTAGAGTTTGGATTTGGGCACCAGCAATGTTTAGCCAATGCAGGGAAGACGTGGAACAAACACTCAGAGGTTCACCTGAAATGAGTTCCAGCAGTTCACAAGGGTCCCCTGGGGACTTAGAATTCTTCACTTCACCCTGGGAGAGGCACCAGCGGATGCCCATAATTTATGCAAATCTGGCTGGACAAAAGATAACTCTCACTAAGCTCCATCCAAGAGTGTGTGAATCAGAACTAGCACTGACCAGATCATCAAAGCTGCCAGAATTTCCCCCAAGAGGCAGGAGGGCCCCCAGTGTCTCTAGCTGCCTTGAGGGTAAGATACAGGGAAGCAAGGGGCTTTTACAGACAGAGGGTTGTTAGAGCTACCCCATGAAGGCTTACACTCCAATGGGGTGTGTGTGTGTGTGTGTGTGTGTGTGTGTGTGTGTGTGTGTGTGCATATGGAGGCCCATAGACGACCTTGGGTGTCTTCCTCAAGGCTACCATGTGTTGTGGAATATTATTTTAAGGTGTGTTACATTTGTTTATGCTGTGGAACATTTGCTTAATGATGCAAGGATGTGTTGCATTCTTCTATGTTGCATTTGTTTAACTCTGTGAAGCTGTGTTACTTTGCATGTCGAAAACACCTCTGAACGGCCAGTAGCTAGACAGGAGAAAGGATAGGTGGGGCTGGCAGGCAGGGAGAATACCTAGGAGGAGAGATCTGGGAAGATTGGGGAGCAAAAGAAGGAGGAGGACACCAGGGGCCAGCCACCCAGCTACACAGCAAGCCATGGTGTAAGAAGTAAATGAAGGTATACAGAAATAGAGAAAGGTAAAAGCCCTGAGGCATAAGGTAAACAGGATGATGGAAGTTAAGAAAAGCTAGAGACAAGCCACTCGAAGGCCAGGCATTATAAGAAAGAATAAGCCTCCGTGTGATTTATTTGGGAGCTGGGTGGTAGGCCCCACAAAGAGCAAAGAGTAAAAAAAATATAAATAAATAAACAAATAAAAAACCATACCATACACATTCCGTCACCTGGATTGGCTAGGCTGGCTGGTCGAATATATCCCCTGGCACATACCTGCCTGTCACTGCCTCCTCAGCACAGGCTCTACATGTGCACCACACACTCAGCTCTTGTACATGAGTGCTGGGGATCGGCCTCAGGTCCTCATGTGTGTGTAGCAAGCACTGTAGCCAGTTGAGAGGTCTCCAAAGCCCACATCCCCAAAGGTATCTTGCCTGTGATTGTAATGTGCCCAAAACATACCCTGCCCTAACAGCCATGACCCAAACCTGCAGACCCTAACGGAGAAAGGGCCCATTGTGTCATTTGGCATTCATTATCTGTCACCTGTCCTGGCTGTTGCTTTCAGCCACAATAAGGCTGACAATTCCGTGTTCTAGGGCCATGCATGTGCGGACAAGCCTTCAGGCAGAAGTGTCTAATGGCCCTGAGCCCTGCATGACCCACGCGCAAGCGTGGTTTCATCATCCACCTTTGACTCAGCTAAGCCCTTGCTTGCATGCGTGGTTGCATCCACAAGACTCAGTTAAGCCCTTGTGCACATGCGTGAGCCCCGTCATGCCACATCAACCTCCGTGTGCGTGTGCTAGGCAGCTTTTAAAAGCTGGACTCTCTGACTCTCTCTCTCTCTCTCTCTCTCTCTCTCTCTCTCTCTCTCTCTCTGCATACTGACTTCCCCAGGCCTGTACACAGCCCCTCTAATCAACTCCCAACTCCTAAGAGGGTTTGTTGAATGGTCCGTGTTTCCTTCTCACTCGTACCAGGTAATTTCACTGGCAGCATCCACCTGTGACCTGCACCCTGGGATGAGAAGGGGCCTATAGTCTCATCTGCACCCATTACCGAGCCTGCATACATAAGCAACTTGTGTACCGGAGGTGGCGGCTGCTCTGCTTCTCCCTAGGCCCACACATTTCCTCCTTGACTTGTAGGTGGGCAGTGGAGGACGAGAGGTCTTGTTGCCAGGTCTCTCTTGCAGGGCACTGCTAAAATGATACCTGTGTTAGTCAGCTTTCCGCTGCTGTGATATACCCCCACCCCCCTCCCAAAAAAAAAAACAGCTTAAAGGAGAAAGATTAACACATTTTTTACAGGCTTCCATTTCTAGTAACTTGGTCCTTGTCCCTGTCACCTTAGGACTGTGACCAAGCAGAGCATCACTGTAGTGGGTAGACAGCAAACTACTCACCTAATGGAAGCCAGGGAGGAAGAAAGAGGGGCGCTAGGTCCCAACATACCCTTCAAGGGCCTGTTCCTAATGACCTCTAATTAGTCCCCACCCACCTAAGTGTCCATTAACTGGGGACAAAGACTTCATCCCACAAGGACTGTGTCTCAAGAGGATGAGGCAGAAGGGATAGGACAAAGGCAAACTGCCATCCTCCTCTGCCTTCCAAACGTGTGTGCATATGTACGTAAGTTCATTCATTCATTCATTCATTCTCAGAAAAAAAAATCATTGAATCTAGAATTCTGTCCACAGCCATAGAATGTTTGCGTTGCTTTCCCAGATATTAGTTACATTACCCTCTGCCTATTCAAGAGTCGCATTCCAGAACTCTCTTGCATCAGGTTCTGTGCAGTCCACAAAGCTGCCTGAAGCCCAGCCTCATAAGGTGTTGCTCCTTTAAGGAGTCCAAGATCTGCTTTGCATGACAACGTCCTGGCAGTGACTCAAGCAGGAAACTCTTCTTCCAATGGGGGAGAGGGCTTCTTTCTGGGTTACTCTCAGCCTATGTGGAAGCTTAAATGGCCCAACCTTTTACTTCTGGGAGAGTGGGACTCCTGAAGACCAGATTCTAGAAGTCCCCGGGAGCAGCTCCCCCTGGGCAGTTCTGTGTCATTCGGTAAGTCTGAAAGAGGCCTCTGTGACTTGCTGCTGTGACAAGATACCTGGCAGAAGCAACTTAATGGAGGTAGGATTCATTCTGGCCCACCATTTGATGGGTACGGTCCATCATGATGGATGGCTTGGAAATAGGAGTGTGAAGCAGCTGGGCACGTGGCATCCACAGTCAGGAAGCAGAGATGACACACGTCACTCAGTTCGTTCTCTCCTTCTTATTCAATCCAGGACCCCAGCCTGAAGAATGGCACTGAACACAGACTGGGTCGTCCTACTTCACCTGACCTAATCTAGAAACTCTCACAGTCAGCCCAAGAGGTCTGTATCCATGGCGATTCTAAATCCCATCAAATGAACAGGTAGGATCAGCCATCCGGAAGCCCTCCTTAGAGACTGTGTATAGTCACTCCAATGATTGTGGCTTATTTTCCTGTGTTGAACATGGAATCCACTGGTCTAGCATCTCCTAGATAGCTTCTCCCAAGCCGACTCCACCAGCTCTCGTGCCTGCCTCCAGAGTCTCATGCCCAAAATGGTCCTCAGATGACTATCCACTGGAGTACCCACCCTTGATGTAAGGGACCTGGAGCCAGTGACCGGCCAGGGCATCAGCATGGAAGCACCACAACCGTCCGTTGCTCCTGATCAACCTGAGATTGGCACTTCACCTAAAGTGGGTAAAGTCTTTTGGCTTCCTGCCATTTCTCTCTTTCGGAGCCTTTTCTAAATGAATCACATTTATTCGAGCCCACATCTCAGAGTTCATTTAAGAGGAACATTTATAGATATTCAAGGAACCAAAAACTTCACCCCAATGGGCACGTTCTTAGCTATTAGAAGAAACACTTCAGCAGAACAATGGTGTGGAATAGGGAAGGAGCCCAGAATCCATCACAGTCTGCTGCAAAAGGCTAAGGGGAAATCTGAGACCACAGGGCCAAGGGTGAGGGTCAGGGCAGGAGGGAGGCAGCTGCGGCCAGGAACCCAAGTGTGAAGATCCAGGAAAAGAGGAAATTGATAGAACGGTGATTTAGCTACTTGGGAAGTAATATGAATTCACATTTAACTGGTCTAATGCAGCATTTGGAAGAGGAACAGAGCTGGGCACCCAATAAAGGGGAACTGTGCGGGCATTAACTCCAGGAAACACCATCATCACCCACTCCACTCTGCAGTGAGCATAATTTACTGTCATAATGATATAAACACTGGAAATTGATTGAACCAAAAGTTGTGATAAAAGTATATTAAAGATGGAGGAAGAGCCTCGGGAAGGAAGTCCAAGGAGGGCTCAGTCACCAGATCCCACAGCCATCAATAAACAATGTTTAAAATCAATTAATGAAGAAATGGCAGCATCTGCATAATAGTTAAAGAGATGGCAGGAAGGATTAGCAGTGAATACACCAACTGAAAGACAGCTGGCGTAAATAATGTTTAGAAAGGAATGAGGCACGACCTCTAACACAATATAAGCGTGCGCGCACGCGCCCCCGTGCACACACACACGCGTGCACACACACACACGTGCACACACACACACGAAGCCTGCCATGCCACTGGCATGGGAACAAGCCTTGCTATGCCACTGGCAAAAGGACATGCACAGCCCCGAGTCCTTCACCCCAAGCCAATGAACTGACGTTCTTCCAGACTTGAGAACGAGACCCCTGGAGAACACACTCCCTGCTGACCTTCCGGCTGACTGCAGCTACAGGAGCAGGCCCAGCTAAGATTGTCTTAGTCCAGCTGTGTTAGACAGGGTTCTCATAAGGAACAGAACTGTTAGGATATACATACAAATGGAATTTATTGGAAAGCCTTCCAGGCTGTGGTCCTTGTAGTCCAAAGAAGGATGCCTCCAGCAGAAAAGCCAAGAATCCAGTAGTTGTTCAGTCCCTGAGACTGGATGTCTCAGCAGTCCCAGTCTGGTGCTGGAGTCCCCAGAGGATTCCAGGTCTTCAGACTACATCCATTGGGATCCCAACAAAGTAGATTCTAATGCCGGGAAAGGAATGCCTCAGCAACAGGATAGATGAATTTGCAGCAAGAGTAACAGCAATCAGGTAGAAAGCCAAAGCGTCCTTCCTCTATGTTTTCTCACGTGGGCTCCCACCAGAAGGGGTGGCCCAGATTCAGGGTGGGTCTTCCCACCTCAAATGTTCCAAACAAGAAATTCCCTCTTAAGTGCTTGGGTTTCAGCTGATTCCAGAGGCAGTCAGGTGGACAAACCAAGATTAGCATCAAAAGAGGGAAGCCAAGACTTTAACAGGAACTGGACCAGAGCCCATACTTGTGATATTTTGGCAAAGAATCTGGCTGTCTCCTGTCCTTTTCCTAAGAATTTGCCTAAGGCCAAAGGTAATGGAATAATTCTTTTCATTATTTATTTATTTACTTTTGGTGGAGATTTCAAGGCACCATAATATTGACTCGATCTTGTGGTTATTAGTGATCATTCTTATGCCAGTCTACAATTTAAAAAAAAAAAGTGAGTGAAACAAAAAGAAATACAAAATGTACAGTTTGAAGAGAAACAGGGTACCAGGAAACTTAATGTTATAGCAAGTCTAATGCTGAAAGAGTTAAAAGCAGACTGAGGAGAGGCCTGGTCATCACTGGGGGAAAAAAAAGGGTGTCTTAGTTAGGGTTTCTATTGCTGCAACAAAGACACCATTGCCGGTGGCCATGTCAGAGGGGCAGCAGATGGCATTTGAACTTCAGGAGTCTGGCCCAGCAGAATGCAAGACGGTGATGGGTGAAATCTCGGATAGGCAAGGCCCCAAGGGCTTCGGTTCCAGAATGTCTCTTGCTACCGCTATGCCTTTCAATGTTTGCCGCTGCCATTTTTCTCTGATATTTGGCCTGGTGTGAATGTCTGTAGAGGGATCCCCACTGCCTTTAATACAGAGTGATTATCTCAGGGGAATATCCCACTAGACTGGGAATTTTTATAGGGGATTTTTACTGGGGATTTTGAAGATGATCTCCTCTTAAGCTGTACTGTTCAACTGAAACAATGGTTTTATAAAATAACAATGTTAGTTTGAATAGAATTTTGACAATTGAGGGTTTTTAATAAACATAGTAAGGGATTATGGTGGAGGTTAATTTAATGGGAAAATTAATGTAGGTAAAGGTAGGATATAGTGTTGTCCCCAACCCTGATAAAGCAGGGACTACAGAGGATAGAAAATAGGAACAAGAAAGTGTCACACAGCTAGGACTTACGAGTTTCTCTCGAGGAGCCTTATAGACGGTGGCCAAGCTAATGATTAAGAAAAACAGCTGAGTCCCAGAAGCTAGGCCAGCTCAAGTTTTTTTCATCTTAATGTTGGGAGGTGTGTTCATGGGTTTTGGGAAACAATTTAAAGTTTAAAAAGACACACTTTTAATAGTTGAACAAGGGACTTGCTGAGGTCAGGGAACAGGAACAATGGCGGCCTGGCTATTGCTGACTGATGTGCCTTCCTTGCTAGGGTGGGTTGGTGATCAAAGGTGAGGATTAATTCCTTCTACCCTTTTCTGCCCTCAGCTTTCTAATTAAAAAAAAAAAAATCCCGCCGCTGAGTGGGTATGCACCCTGAGGATTTAATGGAGAGCTGACTGTTGCTTTTCATATATAAAAGTTTAGATTTGTGATTCTTTTAAGATTTGTTTTACAAGATTACCTCTTGAGATAAATAACAAAATGATTGTTCCCTTCCTTGAAGCCACAAAATGCCACTTTTGTTCCACTAACATGGACTCTAACCTTCTGAAACCATAAGCCCAATTACAGGCTTTCTTTCATCACCTGCCTTGGTCATGGTGTCTTATCACCTGTCTTGGTCATAGAGCAATAGAGAAAGAACTAAGACGCCAGCCCTGAGCATAAGAACATGAAGCAGATGCCACACACGACTGATGTTTTCTCCAGCCACCGTGTTTTGGGGAAACTTTGCTATACACCAAGAGAACGAGGCTGTAACCTCTTACAGGAAGCAGTGTGCACGGTTAGGCTACAGAGCTCTTGGGTTGATAATATATGGAAGAAATACGGTGGCTCTAACGTGCTGCACCTCCCAGCATCATCTCCAACACCTGAGTGCAAGTTGTTAACAATGGCTTTTGATGGGGGACGAAAGAAATCAGAAAGAAAATGCAGGGCTCCCAAAAGAGACAGAGGAAACCTCAAACCTGGCCTTCAGTGCCACTGTGATGCAGCCCTGAATCCTGAGCCACATAGCCCCTGGGGAAGAAGAAGAAGGAATTTGGCCTTGCAGAGGATTAACTACTGTAATTGGCATATTGATTTCACAATCGAATTTTAAGATGCTTAATCTGCCACCGTTTCCAGTGGCCATGGCAGCAGCCTCCCTGGGAAGTTTTATTGGCGTCATCTGTGCACAGAACTTCGAGCCAGAAGGGACAGAAATAGCTCCCACTTCATATGACTGGAGCTTTGGCAGAGCAGCCACCAGCCTTGGCCCATTCGGTGTAATGAGTAAAAGGATGGAATGGAGCCCTTATCTCAGTCTCTCTGGTTCTCTTCAGACTTCACCCAGTGCTAGGTCTGTGCTGTGTGCGTGCGTGCGTGCGTGTGTGTGTACGCACATGTGTGTGTGTTTGTGTGATTTCAGTGGCCCTGGGTGTGTGTGTGCGCGCGCGTGCGTGTGTGCATGTGTGTGTGTGTGTCTGTATTTGTGTGTGATTTCAGTGGCCTGAAAACAAGCAGGTAAAGAGCTCTCATTTCACCCAATACTCCTGCCCGGGGTCACCTCCTAAAAGCCCATCTTTATCATTGGTCCTGACAGAGGTTTGCATCCATGACTTGCTCTGAAAAAAATGCCATGACACACGATGATCCTTGGCCCCATAGCTTCTCTTTCCCTCTGAAAAACATTTGTTTTTCTGACATTTACTTATTTATTTATGTATGGGTGGGCTGCCAGAATTCCCGAATGTGCATGTGGAAGTCAGAGAATAACTTGAGGGAGTACGTTCCTCCTTCCATCCCAGGGATCAAGCTTGGTGACAAACATCCTTACCCACTGAGCATCCCATCCTGAGGGGAGGAGGCAGGAAGCTTCATTTGCACATGTGTGAAGTTAAGGGAACAAGTTTGGGTCTTGTTTCTTGGATATCATCCACCTCTTTTTTTTTTTTTTTTGACACAGTCTCACTAGCCTGCTGGAACTTGCTATGTAAGCTAGACTGGCTGACCAGTAAGTCCCAGAGATCCGCCTGTCTCTGCCTCCTGGGTGCTGGGATTGCAAGCACCTTTTACTGGATTCTGTGGATGGAACTCGGGTCCTCACTGACTTAGGTATCTCCCAAACCCTGAGCCAACAGCTGTTCTAAGGTCTGAGGTCAAAAGAAACAGCAACAAAGCTCAGTCCCTGCCCAGTGTCGGGACAGGAGCGTGACAGAAGAGGTCCCTACACTCAGCTGGGGGTGGGGAGACTCACACCTAATCACACTGCCCACTCCTTCCGTCCTCATCACACCACTGCCCTCACTGACGACAGGGCCATAACTAAGAGAGTCCTAGAGTCCTCTCTACCTTGTCCTGTTTTCCTTTTACATCATGACTGGCAACTCTTGCTCTCCAGACAAATCTGCAGATTACAGCAGGGGTGTGGCCAGAGCCTCTGCCTCCTCCCAGATCTGACACTGACAAGAGATGACAACAATAAGGCCACACCGATCCTCCTGCCTCGCAGACAAGCTGGAGTGGAAGGCGGAACCTCACGGCTACACCTACGAACCAGCCTGGGCAGCCACCAGGCCTCTCCCCACAAACAACGGAAGTCCCCCACAAGCTGTCTATGGGGGCAGCAGGCCAGCTATTCTGCCCTTAGCCCCCTAAACTCAATGACTGTATTGGTCACCTGGTCTGTCTACCATGGAGGGACACTCCTGGCCTCTCGGGTTCCGCCATGTTCAGTTGTGCCTGTCAGTCAAGAAGATAACATGTTAGCTCTATGAGCCACAAGAACATACCTCTTTGTGAAAGACCACACTGTTGCCTAGGACATGACAGCAGCCTGCTCGTCTTCACAGTGGTTCGAGAAGTTAATGTCTAAAGGTGCCTTGCCCTGGGCTGGACAGACCATGCTGTACATAAAATCTTGTGCTGAAGTACATTCCCCAAAATTAAAAAAAAAAAAAGATGGTACACTGATGAACCAATAGCTAAGGTTCTTTTTCTTTTTTTCTTTCTTTTTAAGACTCATTTATTTACTTGAGGTGCGGGGACAATGGACATGCATAGGTAATGGCACGAAGGTGAAAATCAAAGGTGGGTTCTCCTCTTCCACCGTAATGGTTCCAGATGGCAGGCTTTGCAACAGGCTCCTCTTCCCGCCATCGCAAGAGCCCCGGGAAGCTGGGTTTCTATAAACAAGGCTTACTGTCCTGAATGTGGCTGCCATGCTCATAGTACCAAGCTTGCACAGAGGCGCACTGCCCAGGATATGGGACCCAGTGCTGTGGACTAATCCTTCTGTACACTGTGATGAATAGATGATTGACACTGTGATAAATAGCTGTGTTCATAAATAGCTGATTGACCATTAGCTGGGCAGGATTTCCGGGACAGAGAGAATGCTGGAGAGAAGGGTGGAGTCTGAGGAGATGCCAGCAAGGTACAGAAGCAGCAGCATGGGACATTCATAGATGAGGTTAACAAGCCTTGGGGGAGCCCACAGATTAATAGAAATGGGTGATCTAAGTTATAAGAGCTAACTAAAAACAAGCCTGGTCTATCGGCTGAGCACTTATAATTAATACTAAGTTTCTGTGTGGTTATTTAGGATCTGGCTGGTGGACAGAAACTCCTGCCAACAATCCAGGGTCTAGATAAACAGAAAGAGAAAGACAGAAGCCCTCAGGGGCATGACACTACAGTGTCCTATCTGTGACAATTCCAGACACCTCACACCATCTGGATTCTGTTGACCCAGATGGACCCGCCTGTGCAGAATTGTAGCATCTGGACACCATCAGTCCTGCCTCCCATCAGTCCCTGTAACTATTCTACCCCAAACCTGACACTTTAGGCTTTCTAAAATGCAAGTTTAATGCCTGCTTAAAATTCTACAAAACATGGGGCTGGAGAGATGAGTCAGTTAATAGCAGAGGACTCTGGTTGATTCCCAGCACCCACATGGGAGCTCACATTCTCAGGTGGATGTTCTTGTCTGTGACACCAGGCATGGGCATGATGTAAAGACATACATGTATGCAGAACACCCATATACTTAAAATTTATTTTAAATTTTTAAAAAAAAAATGCACAGAACAAAGCCTGGGTCTGGCATTCCAAGTCTGTTTTATCTGGCCATTGTGAATATTCAAACTTCATCTCCTACCCTCACTTTAGAGACCTTAAAGTATCGCACCTCATCAAGACACCATCAAACCAACACCTTTGTAAATGTTTGTAAATGCCACTTCCTCTTCATCAGTCATCCCAGACAGCCTCAATCAACAGAAGAGATGCAAGACCCATCAGTACTTCATCTGCTCCTCATTCACTCAGCCACTCTCGCAATGGCTGTCACGCTACATGCCATGCTTTGAAACCCTGGCCTTGGATCCTGAATGACGCCCAAAAGTTCACGTGTGGAAGACTTGATCCCCAGCCTGTGGTGCTACTGAATAGTGATGTGCTCTTTAAGAGGCGGAGACAGGTACCCAGGCACAGCGTTGTGTGCCTTTAACCCCAGCACTCAAGGAGGCAGAGACAGGTGGATCTCTGTGAGTTCAAGGCCAGCCGGGTCTACAAGAGCTAGTGCCAGAACAGGCTCCAAAGCTACTGAGAAAATGTCTCTTGAAAAACAAAGCAAAACAAAACAAACTGGGGTGGAGTTCTAAGGGATTCAGCCACCGCAACTTCCTCTAATGCGTCTACACAACCAGTTTGTGTGACAGAAAAGGCAAAGCAGTGCCCAAGTCCCTGACAGCCCCACCCTCTCAAACTCTCCCCCACTCCAGCCTGTGTCAACCTTCTGGACAGAACAACCCACAGCTGCCCAGAGTCCCATGGCATGGCCCAGCTAGTCTTACTCGTGAAGTAGCTGCACAGACTTGCCAATGTGAACACCCCATGCATGCTGCAAGGAATGAGGGTGCTGCACAAGCCCTGGCATGGAGTCACAAGCCTTCCAACCCCCTACTCTCAGCTCAAGCAAGTCCAATGCAGCCTGAGTCCTGGAACACACGTTTCTCCCCAAGTCTGTGTTTTTCAGGACACGGTCCCATTTAGCGAGAAACACTGTCGCAAAACTGCCCTGCTTATGGAACAGAGAACTAAATACGAGTTTGGGATGCAGACCCTTTGGCCACCTTGGGCTAGGGATTTGTCAAGCTTGAGAAACCCCTCCAATTCCCAGCCACTCCCAAGGACCCTCCCTCTCTGTGAGCCACAGTGCCGTTCTCGCCTCCCACAGCAGAGTCAACTAGACCCTCCCTGTGGCCATAGGACACCTCGATGTCAGGGCAAAAAGGTGCCAGGTCCTGGCACGAGGGCCTCAGAATGGGGCAGAGTGGTGGACAGTCCTGTCTTCCACTGTTCACCTGGCTGAGCCCCGGGGTTCAGCTGAAGCCAAGCTACTTGTCATGAAGACAGGCTGTGTCACACTGAACATCAGAGAGGAGAGCCCAGCCACTTCCTGATGCATTATTTATCAGGAACACATTAACCATTAACCGTGGTGACATCACAGGCATTCGGAGGTAATTTGTGGAAAGTATTGTTAGTGCAATTGATTTGCAAATTCTTTGACAGGGAAAACCGAGCTCCAAGCAGGCGGAGAGGTGAAATGGAAACATTTTTTTTTAAATGTATTTGGGGATAATTGATTGAAAGCTAAGCTGGGTAGCCAGTGAGAAAATGAGATTATGCTGCCCGTTATGCAAAGAAATTGTAGATTTTGCAAAACAGTAAGATGAAGAGCTGTCAGGGCAGGCAGCGGGGAGGCATTGATTCCGTCTTGGGGGTGAAAGCGGGTGATGTCTTTCCACATTCAAAGCAGTTGATCCCAGCATGGCATAAACCAGGAACAGTGGCACACACCTGTAACCCCAGTACTCAGGAGGTAGAGATAGGAGGATTAAGAGTTCAAGGATATCCTCTGCTACTTAGCAAGTTTGAGGCTTGCCTGAGCTACATGAGCTCCTCTCTCGAAAGAAAAAAAAATGATGTCCTTACCACTCCCTTTCCCCCTCCTCTCTGTGTCTTTTCTCCCCCTCCATCTGAATCCTCTGGAACTTGGGCCTTAACCAGAACCCCTCCGCACTGCATCACCACCTCTCAAGCATTGCTGGGTCCTAAAGACCTCCTCCAGCCAGCCTCAAAGGCACACCAAGGACCAGGATGGCCCAGGTTTCACCCTCATGGGTCCAGGGCCACCTGGGAGACAGACAAATGAGCACCCCAAACTTGAGCTTCCCTCTGCTGTCACCATTCCTGTGCTGGACCCGGCCAGCCCCCCAGCAATCCACAGAACCTTGTTCCAAAGGTGGGACAGAGTTCTGGGGCACCCACGAAGATCTCCAGGTTTTGTGTTCCAGAACAAGGAAATGGATCAGAGACAGATGGATACTGATGAAACTTTATTAAGGAATTTATTAGAGAGAATTAGTTAAGAAAGAAAAAGGCTCTCAGAGGGGCCAGGGAGATGGCTGTTAAAGTGCTTGCCTTAAAAACATGAAACCAGAGTTCAACTCTTTAGAACTTACATAAGCACTCAGTAGGTGTGACAGCCGTCCTGGAATGCCAGGCGCCAGGACAGAGGATCCCCAGAGCAAGCCGGCTAGTGTGGAGAAGTCATATCACTGAGTTCTGCGTTTGCTTGGCTCAGAGACCTCTCCTCATTGGAGAAGGTGGAAGACTGAACATCGAGCTTGTCTTCCACATGCACAAGTCCACATACACACAGTTGCCCCCACACACATGCAGACACGTGCACACATACTTCCGCACTACACATACATGGAGGGCAGGGGCGACAAAGAAAAGGGCTCTCCAGGGAATGGAAGTGGGCTAGAGATCTTGACAGTTCCTAGGCTCAAGCTGCAGGACCCTGTGTCCTGACCCTTACGACACAGAACTCAGCTTTCTTGTGATATTTTATTACATGTTGAAAGGAAGGGTGCCCCAAGACCAAGCTCTCAGCACAAAGGCGATTTATTTGCTCCCAGAGGGACAAGGGGCAGGGAGTAAGAGACAAAGACAGAAAGCAGAGGAAGAGGGGAAAAAGGATGAGGAGAAAAGGAGAGGGGGAAGGGATATTTGTCCCAGAGGGACAAGGGACTGCCTCTATATAGAGAGAAGATGGGCATGGCCTATAGGCAAATGAAGTTTATAAAGAGAAATGGGGAACCCCATGTTAGAATGAGATGTTTAAAATTGATTGGCAATTAATTAGGGTAGCAAAGGGGACTTCTGATTGCTGAACATTAATGCTTTGATAGTTGGACCTTGGTGGTCAGCATCAGGAGGAGGAATTGCCAAATAAGGAAACAGACCTTGGCGGCTAGCTTTAGGGATGCGATCTAAAGGTTTAGCGGTTTAGCAAGGTAGAGGAATGGGGAGAAGAGGAAAAGGCAAAATCCATCAGTGCCATGTTTGCCATGCTCAGGCCTGCTAGAGCCCTGCACACGTAGCCTGCATGTGGATGGTGTCCGTTTTGTTACATGTTAACCTTGATGCCCTTTTCTTTCCATCCTAATGGATGGATATTAGTCCTCAGGCTAGCTGTTCCCACCTCCTCAAACCACCCCCAGGCCTGCAGGGCTGAAGTGATGGCAGCATGGCCTCTCTCTGCCTGTCCCTACCCTGTTTTCTGACGGTGCAGCAGCGCTGGTCACCCCCGTCACCAGCAGATGCGCACACCCACCCCTGCCTTCCTATGCCCTGGCCTCTGTAATTGGTCCCCCAGGAAGCCCTCTCTGACTGTCTTTGCAGATAGTCAGGCATGCCTCCCTCCCTGCTTCCAAATACCAATGTTGTCACTAAGTGGGATTCTGCCTTACCCAGGTAATGGACTTGGAAGGGACAAATATGTGCTTGCCAAGAATTAATGCCCACAGGCGTAGATGAATGACTGTCCAGACTGCGTCCTAGATTCTTTCATCTCTCCCATTTCCAGTGTAGCCTTGAGCTCTCAGCAGGACAGGTCTCTAGGAGGGGCCCGTGCACCTGGGGATGTGGCAAAGGAGTAGAGCAGAGAAAGACATCCAGACTGACTTGCAAAAGAAGCCAGTTATACAGACTTGGTACTACATGGAAGGGGTAGAGCTGGAAATTTGGAAAAGTTGGGTGCTCTGTACATGGATGGTGTGGGAAGTCCTTCTATGTGTTGCTTTTATTGGTTAATGAATAAAGCTGTTTCAGCCAGTGGCTTTGCAGAATAGGACAAGGTGCGAGTTCTAAGCAGATAGAGGAGGAGAGAGTAGGCAGAGTCAGGGAGAAGCCATGTAGCCACCGCCTGGGACAGACACCTGTGCTGGGGCCTGCCAAAACTTTGCCAGTAGGTCATAACCTCATGGCGATACACAGATTAATAGAAATGGGTTAATCTAAGATAAAAGAGTAAGGCAGAAATATGCTTAAGCTATTGGTCAAACAGTATTGCAAATAATAAAGTTTCTAAGTGATTATTTCATGGCCTGGGCAGACAGGAATGAACAAGCAGCCTCCCCCAACACATGACCCATAAAGAGTTAGACCTCCCCTGGCCCAGGACTGCTGAGCCTTCGACCTTTCTCCAGCTCTGGCTCACTCTCAATCTTAGAGTCTTTCTCCCTTAATGAATCATTTCTTCTGCTATCGACGGGAACTGGTCAGGCAGGGACCCCAAAGAATGCCCTGGATGCAGGCCAAGGATACCAGGAGAGAGCCTGGCTGCTGGCTTTTGTCAGATCTTACCCTGCCTGGAAGGACCTGAGGACAGGCCTGAAACCAAGAGGAGGCACCGGGACAGACATAGTGTGGTAGTTTGAATGTGATTGGCCGCCTAAGTGCAGAGGGAAGGGCACTATTGGGAGGTGTGGCTTTGTCGAAGTGGGTGTGGCCTTGCTGAAGGAAGTATGTCATTGTGGGGGTGGGCCTTGAGGTCTCTGTTGCTTCAACTAAGTGTCACAGTCCAATACCTGTTGCCTTCTAATCAAGATGTAGCCAGCACCATGTCTGCCTGCACACAGCCATCCTCCAGCCGCCATCCTCCCCACCATGATAATAGACTGAATCTCTGAAACTGGAAGCTACTACCTCAATTAAAAGTTTTATTTATAAGAGTTGCCTTGATCATGGTGTCTCTTTACAGCAACAGAAATCCTAAGACACATAGTTAGGCAACTAGACCCGGGAGCTCATCCTCTTCCCAGGCCTTATTCAGGTTTTTGCCATAAGTCTTTTAAAAAGGTTCTGTATAAGTAGCTCCAAGGTCCCATATTTCCTGGTACCCCTCTGCCTATATAGCAGCTCTACTCTCTGCCTCTTATGTACCAACCAATGATTCTATAATGACCTCTTGCTACAATTCACCCTCTGTGGTCCATGAATTTTATTCTTTGAATTCAGGAGACAAAAACCCACAAAGCAGTCAGTGCAGCTTTGGTGGAGTTTTCTAGGATCATAGACCTCCCCCCATAAGTTTACCATGAGCCAAGAAAGCTTCTGTCAAACTCAAAGACACCCCAAAATGTATCGTATCATTATCATCAATGTGCCTTTGTCTAAATATTTGTTCAGAACAATAATATGGAACATCCTTGTCTCTAACAGGGAGGCTTAGTTCAGGAAAATGCAGTGAACACTCTGATTCAGACCATGGATAGCTGTGTATCCCTTGCATGTCTGGTCTTTGGGCTAGCCCACAGATTCCCTCAGTCAAGAACGGCCAGTAAATCTCCCAAGCAGAACATTCAGCCTGCCACACAGGGTAAACCACCAGCCCTACTGAGACTCGATCTTTCTGTTTGCCAAGTGGTGTCATATTGTTGCCAAGCCCAGGCAGTGAGGGTCAGAATCTCAAGTTCTAGCCACAGTGTGCTCTCCTGAGAGAGATGTCACAGGACAAAAATACAGTACATTTAATATGAAGCCCTTAGTTGTCCTTGCTTGTGATTCTAGGATGAATGAGCACTTTTAATTGGATGGAAACGGAGCGAGTAAACGAGGGCCATGATTCAGTCAGGAAAGTGTCGTGCACTTATGAGGACCTGGGTTTAGTCATCAGCGATCATGTCAAAGTTGGACAGAGGTATGTGCCTGTAATTCCAACACTGGAGAAACAGAAACAAGAGAATCCCTGGGGTTTGCTGGCCAGACATCCTAGCCATAGAGCGTTCCAAGTCCCGTGAGAGACCCTGTCTCAAAAACTAAAATGGAGAACAATTGAGGAAGATAGCCAATCTCAACCTCTGACATTTTCCCGACATGCACACCAGTAACCATGTGCACTTGCACATAGACACAGACACACACACACGCACACATGCACGCATGCACACACACAGAGAATATTCAAATGGCCCACAGAGAACAGCAGCTGGCCAGCACCGGGATGACTGCAGAATAGAGCAGAAACAAAGACAGGCGGTCACCTCAAAGCCACCTTCCGAGTCAGGCAGGTGGCGAGGCAGAACAGTAGAGCCGCTGACTGCTTAACCACGGGTTACATTTCCTGCGAGGACCGAAGCAGAAAGGACTTGAAACCGACCTGTGTGGGAAAGCTGCTGGTCTGGCTCTAGTCTCGAGGTCCCCTGAATGTCAGACAATAACTTGAGTAAGTGACTCCGCTGTGTTTGTAGACTGCTCCTTTAAGGGCAGTACAATAACCGAGTCCGAAACAATGACCTCCTGAGATGTCCGCATGGCAGGCAGACACCTGCCACAGCTGCAGCCCTTGAGAGACATTTGCAATGATCACCTCCCTCCCTTGGGATCTTTACTTATGCAGCCATGCAGAAAATTCTCCTCAATCTGATTTGGGGCTTTCATTTCTTAATTTTATCAGATTAAGAAACTGGGCTGTGAAAGGTTCGAGTTTGAGGTTCAGAGGAGACACTGAGGCAGACTGTCCTTTTAGGTGAGAGATTTATTACATTTTTAACATCACAGAAGACAGCTTGGTGGGACTCTGAAGAGAGCCTGGACCTCTGTGGCAGAGTGAGGGTCCTTTCTTATATTCAGGTTTCAGAAGGAGGGGAGGTCCCCTGCCACATGGTTAATGAGAACCTGTTATGTGCTTAAGGCCAGGCAGACTCTGACTCCTGGCTGGCAGGGGGAGGAGCTGAGGGCTCTCATTTGTCTGGGGGAGGCAGGGATGTGCAGGATGCATGAGACTGGAGGAGTGGGGAGGGGAGGCTTATCTGGCTAACATGTATGCGGTGTGCCACTGCTAGCCCCTGATAGCTAGGAGTCTGCTAGCTCTCTGCCCTGATGCAGAATCAGCTACTGGGGCAGATAAAGACACAGCTGCAGGTGGGTGTGACCCAGGCAGCAGATGGCCTGGGTTCTGAACGGCTGGGGAGATAGCTCAGTGCACAAAGGGCTCACTGCACAACTATCAGAACTAGAGTGCAGCTCTCCAGAACCCTCGTAAAAGCCAGTCAGGCGCGGAGGCTGGGTGTGATCCCAGCACTTGAGAGGAATCCCTAGGCAAGATGGCTGCCCATATCAGACACATAAAGTGGAAAGCAGCCAAGAATTCCAGCATCAACTTCAGGCCTACACACATACACACACACACACACACACACACACACACACACACACCTCAGCAATGATGCTAAAAGGGACTACACTTTCACAAGGTCTTTTTAGTTATGTATACCTTCTAAATCTCATATTAGGACCCTGTTGGATTGCGGGGAGAGGTATAGGGATCCCTCTTTGTTCCTCTTCCCATCATGGCTGCATTGAATAAATCTGGTTTCTCTGCTTTTCACTGACTTGGTTTAATTGGCTTGCTAATTACGCTGCTCTGACCTAGCTAGCAATTCTGGTGTCACCAGCTCAGCACCGTTGGTCGGAGCATCTCAATGTAATAATCAGGGATCAGAGTCCCGCAACACTCATGAGAGTACCCCAGGGGTGCTGGGGGGCTGAAGTACCTTGGTTCTTGTGTTCCAGAGCAAAGAATTACATCACAGACATATGTGGTTAGAAGTAGAAAGAGACCATTCAAGAGAGAGAAAACAGTCATGAGAATGGGAATGGGCTGGAGCACTGAGGGGGACGCCCTGGGCCATGAGGGGGACGCCCTGGGCCATGAGGGAGACGCTCTGGGCCACCAGGTGTGTCGCCCTTGGTAGGACATTTTCATAGCAGCCACCTCTTCCAGGTTTGTATAAAGCAAGCTTTTCTCACGCACTCATGCGTCACACGCACGCACACATGCACGCACGCACCCAGCTGGGAAGTGCTGCTGTCTTTTGCTGCTTTCACATGTTAATCATGATGGGGTTGATTGTCTTGAGGGCCACACCACCTCGTCATCCCCACCCAGCTCCTTCACTGGGCTGCTCCAGTTTCTGCTCCATGAACATAACTGTTTAGGAACACTCACTTCCACCTTCCATGGATGTGCCCTCGTCCTCATGCTGGCCCCTGAACTCGGAAAGGCCGAGAAAGCAAAACATCCTGGCAGTTTGAACAGGAGACGAGCATATCATTATTCCGAGATCTTCGAGGCTGTCTTAGTCAGGGTTTCTATTGCCGTGAAGAGACACCACGGCCACGGCAATGCTGATGAAGGAAAACATCTCATTGGGGCTGGCTTACAGTTTCAGAGGTTTAGTCCATTATCATGGCAGGGCATGGCAAGGTGTGCAGGCAAAGCTAGGGAAGGAGCTGAGAGTTCTACATCTTGATCCACAGGCAGCAAAAGCAACCGGCTATGTATCCCACACTGGGTGTGGCTTGAGCATATGAAACCCCCAGAGCCCACACCCACAGTGACACACTTCCTCCAACAAGGCCTCACCTACTCCAATAAGGCCATGCCTCCTAATAGTGCCATTCTCTATGAGCCAAGCATTCAAAGACATGAGTCTATGGCTGCCATACCTATTCAAACTACCAGAGTCCCTTAGTATTTGATACTTGGCTGTGCTGTGGTAGACATCCTAACTGCCTTGACCACAGAGAAAAACCCCCCACACCTTTTCGTTTGAATGTTCAGGAGGGAAACCCATAGACCACAGTTAAGAAACTAAACACTTTCTCAAAATGCACTACTACTATGCTCTCTCAGTATGAAATAAGTTGTTAAACTGTATGAAGAAATTAAATTTGTAATTTAAAAATCCCCCTCTGCAAAAAAACAAAACAAAATAAAAGAACCAAAAAAAAAAAAGAAAAAGAAAAAATTTCTAGGCCCAGATGGCTTCACTAGGGAATTCTATCAAATACTTAAAGAAGAATTAATGTCAAGTCTACAGAATCTTTTCCAGAAAAATGGAAAAACAGAATGTTGTTTAAAACGTTTTAGATGTGCGTTCGATGGGACATTGAGACAGATTTTTGAGACAAAGGAGTTTACTTAAAGAGCCATTAATGCTATGAACAAATAGACAACAGCATGGCAGGACTCTGAGGAGAGTTCAGATCCCCCATACCAGAAGCAGACAAGACCCTCTGAAGAGAAGACATCGGAACCCGTTGGCAAAAATAAACCTTTATGAGGACAGAGGAAGCTGTACAGCACAAACCAGCAGCCAGGCTCCCCGATTCCCAGGCAGGTGGAGAGAAAGAGTGTAGATTAGGCTGTGTGGCCATCAAGAGCCTCTTGAGTTTCCACTCCCCCAGGTGAGAGATTCTGACACCTACAAGTCTGCCAGCTAGAGACAACAGACTGTCTCTCTCAGGCTCCTGCTGGTGTCTGCAAGGTGGGAAAGGCAGCTATGGCCTAAGAAACAGCTAGAATCTCATATTACATTATTAAAATCTTTCGATCCATTTTACAAAGCTTACAGGACTGGGAAGATAGCTCAGGGGTAAGAGCACATGCTTCGCAAGCATGAGGATCCGTGTTTGAATTCCTAGCATCTGCCAAAAATTGATCATGGTTGGCTGTGACACTAGGCTCAGCCCTAGGAGTTAGAGACAGGTGGGGCTCAAGACCTTGCAAGTCAGCCTCCCTAGCCAAATGGTGAGCTTACAGATCAGAGAGAACACTGTCTCAAAGCAATAAGGTGGAGAGAAGTACAGGCCAACACACCAGGTGCTGGGCTCTGGCTCCCACATACATGCCCATGAAAGAGCACACCTGCACCCCCACATGCATGCACCCCCACATACACACACAGAAAAGCATAAAGACACATAAAAGCCAATATTGCTCAGATATCAAATGAAGAACAGAGAGAACAGTCGGTCCTCCATATCAGCAGCTTCATGACTGTGAATTCAACCATACCCAAGTTTGTAAGATTTATTTTAGCTGGCCATAGTGGTATATATAACTTTAATCCCAGCATCTGGGAGGCAAAAGCAGGAAGCTCTCTATGAGTTTGAGGCCACCCTGATCTAGATAGAGAGTTCCAACTAGGGCTGCATAGTGAGACCCTGGCTTAAAAGACAGCTTATTTTTTAAATTATGTATATGCATGTATAAGTAGTATGTGTGCATGAGCACGGTGCACACAGAAGCCAGAGGCATCATGTTCCCCAAAGCTGGAGTCACAGATATTGCTGAACATGGTATTTATGAAGGTCCTGGGACCAATGTCTTGTGGATAACAAGAAATTACTATACAGGGCTGGTGAAATGGCTTAGTTAGGGGCACTTCTGCAACAGTGGGTGGCTGGAGTTTGATCCTAGGAACTCACATGGTAGTAGAAGAGAACCAACTCTCACAAGTTGTCCTCCCACCCACCCCCCCACACACGCATACACACACACACACACACAAATAAAAAATAAGTGTAATTTTTATTAAAAATATGACCACAAAGAAAAATACAATCTAATGTCCTCATAAACAAAAACACAAAATTCCTTACATAAAATTAGATAGTTTAGCAATATGTTTCTGTGTGTACATGTGGAGAGATATCCTCCATCATTCTCCATGTTATGATGGTGATGATGATGATGATGATGATATGACAGGGTCTCACTATGTATGCCTGACTGGCCTGGAATTCACTATGTAGACCAGGCTAGCCTTGAACTCATTAGATCTATGTGCTTCTGCTTCCCAAGTGCAGGGTTAAAGGCATGCATCACCATTCGTAGCTTTATTAATTTTGAAATAAGGTCTCTCACTGGATGTAGAATTCATCTAGAACAGGCTAGCCACTGAGCCCCAGGACCCACCTGTCCTATACCCTCTGCATTGGGGTTATAGACATGCGTCATTAAGCCTGGTTTCTACATGGTGCTGGGGGTCCAATTCAGAACCTCATGCTTATGCAGCAAGTCCCACAGTCACTGAGTCAGACCCTCCCGCAATCCTCAGCAATAAGTTTCAAAGCAATTACGCATCACAATCAAGTAGAGCTTTTCCCAGGTATGCACTTGAAAACAGATCATTATAATTCAGTATACTAACAGACTAGGGAGGAAAAACACAATTATACATCAGCTTGTAAACAAAAAACACAGAAGCAAAAATACCTGTCAAAATCCATATCACTTACAATTAAAAACAATACACAGGAGCAAAGAGGAACTTCTCACCGGGGTAATAAAGAAAGTCTTCAGCTAACTTAGACAACGACTGTCTCCTAGGACAGAGACGGTCACTCATCATTCTGGTACATCTGACCCATGCAACTCAACAGAGACAGGGGACTGAAGGGAACATGCAGATCAATGAGGAAGAATAAAAAAATAAACACAGTTGCTTGCAGATGACATGATGGTGTACATAGAAAAGCTCATGGAATCTACAGAACAAATCGTAGAATAAGCGTGTAATTCCATCACAGTTGCAAAATACAATACCAACAGTATCGCTATTGACTGGCAATGAACCCATGGAAATTACAATTTAAAATACAGTAGACTTTCAGCTGGGAAAATAATAATAAAAACAGAAGCAAATCTATTGAAACAAGTGCAAAATGGTGATTTAAAAAAAAAATACCAAGATAAAAAGGAAAAACATATAATGTTTCACGGATAGAATGATCCATTTGGTAAAATATTAGCTCTCTTCCATACGACATAGTTTTTTCTTTGTTTTGTTTTATTCATATGTGTGTATGTGGGGGGTGAGGGGGCTCTGTATTTGTGTATGCATGCAAGAGCATGTGCCCACCCTCATGTGTGAATGGCAGAGGATTTGGTTAATCTCCTGCTATATCACTGTCTACTATACTCCCTTGAGACAAAGTCCCTCACTGAGCCTAGAGCTAGGCTGGCAGCCAGCAAGCCACAGGGATGGTTGACTGGTGTGCTAAGGCTAGAAACCAGGCTAGCCTCTCTGACCTCTCAGGAAACAGGAAGGGAAAGGAGAAGTACAGCTGGTGTTCAGATTACCCTGCCCTGGAAGAGTTCGTGGCCATGCCCACCTTGGCACTGTAGGTAGAGACTGCTAGTTCATTTCCCAGTCGTCCAGACCCAAATGATCTCACAAAACTATATTAATTACACCAGCTTAGGCATATTTATAGCTAGTTCTTATATCTTAAATTAACCGATATCTATTATTTTATATTTTACTACAAGGCTGTGGTTTGTTACCTATTGCTTCTTGGGCAGCTACAGGGTTGTCTCCCTGACTCCGCCTTCTTTTTCTCTATATCTCTGTTTGAATTTCCTTTTATTCTGCCCTGTCATAGGCTGAAGCAGCTTCTTTATTAACCAGTGGTAATAAAATACATTCACAGCACACAGTGGGGAATCCCACATCATGGCACGAGTACTGGGGATTTGAACTCAGGTCCTCATGCTCACACAGCAAGCGCTCTTACCCGCTGAGCCATCACAACAGCCCTGAATTAGTGCAGCTCCTATCAAGTCTCAGAAAGAACTTTTAAAGATATAGACAAACTTTTTCCAAAGTTTACAGGTAAAGACAAAAGAATTAAGATGAGGAGAATAAATTTGAAAAGGAGAATATTGCTATACCTAGCCAGACTTGGTAAAAAGCATACCTTTAACCCTGGCACTCAGAAAGCAGAGGTAAAAAGATCTCCGTGAGTCCCAGGCCAGCCTGAACATCTACATAGTGTGTTCTAGGATAACCAGGGCTACATAATGAGACCCTGTCTTTAAAAAAAGAAAGAAAGAGAGAGAGAATTGATATACCAAATTTGAAGTCTTACATAGCCACAGGAATAAGATTATGCGATGTGGGCAGAAAATTAATAGGTCCATAGATCCATAAATTCACAGATATGTAGATCTGTGAATCAATGAGAGAAACCACAAGTATGCTCACCCAAGCATAGCCACCAAGTTTTCCTTCTCTTAGCATGTGTTTAAGAGGTGTGTGTGTGCGCGCACACACACATGCATGCATGCATTTCACATGTGTGTGCTGCATGCCAGGACCAGAGTTTGATAGTAGGAGTTTTACTCTATCCCTCTCCACTCTGAAGAAAAGGTCTCTCTTTGAACCGAAGCCTGTTGATTGTCTAGTAACCAGCAAGCCTGGGAATCCCTTGTTGACCCCTCCGAAGGGCTGGGATCACAGGCAGCTGTCTCATCTATCAGCTTTTACTTTGGCTTCTGGGAATCTAAACTCGGGGACTCACACTCTCACAGCGAGCATTTACCCACTAAGGTGGCTCCTCTCCCCAGATTCCAGACACTGAGGCTTGACAACATCAAATGTATCAAGGGAGGCAGCCAACAAATGAATGGTTCGGGCACAGGAACCCATACACAAGCAAAAAGGAATAAAAACTTGACCTAAACTTAACTTTATGAGAAATTAGCTCAAAATGGATATAAAGGCAGAACAAGAAATTCTAGCATGTTCAGTAGAAAATGTAAAAGAAAATGTTCAGGTCCTCAGCCTGCCAAACACTTCCTTGACATGACACCAGAACCCCATAAATAAGAATTACTGAAAGGAGCTGAAGAACTGATCTCACATCTCAAGTGGCAAGTCAGTAAAGAGCTTGCCATGCAAGCATGAGTACTTGAATCTGACACCCAATACCCACGTAAAAAAGCCAGGAGTGGTGGCACACTTGTGATCCGAGTGCTAGGGAGCGGGAGACAGGTGCATCCCTGGGGCTCACTGACCAGTCGACCTCACCTACTTGAGGAGCCTCAGGCCAATTAAAGACCCTGTCTCAAAAAACAAAGTGGATGATATTGAGGAATGACTCAATGCTGTCTTCTGGCCTCTGTGCACACACATGCACACACATATGTACACTGCACCTATACACACGGGGAGGGAGGGAAGGTGTGGGGAGAAACACTGATAAAGCTTGGTCCCCAGTCCATACCACTGCTGGAAAGTAGAGGCTTTAAGAGAGGAGTTGCCTGTTGAGAGGAAGTAAGTCTCAGGTTGCATGACCTCGGTGGCTGTATTAGGACCCTCTCTACCTCTTCCTGGCCATAAAGTAAGTGGCTTGCTTCACAAAAGCTCCCACAAGAATGTGCTGCCCCCTCCAGCCCAAAGCAACAGGTCAGCTTCTGCATTACTTTTCTATTGTACCATGACCAAAGCAACCCATAGAAGGGAGGGTTTACTTGGGTTTACAGTTCCAGGGGAGAAGAACCTATTACCATCACTGTGAGGAAGGGTGACAGCAGGCAAGCAGGGCGGTGGGAACAGCTGAGAGCTCACGTCTCAAAACTGCAATCAGGAAACAAGAGAGAACCAGCTGACAACGGCTCAGGCTTTGAAACCTCAAAACCTGCCCCTAGTGACAGACTTTCTCCAGAAAGGCCACAACTTCTAAGCCACCCCAAACAGAGCTACCAACTGGGGACCAAGTATTCAAATGTCCAAGACCATGGGAGACACGTAATTCAAATCACGGTAACTTACTTCTAAAGCTATGAGGCCAAGTCAGCCTTTTCTCCTCGGCACGTGATTTATCTCAGATATTTCTCAGAGGAGGGAAAAACTAACCGACACAGTGTGATACCAAAGTGTTGGGGTGGGAGCTCCTTCTCAGGGAGCTAAGCTTCATGGAACTCAACAGTTGCTATACCAAATCATTGGCTTTTGGGTTCTTGTCTTGTGAATCCAAAGAATGAAATGTATGGACCCCAAAGGATGCGTTTTAGAAAGTCTTATTATATTCAAAGGTGAGGGAGAGATCATGTACAGCAGGAAGGGTCCTGGAAATAGGATCCCACCTAGCTGCCAGTCTGGAGTTTTCTCAAGGGAGTTATGCCAAAAACTGGGAAGAACTATGGGAGAAGAAGGGGCTAGTCAGTCTTACTTGTCAAATCAGGTGTCCAGGTGCCTCCAATAGGTCTGTCACATGATGCCAAGTAGGTCCTTAGGGAGAGATACTCATTTAGAAGACACAGGGAAACAGAAACCAAAACTGTCTTCCGAGCTCCAGCAAACCCATCCTCAGAACTGCTGCTTTGGGGTCCCTGTCCCTACCTGACCATTTCCTGTCTGCTGTTCTCATCAATAGGACTACATCAAAACTTAAAACTCCAAGTTGGAATGATAAAGAACTTGACCCACAAACATGAGGATCCAAGTCTGAGCCCCAGCGCTCTCCAAAAAAACAAAAAAGAAAACACTGACCACAGCACAGGTATGGTGGTGTTTGTCCACAATTCCAGAGCTGAAGGGGTGAACACAGGAGAATATTCTTAGAGCTCTGAGCCCGTCCACCCACAGTGACACGCTCCAGGTTCAGTGAGCTGTCCTGTCTCAAATAAATAAAGTGGAGGCTAGATGTTCAACTATGGCCTCCACAGACATGCATCATATACACACACGCACACACACACACACGCACACACGCACGCACGCACGCACGCCACTCTCTAAGCATTCCTGCTACGACACGGAAAGAGAAAATAGCCAAAGAGAAAGTCAAATGCCTGTCTGATAAATGGATTCTTTCTAGCATATACAGAAAACATTCTTGATGTATAATTTGTAAAATATGTGAAAATTCATAAAGTTTATGGATTATAAATAATCTATCAAATATGTGTAGAGCTGGGCATGGTGAGCCTTTAATCTCAAGCATTCTGGAGGCAGAGGCAGGCAGATCTCCATGAATTTGAGGCCAACCTGGTCTACCTACGTAGGCAGTTCGGAGTCAGCCATAGGAAGACCTTGACAAAAAAAAAAAAAAAAAAAAAAAAAAAAAAACAACTTTATATGTAAAAATCTATCCTAAAATTCAACGGTGAAAATAGCAACCCACTTAGAAGTTGGGCAAAGAGCATAAAGAATCATTTCATGGAAGAGGGGGCACCCAGGTGCCAAGTAAGCTCATAAAAGAGACTCCGCATCACTAAGCCAAGGGAGCAGGTTCTTGGGACCACGGCAATGCCCGGCACTAACCCTCTTCTCCTCCCATGGCCGTTAAGCAAATGAATGACGCAGCCCCCACAAACCACTAATGAGTTCCGAGTGTTTAACACATACTCCGAAGGCTTCTTGGCAGGAAGTGCTGAGCTTCCTACCCAAGAGGGAAATGGGCCAGAACCTCACCAGATGTGCAGGGCTCTGGGGGACTAGAAATAGATGTGGACCCACACAGGAAGTGGAAGAACTCGTAGAAGTAGACCGAGCCTCCTCAGCTCCGGAGGGAGCAAGGGAGACATCTAAACCCAGGTCCCGGCTTATCCGTGGCCGCCCTGCAATGTGCCGTTCCTTTCTCCCTTCTTGTAAACCAACTTAATGCTCCCAGTGTGCGTATCCAACGGCACCAGAAACAAACCGCGGCCAGTCACTGACAGGCCGTGATAACTAACTAACTTCCTGGAATTATAATTCTGCATTCCTTCACTCAATAGCAGTCAGCAAGCACCAGTGGACCTTTCTCATCTGCTATTTTAATCTTTTAGCTTTCTTTTTTTCCCTTCCCTTTTCTCCTTTCTTTTTTATTGTTTTTGTTTAGGTTATTTTATCTGTTTGTTTCTTTGTCGGTTTTTTGTTTGCTTTTGTGGTTTTGTTTCAGTTTGGGCAGTTGGTCTTTTTTCGACTGAGACAGGATCTTGCTCTGTAGTCCAGACTAGCTTCCAGCCTTAGCCTCCCAAATGCTGGCTCTACCGGTACGTACCACCATGTCCTCCTTGGTCCTGCCGTTTTCATAATGAAAACACAGAGAATGTAGGCCAAGGCTGAACAGGAAAGGGCTGGGAACTGCAGCCTCCTAGGGCTCTCATTGAAAGCCTCCGGCCGGGCGGTGGTGGCGCACGCCTTTAATCCCAGCACTCGGGAGGCAGAGGCAGGCGGATCTCTCTGAGTTCGAGGCCAGCCTGATCTACAAGAGCTAGTGCCAGGACAGGCTCCAAAGCTACAGAGAAACCCTGTCTCAAAAAACTAAAAAAAAAAAAAAAGCAAAAGAAAAGAGAAATCTCCGGACCTGTCTGGTAGCTTTGGCTTTGGGAAAGCAAGCAGGGAAGAATGATTAAGGTCAGAACCACTAGTGCTAAGTGACCCTCGTCTACAAACCACCAAGACGAAAACCTTCAAGGATATAATCGTTAGCGGCGTAAAATTCTTTACTTTTAGAATTATTTTTGTAACAGATATGCTCTCCCTAAACATTTTTCTTTACCCACCAATCTCCCTCCAAACTGCCTGTGCTACAGAGCAAGGTTTGACTCAGCACTGGGAAGCCCCGGAGGGACAGCGCTAACTAATCCCCACACTGCTCCATCTCGCGCACACCGTCAGCACGGCAACAACTTCCTTATCGACAGCAAAACTAGCAGTTTATATCCCACCCCCAAGTAAAAGGCGGAAACCAGCAAGGCGCTGCAGAAGAATCTTCCATGACCAAGGCCAAGTATAATCTCACCCACTCATCTCAGGGAACTTCTCGAATACCCAGGCTGCTTTTAATCTTTTGCATTAAAAAAAAAAAGTTTAATGTGTGTATGTGTAGATGTGTGTGTGAGGGCAAATACCATAGAACCTGACAAGAGGGTGTAGGATCCTCCGAAGCTGGAGTTACAGGTGGTCGTGAGCCACCCAGAATAGGTACAGGGTCCTCTACGAGAGCGAGCAGTAAGTGCTCTTAAAACTGCTAGGACTTCTTTTCAGCCACACAAACACACACTTACATTGTTATTATTCTAATATGGCCCTCCAGACCAGTTTCTTGTGCATGTAAACTGAAGATCCTTGAAAAGAGAAAGGCTATATTTGTTTTTTGATGTTGTTGTTTTTAATTCTGTGAGGCCAAATGATTTAATAGGACTCCCTGATGATACAAAGTCAGAATGTTGCAGGCCAGAGCAGACTCTCTTGAGCTACTTTTAGGCCGCTCAAAAGACATCTACTTGCCGGGCGGTGGTGGCGCACGCCTTTAATCCCAGCACTCGGGAGGCAGAGGCAGGCAGATCTCTGTGAGTTCGAGACCAGCCTGGTCTACAAGAGCTAGTTCCAGGACAGGCTCCAAAACCACAGAGAAACCCTGTCTCGAAAAACCAAAAAAAAAAAAAAAAAAAAAAAAAAAGACATCTACTTAACACCCTTGAGACTCTCAGACCCTTAAAATGGATGGCATGGTGTTGCATTCCTATAATCCCAGTGGTGGTGACAGCAGAAGCTGGGAGGCCAGGAGTTCAAGGTCAGCCTGGACTACACAGGAGACACCATCTCAAAACAAACAAACAAGCCTTTTAAAATGAACTGGCTGGGTGTGGTGATACATACCTATAACCTTTGTAGTTTGGAGGAAGGAGCAAGAGAATAAGAAATACATCATTGTCTTATAGAAATTTGTACTTTGTAAATTAATTTTAAAATGATTTTTTTTTTTAGAAAGAAGAGTTTGAATGGTGGTATCCTGCATAGGTGGATAGTACTGTTACCAAAAGCCATAAGATTACTAAAGGAAATACCAGAGCCTGGCATAGGGGATACCTCCCTATTAGCCAAGGACAACTCAAAGACCCCCAGATAATACAAGCTGCGGTCATTGCTCTCGGTTCCCACCATAAGGAAACAGTAAGACCCTATTGCTGAAGATGCTGCATACTTTGGTGGCAGGGACATAAATGTGAAGCTGGAACCAACCTGGAAGCTTCTTCCCTACTGGATAAATCTCAGTGAGAGAAAGGTACGGCACGAACCACTGGAAGAGAAAAGTCAGCAAAGTCTTCAGAGCGGCTGACCCTGCGTGCTGCAATGCCTACCTACCAGCCAAAATGCACCCACTGGTATAATATTGGCATGACTATTATTGAGGACCAATGGCTTTCTGCCTGGATCTGAGGCCCGCTCCACAGGAAGGAGTTCATGCTTGGCACTGAAAACCTGAGATTTTGTCACCCAACCATGATGACTGGGGAGGCCATGGGCTCTAGAAGAGGAACCTATTACCACTGTTTTGCTAAATGAATACATTGTCGAACTGCCTATAAATATTCATGCTTATAAGCATAGGTTAGTACTGCTATGTAAATATGATCAAAATACATTGTATACATGTATTGACTTCCCTAAGAATACATCAAAATATTATATTTTTAGAAGACATTTCAGAACTACAAAGCACAAATGAAAACTGATTTTCCTTCAGAGCCCATGGCTGGGGAAGTTATAGGCTCTAGTTGGAACTTACGATTGCTGTTTTTCTAAAATGGTTGTGCTGTCAAGTAGCTTTCTAAATATATTTAAATATTTATGTTTATACCCATGCATTAGTGCTGCTCTCAACCTTACATGAGAAGTTTCTTTTTGCAGTGACTCATGGTTAATACAGAGACACAACTGGTTTAAGAGCTGAGACTAGGTAACTGTTGAGGGCTCCGCCAACAATGGAATATTCATGTCATGTCTCCCTCAAGGCTCAGGACCATCCTTAAAGAGGGTGTCAAAAAAGGAGACAAGCCAGAAGCTGTGGAGCAGTGCTATGAAGTGCTATCTTCTGGACATGACAAGGACAATTCACTTAGAAACTATGATGGCATGCACAAAGTTGATCCCATCAACATTCCAGCATAGATAGTGGAGGAACCCGTGAAGCCTCCTCCTTAGCTGAGGAGCTATGAACAGTAAAGGTTTCTGGGTAAGAGTCATTTTCCCATAGTATAGCCCCTGGCTAGTTGCTCGTACTCCATCAAATATCCCTATACCCATTGCTCATAAGCACCCCTAATTAAACTCTGTGGTTATTTGATGAGAAGAAGAAGGGGGAAGAAGAAGGAGGAGGAGGAGGGGGCTGAGGGACAGGGGGAAGGGGAGGAAGAGGAAGATGGAGGCAGAGGAAGAAGAAGAAAGGAGGAAGAGGAAGAGAAAGAAGAGGAGGAGGAAGATGTTGTTGTTGTTGCTGCTGTTGCTGTTGAATTATCCATAACTATATAGCAAGTTAAAGACGAGCCTGGATTACATAAGACCTTGTCTCAACAACAACAAAACCTTTAAAATGTGTTTTTAGTAGACCGCTAGCCTCTACTAAGCAACCCAAAAGCAAAGAATGCAATCAGCTAGTCTCTAAAGCCTATAACAGATACTTCTCCGAGGCTTTACTATAACCTGTTACTATTGCTATAATGTATATGATACTTCTACCAGTGTATTTAGCAAATGCCTTGATTTGTAGCTTTCTGTGTTCTTTGACTAGTAAAATCTCAAGTGGAGTAGAGAAATGACTCAGTAGTTAATAGCATTTGTTGCTCTTGCAGAAGACCCAAGTTCAGTTTCCAGCACCTGCATGGTGACTCATCACCACCTATAAACCCAGATCTAGGGAATCTGATGCTTCTGGGATCCTAGGGCATCTGCACCCACATACACATGCCATCCACATACAGATCCACAAATTCATATACACATAATTTTAAAAGAATAGAAATAATTATGTTTAAAAATATCATTTAAGAATTAGAATGGCATTCATCTCTGGTTCAAGAATCTGTTGTACTGCAGAAATCAGGAAAGTACAAAGGGATCATTTCTGTGATGGGGGAGTCAAGGGGAGTCAAGAGGGGAAATAGCAGGGTACAAATGATCTGAAGGGAGAATTGGGGGGGGCTATAATTAGGGAGATGGAAGAAAATAAATATAGAAGCAGAGGTATGAGGGTAAAATAATAATGTGTCTGGAAAAAAAACATAAAGAATCACTCTATTAACTATCTACCTAAAACTATACATAACACATTGAGTGTCAATGTATAAATATACATACATAAATTCAGTGAATTTTCCCAGTGATGATGCTGCCTCCAAGAGACAAAAAACATCTAACAAAACCCCCTCCACCAGGCATGAGAAGTACTCTTCTGAGTTGTTGGTCAGGAAAGCACCCAACAGTCCTACCCAGCTATGAGACCTATGAACCACATCAATGGCCAGCACAGCACAATAACCCCGAGGGTAAAATAGTGGCACACATATGTTGGCAGTAACCAATGGCTCTCTAATTGAACTTAAGCCTTGCTCAACAAGACGGAAATCATTCCTGGTACTGGAAACCCAGCCAACTACCCAGGACTACTGAAGTCATGAATCTTGGAGGAGAACTTATAACCATGACTTAACTAAACCAGCATGATCCCTAACTATATCCTAAATATTTGTTCTTACCTCCATAGATATATGTCATCCTCACCTCTTAGCAAAGAAACTTCTCTTTGCAGCAAATGGAGACCATTACAGAAAACCACAACCAATCAAAATGCAGAGCTGTGGAACTCAGTCCCACTGATACATCTACAATGCAACTGTAAGTCGGGGATGGCTACAGAAGAGGGAAAGACAAGAACGTAAGAGCCAGAGGCTCAGGGAGTTTGCTGTGAGACAGTGTCTCCTAGGAATGTCAGAAGCTCTACTCACGAAGTCTCACCAGCGTGACTGCCTAAACAGGAGCTGAACAAGGATGACAGCAACAGGCGCGCTAGCATGCATGGCGCAAAGCTCATGAGACCTCAGCCCTACAATGAACTACAGGAAACTAGAGACTGCTGAGAGCAGAAGAAATATTCTTTCCCAGGGAAGAGCACACCAACCGGTTATCCAATACCAAAGGGTCCAATCTGGAAACATATACATACAAATAGCATACAGACTGAGCAGGTTGCATTTATGTATTTAGAAGTGTGTGTGTGTGTGTGTGTGTGTGTGTGTGTGTGTGTGTGTAACTCACATGTATATACATACAGACATGTATGTAATGATTATTGAAAAAAGAAGCCATGAATCTGAAAGAGAACAAAGAAGACATATGGGAGGATTTGGAAGGAGGAAAAGAAAGGGGGAAAAGATTTAATCATAATCTCAAAAATCAAAAGAAATTTTTAAAAAATATTATGTTAATCAAAGCAATTTCATTTTTATAAAACCTCCTCCATTTTAGTTGAACTGTAACAATTCCCATAACTACATCAGTTTGATTTCCAGAAAGAAAGAGTCTTGTTTTTCTAGATTGCTGCCTTCCCTTCCCCAGGGTCTCTAAATCATGTCTAACCAGGAAGGACATCTATCAATCTTTAGCTGATCCCTCCCTGGTTACCCCAGCAGTGGCCAGCTGGTGGCCTGTATTCTCTAACAGAAGAGAACTGGTGGAATGAAATAGAGAAGTATATGTATACAGTTAAAGGGGACTTGTTGTGTGTTTTACAAGCTGTGGTTCAGGTAGTCCAACAAAGGATGTCTCCAAAGGAAAAGCCAATAATCCAGTAGGCCCACAAGACCAGATGTCTCAGCAGCCCAGTTGGTGCTGGAGTCCCAGGGAATTCCTAGAGAGCTGTCTTGGAATTCTGAAGAAGTAGGTTCTAACATTAGTGAAGGAATGTCTCAGCAACAGGTTACATGAACTTGCCAATAGGAGCGGGGGCAAGCAGGCAAAAGGCCAAAACTTCCTTCTTCCAAGTACTTTCATGTGGGCTGCCTCCAGAAGATGAGGCCCAAATTTGGAGTGGGTCTTCCCACCTCAAATGATCCAATCAAGAAAATCTCTCACAGATGTGCCTAGCTGTTTGGATTTTAGTTGATTCCAGATGTAGTCAAGTTGACAACCAAGATTAGCCAGCGTGAGGCCAAAAGCAGAACCATCAATCCAATTCCCTTCCCCTTTCTCTAAACCGTATAAGAAGTGTCATTCATCTGCCCCCGGGCCTGTTCTTTCCTCAAAGCCCCTGGTACATTGCTCTCTATCCGTTTTACAATCCTTTAATAAACTCTTACCCAAATATCAACCTGCCTCAGTGTCTCCTTGGACTCCAAACCCCAAACTTTACAGAGTAAACATCACTTACTCATTTAAGGTGAGAGCTATGTTTTGTATTGACATGCATAACCTTATTCAACGATCGTTCAAGTCTATTGAGACTTTCCTGTCAGAGGAGAGGCATGGGGGCTCAGAGAGGCTGAGGAATTCGCAGCTTTCAAAGGGCTCTCCAACCTCCCCACCTCATACGTGTGGTCGCATTGACCAAGTCGTGCCTCCACACGGTGTCTTCTTTAATGGCTTGCCCTCAGTTCTTGGACAAATGCTGGCTGGTGTTCCAGATCAGTAGTTATGAGTAATGGAACTGTGACTGCCTCTGACAGCAAGCAGCAAAATTCAAAGAAACTTGTCCAGCCCTCTGCCTCTCTGTCCTTCCGCATTGCCAAGGGTAAGGGAGACCCGCTAGCTTAATCAAACCTCTTTGTGACTGGCCTTATTAGTATGCTGATGGCTCTGCCTTTTTACCTCAGTGGTTTTCTCTGAATTAACTGGCTACTCTGAATCTGAGATGTCCTTCTACAAGCCATGGGACGATCCTGACTGGAACTCTGCACTCCGCAAACTTAGAACGAAGCTGAGGCAACTTTGTGAAGTCCATCCAAATCTCAGAACACACACACACACTCACAGTCTCTCACACACATACACACACCTAACATACATACACATATACACACATACACACACATACACATGTACACTCACGTATGAGGGGGCAGAGAGAGAGAGTCGCATGGCTGACCCATGGAGAGATTAATGGTTATCCAGCCTTCTCCCTTATCACTCCTGTTGCAGTGTGAAAGAGAATGAAGAGCTTGTCTTGCAAATATAAGGACCTGAGTTCGATTCCCAGAATGCAAAGTGGAACAAAACAGTGGGGTGTGCTGTCATACTCTTATAATCCCAGATTCAGGGAGGTAGAGACTGATGGAACCCTGGTACTCACTGGCAAGTTAGCCCAACTTGCTTGAAGAATTCCAGGCCAATAAGAGACTATCTCACACACGCGCGCGCACACACACCCCTATGTTTGCCTTCTGGCCTTTATACAAACACACACCCTTACGTATGCTGGTGCCTACACACTCCACAGAAGGAACTCAGGTGTCATTTTAGAGGCTAGTGGCCAGGAATTGCTAGCCCTACTTTTCTAGAAGAGGGCATTTGTCTCTGTGTTTGGAGCCAGCAGGGCAGGTCTATAGCTCCTGGGACACAGTAAGTAATTACACATATTTACAGCATGGAATTGAGTTAAGTTATAAATATAGACATGGATGTACCACTGGGACACTTGAAAGAGGTCAACAGCAGGTAAGCATCCAGGTGGGAACCGGCAACCCACACAGAGTCCCAGAAAAGGTTCCAGATGCAGAGTGAAGAGCCGGGAGGAAAATTCCGCCCACAGACAGAGGCAGCGACAATGAAGATTCTCTCCTCCTGGTCTCTAGGCACACACAAAAATCTCCACTAAGACAATGGGACCTAAGCCCCAGACTCATAGCTTTCAGATTTGAAGAATCACACTCCCTCCACAATATAGCAAGCTAAAGAAATTAGCATTTTAGAAGCGTGACAGACTGGATAACCCGGTAAACACAAAGACTAAATCTGAATAGACATGACCTCATTTAAGCCCAAAAAGGATTCTCAGAGCCACTATGAAGACAAGTGCAAAACTATAAAAGTAAGATCATTTACCCATTGTGAGAAACAACAACTGTCACAAACACAAGTATTAACCCAAGAGAAGCAGACCAAAGGATACCCTGATGGTAGTTATATGTTGCTTTAAAGACATGAATTCAAAACAAAGAAGGCTTTTTTAAAACTTTTATTTTTACTTATGTGTATGTCTGTATGTCTCTGTACCTACGTGCCACCTGAAGGCAAGTGCCCACAGAAACCAGAAGAGAAGACAGATCCCCTGTGAGCTGCCTGATAAGGACACTTGGGGGACGACAAACAAACAAACCTGGGTTCTACAAGAATAGGAAGGGCCCTTAACTGCTGAAGCACATCTCCAGCCCCAAACTTCAACCCCAACAGGCGTCTTTTGGATGAATAGATCAATTGGGGGGGGGGGGGGGAATCATACAAATAGAATCTCACTGAATAAAAAACAGTGGTACATATGTATAATCTCAATGGTGGTACATATGTATAATCTCAACAGGGGCACATATGTATAATCTCAACAGGGGCACATATGTATAATCTCAACAGGGGCACATATGTATAATCTCAACAGGGGCACATATATATAATCTCAACGGTGGTATATATGTATAATCTCAACACACTTAGGAGGCCGAGGCAGCAGAGGGGATTATGAATTTTGTCATCAGCCAACCACCTAACTGAAGGTTCTTTTGTTCTAATCAGAAAGCAATTGTGGGCACACAAGGAAAAGGTGCTATATATTTTACTTACAGAAGTAATTGCATGCCCTCTAACCCACACCTGCCTCTGGACCATCTCCAGACTCCCAGGCCCAGCTCTGGAAGTGCAGATCTTGGGCTGGCTTCCCCTGCTGAGTTGCTGACCCACACCCACTCCAGTACCACCTCCACCCTCGGTGGAGCTCCAGTTGAGAAGCCGTTCTTGACTCAGCTCCAATCACCTGGTGCCTGCACAGACCGGGTGTGCACACACACATGCACACGCACATGCACACACGCACATGCACACACGCACATGCACACATGCACATGCACACATGCACACACACATGCATACATGCACATGTACACATGCACAAATCTTTTTTAAAAAGGAAGGAATAAGGAAGACAGACAGACACAGATCTCAAACTCCAGGCTATTTAGTAGATAAGGCTTTGTATCCTGAACCAATAGGATGAGGAGTTTGTGAACGGGGCTGTTCTGGAAGAGCAGAGAGTGCTGTAGCACCAGACTACAGGAGAGAGAGAACAGGATGCTCCCACAGTCAGGACTTTAAAAACCACCATCTCACGCCCATTCAGCACGCAAGGTGTTTTTGCCTTTTCTCAATGCTGCAGTCCTGTTCCCTTCTGCAGAATGGAATATTAAAAGCTGCTTCGCTTTTGATAGTCTCTTTAATTTAATTCAAAAACGAGGGTCTTGCTTCTCACAGTCTCTCTGCTTTCACAGAACTCAGACTCATCCAATCTGCCCCATGTCTCACAGCCTCGTGGTCCAAAAGGGAGAGTCCTTTCATTTCTTAAAAGTCCTTCCCAATTCAAGCAGTTCAGATTTTCTGTACTGGGTCATTCATTATTAAGTCCCCATCTGCATGTAGAATCATGGATCCTCCCACCCCGACCCCTGCCACCTCTAAAGATCAGGCCTGAGGTTGCCTTTGTCACTTCTACCTCACCCTCTTTTTTTCCCCACCATGCAGCTCCTCTCATGGGTTCCAAGATTCTGGATCTCATCAGGGGCCTTTAAAACACATCCAGCTTGTGCCCTCTTCTTCTTTTGCATCCCAGCTGTAAGAAACAGACATCTGGTATCTCATTTTCTTCTTTATCCAATTTAACCACCACATCCGAGACCTAAGTGGGGGATGCTAACCGCATCTCCATTTCTCCTTATAATTTTTCCTTGACACAAACAAATTCCTGCCGAGCAGCCACCCAGGCCTCAAATGTACCTTTATGGGAAACTGAGGCAGGGAAACTTCTGTGAACCCGGCACCAGACACAGAGCGGACTTAAGAAGAATTTATCACGTGTGGATTCAGGGAAGCAGCCTCCGTAACCACGTGCGTCCGCGCAGCAGTTCTGACAGTATTTAAAGGCTTCTCAGCATCGTTGTAAACGGTTACATCTTTAGTAGGCTTGAGCAACTATCAGCCCGAGTGGGTCTGTGTGACTAAGATCAAACAGGAGATTCTTCTCCTGTGGAGAGAGCATGTTTCCAGGAGTAGATAAAGAGTACAGAGGTTACGATGGTTTCCTTTAAAATGGGATAATTGCCTGCGGATATTTTACCAGATAACCGTATGCAACCATCTCCTCCAGGTGGGCTCTGGGACACTGCTCCCGCCTTTTGGTTCTGACTTTATTCTCCCCTCAGTGTCTCTCAGTGCCTATAGCGGTGGCCATGAGTCTCTTCAGTGGCTTGCCAATGCCCCCAAGCCTACTGTGCTAGTGTTTAGGGATAGTAAAAAATTTGTTCTAAACCTTCAGCCTTTCTCAGGGCATCTCCATACTCGTACGGCAGACCCCACTCATCGAACCGGTGTACGATTCCATACCATATAGACAGAGACAGTCACCCTGGGATTTTCCGGACAGGGACTGCAGCTCCCAATGGCTGGGGTTTAGTTATGTACCTTGCTACCCATAGCAAGATCCATGCAGTTGCCACCACAGCAAAAACACACACAACACACACCACGGGGGAGAGAGTGGCTTTATGAGGATTTCCCCCTTGGATGCCCACCCTCAAACCATTCACCCAGAGCCAGGACCACACACTTGTTCTCCCCAAACTCATCCTCGGTCCTGCCTTGCCCCACACTGGGCACCAGTTTGTTAGCTTAACCTTTTCTGAGGAGATTCAAATGAATGCCCAGTCACCCAAAAGGGCACCAGTGACAGATCTAAGCATGATTTCATCAAAGTCCGACTTAGTGAGACCAATGATTTTATTGGGCTTTCCCACAGAGCATAGGCAAGGGGCTACTGAACAGGCATGTGGAGGACCCTCCCCCCTCGAATTGCTGCATCACTGGAAAATCCCATCCCATTAGGGATGGCAACCTCATAGAAGCTGCATTACAGAACTCCGTTTTTAATCAGTCTTTCCCTTCTCTATGTAACCTAGCATCTTCCAAGATCACTTGCAGCTGAAGTGGAGGGAGCAGGAGAAATATCTGGAATCCCTGACCCTCCCTATGGAGTATCCATAGCTCCCTTACCTTTACAGAAGATCTGGCTACCACTGTACTATTCTGATCTCGTCTTCATAGCTTGCGAGACCAAGGCCAAATCCAAGTATCACATGTGATTTTGGCCAGAGGAAAAAGCACCATACAACACAGGCCTAAAGGTACTCATGAATGCATGGATGTCTTTGATGACTCGTGTGTGTGTGTGTGTGTGTGTGTGTGTGTGTGTGTGTGTGTGTGTCTGCATGTGGAGTCAGTTACTTTTCTAATTGTTGCAACAAGAATACCTTTCAAAAGCAACTTAAAGACAGGAGACTTATTACATCCCACAGTTACAGGGCACAGTCCACCTCAGCAGCCATAGAACGAGGCAGCAAGAGTTAGGCAACTGATCACCCTGCACACATGCTCAAGAAGCAGAAAGATGAAGGCTGACGCTCAACTTTCTTTCCCCATTTTATTCAGTCCGGGACCCCAGCCCAAGGAGTGATGCTGCCCAGAATTAGGGTGGACCTTCCCCCCTCCGTGAACCTGATCTGTAAACTACCTCACACACATGCCCAGAGAATGGGTTACGCTGATGGGTATAAATCCTGTCGAGTTTATGTGTAGATTAGTTTCTGTCAAACTTGGCACAAACTAGAGTCACCTGGAAGGAGGGACTCTGTGTGGAATATTACTTTAACTATATGAAGGCGTTTTACATTTGTTTAGGCTGTGTTTGGTTAATTATGTAAAGGTATGATGCTGTTTCACCTTGCCTGCCTAAGGCACCTGACTGGTCTAATAAAAAGCTAAACGACCAATAGCTAGGCAGTAGAGGGATAGGCGGGGCTAGCAGGCAGAGAGAATAAGTAAGAGAAGGAACCTAAGGTTCAAAGAATGAGAGAGACAAGAGAATGAGGGAGAAAGAGAGGGAGCCTCCAGGGTCAGAAGCCAGGCAGCTATAGACGTGGAAGAAACAGGAAAGTAAGATATACAGAGGAAAAGAAAGGGGGAAAGGCCCCGAGGCAAAATGTAGATAAAGAGAAACAGATTAAAACAAGAGCTAAGATAAGGTTAATCATTCATAACTGATAACAAGTCTCCATGTCATGGTTTGGGACATAGATGGTGGCCCCAAAGAAAGCTGGCTACAGGAGTCTCAACTGAGAAACTGCCTCCGTTAGCTTGGCCTACTGGTGTGTCAGTGGGGGATTTTCTTGATTGATAATGGATGTAGTAGAAGGGCTCAGCCCTCTGCAGGAAGTACCATCACTAGACTAGGCAGGTAGCCCTGGGGTGTAGAAGAAAGCAAGGTGGCCATGGAGAGCAAGCTGTTCCTGCCTCTGCATTCCTACCCTGACCTTTCCACCATTAAGGACTGTAACTTGCAAGCCAAATAAACACGTTCATCCCCAAACTTGCTTTTTGCCAGCGTTCCTATCACAGCATTGGATAGAAAGCTAAGACAGTGGATAACCGAGGTTAACCACCACAGTCTGTGTGGGTGTCCCCTTCCTATGCACACTTAGTCCAGACAAAGCCTGGTAACATGTTGGAGGAAATGCTACTTGTTGGTTCCCGACTGCCCCGCTAGCTTAGACCGGAAATAATCACAAGGAAACTGTATTAATTAAATCACTGCTTGGCCCATTAGCTCTAGCTTCTTATTGGCTAACTCTTACATATTAATTTAACCCATTTCTGTTCATCTGTATATTGCCACGTGGCAGCAGCTTACCAGCAAAGTTCCCAGCATCTATCTCCTGTGGCTCCATCGCTTCTCTCTGACTCCACTTATCTTTCTCCCAGCATTCAGTTTAGTTTTCCCACCTCGTTCTGTTCTGCCCTTGCCATAGGCTCAAAGCAGTTCTTTATTCATTAACCAATAAAAGCAACACATAGACAGAAGAAACTTCCACACCAGTAACGTACACTGAAGAAGACAAGTGGGGTTTCAAATCCCACAGGAAATACTCTGCAGTGGGAAGGGTATTCTTGAAAGGAGGGAACAGTCATGCTGGGCCTGAACTCTGAGGAAGAAACAATGCTAACCCAAGGGAAATATCACAAGTGTCACTGGTTGCCCATCACCAGTTTACATCTCAGGATCTGTAAAGTAGGGTATCTTCTCGGAGGAGGACTCTCTTGTGATTTCCTTGGGACACTGTTTTAGAGTTTTTATTGCTGTGAGGAGACACCATGACCACAGCAACTCTTATAAAGGAAAACATTTCATTGAGGTGGCAGCTTACAGTTCAGAGGTTCAGTTCATTACCATCATGGTGGGGAGTGTAGCAGCATGCAGGCAGACATAGTGCTGGAGAAGCTGCTGAGAGGCCTACATCTTGCAGGCAACAGGAAGTCAACTGAAACAATGGGCGGTATCCTGAGCATAGGAAACCTCAAAGCCCGCCCCCATAGAGATACACTTCCTCCAGCAAGGCCACACCCACTCCAAAGAAGCCACACCTTCTAATAGTGCTACTCCCTATGAGCTTATGGAGGCCAGTTACATTCAAACTACCACAGACACCCATATGACTCACTTCTCTGTGGAGAGCAGAGGAAACCCTGAGTGGAAGTACGTTGTTGCCATGAGCTGACCATGTCAAGGGTTCTAGCCTCAGACCCAGGGAAAACGGCAAAGCTTTTTCCCCAGGACAAGGCACTGAAGGATGTCCAAAGCCTTCCTCTGGTCCATGTGTGTATGTTGATGGTGTGTACAGAAAATGTCCACCATAGCTTCTATCCCCAGATAGTGACCTCCTGAAGACTGCTCCCTACAGAGACTGCTTCTGCCCATATTAGCCAAGCTTGCCTCCTTGATCCAGCTATACATGATAACCCCATCTCCATGTTCAGCTCTTTGTAAGAGCCCTGCCCCTCTGTCCAAGTCTATATAATAAACACACTGAGCTTCCAGGCTGCTGAGGTCTCTCCCTCAGAGATCTTCACCCAGCCCCAGTTTTTTCTGTGTGTCTGTGTGTTGGCCTTCTCTTCCATTCCCCTCCACACCCCAGTCAGGTCCATTCCTGGAGCCAAGCTGGATGTGACGCATCTCCATCTACAGAGGGTCCTGCTTGTGAGTGCAATCAGTCAGGCTGGCTGGTACACAAGCAACTGAGGAATGAGTCTCACACATGGCTGAGCAGGGGCCCAGCCTTTCTGTCACACACATCGGTAGGGTTGGCCACACCCTCAGGCTTCCTCAGCAAGTCATATATGGAATTTACCCACCCTCCTCCCTTCTTTTTTATTTTACTTTATTTTCACAAATGTGAAGCATTTGTTTCTTATTAATTTACACTCAAATCATTAAAAACATGTTTTCCAAGAATTTTAACATGCAGAAGACTTTTTTTAAACATCTTATAAGTCATTTTTGTGCCCTTTTCTCAAGGCAGAGGAAAAGAAATTTTTTGCCAAGAATAAACTCATCACTGCTATTTCAGTGCAGCTTTTAGCCCCAGGCTCATTAACTCTGGCAGGATTTGGATCGAATGAGAAAGGAAATTCCCCTCAGCCTCAAGTCTCTAAGTAGCAGCTCAAGATTTTGAACAGCACAACCTTCCCACACACAGAAATCCAAGCAAAACTGGGGAGAGAAGCAAGAAAAACATCCCTGAGCTTGCCCTCTGTGACAGCCAGTGGCCCCAACAGAACCACCAAGGATCTTGCCAGCCCTGAGCAAAAAATGTCAGCCAGGGCACCTTAGTAGCCTCCGTGATTGTCAACCCTTAAAAAATAAATGTCTGCCTTAGAGACACGGTTAGCCAGGCGGTGCCAATCAGAAGGTCATCTGGACCCACCGCAGGGTTGAGGCAGACTGGTAGCAAGCCAGCACTAGCAAAGATGGACTCTGTCAGCCAACCAGGACCTGTCCCAAAGGCAGCCAGAGGGTAGAAGGAGGGTGAGGACTTTGCAGGTGCAGGTAGTCATCAAACTGAGCTCAGGTGTCTCTGGTTTGCACATACCGGGTTTTGTGGAAAGCATGCTTGGGCCTCACTTCACTCCTGATTTTATGTGAACATGCCACCCCTCAACAGGATGTCAGGTAGAGGTAGGGATGTGGTAGTTAGCTGGAGTCAGGGAGTCATGGAAGACAAAAGGATGGTCCCTCCCTCACAAGAAGGGACCCGGAACTGAGTGTGAGAGTACACTCCAGGAACTCGGAGGGAGGATGTGGGTTTGAAAGAAGCCTGGGCTACATACAGCAAGACCCTATTGAGAAAGAGAGAAAGAGAGAGAGAGAGAGAGAGAGAGAGAGAGAGAGAGATCAGGCTTCCTGATCTATCTTCCCAACTTCCTTACCTTGTGAAAATGTGTGCCTCTTGTTTAAGCTGCCCATGCTCTGAGTTTTATTTTTAAGACAGACAGTCTGCGTGGTTATTTCTGCAAGGCTACCCCAAGACCTCAGAGTTTGGAAGGAGGAAAGGAAGGGAAAATAAAGTCCTAGGGCAAAGCCCCCAAGCCATGTTCCATGTTGGGGGGACCATGATAGCAGGAGGAAGTCCCTCATCTACAGCAGGCTTGAAGTCCGTTCTGTTTCCTGCCTTTTCCTTCTAGCTCTCTGCATTCTCTCCAGCCAGGCGCCTTCCTTCCCACCCCACAATTCCTCACAGACTCCTCAGGATTGGGGCTAGTGGCCTTCACAAAACAGTTTCTAGGAACCAAATGTGATGGTTAATATTGGTTATCAACTTGATAAATTCTAGGATCACCTAGGAAACAAGCCAAGTCTGTGAAGGAACTTCAGGATTGGGTTCATGGAGGGGACAAGACTCACCCTAAGTGTGTGGCATCACTCCACAGGTTAGGGTCCTGGGCTGAGTAAAAGCGAGAAAGTGAGCTGAGCACCAGCATCCATCTCTTCTGCTTCGTGACTGCGGACACAGTGTGGCCACCACTTCATACTCCTTCCACCAGAACCTCTTCCCTGTGATGGACTGTGCCACCCTCAATCTGTGAGCCAATGTAAGCCACCACACACACACACACATACACACACACACACACACACACACACACACTCTGAAGTTGTGTACATTGCTTTACAGCGATGAGAAATCTGGGTCTCTTCCCTGTGCCATTCAGGCGGGTCTCCTTAGTACTCACTCCAAATCCCTGTGAGTTCTTGAGGCCTGGATCAACCCCTGAAGGCCAACTCTGTGGTTCTAAGACTCTGTGGTTTGGACGAGGGCCATACGTGTTTCTAATCACATGGAAGCTGAAAAGCCTTTGGAGCCACAGTGACCTGACCTCAAGGCCCAGTTCTGCCACTTGTGAGCTGTGTGACCCTAGGTGTGTGATTCAGGCTTGTTTGAGCCTTGCTGTCTCAGACTGGGAGACATGTCTGGACTAGTATTCTCACAGTGAAATTAATATTCTATTTCGCATGATAGATGTCCCGTGCCGTGCTATAGCTGAGATTTTCCTCATTACACAAATCAGATATTTAGAATGAGTATTATTGATCTCTTGTCACTTTGTATATGTTGGGGGAAATGTATGTACGGGTGTGACAGGTCCCCAAGTATCATCCACCTTTCTCTCTCTTTTTGAGACAGGACCTCACTTTATAGCCCTGGATGCCCTATAACTCGTTATGTAGACCAGGCTGACCTCAAATTCACAGCGCTCTGCCTGCCTCTCCTTCTCTGTTGCATGGTGGATTTTTCTTAGGAAGACGCTACACACGTGTCTATTCCCTCCAGAAAGGAAACACAGGACAGACCAAAGCCGCAACTGCAACAGCGTCCGACCTGGTGAACCAACGGGTTTACTGGAGTTCCTTCCTGATGCAAGTATTGGTGAGGGGTCACTTACAAAGAGCAGGAAGGATTCCAAATGAGTTGCATCACCAAGTAGCCCACCCAGTGTGGTCATGACTTCCGGAAGCTGCAACCCTGGAGTTCCAGACAGCTTGCAGGCAGCCAATGGTCCAGGCGTCTCTCCTCTTTGCAGATGGCCTGGTTAGTCTTCTCCCCTGGACACTCCTTCCCATACTGCTGGGAAGGGCCTAGAGAACCTTCCAAGTTTCTGTTCTCCTAGACATCTGGCCTTTCATCTACCTCCCGAGTCCTTCTTGGAAGGAATGCTTCAATTCAGAGAAAACTGACATATGGCACTCCTGAGATTAAAGGGTGTGCCCCATGCTGGCCCTAAGAGTTATTTTCATGGTTATGTATGTGTGCGCCCGTGTGAGTGTATGCCACATGTGAGCAGGTATCTCAGAAGCCAGAAGAGGGCATCAGATCCCCCAGAACTGGAGTTACAGGAGGCTGTGAGCTGCCTGAGGTAGGTGGTGAGAACCAAACAGTGGTCCTCTAGAGCAGTGGTTCGCAACCTTCCTAAAGCTGTGACCCTTTAATGCAGTTCTTCGTGTTGTGGTGACCCCAACCATAAAATCATTGTGCTGCTAATTCCTAACTGTAATTTTGCTACTGTTATGAGTCATAATGTAAATATCTGATCTGCAGCCCCAGAGGGGTTGCAGCCCACATGTTGAGAATCACGGCTCTAGAAAAACAGGAAGTACATTTAACAATTCAGCTGTCTCTCCAGTTCAAGACAAGGTCTCTCATTGGACTGGATTTCATCAGGTAGGCTATGCTATCTGGAAGCACGGCCCAGGGATCCATCTCTTTCCACCTCTCCAGGACTGGTATATACAAGCCTGTACCACCATATCTGGTGGGTTTTCTTGTCGTTGTATTTTTACATGGATTCTGGGTATCAAACTCTCTTTCTTATGCTTGAAAAGCAAACACTCTGCCCACTGAGTCATCATCCCAGCCCCTTATTAACGAATCTTTCTAATTTATAGGCCTCTCTCCATTTCTTACATCACCTTTATCCAATGAGAAGACTGCAGTCAGTTTTTGCATGAGAAACTTTTTTTACTTAGATTTGAGTCTTTTATTAGTATCCTGAAATCTCAAGATAGACTGATGACCAGGCATGGAAAAGGTTTTGTTGCTCGTATGTTTTTATCTTGATTGGTATTTTCTTTACTCTTTCAACCCAAAGACCCAGGATTTTTATTATATTCTGCAGGTCTCTGGTTGACTGGTTCTATGATTGATTGATGAGTGAGTGAGTGAGTGAGTGAGTGAGTGAGTGAGTGATGATTGGTTGGTTGATCAATTCTGTGTAGGAACATGTGTGTGCAGATGTGCTTACATGTGTGTTATACATTATGCTGAGGCCAGATGACAATGCCAGACGTCTTGTTTAAAGAGCCATCCACCTTGTTTTGAAACAAGGTCAATCATTGGCCGAGTAGGCTAGGCAGGCTTGCCAATCCGCAAGCCCCAGGGATTCATTTGTCCCCACTTCCCTAGTGCTGAGATTACAAGCATATGACACCACACCTAGCTTTTTCCTGTATGTGCAGAGGATCAAAGTCATACTTGAATGGCAAGTACCTTAGCTGTCTGCCCACTGCCTTCCTTCTTTACATTCTCTACCTCTGGAAGCTCTATAGAGGAATTCTTGAATTTTAGAATCATCTCCTTATCGTGACAGACACCACTGTATGCTGCACTCAGGACACTGAGGCAGGAGGATTAAGAAGTCAAGTCAGACTGGGTTACATACTGAGACCCTCTCAAAAACAAAAATGTATCTACATGACTCAACTTCCCTTTCAATTCCCATCTCATTATCTCTTTCTGCTCTAGTAACTGCTTCTCGAATTGCAGTTTGTACACTTACACTCGGGGTCTTGTTAAATGCTATTCAAAACTTGAGAATACATCCTCTCTCTCTCTCTCTCTCTCTCTCTCTCTCTCTCTCTCTGTGTGTGTGTGTGTGTGTGTGTGTAGGTGTGCATGTGTGTGTAAGTGTATGTGAGAGAAGGGATGGAACGAGAAACAGAGAAAGGAGAGAGAACCTCAGGTGTTGTTTCTTAGCCAATGATCAACCTTTCCAGTCCCTTCTCCTCCTTTTAAAACTATTTTTATGTAGCAGAAGAGAAATATGTGCACCCGTGAAGGCGCCCACAGAAGAGTGTCTATAGCGGGTACCACTCAGTGCCTCACCTGCTCCATTTTCTATTGCTGTAATTACATTTATGTCCAGACACTTGCTTCTGAAGCCTTGAAGTTCAAGATGGCGGAGCTGTTTCTGGTGATGACTTTCTTGCCACATCATTCCTTGCCTGGGCACACCACATGGTGTGAGAATGAGTGCACTAACTTGGGCCTCTTCCTCTCCTCTTCCTCTCCTCTTCCTCCTCCTCCTTTCCCTTCCTCTTCCTCTGCTCACTGGCCAACCAGAATAACCGAACCACTGAGTTCCTAGCCAATGTGAGGTCTTGTCTCCAGAAATAAGGCAGGCAGAGTCTATGAAACAACAGCAGACATCACTATCTGGCTTCCACACACACAAAAATATATGTACCCAACCCCACATGCAGTCACACCCAAGCCAAGAGTCACGCGTGCCTACCCATGCCACATACACACAGTAACGTTCTTAATCCCATCATGGAGGCCACCCTCGTGACCTCTGTTAACCCCTATTACCTCTGAAGGACCTTGTCTCCAAGTACCGTCAACACAGCATTTGGGATTAAGTCCCTAACACAAGAACTTTTTACAGGAAATAGTCAGATTACAACAATGTCACAGACTGCTCCCCCATAACATGTGGCTACCAGCTGTTCGTGGCATATCCTAAACATAAGGGGGTGAGAGCAGCTGGAATGACCCCCATGAGTCTCTCTCCTTGTTACCAGCCCCCCACTCCAAGAATGCAGCAGCCTTTGTGGCATTCAGGGAGGGATTCCTATCTGGGAGAACATCTTCCACAGCTCCACCCATCCCTCAGCATAACCACCAAAAGGCAAACATTTACCCAAGATGTTCTGTGCACGCCATCCCAGCCAGCATCAGCCTCCAGCCTTGATGATGGGGGTTTTGAATGGTACCGAAGCCTAAGCCAGAGCCAATGGAGCTGTTTCAACCACCAAACCCTTCAAAGGCTGATGGGAAGTGTTCTCTGCTAATTCCAACCACATGGCAAATTAAGTTCTATTTACCCTCTTTCAAAAATATTTTCCTCCCTTGATTTAATGAAATCTGGAGTTGCGCCATTGTTCTGAAATGGCTGGGCCTGGCTCAGTGGAGAGAGAGAGAGAGAGAGAGAGAGAGAGAGAGAGAGAGAGAGAGAGAGAAGAGAGAGAGCAGCCTTCTCCCCAAAGGACTAAGCCTTGTCTCTCAAGGACACATGTCCTTGGTGTCATCAAGGCCCCTGTGTGGATAGAAGACTAGAAGAGCCAGGTAGGAGAGATGACAGACAGAGGGACAAACAATAAGCAGATAAAGGAGAGAGCAGGGTGCACACTTCACTTTAGAACAAGACGCCCTTTGAACTGTGCTCCTACTCACCCCTTCCTCTACTGCTACCTCTTTACACCATTTTGGGTGGAGCATGAGAAACAAGAGAGAAGCCCTGGCCCCTCCCTATAGCCCGAGCTCAAGTGAAAACCCTGCAGCATCACAGAGGATCCCATTGTCCACACTCACTCACATCATGGCCTGCCTACTCTCTTGAAGACCTCCTGTGCCAAGCTAGCACCTGGGCCCACTTTCCCTGGGTCACAGATACCTCCCAGGCCATGTCAGACTCCTCCTGAACAGCAACAAACAAGACACCCTCACGGAAGTGCTCAACCATCCCCTTTCCAGAGGACCACTCTCCTCCTGGGCATAAACTCGACAGGTGCTCCAGTGAGGGCCAAGTGCTACCTCCTTTGTCGACAGCTGCAGCACCCAAGTTTGCCTGACCCTCTTCCAGGGCTAGTCTGTAGATCAGGGGCTGCTTTGTATGAGTTCTGAAGACCCAGCCTGTCACCCCCACGCAGGTAAGTTCTACGGGCCAGCACCACTCTGGAATGCCAAAGGATAAACTGGTGTTACAACCACCCAGCATGGAGCCGGGACCTACCCCAACAGTGCGAACCTGATGGAGTCGCTTATGCTCAGAACCTGTTTCAGGGGAAGACAACTTCAGACAGCTGAAGCAGTGCTGGAAAGCAGACTCTGAAGGTGGCCCCTGGAGCTCACTCTCTCAGTGGCCCCCCGCAACAGGGACTCAGTACCTGTAGGGAAAAGGCAGAGCCCCTGAGTGCATATTGATATTGAGGCAAATAATCCTGGGATAAGCGGGTACCATAGGTTTACAGACTGTGCTGTCTTATTTTATGTCAACTTGACACAGCTAACGTCATCTGAGAGGAGGGAACTTCAATTAAGAAACTGCATCCATAAGATAAAGCTGTAGGCAAGCCTGTAAGGCATTTTCTTACTTAGTGTTTGATGGGGGAGGGCTCAGCCCATTGTGAGTGGTGTCACCTCTGGGCTGGAGGTCCTGGGTTCTATAAAAAACTGGCTGATCATGGGAACAACCTAAGCCCTCTAGGTAAATGTGACAATTGTGTAGTTTGTTCTCCTTGTAGGACGCCTTATAGTGGGAGCAGGGTTGTCCCTAATGCTTTGACTGGCTCTTGGGAACCTCATACTGGAATGCCTTGCCCAGCCTCAATACAAGGCGAGGTGCTTAGTCTTACTACAACTGGATACGCCATGTTTTGTTGCTATCCATGGGAGGTCTGCCCTTTTTGAATAGAAACAGAGTGTTAGGAATTTTCCTAACGTTAGCTCTCTGCTGACCGATGCAAAAATACCAATCAAGCCAAATCACAACAAGCCAAATTAAAAATATCCACGTTTAATGGGACTCCTGCGCTCTCAGGTGGCCCCGAGGGGGAACTGGGAAGCCACGAAGGTGACCACGGAGGTGGGGGTGGGGGGACCACGAGGGAACTTTCTGGGGAAGCAGTTTAAATAGACTGGGGGAGTGGTCAAGATTTTGGCGGACTGTCTTGACCCTCCTCCAGAGAGGGGTCAAGGCTTGGCAGGCACAGGGACTGGTCCTCCAAAGATGGAGACCAGAGATTGGGACTTATACAGAGGAGGAGTGGAAGGAAGAGCAAATGGGGGGGGGGAGCACTGGGAATAGAGGAGGGAGAGGAAACTAAAGTTGGGAAGTAAAATTGATTGATTGATTGATTGATTGATTAATTGATTGATGATTGATAGGTAGATGGATAGATAGATGATAGATGAATGGATGGATGAATAGATAAACAGACAGACAGATAGATGATAGATGGATGGATGGATAGATAGATGATAGATGGATGATAGATAGACAGATCATTGCCAAGAGAAGGTGCTTCCTGAACCACACCTGGCACAACCTGGTGGGAAAAGCCAGGCCTGGACAAGTGGTGCTGGTTAGCGTTTGTCAACTTCCTACAAACTAGAGTCACCTGGGAGGAGCGACCCTCCACTGGAGAATTGACTCCATCACCTTGGCCTGTGGGCATGTCTGTGGGGCATTCTCTTGTCCAGTGATTAAGATGGGAGGACGCCTCCCTCTCTGGGTGATGCCACCCTTGGGTTGTATAAGAAAGCAAGCTGAACACACCACAGGGCACGCCTGTAAATCAGATTCCTCTGTGGTGTCTGCTTCAGTTCCTGCCTAGAAGGTTCCTGCTTGAGCTCCTGATGTCCCCTAGTAATGGACTATGACATGGAAGTGTGACCCAGATAAACCCTTTCTTCCCCCATTTTGGTTTGACCAGTGTCTTTAATCACCACAACGGAAAGTAACTAATACAGAGAGGAATGAGAGATGGATGTTATAGCCCTGAATCCCTCAAGAACTGCAGAACCAGCCTATATCACAACAGGAGCAGGGTGGGGGCATGGCTGAATGCTGGGGTGCTGCCCAAAGGATAGAGAAGCAAGGGTGTTAGCATCCTGCAAGAACCCTGGCTCACACCTCACCTGTACTATCCATGCGTACACATTGCTCCTGGATGTTTGTGAGACATTCCCCCCCTGGCAGTACAAGAGCAATTGCCTCCTCCCAAAGACTGACTGCACAGGAAGCAAACTATTCAGGCACCAACATTCCCCGAGGGCTTGGAAATCTCTTCTACTAGGGAGGACCAGATGGTGAGCTTCCCCGGGGCCCCAGGCAGCAGCAGGGGGTGTTGACAGGGACAACACCCCTGAAGGACAGCCCATGGAGCAAAGGCAGGTGGCGGTGTCAGACACAGGTGTGTGTGTGTGTGTGTGTGTGTGTGTGTGTGTGAACACAATGAGCAGCAAGAGCCAGATGGCAGCTGGTGGCAGCACCTTATTGGCAGAGAGCTGCTTGGGTAGTTACAGTATGTACAGTCCCCAAAGGAGACAAAGGTGGGCGAGGGCCTGCTTGATTCACACAACAGTGGGTTGAGAGAAGGTGATTTAGTGACTGCTGCTTTCAAACTTCAGGTTTGTGTGATGTGGTAAAGGGGTGGGGCCTTCAAGAGAGCATGAGGACTCCTGGCTCCTGGCTGGCATTAGATGGCCTGGCAAAGGGATCACAGGGAAATGTGTCACTTTGCACCACGTGATTGCACAAGGCTCCTTCTCTCCAGAGGCTGCAGCGTGGAGTGTATCCAGGGGCCCTCTGAGAAGCAAAGTCAGTTAGATCTCAGACTTCCCCGTCTCTGAACTCTGCTTGCATGTGGTTTAGAACACCTGCACACACATGTGAACACAGCAAACACACACACACACACACACACACACACCAGTTTTCTGAAGAAACTCCTACAGCTATGTGGTTGGAAATGAGGATTCCGGAACTGTTAAAAGATGACCGTGAGCGCATCACCTGCTGCCACACCCCCTTTGTCATAGTAGGATGTTTAAGGACTGGAGACCAACTGAGTTCTGGCCCAGGCCTATTGACTCGTGCACTGCACTTGACCTGAGAAACAAAAGCCCAGGCCTCTTCCTGAGCTCTGCCTTCTCTCTCATGTCTCCGTGCTTTCTTCCAGGCCTCTTCCTGAGCTCTGCAGCCCAGGCTTCCTGGGTGGCCTCTGGCTGGCGTCTCTGGCAGAACCTTTCCAAAACGCTACACACATACCCACCCTCCACTTTCCACTAAGCCACATATGAAGACCGGATGCCCAACTGATGCCCAGGTCTGGATTCAAAAGGCACCCATGAGTCCCCCCACCTGTCACCTTTCTGTTTCACCCCTCCTAGTCCCAGATCCTATAAATTCTGGGTTCTTCATATTGCACCTTCTTGTCTTTGACAGACAGAAGTCCACAGTCTCCTTGCTGGGTGAACTCTCCCTTGGCTCTCTGCCTTAATCTATTTTCTGTGACTACAATGGACTACCCCAGGCTGGGTGGTTTATAAAGAGTAAAGGTTTATTCAGCCCATAGTTCTGCAAGTTTAAGGCTCTATCAGGTTTTGTCTTTCCTGCTGGTGACAGAATCTTGGGGCAGTGCAGGTCAAGCTAGGAGAGAGTGTGGCTTATATAACGAAGCCACTCTCTGGACAGGCCATTAATGTGTGGATCCAGGAGTGGTCTGACCTCAAGGACTTCATACTCAAATAACTTGCTGGTTGGAGATTAAGTGTTCATCACAAGACATGTGGAGGACATTGTAGAGCCATAGAAGTTCTCCACCATGTCTGACGAGAGCCAAGGAGGGCATGACTTACCAAAGAGCTGCCTGGCAGATCAGAAGGAAGAGGAGGTGTGCTCTGTGAGCTCTCTTCTACCTGCTGAATCTCTGCTTCCCCCTCTCCACTCCTGCTCCTCTCTCTAGAGCCAAGAATCAGAAGGCCATGTCTCTACTTGGGAAAAGCATCAGGGTACAGAACCAGCTAGTCTCAACTCCAGCAGAAAGCTACCGAAAGAGACCATGCTATACTTCAGTAAAAGACTTTATGGGTTCCTGGCAAAAAAAGCAAGGACATGAGACAGTCTTGTGGCACTGTGTAAAGAATAGCTTTCCTATTGCTCTCAGCACATTAAAACGGGCACCAAGTCAATACTTGTTTCAAAAGCAATCAGCCATTGCACTCCCCAAACTTCTTGGAGCATCTCTGTACCACGTTCCTTGTGTTTCACCTGTTAACGTCCCTGCTTCCCTTTCTGATTCGTGGACAGGCCCAGGGTGGATGTGATGCTGGCTGTGCTCCAGAACTTGGACCATCAGTCAGACACTAAGCACAAGATGGAAACAGGGCCGGCGGTGTGCAGGTCCCGGGCAGCTGCCTGATGCAAGTCTCTGGTTCCCACTGTGAGCACAGGCAAGGCTGTGCACCTCAGCTAGCTCCCATATAGACCTGCCCCCCAGACCCCAAAGGGCCTACAGACATCCCAGACTCCTTCCCATCTTCCATCTCTGAGGCTTCCTCTGAAAATATATTTTAGTAACTTCCAAACAAATCACATCGCCTCTCCCAGATTTTATTTGTTTAGTTAAATTAATTCTATTTTAATATTTCCATTAGCCATTTAATTTATTCTAAAACCCAACACTGCAAAGTAATAAAACTTCTCAAATATTGACAGACAGTAAGTAAATGCCATCCGCATACAACCATCTGTTTTTCCTCCAGATTCCTCAGGATGTAGCGTGAGCAGTTGAGGCTGATAAATGGACCTTTGTGGGGCTGTGGCATCTATCTACCGGGCTTGGATCTGGGTACCAGGGATCAATATGAGGCTCCCACTCCACAGAATAAGAGGGAAGAGAGGTGAAGGGCTAGAGTACCCATGAGAAAATCTATCCAGCCAAGAGAACTAAAGTTCGAGGTTTTAAAACTGCGTCAGTGGAGTGCAACCATCATGGAGGCTCTGCAGCTCCCTAAAGATCTAGAGGTGGCTAATAATTGCTGAAGCAGGGAGAGGCGTTTCCTTCAGTGGTGTGGTTAATGGGAAGTGACCCGGGCATCTGAAGTGGCTCGTCACCCACACTCCTGTGGGTAGCCTTTGACTTACCCCCCCCCCAAAAAAAAGACATGAAAGAGAAAGGGACCCTTATTGAGAAAGGACCAAAGAGAGGGAGAGGGATAAGCGGGGGTGAATAGGATCAAAATCCATTATATGCACATGTGGAAACGTCATAAGCGTCATAATGAAGCTCTCTATGGTGTACAATTAGTATATGCTTAGTAAAATATTTCAAAATTAATAAGCTGGAACTGGCTGGATGGCTTACTTGCAAATAAATAAATAAATAAATAAATAAATAAAAGCATCTGTTGCCAAGCCTGACAACCTGAGTTCAATCCCTAGGACCTAAATGGTAGAACCCACTCCTGTAAGTTTTCTTCTGACCTCCACCCTGGTACTATTGCGTGTAACACATACATATGCGCGTGTGTACACACACACACACACACACACACACACATAAATGTAATGAAAAGTTGTTTAATTGAATATGCTGACTTGAACTATAATGCTCACTGTTTTCCAGCCCACCAAGTGGCCTCTCTTGTCCACCTTCCTTTCCATCCTATACCTACCTAGACATCCCCGTTCCCCTCCCTTACACTGACCCTGCCGTTCATGAGTGGCAGATGCTCTCTTTCCTACCAGGCAGCCTGCAGAGATGAACGAATGGCATGAACACACAGCAGACATAGTGCCACAAGGTAGGATTAATTGGCCTGGCCCGCACCTCACAGCCGCTACAGTACCCCTCACTGTCTTGTGATGTGATGATACGGTGATGGAATCTGCTCTTACAGTCTCCAGGAAGCCAGGTACCAGGTCCTTCCACCCTTGAGCTGGCCTGTCCCCTCTTACAACACCAGCTAGCTCCAGGATGCCCTGAAGGGTGTGAGATACATCTGCCTGCTGCCCACACTGGCACCCAAGGCACTGTTGCAATACTGAGACAGACATCTCACTTGACCTCTAGGAAGAGAGGTCATGGCCTGGGCCTCTGTGAGCTGATGAGGCCCTCCACTCTGCAGCCAGAACCTGCCTGCCCTAGACAGCAATTCCTAGAATGTTTCAAAACTCATGCCGGGTGGTGGTGGCGCACGCCTTTAATCCCAGCACTCGGGAGGCAGAGGCAGGCGGATCTCTGTGAGTTCGAGGCCAGCCTGGTCTACAAGAGCTAGTTCCGGGACAGGCACCAAAGCTACAGAGAAAATCTGTCTTGAAAAACCAAAAAAAAAAAAAAAAAAACAAAAAAACAAAAAACAAAACTCATACCCGTAAACCATGCCAGCACTCAGTCTTGGCCCCTCCACCAGGTACATATTTGTCTACACATCAGCTGCCCTGACACTGCCTACTTAAGTTGGAGATGAGACAGGGACCAAAGGACTAGTTCACGCAACACCTGCAGGGCTGCATCAAGGAAGACAGGTAGCTGTAAGTCAAACAGTGGATGTTCTAGTTTGTTTTCTCGTGCTGGGATGAGCACCATGACTGAAAGCAGCTTGGGGAGGAATGGGTTTATTTGGCTTACACGTCTTGATCATAGTCCATCATTAATGGAAATCAGGGCAGCAACTCCAGTAGGAGCAGAGACAAGAACCACAGAGGAGAGTTACCTACTTACTGGCTTTCTCTCAGGTCCATGGTTAGCCATCTTTCTTACACCCCCAGGGGTGACACTATCCAGAGTGGACTGGACCTTGCCCCAGCAATCATTAATCAAGAAAATACCCTCATGGACTTGCTTACAGGCCAACCTACTGTAGGCATTTTCCTCACCTGAGAGTCTCTCTTCCCAGATGACTCTAGTTTGTGTCAAGCTGACAAACGATTAACCAACAAGGGGATTTATTTCATGAGGTCCCAGGGTCTCTGCTCCTCTCCCAGACTCTCCATACCACCACCAGGGAACCTGGGACACCACCTGAAGTATAGTGAGGTCCTACCCCAATGTCCCACATGGGGCCTTTGCTGAACTTCTCTAAACCCATGACAGCTGTAAGCATGAGACCCACAGAATGAATTGCACAGAGGATGAATGATAGAAGTGCAGAGCTGGCCCATGGCAGGGATGTAGGTCAGGAGCACCAGGAACTATACCCTGCTTAAAGCTGCATGAACCTTGGTCTCATGGCTACCTGGGCCCCTGCAGGGTACACATTACCCAGACATGTGTCCCCCAGCATCTGCTACACTTTCGTGTCCCCATAATCAGCCTACTCGGTGGCACGCCTTCAGTTTTTGCTTCTAGGCTTGGATTTTCAATTACCCCACAAGCTCTGCAGACAACTTGGCAATAACAAAGCCTGGTATTGTCCACCAACCTCACAGGTCCAAGGGTCTGTGTTCACAATTCAAAGAGGGGACTTATCTGTGTTTTCTGCATGGCCAGATGAATGGGCTGGGGAACAGACAGACAATTAAACCAGAGGAGCAGAAGGATGGCCACAGAGAAGTAAGTCGGAGAACAGTTGCTGGGCACTCTGATGAAGGTTTGTCTACCCCAGCTCAGAAGTAATGACAGAGACCCTACGTGGCAGTAGAGACACAGCTTGAGATATAGTCAGTGTTTCGGTCTGTTCTTGTGCCCAACACTCTGTAGACATCAGACAGAGAGAACTCCTGAACAGGTTGCCTGCCTCATAACCCCACAGTTGATAAAATGCTTGCTCTACTTGAGTTTGTTGCTCAGAACCAACATTTAAGGAAAACAAACAAACAAAACAACAGGCAAGATGGAGCCTTGCTTGTAGTTTCAACACTAGAGAGGCAGAAGTGGGAGGAGGATCATCAGGGCCCACTAACCAGCTGACCCAGTTTAAACAGCAAGTTCCAGGCTAGTGAGAGACCTTGTCTCCAAAAACCACATATCAAAGCTAGAGAGATGGCTAAGTAAAGAAGGTAGGTGTCTGTCATGCAAGCTTGTTGAACTGTTCAGGTCTCTAGTACCCAAGTAAAAGCTTGGTATGGTGGCATACTTCTGTAACCCTCCCACTGCAAAGGCAGAGGCAAGCAGATACCCAGAGTCTGGTGGCAAGCTAGTCTAGCCAGTTAGTGTGCTCCGGGTTCAGTGAGAAACCCTGTCTAAAGAGGTGAGGAAGAGGAGTCAGTGAGAAACCCTGTCTAAAGAGGTGAGGAAGAGGAGTCAGTGAGAAACCCTGTCTAAAGAGGTGAGGAAGAGGAGTCAGTGAGAAACCCTGCCTAAAGAGGTGAGGAAGAGGAGTCAGTGAGAAACCCTGTCTAAAGAGGTGAGGAAGAGGAGTCAGTGAGAAACCCTGCCTAAAGAGGTGAGGAAGAGGAGTCAGTGAGAAACCCTGTCTAAAGAGGTGAGGAAGAGGGTTCACTGAGAAACCTTGTCTAAAGAGGTGAGGAAGAAGAGTCAATGAGAAACCCTGTGTAAAGGGACAATGAAGAAGAGGTTGGTGAAATGGTTCAGTGAGTAAAGGTGCTTACCACCAACCCTGATGACCTGAGTTCTGTCCAGGACCCAGATGATGGGAGGAGAAAACTGATCCCCTTAAGTCAACCTCCACATGTGTGCTGTGGCATGCAGCTCCACATAGATACACTAGATAAATAAATAAATAATTTTTTTAAAAAAAGGAGAAGATGAGGTTGAGAACAATAGAGGAAGACACCCAGTATCAGCCTCTATTTGTGCACCTATGTGTACGTATACTCCACACACACACACATGAAGAGAGAGAGAGAAATTGTACCCTCAAACTTTGAGACCATGGGGTATGGGAGAGGTGGGCTAACAGCGTGGTATTCTGGTCAACATCTAATTGATCAATAGACGAGCCAGACCCCAAGTCTAGCCAGACCACTGTCATTAGACTTGGGTAAGGTGGGCCACCAAGGATCAGTCTCTCTCATTAAGGACCACTGCTCCACACGTAGGCAGGGACAGAGGAGTAAGATTAAGTCACGGAAAGGCCAGAGGTACAGGCTTTGCCAACACCAGGCCAGGGTTCAACTCTGAGACTTGTTTATTTCTGAGGATTTTTTTTTTTTTTTTTTTTTTTTTTTTTTTTTTTTTTTGGTTTTTCGAGACAGGGTTTCTCTGTGGTTTTGGAGCCTGTCCTGGAACTAGCTCTTGTAGACCAGGCTGGTCTCGAACTCACAGAAATCCGCCTGCCTCTGCCTCCCGAGTGCTGGGATTAAAGGCGTGCGCCACCACCGCCCGGCTTCTGAGGATTTTTATATGCAGAACTCATGCTCCGAGGAAATGAAACCCAGTGTTTACAAATGAGACGCACAGATAACATGCCAGTTCCTAGCCACTGCGGTTCTCACAAACCTGCTGCACCTGCTCCATGCCACGCAGCTCCCTGTGTGAGGCCCTTCCGGTTTTAAAGAGGTGACAGAGAAGCCATTGGTCTAAGCCCATCAAGTCGCAAGGGACATCAGACCTGGAAAACAGGTCATCTGACTTCAAAGACCTTGTTCCTAGTCTCACCTCATCTGCATCAGCCAGGGAAGCCTGTCCACTCCAGATCTCCGCCACGAGAGAGGTGTTGGGGCATTTTCAATATTCCCATAGCCATCCTCTGGGAGTATGAGAAATTCTGCCCCAAACTGCAACAGTGCAAACCAGAAGCCACAAGGCGGCAGAGGTGTAGGCCGGTCTGAAAAGGAGGCCCTTACCCGCTGAGAGTTATTCTCAACCCCTTGACCTCCCAAATGTCTCAGTGTTTACATAACTTCTTCTACCAGTTGTCACCTTGGAGAGTGATCCAGGCTCTCCACACCCCTTCTGGGGTCAAGTATGGTATTCTTGCAAGAGACCATTTCAGAGGCTCCCTCAGGCTCCGGGGAAGCAGAAGGAAAATGCAAACCAATGCCCCAGCGTAGGGACAAGTTAGTGTCTCCCATCAATCCTCCTATACAGCATGTCAGGCTCTGGCAGGATTTACCGAATGGGAGGGACACAGGACAATGGCTGCTTCTCCGCGGCTCCCCTGCAGCCTGTTCCCACGGTGGGCTCCAGCAGAGCCTACAGCATGATGGGAAAGGTCAGCTCTCAGGAGTCCCAGGCTGTATCCCGCCCCCCCCCCCCCCCCATGGTCACCTCAGGCCAGGGCTCAATCACATCCTCCCTTGCATTCTTCTCCATAGCCCCTGCAGGAAGTATCTTGCTTTTCAAATCAGAAAAGGAAGAGAAGAAAACAAGTAAGTAACTTTGCTATGTCTTGTTTGTCCTAAGGACAGCTCAAGCTGCTCCCACCAGCCTTTGGGGGGCATTTCTTGTGTTGCTGGGGTCAGAACCTAGGCCCTGGCTGCCTGAACAAGCTAAGCTTTGGTAAATTTTCCTCACTATGCCAAAAATAACAGTGATAAGTAGAGAAGAATTTATTTGATGAAAATGGCCACATTGGGAAGAACAAAGGTGTCTGTCTATGCTCCACCCCCACTCCTAAAGTTCCTTGTCAGGATGGGGCAGGAGGCATTGGCTGCCATAGAGATCATCAGTACGTCTAACAAGGCAGTGCCAACCAAGGTGAGGTGACACCTGCCAGTGTCTCAGCTGTCTTGCAAGGTTATTGCACGGTCGTCTTCTGTCCCCACCCCCTAAGCCCCACCCCACGACTGGCACCATGACCCTAGGCTTGTCCTCCCAGCATAAAATTCCTGGGAAAATTCCAGTTTCCTGGAGTTCAAGTCTCAATAGTCTAAGAGCCAAGCCGGGCGGTGGTGGCGCACGCCTTTAATCAGAGCACTCGGGAGGCAGAGGCAGTTGGATCTCTGTGAGTTTGAGACCAGTCTGGTCTAGAAGAGCTAGTTCCAGGACAGGAACCAAAAAGCTACAGAGAAACCCTGTCTCGAAAAAAAAAAATAGTCTCAGAGCCAAACAGAGGGGCAGAGTGTCTCTTTGGAATATCTTCCTCCCTGCTGGGCTGGCAGCAGAACTTAAGTGGAGCACGACTAATAGAAACTCAGAGTCAGATACTGGGTTCAACCTAAAGACCAGAAAAGCAGAGCAGCCAGCCACGGGATCTTACTTCTACCTCAGTCCGAAATGGCGATCCTGCCTCCAGGAATCTCAGAATGAGACTGTGTCTGAGAACTGTCTCCTCCCGTTTTATCATCCTCTCTAGGGCTGGGATTAAGGGTGTGCACCACTGGGATTAAAGGCATGCACACTCCCAATTTACAAAGGAGATCTTATCTTTTTCACCTTCCTATGTAGATCCATGTATGTCTCTCTTAGGGTCCTCTTTGTTGTCTAGTTTCTCTGGGGTTGTGGCCTGTAGGCTGGTTTTTCTTTGCTTTATGTCTAAAAGCCACTCATGAGTGAATACATATTTTATTTGTCTTCTGGGTCTGGGTTACCTCACTCAATATGGTTTTTTTCTAGATCCATCCATTTGCCTGCAAATTTCAAGATGACATTATTTTTTTACCTCTGTGCAGTACTCCATTGTGTAGTAAATGTACCACATTTTCCTTATCCATTCTTCAATCAAGGTGCATCTAGGTTGTTTCCAGGTTCTGGCTATGACATATAATGCTGTTATGAATATAGTTGAGCACAAGGACATGTGATTGTTATTGTCTTTGTCAGCAGCAAAGATTTGACACTGTCCTACTGCTGCCAGGAGTCCTGCACTCTTTGCTGTGTCCATGCATACACATATGCTATATCCCCTTATAAAAAACAAGTGTCTTCTCTGCCTGCTTTCTTTTCCTTCTGCTCTTGCTCAGAGGCTGCCACTGCACCACACACACATACACACACACACACACACACACACACACACACTCCAATAAACCTCTACTTGGGGTCTGTTGCATGGTGTGGCTTGGGGGAGCCCCTTGACTCCCACACCACACCCACACCCACCACACCTCCTGCCATTAAATCATTACAGGTGGTATCTATAATCCCAGTGAGTAGCGTGAAAAGGTAGGCAGATGGAGAATCTTCAGAATCTGGTGTCCCAGGAAGCTTGGTGGATGCAATGGTTAGCCAGAAACCGTAAGAAATGGCCAGCAAGATAGCTTAGTGGGTAAAAGTGCTTGATGAGCAAACCTGACAGCTGAATTGGATCCCAGAAACCCAAGAGAGAACCGATTTCCCAAACATTGTCCTCTGACCTCCACATACGCTCTTTGGTGCGTGCACGTGGGGAGAGAGAGAGAGACAGAGAGAGAGAGAGAGAGAGAGAGAGAGAGAGAGAGAAGCCCTGCAGCAAACAAGATGGAATACAAGAACCAGCATGCAAGACCATCTTCTGTCCACACTCACAGATGCACATCATACACACAAAGATTAAAAATAATAATAATAAGCCGGGCGGTGGTGGCGCACGCCTTTAATCCCAGCACTTGGGAGGCAAAGGCAGGTGGATCTCTGTGAGTTCGAGACCAGCCTGGTCTACAAGAGCTAGTTCCAGAACAGGCTCCAAAACCACAGAGAAACCCTGTCTCGAAAAACCAATAATAATAATAATAATAGCCATCATTATCATCATCTGACTTTGCATTCATGCAAAACCTAGTGGTGAGGCTCTGGTTTGTGGTTTTCCTGGGTTTTCAAGGTCTTGGCCCATGTGTCATTCATTTCGTGGTGTAAGAAGTCAGTCAGTGCAGGAAACTCCAAGAAGAAACTCAGTGGGACCTCAAAACCACCGGACAATCTTTTATGATTCAGAGGGGTTGGAGCTCCCCTGCCACCACCAAACGCTGCAGCTCTCTGTCTGAGGGCACAGGAGAACAGGTACACATTTGAAATTCGTTCGTTTGTTTTTGGGTGGCTCGGATTTTGCCAGGTTGACAAAACTATCTTTCAGGTAAACTGTTTCTCTAAGCTGCTGGTGGGAGAGAAATCAGAATACTTGTTTGGGAGACCTCCGGACCGGACTCCAAGGCCTATGATGGGGTTGGCTGTTTCATGGAATTGCATGGGTGGTAGGTTTCTTGAAACCTGCACTGATTCTGTTTTTGTGGGCGCTGGGGGCACGTGGGGGAGCAGGGAGGCGGGGTACTCCTTTAAAGGGTTCTTGGGGATTTTCTGGAATGTGAATGCCAGTGAATTCTACTGTCAAAAAGGATGTTTATCTTTGTCTGAAGATGGACCCCTAATTCTGTGCACATCCAGTTAGTTGAAGCCCAACCACATGGCCCCTTTTTCCTGCAATGGAGGCTGGGAAATGTAGTCCAAGAGTACCTGGGAAGGGTAGCAGCATTTCTTGCTCCTTCCCCACACAGCCATCCTTCCACCCCACTCCACCCCGCAGGCGTTTCCACGCACATCCTCATGTCTCTGTTTCTCGGCCAGGGACTACACGGAGAGTGTTCCAATCGAACCTCTCCCTCTACAGACATGGATGCATAACCAATTACATGCCAGAGAACTCTTAAGAAGCAGAAGACATTTCCGTGCGCCTCCAAAGAAATTGCACAGAGGGAGAGATGGCAACCGCATTCAGATTATGGGAAAAGCAATTGGCCAAGTTCCCGGAACCTGAGCGTGTTCTCGCAAAGAGATCCTTGGCGGAATTCACTGCCTCGCTGCGAAGCGCGGTGCACCAGCTTCCGGAAGGCCTGACTTAATTACAATATAGTGAAATGTTAAAGTCTTCGCCACTCGAGAACCACAACAGTTGCTTAATTGCAGGGCCTCTGGAGGGGCCAGACAATTGGTGTTTAAAAGAATATTTCCTACACATAGCGCCTTTTCACAAGCAGGCCCTGGTTCTTCACAAACATTAATTACGTTCCCTTCAGGAGGTCCCAGGCATGGGGTCTTTGACGACTGACAAAATTAGGACTCTTGGAGCTAGAAAGGTGGATCAGCAGTTAACGTTAGAGAGAAAAACTGGTCAAGAGACTACAGTCTCTGGCCTGGGTGGAGACCTACCATTCCAGCTGGGGTGGTTCAATCCTGTGGCCCAGAGACCCCCTCCAGGTCTTATGCTATTCTGCTAAACAGAAAGGTGGAATGATTTGTCCTTTAATGAGAAACTGTACGTCGATTCCCCCAAACCCCCACTCTTAGCATGGAATCTTGTAGACCGCCTTGGCGGGTCACTCAGTCTAGGGGCTGTAACCCGCCTGGCAGGTCAGTAATTCCAGGGTCCCGGAGAGGTGCTATTTGGAAGATATGGGCGGGAGACAGGAAGGAGGCCAAGCAGATTTGTCGAAGCCTCCGTTTATTTGAGTCATGGTTACAGCTTATATAGGATGAGGAATTTGGGGGGCAGGGGCATGGGCAGGAAGGAATCTTGCAGCGGTGGTTCCAGTTCCAGCCGGTCCGAGGTCGTTGGCCAGGAGGTTACTATCGGTCAGGTCATGATTCCTGGGTCAGGAAGTCGCAAGTTGACACTCCTAGTTCTCTAGATAATTGGAGTGTGGGGCGGGTTCCGCTAACAGATAGCTCTCTATTAACAGATAATTGGGTGTGGGGTAGGCTCTGCCAATAAAACAATTCTCAATACAATTGGGAAGTGGGATTCTCTGCAAATTTCTTAGGACAATGGTTCCTGCAATAATTTTGGGGGGAAATTGGCTCCTGACACACGATGATTTAGGTCAGTGGTCTTTCTCCTCACATATCTGGGATTAACAGTCCTAAACTTGAGGTATATTGTTGACAAACCTGTAATCCCAGTACTGGGGAAGCAGAGATGGGTAGGTCCCTGAACTTGAGGTCCAGTCGACCAAACCAGTGGGCTCCAGGTTCAAGGAGAGACCCTAATCTTAAAAAACTAAAATGGAGAGTAATTGAGAAAGAACCAACATCAACCTCTGGAGGAGCCCAAGTGGACTTGCACACACTCAAACATGTATATATACATACACACATGAACACACACACACATGTGCCACCCCATTTAAAAAAATTCACAAAACTGTTATCATGTTAGAGCACAACATTTGGAGCAATCTGATTTTGTATTCCCTGGCCATAGTCACTCAAATATGGCTCCACAATAAACTCTTATTCTCTTTGAGGTGAGAGCTGCATTTTTACACACACACACAAATGCACATACACATACAAACACACATTTTATTTTTGCTAATACACAGGCATAACCACAATGTAAGTTTAGGAATATAGTAAAATAGAACCTTCTCATTTTTCCTTTCTTTTATCTTTTTTTTCTTCTTTTACCTTTAGCACTTTATATAATGTCCCACATAAACCTCCTTTAAAATATTTCTATGATATTCTGTTCCCAAAATTAAGTAGTGCCAGTTAGGGTTGGGATGGAGCAGGTTGTCTAGGGGGACACTGGGATGGATTCCTGGGAATTATGGAGTTTAGCAGATGAGCTATTAACACCATGGACAGAGGGACGATGGCATGGCAGGGGCCCCACAAAAAGTTCAGGTTCCAGCATTAAAGGACAAACAGCATGGCAGGGGTTCTGAAGAGAATCGGAGCCCAAGCAGCCAGTGTGAAGAAGCCTCCGCTTCCACCTCTGAAGATGAGGGTCATACAAAAAGCTGCAGCCAGGTTAGTCAGTAGGCTGAGGGGGAGGGGATGCAGCCTGTTTGTGCACACCAGTGGTGACAATACTCTAACATCAATTTAATGTGAGTTCATTTCCCCAGTGAGAAACCCTGTCTTCATTGTCCCAGTGGGTACCTGTCAGTGTCTGTGAGGGGAGCTGTGGAGCAGAGGCTGGATTCTAACAGTAAGTTCCCACACCAGTTTTGTGGACATGTGAGCTCTCCCTTCACTCCTGATCCGCTGGAGAGAGGAGGTTGAAGGATGCCCAGCCTCAGACAGAGGTGGAAGGGGTGGACTTGAACTCCCCCGGCAGGGTGGGGTAGATTTCGTGTGACATTTTTGGCAGAGCTGGCTAAGCTAGGTTTGGAGCCTGTAGCGTGCAACCTCGCCAAGTTCCAACTTGCACCCAGAGCTGGGCCAGGAAAGCGTGAAAACATGCTTGGAATTCCAAAAATGTGCCCTGTCTGGGGCCTCTGCTTGCCTTTCCCCAGACCCTCAGGGAGTCACAGACAGGGTCTGGGACCTCCCACTATCTGTGGACAAAGAAAGAAAAACTCTGTTCCTCTCCCACAAGCAGGATTAATGCTACAGACGTGCTAGAGACGCAAGCACTCACCCCCCCCCCCCCTCAGTTCAGCCAGGAGACGTCCTCTGCGGCCCCAAACCTGTGCACACGGTCTGCCTCAGGGGAGCTGTTCTAAGGCAGAAGTCTGGATTCTTCACCCTGATAATGCATCGCTGGAATAGAACCCTGAGATCTTTATAGGCAGGCCCAAAGCACTCAGGACACAAAAGGACAACGGGACAGGACACTGCAGGCAGGCAGGGGACAGCCATCAGTGAGCATCACACCTGGTTGTGCGTTAGGTGGAAGGAGTAAGTCAAGGAAAAAAAATGAAAGAATATACTCAGACCTCAAAATGGCCAGAAAAAATCCTTTCTGGCTCTAAGAGGTTGGTGTCCCCAAACACTGCAGCCCAGTACCCAAGAGTACAGGAAAACACACCCTGTGAGGTCCGACAACAGTTCTGGAGAAAGTAGACAGGGAGAACATGGCTTCATCAGACTCAGAAACTGCTTTCTGTATAAACTGTTTTTTGAAACTGTGGGGTAGGAGGTAAATTGACTACCTGTTTTTGCAGCCTCTGTCTGGGCTGTGGGTGGGAGATGAGGCGGATTGCCTAAGACCAGGCTCCAGGGCTCCAGGGTTTCAGGAGCTACTTTCTGGAGTTCTATGTATGGCTGTTTTCTCAAAGCCTTGGACCTGTTTTCTGACCCTGTTTGGAAGGTGAGGGGAATTCTTTTATTAGGCACAGTTCTGAGTCCAGGTAGCTCCTGTTGAGATGCCCAGGTTCTTGTGTCCCAAGGCAGAGGATTAGACCAGGAGTGCACGTAGAGTAGAAACAGAGACAGCTTATTAACACGAGAAAAGAACAGCCAAGAATGCAGCAGGCTAGAGAGCTGGGACAGGTCTGAGATTCAAAAGTCCCAAACCTCCACATCCCACTCTCTGGGTGTTATTCACGAGGTGCAGGCCTTCTCCAGTGCTGAAAGATTTGGGCCTCTTCTGGGTGTGTTGTCTGGTCACAGGCAGTCTGTGGTTGGGAGGTGGTTCTGCTTTTCCTCTGCCACTAGTTTTGTCTTGTTCTGTGAACATGGATTTTCTTTCTTCTAACTCTGCTCCCCTGCCACAATCATGGTGGTTCCCACAGAGCTGGGCCTGGAACCTTGCAAGTAGAAGCATGGTTGAGAACGAACCATCTATCTGAACTCAGAAACTCCAGGACGAGAACATTTGACTTTTCCAATCCTCGCCTCCAACCATGTGTGTCCAATCACTCTTGGATGTACCCAGGTGTAAAAATTTCAGGAGAGGAATCCTAGATCAACATCATAGACTAGATCTTCAACAAGATCATAAAAGAAAACATGCCCAAACTAAGACATAGCTATATACAGATACAAACACACAGAACACCAAACAGACAAGATCAGGAAGAAACTCCTCACAGTTGTAACATATAACTCCTCCTAATTAAAACAGTAAATGCAGAAGAAAGAAAAAGTATTGAAAGCTACAAGGAAAAAGAACAGTTCACATATAAAAGAAAGCCCATTTTTATAATAACAGCTGACTTCTCCATGGAAAATTTGAGAACCAGAAGGGCTGGGAGCAATGGACTCCAAGTTCTAAAGTCCATAGATGCTAACTTAGACTACTGTACCCAGCAAAACTGTCTACCACAGTTAAAGGAGAAAAAAAGGATTTCTAGGTTACAAATAGGAATGAAAGAATTCATTTTCACCAAACCAGCCCCATAGAGAATACTGAAAGCAATATTTGGGACTAACGAGAGAAATAAGCATAGCCAAGAAACTAAAGAAAGAAAACAAATGAAACTATGATTCCTGAAACACAAGTTTGAATAAGAACATAAACAGCAAGACAACAATAAAAAGACTCCAATCAACACACACTTTCCAATAAAATGTTTAAATATTGATGGCATCAACTCTTCAATCAAAAGATTCAGGGCATCTGAATGATTAAGAAACAAAATCCAATGAGATTATCATGTGTTTATTTATATGGTAGTTTACATTGGTAGATTTTCACATGTTGAGCCATCCTTGCATCTCTGAGATGAAACCTATTTGATCATGGTTAATGTGGGATTCCCCTCTGTATGCTTTAATAAAGGACTGTTTTGAGCCTATAGCAGAGCAGGGCAGAAAGAGCTAGGTGGGGAAATCTAAGCTGAATGCTGGGAGAAAGGAGGCAGAGTCAGAGAGAAGCCACAAAGCCTGCCCGTGACAGACACTGGAAACTTTACCCAGTAAGCCACAGCCACATGGCGATACACAGATTAATGGAGATGGGTTAAGTTAATATGTAAGAGTTAGCCAATAAGAAGCTAGAACGAATGGACCAAGCAGTGACTTAATTAATATAGTTTCTGTGTGATTATTTCAGTTCTTGGCAACCAGGGCAAACAAGCGGCCTGCTACTACACATGGTGTATGATTTTTTTTTTTAAGTGTACTTGGATTCAGAATGGGGGATGGGATTGGGGGAAAGTGGGGGGTGGAAAAAGGGGTGGGAGAGGGAAGTGAAATTGGTATGTAAAATGAAAACAAAATTTAAAAAATAAAATAAAAGCCACTGTTCTATTGTCTACAGAAACTCAGCTTTAAAAATAGGCAATGCCCTAAAGTAAAATGTTGAGGGGAAAGGTAGTCCAAACAAACAAAAACAGAATGCAAGCAGGCAGCACTCTAATATCTGACAAAAACAGACTTAAATTAAACGTAATTAGAAGAGATGATGAGAGCATGCCACATTCTAAATATGTGTGCGCCAAATTCTGGCATACTCAGCTTCACAAAAAAGCATGCCACTGACATTAAAGACATCTATTAACCCCAACCCAGCAACGATAGTTGATTTCAATATTCTACTTTTTCCAATAGTTAGGTCATCTGGACAAAAATAAACAGAAAAATCAAGATTAAATGACATCTTGTAGCGAAAGGATATGACATACCTACAAAATATTCTATCCAAATACTAAATAATATACATTGAACTCAGTAAGCTATGGAAGCGTCTATAAATAGACTATATACTGGGAGACAAATTTAGACAGATTGAAGTAACTCCATTTATCCTCTCAACACAATCCAATCAAATTAAAATGAACAGCAAACTAATCACTGGTAAATATATAAACATGTGAAAATTAAGCAAGACAATACTGAATAGTGAATGGGTCAATAAAAGAGAGATATCTTTAAAGAAATTTAAAAATTTTTGGAACTAAACAAAAACACAATGAAATTAAACCTCCAGGACACATTAAAAACATTTCTTTGAGAATAATTTATAGTTCTAAATTCCTACATTAAAAAATCAGCAAGAAAACAAATACATGAGTTAATAACCAAACAAAACCTAATAAACAACAAGGAATACTAAAAATAAGAGCAGAAATGGAACAAGGAAAACAATACAAAGAATCAACAAACTTTATTGGTTCTTTGAGAAAAAAAAAAACAACAACAAGATCTATAGATTCTTGGCTCAAGTAACCAAAAGAAAAAAAGAAATGATCCAAATCAACAGAATCAGAAATGAACAAGGAAGCATTACAGCAGACACCAAAAAAAAAAATTCACAATATTAAGTGGAAATACTTTAAGTTAGAAAAATCTAAGAGAAATTAACATGTTTCTAGATTCATTCAAATTATCAAACTTAAGCTAAGAGGAGACCAACAACATAAACAGACCCATAACAAATTAGGAGTTTGACCTAATAATTAAAAAGAAAGCGTCCAGCCCCAGATGGATTCACAGCAGAAATCTACCAGACTTTTACAAAAGATCTACAACCGTTATATTTTTGGTTGTGAGCCTAGCTTTTAATTACTGAGCTATCTCTTCAGCACAACCAATGAATTTTAAAATATTCAAGACAAAAAATAGAAGCACTTCAAATTTCTACTACAAAGCCAGTATTACTCTAATCTCAAAACCAGGTAAAGACACACACACACTCACTCACACACACTGACGCACGCACGCTTGCATGCACACACACACAGCTTTGTATATCCCAAATAAGCATAAATGCAATTGTACTCAATAAAACACCTATAAACCTAGTAAAGGCATACATCAAAAAGATCATCCACAATGATCAAGTTGGTTTTATTCTGGAGATGGTTTGATATATGTAAGTTAATAAATAAAATAAATTATATATATGACCTTAAGGACAAAAATCACATAATCACCTCAATATATGCAGAAAAAGCCTTTAACAAAATTCAACATGTCTTGTTCCTAGAGAAAATAGGGCTGGAGGGCACATACCTCAACATAATAAAATCCTAAATGGAGGAAAATTTGAATCAATTTCATTAAAATCAGGAACGAGATAGGGATGTTCACTATCTCCATTCCTTTTCAATATAATGCTTGAAACATTAGATGAAGGAATAAGGCAAGAGAAGGAAAATAAAAAGATATAAATAGGAAAAGAAGAAGTTAAATCATCCCTTTGTGTAGACAATATGATCCATAAGAGGTCCTTAAAATTCCCATAAAGCGTCTAAAAAATGATCAAGAATTCCAGAAAAGTGCCAGAATACAAAAAAATCAAGAAATTTTAGACACTATCAACAAACATGCCAAGAAAGAAATCATGGACACATTCCCATTTATAAGAGCCTCAAAGAAAAAGAAATATCTAGAAATGAATCTCACCAAGGAGGTGAAAGACTTCTACAATTAAATCTCTAAATCTTTGAAGGAAGAGATTGAGGAAGACAAACATGAAAAGATCTCCCCTACTCGTGGACTGGCAGAATTAATCTGTGAAAATGACCGTCCTGTCAAAAGCCATTTATAGATTCAATATGATCCCTATGAAAATTCCAACATTTTTTCACAGAAATAGAAAAATAGAAACAGAAAAAATTTCATATAGAGATGCAAAAGATTCCAGAAAGCCAATGAAATTCTGAGCAAAAATAATAATGCAGGAAGGATTGCTCTTCCCAGATTTCAAGACACTTTACAAATCTACAATAACAGAAACCAGTATGGTACTGTCACAAAAGCAGACATGTAGACCAATAGGACAAGACAGAAACACAGACATGAGTACATGTAACTACAACCATCTGACATTTGTCAAAGATGCCAAAGACATATACTGGAGAAAAGACAGCATCTTCAACAAATAACGCTGGAAACACAGGTGTCAGCATGTAGGAGAATGAAAGCAGACGTGTGTCTGGCACTCTGCCCCTCGGCCCCCAGTCAACTATGATGGATCAAAGACCTGAATGTGAAACCTGAAACACTGAAACTGCAAGAAGAAAGAAAGCATCGGCAACACTCTGCATGCTGGAGGTGCAGGAAAGGACAGTCTGATTAGGACTGGATCTGACTGGGAATTAAGGCCAAGGACTGACAAGTGGCACCTCAGAACCCCGAGAGGTTCTGGACAGCCTAAGGAAAGAATCAAGTGAAGAAGAAACCCACAGAATGGAAGAGAATCTTCGCCAGCTGTGCATCTGACAGAAAATGAATACTCAGGATACATAACAAACTCAAAAAAAAAAAAAAAAGAGTTGGGGAAACAAATGACCCAATTAAAAAAATGGGCTATGGATTTGAACTGAAGTTTCTCAAAAGAAGAAATTAAAGTGGCTAAAAATTATCTCAAAAAGTGTTCAACATCCTTAGCAACTAGGAAAATGCAAATTAAAACTTCTTGAAATTTGATCTTATGCCATTAGAAGTGACTGACAACAAATGCTGGCAAAGATGCGAAGGGAAGGGGATGCAAACCGGTCCAGCCACGCTGGAAATCACTATGGAAACGTCTCAAAATGCTAAAAAGAAATCTAGCATATGACCCAATGTGCTGGTTAGTTTGGTTTTGTTTGTTTGCTTATTTTGTTGTTTGTTTTTAATTTTCATCAACTTGACACAAACTATGGTTATCTGAGAAAGGGAACTTCAGCTGAGAAAAAACGTCCCTATAAGATTGGCCTGTAGGCAAGTCTCTGGGGCTCTTTCTTGAAGGATGTGGGAGGGCCCAGCTCACTATGGGCTGTACTTACCCTTGGACAGGTGGTCCTGAGATGTAAGAAAGCAGTCTGAGTGAGCCAGAAGGAGCATTCCTCCATGGTCTCTACTTCAGGTTTTGCCTCCAGGTTCCTGCCTTGAGTTCCCTACCCTGGCTTCCCTTTATGATAGAATGTAATTGAAATGTGTAAACCAAATAAATTCTTCCCCACTCAAATTGCTTTGGGTCTTTTTTTTTAATAAAAATCATAGTAATAGAAAGCAAATCATGACCCTTAGCTACACCTCTCCTTGGTATATGCCCAAAGGACTTGACCTCCTACTCCACAGATTCAGCCATACCCATTGACTTTCTACCCACACTAACTAGGAAATGGAAACAGCCTAAGGGCCTTCAACTGATGAGTCAATGAATGTGCGGGACGTACACACATAGAATCGAATACTATTTAGCTCTGAAGACAACTGACATCATGACATTTGCACACAGATGGAAGTAACTAGAAGATATTATGTTAATGAGACAACCTAGACTCAGAAAGACAAACATCGCATGTTCTCTCTCGTTTATGCTTCCAAATCTTCAGATGTAAATATCTATAAAATGCTAAGATTAACCAGTAGAGTAATAAGGGGCCACGACGGCAGGGAAGGAGCCCTGCAGAGGGGACTACCATGATACAGGGGATGTGAAGGGGAAAGGGAGGAGCTTTAGTTGAGGAGGAGCCGAGGGAGAACAATACCGAAGGGGGAGGGCCCTCAAAAATAGTGTCCGTATAACTGCGTGCAGACGACCAACCAAGAGTAACAAGGTACTTTCTGATTGGTAGGGACAACATGGAGATTGAACATGAGTACATGAGAAAGTGTGCTGACATCAATGTAGAGTCCTGATCCATCACTCCGCAGGTATCCTTAGAGAGTTCGGTCTGTGCTTCTAACGAAGGGCACCACTCACCCCAAGAGGGAATCCGTCGGAGACAGCTGAGTACTAAAGACCCGCATGACTGCATTTGAGATTCTGAAATCTCTACAAAATGTGAGGACTTTGATGAGTTAACTCTCAAAGTAAAAAGAGCTCCAGGGAAACAGACTCCCCCTCTCTCACAGGAGGTAGCCAACGGCTCAGGGGCTCCCCTACCCTACTCAATATCCACAGACAGGGCTGATCTCAGCCCACGCATGCTCAGGTGGGACAAAATGGCTGCTAGGTCACTTCCTCCTTCCCACCCCTGTGCTCCCAGAGCGTCAGCAACAGCCGCACCTAGGGACACTGGCCCTCCTCCCCTTTCCTTCCAGCTTCTCCATGGATTCCTTTCCCAGCAACAGCTTGTACCCAGGAGCTGAGGGAAGGTCAAGATGGGATCCAGATGACGCCCCATGGCTTTTACAGTTACAATCTGTGGCAAGGCATATGGACTCTTCTTTTTTGTGGGGAGGCCATAGAATTCCTTCTTCGGTTTCGTTCTTTTTTCCCCCTCCAGGCCTACACGCCTAAGTCACACGTGCTGTCTCCTCACACCCATGTTCACCTAAACTTGACTCCTTTAGCTGTCACATTTAATCTGTCACGTGTTGATCCCATTGAGACTTGTGCATACACACACATATGATATACATCCAAATAGCCCCAAAATAAATGAGAAAACAAACAAAACGAAAGGCTAGGGAGATGGCTCAGTGCTTGCCACATAAGCTGGACAATCTGAGCTCAGATCCTCAGATGCTCAGGGGCTACGGAGTGGCTCAGTGGGTAAGAGCGCCTTCTGCTCTTACTGGGGACCCGAGATGAGTTCCCAGCACCATGTGCCACTGTATAGTACAGGCAACAACCTGTAACTACAACACCTCTGGACTCTTTAGACACCTGTGCTCACATATGCTTAACGACCCTCACACAGATACACACACCTACAGATAAGTAAAATAATAATGACAATGATGATATAATAATAATAATAAATAATAATAAAACTTTCAAAAGCCAGGTTCAGCAGCATGGGTTTCTGTACTCCTAGCATACACCTCTGTGGGGAGATGGTAAGTGAAGAAGTCACAGCAGCTTGAGGGACAGTTACTCATGCAGTGACAAACAAGAGGTCCTGTCTCAGAACATGGTAGAATAAAAGGGGTGACATACAATGTTGTCTTTGGACCTCCACACATATGTACACACACATACACATACTCACACACCACAAGCAAAAAATGATTTGAATGTAAACATAACTAACATTGTTGATCAAGGGACTATGCACAAATCAGTAAAAGACAACCTGTTTTTAAAACTGACAAGAGATTGGCATCCCTCAGACAGAGGGCTGTGAGTGCGCAGGATGTGCAAGGCTGCAGCTCTTTGCATTGCTGGTGGGAATGTGCAGTGGTCCCACACCGCAGGAAATAGTCTGATGGTTCTTGGGTCTGGGGAGAAGGCTCAGCAGGTCAGAGTGCTTGCTGACAAGCAGGGGGACTTGAATTTGAATCCTTAGCCCACTTGTAAAAGGCAAGCATGCCAGTGAATGTCTGTAACCCTAACATCTTGGAGACAGACAGGTGACTCCTAGGAGCTAGCTGACCAGGCAGCCGAGCCAAAATAGTGGGGTTCAGGTTCAGTTTGAAACTCTGTCTCAAGCCGGGTGGTGGGGGTGCTTGCCTTTAATCCCAGCACTTGGGAGGCAAACATAGGCAGATCTCTGTGAGCTGGAGGCCAGCCTTGTCTACAGAGTGAGTTCCAGGACAGCCAGGGCTGTTACACAGAGATATCCAGTCTCAAACAAAAGAAAAAGAACTCTGTCTCAAGCAGTAAAGGAAGGTATCTGACATCCTCCTTGCCTTCTACATGTACACATATGGATATGTGCATCTGTGTGAGAGTATGTGCACATACAACCACACACACATAGAAAGACATACATAGGACACAATAAAATAAAATAAATAATAAAATAGACATTCTCATTTGGCCAAGCTGCTTCACTCCTTAGTACACATCCAACAAAAAAAAAAAAAAAGAAAAGAAAATATGACCACTCAATAGATGTTCACGGGAGCATTAGCTATAATAATCGAGAAGTCGTAACAACCCACATGTCCATCAACTAATGAATAAGGGTTTTTTGTTTGTTTGTTTGTTTTTTGAGACGGGGTTTCTCTGTGGCTTTGGAGCCTGTCCTGGAACTAGCTCTTCTAGACCAGGCTGGTCTCGAACTCACAGAGATCCGCCTGCCTCTGCCTCCCGAGTGCTGGGAATAAGGTTTTTTTTAATGTGGTATATCCATATAATGGGCTATCATTCAGCATAAAAAAAGGAAGAAGTATTGATACATATTGCAATGTGGTAGCTTGACACCCTGTAAACCTGCGTTTGACCCCATCAGCAGAAGCAGCCCACATAGTACTTGCCCAGGTCAGAGGCAGTCATGTGTTCAGAAGAGGACATGCTGAGACTCCAAGCCTCCCTAGCATGGTACCAACTCCACCATTCCCTGCCCATCTCTCCAGGAGCCACACTCAAACCCTCACCAAGGAACATAGCCTCCACTTCTCTGTCCCCAGATTCAGCCAAATGAATATGTTTTGTAGAGGATTACCTAGAGAACACACCCTCTATGATCTCCCAGAGGTCATGTCTGTGTCGCCGGAGAGCAGGGGGACTGTGTAGCTCAGCACTAAGGAAACAGAGTATCTGAATGGGCCATGGGACTCATACCAAAGGCTTTATTTACCACAGGCCTGAGAGATGTGTCTGCCGTGTTATATCCTGTTGCTTTGTGGTTTCTTTAATGAATCTTTTTCATAAGTACACAACCACACAGGAAAAGGCACCAAACATAATTGGGTAGGTAATGCACTGAACAGCTGTGCAACTGCAGCCCAGGTGAGCACATAAAACGTTGCTAACAAGCAAAGCTCCAGGGCCCCTCTGCTTCATCAACGGCCTTTTCCCTGAAATGCAACTGGGCCGCCTCTCTGTGCTAGCTTTACCGTTCTCATTTTCCCCGTTTACCTCTAAGACAGGATCTGGCTTAAGCTGTCCTTGGACTCCTCATCCCCCTGCCTCCATGTGGTAGTCTGACTGTAATTGGATCCCATAATCTCACAGGAAGTGGAAATATTAGGAGGTGTGGCTTTTTTTTTTTTTTTGGAGTGAATATGCCCTTGTGGGAGGAAGTGTGTCACTGTGGAGGCAGGCTTTGAAGTTTGCTCTGCTCAGGATATGGCCTAGTGTCTCAGTTGACTTCCTGCTGCCTGTAACAGGTAGGGCTGTCAGCTACTCCTCCTGCATGTCTGCTTGCACACCGCTGTGCTCCCTGTCGTGGTGATAAAGGACTGAACCTCTGAAACTGTAAGCAAGCCACCCCAATTAAATGCTTTCCTTATCAGACTTGCCATGGTCATGGTGTCCCCTCACAGCAATCGGAACCCTAACTGAGACACTCCATTTCCCAAGTGCTGGGGTTACAAGTATGCACCACAAGGCCCAGCTACTTAGCCTGTTTTCTGTCACCATAATGAAGTGCCTGAGGCTGGGGAATTTGTACGTTAAAAACAAAAAAGGGTTCTTTTTGGTTTGAGGAGTCTAAGACCATGTCCTAGGTTGGTTCAACGTGTGTGCAATAAAGGCAACACAAGAGCCATGACACGTTGGTTGGTTTTAACTGTCAACTTGACACAGCCTAGAATCGCCTGGTAAGAAAGTCTCAATAAATTGTCTAGGCCATGTTGCCCTGTGAGTCTGTCTACAGGGAACTGTCTCGAATCTTCATCAATGCGGGAAGACCCACTCCCTGGTTTGGGGCTCTGAACTGTATAAGAGTAAAGAAAGCTAGCTGAACGGAAGCAGAAAGCAAGGGTGTGTCTAGTCTCTCTCTACTCATATTTGGATATCTTGCGAATGAATAGTTGCTTGAGTTCCTGTCTTGCCTTTTCCACAACAGCGGACTAAAACCTGGAATCACAAACCAAATAAACTTCTTCCCTGAGTTGCTTTTTGCCAGGATATTTTATTATGACAACAGATTGAAACGAGGACAGATGGACATGCCGCTCTAATCCAGCCCCGCCAGAGCCAGAGTGCTCTGCTACAGGAAGACATCACCCTTGATGAAGAAGTGGACTCCCCCTTCACCCCCAGATGCCAGCAGCCCTAACTGACATCATGACTGAAGCCTCCTAAGACCAGAGTCATCCAGGCCAGCAAACCCCAACTTCCTGCCTCATAAATCTTGACATAAATATGCTTTCCATCTAGTCATCAAATCTCGAGGTAATTTGTTATGCAGCAAATATTTTGTTTAAGATTTATTTATTATGTGTACAGCATGCCTTCCATGTGTGCCCGCATGCCAGAAGGGGGCGCCAGGTCTCATTATAGATGGCTGTGAGCCACCATGTGGTTGCTAGGAATTGAACTCAAGACCTCTGGAATAGCAGTCAGTGCTCTTAACCTCTGAGCCATCTCTCCAGCCCCTATGCAGCAAATATTAATTCAATTCAATGCCTATACTACTAGAATACTTAACATCATCTACCCACATTCTGTGTGTGTGTGTGTGTATGTGTACATATGTACTGTATTGTATGCTCATGTGGGGGGTACATGTGAGTGCATTTGTATGTGGAAGTCAGAGGACAAACTCAGCTTCATTCTTCAAGTATTGCTCTTCTTGCTTCTGATTTTTTTTTTGAAACTGAGTCTCTCAGTTACTTGGAACTTATGTAGGCTAGGCTGACGAGCCAGCAAGTACCAGAGATTCGCCTGTCTCTGCCTCCCCCACTCTGAGATTACAACCATGCAGCAACACAGCTCTCCATGGGGCTATGTGATGCTTCTCTCTGAGGGCACAGATTTCCCCAAGTCAGTGGTCCAAGGGACACAAAGAGACAGAAGGGGTCATATTATCTCTTGTGACTTAGTGTTGGAAGTGTCCCTCTCATTAGTTTTGGCACATTGACCATTAAATATGTACTTCCTGGCTAGAGAGAGGGCTAGATGGGTAAAGTACTTGCCACATAAACATGCGAAACTATGGAATGTTGCTAGGCGTAGTGGGATGAATCCGTAATCCCAGTGCTGATGTGGGAGTGATTTCTTTCTAATCTGTTGCTTTCATTGGTTAATTAATAAAGAAACTGCCTTGGCCCATTTGATAGGCCAGCCCTTAGGTGGGTGGAATAAACAGACAGAATGCTGGGAGAAAGAAGCCGAGTCAGGCAGTCGCCATGATTCTCCCACCCGACACAGCCACAGGTTAAGATCTTCCCTGGTAAGCCACCTCGTGGGCTACACAGATTATTAGAAATGGGTTAGATCAATATGTAAGAGCTAGCCAATAAGAGGCTGGAACTAATGGGCCAGGCAGTGTTTAAAAGAATACAGTTTCCGTGTAATTATTTGGGGGCATAAGCTAGCCAGGCGGCTAGGAGCGGGGCAGAATGCAGCCCACCATTCATCAACACAGTACTTCTATCTCAAGATGGGAAAGAGAGACAGGAGACTCCCCAGATGCTGTGGAACAGTTAGTTGGTCTGTTGCACACAGTTTCAAACAACAGAGTCCTTGACTATAACCCCTGAGGCGGTCCTCTGGCCTCAATATGCTCACTGTGACATATGGGCACCATAGTCGCATGCACACACATGGATATGGAAACATGTGCACACACTCGCATGCACAAACATGAGCACACAGAAACATGCACACACACAAGCACACACATGGGTGTGTGAACACACCTACACACATCCACTCACACATGCGCACAAATAAGTTACTTCAGCTCAAACTCAATGATGGGGCATCAAGATCTGGGCCCTGGAGAGGGAAACATAAGCAAACTTCATCTGTGTGGTTTTAAAACTACCTCAGACACCACGGTGTGGCTCTAACCAGCATCGCTCTGACTGCAGGAGGCCGAAACACTGACTCTGCACTAAGGCCATTTAAAATGAACATAGTCCCTGTTCAAGTCCCTTTCATGATTTCCTACTGTACTGTTTGAGTTTTTCTTATTGATTTGCAAGAGTTCTTTATATATTCAGGCAGACGTCTCATGGGTTCTGTGCTTCCAGCTCCCTCTCTGAGCTCGCTTTGGCTCCCGTTACAGTCTCTTGGTAAGCAAATATTGTAACACAGGCTAATTGATCTGCCCTCCTCGGGTTTGGATTACTATACCCTGTTTTAAAAGCTCCTCCCTACCACAAGGTCACTAATTCTTGTGTTATCTTGATGTGTTGTTGTTCTTGCTGTTTGTTTGTTTTTAGGGTCTCATATAACCCAGAGTGGCCTAGAGCTCATGCCATAGCTGGTTGCCAAAGATAACCTTAAACTTCTGACCCTCCTGTCCTATCTAAACTGCTTAGTTTGTCAGTTTGCCGTAGAAGGTTGTAATCTGAATACTCACAGTAGGGGCCAGGTTTATTTATTCTTTTATCTATTTGATTGGCTAGGTAGGATGGATATGTGTGCGCGTGTGTGTCCAGGTGTGTGCATGCACACGCGTGAGCACTAATGTGAGCGCAAGTATACATGCATTAAAGTGCACCTGACTGTAAAAACCACAGGTGGGCAACAGGTGTCTCCCCCAACTGTTCTCCGCCCTAATTGTTTGAAACAGGGTCTTTTGCTAAACCAGAGTTAACCTAGCCAGCCACCAAGCCTCAGGGACCTTCCTGTCCCCACCTCCCCAGCTCTGGGATTTCAGGCACATTGGGCTGTGCTTACTGGGTGATGGGGATCTGAGCTCAGCTACCAATATGGCCGGCACTTCACTCGCCGAGACCTCTCCGCCGTCCCCTTTTCCTCATTTAGATGCGCAACAATCCCATCACCAGTTACTATAAGGCTTTTCCCTTCTGCTCAGTCAGGTGTCGTACAGGAAGTCTGTGTTCATTCACAGGTCTGAATGCTCTAAACTGACAGACTTTGCCCAACAAGAAATTAACTTTCAAATTTACTGTCCACTTGTACTTGCAATGATTGCATCAGATTTCACAGCATGATTTATGAATACCAAGTTGCCACTGTCTACATCCATAACTGCTCTGAGTCTCCCTTCACTCCAATACATGGGAAATGCTCATTAAGTCTGCTTTATTATTTTTTTTATTGCCTCTGCTTTTAAAATACAGAGTGCTAGAGTTCTGCTGCCCGCTGCCTAGTTCTGTCTGAAGGTGGTAGGTGATGTGAAATGGTCCCCACCAGGCCTAGTGATTTGTTTAAAGGGTCTAGGTGATGGAGTAGGGTGGGAGAGTGTGGGGAACAGGCTCTTAAAACACGGCCCATGCAGGCAGCCAGGAGGTTAACCTGAGTTCTGCCTACTGCATATCTTAGCTGGAGGGTGGAGAAAGATCAGGCCTATTTCATAGCAGTCAGAGGGTCTAGGGAAGGGGGTCAGAAGGGTGCTGGGGAAATGGTTTGGTCAATGAAGTGTTTGCCGCACAAGCATAGGGCCTATCCAACCCCCACCCCCCAGAATGTATGTGTTACAATCCAGATGCAGTAGTGTGTCCCTATAATCTCAGCACTGGGGGAGTGGAGCTGCCAAGATCTCTGGGGCTTGCTGGCTATGCAGTCTAGCCAAACTGCCTCAGGGGCATTGAGGTTTGATGAGAGACTCTATCTCCAAGACACAAGGGAGAGAGCAATAGAGGAAAACATTTGATGTTGCCCTTCAATACATACAAACATCCAACACACGGACAGACATGCACACACATGCAAACGCCGGTCAGGAGGGCCTTACACATCTGCCTCATATTTAAACAGGTAATTTATTAATATTTTAAAGAAAAAAGAAACTTTTAGCCTAACTGGCAATGATTGCTCTTTGGAGAATAGATAAGAAATAATTTCTCTGCCGGGCGGTGGTGGCTCACGCCTTTAATCCCAGCACTCGGGAGGCAGAGGCAGTTGGATCTCTGTGAGTTCGAGGCCAGCCTGGTCTAGAAGAGCTAGTTCCAGGACAGGCACCAAAGCTACAGAGAAACCCTGTCTCGAAAAACCAAAAAAAGAAAAAAAAAAGAATTTCTCAGTTAGTCATGCTAACACATGACTGTAATTCCAGTACTCAGGTGGCTGGGGTAGGAGGCTCATGAGTTCAAAGCCAGCCAGGGCTATACAATGAGATCTAGTCTTAGGAAAATAACAAAAAGAAACAACATATCATTGGCTCCTATTTTGTTGGTGGCAAATGCGGCTCCCCCCACCCCATGACCATGAGCTCTGCCTGATGTCAAGTATTGTCTAGATAACACAGGCAGCGAGGCTCAAACTTTCTGTGAATGAACCCGGGCACATCCCTGAGCACGTGATAAACACAGGCCTGAGGAGCTCTGAACACCTGGAGGCCTACTGTTTGAATAAAACAGGATTTTCCCACACCAGGAGCTATGGCAGGATTCTCTGAACCAACAAGGAATCTTGGTGTATGTGTGTGTGTGATGTGGTGTGTGTGGCATGTGGTATGTATATGTATGGTGTGCTGTTTGCGCGTGTGTCTATTGTGTGTATGTGATGTGGTATTTGTGTATGTGTGTGTGGTGTGTGTGTATGAGTGTGGTGTGTGTGCATGTGTGTGGTGTGGTATGTGTGTATAATGTTTTTGTGTGTGAGATGTGTGGTATGTGTGTGGTGTGTGTGTGATGTGTGCTGTGTAGTATGTGTGTGTGGTATGGTGTGGTGTGTGTGGGTGTGTGTGGTGTTTGGTGTGTGTGTGTGTGTGTGCTGTGTGATATGTGTGTGTGGTGTGTGTGTCTGTATTGTGTGTGTGTGGTGTGGTGTTTGTGTGGGTATGTGTGTGTGGTGTGTGTGTGTGGTGTGGTATGTGTATATATGGTGTGTGTATGATGTATGGTATGTGTGTGTGGTGTGTGTGAAGTGTGCTGTATGTGTGGTATGGTGTGGTGTGTGGTATGTGTGCTGTGTGGTTTGTGTGTGTGGTGTGTGTACTGTGTGGTGTGGTGTTAGTGTGTGGCTGCCACTATCTATTGTGGAGGAAAAGAGCTTACACTAGGATCAACCTGAAACCCAAGTTTCCTTCCCTGCAAGAGCAGGGGAAGAAGAATAAGCATGCAGAAAATGATCTCTGAAGGCTATGCAGCCATAGGGGCACTGGCCACCATGAGTGAAGGTTGGGTGGCGTGCATGGCAGTGGGGCCCTTTACCGGGAGCCTTTTGCTGCTCTTGGCCTCGGGGTTAAGTGAGTAAGCCTGCCAGCCCGCAATGCCAAAACAATTATTTTAAGATAGAGGGGGAAAGGCACAACCAGCCTGAAGGAGCTCACCGCCTTGACTGGGCCAGAGCCCAGAGGCCCAGGATGGAAAGAGTATGGCTGTGGTCATCCTAGGCAAGAGGCCAGCAGAGACACTGCTGCCAGTACCACGGACCCTGGAGCCAGGATCTGCCCAGAACACTCACGGGAGCCTGCAGGCCATCCGGAGCTGGCTTCCCAGGAATGTGTCTGCCTCCTTGGCAGCTGGCAGAGGCGTTGCTTTTCCTCCGCAAGGCACCGGCTGTGAAAAACGTGGTAAAGATACATCTGCAGGCAGGCACCAGCTTGGGCATGGCTCAGATTAGGAAAAAACGCTCTCTACCTCTGAGCTGCAAATCCTGGCTCACTGCTACAGCCAAGTGAGCACCGTGGGGGAGAGAAAGAAGCAGATTCCAGGAACAACACCAGGACACGTGGCAAATGCCTGTGGCTGTGAATTAGGACACCTAAAGAAATCAGGGGCTGCCTGATGCACGGAAACACAGGCTGGTGGGGGAAGGGGCACACATGAGAAGGCAGGGCAAAGTGAGGCTATGTGTATTCTGAGGAATGTGCTGTGTGGCCCAGAAGCCCGGCCCTGCAGCAGACATGTATCTGGTGTCCATCTCTTATAGTCTGGATACAGAGCCAGGAAGTTTGGGAAGCAGGCAGAGAAGCCATTTGTGAATTCCCGCTCCTGCTTTTCCACTGGCTAGCTGAGTCTGTAGAAAGTTCTGGAAGGCCTTTAATCTATAACAGGAAATGGCGGTGAGGAAGAAAGAAAGATGCCTCCATAGAGGCGGTGACTCAGTGGCAGGGGCTTGATACTAACTACTAGGGTGAAGGCCGTGGGCACTATTAGGAGCTGTGGCCTTATTAGAGTAGGAGTGGTCTTGTTGGAGGAAGTGTGTCACTGTGGAGGCAAGGCGGGCTTTGAGGTCTCACACATGCTCAAGTCACTTCCAGTTTCTCATTTCACTTCCTGATCCTGCAGGCAACACAGGGTGATGGTGATGGAGGCCCACCTCAGGGTGACTCTTGCAGTGACTGCAACCATCCTACAAATCTTAGATACAAGCAAGATAGTGGCTCTATCAGACACACACACGGGCACACACATACACACATTGGGATAGACCCTTTTAGGAAGTCCCTTCCTTATTTTAACATGAATGAAATAAAAATCAGATTTTATGAGGGTCAAATTTGATGACTATGGAAGTCATTTGCACTGTCTCCTTTCCAGCCATGGGATGGGGAGGGGAGAGGGGAGTCTTTCTCTGACCTTATGATCAGATAACATCACCAGGTGGCTTACTGGACAAAAGGCAGAAGGAACCTGTGCCTATTCTGTAAAAAAAAAAAAAAAAAGGCCAGGTCACAGCAGGCCCAGGGCCTCTTGTCTTGTTGAGTGTGACAGTTAATGGTGATTGTCAACTTGGCAGGTCTTTTGGTTAGGTTAGGAGATAGACCCCTGGGCACATCTTTGTGAGTCTCCAGGTTAGGTTAATTGATTTGGGAAGACCCACCTACCCCGTAGGCTGTGGTCCTAAACTGAATAGAAAGGAAAGAGTGAGCTGAGAGCCAGCCTTCCTGTCTCTCAGTGACCAGCTGCCTCGGGCTCCTGACTTTACATCTCCCACCATGACTGGCTGAACCACTCAACTGTGAGCCAAATGAATCCTTTAGTCCTTAAGTTGCTTTTCTCAGGCATTTTATTACGGCAACAAGGGAAGTAACTAGTCCATTGGGCAATCATGAAGGCAGGGTGTTGGCATCTGGAAGAAAAGCCCCAGCTGATCCATAAGGACCACATAAAAGGGAGAAATGTACCAGTTTTAGTTGAAGAGACTTGGTGGGGGTTGCTGTAATGGATTAAGTAAAATGCTGCAGGTTTCCCAAGTGACTGCAGCAGGCAGCGAGCCATGAGACCACACGGCAGATCCGTGCAAGTCCTCAAGCTGGGGGGCGGGGGACAAGCAGCAGGCGGTGGGTCCTGAAAGCAGCCAGTCCCAGGCAAGTATGACGCAATTCCCCAAGTGGTTGCAGTGGGCCACGAGGGGCAGCAAGTCTCACAAGGAGAGACAGACGGATGGGCATGCCATAAGACCATGCCACAGGTCTCTGAAGGGGCTGGTCCTAGGCAGGGAGCCACGCTGTGGACAACAGACAGATAGGCACCCCATGCAGAGTGAGATTGGATATTTATTTAGTAGGTTATGGAAGGGAAGGGGGAAAGGGGAGAAGAGCAGAGAGATGGGCAGAGGGAGAGAGAGAGAAACAGAAGGGAAGGGGAGAAGTGGGGAGAGACAGAAGCTGCTTCTTCAAGAGGAAGTTGGAAAAGGAAGGGACTCAGGCTGGAAACTGAAGATCAGCTTGCCTCAGTGGACAGGGAGGGAGTGGGTGTGGCTTGTCTCTTAAAGGGGCAGAGCCAGGCCATTACCGTTGTTATAGCAACAAACCGAGGTCTTTCCTATAGACAGAAGTTTCTGTCCTTCTTGGTCCCACAGCCAAAGAAATACACAGAGGCTTATATTAATTCTAAACTGTTTGGCCTATTAGCTCAGGCTTATTACTAACTAGCTCTTACAACTTAAATTAACCTGTAATTTTTATCTATGGTTAGCCACATGGCTTAGTACTTTTTCTCAGTAAGTCATTCTCATCTTGCTTCCTGTGCATCTGGTTTGTGCCTTACTCTCTGCCTTTCCTCTTCCCAGAATTCTCTTAGTCTGGTTGCCCTGCTTATACTACCTGCCTGGCTACCAACCAATCAGTGTTTTACTAAACTAATATGAGCAACAATCTTTACAGTGTCTAAGAGCATTATCCTACAGCACTTTCCTAAATGATACAACATTTGAAAGCATTGTATGTCTTATTCTAATATGTTTGCCTGACATTGTCATCTATGAATCTGAGACATCATGCGAAGACAGTCTCTCACTTGGCAAAAACAGTGGACCTCAGGACAGTGCAGAATACGGCTGTGGACTGTGCAGCCTGCATGCTCTCTTCTCTTTCACAATATTGATGATTCTCCTGATAGTTTCTAGTTTCTCTTTGCCAGTCAGGCATTGGACAGATGTGATCATTCCTGGAAACCCCATTTTTTTCTCAATTATTTTTCCCCTAAAATTCTTCGGGAAATGATGCTTCTCAGGTTTCTTATCTGGAAATACCAGCTGTTAATCCAGACCCTGGGAACTTTTCTGATTCAGCGCTGACAGAATCTGAGATGATAAAAGTTAATGGACATATATAATGAAACAACACAGGGACATTCACTATGTCTCCCAATCCCAGGGGAGAAAACCCATTAAGACTGGTGTGGCAGGATGGAAAATGAGCACCTTATCAGATTCTGTCCTTCATATAGAGGCTTAGATGTGCAGGACCCTTTTGTCGGACAAGGGAACAGTTAGAGAAATACAAGCCAACTGTATGAAAGCAGCCTATGGCAAATCACCCCTAAGTCTGCAAATATGTTTTGTTATGTTCTGAACAATATCGTTGCCTATGTCTACCACCTTTTAGCTTTGTAAGGACAGGGTGAGCCTGGCTCGATATTTAATCAAGCTAGCAAAATGCTGAACGTTGTTTTCGGTTTAAAAGTTATTTTGATTTCAAAGTTGGGGGGAAAACGTGTGTTTCTTAAGTACAAATAAAGACAGCTCGAGCTATTTGTGCCACCACGTGAGCGAAACTCACCTGGTGGCCAGACATTTTTTTGTGCACTGGCGCCCCTTCCCCGGCTCAGGACCTGAACCGGGATGTTACAGAACCCTGGCATATATGGTTATCATATAGTATTTCCTATGGTTTGAAGTAGTGCACTCCGAAAGAACCACATAGTAAGGTTTGGTGACCAGAGTGGTACTGCAAGAAGCCGCTTTATATCTCTGTTAAACATTTTTGAAAGGACAAAAGTGCAATTCATTGTTCACGTGTTTGCCAAGCAAGAGAAAGGCCCTGCCTCACACCCCAGGAACGCAATAACCTAGATAGCAAAAGTACAGTCAGGGGGAGTTACCTGTACCCCATCTAAATGCAACCTCACCTACTGTTGTCTGTCTTCATCCTCCTGTATCTTTTCCCTGTGTTTTTATTTTTTCCCAATAGAACTTTCTTGGGTTTTTTTGTTTGTTTGTTTGGTTGGTTTTTGGCTTTTCAATACAGGGTATCTCTGTGTAGCCCTGGCTGTCCTGAAACTTGCTCGGTAGACCAGGCCAGCCTCAAACTCAGAGATTGACCTCCCTCTGTCTCCCGTGTGCTGGGATTAAAGGCGTGCTCCTCCATGCCTGGCTTTCTTGTTGTTTTCAAGTTAAAGCCTAGGCCAGTGTAATGGCTCAGCAGGTAAAGATGCTTGCCATCAAGGCTGACGACCTGAGTTCAAGTCCCAGAACCCACATGGTAGAAGGAGAGAACTGACTTCCACAATTGTCTTCTGACCTCTTCACAGGCACCATGGCACACACATTGACATGTAAATACATGTTTTCAAACGAAACAAAAGTATGTCAAAAGCATTTTATCACTCCATGTTTTTTTTCCTTTTTTTTTTATCAGATTTCTTCTATTTTTTAATTATGGATAGTGGGGTGGATAAGTGCGTGTGAGCACTGTGCCCGCTGAGGTAAGAAGGCCCTAAATCTTCCGGCGCTGGAGTTACAGGTGCAGAAAATGCTCTTGACTACTGAGCCATCTCTCTAGTTGATAATTTTCTTTCTACAGGAGAATTGTAATGCAATTTAGTAAGGTACCTGTAGATGTTAAATGATAAAAATGCCAACTCCTAATTGAAAATTCAAGCTCAAAGACCCTTACAGAAGGCAGCACCTCCGGAATGCCTGTTCTTGGTGAAGGAGCTGACCGCACTGAAGCAAACTTTGCCGGGCTGAGGGTGTCATGTGAACCAGGAAATCATCAGGAAAATTATCTTTGGTCTCTGTGACACTTGGTGACTATCTGACAGTGAATGTCTTCCCAGTCAGGGTCACAAAGAACTCCCACAGGTATACTCTGGGCATATATGGACTCTCTCATCAAAGTTACAGAACACAGAGAGAGTCTGCCATCAAGAGCAAGAGATGTAAGAAACTACAAAATAAGACTTTGGCCTCCAGACACTTCATATGATGAGTTACCTTAGAAAAGCTAGACAGCCAGCTGGGAAGATGTTCAGTCAGTATGATGGTTGTCTAACAAATATGAGAACCAATCCCAGGAACCCATACATTTTTTTTTAAGAACACTTGTAATCCCAGCACTAGGGAGGCCACGAGGAAAGAGACCATGTGTTCCTCTTTTGGGAGCTCACTTAAATACCCTGTGGGAGTGGTCCTAACCGCCCCCTGCCCTCAGAGAGAGGGGTCAGGATCTGGCATGCTGGGATTTGGAGTCCAGACTAATACAACTCTCAGGCCTGGGGGCTGGGATAGATGTGAGGGGCTGGGGTCTACACTCCCAACTTAACAAACGCTACTTAGGACTTAGTTCTCAACTGAACACTGCAGAAGCCAATACCGAAAGGACAAAATATTTTGAAGGTGACTAGTAAAAACAAAACAAAAGAAAGTAAAAAATGAAAAACCCATGAACTAACTCCAGACATGCAAGTCCCATTGAAGAAACAGAAACAATAAGAACAGAGACAAGTCATCTGCTTCATGAACCAATGGAAATGACTTGAAAAAAAAACTACCAAAGAATTCAAAAGAATGATTATAAAGATGTTCAAACAATCAGCGTATTCAAGAAGACACAAATATAGCTCAAAAGAGTAAAAACAAAGGGATGAATATAATGATGAAGTCAATCTATGAAAGTTGAGATAAAATTGCTGAACAAAACCCAAACTGAAATGATGGCAAAATGAAAACTCAATAAAAAGCGAAATAAAAACCTCAGTGGTAAACCACACCAACAGAATGGAATGTGTAGGAAATAGAGTTGGAGAACAAGGAGAAGGAAATGGGTCACACAGTACTGGCCAATGAGACATTGAAAAGGAAATAGGAACAGAAAGCGTGAGGGCTCTGGGATGCCATGAGAAGACCTAATCTTTGGATTATGGGCACAGAAGAAGGAGAACACCATAATGAGGGTACAGAGAATGCTTTAAATAAGATCATTGAAGAAAAAAATCCAAATCCAGAGAAAGATATGCCTGAACGGGTACAAAGGCACAGAACTCCAAATAGAAAGGACCAGAAAAGAAACTCCATCTGATTATATTATTATAATTAAAATGTTAAAAACATAGAATAAAGGATATTAAAAACTGCAAGAGAGAAAGGTCAAATCACTTATAAAGACAAACCCACCAGAATATCACCTGCTTATTCAACAGAAACTTTTTAAAGCCAGAAAGGCCTGGAAAAAAAATGTATTCCAAGTTCTGAAAAACAACAATTTTAACCCAGAATGTTATACCCAGCAAAGCTACCTATTAAAAATGAAAGAGAAATTAGAATTCCTCCAGGTATCTCATGCTGGGAGATGAAATTGCCAAAAGCCTAAGTTAGTCAGTCAGGTAAGTTTCCACTCAAAGATTTCCCTTTTATTACACCATCTTTCTTAATAATTTATTTATTTTACATACATTGGTGTTTTGCCTGCAAGAATGTCCATCTGTATGAGGAGTTACAGACAGCTGTGAGCTGCCATGTGGGTCCTGGGAATTGAACCCAGGTCCTCTGGAAGAACAGCCAGTGCTCTTAACCGCTGAGCCATCTCTCCAGCCCTTAGCACACCACCTTACAGAAAAGACAACAGTGTGTCACTGATGGGTATGACCACAATTTGCCCAGGGATGCTTAGATACACATAACTGTAACCCACTACTTAAAGTTTAAGCTTACCTCAGGATCCCGAAGGTACCAGGACCCCACTTGACGATCAGCGGATCTCTTTCCCTCTTCCCAATGTCACTGCCCTTCCACTCAATCCTCACGCAGAGAGATGTGTCTCCTTCCCTCAAGGTCACTTGCTTCCACAGGATTCTAGGAAGACAGCAGGGCTTCAGTGGGAGTGTTCTTGGTTAAAGGTTCAATAGAGGAACTGTCTAAAGAAAGAAAAGGTATCACTAAAAGAAAACAGCAGGAGATGGCCTCAACCAGCCCAAGAAACACACTGTTCAGTGGAGCTCACAATCACCATGACATGCCCTCCACAGGTGACAGCTGTCTGATACATTCAGAACGGAGAGCTGGAGACAAACCTGTGGTCAGAAGTCCACTGTCAGCCCTCAGCTTGTACGTCTGTCTTTATTTAAAAGGAGTAAGTATCCACCTTTTTTAAAAACACTGATGAAGTCTTCAGGTTTGCTCTAAGTTCTACCTGAATAAGGTAAAAGTCCTGGAGTTTGACGATGCCAGGGATGATGAGAAAGTTCTGGAAGCTGGACCCCAGTGACCCTGATGGTAGGAACACAAGCCACACCCTGTGGCCATATAGGCCATACAGCCTTTGGTGAAATTTGATAAGACCCAAAGTTGTGTCCAGGTGTATGGGAGCAAGGTGTGTGGAAGTGACTTAGAACTGAGTGTCGAGCCCCTGGCTCACTAAACAGTTTAATTTTTTCACAATGCACAGAACACTCTGTTAAAGAGAAAGATGGAACAAATGACATTCAAGGAGAAAACTTCACTTGCTGGATCGCAAAAGAAAAAAAAAAGTGTTCGGAAAGATATCACCACTTCCAGATTTGCATGCTTAAATCCACTAATGTTCTAAACGCCTACTATTTCCATTTCTCTCTTGTGCTGTTCCTACTGGTAATGAGTTGAATTTACTTGCAACAACTGAGAGCAATTATGTTGGCTTTCTGTCACTGTGAGTTAAATCCACTTAAAAAAAAAAAAAACAAAACCAGGAGCGGTGGGGTGAGGAGGTGGCTACATTGGTACAGTATTTGCCATGCAAGCATGAAGACTTGAGTTCAGGTCCCCTGCACTCGGGTGAGAAGCTTAGCACAGCACTGCACGCCTGTAACCCCTACACTAGGTGATAGAGACAGAAGGACCCCTGGGGCTCCTGGCCAACCAGTCTAGACAAATGGACGGGCTCCAGGCTCAGTGAGAGACCCTGTCTCAAACAATTAAAGCAGAGGAACAACTGAGGAGAACAGCTGGCACTGATGTACACACAGACATGAACAACCGGGAAAGGCTGGTTGTGGTGCTATGGTGGTTGGATGTTTGGGTTTGAACTCTGTCAAAGCAACATGTCACGTGGAGAGCGCCTGGAAAAGGTCCATTTACCTCATTGGGGCCAGGAAACAAAGACAAGAAGAGACTGTGCCTGTGTAGCCCTTTCAAAGGGGCTTCCCCAGTGGCCTAAGCTCTTCCCATGAGGTCCCATCTCTTGATTTCCCCAGTTCCCATCAGGGTCACAGACCTTGGACACATGGACTTTGGGGAGGCAGGGTGGAAGTTAAGATCCAAAACACAGGGCCAGGGGTACAGTGTTTCCAGACAGACATGAGAACATGGTGTCAGATCCCCAGGTCTGTGATTCATCGCTTACAGCTGAGTATAATAGCCCAAGCATCTGTAACCCCAGAGTGCGTAGGGCAAGACAGGAGATGGAGGCAGGGAAAACCCCTAGAACAGCGGGTCTCAGCCTGTAAGTGGTGACTCCTACATGGGTAGTGCATCAGATATTGACATTACAACTCATAGCAGTAGCAAAACTACAGTTAAGACGTAGCAATGAAAATAATTTCATGGTTGGGGGTCGCCATGACATGAGGAACTGAATTAAAAGGTCGAAGTACTAGGAAGGTTGAGAATCACTGTCCCAGAAGCTTTCCAGCCAGCTAGCCTGACCTACAGCCAGGAACACGAGACCCCCCCCCCCCCTTAGACACGGTAGAAGATGAGGCCCAACATTCAAGTCCTCTGACCTCCACACATGTACGGTGGCACATGCCCACCTACATACAAACAAAAGAATGAACACACACATCATACACATGCACATAGATACAGACATACATGCACACACCATTTAAAAAGAGAGAGAGAGAGAGAGAGAGAGAGAGAGAGAGAGAGAGAGAGTTATCTATCACAGCAGCAACTAAAGTCACCGCAACCACTCCAGGCACTGAGACTGATGGATGAAAAGGAATATTCCCACAGAGGGGCCAAGCAGAGAAGGAGCAGGGTGGGCTTGGGCCTTTTCTGTTTTGCTCCATAAATTTTGACCGCAGCAAACAAGCAAACCAAGATCTGGAATATTCCCTCCCCACCCCTCCCCACCCCCCGGGAAGTTTCCAGATACTCCTCTCCTCTTGCTACCCACACAGACTCACCCACCGCCTTGGTTTGCTTTCTATCACTGTGACGAAACACCATGACTGAAAGCAACTTGGCAGGGAGAAGGTTTATTCCACCTCACAGTTTATAATCCATGATGAAGGGGTGTCAGCACAGGAACTCAAGGCAGGAACCGAAGCAGAGGCCATTGGTCCAGTTAAGCTTAAACTCTCAACCCTATGCCTCCGTCTCCAAGTGTGTGCCGCCACATCCATTCATGCCATTAATATTTTTCAAGCTATTATAAATTTAGTCATACATACTTCAAGAGACAGATGAACCAAGGAAACGAAAGAGACATTTGTAAAAGAAGGGGGAAAAAAAAACCCAAACAGATGCCATAGGGAGACAGAAGGAAGAGTTTATAGCTTCATGCTCCAGAATCCCTTTCATTTGGTTCAAAGCTCGTCCTGATTTTAACTGTCCTGACCACAGTTCTGAGGAAGCTGTAGCTCTGGTTTGTTATAGCTTCCATATCTCGGTTAAAATACCTGAGATGTATTCATTTGTGTTATCTCTATTTACTGTTGAATCCTTTAACATATGTTTCATAACTGAGTTCAAATCTGTCTGTTCATTCCAACATCTGGGCCTTCTGTTTTGTGGATGGCTTCCTCTCTTGGCTGAGGTCATCATCTGTTATTTCTCTGTCTCCTCACCACTGGCTGTGGATACCAGATTCTGTCTGTAAAATAGTGGAGACTGAAGCGAACAGTAAACAGCTCTAGTGAAATAGCCCTCTTTTCTATGTAGCACAGCCCTGCAGAGATCAGCGACACTGGCTTTAGTCATCTGTAGTTGGCGGATCACATGAATTCACCTTGCGGGGTCTGCTTTGGGTACTATCTAGCCACGTGGGGCTACGCGCTGCATTAAAACGGCTGTCAACAGTTGTGATGGCACACATCTTTAGTCCAGGACTTGGGAGGCAGAAGCAGGCAGATCTCTGTGGGTTCGAGGTCAGCCTGATCTACAAAGTATTTCCAACCAGCCAGAGCTATACAGTAAGACCCTGTCTCAACATAAAACAAACAAAAGTGTTGGCCACCTCCTCCTTCCCTGCAGCGTTCATTTTTCCCTCACTGATCTTCCCAGAGGGAGGCGATCCTGACCCTCACCCACTTTCTGAAGTTCAGTTCATGATCATTTCTTTATAACCCCAACTGTCTAAAGGGCTTCTTAAAGCTATGGACTGTGACTGGGGAAATACTTGCGGTGCAAATGTGCAGACCAGCGTTTGAATCCCCAGAGCCTGTGTAAGCTGCATGCGCTGTAATATCAGCGCGCCTATAGCCAGGACATAGAGACAGGATACTTCCCAGAAGCCCCTAGGCCAAATGACCTGGTGCATGGCAGAGGTGAGCAAGAGACTGTCACAAACAAGGTAAAGGGCAAAGACAAACGCCTGAGTCTGTCCTCTGGTCTCCATACATGCAACACCATAACACACACATGCCCATGCACACACATACACAAACAATACATACACACATTATGCACACACCATAATACATACAATACACACACATACACCTCATATATGCACAAACTATACAATACATACATCATACATGCACACAATACACACATACACACATCATACATGTACACACAACGCACAAATACATATTATGCATACATGCATATACATACATTCACACCATACACACACACACACACATAACCTTCTCTCACAGATAGGGTAAAATTAATAAACGATATTGAAAAATAGATTTATAATTTTAATTGATTCACAATTCTTGCCATGTGGCAAAACAAATTCTAACTAAATTTGAGTTTTAAATATTAAAAAGGTAGAATAGGAATGAGGCTAGCATGCGTTTAGCCCTGAACTAGATCACTAACACACACATTTATTTAAAATAATTATATTAAAGAAATGTATAGTTATGAGATGCGATAGTCAAATTGTGACAATAAGGTAATAAATACATGTCATAAAGTCATGAGGTGTGATGTGATAGTCAAATTATAATGGTAAGGTAATAAAACATGAAGGAAATGTATGGATTTGATTGGATAGAAAACAAGAACTTATATATGGTCCCCCAAAATTAAAAAAAAAACTATGAAAATTATTTGTGAAATCTGAGGGAGGGGCTCTGTGGGAGAGATGCCCAGCAGCCGGAGATGCAGTCGAGTAGTGGTGGCGTGAGCTGCACATGGAGGGTGTCCAGCGTGAATGCTGAGGACAGAGAGTTTGATGACACAGCATTGAAGTTCCTTGTTTGGAGTACACGTTACGAACCCTTTGTGGAGCATGTCTGCAAACTCTGTGCGCAGACAAGCTGAAGGTGAAGAGAAGACATTAGCAGCGGATGTGAAAACCAGTCCTCCACGAACTGCACCAAAAAAAGCAGCTGCCATCTGTTCCCCCCAAAAAACGCTCTGCCCATAACGAAGCCTACATCTCCAGCCCCAGCAGCGCAGTCAAGAAATGGCACTCATGCTTCTTACGGACCCTTCCACCTGGAATATTCGCTTCTTGCAGAATTTACGTTGGCGGTGAAGCAGAAGCTAGCGGGTGTCTAGGTACAGGCATCGTATCGCTCTGCATTAGTGTGGTTTGGAGTAACACTCATACGACACGGACTGTATCGGGATGGTGTATTCAAGTTCACGGTGTGTATTCCTGATAACTATCCAGATGGCGACTGTCCACGCCTGTTGTTTGATATTCCCGTCTTTCACCTGCTAGCCGATTCCGCCTCAGGTGAACTGGATGTGAAGAGAGCATGCGCAAAGTGGAGGCGGACCCATAATCACATATGGCAGGTCATAACGTACGCAAGGAGAGTCTTCTACAGAATGGACAGGACAAGTCCCCTAAACCCTGAGGCTGTGGTACTGTATGAGAAAGACATCCAGCCTTTTAAAGGTAAAGTGGTTGACAGTGTTAAGGTAGGTACTCCTTGTTTGTTTAACCAAGGGAAAATAGACGACCCCTACGCAATTAGCATTTTCCATGGAACCCTCCTGTACACGATGAGGTCAGAGAGAAGAGGCTGACTCAGAACAGCCTGACAAATAACACGATAAAAGGGTTCATGTTGCTGGCCTGTCATGGCTAAAGCCTGGCTCAGTACAACCTTTCAGCAAAGAAAACAGTAGCAACCTAAGAGATGGTGGACCTGGCGCACCGTCCACTTTCCTGCTGGACTCTGGCCTAGTTAGAGCTGACTAATGGCGAAGAACGGCCTGAAGAGCAAACCACATGAACAGTCACTGGCTATCAGGCGTTGTGTATGCGTAGGTTCTAACAGCTGGGTGTGGAGACCTCTCATTAAGTAACGTGTTACTTCTGACAGAAGTGTCAGGGTGAATCGAGTTCAGTACTCCAAATTATTGGGGACCTTGAGGCTTAAGTATCTTTCTGAATATGTTAGAGGTAAGTTGTGTTTAACAGCGGAGAGAATGAACACTAGGTGGTAGGTGGAAGTTGGTGGTTTCCGCCGTACATACTTTAGGCCACGAAGAAGGTGTAGAGAGAGATCCAGAGGGCAGCACTTTTGAGTAGAAGGACTGGCTGGCTTTCTGGCTTCAGCCTGCTGACCTGCTGTACAAGTCTGTCTCAAAAGCATTAGGAAAATCTGAAATGCTGACAATTTGTGAATTCAAGGGTTCATTTGGAGCCTGGAGAGATCGCTCGGTGGTTAAAGAGCACTTGATGCTCTTCTAGAGGACCTGAGTTCAATTCCCAGCACCCACAAGGTGACTCACCATCACCTGTAATTCCAGATTTGATGCCCTCTTCTGACGTCTGGGTCACTGACAGACATGCAGGCAAAACTACATACACAAAATAAAAATAAAGAAATGGTCATGTGATGTCAACCAGGGGAAGTGAAGAAAATAAAAAGGAGCGCAGAGATGGCTGAGCAGGTGAAGCTGCTTGCCATGCCTGATTGCTGGCCTGAGTTTAGTCCCTGGGACCCACTCGCTATCTTGGTGGGTGCACATGCGTGTGTGTACACACACACAAGCACACATACACACCACAATGCAATTCAGAATTTTTATTTTTAAAAAGCCGAAAGTTCAACAATAACAAAGCTATGAAGCCAACCTGCGACGTATCCAAAACTGGGCATACTAAGGCAGGCAAACACATTTTTTTTTTTGAGGCAGTATTTCCTGTAGCTGCAGATGACTTTGGATTCTGAACCTCCTGCCCCTACCTCCCAAGGGCTTTGATTGAAGGAAAACGCCACCCTGTCTAGGTTCTAAGTGCTGGGGATGGACCCAGGGCTTTGGCCATGCTAGACCACCAGTTTACTAGCTGAGCCGCATCTGTCTCCTTACGTGGTGTGTTAAGGTGGGAAGTTTGTGTACCTCCTGGTCCTGAAAGCTAGAAGCTACCTCGGATGGCACCGCCATTTGCAGCAGGATCCCAGCTTCCACCATTGCTGGAGAACAGAAGGGGGGCAAATTATTCACAGAAAGAGAAAGCACAAGGGTCAGACCACGAGCATGGCTGCCCACTTCCTTCAGATCCCCCATCTCTTCCTGGGAGTTCTGTCCTCAAGGCCTCAGTATTTCTCCCAGGTTCACTTCCCAACATTACCAGTGTAGGAAGCTTCCATTGTAGAAACTATAGCAGACTGTAGACCAGGCTGGCCTCAAACTCACAGAGATCCGCCTGTCTCTGCCTCCCGAGTGCTGGGATTAAAGGCGTGCGCCACCACCGCACGGCTCAGACTGATTCTTGTAGAAAACGTAAACTTGATTGGGGAGACAGCTCAGTTAGTTAATGTAAAACCAGAGTTTAGTGCCCAAAACCCACAGTTAAGCCGCATGTGGTAGCATGTGCCTGTGAACTCAATACTGAAGAGGAGAGGCTGAGATCGGAGGGATCCCTGGGTCTCACCAGTCAGCCAGCTGGGCTGAATTCGGGGAGCTCTGGAACAGTTAAAGACCATAACTTTAAAAGGAAGATAGAACCTTCAAGATGATCAGGCAGGTAGGGGCTCTGCTGCCAAGCTTCACAACCTGAGCTCGAATTCCAGGACTCTCAAGATGAAAGCTCCTGTCCCTCTATCAAGGCTCCCTTTCTAGGCCTGGGAGCAGGATAGCCCATCTCTTTGCCTTCACAGGGGGTTGGAACCATGCTGGTCTTCCAGGGTAAAGCGTGGACATGAACTGGCCTATGTTGTGCTATGGTCACAGGAAGTTCAAGGCAAGTAAAAGAAGCACAAGCCCGGGTTCCCAACGTCACCACCACCTCCTTTGATATGTGCTGATTACACAGGGAGTGAGCAGAGCTTGGTACAGCAGGGTTGAGACTATGGATTGGCAGTTGATACCAGGGAATGGCGCTGAGCTAGAAGGGGAGGCTGAGAGGGTCCCCAGGGAAGAATTAAGATGGGTCCAGGTACAGTATATAACTTCTATTTCTTTATTAATATTTCATGTATGTGTGTGCTCTGTGGTGTGTGTGTGTGCTCAAGTGTGTCACAGGAAAGAGCTAAGTTGGGTCCTGGCACAGTATATAACTTCTATTTCTTAATTTATTTCTATTTCATATGTGTATTGCTGTGTGTGTGTGTATGTGTGTGTGTGCAGTGTGTGTGTGTGCAGGAGCACAGTGTGGAGGACAGAGGACCACCTCGGGTGTAGGTCTTTGCTTTCTTCCTTGTTAGAGACAGGGTCTCTTGTTCTTCATCACTGCAGGCATCCACTAGATTAGGTGGCCCACAGCTCCAGAGACTCACGTCTCCATGCCCCATCTCCCCACAGGCATACTGGGATTACAGACGCATTACACACACCCTGGAGATGGCCACCCAGCCCTCCTGCTTGCAGAGTGAGAGCCTTAGCCCCTCCACAATCTTCCCAACCCTTGCAGCTTCTATTTCTTGCCTAAGATTTTCTATTTTTAAAATGTGTTTCAAGAGAATTTCTAATTGCTTGTTGAGGCATTTTTTTTTAAAGATGGCTACTTGAAAATCCTTCCAGATAATTCCAACACCTGACTTAACTGTGTGTTGGCATCAGCTGATTTTCTTTTCATGCCCAAGCTGCAGTTTGCCCAGTTTGGGGGAAGGATGAGTGCTTTTTGGTTGTTGTTTTATCCCTGACATGTTTTCTATTACATTAAGAAACAATGAGTGTTTAGGGAATGTTGTCTTTCAGCAGCCAGGCCCCATCAGGCAGAGCAGACAAGTCCCAGCCTGTATGGTGGGCAGTGACTCCAGGAGAATCTCATTTCTGAAGTGCCCCCCCCCCCCAACTGCTTCTGTCCACGTGTGGTTTATCTGGTTCTTCTGGTCCTTCCATGGGCTACAGCTGGAGACTGAGGGCCAAGTGAATCAGCTAATCCTCCAGGGGTGGAGAAATGTTCCAGTCAGTGGAGCTTCAGGGGCTTCCCCGTGTAAGAAACAAAACCCCATTCTCCAGCAAGGAAGTCGAGAAACTAGCAAAAGGGAAACGGTTTCTAGTTCAACTCCGCAAAAAATCAAAAGGGTCACCAGCCTAGAGAAACGGTGAAAATGACTTTGGAAGCCCCTGATTGTGAGAAACCCTTGTGCTCACCCCCCCCCCACACACACACACAGGCTGGTGGTTCACAGTTACAATCAGCTCTTCCAGCAGCCTACTCCCTTCCCCAGCTCCCCATCCTATTGGTTCAGGATGCCAAGCTTTATCTAACGAATGTTCTGGGCCTTGAGACTTCCCCCTCTTCTAATAGCGGGCTTCCTCTCCCCCAACTGCCTGCAATTTTCCGTCTTTCAGAGTTCTGAGATAAGCAGCCACCAGCTAGGGAAGTGTGGGGCAGAGGCCCTCCTGCTTATCTGTGGTTCTTTGATGAGCTCTCGGAACACTTCATGCTGAAAATGGACCACAACCATTTACTCCTGTACAGGCTAGGCCACTCTGAGTGTGAGTGGGTGTGGGAGGGAGGGTAAATGGGTGGGGTGTACACTTTGCTGGTGCCACTCAGCGACATGTGGGGACAGGATTGGGGACAGGTCTGGAAGCTGGGGAAAGGAAATTCCCCCAGGCTAGTCTGTTATCCCAACTCTTCCAGGAAGGAGCCTCAGGGCTCAACTGGAATTCCCAACAGCCTCGCAGGCCTATCTAGAAAGGAACACACCAGTAAATCCATCCCTGGCTATTCACCTAGAGAGGCTCGCCAGGGAAGTTACACCTAGGGAGACACACCCTGAGAGGAGACACACCTGACTCACCTTCCTCTTTTTACCCCAGTCCTGAGTTCGGATCAGTTTACCCATCTCCCCCGCCTTCCACTGGCCTCCTTTGCCTGCCTCTGACGCCGGTTTCATTGTCCAGACACTCGGCAAAGAACAACAGACAAACAGACCAGAGTTGAACCACAGCCGTGTCTGTCTCTACCTGCTCCCACCTGCCTGAGAGCCAATTCATTGTGAAGGAGGAAAAAGACCTGACATAATCCCACCCAGGGATCTGACTGAGCCTGTAATTGCTGAAGCTTTCTTTCTGTGTCTTAGCTTTTGTTTATGATAAGTTCAACTGAACGCGGACATCGAGCAGGTGTCTTCATCATGGTACTCGCTCTCTCCCAATCCTCCCTTAGCTAGAAGCTCATCGGGTTCCCTACAGTCCCAGGCCTTTAAGCAAACCCCAGATGTCACATTCCTCTCACAGAGAGCTTGTGCCTTATCTTGGACAGTGCCCAGTCACCCACCTCTTTGGACAGTGTGGTATCTATTTGCACAGTTCAAGGCATTTATGGTCTTTGAAATTTCTAAATTTAGGGGATCTTACAGGACCCCCAACAAGACAGAGGTGTGTGACTTAAGGGGAAGCATATTCCTGGGGTGTAAGGCCACAATTCAGTACGGTGAGGCTCTGGGCCTGCAGAGGTGTGCAGGGGGTATAGGCAACAGGTCTGAGACTCCAGGGGCATCCCCAGATTTGACTGTCAAGGGGATAACCTGGCCCGTGTGTCTCCAGCATCCATCCTGTCTTAACCTGGGTCTTTGAGTTCTGCATCCCCCATTTGGGACATAATAGCCTCTGGGCCCTATCTCTGCACCAAAGATTCAAAATGGCTTAGAGTGCCTGCTGGACCCTCCTCTCCCAACCAAAGAACCATGTATTTAACCTTCTGGCCTTTCCTCGGTGATGGACTACGATGTGGAACTGTAAGCTAAAATAAGGCCTTTTCTCCCCTAGTTGCTCTGGGACATGGTGCTCCATCATAACGATGGAAACCTAACTGAAGCACTGGATTCATGCATGTCAGGCGATCATTGAACCAGCTCAGCTACACACATGCACCTCAGACTTGGCTTTCCATAAGCTAAATCCAATACTATTCTTAGACCCCCTAGTCTATCTGAGGAGGTGGAAGAAATACACAAAGCTCTGGCACTCGAAAGCCACTGGGGGCAGAGCACCTACCAGGAGGTCTTTGTGTCTATAGGCCCTTGAGCTGTCAATTTAGCTTGAAGCTCATGGTCTGACCAATGAACGACTCCCTAGCTCTCATAGCCTTTAGAAAAGAAGTGCTAAAGAAGGCCCTGTGCAGCTCTGGTGATGCAACCTGTAAGGTAGCAGTTCTCAACCCCTGGGTCTCTATATCAGAATCATATATTTACATTACGATTCATAACAGTAGCAAAATTACAGCTAGGAAGTAGCAAGGAAATAATTTTATGGTTGGGGTCACCACAACACAACATGACGCTGTGTATTAAAGGGTCACAGCATTAGGAAGGTCGGGAACCACTGCCAGTGTGGGGGCTGAACACAGCCGGCCCAGTCTGACCAGAGAGCCACTTTTGTCACTGGATACACAGGGCTCTGAGCACCTATCCCCAACTGCTGAAAGGGAGCCCATGCCCCGCCACTCCTTCAGGAGCTGACCTCCTCCTGGTGGCCCCCGCTGGGGCTACCAGTGCTACAAGAATCTGTTAAAAGCACAGTCCTTAGCCAGGTGGGTAGTGTCCTGTTTCCTGGCTGCTGTGGGATTATGTTGGGGCCTCCTATATGCCTGTGTTCTTCTCTTAGACCCAGAGTGGGTTGCCAGCCTTCCCTTCTACCCCAAACTGCTATGTGCCCCTGGACCAGACCTGCTTCACCTGGAATCCCCTTTATGAGGTCAAGGGACAGAAATGGGCAGCAAGGACATTAATATTTGGAGCTCTAGAGAGATAGCTCAGTTGGTAAACACACTTGCCACCCAAGAATGAGGGCCTAGCTTCTATCTCTAGCACCTCCATGAAAAGCCAGGCATGGCAGCACATGTTCACAAACCTATACTGGAGTGAAGCTAAGGGATCCTCTCTGGCCACCCAGCCTAGCTGACAGGAAGCCCCAGGACCCGGTAAAAGACCCTCTCTCCAAAATCACAGTGTATGTCTTTTGAGGAACAATACTGGAGCCTGAGTTCTGGCTTTCTTGTGCATGCACACACATATTAATGTCAGTGGAGATGGGCAGCTAAAAAGACCCGGCCACATAAGGGAGGGGCTCTGTTATCTTCTGGCAAGGGCTGCTCCCACCACAGGAGAGGCGCAGGGTGTCACAGGTGAAAGAGGAGTCACCCCCATGAAGGAAACAAAGGAGATGAGCTGCAAGAAGCCACACGTGAATGGAGGCTGATTCAGGATGCTGAATGCTACCCTCCTCATGGGGTTCTGTCTGGCATAGGTCCAGGACAGAGGACTTCTCTGCCTCCCCAGGGTGGCTCAAGGGAGGCGAGGCACCAACAGAACAAGACTTTCTGGACCAGGGGGCTTGTCTCAGCCTGTAGGATTCAACCATCCCCAGAGCTGTGGACTCTGCCTAGGGGCATGGATAGCCCTGTGCGTCTTCCCAAACCATCTGCTGGCCTCTCCTGTGGCTCTCCCTACCCAGCTAGGTCAGGACCCCTTTTGGAAAGAGGAAAGCTGGAAGGAGACCTCCCCCACACCCCCAGCAGGTGGACCTATGACTCCTTTGTGCTCTGAAATTTCTCAAGGCAGGTCCTGGCAGATGTTCCAAGCAGAATGGACCAGAGAGAGGTCTGGGGAGATGGCTCAGCAAATAAAGCACTTGCTGGGAGGCAGAGACTGGGGATCTCCAGAGCAAGGGGTTAGCAAGATTAGCAAAACTCCAGGAACAGCAAGGGACCCTGACTCAGTAAATTACACAGAAAGACATCAAGAAAGACACAAGTTGTGAACCCCTGATCTTCACACAGACTTAAACCCATGTGCTTGCCTACTTACACACATGTGAAACACACACACACACCTGCACAACACTCACACATATGTGCAAGCATATGCATACAGGCACAAGGAGGCAAAACCCTTTGGGTAACCCTTTGGACAGTAAGTCTGCTGGCATCTCATCAAGCTGTGGGAATCTGCCTTGCCCAGCCTGCCACTATAGGGTCACCAGCTAGTCTCAGGAATGTGCCCTGGGAAGGGGGGGGGGGGAGGGCAGAAAAGTCAAGAGAGGGACTTGAAATTAAGTTTAGGCTACTGGATGCACAGCCAGTGAATGATGCCAAGGAGCAAAGTTTCCCTTACACAGGCAGCCTCCAGGCGGGGGTAGTTCAGTGGGTGGCCCTCTTCACAGTGTCACGAGCATGAGGCAGACTTTTTTTTTTTTTTGAGACAGGGTTTCTCTGTGGTTTTGGAGTCTGTCCTGGAACTAGCTCTTGTAGACCAGGCTGGCCTCGAACTCACAGAGATCCGCCTGCCTCTGCCTCCCGAGTGCTGTGATTAAAGGCGTGTGTCACCACCGCCCGGCAGGCAGACTCTTTAGACTCTCAGGTGAAGTAGGCAGAAGCGGGGGGGGGGGGGGGGGGGGGGGGGGGGGGGGGGGGGGGGTGCGAGGCATCAGCATTCCAGAGGCTCTGGTGGCGGCTTCAAGTCTGAGTCCTTCAATCCACCGGAGGTGGAGCATTTTCTAGGGGACAACTAGATCACGCATGTTCACCCTAGGCAGGCCTTTGCGGGAGGGTTTGGAAGGGTACTGCAAAGTTCTTGAGCATAGGACAATTCTGCCGTGGGAGAAAAGGGAACAGCAGAGAAGGCTGTACTGGTGGAGGAGGCAGGGCACTCCAAGAAAGAACCATTCAGGAGACCAGGCGACAATAGGGGGTAAATGGGGCCGACAGGGTCTACAGAGACTGATGGGCTCAGGTCCACGAGAGTGGTCCAGCTCTGCTCCCCTGACCCCTTCAGTACCAGCTCTGGACTCAGTCCATTGGCTACTGAAGGGTCTGAGAATCCATCGCTACACCGAGTCACCTTTAAAAGTTTGTCCTCAAGCAAAACCTCTCCCGGCTCCCGCCTGCAGCCCCAGGGGAGGCTCTAAAGACAACGCGACAGCCTCCTGCACTCCTTCGGAAACAATGGGCAGACAGCCGACGGAGAACCAGGGAAGCAAGTGTGGAAAATCCCCCAATTTTACAATGTCAACTGCTGAAGGAGGTAGCAGCCAGAGGCTGTGCCCCCGCGTGTCCGCCCGCGGGACTGCACTCCCGGGGACGGAAGGGGGGGCGGAGATTGATCTTCTGGTTCTCAGACTATGAGAGCGCATGGTGGGTAAGGAATTATGTTAGCTTGCTAAAGACGAAATCTTAATCTTTTCTCCAACAGAAGTTTTTTTTTTATTGGGTCATCACTTCCTACCACTAACAGTGTCTTTTCTTTTTCCTCCATATTAGCCCAGAGCTAAGAGCTCTGAAGTAAGCCTTCAGAGGACAAAGGTAGGGACAAACTAGTATTTGAAACACTAAGGCTGCTGCTGCCTCCAGCAAACACTCAGCTGGGCTTCTTCTTCTGTTCATGCACTCTCCTAGGGCTATGGGGAACCCTGGCTACCAGGGAGAGAAAGGAAACAGTAAATAGAACCCGTACTGAGTGTCATATGACAGCTGAGCCTCATCGATCTCGCTGGCAATCCACAGCAAACTCTCAGGGTCACATTTCAGCCAATTTTTCAGGGGCAAGAGCCCAGGGAAGCCTGGCTAGTCGGGTTGCAAAAGCTTTACTCCTTGACTTCAGACTTCAGGCACTTGATTTCGGGGCAGTTCACGCGATTGCCTCTGGAGTATCAAGAAGCACCCGCTGGGCTTAAAGAGGGTGGCTTACGAAAACCTTCCTTGTAAGAGAGGCCTTCCTGGCTAAAGAGAGGGCTCTTCAGCCATTGTGGCAAGAACGAAGTCTGAAGAAACAGCCTCTCTAGATGAGATGCCGTCGACCCTTGAGCCAGAGCGCTGTGGCTACCACGGCAGTTTGTCACAGGGACAGCCATCCACCGCACACCTATGCCAGACTCATCTGCCTCCATGGGCTTTCAGTTTTCCCATCGGCACAGCCGAGCATCCGAGGTTTTCTCTTGACTGCTCTGGGGCCACTTGGCAATAGATACCACTGTGGTGGCCCTCTAGATCCTGGGGGCTTCAGCCTCTGACCTGGAGAGCAGAGATGAACACAGGCTGGCCAAGGACAGAGCTCCGGAAGGAGTTTCACCTGGCCAGGAATGGAGTGAGAAGTTTGTCTGGCTCTGGAGTGCTTCCCCACACCCCAAACCTCGGTATTTTTTTTTTTTTATAGAATGGTTATTATAGCTTGCGCTTGCCATACTTGCTGGTGGGGTTGGAAATAACATCTCTGCTGTGCCGGGCTGTGCCGGGCTGTGCCGGGCACCAGAGCAGCCCTATTTGGGATTTGCCTCTTGGCAGAACCTTAGCATCTGGGCAAAAACCATCCGATGGGCTCGTTTACAGCAATGCCCTGTAAGTCTGGACTGTTGGGCCAACCAAGTCCCACGCAGGAATAGCACCCTGGTCCGCTACTAAAAGGGAGCTCCCTTGGCACACTGCTGTGTCCTCACACCTAACCAGAAGAAATCGTTACTGAACAGGCTGCCCTCCGGTTTTCTCTGGGCCCAGGACAGTTCCAGCTTATAAAATGGGCAGGGGCAAAGGGCTCTGGATCTCACTAAGGGTACCCCTTCCCCACAATCTAGTCACGGGCCATGCACCCATCTGACAACAGTGGTTACTTCTTGGATCTGTCTGCAAAACTTCGTGTGAGTGTGAGTGTGTGTGTGTGTGTGTGTGTGTGTGTGTAGGATAGAGGACAACCTTGGACATTGTCTTTTGAGAGGTGCCCACCTTGTTTTTTGAGACAGTGTCTCACATTGGCCTGCTACTCACCAAATAGGGCAAACTGGCTTGGTTTGCAAACCCCAGGGATCTGCCCATTGTGTCTTCCTCCCTAGTCCTGGCATTGCTAACAAATGCAAGCATGTCTGGCCTTTTAAACGTGGGTTCTGAGTACTGAACGCAGGCCCCCTTCTTGCATAACAATCACTTTACCAATACAGCTACCGGCCCAGTTTCTGCGTGTTCCTGAGGAACTACATTTAAGCGTGTCTGCATTCTCTTCTTTTCTGTTTGCTTGGGTCGGGGGCTTCCTGGTTTGACCTTATTTTCAACAGTCTTTTTGGACGTGGCAATAAATGCCCTGGACCCCGAGTGTCGTCCCCTCTCCCACTCCTTTGATTCCCCCACCCCCCTTAGCAGGCCAGAACCAGGGCCTCACCTGGCAGTACATGATGTGGGCACCTGAGCCCAACCGCAGGCGTCTCTCCCAGAGGCCAAGCTGGCTTGTATCCAAACGAGAGAGCCCATCCCAGCTGCCCTAGGGTGTGGAATTCTGGACCGATTATCTCACGTCCCACCGCCAGCTGCTCCGGTGGCCTAAGTATAGCTAGGAGCCCAGTACAGAGCACAAAACCGCACAGGCTGCACAGAGGGGTCGCTGGAGCCTCCACTTTGCAGGCTAGGGCCTGGGATTGGGTCGAGGACCCATGATACACGCCACTGCGGATAGAACACCAGTCAAGGCTGCAGGTCCTGCCACCAACCCTTTTTAAAAAAAAAAAAAATCAAGGAAGTTGGAATTTTAAACGTTTGTCTTTTAATGTTGGTTCAATATTTTTAAACTACTTTTTTTTTTTTTTTTTTTGGAGAATGACCAGGATCAAGACAGTGCATGCTGGAGGAGAGGGTTTTTGCAGACATTTAGCTCATCTTCACTAAGGGCTTCGGGTCATCGTCCAATGCCACTGGGGAATGGGGGAAGTCCACCTAAGACCTGGATCCATGCCGCCCTCGACCTCTCTTTTCCTTCCCCAGCCTTGCTGCTAGCCCCAAACTGAATGGTGGTCCCAACTCCCAGAACTCTCAAACTTGGAACTTCAGATCCTTTGCTGTGAAGGTCAAGGCCCCAATATTCCCGTGGGAGTGCAGGTAAGACAAACTGTCCTGAGAAGGTGAAGAGACTCAGGCTCCCAAAGCCACGGCCGAGGCCCAAATGAACCACCCATTCCTAGACTCGGGACAGCCTTGTCGCCACCTACAGGCCTGCGAGCAGGAACCAATTCCCTTTCCGTAGCCACCAGCGGAGACGCAGCGTGAGAGACACGCGACCCCGCGCCCAGCACCGGCCTGTGCCCCGGCCTCCTCCAGCCCCTCCCCCCAGGGCGCTCCAGAGGCGGAGCGGAGGATCGGAGCGGGCGGCGACAGCAAGAGGCGCCGCGAGGGCGGGCCGGGGGCGGGGCGGGGCGGGGCCGCGACGGACTGCGGAGACGCGGCGGCGCACGGGGCGGTGCAGAGCGTTCTCGCCGCTGAGCTTTGCGGGCGGGTGCGGGCTCGCGCGGCTGTGGGGCGCTGTGGCGGGGGCCGGGCTGTACGCTAGCCAAGTCGGGGACCGGGGCGGGAAGCAACCACGGCGCCGCGGAGGCCCGGGGCCCGCGACGCTGCGCACAGCCTGGGCGCCGAGTAGCCGGGCCGGGCCGGAGTGCGGGCGGCGGCGGCGGCGGTGGCGGAGCAGCTGCGCCCCCCGCCCTCCCAGGCCCGGCGCCCGGGCCGCCGGCGATGGTGACACATGCGGCGGCGGCGCGCCGGCGGCAGGACCATGGTTGAGCGCGCCAGCAAGTTCGTGCTGGTGGTGGCGGGCTCGGCGTGCTTCATGCTCATCCTGTACCAGTACGCGGGCCCGGGGCTGAGCCTGGGCGCGCCCGGTGGCCGTGCGCCACCCGACGACCTGGATCTCTTCCCCACACCGGACCCACATTACGAGAAAAAGTACTACTTCCCGGTGCGCGAACTGGAGCGCTCGCTGCGCTTCGACATGAAGGGCGACGATGTGATCGTTTTCCTGCACATCCAGAAGACCGGCGGCACCACCTTCGGCCGCCACCTTGTGCAGAACGTGCGCCTGGAGGTGCCCTGCGACTGTCGGCCCGGCCAGAAGAAGTGCACCTGCTATCGGCCCAACCGCCGCGAGACGTGGCTCTTCTCTCGCTTCTCCACGGGCTGGAGCTGCGGGCTACACGCTGACTGGACCGAACTCACCAACTGTGTGCCCGGTGTGCTAGACCGCCGCGACCCAGCAGGTCTGCGTTCGCCCAGGTGAGCGCCCGCTGCGGGCGAGTGTGTCGGCGGGAGGCGGGGGTGGGGGTGTTAGTACCTTAAACGCCGGGCCAGATCAACCCTCCTTGCTCTCTTGGGGCCCCTTCCGATCGGCCAGTTCATCTGTCCCTGCAGCTGCCACTCCTGACCTCTGATCCCTCGTTTCACCTTCTTCTCTGCCTTCCCTCACCATTGGCCTGACTGCGCAGTGCCCAGACTTCCTCCTGGGTCACCGCCCGCTGCCCTCTGTCCACCCCACCTGCGGCGTCGTACTGCTGGCTAGCCTAAAAGATAAACCTCCGGGACTAAAGGTCCAACGTTGGGTCTAGAGGCAGAAAAATAGGGGTGAGTGTGTGTGTGTAGCCCATGCCTGTCTAGTACCGAAAGTGGAGCAAGAGATATGAGGTCCCTCTTCCCTTGCACCTGTGGTGTCTTCAGGCCCTCCAGTGCCTGCCAGCCTGGGGAGGAGCTGCCAGGAAAGGGGTGGGCTCTGCCTGCCGGTGTGTGCAGGTAGAACAAAGGCCTGTGTGACCCGGGCTGAAGGCAGCACTACCTGGCCACCCCAGCCACAAAAGTGGAACAAAAGCCTCGGGTTGGGGACTGCCTTCCCTAGAAATGTCTCCGCCACCCAGATTAGGGATAGCTGAGGCAGTTAGGGCTACTTGCGCAGCTAAGGACCTTCCATCAACCAAGGGCCCTTCGATCTTCTCCTTGTTTGAGGGATGCAGGTGGGGGCCAGTGGGGTTGGGGCAGCACCTCAGGAAGCACTTTGTAAAGTTGAGATTGTAGTCCTGTTCCTGTTTGGTGCCCGCTGAACCTTCCGGGATCATCTCCCCCACCCCACCCCTGGAAGGGCCAGGAATTAGGGCTTCTTGCCTGCCTTTGTGTCTCTTCCATAGTCACTGTGGGACTGAATTTACAGATGAGCTAGGAAGTAGGCGTGGGCATGTCTTGACTGATGTCGGTGTTTTCCTTGGTACACTTAGGGCCGGAAGGTGCTGGCTTTCTGATGGGGTTGGGAGCCTCCAGGGTCCAGCCAGCCTGGAAGCTGTTTAGGGTCCACAGTACTGCCTACCTTAGAGCACCAAGTTTATTTCTCAAACTGCAAGGTCACTAAGATATGAGAGTTAGGTAATAGATCTACTTATTTTGCCATACACCCTGCACCGTACCCCTGGCAGTTCCCGGTCTCAAAGTGAGCTGTTCCAGGACCCTAACTGAGACCCAGAGTCTCCTTTCCAGGCCCTTGAAACTGCTTCCTGCCCAGCACTAGCTCTGCTAACTCACACGTGTATTATGTTCCAGGTGCAGCACCCATTCCGTGGTTCAGCCATGCTCTTACGATGGGGCTGGGGCTGGCCATAGCAGCTGTTCACTTGTCAGCCAGCCAAGGCTGTGGGTGCCCAGTGCTGGGCCCTGACAGACCCCAGCAGGCCCAGGGAGGCCCTCTCTGTCTGCGGGATGTGGGGGTTGGGACATGGAGGGCATCCTATTTATAGGTGGTCCAGGCAAACGGTGCATGGCACTCTTGGAGCAGTAGAGAAGCCAGAGCCTACCCATCCTGGACGCGGTGAGAGGGAACCCTTGAAGGCTGTTCCCTCCCAGATGGCTTGTGAACTGGGTGGGCTGGGTCTTCCTCTTCTCTCTGCCCTCAGGGTTTTGGTAGTGCTTGGACAAATGACTCTGCCCAGTGGCTCCCAACCTCCCCATGGGACTTCTGCCTGTGGTTGCACTGAACTGGGCACACGTTTGGGTGACTAATGGGGATGGGCGCTTCTTCCGCTCCTTCCTAGGTTTGTGACTTACGGAGTCTCTGGTACTTCCTGCCTTGGTAGGAAACAGGTGTGTGAGCAAAGCGTTGGAGGTTTCTGTGGCCTCGGTCTACTACAGATGTTTCATATCTGCAAGCATCAGCCGGTGTACTTACAAGACCAGCCTGGAGAGATAGAGGTTGCTGGCTGACCTTGGACAGGTGGAACTGCCAGGGGCTGATCGTTACCAAGGACCACTGGCACCTGGGCCAGCTCTAGTCTGAGGACGTATCTACCTGGGCCAGAGAACTCTTCCTGATGAACACAGCGTACCTCTGGGAGCCAGTGAAGCCCACCGTTGGTGGCTCTGGACTCAGTTTATGACTTTCCTTAGTGGCTAGGGGTGAGGGTGGGAGGTTTTTATGCCGTTCTGGGGTGGTACCTAATGGGGCTGGAGTCCTCCAGGGTCAAATAGTGGGAGGAAGAGGAGTCTGGCATGATAGTAAGAGGCCTTGAGTCTTCCTCTCACATGCCCCCTTCTGTTGTGGTAATGATTTCTGTGACTGGGCAGGAAAAGGGGGCAGGGTTGAAAAGCCAAGCCCTCCATGGTTTTTGTGTTGAAAGCCCCAGTGTTGTGAGAAGCTCAGAGTGTGGCAGCTGTAGCCAGGCCCTCTGTGGGCCCATCGTTAGCGCCACATGTGGAGAGTTGAAGGTTTCCCTTACTTCACTTGGGTAAAGAATGAGCGCCGAGTGGACACCGCCGTGTGCAAATATTGCACATAGCTTTGGTTTCCTTTGCCAGTTTGTCTGGGTAGGAAATCCAAGCACTCTGCAGCTCTGGAGGCCGTTTAGTTTGCCCTTGGGGTATTAGTTTATCCATGCTTCATGCATTCCAGCCTGTGCCATCAGAGTTCCCAGCTGCCACCTCACTAGGATCACAATTGTGCTTTTAAAAACTTTCCTGGGGCTAGGAATGTGGCTCAGTTGGCAGAGTACTAGCCTAGCATGCAGGAGGCCCTGGGTTCTAGCCCCAGTACCGCATCAAACCAGATGTGGGAGTGTACCCCTCTAACTCCAGCATCCCAGGGCATGGGAGCAGGGGGACCAGAAGGTCACGGTCATCCTTGGCTGTAGAGTGAGTTCCAGCTTACACTACATAAAACCAGGTCTCAAAAACAATAACAACAAAGTTTTTCTTTTCTTTTCCATTTAAAACTCGGCTCCAACTTGGAAGCCACTCTCACTTTAAAAAAAGAAAAGCTATTACTACATTTTTGCTTTAGTGTGTATGTGTGTCTGTCTGTCTGTCTATGTTTGTATGTACCTGCCTTGGACATGTATCAGAGGTTAGAGACCAACTTGCAGAAGTCAGTTCTCTCGTTCCCACCATGTGGGGTCCAGGGGATGAGGTTTTATGGCTGGTGTCTTTTATCTATTGAACCATTCATCTTACTGGTTCCCTGAAGTGTGTGTGTGTTTGGGTTTTTTGTTTAAGCAAGCAGTACGTATGTTTTTAAATGTAAAGCCTTGCCATACTCCTACCTTGTAGGAACGGGCCATGGTTGTGTCCTGTAATCCATCCCACCCCCGTTGCTTCCCCACCTGCTTAGGGTGTCTACAGCAGTGATCTCAGTGGGCCCTGTGACTTGCTGGGAGTTCGGTCCTCAATATAATGATTTTGAGGCTCGAAGCCTTTAAGAGGAGAGCCTAGGTGATTTGGTTATCTGAGGACACCTTCCCGAGGGAGGGGGAGATCCACCCCGCTTAGTTCCTGAAAGACTGAATCTGGACCGTGGTTGCCCTGTGGCTTCCAGTCCTGCCATATGATCTCTCTCACACACTGTCCCACCGTGATGTCATCTGTGCACCACAAGGCCCTCACAAAATCTGAGCTGCTGCTGGCATCATGTCCTTAAACCTCTAAGAACTGGATTAGTCATCTCTGCTTTGGAAAGCACCAAGCCTTGGGGATTTCAGTACAATGGAAGAGAGAATGAGATAAGTCCTCAGCACCCCCATAAAGTAGGTGTTTAAAGATTGGCCCGTTCAAACTCATTGGAGTGGCTAAGCCTGGAAGGCTTGAGGCAGTATTTGGACATCTGTCCATCCTGAGCCCTGTACCTTAACTGGCCCTTTACTGTCTCCTGCCCCAGTGAGAATTATTGTCTCCAGGTAAAAAAGGCAGCTGTAGATTCAGGCCGTACAGGCTGTCCATCCCTAGGTAGAAATGTACAATATTACATGAAACCTGAGTCATCAGGCCTACTAGAAGCCATCCGACAGCCTTCACCCGTAGCTGCAGGGCAGGAATCAAGCCATGTTCTCTTGGCTCTGAAAGGGAACACTGGCAAGGTCTGCTGACTGACCATCCGCAGTGGCACATTCTAGTAGCCTACTCCTGTTCTCCAGGAGTTTCTCAGTCCTAGGCTGCCCACTCTGCCACCTCTCCTGGGGAGGATGGGCAGGGTCAGAGGCAGCACTATGGGGACATGGCCAGCTCGTCTCTAACTGCTTGTCTAGGAAGCTAGAAGCCAGGTGCCTTTCCACCCAGCCTCTCTTGTCCCCAGTGCAGAGGACTTGAGAGATGTTTCCAGAGCAGACGTGAAGCCACAGAGAGAGTAGGAAGGGGCTGTTGCTAGGGCTCTCCACTCACCTAGTAGGTTTGAAAAGAGTCAATAAAGTACAGATGCCATGCTTAGGAGAACGGTTACAGAGTGAGGGGCAGGTCGGTTCATCAGTCCAGGCTCCAGACTGAAGCGTTGAACCCCAGCTCTCCCGACCCACTGAATAAATGTATACACTGGGGGCAGGCAGGTACCTCTGCCCCTGTTTCAGGACCCATCAGCAAGGTGACGAAATGCATGTTACTAAGTGTCTGTCATCTTGTAAGACTTTTTTTTTTCTTTTTGGCTCTGGGGAACTCTGTCTTTCTCTTCCAAGTAAGACCTCATTATTTTGCTTTTGTTTTGAAGAGAGAGAGGGTTAGACTGACGGGGACGGGGAGAGGAATAAGCTCGAGACTCAGGGACAGGCAGAGGTGTGTGTAGTGCCCGTGGGAAGTGATGTGGGCAGCGTCTGAGTGGGTGGAAAACCCTCTCCCGTGTGTAGGGTTTTCCAGGTCGGAGAGAGGTATAACTGGTTCCAGAGGGCGGTTTTCTCTGGTGCAGGCCTGTTGCCCAGAGCCGGTCATAGGGATGAATGGGAGCAAGAGAGGTACTTGGAGATAGCCCCATTGGAGAGAGATAGCCCAGGTGTTATTGTCTCATCTGCCTTAGAATTCCGGCCTGTCATTGGCTGCCTTTTGGGCTTCTGGTCTTGTTTGTCCCTGAATAAAGTGCCCCTTCCTGCTGTGGCATTGTCCCCAGTCCCCAGGGTCTGTCACTTTGCAGACGTGGCACGTGCATTTTCACACACAGGAGAGGGCTAAAAGACCCAGGGAAAAGTCTCTCCTGCTTCCAGATAGCTTCCACTGGAGACGGTATACCCTACTTCAGCCTTAGGGGGACACTGGGGCCTGGCAAACCCAGGCTGGATGAGCTCTCTTTCCTCTATTGCAGGCCCTTATGAGGCAGGCCCATTGTGTGGGCACTGGGAGCTTGGCTGATCCACACCCTTTTCCTATACTCCTATTGAGCCCGGAAAACTTGTCATGTAGCGGAGGCTTCTCGACCTTCTGTGGCTGGCTGGTGTTCTGCCTGAGTGAGATGCCCTTCAGGGACCGTTTGAAGCCTTCCCGCGTATTCCCAGCTATACCCCAGTTATTCACTCATGGATTCCCTGAGACTTTGGCCTTGGCAGCCTGTCACAGGAAACAACCCCAAGTTCTAGGAATGTTTCGATCCTCTCTACGAACAGGACTTGGCACCAGGGGAGGGAGCATACAGTGGCCTGCCTGTGTGCCTGCCCTCTCGTGTCCTGGGGACATGTGCTAAGGAGGGTTCCAGAATGGATCCTCAGGGCTAGAGGGAGCCTCTGAGCCAGTCTCTTCTGCCTTGTGGCCAGAGCCAGTGTGTAACCCTGGGACTCAGTAGACACATCCCCATCTTTATTTTATGATGGAGGTAACCGGCCACCACTGGGGTCTAGAGAAGGACTGTATCCAGCTCGAGACTGTGCCCAAGTCTTGTGGGAGCCATAGCCATTCGTGACCACTTGAAATTCCGCCGTGTGCCAGCAGGGAGGGCCCAGCTCCCCATCTGGTGAGCAGGCTGTCTGTGGTACCCTGGTGGGCACTGTTGAGCAGGACCTTGTACATATGCATGGGGCTGCAGAGAGAATCCACTCCCCACAGCCCTGCATCTGGCTTGGGAAGGCCATGAGCCATGCAGCTGCCTCTGTTTGTTTACATGGAAATTGCTAAAAGGTTCAGCAGCAGGGACCTCAGAACGGATCAGTAGCTGGAGATAATCATTGGACCGCTTAGACTGGGGGATTAATGGTTTACAGAACTGTAAAGCACAGGGGTCAATGGCCAAAGTCATCTACCCCTCTGGTCATGAACAGGAGCAGGTTCCCTCCCTCTTGTGGCAGGCTCAAGCCTCTGCCTCCGTGGGTCAGGCTACTCCCGCAAATGCCTGGCCATTCCTCAGAAACTGTGCTTACCCTGGGGACTCTGCTGGGCCTGCATCTGGAGTCAGAACAGTATGGAGTTGAGTTTGGGCTGCTCCCTGTCTGGACCACTCAGAGCCTCATTTTCTGTCTTCACTCTTGTGGAATGGTGAGAGTCTAGGGCGCAACAGGGTGGTAAGCTCCACTCAGTGCAGGGGGCTAGGTAAGGATAAGAGATGCTTTGGCTGCCCAACAGCAAGGAAGCCAGCTAGGGAGATAGAGGGGAGCAGGAGCTGGGAGTGGCAGGCAGCTCCAGAGCCATACTGAAGTGGCCCAGAGTAAGTGGCCTTGAAGCTGGTCCAACAAAGTACAATCCCAGCTTCGCCTTTGCAACATTTGTGCCCAGTTTCCACTTCTGTAAATGGTCACCTTGACTGTGCCTGCCTCAGGGCTAGAGACCAGGACCGATCTCTGCACCTACAGTTCCCCCACGGGCCTGTCCATTCTTTTGAGAGGTTACTCACTGTAAAAAAACAGAGTTTTGCCACTTCTGGGGACAGAAAAAAGGGACCTCCAGAGCCAGCTCTCGACCTTACTCTGTGACCTGGTGGGACCTGAGGCTAGCAGCTAAAGCCTCGGCAGGGTCTAAGTTGTCCTTGAACTCCCTTATGTAACAGAAGGTGATCTTGAACTCTGCTCTCTGGATGTTGAGATTGGAGCCATACTCCACCGTGTATAATTTATTCAGTGTTGCCTACTGAACTCAGGCCCCTGTGGGTGCTAGGTAGGTATTCTGTCAACTGAGCTCCATCCCCAGCCCAAATGTGGACATAAGGCATGTTGAGCCTGGTAGTGGTGTCCATGGACTGACTCCCCTCTGGACTCACAGGAACTAAAGGGCAAGGGCAGGAAGAGTGAGCATGGCATGGGGCTTGCTCCTTGAGATGTGGCATTGGGTCAAGCCCAGGCTCCAATCACACACACACACACACACACACACACACACACACACGAGTGTGCGAGGGTGCAGTGGAGAGTCTGGGGGTATGTTCGCTTCTGCCCCATTGTAGTCCCAAGGTGGAGTCTCTCCCTATCTGCCCCACCCTGCTGTCTGCTATTTCATGATTCTCCTTTCTTCCTTTTTGTTGTTGTTTTGTTTTGTTTTTTGAGACAGGGTTTCTCTGTGTAGCTTTTGGATCCTGTCCTGGAACTCTTTGTAGACCAGGCTGTCCTCGAGCTCATAGAGGCCTGCCTCTGCTTCCCGGGACACCACTGCTCCGCTCCTATCTTCCATTTATTTGTTAGCATCTAGGCTACCTCTCCGCTAAACCAAACACAGAGCTGTTCCGATGTTGCAAACTTGCTAGGCCCTGTATCCAACTGTGCTTGGCCTCCCCCAGCCTGCAGTCTGTGCTCAGCCTGTCTCTGAGGTGTATCCTTGCTGGTCCATGACATGCATATATAATCCACCCACCTCCCAAATCAGCCCCATGGCTGTCTAGACACAGCTCCTGTTTTCTAGGCTTTGTTCTGCGAGCAGCCTGGAGGAAGCTTCATTTCATGTTGCCTGCCACGGTCCGGGTTATTAAAACTGCACATGTCTGTGGTCCTGTACACCTTGTCTAGTAAGACAGGGTGGTCCATCTCAGCACAGCAGGCCCTGCAGACTTAGGCATGTAGTTTAACTGCCATGAAATAAGCCCCAGTGGCCTGGGTGCCCATCTGCCTGCCTCCTCCGCTGGGTAACTGGGTAATCTCTCCTGTGTGTTGTCTGCTGAGATTTTCTCTACTGTTATCTGTTTGTGTATTTGGCCTTGGTTTTCCTCTGTGGGGTTGTTTATTCTCTCCCTGGTGGCTGGTAGGAGCCTCTCTGTGTCTTAGGGCCAAGTTCCATGGGTGATCTGCCCAGCAGATGTCACTTGCAGCATGCCCACCCACCTTTAATGTGGCTCTAGGCTCTTGGCTTACTTGGGCACTGCAGTGGCTAGAACCAAGACGGCTCGAGCACCCTCTGTCCTGTCACTGGGACCATGTGTACACATGGAGTGGATGTGCCTGCTGACCTCTGACCCCTCGGGGACCTTGCTGATAGAGGCAGTTTCCACCATAGGCCTTGATAGCCAAGGGAGTGGACAGATGACTGTCTTATTACTGTCCTCCCACCAATGTGGACACTCCAGTGGACACTCCAGTCTACCTTCAGAGGTGCCCACTAGGGCCAGGGTACACAAGCTGAGCCCAGGAAGGCAAGTGCTGCAGGCCGCATTAGCAGGGTCTCAGACAGTTGGAAGAAAGAGCCTTACAGCTAAAACCAGAGCCTGGAGGCTGCTGCTTGGAAAATACCCAGGCTCCATATCTGTGCACAGGAAAGTGGGCCCCAAAGACCCATCCCTGTTACTTGCAGCCTGACCAGGACCTTGGACACCACTTGTCTGCATCTGGTACCTGGCCCAATCCCCTCCCCATCCACAGTCAGCACCATCTGCTGCAGCCACACCCAGGGCTGTCCTCCGCGTGATGCTGTTCTGTGGACGAGCTCCTAGCTCTGCCCTCCCAGGGGAGGAGCTTATCACGGATGCCCCTACACACTCAGCCCCAGCCCCTGATGCCTCCTCACCCCACCAGCGCGGCCCCCCTGAGTCTCTTTCTGACTGAGAATTAGAACACTCCGGGGCTTGCACAGCCCAGGGGACAGATGTAGACAGTTGCTTCTAGCTCACGGGCAGCAAAGGAGAGCAGCTCCCTCCAAGTCGGCACTAAAATTCCCGTGTAAATATTTACCTCTCTGGAGCTTTGGTGTCCTTGGGAAATAAAGACTGGAGACGACTGAGTTTTGGTGTTTATGTCACCATGGTGAGAAACGAGGTGAGCGTCCTTTGAAGCAGGGAAATTGGGGGTGTAGGGGATAATAGCCTTCTTGAGTCCGAGACCTTAGGGAACGCTTTGTCACAGCTCTACTGGAAATGGAGGACTAGGGGAAGGTACCAAAGAATGAACTGTAGGGGAGCCAAGACGGGCTTTGCCAGGGCAGATGGCAACTGACCCACTACAACCCTCACTCGGCGCCAGGCTTTCTTCATTCAGTCTCATCATTAGGGACCCCGTTCTGCAGACAGGAAACTGAGGTCAGAGCATGAATAAATTGTCACATAAGGTCACCCACGGCAAAGCCGAATGCCTATGGTTCCAAAGACCCCTATATCCCTCTCCTACCTCTTTAGTGACAGGCAGAGGGGGCCTCCCACCAGGGGATCTAGGAGTCTGGCTCATGCCGGGGTCTTGGACCTACCGTGCTGCCTGTCAGCAATGGGGGTGGGGGGGGTAAATGTAGCTGGTCACGGTAGGCCTGTCAGAGGCCTGGGATAATGTGAAGGACCTGGGTGGAGGTTCCCACATAGCCTGACTAAATGAATGGTTGTGCAGGTTCATTAACTGTGGCATGGGGGGTCCCCAGAGATCAGAATCAGGGGGATGGGATAAGCAGATGGGCTCCCTAGTACCTAGAGGCCTTTTAAAGTATAATTGTTAAAGATTTATTTTTATGTTGTTTTTGTTTATGTAGATGACGTCTGTTTTTGTGGGAGTGTATGTGTGAGTCACTTTGGAGGCCAGGGGGAGGCCTTGGATCCCCTGGATCTGGAGTTACAGAGGTGGCTGTGAACTGCCCAGTGTGGGTGCTAGGAACCAAACCCAGGTCCTCTGCAAGAGCAGCAAAGGCTCTGAGCTGCTGAGCCATCTCTAACCTCTCGTTTAATTTTTAATCTGATTATGTGCCGAATGTGAGGGGGGACAACTTGCAGAAGTGGGTCCCTCTGTCCACCCTGAGGGTTCCAGGAATCGAGCTCCAGCGGTCAGGCCTGGTGAAGTGTTTACCTGCTCAGTCGCCTTGGGAGACTGAGCCTAGAGGTTTGTGAGGGAAAGACAGGCCCTGCCAAGGCAGAGGTGGGGAGAGAATGGGCTACAGGAAGACTTTGGTGGCCATGCCCTTCTCTGCCTGGAGGAGCTTGGGGCTTCCTCTGCCACCTCTGTCCCTGTGGCAGGTGCCAGGTGTGGATTTACTCATGGAAGTTCAGGCGAGGCTGCTTTCCAGCTCACCTCCTGAACTCCAAGAAGATTCACTGCCTTCCCCATCATGCTGTTTACAGCCGTCGGGAAGGTGAGTCCTTTAAGGACAGGTTTGTGCCTTTGCTTTCCTGGAAGCTGGGCTGGCACTGTGCCCAGCAGGAAATGCAGCTTCTGTAGGGGACCAGCCGGTTTTAGTCCCATGGGTAGAAGGCAGAAATGGGAGCAATGGACCGTCTGAAGCTCATCTCCTCACATCCTCAGCTCTCAGGGAGCTGGCTTGGAAAGGGACCCGGGTAGACTTAGACCTGACAGTCCTCCATGGAATGTACCGCAGGCCCTTGGCCTTGTAGGATCCAGATCCCAGCAGCCTGGGATTGTTGTGTTCAGTAGAGTTTTTAGAGGAGCAAAACTGGTGTGTGTGTGTGTGTGTGTGTGTGTGTGTGTGTGTGTAATAAAGATTTATTAGGATGTCTGGGCAGTCGACATCAGACACTGCATGCTGGAGAGGCTAAGAACCCAATAGCACACTTGGTCTGGGTGTGCAGATGCCTCTGAAGGCCTAGAAGATTCCTAGAGCTTCTAGGCCTTCAGTCTGTGCTGGGTGCTGATGCCGTGAAGAATGGCAACCCCACCAGGAATGCATGTACCCTTGACCAAGGGGGCAGACCAGCCAGCAGCCATGCTTCCCCCTCCAACCTCCCTGCATCTAAGCCGTCACTGGAGGACAATGGGATGGTCTTCTTCCCCAGTTCCTGGAAATGCCTTCACAGACCCACCCAGAGATGTGTCTCTCAGTTGATTCCAGATGCAATCACATTGACAATCGAGATAGCCATCCCGGAAGAAAGGTCTTCTGGCTTAGTCTGCAGTGTGGGTGTGCGCCTTAGGTCAACCTCGGCTGCTGTTCCTTGGGTTCTGTCTGCCTTAGCTGCCTTTTAATTGATAAGTCTCTCACTCACCTGTAGCTCCATAAGTAGGCTAGGCCGGCCAGAGAGCCTGAGGGATCTGCTTGTCTCCGCCTCACCTCCCCAGTACTGGGATTACTAGTGTGTAATTACAAGCCACCAAACCTGGCTTTAAAAAGAATTGTGTGTGCGGTGGGTAGGTGCAAGTGTGTGTGAAGTCGTCCGTCTCCGTGCACACTGCTGAGGCCAGAGGAAGACATCCATCGGTCTCCACTCACTCCTCTGAGCCTGGCAGCCAGCAAGCCCTGCTGATCCCGTCTACACCCTCTACAGTGCTGGGGTTAGGAGTGTGTGTGGGTGTGGGTGTGTGTGGGGGTGGTGTTTTTCAACCTTTCAATGGGTGCTGGCAGTTTGAGCTCAGAAGCCAATACTCAGAGGTGTGTCCCTTAGTTGATTCCAGATGCAATCTTGTTAACAATCAAGATAGCCATCACAGGTGTCTTTCTTCTGGCTCAGTCTGCATCAAGGCCAGGCCCCCTTTTGCCTGTGGGTTCCTCACATTGCTCACAAATGTCCAGAAGACTTGAGGGGTAGAGGGTGTGACCCTCCACATGCAGCTGGGGCTGTGGGTCTCCTCCCACACTGCAGCATCCTCCCTGCACTAGATACTACCCACAGTGAGCACCGTACCATCTCCACCTGGCACATGCTCCCAGACAAGAAACTGGGATGGGGGGATTTGAACCTGTGCTGACTCCAGGCCCTGCCAGCCACCCTCATTATCCTCTGTATCCTCCCTTAACCTCAGCCCTACTACGTCAGTCACTGTGTCCCCTGACCCCTTCCCCCATGTGTTTTTCTGGTCAGGATGGGACTGTGTGTGGTCTTGGCTTTTGTTCGCTTTCGTAGTGTGCAGCAGACAGGTGGAAGGAATGAACTGTGAGTGACCCTCCCCTGGTAATAATCACAGCAACTTTGCCAGGTCAATAGGAGGGCTTACTACAGAGCCATGGGGCGATGCCCTGCAGGGAGGGCGTGGTGGTGCTTGGCCATGAGAAGGGAGGCAGGCAGCTATCCCTTGAGGAGACGGATGCCGAGCTGTCCCAGTGTGGGGTGCTCTAACTGAGCTGGACACCAGGGTGCAGCTGCTGCGCTGCTGGGTTTCACGGGCCCAGCCAGTACACAGCCTTCCTCAGCGCAGCCCCGTGAGGCAGAGGCACTTCATATCCCAGCTGCAGACTGGAAAACCACTCAGAGTTGAGGGCTCCAGACGATGTGCTAGCCCAGGGGTCTTTCCAAAGGCCTCTGTTTCCAGGGCCACCCCTGAGGGACACTACACCTTTGCAGTCTGTGGTAGGTACCTATTTTTCCTACTTAGCCCACATACGACAAATCACCTGTGCCCATTTCCTTGTGTGCAGACTTCTTGGTTGTTCTTGTGGTGCCTGCCCACACTTGGGGAGCGAGTGTTACTTAGTTCCAATGCCAGGCATTCTTTTCCAGTCCTCTGGGGGTCCTTAGTGCAAACAGGTGACACCTAAAGTTAACCATCACTTAGTACCCTTTGACACGTGCCCCAGACCAGAGGCAATGGCAAGTGCCCAATCAACATGGCCATTATTTCCAGGTACCTACTTGATGTCCCCAAAGGACAATCTGGGCATTGCAGAACAATCTGAAGTTGATCTGATGGTTAACAAGTTGCAAATATGTACCCAGCGAGGCCGACCAAATTACCTCTCTGTGGATGCTCAAGCATCCAGGCTCCAAGAGAAGAGAGGTGGGCAGCCATAGGAAGCAGAACATCTCAAAGGGCCGAGCCCAACAAGGCCTACCCTTCCTTGAGCAGTATAGTATGTTAGGAGAGGGAGGCTGGGACCTGGTGTCCCCTGCAAACCGCACCTCCCCTTCCAGTCTGCTTGCTGCTACTTAAACATATCACCCTCGATTTTTGGCTGCTTTTCTTCGTCATGGATGCTGCCGCTCACAGAATGGGGTTGCACACCCCGAGCTGTAGCGAGGATGATAATAAGGCCAGGTGTCAGCACAACACAGATGTTCTCCAGACTTCCCCAGGCTGCCTGTGGCTTCCCTGTGCTGATGGAATTAAGTGCTGTCACGTGTCGGGAGGTTGGTTCTATTTGTCCTCCGAGGCTAAAGAAATACACAGAGAGCAGTGACTCCCTATGAGGTGGTTCGTGGACGGAGGAGGCAGGATGAGTTGGTTGGGTGAAGAGGCTGGGGTGGAAATAATGTATATTGTGGAGAGCTTCTGCTTGGTCACCAGCCGCCTCTGCAGGCCCTCCTTGAACCAGAGAGGGACTTGGACCCCCTAGGGAGCATGCATTCCTCAGGAGCCGGAGGGACATAGGTATTGTGGGTGCAGGCATTCTTAACTGAAGGCTCAGTGAGGAAGTAGGCATGTTTGCATATTTTCCTAGCCTTGAGGGAAGCAGACCTAACCCTGCTTGTGCTGAACCTCACCCTCAGCTCCTGGTCAACATTTGTGACCTTGGGTCCTGCAGCCCAGCAGCTAGCCTTTGAGTGGCAGGTCCCAGGAGCAAGTGTTCTCTTTTGCCATGCATGAGAGGTCCTTAAGGGAAGAGCAGTAACATAGAACCCCAGAGCCCAGGGTCTGTACCCACCCCTATTATACACAGTGGTTCCCATGTCTTTCTGCAGTGTGGCCTGACTTTAAGGCACTAACTGGGGTGTGTGTATGTGAGAGGGGGCCCCTCCTCGGGATCCTACTGTCAGGGTCATTAGACCTGGGCCATGGGTACGTGCCCTTATCCTTTCAGACCCAGCCAAGACCCATGTCATTTGGACCTCTGAGGTGCCAGAAGCGTGCCCTGGCTGCCTTACTCAGCTGCTCCTGTGAGCCAGTGTGGAAATAGACTCGCCAAGCTTTGAGGACACAGCTGTGATTCCCTGGGATCCTGCTGGAGTCTGGACTGTGGCAGCTGAGACACAGGTCTCACCTGCCCATACGTACCCCAGTGCAAGTCTGCGAGCCTCCTGGACTAAAACAGAGGCTCAGAGGGCAGGAAGCCTGCTCTCGACAAACACGGCCACCCTCATGCCTGTGTGTGTGTGTGTGTGTGTCCCCCCTCACACATGCACCCACGACAACTCATGCTTGGAAGCCCATGGTGGCTCAGACATTCCGGATCAAGAATCCCATTTTCCTTACAAGCGCTTGGCACTCACACATTTTCTCCTGCTTGGAATTCCTTCCCGCGAGTGCCCGCTAAGAACTGAGCAATTTTCCACTTGGTGGCTGGGCCCTTTCTGCATCCTGGCACTAGGATGTGGGAGGATATGTCTCAAGGGTGACCTCTCGCTGCCGAGGTGGACTGAAGTCTCAGCCCAGGGTCGGGTCCGTGGCCATGCAGAAGTCTGTTGCTAGTACGTCTATGCATCTGAAAGCTGGGACTAAGATGGTTCCCTTTCTTCCCTTGTGCCCTCCTGGGAGAGAGGCGCCCATCTAGGAGGATGGCAAACTTTATGTCCTAGGTGACACTGGTGTGCTGTGCTTTCACGCCTGTCCTCCTCACAGCCAGTGCTTGCTGTGACCCTCCTTTGGAAAGGACAAGGACCAGCACCTGGAAGAGACTGAAGAAGGCACTGAGCCTCTGTCCTGGCAGCCTAGAGGACAGGCGTGTGGTCCCACCTTCGGCTTCTCCTATTGGGATGGTTGGAAGGCAGCTCTCAGCACAGAGACCTGGGGCATGGACATGAGGAAGAGGGTACGGTGTATGATGTCCGAGTGCTTTCACCAGTGCCAGCCTGCCCCTTCCTTCCAGGCTGTTTTTACCCTGGCACAGAGTCATTACCAATGGGACCCTGGGTGGGGAGTCACAGAATCAGCTGCCCTTCTTTCTCGTTGGGGAGTGGTGTCCAAGAACAAACCAATGGAGGTATGCAAGTGTGTGTATAAGTGGGCGCCCTATGATGCCTCTGCCTGGTCGCAGTAGGTCCAAGAGGCGAATGCTGGATCATGTGGTCAATCTGTTTGTGTCAGGGCTTCGTCATGTTCCTAACAGGAATATACAGGATTCTCCTCTCACTTGCCAGCTCTTATTTTCTGGGTTGCTTTGTTTTGGGATAATGTCTCCCCTCGCCCAGGCTGGTGTACAATAGCTATTCATAGCCTAATCCCACTATTGTTACTCACTGCAGGCTACAGCCTCAGACTCTGGGCTCAAGCAGTCCTCTGCCTTGGCTTCCAAAGCGGCTGGGACTGCTACATACCACCAGGCCTGGTTGTTTTCTAATAGCCATGCTGGCACATATGAAGTGGTACCTAATTCACTAATGGCGTTGAGCACGGTCTGTGCTTTCATGGGTGTGTGCAGGTGTGAAGGCCACGTGTCTGCATCAGGGGTCTCCTCCCATCCCTCTCACCTTTCTGTTTATTTGTTTAGTTTTGTTGTTTTTGCTTTCTTGAGACCAGGGTGTGTACAGGGCTAGCTTAGAACCTGCTATGAAGACCAGGCCACTGCCAACTCACAGAGCTTCCTGTCTCCACTCCTGAGTAGTAGGATTAAAGTGGCGTCTGCCAGGCCCAGCCTCCACCTCATTTTCAGAGGCACAGTTTCTCACTGCATCTGGGGCTCGCCTATTTGAATGAGCTGTCTCACCAGCAAGCCCCTGCCACTCCCAGTGCTGGGGTTACAGGCATGCGCCACCATGCCCTAATTCTCAGTCCTCTTGTTTGTATGTCATATGCTTTGCCATTGGGCCGTCTCCCCAGCTTCCTCGTTGTGGTCAGGTCATATGCTTTGCCATCCAGCCGTCTCCCCAGCTTCCTGGTTCTGGTTTAGATTTGCAGTCCTCTTGTGCTCAGTCGTGGTGAGCATCTTGTGAGCGTCTTCGCCCTTTGTATATCTTTGGGAAACTGGTTCTTCAACTTCCTTACCTATCTTTCAATGGACCGTTTGGTGTTTTATTAAGTTGTAAGAGTTCTTTATATATTATGGATATCTGGATATGTATCTATTACCAAATACAACATCTGCAAATATTTTCTCCTATTCTGTGAGTTGTCTTTTCACTCGGTTGATGACTTTGACACACAAGAGTTTTAAATTGCAATGAAGCCCAGTGTGTCTCCTTTTTCTTTCCAAGAAATCATCATCCAGTCCACCCTCAAAGCTTCTCCCGATGTTCATTTGTTTTTTAACTCTGTTTAGTTGACTGATCACTCAGCGTGTTCTGTTACCTGAAGGAAGACAGGGGCCCAAGGGCTCAAGGTACAGACTGAGCACTTGTCTAGGCCTGGATCCGATCACACTGCCACCAGGTGGGGTGATGAGGTTCCAGGCTCATTCTGTAGACTATGGCTGTCTAGTTCTCCATCCCTTCCCCTGTAGACTGATCTTTGTTAAACTGGAAATGGGTGGGGGATGAATATGCAACTCTTAAGTGCTTACTTACTTCAAGGACTCCTTACTCTGTTTTGGCTCTGTCCTTCTTTGTGCTGGTACCAAACTAGTTTTGTTTGGTATTTAGTGGTGTTGGTTTTTGTTTGTTTTTTTGAGACAAGGTTTCTCTGTATAACAGCTCTGGCTGTGCTGGAACTCACTTTGTAGACCAGGCTGGCCTTCAACTCACAGAGATCTGCTTACCTCTGCCTTCTGAGCAGCGCTGGGTTTAATGGCGTGCACCACCACTGCCCGCCACCACTGCCCGCTACCACACTGTTTTGATTGCTTCCGTTTTCTAGTAAGTTTTGAAATGTGTGACCTTTAATTTTGCTCTTTATGACACACACTTTGGTGATTTGAGATGCTTCCATAAGACTCTTAGATGAGCTCTATCTACACGGAAAATACTCTGTGATTATGACAGGCATAACGATCTGTGTTAATCCCACCAGTCGAAAATAAGACCATTACCACGCTTTAAAGCCAAATTTATAGCAAGCTTTAAATAAAAATTGGCCAGGTGAATGGGCTCTGGCCAGGGCCTTACCTTCATTCTGGGAAATGGCCCCTATCGAGTTTTGCAGCAGCTTAAGTATTTCCCAGTGGGTCCATTCTGGCCAGCACCCATCCTGATGTGTTTCCTGCCTGTGGGCCTCCTCTTGCCCACATGTAATCCAGCACATCCGGTGCATGTGGGTCAAACTTGTTTAGGAGAATGAGAACGTGTGGCTTGTTATCTCCAATAACCTCCAGCATCTCAGGAACTACCTGTCCTTGGGCACGAGGCTCTCAGGTCGGAGGCATTTTTGTTTTGTGGATCTCTAAGGCATGGTAATGAAAATTGAACTGTGGCTCCCACATCTACAGACTGTAGTTCTGTAGTTCTTGGTTAGGTCTTCTCACTCATCCACATGAACATCTGTCCGTGTCAGTTTTCATCTCTTCCATTCGAGGCCTATAGTTTTAGGATACAAATCTTTTTTCCTCCTTGCTTTGAGCTTACCCTTAATGCCACTGAAAATATAGTTGTTTTGCTAATTTCCTTTTCAGATTCTTTATTGCTAGTATATTCAACCGATTTGTGAATTTATATCCTACAACACTGCCGAGTTAATTAGTTGTAGTGTTCTCTCCCCTCCCCTGTCGTTTGGGGTCATATACATATAAACTCGTTCGTTGCTCTGCAAACATAATTTTATTGTCTTTTCCTGTTTGGATGTCTTTTATTTCTTCTTCTTGTCTATTTCTAGGATCTCTGTTTCTAGGATTATGTTGACTAGACCTGGCAAGTGGGTGTTGTGTTTATTTCTGATGTCCCTGAGCTTCCCCGCCCCCTTACTGGTCGCTAGGAGTCGCAGAAGCCGGTAGTCAGGTACATAGACAATACTGGTGGCTGGAACCCATCTTCATGTCCTCGCCTAGCTATTGCTCTCCAAAGGCTAGAATTGCACACAGGCAGGCCACCTCTGTTCTCAGCCTCAAGGAGCCCTGTGCAGGGTGGACAGGGCTGTAGAGGCTTCTGAGTCCTGGGCTGCTGGCCTGGACACCGCACAGGGTCTCTAACCCAGCCAACAGCACTGCTCACAGCCAAGTTCCAGGGTGTTCAGGAGCCAGTGCAGAGCCCCCTTTGCACACTCACAGCAGACACTCTGCTGTTGGGGACTTCCATCAGCCAGGAGGACCCTAGCACCCTTGTAGGGATGGTAGCCACAGTACTATACCCAAGCCTCTACAGGGATCATTGTTGTCTTCCTCATCTTTGTGAAAAAACTTTGTGTGTGTGCACGCGTGAGCGTGTGCGTGTGTGTGAGCGCTTGCACTTATGTTTGCACCTACGTGCATGCCTGCCTGCCTGCCTATCAGTGTCTTTGTCTGTGTTGGCTTGTCAGTTCTTGCTTCCTTTTCAGCCTCAGGCCAGGGATGGTCACAGTACAGAAAGAGTATCTCAGGGAAGGGAATTTGACACCTAACTGCAGCCCTGCCTTCTACTCCTGAGCTCCCTCTGCACCCAGGCCCTCCCTGTTTCACAGACCCAGGATGCAAAGCACCCAGAGACTTGTGACCTTAGGAGACGTCGATTGCCCCACCCGTGTGGTCTCTCTGTCTCTCTCACTTTCTCTCTCTCTCCACCTGGAGACCCTTCTGCAGGCAGTTTCTGGTCCCCAGATCTTTCTCTGACCACCCAGAGCTTCCCTACCCCCACCCACTGCTTGCTGAAGACATTGTGGTCTCTGCCAGTCTTTTGCTCTCAGTTTTAGGGAGTGGCTTTGGGATTGTTAGCCAGTGGGCTTCCTGCCAAGCCTCACCTCAGAGGCTTAACTGAGGCCTCATTCTGCCCAGGCCCCATGGGGCCAGACTAGTGGAGAAACAAAGCAAGAGAGAAAAACAGCAGCTCTGCCTGGTGTGCATGGGGGCCATCAAGTAGGCCATGGCCAGAGCAGCACTCCCTTACGGAGACAGGTGTAGGGTGGGTCACTGGCGTGTGTGGCCTGTGCTGGCTTCAAAATAGTGTGATGAGTTATGTCGCTGTGATATGGTGTGTGCAATGCTGGGGTGGGCCCTCGAGGGAAACCATGGAGACTGTGCATAGCCAAGGGGCTGCAATTACAGATCCAGGGGTCCCCTGGGTGATCTGCGGGGCTCTCTTAGAGAGAGAGAACTACCATAAAGGCGGAAAAGAGAGAACTGACTTCACACAGTTGCTTTGCCCTCTGTACACACGCCGTGGCCTGCACACACATCCATACACAAGTGCACATCATAATAATAGCATAGGCTTAATTAAAAAGAAAAATGACATGAGGTTCGATGGTGTCCCAGTGGCAGAGCTGGGACTGTTCTTCCAGAGCCCCTCAGAAGTGCTGGCAAGGCCGAGTTGAGGTGGTGTTTCCACAAAGGGTCATGTGACCTCAGTGCCACCTGCACCCAGTCTGGGGTGTGGAAGGGTCTGCATGTTCCCGTGGGCACCCTATGCACGTGAGATAGATCTGAGGACCACAAGAACCTTAGGAAGCATAAGGAGACAAGGCCAGTGATAGATGCAGTGGGATCATGTGACCAAAGCATGGCATGGCTCTGTGGTCATATTGCATGGGGTGGACAGTTGGATGCCTCACACTCTGCCACACAAGCCCCGCTCCGTGGCCTCACACATCTCTGAATGGCCCCGGGACTCAGCTCTTATTCTGCTGTCACCTCCTCTTTAGGAAGCATGGTAGCACCCTGTAGATGCTGATGGGCGTGTCCCTATCGCAGGAGGAGCAGTGTGACAAGCACAGGTGACAGCTAGGCCGCAGCTCCCTGCAGGTTGCCCTCCTTCTCTGTTTCAGCAATCTTCTGGCTTCTGGGTCAAGCCTTCATTTCCACTGGGAACCTGTCAGTTGACACCACCCTAGTTGACCCCCAGAACCCCCTCATGTCAGAGGCCCTGTGCATGACGTGTCTGGGGTCTAGCCCCTGTAGCTTGTCCTTCCCTATACCCACCAGGATGGCTAAGCCCTCTTTGCTGCCATTGCATATTGATACAGCCCTGTGCCACAAATTCCCCACTAAACTTTAGCTTCCCCAAGGCATTGAGGGCCCAGCAGCTTACCCAAATGCCTGGCTAAAGTGCACTGGGATGGCTACTCCCAGAAAGTGTAGTCCCGCAGCTGCCAGAAGGGAAGGCCCTTTTTCCTGAGTGAGCCTCAAACCTGGGTGTCTCTACCCTGCTGGGTGTGGTTGTGCCGCCCCTGACAGAAATGTCTGGAGCACTCCTGCAACTGCAGGAACCTAGCCGCTCCCAGCCAGAGCAGGCCAAAGCCATCCAAGCCTGTGCCTGTCCAGACCAGCCAGGATGATCCCCTAGATCCTCTTGGCTTGTCTTAGTGCAGTAGGAGGGCTTGGGGCACTCCTTGGGCTAAATCCTTATTGTGTTGCTCAGACCCCCTCCCACTTCCCAATCCTAGCTGCTCCCCGTTAACTCTTTTCCGACTGTGGACTGCCCCAGCCTCGTTAGTGCATGCCAGACTTCTCCAGATACCCAAGATACTTGAGCCTTACAGGCTGCGCTGTCTCCTTCAACTACTCTGGGATAAAGGAGCTTAGGTGTGGCCTAAGGCCAAAGTTGGGCAGGGGAGGAGGACTGAGGACGCCGTGGAGGACAATTAAGTATGTTTTCAGACAGAAAAACCTGTGGGCACGCAGCCAAGCTGCTGGCCAGCCCCCCCGTCCCCCATGTCTATCTGAAGCCTCCCACAGAAAGGGAAGGAAGGCACCAGAGGACTGGAGAGGCCCAGCCTTGCCCATTTGCGTGTCCTCAGACACCTGCCATGGGCTAGTGAGACGTTCACTGGGCAAAGGTGCTGGCCGGCAGACCTGGTGATCTGAAGCCGATCCCAGGGCCCCATATGGTAGAAGGAGAGAACTGACCTCCACACCTGCCCTCTAACACACACGCACGCCCGCACACATATACACATACGTGAATAAACACTCTATAGGCAGAGCGCACACAGCAAGGCTTCTTGGAGAGGCCCACCCTCCTCCAGGCAGGGTACTGGTCCCTGGAGGCTCCAAGGCCCCAAGGCCTCATGCTGCAGCCAGAATCTCCCTGAGGGTGCTGAACTGTGCCCTGGCTGACGCACTACTGAGCTCACTGGTACCCCGGAGGCCAGGCCAGTACAAGGAGGAGATGACTAAGAAGGCCACTGCCTCCCCCACCCCCTTCCACCTCGGACCTCCAGGACGCGCTGTCTCTGAACACAGACGCGACCTTGACTGCTATGACCCCAGGCAAGGACTGTAGGGCGTGAAGTTCTCCACCCTGTGCGAGGACTTCCTGCTGACCAGCAGTGTCTGCACCTGGACAGTGGTGCCCCTGGGTCTCCTGTGTCTGAGGAATCTCACATGGTGGGAATTCTGTATGCCTGCTTTACTGGGGGCTTAAACTGAAGAGGTATTCCATTTCAGCAAACACTCCTGAGTGCCTATGGAGATCTATAATCCGCTGAGTGCAGAGCCCACCACCACAGGGGAGTTTTCTCATTGCAGATCATCGGGCACACCTGGTGAGATACTTAATCTTGATTGTCAGGCTGTTGATCTAGAATCGCTATGGAAATAAATGGTTGCATGTGTCCGTGAGGGAGTTTCTAGATTAGGATGGCTGAGGTGGGAAAGAGCCATCCTCAGTGTGGGTGGCCCCGTCCCATAGGTCCATGTCCTAGAATGAGAGAAAGGAGAAAGGGAGCTGGGCGGCAGCGTTCTCGCTGCTTCCTGACTGCGGAAGTGACTTGACCTGCCGCCTCCCACTCCCGCCGCCTCCTGCTGCCGAGCCCACCCCACCTTGACGGACTGCGCCTGCAGACCATGCGCCAAAGTCAACCCTTGAGTTGCTTTTGCCTGTCAGACCTGACCCAGTCACACAGTACAATGTCAGCATGTTCTCTTGGAGATGATGAGTGGGCCAGAGTTTTGTTCAGGATGCTTGGCATCTGTGTTTGAAATTGACTGTGCCATCCTCTTTGGTTTGTCTGAGCTTTAGTGTTGCAGATCCATTGGCTCCACCTTTCCTGTCTAGGAGAGAGAGGGAGAAAGCTCTATTTGTTTGCTTGCTTGCTTGCTTGTTTGTTTTTTGAGACGGTTTCTCTGTAACTTTAGAGCCTGTCCTGGAACTTGTTCCTTTCTTGTCTAAGAGAGAGCATTTGTTTGTTTATTTGTTTGTTTATTGTTTTTCAAGATAGGGCTTCTCTATAGACTTTAGAACCTATCCTGGAATTCACTCTGTACACCAGGCTGACCTCAAACTCTCAGAGATCCGCCTGCCTCTGCCTCCTGGGATTAAAGACGTGCACCACCACCACTCCACTATTGGGATAATCTTTTGCTTTAAGTTTTGGTAGAAATAAATTGGCATTTTTGTAACAATTTCCCCACCCACACACACTTTATTTTGAAAATACCAAATCAGAGCTGAGAAGATGGCTTAATGGGTAAAGTTCTTACCACCCAACACGAGTGAGTTCCTGCCCTCAGCATCCAGAGCAGCGTAGGGAACACAGAGGCAGAAGGATCCCTGGGGCATACTCGCCAGTTACTCTAGCCACATTGGTAAGCTCCAGACTCAGTGAAAGACTCTGTCTCAAAAGGATAAGGTAGAGAGTGATTGAGGAGGATACCTGTACACACACACACACACACACACGTGCACGCACACACACGTGCACGCACAAAATCAGATCTTCAAACAGTTGAAATAATGAGCTGAGATGGTCTTTCACTTGACTGTCAGTATTTTATTTGTGCTCATATATGAAAACTAAATTTCTAAATACACACATGGACTTGTAGATACATGTACACTTACGTGTGTGTGCGCATATGACTGCATATGTGTCGTAGTTGTTTTAGGTAAGAGTAAGCTGCAGTAGATTCTTCCCTCTATATTAGTCTAGGTTGGCCTCAAACTAGTGATTCTTCTGCTAAGCATCACCACACCCAGCATTTGTAGGGTTATCCTCAGTTACTTTGTGTGTCGGGATGGGGGTATGCATGTATATATACGATTGCACATTTGTGTGTGGAGACCAGAAGACAACCTCCCGTGTTATTCCTCAGGCACTGTCCACCTTGATTTTGAGATGGAGTCTCGAACTCATCAGATAGGCTAGTCTAGCTGGCCCGAACTCCCTAGGGATCCACTTGTCTTTATATCCCCAGTGCTGAGATCATAAATGTGTGCCACCGTGCTGTGCATGTGTTGGTGGGTGCGTGCACGTGTGTTTGTGTTCTTGTCATCATGCAGTGTGTGCGTGTGCACACACAAGTATGCAGGAGCGCGCACACATGCATATGTGGAGGCCAGAGCAGGCATTAGTAGCTTCACTTTATTGACTACAGGGTCTCTCACGGAGCAGATGTTCACAGTTTAGTCCTAAGTTGGCTAGCCAGCAAACCGTCAGGACCTGCCTGTCCCCGCTGCTCAGTACTGTTACATGGTGCTAGGGGGTCAGACTCTGGTCCTAAGGCTTACAGAGTCAATGTTCTCGCCACTGAGCCCCATACCTGGCCTTTTAATGTGAGTTCTAGGGATGAGACTCACAATCTCATGCAAGACAAGCCCTTTACTGACTGAGCCACCTGCACGGCCCAGTTCTGACTTCATTTTTGAGATTATAGGGCAGTCTGTGATCTTGCATCTAGACACTTTCTACAACATATTTGACAAATGGTTTCTCTCTTTTGCATGTCCTGGCACCTCTGCCTCAATGGGTGATGGGTGAGAACAGGCAAGTGCGTTTCAGCTGCTTCTCCTTCCTCTCATGCTGGGCTGGGCTGGGCTGAGCCTGCCCGGGTCACTCCTCCTGCTAGGTGCCATGTTGTGAACCTCAGGAGATGCGGTGTCTACGTTTCACAAGAAAGAAACAAGTCAGGGGTCTGTTCCGTGGGGACCCTGTTCCAGCCACACAGCTACTCAATGTCAGAGCCCTTGGCAAGTGGGAGACCTGAATCCCAGTGTTGACTATGGCACACCTGGTTCCTGCCGGGTGCCTTGAGTAGACTCAGTGATAGAACACATGTGACCTGTGACATCCCGTGTCTCTGGGAGCCTCAGTTTACCAATCCACGGGGGGGGGGGGGGAGCTCTAATAGTGACCAGGAGCAGAGCCAGCAAGCACCTGTGGAGAAATTGAAGTAGCTAGGTGGGTGGGGGAGGGTTCCTGACTCTAGAATAACCTGTAGTCCTCAGGACCCTGGTCATTACAGGTGACAGCTTTCCCAATGTATCCAGCAAAGGTGTCAGCTCCTTCCCTTGTGAACGAAGCTGGGTCAGTAGGGCCACAGGCTGACCAACACTGGGACATTGCAGTGGTTCTCTCTGGACAGGCTGTCAAGGTTCTGATCTCTTTGGGGGGAGGACTCTACTGCGGAGTGGGTGGAGGTATGGGGTGGAGGCAATAGCCTCCTTTTGAGAAGACTGTTTGTGGGGGCTCTAAGAGAACTACTGGTAGGGTGTTGCTTAGCATTGTGGGAAAGAGCCAGCCACCATCTTTAAGTTCAGCAAGGTGAGCCTGGAGGGTGGACCCCCCCCCTCCAAAAGTAAAGACACAAAGTAGCCTTCCAGCTTTGAACATAGTATCTGTGGTGCACTTGTGAATCAGAGGATACCTTTCTGTTAGATGTTGCGCATTGCTGTGTTTCTTTGGTTATAAAAAAGATTGGAAAACTATGAGGAAAGCAAAGAAAAATCTACCCTGGACACTAGACAAAGGCCCCAGCATAAGCTGTGCCCTCGCGGCTGCCTTGTAGTCTCTAGGAACAGCATGTCATTGACTCTGGCTCGTAGGCCCCGTGCACTTCCAGTCCTTGCAGGGATGGTTTCCATCAAGGTGGGGCATACTGCATGGTGGTTTTTTTGTGCTTATGACTGTGTGTAGCATACATGCCTGGCACAGATAACCAGAGGTGGGTGCTGCCTGGTTAGTGGCAGAAGCAGGTAGAGACTGGCTATGCGAGGGTGGGTGCCCCAGCATTCGTACTGCACACATTGGCAGAGCCCAGCGATACCCTCCTTCCAGGCCTCTGTTTCTCCTCTCTGGCCTGGTATTCATGGTGAGGGAGGGTAGAAGCTAGTTACAGACGGGATGTGAGGAGGTCTGGAGTTCTGACCACCTGCGCCCACAGGAGCAAGGAGGCCGGAAGAGTTGAGTTGCCCTTGCTCCCCTGGTCCCCAGATCTGGAGCAGGTCCATGCCACCTCCTCCCTGCACACACCCAGCAGAGGAGCAGTGTTCTGTCCCCTTCTCTTGACCCCAGAGTGGGAGTGCATTCATGGGTTCAGGCAGAAGTGACATCTTGCCTGCCCAGCATTAAAAGCCAGAAAGTACCAGGTAGGTGGGCGTGAAATATGAATGAGTTACAACAGGCAACCCCTTCTCCCCTCTTCCCTGGCATGCGGCCCCCAGGCAGCCTTTCCTCTCACTAGAGAGGCCCACTCACTGGAGCCCTGCCTAGATGACTCAGATGGATGCCAAGACAAGGCCCTCCCTGTATGCAGAAGGCTCCAAGTAGATCACTGCTTAGGGTGTCTGCAGAAAAATCCTGCAGCCCAAACTGGCAGAGCACAATGAGAACCCTAAATCCAGTCACTTGTCCCCTCTTCTCTAGAGAGCTGATAGCTTACAGGCCTGGTTCAGTGGGCTGTGCTGCTTGAAGGCATTGATAGGGCCTCCTCCTCTAACTCCTCCTGGGTGGGGCTTACCCAAAGCCTCCCCTGAGTCCCTCCTAGCCATACTGACCCAGCCTCCTTAAAACCATCCTGGGCCTCGTATCCTAGCCCCGCCCAGTTCCCTAGGTTGCCCTGTAGTTGCCATGGGTGTCATCACACAGGGTTGGCACTGGAACAGGTAACTAGGAAATATATCAAGGAGAAGGGGCCTCACCTGTGCCTTGGCTTGTCCAGTCAGCACACAAGCTGCACCAGGAGGCCACCCTGAGCTCGCTGGGCCTTGTCTGGTCTTCATGGCTTAGGTACTTTGAAATAGCTTGAACTTCTCCCAGGGTAGGCAACTACTTCTGGTAAGTCACCCGCCTTATCCTAGAGAGAAGAGGGACTTTGGGGGACCCTCATGCTGCCCCCCAGATACCCGCACAATAGCTCAGTTTCTCTGTGGGTGCAGCTCTTTGGCAGGAAGGCTTCTTGGTGAAGCAGCCAACCTCATTTATAAAATGAGCAAAGATTTTTTACACTCCCACTGAGCCACTGGATGTTGCCAGCAGGAGAGCGACCATCAAGATCCCACAGCTAACCGAGGAACACTGCACTTTCTCAGTGTTTTTTTTTTTTTAATAGTTTGATATTTTGAAACAAGAATGAGAGATTCCATTTTCCTCACGACAGGGCCCTCTCCTTTCGTGCATCCAGGAGATGTTCCGTGAATCCCATGAAGTAGGAGAGGGATCAACAAACCAGAGCTGAGAGGGTAATGCTCCCTGAGGCTGGGTGGAGCCACACCTGTGCTTCTCAGGGTAGACTTAGCTAGCTGGCCAGTGAGCTTCGATAGCTCGGATGTCTCCACCTCCCAGCTTTTTCCATGGGTTCTGGGGATTGAACTCATCCCCCACTCCCACCCCCATCCCAGTATAGTGTTCTTTAATAGATAGCATTCCATCAAGTCTTTGTGGGCTTAGAAGTATGTATCTTCTGTCAGCCTGTTTGACAAATGTAAGTGCTGAGACCTGGGGACTAAGTGTCCCATTTCGTCCTCTCCCCCCAACCCAAGCCATGTAGGACGACAGCTAGCCAAGTGAGGTCCTTCCTGTTAGTTTAGCCCTGGGACATCTTGTTCTGCTGCCCACTCACCAGGCCAGAAGTACGGGGATTGGGGAGGGGTGAAGGTAAACAGTCTTGAGTGCTAGAGCACCCATACCCCCATACTCCCCAATTCACCCTGCAGAGAGAGGCCAGCCAGTGCCCGTCTGGCCAGGGCGACTGCCGTGGACAGGATTTGTTAGTTCCTTTCCTCATTGCTGCAACAAAATACTTGACAAAAACTATCTGTGGCCTCCAACAAGGCCACACCTCCCACTAGTGCCGCTCCCTTTGGAATTATGGGAACTAAGTACATTCAGACTACCACACACTGACAGAGAAATAGACTTTTGTCAGGCCAGCTAGCTTCATATCAGAGAATGATAAGATTAAAGCAACTTCAGGAAGGAGGTTGCTTTGGTTCCGTTGACTCCAGCGTGGCAAGGAGGACAAGTGGCAGGAACACAAGGCAGGCAGCTGGTCACATTGCAGCTGCAGAGAGATAAGGGCTGGTGTTCATCGCCCGTCCTCCTTTCATTCAGTCTGCTGCAGCCCTCAGGATGCCTCTGCCCCCATGTATGGCAAGTCTTCTCACCTCAGCCCAGTCTAGGCGATGTCTCATAGTCACGGCCGCCGGCCTGTCTCTTTGGTGACTGCAACCCACCAAGCTGACTTTCTTAAGCATCATACCTGAGGTGGGCAGAGGGGAGGCAGGTTGATGTGGAAGGGCTCTGCTGGTTTACAGGTCTGCAGTGTCTGGTTACACAGTCCCTCAGCCTGGTAGCCACTCTCCACAGGCTGACTGACCCTCCCCTACATCCTACACACACACACAAACCAGGAAAAAAAAACACCCATGCTTCACCTGGACATCCTTTTCTTCTGACAACTTCCACCAGCCAAGATCTGACCTCTGGTCCAAAGAGAGCACAGGACAGGCAGCACACTGGGTGCTAAGGCAGCATCGTCCTCTACCCAGCCTACCACCCATAAGCCTACCTGGTAAGCAGCTCGGTTATGATTCCAGCTCAGGGGAGGACTCAGCACAGAGGTGCTTGGCACAGGAGAAGGCAGATCTATGTGTTGTGGTCTTGTTGGGCCCCACTGGGTCTGCAGACCAAGGGCAGGCTGGAGAAGTCACCTCAGGTCTGTCTTGGTCTTCCTGCCCTCTACACCATGGTCAAGGGCAATGGGGATGGACACTCATCAAATAAACAGGCCAAGGGCTACAGTAAAGAGGGATGGAGCCCCAGATAACTTTGGGTCACATATTACCCTGGCTCCAGGAAACAGGGTTAGTCTCACCCCAGAACCTGTCACAAGTTCACAGCAAAACTTCCAAGATCACAGCTGCTGCAAGTAATGTGCTAACATTAAAGGAGAGAGAGAGAGCTGGAGATAGCTCATTGTGTAAAATCTTACCACGTAAGCGTGAGGTCCTGAGTCTTAGTCCCCACAAAAGCCAGACGTGTAGCGTGCACATCTGTGATCCTGGCGTTCTGTCTTAGGCTTCCTATTGCTGTGAAGAGACACATGACCCTGGCGGGAAGCATGGTGGCATGCTGGAGGAGTAGCCCAGAGTCCTCCATCCTGCAGGCAGCAGGATGTCAGCTGAGACACTGGGTGGTATCCTGAGCTTAGGAAACCTCAAATCCCACCCCACAATGACACACTTTGTCCAACAAGACCACACCCACTCCAACAAAGCCACACCTCCTAATAGTGCCTCTTCTTTTGGGATTATGGAGGCCACTTACATTCAAACTGCCCACATCACATACTCTGGCAGAGAAATAGAGATGGCAGACCAGCTAGCTTGACGTACATATCAGAGAATGATAAGAAAGACAAAGGCAAGAACCTATACTTGAGGTTGTCCTCTGACCCCCCACATATGTGTTATGGCATGCATGCATGGACACACTCCTGTATACACACAAGAGAGAGAAGCATAGAAAACTAGTTCTCTCTAAAGGCACTGCACGGACCCCAGCCTCGGCAGACTGCCTGCCTAGGTAGGACCTTTGACAGACTACCCCCCCATGCTGCATGGTAGCCATGCAGTGCCTACCACACACATCTGTGTGTGAAGACAGTGGGCGCCCAGTTCAGACGAGCATCCTCGGCCGTCTGGAGCCTGTGTCCTCAGGAGAGGGGCCCAGGTGCTGAGGCTGCCGAGTGGACTGACCGGAGCAGGTAGTAGATACTCTGTCGGTGCATGTCTTGGGGAATGTTTGTGTCTCCTGGAGACCAGAGATGGGTTTGCTGTTGCAAATGATCTAAGGCCCAGGGCAGGAGCCCACTTAGCCAGAGCAGCAATGGCCAGAAGAGCTGTACTTAAATTTGCTGGACTGAGAGAAGGGTCTTGCCTTGCTGTCCACTTACATCCTGGCTATAACCCAGGAAAGTCACAGCCTCTCAGGAGTTAAAGGAGAAGGTATAGGCACCGACATATATCCAGGCCTTAAAAAGAAGAGGAGAGCGCAGTGCACAGGCTGGGTGAGCACCTGTGGTATGCAAGGCAGATGGCAGAGACCTAGTGCCAAGTGTGACTAGGACAGATGGGTAGCCCTGGAGATGGAGGTTGAGTATCAGTGTTGGTGGCCCTGGGCACAGGGCCCAAAGCATGCAGAGCCATGGACCCCTGACTCCTCCAAACACCCAGCTGCAGGCATAGCCATAGAAATCTGGAAGAAGGCCCAGGACAAGCAGCCTGCCTCTTGGCAGTGAGGCCAAGGTTGAGCAGGAAGGATGGCTGTGGACCTGGCTGAGAGAGACGAGTGGACTCAGAATGAGGTTGCAAGGCTGTCTCGGGGGTGGGGATGGGGATGGGGCAGATCCCTGCCCATGTCCAGCTTGATTCAGGCCAGGTTTTCTGTAAGTAAGGAGCCTCCCTGTCCTGCCTATTATCAGCCTAGAAAGAGAAGTTCTTGCCCACAGGGTCTATTTTTGCCCTTTCCATGTGTAAGTTTCCTGCAACCCTATGAGGAACATCTGCAGTAGACCTTGCCTCTGAGTGAGCCTGGGGAGCAGCCTAGGGATCCCAAGACTTTATCAAGAAGGACGAAGGCCTTGGCACAGACATTATCCCCTGCACCCCGGCATAGATGCAGCCTGCTGGCTGATCACAGGAGTAAAGCCCAGAAGGCCCCACTGGCAGCCCTTGTACAGTATTGCGTGTGAATGTGGCCCCTGAAAGCCACTACTTCACTCTAGAGGCCTGGGCCAGGGGAGGGGGGGGGTGGACTTGTGCTTCTGAGCTTAGAGCAAAGCTTCCAGTAGTGTCATTGCACGGTAACCCACCATGGCCCATATCTGGGGATATCTGTGACTGCTCTGTCACTGTAGGAACTGCCCGGTAGAGATGCAGAGGCATAGTGCTGCTGAACCTAAGGGTCAGAGAAACTCCAGGGCCTTTCCCCTCCAGGCCCGAGCTGTTAGGGTGCCAATGGCAGGCCTGCAGTTGCCCATGCCGCCAACAGATGCCAGTGTATCTGACAGCCCTGATCGCGGTCACCAAGAGGCACCAGGACATTCTTAGCTTTGCCCCATGACTGTGTAAGAGGCAGCTGGGAGGACCGTGTCCCCATTTTATAGGCAAAAAATGTGGGCCCAGAAGGTGCCCTGCCCAGGATCTGAAAGCTGAAGGCTTGGAGTCATGCCCTGGGTTTAAAAATAATAGCTAGGTTTTCATACACACACACACACACACACACACGCACACACACAAAATCAGGAGTTCCCCTCTCTATGTTTGAAATGCCCCTGGACACCGAGACTGTTGGGCTGGGGCCTTTGTGTTCAGACACCTGCCTGCCTTGCTGAGCAGTGGCTGCTGCATTCTGGGATGACTCAGGCCTCCTCCCTGGATTTGTGGTCCCTGCCTGGCAGCTAGACTTAGGGGCAGGACAGTGTCAGTGAGTGGGGTTCATAGCAGCCCTCTCCCCTATCCTCCCCACTCTATCTGCCTTTCCAGGGACACAAGGGCACTGGGAGGGTCAACACCGCCCTCCTGTGTCCATGTCTCCCAAACATCTAGCCTCTTCTCTTCCTAGCAGAGACGCTGTTAGGACTCCTGTCCTCAGCTTGGACTCTACAGTGAGAAGGATGTGTGTTGGGAGTTGGGGGGACCTGTCCAAGAATCCACACATGGCCAGAAGTGACTAGGGTGTGTGCCCTGGCCCCTAGGACAGTGCCAGTTTCTGTTGAATGTCTCTCACTGGGATGCTGCATTTTCCTTGCGAAGCTGACGTAAACGTGGCCCTCTCTGGCTTACAGCTAACGGACCTTAGCAGAACTGACCTGTGATGGATTTGTTTGTTGCTCGGAGTTGAGTTACAAGCACTGCCACCTGGGCTGTAATGTGGACAGCTGTCAGCGAGTTGTCCAGGCGCTCATTCCAGGCGGGCACATTTAGCTGGCCTTCTGGGTCACTAGCGTAATTATGTTATTATTGCTGCAACTCTGATACCCCGGGCCCTGTAGCCCAGCATCCAGCTTACCCTCACATTGTGTAAGGTCCTCAGTGTGTCGGCCCTGAGGAAATACACCAGGTTCAGAGACCCAAATGGGGTAAAAGTTTATGTCCCTCCCTTTAAAAGGATACAGACCCAGGCTGTCACAGTAGGAGTACAGCCGTGGGAACACCAGAGACGCAGGCTCTTCCTCTACCTGTCTGGAATGGAGCTTCTGCTTAGGGTCCAGGGTGCCTGCAGACACTTGGAGTCACAGCTACACTCCAGCCAGCAGGAAGAAAAGAAGACAAGGAAGAGTGTCTCTGGGGACATCCTGATGGCCAGGCTTAGTCACATAGCCATACTGAGTTACAAATACCTCCCGAGCTGCTTCCTCCGCAGTTGCTGTCATCTTGAGCATCCACACAAGTGAAGCTCCTTAGATCTGCGTTGCCTTTTTTGCTATCTATAAGAATTCAGCTTAGGCTGGGGCTGTTGAAGTGTCCATGTGATTTATGTTGGACTAACCACTCACATCCCTGGGTATTCTTTTCTAGTTTCTCCAGCTGGCTGCATCAGAAGATTGCATAGGTCACCAAAGAGGCCCATCTAGGGCTCAACTGCCCTCATCCTTGCCCAGGATAGGATTCCATTCTGTGTTCCCCATGAGCTGGTAGCTGTGGGCACTACCTACTCTGGGTGTCTCAAGGGCCAAGTGGGTTCAAGAGAGGGATCGGTAGAACAGCCTTCCTAAGAAGGCTGTGAGCAGGGTCTGCCTGCTCCTGTGTCTGCACCTGACCCCTGACATGAACCCTGGGCCTGAACCAAGGTATTTTTGGAAGCAGACTCGGGGACTCAACAGAAATCACCCCTGCTTTTCTTTAGGTATTAGCAGAGGGGTGGCCTTAGACCAGCATTTTCTGTGCTGCATTTGGAGAGAAAAACATACATACCCCTCCCCAGCTGCTAACAGCAGCTCAGACAATGGGCTGGGGCGGGGGAGGGGGGGGGGTTCCCACAGGTACCAAGTAGGCTAGTTCGCCCTGCATACAGGGTCAGGGGCAAGGTGATGAGGGGCAAGCCCCTGGGAACCTGTTTGCTTGCTAGGCACCCTCTTATGTCTCCATGATCTGGGCCATCCACTTGATCCTTTACCCCTCAGCCTGCAGCTGTGCCCTCTGGGAGGGGAGGCCACACACACAGTCTTACATTCTCAAGAAGCCTTGCCCACAGCCATTCTGCTCCTGGAAAAAGGAAAAAGCAGCCAACCCCACATGGCCTCTGCCCCACGGTGGGACTTGAAGCCAAAGTCACATTTCATTTTTCTAAAGTCCTAGCAGGAACCCAGGAGCGGGAACACACAAAGCCACTGTGGGGTAGGAAGCAGCTGGCACCTGGGGAGCCAGTGGCAGGATGCTAGCCAAGGTACTTTGTGTCAGGGACTCCCCAGCTTTGGCAACCTCCACAGTGTTCTCTTCCCTATCAGGGACCTAGGGCAAGGTCTGCTTGTCTCTCACAAAGAGGCACTGTCCAGCTCTGATGCCTCATGAGCCTGGGGTGATGACAGTAGTCAGAACAGGTCTGGGGAAAGAGACCCCTTCCCCAGTGTCCTGAGTATGTGGGACCTTCTGAACTTGAGTCGGGTGTCTTAAAGGTTATTATTTATCTATTTATGTGTGTATGTGTGTGTGCCACTGTGAGCTGTGCATATGTGTGTGCCTCTGTGAGCTGTCCATATATGTGTGTGTGCTTCTATGAGCTATGCATATATGTGTGTGCGTGTGCCTCTGTGAGCTATGCATATATGTGTGTGTGCCTCTGTGAGCTATGTATATATGTGTGTGTGCCTGTGAGCTGTGCATACGTGTGTGCCTCTGTGAGCTGTGCATACGTGTGTGTGCCTGTGAGCTGTGCATACGTGTGTGTGCCTCTGTGAGCTGTGCATACGTGTGTGTGCCTCTGTGAGCTGTGCATACGTACGTGTGTGTGCCTCTGTGAGCTGTGCATATATGTGTGTGCGTGTGCCTCTGTGAGCTATGCATATATGTGTGTCTGCCTCTGTGAGCTATGCATATATGTGTGTGTGCTTCTGTGAGCTGTGCTTATATGTGTGTGTTCCTCTGTAAGCTATGTACACCACATGCAGGCAGGAGCCTCCAGAGGCCAGAAGAGGAAGTCAGATCCCCTGGAACTGAAGTTGCGGGTGGTTCTGAGCTGCCCTGTGGGTGCTGTGAACCAAACCTAGGTTCTCTGCAAGACTGGACACTCAACTGCTGAGGGAGAGAGAGAGATTGTTTTCTCATGTTCGTATGTGTATGTGTACACATGTATACTGCATGTAGAAGCCAGAAGTCAAGCTCAGGTATGATTCTTAAGGTGTTGTCCACCTTGGGTTTTTTAGACAGGGGGATGGGGTCTGTCACTGGAGTGGAACTCACCAAGCAGACTAGACTGGCTGTCCATCACACCTCAGAGGTTTACCTGTTTCTTTATCCCTGGCTCTGGGCCCCAGCCTTTTTAACATAACATACATGTTGGGAAGTGCATGCAGGCACGCCACAGTGCACCGTGGACGTCAGTGGACCATTTGCGAGAGTCGGTTCTCTCCTTCCGCCATGTGGGTTCTGGGGATCAAGCCCAGGAAGTCAGGTTTGGCAGAAGTGTGTTTACTCACTGAGCCTGCATGCCAGGCTTTCTATATGATTTCTAGGGATCACATTCAAGGCCTCTGCTTGCATGCCAAGCAGTTTTCTGACCGGCCCAAGCTGTGTTCTCACAAAGGAAGGCAGATCTTGTAATGCCTTTTCTCTCTGAGGCCTTTGCGCTCCAACACCTCATCCTGCAATTGTGACATTGACTCAGCTGTTTACTTACAGGTTGAGGATCTTCTATCCAAATGCCTGGGATATTGAATTTTGTGGGAGATCTTTTTCTGATTTTATTAATAAATAAATAATAACGTTAATGAAGTATGTTGGCCATGGGTCCGAGGGCAAATATTACCCTCTGTGTACATGTAATACGGAGGTATTGAATGCTGTATTTTTAACATTGAGTCAGATGTGTGGTGTCATGTCAATACTCTTTCAGACTTTGAAGCATGCCCAGTCTTCAGATTTGGGATGTTCAGTCTCTAATGCATAATGACTAGCAACACAGAAATATAAAGAAACCGGGAAAAGGGAGGGGCTGAAAACATCTAGGAGCTAGAGGGTGGAGAGGAGCAATGTGAAACACTGTCTTCTGAACGTGGCCTGGTCCCTGCACCATGAACTCAGCTCAAGCCTGCGCTCCCAACATTCCAGCATGGGTGGGAGGGCCATGAAGCCCCCCCCCCCCCCCCCCCCCCCCCCGCTCCGCTCTGATGAACCTGTTTTGGGAGGGGGTCATATTCCTCGTGGTGTAGCCACTGGTCTCGGTGGGCCACACCCTTACTCATGCAAGCCACCCCGCCCGATTAAACTAATTGTGCTTGTGCCTAGTAGGTCACAGAAAAATGCGTGGAAACAGTGGGAGGAAGTGGGAAGAAGAAATTCAGGGATTAGAGAGGAGTGAAGATGGCAAAATGTGTTATATACATGATGAAATTGTCAAAAGATAATTGTTTTTTTAAAGAAGCCAGTGAGGTGTCATACGCCTTTAATTCTAGCACTGCAGAGAATTTGGGGCCAACCAGGACTATATAGTAGATAGACCCCATCTATCTGGGCATGGTTGCTTGTCTGTGATCTAAGCATTTAGGAGGCTAGGATGGGAGGACCACCATGAATCTGAAGCCACCCAGAAGCTACAGTGTGAGACCCTGTTTCAAAAAGTAAAATAAATTGGGAGGGAGAAAGGAAAAAGAAGAGTGTAATTATCAGACTTACCAGATTGTACTGACCTGTAAAGTTACCTAAGTTTGAAAATTTTTGTAATAAACTATTAGGGAAAAATCCCTTACCTCACTAAGACCCCCTTGCTCAGCTTTGAAGAGCTGTTCAAGGCCATCCTTAGCTCAGTAGGGAGTTGAGTTCAGTCTGGGCTTATCTATAGATGAGAGGAGCAGGATTATACTAACTAGAGGAGTTACAGGGTAGGGAGGGCAGTCTATTGAGGGAGGAGCTTATGACTACTGAACTGGTTAGGTTAGTAGTTCTGGGATTTATATGTAAATAAGGCATGAAGGCGAGTGCCTGCCATCTCTGCATTGAAATCTGAGTCAAGATTTCAGTATTCATTCAGAAATGTAAAAATAGTGGGTTTTCCCGAACCTGTTACCCAATTTACTCCCCCTTTCTCCGATTTCTCGCAGCCTCGTCTACCTCTTGTAAGTAGATTTAGGACATGTTGGGGCTGTGGTTCCTTGGGTTGTCAGCAGAGGACTTTGCTCTGGGAAAGTCGGCCCCCTGCCTCTGAGACCAGTCCCCAGTCATTTATAAGAATTGTGAGAGTCACCTGAACTCTTTTGGGATCGGATCCTGGTTTGCTCTGTCCCCTCAGGGCTAACAGGGAAAGTGTCATGTAACTGAGTCTGGCTTTGAATGATCCCCTTTGGGTTACTTTTCTTTTAAGATTAAGGCAAAGAGAACCTTGTTAGTTTTGTGTGAGTGTGAAACTTGGTTGTGTGTATATGCTTGCTTGTGTGCAGTGTGTGTGGAAGCCTCAAGTAGGCATCAGGTATCCTCATTGATCTCTCATCTTCATCTGTTAAGACAGTCTCAGTTGAACCCAGAGCTCACGGATTAGCTGAATTTAGCTAGCCAGCCTACCTCGGGGATCTCCTTCATCCATCTCTCCAGTGCTGGGTAATGGGTGGCCTGACCTATGACTTTTCTTAGTGGATTTTGGTGTTCCAAAGTCCTCATACCTGCATGGCAAGGAGTTTATCTACTGAGCCACATCTCCAGCCTCTGGGAACTTTTTATCATGCCCTTTGACCAGGCCTGCTTGGAAAATATGTTCACTTTCTCTCCTGGTGTCCCTGATTTTTAGTGGGGTAGCTGGGTCCAGAGCAGGGGCCCAGCCCCAAAGGCCTCCTATGGTTTTGCATGGGGATTGAAGGGAAGGGAATGTTGACAACAAGCGTCCAGTCACTCTCTGGTCTGGAGCTCACCAGTTTAGGTAGACTAGGCTAACCAGCATTTCCCCCCACCCCACCCCACCCCACCCCAGCCCAGCCCACCCCAGTGATCTCCTCTCAGGCTTCCCAGCACTGAGATTACAGGCACAGGCACATGCTGCCACAACCAGTTTTATATCAGTGCCTTCGGATCTGATCTCAGGTCCTCATATTTGTACCTACAAGCCATCTCCCCTCATGTGTGTCTGTGTGTGTGTACCAGAGGACACATGGAGAGGTCAGAGAACAACTTTACCCACCAAGACATCTTGCCATCCCTTCTCCTCTAATTTTTACTTAAGAGGCTCCAAAAACAGTTGCCTTTCTTGCCCTGATGGTACATGACTGGGGGGCCCACCAAACCAGTCTCCACAAAATTAAAAAAATAAAAATAAGCGTTAAAATGACTGTATGTCTCACAAAAAAGATTAACCCAGCCATGATTAGCTACTTAAGTAAGCCAGGCATGATGGTGCACAGCGTTAACCCCACCATTTGGTAGAGTCTCTGAGTCTCCTAAACAAGTTCCAGGCCAGCCAAGCCACTTAATAAGACTCTTAAGTGGTAACGCAAGGGCCAGTAGGGAACTGCAGTCTGAAGGACCGGAATTACTATCCCTAGGCGAGAGTCCTCTGAGGCCTGCCTTACCTGTGAGTTTTATCTTCCTGACTGAGCCTCTCTCACCTCTGTCTGATCCCTGCCCACCACACCCATGGTGTGTGTGGGTCTCCAGGTGTTCTTAGCTGCATGGGTACCCAGGTGTTCTCAGCTGCGTGGGTGCTTATGGAGGCCAAGTCGGATACCAGAATGTCTTCCTCTGGGGCAGTCCAGCTCACATTTTGAGATAGGACCTCTCACGGAACTAGTCATCCCTTCAGTTTGACCTCCCGAGCCCTGGGACACACATCTGTCTCTCTCCCGTCCCCTGTAACCCAAGTGCTGGGGTTATAGATGTATGCTGCCAAGCTTGGCTTCTTAGTGTAGGTGCTTGGGTCCCAAGCTTGAATCCTCATGATTGCACAGCAAGTGATGGGTCTCCCAGCCCTCCTACTTTGTCTGCAAACTAGGAAGATACTCTGCTCTGGCCTTGCCTTGGCCTCTGATCTTCACCGCAGCAGGCTCTCCTGAAGTTGAAACCATGTGCCCACAGTCCTCTAAGAGTACTGCCCGAGGCTCGGGGACCGCTGCCTCCCCAGGCTAGAGAACTCTGTACCTAGCTAGCTAGAGACCCAGCCTTGGTCAGAGGTATTGCATGGTCTATACAGAGATAGATAGCATTGTTATAATCATACCTAAACCACTATTTGAGGGCCGTCTCCCTCATGGTTTTTCTGGAGATGATTTTCCCGATCGCATTTGGCTGAAGCTGTCTACGCAGGTGTGGGTGGTGGTCACTGTGCAAGGAAGAAGATGCTGCTTCCAGAAAAGAGGAAGTGGCAGGCAGGGTCACACAAGCAGAAGTCAGCAGGGTGGGTTTAGCGCTGTTGTCTCAGATCAGGCGGGGTTCCTGTTCTGTGTTCTTATTCTGGTGTCCCCTGATATTTCCTAAGTAAGCCTGTCAATCATACTAGTTAAAGCTTGCCATTTCCCTCGTCCCCTTCAATCCCACCAGCCTTCACCCCCACCAGATCTCAGGTGGGACCAGAAAGCTGACAACGTGAAGACAAGAGGAGGTGAGATGAGATTCCAGTCCTGGGCCACCCTTGGCTCCCTACCCAGGTTGGCCACCCCTCTGGTTGACTTGGTACTGAACACACTTTGCAATCAATGATGGTTCCACCCAGCATGGTGTGGGCGGGGCTACAAGGGAAGAAGGGAGCCACCTCACAGTCTCCTTGTCCTTCACCCTCCCACCTCACCCGTGGCCCTAGGCTGTGTTAGCTGCCTAGAATGACCTAGATTAGTGGGCACAGACCAACTTTCCCAGAAGTAGAAGAAGAAAGCGGAACAGAGTCTGGAGATATCAATTGCAACACTTAACTGCAGAGGTGTTGTTTCCAGAGGGCTCCAGGGCACATTTTCACTGCCAGTTACTGCCTGGGGGCCTGGCTGTGGCTGGTTGCAGCTACAGGTATAGGAAGGACTGCTACTGAGTGGCCACCACATGCCCCATTCTGCTGACTACCATGAGCCCTAGACTTGTCCCTGTGTGGAGTATATATCGAGGGCTATGCCTCGGTCAGTGTGCCATGGGCACCTTATAGGGTGGGACAGTGGTTTACACTGTGCTCATGAGAGCACAAGTCAAGTGGTCAGCCACCCTGAGAGAGCACAATTTGTGGGGGAGTCCCTGAGAACAGAACTGCTTCTGTGTACACCCCTAAGGCTCTCTGTGCGACAAAGCCAGCCATCATCCAGATGCTGGACTCAGCAGGACGTGTGGTTTCCTTCAAGGGAGCAAGTGAGGGTGTGTGTGTGTGCGTGCGTGCGTGCGTGCGTGTGTGCGTGTTTTGAAGGCCAGATACAAGAGACAGTTTGTGAGCCACCTGATATGGGTGCTGGGAACTGAATTCAAGTCCTCTGGAATAGCAGTAAATGCTCATAACCACTGAGCCATCTCTCTAGCCCACCCACCACCACCACCACCCCTTTTTTTGGTTTTTCAAGACAGGTTTCTCTGTGTAACAACTCTGGAGGTCCTGGAACGCTCTCTGTTTTCTGACTGGCTTCGAATTCCTGTTTTCTTTTTAAATAGAGGTTATGATAGAGGTTATGTGTATGTGTGGGTGTCCCACTGATGCCAGCGTTACAGATAGTTGTGAGTCAGGACATGGGTGCTGTGAACTGACCAGGCCCTCTGCAAGTACAGCAAGAACTTTTTAACCACTGAGCCGTCTCTGTTGCCCGTTCCCTTTTCTTCTTCTGAAGTGTCTGGGACACAGAAGAACTTGTATCATGTCTATGAGAAATAATTCATAGTAGTGAGACTTAAACCCTTGCTGCCCTTAGGGCATCCCATAAGGATGGTGTCTTCGGATCACTGTAAACACCTGGGCCTCCACCCCAGAACACAGCAGCTTGAATTTCCAAGTATACCATATCCACTACAGGAAATCACTTACAATGATTCCAACATAAGCACCTATCACTAAAGACAGTTTCTGCAGTTTCTCTTAAGATTTGTTTTGTTATTTTGTTATTTATTTGTATGCATGTGTCTCGGTATATAGGTGTGCCAGGAAAGGCTCTCTGAACTCTTGGAGTTGTGAGCCACCTCACAGGAGTAAGTCCTGAGGACTGAACTTGGGTCCTCTGGAAGAACAGCAAATGCCTTTAACCGCTGATTCATCATCTCTCTAACCGCAGGACTGACTTTAATTTTGAAAACAATCTGTAGGAAAACCCGGCCTCTGAGGCCAATCTGTACAGTAAGCCGGGTGACCGTGCAGATAGGAGGTGTCACACTTTACAGGACCCTAGAGGGGATGGTGGGACTTTCCAGGGTGCCTGGCTTGCATCTGAAGTCAGAGTGACATGAGCCATGGGATGGGCCATGCAGATTCTTGGGGTGGGGTGGAGGTGGCACAGGGCTCATCCAGGAAGAAGGCACTCGTGTCGAGGTGCCATGGCCTGGCCCTGGAGCTACCATCTGTTCAGTGCTGATGGGCACCTGACACCAAGGACACAGAAGGCCTGCAAGGGGCAGAGGCCACCACACAAGAGGGCAACAAGGTATACAGGTCCCAGGCACAGGGGCCCCGCTTAGAAGTCACGCTCTTGGCAAGTTCGGTCCCTCATACCTAGGGTTTTCTACTCAGAAATGAATGGTAGGGCTGAGAGCTTGTGCTGCAACTAGAATTGCCGGGTGTCGCTTGCCCAAGGGTCCATGCTGAAGAGCCACAGGGCCTGCAACCGGCACAGCTCTATCCCCTCTTCCTCCCAGGGTCCTGATCTCTTCCCCCATTCTCATTATAGGAAGTTCTATTACATTACCCTGCTGCGAGACCCAGTATCCCGCTACCTGAGCGAGTGGCGACATGTGCAGCGCGGAGCCACGTGGAAGACCTCGCTGCACATGTGTGACGGGCGCACACCAACCCCAGAGGAGCTGCCGCCCTGCTACGAGGGCACAGACTGGTCAGGCTGCACGCTGCAGGAGTTCATGGATTGCCCCTACAACCTGGCCAACAACCGGCAGGTGCGCATGCTGGCCGACCTCAGCCTGGTGGGCTGCTACAACCTGTCCTTCATCCCCGAGAGCAAGCGAGCCCAGCTGCTGCTGGAGAGTGCCAAGAAGAACCTGCGTGGGATGGCCTTCTTCGGCCTCACAGAGTTCCAGCGCAAGACGCAGTACCTTTTTGAGCGGACGTTCAACCTCAAGTTCATCCGGCCCTTCATGCAGTACAACAGCACGCGGGCGGGCGGAGTGGAGGTGGATGAGGACACTATCCGGCACATCGAGGAGCTCAACGACCTGGACATGCAGCTGTATGACTATGCCAAGGACCTCTTCCAGCAGCGTTACCAGTACAAAAGACAGCTGGAGCGCAGGGAGCAGCGCCTGCGCAATCGCGAGGAGCGCCTCCTGCATCGCTCCAAGGAGGCGCTGCCGCGGGAGGACGCAGAAGAGCCAGGCCGCGTGCCCACTGAGGACTACATGAGCCATATCATCGAGAAGTGGTAGTGGGAGCAAGGGCAGAGAGTGATGGGCAAGATTTAATGGGGAAAGAAATGGGGCCGACAGTTCTTGCTGTTTGTTGGAGAGGGAAGCGTGCTAGTAGTATACCCTAGACCTTGATGGGCAGGATAGGACCTCTGAGGCAGGTGGCCTCCCTGCTCTCCCGGCCCCCGTGTCAAACTTAAAACTGATTTTGAGAAAAGACTGTCGAGGGGACATGTCTATTCAGCCGAGAGTCCCACACCTACTATGCACGCACTGGCCCCACTGACCCAGCCCCTCTAGGAACATATGACTGGTTCCTAATAGTTCATCTGAAGCTCCTTGGCCTCTGGGGACCCTAATAACCCAGAATGGTGGGGAGCCTCTTCCTTGAGAACCCAAGTGTACCTCTGAGGCGTCAGTCCTCAGACCTGGAATCTCCCCTCCTTACCCATCAAGGCTGCTGTCATGGTCGGGGTCGGCCCCAGCTGTTGCAGAGAAGACTCAAGTCTGGCACCTGGCCCCTGCACTGTCTGAGCCGTGATCAAAAGTCACAGTCCATGCTGGCTTTGAGGGAGCCAGGCTCAGGCAGAAAAGGGACATCAAGAGTCGTCCCCCCCCCCCCCACACACACACACAAATCCCTGTGCTTTATGATCCACTGCCCCCAGCCCTATCACTGGGACATTTATACAACGGCTCCTGTGCCGCTGTTGCCACCGTGCCGGCAATTCTTCAGTCCCATGCATTAAAGCATCCTTTGGCTGGGTGGGATACAGGGCCACACCAGCCTGAGTTGATACTGGATGGCCAGGATGGGGGCTTTCCCTTTCTCTGCTCTGAATGGTCCTTCCTGGGGCCTGTATGCACAACCCTCCCCACCTGGCTCTTCCTGCATCTGTCTGCCAGGCTCTTTCCAGCAGCCCCGTGGGCCAGCCAGTGGCCCTACTAGAAGCCATGTTGCATATCTGTTTTTCAGAACTTGCCTAGTGCCGTGTCCCTTGTGTGCTCTAGAGGCCCTGGGATGCCCCCCGTTAAGTGGAGGGGTCATGGCTTTTATAGTCCGTATGCATGCAGACGGGGGTTGCGAGCTGACCCTGAGGCAGGCCAGGGGGCCTACTCCCTGTGTCCGTCTCTCTCAGCGCTCAGGCTAGGAAGGGGTGGTTCAGCACAGACAAAAGAGTATGGGCTATATGTAGTCTAGCAATATTTCAGATGTTGGCAGGTAGAGCTGCTGCCCAGAGCGATGGCTTAATTTTCACACGCGTGTGGAATAGGGTCTACGCTTAAACACCAGGCTTGGAGTCCATAGGCAGGATAAGTTCTGTTGGGCGCTGTCCAGCCCAGTCCAGGGCCTGCTTATGGTGAATGATCACACTGAGGAGGTAGGTAGCAAGATGAGTTTGGAGGTCAAGGTCACTAGAGCAAATATACTTCTGAGAGGAGCATGGGGCATATTTGGGGAACCCTGAGGTCTTTCACAGGTCACATTGGTTACTGTCAGGAAGTACCCCAGTTCCACATGGCCCCTCTTCACAACTTCCTGTGCACATGGCTCAAATATAGGATCTGTTCTATACGTATTGGAATATGTTTTAACTTAACACCCTGCCATCCCGACTCACACGGAAGCACGGGTCAATTCTCTCTGCTGCATTTGAAAACTAGTCCCTCCCATCTCAGGCCAGCGCCAGGCTGAGGAAGCCTCAGTCCCTCGACTGTCCACCCTGCCTAAGGCTCAGGCCACCAGCTTTGGGGCTCAGCTTCCTGGTACTCATAGCATCTCAGAACAGGGTACTTCCCTGTCCCTCCAGCTCCAAGGACTCTGCCTATCCAGGGGCGTCCCCTGGGGCTGAGAGGCCGTGCACATGCAGCAAGCCGAGGCGCCCTGCAGCCCTGCAGCCCAACCACCCCCCCTCCTGGAGTGGGAAGCGGGGACCACGGAACTGTCCAGGTGTCACGTCTGAACTGGAACTGTTTGACTTGAACCCGGGAGCTTTAAAGCTTTATTTATTTATAGCTTCTTATTAAAAAATAAAAAGCGTTGGGAAGGAATCTCCCGGTTATCCATACAGAGCAATGGATTGATGATGGGAAAGTAGCTGGTTGTCTTCTAATTGTCTGTGTCTAGGTGGAGAATGAACACTAGCCGATGAAATAAACCCTGAAAAGGTCACCGTGTGCTGTGCTCCGTGCTGGACACCCCCCCCCCCCCGCAAGGCAGCTGCCTGTGTCATAAGAGTTAGCATGCTGCTTGCATGGGTGCAGGTGGCCCGGCACAAAGTGAGGTGCTGGGTGAGTAGGCACACACACTCAAACCACAAAGGGTAGAAACAGTCACCATTTGTTGCAGCGTGTGGACAGGTGACGCCAGGTGAAAGGGGGCTGTCACCAACAGCAGTGTCAATGCCATCTGCCACGGCCTCCTCTGCTCTGCTTTAACTTGGAAATTTTTCAAATGGCAAAGGGAAAGATGGATCTAAGGGTGTGGCTCATTGGCGGAGTGTTGGGAAGCCTAGGTTTGATTGATTCCCAGCACTCTGGAGGTGGAGGCAGGAGAATCAGTTCAAGTGTCATCCTTGGTGACAGTAAGTCCTGTCTCGGTGAAACTAAGCTTCCTCTTCATTATAAGGAACTAGAAATGAATGGAAAAGATTTCGGGGGCTGAAGAGAGAACTCAGTGGTGGAGAGCACTGGCTGTTCTTTCAAAGGACCCGGGTTCAATTCCCAGCACCCACATGGAAACTCACAACTGTCTGTAATTCTAGTTCCAGGGGATCTGACACCCTCACACAGACAGACATACAGGCAAACCATCAATGTACATTAAAAAAAAATTCTTAAAGATTTCATTTTGAAAGAGCAAGGACTGTTCTTAGAGACCATCAGCTCCATGTGAGTTCCTTACCTGTTGCCAGTAACTTACAAAGGACAAAGGTTTGCCAGGCATGGTGACATTTGTCAGTAATCCCAGCAGAAAGAAAAAGGGATCGCTTTCACTTCTGGCTCACAGATTTGATCCACAGTAGAGGGACTGCTTGTGGTGGCCTTGTTAGCAGAGCCCTTTCTGCCTGAGACAGGTGAGCCAAGCTTGCTGCATGTCCCAGTCCTCAGGACATACAGACAGCCTTCAGGAAAGTCACTGGTTCTAAGCCAGCCTGAGCTGCGTGGTAAAACCCTGGCTAAAACAACATGAAAGTCTGGGAAGGTAGTTCAGTTGCTAAAGCACTGGCCTTGCAATTGGAAGGATCTGAGTTTAATGTGCAGAACCTACATTCAGACCAACAAAAGCCAGACGTGGCTGCTGCGTACTTAACACCCCGGTGCTGAGAAGACAGACACAGCCAGCCAGCCTAGCCTACGTACTGAGTTCCAGTCCACTGAGAGACCCTGACTTAAAACAACAAGGTGGATAGCACCTGAGGAATGGCAGCTGGGGTTATCTTCTGGGCTCCCCAACTGCACATGCGCATGCACACAGACCACACGCTCGTGCACAGGTGCAGACAAAATGAAAGAAGCACACGTATATGTGTCCTCTAATAAAGCCATAGGAATTCCTGGGATCACTCTCATGATCTCTAATCCTAATCACTTCCCAAAACCAGAGGGAGTCCCCACCCTTTTCCTCCTTCCCACTGTGGATTAATCCATACATGGAGTCTTAGGGGACACCCCAATTATATCGAAGCCACGGCAAACCCAAAGAGTTCAGTGAGGTAATATTTATCACACTGTTGGCTCAGTGCTCTCTCTTCCATCTACACACGCACACTTCCTGAGCTATCTGAAGGTAGGTTGTGGCCACCGAACCCCTCTACCCCTAAACTCTTGCACATACGTCTACTGAGATGTTCTGCTGTAATAGTCAACCCAACTGCCATGGCCCCCAGGCATAACCCATATGCAGGGTTGTTATCTCCTATATCCTTGTCCCATAAATGTTTTCAGACCCAAACACTACTTCTGCACCTCTCGTGTATGGGTTAACTAGAGTCCACACACTCTCTGGTTCTCATCATACTATTGATATTGTGTGTGTGAGTGAGGGTACAGGAATGCCACCGTGCACATGTGAAGATCAGGAAGACCCCGGGTGTTAGTCCTCACTTTTCAACTTGTTTGACACAGGTACTTTCTGTTGGTTTTCTCCCTGCCTAAACCAGCAAGCTTTGGGGATTCTCCTGTCTCAGTTTCCCATGTCCTCTTAGAAGTGCTGGGGCTACAGACACTAAGTGTCCAGTCTTTACTTGGATTCTGGGAATATGAACTAAGGTCCTCACACTCACATGGCAAACACTTAGGTTTTTTTTTTTTTTTTGGTTTTTTTCGAGACAGGGTTTCTCTGTGGTTTTGGACCCTGTCCTGGAACTAGCTCTTGTAGACCAGGCTGGTCTCGAAGAGATCCGCCTGCCTCTGCCTCCCGAGTGCTGAGATTAAAGGCGTGCACCACCACTGCCCGGCTATGGCAAACACTTAGGCACTGAGCCATCTCCCGGCCCCACCATGAATGCTACTGGCTAATATGAACCACTAACCTCTTCAAAGGTGCTCAACCCATCCCCCACCCCCAACCAGTTATTTAACCTTCTTGAACCCAATAGGCAGGAGCCTGCTGTTGCTGAGCATCGGTTCTGGCCTGGGATCTGGGGAAACTGAGGCCTCTCCACTGGTTTCCTGTAAGGGAAGGCAAAGAGTCACAAGGAACTGCAGCCATCCTGCAAAACCCCCAGGAACTGGTGACCTGGTGGAAGGAACCTTTGTCACTGACCGGGGCCTGTCATCAAGCTTGCTTCTTTATTGTTTTTGAGACAGGGTTTCTCTGTGTAACAGTACTGGCTGTCCTGAACTTGCTTTGTAGACCAGACAGGCCTTGAACTCAGAGTTCTGCCTCTGCCTCCGGTGCTTGGATTAATGGCGTGCCCCACTCAGCCTCAAGATTATTTGTGACCTGAGGACTCCAGCAGCACTTCAGCCCCCAAGCTCTCTGTCCTTGACCTCTGAACAACAAAAATCTTAAGAGAGTTGGGCTAGGGAGATAGCATAGGTGCCTGCCACCCGAGCGTGAGGACCTGAGTTCTGTTCCCAGAACCCACATAGAATCCAATCCTGGGGAAAAGGAGACAAGAAGCTTCTTGGGCTCACTGCGCAGCTAACCTCTCCCAGTCAAAACCTCCCAGTTAAATGAGAGATTAAAATAGACATCCCAACAACTTGAGTTCAATCCCCAAAACTCTTCGTGGTAGAAAGAAAGAAAGGGCTCACAAAAGCTGTCCACACGCGCACATACACAGGGTCGGATGATGGACACTCTTGCACACAGACATAAATTTAAAAAAAACAGTTGTGACAAAAATAATGTGGAAAGCTATCAAGTAATACATCCGTGGTGGTTTGAATGAGACGTCCCTCAAAGGCTCAGGCATTTAAACACTTGGTTCCCCAGTGGGTGTCACTGTTTGCCGAGGGCTTGGAGGCGTGGCTTAGCTGGAGGAAGTATGTCACTGGGGCGGGCTTTGAGAGTAGATACCTTTCCTCCTTCCAGTTCACTCTCTGCTTCCTGCTTACTGTAGTGGAGGATGTGAACTCTGTTTCTCACTCTGACTGCAATGCTTGCCTGCGGCCATGCCCCGCTGCCAGGAACTCATATCCCTCTGAAATCATTAGCCCAAATAAACTTCCGTCTATAGGTACTTCTGCCGTGGTTGTCACAAGAGGAAAGAGACCAATCAATATCTAAAAGTGACCAATCTAATATTAGATATCTAATATCTAATAATCAATATCGATATACACACCAAACCAAACGGTACAGTTTGCTGTTGCTGTTCTTTGTAAGACAGGATCTCACCATCCCTCTCTGGTTATCTTGGGACTCAGTATGCAGATCCTGCTGGCCTCGAACTCACAGAGACCCGCCTGCCTCTACCTCCCAAGTGCTGGGATTAAAGGCGTGTGCCACTGTGCCTGAAGGAGACCCCATACAGCAGGGACTCCCTCTCAGACCCCGGATTAGACACAAACCACACCCAACCGCCTGTTTTCACAGAGAGATCCTTTATTAAGCAGGGAAGAAAAGTTAAAGTGGCTGCTTTCTGACTCAGATAAACAGCAGCAAGTGACCTCAGTTGTCATTCTGAAGAGAAAAAGGGGAGGTCCACGTCAGAATGGGCTAGGGTGCGCTGGGATGTTTTAATTGGGCCTGCCAATTAGGGGAACCCAAGGGGCCTCCCAATCGCTGGACCTTGGTAGTCAGCCTCAGGAGGAGAAAGTGGCCAAATAAGGGAAGGGACCTTGGGGGCTAGCTTCAGGAATGCAATCTAATGGTTTTGAGCAAGGCAGAGGGAATTTGGGGAGAAGGGCAGGGCCTGCCAGAGCCGCAAGTTCTAGTGAGCTAATGCCCCTTCGATTCCCAGCTCAGAAAACAGTTTAAGAAAAATCTAAGAGAAATTGCAGTGGAATGCTCCCAAGGCTCCCAGAGCTTCGCCCCACCCAAGCGTTTCCCTAGGAGATTTAAGTAAACAGTGGGCCTCTCAGCCTGGTTCCCCTTCAGAAAATCCTGCATGAAAACGTCCTCCATTTTATTTTATTTTATTATTTATTTATTTATTTTGGGTGACTCCAATCATCTTTCTACAACCCGTCTCCTGGTCAAAGGTGAAGTCAGGCCTGAGCTCCACCCCTGAAGACAGTGCTCGCCCAACCCTTCCTGTTTCCTATAAAGTCGAAGATTATGAAGTCTACCTGAGTCAAGCACTGTCCACCCCAGCCCAGCTTGCTACCTAGCCCTGAAAGCCTGGTAGGAGCCCCACCATGACCCAGACCTCCTGAGCTGCTGGGGAAGCCATCTTACCACTACGACTATGAGTTCCAATTAATACACTCCTCTGCCAACCACAAACCAGTCCTGTCTACTGCCCCAAGCCCTCGACTGGATCAGCTGGGCTGCTTCTCCTTGCCCCCCCCCCTCGGCCTTAGCCCATCCTCATGCCCTGCTCTATCGGAGCCCCTTGACACACTGACCTTTCTGAAAGTAGAACAGACTCCATGGCCTGAGGTCTCTGGTCACCTTAACCACTGAGGTTAAGCCAACAAGCCCGTCCTCTGACCAGCCTTATGAGGAGGGGGACGACACACACACAAGTTCCACACACTAGGCCCCAGGGACCTGCAGGACTTCTGGGTGGACACTGGTAGGGTTTATTAGTGACAGGTGGGCCTCACATCCAGGGATCCTCCTGCTGGGAGAAGCCAGTTCTCATCCTGATGACTACATAGCCCTTCAGAAGTGGTCTGTCAGGTGGGGTATTCCATTCCACTGTGCTGGATTGCTAGTTTTTTGTTTTTTGAACAGTGTCTCACATAGCCCAAGCTCTATATAACTAAGAATGATATTAAATGTCTGATCCTCCTGCCTCCACCCCACAAGTACTGGAATCACACACACTCCATATGACCAGCCCTAGTTTATGCTGCCCTGGAGACTGAGCCCAGGACTTCATGCATTCTAGGCAAACACTCTGCCAACTGACTACAGCTGCCTGTGCCCGGTCCTTGACTGTCTCTGTCAAATGGGAACCAGGTGTGTCTAGTGTAGACCGCGGGCATCCATTGAAGGGAGATTCTAACTCTGACTGGGGAAAGACAATCAGGGACCCTGTGGTCCGTGGAACACGGAAACACACATACTGCTCAGCCGCTCTGAATCAAACCCATGGGCCCAGCCTCTCCTATGGGAAAGAAATGTCCCCTTTCCTTTCCTCCCACGATCCGCGGCAGTACCCATACCCTCGTTCCACTTGGTTTCTGCTGAACCCCCACCCAGCTGGGCGGGCCACTTGGCCTCAGCGCTAGTGGAACTAGGGGAAGCCAAGCTCCTGGGCATCACCCAGATGTACCCAGGCCTTGCCCTGTGACAACTGTTCAAGGCCAACTTCTGATAGCCAGTTTGCTTTCTGCTAATCCCCTCATTCCTGTCATCTGATCCAGCATCCAATGGCCTTGCCTAGTATCCTATGGAGTTGCCCCAGGGGCACTCACTCTCCCAAAAGGGACAACATGTACATACGTACACACACACACACCTGCATACACACACATGCAAACACGCATGCATGCACATACACACTCATGCACGCACACACAAACACACACACTCCTCTTCCAGGTTGCTACCCCTCCTTCTGCATGCCAGAGTCAGCCCTCATCTACTGCCAGTTGTGGTGTTAATACAGCTGAGGCCCAGCTGGAGGAAGTACAGAGACTCTAGGGGTGGCCTGGCCCCTTGGGGGCACTATCGCTGAGTCCCCGCCTCCGCTATAGGCTCTTAGCATACCCGCCGGGAGTGAAACTATCTTCCCACCTACCCTGTGGTTCCAAGCACTTTCATGATCCCAGCTCTCACCCCTGTCCTCCAGTCCAGGGCTTTTCCTAGTGCCCAGCCCTGGCAGAGACCCAGGGTTGTCCTCTTTTCTGTCCAGAGGGTCTTTGCTCCAGGTTCCTTGAGGGCTTCTTTCTGAAGTCCTTCATTGTCACATCCTCCCACTGCAACCCCATCCCTAATGGTGCTCCAACCCTATGGTTTCTGAGAGGGGCCAGAGGGCTTTGGAAAACACTTTTCTTCGTCAAACAAAAAGCCAAGCGTTCAAGATATAAGGCTAGGTCTCCAAGGAGCCACTTCCCCCTAACTTCTCTGTCCTTCTGGGACCACCCATCTCCAGTGCCTCAGCTACCAAGCACCTGTGGTGCTCTTCTAGGTCTGAAGGACAGTGTGTGTCCCCAACACGAATACGCACATTCTACACTGTTGGTGACAAGGACTGCCTCCCAGGGACCCACTGGCCTCATCCAGGTTCAGCAGGCTGTCTCTGCCCTGAACTGTGGCCGCTCACCTCTAGCTACCAAGCGGCCACGAAATCCCTGGCAAGTCTGAAGCCTGTCAGTGCCCCTGCCAGGCATGGCTGGTGGCGGGGGGGTCTTTTTTCTTGTCTATGTCATACAAAGCTGTCAACTCCTTTATATGTCTTTTTGACGTCGGAGATGGGATGGTTTAGGATTTGCCTCTTTGTGAATAAAATCCTAGCCAATTCTCTTTGTCTTTGCAGAACAGCATCCAGCCCCCATGCACGTGCACGGCTGCCAGCACCCTGGCATGGGGCAGTCACTGTCTAGGACATGGCACGGCTCTGACTTTCCACCCTTCTGTTCTGAGACAGTGGGGCGGGGAGCAAGCAGGATCTCATATTTAGGCTTCACAATAATCCTGTGACCAGGCAGAGACTTTTGGGGGTTGATCTTGGCATTCGGGTCCCAGTCACTACCTTCACTTTGATGACCAACCTGCTCGCCTGACCAGCACATGGCTCATGGTGGTGTCAACATGGTAATTAACAGAATCAACACTGTGGATCACAAACATGGATGTAGCCCTCGGTCCCTGGAGCTTTTCAGACACTGTGACCTGGTGACAAGGCAAGACAAGGCCATCTTGTATTCTTGCTGAGTCCATTTCGTGTTTAGCTAGAATATGATCTCATTGATGGGAAATCCTTCAGGAAATTCTCCAACTCTGTTCTAGGATCCAAAGCCAAGATGCCCCAAATAATTTAGCTTCTGTTAAATTGCTTGATTGTGCAAAGTTCTCTCAGCAACTGCTGAGCAAGATATCAGGAGGTGGGTTTTACCTTAAAAAAACCCTTGGTTAACAATGAGGACAATGGCAATGGCCACCCAAGATAAGACTATCTGGGCACAATCTTGGAGCAGGGGAACCTCAGCACAACAAGGTGAGCTTTTAGCTTTGACTTAAGCACTCTGCTGGGGGAAAGACAGGCTATCACAGTGTACACCAATAACTATAAGCTTTAGCTACAGCCCATGGCCATGGGACTCTCTCTGCAGAAAAAGGGGATTGCTAACCTCAGCAGAAAAAGAAATCACAAATAGAGAAGAAATCCTAGCCCTATTGGAAGGTATCTGGTTTATCTAAAAGGGTGTCCATCATCCATTGCAAAGTACACCAAAAGGGGACTCCCCAGAAGCCAGAGGCAACACAGAAGCTGGTTTGGTCACCCAGGAAGTGGTCCTAGGACCAGTGAGGCCTCTCCAGGTGTCAGTAGCCCTGCTGGAGCCCAGCTTACCAGACTGCCCAGAATACACCCCAGGGTAAAGCTGCCTGGGCTAAACAAGAACTGGTCAGATAGAATCGAAAAGGATCGTGGATGCCGTATCTGGGAAGGTGACTGGTTACGGTTCCCCACCAAGTCACCCTCCTAGGGAACCACAGGAACTGCTGGACTCCTCAGACCCAAATACTATGTCCCAAATTTGAACATCCTGATTAAAGACACCGCTTTTAGATGTGCCACCTGTGTTCAGGTGAACCCCAAAGGGGGAAAGGAAGACCCCACAAAGGATATGAGCTCAAGGAAATGGGCTTGGGAAACATTGAGAGTGGGGCTTCACTGAAATCTGACCTACTGGTTTGTGGTGTAGGCATTTGCTGGTGTTTGTGGATACCTTCTCAGGATGAGTGGGGGCCTACCCCACCCCAACAGAGACTGCTCCAACAGAGGCTAAGAAACTTCTTCAGGAAATAATTGCTAGATTTGGATTGCCCCTTGCTTTGGGGTATGACAACGGCGCAGCCTTCACAGCCAAAGCAAGTCAAAATCTGACGAAGGTATTAAAGAAGCTGGAAATTACATTGTGTGTCTAGGCCACAGAGTTCAGATCAGGTGTAAAGAATGAACAGAACTCTTAAGGAGACCCTGACCAAATTGGTCCAAGAAACTGGTGAAAAAATTGGGCCAACCTCCTCCCTTTGCCTGCTCATAGCCCGATGTACTCTTACTGGGAGGGGCTTCCTCCTGAAGTTGTGCTTGGGAGACCACCTCCTGTCCTCTCCAAGCTCCAAGACATTCCTCAGGCAGAAATGTCTAACCGCTCACTCTTCTCAAGTCTTTGCAGGTTTCCAGAAAGCATGCCAGGCCTTTGTGAAGGAAGTCTTGTCATTTCTCACCTCCAACGCTACCCACCAGTTCCCGTCAGGAGGCTTGGATTGGATAAAGAGCATCCGCTCCCAGACATGGAAACCTGTCTGGACAGGGCCCTGCCCTGTATTCTTCACTATCAAGGTAGCCAGTGTCATCCATTGAAAATAGGTCATGAGAACCATGACCAATGGGCTGTCACTTGGACCTTGGACCCTTTAAAGATAAGACTGATGAGAATTTACTAACCTGGGATACAAAATCCCCAAACCTGGCCATGGAAATTTGGAAAAACTGATAATGGGGAACTACCTTTCTGGTGGACCTCTGCCCTCCTGTGTTTCTTCCGGAGATAGAAGAATATGGGTTTGGGGGGATGTAGGACTCAGTAAATCAGGAGAAGATTGGCTAGAAAAAGGCCTCAGGAATCGCAATTTTATACCTACCCTGCTAATGGTGACTCATCCTTCCAAGGATGGCCTCAAATTACCTGGCTTGTGTAGTAACAGTTGACTAAATGTGCCTCCTCTGACTCACTAACAGTGAGTCACACCCCCACTCTATGTAGACTGGTCTACGTTATCCCCCAGGTATATGCCTATAATATAGGAGATGAGTGGAGAGCTCATACTGGCTTTGACTCAGTGTTAATAAAGGTTGAGCAGGCCCCAGTTCTGGTCCTGATCCTAGTAGGGGCAGGAATAGCCAGTGTAACTGCCACAGGCATCTCATCCTTCACTGCTGGGAGCCGAATCAGTTCCCAGATAGACTTAGACCTAGGCCATTTGGAGAGTCTGACGTTCAGGCTGGAGAGCCAAGTGGACTCCCTCACACATAGTCCCACAGAACTGAAGGAGACTAGACGGCCTTTTGTATGAAACAGGGGAGACTTTGCATGGCCTTGGGAGAAACTCAATGTTTCTATGCCAACCAGTTGTGGTAATTAGGAAACATCTTGCCATGGGCAGATCAAACCTCGATGAAAGGAAAGAAAAATAATAAAGATCAAATAATTGGTATCAGTCTCTGTTTACTGGGTTTGCAAGGCTGATCACTTCATTGTTCAAGCATTAGCTGGACTATTGATTCTTATTCTGATTAGGCTAATGGTTAGATGTTGACAGAAGTTTCTGTCCTGCCCAATCCTGCAGCTGTTCAGTCCCCAAAAAACACACAGTGTTTACATTAATTATAAGCTGGTTGGCCTATTAGTTCAGGCTCCTTATTAATGCTTACATCTTAAAGTAGCCCATAATTCTTGTCCGTGTTAGCCACATGGCTTGGTACCTTTATCAGTGAGGCCTTCTCATCTTGCTTCCTCTATGTCTGCGTGACAAATGCAAACTCAGCCTTTCCTCTTCCCAGAATTCTCCTGTTCTGGTTTCTCCACCTCTACTTCCTGCCTGACTGGCTACTGGCCAATCAGTGTTTTATTAAAGCAATACAAGCGACAAATCATTACAGGGTAGAAGACCATTGTTCCAGAGCAATTAGACACTGCAGCCTAAACTGCATGGCCAACTATGTCAAATGGAGAATAAACTCATAAGTTTTATTATTATTTATTATTCTCATAATAAATAAGTTCTCAGGACCAGTTATTCCCCACTAGAGACAGGATGAGTCAACAATTTAACTCATAGAACTAGCGGGGAATGTGACAGGGCAAGCCGTTCAGAGGTTCCTCCAACTTTTATTTCTCTATGGTCACTTCAGGTTTAACTAGAATTAGATCTCCTTGATGGAGAATCCCATGGAAAATTACTCAAATCTATTCTGGGACCCAAGGCCACAATATCCCAGTTCACTTATCCTCGCTTCTGTTAAACTGCTTGCTTGTGCAAACCTCCCCTTGAAGTTGCTGAGCAAGGTGCCAGGATGTGGTTTTTGTCTTTAAAAGGCCATTGCTCTAAATGCTAGGGCTACACTTAGGTCCCAAATACCTGAGAACAGTCCCAGCCAGCTGGAATAAAGACTTCACTTGGCTATAAACTATCTGAGTGATCATCTTAGGTGGACTCCCTGTACCCCTGCAGTCCTTGTCCCCTGCTACCCATAATAAACCACAGCACACCAGAGCAAGCCTTGCACACAGCAAAGGCAATTGTAACCTAAAGGTTCTACCTGGGCAACTGTGCACAGACCTCTGGAAGTCACCTTTTCTCCATGAAGTTCCATTCAAGGAAGTCTTCTGGGCTAGGGTTCTGGAGAAGTCCCACAGAAGACTATCATCTGTTATCATTCTGCTGACCTTCCCTGTCACCTGGGTACCCTGTCCCTTTAAGAGACAAGCTCTGCCCACCCCCAATACCCTCTTTCTGACCTCTCACCTTCTCTATATCCCCTCATCCTTCTTCTGAAGAGGCAACCATTGCCTCTCCCTTCCCTTTCTCACCTCCTCTCTCTGTCTCTCTGTCTCTCTCTCTCTCTCTGTGTTTCTCTCTCTTTATCTCTTCCCTCCATAATCCCCTTACCCTTATACCCTTTCCAATACCCACTAAATAAACTCTCTCCGCATGGCATATCTGTATGTCTCCCACCTGCCAGGGTCACGCAGCCATAAATCTTTCATTATCCACATATGAAATCAGCAAGATTGTTTATTATTTTGAGAAGGTACCAGCCAGCATGCTTGGGAGCACACATCCAATACAAAGGCAAAAGTGGTGAATGGCGACCTCCAAGAAAAACTTGTGGGCTCTTTTATACACAACAAAAGAATTCTAAGAGCACTGTGATGGTTCTGTCTAGGATTGGTTTATGCAAGTGGCAATCATGTTAGTATGTTTCTAATTGGTTAGTATGTTTCTAATAGCTTAGCAGGGCTTAGCTAAGGCTAAAACTTTTACATTCTGGGGAAAGCCTGCACAAATCCCAGGCTTTGTCCTTATTTGGTTATTGCCTTAAGGTAAGGAGGGGTTTGACTCAGATCTAGTACACGCAGGTCTTAATGTCCTCACTGTCAGAGGCATCAGTGATTGGCTGCCCTTTGTTCAATGTCTTCCTCAGAAACTGTCTCGTTTTAGTTTCAAGAGGCAGGAACTGAGGCCTGGTTCTTAACTGAGTTACTGGGGCTCCATCATGCTTTTTTTTGCCTGACCCTCTCACAGAGCCGTCAGTCCTCTGATTCCCTGACCCTTCCCCCAGTAACATCCTCTGTCCTGGTGGCTAATATGATTTCTGTCTTGGCTGGTGTTAACTCCAACTTCAATGCCAGCGTAGCTATCTTCGGCGAGCTCCCAGGTAAGAAACTCATTCAGTTCAGCTAAGGGAAGTCATCAGCCACAACCTTCCTCTTCCTGGAAATCGGCCACAAGTAAGGTCTTTCTGAGGACCCATGCTTTCTGTTATTTCCAGGGAATGCGGCTGGAAACAAGTTCAAGAAAGCAAGCACCACTCGGACTGAAGCGTCTCAACGAGGTAGCTTTCCTCATGGTGGAGAGGGCGCAAGGCTCACAGAGATGAAAAGCGAGCACACAGAACGGGAAGTCTGTTTGATTTCTATCCTAACGCAGGTGGTAACCGTGTCTTCTCCACAGAGGCTGGGCTGCAACCTCACAGTCAGCTGTTAAAGCCGCTGAAGACCTGAGGATGCAGCAGGGGCTTTGGGAAAAACCAAGGTTTTTAACTGGTGGAAGGGATGGAAACATTTGCATGAAAGTTTTACAAGGCGAGAACATTAAAAAGATTTGGATTCCTGCCCTAAACACAAGTTTTACAGTGTTGGATAGGAAAGACGAATACTTAACGTTTCTTACAATACCACATTGGAACTTGAGGGACATCTCATTGTACATTTGAACTTCATAACAAGTTTCCAGTTTCCCACAGGGGGATAATTAAAAGCTGAGCATGGCAGAGCATGCAAAAGGCCCCTGGAAGTTTTGATGAAAATAGGAAGTAGAACTGGTCAAGTACAGCAGGAACCCTATCTTAGTTAGGGTTTTTTATTGCTCTGAAGAGACGCCATAACCACAGCAACTCTTATAAAGGAAACATTTAGTTGGGACTGGCTTACAGGTTCAAAGGTTTAGTCTATCATCATCATAGCAGGAAGCATGGCAGCATGCAGGCAGACCTGGTGCTGGAGAAGGAGCAGAGAGTTCTACATCTGGATAAGCAGGCAGGCAGCAGGAAGAGAGAGTGACACTGGGCCTGGCTTGAGCATCTGAAACCTCAAAGCCCACTCCCAATGACACACTCCCTCCACTAAGACCACACCTACTCTCCAACAAGGCCACCTTAATCTTTTCAAATAGTCACTCCCTATGAGCCTACGGGGGGGGGGGGGCATTTTCATTCAAATTACCACAGATCCCATACTGGTTAGTATTTTTTTGCACAATTTTTTTCCTTTGGGGGGGGGCGGGTTATAATGTAATTACATCATTCCCTCCCTTCCCTTTCCTTCCTCCAACCATTCCCACATATTCCTTGCTCTCACTCAAATTTGTGTCCTCTTTTTATTTAATTGTTCTTAGGGGTGTGTGTGTGTGTGTGTGTGTGTGTTGGCTTTGGAGCCTGTCCTGGAACTAGCTCTGTGGACCAGGCTGGTCTCGAACTCACAGAGATCCGCCTGCCTCTGCCTCCCGAGTGCTGGGATTAAAGGCGTGCGCCACCACCGCCCAGCGTGTGTGTGCATTCTTAAATACCTAAGTGCAACCTGCTCCATCTGTATAATGCTGCTTGTGTGTCTATGTTTTCAGGGCTGACTTGGTATCAGATACTCAATTGGTGTTTCTCCTGCTCTCAATATTTACCAGTTGCCTGTAGTTAGCTCTTTGTAGGCTTGAGACTGCATGAGCTTTCCCCCTTCTGTTTGTGCTACTTTTTGGTTGTTTTTTTTTTCTCCCTTTGGTTTTTCGAGACAGGGTTTTTCTGTGTAGCTTTGGCTGTCCTGGAACTTGCTCTGTAGACTGTAGACTGTAGTTTGTGGGCTGGCCTCAAACTCAGCGATCTGCCTGCCTCTGCCTCCCAAGTTCTGGGATTAAAGGTGAGTGCCACCACCACCTGGTCTTTTTGTTTTTCAAGACATGGTTTTTCTGTGTAGCCTTAGCTGTCCTAGAACTAGCTACGTAGAAAAGGCTGGCCTCGAGCTCACAGAGTGCTGGGATTAAAGGCATGTGCCACCACTGTCTGACTCTTTTCTGGCCTTTATAATCTTTCTGCCCCCTCTTCTGAAGTGATTCCTGAGCCTCGGGTGCAGGAACTGTGTTGCAGACATATGAGTCGGGACTGGACTCCACAACTTTATGCTCTGATCAGTTGTGGTTTTCTGTAATGATCTCCTTGATAAAAAGGTGAGAACTACTCCTACCTGCGGGTATAAAGAGAAATATTTAGAATGTAGTTAAGGATTATGTTGGTTAAATAAACTGGCGAGAATAGGTTCTCTACAATTCATGGCTTCACTAGCCACAGGGAGTTGGCTGGGTTTCCAGTACCAGGCATGAGTTCCCTCTCGTTGAGCATGTCTTAAGTTCAATTAGAGAGTCGTTGGTTCCTGCCTCTCGACTTGACACAACCTAGCATGACTCTAGAAGGGAGCACAATGAGGAATTATGTCTAGATCAGTCAGCATGTAGGCTTGTCTGTGTCAAGGGTAGGGGGAAGAGGGAGTCTTGGTTGCTCACTGACCTGGCCTACCATGGGCAGCACCCTCACGAACTGTATTAGATGCAAAGGATAGGCCAAGTGCTAACCAGCAGATAAGCAAGCAAGCATGTGCTGGTCTCTCTCTCTGGATGTGAGGTGACTTGATACTTTGAGTTCCTGCCTCAACTTCCCCTCCATGATGGGTTGTAACCTGGAATAGGGAGCTGAATAAACCCTTTTTTTCCCCCTAAGTTGCCCTTTGGTTAGAGCATTTTAAGAATGAGGGAAACAGAACAGCTCTCACGGTGTCCTTGCAAGAGACAGGAATGCCGGGAGGGAGACCTTCCTGGGTTCTTGTTATCTTCTCTCCTAAACGAAAGCCCCTCCCTGGAGCCGTATAAGGCTGAGACAGAAATCAAAAGGAGACACCTGAATACACCGTGGGTAGGCCAACAGGACTGCCCCACCCCGTATCTCACCCGTTTCTATCATCAGCCCTATGAAAGGCCCCAGATTAGCAGGCGGCATCCTATTATCTGGGAACTTCCGTGCCGTGAAGATACAAGTCTCTAAAGTTCCCACCTATGACTCTGAAATAGATGTCTTCCTAAAACTCCCCTTCTGTAGTTTGTGAATTTCCTTCTTCGAACCTGAGGAACAAGCACGCAAAGACCGTCGACTCAGCAGGAGTTTTGTGCGACTGTGAGCATCAGGCACCCAAACTCCCTCCATCAAACTCAAAGACCCATCCCAGTTTACACAGTGAGAGACCTTGTCTCTAAACTCAGGGTGAACCAGTTGCCCCTGCAGAGAGGTCTGTGTGTTGGGCGCTGGAGCAGGGGTGGGGTGGTAAGGGGGAGACAGTCCATGCTCCCATCCTGGCTGACCTGCTTGATTCTGCACCCACTTCACCGCTCGCGGGAGCAGGAAGCTCATCCGAGTTTAGTTTCTGTTGCTGAGACAAGCCTCTAGCTTGCTATGTAGCAGGGAATGACTTGACCCTCCTCTTGCCTCCAAACTCCCTGCAGAGGCTTTCCAGCCGCTCAACACAATTCCCTGTCTACCCAGTGCTGGCAATGGAACCCGGGGCTCCCCGAAGTCTAGCTGAACACTCCATCCATCGAGTAATAGCCATAGGCTTTAGGGTCAAGTCCTTAGGTAAGGGAAGACGTTGATTGAGACCCTTTTCCTACACTGAGGGGCCACGAGATACATTCTTCATGATTCGGTCTTTTTTTTTTTTTTTTGGCTTGAATTAGCATTTGATTTATTATTGACATATACTGAAAAGCCTATTACTCCTGCTTTTTGAGTATGTGATTTCCTGCCTCCATTGACAGTACTTGGGGGTTTGGTTCAAAGATATTGGTTATGCTTCCTTCTGGCCATTCCCTCTATGTATATAATGCATCTTAGTTGGTTTTCATCCATCCCCCCTCCCAACCCTCTCTCATCTCCCTCGGGAGGCTTTCTACCTAACAAATCCCCTACAATCTCCATTTCTTTTTGTGTGTGACCTACGGAACTTAAGAGTTTCTTCCCAGAACATAGGCAGGAGGTTCTTTACTAGAGCAGGGCAACTTCACAGTAGCTACATCATTAAAGAAAATGTCACCCCCTCTGCCAGCAACCTTTAACTGCTAATAACTAACAGTCCCTCAGAGAGGGGCGGGGCCTGGCGGTCTCCTCCACATCCATGATGAAGTGCCTACCCATGGATGCTGTTTCTGTACAGGTCAGTGTCGATGGCCACAGCTGCAGCGGGTTAATTCTGCTCATTGAAACAAACAAATAAATAAAATAAAGACAGGATGCTTTGGGGCAGCTCTAAATTCACAATAAAGTGAAGAGAAGGTAGTGTGTCTCCCTACACCCGCTGATACGTGCCTGCTATCCCCCTGCCCCACCTGCCCGCCATTCCCCTGCACCCCCGGCATGCCATCCACTCCTGCCTGCCTGCCTGCAGCCTTGTCAGCCCAGCTTCTCTCCTTCACTGCATTTAAGTTTCTTCCGTGTACCTGTTCTTGTGACTATGCTTATGTGTGTGCACAAGTGTACATCTGTGGGGGCCAGAGGTGAGCCCTGGTGGTCTTCAAGAACTAGCCACCTTGGTTTTTATCTGCTTGTTTCATCTTTCACTGAACCTGCAACTCACCAATTAGGCTAGACTGGCTGATGGTCCCAGCCTTCGCCTGCCCCTTCCTTCCCGGCACTGGGGTGGCGGTGCTGGGACAGCAAGCAGGGCACCACACCCAGCATTTTTGAGGGCTTGGGAATCTAATTCACTGAGCCATCTCCCCTGCCCCCTGCACATCTCTCCGCGGCTTCACCCACTGCCTCTTTCTTCCTGTGTGTTCAGTGCTATTGGAACCACTACGTTTGTTTCTCCATCCGTCAGCTGCAGGACATTGCAGCAGCTCCCAAGTCCTGACAGCGACAGAGAAAGTTGGATGGGACAGCATTGTGTCAATGGGATCTGTGCTGTTGCTGGATTTGTCGTCCTTAGCCCTTTGATGTGATGAGCTACATCGTTGGCCACCGACATTCAAAATGTACTGTGGCTGGGCTAATGCTCATGCTATTGTCGTCATTTCCTATTTGTCTGTCATTGCTCTTTTTGCATGCTTTTGCTTTCTAGTCTTCCTTCTTGTGCTCTCTCTCTCTCTCTCTCTCTCTCTCTCTCTACCCGCATGCACATGTCCCTGGTGTGGCTGTCAGAGGATAGCCTCTCACGCCAGCCCTCGCCTCCCCTCTTGTCTGAGTAGGGTCTCACTGTGCAGGCCAGGCTAGCTGTCTACAGGCTTGCAGATATTAGAAGGAAGCAGGGGTCACCCAAACTAAGGTATCTCCACAAGACTTCACCTCTGCTGAAGGGTTAGTAGTCGTGAGTTCTGGCAAGCACACACACACATTGAGTGCCAATCCTGCTGGAGTTTTAGTCCTGACATGAGGGTTCTGTGCCTTCACTCTGCATGCATTATTAAACCATTGGTTGATTCAGGCGGTGCAGCACAGTGTGGGGAGTCGTTGGCCTTTCTGGGCCCAGGAAAGACTCAGGAGAATCAAACTTATATTCTAGAAACTAGAGATATATGTGTGTGGAGGCAGATTACAAAACAGTGGCTTCCTCATATGTAATCATCCTGGCTTAGCTAATCTTTTTTTATTTTAAGTTTTTTAAAATTAGTAATTGTTGTGAATATAGTTGAAGATGTGTTACATTCATTTATGCTGTGGAATATTTGTTTAATGATGCAAAAATGTGTTGCATTCTTTTATGTTGCATTTGTTTAACTCTGTGAAGCTGTGATACTTTGCCTGCCTAAAACATCTGATTGGTCTAATAAGGAGCTGAACGACCAATAGCTAGGCAGGAGAGAAAAATAGCTGGAGCTGGCAGGCAGAGAGAATAAATAAGAAAAAGAAGAGAAGGGGGAGAAAAGGAGAAGGAGAAAGGATGCTAGGGGAAGCCACCCAGCCACACAACCAACTACAGAGTAAGAAGGAAAAGGGGGTGTCTACAATGAATAAAGGTAAAAGACTCAGAGGCAAAATGTAGTAAAAGAGAAATGGGATAATTTAAGTTAAGAAAATCTAGAAACAAACCAAGCTAAGGCTGGGCATTCGTAAGTAAAAATAAGTATCTGTGTATTTATTTGGGAGCTGGGTGGTGGGTCCACAGAGAGTAAAAACAAGCAAACAAAAAACAACTTATTTATACTTTTTGTATAGAATGATGTCTTATATTTCATTGCTGTGAAGAGAGACTATGGTCAAGACAACTTATGAAAGAAAATATTTTGAATTATGAAAGAAAATTAGGGCTCACAATTCCAGGGGTTAGAGTCCATGACCATCATGGAGGGGAGCATGGCATCAGGCAGGCAGACATGATGCTGGAGCATTAATGAGAGCTTGTGTCCTGGTCCACAGGGTCAAGGCAGAGAGAGAGCTAGCTGGACTAGTGTGGGACACACCTGCTCCAACAAGGCCACACCTCCTGATCCTTCTTCCCAAAGAGTCCACCAGCTGGGGACTGAGCATTCAAACAGAGGAGCCTATGGGGCCATTCTCATTTACACCACCACAGTCAGTGTTTGTCCGCAGGTACAGCTGTGTGCCACAGGTACCCCAGGAGGCCAGAGAAGGATGTCAGAATGTTGCTGAAGTTAGGGTTTCAGAGGGGTGAACTGTCTGCACAGGTGTCCAGGTTCTTTCTAAAGACAAACAAAAACTGAACGCCCAGGGACAAAAAAAAAAAAAAAGAAAAAAGAAAAGAAAAGAAAAAAAGAAAGAAAAAGAAAAAAAAGAATCAGAAAAGGTGGAAATGGGGATTTATTAAGGGAGAAAGCAAAGTGCAGAAATAGCCCTGTTGGAAAGAATGGAATTTCAGAGCTAGATGACTTCCAAGTGGTGTCTGAGCTAGTTCTTTTACGAAGCCTCCAGACCCTTTTCCCCTTTGGTCTCCTTTCCTATTTATTGTTTCCTCCGCACGAACTGAAAATAACCTCTAAAACAGACAGTATTGTTGAACTAAAATAGTCAGAAAAACACGAGTCATTGTCCAAAGAATGGCCTTGATTTGATGGATGGCCCTGGTTGATGCCTGCCCTTGTTTGTCAAGGCCACTCCTTGTGTGGGAAGGTTACCATCCTTCCCTTCCCACTGGGAATATTTCTTTCTTCTATATGAATGTTATCTTTTTTTCGCAGACCTTTTGCTGACTCCCCATGCGATCCTTGGGACTGAGAGAATGATGAGATGCCGTGTTGGTGCTGGGAAGGGAGTTTGAGTCCTCTAGAAAAACACCTTCTACCTGTTGACCCTTCTCTCCAGCCCCTCGGCTTGCCTTTTGAGGGAGAAGAAGACAAAATGCTTCTCACTTGGGGGATTCTCCTGCTCTACCCTCACCCTCTTGTCTGAGCACTGTGACTGCTCACACATGCCCCCAGGCCCGGTTCTGGGGATTCAAACTCGTGCCCTCACCCTCGCTGGCAGGTGCTTTCCCCACCGAGCCATCTCCCCAGCCCTTTTCTGTGGTCTTTCATGGAGTCCCTTTTCCCAGACTTTTGTTTGACCTTTCACTCTCTTGAAGAAAAGTTCCCAGTTTCCATAAAGTCTAAATTCTCAGCCTTTGTTTACTTTCTGGTTACTGTGTCAGTAAATTTCTGCCCAAGGATGTGGAAACCCAAGGACAGCATGACACCGGCGGGGAGGCTTCTTAAAGAGCACAAGGCATCCTCTTCAGCCCCTTTCCTCTGTCCTGTTTCTGGAAGTACACGTGATGCTCGGGGCCCTAGCATCCATTAAAACAACCAGGCCATATGAAGGCACAAACCCCACACAACTGGAGGAACCTGAGACATCAAGATGAGAAACTGGCCCTGAGCAGGGAATTCTATTATTCGGGCCTTTGTTCCTCACAACATAGCCAGAGCTTTAAAAAAAAAAAAAAATTCTTTTATAAAGAAAAATTCAAGCCAGGTGTAGTGGCACACATTTTTAATCCCAGCAATCTGGAGGCAGAGGCAGGCAAATCTTGGTGAGCTGGAGGCCAGCCTGGTCTACAAAGCAAGTTTCAGGACAGCCAAGACTACACAGAGAAACCCTGTCTTGTAAAACAACAGAAAACCGAAAGATCCAGTCAAAAGGGAAGGATGAATACAAGACACATCATTCAAGCCTCTCCTCCAGCGAGTACTGCCTCTAGCAGGGCTCCACTGCCTAACAACCCATCAATGGGTTAATCTACTCATGAAGCTCACTCTTTCTTTACCTAGTCAGCCCCCAGTGGCTGCACCACTTCTGGGTACAAGTCTCTCATACACCAACATTCATTTCAGTACAAGTTTTGGCCTTGAACTTGCAAGGTAGCTGAGGATGACCTTGAATGTTTGACTTCCCTGCTTGTTCCCCAAGTGCAGGGATTACAGGCATACACCTAGAGCCCAGTTTATGTGGGGCTGGAGACTGAATCCAGGACTCTGTACACGCTAGTGGTTAGGATATAAGGGCTGCACCTCGTTCTTGTATGGGAATTATTGCTTGTCTCCCAGAGGGAACCGATCTCATGAGAGCTGGTTGTTCTAAAGTGAGGTCACCCATAGGTTTGTCCCTTCTGCACCAAGCCATTGCTCCACCTTGCTGCCGTGCAGCCAGGGCCTCCCTCATCAGAGGTCTACTAGGTGGGACCACTGATTTTGGATTTTCCATCTCTGAAGTGTGACCTGGATAAACCTTGTGTCACCGCAACAAGGAACAAATGACTAGCAAGAGCCAGTGAAGGTTAATTTAAGTCAGAAGGGTGGGACCACTGTCCTCATTGGAGGAGGTGGGAAGGGATTCACAAGCTTGATTACCTGAGCGGAACCCCTGTATCCATGTAAAAACCAGGTAGGGTGGGGTGTGCTTGTAACCCCAGCAGTGGGCAGGGCAGACAGATCCCCTGGGTTCAGAAGCCAACCAGCCAGCCTAATTAGCAAACTGGGGAGAGACCCTGTCTCCAGAAAGACAGAAGAGAGCCAGTGAGATGACTCAGCAGGGATAGGTTCCTGTCACCCAGTCTGATGGCCTGAGTTCCATCGCCTGGGTCCACACACGCACCTGGCGGAAGGATATGACCAGCTCCACCAGCAAGTCAACCTCTGACCTTCAAACTAGAGCCACGACACATGACACACGCACAGTCACGCCATCACATACATACACATGCACATCCATACGCATGCATGCAGGCACGTACACACATGCACACATGCACGTACGCACGCGCACACTCTTCATAGGAGCTCTGACCTGCTCAGCTGCAGCCACTGATGAGTCACGCTGGTGGCCATGAGGCAGGTGAGGCTTGGCTGAAACTAGGAAGAGGAGCTTAGCCCCAGTAGGGAGGCCACGGCGGGGGGGGGGGGGGGGGGGGGGGTCTTCAGGACTGTGTTCGTTATTTTCCCATTGCTGTGATCAGATACCCAGACAAAAAGCAACTTGGCAGACAGCGGGTTTATCTTGGCTCAGAGTTCCAGAGGGGATGCAGTCTATCATGGCGGGAAGGCACAGGGACAAGACTAAAGTCATCCAGGCAGTCTGGAAGTAGGGAGTGAAAATAGTACCTGAGCCTGGTGTAAACCCTCAAAGCTCAGCCCCAGTGATGTACTTCCTTCAGCCTTGGAACGGTTCCACAACCTTCCCAAACAGCGCCACCTACTGGAGAACCAAGGATACGAACACGTGTCTGTGGGGGGCATGTAACATTAAACCACAGCAGGGAGTTTGGGTTTTATTTTGTTGTGGGTGGGTTTGTTTGTTTGTTTGTTTGTTTTTGGTTGACTGGCTGTCATTGTTTGCCAGTGTTTCTAGCCCAGGCTGGACCAGAATCCCCTATGTATGGGAGGATCATCTTACCTCCTAAATGCTCGGATTATAGAAATGGGCTACCATGCCTGATTTATATGGTGCAGGAGACAGAGCCAAGGGCTTCCTGAATCAAGTACTCTACCAACTGAACCACATTCTCAGTGCAGTGGGCCCTTCCAGTGGCCCCTTCCTGCTTTCCACGTGTTCCAGCTGCCACGGTTCTGTAGCCAAGTACATGGGGAACGAGTGACCCCACACTGAACTCTCTGAGCGGGTGAGTCACGGGAGGCCCTTCCTCCTGTCAAGCTGGTCACAACGATGAGAATCTAATGAACACAGTTTTAAAGAGCAGATTTATGGGGTAAGGGCCGCTGCTGAGGAAATTCGAATCACGTTGTGAAAATAAAGTCAACTCAACGATAAAAATCAAAGACGGTGGGTAAGGAGCCCGTAGCCACCTCTGGTGTTTGAGCAGCGACTGAAACGTGGGCAGGTGGATGGCAGGAAAGGGCAGCCCTGGTCCATACTGACTAACGCAGGGACTCTGGACATGGCTACTTCTAAGCAGGGCCTCCTGTGTGATTAGTTAAGTGAGCATAGTTGACCTCGCGTGGGTGCTAAGTTGGAAGGGAGAGCAAAACTGTGGAAGCTGACACTTACTGCCAGTTCCTGGACTCCTTTATCCGTCAGCCTTCTCGGGACAAGGGCTGGAGATGGTTGCCTGGCTTCCTTCGAGTCTGATTTATGGAGAACTGGCGAGCAAGGCAAAACCCTAGCTAAGTAGCAGGATAGCACTGGACCCAAGGTTCAGTGCTTCCAAGAAATGAATCACCAGCTTGAGCCACAAACTCCTTAGCTTCCTTTTTATTTATGCATTTATGTTTCTGTTAATGAACTCTGCCCTGGGGTCAGGAACTGGCCAGCTGTGGCTTGTCTAATCGGGACACTTCCAACACTGTGCTCCTGGAACCACAGACCGCCATGCTCCCTGACCCTCTGTATAATCACAGCCTTGGTACCTCTGCCTGGAGATACTCACTTCCCTTTCGGCTATAGCTGTTCTAACATCCCAGCTCCAGACACAGCCACCCTGTCGTACAGGAGTGTGATCATCTCAGCGCTTACTCCCGGAACCATGACTCCATGCTAGTTACCGCTCTCACTGCCTTAACACAATGGGTTTATTTTGGCTCACTGTTGGAGGATACAGTCCCTAGTGATGTTTCCCATCATTAGGATTGCATGGCACCAGGGAACTAGGCAACTGGTCACATTGTATCCACAGAGGGAGAGAGATGAATACCGGGGCTCAGCACTTTTTCCTTTACATTCAGCGCAGGACCCCAGCCTGAGAATGATGTCACCCACCCCTGGAGCGGCTCTTCCTATCTCCTGAATTTCTAGCATCCTTCTAGATCCTTCCAATGGTCCTGAGTGTAGTAGCTGAGGACCTGCTACAACAGAGCCGTGCCTGGTTACTTTTTCAGTCATGATCCTCCAGCGCTGTCTATGCTGCTCAGCCTGTGACTGTCAGCTAAAGTCCCAACTATGGCCTGTGAGGAGTTATAGCCGCAGCTCACGCATACAGCTCATTGGAACACTTCCTCCGCGTTCACCATGACTCACAGCTGCCTGCTTGCTACGGTGATACATCCGGGACCGCTTCAGCCCTTGCCACAGAGACACAAGCAGTTACAGAGGTAAGAAAAAGCAGTTGTAGGCTGCTAGTCATGAACGTACATCTTGGAGCAGAACCTGCTGCCTAGGCCAGCCTTCCAATGATGGTAACCACAGCTGCCCTCTAAGGCCAACAGCAGCCTGCCCGACTGAGCCTGTCCCAACAGTCTGACACAGTGTGACCACAGCACAAGGCTGTTTTATGCTACCGTTCATGTGTATATGCATGTATGTGCTTCTATGCATGCATATGTGTACATATGTACCTGCATGTTTGCATGGCTAACTGCATCTACACATGCATATGTACATATGTCTATAGAAGCATGTGTGTATTTGTGTGTTTGCTAAAATGTGTATTTACACACGTTTGTGTGCCTTTGTGTATGAGGGGTTATATAGGTTCTTACACTGCAAAATCCATACTTGTCCCCTGAGCTTAACCCCAGCCATTGTCCTTTTGGCTTGGATCCACACTACCTCTCCTGTTTACCTGTTGGCTCTCCATAACTCTATAGCTCAGGGCGACTCCGTAGCTTTGAACTGCCCATCCTCCTGCCTCAGCCTCTCTCTAGTCAGATTACAGGTCCGCATACTATGTGCATCTATACCGCTTTGCTTTCACATATCCCATAATATTAAATTAATTCGTGGACTGCGTACTGTTGTCTACGATTTCCTCTACACTTGCCTAACAAAGCACACGCGTGCATACTGATACATGTATGTATGCACATGTAGAGGGTTTTAGTGATGTTGACAAAGTAGGACCCCTATACCACAGTCTTCTGCTCCTTGATTTCCTCATTCATCTATGTAGAAAGCTCTATGGAACCCTCAGATCCCCTCAGATCCCACCCCGTCCTGGTCTTTTCACGGCTGCATAATATTCCACTGCACTGGCAGCGGTAATTTACTCATTCGGTTCTTGATAATGAACAAACCTTGGTTGTCAGTTTGGGGCAGGAGTGAGTTAGGGTCAGAGCTTGGACCCTGGTAGCCTCCCTAATAAGTCAGGTATGCACCCCATCCTGAGGACAAACATTGCTTTATATATGGAGCAGGGCGGGCCCACTAGCAATGGCAGCCAAGGGGCCACATTTTCACTTAGTTTTAATATCTAGTATCTCAGAAAATGTCAGGTTTTAGGACCCAGGAAGCGGCCAGACTCATGTGTTAGGTATGGGCCACTGCACTTAGTGAACACTGATAAGTTAATAACTTTGTCAGAATAGGTGCAGAAGAAAGCCTTGGGCGTAGCTGAAAGATAACTAAGATGCCTGAGGCCTGAAGGATTTCTGAACGAGAACAGAACACCTCCAGGCACAGCGGAGCCAAGTGGACCCAGAACCGCAGCAGCCAGCCAGGGGAGAGCTCAGAGGACCTGCTACGGGAAAGGAAAGAGGTGCCCTCCGGGCCCCAGCGGCTACCAGAATGATCTGGAATCGGCTTTAAAACCCAGAGGGCAGAACCTACTGTGTGTGCAGTGAGGTGCAGAAGCCAAGGTGACGAGACAAAGTGCTGGGTGCGACCACACCTGACCACAGCTGCGCCCTTGCCCCGTGGTCTGTAGGATGCTTACTGAGGCAGGGGGCTGGGGACATGTAAAAGGTGGCAATATCTTCACCCATCCCTGTGAAAAGCTAACCCCAGGAGAGGCACAGGGAGACACTTTAAGACTCAGCAAATGGAGCACAGGAGGGGTAAGGAGCTATTAGGAAAAGATGTCGTAATACAAAGCTCGAGACAAAGGGAGCTTGCTTGTTTGTTTGTCCATGTGGGTTTGTGACATGGCTTAGCCAGGAAAGATACTTGCCACCAAGCCTGACAACCCTGGGTTCAGTTCCTGGGATCCACATGAAGGAGTGGCAAGCTGATCTCTGACCTCTACATACGAGCCGTGACGCGTGGCACACGCACACTATCCCTCACAGAAATGTAAGTTTTAAACTGTTTAATTTATATTTTATGTGTGTGAATATGCTTACATACATGCCTGTGTATTTCTTGTGGGAAGTGTCCAGGGATGCCAGAAGAGGGCTACTGATCCCCAGAACTGAAGTTACAGACAGCAGTGAACCTCCAAGCAGGTACCTACCGGGATTTGAACCCCAGTCCTCTGGAAAAGCAGTCAGCACTTTCAAACCACTGAACTATCTCTCCAGTTCTAATTTTTTTTAAATTGTCTGCATTAAAAGAAATTAAGTTTTAGTGGGGCGCAATGACGGATGCCGGAAAGGAGAGCCGGCTGGATGCTCCGTAGGTGCAAGAGCTTCCTGAGCAAGCCTGCAAAGTTGACTTTGATCCCTGGTCTCACGGTGGAAGGGAAGGACCACCTCTAATGTCCTCTGTCCTCCACACACTTACCTCGGAGGGCACTGTGTGCCTGTGTTCGTGTACACACACACACACACACACACACACACACACACACACACACACCCTATGTACACACAATAATCCTCAAAGAAGGGTTATAAGCCTGGATAGAGATCCCTTATCAAGTACATGATTTATAACTATTTTTTCTGATTCAGTTACTCTCAGGCTGGTCCCCTTCTGATGTATATTTTCTTTTCTTTTTTTTTTTTTAAATGTGGGGTTTTGTTTTTTTTTAATATTTATTTATTTATTATGTATACAATATTCTGTGTGTATGCCTGAAGGCCAGAAGAGGGCGCCAGACCTCTTTACAGATGGTTGTGAGCCACCATGTGGTTGCTGGGAATCGAACTCAGGACCTCTGGAAGAGCAGGCAATGCTCTTAACCACTGAGCCATCTCTCCAGCCCCCCTGATGTATATTTTCTTTCCCATTTTTATGTTATTGGGTTCATTTACTTTTGTTTGTGTGTGGGCTCCCTGTCTGGGGCGAGTGGAGGCACATATGTTGTGTCTCCCCAGGAAAAGCCTGCCACACAACAGCCTGATGGCTGGAGTTTGGTGAAAGGACAGAAATCACTCTCACAAGTTGTCCTGGCCACACACGGGCCGTGGCACACCCACACACAATGTCTCAACTAAGTAGAGATGTGAGAGTTTATTTCGGGGTTCTCTTTTCCTCACAGAAAGGGGAGGAGGGCCGGAGGGGCTGTGGGCAGCTAGAGTCAAGGATACACCTCTAGCAACCTTCCTTCACCTGGCCCTGCCATCTGCTGTACAATTACGCTGGCATTTTAGGAGTCCACGGAGGGGTTAATCTGCTCACAATGTCAAAAACCTGTGCTCCCCAATCTCCCAGGTGTCCCGGTTATTTCTTCCCATGGCTGAGATAAAACACCCTGACAAAAGCAATGTAAGAGACAAAAGGCTTGCTTAGCTCAAAATTGCAAGTTCGAGCCCATCACGGCTGCAGGCACTTAAGCTAACCAGTCCCATCACAGCCACGGTGCAGAGGGGAAAACAAGGGATTCAAGCGTTCATGCTTGTCCTTTACTCTTTCTCATTCAGTTGAGGACCTCAGCCTCACCCCTGAGGTGGTGTCACCCACATTCAGGGAGGACTTCCCACCTCAAATCACTCAGAAAATCCCACACAAGCAGGCCTGTAACATGAGGACCAGCTTGTTGGGGTTTCTGTCCTGCCCAGTTCCCACAGCCAGTAACCCCCAAAGAAATTACAGAGGTCTACATAACTTATAAACTGATTGGTTCATTAGCTCAGGCTTCTTATTAGCTCTTGTAGCTTATATTAACCCATTATTCTTATCTATGTTAGCCACGTGGCTCAGTACCTTTTTTCAGTGGGGCAGATCACATCCTGCTTCTTCGGTGATATGGGCAGGACTGGGAAGGGCCTCCTCCTTGAATTCTCGTGTTCTCATTGCCCCGCCTCTACTCCCTGCCTGGCCAATCAGTGTTTATTTAAAACATGATTGACAGAATACAGACAATTCTCCTGCACCACAGGCCCACAGGCTAGTGTAAACTACATAATCCCTGCCAGTGATTCTAGTGTCAAGTAGACACTATTATAACTAGCCATATCCTCCTAGGTGTTTCTTTCTTCTAAAGTGTGTAAAGTGTGTGTGTGTGTGTGTGTGTGTGTGTGTGTGTGTGTGTGTGTGTGCGCGCGTGCGTGCTTGGAAACTCAGGTGTAGGTATACGTGGGGGCGGGGTTGCTGGTCAGAGAACAACATTGTGGAACAGCTCCTCTCCTTCTACCTTTCCATGGGTTCTGGGGATCAAATTCAAGAGTCAGGATTGCACAAGTGTGCTTTCACTAGCTGAGCCAACTCGGTCCTCCCGCATGCTTCTTCATCCCACCAAAATTAACCATCATGGAAACATTTTGCTGAGGATTTTTGCATTATTGTAAGATACACTGGTTCAGTCTCTTCTTAGTTATGGGTCCTGCCTGGTTTCTCTCTCTTTCTCTTTCTTTCTCTCTCTCTCTCTCTCTCTCTCTCTCTTTTTCATTTTTGTCAGTTTTGATGGTTTTCATGTTTATAGGAATTTGTTCCTGCAATTGTTGCTGTATATACTTCTCTAAAAAGTAGGTGGTAGGAACTGAATAGCTGGTTCAGTGGTGAATTTGCTGCTCTTCCAGGACACTGGAGCTCAGTTCCCAGTGGTGGGTGGTTCACAATTTCCTGTTACTCCAGTTTCAGAGGGCTACTGCCCTCTTCTGGCCTTCGTGGGCACTGCACTCATACATGCAGTCCCACATACATACACAGACACAGAAATAAAAAATACATCTTCTAAAAAATAGGTGGTACTGTTTCCTTTTCTAATTTTGATTATTCGAATATTCTCTCTCTCTTTTTCTCTCTCTCCTCCTCCCCCCAGCACACACCCCGCTCTGCTAAGGGCTTTTGCAATTTTTTTTGATATTTTCTAAGAAGTAATTTTGGCTTCATTGATGTTTATTTCTCCCTTGGCATTTTATTTTATTTTTTATTTTTTTTTTTTTTGGTTTTTTCAAGACAGGGTTTCTCTGTGGTTTTGGAGCCTGTCCTGGAACTAGCTCTTGTAGACCAGGCTGGTCTCGAACTCACAGAGATCCGCCTGCCTCTGCCTCCCGAGTGCTGGGATTAAAGGCGTGCGCCACCACCGCCCGGCTCCCTTGGCATTTTATAATCATTTCATTACGACTGTCATCTGGGTAGCAAACTGACTCCAGAGACTTATATCCACCAGACAAGTGCCCTTCATTTTTAACATAGGCTATATTTATTGCTACCTGTTTTGTTAATCCCAAAGATGGGAAGAGAAAGACCAAGTCATTGTGGCCAACTCAATTAAAGCAGGAAATTAATTAAAGCAAGCTTTTTTATTCCTGTACAAGGGCTGCTCCCCCTAAGGCAGGGTTTGAGAGGTCAGCATTGAATGTGAGAATGACGAGATTTGTATTGCTCAGGGGTGGGGAGGTTCCAAATGGGGCATTTGAGGGGCAAAATAGGCCCGGGTACAGGGGCAGAATATATAAGCATCCTGAAACAAAGACGTGGTTGGAAGGTAACAAAACAAGGTGGTCCTAAAACCTTTTGAAACAAAGGCAGGGCTGCAATATGGTTATAGACAACTTTTTGAAACCAAGACATGATTACCATTCCCAGAACAGGCTGAACAGAATCATTTGTAGTTAAGGTTACAGGAAGGGCATAGCCCAATCCTTGAGAAACAGAGGCTTAATTATAAACAAGAATGAACCTAGTTTGCCTTTGCTATAAGATGGCTTTTGAGCCTAAGATGGAGGTAGGCTGGTTCTTCACTTTCCGTCTTAGAGTTGCATCCCGAGAGTCTTACATGTCCTGTCTTCACTTTATATACACCAATGCATTTCCAAATTTCCCTTTTGATTTTTTCTTTGATTTGTTGGAAAAGAATATGTTGTTGTCGGGTGCTCAGGATGAATCCTGAGGTCCTAGCTGCGAAGGAAACTGAGGCAGGAGGACCACTCCAAAGACAACACAGAGACGAATTAAGACACCTGGAGCTTCGCCTGGATTGAGTTGTACCCAAGCCCCCTCCTCTAACAAGGCACTTGGCAGCCTCCCTCCTTCTGCATTGACTGTGTGCACACAGAGTCTCCTCCAAACACTGAACCTGGCTTCCTGGCTTCATCAGAGCCTCCCTGAGCCCACACTTTCAAAGGGCTATGTGCACTCTCTGAAAAATGGTGTAGATTTCCCACCCCTAATGACAATCAAATTGAGACAGTTTCTAGTTAGCTTTGTTCCCAGTGTTCACACACAGTGAGGCACACTGTCCTTCAGACGAACTTTGAGGTAGACTCCCCTATTCAACATCTTAGGCCTCTGTGTAGTTGCCATGAATATGATTAAGATAATATGCATTATGAGAAGGAACACTGCAGTATGGATATGTGACCTAATCTATCAATCAAACTAAGGAGTCACCCAGACCACACCTTTAGTAACTATCCCCTCCTAGACCCCATACGAAGAGGCCCTAGGCTGTAGCCTGGGCCCTAGAGCGTCCTTACCCACACGGCCCTTCAGTCTGGATAGCCAGTCTGCAACTTCCTCTATTGCTTAACTCGAATCAAGTTGTTTTCCTTCTTCTACAAATCTTTATGAGCCTTTGTTTCCAATTCTTTTGGATAAGAGGCCAAGAACTTAGAAACTTTTGCTCTGACCTCTGGCATCAGCTTCAGTCCAGGATGTTAAGGTCAGTCAGTCAGGTAGAAAGGGAACCATTTCAAACAGACCAAGATAATTTTCACTTTGGGTTGAAATTTCCAGTTTTCCCCTTCTACTTCTGATTTCTAATTTCATTCCACTTTGACTGAAATATATGTCACACGGTTTCGATTCTTGTTTTGTTTTATTGAGACAAGACATGATGTATTTCAGGAGAGCCATCCACTTGCTCAGTAGCCAAAGCTGCCCTTGAAAATGCCGGATCCTCTTGCCTCTACCTCCCCAAGCACTGAGATTATAGGTGTGCACAACCACACCTGGCTGATGTGGTAATGGGGACAGAGCCAGAACTCTATGCATGTTCAGCAAGCATAATGCCACCGTACCACAGACCAGTCAATTCAACTTTTCGCAATGCATAGAACCTTTAGCGTTTGAAGAGATGGCGCAGGAGTGGAGAGCATGGGCTGCTCTCGCAGAGAACCCAGGTTCTGTTCGTTCGCTGCATCCACCTGGCAGCTCACAACTGTCTGTAACTCCAGTTCCAGAGGATCTGATGCCCTCTCTGGCCTCTTCGGGTACTGTGCTGAATAGTTTTATGTCAACACAGCTAAAGTCACCTGAGAGGAGGGATCCGGTACAAGTGTATTTTCTTTAGTGATGGATGGAGTAAGGCCCAGCCCATTGTAGGTGGTGCCATCCCTGAGCTGGTGGTTCTATGTTCTATAAGAAAGCAGGCTGAGCAAGCTATGAAGAGCAAGCCAGTAAGCAGCACTCCTCCATGGCCCCGGCATCATCAGCTCCTGGCTCTAGGTTCCTCCCCTGTTTTGAGTTCTTGCCCTCACTGCTTTCAGTGATGAACTGTGATGTGGAAGCATAAGTTGAATAAACCCTTTCCTTCCCAAGTTGCTTTGATCATGGTGTTTATCACAGCAACAGAAATCCTACCCAAGACATGTACTGCACATACATGTGGAACTGCACATACATAACTGCAGGTAAACCACTCATGCATGAACTAAACTAAGTCTTACACACACACACACACACACACACACACACACACACACACACGTTCTGAGAAGCAGAGGGCTCCCTGTTTGCTGTGTCTAAGTAGCTTTTACTATCACTAACTAGCTTTTACTATCACTAACTAGCTTTTACTATCACTAACTAGCTTTTACTATCACTAACTAGCTTTTACTATCACTAACTAGCTTTTACTATCACTAGCTTTTACTATCACTAACTAGCTTTTACTATCACTAACTAGCTTTTACAATCACTCGGTCCTTCTAGACCCTTACTGATCCTCTGCCTGAATATTCTATTCAGTGTTGAAAACAGGATACTGAAGCTACTCAGTCATCATTCTACAACTCATTCTCCCTTTGGTTCTGTTCATTTTCACTCTGTATATTTTGGTGCACTTCTGCTAGGGGAGAATCTATGACCTCACACACCTGAAGCGAGCATTCGACTGCTGAGCCACACCCTCCAGGCGATTGAATTTTTTAAGCATACCATTTAACTCCTTTATTTCCTTTACCGTAAATTCTTTTTGGGTTGTTTTTGTTTCTTAAGACAGAGCCCTATTTAGCTCTGGCTGCCTTGAACTCACTATGGAGCTGAGGATGGCTTTGAACTCGTTATTCGCCATGCCTCCACCTCTCACACAGGAGTGTGCCCCCAGACCCAACTTCTTCACTGTATAATTTTATTATCTTATTTCTCTCCTCCTTTTTGAAACAAGACCTCACTTGCTCAAACGTGAAAGTATCTTGCTGCATCCTCCTAGTGCTGGGCCTGCATCCTCCTAGTGCTGGGCCTGCATCCTCCTAGTGCTGGGCCTGCATCCTCCTAGTGCTGGGCCTGCATCCTCCTAGTGCTGGGCCTGCATCCTCCTAGTGCTGGGCCTGCATCCTCCTAGTGCTGGGCCTGCATCCTCCTAGTGCTGGGCCTGCATCCTCCTAGTGCTGGGCCTGCATCCTCCTAGTGCTGGGCCTGCATCCTCCTAGTGCTGGGCCTGCATCCTCCTAGTGCTGGGCCTGCATCCTCCTAGTGCTGGGCCTGCATCCTCCTAGTGCTGGGCCTGCATCCTCCTAGTGCTGGGCCTGCATCCTCCTAGTGCTGGGCCTGCATCCTCCTAGTGCTGGGCCTGCATCCTCCTAGTGCTGGGCCTGTACCACCAAGCTTGGCTCGTCTCTCTAAGCCTTCTGACAGATGGCACCAGAGTATGGCACTGTCATCATTGTTGCCACTGTTGAACAAGGGTGTCTTTGCTTTCTCAGGGTCCCACCAAAGCCTGCTAAAACACACCAAGCTACATCTGCGCAGATCGTCAGTGTCCACGCCAGCACCAGGATGCAGACCACTGTCTCTGCACCCACAAGGCATTTAAGACTGCGGTAGATCCTTGCCCACCTCTCTCAGAAAATGTCAGGAGTGTTTTTGTGTGGGGTGATGGCTCAGTGGGTAAAATATTTGTTATTTGGCATGATGACATGAGTTCAAATCCCCATCACACATATAAAGCCAAACTCAGCAGTTGGAATCTGGAACTCAGTGCTCCTATGGGGATGTGTGTATGTGTGTGTGTGTGTGTGTGTGTGAGAGAGAGAGAGAGAGAGAGAGAGAGAGAGAGACAGAGAGAGAGACAGAGACAGAGAGGAGAAATCCCAAGAAGTTCACAGTCCAGCAAGCAGCAGCAAACAGCAGTGTCTCAAACAGCAAACAGAAGATGAAGAACAACCCTCAAGCTCATCCTCTGACCTCCACATGAATGTACACATACAAAAGACCACACATGCGTGCACGACACACACATAATACACACACACACACACACACATATTCATGTGTGCTCAAAAACAGAGGAAAAAGAAAATACACAAGTATTGCCATCTATCCCTTCGTGAAGCGCCCCCTAGTGGTTGCCAGTGCACAAGCCGCTCCAGGGCTGCACTTGCTTTTGCCAGGTCAGCAGGCGACTCAGCACAAGGTCACCCCGGGATTTTTACATTCGTATATTGCAGACCTGATTATCACTACTCCACGTATTTTTTTTCAGTTGTATGTGTATGAGTGTTTTGCCTGCATGTATGTCTGTGAGTCACTATGTGGGTGCTGGGCATCCAACTGAGGTCCTCCGGAAGAGCAGCCAGTGCTGCTAACCACCGGGTCATCTCTTCAGCCTTCTCGTCCACATATTTTTAAGTCACGTCACAAGTGCCATGTAACGACCCAGTGACATCATACTATCTGTGGTCTTGGGGTGCTAAAGTACACTCTGATTTTTGCACAATTAGAAAACCACCTAAAAACTGTTTTTTGGGGGGACAGGATCTGACCTTGAACTCACTATATAGCCGAGGTTGACCCTAACCTTCTCCACAGCCAGAGTGCGGGATTGCAGACGGGCATCACCTCGTCAAGTCCAGGACCTCATGTATACAAGGTAAGCACCCTACCAACTGAGCTATGAGCCCAGGCATCTAAGGGGTAAGTTTTCAGAACATATCCTAATTCTTAAGCAGCATCCAATTCCTAATGATTTCTTTTATCAAGATAAACTGGACCTGCTCTGGTATTATCAGTCTTGAAACAGAGTTCACTCTATTAACAGAGCCACGCATCAGCTTCCTGCCTCCCAAGTGCTGGGATTAAAGGCGTGCGCCACCACCGCCCGGCATCAGCTTCCTTATTATTAGTGGATGGCATCTTCCCTCTAACCCGGGCTGGCCTCAAACACATGACCCACACATCCCGTTTGCTTCAGACACCTAAGTAATGGGATTCTGGCTGTGTGCCCCTGTGTGCCACTATGCCTGGCTATTGTTTGGCGTATTTCTCTTATTTCAACCTATTTTTCATGTGTGTGCATGTGTCTGTGTGTGTGCGTGTGTCTGTGTGTGCGTGTCTGTGTATGTACGCGTGTCTGTGCGCGTGTCTGTGTATGTGTGCGTGTGTCTGTGTGTGTGCGTGTCTGTGTGTGTGCATGTGTCTGTGTGTGTGTCTGTGTGTGCGTGTCTGTGTATGTGCGCGTATCTGTGTGCGCGTGTCTGTGTATGTGTGCATGTGTCTGTGTGTGTGCATGTGTCTGTGTGTGTGCATGTGTCTGTGTGTGTGCATGTGGGCTCCTGTGGAAGTCAGAAGACAACCTTTGGGCTTGCTGGCTGTTAGGCCTGTCTACAATGTGGGATCCCAGAACCAAATCAGGTTTGATGGCAATCTTCTTTACCCACTGGCTTAATATGCATCCTTAAATCGAGTCTAAGAATCCAGTCTGAAAATATTGTTTAAGGCTGGTAAAATGTAATGGAATTTTAATTTTTCATTTTAATGGTTATTATTTAGCTATTTGTTTTCTATTCTTTCCCTTTTGTTCTTTTGCTCTTTTCTCCTGCCTATTATTTTTGTCTGGAATTTATTATTTTTATTTCAAATGATGTGCATGTGTGTGCAAGTCCCCTTGGGTCCAGAAGAGGGCGCTGATCTCCTGAAGCCAGGTTTATATATGTGCTTATGTACTGTCTGATGTGGGTGACTGCAATCAAATTCAGGTCCTCTGCGAGAGCACTGCCCTCTCTAACTGCTGAGCTATCTTTCCAGCCCCTGGGGAAATTTACTTAACAGTGTGTGAGTGTGTGTGTGGGGGGGGGCAATTCTTAAGTTGCTTTTTGTCGTTTTGTTGCAACAATGAGAACAGTTTAATGACTATGTGTGACCCTCTATGTTTCTAAGAAGATGGTGCTGGGGGCTGGAGAGATGGCTCAGCGGTTAAGAGCACTGACTGCCCCTTCCAGAGGTCCTGAGTTCAATTCCCAGCAACCAAACAGTGGCTCACAACCATCTGTAATGGGGTCTGGTGCCCTCTTCTGGCCTGCAGACATACAGACAGAATATTGTATACATAATAAATATATAAATAAATATTTTTTTTAAAAATCATCAGACGCTAGATGATGGTGATGCACCCCTTTAATCCCAGCATTTGGGAGGCAGAGGCAGGCGGATCTCACAAGTTCAAGGCCAGCCTGGTCTTCAAAGCGAGTTCCAGGACAACCAGGGCTACAGAGCTACACAGAGAAACCCTGCCTCGGAAAAAAAAAAAGAAACAAACAAACAAACAAACAAAATCATTAGACAACAGGGTTTGGGAGATGGCTCGGTAACTAAAGTGCTTGCTGCAAAAGAAATCTTCAGCCAGGCATATGCAGTGGCAAGTGGGGAGCCAATCAGACCTCCATGTGTGCACGGAGGCATCTCTCTCTCTCTCTCTCTCTCTCTCTCACACACACACACACACACACACACACACACACACACTACAATCATTAGAACAGAACTACCAGCAGTTTCTGAAATAGCTCTGACATTTGTACTATGTGTTTATGCAAACTGAACGTTGAAGATTACCTGCGTCCCACAGCAGCAAACATGTAGGTAAGACCTAACCAGATAAACTAGTGCGTCCACTTCACTAGTACTAGTGTTTTGTCTTAAAGAAATGGTGTGGTGGTCTGGACAAGACAGTGGGAGATGCCAGAGCTGTGAAACAGCTGCCAAAATGGGCGGCACGCAGGGAGTGGAGCCAGCCCACGAGATGGAGGTATGCTGCAGGCAGCAAGGCTGGAGGGGAGCAGACACCAAGGCCTTTTGACCTAGGATATGGAAGTAGAGAACTGAGTTTCCCTTATGGGTTCCAGCATTGCTTTTTTGGTTCAGTATTTTCTCACTGTGCCGATTCCTCCCTTTTAGAACAGTATATTCTGTACCACTGTATGTTGGAAGTTTGTAACTTGCCTTTAGATCTAATAGAGGGTTACACGTTGCCTTGAGTCTCAGAGACCTGCAAGCAGTGCTGAAAGTCAATGGGGACTTTTGAACTACAGCATGTGGCGGCCTCTAGTTGCTGATGCCGTCTGGGGCGTCTCACAAGTGTGGGCTTGTGAGAGGAATGGTCCCTGAAGGCACCTGACCATTTATAGTTCTTGCTCTTTGTTTCTTGTTTGCAGTCAAAGACATGAGCCCTGAGCTTCCGCTCCAGCCTGCTGCTTGCCATGAAGGACTCCCATCCCTCCTGAACCTTAAGCCCAAACAAGCCCTTCCTTTTGTAAGTGGCCTCTATCATGGTGTTCTAGCGCAGCAATAGAAGAAACTAATAAAATGATAAAACTGTATGTATACCAAACAATGCTTTAAAATAATTATAGAATTTATTATCAATAAATGTCTGGTGTATGTACCTATTTTGAATATTAGGGCCACATGAATATTGCTCAGGCAAAAGGAGTCTAGAATGAAAACCATTTGGAAATCTCTGAGCCCGAGGTGAGTTAGGTTAATGGACCTGCAGCTAGAAGAACCGACAGCTATCACATACCGTGCTGACAATCATCAATATAGTTGTATTTCAAATCTTCACACTGTGAACCTTGAGTACACATATATTTAGAAATTAAAACTTTAGGCTAAAAATATAAATGTAGGAGACATTAAGAGTAATAAGGAATCAACAAGGAAAGTCTAAGAGGCCGATTCCTAACCTAGGGATTGCTAACTAGCTCACCTGGTGAGTTCCAGAAACAGAAAAGTAGATGACTCCCGAGGAACAGAAGTTGAGGGTGTCCTTACACCCCCCCCCTCAAAAAAACCATGTCAAGTCAGAGTCCAGTTTCAAGGTCTGGAACTGTCCTGGTCCCAGATCAGTCCCAGTCCTGGACAGCTCAGCGAGATGCACACGGACTCTCTCAAAGTCCTTCACCAACACAGGAAAGCTCCCACTTCTGTGCCAGCCTTCTATTTAAGCACTGTTTCCCTGGCCACCAAATCCCTCCTCCTCTTGACCGCCACCTCAGTAAGGACACTTCACACACCAGTCTGAAGTGTGCACCGATTTCGGAGGGGCAGGACGTGTTCAGCTTCTCCCCTGCCCCAGAGCGGCTCAGAGAACGGGCAGGGGGCAGAACCCACATGCCTCCTGAGGAACTCAATGAGGAGGCCTGCCAGAGGCCTCACCCCACTGCCTCTCATGGCTGGCACTGCCAGGGCTGTTTGCCATCCAGTGACCCAGAGCTGGGGGCCTGGCTGCTGGCCCAAAATCTGAAGGACTAGCTACGGCCACACCTTCGAGGTTTGTGACAGGGAAGGGTTAGACTGTCCTCTATCGATCTACTCTTCACACACACACACACACACACGCACACGCACACGCACACACACACGCACACGCACGCACGCACATGCGCACACCTTAATGACCAACCAGACAGCTGTAAAGAAGAGAGGAGGAGTTTATTGTGTTGAGCAGAGCTTACTCTCATGATAAACCAGCATCCTTTGGACTAAGACATTCACAGACATTAACCTCATACCAAGTGAGGTGTTGGTTTGAGTGGAAAGTTGGACATGGTTTCTTTAAACACCCTAAGTTTTGTCTCCATTTTTCCTTTTTGGATTGGAAAACAGAGTGCTTGGGAGTCTTTTGTTCCAAACTGCCAACCTTAGGTTAGTGTGGTTTGCATCTGGTTAAAGGAATGGTGCCCATTTCTCTACCGAGCTCAATGGGGACGTAAGGCAGTGCAGAAAGCACGGGCGGGAAGAGACCATGGCTCCAAGCCCTACTCATGAGTCACAGACCCTCCACATTGCGAGGGACCCAGGACACTCAGGAGAGGTCTCCTGCTTTCCTTCCCCGGAGCATGTTGGTGCTTGGCGCTGACTCTGTCCCTGCTGCTATGAACTGTCAGCACTCACGGGCACCATGGGAAGGAGAGTCTCTGCCCAATTCACTGGCTCACCATTGCTATGTAACACAGAAGGGCTCTTTCTGTTACTACACGGACAGACAGACACCAGCGATGGAGGAGAAATGGGAAATTTCAGTAACTTCCTGAGTGACAGTGTTTAATGTGCTTGGACTTGATCCGGCGTGTGAAAGTCCTCAGTAAGACTTTCCTCGTTACCTTAAGGCAGAGAAAACAGGAGCTCAAGACTTCCAACAACAAAAAGTGCTAGCTTCCTAAACAAGAAACACGACGAGCCATCTGATCGACTCTGGTCGTCACACAACATCCCCAGAAAGTTAAATACCCAGTAACTCACGAAGAAGACAGAGCCTGAAGTCACATTTAGGAATCGTGCATAGACCATACTCCACATCACCAAGCCACTTCCCACTCAACAGCCTTCCGTGAAATCTACCCAGCAAAGTGGACCAGAGCACCCTCCCAACTCCTCAGGCAAATGATTTCTTTTAATCATGCAGGTCTAAGAAGAACAACTTTAGAAAAAGATTTAGTCATGGAGGAGATAGGGACAAGAGGAGCGACTTCGTACTCCTGACCATGTGAGAGCTATCTGACAGTTCTAAATCACGCCAGTCAAGTTGACTTCCTGTTTTTCTCTTCCTTCTTTATCTCTGGGCTCTTGGGGTATCATCTGGGGACTCAGCCTGAAACCAGATGACACACATCAAGCAGAGCCTCAACAAGGTTCAGAACACAGTTTCAAGTAGCATCAGGAAATATGGAGCCTGCTTCTGGCCAGACTGGCCCAGCACAATGCATGTGCACCTGAAGACAAGCATGCTCATCAGAAAGGCAGCTTCCGCCAGACTAACAATGTCAACATCTTATGAAACCAATACACCACCACTCTCAACTAAACCCAGGATGCTGGAGGGCTGTGCCCTCACAGTCCGGGATGCCAATCAAGTGCCGCTTTCTGCAGAACACAGAGACTGACTCGCAACTGGCTCATGTAATTCTGACGAGTCACAGTTCACCCTACCCTACTGACTCAGAAAGCAAACTTTCTACCTCTATATGACAAGAGGTCAAAAAATCTATATATGCGCATGCCAAGAACAACAGTGAACTTTCCAGAAGCTTGGACAACCCATGGGATCCGTTATCTCCTGCTCTTTCCAGTCACAGCCTGCTTTCCCATGGAGCTATCAGATGAAACCAACATGGACACTTTCCCTGGGGCACTTAATGGCAGCATCATTTCTGGGGTATTTGCTAAATTTGTTGAGATGAAGCTGGAAGCAAGGAAGAAGCTGGCAAAGGAGGGGCCCAGACAACCTTAGAAGCAAGTTGGGTCTGGCCTATACAGCATCAACTATGACTTATGACTTACGTCAGGGTGGTGACACACGAGGAACCACAGAGGACGCATCAACGACTTGGTAAAAAGAAGGAAACTGGCCACTGGGCCAATAGTAAAAAGCATACCCCTGTGACCTGATTATTTCCTGCTTATCACGGGCTCCCAGGACACGGGAGCACTGTGTACCTGCCTCCAGTTGAGGACAGCAGCAGTGGCATCCCTGAAAACTTAATACAATGTGGACACGAAGCCTGAACAAAGGCTGGCTCTAAGTTAACCTTTGGATTTGAAAATAGGGGAAAATTAATTACTTGATATGTGTGGTGAAATCTTTATTTTAAAGTTCATGTCGCAATATACAGTGTGCTGATGTCATGTACTAGCTAAGAAGCTGGCTATGGAACATGATTACCTCAAAGTGTCCTCCAAGGCCCTTGGTCTGGGGATGTGAGGCCCCCTCTAACTTCATGACAAAACAGTTCAATAGTCCAAGAGTCAAACATGACATCCTTGAACACAGCTGGGAAGTAATTCATTCCCAGACACCTTTCCCACGCCTGCAGTGGGAAGGGAGGCTGCAAGCTCAGCTGGTTTCTGCAGGATGTTGTGAGCACCGAATCTGATGATGCTGTTTTTAGTTTTGCTATTTGTTCTTTCACTTGTGTCCTTACCTGAGGGTACACTCTGCTTTGCCCAGGGCACTCATTGGGGAACTCCAGGAGTTTCTGCTGGTTGTGTGAGCTCCTGATACATGACGCTTTGCCGTCTCTCTCTATGTATTACTTAATAACGGCCCATTCAAATCCCAACTATGGCTACTGTAGATCATTCCTCCTTGGAAACACACGTATTACCTAACTTAGATGGGCAAAGACTTCTCCTGTGTACTCACTCTTCATAGTCACTCTTTCTGAGGGGGTGGGGGTGGAATGCTGGGATGGAACCCAGGGCCTTGAGCTTGCTAGACAAGCACTTTGTCTGCCATTGAGCCACACCCCAGCTCCCTTCTTGTTTTTAAAAGGCAGGTTAAAGAGGAAGAACAGCCCCTGTGAGCTGGAAGGCAGGTCAGTACCCAGAAACCCTCTCTGCTGCAGATCCCTGACTCCTGGACAGAGATGACACCAGACACCTGTACAGCCAGGGTAACAGCGTGTCCCCGGCTCCACAGCCCAGGCTGCTCCCGCCCAGGTGAGGTTGGGCTGTGACTGTGGACACACACAAAGCAATGACGGGGGCTGCTTCATACAGCAGCAGTTACCTTAGAACTGTACCGGGCCTTGGACGAGTCTCCAAAGCTAAAGGCAATCACAGAGCCAAAATGAAAGAGAAACAGACAGAGTATAGGAAACTGAGTTCCAGAGACAGTCATTCCTCATCATAGGTCTGAGAGCAGAGCGAAAGGAAAGTCCAAGGCCAGTCTCCTGGGTCTGAGAGAAAACTACGGTGGCCATCCAGATGGAGGCTGAGCACACTGAGATGGGTCACTGAGGGACTCAGTGTGCCTGTGCCCAGCCAGGAAACTGATAACCGACAGTTTTTTACAAAGTAGGAAGAAAAAGCAAACATTTTCATAAATATAAAAATCGTTTACAAAACAATTATGTAGAAAGTTCACTGGGAATAGAATAAAGCTTCCTTTAAAGTCAGCCGCAGCAGACTGAAAGAGAATGGCCAATTTTTTGTCTTCTTCCTTCGAACACCACAAAACTCCCCCCTGCCTGTCATCTCCACAACCCTCATCCAAACAGCCCCAGTTCTCCTCAAGACTGGTTTCTTAGCAACTGAGCCAACCCTGAAGACACATGATTATTGGCTGGGCTCAATAACAATGAGCCTAATGCTTGGGAAGAGAATGTGGGGCACGAGATGGGAGAAGCATGTTGGCATAGACCTTGAGGCAGGGACCTTGGATGAAACATCTGCCGGCCTGACCTGGTGCAGGGTGGGCATCTGCAGTGCAGCAAGGGCTGCAGGTAAACTGAGGTAAGGAAGAGCATGGTGGCTTTTCTGGCCAGCTTCTGAGCCAGTGCAGCAATGTGTGCTCTTGGACGTGGGCACCAAAGGACTCAGCTTCTTCAGCTGCTGCCACCATTTCTCCCTCTGGTGTGAAGAGAGTCCCAGAAGATCAGCCACTTGTCTTCCTCTGAGGTACAAATCCAACAGAGCCTTAGCCCCAAAGATCCAGCACCCACTGGGGTGCAGTAGTCTAAATCAATAGGTGTGGACACCTGCCCAGTCAGTTCTTCAGCAGTTGTATCGACAGATCAGAAAAAACCATTTAGTATAAAAACTGTCAGATGGTGGGATTTCCCATCTTCCTCCAGAGATCATAATTCTTCATGTTTCTCAGGTTCTATGGAAAAGAACAACAGAACATAAGACTCACGTCATAATCACAGCATGAGCACTGTCCACAGCACACCCCACGAAGCTCTCAGACGGAGTTAGAGAAGCTTGGGGTTTGGTATTTTTGTATTAAAGTTTGAAAGCAAACATAAGAGAAAGGACATATTTTCAGTTTTAAGAGTTGCTGACTCGCACTGTGGCTACATTGCTTTCACAGGGGCAGTCCTGGCTCTCAGCCAACATTTGTTCTGTGTGCCAGGGTAGCTGTTTTCTTTGATTCTTAAACTGTTTTAATGTTACTAATTGATATGGAACAGTAACGCAAGCGTCTTCCTATGAATTGTTTTTGCCTTGCATTGAGTTATTTAAGAGCACTCTCACAGAGGAGCTGCTGAAGGGGAAGCATTTTCTTTCATGTGTGCACACGGGTGGGTCAGAGGAGAACTGTGTGGAGTTGGTCGTCTCTTCCACTCTTACATGGGTTCTGGGATCAGACTCAGGTCATCACTAGGTTGGGTAGCAGGCACCTTGTCCACTGAGCCCAGCGGTGCAGGATCTCAGAGGCTCCCATTAACAGAGATACTGCTGTTTTTGAGCAAGGGCTTTCCAGACCCACAGCTTCTGCAAGGCTCATTCCCCAGTCTTACCACTGTCTCCTCTATGTGCGGCATTATCAATACATCAATATTTTTTTGATATAGCAGTTACTAATGGTGACTCTAACTTGATTTCTGCCTCCTTATTTCTATGTGGCTTTTCTTTTGAGTAGTTTGCTCATATTCTTTGCCCATTTTTCTACATATATAGCTGTATATCATATGCATGCTGAGCCCACAAAGGCCAGAAGAGGGCATCAGACACCCCCAGAACTGAAATTACTGTCAGTGCTTTTAACCATCTCCCACCCCAAATCTGAGTTGTTTTTATGGTGACTGTGTGACTGTATAGCCTTCTAGCTAGGATTCTTACTACCCCAACAGTCTCCAGAATGGACTGCCGAGTCACTCAAGACCCAAGCTCTGCATTTGCTCTTGGGATAACTTTAAAGGGGGAGAAATATTAAAACCCAGAGCCCAATTTATTCATTGTTTTTGTATGCTGGTCTCAAACTTACTGTGTAGCTGAAAAGTGAGTTTTACTCTTGATCCTCTCACTTCTTAGCTTTGGATTAATTATTAAGACTTGTATGGATGGGCAAAGGTATTAAGCATTTATTGTAAATTTTTGTGGCTTCAAAAACAAAACACCTAATTTGACTGATAAAAATACGAAATTATTTTGCAGAGATCCATGTCTGTCCTTGGAAGTGCTAGGGATGGAACCCAGGGTCTTACACACACTAGGAAAGTGTTCTAACACTGAGTCACACATCCAGCCTTCAGAAAGACACGTCTTAACCACCGATTATGCTCTTTCAGCTTGCTGCTATAAAATACACTGTATGTGTGTTTGGTTTTCTAACTTTGTCTCTGTTGTTTTGAGACAGGATCTCACTTTATTTCCTTGACTGGCCTGGACTCACTATATAATCAAGCTGACCTCAAACTCAGAGATCCACCTGTCTGTTTCCAGAGTGCTGAGATTAAAGGTGTGTGCTGCCATGCCCGGTGATATGTGTCCCCCTCTAAATAAGTAAACTTATTATGAAGCTGTAATAAAATGATATGGAATAAAGTTGAAAATTGATGTAAAGAAGACATCTTTTTTTTTTAAATTTTCAGCTTAAATACAAACACTCTGTTCTCACTCCAATATGCTTGATTTACACTATTTTCTTTCAAACGAATATATATTTTGTCCTGATCTAAATTTATTCACTCTCTAGTATCTTGGCAAATTTAATGAAAACAACATACACATTTTTTTTAAAAAAAAAGTTTTAGAAAGCATCTCTTCTTTCTTCACCAAAACAAGAAAGTGTATGTGTGTAATTGTGTGTATGTGTGTGTTTGTGTGTGTGCGCGCGCGCTCGTGTTGGATAGAGGACTGCAAAACTTCACTGAAAGCACTATTTAGAGGGCTGGCCGAAGAAACAAAATGAAAAGCAGAACTTAGCTGAGGTTGAGACTAAGGGAAAGGTGGCTCTCTCCCCTTATGTCGTCATTATTTTGTTGTCTTCCCAGCAAATCAGAAACAAAGAAGCACTTACCCAAGGCCAGGCTCACACTCACCTTCCTGTGTCTTTTCTACACGCAGGGTCCCCATCTTCTTCTCCTTTTGGAAGAGGCTCTGCAGCTGCTTGATCTCCTGATCATAGTCCTGCCACTCGGGGACGATTCGCACAGCAGCCTCCAATTTGGGTTCTTTAGTCATGGGATTATTACACTGAAAACACAAGGAACGCACCTCAGAGGAGCTCAAGGAAAGGCACGCTGTACAGAATGCAAAGGAGACTGAGGAAAGAAGATCAGGACTTCAGGGTCAGCCCAGATTACACAGTAAGAAACTCTCAAGGCCAAAATGGAGCAAAGGTCACAGGCACAGAGGTGCAATGAAGGGCAAGCAGTGACTCAGCAGTAAATGGTCTGCCCTCTGCCTGGGGATCTGGCTCCCTGAGGAAAACAAAGAGGCCGGCTGAAACAACCAAGACCTGCTTTGCAGCTCCAAGCACAACTCAGAGAGCCAGCTCCAAGAAGCATCAGCAGCCCAGGCACAGTCTGGGTCCATGCAGGGAAGGCAGCTCACCAGGTCGATGGTCTTAGCCCTCTTCTTAGATACGTCATCACACCACGTCTCACACCAAAGCCATTCTTGAGGGAGGGATTTGATTGGCACCTGATGGATCATGTTATTAGGCAAATCCTGTTTGGTAAAGAAAGTAAAACACAAAGATCTAAAACTCAGAAATTTAAATAAGCAACCAAAAAAAGTGTTAGCTTAAAATTCAACTAGAGGGCTGGAGAGACTGCTCAGCATTTAAGAGTATACTGTTCTTTCAGAGGATCGGAGTTCAGTTCCCAGCACCCAATCACCTGTAACTCCAGCTCCAAGGGATCTGATGCCCTTTTCTAGCTTCTGCAGCCACCTACACACATGTGCACACACCCACACAGAGACACACACCCACATAATTAAAAGTAAAAAACAAAAACCTGACAAAAGCAAACAACAATATCACCTCACCTAGGGGCCCATGGATGGGACTACAAATAAAGCATTAGCAGCTCTTACAGAGGACCCAGATTGTTTCCCACGGACGGTCTGGCAGCTCACAACCATCTGCACCTCCAGATCTGATGCCCTCTTTGGCCTCCTTCAGTACTAGGCACACATGTGGCATATACACACAGGCAGGCCAACACTTACACATATAAAAAACAAAACACAGACAAAATTCAACTACATTTTCCTGTATAAAGAAAATCCCATTCTTTTGTTTTTGTTGAGACAGTGTCTCATTCTTGCCCAGGCTGGCTTGGGACTTGTGAAGTCCTCCTGCCTGGCCTCTCATACTGGAATCACAGCTGTAAACCAATATGCCTGGCCTCTATTCACTTCTGCAGTTCAACTAGTTTATAATTTTCCAGAAGAGAAGTTCTGACTCTCCCATCTGAACCCTGTTCCCCAATGCAGGAGCCCATATGTCCCCCACAATAAAATGCTCCATTATCCTAACCCACTGAAAAAAATCTAATATATCAATGAAATAAAAAGCTCAAACTGACTGTGAGGCTTGTAAAGAAAGATGTAGTGCGGTCAGCTGAGCACGACGGCACAACTGCATCCTAGCACTCTGGAGGCAAAGGCACGAGATCAAGTCACTGAGTTCCATGCACCCTGGCTATGTTGTGTGTTCCAGGAAACAATCACTTGTACTCCAACGTTTAATGAGATAAATGGTTCCTATGGTGGTCGGAACAAGAACAGGTAGTAGGTTTGAACACTTCATCCCCAGTTGGTGGAACTGTTCCCACCAACCACACGGCAGCTCACAATCATCTATACTGAGAAGGGTTAGGAAGTGTGGCCTTGCTGGAGAGTTGTTCCCAGGGCAGGCTTTGAGGATTCACAAGACACCATTCCCAGTTTCTCTCTTTCTCCACTTGCAGTCAGATGTGAGCTCTCAGCTGCTCCTGCTACCATGGTTCTTGCCCTGCCCTCATGGATGCTAACCCTCTAATTACACACTTATCAATTGCCTTGGTCATGGTTCTTTGTCACAGAGAAAGAAAAGTAACTGAGACAATTCCCCATTATCAAATCTGTCAACAACAAAACCCAATAAACTTAATTATCAAATATCAATCTTGATGTATCTGAGTTTAGTTTTAGACATTGTTGACCCAGCACTACTGCAATATAAAGAACAGAGTGTCCATTTAACTTTATATTCTGCGGGAGAACAAATTCTGCCTCTAGTACGGGCAGACAAGGTAAATGAGACTAACTTGAATCCTGAAGACAACTGAGAAGCTGAATGATGTCATGAGAGACAAACACTTGAGGCTAGAGTGTGGTTCAGTGAAGTGTGCGTTCTGCACAAATGAGGCCGAGCTCAATCACTATTACCACCACCAAAAACAAAGGAAAAGTACATACATTTTAACCCTTTGCATATATGTTATGGCTTCTAATTTAGTGTTTTCATGAGATTCCTGAATGTGTAAACGAGTCTCTAATTCTTGTGCCTTTTCTTGGGCTCTTTTCCTTCTGTTTCTTTGCTTTGTCCAATTTCGATGTGTCTTTTTTATCTTTTATATTTTAAGTTTATTATTATCCCTTAGAAGCCTGTTTATTTTCTAATGAGAGACAGGAAGTCAGCGGATCCGGATGTGAGGGGAAGTGAAGAGGAACTGGAAGGAGTAGAGGGATTTGAAACTGTAATCAGGATTTATTACATAAGGAAAAAATAATCCATTTTCAATAAAGAAAAAAAACAGCTGAGCGAAAACATGAACAAAAAATGACAAAAGCATCAGACCCAGAGCAGCTGTATAGATAGATGAGAGCTGGCAGGTGGCAGAGATGTTAAAGTCAAGATAGTCAACTCTACTCTAAAAAATAAAGGATAGGGAATTTCAACAAAGAACTGAAAACAAAAAATATTAAAACGGGAAAAAAACAAAACTTTTTTTGTTTTTTATTTGGTTTCTCGAGACAGGGTTTCTCTGTGTATCTCTGGCTGTCCTGGAACTCGCTTTGTAGACCAGGCTGGCCTCAAACTCACAGAGATCTGCCTGCCTCCCCCAGTGCTGGGATTAAAGGTGTGCGCCACCACTGACCAGCTAAATCAAAACATCTTTATTAAAATCAAGAACAAACAGAAGGCTAAACAAATTAGACAGGAAATCCTAAGAACAAAGTACAAAACCCTAAAATGAAGGATTAAATGAAAGAGAGCACTGAGGAAAGGCGTGTGGCTGCGGGAAGAACTCCGCAGTACTGCTTAAAGACAGTCAGAGACAAATCCCAATAGAATAAAGTGACCCACAAACCCCACTAAAACCAAGCAAGACCAAAATGAAGCCATAAGTACCCAGTAGAGGATCTATCAAGGCTCGCTATGAAGTGGCTACAGCGACACATACCTGTAATCTGTAACCTGAGCACACGGAAAGCAGAAGCAGGAGGTTCATCATCATGATATGCAGGCCAGCCTCGGTTACAATGTGTGAGAGAGAGACTCTGTCTCAAAAACAAAAACAAACAAACAAACAAAAACAACCCACAACCAGACACCTGGCCACCTCATTGCAATACAAATCTTAAACATAGCAACTAATTTTAAAATAAAATCATCAGGGCAGCAGGTAACAGCTCAGTTGGAAATCAGAAACCAAAAGACCATGAACTAGAAACTGCATGAAAACTTCTAAAAGAAATAACTGTCAAGTTGCAAGGTCAAATTCAGTGAATATCTACTCAAGTGTAGGAAATTGGGGTACAGTGCAGTGGTGAAGGCTGCCTAGCAATATGAAGAAATGAACATAAATACAAAAGAATGAAGATGGACCCTTATTTTACACTATTTGCAAATAAACCAAACTGTAGCAAAGACCTTAAACTGTAAAACTCTTAGAAGAAAGCACTGGGGAAATCCCTATGATATGGATTTGAGTATGAACTTCAGGATATAACAGCAAAAAGCATAGGTAACAAAAGAAAGGGAGAATGGAAGAAAATGTCAACCTCTTATCTAGTAATGGATTAATATTCATAACATACAAAGAACTCCTGAAACTCAATAACAAATAACTCTAAAATGGGCAATTGGCTTTAACAGATATTTCTCCACATATAACATATGAATGACTGCACAAAAAGACAGCAACAACACTTGTCACTTCAGAAAAATCAAAACCAAAACCACTGTGAGAATCAAGCACGGAAGTCCAAGCCTGTAATCAAAAGACAAGGAAGACTGGACAGGAAGACCACAGAGTTAGAGGCTAGCCCAGATCACAGATCCCCCCTCCCCCCCCCCACAGTAAGACTCTCCTTCAAATCCATTAGGTCAACTATTGTTTAAATTTAGCATGTGTGCGTATGTGTACACACCATATGTGGAGGTCAGAGGACAAATCTCTTCACCAGGGCTCAAACTCGGGTTATCAGATGTGCGGACAAGCACCCGCGTTGCCATTTTGTCGACCCTGTTTTCCTTTTTTGAGAGAGAGCTGTGCATCTAGTTCTGGCTGCAGTGACCCTCTTGTCTCTGCTTCTGGAGTTCTGGAGTCAGAGTGCGCCACCACACCTAGCCAGGTCAACTTGTAAAAAATAAATTAGAAATGTAGATAGGGCTTGAGAGATGGCTCAGCAAGTGAAGGCACCTGCTGCCAAGCCTGACAGCCTGAACGTGATCTCTGAAACCTACATACTGGAAGAGAAAACAAGTTCCTACAAGTTGTCATCTGACTTCCACACTGTGTTATGACACAAGTGTGCACCCAAGAATCTGGAGCAAAGGGAGTCCTGTGCATAACTAACTGAAATGTAAAACAGTGTCACCATTGTGGAAAACAGCTTGGTGGTTCCTCAGAAAGTAAATACCGAGTTCTGCTATGATTCACCAATTCTATTTCTTGGTATATATCTCATAGAACTGAAAGCAAGAACTCACATACCATATACCAATGTAAATAGCAATTGCATACACCCTAGTAACGCTAGTAAACAAATGCTGTATGTGAGCATTACAGCACTGTGCAGTCTTAACAAAGGGGGAATTCTGACCTAAGTAGACAAGCTTTTATACAACAGTCAAAACATCAGGATGCTATAAGTGAAACAAAACAAGCAAAGGGACAAATACTAGGACTCCTTTATGAGTTACAGGAAACAAATTCAGTGACAGAAAGTAGAGAGTAGGCAGCCAGTGAGATGGCTCACCACAAAACCCGAGGACTATACTCGTGTGCAAATATCCACATCCCCCATATATTTTAAAAGCTTTTTGAAATTATCTAGTAATGGTAGTAAAGGCACAAAGAACTGATAGCTAATACTCCCACCTATAGTAATAAATAATGCATGCACAAGTGTTCACAGTGGCATTATTGATGTAGTGAAAAACCGAAAATATGCCAGGCTAGGGAAACGCAAGCCTGCAGTGCATAACAAAACTGCAAACAAACAAAAAAACAAACAAACAAACCCCAAAACACCAACCAACCAGCCGGGCAGTGGTGACGCATGCCTTTAATCCCAGCACTCAGGAGGCAGAGGCAGGCGGATCTCTGTGAGTTTGAGGCCAGCCTGGTCTACAAGAGCTAGTTCCAGGACAAGAACCAAAAAAAAAAGCTACGGAAACTCTGTCTCAGGAAAAAAAAAACACACACACAAAAAACCAAAAAAAACCCAAAACCAAAAAAACCCAAACAGACAAAAAAAACAAAAACAAACAAACAACCAAACCCATGAGTAGTAGGGACACATCTCCAAAACAGAGTAGAGGACAAGAGGCAAAACAAACACACAGCCTAGGCAGGACCAAGGGCACAGAACTGAGTCTCTAGAGAAGCGAGTGGGTGAGGGAGCAGTGTGGTGGCATAATGATGTACTCCTGAGTGAGGTCTGGTTATGGGCTTTGCTCTGTAGTGACTCCCTGATATACTTTACAATGTATATTTTAATGGATGCTATATATCACAATAAACGACTAGAAATTTTTATTTTTCTTCTTCTTTTTTTTTTTTTTTGGTTTTTCAAGACAGGGTTTCTCTGTGGTTTTGGAGCCTGTCCTGGATCTAGGTCTTGTAGACCAGGCTGGTCTCGAACTCACAGAGATCCGCCTGCCTCTGTCTCCCAAGTGCTGGGATTAAAGGCGTGCGCCACCACTGCCTGGCATGACTAGAAATTTTTAAGAAAGACAGGTGGAAATCATGACGAGTCTTGTCTACAACTCAAGAGATACCTAGTGTAACTCAACAACAACAACAAAAGGAAGGTAGGAAGGAGGGGGGGCGGTAAAAAGACTGATAATAGATATCTAAAAATACCTAAAAGTACAATTTGGGGGCTGAAGAGAAGCTTCAGGGGGTAAGAACACTGGCTGCTCTTCCACAGGACCTAGCATGGCATCTATTACCCCAGTTCCCTGGGAACAGACTCCCTCTTCTGGACTCTGGGCGCATTGCACACATAAATGCACAAACACATGCAGATAAAACACCCAAAAGCATAAACAAAACAAAACAAAAAACAACAAGAAAAAAACCAAACCCAAACAAAACAAACCTCTAATTTTACTTTTGAAAATGCTATTCAGCAAACCTTCCTGAGAGTTTCTGACATGCAGGGTGTCAGGGCTAGGAAAAGTTTAATGCTATATTATATAAATTCTGAAATATCTGACAGTCTCAGTCCTTTGGAAAACAGATATAAGTTTGATCAATCTCTCCCCCCACACACACACTCACACACACTTTCCATGAAGAAACTGTTCAGTTCCGAGAAAGTACTGAGACACAAACACTACTTTTATTTTCTGAAACACAGAGGCATGACTGTATGAATATATTGGCATGACCGTCAATAGTCACTTACTTGATCAAGATTTGAAAGACTGTTGGGATCTTGACTCAGACCTTGGTACTGTCCCCTGAGTCTGTCACCAGCAGCTATTTTCCTAAACTTCTTCAGATCCACGACATATAGTGCACTGAGCAGAGAAGAGACACTTGTTACAGGCAAACCACGGATTTATGTCAACAACAAAGCAAACTAAATAATGGAAGAGGTCATGAGCCAGGCGCTGCCAAGTGTCACTGAGAGGGTGAAGGGATGATGGCTGCAGAGGGACTGCGTACTTCAGAGAGGATTGCCTCCTGCAGGCCACGCTCTGCTGTAACAGCTCACCGCGGTCAGCTTTTTATTTGTTGTCTTACATAAAAATTAATTCTTGAGGCAAGATTTCTAGCTAACTCAGAAGATTTAGTAATGAAAATCATTGAAACTGATAAATAACAACCCTTGCAAAAGCTATCCTGATGATCTCTTAATTGGGTGTGGGGGAGGAAGGCAGTGCTACAGTTCTTTCAGGCCAGGAACTAAGTATAAAACTGAAATCACTGTACTTCATCATCCAGCTCTATATGTGCTTTTTTTTAAAAGGGTTTATTTAGGGAGTTGGAGACTTGACTCAGAGTGAAAAGCATTTGCTGCTCTTCCAGAAAACTAGGTTTTGGTTCCCAGCACTCACACAGTGGCTCACAGCCACTTCTAACTCCAGTTTCAGGGGACCTGGTATCTTCTGGCCTTCATGCAGGCAAAAGATTCATACACATAAAATAAGCATATCTTTTCTTTTTCAAATTCATTTTATGCATGTAGAGGTGCTTCCCTGTATCTATGTCTGTGTATCACATGAATGCAATGCCTACACAGGTCAAAAGGCATCGGATGCCTTGAAACTGGTTATAGAAGCAGTGTGCCGCACGTGGGTGCTGGGAATTGACCCTTATCCCAGTGGAAGTGCAGTCGGCGCTCCTAATCTCTGTGCTATCTCTCCAGCCCTGTATTTTTCTTGTACGTATCCTTGCCTTCAAATCTTCCAAATTATACTTCTTCCAGAAGACATGAAGTGTCCATTAGAAATGAATACATGCATATACTAGTTGTTGTTGGTGGTGGGTTTTTGTTTTGTTTTGAGACAAGGTCTCACTTTGTAGCTCTGGCTGTCCTGGAACCCACTATGTAGACCAGGCTGGCCTCAAACCCAGAGAGAGAGAGCGAGATCTACCTGCCTTTGCCTCCCAAGTGCTGGGATTAAAAGCATGTGCCACCATGCTTAGCCCAAATACTGACCCAAGAGGTTACTAATATGCTTGAAATAGGCAAAAAAAAAAAAAAAAAAAAAAAAAAAAAAAAAGTATTTCATAGATTATGCATCAGGACACATTGTAAGAGGAAAACTATGAACAATGCACTGCAGAATATGCAGCTAAGCAAAGGAATAAAGTATATGTAGGTATAAGAGCTATAACATGACATTCTTTTAAAAAGCTCAAATTACAACACAGTAATTTAGACAGTGTAAAAAGGAGAGTATATTTTGTAATAAAAAGGATATATATTCATAGTTGTTTATGTAAGAATTAAACTCTGGAAGGAAAGACAGGATATAAATAAGAGGGCTTATCTGTTCGGGGGGGGGGGCTGGATAAAAAAGACAGATTGAAGAATTTTTCTCTTTAAGCCATACTAATATAATAATATTATCTATTCACTGATTCAATTCACAAAGTTAAGAAAAGAAAACCCAGACAACAGTGTAGGGAGTGCTCTTTCAGTACCTGATATGATACTTCCGCCCAGCCAAATGACTGGCCCAGTACCCTGACTTCCAAAACCGGTAGCCATCCATCTCTCTCCTGCTATCACAGAAAGGAGTGTAACCGTAAGGGGCGCCATCCAAATTGAAATCCCTTAACTCTTTCAGATCTGTCCGTACAATCTGCAGTAAAGAAAGTCAAAATACTTGTTAACCAACATACAGAAAACTTAAGGCATTCCTTAAAGTAGACTATATTACACAGGCAGCAGACAGGGCAACTCAACAGGTAACACACAGGCTCTAGAATACAAGCCTGGATTCCTCCATTGTCAAGCTTTAATCTGAAATGATCCTCACAGACTCCTGTTTTGAGCAGTTGGTCCCAAGCTAGTGGGTGGTGCTATTTTGAAGACTGTGGAGTCTTTTGGAGGCTGGCTGGTAGAAGTCTCTAGGGGCAGGCCTTTGAATTCTGTAGCCTGGCCTTGTTCAAGCTTCTATTTTCTACCCTTGGTCTGCCGTCATGGGGACAAGCAGTCTCATCAGACATTCCGATCCCCCTGGTCCATTACCCATTTCCCTTTCTCTATCACGACAGACACACCCTCTGAGACTAGGAGCCAAGACAAACCGTTCCTCCCTTGAGCTGCTTCTGTTAGGTGTTTGGTCAGAAAACTGATACTGAGGCACACGCTGAAGTGACAGAGCCTGCCCAGTGGCTCGCAGGCCTTTTCAAGGTGGCTTGTGGAAGCATGTGGGAGAGCTTGCGGATGCAGGCTAGAGAAGCCTTACAGTGCTGTAAGCAGAGCCTGGAGGACCTCTCTGGTGGGTGTGCCTAGGACCAGAAGGTCAGGGACAGCTGACAGTAAAGACTGTGCTGATGAGGGCTCAGATGAGAGCGAGGATCTTATCTTCTGAAAAACTGAGTTAGGTTGAATTCAAAAGTAATGAACCTATTGATTTAACATGGGGGATTTGAAGACTGTCTTATTTTCAGGCTGTGGCATGGTTAGTAAGCACCTTGCTTTGGGTCAGATAAGCAGGATCAACATAAGGATAACAAAAGGATAGTTTAGCAGTGAGGAGAAAGCAGCTGCAGTGGTTAAAAGGATCAGCATCACTGTGGAGAAGGTGTGCCAGAGAAGTATTCGCAGCATTCCTTGTCATAAGATCTAAGCATTTCCCCTGAACTTCATTTATCACCCACACCAGTAACACCTATAGCTAGATGTGGTAGTACAGGCCTGGAGTTCTAGTATTCAAGAGGCAGGGACAGAAGAACAATCTGGACAACAGAGAAAGGCTCTGTTTTAAAAACAGTGAATGTTCAAATAAAGTACTTAACATTTGGGAAGATAACTGGACATAGTAACAAAGTAATAGTAAACATTTATTTTTTTCAATTCTTGGTATTTATGATAAATGAATTAAGTAATATATAGGACTGAACACACAACAGAACAGCCATATTTAAGACAAGATGAAAATGAGATGTGCTGGGAAGCTAAAGACAGGGCCAACCCTGAACTTAGGTGAGGCCTACTGGTGTGTAGGGGCATCACATCTCCAAACAGCTTAACAAGAAGCTGCAGGCCCAGGGTGGGAACTGAACTGACTCCAAATTAGAACAGAAGTATCTTGCAGTGGCTTCAAGAGAAGCTGTGAACCCACAACAGGAACCAGATTTTACTCTGGGAAGTCTCACAACTCTCAAGAGAAAGCTGCAGACCCAAGCAGAATCCCCACATTTAAATAGAACAATACCTGACCCTCAGAGCAAGACTTAAGGTAGGGACCTTGTCCATAGACACTAGTCCCACAGAAGAAAACAGCACCTCAACCCTACAACGATTTCACCTCCTGAGCATTGCAAACACTACCACTGAAAGAAAATAAAAGGTGATTTGAATTTTAAAAATTAAAAACAGAGGGCTGGAGAGATGGCTCAGAGGTTAAGGGCATTGCCTGCTCTTCCAAAGGTCCTGAGTTCAATTCCCAGCAACCACATGGTGGCTCACAACCATCTGTGGTGGGGTCTGGTACCCTCTTCTGGCCTGCAGGCATACACACAGACAGAATATTGTATACATAATAAATAAATAAATATTTAAAAAAAATTAAAAACAGAAAAAGACTCAGCAGATAAACTAACTCCAGATGTCCAAGTCCCAGAGCAGAAACAAAAACAAAACCAAGATAACAAATCCCCTTCAAAGATTACTAATCAATCCCATTGCTAGGGCTCCTAATGGAAATAGATTGAAGAACTTCAGCCGAAGCATTTAAAAGAATAAATATAACTATGCCCAAGCAACGTAAAGACATGAATATATTCTGAGAACAAAACAAAAGAGCTGAATGCAATAAGGACGTCAACCCAAGACATAGAAATTGAATCGGGAGAGGAAGACAGAAATGCTGAAGAAAAACCAAACTGAGACGATGCTGGAAATGAAAAATTCAGTTAGCCAAATTAAAGGCTCAGTGGAAAGCCTCACGAACAGAAAAGGACTGTGTGGAAAATGGAGTATCAGGGCCAAAAGAAAAGACAGAGGAATCAAATCATGTAATTAAGGTCAATGATAAATGATTCGGGGAAGGGAGGGGGTATAGATCTAATACACTGCAGAAAGACCAAAAGAGCGAATCTTCTAATTATAGGCACAGAAGAAGCAGGATACTACACCGAAAGCACAGACAACATTTTTAATAAAATCACAGAAGATGTTTTTCCCCAAATCTAGAGAAAAAGATGCCCAACAAGGTATGAGAAGCTACAGAATTCCAAATTAGACAGGACCAATATATTATAGCTAAAATACTAAAAACACAAAATAAAGCTTCAAGAAAGAAAGGTCATGTCATCTATAAAGGCAGGACTATCAGAATAGGGCTTGGTTATTCAAGAGAAACACTTAAAGCCAAAAGGAAAGATGTAGTCCAAGCTCTAGAAGAACACAACTGCCAATCAAGACTACTATACCCAGAAAAACTATCTGCAAAAAAAAATCAAAAGATAGTGGGATAGAAAAAGAGCTTAGTGGTTAAGAGCAGTGGCTATTCAACCAGAGGCTCCAGGTTTGAGTCCCAGCTCCCACGGGGCAGCTCACAACTGTCTGTAATTCAGGTTCCAATGGATTCTCTGTAGAGTTGTACCAGAACTTACAACTTGAAGTTGTAAAGCACTGATACCAATACTATTCACATTGTTCCATAAGACAGAAAAGAAGTCTTTTGAGCTCTTTCTATGAAGCCAGTATTACCCTGGCACCAAAAACAAATAAAGACAACACACATCAATAAAAGAAAACTTCAGGCCAATCTCCTTGATAAACATAAATGAAAACTTGGTAATAAAATCCTGACAGAATTTAACATTACATTAAAAACATCATTCATTATGGCTTTATTTCAGTGAATGCAGTGGTGGTACGTGTAAATCAATAAATATAATTCTGCACATGAATGGACTAGAGGACCGAAATTATGTTTCTTTCCATCAACACAGAAAAAGTTATGATAAAAATCAAGGCAAGTTTAGGGATAGTTGGCTCATGCCTTAATAAAAACTATATATAGAACCAACCTGAAGTCAACATCATACCAAATGGGGAAAAGCTCAAAACACTCTTCCTAAGGAACAAGACAAGAAACAGCTTCTACTTAATACAGTACTTGAAGTCTTAGCTTGAACAATATGACGAGAGAAGGAAACAAAAGGAATACAAATAGCAAAATAAGTCGCAGTATTGTTTTTTGACAGATGTTAAAGACTCCAAGGAAGTCTTAGAGTTGATAAATACTTTCATCAAAGTGACAGAACACAAAATCAACATAAAAAAAATCAGTAGCCTTTCTACATTACAATAGCAAACTGAAAAAGAAACCAGAGAGATCACAGCCATAAGCAAACAAACATAATAACAAAAACCATCTGGGAATAAACCTAACCAAGTAACAAGAGACCTTTACAGTGAAAATTCTTAGACAATGAAGAAAGAAATGGAGGAAGATAGAAGATAAAAAGATATCCCATGCTTAGGGATTAGAGAAATCATTATTGTAAAAATGACCATCCAGCCAAAAGCAGTCAACACATTCAAGAGCAATCCCAGTAAGAATTCCAAGTCCAGGGCTGGAGAGATGGCTCAGAGGTTAAGAGCACTGATTGTTCTTCCAGAGGTCCTGAGTTCAATTCCCAGCAACCTCATGGTGGCTTACAACCATCTGTAATGAAATCTGGTGCCCTCTTCTGGCCTGCAGGCACACATGCAGACAGAATACTGTAAACAAAATAAATAAATCTTTAAAAAAAAAAAAAAAAGAATCCCAAGTCCATTCCTTGTAGATTGAAAAAAAACATCAAGATAATTTATACAGAGGCACAAAAGACCAAGGATAGTCAAAGCAATACTAATCAAACAGAACAGTGCAGGAAGTGTCACTATGTCTGATTTCAAATTATACTAGTAATAAATTAGCATGGTACTGGCACAAAAGCAGACACACGGATGGATGGAATAGAACTGAGGACCCAGATATAAGACCATACAATGAGTTTTGATTTTTGACAGAAGTATCAAAAATATACATAAGAGAAAAGACAACATCTTCAACAAATGGTATTGGGAACACTGGAATTCAATATGAAACTAGATCCTTATCTCTCACTCTGCACAAACTGAACCCCAATTGGTCAAGAACTTTAACATAAGACCTGATACTCTAAAGTTGCTAGAGAAAAAAAGAAGGGAACACACTTTATCCTACAGGCACAAGGAAGAGAGAGTATTCAATTAACAAATGGGCTCTCGTGAAATGAAAAGCTTCTGTACAAAAAAGCACTGTGAAGTGAGTGTATGAACACCCACAGAGTGGGAGGAAATGTTTTTGCCACTTGTGCAATAGTGGTACAACTGTTATAGGATAGCTAATGGCTTTCTGACTGGACTTGAGGCTTGCTCCACAGGAGGGAATTTCATACCTGGTATTGTAACCACAGCCCAAACTGTGGAAGTTGAAGAAGTCATAGGCCCTAGAGTATAACCTGCTATTGTCATTTTCCTAAGCAGTGAGGCTCACAAGTTATCTCTAAATACTCATGTTAAAACCCAGAGATTGGTGATGCACTTGCCCTGTCAGAGAAGCTTCCTTATGTGGTGGGCAGCAGAGGGACACAGAACTGGTCAGAGTGAGGAGAGTAAGACACTGACTGCTCAGTGCTAAACAGAATATCTGTATCAAGGTCCCCATTTCCCAAGGCTTAGTGGACACTGAGGAAGATGAGATGGAAAGGATTTGGAGCCTGTGGATGAGGCAGAGTGCTGTAAAATGCTGTCCTCTGGCATAACATGGTTATCAGACTCATAAACTCACAGTATCTGTGGCTGCATGCACAAGACCTGTACAAGATCAAGCCAGCCAAAATGTAGACAGATGGGATAGATGACATGTAGGCTCCACCCCTTACTGGCACTGGGTAGCTACTGGAAAGGGAGAATCATTCTTTTCTTAGGATAAAGGCTACTGACAGGATTCCCAGGCTCTAGTAGATGGCTCTATTCCCATGCACCTATGCACTAACAGGACATACTCACAGAGGGTATATATGATAGATTACATGAACACATTTTATTGTATACATGCATAAAATGTTCAAGGAAAAAATTTAAAGGGAGATGAGCTGATGGAACTTAAATTTAAAAAGTGATACTATCTGAATGATATCTTTTCATATTTCTGAAATACTAATGCAAAAAACAAACAAACAAAAAAACAGGTACTTTTCTGTATCTGAAAATCATCTTTAAAAAGGAAAAGGAGCCGGGCAGTGGTGGTGCACACCTTTAATCTCAGCACTCGGGAGGCAGAGGCAGGCAGATCTTGTGAGTTCGAGGACAGCCTGGTCTACAAGAGCTAGTTCCAGGATAGGCTCCGTGGTGGCGCACGCCTTTAATCCCAGCACTCGGGAGGCAGAGGCAGGCGGATCTCTGTGAGTTCGAGGCCAGCCTGGTCTACAAGAGCTAGTTCCAGGACAGCCTCCAAAGCTACAGCGAAACCCTGTCTCGAAAAACCAAAAAAAAAAGGAAAAGGAAACCGGACCTATTTAGCACTGACTACCAACAGCTTGTGTTCAAAGTTTACCTGATCAGCATCTACAAACAGGAACTTGTCAACAACCAGTGGGAAAAGTACATCCAGGAAGAGGATCTTGTAGCCCCAGATGATCCGCTGCTTCTCTGTCTGCTGATGAAGCCACCGCGGCCATTTGTACTGAACAAGTTCATACTGAAAGTTGTATTTGCTGGCCATGTAAGGTATAAACTCCTATTTTTAGACAGGGAACAATAATAAGGAATTGATTCCTTAATGCAAGTTAACCACCATTATTACAGTACAACTAAGTATTATAGTACACACTACAAAGAAACTTGGTCTTAATTCACTTGGCTCATATAAGAGCACATATAAACTCTGGTCCAATTCCCATTCTTGATGACATGTAGTCACCATATGATCTGACAGAAACCTGCAGGTGAACGCTTTGAGATTTAAAGCTCTGTGTGTGGGTGTTTACGGCACATAAGCTCCAGGTTCACTTATCTAAATCTGATTTTAGTAAAACACTTTGAGCTTGTAGTAAAATCTTCTCAAGGCTGTGTCTAAACCACAGCAGAGCCACAACTCTTCAATTCCCTCACTTAACAGTAAGTCCTCTGGACCCAGGACACTAATGCCTTCAGGAGAGCAGAAGTAACTGCTCATCTGAGATGAGTCATCACTGAATAGAAAACTGCTTTAAATACTACAGAAAAAAAAAGTAAGATGCAAGAAAATCAGTCCAGGCCAACACGAGTCAAGCAGCAGACTGCTGAAGTTTGGTTTCCTTTGGCACAGAGGAAGCAATCCTTCCATACCTTATTCATAAGAAAATTAATCATTCTCAAAACACACTATCACTGTGCTTCTTAAACCAAGGCAAAGACATGCAAGCCTCCAGGGAAAAGGTTATTATTTTGTTAAAACATTGTCTCTTAGAAAAGACAAGAGACTCTCCTACATTATTCAGCTTCAAACAGGCTACAGTTCTGGGTTTGTTTCTTAATAACTATTACTCCAAATAGAGTAGCCTAAAAGAAAAAAAATACCAATATAGAAAAGACAATGAAATTAGGATATCCTAATAAAAGGGATAAAAAATAAGTGTACAGATAAAACAAAAGTAGAAAAGAATATGTTACAGTGTAAATATTCCCTTAACAAGGTTTTCCCTTTCCCCGTGAACAAACCTTAAATGTGGGGGACAAATAATTCTTCAAGAACCAGAATTTCACAGGAGTTTTGGTATTCTTCAGCACTGATAGCATCATTATGCTGCCAAAAAAAAAAAAACAAAACAAATAATGATTTTCCATTGCTTTTTAACCTCAACAACATTAAGCAGAGAAAAACCACAAGACTGACAGCAGAGCTAACCTGTGGTTCAGTTAGGCAGAGACCGTCAGCAGTGGGAAAGTCTACATACTGTACTAAAAGGTGTCACTGAATGAGAGAAGGATTTCCCTGAAAGCATATTCCAAACAGATAGGGGCAAATGCTAAGTATGCTGTATACTTAAATGAGCCACCTCACAAACCGGAGGTCATAGCCATCATTCTCCAGACCCAGCAACATATGGTACATGCACGGCTCCTGTCAGTCTGGAAAGAGAGCCTTGAGAGAAAGGAGAGCAGGGAAGGGGAAGGGAAACCAGAGGGAACAGGCTCAGGCCAAAAATGCAATAAAGTTTTTAATCACTATTGTTATTTTATTTAGTTATTAGTGGAAAAAGAACTAAAAATTACCCAAATGACTTTTTTTTATTGTCTCCTATACCAGAATTAAAATGAAAACTAAAAGGAAAAACAGCTCTGAAATTGGGACAATGACCTTCAAGCAATGTGTTCCTTCAACACTGAGCTCCCAGACAGAGTGACAAACTGACCCTGAGACCCTTCCCCTCTGGTAACCACAGCAACAGTTTCAAGCAATGGCCCGTTCTGCTTTCAGCTGTATGACCTAGGCAAACCCCTTCCATTTTAGTCTCGGTTGTTCAAGCAAGGGTGTTCTCACTTAGAACTAAGATCTGGCTCTAAAGCTGTGTGGGTCTGCAGAAGGTGGCCAAGAGTTACATGGTTATGGCCTATTGTTTGTAATTCCTTAGTTTCTGCTTTAAGCAATATTTATGGTCAAGGAACAACAATTTCTATAAGGTATACACATAGGATACTAATGGTCTATGGCCTTGTAATAGCCACACTGAGGTACCATGTAGCTCTACTTCATGGAGTGAACCAGATCAAAACAAATAGAACTGTATGTGGCAAGCTATCCATAGCTCTGAGTACTTCATATAGATACACATAGTACAGTGAGCAAAACTTTTCTCAAAATAAGCATACTGTGCCGGGCAGTGGTGGCGCACGCCTTTAATCCCAGCACTCGGGAGGCAGAGGCAGGCGGATCTCTGTGAGTTCGAGGCCAGCCTGGTCTACAAGAGCTAGTTCCAGGACAGGAACCAAAAGCTACGGAGAAACCCTGTCTCGAAAAATCAAAAAAAAAAAAAAAAAAAAAAAGCATACTGTAACAAATTCATTTACATACAAATAATGAAGACTAACCGAAGAAATCTTTCATAGAGATGACCAGATGCAACAGAGAAAATATTGATTATGTCATCTTTTTCAGGTTTCACTTCCTCAGTCTTCTGTCCTGAAAAGCCCCTGTAACAACAGAATTTAAAACAGAACCACTTACGATGCTGGGTAGACACAACCTTTCAGGAGAGGAGAGAGAGACAGTACCCGTGTCTTCCTGCTTGAGAGGTAAGACTTGTGGAAGCCACATACAGATGCGGGAAGGGCACAGGAACAAAGCCATCTTGCAAGGCAATAAGGATGCTCATCAAAAGGCACCACATCATTTAGGAATAGATGGAACATAACCTGCTCCAGAGAATACAATCTGTCTAGGGGGAGGTCAACAGAACAATGACTATCACCTCCCCCAGGAGTGGACCCCACTCAAGGTACATGGAAGAACATTTCCCCTTTCTTAATCAATGGGAAACATTTCCCAACTCCAATGGAAAGGAAACAATCTAGTTGCATGAAGCAGAAGGCCAGAAGTCAAAAAAATTTATCATACTCAAAAGGATGCATAGCATGCATCTCTCAGATTTCCCTCCAAAATGTTAACCATTTTTATGATGCCAATTTACCATTTAAATGAGTCCCAAAATCCAGATTCATTCTCACTCGTTCCATCACTCAGCAAGTCTTCATTAACCATGTCTGCTTTCTTCTGAACCTGCAATCATATATGACAGATCTTATTTCTCCCAGTAGGCCTGATAGGCACTGGATACACATGGAGTACTGTCAACAGGAAACAATCAACCAAGTCTCCTATAGGAAAACCCCATCCAGATTGAGTACCCAGGAAAAAAAGTATGTTTATCAGAATGCCCACGTCAAAGCCTTCAGGGAGGATCTAGCTATCTCTTTGAATTGAATGATAACCAAGCTTAGTTTGTACAATGAGCCAAAGACCAAACTTAGCTGCACAGAAACATAGAGCAAGTAAACACATACACATTGTTTATATACAAAATTCATAGCATTATTTCTTCTAGCTGACAACTTCTGGGGAAGAATTCAGCCTTCAGGAGCTGTTGGGAGAGGCATGTTGGGCCACTGCCTGTTTTCAGGACTTATTACTGCAAAGGATTCTCTGCAGCAGTCTCCTTTCTGTTCAGCCACAGGATGGCTGACTCTAGGTTTTACCATGTATAACAGGTACTTTTCCTCTAGTCACTTTACTTGAAGTCAAAAAACTTTAGAACGCTGAGGAGAGAGAACAACAAAGGGCAGTAAATAAAATCACTTACTGTTTGTATTTTGTGTTTGTTTTTGGAGGCAGGGTCTCATGTCACCCAAACTGGCCTCAGATTCACTATGCAGTGCAGGCTGACACTGAACTCCTGATGCTCCTGCCTCTAACTCCTTAAGTACTAGGATTATAGGTGTACATCAACCATGCCTATAAACACTGTAATCTTACTGTTGGGTTGTAAATGGGATTTCCCAGTCTTCTCAGAATAAAATAACTAGTAACACTATGAATTGTGTGTATAAAAATGTCAACGCCAGGGCTGGAGAGATGGCTCAGTGGTTCAGAGCACACACTGCTCTTCCAGAGGACCCGAGTTCAGTTTTCAGCACCCATACTGGGTAGCTTACAACTACCTGTACCTCCAGCTCCAAAGGATATCAATGTTCTCTCTTCTGACCACAGGTACCTGCACATGTGTGGCATACAGTCACACAAACACATGTACATATACACAAACAAATAAAAGTTTTTAAAAATGGCCAAGCTGGTCCAGGCAAGGTGGTAGATGTCTTTAACCCTAGCATTTGGGAACCAGTCTGTTCAGACATATCTCTGAGTTCAAGGCCAGCCTGGAATACATAGCAAGTCCCAGGCCGATCATGACTACACAGTGAGATCCTGTCTTAAAAAGAATAGGGTGGCAGGGACAAAGCCTCTGAGGACATTTGTATGAAATGGGACTAACATTGTTCTCTGACATTACAATCTTTTGGCTGAAGAAAACTAGAAGTTCGTCTTCACAAAGACATTTTCCTTAAGCAGCATCCCTAGTAACAACAACCACCCCCCCAATGGAATAGCAGACTGACTTCAAAATGCAGGTGCCCCCCTTTATCTGCTGGGAAACATTCCAAGCCCCTGGTGGATACATAAAATCTGAGATAGTAGAGAACCCAGAACATATTCCATAGCTTTGCTCGCACTATTTATGAGAAAGCTTAATCTGTAAATTAGGCCACATAAGATCCACAACAATAACTAAAAGTTATTGTTAATGGAGCATTAATTATTTTAATAAACTAATGTGAATATGCTCTTCTTGAAAGAGTCACACAGGAGTCAGTATTTTCAGACAGTGGCTGACCAAGATCACTAACGCCTGGCCACAGCAAGGTCTGCTATGACAGAGACTGAATGGGACTATTTACCAACTATAAATAAGTCACTGCCAAAGCAAAGCAAACTTACCTTCACTTTGATGATCTTGCTTTTGAAGTTATTGAGGAGGACAACAACATCATTTGCATCAGGAGGAGAATCTGTACCATCATGGCTGGAGACAAAAGTAAGGCAGAGAATACAAATCACAATCCCCCAAATAGAGTAAGTGCACAGACAATGACTGCTATTTTGCCCATCATCTTTATCATATAAAAGCTTTCTAAAACCAACAGTTCCTAAAAGAAGCACCTTTATAGGACAAAGAAGTGTTCGTAGAAATCTCCATCTCTTCACTAAAGTGAACTGACTTCCTTCTTGAACCTTCCTTCAGATTAGTAGGCAAACAGCAACAGGTTCTCAGGCAGGGTACGCACATAGAAGATCATGAAAAAGTGTGTATTTTCATAGCTCTGAGCACTCAGGCCCATCACTGGAAACACTTCTACCTTTTAACTGGATCAGTTATGTAAAGAAATCTACTCTGGACTGAATGTGGTGACTCACACCTAGAACCACAAAGGAAGCAGCAGGGAGATCAATCTGAACTCAAATCCAGCCTAGGCCACAGTGAGAGTATGAAGAAACAAGGAAAGTCCATCTATTCTTGCTCTGTCGGGAGGCAACAGAACCAGACAAGTTTAGAGCACAGACTTGATGGAGGAAGGTCATTGGCTAATAAAGGCACTGCCCTGGCCCATTTTATTGGTTAGAGGATAGGTGGGAGGAGTAAACAGAACAAAATGCTGGTAGGAAGAGGAAGTGAGCTCAGAGACTCCACAGCTCTGCTCTCTCGGGAGCAGATGCCTCAGAGAGAGACGCCATGCCCCGCTCCCGGGATGAAGCTCCGACCCAGGATGGACTAGGCTAGAATCTTCCCGGTAAGACCGGTTCTCACAGATTATTAGAGATGGGTTGATCGGGATGTGAGAATTAGCCAGTAAGGGCTAGGGCTAAAGGGCCAAGCAGTGATTAAAAGAATACAGTGTCCGTGTAATTATTTTGGGCATAAGCTAGCCGGGCAGGCGGCCGGGGGTGCTGAGAACGCAGCCCTGCCGCCCCTATTACCACATATGGCACCCACGTGGACAACTGCTTCCACATAAAGCCTGAGACAGCTTGGGAAGTAATTCTAGAACAAAATGAAAGCATTGTGCCTGGTTTCTTGGTAGCAGCAATTTCTCGGTTCTACTCTGCTTGCTAGAGGCAAGCAAGCGCCTCATCTAAGAGAGGCTTCCTGACTCAGCTTTAGCTGCAAAGCCTGCAGCTCATTAAGAGGTCCTGCCACGAAACACTTAAACGGTGTTGACGAAAAGCTGAACACATGCTTTTCGGTTTTCAGCCATAATAGGAAAAAAGCTGCGCCATTTAAAAATGCCGGCTTTCTGGGCTGTCCTACCAGGACAAACTCTGACTTTTACGCAGGCAGTTTGTGCGGTTTGCAAGCAAACGCTGCTGAAGCTCGCTTGCTGGCTACAGCCAGTACCTCAGCCATGAGGCTGGAAAGCTAAGGAATGGGCTGGATCCAGCCGGCAAAGCCACGCCTTTATTCCTACTGATATTGCTTGGTAAATTAAAGACTCGTGTGGTCAGAAAAAGAGAGATATACAGTAAAGAGAGATTCAAAGACAAAGAAAATTTCTAAATGGTTTACTGTGTGTTAAAAATTTATGCAGACTAAAAGTTGAAGTTCTTAAAGTAAAAAACATAAAAAAAGGAAGAGAGTTGTTGTGTGTGGTAGCACACGCCTTTAATCCCAGTGCCTAGAAGGCAGAGACAAACAGATCTCTGTGAGTTCAAGGTGTAGTAGTGTACACCTTCAATCCCGAATGCCTGGGAGGCAGAGACAGGCGGATCTCTGAGAGTTCAAAGACAGCCTGGTCTACAGAGTTACTTCAGGTCAAAGATACAGAGAACCTGTCTCAAAAAGCAAAGAGTTAAAAGTAAAAATAAACAAAATAGAGGTTAAAACAAAGCTGCACAAAGATGGAAAATACACAGAGAATTTTGATACTGTATGCTATTATGCTCTCTTTGAATTGTTTGAATGTTGAGGAAGGACAAACAACTGCTAAAAGATATTTGTTTATAAATGCTGCTGAACTAATCCAACATAGATACTTTGAAAATGCCTTAAATTTGAAATTTGGATCTAAAGACATGATACTTTGGAAAGGAGTTTCTTATTTTGTTTTCACAGAGGATGAGACGCTGTTCATTTCTTCTATTCCGATTTGGTATGATGGACCACGCCCTCCTGAAGGGTTGGTGTGAAGGCCTTCAAAAAATTGCTTCGCTCAACTGCCAACTGAGATGAAACTAGCACACAGGTTATACCATGAAAGACCTAATTAACGACGCCCCCATTCAGCAGGAAGCAGTTTGGAGAGAAATAACTGCGCCCAAATTCCCAAAAAATGTTTATAAATGTTCTTTTACATTTAAAGGGGGATATGATATAGATATGAATAATTTGCATTAGTATAGATTTTGCTTTATTGATAGAGATTTAAGGTCAATTTTGTTATATGTATAAGTGTTTCTGATTTTGATTAAGGTATTGTGATTGTGTAGTTCATTTAAATATGTACTGTATAATTAAGAAATATAGGTTGTTAATGGATAATCATCGATAATAGTAAAGCTTGTAGTTATGTTAGTTAGATTTTCTAGATATATAGAGATGTATTTCAGTTAGATAGACATTCTTCATGTCTTTCAAAGATTACAGAATAGGACATTTAATGTTTTAATAACTGAGGACTTTTCATGACAATGAGACACTCTGCTCCTGGCAGCACCAATGTACTTCAAGAGGAAGATGGGCATCGAAGAGGCACCTTATGGAGTTTGATAGCCATTTGGGCAAGAAACTCCTCTTGCCTGGACTATTGCATAAACTGGACACAGAGAACCCGCAGAGAGAGGACTACTGAACTTTCCTAAGGTGAGATGATCTTTCGGGGTTCCTGATTCATGAAAGAGTCTGCGAGACATTCTGCAGGACACAACAGATAGTGACTGAACTGACTTTGAATTTTCCTGCTTTATGGAAATGTCTGCTGGATACCATGGGCCTGAAGGCTGAAGATGGATGCCCCAACGGTACAGAGGAACTTTGGGTGACTATCCAGGCAGCGAGATGTCTCTGTCATTTCTAGAGTTTGAAGTTTCTTAGTTCTTGTTTACTTAGGTAATATATCTTTCTGGAGTCTTTGATGGAGTTAAGAATAGTTAGTTATAGTTATAGTTTTCCTTAGTTATGATAAAGATTATTGTAACTTTTACTTGATAACTGTTTTGTTATATGTAATTTTGCTATGTTAAAGCCTTTTTTTTGTTTAAACCGAAAAAGGGGAAATGATGGAGGAAGGTCATTGGCTAATAAAGGCACTGCCCTGGCCCATTTTATTGGTTAGAGGATAGGTGGGAGGAGTAAACAGAACAAAATGCTGGTAGGAAGAGGAAGTGAGCTCAGAGACTCCACAGCTCTGCTCTCTCGGGAGCAGATGCCTCAGAGAGAGACGCCATGCCCCGCTCCCGGGATGAAGCTCCGACCCAGGATGGACTAGGCTAGAATCTTCCCGGTAAGACCGGTTCTCACAGATTATTAGAGATGGGTTGATCGGGATGTGAGAATTAGCCAGTAAGGGCTAGGGCTAAAGGGCCAAGCAGTGATTAAAAGAATACAGTGTCCGTGTAATTATTTTGGGCATAAGCTAGCCGGGCAGGCGGCCGGGGGTGCTGAGAACGCAGCCCTGCCGCCCCTATTACCACACAGACTCAACTCTGTGTCTCTGGTGGAAAGTCCACAGGACCACCAGCTCTATTTATAGGCACAGGAGAAGAGGAAGAAGAGTTTAAGCACTCTTTTCCTACAATCATATTCTCCAGTCACCAAGTATCAGGAAGTCGCTGCATCTGCTGTTATTCAGCAGACAGCAGGGTTCTCAGGCAAAAGGAAAGGAGAAAGCTGAAGTACAGAAGATTCCAGAGACAGGGACTGTCCACTTAGGCACAGGAACCCCAGACAGCAGGAAGAGAAGATGGCACCACAGCCCTCAGCAAGAAGGAAGATAAACAAGGGCACACAGAAGAAAGAGAATTCAGAAATATTACAATTTTGTGTAACCAGTAAGGCAGTGGTAATCTCAGCACTCGGAAGGCAGAGGCAGGCAGATCTCTGTGAGTTCGAGGCCAGCCTGATCTACAAAATAGTTTCAGGACAGCTAGGGTTATGCAGAGAAACCCTGTCTCGAAAAACAAAAACAAAACAAAACAAAATTGTGTAACCTTACCTAGAAAATCACTTAATCAGAGAAAAGCCCACTATTTCAATAAGGGCACGACGACAGTACAGAACTCTCTGGGTACTGAGTAAGGAACCTGCACTAAGCTGGGATGGCGGCACAACAGTCTCAGCTGTGCAGGAAACTAAGGCAGAGGAAGGGTTACCTGAACCCAGTTCAAGACTGGGCAAGAGAGCAAATACCTGCACCAAAACCAAAGACACCAATCTATACCATTTCTCCATGTTCACATAAACAGATGCAAACCATTCCCTACTAAACTGACACAGAACTTAGGACTAACTTAAACTGTGTGACACAGAACAGAGACCACAACTTTTTAAATGTGTCTGTAACTAGAGGATGCAGTGAAGTTTAAGCCAATTCCTGTCGCTGACAATATGCTCTATAGGAGTACATCTACTCAACTCCAGTCCAAGGACCAAGATGAGAGTCAGACTTCATGGTCAAGGCTTGTGTGTTCTGTGCACGTGCAAACCACTCAAGGTCAAGATATATACCTGCCCATCAATGGACCAAACATATCCAACCCCATTGCATTTCCAAAACTCAGGTATCAGCAGGTCCACAGAGCTGCTGCCTGCTGTCTGCATCCCAGGGAAAGAGTAATTTCATTCTGATATAGTTGAGAAAGGGAAACCAGAGGAACAAACCTCACTCTAACCATTAGTTATACCTCCTGTCACTCAGCTCACTTGTAAAAATCCACCTCCATTTACTGCACTGGAAAGAAAGCTTGGTTGTTACATGACTATACATTAATGCGTGATGCCTAGAAGAAGGCCCAGACAACACCCAATTAAAGCAGTCTCGAGCAGATGAGGGAGGGGGAATTGATCGGGGGAGGGGGAGGGAAATGGGAAGCGGTTGTGGGGACGAGGCAGAAATCCTTAATAAATAAATAAATTTTAAAAAAAAAAAAAAAATGCAGCTGCACCACTCAGTCCTACCTGTAGATTCTATAAATATCATCAGAGCGCCCCTTCCTTAGTCTGAGAATCCAGGCTCCTGGGTTGGCTTTGAGCTGAAAATATCCCTAGGACACAATGAAAGTCAAATTTCAGTTCTCTTTAAAACCTCAAAATGTTTCTCATAGAAATTTACTTTTTTTCCTGACAGATATTTCTTTTTTTTTTTTTTTTTTTGGAAGTATCAGATCATGAGTGTGTGCATGCCTATCTACCTACCTATCTTTCTTTCTTTTTTTTTGGGGGGGGGGGGTCTGGGGGATTGTACTAGGAATTGAGCTCAGAGTCTTGCTGCTATGATAATTTTAAAAAAAAATTTAAAAGATAGTTAGCAAATCAGGGAAAAGTAAGCCAAAACAAATCAAAAAAACTATCAAACAAGCTAAAAACCGAAGCACACTAGCAGAACAGAGCCAGTGAAGCCGAGGAGTCGTGCTCCACTAAGGAGAAGGTGTGACAGGGATATAAGCTGGAACTTTCAATGAAAAGAGAGCGAGCAGAGCTCTACAGTATGTTTTGTTGTTTAACTGGCATATAGATGGAATCTCCAAGCTTAACCAAACCAGTGACTTTTCAATGACTACATTTATTCCATTGTTAATTTTTATTTCATTCCATAGTTCAGAATGTTAGCTCTTCTGTCATAAATTATAGCATCTAAATACCATGACAGATCAACTGATTACTCACCAGATTGGCCATCACAATCGTGTCCACAGTTGTTGGGCTGGCTGAAGTCCCTAACGTAAACTGCAGTCCTCGAGGGGGCTGGCCCGTGGTGACATCATAGCAATGGCCCTCTAATAACAGGTACTCCAGCTCATACTCAGCAGCCACTATACTGTCCACCTGAAAGGCCGAAATTAAACCACATGGACATTATACATGCATACTCAAAACGCAATCCGCAGGGGCCAGGGGAGAGTGGAGTGCATAAAAGTGCTTGTCAATGAGGCTGATGACTCGAGCACGATCCCCAGATTCCACATGGTATAAAGAATGCCCACGTTGGCCCTGACCTCCATGTGCACAGCATGGCGTGCCGCAGTTCCACCAAAAATTAATTAAATTAATGCTAAAAAATACACCTTTTGTGACTTTAAGAAATTCAAGAAAAAGAAACACAATTTCAGAACATAGATCATCCGCTAATTTTGGTGGGGGTAGGAGGTAATCTACAAAGGGATAGCAAAGGGATTCTTGGGATAAAATGTTCTGGATCTTAATTGAGATAGTAGCTAATGACTATAATTATAAAAACTTGATTGGAGGAGAGAGAAAGAAGATAATAAAGTTGTTCCAAAAATATAGATGAGGATAAGATTCTCCATGTTGTTGTGAAAAGCCCTAAATAAAGAGAATTTACATCTTATGGTAATGGATGGGTACAGCATGTACACAGCAGCATCCCCATAAGAGCCAACAATAGAAACAATCCAGTGTTCATCTGTGCACAAGAACACAAAGTACGCTATATCCAAATAATGGAATTCTATCTGGCAATCAAAATAAAGTACTGACAGGTGCTATCACAAGCAAGAACCTTGGAAAACAATTTCAAATGAAAAAAGTCAAGTCACTAAAGACAGATTTGGAAAGCTCACAAAAACAGAATGTCCGTGACTGCCGGGGGAGTACGGGGTGAGTATTAATGAGTACTGTGATGGTAAGTCTTCATCTTGACTAGATGCGGAAGCATACTTCTGGGCATGCGTGAGGGCCTTTCCAGAGAGGCTCAATTCAGGAGGAAAGACCCACACTGAATGCGCAGCAGCATTCCATGGGCTAGGATACCGAAATTAATAAGAAAGAAAAAGGGAGAAAGCCATCTGAAGGAATTCTCCTTTCTTGTCCACTGCCACATCTCCCTACCACAAGGGACTCCGTTCTTATGAGCCAAAATAAATCACTCCTCTCTTACATGGCTTTCTGTCACATGTCTGGATGCAACAACAAGAAAAGTAAATAATACAGACATGGAACTGATTCTGAGGGCAACAAATGCCAGCTAAACTGAGAGAGCAAGGATGGCAACATCTGCACACGCCAAAACTCCTAATGCGACACTTCAAAAGGACAAATTTACCGAACATGACGGGTATCTGAAAAAAGCTGCTGCTGTACAGAGCACGTTAGATGTGAGCAGTGAGCCCAATACTCAGTTCAGGGTCACCACTGATTGAATTATAAACAGATTGTACACATGACTCAGTATTCAGAAACAGTGACGCTCTTACCTCTTCTAGATAAATGTTATCAAGATCATATGGCGTCCTGACAGATTCCACCATCCAACTCTCAGGTGTGTTCAGATTCAAAGTGAACAGTGGAGACTGTGGCATATCCAGAAACTTCGCTATCGGTCCCTTAGCAAAGCTGTTGTCTGCGGTGAAAGAAATCTCTGGTTCTAAGACATAACGGTAAAAGCTGAAATGGAGATAGGGTGTTAGGCTTTCTTAACATTATCACATTCACGAGGTCCATACATGTTAACAAAAAACTAGAATCTTCCAGATCAGGGCATGAATAGGCAAAATCATCTTTTGGTCTAGCGATGCCTCCCAGGGCTGCTACATATATAAGAATGCAGGAGACCACCCCTTCAATGCAGTTCTCCTCTTTGGGAAGAACCCATTTTCTCTTAAAATCTGAGCCCTACATGGTGCTTGTGCTCTCATGCCAGCACTGAAAACATTATATGTAATAACTAAACATTTCTTAATATAAAGCTAATAGTGGAAGCTACGGCTCTTCATCCTTTGTAAAATTGTTGGGCTCTATTTAGAATCTAACTACAGAACTCTTTCCTTCATCAAGGAAGACATTTCCCACAGCCAGAGCGTTTGCTAAGCTACCACTATCATTGGGACACATCTTCCACAAATGGCCATCCCACAAGCAAGTCTCTCCATTTTCCTAGGATGTAAGAGAATGAGTATAGTAAATTTCCTACATATGGCAACCAATGGCTACAGTCCTTTAAGTGAGATGCAATGTGCAAGTAGCTTGGATTAGCGCCATCTGAATGCTTACAGCCCACATTATGTTCTCAGGATGTCTATCTAGAGCAAACATGTGACAGAAGTCAACAGTCAGCAGACGTCCTTTCAAACACAATGCCCACCTACCAGCCCACCTGATTCGTCAGCATTTAGTGCTAACTTTTAGATTTGGTACCACTTACAGAAAAGTTCCTTAAGTGGCATTTTACCTTTTCAAAGGCATGTCGGAAAGTTTAGATTGGCAATTCATAAATACTCTTAGATTCATGTTTACCAGCTGAGTCAAAACCTAAAAAAAGAATCAAACCAGATGACAAAATATTTAGGTTTTCTCTTCAGAAACATTATTTCACAATTAGTTAGGAAATAAACATTTTTAGTTTATCAAGAAGGGCTATGAAAATGACACCTGTCACCACATCTTCACTGGAGAGGTTTTGAAAAGCAGAGCTGCACTGTGGATTCTACCACACATAGGTAAGGCACAGTTCCACAAAGGGGCCGGGAAGGGTAAGGAAATGGATCAACAAGTAAAGGTGCTGGCTGCTAAGCCTCACAGCCCAGGTTTGACCCCTGAAACCCAAATGGTAGAAGGCAAAAACTGACTGTTTGTTTGTTTGTTTGTTTGTTTTTTGAGACAGGGTTTCTCTGTGTAACAGCCTTGGCTCTCCTGGAACTCTTTGTAGATCAGGCTGGCCTCAAACTCAGAGATCTACCTGCCTCCACCTCCTGAGTGGCAGGATTAAAGGAATGCATTAGCATGCCTGGCAAGAACTGATGCTTGCAAGATGCCCTCTGATCTCTACCCATGTACCATGACATGCATGCACACAGACACACACACAGAATGAATGAATGAATGAGTTTTTAAAAGGCTATTGCGAGCCGGGCGGTGGTGGCGCACACCTTTAATCCCAGCACTCGGGAGGCAGAGGCAGGCGGATCTCTGTGAGTTTGAGACCAGCCTGGTCTACAGAGCTAATTCCAGGACAGGCTCCAAAGCCAAAGAGAAACCCTGTCTCGAAAAACCAAAAACTTAATTAATTAATTTAAAAAAGGCTATTGCAGGTCACTGTTCCTCTCTCAAAGTTTAGAACTCAGTTGTGAGGAAACAGCAATGATGAATATTTAACTACAAAGGAAAACACAACAGCTCTTTGCTTCAGTTCACAATAAAAAGCATGAAAAAGACATATGTATTAACACCCATAGAGAAGAGTAGGTGATCACACTATCCAAAAACAATCCCTGCTAGGGTTAGAGATATACTTCATTTGGCAGAATGGCCACATAGCATATGTAAGGCTCCATCCATGTTCAGGGTCTAGAATACGCATGTGCACACACGCACACACACTTAAACGAAATGGTAGGATGTTGTGTTGGTTAGTATTTTTAATCATACATCAAAGTATATCTTATACATATCTAACAGACATTATATAATCCATAAGGAAAATGAGCCTTTATTAGTCCTTATGAAAATGATATTATCCAACTCCTTTAGAAGATGTCTCAGGGACAAAGGAAGTACCCAGAAAAACCATACATTCTCTGACTACTTCATTAAACATAAGAACCACCTCCATAGCAGTCCTACCAAGAGCAAGGGGGCAAGCCTCTGTGCTTCTCTTGTGACAGGGTCAACGACAGCTACCACATCATAGTATGTGTCCCCTTCATTGGGCTTCAGTTTAATTGCACTAAAAAAAAAAAAATCAAAAGAGCAAAACATTAGCATAGAGAAAACATATGCAGATCAGAATAAACAAGTTAAAATGGTAATCACCTGTGAATAAAGCTATAGAAGGAGCTATACCTAAGTGAGGCTTGTGATTGGTCAAACCAGACGCTATGGAGCAAAAACATGCCAAATCCCCGCTCTGGAGACAGAAGTGTACTCTGCTGCCTTTTGGTCTGAAGAGCTCTCTCCTGCTCACTATCACTGGTGTTGTAGCAGGTATGCACCAGAAAAAGCTCTTACAAATGAAGAGCAAAGAGAAGGGAAGCAGTGACTCTCAAAGGATTAAAACTTCACCTAGTCGTCCTAAACCATTTATTGCCTTATTTGATCTGATACAGTTTGACAGTGCAAGAACATTTGCCCCTGTGCTAACAGTACAACACAAAGCAGAATACAAACCGCAAACCACGTAGCAATGGTTTAGCTGCTGTTGGTGGTTATTTCAAATGTTAGATGTTCTGGAAACAGCCACTACTACAGTACATGATAGTTCTGCTGCTATTTTCAAAAAAATCACCCCATGGGTGCTCACAGCCATTTCTAACTCCAGCTCTAGGGGATGCAATGCCCTTTTCTACTCTCCGTGGATACTGCATGCACACGGGTGCACACGTATACACATGGGTAAAATGCCCATATACAAAAAAATAATTTTTTAAAAAATTCTATAACAAGGAAAGAGGACAGGAAGACTCAAGGGAGGCTGGGTGGTGGTGGTGCACGCCATTAATCCCAGCATTTGGGAGACAGGGGTAGGTGGATCTCAGTGAGTTTGAGGCCAACCTGCTCTATAGAATGGGCTCCAGGACAGCCAGGACTGTTACACAGAGAAACCCTGTCTCAAACCACGCCCCCCAAAATACACCTCAGTAAAGTAACAGTTACAATGATTATAATATAATATAATATAAACCAATACCACCATGCACATGATGTACTAGTGAAAGAAAACTCTAGAATAAAAATGACAGAAGACCATACATGCCCATCAGAGAATAGAGCAAATATTCAAGAAAATTGTGTCTCCCAAATTATGTTCACAGGAATCACTGGGGAATCTTGCAAAGAGGCAGGTACTGACACTCTAGGTCTGCTGTACGGCCAAAGATCCTTCATTCAGCAGGCTCCCAGACAACACCCTGTTGCTGATCGTCTGAGGCTCACAGTAAGGGCACACAGAATTGATGACACAGGCATTTTTTTCCTTCTTTCTTTCCTTCCTTTTTCTGTTTCTTTCTCACTGTTTAGCCCTGGCTATCCTGGAACTCATTCTGTAGAGCAGGCTGGCCTCAAAGTCGGAGATATACCTGCCTCTGCCTCCTGCGTACTGGGATTAAAGGCGTGCATCTCCACCATCCAGCTGCATACTCATTTTTATTTGCAGGAGAAATAATAACCATTTTTTATGTAATAATTAAATGGCATTTATTTGAATACAGGTTTCAGCATATTGAAAAATTAGAAACAAAGACATCCATGAGCTGAATGGATAAAGCCTCTTGATAAAATAGGAATGACTAATTTTGATTTACATGTATCAAATATTGGCTAACACAACAACAGTAAGATTTCTGTTGTATCATAAAAGAATTTGTAAATAGGGCAATTTTAATTATGTAAAACTCACAGAGCTCATAGAGAAAGAATGTTGTAGAGAGGGCTCAGGCTTCACTAAGGAAGCTACTATCTTGGCTATGGAAGGCAGATGGGACAGCAGAGCAGTCGCTCTTGCTTGTGCTGCTACCTAGCTGTTTCTTACAGATGCAGTGTTGAGAAGAGGGGCAGCAGGTGCACAGAACGCTGCCAGTGGCAACTACCAGAGAGTTATCCTGGGCCACAGAGCCGTAGCCTATTAGAGACCTAAGAAATTAGAAAAAGGCTGAGGACGTAGTTTAGTGACAGATAGTGACTGTTTAGCTAGCTCGCACAGGCCCTAGATCAGACAGCAGGGTAGGGGTAGGAGGGGGAAAAATAGAGATAGCAAGCAATCAATAAATGAGGGGACACGGGCTTGGAGAGAGAGCTCAGCAGTTAGGAGTGCATACTGTTCTTGAAAAAAAGGACCCGAGTCTGGGTCCCAGCCCCTACATGGTGCATTTTACAACCACCTATAATTCGAGCCCCAGGGGGAATCCAACAGCCTGAGACCACCATAAGCACCTGCACATATATGCACATATTCATATGTATACAAGAGATATGAATAACTTCAATGTGTGGTCTGGAGCATCAGAGAAATCTCAACAGAGACTCTGTATTAGCATTGTGGGATGAAGATCACATTTCTCAGGTATGTTCACAGAACTGTGGATCAAGTCTCCACATACCAAATACATGTTATATAATGTGGGCAATGCATTTTCAAATGCTAGGAAAAAAGATGTGAGTATAGGCAAATATATGTAATACACATATGCACACTACACAAAATGATAATACTAAATATGGCCAATAACTAGTAAATCTGAGTTACACAGAAAACTGCACATTAAACCTCTCATTTCTCAATAACATACAAGGTTTCTAAAACCTTATATGGAAAAACAAAGGATGTGAGGCAAAGGAAAGCCTAAGAGTTTAATATTCAGGAATGTGCATAAATTCAACATTACTTCTATACCTGTGTTTGTCTTCAAAGAACTGGTAGTCGATCCTTGCCTCGCCTTTGGGTTGCGCTGACAGGAGAGCATCCACCTTCATTACCAGGTCACTTGCCCTAAAAGACGGAGTTATGAAATCTTAGCATCACTTTATCTGCAGATTTTCTAATTACTGCTGAACACCATCAGTCCAAATACAGAATCAATGCCAACAAGGTGTTTAAAAGAGGCATGGACTTAGCACCAAAAGGCATGATTCTGTGAACAGCTTCATCATCTCTGGAATGGAACTTTTCTCCACGTATGAAGGACAGGTACTACCTGCTTTGCAAGGTTGTTGTAGATACTGTGCTGGCTACATATCTTAGGGCCTAGCTGAGGGCCTGGTTTAAATAATGCTATTACTTCTAAGGATTATTGCGCCAAAATCTATTAACCTAACCAGTTATTCAACATTTATGCTGGTTTTCTGACTTCAATATTAGAATCAGCATTACAATATGCAATTAAAAAAAGATCTATGAGTTGCCGAATACTTCTGGGTTTGTTCCTAGTGTGGGAAAAAAAAAATAAAACTGTAGTACTAAGTTTTTATGAAAACATCTCAGGACCCCCCAAGACAGAACTTTTGACAAATCTCACAGCAAAGTTATAAATACCCCTTGAGATCCTCTAAAGTGTTTAACCTGCTGTCTTACTGCGCACTCAGCCCTTAAGTTTAACCTGCCCTTGAGAGAACAATGAAACCTTACTAGTCATGGATTTCCCATGCAATCAGCTTTTACAATGTTAGCTAATATATAGATTTATTCTTCCATGCTCCTAACCCATGGGTGGGTGGGTGGGTGTGTGTGTGTGTGTGTGTGTGTGTGTGTGTGTATTATGGTAATCATTTGCTGGAACAGCTAACAGGTTGAAAGTAATCTTATAAATAAATATCTGACATAAATGTTGGAAGTAACATGTAAATATAGGTTGAAAACAGTTTTCTCTTCTAGCGTGGTCAAATTACCTCTTCCCGTGTAAAAATCTTGTTAAATTTCTATAAAGAATTTCTCATTCTTTCCCATGAGGTAACGAAATGGACAGATAAAGACCACACACACACACACACACACACACACACATATCACAATAGAGATGGGCCAGTAACCACAAACTACAGAGAGATGGGAAAGAGACAGAAAAAGAAGTGGAGGATTCAAGTTGGGCTCACCCTTGGTCAAATTAATCCAAGAAGTGTTTTGTTTTCATCCCTTAGTGCCACATCAATCCATTTTGGTGCCTCTGAGGTTCTTTAATGTATAAACAGACATAAAACAAAACAAAATACTCCCTGTTTTACCTTCCCCCTCTATTGAAAAAATGTTTAAATTACATTTATGTATTTGTGCACATATGTGTGTGCTCTCACACACTGTGGATGTCAGAGAATAACTCAAGGAGTCGGTTAGTGGCTACCTCTTCCCACCATATGGGTGCCAGAAATCAAGCTGAGGTTGTCAGCACTGAGCCATCTCACTGGTCTGCTAACCCCTTCAAAGCTGATTTATAACCAAAGATTTGAGCTCGACTCGAACACAACACCCCAGTCAAACCATCAAAAGAACAGCTGGGATAGACTTCAATTATGACCAATTTTGTGCATTTTCTCTGTGAACCAAACAATCACATCGTAAGCCACTTGTTTAACTGCCCACTATCAATTGTGAACACTTCTGGCACACATAACAAGCAACTTCCTACATATGACAAGCACTAAGATCAAAGAGTACACAGCCAAGCTTCAGAAAGCTATGGCTGTAACAGGACTTTTTCTCAGTCTGGGGAAGTAGCCCAGTGGTATAAAACGTTCCTAGTATATATGAGGGTCTAGGTTCCACCATCCACAGCCCCACACATACACACCAAAAATCTATATTACATGACAAAGGGACTACTTTGGTAGCTATCAAAGACAACGTATCACTAAAAGATGCAGTGTAACTGTACATAAAAGAGATGAAGGAAAAAAAGAGACCTTCAATTTCTTCATATCCTCCTAATAGGAATCAAATGGCATTATTCAAAGGGTAAAAGGGTAGCCAAGGGAATGGGGAAAATATTTTCAAATCACAGATTTGATAGGGAAATGACATCCAGAATTTAAGGAATGTCCACAATTAAACAATAAAACCAAAGAACCCTATTTAAAGTGATGAAAAGACTAGAATAGATAGTTCCCTGAAGATTTGCACTGGCTGGTGTGCATGAGACACGGTCAAACTGTAAGGGGACAGCACTCCAGACCCGGAGGATGGCTACTGCCTAAAAACAAACAAATGAAAGGCAAAAGAAAGTGTTGGTGAGAATACAGAGAAACCGATACCAGGAGCACTGTGGATAGGAATGTAAAATGGTCAACTACTGCGGAAAACAGAGTAACAGGTGCTTATAACATGAAACAAATAATCCCCAACTGCACATCGCTGTGACATCTAATGCAGAAACGACTACAATAACCATGGGCTTTTGTTACATGGCAAATATATGGTCCCTTCAAACAATTTAAATCTTGGAAGTTAACAGACTTTCAAGACATTAGTTAATAAAAATAATAAAATAATTAAATCACAAGCCAGCAACATCTAATTTATCATTCCTCTGCAAGAAAAACAGCTTTGGATCCCACACAGGTATGCAGAGGAAAAGAAGCATTCGGTTTGCATTTCCTCCCCAACACAATGAAGCTGAAGGAGACCATAGAGCCAGCAGAAAGTCTCTACACACACACCCCATAGAAAGTAGACTCGGCCCTCATGTGTTTGAACTTTTCCAGATTCAAAATGGAGAGAAATAATTCAGAAACATAAGTCAGAACTTGAGCATTATTACAGTAAAACTGGAAATAAATCCAGTCTTGGTAATATATTTGACAATATATAGTCCTCACTTTGACCAATGAGGAGAAATTAATAAAACTCTATGACATGTTCTATCTTTAATTAGAAAACCAGTTTTATCATTATTATCTAACTAGTTACTAATTATAAAAACTTACACGTCTTCTTCTACGCGAAGCTGTTGGATGTGAGATTTTATTTTCTGTCCTGATGTTTTTAAGATGATATTTTCTAGGAGGTGGAAATCATCTTGATTAAAGAGCTCACTCTCCTCCAGCGGCCCGATGATCTGTGAAGTAGAGAGCAGGGTCAAGCTGCAGAGTGGTGGTCACAAGCTACTGTGAAGCCTCTGCTAGCCCTGGGATAGATGACATTCCCAAGCGTTTTACAATCCCAAGCCTGAAACATGTCTTTGAATGAATGAAAAATAAAAACTAAAGCCTGAAAAAACTCAGTTAACGTTTACTATTTATCCGCAGGCAGTAGGAATGCGTGGTTCACGTTAATTTTCTGAGCAAACTGACAAGAAACAGCAGTGTCATCTGCACTGGTTCTCAGCAAACAGCAGCGAGGCCTACTTTACAGGTAGCTGCACTAACTTCTGTTCTGAGAGCCTCCCACTCTCTGCTTTCCTCACTGTCAAGACACAAATAAAGATCAGGGGCCCATGGGGGGTGGGGGGCTGCATCAGACGCACACTTTCTTGGAAAGACAGGACAGACCTCTCTGCACCAGTACGAGTGAAGCCTGTCAGTTAACAGGAGGGCGGCTCTAGTGCAGACCATAGACATTTCAAAGGACAGAGACAGCTAAAGACCTATCAAAAGCAAGCTTCACAGCCCAGACAGTCCTCACCCTTCCGTTGCTGATCACCATTCTCTGCCCCTTCTTCAGCTTCAGAACATCTCTGCAGTACAGGGCATGAGACAAAATGAAATCCATTTTGGAAGACTCAAAGGCCTCTTTAAAAAGACTGACATCCATGCCCTAGGAAGTAATCATTTTTAAGAAAAGCCACTATTATTAAGCAAGCCATATAAATGAATAATAACAATGAGTAAACTATAAAGTACCTTTATGAAAATAACCAAATTTCTTAATTAAAATTATAACATCTTAATTCTCCATTTTCTCTTCTTTCTTCCCTCCTCATAAATGGCTCATTCCGTTTTCTTGTTTTCTACTGATGTGTTTACCTGGCAGTCGATTCTCGGTAACTTTACTTTGCATCTTTAAATATTGATTACTTCAGGTGACAGTCGGTTCCTCTAACCAAAACTCAATATATTCACAATTCTATAAGAAATTTTAAAAATATAAAAACACTGCCAAAAATAAGTAACACTAGACAAAAGAATAAACATGGGCTTTTGCCAAGCGGTGGTTGTGTACACCTTTAATCCCAACACTTGGGAGACAGAGGCAGGAGGATCTCTGTGAGTTCGAGGCCAACCTGGTCTACAAGAGCTAGTTCCAGGACAGGTTCCAAAGCTACAGAGAAACCCTGTCAAAAAAAGAAAAAAAAAAACAACAACAACAACAAAAAATCCTTTCATCAGAAATAAAAAACAGCTGAATCTCTAACTCATAAACGTCTTAAATCTGTTTTTTACTTACAAAAAAAATCAAATATTGTCTTTTAAAGATGATATAAACAAAGTGGCACAAACTTGTATCCTGTGCATCTTGAAACTAAAGCAAGTTTAAAAGTACAATGTAACATGACAGAATTATTTCTTGTTAAGATTCTAACTCAACAACAACAAAAAATATTCTGAGACTCAGAAGCAATCATCACAAACTCAATTATTTATAGTATACATCAGCCCGGGAAGAAACATGAATGGCTAGGTTAGCCCCAGAACCTGCGAGCCTTACCCCAACAGAGAATTCTCCCATGTCCACTCCTGCAGCCAGGGCCTCTGCTGTCTCCTCTTTGGCCATTTTGGTGATGAAGTTCTTAGCAGAGTTGGAGGTCTGTGTTTGGAGAGCTGCCCAGATCGCTCTGGAGATTGGAGTGCTCGAGTAACTGATCTCTTGGCTGGGATTATTGATCATACTTATCCTAACATTGTTACTGGTTTTCTATTTACAAAAAGGGAGATAAGAATTATTCAGTACATGTTATTAGCTTTAAAAAAGTAACACTGACCAGGCATGGTAGTCCATGGGTGCCTTTAATCTTAGCACTCGAAGGCAGGGGCAAGCAGACATCTGAAAGCCAGCATGGAGAGACCCTGTCTCCAGGGGTGGTGTGCAGGGCACACAACACTAACAGTAGTCATGCTCCACAATAGCAATATCTCTTCCACACATCTTCCGTAGTTATCTGCAGTCAAAATTCTGACAATATTTACGGTCAGGTCTGCTAAATCCTGTATGAACTGGCCACAGACTTTCTTTCCAACTTCATTTCTTCCTTTTTGTTGTTGTTGCTGTGTTTTCGAGACAGGGTTTTTCTGTGTAACAGTCATAGTTATCCTGGAACTAGTGCTTGTAGACCAGACTGGCCTCGAACTCACAGAGATCCTCCTGCCTCTGCATCCCAAGAGCTATGATTAAAGGCGTGTGCCACCACTGCCTGGCCCAACTTCATTTCCATAAGCACAGCAGACATCAAGAGTGCTGCTTTTCCAGAACATTGTGAACTCTAACTGCACTCCATCTTTTCTAAACTCAAACCTTTCCTCAGGTTCCTGCTCAGCCATCTTCATCCATATGGCCTTTTCAGATGCCAGCAGCAAGGAACCATCTAATCAAATCAAAACATCAATCTACACAGAAAAAGATGGAGGACCATAAAACCAAAGAGGGCTTTTATCAAGAATGTAAGCTGGCCAGTGAGATGGCTTAGCCAGTAAAGGTGCTTGCCACCAATAAATCCCTATGACTCAGGGTGGAAAGAAAGTACTTTCCCATAAGTTGTCTTCTGACCTCCACTTATGCACCATGCCATGTATGTGCCTCTTTCCATAAATAAATAAATTAAAACGTAGCAAAAAAAAATCAACCCACAAACAAACAAACAAAAAAGGGATCAGGCACTGGAGAGAGGACCCAGCTATTAAGAGCACTTGCAGCTCTTTTAGAGAGCCCCCATTTGATTCCCAGCAACCCGATGACAGCTCACAACTATCCATAACTCCAGTTCTGGGGGCTCTGATGCCCTCTTTGGCCTTCTTAGGCATTAGACATGCTTGTAGTGTGTGTGTATGTACACATATAGGCATATATATTTAATACATAAAAAATAATTTTAAAAAAATTACTTAAATTTAAAAAGTCAGCTCACAAAATGTTGAGTAAAAGAACTAAATACAAATGTACATTTTAAGATCTTATGATTCAAGAAGAGGGAGGGAACAGAGGCTGGGGGCCATCAGTGATATCATTATTTATTGATCTGGGTGGTGGACGCAGGGGCATACTTGTTTATGACACTAAGTATATGAACATGTACTTCACCTCAATGAAAATCAATATTTAAGAGCTAGACTCTCCTTCCTGGTGTTCCCAGTCGGCAACCATGTGAGGAATTTCTCCACTCACAGTAGAGAGCCCTGTGTGTACATCTGTCAGCCGTCACTAGGAACTGCCTGGGCTCGACCTTCAACTGACCATAGTATCCCACCCAGTGTCTCAAACAATGAAAGCTCTTGGCACCATAGTAAAATTAAAATCCCTGGATATTTTCTTATTTCAGTCAGACTTCTTGAGGCTCAGGTTAGAAAGGGACACAAAGAGAAATGCAACTTCTAGATGAGCTGCAAAGTGAAACAGCAAGAAGGACCCTGACGTCTGATCCTGACAATAGTACTGTCCAAAAGAAGCCACTTCTTCTCAATCACTCCGCACTGCAATGCGTCAACTCCAAATGTATATATACAAGCTGATTTAGAGTAACTATGTGAACACTCCTCTGGGAGCCTGCATCTACTTATGTGGAACACACGCCAACCTGCTGATGTTGCAGTACATGGCAAGATCACTGCAACAAGGACATGTACAGTCAATGCGAGAAAATCCTACACTGAGAATCTCATTATGTTTTCTCTTAAAGAATCCCTTGAGTGAAGCTAGGCCCTGTAGCAAGGAGCTGACAACCTTGGAAGACACTATGCTCATTTCCCTCAGCACACCCAGAAGCATCAGAATCACTAGAACACCCACATTAGCACAGAGGTGATCACAAGGCCAACTGGAGCCTCAGAAACAAACAAACAAACAAAATACTCCATAATCCCCCTCCCAGAATTAAATCTGAGAAACTTGCCTGATGTTTAATGGCATCATATAATAACTGCCGTCCAGAAGGGCTATCAAAATCCCCAACAATCCAAAAAGTCACTGGCCTAATAAAGGAATCGTCTGCAGAAAAACAAAAACAACAAACTGACTAGAAACGGGAAAAAGATAATCTTTGTTTCAACATTAAAATTAGGCCAAATAATTTCTGAAAAACATGCAAAAAGAAAAATAAGAAAACGGCCGGTTTGATAGAGATATAAAGCAAGAAGGTAGTGGAACTTCTCTACTAATGTGAAGGAGCGCCATCTTCCAAGCAGCTCAATTAGAAAGTAGGACCATGCATTGATTAATTGTCCTGTGGTCTGGGGATCTGTTAGCATACACAACGAAACATGCAGGCAATGCAATGTAGTATTTAATCATGGTAACTGACAACTTTCTGAGAGCTCTGCAAGCATTTATGCAGTTTATCTACACTCTACTGTTACCCACAGGTTTCAGAAACATCACAATGAAATGTCAATAAATTCTGAATAACAATAGTTCTGAAACTATATAAGTTAGTTATGAAAATGAAGGGATCATTCTGGAGTTTTGAGTTACCATAGATTTCCTTGGAGGACATTCCTGGACAAAGGCAAAGAAAAAAGAGTAGAGAAAAGAGAATGTCATTTGTATAATTGGATGCCCATCAGAAAAATCACACACAGCTCCCGAGGCTGTGCTTTCTGCTCTAGTTCCCACCGTGCCCACGCTCTGTTCTAGGAACCCTCACTACAAAGTCTCAGAGAAACCTAGTGGACTAATTGTGTGAATGGATACAGACATGGGAATCAGAGAGAGCATCGCAGCAGGGTAAACGGAGCTGTCCTAATGACAACCAGTGCTTTTCAGAGTAGCACCTATTACTAGAGCCACTCTGGAAGGGTAACCATGTCAGCTCCACCAGAGGGAAGGGACCTGTCTGCACTGAAAACAGTCACTTTGGACAAGTGTAGCTGCAGTAACTGCAGGAAATCACTTCAGAGAATTATACCTGTAAGTGCCAACAATAAAATTAACTCTATGAAGTTATTGAAGAATCAGGCAAAATCTTTTCATATAATGTTTTCCATTTTGAACTATAAAAAGGCTTTTCCTATCAATTTTAATGATAAACATAAAACAAAAAAATTTGCACTTTTAAACACATACACAAAATTATATCTTGAATATATATTTTCTATACTTGCATTATAACAGAAAATTAATAAAAGGAACTATGAAATCTTTTTTCTCAGGCCAGTAGGATGGATTTATATTTTCAAGAACTAAGTAAAATATAAATAAAAAATAAATAAATATGTTGGATCCAAAACAAGCCCAGATGTCTTACCTTTCTTTGTCAGATAGTTCATACTGTTGGCTATGGCAGCAGTCTTGCCCCTAGAGTCCAGGGCAGAAAATCTGGCAAAATCATCCACAAAAAAGTTATCTGGGGGAAAAAAGAAAAAATTTAAACAGATGTATAATTAATAAACCTCAGTGCAATTTACCATTAGTATTCAATTGATAATCGGCTTTGAGCATAATAGAAGATGCAGAAAATGTATGAGTAGAGGACATTAGGTGCTGCTCACTAGGAGGAAGTTGCTCTTGGAAGGGTGCTTCCCAGCCACCACAGGAAAGCAGAGCTGTCACACTGCACGCTCCTGGCTCTGAAACAACAGAGCCAAGTGGTCATGGAAGCATATCTCTGAATGCCAGGGACAAAGAAAACATTCCTCTCTTAAAGTCGATACTCTCAGGTAGTTTGTCACAGCAGTATAAATCGGACAGTGGCTTCTTAAAAAGGTCCCAGGCCATCAAGGGCCAGAGAAGGATAGTCAGGATAATAGTGCTCTTCACTACCCCTGTCCGGGCAGAGTGACAGACAGGAGACCTGCCACTGTAGCACAGAACGAAATATACCTTACCCATGGCACTGCTGCCATGCTCTTTAAGCACTGCTACTCCAAAGACAACCTTTCACACTTTAAGTTTATTTATTTTGGATTTTCTTTTCCTTTTCTTAACTCTCAATCTTCTTGTCTCTGTTACCTAAGTGCTGGAATTACAGAATGTACTGCCATACCCAACCAGCCTACCATTCCAGCTTAACTGAAAGTAATGAAGTCTTATGTGGTAGTGCACGCCTTTAATACTAGCACTAGGAAGGCAGAGGCAGGGACAACTCTGTGAGTTCAAGGCCAACTTGGTCTATAGGTGGCAAGTCCCATTCTAGTCAGGGCTATATAATGTGACCTTGTCTTAAGCAATCACACACACACACACACACACACACACACACAGAGACTGAGAACAAAGACTCGGGACAACACATTGTGAGACTACTTGGCTCACTCTACACTGACTTCTGAAGGTAGCATCTAGCCTGTGGAGGAACTACTCCATTCACTTTCTGTTTTTTTTTTTTTTTTTTTTTTGGTTTTTCGAGACAGAGTTTCTCTGTGGCTTTGGAGCCTGTCCTGGAACTAGCTCTTGTAGACCAGGCTGGTCTCGAACTCACAGAGATCCGCCTGCCTCTGCCTCCCGAGTGCTGGGATTAAAGGCGTGCGCCACCACGCCCGGCTCCATTCACTTTCTGAACAGGTTCTTCACACCCATATTTCTGTGGTATCAGGGAACTGAACTTAGTGCTCTATGCGTGCTAAGCTAGCACTCTTATCAACTCAGCTACACCGGAACCTTTTAGATCTACATCTTACTTCTGTTTATCTTTTCTTCCCTCTCTCCCCAGCCCAGTACTAGGAACTGAACTCTGGGCTTTGCATATGCTAGACAAGCATATGCTAGACAAGCTATTCCACAACTTTTTTTTTTTTTATGAATCACAGTCTAACTAAATTGCCTAAGCTAGCCTTGAACTCATTAAGTAGCCCAAGCAGGTCTCAAACTTGTAATCTTTCTGCCTCAGCTTCCCAAGCAGCTATGATTACAAGCTTGTATATTTTCATTATATTGATCTATAACAACAAAGGCTTCATATGTCTTTTCTTCCCTATGAAAGACTCACAGCAGGCAAGTGATGAGAAGTCCACCTCATTCCCAAATGTGGTGAAATGCCACTGAGAGTCTGGAACAGACTGCTCACGGGTTCACCATAGCTCTTAAAGGCTAGAGTTGTGGAGAACACCCAACTACCCATCGACTGAGAGTAAAGAACAGAATATTTAGTATCTAAGAGAAATGACATACTGACACGCTACAAGATGGATGAACTTAGGAACATGCTAAAACATAAAAGAGAAGTCATGCACAAAGGCTTCCCAGTCACATGGAATATCCTGAATAGGCAAATCCACAGAATCAGAAAGCAGATAGATAAATAGAAAGGAATGAGGGAGGGGGAAATGGAGCAACGACATGGAGAAAAGGGCTTATACATGAGTGATGATAATCTTAGTATTAGACAATGGTTAGAACAGCAAAACTTTTGAGAATAAACTAAAAGACATCAAACCATGTATTTTTGTTTTGTTTTTCGAGACAGGGTTTCTCTGTGTATCTTTGCCTGTCCTGGAACTTACTATGAAGACCAGGTTGGCTTTGAACTCACAAGAGATCCACCTGCCTCTGCCTCCCAAGTGCTGGGACTAAAGGAGTGCACCACCATGCCTGGACAAATTATGTATTTTAAAAAGCTGAATTTGATGGGGCTAGAGAGATATTGTTGGTTAAGAACACTGGCTGCTCTTCCAAAGGATCTGGGTTTGATTCCCACCACCCACATGGTAGTTCACAATCACTTCTAACTCCAGTTCCAGGGGATCTTCTGGCCTCTGTAGGCACCCACATGTAGATGGTACACATACATGCATGAAGGCAAATACACATACACATAAAATTAGGGCTGGAGTTGTAGCCAAGTGGTAAAGCACTATACTTTCTAGCATGTATAAGACTCTAGAATGATTAAAAAGTGCTGTGGGAACTTCAGCCAAAAGCACTTAAGATACTGGCCATTTTGACATGGTCTCAATTACTATAAATGCAGATGTAAAGTATGTGAGGGCCCTTTGGCTGCTGGATTCGGTTCCAATTACCAGAGCACACAGAGGGCTGCGGATCACTACTCTTCCTGTGGGTTTACCCCCTAATAAATAGACCTTTGTTATACTCCATTCTGAACTAGTGTGGAACTCGTTTGTACAACAAAAAAGAAGTAAGACTAAAACACAGGTTGGGTTTCATGGCATATGCATTATAGCTCAACAATTCCCGCCCCACCCCACCCCTTTTAACATGGCGAGTTCCAGTATATACCCAAACTTGTAATCCCCCTCCTCAGCTTCCCAAGGACTAGCACTGAAGTCATGTTTTACCCTGCCCAGCAGAAACTACTACTTTTTAAAAAGTACCCCTAGGGCTGCAGAGTAAGTCTAGTTGAAGTACTTGTTGGGTTCTTACTCAGTATTGACTCTAGATGAGGACAAGGACTAAAGAACTATCTAGTGCTCTATGGCTATAAGGTGGCCAATACAGGTCCATTCTTATCATCCAATGGCATCACATATTTGGCATTTAAATGGCACAAGTTTTGTGGGTTTTTTCATGGTTCATAGGTTTTACCTAGAAAAAAATTATCCCTATTTACTCATCTATCTGTTGGGATTCTAGAGACAAACATCTTTATTAAAGATAGTACCATATTTTGGCAAACACTTCAACAGATTTGTAAACACAATGCTTCTCTTTTTAACCAGAAGCATTTTATGACAATTATCATAAGACTACACAACCTGAATCAACAGTAGCTCAAAATCCTTTTATTTTTGATCTCATAATTTATGTTCCTACATAATCAAACAACTGATAGTTTAAATCAGCATCAAGAGATAAATTCCATGAAATAAAAGTTTGTGCTGTTTTATGAATCATAGGATGTTATGGTTAAATATATGTATACTTTTTTATATTCCTGATATTCAGAATGAAAAATACATCTCATATAGGTAATAGTTTCTCTGCAAATGTCTTCAAAAATACTTTACAGTAGTAGGCAAAGATACAGTAGTATATAAATAGGTTATCTACATATTTAATTTTATAATTTTGCCCCAAACTATATTTTATTTTATAGTATGTCCATTTTTGTTCAACATTAATAAAGCTGACACACTGTTGATATATGCATTTGTCTTCTATAACAGAAGCAGCAATAGGACAGAAAAAGACAAACAATACACCAACAACCTGGAGGAACATCATCAGCTATTTAACCTGAGACTGAGAGCGGCAGCTCTCACGCAGCTCACTCCACAGTAGCACTGCAGCAAGTCAGTCCATATGCATGAGTGTGCAGAGCAGTCTATACCCTCACACACTTCTGCTTTTCAACCCTCCACAATAGTGTTTTGATTTTTTGTATTCTGTGTAAATGTCTAAATATCTTACAACTTAAGGCAAAGAGTTTGCATTTAAAAAGGCCAGAAAATAGGCTTTTGTTTATCCAAAAGCATTTTTCTTTGCACATTACTGTTTTGTTTCAAACACACACAACTCTTTTAAGTGTGAACACTGCATACCTGAAAGCTAAACCTCATCTCTAATGACAAACACAAGTTTTCAATGAAAAGTTGATTTGAAGTAGACACTGAATTTCCCAATATCTAAAACAGACAGACAAACAGGAAGAAAAAAAAAACCAAAAAACCCGCTTCTATTAACAAATAAGTTGGGGGGAAGGATCAGCTTCAAAATGCAAGGAAGCAAAGTAAAATGGAGTGGGAAACCATCACTCAAGTTCACTATACTGAAACTTTCATCAAGTTAAGTTTCATCTTTTACAATCTTAAATAAATAAGCTTAAGTTACTTCACATATTTTGGTTCAAGCAGAGTTCTAGTGCCAGGACTATGCTTACTTTTAGCTAAATTCCCTGAGTATCTTTTGGTGTGAGCCAGTTTATTCTGAAGATACTCATATCTGTATAATTCTTCATGGTAACTGGGACTGCTTGATCTTCCTAAACTCCTGTGAGACCTTTTCAAGAACATTCTGGTACTCTTTTGAGCTCAGAGAAAGGCATTTTCATTGTGCATGCAGTTTGATAAATCTAGCGACAGTCTCCATCCTGACATGCACAGCCCTGTATTCAGCATAGTCAGTACTGGAATCATCCCTGTAATTCCAGTGTTGCAATACAGTTACTGAGTAACCAGGGAGTTCAACTGTTGAAGAGGCTCCATGGAAGCAGTGCAATCTTCTTCACCTCCTTCACTGGGATTACGAGGAGTTACTCAGCTTGACAGTGTCTTCTCTTCAATAGTTTTTTTCCAGTGTCACACTTTTTTATTTGGTCCTTTTCGTTATGGGTTTTAGACCTTAAGACTTTGTTTTTGACATTTTGTAAGAAACTAGATGGTTTTCTTCCATAGGCTTTGGTGGATACTTTAGCAGATCTAGAAGAGTTTTCAGAGAAGTCCTAAGTCTTGCTGGTTCTCAAAGACACTACCACTTTGACTAAACTGTGTCTTGAGTCCACTAGCCTTCTGGAGCACCTGGAGAACAGGAATTGGAATTTATCATCTGAGGAATATTTGGGGAAGGCAGGTGGGTTAGGGACATGGGAACAGCAGCAGCTGCAGAAGGCAGCAAAAGGCCTGCAAAGATTTTTCACTGGTGGGCTTCGAACAGCCACTTAACACCGGCGGGCTCTAGCTGGTCAGGTGAGATATTCAAGTGTTTTTTCTTCTTTAAAGGATCAATGAAATCTGAGCCAAAAGACTGTTTCTGAGGAGAAGATGCTGCATCTCTGCTGGAACACACAGGGCATTCTGAACGGCTTGTGCCAGGGCGCTGAGATGGGTTTAGTTTTCAAGACAGCATTAACTCTAATGACTGTCTGTCTGTCTAGCAACACCCTGGCCAGTCTGAGGGAAGCTCTTAAACATAACCCTTTAAGCACAAGAGAGGTCCTTAGGATGCAGAGTAGCCACCTGCTGCAGAACTGTCCCAAGGAGTTGGCTTTTTGATTGACACTTTCTTTCTGCAGTTGATCAAGCAGTTTTTCTCATAAGCCTTTAGCTCTCGTAAGTGAATGATCCGGTCTCTAAACCACACTGAGAAGAAACACTGCTGCCACCAAGTATGTGTCTTTTGAACTATATTTGCAGGATTCATGAGCGTTGACATTTTTCTCTTAGCCACCCCATCTGAGATGGCTTGAGGAACTTTCAAATTTGCACTCTTTTTCTACATATAGTCCACAGAGTTTGTAATGTTTATGCTTTGATAATGGGATTCCTCCCCTGCCTGCGTCATTCTTTCCCATGTAATTGCATAGGACTCATTTCCTGCACATGCAATTTATCCTGCACAAATGTGAAGCAGTTGAGCTAGGTAGCTTCAGGGCTGGAGAGTGTTCCATCAAAGTTTCCCTTAGGGCTATTATCCCACATTTCACAAAGAGATAGGAACTTCACTGAGGGACTGTTTTTGGGAATTCTGACAAGCTAAAAAGACAGAAACAACCTTGGAGTGCTTGAAAGTGAACTGAAGGTCAAATAGGAATTCAATTTCTGTGGCCCTGCCAAGTCTCCAGTGCCCAGATCACTGTCCTGCCCCTGCCACCTCAGCCCATAAAGTACTGCTCTTCCCGAAGACCCACATCACACCTTAAACTTCTGGAGGTGTCACCCAGGCTCCAGTTCCTACAGTCACCTCCACAACTGCAGCCTTTCTGCTGCAGATGTAATGTCATATACCGCTCCTGGCTAGACCCCCTCTCTTTCTGTCTCTCTAGCTCTTTATAAAGGTTTATTTATTTTTATTTTATGTGTAAGAGTGTTTTGGCTGCATGTACGTATGTGTCTGTGCCTTTGGAGGTCAGCAGAGGGAGCTGGATCTCACACCCCAGTCTTCTGCAAAAGCAGCAAGCATTTTTAATCACTGAGCCTTCTCCCCAGCCCCAGAATTTATCTTTTTTTATAAGGAATTTCCTATGAGTTCGGAAGCATATATCATAATTGTGGTCTACCATCTCAGCATTATAATCTAACAAACAGAAGCAGGTGAAGCACAAATCGAAAGCTAAGAGTCGTTACTGAAATGATCCTTACTGCTGGCTGTTAGATCCAGATACTCTCGTTTAGCGGTCAAAATCCGAGAATTGATTCGTGGAACAACATTTGGTTGATTCATGATATATTCTACCACATCTTGATCATGTGGCAGTTCACCCTGTAAGAAAAAAGAAACAGCAGGGGCAGGAATGTCATAGGAGTATCAGCAATAATAATTCACTAGAAATAAAGCATTCATAGCTTTGAAACAGTTTGCTATAGTGTGGTTGCGTACACACAGTATCTCGAACTTCATCACCACACAGGGGTGATGGGGACATTCATAGAAAGACAGGGCTTAGGAACAAGAAAGTTAAGTCAGCTTTCCCATGGTAGGAGGTCCACAACCACTCCGTGGAGTCACTTCTCTCTTTCTACCTTTCCAAAGGTCCTAGGGAATCAAACCCAGATTGCTAGACTGGCCCAGCAAGCTCCTGACTCATTGAGCCATTTTGCCAGCCCTTGAATTCATTTTTATATGAAGTATAAAGTAAGGGTCAACTTTTGCTCTGCAGTTAAGTCGATACAGAGTTTGTTTAAAAGGTCAGAAAATATTTATTTTTGGCTTTTCAAAACAGAATTTCTCTGTGTAGGCCTGGCTATTCTGAAACTTGCTCTATAGTCCAGGCTGGCCTAGAACTTACTGCCTGCCTCTGGCCTCATAAGTACTTGAACTAAAGGTGTGCACCACCACTGCTCAGCCAGAAATAAAATTTTAAAATAAATAGATTTGTTCTAAATATCAATATAGTCACACAAAAGTCTTCAGAGACTGGGTATACACGGTTAACCCCGACACTCAGGGGAAGGCGGATCTCTGTGAGTTCAAGGTCGAGCTGGGATATCTAGCAAGTTCTAGGCCAGCCAGTGAGACTCTGTCTCGAAAATAATTATCAGGGCTGGTGAGATGGCTCAGTGAACCAGGAGCTTGCTGGGCCAACCTGGCAGCCTGAGTTTGATATCCCATGTGAAGGTGGAAAGATCTAAACTCCACAGTTGTCCTTTGACTTCCACACATGTGTTGTGGCATGTACTTATCCAAATAATAATAATAATTGGAACAATTGTAAATTAACTCAAAATAGGTCAAAGATTTACCCTAAAGATTTGCAATCATAAAAGTCTTAGAAGAAAACACTAAAGAAAAATTTAATAATAGCTGGACAATGACTTAGCAGTGCTTTCTTGGCTAAAACAATGAAGAGCACAAAAACAAAATGGAAGAATAAAGTCCATCAGAATGGGAACTTTCACGCATCAAAAGGCATTAACAAGAGCGTAGAGGATTGGAGGCGTAGGTCCGATGGCAGAGTGCTTGCTGGCATGCACAAAGCTCTGGCTTCAGTCCCCAGCACTGCAGGATTCACTGCAGGATTAGGCAAGAGAGCAAGGGATAGACAGAAACCCTCTAAACAGCCGCTGAGAGGTGAGTGATAAAAGTGAACACACACATACACACTTACACACACACACATGAATGCACACACAAAATGATAATAAGTAAAAAAATGTAAAAGTCGGTTGGAAAAGATCTACAGGATAGTGGCAAGGGTTGCATAAAACTGTGACTAAAGAAAATGCCAGTTCACTGAACACTGAAAGTGGCAAGATTTCATGCTCTGTATCTTTCACTATAAGTCAGGTGTTTAGCTACTTTTTTATTTCTATGACAAAACACCATTACCAAGGCAAACTTATAAAAGAAAATGTTTAATTTAGGGTTCACGGTTCCAGAGGATTAGAGTTCATGATTTTCAGGGCTGGAGCATGGCAACAGGCAAAAAGCCCACTGGAGCAGCAGGAGGCAAGGAGAAATAACTGGGAAAATGGAGTGGGCTTCTGAACTCTCAAAGTCCACCCTCCCAGTGACACTCCTCTTCCAATACCCGTTCCACATATCCTAATCCTTCCCCAATAGTTTCACCAACTAATGACCAAGTTTTCAATGTACACACCTATTAGGGTTATTCTCATTCAAACCACCACAGAGGTAATGGATTCACGTTATAAAAGAGGATATAAAAGCTAATAGCTTCTCTAGGTCCAATTTTATCTTGGAATTTTTTTTTTTCTTTTTGGCTTAGAACTCACAGATCCACCTGCCTCCTCCTGAGAACTAAGACTAAAGCCATGTGTCACCACGCAAGGCATAACACAGAATTTTACTACTGACTAAAGAAGCTACAAAGTGGGCCTGGAGAGATGGCTCATAAGAGCATTGGCTGCTCTTCCAGGGTCCTGAGTTCAATTCCCAGAAATCACATGGTGCTTACAACCATCTGTAATGAGATCTGGTGCCCTCTTCTGGTGTGCAGGCATACATGCAGGCAAAACACTGTATACATAACAAACAAATCTTTAAAAAAGAAGAATATACAAAATATAAACCACTTGCTTTCAAAGTTGTCCTGAAAATACCACTCACCAAATATACCACCCTTTGGAAGAAGGACGTGGTCTCCAAGATCTTGTGCATTGTAATGGTTTCCAACTCATCAGGATCCAAATGTTCCTTTTCAAAGGGCATGCCATTGAACAAGACAACGGGCAGGGGACCAACACCAATCTGCTCATAGTAGCCTCTCGCTTCCTAGAAAACAAAGGACAAAAAGAAAGCACATGTTCCCCCTCATGATACACACAGAACAAAACAGTTTCTTACATGCCTGCTTAAATTAAAAAAAAAAATAAAAAAGTTAACAGGGCAGACAAGATGACTTAGTAGGTAAAGACACTTGCTTTGTAAGACCTGAGTTTGATCTCTAGAACCCATGTAACAGACTCTACAAAGTTGTTGTCCCTCCATATGTGTATACACAATAATAATAAATAAAAATAATTTTTTGAAAAGAACAAAAGAAGGGCTAAAGAGATGACTCGGTCATTAAGAGCACTTGCTCCCCTTGCAGAGCACCTGGGCTCTGTTCGCAGAACCCACATGGTGGCTCACTGCCTATAACTGCAGTTCCTATGAGTCAGACGCCCTCCACTGGCCTCAGTGGTCTCTGGCACACAAATGGAGCACATATATTCACAAATACACACACACAAATAAATAAATCTTTTTTAAAAAATAACAGACTAGAGCAAAGAAATGACTAAAGATATTTTTTTCTTTTTTAAGCAGTATGAAAAACAGATACTACCTAAGTTAATTTTAAAGAACGTGGTATCATAGTTAAAAATCTTACTTAGTAAATGTGAAATTAAATTATTGAACTTTAAGAAACAAAAACTTTACAGACTAGGGAATGTGTATATGTCTGTTTATGTGTGTGAACAGTCCTCCAGGCTTCTAAAACTGCATCATGTGTACAATGCTCATTGTACAACAAACTTTCTGCAATTGTTGGGAGTAGACTCTTCACCACCCCAATACAGTGCTTACTGGCAGCCAGCAGGCTCAAGTCCAGAGGATAAAAGAGCCCCTGGAAACTGGTAACACAGTGGTAGCTGCAAAAGAAACAAGAGCTGAGCAAAATGGGCTGCCTGAATAAAGCAGAGAACAGCAAGTTGCTGCAAAGGTCACTGTAGCAATTGGGAATACACAGAAACTTGCTTCAAGTTTCCTCACTTCTGCAGAGACAAGGGACTTGCAGGGCCTGACTGAGAACTCTGAGCAACTTCTCAGGCTCAGGGCTCTGTCCCCCGACTCACCCACATTTACAGCTCTTCCCTGATTAGTCCTACTTTTTCCACCTAATGCACACTGATATTCAGCCACACATTTCTTTAAATTTGGGCAACAATTGAGGAAGGGAAGGCAGATTTCTGAGCCCAGCTCCAGCTGCTTCTGCCTTCTTCAGTGGAAGAAACTAAAGAGCTCAGCAACCAGCTCCTAGCCAGGCTGCTCACTAGAGAAGCAAAACTGCTTTCAAGAATTGCCAGAGACAGATCTGTTGGCTCCCTGTGACTGCAGCTTCTGTCCCAGGCTGGGAGCCCACTCCAACCTGCCTCAAGGACTCCACACCAATCAGCAGACAGAGGGATTCTTTCCACACCTTTCCAGACGAGGTTGGGCTGTAAAAGGGAACTGGTTCTCGCATTCTTACCTTGCCTTACTAAGTTTTGGCTATTAACTTTTATAGCACTTTCTAAAAACCAAAGTACAGCAAGTGTTTTCTAATATTCTCACAGTGTAAGAATCAACATTGTTTTGGTTGTAGGTATGTAAATATGTACAAAGTACTTGGTTTTATGTCACCCCCCAAAAAGCTGAAGTTTTCTCTTCTTTCACCTTCACATGAGTTTGGAGGCTTAAATTCAGGTTGCCAGGCTTACATAGTAAGCACCTGTACCAGTAAGCAATCTCACTGACTCTGGTTATTACATTTCTTTCCTTTTTTGTTTTATTTTATTGTTTTTTGAGACAGGGTTTCTCTGTGTAACAACTCTGGCTCTCCTGAAATTTGCTCTGTAGATCAGGCAGGTCTCAAACTCAGAGATCTACCTGCCTCTGCCCCCAGAGCTCTGGGATTAAAGCTGTGCACCTCCATAGTTGGCTAGTTAACAGACACGTCTGGGTGCCTGAACAATGATGTAAAGTCAAACAGTACATATTGTGCCATACACCACCTTCTGGTTCTATACTTCCAATAGGTTTTATCCAAAACATACTTCATAGAAGTACAACTACTATATTGAAAAAGTAATTGTTTTCCAATTTAAAAGTTAACATGCAAGTTAAAAAATAAGTACTATTGGGCTGGAGAGATGGCTCAGAGGTTAAGAGCATTGCCTGCTCTACCAAAGGTCCTGAGTTCAATTCCCAGCAACCACATGGTGGCTTACAACCATCTGTAATGGGGTCTGGTGCCCTCTTCTGGCCTGCAGGCATAGACACAGACAGAATATTGTATACATAATAAATAGATATTTTAAAAAAAATAAGTACTATTTTCTGACCTAGAATCACTTTTCAAAGACTGACAAGTGAGGCTAGATGTGGTTGCAATATGCCTTAATCCCAGCACTCAGAGGGTAGAGACAGCTGATCTCTGTGAGCTCAAGGCTAGCCAAGGGCCGCACATTCAGATCCTGTCTCCTGGCGGGGAGAGGAAGAGGGGAGGAAGGTGGGGACTAAAAAGCGGTCTGTCTACATTTTGAAATGCTAGGTACTGAGCACTTTTATCAACACCCCACTACAGACACCATTCAACCCAGTCTAAGGCAGCAGTCATGTCAAAATACCAAGGAACTAAGTTCTAAAGAAAGTGTTACCTTCCGGTTCTGATCATAAGCAGAATCAATCCCCAGAATGCTATTCACTTCGACATACGGGTATTTCTTCTCCAAGACACTGATCACATGTTCAACTTTCACTTTTTCTCCAGTCCTCACCTTGTTATAGATCTAAAAAGAGAAAAATAAGTAACCAATTACACTTTTAAATTCAAATTTCAAATGTGAGGAAGTCTCTAAACACATTAGAAAAATAGGACTACTTTTATTAAGAAGCAAACTGGAACTTCTTAGCAACACTATCATTTCAATATTCCTTATAAGATATCTTTGATTAAGAACCGAAGATTTTTCTTTCTTTCTTTTGTTAAGACACAGTATCATCACAGTATCATCATGAAGGCCTGGCTAGCTTGGAACTTGCTATGTAGATCAGACCGGCCTTGAATTCAGAGAAGCCCCAGCAGCTGAGTGATGGAACTAAAGATTTCTTGAAATGATCTTCTCAGTACATAAATACATTATAACCCAAACGTGGGGAGGAGGGGTGCAGAAAAAATGCTTTAGGAAGTATCAGAAGCCAGGTGTGGTGGATCATACCTGAGATAGCCAAGCCCTGGGAAGATGAGGAAAGCAGACCCAGAGTTTTTGGCTAGCCTGGGCTATACAGAAAGACCTTATCTCAGAAGACAAAAAAAAAAAAAAGAACCAGGCACGGTGCTGCACAGCTAACACCGCAGCACTGTAGGAGACAGGAGAATCAAGAACTCAAGGTCATATTCAACTACACAGTTTTTCCAAGGCTAGCCCTAGCTATATGAGACTGTCTTAACAAAAAGGAGAAGAAAAAGAAAAAAGGAAGGAAAGAGGGAGACAAGAAGAAAGAAAAGGAAAAGATGAAAAGATACCATAAGAAAGTCTCAAAAGAAAAAAAACTGATTTAAAAAAAAGTAGAGACCACCACATTGCCCAAAGGCATTAACTGATGATTTCACAGAATCAAAGTGCAGAGGACTGCAACATGTATGCTATTCTCTCTCTTCAGGAATCGCAACTGATGACCAGCACTATGGCTTAATATGCCTGACAACCAAGTCTGATCCCCATATCCCATGGGAGAAGGAGAGAACCCACTCAGAAGGTCATCCTCTGGACCTGCATACATGTACAGTAGTACACACGTGCCCCTCCCCCAGCAATCTATTATTTTCACATCAGTGAATTAATAATGTATAAGGAACCCTGAAATATAAAACACTAGAGTTTATATAAGAATATACTTTCCCTTTTCTCTTTACATAAGTACAAAATACCCCTAACACAAACTGTTTTAGAGTGAGTTAAATTTCTTAAAAAGTATTTGCCATTTTGAACAAAAACATACATGTGTGAGAATTTGGAAGGCGTGGTAACCATCCACTTCTTGGACAACATAATTATACGCTCTCAGAACAGCAACTCCAGCATCTTGCATCCCATCAACATCTTCCGAGTCATTGACCACAAAGATAAAACCAATCCTGCAGAGAAGAAAAGGGGCATTTTAAAGAAGGCAATCAGCTAGAGGCAGTGGGGTCCCGCTGCTCACTTCTAACTGAGAAGCACAGTCAACATCCCACTCTAAACAAGGCTGGCAAAGCTACATACACATCATTTTAAAAACACAAGAGTAGGGTCACAAAACAGGTTAGGCTTTTCCACAGTGAAGGCTCTTAAAGAGTCTTGACTAGATTTCTTTACTGTCATGAAGAGCTTGCTACAGTGATAGGTAGAAATTCGTTCTGTTTTTCAGTTGGGAGGACTGGAGAAACAGCTCAACTAGTAAGAGCACTGCTCTTCATTCTCGAGAGGGAGGGGGAATGGAGTGGGGGGGAGGGAGAGAGGGTAGGGAGTGGGGAAAGGGGACGATGTGTGCGAGGAGGGGAAGGGAAATGGGAAACGGGGAGGAGGCGGAAATTTTTTTTTGCAACAACTAAAAAAAATAAAATAAACAAACAAACAAAAAAAGAGCACTGGGCGCTCTTGCAGAGAGAGTACCTGGGTTCTGTTCCCAGCATCCAAATCAGATGGCTCACAAGGGCCTCTAGCTCCAATTTCAGAGCATCTGATGCCCAATTCTAGCCTCTGTGGGAACTGTGCATATGTGGTGCACATACAGACAAGCAGGAACATACACATAAAGAATAAATACATTAATTTCAAAAATCCGGAAATTGGAGCTGAAGAAAATGTAAATGTAACTAAAACAATATAAAAGGAAGCCAGGATCACAGCTTTAATCCCAGCACTCAGAAGGCAGAAACAGGAGGATCTCTTATGAGTTCAAGGCTAGCCTGGTCTACAAAACAAGTTCCAGGGCAGCCAGAATTGTTACACAGAGAAACCCTATCACAAAAACAAAACAAAACAAGGAAGGAACGAAGGAAGGAAGAGAATCAACTGTCGTATATCATACAGAGACGGATAAGTATGAAGACTCATGGGCAGTCTGGGCATCTAGACTAAGAGCATTGCAGTTATGCCAACAAATGGTACTGAAACAACTGCACAAGCAAAGTAATAAATTTAGATATAAATTTACCCTTCACAAAAATTAACACAAAACATACAACAGATGTAAGTGGAAAACCAAACCTACAAAGTCCTGGAAAATAGCCCTGGAAAGAATTGGTTGGTGGTGTCAGGTTTGGCTAATGATAGGTTAGATCAAAAAGCATGATCCAGTTAGGGAGATGGCTTCACAGGCAAGTGCTTGCTACACAAGCATGAGAACCCAACTCAGATCCCTAACACCATGTACAATAAACTGGGCACGGGGGTATATATGTCTGTAACCTCAGTATGGAGGTGAAAACAGAAGAATTTTGGCAGTGGGCGGAGCTCTCTGGCTAGCAGCCTAGCCAGTCTGTGAGATCCAGGTTCAGTTACTGTAGTGGTAATAACTTAGGGAAACACCAACATCAACTCTGGTGCACACACGTGCACACTCACACACACACACAAAATCATAAAATGACTGAGAAGGCAGACGTCATTGAAGTTTAAAACTTCTGTTTTGTAAACCTCAAATAGTAGCACATGCCTTTAATCTTAGTGCTTGGGGAGGCAGAGGCAGGTGGATCTCTGTAAATTCAAGGGCAACCTGGTCTACAAGCAGAGCTACATAGAGAGACGCTGTCTTAAAAAAAAAATCAAACCCCCCAAAACAAAAAGTTCCTGCTTTGAGAAACGGGGGGGGGGGGGGGGAGGGGGGAAACCCTACCAAGGAAAGTAGAGGAAAAACCACAGACTAGCAGAAAATCCTTGAAAAACAGCCATCTGAAAAGGACTGAAGTCCCAAATGTAAAATGACTCGACACTCAGCATCAAACAAACAATTTTACACAGGCTAAAGAATCTGGGCATGGCAGCACAGTTGTAACCCTAGCACGTGGAATGCTGGGGCAGAAGGACGGTGTGTTTGAGGCTAACCCAGACTACAAATCAAGTTTCAGGTCAGCCTAGACTACACAGCAAAGTCCTGTCTCAAAAAGTCCACAGAAATAAACAAATTAAGTTTTCTGACTAGATACTCACAAAATAAAACACTAAGATCCTAAGCCATTACAGAGTAATAATTGAACAGCAACCTATTGCTATATATCCTCTGAAATGCCCAAAAACTACATGTTAGTGAGAAGCAACAGGATTCTCAATTCATTGCCAGTGAAAAAGTAAAATTGTGTAGATGCTTTGGAAGCCACTTTGACTGGTTCTTAAAAAACTAAGCATATACTCATCACACAGTCCAGCAACCTTGCCAACAGAACTTTGTCCACATAAAAATCTCTACATGGCTATTTAGAAACTTTAGTAGTACCTGCTCAAATTTGGAAGAAAGCAATATGCAGGCCCTGGTTAGTTTTCATCACTTGATACAAATCTAACCCTATCTCGGAAAAGAAAATTCCCACTGAGGAACTGCCTCCATCATACTCCCCCGTGGGTATGTCTTATCTTCATGAGTCATTTATGTGGGAGGACCTGGCCTACTGTGGGTGGTGACCCCTATGCAAGTGGTCCTGGGCCATGAAGAACAAGACCATAAGCAGCTGTTCCTCCATGTTCTTTGCTCCAGTTCCTGCCTGGAACTTCTACCTTGACTGCTCTTCATGCTGGGCTGTAAGTTGTAAGATGAAATCAGCCCTTTCCTCCCTGAATTGCTTTTGGCATGGTGATTATCACAGCAGCAGAAAGCAAACTAAAACAGAAACTGGTACCAGGATCATTGGGCATTGCTGTGACAGACCTGGTCATGTTGGGTTTGGAAGGCATGTACAAGTGTGTGGACCTCTGGCTGGAAAACCCATTGAGTGCCCAAAGTTTAGTCGGCTATTCTGTGAAAGCTTGGAAGAAATGCTTGACTAGTGACGTTTCAGAGAGAAGCATGCTGTCAGGGATAGCATGCAAATATTCTGAATTAGGAATACATAGTTTCTGGTCAACTAGAGAATCAGTTGTGATTAGCAGAGACCAGCACCACTGAAGTGAAGCCTTGGCTTTCCAAGGACAATTAATATTGATTACCTGAGGCTGAAAGATCAGTTGTGATTAATAAGAGACCAGTATCACCGGGGTAAAATCTTTAAAGTTTCTGAAAAGTCAGCATATAGAAGCTATGGTTTATAGGGGACCAGGGCTGCATCTCAAACTGGCAGCCAAACACAATGATGTGTAAGAGTCTCATACATGGAAGTGATTTTGAAGGTATGAATGGGTTCTAGAGAACAGCTGAGGCCTGATGCTGGGAGAGGCCAGGAAAGGCCACTGGTGAAGGGGCAGCCTCGGTTGCAGTGAGGTCATGAAGAGGCTGAGGCTTGACATTGTGAGAAGCTAAGAGGTCACTGGCAAAGATGCAGCCTGAGTTGCAATGAAGACCTCAGAACTAAAGGGATAGAGAAGCTGAGGTCAGAGTCCCTAGGAGAGGGCACTGAGAAAGGTGCACCCTCAGCTGCAGCAGAGACGCCAGCATAGTGGAGATGTCAGGTCCATGGGAGGATCACCAAGGACAGCAGCGTGAAATGAAGTTCACCAGAGTCTGTAAGACAGGTTGTGTACTGTGGATGGTGTACCTGAAGAGGCGGGGCTACCCAAACCCTCTGGAGCCCTGAAAACTGTGAGTTCTAGATGTCAGACACTGAGCTATTTACACTGTTGGTTTCGGATTCTGCTTTAACCTGGTTCTTTCCTCTTGGAATAAGAAATATGTACCTTATTTTTTACTTTACAGAAGATTACAGTTGAGAGAGTTTTAAAAGAAGCTAGGTATCCTAAAGTGAATGAGTTTTTAAAAACATTTATTTGTAATTATGTGTCTGTATGTGTCTGTGTGTTGGTACGTGGACAAGAGTGCAGGTGCCTGCAGAGGCTAGAGATGTTAGATTTGCTGGAGCTGGAGTTACAAGTGGGTGTGAGCTCCCTGTTGAGTGCTGGCAATTTAACTTGGATTCTTTGGAAGAGCAGTATATGGTATTAACTGCTAAGACATTTCTCTAGATCCTGACACTGAACTGCTAAGTAATGAAATTTTCAAAGACTTAATTAAGGATTTTTAAAAGTTGAACTGTGCTGTATAATGTGATATTAATATTAACATGAGATTTTGAGGATAAAAAAGAAAAGAAATGACTTAATAATAGTGATGTAATTGTGTATTAAGCTGACTGTCAGTTGTGTTAGTAAATTTTGTTCAGTTTGAAAGAAACCTAGATAGACCTGGGAAGAAGGAATATCAGTTGAGGAATTACTTCCGTCAGATAATCCTTGAGCATGTCTATGGGGCATTTCCCTGATTCATGATTGATGTGGGAGGGTCTAGTCCACTACAGCCAGTGCCCTCTTGGTAAGTCACCCTGGGTTGTATAAGAAAGCAAACTGAGCAAGGCTCCAGGAACAAACCAGTAAGCATCATTCCTCCATGGCTTTTCGTTCATCCCTTGCCTCCAGGTACCTGAGTGGAGTTTCCACCCTAACTCCCTTTTCATGATGCTCTGTAAACTGTAAGATGAAATAAGCCCAAGTTGCTTCTGGAACAGTGTTTATCACACCAACAGAAAGCAGACTAAAATGATGCCCATCAAAGGTGAAAGGATAAACAAAATGTAGCAAAACCACAAAATGAAACATTACTCCATGGTTAAAAGAAATTAGGAGGTTGTGGGCACATGCTATGGAAAGTCCTGATTCAAAAAAATCAAGAGTTCTGGGCCAGCCTGGATTACATGGATGGATGGATGGATGGATGGATGGATGGGTGGATGGATGGAAATTTTGTATGAACTCTCACAATTACTAAATAACCTGAATTGCACATTGCTAAATGAAACAAGTCAGACTAAAGAGCTACATACTATATATAGCTGCAGGTATATGATATTCTAAAAAAGATTTTAAAAAAAACTATGAGGATAGTTAAAAAGTCAGTGCTGTCCAAAGATTCCAGTTATTGGAGGGAAGGGCAAACATATAGCATGGGAATTTTTAGAACAGTGACTTTAGTAAGTATGTATAATGTAAACAGTTAATACTCGACCTCTGTCAAAATCCATAACATTAGCAATATCAAACAATGAACCATAATATATATGATAGAGTTTATTTAATGATAATGTATCAATCAAGACAGGTTTGTTTGGTTCTGGAAGTTAAACCTAGAGTCTCACCCATGTTAGCCAAGTACTCTAACACTGAGATATATCCTCCAGCTATTTAATCAACATGATTTAGTTTTTATTTATTTTTAGGTTTCTTTAAGACAGAATATGTGTAACCTATATTGACCACAATATAAAGCCTAGGCTAGTCTCAAAATTAGGATTCCCCTGTTCTGTCTCCCAAGCCCTGGGAGTACAGGCCTGTGTCAGCAGACCCTCCTAACCGGGCTTCCTTCTTTTTTTGTGGTTGTTGATTTTGAGACAGGGTCTCAACTATGTAGTTCTGGCTGTCCTTGGACTCACAGAAACCTGCCTGCCTCTGCCTCCCAAGTGCTGGGATTAATGATGTGTCCCACAATGCTGAATTTGATAACGGTGCTTCTAAAAGGCAGTCTACTATAATACAATTTTATTTAGACAAAAAGAAAATTTGTACAAAATGGGTGGAGCTGGAGATAATGTTAAACAAAGTAAGCCAGACTCAGAAAAAAAAAAACATGCATGCATATGCACATAGGTGCACACACGCACAGACAGAACCCGGACACATTTAAGAAACATATATGCAAGATAGGGATAATCTTAGTTGTCAACTTGACACAACTGGGAAGAGGGAACCTCAACTGAGGAACAGCACCGTAGTCACGTCTGTATGACTTTCCTTGATTGCTGATTGATACGGGAGGGTCCATCCACTGTGGGTGATAACTCACTAGGCAAGTGGGCTAGCTGATGATATAAAACAGCCAGCTGAGCAAGAAGCATTCTTGTACATGGTCTCTGCTTTAGTTTCTGCTATGGGTTCCTGCCTTAGCTTCCCGTGATGATGGACTGTAAAAGTGAAATAAAGCCTTTCTTCCACAAGTAACTTTGGGTCACAGCAACAGTGACACAAACAAGAAGACACACATACACAAAAAAAGTACGAGCAGACGCAGGGAAAGAGACAAGGGACACAGCAGAGTGATGGGGATGAAGATGAGCCTAAAGGGTAGTGACATATTAAGCCTGGAAATGTAAAAACTATGAACATATTTATCAAATAAGAACTGTTAACAGTGGACCTGATGTGGTGGAACACACCTGTAATCTCAGAACTTGAGGGGCAGAAGCAGGAGGATCTCACTGAGTTCTATGTCAGTCTGGTCTACATAATGAGACCCTATCTCAAAAAAAAAAAAGTATCAGGTGTGTGTGTGTGTGTGCGTGTGTGTGTGTGTGTGTAGGCAAACAGATTGTTTTCAGGTTAACTCTTTATTTTTAAATTTTTACTCATGATATAAACCCTGTAATTAGAAAAAAATGTCCTAAACATCCTTATGTTGGCAAATTGACACCTAATTATATCTCCAGAATCTTCTTATCTCTTTATAAGTAAGTCCACTTCCCATCTCTAGTTTCTAATTGGGTATCAGTTTTTCTTCAGGTAAGACAAAAACTTCAGGCTTTTGTGTCTCCTGGGTACCTCCCTTACTGAATAGCCCCGGGGAGTCCACAGCTTGTATCAATGCCACAGGGTAGGACCACATTATTCCTACACCAAGAGCAAAAAGTCAACCTATCTGCCAGCTCCCCTCTGATGCTCACAAGACACCCTTCCTGTGCCCAGGGCTCAAGTGCCTTTGTTCCCTACATCTGTAATCTTCCTGTGCCTCAGTACAACTGTACAAATGTTTGGTTAGGGCCCACTGTGTACCATGAACCAATTTACATGTGCTCAGATCCGCCTTTAAATAAACATGGCTGTAATTTAGCAATTTATTTTCTCCATCTGCCAGGTGGTGTTCAAATTTAAATGAAAATTTTTATTGCACTCAACGATCTCTGCTTTTCTGGTCCTAATAGTCCTCCTTTTCTTCAAAGCCCCTGGGAAACCCGGGTCCTCCCCGCAGAGCTCCATATATCCTAAGCACTTGATCAAATACATTCTTATAGAGTGCCAAAGTAGAGATATCATTCAGACAAGCCAATCAAATACATTCTTATAGAGAGCTAAGGTATTCAAAAGGCAAACAGGACAGATATCATTCATACAAGCTTACCACAACTCAGTACGGGGTAATAAACATGTCATAATGTTTATTTACTAGAAATTCTTTTGTCCTTTAGTTTCTTCATTTTTAAGAACTCAGATTTCAGGAGACATAGAGGTGCATGCCTTTAAGGCCAGCACTTGGGAGGCAGAAGCAGGTGGATCTCTGTGAGTTCAACACCAGCCTGGTCTACAGAGAGAGTTCCAGACAATCAGAGATGCACAGTGAGACCCTTTCTTGGAGAGAAAAGAAAAGGAGCTCAAATTTTATCAGCATGTAAAATTACCAGAATTATTACAGAGTGTAAGGGAAAATATCGTAACACATGTATATGTAACACATATATGTAAATATATATTTATATAATTGTCTATGAAAAGAAGAGGGGAAACCCAGCTACCTGGTGTTCAGTTGGTAGGCCTGGCAACACAACTAACATAGATGTGTCTGTCTGTATCTACAGAAGGCTACTTAACATTTTAACATTATAAAGCATTTAGTCCTTAAAAGTCAAAAAAGCCACTAGCAAAGCTCTCTGCTGAAATTAGAAATGGGCTTTTCTATGTGGACATGCATCCAGGAAAGTCCTTTCCAATAGAAAGCAAGTGAAGACCACAAACTACTTTCACACAGCTACTTGTTAATAATTCAATGGTGGTAAGCGCCTGTGTGCTCAGAATTAAACTCTTAGTCCCTAAAGACACAGATGTCTTACCAAGCAGAAGATAAAACTGTCATTAGTGAATCCGGCTATTAATTATACTACAATTCAATGAAACCAGACATGTGATTCAAATAACAAACCAAGCCTCAGCTGAATGACCCCAGTGTTACCTTAATGGTACGTGATTGCTGAGGAACAGCTCAGCTATGCTAATCAACTCGGCTGTGGTCTCATGCACAGGATCAACAATAAACACCTGTCAGAGGAAAAAGACAAGAACCCATGAAACGGCAATCACGCATGGGCTAAGAGAAATGACACAAATTGTCATACATGAAGTCAATCCTTCCCAAAATATTACTGAACCACATACAAAGAGAGTTATGAATAAAAACAGCAGCTGCCACCCTCAACATTCAGAATGTGGTAGTGGGAAGAGAGATTTTTTTTTTCCATGGATTTCACTGGTGACATCCACCAGTGATCCAGACTGCTGATGCCTGCCTATTCTACCATATCAGATAAACCTCAGTTTTATCAGTTCTCACACTTTGGAAAACAGAGCTGCCTTTTTGTTATATTTGTTTCTAAGGCTCCCTGAATTAACAATTAATTTTGAACTCAACTTTTAAACCATAACAATAGCACTGATGTACGAAGTCCTCATGTGCTAACCAGCTTGTACACATTCTCTACACGATGAAGTTACTCGGACTGAGGTTGTGATTCATTTGGTAGAGTGTTCACCAAACATGCAAAAGGCTCTGGATTCAAACTCCAGCCGAAAACCAGGCCTGGTGATGCATACCTGCAATCCTAGCACATGGGAGGTGGAAGTAGGGGATCTTAAGTCCAAAGTCACCCTCAACTATATAATGAGGTTAAAGGTCAGCCTGAGGTACATAAAATAAAACTTTTTAAAAGTAAAAAATTAAAGTTCGCTCATGGTAAGAAAGGGAAAGACCTGAATTGTGAAAGGAAAAGGGTAATTTGAACGACTGAGAAAAATACAGGATTAGCAAGATGAACTTAGTGAAGTGGTTCTCAACCTGCAGGTAGCGCCCCCTTTGTGTATGGGGTGGGGTTCGAACAACCCTATCACAAGGGTCACCCAAGACCATCAGAAAACAGAGATACTTACAGTACAATAACAGCAGCAAAATTACAGTTTATGAAGTAACAATAAAATAATTTTACAGTTGGGGGTCACCACAACAAGAGGAACCATGTTAAAGGGTCACAGCATTAGGAAGGTTGAGAACCACTGGCTTGGCGGGTCATGTGTTGCCAATTCTGAAAACAAATTGGATTTCTGGTTCCCACATATTGGGAGAGAACCAACTCCTAAAGGTTGTGCTGACTTAGATGCACACACTGTGGCATGTGCGGGCCTACACACATGCACACTCTGAGAATTAAATACATGAAATAAAAAGCTAAGATTAAAAGAAGTTCAGAGGGTTGTTTCCCATATACATCTCAATGCTCTCCTGCTTCTGTTCTGTGAAACAGCTGTGAAGAGGAAGAGAGAGAAATGAGGGGAGAGATCTGGTAAGAACCTTCCTTCTCTGTCTCTCTAAAGCAGGGAAATGAGGGATGGGGTGAGAAGGGCAGTGGAAAGCTAAGAAGTTAGCTGAATTACTAAATTTGAGGGATTAAGATATTAGAGCTCAGGAGGCCCTCCCTCCTCCAGAGGGCTAGTTACAGTTAAAGGCTGGTAGGGAAGGGAGAGACATTTTTTAAAATAGCCTCTAAGGAACCCTAGTTTTGTCAACTTGACACAAGCTACAGTCGCTGGGAAGAAGGACCCTTAACTGGGAAAGGCCTCCATCAGACTGGTCTGTGGGCAAGCCTCTGGCGGGTTTTCTTAATTAATGACTGATAAAGGTGGGCCCAGCATGCTGTGGCTGGTGCCCCCTGGGAAAGCAGTGCCGGGTTGTGAAACAAAGCGGACTGGGCAAGCCATGGGGAGCAAGCTGGTAGGCAGCTGCTCAGAGCCCCTGCTTCAGTTTCTGTTTCTCCAGGAGCCTGCCCTGTGTCCCTTCCAGGGTGGACTGTAAGCTGTAAGATGAAATAAACCCTTTCCCCCTACGCTGGTTTTGGTTAGTCTTCATTAAAGTTACAGAAAGCTAACTCGGACAGAAACTGGGCTACTGCTGTGACAGATCTGACCGTGTTGTTTTAGGAAAAACTGTGGAAGCGTTTGGAACTTTGGGCTGGAAAAGTCATTAGTGCTCAAACTTAAATGGGCCATGACGGGAGTGTGGAAATTCTCCTCAGGCCAACGCACAAAAAGTATATAGTCCAGAGGGGGTAAGGCTGAATTTCATGCTGGCAGCCAAACTTGTGAGTGTTTGAGGTACTGGTTTTGAAGGGATACAGAGGTCATGAAGAGCGGCACAGACTGGCACCATATGAGAGGCCAAGAGAAGCCACTGGTGAAGCTACAGCCTCAGCTGCAGTGGTAACCCCTGTACTCAAGGGGTTCATAGAGAGAAGGCGAGGCTTGTCACCACGTGCCAAAGTCAGAGTCCCTGGAGAGAGCTCAGGTGAAGTTATTGGTAAAGGTGCAGCCCAGGTGCTTTGGAGAGAGCACCAGTACCCTGGAGACAGCCACCAAGAAGTAGTCGCTGTGGAGAAAGAAGGTGCTTGTGCTACAGATGCTCAGCTGGGGAAGAGGAGCTGCCCCGGCCTCTCGGAGCCCAGAGGATCATGAATAGCCCTGACACCAGGAACTATACGTTTACACTGCTGAACTTTGGGTTAGCTTTGATGTGACTGTTACAGGAGCTTACTGTTGGAGAGACTTCGGACATTTAAAGAAATGGCGGATATTTTAAAGAGAACTTGAACTTTTAAAGTGTTTGCATTTTTTTAAAGACTGTGGTATATTTAATATTATAGTGTCAATATTGTGATATTAGTATCAATATAACATCTTGAGAAGAGACAAGAAAGAAAAGGCTACAGTTTAATAGTGATCTGTTTGTGTGTCAAGGTAATGACAGGCCAATTGTGTTTACTATTTTGTCAACTTGACAAAAGCTAGAGTAATTTGGGAAGAGGAACCCTCAATGGAAATAAATGCCTCCATCAGACTGACCTGTAGGCAAATCTATTAAGGGTATTTTCTTAATTTATGATTGATATGGAAGGGCCTAGCCCACTGTGGGTGGTGTCGCCCCTGCGCAGGTGGCCCCAGGTTGTATAAGAAGGCAGGCAGAGCAAGTCATGGAGAGCAAGGAAGTAAGCAGCTTTCTTCTGTGACCACTGCTCCAGTTCCTGCCTTGAGTTCCATTCTCAGTGAACTATAAGCTGTGAAATAAACTCCTTCCCATTTGCTTTTGGTCATGTACTTTATCACAGTAATAGGAAGCAAACTAGGACTCTCTAATTAAACTCAGTGGCTCATGAGAAAGAGCAGGTGAGGGGGCAGTAATGTATCACACCAAGAGTACAAACATCAGGACCAAATATCTCATGACCCTAAGACTCACTGAGAATCACAACTACTTCCACTGGACAGAGATTGATGCGTTCATTTCCCAAGTGCAATGTCAAGTATCCCACTAGTTTTTTTATGTTGCCCTACTTTCTTTTACTTAGTAAGATAAAAAAAAAAAAAATCAAGTGAGCCAATGACTAAGTTGTAACTTGAAATAAAAAGAAGCCTACTGACATATACACAAAAGACATGACAGAAAAGCAGTAGTCATGTGTCTTTTGAGCTACACATACACATCAAGCACTCTCTTAAAACTTATACAACATTTCTATAAACTTAAAATTGCTCTAGGGATATAAAGTTTTAAAATATCAACTTAAAATATAGTGTGGTCCATTGTAAACCTTCAGTATGGATGAGGTACATGTGTCACACTGCTGTAACATAAACATAGTCCTTTCCACTTGAACACTGTGCACACATACAGGGAAAACTGAACATTCTACAAATGACGGAAAAGAAGAGACACAGCAAGGAGAAACAGATATGAGGAGGCGAAAGTTTTACTTACCATGTTATGCAAGTTTTTCCTGATCTGCCGTATAACGCCAGGAAAGGTAGGTCGAAGTAACTCTTGTAAACTAGAAGGCCATGAATTATATCGGCTATCAATCTCTAGGTTGTTGACCCACTGAATAAAACAAAAAACACAACATGGTACATACACATTAGTCACTGATGGGGGACAAACAGATAGTTAATGAGACTTTAAGAATCACATAGTAGAGATAGGCATGGTGGCACATGCCTATAATCCCAGCACTCAGGAGGTAGAGACAGGAGAATCAGGTATTAAAATTGTCCGTAGCTACATAGAGTTTGGCGCCAGCCTGGGATATACAAGACCTTGTCTCCAGCAAACACATAGGCATAAGAGATAGACTATTCTCAAATATACAAAGATTGAATAGAAAAACGAATAACTACAACAAAGCAATAAAACAGGTGAAATTATTTACAATCAACACAACCAACTAAAGACCAACAGCAACAAATATTATTTAAAAAAAAAAAATCAAGCAACCCACAGGAAATGAGATAAGAATAAAATAAAACTAAGCTAGATGTGGTGGCACACAACTTTAATCCCAGGGACAGGAAGATCTCCATGAGTTTGAGGCCAGCCTGGTCTACAAAGTGAGTTCCAGAATAGGCAGGGCTATTAAACAGAGAAACCCTGTCTAGAAAAAACAAAACAAAAAATATATATAAATTTAAAAAAACTACACAGGGATCATAAGTGATCAGTAGATACAACTTTATTCACAATCTGTGAAACATAAATGAATTCACAAGAAAACTTCGCATTCATTAAGTTGGAAAACATTAACAGTTTGTCAGGACCTAAGACTAGGCAAAAGCACAGAGCACATAGGAACCCTCAGGTAATAGTGATGTCTGCAATACTCATTTAAAGAAACAGATAAAAACACACTGAGGACCTGACTAGAACCACTAAGTGTATGCAGGCAACCATTCCAATTGAATTCTCACAGGTATGTGGGAGAAAAGGACACAGAGACCCAACATGGCAGCATCTGCAACAGGAGGGAGGCAGAAGAACAGCACATGAACAGTAAGCACCTACTGCCCGGATAACGAAGCACAGCTAAAATATACAGATATTTTCCTGCTTGTGTGAGTAGAATGCTCTGGACGAGCACACAAGCAACTGCTCATACTAGAAACCCAGGAGGAAAGTTTTTTCTTTCTTTCTTCTCTCTTTTTTTTTTTTTTTTTTTTTTTTTGTTTTTCGAGACAGGGTTTCTCTGTGGCTTTGGAGCCTGTCCTGGAACTAGCTCTGTAGACCAGGCTGGTCTCGAACTCACAGAGATCCGCCTGCCTCTGCCTCCCGAGTGCTGGGATTAAAGGCGTGCGCCACCATCGCCCGGCTCTTTCTTCTCTTTTGAGACAGGGCTTTACTGTCTAGCTCTGGCTATCCTGGAATTTGCTTTGTAGACCAGGCTGGCCTTGAACTCACAGAGATCCGTCTGCCTCTGGCTAGTATTGTGTCAACTTGACACAAGCTAGCTATCTGAGAAGAGGGAACCTCAATTGAGGAAATGTCCCCATAAGATCTGGCTGAAAGGCATTTTCTTAAGCAGTAACTGATGGGGGAGGGCTCTTGCCCACTGTAAGGTGGTGCCATCCCTAGGTTGCCGGTCCTGGGTTCTGTAAGAAACTGGGATGAGCAAACCATGAGGAGTAAGCCAATAAGCAACAACCCTCCATGGTGTTTGCATCAGAGGAACTTTCAGGTTCTTGCCCTGTTTGAGTTCCTGTCCTTACTTCCTTTGATGGTGAACAGTGATGTGGAAGTGTAAGCCAAATAAATATTTTCCTCCTCACCTTGATTTTTGGTCACACTATTTCATTGCAGCAATAGAAACCCTAACTAAAGCACCTAAGTATATGAAATTTTCATTTATAAAAGTATGGCTTTTTTAAAAAGTAAGTAATATGTTTTTAAAAAAGGAACAACAGGAACTCTCATACAATGTTGTTGTCTAGAAATCTCACTCTACTCTAATGGACCTACTAAAGCTAAAGACCTTCCAATACCACCAAGTACTCCAGTTCCGATGAACTGTTCCATCCTCTCTAAAAGTCTTAAGAGAAACGTGTTAAGAAAAAGGATTTTCTAACAGTGTGAATTTGTTTGTTTGTTTTTTGAGATAAGGTCTTACTATGTAGCCCTGGCTGTCCTGGAACTCACTATATAGACCAGGCTGGCCTCAAACTCACAGAGATCCTCCTGTCACTGCCTCCTTAGTACTAGGGTTAAAGGCGTGTGCCATCATATCCAGCAATACAAGTAATTTAAAACCACTATTAATATGTTCTTAATTACATGATTTAAAAGGACTTTATTATTTGCTGTATGAGTTCTTTGGGCCCTTGTCATCTTTAAAAAGAATGTGGAGAATGGAAGCCTAAAAGGTGGTCACAAAATAAAATCGAGGCAATGGAATGAAAAGGAAATAGATAGGCTGGGCGGTGGTGGCGCACGCCTTTAATCTCAGCACTAGGGAGGCAGAGGCAGGCGGATCTCTGTGAGTTCTAGGCCAGCCTGGTCTAGAGCTAGTTCCAGGATAGGAACCAAAAAGCCATGGAGAAACCCTGTCTCGAAAATAAAAAAAAAAAAAGGAAATAGATATGAGACCAAGAGACACACCAGATTGTGAAAATATTGAAAACCTTTAAAAGGAAATAAAGGTATACAATTAGAGACAGAGGAATGCATGCCAACTTCAGGAAAGAATTGTCTGTGAGGAGAAAAGAGGTGTAACTAGGAAAGAACACAAAAACAGCCTCAATTGAAACATTTTTAACTCCAAGAAAAGAGGAATTATTATACAAATTGATTATTTAGAAAGAATGGTAATGGGCCATATAATTATCAATCTATTATGTTATTTTCTTTATTCTTTATAAACAAAATCATGCTGTCAGAAATCAAACTGTATGTATCAAAATATGCAATGTTTACACCACCAAGTGAGAATGTAAGTAATGAGAATCTACAAACAGGCAGGTCCAAGTTTTAGCATCCATAAGTACACTGGGCTGCATTAGTGGCTATCCTGGGATACATGTGGCCAACAGGCTGCAGGATATGCATGCCTGGTTCAGAGTAAGTATCTATCTTCCAATAAAATGCATCTGAAATAAACGCAGGACAGAAACCAAGGGGGGAAAAGATAATGCACCACTATTCCCAAAATTCTTTTTATAGATGACAGAGACACGGATCACACTGCCAACAGTAAGGTCCCAGAAAATAAGGCTACTTATTAGAAATATGTTCTAATAATAGTTTTAAATTACGCATGCTGTCACAAACCCACAGAACCTAGACCCAACTGGGAAAATACAAACCCTCTTTCCCAAGATGTTCATCTGAATACAACACAATGGAGAGAATGCTTGTTTTTTTTTTTTAATTTTTTAATTATTTGATTTGTGGGATACCCACAGAGTTTAGAAATATCTGATTCCTCTACAGATGAAGTTACAGGTGATTGTAAAACACCAGATGTGAATGTAGGGAACTGAACTTGGGTTCTCTGCTAGGGCAGTATATGCTCTTAAAGCTGAGCCATCTCTCCAGTCCTAAAAACAATGCTTCTTACTCATGAGAGTCAGAAAATTTAAAGCATGTAAAAACCTATCTTATGCCCAGTGTGGTAGCACATGCTTTTAATCCCAGACAGACAGACAGAGCCTACCTTAACACAGTCTCACACAAGCACCTATAAATCTTTGATAAGGCACAAATTAGGTAGTGGTAAGGGACCTGACCAGTGGGAGGCCTCAGGACCATTCAAATAAATACTCACTGAAATAGCAGGACTCCTGATGTCTACTGCATAGTCAGCCTCAGAAGGCTGGATGTTGAGCTTCAAAATATTATGTAGAGAAAGGCCTTCTATTCCTAGTCTGTGCAGGCCCTCCATTACCCGGGCTTCATTCCTCAGCGTATCAAACAAACTGCAGAAAAAAACAAGGTGTCTAGTTAAGGGTTGGCTATTATGCCAGAGCAGAATACTTGCCTAGCATATGAGACCCTGGATTCAATTCACAATATACAACACATGCACACAGCCTGATGGTATTTGGTAGGGAAAAAAACTTATGAAAGCCTTGAAAATTTTCTATCAGTTCAAAATTCAGTGCTAAAAGAAACTGACTGAAGGGGGCTGGAAAGATGGCTCAGTGGTTAAGAGCATTGCCTGCTCTTCCAAAGGTCCTGAGTTCAATTCCCAGCAACCACATGGTGGCTCACAACCATCTGTAAAGAGGTCTGGCACCCTCTTCTGGCCTTCAGGCATACAGACAGAATATTGTATACATAATAAATAAATAAATAAATAAATAAATAAATAAATAAGATTTAAAAAAAAAAGAAACTGACTGAAGATTCAAAAATGGAGCTTTTTGTTTTGTTTCATCTGGTCAGAGGACACAGGACAGTGGCAGGATATGCTTTCGTCATCCTGTTTATTTACATTCTTGGTGGATATGTACATTATCTCTCAGTACAAACTTAGATTATCTCTGTATACATAATTAAATAGTCCTCAATTACACTTCATAGTGCATGTAAGTGGGAGAGTATGTATTCACGTGTTCATATGTCTACATGTGTGTGAGCATGGAGACAGTGCTCAATGTCAGGATCATCTTCCACTCTCTCCACCTTACTTTTTTGAGGCACTGATCCTAGAGCTTCCTGACCCATCATGGCTACTGACCAGAATGTTCCATGAATACTCATCTCCATTTCCCCAGCAGTAGGATTACAGGTGTGTGCCATAAAACCTAGCACTTTATGTAAGACCTAGACTCGGGTCCAAGCATTTCAAGACTAAGTCATCTCCCAGCCATATACCACATGTTTTATTTGTTTATTTATTTTTTAAATAAATTTACTTATCTACTATTATTGGGCATACAGTGTGTAAGGTATGTGTGCATGCGTGTGGAGATCAGAAGAAAACTTGGTGGTGTCAGTTCTCTCCTTCCACCTTTATGTAGGTTCCAGGGATCGAACTCAGTCTGTCAGGCTTGCATTGCCAGATGGCAAGTGACTGCCTTCTAAGGTATCTCACAGGCCTTAATTTATTCATTTCGTTTTTTCATTGTGAGCACTATATGTAGCTTACATCCTTACAAATGTTCCCAAGTGTGGTAGAGGCCAGAGGTCCACATTGGGTGACTGGTTTCTTTGTGATAGAGCCTCTTTATTCAACTTACAGCTTCAGAGAGCAGCTGCCTCCACCAAACCAGTGCTAGAGCTACACACGTGTGCACCATGTCTGGCTTGTAGGTGCTGCGGATCTGAACTCAGGTTCTCATATTTGAAGCACTTACCATACCAACTAAGTCACCTTGCTTTAAAAGAAGAGTTAATCGGTATTATATTTTTTTTTTGTATCATCAAATGAATCTTAGTTATCTTAAAAGCACATATTAAAAAGCACATTAAATCTTTAATGTGTTTTAATATCAGGGTCAGTTAAAACTGGTTCTCATACACTTACACATACGCACACGTTGATGGCAATGGAAAAGTCTTCTGGGAACTAAGAGCTAAAGAAACTAACGAGAGGGCAGGAACTTTATTTAGTTTCTATACTCTATATTATTTAAAATTGTAATGATGAGTCTCTTTGTTTGCAATAATCTGAAGGATAGACTATTTTTAATAAATCACTCAATGAAGTCACATGAGCAATATTCTAAAATATTCATATTCACTTTATTAACTTATCACAAGGTCTGTAATACAACAAACAGGTATAAAGATTAATTCAATTAATTCACAAAATAATATTGTGAAACTACTCCTAAAGCATTAACAACTGCTTTTATTTTCACTATTATACAGCCATAATGATGGGAAGAGATGGCTTAGGAGTTAAGAGCACTCGCTTCTCTTCCAGAGGACCCAGGTTCAATTCCCAGTATCCACATAGCAGCTCAAGGCTGCCTGTAACTTCAGTTCCAGTGGTTCCAACACCCTCATGAAGACATACACACAGGCAAAACACTAGTGCACACAAAATAAAAATATAAAAAAAAAATTTTTTTTAAAGCCACAGTGACAACTGTACTGCTAATAATTCTATAGATAAAATCTGAATTCTACTTGTTCACTGCCCCCAAAATGTATGATAACAATTTAGACTCTATTAGCCTTCAATTACATTTTAAGAAGAGTAGCACAAAACAGTATGCAAAGTGACTTGTTATGGTACACATCTATAATTCCAGCAGTTGGCAGGTAGAAGCAGAAGGTTCACTTAAGGCCATCCTCACAAATCTGGGAGGCCAGCCTGAGCTAATAAAACCCTGTCTCAAAAGCAAAACAAAAATTTTTAAACAGTGAATATTCAAAATAATTTTAAAAGTAATGCCTTGCGAGACAGGAGAGACAGCACTATGCTTACACCTACTTCACAATTCTCAGAAGCAAGAGAACTGCGCTCTTTTCTATGCTTCTGCAATGAACAGGAAAACTACAACCTCAAATATATATCTTTTAAACACTCAAGACTTGCCCACACACCGTTCTGCCTACCCCAGTCACAGCATGGACCCACCTCCAGTAAGTCTCATAAGCTTGAGCTTTACCTCATGCCATACCAAGAAGAAACACAAAACTGAACGTGTCAGTTATAAAACCATACAGAAAGAGGGGGAAAAGTGTATATTAGCCATACCTGAATATATCCTGGGTATCTAAATCAATATGAAGTCCATTGATGAAGAGAGCTGAATCTCCAGGCTGCAGTCCTATTGTTCCCTTGAAATACTGAAAACACACACAAAGAAGCAGTGAGAGTACGTTCAGCGAAGCTTGTTGTTCCCGAGCTACATTACCCACACAGATCCTGACATTCTGGGGCCAGGTCAGAATTCCCTTCCATACTCTTCTTTGGACTCCTCTGTGCATCCCCTATAGAGAATTAAGATGCTGCCTTACTGGGCCTCCACCTTTTTCCCTTCCTCCTTCCTTCATTCTGATGATGACACAACCATTTCTATAATGTTGGGCATGTAAGAATGCCAAGTGCTAAGAGTCACTTATCAAAAATGAAAACAGAATAGCCAAGAAGGCAGCTCAGGGGATAAAGAAAGTGCTTGCCATGCAAGAGAGAGGACTAGAGAACAGACGCCCAGAACCCACCCACAAAAATGCCAAGCAGGCAGGCATGGTGATCTACCTGCAACCACAGCACTTTGGAAGAGGTGGGATTCCCAAGAATGGGCTAACTAGCTAGACTAGCTGAATGTGTGAGTCCCAGGTTCAGTCAACACCCTGCCTCAGTAAATAAAGTGAAGAGCAATTCAGGAAGGCACCCAACAACACCCTCGGGCTTCCATAAATATACACTGAAATGCATGTGTACACACAAAAATGTCTTCCACACACATGCAAACATATACGAACATACACACATCACACACAATAGACTGTAAGTAGGACTAATTGAACAAATATTGTATCTACATAATTTTTAAAATAAAATGTTTCTTCCTGGCCCACAATACAGTAAGATATTTAATTTTTTGGTTCATTTTCTAATAATTCTCTGAACTGACTACAAAGAACTAAAGCTTATTGTGCTGCCTTATGTAGGACATCAAAGGAATATACACATTTGTTCACTGCTTTAGTAACAAAGCCCTTTATAACTAAACTGAGTTATCTCCTTAATACTGAAGGCAGAAAAAAGTAAGCTATCTAAAATTGGGGTCACAAGAGGATTCTCCCATCTAGGTTCTGGAATTTTCCTTACCTCTGTTTGCAAGCGCCAGATTAAAGTGCAAAGCTTTGCTTTTTTCATGCTTCTGTTGCCTTCCCTGATTGTGATGCCAATCAAGTCTGGGCTGGCAACCAACACAAGGCCCCCTTGATGAAACAAAGGACTGAAAGAAGGGTTTCTGAACACCATCCCCATAGTGACCAAGTGGCCAAGAGACCATAGTGACGAAGAAGACACCGTAGTGAGTGTCTTGGCAGCTTCAGAAGCTGCATGTGGGGCTGATGGGAATGAAGGACAAGAACCCAGCTACCCTGTGGAGTGCATCACAGGCAGGAATGAAACAGGTTTAAGGAAAGAATACTTAAAACAGGACCAGACTCACCCCCACCCTGGTTAGGAGACTGTTCTCCTTAAAGAAAATGCCACCAACTTTGACTAAAATAAATATATATATATATATATACTAATTACTGTATTTATAAGTAAATTACTAAAAGTAATACTGTTAAATGCCACTAATTTAATTCAAGTTTCTTTTTTTTTTTGAAGATTTATTTATTATGTATGTAGTATTCTGCCTACATATATCCTATAGGCCAGTAGAGGGCACCAGATCTCATTGCAGATGGTTGTGAGCCACCATGTGGTTGCTGGGAATTGAACTCAGGACCTCTGGAAGAACAGTCAGTGCTCTCAACCCCTGAGCCACCCCTCCTGCCCATAATTCAAGTTTCTTTATTGTTTTTAAAGATACAACACAGGATAGAACGTTTTCAATCAGTTACTAATACCTTCTGGTTCTCTTCCACTTCCGTTCTAAGTTGTGAGCTCACAGCTGTTTTTGTTATTGCTCTAAGAAACAAAAATATAATCAGTGTTTAGCTCAGCATTCCATACAAAGGCTTTTAATTTCCCTGTTCTTAAATATGAAACATGTGGTTCAATAAGCTAAAAGGTAAGAACTAAATAAACGTGACAGCTCTACAGCTTAGCAAGTGAATTTCACAGACGTACAAATCTCCATTGCTGTAAGAAAGAACAACAAAGGAAAGCTGCATAGTGGCAGTACGTGACAGCAAGTCCAGTTGCTTCCAAGGTCTCCCTTGACTGTGTGGCCCTACTTCTTTTGTGACATAAACTGTGGACATTAAATTCACTGCACTGAAGCACACTGTCGGTCCTATTAAATCCTTCTGGTGGAGGTTGGACACTGCACATGAATCTTTCAGAAGCATAATAGATTAAGAAATCTTTTTTTTTAATATTTATTTATTTATTAGGTATACAGTATTCTGTGTGCGTGTATGCCTGCAGGCCAGAAGAGGGCACTAGACCTCATTACAGATGGTTGTGAACCATCATATGATTGCTGGGAATTGAACTCAGGACCTTTGGAAGAGCAGGCAATGGTCTTAACTGCTGAGCCATCTCTCCAGCCCCCTAGATTAAGAAAACTTATACAGCCGGGCGGTGGTGGCGCATGCCTTTAATCCCAGCACTCGGGAGGCAGAGGCAGGCGGATCTCTGTGAGTTTGAGGCCAGCCTGGTCTAGAAGAGCTAGTGCCAGGACAGGAACCAAAAAGCTACGGAGAAACCCTATCTCGAAAAATCAAAAAAAAAAAAAAAAAGAAAAGAAATCTTATACAGGCACACTACACAGTGAAAAGTGAACTTACTTATAAAACTCTCAGCCCAGAACTAAACCAGTGTTTTTAGTAATTGGAGACAAAGATTAGGAATGGCTTTTGTTAAAAGTTCCTAAGAATTTGTCTCTTAAATAATTTTGCCTTGCATTTATACAGAATAAACAGTATGTAAGAAAATTCAGAATATTGTTACTATGAAGGGTCAGTCTCTCTGAGCCTCAGTTTCCACAGAAGGAACCTGATCATCCACATCCCCCTCTTCTTCTTCTTTTTTGGCAGTACTGAGAATAAAACCCGGGGCCTTATACATGTGAGACAAGAGTTCTAGCACGGAACCCCAGGCAAAGCCCTTCTTCATCAGGATTCAAAACTGGCAGTTTGGGCCAGACTCTGGATTAGCTGATCTGGCATAAGTGGGGCAATGTCAACAACATCCAGATCTCTCTCTCTTCAAGCACACAACCAATGGTCTTGTTACCTTCTTAGAAAGAAGACACTAGTCACAACAGGAGTTATAAATGGGTAAAAAATTAAAATGTTTCAAAGCATTTGTACCTTTTAGTTACATCATATTCTATGTAAACATCTAAGTCTAAGTCATTGGGAATGTTAAGGAGAGGGATGTTCCAAAACCTTAGTAGATGTTACCTGGCTTTTGTAGGAAAATTCTGACTAATATCCTTCATCACCACCAAAGCTAACTCCACAGGAGCAGCCAGGATGCGGGCAGCAGTCTGGAAACTGAGATCTGCAACAATGCCAGGCAGATATCAGGTTAGAACATATGACTCTGATAGAGGAAGGTCAGTGGTTAAATAAAAAGAAACTGCTTGGCCCTCATTGGTTAGAAGATAGGTGGGAGGAGTAAACAGAACAGAACGCTGGGAGGAAGAGGAAGTGAGCTCAGACTCTACAGCTCTCCTCTCGGGAGCAGACGCCTCAGAGAGACGCCATGCTCCCAGCTCCCAGGCAGACGCACACGATGAAGCTCCGACCCAGGATGGACATAGGCTAGAATCTTCCCGGTAAGCGCACCTAGGGGCGCTACACAGATGATTAGAAATGGGCTAAATTAATATGTGAGAATTAGCCTAGAAGAGGCTAGATAGAAATGGCCCAAGCAGTGATTAAATGAATACAGTTTGTGTGTTGTTATTGCGGGCATAAGCTAGCCAAGCAGGCGGCCGGGGTGTTGGGAACGCAGCCCCGCCGCTCTTATTTCAACATGACTCTAAAGTAAAGACAGTAGAACAAAACCCCAATACTACCCACAATTCCCTGACAGTGAAGAATGCCTTAGAATGCAACCATTCCAGAGAGTGCCTATGATTTAGTTCAGATCTCACTCACTTCATGGACCCCTGGAGTTTTTACTAAGCTATTCATAATCTACATCCATAAAATCCTTGGGCGCATGCTAACGCATTTAGCAGAAGCAAACTTTAGCCCAAATCCTGGTGCCTTCTAGATTTACAATATGTCACAAAATACAGGATATTTATTTAGCAAATTACCTTGGGAAAAATATCTTAAGAATAGTTTGGAACATTCTTTAGAACAGAAAAGTGCACATATATTCCACTCTTATGTGCCTAGAGATACAGTTTAAGAAATGCATACAAATAAATATAGGAGACCAACTAGATGGCTCAGTGAGTAAAGGTGCTTGCTGCCTACAATGCAAGCAGGATTAGTTGAATTCAATTTCTCAGAACCCAAATAAAGGTGAGGAAACCAAATTCCACAGAGTTGTCCTCTAACCACCACATGGGCACTACGGCACACTAGTCTACATATACACAATGTTAATAAATGAATTTTAAAATGCATTGGAAGACTAAGGTTATAGCTCAGTGGTGGAGTGCATGTCCAATAAGGCCCAAGATCAAACCATCAGCATTACTTAAAAAAAAAAAAAGTACAAACCTAAAATTAAAAACTGACACTTAGGTTTTTAAAATGTATGCATAAAGAAAATAGCTGGGCGGTGGTAGCATATGCCTTTAATCCCAGCACTCAGGATCCAGAAAAGGGCAGATCTATGTGAGTTAGAGGCCAGACTGGTCTACAAGAGCTAGTTCCAAGGCAAAACCAACCCCCCCCCCAAAAGAAAGAAACAAACAATGCAGTTATATATTTGTTGTGTGTGTATGTATGTATGTATGTATGTATATATAAAAAATTACAATTTGGGGGCTGAAGAGATGACTCAGAGGTTAAGAGCACAGGCTGCTCTTCCAGAGGACCCAGGTTCACTTCCCAGCAACCACATGGCAGCTCACAACTGTTTATATCTCTGGGTCCAGGGGATCTGATACCTTCACACAAACATATATGTAGGCAAAACACCAATGCACATAAAATAAAAATAAATTATTAAAAAAATACAATCTGTGGTACTCTCAGAATCTTGTAAATTTCATTCAAACTCCGCAAGTCTCCCCTCCCAGACAAGGTTTCATTCTATAGCACAAGTTGGCCTGGAACTCATGACAATCATCTTGCCTCAGACATAGGAACTGGGTTTACAGGTACAGTACAAATTCTGGTTAGCGTGGTGCCAGGCATCAACCCAGGGTTCTGTGCATGCTAGACAAACACTTGACCATCGGAGCTATATCCCTGGAGCAAGTTCTGCAATTTTTAATAACACAAAATATACTGACAGTGAGCTCTGAGTTTCCATTACCTTGCAGCTGCCAAACTTTCAAGGGCGCCATCTCATTGGTGCTCTCCACAAGATACTTTCGGAATTCTTTCAATTGTTCTTCCAAAGAGGGGTGTAGTTCTCTGGCAGAAGCACAATCAGTTATTTCCATTGTTTTCTCTCAGAGTACACTGAACAAAGGACTCCAATTTTAATCTTCATGATTTTCCCCTCCCAAACCTAAGAAAATTTCTTCAATTTGGACAAAAGTTTTTAAGGCACAACAGCTGCCCTCTAAGGGTAAGTTAACACTGTGTATTCTACAGGAACCTTTCTGTGCTGTGAATACATAAAATCACAGCATCACCCAAAGATCGACAAAGAAGGAGCAGTGAGATGGCTCAGCCTGCAAAGGCTGCCATCAACCCAGGACTCAGAGGGTGGAATCAGAGAACCAGGTCTATAGCACACATGGGACCCATGCACTGTCCCCATAATACACAAAATAAATCAATGCAATTAAAATGTCTAAAAGTGCATGGAAAGATTCTGGAAATCTTGATCAAATAAAAGTGGTACCTGACTACGACCATAATCCAAAGTGACAACAGACAAGTGTACACAGGCAACGAACCAACCCAGCAAAGCAATTAACTGGAAATGAAGCCACTACTGCCTAAACTGGAACCTGGTTAGACTATTTCATTCAACCAAATGTCATAGCTGAAGCATATGTTACATAATGTCATCTGTTTTTATCTTGCTTTTAAAGGCAGCCCACCACAGATGTCCTAGCTGAAATCCCCAAACACAACAGAATTCAAGGTTCTGAAAAATTTATCAAGTCACCACAGTTAAGAATAATTTTCTGCTGTAAATTATGTTTTCACAAAACTGTGAAACTATGAAACAAATTTCAATATTAAAGTCATCTTCTGCAAGGCATGACTGCACATGCCTTTGATCTGCCCCCAGTAGGCAGAGGCAGGCGGATCTCTGTGTGATTGAGAGTAGCATAGTCTACATATAGAACTCCAGGCCAACCAGGGCTACACAGTGAGACCCTCCACAAAAAAAAATCAGTAACTGCAGAGCATTTCCTGTTCGCTGACAGAATCTATTTCTGCTGTGTGTTTTTAAAGTCTAAGGTTTCTCTTAGCATTAGAAAATAACCCTGGTCACTCTAATTCAAATAACCAACTTTACTATAAATGAAATGGGTTTTCTCTACTGTAAACCACATATATAAAGAGCCACAATTCAGATAGTAATGAGAAAGACAGCAGGAATGCAAGGAGGCATCTGCCAACAAGAATTAACATACCTTAATTTTCCAAAAAGAAACCCCTGAACTTCATCAATAGGATCGTTCTCACCAATGACTGTGGTATTCACCTCAGTTCCTATAAGGACACAGTAAAGACATGTCTAGTGGCTTGGCATAGAAATAAAATGTTAGAGCCGGGCGGTGGTGGCGCACGCCTTTAATCCCAGCACTCGGGAGGCAGAGGCAGGCGGATCTCTGTGAGTTCGAGACCAGCCTGGTCTACAAGAGCTAGTTCCAGGACAGGCTCCAAAACCACAGAGAAACCCTGTCTCGAAAAACCAAAAAACCAAAAAAAAAAAAAAAAGAAATAAAATGTTAGCTTCACAAAGTCTGAATGTTAAAAAGAAATGTCAAATGCTTCAATTAACAATTCGCTGTAGGCTTTTAAGCCAACAGTGTTTTAATATTTCTTCTGTTCCTGTACAAAATAAGGATGTGTTTTCTCGCTTTAGAAAATTTTACAATAAAAATTTCAAAATAGATTTAAATATTACAAAAGATTTTTCACAGTTAAATTATGAAGAATTTAAAGTTAGAAAATCCTAAATATAGTCATTTTCCATTTGTTCTACTATTAAAATCAATCATTTTTAATGTTTAAAATGAGCTTAGCAAATATAATTGGCACACACCATAATTCGGAAGGCTGAAGTTGGAGGACCACGTTCAAGACTTGCCTGAATAATTAATTTATTGTGCTTGGATAACTTAGTGAAAACCTGCCTCAATAAGAAGCGAACAAAACATTAAAAAGAACTGTGGCTGGAGCTCAGTGGTAGAGTCCCTGTGTAATATACACAAGACTCTAGTTCATACCACATGCTGCAAAGGATATAATCAAGGTGAAGTTCAAAGAAAAAAATCAGCAGGTAAAACATGGTTGAAAAACTTAATTCAGGGTTGGGTGTGATGGTGCACACCTTTAGTCACAGCGCTTGGGAAGCATAGGCAGGATCTCTGTGAGATGGAGGCCAGCCTGGTTTACAAAGCAAGGTCCAGGATGGGCTCCAAAGCTACAGAGAAACCTTGTCTAGGGGGGTGGGGTAAATAAGAAAAGAAAAACTTAATTCAAAACTACAAAATATTATATAGGAAGAACTCAGAGTAAACTGTTCCAAGAAAAAGGTATAATAAAAACATAAAATTATCCATTAAGCCCACAATATTCAAATTTCCATATTGGAATCACACATTAACGTCTATTTGTGATGCATATAACATCAACAGCATTGATACTGTTTACTAAATCATTTTATACAAAAGAAAAACTCCACTAAACTTTTGAGCTTTTTATTTTTTGTTTATCCTTGTTTTTATTGTTTGGGGTCAGGGACTTGCTACACAGGCAAGGCAGGGCTTGAACTATAATCCCCCTGCTTTGGCGCTAAGATTGTAAGCAGGCACAATTCCAGCCCAAATTAATGAATTATATTTCTTACTTCTCCAGAATACTTGAAAAACAAGCTATATTGCCTATATATTACAGAGCACAAAAATTAGGACCTAGAAAATCTGCTGAAGGTCATCCACTCAGATGTAACAGAATCAAGATGCAAACATGGGCTCGTCACACTCCTAAACCTATTCTTTTTCAAAAGGGGAGGCAATTCCCCATTAATTCATATTTAAAGACAAGAGAACACATTGGTCTTATTTTACAAATTCACCTTTCACCTGAGTATCATCCTTGGCCTTGTACTCCGTGCTCTTAATTGCCAATTCCACACCATAGCCGGAAAGGTAAACAGGCTCCTTCTTGGGATTCTGCAAACAGAGCAAGAATTCCACCATCACCACCTGGCTCATTATGAGACACAGCAGCCCCCTTCCTTGCTAGCATGCCTATTGGTGGCATGACCTGCTTAGGTCATGTTTAAGTAGCCACACTGGTGAGACTTCATGGAAGAGCCCACCAATTGGTTATCTAATACCAAAGGGCCAGCCTTGAAATATACATGTACAAATGACATTACGTGAACTGAGCAGGTTGTAGATGTGCATATGAGTGCTTATATACATTTGTAGATTTGAATGAAACCAAGGTGGGGTACATATGAAGGGATTGGGGAAAAAAAGAGAGGGAATGATGTAACTGTATTATAATAAAAAAACTAAAAAAAATTATAAATCAATATATAGTTATTAACTATGTATTCAGAGAGTTCAGTAAAAAATCAACAGTAATAGAAGTACTTGCCTATCATGAAAACATTCATTCTATTTATGAATAAAATCAATCTAGAATTTGAACAAGATTATTGTTCTTGAAAATGTTTGCCTATGTCAATCGCCTATTAGTTTTGTAAAGACAGAATGTACCTGGCTTGATATTTGGCTAAACTAAGAAAATGATAAGTGTTGTTTTTGGTGTAAAAATATTTTAATGTAAAAGTTAGGGGAAAAAACATATTTGACATATTTGTTTTTGCCAGAGGTTAACACTGGAGGATAGGGAAAACTTGTTTGCTTGTATGGAAAAAACATGCTTGTTTTCGATGTATAAATATTCAGAGCCAGTCACTTGTGTTAAACTCATCTGATGGTCAGACTCCTTCAGGCCAACAGCCCTTCCCCATCTCAGGTCCTGAACCCAGGCTGTGGCGAACACTAACTGGACTTAGTGGGTTATTTAAACAAAAACAAAACAAAAAGGAGGAGGAAGACATAAGGATAGGAGGGAGGTGTTTGGTGGGAGCTGGAGAAGTAGATGGAGGTTATGATCAAAATACATTGTTTACATAAATGAAGTTCTCAGAGAGTTAAAAAAAAAATCCATTCCAAAAGCTATACAACAACGAGAACCATGTTGAGACATTATGTGTGTGTGTTTCTTTACTGTATCTGAATGTTCCTGGTGGGGGCTGGAGAGATGGCTCAGCAGTTAAAAAGCACTGGCTGTTGTGGAATAATCCTTTTGTACACTGTGAAGGTGTGTCTTTGCCAAGGCACCTTCTGATTTATTTAATAAAGAGCTGAATACCAATAGCTAGGCAGGAAGAGATTAGGCAGGACGTCAGGCCAGAGAGGGGAGATGAATCTAGGTGCAAGGAAGATGCCAGAAAACACAGAGAAGAAATAGGAGGTACAAGATGGAAGAGAGGTAAAAAGCACGAGGCACAACATAGGTTAATTTAAATGGGTTAATTGAAATTATAAGAGCTAGTGGGACAAGTCTAAGTTATAGGCCAGGCTTTGATAATTAATAATAAATCTGTGTCATGATCAGGGGCTGATGGTCTTCCAGGGGACCTGTGTTCAATTCTCAGCACCCACATAGCATCTACAATTATGTGTAATTCCAGGGGCTCTGATACCATGTTCTGGCCTCCACAGGCAGCAGATATGAAAGTGGTGCGCAGACATACAGCTAGACAAAACACTCATACACATAAAACAAAAAGTAAATAAAATAAATGCTTTAGGTGAGGAGGTTGAGCTTACCAAATGCCACATCCTCACTGTGGGAAAATAACAATATCAGTATCACATAAAGATACACAGGAATAAAGCAAAGGTCTTTTTTATTTTTTACTTTTTTTGTAAAAAAGGATGTGCCAGAACCCAAACCATGGCTAAAGACCATGAAGGGCCAAGATGGCCTTGTCTGTGATCCCTAACACAGCTGAGTCTCTTCTCCTTGTAGGAGCCTCTTCTTCACAACATAAAGTAAAAGGGGAAGGAGGACGCTTGGGGAATGTGGGGTCTTGGCAGGCTAACTATCTTCGATAGAGAAAAAACATTTCTTCCACTCATTACCAGGCTGACTGACCCTGGCCCTTTAGCTATTTTAATCCTTAATACCCACAACAGGGCCAGGAAACAGGAATGGGGAGTAGTCAAAACTGGACTTTGACCGGGTGCGGTAGCACACACCTTTAATTCTAACAGAGGAATCAGGAATTGTTCTACATCAGCCTAGACTATATTACACTGATCTCAAAAACATCAAAGGACAAAAAACACTGGGTTGATAAATACATCTGACTCTACTCGGTCAAATTTTCATTTACTGAACTATGATAGACGAGCTTTAAAGACTTTCATATTTAAAATGTTTAATGATAGGCTCAGGATGACCTTGATTCACAGCAATACTGCTTTAGCCTTCCAGGTGCTGAGAATACAGACATGAGCCTTCATACCTAGTTCTATGCAGTCCATTTTAAAATAAAATGCAAACCAGTATACCACTTTTTAACTGTTTGACATTTTTTTCAGAAAGACAGGCAACACACTGTCTATATGCAAATACAAGCTCTAATGAGGGAAATGACTTAGCAGGTAAAACCCTCACCACCCAAGCATGAGACCAAAGTTCAGATCCCTAGCACCCAGACTGGTGTGACAGCCTGTCTGCAATTCTAATCTACAGAAAGCAAAACCAAGGAAACCCCGGGAGCAAAGCTGACTGGCTAATCCAATCAGTTCAAATGATAGACTCAGTGAATGGAGGAAACTGAGTTCAACAAAGCAAACAGTTATTCGGTTATTCGACATCAACTTCAGACCTCCACATGCACATGATGCTCTCAAACACACTAGTGAACACACATATACACATACACAAGTATACACACTGTATAAACATATTCCTAAAAAGAGAAAGTAAAAAAAAATTAATTTAAAAAGTGTCATGTGGTAGCACACACCTTTATCTCAGCACTTGGGAGGCAGAGACAGGTGGATCTCTGTGAGTTTGAGGCCAGCCTGGTCTAAATAGTGAGTTTCTAGACTAGTCAGAGCCACAGAGTGAGACCCTATTTCAAACAAACAAACAAACAAAAAACTAGAGAGGAAGGGAAGGAAGGGGAGAAGGACTGAGGCACAGAAGGGGAGAGAGAAAGATGGGCGAGAGTGCAGAGAGAGAGAGAGAGAGCTAATAAAAAAGTAGTTCAAACGGAATTATTTTTTTAAAGGGGGAAAAATATCAACTCATGTTCTATGGTCATTTTAAAGAAATTAATATTCAAAAAATTTGTAAAATAAGTCAATACTTACAGATATATAATGTCTGAATACATAATTAATTTTGCCTTCGTTGCTTTTTGATATAAGTTGGTGGTGAATATTATAAAATTCTTCATGGCCAATCTCAGAGTAGAAAATCACCACAGGACTTTCAGAATTCGATGAGGGGAATCTGTGATCTCCTTTGAACAACAAAGGTTTAGGTCTGGAAATAAACATTGAAAGCTTCAAATTTTCAATTAAAAAATTTTTAAACAAAAACCAGGACACTTTTGACCACAACTTTAAAAACTTAGCAAAGATTTGAAATATCTTAATATAAAGGGTATCACAGTCTTGATCAATCTGCACTTTAAATACTGTCAAGTATGAATTTTATTCATTCAGTACCATGAAAAATAAAAGTATATCAAAAGAATACTAACTATGAAATACTGACTTGGGTTGAATGTTATTATTGATTCCTAAGAAGGGAAGGTGAGCCAGGATGCATATCAAATCTCACAGAACTAAAGCTACAGGACACTTTCCTCCCATGGAGTACTGACTGTAATTTTACCTGAAATCATAAGGGCAAATAAGATGAGCAGCAGAAATGACTTTGAGTGTAACTTGTAAGCTACAGCAAGTCTCCCTTCTCTGCCATCTTTGCTAGTGTGAACTTCCTACTAATGAGTTCAACTTTTCAGTTTTCCTCTTTTTTTTTTTTTTTTTTTGATTTTCGAGACAAGGTTTCTCAGTAGCTTTTGGTTCCTGTCCTGGAACTAGCTCTTGTAGACCAGACTGGCCTCGAACTCACAGAGATCCGCCTGCCTCTGCCTCCCGAGTGCTGGGATTAAAGGCGTGCACCACCACTGCCCGGCTCCTCTTAATTTTTTAAGCTTTGCAAAATACAAACAAAAAAGCCAAACCCACCACATCAGGACATTAAAAGTTTTGCTCTACTGTGGCAGTTTGAGTGGAAAATGTTTCTTACAGGCTCATGTATTTGAATACTTGGCCCAGCTGGTACTGTTTGAAGGGAAGTTATGAGAGTTTGGAACACAAAGGACACCACCACTGAGGATAGGCTTTAAAGTTACAGTCTTGACACACTCCAGTTCTTTTCTCTGCTCCCTGTGTGTGAATGAGATGTAATCCCTCGGCTCCTGTTCCTGCCACCGTGCTTGTCATCCTATCATGATGAACATCTTAGCCTCCTGAGATTGTGCTGCTTAGTTGTTGTTGTTGTTGTTGTTGTTGTTGTCAACTTGACATAAGCTAGAGTTATTTGAAAAAGGGGAACCTCGACTGAGAAATGCCCCATCAGACTGGTCTGTAGGCAAGTCTATAGAGCATTTTTTCCATTAATGATTGATGGAGGAGGGCCCAGCCTCCTATGAGCAGTGCCACCCTTGGGTAGACGGTCTGAGTTATAAAAGAAAGCAGGCTGAGCAATCTAGTATACAACGTTCTTGCATGGTTTATGTCCCAGTTCCTGATCCCCCTGCCTTGCTTTCCCCTGATGATAAAATTTTAAGCTAAATAAACCTTTCCTTCCCAAAAATGCTTTTGGTCACAGTGTTTTATCACAGCAATAAAAAGTAAAGTAAGACAGAAATCCTATGCTAAAATAAATGCTTCATTAAGTTGCCTTTCATCGTGGTATGTATTACAACAAAAAGTAACCAACACACCTACCAATCCCTAGTATAATTATTCAACTGAAGGCAAACACATATAAAAAAAAATATGTTCTTTATAGTAGAAAAGTTCCAAAAATTGGAAATAACTTTTAAAACCAGCAGTAAGATATTTTTCATAGGACAATATGAAGATGCTAAAAATACTGAAGTGTACCCACATGCACTAGATGTGCATATAGAAAGATGCCGCAAGGGCTGGAGAGATGGCTCAGCGGTTAAGAGCATTGCCTGCTCTTCCAAAGGTCCTGAGTTCAATTCCCAGCAACCACATGGTGGCTCACAACCATCTGTAATGAGGTCTGGGGCCCTCTTCTGGCCTGCAGGCATACACACAGACAGAATATTGTATACTAAATAAATAAATCTCTAAAATAAATAAATAAATAAATATAAAAAAAAAAAAGAAAGATGCCGCAACACAAATAAGCCTACATACTTGTACAAATTTAAAACCATAAAAAAAAAGTCTACCAGAATACTACTAAAAACAGTTCCAACCTCTCAGAAGAAGAGGCACCACTCTTTACACAGGTCTGCATTATTGCTAAAACAAACCAAAGTTTTGAAGAAACTACAAAGTCACCAATTATGTTTCACCCAAGAAACAGGAGTGTCAAATACTTCTAATTTTGAAACAAGAGAATACAAAGTAATGTGCCTCACTTTACAGAACTATTTTAAGTAATGGAGCTGATGTTCATGCTCAGTCTCTAGCTAGTAGCCATATCCTAATATATATATATATATATATATATATATAGATTAGGTAAGAAAATCAGAGGAACCAGGTATATGTCATGTTTATAACCCTAACACTTGGGAGGCCAAGGTAGGAAGTTTGTGAGTTCAAAACCAGACTGGGCTATAAATCAATACCTTTTCTCAACAAACAAACAAACAGACAGACAGACAGACAAAAATCAGCCAGGAGTGAGGACATAGGCCTTTAATCCCAGCACCCCAGAGGAAAGGAAGGCCAATCTTTGTGAGTTTTGAGGCCAGCCTGGTCTATATTTCAAGTTCTAGGTCAGGTAGTACTATATACTGAGGCTCTATCTAAAACAAACAAGGAAGAAAACTAGCAAAACTCAACTCAACTCAGAGGGTACACATAAAAGAAAAGGCTTGGAACATGAACCACATTGAAATGAAGAAATAAAATCTACCTGTCGGGTGCAGTTAGTAGAAGGGTATCCAGAGCATCAAAATCACAGGTCTGCTTCCCATGCACTGAAAAGAATGACTTACATCCTTCCGGGGGAGGCTCATCACCTGCTATCTGTCAAGGAAGACAAAATATATATTTCTACTCAAAAGATCAGGTAGAAATCTATGTTTTAATGAACATGTCACTAAATGATAATCCACCATCAATAAAAGCAAAAACTACCATCTGCTAACATCCACTGTGGGCCACGAACAACCCAAGCCAGAACTCTGGCTAGTTATAATATTCAATTCCTCCTATCAGTCCAGGTCAGTATAAGTATTATAAATCCACAAAATAAATTACATCAGATGATTATCAAAAGATATCTAGGAATTTAGGGTGTACCTTCAAAAACCCTTAGCTCAAAATGGCAGGAGGCTTTGTGAGTGCAAAGACATACATGTACACACGCATGTTGGGGTCAGATGTTAACATGGAGAGTCTTTTCTAGATTACTCTTCAAGGTTATTTCTTGAGACAAGTTCTTTAATTGAACCTGAAGCTCACCAATGCAGCTAGGATAAACAGATGGTGAACTTCAGGGATCTCCCTATTTGTTCCTCCACTGCAAACCTTGGGGTTACAAGTGTATACTGCCATGCCCAGATGTAAAGGCATTTTGCTAAGTCATCTCTTCAGCTCAAGGATCTCCATGGTGGACAACTACACAGTGGAAGAAGACGATTACTGCTGTCCTCTGACACCACAGTATACCATGGCATATGCATATACACACTAAATAAACAAAAATGCAATAAAAATTTTAGATGTCAATTGTTAAAAGAGAGTTGTGCTTGACACTGAGTGCTGAGAAATGCCAGGAAGATAGAAAGGGGCCAAGAGAAGGGAGGTGAGACAGTATAACAAACCAGAGATGAAGGGGAGGTGTTGAAATACTGGGAATAGAAAGGTCTATGCTGGTGAGTGGGTAAGAAAATAGGGAAAATAGGGTGAAAGAAGAAAGGGGTAATCAAAACTAAGGAAATATATAAGCCATACTGAAACCTACGAACATACAAGCTTATTTATAAACTATAATTTTTTAAAAGAGTCAGAATGGAGTAGCCCTTCATGGATGGATAGTGCTTCTACTGGAAGTCTTGAGTTATTAAACAAAAATTCCAGTGCTAGGTGTGGGCTATCTCCCTATGAGTTACTGACCAGAGAAGAGCCCTTCCCTCCAAACAATATGGACTATTACCATTGTTCTTGGCCCCACCCAATCTTTTTTTTAAATATTTATTTATTTATTTATTTATTTATTATGTATACAATATTCTGTCTGTGTATATGTCTGCAGGCCAGAAGAGGGCACCAGACCTCATTACAGATGGTTGTGAGCCACCATGTGGTGGCCGGGAATTGAACTCAGGACCTTTGGAAGAACAGGCAATGTTCTTAACCACTGAGCCATCTCTCCAGCCCCAGCCCCACCCAATCTTGATAGCACCATTCTATTATTGCTGGGGCTGGAGAGATGGCTCAGTAGCTAAGAATTCATACTGTTCTTGCAGAGGAACAAAATTTAATTTCTAGCATCTACACCAAACAGCTCACAATCACCTGTAACTCCAGCTCCAGGGCAATTTGACAACTCTGGCCACCATGGAAACCTACATTCATGTGTACCAGGTACATAATTTAAAATTATCTTTAAAAAAAAATCCTATTTCTAGAGGTACTACATAGTTTGATCACCAGACATACACAATCAAACTGGAGCTAAGCTAGAAGCTTTCTCCCTACAGGTTAGCCTTCATACTGCTGGAATATACTATTCAGACTGTCAACAAGAAAATGTTATCAACAGTCTTACTTAGATGTAAAATTTTGGGGCTACAATAATGACCTGCAAGGCAAGATGTGCCTGCTGACAGCATGGATATCATGAGTAGCCAACCACTTTTTGATTGCCTGGCTCTGAGACCTGCTCCATAGGCTAAGGTAAACCTGATCAAGAGCATATGGGAGGGGGGTAGGAGGAAATCCTAGGAAACAACCCACTACTACTACCTTTGATTGTGTCATCAGACGGCTTTCTGAATACTTGTTCATGTTTATACCCACAGAGTAGTGGTGTGGCCTTCTCTGGAGATGCTTCTAACTCCAGTGAAACAGCAGTTTTCACAGTTATGAAATCATATCTGAAGGGCTGGAGAGATGGCTCAGTGGTTAAGAGCACCGGCTGCTCTTCCAGAGGTCATGAGTTCAATTCCCAGCAACCACATGGTGGCTCACAACCATCTGTAATGAGATCTGGTGCCCTCGTCTGGCCTGCAGGTGCACATGCAGACAGAACACTGTATATATAATAAATGAATAAATAATTAAATAAATAATTAAAAAAAAAAAGAAAAAGAAAGAAATCATATCTGGCCAAAGTGCCAAGAACAAGTGATGTCAGAGGATCAGCCCCAAATGGAACAGCAACTATCATTTCCTCCAAAGACCAAAGAATACTACATAGCACGGGGAGATATGCAGGGAAAAGACATCTTCTGAACATACAGCGGCTGTGGTTACCTGCATAGTCTATACAAGATCAGGTCCTTCACACTGCATCATGGACAGAGGAAGAGCCTCCCCAACCCCCTACTCCCAGGACTATTGGCAGTTAAAGGTTGCTGGCAGAGGGGGTGACATTTTCTTTAATGATGTAACTACCATGAAGTTGCTCTGCTCCAGTAAAGAACCTCCTGCCTATGCTCTGGGAAGAAACTCTAAACTCAGCGGGCCACACGCAAAAAGAATATATGGAATTAGCAGGGAAATGTGTTGAGGAGTGTTACACATAGAGAAGGAAGATAAAAAAAGGGGGGGAATGGAGGTTTAAAATAAATAAATAAATAGATTCTGTGGTGATGTTTTGTTTGTGATCTAACAAATACTGCTTGTCTGAGGATCAGAGTGTAGGGCTAACCCACTAGTTAGTCATAGTGGCCAGGCAGTTGTGGCACACATCAGAAGCAGATGGATCTCTGTGAGTTCAGGGTAGCCTAGGCTGCATAAGATTGATCCAGTCTAAAAGAGAGACAGAGCCAGGCAGTGGTGACTCACACCTTTTAATCCCAGAATTTGAAAGTGCCGTGCCTTTAATCCTAACACTGGGGAGGTAGAGGCAGAAAGGGATATGGCTGGGTGGAGAGGAATGTAAGGCGGAAAGAGATAGGAGCTCAAAGCTCAAAGTATTCAGTCTAAGGACTCACAGAGTCAGGATACTGCATTCAGGCTGAGAACTGGTGGCTGTCTGCTGTGGTCTCTGATCTTTCAGCTTTCACCCCAACATCTGACTCCAGGTTTTATTATTAAGACCAATTAGAATTCACGCTACAAAATTCACTATAAATGTATGAAACTGTGGTTGGAGAGATGTCTCAGAGGTTAAGAGCACTTTCTCTTACAGAGGGCCCAGGTTCGATTCCCAGCACCCACATGGCAGCTCACAACTAACTGTTTGTAACTCCAAGATCTGACCTTACACAGACATACATGCAGACAAAGTACCAATACGAATAAAATAAAAATAAATTATATTTTTTTAAAAAAGTGCAGGAAGAGGGAGCTAGAGAGATGGCTCTGGGCTAAAAGCACTCTTGCAGAGGCTCTGAGGATGGCTCCCAGCACACTTATACACAGACAGGCACATACACATTATTTTAAAATAAAAGTAATTTTGTTTTTAGATACAAAAGAACAAGAAGAAAATCTCAGTAACATACTAGTGTACTTCCTCCGAGAAGAGGGAGCTAATTCATCACACATCAAAATGGATATAAATCTCTACAGGGCTGAGTGCTGGCTCAGTGAGTGAAGCCTGAGGGCTAGGGCTCAGACGCCCAGAACCCACCTAAACAGCATGTGGACACAGTGAGCCCCGTGTGGGAGCGGGGAGACAGGAGAGCCCCAGAACAAGTAGCCAGTCCGATGAACCAAAATGGCCAGCTCCAAGTTCAGGAAGTGTGATTTAAGGAAGACTCCCGACATCTACCTCAGAAACATACCCACTCACACATACAGGAGCAAAACGTCTCTATTTCAAAGACCATACTAAGCTAAGTAATTATTAAAAGAAATACAAAGGACCAGAAACAGCATCTGTATATGCCAGCTCCATATAAAGGAGACATTATTTTAGGCACAGATAACATTTGCATCAGCCCAAATTTGCAGTCACATGCCACATGTGGCTTCTGAACTAGTGTGACTAGTGAAACTGAAGAAGTAAAGTTTGTCTTTAACTCTATTTATATCAAAATAGCCTCACCTCTTCAAGAGATAAACAGCAAAGTGTATTGCTCCACTCAATAAAACACGTCATAAATATACAGCCAGGGTAAAGATAAAAAATGCAATCTATAGCCTGGCGGTGGTGGTGCATGTCTTTAATCTCAGCACTTAGGAGGCAGAGGTAAATGGATCTCTTGAGTTCAAGGCCAGCCTGGTCTACACATAAAACAAACAAACAAACAAACAAAAAAAAAACACCTGACTCAAGCAAACAAACAAAAAAAGCAATCTATGAGTTGGAAAGATGGTTCACTGGCTAAGAGAACTTACTGCTCTTGCAGAAGACCCAGGTTTGGATCCCAGCATCCATACCAAGTGGCTCACAACTGCCGCTAACTCCAATTCAAGGACATATGATACCTTTTGCTAGATTCCACAGCCACTTAACTCCAATTCAAGGACATATGATACCTTTTGCTAGATTCCACAGCCACTTGCACACACATGCACATTACAACACGCATCTTTAAAATTTCTTTTTTCTTAATGCAACCCATTAGCCAGACCTATAATCCCAGTTTGTTGGTTTTTTTTTTTTTTTTGAGTGGTTGTGGGCAGAGGATAACAAGTTCAAGGCCAACCTGGGCAACATACTGAGTATAAGACTAGCCTAAGCAACTCAGTAAAACCCTGTCTCGAAATAAAAATTTAAAAAGCTGGGGATACATCTCAGTGCTATAGCATCTTCCTAGAATGAACCACAACTTCAGTTCCATTTCCCTTACCAAAAAAAGAAAAAGAGAAAGAAAATGGGTTATAATTAATATACTAAAGGAAAAAATGCAAATCCATCATATTTTGCAATGATTTCTTGTGTTTGACAACAGAAAACACAGACAACCACAACAACAAAGACTAGAAACCAGATATGGTGGTGGACGCCTGTCATACCATAACTTGAGTGGCTGAGGCAGGGCATCTAGAGTTCCAAGATGGTTTGGCTACATAACTGAACCTATGTTTCAAAAGAAAAAAGAAAACAAAGAAAAAAGGGAAAGAAATAGAAGAATCAAAATGTGATGACACAAATCACCCATCAGTGTGCAATATAAAAATAAGAAACTGTTGAAGATATAGAGAAATTAGGACTCTTGTACATTATGAGTGAGAAGTAAAAATGGGGCAGTCACTATATAAAACAGCTCAATGCGTCACTAAGATATTGAATACAGGGCCTAGAAATGTAGTTCAACCAGAGAATCTGCTTAGCATGTGCAAAGTTCTGGGTTCAATCCCCAACAATAAAAGGTTAAACACAGAATTATCATATGATTCATGAATCACACTTACATACAAAGGCAAAAGAACTGAAACAGAAACTCAACCAGACATACAGATGCCAGTTCTCTACAGCTGGGCTACTGATACAAGCCAAAAGGTAGAAGCAACCCAAATGTCAGCTAAGGAAAGAATGAATACCAGAACGTGATATACACATACAATGGAATATTAGCAAAACATAAAAGTGAGAACCTAGTACATGCTACACCTGGATCAATATTAATAATTGTCCTTCATAAAACAAACAGGAAAGGGCAAACATTGTAAGACTGCACTCAAATGAGAGGTACCTACAATGGGTATAGTCACAGAGGTAAAAAGCAGAATTCTGGTTGCTAAGAGTAGTAAGGGAAAGGGGGAAATAAAGAGAATTAACATTCTGTAGAGTTCTGTATAGAGTTCCAGCTTCACCATACAAAAAAGCTCTGAAGTGCAAGCATGACGGAGCACACAGGTAAATCCACTAGAGAAGAGGAGGCAGGCAGAGAGAGGTCAAGCTCAGTTGCAGCTCCACAGCCAACCAAGTTCAAGGCCAGTGTATTAGTTAGTTTTGCATTTCTATAACAAAACACCACAACCAAGGTAATTTATTTAAAAAAGTGTTTAATTAGGCTTATGGTTTCAGAGGGTTGGAACCCATACAGCAGAGTAAAGGCATGGTGGTGAAAGACCTGGATAAATCCAGACCGCCCCCCCCCCAAGCAGGAAAAAATAGAGCCAAAAATCTAAGCAGGGAGGGAAGAATCGAATCTGTTCAGTTTCAGGAACTAGCTGAAGATAAAGTTAGATTGTAATCTTGACAATAATCTTGAGAAACATGGAGTTGCCCCCTTGTGATTATCATTGGTATTTTTGGAATTTTCTATGATGCCCTCTCTACCCTTTGGATTACTGGGCTGTGGTTTCTTCCCTTAAAAACCCCTTATCCATGGGGCTGGAGAGATGGCTCAGTGGTTAAGTGCATTGCCTGCTCTTCCAAAGGTCCTGAGTTCAACCACATGGTGGCTCACAACCATCTGTAATGAGGTCTGGTTATTATTGTATGCATAAAAAAACAACAACAAAAAAAAACCCTTATCCCAGTTCCTCGGGGGTCAAACTCCTCCCCTGCATGGGTTATGAGTCTCGGCCATAGTGCAGCCATAGTGCACTGGTACCTGTCAATAAATCTCATGTGATTGCAGCAAGGACTGTCCCCCAATGAGTTACTGGGGGGGTCGTGTTATCCTGAGACTTGAGTGAGAGTCTCCCCTCACTGGGGGTCTTTCAGTTTCTCAGTCAATAGAGCCCACCCTTATGGGAGATGTCACATGTACTTTAGTTTGGTACTCTGCACGGTCTGTACAACCAAGACCACCGTCCTCTAAACCTCTTTATGGTAGAGGTCACAAGGATTTTGCAAAGAGTTTCAATATACTCATGCCTTAAGGTTTTTTTAATTACTATTATTCTACTAAAGGAACATAGCGATAAAATTACTTCTCATGACAAATGCTATAACCCTAGAGCAGAGCATCGCCCACTCAGTCCTCACCAGAAGCTGCTTCTTGCAGTAGGTAACAACGAGATCCACAAGTGGATAACGTGCAGAATGAGAGGCTTCCGAGCACTCAACTCTAAACGGGGTGTCTTTATCAAACCCCTCCCCTCAAGGCTCAAGGATCCATGCAGAAGAGGCAGAGGTGGTGGATAACACCAAGGAAACAGGGTCTTCCAGACTGATAAGCATCTGAACTCAGAGACTGAACAACACACACAAGACCTGCACAGGTTCCAACTACACAAAATCCCAGTACTGAGAAGGGGAAGTGAACACAAAGTTCCAGCCTAACCAAGAATCTATTTGCAACTGATACCTGCTAGGAAAGGAAAATCATATTTCTCCAGTGCAGTATAACTGGGTATACTTCCATACTCAGAGTAGCCCTCATGCCCAGGAGTAGTTGGCCAACACAAAACAAACTCCATGGGTTTTTGGTTGGCTTTTTGCTTTGTTTTGATACTTTGTCATAACTGATTTCTTTTTTTATAGTTTGTTTTGATTTTCTAGTTTTTGTACAGTGGGCAGGTTAGAGTTTTTCCAGTTGTTTTCATTTGTTGTTTGCTTTTGAAAGAGAGAAGATGAAGCTGGGTGGGCAGGGAACTTGGGGGATCTGGGAGGAGCAGGGAAAGTGGAAAGAATATGATGAATTATATGAAAAAAGTACATAAAATTTTAAGAATTGGAAAGAAACAGAGGGGAAGGAAGAAAAGAAGAAGGGAAGGAAGGTCTAAGGAAAGGAGGAAAAGAGGAAAAGGAAAGCAAACAGACACTTGAGTCCCCTAACGAGTGACTACAGCATTGCTATAGACTTGACTAAAGAAGGAAATGGAATTTTGATTGAGCCTCTCTAGACGCAGTTCCTGATTATAGAGAACAGCAGACAGAGGAGTAAGCTAAACTGCACCATAAATATGTGGTCAACAAAACTGAGTGCAGGAAAAGTACGATGCAGCCCACGGGATACAACAGAAAAGGAAAAAGAAGAGCTAGGCACAGCAATACACACCTACAATCCCGACACTTGAGAAGATGGAGAATTCAAAGGTAGCCCATGCTACAAAGAATAACAGTTTCAAAATACAAACCAAACAACAACAAAAACAATCAAGAGAACCTCTCCCAAAGTTTTAAAATTTTCTAACACAGGACAAAATTAAACTCTATTGGGTACAGATGCATTCTTAGGGAATAAAACAAGTGAAAAACAAAACTTCGGGAGCTGATTCTGACAAAAGTGGCAGCATGGCTTCTTTTGGGGGACAAAAGGTGGCTATGACTGAGACAGCACATGGAAGACTTCAAGGTAGCAAGTGAAAATCACTTCTTAGCGTGGGTGAAAGTCACTAAGGTGCTCACTTGCCAGTAACCCGTTGTATGATTTGTCTGTTGTAAGTGCTTTTCTGTATCTGTTTTGTTTTATAATACAGGATGGTTTTCCAATTAACATTTCTTTCATACAAATATCTAGTTGCTATAAACACATCTGATTTTCTCTTATGCTCCCCTTTCAAAATGCAGATATGATTCCTGCAGTGACATTCTGAAGCTATGTTCTTCATTCTCTTTTAGTTTTTATTTTATCCACAGAAGATCCCAGATCACTTTACTAAAATATTTCTCTAATCCTAGATGTTTTAGACTATAATCCCTCAATGTTCCCTGCCTCTTGTCTCCTGTTTTTAGATCCGAAGGTTGTGATCAGATTCAGGTTCACTGGTTTAGCAAACTTACCTCTTCCACACTGCGAAGGATAAGAGCATCTGGCTGTCACTTACCTATGACAATATTCTTTTCATTTCTAACATGAAAACCAGTGTAAATCATTTCTTAAAATTTTCATATCCAAGTCCAACCCCCCAATGCAAGAAAAATAAAAATGAATACACTGTGATTAGTAAAGAGATGTGGCTCAGTAGTAGAATTTATTTATTTGCCCAGCATGCCCAAGGCCCTGTGTTCTATCCCCAAACCAGGGACAGAGGCAAATATCTGTGATTTAAAGACTAATGATTTAAAAACATCAGCTTTGTTCATTATTTAAAAGTAAACCAGAAATCCCAGAAAATATCAGGCAAAGAAAGTGATAACTATCTATCAATCCCAAGAGAACTACAATCAACTGAATCACCATATCACGCCCCCTATAAAATGCTGTTTTCTAGATACAATGATGTCTTGTTACCTGCTGGACGGCTTGAATTGAGGCTGAGTAGGAACGAAGAGAGAGACAAAATTTCAACAAATTCTGCTGCAAAGGTGACAGAAATTGAAACGCGGCTTCCAGTATCGCATTGTAATAGGAATGATCAGTGTCTGTCAAAAAAGCACATTAACCAGAACAATTGCACGACTGTAAATAACCAAACAAGACAGTTCACAAAGCACAAGACAAACACAGATGATAAGCTGTTCCCACCTGAACTCTGTCGAGTGACTAAAATCACCAGAGGTCCACAATACAAATGGACACTTCTCTCCTTCCTCTAAACCACTCTGCTTGCCTAGACAGCTACTTTCCTACTCTTTGGATGGCTTGCTCCTTGAGGAATTCAGCTATGAAATCATTCACTCAGTAAAGTAGACTTCATCTTTACACTACGCTTCTAGAGACCAGTTACATCGCTGCTGAGGTCCAAGAATATCTGTCTACCACATCATTTACTAAAGTACTTATTCACTGACTCTGGGCACCCACAGACAGAGGCAATGGCTTCTGTCATTGTACTCTGATACTAGATGTGCTCTCAACTAAAATAACTAAGTAAAGCACTAAGGAATGCAACAAAATATTAAAGGACATTGATAGTATCATAAAATTTGATGATAAGTATTTAAACAAAAAAGCTAGCTAGGCAAAATTATTTAGAAGGAAAAGACATCTGTGTGCTACCATCATAAACCCTCTAGTAAAGGAAGAGCAAATGTACAAAACTTGTTACATAGCAAGCAGTCATTTTTGCCAGACTGTGATATGTGTGTGTACTGTCAAAAAACAAAACAAAACAATCACTCCAGAATAAATGTTAAGTGGCTTTTAAAAGCAAGCAGAACCTTTAATCCCAGCACTTGGGAGGCAGAGGCAGGCGGATCTCTGTGAGTTCGAGACCAGCCTGGTCTACAAGAGCTAGTTCCAGGACAGGCTCCAAAACCACAGAGAAACCCTGTCTCGAAAAACCAAAAATCAAAACCAAAAAAAAAAAAAAAAGCAAGCAGAAAATACAAGAAACAGAGAAAAGAATGAGTATCCAACTTTTTATTTTTATTTAACTTTGACTACAGTATGAGTTACAGGAGTTATTCAAAAAATAAAATCTTCAATAGAAAAAGTATTAACTTTGGCATGTGTGAGTGTGGTGTATACAGATATATGTGTATGAAGACACTTGTGTCAAATGGACATGAACATGCCTACATATATATGCAGTCTCAAAATTTATACCAAACGTCTTCCTTGATCTTTTTCACTGAGCCCAGAGCTTGCCGACTGCAGCTAACCTACCAGCCAGCTTGGTTCAGGTACACCCTTTCTCTGCCTCCTGAGTGCTAAGAGGACAGGTGACTAGCACATCTGCTTAGCTTGTGTATGGTTCTGGGATCTGACGCTGATCCTCCTGCTTGCACATTAAGTGCTTTATCCACTGAGTTATTTCCCTAGTCCCAATATTTACATTTTTAAAAGCAGAATATAAAAGGTTCCATATCACATTAGCATTATCTTACATGGAAAAAAACAGAAAGAAATACCTCAAATGGTCCCAGAAATTAATAATGTCAATCTTTAGATGGCAGACCTATGAATATTATTTAGCATGTTTTTATAATCACTTCTAAGAATTCACATCCCTGTAACATTAACCAAGAATATGCATCATTTTTATTGAAATTTCATTTTAAATGTTAAGACTTGAAGTTTTAGCTAAAATCCTTATTAATAAATTCATTACATGAAATCATAAAATTCTTTAAGATTTATTTTATTATTTTTAATTATTTGTTTGCCTGTGTGTTGGTACATACACATGACTGCCCTCAGAGCCAGAGGCATCAGGTCCCCTTGGAGCTGGAGCTACAGGCAGTTGTGAACTGCTGGATATGGGAGCTGGGAATCAAACTCGGGTCATCTGAAAATCATCCACACTCTTAACCACTGAGCCATGTCTCCAACTCTGTGAGATAATTTGTTATAAACAATTCTACTTCACTCTAACTCACATGACTAAAACTTATAGATGCTTGTTCAAAATCTGCATGCATTTCCATCACAAGATTCAGATGACTATTAAAATGCTATTTTAACAAAAGTTTAAAAGTAACTGAATACATTTAACTTAACAATAGTCAATTTCCAACCATTTCTATGCCAGTAATAACTGACACTTGTCTAAGCTTAATGGTCAACATTTTAATGACTGTCTTATGTCATTGAAGGAGAATATGTTCAGAGCAATACACTATTGGGTGACTTTGTCCCTATGTAAATCAATAAAATACACTTACACAAATAAGACAACTAAGGTCACTGGGTGACATCCTATGACACCACTCTCATGGATGTAGTTCATCCCTGACCAGAACATCACTATACTTCCCTATTAGCATCTTTGACTAGCAATGCCTGCAACCTAGATTACATCTTTTATGTTAGAAAATGTTCAAGAAAGCACACCATCCATAAACTAAAACTGAGCGATACAAGATACATCTTTAAAAAAAAGATAGATAAGATATATCTTTATATATATATCTTAATTTGACATCTTGACAGTCAAGTAGTCAGTGGTTAGCAGGCACAGTCAGCAGGCACAATGGAAAACATACTAGGTGGCACTAAGTTAATGATAACACACGTAACACAAAGAGATCACTTGTGTAACTATAACAAAAGAGAGAATGAATCAGACAGATCAAGTTAATACTAAATGATCTAAGATAAAATGCACTTTTGCTAAGTAGTGCCAAAACACATTAACAAAAGAGCACAACAGAGCAAAAGCAATGGGAAGAAAGGCATTATCTGCAGTCAAAGTTACAAACTGCATACACACAAAAATAATGATTTGTGGTTACACACAGTGATGTCTGCCAACAGCCCCAATTATTCAAGAGGCTGAACCAGTAGGACTATTCTAAATCAGCCTTTGTCAGACATCATTTCTTGCAAAGGGAAATAAAAATGTATTGGTCTAAGTCAGTAGGGGTTTGGGACTAGCTCAGTGGCATAGTGTAAGTTTCCCATGCACTGGGTTCAATCTTCCTACCATGACAACTCTAGTCAGTAAGAAAATAATATTTTCCATTAACTGCCATGTTACATATACTATACAAAGGAGACCATTTTTTTCTAACATTTTCCCAGACCACAAAGTCAAACAAATATTTGCTTCAATTTTACCGTGATGATCAGATGATCCAATATTTTGACTGGCTTCTACAAAACTCCAAAATTTTTCTTGACTGTCTTCTGCTAAGAACTCACTGGGAGAAAAGTGGGAGATATCAGCAATTAGACAATAAAATCTTCCATTACAAGCTATATTACTAGGGAGAATAAAAGGGGATTTACATTCCCAAATGCCTGTAGTTTGGTTTTTATTTTATTTATATGTATACATATATACATAAACATATGTATATATTATATATCTTTATGTATAATGTATATTTTCTTAATGAAAAGTAAGTTTTATTATTTCATACTAGCTATTAATAACAGCTTAATAACTTGTTCACTTGGTTATTTCTTTAAAAACCTAGAACAATAAAAATGTTATAATAATAGGGAAGCCCTAATATATAAATGACTTATGAAACCCATTAGCAAAACTCATCAGCAGTGAAAGCAGAATTAGGAAATGGCCATTCTAGTGATAGTTCTGCCCACATCCTTTCTGAAAGATCTTACAAAGCGCAAACATGTTTAGCTTAAGGTTCTCCCACAGTAAACATGAATCCTAAAAATTTTCTTGAATAAAGGTATATCTTTTGGCATCTAAAAAAACAAATTTTCAAGATCACCAATTTTCTTAGCTTAAAATTAGTACACATCTAACAAGTCAAATCTAAGAACTAACATCCCTTTTAGCTTTACACTATTATCCTAAAACAATGGTCTTTCTGAATTTCCTTCACTCAAGTCTAAAGCTCCTGAAACAAAATGCATTTAATGACCGAATAAATGATTCATGTACACTGGTGATCATCACTTGAAGCTAAGTGCTAATGTGGTAGTTATCTCTCACTGTCTTAAAGCAAACTACAGAGCTAGATCTCAGCTTACCTAGCCAAAGGAAGACTTGCCCATTACTTGCCAACACTGGGGTGTACAATTCTCACTCTACTCCACAGCTAAACACAGAGATATGGGAAAATAAGAAACAATTTCGGGTAATGCAGCTTCTCTAAAAATAGGTTTCAAAAATTATCCACTATTATTAATGTAGTAGATTTAGTGCCTTCATGAGTCTTATTTTTCTAGGCTGTCTAGCAACTAATATAAACACTAACCAGACTCACCTTAGAGTAGCTTACACTCTACAGAAACAGGGGCTAGGATGGCATGCTATGCAAATGAACAAATCCATGAACTCAAGGGAAGATGACATACTCACCAGTGGGAGAAAAAAACAAGGACTCACTAGGGCTAAATATACTTTTCACATAAGCATAAACAATTTTCTTTTTTGGTTTTTTGAGACAGGGTTTCTCTGTGGCTTTGGAGCCTGTCCTGGAACTAGCTCTGTAGACCAGGCTGGTCTCGAACTCACAGAGATCCGCCTGCCTCTGCCTCCCGAGTGCTGGGATTAAAGGCGTGCGCCACCATCGCCCGGCTAGTTTTGTTACTGTTATGAATTGTAATAAATAGCTGTTTTCCAATGGTCTCTGGAAGGGTCATTCAATCCCCTCCCCTGAAGAGAATGAGGTTGAGAACCACTGCCCTAGAGGTAATTGCAGAGTGATACAAATACAAATAAATAGGCTTCTTTTGGAGTTGCCTACAAGGCCTATTGCCTTGACTACCTGTTTGCAAATACCTACTGGAGAAGAGACTAAAAGTTAACAACTCAAAGTGGCAAATTGTCAGAGACACCATGAAACGGGAAGATGTTTGTGATGAGGAAGTTAATGATGCAAACATCATAGCCTATACACTCAACTGTGATCAAAGAAAGGGAACAAAGATTTGAGGAATTAGAGCTGAAGTATTAGACACACTTTCTCAATTCCATGGATATGTACCACAAAAATCTTCTAGGGATTGGAGATGCAACTCCAGTATTAAGAGTGCTTGCCTACCATGCATGAAATCCTGGGTTCATTATCCCCAATATCATACAAACTAGACACAATAGCACATGGCTATAATCCAACACTGAGTACACAGAAGCAAGACCAGAAGTTCAAGGTCACCCTTAGCTACATAGTAAGTGTGAGGCAAGTCCAGGATACATAAGACCCTGTCTTTAAAACAAAACAACAAAAACGATTATTAAAAAAAATAATGTATTGTGTATTTTATCACTTTAAGACTTAATTATTTTATATAATTCAAGTATGGCCTGATTGTTTATGATACTGAATCATTATGTAGCCCAGTATGACCTCAAATACACAGTTCTCCTACCTTAACCCCTCCATGTGCTGGATTTACATGTAAATACTATCATGCTAGGCTATGATGATTTCTGGAGGAGGAGGCAGGGGCGGCACTGAGGACTGAACCTAGGTTCACGCCTGGGGAGCGATCGTTCTAACACTGAGTTATACTCCCCATCTTTTATTGTTCTTGTTGCTGGATAATAGTGATGTTTTCAGATAGTATCTGGATAACTTTCCATCCTTCTGCCCAGGCAGCTGGTATTACAGATACCTCACCATTCCTAGATCTAAGATAACTCTTTTATATCACTGTCTCATGTATCCAAGACTGATTTTGAGTTCTCTATACACCAAAGCATGACCCGAACTCCTGATCCTCCTGCCTCTCAAATGCTGAGATTACAGACATGTGCTCCTCACCCTAACAGTTTATGTAGTGCCAAGGACCAATACAGTGACACAAGGGAATACTAGGTGGTACAAAAAAAAAAAAAAATTAATGTGTATAGATGTTAGTACAAATTAGTAAGATCTAACTTACTACAAAAATAAGTAAAAATAAGAAGAACCTCCAAATTTAAGGAAGTACCCAGATTTGGGAGACTCCAATGTAGAACAGGACCATCTTAAGCTGGGTGATGGTGGTGCACACCTTTAATCCCAGCACTCGGGAAGCAGAGGCAGGAGGATCTCTGTAGTTTGAACCAGCCTAGTCTACAAGAGCTAGTTCCAGGACAGGCTCCAAAGCTACAGAGAAACCCTGTCTCAAAGAAAAGAAAAAAGAAAAAAAAAACAAGTAAACCCGTGGCTTCTGCAGCTCCTTTCTCCTCCTCCACCCCCCATTCTCTTACCCTAGAGTCTTGTTCTTATGAGCAGTGTTCCTAAACCTGCCTATGGCTCAGTCCTGTGCAGCTGCAGACAGAGTCTGTGTCCTCAGAGCCCTTACATGGTACAGAGCTTAACATGTGCAAATGAGAAGTACAAGCTCACTACTGATAATCCATTTACTACCAGACCCCAAGTTTATAATATTCCAGTATACAGAAGAGAATATCTCCTTACCTGGCTTCCAATAGCAGTGGAGGAGAAAACCACTTTGTGGTCAGAGAGGTTGTAATGGCTTTGGAACTGGCCTCTGCTAAGGAAAACAGGCACAGGGAAGCCAGTGTAATTATAAGTCCCATGTTGTAACAAAGCTCTACAAAGGGAAAAAGAAGAGAAAGTAATGTTAAAATTTCAAAAGGAAGCACAAAACAACACTAATACTTAGGGACACAAAGTAAGAATGAAGGTACATGAAGCATGATTAATAAAAACTCAAGAGTCAGAAATTGGGGTTCAACCTGAAAATCCGAAAAGCGAAACAGTCAGCCACTGGCTCTTACCTTGACCTCAGTCTGAAATGGCGATTCTGCCTCCCAGAATCTCAGAATGAACTATGTCTGAGAGCTGTCTTCCCCCATCTTATATTCCTCTCTAGGGCTGGGATTAAAGGCGTGCACCACCTGATTTCTATGGCAACTAGTGTGGCTACTGGGATTAAGGGTGTGTGTCATTGTGGCTACTGAGATTAAAGGTTCATGTTACCATAACCTGGCCTGTAAAGTTGGCTAGTGGGACTGTTTTACTCTTAGATCTTCAGGCAGTCTTTATTTATTAAAATACAATTGAAATGCCACTACAGGTATAGAAATCAAATGCTTCTGAAACAGACAGCATTTAACACCTTGATGGTCCAAAAGGCAATGCTGAGTACCTGGAACAAGGAGAGCTAGGGAGTGAAAGCTGGCGACAATCTTTCCTACAGGATGCCAGTTCCATTCATAAAGTATGAGGATAAACAAAGCTAAGATAGAAGAAATACGAATGAGTGGTGCTATAGACTGAATCCTAATCTACAAAAAAAGAGGTGGGGTATGTTGCAATAGTAATCCCTCTGCCTCAGAATGGGAACTGACTTGGAGACAAGGTGATAAAATTCTGGTCATTAGTACAGTAATCCAGTGAGACCAGAGTTAAGGAAGGGAGAGAGATAAACAGACCCAGAAAAAGGACCTGTGAAGAGAGAAGTAAACACTGCAACTATACCAAGCAGTATCTGCGGGTCTGATGCTACTAGAGACTGATCAGGCAAGCAAAAGTCCCTCCTCCTTGTAGATTTGGAGGAAATCTGTTGCAGCCACACTTCAACTGAGGACTTGTAGCCTAAAAACTAGAAGACAATGAAATCTACGGCCGGAAGCCACCCAGTTTACGGCTCTTCATCTTGTTAGCTCTAGGATATAATGTAGTGAGTTTCAAAAGTAATGAACTCAAAGACTGGATCTACAATGGGCAAAGACATCAGTAACGTTTCACGCCAACTGCTCCCATCTATAAAGTAGGGAATCCAAGTTCCCAGGAAGCAGTACAGAACTGCCTTACTCCCATCAGCAGCCTCTCCAAGCAAACTGACATTCTCAGAGACAGCATCCCAACCCCTGCAGAAATCCCCTTCAGGTCTTGATTGACCTCAGTTCTCATGCTAAAAACTTACCAACAGAACTTCCTTAATCAGACACACATTCTCCACCGAGCTATAGACAGGTCAGCACCTTCAGGCTAGAACTTGCCTGGCACAGCATGATGCCCATTAAACCACAGGGCCACAGAAGAAAAGGAAAAGCCAGGCCAAGTGACTCAAGTCTATATATACCCTTAGCTACACAGGAAGCTGGGGTGAAATTAGGATTAGAATTAAGGTTAGCCTGAGCAACGTGAGATGGGCAAGATGAGATCTCTTCTAAATTGAAGAAAACAAAAATCAGCATCTAACTTTGGATGGGACACATGAGAATGAGAAGATGGGAAGTACTATATATTCTGTGCTTCTAAACGTCAGGCTCTGGCAGGCTCACCCTGGTCACACCCATTCCTTGATACTGGTTATAAAATCTATTAATGAGATGGACACAAAAGATATTGAGTGAGCCGATCAGGATCTACATTTTTACTGATACCATTTATGCTAAGAGCCTACTTTACACAATGCATAAAGACTGAAAAATAATTGAAACAAAATATAGAAATAGAAAAGTATCTTTTAGAAGCACTGCCAACTTCTCTACAAATACACAAACAAAACAACAAAAACTTGAACATTCCATGTGTAAATAAAAGACTAAGTCCTAAATGGGATGTCTTCATCAGATCGTCTCTTCAGGGCTCAGAATGAAGGATTCTGTGTCTCCCCCATCCACAGGGGAAAGCAGAGGAAGTAGGCTCCACCAAGCAAGTCTCCAGGGACGAAAAACTGAAGCAGGGGCTTTACTAGCTCCAACCTCATCTTATCCCCTTCCTCCATCTTGAGAACTTGCCCTCCCACTCACAGGGTGGGGAGCATCCTTGTCTGCCCTTCACTTTAGTTTGCCCAGGCAACTTGTGTTGGCCAGTAGAATGAGGCAGGTGGATGTGTGTTGTTCCAGAATCCACGTCTTAAGAAAACTCAGGGAGTTAGGCAGAAAGATTCTAAGAGTGAGAGGTAGTGACTAACTTCAGGAAAACAGTATCCTCCAGACACAACTGGACTGCTGCACATATGAACTCAGAGACAACAGCACACACACAGCCTGCATGGGTTCAACTGGACTGCTGCACATATGAACTCAGAGACAACGGCAGCACACACACGGCCTGCATGGGTTCCAGCCAGACTGTGTTCCAGCACTGAAAGGAGGAAGTAGACATGGGCTCCCATGCCCAAGCAAGAAGCTACCTGCAACAGACACCCACTTGCAAAGTAAAAATGGAGCCTTAAGTCTGCCTGAGTACATTAACAACCTCAGGGTAGGCCCCATGCCCAGCAGTAAAGTCAACACACACACACACACACACACACACATACACACACACACACACACACACATACACACATACACACACACAAAAACCCTCAATATTTTTGTCTCAAGTTGCTTTATTTGAGTATTTTTTTGTCTTATGGGTCTTTTGCTTGTTCATTTTGGTTTCTATTTTCTGAATGTTTTGCATGTTGGGGTAAAAGTTTCTTGTTTGGGGGGAGGGGCTTCGCTTGTTTGTTTTTTAAAGAGAAACAGAGCCAAGTGGTGTTGCCACAGTCAGGAGGCAGTGACCAGCCTGGTCTACATAGAGTTTTCTAGGACAGCCAGGGTTATTAAAGAGAAACCCTGTCTCAGAAAAAAAAAAAAAAAGAAAGAAAACAAATATATTTTTCAAAAAAAGGAAAGAATGCCCAATCTCAAAGTATACTATGGAGCAACACTGAGAAAGAGAAGCTGGTGCTGGCATACACGTAACAGGTTGAGTTCGAGGCCAAGCCTGATCTACAGAGCGAGTTCCAGGACTGGCTCCAAAGTTATAGAGAAACCCTATCGTGGGAGGAAAAGAAAAAGAAAAAGAAAAGAGGAAACAACAGAGAAAGGGGTGTGACACCAAGATTCAATATGATTTACAGAGGTCAGGGCCAAATGGCTAGTTCACAGCAGCACTTGAAGGGGAGTTATAGTAATATACATATACAGGGAAAGCGAAGGGAAGCTCCTAAAATGGTGGCTTCTTGTTTCTGGAAGGCATTTCAAGGGGAAACAGTTGTAAAGCATGGAAGCAGGTATCTAAGGAGGACCAAGAGGAGAAAGAAGAGGACCCAGGGGACCTACAAAATACCCAAGCCAGCATCAACAGAGCAGGCTTCCAGTCTTCAGGCCTCTCCCATCCCAAAAGAATAAAGTGGCTACTTTTCCTTTGACATCAGCTGTCACCCTGGTTACACACTCAGGAGGCAGAAACAGACAGATCTCTGTAAGTATATAAAGATAGCCTGATCTACATGGTGAGTTAGAGGCCAGCGAGATACATAGTAAGACCCTATCTCAAAAACATTTTTTTACCATTTTCTTTTTTTAAATTTTTTATTAATTTTACATACCAACCACAGTTCCCCCTCCCTCTCCTCATCCCACTTCCCCTCACCCCATCCTCCATTCACTCTTCAGAAAGGGTAAGACCTCTCATGGGGAGTCAACAATGTCTGGTATATCACATTGAGGCAGGACCAAGCCTCCATTCCTGCATCAAGGCTGAGCAGGGCATCCCACCACAGGGAATGGGCTCCAAAAAGGTAGTTCATGCACCAGGGATAGATCCTGGTCCCACTGCCAGAAGCAGAACAAACCACACAATTGTCATCCGCATGCAGAGGGCCTAGGTCCGTCCCTTGCAGGCTCCCTAGCTCTCACAGTCCAGAGTCCATGAGCTCCCACAGGTCAGCAGTCTCTGTGGGTTTCCCCGGCATGATCTTGACCCATCCTTGCTTATATAATCCCTCTTCCTTCTCTTCAACTGGAGTCCCAGAGCTCTGTCCAGGGCTTGGCTAAGGATCTCTGCATCTGCTTCCCTCAGTTACTGGATGGAGGTTTTATGATGACAATTAGGCTAGTCACCAATCTGATTACAAGAGAAGGCCAGTTCAGGTACCCTCTCCACTATTGCTAGGAATCTTTGCTGGGGCCATCCTTGTGGGTTCCTGGGAATTTCCCTAGCACCAGGTTTCTCCCTAATGATGGCTCCCTCAATCAAAGTATCTCTTTCATTGCTCCTCCTCTCCGTCCCTCCCCCAACTCAATCATCCCCATTCCCTCCCTTCTACCCCTTCCCTGCCCCCAGTTACCCAGGAGATCCTATCTATTTCCCCTTCCTAGGGGGATCCTTGCATCCCTCTTAGGATCCTCCTTAAAAACATTTTTTTAAAAGTAATTAAAGCCGGGCGATGGTGGCGCACGCCTTTAATCCCAGCACTCAGAGGCTGGGATTAAAGCAGAGGCAGGCGGATCTCTGTGAGTTCAAGGCCAGCCTGGTCTACAAGAGCTAGTACCAGGACAGGAACCTAAAGCTACGGAGAAACCCTGTCTCGAAAAATCAAAAAAAAAAAAAAAAGTAATTAAAGTCAGGTGATGCTGGAACGCATCACCTTTAATCCCAGTACTCAGAAGCAGAGGCAGGAGGATCTCTGAGTTCAAGGCCACACGGGTCACCAGAATGAGTTTCAGGACAGCCAGGGTTACATAGTGAAACCCTGTTTCGAAAAACACACAAACAAGGTAATTCAATAAAGTAGAGCACAACTAAGGAAGATTCTTTTATATATCTGTTCATTTTTATTTCCAAGATATTTTTTTTATTTTAAAGATTTAATTTTTTATGTGTATTGGTACTTTGCCTGCCTGCCTGCCTGCATGTATGTTTACCATTTGTGCCTGGTGCCTGAGGAGGCCAAAAGAGGGTGTCAGAGCCCCCAGAACTGAAGTTATAGATGATTGTGAGCCACCATGTGGGTGCTGGAAATCAGAGACGGGTCTCCTGGAAGAGCAGTCAGTGTTCTTAACCACTGAGCCATCTCTCCTGTCCCCTGAGGAAGAATCTCAAAAGTGACCTCAGGGCTCCACACCCTGGTGAATGCACATCCCAAACACACAAGAAAAGCAAAATGGGAAATTGACAAGATTGTAAGGAGGATAAGAGGAGGGAAGCTGGAGGGAATGGGAAGAGGGGAGGGAGTGGGAACTGGGATTGGTAAGTAAAATGAAAAAAGATAGTTTTCTTTGTTTAAAAAAATAAAATAAAGGATAAAAGTGAGAGGCTACATACACAAAGGTACTCTTGCACTATTTTAAATATTTTAAAGATGTATTTCTTATTTTTACTTACACGTATATATGTGAGACTGAGCTCATTTATATACACCATGTGTGCACAGGTGCCCAAGTACCAGAGAGCATCGGATCTCCCGGAACTACATTACAGGGAGTTGTAAGCTGTCTGTTGTGGGTGCAGGGGGCAGAACTCAGGTCCCCTGCCAGAAAAGTAAATGATCTTAATTGCTGCCATCACCGCTCCTGCCCTCCCTTCTTTTACAGAGAAATGATACATCCTTATGAAGTATGGCACCACTGTTTATAACAAGATGAAAGATATACATTAAAGAGTAGCTTTGCCAACCTAACCCCACGCTTGACCTCACAAGTGATACCAGAGGGAGATGTGTCCGGAGAAACAAACAGGTAAGTACTCATTTGTTTGAAGATACTTTCATTTTATAAGCTCCACTAGCATTCTGACCTTAATGGTCCTTATATGTTGCTTACAATGATGAGTATTCCGAAGACGGCAACAGAGGGAGCAATGCTGGTAGCATGATGGACAAACAGGCAACAGTCTAACAAGTTATAGGCCCTAGTCTACTATCAACCATCTGGGAGCTCCTGGAGCATTTAAACCGACGTTTGCTTAATGATCCACAGTACAATATAAAAACTGGATAGCCGGGCAGTGGTGGCGCATGCCTTTAATCCCAGCACTCGGGAGGCAGAGGCAGGCGGATCTCTGTGAGTTCGAGGCCAGCCTGGTCTACAAGAGCTAGTTCCGGGACCGGCACCAAAGCAAAAAACTGTATAACAGGTGTACAGAGCAGGATGGTGATTCATTCTTAAGATGTTACCAAATTCCTTCTTTCTCTTTCAAGACAGAACTTGCTATGTAGCTGGGGATGACCTTGAATTCCAAATCCTACTGCCTCTCTCAAGTGCTGGGATTACGGGAAAGCACCACCACAGACCTAGCTACTTGCTTCAGCATTTTTAAACTGAAGAAGAGTTAGCAAACTCTTTAAAAAAAGAAAAAAAAAGGCAAAAAAAAATCTTCAAACTGCAAGTCTACCAACTGAATTTCAACATGTTCAATAGCAGCAAAGAAAAATAAGAAAGCATCCAATCCAAGTGCAAAGAAATTAACTTGACAAATTTACACCTAATAACCATCCGCTGCGGCTCGCATAAGCTTGGTTTCAGCTCCAAAGTTACTATTCATCTGAATGAGAATGAGGAGATACCTGCAAAGACACTCTAACTGAAAAATCTCCACAGCTCCACTGAGTCCCACCTAGTTAAAGGTGCACTAAGACTCCTTCCTGCTACAATACAGAGTGCTGTTTACTTCCTTTAATAAAGTTTTAGGCCAGGGAGGTGGCTCAATGGGTAAAGGCACTTGCTACACAAGCCTGATGACCTGAGCTCAATCCCCAGACTCAGTGTCCACACGCTCACCATGACAAACTCTCTTACTCTGTCTGTCTCTCTGTCTCTGTCTCTCTCTCTGTCTGTCTCTCTCTCTCTGTCTCTCTCTCTCTCTCTCTCTCTAAGGAAGTTCTACCAAGATGGCTCAGTGGGTAAAGGCTCTTGTCAAGCGAGCCTGGTGACCTGAGTTTGATCCCTGAAACCCACAACAGAGGTGGGTGGTGAGAACAAACTCCACAAAGTTGTCCTGCACACACAGGGACAAAAAACTACATAAATAAAATAAAATTTTTAATTTAAAAAAGAAAAGTTTCAGCTAAGTTTACCAAAAGCGAAGCAAGCCACGTGAAAAGGCTCCAATCTGCTCCAATCTGGTACAGTAGTTTTAACTAGCTCTTTAAAATGTCTTCAAGCAAGCCCGGTGATGGCCGCCTAGCCTCAAGTCCCAAAGCTACTCTGGGTTACCTGAGATTCTATCTCCAAAGGGGGAGAGGGGAGCAACAAATAAAAATATGTCTTCATGCGTTTGCCTGTGTACAAGATATTTCTAGGAAAGAAAGCACTTTATACTAAAATAGGCTTGCACGTGCACGGATGTTTCCAAGGCACGGTTAAGGATCAGATCCCAGGTCTCAGAACAAGCAAAACATTCTCCTTCTCGAACCTGGCAACAAATGCAGAACGAGAGAGTTCCGACAAGCAATGAGAAGAGCTCACGTCCTTAACGTATTGGAGATGCAAGCGTATCTTCTGCAGGTCACAGTTATTAGTGAAGCGGATCGTCCAATTTTATTCCAAGAGATCTTATCACTTACAGAAAACGATAACCAAGAGGTTAACCCGTTTTCATTTAGGGAAAACAGAAACCTATAAAAACACCAACTCGTTCTCCAGAGACATGCCAAAGTGCTGGTTCTCAACCTACTTAGGGTCAGGCTTGGTCTAAATTCCTGGGGGCACTTCCTCCTCCTAACACCTCAAACCGAGTTAGTACGGCTGGAGAGAGCCCGCCGACTCACGCACTGAACCTAAGACCGCTGGGGACAACTTGAGGCTTTCGCAGAGAGAACACTGGAGGAGAAACCGAGTCGGGGTAGACCAAGGTGACTCGAACTCACGGTCGCCTCCCGCTCTGGCCCCTCTCCTGTTTCCGAGGCCTCCCCACGCCACCCGAGGTACCTGTCACCCGCCGAGCAGCCGAGGCAGCCGAGGCGTTCGCATCCCCCCCGCTGCCCATGCCCGGACCGCACATCGTCCACTCCGGTGTCAGCAACGACGCCCGGGTAGGGCGGGACAGCGGCGACCTCGGTGGAGGCTGCGCCAGTGAGAAGCCGACACGCGCCTTTCCCGCCGCTGCTCACAAGCCGGTTTCTCAAAGCAGCAACCCAGTTGCCAGCCACCCCTGCACTTCCGCTTCCTTGAGGCGAAAGCAGGACAACTTCCGCTATAGAGTGCGGGCTGGAGTTTGCCAGAGCGTCCCGCATCCGCCATATTGCCAGTCGAAACCTCGCCCCTCTTTTCCGGCCCCTCCTCTCTCGGGGTCGAGCGGGCGAGCAGTCCGGATAGCCTCTACCTTCTCAAGTCCCGGGAAGAGGCTAGTCTATGTGGCTGATCTCCAAGGTTTCGCCCAAAGGTGCAGGCAGATAGGTATTTCAATCTTTGTTTTTCAGATTTTTATCATTTATTACCTTCAAGTTAAATCAATGTGCAGTTAAACTCAGGCCGCAAAGGCAAGTGCATCTTTGTGAGTTCAAGGCCAGCCAGGACTGCTTATAGAGACCCTGTCTCACAGGGGAAAAAAAGGTTATAAATTTGTTTCGTAGTGTGTGATATTAGTTAATGCAAAAACACATAATTAGTCAAAGTGCTGAGAATAAGTGATTGTTGACCTCTCAGCCCTGAATAAAGAATCTGTATCACCTCCTCCCAAGACCCAAAGACCACCCGGGGAAGAGAGCAGAAAAAACAAGTCCGTGCTCTTGCTGCCAAGGTGGAAGACCCGAGCTCAGTGCCCAGAATGCACAAAAAACCCAGGCTCAGTGGATAAAGTGGCTGCTGCCAAGTCTGAAGAGGAGTTCAGGGAAGGTGGGGGAAGCAGGAGGACGGAGGGGGAGAGAAAAGAAAAGAAAAAAAAAAAGACTGGAGTTCCAATTGCCCTGGCAAGGTGGCTATCTAAACTAGCCAGAATTATTCAGCTCCAAATTCTCAAGAATTCAGTCTCAATAAATAGGGAGTGGCTGGGGAGAATAATCAGTTACTAAGTGTCTATTGAGCATGCACATGAATGTGTGCGTGTACACGCACATACTCACACTCACACACACACACACACACACACACACACACTCACAAAATAAGCCAGATATGCTATGGACTTAGAGACAAGCAGATCCCTGGGGCTTGCTGGCCAGCCAGGCTGGCTGCTGAACGGGTGAGTTCCAGACTGTGAGACACTCTCAGTAAACTAAAATGAATAGTGTCCTGAGAACTGATACCTGAGGTTGACCTCTGGCTTCCACACCCAGGTGCACACATGTGCACACCAATACAGAGAGAGAGAAAGAAAGAGAGAGAGAGAGAGAGAGAGAGAGCATGCACACAGCACTGCGCTTTCCGCTCTGGTTTTGGGAGCAGTGCTCTGTCCTGAAATCAGTTCTCATAGGTTTTTATTTCATTTTATTTATTTGTCTGTTTCTTGCTGTGAGGACAGGGGAGACATTTGAGCCTCTTGTAGGTAGAACAGAAACTGGAAGTCTAAGACTCACCACACTTAAGGTGAGTTGTGATAGAACTCGGGTCTCCAGATGACCAGTGCTGTTCAATAGACGTTAAGTGTCGGCCCGGGCAGTGAGACGGCTCAGCAGGCAGAGGCACCAACAACTCTACGCACTGGAGTTGGGATACCCGTGGTAGAAAAAAAAAAAAAAAACAACTCCCAGAAGTTGTCCTGTCTTCTGAAGTCCACATGTTGTACACCGAGGCACACATACACACATGCACAAACAAGTGTAAAGTGTGGGCTACATATGCAGTTTCATTTTTCCTTGTTAGTAATAGCAGTTTCTGATGAGGATTGAATCCGTGGCTTCATGCATGCAATGCATGTGCTTTACCACTGATTATACCCTCGCCCCTTTGTCCTTTACGACACTCGAGGGGCTGACAGAGGTGGCTGAGCAGCAGTTGCTCTCACAAAGGACCCTGATTCAGTTCCCAGCACTCACATGGTGGTTTATAACCACCTTAATTCCAGTTCCAGGAGATCTGGCTGCCTCTTCTGATCTCTGCAGGCACCAGGCATGTACATGGTCCACATACATGTGGACAGGCAAAACACACACACATAAAAGGAATAAATCTTTCGAGTTAAAGTATGCTGGTAGCCACTTCATTTCCTGAGACAGGATCTCACCATGTAGCCCTGGCTGACCTGGAACTCATTGTAGACCAGGTGGCCTTGAACTCACAGAGAAGCCTCTGTGCTAGGATTAAAGGTGGGAGCCACCCTGCACAACCACATAGCCACATTTTTTTTTAAATATAAGGAGGTTCTGGGTCAATAACCCAGTCTCTAAAATGTTTGTCAAACGACTATTAGGACTGGAGTTCAATCCTAAGCACCCATTAAAAGCTTCTTATAGAATGCCTCAAAACCCCCCTCAAACAAAGCAGGTACAGGTTACACACCAGAACTTGATGCTAAGTACTTGTTGGGGCTGGAGAGATGGCTCAGCAGTTAGGAGCACTGGCAGTTCTTCCAGAGGTTCTGAGTTCAATTCCCAGCAACCACACGGTGGCTCACAACCATCTGTAATAAGATCTGGTGCCCTCTTCTGGCCTGTATACATAATAAATAAATAAATCTTTAAAAAAGAAAGAAAACCGGTTGCTAAAAACACCATACACTTTAGCCACAGGACATGAGAAACCAAATTGGTGCTGACCAAGAAGATTCTCCCTGGTGACTCGCTTTCATAGTACCAGATGGTATGCAGGCTGCTGGGAGGAAAAAGCCATCAACGCCTTATCCAGCTGTGAAGACTGAGCTCCAGTAATGACCAGAATGACAAGCTATGCTGTGGATGCGATGGTGGCATGAGTTATAGGGATAGCCAAGTGCTTTCTGATTGGACAGAAGGCTCATTCCACAGTAGAAAATAGAATGTTGATATTGTGAATCTGACTGAGACCCATGACTGGGGAGCTCGTGGGCCCTAGAGGTTAACTTACTACTATTAATTTTGATAAACAAACATAGTATCCAACTGCCCTCTACGTTCATATCTCTCTATCCTCAGATTGGTATAGCTATCAGACCTCGTCTGAGAAGTTTTCTTTTACAGTAGACAGTGGTTAATGCTGTAACTCACAACTGGTCAGAGTACAGGGAATAAGTCCTGTAATGATCAGTTACAATTGCGACATACATTATCACACCCTGACCCCTACAGACTGAAGGACCATTGAGGAAGAGCTCAGTTACGAGTGAGACACACATCACACCCTGACCCCTATAGACTGAAGGACCGGACCGTTGAGGAAGAGGGGACCAAGAGATTATAAAGTCAGGTGATGGGGATGGGGAGGAGTGGGGCAGAACAGTGCCTCCTGGATGTGGAAGGAATGCTGGACTCAGGAACTCATCAGCTGCTGTGGTGGCCTGCCTGAGATCCAGCCGGTCAGCATTCCAGCATGAAATAGGGAGATCATGGGCCCCTACCTTAACTGAGGAACTGGTAACACTTGGTGGCATCTGGAGGAGAGGGAGAGTCTATTTCTTTAAGGGTGCGGATCCTAGTGGGCTGACCATGCTCTAGTGGCTGGCCCCACGGTATGGGTACAGCACAGAATGAAGTCAGTAGGCTGTGAGAAAACAAAGCAAAAGAGAAACACAAAAGTCAGCACTTGGGGGTGGGGAGTAGACGGTGGGTCTGGGAGGAGCAGGAATAAATACCAGAAGACACTGTGTGTGGATTTGAAATTCTCAAAGAATTAATAAGTGTTATATATGTATATTAAAGTCTGGTGTAGAGGGCAGACACAGGAGGATCCCTGGAATTCACAGACCAGTCAGTCTAGCCTAACTGGTGAACCTCAGGTCTCAACGAGAGATCCTGTCTCAAAAACTAAGATGGGTAGATCCTAAGGGATGATGAAATTTGGCCTCTGGCCTCTATATGCATACACACACGTGCATATGTTCCTGCACAGTCATGAATGAACACACAGAGCAAAAGGAAAAAGATAGAATTCACTTTGACATTTTATTTCACCAGGTATACTTAAAAAAGTTACCTGTTAAATGTATTTATGAGGGGGCTGGAGAAATGGCTTTGCGGCCCAGAGCATTTGCCGTTCTTGCAGAGGACCTGGCAGATTATAACCATCCATTACTCCAGTTCCAGGGAATCTGATGCTCTCTCCTGGCTTCTGTGGGCTCCTGGACACACACATATGCTATGCATAAAGTCATATAAGCACACACACATAAAATATCAGAAAAAGGCTGGGCGGTGGTGGTGCATGCCTTTAATCCCAGCACTCGGGAGGCAGAGGCAGGTGGTTCTCTGTGAGTTCGAGGCGAGCCTGGTTTACAAAGTGAGTGCCACAACAGATTCCAAAGCTACAGAGAAACCCTGTTTCAAAAAAAACAAATATATATTTTTCATATATATATATATATGAAAAATAGATACAATTTTAAATGTAATTATAAAATGTTACCGTGACTTTTTTTTTTTTTTTTTTTTTTTTTGCTTTTTCGAGACAGGGTTTCTCTGTGGTTTTGGAGCCTGTCCTGGAACTAGCTCTTGTAGACCAGGCTGGTCTCGAACTCACAGAGATCTGCCTGCCTCTGCCTCCCAAGTGCTGGGATTAAAGGCGTGCGCCACCACCACCCGGCGACATTTTATTTTTCTTTTTTTTTTTTTGGTTTTTCGAGACAGGGTTTCTCTGTGGTTTTGGAGCCTGTCCTGGAACTAGCTCTTGTAGACCAGGCTGGTCTCGAACTCACAGAGATCCGCCTGCATTCACAGAGATCCGCCTGCGACATTTTATTTTTCAAATTGTGTGTGTACCCAATTAGCTGGCTATGAGTTTCTAGGGAGTGTCCTGTCACCACCGCCCATCTCTCCGTAGGAGCACTGGGACTAAAGGTGTGCACTACTGTGTCCCGCTTTTTTATGAGTTATAAGAATATAAACTCATGTTCTCTTGATTGAGCAGCATCTTTCCTGCCCTTACTCTCGTGTGTGTGTGTGTGTGTGTGTGTGTGTGTGTGTGTGTGTGTGTGTATGTGTTTGAAATCTAGTGCACACTTCAACTCTGTGATCTAGGGCTCAGTGCTCAGTAGTCAGACTCTGTGCTAACTGCTGCCTTGCTGTTATTTATTGTCGTCAGTAACACCAATAATAAACAGAGCTCTCTGCGCCTCTGATTCCGTAAGCACTCAGGGCCACAGCCACTCCCTCCGTTTATCCCCCACCTTTGTTAACATTGTCTCTTCAAAGGACATTTCCTGTCCACAGCATTCAGAGTCCAGACCCCCAGCCATTCCCTCTCTCCTGCATCTGCTTGATTCCTCCCCACCCCGTATATTCATAGAGAATCTCCACCACTCATTAGACTCCAGCTTCAGGACAGTGCTCAGCAAGCATCCACTGCACGGCTTGCCACAACTCCCTGCTCTGACTGCGAGGACACACTCTGCTGTGGCTACTCTCCTCTAGTTAGCCTGCAAACATAGGCTATACCTTGATTTTTTTTGTTTCTTTGTTTTCTTGAGACAGGGTTTCCCAGTAGCTATGGAACCAGTCCTGGAACTCGCTCTGTAGACCAGGTTGGCCTCAAACTCACAGAGATCATCTGCCTCTGCTTCCCGAGTGCTTAAAGGTGTGCACCACCCAACTAGGGTACACCTTGATAATGTCTCTCGAGCTGCTGGGGAAAAGAACATCGAATCCCAGACCCAGGAAACCTCTTGCTTTTCATGCAGAAAGCTAAGACTTCAGCTGTGTGTGCCTTTTCTCCTAAGATTGAGTTTAAGAGTTGTCAGATTCAAAACTAGAGATGCCAATCAGTTGGTGGGCTGCTTTACTAGCACACAGGAAGTCATGTGTTTGATACCTAGTGCCACAAAACTGTTTGTGGTGGCACATACCTATAATCCTAGTATACAGGAGGTAGGAGCTGGAGGATCAGAAGTGCAGGGTTATCTTCAGTCGTATAATGAGTTGGAGGCCAGCCTAAGTCAATAGTAGAGAAATAGGGAGGAGATACACTCAGGTAGATCTTAAGACCAGAAATTTGGTTCATAAATGTCTTCATTCAGGGCGATGGTAGAACACACCTTTAATTCCAGAACTTGGGAGGCAGAGGCAAGTAGATCTCAGTGAGTTCGAGACCAACCTGGTCTACAAAGTGGGGTGTGGTGGGGGTTGGAGAAATGGCTCAGAGGTTAAGAACAGAGTTCAATTCCCAACAATGACATAGTGGCTTACAACCATCTAGAAAGAGATATGGTGCCCTCTTCTGGCCTGCAAGCATACGTGTAGACAGAACACAATATACATAATAAACAAATCTTTTAAAAATGTTTTCATTCATTCGTTCATTCATTGAGAAAGGGTCTCATTACATAGCCATGACTGGCCTAGAACTCACTATGTAAACCTGACTGGTTTCAAATTTATAGAGATCTGCTGCTTCTGCCTCCTGAGTGCATGACTGTTACTACCATGACTGTTGAGGTTATTTATTTATTTAGTCAGTTAGTTACTATTCTTTGACAATTTCATTTATGTATATCCATTGTTTCACCCTGTTTCCCTCCCTCATTCCCTTCCCACTACCAGGCACCCTCCTGTTTTCCTGTCTTGCCTTTGTTCTGTGGTTTTGTGACCACTCAGTTTAATCAGGGTAGCTTGCGTACGCATAGGGCAGGGGTGGTTATTTCTTGGAGCATGAGCAACTTAGCGATGGCTATACCATTGGAGAGCATTAGCCCCCGTCTACCAGCTCCTCAGAGACGGTGAGGCTATCGGCCACCAAGAGCTGTCCAGGAAACAGCATTTCATGGGTCTCCTCCCACTCCTGAGTTCCTTAATTCTTTTTAGCCCGTCTTCTGCAACATTCTCGAAGCCATGGAGTATGTTACACAGATGATCTCCTCAGGGCAGAGTGTCCGACAGTCAGTTCTTTTCAGTACTTCACACGTCATGTTTCTAAGATTGGAGGTAGGGTATCAGACCTGCAGAACAAGTGCTGTGATTTGGACAGGATTTTAGTGGTTTTCCAGAAATTTCATGACTTCAAACTGTGGTCCTCCTGTGGTGATTTTTTTTTTCAGATTTTACTTTATTTACATGCATGCTTGCTTGTCTGAGCATACGGAGATCTGATCTGATGGCTTCTTCTGGCCTTTGCAGGCATCAGATATACACATGATTCGCATATATACATGCAGCCAAAGCACTCATGCACATAAAATAAAAATAAATCTTAAAAAAAAATGAAAAGAATGAAAATGTCAGTATTAATCATTGCCCTATTGACTATCTTACCTTTCTTTTTCAGACTCAAAATCCTTCTGCTTCAATCCCTCGAGTGCTGTGATTAAAGGAACACGCAGCCTTGCCTGGCTCAGACACTGGGTTCAGATGTGAGACTGTGCTTTCCCCTGCATTCTCCACGTGAGGTTGATGGAAATGATTCTATGGTGTGCTCCCTCATGCATTTTTTGTGACCATGTGGCCAGTCTTGGCTGTGACACAGAGCTAAGATGGGTTTCCTCCCTGGAGGAGGGGCAGACGTGCCGAGAAGCAGGCATAGGGGGCCTCAGCTCTGTGTTTTACATCATGTGAGTGCAGATCACATTCTAAGGAACAGCATTGGTCAGTGCCTGGGGAATAGGAACACTGTCTGGCCTCTTAGTTTGAACTTGGGTGAGGCCCTGGTAAACTATGGAAAAGAAAGCTCCCAAGCTGGACCGTGGACACAGCTGGAAGGGACAGTCTCACACCTGGTGCTTGAGGCTGATCTGCCTGCCAGGAAGCCACCTGGGTAGTTAGCAGAATAACAAAGGGCCCAGGTCCTTTGAGACCCTGAAGTCCATTACAGCAACTTAGTGATATTAAAATGCTGTGTGTTTGGACCTCTGGGTATAGCTGAAGAGCACTGTGCTTGCTAAGCCTGGGTGAAGCCTTGGGTCCTCTGCACAAGGTAGTGGTGGGGTAGTGTGGCTTCTCTGGAAGAAGGAAGTAGCTGCGGATAGCCGTGAATTTGGTCCTACACAAAATTGTAAATGTACTTAAAACATTATACAGGGGTTTCTTTTGACATTTATTTTGTAGTTCATTTAATTTGTGTATATTCTTGCCTATGACATTTGCACATGTGGAGGTCAGAGGACAACCCGTGGGAGTCAGGTTTCCCCTTCCTAGGTGGTACCCAGAGATCTAACTCAGATCAACAGGTTCGGTGGCAAGTGTCTTCACTCCCAGAGCCAGTACACCAGCCCTTGATGGATTGGTTGGTTGATCGATAGATCAATTGATTGATTGGTTGGCTGATTGATTACTCGCTCGATCGATCGATCAAATTGAGACAGAGTCTCACTGTGTAGCCCTGACTGGTCTAGAACTAGTTTAGTAGACCAGGCTGGCCTCAAACTCACAGAAATCTGTGCCTCTGCCTCCCAAATGCTGAGATTAAAGGCGTGCTCCACTAAGCCTGTCCCCAATATTGTTCTGGTTTTAATGGAATGTGCTTTCTTGCATAGTTGTTGTTTTTTTTTTTTAAAAAAAAAGGCTTCAGTGCTCAGTGCTGTTTTGCTTTACAGGTGCATGTATCTAGGTAAAACAGCTGAGAAAAGCTAACCATCTTGGAGAGATTCCTCTGATATCCCCTGGGGCGGGAATTGTTTATCTAACTAGCAGACAGTTGTAATGGGAAGGTCGGGCATGCTGGCAGGCACAGATCTGACAGAATGTCCCTTTTGAAACATTACTTTGTATGAAAAGATAGACAGAACTCAGTACAACAAATAAAGATGAACGGTGGTGGTGCACGCCTTTAATTCCAGCACTTGGGAGGCAGAGGCAGGTGGATCTCTGTGAGTTCAAGACCAGCCTGGTCTACAGAGCTAGTTCCAGGATAGGCTCCAAAACCACAGAGAAACCCTGTCTTGAAAAAAAAAAAACTAATTAGATTTTAATGTAACTTTATTTTGAGAGTTCTTATGTATCCCAGGCTAAATTCTAACTTGCCTCCATCTGTCTCCCAGGTGCTGGGATTACATGCATGGTCTGTTACTTTGGTCTTATCTAACGGTGGGGATCAAATGCAGGGCTTTATGCATGCCATGCAAGCATCCTACCAGTGGAGCTGCAGCCCAGATCTTAATGTTATTTTGTAGAAACATCTCCTTCTTCAAGAAACACATACTAAAGCTTTAGGCTCTAAGGTTTAGGGTGAAGCTCCTTCAGCCTGTACTACTTCCCAGGGGGTCCAGAAAAACAAAATAAAACAAAAACCTTAAGAGAATGCCTACACGCATGGGGAGAGCAAGGACTCCAAGCCGAAGTGTGTACTGCAGATATTGCTCAATTAGTAGCATCCTAGCATGTATGATGTCCTGGTCCTACCCTCAGCACAGCATAGAACAGGCCTGGTGGCACATACCTACAATCCCAGCACTGGAGAGGTGGAAGCAGGACCAGAAGTTCAGAGTCACCCTTGGTTAATTTAGATGGTTCTCTAAGGCCAGACTCTGTCTCAATACAAACTGGAAAAGAAAAGAAAACAGGTATGTAGACCATTATTTTAATTATCGAGTCTGTGGCTAGCTCAGGTGGTGGAAGTGCTTGCCTGAGTACCTGAATTCATTCCCAGAAGGCACAGTAGAAGAGAACTGAGTCCTAGAAGTTGTCCTCTGACCTTCATGGGAGTACTGCCAGCACTCACAGACACTCACACACATGCACACACACACATGCACACACACACAGTAATAATAATAGATAAATACGATTTTAAGAAGCTCTGAATCTAACTTTTATTATAACTTTCATTAGTTATATAATCCTTTCAAGTCTTCTGTAATCTTTAAAATGTTTCAAAGTGCCGGGCGGTGGTGGCGCACGCCTTTAATCCCAGCACTCGGGAGGCAGAGGCAGGCGGATCTCTGTGAGTTCGAGACCAGCCTGGTCTACAAGAGCTAGTTCCAGGACAGGCTCCAAAGCCACAGAGAAACCCTGTCTCGAAAAACAAAACAAAAAAAAAAGTGTTTCAAAGTAAGTTGGAGCGGGAAATGACATAGCAAAGGGCTTCTAACACTCAGCTTAAAGAAGCCAAACCCAAACCATCAGGATGTTGTCTGTCTAGAGAGAAGCCTGGGGGAGACTAGAGGTTTACCACAGCCCCAGACTGGCTGCTTTCTAGACTTTCTGTTCTGATTCCCCAAATCTGGGGACTCCAGGAAGGGAGTGCTTGGTACTCAGGATGAGACAAGCTTCAGCGGTCAAAGATATATCTGGCTGTGACCGTCGATTAGATAAATATGGGCGGCGGTGAAGAGTGACGGAGAGCAGTCTCCATCCAGTAGTGCATTCCTGGCCGGGAGGTGGCTCAGTGGCGAAGATGCTTGGTGCACAAGTGTGGATGGAGTCCTGAGTTTGGGTCCCAGCACCTATGTAAAAGTCAGGCATGTAGCATGCCTGTAACCCAAGCACTAAGGGGAAGAGACGGGAGCATCCTGGGGCTTGCTGGCCAGCCAATCTAGCCAAAACAACAGATTTTAGATTTAGTGAGACTGCCTTGAAAGAAAAAAAAAGAAGGAAGGAAGGAAGGAAGGAAGGAAAGGAAGGAAGGAAGGAAGGAAAGGAAGGAAGGAAGGAAGGAAAGGAAGGAAGGAGGGTGTGAAGTGAGTGAAGATGCAGCCTGAAGTCCAAACACCTCTGGCCTCTGCACATGCATGGCCACCCATGAGTACACTTGTGTGCACATCCACACACAATCCAAATTAATTGATTGATTGATTAAAATGGGTTTTCTTCCCTAAAGGCTACCAGAGAACATCACTGAACCTACGACGTGTGAAGAGAATGTTCTCAGTGAATGCTGGTGGTTCAGGGTTCTCATTTTATGTCTATGGTTCACTGGTTGCGGTCCTCTCATGATGGACGGCTTCTCCAGAGTGGGTGGCCTTACTTTTGTGGGTTACCGAACCACATCCATCCACTTTTAGAATCCTGGCTGAAAGAGCTGAACAATGATGGGGCTCCTAGTCCATGTTCCTGGGGATCCCCCTAGAGGCCAGAGTGAAGCACTGACACGGGTAGCGAAGAACCCCTGCACAGGGTTCCTGCAAAACCTCGGCGGTGAGAGGTTGTTTTGGGGAGATTCAGTAGTAGCCCTTACCTGACACCTGAAGGCAATATTGTCTGTTCTCGTGGGAGTTTGTAATTCCTCCGGGTGCTTGTCAGGTACGTAAACAGGAGTGCTGTGTGCATGGGGAAATCAAGGGAATGACTAGCAGACGGGCGTGCATAGATGTGTAATGAGACATGAGATTCTGTACAGCCATCCACAGGACACTAGCATCTTCTATTCTGAAGACTTTGTAAGGGACTACAAATTCTGTTCCTGAGCCAGGATTCATGTTTCTCTCCCTCGCTCCCTTTTCATCTCTCTCTCTCTTTTTCTCTCTCTCTCTCCCTCCCTCCCTCCTTCCCTTCCTCCCTCTCTCCCTCCCTCCATCCCTCCCTCTCGCGCTCTCTAGATCGTTTTTTTATTTGTTTTTGTTTTTGTTGCCTTTTGAGACAGGGTCTCATTATGTAGCTCTGACTGTCCTGGAACTCTGTAGACCAGACTGGCCTTGAACTCACAGAAATCTGCCTGCCTCTGCCTCAAGAGTGCTGGGATTAAAGGTGTGTGCCCCTACACCTGGCTTTTAACCTAGATCTTAAGCATGAGGACTAAAGGAAAGAGAGGTGCTGGGGAAGAAAGATATACCCTAAGCCTATTAGGTTTATCGTAGAGTTCCCAGTTAAGCATCTGAATATTAGCCCTGGATATCATTTTGGTGGCTCTCAAATGGTTGCCAAGAAACATACCCACCCTCATATTCTCTCTCTCTCTCTCTCTCTCTCTCTCTCTCTCTCTCTTTGATAAATGAGATTATAGAATGGCTCTAGAGGTACCTTGGTAGGATGTCAATCAGATAAAATAAAACCAAGATCAACTAGGGTGGTACAAAAGGGGTTGGGACATATATTTTGCTGTAAACAGGGCTTCTGATGGGTTCGTGGAGATCCGCGGGTATACATCTGGGGAACGAGAAAGGTCTAAAGGGTGCTGGAATTCTTGATTTTTAGGTGGTGAGAAACTTCACCAGAAGCTTTTCCTATGTGGGGACTCCTTTCTCTTCCTGTGTCCCCAGAGTTTTCTGCCTTTCCATCCTGCCTCAAAACCATGAAGGGTCTATCCTGAAGTAAAGGCTTCTCTCTTAGCAGGGTTTCTGGAAGCCTACATCTTGTCTCAGCTATACTAAGGACTTCTGCACGGCCTCGGGCAAGTCAGACACAACCTCCGAGCCTCAGGTGGCTGCCCAATGGGACTGCCACCGCCTGCTCTGCTCTTCTTCCTCTGTTCTTCTGAGAGACGCTAGCTGCACCAGAGGACCACAGGGGAGGTACCACCTCCAGGCACATATGGGGACTCTTCCTCCCTTTTCTTCAAAAAGAGGTGTGGGGACACTGGTCAGTTAGCATCTAGCTGGAAAGGGAGATGGGACAGTAGCATGGATGGTTCCCATTTCCCTTTCAACCAGACTCAGGAATCTGGCCTGCCATTCCCATCCTTCCCTTGTGGACATCTTCTAAGCTGGAAATTCTACGCAGCTTATCTGAGGTGGGAGGCCTCTGCTGTCATACTGGGGCTGAAGACCAAGTGAGGCTAGGTTGTTATGGAGAGCAAGTCTGCCAAACACCTTGTCAAGCCATGGGAATTCCCTCATGCTCAAGGAAAGCCCCTCAGCCGTCCCAGGACCCAGCTAGGTGGCTTCCTGCTCACACCACAATAATGATCCTGTGGGGATTTTGCTTTCCTTTCTCTCTGCCAAGTGTCCTTTAGAGGGTGATTAACTAAACACTCCTTGTTTGCTTTGATCTGATTCCCTTCCATCCCAGCAACCTAGGAATCAAGCTAGCTTCCAGGAAAATGAACCTTACCAGTGGCCCACCTGTCACCTAGGAGACACAATGAGTGAGCAGGCCTGGCTGGGATTAGCACCCAGCTGGGGCACAACCCTGAAGCTTGGCTCTCCTGAAGACAGATAGAAAGGCAAGCCCTGCACTCCTCCTGCTTTGGCCAGGCTTGTCGTTGAACTTGGGGACCACAGTCTGTCCCTCAAGAATCCACGTCTGTACCTATCCCCAAGAACCCAATAAGAACAGACAAATTGATAGTAAAAGGCAGAAAGGGGAGAGTTACTCAATGTAACCACATTGGGAATTGTGTCCATCTTGGGGATCCTGAAATGAGACTGTCTAAGTAAGCTTAAATAAAGAGCTAGGAATAGGTACATCTTGGCAGTTCCGTCAAGGTGTGGTCCTGCCGACCATCATCCCTGGTTGGTCTGGGCTTCAGTCTCATCAGGTAAGATGGTTTGACAGACTGTTGGAACTGTGAAATGTCTCTTCCTAGGATAAAAGTTCTACCTCCCACCGGGCGGTGGTGGCGCACACCTTTAATCCCAGCACTCGGGAGGCAGAGACAGGTGGATCTCTGTGAGTTTGAGGCCAGCCTGGTCTACAAGAGCTAGTTCCAGGACAGGAACCAAAAGCTATGGAGAAACCCTGTCTCAAAAAAGAAAAAATTAAAAATGGGTTAATCTAGATGTGAGAGATAGCCAGTAAGAGGCTAGAGCTAATGAGCCAAGCAGTGTTTAAAAAAATACAGTTTCTGTGTAATTATTTTGGGTAAAGCTAGCCAGGTGGCGGGCCACAGCCTGCCGCTGCTCCTATTACAACACCACAAGATGAAAACTTCCCCAGGAAAAAGAAAAGGCCCCCACCAGGAGCAGTGAGGTAGAACTAGCTCTTGTAGACCAGGCTGGCCTCGAACTCACAGAGATCCGCCTGCCTCTGCCTCCCGAGTGCTGGGATTAAAGGCGTGCGCAACCACTGCCCAGTTTAACCCATTTTTAATAATCTGTGTAGCCCCACGAGGTGGTAGTTTACCAGGAAAGATTCTAACCTGTGTCTGACTCGGAGAGGAGAATCGTGGCGACTGCCTGACTCTGCTTCTTTCTCCCAGCATTCTGTTCTGTTTACTCCGCCTACCTAATTTACTGTCCTATTAAAGGGCCAAGGCAGTTTCTTTATTTAACCAATGAAATCAACACAAAACAGAAGACTCCCACATCATTGTGGGCCCTTTGTTTCAGCACTCTGCTGGTCAGATTGAAAGAAGTAAATGTCTCATTAGAATATCTTCTCCATCTTCCTAGCAATTGTGCTGCCAGGAACTGATCTCTGTCTGTCTAGGGGCTGTAATGTCAGGACCTGATCTCCATCTGCCTGGGGGCTGTGATGTCAGGACCTGGTTTTTGTCTGCCTAGAGGCTGTGATGTCAGGACCTGATCTCTGTCTGTCTAGGGGCTGTGCTGTCAGGACCTGATCTCTGTCTGTCTAGGGGCTGTGATGTCAGGACCTGATCTCTGTCTGCCTAGAGGCTGTGATGTCAGGACCTGATCTCTGTCTGCCTAGGGGCTGTACTGTCAGGACCTGATCTCCATCTTCCTAGGGGCTGTGATGTCAGGACCTGATCTCTGTCTGCCTAGGGGCTGTACTGTCAGGACCTGATCTCTGTCTGCCTAGGGGCTGTGCTGTCAGGACCTGATCTCTGTCTGCCTAGGGGCTGTGATGTCAGGACCTGATCTCTGTCTGCCTAGGGGCTGTGATGTCAGGACCTGATCTCTGTCTTCCTAGGGGCTGTGATGTCAGGACCTGATCTCCATCTTCCTAGAGGCTGTGATGTCAGGCCCATTTTCTGGTGTCCCTCAAGTGTCCCCGCTCCCGGATTCTTACTGCCACCTTGATTTTCTCTGTCGTGCTCTTGGTTGTTTGTTTCCCCTACTATTCGTTCAGAATATCATGGAAGGTTTTGGTTTGGCTAATAAATTTTTTGTTGAGATATAACTCACAAATCATAACCATCTACTTAAAAATGTGTCAAATGAAGCTCACTTTGGCGCCACGCACTTGGAAACTATGGCAGGAGCATCACCATGAGTTTGAGGCTAGCCTGGACTACACAGTAAGACCCTAGTCTCAAAAACAACAACAACAACAGATAAAAACATGCCAGTGATAGCTTTAGTACCTTCAAAGTTGTGCAGCCATCAGCAAGACCAAGACTCCACTCCTTATCTCATCGTGAGAACAACACCCTCAATGTTGTTCCGTTTGAGACAAGGTCTCTAACCCCCACGAACCTCCAACTTACTTCATGACTTTGAACTTCTCGTCCTCTTTCCTTCTGCATCTTCCTTGCTGGGTTTGCAGGTGTGCAGTACCACATCTGGTGTCTGCAGTGCTGATGACTGGACCCAGAGCCTCCTGTCTGCCAGGCAAGCATTGCAGCGAAGGCTGCATTCTCTGCCCACATCCTTTTCCTCTTCCCAGCCCTTGCTGCCTGCTAATTTCCGTGTCTGTGTTTCCTAATGTGGATGTTTCATGTGTATGGACTCATGGAAACATGTGACCCTTTCCTTTCGTTTTTGTTTTATTGCTGAGTGTTTTATGTATGTGCACCCTGTGTGTGCCTGGTGTTCAAGGAGGTCAGAAGAGGACGCCTGTAACCCCTGGAACTGGAGTTACAGATGGATGTGAACCACCATGTGGGTGCTGGGAATCAAATGTGGGTCCTCGGCAAGAGCAAATGTTCTCAACCGCCGGAGCCATCTCCCAAGCCCTCTTTATCTCATCATCATCATCTTTATTATTACTGTTGCTTATGTATGTACCTGTATGGGACCAGAGTAGTCCAGGGGAAGGTGTCAATCATCTAGAGCTGAAGTTAAAGTGGTTGTGAGTCACCTGACATGGATGCCAAAAACTGAACTTGGGTTCCTGTAGGTTGTGCTTTTAACTCCTGTGCCATCTCCGGCCCCCATGCAGCCCTTTGTGACAGGCGTCCTTCTCTCGGTCCATCCCTCAGCGTATGGATCAGTTGTTCTCGTGGTTCTCATGGCCGAGTCACACTCCACCACTGTGACTGTGGCTCTGCTCCACGGTCTCCCTTTCAGCTGGCACACGCTGGGGTTGTTTCCTACTTGGGGCTATTATGAATGGATGGATGGATGGATGGCTCTTGTGGGTTGTTCCGGGCCAGTTGGCGTACACCACGAGCAGAACTGCTGGCTCATATGGTAACTATGCTTTCTCAGAAGTCGTCAGAGCGTTTTCCAAAGCAATTATTTTTGTTTCTTAACCAAAAGATAATGCAATTCCCATCACAAGAATAAAGTAACAACACAAGCAAAATATACATGACCTTTGGGTCACTCTTTCTTTTCCAGGATGACCTTTCATTTTGTTACACATTAGCATGTACGTGAAAATATGCATACACACATTATTCTATGCATTTTAATCTACATGATATTGGCTATATATCACATTCAGGATGTCAGAAACAGGAAAGCTAGACCCAGTGGCATAGCTGGGAGACTAAGACAAAAGGATTTCAAGTTCAAGGCTAGCCTGGGCTACACAGAAAGACCCTGTCTTATGAAAATCAAAGCGGAGTTTTGCTCAGAAATAGAGGGCTTATGAATGAGGGATTTATCACCAATGCCAGAGAGAAAAGAACAGAAAGGAAGGAAGAAGAGAAGAAGAGAAAGGTCACGGGTGGTGGTACACACCTTTAATCCCAGAATTTGGGAGGCAGAGCCAGGCCAACCTCTGTGAGTTCAAGTCCAGCCTGGTCTACTGAGTGAGTTCTAGGACAGCCAGAGAGGACTACGCAGAGAAACCCTGTCCCGAAGAACAAAGCAAACAAAAAACTGTTACATCAACTTCAGACTTGCTCTCCAGTGAGGACATCAGGTCTCTGTCACAGGCAAGTAAGATGGATAGATTTTATTCCTGTAAGCTATCTGATAAGAAGGCAGCCTGAAACCAAACAAGCTACAAATTTTCATCCCTCTTTTTCCAGGCAACTAAAGCCTCGTCCAGTCTGACATTCCTATGAACAAAACTGGAGCTTTTGTTTCACAGCCCAGAGACACCTGAGGAAGCAAAGCCCGTGTCTTGATCACAAGCTCTCTGTCTGAGGACCCAGAGTGACTGGGGTTAACCAAATGGACTCTATCCGTGTGGAGTAGTAGTTCTCCGGCTCACACATACACAGACCCTTCATTTTCTTTATCCTCCCTGACACGGGCCCCACTTCCTCGGGCATTGTTTCCATAACAGAGACCTGGGCAGGGTGATGAACTTGCATCAACACATCACCTTCCGCCACTGACTGACCTTTCCACAGCTGTCCAGCTGTGCTGCTTATGTAAGAAGCCGACCATGTTGTAGAGGTCTCAACCCCCTCCCTGATCTTAGGGATTGCCTTTCCGGAAAGACCATCACCATTACTCAATGTTATCACAGAAGTTCTGTTTTTTAACACTAGGTTCTTTTTAATACTGACACCTCATGGTACTGTGCCACCTCAGTCCAACCCCCCACCTCCACACTGACCAACTAAGACAGTGAGGTATTGACCCCTCTCCCCAGGACCAGCGGGCTATAGTATCTTGGGTCTCAGGCCAGAACCACCCCCTATTCAGGCACAGATACTATGTATCTTTATTTTGTTTCAGCCTTACAGAACCATGATTGACATTAAAAATTGTGTGTGTGTATATATATATATATATATATATATATATATTTTTTTTTTTTTTTCGAGACAGGGTTTCTCTATGGTTTTGGAGCCTGTCCTGGAACTAGCTCTTGTAGACCAGGCTGGTCTCGAACTCACAGAGATCCGCCTGCCTCTGCCTCCCAAGTGCTGGGATTAAAGGCGTGCGCCACCACCACCCGGCAAAAAATTGTATATTCTTAAGGTGCACAATGCAATGGTTTGGCATGTGTGTAGACTGTAAAATGATCACCACAATCAAGCTAATTAGCCTTTCTACCGTTTCTCATAGTTGCCATTTTTGACTGGGACGAGAAGATGGAGGATCTATTCCCTTGGCAGATCCTGTCTGCCCAGTCCATCTCACTCACTGTAGTCACCGGCTGTGCATCCGCCTTTCACAGCTGGCTCTTTTGGGGATTATTTGACCCAGTGATTCCCCCTTTCTTAAGGTTGAATAATAGTAAATAAACAAAAAAAAATTTAAAAAATAGTAAAATCCCCCATCGCTTTTTATTTATCCACTGCGTGTCAACAAGCCATTAACGTTGTCCCTGTATTTTGGCCACTGTGAATAATGTTGCAGCACGCAAGGCAGTGGGAAAAATGCTTCCAAATCTGGTTTATTGGCTTTGGCTGCAGGCCCAGCAGAACTGCTTGCTGCTTGTTTTATTTTTGAGGAACCTCCATGGTATCCGTACCCCCGTGACAATGAATAAGAGTTCTCATTTCATCACACCCTCAAAAACACTTCCCTCTTGATTTCTTTGATAACGGCCATCCCTGCAGGTACGAGCTGACGTTTCACTGTGGTTTTGGTTTGTAGCTTCCTGTCGTTAGTGAAGTTCTACTCTTTTTCACATCCCCGTTGATCATTTATAGGTTTCTATGGTGTAAATGCGGTTTGTCTCCTCCGACACTCATGCGGAAGGGATTGCCACTGGAAGGTGGGGCCTCGTGGGAGATGTCAGGCCATGGGGGTTGGGAATGGATCAATGCCTCTCTGGGGTGAGGAGACAGGATCGACTCTCATAGGCATCTGCCCCCACTCGCAGACTGTGTTGCAAGCTAGGATGTTTAGTAGACCAGAGAGACTCAATGCATTTGACTTGTGATGTTTTCAACCCAGGTTGGGTTACTGGGCCAGAACCACACAGTGCAGAATGGCTTCACACTCCCACACGTCACAGAGGAAATAAATCCATCAGCTCTGATTTGGGTGGCAGTGTCCTCCTGTCTGCTTTCTCTCTCTTCTACTGTGATCTAATTTAGCTTTACTTCTTTTGTTTTTGAGACAAGATCTCACTACATAGCCCAGGCTTACTTCAAACTCACAATCCTCCCACCTTGGCCTTGCTAGTATTGCTGGTATGAGCTACCACACCAAGCTTCAAATTATACTTTTTCACTTCTTGTTTGGGGGTTTCCTGAGATGTCTATAAATTCGTGGCTGCCTGCTCAGATTTAAGACTAAAGCATAAATAAGCCACGTCAGCGTTAGCCCTGTAGAGCAGGACAAGGGACTTAACAGGATCAAGCTGGATGACCTCTGGGAATGACTTGGTGTCAATCTTTTTAGATCTTTTCTCTCGGGAACACTAGCAAGTGTTCTAGAAGATGGCTCTTTCAGTCTTCTACTTGGAGTTGTAATTATAGCCAGGCTCTGTTATGTACCCCAGACTCTCTTTGAACTTATAGGAATCCTCCTGCCTCTGCCTCTCAAGACCTAGGATTATAGCCATGAGCCCCAACTTGTAAGTGCTTCCTGCTTCCACCTGGGCCTGGAATCTTCAAAACCAATGACCTGCTGTCTTAGCCTTTCAGGAAGTCCTGCTTCTCTGATCTTCCTTTGAGTATCTCCGCCTGCGTCTCCATTTCCTTCTTTTTCAGTTCCCAGTGATAACCTTTTGAACTTCTGCACCATTTTCCTCGACCCATCGTCTATATTCCTCCCCTTAGTCACTCTGCAAGGAATCTAGGCAATTTCTGCTGTGGTCTTTCGCCTCCTCGCTTCAGCTGACTAAGTTTTGGTTTCCAATAATCAAGTTTCTAATTCCCAAGACGTCTGACTTTTTCTAATTACAGCCGTGGGAACGCTCAGGTCTGTCGGCCCTTTTGTTCCTTCAGGTATGAATGCATTCTGTATAACTCGGTGCCTTTTCTCCCACGCCATTCATGTTCCTCAAATGCTGGCCTTCTCTTGACTGTGAGCTTACTCTTGCACCTGAGGTAGAGCCCTCGTTAGCCTCAGTAGCCTCCTTGAAAGACGGGAGGTGCCAACATGTAGCTATGATGTGTACAGTGTTTGGCTGTTTCTTTTCCAGTTCCCTTTCAGATGCAACAAACATCTTTTCTTTCAAAGTATGCCCCACTTCCTCTCTTTCCAGCCCACAAAAGTTGTTTTTCAGTTCCAGTCTGGCTCTAAGCCACCATTTCCTGACCCTACTTCCTCCTTACACACACACACACACACACAAAACCAAAAGGCAAAAACAATTTGTGCTTTAATTTTTTTTCTTCCTCATCTTACCTCGATGCTCTGATTAGCAACTCAGGTTTGGATTCTGTGGTTGGTCCTCCACCCATAGGGACAGTCCAGCTTCTCTTTTACATCAGGGATAAAACCAGGAGGACTCCGCCATCCCTGTGCTTGGGCTTTTGTGGGTAACAGCTCTTGTGTAGAAGTAAGGATGAAAACAGAACACTAATTTTAATTACAGTGGTGGTCTCTTTCTTTGTGACCTCGGAAATATTCTAACTCTCTGATAAAATACCCTAAGCAAAGCAACTTCGGGGAGAAAGGGCTTAAATTAGCCCACAGTTCTGGGTCACAGGCCATCATTTCCGGGAGGTCACAGTGGCACAGCTGGTCAAACGGTGCTCCTAATCGGGAGGCAGATCACTGGATAGCTTGCTGGAGGCTCCCTCTCCTTTTCAAAGTCCAGGGGCATGAAATGGTGCCCCCCATATTCAAGGTGGGTTCCCAACTCAGTTAACCCAATCAAGAAAATTCCTCACAGGCCAACCCAATGTAGACACTCCCTCACTGAGACTCCCTTCCCAGGTAACAATTCCAGTTTCTGCAAGCTGATGACTAAAACCAATCATCACAGTGGTTACTGGGCAAAGGAAGCCATGCTCAGCTTTGGGGATGCAGAGGCTTCCTGTCCCTGAACTGCAATCATCAGGAGGTTGCCGGGCTCCTGCCCATAGGCAGATCCTCCATGACTCACTGTTTGGCCAGAGGTTCGGATCTCTGACCTCCTCTGGCCACCAGCTTTTAAAACTGGGGGTAAAGAGTTCTTCAAGCTCCTCCTCTTTGCAGGAACCCCCTCATCCACAGTCAGCAAAGTCGCTGCTTCAGTAAGTAGACTTGGGTGAGGTCATTTCTTGGGTCCATCATCAGTGCCCTGTGGCAAGAACTCGTATTTCCCCGAATCTCCTTCATGCCAATTTGTCAATCTGGTTGGATTGTGAAGTTGAGCTCCCACAAATGGAATAAAACACGGTCACCACCCACATCACAGATCAAAGAGGGGGTCCGTGTTGGCCCCGCGTGTTACTAGCCTGGCTTGGACCCTGCTGCACCCTTTTTGGAAAAACAATCACCTTGTTGCGATATTTTCACGTTCCTTCTGTGTGTTCTCTTTCCAGACACCCGGATTCTTTCTAACACTGACTGCGGTGAAGAGATGAAAAGCCTTGCATCGGTCTTCAGTTTGGTCCATTTATTTTCTATCTTTTATCAAAGTTCTTGGTTCCTGAGGTGTTTCCTACATAGTTTTCAGTGAAACATATAAATTTGTTTAGCTCATCCCCAGCAGTTTATAGCTGGGAACAGAAGGGAGCAGCTACATCGCCTGGTGACTTGCTGAACGAGGGGAAAGTCAGGAGCTGGCTCTCTGTAGGGAGTCAGGGAAAAGGGTCCATGGTATAAACTGCAATTCCATCCCACTGAGGGTGCAGGCTCTACGCTGAGGGGTGTGTGTATGTGTGTGTGTGTTGCTGGAAATTCAGAGCTGTGATACATGAAGCAAGCACTCCACATCTGAGCTACACCCATAGCCCTCCTTTAACTCCTAGACACGGTTTCCCTTTGGTTACCCGGATGTAGTGTAACAGCGGAATTAAAGTGTTTGTCTAGTAACCGTTTCGAGCAACCAGTGATGTCATAAACATAAGCCATACTTTCATTTATTTCAAGTCTTCTTGATACATAGAAGAAGATAGAAGAAAAACTATCTCTTTGGGTAATATAATTTGGCAGTTCTGAAGAATAAAGCACCTCCACTCAAAGGCTCACTGTTCTTGCTATCTTATTGTCCTTGATGGTGTGTGTTTGTTAATTTAGGAGCTTTCTTGGGTAAACTCTGTAGAGCTGTCTCCCTGTTACAGCCACTGACTGAATTCTCAGTACAGATAGGTTACTAGCCTGCTAATGACTGTGCAGAGGTTTTTAAACAATGCTTTGTTCTAGTAAGTGTCTACACCTTGCTAGACACACCGTGGGGGCTGAGGCACCTTCAGTCCATAGGCAGTTGACAAGTATACCTTAGCTTTCATCTCCTTTGTACACAAGGCCTCAAGATCAGCCAGAATTGAGAAACTGGGGGTACTTCCAGGCCATTCCTGAACATGTACGTGTCTTATAGACCCTTAGGAACACATCAGAGATTTCCAAAATTCTCTACAAAATCTTATTTTCCTAATGTGCGAAACAATCCCACACCAGTTAAGATTTAAAGGGATATTTTTTGGGGGGGGTAAAACTCACGAAACACCAACCGTCAGGAAAGTAGCGTAGTCGCCGGAACAGGAGCGGGGAATCAAGCGCAGGAACCAAGAGCAGAACCAAGAGCGCAGGCTGAGGCTTGCCGCCCCTTTTTAAAAGTAGACCACGCCCCAGTGGGCTGGTATTTCAGCAGCTATTGGCTGAAGGAGCGGAAGGTCCTCCTGCAGCATTTTCCAAAGACTCTTTTCAAGTCCCACCCACCTCCCCCAGTCTCAGTTTATTTTTATTTATTTATTTATTTATTTATTTATTTATTTATTTATTTTGGCTTTTCGAGACAGGGTTTCTCTGTGGTTTTTGGAGCCTGTCCTGGAACTAGCTCTGTAGACCAGGCTGGTCTCGAACCGTCTCAGTTTAAACGGTATAAACTGATTACATTTAACATTTGACAATGTGTTGTGGATAGGGGTTCCTCCAGAAAGACAATACCAGGTTGGGCTTCCTGGCCATTAATACCTGCTTTCTGTCAATGGCAGAGCTTCTGGAAGTCCCCATAACCCAAGCTGGCAAGACTAGAAAGCTGGGAGTGTTGACCTAATCCCTGCCATGTTCAGTGAATAGAACCCATGGACCTGGTGCCCAGAGTTCCTTGCAGCCCTTACTGTAAGATCAGAGTGGTCAGGGAGGGCAGGACAGCATGTCCCCAAATGCCCTAGCCAGATTTGAGTGCCGCCTCCTCCCACTGAGTATGGCGAAGGAAACAATACAAAAAGAAACTTTATTTTGCTGTATCACAAACCAGCAGGGAAATCACCATGATACACGTCCCCACTTCTGGTACTTCTGCCAGACACAGACCGTTCCATCCCTTCATGTCCTCAGCTGTAACACACAGGGCTCAGGCTGCCCCTGCTACACTGGGGACTTCCTAAAGTGGCCGGAGAGATTTCTCTTTGCCATATCAACCTCTCCCAAACTTCCGTCTGGGGAAAGAGTCACTGAGTCTCCCTCGTGGGTAACAAGGCTTGCTGACCCAAGATCAGGCGTGGTGGCCTATGACCGTGTTTGCTGACCCATGTCCAGACAGAGGTTTTTTCCTTTCACAGGGGTCTATCTCAGAGCCAAGTCCCATCTACTGCCCACTCTAGGAAACTCTCTCTTCAGGAGCCTTCTCCAGTCTTCAGTGAAGATTCCACAGCCACCTCCTCGATCTTCCAGCGGCACATGGGGCACCTGGCCGTGTCTTTGAAGATGTGCCAGGCACAGGAGCTGCAGAAGTGTGAGTGGCCACAGGGCATGAGGCGAGTGTTAGCGGTGTTGTGGAAGCAGATGACACACTCCTCTCCTGATGCAACTGGAAAAGGAGACAGCGTGGGTCAGGCACACATACAGGGTGGTCCACCTACCTACTGTGGATCAGTAGGTAGTCCACAGGGCAGGAAAGCACAGTGGTTAGCTAGAGCAATGGCTCAGTTGGTAAAGTGCCTGCTTGGTCTGGGTTGAATCCCCAGAAGCCACGTGAAATGTCAGGCACATGTTGGGAAAGCAGAGACCAAAGAAGTCCAGGGACTTGCTGTCCAGCCAGTCTAGCCAATCAGTGAGAGAACCTGTGTCAAAAACCAAGGTGGAGAACACTGGAGGAAAACACCTGAGATCTACCTCTGGACTCCACACACACATGCATACCAATGTGTACACACATGCACAAACATGTACACACACACATGAACAATCATGTACACACACATGCACACACGCACGCACGCACACAAATGGTTGGGGATGTGGTTCAGTTGGTAGAGTGCTTATGCACAAAACCCTGGGTTTGATTTCCAGCATTGAATAAAAACAGTAGTGATAACCAGGAGGTGGTGGCGCACACCTTTAATCCCAGCACTTGGGAGGCAGAAACAGGCGGATCTCTGTGAGTTCCAGGCCAGCCTAGTCTACAGAGCTGGTTCCAGGACAGTCAGGGCTACACAAAGAAACTTTGTCTCGAAACAAACAAACAAACAAAATACAAAAAAAAAAAAAAGAAAGGAAGGAAGGAAGGAAGGAAGAAAGAAAGAAAGAAAGAAAGAAGAAAAATAGGATTAAACTAGGCTTCAATCCCAGCATTTGAAACAGTATTGAGTGAACCTGAGTCCAGATTCAGCCACCCGAGGCTGTTTCAGACAAAGGAATATACTCTCCTAATTTGGGAATGAGCTAAAAGGCAGAAACATCCCCTTGTTTCTGGATCTCTAGCCATCAGTAAACTGTGGGAAGCCTCTCTGTGGTACCTAGAAAGATGGCTTTGAACAACCAGATTTCCCAGCCACTGCATTCGGTGCTGGGATCCAGGGATGAGTGCTCACCTTCAGGCTCTGGCATAGCCTCCCCGCTGATGATCCAGGCGTTGGCTTTAGGATCTAAGGCAGAAAGGGAAGTTCAGGGTCAGCTCCAGAAATCCACAGGCACTTCAGCAGCCACTCCCTTCCTCACTGCTAATCTCCCTGTCATGTTAGGAACCCAACTGAGAACTCTCACATCTTTCTTTGTTTTTTTCCTTTCTTTTTCACTTGTGTAGGGGTGAACTTCTACTTAAGTGCAAAGCCGCATGCAAATGCTCTCTCCTTTGTGAAACGCAACCAGCCTTCTAACGTTATTTAGGGCACTGGTCATATCTTATCATCATTTAGGACAAGGCTTGTGCCCAGTTAGAGTCTCCCATGCCCATCCTTACACTAGGCCATGGGCTGATGGCATACTGAGCATGAAGGAATGAACAATTCCTTCAGGGCCTCTAGACAGGTTCATGAAGCCACCCGGAATTCTGTCGCCACGCCACACACTCCGAAACCACAAGGATTGTCTCACCCAGCAGCTCAATGGCTTTCGTGGTCCCGTACACATCCATCACCGCCCATAGCGGGGCGCCCTGGACCAGTACGTCTTTGCGCAGCACGAGGGGGCGGCCAGCGTTGACCTTGGCGTAGAGCCAGCCTCTCCGGTTCACCCAGAAACAGACGACATTCCCCGCACGAACGAAGCCCTCTGGAAGCAGTGCTGCCCACGTGGGGCTCTGTTCCTCCAAGTCCGGGCACACGAAAGGCGGCAAGCAGGACGCGGCCACGTGTGCAGGGTCGAGGCGCGTGAAGCCCACGCGGAGGCCACCGCACCAGCCTTTCTCTTGTCGCAGCACGCGCAGCGCAACACGCTCACCGGGCCACACTGGCCGCTGGCTGAACACGATGCCATCGTGGAACGTAGAGCGCCTGTGAGCTGTGCTCCGCAGGTCATCCAGATGCACCTGCGCGCCGGTGGCATCCCCGTGGAAACTAAGGGCCTCGCTGGGCACCTCAGCGTCTGTGGGGCAGAGCAGATAGCCTGTCAGCGAGGGCCCATTCTAATCTCCTGGCTCCCCAAATAAAGACCAGCACCCTAGGCTAACCAGGCCTCCTACTGAGGACCACTTCAACGGCCCCAAGTTCCGTGGAACCACCTCCACACCCCAAACGACCTCAAGCCTCACCCGGAAAACCTCAAGGATCTACTAAAAGCCCAAAGGGCGGCCCACTCTACCTGCCTGGGTCTGTCCCCAGCTTCAGCCGTTTCTTCTGCCTGGGATGAAAATTAAAAGAACCTCTATATAAACCTTGTCTAAACTCAGCCCTGAACTATGGTTATTACTGAGATTGAACAGAAAAAGCAGCTTCTTGGTGTGGTGGTGCCGTAATTCCAGCGCTGGGGAGGTGTAGGCAAGTTCCAGGCCTGCCTGGGCTATATAAGGGGTTCCAGGCCAGGCCAACCTGGGCTATATAGACAGGGAACTATTATTAAACAAAATGAAACCAGACAGTTAGGCATATGAACTTAGATGAGGTTTATTGGGTCTTGTTGTTTGGTTGTTTGGTTGGCTGGATTTTGGTTTTTCAAGACAGGGTTTCTCTGGATAATAGTCCTGGCTGTCCCGGCACTTGCTTTTGTAGACCAGGCTGGCCTCAAACTCACGGAGATCCACCTGCCTCTGCCTCCCAAGTGCTGGGATTAAAGGCGTGCACCACCACTGCCCAGTTGAGGCTTATTGTTTTTGGTTGTTTTTTTTTTTAATTTATTTTGTAACACTTCTTTATTGGGTGCCAGGATGTATGCATGGGTGAAGGTCAGAGGGCAACTTGTAGAAATCAGTTCTCTCCTTCCACCCTGTAGGGTCAGGGGGGGGGGGGAGTTGAACTACAGATGTTCAGCTTGTCGGCAAGCACCTTTACTCGCTGAGCCCTTTCACCAGCCCCTAGATGAGATGTAACACTCACGGATTCTCACACACCTAGCCTGGAGGAGCGGAGCTGGCTTGCTGACTTGTGCACGCCCTGGCAGGTGGCCCACCATGGCCGTGCCTTCCTCTCTGTTTCTCTAACCTCCTTTCCCCACAGGTGAGCTGTATCAATGTCTCCTTCACCCCGCAAGGTGACTTCCTGGTCCTGGGGGAAGAGGGAACACAGTAGTTTCCCACAGGACAGGGGAACAAGTTGAGAAGGGTCTGCGGAGATGCCTAGGATCAGCCAAGGCCAGACATGGGCTTCAGAACCAAGGAACTTCTTATACTAAGGTACTTGGCAGTCAGGAGGGAAAGGTCCCTGTGGGGCAGCCCCTCTTCCCAGCCCTGGCTTCAAGAGAGCAGGAGCTGATCTGATCCCAGAGACCTGCCTTGCCTCTTTAAGTGGGGGTGAAGAGAGGAAGTCAGCTGACTGTTGGCTGAAAAAGAAAGATGAACTCAGTCTGAACTTGAGCCAGGTCCGGGCGAGTCCCCATCCCCCACCAGCCGATTGTCTCCTGTTCCGCTTACAGACCACAGGTCTGCTTGCAGAGCCAGACATAGGACTGAGGGCTCCTGGTGCTGCCGCCAGAGCCCGCCCCGTCACTCAGGTGGGTCACAGCCACCATTCATGTGAGGGACTCAAGAGAAGACCAGGGATAAGCTTGGTAAGGGACCTTACCAAGTGGATGCTGGAAACAGTCCCCTGCCACCCTGCTGCTGGAGAAGCCAGATGTACTCTCCAGAGAGCCCCAAGCAACAACCCTGGTCCATCACAAGAGCAGAAATAGAGCTAAGTGGGACCTTCAGCCTCATCCACTGCAGCCTCAGTGGAAAGGACATGCATCCTCTTTGGGTCTGAGAACTTTGAACTGCTCATCTCTAAATGGTGGCCAGTCCTCCCTGGCTGTGGGCAGGGTGTTCACCTAGCCATCCCCCATCCCCAGGAGGATAGAAGACTGGAAGATCTGTTCTGGAATAGAGGGAGACAGACAGACAGACAGACAGACACACACACACAGAGAGAGAGAGAGAGAGAGAGAGAGAGAGAGAGAGAGAGAGAGAGTCAGTTCACTGCCCCATCTGTTTTCTAGAGGAGAAGCAGGAGAATCTGGCTGGCAGAGTGTCCGTTCGTGAGGAAGGGGACTGCCCTAGGAATGCCCTCTGGGAGATGCAAGGGTCCCTTGGCACCCCAGGAAAGGAAACCTTGGCCTGGATGCCAGTTTGAGTGGGCAAAGCTGCACTGCAATGCAGGAGACTCCTCAGTGGCCTGTGAGAGTTACGTTCTCATGTCCTATGTTACAGGAGAAACTGAGGGATTCCACTGCTGCCTCCCCAGGTCGCTGGGTGGCCAGAGCCTCTTGAAGTTGAGAGAAGGTGTTCTCTCAACTGCATGCTCAGGCCTTGTATCCCTACCTTCATTAGCCTCTGGGCAACTCCCTGAGTGTGGCCCTTAGGAGGAGTCACAACAGGCAAGCGACAAGGGGCCTCTTGAGGCTTGGTCTCTTCTACACTCACTCTCTCGGATGGCTTGTGTGGGTTAATCACTGAGAATGGCCCAGGCTGAGTAGGGATGAAAGCCACCCTCACCCAGCGAGTCTATCAAAGGCTTCAGGACTTTGTCCCCGATAGGGGCCCCACCTTTCCTTTACAACGAGATTTGCTTCCTGACTTTAGAGCCGGGTCACAGTGGCACTAAAGGGGTGAACACCGTCTCCATTCTGCCCTGTTCCGACAGCAGAGCCTTGCAGGGATCCTCCCACCCGTTGACTAAGCAAACTGACAGATCCCACTGTTGGATTGGGGAGAGGCAGAGGTGGGCACAAGCTAAATACAACTCTCTAATTGGGTCTGTTCCAGCTGGCAGGGCTGGCACAATGTTCAGAGCACTGTCCCCTGAGGGTTGGGTTGCTGTTTTTGTGCTGAGCCCCATTTTCAGGTCAGATCCTGAGGCTCCCCAGAACAGAGTTAAGTGGAGGACCCTCTTCGATGACTCCACCTTTGGGTTCCCCAGTGCTGTAGGGAAGGGGCATTGCTGGCCTGAACCTAGACCGCTAGGAAGTTTGAGACACACAAGTCGTGTCCTTAGGGTCAGCCCATGATGGCCTCCCACTGTCAACATCTTCATCACCACCCCTCCAGCCACCAAGGCCTTTGGGGTGCCAGGCACCCACTCAGCCCTTTGCAGCCTCCTGTTCTACTCTCTGCATCCTGTATAGAAGCACTCAGAGCTTGTGGGAGAGGGGAGAGAGTCTCGGGAAAGGTCCCTTCTAATCTTCCCAGCACCAAGGAGACTGTGGACTTGGCTGTGCGCGCACACACACATACACACACACACACACCTGCACCTGTTACATGACATCCCTTTCAGCATTGGTGCCCTGCCTTGAATCCAAACACAGCTGCCACACAGAGGTGGCTCAGGGTGTGGCATCCATCCACTGTGAGTGAGCCTTGGGTGCTCGCCATGGGGCCCTAAGCAGGGTTCTGCTTGTGCATCTCCAGGTTGCCTGGTCCCAGACTCTGTGCTAAGAGCTGCCTACTCACCCACGTCCTTCTACTAAGGGACACTGTGACCACAGGTACAAGTAAGTGTCTCAGAGAAACTTCCTATCTCTTTACTATTTAGACTTAGATATTTGGAGCCTTAAAGGCCATCAGGGTGGGTGGCATTATCCCCAACCTTCAGAGGATAAAAACCAAGGACTCAGCATCAAAATGACTTGCCCCTGGGCCATCTCTAATTTGGCAAAGCTGAAATCCCTCATCTTCTATCTTCAGCCCTCTAAATTCTACTTCCCACCCCAGTCCTGTTTCTCTCTTTGTAGCCAAGTCTTAGATGAACACTGGTTACAGATAGTGGGTGGGGAAGGAGGGGTGTTTATTTCTGCAACCATCTTGGATCTGAGTCACCCAACCTCTCCTTGGTTCCTGGGAAGCCCGGAAAGTCACTGCCTCGTGCACGCCAGACCTTGGCAGAAACCTCCTCTAGCTGGCAATGACCTCAAGGTCTCAGTTCTCCCCTTTCCAGACCTCCCACCTGTACTCCCTGTGGTCCAGCCTCCAGAAGCCAGCTCAAGGCATACAGGAAGTCTACTTACTGGCCTCAGGGCTGAGGCGAGCACCCATTTGCTTGGGCTCCTCCTGAGAGACAAGTCCTTGTGTCTGGAGATGTCTGTGAAGGCCAGTGGTCAGGTTTACAAGACTCTGAAGGTTCCCCTTTTATAGGCTGGAGATCACATTACAGGGTTGATGATTAATTAGATGCTGTCACGCATGACGATATCCGGGACTTTCCCCATGATGTCTCCCGGCTCACAGTAGACCTACTACTGCAGGAGGCTGGCCTGAGAAAAGGAAGCGGGGACTGTGAGTGTGGCTGCAGCATAGAGTTCTTCCTCTCTGCCTTCTAATCAGCCCTTGCTTGTGAATGAGAACTGCCCACAGCCTGTTAATAAACATCTGGGCTCACCCCCAGCCCCCTGCAAGAACTCTGGATGTCCCTGGCCTGGGGTGAGATGTGGACATCAGAAGTTTCAAGGAGTATGCAGCCGGCATGGCTCACCATGGCAACCCCACATATAGAAGGTGCACAGCAGGTTAAACTGAATGAGCTAAATCCCAAGACCTGTGCCGTTGAGCCTGCCCGGTGGCAAGGACGGTTTGGAAGCTTATAAATACCCTGCACCCCTGCTGCCCCCAACAGCAGCAGCAGCTGCCTAAGTCCTTCTTGAGACTCCAGATCAAGGCCACAATCAGTGGCTTCTTTGGACCCTTACAGAAATGAATAGTGCCAGGAGGTAGGGGCACTATTTAATCCTTTAAATTAAAGGTGGTGGCACTTTTAATCCCAGCACTGGGCAGGCAGAAGCAGGCACAGCTCTGGGAGTTTGAGGCCAGTCTGATGTAGAGAGCGAGTTTCAGAACGGCCAGGGCTACAGAGAGAAGAGCTGTCTCGAAAAACAAAAAAAACAAGAAAGAGAGAAAGGAAAGAAAACTGGGTAGATGAATAGTCCTCAGCAGGTCCCTGGGGCACCTGAAATGGCAGTGTCCTCTTCTGAGGAGGGAGATGGAGAGTTGGAGACCCAAGTTGTGCCCGCTGTGTTACCTTAGGCAGATCCCTCCCTCGTCTTTAGCTCTGGTGTTCCCACGTTATAAAACAGGGAACTAGTGGTCTCGGGACCTCTTCCAGTCAGCTGTGCCTAAGTAAGAAGAAGTGGCGAGAGGAAGGTGGGGGACATCAGTCTAGCCCTGGTTACCTCGGACATCGCTGTAGCCCCTGGACTTTTCTCCTTCCTGCCCCGCCCTTACTGAGTGCCCTTTGTCTCAGCAATGGCTGTATTACTTCTACCAAGGCCAGAGGCAGCTGCGCAAGAGCAAGACCAAATGCCTTGGGGTCGGAGGCCTGTGGATCCTAAGAGCTGTAGTTGACCCAAAGCTTTGACTGACCCAGTCTGAGAGGCTCGGGCTCCTGGCAGGCAGACCAGTCCCTGGGCAGTGCTGGTTGCTCCTCCCTCGCTGAACTTCACCTGTCCAGCGATATTGAGTGGCCGCCCAGGGCTGGAACCAAAAACTCCTTCTTGATAAACTGCATTCCCCTACCACAGGTGTGTGCGGCACCTTATCAAGGGACCTGCTCTGGAACTTTAGACCTTATAGAAAACCACTGGGTTAGTCGTACACCTGTAGGCAGGTGGTGTGGCCCCACGGGCAGGACCTGTAGGCTGCTCAGGCCAGCAGCCCGCAGGTAGAAAAGACAGGCAAGCCCAGACATCCTCATACTCCACTGATGGGGTGCAGGACATCCGTTCTAAACAGGCTCCCTACATTTGGGAAGTAGCAGAAACAGGAAGGTCCCTCTCTTTTACCGCACCTTTCTCCCACAAAGCCACCCCTGATCCCCTCACACTATGCTTACCACTGACCTCAGGGCGGGGGAGAACCTGAACATACTGCTCTTGCTAGGCCCCGCCCAGTTCATCACCATTTGTTCACACTCACTTTGCCCCAGTATCCTTCACTCTACTAGTGTTTATAGCCACGCTTGGGCTCAACTTCAAACCAGCGTACACACATGCAGACTTCCCCCTTCTCTGGGTCTTTTTTGAAACAAGTTCCCGTATGACCTAGTCTTGCCTGAACTCACCACATAGCTGAAAATAACCTAAGACTCACAATCCTCCTGCCTCTGCTTTCCAATGCTGGGGGGTCTAAACTGGGGCTGAGAGGCTGGTGAGATGGCTTCTGGGTAAAGACGTGTGCTGCCTAGCCTGGCCACCCAAATTCTATCCCAGGGGCCCACGTCGTGTATAGAATGAAGTGACTGCCGCAAGTTGTCCTCTGACCATCCCACGTGTGTCACGGCATGCACATATCCACTCCCACAAAAAAACCAATTCATGTAATTTAAAAAATAACACACATACATGCACACGCATGCATACACCAGGGCTTCATGCCTACTGGGCAAGCCACCCTACCAGTTTAGCTGCATTCCCAGACCTGTGTCCTCATCTTTTTTCTATTTTTATTTATTCTTTAACAATTTCATACACATATAAAGTGTATTTTTCAATCTTAAGTTTTATTTTTATTATGTATATTGTATGTTTCTGTATACATACACCTGAACTGTATACATGCACCTGAACATGGGTGTCCTTAGAGGCCAGAAGCTTTAGATCGGCCTGGAGCAGGACTTACAGGCGGTTGTGAGCCCTTATGATTCGGGTTCTCTGGAAGATCAGTAAGCCCACATATGATATATTTTCATTATCATCGCCCTGTTCCTCTCTGTCCCTTCCTACCCCATCTGGACCTTTCTTCTTCTTTTTTTAATTTATTTTTGTGTTGTTATTGTTTTCCGAGACAGGCTTTCTCTGTAGCTTTGGAGCCTGTCCTGGAACTCACTCTGCACATCAGGCTGGCCTCGAACTCACAGAGATCTACCTGTCTCTGGGATTAAAGACGTACACCACCACCACCCGGCTGAACCCTTTCTTCTTCCCAAAAAGTCCCTCTCCAACTTCTTCTGCACCTTTTTTAATGACCCGCTGAGTTTAACTAAGCTTGCCTGCAGACATATATCTGGGTGTGTGGTTACTGGCTGGATCGCAGGCAGCTTTCCAGCAGTCACGCTCTGAGTGAAGATGAGCCCCCTCCCTTGGCAGGCTGCAGGCCGTAATTACCAAGAACCCCTCAGCTTGGGGCGGGTCCTTGTATGCCCCTCCTCCACCTGGATTTCTATTTCTGGGAGGCTCCAGATATCATAAAACTTTACATCCATACTAAATTCTTGTACTTTACCACAGAGGTGCCCACTAACTCTTCGTTCCAACTGAGTTGTGCAATCAGCCGAGGTGCCCATCCGGCAACCAATGAGGGCAATGGGTGCAGTGCAGTGTAGTGTTACCCAGCCATAAAGAATGGAGTTATGTCACGTGCAGGTCAGAACTAGAGATTATGTGGTGTGTAATAGGCCAGGCTCAGAAGGACAAATGTCACCAGTGTTCCCTCCTATACAGAATGCAAAATTTTAAAAGGTAAGGTACATACTGGTAGGAGATGTAGCTCGGTGATATAGGGCTTGCCCAGCATGCATGAGGTCCTGGGTTCGATCCCTGGCAGTGGCAAAGGAAGGAAGGGAGACTTGAAAGCACAAGGGACTCTTTGCGGGTGGACTTGTGTTGATCTGAGACAGATTTCAGTCCTTTATCCCAGGCGGGTTTGGAATTCACAGCAATCTCCCTGCCTCAGGCTCCAAAGATCTGGGATCATAGGTGTGAGCCACCATGCACAGCTAGAGGGAACTAGAGAACAGGAGAAGGCAATGGGAGTTAAATATGATTAAAGCATGTTACAAGTGTGTGTGTGAAAATGGCGGGATGAAGTCATTGTTTCGTACGGCGAATATGTACTCGTAAGAAATGCATGTTCTTCTTTTCGGGCTGTCTCGTGTAGCCAGGGGCCTAGCCATAATCCCTGTGAACGGAAGGACAGAGAACACTCTCCCAAACATTGCTGTTCTAAGTCCAATACTGGGCTAAGTTGACAGTTCTTGGGGGGAAGTCCTCAGAAAGGGTCTATCTGGAACCACTCCCATTTCACAGAAGGGGAAACAGAGGCACAAGGAGCATAAACAGTTCCTGGAAGATGGCTCGGTGGCTAAAGCTGCTTGCTTGCCGCATGACCCTGCCAACCTGAGCTCAATCTCCAGAACCCACACCAAGGTAGAAGGAGAGGACCAAGTCCACAAATTGTCCTCTGACCCACACACCCATACACATACATTGTGTGCGTTCACACAGACTGATTAAAAAAAAAAAAAAAAAACAACTGAGTTCAAAGTCTTCCTTGGACACATAGTAAGTTTGAGGTTAGCTTGGGCTACATCTGACCCTGTCCTAAAGAAAGACTTCTGCCATGTGGATGTGCCTTCTTTAGTGGTTCCTCACTGGCTCTTTGTGGGTATTCAGATGACTGGGTTGACACAGAGTAGGAGTTTTACAAATAGCAACTGATAGGCCACCTGAGTGCCCACTGGAGGCCTCCCAGGGCTCCCTATGTGCCCCCATTCCAGCAAAGCTGGTGCCTGGAAAGGAGTGCTCCCAGGACAGGACAACCTCTGTGCTACAAGGTAAACAAGCCACCCTAAAGAACTGCGGCAGGGACTGGGGCGCCCTCTGCTGGCGAGAGTCAGTATTGCAGAATTCACTGAGGCCCTGTGAACCTACAAGCCCGGCATGAGGCCAGAAATTGCCAGAGCACCTTCTGAGGCTTCTATACATCTTCCAGTCACCCTGAAGCTCCCGAGACACTCCTCCTACCCAGAGCCAGCTTGTCACCTCATAGAGCCTCCTGGTGGCAGTCAGCCCTCAACTTGTCCGGTCTCTTTCATTGCCAAGTGCTCTTGTGTGGACCACCTCAAAGAGATCTCCTTTTCTGAGAAGGAGCTGAACTGGTGAGCAAGCTGCAGACTGATTGGGGGCCCAGGCTATCCTGTGGTCTAGCAGAGGCAGGAGCCCTGCACGAACTGGGACTCCATTGGGCCCAGCCATCAGCATCCTAGGACCCCTACATTGTTACATAAGATGGTGGAAGTCTGCAGTGCCAGAATGCTAGCTCCTCGAACAACCAAAGTCATGGACACAGAAGTGAATAGCAAGGTTTGCCAGGTGCAAGCAGGGCGGTATCATAGCCTCTTTACCCATCTGGTGACCGATCAAGAGACTGGGAGGGTAAAGGCGTTTGCGACCATGCTTGCTGACTTGAATCTAATCCCGGCACTCACACGACGGAAGAAGAGAACCATCTTTCACAAGTTATCCTCTGGATGCCATACGTGCACTGGAGCAACACCCTGGCACACACTACAAATGCTACAAATGTAAAATCTGCCCATCTGCAGCCTTGGCATGGCGCTGCATGCCTGTAATCCCAGACAGAGGCAGGGGAATCATGAGTGCAAGGTCAACCTGGCCTTGTCTCAAAAGGAGAGAGAAATTTCACCTTCCGAGAAAACATACAGACCTGTCATTGTTCCCTAAACAATACAGTCTAACAGGTACTTGCATAGCATTTACATAGCACTGGGTGTTCCAAAGCAATTGCAGATGGTGTGAGTTTACCTTTCTCCTCCAGCGTGCATACATAGGTTGAACATTAACATACGTAGGCTGAGGTTAAGAACTAGGGCTAGGGATAGGAGTCCACTGGTCAAGTGCTGGGCTAGCATGCACAAAGCCCTGGGTTCCACCCCTAGCCATGCATAAACCAGACGTGATGGCATGTACTTGTGAAGCCAGGCCTAGGGAAGCAGACACAGGAGGCTGAGTCCAAGAGCATCCTGAGCTACATACCAGGTCTGAGGCCAGCTTGGGCTACAGGAGATTTTATTTCAAAAAAAAATAAGCTGTAAGCAATGGCCGTTATTGAACACCGTGATTTGGGCGTCCGCAGGGGTCCTAGAATTAGTCTCCATAGAGACCAAGGGATCGCTGTACAAAACACTGTTTATCACCTCAAGACTCTGAGGTAGATGTCAGGAAAGATCCAGAATATTCATGCACAGATAACTGCGCACGTGCACGCGCGCGCGCGCACACACACACACACACACACACACACACACACACACACTTCCATTCACACAAAGTTTAGATGTAAAAGTCAGGAGTGGGCTTCTCTCGAGTGTAGGACTGGAGAAGTACCCCGAAGAACTGGGGTGGCTGTTATATATCTGTGTGCACAGACAGAAAGTGCCGTCGCCTGAATCTTCAAAGGACACGTAATCTAAATCTACCTAGATTTACTTTGTTCCATCCTGAAACTTCTGAATGAGCTCAGGGGAGCCCATGAACAGCTTGGTTAGCACTGCCCCCTGGTGGAGACAAGAGGGAGTGTGGGAAATCCTGTCACCAAGATTCGAAAGGTTCCCAGGCACCCAGTCTCGGTCACCAGCTCAACTTGTCCCATGGGCGTTCTAACAACTCTGGGGAGCCACTGGGTCCTCCGAGTCAATAGCCGAAGTCCCCAGGCATGTGTCAGTCAGCTGTTACTGGCAGTAGGGTCCAAAAGTGATAGACCAGAGCTTGCTGACACAGTAGCCAGCCGCAGGGCTAGAGAAAGGCTTAGCAGGGCAGAGGACCCCGGATCGGTTCTCAGCACCCCTAGGGCAGCTCACTACCATCTGTAACTCCAGTTCCAGGAGATCCAGCACCCTCTTCTGGCCTACCAAGGACAGAGTACACAGACATTCATGCAAGCAAAACATTCATATGTGTAAAATTAAAAATTAATCCTTATTTTAAAAAAGTAGCCAACTGTTTGTGAGGCCATGTAGGTGTTCCCCTTCCCACCACCCCAGTGAGAGAGAGAGAGAGAGAGAGAGAGAGAGAGAGAGAGACTTATAAAGCACCTACTGTGCCCCAAATGTTGCCTTAATTCTGAGTAACCAAAGATTAAGGAAAACTCAGTTATCGTCCATTACCACTCAGGTAAGTCTTGGCATTTAGGTAAGTACTACAAAATGATCACACTGAGGGCCACGAGGGTTGTTATGTCCAGGGAATGGGTGGTTTGGTGGCTTGAACGAGGCGGCCCCCACAGGCTCATAGGTTTGATGCTTGGTCCCCAATTCACGGCTAAGTTGTTTGGGGAAGGTTTTGGGAGGTGTGGCCCTGTTAGAGAAAGCGTAACCATGCTGAAGGAGGTGTGTCCCTGGGGGTGGGCTTGAAGGCTTTAAACCCCATCCCATGCCGCATCATTGCAGTTAGCGCGCGCGCGCGCACACACACACACACACACACACACACACGCACTGTGTGTGTGTGTGTTCTCTCTCTCTCTCTCTCTCTCTCTCTCTCTCCTTCTGTCTTTGACTTGTAGATAAGATCTAAGCGCTCAGCTACTGCTCCTGCACCAGGCCTGCCTGCTGCACGCTCCCCTCCACGATGGTCATGGTAGACTCACCCTCCACAATTGTAAGCAAGTGTAAGCAAGCCCTCAATTAAGTGCTTTCTTCATAAGTTGCCTTGGTCGTGGTGTCGACATCTTCACAGTAACAGATCAGTGACTAAGAAAGGTGCTGGAAGTTAGAGGTATAAAATTGAGCCCTGAAGGAGATTTAGGTCTCAACAAGAGAAAACAAAAGAAAGATATTCTGGGAAGAAGAGAAAGCATGTGCCAAGTCACAGAAACACAGTCACGCCTGGGGCCGCATTCCTGCCTGTTGGGATTGGCAGTGCTTGCATAGAATAAGCTGGAAGAATGAAATTTTTTTTAATTCCCATTTATTTTTCACATAAGAGAAGTTGAAAGCATTCATTCTAGGTAGCAGCAAGAGCTACAGAATCGCAGGTCCTAGACTACCTTCTGCTACAGCTTCCGTGTGCTTTCCCCAACATCGGTCACTTTGAGAACCAGGAGAACTGCTGGCCTTTGCCCATTGGCAAACCTCTTGCTGGCCATTGCCTCAACCATGAATCCTTAGACAGCGCAGCCACCACAGCAGAGCTACGAGTGACCTAAAAGTTTTCCAATAGGACCAGCTTTTAGATGCACTGAAACCTCCTCACAGTCCCACCCTGGAAGCATGTCTTTAGTGCATGAACCAGTGGGGGACAGGTGGGGACCAAACTATAGCCTGGGAAATAATTAGACTTATTGGAAAGAGCTTTGCATAGTACTAGAAGCCATAAAACTAAATAAAATTTTGTTTGCTTTTTTGTTTTTTAACAGGGTTCCTTTAGGTAGTCCTGGCCTCGAGCTGACAGAGATCCTACAGCCTCTCTGCCTCATGAGTGCTTTTTAATCAAAAGTGAGCATCATCACATCCAGGTGTGTGTGTGTGTGTGTGTGTGTGTGTGTGTGTGTGTGTATTAAGGCTAAAATAAACTTCCTGGTGTCATTCTAGAAGCTTGACCCATCACCAGCTAAGTTAGACAGAACTGGGTTTCCTTCTTGCCTCCCTTAAATTGGTTTTCTGCCAGTCTTAGCATTTGCAGAGACCCCCACAAGGGCTTCAGCATCATCCCTGGCTACACAGTGAGTTTAAGGCTAGCCATCGGCTGCATAAAACCCTGGTCTCAAAAATTGAAAACAAAACAAAACATTTTTTTTAAGTTAAAAAAAAATTAGGAAGGCTAGCCACAGTCTATAGTTGCAATTCTCAAATGGGAGACTAAGGCAAGAGGGTGGTGAGTGTAAGGCCAGCCTAGGCTACATAGAAAGGTCTATCTCAAGAACCAGAGACAAATAAAAAAAGGAAGGGGGAGAAAAGATACCTCCCGACAAAAACAAGATCTATCATTCAAGAGTCTCAATAAAAAAAAAAAATGGCTGTGGCTTCTGCTACTGTAAGAAGGAAACCAGACTCAGAAAATGTGCAACGGTGCACGTCCCCAGTTATCTTTTCCTGCCACAAATCACCCCAAAGTTAATCAAGTAAAAGACCAACGATTTTATCTTTTACTTAAATGAATTAAATGTATTATTGTTACTTTTGTTATTATGCTGGGATTACAGGCGTGTGTTCCCCCTGCCTGACTTAATCACTTCTCTATGTCGCTCAAACTTCATGAGAACTCATGATGTGGCCCAGACTGGCCTCCAGCTCTTCGTGTCCTGCCTCAGTCTCCCGAACACAGGGATTACATCATGCCTGGCATTCAAACATCTTATTGTAGTCTTAGTGTCTGTGGGTCAGGAAATCTCCCAAGCTATGCCAGGGGAGGCTGAACTTTGTCTTCCGATGTTTGGAACCTCTGCTGCAGTCTTGAGTTGCTGAGGTCTGGAAGTATATGGAGGCTTCTTCATCTACAAGCCTAGCGCCTGAACTTGGATCTGAAAGACCATGCTTAATGGAGACTAGTGGCAAATGGCCTGTGCCCCGGGAGTGTCCAAAACGAGAGTTCTAAGAAATCAGGGACAGCCACACAGCCTCAGAAGTGACACAGTGCCCCTTCCACCACATCCGCTGACTCAAAGAAGTCACTATGGTTAGCCCAGATGCTGGAGAAGAATTAGACTCTGTCTTCGTGGGCAGTACCAAGGTCATACTGCCTGTGGGATGGAAGATGCCGTCATCTCTACCTTGGGGTAAACGACAGCCAGCCACACTTAACAAAACGGCCGACAATGTTTAAGTGTGAAAAGTCACTGATTTTTATCAACAGTGATACTAAATAATTTACTATGGTAAAATCAAATTGAAACACAGTATTAGATGACAATGTATAGACAGGGGAGGAGGTAATGGGAGCTGAAGCTTTTAAGACCCTTGCCATTGCTTGGGAGGCGCACAGAGGAAATTGATCAGTTTTATCTCTCAGTCAGATATGCACGACAGAAATATAACTTAACCACTGAAAGACTCAACAGGAGGCGGGAGGCTGATGCTGAGCCTCACCCCCACACGAAGCTCTCATGGCGTGCTCACTTTAATCCAGAGGGCTCAGGAGAATCAGCCCTCTGTAACCTGAGCATCTAGACCTGCAGTCAATCACCTGCATATACAGAATATTCTAGAAAAGCAAAACTACTGCCACCACACAGGTTCTCTTCTTGTCACTTTCCCATAGTCAATGAAGTGTGTGAATGATTTGCAGGCTGGAGAGTTCTCTCAGTGGTTAAGAGCCCTGGCTGCTCCTGCAGAGGACCTGGGCTTGGTTCCCAGCACCCATGCAGTGGCTCACAACTTTCTGGGACTCATTATGGTTCCAGGAAACCCAGTGCACTCTTCTGGCCTCTGCAGGCACCGTACGCACATGGTGCACAGGCATACATGCGGACAAAACATTCAAAAGAACTTTTATAGAATGGTTTTCCAGAGCATTGACATTGCACTAGGTATAATAAACCCTCTGAAGATGGTTTACAATAGACAGGATGTGGGCTAGGGAGATGGCTCAGTGGGTTAGCACTTGCCACATGGCTGGCTAGTTTTACGTCAACTTGATACAAGCTAGAGTCATCTGAGAGGAGGGAGCCTCAGTTGAGAATGCCTCCATCAGATCCAGCTGTAGGCAAGCAAGCCTGTAAGGCGTTTTCTTTTCTTTTCTTTCTTTTTTTTTAAGCTTTCTTTTTATTTATTCTTTGTGTCTTTCCCATCATGCATTCCAACCCCGCCCATCTCCTGTGCCCTCGCATCTGCCCTCTACCCCTGCCACGCCCCTCCCCCAAAAAACAAAATAAAATGTAAGAGAAAAGTGGGGGGAGGGAGAAAGGGAAAACCTCGGCACGGAAGCTGGAGTGTGAGACGGTAGAGTCACGCAGTAACCCCTTTATCCATACATCTTTTCTTGCAATGGTTCGCTGCAAACAATCGCTGATCTGACTCTGCCCCGGCCTCTGTGACACCACTGGAACACTTCCTGGACATTGCCTTGCTGCCCTGTGTCATAGCAATCCTGAAGCCCTGGTCTTCACGACCCCTTCCCCCACCCCTCTGTGTTCCAGCAAATCACAGATGGGGTGGATGTTGGGGTGGGCCAACACTTAACCCTGGTTCTGGGCCTGGGTAGTTGCAGGATCGGTGAGGCTACCAGCTCTCTCCCATCTTCACCACCAACCAGCATAGCCCTGGCTAGTTCACCCCTTGCAGCCATGAGCAAAGGGCAGGGCCGGTTTCCGGCTTTCACATCCTCAGGATTGGTTCTCACACACACACACACACACACACACACACACACACACCTTCAGGACCAGCTCTACTGTGCTGCCCAGGTGAGGTATAGGGCCCACTGAGTATGGCAGCTGGTGAGGGACAGTTCTCTGGCTTTTATGACCTCAGGGACAGCACCCCCGCCCGCCTCAGGAGTTGATGGGGGGGGGGCATCTCCCCCTGTGCCTGCTGCCACAGAACAGATGAGTAATAGATACAGCTCTCCCATGCTCACAACTTTGGAGCTGGCTCCCCTAGCCACCACCATAGGGGTCAGCTCTACTGTGCTGCCCAGGCGAGGTTCAGGGTCCACTTTCCTGAGTGCTGCAGCTGGCAATAGGGAGGGTCAGCTCCCTCACCCAGCACAGGTGGTCGGGGCAAGAGAGGGGAAAGGAATCTTTCTCTCAGTAGGGCATTTTCTTAATTAGTGATTGATAGAGGAGGGTCTGGCCCATAATGGGTGGGGCCACCCCAGGACTGATATTCCTGGGTTCTATAAGGAAGCAGGCTGAGCAAGCCAGTAAGCAGTACCCCTCCACGGTCTCTGCACCAGCTCCTGCCCCCAGGTTCCTACCCACTTTGAGTTCCTGCATTGACTTCTCTCAGTGGATAGTGGCTAAGAATACGTTAGCCAAATAAACCCTTCCCCCCCAAGTTGCTTTTGGCCATGGTGTTTCAACACAGCCATTAGCCACCCTGACTAGGACCTCATGCACTGTGAGGACCTGAGTTTGCATTCTCAGAGCCCACAATCAATTTGGATGTGGCAGGGCACACATCTGTGATCCCAGTGCACCTATGGCAAGATGGGAAGCAGAAACAGCAACAGCAATAGCCTGTGCCAGCTAGCCTAGCCTGTGCATCATCGATGAGGATGTCTCAATCAAGGGAGAAGACCAGGACTGGCACCAGAGTGTCCTTTGACCGCTGCACTCCACACACTCACACACACACACACACACACCTTATACTCACACAAAAACACTTTTTAGACGAGTACGCAGAATGTACATATGCGGTGCCCTCTAAGGGATTTGAACTTCCATGGATTTGCTGCCTTAAGGGGGTCTGAGTCTCTCCTGACAGTGTATTTCAGTATTTCAACTATATTTCCATTAGATAAATAACTAGAGGCCTGGAGCGTTGAAGGACAGGCCTTGGTACCCTTTTGCTGAAGGGTAGACTGTGCTTCTGACTATGACCTAGCAGGTGTGTACACGTGCCGGGTGGGTGCCCATGTCCAGGCTAGGCGACTGAGCATCACACTCCCCATCTATGGCTGCCTCCTCCCCCATCACAGCCATCAGGAACCTGGTGATTCCCATCACCCACATGGAAGCTTACAACCATCTCTAACTTGATATCTCCCGAGATCCCCACTTGAGAGCAGCCTTTTAGTCTCCCAACCTAGGTCAATCCAGGGACTAGACAGGAAAAGCTCCCTGAGCCTAGATGGAGTGCAACCTTACTAGGAAGCTGAGAAGGAGAAATACTTAAGCTTAGGAATTTAAGATGAGCCTGGGCAGCACAGCAAACCACCATCTCAAAAAGAAAAATAAAGGAGAAAAAGAAAGAAACAATGAGAGAGGAAAGAAGGAAGGAAGGGAAGGAAGGAAGGAGGGAGGGAGAGAGAGGGAGAAAAGAAAAGGACAGGGAGGAAAGAAGTAAGGGAGGTAAGGAGGGAGGGGAGGAGGAAGGAAAGAAGGAAGGAGAAGGAAGGAAGGAGAAAAGAAAACAGCTCCCTGGGTGCATCAGGCTGAGACTCAAGTCCAGGCCCCTCTAGTCTCCTACATTTGCCCAGAATCCAGAGCCTGCCCAGCTTTCTCCTCAGATCATGTGTCCTCTCTGCCTTGCTAGGGGTTGGGGGTGCCCTCCGTGGGAAGATGAGTCCTGTGTGTTAAGAGGGCAGGTGGGGAATCCTGCAAGAGAGGCTGAATGCCAGGGAGACAGGGCCCAGTGCCCTTCACCAACTGATTCTCCCCCAGGGGAAATGCCAAACACAGAAAACACATAGGCTCCAGACACAGGGTCCTTGGCTCGGATGGCACAGAGATTACACTGACTTTTCTGAGGAAGGAGAATGTTGTCTCCCTGGGAGGATATCCATTGGAGCAGATGGCCCTTCGGTTCCGAGGACCCACTGCCAGCGTGGAAACAGTGTGGTACTGGCTGCTTCTGAAGCGAACTGCAGGCTAAGCATGGCTCCTTCCTGTTACAACCTCGAGAGTCAGCACTGTGCGCACATTCGACGGATAAGGAAACTGAGGTTATTGAGGTTAGGTAACTTGACCAAGGTCACATATTTAGAAAGTGGTAGAAGCTTTCAAAATACTAAGCTGGGGAAATGCCCATCATTTGTAGAAAAGCTTTCAATAGAGCCCAAGAACGCAGGCTTCCAGTTAACCCTGCCTTACCCAGAAAAGTGAATTCCCCAGAACCCCCTGCACCCTGTGTACATCTGGGTGCATGTTCTGATTAACAACCGAGGTCTCGGTAAGCAGGGCTGACCACAGGAAGAAAACTGTTCGGAAATCAGAAGCGGTGTTCTCTGCATTTACTGAGTGCTTGGAGATCCCCAGGGCTAGAGATGGGAGCTGCTGCATGCTCTAGCCTGAGGGGCACGTTTCCAGGGGCCCCCTATCCAACCTCTGTGGCGCTCAAGGAAAAGCGAAGCACGCTCAGACACGCATCGATAGTGCGGCTCATCTCAGTCTCGGTTCCTACAAAAAGGGTAGCAGACTGTTTGGAGGGAAACCCTATGGATTCAGTTGCCAATTCAGAATTTTGAACCCTGGAGGCTTCTCCTGGCCAGGAGTTCTTGGATCTTGGGGACCCTGGGATGGAGCCTCATGGGAAGCGGGAAGGGGTCTCCTGCTCAGCTCACCATGGCTTTCCTGGCTGGACAGCCCAGCCTGGTATTCTGAGTCAGCCCTTATGTCCCTGCTTCCCATTGACAGCCGACAATGAACCTGAGATTGACTGCTCAGCGAAAAGGAAGAATGCCCTCCCTCACGGAGGGAGTCCAACTCATTAGCGCATGCATCCACCTACCAGTGCCTGTGAGCCTGTACCTCCCCGCCGCTGACCCAGGGCTTTAAGGGGCTGAGGGACCCCACCGCGCCAGTTCTTTGGTCCAAGCTCTACAGCAGCATCCTTGCTATCCCTCACTGACAGACTCCTTTTCATGCACCAGACCCCAGGGGCTTCCCAGCGCCTGCCACCACGATGCAAAGCCACCTCTGCTTCCTGTCCTGCCTTCAAGTCATCATTCAGTGTCTGAAAGGGAAGATGTTCCCAGTTGTCTCCTGGAGTCAAAGACTCGCTCCGCCCTTAGGGTTAACAGGTGTCTCCCCACCCCCAAACCGCCTATCACACTTTCGTGCAAGTCATAGGGGCCACTCCAAGTTACGGCAGAGGGCACCAGTCTTGGATAGATCAAGGGCTATGCCCAGCCAGTCTTCCCTACCTAGGGCCCAGGATGAGGATACAGACAAGTGTATTCTGTTCAGAGGCTCATCTGACTCCGTGTAGCCATGAGCCACTGCATGTGCTCATCCTCATGTCTGTCGGGCACACACACCCTGCATACAACACCGTGTCTCTGCCACTGTGTGTGCCTGTAGGACTCTTCCAGGAGACAGCAGCCGTGTGCCTGCCTACCTAGGAGTTCAAGACAGATCTTGCTTACCGGGTAAACTTTGTGCTGAGATAGCAGCCAGGCCCAGGCGGTGGTACAGAACGCCCCAGCCAGGTGTCCTGGGTAGCCAGGGAGATGAGCCAGCAGCATCTCTCTCACACACCTGTCTCCAGGTCAAGATGAACTTGAAGCCAGCAGGGGCCCAAATCAGAGAATTGCTGACTTTGCAAAGCCTTGGATACCCCTCGAAAGCAAGGAACTTCCTGCAGCAGAAGCCAGCTCTGTAGAGACCAGAATCCACACAGGTGACCTTCAGTTAGGCTTTTGAGGGGAGCCCAAGAAATCCCTTGCTGCCAGCACCCAGTCCCGGGAAGTTCAACCTATGAGAAATAGGTTAGAATAATAAATGCTGCTTGAATATGAGATTAGTAAAAAGTTGGTTAATTGGGACCTCTGAGTGAGGGCCTGAACGATGGTCAGAAGACATGTGCCACCAAGGCAAAGGGCCTGAAACAGATTCCAGGGTCTTGGGGCGGACATGATGAATAAACACTGGTTCTTTTCAGGTTGACTTCAGGTATTTCCTATAAAAGGAACCATCAGCAACCAAGAGTAACAGAGACACCGCCACCACCCCCAGGAACGCCAATATCAGACTTTCGAAAAGTCTTCACTATACCCGCCTGAGTGTTAGGGATGCTGCAAGCTAGGAAGAGAGTCCCCCTACAGGGTTGCTTGAAATTGGTGAGGGGATGGCACGATAGAAGGAGCCCTTATCCCTTTCCAGATGCCCCATTCCTCGGGCCTCCAGCGAAGGAAAAGACAGTTCTGGATGGCCCAGGACCGCAGAATGCAAAGTCCCCTTGATCAGCCCTTTGTGCCCCCCGCCCTTCCTACTCCCTTTTGGGGCGGAAAGAGGAACTGTATGGGGCTTGGGGCTTTCAGCGACACCCGAGGGGCCCGCGACGCTCCCGCCCTGGAGCTCCTACCTGGCAATTATTTGGGCCCCAGAGAAATATCGGTGGCCTTGGCTAACCGAATTATTCTTTCGGTTTGAGCCAGCTCCTCTTTTTGAGTCAGATCCGGCGTGGGGAAGGAAAGCGCTTTCCGAAAGTCCCGCGGGTCCTCCGGGCTGGGAGAAGCTGCTGGGTCGTGCAGTCCCAGCTAGACCTGCTCATAGCCCCTGTCGCTGTCCCAGCAGTTCCCAACCCTGTATTCGCCGCAGCTGCTGGCGCCAGGAGCCTGAGCCGGCGTCCCTTGGGTGTCCCCGGTCACTGGGTGGAGGCTCGGTTGATCCAGCACGTGCTTGAGCCACCAAAATAGCAAAAGAAACACACTTGGAAAGTGATCTTTCCCAACGAGTTTCGAATCGCATTTACGGGAAAAAGTCAAAGCCTTGTGGGACTTCCTCACAGGCGACAGAGGGACATGAGGTCCTTTGCAGCATTTTGTGCTCCCTCCAGTGGTCTCTGGGGCCCTTGGGTCACTAATATTTTAGAGTCCCCATCTCAAATCCCTGGAGACACAGGGCTGCCCAGCTGTTATTTTGCAGAATTTTTTTCTTGTAGCAGGCGACAGTTCTGCTTACTGCTCCTAGGACTGACTCACAAGGGGATGTGGGGATTTCTGACTGTTTCAAAATGTGCCCCGAATATTAGGGTGTTCATGTAGCCCTTGTTTATTTAAAATTTAAAAACTAAAAAGCCCCAAGGCCAACAAATAAGACCCATGCACGCTGAAGCTGGGAGGGAGAGGTAGGCAGGGGCCTTCCAGGACCTAACGACTTCTGCAGTTTGCAGCTGGGTCCAGAACCCAGGTCTCCTGGGTGCCCCCACCCCATACTGTCTACTTTGTCTTGGGCTGTGGGTGACAGCAACAATTTATGAGTTGCTTCCTTCTGCCTGGCTCACTGTTAAAGGCTTTGTAAGAAACAGTTCTTCCAAGCTAAACCTGGCAGTAGAGGTCTGTCATCCCAGATGCTGAGGCAGGAGGATTTTGAGTTTTAGTCTGACCTGGATAACTTAGTAGGATATCTCAAAATAAAGACTAAGAGGGTTGGGGATGTAGCTAGACAGTAAAACAATTACCTAGTATGCAAGAGGCCCCAGAATAAAAGCAAAACAAACCCTTATCCAGTGCTCCTCATAGCATTAGGCAGCTGAGGACAGCTATGTCACCATTGTGCCCCTCCTGAGTTCTAGGTGAAGGTGTTGAGCACAGGGAACCTAGCAGATTTAGAGCCCTTGGTTTTCTTGGGGAGTGGGATGCTGGCTGTGGATCCTACTAGGGCTGGCCCTGCCCAGTCACAGGCAGACCTCAGACTCAGTGAAGGTAAGCACAGAGGTCATCAGGTCAGAGGTAAGATCTGGGTCAGAGGGTGCAGTGGAGCCCAAGGGATCCTGCACGTCCCTTCCACCCAGCCTCCTGGAGCCATAGGGATACCCAGTAAAGGGATCCAGATGGGGCAGAGGGATGGAGTAATACTACAGTCCCTACATAAGCTCCCACGACCCAGACCTGGGACTCTGGGGTCGTGGGAGCTTATGTAGGGACTGTGGTATTAATATCCTGCCCTTGCCAGCAAAGTGGCACGGCCAGAGAGAGGGAAAGGCAGTCAGTGGCACAGAAGGGGCATTGCACCCCTCAGCCTCCCTCCCTGGCCTTCCATGGATTCCTCATCTGGGGATCATCATTGGACACCTCGCTTACTTCCTCCTCAATCTTTCCAGTTTGTTTACTTACTGACCCTGAGGGTTCCTAAGCTAAGATTAAGACAACTTCAGGCGAGTGTGCCACAGCTGAGGAGTAGGCTGCAAGCAGGACACCTGCTTTAGATGGTGCATGAGGGTTTGCTGGGCAGACCCGGTGGAAACCAGCAAGTCTGGGGAGAAAACAGCAAGCTCAGAGGGGAAGGTACACATAAATACTTGGTACTAGCAGCATCGTGGACGAGCACTACGGAAGAGCACCGCGGACAGTCTCCCAGTCTGGCCATATCACCAAATAAGTCAGGGAGACGTAGACACCAAGCCACCATGCCTGGAACCATCATTGACCCCAGCACAAAACAAAGAGAAGCCCTCTTCACAAAGCCTCTGCTTTCACCTGGGGCCAAGAAAAGGTGAGAAGGCAGTTATGACAGAGCAGAGCCCCGCCAGGCTAGGACCCTGGGTGAAGACTACAGGGCATAGGTGGGCAGCTGAGAAAAGACAGGCTAAACAATTTTAGGCCATCCATGGTGAGTTAGCATAGTGGCCCGCTTTGGAAACAGAATTCACCTGTAATGGACAGTGAATGTGTATGGTTGTGAGCCTAGCCTTTAATGGCCGAGACATCTCTCCAGCCCAAGCATGTATGTTTTTTGAGCCTGTGTGAGCTGTAAGGTTCTCTGTACACACCTGCCTATACACACACACACACACACACACACACACACACACATTTTGTGAACACGGGTTAATGTCCATGCTAATTCGGTGCCTGCAGTGACTGGAAGATGTACAGTGGGGATGGGGAGCATGTGATTGACAAAGAGGGATGGAAAAGGGGCTTGGGGGGGGTAGGACCACTTAGACCTGGTGGGCGCTTCCTGCCCACTGCTGTTTTCAAATAACAAATACTGTTACAACATCAGCACGGGCAGTCCTCACCAGTGGCAGCTGCCAGCTGGTTGATATCAAGATAATGAAAACCAATGTCTTGGGTCTGGGGGTGGGTAGGGCTGTAGGAAGAGTAAGAAACAATGGATCTTATGTTTTTACACCAAGGAAACTGGGACCCCTCCAAGCGTTACTTAAGTTTTTATATTTGAAAGACCCCTTGAATTTATTATCATGAAGTATAGTGCTATATACCTTTAATTCCAGCACTTAGGTGGCTGAGACAGGAAGATCAAGAGTTCAAGGCTATCCTGGCTACATAATGAGACCTTGAAAAATAATAAAGCCCCAGAGCCCATCTGAGGAACAAGTATTAGAGCAACCTCTCTCCTGAAACTTGAGCTCCTGGTATGGAAGAGGTTAACAGTGACTGTTCAGATTAGGAACAAGTCATTGCCTTCTCACCCAGTTCTAGGCATTTGGGACAGAACCTGGAACCCCACCAAGGACCCAAGGGTTCTTCAAGCTGACTTGAAGTCTAGGAACCCTAATCTGGTGGAGTCTCAGGACCCAACACCAAATCACCAAAGCCAGAGCCTAGGACTACTCTGTCTAGGCTTCCCCTTGAGTGATCAGGGGATAGGGCTGACAACATGGCCAGGGTTTGGTCCCTGGCCCAAGAAAGGGGGCTACCTCGAGGTGGTGGTGCACACCTCTAATCCCAAGACTTGGGAGGCGGAGGCAGGTGGATCTCTGTGAGTTCGAAGCCAACCTGGTCTACAGAGCAAGTTCCAGGACAGCTAGGACTGTTACACAGGGTAACCCTGTCTTGAAAAACAAACAAACAAAAAAAAAAAAAAGGAAAGAGGCCAGTGTTCTGTCTGTCTCTGTTGCCGCCTTTGTGACCCCCCCCCACCCGTGTATGTGTGTGTGTGTGTGTGTGTGTGTGTGTGTGTATGTGTGTGTGTTGAAGGTTTACTTCCTACCCATTTCTTCCCTGAGATAGAAACACTCTGCCAGGTTTGGATGAGAGTCTCCAAAGGTTACAATAGCCGATATTTAATCACACTGTCAGGTATTGGGAGTATGAACACAATGTGCTTGCAGGGGCAGGACATTCTGAGGGTGATTAGGGTTAGAGAAGGCTGTCAAGTTTGGAGGTGGGGTCCCAGTGGAGAGGCCAGAGGAGATACACTCCTGCTTTGGTTTCTCACCATGTAATGTCCTCCGCCCCCTTGGGACTCTGTCAGTAAGAACTCATCACCAGGTGCTGGCCCTCAACCCCAGACCTTCAGAATCATGAGGCGATATGAACTTGACTTCTTCATAACTCAGTCACCCTGTGGTGCTGTGTTGGAAACAACGAAGAGGCAAATCCACACACAGAATCAGCCCGGGCAGAGGCTATCTGCACAAAGTGAGACAGCCTGATCACCCAGGTCTGTTTTTCACCCTCATAGTAATCTTCTCAGCTAGATGCTAAGCCCATTTCAGTCACGGGAAAACTGATTAGAAAAGTCAGTCACACCACCTGCAAGTGAGTCAGCCAGGACTGGAAAGTGTCCGCCTGGTTCCAGAGCAGGAGAGTTACAACCCAGACTAGTCAAAGAGTCTTTATAATACCCAACACAGGTGGATATGTAGTTCCATGGTAGACTGCATAGCCTCCTTGAGACCTCAGTACCGAAAAAATAATATAAATAATAATAAATGATATGGTAAGGTGCCTAGCTAGGTGTACTGGTGTGCTTCTAATCTCAGCACTCAGGCTAAGGCACCAAGGTCTGCAGTTCAAGGTCAGCCTGGGCTACTTAGCGAAAGCCTGCCTTGTTAAGATTAATTCATTCAAAAGACAAAACCAAACCACTACAAGGAATTTAGGGCTGGGCTAGGCTCACTAGCCTCAGGTATTGCCTGGAACTAGAAGCCAGGAGGAAGTGTCTGGGTGTGTCAGGGGCCTTAATACCAAGAATTAGAGTTAAGACCATTGGGAGGTGACACCAAACCTGTGCCTTGCTTTGGGGACACACTTGGGGGTTAGAGGCCACGGGGTGGGGTGCTGCTGCTTCTGGATCACCCGCACTCCCCAGGTCATCAAGGGAGTCATTCTCACCTCTCAGAAGCCTAGCTGTGGCCCTAGACTGCTTAACACAGAAGCAACTAAAAAGAAAGCAGGGAGAGAAAATATGAAATCAAGGCAAACACGCACACGGCAGGAGGTTTAGAGGGAGACCTCGGCAGAGTATTGAGGACTCTTCTCGGTCTCTAGCCCCTCTCAAAGAACTTGTCTCTGAAGCTCTCCAGACATCAACTCTAGAATCCCGGGCAGGAGCAGCGAAGCGCTGTCTCACCACCTCCGTCCCCTCGCAGGGCAGTCAAACTTTCCCTGAGGCCCTTAACAGCAGGGTAAACTGAGACCTGGTTGGCTGCCCTCTTCCCCGCCCCCATTCGCTGGTTCCCGCCCGGACGGAGCCCAAGCTCGGCTGGCAGCGCCCAGGCACGCGGCTCCACTCCGCTCCCAGGCCGGGCTGGCCCAGCGCGGAGTCCGCCAGGCGCTCCCGCTCCTGGCGCTGCAGCCCGGGCCCGGAGCCCGCCTCTCCCGCTCTGATGTAAGCTGATATTTTAATTCTCTTACAAGGAATGGTGTTTAGAGAAATGACTTAACCGGATTACTCATCGTCGATAATGACTTGGCCCAGCTCCGAGGCTATTCCTAGACGTGACGCTGGAGGCTTTGATTCTCTCTTTACTTTTGCTCCCCCTCTGCAATTCCCCTCCTTCCCCTCCCAATGCCAAGAAATTACAGTGTGAGCGGCGACTCCGCCCCTACACGCCCCCCCCCAGCAAGGCATCCTGGGAAATGCAGTTCTCTCTTGACGCTGGGAGCACCCCCCCTCCCCCCATGCTCTCCAAGGCTTATGCTGCTGAGCATTGGACAGGGTTATATGGGAAGTAGAGGCCCCTTAAGTGAGACATGCCTCAATTTATCCATCTGTCAAATGGGAGAAACAGTCAAGAACATTCAAACAGGACTGAAGGACCCTCTGAGACCTTAACTAAAAGTGCTACACTGACCTAACGGAAATCTTTCTCCAGTGCATTTTGTACTGACTCCTTGGTCTAGATTTACCATTTTGTGACAAACTGCGACACAAGGAACCAAGGTCTGGTTGCCCTGTTCCTAGGAACTCTGGCACACAGCGAACCTTTTCTTACTCGTTCCAGATTGTGGCTGCGCCCATGAACTTGTACAGCACCTGTTCTCTGGTCCTCAATGTCCCAAGAGTATTCTGGGGACAAATACAGTGCCTAGTTTGTGGGGATCAGGTGACATGTCTGGTAAGACATGGGTGTGGTGGGGTCTGATGTAGATAACACTCTGCTGATTCTCCAGCACCCCTGCCGGCCCCGGGCATGGGCCCTTTGCTGTCTGTTAGCGGCTACCCCTGTGTCTAACTTGGTGCCTGCACACAGAAGGACAACATGACACATGTTGATTGGTTGGTTGGTTGGTTGGTCGGATGGATGGATAAGCACAGCATCCTCTCCACCTTCCCTGATAAAGCACCTGTGTACCTGAGAGATCAAACAACTTGCATGAGGTTGCACATCTGGGCTGTGTATGAGTGCAGATGAAAACCCCAAATTCTTCCCTACCCCAGGAGGATTCAACTGTCACCTTTCAGGTGCAGGCACTTTAGCATCTTGGGTTTCTGTTGGGTAGGGACAGGGCCATGAAGCCCCCCACCCAGAAGCCAGCCCTGACCCAACACAGGAAGTTGTTCTAGATTCAGTGGGTTGGTGCAGAGGGGGAACGGAGCACCTACTTCTAAGCACCCCTGGGGACAGTGACCACGTCTCTTCTCCTAGGAAATTGTCCCCTGGTGATCTGGGACCCAACCCTATGCTAACATTGCCACCTTCCCAGCCTCTCAACCCTAGCCCATCCCCAAAGGCCAAAAGCTATTCTTGTCTCTTTCTAAAAGACGCGTTTGAAACCATGAGCCCATTTTTTCCATTCCCGGGCTTGGGTATGGTCTATTTCAAGCATTTGCTGTTTTCCATGAGTTGCGAATGCCATTGTGAAGCAAGCCTTTCCTGGACAGCTAGCATAGCAGGGTGGGGGAGTGGGGTGCAAAGCCGGGCCAACAGTTAAAAATACTCCCCCACTTCATTCCCCTTTGAAAACAAGGCCCCAGGGGGCATTTTGCAACTGCTAAGACTGGGAACAGAGCAGTAACAGCGGGGAAGACAGACTGCTTGTCCTGTTTTCTGAGTACACCAAACAACTTTGAAGGTCTCAGATGAAGCATGGCACTGCCTTTCCTGTGTGACTTCCAGCAACTTGCTGAACCTCTCTAGGCCAGTAAGTTCCAGGATGAGCACCGCCCCCAAGGTCAGGTCGTTAGGGATGGACCAGTGTGAGGTGTTAGAAGGTAGGCTTAGCCCAGTCTCTTCCCAAAAGTGCTCTAAGAGTCTAAGAGATCTAGAATTCTCTCAGCAAGATTCAGGGGTGGGGGGAAGACTATGGAGAGATCACCTATAAGACATAGACAGTAACAGATGCTAATAGAGAAACGACCTGTATTTTAAATGTAGATCTCTCTATGGCAAAATCAGAATTGTATCAGCTTAAAGCACACACTAAACCAAGTTACATCTTTTACCAGACCATGGATACACATATTCATGAGAAGAAGTAGGGAACATTCTAAAAGACTATCCAGTCTGATAAGGAGAGGGAGGGAACTGGATTTGGGGCATGGCCAGAGAGGGCTGATTTATTTAACTCAATGCTTTTCCTGGGAAGAGTGTGTTTACACATGAGTGGTGTTTTGTTTCTCTTCTGGAGGCTGGCAGAGAAACAACCCAGACACGGAGAGGCTAGTGGCCGCTCAGGCTATCCTGAGCTGGTTCTCTGCAGATGGTGGGTGATGGAGGAAGGCAGCTGGGTGCTGCGGGAGAGATGTGTAAAATGAAGCTTGAACAACCGGAGTGTTTGTGTTTTTAGGGAAGCAAATGGAGGTGTCACTCCTCAGTAGGGTTTATTAGCTGTTGTAGATCACTTTCTGTTGCAAACAGCTGCCTCGGGGAGACAATTAAATTTAGAGCACATTGTTCTCAGGTTGCCCCAGACAGGTGCTGACTTGCTGAGCCTTCGCACAAACAGCCCTGTCTAAGAGTATGCTCTCCTGCCTGGATGGTAGGGTCCTTCTCTCCAGAGGTAGGGTTAGCTGTGGTTTAGTCCAGCAGTGCCTGCCTCACTGATGCAAGTATCCAATCCAGGAGGTAGCAGATGGCCTATACTGTGGCACTGAAGGTAGTATCCAGATCGTCGTACCTAGCCTGGCATTGTGGCTGGTCCAGTCAATCCTTACCAAATGGGTACAAGTGGAACCTAAAGAAGTTTCTGGGTGGTATCTTTTGGTAGATAGCATCTTGGCCAGTCTCAGATCTCTTGGGGTGGAGCGTGGCTTGTAATCTTGGACGTGGGAGTACTGTTGCAATCATTATTCTGGTGATTATTCTGAGCAGTTAATAAATATTGACAACGTGTCTGTTACCAGATCTGTGAGCGCAGGCTGTTCAATTATCCCACCAAGCCCGGTGTGATGAGCTTGCAGATCTGTCATGCCAGACCCCTGGATAAGGGCCTGAGGGTCAGCGTCGCCAACTGCTGCCCAGTCCCTTTGTCCACTGTGAATGGGAGCAGCGGTAAGTTGGGAGTATGCCTATGGAGTCCTCCTAACCTGTGCCCCTATTTCCCGGTTGAGCTCTAGGTTGAGCTCTGACCATATAGCTCTAGCTATATGAGCTAATTAATCACCCAGGCTTGTTTTGCTCTATAAAATAAGGACAATGATGGGGTGAAATGCACAGAGTTGTATGAATATTATAATTAATGGACACAATTTGATTCCGAGGATATTAACTACATACTAGAAATGAAGTTCAAGTCCAAGCCCTTCAGCTGCTGAGGGTTTCTTCTTTTAAATCTCAAGGCTTAGCTTCATCTTCTATAACCCACACAGGTCCAATGGACTGCTCTTCCTCCTCTTGTCCCCACTCAGGATAAACCTCACCCTCTTTTCCCTCACTTCCTCTTTGCACGGTTCAGCTTGTGGCTGTCACTAGTCTACATGACATATGCGGACATGGGCACTATGGGCAGGTCTAGGACATTAGGCATGAGCTACGGAGGACTTTCTAGATTGGCCCTTGGTAGGTCCTTGCTAGGCTGACAGTGATCGCCTCTCTATGTGATGTTGAATAGGATGCAATTGGACCACTTCGGGTCAATTCAGAAGCACTTAATCCCACCCAGTCTTTGGCACGCTGCAGAGAGCGGGCAGTTTTCTTAGACTCTGGTTTTGCCTCTAGGGAAACAAGAAGACCCAGGGCGGCCATGACTCTTGAGTGTCCAGCATGAGCCCCTTGCTGATAAGTGGGCGCACACTACAACTTCCAGACTTCCTCGGGCTCAAGGGGCGGACCCCACCCGCCCTAGAAGATAGGATTCACCAATAGGAGCCCAGAGCGCGGAGGGGCGGGCCCGGGGGCGGGCCCGCGGGGAGGCGGCAGTCGAGCGGCAGCGCGAGTCAGTCGCGCCGAGAGCGCTGGGACCGGACAGCTCCGTTCGTCGAGGGTCTCCGGTTGGCTACGCGCGATCTCTCTGGGCCATGGGTAAGCGGCTCGCGGGCGGCGCTGGGGTCGGAGGGCTGGGGACCTGGAGCGATCGCGACCCGAGGGGCGACCCGAGGGGCACCGGGGTGTCGGTGTGCTGTCTTCTCGTGGAAAGTCGGGGCGGCCAGGGGCTTCCCAGGCGTTTATCTCGAAACTCTCCTCTCTGGCTCCGGACTGAAATTCACTGAGCCGCCCACACTTCCTGCTGCGGTTTCAATCTCAAGCTGCTCTCGGCCCATTTGTTGTGACAGCTGTCAGCAGCAGCTTCTCGGCCGCGGGCCCCTCCCTGCCCCGTGCCAGCCCAGCGCTTCTCAGAACCCGAGGCGCCCGGGCCGCGCACCGCGCTTCCCACTGCTGCCGCGATTCCTGAAAGTGACTGCGCGGGTTTTGAAGAACTTGCTCAATGCGCTTTGAAGAATCAACGGTTCCTCTTTCTGCCGAGGGACATGCTGATGGTTTGACGGTCACAGGCTTCAAGTCCCCTGCTCCTTCTCTTCTCTCTTCTCTTCCTTTTCTTTTTGTTTCTCTCTTTGCCTTCCCAGCCCCTGGCAGGAAAGATGGCTTCTTTTTACTTGCCTAGTCTTCTGACTTTTCCTCTCTTCCCTCGAATCCTTCCAGAGGGACAGGGTGGTGGCCCTGGACGGGGGGTGGTTAGTGGAGAGAGGGCAGAAAGGCAGCCTGCCAGAGTGCAACGTACAAGTTTGGCTTTGCTCTCAAGCTCGAACTGGGGGCACAACCACGCCACCTCATCCTCAACCCTCCACACTGCCCAGGCGCCATGCCCTGGCTGGGGTCACACTCTACACCCTGGCCCACAGGCACAGTGGGGTTGCCAACCCTGGGCCCAGAAGGCCTCAAATTCATCCCAAGTTGTGCTGCTATGGCTTGGATCCCCTGTTCGTAGAGTCTTCTGCTTCAGAGGAGGGGTCACAGTGGCCAAAGGAGGTGACAGGTGCTCCTTGCCCTGCCCTGTGGACACTGTTGGAAATTGATGTACATCTAAGGGACTCGGGGCCTAAACAGGATGCCAGGGTAGGGGAGGACTGGAGATGTTAGCTAAAGGGTCCACAGCAGTTCCAGCGTCCAAACTGACTGCTCGGCCTAGAACCTGAAGTGACAGAGGCAGAATGGGTCTTAGTCAGCCCGCTCCCCCGTCACTCATCTTTTATTACAGTCAGAGAAACTGAGGCACAGAGGCAGGCTCAGGTCTAATAGTGAGTGAGACTTCCTTGACTTCCAGTACTCCTTGCCCTTCACCCCTTTCCCAGCGGCCTTCTTTCTGTTGCCCTCAGTGGGAAGCTGATCCGCAATGGTCTGCATTCCCTCGCGGAGCAGGGTAGCAGGCACTGGGCTGGGGTGCGGAGAGGAGGAGGAGAAGAGTGGTGAGGTAGGGAAGTACCCTGTGTAGGGGTTCTCCCTCTGCTGTTGACTCACCCCTCTGAGCCTTGTTTCTGCACAGGTGGGGTGGGAAAACCGGAAATGATCCATATATAGGACTCTGTTTTCACCTAGGGGCAGAGGGGCGGGGCGGTGCGACTCAGTCCTTCCAGGAGTAGAATTGCTTAGGCTGTTCCAGAGCTGGGTAGCACTGGGCGTCTGGAATCTTATACTTGGTGCCCGTAAGCCTCTCTCTGCCTTCATGTACCCCTGAGGGCTCCCAGCTTGTCTCTAGCCACTGACAGGACTTATTTCTCCCTGCCTTGGCAGAGGTGCCGAGGCTAGGCTGTGGATGGTTCTGGGTCCTCAGACTCTTGTCCAGCCGTCCTCAAGGCTGGCTCTTGATAGGACTCCCCCTCCCCAAACTGCCCACTGGAGCAAGCCCAAGGAGGAGAATGCCAGGCAGCCGGCTTCTGGGCCACGGAGTGGACTGACCGCTTCAAAGGCTGTCTTTGTTTCCTCTCCAGCTCGAGCTAAGGGAAACTTAAGCCAAGCCAACAACCTCAGGCAAGGGGGTGGGGCTGTCCCTGCTGGTTGTTATTGAGGTTGCTGTTGCCATTATTGTTGTGACTGACGTCGTCTTCCCAGTCAGTGAGTTTTCATGAAAGGAAGTGTCACTTCCTTCCCATCACAGGGACGGTGGCTGGGGTAGGCAAATGAAAGAGAGAAGGAAAGTGGTACTCACGCCTAGCAAGCTTCTCAGCTCCAGGGAGGTGTGTGGCCTTGAACACTCTCTCTTAGAGCAAGTAGACTCATCATCCCACAGACTTAGGTCAGATTTTCGGGAGCACCCTAGGGAGAATCAGATGCGGGGGGACAGGCAGGTATCACCAAGGATATGTGCACACTTGCAGCTATGATTTGTAGGGGAAGCCTGCGTGCATTCTTTCTTCAGTTTAGAACATTGGCCATTGAGCCTAGCATTAAAGAGACGAGGGAGCTACCTAAGCAGTGATGAAGGTGACAAAAGACGTGCCCAGCGTGGCATGGTGGTGCAAGCCTGGGAACACTGGGAAAGCTAATCCAGAAAACTGTAGGTTCGAGACCAGTCTGGGTTACATAGAGAGACCTTGCCCAAGGCAAACAAATAAACAAGTCAAGAGGCATCCCTGGGGCACTACAGTCCCCCCTCCTCCATCCTGTACAGTTTCAGCTGATTGCAGCTCACTGGCTGGCAGGGCAAGGGGCAGGCTTACAGGGAGGGGCCTCTCCTTATCTCTTAGCCTATCCCGTTGCCTCCTCACTGATTCCTCTACAGGGTGCCCCTCACCACTTCTATCTTCCCCTCTTTTACACAGACCCTTTGTCTACTGAGACAGCAGTTCCCACTTCTTCAGGGACCCTTGGTTGTGTCCAGTGGTTTTCCTTCCTTAAAGGTTATAAAGTGGTACCCTGGATTGCAATGATGGGGGCCTGGGAGACTCCAAGGCTAGGCACATTGATTCACGTGGAACTTCTGCCACTTCCTATTCTGGGCGTGGTTGGCTCAGTTGTCCATGCTGACCTGTGCCTATCAGTGAAGTGGGGCTGCAGAGAGCCACTCAGGCAGTGTGGGTAAATCTCTGCCCTCTGAGTTTAGATGAGAAAGCTGAAGGTCTCTGCCTATTTACAAAGCTCTGGAGTTTAGGGTTCAGAGTCTTGGAGCAATCTGACTTCTGTAGTTTGGAATCTCAGCTTTGCCATTGGAAAGGTGTGTGACCCCGAGGCTTTGTTGTCCAATCCCACTGAGCCTCAGGCGTGATGTCCATTCAAAGGAGGAAGATTCAGTCAGGCTTGTATTGGGTACCCAGCCCCAGACAGCCCAGAAGAGATTAGCTTTGGTGGAGCCACTGCTAGAGCAGAAAGTGGCTTGAAAACACACCGACTTTGGCAAGCTTGCTCTGATTGGAAAGAGAGGCTGAAGCTGGGCCTGTAGCTTAGAGTCTAGGGGCCCAGCTGCTTCAGTCGTCTTTGGAATTGACCAGAAGTCAGTCAAGCCCAGGAAGGACTGGGGCAGCCCTCCTGCTGCACCCTTCGCCACCTGCCTGTCACCCTCTGATGGCTTAGCTGCCCCAGGTCCTTGTGTGGACAGTGGAGTAAGGCACCCCAAGGTGCTGTGGGGTGAAGCCTTGCCTGCCATTCCAACCATAAGATTATTTTCTTTGCTACTTCTTAACTAATTTTGCTACTGCTGTAAACAGTGATGTAAATTCCTGATATGCAGGATATCTGATATGCGACCCCTGTGAAAGGGTCATTTGACCCCCAACGGGGTCGCGATCCTAGGTTGAGAATCACTGCTTTAGAGACTGCGCCTACATCATCCTAAGTCTCAGATGGAGTGTTCTTCAAAGAGGAAGGTTGGAGGGGGGCTGGACCTCCATGTAGTGAACTCTGTCATAAGACCCCCAAATTGAAACCACCCATGGATGCCAGCACTCCACCGAGAGAGGAGCGGAATAGGAAGTCCAGGGATGACCCCATGACCCCGGATATGCGTCTGTCAAGTGGGAGGTTGTGGGGAAAGTAGCATTTCGTTTACTGCAGAGTGGTCGCTCCACCAGCACTGGCAAACACCTGGCCAGCGGAGGAAGACATTGGTAGACCCCGCCCTCAAACCCCACACCCCACACTCCACACCAGAAGAGAGTTTAGACGCGCTACAAGGACCCATCCATCCCCGTTACCATTCTCGTCTCAGGGATGGAAAGAATCCTGCCTGAGTGATGTGGTGGAAAGCAGACTGTACTTTTAAAATATTGATCTTCTTCTCTACTCACGAGGAGGAGGACATCGAGGCACTGGCCAGGAAGGGATCTCACACACGAGCTCTGAGGTGGACGAAGAAGACTTGGGTTGTGGTGGCAGCAAACAGGGAGAAGTGGGTTTCTCCTGTCTTACAGGCAAGGTGATGCTCGGCCACCAGTCCCTTCCCACCCCCTGTAGAGTGAGAGGTGGGACCCAGCCTGCTACTCCATGTTTGGGCCTCATATTAGAAGGTTCAGGAGCCAGGCAGGCCGGGGCATTGTCTACTACTGTGGCTGAGGGTTTCACAGAAGAACCTTTCCTACAGATGTGTTACCTGGACCCTGTACCTATAAATGATTGGGGGAATGAGGAGTTAGGACTGCTAGGGATAAGACAAGGCAACCCTACCCCCTCATCTAAAGCCGCAGAGGTCAGGGCCCAGAAGGTCCTGCCAGGGACAAAGAATGGTAGTCCCGGCCACGAGAGAATGGACACCAAGTTCATTTGGGGACCCAGGACATGGTGATAAAGTATTTCTTTCCTTTTGTGGCTCAAGGTGGGAGCCCTCATCCCTCGTCCATTTGGGGCCAAACAGCTTGGACTGGCACCTTCCTTTCCAGTTAACCTGAGTGCCCTGCTCCAGGAGATCTTCCCTGAGTGAGCATCTAGATCCCGGAACTGAACACAGAATCAGGACCAGAGATCACCTGCCTGGTGGCTGTTCACCCGCAACCCGCCTCCCCCCAGGATCCCTGTGAGCTTTCTATTCAGATGCTCATACGCATGCGTCTTTGAAGTGCTCCCCAGGGGTGGGGGTTGTCACAGTCCAACGCGTTATTTTTTTTGAGATCTAGGGACTGCGTCACGCTAACTCTTTAGAAGCTAGAAGCCCAGGTCACACTAAGTGATAGATGGAGAGTCCCTGCTGCTGCTGCCAGAATCTGAGGAGCAACTGGAAGGGAGATAGGAGCGTGCAGAGGCCTCAGGCTGGAGGAGGACTGGAGCAAGATAAGCTTCTGGTTCCTAGATTTGGGATTCACCCAGAGGTGGCAGAGGACCCCCGAGTCACAAAAGCAAAGCCTGAGGCATGGAGTTTCAGGGAATGTGGTAGAAAAGGGGGGAGGGCAGTTGTCAGTTCCTGAGATTTCTGGAGACTGACCTTGAATCTGATGTCAGTTGCTGTCTAAGACAACACCCAAGTTTCTTTGGACTCTGGCAAGAGTTAGGATGAGCGTCTCTGTGAGCTTATTTGGGCACTCCATGCGGACTTTGCCAATGGTGATGATAATCACAGCAAGCCATCGAACCCAATGGTGAGACAGACTTTGTCTTGAGTTCTGGTGCCCAAGCTGAAATGCTGAGCCTCGTGACCTCTCTGACTTCAGCTACCCCCTCTTTAAAATGGGATCCCTGCCGCGACTAAATGAGGAAACATACAGGCAAAGCCAGGTACCCAGAGGCAGGGACCCGTACAATGTGAGCAGACACAGGCATGGATGTCTGTACTGTGTGAACAACTGGCAATGGGAGGGCCTTTCGGGACCTGAGCATCCTAACACAGCTCCTCTGGGTCATGTGGCTGTGGGACAGTGTCCGCAAGGAGATTCTTTTCTGCCTGTGTTGATAGGAAAATCTCAGCCTCCAGCAATAAGGGGTCTCAGAGCTGGAGCAAACCAAGAGTTGGTCCCATTGTAGCAAGTTGGTGAAAAGAAAAGGGAAAGTTGCCAGATCGCGCCCGTGATCACTTTATAGATAGAGATGGGAGCTCAGAGCTTGTCTGGGCTACACCGCGAGGCTATTTCAAAACCCCTTGTGCTTGAAAGCATAATGAAACGTGCGAAATGCCACAGTAAATCTGTTTCTTTGTATGTCAACCCCACCCCAAAAATGATTTAAAAACGTGCCTGTGTAGAATGTACAAGCCCTAGGCTCCATCCCCGAAACAACAAAAGGACAGATTAGCAGATGTGAGCTTCTAGGCCAGGTGTGCTGGCGCATGCCTTTAATTACAGCATCGGAGAGATGGAGGCAGAAGGACCAGGAGTTCAAGATCATTCTTGGCTATCTAGGAAACTGCAGTTCAGGCTACATAAGACTCTGTCTCATAAAGTGGGAGCAAAACAAGTTCCCTTTTAGTTGAACGTGGTAGCACATGCCTGTAACCCTGTCCTTCAGAAGGCAGAGGCAGGGGGATTCCTGCGTGTTTTTAGACAGCCAGGCTACACTGTGAGACATTGTCTCAATTAATTAAAAAGATTTGGCTCCAGATCTGATGCCAGCCCAGCTCTTCACCTGAGGCAATCTGAGTTGATATTTCTGCAGTGACCAATCTGTGACCAGACCAGGGCTGCACTAAACAGACGTGCAGATGGCTTCTCTCAGGCCACCGTCACAGTCTTGAGTCTCTGCCCTTACCTGGCTCATGTCTCGAATGGGGCCAGAGGACTCACAGGGTGTGGGCAGTCACAGATCAGTCATACTGGACAAGAAAGGGAAGGATTTGAGTGCTGCAGTTAGCCAGGCCTGGGAAAGGCCAAGCAGAGGAAGGGATCATAGCTGATGTGAACAGTCATCACCAGCCTTGCAAGTGAGGGCAGCTTGGAGCCTAAGGGCCTACACAGGGGCAACTGGCCGTGCAGGGACTCATGGATGAAGTCCTGATAGCATTCAACTGAGCTACTGTAATGAGTTCTGCCTGGAGATGGGCAGGATTGAGAGAGAGAGAATGTCCTCAAAACATACCTACCCGCATTCTTCTGACTTGAGGCTGAGGGTTTCCTGCAGAGATGTGGGGGCATGGCTAGAACAGAGGAAAGGAAAGGGGGTGGCTGCCAAGCCAGGGTGAGTGTGTGTGTGTGTGTGTGTGTGTGTGAGAGAGAGAGAGAGAGAGAGAGAGAGAGAGACAGAGAACAGCTCAAATGTCATAGCCGATACTGGCCAGTAAAGGGCACTCTAAAAGGACTATGAGCACCCACCCCTTCCATGGCTGAGGGAGGGGGACCAACCCTCAGCCCATGTTCCTCCTACCTGCATCTCACCTGCTCTCTCCTCATCCGTTCCTCTCTCCCAGCAGCACCTCCTGCCAAGGGGACGAAGGAGCAGTCAGAAGAGGGCGACCCCCTGGAGCTCCCTGTGTCCCCCAAGCCTGATGAGGAGCAGAGCAGCAGCCAGAGCCCCATCCAGCTGGAGGTGAGTTGGACAAACCCTAGACCTCTTCCTTGCTGGGCTCAGCCTCAAGGGTACCTGAGACACCCTGAGCTCGGAGAGGGAGAGAGGCCTCTGCCCCATGTTGCAGAGTTGAGGGGCCCCACGTTGGAAGATGCAGGATCTGGGTGCTAGGCAAGGCAGAACCTCTCCCAGGATTCTGCAGATCAAACAACCCGGACTCTGATCAGAAAGCAGACAAACACAAGTCTGCGATGTTCAAAAAAAGATTCCCAAACCAGGCAGTGCTGGCGCACACCTTTAATCCTTGGACTTGGGAGGCAGAGGCAGGTGGATCTCTGTGAGTTCGAGGCCAGCCTGGTCTACAAAGCGAGTTCCGGGACAGCCAGGGCTACACAGGGAAACCCTTGATCTGAGCCTAGGCACTAAGCTCACAATTGTACCCAGGACAGGAGGCTGGGTGCTCTCAGGTAGCCTATGGTTGGGACCTTCAGATGGCCGTGGTTCCCAGTGTCCAGCTGTCCATCAGTGGAGTCCATCCATACCTCCTACTCTCTCCCCAGGACTCTTCTGAGACCGGCGAGGAGCGGGAGGAAGAACAGGCCTTTCTGGTCAGCCTCTACAAGTTCATGAAGGAGCGACACACGCCCATCGAGAGGGTCCCCCATCTTGGCTTCAAGCAGAGTACGTTCCAAGGGGAGGTAGATTTAAGGGGGCAGCCAGGGGATCTTCCCAGAGACAACAGGCAAGGCACCTCAGCTCCAGGTGATCCTGGAAGACTCCAGCCTCCAGGGGTTGCCTATGAGAAGGATGCCTCCCTGAAGGCCAAGGGGTGGAGCTGGGTGCCCATCCTCTCCTCTTGACGGCCAGGCCAGCCTGCCCCATCCATCACAGTGGTCTTTCATCGTCTGGGAGTGTGTGGGTTGCCGCGGCTGACAGCCTGTCTTGCCTCTTCCCTTCAGTTAACCTGTGGAAGATCTACAAGGCAGTGGAGAAGCTGGGGGCCTACGAGCTGGTAAGGAAAAGGTTCTCAGCCATAGCAAAAGCTGGGGGAGCAGGGTGGTCAGCAGGGCTTCCTGGCCTGTAGATGTGAGGAAGATCAGAATTCCCAGGTCCAGCCCAGAGTGCTGTGGGAGGAGGGACTGGTGTTTTGCATCTCAAAGCAGGTTTCTTCCCACCCCCATCTGGCCCACCTTCCCCTACTCCAAAACCCTCTTTGCCTAGCAGTCAGAGAGGAGGGAGAGCGGATGAGCACCAGCAACCTTCTCCAGCATCCTGCTCGTGGCTCTCGCCTCCTCCCTGCACAGGGAACCTGGAGCAGAGAGGGTCCCGTTGGCCCATCTTCTCTGGTGTCTTGCAGGTGACAGGCCGCCGACTCTGGAAGAACGTGTATGATGAGCTGGGGGGCAGTCCAGGCAGCACCAGCGCGGCCACATGCACGCGCCGCCACTACGAGAGGTACGGGGTGCCCAGGGGGTGCTGCACACCTAGGCCTTCCCCTTTCCGGGGTCTTAGCAGGTGCGCACTGGGAGTGAGGTGCAAAGACGGTATATAGACACATACGCTGCTGTTCTGGGGGCGGGCAGTACATATGTGCCACAAGCAAGACCTTGTCAGGGTCGGCATCTGCAGCGAGACCTGGAAGAGCTGTAGCGTGCACCAGCGGGGAGGAGCGGGCAGCTTTGGAGACAGCAGGAGCTCTGGTGGGGAGGAGTCAGAGGGCCTTAAGGAAGTCCCGCTGGCTGCGAAGAGCAACTGCCGGGCTCCTGGTTGACACACTGGCTCTTCCCCAGGCTGGTCCTCCCATATGTGCGGCACCTGAAAGGGGAAGATGACAAACCACTGCCCCCGACCAAGCCCAGGAAGCAGTACAAGATGGCCAAGGAGCTGAGGGGGGACGATGGGACCATAGAGAAGCCAAAGAAGGCCAAGGACTCAGAGAGGCAGGTGGACCAGGTAAGCGTCGAGCATGGTGAGGTTGTTTCCACAGCTCCATGCCTACTCTGGCTGTGGCTGCTGACTCCCACTTGGAATGCCAGGAACCTGCTTCAGGGCAGGAGCTGGCTGAACTTTGGGTTCCCTGAAGACCAGTTGACACCTGCTATGCTGGGATTGCTGGGATACTAGGCTGTATCTGCTTGGGACGGGGCACCTTGGAAAACTTTTGACCCAAGGTGTTGCTGAGGGCTAAGTTGTGGCCCCTCTGAGGCCTGCTACCTCCAGATCTCCAGGTTAGAAGCACAATTCTGCACCCGACTCTAAGCCAAAGCCTTTTCTTATTCCAGACCACACCGGGAAAGACTAAATCAGATGCCACTGGTCTGACGCAGCCTCCTAGCCAGGGACCCTCAAGGGATAGCACAGAACAGCTGGGCCCAACATCTGGGCCCTCTTTGCCATTCATGGGTGCTAGCGGCTGTCCAGAGGCCTACAAGCGGCTCTTGTCCAACTTTTACAGCAAAGGGGCACATGGTATCATGTCACCACTGGCCAAAAAGAAACTCTTGGCCCAGGTCAGCAAGGCAGAAGCCTTGCAGTGCCAAGAAGAGGGCTGTCGTCATGGAGCAAGGAGCCCCAGCAGAGACCTTCAAGAAAGTCCCCAGAACCTAAGAGGGCCAGCTGAGAACTCTGAACACCAGCAAACCCCTCAGGAAGAATTGCTGCCCCCCAGTGGCAGCACCAAGGTGGAGGTGCAGGAGGGGCCCCGCCCCACAGCCCCGACTTTCTCAGGCTGTTTTCATGCCTACCCAACTGAAGTGCTGAAGCCTGTCAGCCAGCACCCCAGGGACTTCTTCTCTGGCCTTAAAGACAGGGTGCTGTTGGAACGGCCTGCTAAAGAGGAAGGGCTGTCAACCAAAGAGCCCCAGCTGGTGTGGGGTGGGGATGCCAACCGCCCCTCTGCATTCCATAAAGGCAGCTCCAGAAAAAGAAGCTTCTACCCCAAGCCCAAAGCCTGTTGGGTGTCCCCCATGGCCAAGGTTCCTGCGGAGAGCCCTGGAGCCCTACCTCTCCTCCCCAGTAGCCCAGGCCTTGGCAACAAGCGCAACTTGGAAGAAGAGGGCTTTGCTCATGGTGGCAAGAAACTGAAGGCGGTGTCTCCCTTTCTGAAGGAGGTGGATGCCAAGGAGTGTGGGGGCAAGCCTACAGCACCTGGCATGGCGGTATCCTGCCTACTGGGCCCAGCCCTGGGGCCCACTCCTCCAGAGGCCTACAGGGGCACCATGCTGCAGTATCCTCTGAACTTTGCCAGTAGCCCAGACCCTCTGAAGGGCCAGGCCACACTACCCTTCAGTCCCCTGGTCATCCCGGCTTTCCCAGCCCATCTCCTGGCTACGACAGGCCCCTCACCTATGGCTACCAGCCTGATGCATTTCCCCCCCACGTCCTATGATACCGTCCTCCGCAACAGACTGGGCCCAGCTTCATCTGCCTGGCACATGCCACCTGTCACAACCTATGCGGCACCTCACTTCTTCCACCTCAACACCAAGCTGTAGGTCGGAGCCTGTTGTGGTGCGCTGTGAGGATCTGATGGGTCCTCAGGAGGGCAGGTGCTGCCGGGAACCTCAGGCCAGAGCCCACTGCCTGGAAGTCGATGTCCCCCGCCCGCTGGCACTGATAGGGGTTGTCAGTAGGCTTGTCTCAACAAATCAGCCTGAGCCCAAAGCCCGGGAACCAAGTTGTGGTAAAATCACAAAAGTACCTGAGCTAGAAGTATTCTCTCTCTACAGAGGCCAAGAGGACTGAAAGGCTACGGAGCTAGATAGCAGCTCAAGGCATCCAGGCTGGCCATGAAAAGTCCAATCCAAAGACACTGGTGTGATTGCCCTTGAGGTAGACAGGGCTTTTGCAAGGGGAGGTGAGGCAGGAGCAAGCTTACGGATGCGGTCACCTGTGTGGGAGCAAAGATGAAACAACGCCATTCTGGTCTGGATGTTACCACCCCATTGGGCAATCTCAGCCTCTTCTGCCCGGATGAACAGACATGCTTGCTTTTGGTCCTGCTTCAGGGCACTTACCTGGCTGTCGGGGTTGTCATGGCATAACGCCCAGAGCTCACTGGTGACTTGGGAGACATGAAAGAGGGACTGTGAGATTCCAGTCCTCCAGGCTGAGCCACAGACCCAGTCCCAAGACTCTAGGAAGGGAGCTGCTTGCTTTAAGAGGTTCTTGCTGTGTTGTTCAGGTTAGTCTCAGACTCCTGGCCTACAGAATTCCTGTTGTGGCCTTCACAGCAGCTGGGATACAGTTGTGAAAGGAGGGAGGCTTCTGAGGGTACTACCACAAAACCCAAGTCATCTGTCCCGGTGGTGGGTACGCTCGTAAACCCTGCTCCCTCGTGCTCCCGGTGACCTACCGCCAACACACCCACTTTCCTGCTCTCCATACTGGATTTGGGGTGAGGGGCCCCATCTCTGCCTGGGAATCTGTTGCCAAGCCGCAGTAAGTTTCAGCTGTGTTTGCTCCAGGGGCCCACAGAGAAACCCTGTGGTTTAGCACCCTCCTCCCTTAGAGATAGCTTGATCTGCCAGTCCCAAGGAGACTGTCAGTACAGCTTCAAAACTGCTCCCGGGAAGGTAGTGCCACCAAGGCCCAGAGATGCCAGGGTGCCAGTGAACCGGGTTAGCAGATGGTTACTGACCTGCATCATGGGAACGCATCCTGTTCTCAACCTCAGGCCATGGGTAGGAGGGCAAGATTTTATGCCCCCCTTAGTTCACAGGTGGCATGGCTAAGGCCAGGATCAGGAAGTGTCATTGAGGACGCCTGGTTTGGGGAAATGGTGGTCAGGGAAGGTGAGGGGAGCTGTAGCATAGGTGTCCTCCAGGACCAGGTAGCCAGAGGGAGGAGGGGTGTCCAGTGATGCGCTCAAGCATATTCCAGATCCCCCCTTCCTTCTGGAGCCACTGAGGTGCTGGCCTGTGTCTGCGGATGACTAGCCCTGAGCATCTGGCTGCCCCACTGCACCCATGTGCTGCGGACTGCAGTGGTGGCGCCCTCTGTAGGCACATTTGGAGAATGCACATCTGGTGAGATAGAAGAGTGGATGGATTCCTGGGCTGGACTCTGTTACCTCTGTCTAAGCAAAGACACTAGAAATGAACACAAGTCGGGCTTCTTGGAAACCTTTGGAACTCTGCATTGAACACCCGCGTATCTGCCTCCTTCCCACTGTGAATGACTCCAAACACCATGGTAGCTGATGGGGGTGCATGCCACACACATCTCCCCATGTCTGTACGCGTCCCCGACAGGCTGCCCCAGAGGGCCTGCAGGCCAGCAGAAGAAGTCTCAGTGTCAGTGTTCAGTGCATAATTTGTGTTCGGGGTCTACATTCAAATCTTTCATGGCATTTGAGCTGCCAATGGGGGGAGGAGGCAGAGGCCACCCTGGTTTGGTGCTGATCCTGCTCCTACCTGTCTGTGGTCCCAGCTCCTTTTCCTGGTACCAGCTTAAGTGTGATGAGTTAGGCATTCGGCAGGCAATGCCTTTGTTTGCTGCCCCTTTAACTGTCTTGGGTGTTCACCTTGGTGGCCTTAAGTATGCATTACCCGCACTGGCCTGGTGTCACCACCAGGGTTTTAAACAGTGGCCGAGAGTGTCCTCTAGAAGACCTTGAGAATGGCTAGAGGGGGTGACAGAAAAGCCGAGCAGCAAGTCCTCAAGGGAGTGGCCAGAGCATGGGGTCCAGGAGCCAAGGGGCCTGTGGGGTTGGGACAGAGGGACCCAGAGGTGACTCAGGCTGTTTGGTGCCTTCTAGGCCGGGGGCGGTTGGGCTTTTACACAAAATAAAAGAAAGATGGAAGAGCGTCCCGGCTTCCGGAGTTTGTTTGCTTTCTTTCTGCTGCTGAGGATAGGCTCCAGGGCATGAAGTGCTCAGCCAGCTCTGACCCAGCCTGTGGCAGATGGTGGGTGGATCTGGATGCTCTGGAGACTAGAACAGAGCAGGGAGCCTCTCCTTGGAGATGGAGGAGACAGCATCTGAGCGGAGCGGGCGTGGGTCGGGGCTGGGCTTGGAGAAGGACAAGTGAGTGAGCTCAGAGTCGAGCAAGGCTGGCCAAGGGCATAGCTAAGGCATCTGAGAAGCTCCAGTTTCCACTTGAGGTTACTGGCATGAGTATCATTGCACCTAGGAGGCCAGCTGGATGCAGTCTTAAGGCAGGGGACAGTTAAGCACCACTCCAGTAGGGGCTGCAGGGAAGGGCATAAATATGGGACCAGGGAGTGAAGCCAGTGAGGGCAGAGCTGGGAACAGGTGGTAAGGCCTCCAGACCTGAGATCCTGGTGAGCTGTGGGCACTTGGGGTGGGCTGGGGCGATGAGAGGATTGGCTGAACTCAGTTAGTGGCTGCCTGATGAGGCAGAGCAGAAAGGGGCTGTCAGAAGAGCTCAGGCATGGGAACTCTGAAACACCACAGACAAGGACAGTGCGTGTGCTAGGCGGTCACAGCAGCCAGGGTAAGTTACACAGTACAAGAGGCAGCAAAGTGTAGTTCTCACATGAAGTTGCTGGGGTGGCCAGAGCCCTAGGCTGGCAGAGTGGACCTTAGGGGAAGCCAGAGGCAAGTGAGAAACTTCCATGGCCTTAAAGGGATTTCAGGTAAGAGCAGAGGCTGCTGGAGATGTTTTGATGTATTTGTTTGTTTTCCAGTGTGGTGGATGGAACCCAGAGCCTTGCATATGCTAGGCAAGTGCTCTACCATGGAGCTACATCCAGCCCTTCGGTGTTTAAAAACAATAGAACTGACAGCATTTAAAACATTGCGTGTCTTGCGCATGCCTTTAATCCCAACACTTGGGAGGTAGTGGCAGGAGGGTCTCTGTGAGTTCGAGACCAACCTGGTCTACAAAGTGAGTTCCAGGACAGCCAAGGCTGTTATACATAGAAACCCTATCTTCAAAAACCAACCAAACAAACAAACAAACAAAAAACCCATTGCGTTTCTCTTGAGTAGCCACATTGGATGACTTTCTGAATCAGGACGGGAGGAATCCATCTACCATAGTCCTTCCGCTCCTCTGGTGCCCAACCCTTTGGGCAACTAAAGATTATTCCTAGCCAACCATCCTGGTTCCTACCACTCAAGGTGGAGCTGTAACACTGTTCAGACACTAGGTGGCAGCTGCTGTTCTTCATTGGTTATAGAATCAAGAGCAATTTTCTTAGCTAATGACTCCAAGAACGTTACTGCTCAATTCCTCAGAGGGCTCCTGGGCAGGAGTGCAGAGCAATCGCTGGTCTGGCAGGCCAGTGAGGTGGACACATGTGGGCACAAGCTCCCGAAATGAGCGCCACTCACTGGGCCACCTGAACACCTGCCTTCTCTGACCCAGACTGTGATTTAGAACGGGCCCTAGACCCTGATAAAGAGCAGAGGATGGCTGAACACACTCCCCAGCCTACCAGGGGCAGCCCAGCCTCTTGTGGGCAGCTGCTACTCCTGGAAGCCTCCATCTTCCTGGCCCTAGCTGTGGAGCTCCCCTGTGTAGGAAAGGCACTGGCATACTGCAAAGAGAGCAGGAAATGAGGGCTACCAATGGGGGTCTTTGCAAGAGAAACTCCTACCTCTACATGTTCAGAGGCTTCTTGCATGCTTGGGCCTTAAGGTGGAGAGGAAAGACCAGGAAACTGGAAGGCAAAAGGATTCTGACCGACACTCTCCCACAGCCAGTGCACCAGTGACATTCTTGGGTTCTTTCCTGGCAAGCAATAGAAATGAAGGCCAATCAGGCAAGAGAGCTCGTGAGGGGCTCAAAGCATGAGAGAGAGCCGAATACCAGGCCGTGATGGACGGACTCAATGTGAATCCTGTATTAGTTGCTTTTCTCACTACTGTGACCAGATGACCTTCAGAAATCACTTGGAGGAGGGGTTACTTCTTTGGTTCACATTTTCAGAGGCTTTATTTAGCCCACGGCCACTGGGTCCTGTATGCCCGAGTAGAAGATCATGGTAGCAGAACCATGTGGCACAGGAAGTTCTTCAGAGAGCATTCCAATCAGGTAAAACCTCCAAAGACATGCCCCAGTGAGCTACCCCCTCCGGCTCTGTCCCAGTTCCTAATTTTCAGAACCTTGCAAAATAACTACCAATTGAGGGTACCAATGTGTGAGGTATAGCTAGCTTTTAACCCAGAGGTTGCTATGGACACCTGTTTTCAATCTGTATTCAGTGACATTTGCTGGTAGCTTAAACTGCATTGAAGCCGTAATAGTTGTGCACTCCAGAGTGTCTCCTGTCTGCAAAGCTTTTGTCGCTGTCCTGAGCTGCTGTCCCAGGCAGTGATCAGATGACCAGCAGCAAGCCATAGGCTCTGCCTGCCATCCTTCTCGTGAGTCTCAGTCCTGAGGGGCTCGTTAGAAGAGAGGCTGACCGAGTCCTGAGCTACCTGTGCTGAGGCTGAGAGTAAGCGTGTGCCATGTGGGTCGAAAGGCTGGGTGACACCAGGTGCACCCCCTTTCTCTGTCTCATCTGTAATATCAAGTGAGTCGTTTAACCTCAAGAGTCAGGGTATTTAGAGAAAGCTCCGTAAACGAGGGCTCTATGAATGTGAGTCACCGCTTCCCTTGCCAGCTTGGCCATGCCTTGTCCTGTCCTTTACCTTACCAATTTTGAAACCCCTGCATGTGTTCTGACCGCTACCCTTTAGCTTGCCTTCTGAGTCAGAGTCACTCTGACTTTTGGATAGTGTCTGGGTCAAGAATGGCAAGTCAACTTTTGTGGTTGTCTGCAGCTCTGGACTGACTCATTGTGAAAGTGATGCAATTGATTAGTAATGTCTGCCAAGGCTATAGGAAGGGGAGGGGAGGTTCACCTGCCACATCGGTGCCATCTCTGTCTGGGGCTTGATGATGGGCTGTCTGATGCCGGTCCCTGACCTCACTGCCACATCTCAGCCTGGCTCCAGTGGTTTCCCTCCCACAGGAGCAAAGACTAAGAAAGGAGAGTTTGCACTGGGAGCTCAATCCAAGAAGCCTAGGTTACGCATTGCTTGCCCATGAGCTACAGTTTGATGCCTGGGTAGTAATCAGAAAGGGAAGCAATAGGGAAAAGCTGTTAAAAGAGGTCTGAGGACACCTGGCAGTGGTGGCGCACACCTTTAATCTCAGTACTCGGGAGGCAGAGACAGGTGGATCTCTGTGAGTTCGAGGATTCACATGGTAGGAGAAAAACTACTGGAAGTTGCCTTCTGACCTCTGTATGTGTGCCATGGCATGCATGTACCCCCCACCAGACCTCCAGATGTGCACCATGGCATGCATGTACCCCCACCAGACCTCCAGATATGTGCCATGGCATGCATGTACCCCCACCAGACCTCCATGTGTGCCATGGCATGCATGTACCCCCTACCAAACAAATAAATGTAATCAATTGGAAGGGGGGGCCATAGGATGAAGGCAGAGCCAAGGGAGAAAGATCCTTTCAGCAGTGGCTAGGTGGGATGGAGAAGTGAGCTTACCATGTCATTTGTAGAGTGACACATACACATGAGTACAGACGTCTACACACACACACACGAGACGAGTGGGGAATCAGAGGATGATCTCAGGTGTCCGTCTTTGCTTTCCATCTTGTGTGAGGCAGGGTCTCTTTGTTGCCCACTGCTGCCATTGTCTGGCTAGCTGGTGCAAGCTTCTGGGACATCAGGATTCCTGTGTCCACCTTCCAACCTGCTGCAGGAGCTGTGGGATTACCTACACAAGGTACTGGGGTCAGCACTGTAGACCTTCGGACTGACAGCCTGGTAAGTCCTCTCTGGTAGTGCATGCTGGGCCTCCTCTGTTTCTCATCTTCAATGATTGAGGTTTTTTTTTTTTTTGTTTGTTTGTTTTTTTTGGTTTTTCGAGACAGGGTTTCTCTGTGGCTTTGGAGCCTGTCCTGGAACTAGCTCTGTAGACCAGGCTGGTCTCGAACTCACAGAGATCCGCCTGCCTCTGCCTCCCGAGTGCAATGTTTGAGTTTTTGAGGCTGCTCAGGACTAGACTGTTCATCTAGACAAGGGTATTTGAAGTTCTGTTGTAACCATGTACCAGAGCAAGGTAAGAGACACCAGAGGAGCCAGAAGCTTGAGAACACTCTAATGTAATTTGTGGACAATGGGAAATAAAGTCTGTATGATAAAGAAGCCATGGAGGGAGAATTCTAGATAAGTTTTGTGCTTATAGCTATTGATAACAGCTAAGAAAAATGGCTCAAAAGTGTTTTAATAATAAATACACTTAGCCAGGCGGTGGTGGCATGTGCCTTTAATCCCAGCACTCGGGTGCAGAGGCAGACAGATCTCTGTGAGTTCAAGGTCAACCTGGTCTATAAGAGCTAGTTCCAGGACAGGCTCCAAAACTATAGAGAAACCCTGTCTCGAAAAACCAAAAAAAATAAAATAAAATAAAAAATAATAATAATAATAATAATATACTAGATTATATACTTGACCCAAAAGAAAGGTGGCCTCTTCATGAGTCATTAAATGATTACACTATCTTGCAAACAGAACTTCATTGTCAAATATCAGGAGAATGGCATGTTCAATCATTCACACGTTTACACAATCAAGATACACATATATATATTATATATAATACATATAAAATAATATATAAAAAGGAAAAAGGCACACTAACTCCCTATTTAAAGCAGTATAATCTGTGCCTGAATCCAAAATGTCAGATTTAAAAATTTTTTATTAAGTGTAAAGTGCTTTGTCTATATATTGCATATGTATTTGCATGTATGAATGTACATCACATGTGTCCCTGGTGTTGGCAAGAGGCCAGAGAGGGCATCAAATCCTCTGGAATATCTGTAACTGGAGTTACATATGGTTGTGAGCCACCATGTGGATGCTAGGAATTGAACCCAGTGCACTTAACCACTAAGCTCTATCTCTAGCCTTGAGACTTCACATTTTTAAAGTGCATCTTGATTTAGTCCTGCCGGTTAGAAACCCCAGATCTGAGGAGTATTTTCCTTTTGAAGATCTAGGAGCTATGAATGGAATTGCCTGGGACATTCGCTCTACTGCCTAATCCTCACACTCTGTGGAATGTTATGCTGGGAAATGTAGATGTTTTACTGTCCATGTCCTAAATTGCCTTCTTTTGCATTCTACTGGCAAGCACATCAGAATTACTTTTATCTGTGGATCAACAGATTCGCAATTAAAAAGAAACAAATGGCCAGGCAGAGGTGGCTCACATCTTTAATCCCAGCACTTGGGATGATCTCTGAGTTTGAGGCCAGCCTGGTCTACAAAGTGAGTTCCAGGACAGTCAGGGCTACACAGAGAAACTATCTCAAAAAACAAACAAACAAACAAACAAACAAAAAACCTAAAATAACAAGAACAAAACAACCAAAAAAAAAAAAACACAAAACCAGCCCAGCACCTTTAATCCCAGCACCCAGGAGACAGAGGCAAGCAGATCTCTGAGTTCAAGGCCATTCTGGCCAACAGAGTGAGTTCCAGGATAGCCAGTGATACACAGGGAAACCATGTCTCAAAACAACAAACAAACAAACAGTATTATAGAGCAGATGTCACCCAGTATTTAAAAACTTGTCCACAGTCTTTGAGGACATATTGTTCTACTTTGTTTCCTATCACGTCTCTGTTTAAGGCTAGCCTGGACTACAATAGCAAGACCTTGTCTCAGAAAAGTGAAAATGAAATCAGACTATCGGGTCAGTGATCCACTCCCAGAACTCACTGTAGAACTGATGGAGGAAGGTCATTGGTTAAATAAAAAGAAACTGCTTGGCCCTCATTGGTTAGAAGATAGGTGGGAGGAGTAAACAGAACAGAACGCTGGGAGGAAGAGGAAGTGAGCTCAGACTCCACATCTCGGGAGCAGATGCATCAGAGAGATGCCATGCTCACAGCTCCCAGGCAGACACACGCGATGAAGCTCCGACCCAGGATGGACATAGGCTAGAATCTTCCCGGTAAGCTCACCTAGGGGCGCAACACAGATGATTAGAAATGGGCTAAATTAATATGTGAGAATTAGCCTAGAAGAGGCTAGATAGAAATGGGCCAAGCAGTGATTAAATGAATACAGTTTGTGTGTTGTTATTTCGGGCATAAGCTAGCCAGGCAGCCGGGGTGCTGGGGACGCAGCCCCGCCGCCCCTATTTACTACATAGAACAAGAAGGCAGGAGTTGCTTAGTCATTTCACTTACGGCTCGCAGGTCTTGAAGGAGACCATGCTCTTGGCAGACTGTTGTCTGCACCTGTGGGGTTCAAACTATGAACAGAATACTACATAGAAAAACAAATATGTCAGTCATATCATATGAAACCTACTATGTAGCCAAGGATGAGCTTGAACTTGTGCTCCCCCTGCCTGCAGCTCCAGATTGCTGCTATAACAGATGTACAGTCCACGCCTGCTAGGCAAACATGACCACTGAGCCACATCTCCAGCCTTATTGGCCTATTTTCATTGTGTGTGCGTGCATGTGCTAGACTAGGGATCAACTTCAGGTGTTTTTCCTCGGGGGACACACACCTGCGCGTTTTTGTTGCTTCTGTTTTGAGAGAAAGTCTTTCTAACATCTGTTAGGCTAGGCTAGCTGGCCAGCGTACCCTAGAGTCTCTGCCCCAGCTCTGGGATATAGGTGTGAATCACCAAACCCAGCTTCTCACAGGGGTTAGAGACAAAACCCAGGTCCTTTTGCAGAAAACACTTTACTGAGCGAACCATCTCCCAGCCTCATCTTGTCTTAAATACAGATATCTAGTAGTATTTGTTGTGATGTTTTTTAACTTCTAAACTTCCTGTCCACCCCCCTCCAAAATGCTGGAATTCCAGACAGGCACCACCATGCACAGCACCTTTGCCAAAGCTTACCAGCTTTCTGGTACAGGAAGGACGCTGGGCGAAGAGTGTGGCTTCCCTGATTTGTAACAAGAAAGCTTGCTGAATAGTAGAGACTTTAGATATCACACACACAAACACATACACCACTACACTTTTCAGTAAGTACAGCTTTGAACAGAGTTGCATCCAAGAACTGGGGCCAAGAAGAAATCCTTGTCTTCCTTATGGGAAGTCTAGCCTTCATGTTGAGGAAGCGACTAACGTCTGGAGTGGACCAGGCAGCCTATACTTGCAAAGATCAAAAGAAAACTAAGGAGACAAAGGGAATTGGGAGTCCAAGTGAGGAAGAGAAAGGGAAGGCAGAGAGAAGCCGCCTCTTCCAGGGGCAGAGGAGTGAAGGTGGGTGAGGGCACCCACGACTTTTCATTGATAGTTACCTAACACCATGATAGTTACCTAGGTCCCTCCACACTGGTCCTCCTCATGTCACAAGTACCATCTTCCCAAAGGTGTCATCAGATTAGACACACAAACCAGCAAGGGCTCTAAGACAGGTCAGGGGCTGCAGTGATTTACAGAGGTCACCGCGCGTAGGGGGAAGACAACAGGGCATGGAGCCTTCTACTCAGCCATTTGTATATTTGAGCTCAGGTCAGTAAGGAATTTATAGCTGCTGGGAAGACAAAGGCTCACTAATGGGAAAGCTTCCTGAGTTTTGTTTCCCTGTGTATTTATGGCCCTGAAAGTTGATGTAGTTTAGAACTGAAGCTGTAAACTGTGTTTTCCCCGAGGATGGCTTTATCAAACTGTGTTAGATAGAGACCTTTGAAAGGAAATGATGCCTGTCTTTGTTTGTTTTTTGAGACAGGTTTCTCTGTGTAGCCCTGGATGTACAGCTCTGTAGCTGTAGACCAGTCTGGTCTCAAACTCACAGAGATCCATCTGCCTCCTGAGGCTAGATGCCTCCCTGCCTGACTTGATGCCTGGCTTAGAGATAAGCTTACATTATTTAATATTTCTGAAATTCCCCAATTAAGCAAATTAAATTTATAACTTTCAAGGTGCAAAAAACTTTTTTTACCCAGCCCTCAAGAGAGGCAGAGGCAGTCAGATCACTGAGTTCAAGGTCAGCCTGATCTACAAATAGAGTTCTATTACACAGAGACCCTGTCTAGAAGAAAAACATTTTTAAAAATTTTATTAGATGTATTTATCATTTTTTTGTCTGCATGTATGTATGTGCATCACATGTGTGCATGGTGTCTACAGAGGTCAGAAGGTAGAACAGATCCCCTGGAACTGGAGTTAAGGAGGGTTGTGAGCCACCATGTGAGTGCTGGGAACTGAACCCAGGTCCTCTGCAAGAGCAGCACATGCTTTTAACTGCTGAGCCATCTCTCCAGCCCCAGCAATGTGGGTTTTTGTTGTTGCTCTGTTTTGAAGACAGGGTCTGGAATTGATTATGGAGCCCAGACTGACTGCCCTAGATTGCTTTCTATGTGATAAAGACTATGACCAAAGCAAGTGGGGGAGTAAAGGGTTTACTGGCTTACTCATCTTGACCAACAGCCCATCAATGAGGGAATCTTGAGGCAGGTACTAAAGAGGAGCATGAAGGCAGAAACTGAAGGAAAGGCCATGGCAGAGGATGCTTACTGGCTTGTTTTCCTATATAACCTAGGATCTCCTGCCCAGGGGTGGCACCACCAACAGTGGGCTGTGCCCTCCCACATCAATCATTAATCAAGAAATGTCTCATTAATCAAGAAATCAGGCAATCTGACAAAATGCTGAAGCATAAGTTTTGAGTTTATGTATTTTATATAAGAATATGATACTAGAAGGCTAAAAGGAAAAACCTTAACCAGGTCAACTTAACAGTGCTTAGTAGTGGGGCTGGCTCAGCAGTTAGAACACTTGCTGGGCTTGATTCCCAGCAACCGCATGGTTGTTTAAAACTGTAACTCCAGTTCCAGGGGACCTGACGCCCTCCTCTGGTCCCCTGGCTACACATACACACATGCATAAATGGAGGCAAAATGCTTCAACACAGAAAATGAAACTCTGAAAACCCCAAATATCCTGTTGTCTAATTGTGCAAATAGTTCTCCAATTGGGCCGTCCTCAAAACCAGAACAAAGTCTAGTTACTCTAACTGGGCAACTTAGCCAAGCTACCTCAAAATAAACATGCTGCTCAATGTCAGTGTTTGTCTATCAAGACCGAAGCCCTGGGCTCAATGTCCGGAACCACAAACAAATTCTTCCAGGGCTGAGAATATAGCTCAATGGTAGACTGCTTAGTAGGTGTGAGGCCAATGCCAAATGTTTTATAGTTAGGGGGAGATTTGATTGCTGCGCTAAAACATGGGACTATGAACAACTGGGGATAGAGAGGCTTTATTTCGTCTTACAACTCGCAGGTCACACTCCATCACTGAGGGAAGCCAGGACAGGAACTCAAACAGGGCAGGGACCTGCCTCATATAGTGGTCATAGATGGTGCTGCTTGCTGGCTTGCTTTGTTAGAGAACTCAGGACCACCTGCTGAGAGGCAGCACTACCCACATCAATCACAAGAAAAAACATGACAGGCTTACCCACAGGCCAATCATAGGAGCATTTTCTCAACTGGGGTTCCCTCTTCTAAAATGACCCTTGGCCATTTAGCTTGGCATCAAAGTGCCATAAAACTCACCAGTAAACTGGATCTCTAGAACCAACTCCCGGATGTTTCACTGTCCCTTTAGTCAAATGAGATTGTTTTTCAGGAACTCATGATCTTTTTTTTTTTTTTTTTTTTTTTGGTTTTTCGAGACAGCGTTTCTCTGTGGTTTTGGAGCCTGTCCTGGAACTAGCTCTTGTAGACCAGGCTGGTCTTGAACTCACAGAGATCCGCCTGCCTCTGCCTCCCAAGTGCTAGGATTAAAGGCGTGTGCCACCACCACCCAGCTAGGAACTCATGATCTTAAGTGAAATTTTACAGCAATTTTTGACAGCTTGCTTCTCCCAAATCAAATCCTAAAACTGCCCCAGATTTCCCACAGGACCCTGTATCACGTTCTTTTACCTTGGAGAGTCTGAGTGCTAGGAAGAATTCATTCCATCAGACATTACTAACGAGTTGCCAAAAGCCCTACCATCGGAAGAGACATTCTGAGTAAAGTGCTAATGACACAGACCGTTCAGCAACTATGCACTGTGAGTCTTCACTCCATCAGAGCCATCAGTAGCACTGGTGGCTTCTCCTATTAGATCTACTTACCAGAGACATGGACTGCTCTGTCTATTAAACAAATGCAGTATAGTGTTACTAGCTAATATCTGTTAGTTTTAAATGTTTGCTCAGTTGAACTTTTTTGGTGGGGAGGTCATGGGGGAGGACTCAATTTGCATGCTAGGCCCTGGCTGGACTTTCAGCACCATAAACAAGCTATGCCATATAATGTAACACCTCAGAGCACACATCAAAAAGGCTGGATAGGGAGATATATGCAAAGACACTATAGGCCAATCAAACTGCATTCTAAAAAAAAGGTTCAAGAAACCCACAATGGCAGGAAAAAAGAAAACAAATACAACAGAAAACAGGAACTAAAAGGGCAGACTGAAGCCCTGACATATCTATAATTATATGTAATGGAAACAGTCTAAAGCTACCAATTGAAAGATTGTCAGAGGGAAAATCACATGCTAAACACAGTCAGTCCACTAGACGTTCACATTTCTTATAATCATACAGGTGAGTTTAAAACAAAGAATGGAAAAAAGAATACAAACGCTAATCAAAAGAAAGCCAAGGGACTGAGTGCACCCCAGTGTGTACAGGCCCTGGGGGTAGGGGTGGCAAGAGACAGAAGTCAGAGAAAGATTAAGACAGACTTCAGACAGGGATAGGGACATTACACAATGATAAGCAGGTCAACCCACAAAAAAGACAAAGGATTCCTAAATGCATTTGTACCAAAGAACAGAACTGCAAAACAGATTATAGTTGGAGATTTCGACACTATCCTGACAAAACATGGCAGAATACCACCAAAGATACTTAAGAAGGTGACTGCGAGCAGAATTTTACTGACATCCTATAGAATCTAACAGCATCAGAATACACATTCCGTAGGTGTCAGAGCACTGGACAAAGTGGACCACATCCCAAGACTCAATAAATAAAAGACCACACGGGCCATCACCGGCATGTCGTTAGACTGACGATATAAAAGGTAGTGAGGATAAGACTGCAGTTCTCTCATACACCATGCACACTGTCGCAGCTGGTCTAGAGAAGCTAAGAACTAAAACTTTACCACAAGATCCAGTAATCACACTTCTGGACATTTACCCCCAAGTGACAACAAATGTCCACATAAAAACTTGCATACATGCCGGGTGGTGGTGGCGCACACCTTTAATCCCAGTACTCGGGAGGCAGAGGCAGGCGGATCTCTGTGAGTTCGAGGCCAGCCTGGTCTACAAAGAGAGGTCCAAGACAGGCACCAAAGCTACAGAGAAACCCTGTCTCGAAAAAAAAAAAAAAACTTGCATACAACCACTTGGTGCAGATGCAGAAGCAAGATAATGGAGGGAACGTTGTATTTTGAAACATGCAAATAACTGTGTTGCCGCTGTAGCTCTAAGGCCCTCTGTCTTCAGAGTGGACCTGTAACAGATGTGGCTCACGAAAGTGTAAATGGGGTGTGAAAACCAAGAAACAGCACACTGGGACTGGACAAATAAGACATCCAAAAAATCAGCTAATGCATATTCAAACATGAATTCTGAGAAGGAACAGCAGATAAAACCAAGGGACAGCTGCTGTAGCATCCAGTTAATCTTGAAAATTTCAATGACTGAACTTAAGCTACATGCTCTGGTTTCAAAAACAAAAGGAAACAAGGATCCCTCAACAGGCTAATGCTTAAGCTGTGGCATACCCACATGATGACTACTACTCAGCAATAAGAGGAATGAACTATATTAAACCCACACACAACTTGAATAGACATCAAAGGGATTAAACCAAGGGGAAAGAGACAACTCAAAGGTCATGTACTGTACGGCTCTATTTATATATTATTCCATTTACAGAGCTGTAGAAGGGATCAGTGGTTGCTATGGGCTAAGATGGGCAGTGACATTAAGGGGTAGGACAAGGGACTGGAGAGATGGCTCAGCGGTCAAGAGCACTGCCTGCTCTTCCAAAGGTCCTTGAGTTCAATTCCCAGCAACCACATGGTGGCTCACAACCATCTGTAATGAGATCTGGAGCCCTCTTCTGGCCTGCAGGCATACACACAGACAGAACATTGTATACATAATAAATAAATATAAAAAAGGTGTAGGACAAGAACCCTGTGCAGAGGGAAGTTAAGCCTTGACTGTGGCTGCAAGAATACAGTGACAGAGAACCACACACATAATGAATCAAAATTTGCTCATTAAAAAAGAAAACTGTATGTGCGTTGTATGCCACGGCACAATAGTGGAGATCAGAGGACAGCTTTGGGGAGCTGGTTCTTCCCTTCTACTTTGTTGAGGCAGGGTCTCTCCTGTTTCTGCAGCTGCACTGTGAACTACAGGCTAGCTGGCCCACAAACTTCCAGGGAACTGTTTCTGCTTTCTACCTTCCTGTAGGAGTGCTGAGATTACAAATGCATGCAACCAATCCAGCTTTTTATGTGGGTTTCGGGGAAGCAGGCTTGGGTCATCAGGCTAATGAACTAGCACTTTTACCCCCTGAGTCATCCTCCCCAGTCCTTAATTTCCTCATTTTGGTATACTAGTCAGGTTCAATGCAAGCAGTGGAGGGAACGTTGGTGAGGCCACACAGGCCCTATCAGTCTTGAAGCATACACACAGCAAAACAGACAATAGTTCATGTTTCTCGATTCTTTTAGAAAGACAGTGATATGAACTGCATGACTTACTGGATTATGGAGTGAGTGGGTTAAGAATCAGCCCCTAAGTAGGCTCAGGTCAATTGGGCTGTTTGGAATTAGAACTGAGAGATAGGAATCCACTAAGCAGGCTGTGCTGGGCAGTCCTATGACAACAGGAAAAAAAATTAATCAGGGGGGAATGGAGAGATGACCCAGCAGTTAAGAGCATATACAAGTTGATCTTGCAGAAGATCCTGGGTTCAATTTCCAGCACCCACATGGTGTCTGTAATACCAGTTCCAGGGATTCCAACAGACACACACACACACACGTATGCAGACAAAACATTCATACACACAAAGTAAAATAGTTAAAAGATAAAATTAAAAGCAACCAAATCCATTTTGAGCGGTTTGATGGCACACACCTTTAATCCCCGCACTCAGGAGGCAGAGATAGGCAGATCTCTGTGAGTTTGAGGCTAGCCTGGTCTACAAGAGCTAGTTCCAGAACAGCAGGGCTGTTACACAGAGAAACCCTGTTTCAAAAAAAACAAAACAAAAAAACCAACCAACCAAAAGAAACCCAACCAAATCCTGAAAACAAAAACCATAAGGTAAGCACCAAGGCAAGGCGCCCAGTCTGTAAGATGTCTTCTCAAGTCAGACTCAGGGTCATGCCTATAATCTCAGTACTCATGAGACTGAAGCAGGAAGATTGCTTGGAGCTCAACACTGGCCTAGGCTATGGGTTAAGTGAGTTCCTAGCCAGCCTGGGCTAGAGTAAGAACCAGTCTCAAAACATGGAGCTGGGAGGTGAAGAATGCCCACTGGAGGTAGTTTTGAGTCTCTATTCCTTCCAACTACCAGAAAAGGAGAGGAAAAGCAACAAAGACTCATTTCATCTTAACTGTATCAGAGCCTCAACTTTCATCTGATGCAGCAGCAGATTCAGTGATCCTAAGAGATAAAAGTGAGGGGGAAAATATAATCAGCTTTGCTAAAGATAGTTTAATGTGTGTCAAAGGTTCCAATCAGTCTACTAGAGCTCACCACAGGGGTACCAATGCCAAGGCAGGCCTGAGAGTCACTATACAGCTGAACTGGCTTCCTTTAAGGGGGGAAGAAGAGTGTGTGGTCTGTTCTGGGTTCTGAGATGAAGACTAGAAGAGCCTAAAGATAAAAGGGGTGGAGGAGGTCCCCTTTGCTACAGATATACAAGCTGAAGGTTAGAATCCACTTGTCTACCTTTAAGTCCTTATTTCTGGGTCAAAGGGCACTTAGGATGCCAATTGTCTGCTAGGACCAACAGTGAGGGACTCTGTGTGTAGACTGAGGTCTAGTGAGTGCTCCGCTAAAGCAAAATGATGGGAAAACCGAAAAGGACACATTCTCCTTACTTCCTAGGCTGCTTTCCATCTCAGAACCCAGGACAGGCATCAGCTCACACATCTTCCACAACTGGGTGTGGCAGTAGATGCCTGTAATCCCAGCATTCAGGAGGCACAAACAAAAGAATGGTGAGTTAAAGGCCAGTTCAGCTACAGTGAATATGAGGCCTGCCTAAACTACATGAAACCTGTTTTTGTTTTGACGTTTTGTTTGTTTTTTTGAGACAGGGTTTCTCTCTGTAACAGTACTAGATCTGTAGACCGGGCTGGCCTCAAACTCAAGAGATTCGCCTGCCTCTGCCTCCCATGTGCTGGGAAAAAGGTATGCACCACCACCGCCCGGCTGTTTTGATGTTTCTTAAGAATTACAGTGCCTAGGCCTCAGCATCTGACAGCACCAAGATAACTTCAAGTACCATTTCTCTCTCTCTCTCTCTCTCTCTCTCTGTCTCCATTACACAGGCAATTTCCAAAGCATGCAAAATCAAATGAAAACAAGGTAAAGCAACGCAAAGTTGGTTGTTTTGTTTTTTTTATTCTTTTTGCTAATGTAAGATCAGAATCGTCACGATGGCTCACTTCTTTGAATTCATCCACCCCCAAATTATTATAGTGATACAACCAAAGGTGGACAAGTCTCTATCCCTGTGACCTCTTCTGAAAGCCACAGACATCTTCCACGGGGCATTTACAATACATCTCTTGCCCAAGAATTTAAAGCCTTCCTGATCCTTCTACATACTCCATAAGAGTATTACCTTCTGAGGCTATGCCCTCAAGTCTGCCACAAGATGGGTACAGTCAAGTGTCTTTCCACATTCCAAGTAGTGTGGTTTGAATGGGATCTGAGGAATGTGATCTACAGACTTCAGCCACTTCCTTGTTGGTCAGTCCCTCAAGGTGAAGGTCAGTGTGTTGTAGCTCCCCTTCCTCAGTTTTGCAGTTCTTCAAGGTATATAGGCCATGCCTCAGAAGTCACCCATGGGATGTACATAGATTCACCACCAAAGCAGAATACAAGTTTTCTTTGGTTCCAGAACATAGGGGCAGCATCTTTCAGGAGCAGCCCCTCCAGTGTTGTTCAAGCTGTTCTCCTAAGTCACAAAGGGCTGCTCAGAGCCCCCTGCCAACCTAAATGATCCCTCAAAGTTTCACAGAACCCCACAGTCTTATCCTCTCTTTTTTGGTGGTTATATGCTCTGAATGACGAAGCTAATAAAGCCCCAGCACTGGAGGCTTCTTCCAGATTTCATACCTTCTCAAATTCACTCAATGCCTTCTGAATTTCAGAATACAGCCCCACTCTGTGAAGCACTGCAAGTGCAGCTCCACAGCCAAGGCGAGGGTGTGGAGTTTGGAGACCACTCTCTACTCCTATCATATGTCTGACCTGAATTGCCTGAGGCTCCTCAACACTACATGTTCCACTCAGATTACAGGGGAGGCCCTGTGAACAAAATCACATTTGAGTTGCTTTATTCTCACTTGACAGAAACTTTCTAAGTATGAAATGGAAAGGAGCCTGCTCTGGAACAGAAACTCAGAGTCAAGCTCCAAGTTAGATCTATACAGTGTCATTGGAAACAAAAGACTCAGCTCTATCTTTAGTGCCCTCATCAGCAGAGACCATGATCTGCAAGGCTCAGGCTGGCACCAGAGCCTCACACAGTAGTCACCACAACCTACTTCTCAGCAGAAAGTCAAAGTTCTAAGGAAAGGAAACAAAACTCTTCACTGTCCTACCTCCCCAAGCCTCCTACAACAGCAGTGACAACAGGGTAGCTGGTCAACTTGCTCCATCCCCAGGCACCAGAGAGGATTCTCAGGGATTCAGGTTTTCCCTTTTACTTGCTAATCTTCAAGTGTCCTCAAGTGTCAGGCAGAGTCCCAAGTCCAAACTGTCAGCAGCATAGGGTTTGTGGGTGTCTTGCCAATCACTTTCTCTGGCTGCTCCATCCCTCACTTTCTGTCTTTGGACCTACAGACTTTCTGGTACAGGAAGTGCATAAAGCATAGTGAAGAAGAGAAAGGGGCCTGGTAACCACCGTTCCTCACTTCCCCAGCAGCTAAAGGACTCAAAGCTGACAGCCCAGTTCTCCCTGCCTTCACATGAAACTGCAGTGAGCAGTTCTATACTGACACTGGAGTCAAATTACATTAGTATTGGGGAGGAAATGCCAATAATCCATACATGGCGAGTCCTGCTGGGGATTCCAGGAACCAACCTGCTGGCCCTGGATAGCGCTCCCCTGTTACCACCTGGCCTAATGCCTTCTCGAGACCCAGAGGCCCAACCCAAAAGACAGCTGGTAGAGAGGTGAAAACGACTGTCTTAAGGACTTCTTCAGACACTCAGATGGCTCAGCAGGACCACACTGTTCACCTTGAGGCAGCAGTCACCAACCTGGTAAGGACATGTCGCTGGCGTAGTCAGGGTGCTGGAGGCAGGCGCTGTGAGGCAGAAGGTGAAAAAGGGTTAAAGTTTGGCCAGGCTAAACCACTCCTCTGATCCAATCATCTCACTCCTAAAGCTCAATCCAATGTAGTGATCAATAGGAAAGAAAACACACAAGACAAAGACCCTCTAGTGTCATGCTCATCTGGCTACTCCTGTGGGCAAGGGGCTCACTAGCTCACAGGGCTTCTGAGCTTCCTTTTCCTCACCTGTGGAAAAAGATGGCAGCACCTGCTTCCCAGGATTGCTACGAGGATTAAGGGAGATAACTGCACAAACCATCAATAGTATAACCCATGCTCAACTCACAATCATCAGCTCTTAGTAGCATTCATCACACCCAAGGAGAGGAATGCAGAAAACAGGTGAGTGACTAGACAGAATTAAAGGTACCAGACTGCTGAAGCTTTCAGTTTGGGAAGAGGGAGGCCAGGTGGAAGGACAGCATCTTTTCAATAAGCCTACCACGTTTCTACACTTCACACTATCAAAAACCCCAGGACCACAGAGAAGGTGAAGAACATGTAAGGGGGAGGATGAAGAAGGGTCTGATAAACTCAGAAAATCCACTTCCTACTTGCTTATACAGACCCAAAACAGGGCTGCACACAGGAGTTGACTGTCCTGATTTTAAAGCAGGGACTCCATGAAGGACTGACATGATGTCTTATAAAACTGGTCAGTAACAGTACACACACACACACACACACACACACACACACACACGAGGTGGAAACAAGCAAGCAAGCAAACACACACACACACACACACACACACACACACACACACACCTACCTATAGGCTAACAATAAATGGAGTTAAAATCTCAAGTGAAATAGAAGCTAATCAAAAGGGCATGCTACTCCTCTTAAAAGTAGGCTCTTTTCTCAGTGTGTTCTCCTTTAATAGGGTCTTATTTCCTTTGTATATAATAAAATTAACAAGGGGATGTAGGAAACAGTAAGAAGACAGCATGGTGGCACAGGTCTTCTAATCCTGGCACTTGGAAGACACTGCACATCTGAGATCTGTCTAAACAACACAGGAGACCCCATCACAAACAAAACAGGACAAAACTGAAGAACAATAAGATGAGATAGTTGCTGTATGCAATCCTAGCATCTGAGAGGTTAAGCCAAGAAGATCAAAGTTTAAAGCCACCCTGGACTATGCAATAAGACCCTATCTCCAAGAAATACACCAGACAACAACAGCCAAAAGAAACAAATAGGACATACTGAATAAACCACTGACTCTGGAATTCAGACAGTTGAATATTAGGAAAGCTATTTTTTTTTTTTTTTTGGTTTTTCGAGACAGGGTTTCTCTGTAGTTTTGGAGCCTGTCCTGGAACTAGCTCTTGTAGACCAGGCTGGTCTCGAACTCACAGAGATCCGCCTGCCTCTGCCTCCCGAGTGCTGGGATTAAAGGTGTGCGCCACCACCGCCCGGCTAGGAAAGCTATTTTTAAAGAATATTTATTTATTATGTATACAATATTCTGTCTGTGTGTCTGCCTGCAGGCCAGAAGAGGGCATCAGATCTCATTTCAGATGGTCATGAGCCACCATGTGGTTGCTGGGAATTGAACTGGGTCGTCTAGGAGAACAGTCAGTTCTCTTAACTGCTGAGCCATCTCTCCAATCCCCTTCAAATGCATTTTTAAGGATAAACAGACTTACCCTTTCCTTCAATGGGTATGAAAAAAAAATTACAGCTGAGCATGGTGGTGTATGCCTGTGGTCACAGTATTTGCAAGGCTGAGGATAAGGATTGAGAGTCTTCCTACACAGTGAAACCCTGCCTCAAAAACAAATGAAAGCTGGGCAGTAGTGGCACACGCCTTTAACCTAGCACTCAAGAGGTAGAGGCAGCCAGAACTCTGTGAGTTCAAGGCCAGCCTGGTCTATAGAGTAAGTTCCAGGACAGTCAAAGTTACAGAGAAACCTTGTCTCGAAAAACAAATGAACAAAACAAACAAGTACAGAAATGAAGAAGAACAAATAAAAAGGACCCTATGCTGCCCTTACATAGGCAAATCAACCAAAAATTGGCTGGGTGTAATTCTAGCAGATATGGATGATCTCAGCCTGGTCTACAGTTCAAGTTACAGGTCAGCTAGAGCTAGCTATACAGTGAACCCTAACTCAGAGAAATCTAGAAAATTTTCTGTCAAGCTATCTCTAAGAACAGCAACATGAGAAATTTAAACATTTTCTAAATTACATTATTCCTGCAATGTTCCAATAATTTAAAGTAAGCATAATTATTTTGTAATTGAAAAAAAAAAGATTAAAAACACTAGGCCAATAGCCAGGCAGTGGAGGTACAGCCCTTTAATTCCAGCATTTGGGAGGCAAAAGAAGGGAGATCTCTGAGTTCGAGACCTGAGAGTTCCAGAACACCCAGGGCTAAACAGAGAAATCTGTCGCAAAAAGCAAAAAACAAAACAAACAAACAAAATAAAAAAAAATTCCAATAGGCCACGGGGCAGTTCAGTGGGTAAATAAAGGATCTTGCCACTAGGTCTGATAACCTGTTTGGTCCCCAGAATCCACATGGTAGATAGAACCCACATGGTCCATGTAGGAGACAGATAGTCCTCTGATCTCCAAAACATGCACCATGGCATGAGCACGCACTCACACACAAATAATGTTTAAAAAAAAAAAAAGGAAGAAAGAAAAGCACTTTCAAACCCTGTCAAAAAGGGGTAACTAGATGTCCATGTATGTCAGGCTCTGGTCTCTGCATAGCACTTCCCGTTAAAAGCTTAGAGAATGGCTTGGGAACTGTAGGGTACCTCAGTAGTACTATGCTGGTTTGAAATAAAATGGTCCCCAAGGGGAGTGGCACTATTAGGAGGTGTGGCCTTGTTGGAATAAGTGTGTCACTGTGGTGGGCTTTGCAGTCTCCTATGCTCAAGCTATGCCTAGTGTGGCACATAGTTTCTCCTGCTGACTGTAAATCAAGATGTAGAACTTTCAGCTCCTTCAGCACCATGTCTGCATGCATGATGCCATGTCCCCACTGAAACTTTAAGTCAGCCCCAATTAAATGTTTTCCTTTAAGAGTTGCCATAGTCATGCTGTCTCTTTATAGCAAGAGACCTAACTAGACAAGCTCCTCTGTGTCCAGCCATGTTGATCTGGTGAAAGGACAGAGACTAGGCTCACCTGCAGATAAGTAACCTATACAGGTCCTTGCTCAAATGCTGAAGGCCTGGTTGAACTGAGCTACTGGTGAAGAATACAATGTTAAACCAGGACTATTTTTGCTTGGACTCCTATCTTTGAATGATTCCTCAGATAACATTTTTAGATTAGGAGCATTTATTTTACTTTAAAAAGACATAATGGGGGTTGGAGAGATGGCTCAGTGGTTAAGAGCACTGACTGCTTTTCCAGAGGGCCTGGGTTCAATTCCCAGCACCCATTTGACAGCTCACAACTGTGTGTAACTCCAGTTCCAGGGGTTCTGTCATCCTCACAAAGACATACATGCAGGCAAAACATCAATGCGCATAAAATAATAAATAAATAATGATTTTTTTTTTTAAAAAAAAGACATAATGGAAATCAACTAAGAGAAACTGATGGTACTTCCTAGGTAAACCCTAAAAAAACCTACTTATACCCCCAAGACAGCAAAAAACACAATGTTTGAAAATCAGCCCCTATCCACAAGCTCTGGATGAGGAAACCAAGAGTGGAAGGAGAAAAGGGAGAGAGGCAAATACACAAGAACATTACACCCCAGCAGCAGGCATACCCGAGTGTCCACAAACTCAATCCCCACAATGGCTAGTTTTACAGATAAGGAGACTCAAAGAGGTCCTGCGTTGATCAAAGTGATAAAGCTATAAGCCTGAGGGCTCAAATTTGAATCTGCTCTGTCAACAAATTTAGTTCAACGGCAGCTATGGTCAATCCTTTGGCTGGCTCCAAATTTACCTAGTATTAGAGCTCACTTCCTGGTCTGTGCAAGCCAACTCACCTGTGAGCTAGAGGGTAGCATCTGGGAGGTAGGCTCCTCGGATGGTACTGCTCCTGAACCTATAGGGCTTAGCGTGGTGATTCTGCTTGGCTGGCCTCGGAGTGTCAGAGTAATGGTGGTGGGGACCTTTAAGCCTAAGTAAGAGACAGACAAAAAGACAGGAAGACACGGGATTCATATCCTCTTTCAGGTAACAATGTCTTCCCATATAAAACATCCTCTTGGTTTCCTTCCTGGGTGGGTAGGTCTACCCCATCAGTCAATTTGAAAGGCAGCAAGGAGGAAACTTCCTGTGTTCTCTAGACCTCTCTGGGGGCTGGCCCAACAGAGCTGAATCCAAGAAACCAGGTCAGGACCATGCAGGGCTGGGTTTACAGCTTCCCTATGTGAGATGGCCAGTAAAGTGCTATGGAAAAGCCCAGATCTGAAGTCCCCACTATTTTCATGAGACTTACCTGATGCTTGGTTAGAAATCTGAGCCAAGCCGGGTAGGCTGCTTGCCAACTTAGCGAGGCCCCCATTGGTCAGCAGCTGGTGGATAGCAGTAGGCTTCCCACCAGGAGTGGCACCCAAGGAGGAGAGAGTGGTGGCTACAGGAATGGTGCGGACAATGGTGCTTGTGCCTGTGGTGATGGCACCCAGACTCTGCATGGGGGTTGGCAATTTCAAACCGGTGGCCTATTGGACACACAAGATGATTAGAAGTTACCACCCAACAGCAACGTTAGAGCCTGGAGGGCCCACAGGTATTATTAAAAGCTAACATGCACAGTATCTACCACATGTTAAGGTACTCTTCCAGGAATTCTGCATATTATCATCTTTAATCATCACAAATATATGGGGGAGCTAATATCTTTAGCCTATTTTATAGATAAAGAAACAAGTTAGAGAGGTCAGGAATCTCACCCAAGGCCATACGGTAAATCATAGATTGTAACGTTTGGTAACTTTTTGGCTGAATATTTAGAAGGTTCTTTGTCCTCAACCCACTGACCCCAGATATAATCTCCCTGACAAAATTAAGGAGTCCTAATTCCACACTGCTCAACACAGCAGATGATATACCTGTGGGGCTGGCCCTGGAGAGGGACTTCCTGGGAGGCCAGAGGTCTTGCTAATATCCTGTAAGCTGAAGCTGAGGCCTTGGAGGAGGCTGCTGGCTGAAGTGGCCCCTAGGAGAGGACATGACAGGTAACAGCAGAGGTCAGCCACTTGTACATATCATCCAGAAGCAGCCACACTTTCACCCTCACCAACAACTTACACTTGTCCAAAGACACTTTCCTGACCTCAGAAAGAAACCAGGAGAGTCTCCTGAGCAGACACAGTAGATACCACACAAGGAGAGATGCATGCCAGACACTGCCTTGGATTTGCTCTGCACAATCAACTTGTTCCAAGCCAGTAGTTCTGCATTTTGAATGGCATTAGGAACAGCTGAGAGCTTCAATTCCACTTTTCAGAAACCTAAATCCTCTTTATTTCTAGGTAAGAAGAAAGGCTCTAGAAGCCAAGTGGATTCATATACTTGACCACATTACACATAGTCCAACATTCTCAAAGTAAAAATCTGCTTAAAGGAAAGGTAAATCAGCAATGCTCTAAACTATGGGATCAGGCAACCAGCCCTTCCATGAGACTGCGGTCAGAAAAAGTTAAGTGACAAACACAGAAAAAACATCTCATTTTCCAATAACCAGGTTAGCAATACCTCCAGCTTTATTCAGTCAGATGTATGAAAAAGAAGAATCAGTCGGGTGGTGGTGGTGTACACCTTTAATCCCAGCACTTGGGAGGCAGAGGCAAGCGATCTCTGTGAGTTTGAGGCCAGCCTGGTCTACAAAACGAGTTCCAGAACAGCTAGGGTTGTTACACAGAGAAACCCTGTCTTGAAAAATCAAAAATTAAAAAAAAAAAAAAGAAGAAGAATCACAATACAGGTATTGCCCATGCTCAACAGTAGAGGACACAGCTCCTAGAGACCATCATCCACGCTAATTCTGGCAGAGATACTCCCTCTAGCTCCAGTCCCAGAGCTCCTGGTCTAAGACCACCTCCTAGCAGCAGATCCAAAAGACTGCTGGTGGACATGAGAAGGGCTACAAGATACCTGGAAGGGCGCTGCCAGGAGAAGTGGCCACTAAGCGGCTCTGCAGGGTTTGGATGGTATTGGGTGTGGCACTGCTGGAAGCCACAGGTGGCGCTGCGCTGGCTAAAACGCCACCTTCAGAAGGACTTGACCTGGAAACAAAGAAAGGAGTCCTGTCATCCAAAGGGTAGCAGCCCACAGTCATAGAGGAAGCATCCAGAGAGATTCAGCCAGGAAGAATTTTCTGTTTGTTTCAGCTTCTAAGCCCTTAATTTATCCTTCTAAAAGTCATGCCTAAATTAAAGAACTGTGGTCTTAACTCAGTAAATGCTCTGCAATCTTCTAAGGAAAAATGAACCCTAACTGACAGAAATGAAGGAAAAGCTCCCACTGAGAAAAAAAAATCACATGCCCAGAACTGACAGATTCCAGAATCTCTCAACTTCCCTGAACACCAAATGAACCGTAGACTGAGTGAAGGGAAAGGAGGGACTCACTTGGAGGTGGTGAGAAGTCCAGTTAGTTCCTTGGCTCCCGCTGAAGCTCCCAGTGTCATGGTGATAGGTTTCCCCCCAGAAGCTGCAGAACAAACCCCACGACCAAAGGTTAGTTCTAATGTGCCCCTACAGCCAAGGCTAAACTTAAGACTGGAAAGTGCATCCAGATACTTTTCTCTGTCCTGTCTGGTCCCATTTGACCAGTTTCTTTCCCACCTGCTGGTCCCCGCAGCCGCTTATAAAATAGTCATTTAGAGGTTTAATATTAATTACAATTGCTTGACTGATGGCTCAGGCTTCTTACTGGCTAGCTCTTACATACAGATGAACCCATTTCTAAGAATCTGTGTATCACCATGTGGCGTTACCTATTCTCTAGCATCTTGCTGCTCTGGTGGCTTGCTGGCATCTCTCTTGACCTTGCCCTTCTTCACGTGTATCTCTGCTTGGATTTTCCACCTAGCTATATTCTGCCCTGCCATAGGTCAAAGTAGCTTTATTCATCAACTAATAAAAGCAACACATATTTGCAGTGTACAGGACATCCTACATCACTTCCTCCTTTCTGTCAAATTGGAAAGGGAGGTTTTAACTTTAACATTGTAAAATTACATATAATAGAACAGGTTGTCAAGCAAGAATTACAATTATAATAGTCTATTTGGATTTGGCAAAATTAAAGAAAATATCTACCCTATCTTTGTGAGTCTCAAGTTTTGTATCTAATTCATCTTTTATCATAACTAAGGAAAACTGTAATTATAACTATCTAGTTTTACCTCTGAAGGCCCCAGAAGGATATATGGGCAGGACAGAGAAAAATATCCAGCTACAGAAAAGTGAAGACAGAACAGCTAGCTATGCTATTATAGGAGAGCTGGGAGTTCTTCCATCTTTTAAGCTTTCTGGAGTATCTCATTACCTTAACTGAGAACCAGAAAGGGACAAAATATGCAATGTTCTAAATGGCCCCACAACCACTCTTATGTTGTCTCTCTTGTTGAGACAAGGTGACTACCACTTTCCAACATGTGTGACCTCAGACCATCTCTGTTTCGGGTGTCCTTCACACTGACAGAAGTTGGGCTGCCTGCCAAACTGTGTGCCTGGGAAAGCTGGTCAACCTTTACCAAACACTCCACAAAGGACTCACCTTCAGGCGTTCCACCTTGAGAAAGAGCACAAGGCCCTCCAGCTGTGTCCCCTTGGGAGATCAGGGACACTTTGATCTTTGGTCGCTTGGAGGGCTTTGCACCAGGAAGAGGACTGGAAGGATGATGCCGCTTCAGTTGGACCCTAAGCTCCTCTTTCTCTGCTTCCTCCATAGATTCTGATGAAATGGGGACTAAGAAATAGAGTTGAGGTAAGATCTTCCATAAGTTTATAAATACCATAGGTCAAGCCAGCCAAAAGCAGCCTTGTGGGAACACACAGGAGAAATGCCCCAGGTACAGGTCACACCTCCTATTTCTACCTCAGCTCCCATCCATTGTGGACCTAATTTGGAGCATCTCAGAGATAGCTCTAGCCCATTCAGCTGCGCTGGACTTGGTGGCTCTCAGGACCTACTAGGTGAGGCAGCATCTCAGATTCTGCCCAAAGATAACAGGGCAGAAGTGACCTATGTCACAACCAAGTCTGGAAATATTGGCTTCCACTAACAGATCACTAAGTATAAAGGCAAGCCTTCTGGATTCCTCATTTCTCCTACTCTTTACACTCAGAAGTCTCCTCCCTTTAGTTCTTCTTAGCACAGGCAAACAAGATGGGACAGGGAGAAAGCATCCCAGTGAATTTGGGCTGGGAAGGGGGGGGGGATGACTTGGTATGGGGCCACAGTTAGGGAATTGATTACCGATCAGTTAGAAGAACTGCTTAGGGATAAACGTACTGGCCTAAGACAGAGGAAAAAGGCAAGAGCTCTAAGTGCCTGGTATGCTTGCAGAATGGGAACAACTAAGGCAGGGAGAAAACAGACATGGAAATGCAAGCTTACAGGTCACAGGCATACAAGAGAAACAGAACCAAGAAGCACGGCAAACAAAACAAAACAAAAAAACAGCACCATGAGAAACCAACAGAAAGAACTGAGAAAGGCAAAGGCCACTGCACAAGCAAGGGGACCTGGTGGAGTCAGGAGACAGAAGACAGAGGAAAAGAAGAAAACAGTGGAGAGAGGGAAGAGTGAGAGGTAGGGGAGGAGAGCAGCAAGCCTGGGAGAGCAAGTGAAAGCAATACTCACCAAAGAGACAGGAGGAGGCGCCAGGAGGAAAAGCTTTCCTCACCAGCATGTTTTGTTTCAGAAAAGCAGCAAACTGTGCTGGAATGAATCAGAAAGAATTATAGAATCATAGCCAGCTAGAGAATGGAGGAACAGAGTAGGAACAAGGAAAAGATGAAAACGGTCAGTGGGTGCTCTCTCTTAACTAGACGGATCTAGAACCTGACTGCTGTGTACTTGCCACATGGGGCCACTGTCAAGCCAACAAACTAGAGCAAGTCAACTGCAAATAGGAGCAACAGGCAGTGAGGGCTCTGTTTATATTAACTACCACTTCCCATCCACCCATCAGCTCTGCCAAAGTCATGCTTTTATGGATGCTGCTTTCCCCACTGACACTCCTGGGTCTCATCTTAAACCCAGTTCACCACTCAACCTTCAAGATCACCTTAGTAACTCCACTAATCATGCTACCCAGAAGTTCAGTAAACTGCTAGCTCTGCCTTCACCAAATTTCTAAAAGAATCCCACACCAGGAACTTGGCTCTTTTCCACCACTCAGGAAGTTAGGTCACAGGGCATCCACACAGACTCTAGGCACCTAGCCTCTTTTGTTGCCTTCATCCACCCACTCACACTTGTTAGTGATGTCTCATAAGACGTCTGGGTTTAAGTGTTAAGTCTGACTCCATTAAAAGCAAAAGGGAATGTGAACAGAGGATCATGTTGGGGTGGAGGGGGTGAACAGACCGACATAAGGGACAGAGCCACTAATGTTTCCTTCTTGATTCACTGGATTTTCCTTTTCTACACCTCCTCACATAGTCTTTAGATTCCTCCAAACCCTAATTTCAACAATACAAATGTTTTTCACTCTCATCTGAAGCTCAACTGCAGAACCCTGACCTAATTTGTAGATGACCCACCATGTAACTCTGAACTCGGTGAGCTGGCCTAGAACCTGAGGAATAAAATCAGTCACTCTGTACTTATCATCTGGAAAGCCCTCTGACTACTGGAATGGTTGGCAAAATATATACTTCTCCAATGAGTAATTAAACGAAAGGTCGGGCCACTACACACAGTCAGCTCATAAGCCCAGTGTCTCCAGCATACCAACACACAAGGCTGTGCCTCACAAACACAAAGCCTAGTCCCACACAGTCTTGGCATTCATTTTAACCTGATTTTGCTTAAAAGCAATATGGGAAAGGGTACCTCTCACACTGAAAAAGCTGCAAATCTAATACTTTCCAACTGCCACAGGACATTAAGTACAAGCAATAGAACCCCATTGGGGCTGCTGGGACAGGAGACTATACCTTGGGCTTGTTTGTGGGTCAGCACAGCTTCTGTTCTCTGTACATGTCTTTTCAGCAGCTGGGAAGTCCCAATCTGACTGGACTTCTGGGCAGATGTCACTGTGGTCACTTTGGTCTTAGGACTAGAGGTGGGGCTGCTGGACACACTGGAGAGATCCTGGGTAGAGAAGGTTCAAAGGTTTGCATCCAACCATCACTTGGCATGTCTCCCTGAATCTCCCCTTATAGTAATTCCCAGATATCCTCATAAAGAAATACCCAATTATACATCTTCATACCTTCCTCCCTGCACACACTACCTCTGAGCCCGAGGGAGAGGTGGGGAGCTTGGCAGCTGGGGAAGCAGGCCGACTTCCTCGCTCAGGAATTTCAAAGGCCAAGTCTCTTCGGGCCAAGTCCCGAGGCTTCTTCTTCTTTTCAGCATCCTGATCCCGAGGCTCAGAACCCACATGTCCCTCAGCACGAGTAAGCACTCCAGTCAGGAAGTCCACAATCTCATCCTAGTGTGAGAAGAAGCTAAGGCCTGAGTTCTCCTCTGGAGAACAGGACCCTCCTAGATAACATCAAAGCAAACAGAACTCTACTCCTTCCCACTCACAAAGCCAAGCTTCCTACCTGCTATCTTGAGAAAGACCAACAGCTGCCTATGTGAAAGAAGCTCTGAGCACATCCACCCTAAGGTGCCTCGCCTATATCTTTATCCTAGCTCACCTCTCCTTTGCTCTTTTTTTCCCCTTTCCCTTTCTTTGTGATTTAGGTATATCATAGAACCTACTTGATATCCTTCATAGTCCAAAGTGAGGCTGCTGCCATTAAGAGTAAACCTAAGGCAAGAGACAGAAGGCCCAAATACAAAACAAGAGAAAACTGTTTACCTGAATACATCTGTCCACCATGCTTTGAGTCAACCCTTCTGATTTCTTCTTTGCTTTGCTTATTCTTAAGAGGCAAAAAAGAGAAACAGTGAGGCCAGTGAGGTGACTGGGTAAAAGCACTCCCAGAGAAAGCCTAACGACTAAGTTCAAATTCTGCCACCCAGAGTGAAAGGAGAGAACTGACCTGGAAGCTGTCCTCTTACCTCCACACACATGCCATGTTCCCACATCCTGGTCCATGTATACCAACCTCCATTCACACATCTTTCCTCCCCCCGTACTCTCAAACACACATACAGAAAGAGGAGGGAGAGTTGTAAAAAAATTCTTTAACTACAACTAAGACCCTTTCTCAAAATAACAAAAACCTGGTTTCTGACTGAGGCTCCTGGCAAAGAGAAAACCAGGCCCCTTAAGTTATACAATGGAGAGTTATTAGTAAGCCTCCAAAACAAATTAAATAAAGCTTAATACAAATAATACCCATGTTCATGTTGATCCTCCAACCTGAGTTGTTCAGGACCCACATAGTTTAAGGAGAACTAACTCCAAGTTATCCTCTGACCTTCATAAAAGTGCTGTGGCATGTGAACACTCACACACACACCAATCATTGATAAAAATATAACTTAAAAATTAAAAAAAAATTTTTTGATTTTTTTTTTTTTTTGAGACAGGGTTTCTCTGTGGCTTTGGAGCCTGTCCTGGAACTAGCTCTTGTAGACCAGGCTGACCTTGAACTCAGAGATCCTCCTACCTCAGCCTCCCGAGTGTTGGGATTAAAAGTGTGCGCCACTACCACCCTGCCAACATTTTTTAAAACCAGGTGTGGTAGCCTAACCAGCACTCAGGATGCCGAGGCAGGCAGATCTCTGTTGAGTTTAAAAACAAGTATCTGAAACTGAGCATGGTGCAGCATGCCTTTAATCCCACCACTTGGGAAGCAGTCAGGTGAATCTCTGTGAGTTCAAGACCAGCCTGATCTACAGACAGACAGACAGACAGACAGAGAAAGAAAGAGAGAGAGAGAGAGAGAGAGAGAGAGAGAGAGAATATGTGTGTGTGTGTTAGTTCCAGGACAGTCAGAACTAAAATTCTCCCAAAATTTGGTTCTATTTATACTCCAAAATGTATCCAGTCAGGATTAAGACAAGTAAATCTATGTTCACACTGATCCTCAATAATAAAAAAAATTTAATGCCTACGCCAGGAAAAGTTTGATGACAAAGAATCTCAAAGTATCTTCTTCCCACAAGATGACTCCTAATTACAAAGGGAAAAACAGTAATTTCAGAGTGGAGAACCCCACAGCAGCTATCTCAACTGCACAAAGTTAAAACTACCTATAACTGGTCAGTGTCTTTAATAGTGTCAAGGTCACAGAAAAAAAAATCACTAAAGACTGAACACGGAGATTTAGTAGTTAAGGGCAGAAGGATTGTGTTTAAGGTCATCCTCAATACATGGTAAATATGAGTACAGCTTATGTCAAAAACCAGACAGACATTAGGGAGGCACTGATGAAATCTAAGTTTGTTGTTTAGACCAGACAATGCTATCAAACAGACATTAGTTTCCTCATTTTGAGAATTATATTTTGGTTATACAAGAAACTTTAGGTGAAAGACAGATGAGATTTCGGATTTCTTATACTATTTTTGCAGCTTTAAGTCTTTTAAGTTTTTGAGACAGTTGGTTCAAGGGCCTGGCCTCAGACTGAATCCTTCTGCCTCAACCTTCTGAACGTATATTGATTGGGATGATAGTATTCAACTTATTTATTTTTTTAAAAAAATATTTATTATGTATACAATAGTTTGTCTGTGTGTATGCCTGCAGGCCGGAAGAGGGCACCAGACCTCATTACAGATGGTTGTAAGCCACCACGTGGTTGCTGGGAATTGAACTCAGAACCTTTGGAAGAGCAGACAATGCTCTTAACCTCTGAGCCATCTCTCCAGCCTGGATTCAACTTTTATTATTTCAGTCACACTGGTCTGTCATTGCACCACCACCTTGGACAAGCTTTTTTTCAACATCCTAACACGTTCCCTCTCGGTTCTAGAGGAATGCACCCACCTGAGATTATCATCAGCTCCCCCGACCACCACCAAGCTATTTTCTGCTCTAATCTTTTCCCGGAAGTCCTCCATGGCTTCAGGGTGGCACTGCAGAGAATTCTGACCAATGACAAAGAGGACTGGAGTCTTCATGTCCAAGAGGGGATCATCTACATCCTAAAAGAGGCAGGTAGCAGTTTAGATTTAGAATTGGTACTCAGGAAGCACTGACCTTGAAACTATTCAGAAAAGTCAGTTGTGAACCTGCAGGAGGCCTCAGCCTCAACCTACCCTGGAAGCAATAAGCAAGCCTCTGTCCCTCATTCCTGCTGTCCTCCATTCCCACCGCCAAAGACCAACCACTTTGACCTTGCTCTTACCCCTCGGGGGCCATCCACAGTAAGCAGAGGAAACCCAAGGCAGACAACTGCAGTGACGTACTCCATCACAGATACCTGTAAGAAAGAGCACCATTCATCTTTAGGGCAAATGAATTAATTGCACCTCAGCCGCCCCGGAATGCAGGTGGGACTGGCTAGTCGAGAGTCACCAGTCAGTCCCAGCTTTTCTTGCTTGTCTTAGACTTCAGTTTTGTCAGCCATGACATGATTAAGTGTACAGAACACAGGCAGTCACCTCCTAGAGAACTGGAGTCCTGACAGGACCTCCACATACACCTGAGCCTGATGATGACAGCTGTCACACTTCAGATCCACCAGCAACCTAGACTAGAACCCTCCTTACTGACTTTCTTATTGAGAAAATATAATCAAAAGAACAAAATGTTGCAAGCTCAGAGTAGCACACTTACCTCTCATGTGCAAGGCTCTGGGTTTTATCCCCATAACAGAGAACACCCCAAAATATAGAAAAACCACAAACGCCAACCCTATCCCTTAAGCAGAGAAATCTCTTATCAGTGGTTTTAAGGGATAGCTCCCATACAGCAGAGACTTCTCAAGGTAAGTGGCTACTGAGACTTCTGTCCCAGGTTGTGCAGAGTATAGTGGGTGCTCGCTCTCACTACTTTGACTATGCTGGTTGGAAGAAGTGGAGCTTTCCAAAGTCAAGGACACTTACACAAGCTGATATAAACATGCAGGGGAAAAAATGTTCCTTAATATTTATAAAGGAACCAAACATGAATATGACATCAAATTCAAAACTACTAATTTGTCCCCATTTGAAATGTTAAAGAGAGAGCACAATATGATGTTTAAGTCTTTTTACTTGTTCAAACATATATAAAAAATACAGTAGTTGGAAATTTGTTTTTTGTTTTTTTGAGACAGGGTTTCTTTGTGTAGCCCTGGCTGTTATAGAACTTGTTCTGTAGATCGGGCGGGCCTCAAACTCAAAAGACCCACTTACCTCTGACTCCCAAGTGCTGGGGTTAAAGGAGTGCACCACCACTGCCTGGCCATATTTGGAACTTTTAAATACTGTTTTGTTTTCTCTTCTCCTCAGAAGTTTGGGCTAGCCCAGAACTCACTACATATAGCCCAAGTTAGTTCCAAATTCATAGCAATCTTCATACCTCAGCCTACCTAGTGCTAAGATTATAAGCCTGGTTGAGGTGATCACTGGTAAAGCTATGTGAGGAGATCAAGGAATTTATCAATTACTCTATTCTTCCTATAGTAACATTTCTATAATAACATTTATTTTTTAAATAATTAATTTATTTTTACTTTATGTACATTGGTGTTTTGCCTACCTAAATGTCTATATGAGGGCATCGGATGCCCTGGAACAGGAGTTATAAACAACTGTGAGCTGTCATTTGGGTGCTGGGAATTGAACCTGGGTACTCGCCAAGAGCAGTCACTGCTCTTAACCATTGAGCCATCTCTCCAGTCCCCCATAATTAACATTTAGTTTGTCTTCCACAATGTAAATGCAGTTTCCCACACAAAGTATCTAGCACAAAGACAAAGAAAGAAGAATTTAAAGTAGTAACAGTAGCACTGTTTCCATGACCACCTTTAAGTTTTCAGTGACCTCCAAATACAACAGAAATTACTTACATGACAGGCCACCAAAGCTCCTGTATTCCAACCGATCAAGATGATGGGCTTGTGTGGAAAATGGCTGTGGATCTTGTGACAAGAGAAAGAAGACAGTGAATAGGAGACTGTGCATGGGCACAGACAACCCCACACTACTGGGTGCACCTCCATGAACTACACCTGGGCACTCTCACCTCCAGCACTTTGCTTCTCACTGCCCCAATCATGTGTTCAAGGCACTGCAGAACTCCTACCCCACTACCATTGTTCAGCAGATGGGTAGCTACAGGGATGACCTGAAAGGGAAGAAAGAGCATCCATGCAGCAGTGCCAAGTTTCAAACCTCAATTCTGCTTAACTTATTATCCCAAATCTCTTAAACAGTTGACAATTAAATGCCAACAACAAACTTGACCCCATCCCACACACCCTTCTCTTTAATCCTCCAAGACCACATTTCTACCCAGAATTCCTCTTGTTCTTAAAATTACCTTGCCTAAGCAGGAAAGTTGCGACTGCCAGAAGCGGTGGCGGCGTGAGGCAGGGAACACAGAGCTGGAGGGACCAGAGGAGGCGATGAGAATCAAAGGAGAACCAGGGAGTTTGCTCTGAGGAGAAAGAATCCCATCCAAGAACCACTGAGTGAGAGGTATTCACCTATAAACTCTCAACAGTTGCATCCTAACAGTTCTTACACCAACCACCAATCCTTTGCTTATGGGTGGAGGGACGGCTCAGCAGTTAAGAGCATATACTGCTCTTTCAGGGAAGCAGAGTTTAGTTCCTAGCACCATGTCAAGTGCTTGTAACTCAGTTCCCTCTTCCGGCCTTCATGAGCACCTGTACTCATGTGTAAACACCCACTTTAAAAAGAAATGAGCCGGCTGGGTGGTGGTGGCGCACACCTTTAATCCCAGCACTGGGGAGGCAGAGGCAGGCGGATCTCTGTGAGTTCGAGGCCAGCCTGGTCTACAGAGCTAGTTCCAGGACAGGAACAAAAAAAAAAAAAAAAAAAAAAAAGAAATGAATCCAAGCTATTACTAAGAAAGTTAAGTCACTTATCTTCCCTGCCAAGCCTCTAAGGGTCAGCCTGAACATTTTATGTGGCAGTAAAGGCTGAACAACCAACTTACTGGTTTGTTGTGAGAAAGCACACCAACAGCAGGGTCCCATGGCCTCTTGAGGAGGAGCGACAAGGCCTCTGCTCCTGCAGCCCCAGTCTTTGTGTTGGAAGACACAAGCATGCGGTCGATCAAAGTTGGGATCTACAAAGAAGGATAGGCAAAGATATTTCCAGTGTGAAGTGAGAAACCTTCCCTCCAGCAGCAGGGCAGTAACCCACTTCTTAGCTCTTATGCATATCAAATCTGTGCACAGCCAAAGTACACTCCCACTGTGAAAGGAAAGCAGAGATGATCCTCTGGAAGGCAATTTGGTGAGCTGTATCAATGGACTGAAGTTTATTCCACCATCCCTTTCCCAGATGACTGTACTTTGGGTACTTTTCTTATCAGGATACACACATTAGTCAGGGTGACATATTCCTATGTGATCCCAGCACTTGGAAGAGGATCAAAAATTCAATGTCAACCTCAGCCACAAAGGGGACAGCCTGGGATACATTAGACCCTGTCTCAAAAAAACAAACAAACATCCTCGCTATTTTCTGGATATAGCCTTCAAGTTGAGACAAGTATAATGAAACCTGTTATTGTTTCCCAAAAATATATCCTACTGTATTATGCATATTGTGATTTATATCATATCCTGTTTTTAACTATCCCCCAAAAATGTGACCTCACCAATATATAAACATAGCTTTTAGACATGCTGATGTTTATATTGCAAAGAAATATCTTCATGAATCCCACAATACCCACAGAGAAGTCAAAACAATCTCAAAGAAAGAAAGATTTTTAAGTGTTAAAGGCAGATTCATAGGTATTTTAAAACTGTTTCCAGAAACTAGAGAATATGGTTTGAGGTAGGCATAAAACTCCAAAGGCAGCAGGCTAAGATGAGCTATTCCTAACTCAGGAGTGGGAAGGAGGGAGGGAGAAAGGAGGGAGAGAAGAGGAAGAGAAGGAGAGAGAGACATGCAGACAGACAGACTGGTTAGAAGCTGGGAGTAACTCTTACCTAGGATTTGTAAGGCCCTGGTTTGATCCATAACACACAAAATAATTAAAATAAAACAGATAATGCATTGTGGTATGTTACTTGAAATCCTTCATCTGTTCTCCATATAAATATGCTTCACATAAATAGTCTAATAGATTTGAAATCTGGGCCCAACACTCAGGAAACTGAGGCAGGAGGATATCCAATTCAAGGCCAGCAAAGGGAAATCCTGCCTCAAAAACACAAGTAAATAAACAACATAGGAAGAAGAGATACTAAAAGGATCTCCACATGAGATTTTGAAAATTATAATCTCTAGACTGCCTCAGTTAACTCATAGAAGTTAATGTTTATACAGTAGCTGCTCTTACAGAGTACCAAGCTAATCCTGCAGAGGTATTTAACCTCAAAGGGTGAGAAAGACAAACCAATGGGGGGGCACTGCTAACTGCCAAGGGAGGAAAAGAAGCCCTATTTCAGTCATCCAACAGAGCAGGGCAGGTCAACAGGAAAGTCATATCTGAAGCAACAACACATATAGTGAAACAGGCTTAGGTTAGGCAACTCAACATCAGCACTCCAGCACAGCTGGGCATGGTAGCCCATTCCTGTAATCCCAGAATTTGGGAAGCAGAAAGAAGAGGATTAAAGCAAGTTCAAAGACTGTCTGGCCTACATAGCAAGTTCTAGGCCAGACAGGTTACCCAGTGAGACAAAAGGCAAGGATGTGTGGTGTTTATTCCAGACCCAAGCGGACTTAAATAACAGATTCCAGCACAGAAGTAGGAGACCACAGTGACAAGGGTTAAAGCCAAACTGCTTTAACCGCCCCAGGATTACCACCCCAAACTGGCCATTTTCACTGAGCATGACCCACAGCACTGTGAACACTACAAAGCTTTCTCAGGCAGCAGAGTTTACCTATGAAGCTGAAAAGTCTAAGGCTCACTGTCAACATGAAATAAGTCATCTGTAACTGACTTTCCCTTAGGAGGTATAAGATCAGGATTCCCCAGCTCTTCCAGTCCTACATTCATTCTGTCTCAACACAATTAAGACCCTGAGTTTGCTGTCCCTTCTCTGCTCTCTTCATAATGAAATTAAAGGTGAAAATAGCTAGGCTAAGAGTCAGTTGCTGTCTAACACCTAACAAGTATTTTAAAGCAAAATAATCCCACATTCATTAATAGCTTTAAATCTGGATCACCATGGAGATCCCAGGGTATACAGTACCTTATATTCATTGTGCTCACTGACTGGTGGTGTAATAGACTCATGCCATTCCACTTAAACCATACCAGATGCCAGCAGTATGTCCAGGTAGCACTGGCACCCACTGTTTACACTTGAGTCCACAATAGGCATCTGTCATGCTCAAAATACCTCTCAGTTCATTTACACAAGGCATGCCCCACTAGTATCTTAAACCAGAAGTAGTGCAAACTTGTCTTCATTTCTTCTTCTTTTGTTTTTTTGAGACAGGGTTTCTCAGTAGCTATGGAGCCAGTCCTGGAACTAGCTCTGTAGACCACACTGGCCTCAAACGCAGAGATTCACCGCCTATGTCTCTCGAATGCTAGGATTAAAGGCATGCGCCACCACCACCCAGCGCAAACTATTCAAGCAAGGGGTATTGCATCTAAATTCTGGTCACAGCAAGTGTGGCAGAGCTACTATTGCCCCAGGCACTACCAACACTCATCTCTAAAGCACACTACTCACCAAATATATTTCTTTTTGCTCATTCCCATGCCTGATACATTATAAATACAAGATAAGTAGTAGCTGGATGAAAAAGATTAGGTCAAATATCCTACCACACATGTATCTATTGTATCTAGTCCTGAGTTTTGTTTTTACTTTGGCACAAAGTCAGTTTTCTTCAGCCTTCTGCAACTTCACAAAAAATCCAATTAAGAACCAATAAAACCAGAAGTTTTGAAGACATGACTCAGAGAACTAATGACTGGACAAATGCAAGGGCCTGGACTCCATCCCAGTACCACCATGTAAAAGAAAAAGAAAGTGAAGAACTGAACTAAGTACCGCTGCCTAAGGCCACCCTATGCTGGAGCAAAGCACACACATACTCCTCAAGCCCCTATGAGGACCACTTAAATAATCCTCAGTAGTTACTGTGGGCTTCTCATATGCTGGCTCTTGTGTCAAGATCTCTACCTCAATTCACTAACTCAATCCCTACAGAAATGAACTTGCAGTGTAGTCCAGGCTACATCACCATCAAGTGATGGTGAGCCACCTGCCTCTGCCTCTACAATACTGGGATTAAAGGCATGTACCACTACACCCAGTCAATGGTTCATCACTTGATGAGAAGAGACTTAGTGTCAGAAAGTTCCTTGCTATGTAATTTCCTGGCCCTCTGAGCACCACAGATCTGCTTCTCACAGCCTCCTTATTGACAGTCCTTCTTGGTAAAACCCTCATCTCCTCCACCACAATTCAATTCACCGATGACTCAAAGCACAAACTGCAAGGCTATAGAGGTTAAATATGTATTCTGGTTTTCAGATGCCACACCTCATCCAAAAGATGGAAGACTGAAGAAATTTATAGCAAACATAAACCTAAAATGATACCTTTTTCTTATTTTAACATTCAAATTGTTAGACTCAACCATGCTGACCTGGTCACAATGGTCTTGTCCAAATCTAAACCCTGAACCCACAGCAAATACAAACTACTGTTAGGAAAAAGTAACAAAAGCCTCACCTTCCCTTTCAGTGTCTGCAAAGCGTCCAAGTAAGCAGCCAGCATGGGCAGACTCAAGGTCTCCACGAGGGTGGTATGTAGCCACTGGATCAGCTTGGTGTCCCAGCTTACACTTGCCAGAGCCTGTCGCACCCTCCTTGCACACTTGTCCACAGCAACACGACGCAGCACAGGCTCATTGCAAGCCTAAAAGATGTTCATGAAAAGAGGTTGGGGGATGGCACATGACAACACAGAACACAGTCAATCAGTGAGGCCTGAACTAAGAGTTAATTATAGACAGATTTCTGATGTCTTACCCCTTCGTTGGCCAAGCGTGCGAGTCGGTCAGACTGCAGGGCTTTGAGGATCTTGTTGAACAGCTTGCTCTGAGCCACTGTCCAGCCAGTCCTGTAACAGAGACTCTGAGGAATTAAAGTGTAACCTTAAGGACATTTCCCATACATGTCCACCATACAAAGAGATACTATCACATTTTTGTTCCCATTATGGAAGCATACTGCACTGAGCATAAAATTTTGGTCCCAATTCTGCCAACGAATTGGCTCACCATACACTACAAGTCAGGACCAGTCTGGAGTCTTTGAGTGTTTGCAAAGCTAATTATCGATCTGGTGGCTAAAATAATCATATTAGTAACCAAAGACATGGCACCAGTACACCGTTAAATTCTATTGATTATTTATTTTCCAGATAGGGTCTCACACCAAACTGAACTCAAACTCCAAATTCCTCCTTCCTCAGCCTCCAGAATGTTGGGATTACAACATATGCCACAATGTCAACAAGCATCTTTCTTTTTTTTCTTTTTTTCGGTTTTTCAAGACAGGGTTTGGAGCCTATCCTGGAACTAGTTCTTGTAGACCAGACTGGTCTCGAACTCAGATCCGCCTGCTTCTGCCTCCTGAGTGCTGGAATTAAAGGCATGCACCACCACCACCCGGCTTTAGTAAGCATCTTAATATACTATACTAGAAACACGAGAGGAAGGCAAGAGCTCTTTTTAAATCAGTTTGAAAAGCAAAAATGCAAAAGAACTATTATCACAATTCTTCAATGCCTCAATATTGTATCCCAGTTTACATTTTTTGTTACAAAACTAGCAAAATGACGTTAACATTAACCTAGTACATGACAATAACATATAAATGTTCGCCTTCCCTATTTTTTCACAGCCCTCTGTGCCCTTCTAAACTCAGCTGTAAATTCTGCAATCACAAGTTTATCCTATTGTTCTCCTTTTATTTGTTTACTTTTGGTGTTTCAAATCAGGGTTTCTCTGTATACCCTTGACTGTCCTGGAACTCACTATGTAGACCAGGCTGGCCCAGAACTCAAGAGAGATCCACTTGCCTCTGCCTCCTGAGTGCTGAGATTAAAGAAGTGCACCATCACTGCCCAGCATATCCTATTGATCTTAGCCCCACACTTCACTCCCAACATAGCAGTATAGAGCTTATTAACATCACTCCCAATCTCAGTAATTCTGATATCCGAACTATGACTAATAATCTTAAAGATAGGAGAAGAACGGCAATAGAAGACATTTAAACTTTATTCACTCTCTCTGCCATCAAGAAACTCCCAATATACTTAGCACGGTGGTGGTGGTGCACAGCTTTAATGCCAGCACTAGGGAGGCAGAGACAGTGATTTTTGTGAGTTCAAGGCCAGCCTGGTCTATAGAGCGAGTACCAGGGTAGCTCAGACAGTTACACAGAGAAACCCTGTCTCGAACAAACAAACAAATCAGCACAAATAACTCCAAAAAACAAATTTATAAACCCAGTCAGACGGTGGTGGCGCACGCCTTTAATCCCAGCACTCAAGAGGCAGAGATAGGCGGATCTCTGTAAATTTGAGGTCAGCCTGGTCTACAAAAGCTAGTTGCAAGACAGGCTTCAGAGTTACAAAAGAACCCTGTCTCGAAAAAACAAAACAAACAAAAACAACAACAACAACAACAAAAACCCAACAACCTGGTGCTAATGAGATGGCTCTAGGGACAAGTGATCGCTATGCAAACACGAGGACAAGGAGGTCAATTTGTATCTCCAAACACCCATGTAAAAGTTGGGCATGGTGACATATGTCTCTAACTCTAATGCTGGGTTCAGGAGTGGGGTGAGATAGAAGGATCCCAGGGACTTACTGGCTAGTCAGTCTAACCAATCAGCAATCTCTTCACTGAGAGAGTCTATATCAAAAACTCAGGTAGAAACCAGAGGAAGATACCAGACATCAACCTCTAGCCTCTATCTGTAGAAACACACGTGATAACAGCTTTATAATCTGCATGTACACTCGAATACATGTATACATACATGCAAAACACACACACAACAAATAAAATGGAAAAAAAAGTTAAAGTTCTTGCAATGAACCATGTGGATCCCAGTACCTTCCTAATTTCATCACCCAATGATTGTCACTCAGGTTTAGTTTAGTGTGCTTTTCTGTCCCTGATCAATATTATCCATTCCCTTACATTCACGTGTATCATGCATAGCCCTGTATCTGGAGCCTTTTCATTCTTCTAACAGTAATGTTCTCTTTCCTCTCCTGCGAGATCACTGTTAAATATCACCTTCTATTTAGGCCTCTTTGAACCTTTTATACCACCGTGGGATTCTCTAGCTCCATTTTCCAATAATATCACTACCTCACATTCCAGCCATTCTGTGTTTGGTTCCCTTTGTTAGAATGTAAAAGTCAAGCACAATAGTTCATGTTTTCCTTTCCCTTCAGATCACTGAAATGTACAGTATATTTACCCTAGTAGCATCTCTCCATGTACAGTGATTCTCAGGTGGTCTTGAGACTTGAATGTGGCCATGGGAGGAAACAATGTCCACAAACAGAATAGAAAAGGCTTTCTAGAGACAGATATATTTCCATTTTAATGTACTTCTTGTTTTTTAATCATTAGTTGAATTCTATCTGTAAGCACTAAGATTATTGTGTGTGTAGTGTATAATGTGGATGGGGTGTCAATGTGTGTACATGTGGAAGCCAGAGGTTGAATTTATTAGGTGTCCTCTTTATCTTTCTCCATATTGTTTGAAACAGGGTCTTATTAGGTGTCCTCTTTACCTTTCTCCATATTGTTTGAAACAGGGTCTCTCACAGACCCTGGTACTCAATGATTGACTAAATGGCTGTCCAGCAAGTTCCAAGGACCCCCATCTCCTTCCTCTCAAACACTGGGATCACAGATGTATATTGCCATACCCAGCTTTTTTATGTAGGTGCTGAAGACCCAAACTCAGGCCCTGACGCTTACACAAAAGCCCTATCTTACCCACTGAGCCATATCTCTCAGCCCTTCCTTAGTTATTACTCTATTTCCACTATGAAATCCAAAATGATATGAGGAAGAAGTATGATCTGAACAACAAAGTAAAAATATATTTAGAAATGACTACCATACAACACATGAAATTAAACTTGAAAGCCACACAGAATCTAAAGTCTCAGGAAAAAAATTCTTGTGACTGTTGCTACACATACAACAAAGTGAACCAAATTGAAACATGTTCTACGCATTCTGTCAGCTCCGTGGGAGGCTGAAAAATTAAATGGGCAGAGGGAAAAGATCTAACCAAAGATTAAGATAAAGAGCATGCTAAAGATATAATTAAGTAAAAATTCAAAAACAGGAGACCAAATTTTAAATACAAGCCTAAACAGTCAAGGAGCTGATGGGAACTGTGGTGAGTCAACTGCCCTCCCTTTGGGCCTAAATCTATTTAATTTTCATGAGTGCAAGAAATGCATTTTCTTTGCTCCATAGATGAGATCAGATAGTCTTTTGTTTTCTTCAGTCTGACCAACCTGAATGATATGCTGATGTCAGGCTTATCTAAGCTAAAGCAAGCAAAATAGCACGCTGGTCCTAGAAAATCTGACTCTTCTTTCCCTTTTTTTTTCTTTTTTATTTTTTTTTATTTATTTATTTTTTTTGGTTTTTCGAGACAGGGTTTCTCTGTGGTTTTGGAGCCTGTCCTGAAACTAGCTCTTGTAGACCAGGCTGGTCTCGAACTCACAAAGATCCGCCTGCCTCTGCCTCCCAAGTGCTTAGGTCTCACTATGTAACCCATGCTGTCATCAAATTTAGACTCTCCTATCTCTGTTTCCAAAAGGCTGGAATTATAGACATATGCCACAAAGCCAGACAAGCCCAGTATTTTCAAAGGTAATTATTAATTCCCTGATTTTGTTCCAAGGGAGACTGATTCAATGCAAAAATGTCTAAAGGACATGGAGGTCAGAAAAAGGGCACTGAATCACCTGAAACCAGAGTTACAATGGTTATAAGCCATGACTTGAGTGCTGGAAACAGAACTCTGGCCCTTTGCAAGAACAGCAAATGCTCTTCACCACTGAGCCATCTCTCCAACCCCAGATTTTTTTTTTAATTGTGTATGTGCATGGGACTAGGTATTTAGGAGGGTGGCACATGCCATGGCACTTATATGGTCAGAACTTTGGAGAGCAATTCTTTTCCTATCTTACATGAGTTCTGGTAATTGAACTCAGGTCAACTTGCACCATGTTTGTGTTTTGGCAAATTCTACCTCATTGGCCCCATTGAAAAGAATTTAAAACAAACAAACAAACAAAAAAGATCCTCTTATTAATTTGTTTGTTTATTTGTTCACTCATTCATTTATTCATTATTTGTTTTGTGAGACACGGTCTCTCTACATAGCCCTGGCTGTTCTGGAACTCACTATGCACACCAGGATGGCTTCAAACTCAGAGATCCACCTGCCTCTGCTTCCTAAGCACTGGAACTCTATGTGTGCACCACCATGCCCAGTCTAAAGAAATTTTTTTAAGTGAAAAGTTAAACAGAGCAAGACAAAAAACATCAGAAAAGCTCAATTAAATCACATAACTAAGAAAGGGAAGAATAAAAGAAAGAAAAAGAAAATGGGCAAGTGGTAAGGAAGGAGGGAAAACAATCCAACAGTTTAGGACTTGAAATATCAAATATTCGACTTGATATATACATACATATCATAGTACATAATTACATAAAGTTCAGAAAAGGAGAATGAGAAGATTTTTGGTTGAATATCTAAAGTTCTAATTTCTAAGATAGACAGCCTACTTTCCAGTACTAGATTTAAAAAACAAAAAACAAAAACAACCAACAACAAAACTTAAATGTTTTAAAACTCACCTGAGCAAATGCATCTAATGCAACTTTCTATCTGATGAATGAACAGATGGGGGATAGCTGGCCCAACATCTTCAGGACTATATTACTGGCCACCAAATAGAATTTTCAACAATCCTCCAAGGTATATGACTGTGACACACAAACACAAGAACATGACCCAGACCCAGTCAGCTAACTTCTTGGATAGGAAATCAGAATGTAAACACATGAGGGATTATAGATCATATGGTCCCTGACATAACCACAAAACTCTTTGTTTTGGTGAAAAAGCAGCCATGGGCAATATCATTAATAGGCATAGCTGCATTCCAATTAATTGTTAATCATAGACACTGAAATTAAAATTTTATGTGTCATGAAATAATATCTTTTTCTCCAAACACTTAAAAACAAAAACTACTCTTAAGGCATACAAAACCAAGCAATGGACCAAATTTGGCACATGGATCAGTTTAACAACCCCTGCCTGATCTAGACAATTAAATCAAACTGAGATTAAAACCATTTCATCAAATACCAGCCATCATTAGATAAAACTAGGAATAGATGATGGTAGTAGATTTTGTTTCCTACACACAAATTGATCTGTAGGAAGTTTCTACTGAATAATTCAAGGGTCAGGGAAAAGAGCCCTAACAAAGAATGGAAGTTTCTGACTCTACAGATACAAGCCAATCAGTCGTCTCCCTGAAGATAAAAATCTAGATTGTATGGAGTTGTCCTATAGAGCTGTCCATGGAGGTCTCAGAGTGGAAAACTGTAATTTTACATGGCTTATACAGGAAAGGAAGCAGCAGTTTAACAATCAAGAGAAAGAAGGCAATATGATGATTATAATCACAACAGAGGCAACTGCAAACTTCCAAACAAGCTACAGAAAAATGATGACCTCTTTAAGTACTAACAAATAATGAAATCGGCTATCTGCAAAAGTGACCTAACCAAAGAGATAGCTTAAAGCCTGTTTATATTAAAAGACCACCCAAATCTTACCAGACACCAAAACACAGTCACAGTTTATTTCAGAATAACAAAACCCTATCAGTGTGCAGTGGTCGTCCTAATAGAAGATGGAGGTTCACTTTGAGACTAGAGAAAGACAAGCCAAAGATAAGAATCTCTCAAGTGTATTCTGTAGCACCCAGCAGGTGAAAGGGCACCCTAGTTACTTGGTGTGCCCATCTGTCTCCTGTAAAGATTCTCCACGTACCCACCCCAGGGAACAGAATGCCTTCTCAGACTTTTCAACTGGGACTGGACACTCTAGCCAGGCACTCCAGTGTCTCTTCTGCTTTGCAGTTTTATCTTTCCTTATAAATTAAGAAACTAGTGACCATGTGTGTGGGCCAGACTTGGCTTTCACAATAAAACCATTTATAAAAGTAAATAAAGGCAACGCATGGGGGTGACACACCTATAATCCCAGCATACAGAAGGTAGAGGCACAAGGATCAAGTCAACACTAGTTACATAGGGAGTCTACATCAGACCAGAGACCCTTGTCTCAAAAATCAATAAAGGGGGCTCAACAATTGTAAGCACTTGCTGCTCTTACAGAGGACTAGAGTTCAGTTCCCAGCATCCATATCAGACAATCCACAAGTGCCTGCAGCTCCAGAGAATCCAACAATCTCTTCTGGCCTTCAAGGACACCCATCACACATGGTATACACTGGCATATACTCATAGACAAATATATATGAATATAAAATCAATCTTTTAAAAAAATGACTGTAATAAGGCATTAACTGGTTTTTAAAAGTCCTTTAATTCTTTCATACATTTGTTCCCATATGTTTTAAAAGTCATATTTTAACTGTGTGTGTGCACATTTGTAGATATGTACATGTGCATTCAGGTGCCCAACTAGAACAGAGGCATTCCCCTTGGAAGTGGAATTACAGGTAGTTGTGAGCTGCCTAAGATATGGTCCTCTGAGGAGCAGTACATCTCTTGGCCTCTGAACCATCTCTAGTTCCTCTCACCTTTTCTTAAATTAAATTCTGTCATGGAGCTATATCCCTAACCTCAAAAATTGTACTTTAAAGCAATTCAGGCATAATTAGCTTTACACATGACTCCAAACATTTATTAACCTAACTGCAGATCATATAAATGCAGATCTTACAAATATAAATTTAGTTTTTTAGGTCAAGCACATCATATAGTTTTATGGTGTGGGTCTCATACATGCCAGAAAATGCCTTACCACTGTGCTCTAGCTCCAACCCCCTACCTCTTATAAAAATAAAGGTTTCACTATGTTGTCCAGACATATCTTGAATTCTTAAGTGCAAGTCCTCCTCCTGCCTAGGCCTTCCAAGGTGCTGCAGCTACAGACATCTGTCATTATGTACACCAGTCAATATGATAGTTAGGGACAGTGAAGAAGGTAACTGAGATGCAACTCCTCCTGCCAAGTGGTTCAAAGCAGTGAGCTGAGAAATAATGCAGAATAAAAAGAACATCTCCATTTACACAGCTACAAATAAAATAAACCCCAGCAAAATTTTCAATGAAGATGATATCCAAGTATCACAGGTACTAACCCAAAGTGACCAATTTGATCAAGGAATGGCCTACCTGTTGACATGCTCTTCCCAGTCTTCTGGCGGAGGAGGAGCATCTGCATCTGTCCTGGCGAAGATAACATGCCGCTCACACTCGTTCATCACACTTCGCGCCTTCTGATTGTCATACAGTGGAACAGGAGTTGACGTGACTGTCTCCACATCTATTGGAACGTCTGATTCACTGTAAACAGGTGAGGAAATAGGACCAAGCCACACACACTTCACACAACATAAGTGCTTAGCAATCATCTTGTTGCCAAATAAAAAATGTCTATTGAACATAATTAGCTTTAAATGATGAGTAAGCTCATCACATCCATAAGAAAATTCTGATCCAAAGTCATCTTTCCCACACTATCATCTTGCTCTCTCGCTCTCTCCCTGGTATGGCTTGGGAAATGCAAGGTCATTATACTTTTAGTGGCTTTGGTCTTTTCTTTTGAAGCAGTTTCACACTGGCTTGAAATTGACTATGTTGTCTAGGCTAGCACTGAACTTGGTTGTTGTTTCATTTAAGATCTTTAAAAAAATTTTTGTGTATGTATGCAAGTGGTTATGTGCACATGAGCTCATGACCACAGAGGCCAGAGACATCTGACATGGGTGCTCTGTAAGAGTAGTATGTGATCTTAACTGCTGACTCATCTCTCTCCAGCTCCTAGCCTTAACTTCCTGACACTTCTCTTGCCTCAGCCTCACCAAATGCTAGGACTATAGGCATGAGCTACCACACTGGCTCCAAAGTCTTTTTAAAATGCAGCTAACAACAACAACCAATATATATATATATATATATATATATAGAGAGAGAGAGAGAGAGAGAGAGAGAGAGAGATAGAGAAATACATCCACAAGCAAATAATTGGCTATCTAGGCATATTGTTCAAATGCAGAAGCTATAGGCCACAGAGGGCTACTTAAACCTATTAAGGCAAAATAGGATTAGGATCAAAAATTTATTCCTCATACAGTGTATGCATGCCTTTATTTAATACCAGCACTCAGGAGGCAGAGGCAGATGGAACTCTGAGTTTGGGGCCTGCCTCGTCTTCAGAGCAAGTACAATAGCCAAGGCTACAGAAAACCTGACTTGTGTAGGAGGGGTTCTGTTCCTCAGGTCCAGAGAGATGGCTCAGCAGTTTAAAGTGCTTGCTGCTCTTTCAGAGAACTCAGGTTTGATTCCCAGCACCGACACGAATTGGCTCACAACTACCTGTAACTAGAGCTCCATGGATCTGATGCCTCTGACCTCTGAGGACACTGTCACTCAATGTACATACCTACACTCATAAACACAACTAAAAATAAAATAAATCTTCCAATAAAGTCAGTTACTCAATCACTGAGCTTCATTTTAAGAAAATGCCACGAGATACAAACATATGAGTTTTAATGTAAGCAAGATTTTTTTAACACAGTAAAAAAAAAACAATCAAATTTTAAATAAAATTTTCAGTTATGTCTCAAGCCAGAGGCATTAGGATTATGCTAGAATGTTCCTCTAAATCATGGCTCATGGACTTTGATAAAACTAGAAGTCAACAAAATGTTACTATCATTAGGAAATAAAATCCTGTCTTCTGAGCTGGGTAGTGGTACAGGTCTTTAAGGCTATATGGGAGACGCCAGCCTGATCTACATAGAGAGTTCCAGGATAGCAAGGGCTACATAGAGAGACCATGCCTCAAACAAACCTACTCTTCTAATCCACACCTAAGACTGCAATCCTAATATTTGAGAGGCAGCGTTAGGAATATTTCTTAAAACAAGCTCTCTGAGACGAGCAGTGGTGGCACACGCCTTTAATCCCCCAGCACTCGGGAGGCAGAGGCAGGCGGATCTCTGAGTTCAAGGCCAGCCTGGTCTACAAGAGCTAGTTCCAGGACAGGAACCAAAAGCTATGGAGAAACCCTGTCTCGTAAATCCAAAAAAAAAAAAAAAAAAAAGAAAAAGAAAAAAGAAAAAAAAAAAAACAAGCTTTTCGCCTATGCAATTAATCCCAATCAGACTGAATCAGATCAAATTAAAAGATATCCAGGTTTAATTGAACACCTGTGTTCTCGGGTGGCCAGATTGGGGGGAGGGGGGAATCCACCCACACAACCATCACCAGAGAGGAAGAGGGAAAACCAAGTGATTATTTTCTGGGGAGCAGTTTAAATAGCCTGTGGGACTGGTCTTGACCTTTCCTGGGGAGGGGTCAAGGCCTGGCAGGCTCCCTTGAGGTGTTCAGACCAAGGCAACTGGGGGGGTGGGGTGTCCAAAACTGGAGGCCAGAGGCTGGGATTACAGGCAGCAACAAGAAAATCAAGAGTTTGCTGCCACCCTTAGCCACACTGCAAGTTCCAGGTTGGCCTGGGGAACAGAGTAAGACCCTGTTCCAAAAGAAAACACACAAACTAATCAAAGTAGCATATACCTATTATCCTAGCACCTGAGAGATGCAGGAAGGTCAAGAGTTCAAAATCATCTTAAATTATACTACTGTCTGGAGAGGGGAGTGGTGTGTGTGTGTGTGTGTGTGTGTGTGTGTGTGTAAACAAAACAAAATTCAAAACTCCAACAAACCAACAAAAACATCCAACATTCTACACTTGCTTAAAAACACATATGATCCCTCTAACTCACTCTAACTCATAAAGACTCAAGGTAGTTGTGTAGGGTGTGTCTGTGTGTGTCTGTATAGAGAACCCACTACTCCCACAAAAACAACAAACCTTGTGTTTGAGGGAAGATTAAACAAAACAAAAAACAAACACAAAATCTCTTATCCAAATTTTTTTAATGATCAGACTAGAACATTTCTACAAATCCTAATATGAGTGAGATCAGAACGTTTAAAATAATTAATTAGTTAGGTCAAATGTAACCAAATCACTTATCAGATAGCAAATTTTTGAAATTTTCTTACCCTCTAACGTAGGGTGGCTGGAAATATAATGAGATTTAGGAGGGTTTAGATTAACCCACAGGTGGCTTTCTGTAAGGAGGTAAGAATGAAAGCAATGTTTTGGGAGCTCCCTCCGAATCTGTGAATCTGTGCACTAAAGCCAGGGAAAGCGAAGAATAGATTGTGGCCACTGTGAAGTAAATCAAATGCTGCAGTAAAGTGACAAGGAAATTCTTCAGTTTCCTCCGTCCACACAAGCTCTACGACACTCTCCTAAGTGGAGCAGGCTGTGTGTCCGTTTGCACATCGTGCTTTTCTAACTCACATCTGGAAATGTCTGAAGATGTCCACACTTGCCCTGATATGCTTAAGCTGCTCATCCAAGATCTCCAGTCACTCTCCTCCCCCAATCACTCCCAAGTACACCTCTGTAATCCCCACCACATGATCACTGCCAAGATCAGGCACAAGTAGCCCTTAAGAAGGAAACCCAAACTCACATGGTATTCTCAAACTCACATAGTATTCTCCTGCTGCCGACGGGGAGTTACAAAGAGCATGCGGGTGGGTCGGGCACTACTGGCATCTGGGTGGGCACTCCATGGTTTAGCATAGCTATGATCCAAAAAAACGAGGTCCAGTTCCCGCTCATGCACTGAAAGCTGGAACAGCAGAGAGGTACCCATCCGCCGAGCTGAAGTCTGGAAGTCCCTTTCCCCACCCCGGTGGGCCATGTCAATGGTCAGGCAGTCAAGTCAGCGGGTGAGTATCTGCATGCTAGTGACCTGCAGTGAAACGTGGTTTGTCAATTCAGTACTGTCAATTTCTCCCAACTTACACTATCATATAAATAGGCTTTTGTGCCTATCATTCTTATCATCGATCATGCACAATTCTGCCCACTGAGGTAAGAGTTCCCACACCACTACCAAAGAGGTACAGTGCCATACAAAATCCGTGACAAGACTCCACAGTTCACAAAGACCTGGACTTTGTTTGCAAGGTACAGTGGCACACGCCTTTAATCCCTCAACTGAGAGGGATCTCTGTGAGTTCGAGGACAGCCTTGTTTATACAGGGAATTCGATGACAATCAAAGCTACATAGTTCCTGACTCAAAAAAAAAAAAAAGTTAAAAAAAGAAAGACCTAAATCTGCTGTGCAATTTTCTTCCTAGGTAGTTTTTGGCAAACAAGAGGAAATCACAAGCATGAATTGTCCAAAAGCTAGGGAGTCCCTACTTTCCATCCCCCTAAAGAGGATTTGGGCAGGGCCTGTGGGCTCGGGCGCCCCTGGAACAAGCCAGGCACCATGGGCGTTCAGGACGCTGATCGCTGCCAAGGGCTCCAGGCCTTTGGGCTGAGATCAAGGGGCCTCTCCTAGGGTCACGTTCCAAAGTTTTGCACCGACCTCTGGTTACACCCAGAGTTTTGGAAAGGTAAACACGAGAGCCCGCCCTCACCCAGTGCCGGGACGGGCCCTCGGGCCTTTCTTCCTTCCTTCGCCCTCCCTCAGCCAGGCGCCCAGCAAACTGCCCGCTCCTCCGAGAGCTTCCAGCCACAGAGCCGCAAAACCTCCAAACGGCCCACCCGGGCGGCACGGCGACGGTGGTGGCTCGGCGGCGAGGGCGACTGGGCCAAGGTCAACCCGAGTTCGTGACGACGAGGAGGAGCCGCCCGGCCCCGCCTCCCGGGGCCCACGTCGGCCCCGCGCCTCGGCCGCGCCAGCGCCATCTCGGCCTCCCGCGCCCGGTCCGTGGCTCCAGCCCCGGCGCCCGCCCCCCGCATGCCCGCGGAGCCCCGAGGGCCTCGCCCAGGCCGTCGCCTGCCGCCTCGAACCCCACGGCCCGCCACCCGCGCCGAGCCAGACCCGCGTCTCACCCGCACTCGTCGGCCGCGCGCTCGCCCGAGCCGGATGCCAGCGCGCGTGCGCTTTACCGCCTCCGCGCCGGGCGCGGTGGGCTCGGAGGAAAACGCGGAACTGGATAATTGTCTGGGAACCGCACGGCGGTGATCTGCAAAACCCGGAACGGATTCACACCCGCGATTTCACTGGCCGGAGGATAGTGCCGAAAAAGACACACAACTCCAAGGCAGAGACGTCCTCCCTCTGTGTTTTCTGCAGAAAAAGTGTGAGGGCAAAGAACAAGATAGTTGAGACAGGGCCGGGCGGTGGTGGCACACGCCTTTAATCTCAGCACTCGGGAGGCAGAGGCAGGTGGATCTCTGTGAGTTCGAGGCCAGCCTGGTCTACAAGAGCTAGTTCCAGGACAGGAACCAAAAAAGCTACAGAGAAACCCTGTCTCGAAAAAAAAAAAGATAGTTGAGACAACCAAAGTGTTTGGTGTCCCCACCGCAGTCAGTTTTGTCCCTTTGGCCATTAGAGGCTAGGTTCAATTTGCAGTAGGAGGGTGGGAGTTACATTCAGTCTAGCACGATGATGTATCCGTGTAATTCCAGCACACAGGAGGCTGAGACGAGAGGATCGCGGTGAATTCCGGGACACCTCTGAGCTACATAGTGACACCCTCTCTCAAAACTTCAAAACAAAGCGGAGAGGGGGAGAGGGGAAGCTTTGCAGAGTGCTGGGAACCAACACTAGTGCTCTGCGGAGTTCAAGGAAGAAAGGGAAGTTGGTAGAGTTCAGACCGGCACGAGGCCGGGCTCAATAGACGCCAGCAGGCAAGGCTTCTGCCTTTTCTCATCTCTTAAGTATTCAAACGCCCGCCTCACCAGGTTCCAGCGGAATGCAGCAGTGCTTTAATTCAGCTCAAATTGATTTCCTGATGGCAATTACCATGAGCTACCCCCACCTCCATGCTTTAGAACTCAGCATCTTCGGCTGTTCATTCATTTATTCATTTTATGGAGGGGGTGGTGAGACAGGGTCCCATGTATCTCCGGCTGGTCTCAAACTAGCTATGGAGCAGGGATGGCCTTGAATTTTTGATCCAACTACCTCTTTACCTTTGAAGTATTGGGATTACAGGATTATAGGCCTGCATCACCATGCCTAGAGTAGAACTCAGTGGGGTTTTTGTTTTGGTTTTTCGAGAGTTTCCTCGGTGTGTAGCGCTGGAACTAGCTCTGGAACTAGCTCTGGAGACCAGGCTGACCTCGAACTCACAGAGATCTGCCTGCCTCTGCCTCCTTGTACTGGGATTAAAGGCATAAACCACCACAACCCAGTTTAAAACACAGTGCTTTCAACTCTAGGCTGCAATCCCATTTAGGTTTGAATAACTGAAGGTAGAGGGTCAGGAAAATCAGGCAGCTACAAGAGGTTTCTAATGTACAACGACCTGAAATTAATTCAACCGGTGTTTCCGGCAGTTTGTTGTAGTGGTATTTCATTTGTATTTTAATAAATAAAACTCACCTGAAGATCAGAGAGCAAAACAGCCCTACTGGTCAGCCTTACAGACTGGGCAGTGATAATACACACTTTTAATCCCAGTAGCCACACTAGTTTGCCATAGAAACCGGGCATGTCTTTAATCCCAGTGGTGCACACCTTTAATCCCAGTCCTAGAGAGGAATATAAAATGGGAGGAGATAGCTCACAGACACAGTCTCATTCTGAGATTCCTGGAGGCAGGATCGCCATTTTCAGACTGAGATTGAGGTCAGAGCCAGTAGCTGACTGCTTTGCTTTTCTGATTTCCAGGTTGAAGGCCAATGTCTGTCTCTGGGTTTTTATTAATCGTGCTTCAGTTTGTGATGTGTTACACCTACAATGTCACTACAGCCTTGGTTCTGAGCACACATGTACACTGTAAACTACTCCCGCTGGATAGTTACAGCACCAACAAGTGCTATCTAAAACCCCTTGGCTCAGACGCTAGACTATTGTATGTTATGAATTGCAGTGTTTTAACTGTAAACACGAAGTTTTCTGTTCTTACAGCAACCTGATAGTTTCATTATGAAAAACAAAGGCTCTTAACATTTTCCTATCTTTCCTCAGCATATATCAAAGTAGTATTATCTTTGGATTGTGGTAGAATGCTTGGTTTTAGAGATTGCTTTTTGACTGGCTGATTTAAGCTTCATAAAACATTCATTAAATGGATTTTAGCTTGGGATTAGGACAGAATGTCCAATCATTCCTGAAAACACTTCTGCCATTTTGTAGTATGTCTTTATATGAAGTAGCTTTCTAGCATTAATTATTATTATTAGCAGAAATATCCATCACCTCAGAGGTTAGAGGATCAGTAGTTCAAGAACAGCCTACCTAGTAAGTTCAGAGTAAGCCTGGGCTCTGTGAGACTCTGTCTCCCCACCCACACCCCCCCACACACACAAAAAAAAAATCAAAGAAAAAAAGAGGCCAAATGTTCTTGCTTTCCCATTAGGAAGCACTCCCCGAGGCCTCATCGATTTCCCTGTATATATTTTTTGATGACCTCATTTCTTTTATTTTCTCATCTAAATTGCATGACTTTGCCAGGAATTCATTCCAGACAAAAAGAATTCTGTGCCTGATATTGAGCCCAAAAGGACAGCAATAGAAGAAAAGAAAGGGGTTGACAATGGAGCTAGGTCATCTTGTTTGTATAGACCTCGTCACCTCCAGCCACTCATTTCATACACACTCTATCACATGTCACTGCGTCTGGAGATTCTCTCCGGAACCAAGAACCACTTATCTCTGTGATGTTCCTCTGTTGCTAAGCTCCACTCTCCCTGTGAACCTGGGACGGAGGAGCTCGAAGGAGGAAGCCGCGGCGCAGCAGAAGGAAGGAGGGGAGAAAGCAGGTGTCCAAGATGCTAAGGCTTGTCGTGGAGTCCGCCAAGATTAGCCCACCGCTCAGCCCCCCACCCAAACCCTGTGTGACTGTCTACTTCAGAGGTGAGAACCAGGAGCCCTGCTAGGCATCACACTCGCAGAGAAAACTCGGTTATTCATGTTCTACCACGTGAAAGAGGTCCGCGTGACACAGGAGGAGGTAGATTCTGATTGCTTCACAACCTGTTCGCTGTCAAACCCCTAGCATCTCAGGTCCTGGGTTTGGTCCCCCAACACAGTTTAAAACCCAGCCAGGTGAGAGAGGAAGGGAAAAAAAAGGACAATAGTTCCTTTTCAAAGTTTTTTTTAAATGCATATGTGCGTGTGTGCGTGCGTGTGCGCGTGTGTGTGTGTGTGTGTGTGTGTGTGTGTGTGTGTTTTGTGTGCTTGCTTGTTTGGAGATGAGGTCTCACTGTGTAGCCCAGGCTGGTCATGAACTCCTCCTGAGTCCTGGGGGTTACAGGTATGCACCAGCTGTGTGTGAATGTTTAGCCTGCATCTAAGCACATTTACTTTGTGCCTGGTGCCTATGGAAGTCAAAAGGCTGTTAGATCCTGTGGAATTAGGTTTACAAATGCTTGTGAGCCACCATATGGGTGCTGGGAACTGAACCCAGGTCCTCTGTGAAGGGACCTCAAGTCAGCACATGTTGGGGACTGCAGACCACCAGACCCTGAAATTCCTGTAAGCAACTTGTTTTCCTCTGTTCTGAGCAGCCTGTAGCTTCTCTGAGCACGAGACCCTCATTGCAGGGGAATGGTTTCTGATGAGTCTGCAGCTGGAAGATCCTAAGAGCTAGGGCGTGGCCAGAGCACTATATAAGCTGCCCCGGTACACGATAAAGGGGACATTATTGTTTCAAGGATGACCCGTGTCTTGTCTGTTTCTGTGTTTAAATCTCCAGGCCCTTGTCTGAGACTCGAACACTCTCGTAGTGCAGGTACCACACTACAGGCGTAGTACACATAGTAGCGCAGATGGTACAAGCACAGAACACACCCAGACACCAAATTCCCACCAAAGAGATTTATTACCTCACAGGGAGAAGTGGGGATGGGAGGGGTGTCTCTGGATGGGACAAAGACATAAGCAGGTGTTTCTACAGGAGTGGTCTGTGCTAGGATGAGTTGGTAAATCCTGATTGTTCAGGTTAGGCACTGGAGCCAAATAATGAATTTTGATAGCTGGACCTTGGTATTTTAGTCAAGCATAAAGGAACAAGGGAGAGGGAAGGGAGGAGGGCAAGACCTGCCAATGCCATGTTTGCAATGATTGGCACTGTTAAAGAGCCCTTTACCCTGCAAGAGCAGCCTGTGCTCTTAAACAGAGAGCCATCTCTGCAGTCTCAAAACCTACCATCTTCATTGTTGTTATTGCTTTTATTTTGATTCTCTGCCTTACTCTCTCCTGTTGACAGAGGTTTCTGTCCTGCCCAGTCCCGCAGTCGTTCAGTCCCAAAGAAACACACAGAGGTCTACACTAATTATAAACTGGTTGGCCTATTAGCTCAGGCTTCTTATTAACGAATTCTTACATCTTTTTTTTTTTTTGGATTTTCGAGATTAATTCTTACATCTTACATTAACCTATTCTCGTCTGTGTTAGCCACGTAAGCTGGTACCTTTGTCAGCAAGGGATTCTCATCTTGTTTCCTCTGTGGCTGGGTGACGACTGTTGAGTGAACCTTTCCTCTTCCCAGAATTCTTCTGTTCTGGTCGCCCCACCTATACTACCTGCCTGGCTACTGGCCAATCAGTATCTTATTAAAATACAAGTGACAAATCTTTACAAAGTATAAGACTATTGTCCCACAGCACCCTCCCAGATAGTGGGGGGAGGTGGGCAAAGTAAACACCTCCTCACCTTCTTCTGTGAACTGGGGCTGTGCCAGAAAGTAAAGGGAAAAGACAGAAACCCCAAGTGGTTTCACTACTTGGAACCCCAGCACTTGGAAGGCTGTGGCAGGAGGGGTTTGAGCACTAGGCTAGCCTGGTCTACACATTGAGATTCTATCTCAAAAAGAAAAAAAATCTGTGTGTGTGCGTGAGAGAGAGAGAGAGAGAGAGAGAAAATGTGTGTGTAGTAAGAGAGAAAGAATGCTTTTGTGTGTGAGAGAGCCCTGATTCCTAGAATTATGAGAATTTTAAAAGATAGCACAAGAATAACCTTTAGAGCCGGGCGGTGGTGGCGCACGCCTTTAATCCCAGCACTTGGGAGGCAGAGGCAGGCGGATCTCTGTGAGTTCGAGACCAGCCTGGTTTACAGAGCTAGTTCCAGGACAGGCTCCAAAGCCACAGAGAAACCCTGTCTCAAAAAAACAAAAAAAAAAAAAAAAGAATAACCTTTAGTATGATTTTGCTAATAGCTGCTCAATATTATCAGTTACACGGGAATGAGCCTTACAGTTGGCAGTGCCTCACAGCAGTTAGATGATGCAAATGAGGCAACATTTATTATCTCCACTTTTTTGTTTGCTTGGTTTTTGAGACAAGGTTTCTCAGTGTAACTGCCCTAACTATCCTGGAACTAGCCCTTGCAAGACCAAACTGGCCTTGAACTCACAGAGACGTGCCTGCCTGTGCACCTGGAGAGCTGGGGATTAAAGGCATGTGCCACCACCGCCTGGGGCCTTAGCTCCACTTTTTAATAATAGAAGGAACATATATCTAAGAAGGGAGAGGAAGAGAAACAAGTGAAGGAATCTATGAGACAGCTTAAGTATATTTAGGAATCTCTGAGCTGGGAGTCAAAGGGTAAGTATGGCCTGGTTTGGGTCAGCAGTATAGTTCTTGCTCGTCATGTGAAAGGCCCTGGGTTTTAATCCCACTGCCACCAAAAGAGGGGAAGAAATAAAAGAAAATGTGTTGGTCGTCTTTTGGTTGAGTACATGGAAGGTAGGACAGGCCAACAAAGTTTCAGAAACTTGTAGGGAGTGAGAAAATCAAGTCCGAAAAAAAAAAAAAAAGACGCAGTGCTGCTGGCTCTCCATATCTGGAAATTTAACCAACACGAGTCAAAATGCAAATACCATTCCTACACTCCATTGGCCAGAACGAGTCACAGCTCCGTATGGCTTTGAGACTCTGGGTACAGTGTGCTGGGAAAGAGCGAAATGAATATAGGGTTATCTATCACACAGGGTGACAAGTTTGAAATACTCGAAGCTATAGATGTTACGTCACACCTGCCAATGTAGACTTGACTTCTCATGGTACTCCTTCCTCTCCTGACCCCACTCAAAGCCAGACACTGAAATACTTCCTCCTATTAATTCCAGCCCCTTTGGTATCTTTGCAGCTATGAAGAAAAGAACCCATGTGGAGGAAGGAAATGACCCCATATGGAATGAGGTAGACACACCACTCCTGGAAGAGGACTGACCAACTCCAAGAGCAAAGGGCTGGGTTGGGCACTAAGCAGGTGCCAGAGGTCTAGGGAGTCTCACCTGGGTTTCTGAGAAATCTTAGCCCAGGTTAGCCTCTAATCTCATAGGACTGCGAAGGTCTCATCTGTCCACAGCTCTTCTTGATCTTTTTCTCTTGCTTTTGGGGATGAATCACAGCATGGCCTAGCAGCTAATCCATCCATGCCATTCTGATCGACCTAGAAACCTCAAGAAGAGACAAGGCTGCTTGTGCAGAATCCCCCCCCCCCCCTTTTAAATCCACTCATACTGTCCCACCCCACCATCATTCAACTCCTAACATGCCTAGGAAGCTTCAGCACAGGAACACATGTAGGATGTCCCACACACAGGACAAGATAGCAATCTCCTTAGGGAAGTAGACATGATAGAAAACTCCTGAGTTCCAGCCAGTTCCTTAGACTTGTCCTCACTTCCTAGAAGGCTGGGATGGGAAGGAAGAGGCAAGATGTTGCCCACCATAATGTTACATGCTTGTAATCCCAGCACTCTTGAGGCTGAGGCAGGAAGATCATTGAGCTCCAGGCCAACCTGGCCTACTTAGTGAGTTCCAGGCCAGCCATGGTTCCATAAGACCCTGTCTCAAAACACCAAATTTCAAAGTAAAATAAAATCTAATAATGATTTCTCCCTGTCCCTCACAGACCTTAATCTGGTACCTCTGGAATCAACCACTGGAGAACGACTCCTTCTTGCAGGTCATCCTCCGGGATGCGGGCTCTAAAGAGAAAGAAAGGTGAGACAGAAAGAGGTAGGAGAAGCCTGGCTCCCTGACCAAAGCAGCGGTGAACCAGACATCTCATTTCCAACCCATAACTAAGTCAGTTTAAGGACCGGCCAGCGCGAGTGCCACACAGTAAAGAAAATGCAGGGTGGGGTTAAAGGAGTACCGAGACCCAGAGACGAAGTTGGTTAGGATACAAATTTGGGTCCCAGTAGCCCAGCAGCAGCTCTGTTTGAAAGCCACAGATCTTGGGAGCTGGAGAGATAGCCCAGCGGTTAAGAGCATTGCCTGCTCTTCCAAAGGTCCTGAGTTCAATTCCCAGCAACCACATGGTGGCTCACAACCATCTGTAGTGAGGTTTGATGACCCTCTTTTGGCCTGCAGGCATACACACAGACAGAACATTATATACATAATAAATAAATAAATATTAAAAAAAAAAAGAAAGCCACAGATCTTGAATGTCCGCCTCATTCCAGCATCTCTCCGTCAAAGCCCAACTCTAGTACCCAGCCCAGGCTAACATCCCACTAGGAGTGAAGCCATGGCATACCACGGGCCTTTTCCAGAACACAGAATTCAATTGGTCCATCTTGGCCAGGTGCCCATTTTTTTTTTTTTTGGATTTTTTTCGAGACAGGGTTTCTCCGTAGCTTTTGGTTCCTGTCCTGGAACTAGCTCTTGTAGACCAGGCTGCCTCTGCCTCCCGAGTGCTGGGATTAAAGGCATGCGCCACCACCGCCCGGCTCAGGTGCCCATCTTTGATCCAGTGAGCTACTAATTTTCTTAGGATTCCCCAAGTGGAGAGGCCCCTGCCCCCACCCCACCATCACTGTCAGCCCTTCAGTCTTCTGGTGACTGCTCTGCTTACCTGGCTCTGGGGGGAAAAATCATCCCTAGTACGCAGCCTGGGACACAGGAGGAACCTCTAGCCTGGCTCGGAATCTCATACCTGCTCCTTGCCTCCCCCAGGTTCATTGGCCTGGCCACTGTACTGCTCAAGCAACTGGTGAAACGACCCAATGAAGTCCTTTTTGTGAAGAACCTGATCCTGCTCAACCATTCCATGAGGCCCACTGATGTGAGTCAGGCACCCGATAGCCCAGGCAGGGCAGCTGGAGGAGTATGGGCTGCTAGTGTAGCTGAGTGTCTTGCTCCAGGAGCAGCCAAGGGCTCCCCATCAAAGGAGTCCTTTGTGCCCCCAAAGGGCCCCCATCGCACTGTCCTTGCTGTCATCTGGTTCCCCATCCTGCCATCCATCTCCTAGGTACCTTTCCATCTTCCCTGGAGGCAGTCGCTGTGCTGAGCATTGGAATTCAAGACTGAATGGTGGCAGGCAAAAGAAGGGGAAAGCTTTGCAGTAGAGAGAAGGGAAGACTTTGGTGTACCCCGGTTGGAGCCTGCTGCTCTGGGGGAAGACCAAAGACAGGTTCACTCCAGTGATTGATTGGAAACTCACATGTAGGGACTGGAGAGATGGCTCAGAGGTTAAGAGCATTGCCTGCTCTTCCAAAGGTCCTGAGTTCAATTCCCAGCAACCATATGGTAGCTCACAACCATCTGTAATGGGGTCTGGTGCCCTCTTCTGGCCTGTAGGCATATACATAGACAGAATATTGTATACATAATAAATAAATAATAAATAAATAAATACTCACATGTGGCTTTTCCTGGTTGGTCCTATGAGATGGAAGCCTGAGACCCTGAATTCAGTCCCCAGGAGGGGAGGATGTTGACTCCCACAGGTTGTCCTCTGACTTCCACACACCTTGGCACAGACATGCTCCCCTCCCCCACTTACACAAAATAAGTAAAACTCAGGTCAGCTCTCAGCTTGCTATGTTTCAAATCCTGGCCATTTGGGGCTGATAGCTATTGCTTGGCTTCTTGGCTTGTTGTTAGAGATAGCAGACTGACTTCCTCCAAGTCTGCTGACCTCCTGGGCTGCTTTCTGTGTCTCCTGGACTGATGGTTACAGTGAGAACTCTGTTATATGTGATGTGGTCATCATCTCTGTAGATATAAAGTCTCTCAGAAGGATGAGTTTTTCCACGGGCCTGGAGAGGCAGGTCCCCCTTTCCAGTACCAGGAATTTGGGGAGGAGGCGGGTTCGGGGAGGGCAAGCCGCCTGCACTACTGGGACAAGGGGAAGGTGAAGACAAAGGCAGGGACCAGAGATGAAGGGGCTTGTGGTGTGTGGTGCTGGCTAGGACTTAATTCTAATAATTTAAACAGGTAGTGGGTGTCTGGTGGACAATTCCGAGGGTCTAAAGATGGGTGGTGGGTGAGGAGTATTTGGTGGAAGGACGTCAGTTAGGAGGTTTGGCAGTTTTCCTAGATCAGAAGGCTTTAAAATTGCAGTATGGGGGTGGGCAACACCCTAGTTAGCATGGTCCAGGACAGGTCCTGAGTCACACTTCCCTTTTCTCAGCAACCCCTTGGGTATTCTGCCATTGATATCATTTTAATTCCGTTATCTCCCGTTGCTATCTCTTCACCAGTCTGATCCTCCCGGTAGCAAGCCCTGTCTCATGGCTAGTCCCATGTCCCCCAAGAGGAGAAGGAGGAGTATTGAATAAACCCAGTTAGAGGAGGAAGTCTGGTGCTATCAATTATTAAATATTTCAAGATCTGGCTTTCAACTCCCTACTTTTGCTTTGTAGTGTACTGTCACCCTACAGGTGGCCCAAATACATGTCCAGGATACTGAGATGACAGGTACGTGCTTCCCTAGGGTGCTACCAAGCATATCTGAATGGGTTCTTTGGGACCTTTGAGACCCAACTCTTAAGGTCTACCAAAAGATTGTGACCAGATAAGGGTCCTTGGAAGTTCTATGAACTTCACACTGTTTATCGGCTTGCTCCCCATGGTTGGTTCAGGTTATTTCTTATACAACCCAGGACCACACAGCAATTATTAATCAGGAAAAGTTGCCCATAGACTTGCTCACATGCAATCTGACAGGGGACAATCTCTCAATTAAGGTTTTCTCTTTCCAGACGACTCTAGGTTTGTGTTGAGTTGACAAAAAAAAACTAGCCAGCACAGCCACGCATCTCCCCGTCTCCATTTCTCACCTCTGGACAAGACTTATTTTAATGGGGAGGGGGCAGAAGGACATAAGGATGGCCATTTCGAAGAGCTCCCACGTATGAAGAATAGGGTCCAGGAATCCATTACTGTTGTGGATGAGAAGGGCCGATGAGCACATTCAGAAAAAAACATGCATCCCATCAGGGTCAAGTTTCTAGTCAGGTGTAGGTCATAGGAGACAGAATGATTAAAAGGTGAAAAGGCCCGAAAGCCTTCTAAACTGCCAACCCTGGACCTTTTCCTTAGACGATGAAGAACTCCTGAGATCAACCACAAATAAGATGACCCAGAAGAAACTAACAGTCCCCGGTCTCACCATGCACAGGGCTCTGGCTACCAAGCCGCAGCACTTTCAGGTGAGAGACTAGAAAGACTGTGTAGCCCTACCTGTTGCTAATGCCCTTTTCCCCATATCCTCAGGTCCTCACTGCCCCCATTTCTTCAGGGACCACTCTGGAGAGACTCTACCTGTGGCTGGAGCCAGACTGCTCCATTGAGGCTAGGAGGGGCTTGCTGAGCCCTGGAGGCTCTGACAGACCTATGTGCAGGGAATGCAGAGCAGAAGGTGCAGGCGCCACCTTTCCAGAGCCCTTGCGAGTTGTTAGCAAAGAAAGCCACCCGTGACTTCTGTGAGAATTCAGGAAGCCCAGCCCAGGCCTCACCAACTTCCCTCGGACCCCCACCACTTAGCCTAGCACTTCTACAGTGGGTTTGCCCATTCTCCGACCCTGCATATCCCCAGGAGGTGTGATCCAGCCTTAAGTGCCCCCTTTTCCTGCATCCCATCCATGGCCAAGTCCTGTCACTTGACTGAGCTCACTCCTCCATCACCTCTTCCCCTCCCTGGCCTGAGCTTCACTGTCCCTTCCTTGGACCCTGTGGAGAGACGTTCTCCTCCTGAAGCCCTGGTCAACATAGCTATCCATTCCTTGGTCAATAGTATTTTCAAAGATGCCTAATGGTCATGTCATACATCTGTCTGAAATCCCTAGAGTCAATGCACATCTGGAATCCCAGCTACTCAGAACAGGGTTGGGAGCTGAGGGTGTAGGATCAGGTGTTAGAGGCCAATCTGGGCTACATAGGTAAAAGCTATTTTTAAAAAATTATCCACAGGGCTGGAGAGATGGCTCAGCAGTTAAGAGCATTGCCTGCTCTTCCAAAGGTCCTGAGTTCAATTCCCAGCAACCACATGGTGGCTCACAACCATCTATAATGAGGTCTGGCACCCTCTTCTGGTCTGCAGGCATACACACAGACAGAATATTCTATACATCATAAATAAATAAATATTTTAAAAAAAATTAGCCACAGTGTTTGGGTCCTTATGGTGACTGATCAGGCCCCTTGATAAACCAAGCCTGCATGTTGTTGTTTTTGTTTATTTGTTTGGTTGGTTTTAGTTTTTCGAGACAGGGTTTCTCTGTGTAGCCTCCTTAGCTGTCCTGGAACTCTCTCTGTAGATCAGGCTGGCCTTGAAATCAGAGAGATCTGCCTGCTGCTGCCTCCAGAAAAAAAAAAAAGTACTGGAATTAAAGGTGTGCGCCACCACCGCATGGCTCCCACGCCTGCTTCTTCCTTTCTCTAATTAATTTTTTCCATTTATTTTTATTTACCAACTACAGTTTCCCCTCCCTCCTCTCTTCCCATTTCCTCCCCACCTCTCATCTACCCTCTCCCCACCTCTCATCTACCCTCTCCCCACCTCCCATCTACCCCCTCCCCATCCACTCCTCCATTCAGAAAGGGGCAGGCCTCCCATGGGCATCAGCTTGGTTCTGCCTCACATTGATGTACCAAGCTTAACATTCAAGTCCTTTCAGCTGGTGTATCCCCTGTGCAGGTTCGGCTGAAGGTGTTTGAAGCCCGTCAGCTCCTGGGCAACAACATCAAGCCGGTAGTGAAGATAAACATTGGAGGACACCGGCATCTCACGCGGATCAAGATGGGGAACAATCCTTTCTTCAATGAGGTAGGCTGAACAGGTCACAAAGGGCAGGCGAGCCAGTCAGGAGTTGGGCGTTTCCTGGAAGCAGCTGGCAATCTTGCTTCCCGAGTGGACTGTCTGCAAGCTACAAGCATTTGTCGAGCACCTAAATGAACAACAGTCCCTGTGCCTCTCATCACTGCTAAGGCCTGATAGCATTGCGTTAGGCACACAGATGGCGCCGGTGCTTGTTCATTTAGCAGGTGACTAGATGAGTAGAGGAAAGATGGAAGCTACAGGGACCAGGTGCTGGGACAGTGGAGAGGACTCAGAAAAAGGCAACAATAATGAAGAAGGAAAAACTTACAGAGGAAGATGGAGAGGCTGGAGCAAGATAATTCAAAGGCTTGGAAGCAAGAAGCAACTTTGATTCCCCCCTCCCCCAAACTGTAGATGAAAGGTGTGGTTGGGAGTGTACAATGCAAGGGCTGGAGAGATGGCTCAGCAACTAAGAGCACTGACTAATCTCCCAGAGAGGATCTGGGTTCAATTCTCAGTACCCACGTGGCAGCTCACAACTGTCTGTAACTCTGGTTCCAGGGGATCCAACCCCCTTATGCAGGCAAAACACCAACGTATGCAAATATAAATCAATTTAGGGGAGTGTAGAATCAGATTGGGGTCCCACCACAGATAGCACTGGAGAACCACGGAGGGCGTAAGCAGGAGCGTGACAGGAGAAAGGAGTTCTCGCTAACACAGAGAAGGGTGGAGTACACTGGCAGGGCAATCTAGAAGGAGCTCAAGGCTCACGTAGCCACCCTGGAGCAGCTAGCTGGGATTCGAATGGCTAGGTTGTCTAGGGGAGCCCACTTGGGCAGAACAGCCATGGGAGCTGAGGGATCCTCTGGTTCTGGAGGAGTGTGAGGGTGGTCACAGGCAGAGAGACTCCGAAAAGGGCCAACAGTGAGGGGGAGGGTCGGGGCTGGCAGTGGAAAAAGTTTGTCGTTCTGAAGCTTCAAGTTTCCTAGGCCTTTGGATAAAGTCGGGGAAGAAACCGTCTGCCCCATCTCTCTGTTCCAGATGTTCTTCCAGAATTTTCATGAGGTTCCCGCAAAGTTCTTTGAGGAGAATATCTTAATCCGGGTAAGAAGCCAAAACGGCCTCCAGCTAAATGGGACCATTTTCTTGTCCTCCCTCAGTCCCAGAAAACACTTTGGCCCCAATGACTGTTTTCAGAGGTGAGACAATTTGTTTCCTCTGTCTCCAAAGCGGAATCTCCAACTTTCATTCCCCTTGATGGGACAAATAACTCATTCATCCTTCCATCCATCCATCCATCCATCCATTCAACCAGTGTTAGAGACTGCCTACTGGCTAAACTAAGTGCTTAGGTGAACATAACAGCCAGATTCTCTCGTTACCAAAATGACACCCCCCATCCTCCACCATGAGGGAACCAGCAACCATGGTGAATGTATGTCTATCAAGTGCCTTCTAGGTACCAAGCACAGGGCTGAGGGCAACTAGGTAGCTATTCCCCTAGGGCATTTTCATGTTCTTGGACACAAGATACAATGGGAACAATCAGAACAATCTGTGGTAGAGTCAATTGCAACGGCTTGTTTTGTGCTGACCCAGAACAAGTAAATTGATCTCTCTGATCAATATCTTCGTCACTGAAATGGAACTAAAAATATGGACTTCACAAGGTTCCTCTGAGGACTCCCTAAGAACAATGACATGCAAGCACTGGTTATTAGGAACCAATCAGTGAAGGGGATGTGGTGGCCTACACCTGGAACCCCAAAGTGTAAGAGGTGGAGGCAGAAGTATCAAAAGTCCAGAGTCATTATTGGCTACATGGTGAATTTGAGGCCAGCCTGGGCTACATGAGATGCCAGCTATATCCTTGCTATCTCTTCCACAGAGGGCAGGGGTAATTGGCATTGTGAATGATAAGATCTTTCTGGAAACTCCTTGCAGGTGGTGGACTCTGCAGCATCGAGATCCAAAGCAGAGATTGGAAGATTCCAAGTAAGCTCCAGATGAAGGAGGAGGCTGGGAAGACTCATAGAAACCCACTCTGGGCTCCAGGACCCAGGCTAGGGAAAAGTGCTTGGCCTTTCACAGAGACCCGTACTTGGATTTGCCTACCAACCTGGCGGGGCGTGGGGGGATGCTCAGACAAGTTACTCTCGGCCTCTGCTTCCTCAGCTGTGGAATGCTAACAATAACAACCACAATAGTAATGTACACAATCTGCGGGGGACACCGTGGGGGTTCAAGTGTGTCATGTTTAGATAAGGATTGTGTCCCATGCTGAGCTACCCAGTTCGATAGTACTAGGGACACTAGTCAAAGGTCACCCTAGATGTTGAAGAACTCTGCCAAGAGATTGCTGCCTTTGAGGACAGGTGGGGGCACTGATGTTCTTGTGAAGAACTGGCAAGAATTCACTATGCAGTTCAGGCTGGCCTCAAACTCATGGCAATTCTTCTGCCTCAGTTTCCCAGGAACCCATTCCATGCTGCAATGATGGATATGAGCCACCATGCCCAACTTAGTATTTTTATTTAATTTTATTTATTTATATTTATTTTGTGTGTATGTGCTTGTGTACATGTGTATGGGTGTGCTTGCATGTGTGTTTGTGGTCAATATCATGCCTAGTTTTTATGTAGGTACTAAGGATTGAACTTGGGTCCTTGTGTTTGTTTAGTAAGTATTTTACTAACTGAGCCATTCCCCGAGACCCAAGATGTTTTATTTTTATGTTATTTATTATTTGTGTGTGTGTGTGTGTGTGTGTGTGTGTGTGTGCCCGTGCCACAGCACACAAGTCCTGGTGCATGTGTAGAGGAGAAAGGACAACTTTTAGAAGCTGTTTCTTTCAACCTTGGGATCTGGTTATTGCACTCAGGATTTTGAACACAGCAAGCGCTTTCCCATGCTGAGCCACCTCTCCAGTCCAATACTTCTATTTTGACAGCCACACGGTGTAGCCATGACCAAAAAGCAGAAACTTCTATTTTGATGATGTCTAGGGATGGGGATGTAGCTCAGAATAAAGGAATTATTTTGCATGCACAGTACCCTGGGTCAATCTCCTACACTAGGCATAGAAGAGCAGGAAAGCCATTCTGGTAAAGTCCAATGTGTCAGTTTTGTATGGGCTGTACGTTGTGTGTGTGTGTTGCTGGGAACTGAACCCAGGACCTTGTGTAAGCTAGAAAATTATCCTAGCCCAGCTTAATGCTTTTTTTTTTGTCTAAGAAGTTTTTGCCTACCTAACACAAGAGGGTGGATGAGTTTGGAAGGCAGCTATGCTCACCACTATACCACAAATGCGGTGGATGAGTTTGAAAGCAGGCTTATGTATAGACTCTTGTTACTGATCAGTGGAACTTGGGCCTCTCCCTATTCACACGGCCCCTTGTCCTGTTCCACACTACCAGGCTCCAGTCTGAGACTGCCTCCTAGGAGGAAGGAAAGCCACCTATAGTTTCTTTGCCAGCTACCACTTGATCATCCTCATCCCCCAGCGTGGAGATGCCCTTCCCTACCCAGGGGCAGAGAAGAGTTAAATGTGTATTCCAGATGTTTACAGCATCCCCTCTTAGTAACTGTTAAGCCTTCAGGACATCTCTCAAACTTGGCATCCTCTTCTATAGAGATGACAATGGTCCTGCCAGGGTTTTTTGTTTGTTTGTTTTTTTGTTTTTGTTTTTGTTTTTTTTTTAAAGACAGAGTTCAGATTAAGTCCACATTCAAGCACTAATCTGGTATGCCACTGGGTTAGGTGGAATTACAAATCTTGGTGTTGGCATGTCCTACACAACTTTCCCCCACTGAAACACATGCCTGTGATAATCAACATATCATGAGAAAAGGTTCGTTTTGATTCAGGGTCATAGATGTTAGTACTGTTGCTTTGGGCCTGTGGCGGCATATATATATGAGAGAGAAAGAGAGAGAGAGAGAGAGAGAGAGAGAGAGAGAGAGAGAGAATGGCTCAGCAAATAGAAATATAAAAGGGAGAGAATGGGTTGCCCAAATTTCCTTCAAAAGAGTGCTCACCAATGACTAAAATCCGCACAGTATGCCCCAACTCCTAAAGTCTCTACTACCTCCACATAGGAGCAGGTTGGGGACTGGGCCTTTAAGGCATGGTCCAAGCTTACCAGGCATGGTGGCACACACCTTTAATCCCAGCACTCAGGCAGAGGCAGGCAGATCTCTGTGAGTTCAAGGCCAACCTGGTCTACAGAGTGAGTTTCAGGACAGCCAGAGCTACATAGTGAAAACCTGTCTGAAAATAAAAACAAGCTATAACTAATCTTCAGTTTACTTTTATCTTTTCAGATTGACATTGGGTTTATCTACCATTCCCCAGGTAGGTGACAGTTACTCCAAGAATGTGCACCTTCTGAGAAAAAGTAGGCCAGGAGTCAAAATCCCCCAGAACCCCCAGTAAATGGAGAGAAGATATCACAGGATATGAGTTACTTTCCATGCTTGAAAAGATTTACTCTACTTTATGGAGTATTTTATCATGATTTCTACTAATACCATCTTTCTCTGAACAGTTCAAGACATTTTTGGGGGCAAAATGCTAAATTGTTATTGAAACTCTAACCTATATTTCTAATGAGTGAAGCCAGGACCAGAAGACCACAGCTTTGTTGTTTTTCAAACCTGTTGTGTTGTTCTTCTTGAGGCTGACTCTTACTATGAAGACCAGGATAGCCTAGAACTCATAAACCAGCCTCTGCCTCCTGGGATCACAGGCATATGTTTCATACCATGATTTTTAAAAGCATACTTACTTTAATTTATATATATATATATATGTGTGTGTGTGTGTGTGTGTTCTTTGACATTTTCACGCACACAAGTGCACATGCATGTGTAATGCTTGCTGATTTTTTTCTTACTCAACCGTCACATATATATAGTTTTGTGATCCACTGAATTTAACCAGAGCCATCTGTGCGGCCATGGGTATAGAGCTACCCACTGGAGCCTGGTGGGCTCAGCGGTAGGTGCACAGCTAAAGACAGTGGCTCCCCATCTCTCAAGTTTGTCGACAGCCAATAGTTTAGCAGTGAGGGATAGGAACCGCTGAGCCCCTCCTCAATCTGTGACCGATGGTTAATAGGGCCAGCCTTGCAACAGGCTCAGAGCAGGTGACCACAACTGCTATGAATTCATGATCAACAAGGGTTGTGTTGTGCCTAGTGGGTGGCAGTTCTCAGCCCATCTCCCTATCTTCGGCCTCTTCCTGCCTCTTCCACAATGTCTTTTGACCTTTAGAAGGAAGATTAGAAAGGTATTGTGTCTTAAGGCTGTGTCCTTGGTGTCGCGGACTCTCAGCATCTTGGCCAGCCCTGGGTCTCTGTATCCGCTGGCATTTTTGTTTTGTTTGTTGAGGCAAGATCTTATATCCCCAGTCTGGCCTCACGCTTGCTCCCATTTCTTTGTATTGAGAACGTTCAATAGCCTATCATTTTGTAATAAACAATTATTGCCAATCATCATCATTACTTTGCTGTAGAGAACCTATTTCTTCCTATCCAACCACATCCTGTACCCACTATCAATCCTCTCTCTGTTCTCCTTTATCCTGCCCACCCCAGCTCTTGTAACCACTATTCTACAGAGATTGAGATTGAAGTGGGGGATCTTACCGTGAGCCGGTCATAACTGAGATACCGGCTTGAGCTCGGATCTAGGGGTGGAGAGCGGCTTGCCTCCAGATGTTTGGCATCAGACCTGGTCAGTCACAACATCAGGATGCCAGGGAGGAAAGCGGATCCCTGTTTCCCAGAGGCACCCATTAGCAGGCTTGTGATTGATTGTACTGTCACGGCTTGGTGGCAGAGGAGACTTTTGTTCTTCTCTACTATTAGATGAGAGCTAGAATATGTGAGACTTTGCCTGACCTGTTTTCCCGAGAAACAAAGGCTGTTTTCAGGGGAGAGAGAGGGAGACTGGGGGTCCTCTCACTTTGGCTCTGCCTCCCCAGGTCACACACTCCTGAGGAAATGGTTAGGCCTCTGCCAGCGGAATAAGACCACCAGCGGTGTGCGAGGCTACCTGAAAGTCACCATCTATGCCCTCGGGGTGGGAGATCAGGCGCCGGTGAGGCTGCCCCACCCCCAATTCCCCAGGAATATTTCTTACCTGGCTGTTTCCTCGGGTAGCTCTGAGCCTGCCAAGTGGCCATTCATTGGTCTATGTTTCCCGTGTGCAGTGTGTCACCAAGGGGTTGTCCACTCTCTGTGCATCAAGTGGGATTCTGGGAAAAATCCAAAGTGGGTGAACTTGACTGTGCCCTGCCTCTGACCCCGACCCTGCCCAATTCTCTGCTGTCTCCAGGTAGATCAAAAGCTGCCCTATGAGGCTGACACCCAGGTCCAGATCTTCAAGTCCGCAGCAGTCCCAATCAGCCTGGCGTACTTGCAGTTCTTCATCTACTGTGCAGAGGACCTCCATTTCAGTTAGAGTCCGTGGGCAGGGAGGAGGAAACGGGCACCTTGGATCTATACCAGATTTCTTCTACTTCTTCTTCTTCTTCCTCTTCCTCTTCTTCTTCTTCCTCTTCCTCTTCCTCTTCTTTTTAACCAGCCTGAGCCTGACATTTGGAATGGGGGATGAAGTAATACTGAGAATCACAACTGTTTTTTTTTTCAAGGCAGGGTCTCTGTGTAGCCCTGGCTCTCAGGCTGGCCTCAAACTCAGAGGTCCACCTGCCTCTGCCTCCCAAGTGCTGGGATTAAAGGTGTGCACCACCACACCTGAGTACAATTGTTTCTTAAATTTCCCCTAGATACCTTTTCAAGGCTCCAAGCCATTGACCTGGTTCTGGTGTTCAGATGCAGGTTTAGGCTTCTCTAAGACATTCTGTATGTAGACACACACACACACACACACAACACACACACACACACACACACACACAGAGGGACAGGGAGAGAGAGAGAGAGAGAGAGAGAGAGAGAGAGAGAACATATATGTACACTGGGACGGTCTGCCCAAAGGGAAACCAAGCTAAATTGGGAGGGAGGGTAAAGAGTTGTTCAGCTCTCCCATTTCCTCTTCCTGACCTCTCAAAAAAAAAAAAAAAAGATGCATCTGTCTCAGAAATCCTTGTAACCTCCTGTCCTAGGGAAGCATCACCACTCAGCCGCTCCTGCCTTGGAGGTGGAACTAATTGGGGACAAGGTAGGTACAGAAAGAGTTTGAGACCTAGGGAAAGCAGCAGATAGGAAGAGAGAGGACTCGAGAGCAGGACCTGGGTCTGAGTCCAGCCTGTATATGTATACAGTATACAGGCTACGTATAGTGAGTTCCAGGCTAGTCAGGGCCTGGAACACAGTGATACTCTATCTCAAAATCAAATAAAAATGTATGCTAACCAGGCAAGGTAGGACATGCTTGGAACCCTAGCACTTGGGAGGGAGTGACAGAAGGATCAGGAGTTAGAGCTAGCCTTGACAACATGAGACATGTTTCTGTTTTAAAAGGGAGGGGAGGGCTTGCTATTGCCATCAGCCATATTTTTGGCCATATTTCTATTGGAATTGATCTAACAAAACCTTTGTATATGCCTCATGTCAGAAAGTTGGCAGTCTTATTTGGGAGGTGGGAAGATCACTGCTGATTCTTCTAGAGGACCTGGGTTTAATTACCAGCATCAGCAGGGTAGCTCGCAACCATCTCAAACTCCAGTTCCAGGGGAGCTGATGCCCTTTCTGGGTCTCCTCAGGCGCCAGGCATCATGGGATGCACAGACATACATGCAAGCAAAACATACACATAAATAAGTAAATTTAAAAAACAAAACTCCAAACCAAAACCAAAAAAGAAATCGAGGTGTTGCTCAGTGGGAGAGTGCTAGCATTTGTGAAACTGGGTTTTCAATCCCCATCACTGCCACAAAGAAGGCGGGGGGGGGGTGGGGGGGGTGGGAGGGCAGGCACTTTAGGATAGTCAAGAGGAAGAAGCCGAAGCTGTGGAGAAAGTATCGTTGAAAGATAACTTTAGGGCAAGGGTTGGGGGTTAGCCCATTTACCTGGCTACCGCAGAAAGTGTTTCCCTGTGGACTGGACAGGGAGGTGGGAAAGGAAAGCCAGCAGCAGGAGAAGGGGACAGGTTGACACTGACTGAGCCTCGGGATGTTCTCAGCTCAGGACATATCCGCAGAGCCAGAATGACAGCCCAATATGGAACCAAATCCTCACCTTCCAGATTCAGGTATGGCTGCTCCATCACACCCTTCCTCCCCTTCCTCAAATTCAAAAGGAAAATTCTGGGGTTAGTGTTGGTGTGGATAGAGGAGGCTAGGGCCACTGAGCTCAGCCTGGTAGAAAACACGAGGAAGTCCAGGATATGCTACTCAGTCCAGCAGAGAAAAACCTAATTCTAATTAGTGCAACCTAATTCTAGAAATTTAGATGTGCCCTTTCACCCACATTAAAAAAGAAAACAGGCATGGGCTGGAGAGACGGCTGGGTAGTTAAGAGCACATCTTGCTCCTGCAGAGGACCTGGGCTCAGTCTCCAGCACCTGCATGGCACTTGTGTATGTGTGTGTGGGCATGCGTGTGCCAGGGTGCATGTGTGGCAGTCACATTGAGGGACTTGGTTCTTTTTACTCACACGGGAGGTCTAAGAGGCTGAACTTAGGGGGTTGGATGTGCACAGCTGCCCCTTCCACCCACAGCCTTCTCACCAACCCTGGCCCTGAAGTATAAACACACAGAGGTCTGCGTTAATATCAAGACTACAAAATGGACTAGAGAGATGGCTCTGTGGTTAACTGAACTCCTGTCAGTATTGAAGAGGACCCAGGTTCAGTTCCCAATACCTATGTGGAGGCTCACAACAATTGGTAACTTCAGTTCCAGGAGATGCAATGCCCTCTTCCGACCTACATGGACACTAGACATACATGTGGTATACTTACACAGACACAGGCAAACGCTCATATACACAAAACAAATCTTAAAAACAAAATGAATACAAAGCAGTGTGTCATCTCAGGGCCTTGCCAGCCATTCTTATAAGTGGGAAGCCTGAGCCAGGCAACGGTGGCGTGTGCCTGTAATCCCAGCACTCGGGAGGCAGAGGCAGGCAGATCTCTGTGAGTTCGAGGCCAGACTGGTCTACAACGTGAGTTCCAGGACAGCCAGAGCTACACAGAGAAACCCTGTCTCTGAAAAATAAAATAAGTGGGAAACCCCCAGCACAGTGACAAATTCGGTTTGTTAAGGATCAAATAGGAACTTAGGTAGACCTTCCCAACTGCTTGCATGGTCCCCCCAAAGACCACACCATGCCATTATACCTTCACTGTTCCCCCTGCCTTCCTTCGCAGCTGCCCTGCCTCTCTACCTACATCAAGTTCAGAGTCGTAGACTGGTGAGCAAATGGAACAGAGGAAGACCTGCGCTCTGGGGAGGAGGAAGCCAAGCTGAGCCAGGGGCTCAGCCTGCAGTGTGTCTTTCAGCTCCAAACATGATTGCTGGGACGAGATTGGGTCTGCCAGCTTGTGCCTCAACCAGATCTCATCCACTGGAGAGGAGATCCAAGGCAAGCAAAGCCTGGGGCCCCTCCCTGGGCACCGCTCCCACCTGAGCCCCTGAGTGTTCTCATTCTCTCTCTCCTTCCAGGAATGTATTCTGGCTTCCTGCCCTGCTTTGGCCCCAGCTTCCTGACTCTCCGTGGGGGTAAAAGGGCCCGTTTTAGGACCCCAGAAGAAGGCACTGTAAGTGTTTCCTGACAACTTTGGGGGAACAGCAGAGGAAAAGTTGACTGTGTGTGAAGCACTAGAGGCTTGGAAATGTCCAGGGAGGCCTCTGTCAGCCATCTGTCCATCTCCTACTAGGAAAGGATGGACATAGGTACAGAAATAACCATAATATATACAAGGGTGGGCTGGAAAGATGGCCCAGAAGTTAAGAGCACTGGCTGCTCTTCCGGGGGTCCTGAGTTCAATTTCCACATAGTGACTTACAACCATCTATAATGAGATCTTAGTGTCCTCTCCTCTCCTGGCATGCAGGCATACATGTAGAGAGAACACTATAAAAAAAATACACACACACACGCGCGCACGCCTAATATAATATATACCTAAATTACAAGGGTCCAAAAGCCTGGTACCAGAAGAGGACAAATGGGGTGCCCTAGATGGTCACTGAGGTGGGGCTCTTAAGATGAAACCTTGATAAGGTTTCCCACATGTAGGGAAGGCACATTGTGTAAAGCAAACAAACAAACATGCATGGTTGCTCAAGACTGTTGATTACCTGGGTGGTGGTGGTGCACACCTTTATTCCTAGCACTCAGGAGGCAGAGGTAGGTGGATCTCTGAGTTTGAGGCCAGCCTGGTCTACAAGAGCTAGCTCTAGGACAGGCTCCAAAGCTATAGAGCAACCCTGCCTCAAGACCAAACAAACAAACAAACAAAAAAGACTGTTGATTAATGCTGGAAATCCAACTCAGATTTCACCTTAGTCAAGAATGGGAGCACTCAGGAGCTTAGAACAAGAAGATCATGAGTTTGAAACTAGCTAGGCTAGTTCAAACTTCTCTTAAAAAAAAAAAAAGATGGGGGCTTGGAAGATGGTCAAGGCAGTACAGATACTTACTCATACACCAAGTGGCCTGAGCTCAGTCCTGGAACCCACAGAGTGGAAGGGGAGACTCCCAAAAGTGGTCCTCTGACCTCACTCTTCATGCCATAGCACGCCCCACCCCTCAACACTTAAGTAAAAATAAAATAAAATAAATAAAGGGAAAAAGGTGTGGGAGCTTAATGAGGCTGTCAGGGAGTTTGTGAGGAGCCCTTCACTGTCACAATCTCTGCCCCCCACTTCAATGCCACTCTATGGGTGGCTTCTCAGCCTTTGTATCTTGCCACAGTCAGTTCTTGCTGGGAATCTGCCCACAGGGCCGGGGAAACACTCTGGTTGGCTTCCTTTGGCCTTCTGTGTTCTTCTTGGAGCAATCACTTTCAGCAAGGAGGCAGAGCATAGCTTGATTAGCCAGGTTGGGAACACTCACTCTGGTGATTGCCCTCCCTCCCCTCCAAGTCCTAGGCATGTGTGGAGTTCAAAATCCTTCAGGTCAGCTTGGCAGGCAATAGTGCATGAAGAAGGAATAGCGGGTGGGAAGAATACAGAAGCCGGGTCAGGACCCAGAGACATCTTGTTACCTGGAACTTTTTAGTGGCTGGAGCCATCCCCAAACAGACTGTCACTGGATAGTCTTGCCGTGTGGGCTCCAGGTGGATTTGCTTATTCTTTCTTTTTTAATCATCCCTTTCTGTTGCTCTAGTGTATCCTCGATGCTGTTAAGGATGGTTTAACTTATCAAGGCCGAATCTTCGTGGAGATAATCACCCAGCTGAAGTCTCAGCAAGACTCTGTGATAAAGGATCTGTCACGGGAAGTGACCCAGATAGAGGTAATCACAGGAAACAGGTAACCCAGGAAAAACGACGCAGTTTCTCTGCGTCCCCTGATCTACTGTGAAGCCGGTCCCAACACTGCAGGAAGCACTGGCCACCAATCTGCTGGCAGTATAAGGATGCTTGATCAGTATTCCCCAAGCACCTTCCAGGGTTTTCATGCTGAGCGGAATCCCTAGTGGTTACAGACCCTATAAACACACAGGGCTTCAGCTTTGGAAACCTGTTCTCTAAGAAGGAAGAAGTCTCATCCACATTCTTATTCCTCGGGGTTTTGTAAGAGAATTGAAAGAATCTGGATTTCTTCCTAAAGCCATTGGAGACCCCCTGACCAGGAGGAGCAGAGCAGTGGTTTTCAACCTGTGGATCGTGACCCCTTTGGGGGCCTGAACAACCCCTTTCACAGGGGTCGCCTAAAACCACTGGAAAACAGATATTTACATTAGGTTCATAAAAGTAGAAAAATTACAGTTATAAAGCAGCAATGAAAGTAATTTTATGGTTGGGGGTCGCCACGGCATGAAGAACTGCATTAAAGGGTCACAGGATTAGGAAGGTTGAGAAGCACTGGAGTAGAGGAACAGAATGAACAACAGATCAAAGGGGAATAAGCTGAGGTGGCTCAGTCAATAGAGATAAGGATCCAGTCTCAGCAGAGACAGGAGGAGGAAAGAAGGCAGGGTCCAGAGACCCCTGGAAAAAAGACCAAAGTGAGATGACAGATCCCATCTCTGGTATGTGCTTGAGAGATGTACACATATCTCAGCCTGGAAGCTGCTAGCCACAAAGGCATGGGACAAGGACATCATGACTGAATCTGTGGTCCTAGGAACAATGGCCCAGGGAAAGTAGGTGGACCGAAAGGAGATGAGGGTTGAGGATGGAGCCTATCATGGCACCACGGCCGGGACAGGAGGAGAGGAAAAGAGATCAGAGATCCTGAGTGTGAGTGTGTGTGTGGAGAGAGAGAGAGAGAGAGAGAGAGAGAGAGCTCCTATCTTAATCCCACTACTCAGAAAGCTGAAGCAAGAGACCTGCCATAAATTCAAGGCCATCCTGGGCTATGAATTGAGACAGTTTCTCTGGGACTCGCTCTTTTTTTTTTTTGTGGTACACACCTTTAATCTCATTTAATCTCAGCACTTGGAAGGCTGAAGCAGGCAGATCTTTGTAAACTCAAGGCTAACCTGGTCTACATAGTGAGTTTCAGGCCAGTCAGAACTACACAGTGAGTCCCTGTCTCAATTTTTTAAAATGGTTCCTAATTTTGTATTTAACATATTTTCTACCTGGTCTTTTTATTTAAAATTGTTTTTATTGAGCTATATATATTTTCTCCACTCCCCTTCCTTTCTTTCCCCTCCCCTTCTACCCTTTTCCATGATCCCCATGTTCCCAATTTACTCAGGAGATCTTATCATTCTGGAACTAGCTCTTATAGACCATGCTGGACTCGAACTCACAGAGATCTGCCTGCCTCTGCTTCCTGAGTTAAAGGCTTATAACACCACTGTGTGGCTAAGACTGTAGAAAGAAAGAAAGAAAGAAAGAAAGAAAGAAAGAAAGAGAAAGAAAAGAAGGGAAGAGAAAGAAAAGAAGGGAAGAGAAGGAGAAAGGAAAATGGGAGGGAAAGGAAAGGTAAGAGAGAAGGAATACAGGGGAAGCAAGAAATAGAGCAGATGTTAGCAATAGAAATGAGCAGCTGTTGTAGTGTACAGAGGACCCAGGCAGGAGGATGACATGGTGGAAATAGAAATTAGGGGGCAGTTGACAGTCGAGGCAGAAGAGGAAAGGGGTAGCCTTTCTGAAAAGGGAGGGGTACTTACTGAGAGCCACTGAGGCTGGGTTCTCTCTCCTCTGTGTTTGTGTGTGTGTGTGTGCACATGCAAGTGCATGTGTTTGAACTCTACTTGTTCCAACTCAGTGCCAACCTTAACCACAAAAAAGACCCTCCTTCCCGGTTTCAGAGAGAAAAGGATGATCCAGCTGGGTGGGGTAGGCCAAATGATGGGGATACTTTGAGCAACCAACCGCACTTGATTAGCCAGTGCAAGACTTCAGTAATGATCTACTTTATCCCAAAGTAGAACACAGAACACATTAAGAAAAAACAAACAAACAGATACTCGTCTTCTTGTCCCTGCCTGTCAAGATAACCATACTCATCCCTTAGGTACTGAGGATGTGTGTGTGTCTGTGGTTATTGTTTTAGAGACAGCAGTATCGCCAAAAGTATGGGCTGTGCGTCATTTTCCTTTCCTGTACTATGATGCCTAAATTCAAGGATCTGATCCAGTTCGAGGTCAGCATGGGGCACTATGGAAACAAGATGGATCCCACCTACAAGCCTCTCGTGTCGACCACACAGCACAGTCCGGTGATATATGACGGTAATAGCCAGATACAAGCAAAAAGTGAAGCACGCTGAGCGCTTCCAAGGGAATTAGCTCATAGAACATTCGTAAACATCCCCGGTGGTTGTCTTTCGGCAGGGTCTCACTAAAAATAACATGCCCTCATGGTCCCCCTCCCTCAGGCTGCCAAGTGCTAGAATGATAGGCATGACCACATCTGGTCATTGGTACACATTTCACACACGATAACGATGGAGTTCAGGATAGTGAAGTCACTTGCCAGACATTGCATAGTTAGAAGATGATGACCTCACGATAGAAAGCCATCAGCCATCCAATTATCTGCTATTCATCTCTCTATGCTTTATCCGCTACTCCATTTATTTAACTGTGTTCATTTCTCTCTCTGTGTGTGCACGTGTATAAGCTTGTGCATGCACCTCCAGGCCAAAGGAGGGTGCTGGATATCTTGCTTTATCCCCCTCTATCTCGTTCTCTTTTGAGATCAAGCCTCTTACTGAACCTGTGACCAACAATCCTCAGTAGTCTTCCTGTCTCTACCATCCACAGTATTAGGGTTATAGCCCTACGTGGCCACAACCTGCTTTTCACAAAGGTGGCGATATGTGAACTCAGATATTCATATGTGTGCAGCTCTTAGCCATGGAGCCACCTCTCTGGGCCTCAACCCATCTATTTAACCATTCAACATTCACCTATCTGCCCCCCCATGCTCAATCCATTGCCCTCCACCCAATGTGAATTAATTAGGCACTTTATCTTTCCACTATAGTCCCTGGGCCAACAGCATCGGTATGTTAGAAAGGCAGGTTCTTGATCCCACTCCAGACCTATAAAAATCAGAACTATCTATGAGGAGGGCCAGACAGACTGTTCGGGACTGCAGGTGGATTCCTGTTAAAATTCGAGAGTCCCCGACACTGTCTCCCCTTCCCCTTCGTCTGTTTCACCATCTCATCGCCCATCAAGATGCTTTCTCTGGGTCCCACTTTCCTACCTACTCTCTTAAATGAGAGCTTTGTTGAGATGTGATTCCCAGAACATGTAATTTGCCCTTTTGAAGCATGCAATCCCATGGATTTTAGGATTTTCACAGTTATGCAACCGTGACCACAATCCATTTTAGAATGCTTTCCTCTCTCCCCAAAGACACCCCTGGCCCGTCAGCTCTCCTTGTCGCTCTCTCACCTCCACAGCTGTAGACAACCACTAAGCTACTTTAAGTTCCAAGACATCTTCCTAGTCTGACATTTCACACACGTGGGATGGTATGATACATGGTCCTTTGTGACCAACCGGCTACTTTCAGTTCACATAACATTTCTGCTGTTTTTACATTGAAAAGTATGTATGCAAAAGGTATCTAAGATGTATACACACAGCTTAAAGGAGGAGAAAATGAGTTCTCCCAAACTCATCACACAGAAGGCTGCCGATGCCTTAAATGGTCCCTTCGTCTGCGAACTAACTATGCCTCTGGCTTCCCTTTTCATTTTTATCCTCTGTGTATGGAGCCCACAAGCAGCATGCACTTTTTCTGTTGTGTCTGAGAGGACCCCATCCATCCATGTGCATCTGCCTTAGGCCTTCTGCCCCACATGACTAGGCTCTGGGTAGCTATATTTTATTTTCCAAATGTATCCCACTGCGTGACCAGACCACAAATTACGTAGTGTATATAGATAAGCTGGGTGGTATAATAACTTGGTGAGCATTCTCATACATGTCTTCTGGTCACAAGGACAGGGGTTCCTCTAAATTATATACCTAGGGGTGGGAGAGAGTCTCAGAGCAAAAGCGATTATACCAAATTACACTCCCAACGGCAATGGGATGAGAATGCTTTCTGTGCTCCGTTCTCACCAGTACTTAATGTTGCCAGCCTTTTAATTGTTGCCGTGCTATTGCATGTGAAAAACGGTCTCCCATGACCAAAATGCGCTTTTTCTCATAATAAATGAAGGTTGAACATCTGTGTATGCGCACCCTTTCCCCTTGTCCTGTCCATCCTTTTTTCCAGTATATAATCATTTGGCTGTGTCTTTCTTATTGATTTGTACATTAAGTCTCTTTTCAGATCATTCACCTTAAAATATCAATTTTAAGGTGATCAATTACCACCTTTGTTTTGTTGTTTGAGACAGGGTCTCTAGTGGCCCAGGCTGGCCTCAAACTCACTACTAGCGGACAATGACCTTGACTTTCTAATCTTCCTTACTCCACTTCCCAACTGTTAGGATCACACTCCTGCAGCTCCATGCCTTTTTTTTTTTTTGGTTTTTCAAGACAGGGTTTCTCTGTGGCTTTGGAGCCTATCCTGGAACTAGCTCTTGTAGACCAGGCTGGTCTCGAACTCACAGAGATCCGCCTGCCTCTGCCTCCCGAGTGCTGGGATTAAAGGCGTGCGCCACCACCGCCCGGCTCCATGCCTGTTTTTATGTGGTGCTGATGACCAGACCTGTGCGTCCTGAATGTTAGGCTAGTATTCGACCAACTGAGCTATGCCACTAGCTCCTCCACATATCTTTCTTTAGGGAAATGACTATTGAAGTCTTTGGCCTATCGGATTTTTTTAACCTTTATTTATTTGTGTGTGCACTCACACGTGTGAGTGTGTGGATGTGGGTGTGCATGTGGAGCTTAGAAACAATACGCAGGAGTTGGTTCTCTCCTTCCACCATGTAAGCCCTGGGGCTCACACTCAGGTAGTCAGGGGGGAAGTACCTTTATGGAAGATGTATTTTAGAGATCGGGTTTCCTACGGGTTTGTGTTATCGCTTGGGTTCTTTTTTTGAGGGGGTGACCTTGACCTCAAGATCCTCCTGCCTAAACGATGTGTCAGTTTCTCTCTCCACATTTCAAATAATAAGTTAGGCTAGGTGGCAAAGCATCCTTACCTGCTGACCCATCCACAGGCCTTAACTTAATTTTGTTGCTGTTCTGTTTTGTTTTGAGACAAGGTTTCTCTGTGTATTCTTGGCTGCCCCGGGACTCTCTCTGTAGACCAGGCTGGCCTCGGACTCAAAGAGATCCACCTGCCTCCCAAGTGCTGGGATTAAAGGTGTGAGCCACCTAATTTCTGCATGTAATGTGAGGAAGGGGTTGAAATTCTTTCCTTCTATATAGCCGACTCAACACTATCTGCTAAGAAACATTTGATTTCTGCCTTGAACTACCTTGGCACCGTACCTAGTGATCGGTTAGCCATGTATTGTAGTCCTTTTCTAAAATGTCTATTCTGTCCACTCCCCTTTTTAAGTTTTGGTTTTGTTTTAATTGTGTGTGTGTGTGTGTGTGTGTGTGTGTGTGTGTGTGTGAGTTCAGGTGACTATGAAGCTGGAAGAGGGCATCAGATCCTCTGGGGCTGGAGCTGCTGTGGCCATCTGACGTGGGTGCTGGGAATCAAACTCAGGTCTCTGGAAGAGCAGGAAGCGCTCCTAACACTGAGCCATTTCTCTAGTCCTTATTATTTTTGAAGTGCTAAGAGTTTCAATGTGGATCAAATATAGTTTATTTTTTCTCCACCATCTGATTTGAAAGAAAATGCCCCCCCCCCCAAAGGGAGAGGCACTATTAGGAGGTGTAGCTTTGTTGGAGTGGGTATGGCCTAGTTGGAGGAAGTGTGTCATTGTGAAAGAGGGCTTTGAGGATTCACATATGCTCAAGCCACACCCAATGTGTCTCAGTTCACTTCCTATTGCCTGGAAGATGTAGAACTCTCAGCTCCTTCTCCGGTATCATGTCTGCCTTCAGGTTGTCGTGTCCTGTCATGATAATAATGAACTAAATCTCTGAAACTGTGAGCCACCCTAAGACACACGGTGCCACTTCTCAAAAACTCAACCTTACAGATGGATATGAAATTTTTTCTTCCTATTTTTTCTTCAAACGTTGTTAAGTTTGGTTCTTGCATTTAGTTCTATGACTCATTTTGAACCAGTCTGCGTGTATATTTACATTGTCCACACACGATTTGTTAAAAGCACTATCGTTTCCCTGACTTGCCGCCCTTAACTTTTATGATAAAACATGCAGCTGTGCTTGTCTTTTCCCTCCAGGGCCTCCATGTACCAGTTTCGCAATCCCCTGGTCCTCTTCTAGCTATCGTTTTCTTCCTGCTCCTTTTATGACTCTGTCTTTCCTTTTCATTTTGGTCACTTGAGAAATTCTTGTACTCAGTTCTATGTCCCCCACTGAATTGTCTGCAAGGTCTAAATGTCACCCTGGGACTTCCCCTGTTGCCTTTCTGGGGTGTTTTTGTGTCTCATGGCCTGTTGGCTGAGTTCTGTCGGCTCACATTTCCTCCTCTGCTCCTGCCTTCCTTCAGGGAGTGTGTTTTTGCTGGCCTCCCATCAAGCCTTGCTTCCTGCTTCTCCGTAGGTGCCTTCTGCCATCTTCACTCCTTGGTGCTTCTATGGAGGCCAAGTGACTTTTGGCAGTCCTTATGTGTATTCTGAGTCTGCAGATTTTCTCTAACTCCCCGTTTGCTGGAACTGGACTTACTTTCCTTCTTGTTGCTGTTGGAAGCTCTCCAAGAATGGAAGAAGATGGTTGCCATCTTGGATCCCAGGTTCTCACTCAGAACCTCACTCACAGATCTCTTTGTATTTATTATGCAGCTCATTCTTTTGGTACCTGAGTCTGAAACTGGTGCCTTCCAGCAATCCCAGAAAAAATGTAAAGATGTTTCTCTTTGTAAATTGTCCTTTCTAGTTTTCTCTTCTGTTTCCTTCTGGAAGAATTCTGTGCTTGTATACCATCTTATTCTACACCCACCCCATCCCTATTTTTAAATCTCTTGTCCATATTTTTCTAGACTACATCTAGAAGCTTCTGAATCCTCTCAGAAAGGCCGTAGGGTAACCACTCCATTTTAAAGGGCTTGGCAGTGCCTCCCCTCCCCCACTTTGTTCTTTCTCCGCTCCGCACACTGTATTATACACACCGATTTTGTCCTTACTATCTGTCTTTGTGTGTGTGATACAAATGATAAATTATATTTTTATAATAAGTATTCTCATAGTCAGTGAATTCAAAGCCAACCATAGCCCCTGGGACTGAAAAACAGCTGGTGGCTTCCTCCACCATGGTGCTCACCAGGGCATCGCTATTTTTCAATTTAAGTAAAGGTTTGAGTGAAGGGTGATTGCTCATGAAAGGACCACACAACCCAAAGCATAAGTTCAGTGACCAACCCCACTGCAAATACAGCAAATAACAGCACTCAGATCAGGAAGTAGAATACTCACACCCTAAGGGCCTGTGCCTCTTACCCCCACCCACGGTGGGCAATTACATTCCTAACCTTCATCTCATGATATGAATTAAAGAACACATAGCATATGTATTTGTTTTCATCTCTGCCTTCTTTGTTCATTAGTTTGGGAAATGTGTCCACAGATCATCATATTCTTGAACACAGCTGTGACTTACTTACTCTCACTTCCCTGGAGTTAGTATTCTACTGTACAAATATAGTCGGCCGTGTGTAACCATGAGTAACTGCAGGTCTAATCATTCAGGCATCAAAAACACTAAAACAAGCCAGGTATGGCAGGGCATGCCTTCGGTCCCAGCACTCCAAAGGCAGAGTTAGGGGAATTGGGGCTTGAGGCCAGCCTGGTCTACATAGAGAGTTCCAGGACAGCCAGGGCTGTGTAGACAGATCCTGTCTCCAGATAAATAAGCAAACAAACAAATAAGAAAAAACTAGCAATGTTATAGACTAGAAATATACCCAAAACATAAAGAAATTGAAAAACACTAAACCAAGAGCTGGAGAGATGGTTCAGCAGTTAGGACGGCTTGCTGTGCAAGCATGAGAATTTGGATTAATATTACAGTTCCCTTATAAGAAGCCTGTAACCACATCACAAGTTGGGGTGGAGAGAGGATCACTGGGCCTTGTTGGCTGTCATCTAGTCAAGTAAACTGAGCTCTAAGGAGCTGGAGAGATGGCTCAGTGGTTAAGAGGACCTAGGTTAGGTTCCCAGCATCCACATGGTGGCTCCCAACCATCTGTAACTTCAATTTCAGGGGACTGGATACTCTCTTCTGGCCTCTGCAGGAATCAGACACATGTGATACACAGACCAACACCCATACACATATAATAAAATAATTAAAAAGACAAGTCCCAGGTTTTAGGAGAGGCCTTGCCTCAAAAGAGCAGGAAGTAATAGAAGAGGACATTTGACACTCATTTTTGACACTCTCCTCTGAATTTCCCATACTGTACGCACGCATCACACTCATACACGCATTACTAGACCACACTCGTATGCACGCACACATAACACACACATACACTCGCGCTTGCACATGCTTGAACACTAACCAACAAACCTGCATCTACGCCAAATGTGCTGATTTTTCTTCTTGTCATTGTCCCCTAAAGGGGACTGAATGATGATGGCTCAGCGTTTAAGAGCACTGGCTGTTCTTCCAGAGGACCCAGGTTCAATTCCCAGCACCCACATGACTGCTCACAACTGCTTGTAACTCCAGTTCCAGGGGATCTGACACCCTCACACCAATGCACATAAAACTAAATAAATTATTTAAAAATTAAAAAAAAGAAGCTGGGCGGTGGTGGCACACATCCTTAATCACAGCACTCGGGAGGCAGAGACAGGCAGATCTATGGGGATTTGAGGTCAGTCAGCCTGGTCTACCAGAGAGCTAGTTCCAGGATAGCCAGAGCTATTACACAGAAAAACTCTGTCTTGAAAAACCAAAATATATAAAGGAAAAAAGAAAAAAAGAAAGAATACAGTATAGCAGAGTAACAGCTCTTTGCAAAGAATCTGCCTTGCTTGAGGTAATAATACATACTCTAGAGATTATGTGAGTATAAGGGTATGTGGGTAGATTCCATGTAACTGCTACATATTTTATATAAGAGACTTAATCGTCTATGTGTTTTGGTAACAGTGTCCTCAAACTAGTTCTTCAACAGCCCCAAGAGGTGGGTGATAACCAGAATTGGTTTATGCTTCCTACTGTGGAGAGCACTTTAGCCTTTTCCAGCTTCTGGCCATTCCCATGAGAGCTGCTACAAGCCTTCCCCACACACCTTTTAGTAAAGCTGCATTTGCCTGCCTGCAGGGTATTTACAGCGGAACTAAAATTGCTGGCCGAGGGAACATGTGTGTTGTTTCTAAACTGCTAATTTTCTATCCATGTTATAGGAATTCTTTGAGGTCTGGCCCAGATTTTATTCTCCAGGGATATCTGCGTGTCCCTTACCAAGGACTTGGGCCTGCTGAGGAGCCACTTTTAAATTGCCTGCTTGGCATCCTTCAGACTGCCAGGACCATCCCTCAGGATGCTGAGCTCTGCTATGTCCTGGGGAAGGTTTTCTTCCCCTCCACTTGGAGCCACAGTAGAGACAGACAGGCATCCTCACTGCCTCCTTCTGGGTAGGGGCCATCTCCTAATTACCCTGGCCTGAGACCAGAGGTTATGGAGTACCCACTTTTCATTCTAGGTCTGCTATTACCTTGTCCAAGAAACTGGGTGATGAGATGTCTCAGTGGGCAAAAGGGATTGAACCCCAGAAGTTATGTGATAGGAGGAGAGAAGTGACTCCTGAAAATTGTCCTCTGACCTTCCCACACATGCTGTGGCATGGGCATGCCTCCACTTGTATACATGTATAAAAAAATTTTAAAAGTTTAAAATAAAACAAGAGGGTGGAAGTTGGAAGTGAGGGGTCAGGATTGATTCCCTGAGAGAGTGCTGAGAGTAAGCCTTGTTATTCTTCATCTAGCAGATGGGTCATTCCATTTTTTTTCTCTTGGTTTTTCGAGACAGGGTTTCTATGTAGCTTTGGAGCCTGTCCTGGAACTAGCTCTTGTAGACCAGGCTGGCCTCAAACTCACAGAGATCCGCCTGCCTCTGCCTCCCGAGTGCTGGGACTGAAGACATGCGCCACCACCGCCTGGCGAATCATTCCATTCTTTGCCTTTAGCGTCCCTTGGTTTCTCCCTGTGGCGCTGGATCTTCGCATGGACACCATCTTTGTGTCTGTCTCCCAGTCACATGGGCTTAAGGAGCCATCCTCCTCCACAATGAATGGCTTTGTCCTGACTAGTCACATCGTCAGTGATTCTGTTTCCATGTTAGATGGTACAGTGGGGCAGCAGGGTTAGGACCTCAATGTATCTTTCAGGAGTTACAGGTCATGGGGTGTCCTCTGCCCACATTGGGCAGTGCCCAGCTTTCTGTCCCACTTCAGTGCGTGAAGTTACCAAAGAAGAAGCACAACTTTCCAAGACTTGAGCACTAACCTCACAGGTTTTCTCCTGCTTAAACATTTAGGGTGTTTGTGGTTTTGTTACTTTGAGGCCGACAGAGCAGGGTAGCGCAGAAAAAGTCTCCTGTAGATGGTCCCCATTGTGACCCCCACCTCCCAGAAGACCTGAGTTCAGCTCCCTGCACCTGCATCAATACCACCTGGTTTTTTTCCGACGTGTAAACCAGGAGTTTTGAAAAGTCACATGACATACGGAACACAATCCACGCCCAATAGGAACCAGCTGTGTTCACCAAGTACGCACTCTGGGCTCAGGTTCCAGGGCCCACTTGGCATGGTTAGCAGATCCTTGGAAACCAAGGTGGCCCTGGAGCAATTCTTTAGGAGGATACAAGGATTAGGACCCTCTAAGTGTGGTCCCTCAGATATCCACCCCTCCCCTGTGTCTCTGTATCTCAGGGACTATCTACCATTATGTGCCCTGGTACAACACGAAGCCTGTGGTGGCTGTGACCTCCAACTGGGAGGATGTCAGCTTCCGAATGAATTGCCTCAACCTCCTCCACATCACCCGGGATCACCTGGTGAGTGTGCAGAAGGGAGGTAGGGGATGGGAGGCTTGGGAACATATATCACAGTACCAAGAAATCAGTCACACCTCACACTTGTACACACCATGATATTGGGACCCCACATCACTGACAACTGTTTCAGATACAGCACTGGACACTAGAGAAACAAAGATAATAAACACACACTTGTTCTCATTGACAGAAGAAGTTAGATGTACATTACTGTGTGGTGCAGCTATGGTTACCATGGAAATACAGGTGCCGAGAGATTTAGGATCACAGAGATGGGGAGGGAGGAAGAAAGCGGTCAGGAGGTAACAGGGCATCAGGGGGGTTGCAAAATTCATAGGTAGTGTTGGGGGATAGGAGCACAAAGGGAACAACGTCTGTAAAGTCACAGTGATGTGACAGGTTTTCAAGCCATGAAATGAGTTAGAGCCATAAAGGTATCACGGAAATCAGGGAGGCTGGAAAGGGTCCCACCACAGAGTCTTGGGTTCTTGCCAAGGAGCACAGGTTCTCAGGAGATGTTTATACATAGCATCTCTACATGTCATGACCTTCTCATGTCTTCAAAGGCCTTCTGCATATCTCCATCCCCTGCCTTCCATTTTCTCCGCTGGGTACAGGAAGCAGGGAAGAAAGGGTGTCCTAGCGTTGCTAGGGCATGCGGCAGTTTGAAATTAACACCACCAGATTACTCCTTAAAGCTCTCTAGGGCCTGCCAGTCCTTCAGCCTATCCCAGGACAGCTCCAGGCTGAGGCTAGCTCTCTCCCACTCTCTCAATGGACAGAAAGCCAACCTGGACACCCTGAAGTCCATCCGGAATCCAAAGGATCCAGCTATGTTCCAGCAGTGGGAGAAACTGCTGAAGGAGCTGATGGTGGACTGCCGGTAGGAGCTGAGGATCCTGGCTGGGGCTGGCCTTGGGGTGCGCTAGGGAAGACTCAGAAGAGGAGCTGGACGCACGGAGTAGCACCCAATGGACCCCTGTTCCACAGGAACACCACTCAAACCTCCCCCAGCTTGACCCTACACACAGCTACTTTTCCTGCCCATGCAGGACAGCCCTGAACTCCAGTCCAGTGCAGGCTTTGTTGCCCCATGACCACACTCAATGCCTGTAGCATATGGACAGATCTCCATCGCCTAGACCGCCACACTATTCTCACCATTGCTTATCCCATCCAGAGTGCCTGTTGCGAGCTCACGGGAAAACATGCCCCTGGCCCCCACCAGGTTTTGGCTAACCTCTTCCCTGGAAAACATCTACCCACAAGAGGTCTTTGGGAACCAACCTAACACACAGGATGGAAGAGGGCAGGATGAGAGCCTGAGTCAGACCCAAAGCAAGCCAGTTTCCTAAGGAGAGTTGTGCAGGTCTCTCCACATCAGGCCAGCTGTGGGTAGAAGCGTCTCCAGGCTAGAAAGGGAACATTGTCCTGAAGTAGGACCAGAAACAGTCATACCCTCCCGGCCACAGGCGCCCTCTGCCTTGTATGACTGATCAGCCCATGGCTAACAGCTTGGACAGGAATAAATGGCAGCTCCGCAGCCATCTTCTGCAGCAACTAGCGCAAAGAGCCAAGGAAGCCAAGCCGAGGAACATGGTGGTCACGGCAGAGGACTGGTTGCGCCGTCTCAATGCTGTGATCCCTGAGGTGGGCACTGGGCACACTGGCTGGACAGTGGGGCCTGGAGCTGACCAGATGATCCTGATGCTCTCCCACCTTGGCAGCCCCAGGAGAGCCTTCCTGATGTGATGATTTGGCTGATGTCCAGGCAGCAGCGAGTAGCCTATGCTCGGGTTCCTGCCCACACTGTCCTGTTCTCCCCAGCAGGACCCCTGAGCTCTGGCAAGTTCTGTGGGAAGATTCAGAACCTCCTCTTACAGGTGGGGAAATAGGGGGTGTCTTTTGGGAAGGATGGGGTTCCAAAATTGCCAGATAGAACCCTGAGGGCATGGCCCACGTGCTGTTTCCTTGGCCCTACATTAAGTAGAACAGAGCTCAAAGTCCCCAGAGGAAGGCAGGGGCCTACACTTCTCAGTATGTGAGCTGCTACCAAGCTTACATCTGTGGTAAATACTCCTCAAATCCTCTACCTCCTTCATCATACCTGTGCCTACCACTTGGTCTAATACCTTGTCATCTCTCCTGTGAACCACAACGGAATAACTTTCAGAATATTCAGTGACTGTAACATTTGATACCAGCTCCTCAGATCAGAAGTAAGCTATAACAAAAGACTGACTGAACCCCAATGATGGCCTTCTGTCTTGGAGAGGAGGGTCCTCATAGCCCCTTCAAGGGCTCCCATTGCCTCTCAGGGAAGATGCAGGCTCCCTAGCCCTGCCCCGGCCACCTGTATCAACCCTGTCAACAGACAGGCCACTTTGGGGCTCCCCATCCCGAATACACTTGCGCTCTGCCCTTTCTACTGTCACGCAAAGCCCATCCTCCTGTTTTTGCCCAGTGCCTGACTGCACCCTAGCCTCAGGGTGTTGCTCAGTCCACCCTCACGTGGGGTATGAGGACTGAGTGCTTAGCAAAGTGCTGGTGCAGGGTGATCAAGCAGCAGGGAGTAAGTAGTTAACCAGGATCACCAAAACCACAATTATCACCTTCCTCTGGCAGCCTGGTCCACCTCCTGCACCCCTCCTCTTTTCCATTTGTCCGTTGTCTCCCTCCATGAACAACAGGGCGGAACTCAATCCCTTTCTAGTGCTGGTGATCCACCCAGAGCTTTGTACTATTGTAGACTCTTTGACCCCAGCACAGTTTGATGTGAGGACCCTGATCCCACAACTCAGGCAAAAGGGGTGGATGTGACCCTTCTGGGAACGTGTGCCGCTCCCTCACCCTCTCCCTCAGCCATACCCCTGTCCCCCTGGGGGAGTGGTACCCCCGTGGCACTCCCACGGGATTGATCTGCCTCTGGCTCAGTACCCAGAAGGTGAAGGACAGGACACATTCCCAGCTCACCTCCGGGTCTGCATGTGGCTCGGCAATGTTCTACACAGCAAGAATCTGAAGCTGCTTCAACAAGGCAACATGGTGGTGTATGCAGAGACGGTGAGTGGACGTGCAGGGCACTGGGAGGGTGGGGTCAGAGGTTGGCCAGGTCAGGGCCAGGCCAGGGAAGAGCAGGCCTGACAGTCGGGCATGCAGTTCAGGAAGAGAAGATGAAGAGACCCAAAGGTAGAGGAGGACACTGACCGAATCGGACGACAGTGAGAGAGCCCTGAGAGGTGGCGGTGATGAAAGCCATTGTGGATGGTGCCAGCCTTGTATCCCTGCTCACAAGCCATACGTGTGTGCTAACAAAATGGGGTCAAAGTGGCCTTCTGGTTCCTGGTCACTGCTCCTGGTGGAAGTTTATTAGGAGCTTTCTCGCAGCTTGCTCAAGGCATGTGACCAGCTCAGGTCTCTAAATTGTATAGCATCTCATTTGTCACCAACGGGCAGTCTGAGGACCCTTGCTGACCTCTGCCAGACCTCCGGGCCAGACTGGAGGTCACAGGAGGTGGGGAAAGGCCAGGAAGTGTGAAAGGAGCAGGAGATGAGACGTCTGCCTGCAGAGCATCAGCTTGGGATGCAGGGAGAACAGCTGGGCAGACTGCTCTACAGAGGGCAAGAGATGACCTTTGTTCTTTCGAGAAGGGTTGGCCCGGGGAAGATAGCTCCACCAGTAGAAGGGAAGCAAGGTTTGCGTGACGGGCTCTTAAGTGATCTTTTCTGGGGAGATGAGAACAAATGTCTACCCACCTCAGATAGGTGACTCATGACAGAGCAAAGAATGAGTTCCATCCAGCTTGGGGAACCAATGAGTTTAACTGGGGTTACAGAAGCACAAGCAAGGTATGGGTGTCTACACCACCGGAGAAGTCCTCCTCCCAGCAATTGTTAACTGTTTATATACTGGAGAGGAGAGGAGCCCCCTGAGCCCTTTGATCTGTTCATGTACTCCAAAGAAGGAACAGGTAGCTCCATCTTCCAAAGGTAGACACAACTGACCTGACTTCAGGACGGCAATGGCTATATCAAAGCTTGGAGACAGGATTCCACCACACAGGCCTTTTAAGTTACAGAATTATGACTTTGTCTGTAGTTGGTTCACACATGCATGTAATCTCAGCACTTAGGAGGCGTAAGCAGCAGAAGCGCTGAGAATTTGAGACTGGCCTGGGCTACATAAAGAGTACTAGGCCAGTCAGAGCTATTTCAAGAAAGAAAAAAAAATGCATTTAAAACATTGTTATGTTTTAAGGTGCATGTGTTGATAACATACCGTAACACAGTCAGCTCCCCATTCAACGGTATCTCCATTCATGTACTGAACCAACTGTGGCATGAAAATGCAGTCAAAAGCCGGGCGGTGGTGGCAGTCAAGTTCGTGATGGCTGCATCTATACCAAACATGTACACCCCCTTTTCCTTGTCACTATGACCTTAGCAATACACTAGAACAACTCTTGACATAGCATTGATATTAGGTTTTATGTTATCGATAGGTGACTTAAAGTATACATCATACACAGATGCTAGATCATTTTCAAATGTAAGGGGCTAGAGAGTAGATTGTGGTACCCAGGGACTTTCTGGAACCAACTCCCTGAGGCAGTCAAGGGACAGCTGTGTCTAACCAGCCCTGCATAAGGCAGGGACAGAGAAGGGATGGAGGAGGTTGTAGGAAAAACATGGGGAGTAGCACAGAGGGTACGTGTGTAGAAAGACTGGATTTCTCAGATCTGCAGTGACTAGGGAGTAGGCAGGTCACATCGAAGATATAGGCTTTGACCTGGGCATCACCCCACTCCTCTGCTAGCTGCTCAGTGCTGGGTAGTGTTAATTGCTGAGCCTCTGTTTCCTAGGTACAGCTAGGATATGGCCCTGCCTTTCTTGGCTGCTCCATTTTTTGATGTTGGGAAACAGGAGTCTCAATATCCCCAGCATGAGGTGGCTGATGGAGGCGGTATGGGCACTGACTAGGACTCTCCTCCCCCAGTATGAGAATCAGGCCAAGTTCAAAGACCAGTGGGGACAGCAGGGACTGTACCACTGCCCCAACTTCTCAGATGTCATGGGACGCAAGGCTGTCCCCAAGACAGATTTCAAGGCTCCCCCGGGATGGCGCTGGCAGGGTGACTGGATAGTGGAGCCCCAGAGGAGGTAAGGATGATACATGCCCTGCCCTAGCACCTGCAATGTCCTACAGTGTAACTTCCTCTCAAGTGGGAGGGCTAGTGGGTACTTAAAAAGGTGGGCTCTAAAGCCCTTCTAGTCCCCGTGAGTGAGAATACACAAGATCAACAGCCTTGCCCAACACCTGTCTGCATGCTTGGCTCTCCCTAGCTAAAGGGAGGTGGGATGTCACATAAGGGTGCTTGGCCAGCAGAGAATGACCCCTGGGAGTTCAGACAGCTCTGGGAACTTGGGGTCTCACTGCTACCCAGACTCCTCCTGGACATAGACATCAACAAGAGCCAGGTGCTGGAAGAGGTGTATGAGAACCAGATCCGCAATGCCACAGGCGCCTGGGTGCCTGCAGCTATCCCTACCGCAGATGTGGTAAGTGTCTCCATCCTGCCACAGGGTACAGGGGAGAGGCAAGGAGGCAAGGAGCAGATTTGGGGGACCTCAGAAGTTGGGGTGTCCCAGCAGTAAGAGCTATGTCTGAGCTCTGTTCCATATATGCTATGGGAGTCCAGATAAGTATTACAGCCCTGAGGTTCTTCTAGCACCAATGAAGGGGTTGTACCCAAGGATAGCAAGTGGCAGACCTCAAATTGGATGTCAGAAAGAGATAGATCCTGTGTCGCCTGTAGTCGAGCTGCTTTGGGAGACAGGGCAGAAGGATCACTTGAACCCAGGAGTTGGAGTTTTAACCCGAGTTCTCACATAAAAAGCCAGGCATGTTGGTATGTACTTACAGTCCTAGCGGTAGAGAGGCAGAAGCAGATAGCCCCCCACCACCACCACTGCTTGCTGGCCAGACAACCTAACTTAACAGGTAAGCCCCAGATCTCAGAGATGTTGTCTCAAAAACTACGACCAATGACCAATGGGATCCTGAGCAATGAGACTGACTCCTAGCTTACACACACACACACACACACACATACACACACACACACACACACATTGTCCTGACAGAAATAGTCTATCCTCTCTATCACCCCATGGCTCTTCAGGAAATATGGTGCTAAGATACAGGAACTAGTCTTTGAATTTTGGTTTATTTTAATGGAGTTCACCCAGAGGCTGCTGGCCGCTGAGTAGAACCACATAAGTCTAACGTGTCCCCAGTGCAACAAGGAGAGAGCTGTTCACCTCTAAATAAATGAGCCAAGGGGGCAGTAGAAGTAGCAAGATTTTCTGCCATAGAAGGTGGCTGGAAGTACAAAGACAGGAGAGAGAACAAGAAAGAACAAGTGAAAGCAAGCTTCAGATACCTCACCTAAACCCCCACCCCCCACCCTCAACATCCATACAGAATGGACAGCCCGTGGAAGCCCTGGAGAATGTGAAGTGTCCCCAAGGCTGGCACTTTAAGAAGAACTGGACTGTGGAACTCAACCATGCAGTGGACAACAAAGGTCAGTTTCTGGTCAAGTCTGAGGGTGTGAAGGCCTGGGACCCCAAGCATTCAAGTCTGGTTCTTCTAGTAGACTGAGTGGCTAAGCTCTCAGGCAGGATATGTCTGAATTCTGGGGGGGGGGGGGGGGGGCTCCCAGCCTCTTAGGGAATTCTCAGCCTCTAGCCATTCCACAGACACAGCCCCTCTTGTTGACTGAGGCCTGACCCTGAGCAAGCCTGGTGGATAAATGCCTGGATTTGGATTTGGCATGGATTTGGTTGCAGAGCTTCAATTCACCCAAACAGGCTCCAGGGAGGGAGCGGTGGACTGGAAGTCTTGATACCTGGTCTCCAGACGCAAGCAATTGCTGCAATTGGTCCCATGTAGTCCAAGTTACACAATTCAAGCACATCTTCTGGGACATGAGGACCCCTCTGCCCCCAGTACCTGTCTCTCTAAGGCCTTACTCTCAGGCCTGTGTCAAAGCTCCCGAAGTCTGCAGGCGCAAATGGACCCAGAGGCCATGTTGCTGCCCCTGCAGGCTGGGAGTATGGAGTGGGAATCCCACCCTCCGGCCTGCCCCAGATCTGGAACTCGGTGGAAAAGACTTACCATTCATGCCGCCGGCGACGCTGGGTGCGTGTGCGCTTCCGGAATCACAAGGAGCTGGGCCAGGAGCTGAGCCAGGAGCAGGAGACCCTCTCCTTCCTGCAGAAGGTGAGGCTGACGGAGCAAGGGCCCTAGCTGGGATACAGGCAGGGGCCACTTGCAGAGTGGAACAGGAGCACAACTCTGAGACCCCCGTGTTCTTCCCCGCAGCAAGACCTCTCTCAAGAGGGAGAGGGCTGGGAGTATGGCACCTTTGACTCCAAGTTCCACCTGGACCCACAGCCCGCAAGCCGGTTCCGTCGCCGCTGTTGGCACCGACGGCTGGCACCCAAGAAGGAGAGGGGTGTGGCTCCCATATTCCTCCTGGAGGGATCCTTGGTAAGGCTGCCGCGGTCTGGGTGACGCTTGTTTATTACCTCTGTCTTCCAGAGGCTCGGGAACATACACACATCCCTGGTCCCTGCTAGCTGGGTCCCCAACTCTTCACGTTTGGCAGCTGGCATCTGTAGAGGGTTAGAGGGCGGCTAGGGCCTGGAGAGATGAGTCAGGAAGTATCGCAAACCTTACGGGAACCTTTCCAGGCGCAGGCAGTGACGTTGGAAAACGAAGCAAAGAAGGAACACGAAAAGACATGGTCATGGCAACACTGGAGGGACTCGTGGAGGCACACCCCGGAGGATCTCAGGATCCCCACCATGCCTTTCATCTACTGCATCTTCAACAGTGAGCCCTGGCCTGGGAGTCTCCGGAGTGGCCCCAGGGCCTGAGAAGAGGGAGTAGGGAGGAGCCTATAAAGAGAGGGGACAGGAAATGAACGAGACTTCTCTTTACCCAGAGCCTCACTACTACCAGCTCTTCTGCTACATCTACCAGGCCCGGAATCTGATGTACAATCAGATCCTGACCTTTCAGGGTAGGAATGCTATAGCTGGTTGGGGGGGTCCCACTGCACAGCTCCCAAATAAATACATGGAGACGTATTCCTACTTATGAGTGCCCAGCCTTAGCTTGGCTTGTTTCTAGCCAGCTCTTCTTATATTATCCTGTCTACCTTTTGCCTCTGGGCTTTTATCTTTATCTATTCTATATACTTTCCTTTACTTCTTACTCCATGGCTTGCTGTGTAGCTGGCTAGCCCCTCTCTTCCTCTTCTTATTGCTCCCCAATTCTCTTTTTCTCCTTCTATTTATTCTGTGCCCGCTCTGCCTATCCTTTCTCCTGTCTAACTATTGACCGTTCAGCTCTTTTGGACCATCAGGTGTTTTAGACAGGCAAAGTAGCACAGCTTCGCAGAGTTAAACAAATGCAGCACAAAAGAATGCAGCTCATCTTTGCATCATTAGACAAATGGTCCACAGCTTAAACAAACGTAACACAGACTGCCTCTTGTCATTCAGCCCTGTCCCCTAGCCCCCCAAGCCCTGGCAACACATCCACAGGCGTCTGTGATGAATATGTAACCAAGATGCAGATCCCTCTCCCGAGAAGCTTGTCTTAGTGAGGGTTACTCTTGCTGTGATGAAACACCATGACCAAAAGCAACTTGAGAAGGAAAGGCTTTATTTCCTCTTACGGTTCCGCATCACAGTTCACCATCAAAAGTGGTGAGGACAGGAACTCACACAGGGCAGGAACCTGGGGGCAGGAGCTGATGCAGAGGCCATGGAGGGCTGCTGCTTACTGGCTTGTTCAATCTGCTTTCTTATAGAACCCAGGACCACCAGCCCAGTGGTGGCTCCACCCACCATAGGCTGGACCCTCCCACTTCATAAGGAAATGCCTGATAAGCTTGCCTACAGACTGGTCTTATGGAGGCAGCTTCTCAGTTGAGGCTTTCTCCTCTACAACGGCTCTAGCTTATGTCAAGTTGACATGAAAACTAGCCAGCACAAAGCCTATGAGTATAATTTTGGGGAAAGACACCAAAGACTACAAATCCACGGTGTTCTTGAGATGTGACACCAATGTTGTGAAATTTGGAGAGGGGGTTGAAGAACTCAGTTACTTATCTGGGGTCACTTAGTAGGCCTCGAAGAAGGAGAAGCTTGCAAGGCAGAGAACTGGAAGACAGGGTGGGACATGAAAGAGAGTGACACACTGGGCTGGAGAGATGGCTTGGCGGTTAAGAGCACTGGCTGCTCTTCGAGAGGACCCCGATTCAATTCCCAGCACCAACATGGCAGTTCACAACTGTCTATAACTCCAGTTCTAGGGGATCCAGCATCCTCACACAGACATATATGTAGGCAAAGCACAAATGCACACAATATAGAAATAGACAGACAGACAGACACATTGGGGAACCATGTCACTTGAGGCTCTGTAGAAGAGGTGGGACAGGGAGGAGGCCCTGTGTGAGGGAGACCCATAGAACCATTCAGGAGGTGAGCGGAGTACTCCCACCTTGCCCTGCTAATGGCACTGTGACAGAAGATAAGGAATGGGTGGCAAAGCTTCCGGGCTGCTTGCTGAGCTCTGTCCCCTGAGCATCACCGGCCATATTAAAGGACACTCACTGCTGCTGCAGATGATTGATTATGGAAGCCTTATCCCCAGCACTCCTCCTCAGCAGCCCCTTCCCTCCATCCCAGTGAAAGCCAAGCTGTCACCACAGCGGGCACGGCATTCACACGGATGGAAGCAAAGGTGTCTATGGGGTATGCGCAGTTGGTCTGCAGCTCCGGCTGAAGCAGCATTTGAGAATGACTGGCAGGGGCAGTGGCTGACCATCCCGAGTCTCCTTGGGTCTAATGGCTGCCGCTGAAGAGGAGGGGAGAATCTCCCTTGACAGTTTGGAGCTGTGACACCCCGTCTTCCCTCCCTGCCCTAGAACCTTTCATTCGAGTGGTCTTCTTGAACCACAGCCTGTGCACCCAGACGCTACAAAGCTCTGCAGCCCCGACGTGGTCCCAGACGCTCATCTTCCAGCACCTTCTGCTGTTTGAGAACCCCAAGGATACCAGAGAGAACCCCCCGCTTGTGGTGTTGGAACTGTGGCAGCATGACTCAAGGGTACAGCAGCAGGCTGTGCTTGAGGGAGGAAGATCTTCCTCAGTGCCCTGCTTCGGGGCTAGAGGTGTATTTTAGAACAAGGTGTTGAAGGGCTGAGACCATGGTTCAGGGGTCATAGAGATGTGTTAATTGAGCCCACTCCCCTCTTCCTCAGAAGCCCATGCTGGAAGCCTGGTTCATGTTCTCTGAACTCCCTTCTCCTCCAGGGAAACAAAATCTTGTGGGGACGGAGCATGTGGCCCCCGGTGGTTTGGCTGAACCTCCAAGGCTGGGCCGTGACTCCCCTGAGGTGGCATCCCCTTGTGAGAGAGTTGGGAGAAGAAGAGGGTGAGATCTTGGCATCCTGTGAGCTGATCCTCGAAACTGAGGTACAGATGAGAAGGGCAGGGCTCGAGTCCCTCCTTGGTGTACCTTCACTTCCAGGTTTCCACAGACATGAGGGCCCACCCCTCCCCTTGGCCCACCCCTCCCCTTCAGGAAAAGGCTGTGGCTCAGGGTCACACGCTGCGCTGCGTTCAGTGCTGTCAGCCTGGCCAGTTTCCCCCTTAACTCCCTTCCAGCTCCACCCATGTGTTCCGGGATCTCTTTAGCTGAGCCCTCTAAGGGACATGCTGGGTGAGGGCAGGAGCAGCAGGCTCAGCCCCCAGGGCTTTATGCTCCCTGATGTCCCTCCTCTACCTTCTAGAAGTTGAAAGACAGACATCTGCCAATCCTCAGTGTCTCCTGTAAGAACGGGATATACACATTGCCTAAGAACATCCAGCCTGCAGTGAAAATGATGGCCATTGAGGTGTGTGCAGATGGGGAGGGGTGCACAGGGGGAAGCCTTTCCCAGAGCGGCCTAAGGCACCCTGGAGCTCTTGGAGAAACTTTTCTGACAACCTGGCCCAAAGCCTGAACGCTAAGGACACATTCTCAGAGGCAGGAGAGACAAGAGAAACCAGAGCAGAGGCTTGGACAACATGGGGAATTGGGCACCAGGTAGCAGATGCAGGACTGTCTCATGTTGGTCCCTGTGGTTCAGGAATTGATTTCTCAAAAAGGAAATCAAGGCTCAGAAACAAAACATTGTAGACACAGTGACCAGAGATTAGTCTGGTGATGGAGCCACAATGTATGCCCATCCCTGCTTCAGAACAAATGTAGGTCCCCATGTTGGTTATTCTGTGTCCTGTTACAAATTGACAGAGAAGAAAACAATCAAGTAGTTCAGGAACTAGTAACTCCTTGAGATCAGCTTATGTAGTTGGTCCCCCACTCAGCCCCCAAGGGGGCTCTCATGAGGGTCTGGACATTCCTGAGAATTGAGAGAGAAATCATAGGGTTGGTCATGGAGCTGTCTGGGACACAAGTTAGCAATAAGATAAATGGCATACAGACCGCAAAATCTGGGGGCTCTAGAGGCAGCTAGCCTCAAGAGCTCAGTGTCTAAATACTGTCTGGAGCCAGAAGTGGGCAAATGTGCCACCTAACCTGCTTGTGGGCCAGCTGGGGTGAATAGCAGATCAGCTGGTGGTTAGATGCCACCTACTTCACAGAGACAGCAGACGGCAGGTCTTGAGAAGCAGCCTGTCCCTTCACAGGGCAGGGAGACTGGGAGGAGCCTCTGGTACTGCCATATTCCTAACCCTGGCATGCTTTAAACTGCACTTCCAGACCAGTTTGTGCCCGCCCTGGTTAAGAAGTGCTGTTTGTCCCTAGCCCAGCTCTCTCCTGGTTCTGACAGATTATGGCTTGGGGCCTTCGAAACATGAAGAATGTGCGTTACCCACAGCTCCTGGTGGAATGTGGGGAGGCTTGCCTGAGGACAGAACCCATCAGCAACTTCCAGGAAAATCCCAACTTCCCTAAGACCAACTTCTTCCTCACGGTGGTAAGAGGCCTTGGGAAGGGGCTGGACAGTCTTCTCTTGAGGGGCCTCACGTTCCCCTCTCTTTGGGCTGTAGTTCATGCCTATGGAAGAGACCCATGCATTGCCCCTGGTGGTGAAAGTGGTGGACAACCAGGTCTACGGCCAGCAGATTGTAGTGGGTCAAGCCAACATCGACTTCCTCCAGCCCTACTTCTGTGACCCCTGGGCTCTGAGCTACACTCCTGTAAAGCTTCCAAGTATGATCCTTTCCCCAGCCCTGCCTCCTGTTCTCCATAGGAAGCCCTCACTGGGATTAGGGGGGACCCTGGCTCCCTTGTGGGGTTGGTGCCCCTCTTCCTTGGCTTCTCTCTTCCTGACGCTCACAAGCTGTGTTCTCTCTGCAGCCCTGTCTGTGAAGAAGCCTAATACTGTGAGTAAGGGCCCCAGGCATCTTCTCCCCCTCCCAGTTACATGAATGACCCTGTTCTTGCCTCTGAGGAGGCTTAACTTTACTGGAGAAGGCTAAGGGTTGGGCCTCAGTCAAGTATGCATATGAGAATCATGTGAGCATTTTGGGGGTGTTAGAGCGGAGTCCTGAGACAGGGTCTCATGTATCTAAGGCTGATCTTGAACTTCCTATGTAACGGAGGATAACCTTGAACCAATCTTCATACCTCCTTCTCCCAAGTGCTGGGATTGCTATTTTATTCATTTGTGTGTGGGGTACATGTGGTATGTGTGTGCATATGCACACGTGTGAAGGCCAGACATAACTCCCTCTTGCTATTTCTTGCTGGCCTAGAAATTGTTAATTAGGTTAGGCTAGCCAGTCAGCCCAAGGGATTCCTGTATCTACCTCTTCAGTACTGGGATTGCAAACAAACCACCATGCTGGGCCTTTTCACATAGGTTTTTACATACATTCTCATGTTTGCAAGACTTGTGATAGTTAACACTGACTGTCCACTTGACATGATTTAAAGTCACCAGGGAGACAAGCCTCCAGGCTTATCTCTGAGGGGTTGTCTAGATGAGGGTAACTGAGGTGGGAGGAGCCACCCTGGAAGTGGGCAGCATCTTCCCATGGGTTGGGGTCTTACACTTAATTAAAAAGGAGAAAGTAAGCTGAACACTGGCATTTGCCACTCTGTGTCCTGAATTCATACACAATGTGACCAGATGCCTCAGACACCTGCCCCATCTCCTCCTCTCCATGACTTCTCGAATTGCGAGCCAGAATTATCCCTTCTCCCCATAAGTTGCTTCTTGTCAAGGTATTTAATCACAGCAACAAGATTAAGACCCCCTTACCTGAGACCCTGGGATCTCACTGAGGGATCCCACTAGAGTTGGCAGTCATTAAGATTTTGTTCCAAGTGCCTCTACCTCTACTGTGCCCCGCAGTTATAGCTCTAGGGCAACAGCATCACATTTTAATCACAGCAGTTCCCAAATGCCTTCATCAAAAGGAGATGCTGCCGGGCATAATGGTACGTGCTTGTAATCGCAGCACTCAGAAAACAGGACAGGAGGATTAAAGGTCTGAGACAGCCTGAGCTATATAATCAAGGCACTGTCCCCAAAAACAAGGGCTAGGGAGGTACCTAAGGGGTACCTAGCGTGCACAAACCCTGAATTCCTACCTAGCACAAGATATGGGAGGGAGGGAAGGTTGATTTTGCTGGGAGGGGCATATAGTAGTTAGTAGGCCTGTAATCCCAGCACTGGAGAGGCTGAGGCAGGAGGATCACAGCCTAGGTACATGGTGAGACTCCTGGGGGGAAAAGATTCTGCCTCCACGGGTTTGGATAGAGTGTGAGTCCTGTGTATACAGATGGGCAATGGACACTAAGAAATCCAATTCCCCACCCTGGCTTCTGAAAGGCCTATGGAAACTGCAAGGGGACAGGAGAGCTCCCGCCCCAGCCTCTTCCTCCAGACTTCTCCAACCTCTTCACTTTTCAGCTCTTCGACCTCTTTTTCAAGAAGTTCTGGTTTGCTTCCAGCAAAGAGGAGGTAAAGCAGACTCAGACCAGGGAACAAGGGACAACCCCAGGTGGCTGGCAGGGGCACCGTAGCCCAGGACAAGGGGCAACCCCCAGGCGGTTGATGGGGGCACTGTAGCCCAAGGACAAGGGACAACCCCAGGCAGTTGGCGGGGGTACCGTAGCCCCACCTGAGAGCCAGGGAGAGTCCCCCCTTCTCTGTCAGGATGACTATGAGCACGACGTGGACTGGTGGAGCAAGCTGTTCTGGGCCACGGGGGACGCTGACAAGTCTCTGCCGTACAAGTACAAAAGCTACCACACCCTGACGGTGAGGGTCCTGGGAAAGGCAGCACACAACCTCCCCTGGGAGGGGCGGAAGACTTGGCCATGGTTTGTCAGGGAACCACCAAGCGGCAGAGCTGCTGTTTTGGTTTTGCCTTGTTTGGAATAAGGTCCTGCATAGCCCAAACAGGTCTCCACTTTGCTGGGTAGATGTAGATGACCTTGAGCTCCGACCTTCCTGCCTCTACCTCCTGGGTGTTAGCACTGCAAGCGTGCCCACCACATTCAGAGTGCAGGGATCCTGTAAGACAAGCACTCTCCCACCTAGCTGGAGAGGGGGGACTGTTTACATTGTCCCCTAAGAGCCCCAGAAACCTTGCCACCAGCTGCTCCATCTGAAGCAGACAGTGGGGCTACCGATTGGGAAAATACTTGAAAAGAGTTTGGGGGCTGGTGATCCCTTCATCTCTTGACTTCCAAGATGGTCCTCACCAGCCCAGGTCCTGCATCTGTCCCCCACAGGTGTACGACTGTGAGCTGGAGGCAGTTCAGGCCTTCCAGGGCCTGCAGGATTTCTGCCAGACCTTCAAACTTTACCAGGAGAAGCCCAAGGTGGACAGTCCTGTAGTAGGGGAATTCAAGGTGCGTCTAAGTCAGCTGAGCTACCTGTCTCTCTATCACCCATGGAAGATGAGCCAGGGCCTGAGAAACAGCCCCAGAAGTAGAGACACACAGGTCAGTCTATGCAGGCAGGGATGGAGGGAGGCAAGACCTTCAGATTTCCAGCTCTAGCTCATGCTGGTCCCCCAAAGATGCACGCCTCAGACATATTCAGACCCAAAGGGATGAGTGTGCAGTTCCATCACAGTCTGGGACACCAAGTAGCTTTGAGTGCTTTTGCCCAATGCCCCTTTAAACTCCGTCCCTGCCTAAAGACCCCTGCTGCTCATCCTCAGTCTAACCCTCTCCCTGCTGTGCGGGTGGCTTTACAAAGTTAGGCTAGCACTGCCAGGTTGGGCTGCCAATATCTTCTCACCCCCAGGGCCTGTTCCGCATCTACCCCTTTCCTGAGGACCCAGATGCCCCCAAACCCCCACGACAGTTCTCATCTTGGCCTGAGACTGAAGATTTCCCTCAGACATGCATGGTCCGGGTATACCTGATACGAGCCATCAACCTGCAGCCACAGGACTACAATGGCCTGGTAAAAAAAAAAATAAAATAAAATAAAGTCCCACTTGTCACCAGTGTTTCGCACCCCATGCCTAGCTCACAGCCATGTTGCAGTAGCTTCAGGCTGCTCTGCCCACATAGCCACCACTTAAAGGCACCACGCAGTACACATCTGCTTCACTCTCATCCTTCCTGACCAACCTGACTGACGTCCCCCTTCCTTTCTTCCCTCTGCTTCTCTCCTGCAGTGTGACCCTTACGTGATCCTGAAACTGGGGCAGACTAAACTCGGCAACCGGGACTTATACTACCCCAACACTCTGGATCCTATCTTTGGCACGTGAGCTGCCCCCAGTCACCCACTGATGTTTTTCTAGTTCTCCATGCTAGGCTGGAAGGCAGTTCCAATAGGCAGATGCATTTCTTCAGAGCCTCCAGGGTCCCTGTGGTTCTTAGGGGCTAAACAGGTGCAAGACAGGTGGATAATCCGCCACTTTTTCACACGCCCTACCTACACCCAAAGAGAGGCACTCGGGCCTCCATGCACAGGCTGTCTTAAAAGTTACTTTTTAGCCATGTTCAGGGACTGGATGCTGGTGGACAAAAGCCTAGTCTATGCTCTGCTGCCCACATTCACTGTGAATGAAGAGGTGGGCCAGGGACCCTCATTCTGAGATGCTGGCCAGTGAGGCAGAATCCATGTCCGCAGCCACGTTCCAACCCCCTTGTCTCTAGGATGTATGAACTCACATGTAACATCCCACTGGAGAAGGACCTAGAGATCCAGCTCTACGACTTTGACCTCGTTACTGCCGATGATGAGATTGGATCTACGGTGATTGACCTTGAGAACAGACTTCTGTCTGGCTTTGGAGCCCGCTGTGGGCTCTCTACATCCTACTGCAAGTGAGTGTGGACCCACCCACTCAGCAAGCAAGCTGTGTAGGGGGAGGTGTGAGCCCACAGTTCCCTGAGGAGAGGTGGAGAGCTGGGCTGGACCTGCCTCTCTCTCTGTTTCCAGCACCTTCCCCTGAAAGACCTGTTCCTTCCTATCTGGTCCTCTTGCATACTCCCACAGGTCAGGGCCATTTAGGTGGCGGGATCAGCTGTCCCCAAGCTACCTCCTGGACCGCTATGCCAAACAGAAAGGGCTGCCTCCACCTGTATTTGACCTTGACGATGACTCAATTGTCTACAATGGGAAAACGTTCAGGTTGCAGAGCTTTGGTGAGCCCAGGACACTTCCAGACAGCTAAGGTGTGGCTCTGGGGAACCAGTGTAGACCCTAGAATGAATGAGTGCAGAGAGAGAAGAGGGCAGGATGAGGAGAGGGTGCCCTTGGGTAGAAGAGCAACAACATCTTTCCAGTTTTTCCTTTTCTTCTCATAGAAGGCTACTATAGCCAGATATCCAGGCAGGGCTGGGGAGGGTGCTCAGATGGAAATGCTAATGACCTCATGATCCCATCTTCCATCCAGAGTCCACACCCCCTACCTTTGAGGGTTTGGGGCCTAAGAAAGAACGCCTGGCACTGTATATCCTGAACACCCAGGGCCTGGTTCCTGAGCATGTGGAGACCCGCACACTGTACAGTAAGAGTCAGCCAGGTATCGACCAGGTATGTGACGACAGAGGGGCTGCTCCTGCCTCCTACGGATTGCACTGGATAAGGAAATGGGTGTCCATCCACTCAGGACATAGTTCACAGTGAGAAGCAAGGGCAGGTCAACATGTTTTGCACATTAGCAAGAAAGATGCTCCAATGATGTTACTTAGAGAAAGTGACGCCTGGAAAGGCTGTAAGAAATGGAAGCCTCACAACAGTGTGGGACGCTCTAGGGTGTCCCACCAACCACTAGTACCACAAATTTGCTCTCCTGAGGTGTAGGAGGGGGCAGCATAGCTCAGAAGGCACAAACACTGCAAAACCCAGTTCGAGCTGCTTAACTCAGACTGTCTTCCCTATATGAAGGAACCTAGGTCACAGCTCCCGCAAGGGCACCTTAATTATGGCTCATTGTCCAACTATAAAAATGACTCCATTGTTCCACAAATATTTCCCATTCGTGAAGTCTTCTGCTGAGCAATTTTTAAAATAACCATCCTCATTAAACCGGCTTTCTCAAATGGGTCAACGTGGAAGAATAAAAGTAGGTCAGGTGGCTGGACAGGCAGGACGTATTTACCTATTTTCTAAGGCTGGTGGCACCACCCTTTCCCTTCCTCTACTTACCATTTTCACCACTAATTCTTTCTCTCAGGACTCTCTACTTTGTGGCCAGCATAATAACCTTAGGTTGTGGCCACACAACACAGAATAACCTTACTGACCATCCAACTTAAGGCTTGCATGGTACTGAATACATGAGGCCCAACCCCAACACGGATCCCCATCAACAGGCCACCCAGCATGTCCTCCTCACGCCCTACCCCCAGGACATAAGTGATCTCACAACAGCCACTCTTAGTCTCAGAGCCAGCACCCTTCACCCTCGCTCACTTGCCTTCCTAGCCAAAACTAAAGGAGCTGGTAGGTGATCACTTGCCACCTCCCAGCAATCTCCAGGCCCCGCCCCTCATCCAAGCCTCAGAACCTCATGCTACCTAATGGAAGGGAGACCAGCAACCTCCAACCTGCAAACCCATTCTGGCTCTAGGGGAAAATACAAATGTGGGTGGATATCTTCCCCAAGATGCTGGGGCCTCCTGGCCCCCGAGTCAACATCAGCCCCAGGAAGCCTAAACGGTAAGTATATGGGATCCCAGTTCCTAATCATGGTGCTCCAGCTCAGCCCCTAGGGTGCAGGGAGCCTCCAATCCCAGGCGGTGGGGATTCTCTATCAGTTTTCGAAGGAGCTTTCCTGCCCACTTTCAGGCTCCCTCTGCAGGGCTGTGGCTGGGGTCTGGGTGGCGGTGGGGGTGGTCCTCAGCCTGGCCTCAGAGCATAGCGGCTACAGGTACGAAGTGCGCTGCATCATCTGGAGTACCTCCCAAGTGGACCTGGTTCGTCAGACCTTAAGTAGAGAGAAGATGAGTGACATCTACGTCAAAGGGTGAGGCTGGGGGCGGGGAACACGACTCCAGAAGTTCTCCCTTAGTTCTCTGGTTCTGTCACCCTGCTGGAGCCTCCTAGTCCTGAGGGAAACATCTCTCTGCCACCACTTGTGTGTGGTGGGATGGGAACCACACACAGGAGCCCCAGGTGAAAAGACTCTGGCTCCAGGTGGCTATTTGGGCTAGAGAAGGACATGCAGAAGACAGATGTCCACTACCACTCCCTGACTGGGGCGGCCGTCTTCAACTGGAGGTTCATCTTCACCATGGACTACCTGGTCACAGAGCGTGTATGCGTCCAAAGCCAGAAGGTAAGGGATGGGGAGGAGAAAACAAGGGAAGAGCCTTAGGGTCCAAGCGATTCACCATTGTTTCAGAAACCTGCAAGCTGTGACAGGACATTAGGGACATGTCCTTAGGCAAGGCAGAGCCCCTCTTCCTTGATAGTCTGTCGTTACTGACTGTCCATGAGGCAGGCCATAACACAGCCTTCTGCTGTCCTCCAGGACTACATATGGAGCCTGGATCCCACATCGCAGAAGTTTCCAGCCCGGCTCATCATCCAGATATGGGACAATGACCTCTTCTCCCCTGATGACTTCTTAGGTGAGGTCCTGGTGTAGGGTGTGACACCGGATAAGCAAGTCTTCTTGCTGATGACGGCCTTTGTCTGGGCTCAGGGGTCTTGGAGCTGGATTTAACGGACATGCCCCTTCCGGCTGAGAGGAGCAAGCAATGTTCCCTCAAGATGTTGGAAACTGACTCCAAAAGGCCCTCCACGCAACAGAAGCGTTTCTCTCTCTTTAAGAAGACCAACGTCACTGGATGGTGGCCTTGTCAGGTCCACGACGGTGAAAAGTGGCGTTTGTCGGTAGGAGCTGGGGAAGGTGTTTAGTGACTAGGAGCGTGATGCCATCTAACCTAGCTCTCGCAGACTTCCAGGACCTTAGTCAAAGCTCCTCTGCTTTGCAGCGGTGGGGAAGTGGTTCTGAGATGACCTTGCCCCTACTGTCTAAGCAGAGCAGCCCCTGCCCCTTTGTCTTTGGCATTTCTAGGGTAAAGTGAAGATGACCCTGGAGATTTTGCCAGAGAGGGAGGCATTAATCAGGCCAGCCGGGCGAGGCCAATCAGAACCCAACCAGTTCCCTACACTCCATCCTCCCATGTAAGGGCCCTGTGAGGCACAGGCACCAAGCCCATCATTCCTCCCCCTTTGTGGTGGTGACTGGTTGGCCTCCATGTGGAAAGGGAGAGTTACTTCCTCCTACATGGCTAAGCTATAGTCAGGAAATAAGACATGGGGTTGGGTATAAGGGGCTCCCCAACCTGTTACAGAAAAGACCAAAGGCTGTGGGTCACTTGATCTGAAGGTTCCTCTTGCCTTCCATTCTCTGGCATCCACTGTCATGGGCAGACGAAATGACTCCTCTCTTTTGTGGTACCGGTCACCTATTAAAAACTTCTGCTATGTTTTCTGCAAACGCTACCGCTACAAAATCATATGCCTTTCAGTGATACTGGCTGTAGGGATTATACTGTTCAACTTCGTCTATTCGGCTCCGGTGAGTGCTAACCACTGGGGAAAGGACAAAGGCACTGGCCACTCTTGTGTCCGCTCTGAGAGTACACTTAGGTTTCTACTTTAGGCTACTCTGGTATCTCTTCTCTCTCTAGAACTATTTGGCCATGGCCTGGATCAAACCTGAACTTCGGCTGAACCCCCCCATTAAAATCGTCAACCTCATCGGCTCAGTAAACACCAGCAGGATCAACTCTTCCGTCTTTAGCATGGACGGCTCGAAACTACATCCTTTAAAAGACCACGGGCCAACGTTCCTCCAAGGATCCAGGAGACAAATGAGAGATGTCATCCCAGAGATGCCAGCTCCACAAGGCTAGGTGACCTGACTTCTCTCTCACCTGCCGAGCAAGCACCCTATCCTTTCGGCTTCCTAGCAGATCCTTGTTTGAGTCTTCAAGGACACGTCCAAGGGACCGTGCGTATTCTGACTCAAATGTTTAGAGACCACTTCTCACAAGAGCAGAGCTGTTAATTTTCTACCAAAATAAATATGTTTATCTAACAAAGTTACCTTGGAACTTGGGGGTTGGGATTAAAGACAATGTGAAAGGCTGAAAATGCCAGGTCTTTATTTGAGACTTGGGGAACGATGCCACATTTAGTCACCCCATCTAGTCCTGGGACAGAGAAAATAAGGGAAGGGTTAACTGTTGAGTCCTATGCTGAGGCCATGGCATATACCCAAGTACGAGTGCACTAGAGCCACACCAGGGACCAGGCACTACCTCATCCAGTACACACTCTGGAGTTACAATGCCCAGAGAAATAGCCTTACTCGCCACAGAAATCATTGTTTCTGCAACAAAAGCAAGAGCTGGGGCAGGATGCATGATGCTGAGCAGGTGGTTTCTCTCCCTCCCTCCCTCCGTTTGTTTTTGTTTGCCGCAACAGGGTTTCTCTGTGTAGTCACAGCTGTCCTAGAACTTGCTGTATAGACCAGGCTGGCCTTGAACTCAGAGATCCACTTGCCTTTGCCTTCTGGGTGCTAGGATTAAAGACGTGTACCATCATTGCCCGGCACAGGCAGTTTTCTTATACATTTCTCAAATGGGAAAAGACTAGTTCCCAGGCTATGTTGGGACCACAGATCAATCCTCTGGCCTTCTTTCAAGGCATCCAGGTGCTCATGAGCAGGAATCACACAAACCCAACCCATGCTATCTCTCACTCCTCCGTGATCAAATCCTTCAATCCCACTGCTATGGTAGTCTTCTCAACAGCTCACTTAGGTCCACAACCACACCCACCCCTCCGCCTTCCCTTTGGACTCAAAGTGGACAAAACTAACTTAATTTCTTGACATTCTCCTGGTATTAAAGCCAACCTCTATATCCCAGTTCATCCCCTAGCTCCCCTGAGCTATTCTGCTATTGTGGGAAATTGTTAAGAGGGGGCTCTCTGCACTTCCTCTCTCTTGCAGAAGGGCAACATAGTATCCTGCTTAAACACACAGGAAAGACAGAGGCCTAAGAAGATGAACACCCATCTGCAGCCAAAGTGACCCCTCCTCCTAGTCTAGGGATGAGCATGAGGACTTTCCCAGTCACCCAGGAGGGACAGGGTAAGAGCTGATATATCTGAGGCTCAGAAAACAGGCTGGCGCCTCCCCACTAAGCCTACCCCAGAAGAAGGCCACTGAGCCAGGACTCATGATTGGTTCCATCAGTCACTTTAAGAATTTTCCTTGGGCTTCAAAGACCCAGAAAACTCAGTTTCAGGCCCTCCAAGGAGACTAGCCTGTAACCAATTTAATCACAGGGCAGATAGGTGAGCAGCATGTGACATTTGTAGAATAAGGCAGTGTAATAGGGGTGACACACATATAGGACCACACTCAAGCTGTGCTGCTCAGTGATCAGGACTTTGCCAGACAGAGAACGAAGGTCTTTTGCTCTCAGAGATTTGTTACATGAAATCAGCAACTGTTGCTCCTCATTAAGAAGCCAAATCTCCTCTTGGGGTCATGTCTAAGTCCAGGGAATAAGGAGCTGCTTTCCACTTCAAATCCTCCAAGCAAGATCCTAAGAATCATGAGAAACAAAACATGCAGCTAAGCAGGCTCCAGTGGGTCCAGAAACACCTCCGCGTGGTCAGAGGAGACGAATGCAGCTTTCTGTGGCACACCTGGGCCTAGATGATGTCACAGCTAATCTCACGGCATCTGTGATTGTGACGGTGTCTAAGCTTCACTTCATTTGTAACAACTTTTAGCCAAATGATCCAAAGGCCTGGAGAGCTCCAATTAGGAAAGCTGAAGATGCAGGGATAGACAGGAATGGAACAAGATCCACCCAGCGCAGACCAGAGGCTGAAGCAAGGAGCTAATGCAGAGCAGCAGACTTCTTTCCTAGCTCAGGATGCACACACGGAGGACGAGTGAAGGGACACAGAGAGGCAGATATCTCCATCCCGATTGCCAAGAAGCTCAAGTAGAAAGAGCCATGGGCAGAAGCAAAAACTAATAAGTGGGTTTCCAGGTTATATGAGTTCTGGTTTTCTATTTGGAAATTTAAAAGAAGTAGAAGGCCTGCTGCATCCAGTCTATCCTTAGGGTAGCTATCCGATTTTTGTAATTTAAGCATCACAATATATATTTTTTCCATGTCTCTTCACTCCTAAGTGTAAGGACTGCAGGGAAGGCACATCACAGCTGCTCGGCCCTGTGGGTGGTGTCTGGGGCCAGTGAGATGTTCCCGTGGATGACCATGAGAATGCAGGGTCAGTGCATTCAGAGCCCCAGTGATGGAACACGGTCCCTGAACAACTGGCGACTCAAGCAGACTTGCCAGGCTGTATGCTCAGACCCACACCTCATGGGTGAACATCATAGAGGGGATGATGGCAGCAGGCTCAGTAGAAGCGTTTTCGACTCTGGTCCTGCCATTTGTTGTAGAGTATGATACCAATGACAATGGCAAACACAGAAAACACCAGTGAGAAAAAGACGATAAGAAAGAGGGCCAGGCCACTCAGGGGTGCTGGTGGTACCGTCACTGAGGAAGCAAAAGAAAAATAAAACAATCAGAGATGTGGAGCCCATTCAACAATGGGTCAACAGCTGTCCAGTTCCTGGTTTCTGACCCCACTTCTGGGGAGCCCAAGCCCTAACTCCCCCTTTCTAGATGACTCAATTTAAAAATGAAGCAGCTGTAACAGGACAGGTGGGAAGGTGGTGCAGGCCTCCAGAGGAGCACCAAAACACCAACCCGACAGCTGTAGGTGCCAGTCACCCCGGAATCCATGAACATTGTAACCTCCTCCCTGACCATGCACCATCTCCCAGGATCCCACACTCACTCTCAGGCAGCTTCAGATTGTCCACTGAGGGCAGGAATACATCTCGATGTAGCTTTTCTTCTTCTGGGGTCCTCACCCCCGTCAGCTCAAACAACTTGAGGGAAATGACATCATGATTATCTACAGGAGAGAGTACAGAGGATTACTTCAGCTGCCTCAACATGAGGGCTTCTGGAGTTAGTACCTTGGCTCAAGTCTCTGATCCAAGCTCCTCTATCCACTGACAGCAATGCCTTGACGCAACCTGGACATCTAAAGCAGAACAAGAACTATTTCAGGGGAGCAAGGGGACTAACAGAAGGGAGGTGGAAGTGAGACATGGTGATGGGGGAGGCAAATATAGCATGTCGTCTCTCATATGGGAATCTAGATTTAAATACAGAACACAAATGCAAAAGGACAATATAAGGGAGAGAGAACTAGCAGAAGGGGCAAGAAGACGGGGAACCAGGCCAGTGAATAAGGGCTAAGGAAGGACAATGACACACACGGATGAAAGTGTCATATGAGGCCCTGTGATGGCACATGCCTGTGATTCTAGCACTTGAGAGGCAGAAACAGGAGAACTGACACAAAGTCAAGGCTAACTTGGTCTACATATTTGAGACTTAGGCCAGTGTGGGCTACACAGTGAGACTGTATCTCAAAAGCAACAACAGCAAAACTCAACAAAAAACAAACTTAAAAAAAAAAAAGTTAAAGCCTCATCATTTTCTCATCTAAAAGAATAAGAAATTGAATATATTCTATGTATTTTGCTGGCAAATATCTATTATATAATAAAAACCAAAAATATTGAAAATAACTAGGGCTAGAGAGATGTGTCAGTGGTTAGGAGCACTGGCTTGAGGACCAGAGTTCAGTTCCCAGCATCCACATCAAATGGCTCAGAACGATCTGCAGCTCCAGATCCAGAGGATCTAGTGTCCTCTTGTGGCTTACGTAGGCACCTGCATACACATGCACCTATAATACACATACACACAAATATAATTCAAAACCTTAAAAAGTACAAAGATAATTAAATCCTCTATCATACATTGAGACCTTTTGGTAGTACGAGGAGACACAGCAGCACTGCAGCTTTCTCTCGGTCGAGTATAAGCACACACATGCACACAGAGAGGCGGAGAGGAGAAATACTCTCCTACCATCTGTTTAACGGGTCTTGGTCAAGGCAATGTCACGTGAGTGAATAATTACTTGAGTAATTACAACATTACTTGGAAGATGCTGCCTTACAGACTTTGCTTCTTTGTGTCTGTTTGGAATCCTGACCCTGATCTCCCTAATGCTACTAGAAAGGAGACCAAGAAACTAGAAACATGATTTCTTAAACTAGAGACTGGATTTCATAAAACAAGTTTATGTGCATAACTTCTAGTGTGTAAGGCAGAGTTTTGCAGTGCAGTACAGGCTGGCCTTGACTGATGGGCCTCCTGCTTCAGCCTCCTGGGTACTGGGATTACAGGTGTCTGACACCATTCCCAGGCCCTGGTTCTCTCATTTGTTTGTTTGGTCTCTGCTTGGTTTTAGGAGACAGGGTCTTAGTATGTAGGCCAGGCTGCTGACTGCAAGCCTGTGACTTTCTCGTCTCAGCCTTCTAAAATGCAGGGATTGTAGGTGTGAGCCACTGTACTTGACTTCTCTTTTTAATGTTTTTGTTGTTGTTGTTAAGTTGGTTTGGGGCTTTTTAAGAATTTGTTTGTTTGGCTGGTTGAGACAGGCTGTACTGGAACTCACAGAGATCCATCTGCCCGTCTCCTGAGGGCTGGAACTAAATGTGTGTGCCATCACATATGGCCTTTCTGGCTTTTCTCAGATGTTTAGATCTGCTGTCAACTAACCCTTGAGGAAGCTCTGCCCACTTCAGTGGGGACTAATATTGAGCACTGATATTGAGCCTAGCCTGAATTTCTGATCATTTCTAGGGCCACATCCTAGCCCCTTGGTCTGCTACTGCCATCAACATCCAGAGCAGAAGAAACTACCTTCATCTTCATTTGGAAAATGTTTTCACTGTCAGAACCAAGCTTAAACTCCAGGTCAGGATAAAAAGCCAGGGCAGGCCAGGTATGGTAGCACATAAGTAGTCTCAGCACTTAAGAGGCTGAGGTAGAAAGATCCCGAGTTCAAGGCTAGTCTTGGCTACATGGCAAGTTCTGGGCTAGCCTGGGCTACATAGTCTCTCTCACAAAACAAAGAAATAAAACATCAAAAGAAGTTACACAGAAAATGGATCTTCCGCCGGGCGGTGGTGGCACACGCCTTTAATCCCAGCACTTGGGAGGCAGAGTCAGGTGGATCTCTAGGAGTTCGAGACCAACCTGGTCTACAAGAGCTAGTTCCAGGACAGGCTCCAAAACCACAGAGAAACCCTGTCTCAAAAAACCAAAAAAAAAAAAAAAAAAAAAAAAAAGATCTTCCCTTTTTTCCTTTCCTTTCGAGGCAGGGTTTCATTTTGTAGCTCAAACTGACCTGAAATTGCTATGTAGCCCAGTTCATCTTTCTTTTCTTTTCTTTTATTTCTTTCCTTCCTTCTTTGCTTCCTTTCTTTTTTTTTTTTTTAATTTTATTTTTTTGAGACAGGGTCTCACTTTGGAGCCCTAGCCGCCCTGGAACTCACTCTGTAGACCACGCTGGCCTTAAACTCAGAGAACCACCTGCCTTGGCCTCCTCCTTTTTCCTTTCCCTTGCCTTTCTGTCCTTCCTTCCTTCGAAACAAAGCCACGGTAAAGCTCTCTACAGTGTGTGGACATCAAAGCCTGGGACAGCTGAGAGCTATTTGAACTTTCTCAACAAGTTCTTGAATAAGAAAAGTGAGACAGTGCTAGGTATGGTGCCTATAATCCCAACACATAGAAAGTGGAGGAAGAGCTGGGCGGTGGTGGTGCATGCTTTTAACACCAGCACTTGGGAGGCAGAGGTAGGAAGATCTCTGTGAGTTTGAGTCCAGCCTGGTCTACAGAGTGAGTTCCAGAACAGGCTCCAAAGGTACACAGAGAAATCCTGTCTGGGGGGGGGGGGGGGGACAGATTGTATCATTGGCTCAGGGTCAGAGTACAAAGCAAGATTGTCTTAAAACTAAAACAACTAAAAGCCACACAAACTAACAACGACAAAACTATATTTCTACAGGTTAGAAATTTATGATTTTTTTTTTAATTGCCTGCCTGGCCCAAAACTAGGTAGAGCGTTACCGTGTCAGTCAAGGAAGGTTAGCATTTCAGAATGCAGGTGAAATGAGCTGGAATGGCCTAAGAATGGTGAGGACAAGAGCACTGTGCATGGCAAGCAACAAGCCCAGCTCGGGAGCAGGCAGACGGCTGGCAAACTGGGCATATGCTCTGTTCAAAAGTCTGAATAAAGAGGGACTGGAGGTTGGTCAGGAGAGGGATGCTGGAGTTGAAGTGCAGCTCTGTGAGGGGGGGAACTGGGTCCAGTAGTAAGTGCAGGAGAGAAGACTGGCAGTAGGAAGGCCAAAGAGGCAGGGAAGCAAGGCATTCACATCAGCTGGAAGAGCTGCTAGACAAGCGCAACTAACCTAAGACTGCTTAAGTTAGTTCCTGCACACAACTGTCGCAAGAGAGCCTGGGTTGGAGTTTTTACAGGACCTAGACAAAAATGTACAGCATTCTTAAGCCATATGCATGGCTTCCCAAAGCTCTTTCAATTGGCTCTCCTCAGAGAGGCCTCATCAAGCACTCGGGACTGACCAAAGGGATCAACTAAGAAAACAGAAAATACAGTGTAAGCCGGGCGGTGGTGGCGCACACCTTTAATCCCAGCACTCGGGAGGCAGAGGCAGGCGGATCTCTGTGAGTTCGAGACCAGTCTGGTCTACAAGAGCTAGTTCCAGGACAGGCTCCAAATCCACAGAGAAACACTGTCTCGAAAAAACAAAACAAAACAAAAAAAAGAAAACACAGTGTAATACCAGAGAGATCCCCGGTTATGGAGGAAGTGCCGAAGTAATAGCCCCGGGGAAGCCGGACCCCAGGCATCTCAATGCAGTCCCTCCACTCATGTTTGCCATCAATGTCCATCATTATCTAGAACAAAGGAAAGATATATCAGGGACAGGCCACCGGAGCAAGGGTAGTGTCTATCACCAACTGCTCCAGGACAGGACTCACCGTCAGGTGCCTCTTGACATAGCGAATCACGAGGAAGGTGTCATAACGGAGATTGCGAACAATGGCTGTGCAGCCCCCAAGCTCTGTGGGCCGCCCATCCCGCTCATGATCATAGCTGAGGGAGCCGTTGTTCACCATGGCTGAGATGTAGGGGAATACCCGCTGGGACACAGGGAGGGAAAAGCAGACAGTGAGGAAGAGCTCTTAGCAATGCCTATACAATCGTGAGAGGAAACAAGCACCTTTTGGATCAGCAGAGGTCACCCTGCCTCATCTTAAGCGCCACCCCCAGCACCCACAAACAGATGATCATGCAAGGGACACGGACCCAGGAAGCACTGAATTCCACATGATGTTAGTAATTCTCCTTGCTCCAGGCCTCGGGCAGACCTGAAGTGGCCCTGCAAGACTCTGGAGACTGGCTCTATTCCTCCCAGCTATCATAATTTGGTTCTTAAATGCTAGCAGTTTCCTCTTAATGGGCAGATACCTTTCTCCCCAGCTGCTGCTTAAAGAAAAGGAAATCATCTTCCAGGTCTCCACTTCAGCCCTATCCCTCTGCCCAAGCAAAGGTTTTGCACACAGCAGGTATTCTGAAAATACCTGTTTGAGTGGGCAGGGAAACCTTTCCAGTCTGGATAGCTCCTTTTAGACTCTACCCTACCAGTGTATGATGCTAAATGAAGTGGAATCCAGAAAGCTCTGCTGGAACAGGCTCTGGTGGGCTTCTCTAGCCACAACAACTTTTCGTAGTCAAAACTTTCAGCCCAGCCACACATAACTTCCAAGACTGCCAATAGTAAGAGGGCAACATCCCCCATAAAGGAAAACTTAAAACATCTCCATGTTAGCAACTTGGGTTTTACTTCTTGAGGTGCCTTCTCTCCAACAGAGCTGTAGAAGTAAACTTCCTCACAACTGCTGAGCTACCATTCCAGAATGATCCCAGTGCAAGTCAATGCAGAGGGGCAGGGCGATGCGGGGGGGGGGGGGGGGGGGGGACGGGGACACAAGGCATGCTGCTCCTTGGACAAGCTCCACACTGTCCCAGTGAACATGCAAGGAGGAAATGCAGTCAAGACCAGAGACTTGGAATTCCTGGGACAACAGCCACATGGACTCTTAGCAGCAAGAAATGTCAGATGGACATATGAGAATGAGGGAAGACCATGGTGAGTCAAGAATCGGATACCTGGACTCCTGGAGAATAGCGCCTCTTCTGGGCCTGAGAGGGTCCAGCAGGTTATTACAGAAACAACACAGAACACAGGAGACCAAGTCAGAAAGAAAGAGCCTTGGAAGAGCTGTGACCCTGCTGTGGCAGATAAATTCCCAACCTAAATGCCCAGACAGAATTCTAGGGTCCACAAAGGGCACCCAGCAAGTTCCTGACTCTCACAATATGTGTCAGAGTAAACGCACAGATGTCTGCGCTTTTGTAAGGCTGTCTGGTACCACCACCACCAGATTCCCAAGGGAGGCTACTACAAAGGGGTGTCTACCCCATGGAGGGGCCTGGGGCTTCCAGCAACTTTATGAAACACACCATCTTGCACTGTGCCCAAACACAACTGGGTTGTCTTCCAGACCACTGTATTTCTATAGCAAAGAGAGAGACAAGACTACACTCTTCTAAAGTTGAGATGTCTTCTCAGGGTCTCAGGATACAGCTCCTGCCCGAAGACAAAATTCCCACTGTATGAGACCATGAAATTAACTCTAATCCAAAGGGATCATACACCCTCTAACTGAGCCTCACGACATCCATTCCCAAATAACTGCTGTCACTCCAGCCTACAACCCGGGGCAGGGTGAAGCTCTGCGGAGTGCAGCAGCCAGCAACGTGGGAAAACCACTGGGCTTGAGGGCACTTTAGCTCTGCCTCAGCAAACTTCCACAGCTCTAAACTACCAGCATTGAGAGAAACCCGTACAGGCTCAGCTCAGCCTGGTTCATAGGTGGGGGAAGGGGACCCCAAAGCATTCACTCCTCTCATCCTTAGTGAGCACTTATGGTAAGAGCCAGTACTGTTTGAAATGCTGGGTCCAGTGGGAAACAGCCCGGACTGGTATCTGCTCTCACAGGGCTAACCCAGAGTGGGAGAGGCAGATAAATAAAATTTAGTAAAAAGCAAGCACATAAATAAAACTATTTCAGCCGGGAGGTGGTGGCCCCATGCCTTTAATTCCAGCACTCGGGAGGCAGAGGCAGATGAATCCCTGTGAGTTCGAGGCCAGCCTGGTCTACAAGAGCTAGTTCCAGGAAAGCTAGGACTGATACACAGGGAAACCCTGTCTCGAAAAACCAAAGAAAAATAAATAAATAAAATTATTTCAGACAATGATAACTGCTATGGTGAAAAAAAGGCAACACAATGGACAAGGGAACTCTGTTCTGATGGGACCCAGTGGTTAGAGGGATCCAAGGATCCAACATCTGATCTGATGTGTTAAGAACAAGAGGTTGGCACGTTGAGAACTCAGAGAAGACAGATGTATCTGAAATCCAGCTAGTAAGGAAGAGGCTGGTGAAAGACAAGGCACAGGACAGCATATAGGTCTCATGGGTGGGCGGGTGGGGGGAGGGCAGAGCAGCTTTGCAGAAGTTGTTAACCACTGGCAGAACGTAAACAGGACCCGAGAGGCATTTGTCCATCCAAGGATGATAAAACACCATAAAGTTACTCTTGTGCAACTGTCATTTAGAGCAAGGTAATTGCCAGCGTGTTATTAAGCAATTAACAGAAATGGGATTCTGAGAAAGCTTGTAACTTCAGAGAACAATTAAGGAAAGGAAGGGATTAAAAAAATGCCCTGGGGTGCTCTGATGACTCCAAGATTTGCTTCATTTATCACCTCTAATCACAAGTTTAATTTAGAATTTTAGAATGCCTAGGACAGCATTTCTTAGTCACAGGTGCCCAACTCTTCCCAAAGCTGGTGTATGTCATCTGATCATCCAGGAAGAGCCAGGTGGTGTGCTGTGCCCAAGTCAACTGGAGGACCTTTCATCATACAAGGGTACCCCCATAGAGGAATTTCACCATCATCTAGAGTGGGACACAGGGATTCATTCTTGTTTTTGTGTTTTGGGACAGAGTTTCACGTAGCCCTGGCTGGCATCAAACTCTCTGAGTAAGGATGACTCTTTCTCATCTCTCTACCTATACTTCCCAAATGGTGGGAATAAAGAATGTGCGTGCAGTCAATGCAGCTCTGGGGGTCAAATCTAGGGCTTCCTGAATGTCATAGAAGCTTTCTAATTGAGCTACATCCTTGACCTCAGGAAGCCCATAACACGCAGACAAAATTAAATTCTGCACTAGATGACACTGGGCCCCAGGGCCCCAAAGCTACAATCCATCTGCTTTAGCAACTCATACTATTCCTTTAACTCTTAACCTCATATAGCAGTCAGTCACTGAATGCCAGCTCGTTTTCCACTCCTAGTTAGGCATTTTAAGTGTTTCTTGCATAGCCACAAATTCACAGGGCAGCAGATTGACAGCCCTACAGTCGGAACTAAACTGAATAACCTACCTAGGTAAGGTGAGTTTCACTCCTAATTTCAGAGTCACCAAAAATGAGAAATTCCCACCTGTTGTCCAAATGAATACTGTCTATAGCACAGGAAATGTCTCCATACTTTGCACTATAGAGCTGCTCATGGTTTTTAAAATGACCCTCTATTACGAGCTAATTTTTGTTTTGTTGTGCTCTACTCTTTTGCAGAGAGGGTTTCTCTGTGTAGCCCTGGCTGTCCTGAATTGCTCTGTAGTCTAGGCTGGTCTCAAACTCAGAGATATGTATGACTCTGCTTCCTGAGTGCTGGGATTAGAGGTGTGTACCACCCGATTCTTCTAGCTAAATTTTATAGCATTCACTCATTAAGAAGATACTCATGATTCTTCCTTGGACCCCTCCCACTCTCAGAAGTTTTCTCACTTTTCTCTCTTTGATGATCACTGGTGTTTTGCCTCATGTATGTTTGTGCGGGGGTGTCAGAAGCCCTGGAACTGGAGTTACAGACAGGGGTGAGCACCATGTGGGTGCTGGGAATTGAACCTGGCCCTCAGGAGAAGTAGCCAGTGAGTGCTCTTAACAACTAAGCCATCTCTCCAGCCCCTCACTTTTCTTAATAAATCAACTTCTTTCATTTTTCTTTAAAAAAAAAAACAGCAACAACAACAAAAGATGCTCATGGAAGTAGCTGGGGATGTAGCTTAGGTGGCAGAATGCAGAATGCGCAAGGCCTTGGGTTGGACGTCCAGAGCCACATGAAACTGGGCATGGTGACACATGTCTGTAAGCCCACAGTCATCCTTGGTTACACAGCAAAGTCCAGGAGACCGTTTCTCCCTACCATCTCCCCAAAAGGATACTCATGAACTTTCAGATTTGTGAATTCTATACTAAAATCCTACAGGTCCAAAGCACATAGGCTGATCACCTAACAGAAAAGAATACCGAGGGCCTCTGGAAGCAGAGAGCTGGGTCTAGCTGTCTTACACTGCTCACGGCTGCATATATTTGGGAGCTATGTGACCTCCATATCGCTCTTCTTATTGAAAGCAGGGAAAATTATGTGTACAGCTCATAGGACTAGCTATGGGAAGAAGAGGTGATGGGTGGACCACCTGGCAGAGTGCCTGGCATTCAGGAGGAAGTCAATAAAAATCCAGTCACTTAATAACTAAATTAATGAATTTTTAGATATTATTCAAAGCCAGACTTTCATGATTGAGGAGAGAAATTTCCTTGACTGACATAGACCACCAACATGTGCAGAAATATTTGGAAATTGATAGGCTCGGTTTCTTTTCCTTTTTTTTTTTTTAAATTAAAAGTCATCTAATACCATTTTACAAAAGCACTTTTTTTTTTCTTTTTTCAAGACATGGTGTCTTTGTGTAACAGCCTTGGCTGGAACTCACTGTCGACCAGACTGGCCTCGAACTCACAGAGATCCACCTGCCTCTGCCTCTCGAGTGCTGGGACTAAAGGTGTGTGCACCAACACCACCTAGCACACAAAAGCACATTTTAACACCAAAAAAAAAAAAACCCAAAAAAACAAAAACAAGACACAAAGAACTATATAACTTCCTAAAACACACTTGAATACTTAGCACACAGGAATTTACTTCTCTATTCAGAATTTTGGACAGGGGAACGGTTTGAGCTCACCGACTAGCACAAGGGGGCACTTGAAGGGCACTGCTTGCCAGCCTAAGCCTGGCACAAACTGTTAGTATGTTCCTGATGCTCTACAGCTAGGATGTGAAGATAAGGGTGGGGAAAGGAAAGACAAGACAAGGCGGCCACAGCAGCTACTGCCAAACGTTCCCAGTGAATCTACTTAGTGGAATGAGGAACAGCAGCATTTTCTGAGGACTGCATTCAGGACACTGTGTTCAGTGATGGATCTGCAGGCTTTCACCTCTCAATCCTATAAGCCAGTTCTGGTATCCTCATTTTTAAAATTACATTTATTTAGTTTGCAAGGAAAGGGAACACCTATGTGCTGTGGTGTGGACTTTGAGGTTAGAGGACAACTTGAGGGAGCTGGTTCTATCCTTGCTTGGCAACAAGCACCTTTAACAGTGAAGCCATCTCTGTGATCCTCGGTATCCTCGTTTCCCAGGTAAAATGTCTTATCCAGGAGACACTAGTATTCAGTAACGCCCTTAATCTGGAGCTGGATTACTTAGTTTCTGACCTTAAGGGCATTATTGCAACACAAGTCTATCCATCAATATTTTTAAAAGAAGTTTCAGCCAAGTATAGTGGATACCTATAATCCCAATACTCAGGAGGGAGAGGCAAGAGAATTAATGCAATTCAAGGTCAGGTGGAGATACAAAGTAAGACCCTGTGAGTTAAAAAAAAAAAAAGTTTCAAATGTTGAATTTTTTTTTAAAAAATTCTTTTTCAAAAAGAAAAGTCATGTATGTAAACAGCATTCTTATGTACCCTAAAGCACATTGGCATACTGTAGAGTGATTCCAGATTAAAGACTAAGAGAGAGGGGCAGCAAAATGGCTCAACGGGAAAGGTACTTGCTGCCATACCTGACAACCAGAGTTTGATCCTCGGGACCCACAGGGTGGATGGAGAGATCCAACTCTAGCGAGCTGATCTCTGACCTTCATGATGCATCCCACACACAGAGTAAATAAGTGGGATTTTTTTCTGTTTGTTTATGTTAAAAAAGGACATAAAGGGGCATGGTGGGCTGGGCGGTGGTGGCAAAGGCCTTTAATTCCAGCACTTGGGAGGCAGAGGCAGGTGGATCTCTGGGAGTCTGAGGCCAGCCTGGTCTACAAGAGCTAGTTCCAGGTCAGGATCCATAGCTACAGAGAAACCCTGTCTTGAAAAACCAAAAAAAAAAAAAAAAAAAAAAAAAAAATTAAAAATTAAAAAAATTTTAAAAAGGGGGAAGGCATTTGACAAATCTGAGTTAAGCCTGAAGATTTGTAACAATGTGTTCATCATCTTTTTTTTTTTTTTTGCTTGTTTGTTTGTATTGTTTTGTTTTTCAAGACAGGGTTTCTCTGTAGCTTTTGGAGCCTATCCTGGAACTTGCTCTGTAGACCAGGCTGGCCTCGAACTCACTGAGATCTACCTGTCTCTGCCTCCCAAAGTGCTGGGATTAAAGGCGTGTGCCACCACTGTCCTACTACAATATACTTTTCTGATACTACACAGGCTGGTATCAAACTTCCAGTCCCAGGTACTCTTCCTCTTCCCGCTTCAGCCCTCTGAGTAGCTGGGATTGTAGTCATCTACCACTTTGCCCCCAGCCTGTGACCTTTGTGTGCCTCTGCATGCCCACAGTTGCTCACACTTATGCATTTTATTTTCTTCAACTAGCTGAGAGTAATTGTTGCCTCCTTAACCCGTAATACTTGTGTTTTTCCTAAACAAAACAAAACAAAACCCCAAACAAACAATACTGTTGCTCATCCCTAGCAAGTATAGTGATTAGAGTCAGGGAGTTAAAAACAATGAACACGGCCAGGCCGTGGTGGGACAGCCAGGACTGTTACACAGAGAAACCCTGACTTGCAAAACCAAAAAAATAAAAGAAACACTAAAAGAAAAAAAGAGTATATTCTAGAACTCTCTAATGGATTAACAATCGATAAATCTAAAACTTTTCTCAAAATAAATATTAATCAGAATCTAGTATTTATAAATATTATAGTATTTATATTATTATATTATAGTATATATATTATCTCAGGTTTCCAGATTTTCACAATATGTTTTTGGAGAGTTGCTACATGATGTGACATTTTCATTTGTAAAAAGATGTCTGTAAAGACTTTTCTCTTTTTTTTTTTTTTCTGCTCTGGATTTCTGTAGCAACAAAAGAAAGGGCTTGTCTACTAGATGCTGCTAGGAGCCAAGCTCCTCCCAAGGCATGCACATAACACCTCAGCTAGGGAATGCTGCATCCAATGCCACTTCTAGCTGCACCTGTCCTTTCCAAACCGGGCGCTGCTGGCCCTACGTAACTCTTTAGTAACCAACCCTTTGTGCAGGAACCCACACAGAAGGGACACGGGGTAACTAAGCAGAGTCCAGGACACTCAGAGCAGGCAACAACCAGGCAAAGTCTCACCACATGACTCCATCAGCCCCACACACCAATTAACCTCCCATTAACTCAATGGCTCTGATTTCCACACTCTCAGCCCCTCAAAGAATGTGGAAAAAGTGATACTACTTCTAGGTCCCCTAAATGACACTTACATACTTGAACATCATCATGAGCTAAGAAACTAAAAAAAGAAAACTGAAGAAGCCAGAGTTTCTCTGAAAAAGATTCCCTCTGGTTTCCAGCTGGATCCCAGCACTCGGGAGCAGTGGCAGGGAATCTCTGAGTTCGAGGCCAGCCTGGTCTACAGAGTGAGTTCCAGGAAAGCCAGGGCTACACAGAGAAACTCTGTCTAAAAAATAAAAAAAAAAAAAACAGAAGAAGAAGAAGAAGAAGAAGAAAAGAAAAGAAAAGAAAAAGACTCCCTGGGCCAAAAGTAAAAAGATCAAGAGATCAAGTGGGATTCACTTCGTTTATCAAGATAAGGACTAAAGGAACACACAGTATGCATGCATGTGTGCTGCTTGTATGTCTGTGCTGTTAGTGTGTGGGGGTGGGAGTGTTAGGGACTGCCAAGATCTTCCACACTCTGGGCACAAGTTCTATTACTATTTCCCCAGCTTAGAATGTGCCCTTAAGACACTGGTATTGGTTTCCCTCCAGTAAGGAGGAGGAGAAAACATAAATAACTATATATGTATATCAGTTATATAGTTCGTGAGGAGTGCCTCAAACATGACTTCCAAACCAGCTTAGTCAGGGCAGCCTGCAGAGCCGTTCATTTCACTCCCCAGCCAGCTGCTTCTACCTCCTGTGGGTGAGGCTCAAACATGTCACAGACAAGAATGAGGGCCAAGCCTGCCAACAGCTGCACTTCTGTGCTGTTCTTCCAGGAAGTCTCTTGCCACTAGACACTGATTTCAACTGAATGAAGACATCTGTGCTCCAAGGGTGCTACCAAGTTCCCCGCAGTGCTCACTAACATCTGGGTTCACCACATGGGAAACATGTTCATCACTGTAGTCTAAAAGGTGTCAAAAGGCCACAGACTCATCTTTCAACCATTTCTAAATCAGCAGCAACACTGAGACATAATCCATATATGACTTATCCACCCAAAGTAGGTTTTGGTATGTGCTAAGTTAAGGTGATGACTATCATAATTTCTGAACATTTTTATCACCCATAACTCTGTGCCCACTGGTAGTCACTCTCCCCCCAACCTGAGAGCCCCAGCCCTAGACAACCACTCATCTATCTGCCTCTGTGGATCTGACCACATTTCATAGGGATGGGCTAACATGACTCTTGATTGGCTTCTTTCTTGTAACCAAGCCACCCATATTGGAACCCACAGCACTACTTATTGCTGAGTATTTCAGCTGATGAACATCTGAGGTGTATCTGTTTCAGCGCTGGAACATCTGTGTACAAACGTTTCTGTAAATGCCTTTATTTCTCTTGGCTATACATACACAAGTGATTCACAGAATAAGAGCATTCCTACCGTCAATCATCTGAAGAAATCCCTACTTTCCATGTGGGTTCCAAATGACATCACATCCTTTCAACATGTACATTTTTCACTTGCATTCTAGCGGCTGTGAGGTTTTCATCTGTGTTTCTCAAAAAGTTAATGATGTAGAACATCTTTTCATGTTTAGTGACCATTTATTTATCTTCTTCAGATAAACATCTATGCAGATCCTCTGCCTATTATTTTATTAGCTTGTTCTTAAGTTACAAGCTATTTACTTGATAATTCTCTATATACTCTAGAAATGGGTCTTTAGTAAGATTTGCGTGTATTTTCTCCCATCCTACAGATTTCACTTTCCTGTGTGCTCTCAGTGCTGGGGCCGGAATCCAGGGCCTTACACACATGAGCAAATACTCTCCTGAGCTCCAGCACCAGCCCTCGTCCTGATAGTGTGCTCTGAAGCACATGTTATTACCTTAAAAAATTAATTTTAGATTTATTGTATATGTCTAAGTGTCTTCCCTGCAGGTATGTCTGTACACCATATGCATGCCAACAGAGGTCAGAAGAGTTCATGAGATCTGTACAAATGGAGGTATGGATGGTTTGAACCACCATATAGATACTGGGAACTGAATCTGTGCCCTTTGCAAGAGACCTAGTGCTCTTAACTGCTGAGCCATCTCTCCAGGACCAAGTTAACACTTCTCATGAAGCCCAGTTTGTTTGTGCTTTCTTTTATCATTTCTGCTTTTGTTATCATATCTAAGAAGCCAAAATGATGGAAGTGGAGTTTTTGGAGTCAGATCTATGATACCAACAAGCTTTATAAACTTTCTTCTGCACTTCAGTTTCTTGCCCATAAAGCAGAGATAGTAATAGCTGTAACAAAGAGTTGCTACAACTAAATCATACATGTGAAACAATGCTGGCACCCTTGTGCATAAGAGTAAACCACCCTGTTGACAAAACACATTTGATTTTTATCCTCTGAGACACGGAAGACAATTTTCTACATTCTCTGAATGGAATAGAAGCTCAAAGAACTGAAATCACATATATGAAATTACCTAATGTTTCTTCTTTTAATAAAGAAATCAACAAACAGGAAGACAATGGGTGGGAGAAGGGAAAGCACCAAAATTAAAAGAAATTCTCTGAATGGGTAGACCCTACGATGGTTGCTACCTTATTTATTCATTGGTAAAGAGGGGTCACACTGTCATTGCTTTGGTCTGACCTACAGCCCAGTTGCCAACCACTTGGGCACACAGTCTCAGTGTGGCTAATGTGCCTAAGAGGGAAGAGAATGAACAGTCAAGAATGCAGTTCCCAAAATGTACAGCATAACAAGGCTGCCGGCTGCTTTTCTATTTCCTTACACCCCCTGTCCTCTCTCAGAGTGCCTTACTAGATGCTTTCCCTCATCATGGGAATTGGCTCCTTGCCCTGTAGACCCCAGTGTAAATGTTATTTCCTGGAGGAAGGATTTACAGCCACACTACTGCCTCATCATGCTTCGATGAGTCTACTGTGTCCTCTCAAAGCGCCCCAGAGTCTCCACCAATCTCCACACTGCAGAGCACAGAGAATATGCTGATTCTTGCTAATTCCCAGGCCCTAGCATCTAACAAGGGTGTAATGTACCTGGAACAAAAAAGAGCCCAGAGGAACAAGGAAGCACAACTCTATACCAACTACAGAAGGTTATTCACCTAACACAGGTCTCACTTTCCAGCCCCTCTAAAGTGATCAGGGAAATTCTGACCGTCACACCTGAGTGTGACGTATATAGTGGTCACTGTACAGATCTTAAACTTTTCCTGATAAACCTTTAGGGGAAAATAAGTGATCTCCATCTCCCATTCCCAACCCTGCCTTCTGTAGACTGCCCAGTAACAACTTGTCATTTTTCTACCATCTGATGGCAATGTCACAGGACCTGTGGCTGAAGAAGCTAAAGATACTGGGAAGGGTGAGCAAGTGGCCCAAAAGTCCACGGTAATGGTTAAAAGTCCCGAGCACTCATCTTTTCCCTCACTCTGGTCCTAAACTAGGAGCCAAGATACCACCTGCCACATGTGCTCAACCCCAGTGGCTACCTTATGGGAATGAGTGAATGCTGCAGGCACTATAGAAAAAGCACCCAGAGTGATGCTACTCCTGAAGGACTGCTGGGATCACAAACAGTTCTCACAGGGAAAAAAAATACTGCCAAGGACATTAACTGCGGAAGGTCAACAGACGGGGCCTCACTGCTCCCCGTGCCCTCCTGCACACTGCTCCTGAGGGAAGAACTGTGAGATGAGCGTGGCTGCCCTAAGCTCTGAAACTCGCCATTACCTCTTGCTGCTTCTCCTCATTGGGATAGGTGTCTACAAACACTCCCAGCCCCACAAATTTGTCCATGTTTCCAAACACAGGCCCTAGAGAGAGAGAACAGATGATGAACAATGATGTAAAGCCAAGAGTTGACAAAGGAATAACATCTTATATGACAGAGGAAACAGTGATATTCAAATGACTCTTAAGTATTTCCTAAGATGAGCACACACACATACAAGCACCAGCAAAGTGCATGACCTACAACTGGGCCCACTGAGCAGCTGTAGTTGTTTGCTGCTGACAGCAGAAAAGAGGGAAGGCCACTGTAACCTTGTTTGGTACTGTAGTAGCTCCTGATCCAAACTGGTTGCTAAGACACCCCTACCTACAGAATTTTGCTTCACAAACACTTGGTAAAGATTATGCCCCCAAGAGAGAACTGAATTCCCAAGTTCTAGTTCTTGTTGCAAGAGATCAGGTCAAATCAGGTTCAGCCTGTCATCCACTTGGAGCACTGACTCCAACAACAGCAAGGAAAAGAGAATTCATCTCTTAACTCAAGTGTTGAGATTGTTGAGTGTTTATGTCCAGAAGAAACCAGCTCATCGGCCTCCAGTGTTCATGAGAGCCAGTGCATTTGGCCAGGGAAACACAGAAAAAACCAACAAGCAAGAAATCATCACAGGATAAGCCAAGTTCAGATTGCTTAGGACTCAAAATCCCATGTCAGAGACTCAGTAAGTTAATGTTCATTTACAGACATCAAGGGAGAGAGAAACTAGAAGGACTCTTCTCAAAAAGAGGACACAGGAATAAACAAGCCTGATGCACCCATGGGGGAGCAACCCAGGGTCCCTAATACCTGGCTGCATTCGATCCTTTGTGTACCAGATTGCCAAGCCATCTCCATGCAGATTCTTCTTCCCTTGTCCGTGGATCTTGAAGTGCACCTGCAGTTCCCAGTCTTTCAGGAAACATGGCTAACATGAGGAAGACAGAAGTGTAAGGGAGGAGCATGAAAGCTGAAGCCCATAAAGCTCTCAGCAGCCATCTACAGACATGGAAAGCAGGTTCGGTAACAAGCTAGAGTTAAAATGAAGTCTAAGACTCTGGAAGTACTCCTGTCATAAAACCAAACAGACTGAGCCATTCAACTGGTTAAGGCGCTGCGTAGAAAAGGTAAACAAACCACCTGATTGTCCTCACATCTTCCAGCAGAAACAGGACAGTCCAGGCAAGCTGGCAAAGGCACCTCAGTCTGCCACAATACTACATCTACCTAGAAGCACCTCTCAGCTGACTGGGGAGAGGGCTGACTTAATACTTGTTTGCCACTGAAGATTATTCCTCTGACAAAAACACTCTAAAAAGCAGGGCTTCAAAGAAAGGTCAAAGCCTTGTTCATTTAAGAAAAAAAAAAGAAAAAAGAGTAAGAAAAGCTAAGTCTACACAGAGGTTTCCCGAGGTAATTAGCAGATGCGATGAAGAACTCTAATTAGCTAACTCTGGCATTTGGCCAATTTGAGGGGCAAGCCTGAGTTCCCAAGAGAACAAATGGTAAGCTACAATCCCCCAAACCTTTTTGCCCACAACTGGGAAGCATAAACGTGGCCGAGGCAAACACCATCCCCTTCTACTGGGACAGCCTCTTGGGGGTGGGGGAACACTAAGGAGATGGGTGTCACTCAGACTTCTGTCCAGTTTTAGAATTGTGTACCAAAAAACAGAGACAGTGGTGAGTGGCTAAGTGTTCAACACAGTTACAGTGTTTTCAGGAGACACCAGGGTGAGCACAGTCTTTGGTTCGGGGAGGCATCGAGTTAAAGTCTGCTATGAAGAAAGAAGGAAAGGGGTCAGTTGGGTTTGGCCAGGTTCAGCCAAAGGCTTTCCAAAAGCCTGTTCTGGGTCTTGAGCAACACATTGCTTGATCATTTTCAGTGTTTTGTTTGTTTGTTTTTAATTTCTGGGACATCATCCAAAAGAATTAGCATCAGGAATACAGAGTCAAAATGAAAAGAGGTTGGACACTTTTTCACAGCAGGGCGCCCTGATATCTCCAATAGTCTGCCCTAGTCTGTCTTTTCATTTTGGGTTATCTCTGCTTCATTTAGCTTTCAGGGCAAGAAAGATTTCAGTGGCAGAAAGCTGTCCTGCAGCCAGAGGCAGCACAATAGTCCTGGGAAGAAGGCAGGGCCAGAGAAGCAAGTCAGGACGTAATTGCTGCTAATTCTTGGCCTTGGGTATCACAATGCTATATAGTTTTGCTCAGGGTGACGTTTAACCATGGCTCTGAAACTTTGCTGCATGTTTGAAAACCCCAATGACCTAGCCAATCGTGTTCACGCCTTTAATTCCAGCACTGGGGTGGGGGGGGGGGGGAGAGGCAGGAGGATCTCTAAATTCAAGGTCAGCCTGGTCTACAGAGCTAATTCCAGGATAGTTAGGGCTATACAGAGAAACCTTGGTGGGGAGGGGGAGGGGGCAAGCAAACCAATGACCAAATTGTACCCTATTCCAATTAAATCTGAGGTGGCATCCATGCATTAAGTCCAGTGGACAGTCAAATCTGAGAACCACTGGACTGGAGAAATGGCTCAGCGGTCAAGAGCATTGGCTGTTCATCCAAAGGACCCAGGTTTAATTCCTAGCACCCACATGGCAGCTCACTACTGTCTATAACTCAAATTCCAGGGGGATTTGACACCCTCACACCAATGCACATAACATTAAATAAATTTTAAATAAAATTGAGAACCACTTGCACAAACTATGTATCCTACTCAAATAGCTCAAAAATAATTCCTGATTCATTCTGCTGAGAATATAGGTATCAGAAAATCTTATAGATTAAGGTATTAATCCTTGTCCACAAATTAGTAACTCATGAGAGCCCATCAATGCAACTGAGGGCAGGTCTGATAATAACATATATTTCTGTTACCGTTGTAACAAACTCTGCACAGTCTTTTCATGCCCACAGCCTGAACTCAAACAGGCAAGTTAAACAGTATTATGAAGTCAGTTAAACAGTGAAGACATAGAAAACTGAGAGGCTAAGCGACCTGCCCGGGGCTCATGGTGGCTGGGTAACCAAACTGGATTTAGAATCCAAGTCAGTCAACTGATTCTTGCGTCTTTTGCCATGCCCTCTACGGAGCTCCACATTACAATCTAGGTTACAGGCTAGCCTGTGCAGACAGCTCGCAGAACAAGTGCTCTTGGCCCTCTGGTCCTTTAGAACTCTCGGTTAAAAGAAAGTCCTCTTTTATGAGACCCACTCACACCATCCACAGCTGACGAGAAAAACCATGAGTGTAGTAAGATTTCTTCCCCCCTCATTTATTAGGAGCCCAGGAGAAAATATCAACGGATGCCAAGGTCATCCCGAAAAGTAACGTGGGCGTGAATGTTTAGGAAGGACCTGGAAAACAAAAGGATCATTTTACACGTGCGCAGCATTACCGTGCAGCCACGCCAGGTGCTCATCTCGGCATCATACCTCAAGGAAGACAAGGTAGCTAGAAAAGGCCCAGAGGACAAGCAAAATGACTAGAATAGCTCACAGTGGTTCTCACACCAAACAGAAACGCAAACTCTGGACTGAAAGAAGGATTAAGTTTGGGATATATGCATTTTTAATGCTTACTAGCATTTATTTCTCTAGTCATAGTGTCCCACTATGTTGCCCAGGCTGAGACTGAATTTCTGGGCTTAACTGACTTCCCTGCCTTAGCCCCCCAAGTAACTAGAACTCCAGGTGCAGCCCCATATCCAGAGTCAAGCAGCTGACTCAGAAGGATCACAGATTTGAAGCCAGCTTGGACTATTACCAAGTTCAAGGACAGCCTGGGTTACACTTCAAGAAGCAAACAACAAAGACAGTAACAGCAATGAAACAATAGGTTTTTTTTGTTTTATAAAGTAACTAAATAAGATTTAAGCTATTAAACCCCAAAACATGGTATGTTAGACCAATGAGAAAATGAATTATTTGCTCTAACAATAGGGCAACAGAGAAATATCTGATTTCTTTATTATAAAGTTCATCATTATCTCTGAACTAAAGACTTTTGCTTGTTTTTTTTTAATGATTTATTTATTTTTATTTTACGTGCATTGGTGTTTTGCCTGCATGTGTATCTTTGTGCGTGTTGGATGCCCTGGAATGGGGTGTTACAGACACTTGTACGCTGCGGGTGCTGGGATTTGAAGCTGGGTCCTCTGGAAGAGCAGACAGTGCTCTTAACCGCTGAGCCATCTCTCCAGTCCTCTAAAGAATTTATTACTTTAGAAGATGGAATTCTGGAAAAAGGATGGTAAATGCACTAAACTCCAAGTCATTTCTGAGTTTCTTTAGGACAGTCAGAGTCCTAACACAGGAAGCCTCTTACCACCCGATTCCACAAGGCACCCTGTTTACTTTGCATATCTGGAGTGAGGCGGATATACTGGGTCATCACCATGGCATTGCCCATCAGGTTCCACAGCGAAGAACTGCTTGTTCCCACACCTATGGGAGGGAATACATCAGCTCATATTCTTCATCATCAGTCACAAAGCCACCACATTCCTACCAAAGTTGCCGCCATTCTCCTTTTCCTTTAGTATTAACAAATAAACATTTTATTTTTGAAATAGGATCTTAATATGTTGCCCGGGCTGATCTCAAATTCCTAGACTCAAGCCATCCTTCTGCCTCAGCTGCCTTTATTACTGGAACCACAAGTACTTGGCATCACACCCTTCTCCTTCGGGTGAACCCAACACACCCCAGAGCTGTCATTTGTGAGTGACACAGTAACCATAGTTCAGATCTATTCTTCCCATTTTATGTGGGGGCGAACTTCAGCACCGTGGGAAAGGACAAGAGTTTTCTTACTTATACCAAAAAAGATTGACCCTCAAATGCCTGTGAGCTTCATCATATTCTTTTACAATCAAGTCTCTCAAATGTGAAGCTGAATCCTCCTCCAAGTCTCTCGGACTAAGTACCTCCAGGTTGAAAACCAGTCTAAGCCATAGCATCAGCAGGGACCAACGCTAAGGAGGTACTCGATACACCTGCTACATGAGCGACCTCTGAGCAATAGCGTGTGGCTTTCTGCGGTTTGGATCTTGTTTTCCGCACCCCCTATCCGCAGTTCTGTGTGGCAAACAAACTCGTATTAAGCTCTCTGAACTCACTGCTCTTCTCTGTAGACACCTGTGTCAATTTTCTGGCATTGAAGCTGTGCTCAGAGACCTAGAAATCCCTAAAGAGAGCAAAGCTAACCACCCTCTTTCATCATCAGAGCTCGCGGCCTGGGAAGGAGCAGGTGTTCTAAACAGCAAACAGACTTATTTTCTCCTTTCTCCCTCCGACCGAGTTCTACCCGGCTTCTTTCTCCTGGTTTAGTTCTAGATCAGTCACCTCTCTCTCCATCCCGACACTGGAGCATAGCTAACGGTCCTCAACCATCCATCCCTCATTTTTCTCAGTTCTCTCTCCTCCTCATACTTCTGTCCAACTCCAAACTCGTTCCTCTGAGCCTGACACTAGTGACATCTGAGAGCCCTGCCTAGACCTACTAGAAACTTCCAGCGCTCGGGAAGGGACGGGGGTGGGGGCGGACCCGGTCCTTCGGACCTGTGGCTCATCATAGAAGCGGGGATCTTCGGGGGCGCCCCCTCCCGCTGGTGGCTGCGTCTCCGGGGCCACCCTGATCTGCGTCGCCGAGCTCAGTCCCCGTGCCCTCCCCTGCGCGACCACCTCGCCCCGGGCGCCTCACCCTGGTAGGGCTTCGACAGCGAGTGCTCCCGTTTCAAGTACTCCACCGCTTGGCCCGCCCTGACGTGCCACGGCCCCTGCACAGACCCCAACAAAAGGAGAAGGAGCAATAGCCTGGCCCCGTCCCGAGCCCACGCGCGCAGCCGCCACCGCCGCCACCAAGAGGGTCTCACAGCTGCCGCCATCTTTCCCACCGCCGGCCCTTCATCAAAAAGCCCGCCCCGTTGCCCAACCCATTGGCCTGCAGAACCACCGGCCCGACCTCCCATTGGTTCCTGGAGAGTCCCCGCCCCCGCAGGTGAGTATCTCACCGATTGGCTGGCTGGTAGCAGTTGCCTTGCCAACCCAGGCAAGGGGCGTTGCCGAAGGTCCAGACCCCCTTTTTTTTTTTTTTGCCTTTGTTAACCAGGCCTGCTAGTTAACATAGTGATTCTTACTTTGTTTCTGCGTTCTGTAGTAAATTTAAAGCAATAAAACATTTTTTTCCGATCCCAAGTAAATGTTCTATCGTCACTGCTATTTGCATTTACCCGACTGCCAAGCTATCAGTTAGGAAGACAGAAACGAAGGGAGCAATAGGCAAATCCATTGGTAAAGGACCTGGCCTAAAATGTGGGGAACCGTTCGGTAATCCCAGCACTCTGGAAACTGAGGCAAGAAGATGGGGAGTTCAAAGTCAACACAGTGAGGTAAAGAGCAACCTCAGTGATTCATTAAAATGAAACAGCTGCAAGAGAAACAAAAAAACAAAAAAGAGAAAGCTGGCAAATTATAAAATGTATATAAAAGACTAAACAAGCACTATCAAGCAACATCACCAAATAGTATTTATAGAAATGAAATGTTTGTCAAACTGTGAGGAGAGATTGAAAACATGCAATCCTTTCCTTCTTTCATTGCTTCTTTCAAATGTATCCAACATGGTTTCATCATCTTGTTATTAATCAGTTTGCCTTCATCTACAGGAAGGAGACTGGGCACATAAAGTTCCCTGCCATCTGGCCCTGACCCTCCCCTACAGCCAAACTGCCCACAGAGCCCTTATTTCACCAACAGCTTCCGGCCTCTTCCCCTGCTCACTCACTTCCTACTCTTTCAGAAACTGGCTTCCTCTTACCTACTTCCTCCTGGAGGCTTTTGTTGATTCCCTCGGGCCAGAGCGTGTGTGCACCTCTGAATTCTGAATACACTCTAGGGATATCTGCAAAGGATTTATCAGATCTGCGTTTACATCTTCCCAATAGACATAGTCAGAAGTTGCCGCTCTCCTGAACATGAATAACCAGAAACATAACATGAGTTTGCTTCAGGGAAGAGCAGCTTTTACCAATGATCTTTTACAAACTCCACCCAAAACAGATGCATGGTGACAGACACAGTTAATCTGTTTATGTCCATACCTTGATTGTAAAGCCCTTCATGACCCACAATGGCCGTAGGATAAAATCCAATCTCCCTAGTGTGGCATTCAAAGCCCTTAACAACCAGATCAGATCAGTGTGTACACAGGTCTATTATGATGGGTGTCACTGGAATTATGTAACTCGGTTAATAGATTATGCATTTTTCTCTTACAAGGAATGCAGCTAATGAGCTACAGGAAGCAGTTCTTACTCACTTCCTACACCAGGTCCCACCCACTTCCCCACTCCCTAGCCTTTATCACCAATACAGAGTAAGGGTTCTAATGGTTTGGAAGAATTATTTCCACTGTATTCCTCTGTCAGCTACATTGCTTGCATTGTGCTTAAATAATAAAATTTAACCTTTAATTACTTTTATTTACTTCTTCGGCTATCCCATTGTCCTGGGTTTTCGCCCTTCCTTGTGGAGCTGTGGTTTAAACCCAGACCTTGTACATGCTAGGTAAATGTTCTGCCATTAAGCTATAGCTCCAGCCCTATTTATTTCTTTATTTTTGTGCACTATAGAGGAATTAAATGAAGAATTTCATGTATATTAGGCAAGTACTATACCACTGAGCTATGCCCCCCCCCAACCTCCTTTCCCTTTAAGACAGGGTCTCCTTTGTAGCCCAGGCTGCTACAGAACTCACTTGGTAGCCTAAGGGCGGAGGAGGGGCTTTGAACTCCTGATCCTAGTTCCTCAGCCTCCCTAGTGCTAAAATGACATGTGAACAGGCCTGGCTCCAGCTCCCCATTTCTAAGTACACCATACAGCAGGGCTTAGTAATATAAACCCATGTTACATAGCTGTCAGCCAGATTTCTGATAGATGTTCATCACCAGATTCTCATTGTAAGGTGATGGGAGAATAAGGCAAATGAGCAGGCAAGGTGAATTTGCCGGCCAGGAAACCAGATGGTTTTCTTCAGGCTATCGCAATAGGGAGACTGCCCATTAACGATGAAGATATATAAAAGGAATGGAACCCAAGGTTCTAGGGAACAGATAAGCAAGGTGGTCATCACGAGAAGGATGAAGGGAGAATGTCTCATCAGGATTACTCTGGAAGAATTAGGCAGTGGCTCACACCTGTACCTAACACTCAAGAAGCTGAGGCAAGAGAATTGCTACAGCTTTGAGGCCAGTCTAATTCATGTAGCAATTACCAGGCCAGCCAGAGCTATGCAGGAAAATCCTGTCTGGAAAAAATATATACATACATATATGTTTATGTATATAAAAATACACACACATATACATACAGAGAGAGAGAGTTAGGTTTAGAGGTATGTAACAACTTTTATTTCAGCACTTGGTAGACAAATGCAGTTGGATCTTTGTCTAGCTTACATAGTGGTTCCAGGCCAGCTGGCGTTATAGTGAGACCCTGTCTCAAAAATCATTATTGTCATCATCATTATTCAATAAAGAAGTGGGTTTTACTTTAGACTATTCTAGAGAAAGACAATTATTTAAAAACATTCATTTCTCTGAACAGGAAATGGTGAGGGGACACAGAAAAGCTGCCTTCCAGAAGAACGGCCCGGTCAATCAGCAATATCAAAGTGCTGAGCTGTAAAGAGAAAGAAGAAAAGCTGTGATCTCCTCCCCACATGACCCTACTCACCAAGTGCCTTCTGAAAGATGGGTTAGGGGTTAACCTGCCACCCTTTCTGCTGTCAGACACTCCCGTGATCTGGGGATGCCTAACTCCAGGGCAGGCGGCATCTGTAAAATGCCCATTGTGCATCCCTTTGGCTCTGGGGACGGTGGTGCCTCCACTTTGTCATTCTCTTTTCTTTCTTTCTGGTTTTCAGAGACAGGGTTTCTCTGTGTAAACCCTGGCTGTCAAGGAATTTGCTTTGCAAATCAGCCTGGCCTCAAACTCAAAAATCGCCCTGCCTCTGCCTCCCAAGTGCTGGGATTAAAGGTGTGTACCACTGCACCTGGCTGGAAAAGGTGTTTCTGAGTCCCCTAGTTGGGTCTCCTTATAACTTTATTCAAGTCAAACCTGGTCTTCTAATAAGTTCATGAGGACTCCCGACATTCTCTCTGTCTTAGCAGTTTCCGTTTCTCAGTAGAAATCAAGAACCTGTTGGGGAGAACCTGTCAGTTAAGAACCCTGGCTCTGCAGACATCCAGGCTTGGATTCCCAGCCCTTCCATGGTGTCTCAGAACTGTCTGTAGCTACAGTTCCAGAGGATCCGATGTTCTTGTCTGATCTTCAAGGGCACTACACAAAAATGTGGCATACAGATACAGGCAGGCAAAACAGCCACACACATAAAATAAAAATAAATAAATCTTTAAAAATAGAAGTTCTGGACATAATGATAATGATGCATGCCTGTAACCCTGGCACTCAGGAGGGTGAGGCAGAAGGAATGCCTCACATTGAGGCCAGCCTTGGCCCTTGGCAACTGAGCAAGATCTAAGACTTTGTCTAAAAACTCTTTTTTAAAGGGGCTTTTTTGGGTTTTTTTGTTTGTTTGTTTAAACCGAAAAGGGGGGCTGGAGAGATGGCTCAGTGGTTAAGAGCATTGCCTGCTCTTCCAAAGGTCCTGAGTTCAATTCCCGGCTGCCCACATGGCTAGCTTATGCTCCAAAATAACAACACACAAACTGTATTCATTTAAACACTGCTTGGCCCTTTAGCTCTAGCCCTTACAGGCTAATTCTCACATCCCGATCAACCCATCTCTAATAATCTGTGAGCACCGGTCTTACCGGGAAAGGTTCAGCATGTCTAACCTGGCGGGTTGCTTCATCGCATGCGTCATTCGGAGCATGGCATCTCTCTGAGGCGTCTGCTCCCGAGAGGAGAGCTGTGGAGTCTGAGCTCACTTCCTCTTCCTCCCAGCGTTCTGTTCTGTTTACTCCTCCCACCTATATTCTAACCAATGAGGGCCAAGCAGTTTCTTTTTATTTAACCAATGACCTTCCTCCATCATTTCCCCTTTTTCGGTTTAAACAAAAAAAAAAAAGAGGCTTTAACTTTAACATAGCAAAATTACATATAACAAAAGTAAAAGTTACAATAATCTTTATCATAACTAAGGAAAACTATAACTATAAATAACTATTCTTAACTCCATCAAAGACTCCAGAAAGATACAATACTACCTAAGCAAACAAGAAAAAAGCAACTTTTAAAACTCGAGAAATGACAGAGACATCTCGCTGCCTGGACAGTCACCCAAAGTTCCTCTGTACCATTGGGGCATCCATCTTCAGCCTTCAGGCCCATGGTATCCAGCAGACATTTCCATAAAGCAGGAAAATTCAAAGTCAGTTCAGTCACTATCTGTTGTGTCCTGCAGAATGTCTCGCAGACTCTTTCATGAATCAGGAACCCCGAAAGATCATCTCACCTTAGGCAAGTTCAGTAATCCTCTCTCTGAGGGTTCTCTGTGTCCAGTTTATGCAATAGTCCAGGCAAGAGCAGTTTCTTGCCCAAATGGCTATCAAACTCCATAACGAGCCTCTTCGATGCCCATCTTCCTCGTGAAGTAGATTGGTGCTGCCAAGAGCAGAGTGTCTCATTGTCATGAAAAGTCCTAAGTTATTAAAACATTTAAAATGCCATATTCTATAATCTTTGAAAAATATGAAGAATGCCTATCTAAAATATATCTACGCACATCTAGAAAATATTAACTAACATGACTACAAACTTGACTATTATTTATGATTATCCATCAACAACCTATATTTCCTAATTATACATTACATTTTAATAATGAACTACACAATCACAATACCTTAATCAATATCAGAAATATATATACATATAACAAAATTGACCATAAATCTCTATCAATAAAGCAAAATCTATACTAATGCATGATGGAGGAAGGTCATTGGCTAATAAAGGAACTGCCTTGGCCCATTTTATTGGTTAGAATATAGGTGGGAGGAGTAAACAGAACAGAACGCTGGGAGGAAGAGGAAGTGAGGTCAGTCTCGACAGCTCTCCTCTCGGGAGCAGATGCCTGAGAGAGACGCCATGCCCCGCTCCCGGGCAGACACACGCCATGAAGCAAGCCGCCAGGTTAGACATGCTGAAGACCGGGAAAGGTTCAGCCTGTCTAACCTGGCGGCTTGCTTCATCTCGTGCGTCTGCCCGGGAGAGCGAAGCATGGCATCTCTCTGAGGCGTCTGCTCCCGAGAGGAGAGCTGTGGAGTCTGAGCTCACTTCCTCTTCCTCCCAGCGTTCTGTTCTATTTACTCCTCCCACCTATCTTCTAACCACTGAGGGCCAAGCAGTTTCTTTTTATTTAACTAATGACCTTCCTCCATCATCTCTCTCTCTCTCTCTCTCTCTCTCTCTCTCTCTCTCTCTCTCTCTCAACATCTTCCAGCAACAGCTCCCAATAGATCACCAGCAAGGGGTGAGGCTTCATGTCTGCTTCCCTTCTCCCTGCTGAGATTTGATTTGGCTTGACTTTGCACTGGGCTTGTACACATTGTCCTAACTGTCCTGAGTTCCTATGTGCATCTGCTCTGCTGTGTCTGGAAGACACCGTGCTCTTGCAGCTTATCCACTGACTCTGCCTCTTACGCTCTTCCCACGCTTGCTTCTGCAAGGATTCCTGAGCTTCGGGAGGAGGATGTGCAGTATAGGCATTCCGTTTGGGACAGAGCATATTCTCTTACGCTCTGTACCTTAGCCAGTTGTGGGTCTCTGTGTTCATCACCATCTCCTGCTAATAGAAGCTTCTCTGATGAGTTTTGAGAGATGCATTCATCTATGAATAAAACAACAGGTCATTAGGAGGTGTGGCTGAAAGGGTCTCAATATGTGGTCCAGGTGTGCCTCCAGCTTGAGAAGCTCGTACCTAAACTTGAAGTCTTCCTGCCTTAGCCTCTTCAGTGTTAGGATTATTGATCTGCAGGACTACGCATGGCCTTAAACACTTTGTGAAATGTATTCTGGGAAAGTGACTCTGGCCCTTTTAAAAGGAAGTATTTGGGAGAGTGCATGCCTATTAATCTGGGAGAGTCAGCTGCAGTATCACATGCCTATAGCCGCAGCAGTCAGGAGGATTGCCCCAAGTTGGAGGCCAGCCTTGTTTACTTAGCAAGTAGACATTGTTACACACCACACACACACACACACACACACAGAGAGAGAGAGAGAGAGAGAGAGAGAGAGAGAGAGAGAGACTACATAAAAGGAAAGAAAGAAAGAGAAGAACCTAGAACCTGCAAGGAAAATCAGCGTCTTAGAGACAAGTGGAAACCATGAGCATGTCTAGAAACCAGTCTGGAACCTGGGAGGGTCACCTGGTCCAAGTCCTGAGCCTACTTGATGGTGGTGGTTCCCAATATAAGCAGAGGATGCTGGTTCTCGTGGAAAGCTAAGAGGCCAAGGTTAGACTGAACACTGAAGACTAGGCTTGTGTGGGTATGGCCACATACACCTGTTATCCTAGCACAAAGAGGCACAAGTTCAAGGCAAACCTGGTCTGTATAGTGAGTTTCAGGTCAGCCAATGCTACAAACATAATAAAAATGTGTGTAAGGAGTCCAACTGTGAAAACATGGTAGTGTTTCTCAAATTACATTACTCTTTGTTTTTGAACATCTAAACTCACATATGGCTAAGGGTTTTTGTTTTGTTTTTCTTTGCCTTGGGGGGCGGTTTGTTTGTTTGGTTTGTCTTTTTTTTTTTTTTTCAGTACAGGGATTTTCTGTGTAATCTTGGCTGTCCTGGAACTCGCTCTGTAGAACAGGCTGTCCTGGAACTCAGAGACCTGCCTACCTATGAGCCATCTCTGTGAGTTCAAGTCCAGTCCAGTTTACACAGAAAGTTTCAGTCTAACTTGGGCTACACAGTGAGATCCTATTTCACAACAAAACAAAACAAATGAAAACAAAACACAGACAACATTCTCACTAGGTAGTCCAGGCTGGCCTCAAACCAATCCTCCTGGGTTAGCCTCCAAAGTGCTCAGCTGACGTGAAGAACACCCTCAGCAGCTTCCCTCTCGTTGGTTTACACTGAGGATGGTTGTTGTGTGAAGGTCACAGACTACCACTGAGCTGTATCCCTAGCCCACAGCTGTTCCTTAAATAAAGATTTCTAGCTTCTGTCCTGAAAATGTGTGTGTTCTTTAGCTTCAACATTTCTCCGGGAACATGGCTCCTTGGAATGCTGGAGACAATCAGGGTTGGATTTCAGCATTGTGCCATGCTGGCCTGTCTAGTCCCTTGGCCACAAGCAAGGTATTTAAGGTGTTTGGGACCTGTTTTTTTCTGTGTGTAAAAAGGGAATATCACAAAGATTCACATCATAGAATTACTCTAAGTACCAAAGTGGAGTAAGAAGAGAAAGGTGAGAGGCTAAGACACACTTAGCACTTGGTAAGTGGGAGTATGGGTTTGATTTATGAAAGAAGGTCTCATTATGAAGCCCAGAATGGCCTAGAACATGCTTTATAGACCAGGCTGGCTTTGAACTCATAGATTCACCTGCTTCTGCCTCCCAACTGCCGGGGTTACATGCAAAATCATGCCCAAATCAGGCTTAGCTTTTAAAAAAAATCATTAATTAATACTTATTCCCTTATATCTTTGTGTTTCATTGTCTTAGACGATGTTGTTAGGCAGCGAAGGCCAATTACAAACCCTTAATGGTTCCACCTCTGTCTTCCAAGTGCTGAGATTATAGTCATGCATCACAATGAAGCATTTCTAAAAATCTTTATTATTTTATTATTTTACTTATTGGGGGCCGTGTATATGCCACAGTGTGTGTGTGTGTGTGTGTGTGTGTGTGTGTGTGTGTGCAGGTAAGAGGACAGCTTGTAATCCTAGGGATTGAACTCGGGTTGTCAGGCTTGGCAGCAAGAGCCTTTATCCACTGAGCCATCTTGTCAGCCTACAATACAACTTCTCAGCTGGACAGCTTCCTATCACAGGTACCTAACAGACCATCAACAGTACTCTTCCAAATGTTCTCATTTCTATCACATCCATCACTCCTCCACTAAGGACTCTTGTCTTCCCCCTAACTGGATTCAAACCAAACCACAGGTTGTAGGTCAATGCCAAGGCTTTGACTATGACGTCAAAAGAAATGGGAGTGCTTCTGGTAGCGAATATACCTTCTCAGTAGTTTTTAAAGGGTCACTCTGGCTGTTGACTTAAAAAAACATAGACTGTAGGGGAACAAGACAGAAGCGGAGAAGCCAGACAGGAGACAAATGGGCGATCCAAAGGAGAAGGAAAAGTGTCTGGGATGGGTGATGACAAGGAAGTGGGGAAGCCTAGTTGGGTTTTATGTTATTTTTAGATTTGATTTATTTTGTTTGTGTGTTTTGGCTGCATGCATGTAAGCATATCACGTGTGTGCAGTGCTTGTGGAGGCCAGAAGAGGGAGTCAGGTCCCCTGGAACTGAAGTTACAAATGGTTATGAGCCACCACCATGTGGATCCTGAGAACTGAGCCCAAATCTACAAGAACACAACTGTTCTTAACCACTGGGCCAGCTTTCTATTTACTAGCTGGATTTTATCTATCTATCTATCTATCTATCTATCTATCTATCTATCTATCTATCGGTTGTGGTTCTGAGGATTGAACCCAGGATCTAAATGAGCTATACTAGCGGACAATAAGGAATACTGAGAATTCAAGAACAATCGCAGTGGGTCTTTGATCCTACTGCACGTACTGGCTTTGTGGGAGCCTAGGCAATTTGGATGCTCACCTTACGAGACCTGGATAGAGGTGGGCAGTCCTTGGGCTTCCCACAGGTCAGGGAACCCTGATTGCTCTTTGAGCAGATGAGGGAGGGGGACTTGATCGGGGGAGGGGGAGGGAAATGGGAAGCGGTTGCGGGGACGAGGCAGAAATCCTTAATAAATAAATAAATTTAAAAAATAAATAAATAAATAAATAAATAAATGAGCTATACTATCAGCCTCAGCTATCTACATTAAAATGGTACCACCAATAGAGAGAGATTGGTTATTCAAAATGTGAGCCCGTGGGGGATGTTTAAGATTCTAGCCTGAGCTAGTCATGGTGGCCCAGGCCTTTAATCCTAGCATTTGGAAAGTGATGGAGGAAGGTCATTGGTTAAATAAAAAGAAACTGCTTGGCCCTCAGTGGTTAGAAGATAGGTGGGAGGAGTAAACAGAACAGAATGCTGGGAGGAAGAGGAAGTGAGCTCAGACTCCACAGCTCTCCTCTCGGGAGCAGACGCCTCAGAGAGATGCCATGCTCCCAGCTCCCAGGCAGACGCACGCGATGAAGCTCCGACCCAGGATGGACATAGGCTAGAATCTTCCCGGTAAGCGCACCTAGGGGCGCTACACAGATGATTAGAAATGGGCTAAATTAATATGTGAGAATTAGCCTAGAAGAGGCTAGATAGAAATGGGCCAAGCAATGATTAAATGAATACAATTTGTGTGTTGTTATTTCGGGCATAAGCTAGCCAGGCAGCCGGGGTGCTGGGGACGCAGCCCCGCTGCCCTTATTACTACAGGAAAGCCAAGGCCAGGAGGCCTTCCTTGAGTTTGGGGACAGCCTGGCCTACACAGTGAGTTTCAGGACAGCCAGGCTTAAGGAGAACCTATCTCGAATAAGCAAAACAAAACAAAAAACAATAACATTCAGTGAAGGGGATGTTTCTGTATATCCTGCGGGAGCCAGACCCCTGATGGCTATTTTCAATTTAGGGTCTTTATGTGGGTTCTTCCCTCCAGAATATCAGATACGATCCATGTGACCCACGAAATAGGAATGTAATAGGAAGTAAGTAGTGATTTGTCCTTTTGTGAGACAAGATCACAAAACAAACCTCGTCTTCCCACCAACCTTTCTTGGATCACTTGTTCTGGGGAAAGCCAGTTACCTAATCCTTCAAACAGACAGAATAATGCGAAAACTCCAGCCTCTTACCGGTGGCCAGGGATGAGAATTTGGAAGTGGATTTTCCAGCCCCCATCAACCATTCAGATGACTGCAGCTCCAGACAGCCCTGAGTACAATTTGTGAGCCAGAACCACCCAGATAAACTGTTTCCCTGATTCCTGACCCATGGAATTTGACTTAATAAATGTTTACTGCTTTGAGCCTCTCAATTAGGAGGGGGCAGTAATTTGCTACACAGCAAACAAACAAAACAACAACAACAAAACTAACATACCTCCCACAGTCAAGAGGTGGGGGTGACCCAAGAAAGAAAAAGAGATTGTCACTTCCTGCCGCCATCAAACCTCTGCTTCAGCAGATGTAACACTCCGCCCTAGGACTATGCAGAGGGACAGGAAGGCAAAAGTGCTCACCACTAATGACCTGAGATCTATTCCTGGGACCCACATGGTGGGAGTAGAGAACTGACCTTTGACCTCTACATTGGAGCCATGGCATACACTTAAATGTATACACAGTCACATAAATAACTGTTTTAAGGATCCACCATCTGTCCAGCCCGGGTACACCTATAGTCCCAGCTCTCAGGAGGCAGAAATTGTAGGATTAACCCAAATTCAAGGCCAGCCTGGGTTACAGTGAGCCCCAGGCCTCTCAGGGCTACATAGTAAGGTCTTGTCAGTCACAAGACCACAGAGAAAATCCAAAATTTGGAGACAAGTTATACTCTTCGAAGCAGTGAAGACCGAAAGTGGAGTGAGGTGGAAGAGTTAAATTGTGGCAGATCGTTGAGTGATGATGGTGCACACCTTTAATCCCAACACTTGGGAGGCAGAGGCAACTGGATCTCTGTGAGTTCAAAGCCAGTCCGGTCTACAAAGAATGTTCCAGGACAGTCAGGGCTACACAGAGAAACCCTGGCTTTAAAAATGGAAAAAAAAAAAAGATAAAAAGAAAAAGAAAGGAAAAGAGAAAAAAGACTTTAGTTTAAAAAAATAGATTTACATGTTTTTCTTACATGTTTATTTTGCATGTTTGGATGTTTTACCTCCATGCATATATACCATGTGCATGGTTGGCACCTACAAAAAATCAGAAGAAGGTATCTGTTGGATCCCATGAATTTGGAGCTCTGGGGCCATAGAGATGAATAAGTGGATAAAAGTGCTTGTTGCTAGCCGGGCGATGGTGGCGCACGACTTTAATCCCAGCACTCGGGAGGCAGAGGCAGGAGGATCTCTGTGAGTTCGAGACCAGCCTGGTCTACAGAGCTAGTTCCGGGACAGGCTCCAAAGCCACAGAGAAACCCTGTCTTGAAAAAACAAAAACAAACAAACAAAAAAAACAACAAAAAAGTGCTTGCTGCCAAGCCTAAGGACCTGAGTTCAAGCCCCAGTGCTTACACAGCAGAAGGAGAAAACCAACTCTGGAGATCAGTTGTCCTCTGATCTCCAAACGTGTGTAGCAGCACACACATATATACACATGCTAAAATAAAGAAATGCAAAAACTATTTTCCAATATTTGTTTTTATTTATCAGTTCATTCTCTGCAACCACAGGGAAGCTCACAGTCTGTAACTCCAGGCCAGGGGATTTGATACCATCTTCTGCTCCTCCATGGGCCCTGAACACACATGTTGCATATATATACAAACACTCATTAAAAAAAAAGTAAAATCTAAAAAAGAAAAGACATGGGAGAAGATGAAAGAGGTTCCCATCCATCCCCAAGGGCAGGAGTGGATTGAGCCATGGAGAGGACAGGCCCTGGAACAGATCAAAGTAATCCCCTGCAATTCAATTTAAGCTAGCCTTTTCCTTCAGATAGTGGAAATAATTGTATTCCCCCCCTCTGGTTGACTAATATCTTTGTTTATTTGTTCTTATAACAAATTCCTTGAGACCAGTTAGTTTATAAAGAATAGATGTTCGCTGGACTCACGGCTCTGGGGTGGGAGAAGTCCAAGAGCAGGTTCTCAGCAGCCGGTGAGAGCCTGTGCCTGTGCCATACCATGGCAGAAGAATTGCCATGGGGAGACTGAAAGCATGCCAGGCCCTCTCCCTCTTCTAAAGTCACTAGTGCCCTCATTCTATTGCCCTCATAGTGATCTTGACTAATGCTAATTCCTTCTTAAAGTCTCTACTTGCAGATACCATCAACACATGACTTTGGGGGCTGAATTTCCAACACATGAACTCCAGGGGACACACCCGAACTATAGCCCCAGGAAGGACTGTGCAGCCAAGAATTTAGATTAGGACAGAGCCTGCCTCTGATTCAGTCCTCTTGTGTAAAAGGCCCTGAGGCCCAGCAACACACACTACAGGCTCTTCCGAGGAGCTTGTGTGGTGGCAATCATTAGCTAAACCTGAGGAAATCTGGACACCTGGGAATGAAGATCTCATGCCCTGATTTCTGGGTGCGGCTGGAACACAATCAAAACTTGCCTCATTGATTTGCCCGAGCTGATTGATTGCCACATTGTAAAATTACCGTGTTACTATCGCTGTGATGAAACACCATGACCCAAGCAACTTGGGGAGGAAAGGGTTCATTCAGCTTATGCTTCCACATCATAGATCATCATCATAGGAAGTCAGGACAGGAGCTCAAGCCAGGTGGGAACCTGGAGGCAGGAGCTGGTGCAGAAGCTATAGAGGGGTGCTGCCTACTGGCTTTCTTATAGAACCCAGGACCACCAGCCCAGGGATGGCACCACCTACAATTACTACTTAAGAAAATCCCTTACAGCCAGATCTTATGGGGGCATTTTCTCAGTTGAGGTTCCCTCATTTCAGATGACTTTTACTTTTGTCCAGTTGACGTGAAACTAGCGAGCACACCATGAATGTGCCAATGACACCAATGACAGAGAACTGGCAAAGAGAACATTCTAATCCTCTTTCCCAGGGCCAAGGGCAGTTCCAATGGGATGCTTTTAGCAACACATGAGACCAGTATTGTTCTTGTTGTGGATTGCTGAAGACATCAATTTAAGCTGGGTGGTGGTGGCCAAGTGGCTCTAGCACTCAGGAGACAGAGGCAGCTGGGTCTCTGAGTTTGAGGCCAGCCTGGTCTACAGAGTGAGTTCCAGAACAGCCAGGGCCCAGTGCTACACAGAGAAACTGTCTCAAGAAAGACAAGAAAGAAAGAAAGAAAGAAAGAAAGAAAGAGAAAATCAGTTTGACTGGGTCAATATCAGACTTTTTTTTCTCTCTCTTTAGAAGTAAAATACCAAGGCCAGAGAGATGGTTCAATAGTTAAGAGCTCCAATGGAGGTTCTGGATTCAGTTCCCAGCACCTATTTAGTGGCTCACAATTATTTATAACTCCAGTTTCAAAGGTTCTAAAACCCTCCTCTTACCTCCGCGGGCACTGGGCACACATGTGGTATACACACATGTTGGAAAAACTAAATGCATATAAAATTAAATAAATCTTAAAAAAATAAAACACAATAGATGGGCTAGAGAGGTGGCTCAGTGGTTTAGAGTACATACAGCTGAGCTGGGTCCAGCACTACATCCTGTAGCTCTCACGACTGCCTCTCTCTATTCCAGCTCCTCTAGCTTTCCTGGGCTCTAGTACACATGTACACACACACACACACACACACACACACACACACACGGAGGGGAAGAGAGGGGGAGCATGGGGGAGAAAGATTGAAGAAAGAGAGAAGAGAGAAGAAAAGGGGGAAAGAGAGAGCCTGTGCGAGCAAGGACTAAACAGTCTCAGGAAGCCGACTTGTAGTTTTGTATAGAAAGCCACTGGCTAAGTGCTTCTTCCTCTTCTATCCTAATCCCTGGCACTGTCATTCCTGCCTCTTTTTTGTTTGTTTTGGTTTTTGGTTTTTGGTTTTTTTTGTTTTGTTTCGTTTTTGGAAACAGAGTTTCTCTGTGTAGCCCTGGTTGTCCTGGAACTTGTAGGCCAGACCAGCCTCAAACTCATAGAGAGCTGCCTGCCTCTTCCTCCTGAGTACTGGGATTAAAAGCATGTATTACCATGCCGGGTTTAAGAATATTTTCAAGGGCTGGAGAGATGGCTCAGAGGTTAAGAGCATTGCCTGCTCTTCCAAAGGTCCTGAGTTCAATTCCCAGCAACCACATGGTGGCTCACAATCATCTGTAATGAGGACTGGTACCCTCTTCTGGCCTGCAGTCATACACACAGACAGAATATTGTATACATAATAAATAAATATTTTTTAAAAAAAGAATATTTTTAAAAACTGGGGAGATGGTTCATGGAAATGGCAAAGGTCCCATATGTGCCCGCAAAAGGCAGAAATAGGGAGTCCCTAGAAGAAGCTGGCTCGCAGGACTAGCCATCCTGGTGAGTGCCGGATCTGTTGGAGAAACACTGCTTTTGTCTTGCCAGGCATTGCAAAAATGGAAGAAGCTTCTGTGAAATTTCTTTGGGTTTAATTTTACCCAAAGCCAGGTGGGCACTGGAATGGTCCTTAATCCTTACAATTATTCTCTTGATATTCTGCCCTCCCTTTCTCCACTCTGTAGATTGAGCCCTGGGGCCTGGCATATGCTAGGCAAAGCAATCCAGCATCAAATTGCATGGTGTAAGCCTAGGGAAGGCTCACTGATCAGGAGGCCCTACAGCGTGCTGCCCTTTGTATTTTCTCTTATCTTTTCCAGGCAAGGCTGCCTCTATCTGTTGATCATTTGGGATAAGAAGCTTGAGAAAGTGAGACTTGTCAAGGCCAGGAATGAACAAACCCACTGATCAGCTTCAAATCCACACAAGGGTCAGAGGTGCCAGGGAGCGGTGATCCCAGGCACTTAGCTTTGAATCCTCTGTCAACAGTCAGGTTTGTTATCTCAGTCTTTCCTTTTCTCCAGCATCACTAGCTAATCCCTAACAATACAAAAAGGTCAGGGCTGTGGGTTCAGCTTAGTGGTAGAGCATATCTTTACAAGTATGAGGCCCTGTGTTCCCTCTCCAGCACCAGATACCAAAGCACCCTGAAGAGGTGGGGGTGATGGCACTGGCCTGGAATGCCAGCACTCAAGAGCTTGGTGGCCCAGGGTATTGAGTTCAAGGCCAGCCTGTCACCAACAAAGAAACAGACAACCTGTTGGATGGAGGACCATCGATGTAAACCACAATCTTAGAACAGAGGACTTATTTCAAGAATATATAATGAACAGGGATGAAGCCCAATGTTAGAACACTTACGTGCTACACAAGTAAAAACCTTAGGTTTGATCCCTACACTAAAGAATCAAAAGAGATAGAAACAGACATACAGACAGACTATCTTTGTGTGTTTTCAGAAGCAGAAGAAAAATCTTGCTGGGGTAACCAGACTTGGGGACAAACAGGGTCTCCTGGATGATGGATGGTAGGCTGGATGCTGGGGTCCTCTGGATGCTGGGGTCTCCTGGATGCTGAACGGTAGGCTAGATGCTGGGGTCTCCTGGATGCTGGACGGTAGGCTGGATGCTGGGGTCTCCTGGATGCTGAACGGTGGGCTTCTCTCTCCCTGATTTGCATAGACTTCCAGGTTCTAACCCCTTTGAAGACCTGTCTCCAGCTCACTTCTATCCAGCACCTCTGCCACTCCATCTTCCTTGCTCCCTTCCCCAGAGGCCAGTGTCCAGATGTGATCTGTTTGGTCCTATGTGACCTTTCTCTCAGCTTCTCCCTCCTGCCCCATCATTCTCTACAGATCTCCCTTTGGAGAAAAGGGAAGAAGAAGGCTGTGTGGCCAGGGGTAGATGGGGACACACAGTGATTAAAAAAAGAATGAGGGCATCTAGGGAGGAACCTACTATTATTGTTTTGCTAAATGACCATGTTGCCGGTCTGCCTTTTAAATATTTATGTGGATACCCATAGATTTGTGCTGCTCTCTCCTTTGTCGGGGAAGCTTCTTGCAAGGGGACTCAGAAGTAGGTGAAGTGCTGAGAGTGTGTGACTGAGTGCACAGCTCTAAATGGGCCGTCTATACTAATGTCTCCCTCCTCCATAAGCACCACTAAGGCTCAGGCTTAGGAGAGCTTTAAAGCAGGAGTGTGGAGAGCAGAGCTGTGGTATGCTATCTTCTGGAGATGATATGCTCACTACACTCAAGAACTAATAGCACTTGCGGTTACCGCACAAGATCAAGCCAGTGAAATTTTTGGAACGAATGGGGGAGAGGCTCATGAGATCCCCCACCCCGACCTGAGAACTATTGGTAGTTAATAGCTGGTGGGGGAGGAAGGGTAATATCTTTTGATGAGTGCAGCCACTGGTAGGTTCCCCATGTTCCAGGCTACAGCCCCACACCCAAGCACATATGGGTAGCACTAATCTGACACCGACGCTTATTAAAAAGGGGTGGAGCATGAGGTTGGAGGGAGACATATTGTGGGTGGAGATCCAGGGGGAATTGAAAAGGGGAGTAGGTGGCCGGGCGGTGGTGGCGCACGCCTTTAATCCCAGCACTTGGAAGGCAGAGGCAGGTGGATCTCTGTGAGTTCGAGACCAGCCTGGTCTACAAGAGCTAGTTCCAGGACAGGCTCCAAAACCATAGAGAAACCCTGTCTCGAAAAACCAAAAAAAAAAAAAAAAAAAAAAGAAAAAATAAAAAGAAAAGAAAAGGGGAGTAGGTATGATCAAAATACATTAACTATATGTATAAAATTCCTAAATAATAAGAGCAAATATTTTTTCAAAGCAAGGGGCAGGGGCGTGTCCTCTTTACATCACTTGTATCATGATCGTTATCACTAAGCACATCTATTGAATTCTTGTCATTGTCCGTGAAGACCTCACCGAGCATCATCACACAGCACTCAAGACTATTCCAGAAACCCAGGCTTCATGGGTAGTCAGCAGCTGAACCAGCCCACAGTGTACCTGCAGAACTCTGACCCCCAACACAGGGGCATCCAGCCCCTTGTGGTTCTGCCCCCAAGGAGACCTTTGAAGCCTACTTACCCAATTAATATCAACCGTCTCTCTGCTCTGTGGCTTGGCATTCCCGCGTGAGGCACATCCTTTCCTTGGTATGGCCCTCTAACCCGATGTTTATTCTCCGACTCAGTGAAGTCAGAAATCATGACACTCGCTACACCCAGGTAACCGTGCCCTCACTTGCTGTGATTTGAGTTGGGATTTGAGCTAATTTTCAGCTCATTTTGTCCCCCTATACATGGAGAAAGGTCCCTTGCCTCCTGAGACAATACAATGGCTTGGACATGTCCTATAAATAACAAGGACATATGTAGGCTTACGAGGGGGCTAGTGCAGACTTGCTATGCATACCGACAATGGCTTGCACCATCCTCTGATAAATGCCCCTCTGTCCCCAATCAGGCTTTCCACTCCAGGGTCCATGACACATTCCAACTGACTTCCAGTGTGAGTTCAGGGCAGGCTGCAGATTCTGGGCATCATTAGCAGAAAGGCAGATTTATTTATTTTTCACAGTTTTTCCATTCTAGGAACCTAGAAGGTGAAGAGACAAAGAATCTAGCTTGGAAGGGTAAGATCTTGGTTTGCCAGTTCAGAGTCCTTCATCACTCAAACCCAGCATTAGTGTGAAGCCAGGGGCAAGAAAGAGAGCGACACCGGTTAAGGTAGCTCCATTGCCTAGGACTAAGAAGAAGCGGCTGCAACCGTGGGAGAGGTAGACACACTGTCAGAAAGGACCATCCACGTCCAAGGAACTCATGAACGGAATGCTTTGAGATGCTCATCGCCTAAGGAGGACTTTCCCCCAGATTCCTTACTTGCAAAAGGAGACAAGTCCGATGAGTAAGGACCGGCCACCCTGAGGCGGAGAGACAGGGGTCTTTCTCTGTCCCTAAAGAGAGAAGTTTCTCCATTCTCACAGCCTAGTTGCTGTGAGCCACACAGCCATCCAGGTTTAAATCTCCTGATGTTATATGCCATAGATTCTTCTCTGTATTTATGAGAAAGGAAGACAGATGCCCTCCCTAGAGGTGCAAGCTGACAGCCACATCCACCGAGTCACAAGCTTGAGCTCTTCTGACATCTCTTATATTACCATTTCTTTCTTTCTTTAATCCGCGTGCCTGTGTGTGCATACACAGAGTTTGGAGGTCAATGTCAGGTATATTCTTATATTTACTCCTCCTTACTTTTTGAAGATAGGGTCTCTCACTTACTCTGGAGTTCACCGATTTGGCCAGACTGGCTGGCAACAAACCCTAGGGATCCTCCAGTCTTTGTCTCCCAGGGCTGGGATTACAGATAGGCACTGTTACACACAGTTTTTTTTTTTTACATGAGTGCTGAAGATCAAACTCAGGTCCTTATACTTAACATGGCAAGCACTTTAATAACTGAGCCATCTCCCCAGGTCCCATCGAGCATTCATTTTTTATAAAGCAAGTCTTGTTTGCTCTGCTAGATCAAAGAGGAATTTCATTTCCTTTTAGATATATTTAATTTATGCGTTTGACCTTTAATCCCAGCACTTGTGAGGCTCAGATATTCTTTTTTTTTTTTTTTTTTTTTTTTTTGGTTTTTCGAGACAGGGTTTCTCTGTAGCTTTGGAGCCTATCCTGGAACTAGCTCTTGTAGACCAGGCTGGTCTCGAACACACAGAGATCCGCCTGCCTCTGCCTCCCGAGCGCTGGGATTAAAGGCATGCACCACCACTGCTCCAAATTACATTTTTTTACTTCATGGAATCTACTCTTCTTCTCCTAATCACTATGGAAATCCAATTGTGAATTAGCTTGAGTTTAACAGACAGCAGACCCTCACCATTGTCCCCGTCTTGCTTTATTTCCCTTGCTTCTTTACATCTTCTTTTAACCCAAGTAGCTCAAGTGCTTAGTTTCTTTCCCTTTGTTGGCTTTTATTGCTTCCACTGAGTGCCTACCTACAACGTGCCAGTGAACACAGCCCCAAAAGGGCAAAATAAAAATAGCCAATCGATCGATAATAGAATGGGAAAGTTTTTAAGGACAGGAAGGGCAATCAGGGGGCCTGTGGACAACTGGGATGATGGGGAAGCCGGGTAGGGGATTTTCAGAGACCTGGGGTTGCTTTCAAATAATGCAGGTGACCCTTCCAGGTTGGAGGAGACAAAGGGGGGGGGGGGACAGGAAGTCTTTGCCAGTGCCTAAAGTGAGGCTACTATTCACTAAGAGCCTAGTCTTCTGGACACACTGGGTGTGTGAGGTGAGGCACCTACTCACAAGGAACTTCCTCCAGCAGGCTGTTTACAGACACCCTCGCCCTTGATGCCAGAGCATTTAATCCAGCTTCTGCTACCAAGCCTCCCCCACAACACCCCATGAGTGTTCCCTTCTGTTTAGGCTTTTAGCTGCTGGTATCGATTGTTGCTTTTATTGGCAGAGTGTGTACCAAAGTAAAAATAAACACAGGAATTTGTACAGGGAGGCAGAGAAGGGCTTTCTGTGTCTCCAGGGCCTGGGGAAGCCTTGTTGGGAGCCCAGTGGTCCCTGCTGCTTAGTGTAGCTCCACAACTAAGATAAGGATGTTTGTCCTCCATGTCCTGCCCTTCACACCACAGGGCGGACAGCTCTGGGTGGAGGGCTGTGGTCATCCTCACACACTCAGTTGACAGCTGCCGAATGACATCCAAGCAGGGCCGTTCAGGAAGCGGTGATCTCAAGGCTAGAACAGCAACCACACCTCTCCGTTCATTTCCACAGGCAGCTGCCTCAGCTGGCCACTCACCACAATTTTGGGTTAAGGGTATAGTCCTGAAAGAGCCGGCAGCGGCAGCGGCAACTATTACTCCATAGCAAAGCCTCTTCACAGAGCGTTGTCCTGTCACGCTCAGTATGTAAGCCAATTGTTCCCACATGCTTAGCCAGGTGGTGCTGTTATCATTCTTTCAGCCATCAACTTAAAACCTAAAACGGTAACTAAAAAACACAGTCAACCCAGGCATGGTGGCACCTGCCTGTAAACCCTGCACTTGGGAGGTAAAGGAAGGAAGATCAGGAGTTCAAGGTCAGCCTCAGATTTTGAAAGTTCAAAGCTATATTGGACTACCTAAGACCTTGTTTCAACAAAACAAAACAAAGCATTCATTCCTACTGTCATTTACAGACAGGAACTAGGATTAACAGTGGAAATCTGAAAGGCCTAGGATTTGTGCCTAGGTTCTTCTTCTTCTCTTTTTTTTTTTTTTTTTTGTACTTGTTACCAGTTTATTATTAAGGGCACAACGCAGAACCATGTGCCTTCCAGTTCTAGGCTGTAAACTACGACGGACAAAGGCTTTAGCTTGTTCATTACCATATCGTCAGAGGCTGAAACAAGTGTCTGGCGCATATTGGGTATTCAGTGAAAACCCAGCCCTAAATAGAAATGACAGGTGGTCAACCTAAGTTAGAGCCTGGCCGCTCTAGGCGCTTTAGAGGTCGGGTAGAGCCCCTAGGCAGAAGCGAGCGGTGGGTTGGGGTAAGCTGGAGAGCAGTGACCACCGGGTCAAGGTCAGCAAAAATCCCAGAAGTGAGGAGGTTGTAAAGCCAGCCTGAGCCCTTAGGTTCCCTTTTCTTTTTCTAAATCGGGAAATGCATTTTCCTCGCTGTGCCCGAGGAGAAGCGCCACCGCCCCAGAGCCGAGCCACAGCGTGCAGAGAGGATCCGGAAGGAGCCGGGCGCGCGGGGCCAGGGAGTCGGGTTCCCTAAGGGGGAGCGCGGGAGAAGCCGGGCTCCGCGCGGAGGCTTGAGCACACCCCTGCCGCGGGCTCTCGCGTTTGCCTAGCGCCGTTCCACCTTAAGCGCGCAGACCTCCTTAAGCCGGGCGCGTGAGCACGGGTAGGGGCGGGACCTCTCATGCAAATAAGGGGCGTGGGGCGGCGGGGCGGGGCGGGCGGGGCGCGGCCTGACGTCAGGCCCGCTGCTGGGGCAGTTGGCGCGGCGGCGGCGGAGCGGCAGGAGAGCAGGAGCGGCGGCGCCGACTGAGGCGCGCGGCGGGGCGCGGGCAGCGGCGGGGCCGGAGCAACATGGCGCCGGGGGGCGGGGGCGGGCGGCGGGACGGCTGGCCGGCCCGAGGGCGCCTCCTCCTGGCCGCGCTGCTGCTGCCGCTATGGACGCGGGCGGCCAGCGGCCAGAGCAGCCCCCAGCAGAGCGTGATCCTGGGCATGAGGCTGGCGAGCTGCAACAAGTCGTGCGGGATGAACCCGGATGGCATCATCTTCGTGTCCGAGGGCAGCATGGTGAACTTGAGGCTCTACGGCCACAGCCTGAGCGAGATCTCCAGCAACCTGATCTCCTTCACTGAGGTGGACGACGCCGAGACGGTCCACAACTCCACCAACTGCCTGGAGCTCACCAAGGACTTAGTGGTCCAGCGACTGGTCAACGTGAGCCGCGGGAACACGTCGGGGATGCTAGTGGTGCTCACTAAGTTCTTGAGGAGGAGCGAGAACATGAAGCTGTACGCGCTGTGCACCCGGGCCCGGGTGGACGGGCCCTGGTTCAAATGGACAGACAAGGACTCCCTGCTCTTTATGGTGGAGGAGCATGGGAGGTTTCTGCCTCTCTGGCTGCACATCCTTCTTGTTTTGGTGCTGTTAGTGCTGTCGGGTATATTTTCTGGCCTCAACCTGGGGCTTATGGCCCTGGACCCGATGGAACTGCGCATCGTGCAGAACTGTGGAACTGAAAAGGAGAGAAGGTACGCCCGCAAGATAGAGCCCATCCGGCGCAAGGGCAACTACTTGCTCTGCTCGCTGCTCCTGGGGAATGTGCTGGTCAACACCTCCCTCACCATCCTTCTAGACAACCTCATCGGGTCTGGCATCATGGCAGTGGCCTCCTCCACCATTGGCATTGTCATCTTTGGGGAGATCTTACCTCAAGCCCTGTGCTCCCGACATGGGCTGGCAGTGGGTGCCAACACTATTGTTCTCACCAAAGTCTTTATGCTGCTCACCTTTCCTCTGAGTTTCCCCATCAGCAAACTCCTGGACTTCTTCTTGGGTCAGGAGATTCGCACTGTTTACAATCGGGAGAAGCTGATGGAGATGTTGAAGGTGACAGAGCCCTATAATGACCTGGTGAAGGAGGAATTAAATATGATCCAGGGCGCCCTGGAACTAAGGACCAAAACTGTGGAGGATATCATGACCCAGCTCCACGACTGCTTCATGATCCGCAGTGATGCCATCCTGGACTTCAACACCATGTCTGAGATCATGGAAAGTGGCTATACTCGCATTCCTGTGTTTGAAGATGAGCAATCCAATATCGTAGATATCCTTTATGTCAAAGACTTGGCTTTCGTGGACCCTGATGACTGCACCCCTCTCAAGACTATCACTCGCTTCTACAACCACCCGGTACATTTTGTTTTCCATGACACCAAGCTGGATGCCATGCTGGAGGAATTCAAGAAGGGTAAGGACTGATATAGTCCCTGGTTAAGTTTCCTTTTGACACCCCTTAATCCCCATGAAGCATCCCCTGCATGTTTTGTGTCTGCTGATTTTACCATTCTGTTTGTGTGATTGGTTCTGTACCCCTCCGTCCATCACTTCCTATGCCTTTGAGGTGCATGTTATCAGGCATGGCAGAAACAGTTCCCAAGCCTTTGCCTTCTGCCAGGTACTGTGCTTTGTGTTTAGCTGCATCGAAGAGAGGCACACTTGTCTGGAGCTGGGGGAAGGAGAGAGAGTAAGGCTCATGCCTGTTTGTAAAGAGGCAAACACCAGGCCTCTTGGAGATTTAGAGGGCGAGGAGGGGAAGTAGTCCGGAGAGCTGAGGATGTCACAGGGGAGGAATGGTTTGAGGGGAATCTTAAAAGATGAGTGGCGTGGTTCTGAGTCAGACCCCTTTCAAGAGGAAGCCAAGGGTATGCTTGTGGCTCAGCAGGTGGTCCTGTCTAGCGGACCTCCTGGATGATCGGTGACCACCAGGAGAGGTTGGAGTATTTGCACACCTCTTTCCTCGAGTTTGTTCCCAGGTTGGAGCACTGGAAAATTTGGGGACAGGGGAGTACAGTAGCCCTCCAGCCGAGAAGCATAATTGGAACAATGCCAGGTAGCCGTTCCCACTGTTTAGCAAAAGCATGGAGACCAAGCTTTGGTTATTGTTCCACCTTTCCCAGGTGCCAAACATAAACTTGCCTCCTCTCCCCAACCCCCATCCTAAGCTGGCCTTGAACTGCTTAGTGCGTGCGCGCGCATGTGTGTGTATGTGTGTGTGTGTGTGTGTGTGTGCACGCGCGCGCCTGCGTGTGTTTTCTAACGTGTTTGGCTGGCTCCCAGGTAGAGGGTTTACTCCCCTGTCTCAAAGCTCAGGGCTCACACCCCTTTCCTTATTCCCAACAAAGCCTTCCTCCCTTATCTATCCTGAAACCCTCAAAGTGGCTGTAAACAGAGTGATTACAAAGTAAAATCCTCCCAGGCTGGAGGAGGTGAGGAGTTGAGGAGGCGGAAAGGGCAACTCTTTAGAGAAGAACCTGAGGCTCATTTTGTAGGGACTTTTCTTCATAATCTTGGTCCCAGCCTTCTTCCCTGTATGTAGAATCGTTTCTGGCAAAGGCCCAGGCTAACCTAAGAACCACTTTGAACCCTAGTTGTGGATAAGCCTGGGGTCATTTCTGAACGGAAAAGTGGTGGGCAGTCCTGAAATGGGATCAGGAGAGGGAGATGTTCTTGCCAGTCTTAAAAAGTGTGCTTGGGTCACGTTAGGGTCAAGGCCAAGGGGGCAGGTTGGTACCCTCTCTCCTTTAAGTGTTCTAGACAGAGTTCAGCATCAGAGCTAAGGATGTCTTGAGGATTATAAACCAGGACAGAAGATAGTCTGGGTAGTCTAGAAGATTTGAGGTTGCAAACCCCGGAGCCTGTTTGGCCAGGGGTTAGAGTTGGGGCACAGGGGCAGTGGGGAGTATGTCTCGTCTCACCCCATCTTGCAGGGAGGGACCGACCCTGAACATTTATTTCTCTTCAGTAGCTTCGTTAGGGACTGGTGAAGACTCACACACAGCTTCCTTCTCACCTGCCTCTGTCTTTGAGGTGGTTGCTGGCAACTGGTGACGTCTACAGCCATCAGTACCTCCCCATCTGTTTGGTCAGATCTGGATCCAGCTAGTATGGATTGACTTAATTTGATGTCCAGCTCCTGATCAACAGGGCTAAACTCTGTTCTGTGGGTGCGTGCTGGTTCTGGGCAGGGCATCTTTGAACTCTACTGTCCTGTGAAGAAGGGTACATTCATTGAGTTGGAAAAAACAGAGCTGGCATCTCTTAGGCCAGAGCTCTTCTGGGCCAAACCCTCCCCCACAGTTTGGTCTACCAGGCTCTCCCAGACAGAGGTCTGTGCCCTGAGTCCCTGCCTTGGAGTGTGGATCCTAAGCAGTTCGTGGAGAGGCAGGTGTGATCTTCCCTGTGCATCAGGACACTGGTGATGCCAGTGGGACGCGGTGGCCACCCCTTATAACAGACCCTGGGCCTTGTGCGGTGCCTTCTTGATGTCTGGAGGGCTTAGGAGACCAGTCTTAGTTTATAAATTACCACAGAGGTGGCCTTCCATGTCCAGGCCTCCACTCTGTGGCCTCTCCTGGGTTTTTCCATCTGGTGCCTACTCTTATTTTGAGGCTGCCCCGGTTGTGGCAAACACACCTAGTGTACACTTACAACTTAAAAGATTTTCTCTGCAAGTTTAGCATCTGGAAGGCTTTTTTGTTTCTTGTTGTTATTAAGAAGGAACAAGTGATCAATTCAGCACCGCCAGCATTATGTCAGATGGAGTGACATTTTTTAGTGTCCTTGCTGGATCATTCACCCCCAAATTGTTTAAGGGCATTAGACCCACTATGCCTGAAGCCTTCTGCCTAGCTGTAATTATATTTCTGTCTGTTTGGGTTTCTATTTTGAGTCAGTCTTGCTTTGTAGCTGAGACTGGACTTGCCTCCAAAGTACTAGGATTATAGGTGTGTGTCGCTAAGCCTGAATCTGTAAATTTTTTTTGTAACCTGGTTTTTTTATCCCCACTCCCCAGCTTTGTAAGTTCATTGCGTGGGGGCGCCTTACTGATTTTTACCACTTGAGGCCTGGCCAACAGGTGGGCCCCCAGTGAGCGGTAGCTGAAGAAATGAATGGATGATTGTCTGCCAGGCTTCTCAGGCTTCCCTGCTCTTTGAACACACCTCGACACTCCCACTCTGGGGCCTTTGCCCCAGCCTTCTCCAGGAATGTTAGCGTGGCTCCCTTCCTCTATCTTGCCTCTTCAGCTTCGCCTCCGTGAGGCCTGGCTGCTGCCCCGTTCTGGCCTCTAGCCCCCACATAGCACTTGTCCTTCCCAATCCGCGCCCCCCCCCCCCCCCGTGCCGCTTTTTCCTTTTCTCATAGCACATCTCACTGCCAGCCCTGGCGCTTAGTGGTTTGCTGTGGTAGTCCGTCTCCACCCAGTAGGATATGAGATCCAAAGGGCAGGCTCTGAAGATTGTATCGATAACTCTGGAATGGCCCTTGGCACATAGTAAGGCCTCAATAAAACATTACCTAGTGAATGAATAAATGAATGAATGATTTGTCAGATTTGGGAGACAACTGTTTCTATTCTGGAAGCTTTAGAATGGCGAGGACACCAAATGAAGTGCTGTGACATCTCCATCTGCACCTGGAAAAGCCAGGGGCTTCCTGTAATGATATCTTAATCCCAGGCCTGAAGAGTTGGGGGCTCTGAGTGTGATGCTTGAGTCCTCTCTCCAGTTCCTTACGTTTGCCTGCTGGTTAGCCATCTTTGGCCTTTTTTACACAGCCTCCCTCATTAAGATGAGTCATGAAATGCCCCTGCACGGAGCAGGGCGTGGGGAGCGGAACTCCCCTAGGATTAAGGCAAAGAATCCTGCTTCCTACCTCAAGACAGTTAACATAGGGTGCTTATCCGCCTTCCTGCCACATTCAGGACAGACTGCAGGTGCTTCAGGGACCTTAGGAGTAAGACTTTGTGTGGCATGAAGATATGCCAGTTCATCAAGGCCATCCAGATTCGTGTAGTTTGAACCTTGGCCCTTCTACTGGAACCTCGCCTAGAACTGTTTGCAGAACTGGGTGTTGGGAGTGGGTTTGTCACAGCTTGGCATCCTGAAACAAGAGTGCCCAGTGACTCCTAGCCCGATTTCCATTTCCACTTATTTGCTTTGAAAGTGCTGAGACAGAGTCACAAATGGCACCCCACACACACCTTGCGCTCATCTTCCAGCTTTTGCTGTGGCCTTCTCTGGGGGTAGTCCTGCCCCTCCCAGGCACTTAGCTCATCTTTAACTGTCTTATCTTTCCCCACCCACCTTATAACCCTCTGGACCACTGTATAGCGAAGGACACAAACTGCACCTAGCCGAAGCTGGGCTTATATTCTATCCAGCTTGGTCACTGAACTATGAGGTGACCTTGAATCTGTTAATACTCCTCTCAGCAAGTTAGTGGGGTGTAATTTGAAGGAGAAAGCAAGCTAGAAATATTTTCATTTAAAAAAAAAATCCCTTCCACATTTCTGTCTGTGCCACGTCAGATTTTCCCATCTACTTAACTTTATTCCCAGAATAACTGTAAAGTCAAGGGAAAAAAAATAACAACAACAAAAAAAAAAACACTGCATGAGTTTTGCATCTTGTCTTGATTCCTGTCATCTGACACACCTTCCTAACTTCTCCCCTACCCCGAACACCTACTTGTCTTTGCATTTGTTCAGTAAACATTTAACTTTTTGCAGCTCGTGTGTCAGACACAGTGCTGGCTGTTGGGAGTCAGAGATGTGTCAAAGCCATTTATTCACAGAGCTCACAGTCTGCCAGGGAGACAGACGTGCGGCCAAGGCTTGGTTGTGCAAATGCACAGGTGAGGCAGGAGGGGCCAAGGCTGAGTGGGATGGATGTTCAAGCGTTTGAGGCGTCTAGCGTGTGATTTGGGATGGCTAATGTGATTTACCCATGGCAGGGAAAGGAGAAGGAGGAATCGATTTGGTGAGATTGGAGCAAGAGGAATGAAAACAAGCTTCACCCTCCATTGGCTCCTTGCTCAGTACCGAATACATCAGACCTTCTCACCCTCGCCCGTGTCCTCAGATCACCCAGACTTTTTACTGAAACTCTGTGTTTCTTGTGTGTGTGTGTGTGTGTGTGTGTGTGTGCGTGTGCGTGTGCATGTGTTGCCCTAACTTTTTAGGAGTCAGTTCTTTTCATTCTGTGGGTTCCAGGAACCAAAGGAGTGTTTTTACCCTGGTCTTATCTCACTGGACTGGTTTCGTTTTCTTGAAACAGTGTCTCACATTGTAGCCCAACTTAGCTACTGCTGTGTAGCCCACTGACACTGAACTGGCAATAATCCTCCTGCCTCCGCTTTCTAGATGCTGGGATTATAGGCATGAGTCATCAAGTCTGCCTTTCTGACGAGGTCTCAGATGTTACTTCTGTGGACAAACCTGGCCCACATCTTGTGTAGAACATGTAGGCACCTGGGCAGGTGGATGTGCTCACATGGGGTTAGGGAGGAAGGTCAGGGCCAGGATGGACATTGTCACTGCCAAGAGCACAAAGAAGGTGAGAAGGTGTCAAGGGTGGTACTGGGAGCGGCAGCGTGGAGAAGCTTGGAAAGCCCAGGCTGTTGGATGGGACATCTAAGCCGCAGGGGCTCAGGGACAGTGCAGTGGCAGTTGTACACTCGCTGTCCATCAGCTCCTCGTCAGTCAGTGATCTGTGTCTGAGAGTGACAGTTGCTGCCTGTGTGTGGATGGCACTCTGGGCATGGGGCATCGGTCCCAAGTGTGGGCAGCTGACAAAGCCCTCTGCCAGCCCAGGCTGCTGCCTCCTTTCCTTTTGGTTACTGTGCTATGAGCAGGGAGCAGAGCTCCGTGGAGCAGGCTGGCACTGTGCCACCTACAGACCGGTTCCCTCTAAGGAGCCAGGGCTCAGAGATCTCAGGGATCTACGGCTGATAGACCTCTCTTAAAATCCCTGATGGGAGTGCTAGAGGGTACTGCCTGTGTCCAGGTCCTAATAAGAGCTTTTCAGCATAGCAGCATTGACTTTGCGAAAGTCTCGTATTTTTTTAATTAAGAGTGCCCAGCTCTAATGTTTTCCTGATAGCACAGGTCGGGATAAGGATCACTGAACAAAGTTGAAGCTGGAAACGGATGATTACTGAAAGCACAGGATCACAGGACAGTGTGCTACGGAGGCAGTGAATAAAGAAGGGGCCTCCATGAGGACGCTGTCGCTAGAAGTCTGGGGAAGCAGTGACGCGAGACAACCTTTCAGGGGGCTCTTCACAGGTGCCAGGACTTAGAGAAAGACTGTCAGACAGGAAGTAACCTCATTGATCTTTGATCCAGTTTTGGGCAAAAGTTCTTCTGCCTGTTGTAACTGCTTTCAGCTCTTGGGAGGGGCTTTGGGGTGCAGGTCACTGCTTTCTCCGTGTACTCCTGCTCATCTTAGTACCATCCTCTAGACAGGCCTGACAAACTGAATAATAAAGACAGAAAGAAGCCTGTTGTGCCTTTAGAGTTACATGTTCCTGCCAACTTGAATCTCCTTAGAACTGACAGGGAGTCTGTTTAGCCTTCACCGAATGTTGGTTACTAAAAGGCTGCACAGCCAGGGAAGCATGTATATAGGAGGAAGGTGGGCCAGGCTTCTATGTTACTGTCTCAGTGCCTGATTTTGACAGGGCCTCCTACTCGCTTTGTCTAGCCCATGAAAAGCCCTTGCTTGTCTGGCTCCCTCTTATTTCTTGGGGGCTCAAGGACACTTTGAGTTTCTGGAGGGAACTGACTCTGAGGATATAAGAACTATCTAGGCTCCCCAAGTACCTATCATGACCCTGGGCTCTGCTGCCATTTCATCCAGCCTTGATCCAGGCACATCTGCGTGAGTCACAGCTGCCCTCAGGTGCTGCCTTGTTGGGTCCCTCTGCCTCACTTGTCCTGACCATAGTTATCCTCACAACTGAACATGACAAAATACCCTGTTGCAAGGAACTTGGAGGCTATGTAAGGGACTTCTGAAGTCTGGATTCCTTATTTGTCCTACTGTTTTGTTTATTTGGCATTTTCTTTTCTTTCTTCTTGCTGTTCATTATTACTTTGTAGCCTTAAAAGTCATGCATCTCATTGCCAGAACTTCAGAAAAGACAACAGAAATCTAAGCCAAACCAAGCTACCAGCATCTGACCAAGAAGGAACTACTTTGAATATTCTGACGTGTTGTGGCAGCTTTTTGAGAGATTCACTCTCCTGGCTGGGTGTAGTGGTGCACACCTGAGCTAGCGCTCAAGTCTGTAAACCGAGTAGGAAGATTGTGAGTTTAGCCTAGGGCTGCCAGACAGTCCCGGGAGGAGGGGGAAGATTGAGACTGACTTCCATTGTTTGACTTTTTAAAAATTCTTACCACAAATAGCAGTATCGAAACCATGTCCATGGTAACACAGGTCTGTAGTTCCGGCAACAAAGGAGACAGAGGTGGGTAGATCTCTGAGTTTCAGTCCAGCCAGGGTTACATAATGAGACCCTGTCTAAATCAGAACAAAACAAAAACCATTTTCATTTTCCAGCCGCGTGCTCTGCCTGGAGCTGCCCATAGGTACTTTGACATGAGAATCGTTGTCTGCACAGTTTTTTGTCTTACTTTTGGAATAGCTTCTATCAGTTCTTCCTAGGTAATAAATGACTTCCTATCGTCCTGTACTTTCGTTCTTGTTTTGCCCCATGCGCCTCTGCAGAAAGGCGAGCCTAGAGGCCAGGTCTGCAGTGCCAGCCTGTTTGGCTGAGGGGTTAAATGTGGTGGCACTGGAGCATTTCCCAGAGCTTGCCATCAGAGTGGCTTCCCTGCTGCAGGCCTGATTTACTGTGACATGGGCAGGGTTCTAGAAAGACTGGTTCCTTGGGCTCTCTGGAATGCCTACTCTTCGGCCAGAAGGCAACCTGGATCCTCCGTGGAAGGAAGATCCCTTCCCTACCCCAGTCAGGTGTACACACGCATGACCCCACATAGGCAGGGAGGCTCATTTGCATGATTACATGCATGCCCCTACCCCAGATTTGCATTTGCATAGATGTGAGCACACACACACTCCCACAGCCCTTCCTACCTGCACAGGCAGGGCCACACCCTGGTACTTGCAGGCTCTCACACACTTGTGTATACATGCACTATAACCTGGAGACCTATTCTCAGCTTAAATCTTTCTCATCAGACTTTACCAAGAGTTAAAATCAAGTTGGAAAAATAAGTAAACACATATACAGCCAGGTTTTTTTGTGAAATGTTTAGAACGGTGAATTGACTCTTGAACTCAAAACAATTTCCCTAGTGACCATGACTCTCTGCCCATCCATGCCGATGACTGTGTCCACCTCCGGTTGATGTGAGGACTGAAGGAGGTCAAGTATGCAAGGCATTTAGCTCTGTGCCCAGTACTTTGTCATTCTACAGTAAACATTAGCTGTGTTAACTGTTCCTGTTCTTGTTGTCTAAAACATGCTCCAGTTGGCACTCATGGCAGCTGGTGACTACAGCCCATGATAAGGGCTGTAGAGGTGGCTCAGTGATTAAGAGCAATTATTGCTCTTCCAGAGGACCCGATATTAGGTTCCCAGCACTCATGTCTGGCAGGTCACAGTCCCCTGTAATGCTAGCTCTAGGGTCTGATGCCCCCCACACTCATATGCACAGCCCCCCCTCCCAGTTAAAAATGAATACAAAAGAGCTGAGTCTCTGTAAAAAGCCAGTCACTCAGTTTTTAAAAGGCCATATAACCATATGCAGAAAGTCAGAAATTATCTTATTTGTAAGGATCCAAGCCAAGCTTAAAGAAAGGAGTTCTGAACAAGAACTGAAAACTGAAGCTATTCTCTTTTAAAAGAAAAATTGTGTGCGTGCATGCGTGTGTTTGCATGTGTGTGTGTTATGATGTGTATATGGTGGGGGGTTGTTGGTCAGAGGATAACTTTTGGGATTGATTCTCTCCTTCTACCATGTGGATGGAACTCAGGTTGTCAGGCCTGCTGGCAAGTGCCCGTACCCTCTGAGCCATCTTGCCTTCCTCGCTATCACCAACCCTTCCCTTATGGTGCCAGAGATCAGATTCAGGGCCTTGAGCAGGTTAGGCAAGTGTCCTATCATTGAACTGCATTGCCAGCAACATTGTTTTCCTGCTAATTGGAAAACGTTGACTATCATCTTAATTGCTGGTGCATCCATTTCCCAACTATGAGGGCATAATGTCAGGCTAGTCAAGCAGGAGGAACATGGCCTTGCGTACCTCTCATAGCTCCACTTGGGTGTTTTCATTTCAGGATAGGGAGGCAGAGGTCATACTGGTGGACAAGAGGAGAATCAAAGGGAACAAAAACATGCCAGGAGGCTCCAGACACAAAGAATACATATTTGTGTGTTTTTTCCTTTTTTTTTTTTTAAAGACGAGGGTCTTATAATGTTTCACAGGTTGGTCTGGAGCTCATTGTGTAAAAACCAGACAAATTCATGGATGTCTTCCTGCCTCAGAGATCTGACTGCAGAAATCATAGGCATGAATCACCATGCTTGGCTCAAAATGTTTTTCTTACGGTGGTACACACCTGTAATCCCAATAGCACTTTGGGAGGCAGAGACAAGAGGATCCTGAGTTCAAGGTTAGCTTAGCCTTGGAAAGACCCTGTTGCAAACGAAAACAGAAAGCTTTTCTTCAAAGTATCCAAGCAGGAAGGATGAGGAAGCATGCAAGTGCTGCCTGGGGAGTGTGGTGTCGTCAGGGGATGGCTCCTGGGCCTGTGGTAAAGGCCCGTGCAGCACCTCTGTTTGATCACATGATGTAAGGAGAGAAGTGACTCCCTCAGTTTGTTGTTTGACCTCCATATGTATACTGTGGTATTTCACCCCCCTCAAATAAGTGAATACACAGAGTTGAAAGTAATAATAATAAAATAGATGAGGGGCAAACAGAGAGCGTAAAGAAGAAAATGTCTGCTAGTTGACATTTATGGAATGCTTGTTTGATTCCTAGGTGGATGCTGAGGCTCAGAGAGGCTGAGGCTCCCTCACGTGGTGGCTTAGGTGACACCCCATGCTGTTGGTCCTAGAAACCGCACTGTTAAGCACTGGGCTGTGGCACTTCAGTTAGCTGTTTAGAGAGAGACTGTAAGAGGCTTGGGAATGGTGAGTGGGGGAAGGGAAGGATGGCTCTAGGACTGTGATTCTGGCCATTAGGGAGGCTGAGGCAGGAGGATTGCAAGTTCAAGGCCTGTCTGGACTTTAGCATGAGTGTGGAGGCCAGTGGGGCCCTTTCAGGGATAGGTTCTCAGCTTCCGCCTTGTGGGTTCTAGGAATTGAACACAGTTCTCCAGTCATGGCTTGTGTAGTCCAGGCTGGATCCGCCTGCCTTTGCCTCCTGAGTGCTGGGTTTAAAGGTGTGTGACACCATGCTTGGCATTTTTCCTTTTTTTTTTTTTATTTTTTTGAGGCAGAGTCTCACTAAGTACCCTTGACTGTCCCTCAACTGATAATCCTAATTCAGTTTCCCCAAGTGTCAGGATTATAGGTGTGTGCCATCATGCCTATTTTAACATGTTCGTTATGTGTACACATTGTAGAATGACTATATTGAGCTAATGTATGAATTCCCTCACATAATTAACATTGCTTGTGTGTGTGTGTGTGTGTGTGTGGTGAGAACACTTAGTCTCGCATTGTTAGTGAATGCAGTCACCATGTTGTACAAGAGAGCTGTTCAACTCATTTCCCAGAACAGTATCTGCCCAGTCCCCAGTCAGTCCCTCTCTTGCTTTTCAAGACTTTTGATGACTTGAGCATCTTGTTTTTTTTTTTTTTTTTTTTTTTTTGTTTTTGTTTTTGTTTTTCGAGACAGGGTTTCTCTGTGGTTTTGGAGCCTGTCCTGGAACTAGCTCTTGTAGACCAGGCTGGTCTCGAACTCACAGAGATTCGCTTGCCTCTGCCTCCCGAGTGCTGGGATTAAAGGTGTGCGCCACCACTGCCCGGCTTTTCTTTTGGAGACAGTGTCTTTTTTTTTTTTTAATTTATTTATCCATTATGTGTACAACATTCTGCTTCCATGTATGCCCACACACCAGAAGACGGCACCAGGTCTCATTACAGATGGTTGTGAGCCATCATGTGGTTGCTGGGAATTGAACTCAGGACCTCTGGAAGAGCAGTCAGTGCTCTTAACCTCTGAGCCATCTCTCCAGCCCTGAGACAGTGTCTTTCTATGCAGCCTTGGAAATCACTATGTAGAACAAGTTAGGTTTGAACTGCCTTCCAAGTGATAGGATTAAAGGGGTGCACCACTTAAAAAAAAAAGACAATTAAGAAAACCCCAAACAGTTGCCTGCATACTCTTGTATTAACTACTGAATAAAAAGACTTCTTTCTGCTGGTGCACTCCTTTAATCCCAACACTCGGGAGGCAGAGGCAGGCGGATCTCTGTGAATTTGAGGCCCACCTGGTCTACAAGAGCAAGTTCCAGGGCAACAAGGTCTGTTACACAGAGAAACCTTGTTTTGAAAAACAAACACACATACACACACAAAGATACAGGTTTTCTCAATAACCGGTGGCGTATGTATGAGGTTGTCTCTAGTCTCTAGTCCAATAATCTATTTATTACTCCTTGTTCCAATACTACCTTGACATAATGCAATGACTTTTTACTAAGTTGGTATCCGGTAACAGTGAGGCCTTTGCTTTTAAGGGCATCTTGGCCATCCTTAGCTTTTCTCCTGGGAATTTCTATGGGACTGTAGCATAGATGTCAGTCGCAGGTGGGGTCCTTATTCCCTTGTGCACTTCTGACCAACTTGTTATAAGTTTTGGGTTCCCCACAGACCTCCTCAGGTTTACTAATTTTAATTTTTGGTGCTATGGATTGGAGGTTGAACATAAGTCTGAAATATGCAAGACAAAAGCTCTGCTGCTTATACAAGCGGCCTTTCCCAGCCCCGTTAATTCACTAGAACAATTCAAAAGAACTGGGGAAGTGCAGCGCGCAGGATTGCAGTAGCATGTTGAAGGGTGCATATAGGCAAGTTCAGGGAGAGCTGGGGTTTCAGGGTCTGTGCCTGTGGAGTCTAGGCAACTTCCCTCCTGCGACAGCAGTGTGATCACCAGCCGGAAAACCCCACCCAGCTTGCGTCAAGGCTGCATTATGTAGGTATGATTGATTAAAGTCATTGCCCTCAGAACTGAACTCGGTCCTCAGTCCCCCCATCCAGAAGCCCAGCAGTGCAAAGCCCCAAGCTTGAGTTACTGAGTTTGGTCTTCTGGAGAGCAACTCCTGAAGCTACCTGGTAGCCTTCCCTGAGCTGCCTCCTTAGTGTAGCAAAGACACTTGGGCTTTTGAAGCCCTGTGCTAAGAACCAGGGTTAAACACCAGATGTGCTCTTTTATCATACATACAAATACAGAGAAATAGAATTAACTTTTATTGTTGACCTTGTTATCAACTCATTCAGGCTAATAATACTTATTATATACTCTTTTGGATTTTGTGCGGTTATATCATCTGTGAATGATGGTGTTTTATTTATTCATTGCCAAATCTTTTATATTCTCCATCTTGTTTTTGTCTTATTTCAGTGGTTGGGACATCACAGGTCATGGCATCCTCACCTCAATCTTAATTTAGGGAACATTTTCAAAACCGGTTATCATGAGCTGCTGTCTTAGTTAGGGTTTCTATTGCTGGGAAGAGACACCATGACCATGCCAACTCTGATAAAGGAAACATTTAACTGGGGTGGCTTACAGTTTACAGCCATGTCCCAACATGATGATAATGGACTAAAACACATACATAAACACACACACATACATACATACATACACACACATACACACACACACACACGCACGCACGCACATAGTTAGTAGACAACTGTGGATTCAGGCTGCTAGATTTGCATGGCAGTTCCCTTTACATGTTGATATGATTGAATGATTAACCCCTTTTTTCTGAAATGTACTGATTTTTTTCCCCATGTTGATTGAAACATTGCTCGACTGGAGTCAGCCTGTTTTACTCATGATTTATTACCCCCCTTTAACATCACTAAATTTAATTTGCTAATATCTTTCCTGGGAATGTTGGCACCTATATTCATGAGAGATGGAGCTATAATTGTTTTTCCTGCTATTAGAAGATGCCATCAGCTTTTTTAATAGCAGGAAAAATAATTGTTTAATAATTAAGTCTTTCCCCTTCTTGTAATTAATATCTTACTTTAGGTGAGCAAGTTTAAACGTATCAGAGAATCCTCTCTTCCTCATCTCTCCCTCCCTGATCTAGTACTGACTTCTTACATTACCTCTGCGATTGCTGTAGTTTTCCTCCTTCAGGTTTGACTATCAAGATCTAGAATAATTTTAATAGTTTGTAAACAATTTGGAAATGGCATATGACTCCTAGGAATCAACTGGGGTTCACCAAGGGGAAAAATTGCTAACTTTCTTTTCATTAATGTGTAATGGGGTAGAATTACTACGTTCATGGGGTAGAATTACTGCGATGGTGGAAAACCAGTCGCAGGTTAGAATGTGCGTGGATTTCAGCAAAGCCTTTAGAAGAATTTCCTATCAAATATTTATGGCTAACATGCACGTGTGTGCTTACTATGGCCTGACTTTTTGATAGATATGGCAGTAAATTATTGGCTAACTGCCCACAGGTTTGAAGAATAGGAACCTCCCAAGGCGGTGAGCTTGGAGCAAAGACCTGATGGAGACAGGGCTCTTTGGCTGGGGAACTCTGGAAGAGGAGGCCTGCACGCCCTGCGTCGAGCTCTATGATTCCACTAGACAAAGCTGAGGGGCTCCTGACACAAGAGAACTGGGTGGCAAGGGAGCTGCAGTTTGCTGGAACAGGATAAACCCGGAAGGAGGCAGGCAGTGCTGGTGTAGCACTGGAATCCCTGGGCCCTCCAGGCTCCATGGCTCCGCCTTCTTTCTCTTTGGAGAGACACCAGGTTATGGGGCCAGGTCAGCCTCTGGGCTGGACTTGGTCACACTCCTCTCTCATTTCCATCCATTGCAAGCAGTGGAGCCAGTTCTGTGTTTTAGTCCTTGCTGCCTGACTCTGGATCCCTGCTTTCTCGTGAGTCCTAACTGTCCCTAACCATCCCACCCAGACACCTTAGATCTGAACTGAATCTATATTAGATAATTTCAGAAACTTTTAAAGAACCCATCCTCAGACGCCTATCTCAAATACATGGAAATACAGATACAGGAGTTTCCAGTATCTATCTATCTGAGGCTAGCCTTAAATTCACATCTGGCTCAATAAAAACTTAATGACACAGGAAACAAAAGAATGTAAAATACTTAAAAGGCAAAATGCAAAGCCCCACATGTGGTGATCTAGTTCAGATAGTTGAAATCTGTGGATTGTTACCTGTAGAGATAGAGTTTTTATTTTTTTGAGACAGTTGTGCTATGCTAATCAGTTCCATTCGTCCCAGAACTCATGCTTCTTCTGCATCTGCCTCTTCAGGGCTGGGATTGTATGTCCATGATACTAATGCTAGACATTCTGTGTGTTCATTGGAAAATACCCCACTCCCTAAAAACTTACAGCCAGCTATAGTTATTTCGGAAAGGTAGGCATATTTTTGCATGCTAGGGATTAAGCACCAAACATTGTGGATTGCTGTTAAACTACACTCCCAGCAAGACAAGATTATAAATACGCTTCATATCCTTGCTTCCTCTTTTGTACCAATGCCAGGGTGTGTGTGTGTGTGATAGTAAACATTTGTAGATGTGTGTTATATACATATATACACATACAGAGTGGTGGCACATGCCTTTAATCTCAGCTTTCAGGAGACAGAGGCAGCTAGATCTCTGGGAGTTTAAGGCCAGCTTGGTCTTCATAGTGATTTCCAGGACAGCTAGGGCTATGTAGTGAAACCTTGTCTCAAAAACACAAATATATATGCCTACCTTTCCAAGATAGCTGCAGCTCACTGTAAGATTTTGGGGAGTGGGGAGTATTTTTAAATGAATACACACACATATGCATGCACATGTATGATAATATTTTTACTTTTAACCGGCCATTTGTGGGTTGGAAATGTAGTTTAGTTGGTGGGATACTTGCTTTGCATACCTGAAGTGCCAGTACTCCACAAACTGAGCGTGATGGTGCCTGTGTATAAAACCCCAGTGCTTGAGAGGGAGAGGCAGGAGGATCAGAAATTTCAAGGTATCCTCAGCTGCATTTGAGGTCAGCTTGGCTACGTGAAACCATGCCTCAAAAAAGAAAAAGTCCCTTTGTACAAGTATTTGTACAAATACTGGTGATTTTTTTTATCTTGACTCAAGCTACAGTCAACTGAGAAGAAGGAACTTCCGTTGAGAAAATGCCTCCATCTGATTGGCATATAGACACACCTGTGGGACATTTTCTTGATTGACGATTGATGAGGGAGGGCCTAGCCCACTGTGGGCGCTGCCACCCCTGGGCATGTGATATTGGGTATATAAGAAAGTAAAGTGCACAAGCCATGAAGAGCAAGCCAGTGAGCAGCCTGTCCCCTGGCCTCCACCCCAGTTCCAGCTCCAGATTCCTGCCCCGAGTTCTGTCTTAACTTTCGTCCATGGACTGTGTCTCAGCTTAGTTTATAAGCCAAAGAATCTCTTTCCTTCCCAACTTGCCTTTTTTTCGGGAGTGGAGTGGGTCATGGTCTTTATCACAGTAATGGAAACCTCACCAAGATAGCAAGTTTGAGGACAGCCTGAGCAAAACTCTGTCTCCAAAAAAGTCCTCTTGAGCTACAAATTGAAATATTAGATATCTGCAGGTATAGTTTTACAGATGTTTACAGATAAAGCCTGCGCTTTACTTCAAAACACAAAAGCCAGTAAAGTGAGTGGGGGTAAAGAGGAAGCAAGATTGGCCAGGAGTAGTTAAGTATTTAAAGTAGAGGAGGCTGCAATTATGTTATTATCTCTACTTTTGTGTGCGTTTAATATTTCCCATCATAAAAAGGTTCAAAACCTAGAGATTAACAATGGAATGAAAAAAATCAAGAGCATGAGCATGTCCCTGGGGTAGGGGACCAGTCTCAGAATCCCTGTCTTGTTTTTGTCAGCAGCTCCACCCCTGGGTGCTGAGGTTAGTTTGGCCAGGGCACACAGGCATTATCACCTCCTGGCATAATGACCCTGGATGTGGCTTCTCTAGTTAAATTCAGGGTCGAGGTCTGTAGTAGGAGACTCAGTGGCACTTTCTGGGATCCTTCTCAGGACACAACTGTGGAGACAAACAGACTTCTGGAGGGAAGGTCACCCAAGGCTGTGATGGCGACACCATGTGGGCATCTCTGTATAAGGAGGCAAGCAAGAGAGGCACGGCCATCTTGATGCGGCTGTTGTTTCTTTTAACTAAATTTCATTTATTTAGCTATGTAGGTAGGTAAATAGATAGATGGACAGACAGACAGTGTGTGCACACGTATTGCAGCATAGGTGTAGTGGTCAGAGGATAGCTTGCCTAAGTGGGTCCTTTCCTCCTACCATGTGGATCCTGGGCTGGGAATTGAGCTCAGGTCGTCAGGCTTGGTGGCAAGTGCCTTTATCCATCCACTAAGCCATCCCACTAGCCCTAGTCTTACTTCTTTTCTGCCAGTGGGGCCCCACCGTGTTGTTCATCCTGGTATTAGGTAAACTTCCTAAGCAGCCAGCCTCCTGAAGGACTGAGACTGCAGGGCTATTCTGCAGGGCTTTTCCTTTTTTCTTCTTCTTTTATTTACAAGATTTATTTATTTATTTATTTTGTGTACAGTGGTCTGCCTGCATGTGTCCCTGCAGACAGAAGTTGGCACCAGATCTTATTACTGGTGGTTGTAAGCCACCATGTGGTTGTTGGGAATTGAACTCAGGACCTCTGGAAGAGCAGTCAATGCTCTTGACTGCTGAGCCATCTCTCCAGCCCCAGCACAGGGGTTTTCCTAACTTTTTGTTATATACCCTATTCAAAAGAGGTGATTTTTAGTTTCTCTATCTGTTCTTTCAAAAAATTATATATGTATAGGAACCTTTTAGATAGTATATTTCATAAAACAAGCAACTAAAAGCAATTTTCCATACACTTATTATTATGTGTATATGTACATGCAAGAGTGTACCCTGGTGTGTGCGTGTGGTCAAGGGACAACTTGCAGAAATGGGTTCTCTCTTCTACCATGGGAACAATAGATCAAACTCAATGCAGGGACCTTTACCCACTGAGCCATCTCACCAACCCAACATAATTTTTAAACAAGAAAAGATGAAGTCACCATGTTTAAATTTGTTTTCCTAATAGTTAATACTGTATGTTAGCTTTAGAACAAAGTCTGTTCTCTCTCAAGACACAAAGTACACCCAGGGTGGGATCCACAGTTAATGACAGTAGCTAGAAGTCGGCTTTAAATGGCGTTCTTAGGGAACAATTTTGAATCATTGTGGCCAGCTCCCGTCAGCCCCAGCCCAGTCATCACACTTCCCCATGCTGTGGTCAGCAAGGCTGGCCTCCCTAGCCTGCTGCCTTCTGTCTTCATGTTCCCTCCCGCCTGCCGTTGGCTTCTAGGAGTCACAGTTGAGCCTCTGTCTGCTTGGTGAGGATTTGACTGACTTAGTGTAAGGAACCCCTCCGGTGTGTTCCCTCTCGGCTGCTGGGGAGAGGGTAGAATGTACGGACCCTCCCCATGCACAGGCAGATTCGGACAGGGCCTTGGTTAGTCTGTGTGCAAATAAAAGGGAACTTTACTCATTTTGGATTTGGACCTAAGTGTGAGCAGAGCTGGCACTGATAGGTTCCGGGTAGGCCTGGCTCTGCAGTCTGTGTAGTGTCCTTGTATTGTGCTGTCCCCAGGAACCCTCTCCTCTCCTGGCTCCCCACCTGTGTTTTTGGCAAGTTGGCCACGGTGGCTACCTCACTGCCTCTCTTTTCTTTGAGGTTGTCATCTATCAACTTTTCTCTCTTTTTTCTGCTTTACTCCATCGTTTTTTCCTTTGTCGTTTCTTCTCTCTCTCTCTTTCTTTTTTTTTTTCTAAAAGAGATACCTGGGACTGGAGAGATGGCTCAACAGTTAAGAGCTTTGCTCTTGCATAGGACCTGGGTTTGGGTCCCAGCATTCACAAGATAGCTCACACCTGTCTGTAATTCCAGTTCAGAGGGTCTGATGCCCTCTTCTGGCATTCAAGGGCACTGCATGCACCAAGTACATGTATATGCACAGATCTACCTGCAAGCAAAACACCCACACACATGAAATAATATAAATAAATATTTTTAAAAGATTAAAAGCTTATCTAATCCAGACATGGTGCCACACACCTTCAACCCCATCATTTGATCGTGCCCATCACAAATAGAGGCACGAGGATCTCTGAGATCCAGGCCATCTAGGGCTACATAGTGAGATTCTATCTCAAAAAAATTAAGTCAAAAACTTAGTTATGACGCACTGTTCTCATTGATGGCATCTATTGAATTGCTTGCTGGTTTATTGAGCATCCACTATAAATAGCCTTATGCAAGATGTAGAGGAGCGGATAGGAATTAGCACCCGTGACTCTGCTGGGAAGAGTGGAAACCTGAGCTCCCACTGAGAAGGGGGTAGAGAGCATACTAAGTGTGCCATTGTAGGGACCCTTTGGCCCGGTAACTCTGTTTTGCAAATGTATGGGACTAATTCCTGTGAGTCAAGCAATAGATGTTTATGCAGAGGTTTTCGCTACAGTATTAGACACAAAAGCTTGGTCATAATTTGCCTGTCCCTTGGAAGGAAGGAGGCTGGTATGGCAGTGGCACACCTGGTGGTCTAGTGGGCGAAACTGGGATCCAAGTGAACTGGCTGAGGACAAAAGCCAAGGCTCAGGAAGGGGCACACTCTTTTCTTTTTGCTTTTAGTGTGTGTGTGTGTGTGTGAATGTGAATATTTTGCCTACCTGCATTCATGTGTACCATGTTGGAGTCCTTGAAAATGGGGCTATGTATGATTGTGAACCATCATGTGAGTGCTGGGATTTGAACTCAGGTCCTCTGCAAGAACAAGTGCTTTTAACCACTGAGCCAGCTCTCCAGTCTTTTTTGAGACAGGCTTTCCCTATGCTACCTTGGCTGCCCTGGAACTGGATATGTAGATGAGGCTAACCTTAAACTCACAGAAATCCTCCTGCCTCTGCCTTTTTTGGGCTAAGATTAAATTGTGCCACCACGCCCAGCCCTATTTACTTAGTTTTGAGCTGGATTTTGTTATATTGCCTGAGTTAGTAAAAAAGAAACTGCTTGCTTTCCGCGGCTCATCGTGAAAGCGGCATTCTCATCATTTTTCTTCTGCAAAACTGAGAAAACAGAGTAGAAGTTAGTATAAAATGCCATTTCTGCATTGTGAAGCATGGCCACCACTCTTCCTGCACTGGCTTTTGTTGCTGCCCTTGTTTGCTGCTCTGAGCCAGTCTCACTGGGTAGTCCATCCTGACGTCAAATTCACTCTGTAGTCCTGGCTGGTCTTGAACTAGTGATCCTTTTGCCCCAGCCTAAAGTGCTAAAATTACAGGCATGCACCACCACGCCCAGCTCTGTGGTGGTCATAACTTTTCTGTTTGTTTTGTGCCTATTGTGAATCACTAGTTCCTTCAGTAAATTTAGGTCTGAGTCATCCCTTTTAGTGGCTGCAGTTCTGTGTTATAAATATTGGCTGGGTCTTCCTGGATACACCTTGCACACTCTGGGTGTTTCCTTAGTAGTAAGTCACTAGGAGTGGAAGAAAGGGCTGGGTCCAAGGTCTTGCACATTGTGCACTTTAACACACTGCTATGTTCCTGAAGGAAATAGTTAAACCCCAGCAGCAGTGACTGGTTCTTCTACTAATGCAGAGTACTGCTCTGATGAATCAAAAAGCCTCGGTAGCTCACTGGGTTAGGGCTCTAGCATTGCCAAGACAACACAGCAACAAACTCCTAGGTCATTTTTAGAGTTTGCGTCTCATTGGATCAGTTTGTAGTCAATGTATTTGTAATTAAAAGTAAGCTTGTGGGCAGGGGACTGCAGTGAACCTCAGGCCACCCTGAGGTGCAAATGGAGACCCTCTGTCAAAAGAAACCAAAACAAATCACCAGGAGCCAAAGAGATGGCTCAGTGGCTAACAAGCAGACATAAAACAAACGTGATTTTCCCCCTTGGTTTATAAAGGCTTGCAGTGAGGGCTGGCCCAATTAGCCTAGTACCTTCCAGTGAATAGTCTCTTTTTTCTTTTGATTCAAAATGTCAGATTTGTAATATGATACCACACACACACACATACACACAGGGCGGGTGCCAACTGGAGGTTTTGTTTTGTTTTAAAAGCAAGGTTAGTTTGGTTGACCTGAAGCTCTCTATATAGCCCAGGCTAGCTTTGAACTTGTGGCAATCCTCCTGCCTCTGTCTTCCAAATATTGGACCTTATTTCTGAACTCTTGAGCGCTGCTGTGGTCACTGTAGTCTTATTACTAGGCACGGTGGCGTGTGCCTTTAAGAGAGGCCAAGGTAAGAGGGTTACTTGAACCCAGGAACCCAGGACTTGGAGAGAAGCTTAGGCACCATAATGAGACAGTATTGAAAATATTGAATCACAGTATTGAGAATGAATAAAATGTGAGCCTGTGAGCTGGCTCAGAGGGCAAAGGTTCTTACTTCACAAGCTAACCTACCTAAGATAGAGCCCTAGAACCAATAAATATGGAATGAGAGAACCAACCTCCAACCTCCATCTGTGCACTGCGGCATGACCTCCCCCCCCCCCACACACACACAGAGAAATAATAATAAATGAAATTATTGAAGTATGTAAGTGAAATTGATTGAATTGAATTAAGGGTTTCTTTAGCATTCCTTTCTGTTATGACTGGCTAATCTGTCATAACAGAATAGCCTAGCTGTGGATAAAGGGAGCTCTAATGTTTGAGTGGTCAGAGTGGGAGGGTTGTAAATGGAGGACCTTTATGTGAGACCACTGCTGTCCTGTGGTATAGCCTGTCTATGATACTCCCGGGCAGTTGGGCAGACTGGTTCTCTTATCTGTTTTCCAGGGAAACAAGGGTGGCCATGCCCCTCCCTAGCCTGCCTACTCACATGATTCCCTTAGATCAGTGGTATTGGCCCGCCTCTCAGTGTTCAGGCAACCCCATTTTTTTTCTTTATTATTTATTGGTGTTAATTATCATTATTTTACGTAGAGTCTGGGGATCAAACTTGGGTCCTTGTGTTTGCAAGGCAAGTACTTTACCAACTGTGCCATCTCCTCAGCCTCCCGCTGTTTTCTTACAGCCTTGGAAACCCAGCGTGGCTGGGCGCAGTGGTTGCAGGTCCAGTCTGCTGGGCAACCACAACCTCTTGGTCTCCTAGCTTCTGCCAGGTCATGTGTCCAGCCTGGGAGATGAACCTAAGATGATGGATAAATTGTCCCAGTCTTCCCAGGCTGGAAGGCAAGGTGCTTGTCCCACTCTGGCTGACTCCTCTCCCACCCCTTCGTGCTGGGAAGGGTGGCTGCTCCTCCTGCTGGGTGAGGTCAGCACTATTAATAGCCAGCTTAATCCTGCTCAAGCCTGGGCAAAGGGAGGCAAAAGGAGACAGTTGCTGGGGAGTCAGAGTGCCCAGCCATCTCTAGGTGCAGAACTTAGCCTCAAGGCCATGGTGTCTAGCCACCAAGTCGGCACCGAGGACCAGCTCTCGGAACTTGGGATTTTGATGTATTGAGTGACCCGGTGAGGAGGTCACTAAGGACACCATCTCTGGTAGTAAAGTTTTTTTGTGTGTGTGATCTGGGGCCTTGTTTCTTCCCCAGGAGAAAAGTAGCTGGGGCTGCTGGGGGCCCCTGTGGACTTTGAAACCCAGAACCCAATAACACATTTCCTTATAGTGTTGGATAGATTGTAAATTTTTTTTTTAAATGGGAGGGAGGAGGACATGACAGTTTGCTAAAATAAGTGCCATGCAGGGTGGGGTTCTGGCCTTCTAGGGCTTTAGAGGCCGCTGCTTTAAATCTGGGTGAGGGTTTGGAGCACCTGACACTGGTGAGCTGAAATCCCAATGCCGCGCAAGGAAGCGATGAGGTCTGGGCTGAGTGTAAAGAAAACCTTCCAGGCTAGCTGGGGTGATGTGTGAGCTTTGGGCGGAGAAGACAGATGCCATGCTTGGGCACGGTGCACAGGATGTAAACCCACTGTTTGGGAAGGGAGACGTGATCAGGAGTTCAAGGTCGTCTTAAGCTACCTAGTGAATTCAAGGTTAGCCTGGACTACAGGAGACTCTGGCTCAAACAAAAACAAACAAAAAAGTAAACAAAATCAGACACAACGTGGGAAACCTGGAAGCAAAAGGAGTTGCTGAGAGACTTGAGTGATAGGTTCTTTCTCTTCTTGCCTTCAATTTTTAACCTGTTCTATGTGAGACAGGGCCATGACTGAGGGGATTGGTGGAGGCCTCACCTATGGCTGTCTGGAGAGGGTAAGATTTCCCCTGACTAGTTCTGAATAAAGGTCAGTAAAGGGGAGAGTGGGCAAGCTTGCTGCAAGGTAAGACTTGAGATACTGAGGATTCCAGGGGATTCCAGGATGCTCCTTTTCCCGGTTCCCACCCCCTCAGTTGTCCCCTTTCAAACAGTGCTTGCATTTAGGAAGTCCCTGAGAAGCAGTTTCAGAGTGTCTTCACAGTATTCCTTTGCATCTCGTTTTGTTTTCGTGTGTGTCGGCATGCGCATGCTATGATGTACACGCTACGATGTACATGTGCTCTGTAATCTGTCCTCTCCTTCCTCCAAGACCTTAGCGTGTTGTGTGTGTGTGTCTGTGTGAGCAGATGACCTAGAGCTGTAGTTTCTTTCTGGCAGTTGTGAGCCACCCAGCATGGTGCTAGGAACTGAACTCTAACGTAATGCTGAGCCATCTTTCTAGCTCCCCACAATCCCACTTTTGAAAAAAAGTTACTTTGTGTGTTCCTTCTGATTATAAAATTAATACAATTAATTATAGATAATGTGGAAGTCTGTATAGAGGAAGATAAAAATGAAAAAGCCCATCCTTAGGTTATACCATATGAAATTGCTGTTTTGGGTCCAAAGTAGCCAAGTACCAGCAGTTATATATGTCTCAACCAAATATTAACATTTTATTATATTTCCCCAGTTGTTTCTCTTTAACGAATACTACTTTGAAAAATGTGGAATTTTCCACTGTAGGTACTATTTAAATACTCTTCATTTCTTGTCTCAGCCACAGCCCAAGTCCAGTCATCTAGTAGAATGATCATCAACAACAAAGTCAGGTAGCTCATTAAAATAAACTTTTATATTAGAGTTACAAACTTATAATAAAACTATAAGTTGAAGTCTTAAATTTATATATCTTATTTTGTTTTATTTCTTGGTGCTGGGGCATACAAGCTTTCTAATACTGAGCTGTACCCCCAGTTCCTGATCTAATATTATTATAATTATTTTGGTTTTTTTGAGACATGATTTCTCTGAGTAGCCCTGGCTGTCCTGGAATTCACTCTGTAGCCTAAGCTGGCCTAGAACTCAGAGCTCTGCCTGCATCTGCCTCCCAAATGCTAGGATTAAAGGCATGTGCCACCACACCCAGCTCAAAATAATTCTTTTATTTATTTTTTATTTGATATTTCAAGGCAGGGTTTTCCTATGTAGCCCCAGCTTATCCTGGAACTTTATCTGTAGACCAGGCTCGCCTCAAACTCACAGAGATTCTCCTGCCTCTGTCTCTGGAATGCTGGGATTAAAGGCATGCACCCCCCCATGCTTTATTATTTTTATAAAGTATTTTTCTTTATTCTTTGAAAATGTTGTATGTCATACGTAGTAGATACAATGTATTTTGGTCATATCCACTTCCAACCCCTCTAACATGTACCTTTCTAGCTTTGTAGCCTCTTTTCTTTTCCCTTAGTTCAGGGGCCAGAGAGATGGTTCAGTAGTCAAGAGTAAAGAAGCACAGAGGACCTGGTAAGGTCCTCTGGTGGTTCACAACCATCTGTAACTCCAGTTCCAGGGGATCCTCTGCCCTCCTTGGTCACAAGATACATGTCACACATATATATGTGCAGGCAAAACACATATACATAAAAAATAAAAATAAATAAAAAAAAGAAAGAAATCCCTTATGCCCGTTTGGGGCTACTCATATGCACACAGGTGTGGGGCCATCCATTAGAGTATTAATAACAACTTCCAGTTTTGCTGGCTTGTGCAAGCCTTGTGTGGGTAACCATAGCTGCTGTGAGTTCGTGGATGCATTGCCCGTGTCTTGTCCTCTCCATCCTCCAGCTATCGTGTCCTTCCCATCGCAGCCCTCCCGACGACCCCTGAGCCTTGGTTGTTGATGGTGGCGTGGGGTTGTGGTGGTGATAGCTGCCCCATTTAGGGCTGACCCCTCGCAGCCACTCTCAGCACCCTGACTAGTTAGGAATCTCTGCATTAGCTGCTGCCTACTGTAAAAAGTTTCTCTGACTAAGGTTGAGAACAGCACAAATCTGTGGGCATAAACATAAATAAACAAATATTTAGCAACATGACCATTTAGCCAAACAACTCTAAGCTCCAGTTTGGGGTCTATGACCTTCTTGGCGGTGGGCTTTTGACCAGGTTTATTGTACCAGACATGAATTCTCCCTTTGGAGCAGGCGTCACATCAGTCGGAAAGTGGTTGGTTACCCTGTAACAGCCATACCACTGTTGGCAGCAGTGGGCACGTCTTGACAGGCAGAGTATTGTTTCAGCATGCAGTGGTCAGTGATGGCTAAGCCCATGGACGACCTTTCATCCCCAGTGATCTATTTACTCTAAATGGGGAGTCAGTAGCATGGGAACTTCAAAATTACTAAAACCTAAAGTGTTTCTTTCTCCAATCTGCATCCCTTTCTCCTTCCCCTCACTTGCTACCTCTCTTTTGCAGCTGAGTAGATGAAGAGGAAGGGGAAGACAGGCAGCAAGGCTCACCACTGCCTCTGAATCTGACTGGCTGAAAGGACAAATGGGACTGTCTTAAGCAGAGATGGAAAGGCTGGGGGCATGTGAACTAGCTCTTAGCCCTTAGGTTCAAGGTGTTAAGGCTTTTAGCTTGCAGTTGAGTAGAAAGGTTGTGGGGCTCAGGAGAGGGCTATACAATTTTACTTCGAGTCTGGGAATGTAGCACAATTATTAGAGTGCTTGGCTAGCCTGCGCAAAGCCCTGGGTTGGATCGTGAGCACTTTAGAAACTGGGCAGGATGGTGCAGGCCTCTAACCCCAGAATTTGGGCAATGGTCACAGGAACCTCAGGAGTTCGAGGTTATTCTCAGACCCTACCTCAAAAACAAACAAACAAACAGCCCCCCCCCCAAAAAAAACACAAGGCTTTGTTTTTTGTTTTGTCTTGTTTTGAGATATCTTGACATATGACTATTTAAGTCACTAATCAAGGTACTGACTGCACAGACCCAGCCCTCCAGCACTAAGAAATCAGGAAGGAACCAGACTTAGTGGCATGCCTTCACACACATTTGTAACTCAAGCATTTAAAAAACTGAGTCAGGAGAACCATGAGTTCAAAGTTAGCTTGAGTTATATGGTATACTGTATTTCAAAAACAAAACACAGAAACCTGGTGTCTCACCATTGCTGTAACTCCAGTTCAGTTCTGGGGATCTGATGCCCCCTGCTGGCCTCCGGGGACATCAAGCATGCTTGTAGTGTACATGCATACATCCAGGTTAACACCTACACATGTAAGTTTGGTTCTTATTGTTGTCGTTTTAATTAAAAAGCAAACTAGAGCTGGGTGGTAGTGGCGCACACCATTAGTCCCAGCACTTGGGAGACAGAGGCGGGTGGATCTCTGTGAGTCAAGGCCAGCCTGGTCTACAGAGCTAGTTCCAGGAAAGGCTCCAAAGCTACACAGAGAAACCCTGTCTCAAAAACCAAAACCAAACCAAACCAAACAAACAAACATAAAACCCTAGAGACAGAGAGAGGAAGAAGCCCTGGGATCAGCCACAGCAGGACAATGGAAGAAGGGTTTTTAGGAGGGAGGGAGGCCTCTAAGAATGAAACCTCACCACTGAAGGTCACTGATGACCATGAAAGAAGGGTCTTTCACCAGAGAGGAAGGTTCTGCCGGGATGAACCTTTGTTCCTTTGACAAAGCTTACTAGAAAGAGGCGCATAGCCTGGGGGTCCTGAGCTGGCCCAGTAGAGGGTACTGAATGGCTTCTTAGCCAGAACATTTTTGTAGGGCCCAGTGGGCAAGCCATCTTTAGGGAAAGTGTCCAGAATTCTTAGCATAGAGCAGGACTGACTATTCAGTTTGGTTCCCCAGGGCTACACACCTACAATGTGCCTGTCACTTGTGTGGCTGCCACCAGAAGGTGCCTAAGTGTGACATTAGATCCCACAAAGGAGCCTCGAGGTAGAGGCCGAGTCAAGACAGCTCAGGTGGCTGTTGAGGGGTCAGCTTGTTCTATTTACAGTGGGCATTTCCGTCCTTTAGAGAAGCTGCCAGCCTTTCCTGTAGCCCCAGTAAAACCATGACTGTGTGTTAAGATTTGCTCAGAGCCTGTGGCTCTTTTGAGGAATTCACTGAAAGGTGTGGTAATTGAATTCCTGTCCAATCAGGATGCTTATTCCCCAAACCTTGTCAAAAGTTACAGGCTAGAGGCATGGCTGTCTGGTTAAGGGCACTTACTGTTGTTGGTTTGATTCCCAACAACACAGCTTACAACACCAATGACTCCAACTTCAGGGAATCTGGTGCCTTCTCATGTCTGTGCAGAGCTACACACACATGCACATCCCCTCCCCACATGCACATAATACGGAAGATGATGATGATGATACAGCCTGGACCAGAGACACAGACTCTTTCCCCATCCTAGAGACTCCCATCAGTTTCCCTTTGTCCTTGTAATTTTTCTTCTAGGTTTTATTTTGCAGTGCTGAGGATGAAGCCAGGGTTTGAGCACACCTGACACACATTCTACCCCTGAGCTACCGCTCAGACCTTTAGTTAGAACACATTCATCTAATAGAACAGCCTAGCAATGGCCAGAGAGAGGGTCAAGAGGACCCCCACGCACACCCAAACTCCATACACGGTTAAAATAGGATCCTGTCACCACTTCTAGATGTTTTTGGGCCAGTTCAAGCTCTTAGGCCTCTTCATTCCTGGGCAACCGATGACGTTGTTCTGCTGGTTAAGAGCGTGTGTGGGGTTCTGTTCTGCATTTTGTCCGTTCAGCCCTGTCACATTCTAAGAGCAGCTGGGGTCACTGTGTCTGCTGATTTAGGAGGGTTCTGCTTGGGGTTGTGAAGGAGAAGGTTGCAACGGACATCCTATCTTTTGTGTGTTTGTGCTTCTGTGACAGTTGTCTCTATAGGATAAATTCTTAGAGGTGTTGTTAAGTTCAAGTTACAGACCCCTCATTTTGAGACAACTTGCCTTGTCTTAGTCTGTTTAACTGTTATGCCCTATTACCTGTCCACCAGCTACACTGAATGTGAGGGCCTCTTCCTACGCCCCGCACATGCAGACATACTGGCCATCATCAGTAGGGTTTAAGTGGTGCCAGTCTGAAAGCTGCTAAAAGCTACATGCTTCCTTTTAATTCCTAGCCCTCTTTAGTCACGTAGCTCAAGGCCCTGGACATGTTGCTTGTTAGAGACACTCCTGAATGAGAAAGAGGTCCTAGAGTTGGGTACCAAGGTCTTGGCTCTGGCAGATATCTTGCGTTTGTTGGTTCCTCTCTAGACAGGCTCTGGGAATTTATTATTGGGTGCAGACATGGTTCTGCCTACAACCTGTGGGTGGCACAGTAACTGGCATACATGTAAAAACCTTAGAAGCAGAGTGCCCTCATCCTGTGGGTGAGCTGTGGCAGTTCACTTTCTTCCTGAGACCTCAGTTCTCCCCAGTCTCCCTAGGGGGATGCCAAGGGACCCTTAGGACTGAGGAGTCAGTCCCTCTTGGGACTGAGGCATTGTTTGTGGCCTGAAAACCCTGGCAAACACCCCCTCCCAAGAGTGTTTCGAATGAGTTCTAGCCTGAATGTGAGGCCTGTACATTAGTTTGGGGGATGGGGCAAGCCATGTGGGAGACCCAGACTTAACCTGCAGAATCTCCAGAGCTTTTACCTTAGATGGCTCTGAGTCTTCATGTTGCTGGCTGGTGGGCATGTGTGTATATGTGCCCTTTCATAGTTGGCTCTAAGCCTCCATGTGGCTGGCTGGTGGGCATGTGTGTATATGTGCCCTTTCATAGTTGACTCTAAGCCTGCATGTGGCTGGGTGGTGGGCATGTGTGTATATGTGCCCTTTCATAGTTGGCTCTAAGCCTGCATGTGGCTGGGTGGTGGGCATGTGTGTATATGTGCCCTAATAAGCACACCTTTTTATTCTTAGAGTGGGTCAAGCCCCTCTTGGCTAACTCTTTTTGTTCCCTGGGGTATGAGAGCCAGGTGGGCACCTCATAAAAAGCCTGAGAAGCATCTCTACCCACAATGCTTCTGCAGAAGGTCCTGGTGCACCTGCCTCTCGACTCTGTCTCAGACTGAGGGGAAGGAGTTGGGAGCCATGTGGCCTAGTTTTGGCCCAGTATATGAGTGCTTGTCCAGGGCATCTCCAGATGAGGCAAAAGCCCATGGGGACAGTCTCACTCAGCAAGGCCCAGTGAACTTCAGGACAGCATAGAATACTGCTGGGGCCGTGTGGCCTGCACACTCTCTTCTCTCTTGTAGTATTGATGATTCTCTTGGCACTATTAGTGTCATTTTGTCAATCTTGCATGGGACAGATGTAATCACTCCTGGAAACCCCATTTTTTTTCTTGATATATTTTCCCCTAAAATTCTTTGGAAGCTGATGCTTCTCAGGTTTCTTGTCTGGGGATGGCAGCTGTCACTCCAGACCTCAGGAGCTGTTCTGACTTAGTGCTGACAGGATCGGAGGCAGATCGCCCCTATTTCTGTAAATATGTTTTGAACGAGATTGTTGCTCTTGAAAATGTTTGCCTATGTCAACTACCTTTTAGTTTTTTTTTTTTTCCTTACCTTTCACACCTTTTAGTTTTGTAAGGACAGGATGTGCCTGGCTTGATATTTGGCCAAGCTAACAAAATGGTGTTTTCTTGGTTTAAAGATGTTTTGATGTAAACATTGGGAGAAAACATATTTGACATATTTTTGCCAGAGTTAACATTGGAGGATGGGAAGAACTTGTTTGTTAATATGGATAAACACCCTTGTTTTTGATGTATAAATAAAGACGGCTGGAGCTATTCAGGGCTGACCACTTGTGTGAAATTCATTTGGTGGTGGGGCAATTCATTTCTTTGCACCAAAGCCCCTTCCCCATCTCAGGACCTGAACCTAGGCTGTGACTTGACCACTCCAGGAAGGCCTTCCCAATTGTGGACGCTGCCTGGTCTGATACAGTGAGTTCGTTAGTGCTTTTGAGACCCAGAGCCTTGGCTTTGGGCAGTACAGCAGTCCTTGGTTCCCTGTAGGGGAGTTTGCTAGGCAGAACTGTGTTAGAGAACTGGGTGTGGTGGTCCATGAGGCCCTGGGCGGTGTGAGACCCCCTGTCCAGCTGGCATAGACACACCCCTGACCAAGGGCTTCCTGTGGTCTTGTACTATAGCCTCTCTTTCCTGGGGCCTCAGAATCCCTAACAGGCAGTGCCTGGCAGAGCCTGTCATTTTTATCCTCCTTAGGTTTTTTTCCTTCTTCTTCTTTGGTGTGTGACAGGGGGTTACATATAGTTCAGGCTGGCCTGGGATTGACTGTGTAACTCAGGATGGCCTCAACCTTGTAGCAATCCTCCTGCCTCTGCCTCCTGAGTATTAGAATGACAGATGTGAGTTACCACACCTGGTTTCCATCCTCTTTAAATAAAGGATCCCAAGTGTAATACATTTAAAAATACTGTGTTCGTAAGGGCAGTGTCTGCTTGTAGAAGAATCATCAGAAACCTGGGAAGGAAAGAAAACGGCAGGGACTCTGCCCCAGCGACTCAGCCCTAAACGTGTTGACCTTGTGCTGAGGGAGCTTCATACCTGACTTAGTGTTCTCTCCTACAGGGAAGTCCCACCTGGCCATCGTGCAGAAGGTGAACAATGAAGGGGAGGGCGACCCCTTCTACGAGGTGCTGGGCTTGGTCACGCTGGAGGACGTCATTGAGGAGATCATCAAATCTGAGATCCTGGACGAGTCGGACATGTACAGTGAGTACAGCCCTCTCCACGGGCCCAGAATCCCATGGCAGCTCTGAAATTAGTGTCCTTAGGTAGCAAGACTTCAGTTCAGGGGTGTGGGGCCCCGGCCCACTGAGCCAGGCCTACTGGCCAGCCAGGTGCCCTTCACCTGTGGTGAGGAGGGAACACGATGCTGAGCGCAGTGCCTGGAGTCCTCCTCTGTCCTCCCTGTGGAGAGGGGCCTGGACACTAGAGAGTCAGCTTCTAGCCCTCAGACTTCTCTTTTTACAGCTGATAATCGAACCCGGAAACGGGTATCTGTGAAGAACAAACGAGACTTCTCTGCCTTCAAGGATGCTGACAATGAACTCAAAGTGAAAATCTCACCTCAGCTTCTTCTAGCTGCTCATCGCTTCCTGGCCACAGGTAAGAGTATGGGAAGTGCCTTCCTCATGGGTGGAGGTACAGTCACAAAGGGGGTAACCGTGAGCCTCTGGCCACTCCTCCTGGAGAGAGAGAGCAGTGCGAGCTGGGACACATTCACTCTGGAAGGGTTCAGGTATTCTCCTTCCTTCTTTGTTCACCATGACTGGCTATCACAGACTTCCAGAAACAATCTAGCTAACAAAGCAAGCACTGAGACTTCCAAGGGATACCTGGGAGCCCCAGGCCCTTCAGGCTGTGGCCCTGCCGTGTGCTCTGCCCACTCCTGGCCTGCTCACCTGCCCTGAGGAGCCTGTTCCCAACACCAACTTACCCACTAGTTTCCGCCTATGCAGGGGAAGACCTTGTGCCCCCAGGTGAGCCTGCAGAGCTGACTTGTAAATCAGTGGCATTTCTCTCTTATCACCTCTAATTCAGACGGGCCTGGGTGACAGTTCAGGAAAACACTGGCTACCCATGCTGTCACTCTTACTCCAGCTTCCTTCTGGCTTACCTGCTAAAGGTACAAGAATTCCTTTCCCTTTGTGTTTTCTTGCTAGTAGTCGTTGGTGCAGAGAGTAGTAATTGTTTGTAGGAACACTTAATGAACATTCTCAAGGGAAGAATGCGTCTAACTGTTGGGTCATCTCACTTGACCACCCAGGGGAGTTTTGTCCTCATCTTACTGATGAGAAAACTGAGATGGGTAAGTCCAGTCATCTGCCCAAGGTCATGGCTGTTAGTACTGGAGCCCTGTGGGTGGACAGATTCCATTCAAGCAGCAGAGGCCAAGCCTGGCCCTTCCCAGGAAGATGCAGCTTGAAGCAGTGTCCCAAGCAGGGAGGACTTAGTACAGAGTGGCCATGGCCACTTAGATGTTGATTCAGCAGTGACCCGGCTCCGGGGCTACCTGGTACCAGCCCCATGTGAAGTTTCCCCTCTCTCTCTCCCACAGAGGTGCCCCAGTTTAGTCCCTCTCTGATATCAGAGAAGATCCTGCTCCGACTGCTCAAATACCCAGATGTCATTCAGGAGCTCAAGTTCGATGAACACAACAAGTACTACGTTCATCATTACCTGTACACTCGGAACAAGCCAGCTGACTACTTCATCCTCATCCTGCAGGTGAGCCTCTGATGCTGAGCCTCAGAGCACAGGCCACTCGCCCCTCCAGCGCCTGCATCTCCTGCTTCCGATGGGCCCTTGGAGAGTGTGCAACCTACGCTTGAACCTGTGCTCCAGGTGCTACTCTTGTGCCCACAGGTCAAGGCCTTGAACACTGCAGGGCTCTGGGGCCAGGCTTCACACCTCTCTGTTTTGTAGAGCTGCCCAGTTTAACTCCTCTCTTATTGCCACACAGGCTTCAAACCACCTGTCTAAGCTGTGTTGTAATCTTAACTGCATGTTCTTCCAGGGGAAGGTGGAAGTAGAAGCAGGAAAGGAGAACATGAAGTTTGAGACGGGTGCCTTCTCGTACTATGGGACCATGGCCCTATCCTCGGCAGCCTCGGGTGAGTTGTGGACCAGGTCCCTGTGACCTCCTGACACTTGTAAATTAAGGGCAGCCTTGATGGCTTGTAGCAGAAGGAGGCAGGTAAGGGCCAGAGCTGCCAGGCCTAGGGGAACAGGATGACCTTTCCCATTGGAAGGCTGAGGTAGTGAGGGGAGGGACTGGCTGCTGCAAGGACTGCAGACAGGGATGGTCAGGGAGTCTGGCAGTTCATGGGCTTTGGAAATTGAAATGATCAACTGCCCTTGACTACAGACAGCCTGATGAGATTAAGATGGACCAGTAGGAGACTCCTATACCATCACTGACTAAATCATCAGGGCAGAATAGGAGGCACATGAAGGTTAGGGACTAGGGATTTGGGGTACACACAGTACTGGTGTTGGGAGGTAGCTCCGAGCCTGTTTGCCTGGATAAGTTGTAGATGACTTCGGCTTCCCAGGGCCTCAGCTGTAGTAATAAGAGCGGCGGCGGGGCTGCATTCCCAGCACCCCGGCCACCTGCCCGGCTAGCTCAGTCGGTAGAGCATGAGACTCTTAATCTCAGGGTCGTGGGTTCGAGCCCCACGTTGGGCGCCATATGTAGTAATAAGAGCGGCGGCGGGGCTGCATTCCCAGCACCCCGGCCACCTGCTCGGCTAGCTTATGCTCCAAAATAATTACACAGACACTGTATTCTTTTTTTTTTAAATATTTATTTATTATGTATACAATATTCTGTCTGTGTGTATCCCTGCAGGCCAGAAGAGGGCACCAGACCCCATTACAGATGGTTGTGAGCCACCATGTGGTTGCTGGGAATTGAACTCAGGACCTTTGGAAGAGCAGGCAGTGCTCTTAACCTCTGAGCCATCTCTCCAGCCCCCCCAGACACTGTATTCTTTTAAGCACTGCTTGGCCCTTTAGCTCTAGCACTTACAGGCTAATTCTCACATCCCGATCAACCCATCTCTAATAATCTGTGAGAACCGGTCTTACCGGGAAGATTCTAACCTAGTCCATCCTGGGTTGGAGCTTCATGCCGTGTGTCTGCCCGGGAGCGGGGCATGGCTCATCCCGGGAGCGGGGCATGGCGTCTCTCTCAGGCATCTGCTCCCGAGAGGAGAGATGTCGAGACTCTGACCTCACTTCCTCTTCCTCCCAGCATTTTGTTCTGTTTACTCCACCCACAGGGCCAAGCAGTTTCTTTATTGGCCAATGACCTTCCTCCATCACTCAGCTACTGCATTTTGTTCAGGTTTGGTTCTGATAGTAGGGGCGATCATTGGGAGATAGGTCCTGGGTGGCCCAGGCGTCCCCTGGCAAGTCTCATCCTCCTGGACGTTCCCCTGTGTGGACACTCTGACCTTGGCAGGGAGGGGTGTGCCAGCTTACCTCAGGGAAAGAATAAAAGCTATCTTTGGTGCCTAGAGCAGGCGATGCCAATAGGGCATTGCTGTAACTCTTAAAGAATCCCGGTGCCACGCTTGTCACTGTCCTGTCCCTGTGCTCCTGCTGCATAGCGCTGAGGCACCCTCGGATATCAACACAGCACAGCCACTGTATTAGGATGAGCCAGGGTGTTATGGGCTCCCAGGGCAGGATCCAGGGCAGACAAGTTGGGCTACAGAGCAATTGCACCTCACCTGAACCCACCAGGCCTAAGGAAGCCTGACCTGCTCCTACCCAGAGAGAGCATCCTTGCCTTTTGCTTAGGGAATTTTTGATAATTTGGAATGGAGGCCTGGAACTCCTCATCCTCCTGTTGTATCCACCTAATGTTTGGGGAATTCTTGTTCAGAAGGGACTCCTCTCAGTGCTGAGGTAGAGAACTCTCTGGGTCTTGGGCTCAATCACTTGACCCTAGGTCATCACATTACATTTGGCGTGGCTGGAAGGCAGGGGAGATGTCTCTGGGTACACTTACTCTGATAGGGCTCTTTGATCTATCCTGAGCACCCTCCCATCTAAGAGACACACTTAGACTGTGCCCCACTCCCACTTCACCCTGCTTGAGGTAGCCTGGCCCATCGAACCTGCCTCTCCATCCTGTTCCTGTGGCTTGTGACCCTCCCCTGGTCACTGACTTCCTCCTCTGTTGCTCCAGCGCCTCCTGTGCAGGCTGGGTGTTCACCCAGCAAGCTGAACTCCCTGCTCACCTGGCTCTCAGGTAACCTGGCATGCTGGAGAAGTGCACAGTGCCACCTGTTGCTAGAGCTTTGTACTGCAGCTGCACTAATAGCTCCGGTAGGAACCTGGGAACTCCCTCCTAGGCACACTTAGGGTCCAGCCTGATTCTTAATGGGTGTTGTCTCTGCGTGACCTAGAACTCAGTTTCTGGATGGGTTTGCCACAGTCTTGGAAGGGCCTTTCCAAGGGTCTTTCGGTCCTTGAGAAAGCATCATCAACAGACAGACACATACAATGCTCATTACAAAACCCATTAGGTTTGGGAGTGGAGGATTGTCTTACCAAGTCAAGTGCACACGCTCAGCCTGTGTCTGCTGTGGCCTGGAGGAAAGAAAGGCCAGCTGGCCAGCACCCTGCTCCCACTCGCTCACAAGCCTCTGCAGATGGCATGTCATTCCACTAGCTTTCTTAGACCTTCTCATCCTTCTTCACAGCCTACTGAGTAAGGCTGCAGGACGGCAGCATGAGGCATCTCCGCCTGTTGTTCTTAGCCAAACTCCACCCCGTCTTGTTTTTTCTCACTTGAAAAATGGAACTAACACTGTACCCACTTCAAAAGCTTGGGACGGGAGCAGTAAGTGAGATAACTGATGTAGAATATGCTGAGCCCAACTTTCATTATTTCTATTTTCTCTGTAACAACTAATGTGTGACATTCCTACCAGCAAGTACTTAGGAAAAAAACAAATGCCAGGTGCCACTTCTGGACTTGGCCTCTCCTAGGAATCATGGGAGCAGTTAGAGATGTTTAGTTTGAAGATGCACGTGTGTGGGAAGGACCCAGTCAGCCCTGATTCTGGCCTAGCTGGTGAGCCTGCTCAGGTCAGGACCAACCCAGGTCCTGACAGCTCTAAAACTTGACAACCCAGTCAGTTAGTTCTGGTTTTTTGTTTTTATAATTAGTTTTTGTTGTTGTTGTTGTTGTTTTAGACACAGGGTTTCTCTGTGTAGCTCTGGCTGTCCTGGAACTCATTCTGTAGACCAGGCTGGCCTTGAACTCACAGAGATACACCTGTCTCTGCCTCCCAAGTGCGGGGATTAAAGGGCCACCATACCAGACTTATAATTAGTTTAATGTCGTTCCCCCCCACACCCCATGTCTGTGTGTGTGTGTGTGTGTTTATGGGATGGAACTCAAAGCTTTACATATGCTAGACAAGTAAGTACTCCACCAGCCCCTCAATTTTTACTTTTTTTTGTGTGTGAAATTTCTCGTAATGTTTCACAGTACATGCTATTCTGACCCCCTGGTTTAAAAATAATAAATAAAATGGTTATTTAGAGCCAGACAGTGGTGGTGCACACCTTTAATCCCAGGGAGGCAGAGGCAGGCGGATCTCTGTGAGTTTAAGGCCAGCCTGTTCTACAAGAGCTAGTTAGAGAACAGGCCCCAAAGCTACAGGGAAACCCTGTCTTGAAAAACCAAAAACAAAACAAAAAAAAAAAGATGATGACTTAGTTGTCACTGGCTTTAGTCGCCCCCCCTCTTCTTATTTCATGGATGACCAGGTGGTGTTCGTATCTAAAATGGATGCTTTTCCATAAATCCCCTCATCAGGGCAGGCAGGAAGGCTTAGAAGGTAGAAGGTCTTGCCTCACAGCCTGGTAACCTTAGTTCAGTCTCCAGAATCCCTGGTGGGATGAGGCAACCGACTCCTGAAAGTCGTCCTCCGACTGCCATTGATTCCCCCCACACACACGCAAATTCTTTCCTGCACACACACAGACACAGATTAAAAGAAAAAAATAGTGGGTCTGGAAAGATGGTTCAGTGTTTGAGAGCATTGGATCCTCTTCCAGAGGTCCAGAGTTCAATTCCCAGCAACTACATGGTAGCTCACAACCATTTATAATGGGATCCAATGCCCTCTTATGGCATTTGGATGTATATGCAGATAGAACGCGCACAGATAGAATATATAAAGAATTTTAAAAATTGTTTTAAAGAATTGAAAATAGGGGCTAGAGAGAAGGCTCAGTGGCTAGGAGTGTGAGCCACTCTCGTAGAGTCCTGAGCCCAGTTCCTAGCACCCGCGTGCCACCTTACAGTGCTCATAATCTTTTTTTTTGTTTTTTCCCTTTTTTTAAACATTGGATCTTACTCTGTCACCTAGAATGGCTTGGAACTTACTGTGTAGCCCAGGCTGGTTATGCATACCAGGTAGTACTGGGAACTTTGAATTCAGTTCCTGGGACTGCTCCGTGAGACAGTTTTAACTAGTGTGGTCCAGGCCCTGGGTTCGATCCCCAGTACTGCAGTAAAACAAACAGAGTCAGCACCTGTTGTGTTAGTAAACATTGACTAAAGAGCGTCTTATCATTCAAATAATTAAGATGGATAGTTTTAAATTTTATTACAGCTTATTTGTGTGTGTGTATGTGTGTGTGTGTACAAGCAAGTGTGCGCTTGTGCACATGAGAAGTCATAGAACATCTTGTGGGTCTCAGTTCTCGCCTTCCACTGTGTAGGTCCAGGGGACTGAACTCAGGTCGTTAGGCGTGGCAGCAAGTGCCTTATCCTGTTGAGCCATCTTGCTGGCATTTAGTGTAAAAATGTTAAGTAGTAACGCCAGTATTTTGTCTTTCTCTTCCTCTCCCCCTCGCTCCCTTTCTTTCTTCTAGAACGTAAGTGGAGTTTTCATTCACGTTAGCACCTTGTATGTGGTCTTCCAGTGCCCACTCTTTTCTGGTTTTAGTATTGGGACCACTACCCAGTCATTGTCATCAGACTGTATGTTCCTAGATTTTTCTAAGTGGCAATCACAGCCACCTGCGTGTAGGCACTCGGCTAAAGGCTGTGACGGTCCAGTGAGTCACTGGGCCCAGCCTTCTTTCTGTCTCCACTGTGTTGTAGCTAGCTAGCCTAGTGGCTAGTAACTTAATAGCTCTACAAAGCAAATCTGCTCAGCCTACTCCATCTGCTCAAAGATCTTCCTTGCTCTTCAGGAAGAGTTCACTTCTCTGTGTTCTCATAACTAAGAGCCAGGGATGGTTGATTAGTTTCTTCTCTTCCCCTCTGGACTTGGGTTAACTACCCTTACCTGGGGAGGGAGGTCTGTGCTGCTTTTGGAGCCTCTGTCTTTCTGGAACAAGGGCCTGTTACCCCATTCCTCTACCAGGGTTACAGTTACACACAGAGCACACCTCTGACCCTCTTCTGAGCATTGTAGGGTATGACAGGTTTCACGTTGCCAGGGTAGAATTCATGAGAAAGCAAACTATACGTGTCTTTCCTTTTTCTGGAGATAAGGTTTTACTAGTGGCCGAGGTGAGTAAAATTCATGATCTTTCTCACCGTGGCCTCCTGAGTTCTGGGATTGCAGGCGTGTGCCACTTGGCTCAGCCTGTGCATTCTTCCTTTTACTACATGTATTTTTGTCTTAGAATACACAGTTTAAAGCAGTTATGGTCCTGTGTGCTTTATAACCCCAACACTTGGGAGGCAGGTAGGAGAACTGAATTGGAGGCCAACTTATGCTGTGTGATGAGACCTTGCTCAAAACAGTTTTTAAAATACTTTGCATTTTATTTACTCCTGTCTGCATGAATATCTATGCATGTGTGGGTGAGTCCACACCTATGTGGAAGCCAGAACATATCAGATCCCTTGTCTATTGAGTTACTGTTATTGACTGGAAACCAGGCTGACATATGAGTGCTGGGATCCCAACACCAAAAATCCCCATGGTTATGCAGCTAGCACTCCACTGAGCCGTGTCTCCAGACCCTCTCCCAATTGTTTTTAAGTGTAGGTCACTTGACATAAGTTGGTGTTAGAACAGGATAGTGGTTTGTCTGTCAGATGAGGGAAATCATTGTGTTATATTCACTAATGAGGGGTTTTGTAGCCATAAATGTCTTGGTTTTTATTTTCTGGTTGGTTTGCTTGGGTGACATTCTTAATACTTACCATGTGACACTTTTAAGCACACTAATGGCTCACTGACCCCGTGCAGTTAGATTTTCTATGTGTGTACTTCTGTTTGCCCTGAAGAACTGTGACCTGTTCCTGGTGGAGACATGGCCCAAACATCCATGACTGAGGTCAGGCCATGAGCTGCAGTGAGCCCTAGGACAGACCTGTGTTGATTATGTGCTGTCCCCACAGACCGGTCCCCAGCCCACCCAACTCCACTCAGTCGCTCAGCCTCCCTCAGTTACCCGGACCGCAACATAGACATGACATCCGCCTCATCTCTGGCAGGCAGCAACCAGTTTGGGAGCTGCATTCTGGGCCAGTATGTGTCTGACTTCAGTGTCCGGGCGCTCACAGACCTGCAGTACATTAAGGTAAGTGCTACCCACAGTTTTCCATTTCTGCGGTCCTGTCCTATGCATTTAGATAGCTCTGTTCTGGAGCCAGCATGGGCAGTCCAGACCGGAACACTTTTTTGGGGGGCGGGGTCTTTAAAAAAAATTAGATGTCACTTATTGTGTTTCTCTAGTCGTGCTGGAGATCTAGCCAGGTCCTCATCCATGCCAGGCCAACAGTGTACCACTGGGCTCCAGGCCTAGGCCTTCTTGTGTTTTTGTTTCCTAAAGACATGGTCTGACTGTCTAGTCCAGGCTGGCCTCAAGCTCTGAAAGCCTCCTGCTGCAGCCTCCTGAGTGAGGAGATTACAAATACTGTACCATCATGCCACGCCTAGGACAATTGATGATGATGATGGTGAGACATGCGTGTATGCGTGAGTGCATTTGTGTGTATGAGTGTGTGTGTAGATCAAAGGACAAAGAACAAGGTTAGTTCTCTTTCTTCACTTTTACGTGGGTTCTGGGGATTGAACTCAGGTCTCCAAGCCTGTGTTGCAGGTGTGTTTCCCTACTGATCCCTCCTGCTGACCCCTAGAACACTTCTTCCAGCTCTTTGAGAAGGACCCACCTGGCCACATGTCTCCTGACCCAGTCTAGCTGGATCTCTACACCTCAGCCCTGCTTCTCACACTCACCCTTCTCTCTCTCTTTCTCTCTCTCTCTCTCTCCTCCTCCCTCCACAGATCACAAGGCAGCAGTACCAGAATGGGCTTCTGGCCTCCCGCATGGACAACAGCCCTCAACCCACCTTGGATAGCTGTGCCACCTGCTCAGAGAACTTTACTGAGAAGTCTGAGCTTCCTGTGGTGGATGAGACCACAACTCTTCTCAATGAACGCAACTCCTTGCTGCACAGAGCCTCCCAGGAGGGCGCCATCTGACAGGAGGGCCCGGAGACTCCTGCCCACCCTGCAGGGGTCTCCCCAGTGGGCCCACATGACGTCAGGGAGCCTGTTAGGCTAGAAGGGGTGCAGGTAGATATCCTGCCTGACTAAGCAACTAGACATCCCTCCCAGGGGATCTGGCTGCAGATGGGGACCTCTTAACAGCTCTGACATGATGCCTGCCCAGCCCAGCTAGTGAGCAAAGGCTGTTTTGTCTTTTTTTTTTTTTTACACTGAGAGAATTTTTAAGCTAGGCTCATTGCTCCTCTTTTTAAATGTCATTTTGGGAAGGGAAGACAGGGTTAAGGAACTTTATGTATAAAAAAAAAAGAAAAAAGAAAAAAAAAAGAAAATTTTTTTTTTCAAGAAACCATACAAACTTTAAAAGGGGAAAAGGGTTCTTCACCCCAGGAAATAACAGCCATAACCTGTTACTGGCCAAGACCTTGTAGCCTGTGTCTGTCGCTCTAGGAACCACTCTTTTGCAGCAGTGGGGGTCTGGAGCCCACAGGAGGGGACTCCTGGGAGGAAGATAGTTCTACCTAGGAAGCAGGGATCCAAATTATACTGACATCAACTGCCAGGACACATGTACTGAAGTCACTGAGGCTGAAAGGTGCTGGGTAACCGACCAGGGACACGATGACCCCGGCAGCAGAGAGGAAGACATCAACTCTTATCAATTACCGGATCCAGTGAGCTCCTAAAACTCTGTCCACAGGCTTTCCTGGTGAGTGGGGACTCCGCCGAGAACCACCCCCTGGCTCGCCTCTTCCCCTTTGGACAATTTTCTCTTGTAAGGGTCTGGCTCCAAGAGTGAGGCATGGTCTTTGGCTCTACGGTTGCTTATCTGCTTCTTGACCATGCCCTCCGTTTTACCAAAGGTCTCCTCTCAGAGGGGACGGCACCTACATTAGAAGTGACTTATCAGCTACTCCTTTTGGTTCCAGGGCTGAATCTTACTGTAGGTATCTAAGTTAGCAGTCACTGCTATACCCACCCACAGCTGCAAGAAGAGTCAGGGTTCAGCAGCTCCCCCAGGAAGACTTCTTCCCCAGCTCCCCGTTCCTCTCTCTATACTCATCCCTCTAGGGACTGGGGACAGGACACGCTGGAAGTCACCCCAGCTGGGGCATCACACCGTTGCCTGTAGCTAGCTGAGGGTCATCTGACCTCACTTGCCCACTTAAGGACCCTCTGCCGTTAGGGTTTCACCTAATGGTTACCTTTGCCTGAGGATTACCTTGGTGAGAGGGCAAAGCTGAGCTTGGGCTGACGCTGTGGGTACTGCTGAGCATTGCACGCCATGGGGAATCCTACCCCAGTGCCACCCTGGGAACCCCGAGTGGAATCAGGCCATGGGGCACAGTTCCACAACCCTATTGTAAGGAGACTTGAGGACCATGGGCCACATCTTCCCTTTTGTTAGGAGGAATAGGAGCTGGGGTGTAAGATCCAGGCAAGTTAGAACGTGGCCTTTGGTGACATTTAGTCACTCTTTGTCTCAGCTAGTGGAGTTCTGTCACCCCAAACGCTGCTGTGTACCCAGAGAATCCTCACTCCTAGGACCAGGGTGTCTTGTACCCCTGGCCAGTCTGAGGTCTCCTCCACTCATAGAATTTACTCCTAGAAGCCTGGAAAAGAAGGTGGTTTTCAACTCTAAGGGAAAAGACACCAGACCTCCGCGTCCTTAAGAAACCCTTAGTTTTCTGTAGGTGCAGCATGCTCCCGTGTCCCAGCTGTGTTCCTGAGAGACCTAAGTGTCAGGTAGAGCCAAAGCGCGTGGTGGGTGTGAGGCAAAAGTAGCAGGTACACACACTTCCACAGCTACCTCTCTGCACACACAGTTACTACCAACAGACAGGCCTCTCCTTCCAGCCCTCCCCTCCCTCATTTAGAATCACTTCTTGCAGAGGGTCATAATTATTTCCAAATATTACTGGTCTGATGGCTTCCTCCTCCCAGTGCAATTTTTCACTTCCTCTTCCAAACTCTGGTTCCTGGGCTGAGCCATACCCTGGAACTGGCCTGGTCTGTATGTCTTCCCAGGTAAGGAAGACTTCGCAGGTGACATTCAAATGGGGAGGCAAGTCACAGTCGCCGTAGCAAATGACTCCTATTTATTTTGCATTAAGATTTTAATTTGTATATTTTTGTGATTTATTTTGACATTGTTATGAGTTTGACTCTCGGGGAGTTTTGTTGTTATGACTCTTGTGTCTTTTGTCACAAAACAATGATAATATTTGCTAAACAATATATGGAATTTATTTTTGATTGGTAATAAAAAATGAAATGCATATAAGTCTTGGTGAGCATATCACTCGGGTGTTTTACTTCTGAATGCATTTACTGTATGTTGTAGAGACAGAAGTGACTGGCTGTCACTTGTGACAGGACAAGGGCAACTGAATATTCCGAACTGTTTGGAAGTGAAATGCAAGCAGAACTCTAACTTACAAACTATTATAATCACGGCAGTTGCCACAGGAGTTGTGGAGGGGTAGCTGCTGGCAGAAGCAGGGCAAATAAATCAGATGTCAGTTCTGGAAGGGAGCAGCTGGGAAGAGCAAATTGCCCTTTGGCCCTCTGGGGGATGAGGGCTGTTTGGCTACTTTGTGTATATTGATGGTCTGGCGGAAAGTGTCTATCTCCTGAGGACAGTGTCCAGCTGACTGAGGGTTTCCTTGTTGTGGAACCCTTTTGTGGCTTGCACATATACTGAAAACTAGCTTGTGCAGTTCTGTGCTCCAAGGCCCGAGAATCAAGCAAGCAAAGCTCAACATTAAACTGGAGGTTGTTCTGCTTGTGCTTGAGGGGGGGGGTCTCACTATGGAGTATCAAATTGGTGGGGATCCCCTCGCCTCCACCTCCTGAATGCTAGGAGTGCAGGTGTGCATCGCCATACCTACGGTTTTTGATTTTGTTTTGAGACAGAGTTTCTCAGAACAAATTATGTACCTCTAACTATCCTAGAACTTGCTCCCTAAACCAGGCTGGCCTCGAACTCCTCAGAGTTCCACCTACCTCTGCCTCCTGAATGCTCGGATTAAATGCATGTGCCGCCATGCCTAGCTCTGATTTGAGACAAGATCTTGCTATATACAAACTGGCTGGTCTCCATTTGCTTTCCTTTCTTCCATTACTCTGGCTGAGCTACACATGCTAGCACATGTAATTGAAGCACACAGGAGGCTGAGTCAGTAAGATCATGAATGTGAGGCTATCCTAGGCTGTATAGGAAAACCCTGTCAATGGAGGGGGGCATAGGAAGGAAAGCACTTGGGGAGGCAACAAAGAGAATATCCCAAATGAAAGGGTAGCCTAGATATAGGGATACAGGGATGGGAAGAGATGATATCCATCTGTTCATCCCAAAGATGAGTTTGGTGCTGAGCTCCTGCTACACACCAGCCGATACCAGCCCATCAGCTGGCTTGTGAGGAAGAGCCCCTGAAGGGATCATCATCCAAGGCCTTTTACTTGCTGTCACTTCCACTTAGTGAGTCTCTAAGATTTGCCTCATGTTTCATCTAAACCTCTGTTCAAATGTCACCTCCTTAGAGAAGCCTTCCTTGATTACCTTCACTTCAGAGAGCATCTCCTCAGTGTTTCCTTATTTTCTCTTTATAACACTTTCCACTAAATCTTTTTTTTAAGATTCACTAAATTTATTTTTAAAATCATAAAACGTTTCTTACAAAAGAGCATTACATTCTGCATAGTGCTCTGAACAAATGCCGGGGACACGTGGACTATTACTTTCCTCCCGCCCTCCACCCCAGTGTTACAGTGACCACAAAGCAAGGTGTTCACAATAATTACACGGGGGGAAATTTTTTAAAACCACCAACAATAAAGAAAAATTAAATTCACTCTGCTGCGGTTTCAAATTTTTGTTTTTGCATGCCCTCCCCTCAACCCTGTAAGTAACTAAAACATACATCTTGTCCACACTACACCTCAAATGCAGAACACCTATGAAGCAGAGGAATGTTGGCTTTTTAAACAGAAACAGCTAAAAAAAAAAAAATAAAATGCAGGACTCCTTCAGTTCTTCACTGGTCTTAGAAAAACTTTCCAGAATACTGCTTCACACTGTTCTGCAGCAAATACTGTGGTTCTGTATCTGGTCCTGTGTTCCTGTGATGGTAACGATCTGATCTTTGAATCCTTCCAAGGGCTCATCGATTTTGATCGATGCTCCTGACTCATGACGGATTTGTTTAATCTGCTGACCACCTTTGCCAATAATAGATCCAGCCAAATCTTCGGGACTTTCCACTAAATCTTAAACTAGAGACTCGTGTCTTCTGTTTTCCCAGCATTAGATTCTGAGCACCACGAGGTGGGAGGCTTTTGTCCCTGCCAGAGTCCCAGCCTTTAGGAAGATGCCTGTCCTGCATGCACCCTGTGTAGGAAATGCTTATCAAATGAGCAGGTGAAGAAAACCTTGGCTGGATACTGGCCCAGTCTAATTAGCATAATCAGGAAAGATCCTCTGAGGGAGGGATGTTTGAGCTAAGAAATGCAGGAGCTACCCAGGGAGGTCATATTACAGGGCTGGAGGTTTCTGCTTTGTTAGATTCTTTTATTCTAAAATTTACATTCGTATGTGTGGAGGTCAAAAGATAACTTTGTGGAATTGGTTTTCTCTTTGCTTTACGTGGGTTTCGGGGACTGAGCGCAGAACACCAGGCTTGTGTGGCTTTATCCAAGCCATCTCACCAGCCCACGTTTTTGTTTATTGCGGATCTCTGTAGCCCAGGCTGGCCTTGAAATCTCATTTACCCTGCCTCTGTCTCCTGAATGCTGGGATTATGGTAATTATGAATTTTGAATAATAATAAATGTTTTGCTGGGCAATGGTGATGCACACCTTTAGTCCCAGCACTCAGAAGGCAGGGGCAGGCTGATCTCTGAGTTTGAGGCCAGCCTGGTCTACAAAGGGAGGACAGCCAGGGCTACACAGAAAAACCCTATCTCATAAACAAACAAACAAATAAATAGTTTTGATAAAAAGTAGAAATGCTCTGACCTAAATAACCACTAAGGAAAATGACCCAGGGAGGGCCAGTAAGAAACCTAAATAAAAGTCAAGTGTCTCCACTGAAGTTATGATGAACCAGAGATGGGGCAAGAATGGCAGAAAGAAAGAGCCCTGAACTGAAACACCACAGTAGCGGCCTGGATTCTTCATATGCTCGGATACTGACAGTGTAAAGGACCATCTGTTGGTTTCCAAATTGTACTCGATCTTCTTTTACTTGGGGTTTTTAGCCTCAAAAAAAGTAGAGAGGGACAAGGCTGGAGAGATGCCTGTTCTTAAGAAGGTCCTGAGTTCAATTCCCAGCAACCACATGGTGGCTCACAACCATCTGTAATGGGGTCTGGTGCCCTCTTCTGGCCTGCATGCATACACACAGACAGAATACTATATACATAATAAGTAAAAAAAAGTTCCCTTGAGGTCCTTCCTCTCCTGTAGGTTGTTCCTTTCTAGCGGATGGCCTCAGACACGTGACTCATTGCACCCTCTGTTCCCTCTTGCTTTCAGCAGTTTATCTTGCCTCGGAGACACAGTGGAAACTAAAGATTGAAGCTACGCTAAAGTTCTGGGACTTTTTTCTTACAGGGAGCATGACAGTTCCAGTGCAGAAGAGCATCCATGGCTTAATTGCTTCTGCGGGTAGCTCGTTCTGTCATCCGCAAGAGGCAAACTTCTTGGAGCATATAGCAGTGCTCAGATAACAAAAACAGGGAAGCAGAGATGGGATTTGCCATCCACTGTTCTGAGTCACTGCCAACTTTGGAAAGACTTGGGGAGAACTTTCAGTTTTTAATGGTGTGTGTGTCTTGATGTCCACAAAGTCCGACACAAAACAGGAACACCTTCAAGAAACCTCAGTTTTAAAACAAACCAATAGGGCTGAAGAGCTGGCTCAGAGGTGAAGAATGCTTGCTGAGGACAATTCCCAGCACCACCTCACTAGTGACTCCAGCTCCAGGGGGATCCGACGCCCTCTTCTGGCTCCCAGAGCAGTGCACTAGCACGCAAAAACCTCAGACGCATACACATAATTAGAAAATAAATCTTATAAACAAAGAACCGCTGGCTTCCCTGCGTCCAGTCCCTGGTTCTTATTCATCTCTAAGCCTTGCAGGCCAGGGGGTCAACAAGCTTCCTTTCCTCCTGCACACGCGCCGGGACCCTTAGGTCGTCCCAGACCGCCGCTCGAAATTCTCCCTGGCCGGCCAAGCCCCACGCCCCCCGGCCCGCCCCGCGCCGCTTGTTTACTCCCCGGCGCAGCCTAGTTCTCCCCGGAGCCCGCCCTCGCCGGCCGCCTATTGGTCGAAGTGACGCGAAGGCCTGCGCCGATTGGCCGCAGCAGCGGAGGCGCGGGTGAGTGGGGTAGGCTGCGCCTGAGGCCCAGAAGGGGTAGCAGGCCATGGCGGCGGCGACTGCGGCTGTGGCGGGTTGGCTGGGCTGGGTGCTTGCCGCGCTCTGTCTGGGCAGCACCGCGGGGGAGGCGGCGCCGGGAGCGGGACTGCTGGGCTTTTGCATGGAGGAGGACAGCGCGCCGGGCGCAGGCTCACTGCGCGGAAGGGCAGCGCCGGAGGCCACTCTCTGCTTGCGACTCTTCTGCTCGGGCTTAGCCAACAGTTCCTGGACCTGGGTGGCCCCGGAGGGCGCAGGCTGCCCCGAGGGCGGGCGGGCGACCGAGCCCGACGAGGCGGCCGCCCCCACGGGCGAGTGGCGTGCGCTGCTGCGCCTGCGCGCCGAGGCCGGGCGCCCGCGCTCCGCGCTGCTGGCGGTGCGAGTGGAACCGGGCGGCGGGGCGGCCGAGGAGGCGGCGCCGCCCTGGGCGCTGGGGCTGGGGGCGGCCGGGTTGCTGGCCCTGGCGGCCGTTGCGCGCGGCCTGCAGCTGAGCGCACTGGCGCTGGCGCCGGCCGAGGTGCAGGTGCTGCGCGAGAGCGGCTCGGAGGCGGAGCGCGCGGCGGCGCGGCGCCTGGAACCCGCGCGGCGCTGGGCCGGCTGCGCCCTGGGCGCGCTGCTACTGCTGGCCAGCTTGGCGCAGGCGGCCCTGGCGGTGCTGCTGTACCGAGCGGCCGGCCAGCGAGCCGTGCCCGCCGTGCTGGGTTGCGCTGGGCTGGTGTTCCTGGTGGGCGAGGTGCTGCCGGTCGCCGTGAGCGGGCGCTGGGCGCTGGCGCTGGCGCCGCGCGCGCTGGGCCTCAGCCGCCTGGCGGTGCTGCTCACCTTGCCCGTGGCGCTGCCAGTGGGGCAGCTGCTGGAGCTGGCAGCGCGTCCGGGGCGTCTCCGGGAGCGCGTGCTGGAGCTGGCGCGTGGCGGCGGCGACCCCTACAGCGATCTCAGCAAGGGCGTGCTGCGCTACCGGACCGTGGAGGACGTGCTCACGCCCCTCGAAGACTGCTTTATGTTGGACTCCAGCGCTGTCCTGGACTTCGGCGTCCTCGCCAGTATCATGCAGAGCGGCCACACGCGCATCCCGGTGTACGAGGAGGAGCGCTCCAACATCGTGGACATACTGTATCTCAAGGACTTGGCCTTCGTGGACCCCGAGGACTGCACGCCGCTCAGCACCATCACCCGTTTCTACAACCATCCCCTCCACTTTGTCTTCAACGACACCAAATTGGACGCTGTCCTGGAGGAGTTCAAGCGAGGTAAGGGGATGGTGGGAAAGGTCTCACTCCACTGGACAGGTCACTAAGACTTGACCTTTTCCAGAAAGTGGTGGCCTTGAGTCCTGGAATGACCTTTGGGAATAATTCAAGACCATCTTTTAGAAATGGGAAGGGAAGTACTGTGTAAGTCTGATGCAGGAGGATCGGAAGGTGGTTCCAGGCCAGTCTGGGTTGTGTAGTAAGACACTGTTTATTTAAAAAAGAGAGAGAAGACATAACTCAGTGCTTGCCTAACATACACGAAGCCCTGAGTCACTAAGTAGGTGGTGGCCTACCTACTTAGAAAGATGGAAGTCAGACTGGGCTAAAGCTTCTGCCTCAAAAGTAAATGAATGAACAAAAGCCTCCCGTGGTCCCTCTCACTCAGTTGGCAGCAAGCTTGTCTACTTGGCTCTAACCCCAGAGGTTTCTTTCTCCTGGGCCATTTCTGTGCGCTTGGGTTTCCAGGCTCACCCAGATTCTTGGATAGTAACTAAAAGGATGTCAGGAGGCTGTGGTAACTGGAAATTGTTATCTTCGCCTATTTAATATTAAATTAGCTGGACCTGTGATGTTTCTGGCCCTTCCAGGTTGCAGGACAAGGAAGGACTCATAAATAGTTCTCTACGGGTACCGAGGAAACTTTCGTTTAATGTCATTGAAAGCAACATCATGAATAATGATTTAATTACCCTTTCTGGCTTTTTTCCCTTAAAGGTTTTTTTTCCCCTGAGATTTTTATTTTTACGGGTAAGAGTGTTTGTATGTATTATATCTGGGTACCGTTTGCATGCCATTTCTATGGAAGCCAGAAGAGGGGACCGGGTTCCTTAGGACTGGAGTTACAGTTGTTAGCCGTCCTGTAGGTGCTGGGAACTGAACCCTGGGTCCTCCAATGTTCTTAACAGCTGAACCATCTCTTTCATTTAAATTGGTTTTCATCACCAGTCATTAAGCCCAGGTGCTCACGCATGCCAGGCAGGTGCTCTTCCCCATTTCCAATTTCCAGTCTCCCCCTTCTCTGCCTAAAGCTTCTGGGATTCTCCTTTAACTTGACATTTTTCACCAACTCCTTTCACTGCTTTGTTTAAGCAGCTTTTAAGATTTACTTATTTTATGGTTATGAGTGTTTTGCTTGCGTATATGTATGCTCACTTAGTGCATGATACCTGAGAAGGTTGGAGGGGGAGGGGGAATCAAAAGGATGTGGCTTCCAGTATAGCTCTCTATCCTCATCCTCAGGGTGCTTTCTAGAGCCTGAGTGTTCCTTGCCTACCTGCTAATGCCTCTTTGGAGGGTAGGGGAGATGCACACCAGGGCTCTAGGTAGGCTGGAATTCGTGATTAGAAGTGGGTGGAGCACAACCCCCTTGAACTGGGCAGCTGGCAAATCTTCTGGCCTCAGGTCCACTCAGTGAGCCCCAGGACAGTCAGTACAGGAGGCAGCTCTCGGTAATGAACACACTCTTGTGTTGAGTGCAGTGTGTGCCAGGCTCTGACGGGCACTCTGCATGCCCGGTCTCCCTTTGTCTTTGTCTACCTGTGTGTAGACCATGAATGGGTGAGTGGGAGACTGGTCTGTTGGAGAACCTCTCAGGTGTGTCTTGGCTTTTTCCTAGAACTTGGTCCTGCAGCCTCTTCCTAGGGAGTGGATAGGGTCTGTCTGGGCTGCTGTCACTCTAAAGTGCTCGGACTAAAGTGCTGGGTGTTTCCTACACCCAGATTGTAACCCAGAGTGGTTTTTACTGATGAGTGGCTGATGTGGACAGCAGTGGTGAGGGGAACCCAGGAAGTGTGCCACATTGGCTTGAGGAGGTGACCAAGGAGGTAGAATAGAGGTCATTTGCTGCTTGGCTAAGGCTGTGGAGCCAGAGCTAGTACTGGAGGCAACCTGTGTGTATGATAGTATTGGCTGGAGCCAGGAGCAGGTGTTTTCTTACATTGGAATTTGTGTCCCAAGGAGCAGATTCCTAGCAGGCAACTGATACGAACTGCAAACAAAAAATTGAAGAGGAGGTGAAGATTCAAATGTCAGCGTAGAAGTAATCTATCTCCTGGGCTACAGGAGGGGTACAGAAAGTGGAACACAAAGCACACAGGAGGAACATTCTGGACCCCAGGAGTCAGAGGAACCAGAAGCTTAGGATGTCCTGAGGGCTAAGAGAGCAGACCACCTTTTAAGAGAGGTCAGCAATCAGAATGAATTTGACTTTTTTTCCCTCGTGGTGCTAGGGAAGGAACCCAGAGCCAGGTATTTGTTAGTCAAGCACTTTGCCACTGAGTTTTTGTCCTTGATCTGTGGATCTGGGGCAGAGGAGTAATTGGGAGACTGAATGTGGATGGCCTTCCTTCACTGTGCACAGCTGCAAAGTAGAACCCAGGGATCAGTGACCAGCAGAGGACCAAAGGATGGAGAATGTGTGGCAGGGGAGAAACCTTCTGCTTTTGGTTTTAGGATGGAAAAAGACATGTCAATTAGACATGTCAACAAGAAGGAAATGTCACACACAGGGAAGGCCATGGGTGTGGTTGCTCCAGATTTGGGGTTGACCTCTGGAGGACTCAGCAGGCAGGTTTCAAGCATCCTGATACTGAAGGATTTGGGGCTGAATGCCTCTCTGTTTAAATAGATTATCCCAGAAGCTTCCCAATAACATGCCTTCTAGGAGCAGGGTACAACCTAGAGATCAGTGGGATCCTTTCTGTCCCCTGACTTTGGTCCTGTTATGAATGGGGAGCTTCTTTGGCCTACATTTCCTTGTGTGGGTCCTTTCTGGCCCAGCTCTTTATATTTTCCCTCTTAAGAACAAGTGACAGTCTTCCTGATGTCACAGTGTTTAGATCAGTTCTCTCCCCTCTCACAAGCATCTGAGACTGTGATGGCCTCTGATCTTCCTGAAGCTTGAGTCTGTGGTACCTTGTCTAGCACCCTGTGGGAGCCCTGGTCTATGTGGTGGCCTCTGATCTTCCCGGAGCTTGAGTCTGTGGTACCTTGTCTAGCACCCTGTGGGAGCCCTGGTCCATGTGGTGGCCTCTGATCTTCCCGGAGCTTGAGTCTGTGGTACCTTGTCTAGCACCCTGTGGGAGCCCTGGTCCATGTGGTGGCCTCTGATCTTCCCGGAGCTTGAGTCTGTGGTACCTTGTCTAGCACCCTGTGGGAGTGCTGGTCCATGTGCTTATTTCAAGCAGCATTAGGTTGGGACTTTTGTAAACTGGGGAAGAGGTGTCCCTTGCAGGGATTGTTTTGTGCGCAAGTGGCCTGACACAGTACTTTGGAGTAAAGCAAGCACTCAACCCATTGACTTCTTCCCTGTCAACCTCATGTACTCTTGAAGCAGAGGAAGGATTAGGGATGAGGTCTGGTTTACTGTCTGTCGAGCCAAGGGTTGTCATGGTGCTGAGATGAGTCAGCTTTGCCCAGTTGCTGGAAGGATGTTGCCACACGATTTTTCTCAGTGTGCATACATACATGATAGCTTTAGGAGATATCAAAGGGGGCTTGAGGCATAGGTCAGTGATGGAGGGGTGAGAAAGACCCTGGTTTCTATCCCCAACAACACACACACATACACACAGTGTTCCAGCATCCAAGTAATTACACTGCTTTTGAGCCTGCTAACTAAAATGAAAATTCTAGAGCCTTCCAGTTTATGGTTAATTCATCAGGTCATGTCAGTCATACCTGCCATGGTTCTGTGGAGCTGGTCTAGCCAGACTGTACCTAGGGAATATCCAGTCCTGTCCAGTGGAGACAAAATGTTAATTCCTCCAGCCCCTCTTTCTTTCTCCCTGCTGTTTCCTTATAAAAGGCCTTCTGTCCCTCCAAGCTCTCTATCTTCTGTAGTCATATGGCCAGGGACTCCTTCCATTTATTATTGAACTACCCGGTCCAACAGGTCACAGAATTGTGAGTCTTTTCAAAGAAGTTTGAGAGCACCAGAGAGGTTAATCCCTTTCAGTACGTGGCATGTTGGAGAAAAGGACTCGCTCTTAGAAGGAGGGAGCTGCCTTGAGGCTTCTCTGCTCTGAGTGGCCTTTTAGAACCCAGACTTTGGTTTTGAGAATCCAAAACTTGCATCTTGCACTCTTGACCTTCCCTGCCTGGCCTCACAAGTTCGTATTCCATGGCAGAGCATGGAATTCCTCGTATTCCTTGAGGAAATGGCACCTGCCTGCTAGCTTGAGTTAGTTCCAGGACTATCACCAAGGATTGGAAGGAATTAGAAACCTGGCACTTTGACCCAGTACCTCTGACTCAACAGAATGAGCAGTTATCAGGGGCATGTGGCCTTTTCCTCCTGAGAGGCTTTCATCTTTTCCCAGGGGCGTTGAAGCCTCCTGAAGAAAGATGCATTATTTGGTTTATATTTCATGATTCATGTGAAGGCCGAGGCATTTTCTTCAAAAGATCCTGGGAGCAAATAGCCCCCATGTGGGTCTGAGCCAGTGTGTGTTCTTGTCGCCTTGTCTCGGACCTGCTTGTCTCCATCCTATAACCCTCTAACTCTGGTGCCCTTGAGTGGACCCTTTTCTGGGTTGTTGTGTGCTACAAGTGTTAGGCACATATATATCAGGTTTCAAAGGTGTGTTATAAAACATAAAAAGAGGTGTAAAGTATATATTGTGTTTTCATGTTGGTTACATGTTGGGATGGTACTTTAGCTCTATTGGATAACATAGTGTTAAAGTGTTACTAAAAGATTTTAAATTACATATATAACTTGCACTCTGTCTTTGAGATAGACATAAAGTTTTATGGATGGAAAACACTTTGTGACCCCAAGTAAATTTGTGAAGTTTCCCCAACATTTGCCAGCCCTGTAAGAGTTGGGTTTTGTCAAGCGTTTCTGTCCTCATTAAATCAGCCAATAGGAAAATAAATGAGAAAGACACAGGAGCAAGGGGGCATGTTCCAGCTCTAGTTCTTCTTCTTGATATACAGCGGATTCTAAATGCCCACACTTACCAGTCCCATCCTCTAGAAGACCCCTGAGGGGCAGATCCAGAATTGGGAAAACCTGCTGAGGATGCATGTCTACCCTCTTAGCACTAGAGAGGCAAGAGGGTCACATCCCAGGCCAACTGAGATTGTATAGTGAGACCCTTCCTCAAGAAACAAAAGGAGAAAACTAAGTACAGTAGTGTACATTTGATCTCAGCACTCCTGAGACTGAGGCAGGAGCATTGTAATTGCCAGGACATTGGCTGCAGTAATGAAGCCCTGCATTAAAAATAAAGTCAGATAGATGAGTAATAAAATAAAATCAGGCCAGGCAGTGGTGGCGCCCGCCATTAATCCCAGCACTCAAGAGGCAGAGGCAGGCAGATCTCTGTGAGTTCCAGGACAGCTAGGGCTACACAGAGAAACCCTGTCTCAAAAAACCAAAGGGGGGGGGCGTGGGTTAAGAAGAGGGCTGTGAGAATACAGCTCAGGGCAGGGGCTAGAGTGCTTATAGCAGGTATGAGGCCCTCGTGTGCTCACTGGTGTGCAGAGGATAGGGTGTGGTGTGCTCAGTAGAAGCATCTTCTGTTTTTTGGTGTAAGAAAACCTGGGAAGTCCTGCAGGCTGCAAATACGTGTTCTCTCCTACAGGGAAGTCCCACCTGGCCATCGTGCAGAAGGTGAACAATGAAGGGGAGGGCGACCCCTTCTACGAGGTGCTGGGCTTGGTCACGCTGGAGGACGTCATTGAGGAGATCATCAGGTCTGAGATCCTGGACGAGTCTGAAGACTACCGTGAGTTTGACCTTTGTTCTCTAACTCAAGAGCCCTCCCAGCAGCCTGAAAGATGTCTGATTCAGGGGCCAGTGGGTCTTAATGCTGCTGAAAACTAGCTAGAGCTCCATCAGACCTTATCTTCCTACTATGGTGTGGGCCATTGTTACCCTCCTTATAAGCCATGCAGACTGTCCCATTGTTGACTTTTTTGGCCCCTGTGTGAGCAGGGGCTTTGTAACAGCCCTCCATCACTGAAAGAAGTGTCTGCCCTTGACTGGCCAGTGCCTTTCTGCTGCTTTTGCTGGCCCACATTCTGTTGCGCATAGCTCCTTAACGCCTTCTTTGAACTGGGTGTGAAGCTCAGTAGTAGAGTATCTGTCTAGCTCGAATGGGGCTGGGTATGGTCACCTGCACCATATAGGCTTAAAAAAAAATTCCATGTCTTTAATCCTAGCAAGGCAAAGTCAGGTAGCTCTGAGTTCCTGACAAACAGAGGATGTATAGTAGACCCTGTCTCCAAAAAAAAGAAAAAAAAATATTCTTTACAACCTGCTGCTCAGCAGGTCTTCTGTAGCAGACAGTCATGGAACCTTTGATTGTGTCTTGCTCTTCTAAGGATGACTGCCAACTTTGTCGGGCAGACGCAGAGCCCATGCTTAATAGCTGGGGCCTCACATGGCCACTTGGGACCCTGCTCTGCCACGCCTGTGTCTTCAATTCCTGAACCAGTGTAAGGTCACCAGGGTATCTGCTGCCGTTTGCTGTGGCTGATCTTCAAGCACTTGGATCTGAAAGATCTCCACAGCATCAGTCTCTTCTGCAGGAGAGCCAGACCTCCTCTGGGCATGGCTAGAAGTGTGGCTGTTGCCTCCTCTGTCCTAGGCACTGGGATTATAGTGTGGTGGGCATGGTAGCTCGGTGTCTTGCAGGGAGCAGTGCCAAGGATGTTTCCTTGGGGCCCTGGTGATGTCTCCCCTGAAATCCCTGGACCTTGGCAGGAAGGAGTGGATGGCAGTGCCATTGGCTCTGTTTGTGTTCATACTCGTGTGCTGATCACCACTCATGCCATCTTTTCTGCCTCTGCAGACACCAAGGTGAAGAAGAGGACTGTTGCCCTGAGCACCCCTCTTAAGCGGAAGGAGGAATTCTCCTTATTCAAGGTGTCTGATGATGAATTTAAAGTAAAAATCTCGCCTCAGCTGCTCCTGGCCACCCAGCGCTTCCTTTCCCGAGGTGAGGGTGAAGGATGGTCCTTGCCCCTGGTCTCACCACCCAGAGGGTCAAGAAACCACCCAGACCAGACACCAGCTTGGCTCCTAGTGAGCTGGAGGCTCTCGAAGAGCATCTGCCTCCTCCTGCAGAGCTAGTGGGTGTCTCTTGATAAGGTGTGTTCTGGGAACCTCATCTGGCCCATGTTGTATGCCCTGCTTGGCGCTCTTGTATGGATTACCGCAGCCCAGGGACCACTGGGAGAGCCCAGGAGGCAGCAGGAGGCAGGTGTGATGACAGGCCATTTGGGCCCCAATGGACACTGTCCCTTTCTCCCACCGTGGAGCAGAGGTGGATGTGTTCAGCCCATTGCGAATCTCCGAGAAAGTCTTGCTGCATCTGCTGAAGCATCCCAGTGTCAATCAGGAGGTGAGGTTTGATGAAAACAACCGCCTGGCCGCACACCATTACTTGTACCAGCGCAGCCAGCCGGTGGACTACTTCATTCTCATCTTACAGGTAACCATGGTTGCCCAAACCTGGAGACAGATTCAGACAGCCATTCTTAAACAGTTGGGGCTGTGGTTTCTTCTGTACTTTCTTATGATGGGAGAGATAACCTGTCCACCTCTGTCTTCCTCCCAGGGCAAGGTCGAGGTGGAAATTGGGAAAGAGGGCCTGAAGTTTGAGAATGGGGCCTTCACATACTATGGAGTGTCTGCTCTGACAGCTCCGTCTTCAGGTAAGTCATGATTAGCAGACACTCTGGATGCTACAGCAGGTCTTCGTGCCCAGGACACTGGCTTGGCAAGAGCCTGTGTCTCTGCCCCCCAAGGGGCTTCTTGTCTCTAGGCAGTGTAAGCGGGCAGAGCAGCATCTCTGCCTTGTTTATATTGGTAGCCCACTTAGTCCCTGCAAACGTTTCAAGGTGGCTTCTTCATGGTCTTCCATGTTCCCACCCATCTCTCAAAGGTGACTTAAGGGGTGGGCCCTAGAGGCTGTGCAGTTGTCCCATTGCCTTCTACCGTCTCTGATTATTCCTTCCATAGCTCACCAGTCCCCAGTGTCTTCACGCCAGCTCATCCGCCATGACCTGCAGCCTGAACCAACTGAGAGCACTCACTCCTCCACATACTGTCCTGACTACACCGTGAGGGCTCTTTCTGACCTGCAGCTCATTAAGGTGACTGTTTGGGCTACACATTGGTGCTACTTTAACTGACTTTGTGCTCCCAAGGGGCTAGTTCAGCTGATCACTGTGAAGTTGGAGAGTGAACTCAGCACAAGATGACAGGCTCACATCCCAAATGGTAGGACCTCCCCCTCTCCCTGGACTGTTGGGCTGTTGGGGTCTGGGCATGTCTGGAGGCCTTGCACCTGATCTCTCCCATTATAGATCTTAAAATCTTAAAATTTGGCTGTAAAACAAAACCATGTGGCTCAAAGACTTTCTGCCCTTCACTCGTTTAAAGGTCGTGCTCATGCCTGTCTAGTGTAGGTCAGAGGTGGGAGCTGCTGTGTATCTATCTCACAGATTGCACCTGCTGTGTAATTTCTCTGTTCTCTAGGTCACACGGCTGCAGTACCTTAATGCACTCCTGGCTTCCCGAGCCCAAAGCTTGCCTCCGTCCCCAGAGAATGCTGAGCTCCACACCATCCCAGGCAGCCAGACCAGGCTCCTTGGTGATAAGTCCACTGAGACAGCAGGTAAGCCCCACACGGAACATCCTGCAGTGTTGGGGTCCAGGGGTCACGGGAAATCTTGCTACTGTGCTGCTTGTGCTCCCTGCTCCCCTGTCTTGTATCCTTGCTTCTCTGCCCATCCTTTCCCTTCTTGCTGTTTGGAGTAGCTTAAATTACTCGATCAAGTGGCACTCAGAGCAGAATGCCTTTTCTCTCTGGCCTCTTAGAGATAACTTAATTAGTTCTTGATAAGTGGGGAAAATGTTTAGTTTAGAAACTCTCAGGTCACTTAGAGAATCAAGATTTGGCTTATCCTCGGCCCTGGCTTGAGGGAACACTTGCTGTGGAGCTGGGCCAGCACATGTTGGTAGTGAAGTTCTGTAGAGTTGGATGCAGAAAGCAATTGGGTTGGGGGTAGATTGCATTATGGGTAGGCACTGGGCTGCCTCAGAGTCTATGGTTTGGGTAATGAAGGCCAAAGGCTTTCTGTTGTTTCTTGAGTTTATTGATCCTTGCCAAACCGAACCTCGGAATTAGCTCTATTCTGCCACCCAAGGGACCCAAGTTCTTACCAGGTATTTACTCTGCAAGAACCATGTTTAGAGCTGACCCCATCTTCACCGGCGAAGCTGCCCACATCCTGAGAGGTGGGAATTGCTGGGTTTGTCCGACAGATGAGGAGTGGGGTTTGAGGGCCCAGAGCTAGACAGCCTCCTGGGGACTTGGGGCTGTGGTCACTGAGACCCACATTTAAAATCACAAACATGATCTTACAGTAGAAATTGCTTTTTTAATCAAGAGGTGACACAAGGCACAAAGGACAGAAACCCCTGACCACCTGAGCCACCATGATGGCTCAGCTCCTATGGGCTCTGGCTCTAGGTATTACTAGGGACAGCTGTGAGGCATTGCCTTTCAGTCTTGGCTGCGGGCATGGGTCACCTTCCATTCTAAAGGAATGTCAATTTCAGAAAGGTATCTCTCACTGTGTTCACACGGTGGTCAGTGTTCACCGTGGCATTTTGTGGAATACCCCAAAACAGAAGTATACACAGTCACATTAGCCTTACCAAGACTTGTTTCTAAAACATGAATGTTTTCTGGCTCCAACCACTAACTCAGACTGCATGGGCTATATTCAAGGTATAAACGTGAACTGGGAGGATAGTTCTCCTTAAGAGTGTCTTCCTGGCTGTAGAGATGGCTCAGCAGTTAAAAGCACTGGCTGCTCTTCAGGGGTCCTGAGTTCAATTCCCAGCACCCACGTGGAGACTCACAGCACCCGTAATGAGATCTGGTGCCCTCTTCTGGCCTGTAGGCATACATGCAAGTAGAACACTATACATACATACATACATACATACATACATACAGTCCCCTCTTCTGGCCTGTAGGCATACACGCAAGTAGAACACTATAAATAAACAAACAAACAAATAAATAAAATCTTTTTTTAAGATAAAGAGTATCTTCCGCCAGGGATTTTTTCTCCCCTTCCCCATTCTGTCCTCCCCCCCCCCCCCCTTAGCTCCCTCCTCCTCGTTTCCTTTGCCTGCTTTTCTTTCCAGGTGCCGGGGTTGAACGTAAAGCCTTGCACACCTAGGCCAGCATTCTACCATTTGAGCTGTACTTCTAGTCTGTAGAGAATTTGTAATCCTCTTGGCTTTGCCCATTCTTTGGACATCCTTTACAAAGAGTAATTTACAGTGGCTTGAGGGCCATTTCTTCCTTAATGGTTTATCTACCTCTGTTTGCCAATTTTCACCTAGGTGTGACCTCATGTTTGCCTAACTCTGGGGTCTTCCTGTGTTTGAGTTACTGCACAGTGCTGCTTTCAGAGGGCACCGTTTAAACTAGTGCAGAGAGACTCAGTCCCGGTGGATTTGGGCAGTAAATCCCTGGCAGAAAAGTGCTTTTGTTGAAATATTTGGAAGGTATAAGAATTTTAAATTGATGTTAGGGGTTGGGCCAGGTGGTGGCAGTTACACACCTTTTATCCCAGCACTCAAGAGGCAGAGGCCGGTGGATCTCTGAATTCAGGACAGCCTGGTCTACATAGTTCCAGGACAGCCAGGGCTATACAGAGAAACCCTGTCTTGGAGAAAAAAAAAAAAAAGAAAAACAAACAAATAAACAAAAAAAACCCCACTTATATCAGGGATCAACAAACTATGGTGTGGGAAGTCTGGTTTGGCCAGGTTCCAGAGTTTATGAATAAGGTTTTATTAGAGTCCACCCATTTGTTGGGGTTGTCTGGCTGCCTCTGAGTGGCAATGGTGACTTGCAAAATGTAAACTCTTGGCCTTTTTCTGAGTTTTCTGGCCCTGGGACTCCTGGCCCTGGCAGCCCTGTGATCGGGACTTCCCTCCGTGGTCCCCAGCAAGCCTTCCGCGTGGCGCCGAGGAGCTGAGGCCCACTGCCACTCAACAGCGTGTTTCCTCTTCTCTCTTCTCTCCGCTCTCTCAGCCTTCCCAGTAGGCCTTTCCCTCTTTGGCACATTTGGACACTGCAGTTGATAAATGACTGTGGACTAGTGAGCATTTTTTGTTTTAAGAAAACACCAAGGTAAATATCTGTTTTCTTTTCCTTTGATTTACTTTCCCCATCCTTTAGCTGTTGGCAGGCACTACAGACAGCTTCCCCAGGCAGTGGTGCGTTTCTTTTGGTGGGGGGAGTTGGGAGGGATACTATATTTATGTTTATGTATTTACATGACACACCTGTTAGTCCTGGAGCACAAGGCTTCCTTGTAGCACAGGGGCTCTTGATCATCCACGGAAGTTTCTTTTTGCCCAGCATAGCTGCCTGAGCCCCCAGGAGTCAGAAATACATAGCACCCCCTAAGTACCATGGCTCACACCTATAATCTCAGCACTCCAGAGGATGAGGCAGGAGAACTGCCTTGAGTTTGAGGTCACTCTGCACTGCATGGTGAATTCCAAGCCAGCCAGCAAGACTCTGTCTCAAAACAAAATAAGGGCTGGCAGTATAGCTCTGTGGGTAAAGATGCTTGCCACCAAGCCTGATGACCCAAGCTCAGTCCCCAGCACCTATGTGTAGAAGGTAAGAACTGAATCTCACAGGTTGTCCTCTGACCTCCATACATATGTCTCAACCCCTGCTGCCCCAAAGAAGTGGGGGAAGGGCAGACCCACAAACCAATGACATAAAAAAATCAATAGCTTATCTTTGTCCTTTATGGGTGACATCTGCCCTTGGAATGGGTTTCTCTCTTGAGGCCTACTGACCATGTTCCTGACTCTGCTTTGATGGTTCCTGAGGTGTCCTGGGGGCCCATCTATCCAAGCTGTTTCTCTTTGTCCTAAAGGTTCAGTACTTTGTTTTGCTAGAGCCTGCTCTCTTGACTAGTGTGAATACCGTTCTCTTTTTCCCCCCCCTTAGGGTTCAGCAACAACAGACCTGGCATCCCAGTGGAGGAAAGCCCTGGGCAGAACCCAGCAGTGTAACTGCTTGTCAGGCAGCCCTGAGCTGGAAATGGACGAGCGTGTGGGGAGCTGGGGAGAGTCAATCAGGAGCTTCATGCCAGCCTGTCTCCACCTATTCTGGCCACGTTTTAGATGGCCATTATAAGATGTGGGTCCTGGGCCTGCAGCTGACCCTGCCTTCCCTTAGGAGATTGGATTGGCAGGTCAGTCCTTCAGAAGCCTGTGTCTGGGGATGGAAGGAACAGCATCATCTCTAGTCCCCAGCTTCTCCCCTGATGCTGTAACAGCACAGTGTCTATACCTCCCTGAGCTAGGTGCCATGTGAGTGCATAGTTACTGCCTTTACATGGCCTTGGCCTCTCTTTGTTTTTGGTTGGCCAACCCTCTTGCTGGCATCACTTTGTGAGCAAACCGAGAGTGCCGGCTTTAGATGGAGATTCGAATCTATGGCCCTGTCGTGTACTTTTTGGCTTCCCTTACAATGCCATATTTTGATTCATACACTCCAGTTTTTTCCATGTGCCAAATCTAAGAGCACGGTTCCCCCAATAAATATGTGCCCTAGTTCTGCTCCCTCCTGTGGAGGTGGCTTCTCTGACTCCTTCTGAAGTCATAAGCAGGCTGGCCCAGTTACACAGTAGGAAGCCTGCCCAGCATGGCCCGGGGTCAGCTTGCATTTCTCCTCCACCTGTGCACTAATGGTAGTGTCAGTTTCTGTTGGAGGTCATGGGTGGAAGGCTAAAAGTCAGTGTTGAGTGACCGTTTATTGTACCTGCCTTGTACTTCTGTCCGAAGCCCAGGAGATGTGCCGCTGTACCGTGTGGTGAGCAGCAGTCAGGGAGGACTGTCTGCAAACCCGATTCCTCTTTTGTCACCTGCTGAGAAGTCAAGGTTTTCTGTTTCCAGTGGTGGTGTTTTGGGGATGCAGGGGTGGGAAAGCTCTGTTTTTCTCTTCTAGTTTACCTACATTTTCCTTCAACAGTTTCAGCTCTGGGACCATAGGTTGGGGTGGGAAGGGAGATTTCTGGAATTTTCCTCAAAAGAATGTGGGTCCTGGTAAGTGAGACTTGCAGGCCAAGGGAACGGTGGTATGCTGAGAAAATATTCTCAAGGAATATGCTCTAAGAACAAACTCAGGTTGGAAGCAAATACTTAAATCATCTCTCCCCAGAACAGAATTTTGCATTTTGGCTGCACCTCAGAATCACCTGGCCAATTAGAACCTTCAATAGCTGGGCCCTGCTGGGCTTCTGAGGTAGTCACCTTGAACACCAGGGTTATGGGCTTGAAATAGTGTTAGATGCATAGAAGAGTTCCACGTGCTCTGTACTCAGCTTCCTCTACTATTAACGTATTAAATAACCTTGTTACATTTATCAAGATTAAAATGCTAACATTGGTGCCATACTATTTAACTGGAGACTTGATTTGGGTGTTACTTTTTTTTTTTTTTTGGTAATATCCTTTTCTGTTGCAGGATTCCAAGGTAGGATGCCAAAATTCACTTAGAGCTATTGTTTTCCTATTTACCTGACTCTGTATTTTATAGTACGTGCAGATTCATAGGGAGTTACAAAGATACAGTCCATGCACCCTTTATCTGCTTTTCCTCAGTGGTCCTATCTCACAAACTAGAATGTAGTCTCAAAGCCTGGATTGGTGCAGATGGTAGCTGGCACCTGTGTAGACCCAAGTCTAACCCACTGTCCTGCCACTACCAAGGTACCCCCTGGACTGCCACTCAGAGCCAGCGGCCCCATCCCTAAGCCCTGGCAACCATTCTTAGGCTGTTCTCATCTCTGTTATTTTGTCATTTCAAGAATGTTTCAGGACTGCAGTGTGTGGCACTCAGCACAGTGCCCTGGGGATTGACCCAGCTCATTGTGTCTGTAGTTTGTTCCCTTTCCTGCCAAGTGGTGTTCCATGGTGTCTTGCCCTGTCAGAGGACATCTGGGTTGTTTCCGGTGTTTGGCCTTTTCTAAATAAAGCTGCTATGAACATTCATGTACAGAGTTTGGTGTGAAGATTGGTGTTGACTCTGGGGAAGTGCCAGGAGTACAGTTGCTAGGTTGTTTATCTTTTAAAAAGAAACTTTCAGGCCTTTGGCTGTAGCTGTGTACAACCTTCAATTCCTACATAAAGTACAGGAAGGATCCAGTTTCTCAAATCCTCCAGATGGTCATTGTTTTTTTACTTCAGCTATAAGGTAAGTGAGATAAGTGACCACCAGAACCACTGTGGTTCTCGCCTGCTTTTCCTGATGGAATCCAGCACTATACATGAATCTGTTCATGTTTTCACTTTGGTGTCGTGTCTTGTGTTCTTGCCCATTCATTTGCCGCCGCCCCCCGCCCCCCCACACACCTTTTTTGTCTGAGAACTTCAGATTCTAAAACCCTTTGTTGGATGTTTGGTTTGCAGAGATTTTAAGCCTGTAGTGCTGTAGTCTAGATCTGAAGTGTCCCCTCAGGCCTGCGCACTAAAGACTTAATCCCTTTGAGGTCACTGGGCATGCCCTCAAAGGGACTGTTGGGGCCTTGGCCTCTTCCTCCCTCTCCCTGATGACTGTGAGGTGAAGAGGCCTCTGCCATGTTTTCCCTCCTTAGAATGTACATGGCCCAGAGGACCAAGCAACCCCAGGCTCCTCTGAGCTGCCCATCTCAGTTGTACGCTCACAGTAACAGCATACTAACAGTGAGATTGTGTTCTTATAGCACGGTCTTATCTGGAACAAAGGTTTTTAATTGTAGTCAAATTCATTTTACCAAACTTTCTTTTGTGCTTTCAGCATATCCAGCTGTTCTAGATCTCAGAAATTGTCTACCTTTTTCCCTAACAGTTTGAATTCCTGTTCTACATGTAAGCTTGTGATCCATTTTAAATTAATATCTCCATAAATAATGTTTGGTCACAGCTGTTTTGTAATTTATGAATATGAGCGTTTTGCCTGCATGTCTGTACATCACATACATGCTTAGTGCCTGCAGAGGCCAAAAGGCATCAGATCCTCCCTGGAACTGGAGTTAGGGGTGCTGAGAACTGAACCCCGGTCCTTTGGAGGAGCAGCCAGGGCTGGTGCTCTTTGCTGTTCAGCCCTCTCTGGCCCCCACAGCTGGTTTTTTGTTATTGGTATTTAGGGTTTTGTTTATAGGCTCAGGCTGGCCTCAAATTCATAAACTTGCTTTCTCTGGCTCCCCCCACCCCATTCCTTGTTTAGCCTAAGGATGTCCTTTTGTTGAAAAGGCATCTCTCCCTCTGTTGGGTGTATTTGTGTGTGGGGGGGGGGGGGGGACGGGGACGGACGGACTGTTTCTGAGTTGTCTACTACATCACCTTAGAGTGGATATATCATCCACTATACTCAGAATCACTGAAGTTGGACCCACTTTTCCCTTTTTTCCCCATTAATTTTCTTTTAGGGTCTCAAGCTGGGTGTGATGGTGTGCCTTTAATCCTAGCACTCAGAGGCAGGTGGTTCTTTGAGTTCAAGGCCAGCCTGGTCTACAGGATGAATTCCAAGAAGAAACCTATTTTAACAACACCCCCCCCCCAAGGGGTGGGGGGTGTCTCAGTCTGTGGGCCAAACTGACTTCACAGTCCCCCTGCCTCAGCCTACCAAGTGCTAGATTTATAACCATGGAACATCATGGTTACCTTCTTTTATTTTTCAGAATTTGGGTGTTTTTTCATATATAGTCTCAATGCATTGCCTGTGCTGTGTGCCTTGTCTCACACTGTGTTGAATCTAAGCTGCAACACAAAGCAATCTTCCTGAGGCCTTCCAAGTGCTGGGATTACTGGCAGGAGCTACCATGTATGGCTCAAAATTGCTTAGAGTATACATTTTCTTACAAAGTAGATAATCTTGTTTACATCTTTCTTGGATTTTGGTAAGAACTGTGTTAAGTCTGTATGTTGTCAATGTGGGAAGAGCTGACATCTTTTCATGTTGTGCCTTCTAGTCCATGAACATGTTATGTCTATGTCAACATTTTCATTTGTAGGCTTCAGCAGTTTACTTTTTTTTAAGGTTTAAACTTAAAAAAGTTAGCCGGGCGATGGTGGCGCACGCCTTTAATCCCAGCACTCGGGAGGCAGAGGTAGGCGGATCTCTGTGAGTTTGAGACCAGCCTGGTCTAGAGAGCTAGTTCCAGGACAGGCTCCAAAGCCACAGAGAAACCCTGTCTCGAAAAACCAAAAAAAAAAAAAAAAAAAAAAAAAAAAAAGTTGTACTATTTTTTTTTGTATTCATAATGTTCATTGGTATTAGCGAGAAACAGAATTTTGTTTATATTGTGTCATGAGGTCTTGGACTATTAATATTAAGGTAGGTATTTATCACCCATCACCTACCTAGACATCCTTACAATTTGCTGGTATTTATAGATAGCCATGTCCTCAACTAATACTTGGATCCTCCTTCCAGGGCTTCTGACCTAGTAACATTAGACATTAGGATTTTCAGAAAAGGTCTCACTGTGTAACCCTGGCTGGTCTGGAACTCAATATGTTGATCAAATTGGCCTTGGACTCAGAGATAGGTTTGCCTCCTAAGTGCCAAGATTAAAGGTATGTGCCATCATACCCAGCCGACATCAGGACTTTTAAAAACTGTGGGTCCAGAACATGAGAGCCAGCGCCAGGACCCTCTCCTCCCGCTCCCTGATGTGTGTAAGGCATGCCTTGCATTTGGTGACATGAGTGTTGCGCTGATCTCTGTAGTGGAGGGTGACAAGGCCTTTGGTTTGGTTTCCATGTAGCCCGATGCACTGCCTCCTCCCAGTGCCCATAAGACAACTCGGCTGCGGTGGATAGTCAGTTTAATGAGAAAACAGTGTCCTGTATAAAAGGTAGCTTTGTGTGTCATGTAAGTGTCCTCATTTCTGAGGGGTCGTCATATTGAGTAGTCTTGAATGTCTGTCTTGCCCGTGGCACAGGTTGTCTAGGTGCCCACTGTGTCACAACAGGGCAGGGCCTGCCCACAGAAAGGTTTGTGCCTTTAGGAGGGAGCACTAGTCTTTCACATAGTAACGGGCAGAGGCTGCCAAAATGAACGTCAGCTCAGAGCTGTGTGAGGGAGGCAAAGCCTTCACCTTTTAGCCCTTTGTTCAGCCTGTGGCCTCAGTGGAGGGCCCAGCGTCAACTTTCCGGCATATTAGGGGCCAGCCCTGCCAGTAGTACAAGTGCACCAGTGAACTGGAAACAGCTGGAAGGGGAAGGAGCATGTGCCTGTGTGAAGTCCTCATTACACTACCAGGTGGCATGGGTCTGTGACTATCCTACAGCAAGGTGCTCGACTCAGTGTGCAGGGCACAGAGCTTAGTTCAGGTGCTTCCCCAGTACCAGGGGGCAATAGAGCCTTAGGTAAGCTAGGGCTGCGGGCCGCCGCCCCAAAAGTTGAGTGGGCCACAAGCAATCCCCAGCACCTGGCACCCTACCCTCACATAAAATAAGCAGAGCTGCCCTTTAGGTGGAGCGTTCCCAGAGTACACACTAGTTCCAGTCCACCAGTCTCCAGCTTCTGGGGCAACCTGGTAGGTACTGACATCCGAGGGGCTGCGATCCTGTTGTCATGCCCCTCAGCCTGCCAGAACCACCCCCAGAGTCTGGAGATGAGGTGCCTAGAACTACTCCACATGCTCTCAGGGTTGCTGCTGATAGGAGTGGAGTCCCTGGAGAAACTCCACCTAAAGGATAGCGTGAGCTGCACCAATGCCTGGCACTTAGGTAGCCTGTTTCTTCTCTTGTACCCTGCAGCTGCTGGCCACAGAATCTCTACAGAACAGGCCAAGGCCAGTCTCCTGATCTAAGGATTGGTAGACAGAGGCCTAGACCCAGCTGTGGGTAGTGCCGGTCTGTTCACTTCCTGTTCTGGCTTTTGCCCTTGTCTGGATCCACTTCTTGCTTATGGTTCTGCTCCAGCTGTGACAGTCTCCCTCACTGATACCCAGGGGGCCTGTTCTACCTGCTGCCTCAGGCAAAGAAGCAAAGCCAGTGGAATCAGGGACTGGAGCAGAGAACCACTTAGAGGTGGGTGGGAAAGTGGGTGTGGAATGGTAGTTAGGAGTGACCCACAGGTCAAAGTCATCAGCACCGGGTACGGGGGTGCCCCACATGGGCCTGTAGTGCTTCCCGGATACCCCGCTGCCAGTCTCGTGCCAGCTGCACTGGTGTCAGGGAGGCCTGTGAACAAGGATACTGAGTCAGTCTGTCTCCAGGTACTCACCCTGACCTCAGCACAGGTGCCTGCCTGGCACTCACCACATTCTTCATGCCCAACTTGGCTCCATAGAGCAGCAGCAGCTTCGTAGCTTTGTGGTGCCCATAGCGCACAGCCTCATGGAGTGCTGTGTCCCCTTCCTGTGGAGAGACCAGTCGGTCACTGCTATAGGCCCAACGCTGACACAGATGGCCTCCGGCCTGCCCCAAGCTGCTCACAAACACCCACCTTATCCTGTGCATTGATGTGGGCGCCACACTCAATGAGGTGCTCCAGGCAGTCAGTGTGGCCCGTGCGCACTGCTACATGAAGAGGGGTGCTCCAGATCTAGGGAGAAGTGGGGTGCAGTGCTGGATCTGGGCTGGCCATTCCACCCCACCCAAAAGGGCTGTGTCTTCTTCCAAGGGGAACATCTGTTCCTTGTATGCTAATGTCTGTCCCTAACAGATTACCACCCAAAGCGGCAGTGGTCCCTCACCTTGTCCTGTGCATTGACCCGAGCCCCCTGGTTAAGCAGCAGCTTGAGAATGTCCAGGTGTCCTCCACGGCAGGCCCAGAATACAGGCGTCCTGTCCAGCTGCACACAAAGCACCAAGGTGTTCTGACCCGCTGGGTTGCAAAGCCTAACTAGAGCCTCCACATTCCCTGTCCCCTGTTTCTCACCAAGTCCCGTGCCTCTATAGCAGCCCCTGCCGCCAGCAGCTTGTTCACTAGCTGTCTGTGGCCCTTCAGACAGGCCCAGTGCAAGGCTGTGCGGTGGAGCTGGGAGGAGAAACAAAATTAGGCCGAGAGCAGAGCTACTCCTTAAAGCCACCCACCCCCACCTCTTCTGTTCCTAGAACAGGTCGGAGTTACCCAGTGTCCCAGGCGAGGACTAGAATGTACAAGATGGCACATCCAGGTGTCGGAAATGCAGTCACCCACCCCCTACCTTGTCATGGGCATTGGGGTCCCCTCCATCTGTCAGGTACTTGTCAATCAGGGCTTCCTGGTTCTCGGCAGCTGCCTTCAGGAACGTGTCCAGGTCCACTGGCTCCAGTGGGACCTGGGGCTGCGGCTGGGCGAGCAGAACAAGGCGGAACTAAGTTACTCCCTGGCCCTCAGGTACCTGTCACTTCTGCTTTACCAGTCTGGCCCAGCACACCAATTCTCGGGGGATAAAGAATGAGAAATGGGTGTTTTGCACTGATTGTTCCCATACTCTGGTTCATATGCTGAATCTTAATCCCAGTATCTCAGAATATGACCTTTTTGAAAATAATAGTCATTGCATTTGTTAGAGTAGGGTAGACCTCTTTCTTGTATTACTGATGTCCTTATGTCAAAGACATTGGGTACAGGCAGACACACAGAGCATGAGGAAAAGGTAGAGACGGGTCGTGTGTCAGACCAGGAGGCACTAGAGCCAGCAGCCCTGAGAAGCTGAGCAGGTGAGTGGATGCTGAAGAATAGCCCTGCAGACTACACATCTAGCTCTGAACAAACTGGAATGGCTGTTTGTGTGGCTAAGTCCTCAGTGGCCAGCACTTGGTTACAGCTGGCTGCCTATGAGACTTAATTTGGCCGGATCTAGAGTCATCTAGGAGGCAAGCCCTTGGACACATCAGTGAGAGATTATCAAGGTTAGGCCTGCTGCTGCAAACCACTTTAAATGTGGGTAGAACCTTTTGATGGGCTGGGGTCCTAGGCTGAGGAAAAGGAGAGAGCAAGGAAGTGAGCATTGGGGCTGGAGAGGTAGCTCAGCAGTTAAAACCACTTGTTGCTCTTGCAGAAGATTCAGGTCCAATTCCTAGCACCTACATGTTGCTTCACAACCATCTACCTGTACAGAGCATATGATGCTCTCCTCTGACCATCAGGCATGTACACGGTGCACATATGTACATACAGGCAAGCACTGGTACACAGAGTCAGTCTCTCTCTGTCTCTCAGCTCCCTCAAGCTCCTGCCGCCATGCTTTCCCCACAGCAGTGAGACAGTTAACTATACTCTGGAGCAGTGAGCCAAAATAACCCTTAAGTTGCCAGGTGTTTTGTTGCAAGAAGCTAAGGCGCTAACCCATTGCCCTATAGAAGGAAAAGAAAGCCCGCATTCTGTGCAGCTCCTCATGCATTGACTAAGTAGCTACAGCCCCTAGATCATTCTTCCCAGGCCCCCAAGACGGAGGCCATCTCTGCCTCTGGAACACCAGCCTTCCTCACTCACCTCAACCACAGGCTCAGGTTCCCTGGGGGGGACTTTGTGTCTCAGTCGCTTTTCTCTTCGTCTTTGAAGCAAGTTTTCCAAGTCTTTCATATTGTCCAGAGTCAGTCTGGAGCTGTTAAATCTTTCCAGCTAGGGCAGAAGACATGCCCAGGCCAGACATCGGTCACCGGGTAGGGTCTCAGGGCAGGCTCTGCTCTAGGTCCTCATTGCTCAGTCATCCACACTGCCCAACCCCTTTCCAAGGCACTTACTTTCTTTTTCTTCTCTTCTTCCAACTTCAGTTTCTCCCGGGCCACGGCCTCTTGGGGTCCCAGCCTCCAGTCCCTAGGCCAGCCTCCAGGATCGGGAACTCTATGTCCAAACTCCAACACTTTCCTATCAGCTCTTTCTCCACTTACCTGCAGGACACGTGGAATAGATTAAGGAACGGGACCATTGGAGGGCTGCTTGGGAATCAGTTGTGGGACACAGCAGGATGGCTGAGATCCGACATACAAAGGTCAGTTTTGAATCTGGGAGTTAGCCTGACTCTTCCTGTTAAGCATTTCCTGGTGGGCTGCAATGCTGGTGCAAACACACACACACACACACAATATCTGCAGTTTTTACCAACTGTGGCAGTGGCCAAGGCCAGGGGATTTGCTGTCAACTATCAGCAAATCACAGAGTGAAGGGAGGCTGGTGTCTGTCTATATTGGGTTCATGCCTGGGAGCTCAGACAGATGACACCTTAGCTTCCACCCTGGGCTTCTCTGCCTCGATTCCTATGGCATGCCATACTGCCACCTGACCCAAGCTTAGACAAGAGAAGCTCCTTGGCCAAATTCCAAATCCCTGCTTTCAGCCCTTGGGTCTTAGAGTATGTTTCTGCCTCTGTAAAATGGGCTCAAACCATCCCTGAGAGTTGGTCACAGCTGATACCCAGCCAGCCCCTTAGCCATCCAGGGAGCTGGAGAGCAGGGAGGAAGGTGCAGACTGTGGGTTGAGAATGCTGCAGAGAGGAACAGAAGATCCCAGGCTTTCTTCTAACTCATCAGCTTCAACAACCTCCTGTCTCCTGGAGTGGGCTTTGCGGTCCACCTCCCAGGAGCCAGCTGGGGCCACTGCACCCCAGTGAGGTATACGTGCCTCATGTCCACCATGCTCTGCCACCAAACTGACACTGCGTCACTTTCTCTCACTGCCCATGGAACACGAAGAATACCACCCCTAAAGTGCCAGACCCTCCAGAACGTTCCAACCAGATGATACAGCTATATCGTGGATTCCAGAGTAACTCACCACTTCCTGGTTCTTTCCCACCATCCAGACAAAGGCACACCTACAAACTTGGGGGTGCAAGTCTATGACCGAGTGCTAACCTCGCATATGTGAAGCCCCAAGATGGACCCCCAGTACCACACTCACCAAAAACAAACAAACACAAACTTAATAACACAAGAGTTTTCCCATTTACTATCGCCCGGCTTCTTTCCCATTTGTCTTCCTTCTCTTGATACCCGCTAACATGAGAACTGGGCAGGAAAGAACCATGCTGTCTGCCCTCAGCCAGACTTCATTACTCTGGCTGTAAAGTCTAACCACCTACACCTTCTGTTGAGTTATTGGTGAGGACCAGTAACCTGCCTTGCGTCCTTACCAACTGCTGAATGCTGATGAAGTCCATGGTCCCCCCTCTTGCTCTCCACACGCCCAGCGAAGGGAGCAGAGTGCTCAGCCCTTTTATGGGAGCGCTTTCTCTTGTGGGTGGGGAAGGACAGAGCTTGTGCCCAGGCCAGATGACTCTGGGGCCCTGTCACACTAACCAAAATACAGTCTGGGAACATGGCCCACTGAGGGCAGGAAAAGGGGCTGTTGGAGCTGAGTCAGCAACCTCCTCAGACACCTACTACCTTGCACCTGCCACACACCCCATCTACCAGAGAGTCATTTTACCACCACATGGGCTGGGATGCCTGGGCCAGGCCCAGGGGAAACATTTCTTACTCTTCTGAGTTCAGAGCCCACTGGTGGGACCCAGCCTCACAATGGAGATCGGGCTGCCTGTGCCACTGCCAAGACCAGCTTAGACCCCGGGCACAAGGCAGGCATCCAGAGGACCTCAGGAAGGACAACAGAAGAGGCTGACCTAATGCCTTGGGAATTCTCCTGGACCTACATGATGAAACTAGGTTTCTCTGGCTAGTTTCAAGGCTGCCCTTCCCTCCCAGATTTGTCCTTCAGCACATGGTGTCCTGCCCCAGCCTGTCATCGGTCCTTATAGGGCTGAAGAAGCCTTCTAGGTCCACACCAGATACTCTCTGGGCAGGAAGCATGCCCTTCACCAGGGCAAGGCAGACCCGCTCCAAGTCCCGGGCTGTAGCAATGATCATGACAGCCAGCCACAAAGCAAACTGTCTTCAGCCAACAAAAATCAAATTCCTAATGCTTCAGAAGCCAGAAATGTTTTTCACTCTGCTGTGCCCCAAATTCCAACTTGACCTTTGCAAGGAAATCAGATACGCAGTAAACAAGACTCCGGCATGAAAGCAACATGAACAGGGAGACCCAAATAAGTACAAGGGGAAAATGTGGTTAAATGAGGCCCAGAGACCACAGAGAGTTACCAGAGCGCCTGTTGTCCACGTCGGCCTCATGAATTTAAGAGAATTTAAGGAAATGCAACTTTTTTTTTTTTTTTTTTTTTTTTTTGGTTTTTCGAGACAGGGTTTCTCTGTAGCTTTGGAGCCTGTCCTAGAACTAGCTCTTATAGACCAGGCTGGTCTCAAACTCACAAAGATCTGCCTGTCTCTGCCTCCCAAGTGCTGGGATTAAAGGCGTGTGCTACCACCGCCTGGCTGAAATACAACTTCTAAAAGAAGCCCGGGTCTTTCGGTTTTTGTGTTCCCTTGTGAGGAGGGAAGCAGTTACTCCGTGGGAAAGGAGGCTGACAAGAAAGTTGGACTAGCTCTGCCTCCACTGTCCCACATCTGATGAAGCTGGGCATGGTTGAGCATTATTCTAGTACTTGGATGGGTTTGGTGGAGCACACCCTCAATCCCAGCATTTGGGGGCAGAGACAGGAGGATCTCTGTGTTCAAGACCAGCCTGGTCTAGAGTCAGTTCCAGGAGGCCAGGATTACGTAGAAAGATCTGTCTCAAACAGACAAACAAAGAATAAACAAACAAAATGCCTCGCACTGAGATGGCTGAAGAAAGACGGCCTTGGGGTTAAAGTTTCGCAGTGGCTCAGATACCTGTATCCAAACCAAAAAAAAAATTTTTTTTAAGGAAAATGCTAGTTTTTACCACACAGAGGTAACTGGTATTACATCTCTAGGTCAAAAAAGAAAAAAAATACTTACTCTCTATTTTTAAAAACAAAACTAAAGATCTATTTGATTATTCTTGCTTTTGTGGTCCAGGGAAACCACATCTTCCCAGCTCTCCCTCGTGTCTGCATGGCACATGCCATCTGCAAATTGTCACACTGTGGGCACCACGTGGCCCTCTTGCCACACTGCCACCTCTACATTCAAGTGATGTGCCGAGCCCAACCCCTTGCTGCAGGGGAGCAGGTCAGTTGTGTCTTTTCTCTCTCAGTAGGTCAGTCTTGTGCTCTCCCCTTCTCTCCCTTCTGTCTATCTCTGTCTCTCTCACAAATACATAGTCTCAAACTGTAGCTCAGGCTAGCCTCAAGCTTATAATTCTGCCTAAGCTCCTGAGTCCTGGGATTACGTGTTCGCCACCATGCTAGGCGCTCTCTTTTTAAATATACACTATATATATATATATATATATATATATATATATATTTTTTTTTTTTTTTTCCGAGACAGGTCCTTTTCCAGCCTGTCCTGGAACTAGCTCTTGTAGACCAGGCTGGTCTCGAACTCACAGAGATCCGCCTGCCTCTGCCTCGCGAGTGCTGGGATTAAAGGCGTGCGCCACCACCGCCCGGCTTATACACTATATTTTAATGCATCTCTTGTTCTGTCAGTGCCGGAGAACCCAGGGCCTTGGGCCCTACTGCACAGTTTGTAAATGAGTCTGTAAATAAACGCCTCTGTAATCAAGAACAAATCTTCCTATGTTGCTACAAAGAAGTCAAAACTACTCGCTCTGCTCACTTAAAGAGGTATTGCTACATTGCTGTCTATGGTGTGTGCGCCAGTTTCCATGACCAGAAGCCAAACAACTGAAGGCAAGTGACAGTGCAAAAGACAATTTTAATATCCATATATGAAGCCTATTTCATACACGTTTCTCTCTATATATGCATATAACCAAAGCAAAGGCTCGATAGGCAAAGTTCCTGGGAATGAATAGAAGCATGGCAATATATGTGGTATACACATAACTATAATCCCAACACTCAAGACGTTGGGGCCAGAGAATGGCTCCAGGTTGAAGGAAGGCTAGCCTAGACTACACAGCAAGAACAAAACCATGTCAAAGAAGAAGGTCAGGGACAGGTGTGCAATCTCACTAGCAAGCTGTGCAGACCAAACAAAAAAGCAATTATAATTACCTGGGGTTTTTTTGAGACATGGTTTCTGTAGCTCTGGCTGGCTAGAGCTCCAACGGATCTTCCTGCCTTGGGTGCCATGACTAAAGGTGTCTGCAACCGCACCTGGCACAACTACACTCTGTAAAACCGGACTTCTAGAACTGAAATTCTGGAATAAAAGTCAGTATCAGCCAGACTTTGGGACTGGCCACCGTTTCTCCACATTGTGTTAGGGATTGAATGGTAGGGCTTTTGCACGTCAGGCGAGCGCTCCACCACTGAGCGACAGCCCCTTTTTATCTTCTGAGACAGGGTCTATGCTGCCCAGGCTGGCCCACACTGCCAGGCCAGGCCCAGCAGCGAGCACTCCCCCGTGCTGCTTGTAGTGCCCCGCATACTCACTGGAGAGCACAGACCTCCTCAGACCTCCAGGAACCCTGAGGTAGGCCTATTTTAGTCACTGTCATCTCACAGACAGGGAGGCTGAGGAACAGGCAGGTAAAAAGAGAAAACTGCACCATTTGGCTAGGAAGCAGTTGCTGTTAGACACTGTATTTTCTTCTAATACTTGAAAGTTTTGCATTTTTATATTTAGGACTCTATCTGGAAATTTATCTTTGTCTGTGGAATGATGTCAAGATATAAGCTTTATTTCCATCCAAATGGATAGCTGTTTCTACAAGGACTAACTTATATGATCACCTGTCCAGGCTCACAGCCGTCAGCCCTCCCAAGCCTTCCTACTGGCTCCCACACCAGCTAGACAGGGGCTCTTCCGGGCAGTCTGGCCCTGGTCCCATCAGGCAGCATGATGCTGAGCAAGGCAGGGTGTGGAGACCTGTCTGTATACCCTTCAAGGGCAGCCAGAGACGGGAGGCGGAGCCTCAGCTGGCCAGTAGGTCCCTCAGGCCACTGTTGCGGGGCAGCAGATCACATGCTAGGCGTGCTTTGCGATCCCGGACAGCCTTCAGGGCTGGGCTGTGTTGTAACAGGAGGGAGCAGATGTCCTCGTGACCCTTCTCTGCGGCCTGGGGGGGGGGGGGGGGGGGGGGGGGGGGGGAGAGAGAGAGAGAGAGAGAGAGAGAGAGAGAGAGAGAGAGGCCTGAATCAAAATATGCTCCAGAGCTGGGCCCTGCACTTTCTTCCTTCCCTTTTGGGGACCTGCTTAAGAAAGTGTCCAGGAAACAGGTGCCTCCGAAGTCTAAGCACACAAAAGTTCCCACCAAAACGCCATGCCTTATACACAGATTTGCAAAGCACCTGGGGCAGTCTGGGCAGCTACTCATTAGTTCTGGTTCTAGTTCAGCTGCTCTGGAACTTTCTGTGTGGACCGGACTAGCCTTGAACTTTTGGCAGTCCTCCACCTTCAAGTGTTGGAGTTCCAGCTACTGAAGCAGCCATGTTTGGACTTTTGTGCATGTCGGACAAGCAACCCACCACTGAGCTACAGCCCCGCTTTTTATCATTTGAGTCAAGGCTGCTCCTGTTTATGTCTTGTTTTTTAAAGATAGTTTCACCATGTAGCCCTGGCTGACCTGAAGTTCACTATGTATATCAGGCTATATGTATTTACTGCTATCTGCCTGCCTGTGCCTCCTGAATGCTGGATTTAAAGGTATGTGCCATCATGCCTAATCTTTCTTTTTCTTTCTTCCTTCCTTCCTTTTTTCTGAGACAGTAGCTTTCTGATTTGTTTTTTTTGTTTTTTTGTTTTTTGTTTTTTGTTTTTTCGAGACAGGGTTTCTCTGTGGCTTTGGAGCCTGTCCTGGAACTAGCTCTTGTAGACCAGGCTGGTCTCAAACTCACAGAGATCCACCTGCTTCTGCCTCCCGAGTGCTGGGATTAAAGGCGTGCACCACCACCGCCTGGCTGCCTGGCTGACAGTAGCTTTTTGAGACAGTGTCTCACTGTGTTGCTCAAGCTAGCCTCAAACTCACAATTCTCCCGCCTTGGCCTCCTGGGGTGCTTTTCCACTCACCTCACCCCTGCCCCCCAGCTTAGCCTGAAAAAAAAATATATATATATATATATCTCCCCTTTGCCCAGTAATCATTCTGGTCTTTATTCAGCTGTCCCACAGTTGCCCATCACCCCAGCACTGAAGCGAGTGCAGACAAGAGGCTCTCTGGGGCTTGTTGGCTTCCAGCCTGGCTGAGAAAACTTGAGCCCCATGTTCAGGAAGAGACGCCTATCTCAGAGGAAAAGGCAGGGGCTGACAGAGCAGAACACCCAGTGCTGACTTCTGGTTCCTGTACAGGCACGTGCATCTGCACGCAGATGTGTGCGTGCACTCACAGATACGTGTACACAAAGAAATCATGTTTTAGATTCTGTGCATGTGGGGGGGTATGTGTAGATGTGTGCAGATGCCTGCCAAAGTCAAAAGAGGGCAGCAGATTTCCTGGCTGCAGTTACAGGGTGTTGTGAGCTGGGGACTGAACTTAAATCCTCAGCAAGAACAGTATACACTCTTGGGCTGGAGAGGCTCAGAGGTAAAGCCCACTGGCTGCTCTTCCAGAGGTCCTGAGTTCAATTCCTAGCAACCACTTGGTGGCTCACAGCCATCTATAATGAGATCTAGTGCCCTCTTTTGGCCTGCAGGCAGAACATTGTATACATTATACATCGTAAATAAATAAACTTTTTTTTTTTTTTTTTTTTTTTTTTAGTTTTTTGAGACAGGGTTTCTCTGTACTTTGGAGCCTGTCCTGGAACTAGCTCTTGTAGACCAGCTGGCCTCGAACTCACAGAGATCCACCTGTCCCTGCTTCCTGAGTGCTAGGATTTAAAAAAAAAAAAAAAAAAAGAATAGTAGTACACATTCTTAACCACTAAGCCACCCCTTTAGTCTCCACAAATTAGTAAATTAAGTTTTTTTGTCTAAAGACAGGGTTTCTCTTTGTAACAGCCCGGGCTGTCCTGTAACTTGCCCTGTAGAGCAGGCTGGCCCCAAACTCACTGCCTCCTCAGTGCTGGGATTAAAGGCATGCACCGCTATTAGGAAGTATTTTTAAGAAACAAAAGACGCCGGGCGGTGGTGGCACACACCTTTAATCCCAGCACTCGGGAGGCAGAGGCAGGTGGATCTTTGTGAGTTCGAGGCCAGGCTGGTCTACAAGAGCTAGTTCCAGGGAGGCTCCAAATCCACAGAGAAATCCTGTCTCAAAAAACAAAAACAAACGAACAAAAAGACTCGAGCTTCTACACCTGTCAAGGATTTAACAAAACCCAACCTGCAGCTGTTCACTCCACGCCTGTGGTGTGTCCAAAGGCTGCACACTCCACAGAAGCCAGCCCCAGCTGCTGCCTCTGGTGAGCCAGACCTCAAAGAACAGCCAGTGGGCTTAACCTCTGAGCCTCTCCAGCCCAAGAGTGTATACTGTTCTTGCTGAGAATTTAAGTTCAGTCCCCAGCTCACAACACCCTGTAACTGCAGCCAGGAAATCTGCTGCCCTCTTTTGACTTTGGCAGGCATCTGCACACATCTACACATACCCCCTCCACATGCACAGAATTTAAAACATGATTTCTTTGTGTACACGTGTCTGTGAGTGTCCAAATGTGACTTGGGAGGAAAGGCTTTATTCTGGTGCTGGTTGTTGCTCATCATGAAGGGAAGTTGGGGCAGGGACCTGGAAGCAGAAACTGAAGCAGAAGCTATGGGGGGATGCTGCCTACTGACTTGCTCCTCACGGCTTGCTCAGCCTGCTTGCTTCTTCTCCTTCTTCCTCTCCCCCTCTCCCTCCTTCTCCTCCTTCTTTGAAGCAAGGCTTTTATGTGTAACCCTGACTATCCTGGAACTCACTCTATAGACCAGGCTGGCCTCAAACTCAGAGACCCACCTGCTTCTGTCTCCCAAGTGCTTGATTTAAATGCATGCACTTCCATGCATGGCTTTTTAAAATGTCTTTACTTTTTATTTTATGTGTGTGTGTTTTGCTTGCAGCTAGAGAGTCAGAGTCACTGGAACTGGAGTCACAGATGGTCTGGGCCACCCTGTGGGTACTGGAATTGAACCTGGGTCCTCTGTAAGAGTATCCAGTGTTCTTAGCTACTGAGTTATCTCTCCAGCCCCTGGCCTGCTTTCTTTTTATTTATTTATTTATTTATTTATTTATTTATTTATTTATTATGTATACAGCATTCCTTCCATGTATGCCTGCAGGCCAGAAGAGGGCACCAGACCTCATTACAGATGGTTGTGAGCCACCATATGGTTGCTGGGAATTGAACTCAGGACCTTTGGAAGAGCAGGCAATGCTCTTACCCTCTGAGCCATCTCTCCAGCCCCACCTGGCCTGCTTTCTTTTTTTTTTATATTTATTTATTATGTATAATTTATTTATTTATTATGTATACAATATTCTGTCTGTATGCCTGAAGGCCAGAAGAGGGCGCCAGACCTCTTTACAGATGGTTGTGAACCACCATGTGGTTGCTGGGAATTGAACTCAGGACCTTTGGAAGAGCAGGCAATGCTCTTAACCATCCTGGCCTGCTTTCTTATCCTACCCAGGACAACCTGCCCAGGGATGGCCTGGCCCTGGTGAGGTGAGCCCCTTAGTGAGGTGAGCCCAACCACTTCAATCCTTCATCAAGAAAATGCACTCCAGACTTGCCCACACCTTGATCTTATGCAGGCATTTCCTCAGCTGGCAGCCACTCTGCCCAAGTGAGTCTTGTTCATGTCAAGGTAACAAAACTAACCAACATGCCAGGAGCCAGGAAGCCAAGGGCAGGGCACAAACAGCTGAGAATGTCTGGGGACCAGGAAGGTTCTACAGAATTGCTATATACACTATAGTCCAGAAAGAAAGGTAGAAATACGTACGGCCTATGACAACTGGGAGGGGAAAAAGCTGGATGGGTTGGGGCAGGCTTAGGATCAGTTCTCAAAAGACAAGGGCAGGAGGACTGATTGCCACTAAGTTCGAGAAGACCCTGATCTGCTATAGTTCTAGGTTAGCCAATGCCACATAGTAAAACTCTGGTGGGAGGGGGGAGAGGGAGGGAGAGAGGTAGGAAGGGAGAACCTGGTTCAAGAGAGGAGGGCGGGGAGTGGAGAGGCTTCCATTTGGAAGGTCGTTTGTGACACACAGAGACAGTGAGTACAAGAGGATGGAAAAGACAGAGCCTGAGAGCTGAAGACAGAACTGAGGCCATCAGGAGCTGAACCCAGCTGGCTTTGTGGGATAGCTCCTTGGACTTGGGAAAAGCAAGCCTGGGGAGGGGGGCGGAATCCATGGAAGGTAGGGTTTGATGGGAACTCTTTCAAAGTCACAGCACTGGTGGAAAACCAGAGCTGGGGCAAGGAAGGATTCTATCTATAAATATATACATAAATCACATCTCTAAGATGCATGCGTGGGTTGAACAAATAGTTCAGTGGTAAAGGACTTGCCCAGCAATCCCCAGCACGAAAGAAAAAAAGAAAGAAAGAAAGAAAGAAAACAAGTGAGTGATCGAGCAAGCAAGAGAGGGAGCGACTGGAAAAGTGGAGGCCTGGAGGAAGAGCCTAGAGTACTGAGTCCCAAAAATAATCATCCTGCCTATGCCTAGAAAGTGGGTGGTAGAGAGGTCAAGCAGTACTGGTTTAAAAAGCTGATTACAAGGGAGCGCCTTTGCAATTCACCACTGGGGAGAGAATGAACTCACACACAGGAGAACGGCTAGAAAACTACTTTCGTAAGGTGCTGACAGGCAAGCACCAAGACCCCAGGTGGCTTCTCTTCGCTATGCTTTTCCGTTTTCTGCAATGAGCACTGTAATCTTGGTCGTCAACTGGGTGGGACTTAGAATCTCCTAGGAGGTGTGAGGGCATTTCCAGAGACCTTTAAGCTCATGAGCACAAGCTCCATCCAGCTCATGGTTGGAGCGCCTGCATTCATTTCAGACCTGCTGTAATCCCAGCAGGAAGAGGCGGGAGGATCAGGGTCATCCCACACACACAGCAAGTCTGAGGCTAATCTGGGTTATGGGAGCCTATTTCAAAAGACAAAACAACAACTTTAAAGTGAGGTGAGGTAGCACGCCTCAGGTCTCGGGGGTAGAGACAGGAATGACTTCAAGGACCGCCAGGGCCAGAGTGAACCCTTGTCCTCTGTTTCCTTGACTGTAGATGCAGTGGGGGGGGGGGGGGCAAGATGGCTCAGAAGGTAAAGGAAGTCACTTGCCACCAACCTGTCGGTATCAGTTTGATCCCTTGGTCCCGTGTGGAAGGAGAGAACTGACTTCTGAAAGTTGTCCTCTGATTGCGTCATGCCCTCCCTGTCATGCTCCCCCACGCAAATATAGACATCACGTGGCCAGCTGCCTCGCGCTCCTAGCCTCCTACTGCTGTTGTATAGTTGCCAGGATGGACTGCATCCCCTACCTTGACATGGGTGTGGTGGCACACTGCCTTTAATCCCAGCAGCTGGAAGGCAGAGGCCTGTGGATGTCTGGTCAAGGCCAGTCTGGTCTACATAGTAAGTTCTAGGACAGTCAAGACTACATAGAGAGAGCCTGTCTCAAAAAAAAATAAATAAATAAAAAGAAAGAAAGAAAGAAAGAATTTTGTCACAAGAAAGCAATGAGAAAAGTAACTAATACATGAATAAAATTAAGGAAAAGAAGGTACAAAAGAGACAGGGACATACCTTATGTAGGCTGGTCATGCCATCATCATCAACCAGCCGAGGGTTGGACCCATGGGAAAGCAGCAGTCGTGCAATTTCCGTGTGCCCACAGTAGCTGGCCCGGTGCAAGGCTGTGGCACCCCCGTGGGTCTGGGCGTCACACTTTGCTCCACTTTCCAGCAGAAATTGGCAAACAGCATAGTGCCCATTGCGACTAGCATAGTGCTGCAGGGGCAGAAACTGAAGTCAGACAGCAAAGTCCTGGCAGGTGACAGGGGCACTGGGATGGTAAAGGCACTGGCTGTCCAGCAAGGGGCAGACCTGGAACCAGCTCAGAGACACTGTGCTCTTCCACTAATTAAAATACCCAGCTGCTCATGATGCTGCCAAAATAAAAAGGGGAGGGTGGCTAAGGATACAGCGTAGGAGGGAGAGTGCTTAGCATCATGGCGGCACAAGCCAGGGTCTGTAATCCCAGCAGGAAGAAGCAGGAGGATCAGGGTCATCCCACACACAGCAAGTCTGAGGCTAATCTGGGTTATGAGAGCCTACTTCAAAAGACAAAACAAACTTTAAAGCAAGGTGAGCTAGCATGCCTGTAACCTCAGTACTGGGGGTTGGGGGGTGGGGGGCAAGAATGACTTCAAGGACAGCCTGGGCCAGAGTGAACCCTTACAAAAGCTAAAAACCTAAGAGCCAGTGAGATGACTCATTGGCTAAAAGTACTTACTACCAAGTCTGGTGACCTAAGTTCTATCCCCAGAACTCAGTGCAAGGAATGGAACAACTCTCCAAAGTTGTGCTCTGACCTCCACACATGCCCTGTGACAAGCTCGTGCCCGCTTGCAGGCTTGCACATGTGCGCGCGCGCGCGCACACACACACACACTGCGGGCTCGCACATTCACACGCAGTGCAGGCTTGCACACAGGCACGCACGCACACACACGTGCACCACACACACACACATCACACACACGCACCACACACACACGCACCACACACACACGCACCACACACACACGCACCACACACACACACACACACACACTGCGGGCTCGCACATTCACACGCAGTGCAGGCTTGCACACAGGCACGCACGCACACACACGTGCACCACACACACACACACATCACACACACGCACCACACACACACGCACCACACACACACACACACACACACACACACTGCGGGCTCGCACATTCACACGCAGTGCAGGCTTGCACACAGGCACGCACGCACACACACGTGCACCACACACACACACATCACACACATGCACCACACACACGCACCACACACACACACACACACTGCGGGCTCGCACATTCACACGCGGTGCAGGCTTGCACACAGGCACGCACGCACACACACGTGCACCACACACACACACACACACACTGTGGGCTTGCACATTCACACATACGCAGACCTGTTGTAATAGCTGCCACAGGGCTGTGTCCCCAGCAACCCGGCTGCCTGGCTAGCTTATGCCCCGAAATAATTACAAGGACACTGTATTCTTTTAAACACTGCTTGTCCTATTTCTATCTAGCCTCTTCTAGGCTAATTCTCACATATTAATTTAGCCCATTTCTAATCATCTGTGTAGCACTGCTAGGTGCGCTTACTGGGAAGATTCTAGCCTATGTCCATCCTGGGTCGGAGCTTCATCGCATGTGCCTCAGAGAGCAGAGCTATCACGTCTACCCGGGAGAGGGGAGCATGGCGTCTCTGAGCTCACTTCCTCTTCCTTCTAGCATTCTGTTCTGTTTACTCCTCCCACCTATGTTTTAACCTATCAGGGCCAAGCAGTTTCTTTATTGCTTAACCAATGAAATCAACAGATTGATATATGACATTCCCACATCACATACCAGTAACAAGAACCAACAGAACAAACACTGCAGGGCTTTGCTGGGAGTAAAGGGGAAGAGAAGAGGCAGCCCAGAGTCAGAGCCTGTCCCATAGCTCACCAGCGCGGTATAGCCGGCAGAGTCAGGCTGGCTGGGGTCTGTGGCCTTCTGGATGAAATATTTCACGCGGCCCAGGTCTCCATTCAGGGCTGCCAACCAGATTCCTGCAGAAAGCCAATCAAAGCACTCAGCAGGGTCGCAGGATGGCATTTTTCTTTGTGTAAGTACTAGGGGAGGCAGAGGCAGGTGGGTCTCTGTGAGTTCAAGGCCAGCCTGGTCTACAGAGCTGGTTCCAGGACAGCTAGGGCTACACAGAGAAATCCTGTGTTAAACAAACAAACAAGAAGCTGATCAGGGAACGGTGAGACAGCTCAGCAGGTCAAGTACCTTCATCAAGCCTGACTACGCGAGTTCGATACCCTATACCTACATGGTGGAAGGAGAGAACTGACTCGTGCCAGTGTCCTCTGACCTCTGTACTCATACCCACATGCCCCACACACCCTAAATTTAAGTAAAATTATTGAAATAAGATAACCACGAATAGGTTGACCAATACTACACACCCAGGTGATGAGAGAATTCATCAGTGGCTTGGAATTCAGTCACAATGCAGTATAAAATGATGGGGGAAAGAAGAGGTAAAGGAATTTGGAAAAGACCGTGTACCAGCATACTTCTAAAGCAATCACGGACAGATATGCTGGATGTCACCGGCGTCATGTCCTTGCAGGGCTCCAGGAATTTGACCTTACTGGCAAGGGAGCCCAGACACTGCAGACACAGAAGCTAGGACGGAGGCTGGTGGAGAACTGCACAACCCAGAAGCTCATCGTGTTTATTATATACAGTTGAACAGTTAACCAGGTTACTGTGTTCAACAAAAAGGCAGGGTTATTCTACACAGCTGAATGAGGAGGCGGCGTTATTCTACACAGCTGAACAAGGAGGCAGGTTTAGCTAACATCAGTAGAGCAATCAATCTCTGCAGAGGAACAGACTTCAGGCCATGAATAGCCAGAGGGAGAAATGGTGGACATTTTCTGCCTCACCCTTGTGTGTGTGTGTCTGTGCTCAGCACTTGTTGCTCTTCTAGAGGTCTGGGTTTGATTCCTAGCACCCATAAGATTAGCTCACAACCATCTGTAACTCCCATTTCAGGGGATCCAATCCCCTCTTCTGATGAGGCCCATACATGATGCATACATACACATGGGCAAAACATTCACACACATTAAATAAATATATATACTAAAACCAGTGATCAGAGAGATGGCTTGGCAGTTAAGAGTAGTTGCTAGGGCTGGATAGTGGTGGCACACACCTTTAATCCCAACACTAAGGAAGCAGAGGCAGGTGAATATCTGAGTTCAAGCCAAGCCTGGTCTACATAATGAGTTTCAGGCCAGTCAGCGCCACATAGTGAGACCCTGTCTGGGGGGTAGGGGTGAGAGAGGTGGGAATGGGGAGATGGACAGACCAACAAAACAGAATACACACACACCCAATAACTGAACTAAAAACTAAAAAAAACAAATGAATGGGGGCTGGAGAGATGGCTCAGAGGTTAAGAGCACTGGCTGCTCTTCCAGAGGTCATGAGTTCAATTCCCAGCAACCACATGGTGGCTCACAACCATCTGTACTGAGATCTGGCGCTCTCCTCTGGCGTGCGGGCATACATCAAGGCAGAATGTTGTATACATAATAAATAAATAAATCTTTATAAAAAAAAACAAATGAATTAAAAACTAAAATAACATGATTTACAGAAAACATTCACACAATAGGTGAGCACCTGCATCACATGTGGGAAATTAAGAAAAGAATAAGCAAACAAAGTAACAGCAGGTGATACACAAACTATTTCTTTTTTCACTTTTAGTTTTTGGAATCAAGTGTCTCACTATGTATCCCTGTTCTGTCTGGCTTTGAACTTGTAGCCCTCCTGCCTCAGCCTCTGAGTCAGTCCAAACTGCTATAAGAAGAGCAAAGTGCTACTGTAACAGAATAGCCTGGAAGGGAAGGGCCCTGCTTTGAATAGGACAAGGTTTCTTTCTCAACAGAGACAGGGCTGACATGTTGAGCCAGGTCACCGTCTCTTGTGGGGAGCTGGCCTGTGCATGTCAGAATAGCTGTGGCTCACAAAAATGTCTCTAGATCTTTACGGGGCATTACTATCCCTAGGTAAGGACTTGATAAGGCATAAGGAAGGTTTCTCTGAAGAGGTGTCATAGAACTGAGAGCTCTCAGTCTGAAATTTTCAGGAAGGCTGGCTAGCAGGCAAAATGAATGATGTTAATCAGTCAAAGGTTAAACACCCAAAGGGCACCACTGCAAAGGGTACAGAAACAGCTTTGTAGGTCACAAGAGAGAACTCGGTTTGAGGAACTAAAAGCAGGGGGGGTGGGGCTGGAGAGAGAGCAGCAGGCAGCTCTGCAGAGCACCTGGGGCGGTTCCCAGTACCCAGCTCACAACCATCTGTAAGTGCATCTCCAGGGAATCCGATGCCCTCTTCTGGCCTCCATGGGCATCAGGCACAAGTTGTACACACACATAATTCTGACAAACGCACATAAATGATCTTTAAATTAAAAAAAAGTAAATGTAATAATCTCATTTGCTATTTTTCCAATGGGGAGGAGAACACACTGGACGAGGGCATGAGAGGAAGGGAGAAGCCCTATTATATATATCCCCAGTCCAAAGATGGCAGTAGCTGAGATAAAAAGTGCAGGTTAAGAAGTACAGCAATGGTCGGGTGTGACTGCACATGGGTCAATAGCATCTACCCTACCTTGCTATAGCTGCACAAGCTACCTGTGCCCGGGGATAACAGTTCATAACACAGTGGTGGCTGGCACGGAGAACAGGGACCATTGCTGCCAGCAAAATCTCTGTATAATCTGGGACAAAACAGTTACATCCTTGCGCTTCTCACGTAAAAATGCAGTCACCTGTTTTGAAATCACTGTAATAGCTACAACATGGAGAGCAACCCCCCTGACCTCCCAGGCGGACACAACCAGCTGCAGATTCTGTCCCTGGCTCTTCTGTCCCCTGAGCAGACTGTCTCCTAGCTAGGTTGGTCTCCAGACCCAGTTCGGAAACCAGTGCCTCAGTTTACCCGTCCGCACTCGAATCGATGCGGCCGAAGGGCTTCCTGCCCCAGGCCCGGAAGCTCCAAACTCGGTTCGCGGCCTCCTTTGGTTCACGTTCCGGGGGCTGGGACTGGGAACTGCCTGACTCCAGCCACGCGGCCGCCTCACCCTTCTCACCCCTCTCAAAGTCCATCTCCTCCAGCGTCTGCTGTACCCCGGGCACCGCACCGGGGTGCGAACAACAGGAGCCGTCCGCGCACGGTTGCGGCGCCGCCATCTCCGCTGCCAGGTTTGCAGCCGGGCTCCCCTACAAAGTGCCCACCCTCCGTCCCAAAATGACCACTTGGAGTCCGTAGTTGACCTCCGAGTTCCGCCCTCTCACCCGGACCGACCAATCCGACGCTTAAACCTTAGCTTAGCAACCAATGACAGTAGCGAGGAGGGCTGGATGGGTTGGGTCTTGCTGCTCTGCCACCACGAGAGGGCGCCCGAGGCTAACTAAGCACAAGGAGGCTCAGAGGTGCAGGGTTCTGCTGCTGCGCGCCCCGGAGGAGGCGGGACGGTTCTTGCAACCGCGCCTTGTAGGGTGTGGGACCAAGCAGCTTAGCCCGCCAGGCAGTGTTTACGTCGCATTCGCCGGAACCGAGGCCTCGCGGGCTCCCCAGGGCACAAGGACCCTGGACGCCGCCCACAGTCCTCATCCCATCTTCCCGGCATCAACTGACCAACGGGCCGTCCATGGGCAATGCAGCGACTGCCAGAAAGTCACTAACACCCTGACCTCGTTCCTTAACAATCCTGTGGGAAGCAGGTGGTCTGAGGGCAAGGACCTTTGAGCTTAACCCTCCGCCCCCTCCATGGTCACTGACTGCCAACATAAGCTGGGCTAACGTCTGAGCTAAGGGAGACACAGTCAAGTATGATCCAGCTTTCTGACCCACACTCAGGGAAACCAGGACAGCAGTCTGCTCAAGCTGCAGTCAAGTGTAAAGAGGGTGGGGGACACTGGAGGGGGTGGTGCTCACTACTGTGGTCTCTGTCCCTATGCACGGGTTAGATTTATCTAAACCAGTCGTGTCCAAATTGCAGTTAACAATAGCATCGAATTCTGCACAAAAGATCTTAAGACGTCATTTCTTTTCTTCTTTTCTTTTCTTTTTTTTTTCTATTTTCCTTTTTGAAACTCGATTGCCGGGCAACTCCCATCAAGGGCACTCAAAAATGAATCCAGGCTGGGCCTGTTATTTTTCCCAGTAACATCTGGGCCTATACTACCTCATTAGAATCAGGGCTTGGAACTTTCTGGGTGGCAGTAGACTATCTTTCCCTTTCCCTACATAGATGGGACAACAGAAAGCTACAAGTAGTTCCTCCTTCCACTGAGCTTGTCCTGGGCTCCATCTTCATAAAAACGCTGCCTCCACAACCTTGAGACGTTTTAAGGAGGTCCCCTCCCTCAGACCCCTCACCCCTGCTCACCCTCCCTGGAGTTCTGGGAAGACAAACCCCTTCTCCTACTCTTCCCCCAGTGCTGACTTTTCCCTGTGGCACCAGGCCAAGTCTGGCTCCCAAGAGGATGTAGCCCTGGTCTGGTTCCCAGTCCCATAGGCACCAGTGTGGGAAAACACTTGAGTCTCAGCTGGCCCCTCCAGAGAGGGGGCACAGACAGACTATGATGGGCCAGCCCAAAGGATGGTTCCCTTTTGGCTCAATAGATAGGTTTTAGTCAAAATATCTGAGCACCAGAGTTAAGTTTCATTTTCTCCATTTTATTTGTCAATATAAAAATACTCAAATATTTACAACAAATAAATATGTGGAGACACAATAAGTTACACTGTTAGGAGCCCTTTTCCTGGAGCTGGGAGAGGATACGCCAGTATCCACAGCATGCCCACTCTCCCTTCCCTCCCCCCAACCTTTCCCAGCCCTGTCGGAAGAGCGCAAGTATAAAATACCACTGAACCCAGAGGCCAAGTGGGAGGCCCTGCCCACCCTTCCCCCTGAAACAGGAGGCTCCATCTCCCTCCCCCACCCGCCCTGAAAACATTCACAGCCCTAGGATCAGGACTAGGCCCACCCCTGAGTCCTGCACTCCCCCCAGAGGGGTACAGCACCCTGTCCACCCATCCCCATCTGTACATCACTGACCCAAGCTCGGGACAGGTGGGGGTAGGAGAGGCAAAGTGGTATGACCCCCTTCCCCTTCATAGCTCCAAAGACTCACCAGGAGGACCCCAGGCCAAGGGAAGACTTAACAGAGACACACCTAGACACACACACATACAACACACACCCCTCCATACATACACGCACCAACACATATATGCACAAACACCCATATCTTGAAACTTCTGCCTTGCAAAGTTTTGGCTGCTGGGGTCCCACAATGTCTGAAATTCACAGAGGAGGGCGTGGCCTCCTGTGAGGCTGATGCCCTGGTGAGCCACACCAAGTGGCAGTGCCCATGCTGAGCAGGTCCTCATGGCTGGGCAAATGCTGGGCAGTGTCTGTCCCAGGCAGAGCAAGTGCCCCTGCCATGTCCCTGAGGTAGCTGGTGCCTGTGCAAAAGTAAGGGTGCACCTCCCACGAGACCCTCGCCAATGAGGTGGGTGGGGGGGCTCCCCTCATACTGAGGACTCCTCTGGGTTGGAGTCAGGCAGTGGCTGGCGCTGCTGAAGTTTCCGCCGCAGCTCATCCGCGAGCTCGGGCAGTGGATGCCCAAGTCCTCCTCGGTCCTCCCCTCCCAGTTGTAAGCGCACATAGCCATTGGCGTTTGAGTTCCGACCTCCCCCTAGGTGAAGCCGAGTGGGAGAAGGCAGGGGCTGGCCAGGTATGCCAGGAGGTGGTGAAGGGGGCCCACCCCCGGGCTGGCACCGGGCGTGACCAGGCACAATCTTGAGAGAGCCGTCTGAATAGTAGTAGCCAACGGGATCCCAAAGTTTCTCATCTGTTTCGGGGCCAGGGCGGAAGGGGGGACTGGTTGGTTCCTTGGGCAGTTCTAGTGGGTACACCAATGTCCTCTCAGCTGCCTTGGCACCTTTTTCTAGCTCTTCTCGAAGTCGCCGACGAAGTGATAAAACCAACAGCAGCAACACCAGGCACACAGCCCCCAGAGCCACCACAGCTAGCCATACAAGCCCCAGGTTTTCCAGGGGAGCCCGGGCCTCCAGGGTCACTGACGGGCCAGCCACGACAGCAACAAGGTAGCTTTCTGCAGGCAGTCTTGTCCCCTGCTCCTCCGAATAGCAGTGATAGGGCCCAGCATGGCGGGGCTGGGCAGCCATCACTACCAGCGCCTGGAGTCCTGTGTCATAAAGGAAGGAGCCAGGTTGTTCGGCAGGCAGGTCCCGGCCTCTGAAGGTCCAGCGGGCATGGGCCAAATTTGACAAGAGGTGGCAGGGCAGAACCAGGTCTGTCCCCGCCACTACGGTGATGTTCTTGGACGCAGATCGAACTGCAGAGGTAAAAATGAGAGAGAACTGGGTGTTAACACAGGAAACCCAGAGCCAACAGCAGGAGGAGATATGCCAACTCTGGCTGCGGTTGGGGGGGTATCCCCAAAATGAAGGAACAGAGAAAAACGGCTCACCTTTCTTAATGCCATACTGGTTACACATCTTTGAGGAGTCCAAGTTTGTCACGTGTTGGATCAGAAGGGAGCTGGTAGGGAAGGGAGAGAACATTGGCAGTCCTGCTAACCACCTTGGCCTCCCTTCCTGGCCCTGGCACTCCTCACGGATTGCCCGACTCACCCTGGGTGACCAACGGTGGTGGCCACGCATCGGCTGGTGTTGACATTCCAGGCACAGTAGGGATCCCGGGCAAGGACACAGTCTGCACAGAAACGGTACTTTGTGCAGTCATTCAGGGGCAACTGGACCAGCTGAGAGCGGGAGCCAGCGAAAAGCACCCTCTGCAAAAAAATCAGACAAAGGGTGAGCCTTTGAGAGGCACAGGCAGAAAGAGAGCTTGGATCTGTGCAGGGAGCAGGAACGCGCTAGGGACCAAAGGAAGAACGCAGAAGAAAAATCCAGGCCGGAGGAACAAGCTTGATGAGAGCTGAGCCAGCACAATCCTAATCACAGTATAGACATGACCTTATTAGACAAGAACAGCAGACCCGGGAGGCCAAGGTATACGCACACCCGCTCACACACACGCACACTTGCTCAAACACACACATGCACACTTGCTCACACACACACACGCTTGCTCACACACACACCTGCACACACACAGTTCAGGAAACGCTCTCCTCCAGCCCTAGGAGCCGGCACAATAACGGGCCCATCTAAGGCGTTTCCCTCTGCCTGAATGGTGACTGCCAATCTGTATATTTACTCAGCCCCACACTTTCCTTGCTGCCATTTCATTATTCAGTGATCAAGGGAGCAACTTTGAGTCACAATAGCTGCTAAAAGGCAAACAAATCAAAGTCCAGAGGGTGCTGGGAATATGCCAGTTTTGCATAAAGGTTTGAAAAAAAAAAAAGCAAATGCTTCAAGGAAATGATCCAGAAGATTGAGGACCTGGCTCAGAGACCCACTGGGGACTGGAAGAAAACTGATGTCCCTGTTACATGGGTACCAAACATACTTTAGAGCCTGGGAGGTCTGGTCAACCACAGTACGGAAGGGCCTTAAGAACACATGAGAATATGAGGGCACTAGCCAAGGCTAGATTCTGGGAATGGGGGTCCCATGGGAACTGGCTTTATGTAAGAACCCTTGGAGGGTAGGTTCCAGTACAGTCCGTTAATGCTCTTACATCCTGAAACTCGCAAAAGCTAAGAGAGGGGCTCTGAGCTGGCCAATCACATGTGCCCAACTAGGGAAGGCAAAAAGCCTGGGTGAGGACTAGATGGTGCGGCACTGAGCGGTGCGGCACTGAGCAGTGCAGCCCGTGTGGCCCATCCTACCTTGCTCCGGGACAGCACCAGACTCTCCACCGGCTCCTGGTCAAACACCTGCAGCTCCTCTATCATGTGGACCCAGGACCCCAGGCTCACAGCCTTCAGCAGCCAGCCGTCTCCTGGAGAGGGGATGAGGAGGGTGTGTAAATGAGGAGGCCCTCGGGGCGTCCCCAGGCTCCCAGGCTTGGGTACACCTGGAAAAGTGCCTACCTGTACCAATGAACAGCACTGTATAGGTGGCGCCATCGAGTCCTGTGACCCTGTCGGCCACCACGTGTGTGAAGTTCGTGTTCTTCTTCACAAGCAGGGGGCGGCCCAACCGAGGCCTCACCTGCTCCTCCATCAGCGGGTGCTTCTTGATGAAGTTGAGGATGTTGTCTGGCAGCTCCAGAGAACTGGTGTAGCCATTGTGGCGGTGCCAATTGTTGATGCACTGTGCGGGGCGGGGGGTGGGGGGGGAGCTGTCAGCTGGATGAAGGAATGGGTCCTGCAGAGGATACTGGGTGCACAGCCCCATGCTGAAGACTCACCGAGCCAGGCCGAGGGCTGGGTACTGGGTCAGTATAGCGGGCCCACTTCTGGGCCTGCTCGCTGTACTCTTTGTAGGGGCCCTCGAACACCTGTTGGATCTGTTCCAGCTGGTACTCACAGACTGCTGACAGGTCCATATCGCCCCTGTTACAGCAAAGGAAGGACCTCAAAAGTCAGGTCTGGTACTTCTTTGCCCACACCGTACCCTGGCATCAGAGGAAGCACTATAAAGGCAGGGCTCAGTATAGAGTAGTCATGGTCATAAGGTGGCTCTGAGGTTCACCTGAGGCGGTTTCTGCTCCCCGCCCCCCCACAGAGCTTTAAAAAGAGCAGGCCAGAATGATCTTGGCTACCAGGACCGACCCGCTGGACCTCCTCCAGAGGTCTGTGCAAGCCTCACGCCCACATACCACCCCCGACCTGACCGCCACCTGCTCCTCAGAGCCCCAGCCACCCCAGAGCCACTTACCATCGCGCTTGAAACACCCCAAAGAAGGTGGTGTTGTGCCAAGAGGTACCCAGCAGGGTGTGCACTGCCCGGAGCTGGTTGAAGTACACCTTCCACTCCGGGGCCGAGCACACCAGCTGTGCTTTCAGGAACGTTGTCCACTTCTTCTGCAGGGTCCGGGCGCCCCCCATGTCGCCCTGGTGGATGGCAAGGAGACACGGCTACTTAGCCCCTGCCCAGCCCTCGGGGCTCCCGCCGCCCACTGCTGCAGAACTTGGTACCTTACAGACGCGAGCCACGCGAGCCACCACCTGCTCGGCGTAGCAATCGTACTCCACTGCCCGCTCGCTGAAGAAGAAGTAGACCTTGTCATCGTCCCCCGTGAAGCTCCCCACACTCTCAGGGACATAGGCAGAGCCTACGAAGTGGGGTTCTGGGGCAAAGCAAGGAGGGTCAGTGGCAGGGTGCCAGGGCCTTGCAAGGCCCTTCCCCTCTTGGCTTCCCCGGTCCCACTCCATAACACACCATTTAGCCAAAACGCCAGGTACTCGGTCTTGATGGAGTGGTGGGGCCCCATGTTCCGCAGGATAACAGGCTCGGTACCCAGGAAGTTGTTGAGCGTGGCTGAGAACAGCTCACCATCTACGGATAGGAGACAAACGGCGGGTCAACCAAGCTAGAAAAGTAAGGTTCAGACAGATGTACTCTGGAGACAAGCCGACCAAGTCCCCAAAGATCCGCCCTGTCCCTACTGGAGGCAGCCACTCACCCACAAGGAGTCCAGTGTGGCCCTTAGCTGGGTCATAGGGACATTTCCCCTTCCCGTCTTCAAATTCTCCACGCTCCAAGGTGAAAGTGAGCATGTCCTAGGAGCAGGAAGATAGAGAAGACAGGCATTAATACAGGGGCCTGCACGGCCCGAAAAATCACGGTCTGGGAGTACAAGCGAGGAAGTCACAGAGGTCAGGGACAGGTGGGTAAGGGGCACACCCAAAGGGGAGGGTAACACTCACGATGTAGGTGCACTTGGGCTGGAAGGCATAGGTACCACAGACGTATAGGTGGGAGGCATTGTATGGCTGAAGGAAGCGGATGAAGTTGAAGCACTCGGTCTTCAGAGAGAAAGGTATACAAGTTAGTGAGAATGAAGAGGCAGGGATACAGGATCACTAGGGTCCAGAAAGGAGAGCATTCCACAAAGGCCTGGCAGGGGAAGTGCCCTGAGAGCCCACCTGGTTGCTCTTCCCTTTCTGGGTACACTCAATCTTCTTCTCAGCCGGGGCCTCCCAGGAGATCTGAGGACCGGAAAGGACACATCAGAGATGTCTCAGGCACATGTGAAGTGTGTGTGCTACAAACACAGCTTGAGCTACACCGTGGGGCCATCTGGTCCCCATTCTGACACAAGCCCCAAACCTATCCCACCTGGAGGAACCCAGAAGGGGAGAGCAAGTGCTAATCCTGATACCAAGAGAGACCTCCAGGCTGTGGGACAGCCTGCCCAGGCCACAGGCCACACACCCCCCAGTCCTGTGTGCCTCCCGCTGCCCCACCTCTCACCACGCCTTGCAGCTCCAGAGCCTCTACGCTGAAGGCAAACAGCGCCTCTCGAGCCCCCACATATAAAAGCCCAGAGTGCTCCCTCAGGGTCAAGGTCAGGAAGTCCTGGATGCCCGTCTGGGAGAACCGCCTCACTACTGTGGCCAACTCTGTAGAAACAGGGACAAGAACAAGGTAGGAATGAACAAGGGGTGAGTGGCAGCCTCCCCGGGGTTCCAGGAGTCCCCTACATCAATCTTCCTTTGTCCAAAGGTCCCCTGGGCCTCATCATCACTGCTCTCCGCAAAAGCTAGCACCACACACACAGACGACAGCCAAACCCCTACTGGCCATAAAGAACTTTTTCTGAATAGACTTGGACTCGATAGCTCCACCCTCCCCGGGCTTCCGAAGCCCCTCTTCACCGTCTGGGAGGAGGCAATCTGGGCTGGTATAGGGGAAGGAAGGATATCTCAGCCAAAGCTTCCGGCCAGAGGAAGCCATCTGACTGATGTGAGGGCTCTCACTCAGGGTCAGCGGTACCTCAGGCACAGAGTTGGGCGCTTCCCCCACCCTGGCCTCCTCAGCTCCCATTTCCTCCTTTGCTCTGCTACTTGCTGACCACATCAGGGTCCAGCAGACCCTGGCGGCAGAGTCAGGGGGGCAGAAGGCACAGAACAGTTGTGAGCATTCCTTGTCTAAGAAGCCATTTACGCCAGCAGGCACCCGTCCAGGCTTCCGGAGATGCAAGCACAGATGGGTATGGGGCTGGCAAGGTGGCATGTGGGGAAAGGGAAAGAAGTTAGGACTGGGAGGGCAAGGGGACCAGAGACTCAGAGATCTGAGTTGGTGTTGAAGCCTGAGAAGCTGTGCTGCCGTCCGGCACATGTAGTGCATGATCACACATCTGTCAGAGGACCACAGCTCTGCCCCCCTGCCCACAGGGCCAGGCACTTAAGCCAGCCTCAGTCTTTGGAGGCAATGACCAGCCAGAGCTGGGTCGGCACGGGAGGGGCTTCATTAGCAGCTGAGTGCAGCCTGTGGGAGGTGAGCTCATCCCAAGTCCCAAGAGCCCATGGATGATACAAACACCTGACATCACCTCTCCATACAGGTGTGTGTGTGTGTGCAAAGGAGCGCTGTCTGCTCGGCTCTGCCTCCTCCCCCAGCAAGCACAAGCACTTATATACACCCACCTAGAACCACCAGGCGGCTCCAGTGTTGGGGCCCCGCAGGGGAGGACCATTAGATGAATTAAGGGGCTTTTGGGGACAGTCAGCTAGGAGGACTGGAAATGGGGTTAGGCTTACACTTGCCCTAGAACTTGGGGTTCAGGTTTCTCTCTCTAGGCTTCCAAGCACTAGTGACAATTCAAGTGAGGAACAGGGAGGGTGACCCCGAAACTACCTCCCTTGCACACCGGGACAACCAAGTCTGGGTTGGGGTTGGGGGTGGAGATGGTGGTAAGAGATCCCAAAGAGTTATCCCAGCGTCAGATGGGGGCAAATCCCAGGTTCTGACCTGCACTACCAGTTCTGGGTCCCTGGGGCCACTCACATTTCTTAGAAAGCCACAATCACACCTATCAGTATAAAGTATGCATGCTTGGGGGGATAATTTTCTCAGCAGCTGCTCCTTCCTTCAAGCAAGCATCCCCTTCTTCCCCCAGCAGTCCATTCCTGCCTCCCTCTGGCCCTGCCTCCCATGCTTCAAGCACTCACCCCCAGAAGATACTGTCTTCCGGGGCACAAGGTTCCACCACACCTCAGCCCCAATGCCCAGGCCCCACAGCCCTGCTGCCAGCAGCCAGACAGCCCAGTGCGGGGCCATGGCAAACACCCGGGCTCTAAACTTCAGTCCAGCAGCCCTGCTGAAGGAAAAGAAACTGGTCAGCATCACAGACCGGAAGGGGGCCAGCACCAAGAGGCACGCCGCACAGGGCGCACATTTGAACACAACTCCCCTGGAGCTCCTGGAGCTCCCCCTGCTCCCTTTTTTGGAGCAGACCTAGTTTCAGCAACTGGCCTCTGCCCCCAGGGACCCTGGGGGTCTCTTCCAGAGGAGCAGGGAGGAGCTGAGTCAGCAGGCACTAGGCGTGGGCAGTCATCAAAAAGCCTTCTATGGCCTCCAGGCCATCCCTACTCCCTCTCAACAGGGAGTTGTGCAGATAAAACAAAAAGGTTTTAGAACAATCTTAAGAAACAGGACCTGCTACCTGGACTCTGGCCAGGCCCAAGACCTAATTCGGGGAGGTATACCCCTTATTCGGCAGAGGCAAGCAGGCGGTTGGGCAAAGACCCCCAGTGGGGGACTTGGTGCAGCCGCCAGCGTGCAGAGTTCCCGGCCCCAGCCTGTCCCCTCCCCCAGCGCAGACAATAGCCGGGCAGAGCCCAAACCCGGTTCCACATCAGCAGGGCTAGAGTAGGAGTGGGGCCGGGAACCAAAAGGGCCCAGCTTCCCGAGGCCCCTTTGTTGCCCAAGAGGGAGGCAGGAAGTGGGTGGGATGGGCGTGGAAATGACCAGGGCCAGTCCTGTTCTTCCAACAGCCTTCTACGAGACAGTGACCCTCCATCAGAGAGGCGGCGGGGCAACGAGTCGGCTCAGGGCGTATGGGGATCTCCTCACCGCGACGGGAGCGGAATCGTGGAAGGAAGTGAAATGGGTTTGGGAGGCCAAAGGGGGTTTCTCCTGGAGCACTGGGTATGCCCACGAATAGCCCTCGAAGGCTGTGTGTCCCCCCTCGCCACTCCCCGCTCCTCGGCTCTGACGAACGTTCTTAACTCGGGGATTGCACCCCGGGGACCATGGCCTAGGCACTAGGCCAACGTGACTGATTTTCACTAATCCACACGCTCCGGGCCGGGAACAGAGATGCAGAATCTGGGAATTTCACTCCAAAACAAAGGTTCCAAGCCAAGACCCTGTCCAGGTCTCCCTACTGAGGACTCTCCCCTCCCCCAGCTCCGGGGATTTGAATGCAAACAAAGCAGTGGCGCTGGGAGCGTGGCAAAACCAGGCTTGAGGACGCCCCCTGTCGGCCCAGAACCCCTGCGCGGGAAGGCGGGGTGGGGGTGGGGGACTGGGGCTGCCTTCCCCCCGGGCAGCCCCCATGACACACCCTCAGCTTCCCCTCTACCAATTACCCTACGCTGGGGTCAGAACCCGGTGGCGTGCTCCGAGAATCCGCCCGCGTACCATGACCCAACCCCCAGCTCTTTCCAAGGCTAGGGACGCGGACAGCCAGGGGGATGGAGGGGTGCAGAACCAGGATTTGCGCCGCACTCGCACACACGGAGCAGCAGATCGTGGATCGCAGCGCTCCAAAGCGGGACAGTGCGGCTACGCTCGGATGAGGGGGCTGGTTCTCAATGCCAGCCCGCCTCCCTAGCAGAACAGGAGGGCGGGGGGCCGCGCTAGGGAAATCCGATTCCACAACATCGGCCACGGTCCAAGCCCGCCCCAAACTTTCCGTCGAGGTGGGGGAACCGGAGCAGCTAGCGAATCTGGCAAAAATCCGGACCGCGCGCCGGACAGCCCGAGGGTCTCCCACTGCCCCTAGCTCCGCACCCTAAGGCGCCCGCCGATCCGGCCACTGGAGCTGCAGACACAGCTTGCGTTACTGCTGATCGTCCGCTGGGCAGCCCGCGGAGGACTCGGTAGGGACCCGGATCGGACAGCTGTCTGCGCTGCCGCCCCACCCTGCACCCCAGACACTGTCCCCTCGCGTGCGCGCCGGCCCCTACCCGAGCCGTGGGGACAAAGCAGCAGCTCTGGAGCCCCAGAGCTCTGGCCTCACTCACCTCTTCCGTGCAGCTCGAATCCCTGGGCGCCGCCCTCGCGTTCGGCTCCGGCCACGGTCCTCCCCTATCCCCGCGCCGTTCCAGCCCGCGTGCGCCCGCCAGCACGCTTAGGCTGTCCAGCGCCACCGCCCCTCGGTCCCAGCACCGCTCTCGGCGCCCCTAAGCTCGGGGTCCGTGCTCTACCGCGCCGGGCGCCGATTCTTTCTCCGCTGCTGCCTCTGCTCTCCGCCCCCAACCCCCTGACGTCAGGCAAGGAGGGTGTCGAGTGGTGGCCGGGGGCGGGACGCGAAGGCCCGCCCAGGAGGGGGCTGCGACCCGCAGCCCTTACTTGCCCATCGCTGAGGCTTGGGGACCCTTGAGACTCTGGCCTCCCCGGAGTCAAGGTCTACGCCCTGGCGCCCGGAGGGAAGGGTGCGGGGAGGGACTTCAGGCATTGCCACCGGGAACCACACTCACCTGGTCTTCCCGAAGTGTGCCTTCAAGCCTTGCGGCGGGCTGGGCTCAGGAAGGACTGAGGGGTTCCCCCCACGCTCCAGTTACAGGAACGAAAGCTGGCAAGCCATTTTGGGATGCGTATCCGAAGGGAGGGGAGCAACGGAAGAAACTGAAGGTTCTCCAAGGGGCTAACCACAGTGGTCAGTCTTTTGACTCCGAAATCGTTCTTCTTTCTGGCCCTAACCCTTAGGCTGGTAGGAGCGGCTCACAGGCAGAGAAGACCCCCAAGTCTCCAGGCTGCTCCTTGTTTCCAGGCTCCAGCAGAGCCTACCACCAGGAAATGATCCCTGGTACCACTTGAAAGGTTGATTAACAAGTGGCATGAGCCCTTCTGTTCAGATGAAAGGGGCTGAAGGGAGCCACGCTGGGAACCACTACCACCTTCAGAACTGCCAGCCTCCGCCCACAGCCGCTCCTAGATAACTTGTAGCTTTGGCCTCCTGGGCCCTGCTGGATGGGCAAGTCCTCTTTCCAGCCAGCTGGCCCTCGCGCTAGGCAGCTGGACAGAACCTTGGGGAAGCTGCTTCACCGGTACCCGGAGACCACCCCTAGCCAGAGTTAAAGGACAATCGGGAATGAAGGAAAGTCGAGGCCAGGAGACTTCTGTGGTAACTTTAAGCCCCTGGGGCAGTCCTAGAGAGAAGCAACACTTTAGACCCCATCAGCAGATCTGGAGTGTAAATCAGTTCGACAGCAGCCTTTATTCTGGGTTAAAACTTGGCATCTGAAAGTGGAGACCAGAAGGACAGTGGGGATAATGGAGAAAGGCAGCCCAGTTGGGTTTCAGTAACAATTGAGTCTTTGCTAGGACACAGAATGGCCCCTTCTCCCTCACTGGCCAGAGCCACATTTCCCAGCTTCTTTCCAGTAGGAAACAAAGCTGGGGCCTTGGAGATGCTGGAGATAGGAGGCAGGCCAGCTACTATCAGGGGTGGGCAGGGAATGTTCCCTGTTGGAGCTGGCCAGAGATGAGCCATTCAGACCCCTCCTTTTGGTCAGCCTCAGTTTCCATCTAAATAAGGGTAAGCTGCTACACAGACTTCCAGGCTTCTGTACTGTTGTTCTGTGCCCCTGGCTTTAGAACCTGCTGTCAAATTTCCTCAGGCCATGCTCAGGACCTTTACAGACTGGGTATCCTCAGCCCTAGGAGGCTGACACAGGACTTCCAGGCCAGTGACTGTTTCTCTCATCTTATCAGAAAGATTAAGCAAGATCTAAAACTGACTCAAATTCACATAAACAGCAAGGTAAAAATTGTGAATGGGGCCTTGGAGTGATGGCGGGAGCCTGTGGTCCCAGCTGCCTGGGAAGGTGGAGGTAGGAAAGTTGTGAGCCCATGAGTTCATGTCCATGTCCACCCTGGGCTCCCTAGTGAGACTGTCTCAAAAAAAAAAAAAAAAAAAAGGAAGTTGAGTTCCGTGATTCCCATTCCTCTTTCTAGCAGTCACCATGCACACCGCTAATGCTCCACTTCCTGTTCTTTTCTCTCTCTCCTCTAAGTCTTGCCCACCAGGAAGGAGCGCTGCTAGGCAGTGACCTGAGCTCCCTGGCTCTACCTCCACGGTGGCCCCAGTGGAAAGTTTCAAAAGGTTTGGGTTTCACTGGCAGGGACAGCATTCTGCACCTTCATGGCAGGTGTCAGGGTCTTCTAAGCCAGGGATGGAGGTGGAAAGAAGACTGCTCCAGTAACGGCCAGAAAGCCCCTCCCTGCCAGGCTCCTCACCGATAGGGCTCCACCCCCACCTCACCCCCCACCTCTGTGCATTCCCTGCCATGCTCGGTTTACCGCCTTGGGTCTTCTCCACAGGTGGGTGGGCAGAAGATGAAGTTTCCTGCATGACTCTTGCTCGTGATTCATGCTTTTTAATAAAAGGACAGCTGGCAGAAAACTAAGGATTCTGGATCTTACATCAAGAAAAAAAAAATAGTAACACTAAAAAAAAAATAAAAGAAGAAAGAAAAAGAAAAAAAAAAGATAAGGCTACATAGCTGTGTAATCTCCCTAGGCCTGCCCAGCATAGCCTATGGAAGGCATCACACCCTGATCCTTATTCCAGCCTGACAGAGCAGACCCCGCTCTGTGCCCCACACCCCTTTTGCTATAGCTAAAATGCTTGTGGTCAACTAAAGGAAACAAGACAAGTTAAACGCCCACCCTCCCGGACCCACTGAGTTCAAGCTGACCTTTGTAGAGCCCAATATTGGTCATTAAACACAGTACTCCGCTTTTTACCAACCACCCCTCCCAAGCTAAGTGGCAAGAGGAAGGCCCAGAGTGTGCACTGGGGGTCTCTAGTCAAGGCCTCCTTGAACCTGGACCATTTCCAAGGTAGCCGGAAGTCTCCCCACAGGTGGGAGAATGAGAAGACTAGGGTGGGCCATCTTTCGAGGAGCTCTCTGTGACCCAGGGAACTGGGACATAGGAAAAGGACTTCCTTGGTCTACTTCCTCCAAAGGGAGAGTTATCAAAGCTGTCCACCTGGGGAGCCTTTCCCTTCCCAGCCCCTCCCTTCCAGCATCACCAAAAGGAAGCAGGAAAACATCCGTCATCACAGCCCAGGATACTGCTTTTCCAGCGGCTTCTACCAGGATATCCCCTGCCTTTTCCCAGGGGCTTAGGGTCAAAAACCTGGAGGGCAAATGGTGAAACAGCTTCATTCCAGAATTCTTGGCCTGGAAGAGGCTCCGTTTCCAACTGATCCCAACCCAGGATTGGTCAGCACCCAGTCAGTCCCAGAGCAGGACAATTACATGACCCAGGGGACAGTGTCCACCCTTGAGTGACCTTACATCGCATACCTCTGCTCAGGTTACAGCAGCCTTCTGGGAGGGACTGAGAAGTCCCCAACACTGCCTCCTCCTCTCTGCTGTATCTATTTCTCTCTCAGGGATGGGTATGTTTGTGGAGTAAGGAGCCAGGGAGGACTCCAGATGTCTACACTGACGGACACTTTGATCCCTTTTCTTAAAGCCAGGTAAGGGCAGCTTCAAGAACTGGAAACTCCCCAGTTCAGCCTCTCAGGTCTTCCTACCCCCTCTCTGCCCTTGGCAATGAGAACAAAAGAGGGAGATTTCAAGGTGATTTCCAGGTTTCCAGAGCAAACCCAGTTACTGAGGATTAACTGCCAGGATGTACAGTGTCAAACAGCAGTGCCCAGAGGCAGGGTGAAACGGGCTAGCTCTCCAAAGTCCCTGCCTGCCTGTCAGAGAGCTGAGGATGACCTGCTTACTCTGCTGCTGGGGTGTGAGGGTTTGCCACAGGGTCACGTGATGCAGCCAGGAAGAGAAGCCAGAACTATCAGTCAAATCACTGGGCATCCAAGTCACCTGGCTCTGAAAGGGCTTCTTCCACTTCTCATTTGGCAAAAGCTTTGAGACAGAAAAGATGTCCTCTGTGGTACCCAGTACTGTGCAAAGCCTGTGCCCTGTCTCTAAATAATAGATGTCTCTAGCTCCTGGCCTTCAGAGGACCCAGAGAGGGAGGTACCTGTGTCTGAAACAGGCCTAGGAAGGTCTGGGCTTCACTTTAGCTATGTCTCTCTCTCTCTCTCTCTCTCTCTCTCTCTCTCTCTCTCTCTCTCTCTCTCTGTGTGTGTGTGTGTGTGTGTGTGTGTCTATCACCTGGTCAGCCCCTAATCCTGGAAGATATAAACAGGGAAAATTGTATGCAGCAGCCATGGGGAAGCTCCAAGGGCCATCAACTGAGACATGAACACAGTCAGGTTGACAGGAGTCATCCTCTGCTGCCTCCTGGCCCCCTCTTCTACCTGTTGCAAAGCTCACTCCAACTATTAAAGTGTCAGAAGGGTCCAAAGATGAGCATGGATTTTGTCAGAGGAGTTGCTAGATAAGAAAATAAATAGGGGCTAGCTAGGGGGCTGCTCCTGGAGATACAAACGGGCCCACTCACTTCTCCAGGGGTCCAGGTCAAAGACATCCAGTTATACAGTTAGAGGTTAGGACACAATGAAACTGACCTGGAGGCAAGGCCATGGAGAGCAAAAGAAGGATCCAGAAGTGTCTTTGGGACCCACCCCCACTTCTAAGTCTAAAGAGATGATTTCACAGCTCAACAATAAATTGAATTAAGCATAATTACAGCCCTGATCCACCATACTTTCTGTATAGCACCCCTAGCAGGGGCGGGGTAGTCCCAGACAGGATCCAGACAATGGTCTTTCATCCAAAAGTGCCAGGCTCCAGCAACCCTGGTCACAGTGTGCCGGCTCCGAGATATAGAGTCAAGTGGTGGAGGTGGTTCCTAGGCCCCAGTTACATGACTGCCAGAGGTGAGAGCAGTGGCTGGCTCACGCAGAGGCAAGGCATCAGGTTAGGCGCTGGGCATGAGCCCTCGGGACAGGGATTTAAGGAAGGGAAACCACTGATGCTGAAAATAAGACTTTAATGTGCACAAAGGAACCCCATATTAAGGATGGACAGAGAGAACAAGATACAGTGTGTCAATGTGTGGGAAGAGTGGCCAACAAGGAGGGCCCAGGAGGCCCAGGAAGCCAGTGCCATAGAGACAAGACCTAGGCTAGAAGAGACAGCTGAGCAAGCAAGCGTGTTTACGGGTGGGGATGGTCAGGAAGACGACCTCCAGTGGCAGTAGGCTGGCTTCACCAGGCTGGGCCTCCCCAGCCTCTGTTCTTTACCTCCTACAGTTCTCCTCCTGCTGGATCCGGAGCCTAGAGTCACTTTGCCATTATCCCTTTAAATATCTTTCCAAGGGTTGAAGTACTGGCCCTGTGAAGAAAAAGAAAGCGGCTTGTAATGGCCTGGCCCCAGTACTGTCCTCTATGCAAAGGCCCCTGCATTGGTGGTGTCCATTCAGCATCTTCCAGAGAGGACTCCATGGCAGGTGTCTTAGGGTTCCGAGACCGGATACAGTGGGTCAGCAGGCCTAGGAGGCTCAGCTAAGGTCCCATCTCCTACTACTGTGGGCCCAAGGAATATGGGAGGAAGATGGGATCTGTGCACACTCAGCCAGGCCCCAATCAACTCTGCTTCTTCTTTATGACAAACGATGCTTCCCACCAGCAGCCAGTGGATCAGGAGAAGGTCTGAGTTCCAGCTTTCTTTTTCTCAGGGACTTGCGAAATTTGAGCACCAAGCCACAGCCTGTGGCCAGTGTGTCAGCCTCAAGTCAGGGGTGAGAGGGAATTGTAAGGGAGGGGTCAAGGAGAGGCAAGCTGGGAACAGGGCGTTCAGCTGTCTCCATTAAGGGCTTGGGGGCTCAGGGCCAGCCCAGCAGGGCATGCTTAGTGGAGAAATGGGGGGGGGGGGTGCCTAAGGGTGGAAGGGAGTTTGAAGATGGGGACTGCTTTGTGCCAAGGAGTGATACTGGCCACGAGCCCTGACTTTCACATTCACTCAAGCTGCCTGCACGGTGGGGCAAACTATTGACCCTCTGGAGTCTCTAGATACAGCTCATCTGTAAAACTGGCGACTAACAATCCTTGCTTCCTGAGGTCTTCAGGTTCCCGTAGAAAAAGATCTTCACTCTGTAAACTTTAGCTAAAATGTTACTACCTGGACTAGTTGAGACAATTCCAAGAACAAAACTCGCTCCTGTGGAGTGGGTGCTGCTGCTGTGGATGTGGGGGTAATAGGACACTTGCTTAGCATGCAGGAAGCCCTGGGTTCAAGTACTAATCACTCTCCCCTCCCGCCCCCCACCGCAAACAAAACAAAACAGAGCAGCCTGGAAATGTTCTTAACAAAACAAGAAGCCAACTGAGGTCCACAGGACGAGTGGACAGGAGGTGGACAGCTGTAGCCTGCGGTGTCCCTTCCTGGCTGGTCATATCAAACTGGGATTGCTCAGCTCTCCAGGGCCGAGCTTCACTTCACATTTGTTCACAGACAGGCTCCCTGTGTTTCTTTCTGCATCCCCTCCCCGGGCCCTGGATTAAGAACGAAGGTCCCCTGAGACATCCCCACCCTCCACCACAGTGCCCACTCCACCCTCTCCCTTTGGAGTCCAGCAGCTGCAGCGGGGGTGGATGGCCTGCTGGATCTGCCAAGCCCCACCGACTGACCACTTCCCTTTCCTCCCAGGTCTAGGGGATTATGGGACACCACCTGGGGCTGACAATGAGCCAGCAGGTCCTGCCAGCGGATGTAGGTCTGGGTGGCGAGGTCCTTGAGTTTGGTCCGGTGCATGGCCTGGGGGCTCTCCCGGATATGGGTGCTGATGTGGCGGTCCAACTGCATGCACAGCAGCTGCAGCTCGCCCTGAAGAGGAGGAGGAGGCGGGACATGAGCCAGGCATATTCTGGAGGCCGGGGCAAGAAGGAGAACTAAGTCAGAAAGGGAGTGATTCTCTGAGTGACTGCTGCCAAGCTGGGTAGGAAAGGGAGGAGAGGGGAAGGGCAGCTTCTAGGGGACAGATCAGCATCCCTTAGGAAAGGCTTTTGGAACATGGTGGGAGAAAGAGGCCCTGGCAGCCCTTGCCACTTTCTTCTTGGCCTCTCATTCTGCAGTTCCTGAAAGAAGACTAGTTCCTCGCTGGTCGCTGTGGTCCCACAGTGCTTGATACAGTAGCTACTACTGGGCACCCAACTCTTCCCTGCTCCAGCCTCTTGGGAGACTCACCCATTGATCTGGAGTAATATCCTGGCTGCTGACCACCACCCCAGCCAATGTCAGGAGGCTGTGGCACAGATAGCAGACCTAGAGAGAGAGCACAAGGATGCTTTCTTAACTCATCTGAGCCTGTGAAGGTTCCTTGCGCGCAGCACACACAGCAGCTTCCAGGAAAGCATCTTTAAGGAAGGCCTGCATGAACAGAACTTGGCCTCATTATCTCAGAACTGTAACTAGCCCGGGAGGCTGGACCAACTTTCCTATAACATACCTGCCACCCAGAAAGCCATACCACCCCAGCCTCATCCGGGGACTCTAGAACTGAAAGTCCCCAGGGTCTGTGTCCTCAGACCTCTGCACAGCCTGCCTGTTGAGCCACCTACACCTGTGCTAGGTAAGGGATGTGAAACTATCCCCTGCACAACCTCTGAGCTCCCACCTTGGAAACGGAGCCCCAAGGAGGATAAGCACCTGCACAAACCCAGGCACAGCACTGTTTGACTCTCAGTCCTGATGTCAGACAGGAAGCTGGCCAAAGAAAAAGCAAGCGGTGAATATCTTCATACCGTCCAACAAGCCCACCCTCACTCTTGCCACTGGATATGCAAGAGATAAAAAACAACAACAACAACAAAGGCCAGATATGATAGAACATACCTGTAATCCCCAACTTGGAAGCTAAGTAAGACAAGTTCAAGGCCAGCCAAGGCTACATAGGAAGACCCTGTCTCAAAAGTAAGCAAAAATATACAACAACAATGAACACAAAAAAAGAGACAAAAAGAAGAAAATGAGAAGGAGTAAGGCAAAAATGGCCCTATGAGGGCAGAGACAGTAGATTATAACACCAGACAGATCCTGTGTCTTTTACATCAGCCCTAGGTGGGGCAAAGGGTGGAGGCGGGGTTGGTCAGCCAGGTAACTAGCTGAGTTTGAATGGGGTAAGGGAGGGCATGGTTTAGGGACAGGGCTGGCTGCAGACACTGAGGCTCATTGGGTTGCTGTTGACTGGGGGTGCTCAGAGCCTCCTGAGGGACGCTAGTGAGAGAAGGTAGCAGTATCTGCTGTGGGTTGAACACACCAGTGTGTATCGTCTTTCTGGGACAAAAGATTGCAAGATGTGTCTTTCATGTTCTCTTTGCTGTCCTCTATGCCATGTGGTGGGAATGTATATGTGTGTGTGCGTGCGTGCCTCTGTGCTAGAGACCAAACTCAGGAGTAAGCGAAGCACATACTCTTCCCTGAGCTGCATCCTCAGCCCACATCCTCTTTTCTTCCCCTACTTATGAATATGGGGGGGGGGGTGGCGCTGGAGAGATGGCACCTGCCAATACCGCAGTTGGAAGGCTCACAACCACCCGTAATGCCAGCTCCAGGGGATTCTAATGCCTCTGGCCTCCTTGAGTACACATACTGTATGCATGTGCACATACCCACATACACACAAACACATACAATAAAAATAATACAAATCTGAGGATGTGGTGGGATATGCATTTAATAATAGCATTCCTAAAGTCAGAGGCAGGTGGATTTCGGTGAGTTTGAGGCCAGCCTGGCCTAGATAGTGAGTTTTAGGCTATTCAGGGCTACACGATGTGACCCTATCTCAATAAATAGATACATGTAAATAGATACATGTGTGTAAAAACAGAGAAAAAGAGACCACGAGGTTGAGAGGAAGCAAGGTGGTGGATAATAAAGGGAAGGAAGGGGTGAGAGGAAAAAAAAGGGAAGAAAGTGACATCATTATAGTTTAATTTAGGAAATAAATGCTATTTTAAATAAATAAGAATCTCTTTTGAAAAAGAAAAGGACTATTTCTGGGGACTGGGGCTGTAGTTCCTTGAACACAGTGCTTGCCTAGCATACAGTAGGCCTCAGGTTCAATTCCTAGAACCATAAAACCCGGCCTGGTGTCACATGCCTGTAATCTCAGCATTCCTTAGAGGCAGGAGGTTCAAAGTCATCCTTAGCTACACAGTAAATTCAAGGATAACCTGTACAAAACAAACAAACAAACAAATAAATAAATCTGTCTAATATGTATTATTGACAGAGTCAGAATATACCTAAATTTGTTGAAGATTTTTTAAACAGGACACCGCCCTACTTTAATTGAGTCTAACTGGGTTTGGGGCAAGAGAGGAACATGACCTTGGAAAAAAGCTGAGGCCCCTTTCTGACAGGGCAAAGCTCTTGGCATGGAGCAAACTGATAGTGAGAGGTGGCAGAGGATGCCAAAGAAAACATCCAAGGGTAGTGGAGCGGGGGAGGGGCTGCCTGGGGAAGCCTGGGGACCGCCCTTCCGAGGTGTAAAGGGGTGGTGGCTCCGCTGGAGCAGAGGGCTAAGGGACCTCGTGACTCCTCACCCCTAAGCCCTTTCTCTTGCAAATGCCTTTCTCTAGTACACCCCACCCCTCCTGAAGATCAGCTTGCCCCAAGCTCAATTGTGGAGGTCTTTGCTTCACCTGGACTGAGGGATTTACTGTTCTAGAGGATCGCCCTGGGGGAAGACTGCTGGACAGGCTGCCGGTGCTTTTACCCTGTGCAGTGGATCACTAAGGAAAAAAATACAGCATGCACAGCTCCAGTTTCACAATACAGCTCTCACTGATTCCCATAACTCAAGCTTCAAGGAAAACCCCAGATAAATATTCTGAGCTTCTTTTTTTGGTCTGGGTGTGGGGAGGAGGGATAGGGTGTTCACCACATTTTCCAACCATTTCTCCGAAGGACAAATCCAAATGCACACGGTTTGGGGGTCGGTGTGTTTCCCCCCACTTGCTGGAGAGGGCCCTTTAAGTTAGACTCTGACTCAGCTTGAGGTCATCGTAGGGCTGCACCCTGCTCAGGGCAGGCAGTGCGGAGTCCCTGCCAGTGTTTTTTTTTTTTTTTTTTGGGGGGGGGAGGTTTTTGGCTTGGGATGCTTCTCAGCTGTAGAATCCTCGTCTAGCAAAGGTAAGGTTTTAAGTTTGATCCTTAGTCCCTCAAAACAAACAAACAAAAAACAAGGGCACGGTGGTGCATGCCTTTAGTCCCAGCACAAAACCAAACTGAAGCAAAAGGTCTCAAAAAACCAACCCCAAACAACAAACAACATCAAGTTTCAGTGTGGACATCAGTCATGCAGGTAAGGGTCTCCTCAGTGGAGGCAAAGAGCGGTTGTTGGTTCCTCTGTGTCAGGGAACCAGGGGTTCTGGCCTGGAGCAGGCAGAACCTGAGACCCTTCCTCTACAATTCCACGGCTTGGAGGTGGGCTAGGGGTGCAGAGCAGGCCTGCTGTGCAGGCAAGCGGTCATCTCAGTAGGAGCAGGATGCATGTAAAGTGAAGAACCACATTTCCCTCTCTGTCTGAATTTAGCAAGCCTGCTCCTGTCTTGGCTGGCACCACAGAGATTAAGCAGGAAGTGGTGGCCAGAGGACGTGGGCTATGCAGCCCCCTCCCCCACCAGATTACCCCTCTGCCCTTTTCCCCTACCTTTAAAACCACAAGGTGGCCTTTCCCCCAGTCCAAGGGAGGCCCCTTCCAGGACTTGGCTTGTGTGGGTGCGTGTGGTATGTGTGTGTGTGGTACATGTGTGCATGTAGTATTTGTGTGTGTGTGTGTGTGTGTGGCGTGTGGCTGTGTGTGTGTGTCCATGTATGTGTGTGTGTAGCTGCAGCTGGGGCCAGTATGGCTTTGGAGTCAGTCTTCCATGATGGTGGGGCTGCAATGTCCAGGCCTCATATCTTGTTTAGAGCGGCAGGACCCCAGCCAGTTGAGGAGCCCAGCCCCTCGTGCACAAACACGAATCCAGGCTGGGAAACCACAGTGGGAAAGAGATCCAGGAAACCTCAGCCAAGGACTCAGAAGAGAGCGGCAGAGGGTGAAGAACAGGACGTGCCTGGACCCAATACTGACAAGCCAAGGCAGTACTGTCCCCCAGTCCCACTGCCAGCAAGGCCTTTGCTTCTACTTCCTGGGTCTCTCCCCAGAGTCTGGTGACGGGCCTCTTCCCAGAAACTCATTGTGGCATATCTCATTCTTGCCCTCCCCCAAATCAGGACCTAGGGATGAAAGGGTCAGGAGGCTCGTCACCCAGCGGACAACAGGCAGGTGGCACCTCTGGTTCTGCTCCAGTTAGTTCTGATCTCAGGTCTCCTGGGTCAAGTGGAACTCATTTGCAAGTTTTTGTCAAAGGAGACAAAAGGGAACATGGGTGGACATTTCCCGGGAACTTCATCCTTCAGGAAATCCCCTGTTAGTTAATGCCAAGGGGGTAAGCTGGGTTACTTACGCCAAAGGGTGGAAGAAAGAAGGGAGTTCCCAGGAAGCCGCTTTCTCTAACCCAGCAGCAGTTTCTCCCTACCTCGGGTCATGACCAAGGATGTAGCCTTACACTGGAGTCTTTAGATGGAACCCTTTCCTCAGAGCCTGCCAGGCAGAAGGGGACAGTAGACTTTCAAGGGCAGGAGGACTCTATGGAAGCAGGTCCAGCCAGGCTCTGGGCAGGTGCTAGGGACTGGGGAGAACTGAGGCTGGCCCAGGGACACCAAGGAAGGAGGACGACGAGGATGCACGGGCAGTGGCCCTCTAAGTCACATTGCTGAGGCCTAGGGCTCATCCTGCAGGGTCTGCATACCTGCTCAGCAGCACCAGGATGCCAGGACTACCTCTTCTGTTTCTGCCCTTGACATCACGGGCCCTGGCTGGTGGCTACCCTGGGGATTGTGCATTCAGCTCAGTCTCTAAGGTCTGGAGGCCCAGCCTAGCTTGACAACTGACCCCAGGAGACTCCTTCGCCAGTGCCGCTCCTGTTACATGTGGAGTACACGTGCCGATGACGAGCTCTAGAACCAATCTAGTTACAGACCCAGGTTGCACAGATCACTAGATTGCCTGCCATGTGAGGTGGGCCGCAAGCCACTTGCCTTTTTAAAACTAAATTTAAATCTAGTATCACAGCATCCCGATCCAATAAGACACACAGAGAAGGCCTGGTGACCCTGCATCTTGGCATATGTGGGAGCTCAAGTCTGACCAGATCCCCAGCATGTCCAGTTGGGGGAGGAATGGCAAGAAGTGGATGTCTGGGACCTCCCCCTTCATCAGGAAAGGCTCTAGACTTGTATCACCTCTCTAAACAGGGCTGACACTGTAGAAAGAGCAGAGGTCCCTGGATGCTCTAGAGGCAGGACATAGAGGCCAGGCTATTCCTGGGGTGGACGGGGACACTGGCCTGTGCCCAAGGGCGTGGGGCAGGTGCTCCTTCAGGGGTTGGGCAAACAACAACAATATTATTAACCCTGGGTAATCTGGAGGTAGGGCCACTAACAGGCCCCAGGCCAAGACCTTCAGCTCAGGGATGGAAGCAGGGCTCTATCTTGTGTGTCCACCAAAGCACAGTACATGTATGCTTCTAACTACACTTCATCTGAACATGGAAGCGTGGCACCTGCCATCGTGCGATGCCATTTCTTCCCTGTTTCTCAGGGGAATCTGCATAAGCTACTCCACTCCACGCTGCTCCAGTTCCAAGGTTGTACTTCCTGACCTTGGCCTTGGCAGGCAACAGAGCAGAGGGCTGCAACCAAGGTTCCATGCCAAAAGAAAAGCTGACCTCCAAAGTGACTGCCCAGGATAGGGGACTGGTCACTGTTGTAGCAAGTAGGAAATGATGAGGACACATGACTACTGCTAGGAAATGAGACGTGTGACATAAAACCTCTTCTTAGACCAGAGTCCCTGAAGATACGGGGGCAAGAGGTCAGGCAACAGACGTCACAGACACAGCCTGCCAGATTCACCACAGGGTTGGCTAGGCAGGCCACCCTATTCTATAACTGAAAGTGATGCGGTCATGTTGGGGGATGGATCCCTAAAAATTGGACAGGGATAGGGCCACTTTCGGGTGACAGGGGACAGGCTGGCAGCATCTAGACAGGAACAGGACTTCTGGATCAGCTGCTGGGAACAACCACTAAAGGAAAAGTTGCTCTCCGGACCCCAGCTGGATCAGGAGGCAGGAGGACTCTTCCCAGGGTGCTGGAGAGTCTGAGGGATCCAGGATGTACCCTCACACCCACCACCACCACGCCCCCAGAGCATGAGCTGGAGCCTGCTCTAAGCTCCCAGAAATGAGTTCTGAGACCCCAGGCCTATCACAGTGGGATCCTCCTGGAAGCTCTACCTAAACTCTGAGCAGGGACCCCAAGGGGCTCCTTCCTGTTCTGCTCTGAGGACTGGGTGGGAGCTGGGAAGCCTTAGCACAGGAGGTAGGGGTAGGACATACATAAGCAGGAGGGCTGAGGGCATGTGCTAAAGTGAAGCCATCTCAGACTGTCTCCAGAGAGAGGAACCACAGGGTTGTGGGCAAATCCTTGAGAGGGTGATCCCACCCTGCTCATCCTCCCATGTTGGCTTCCTTCAGGGGTGGGGGTGGGGGCAAGCAAGACGACAAGCAGAGGCAGTAGCTCTTCCTGCTTCTTCAGCTGGAACCAGAGCGGAAAACCTAGTTCTGCCAGGGGCCCAGAGTCTCTGGCTATAGGAAGCTGTGTGTGTGTGTGTGTGTGTGTGTGTGTGTGTGTGTGTGTGAGAGAGAGAGAGAGAGAGAGAGAGAGAGAGAGAGCGCGCGCCCAGGCTTATACACATGCATGCACATTAGCATGTGGGCCTGAGGGCATGGGGAGTATGTGCAGTTCTGCAAGGAGTAGCTAGGACTGGCCATCTGCAAAGAGAGCTGCTTTCTCTCAAAGGCCGTGACAGAAGAACAGGGTGTGCTGTGCGGCCCCAAGTTTCTAGGTACCTAGGATGCACCCCTTCCTTTGTAAGAGTGGCCCAGCTTCCTGTCCCCTACATTTAGGCCAAAATGTTCTATGGTGATGTCTGCGGAGTTGACTCCAGCAGAATACATGTGACCTGGGCCAGCCAATCACCGTCCATGCCAAGCCAGTGAGTCTTGACTCTGGGACAGAAGCTCTTTCTTTACCCTGGCCAGGGTGGCCAAAGAAAGGAGGTCAACCTAGGGTTTCACACACACACATGCACACACACACACACACACACACACACAAGAGAGAGAGAGAGAGAGAGAGAGAGAGAGAGAGAGAGCGCCTGTTGGGAATGCAGGGTAGAGTCAAGCACTGGGGAAAGCAACCCTGGGGTTTTGTGACACAGTGCCTGCAGTTGTGGGCTCAGCGAAGCCTGGGTTGTCATCCCAGGACAACCAGGAACTACATCCCCATCTAGAGAGGCCCAGGGAAGACAAAAGAGAAGAGACAGAACAGGGGAAAAGTGTGGAGCAGAAGCAGCTGAGAAAGCTGTGAACCCTGTCGGAGCGAGCAGCCCCCACTCCTCCCTAGCCAGTCAAGGCAGAGCTGAGAGATGGAGCACTCTCCCAACCCTGGCCTGACTCGGGCCTGAAGAGAAATGGCAGGAGGACCCCTCACAGGGCTTATTTCTGCTCAGTTGGGCATTTCACTGGAGGCCCGCTGCTGAGGTTGACTGGGGACCCAGCCCCAGGCGCATCTCTGTTTACATTCATGGAGGCAGGGAACATGCCAGGGGTTAAGTGGACTGTTATGGACCTCCCGAGTTCAGCAGACAGGAAGTGGGAGATAGGAAGATGCAAGGCCAAGGCCATCAGCATGCAGAGTGCTGCGGTTTGGTCTTCAGGGCTGTACGTGATGGGGGCAGAGACTGTGGATGGAAAATCAGAGTACAATAGATACAACAGGTCTGAATGGGAGGAAGACACTCTACAGAGTGTCCAGAGGGAGGAAGAAACCTAGATAAGAGTGCCAGGACAGAAGCTGATGAGTCACCTGCCCATGGACAGGGACCCTTAGAGGTCCTCCAGAGCACAGGGCTGATTGGGGTGAAGGAGAGAGCAGGCCAACCCTCCAGCTGGTTGGGCTTGAACAAAAGCTCCCTGGGACCCCACCCTGCCTCCTGGGCTTAACCCTGTCGCTGCAAGTCTTGCTTGTGTTCTTGCAAAGAACTCAGATTTCTGGGAACCAAGCAAAGCTGGCCTGGGCCTGAGTCTACAGGTTCCCAGACTTGCGTGTGCTTCAACTCATCTACAGGGTCAGCTTCTCAGAGGCCACCAGGTTTATGACAAAATGCAGCTACTGCTCATTTTGGAGGAAGGAAGATGGAACAGAACCACAAGCTGGACAGGAAGAACTCAGGAGTCTGCATGTCTGTTTTCCATTCCTCAAATCCAGTTTCCTCCTGGCTCTCCTAACCTTGTCCTGACCCAAGTTTACAGCACTGTGGGGTGTGTGTGGGGTGTGTGTGTGGAGGGTGTGTATGGGGGGGGGGGTGCTGTATTTTCAGGTGAGAAAGGGCAAGGGGAGAGGCTCCAGGATCTGCTTGTCTTTGAAAATGACACAGGGGTTCAAGTCAAGCCCAGGGAACATACATCCCCTTGTTGGAGTTGGAAGTACCAGCAAGAGAGGCCAGAGTCGAGCACAGAGATGCCAGAGGGCAGCTAACTCTTCCTGTCCCTGCAGCAACCGCCCATTAAGGCAGTTCTTGGCAAGGTCAGCCAGCCCAGGGACAGACAGCTGCAGTCTATAGTCGCAGCAGCAAAAGCAGCAAAACTTGTTCACCAGGTCTCCCAACACACCTGGCACACCACAGGGTTTACAGGAGATGCACACAGGGCACTTGCACACAAACACACGGCAGGCCACGCCCTCTGCCCAAGCTGGGCAGACACACACCTCCACAGAGTTGCAGCTGGCTGGAGCCCATCCCCGGCATCACCCACAGTCAAAAGCACACCCTAACTCCATAAAATCGCTTCTTCACAAACACTGATCCTCCATAAACAAGCTTTTCCCAAGTCTCTGCAGCCTGGGACCTCCACAGAAAGTCACAAGGAATGGATGCACCTGCAGGAGGTGACTGACCGATGTATAGTCCCCAGTGAGCCTCAAGCTGTCATCTTTGGAAGGCATCCACTATCAGGCTGGGAGGAGGCATACAGGAAAAGGGAAAAAGGAAGTAGGCTCCCAATGCCAAGTTGGTCTTTTTATCCTCAGTTTTCATTCCACAGTGGGAGACATTTAACTTCCTCAAATTTAACCAACTAGAGAGACACTCCCATCCTACCATCAGATTCTGGTTCCCTATACCTTCCAAATCTCTAAGCGGGGAAAACCTTGCTAATGCAGCATCTGGGCTGGGCTGCAGCTCAGTAGGAAGCACATTCTTAACACGTGACAGGGTATCATGATAGTAAGCAGTATCAGAAAAAAGTGCAAGTATATATATTTACACATGTGTACACACACATACATATATACATACACACATTATATTTATACATTTATGCATAGTAAATGCATTTGCACACAGCAATAGACATGGGAGAAAAAGCAAAAATGATTTGATAACTGTGGTTAAACAGAAACAAGAAACATAACGGCAGGTTTAATAAGACCAAAACATCAGCCACTTCCATAAAACTGAATGGGTCACAACTCAACTCCAGGAGTAGATATAATACAACTAGGTCAAATCTGGCCACATTCAGATAACACCATAGCTGAAACCAAATGCCCCCGGAAACCCCAGTGCTGGGTTGGAGGGCTGGGCTGGTAGACTGGAGGAGAAAATTGAGTCAAGTTATGCAATGTTTTTCTGCCTGCAGCCAGAAGGCCAGTCTCACGGGGGGGGGGGGGGGGGGGACGACACAGGACACACATTTCTGGCAGAATCACATCCTTGGGCCAAAAGGAAGCATTGGGAGGCCAGCCTTAGTGTTATTATACTCGCCTCTGTGTAAACATTGTCATCTCCCACCTGGGAGGATGCCTGCCTCTTGCTAGAAGGTACCAAGCCCCAAGCATCTTCTCACCTAGATGTTTATTCCACTCTGGGAAAGGCTAGTTCAAACCGGGCACAGAGAGTCATCAAGGAGATTGGCACTATATATGAATATTTTGAGATGAGACACTATGCTAGAGTTGAACTCCTGGGCTGGGAGAATGAATCTCCCTGCTTCAATTTTTTTCTGGGGGGGGGGGTGAGACAGGGTTTCTTTGTGAAACCCTGCTGGCCTTGAACTCACTGAGATCCACCTGCCTTTGCCTCCGGAGTGCTGGGACTAAAGATGTGCACCACCAGTGAATTCTCGAACAGCCTAGACTACAACCCTAGGCACTGAGCCAGGCACTTTAAAGTGTTAAATCTTAGCCGGGCGGTGGTGGCGCACGCCTTTAATCCCAGCACTCGGAGGCAGAGGCAGGCGGATCTCTGTGAGTTCGAGGCCAGCCTGGTCTACAAGAGCTAGTTCCAGGACAGGAACCAAAAGCTACGGAGAAACCCTGTCTCGAAAAAAAAAAAAAAAAAAAAAATAAAGTGTTAAATCTTATACTCCAATCTTATAATGTTCCTTAACCATGCTACCACTGAGTTAGACTCCAGCCCTCTACAAAATGTCTTTTTTCCAAGCATATTTTTGTATGTGCTAATAGCATGGTAAGTGACTTTGACCCTGGTAGGACAAACGGCCTTCCTGGGAACCTGCCCCTGCCTCCAGCCTGGCTCTCTCCTCCTCCCCCCACAGAGTGGAAGCTTCTTTTGTTAAAGTACTTGGTGGTTAGCTTTCCCAGGCAGGAGCCTCACTAACTTATAATTACCAACAATGCCCTGTGATTGGTTCTCTCATTACCCAAGGTAATACTTCTGAAGTCCGGGGTTCCATAAATGCTTGTGGTCTTAATGATACAAGGATATTAAGAGATCAGGGGGCTATCACTGGTCAAAGGCAGTGCAGAGGGGAGGGCAGTTTCAAAAATGGGGGCAGGGGAGCAGATGGCCACAACAGAGGAAAGAGGAAGAGAGATGAAATACAATTCATTTGTTCGGTTTTTCACTTAGTGGCAAAAAACATGCCATGCTGAGACACACAACTGTGCCCACAATCCAGCTAGACAGCCAGCCATGCAAGGGGACAACAGTGGAGCCATGCTGTGCCCTTGTGTCTCCCCTGGGGGAGGGAGGAGGTGGGAAGACCAGGAGAAGAGTCTGCAGAAGTGTTGATTTGCAGGGCTGGAGGAGCGCTGTGACCCCTGCAGTTTAGGGCAGGAAATCTCCCAGACAGGAGTGTGCTTAGTGTGGGACAGGCAGAAGCTCAGCACTGCAGCCTCAAAGGCTGGGAAGAAGCTGTCTCCTTCATGCTTGATCACCTCCAGCTGACCTGAACTCTGGCCTCAGTTTCCCCATTGCACTTGAGAAGCAAAAAGGCAAAGACTTTGAGCTCTGTGGATGAAAGGCTGCCCCATCCCAGACCACCACTCCCTGTAAAATTGGGCGGATGACGCCTCTGCTCATTTTGGCTGGTGAGTAGCCCCATCTCATCTTTGAAGATGAAACACGCTCAGACCTAATGAAGAGTCAGTTGGCTGAGGTGGAGTGGGACCTAGTCACCTGCCCGGCCTGGCCCCTCCCAGCCACCACAACACCCAGCCCAGGGCACAGAGCTGGAACCATTTCACGGTTCTATTATGGCACTCCACTAGTCCCCCTCTGTCCTGTCCCCTGGTCCTGACTGCCTCTGCCCTTAGCCACTTCACCAGCAGAGGTCAAGGTGAAGGGGAGCCCCGAGTCTCTGCAGTGCTCTTGGCTGCAGCACAGGGGCTCTAGAGGTCACGGCAGCCCCACCTGCGCCTACTGTTGTCCCCAGCCAGTGTGCCCTTTGCTTTGGGGCAGTAAGCACCCCTGGATGCGCGCTGCTCTGCTCTCCTCAAGCTTTAAGGCAAAATGGACGATTGATTTCTAACAGGCAGACAACGAGGGAGGAGTAGCTGTGCTTGGAGCCTTCAAAATAAAGGATTCCTCAGCCTGTTCATCCTCCCATCCCGACTGCTACACAGACACCTTCTGCCCCTACTACCAGCAGGTCAGCAATGTGGTGAGCCCAGTGGGAGCCTGGGGCTCGGTAGAAGCCACACCCCTGCTGGGTGAGGCTGCAGCCTGGCCTGAAGGTTCCTGGAGGCCATATAGTCTCTGTGCAGACAGCCAGACAGCAGCCGCTTCTTTCTCATACCCTCCCCCCTTTTGTCACCCCGTATCCAGCTATGACAACCTACCTACCCAGGGTATCCTAACCTGTCTGTGTCATCCACTCCTGTTTCCTGGGAAATACCTGGCACAGGACAAGGGATGTGTGTATGGCCCCCACCTTCCTAGGAGACTGTAGTCTTGTAAAAACACTAAGACAAATCCCAAGGCAGGCGAAGGCAACCTTCTCTGCACGTTCTGAAGGGGAGTGTGTACCTGTGCACATGGGGGATTATCCTATCTTCTTAATGGTTCATTTGTGTTCATTAAGTAATTAATTCACTTATCTGATTCTCAGAGTGATGCCCAAAGGTTGGACTTCTGGATTGTTAATATCCAACCTCAGGAACCAGAGTTTTGAATCCCTGCCTTCCTGAATTAGAAGATCCCTATCTCCATCTTTATTCTGAGTCTCCAGGGATAGAAGAGCCCAGGGAAGATGCACTTGGAAGCCCCTCCCTGCTCTGACACTAACCCCGGGGATGCACGGGCCTCTGCTAATTCCTAACCCACAACCTCCCAACCCATGACACTTCACTGCCTTTCGGGAGAGCTGGTCAAGGCTTAGAAGAACTTCTTTGGAAGAACTGGAGAAAGGTCAAGGGCTAAGCCTTGGTCAAAATTAGTGAGAATAAACAGGGAAACTAGGCATAGCTCTGGGCCCACAGCGTCACCTGCACCTACAGGCACAGGTGGGCAAGGGGACTAACTAAAGGCTTGGGAGAGATACTGAGCACCTCCTCCCCACATAGAAGGTAGCTCGCTGGCCTCTGTCCTGGAGTGGCTTCTGGTTCTGGAAGGACTAGTGACCACAGGCCCCACAGGCTGTGCAATGGGGACAGCCCCGCCTTCCCCGTTAAATGAAGTAGCAGGGTCCTTCTTGGTAAAGGCAGGCAGGGGGTTGAGGTGCTTACCTTGTAGTCCTCAGCGCTGGCCCTTGGCTGTTTCCCCTGAGACGGTGGCAAGGTCTCTGCACCCAGATACTGCCTGAGGGATGATGGTCTCATGAGGCTGAGGAGATGGCCGAGTACCGCTAGCTGGGGAGGAGAGAGGAGACTGTGACTGAGTGTGTGTACAGCTCTGGGAGATGCCCTCAACTGTGGCAGAGGGTCATAGTCAAGCTTCCAGGACCTGAATCTGACTCTCACTTATGAGCTGTGTGTGTGACCTCCCTAAAATGGTCCACACTCCTTCTTCCTAGGAGGAGGGATGTGTATATGAGCATGTGTGTATGCACATGGGCACATGTATACATACATACACACATACATACATATACACATACATACACAAGCATGCACACATACACACACGTACACACACACACAGGGTGTACCTAGCACAGGGTGAGCACTCCCTTAACTTGATGAAGTCCCAAGACTTTAAGGTTTACCCTAATTCCCTGTAAAATCAAGAGTAAGAAAGAGATTCCCTCTGACATTGAGCAGGACCTCGGTGACCTGAGCAAAAAAACCTCAGCCACTGAGCTGGTCCTCAGCCACTGAGCTGGTCCCTTGCCACCTGCGCAGGTCCCTGGCCACCTGAGCAGCCCCTCGGCCAATAGCATACTCTCTCCTGTATCCCTTTTTTGTCACTTAGCTTGTTGCTGCAACATACTCAATTCACGGGAAAAGGACTGAACCTCTTCAGTCCATAGCTTTGCCTGTCCATTCTGTGAGCCACAACTACAACCGCTCTGCTTGCCTGTCCCTAACTCCTCTGCATCTGTACCACACTCTTCCCTCCCAGGAATGCCAAATACTGAGTCTTCTAAGCCATAAAGAAGATACACACACACACACACACACACACACACACACATATGAGGGTCCCCCACGATATAACACTATTAAGAATACCAACAGCTCTGTTTGTCTGAAACAAGGTCGCCCCTTGTATCCCAAGTTGGCCTAAACCTTATGACCCTCTCAGCTCTGCCTAAGTAAGTACTGGGATTACAAGCATGGACCACCGGGCCTGGCAATTCTTTTAATTTTTTTTATTACATGTTATCTGTGTGCGCACACGCATGCGTGCAAACAAGCCACAGCAAACACTCTGATAGTAGAGGATAGTTTGCAGGGGTCGGTTCTCTCTGGGGACTGAATTCGGGCCATCAAGCTTGGTGGCAAGCGCCTCTAGAGCATGGGCCATTTCCCTAGCACATTCTGTTTTCTTCCTAGATGGGGTCCTTCCTCTGCAGACTAGGCTGACCTCAAACTCGCAGCCAATCCCTAACTTTGCCTCCTGAGTACTGGGATGTGTGTCTTGCCCAGTCCTCTTTTTTCTTTCCCTAAATGTTGGGAGCAGTGAACCCCCAGATCCTGAAATTCTTGTAAACAACTTGTTTTCCTCTCTGAGCACCCTCAGGAGTTCCTGATGGCAGGGGTGGGTTTGGCTGGGGCGTGGCTATCAGTTAAGGATCTCTATATATGTGGCCCCTGGACACACTAAAGGGGGCATTCTTGGGATCAAGGATGACCTGTGTGTCTGTCTGTATTTGTGAGTCTTTGTGTGTTTCAGTCTCCAGACCCTTGCCCAGTTCACGAACTGTATGGTAGCACGTGGAGCGCAGACGGCCGTGATGCGCTACACCTAAAAAGTCATACTATTTTCTTGTCCAACAAAATAGCCAAAAATTCACTCTCACCCAGTATCTATATTCAGTTTTCCCCATCAGAAACTTCCTTTCAGTGGGTCCTTTAGATGGGGATTTCCCTGCAAGGTCTACAGAGGGATCTGGCTGATCTGTTAATCTACCAGGCACCCCACCCACCCCCTGTTTAGCTTTGAAGAATTGCCCAACCCCTCTGAACAAAACAGGCTTTGAAGCTAGCCCCTCCCCCTGGTCACCTCAAACATAGGGTCCCTGCAAGGACTGCCCAGATGATGTAGTATGGCTGGGTCGAGGCAGGTAGGCCCCAGTCCTCGTCCCTCCAAGCCATCCATGTGCAACCCTAGGGATGGGGAAGGATGTAGAAGAATGGGCAGCGACAGGGTATTTCAAGAGGACCGGCTCCTTAGATCTAGCAGGTGCAGTGTGGCCACAGACAAGAGGGTTGAGCCCCGAGCCCAGCTCCCAGCTTGAGCCCAGCCGGGTGGCTCGCCACACCTGGCTTCCTCCTGTGACTCACCCCCCCAGCACCTGCTCAGCACTTCAGCTGCCCTCAACCTCAGAAGCCCTGGAGAGCAGCTGGGCAGGGAGAGGAGGATGAAGAGCTGGTTGGTAGTCAGGTTGGCTTTGGCTCCTGGAAGGAGGCCAGGCCTTCTCTGCAGTGTGGGAAGACGGCAGCAAAAGCGGGGAGGAAGGATCTGGGCAGGGATAGGTTCCATCTGGGGCTGCATCGAAAGCAGTACTGCCTTGTGCCAGCCTCCGGGATAATTTTCAAAACAGCCCTGCCCTTTCGCACGCCGGAGGCTCGCTGCTCACAGCTGTGCAAGCACTGGGCTGCCCCGCATTGCCTCGAAGACCACGCCCCCAGAGTGACTAAAGGCCCGCCCCAGCAGAGCCAGGACTCTCCGTGCTCTAAGAGCAGCGGGCAGGGCCGGTAGGGAAAGCACAGACCAGGCTCACTTGCTCACTCTTATTTTTCTTCTCGCTCCAGGAAAGCAGGCTGGCGGTGCCTCAGTGCAATCTAGCATTCTGGTCTCAGATTTTCTTTTGTTTCCCGCATCGCCCCACCCCCACATACCATCCTCTCTCCTGGATGAAGGCTTCTCTGGTCCGCAAAAGTCCTGGAGAGGGAGGGTTAGGACCACACCAGCACCCTTGCCACCCCCACCCCCTACTTCCACTGCAGAGTGCCAACTCAGCAAACATTCAGCCCATTAGGGCAGACACCTCAGGGCAAGAAGTGATGATCACCCAGAAGGACAGGCCTCCACTGGTCTTGCCAGTCTCCTGGCAGGAGGAGATCCTGGCAAAGCAACTGTCTACACAGCATGTGTCTCCTGCTCTCAGATCCTGGCAGTGCCTCCAGTTTGCACAGGAGAGGTGGCTGTAAGGCGCGAGGAGGTCCCAAATGACCTGCTGCTGCTGCTCTCTGGAGCCTGGTCCTTCCCGAGGTGTCTGAACAGAGGCATTGCAGAACTGGTCCCTCCTTGTGGAGTCCACTGTCACATGTAACCCACAGCCTACAGTATTGGTGTTTACTACCCTTGCCAGTCCCCTACCCGGCACACCTTTTCCCTATGGCATCATCTACCCTCTTGCAGGCACAGAACTTGCTTGCTTAGTGTCCTGACTTATTGTCAGCCCCCTCCCTGGCTGTGAGGTCAGCACTGTCTCTTGCAGTGCACAGGGCTAAGCACCATGTCTGGCACATGGCTGATGCTTATTAAACAGTCATTAGGCAAGCGAATGGCTAAATAGCATCAGTTAACCATTTCCTGGGAGATTCAAACTTTTGTATCCCCCTTAATTTTGGGCACTCAAAACCCTTGCTTTCCAAATTTCAAGACATGATTTGAGGCTGAAGGTGGTGGTGCTTGTCTTTAATTCCAGCACTTGGGAGGCAGAGGCAGGTGGATCTCTGAGTTTATAGAGTGAGTTCCAGGACAGGCAGGACTACACAGAGAGGTCCTGTCTCAAAAAACAAAACAAAACAACAACAAAAAAGTTGCCAGACACAATGGCACATTCCTGTAAACTTTGGACTTGGGAAGCAGAGGCAGGAGCAAATCTCCAAACAATGGTTGATAAGATGGCTCAGAGGGTCAGATGCTTGCTGTCAAGCCTTTGCTCCCTGGGTCCGACACCGTGGAAGGAGAGGACAGGAGAATGGACTCCTGCAAGCTGTCCTCTGACCTCTATGTGGGCACTGCGGTGTGTGCACACACACAATAGTAAATACATATTTACAAAAAGGTTTGCCTTGTTTCTGTGTTGCAAGAGGCTGGTATAAGAAACAAACTCCGAGTTTCCTCCCAAACCTGTTCCACCTGTGTCTTGCCTGGCTGCTGAGAGGGTGTCTCCTTCCCTCCAAGTCTGGTTCCTGGAGGGCTCCCACCCGCTCTCTGGAGCCCTGCCGGCTGTCCTTGGGAAGTCACCTAGCAGCAGCCACGCTCCAACGCTGGTCTCTGCTACTCTCAGGCCAACTGCCCTGCACCCTCCTCGCCTCTTGCTTCATCCTCCAGCACTTGGGTCTCAAGGGCTAGCTGGCTTTAACATGTTTACAGTTCAGTTTCTGTCTCTCCTCTCGGCCTGGAAGCCCTCTGCTCCAGCCACACCAGTCTCTGTGCTCTCCCTCCAACCCAAATGTCCTCTCTAGAGCCCCTGGGCCTTTGTGCTTCCTACTTCCTCAGCTGGAAGTGACCCCCTCCCCCACCAAAGGTAGGTTTTCCTACAGTTCCATGTGCAAATGTCCCTTCCTCTCCTCGCCTTTACAAAACCGCACCCACCCAATGCTGTTTTTCCTCTTCTGGGAAAAATTTCAAACTTTTTTCCCCATAGCACTTGCATTCTCTGCAAGTTTGCCCCAAATGTTACTTCTTTCTCCGTGCCTCTGTTGGCCTGCTCAGACTAGGACTAGCACAGGAGAGGGACTTCATTCAATTCAGCTCTTTTCCTGCCCAGACCAGACTCTAGAGTACACTGGGGCCTGAGGCTAAACAGCGACTGTTTCTGAAGTATTCCCAGTATTCTATGAAACAACAGGAATGACTGGTCCAACCCTGGGACTCTCTGGGAAAACGCAAGTGCTGGGCTGTCGCATTCTACCGACCTATTGTCTCTCCAGCCTAGCTCTCCAACTCCTGCTCCTGAGGCTCAGGCTGTGCCTTGAGACCGGGACAGAGGTGGGGGAGGTGGCAGGTTGGGTACTGAGAACCCCTCCCAGCCACTTCAGACCCCAGGACTCTGCTTCTCTAGAGTCAACCCCGGAAGTCCCTTCACAGTGGTATAGGCTGTGAAGAGCCTGGGAAGAGGCTGGAGGGGTTGAGGTGATGCAACAGGCTGTAGTGGTCAATGGCACAATTCTAATCCTGGCCCCCCCCCCACTTCCCTGCTGTGTAGCTTCCCTGACTCAGTTTCTCCATCTATAAAACATGGATAGAGTAGCAGCTCTTCCAGCCCTAGATTTTGAGGGAGGGAAGCGCTGTGAACAGTTCTTAGAACACAGTGAGTGCTACCTGCATGGAAGCCGCAACTATTACATGTGAAGGGGACCACCTGTAATAGTGGACAACCACAACTGTGTGCATTCACTGCAAGGGAGGTATGGGCAGGGATGGCTGTGCGGAGGGGATGTGGGTGGCTGGGGGTCAAAGTGGTCTTCGAAGGCAAGTCGAAGGAAGATGGCTCTGACAGGCCAGCCAGGGAAGGAGCACGCCTGGTGATCAGACATCAGGAAGAGACTAACAGCGGAGTCTAAACACAGCTGCTGGGTCTTCCTCCCTGCAGAGGCACCGCTGACTCTCTCCCTCCTCCCGGCGGTACACTCAGCATGCAGGGACTCATCCCCTGAGACCTGGCTCAGGTACCTTCTCAGAAGTCTATCCTCAGGCAGTGTTAGTCACCCAGGTCACAGCGAGCTGGCTCACCCCGCTTCAGGAGTCATCTGGAAGTGTCACACCTGGTGTCTGAGCCTGAGCCTGGGATCTGAGTTGCCTAGTCAGTGTATAAGGAACTGACGGGTCCAGAATTGGGTCCCCGGTGGTCACAAGCAGGTAGGTGTAGGGGCCTCGAGCAGAGAAGCAGAGTCTGGCTCCACTTGCCTGACCAGCCTTGTGACCCTGGATTCTTGGTTGTTGCAGAGACCTCCTGAGCTGGCTCCCTAACTGACCAAGCAGCACACACAGTTTGCCTCCCTCTTTGAGGCTCCTCTCTAGGCCCCCGCAGCCCTGCTGGGCTTCCCCTCACACTCCCTGCAGACAAACCACTAAGCTGTGAAATGCTCTCACCTTTGGGTTCCTGCTAACCCAGCTTCTGGGCAAGAGGTCCCAGGAACCTACCTACCCTCCCTGGAGTCCTGATTTTCTTTCCTTCTTCTCTGTCAGTTCTCTATGGGGGCTTAGTGAGCTCATCTGGCCAAAGCCAATGCCTTCACAGCAGGCTTCCATGGCAGTCCCTGGGCAACCTGTCTGGTTGAATTTCAGCTGGCCCTGCCCCTGACTTCCTAACCTGTCTTCCCTTCTTCAGTGACCTCCCTGGTGGTGGCTTGCAGAGCACTCTGTCTTTGGGGACCCTGGCTGTCTCTTTATCCCATAAATTACATTGCCTTCCTGGTGTGGGCCAGGCCTGGGCTGAGGGGCAAGGGAGAGCAAGTAGACACCACTGGTTCCCAACTCAGGGGCCCCAGATTCCACCTGGGAACAGCGGTGTGGGGAAGACAATGCAGCAGACACCAAACAAGTAAGGGAGGGTGACAGACAGGACCAGGAGGCCTCCTTGAGATGGCACCTCAGCCAGAGTAGGAATGGCAAGCTCCTGCCATGCTAGGGTGTACGTATTCCAGGCTTAGGGGAAGTGGGGAGCTGAAGCCAGAATCAGGAGCCAGCCCCCTCCTTCCAACCAAACCAACTGACACTTTTCTTAGCTCCCTCACAAAAGCTTGGATTTGACTCTAGCTGGCTTGGGGATGTGCTGGGCCTGGGTGTGCCTTTGCCTGTGTACCTGGCCTCTTAAGTGTTGTTGAACCAGGCATTTGGGGCGGGGGGCGGTGATGACGACACGACCCTGAATCCAGGGAGATCCCTAGTGGAAGCAAGAGGCTTTCAACTTCTCGAACATCCTATTCTTGGAGCCTCAAGAAGGCCATGGCCTCTGAGCTGAGAGGCAAGGTCAGAGCTCCACAGAGAGAAGAGTCCGGGAAGAAGCCTGAACTCGCCCCTGCTGCCCCAGGGATGCCTAGCCCTGGAGTGGGGGACTCTGGTAGGAGCTTAAAAACTTAATAGTGTTTCTTTCCATCTTTATTGTTCTTCTGTCATGGAACCAGGGTTTGGGAAGTGAAGAGTGGGAGGTTCCTAGGTGCTGGGAAGTGAGTTCTGTTCCTCTGTCATGCAACGCAGGCTCTAGCTGCTGAGTCATCATTCTAGCCCTGCCAGTGTTCTTCAAGGATGTGGCCCCTGGAAGGGAGACCATGCCCCAGTGGATGGTCCCACATCAATGTGTATACGGGCTATAAATGAAGTTAGGAGGGTAAGAATGGTCTAGGAAGCTTTAGGGCAAATAGGAGGGGATATGTTGCATGTATGTATGGAATTCTCAAAGAATAAAAATATATTAAAACCAACCAAACAAAAAAAAACATTTCAGACCAAAGCTGGAATGGTAGCACGTTTGTAATTCCAGCACTCTGAAGCTGAGGCAGGAGGATCTGGGAGACTAACAAAACAAAATGTTACAAAGCCGGGCGGTGGTGGCGCACGCCTGTAATCCCAGCACTCGGGAGGCAGAGGCAGGCGGATCTCTGTGAGTTCGAGACCAGGTCTACAGAGCTAGTTCCAGGACAGGCTCCAAAGCTACAGAGAAACCCTGTCTCGAAAAAACAAAAAAAAAAAAAAAAGAAAGAAAAAAAATGTTACAAAAGAAGCAGAAATAATAAATTTTATGATATGTATATTTTACCAAAATTCATAAACTGTAATGCAGGCTCCGTGTTCACAGATCTGGTCAATTCCTAGAGCCTAGGACAAGGCAGTTAGGCAAACTATTGTTTTTCAGAGTGGTGGAGTTGAAGTGTTGTGATTAAAGGAGTGAGCCGGCACACCAGCCTCACCCAGGCTCGTCTCTAAGTCCCAGGCTCAAGGAATCTTCCTGTCTCAGCCTCCCCTGTAGCTGGAAACACAGCCTCACCAGCTGTTTTCTTGCCACGCTGGTAACAGAGCCCCGGGCCTCACACAAGCTAGGCAAGGCTCTACCACACACTATCCCTCTAGCCCCAGGAAGCTGAGGGAAACATTCAAATCCAGGTTAGGTGTGGGGATGGTCTCTCTGATGACAGCTCAGGTGTGAGCAGGTTATGGGGAAGAGGGGTTGTGGCCCACCAGAGGCCTTCCTGGTCCTGCCGAGGCAGACTCACCTGGGTTTTCTCTCCCCAGAGAGGAAGTGCCTCTTGCTGACCCAGCATCCGGGCAATAACCGTGAGGCTCAGTTGGCTTCGAAGTAGCCTGGGAGAGAAGAGCAAGAATCTGAGTGGGGTAGGCTGGAGGTCAGGGGGCCTCTGAACATTCTGGAAAGACAAGATATCCAACAAGCAAGGATAATACATTTTTCTTCGGAGTTGTAACCCCCTCAGATCTGTAAGTATCTGTAGATCTGAATGGGTGAAAGGTCTTCTCCAAAGCACACCAACATTCCTTCCTTTGCGTAATAAACGCATACAGACTGCCACAACACCAGGTGTGTCTCGGTGACAGCGCACAGCGTGCAGGAGACCCTGGGGACTGGACCATAGACAAAGTAATAACTGGAGAAGAAAAACGCAATGACGGAAGGCATAAAACAACTAAGGAGGAAAATACGCAGATAGAGGGGAAAAGGCAGCAGGAAGAAAAACACATTCCCTTCTCTGTTCGCTTTGTCCTGCCCAGTGCACTGCCTCTCAAATTTCAAAGGACTTCAAGCAGGGTGGATGATTGGCCCCTTGAGATCAGGCTTTATTGTCTTTTTTTTTCATCCACTTTTCAGAAAACTTTTCTTTGGGATTCCCCTCCTACCATCCTGAGGAGCCAGGCTCCTGGGATGCACCTGAGTGCCACTCGGTCACTGAAGCAGCCTCTGGGTCTCAGCAGGACAGTTAAGAGAGTATAACTTCTTGTGGGGCAGCTAATGTGACAGGCGTCACCTTATAGTGCTGACTGTCCTCCTGTCTCCCAGCTGGACAGCCTTCATGGAGGCCAGCAAAGAGAACAAGGGACAAAGCGCCCCGGGAATGCCCAGAGCCAGCTACCCCCAGTTTCTAGCCCATTTGCTCCCTGAGCTGCTCGTGAGCCTGCACGGGTCTCCTGCTTTAGTCAGCCCAGCCGGTCGTCTGAGACCAGCCACCAGCCGTAAGGCAACGCTTAGTCAGTGCTGACTCAGAACTGAGACATCTTCTAGTCAGGAATGAAGGCCCCGGTGGGCTTCAGATGTTAACGCTTGGGTCCTCAAGTAAAGAAGGGAGGAAGAAACCAGAGGGTGGGGCTGAGAGTTGTCCTGGGATCTTTGAGACTAGGTGACAGGACAAACTTCTCCTCAGGTCAAACTCTCAAGCCACAGCTCTGTAATTAATCACCTGAGCCTTGCTGAGGAGATTGCAACATGTTGTTCCAGGTCTCTGCACACACTGGTCTGCAGGCAACAGGCAGCCCCTTGAAAGGATTTTTTTGTTTATTCTGACGAGACGGCACCCAGAGCCTTACGCCAGGTGCCATGCCACAGAGTTTCATTCTCTTTTGTTTGTTGTGTTTTATTTTGTCTTGGTTTGTTTGAAGACAGGGTTTCTCTGTGGAGCCCTGGTTATTTTGGAACTAGCTCTGTCGACCCGAAGCTTAACTCACAGAGATCCGCCTGCCTCTGCTTCGCCAGTGCTGGGATTAAGGGCATGCGCCACCGCTGCCCGGCCAGAGTGCCATTCTTTTTTTTTTTTTTTTTTTTTTTGGTTTTTCGAGACAGGGTTTCTCTGAGGCTTTGGAGCCTGTCCTGGAACTCGCTCTGTAGACCAGGCTGGTCTCGAACTCACAGAGATCCGCCTGCCTCTGCCTCCCGAGTGCTGGGATTAAAGGCGTGTGCCACTATCGCCCGGCTAGAGTGCCATTCTCATCTCTTCTGGAGGGACTTGTCACTGTACTGTGCTAAGTAAACCCACTCAGAATGGAACCCCGCTGGCCTGCGAGTGTTACCGCCTTGAATCACGCCAGGGAGTAAAGTGAAGAGAAGAAGGGAAGCAGAGAAAGACCTAGAAGTGAAGATGACGGGAACATGTGTCTGGGCTTGGACCAGATGCAGGCCACAGCAGACGCTAGGAAATGTCTCCTTAAGGAGGACTTCTGGAGGCTGGATGAAGCCTGGTCACTTCAGTGGGTAGTGATGATTCCAGAGCGCTGTTCGCAGGGCCACACTTGCCTTAGCGATGCGAGTGCTGGGAGTGTGGAGGCAGCCTCCACCCAGGGAGAAGATTGCGATCAGCCTGGGGGCCTGAGCCCTGCGTGCTTTGTTGATTTTTCTTAAGTAACAGTCAAAAAAATAGGAAGAATCAACAAAGCACGGGGTTCTTGGTTTAAAAGAAGTGCAGCAGGTGGTGCCGACACCTTCTGAAGGGCTCCGGTGGAAGGTGGAAAGCACAAACAGCCACTCACTTGGAGGTGGGAGACCGTGAGGTGCTCACAGAGCTCACAGGAAGGGTCATGACCCCTTTGGAAAACTAAAGATTAACTGAGGACAGACCTACACTTGCTCCCGTGTAGACAGGTACGAGAGAGGTACTCACAGCAGAAGCACCCCCACCCCGATAAAACAGATGGACCGGTAGCTACATAACCACCTCCACAAGTTCTCTTCACTCAGCTGTGGGGGGAAGATGGCAGCTACAGAAGGAAGTCAGTGTGAAAATTCATTTGCATCAAGTCTGAAACGGAGTGCTGGAGGTCGGGGGTCCTGGTGGCCTGGGGTTTGCTCAAGCTGTCCTTTCTCTCCCAATCTGGGTGGCAGTTTCACGTGTCTGAGACATAGGCTCGGTGGTCTATTTGTACGCTGTAGATCAACAAAGCTATTATACTAAAAGGAGATTCGGCTGGAAGGGGACTTAGTTTGTCAGATTTGGCAAATTAAAGTCTAGGCTGCCCTGTTAAGCACAAATTTCAGATGAAGAATCTGTTTTCCTTTCTGTTTTAAAAGAACGCTGTGTTATGTGTTGTATTTGTATTGCATCTGGCAAATGAAGGGGAAACCATTCTGCCATTTTTGACTGGGAAGACAGAATTCCACCTGGTTTTAGCCTTGAACTCTTTCTGCAGGGCTATGCTGAGGTCCCGGGGCTCCCCAGGACTCCGAGAGCTAGAGTGAGCACAGAGAGGCAGCTGCCATCTGAGTGGACACAGGATGGTGAGTCAGAAGCCCCTATCCCTGTTCCTCCATGGCCCCCGCTCTACGCTCCTTCTGAAGCCCAGCTTCCTCCTCATCAAGGCCTCGACCCTCTGTGGCTTGCCTGTAGCTAGGACCTGTTTTCCAGCTGCTCCTGGGCTCTAGGATCTGGCAGCAGCTGGGCCCAGACACAGTGGGAGGTAAATGGCTCCTCCAAGCTGCCGCTGCTGTGCTACAAAACCTACTGCCAGAGTCAGGAGTGCTGCATCTGGGCTTCATTAATCCCCCACACACACCAAGGCCCACAGAGGGTGGGGAGGGGCGGGCCAAAGAGAGGGCCAGAGCTGACAGGCCTCACAGCAGTACTGGGGAGGGGGATCCAGAGGGAAGGGGTGGGTGAGTGTGTGGGGTGTGGTGGGGGTCACACCAGGGCTGTAATCTAGAAAAAACAGAAACAAAAAGCCCCAACAACAACAAAACAAAAAACCAAAAACAAAGAGCCAGCAACATTGAGGGGTGAGTGGATGTAAGGAACCCACATTTAAGAGCTGAGCCCCCCATTCTGGCGCTGCCTGTCTGTTGCCCACAGCCTTCCTGGCACTCCTTCCTGAATTCCCAGTCCCGCAGAGAAACAGGGACAGGGGCCACTTTTAATTTGACAGACTGTGAGTTTGAAAGGGAAAAAGCAGAGAGGACCCACCCAAAACGCCACCCCAGATGTGCAGGGGGCAAGCAGAGAACCCTGCCCAGACTGTTGGGCTCTTTTTCTCCACAGAAATTGCCTAACCCCACCTGGCAAAGCTTTTCCAGAACTCAAACCAGGCAAGCAAAGAAAGATGCATAAGCCACTGGAGTCCTCCCAGCAGATGTCATATAAGGCGATGGGCTCCAGCACAGCTCTCAGACCAGGCCAGGCCGGTGCTCGCCTCTGGCCCGCCCACCTCCCAGAGGCCTGTAAGACCAGGACACTGGATCAGCACACAGAGGTACCCAGGGCACTAGAAAATCGGGAACAAGGTTTTCTAAACCTAGCCCAGAGGATTTGGGTACTTTGCTTCCAGTCTGCCGCTGTCTGGGCAGCTCTCACAAGGGACTGGGTGCCCTGCAGGAGCACCCAGGAAGGCAGAGTGTATGCCACTGTGATGTTAGGACAAGGGACATGAGCCAGCACAGCACCCCCTCCACCCCCCAGTGCTCTGTCTTCACTCCCTCGGAAGGGAACCAGGCCCTGCTGAGGCTGAACTGCCCTAAAAGGCTACCAGGCATCTGGCCAAAGGCGTGAGCTGCCTTTTCCAGTGCGTTCAGGGCAGCCCAGGCTGTAGCAGTCTTGGCCTTCTCCTCTAAGGGAATGCTGCCCGACACCTAGCTGTGTGCTGCCTGGCATGGCCTACATCTCCAGGGCCACACACACCTGTCAGACCACTGGCTCTTTGGTCCATGATGGGAATCATCTTTTTCTGATTTTGTTTTTTTCAAGACAGGGTTTCTCTGCGTAGCCCTGGTTGTCCTGAAACTCACTCTGTAGACTAGGCTGGTCTTGAACTCAGAGATCTGCCTGCCTCTGCCTCCTGAGTGCTGGGACTAAAGGCGTGTGGCACCTTTAATCAAGATAACTAGGTGGGAGCTATCTTGCATGTGAGTGTGCTTCCAAAGCAGGAAGAACCAGGGTTTGAGTGCAGCGGGTTGCGCAATCTTTCCCAATGCCCGTATTCCCACCCTGCCTGAATTCGCAAGCCCGCAGCCATCACGCAGCCTGGTTTTCCATTAGTACTTGTACAATCGGATGGGGGCGGAGGAGGAGGCATGCACGATGCAGACTGGAGGAGAGGGATACGGTAACCACTGACCGAGGAAAAGGATGGCCACACAGCCAGATGAAGCTATAACCACTCACATCGCCAGGGAGCTGGTCCCCAAGATGCCTGTGAGCACAGCACGCCAGTCTCGCAGGAATGCACTGCATGGGCCCATCTCCAGCAGCGTTCAGAAACAGGCGAAGAACCAGTAAGTTGGAAGAACACCAGGGAAGTGGTTTCCTCTGCAGAAGGAATGACCAGGTGACATTCTGTGCAGACACTGGGTCGTAGTGCACAGAAGGCAAGTCCCTGAGCACCCACCTATGGTATGTGTCCTTTTCTTCATGCAGAATTACAAGTAAACGAAGAGGCACCTATAGGCAATGGACACTTAAGCCAGAGCCCTGGACTCAGGCATCATTCAAAGCTGTGGCCCCTCCCCTCAAGGGTTCAGTTTTCATCCCAGAAGCCAACATCTGCTGCCGAGCTGGTCCAGTCCACTCACTGGATAGACAAAGGAAGTTCTTCCTACATTTTGCCAAAAATCTGCCCTTCTGGGACGCTGACCAGGCTTCTGGAGTCTGCTCTGGGAGCCGTCTGGCGGGTAGGACTGTCCCCATCCTTGAAATCACTGGCTGTACTCAGATGGCTCTGCCTCCTGCAGGCCTGACTACTTCACTTTTCCATCTTTTTGACCATTCATTCTCCTTTGTGTCCGTGGATGGCCCTGGTTATCTGTGTTCCTTGTCAAGTGGGCCGCTCTGCTCGGAGAACGGGAGGCTGGTGCTCATTTTCTTGGCAGTCAGCAGACTGAACCCACGTCCTTTGGCTTTTCTTTCTTTCACATGTCTTCTTGTCAAACCCCATTCATTTCTCAGACCCTGTTCTTAATCGTACAGCAGGGCCTCTTTTTCCAGCTTAGCCCTTCATTACAGTCGGCGGAGAGCTTCTGGAAACTTCAATTTGCTGTCAGTTATAGTCATGTTGTCTATGAATCTAGCCATTGTTCTGCTAAACGCCTCATTCAGGACCTTGGCTTTGCTCCATCCAGAAGCCCCACTAGTAAAGTTTGTGAACTAGGTGGCCACAGGAGGCTGCCCTGCAGGTGAACTCATCATCCTGTGCTCCTATGTTGTCCCCAGGGTGTGATGACAGCTTTATCAAATGCCCTAGGAATCTCCAGACAAGCATTCCACGGTCCCCTCCGGAAGCTCGTGCAGTATGATGTATTCTAAGGACACCTAGACACCAGGGTGTCCTTTCCGAAGTATATACTCACCCACCGCCCCTAGGAATGATGTTAAGGGAGCCTGCTTCCCAGGCCCTCCCAATGAAGGACCTGTACTGCAGGTGGTGTGTGTGTGTGTGTGTGTGTGCACGTGTGTGTGTGCACGTGTGCGCGCGCTCCTGCCCTGGAGGGCAGAGGAACTGATCCTCCCTCCACAAGGTCACAGCTGTCATATGTCACTCCCACACTGAGGCTTCAGTGCCCTCCAACCACTTCTGATTCCACATATAAAACCACTCTTCGTTCCACAAAGAAGACAGAAATGAGGAAGGCTGCAGTGTTGAAGCTTCACTATCAGTCTCAAAATAGCACTCCTCACTTCAAAGCCAACTGCGCAGGTGCAGGAGCAGACAGTCTGGCGGCCCTTGGCAGTCTCTGGCAGTGCTGCCTCTGACCCAAGCTACCTGCTTTGCTTTGTGCTCAGCTTTCCAGTTCCACATCTTTCGAACCTAAGGTCACGGGGGAGCAGCGCTGAACTCCAGAGGTCCAGGGGCCTGTGCTGGCTAGACACCTCCCCTGTGCTCTTCCTGCCTTATCTGCACGAAGCTCAGTACAGGGTCTCCTAGCTGCCACAGCCACCTTGCCTTTAGAACTTGGGGCACAACACCCCATTGCCTCTGTGCGCCTTAAGGTGCTCATCTAGTAGCCAGAGGCATGCTGCCCAGCCTCAGGAGCACCGCCACCAACGGGGGTCTTTCTCATTCGCCTAGCTCAAGGCTCAAGAAAGTCAGCTAACCAATAACCCCTGGGTGTGAGGGATGTCAGCCCTAGCCAGTCAGCTGAAGAGAAGGGGGAAGGGAGCCTCGACTGGAAACTTTCTTTTTTTTTTAAAATATTTATTTATTTATTATGTATACAATATTCTGTCTGTGTGTATGTCTACAGGCCAGAAGAGGGCACCAGACCTCATTCCAGATGGTTGTGAGCCACCATGTGGTTGCTGGGAATTGAACTCAGACCTTTGGAAGAGCAGGCAATGCTCTTAACCACTGAGCCATCTCTCCAGCCCTCGACTGGAAACTTTGAAGCAGATGCTCAACATGAGTTCAGATGGCTGCAAAATTTTAGGATAGGGCAGCTATGTGGGAGTGCATGGCGGGGGAGGATCTGAAGGGTCACAGTAAGACTATGGGGGAGGCCGGGCGATGGTGGCGCACACCTTTAATCCCAGCACTCGGGAGGCAGAGGCAGGCGGATCTCTGTGAGTTCGAGGCCAGCCTGGTCTAGAAGAGCTAGTTCCAGGACAGGAACCAAAAAGCTACGGAGAAACCCTGTCTCAAAAATCCAAAATCAAAAAAAAAAAAAAAAAAAAAAAAGACTACGGGGGAGGCAGTATGGAAGAGTAAGCACAAAGACCCTGGAACACTAGGCTGGGTTGCTTGGTTGGTAGACCAACGGGAGGATTTTTTTTTTAGTTTATGTATATGAGTGTTGGGCCCGCATTTGTGTGTGTGCCTGGTTCTTAGAGGTCGGGAGACCTCCGATTCTGATACTGGAGTCACAGATGGCCATGTGATACATGGAGTCACAGAGCTGCCATGTGGATGCGGGGACACCAGACCTAGGTCCTTCTGCAGGAGCAGCAAGGGGTTTTAACTCTCGGCCATCTATCCAGGGCGCCCATGCCCACTCTGAAAGGATCTTCAGTCAAGGCGGGAACTGACAGTTTATGGGAAGGAAGCTCACGTTCCTGCAGAGTGTCCGATGGGTTATTTGAAAGACAGTGGGACTGCCAGGAGGAGCTGCAGGTGCTGGAGCACAGCCTTCTCCAGAAAAGACAAAACTGTCAGGATCTTGAATTAGGGGTCTGGTGGGAAGGAAAGAGGTGGAATTGTAGGGCCAGGAGTGGGGAAACTCAACAGTGGTCCTGGTCCTGTCACAGCTGTGGACTCTGCTGAGGGCCTAGGGAAGGCTGGACAGCAACTTACAAGGTGGGTGCGTATAGGGGCCATGTGGTTTTAGGGCAGGTAAATGAATAAAAAAATAAAAATAAAAAGGAAAGGAAACATGACTGCTCCTAGGTATGGTGGAGGAGAAGGTTTCTGTAGATACGTGGGAGAGTATATAGCCAGAGGCAGGACCAGACTGAGTTCTGCGGGTGGGGGGGGGGGGGTTAGTAAAGGAGAACCAGGTGCAGCAGCCAGGAGGCCCAGAGTAGAAGGAAAAAGGCCAGGCAAACCAAAATGGTTGGGAGTATATAGGGAAGGGAAGCCCAGACCCCGGGGCTGGAGAGTTCAGGGTAGGGGATGGGGTATGCCAGTCAGGACGACCCTGTAACAGGTAGGGATGGAAGGATGCAGGGAGAATCTGGTGGCTAATACCCACTTTGATGTGCTAAATAAGCTGTTCATCCTCTGCTGTTTGTCCCAGGCTTGAAACCTAACAGAAAGTCTAAAGCAGAAGCAGGAAGGGATCGAACACTGTGGGCAAGGAACTGATGTAGAAACTGAGAGGACAGTAGGCAGCAGGGGTCCAAGGAAAAACCTCTCAGGAAAAGCCTGGCTGGGGCTGATGTTGTCATCTCATTACAGCTGAGGAAGGAATCTAACCCACCCCCACCCCACCCCTGCCCACCCAGACAGAGTTTCTCTGTGTAGCCTTGGCTGTCCTGGAACTCACTCTGTAGACCAGGCTGTCCTGGAACTCAGAGATCTGCCTGCCCCTACCACTGAGTACTGGGATTAAAGGTGTGCACCACCACAGCCCTTTGGATCTAACTCTTGGGAGCTGGGACAAAGGCATGTTCCCTCCAGTCAAGGGACACACAGTGAAGGGATTTCACCAACACAGGAAGAATGGCCAAATTTGAGGACTCCTTAACAATAAATGAATAACCAACCATACAAAAAGACATAGCACCAGAGCAAAGATAAGAAAAACAAATGGCATTCACTTATTTCCCATATTTACAGAAGATTTTTCACATTCTGATCCCTTTAAGGGCTGAGGAGACAAGACAGCTCTCCCGGCAGGTTGCCGCCACTCATAGGAAGAGGGGACAGTTAACAAAGGTACCACCACATTTCGGCTGCAGAGAAAAAACAAAACAAAAAGCCAAGTAAGGTCCCAGAGTGCCCCAGGAGGGGCTCATCTGGACAGCTTGAGTAGAGGAGGGTCTCTAACGCGGGGACAGGTGGGCGGAGCCTACCATGATTGAGAGTGGGTATCTCCAGGTAGTCAAAGAGGATGCTCACAGAGACCCACTTGCCTCTGCCTCCCCAGTGTTGGGATTAAAGACATGGGTTTGAGTTAGATCCCCAGAGCCCACAGATGAAGGGACTCAAGTTGTTCTTGTGCACATGCATGTACACACACACACACACACACACTATAAATAAGTGTAAATAAAATGAAGAGATAAGAAACTGATTCTGTAAACCAGGCTGTGGAAGCAAAAGCAAAAACAGGAAGACCATCACATTTGGAAGAGACGAACCCAAAAGACAAAGCTGCTCATGCTTATCTCAATACCTTGAGATTTGTCCCCTCCGGCAACGCTGCCACAGCATTTTACGTAGATTTCTGTTTCAGTAGTTTGCTTGCTTGAGACAAGGTCTTGCTTCAAACTCACTAGGTAGCAAAGGCTAGCCCAGAACTCTATCCTCCAACTGTACTTTGCAAAAACTAGAATTACAGGGCTTTGACACCACATACGGTCTTTTTTTGCTTGGCTTTGTGAGACAGGGTCTCATGTAGGCCTGGTGGCCTTGAACTTCTGCCTCAGCTTCCCACATGCTGGGATTATATAGACTAGTTCTCTCACCCTCAGTTTACCTAAAGTTGTATATCATTATAGCCTGTTCTTCCCCAGTTAGCACTGATTGTTTCATGACCCCTTTCTTCTAATACTTCCCCCTACAAACCATCATGTTTACAGGGCAAGTATTCTACCAACTTGGCCATATTCCAGGCCTCCAGGTCTACTCTTTCTTGTTTTTGTTTTTTTTTTTTTTGAGACAGGATCTCACTATATAGTCCTGGCTGGCCTGGTACTCACTCTGTAGACCAGTTTGGCCTCAAACTGCCTGTCACTGCTTCCCCAGTGCTGGGATTATGATCACGAGCCTCCACTGGCTAGCCAAGTCTGCATGTTTGTGTGTATGTGTGTATGTCTGTGTCTGGGGTAGTGCACAGCGACAAATGCTCCTGGAGCTCCAGGTGCTCGTGATGTGGGCTCTGGGAACTGAAGTCAGGTCCTCAGCAAGAATATCTGAACTCTTAACTCCAGAGCTATTGCTCCAGCCCCAGCGTGTACATTTTAAGTCGACTCCATCCTGCCACATGGCCTTCCTGAGGAGGCATGAGGCAAACATGCACACTGTGAACCTGAGAGCCGAGCCTGTCTCTTCAAATCTTGTCAACACAGGCAAGAGGGCTCTTTCAGCTGTGGGCTGGTCTGGGTTTTGTGACATGTTTAGTAAGCCTTCACCCACACCTCCATTGGAGCAGGCAGTCTAAGTGGGTCTCATCATCTCTCTCTCTCCTCCGGAGGCCACAGTGCAGCAGCATGCCTGGGATGTTTAATAAACAGTCACAGACAGCAAAGGAGGTGGGCCCTGGAGCCAGGCGACATTAGTGTTCAGCAGAGACGTGCAGCCCTCGGCTGCCTTCATCATTCTGATGGGGCTCCTTCCAGTGGCAGCGAGGTTTGGCTCTGCACACGAGCATACGCTAGAGACCTTCACTGAAGGCAGAATCCAGTGCCATCCAAGTGGGGTCACCTTCCCCGTGCTGATGTCCCTTCAAGAACCCCCCCCCCTTCCATTGGTCCCGCTCCAGGTGGCTTCTTTGCCATCTGTTTTCATGGTTAAGGTAGCAGCTTCCTCACACTGTGGTGTGTACCCTGAAGTCTGGATCACGGCTGGAGTGCTGAACGCCCCGCACAAATCCGTGGGAGTGGAAGTCAGCGGGAGTTCTTGCTTTGTACTTAACCGTTCAAGTAGATTCAGAGTGTGACAGCTTCCTCCTGGGGTCAGTCTGGGCACTGAGCCCAGCGGGACTGCCCCTAGCAAGGGCAGAGCCAGGCCGCCAGCAAGCTCCTGTGTCACCACCATTGCTGCGGCTCTAACTAAAGACCCACGGCAAGACGGGAAGGAGAATTAGAAGCTCTTTATGAGCCAGTTTGGAAGGCTTGCCAAAACATACCTCGAGGAGAAAAGAACCTGCAGGGAGCCTGTGCACACACAGGCACGGAGAGTGGAGATGGCAGGCGGGTGGCGTGTGTCTGGGACATGCCATTCCTAATCACTCCTTGGCACGACCTAAACTTGGTACTATCTGAATGCTCTATTTAGAAAAAAAAAAAAGTAAAATAAAATTTCTTTTAAAAATTATTGCTATAATTGTGTATGTAAGCAATTGGTGTCCAGAGATCAACTCTGGATATCTTCCTCAATCATTCTTTGCCTCTTTGCCTTATATTTTGAGAAAAGCTCTCTGTTCTAGCTAGGTTTATTTTATTTTTTATTTTTTTATTTTTTGTTTTTTCTCTATGTAACAGTCTTGGCTGACCTGGAACTCTCTTTGTAGACCAGGCTGGCTTCAAACTCACTGAGATCCGCCTACCTCTGCCTCCCAAGTGCTAGGACCACCTGGCTCTAGTTAGGTTTCTATTGTTGTGATAAAGACCATGACCAAAAGCAGTGAGGGGAGGAAAAGGTTTATTTCAGCTTCCAAATCCTAGTACATCATGAAGGGCCATCGTGACTTGACTTCAGGAGGAAACTTGGAGGCAAGAACTAAAGCAGAGACCAAGGAGGAGATGGCTTACGGGCCTGCTTTCTCTCCATCCAAAGCCACCTGTGCTGGGGTGGCACTACCCACAGTGCACTGGGTGCACCCGCATAAGCCATAAATGAAGAAAGAGCTCCCCAGGTCAATCTGATGGGGGCATTTTCTCATTTGAGGTTCCTCTTCCAAGATGACTCTAGCCTGTGTCAAGTGGACAAAAACCTAACCAGGACAGTCTCTGAATCTGGAGCTTGACAGTTGTGCTAGCTAGGTTGACTGGGCAAACGCCTGAGACCTTCCTGCCTCTGTTTCAGCCTCCCAGTGTTGAGACTACAGCTATTATGTGTGGCCATGTCTAATTTTTACATGGCTGAGGGCATCCAAACTCAGGTTAGGGTCTCATGACTATATAACAAGACTTCACCTGTTGAACCATCTCTCTATTCAGCCTCCTCTCCTTTCCTCACTTCTGTCCTTTCCTGTCCTCTCTTCCTTCCATTTCCTCTCCTCATGACACAGTCTCACACTATAGTTTAGGTTGGCCTGGAATTCATCCTGTAGCTCAAGCTACCTTTCCAATTCAACAGTCATCTGCCTCAGCCTCTCCAGCACTCAGGTTATAGGCCACTGTGCCTGCCTTATTTACAGTGTGTCTGTGGGTGGGGGAGGGGCAAGGTCGCACTAAGTAGGCTGGGTTTACCTTGAACTCAAGATCTTCTTGCCTTAGCTCCTTGAGAGCTGGGATTACAGGTCTGCCACCGTGGCCAGCTAATCTAAACAAACAACACTCATCCAAATGAGGAGCCCTCTTGCCGGCAAAACTTGTGGCCTAGACACGTCCGTCTGAAATAAGGTGAAGGATGCTCCACTGCACTCCCAGCCATTCGAGAGCACTTGTCAGGGGCCTAGGAACACACGGGGAAGCTGCAAAGATGCCGGCTCCCCACATCAGTGCGGGAAGAATGAGCACAGGCATGGATTTGGGATATGACAATACCTTCAAGTCTATTGGGAAATGATGGATTATTAATATAATAAATTGGCATTGCATCCACACTCTTTTTCAGGGGTAGGGGAATTCCATAGGAAAAGCAGATTCTGGGTGGAATTAAGAGATACTAGGAACAAAGTACAGAAAAGGAATTTACTAAAGTCAGTACTAAAAAAAAAGAAAAGAGCTCCTCCTCCTCCTTTTGGTTTTTTGAGACAGAGTTTCTCTGTGTAACAGCTCTGGCTGTCCTGGAACTTGCTTTGTAGACCAGATTGGCCTCAAACTCATAGAGATCTGCCTGCCTCTGCCTCCTGAGTGCTGGGATTAACGGTATGCACCACCACCGCCTGGCTGAGAATAGCTCTTCTCTCTTTGTGTGTGTGTGTGTGTGTGTGTGTGTGTGTGTGTGGTTTTAGGCAAGGCCTACATAGTCAAGATGCAAAGATTACATCATACAGTAACCCAGGCAGGGTTCTGTACTGTCCACACCTATTTCCTGCAGCTCTAAGTTATTTATGGGCTGGGCATGGTAGTCCATACCTGCCATCTCAGCCAGCACTCAGGAGGCTGAGGCAAGTTCTACGCCAGCCTGGGCTACACTGCAATATCCTGTCTCAAAGAACAAAATGACAACAACAACCAATTTCTAAAAACGGCCTAGAAAGATGATCGCTGGGTAAAGGTGGCTGCTGCCAAGCCTGATGACCTGAATTTGACCCCCGGTCCCATATGGGAAAGGGAGAGAGCTGCCTCTCATAAACTGTCCTCTGTCTGACACACGTGCTGCAGCACACGTGTGTACACAGGTACATAAAATAAGTAAATGTAACAAAAACTAAAAACAGGGCTGGAGAGATGGCTCAGAGGTAAAGAACACTTGCTGTTCTTGCAGAGGACTTGGCTTTGATTCCCAGTACTCAAATGACAACTCACAACTCTTTGTAACTCCAGTTCCATGGGATCAAACACCCTCTTCTGGCTTCTTTGGGCACCAGGCACACATGCGGTGCAGAGATACACATGCAGGCAAAAACACACATAAAATAAAACTAAATTTGTTTGTTTTTGTTTTGCTTTTCAAGACAGGGTCCCTCTGTCTTGGCTGTCCTAGAATTCGCTTTGTTGACCAGGCTGACTTTAAACTCATAGAGATCTGCTTGCCTCTACCTCCTAAGTGCTGGAATTAAAGGTGTGTGTCACCACCACCAAACAAAACTAAATTTTAATAAATTACAAAACAACTTTCCAAAAAGGACAATTTACAACCTTAGGAGAAAACACATTGTAACAAATAGGAAAAGTAACTTGTAAATCAATGTAGTTAAGAAGATAAATTGCCTGATAGATGGGTAAGGAAGCCCAGAAGGAAATGCACAGTAAGGGACCACAAACAGCCAACAGAGGGGAGGAGCGACTCAATTCCACTGGCGATCAGGGAGTGAAAATTAAAAACATGGGTTGACATTTTCTGCTCATCAGATTGACTGCAACTTAAAGTTGAAACTGAGAATATGCAGCGTTAATGAGTGTGTGGAGGGCATTCATTTTCATAACTGCTTAGCGGTATTAGCGAACGCTCCATCTGTTTTTTGCTGGTGTCTGTCAGGCTGAGAGAAACAGCTAAGGCTGCTTCTGCTACCTTCCAGGTATCATGGGGTGCGATGAGGTTTGTTGGCGGCGGCGGGGGGTGGGGGGTGGGGGGGGGTGATTGCTTTAAAATGACCCAGACAGAGCAATGGCTGTCATGAAGCTGACACTGAGACGCAACCAAAAGGAAGGATTTAGAATTCTGAAGGCCGCAAATCCAGGTTTAAGTATGAAAGGCGAGAAAGGGATATACAGCCTCTAGGTGTATCCTTTCCCTGCTCCCCGAGCAGATGTGCTATGGGGGATGGCAGAAATCCCAGAGGTCTGGGCTGAGTGGACAGGGGCATCCTGGGGTATGGAGAGAGTCTCCCTGTCAAGTCTGGGCAGAGTCAGTGAAGAGCCTGAAGCTGAACCAGTGCGGCTGCGGTTGACCCGCCAAGTCAGTCAAGGACGTCGGCTGGATGGGCCTGGGCTGTGAGGTGGCCTCAAGTCCCAAAGGACTGACTCTTGGGAGGTCACAGGGACACCCACAGAGGACGACTGTCAAGTGCCTATAGGGACACAGGCAGGGCACTCCGTGTGGCTGTGAGCAGGGAGCAGAAGCAATGCAGAGATGAGAAGAGACAAGGCCGAGTCCAGCCAACAGGTCTGATCTCCTGGGCTGAGTCTGTCCTGCTCCACTCATTCATCATTCCAAAAGAATTTTACAAAACACGGACAGGCTGCCAGGCACAGGCTGAGATTTGGGGCGATATGGCAGGGATCCTGACAAGGCACCTGCTCTGGAGGTGATTTGGAGGGAAGAGGGAGTCCAGGAAGGGAAATAAACAGTAAGATAATCTCTGGCAGAGAACTGCAGGGGGGAGAATAAAATGGCGATGAATCAAGAGTGGAGTGGGCGGCGAGAAGAGGAGAGAGGGGCGAGCAAGCTGATGTCACCCAGCAAGAAAAGGCTGGGAGGGAGCCCCAAAGAAAGTAGGCGGGCACTGCAGGCAGAGGGTAATTGCATAAGACAGTGTTGTGCTAATAAGATCATGTTAAGAAAATTAGGCTTTTTCATTTGTAAAGAACTCACTAGTGAATTCTATTTTTAGTTCTTCCTCTGAGAGTTTGCAAATATTTGTTTGTTGGGGCTGCTGGGGAAGATTCTAGGTCCTCGAAGAACCTTTTGGGGATGAGCATCAGGGGAGGACACAGTGCTGTTGAGAAGCACCCACCTGCCACGGGGAGTCACGTCCAGAAAGAACTGCACAAGCGCCAGGAGGTTGTGGTGGTGGTCGGAGACCCAGCTGAGGGAGCAGCACAGTGCCTGGAGCTGTGGGGACAGAGGCACCCTGTGGGCTCGGGGGTGGAGAGAAGGCTGCCTTCACCCCTGCCCTGATGCCCAGTGAACTCAGGGGAGCAAAGGGAATCACGAGGCCACAGACCCCTGAAAAAGCTGCAAGTGGTGCCCTCCCCATGTAGGGTACGCTAGGGGCAAGACAGTTCAGGGACCAGGCTGTGGTACCTTTCCCGGCCACTCTTGGATGTTTTCTAGCAGTAGGAGCAGGAGTTGCTGGAGGTCAGTCTTGGGCAGCAGGCGCAAGCCCACATCCAGGCCTGCGCGACACAGCAGCTCCATCAGGCTCAAAATGCTGGTGTCCGTGTAGGACCTCGGCTGGACTAGGAAACACAGGATCAGGAACTGAAAGGAGAGAGAACCAGGATGGGGCAGGGGTACATGGAATGAGGGAACGGCCAACAGGAAACAGAGTGAGGAATGAGGAGGGGACTCAGAGTGAGAGAAGGGACTGTGGGACCTGTTCCCTGGTGACCAGTGGGGAACCTTCTCTGTACACTTCTTTGGCTATGCTGGCAGTCACAGGCGGATTGCAGGCTTTCAGTAGCATGGGTACCGGGGCCACCACTGAGCCTACAGTGGTGCTGAGCTGGTTCACTGCAGGCACCTGATGATGCTGCCCAGCTAAACTGCTGAGTAGGGCTGGGTTGCACCCCAACACTTGGTGGAGAGGCAGGAAAGGAAAGTTTGGCTCACCTTGTAGATGTAGCTCAGCTTAATGTCCAAGGCTACTTCCTGGGGAGGGTCCTGTGTCTCCTGCCAGCCCAGGCTGGCCTCACTCTCAAGCACTCTGATATAAAGTAGAGACAGTTATCAGTCTACATGATGGGGGGTAATCGAGGAGGTGAACCAGGAGAAAGAGGCAGAGCCAGTGGAGCAGAGAATGCACAGAGGCCCCATTGTCCAAGGCCACTGTCACTGTGTGTCCCAGCATCATGGCTAGGAGAGACCTTTCCCTCCCCCAAGGAGAGGCTTAAAAACATTTATTATGGTTGGGCAGTGGTGGTGCACACCTTTAATCCCAGCACTCGGGAGGCAGAGTCAGGCTAATCCCCATGTATTCTAAGCCAGCCTGGTCTACAAAGTGAGTTCCAAGGCAGTCAGGGCTACACAGAGAAATCTATCTCGAAAACAACAAAACAGCAACACATAAAACACAAACAAACATAAAAAAAAACATTTATTATGCCACTGAGATTCTGATCCAGGGGCAGGCAGCTGGGGGTGCTTCTGTGGGTTACGTTCAAGATGCTGGGTGGAACTACCTTCATGTCAGGCTTGCCCAAGCTGGGAACCTGTCTCTCAATTTACCCTTGCAACCCTGGATTGGGAAGTTCCTGGTCCCTTGCCCCATGGGGCTTCTCAACATGGTGTCTGGATTCCTCCCCCAGAGTTGGAGGGAAGTACACTTTCGACATCTGTGCCTTTCAGACCTGATCTTAAGATGACATTCCATTGTTCCTGCTGATTTCTAACAGCCACACAGGCCACCCTGACTTGGTGTGGGTGGGGACAGAACACCACTGAGTGGTGGTCACTGGGTGACCACATTCAGAGGTCTCCGGCTTCAGCATTCTGGGACCTCTGATCCCCCTAACGATCTCCTACAAAACCCATCTTTGCCTGTTCAATAATGCTACCCACTACATGGTAAGAATCACATGGTAACTCACAAGCAGGTTCGGCGAGTGAGACAAAAATCAGAACAAAGCTAATCCCTGCACAACCCCACCAAAGGCTGGAGTTACGTTGCATCTAACTTTTTGGCCCTGGCGTATCAGAGGGGCAAGGGATCTGTCGCCTACATCCTGGGAAGTTGGCGCCAAGCAGCCAAAGTCAGTGGTGGGGAAGCTGGAGCTGCGCTCAGCCTTTCTTTGGGTTCTTAGCATTTATTAGGACCAGAGAATGGGTGAGGTTGGAGTTTGCACATCTGGGTGTATACTGGGCCCGTGCCAACATGTGAGTGGGTGTCTTGGTTCGTACCAGCCTGGGAGCAGGCACTGGATGCAAGCATGGGTGGGCATGTTTTCAGATGTGCACAAAGACTCGGGCAGCCGTGCGCTGCTACAGAGAAGCAGGCTTCCAGACAGTGTGACGCTGCCAAGGGAGAAGGAGCAAAGAACGTGTGAGCTGGTGACATGTCTTTTTAGAACTGTCTGAGGAAACGAAGTGTGGCTGTGACAAAGCCCTCTCCTCCTTGGGAAGGGATGCCAGACTTCTCGAGTAGAGCTACCTTCTCTTGTGAGTGCCAGATACTTCCCAGCCCTTCTCTTTTTGGACAGCAAAGTCACGAGGGCCCTTCCACACTGTTGGCATCTCTAACTGCTACTGTGAGTGTGATTTATTTACATAGCTGGCAGTGCTGTGTAATAACCAGGGCCTCCTGCATGCTAGGCAAGGACTTTACCCTGGAATGATATCCTGCAAGTGCTATTGGAGATGTAGCATTGGCTAATTCCCACGCCTTCACCTAGTCAGGCCAGGGGGCACCAGGAATTTAAGGCCCATCAGTTCCCATTCTTGCAGCCTGAACTCAGCAGTTGAGGAGTGAGCTCCACAGACAGCTTCTTCCCCAATCACAGATGAGCACTCACTGCCTCCCTTAACGGCCTGGAGTCTGAGTCTCAGCCACACTGTTTTAGACTAATACCAATTTACCTCAAAAAAAAAAAAAAAGCTGGGCATCAAAGAACCTACATATGGAGTTTGTTTTTATTGTGGCTAAGTTAGTCACTGGGAAAAAAAACCTGCCCTTGCTTTGACTGCTGATATTACAAATTGAACAAACAGAACACAAAAGAAGGCCACTGCCACACTTTGCCAAGACAAGGTAGAGCAGTCTTTAAAAGTTCCTACTTGGCCGGGTGGTGGTGGCGCATGCCTTTAATCCCAGCACTTGGGAGGCAGAGGCAGGTGGATCTCCGTGAGTTTGAGGCCAGATTGGCTTACAGAGTGAGTTCCAGAGCAGCCAGGGCTGTTATACAGAGAAACCCTGTCTTGAAAAACCAAAAATCTTCACTAAAAAGTTTGTCAGATATTCTAGGCCTACAGGCCAAAGATGGATGCCCCAACACTGCAGAAGAACCTTGGGCGACTGTTCAGGCAGTAGCTGTCTCTGGCATTTCTATAGTTTCGTTTGCTCTGCACTTCTGTTTACTTAAGTAATACTACATCCTTCTCAGTTCTCTGATGGAGTTGAAGACGAGATGGTTATAGTTACGTTTTTTCTTGTTACCAAATTCAGAAAAAAACTTACATAAAAGATATAAAATTTATAAGGCTGAAAAACATAAAAGCTTAAGTTGTTTATGCAAGATGTTTGAAGGTCTAAAAAGACATTTTTAAAATGGTAATACAAGTTATGATAGAAGTGGTTTAGGTATAAAACTTTGGACTCACTAAGTTAGGATAGATAACAGAGTACTTTCTCTGACCTTCCCAAATACATATGGACTGGATATTGTAAGTATAATTCTTACCTGATAATTGTTTGTATTGTATGTAGTCTTAACTATGCTAGAGTTAAAACCTTTTTTTATTTAGACAAAAAGGGGGAAATGCGTCAGGCAGTGGTAGCATGTGCCTTTAATCCCAGCACTCAGGAGGCAAAGGCGGGCAGATCTCTGTGAGTTCAAGGCCAGCCTGCTCAACAGAGTGAGTTCTAGGATAGGCTCAAAAGCTGCAGAGAGGGGCTGGAGAGATGGCTCAGAGGTTAAAGATGCTGACTATTCTTCCAGAGGTCCTGAGTTCAAGTCACAGCAACCACATGGTGGCTCACAACCATCTACAATGAGATATGGTGCCCTTTTCTGGCCTGCAGTCATACATGGGGGCAGCACATTGTATTGTATACATAATAAATAAAATCTTTAAAAAAAAAAAAAAAAAAGCTGCAGAGAAACCCTGTCTTGAAAAAAAAAGGGGGGGTGTAATGTTGTGGGATATTTGTACACCGTATGAAGGTGTATTGCTGAGATTGGTGTAATAAAAAGCTAAACGGCCAGTAGCTAAGCAGGAGGTATAGTCAGGAATTCCTGGGAGTGAATGGAAATAGATGAATCTAGGTACACAAGAGACGCCAGGAGACACAGAAGCAGCAGGAAGGGCAGTTTATGACAGAACACTGATGAATAGAAATGGGTTAATTTAAATTATAAGTACAGGTTAAAAACAAGCCTAAGCTAAGGCCAAGCTTTCATAATTAATAATGTCTCCTTATTGTTATTTGGGAGTTGGCTGGCAGGACAGAGACTCATTACAATGTAGCATTAAGCAGTGAACACTGCCACAGTTTGTACAAACTGGAGTTAGTTGATATCTCCTTAAATGAGAAGCAGTCCTCTCTGAACCCATGAGGTGTGTGTATGTATGCGCATTACTCCTGGATCCAATCACACTACTGAAGGTAGTTACCACTACCCCAGTGCGGGACAGGATGTTCTTCCGGGGTGTTGTCATTATTGTACCTGCTGGTGTCTGAAGAGGGTGTCCCATCTGAGAACCAAGTGGGCCAGACTCCTGACTCCAGAAAACAGCACTAGAATGTTCTTGAAGGGGCAGACCCAAATCCAGGCAATCCTTTGGCTGGCCTTTTGTTACAGCTTGGATAAGAAATGCCCCCAAAGGATCCTATGTTGAAGGTTCAGTCGCTTCATGAACTAGTGAGCTTGTAGTGGAGTGGACTGTTAACAGATGAGGTGTGGCTGCAGGAAGCACCCACAGGGCGTGATTTTCTAGGGCACAGTTGTCTCCTCCACGGCTGAGCAGATCCTCCACCAGGCCCTACACCTTGCCATGAAAGCAGTGAAGACAGCTGATCCCAGACAGAACCCCCTGAAATGGTGAGCTTGCAGACATCTGCCCTCCTCCCTTAGATGGTTTCTGTCAAACACACTGACAGCTTTGTGGTCAAGAGGCAGCGCTGAGGATCACAGCTACCTAAGAGCCTTCCTGCTGTTCCCAGGGCAGAGGAGACAGCCCAGCCTTTGCTGCAATGTGGGCCCAGCCCCTTGCAAAGATGCTGAAAAGCTCTAACTCCTGATGCTGATCTATCTTCACATACTGGCCTCTCTTCTGCCCTGCCATTCCCCAAATCCTCCCACTTTCTGGACCTGTGATTTGCATGGTGCAGCTGCCAAAGGGCTGCGCCTTTCTAAGAGGAAGTCTGTGTGTGTCTGAGTTGCGTACCTTGTCTGCAGGGGTGGAGGAGTGTGCGCGCGTGCGTGTGTGCGCATGTGTGTGCATGAGCGTGCACTTGTGTGAATGCATTGGGAGACAGTCAATGGCCTCCTCTCATCACTCCTACCTTGCTTTCTAGTCAGGAAAGCTTGTGACAGCCGAGCCACCTCACTGAACCTGGGTCTCACCGTTTCAGCTAGACTGGCTGACCAGCAAGCTCTTGCCATCTTTTGTCCCTCTCTTCCAGAGTGTGCCTCACTTCCCGTTGTTCTGGGAACCCAAACTCAGGCCCTCATGCTCCCACAGCAAGCGCTTTACCAACAGAGCCGGCTCTCCAGCCCTGTCAGAAAATCGTGAAGCACATTTCAGAAGAGAGATGGTGGCAGAAACCTGAGGTTAGGAACAAACAGCGCAAAACATGGCTTTCGCACAGCAACTAGAGGGACAGCCAGTCATGCACTGTGTGCAGATGCCTTTCAGTCCTTATTTCAGCCTGATCTGTTATGAGACTCTGGGGATAACACCAGAGGTGGCCCACAAAGAGCCATAGGTAGTCACGTGGGTAGAATAAGGATAAGAAAAACCCAGAGTGAGCAAACGGCACAATGCCAGCATCTAAGAGTGGCCAAGAACCAGGACGGACAGGACCATGGGATAGAGGTGGCCTGCTCTAGCATTTGTCTTGTCTGTTCCTCAAGATGTTGTGCCCTTGGTGAAGGGCTGATGGAACTATCTGGATGCTTCCCAAATACTTTGCAGGAGTTGTCTTTCAGCTCCACGATGGTATCTGGAGCGCTCTCAAATGTAGCAGCCACTTTACAGCAACCCAAGAAACAGCCCTGAGCATCCATCTTCAGCACCCACCTGCTCCAGGGAAGAGGAAGGAAGAAGAATCAATGGATGCAGAAAAATCTCCATTCTCAGGGGCTTGGCAGGGACTCAGGTCTGCTCTTACAAGCCACAAGAAAAATGCTCTGGTGGCCATTGATGGGTCCTCCAGGCCCACTCTGAATCCTCCCTGGGCAAGAGGGTTAATGGTTATGCCAATGTCCGGGGCCCATTAAAGGAGGGGGGGTTGAAAGGCATGCCTAGAGCTGTGTGTCTAGACAGAGCACACATGACCTGTAAAGATTGATCTTAACATTGGTATGCAGATCCTAGACACTGTATTGCAAACTGTTTTTCTTTCCTATGAAAATACTTAATAAGATGTCTTTAGTCTTAAGAAAACTAAACCATGCCATCTTTATTCAAAGTCAGAACACAATGAACCAAGTAGAAATTATATGCTTTTAATGTTAATGAAAGTGAAATTTTCTAAATAAATGTTTAAAGCATATAAAAAAAAAAAGAAGAAAGGCACGCCTAGGAGTGAGACCATGTGGCACATCAACTCCCCTCTTCCAATTTGGGTCTTCACTGTCCCTGGCCAAGCTCGAGTCTGTGCGCTAACATTTGTGTGAACAGATGATTGGAGGCTTCTGGGAAGAGCAGAGTCTCCAGTGTATCTCCAATCTCCCAGGTGGGCTCTGTGTGTCACAAGTGGCTTCTTGATCCCCTCCACCCCAGGCTCTCTGGCATGCTTTGCTTTTCCCGAGTGTGATTCGAATCCCCCAACTCATCCAAGACACAGTAGGGTGTGTTAGAAAGCAGCAAGAGGCGGATTACACCCGATATGGAGCGCTGCACTCCAGAAGGGAAAGGGGCAGAAGCGTGGCAGGCTGGCACATGCGTGGGGTATTTATAGCAGAGCCAAGTGTGGCTGGGCTTGGCAGACAATTACTAAACACAGTCGTGGAACAGGTTCTTAAGAAATCACCCGCTTTCTTGCAGGGGAACATCCGGCAGCTAAAGAAAGGGTCCCAGCTCTGCCTGGGTGGAGGGACTGCTGCCGGATGCAGGGTGGGGATATCTCAAAGGAGTTCTCAAGGGAGCTGGGATGTGCTGTGAGTTGGAGAACAATGTAACACACAACACTTGTATAGCCTCTATCTGGTCATCACCCTCCCAACAACAGTCATTGATAGTGTGTGCGGCTCTGTTCCTAGAGGGCAGGGATGTGCTCACACAATTAGTTTCACTGTCCACCACCAGCACCAAGCCCAGTATAGGCACAAAATGGAATCATGCAAAATAGAACCTAGTGGAAACTGTATGCAAAATAGTGCTTGGTGCTGAGGATATAGCTCAGCTGGTCGTTTGTCTAGCTGGTAGGAGGCCCTAGGCAGAGGGAGTTTTCCTTTCTTCTTCTTTTTCTTTTTTTTTTTTCTGCAACGAAGTTTATTTTAGATACGAATGGTATTTTTGAGACAGTCATACTGTGTAGCTCTGTCTGGTCTAGACCTCCTTGTGTAGATCAGACTGGCCATGAACTCACAAAAATCTGCCTGTCTCTGCAGTCTGGGACTAAAGGATATTCAAGGGGTTTCCATTTTATGCCAGACACACTGGTGTGGACCTGTAATCCCAGCACTCTAGGAGGCAGAGACAGGAAAGCAGCCTTGAGTTCAAGGCCAGCCCTGTACACATAGAAAATTCTAGGCCAGCTAGGCCTGAAGAGGAAGACTCTATCTTTAAAAACAATGTTCGGGGTATAGCTCAGTTGGCACAGTGCTTGGCTAGAATTCAGGAAGCCTGGGTTTAATCTCCTGCACTAAACAGAGAGTCTGAGGCCTGCCTGAAAGGTATGAGACCCTACCTCAAAACACCCAAACACACACCCTCTCCCAGCCCAACAATGATAGAAAGCTGGGATCGGCTGGCCAGGAGCCGCTGTACGCGTTAGTCAAACAGATCTGAAGAGAGACTGGAGTTTGCCAGGGGGAGGCGTAATTTGGACTGAGTAGTCTGGGATCCACCAGTGGAGGGAGGCAGGGTCTGAGTAAGGAGCAGAACTCTTCCAGCCTGGTTGTCTGAGCTCTAAGCCCAGAAGGCCACACTGTTTGCTGACTGACACTTGCTCCCACAGGCAGTCTGTGTGCAGCAGTTCCTATCCTGTATGCTAAAGTCACTAGAAAACCAGAGAGAAGGCGGCAGTGCAGGAGGAGAGCTACACACCTTGTGCGGTGCTGGTAGGGCCCCTGTGGATACAGGGCAGGGTTGAAGGCTCCCAAGCTGTGAAACACCTGCTTGACCTCTTGCAGCGAGGGGCACCACAAACGCACGTCTTCATCTGTTGAGACAAAGGAGGCAGAGTTAAGACTGGGGAGAAGAGGTGGGTAACACTTCCCCTGACGCAGTCCCCAGCTCCGGCCCACTAGTTTCTCCACATCTTGGTGGCGGTGGGAACATTGGCCGCACAAGTGAAGCGACAGGTGCTTTGTGTTTTTAGGTACTCATGTGCTACAGGAGCTCATCTGGTCTTCCTCCAGGTATGAGCTGCACGGAAGCACACAGGCCAGAGGCCATGCCTGACCGTTCGTTCACACCAGGTGGCAGCTGGGCTCAGCTACTCATAGCCAAGTGAGACACAGCTGCGGCATCTCCCTGCTCCCTGCCACAAACGAATGATGTGATTTTGTACCCACTGCTGCTGAGACCTCTGTGGGCTTCCTGGGCCACTGTCCTGGCCAGGCCAGGCAGGAGCAAAGCTTGCCTCCCTTTCAGGCCACATCAACCTGCTCGCATTTCTCTGTATTATCTTATCTTTAGTTACTTGCTTCTAGTGGCCTCTCCTCAAACAGTATACAAATTACAGGAATGCTAGTTCATTTCTGTAAACCTAGCACTTGAGTGGAGGAGGCAGGAGGATTGCTGTGACTCTCAGGTCAGTCTTGGCTACAGAAATGAGGCCATCTCTCAAAAATAAAAATTAAAAATAGAATTACTGCAGAGGAAGGGCCATATCTGCATTTATTTCCAGGGCCTAGGAGCAGCCAGACTGGAAGAAACTGAATGAATGAATGAATGAATGAACAGAGACTCCACACAGCATGACTAAGCAGTTCACAGGCACAACGGAAGCTGTGAACAGTCACAAGGTGAGGAGGCAGTGGAAAGCCACAGGTGTTCTCAGATGTTGAATCAAGACCTTGGAGGCTGGGCTAAGACATTTGAGTAGCACCAGGAGGGTGAGTGTCCCACCTGAGGTGGAAAGTAAGGGGGGGCGGGCGCTTCATCCTCTGTCCTCTGGGAGCACTCGTCCAAGAGGGAGAGAAGCCAGGTAGATAAGCAAAGGCCCAGGGTGTCCCTGCAGAAATCCAAGGCAGGAAAAAGGTATAGAGCGTGGCCAGGGATGCCGGTGGGTGCCTGTAGACTGAATTTGGAGGCAGAGGCAGGAAGATCACTCAAGTTTCCAGCCCAGCCTGGTCTACAAACAAGACTGTCTTAAATAGGCAGAATCAAGAGAGCAGGCAAGGCGGCTCCACAGGGAAAGATGTCTGCGGCTAAGTCTGACAGCCCGAGTTTGATCCCTGAGACCCATTTAGTGGAAGGAGTCACTGCGCACAAGCTGTCCTCTGCTCTCCACGCCTGAGCCGTGACAAGCATGCCCATCAACTGAATACACATGCAAATAAAGAAAAATGTCATGAAATATAAAATAAAACAAAACCCAAAGGTGAAGTGGAATCGAACCTGCCTAGGGGTGGGGGAGCTGGCTGCAGCGGGCAAGTGAGGCATGCCACAGGTAATGTGAGGGAAGCGCGACCCCCCCCCCCCTCCCCACAAGAGGTACAGCCATGACAAAAGCAGATTAACAGGAAAAAGTATGGTGGGACCAGAAGGAAGATGGGCCACAGCAAAGGGGAAAGGAAATGGCAGCGTCTTGAGGCCTAGAAAAGGGGCACCTCCTTCCACAAGAACCATGTAGGGCTGTTCCCTAAACTTGTGAAGTCTCAGCAGGTCACACCATCTGCACCTGGCCGGGCACAGGGTCTTTGAAAGCTAGCCAGGGCCACTGCTTCAGCAGGAGTAGGGTGTCTCTCTCCTTAGAAATGTATATGGGTCGGGACTAACCAAGTAAGTAATGAGACTCCTGTTGTTGTTTTCCTCCCTCAGGCAACCTAACAAGTCAGAGAGCAGTAATGACAGCCCTCGACCTCCTCACAAATGAGCTGAAAAGCGTAAAGACTCCAAAACACAATGCGAGTCCCTGAGCCAGAGCTCTGTTTACCTGGGCCTCTGGGGGGGCCTCTGCACGTACATGCACGCACACGTGGGCGGGAGCGTGAACTTTCCAGAGAGGGGAAGAGAATGGACCTAGGGCGAGGCCCGGCTGGGCTGGAACATCCTGCCAGGCCCTCTGAGCCTCAAGGGGATGTGTCCTGCCCCACCTCAGCCCACACAGGTGCTCAGGGCTCGAAAACCCCTCTGAGGGCAGCAGGGCTGAGCACGAACGTTGGCGTCACACCTCGTCTTTCTCCAACACAGTGCCACCAGACCTGAGGGTCGGCGCAGTTTCAAAGGAAGGGGGCCCAGATGTGGGGATAAATCAGTCCCATCAACAGCCCTGGAAGTTGGTTCTTGGAGACAGGAAAATACCACCCAGAGCCCATAATTAAGGCTTCCTAAGTAGGCCATGTGCTCAGCTTTTCCTCAGCTCTCTGTCCCAAATGAGGGATTTCTGGAGGCTGACACATAAGAAAATCCAGACTCGAAGCCTCCAGGCTGTCTTCCTATCGAAGTTTCTCCACACACAAGACAGTCATTTTAGGTGACTCCAGAGCAGTCCTCGGGCATGGGGGCTTTTCAGTGCCAGCGTGGGCAGCTGGGCTGTGCCAGAGCCTGGGGCTGGAGGCGGCCCTCTGAGTGGCTCTCCTGGGATGGAACAGACACTTTAAAAGGAAAAACGGTATCTGGCCTAAAATAAAAGTGACTTTTCCATCTGTGTCACGGAAGAAGCTGTTTTTTCAAGGCTGTGCTCCCGGCACTGGTGACACGGAATGAGAAAACCACACGTGTCCTAAGCACTCTTGCAGCCACTTGGCCAGCGCCAGCCATTCTGAGCCTGGCTCCCAACCCCCTTTCTAGGCCTCCATCACTCATCTTGGGTCAGCACAGGTATGCCAACAGTGAAGCGGGCACCCTGGCTCTTGTGCCTGTCACCTCACCCCAGGTCGGGTGTCTACTGAGCAACACCATCTAACTCAGCCTGGGCCCTAATTTTCTGAAGTCCCATATACCTCAGGAGGAAAGGAGGCCCCAGGAAGGGGAAGAAACAGACTCTCTTTAAAAAAAAAAAAAAGAAAGAAAGAAACACTTCCCAGGGAGTGTAGGGGAAGCTGGGGAACTGTCTTACTTCCCATTCCAGCTCCCATTACTTAACTTCCCTCCGCACTTTAGTGCTTACATTTAAACTAGTTTCAGTATGACTTGCTTTAGTCAGTGAAAATGTTCATTCACTCAGCCACTGTTGACCGAACACGGAGTAGGAGTTGTTGTAAATGATCCTGGAGGCCAGAGCATCGAGAACTAATGGAAACTGAACCGGGGAGTGAGACACTAGGTGGCCCAAGTGGCATGCAGGAAGTGTCCAGGATGAGTTACAGTGGCAGAATAGGCTCAAAGAGACCTGAAGTCATGGTGGATTTTAGAAGCACGGGAATGGGTGTGTGGCTGTGGGATGGAGACAAGGGCATTGAGGCAGAAGAGCACCCAGAAATAAAAGGCAAAGGGAAGTCACTGCTCTTAGGAGGTGACCCTGTCATCAAAGGGATAAAGGAAACTCCTCTAGCCAATCAGGACTTTAGTTTTTCTTTTTGTGCTCCGGGAGGGACCCAGGCTCTTGCACATGCTAAGCACATGCTCTACCACTGAGCTACATTCCCAGGGTTTGAGTTCATATTTTAAACCCATGTACATTTCATCACCCCAACCACAGCGTCAGCTCGGGGCACAGACAGCCATTCTCCCTAGTACTGACATTGCCTCTTCCAGCGCCCTCCATAAATCCTGCTGTTCTTGCTGTTTCTCCCCTTTTGTTAGTCTTGAACTTGTTCCTTTGAAATCTCTCTTCCACTCTCTCTCTCTCTCTCTCTCTCTCTCTCTCTCTGAGATAGGGCATTACCGCATACCCTAGGCTGGCCTTGAACTCGCGACAATCCTGTCTCAGTTCCCAGTTCATTTTGCATTTGTGCATTATGCTCTCTTCTCACTCATCTGAGCAGAGCCCCTCTCTCTGCTATCCCTACCAACCTCCCTACCATGTGATCTACCCTGCATGCCTCCCTGGCATCTCTGTGGGCCTCTGGCCTGTTTATTCATGGCTCTGCGTACAGCATAGATGATGGCGTCCCCAGGTCACCTCTCCTTTCCTCTGTCCTCTGTAACACACACCACTGCCTGGTGTCACCTAACACCAGAGTATTCAAGGCCCCCACCATTCAGACTGTATAGTGCCAGACCACAGAAGCACTCATACTGGCGAGAAAGAAAACATACAAAAGCTAAACAAAACCAGCTATGCTTAAAGAACCATCAAGTCTATGTTTCTATGGTGAAAAAGGAGTCTGGGGCAGTGCAGATGACAGCTGGAGCCGAGGCCTGACTGTACCTGTGGTCGGCCTGCATTGCTCCTTGTTCTGCTCTCAAGATCAAGGTCATCTCAGGGTCCAAGAAGACAACTATAGCCCAGCTATCACATCTCAGCTCCAGGAATTTTCCTCTTTCTTTCTTAATAAGCATACATTCATTGTGCAAGATACAATATTTCCATACTGTTTGGTTGGAAGCATCACTCCAGCTCCCTAACACCCCTTTATACAAAAGGTCTGGAATATTTAGTTGGGGGAGCCTCATCCCAGCCCCTTGGCATCCATCTTTGGAATACTGGGCAGGAAACTCCATTTCAAGCCCCCTCCCCTGGGAGTTGCCTTAGTCTAAACCTTACCTCCGAGAAAGCTTGCCAAATGGTGACCCCTCCCCAGGGAGGGTTAAGAAATCTCGCCAAATGGTAACCCTCTTCCCAGGGAAGGTCAAGACCACTCCCGCAGGCTATTTAAACTGCCCCCCAGAGAATAAACATGTGATCTCTAGGTTTTGCGTGGACTGCCCTTTCCTCTCTTCCCCTCTCCATGCTTTCCCTGGGTCACCCGGGAGCATTGCATTAAACATGGGCATCTTTTAATTCAGTTTAATTCGGTCTGATTGAAATTATTTGCATCTTCGGAGAGGCTCATCTTAAGAAAAACCTAACACATACGTGTATATCATGTGTTAAACACACACACAATAGATCTGTGAGAGAACATATTTGTCTTTCTGAGTCTGGCTTAATTCAACATGATGAGCTCCAGTTCTACTCATTTAACTAAAAAATTATGTCATTTTATTCTCACTATATAGCCTTGGCTGACCTGGAACTTGCTATGTAGACCAGGCTGGCCTCCAACTCAAAGTCCTACCTGCTTCTGCCTCCCAAGTGTTGGACCCAGAGGTATGTGCTACTAAACCTGGATGCTGCTTGATTTTGTTTTCTTTTGTTTTGTTTTTTGAGACAGGCTTTTCTCTGTGTAGCCCTGGCTGTCCTAGAACTCACTCTAATTTAGAAGAGGAAAGGGTGTATTTGGCTTACAGGTTTCAATCCAGCACTGAGAGAAGTCAGGGCAGGAACTCAAACAAGAGTAGCAAGAGGAGAGAAACGAACAGAAGAAATATAAGTAGGAAGGAATGAAATCCAAGTATTCTCATTTGTAGATATGATTTTAGAAGAGACCATATCCCCAGAGTGGTGGCACATGTCCTCAGTTTCAGCAGAGATAGGTGACTCTAAGTCTGAAGTCAACCTGGTCTGTATCTCTTGCTTCAGACCAGCCAGGGTTACACAGTGAGACTCTTATCTCAGAGCCAGAGAATCTTTTAGAACTGTAATCATCAGCTCTTTCAGAGAAGTGGCAGAGTGCACCCAGGAATCAGTAGCCCACTTGGAGACTAGCCGGAAACAAGCTGGGGAAGGCAGCAGGGCAGCAGTGCCAGTGCCGCTCAGACGCCCACAGTCCACCCCCACCCTGGAATAAACCTGACCAAGGAAGCCAGAGACCTCTGCAATGGAAACTTCAGAACACCTGAGGAAGAAGACGTAGGAAGAAGCTAGAAGATGCTGTCCTACCAAAAGTAATTTACAGATTCAATGCAAGCACATTAAAATCCAATACCAGTCTTCACAGAAATAGAAAAACTTCATATTTATTGACTAGGGATGTACATCAACGGAACAGAAAAGAAGTCCAGATAGAAACTTGTGTAGGTACAACCATCTGCTTTTTTGACAAAACACTCATTTGTGCTCAAATAAACTGAATATTTACACATAGAAGAATGAAACTAGATCGCTATCTCTCCTCCCAAACAAAACCCAACTCCAAACGGATTGAAGACCTTAATGTAAGACCCCCAAACTCTCAAACTACTAAAGAAAAAGCAGGGAAAACACTTCAAGATATGCACTTCAATAAAGGCTTTCAGAGAACGCTAGCTGCTCAGTAAATATGGCCAACAATGGACAAATGAAATTTGTCATGAAATTAAATAGCATTTGTACAGCAAAGGAAATCTGTCAATCATGAGAAGAGGAAGTCTGCAGAATGGGCAAAAACCCATTCTGTGTGTGCCAGATACACATCTGACAAAGGATTAATCCTGTTAATAGAATATGCAAAAAACCAGCAAGAAAACAGACAACCCCATTAGAAACAGGGGCCATGGAACTGAACAGAGAGCTCACAAAGGAAGAAGTACAAATGGTCAATAAACATCTTAAAGGGTGTTCAACATCTTTAGCCATCAGCAAAACTCAAACTAAAAGGACACCGAGAGTCCATCTCATCCCAGTCAGAATGTCTATCATCAAGAAAACAAGTTACCAGGGGCCCGTAGTGCTGACCTTACTTCCCAGCACTTGGGAGGCAGAAGCAAGCAGATTTCTGAGTTCAAGGCCAGCCTGGTGTACAGGGCAAGTTCTAGGACAGCCACACAGACAACCCCCTACCCCAAAAGAAAACAAGTGACAAGCAGCGCAAGCACGGTTGTGGGGAAAGGGGAACTTTGTGGGAGTATAAATTGGTGTAGCCACTATGGAAATCAGTGTGGAGGTTTAACAAAAGGCTAAAAATAGAACTACTGTACGACTAACTATGCCACTCCTGGACATACACCAAAGGACTCAGCATACCACAGAGATACATGAGCATCCACGTTCAGTGTGTCTCTGTTCAGATAGCCAGGAATAAGAAACAGTCTGTCGGCTGATGAATGGGTAATGAAAATAAGGTTCATAAACACATGGAATTGTATTCATCTCTAAAGAATAATAATAACTGCAGGGAAATGGAGTCAGAAAATATTTTTAAAAAACTAAATGGCCCAGGTTCTGAAAGACAAATGCGACATGTTCTCTCTCTTGTATGTGGATCTTAGCTTTGGGTTTTGAATTTTCTGTGTTTATCTGAAATGAATGTCTCTAGAGGCCAGCAAACTAGAAAGGGATCATGAAGGGGAGGAGAAGACATGGTGGGGGAGAGTAGAACACATATAAAAATAGAAGTGGGGTGATGGAGGAGGGTCATCTTTCTATCTGTTGTTTCATTGGTTAAGTAATAAACTGCTTGGCCTCTGATAGGACAGAAAATTAGGTAGGCGGAGTAGACAGAACAGAATGCTGGGAGAAAGAAGCTGAGTCAGGGGAGTCGCCATGATTTTCACTCCCGACACAGCCGCAGGTTAAGATCTTCCCTGGTAAGCCACCTCGTGGGCTACACAGATTATTAGAAACGGGTTAGGTCAATATGTAAGAGCTAGCCAATAAGAGGCTGGAACTAATGGGCCAGGCAGTGTTTAATTACACAGTTTCCGTGTAATTATTTCAGGTAAAGATAGCTGGGTGGTGGGAAGCGGCCCGCCGCTCTTATTACTACAGTGGGGAATACTGGTGTAGAAATGTTTAAGTTGGGATGGGTGTGGGGAGACAGGAGAGAAGATGTGGGCGGAGGGATAAGCAAAACATATGGAAAGCCACATGGAAACCTACTACTTTACAAACTAATTTAAAAATGTGATGATGATGACGATGATGACGACGAGGACGAGGACGACAAAGAACTTCTCCAGGCTGGGGATACAGCTCAACTGATAGAGTGCTTATCTAACTTCATGAAGCCCTGGGTTGAAGCCCTGGCACCATATAAACTGGGTGTGGCAGTGCATGCCCATAATGTCAACACGGAGGTGACAGCAGAAAGGTCAGCAGTGCAGCCATTCTTGGCTACACAGTGAGTTCACGGCCAGCCTGGTATACAGGAGACCCCGCCTGAACAAAGGAAAACAGAAGTCCCTAACAACGTCAAATCACAGAAAGTATTTGGGTGAAGAATCTGAAGTTAAAAAGAAACCCTCTCTCATTGTCTGGTCACTCTGTCCCTCTAAGAGGTTGGTCCCTCAGAATCTGGAGTTTCTTAGCCCCAGCTACCACCAGGATCCCCTGGGAACTTTAGACAGGTCTCATGCCAGTATGGTGTTGAGTGAGTTCCAGGTCTCCACTCTCCTGAGCTTTTGGCAGCCCATGATGCAATAGAACTTGGAGATAATGGCTGGACAGGTAAGGGATGCAGAGCTTCAGAGGGCCCGGGAGATGAGTTAGATGGCAGCCGAGCTGGAGCACAGTATGAGTGACTGTCCCCGCAGTCCAGCTGGGCCCACAACCCTGACCTTGGGGTACAAAACAGCACAGCCAGAGCTTGGCCAACACCTCTATCTCCACAGCTGGAGGACATGAAAGGATCAGAGCAGCTATCCGAGGATGTCTGTGGCAGGCAGGCGATGTACTGGTTCTACCCATTCTACTCACTCATCAGATAACTGCCCAAGTCCTGTGATGTGCCAGGCTCAGATGGCTGCCAGGAACCCCACAACTTAGAACTGAAAACAACACAAAGACAAGACCCTGGGGGTTTGGAGACGGTCTGGAAGGTAAAGATGCTCACCACTCTGTCTGATGACCAGAGTTTAATCCACAGAACCCACGTGAGGAAGGAGAGAAGAGGCTCCCATAAGTTGCCACCTGACTTCTACATGTGCACTGTGACATGCACCACACACACACACACACACACACACACACACACACACAGTACATTTTTTTAGTTGTGGTTGAGATGGAATTTCACTGTGTAGCTAGCCTGGATGGAACTCCTTGTTTAGACCAGGCTGGCCTCAAACTGTACTGGTGTTAAAGGTCTCTACCACTACAGTGGCAGAAATAAATAACGTGAATTTGATCACAAGCAACACATAAGTCAGGTTTGGTGGCACACACTTGTAATGCCAGCACTTGGGAGGTAGAGACAGGAGAAGCAGAAATTAAGTTATTTTTGTCCACATACTGAGTTTGAGGGCAAACCAGGCTATTTGAGCCCCTCTCTGAAAAAAGAAAGTGGGGGGTATGGGAGTAGATCTTGAAGAAGTTAAGGGGATAAATATGATCAAAACACAAAATTCTCAAAGAAATAATAAACATATATATCAATATTTAATTTGAAAAAGCAAGCCCCCTTGTCCTAGCTTAGTTTCTGTTACTGTGATAAAACACTGACCAAGACCAGCTTTGGGAAGGGTTTGTGGCCTACATCTTCTGATCATCATCGAGAGAAGTCACCTCAGGAATGCAAACAGGGCAGGAACCCGGAGGCAGGGACTGAAGTAGAGACCATGAAGAAAGTTGCTTCCTTAAAGGCTCAACTATCTTAACACCTGCTCAGGGCTGGCATCACCTACAGTGGGCTAAGTCCATGCACATCAATTAGGGATAAAGAAAATGCCCTACACACTTGTGCCTTTAGGCCAAGCTTAGATAGGCAATACCTCAACTGACTTTCCATCTTCCTAGATGATGCTAGGGCTTGACAAAATAAAACAAAAAACTAACCAGCAAAAACCAATGCCTTGTTAGCCTGACACACAAATACATTAAACCATAACTTTTCCTATCTTGTTTTGTTCAAGATTATCACAATATATTACACAGTCCAACCTTTGAAAGCCCCACTATCTTTAAAACTTTCAATAAGGGGCTATAAAGACAGTGCAGGGGTTAAAGCACTTGTAGCTCTTGCTCCAATTTCCCAAAACCACCAGTAGTTCCTGTTCCAGGGGATCCAAGACCCTCTTCTGACCTCTGTGGGTACCAGGCATGAATGTAGTAAACATACATACGTGCATGAAAAATACTCTTACATATAAAATAAATAAACCTAAAATTAAATTAAATAAAAAAACTCAATAATTTAAAGTCAAAGCGTCTTTCAAATATTCATATTCAACCTTTTAACTGTGAGTTTCTATAAAATTCAAATTCAATTACATGCCTTCTTGTTTCAAGGGAAGAACCAGGGCAGAATTACAATCAGATCAGAACAAAAGCAAACTCCAGCAGCGCGATAAGTCAGTGTCTGACATTTGGTGCACACTCACGACCATCCTTGGTAGCCTTGGCTCTCCTGCTCTGCGATCCACAGCTCACAAAGCTCAGCTCAGTCCCAGGCTGTCATCCCATGGTCCTGACATCTTCAATATGCTCAGGTCTCCACTGGCCTCTTTAGGGACTCCAACGCTGCCATACGGCACCAAACTCAGCTCTTGCAGCCTTCACTGCAGCTGAGGCTGTTTACCAATGGCCTCCTGCCCTCTCTAGGGAGACTGTAAGCCTGCCACGCGGTGCCAAGTCTCAGCTGCTCATCATGACCACTTTGTGCCTTCAAACCATCAGCATGTGTGAGTCTCCTACACACTACCAAGTTCAGTTTCCATCCTGAGCTGCACCTCAATGATGCTGATCTCTTATTCAAATCATAGCTGATTTTCCCAGTTCCAGATAGGCGGCATCGATCATCTCTAATAAAGGTTTCGTATCAGTGGGGCTGATCTGTTGTTAATCATGGCTGATCCTTCAGCCTCACTTGATCAGAAACAACAGATTCTTAATTCGATATATAGATCATAATAGCATATATATCATCATATAATAAGATAATCATGGGTGTGTGTGTGTGTGTGTGTGTGTGTGTGTGGCCTCCACTGTCTTCACGGCTCTCCGCATTCTTCAGTCCTAGTTAGGTATCTAACGCTGTGATAAAATGCCAACCAAAGACAATTTGGGGAAGAAAGGGTTTATTTCACCTTGAAGATTATATTCCATCACTGAAGGACGTCAGGGCCTGAACTCAAATCAGGAACCTGGAGGCAGGAACTGAAGCAGAGATCATGGAGGAGCGCTGCTTTCTGGCTTGTTCCCCTGAGTTGCTCAGTTTGCTTTCTTACACACCCCAGAGCCACCTTCCCAGAAGTACACCACCTACAATGGGGTTAGACCCTCCCACATCAATCACTGATCAAGAAAACTTCCCCACAGGCTTGCTCAAGACCATTCTTAGGAAGTTATTTTCTCAACAGAGGTTCCTTTCTCTGAGATGACAGCTGATCTCTTGTCCACTTGATACACACATTCAACCACTCAAGTACAGTGTTTCCTTCCTCATCTCCTCAAGATGTCATGTCTAATATTAATAGCACAACAGAAAACTTTTCAAATTTTAAAAATACCACAATCTTAAAAACTCCAACATTTTAAAAGTTCAGTCTTTTTAAAATAAACCAAAGTTTCTCAACTGTGGACTCCTTTAAAATCAAAAGCAAGCTAAATGCTTTCTTATTCCAAGAGGGACAAACCAGAGCACAGTCACAATCAGATCAAAGCAAACCCCGAGTCTGACTGTGTCGCCATTTTCACTCATGCTTTCTTGGGCTCCGAAGGGCTCAAGCAGCTTCACGGCCCTGGACCCACCATCCAGAGCACACATTGCAATCTCATAGGCTCAGGCTGGCTCCATGCCACAGCTGCTGGTGTCTCTTTGGTGGTCATCCCACAGTCCTGACATCTCCACAATGCTGTGGCCAGGACAACCAGGCTGCACCTTCACCAATGGCCTCTCCTGGGCTCTCATCAGGGACTCTGACCCTGACATATAGTGTACCAAGTTTCAGCTTTTCTCCATGACCCCTTTAATCCTGGGGCTTCTACTACAACTGAGCCTGCACCTTCACCAATGACTTCTGGTCGTCAAGTTTCAGATTCTTTCTTCCATGATCCCTTTCAATCCTGACACTCCCATGATATCAAGAGCACCATCTGGGAGATTAGTCATAGGCTCGCCTACAGGTCAATTTTATGGAGGCATTTTCTCAATTAAGGACCCTTCTCTCAGATGTCTTGAGCTTGTGCTAATAGCCAGCACCTTTTCACAGTCCCACAGAAAAGCCCAGTAAGCTCTAAGCACTCAACAGCTTTCAGGCCAACGTTCTCAGCTCCTTCTATAACCCATCTAAAAACCACACGCCAAACCTGTCACAGCGATACCTCATGACTGGGATAGCAATTTCTGACCTATTTTGGTTTCTATTGCTGTGATAAGACACTAACCCAAAGCAGCTTGTAAAAGAAAAGGTTTCTTTAGCTTATACTTTCCCATCACAGTCTGTCACTGAGGAAGGCCAAGGCAGGAACTCATGCAGGACAGGAACCTGGAGGCAGGAACTGAAACAGGCCATGGAGGAACACTCCTTACTGGCTTCCTCAGCATGTTTTCTTATACAACTAGGACTGGCACCACCCACAGTGAGCTGGAACTCACTCTGTAGACTAGGCTGGCCTTAAATTCAACTCAGAGATCCACCTGTCTATCTCTCCCAAGTTTTGAGAACCCAGTCTTAAAATAAGTAAGTTTTTAAAAATACTACTCTAGAGCAGTGGTTCTCAATCTGTGGGTCTCAACCCCTTTGGGGGTCAAACAACCCTTTCATGGGTGTCACCTAAGGCCATCAGAAAACACAGATATTTGCATTATGATTCATAACAGTAAAAAATTATAGTTTCGAAATAGCAACAAAAGTAATTTTATGGTTGGGGGTCACCATGACATGATGAGCTGTATTTAAGGTCACAGCATTAGGAAGCTGAGAACCACTGCTCCAGGGGTTAGTGACTGTAATACCAATACAGATGAAACTGGGGCAAGAGCATCAAGAATTCAAGGAAATGGTGAAATTATGTGTACATCAAATAATTATTTTAAAATAAATTGCTTTATGATTCACTATCACTGAAAGTTTTGGGGGTGCTTGACACAAGCTTTTGAGAAAGAGTTTCATGTATCCCAGGCTGGCCTCAGCTTTGCTATGCGGCCAACGATGACCTTGAACTTCTGACCACCGAGATGAAAGATGTGTGCCACCCCCCCTTTTTAAACTCTCTGCTGGGGATCAAACCCAGGGCTTTGGACAGGCTAGGCAAGCATTCTACTAATAGCGTGACATCTCAACCTTGAATTCCTTTCTGTAAGAAGAACTTTGTGAACACTGTTTCAGAGTTAGAGAGCGAGGCCAGAGAGGAGGAGGAAGGTGAGAAAATGAAAGAAGCGCTGGCAGAAAGTGACTTGCCACATGGGAGCCTCTAAGCTCTAGAAACAATAACCCCAGAGTCCTGGGGACAAGATGAAGGAAATGCAGTATCCAGAGACCCCGCTCAGGAAAATGAACCAATCTGTGCTCAGAGTTGAACTTCTCGCCCACTTTCAAAGCATCCGAGGAATGTCCTGGCCAGGGTCGTTCTATCTCATGACAACCCCCTCCTCCTACACAAATATGACAGATGCTGGGAGAGAATGGACTGCGTAGGTAAAAATGAACCACATTGTTTTGGAAGCTGGTGGGAAAGGGTCTACGTGCCATTTGCTCCTTCTCTGGGGAGTTTGGGTCTCCAGCTGGGGAGAAACACTGCTTTCTACACCATAGGATTTAGTGGGACTGGGGCTGAGGTAATGGTTGGTCCCAAACCTCTGCACAGACGAAGACCACTCAGCCAAAACACATTGTTAAACAAACATGAAATCATTACTTCCTAACAGTTAATTTTCCAGGAATGCTGGCTTTCTAAACCAACTCTACCACAAGAAAAAGAAAACCAACACAAGAAGGATTGATTATTGCTAATAAACATGTTTGGCAAGGTTGCGGGACACAAGTTAGCGCACAGAAAAGCCTCTTGTATTTTGCTATGTTAGGAGTAAAAGCCTAAGAAGGGAAGTAAAGAAAATGACCCTACTCATAATAGCATTTAAAAGAATAGAATACTTAGAAGATACATTTTTTCTAATATTTATTTTATATACGAGTACTCTATCTGCATGTATGACTTTATGCCAGAAGAGCACATCAGATCACACTATAGGTGGTTGTGAGTCACCACGTGGCTGCTGGGAATTGAACTGAGAACCTCTGGAAGAATAGCCAGTGCTTTTAACCGCTGAGCCATCTCTCCAGCTGGGGGATACATTTAAAAAGAGATTTTATTTATCTATTTTTAGCTGTGTATGTGTGTGTAAGCCTGCGTGAACTTTAGGAGCCCACGGATTCCAAAAGGTGTCTGGTCCCTAGAACTGACGTTACAGGCAATTGACTGCCTGGTGTGGGTGCTGGGAGCAGCTTGGGTCCCCTGAAGGCAGTAAGACCTCTCAGCTGCTGAGCTTTCTCTCCTGCCCCAGTGCTTAGGAATAAAGTTAACGAGAAGAAACATAGCTCATGTATGACTGAATACCGTGGAAAGAACTCTGTGAAAAGACATCCCATGCTCATGGACTCAAAGACAAGATTGCTGCCACAGTGCCATGGTTTACATGTGTCCCCCTGTGTTAGAGACTTAATGCTCAAAGCCACAGTGTTGTGGTGATGAAGTCACGAGGGAAGAATTCCTAAGAACGGGTTGATTATCTTGGAAGGAGCTTCCCCCTGAAAGGGTGCCTCCAGCTGCCACCCCATACATTCGCAATGCCCTCAGTGACTGTGACACTGTGACCAGAGTGGCCGTCAGGCTCAGACTTCCCAGTCTCCAAAACAGTGAGCCAAGTGCATGTCTATTGTTTCCAGATCACCCAGTCTGTGGTACTCTGCTAAGGCAACATGAAACAAACCGAGACAGAAGGCAAGCACTGTGCGGTTAGCTACAGATTCAACACAACCAAGAATAAAAACTCCAGCTGTTATTTTTACATAAATTGTCAAGATTTCCATGGTGTCTCAGATGAAAATGTGGGGACTCTGAACTGCTGCAACCATTTCAGAAAGGGTAGAGGATGAGCAGAACTCATTCTGAAATCTACAGTTAGTCAGGAACTCAGACTGTTGGCCTAAGAACAGACACACACACCAAGGAGGAAACTGTGAATTCAGAAAGAGACTCTTACATTCATGATCAACTGACTTCCAACAAGGCTGACCAGATAATTCAATAAAAAGGGAATGGTACCAGGACAACTAGACAGCTCCAATAAAAAAATAGAGCTGAGCCAGGCAGTGGTGGCGCACGCCTTTAATCCTAGCACTGGGGAGGCAGAGGCAGGCGGATCTCTGAGTTTGAGATCTATTCGAGGTCTACAGAGTGAGTTCTAGGGGATCAGGGCTACACGGAAAAACCATCTCTCAAAAAACCAAAGCGGGGGAGGAGAGAATGAAGTTGAACCTCTGTCTTACAGTTTGCATACAAGCGAGAGACTCTGAAGTAGATCAAAAGGCACATATGCATTTTATTTATATACTTATTTTTTAAAAAAACTAGGCTGGCCTCAAACTCGGAGATCTGTTTCTCTGCCTCCTGAGTGCGGGGATTAAAGGTGTGTGCTACCACTTCCTGGATATTGATATTCGAGCAGAAGGAGAAGCAAATTGGTAAACTGAACTTTACCAAACGAAAGCTGCAAAGTGGGGAGCTGGGCTGGGGGGCTGCTCAGTGGACAAGACTGCTTGTTCTGCAAACCTGTGAACCTGAGCTTGAAACCCCAGTACCCACAGAAAAAAACTGGGCATAAGTATGTGTGCCTGTTACCCCAACATTGACAGCTTGCTGGACAGCAAGTCCAGCCCAAATGAATGAGCATCCAATTCAGTCAGAATTGTCTCAGAGCAGTAAGGCAGAATAAAGCAGGCATGAACCTTGAAAACCTATTGCAAAAAGCCAGAGACTGTGATATTACATACAACAGCCACTATGGCACTGACATGCTACCAGCATTTGTGAGGCAGAGGCAAAGGCAGGGGTGAGTTTGGCATCAGCCGGTCTGATCTACATAGTGGGTTCCAGGTCAGCCAGGGCTACATGGTGAGATCCTGTGTTTAAAGAAAAAGAATTCAAGACTAGTCTCAGATACACAGGTTAGTCTGGGATACATAAGATCCTGTCCAAAAAAAAAAAAAAAAAAAACAAACCAGAAACAAAAAACCCAAAGAAACCTAACTAACTAAACTTTGTGTCAAGCAGGCAAAGCCTTAGAGACAGTAGATTAAGGGTGGTCAGGACCTGGGGAGAAGGGCATACTGAGAAGGGTCTGACTGCCAGTGGGTACAAAGTTCCTGTGGGAATGATCAAAGCATTATGTAGGTAGGCAGCAGAGATGGCTGAGCTCGCTAAGCATGCACCACTGAGCGAGCCTATAGCCGGCCAGCAAGCACCAGGCTCCTGCTTTGATTCTCTGCCCTGACCTACCTCAATGGTGGGCTGGGCTGGGACCCGGAAGATTAAGCCAAATAAACACTCCCCTCCCCCAATTTGTTTTGGTCAGTGTTTTATCACAGCGACAGAAAGGACACTTGAAAAAGTCCAGATTTGACAGCAGTAGGTTCTGGGCTTCCAATTGAGAGCCACACCCCTTCTTCCTTGGTAAGGGAGCACCATTTGTGCTGCTGTCTGTTCAGGACAGCATGTCTGCCCCAGGAGTAAGCAGTAGGCAGCCCCGTATCTTAGCAGAGGAGCCCAGAGGAGGCCTCGGCAGCAGCCAGGTCTCTGAGCCACAGTCTGCAGAAGTAGTTCTGGCTATTTCCTGCCAGAGGCCCCGGAGAGGAGGCCCATTTAGCCAGAACCAGGGTGCGTGTGTCGTCACAAGCATTTCCGGAAAGAGATCCGAGGACATCTAGGAGACTGAGCCTCCCAGGGTTCAACACTCACTGTTTCTTTGTATAGTCTAAACTGTTACTTCCCTGCCAACTTTGCCATGTAAGGAACTAAATGAGCAGATATTAGAGGCACAGATACATGCTATTGTTACATATGTCAGACAATGTAGCCACCCTGGAATCCTGGGGGTTGGTTCTAAGACCCTCTCCAAAAATCCGAGGCTCCTTGGGTCCCTTATACAAAATACCACAGCAGTTCAAGGAAGCCTCACACACTGCACATCTCATAGTCTTCAAATCATTTACCCAGTACGACATCCCTCATGGTCTTCCGACCATCCCTGGAGCCCCACAGTAGTTAACCCAGTGGCATGGCTGTGTAAACAGGGAGCCTTGTTATTCTGGACTGTTTGGGGACTCGTTCTAAAAAAAAAAAAAGAAGAGAAAAATGAATATCTCAAAAGAGGTGGGAAAAATGGGTTTCTTGGGTTTTGTTCTAGAGGGTCAGACTTGTGAGACTGAAAACTTCACACACAGCCAAGATGTTTGAAGGATACTGATAGTCAGAAAATGGCAAGCAGCCTTCGAAGCCCAGTTCTGTACTGTGAAACAAGGTGGAAAGAATGTGCTGGTAGGCTGGGTGTGGTGGTGCATGCCTTTAACCCCAGCAAACCAGAGGCAGAAGCAGGTGGATCTCTGTGACTTAAAGGACAGACTGGGTGCATTCTGGGAAAAATCAAGACTATGTAGAGAGATCACACCTCAAAAAACATAAAATAAACAAAAAGCCCTGGTAGGCTGGGTGTCGTGGTGCGTGCCTTAATCCTAGCACTCGGGAAGCAGAAGCAAGCTTCTGAGTTCAAGGCCAGCCTGGTCTACTTAGTGAGTTCCAGGATAGCCAGGGTTACACAGAGAAACCCTGTCAGAAAAAAAAAAAGTCCTGGCAAAAAAAGGAAATTGTGGGTTGGCAAGATGGTTCAGTGGGTGAAGGCATTTGTCACCAAGTCTGAAAACTTAAGTTTAATTTCCAGAGCCCACAAGGTGGGAGAGGAGAACCAGTTCCCACAGGTAGCCAGCCTTCTGACCTCCACATGTGTGCATGCGCGCGCACACACACACACACAAATCAAGAAAGGGAGTGTACGTGATGGTCTGAACGAGGAACGTCCCTTATAGGCTTAGGCATTTGGACACTTGATCCCGGGTTGGTAGTTCTGTTTGCATCACCAGGAAAGGAGCGCGAGAGTCCATGGCCTCACCCACTTACAGTTCCCGCTGTGCTTTGTGCTTGGGGTTAAAATGTGAGCTCTCAGCTTCCTGGTGCCATTGCTTGCCATTTGTTGCCATGACAGACTCATTTCTCTGGAACCGTAAGTCCAAATACCACTCTTCCAGAGGCGGTCGTGGACATGATATTTAGCCACAGCGTCAGGAAGGCAAACAATGTACACACCGAGAGACACGCAGGCAAGTGGGAGCCTCGTCTTGTGGCCTGTGTTTCAATTTTATTTATTTATTTATTATGTATACAATGTTCTATCTGTTGCCTGCAGGCCAGAAGAGGGCACCAGACCTCATTACAGATGGTTGTGAGCCACCATCTGGTTGCTGGGAATTAACTCAGGACCTTTGGAAGAGCAGGCAATGCCCTTAACCTCTGAGTCATCTCTCCAGCCCCTCAACTTTGCCTTTTTAAAATTTGAGTGCTGGGGTCCAACCCAGGCTTTCATCTTAGGCAGGCGTTTTATCACTGATCTCTCTCTTTTCAGCTTTCAACCCTGTCTCATGAGAACATGGAATGCATGACAATCCTACGGCAGTGATTTTAGAGTCACAGAAACCCGAACACTCATGCTACAGAGCAGAGTATGGAGTTTCCTGTCATATGCCACTAACAGTCAAGGTACAGTTTAATGAAAATACGGCTTGACAACATGAAGGCTGTGTGTGATGTCATGCATTGGCCTGGAACACAACTAGTGTGTGTGGCCTCTTTAGACAGGACAGGCACTCCATTTGGGGCTCACTTGGTCTCCAAGCAACTGAGAGTGCAATCCTACCCTGTGCAGTTTCTAGAGGTGATCAAATGCTCTATGCCCTCCCCTTGGTCATTAGTCTTCTGAGGACGAGGGCTGGCCTGAGTTATCCTGTCCCTCTGCCATCCAGCTGGGCCCTAATGCAGGAGGCCTCCAGGCATCTGTGAATGGATAGTGGATATTCCCTGAGGTAAAGACTAGCAATGTTCCAGAATATTCCACCCTCCAAGCTCACCACCAGTTGCTTCTCAATACATCCTGCGTTCAAGTCTCTAATTCCCACAGAACATGCTGAAACTGACCCCCTCTCCTGACTCAGGAAGTGGGCTAGGAGAAAGGTCCTAAAGATAAAAGATAAAGATAAAAGTCACTCCATCAGACCTTCCGCAGGACAGTCAGTCAGAGAAGAGCCATCAGTGAGCACACACCCCAGGGAATAGGAACTTGCGTGTGGAAAAGACAGGTGTTAAGGCAGGCGGTCCTGCAGTTTTGCCTAGGGCTAACAGAGGCCTCCAGGGCCCCCAGGTTGTACGTGAACCTGAGGAGCAAGGCTTCTTTTGTAGCGATCCTGGATCTAAATAAACCTTTAGCATGCATCCTGTGCTGGGGTTCAGCTGAGCAGTCAAACATGCTTAACAGGTACGAGGCTTTGCAGCCCTCCTCAACGTCTCTGCCTGTGAGGGGCAGTGGCCACTGTCCTCGCATTGCTGCCCAGCTGCCCAGCTTCTCAAGCCAAAACCTGCTGAACAACTCCCATCTGTTTCCTCAGCCCTGGGGGCTACAATTCTGTGACTTCCCCTTCTTGAGGGACTGTATGCAAATGGGATAAACTGGTTCATCTCAGTTAACACACAGGTTCTAGGATTCATTTATACTGCAGCATATGTCAGAACTGTCTTCCTTCCACTTCATGTCTATTCTGGCCATCACACACACACACGCACACACACACACACACACACATATATACACACACACACGTATATACGTATATATACATATATACGTGTGTGTGTGCGCACACATATATATGTATTACAATTCATCATACATCTATGCCATATTTTGTTTGTCTATTCATCTGTCAGGCATGTAGGCTGCTTCCACCTTTTGTCTGTTAACAATGCTATGGTGAACACAGGTGTGCAGATACCTGTTTAAATTAGTTCTTTTGTGGATCAGGCCTGACTTCCTCCAAATCAGTGGGGATCCTGACCTCAGACAGGGAATGTTCTAGCCTAGGGTCTATTCTATTTGGCAGGGGACAGAACCCCAGTCTGGGTTCAAAGGTGATGTCTGAGAACACATTCTGTAGCCGGGGGAGCCAGAACTGAGAACCAGGAACTCGGGAGCTACTCAGTATCCTTCTGACTGGAGGGAAGGCGAGCAGAGTGGAGGAGACACATACCACAGCATGGAGAGGGGTGGACAAGAAAGGCCTCTGTTTCCGAAAGGGCAGGCATGCTGCAGAGGCGGCCCTGGGGCCGCAGAGGGCAACACAGGCCACAGGGGCAGAGGTTACGAAAAGGAAGAACACGCTTGGCCTGGTAGCTTCTCAGAAGCCCTTAGTGAGGGGCCTATGGGGGTGTCTGGAATGCTCTGATTTGACAGATGGCTCCATCTTGGCAACTCCTGAAGCAGAGGAGTACAATACAGACACTCACAGGGCCGGGGCTCTGGTGTTCCAGGGGCTACAACCTTGGCCCTCAGAACTATGTGTTTGCGTGCTCTGGGGTAGAGAGTAATGGCTGGACAAAGGCGGAGCACAGTCCTCTGAGAGGCCCTCTCCCTGCCAGCTGTGAGCAACTTCTAAGTGCTTACATAATATTTTTTGGTGCCAAAGTGTCTAAGGTTCAGGTACCAAATGATGACAGCCGAGGAAGGTGTAGCCACTAGCAGGACACGAAATGCTTCTCTGGAATGCTGAGTCAAATGTACCCAAAATGCCAGACCGGAGGCTGTCACTCAAGGTGCTGTTGGGGGTGGGGTGGGGCGGGGGGTGGAGGGGCAGTTCTGAGGCTTCCTTCCTGGTGATGCCAGGCTAAAGTGCTTCTCTGATGCACTGCAGCTTTCTTTCCTAGGTCCTTGGAAGAATCTGGATGACAAGCTGTCTTTTGAGCCAGAGCCTGCCTGGGGCAAAACTCACCTTTCTGGATGGTATAGGGATCCCAGGAGGCTGTGAAGTCGGCCTAGATTTGGTCACTGAGAACTGGACCCAGCCTGTGGAGGTCCCAAGGAGCCTGTTGGCTCTGCTTGTTACTAACACTGGAGCCAGAGCCAAAGATGTGCTGTCTGATGTCTCCATTACAGGTGATGCAATGTCCTCAGCACGCTGGGTCGGGGTGGGGTGGAGGGACAGGCTCCAGTATGTGAGTACCGACCTACCCTACGCCCTGGTACTTACCAGGCTGACGGAAAAGTCTGTCTATGTTGAGATCCCAGAGAAGACTAAAAGCTCTTGAAGATGTTTCTGGAGGCCATGTTAGCAACTAGGAAGAAAACAAAAAACATTTAGTACAAAGTAATAGTAGCAAGACTTCATACAAATTTAATATCTTTTTGTTTGTTTATTCTTAAAGAACCTCAAAGGGAGGATCTCATGCAGCCAAGGCTGGCCTGGAACTCGCTGTATAGTTAAGGATAACCTTGAACTCCAGGTTTTCCTGTCTCTACCTCCCAAGTGCTGGGATTCTAAGCATAAGTCACCAGAAACAGTTTCATACAAGTATATAATATTGTATATTAAATATATCTCATTTCATGCTTCCAAGTCAAGAGGGTGGAAGGATACTGTCATGGTTGTTGCTGTGTGCCAAGCCTCCCTTCCTACTGCCCAGTGCCACGTATCTGGAGACGGCAAGCAAAGTGGGATTCTGTACCTGGAAGTTGATCTTACAGGCTATGCCTGGCTCAAGAAGCGGCTCTCTCTAGCCCAGAGCTGGGATCTAAGAGCTCAACCCCCACATCCTCAACTTGGACAGTTCTCATGGGTCACCTGGTTCCAGAATGCATCCTCCACCCCACTCTCCACCCCTACCATACCCAATGAGGAGACCGCTGGACCTGACTGTAACAAATCATTTGTTCAGTCTCCTGCTCTAGAGGGCCTGTGGTTTTCCTTCTCCCAGCTGTAGTTCTTAAGGGCTCTGTGTCAGAATTCAAGGCCCTGTTCCTCTCCTGCATCCCAGCCTTCTCAAATAGCTTTAATGTCTACCAGGACGAATACAAATTCACTGGGGATGCAGGCTGCCTGCTTCTGTCCACTCTCCCTGGCAAGGCCCACCAACAGGTGAACCTGTGAGCATGTGAGGGGTGCGTGTAAGTTAAGAGTGTCAAGGCCTGGGCTGTTTACCTCATGTGTACAGTGTACCTTCAAGAGGCCCTGGGAGCAAGGAAGAGGCAAACCAAGCCCAGAGGTCACCAAGTCCCAGCAAAAATAGGCTATCTTTAACAAAGGAGTGGCCAACTGAGCAGAGGTGGTAAGTTCTAACGGTCACTCCTCGCCTAGAATAGACCCCAGGTGTCCTGGACAACCTGCGACCTGCCCAGTCTTGGACCAGGTCAGCTACAGTCTTTCACTCAGATGTGGGAATGGGGCCTGGCCTTACTCGGCCATGCGCATAGAGAAGAGAAGGAAGTCTGCCCTGAGTGCCCATCCTTCCCTATCCCTGCTTCTCCTTCTGCCTGAGGCTCAGCCATGTCTGACTGCCCAGTGAGAATCCCCTGCAGTGGCTTTAGGGAGACCCCAGACCTCTCTGTCCTCAGTAGCCTGACAGAGGTATAAAGCAGCACCTGTGCCCTTGTTCCTTGCACGGGCCCTAAGCAGAGCTGGGGATCTGTGAGAGTGGACAGGCTTAAGGACCGACCACTGTAGGACAGTCTCGGTTAACCCACTCTGCACTGCTGGCTCCATCATACAATGCTGACACCAAGGACTTGCACAAGGTGACACAGAAGGAAAAGCGACAGAGGCTGAGCTTGCACCTGGGTCTGGGGCTCAACTCCTCTCCTCTGTGTGCCCCTCACGGCACAGTGGAGCTGGCACAAGAGATAGGAGGGGTTTCTCCACGCGGTCCATGGCTTGAATTCCAGAACTTAGTGGAGACTGAGCCAGGGAAAGGGAGAGACTTACGCCTATCAGGGTCACACAAGGACCCTCTGTAGGCGATGTTTTAGAGGGGTTCTTTGTGCCTCCCAATGGCCAATTGTGTATTCTGTCATACGCTGTGCACGGAGCACAGAGAAACTGTGCTGTGGGTGCAGAATAATGGCCTGACTGTTCCCAGCTCCTACCCACCCTGCCGTCCCAATCTCTCCATCCTAGGAACTGGGAGACGGACCAGGGTGACAACTATGCCCAGGGTCCCAGGACTCCAGCGTTCTTTCCCTCCAGGACAGGAGCACCACAAGCGTCCCCAGAAGGTGCAGAGTGAGCCTTATCTGGAAGGCAGCCAGTCTGCCAAGCTGGAGAAGTGCCTGAATAGCCCACCCTGCATGGCAGCCCTCAACTGGCAGCTCCGGTACCAGCTGGAACTTGTGACCAGCCCATCCCCAGGCAAGGACAGGTCTGGGCGAGGGGCCAAGGCAAGGCAAATGCAGGACATCTGGAAGGCAGAATTAGGTCCTGGACTGTCTTCTAGCCTCCCACCTACCAGAGGTTTACATCCGCACACAAAATGTGCGTTGCCTTGAAGCAAAATGTTCCTTGGGGAGGAAAGTGGGGCAGAAGGTGCTGTTTTGGGCTTTTCCAGACCACCTACAGCTTCACAAAGCAGAGAACCCTCAAACTCCAGAGTCTATAGCAATGGACTCACGAGCTCAGGTATCCAGGGCTGCAGAGGGGCCTTGGGTGCCCCCTCCAGCTATGCTCCTGGGATGAGCCATTCATGACTGTGATAGCAGGAGTGGGGGGCGGGCAATGGGGGAAAGGTGGTGTTATGATGGACGCTCTTGTTGACTAGAATGGACCTAATACTTGTTGACTAGAATGGACCCAATCACTCGGTTCTAAGCACTTCAGGAAAGACACACCCCTCACCCTGTAGGTAGCTCAGGAACACTCTAGAGGCACACAGATTGGGGTTGCTGCACAGAGAACTTCCAGGTTCCATCTCTGGACTTATTTGGGCCTCTCCACCTCCAGGACCTTGGCATCTTTAGCATTATAGTGAGGATTAATCCTCACCAGCCTTCCTCCATCCCCTGGATCTGAACTATCCAAAGCAAAAAGCAGCTAAGCATCATCAATCTGACCCCTGGGCCTGCCTGGGCTATAGGGCTGCATCATTCCCGCCACCTAGCGGCAGGTCTGTGTTTCTCACCTGGAACAGCCACTGGAGCAGAGGTCGCGGGTAATCAGAGGCGTGCAGATAGAGGTTGCTCAGGAGGCCCTGGTGCAGGAAGGAGAGCTGCTGGGGCAGTGAGGACCTGTGGGGCCAGGGCAGTCAGGTTAGGGTAAGTAGCTCCAGTTGGCAGAACCAGCTCAGCAAGCTGGTCTCAGTGACGCTGCAGGACTCACCTTTGCTGTGGGATAGCATGAAGCCTATAGGCACATTAAGGACAAATGTACTTTTAGAATCCTTGGCATGAGACACCATGGGAAGGGGAAAAAAAAAAAAACCCTACTGATGACATTGTCAGAACAGGCTGTTGTCTCCAGAGTTTCCCATAGACACACTTCATGGTGTCTGAAAGCCACCCTGATTAGTGTTTGCCCCTGCTATGTGACAGAGTGGGACACCAAAGCAAGGATCATGGCCAAGCAAGGGGAGAAACCAGGGGTCAGGCATCCTTGTCTGAGGTTCCTTCTGGGGCTTCAGCTGCAAGGAGCGGACAGAATTACCCGTGGGCACCTGCGTCTGTGGGTCTAGTTATACAGTGTTTCTGCCTCATCTTGTGTTTTCCTGACACAGAAGGGACACCTGAGAGGATGGGAAAATGACAGAAAGAGCCCGGGACTGGGAACTTCTGGGAAGGAAATACCCAGCAAGGATTTCATGAAACCTTCCTCAGACTGTGTGGGCCGGCCACACCTGTCCCGGGAGTGCATATGTGTGCTCAGGTCAGTAACATGGCTCTAACCAGAACCTAGTTGTGAGCTCCTGCACCCCGTCAGAAGCAGGCTGCTGGCTGGAAGCTAAGCTCTGGCAGGCACCTTGACCTTCAGGACCCCGGGTCTTCAGAAAACAAAATAGGGTAGTTAGCTGTTCCAGTCCATTGTGTGCAGCTTTGGAAGAAACTTTAGAAGGCTTGGTTGGACTTAGTCACTTTCTGAGTCCCTGGTCACTTGAATCTGGGTGTGAGGTAAGGTACTCCACCCTCCACACATTTTTTGTGCTTTTTTTTTTTTTTTTTTAGAAAACAGTCCAAAGATGGCCACTTGGATTCCAGGAAATGAAACCATGAAGGAAATATTCAGATAACATCATGTGTCCCTATCCTTTCGGTCAGCCCTCCCTGTTCTACTACTGTTTTGAAAAGGACATCATACTGCCATCTGCCAGGAACAGACTGCTCTGAAACCGAGATTTTCCCTTGAGCCAAGCTGCCGTCACTCTGAGCCTGTCCTGGCCATTTACAAATTATATATCTCTAAAGTCATTTAAATCTGGAAGAGAAAGAGACATTGTTCCTGTGGTCACGACAGGTTAACCACTCTGAAACACGGTCCTGTGTGTGTACAGGTCCTACCAGTTCTGTCCCAGGTGCCTGTCACAAGGACGCTTTCTTGATGCAACCAAAGGGACAGCACCCCCAGCAAAGGAAATCAGAGTTTTACATACTGGCAGGATCTGCTAAGAAGCAAGTGTTGAGGCCACTGCAAAGCAGGGGATTCTGGGAGACACTGGCTCTGGCATGCTTCTGGGGTGGGGCACCCTGCCAGTTGCTTAGTGGGGAAGCCAACTGCACAAGCCCCTGCTGGCCTGGAGCAACACATTTTCAACTGCCGCATGGAGGGAGTGTCGCGGTGTCTTCCTTCTGCTCCACGAGAGCTGCCTGCAGTTCATCCCTGTCAAGGTTGATTTCATCCATCAGGCAAGGAGCAAGGGAGCCAGGGAAGGCTTACCCACGGTGCACTGCAGCAAATGGCTTTCTAGGCATCCTAGGTCTCCAGCTAAATGAGATGCAAGGAGATGAGACTGGGGAGTGAGCCAAGTGTGGCTCACTGGATGTGAGGGGAGCTGCTGGTCACAGTGACACAGGGCCTAGAGCAGACACTGGCCTGACCCTCAAGAGGAAGCACAGGCCCCATAACATCCCTGGTCAGGGAGGCCAGGAACAAAAAGGAAGGAAGGTGTGTCATGAAAACGCGAAAACCTTGGGTGACATAGTCGGTTGTCAGAGTCAAAAGCCAGTGTCCAATCTCCACACAAAGAATGCTGACACTGGGCCAGACAGATGGCTCAACTGGTAAAGGCTCTCGCGGCCAGTCCTGACGACCTGATTCTGATCCCTGGACCCATATAGTAGAAGGAGAACTGACTCCTAAAAGCTGATGTTTGTTCTCCGTGAGCATGGTATGGTGTGCTGTGTTCACACATCCACGCACATGTACATGCACACACACACACATATGATAAAAAAATTAAACAACATTAACAAAAACCCAAAATAAAAAAGAACACTGATGCTGGGTCCTAGCTCAAACCTTTACCAATGCTGAGGTCAGAGTTTAGTTTGAGAATGTTAGAGGACTCTGGAGAAGGGAGGGACAGCAGATGCCACACAGTCCAGGCTGAGCATGAAGCTCCCAGCTGTCATCCCCAGGATACCAGTGAAGGAAAGGTCCCATGGAAGGCCCTTAGCTGTGGATGGAAAGGAGAGGGACAGGGTACAGCCACACTGTATGCACGGCTAATCCCCAGCCATCACAGCTATGACAGAGGGCAGATATCTTTTTCCTCACCGCCGGCTGCAACAGAAGGGAGGGAGGCAGGAAGTCGGCCAAACAAGGAGAAAGACAGTCAGCAGACAGCAAATGGGGGACCAGCTTGGTTCACATGGTGGGCTGCTGAACAAAGCTGCAGCCTCCTTGGAATGTCTGACCCTGATACTGCCCAAGGGGAGAGGCTTCCAGCTTCTGCCTGCAAGTCCACTTTATGGGCAGCAGTCCCAATGGGAAGAGTCTCTAAATGCCGCGCGAATCCCAGTGACAGCAGAAGGATAAACACCACAGGGAACTATTTATACAGTATCACTTCCTGGGCCCTTGCCAAGTTTTCAGATGCAAAGTTTCAATAAAACGCCCAAATGGAGTAGAATGAATAATGGTAGAAATGTCTGCCTGTGCCCCGCTTTTCTTCTTTGTTTAAAGAGAAGAATGCGATACCACCCCATTAGATGCCTAGGGATGCCAGAAAAGTGGCCCAGTTTTGCGGTTTCCCCTTCATTTTGGGGGCACCTGCTGCCAGCAGGATTGTCCACATTCCACGGCTGGCTTTAACCTGTCACCCTCTTCCAGGAAATGTGCACACAGTAAAATAGGAGCCTGAGCTGCGGGGTCCCGGGTTGATGTAGGTAAGCACTGTACGCCACATAAGCCGAGAAGTTCAGACATCCCCACCTCCTTCTTCCTCCCAGTCTTGCAATATTCAGAGGAACAGCTCAGGCTGCACCTAGGCTTCCTGAGAGCTTGTGTGCCCTCACACCAAAAAGGGACACACAGGCACATACACAGACACAAACACACACACACACGAGTGAGCACTGCAGAGGCTGGTGCTCCTGGGAGTAGGCCTCTGCTATGCGGCAAGTGGGCCTCCATCTAGTCTGATGCCCTTCCAGTTCCCTATTTGGAAAGATCACATTTCCTTTCAACTTCCGTCAATGAAGGAAGAAACAAGGTTTGGCTTCTGGGATCCTAGGAACCAATGGCTGGCATTAAGGCATGTAACCTGGGTTCCAGGGATCCGATCCGAGGTCATATGTCAGTCGACCTGGTGATAGACAAGGGAGGGTACTCTGGGGAAGCTCTAGTTGCATGGTGGGACCTGGGGCAGCATTTCTGCACAAGAACCCGAGAATCTGCACGAGGACCCGCAGACTTGGAGCCCTTGCCCTGTCACTCCAGAGGGTTGGCACGCTTCATCTGCGAGGACACGTCCCATTTTGCTGAGAGGAACATGTTCTCCCTTCATGGCAGGTGCAGAGGCAATGCTCCTCAAGAGGAGACTTTTAAAACAGCAGCACCCACGTCCCCTCCTCTGAGGACCACCACCATACCTCCTAACCGTAAAAGGTTTGAAAAATGCAAGAGTGCAACTTGAAAACTTACTTGTTGGCTCACAAAACATTAAACTGTGTGCACGCATGTGCTCCTGTACATACATGTGTGTGTGATGTGTGAATACATATGTGTGTGTACCACAGTTCACAGGTAGAGGTAGAGGACAACTCTTGGGGATTGATTCTCTCCTTGCACTGTGGGTTCAAGGATCAAACTCAGGTCACCAGGCTTAGCAGCAAGTGCCTTTCCTGCTGAGCCACTCAGTGGCCCAGGACTGATGGTATGTGGGGCAGTCTTGTAATCTTGAACTTTCTTCTAAGGTCATGTTTCTTTCTAACCAATACCATAGGATCATGATGGGATGGCTATTGCTCCCACTCTTACGCCTAGACTTGAAGACTTGGGTATAATCAGGAAACAAAAGAAGGTCCAAGGAGGTGGCCCCTACCCAGTGTCCAGCACCTTACTGGGCTGTCACACAAGGGCATATCTCTAGAAAGCAAAGTAAGATTCAACACCACTGAGCTGAGACACTGCCAGCACCACGGCCTTTGTTCATTAGCATATCTGAGGGAGGAGGAAGGTCTGAGTTCTTCCTCTAGGGAAGCTGGGCAGCCACCTGGCTCCCTTTGGCAGGGCAGCTCTGATCCCAGATCATAGCTCCACGGGCCATCTCATCTGTCAAACACTTCCTGCCACCAGCCAGCCTGTTACAGGCAGAAATACGCTGATGGTGCCACCCCCACCTTTTCCTCCCCCACCCCGTGCTAAGGCAGCCTTCCTTTCTCCAACACCCAGACACCCAGCCTTGTCGGCCCACTCCCAGCCAGCTGCTTTCCTTGCTCCTCTGCCTGTCGCCCTCTTCCTTCCTTCCTTCCTTCTCCCTTTCATCCCTTACTACGATGGCAAGGTGAACCTTTACCAGGAGTCACATGCACACCTCATGAGCTCACACCTTCTAGGCTTCTAGACACTGACACACTATTGATAACAGAGAAAAGCTGATAAGAATGCGTGTTTCCAAAAAACTATGTTAGGGCATCGAAGCAACATATCACTACTTATGACAGCATCATACAATGAAATTGTAGTTTTTTGACTTTGTTCTGATACCAATCAGAACCATCTCTAAACATTTATGGAGACAGTGCTCGCTGCCATCGTCTACTGACCAGAGTTCAGGTCCTAGGGTCCATGTGGAAGGCAGACACTGACTCCTAAAAGCTGTCCTCTGACCCCACACACATAAGACAATCAGAATTTGAACACTGACTGATATGGATGAAAAGCTACTCTCTGTAGGGGCAACAGCATCTGCAAACAGAATGCTATGTTGCCAGGCAGGAACAGAGAGAAAACACTGACTCACCCTACTACAGCTGAGGAATGGGAACGTGGAGGTCACACAGCTCATTCCACCCTCAGACAAGCCTGCGGCCTTCCAGAATAGAGACCTTTACAGGGAGCTGGAGAGCTGGCTCAGTGGTTAAGAGCACTTGCTGCTCTTGCAGAGAACCTGGGTTTGATCCCCAGCACTCACACAGTGGCACACAACCATCCCTAACTCCAGTCCTAGGGGACCCAGTGTTCTCTTCTGACTTTCCAAGGCAAGCACATAACATTGCAAGCAGAATATTCACTCATATTTATCTACATATATATTTATGAGTCAGTGCTTTGCCTGCAGTATGTAGACTTATGTGTGTGTGCACACATGTGTGTAATATATATATCTTAAACAGCAACATCTAAATGTTACTGGTAATCTTTAAAGCAGAGATAGACTGAGAACTAGCAAGATCAAGCTCATGCTGTGGTTGAAGTGGGTGGGTCACGGTGGTCCTTTCTCCATCCGTTTGGCCTCCACTACAGCCACCAGCCTGTAAGTGTTATCCAGCAGAAGGCAACTGCTCTAAATTCTCTTTATCTTTCTCTTATATTCTTGGATATGAGCTCACAACTGCCAAGTGTTGGGCATGATTGTGGTAAACCATTTAAAAATCCCCTTCCAGAACAATTCTTCAGTGATTATGTGATAATGAGCACGAATTTACTTCCCAGAAGAGGAGGAGCAAGGCAGCTGTCCCTATTGTTATCAAGCCTGCTTCTGGCGGGGACAAACTTTCCAGTATTGACGGCACACAGACTGAAGACAGTATCCCCAGCAAATATACTAGTCCCTCGCTGTTTGTGAGGGATCTGATCCATTGATTCCCAGTAGATGACCAAAATGGTGGCTGGTACTAACTGCTACACGATGTGTGTCTGTGTGTGGGTATGCGCACAGTCGCCTGTGGAGTCCAGGAGAGGGTGTCATAGCCCCTGGGAATGGAGTTACCAACGGCTGTAAGTTGCCCCACGTGGGTGCAGTGTACACGCTTAACCACTGAGTCAACTACAGCCCTTCAACCTTAGCAACCCCAGTATATAATGTTTTTCTTTCCTAAAGTCAAGAACTTACACCTTTTAACTTAGAGGAAGCATCATGGCTTCTCTTTGGCCTGTCCGAACTCCGACTAGCACTGTACCTATGCTCTACAGTCACTAAGAAGAGAAGAGATTCCTTGACTACAAGCTCTTCCACACTTTGAGGATCAATCTGAGAATGGAGCTGGCTACTTGATGATTAATGGGTGGGGAGCATGCCCAGTGAAGATCACCAGACAAAGGCAAGGTTCGCACTCCAAACTGATGGAGGGGATGGCACAAATCCCAACATTCTACTCAGAATGGTAAACATGTAAAAACCTACAAATTATTTCTGGATTTGCTCATTTAATATATCCAGACCACAGTTGGTCACAGGTAATTGAAACTGCATGAGATATAACTATGGAAAAGGGACCCTGTTATAGGTGGGAGTGATCACCATAGGTGCTGATAGCCCAGACCCTGGTCCTGTGCTAATTGAGATCCCCAGGCCATGTGCGATGAGTCTGACTCAGGTTGTTCTATACAACTGGAATACTGGGAGAGGAAAAGGCAGTATGAACATGTGAACGCGTGGCCTGGTGTATACTATAATGCAGACAGTTTTTCAAGGAAATGTATACATCCAGGGACTGAAGAAAGGTCTCAGTGGTAAAGAGCACATTCTGCTCTTCCAGAGGACCCAAATGTGGTTCTAAGCACCTACAACTCCTGGCCCCAGGGAATCCAATACCCTCCCTGGCTTCCTCAGGTACTGCATACACATAGCATACATTCATACATACATACACACACACAATAAAATAAAAAAATCTTTTTTAAATTTAAAATAAGAGTTTATAGCTGGTCAGTGGTGGCACACCCCTTTAATCACAGCACTTGGTAGGCAGATCTCTGTGAATTCAAGGCCAGCCTGGTCTACAGAGTGAACTCCAAGACAGCCAAAACTGCAAAGAGAAACCCTTTTTCAAATAAAAAAGTTTATATAACTAAATTAGTAAATTTTCTAAGTAGACATGCATGCCTATGCTACTGTGACAGATAATCCTGGTTGTCACCTTGACACTCCTTCGAAGCTGGACACTCAGTTGAAGAATTGCCTCTTGGCATGTCTGTGGGAGCATTTTCTTGACTGCTAATTAATGAAAGAGGCCCCAGGTCACTGTGGGCAGTACCATTCCTAGGCAGGCAAGGCTGGTTTCTATAACAATGACAGCTAAACAGAATGAGCCTGAGATCAAGCCAGTAAGCAGCATTTCTCCATGACCTTGGTTTAGGTTCCTGCCTCCAGGTTCTTACTTGAGCTTCTGCCTTGACTTCCCTTCATGATGGCCAGTCTATTTGATTATCAATTATCATTATTGAAAACAGAAAATTAATATAATTACCTCTATTCATAAAAGGTGTCATATTCATGTTATTCAAAACACTGCTTTGGATTTCCTTATTTAAGGTGGCCCCTGTCTCTGAGACAGACCACACTATTCCCTCTATTCCCCGATGTGTCTCGGAGTTTCTCTCGACGTGATAAAATACTAGGACCATGACAACTTGGGAAGGAAAGGGTTTATTCCATCTTTACTTCCAGGTAGCAGTCCATCACTGAGGGAAGTTAGAGTAGGAATCACACAGGGCAGGGACCTGGAGGCAGGAGCTGATGCAGAGGCCATTGAGGAGTGCTGCTTACTGGCTTGCTCCCCATGGCTTGCTTAGCCTGCTTTTAGATAGTCCTGAGAGATACCTGCTCAGGGGTGGCACCACTTACAGTGGGCTAGGCCTTCCCACATCAATTGTCAATCAAGAAAATGCATCACAGACTTGTCCTCAGGCCAATCCAGTGGCAATACTGAAGTTCCAAAATGATTCTGTCTTGTGTGAAGTTGACATAAAAATAGCCAGCGCAGCATGCTCACCTGAGGAACAGCTCCTCCAGTTGGCTGTGTGGCTTCAGACTGGAGGAGTCCAGGATGCAAGGCAAAGGGTAACGTCTCTGCAAAAATACAGTTTCACCTGGATGCACTGGCGAAATGAACTGCACGGATATGGAGAACTTCTCTATCAGCCTCCTGGCAAGGCAAGGGGAAGGGCAGGAGTTAGAGGTGTACCTGGTTCTACTGCAACCTACAGAATGCTCAAAGGGGAACGAGGAGAGGGGCTGGGTATAGCCAGGGCCAGGGTGGTGTCCAGTAAGGGATGAGGAGGCACCAATTGATGGGGCACCATGAGTGTGGGTCTCCATGCTGGCTGGACCAACCACTCAATGATCCTGCTGGAATGCAGATCCTAACCAGCTACACCGTCTGTCAGCCTGTTAGAATCCGCCCTGGGCACACAGGCAGGGAAGGAACAAGGTGAAGAAGGAACTCTTTGCAATTCTATCATGACCCATAGAGACAATATAGGAAGTGGGAAGACAGTTAAGGTCAGTCCTGAGAACAAACTGAGTCTCTACACAGTGAACTGTACTGATAGCCAATGACAACACACTGATGGGGGCACCAGCCTGAAGACTAGGGAGAGGGTGTGTGTGTGTGTATGTGTGCGCATGTGTGTGATCTCCTAACGGATTCCAAGATCCTAAATGGACGCCTGTAATTGCAGCTAACATTGAATCATATAACATAATGCCTTTTTCACAACTAAATTCTTGTCACACACCATGGCTGTAACTTACGTACTCTGAAGTGCGACAGGGAACCTCGCACCAATTTCTTTTTCCTTTTCCACAGCTTTGCAGATGGAGGATCTGCTCTTCTGTAGATCTTGGCAAAGCACAGCAGACAATTTCCCCCTTTTCTTAAATTGTGAATGTTCACCCTTTTTCTTAAATGAAGTGCTTTTCAGCCTTTTGCTGCATATCTGAACTTCCTGCATCACTACTGTGCTTTGGGGTTAACTGAACACAGGCATTGGTTCTGTGGCTGCTGATCTGCTCAGCCAGGTTCCAAGGGAGTAATGGGTAAGTAGAGTATTCAGAGTGGATCCACAGGACAAAGGGGTGATCACTGTCCTGGGAAGATGGAGCCACACCACAAGATTGAATCGCAATACTCAGCACGGTGTGCAGTTGAAAGCTTACACACTGTTTGCTTTTGGAATTCTCCACTTAATATTTCCAGACAGCAGTTGACTATGGTTACTAAAAGAATGACAAATGAAACCAGACAAGGGGTAATTTCTCTACATATATGCCATACATAGCATGCCTAGACACAAGAGCATCCCACATGATTGACACTTCCAGCTATGATCCTTTTGGACAGAGTTAGGTGGGGAGGAGAGGAAGAGTGGACATTTCCTGTTTGCAGTATAAAGCCACACTCCTCTCAGAGTTCTGATAATACAGCATACATTCAAAAACAATAAAGAAAGCAAGCAACAGATATCATACTCCCTCCTCTAACTGCAAGGTGGCCCATGGGTTCCCAACCAGATGTGCTGCTGAGATATCAAAACCCAGAGGAGGAGGAAGTTGGGAGTCTATCAGAATCTGGGACATAAGTGGCTGCCCTTGGCGATGGGGCCATGCACCCTTCTACCTGATAGCCAGCCATGTAAACCTGACTCACTTTCTGGCGAAGTGACCCAACAGAAGACTCTGGTGGCATCACAGGGCTGTCCTGTGGATGAAATGGAGCAATAAGTGGGATAAAGGTGGAAACCCAGAAGATTCGGGCTCTGTAGGCTTTCTAAGAGTCCGATATCTACAAAACAAATAATAAAATAACTGCTTGGTCATGTCTCTGCTACAGAATGTTCCAACTATCATAGTTTCTTTTGTTACTTTTATAACTGGGGGAAAATGTGCAAGTTATTAAAAAAATCAGTAATAAGTAGGCTCATCATCTAGCCCTTTCCCCCAAGCCATCACTCAAAGGGACCTTTGTAATGTGAACTGTAATGTATGTGTATCATTAGAGATTCCGAGACACTGTCACACGTCTAATTAGGGATTTCCTGTGCAGCCTAGAGCGGAGAATAAAGGGCCGGGTTGTGGTTTAAATATCTGCCTCTCCATTCCCCGCCCTCCCCCAGCTCAGCACACACATAAGGTCTTTTAACTTTAAGAAAGAGATAATTTTAGATGTCATCCTGCCAAGATTCAAGCCAATTCTTAAGGAATGAGCAGACACTTCTCTCGGGATGATCAGGGTCCTTTCCACCACAGACAGTTGTGGCACTCGCATGACGTCTTGTCTGGCAGATGGTGCCTAAGCCCCCACCCTTGGCCTTATCCCTTCCAACCCATATCGCCTCGCTGGCCCTCACCACTTCCTCTGGCCCCATTCAGAGACAGAACAGGTCGGCAGTTTTCTACACCAGTGAGTCATTTTTTAATTTTAATACATAAGGTTGAACCATCCGCCACAATGATCCTACATCAAAACCACCACCTCAAAGTGGCTGTTGTCAAAGAGGCTCTCTCAAAGCCCCACTGGAGAATGTCATGCGCCCAGAAAATGAGCCATGATTTCAAAGCCACAAACACCTTCTGCTGTAAGCAGCTACACATAGCTCCTTTCTGTGTGGAAATTCCTAACCTTCAGGCTGTGACTTCCACAATCCTGTGTGCGCTCAGGAGAAAGGTCAAAAGGAGCAAAACTATCCTTACTACCGAGATCTAAAAAGCCATTGTTTTCTTTTTGATTTGGGGCCAGGAAGATGGCTCAGTGGTTAAAGGCACTTGTCATTAGACATGAAAACTTGAGTTCAATCCCTGGAAGGAGAGAACCAACTTCTAGAAATATCCTTTGACCTCCACACATGAACTGTGGAACATGTACAACCCACCCCAATAAACAAATGTAGTAGTTTAAAAATCTTTGTATAATGTATGACTTGTGCGTTTGTGCACCCGTGTGTTCATCTGAAGGTCAGAGGACAACCTTGGGTATTGGTTCTTACCGACTACCTTGTTTGAGACAAAGTCTCTTTCTCTCTCTCTCTCTTTTGAGACTGAGTCTCACTATGTCGCTTGGTTGATCTGGAACTTGATGCATTGACTAGGCCGGCCTGAAATTTACAGAGATGGGCTTCCTCTGCTTCCCTAAAGCTATGCACTACTACATCTATTTTTTTCTTTTTCCTTCCTTTTTGTGTCCCTGGCACTGTGCACTCCAGGACAGCTGGCCAGCCAGTTTCCAGGGCGTCTTCTGACTCTGCCTTCCATGCTTTAAAGATTCCTAGACTCACAATGCTATGGCCAGTTTTCCATGGCTTCTGCGGATATGAACTTAGGTCCTCATGCTGATCTAGCAAGTGCTTTTCTCACCGAGCCATTGTTTCAGTTGACACAGAGATTTTTCAGAAGTTGTAAGAGGCTTCATTCCAAGGTCATGTGTCCAGTGAGTTGAGGCCCCTGAAGCCAAATCCACAGCCTGTGTCTGCTCCTAGTGACGCCACCACAGCGTCCCTCCCCTCCTCCCCCCAACTGTTTCAGCTCAGTCTCCTGCTCCACCACTTCATCAGGGGCCTCCTAGGACACCAGGCAGGTTCTGTACCTGCCCTGCAGGGGTCTGGTGGAAACCTGACAACTTCCTAGCAACCTGGGTCCCCAGGCAGCATGCAAAAGGTGCTTGCTGTGCCCAACTGGTGGCTGTCCTAGTCATGACATGTTCCCAGGCTTTCATCGTGAAGAGGAAACGGAGAGACAACAAGAACAAAACCTGCAGCTTCACCTGCTTTTAGTCATTGCTCCCTCCGATCTCAGGGGTTGTAGCCTCAGCCAGACAGCAATGGTTCTTTTTATCTTTTCTTTTTCTTAAGATTTATTTATTTATTCTGTATACAGTGTTCTGTCTGTATTTTGCCCGCACACCAGAAGAGGGCATCTGATCTCATCATAGATGGTTGTGAACCACCATGTGGTTGCTGGGAATTGAACTCAGGACCTCTGGAAGAGCAGTCAGTGCTCTTAACCTCTCAGTCATCTCTCCAGCCCCAGCAATGGCTCTTTGGGTTGCTTTATTACCTTGGAGACTGATTTTGATCTCTGACCAGCCAGAATCTTGACCCCACTTGCCTGCCTTTTGCATTGGCCTCTCCACCTATTCTCCAGCCACGCTTGCTTCCAGCAGCCCAACAGAACTGCTCTTCACAAAGTCATGGTCCCTGCCGCGTTACTACCTGCTGCTGCACCTCCCTACCGCCCTGCTCACTGGTGCTGGCTCTAGGACCACGTCCTTTTCTGCTTCCTCCTCACAGCCTCAGCTAGGGACCTCCACCCTTAAGCACGGGTCTCTGTACTTGCTTCTCAGACCATCTCATCCTGTTTCAAGGCTCTTTGTTTGCTGTTGAGTGGGGTCTTGCTTTGTAATTGGGCCGTATTACGTAGCTTAGTCTTGCCTTGAACTTTCGGTGACTTTCTTGCCTCTGCCTTCTGATTACTGAGAAAACAGGCACGTGATATTATGTCTGGCTTCTTTCAGGCTTTTTTTTTTCTTTTTTGGCTTTTTGAGACAGGGTTTCTCTGTAGCTTTGGTTCCT